>NW_026991720.1:75231325-85231325 GCF_029215605.1 Mirounga angustirostris | reverse complement strand
GATCCACATACAAGGGAAGGCCATGTGATGACAGAGGCAAAGACTGGAGTGATGTAACTCCAAGCCATTGAATGCCCAGGAATGCTGGCAACTGCCCGAAGCTCGGAAGGGGCAAGGAAGGATCCTCCCCTGGAGCCTTCGAGGGGAGCATGGCTCAGCTGACACTGATTTCAGACTTCTGGCCTCCAGAATACATTTCTGATATTTCAAACCACCCAGTGTGGGCTAATTTGTTACAGAAACCTTAGGAAACTAAGACAGTCGCCTTCCAAGGAGTAGTGGTGACTCAGGAATAAAGGCCCAGTGAATAAAGGCTCAGTCCACGCTAAGTACCTGTGTTCTTGTGTCCACTGCCTGTATGTTGGGGGTACTCAGAGGTGCTCCCTTTATTGACTTTATGTCTTCATTAGTTCTATAGAGTTTGCTGCCTGGAGGGCTTTGCTTCCTGCCCTCCCTCTCTTTTAAGTTGTTCTTACACAACTCTTACACAGGTCATCTATTCTTATGTACCTTATACTCTCAGAAAGTTGGCCCTCTTCTTCTAGTGCCATTCTGTGCTGCTACGTCTCTTTTCTAGGTTGCTTTTGCCTCTGGGCGTAGGGCCTATCAGAACGCTTCTTCTCTCTTACAATGTACAAGTAGGGCTGCCTGGTGGTTCAGTTGGTTAAGCGTCCAACTTTTTTTTTTTTTTTAAAGATTTTATTTTATTTATTTGACAGAGAGAGAGAGAGACAGCTAGAGAGGGAACACAAGCAGGGGGAGTGGGAGAGGGAGAAGCAGGCTCCCGGCCGAGCAGAGAGCCCGATGTGGGGCTCGATCCCAGGACCCTGGGATCATGACCTGAGCCGAAGGCAGACGCTTAACGACTGAGCCACCCAGGTGCCCCAAGCGTCCAACTTTTGATCTCAGTTCAGGCCTTGATCTCAGAGTCATGAGTTGGGCTCTATGCTAGGGGTGGATCCTACTTAAGAAAGAAAAAAAAGTGAACAATATACAAATACAGTACATTTACAGAACTGTACAAGTATAGTTTTCAGGCCATCTGATCCACCTTAGTACCTTTCCAATGATTCCTGGCCATTTCAGTAACTGACTTAATTGGTGGCATATTTTTTTCCTTTGTGGTGTGTATAGACAAAAGGTAAGATTTTACTTTCTTGATAAAGTCCTTTGATGTACAAAGGTTTTAAATTTTGATGAAATATGATTCATCTTTTCCTTCACTGATTGTGCTTTTGGCATCAGATCTAAGAATCCCTCGCAAACCCAAGGTTATAAAGGTTTACCCCTGTGTTTTCCTCAAGAGTTTTATTTATTTATTTATTTATTTATTTATTTATTTATTTATTTATTTATTTCCAAGATTTTATTTATTTGACAGAGAGAAAGAGAGAGAACACAAGCAAGGGGAGCGGCAGGCAGAGGGAGAGGGAGAAGCAGACTCCCTGCCGAGCAGGGAGCCCGATGTGGGGCTCAATCCTGGGACCCCCAGGTCATGACCTGAGCCAAAGGCAGATGCTTAACCGGCTGAGCCACCCAGGCACCCCTCTTCAAGAGTTTTATAGTTCTTTTTTTTTTTATTAAAGATTTTATTTATTTATTTGACAGAGAGATAGAGAGAGAGCACAAGTAGGCAGAGTAGCAGGCAGAGGGACAGGGAGAAGCAGGCTCTCCACTGAGCAGGGAGCCGGACATGGGGCTCAATCCCAGGACCCCAGGATCATGACCTGAGCTGAAGGCAGTGGCTTAACCGACTGAGCCACCCAGGTGCCCCAAGAGTTTTATAGTTCTTAGTTCTTATATTAGGTTGTTGATCCAGTAAGTTAATCTACTTACCTCATAATGACATGAGGTAGGCATCCAAATTCATTGTTTTGCATTTGGATATCCAACTGTCCCAGCATCATTGTTGAAAAAACTGTCCTTGCCCCATTGAATGGCCTTGGCATCCTTGTCAAAAATCAATTGAGTATAGCTGTATAGGTTTATTTCTGGACCCTCAATCCAACTACATTTGCCTTCGTGTCTATCCTTATTCCAGTACCATGCTATTTTGGTTATTGTAGCTTTGTAGTAAGTTTTAAAATTTTGAAATGTGGGTACTCCAACTTTATTCTTCTTTTTGAAAACTGTTTAGCTATTTGGGGCCCCTTGCAATTCCATATGAATTTGAAAATTGGCTTTTCCATTTCTGAAAAAAGAACTATTGGAATTTTCATAAGGTTGCATTGAATCTATAGATCATTTGGGTAGTATTGACAGCTTAATATTTCTCTTATTAGCATTACATTATCCTTGAATACTTCCTAGAATACTCTTGTAAAAACTCTCTGGGCCTATTTGTTTGGTATTTATTTGTTCATGGGCAGACTTCAAATTATGACTTAATTCCATTTATTGTTATTTGTATTTTGTTTTCCAGTTTATGAATATGGGATATCTTTCCATTTAGTTAGGTCTTCTTTAATTTCTTTTAGTACTGCATTATAGTTTTCAGTGTACTAGTCTTTTACCTCCTTAGTTAAGCTTATACCTGGGTATTTTATTCCAAAGTGAGGTTATTAAAATAAAATATTTTAGGCATGCAAAGAAATATAATATAATGAACACTTGTGTAATCACCACACAGCTTAAGAAATAAAGTTTAACATATACAATTAAAGCCTCTCTGCATTGTATTCTCTGGCTCAGAAGTAACTGCTCTCTTAAATTCAGTGTTTATGATTTCCTTACATAGTGTGATAGGCAGAATAAAAGCCCCCCAAAGATATCCATGTCCTAATCCTCAGAACCTGTGAGTATATCACCTTAAATGGCAAAAGAGTCTTTGTGGATGTGGTTAAGCTAAAGACTTGAGATGGTAAGTTTATCCTTGAGTATCTGGGTGGGTTCAGTAAAATCACATAGGTCCTTGTAAGTAAAAGAGGGAGGCAGGACCTTTTATAAATACATCTCCCCATGGGCTAGATAAGCCCCAGTGTCTCCAGCTTTTATGACCTAGGGATGTCTTCAAGATCCTGTCTGGGACTCATATCTCCTTTTATGTAAATTACTGGGCATCTTCCTGGTACCTTGGGAGTTTGACCTCAAGCACTAGGCCAAACTATAACCATTTGACCTTCTTGCAGAAACGAGAGAAGTGTTACTACCTTTTAGCTCAGAGAAATTAACTAGACAAGTGGACAAATGGTTATAGATCTAATCCCCATAGTATGTGGAAAGAAAAATGTAAAGGAAGTGAAGGCAAAACATTATCTTTATAGCATATAGATTTCTATGCCTTCAGAGGGTAGAGCTTTTTATAAAAGCACTGAGAAAGTCAGGGAAGATTTATTTCCTCACATTGATTTATCAACAATCGAGATCTTTGATACAATTTTTCACTGTGATTGTGGATCTGTCAATTTTTCTGTGTATCTTTGTGCCTATGTTATTGGAGGCTTACACATTTAGAATTGTTATGAATCTTTTTTTTTTTAAAGATTTATTTATTTATTTATTTGAGAGAGAGAGAATGAGAGACAGAGAGCATGAGAGGGAGGAGGGTCAGAGGGAGAAGCAAACTCCCTGCCGAGCAGGGAGCCCGATGCGGGACTCGATCCTGGGACTCCAGGATCATGACCTGAGCCGAAGGCAGTCACTTAACCAACTGAGCCACCGAGGCACCCAGAATTGTTATGAATCTTTAGTGAATTGTTTTCTTTATTTATAACGTAGTGACCCTTTTTATCAGATAAGCTTTAAAAGTCTTCCTGAAATAGATCCAACAAGAGGATATAACAATTGTAAATATCTATGCACCCTACATGGAAGGACCTAAATACATAAAGTAAATATTAACAGACATAAAGGAGGAAATTGATGGTAACACAATAGTAGTAGGGGACTTTAACATTCCACTTACATCAGTGGATAGATCATCCAGGGATAAAATCAATAAGAAAACAGTGTCTTTGAATGATACATTAGACTAGATGGACTTAACAGATACATGCAGAACATTCCATCAAAAACAACAGAATACACATCATTTTCAAGTGCACATAGAACACTCTCCAGAATAGATCACGTTAGGCCACAAAATAAGTCTCAATAAATTTAAGATTGAAATCATGTCACGCATCTTTTCCAACAGAGCAATATGAAACTAGAAATCATTTACTAGAAAAAAAAAAAGGAAAATATATAAATACACAAAGGGTAAACAACATGCTACTAAACAATCAGTGGGTCAGTAAAGAAATCAAAGAGGAAATAAAAAATACAGGGAAACAAATGAAAATGAAAACACAATAGTCCAAAATCTTTGGAATGTGGCGAAAGCAGTTCTAAGAGGGAAATTTATAGATATATACAAGAAAAATCTCAAGTAAACAATCCAACCCTATACCTAAAGGAACTAGAAAAAGAAGAACAAACAAAGCTCAAAGTTAGTGGAAGGAAAGAACTATTAAAGATCAGAGCAGAAATAAATAAAATAGAGATTTAAAAAATAGAAAAGATGAATGAAACCAAGAGCTCATCCTTTGAAAAGATAAATAAAACTGTTGAACTGTTAGCCAGACTCATCAAGGAAAAAAAGAAAGGACTGAAATAAATAAAATCAGAAATGAAAGAGGAAAAGTAGTAACTGGCACCATAGAAATACAATGGTTTAAGAGACTACTACAAAAAATTATATGCCAACAAATTAGACAACCTAGAAGAAATGGATAAATTTCTAGAAATATACAATCTTCCAAAACTGAATCAGGAAAAAATAGAAAATCTGAACAGACCAATTACTAATAACAAAATTGAATCAGTAATCAAAAAACTCCAAACAAACAAAAGTCCAGGACAAGATGGCTTCACAGGTGAATTCTACCAAACATTTAAAGAATTAATACCTATTCTCAAACTATTCCAAAAATAGAAGGGGAAGGAAAGCTTCTAAATACATCCCACAAGGCCAGCATTACCCTGATACCAAAGCCAAAGGGGGGAAAAAAACTGGAAGAAAACTATAGGCCAATATCCCTGATGAATATAGATCCCAAAAAACTCAGTAACATATTAGCAAACCAAGTTCAACAACACATTGAAAGGATATTCAACATGATCAAATAAGATTTATTCTGGGGATGCAAGGAGGGCTTAATATTTGCAGATCAATGAATGTGTACACCACATCAGCAAAAACTAAGGATAAAAATCATATGACCATCTTAATGGATGCAGAAAAAGCAATTGACAAAATTCAACATCCATTCATGATAAAAACTCTCAACAAAGTGCGTTTACAGGGAACATACCTCAACATAACAAAGGCCATATAACAAACACAACTAACATCATACTCAGTGGTGAAAAACTGAGGGCTTTTCCTCTAAGATTAGAAATAAGACAAGGATGTCCACTATCACCACTTTTATTCAACATAGTGCTGGAAGTCCTAGTTGTAGCAATCAGACAAGAAAAAGAAATAAAAGGCATCCAAATTGGTAAGGAAGAAATTAAACTGTCACTGTTTGCAGATGACATGATCCTATACATAGAAAACCCTAAAGACTCCACCAAAAAGCTATTAGAAGTAGTAAATGAAAAAGTTGCAGGATACAAAATTAATACACAGAAATCTGTTGCATTCTATTTATTTATTTATTTATTTATTTATTTATTTATTTATTTATTTATTTATTTATTTAGAGAGTGTGTGCAAGCAGGGGGAGGAGCAGAGGGAGAGGGAGAGAATCTCAAGCACACTCTATGCCAAGCATGGAGCCTGACACAGGGCTTGATCTCACAACCCCACGATCATGACCTGAGCTGAAACCAAGAGTTGAACGCTCAACTGACTGAGCCACCCAGGTACCCCAGAAATCTGTTGCATTTCTATATACTGATAAAAAATTAGCAGAAAGAAAAAATAAGTGAAAAATTCCATTTACAATTGCACCAAAAACACTATGATACCTAGGAATAAACTTAACCAAAGAGGTGAAAGACCTGTATTCTAAAAACTCTAAAACACTGATGAAAGAAAATGAAGATGACACAAACAAATGGAAAGACATATTATGCTCATGTATTGGAAGAATTAAAAGTGTCCACACTATAGCTTCAATACAATCTCTATCAAAATATCAATAGTATTTTTCACAGAACTAAAACAAATAATCCTAAAATTTGTATGGGACTACAAAAACCCCCAAATAGCCAAGGCAATCTTGAGAAAGAAGAACAAAGCTGGAAGTATCACAATCCCAGATTTCGAGATATATTACAAAACTGTAATAATCAAAACAGTATGGTACTGGCACTAAACAAACACATAGATCAATAGAACATAATAGAAAGCCCAGAAATAAACCCATGCTTATATGGTCAATTAATTTACGACAAAAGAAGCAAGAATATATAATAGGGAGAAAACAATCTCTTCAATAAATGGTTTTGGGAAAACTGGAGAGCCGCATGCAAAATAATGAAGCTGGATTACTTTCTTACACCATACACAAAAATAAATTCAAAATGGATTAAAGACCTAGATGTGAGACCATAAAATTCCTAGAAGAAAACAAAGGCAGTCATCTCTTAGATGTCAGTCTTAGCAACATATTCATGGATATGTCTCCTCGCAAGGGAAACAAAAGCAAAAATAAACTTCTGGACTACACTAAAATAAAAAGCTTTTGCACAATAAAGGAAACCACCAATAAAATGAGAAGGCAATTTACTGAATGGGAGAAGGTATTTGCAAATGATATACCCAATAAGGGGTTAATATCCCAAATATATAAAGAACTTATACAACTCAACACCAAAAACCAAGTAGTCCAATTTAATAATGGGCAGAGGACCTGAACAGACATTTTTCCAAAGAACACATACTGATGGCCAACTGACACATGAAAAGATGCTCAACTTCATTAATCATCTGGGAAATATAAATCAAAACCACAATGAGATATCACCTCATACCAGCCAGAATGGCTAAAATGAAAAAGACAAGAAATAACAACTGTTGGCAAGGATGTGGAGAAAAAGGAACCCACTGTTGGTGGGAATGTAATTTGGTGCAACCACTGTGGAAGACAGTAGGAGGTTCCTCAAAAAATTAAAAACAGAAGTACCAAATGATCCAGTAATTTCACTACTAGGTATTTACCAATGAGAACAGTAATTCAAAAAGATATATGAACTTCTATGTTTATTGCAGCATTATTTACAATAGCCCAGATATGGAAGCACCCTGAGTGTCCATCGATAGTTGAATGGATAAAGAAGATGTAATACATATATACAATGAAATATTACTTGGTCATAAAAAAGAATGAGATCTTGCCATGTGGGACAACATGGATTGACCTAGGAGGTATTATGCTAAGTGAAAGAAGTCAGAGAAAGACAAATACCGTATAATTTCACCTAAATGTAGAATCTAAACAACAAAACAAACAAAAAAGGCAGAAATTACTCATTAATACAGAAAAATGATGATTGACAGAGGGGAGGGCATGGGGGGATGGGCAAAATGAGTGAAGGGGAAAGGGAGGTATTGGCTTCGGGTTATGGAATGAATAAGTCAAGGGAGTAAAATGCACAGCATAGGGAATATAGTCAATAATATTGTAATGGTGTGTATGATGACAGATGGTAGCTACACTTGTGGTGAGCACAGCATCATGTACAGAGTTGTCAAATTGCTGTATTGTACACCTGAAACTAATGGGATATTGTGTGTCAACTGTATATTTCAATTAAAAAAATGGACCTGAATTCCTGCTCCATCACATTAGTCTACATGTCATAGTGAGGGGTTCTTATAGTCTTTCAACCTTAATTTTCTCTTCATTACAATGGGAATAAATATCAAAAATGAAAAAAATCCACCTAAAATACAGTACTGAACAAGATGAACACAAATGAAAAGAAAGTTGATAAGCTATATTAATATATTAACTTAATTGGTTTCTTTGCCCATCATTACTATTGCCATCTCACTCCTTTCTTCTGATTCCAATGTCCTGTAGAAGTTCTTTTGTGAAGGGCCTATTGCAGATAAACTCTCTCAATCTTTGTCTCAAAATACCTTTACTTAGTGCTCGTCCTTGAGTTGTAATTTACTTGCATGTGGTGTCGGAGACTGATAAGTATTTTCTGCTAACTTCTGCTTTTTGTTGTGAAGTGGCATTCTTCTCACTGTCTCTGTCTCTGGATGAATTTAAGGTTGTCCCTTGCTTTTGGCCCTTTGCAGTTTTACTACAATGCCATATTATCTTTTGAGTTTCCTGTTTGGGACTTCTTTTGCTTCTTGAATAGGAGAACTGTTGCTTCTCATTAGTTCTAGAACATTTTCATCTGTCATATTTTTAAATTTCCTTATATTCCATTCTCAGTTCTTTCCTTCTAGAAACTCTATGAAGATATATATATAATGTTGGAGCTTTTCAAGTTATGTAATGTGCCTCTTAACCCCCGTTATATTTTTCACCTCTTTATCTTTCTGTGCCTTATCCTCTGTATTGTCTTCTGATACCTAATCCAGTTTACCAATTCTCTTATCAGCTGGGTTTCATCTGCTATGTATCTCATCCACTGAGTTTTTAATTTCAGTCATTATATTTTTAATTCCCATGAATTTTATTTGGTTCCTTTGTCAATCTGCCCAGTCCTATTTTGACAACAGCTCTTCTCAAGAATTTATTTTTCTAAGTCTTTTATCACTTTAATGTTTTCATAATCACTATCTGACAATTTGATTAAAGAAGGTATTAATTTATTTATTTGTTTTTTTATTTTATTTTATTTTTTAAAATTTTATTGTTAGTCACCATACAATACCTCATTGGTTTTTGATGTGGTGATCCACAATCCATTGTTTTCGTATAACACCCAGTGCTCCATGCAGTACGTGCCCTGCCCTCCTTAATAGCCATCACTGGGCTAACCAATCCCCCCTCCCACCTCCCCTCTAAAACCTTGTTTGTTTCTGAGTCCATAGTCTCTCATGGTTCATCTCTCCCTCCAATCCCCCCCCCCATTTTTCCCTTCCTTCTCCTAATGTCCTCCATATTATTCCTTATGTTCCACAAATAAGTGAAACCATATGATAATTGACTTTCTCTGCTTGACTTATTTCACTTAGCATAATCTCCTCCAGTCCCATCCATGTTGATGTAAAAGTTGGGTATTCATCTTTTCTGATGGCTGAGTAATATTCCATTATATATATGGACCACATCTTCTTTATCCATTCATCTGTTGAAGGGCATCTCGGCTCTTTCCACAGTTTGGCTATTGCGGACATTGCTGCTATGAACATTGGGGTGCATATGGCCCTTCTTTTCACTACATCTGTGTCTTTGGGGTAAATACCCAGTAGTGTAATTGCTGGGTCATAGGGTAGCTCTATTTTTAAATTTTTGAGGAACCTCCACACTGTTTTCCAAAGTGGCTATACCAACTTGCATTCCCACCAACAGTGTAAGAGGGTTCCCCTTTCTCCACAACCTCTCCAACATTTGTTGTTTCTTTCCCTGTCCATTTTTGCCATTCTAACTGGTATAAGGTGGAATCTCAGTGTGGTTTTGATTTGGATTTCCCTGATGGCTAATGATGATGAACATTTTTTCATGTGTCCGTTAGCCATTTGTATGTCTTCTTCAGAGAAGTGTCTGTTCATCTCTTCTGCCCACTTTTTGACTTGATTATTTGTTTTTTGGGTGTTGAGTTTGAGAAGTTCTTTATAGATCTTGGATACCAGCCCTTTATCTGTAGTGTCATTTGCAAATATCTTCTCCCATTCTGTGGGTTGCCTCGTTGTTTTGTTGACTGTTTCCTTTGCTGTGCAGAAGCTTTTTATCTTGATGATGTACCAAAAGTTCATTTTTGCTTTTGTTTCACTAGCCTTTGGAGATGTATCTTGAAAGAAGTTGCTGTGGGCGATGTCAAAGAGGTTACTGCCTATGTTCTCTAGGGTTTTGATGGATTCCTGTCTCAAATTGAGGTCTTTCATCCACTTTGAGTTTATCTTTGTGAATGGTGTTAGAGAATGGTCAAGTTTCATTCTTCTGCATGTGGCTGTCCAATTTTCCCAGCACCATTTATTGAAGAGACTGTCTTTTTTCCATTGCATGTTTTTTCCTGCTTTGTCAAAGATTATTTGACCATAGAGTTGAGGGTCCATATCTGGGATACCTATCCTGTTCCATTGGTCTATATGTCTGTTTTTGTGCCAGAAAAATGCTGTCTTGGTGATCACAGCTCTGTAATATAGCTTGAAATCAGTCACTGTGATGCCCCCAGCTTTGTTTTTCTTTTTCAACATTTCCTTGGCGATTCGGGGTCTTTTCTGATTCCATACAAATTTTAGGATTGTTTGTTCCAGCACTTTGAAAAATGTCATTGGAATTTTGATTGGGATGGCATTGAAGGTATAGATTGCTCTGGGTAGCATAGACATTTTAACAATGTTTATTCTTCCGATCCATGAGCATGGAATATTTTTCCATCTTTTTGTGTCTTCTTCAATTTCTTTCATGAGTGTTTTGTAGTTCCTAGAGTATAGATCCTTTACCTCTTTGGTTAGGTTTATTCCGAGGTATCTTATGGTTTTTGGTGCTATTGTAAATGGAATCGTTTCTCTAATTTCTGTTTCTATAGTTGCATTGTTAGTGTATAAGAAAGCAACTGATTTCTGTGCATTGATTTTGTATCCTGCCACATTACTGAATTGCTGGATGAGTTCTAGTAATTTGGGGGTGGAGTTTTTTGGGTTTTCCACATAAAGTATCATGTTGTCTGTGAAAAGAGAGAGTTTGACTTCTTCTTTGCCAATTTGAATACATTTTATTTCTTTTTGTTGTCTGATTGCGGTTGCTAGGACTTCTAGTACTATGTTGAACAATAGTGGTGAGAGTGGGCATCCTTGATGTGTTCCTGATCTTAAGGGAAAGGCTCTCAGCTTTTCCCCATTGAGGATGATATTCACTGTGGGTTTTTCATAGATGGATTTTATGAACTTGAGGAATGTTCCTTCTATCCCTATACTCTGGAGAGTTTTAATCAGGAAAGGATGTTGTATTTTGTCAAATGCTTTTTCTGCATCAATTGAGAGGACCATATGGTTCTTCTCCCTCCTCTTATTAATGCATTCTATCACATTGATTGATTTGCGAATGTTGAACCACCCTTGCATCCTGGGGATAAATCCCACTTGGTCGTGGTGGATGATCCTTTTAATGTATTGTTGGATCCTATTAGCTAGGATTTTGTTGAGGATTTTGGAATCCATATTCATCAGGGATATCGGTCTGAAATTCTCCTTTTTGATGGGGTCTTTGCCTGGTTTGGGGATTACGGTAATGCTGGCCTCATAGAATGAGTTTGGAAGTTTTCCTTCTGTTTCTATTTTTTGAAACAGCTTCAGTAG
Organism: Mirounga angustirostris; assembly: GCF_029215605.1. Lineage (NCBI taxonomy): Eukaryota > Metazoa > Chordata > Mammalia > Carnivora > Phocidae > Mirounga > Mirounga angustirostris. The sequence goes on along the minus strand of NW_026991720.1, from coordinate 85,219,909 downwards.
AATAGGTATTATTTCTTCTTTGAATGTTTGGTAGAATTCCCCAGGGAATCCATCAGGCCCTGGACTCTTGTTTTTTGGGAGGTTTTTGATCACTGCTTCAATCTCCTTACTGGTTATTGGCCTATTCAGGTTGTCAATTTCTTCCTGTTTCAGTCTTGGCAGCTTATAGGTTTCCAGGAAGGCCTCCATTTCATCCAGATTGCTCAGTTTATTGGCATATAGTTGTTGATAACAATTTCTAATAACTGTTTCTATTTCCTTGGTGTTAGTCATGATCTCTCCCCTTTCATTCATAATTTTATTAATTTGGGTCCTTTCTCTTTTCTTTTGGATAAGTCTGGCCAGTGGTTATCGATCTTATTAATTCTTTCAAAGAACCAACTTCTAGTTTCATTGATCTGATCTACTGTGTTTCTGGTTTCTAATTCATTGATCTCTGCTCTAATTTTCATTATTTCTCTTCTAATGCGTGGCTTAGGCATCGTGTGTTGCTTTTTCTCTAGTTCTTTAAGGTGTAGAGTTAGTTGGTGAATTTGGGATTTTTCTTTTTTTGAGTGAGGCTTGGATGGCTATGTGTTTCCCCCTTAGGACCGCCTTTGCAGTATCCCATAGGTTTAGACCAATGTGTTTTCGTTCTCATTGATTTCCATGAATTGTTTAAGTTCTTCTTTGATTTCTTGGTTGACCCAGACATTCTTGAGCAGAGTGGTCTTTAGTTTCCAAGTGTTTGAATTTCTGCCAAATTTTTTCTTGTGATTGAGTTCCAGTTTTAGAGCATTGTGGTCTGAGAATATGCAGGGAATAATCTCAGTCTTTTGGTATTGGTTGAGACCTGATTTGTGATCCAGTATATGGTCTATTCTGGAGAAAGTTCCATGTGCGCTCGAGAAGAATGAGTATTCTGTTGTTTTAGGGTGGAATGTTCTGTAAATATCTATGAGGTCCATCTTGTCCAATGTATCATTCAAAGCTCTTGTTTCCTTGTTGATTTTCTGCTTAGATGATCTGTCCATTGCTGAAAGTGCAGTATTGAGGTCTCCTACAATTATCGTATTGTTATCAATATGACTCTTTATTTTGGTTAACAGTTGGCTTACGTAGATGGCTGCTCCCAAGTTGGGGGCATAGATATTTACAATTGTTAGATCTTCTTGTTGGACAGACCCTTTAAGAATGATACAGTGTCCTTCTGTGTCTCTAACTACAGTCTTTAGTTTAAAATCTAATTTGTCTGATATAAGAATTGCTACCCCAGCTTTCTTTTGAGGTCCATTGGCATGGAAGATGGAGCTCTATCCCTTCACTTTCAGTCTGGATGTATCTTTAGGCTCAAAATGAGTCTCTTGTAGACAGCATATGGATGGGTCCTGTCTTTTTATCCAATCTGCAACCCTGTGCCATTTTATGGGAGCGTTTAAGCCATTCACGTTGAGAGTGATTATTGAAAGATATGAATTAATTGTCATCATGTTGCCTGTGAAGACGCTGTTTTTATAGATTGTCCCTGTAAATTTCTGTTGTATATCACTCTTGGGGTCAAAGAAGATATTTACTGTTTGTCTGTTGTTGACTCTTGGATTTTTTTCCCCTCATGTGATTTGTAATTTTTATTGAAAACTCATTTTTTGTGGGGGGATTAATCTGTAGGACTCCTATAAGGCATGGTTTGAAGATGTGCCTCTTTAGAGAGATGGTATTTATTTCTGCCAGATGTCCCAGAGTTACCACTGAGTTGGAAGCTCTGTGCTTGTTAATGTATCAAATCCAATTACAAAGGTAATAAATTCACATTGGACCCACAAATAACTAAAATTCAAATTCCAATCCACATGATAGCTGGTCTTTCATTACAAATTCTTTGGGATTTTTTTTTTAAATCCCAGGCTAGTTACCTTAGTTTTTTCCTCACCAATAGGTAGTAGTTGTGTTGTTTTAATCCTCTCTGTTTAATAATCCTAGATTTCTCTCTATTTCCCCCTTTCTGTTTCCCTTTCTCTCTCTGACTCAAGTTAGGACTTCTAGCTTTGTACAGCCTGGTAACTTTTTCTGTCCCTGCATGGCCAGTGAAATCTGAAATCTATTTGTCATGAAATCTATTTTTCATGAAAAGCAAAACCATCCCCACTATTTCCTTATCCAGAGCAACTATAGTATGAACACCGTATTAGGAGTTTGGGTTTAGTACTGCATGGAGCACTGGGTGTTACATGCAAACAATGAATCATAGAACACTACATCAAAAACTAATGATGTAGTGTATGGTGACTAACATAACATAATAAAATAAAATTAAAAAAATAAAAATTAAAAAAAAAAAAGGAGTCTGGGTTTGCAAAGATTGTGGGCCTGGATATTTTCCTTACTTTTTTAAAAACTCAGGTAAGTTTAAAAAAAAAAAAGTGTGTTTTAGAGAGTAGAAAAAATAGTTGTCAGGGGCTGTGGTGTAAGGGAAATAGGGAGAGGTTGGAAAAAAGAGTACAAACTTTTCATGAAGAATAGTAGGAAGAAAGGCAGGTAGGGACAAGGCTCCCTGCCCTAAGAGGAAACCATCCCTAAAAGGATTTTATACCACCTCGGAAAGAGCTCGCCACCCTTTCCCACGTGACAAAAACCTAATTGGATGGCAGGTGCAGGGAGGGTTAATCGGATTAAAACAGCACACCAACAAGCCCATAAACCCCTAGATTTGGGGCGCCTGGGTGGCTCAGTCGTTAAGTGTCTCCCTTCAGCTCAGGTCATGATCCCAGGGTCCTGGGATCAAGTCCTGTGTCAGGCTCCCTGTTCATCGGGGAGTCTGCTTCTCCCTCTACCTGTCACTCTCCCTGATTTGTGTGCTCTCTCTGTCAGATGAATAAATAAAATCTTAAAAAAAAAATTTTTTTTAAGAAATTTTTTTTGGGTAAATACCTAGTAGTGCAATTGCTGGGTCATAGGGTAGCTCTATTTTCAACTTTTTGAGGAACCTCCATACAGTTTTCCAGAGTGGCTGCACCAGCTTGCATTCCCACCAACAGTGGAGGAGGGTTCCCCTTTCTCTGCATCCTTGCCAACAGCTGTCCTTTCCTGACTTGTTAATTTTAGCCATTCTGACTTGTGTGAGGTGGTATCTCATTGCAGTTTTGATTTGTATTTTCCTGATGCCGAGTGATGTTGAGCATTTTTTCATGTGTCTGTGGGCCATTTGTATGTCTTTGTAAATGTCTCTTCATGTGTTCTGCCCATTCCTTAATTGGATTATTTGTTCTTTGGGTGTTGCGATTTGTAAGTTCTTTATAGATCTTGGATACTAGCCCTTTATCTGGTATGTCATTTGCAAATATCTTCTCTCATTCTGTAGGTTATCTTTTTTTTTTTTAAGATTTTATTTATATGTCAGAGAGACAGAGAGAGAGCACAAGGAGGGGAAGCGGCAGGCAGAGGGAGAAGTAGACTCCCTACTGAGCAAGAAGCCCAGTGTGGGACTTGATCCCAGAACCCCAGGATCATGACCTGAGCTGAAGGCAGATGCATAACTGACTAAGCCACCCAAGCATCCCAGTTGTTTTTTAGTTTTGTTGACTGTTTCCTTTGCTATGCAGAAGCTTTTTATCTTGATGAAGTCCCAATAGTTCATTTTTGCCCTTGCTTCCCTTGCCTTTGGAGACGTGTCTAGCAAGAAGTTGCTGCGGCCGAAGCTGCAGAGGTTGCTCCCTGTGTTCTCCTTTAGGATTTTTTGAGGGATTCCTGTCTCACATTTAGGTCCTCCGTCCATTTTGTGTGTATTTTTGTGTGTGGTGTAAGGAAATAGTCCAGTTTCATTCTTCTGCATGTGGCTGTCCAGTTTTCCCAACACCATTTGTTGAAGAGACTACCTTTTTTCCACTGGATCTTCTTTCCTGCTTTGTCGAAGATGAGTTGACCATAGAGTTGAGGGTCCATTTCTGGGCTCTCTATTCTGTTCCATCGATCTATGTGTCTGTTTTTGTGCCAGTACCATACTGTCTTGATGATTACAGCTTTGTAATAGAGCTTGAAGTCTGGAATTGAGATGCCACCGGCTTTGGTTTTCTTTTTCAACATTCCTCTGGCTATTTGGGGTCTTTTCTGGTTCCATACAAATTTTAGGATTATTTGTTCCATTTCTTTGAAAAAAGTGGATGGTATTTTGATAGGGATTGCATTGAATGTGTAGATTGTTCTGGGTAGCATAGAAATTTTAACAATATTTGTTCTTCCAATCCATGAGCTTGGAACATTTTTCCATTTCTTTGTGTCTTCCTCAATTTCTTTTATGAGTGTTCTGTAGTTTTCTGAGTACAGAAACTTTGCCTCTTTGGTTAGGTTTACTCCTAGGTATCTTATGGTTTTTGGTGCAGTTGTAAATGGGATCAACTCCTTAGTTTCTCTTTCTTCCGTTTCATTGTTAGCATATAGACCCAGCAATTGCACTACTAAGTATTTATCCCGAAGTACAAATGTAGTGATCTGAAGGGGCACCTGCACCCCAATGTTTATAGCAGCAATGTCCACAATAGCCAAACTATGGAAAGAGCCCAGCTGTCCATCGACAGATGAATGGATAAAGAAGACGTGGTATAATATGACCCAGCAACTGCACTACTGGGTATTTACCCCAAAGATACAAAAGTAGGGATCTGAAGGGGTACGTGCTCCCCGATGTTTATAGCACAATGTCCACAATAGACAAACTATGGAAAGAGCCAAGATGTCTATCGACAGATGAATGGATAAAGAAGATGTAGTATATATATACAATGGAATATTATGTAGCCCTCAAAAGGAATGAAATCTTGCCATTTGCAATGACGTGGATGGAACTGGAGGGTGTTATGCTGAGCGAAGTAAGTCAATCAGAGAAAGACATGTATCATATGACCTCACTGATATGAGGAATTCTTAATCTCAGGAAACAAACTGAGGGTGCTGGAGTGGTGGTGGGTGGGAGGGATGGGGTGGCTGGGTGACAGACATTGGGGTGGTTATGTGGTATGGTGAGCACTGTAAATTGTGTAAGACTGTTGAATCACAGACCTGTACCTCTGAAACAAATAATACATTATATGTTAAAAAAAAAAAAAGAAGAAGAAGAAGAAGAAGATAGCAGGAAGAGAAAAATGAAGGGGGGGAAATCGGAGGGGGAGACGAACCATCAAAGACTATGGACTCTGAGAAATAAACTGAGGGTTCCAGAGGGGAGGGGGGCAGGGGGATGGGTTAGCCTGGTGACGGGTATTAAAGAGGGCACGTATTGAATGGAGCAGTGGGTGTTATATGCAAACAATGAATCATGGAACACTATATCAAAAACTAATGATGTAATGTATGGTGATTAACATAACATAATAAAAAAAAATGCAAGCCCCCCCCCCCCAAAAAAAGATGTGGTATATATATATACAATGGATATTACTCAGCCATCAGAAACAATGAATACTTACCATTTACATCAACGTGGATGGAACTAGAGGGTATTATGCTAAGTGAAATAAGTCAATCAGAGAAAGACAATTATCATATGATCTCACTCACCTGTGGAATTTAAGAAACGAAATAGAGGATCATTGGGGAAAGGAGGGAAAATGAAACAAGATGAAATCATAGGGGGAGACAACCATAAGAGATTCTTAACCAAAGGAAACAAACTGAGGGTTGTTGGAGGGGACGGAGGTGGGGGGATGGAGTAACTGGTGATGGACACGAGAGGGGCGCCTGGGTGGCTCAGTCAGTTAAGCGTCTGCCTTTGGTTCAGGTCACGATCCTGGGACCCTGGGATTGAGCCCGGAGTTGGGCTTCCTGCTCGGTGGGGGATCTGCTTCTCCCTCTCCCTCTGCACCTCCCCGACACTCATGCTGTCTCTCTGTCGCTTGCTCTCTCAAATAAAATCTTTTTTAAAAGAGGAGGGCACGTGATATAAAGAGCACTGGGTATTATATAAGACTAAGGAATCACTGAACTCAACCTCTGAAATTAATAATACACTATATGTTAATTACTTGAATTTAAATTTAAAAAAGGAAATCTTTCTAAAAGCTTTGTTTTAGCATTTAAAAGCATTGTTTGGGGGGGCACCTGTGTGGCTCAGTCGTAATAAGCATCTGCCTTCGGCTCAGGTCATGATCCTAGGGTCCTGGGATCGAGTCCCACATTGGGTTTCCTGCCCGGCGGGAGGCCTGCTTCTCCCTCTCCCACTCCCCCTGCTTGTGTTCCTGCTCTCGCTGTCTCTCTCTCTGTCAAATAAATAAATAAAATCTTAAAAACAAAAAAATCATTGTTTGTATCAAGAGGATTTGCAGGCTTTCTAATCTATCATTTTTCCAGAAATTGAAGCCAAGATGGGTTTATTGATCTTTCCTAGGAATCCTTTAAAGGGAATCTAGTTTAGTTCAGCAAGCAATCATTGAATGCCTTCTCTGTAGCAGCTACTATTTCGGGAAACCACTCATTTGCTAACAGAAAGCCACTTTCGGTCAGAAAATAAATCTATCTTCTTCCCCATCCTTTTGTGACTATCAATTGCAAAGATCACATTCTAACAAAGGCATCATCAGATAAGTTCTAGTACTTTAGATAAAATTCCCATGTTCAGCACTTAAACCCCAACTACAACAATATGGATTACATTATCATCATTAACAACAACAAAAAAAGGTAAGTGGCAGAGTTGCCTTTCATAATTTTCAAAATTGTGTATGTCTCTTCTTTGTGTTTAGATTTTCGCCTACCTCACTTTAAGAGATATAGGAATATGTGGTCAAGTTTGTCACTCCTGGACGTTGATGACACAAGGAAGCTCATTGTGGAATAGTGTAAGTAGACAATACTGGCAGCTATGTCTTTATTCTAGCTCTTAAAGGAGAACAGCCTGCTATAAAACCAGCTATATTAGGGACTACTTTTCCCTGCTCTCCCAATGGGGCCACAGAAAGTAGGTGCATTTGTTTTTCTTTTGTCCAGGCACAAGCCTGAAGGACAAGATGGAAAGATAATAAAGTTATTTAAAGAGATATATTATCAGTATTTTCTAATTTACATGGTAGAAATACATCGAATATTCTTTTTGGATGGAAACAGATCTCTGTTATATCTGAGTTAGACTTAACATTGCCTAACTCAGGATGCTGCTGAGATAAACTGAGGAAATGTAAGTAAAGTGCTTACTATGGAGCCTGGCAGGTAGGCAACACTCAGTGAATATTAGCTCCTTTTATTGGTTCACAAAACATAACAAAGTAGCACAAAATATGGAGTAAAGGGGAAAAAAAAACTGAGCATGAAATGGGGCTAAAATATACAACATGTAAACACAGCTTGTTTGATATTTTTAGGGTATCTGCATGTACAAAGACAACATTCACTCTGGCATTTTCTAATATGGACAACTAGGCTGGTATTGTCATTGTACTATTTTTCTACTCTTCTTGTAACCTAGAATTTCTCATTCCAATAAGACACTGGGGAGAGGTCTCAGCCAACCACAAAAAATAAGCATAAATTGTCCTTGATGATTTCTCTTTTCTGTTCCTTGGATGATACTTTAATCTCTGTAATCATTTATGACATCAACCAACGTTGTAGTGGCAACATTTTCCCTGTTTCCTGATGTCCAGTCAGTAGCTGACTTTACCACCCCTCCTTGATAGCCAGTGATCAGAGGAGTAATGACATCACATGCTCAAACTGACCTATGAGTAGATGGCTGGAACCATTCAGCATAAATTCTAACATTTAGACAAAGAAACTAAGGTGCCGTTCATAAATCAAGTCACCATCTTGACATCCCATTCTTGGCTTTACTATTCCTTGTGCAACAATGGCAAGAAGAAAATGTGCTTCTGTCTCCGCTAACCCATCTTGGCTACCAAATGTGATATGCCTGTCTTAAGTTTATTTTTAGTTTAAGGCAGTGATACTCAAACTTCAGAATGCATCAGAAATAGGGGCGCCTGGGTGGCTCAGTCGTTAAGCATCTGCCTTTGGCTCAGGTCATGATCCCAGAGTCCTGGGATTGAGCTCCGCATCAGGCTCCCTGCTCCGCGGGAAGCCTGCTTCTCCCTCTCCCACTCCCCCTGCTTGTGTTCCCTCTCTCACTGTGTCTCTCTGTTAAATAAATAAATAAATCTTTAAAAAAATATTATCTAAAGGGGTTGTTAAAACAGATTGCTGATTGCCAAACCTAGAATTTCTGACTCAGTAGGTCTGGGGTGGGGCTTGAGAATTTGTATTTCCAACAAGTTCCTGGTGATGCTGATGCTGCTGGTCCCAGGACCATACTTTGAGAATCACTGGTTTAAAGTAATAAATCTCTTTCTTATGTGATAGATTGGGGATGTTACTTTTTGCTTTGGAAAGCCTCTAAAGAATAAAAAAATGATTCCAAGCAATCAGAAAGAGAAAGATTATATATAATACTAAGATCAGAACAAATCCTGCAGAAGCCTGGCAGGAAAAGCCAGCACTTTTGCCCAGAGACCTCACTAGGTAAAGTTGGAGAAAATATGAGTACATGTCAGTGAAGAACAGAGCCTGGGTAGGAGGTTAAGTTTCTTTATGCTCAGCAAATTTCTTTCTCCACAATTCTTTGCTGTCCTTCATCTTCTATTAATTTTACCTTCATTTGTGAGTGCTCAAGTGTAACAAACATTTTAGCACAAAGAATAGCTTTGTTCAGATGGCAAGCTGATTGGAAGCTCATAAACTTAATCTTTTAGCTGAAAGACATGATTAATACTACGATATCAATACTATTGTTTATCAGCTGGCCCCGGCCACTCAGAGCTCCCAGAAATCTCTGTGCTCTTCAATATTACATGCAGTCAGCCAGGTTCACTCAGGTCATCTTTCCTTTCCCCTAGACCTCCCTCCTCCAAATTATGAGTTAGGAGAAGGCCACTCTAAACCCCACACTCTAAATTGTCTTCCCCACAGTCAAGAACTTAACACATCATCTATGCTCATGAATAGAGAAGGAGGCACCCATTAATAATGAACCTGGATGGGTTCATTGACACTGAAGTGGGGGGCAGCCTTGGGGCTCACCTGCAATGATGGGGGGTGAGGTATCCAGGCCACTCCAAGACAATCAACTCTGTTGTGGGGTAGATGTGAGACTCTTGCCCTCCCAGCTGTTGACCTAGATTGGACATTTGAAATCTGTTTGTAACTAAACCTGGGAATGACCATGAAAAAAAAAATCTGCTTGTAATTAAGAATGACCCTGAAAACAAAGAAATGAAAAAGTGAGAGATATGATGAAGACATTTGTTTCTTGACGCTTTTAAAATATTAAAAATTTTTGCATGCAAAAGATCTTTCTCATTTCTTAATGTCTTTTGCTTATCCTTTTTAGATTGATTTTTCCGCAGTAAAAAATATAATCACAGATAAATGTATAGTGTCTACTTTGCAAAGGTGGCGTCTAAATGTGCTGCATTTGAATTTTCGTGGTTGTGTTCTCCGATTGAAAACCTTGAGATCTGTCAGTGAGTATGTTCATTACAACTCTTTGTCTTGCTTTCTGTTTTTAACTAAACAAATATAAAGAAAAATAGAAGGAAAATAGAAAGTTCAGTTACGGTCATAGGCCATAAGAATACCAATTAAAAACATTTTAAATGCTTATAATATAGTCAGCTCTTACTGGATTGTATGCTCTGGGATTTGGTCCTTTGTCCATTCTTCTAGACTGCTTTTTTTGTTTAGCATTTGTCTATGTATCCTCAATTCATCTACTAAAAAAAATACAGTATAAGAATATATTCTCAATTTAAAAATTCTAACAATAGACTGTAAAAGCAAAAACTTACCTTTATCTCCCTCAAACCCATTCACTTACTCAAAGGTACTCAATGTTACCAGTTTTCTGTTTTTCTAAAATACATTTACATATATGTGATTAAAAATACACAATTAAAAATTTTAACATGAAAATGATCATATTGTTTTATATTTTCTTTTATATCCTGGAAATCTTTCCATGTCAGTCCATATAGAATTACAAAATTATTTTTAAATACTTAAAATCATTTTCCATACTATGGGTGTAGCATAATTTATTTAACTTTCTTCCTCTCGAAGGACATCGAGGTTATTTCCATTTTTTTCCAAACTGCTTTGTACTTTCATTATGACATTTGTCTTTAACAGTCTTAAGTCAGTCTGAGCTGCTATAATAAAGCTTCATAGACCAGGTGGCTTATAAAGAACAGAAACTTAATTCTCACAGTTCTGGAAGCTAGGTGTCCAAGACCAGGGTGCCAACATGGTTCTAGAGAGGGCCCTCTTTTAGGTCATAGACGGTTGTTGTCTTGTTGTATCCTCACATGACAGAGAGAGGGAGACAGAGATTTCTGGGGTCCCTTGCATAAAGGTTCTAATCCTATTCATGAGAGCTCCACCCTAATTATGTCCTGAAGGCCCTCTACCTCCTAATATCATGACATTGGGGACTAGGATTTCAACCTATGAGTTTGGTGGTGGGGGCACATCCAGTCCATTGCATTAATCCATATGTTGTTTAAGGTGCATTTTTTAGTTTCCATATATATTTCTGGAAATGAAAGGAAAAAATATATTTTAAAAAGTGTACATCCATACTGATTTCAGATAATAAGAATGTCATAAACATAGGTAGATATCAACATGGATGGGTCTAGAGATATATGAGTGAAAGTAAGTTGCAGAATGACATACATAATCTAATACCCTTTGCATACAATTTTTCAATGTGCAAAATAATAATATACTTAATATTTTGAAAGATTTTCAATAATATATTTTTAAGGGGACACACACATATATAGCAAAATTAAAAAAGCTTGCATGGGACTGAAAACTCCAAATGCAAGGTAATGGTTACCCCTGAGGTGGACAGAGTTGAATGAAGTGGGGAAAATGTTCACAAATTTTTTTTTTCTTTCTTTCTTTCTTTCTCTTTCTTTCTTTCTCTTTCTCTTCCTTCCTTCCTTTCTTCCTTCCTTTCTTTCTTTCTTTCTCTCTCTCTCTCTCTCTCTTTCTTTCTGGGAGAGAGAAGGTGGGGGAGGGGCAGAAGGAGAGGGAGAGAGAGAATCTTAAGCAGGCTCCACACCCAGCCCAGAGCCCGAAGTGGGGCTTGATCTCACGACCCTGAGATCATGACTTGAGCAGAAATCAAGAGTCGGATGCTTAACCGACTGAGCCACCCAGGCGCCACAAGGAGTTTCAACTGTACCTGTAATTTTTTTAATTGAAAAAGTAAAGAAAATATACCAAATGGGATAATTGTGACTGGTTGCTGATGCTGAAAAGAGCTATAGTTTTTACATGATGTTATTGTATTTGATTATATATTAAATTGTTTTCTTGGTTTTAATGGTTTGCCAGTTGATTCTTTGGGGTTTTCTAGGCAGGTCATTTATTTCCATTCATTCCAATCCTTATATCTTTTCTTTCTTTTTTTTTTTTTCAGTAGCAGGGATATGCAGCCATCTTGTCTCATTCTTTACTCCTTTTTCATATTTTTAATGAGAATAGTGTTACTATTATTACATCTTTTATTCCTGGCATACACCCTGTATAGGCATATAGCGCTGTTCCTTTTTTTACAGCAGCCATGTTTTGCTTGTTCCTCATTCAATCTCGTCATGTCTGCCTTTGGATTTTTAGGAACTATTAATGTCTGATCCACCAATACCACTCCTGCTTTGTTTTCCAGGGATATTACAGATTTTTGAAAAAAAATCATTTCTTGGAATTTGGGTAGGAGAGGAAAGCTGAAATATGTGCTTAGTCTGCCATCTTGAATGAACTTATAACTTTATTAGTAATAAAGATTTAACAAAATAATTGTAAACTTTAATGTGCTAGCCACCTAGTTTATAGCAGCATTACCTACAATAGCCAAATTATGGAAACAGTCCAGGTGTCCATTGATTGATGAATGGATAAAGATGTGGTTACACACACACACACACACACACACAATGGAATATTACTTAGCCATAAAAAAAGAACGAAATCTTGCCATTTGCAACCACATGGATGGAACTAGGGAGTATTATGCAAAGCAAAATAAGCCAATCAGAGAAAGACAAATACCATATGATTTCACTTATGTGAAACTTAAGAAACAAAACAAATGAGCAAAGGGGAAAAAAGAGAAAGAGAGAGGCAAACTAAGAACAGACTCTTAACTATAGAGAACAATCTGATGGTTACCAGAGGGAGTTAGGTGGGGAGAGGGGTTAAATAGGTGATGGGGATCAAGGAATGCACTTGTGATGAGCACTGGGTATTGTATGGAAGCATTGAATCACTGTATTGTATACCTGAAACTAATTATACTGTGTGTTAACTAACTGGAATTTAAACAAAAAGTTTAAAGAAAATGTGCTAGTCACCCAAACTCACTGCCTCCAGAAAAATGGACTATTAAAAAAATCTGTTTTTTGAAGAAAGAAAATGGACTCAAGATGCAACATTCAAAGTTTTGGTTTGGCCTAGCAGTGGTGGTTGAACACTGGGGTGAGTTTCTGAGAAATGGCAGGGCATGTATCTCTGGAGGCTTTCATTCCTAGTTTGTTGAATTTTTTTAATCATAAAAGGGTGTTGAATTTTGTCAAATGCATTTTCCACATCAACTGAAATTTTTTTCTTCATTCTATTAATATGTTGTTATTACATTGATTTTTGTATGTTGAACCATCTTTGCATTCCTGGGAACAATCTCACTTGTTCATTGTGTATAATCCTTATAATATGCTGCTGTATTTTCTTTGCTAATATTTTGTTGAGGATTTTTGCATCTATATTTAAAAGGAATATTGTTCTGTAGTTTTCCTTTCTTATGAGGTCTTTGGCTTCTTTATTGGCTAATACTGGCTTCACAGAATGAGTTAGGAGCTGTTTTCTCCTTTTCTATAGTTTGAAAGAGTTTGAGGATTGATGTTATTCTTTAAATGTTTGGTAGAATTTGCCACTGAAGCCATCTGGTCCTAGGCTTTTCTTTGTTGAAAGTGTTTTGATTGCTGATTTAATAGCCTTATTTGTTACTGATCTATTCAGATTTTATGTTTCTTCTTGAGTCAAGTTTGGTAGCTTGTGTGTTCCTAGGAATTTGTCAGTTCCAACGTAGGGAACCTAATTTGTTGAAGTGCAATTGTTCATAGTATTCTCTTATAATCCTTTTTATTCCTGTGAAGCAAGTAGTAATGCATGCACTTTCATTTCTAATTTTAGAAATTTTAGTCTTCCCTCATTTTTCTTGATCAGTCTAGCTACAGGTTTGTTAATTTTTGTTGATCATTTCAAACAACCAACTTTTTAGTTTTTTTATTATGGTAAAATATACATAACACAAAAATTACCATTTTAACCATTTTCAGTGTACAGTTCTGTAGCATTAAGTGCATTCACATGGTTGTGGAACCATCATCACCATCCACCTCCAGAATTTTTCTTTTTTTTTTCTTTTTTTTTTTAAGGTTTTATTTACTTATTTGAGAAAGAGAGAGAGAGAGAGGGAACACAAGCAGGCGGAGCGGGAGAGGGAGAAGCAGGCTTCCCGCTGAGCAGGGAGCCCAATGCGGGGCTCGATCCCAGGATCCTGGGATCACAACCTGAGCTGAAGGCAGCCGCCCAACCACTGAGCCACCCAGGCTCCCCCAGAATTTTTCTTTTTTAAAGATTTTATTTATTTACTTGAGAGAGAAAGAGCATGAGCGGGTGGAAGGGCAGAGGGAGAGGGACAAGCAGACTCCACACTGACTGAGGACCCCCCCCCAATGTGGGGCTTGATCCCAGTAAGCTGAGATCATGATCTGAGCTGAAGTCAGATGCTTAACTGACTGAGCCACCCAGGCGCCCCCAGAACCTTTTCAAAAAGTTTTTTTTTTTTTACTTGCAAAACTGAAATGCTGAACCATTATATATTAACTCCCCATTTCCCCCTACTCCCAACCTGTGGCAACTACCATTCTACTTTCTCCCTCTATGGATCTGACTACCTTATATAAGTGGAATCACACAATATTTGCCCTTTTGAGCCTGATTTCTTTCATTTAGCATCATGTCTTTAAGTTTCACCCATGTGGCAGCTCATATCTGAATCTCCCTCCTCTTTAAGAGTGAAAAATACGGGGGGCGGAGTAAGATGGCGGAGGAGTAGGAGACCTGGATTTCGTCTCCTCTCAGGAATTCAGCTGGATAGGGATCAAACCATTCTGAACACCTACAAACTCAACAGGAGATCGAAGAAAAGAAGAGCAAAAACTCTCTGAACAGAAAAGCGACCACTTTCTGGAAGGTAGGACGTGCGGAGAAGTGAATCCGAGGCGATATTCGGGAGGATAGACGGCGGGGGAGGGGCCTCCATCGGCCGCTTCTGGCAAGTGATAGAGCCGCGGAGCACAAAATCGGAACTTTTAAAAGTCTGCTCCGCCGAGGGACGTCACTCTGGTGGCTAAGAGGGGGGTGGAACCCTCCGGGACAGTGTGGTCTCAGGACCCTCGGGGTCACAGAAAGACCGGGGGTGCCTGAGTGCGGCAGAGCTCCCAGGTAACGGAGCAGGGAAGCCGGCTGCAGAGGCGGACCCAGGCGCGGGCTCTCAGCTCGGGGTGGCCATAAACCGTGATCCGCGGCACAGTCGGGCCCCTGCTCCTCCAGCAGGGACCCGACAAGCGGCAGATCCGGGGAGACTCACCTTCCTCCCCCGGGAGGAGCCGCGCGGGAGTGCACCGCAGGGATCTGCTGGGTTTGGAGACTCCACCCGGGGTCGGGTGCTAGAGACAGAGGCGCGCGGTCACAGGCCGGGCGAGCACGGGGTGCGGCCGGAGACCGGGGAGACGGGAGTGACTGACGGCTTTTCTCTGGGGGCTCACTGAGGAGCGGGGCCCCGAGTTCTCGGCTCCTCCGGGGCAGATATTGGGAGGCCGCCATTTTCACTCTCCGCCTCCAAAGCTGTAGGGAAAGCTCGCAGGGAACAAAAGCCCCGGAGAGCAAACCCGAGCAGATGACTTAGCCGGGAGGGGGCAAGGGCGGGGCAATTCCGCCTCCGGCAGAGACATTTGGAAACCACGGCGACAGGCCCCTCCCCAGAAGATCAGCGAGAACAGCCGGCCAAGACCAAGTTTACCGATCAATGAGAACGGCAGAACTCCAGCGCTAGGGGACTACTGCACATAGAATTCACGGCTTTTTTTACCATGATTCTTTAGTCTTTTAAAGTTAATTTTTTTTTAACTGTCTTTTTGTCTTTTTATTTCTTTTTGAATTTTTCTTTTTCCCTTTTTCAACCAACATCTTACCAATCCCTTTTTTTAAAAAAAACATTTTTATTTTTCATTTTTAGAGTCATATTCTATCCCTTCATAGTAGTTACCTGTATTTTTGACTTATATATATAAGTTGTTCTCTCTTTAAAATTTTGAGATAGTTTCTTTTAACAGATTAAAATATACCCTAAATCTCTACTATATGGTGTTTTCTATTCCCCTGCCTGATCACATCCTCTCCCTCTTTTCTTTTTTCTTTTTTTAAATCCTCTTCTTTCTTTTTTCAAACAACTTATCAATTCCTTTTATAAAATTTTTTATAATTTCCATCTTTACAGTCATATTCCATCCCTTCATCATATCAATCCTTATTTTTGTACATATATAAGTTTTTCTTTCTTTAAAATTTTGGGAGGCACTTTCTTCTAAAAGACCAAAATACACCCCAAATCTAGTGTGTGGCACTGATCTATATACCAGCCTGATCATATTTGATCACATTCTGGTTTTTTTTTGTTGTTCTTGTTTTGTTTTGTTTGTTTTTGTTTTTATCTTTATCTTTTTCTTTTTTCTTTCTTTCCCTTTCTTTTCCCACTGCTTCAGATCTTTTCTGATTTGTTTAGAGTATATTTTCTGGGGACATTGTTACTCTGCTAGAATTTTGTTCTCTCATTAATCCATTCTCCTCTGCACAAAATGACAAGACGGAAAAATCACCTCAACAAAAAGAACAAGAGGTAGTACTGACTGCCAGGGACCTACTCAATACGGACATTAGTACGATGTCAGATCTAGAGTTCAGAATCATCACTTTAAAGATACTAGCTGGGCTTGAAAAAAATATGGAAGTTATTAGAGAAACGCTTTCTGGAGAAGTAAAAGAACTAAAATCCAACCAAGTAGAAATCAAAAAGGCTACTAATGAGATGCAATAAAAAATGGGGGCGCTAACTGCTAGAATAAATGAGGCAGAAGAGAGAATCAGTAATATAGAAGATGAAATGATGGAAAATAAAGAAGCTGAGAAAAAGAGAGAGAAACAACGACTGGATCACGAGGGCAGAATTCGAGAGATAAGCGATACCATAAGACGAAACAACATTAGAATAATTGGGATCCCAGAAGAAGAAGAAAGAGAGAGAGGGGCAGAAGGTATAATGGAGCAAATTATAGCAGAGAACTTCCCTAATTTGGGGAAGGAAACAGGCATGAAAATCCAGGAAGCACAGAGAACCCCTCTCAATATCAATAAAAATAGGTCAACACCCCGACATCTAATAGTAAAACTTATGAGTCTCATAGACAAAGAGAAAATCCTGAAAGTAGCTCAGGAGAAGAGGTCTGTAACCTACAAGGGTAGAAACATTAGTTTGGCAACAGACCTATCCACAGAGACCTGGCAGGCCAGAAAGGACTGGCAGGATATATTCAGAGCACTAAATGAGAAAAATATGCAGCCAAGAATACTATATCCAGCTAGGCTGTCATTGAAAATTGAAGGAGAGATAAAAAGCTTCCAGAACAAACAAAAGCTAAAGGAATTTGCAAACACAAAACCAGCCCTACAGGAAATCTTGAAAGGGGTCCTCTAAGCAAAGAGAGACCCTAAAAGCAACATAGACCAGAAAGGAACACAGACAATATATGGTAACAGTCACCTTACAGGCAATACAATGGCACTAAATTCCTATCTTTCAATAGTTACCCTGAATGTAAATGGGCTCAATGCCCCAATCAAAAGACACAGGCTATCAGACTGGATTAAAAAACAAGACCCATCGATATGCTGTCTGCAAGAGACTCATTTTAGAACCAAAGACACCCCCAGATTGAAAGTGAGGGGGTAGAAAACCATTTACCATGCTAATGGACACCAAAAGAAAGCTGGGGTGTCAATCCTTATATCAGACAAATTAGATTTTAAACCAAAGACTGTAATAAGAGATGAGGAAGGACATGTTATCCTACTTAAAGGATCTATCCAACAAGAAGATCTAACAATTGTAAATATCTATGCCCCTAACATGGGAGCAGCCAATTATATAAGGCAATTAATAACAAAAGCAAAGAAACACATCGACAACAATACAATAATAGTGGGGGACTTTAACACCCCCCTCACTGAAATGGACAGATCATCTAAGCAAAAGATCAACAAGGAAATAAAGACTTTAAATGACACACTGGACCAAATGGACTTCACAGACATATTCAGAACATTCCACCCCAAAGCAACAGAATACACATTCTTCTCTAGTGCCCATGGAACATTCTCCAGAATAGATCACATCCTAGGTCATAAATCAGGTCTCAACCAGTACCAAAAGATTGGGATCATTCCCTGCCTATTTTCAGACCACAATGCTTTGAAACTAGAACTCAATCACAAGAGGAAAGTCAGAAAGAACTCAAATACATGGAGGCTAAAGAGCATCCTACTGAAGAATGAATGGGTCAACCAGGAAATTAAAGAAGAATTAAAAAAATACATGGAAACCAATGAAAATGAAAACAACTGTTCAAAATCTTTGGGATGCAGCAAAGGCAGTCCTAAGAGGAAAGTATAGAGTAATACAAGCCTTTCTCAAGAAACAAGAAAGGTCTCAAATACACAACCTAACCCTACACCTAAAGGAGCTGGAGAAAGAACAGCAAATAAAGCCTAAACCCAGCAGGAGAAGAGAAATAGTAAAGATCAGAGCAGAAATCAATGAAATAGAAACCAGAAGAACAGAAGAACAGATCAACAAAACTAGGAGCTGGTTCTTTGAAAGAATTAATAAGATTGATAAACCCCTGGCCAGACTTATCAAAAAGAAAAGAGAAATGACCCAAATAAATAAAATCATGAATGAAAGAGGAGAGATCACAACCAACACCAAAGAAATACAAACAATTATAAGAACATATTATGAGCAACTATATGCCAGCAAATTAGATAACCTGGAAGAAATGGATGCATTCTTAGAGATGTATCAACTACCAAAACTGAACCAGGAAGAAATAGAAAACCTGAACAGACCTGTAACCACTAAGGAAATTGAAGCAGTCATCAAAAATCTCCCAAAAAACAAAAGTCCAGGGCCAGATGGCTTCCCAGGGGAATTCTACCAAACATTTCAAGAAGAATTAATACCTATTCTTCTGAAACTGTTCCAAAAAATAGAAATGGAAGGAAAACTTCCAAACTCATTTTATGAGGCCAGCATTACCTTGCTCCCAAAACCAGACAAAGACCCCATCAAAAAGGAGAATTACAGACCAATATCCCTGATGAACATGGATGCAAAAATTCTCACCAAAATACTAGGCAATAGGATCCAATAGTACATTAAAAGGATTATTCACCATGACCAAGTGGGATTTATCCCTGGGCTGCAAGGTTGGTTCAACATCCGCAAATCAATCAATGTGATACAATACATTAACAAAAGAAAGGACAAGAATCATATGATCCTCTCAATAGATGCAGAAAAAGCTTTTGACAAAGTACAGCATCCTTTCTTGATCAAAACTCTTCAGAGTATAGGGATAGAGGGTACATACCTCAATATCATAAAAGCCATCTATGAAAAACCTACAGCGAATATCATTCTCAATGGGGAAAAACTGAGAGCTTTCCCCATAAGGTCAGGAACACGGCAGGGTTGTCCACTATCACCACTGCTATCAACATAGTATTGGAAGTCCTAGCCACAGCAATCAGACAACAAAAAGAAATCAAAGGCATTCAAATCGGTAAAGAAGAAGTCAAATTCTCACTCTTTGCAGATGATATGATACTTTATGTGGAAAACCCAAACAACTCCACCCCAAAACTGCTAGAACTCATACAGGAATTCAGTAAAGTGGCAGGATATAAAATCAATGCACAGAAGTCAGTGGCATTCCTATACACCAACAACAAGACAGAAGAAAGAGAAATTAAGGAGTCGATCCCATTTACAATTGCACCCAAAACCATAAGATACCTAGGAATAAATCTAACCAAAGAGACAAAGGATCTGTACCCAGAAAACTATAAAATACTCCTGAAAGAAATTGAGGACGACACAAAGAAATGGAAAAACGTTCCATGCTCATGCTCATGGATTGGAAGAACAAATATTGTGAAGATGTCAATGCTACCTAGAGCAATCTACACATTCAATGCAATCCCCACCAAAATATCATCCACTTTTTTCAAAGAAATGGAACAAATAATCCTAAAATTTGTATGGAACCAGAAAAGACCCTGCATAGCCAGAGGAATGTTGAAAAAGAAAAGCAAAGCCGGCGGCATCACAATTCCGGACTTCCAGCTCTATTACAAAGCTGTCATCATCAAGACAGCATGGTACTGGCACAAAAACAGACACATAGATCAATGGAACAGAATAGAGAGCCCAGAAATGGACCCTCAACTCTATGGTCAACTCATCTTTGACAAAGCAGGAAAGAATGTCCAATGGAACAAAGACAGTCTCTTCAACAAATGGTGTTGGGAAAATTGGATAGCCACATGCAGAAGAATGAAACTGGACCATTTCCTTACACCACACACAAAAATAGACTCCAAATGGTTGAAAGACCTCAATGTGAGACAGGAGTCCATCCAAATCCTAAAGGAGAACACAGGCAGCAACCTCTTTGACCTCAGCCGAAGCACCTTCTTCCTAGAAACATCGCCAAAGGCAAGGGAAGCAAGGGCAAAAATGAACTATTGGGACTTCATCAAGATAAAAAGCTTTTGCACAGCAAAGGAAACAGTCAACAAAACCAAAAGACAACCAACAGAATGGGAGAAGATATTTGCAAATGACATATCAGATAAAGGGCTAGTATCCAAAATCTATAAAGAACTCATCAAACTCAACACCCAAAGAACAAAGAATCCAATCAAGAAATGGGCAGAAGACATGAACAGACATTTTTCCAAAGAAGACATCCAAATGGCCAACAGACACATGAAAAAGTGCTCAATATCGCTCGGCATCAGGGAAATCCAAATCAAAACCTCAATGAGATACCACCTCACACTAGTCAGAGTGGCTAAAATTAACAAGTCAGGAAACGACAGATGTTGGCGGGGATGCGGAGAAAGGGGAACCCTCCTACACTGTTGGTGGGAATGCAAGCTGGTGCAGCCACTCTGGAAAACAGTATGGAGGTTCCTCAAAAAGTTGAAAATAGAGCTACCCTATGATCCAGCAATTGCACTACTGGGTATTTACCCCAAAGATACAAAAGTAGCGATCCGAAGGGGTACGTGCACCCCGATGTTTATAGCAGCAATATCCACAATAGCCAAACTGTGGAAAGAGCCAAGATGTCCATTGACAGATGAATGGATAAAGAAGAAGTGGTATATATATACAATGGAATATTATGCAGCCATCAAACGGAATGAAATCTTGCCATTTGCAATGACGTGGATGGAAC
Source organism: Mirounga angustirostris (assembly GCF_029215605.1). Classification (NCBI taxonomy): domain Eukaryota; kingdom Metazoa; phylum Chordata; class Mammalia; order Carnivora; family Phocidae; genus Mirounga; species Mirounga angustirostris. The sequence continues at coordinate 85,199,243 of NW_026991720.1, read as the reverse complement.
TGGAGGGTATTATGTTGAGTGAAATAAGTCAAACAGAGAAAGACATGTATCATATGATCTCACTGATATGAGGAATTCTTAATCTCAGGAAACAAACTGAGGGTTGCTGGAGTGGGGGGTGGGGTGGGAGGGATGGGGTGACTGGGTGATAGACACTGGGGAGGGTATGTGCTCTGGTAAGCGCTGTGAATTGTGCAAGACTGTTGAATCTCAGATCTGTACCTCTGAAACAAATAATGCAATATATGTTAAGAAAAAAAAGAAGAAGAAGAAGGTAGCGGGAGGGGAAGAATGAAGCGGGGGAAATTGGAGGGGTAGACGAACCATGAGAGATGATGGACTCTGAAAAACAAACAGGGTTCTAGAGGGGAGGGGGGTGGGAGGATGGGTTAGCCTGGTGGTGAGTATTGAGGAGGGCACACTCTGCATGGAGCACTGGGTGTTATGCACAAACAATGAATCATGGAACACTTCATCTAAAACTAATGATGTAATGTATGGGGATTAACATAAGAATAAATAAATAAATAAATAAAAAAGAAAAGAGTGAAAAATACTCCATTAGCTGTATATACCCATTTTGTTTATCTGTTCACTCATCAGTGGACTTTTAGCTGTTGTGAAATAATGCTGCTATGAACATGAGTGTTCAAACATCAACTTTGATTTTTATTGATTCTATTGTTTTTCTATTTTCTATTTTATCCCCACTCCAATCTTTATTAACCTGCTTGCATTGGATTTTCTTGCTCATCTTTAGTTTCTTAAGGTGGAAATTTAGGTTACTGAGTCTATATTCTTTTAAAATGTTGACATTTACAGCTATAACTTGTCCTAGATTTCTTTTTTTTATCTGTTTCCACATAAATACCTTTCCTGATGCCTAGACACAAAGTCCACTGGGAAGTTTGGGATGGAGAGGAAATGGGCAACATGAAGTTGCAACTTGTGTAGAGAATACAGAGAGGGCCAAACAATAAACAATTCTGTACTATGCAATGGCATATGTTCTTTACATCAGATAATGATATATCTTATATATGTAATATATATCTCATACATTGTATCATAGATAGATAGATTGATTGATTGATTGATCTTAGGTAGTTATTAGTCCAAGATAGCCAAAAATACTGCCTTAAGTTTTTTGATATTTTGTGGTTTACTTAAAAATATTTAATATTTATCTGGGGCACCTGGGTAGCTCAGTCAGTTAAGTGACTGACTCTTGATTTCGGCTCACGTCATGATCTCAGGGTTGTGAGATCAAGCCCCGTGTTGTGCTCCGTGCTGGGTGTGGAGCCTGCTTAAGATTCTCTCTCTCCTTCTCCCTCTGTCCTCCCACCTCCTCTCGCTCTAAAAAAATTAAAAAAAATAAATTCACATTTATCTAGAAGTGTAATTTTGTATTTCTTAGTACAAAAGTCTTTATCACAGAAAAGATTAAACATGCAAGCCTGAGTAGACCTTGGCTTTCTAAGGAAGTAAATGTACTACCTATCTCATCTTTATGATATTTTAATTTGCTAAAGATTATTTAATGAAATCAGTTTTAATTCCAGCTACCCTGAGTATGTCAAAGATAAAAACCCAATCTCAGCGATGTTTCAGCTTTTCAATTTTTTCTCCCAGCTAAGGTCAGTCAATCTATTGGTGTGTCTAGAATTACACACTTTTTTGGCAAGAAGTTTGACTTTCTGATTGCTACACTGAAGGTAAATATTGGCTAATCATTTGAGCTATTTGGCTGAATGACCACAAGAGTTATACAAAATCCTTGTCTGCAAAAACCTTAGAATAAAATTAACTTTAAACTGTTATCTTAAAATGTTTAAAAGGTAGCTGAGGGCAGGGGAGAAAAATGCTTGCTATAATATTGTGACAAGTGTGCAGAGTATATACTAAAACACTTCAGCAAACATTTGTTGCGGGGACACAAGTGATTTCTAAGTTCAGGAGTTGTGTTGTGCTTTAGTAAAATAGATATATTGGGGATGAGAAGCTCCACTTGGCTGAAATTTTTCTCCACTCACTCAGTGACTGGCAAGATGAGCAGTTCAGAAGAAGCTTTGACGTGTGACTACCCCTGTAGTTACATGTTTATGTTTCTAGAATTTATAAGATATAATATTGAAATGTTTTGAACAGAATTATGAAGTAATTTGCCAGTCTCCCTGCCCCATTCGTGTTGTTCTTATTCACTCTAGTATTTACACTGATTTGTTAGTCACAGATTACATTTTCCCCTCCACTCACCAACACCCTCCCCGCCCACCTCTTGAAGAGAGGAGCCTCGACGTCTCATCGAATTTAGGCAAGTAGATTTTCAGTACTGATTTGCTTCTATTTGCCAGAGTAGGAGAAACGGATTCCTCAGAAACAGACATTAATTGATCTTGGGTGTAAGCCCCAGAGGATGAATGGTTAGTAAATGAAAAATCTGAACTGCTTAATGTTAAGTATCTTTCCCAAATAACCAGGCTAGGTCAGAGATGACTCAGACTTAGGACTCAAGAGACCTCAGCTTGCAGTGAATCTTATTTACTTCAGAAAAATCAGGGAATTTGAGGACTAGTAGGAAAGTTAAAACAAACAGAACAAAACAGAACTTGAGTATTTATCCAAATATTACTTGAGTATTGGATAAATAATTGTTACATTTAAACATGTATGTTCAAATATGTAGATCTCAGGATTATCATATTTTTGACTGCCACAAAATATACTTATTTTTTAAATCTCCTGACCTTCATCATCTATTGAACAGAAGAAAGGTCCAAAGACAATTTATTCAACTCTCAAGAAATCGGCAGGAGACGAGGTACCTAAATGTTCAATTCATCATTGATCAACTCTGTTTTCCTGAAAAGTATAAACCCTGATACAGAGAAGGGGCAAATCCTAAGCTTTAAAAAATGTACTTCAATTTTGGTCCTGGGAGATATTAGCAACTCTAACTTATTTTTTAATAGTATGGATCAATTTCTATTGCAATGTGTTTCAGAGCTTTATTTCCAAATAGATCTGGAAGATGACACTGAATATAAAAATCAACCTCTTTACTCGGTTGCTTTTGAGATCACTGCCTCCTGCTGGCTTCTGCCTCATCCCCAGTCCTGACCCTGAATTCTAACTTCATCCTTTGCTTTCTGCTTGACATATTGAAGAGCTCAGGCCCTTCCCACTGGCAGGTGGCTTTCTAGTCTGAACTCTGTTCAAAACTCAGTGCTATTTCCACATTCTCTAGAGTTTATACCTCTTCGTTGCTCATGTTTCATAATGTTTCACCCATCTACAAATTCTTCGGAGTCCCATCTTCTGACCAGTCTCCAATACAATTTCCAGATTCTCTATTTATTTGCTTGTGACAATTCTCCTTCAGGTCTATCTTGACAGTTGTTTGCAAGAATCAGCGAAGAGTACTTGAGAATTTGAGAATACCAGGACCTCATTTTGGAATGCACAGGAGTCTGAAATGGGATTTTATTCTATGTATAAGCTGACTTACTGAAAAAAAAAAAAAAGTGGGAAGGGCGGAGGGAGAGAATGATATTTTATATTTATTAAGCGTTCATATATTTTCATTTTGATCCTTAGGCATGCACCAGCAGCTATCACAAGGCATATAAAAATGAACAAAGTTTTTTTTTTTTTATTTTCAAAAAGCAGTAAAAACATTTATACAGGACATTATGAAATTCCAATGTCATCATTAGGACCCAAATCCTGCAGTTGACCAGTGCGGAATCATCACTAAAGGCCGGTCTGCAACAGGCAGGAAAGCAGGATGAAAGTATTCCCTTGAGTGCTAGAATTCTCACAATACTACTACTACTAATTAAGGGACCCTTCCTTTAGCTGGATAACCCTGCATCAATAGGCAACATGTTAATCCCAATGTAAACGTGGTTTTCTGACATCGGTCTAGCAAACACAAAACCTGAGAACAATTTCTCAGTTATCCCACTATAGTGATTCTTACACTTTGCTTCTTTGCTGTGTGATCCCTATGTATTCTTTCCCATTCCTCATCTTCCGTATCCTGGTCAAATGTTTCAGGGTATGCTGGTAATTTGTCTTTGGGGCATTCTTCGAAGTAAGTGCGAATGTATTTTCCCACAAACCACCCTTTGTATTCTTCAGGCATTTTGCATTCCAGGCCGGTATAGTGGACATTGTAGTGATGCTTTAACCAGTAGTAGAGGTAGTGGATATTGTAGTCACATCTCCAAGGGTTATCTCGGAGCCACAAGAGTTTCAAAAAATACAAGTCTTCTAATACTCCATAGTCAAAGTTTTGTAGACTGTTGTTGGATAAATCTAACTCTTCTAAATGTGTGAGTCCTAAAAAAGCAGCTAGAAACAGAAAATATTTATTAACGCAATGAATAGCTGGGTCACATCCAACTGTAGGGCGTATTATCAGGACAAATACAAAAAAAATAAGAGACTTAATTCTCCTGGTTGAAAAATAAAGAAAAGAGATTGCCTTCCTCTCCTTTTTCGCAGAGCGTTTACTTGAGAAAACTTGTAATTTTAAGTACTTTATACTCTCTGAAATGCATACATATCCTTTACAAGATTGACTAGGGCTTCTGTCAACTTTGAGAGCCAGGAAGGTCTTTCCCAAGGACTTGAGAACCATCTCTTTTGAAATGTAAACATCAAGGGAGATAGCAGTCCTATCTTCCAGTTTCTGTGGGACCCAAGGGGCCTTGCTCCTAGTTGCAAAACCATCTCTTCATATAAAGATGGAGTTTGTTTTTCTCTGGATAAAGCCAATTGGTCACCTCAATTACCAGATCAAGTTAGGATGCACCATGTATGACAAATAATGCTGTCGAGTCCTTTCACTTAAGGACTAGTTATTTACCCTGAAAACATGCATGTATTGCATTGTCTGCTTGGCTATATAAAAGAGTAAGATTTCTGTCTTTGCAATCTCTTAGAAGATTTCCTGTGATGTGCATCACATTCTGGTTTAATGCTTATTCAATAATAAAAGCGTTTTTTTTTTTTTTTCTTTCCCTCTACTACCTTTGTGGAGAGAATTTCTGTGTTGGGAAATTTTGGTTTTAATTAAATTTTCCTAACAGTATACATGTCTAAATGCAAAATTCTGAAGTGTGTTTTTACTCACACAAAGCTTTTTCCTGGATTTAATTGACTAGAATACAATATTTTATTTGAAAAATCAGTTTTATGTTAGCTTTCTAAAAAATGTTTTCTGGGCTCAAGTGCATTTTTTAAATACTCATTGCAAAGATGCCATCAAAAAAAGCATGAATTAGGAAAATATTTCAAATGTAAGACATAAGTGCATAAACAATGAAAGAATGTGTATGGTGATGATCTGACAGTTCCTGGGATATCAGCAAACTCAAAATGCTGCGAAAACAGCCCTTTCTCTGTTTAGGGGGAGGGAACTATATTCCTGTAGAGTCCAAAATGAAACAATTTTAATCAACATTTTGAAAACCTCTGGTTGTGTTTTGGCAAGCTATGGTAGCTGTCAGCTTTGAATCCATATGTATTTAATTCTGCTGGAGGGTCGGTAATTAACAAATATCAAACATATAACACAAAAATAAGACAACAAAAACCTCTTTTTTTTTCCCCCTCCAGGAATAAAAAAAGAAATCTAAACCTAGATTATCCCTATTTCAGTTGATGTGGACTAAACCTGGAACTTATTGGTCAACCTTGATTTCAAATATTTTGTTTCTATTTCAAGCATTTTCTCATTACTGTTTTAAAATACTCGGGGCATACAATAATGCCTTTATTTTGAATTTGGAAAATGTGCTCTAATACCAATACCATGAACCATCTTCATATCATTTGCTTTCAGACAAAACTCGTAATTTCCCCTAAAAAGAATTCTTTCTATTTTGCTGCAAAAGCAATGGCCTGGGTAGGAGAGTTGGGATCGGGCAGGCGGCTGGGGAGGAGCAAAAGGTCAGCCCGTGTAATAACAGTTCTGAAGACACTGCATTTTTTCCCCTACTTGCTAACATTCTGTGAACCAACCATCTCACAATCTCCTTTCCTCAAAACAAGTCAGCCCTTCAGACTGAAAGCATGTGAAAACATTCCTCGATTTTATTTTGCAAGCACTATAGTTTTTACTTAAACCCTATGTATTCAAGCATTTGGGAAAGGTGGATTTCATTTGTTTCTTAAAGGAGCTAAAACCCCTAACAGGGTGTCTTCCTTCTCTCTTCTGCTGGAAAGTCTGGCATTTCATGAGATTGTTATTTCATGCCTTTTAAAACCAGTAAATCTCATTGCGTTTGTGTACCTACCAGCATAAGTATTTACTTAAGTCTACTTTGGCTCTGTTTCATCTCATCAGTCCTGAAATATAGAAGGACTTTAATCTTAGTGGTATTTTTTTAAAAATTAAATAGGCTCCCTGCCCAACATGGGGCTTGAGCTCACAACACTGACATTGAGTGGCACAGTCTACTTGACTGAGCCAGCCAGGCGCCCTGAAGGTCTTTTATTATTAAAACCTCTTTAGGTCATTTTGACTTGTTGAAGAGCTGAGATACTTTTTGTTCCAGGAAAGTGGTTGACGTTCGGTAGGTGCTCAACATATATTTGTTAATGTAGAAAATACTTTCCCGGGACTGAATTGAGAAAAAAAAAGAACAAGAGTTCATCTTGTGTGTCAGCAAGGAAAACACACCAGGTAAACGAGTTTGAGAGGCCTTCAGGAGATCTCAAGGATGGTAAAGGAATCCTTGCAATTATGGGAATTTCATAACTGATGAGGGAAAAACATCACTAGAAATAAACCCATTTTGCACTATTATCTATCTTTGCATTGTTTTCTCATTTCTCTCTAGTTTTCTTTACAGACTGTGCTTCCATACAATGAAGATATTGTTGTACCATTATTCACTACTTTAATAAATTTAACTTAGGCCATAGAATAACAAACATTTTAGTCTCTTTTAGACGTAACTCTAAAACTCAATTGCATGGATACTTTTGATGGGTGTAAGCCCAGGGCCCCGGGACAAGGCATGCTTGTCTTGCAACTCTTTGGTTCTCATGCAGCAAGAGAGGAGGGTCTCCGCTTCCAGACTCTTTACACTGTGGCCCAGCTTTGTGGAGACTGGCTACCAGTGACTGACCACCACACTAACATGATGATTGCTTCAGCTGGGAGAAGGACGTCTCTGTTGTATTCTTACTCACTGTGAAATGAAAATTGCTTTTGACCTCACAACTTAAAGATACCCCCAGGTCTACGTCATCTATACAGGCTAAGGTGTTAAGTGTAGCATGGTGTTGTTATTGTGGGAAAATTTTAAATGATCATTTCTTAATATTTTAAGAAGATGTTACTAACACTAAAATACGCCTTTGTAGCTCCAGAACATTCGTTCTCAATTTTCACTTTCTACAATGTTAAAATCCTACTGTTCTATTAATGGTATTAAATTACCAGTAAGAAAAGCAGAAGTAACAATTGAACTGAAAATATTTATGATATTAACACTGAATTATTAATAATATTAAAATAATTTTTATAGATAGGATTTTTCAAATTGAAGTAGCACTATGAAAGTATGTATGTTACAAATCTGATCAAAATTGCAGTAATTCTCAGTTCTTTCCAAATCCAGTGTGCTTATAGAACGTACCATCCTCATTTTTGCCAGAGGCTTTGCTTCTTATTAGCAAATGGGGAGGAGATTTGAAGGATGGGAAAGAGAATTAATCTGGATCTAGGATTAGATAAAATACATCTGGCTCTGGCTTGAGCACATTTTATCTTAATTTATGAGCTTGGTGCTTAGCAGAAAATTTTTCAAGTTTATTTTAATTTTTTTTTTAAGTTTTTAAAATTCTTTTTTAAAGATTTTTTTATTTATTCACTTGAGAGAAAGAGAGCGAGAGAACATGAGTAGGGGAAGGGGCAGAGGGAGAAGCAGACTCCCCCTGAGCAGGGAGTCTGATGCAGGGCTCCATCCAGGGACCCAGGGACCTGAGCCGAAGGTAGACCTTTTTTAAAGTTTTATTTATTTTTTTAGTAATCTTTACACCCAATGTGGGGCTCAAACTCACGATCTGAGATCAAGAGTTGCACACTCCACTGACTGAGCCAGCCAGGCACCCCGCAAGTTTATTTATTTTTTAAAGATTTTATTTGTTCATTTGAGACAGAGAGAAAGCATGAGCAGCTGGCGGGCAGGGAAAGGGGCAGGGGGAGAGGGAGAAGCAGGCTCTCTGCTGAGCATGGAGCCGGACCCGGGGCTCAGTCCCAGGACCCTGGGATCATGACCTGAGGCGAAGGCTGACACTTAACCGACTAAGCCACCCAGGTGCCCCATCCCCTCAAGTTTACTTTAAGCAAGTCGTTAAAGTCTTGCCTTAAACAAGTTGGGACTTAATGGATAGCAAAGAAAATACCAAATCTAAATTTCCCTTTAAAAATCACTATCTGTTTAACATATTACTGACCACATATTCTTCTTTTTAAAATCTATTCTACAAAAAACACTTTTATTTGGACCAACTGAATAACTGTTGCTTGGTAATATATAATATTATAACCTTCATAAAGCAACATTTTGGTAAATATTTCTCTGAGCGCCAAACAAGTTCTAATTTAGGCAGCATGTTTAATTTAACCTTTTTATTATTTAGTTTTTGCATTTACCACAAATGTTGTCATAAGGAAAAAAAAATCAAAGAATTCCCATCACCCATTTAAAGGGCTATTCTGAGGAACTTACCAGGATCTATGAATTCAATGCCATTGCTGCTGAGGTTTAATTTTTTTAGCTCATGAACATCTTCAAACTCCTTGGGTCGAAGTTGGTTGATTTTATTGTATGACAAGTCAAGTTTAACAATATCTGGAGGGATGTTGTTTGGAACTTTCTTCAGCTCTGAAAAATTAATAACATTCCGGTTATCGAGGTTTCCCCTCACCCCATATTCTCTGTCACTCTTCCACCTGTGGTTGAAGAGTCGGCTCTTAAAGGGGAATGGAATTATCTAAAGCCAAAGAACACTGGTATGAACAAGACTTAAAATGTGCTAACCCCACCAAGGCCCTGTGGACCAGGTGCATCACACGCAGAGGAACGGGTATCACTCCTTGCTGAGCTATTCAGAGAAGTGTCCTTGAGGTGGCGGCAAGAAATCAAGAGGACAGCAGGCATCAGGTGAGGCAGTGGGGCTCCCTCCTGGCTGTCTGTTAGAAGCACCTGGGAAGCTTTAGAAAAAAAAAAGAAAGCTAAAAGGAAATGAAGCCAATCACATCACTCTATGTGTGTCCCCTCCCAATCCCTTCCCACCTGCTCTAGGAGTTTTCACTATTAACTATTGCCTCTCTGTTGTATTTTCATTTCATCCCTCTCTTTCGATTCCTTCTGCCAACAAAAAAGCGCAGTTCTCTCCACCCTAAAAAGAGAACAAAAAGCTTTTGACCTTGATGGCCCTCAAGCTGCTCTCCTATTGCTCCTTTCCTTGCTAAAATTTGAGAAAAGCGTTGTCTTGACTTGTTGCCTCTGCTTCCGCATCACCACATATTCCCTGAATCCTTGTGATTTAGTTTATACTCCACCACTCCTAGATGCCTGGATTCCTCAGGAACAACAATAACAGTATTATTGTTATTATTATTATAGAAAAAGCCTCTGGAAAAAGAGTCCAGGTTCTTTTTCACAGGTGAACAGGAAATCAGGGCTCACCTAATTTGTCTTTACTATTTGTTTCTCTTTAAATCATGCTTTTAAAAATATATAGTGTTTATGTTATATTTTAGTGTAGTATTTGTACTTTAGCAAAATATTCTAAGGTTTTATTTAATTTTAAGTAAAGCAAGTGAAAACTTTGAAGAGACACATACCTGTTTCCACAAAAGAAAACGAGAAGCAGTAAAATGTCCAGATTAATTGACATCTGAGAAATAGCGTGGCCCAAAGGCTTTCTGAATAAAATTTGTTGAACTGGGTACAGTAAAATAAGCTTATAATAGGTGGTATCCATTTATCCATAATGCCCTTTTTGGTACAGAATAACTGAATTGCTGATAATTTTTTCAAAATAGTAAAAAAAAAAAAACCACCCAAAAAAACCCCACTTTAGTATTTAGAACTTATCCCATAATATATTTACTTTCATAAAGACTCAGGCTTGTTTTTTCCCTCTTTTAATACACAGAATCCATGGTCTTAAATGGAATGGCATTGGTAGTTCGTTCTTTAGTATCCTCATTATTGCTAAATTTGCTTTTTCTTCTTGATGGGATCTCAGTATCTTGATATCTATGTGCAGGAACTGTTCTAGGTGTTCTAACAAGTATTAAATGACAAGAACACTATGGACTAAGTATTATTATTATTCTCATTTTACAGATGAGGAAACTGAGGCACAATTTTCCCATAGTCATAGCCCTAGGATTTAAACACACATGCTAGCTTCAGAATATATACTTCTATCCACTATGCTCTGCTGCCTGTTCCTGGGAACTTTCTGCCCCATTTATGCTGTTCTATCTGCCCTAGAATTCTCAAGACTGGCAAAGACTAAAGTTGGAATGGGAGAACAACTGAGATGGAGTCAATATATTGGGGTGGCCATGAGACCTTCCTAGCTCTATATTTACAATGACATCTCCCAGTTTTCAATTGGGCATTAACATTAATACTACCTTTACCTGCTTTTCCTCAATTGGTAAGTCCTCACCATCAGACATAGTATACATTTTACAGATTGCTTTCATTTTTGTACCTTCCCCACCATAGAAGCTTCATGGTGGAGGCTTAGGACAATGCCTAATACATCCTAAATAAACAATGATATGTGGCAGACAGCTTCTAAAATGGCACTCAATGTTCTTCTCTACTGATACGTATGCCCTTGTGTCAACCCCTCCCCTTGAATATGGCCTGAACCTAGTGACTTGCTTCCAACAATAGAATGCAGCAAATGTGATGGGATGTCACTTCCACAATTAGGTTACAAGAAATTGTGACTTTCATTTTGCCAGCAGACTCTCTTCTGCTGACTTTGACAAAGTAAGCTGTCATGCTGGAGAGGCCTATGTGGCCAGAAATTAAGGGTGGCCTCTGGCAAACAGCCAGCAAGGAATTCAGACCCTCAGTCCAACAACCCTTTAGGAACTGAATTCTGCCAATGGCCATATGAGCTTGGAGGAAGAGTCTTTCCCAGTTGAGCCTTCGATGAGACCATAGGTATGAGTCCTGGTCAATACACTGATTGCAGCCTTGTGAAAGATGTGGAAGCAGAGGACCTAGCTGGTCTGGTTTCCTGATCCACAGAAACTGTGAGATAATAAATGTGTGTTGTTTCAAGCCATTAAATTTTGTGGTAATTTATCATAGTCAGCAACAGATAATACATTATAAATAATAAAAGCCAATTTAAGTGTTGAGTTTAATGATTTAAGAATACTAAGGACTCTTGTAATAAAAATGATTTTAAAATAGGGAGTGATCTCATTTTTGTCCTTTGGTAAGGCATTGTTCTGTTTGACCTAGAATTTTGTCTGCCAATATATTGAAAGGTTAAAGATTTTAAGACTTGAACTTATTATAATGTTGCAACAGTGAGGTAATCCTCCCTTTATGATCATCAAGACCCTAACTGGAGAGCTATATTCTCTCTTGGGTCCTACATGTAAACAAGGAGATGGAGATCCCAGCAATAATTAAAAACCATGGAGACAACTGAGGACAGATCAAAGAAATAATTTTTTGACATTAAATGTTTGGAATAATTATTGAAAATGTCTGTGGCATTTTCTTAGGTTTCAGAAGCAGAATAGGGTTTTATTTCACAATACTCAGGATCTCACCTCTTCTTAGTTACTCAGCTGCTACCATATTGGTCTAAGCCACTATCAGCTCTTGTCTGGATTATCCCCAAAGTGTCCTAAGCCCATGTGATACAGTCAAAACATAGATCATGTCATTTTCCCAGATGGCTTCCAGTCCTCCAGACGGTAGAATCCTCCTGTTGTTCCCATCTCACTATGAATAAAAGCCCAAGTCCTCATTAAGGTCCAATAAAGCCATTAAGGACTATAGGTCTTCCTTGCCACCATAGGCAGTATCTCCTAGGTTCTGGAAAGCAGGCTGTTTATCAGGACTTGCTTGCTAAACCCACATCTGCTGGGTTGGACATGGAGTGAATGACAGAGACCTCCCAAGCAACCACTGTAGGACAAGCTGAAGTGAGTAAACCACAAATTAATGGGTAGAAAAAAATGTTTATGAGAACTCCCTGAAACCCAACTTAAGCAGTGTGACGGGCCTGTGGATGCTAGAAAGGGACTATGAATTGCAGAACCAACTTTGGCATTGTCAGCAGTAAGAATAGGGTAAAAATAGGATCCACAAGTAAAACCAGGAAATGCAACCCAAAGCCTTTACTCGTATGGCTTAGAAAAACATGGAAAAATCTTATGTGTTGTACTGATGAGTAAAAACAGTTCTTTAGTTCTTTTATCTTAAACTTGAATGAGAATTGCAAATATTGATGCTAAGTGTGTGTTTCTTTGATAAAGATTATATAAATACGAATTTCCCCAGGCCACAAGTCACATTTGGTCAATGCCCCCATTTCTAGACCAGGCACCACAGAGTTACTTGCTGCTACTTAAAATTCCTGGTGAACACTCAAAAAATACCTCATGTACTCTATTATCACCCTTGACAACCTTACCCCTCCCCAACCAAAACCTGCTGAGTTTGAGGAGTAAACTGGAAAATTTTCTCCACGTAATTTCCCATTTAGTGGGCTATCTTAGTTGTCAGCAATGTCAGAACTACTCTGAAGGCTCAGTAACAGCAGGCAAAGAGCCATAAATGACCCTGATTTTGCAAATAAAATCTTACTAATCATTGTTCAAACAAGCAGTGAAATTAACTTCAGAGACAGCTAAGAGCAATTTACCTGCATAATTCTCCCCGGCCCTAATCTTAGAAGTAAAATGAATACTTAAAAATTGTAAATTAGGGCGCCTGGGTGGCTCAGTCGTTAAGCGTCTGTCTTCAGCTCAGGTCATGATCCCAGGGTCCTGGGATCGAGCCCCACATCGGGCTCCCTGCTCTGCGGGAAGCCTGCTTCTCCCTCTCCCACTCCCCCTGCTTGTGTTCCTGCTCTCGCTATGTCTCTCTCTGTCAAATAAATAAAATCTTTAAAAAAAAAAAATGTAAATTATTCTGGTAAATGTGAAGCCAAAAGGCAGTTTTCAACTCTCACGTTCATGGATTTTTGGCAAATCCATTTACCTCAATATGGCATAAATACGCCTTTCAACTAATCTCACATTTATTCCCTTTGAGAGACTAAGTTTTGTCGGCCAAGTGCCTGTCCTCCAGTGAATAGAGCTATTATTTCTTTTTCTTGCTGTCAAACGTTTAAGGCAAAATCAGTGATCTTTGCGGTCTGTGTGGTCAAACTGGCACATATTGGGTACCCTATGCACACCATTTGATTTTCATCATCTGTCAGCCAGGAAAGGCACAACTCCTGAGTTAGGGGAATCTGTATTTGAGTTTCCTGTGTGCTTCTTGTACATGGTATTTTGTACAGAGCCTAAGAGGAGAGTCAGTACTGGGAGAAAGCAGCCAGAAAGCTTTTCTATATTTTTCTTTCTTTCTTTTTTTTTTTTTCTCTATATTTTTCTTGGTTAATAGATGTACCTAGACTCTTGAAGGAAGAAATGACATTGCATGGCGGTCAATGGCTTGGGGACTGCCTGTGTGACTTTAGAAGGGCAACTTAGCTTCTGTTTCCTCCTTTATGAGGGTAATAATAGTGCTCTTTGAAGGTTATGAGGAGTAAATTACATAATGCATGTAAACTACCATGTCTTAGGCACACGGAGCATTTAGTTGACAGCTAATTAATACCACTGCTAGTTCTACTCTTGATAGCATGTTTTAGGCTTCTTTAGATTCTACATAGTATCTAACATGTGGAACATAAGCAAAAGTATTACTACACTTTGGCAGGGATTCTTCATATTTGACATTTGGTATCTATTTATAGAATGGAATAAGGAAAATGACAGTAAATTAAATTCAGATTGTCATACTTGAATTCTAGCCATGATTTTTTATTTATTTATTTATTTATTTATTTATTTATTTATTTATTTATTTATTCATGAGAGACAGAGAGAGAGAGAGAGAAGCAGGCTCCCAAGGAGCAGGGAGCCCGATGTGGGACTCGATCCCAGGACCCTGGGATCGTGACCTGAGCTGAAGGCAGACGCTTAACCATCTGAGCCACCCAGGCGCCCTCTAGCCATGATTTTTAATTCTATGTATTTTTATTTTTAAAGGTTGCTTAAATTATTGCTTTTTTCTTTTTTTTTTAAAGATTTATTTATTTATTTGAGAGAGAGTACATGAGAGGGGGGAGGGTCAGAGGGAGAAGCAGACTCCCTGCCGAGCAGGGAGCCCGACGCGGGACTCGATCCCGGGACTCCAGGATCATGACCTGAGCTGAAGGCAGTCGCTTAACCAACTAAGCCACCCAGGCGCCCCAAATTATTGCTTTTGCAAGAACAAAGAAAGCTCAGTTATTATCATCCGTCTAAAGCACATGGCCCTGTGCCAGGAAGTACCTGGGAGTACAGGAGGTTTAAGAGACAACACCATTGCCTTTTAACTTATGGGAATCAACAATCCCCCATGATGAAAAACAAACAATCAACTGAATCAATAGATTTATATCAACCATAGTGAAAGCAATTTATATTGATATTAAAAGACAAAACTACCCTTTATTTTGTAATCTAAAAGGTCTATGCTCTGATTTATGTAGTCATTAATGTCTGGAGGAACTTGAGTTGTCCTTACATGGATGAGCCAGTATTATTATATATATAAAGTGTGTATGCCATGAAACTTTACATTGTTTCCAGCAAATAATATGTGTATTTTAAAACAAGGGGCACTGTCTGCATCCCAAATTTATGGGGCATATCTGGAAGGCTGTGTTTAGACAACAATAAGTTGAGGAAAGAAAAAAATAAAAAATGTATCTGTTTTTATAAGTTGACATTTGCCAAAAGAAAATGGGACAAAAATATCATGGAAAATAAGACAAAGGCAGAAATAGGCTCATTGTGGAGGGAAATAGACCAAGAGCAGTAAAGCAGTAAAAATGGAAGCTATTTCCCTTCACGTTATTTTGTTGTTGTTGTTTTAATTTTTTTTAAAGTAGGCTCCACACCCAGCAGGGAGCCCAACACGGGGCTTGAACTCACAACCCAGGACTTGAATTCACAACCCTAAGATCGAGAGTCAGTGCCTAACCGACTGAGCCGCCCAGGTGCCTGCACGTTATCTATTCTTAAATTATAGTGTAATCTAGCTGTAGAAGTCTTCAATTTTGTGTTGATGGCATTTTTCTCAGATAATTAATGAACCTAACTATACATATTTTCTCTTTATCACCTATTGTAGCAAGTGCAAATTAACTTTAGCTTGAGGGGAGAGCCTCAGCTATATCAAGTAATTTTTTCTTTTTTTTTTTTTTTAAGATTTTATTTATTTATTTGACAGAAAGAGATACAGCAAAGAGAAGGAACACAAGCAGGGGGAGTGGGAGAGGGAGAAGCAGGCTTCCTGCCGAGCGGGGAGCCTGATGTGGGGCTTGATCCCAGGGCCCCGGGATCACGACCTGAGCTGAAGGCAGACGCTTAACGACTGAGCCACCCAGACGCTCCTATCAAGTAATTTTTCTAACCCAAGTCTAGGATTAGCAACTCTGGTATTAATTTTTTTTAATTAAGTTTTTAATCTAAGCATCACAAAGGCACTCCTAGTAACACATGCTTTTCAGCATGGAATATTAAGTACTCACTGTAACAACATCAGGGAAATTCTAACCCAATCTGGCTGCAGAGAAACAGCATACACTGACTTTTCTGGAATTCTTTATGCTTCCATTGTTGAGGCAGCTTTTTGTTTCAACATGATCAGATTAAGGAAGACGGCAGGATCAGGCAGACCAAGGTTCGAATCTTTGCTTTGCTGCTTACCTGCGAAACCTCAACCAAATGACTGAACCTCCCTAAGCTTCATTTTTCCCAACTGTAAATGGGGATCCTACTACTTTCCTGGAAGCTGTGGACAGCATGTGTGTGGAGTACCTGGAGAACAGTAGGTGTTCAATGAGTGAGCACTTTCTCTCAAACTCAGAGGATCCTGGAATGGCATCTCCCTGGTTATGATGCCGTAATTGTTCTCCTATGGCAGCAGATGATACACATTTCACAGGGTGTTGTAGCAAGCACCCCTTTCCATGTCCCAAGGCCTTGGTGTGCTCTAACAAGGTGCCCCTCTGGAGTCTGAGAAGGAGGGCAAGGCTTGAGCACTTCTTTGCTGATAAATGAACAGATTTTCTCCTGGTTCAGGTTGCCTGCTTCTTCAGCGTCAACAAATTCCTGCCTGTGGTTCCCCTGAAAGGAGCCTGAGTTTCTGTGTTGCTCTTAACCTTCTCTTTTTGTTCTTAAAGAAACAAAACAAAGCAAAACCTCCTAAACTAAATGGAAGGAACGACACCATGTTCTGATATGACCCTAACCCAATGACATCTAGCTTTAGTTGAATAGTATGAATAAGTCATTAATCCATGCCAGAAATGAAACAGACACTGTCCGGGGCACCTGGGTGGCTGTCGTTAAGCGTCTGCCTTCAGCTCAGGCCCTGTTCCCAGGGTCCTGGATTGAGCCCCGTGTCGGGCTCCCTGCTCAGTGGGGAGCCTGCTTCTCCCTCTCCCACTCCCCCTGTTTGTGTTCCCTCTCTTGCTATATCTCTCTGTCAAATAAATAAAATCTTAAAAAAAATAAAAAAGAAAGAAAGAAAGAAACAGACACTGTCCTATGGCAGGTTATCCTAGGGTAGATTAGCAGTTCCCAGATCATACTTCAAGAACATCTACACTAACCTGTCAAGAGCATTACTAAAATTTCCCATTTTCTTATTTTGTGAATTAATCCTGCATGTGCAGACCCTGCTCAGTATCAGACCAAGACTGTGGGCTGTAAAACTCAGCAATGATTTTTTTAGGAAGTAGGTAATATTCTGGAAAGATTTCCTTAGCCTCAGTTTTCTTGGATTAACTACTTTCAACTTAGTTCTTTCAATATTTTTAGGTTTTAATTTGGGAACAATGAAGATACAGGATATTAGCAAGCGTTTATTAAAACCTTGAGACCAGATTCTTAGAAGTACGGACACGAGGTCACTACATCCCACTTGGCCTCCCTCTCACAGTGCTCGTGCCTGTCCTCTTCCACACGTGATTTCCCTTGAGGTAATTGTCCCACAGATGCACGCCGTGTTTTCGCTTTAAGTCACATTAGGTAGACAGCATTTGGACTTGTTTTTTATACCCAATTGTTTACCTAAATTATATGACATTGTGATTTAAGATAAAGGGGATTCTTGACAGCCACAGCTTCTGATTAGCAAGAGTAGGACCCAACTGGCTGCCCTTCCTGAGCACAGCTCCTATCCTCCTCTACTGTCCCCCCAAATCACCAACCACGTTGAGTCTGAACCCTAGAAAAGCTTGGAGTAAATTCCACTGTCATTGGGGAAAGACCTCTGGTGGAACTGACACCAGGAATCCCAAGGCATGGTGGAGTGGAGGGAGGGTCTAAGATTCAAAGAGCATTTTTAATCATCCACGAAAAGGGAAAACTAAGAAGCTTACAAACCTTTCCGTTTGCAGTCCAGCGTTTGTATGGGAAACACGTAATTGTAGCAAAGAGAGGTGTCCACCTCGGGCTTGATGACAGGGGGTCTCCCGGACACTTGGGGTCTCGGGTCTAACTGTTCGCTTTCTTCTTCATTGCATAACTGTTCAGATTTTATCTGCCGCAGTTTTGTGTTTTTCAGTTCGTGGGGGCTTTCACACTTGGCGTAGTTCCCCAAATTCCGGTTTCTTGGAATCCGCAACATGGAAATAAGCGTTTCCATCTCACAAGTACAGTGCCAGGGGTTGTCGTAAAGACGCAGGTAGCTCAGGAGAGGCGTATAAATGAACACTTCCTCCGTCAAGACTTTGATTTGGTTGTGCTGCAGGAGGAGAGTGGTCAGTTTATTTAAACCAAAGAAAGCCTCGCTCTCAATTTTGGAGACCTCATTCTGTTGCAGATCCAGGCTCTTGAGCCTTTTAAACCTGGAAAACATCCTGTTCTTCAATATGCGGATCTTGTTTCTTGCTAACAACATGTGCAGCAAATCCTGAGGCCAGTCAGGCAGCACGTAAACTAGTTTTCTTTCCTGGCAATCTAAGTATTTCTCGTGAAGATACGTGTAGACTTCGCAGGGGAGGCCTGGTGCGTAGCGTTTGACCGGGCTGGAGCCTCTCCTGCTCCCACCCGCCCGGCCATGATTCGCTCGGCCTCTCGGGCCCCCGGGGCTTGCCTTGCGGAGCTCAGCGGCTTCACAGAAGAAGAGCAGAATTACCACGGTAACCACGCGCATCCTGACATCCAGCTGGTCCAATTACTTGGTGTGACAGACGGAACAATGAAAGTATTCCTCTGAAATCCAAGGTTGGGTAATCTTAACGAATGCAGTTCAGGAACGATGAGACCCAGCTGAGGTACGAGGGGAGTCTCTAGGTTGCAGGAGAAAAAAATATATGAAGAGCCATTGTGAGCATTGTGGTAATAACAGCAGCTTTAAAAAAAAAATTCATTTTCTTTATATATATATTTTATTGTAGTATAATTGACATATAACATTATGTTAGTTCCAGTTGTATAACATAATGATTGGATATTTAATAAGTTTTTTTTAAGCAAAGACATTGCAATTAATAAAGGCACATTCTGAACGGTGGTGTAGTGCACCCTCCCACTTGCCTGGTTTGGTGGCTAAACGTTTGGGCCCTGAGTTGGAATGAAGACTCTCCTAATTCCTTACGTATGTGACCTCATGGGGCACCTGGGTGGCTCAGGCAGTTAAGCGTCCGCCTTAGGCTCAGGTCATGTTCCCGGGGTCCCGGGATCCAGCCCCACATCCTGCTCCTTGCTCAGCAGGGAGTCCGCTTCTCCCTCTGCCTGCAGCTACCCCCTGCTTGTACACACACACACACACACACACACACACACACACACACACACTTTCTCTCTCTCTCTCTGACAAATAAATAAATAAAATCTAAACAAACAAAAAAACAACTATGTGATCTCAAGCTAGTTATTTAACCTCATCTTCAGTATCTGTAAAATGGGGCTGAGGATACCGTGTAGTGTTGTTGGGAGAATGAAACAGGCTCATGCGCAGAAGACACTCATCAGTGCCAGGTCCCGGGGAAGTACTCCACAGTGTTAGGGCTTAGCATCAGGAAAACTGAGACATGTAATGTATCAGCACAATTGGATTCAAGACATTAAAGGGATTCTTCTTACAGCCTTGAGACATGCAAAAAAAAAAAAAAAAAGAGTAGGTCTCCAATGGCTGTCCTCCCCAGCTTATTTTTTTTCTTTCCTGGACTGTCTCCCAGTTAACCAGCCACACTGAATGTGAGATCCAGAAATGCTCAAAGTATACTGCCCTGTCCTTGTCAAGTCTTGCATATCTTGGCTCGAATGTCACCTCAGCAAAGCCTTCTCTGAGCACTCTATTTAAAGTGGCACCTTTTCCACTTGCTAGCCACTCTCCACTCCCTTTTTTATTTTTCTCCGTAGTACTTATCACCATCTGTCAAAGTAGAGATTTTACTTCTTTTGTTTACTGTCAGTCTCCCCCATCTAGGATGTGAACTGCCCAAAGGCAGGGATTTTCATCTTGTTTGTTCACCGCTGTATTTTTGGACCTGTAGAGTTTCTGACACATAACGGTTTCTTGATAAATACTTGTTGAATGCACGAATTACTTACTCTCACGTAGCTATTCTATACAAATATTAATATCATCAGTTTAGTTATTACATTGTTTTCAGAATCAGTTTATAATTAATAACATTTCTGTTGTTATTATTGTGGGGCTAAGTGGTTATGAGCAGCAGATGTGTTTTCTATTCATTGTAGCAGTGTGAATGCCAGGATCACCCCCCTGCCTGGAGTCTTCCTGCTTGATGGGGGTCTCCCCCACCTCGAATGACTTCCCCCTCTTTGCCTCATGCATTTCTCCCCTTTACTGTTTTGTGTCCTCTCCCCTAGATACTTCTTTTCTGTCTCAGATTTGGAGTTTTACTTCCTGTCGGTATAGACCGGAGTGCAGACTGGGTAACGCTCTGCTATCCAGATCTTTGTGTGCATGTGTAATCTTCCCTGCGAGACCATCAGCTGTGCAGTTTCCTCTAGTCCCAGAGTTAGTCAGGCACTTGGCCATTCGGATCCTCCACTTCTCTGTCTGCAATTCATTGTAAACTGTATGTAAACCTCATTTAAACAAATCATAGGGACGCCTGGGTGGCTCAGTCGTTAAGCGTCTGCCTTCAGCTCAGGTCATGATCCCAGGGGTCCTGGGATCGAGCCCCGCATTGGCTCCCTGCTCTGTGGGAAGCCTGCTTCTCCCTCTCCCACTCCCCCTGCTTGTGTTCCCTCTCTCGCTGTCTCTCTCTCTGTCAAATAAATAAATAAGATCTTAAAAAAAGATAAATATTTTGTTAATTATTATGCATGCTGAATTATTTCTAATATCCATGCTGATGTATGAGGGGAACATGTGCTGATGTCTGTAACTTACTTTAAAATGCATAAAAAATAAGATGGATTGAAGGATAGATAGAAAGATGGATGTATAGATGCAAATACAGTGGAATATAAATAGAATCTAGGTAGCGGGTATACCATTCTTCAAGTTCAACTTTTCTGTGTTTGAAAATTTTTACAATAAAATGATAAAACAAAACCCAAAAAAGTCGTGCCACGAAAAAAAGCAGGTTGGTTTTCTTCCCAGCTAAAAGCTCTAAGTATATACTGTTTTCCAAAGTAGTATTTTCCTTCTTTCCCCTTTCTTCTGTAGTCCTCAAATGATAATAAACATGTGTATATATTTTAACTTTAAAGCCAGAAGAAATTGGTTGCTGGGAAAAGGAACCATATACTTAGAACAAATTACTTGCCAAGGGTTTTGTTTGTTTTCTAGTGAATACACTGCATTGAACGTAGGAAGGAAAATTTTAAGTTTAAACATTTGTGCTATGTGGTTTAGTGATGTTTAACTTGTTCGGTTTAGGCCTCTGTAGAAATCTGCAAGAGCTGAATGTCTCTGACTGCCCAACACTCACAGTGAGTATATGAAGCTTTAAAAATTTTACTCTTATTTATATAGATTCAGACTTGGATATTGCAGTGCCAATACAGAGATTTTGCCAAAATACATGCCTGTGTGCTCATTTAGGATCAAATGTGTAAAAAAGCAAACTATGTTAAACATTGGCAAGAAGTTTTATCCCATTTGTATAATGCTATTATTAATCCTGTAGCTATATGCCCAAGGTTGGAGTCTCTGGAAAGTGGAAACTATTCAACAATTACACAAAAATGAACTATATTTATATTTAGGGCCATGTGTGTATGAGACAGAAAAAAATTGGGTCCCAGTAAAGACAATAGGCTCATTTTAGTGGTCTTCATGGCTACCAATTGTGTGCAAATGGAGACAGAAATGAACATATTACCCTGGGCGGTTCCTTCCTGGTCCCTGTCAGGTTTTTTTACCCTGATCAGGCTTTTCTTTTACTTCCAATCTGTCTTCCCCCGTGAGCACGTACACTTTCTAAGAGGCAGATCGGATCATTTCACTGCCATTTTCCATCATTTATACACACATTCGTGTGTCATCTACATTATTCGATAAAGTCAAAGCTCTTTAACATTACTATGCCTTGGGAGACCCTCGGTGGTCTTGCCTCTGCCTCCTTTCCCAGCCTCCTCTTGCTCCAATTCCTGCACACACATTAAGTTTCAGCAACCATACACTGCTACAATTTCTTTGCTGCATGAGCCAAGCTGCTCCTTGTTTGTTTTGCTTCTGCTCGGGCTGTGCTCTTTGCATGGAGTGCCCTTTTGCTTTGTCCTCAGGTGTTGCTTTCCTTTTTGTCAGGCTTTAAGGCTTACTTTAGGTACCACCTCCTTTACCAAGACATCCCTGTCCCCCAGGGCTGGGTTTGTTGCTGCTCCTCTGGGTCCCTATAACAAGTAGCCCTCATCACAGCATTTCTGCCTCCTCCACTAGCCCAAGAGGCCCAAAGGGCAGGAGCTGTGTCTTATTTTCTGTGGTAGTCCTAGCACACAGCACAGATATTGCTATAGTAAATAGTCTACAACATTAAGAAGGAATGAACTTGTATGGAGATACCGAGTAGGTAATGGAGAGCATGGCATAGAACTTGAGATTCCATCTTGGGTTGACATTTTTGTATTCTTAATTACATTACAAAAGTGAATATGATCAACCTAGAGAGAGAAAGTAGGTATGAGAAGAGAATTTAGGATTGAACCTTGGAGATTGCTGACTTTTAAAAGTAGGTAGAGGAGAAAAAATAGCAAAGAATCTTAAGAAAAAACAGTAAGAGGGGGCTCCTGGGTGGCTCAGTTGGTTAAGCATCGGCCTTTGGCTCAGGTCACGATCCCGGGGTCCTAGGATCGCGTCTTATATCAGGTTCCCCGCTCACTGGGGAGTCTGCTTCTCACTCTCCTCCCTGATCCTGCTCTCTCTTGCTATCTCTCTCTCTCTTTCTCAAATAAATAAATAAAATCTTAAATAAAGAAAAGACGAAACAGTAAGAGAAGTAGGGTGAAAACAGAAGAGCCTGATTTTGTCATGCTCTTCATTAAGCAGCAACTCTAGCATGACATCCACACCTCCCAGAGTCGTCATTCTAGTTCTTTCTTTCAAACTTCTGTTTCATTCTGTGGAATGAAACCTACTACATTAAAGATATATTTATCTTTATCTAAAAAGATATATAGGGAATTTATATGCTATAAAATATAAGTGTTAGAGGGAATTGAAAATGAATCAAGTTTCAGTTCCTGCCCTCAGGGAGCTTCAGTTCTACACTTGAATAACAGATCACAGTCTTTAAATTTGCCTCTCTAATAGGAAACAAATGCCATCTGCATTGAATTTGTGAACATCAAAGTCTTTTCCAATTTTGGAGTCTAATACTAGGCTGATAATTTTATCCAGCCACACTTTACTATTGTTTTTCCCTTTCAAGCATAGACTGGGAGACAGGTTTACATTTAACGAATTGAGTAACATTCATTCACAAAGCTTTGTTTCTAAGAAGCTTGCCTTATGAATATATTACATTCGGAAAGATTTGGGTGCATTGTGGACCAATTCAGAAACCATTTTGCAATGAAGATACTCAAACAGTGTTTGCATTTATGTGCTCATGCATTTGGGGGCTGAACCTTGAGCTCCTTTAAATGCTGAGCATGGGATTCGTCTGAAGTTTCTTCGATGTCCAAGCTCCTCCAGACAGGAAAATGCAGTGAATGGTTTGCTTCCTTATCTTAAAGGAAAAATGAGCTTCCTCTTTGGTACATAAAACATACTTCATCTTCCTCTTCCTGGCCCCATATTTGCATCTTCTCTGTGGCTACCTCCCCGAGGGTGTATTAGCCAGCTTCCTATCCTTTCCTTGCTCCATCTCACTTGCATTTTGGCCATTCAATAGGTGCATAATCACTTTGATATTTGGTTGGCACCATGAAACATTTTTGAAGATGGATTTCATTTATATTAAATTACAATGCCATTTATTACGATTCTTCATTCCTTCTGGGAAAGTTGTACCATATATATATATATATTTTTTTTATTATTATTATTTTTTACTCTATCCACGTATACTAAATCCTGCATTTTAGTGGTGGAATGTGTAGGAAAATTGCTGGCAGCTTGAATGCAGTGGCAAGAATACAGTGCTTACTGAATCCCTGCACTTGCACTCATGCAGCGTCAGCACACAGAGCATTTCCTATAGCAGAACTGCAGGAATTTGTTATTGTATTATCCATGACTCCGAGAAATAGCTAGGAATAGAATGCTAAACATTAATGATCCTACTGAAAATAAACCTTTGCCATCCTTAGTGGTGTTGGAGGTGGCCCTATTGAACATGCAGAATTCTTTCCCAAACCATATTCCCTAGGCAAGGGACAATTTACTTCTTCCAGCAATGGCCTATTCTTTCTAGGACCGATGTGCCACAAATATTTAAAACTAGCTGACCTTGTCGGTGTTCCTGGGGAGACTCATCCACCATCATTAAATAAATAAAAACCTGCTGCTACTTACTCATACTAGAGCATTTTACAAGCAGTTACCCATACAAGAAGCAGCTCCACCACAATCAAAGCTTGCAATTCATTTGGTCTTGTAAATGTCAGTTTAGGGCTGAGGCTTGAAATGACTATTTGTTTTCCTGTCTCTCTCATGTCACAGTCGCTCTGTTTTCTTGTACCTCAGTGTCAGCTCTGGGGGAGGGCTGCTTGCATCTGGAGAGTCTCACCCACAACACCCTCAACACTGAACTTCATGTTCAAAATGTATGTACCTTTTTTTTTTCTTTTGCTTCAGACCATTTCAAGTAAATTTGGTGAGATTCTGTTTAGCTGTTTTTATATGTTCACTATAGGACCACAGAAACTTAATTACACACACACACACACACACTTCCATAAATATATATGTGTAAATATGGACTCACTTTTACTATTCCTGTCTTTCAGAATGATTTTAGCAAGTTTAAAAATAGATCAGGTTTTAATCACTTTCATGCATCTGAAGAGTCAGGAGTGGTTGACACTTTGACCCTTGAGCTCAAATTTCCTGTCAGCGTTGAACTTGCAAGGGTTCAAATTTTAACAAAGTGTCACTGTGATGGAATGGGATTTTATTTCCAAAGAAAGGGCAGGGGAGAGAGTAGTGAAGCTTCAAACAAAACCATCACCTTCTGTTTAATTTGATTTACAACTAATAACCAAGAATATGAAGAGACCAAGGCCTGCATGTACTTTTTCGGAGAGAGATAATGGGGAAATCACAAAACCTGCTAGACTTTGCTAATTCTCCCCTCTGTTTTCATGCAGGATGAATCAATGAGATACATCTCCGAGGGCTGTCCTGGAATCCTGTACCTCAATTTATCCAACACCACCATCACCAATAGGACGATGCGAATCCTGCCCAGGTAAGGCTTGTGGTATCTGTATGACCCTGGAAAGAGCTCTGCCCCTCGAGGCTCTGGCTCGCTCCAGCATTCCCCTCCTGCCAACACCCCCTCCCCCAATGTGGCACCACGATGGTGGTAACGGCACTGCTGCTTTCACGTCCCCAAGCTGGCGCCTATTCTCTCCCGCCCCGGGGGGGTGGGGGGGGAGCGTCCAACTTAAATAACAGGTCCTGTGCTTGGCCAGTGTTTTTGTGTCACTCTTGGAGCAAAGTGCCCAGTAGCTTGAGTTAGGCTCTGCCTCTTTCTGGTCCTCCTTCCTGGGCAATGGAGCCTGGCTCCTAAATTCTAGTCCCATGTCTGGACTTCTCAGCAATGGAACACCAGTGTCTTCCCTCCTTGGACCTTGAGCACTGCAGGCCCACATTCCCTCTTGCCCTGCTCTGGTCACCTGCTGCTACCTCCATCACCTCCAGGAAACCTGGTACTTGTTGTTTTTCGATCTATGGACTCTTGACAAACCTGAACACAAATGTTGCTTTTCCTCAGCTAGTGCTTCTTTGGAAGAGAAGGGACAGAAGAATACAAGGCATCACCAAACATTGACAGAATATTCAAATTCTGCCTTCAGCTCACGTCATGATCCCAGAGTCCTGGGATCAAGCCTGCATCCCTGGGTCTCCCTACTCAGTGGGGAGTCTGCATCTCCTTCTCCCTCTGCCCCTCCCTCCACTCATGCTCTCTCTCCTCTCAGATAAATAAAATCTTTTTTTTTTTAAGTGCATCATGTTTATAGCTGCAACATTGCAAATACCATAAAAGATTGAGGAAATATTCCTTTCAGGACTTGGAAACTATTACCTGATTCAGCAAAGAAGTCACTCATGTCATAATGGACGAGTGAAGTCTGCATATACATCTTTGTTGTTTCACTTTTGTCTTACTCATGAATGTAAATGAAAATATTCAGATTGAAACTATACCCATTCCTCAATATTTTTGAACTTTGTTTTTATATTTTGGTGAAAACAAGAAATACGTCAAAGTCACAGAATTTTATTTTTCCTTTGAACACAAAGAAGACAAAATTACTAGCTGCATTTATAAGTTTGGCAAAAGTCCATGAAAGCATTGTGTGAGAATCTATTGACTATATCGACTTTACAATAAAGAATATTGTGTATTTTATTTTTATAAGTTGTGTGTTATACATATTTCCTATCTCTAAGATAGTAAATGTAAAATAGTAAGCTATACAAATTTATAGTAAACATATACACATTTATATGCATATATATTTTTAAAGTGCCAGTTCTTAGATATTTACCAGTACACCAATAATTAAAGATAAAATAATTTAAGAACTAATTTATATTTTTATAATTTTAGTCTCCTTATCAGGAACATATTCTAATTCTAAATTTTTTTTCAAATGTTTTATTAAATATCTCAAAATTTTGTTTTATGCATATGGCTAATCTTTGTGGTATCTCTTCAATTGTCACTATGAATGCTATCCTTTCTGATTTTAATTTCTCATTACATTTTCTAAATGGTCATTTTTGGACTTGGGTACAGTACAAATATCTTTTAAGGTTTTAATTTGTAAGATTTAGTTGATTTCTTTCATTTGTAAGATTTAATATGAAATGACCTCTAAATAAGAATTTAGGCAAAGTTTCTAAGATTTGATAAGTATTGTTCTCATTTTCTAAACAAACTGTTGTATATTTGATTGTCTCTTTGACCCAATAACTATTTAGAAGAGAATTTTTGATTCCAAGTAGTTGAAGTTTCTTTGATTAAACTTCTGGTTTTAATTTCTAATTTTGTACACTGTGGTCAAGAAATGTGGACTGAATTATTTCTACCTTTTGGAATTTATTGAGATTTTGTGGTGGACTAGTGTATATAATTAATTCTAGTAAATCATCCATGAATGTTTAAAACAAGAGAGTTTCTTTTAGAGAAAAAAATTTCTACGTGTATGTGTATATATGTATATAAATTCTTGATATTTCATAGTATAATAGTGATATCGGTTGCCTTTTATAATCAAGCTTCTTTAGTTTATTTTGATATTTTTATTTTACATATAAAGATTAATAAGTAGTATGTTTCATTATAGATTATAGCATTTATTCACATAAGATTATATTCTTTATCGTGGTTGATGTTTCTTTGCCTCAGACTCTTTATCTGCTATTAATATAGTCACCTTTGTTTCCTTTTGCTTGTGATTTTGTGGAATAATTTTATGTGTCCCTGTATTTTTATTTTTTAAAAGACTTTATGTATTTATTTAGAGAGAGAGAGCATGTGAGCGGGGGGAGAGGCAGAGGGAGAGAGAGGATCTCAAGAAGACTCTGCTGAGTGGGATCCCACGACCCTGAGGTCATGATCTGAGTTGAAATCATGAGTTGGCCACTTAACTGACTGAGCCACCCAGGTGCCCCTGTATCCTTGCATTTTTAATCTTTATGTTGGTGTATTTTAGATTTGCCTTTTATATGAAGCACATAGCTAACTTCTATCTTAAAATTTTTAATTCTGCCTTTTTAAGAGGATAGTTTAGAAGATTAATATTTCCTTTCAAAATGGAGTATATGGTCTTATTTTTATCATCTTGCTTTATGTTTTTGATTTTTCTGTTACTGTACTGTACTCACTGTTTTCACCTTTTGCTATATACACTATGTTGTTGACTTTTATTGTCTCAAGGTATTTCAGAGGTATGTGCACATTCTGTTCTGTATTCTAACCAATGGCTATTTGTATTTTTTTTTTTAAGATTTTATTTATTTCTTGGAGAGAGAGAGAGAATGAGCGGGGGGTGGGGTGCAGAGGGAAGGGGGCAGACTGACTTAGGGCTCGATCCCAGGACCCAGGGATCATGACCTGAGCTGAAGGCAGACGGCTTAACTGACCGAGCCACCCAGGCGCCCCTGTATGGTTTTCTTAAAAACATCCTTTTAATATGTATTTCTCCAGTTATCAAAGTCCTGATGGAACCATGACTTTGGCCCCTCTCCCCGTGTTAGACCAGAGATCTAATACACTTTCATTCTCCCCTGAACTTGTTGCTTCTCTACTTCTATCCTTTGTACATAAACACATATAAATCATGAGTTTTATTAATCATTTAACTTTCCTTTTAATATTGACTTTCATGTTTGTGATGATATTTATAATTATGTAGTCCTAACTCTAGTTTTGTCATTCATTGATGGTCCATTTGTTCCACAATTTGCTTATTCTTTAATTCTGATTTTTATTCATCCCATGATGACTGGAAATATAGTTTTAAAAAGTCTTTATCCAAAGAATAAACGGCCATTGCTTTCTGAAAATTACTTTCTTTTGTCTTGGAGGGTGAGCATCTCCTCTTGGCATATGGTTCTTGAATTATGTCCCTTATTTTACTCTTAAAATCCTACAAATAGTGCCCCATAATCTTTGATATTTCATGTTAAAGAGAAGTGTAAAGCCAGCTTGATTTTTTTGTTCCTTTGTTGGTAACTTATTTTTTCTGCCAATATGCTTGCAAGAATTTCCTTTTTCCTGAGAAATTAAAAACATTTTCCAAACTTAACTGTATTCTTTCAATTAACTTTTCCTGGAACATAGTAAACCTTCGAACATTAAAACTTCGATCTCTTCTCAGCCAAGGAAGCTATTTTTCTTTTTTAATGCCTTTATTCTATTTGTTCAGGTTTTATCTTAAGAATCTTCTTTTATTTATAGGTTGAATTTTTATTGCTGTCTTTCAAAGCTGTCATCTCTCTTGTCATTTTTATCTCTGTATATATTTCCTCAGCATACTACGTTCTCTATATCAGTAGTTCTCAAAGTGTGTTCCAAGGATAGCTGTGTTGCAGTAAATGTTTAATAACTAGTTTGGGTAGAGGCTAAGGGGATGTTCTGATTTCTGTGGTGTGAAAACTACCACCATGATCAATTTCAAGCTACCAACATGATGTATCGAATGTGGAGTTGGGAAGAAATGCTAATAGTTGGTTCTCATGGGCTGGTATAAGCCAGCTCCAGTGACACCACCATGGAGGGCCCCGACCCTCTCAGGAGTTCTAGAAAGTTCTCTAGTCCTCCAATATAGAATATCACTCAGTACTTTTCTTTAGGCATTCCATATTGAGATACGTATGTGTATGAATATATGTGCATGTATGAATGTGTGTGTGTGTGTGTGTGTATATATATATATAGAGAGAGAGAGAGAGAGAGAGAACATATATGCTTGTGTGTGTGTGTAGAAAGAGAGAGAATATATTACAAAATCCATTAAATTCCCATGTGAAAATCTGAACATACAAAGTAGGTGATTTGGGATAGCATACTTTTAGATCATCTTTTCTCCTAGGAAATTTAAAATAATATTACAACCATGCATAGTTTATAGGGACATTTATTGTACAAACGAAGCTGTACCTTTAATGAGCAACGGAGAGAAAAATAGGACCCAAAATGAGAATTTTGTCTTGATTTTAACTCTAGTTCTTGCTATTGAGAGAACATCCAGGGTAAATGCACTTGATCTTGACGATTTTTATCAGATGAAAAAAATGTACACCGACTTTCTTATCTATGATAAAAATATATTTCATAATGACTCTATTTTTGCTCTGTTTTCCACTGTTTCAAATATGCATGGGTATGCAAATGTGTTCTTTAAACTATAAATAACCAGAGAAATGTTGTTTGTGCTCTTGTCATTCTCTCTCCAGTGCCTTTAGCCTTTCTTTCCAAAGAAACCATTTGCCAGAAGAAAAATATAATTTGTTTGCCCTTCTTGACAACGTTGAATTGCCAGCTTCTTATCTGAATATTTTTCCTCACTTCTTTAGGGACTTGCTCAATTTTCTAAAGTTGAAAATGAGGGCTGCTCCTGGCTCATGCCCATTCCAGGACATGTTTGCTTTTAAATATTTCCTGAATCAAACCCTTTCCATTCATTCCACAACCTAGGTGGCACTCTCAGCACTTCATTTGCCATAGCATCCTGATGGTTCACCCTTGGTTTCTCTTTCCTTCAATCTGTTCTGCCTTATGCTGTCAGAAGTATCACCCTGGAAAAATAGTCTTGTCATGTCTTTGACAAGCTTAGGGTCTAGACTCTTCCCTGACAGTCCTTAACATTATCTGATCAAACCTATCTGCCCAGGTTTCCCAAGGGAGGCCCTTAACTCTGGTCACCAGATTGCTGCATGCTTCTCATTCTTTACAGCTGGAATGCCTTTCTCCTCCTCTCTGCTAAGCCATAGCCTTTACACCTCAAGTCATACCATCTACCAGAATTCTGCAATGATTTCTTCTTTCCC
The DNA here is from genome assembly GCF_029215605.1 of Mirounga angustirostris. Classification (NCBI taxonomy): domain Eukaryota; kingdom Metazoa; phylum Chordata; class Mammalia; order Carnivora; family Phocidae; genus Mirounga; species Mirounga angustirostris. The sequence goes on along the minus strand of NW_026991720.1, from coordinate 85,168,749 downwards.
TGAAACCTAACAGCAACATTCATTCACTTATTCACCATGTATTGATCAATTATTGTGTGGGAGACATTCTGGGCATGCAGGAGAGCCTCAGGTTTGTCACAAGAAGTTGTTCACTGGACGAAATACTCCCAGATTGAAAGTCCCTAGATGGCCGTCTTCAAAGTGGAACCTCATGGGAACCATCAGTTTGAAAACCCAGCACAGGAGGAATCCTAAGTGGCCCTGTAGACCTTTCTAGGGATTTACAGGGCCACAGACTTAAAGCTGTTGGGGATGGGAAAATAATCAGTTGACAGTGAAATCACTTGGCAAATAAAGCTCCTTAATGGAGCATCATACGTTACAGTGGCATGGTGTTTAATTATTTTTCATATAGATTCTTCAATTGGCTCAGAAACTTCTTATTTATAGGTGCTCTCATGTTATATAGTCTTACCAGTACCCATCAGAATGGGGCAGAGTAAGCTGTTGCCTTGCCTGGACATCCTCAAGGTCTTCCCTATGAATAAGAGGTCAAAACACTGCATTTGGATTTCAGCAGAAATTCTATTATGCAAAACTGCCTCTGTGAAACTAAAGAGCCCAACACTTAACTTAAAAGAAACTTAAGGCCTTATTTCTTTGCCAAAATGCAGAATAAAAAGTTGCAGTATTGCATAAAATTTGCCAAGTGATTTCACTGTCAACTGATTATTTTCCCATCCCCAACAGCTTTAAGTCTGTGGCCCTGTAAATCCCTAGAAAGGTCTACAGGGCCACTTAGGATTCCTCCTGTGCTGGGTTTTCAAACTGATGGTTCCCATGAGGTTCCACTTTGAAGACGGCCATCTAGGGACTTTCAATCTGGGAGTCATTTCGTCCAGTGAACAACTTCTTGTGACAAACCTGAGGTTCTTAACCTGGGCTCAGTGGATCCCCCAAGGAGACCAGGGATGGACTTCAGAGGTTCCATGAATTTTGATGGGAGAAAAATAATCTCTATTTTCACTAAGCTCTAACTGAAATGTAGGTAAAAAAAAAAAAAAAATCACAGTAGTATTAGCAGTTCCTGGGACTCCTCGACCATATAAATCTCAAACATTTTCTTATTATAGTTGTTACAAGTATCTCAAAGTATCATTATTGACACTCATCACTACTTCAAAATCATGGGTAGTTATTAGCCCTGCCACTAGATCTTGTTATTTAATATGCTAATAAAGAAGCACATATATTATTATTCCACTCATTTGGTTTTTTAAAAATTTTGATAATGATATCTTTCAATATAATTAGCTGCTTTTGTAATTTTAAGTATTTGGTAATTTTAAGTAATATTTTACGCATTAAAAACATTATGCTGACAAAGGGTCCATAGATCTAGAGGTATGTTACACACAAAAACGTTAAGAACTCCCCATTCAATTCCTACTTTAAGTATTTGGGGGTTTTTTTGTTTTGTTTTTAAGATTTTCTTTATTTATTTGAGAGAAAGAGAGAGAACAAGCAGAGGGAGGGAGAGGGGCAAGCTGACTCCACACTGAGCGCAGAGCCCAATGTGGGGTTCGATCCCAGGACCCTGAGATCATGACCTGAGTCGAAATCAGGAGTCAGAGGCTTAACCTACTGAGCCACCCAGGTGCCCCTCTACTTGAAGTATTTGTTAACTGATCACAAGGACTTAAAAAAAATCAGACAATAGGCTTGGGCTAGATTTGAATATATTTGAATATGCATGATTTTACAAGTGACAGCTACATTATTATAATTAAAGACAGACTGATATAGAGGTTAAAAATGGGTTAAGAACAGTCTGCAAATGAGTGGGCAACACATGAGGGGAATAAAAACTACGTCAGAGGCTATCAGTCTCACTGGAGTTAAAACAGATTAAAAAGGGCATTAAACCTTGATCAAAATGAGGGTGTAGATGTAACGTGAGGTCTCCCAAAGTCTTGGTATCAGTTGTATACGCCACTTTTGTCAGATAAGCATCCATTCCATTACATGGAAGACGATAGTACAAACTTCATAAGAACAACTAATATGCTATTATATGAAATAGTAGTAGCAAGAATATATATTTTAAAGCTTCTACTTGCTGATTTTAATCATCAAAAATCATCCTTAATAAAATACTGTTATATCTATGTTCTCATGTAATTGTCATACCTCTGAGAGGAAAGAGTGGATAGAATTATATCCATGTTACAGATGAGAAAACTAAGATTCAGGAAAGCTGGACACAGTTGGTCAGGGTTAAAAAAAAAAAGAGAGAGAGATAATATTATAATCTCCACTTAACAGACACAGAAACAATCCGTGAGAGGTTCGGGAAGTTGCAGTAAGTGTCAGGGCTGAAATTCGAATCCAATTTGGTCAGATTCCAAAACCTTGTGCATTTTCCATTGTGTTGTGCTGTCTGCCTTACTATTCCTTTCTCCAAATTAGAGAGCTAAAGGGTTGTTAGAAATGACAACCTCCCACACACACCCCAAGAAAACCGTACTTTGCTCCGTTGAATCACAGGGATACACTCCAGGGAGAGGAAGGAGAGGAAGAGAAAGCGTTTCCAAAACTTTGGCATAGCCCTTGGTTAACTCAAGGGCCCCAGGAAAGGGGACGTGTCCTTGGGATGTTAGTGCTGCTTTCTGCTCCACGGCCCTGCCCACAGCCACTGGGGAATCCAGATGGCGTCCCTCTTTGTTCTGTTGAATCTCATGGACATTGCTGGAGGGGAATGTGTGATCTGCATCAAATCAGTCACTATGGAATGGGAATCATTATATATCATATAGATGTGCTTTTCAAATTTTAGGAATAAATCTGATTAACTGTCCATGCTTGCATATCTTATTTCCCATTTGCAAGAAAGTAAATTTTACTAGTCATTTGTGGGCTTTTGAGGGACAGAGAGGCATCTTCTTCCCACTTTTCGTTCTTTTTGCTTTCCAATTTGCTGTTAAACTGTTGCAGATCACAACCCAACAGCACGTTGTTAATTCCATTACAAGGGCGAGCAATAGTGGGAGTTATTGCACTTTAAAAAAAAATGCCAGGCTTAGGAAGGCTTGGAAACTTGTCCACAGAATGTCCTCAAACTGTAAGCCCTTGCATGGTTGTACAGGCTCATCTTAATTACCTCCCTTTTTTTCTGGAAGCAATCATTTTGGTCATGGTGGCAATGCCATATTTAATCTGTTTGAACTCCAGTGAGATTGATAGCCTCTGATGTCATTTTTATTCCCTTCATGTGTTGCTCAACTCATTTGCAGACTGTTCTTTTTAACCCATTTTTAAGCTCTCTATATCAATTAGTCTTTCTTTAACTATAATAAAGAAACACAAAAGCATGCATATTCAAATTTTTTTTCAAACCATTTGCTTATCATGTCCATTTTGGGAGCTTGTTATGTTTAACTTTGCCTCCTTTCTGCCCTAAATCCTCACTGTCATGCAACAGTTAATCACCATTTAAATGTTTACAAAGGGTTTGTCCATCTACACGTTTTGCACGTTGTTTTGGTGCCCCAAAGATAAAACTTAAATGCAACAATACTGCAAATATTTTAACTTTGGTTTCAAACACAAACTAATGTCCAAACAATAGGAATGCACAAACGTCCCCCACCCTCAGAGCTCTCCCTCAATCAGCCTTCTTCAAAATCTAGGCAAATCTGTATTTTCATTTAAAATGTAATGCTGCATTATCTGATATACTACTCCAAGCTCCTTCACATAACAGGTAGAGCATTAATAATTACGTTCAACTGCTGAAGATCTGCAAAGAGAAAAGAGTAATTGATAGTTTTACTTCTCTTTGTCATAGTGGCTTAAGAAAGATGTGGAAAACGACTCAAGTATAATCCCTTTCCTTCCTCTCTCCTCTCGCCCCTGTCTTTTCAGGTACTTCCAGAACTTACAGAATCTTAGTCTGGCTTATTGCAGAAAGTTCACAGACAAAGGTTTACGGTACCTGAATTTAGGGAATGGATGCCACAAGCTCATCTATTTGGACCTTTCCGGCTGCACCCAGGTTTGTCTTTCAGTCTTCTCTTTCCTGCAGCAAGCGAGGAAGTCCTCCGGGGGACGGGCTACATCCAGCCCTCATGTTCTACTAATGCTGTGCACGGACTGCAGCACACTTTTCAGAGGTTTTGAATTACGTAGCCACAGCTGCTTACATTTTCCCCAGGATCGCTACTATAGGCTCTTGGCTTCCTTCCACTGGAGTGTCATATCCACACACAGGCCGAGCTCATTGGATGAGGAAACAGACCACTTCTGTGTAGATACTTGGAGCACAATTGTAATACCAGAGTCCAAATGTTGAAAACTAGAGTTGCTACCAAGATACAAACAAAGGGAAAACCTTCTGGGGGGAGAATGTGCAAAGCACTTCCTGAAAAGTCAAAGAGCTCCCCCAGGGGCTTCAAAAGATAAATGGCATTGGGTAAAATGCCACAAGTGCTAAATAGAACAAAGGAAAGACAACAAAGATTGTAATTTTTAGAATTGCACTGTGTCGTGGGGCTGAAGAACATGAGGGTTTGAGATCTACATGGGGAAGCAGTTAAGTCTGCGGGAACCAGACGGAGGAAAGTTGGGTAGAAACTGGGGGGTAGCTGTGGAGGGTAGGCCAGGGCACTTTGGAAATAGTTGCTGCCTCGTCGGTCGTTTCTTCTGCTCTGTTTTGGTAGATTTAAGTCACGATTTTTTTAACTTCTTTTCTTCCACCTCTCTGTGTATTCTGTTACTATTAGTATCACAGTACGATCATCCTTCTGTGAAAATAATATAACAGCACAGATGGAAACTGGCTGAAACATTGAGAGTTACCATTTGCTGAGTCGGTGTTATATGCCAGGCACCCTGTTGAGTGCTTTACACAGATCAGATTCATTGCTCATACAAATGCTGTATAGTGTGCATTGATTACGCCCATTTAGAAAGGAAGAGACCAAGGCTCCCAAGGTTGCACACCCCGTGAAAGCACGTGGCACTGGTGCCCTTATAAGCACCAGTTGGTACATATGTGGGCAGGTAGAGTTCCCTGGAGGGAATACAGGCAGAGAATGGGTTTCTCCTCCAAGTCCTTAAACGGATAGAACTTAGCTACTCACTGTCACTGGCATACCATGGTTCCCTGGTACACTAGGCAGTAGGGAGGATGTAGGGGAAAGGTGGCGAGGGCTCTAAGCTAGGCTTGGAACATCTAGAAATTACATTTATTTCTGATCTACTGATGTGTAGCTTGCTAAACATCAACATCTACCATCACTCTATGACTGAGATGGACTTAACATTCTCTCCAACTTGACTAAACTCTAGCCCCTGACCTCCCTTTCCTTGGAGCATTTATTTTAGAAAACTTGCAACTGCACATTCTTTCTTTGCTCTCTTTAAGATAGATAAAAACCTCATTAAAAACTTCTTGATGGTTTTATAACCCAGGAATGCCTTCCTCGAGGGCCTGGGAGTCACTTTGAGTTTCCCCAGTCCCTGTGGGGGAAGGTAGGTGCTTCCTTTCGCTATGGGTGTCAGTGTGCAAACACAAATGACCTAATCACAGAGCAAAATATTTGCAAGTTCAGGAATAACTCAATGTTTTTGACACGTACCTTTAAAAGATACATCCTCCAGGATTTTTCCACCAGCTCACCCAGTGCTTAAAAACCCTCCCCAGAGTGTAACTTACCTCTTTGTTCTTTTCAGTTTCCACAAGGTAATGATTGTAGCAACAACATACAATTCATACACAGACACACAGACACACAGACACATGTCCTAAGGATACATATTCTCAGACACAGTAGAGTCAAAATGAGAGGTTTCAAATCTATGTGCCTCTGGCCAGATACGCAAAACACAAGGACATCATGTATCTATTTTTAAATGTTGAGCCAACATGTGAAATTTTTGGAGTCTTCATAAAGAAATCTAGACTTCCAGCTAGCGAAATTGGGCCTGCAGTGCCATTCGGCCACAGAGGCCCGGGACTGAGCTGGCCTCACCCCACGGAAATGGAGCACGCTGGCCTCTCCTCCGCTCCATGAGGTCCACACATGCCCAGACACCTAACCATTCAACTGCATCGCCTGCCTGTCCTCAGTGGGTATTTAAGTTTGGTCTGAGTGTATAAAGAATAGATTTCTTTTCCTGAATTGTCCCTTAATTTTTAAGTCTCAAACCACAGTGAAGCTAGTATTTCACATCACTATGCAAAAGAATGTTAAATTTCTTTTGTTCATCCGTCTTCCACTTCCATTTGTTTATTTAATAATTCAACAGAGATTTAACTCCAGGTGTCAGACACCGTTTCAGTCACTGGAAATTGTACCGTTTCAAGCTAAGCCCCGTTAGGCCCCCCGGGAGTAAGAAATGGGCTCGTTATGAACCACAGATATCTTGAAAATAGCTGCTGCTCTGGATGCAGAAAGAATTGGTAAAACTTGGATGTTACTGCTTCTGAGGGATTTGTTAAATTCTCTGAGGAGTCTCCCTTTACCTCCCCAGCTCTGGGTGTGAGGACAGTTTCACTCTTCCAGGCCTACATGTATTGATACGACGGTACAAAAATGGTTTCAAAGAAGGGAAATCGATGATTCACAGATTTCTCTGGTTCTCCGCTTGGAAACTAAAAATCTATTTTCTTTTTATACGTTTGGAATTTTGTACTATGAAGTCATGTGTTAATGTATCTGCCCAAGAAGAAAGGTCCTAGTAAAACAAAAAGACTTGAGAATAGAAGCTCACACTTACCTGCCTTTTGCTGGTGTTACCCGAGCGCCTGCTGATACTGCGCACGGTGATGAATAAAACAGCGTCCTGTCTTCTAGGAGCTCTGGATTAACATAAGCAAAGTATGTCAAGGGCTAAACTTTAATGCAGTCATGGCTGCCAAAAAAAGAAAGATGTATTTATACAATATTGTGAAAGTATTTTAACAACACTTGTTAGAAAAAAAAATAAATGCATGGCGGAGAACTGCAAAGAAAAGTGAAAATCGATTACACATGTTTTAGAAATACTCTGCATTCTTTTGGGATTGGATAAAGAGTGTAGGTGCATTAAGTAATAGGACTGATTTCCTAACGAATACCAGCATTTGCACACGTACTTGCATGTCATCATCTTTAATGTGGTTGAGGTGATGCCTCTAGGCAGTTTCTTCGCAAAAAAGCCTCTGCTCGCTCGGCCCTGACTGAGGATACAGCCACTCTAGTGAGCTCTTTCGCTATCCATTGAAACCTCTAACCATATACTTATCACTTTGAGTTTCTTTTTTCACTTTTTCAAACCTCTGCTTTTTTTTCCCTTTTTACATGTTAAACACAAAAATACAAGAAATAAGCAAAAAATTCAAGTTATCTGAGAATTCACCACTCAGAAATAACAAACACTATTAACGTTTCAGGATAAGGCTTCCTGGTCTTTTTTCTATGCACAGAGATACTTCTTTTAAACTCAAGTGGGTTATACAGTACACTTACCTTTTATTTAACATTTCATAAAGTTAACACCTCTCTATTTTATTAAATATTTTCTTATAACTTACTTTTTTTCTCTTCTTTGTTTTAAATTTTATTTTATTATTTTATGTTAATCACCGTACTTTATATCATTAGTTTTTGATATAGTGTTCCATGATTCATTGTTTGCATTGTTTGCAGTGCTCCATTCAGTACCTGTCCTCTTTAATACCCATCACGAGGCTAATCCATCCTGCCACCCCTCTCCCCTCTAGAACCCTCAGTTTGTTTTTCAGAGTCCATAGTCTCTCATGGTTTGTCTCCCCCTCCAATTCCCCCCCTTCATTCTTCCCCTCCTGCTATCTTCTTCTTCTTTTTTAATATATAATGTATTATTTGTTTCAGAGGTACAGGTCTGTTATTCATCAGTCTTACACAATTCACAGTGCTCACCATAGTACATACCCTCCCCAATGTCTATCACCCAGTCAGCCCATCCCTTCCACCCCCACCACTCCAGCAACCCTCAGTTTGTTTACTGAGATTAAAAATTCCTCATATCAGTGAGATCATATGATACATGTCTTTCTCTGATTGACTTATTTCGCTTAGCATAACACCCTACAGCTCCATCCACGTCGTCACAAATGGCAAGATTTCATTTTTTTGGATGGCTGCATAATATTCCATTGTATATATATACCACTTCTTCTTTATCCATTCATCTGTTGATGGACATCTTGGCTCTTTCCATAGTTTGGCTATTGTGGATATTGCTGCTATAAACATTGGGCTGCACATACCCCTTCGGATCATTACATTTGTATCTTTGGGGTAAATACCCAGTAGTGCAATTGCTGGGTCGTACGGTAGCTCTATTTTCAACTTTTTGAGGAACCTCCATACTGTTTTCCAGAGTGGCTGCACCAGCATGCATTCCCACCAACAGTGTAGGAGGGTTCCCCTTTCTCCGCATCCTCGCCAACACCTGTCGTTTCCTGACTTGTTAATTTTAGCCATCCTGACTGGTGTGAGGTGGTATCTCATTGAGGTTTTGATTTGGATTTCCCTGATGCCCAGCGACGTTAAGCACTTTTTCATGTGTCTGTTGGCCATTTGGATGTCTTCTTTGGAAAAATGTCTGTTCATGTCTTCTGCCTATTTCTTGATTGGATCATTTGTTCTTTGGGTGTTGAGTTTGATAAGTTCTTTATAGATTTTGGATACTAGCCCTTTGTCTGATATGTCATTTGCAAATATCTTCTCCCATTCTGTCGGTTGTCTTTTGGTTTTGTTGACTGTTTCCTTTGCTTTGCAAAAGCTTTTTATCTTGATGAAGTCCCAATAGTTCATTTTTGCCCTTGCTTCCCTTGCCTTTGGCGATGTTTCTAGGAAGAAGTTACTGCGGCTGAGGTCGAAGAGGTTGCTGCCTGTGTTCTCCTTTAGGATTTGGATGGACTCCTGCCTCACATTGAGGTCTTTCAACCATTTGGAGTCTATTTTTGTGTGTGGTGTAAGGAAATGGTCCAGTTTCATTCTTCTGTCTGTGGCTGTCCAATTTTCCCAATACCATTTGTTGAAGAGACTGTCTTTTTTCCATTGGACAGTCTTTCCTGCTATGTCGAAGATTAGTTGACCATAGAGTTGCGGGTCCATTTCTGGGCTCTCTATTCTGTTCCATTGATCTATGTGTCTGTTTCTGTGCCAGTACCGTACTGTCTTGATGATGACAGCTTTCTAATAGAGCTGGAAGTCCGGAATTGTGATGCCACTGGCTTTGCTTTTCTTTTTCAACATTCCTCTGGCTATTTGGGGTCTTTTCTGGTTCCATACAAATTTTAGGATTATTTGTTCCATTTCTTTGAAAAAAGTGGATGGTATTTTGATAGGGATTGCATTAAATGTGTAGATTGCTATAGGTAGCTTTGACATGTTCACAATATTTGTTCTTCCAATCCATGAGCGTGGAACGTTTTTCCATTTCTTTGTGTCTTCCTCAATTTCTTTCATGAGTATTTTATAGTTTTCTGAGTACAGATTCTTTGCCTCTTTGGTTAGATTTATTCTTAGGTATCTTATGGTTTTGGGTGCAGTTGTAAATGGGATCGACTCCTAATTTCTCGTTCTTCTGTCTTGTTGTTGGTGTATAGAAATGCCACTGATTTCTGTGCATTGATTTTATATCCTGCCACTTTACTGAATTCCTGTATGAGTTTTAGCAGTTTTGGGGTGGAGTCTTTTGGGTTTTCCACATAAAGTATCATATCATCTGCAAAGAGTGAGAGTTTGACTTCTTCTTTGACGATTTGGATGCCTTTGATTTCTTTTTGTTGTCTGATTGCTGTGGCTAGGGATTCTAGTACTGTGTTGAATAGCAGTGGTGATAGTGGACATCCCTGCCGTGTCCCTGACCTTAGGGGGAAAGCTCTCAGTTTGTCCCCATTGAGAATATTCGCTGTGGGTTTTTCATATGTGGCTTTTATGATATTGAGGTATATGCCCTCTATCCCTATACTCTGAAGAATTTTGATCAAGAAACGATGCTGTACTTTGTCACATGCTTTTTCTGCATCTATTGAGAGGATCATATGGTTCTTACTCTTTCTTTTATTAATGTATTGTATCACATTGATTGATTTGCGGATGTTGGACCAACCTTGCAGCCCAGGAATGAATCCCACTTGTTTGTGGTGAATAATCCTTTTAATGTACTGTTGAATCCTATTGCCTAGTATTTTGGTGAGAATTTTTGCATCCATGTTCATCAGGGATATTGGTCTGTAATTCTCCTTTTTGATGGGGCCTTTGTCTGGTTTTGGGATCAAGGTAATGGTGGCCGCATAAAACGAGTTTGGAAGTTTTCCTTCCATTTCTATTTTTTGGAACAGTTTCAGAAGAATAGGTATTAATTCTTCTTGAAATGTTTGGTAGAATTCCCCTGGGAAGCCATCTGGCCCTGGACTTTTGTTTTTTGGGAGATTTTTGATGACTGCTTCAATTTCCTTAGTGGTTACAGGTCTGTTCAGGTTTTCTATTTCTTCCTGGTTCAGTTTGGGTAGTTTATACATCTCTAGGAATGCAACCATTTCTTCCAGATTATCTAATTTGCTGGCATATAGTTGCTCATAATATGTTCTTATAATTGTTTGTATTTCTTTGGTGTTGGTTGTGATCTCTCCTCTTTCATTCATGATTTTATTTATTTGGGTCATTTCTCTTTTCTTTTTGATAAGTCTGGCCAGGGGTTTATCAATCTTATTAATTCTTTCAAAGAACCAGCTCCTAGTTTTGTTGATCTGTTCTTCTGTTCTTCTGGTTTCTATTTCATTGATTTCTGCTCTGATCTTTACTATTTCTCTTCTCCTGCTGGGTTTAGGCTTTATTTGCTGTTCTTTCTCCAGCTCCTTTAGGTGTAGGGTTAGGTTGTGTATTTGAGACCTTTCTTGTTTCTTGAGAAAGGCTTGTATTACTCTATACTTTCCTCTTAGGACTGCCTTTGCTGCATCCCAAAGATTTTGAACAGTTGTGTTTTCATTTTCATTGGTTTCCATGTATTTTTTTAATTCTTCTTTAATTTCCTGGTTGACCCATTCATTCTTCAGTAGGATGCTCTTTAGCCTCCATGTATTTGAGTTCTTTCTGACTTTCCTCTTGTGATTGAGTTCTAGTTTCAAAGCATTGTGGTCTGAAAATAGGCAGGGAATGATCCCAATCTTTTGGTACTGGTTGAGACCTGATTTATGACCTAGGATGTGATCTATTCTGGAGAATGTTCCATGGGCACTAGAGAAGAATGTGTATTCTGTTGCTTTGGGGTGGAATGTTCTGAATAGGTCTGTGAAGTCCATTTGGTCCAGTGTGTCATTTAAAGTCTTTATTTCCTTGTTGATCTTTTGCTTAGATGATCTGTCCATTTCAGTGAGGGGGGTGTTAAAGTCCCTCACTATTATTGTATTGTTGTCGATGTGTTTCTTTGCTTTTGTTATTAATTGCCTTATATAATTGGCTGCTCCCATGTTAGGGGCATAGCTATTTACAATTGTTAGATCTTCTTGTTGGATAGGCCCTTTAAGTATGATATATTGTCCTTCCTCATCTTTTATTATAGTCTTCGGTTTAAAATCTAATTTGTCTGATAGAAGGATTGCCACCCCAGCTTTCTTTTGATGTCCATTAGCATGGTAAATGGTTTTCTACCCCCTCACTTTCAATCTGGAGGTGTCTTTGCGTCTAAAATGAGTCTCTTGCAGAGAGCATATCGATGGGTCTTGTTTTTTTATCCAATCTGATACCCTGTGTCTTTTGATTGGGGCATTTAACCCATTTGCATTCAGGGTAACTATTGAAAGAGATGAATTTAGTGCCATTGTATTGTCTGTAAGGTGACTGTTACTGTATATTGTCTCTGTTCCTTTCTGGTCTATGTTACTTTTAGGCTCTCTCTTTGCTTAGAGGACCCCTTTCAATATTTCTTGTAGGGCTGGTTTCGTGTTCGCAAATTCTTTTAATTTTTGTTTGTCCTGGAAGCTTTTTATCTCTCCTTCAATTTTCAATGACAGCCTAGCTGGATATAGTATTCTTGGCTGCATATTTTTCTCATTTAGTGCTCTGAATATATCATGCCAGTCCTTTCTGCCTGCCAGGTCTCTGTGGATAGGTCTGTTGCCAATCTAATGTTTCTACCATTGTAGATTACAGATCTCTTCTCCCAAGCTGCTTTCAGGATTTTCTCTTTGTTTCTGAGACTCGTAAGTTTTACTATTAGATGTCGGGGTGTTGACCTATTTTTATTGATTTTTGAGGGGCATTCTCTGTGCCTCCTGGATTTTGATACCTGTTTCCTTACCCAAATTAGGGAAGTTCTCTGCTATAATTTGCTCCAATATACCTTCTGCCCCTCTCTCCCTTTCTTCTTCTTCTGGGATCCCAATTATTCTAATATTGTTTCGTCTTATGGTATCACTTATCTTTCGAATTCTGCACTCGTGATCCAGTAGTTGTTTATCTCTCTTTTTCTCAGCTTCTTTATTCTCCATCATTTGGTCTTCTATATCACTAATTCTCTCTTCTGCCTCATTTATCCTAGCAGTTAGAGCCTCCATTTTTGATTGCACCTCATTAAAGCCTTTTTGATTTCAACTTGGTTAGATTTTAGTTCTTTTATTTCTCCAGAAAGGGTTTCTCTAGTAATCTTCCATGCTTTTTTCAAGCCCAGCTAGTATCTGTATAATCGTCATTCTGAACTCTAGTTCCGACAACTTACTAATGCCTGTGTTGATTAGGACCCTGGCAGTTGGTACTGCCTCTTGTTCTTTTTTTTTAGGTGATTTTTTCCCTCTTGTCATTTTGTCCAGAGGAGAATAGATGAATGAGAGAACAAAATGCCAACAGGGTAACAGTGACCCCCCAAAAATATACACTAAACAAATCAGAAGAGACCCGAAACCGGGGGAAAAGAAAGGGAAAGAAAGAAAAAAGAAAAAAAAAAAAAGAATATGATCAAATATGATCAGGCTGGGGCATAGATCAGTGCCACACACTAGATTTTGGGTGTATTTTGGTCTGTTAGAAGAAAGTGCCTCCCAAAATTTTAAAGAAAGAAAAACTCATATATGTACAAAAATAAGGGTAAATATGATGAAAGGATGGAATATGACTGTAAAGATGAAAATTATAAAAGATTTTATAAAAGCAATTGATAAGATAAGACGTTGGTTGAAAAAAGAAAGAAGAGAAATTAAGAAAAAAAAAAGAGAATGTGATTAGGCAGGAGACTAGAACAAAACCATACACTAGAGATTTAGGGTATATTTTGGTCTGTTAGAAGCAACTGTATCCCAAAATTTTAAAGAGTAAACAACTTATAATATATATACCAAAAATAAGGTTAACTACAATGAAGGGATAGAATATGACTCTAAAAATGAAAAATAAAAAAGATTTAAAGAAAAGGGATTAAAAAGGGATAAAGAAAAATAAAAAAATAGAAAAATAAAAAATAGAAAATTTAAAAAATTAACTTTGAAAGACTAAAGAATCATGGGGAAAAAAGCCATGAATTCTGTGTGCTGTATTCCCCTAATGCTGGAGCTCTGCCATTCTCATTGATTGGTAAACTTAGTCTTGGCTGGCTGTTCTTGCTGATTTCTGGGGGAGGGGCCTGTTGCCCTGGTTCTCAGATGTCTTTGCCAGAGGCGGAATTTCCCTGCCCTTGCCGGTCCGGGCTAAGTAATCTGCTTGGGTTTGCTCTCAGGAGCTTTTGTTCCCTGCAAGCATTCTGTACCACTTTGGAGGACGAGAGTGAAAATGGCGGCCTCCCAATCTCTGTCCCAGAGGATCCGAGAACCCGGGGCCCCACTCCTCAGTGCACCCCCAGAGAAAAGCAGTCAGTCACTCCCGTCTCCCCGGTCTCAGGCCGCACTCCGTGCTCACCCAACCTGTGACCGAGTGTTTCTATCTCTGGCACCCAACCCCGTGTGGAGTCTCCAAACCCAGCAGATGCCTGAGGCGCACTCCCACACCGCTCCTCTTGGGGAAGGAAGGGTAGTCTCCCCGGATCTGCTGCTGGTTGGGTCCCTGCTGGAAGAGCAGTGGCCCGACTGTGCTGCGGATCACAGTTTATGGCAACCCTGAGCTGAGAGCCCGCTCCTCCACTCTGTCTCTGCAGCTGGCTTCTCCACTCCGATACCTGGGAGCTCTGCCACACTCAGGCACCCCTGGTCTTTCTGTGGCCCAGAGGGTCCTGAGACCACATTGTCCCAGCGAGGGTTCCACCCCCCACTTAGCCACTGGAGTGACCTCCTTCAGCGGAGCCGACTTCTACAAGTTCCGATTTTGTGCTCCGCGGCTCTATCACTTGCCAGAAGTGGCCAATGGAGGCCCCCTCCCCCGCCGTCTATCCTCCCGAATATCTCCTCGGATTCACTTCTCCGCACGTCCTACCTTCCAGAAAGTGGTCACTTTTCTGTTAAGAGTTGCTGCTATTCTTTTCTTCGATCTCCTGTTGAGTTCGTAGGTGTTCAGAATGGTTTGATCCCTATCTAGCTGAATTCCTGGGACCAGATGAAATTTAGGTCTCCTACCCCTCCGCCATCTTGCTCCTGGCCTCTTCCTATAACTTACTTTTAATAGCTATATAGTATTCCATCCTATCAAAATACCAGCATGTATTTAATCATTCATTATTGGCCTACCATTTTCTGCTGTCATCAATAACTTGTGAGGAAAATTTTCATAGCCAGATATTTCCATATGTCTGTAATATTTTGGTATGAATTTTTAGAAGTGAAACGGTCAGAGGATATAATTATTTTTAAGGCCATCCATGCACGACAATGGTAGCCAATATAAATTTATCATAAATGTAAAATAATGTCTGGTATCTTCATAAGAATATTATGTAAAAAAACTTTAGCTAATTTGACATTGAATATGGTATTATATGTCTTTAATTTATATTTCTCTGATCACTTGTAAGGTTAAACCATAACCAGGCACTTAATTAATATTTGTTAAATAACAGCATTCTCATCCCAACAGGCTGCCATTGGTAAAAATATTTTTTAAATTAAATAAAAATTTTCTTTCAGAACCAGAGTGCAACATTTTCATTATACTGTTTTCAGAAGAAAGAAAGAAACAATCTACATTCATTTAACACAAAATTCTGGTTAAATCAGTTGACCAAATTTAATATACCTGCTTCTACATTTACTGTTTACTCAAAGTGATAAAAGCTAAGCTTATGCCATAAAACAATTTTTTAAAAAACTGTTTTTAAACTCAATTTGGGAAGATTTTTGGAGACAAAATAGTTTTATTACCAAAAGAAAGTACCCTTTCCTGTGGTCCTTTGTTATCTACGGTCAGGGAGACATTTGGTGACAGTGAATGGGTCCATCTTGTTCTCTGCTCTGATGAATGGTGTGTGCTCTAACTCATGGCAAACATTTATCGTATGCTTATTGAATATTTGGATTCATGTTTAGTTAAATAAGTGAAACTAATGAGCTGTTTTATGAAATGTTGGTAGTTTTTCCTTTGCACCTCATACTTTGCTTCAGGAAGCATTTCTCTCCTTTCTCTTGTGGCTCTGCAGAACTGTCACTCATGGCACCTGGAGAGCAGTACATGATAGTATTTGGGAGCATAGGGTCTGGGGCACCTGCATGCGAATCCTGAGTTTGCCATTTACTAGTTATGAGACTGAGGCAGGTTCCCCAAGCTTTCTGTATACCCCAGTCTCCATATCTATGAAATGGGGAAAATACTAGCACCTCCCTCATAAGTGTGTTGTGTAAATGAAGTGATTTCATACATATAACGTGCTTAGAACAGTGGCTTCATAGAGTAAATGCTTAGTAACCGTTAGGATTTTCCTACGGCCACTGAATCATTTGATCCAGGCCTAGACAATCCTAAATTCCATATACAGTGGCTGTGATTTTTCCAGGAGAGGAGGATGACCCTACCAGAACCATTCAGAATCCGTCTAGATATTCAACACTGGGAAAAATAAATTCTGTTTTTCCTGCGATTGCAGGGCCTGGAGAGTGTAAGTCTAGGCTCATTTGTGGTTCTCTTAACATTCATGTACATGTCCTTCTATGAATACGGCAGACACTTGTGTTGGGTATACACATAGGAGTTGGATGTGTGGGTCATGACGTATGTGTACGTTTGGTTTTTATCAATACTGTTAGTTTCCTAGATTGGCTGTGTCAATCCTAATGACATTTTTATGATTTAGAAAACACATAGAGGGACATCTGGGTGGCTCAGTCGGTTAAGCGTCTGCCTTCTGCTCAGGTCATGATCCCAGGGTCTTGGGATCAAGTCCTGCATCAGGCTCCTTGCTCAGTGAGGAGCCTGCTTCTCTCTCTGCCTGCCACTTCCCTGCTTGTGCGCGTGTGCACTCTCGCTCTGACAAATAAATAAATACAATCTTTAAAAAAAGAAAAAAGAGAAACTCACATAGATATGATTTCTCTGGGAAAGCTAATGCCGTGGCTCTCCATACTTACTCCCTATATTTACCTACATAATTTATTTTCATAGCAGCACTCTTCTTAAGGTGCACTGCTAGAGAGGCAGGAGATCAACATTCAAACCTAGAATGGGTTTCTATCCTGGTAAGGACGCTTCCTGTCTCAGAAATGAGCAATAAGTCTTTAAATCATCTTACATTCACTTCCATATTTTTTTTTTAAAGATTTTATTTATTTATTTGAGAGAGTGAGAATGAGAGAGAGAGAGAGAGAGCATATGAGAGGGAGGAGGGTCAGAGGGAGAAGCAGACTCCCTGCTGAGCAGGAAGCCTGATGCGGGACTCGATCCCGGGACTCCAGGATCATGACCTGAGCCGAAGGCAGTCGCTTAACCAACTGAGCCACCCAGGCGCCCCACATTCACTTCCATATTAAGTAGGTTTCATTAAACTTCCCTCTTTTCAAATATTTTTTTATCAAGCATTCAGAACCTATCGGTGACCACTTTCACTAAAAGAAATTAAGCAGAGGGAATTAAAAATATTGTTTTCTCTGCTGTTTTTTTTGCAGGGGAGAAAAAGTACTCAGGGAAAGAAACATAACCAGGAATTTTGATTTTATTTCATGTTAGATTTACTTTATTTTATCTTACCTATTTTGGATCTCAGGCACCAAGAACAGATTTAATCATACTCCTCATTTCGGCACACTTTCACTATCAGTCCATGCAAGGCCACTCTCTTGTTTTATTGATTCCCTTTTACCCACATTTCCCACTCCCATTCCCCTCCCCCTACATGAGCAAACCCTCTAATTTGTTTTATGTGCTTTCATATAAGAATATATGTTTCCTCCACTATCTGAAATTTGGGTGTTCCTATGAAACCTTTCTTAAGCAGAAATGGCATAAAGCAAAGAAGCAGTTACCACTAATTTATACGGAAACATTTTTGAGCGCTCCCAGGCCCCCAGAATAATCTCTCTTAGGCTTTCTGATATCTTAGGACACATCTTGCTAACAGATGCACAAAATAAATAGAGATACAGCACAGATGCTCTTAGACACAGTTGAAACCTCATGGCGGCTTGATACTGAGATGCTGAGTGTGGTTCCCAGGGAAGGTGCCACTCTGTCTCTGGAATGGCTCGCCACAAAATCCTCTTTGCATTTCTTTTGGTTAGTGAAAACAGGTACTAATGTAGGTCTTTTGTAAAAGTGAAGTAGCCTAACTTTCGAAAAGCAGGGGATACCTATGTATTCTTGCATTCTTATATTGTGGTTCTGTGTGCATGTATTTTAATTCTCCGGCATGATACTGTGTTATATATTTTGCTCTTTTTGTTTTGGCAATATTTCTAAAGTTGACTCCCTTTTTCACCTCTTCTCTCCAAACCCTTAATTACAGAGGGCCCCAGGGTTCAGTTCTTGGTCCATTTTTCTTCTCAGCCTACACCTATTCCCATGCTGATCTCACCTAGATCATGGCTTTAAATATCACCTACAATAATGAGCAAATATATATGTATATATATTTAATATTTTATATATTTTATTTATATATTTATGTGTATGTGTATGGTGTATATTTTATTTATATATGTGTGTTTGTGTATATACATACACATACACATATAGATGCTCACTCACACATATATACATACATATGTATGTTATATGTATAGAAGAGGGTGTTTATACATGTATATATGTTTATAGAAGTGTGTATATGTATATAAGACCATATAGATAGAAGTAATACATGATTACAGAAGTAATATGCATATATACGATATACATATACAGACACACATATATAATATGTATCTCCAAACCAAACCTCAAATTTTAGACTCATATCTTAAAAAAATCCCTGCTCTAAAAAAAAACTCCTTGCTCCACCTTCAGCTTTCCCCATGTCACTTAAGGACAGTTCCATGTTTACAGTTGCTGAGGTCAAAAATCTTGGAGTCATCTATTACATATTGAATTGTAACCCCCCAAATTCACATATTGAAATCCCAATCCCTAGTACCTCCTTACTTGGAAATAGGGTTGTTCCGGATATAATTAGCTAAGATGAAATCATTACGATGGGCCCTAATCCAAGACGAATGATGTCCTTAATAAAAAGGGGACATTTGGACATAGATATATGCATACAGAAGAGTGAACATGAGAATAGCCATCTACAAGCCAAGAAGAGAGGCCTGGACCATTTCCCTCCCTCACATTAAAGGAAGCAACCTGAGAAGGACCCAACCCTGCTGACACCTTGATCTTGGAATTTTAGCCTCTAGAACTGTAGGACAACAAATTTCTGTTGTTTAAGCTACCCAGTTTGTGGTACTTCACTACAGCAGACCTAGCAAACTAGTATGTTATCTCGGACCTTCTCTTTCTCTTACATACCCCACATGCACTGTCAGGAAGGCCAGATGGCTGTGACCCCAGAACTCCCTAGGATCTGACCACTCGTCACTACCTCCGCAGCTACCACCCCAGCCCAGGTCACCATCATCTCTTGCCTGCGTTATTGTGATGGCCTCCTAACGGGGCTCTCTGCTTTCACTTCTGCCTCCTACAAGTCTACTCTCAACGCAGCATCCAGAGTGATCCTTTTAAAACCCAAGTCAATGTCCTTCCTCTTCTCAAATACCTGTCGAGGCACCCCATTCACTCAATAAAAGAAAAACCTCAGAAGGACCTTCGAGACCCTATGTAATCTGTCCTCTCCTGCTACTCTCCCACTCACCAACTCTCCGCGGGTCATACTGCCTTCCTTGCTGCTCTCTTAGCACACGAGCTTTTGCCTCGGTGCATTTGGTACTGGCCATTTTCCTTGCCTGGAATCCTCCTTCTGTGGCTATCTGTGTGGCTAACTTCCTCACCTCCTTCAAGTCTTTCCTCACACATCCCCATGATGAATGAGTAAATGGATAGAGAGGTATCAGCTAAAATGCACCAAAGATATCTACATTAGTTCCCTGTTAATTTTAGTGCTCTCCAAAAGTTCTTGTTTCTTTCAAAATCTCAAAATAGAAAATCTGGGTAGGATGAAGAGTTTTAATGGCGAGGACAAAGCTTTCCTAGCTGTCCATGAGAAAGCCCCCATGAGGAGGACAGTGATTCCTGGTTAGGCTTTCCCTTTTCCCTCTGCTCTGTTTGTGTGTAACTCCAGGGATTCTCCTGTTGATATTATCTTGGGGTGGCCACTTCTCCTAAGATTTATGTATCCCCAACTGTGTATAGCAGTGGGTTATGGCACTGTGTAGGAAGCCAAGCCTGGAACGACCACAGCTATGCTGGGAAGGAAGGCTAGGGCGGTAGCCAATCTTGGGCTGAAACCCAAATGCCAAGAAAACCAACAACTCTGAACATGGAGTGAAAGAAGGAGCCAGATGAAGGCCAAGGTTCTGATGTATATGTTCAGATTGAAGAGAGTTAAACCAGAGTTAGAGAGCTTGCAATAGGAGCCTCTGCCTCTGTGCCTCCCCTGTTCTTCACTTCCAGCTTCAGTTGTTTCACCAGGCTCACCTTTTGCCCTCTGCTTAGACACCCTCATATTGACCCTTTCTCCCATTCACCAGGTGAACTTTTACATATCTTTTGAGGCTTTGTTCAGTCACAACCTTCTCTAGGAAGCTCTCACTGACCCCTCGTTTCCTCCCACCCAAGCTAGGTTATGATCCTTCCTGTATATTCTTCTATCATTGTACTTTCGTTAAGCATTCTCCATGTATTCAGTGGTCTGCTTATTTGTCTGCTGTTTTTCCCATTGCGGGCTCCCTGATGGCCAAGATGGTGCCTTATTTATCTTTGTATCTGTATCCTTAGCACATGATACAGTACCTTGCATGTAGTAGGACTGTGATCAATTCTTGATGAATGAATAAATAAATGAATGAACGAAAGAACCAGCAGCCAATTTCAGGGCACGGCGAGCCAGGTGCTTCAGGTGGAAGCTCAGGAGGTCTGTTAAGCAGCTCAGAAGTTGGCACCTTGCCAGAGCAAAGTCTCAGAGTCTTTTCTTGGTAAGGGTGGAGTCTGACATTTTCACTAGACACAAGTCAACAAAAATGAAAAGGGATAGTATCCCAGAAATATTCAAATCACTCAACGCTATTATAACTGGTTTATCAGTAGTTCTTGTACTGTTAAGTCTCTCTCTGGGACCCACAAATCTTAAAGGTAGGTTGTGCAAACTGCAAACGGGAAGATTCCAAGGTCATTTCAGTTCTCTCTAGGCTACATAAATTCCAACTTCCCCTTCCAGAGATGTGAGGATCATGGAAGGTCTTACTTGTTCACCTCTAGGGATTGTGGTGGAGTTAGGCGAAAGCCACAGAGCCATGCCCAGGAATGAATGTACTAGCCAAATAGAAAGGAGATTGCATAAGCAAAGCAAGAGTAGAAAGCAATTTCTCTTTTTTTCTCTCTCTCGTACAGCAGAAGGCAGTGGGATGGTAAAAGGAGCCCCAACCTGGAGTGGGGAGACCTGGGATCTAGTCCTTGCTATGCCACTAACTACTTGTGTGACTCTGGACAGTTACTTGGTTTTTCTGCCTCAGTTCCCTTGTCTATAGAATGGCTACATGATCTCTGAGATCATTTTCAGCATTAGAATTCTGTTCTTCTGTGTGGAAGTCTGGTTCTTGATACAGAACTGCGAGTAGAGGTACAGATTTGCTAGATTATCAGTAAGGGGTAATTGGGGGCGCCTGGGTGGCTCAGTTGGTTAAGCGACTGCCTTCGGCTCAGGTCATGATCCTGGAGTCCTGGGATCGAGTCCCGCATCGGGCTCCCTGCTCGGCAGGGAGTCTGCTCCTCCCTCTCCCACTCCCCGTTTGTGTTCCCTCTCTCACTGTGTCTTTCTCTGTCAAATAAATAAATAAAATCTTAAAAAAAAAAAAAAAGGGGTAATTGGAACAATAAGAGTTGTGCAACCAGCTAAACCAGTTGCAAATAAGCAGATTATGTACCAAAATTAATTGGTGACAGTTAAATTCAAAATTATAATTCATTTATATTTTTTGGATTCCATTTTCCTTTATCCTGTATTTTAGTGGATGGTAATAATTGCTGTCACTTGTTGGGTACTGACTAGGTGCTAGGTATTGAGGTAAGTGTTTACATTTATTATCTCATTTAATCTTTATAAATAACTATATGAGGTGGGTGTCATTATTCCCATTTGAGAGATGTGGAAACTGAAAAATGATGTGCTGGTAAACATTTAACAACTGGTAAGGAGCAGGGAAAGCCCTGATTTTCAATGATTACTAACTTCCATGGTGTAAATACTCTCACCATTTACTATTTCAAGTTACCAATGAGAAGTCACTGAAGAGGGAGTTGGGGAGAGAGGTGCAGTGGTACACCATTATGTAATATTTTCACTGTACAGATACAATAAACATAAATATCCTCAAGAGCATAGGTAATAGTAACATGTAATAAAATAACTAGGAAGTGATGAGTTTGAGTATTCACCACCTTTGTTAATATAACTTATTTAATTTTAAGTTTATATGATCTAATTTTAAATCTGGCTATTTTTTTTTTTAAGATTTATTTATTTATTTGAGAGAGAGAAAAAGAGCACAAATAGGGGAGGGGTAGATGGAGAGAAGCAGACTCCCAACTGAACGAGGGGCTCGATCTCACAATCCTGAGATCATGAGCCAAAAACAAGAGTCAGATGCTTAATTGACTGAGCCACCCAGGAGCCTCTAATCTAATCTAACAATGGGCTTGCAGAATTCCTAAAAATTTAACAATTTGTGCATGCAAGCTGCTGTAAACTGACCCCACACACCACTGAAAATGTGAAAATGTCACTAAGACAGAGTAAGTAACTTGCCCAAGGTCACACAAAAAATGTCTGGGTCAAGCTTAGAACCTTGATCTAACCTAATTCTGAAGAACAGACTCTATACCACTAAACTATTTTTTACCATAGGCAGTATATAGCAATTTACAGTAAATTGGTAAAAAAATGTTGCATTTTCTATTTGAAAACTTATATGGTCGTGTCATTAATAAGAAGGAGTTCTAGTGGAAAAGCAGTCATGAATCAGCAAAGTCACAGTACAATTTCTGCTTTTCTGGGTCAGTTCTTGTGCTTCAGTTTCCCTGTTAAAGGAATGCTTTCTGTCTTTTCTGAATCAGACTTCAAACTGTGCTGGGGAAAGAAATAAAATTCATGAAAATCGTTTTATATTTCTTATAGATAGGACTCTTATAAATTGAAATGGGTATTATAATATTAGTTTGAATATAACTCTATGATAGCCATATTGAAAATAAAAATAAAGAAATATAACAAACACCTACTACTAGCATCCATAGCTTAATGCAATCTCTTTGTAGGCAAACTGTATAAGGATGTTTATTACATTAAGCAGTAAAAAATGAAACATCTGGCAACAATTTTTAGATTTTGAAGAATCAGATGGCAAAATAAGTCTCAGGGGACTAAGATCCTGTTTCACACTTCTGAAAAAAGGTTTGAAAAAAATTTTAGCGCTCTCTGAAAAACTACATTTATTTCAGTTTCTTCTCTGTTCCCTATCTTAGGACGTACGTGACTTACATACAGAATTTCATAAACTCTTCACAAAACTCTACTTAGGTCTTTGGACCTGGGTGAAGCCTGTGGTTAGAACTCTAGCTATAAAGCCACCATCTAGCTCAATAAATCTAGACAAACCAAGTAGCTCCATGTTCATTGCGTTGTAATAACAAAGTATTATGGTTGTGATTCTTTCGGTCAAAAAGGAGATAAACCTCCATTTTAGTACAGGAGAAGCTGTGAGTGATTTAGCCATTGGGTGAGGAAAAGAACAGGATTGTGTACTCTAAACAGGAATGATAAAGTTTAAGAAGGGTCAAGCCTGTTTCTGCAGATCACAGCTCTGAGTCATGATGCAGTGAGTGCACAGAATTGGCATGCATGCTTGCCTTCCTGGCATCTGTAGGCTTCACTAATCTTGTATTCTAGTTGCTCACTCACATTGGAAAATGAAACTCTCCTTTTTGTGACTGGCTATCCAATGTTTTTAGATAAATATGGCAATCTCTAAGAAATGACCCTCTGCCTTTGGAACTATTAATTCTAATTTACATTCTACAAACAATTTATTCAACAACGACTCAGTCTACTAACAAATACTTGTTCTATCATACTCTGCTCCAAGCACCTGTGTTGTAACTGTAAAGGACATGATGGATAAGATGCTGTCTGTGTTCCTTGGCAGGAATATTAGACATGTGCGTAAGTAATTATTATACAAGGCAAAAGATGCAAAACTCAAACCGAGGGCTATGGTCTTTGGTGCCCTGGGATCTAAGAGGCAGAAACAGTTCTACCTGAAGTGATCAAGGAGGGTACCGAGGAGAAGTGCGTTAGCAAACACAGAGGAGGGGGTCAGCATGAAGAATATATAGACTGGAAAGTATGGGATCATCAAAGGGCTAATAACTAGGCCTCTCTTCCTGTCAAGAGAAGACACAATATTCGAAAGCCTGTCAAACCGTTTTAGCACAGACCTGGGGAAGTGTTGCTATTTTAGAAACTTGTGGCACATTTGAATGCAACAAAACAAAATGTTCCATGTTTTGGGAAAAATCTTTGTCTTTCTCTCCAACAATCCATTCTACTTGCTGAGCCAGGCTTCTTGGAGGTCACCAGGAGGTCATGAAGGATATAGGGATATGACTAAAGTCATTACATTATCCATTAGTCATTGGTTACAACATTGCTCAAATGAGAGAAGCAGCTGGAAATGGTACAGGAACACAACTTGGGCAATGTCTACCTAAGATATCTCTAGCTGTCACAGAGGGTCTAGCCCTACATATATCTCTTTTCTGTGCTGCTGAGCTAACTGGTTTAAAGACAGTGTTGTAAAGAAGAAGTGGAAGTGAGCTTGGTAATATGTTATTGTCTCTGAGATAAGTTCCTTCTTTTTTACCACCTTGGAGTGGCAAAGGGTGAACTGAGATAGTCCTTGGTGCTCAACCCTTTGGTTTCCATTTTGTATGGCTCACTGAAAACTCACTTCTTTCACAGACAGCTCTGTCCTGTCCTGTTCATGGGTTCAGACCCACCCAGAGGCAGGTGGAGAGAACTTCCTATGATCACCAAAACTTCTCTGCCCCCATCAGCAGCAGTTGCTGTCTGCTGGGACTTGAGATTGGAACAGCATTGGTGCGGCCAACTTCCCCAACTACCTAACCAACGGGAGTTTGACCAGCAAAGAGCAGAGGGGCAGGGCTCCAGTTGGTGTCCAGACTAAAGCCACTTAACAACTAATAAAGAGAGATTAGATCCCAAGTTTTGTAGGAATACTAAACAGAAAATGCAAAGGTATCAGCTGTGGCAAGGCCTGCTTTTTAACATGGTAAAATATTCTGCTCTTTTCCTAAGAGAGGAATTTTTAATTTCAGGCTTATATTACCATTATTTCAGTGAAGAGAAAGGACCACTAATAGTTGGTTGGCCTAAAAGATTCTGACATGAAATTTGAGTCATAAATTATTAGCCAAGCATCTTTTTGGATATTCTAAAATAAACCATGCAGAGAACTAAGCATTTCATGCCAAAGCAAAACTAAAAAGCTCTTCTTAGAGGTTTCATCCACCCCTTTTCTGGATACAGTCTTATTGGTTGATAGCACCAAGTGTTTGGCTGCATTGCAAGAAATCACTCAGCTGTGGCTGATTACTGCTATAATTTTTTCCTTGTTCAGGAAATCTTGTCAAAAATATGTTTCCAAGACAGCAAGAGAGAAAAAATTTCTTTCTTTCCTTTTTTTTTTTTTCCAGGGGAAGCCATTATTTGAAATACTAGTGGTAGGGTGAAGGCCCAGGTTCTGAGATAAAGGGGAAGAATTTATTTATTTTTTATTTTTTTAAAGATTTTATTTATTTATTTGACAGAGAGATAGCGAGAGCAGGAACACAAGCAGGGGGAGTGGGAGAGGGAGAAACAGGCTTCCTGCTGAGCAGGGAGCCCAATGCAGGACTCCATCCCAGGACCCTGGGATCATGACCTGAGCCGAAGGCAGACGCTTAACAACTGAGCCACCCAGGCGCCCCAAAGGGGAAGAATTTAGAAGTATTATTAAAAAACAACTATTCCCATCCCTGGCATTGTGTGTCATATGGGGATAGGTGGCATCTAGCCTTGGCTCTGCTATAGACAGTGTGACTCAGGACCATTTGTTCATTCATTCAGCACTTATGGAGCACCACTCTGTCTGACACTGTCCAGCACTGGGGACAAATCACACGACTTCTCGGAATATCATTTCTTTATGTTTGCAATGTAAGGGATGCACTAGAATGATCTGGCAAGCCTCTACCTCTAGTTCTTGAATCTTTACTTCTCTGTGGGAGCACAATGCACCCAGAAGAATAGTAATAGGAAAACTAGTATCCAGTATTACATGCCAGGCATTGTGCTAACTAACCACTTTTACATACACTTTACCCCATTTTGTTTTCTCAAGTAGTTCCTAAAAAAAGGAGGGAGGAGTATTATACCCATTTTACAGATGAGAAAACTAAGGGTCAGAGAGGTTGAGTTGCCTTTTTTTACAAAGGAGAGAGAAGCAGAGCCAGACTCAAACCCAGCTCTGCTGAGTCCAAGTCCAGTGTTCTTCCCTCCTCCAATCTCCAGATTTTAAGTGTTCATTCATCTCCCCTGGACTTTTCTCTGGGGATACTTGTGGAAAATTTAGAAGAATCCATGACAGGACAATACAAAAGACCTCATTTTTGCCTTATGGGTCTTCCATTAGCTTTCCCTACCTCCTTTCCTATTCATCCCAAGATGATCTTGCAACTTTATCCAAGTCCAATGCTTCCACTGTTTTGCTTTCGCCTGTACTTTACCTTCGACTTGAAATTGTTTTCAGTTTTGTCTGTAGCCAAATTCTGTACTCTTTCCCAGACTTTATTTGTCTTACTCCTAAATTTAATTCATTCGGCTCCAAGTAGTTGTCCAACACAGTGAGAAATTTTATTTTATTTTATTTATTTTTATTTTTTTTAAGATTTTATTTATTTATTTTGACAGAGAGAGAGACAGCGAGAGAGGGAACACAAGCAGGGGGGAATGGAAGAGGGTGAAGCAGGCTTCCCGCCAAGCAGAGAGCCCGATGCGGGGCTGGATCCCAGGACCCTGGGATCATGACCTGAGCTGAAGGCAGATGCTTAACGACTGAGCCACCCAGGCACCCCGAGAAATTTTAAAAAGAGTATAAGATCATCTCTTTAGGGGAATTAAGACATGCAGAATATAGGAAAGAGTTATGGCTAAAATAAAGAGTTTTAGACTTGGAAAGAGAAGGAAAGTAGCTGGAGTCATTGGAACTTGAGAAATAGTTAAGACTGGAGTAGATGAAAGGAGAAAGAGGCAAAGGGAAGTACAAGGTCAGACAGAGAGCAGAGAGGTCCACTGAGTCCTGGAGAAGTCAGATGCCTTTCTGGCTGGAGCAGCTAGGTTTAAAGACCGATGACAGCTGGGATGGGACAGTTGAAATGGAGGTTATTGTTGAAGAATGCTAATCAGAAGGAACACTGGATTAAGAGTTTGAACATCTGTGTTCTTGCTCTGTCAATTTGTAATCTGGGGGAAATCGATCAAGGAACACGAGCCTTTGTTTCCTCATCTCCTGGAGGCTACCTCAGCGTATAGGAGAAGTCCAAGCTCCTTAGAATAGCCTGCCTCTTCTCCTGCTGTTCCCACATCCAGCCATTTTGTAGTACGTCATCACATGTGAGCAGTCACTTACGGCTGAGACTTCCATAACATCGGATAATCACACTCACTCCATGAGAACTCTAGGAGTGCTGAACATGATTTCTCACAAAGCTACACAAGTTAAATAATACTCATGCATATGCATTTAAAAATGGAATGTTTCCCCTACTAATTTAGTTATTTAACTTGGAGAAACTGAAATTCCTTAATTAAGTATTTGGGATTGGAACTTTCAGGTCTTGAATGCTTCTATTTTAACTTCACAACGTGAGACAACAGTAAGATCTTAAAGCTTTCTTTTGGGTTATGCCTGGTTCAGGTACTTAGTGGTGCCAGATAGGGTGGGTAATCTCAAAGATGCTGATATGGATAAAAAATGTGGTCAGGCAAGTTCATATGATTGGCCAAAACCAAGCAGGCAAGAGCAAACAGCATCAGCTATGACTCTCAAATGTCCAAAGTTCCCAAGGTAGCTGTGATGGTTAATTTTATGTGCCAACTTGAATGGCCCATGGGGTGCCCAGCTTTTCGATTAAACATTATTCTAGGTTTGTCTGTGAGGGTGTTTCTGGATGAAGCTAACTTTTAAATTGGTAAACTGAGTAAAGTAGACTACCATCATCCAGTCTATTGAAGGCCTAAGTAGAACAAAGGGCTGAGGAAAAGAGAATCCTTATATATAAATCTCTGAGTGCAGCAACTTTACTTCTTTAGGATAATTTTGTCTAATTCCTGGGCCAAAACAGATACCCTGTTCAGACATTAGAAACATATTTCCCAAAAATTCTTTAGAAAAAAATTGTTCTAGTATCTCAGTCCATTCGGGCTGCTATAGCAAAATGTCAGAGACTGGATAGATTATAAACAACAGATATTTAGGGGTGCCTGGGTGGCTCAGTTGTTAAGTATCTGCCTTCAGCTCAGGTCATGATCCCAGTGTCCTGGGATCGAGCCCTGCATCGGGCTCCCTGCTCAGCGGGAAGCCTGCTTCTCCCTCTCTTACTCCCCCTGCTTGTGTTCCTTCTCTCGCTTTGTCTCTCTCTGTCAAATAAATAAATAAATAAATCTTTAAAAAAACCCAGTTATTTATTTCTCATAGTTCTGGAGACTGGGAAGTTCAAGATCATGGCACTGACAGATTCAGTGTCTATTGAGAGTCTGCCTCCTGGGTCACAGACAGCACCTTCTTGCTGTAACCTAACCTGGTGGAAGGGGTGAAGGATCTCTCTAGGGACTCTTTTATAAGGGGACTAATCCCATTCATGAAGGCAGAGTCCAAAATTACCTCTGAAAGGACCTACATTCTAATAACATCACCTTGAGGTTTAGGATTTCAATATATGAATTTTGCGGGGACACAAACATTCAGACCATAGCACCAAATATATTTCTACCTGAGTGAGGGCTTGGCTTCTGCAGCCACTCAAGATTGCATGCTCAGCCCCTGCTCTCAAGGGCTTCCCCTGGCCTTTGACTGGGTGCTCACATTGTCAGTGTCTGCTGGGCAGCAGAACCTAGCTAGACACAAGCTTTCTTTTTGTTCTCATAATTCATTCATACATTCTTTCATTTACTCACATAATAATATTACTTGATTATTCAGCTGACACTATGGTACCCTGCTGGGAGCTGGGGTACAGGGGAGTTAGTTCAACAACAAATCATAACATTAATTTAACTATAGTTATGATACTTATATGGTGCTGTGAGTGTATAATAAGAACCTGGCCTAATCTAAGGCTCAGGGACACTTCCTGAGCAGGTAGCATTTGAGCTGTGCTCTGGTTGTTCTGAGGATGCGGCACTCAGTTCCCCAACTTTTGGCTAGTCCTTTTTAAATAGGTGGAGGCTGTAATGATAGAACCTTGGAAGTCACCTTCAGTGACAGATGGGACACATGAAGTCTCCAAAGGTCTCCTAAGAGGTCCATTACAGCTGCTATTGCTTGTTCTCCCTGTCATGCTGTTGTGAAGATGACATTGCAGGGGTGTTCCCTCTGCTGTCTGTTGTTAGGTGAACTCTCAGTTTCCCATGAGTCTAAATACCATCTAATTTCTCATTCATGCCTATTTGTTATAGGAAATGAAACCTAAATAAATTATTTTAAGATAAATTCATCATAGGAAAATGCATTTGATCCTTCAATCAGTCAGTATTTTGAACATTCTCCAAGGCTGGTGCTTCCGTTAATGTGGATAATGATAGTTGAAAGAAAAATCAATACTACAAAACTTCAGTAATCAAAACAGTGTGGTATTGGCATAAGATAGACATATAAACCAATGAAATAGAATTGAGAGACCAGAAATAAACCTATACTTTTATGGCCAATTGATTTTCAACAAGGGTGTCATGACCATTCAATGGGGGAAAGAACACTCTTTTGAACAATTGTTGCTGGGGCAACTGGATATCTACATGCAAAAAAATGAAGTTGGGAGAGGGCTTGAAGATGGCAGAGGAGTAGGGGACCATATTCCAACCGGTCCCCGGAATTGAGCTAAATATCTACCAGACCACTCTGAACACCCACGAAATCAGCCTGAGATGTAAGAAGATCTGGATCTCTACAAACGGAATATCGCAGGTGGTTGGTTTCAAGGTCTGAAGCAGGCAGCCGTGATTCTGTGGGCAGATGTTGGAGGATAAATGGAAGGGGGAAGGAGCCTGGCTGCGGGGATCTGACACCGCCGGTGAGCAAGAGCCTCCCACGCTGGGGATGGAGCACAGACTCGCAGACCTGTAGAGGCGGGGAAAGGACTTTAGGGCAGCCCCCAGACTGAAACCGGAGCAGCAGGGCCGCACGTGGGAACTGGGGGCAACTGGCGGTTTTAGAAGCACAAAGGGCAGAGACGTGCCCCGACCTGGAGGTGAGGACTGGGAGCACTGCTGAGGGGCACACAACCCAGGACGCTGCAGTTTATAGCAGCACAGACAGAAACGGAGAGAGTGTGGCCTGGAGAGCCCACTGAAGAACAGACTGCAATCTCTGCTCTGAGGCAGAAGGTTGGAAACAGTCTCTTCTGCTCTGACTCTCGGAAGAGACGTGGAAAGCTGCCAGGGAAAGCCACGAGAGAACAAAAGCCCCCCAAAACCAGTTTCCACTGAGCCCATCCCCTGCCACAGGGGCAGGGCAACTGTGCCCAAACAGGTTTGCCTGAGAAACAGTGTGGCACGCTCCCCCCACAAAGGCAGGCTGAGAGAACAAGGGGCCAGCAACCCTAAGGTCCCTAGAAAACAGGTGCATCTTGCTTGGGTTGTGGTCAGTAATTTGGACTCTGTACATTCCCTCAACCACCCTTCAACAGAATGACTAGGAGGAGGAACCCCTAAAATAGGAAAGACTCAGGGACTGTGACTTCTCCCACAGATTTACAAATGGATACAGACATAACCAAGGTGTCAGAGATGGAATTCAGGGTAGCAAATGTGAAGACAATAGCTAGAATGGAGAAATCAATTAATTGCAACATACAGTCTAAGGGCAGAACTGAAAGTTAAATTGGCAGAACTTAAAAATGCTATCAATGAGATCCAATCTAATCTAGATAATCTAACAGCTAGAGTAAGCAAGGCAGAAGAACAAATTAGTGATCTAATAGAAGACCAATTAATAGACATGAAGGAAAAAGAGGAGGCCAGGGTAAAACAACTCAAAATCCATGAAAACAGAATCAGAGAAATAAGTGACACCATGAAACGTTGCAATGTCAAAATTATTGGGATCCCTGAGGGGGTGGAGAGAGAGAGAGGACTAGAAGATATATTTGAGCCAATCGTAGGTGAGAACTTCCCTATTCTGGGGAATGAAACAAACATTCATGTCCTAGAGGCAGAGAGGACCCCTCCCAAGATCAAGGAAAACAGGCCAACACCCTGGCATGTGATAGTAAAACTCGCAAATCTTAGAACCAAGGAAACCATCTTAAGGGCAGTTAGGGGGAAGAGATTCCTTACATACAAAGGGAGGAACATCAGAATAACGTCAGACCTATCCACAGAGACCTGGCAAGCCAGAAAGGCCTGGCAAGACATATTCAGGGCTCTAAACGAGAAGAACATGCAGCCAAGAATACTTTACCTGGCAAGGCTGTCATTTAGAATGGATGGAGAGATCCAGAGCCTCCAAGACCGGCAGAAACTGAAAGAATATGTGACCACTAAGCCGGCCCTACAAGAAATATTAAGGGGGGTTCTATAAAAGGAGAAAGACCCCAAGAGTGATATAGAGCAGAAATTTACAGGGACAATCTATAAAAACAAGGTCTTCCCAGGCAACATGATGACAATAAATTCATATCTTTCAATAATCGCTCTCAATGTGAACGGCCTAAATGCTCCCATAAAACGGCACAGGGTTGCAGATTAGATAAAACGACAGGACCCATCCATATGCTGTCTACAAGAGACTCATTTTGAACCTAAAGATACATCCAGACTGAAAGTGAAGTGGACCTCAAAAGAAAGCTGGGGTAGCAATTCTTATATCAGACAAATTAGATTTTAAACTAAAGACTGTAGTTAGAGACACCGAAGGACACTATATCATTCTTAAAGGGTCTATCCAACAAGAAGATATAACAATTTTAAATATCTATGCCCCCAACATGGGAGCAGCCATCTACATAAGCCAGCTGTTAACCAAAATAAAGAGTCATATTGATAAATATACGTTAATTGTAGGAGACCTCAATACTCCA
The DNA here is from genome assembly GCF_029215605.1 of Mirounga angustirostris. Taxonomy (NCBI): domain Eukaryota; kingdom Metazoa; phylum Chordata; class Mammalia; order Carnivora; family Phocidae; genus Mirounga; species Mirounga angustirostris. The sequence continues at coordinate 85,136,842 of NW_026991720.1, read as the reverse complement.
CTCTCAGCAATAGACAGATCATCTAAGCAGAAAATCAACAAAGAAACAAGAGCTTTGAATGACACACTGGACCAGATGGACCTCATAGATATATACAGAACATTCCACCCTAAAACAACAAAATACTCATTCTTCTCGAGCACACATGGAACTTTCTCCAGAATACACCATATACTGGGTCACAAATCAGGTCTCAGTGGATACCAAAGGATTGAGATTATTCCCTGCATATTCTCAAACCATAATGCTTTAAAACTGGAACTCAATCACAAGAAAAAATTTGGCAGAAATTCAAACACTTGGAAGCTAAAGACCACTCTGCTCAAGAATGTTTGGGTCAACCAGGAAATCAAAGAAGAATTTAAACAATTCATGGAAACCAATGAGAATGAAAACACATTGGTCCAAAACCTATGGAATACTGCAAAGGTGGTTCTAAGGGGGAAACACATAGTCATCCAAGTCTCACTCAAAAAAATAGAAAAATCCCGAATTCACCAACTAACTGTACACCTTAAAGAAGTAGAGAAAAAGCAACAAACAATGCCTGAGCCATGCATTAGAAGAGAAATAATTAAGATTAGAGCAGAGATCAATGAATTAGAAACCAGAAACACAGCAGATCAGATCAACGAAACTAGAAGTTGGTTCTTTGAAAGAATTAATAAGATCAATAAACCACTGGCCAGACTTATCCAAAAGAAAAGAGAAAGGACCCAAATTAATAAAATTATGAATGAAAGGGGAGAGATCATGACTAACACCAAGGAAATAGAAACAATTATTAGAAATTATTATCAACAACTATATGCCAATAAATTGAGCAACCTGGAAGAAATGGATGCCTTCCTGGAAACCTATAAACTGCCAAGACTGAAACAGGAAGAAATTGACAACCTGAATAGGCCAATAACCAGTAACGAGATTGAAGCAGTGATCAAAAACGCCCCAAAAAAACAAGAGTCCAGGGCCTGATGGATTCCCTGGGGAATTCTACCAAACATTCAAAGAAGAAATAATACCTATTCTCTTGAAGCTGTTTCAAAAAATAGAAACAGAAGGAAAGCTTCCAGACTCATTCTATGAGGCCAGCATTACCTTAATCCCCAAACCAGGCAAAGACCCCATCAAAAAGGAGAATTTCAGACTGATATCCCTGATGAATATGGATTCCAAAATCCTCAACAAAATCCTAGCTAATAGGATCCAACAATACATTAAAAGGATCATCCACCATGAGCAAATGGGATTTATCCCCAGGATGCAAGGGTGGTTCAACATTTGCAAATCAATCAATGTGATAGAACACAGTAATAAGAGGAAAGAGAAGAACCATATGGTTCTCTGAAATGATGCAGAAAAAGCATTTGACAAAATACAGCATCCTTTCCTGATTAAAACTCTTCAGAGTATAGGGATAGAGGGAACATTCCTCAAGTTCATAAAATCCTTCTATGAAAAAACCCACAGTGAATATCATCCTCAATGGGGAAAAGCTGAGAGCCTTTCCCTTAAGATCAGGAACACATCAAGTATGCCCACTCTCACCACTATAGTTCAATGTAGTACTAGAAGTCCTAGCAACAGCAATCAGACAACAAAAAGAAATAAAAGGTATTCAAATTGGCAAAGAAGAAGTCAAACTCTCTTTTCACAGACAACATGATACTTTATGTGGAAAATCCAGGACTCCACCCCCGAATTACTAGAACTCATCCAGCAATTCAGTAATGTGGCAGGATACAAAATCAATGCACAGAAATCAGTTGCTTGCTTATACACTAACAATGCAACTGTAGAAAGAGAAATTAGAGAAACGATTTCATTTACAATAGCACCAAAAACCATAAGATACCTTGGAATAAACCTAACCAAAGAGGTAAAGGATTTATACTCTAGGAATGACAGAACACTCACGAAAGAAATTGAAGAAGACACAAAAAGATGGAAAAACATTCCATGCTCGTGTATCAGAAGAATAAACATTGCTAAAATGTCTATGCTACCCAGAGCAATCTATACCTTCAATGCCATCCCAATCAAAATTCCAATGACATTTTTCAAAGTGCTAGAACAAACAATCCTAAAATTTGTATGGAATCAGAAAAGACTCCGAATCGCCAAGGAAATGTTGAAAAAGAAAAACAAAGCTGGGGGCATCACAGTGACTGATTTCAAGCTATATTACAAAGCAGTGGTCACCAAGACAGCATTTTTCTGGCACAAAAACAGACATATAGACCAATGGAACAGGATAGGTAGCCCAGATATGGACCCTCAACTCTATGGTCAAATAATCTTTGACAAAGCAGGAAAAAACATGCAATGGAAAAAAGACAGTCTCTTCAGTAAATGGTGCTAGGAAAATTGGACAGCTATATACAGAAGAATGAAACTCGACCATTCTCTAACACCATACACAAAGATAAACTCAAAATGGATGAAAGACCTCAATGTGAGACAGGAATCCATCAAAATCCTAGAGGAGAACATAGGCAGTAACCTCTTTGACATCGCCCACAGCAACTTCTTTCAAGATACATCTCCAAAGGCTAGTGAAACAAAAGCAAAAATGAACTTTTGGTACATCATCAAGATAAAAAGCTTCTGCACAGCAAAGGAAACAGTCAACAAAACAAAGAGGCAACCCACAGAATGGGAGAAGATATTTACAAATGACACTACAGATAAAGGGCTGGTATCCAAGATCTATAAAGAACTTCTCAAACTCAACACCCAAAAAACAAATAATCAAGTCAAAAAATGGGCAGAAGACATGAACAGACACTTCTCTGAAAAAGACATACAAATGGCTAACAGACACATGAAAAAATGTTCATCATCATTAGCCATCAGGGAAATTCAAATCAAAACCACACTGAGATTCCACCTTACACCAGTTAGAATGGCAAAAATTGACAATGCAAGAAACAACAAATGTTGGAGAGGTTGTAGAGAAAGGGGAACCCTCTTACACTGCTGGTGGGAATGCAAGTTGGTACAGCCACTTTGGAAAACAGTGTGGAGGTGCCTCAAAAAATTAAAAATAGAGCTACCCTATGACCCAGCAATTGCACTCCTGGGTATTTACCCCAAAGACACAGATGTAGTGAAAAGAATGGTGTTATGCACCCCAATGTTCATAGCAGCAATGTCTGCAATAGCCAAACTGTGGAAAGAGCCAAGATGCCCTTCAGCAGATGAATGGATAAAGAAGATGTGGTCCATATATACAATAGAATATTACTCAGCCATCAGAAAGGATGAATACCCAACTTTTACATCAACATGGATGGGACTGGAGGAGATTATGCTAAGTGAAATAAATCAAGCAGAGAAAGTCAATTATCATATGGTTTCACTTATTTGTGGAACATAAGGAATAGCATGGAGGACATCAGGAGAAGGAAGGGAAAAATGAAGGGGGGGAAATTGGAGGGAGAGACGAACCATGAGAGACTATGGACTCTGAGAAACAAACTGAGGGTTTTAGAGGGGAGGGCGGTGGGGGGAAGTGTTAGCCTGGTGATGGGTATTAAGGAGGGCATGTACTGCATGGAGCACTGGGTGTTACACGAAAACAATGAATCATGGATCACTACATCAAAAACTAATGATGTATTGTATGGTGACTGACATAACATAATAAAATTAAATTACATTAAAAAAATACTTGAAAAGCTAAAAAAAAAAAAAGAAGTTGGATTCCTACCTCATACCATACACAAAAATTAACTCAAAATGGACCAATGACCTAAATATAAGAGCTAAAATAATAAACCTTAGATGAAAACACTAAAGGTAAAGCTTCATGACTTTAGATTTGGCAATGGATTCTTAGATATGATACCAAAACCATAAGCAACAAAAGAAAAAAAACAGATAAATTGGGCTGCATAAAATTAAAAACTTGTGCATCAAAGGACATTATTTAAAAAGTGAAAAGACAACCTAAAGAATGGGAGGAAATATTTGCAAATCATATATCTAAGGCTCTAGTATCCAGAATATATAAGGAATTCTTATAAATCAAGAACTGAAAGACAAATAACCCAATTAAAAAATAGGCAAAGGGCTTGGATAGACATTTCCCCAAGAAAGATATGCAAGTGACTGATAAATACATGAAAAGATGCTCAATATCATTAGTCATTAAGGAGATGCAAATCGAAATCACAATGAGGTACCACTTCAAACCCACTAGAAAATTTTTTTAAAGGAAAGTATGGGAAAATGAAAAATAATGCTGGCAAAGATGTAGAGAAGTGGGAACACTCATAGATTGCTGGTGGAATGTAAAATGGTGCAACCACTGTAAAAAAACATTTTGGTGGTTCCTTAAAAAGTTAAACATAGAATTACCATATGGTCCAGCAATTCCACTCCTAGGTATATACTCATAAGAACTGAAAATTGGTACTCAAACAAATAGATGTATATGCATGTTCATAGTAGTACTATTCAAATATCCAAAAGATGGAAACAACCCAAATATTCATCAACAGATGAATGGTTGAACAAAATGTGGTATATTCATTCAACAGAATATTATTCAGCCACAGGAGTGCTTGGGTGGCTCAGTCAGTTAAACGTCTGCCTTTGGCTCAGGTCAAGATCTTGGGGTCCTGGAATCGAGCCCCATGTCGGGCTCCTTGCTCAGCGGGGAGTGTGCCTCCCCCTCTTCCTCTGCCACTTCCCTCCCCTCCATTCATGCTCTCAGTCTCTCTCTCTCAAATGAATAAATAAAATCTTTTTTTATATACAGCCATAAAAATGAATAAGGTACTGATACATGATGCTACATTGTGGATGAACCTCAAAAACATTATGCTAAGTGAAAGAAAGGATATACAAAAGGCCATATATTGTATAATTCCACTTACACTAAATATTTAGAATAGGTAAATCCACAAAGATAGTGACTGCTGGGGGCTGGGATGTGTAAGAAGCAATGGCTTAGTAGATTCAATTTCCTCTTAGAGTGATAAAAATGTTTTGGGACTAGATAGAGGTTATGGTTACATAAGATTATGAATGGTTTATGGCCCATTTAAGTGATTAATTTTGTGTTATGTGAATTTTGCCTCAATACAAAAATTAAACAATAAGTTAACTAGACTTATTGTGGTGATCATTTCACAATATATACATATAAGAAATTAAGTAGTAAAGAAATCAAGATTAGATCCTTTCCCGCTTAGGTCGTCCATATTTTATGGTTTTAATTTTAAAATACAGTAGTAAAATCATGACATACCTTGGGCTATTACTTCTTTAGGGTTTTATTAGATGTCATGCTAACGAATTCTTCCATCATTTTCATCTACTCTGTACAATTCAGATTTCAGTCCAAGGCTTCAGGAACATTGCAAACAGCTGCACCGGAATTATGCATCTGACCATCAACGACATGCCAACTCTAACGGACAACTGTATAAAAGTAGGTAGTTGCAAAGTACATTTTCTTCTCAGTCCTAATAGATGGGCACATTTTCTAGTGGCTTGGATTACTGAAAAATATGAATGGTATTTTCAATTTAGTTGTTTTTATAGTAAGAAAATCATTAAAAAATTTACACACACACAAACATTTGAACATTTGAATCCTTACATACCCTAAAAAACTCCGTTTCCCAATTAGGATATTTTTATTTCAGAGATCCTGTAGCCTAAGCATAAACTTTAACTTTAGTTCTCTGTGTCAAACTTCTAAATATAGTGATTTTTTTCAGCATTCCATTTTCTCATGTTTTCCCCCACTTTGTAACATGATTTAATTTTGATTCCTCTCCATTACTCAAGTGTAAGTGTGCTCAAATATATTGAATAAAGGTACCATTGTCTTTGAAATTAGGAAAATTTAATAGTTAATATGTCTCCTTCTGAAAATATTGAGAAAAATAAATAACCTCATTACTTTGCTAAGCTTGTTCTATACACTGTGGTAAATTTAATCATCTTTTTTTCTTCTAAAGGCTTTAGTTGAAAAGTGTTCTCGTATAACATCAATAGTTTTCATTGGTGCGCCTCATATCTCTGACTGTGCTTTTAAAGCTCTTTCTGCTTGTAACCTCAGAAAGATCCGATTTGAAGGTTTGTGATATTAAAAATGGGGTTCAGCATTAATGTTTACTTTTACTCTTGGGGCATTACAAATACAATATTTCCCTTCTGTTTTTTTTTAAACAGGAAATAAAAGGATTACTGATGCATGCTTCAAGTTTATAGACAAGAATTATCCAAATATCAATCACATTTACATGGCAGACTGCAAGAGAATAACAGATGGTAGCCTTAAGTCACTTTCACCTTTGAAGCAACTGACTGTGTTGAATTTGGCAAATTGTATAAGGTAATGAGTCACTCAGTTATATATTCAAGAAATATTGATTATCTAAAATGTGTGAGACCCTCTTCTTAAGGGGCTCACTAGTTAGTAAACATGAAAGTCAGGAGTTCAAGTACAGGGAAGTGCAGAGTTCTGTGGTAACATAAAGAAGGGGCACCCATGTGGAATCATGGACTCTTATAAGATTAAATGAATTCACAGGAACACTACGGGCTACTTTTCCTAATGAGGATTCTCATGGTTAGTTCAGTTTTACCACAGTGTATAGAACAAACAGGACTTTTCCCAAACGGACTTTGTTAGTTGCTTAGGAGAAACCAATCTTACTGAAGGGTTTCCTCTTCCTACTCTTGGTTAGATTTGTCCTCTGTGTGGAGTCCCTAACAGATGGACAGATGACAAGTTCTTAATGAAACCCTTTCTTCAGCTGGGTATTGGGCTTCTATCCTGGTATTCTCAGGTGGGCAAGGATCAAATTCTTTTTTTTTTTTTTAAGATTTTATTTATTTATTTGAGAGAGTGAGAGAGGGAACACACGAGTGGGAGGGAGGGGCAGAGGGAAAGGGAGAAGTAGACTCCCCGCTGAGTAGGGAGCCCACTGTAGGGCTTGATCCCAGGACCCAGAGATCATAACCTGAGCCAAAGGCAGACACTTAAATGACTGAGCCACCCAGGCAACCCAGGAAAGCATTTTCTATTTAGGCTTCTAGGACTCCTTAGATTAAGAATAAAATATAGGTGCTCACAATTAAAAATTATTACATGTATAAAGATATGAGTCACCATGAGAAAGAGTTACCAGAAACAGCAAAATAAATTTGACCTTCAAATAATTCAGATATTGGAGTTGTCAGACATAGGATATTAAGCAAATATGTATGAAATGTTTGAAGAAATTAATGAAATCAGAAATATGAGCAGGCAACAAAATATGAGAAAATAACTAGATTTATTTAGAAAAACAACTTTTAGGAATAAAAAATATACTTATATATTGATATATATATAATATATTGAAATATATTTGAATATGATATATTGAAATAAAGAAACCCAGTGGATTGCCAATCAGCAGATTAGAACTCACTGAGGAGAGAAGTACAGAGATGGAAGATAATGTCTTCCATGACAGCAGAGTAAAAAAAAAAAAGAAGAAGATGAAAAATATGAAAGAGTATATCATAGGGTAAAAAGACAGAGAAGTTTAGTATCAGAGTTTCAGATTAGATTTTAAAATTTCATTTATAAGAGACAAGCCTAAAACAGTAATTTTGAGAGTCAGAGAATATACATTTTCTTCAACCACACATCAATCTTTTTTAAAATGGGCTGTGCATGAAGTTTTAAAGCAAGTTTCAATAACTTTCAAATTATTAGTATCAACAAACTTTATTCTCTCACTACAATGCTATTAAATTAGGAATCAGTAATGAAAAGGTAAATTAAAAACATATATATGATTTAAAAGCAAAAATTCCAGGGTATCAGAATCACCCAAGGAGCTGAATAAAACTACACATGCCCAAGCCCTACCCTAGAGCTCCTGAATCTGAATATTTAGGAATGGAACCCCAGCTTCTGTATTTTTTTTGAAAAAACTGGTTGGCTCAGATGGTTGAGCGTCTGCCTTCAGCTCAGGTCATGATCTCCAGGTCCTGGAATTGAGCTCCACGTCGGGCTCCCAGCTCCCTCTCTCTCTGCCTCTCCCTCTGCTTGTGCTCTCTCTCTCAATCAAATGAATAAATAAAATCTTAAAAAAAAAACACACAACAAAACAACATAGATGCTTTTGACGCATAGCCAGATTTGGGATTAATACATTAACCAATTAACTGGGACCGTTACGTGAATAATCCTTTTCTGTTGACTTTTGATGCCTCCTGGGTTATAATATAAAATTATAGATACATATATATACACATATTTATACATACATTTACGTATATATGTACATTCACACACATATGAGTGTGTGTGTATATATATATATGGATGTGTGTATGTATGTCTGTTTTCAGACTACCTTTTCTGTTCCATTCACTTATCTGTCTTCTAATTTTATACAGTATTTTATCTGTAAAATGGGGAAAATAAGAGTATAAACTCAGGACTGTTTTGAGGATCAAATATGTTAATTCATGTAATATGCTTAGAATAGCGTCTGGCACATAATAAACACTCAATAAATGTTACCTATTATTATTGCTTTATAATATGTTTTAATATCTAATGGAATTAGACTCTCCTTAGTAAGTTAGATATTTTTTGCCAGTTTATTCTTCCAAATGAACTTTAGAAACTTTTTTTTTTTTTTAAATAATCTATGCCCAATGTGGGGCTTGAACTCATGACTGTAAGATCAAGAGTCACATGCTCTACCAACTGAGCCAGCCAGGTGCCCCTCCAAATGAACTTTACAACAATTTGGTCACATTTCAGAAAAAATCCTATTGAGATATTAATTGAAATTGTGTTAAATATATAAATTAATTTTGGAAAAATAGTTTTACAATAGTTATTTGATTTTCTCTTTATCCAAGAATTATTTATTGAAGATATATTCAACTTCCCAAATTATACACAACTCGTGAATCGTTGAACAGTACATCAAAAACTAGTGATATACTATATGCTGGCTACTGAACATAAGAAATTAAAAATAAATAAATAAATAAATAAATAAAACGCTTAAAAAAAAATTCCCATGTAGTTTATGGCTAATAATCACTTTGTAAATAATTTTCAGTTTTATGACATCATGGTACAAAAAGATGGCTTGCACAATTTCCGTCTTTCGGAATTGAGATTTTTTTTATTTAGGGGTAAAGGTGGTGGGGAAGATGATGATTATGTTAATATGTTGGATACCTTTAAATATTGCATGGAACTTAAACTGAATTACTTATTCTAATTTTTATACCTCTTTTTTGTTTGTCAAAAGCTCAGTCTACCAAAAAAATTGTATCTTAATTATGTTCTTTTTGAATTTCTATTTTCATTTTATTTTATATTTATGCTTTATTATATGTTGCATAAAAATTCATAACTAAAGTTACCAAAACAAACAGACTGAACTTGGACTTCCCCTCTGTAACAGAAAATATATTTATAATTGATATTTATATTATTACTGTTCATATTATGTTTATTATTGTATATATTATTCTTTATATTATTATATGTTCGGTATTTCTATTGCGGATGAGAAATCCAGAGGTCAGTCCGATTTTTTTTTTTTAATAACACACACACACACAACGTATTTTTATTTATTTATTTAATTTATTTTATTTATTTTTAAAGGTTTTATTTATTTATTTGAGAGAGAGAGAATGAGAGAGAGCACATGAGGGGGGAGGGTCAGAGGGAGAAGCAGACTCCCCGCTGAGCAGGGAGCCCGATGTGGGACTCGATCCAGGGACTCCAGGATCATGACCTGAGCCGAAGGCAGTCGCTTAACCAACTGAGCCACCCAGGCGCCCTATGTAGTGATTTTAAAAATACGTTGTGGGGCGCCTGGGTGGCTCAGTTGGTTAAGCGACTGCCTTCGGCTCAGGTCAAGATCCCAGAGTCCTGGGATCGAGTCCCGCATCGGGCTCCCTGCTCAGCGGGGGGTCTACTTCTCCCTCTGACCCTCCCCCCTCTCATGTGTTCTCTCTCATTCTCTCTCTCTCAAATAAATAAATAAAACCTTTAAAAATAAATAAAATAAATTAAAATAAAATCACTACATAATTACTCCATTTCACTGTCACAGTTTCACGGGGGGAAGAATATGATCTCAAGAATCTATACCCAATATACTATCTTCATTGTGGGTGGTAACTTTAATCAACATAAAATTACCTTGTAGTCTTATTTAATATTTTTATTAGCATAGTGTTTTGACTCAATGTATTCATTATTTGCCACTGCTGTATTATTTTTATTTACATTTGCCTAATACATCTTTGCAATTTTTTTTGTTATGTTGTCATCTTATTTTAAATGTGTTTTTTGTAGACTACTTATAATCTAGATTTTATTTGTTAAACCAATTTGAAAATCTCTTGTCTTTTAATAGGGGATATTTTCAACTTATTTATATTTATCATTATTATAAAACTGATATATTAGGTCTTCCTTGGCTTCTTCCATGTTTCTACTATTTGTACTTACTTTTTACCTTTTTGTTTTTATTTACTCTTCTTTTTTAACATAAGGATCATGTTTTGCTATTTTAAAAGCTTTTATATATCACTGATTATTGTTTTGTGTTTACTTATTCTTGTATCTTTCTCAAGAATCCTCTTTATTTAAAGATTGAATCCTAGTTCACTCTTTTTTATCTCATTTATTTTTAATTCTTTATCTTTCTGCATTTCAAAGGAACTTCTCAAATATGCCTTCTACTAATATTTTAAAGGGTCAATTTTGGTTTTGATGACTTAAATTAGGTTATTATTCTTATCATTGAATTTTTAGTTTGTCATCTTTTTTTTTGACTTGTTTGTTAATTTGAGTATAGTTGACACACAATGTTACATTAGTTTCAGGTGTACAACTTAATGATTTGACACCTTTATACATTATACTGTTTTCACCATCTGCATGTAGCTACCATCTGTCCTGTTATATCATTATTACAATATCATTAGCTGTATTCCTTATGCTGTATTCCTTATCCTTTTATTCCCTTGACTTGGTCATAACTGGAAGCCTGTATCTCCTCTTCAGCCTTTTGCTTATCCTCTCACCCCTCTACCCTCTGGCAACCATCAGTTTGTCCTCTGTATTTATAGGTCTGATTCAGCTTTTTGTTTGTTTATTCCTTTGGTTTTCTTCTCTCTTTTTTTTAATTTCACTTATGAGTGGAATCGTATGGGTTTTTTTAGATTTCATTTGTTGCCAGGAATGGTCAGCAATCCCTGTACCGACGGATGAAAGATTACTCCAAACTTTGCCGTGAAAGAGAGGGGAAGGCAAGGGGGCAACGCTCAGAGATGAAGACCCTTTGCTCTTCTTTGCTCCCTCTTTTATTGGTCCTTCAGGCTATCCTTTCACTGTTTCTCAAGCATGTGATGTGTGACAAGGGGTCTTACTGAAACTGAGAGGATTGACGGGAAAGATAAGATATGCTAATCTACGTGTTCAACTAAACATAGCCTAAGGTACAATGCATACATCTCTTAGATCACAGGGTGGCTGTTTGGGCTAAGAGAGCTTCAGGGAAGGCAACTCCCCCGGCATTCCTACAGCAGAGTGGTCACGCAGGTGTCGGCATTCCAAAGGCCCACGCCCTTCTCCGAAACCTTCTCTTGCCCCCAGCGGCCTGTGTGTTACATTTTAGCAAGCCAGGTATTATGGCTGATTTCATGCTCCGTATTAACCCCAACAATTTTTGAGTGGAATCATATGGTTTTGTCTTTCTCAGTCTGACTTAGGTCATGTAGGTCCCTCCAGGTCCATCCATGTTGTCTCAATGGCATGATCTCATCATTTTTATGGCTGCGTAATATTCTATTGTGTGTACTGTATAGTGTGTGTGTATATATGTATGTACACCACATTTTCTTTATCCATTCATCAACTGATGAACACTTAGATTGCTTCCATATCTTGGCTATTGTAAATCATGCTGCAATAAACATGGGCTGGATATATATTTTTTGAATTAGTGTTTTCATTTTCTTTGGGTAAATATCCAATAGTGGAATTGCTGGACCCTATGGTAGTCCTATTTTTAATTTTTTTAGGAACCTCCATTCTGTTTTCCATCGTGGCTGTGCCAATTTACATTCCCATCAATGGTGTACAAATTTTCCCTTTTCTCCACATCCTCACCAATACTTATTATTTCTCGTCTTTTGGATACCAGACACTCTGACAAGTGTGAGGTGATACTTCATTGTAGTTTTGATTTGCATTTCCCTGGTGATGAGTGATGCTGAGCATCTTTTCATGTGTCTGTTTGGCCATCTATAGGTCTTCTTTAGAAAAATGTCTATTCATGGGACGCCTGGGTGGCTCAGTCGTTAAGCGTCTGCCTTCGGCTCAGGTCATGATTCCAGGTCCTGGGATCGAGCCCCGCATTGGGCTCCCTGCTCCACGGGAAGCCTGCTTCTCCCTCTCCCACTCCCCCTGCTTGTGTTCCCTCTCTCGCTGTGTCTCTCTCTCTGTCAAATAAATAAATAAAATCTTTAAAAAAAAAAAATGTCTATTCAGGTCCTCTGCCCATTTTCTTAATTGGAATATTTGTTTTTTGGATGTTGACTTGCATAAGCTTTTTTTTTTAATTTTTTTTTTTTTTTTTTTTGACAGAGAGAGACAGCGGGAGAGGGAACACAAGCAGGGGGAGAGGGAGAGGGAGAAGCAGGCTTCCCAGGGAGCAGGGAGCCCGATGTGGGGCTCAATCCCAGGACCCTGGGATCATGACCTCAGCCAAAGGCAGACGCTTAATGACTGAGCCATCCAGGTGCCCCTAAGCTTTTTTTTTTTTAAATGATTGTTTTTTTCTTTTTACAAAAGTTTATTCTTAAATGTACAACAAGATCTAAGAAAACACTTCATTCTAGCTGTAGGTGGCAACAGATGCTATGACAGGGAATCCAGATGTTTAAACGGGAATGGAATTAAGGATCACCTTTGCCTCAGGCACAAGGAACAGCTTATTTTTTGCCAGATTTCTTCTTTTTTTTTTTTAAGATTTTATTTATTTATTTGACAGAGAGAGCGCAGCAGAGGGAGGGGGAGAAGCAAACTCCCGCTGAGCAGGGAGCCCAATACAGGGCTTGATCTCAGGACCCTGATATCGTCACCTGAGCCGAAGGCCGACACTTAACTGACTGAGCCACCCAGGTGCCCTTTGCCAGATTTCTTAATTCCACCTGTGGCCCTGGAGGCTTTCCCCGTGGTCTTTGCTTTTAGCTCTTTGAGTTTCTTTTGCTCCTCTTTCTGTTTCTGCTTCAACGCCTTCTCTTCCTCGTCCGTCTCCTTGGGCTGCTTCAGGGGCCTCTTCCTGCCACCTTTGCAGCTGGGCACGGCACCTGCCCCCCCTTCTCCAGACCCTGCCACCAGAAGATGACTTTTATAAGTTCTTTATATATTTTGGATATTAACCCCTTATCAGACATAATTTGCAAACATCTTCCATTCAGTAAGTCGCCATTTTGTTTGGTTGGCTTCTTTTGCTGTGCAAAAGGTTTCATTTTGATGTAGTCCCCCAATAGTTTATTTTTGCTTTTCTTTCCCTTGCCTTAGAAGACATATCTAGAAAACCTAGATATCTAGAAAAATATTGCTGTTTGCCATCTGTTCTTTATCTCAGGTGGCCACCTTTTCATCTTAGAATGCATCTTGTTACAGCCAGGTCACTCCTTATTAATTCCTATTGCTTCTTTACACTGTTTACTATGTTCTAATGTTTTTGTATTTTCTTTTAAAAGTCATTTTCAGAGGTTTGCTTTCTCAAGTCTTACAAATGCCATGCCATATTTGTTTTCTGGTTAGTAAAAATATCTCTCAATGAATACACCAGCCCTGCTGCTTGCCAAGAGATAAGTTGATCAGTTGTGTTTATACTCTCCTTCTCCCTTCTGCCCTCCCATTCCCCCACCCACCAAGCCCTTAACTGCTTTCCCAGGTGCTGCCACAGTCCCCCTGTCCTATTACAGATGGAAGGGGAGTTGATGGACAAAGGAGGTATCCCATTCAACTGAAACAGGCCCATTCACCTTCTGCCTGTATTGCTCAGCTCTTTGTAAATCTGACCAAACAAAGGGTATAAGAGATATCAGCAGTCAACTTATATGGCTCCCAAGGCTCTTCCCATTGGTACACCTACCTATAGGATTGTTGTGTGTGAAAGCCACCTCTCTTAGGATGCAGTGTGCAATCTCCTGTTGTGCTGTATTTACTGAAATGCTTTTTAGAAGGAACTGGTGGTCTCCAAATGGAATTAGAAATAAAGCTCCCATTGGAAGATAGGGAACAGATGGGCCGAACAGACTTCTAGCCATTCATAAAGCATAGTTCCTGGTGGAGAGTGAAAATGGCACTGACACAAAGGTGTCTCTGATTATGGATAGACAGTGTGGGAAGACTGAGGTCAAGGTCTTCCTCCAGGTTTTCTGTACTTCAGCAGAAAAAATTCCATAGGTCACTTATTGGATTTTCAGTCCAGCTACTTGACCCTGTATTTAGTGAAAATTCCTGCAAGATTCTGGCTGTAGTTTGACTGTTAGTGTTGGTTCTCCCTTTCCTAAGTTTTGGTGTTTTTCTTTTGCAGGAGACTGCATCAGGGACTGCTTAACTTGATCACATTTTAACACCAAAGAGACCTTAAGAACCATCTGTCTTGTTAATAATTCTAATAATCATGCCATTTAATTAAATGAACAATGAACAGGAAGAACATGTTAATTAATCCTTCTCCCGTGACTATCATTTATACTTTTTCTATTATACTGAATTTATATGATCAAATTCGGTTTTAAAATGTTGACACAATACCCATATAAAGATATTACCATGCTATTTTAGAATGTATTGAATACAGTAACTATTACTTAAGTAGTACTCTATACCTTTACACATAAAATCACATGTGAGCTTTTCTCTTTCCTACAGAATTGGTGATGTGGGACTAAGACAATTTCTTGATGGTCCTGTGAGCACCAGGATAAGAGAGCTAAATTTAAGTAACTGTATCCACCTGAGCGATATCTCTATTGTGAAACTATCAGAGCGGTACGATAAAACAGTAAAATTTTACATCATTTCATTAGTAATGTGTATCTGCTAATAGGAGACTTCAGAAATAGACCTTCAGAACCATTTGGGAAACACCAGGAGACTGAGAAACTGGTCTAATACTCAGGGAAATAAAATAAAATAAAAGACATTGGAGTCAGATAAAACTAGTCTTTTGATCATATCTGAGATGTTTCTTATTAATCTCACATTAGAGAATGTTTGAGATAGAGTCATTAATGAAGTTATCACTATCTAGACATGACTGACTTCTCTGCACTTTTCAAGGATATTATCTCTATGTAAGCATTTCCCAAGGGATGTTCAGGCTGGTGGGTTTATTCCTTATCCTCTTTACTTGTCAGAGACCTTGTGTACAGTAAGTAAGAGTCAATTCCTATAGCAAACGTGTAAGGGATTTTCTCATTGTACTTGGCTTTGTACTTTTAGTGGTCATTCATCATACTTACATGATAGCTTTTTGTATACATGTGATATTTTTTCTTATTAGAAATTATGATACGAAATGAAACCATAGATATAATAGATATATTTGCCATAGGAATAATACATAATATATAATATATAATAATCCACCTCCCTTTCATCCTACTTTGTAATGCCAAATTATTTTCCACTTTTAAGTTTACTTTTATTTTGAGAAAAAAAGTCCTTGCTTCAATACCATTTGCTTCTCTCAGATAGTTTTGGTATAAAGAAATTGCTACTGACCTGTGATTAAAAGTAAAATTAATTCTTCATACTGCTTTCTTTCAGCTGCCCTAATTTAAACTACTTGAGTTTACGAAATTGTGAATATTTGACTGACCTAGGAATTGAATATATCGTAAACATCTTTTCCTTGCTGTCAGTAGATCTCTCTGGAACACATATCTCTAATGAGGTAAAGAAAATTTTCAAACTATTTCAATGACTTTTATTGTTTCCAGTAATAGAATCATTTTTCACTTTGTAAACAATGAAGAGAATATAAATTATTTTTATTTCCTAAATATTAGATTATAAAAGGTAAGATTAGGAATATTGTTTCTAGAATAGTGATAGATGAGATTATTTGTAAATCAATGGTCTTGTTTCTCTGCTTACAAAGTGGCAAATTCAGTATTTTGAGCAAAGTCCTGACAGATTGGAATGTTACATGATAGACTGAAATCTGTTCCATTATAGAAGTTTGGTAATGTGGACATAATATATTCCAGTTGGCTTATATATGCTTTTCTTATGGACTGAACATTCTGTAAGACTACCTGAATGCCTTGAGATCTCACTCTTTAGTTCAAAACTGAAGTCTAGAAATGGCCTTACCAAATCTACAGAAGGATATATTTTGAAGAACTAATTTCTGGGACGCCTGGGTGGCACAGTTGGTTAAGTGTTGGACTCTTGGTTTTGGCTCAGGTTGTGATCTCAGGGTCCTGAGATCGAGCCCTTTATCAGGGTCCATGCTCAGCACATAGTCTGCTTGGGACTCTCTCTCCCTTTCCCTCTAAAATAAATAAATAAATCTTTAAAAAAAGGCACTCATTTTTTGCAAGCTGCTGATGCTACTCATCAGAGTTGAAATTCGGTTCACACTCATCCTATCACTCCAGCACTGCTAATCAAAATGAAGATAAACCTGGAGAGATTTGCCAGGTTTCTGAAAAACTTCAGGGGGCTGTAGTTAGATAAGGAATGCATTGGCTTCTCTTGAAGATCAGGCATTGGACTCATCAAATATCACCTGTGAGGCCCTTCCTTCCAGGCAAGTATAGGAACTCTGAATATCTCTGAAAAGCCCTTCCTTCCAGGCAAGTATAGGAACTACTTCTCTATATGGATCTCCAGCCCCAGCACATCCTTGGACATGACGTATTTCTCTCCATTTCTCACTGCATTACTGATAATCCGTGTTGTGTCCATTCTTCCCCAACATTCAGTGGGCTCTGTTAGATGTAAGACTAGGTTCTTTCCTTTTTTTTTTTTTTATCTAAGAGTGAATTTAGATTCAGCCTCCATTCTGCTAGATGGTCTCGTCTCCCTTCCCTTGGGAGTGTCATCTCTGTGTGGTATGAGAGTGGAGTGGGGGCAGTTACATGGAGTCAACGTGTTATGGTGCAGGCAAGTCTGATCTTTTCAGTGTTGTCTTCTGTCCAAGCTGGGACACACTGGGATGGCTGTGAGCTCATTTGGTCTTTGGTTTCCTGTTTAGTTAGATCCCTGATGTGTCTTCCTAGTCCCAGCTCCAAAGGCCCTTTAAGTCTTCTGGCTCCTCTGTCATGGATGTCTTGCTTTGGGCCCCTTCTGAGCATGGGGAACCTGTGAGGGTGTCTTAGGTTT
Organism: Mirounga angustirostris; assembly: GCF_029215605.1. NCBI lineage: Eukaryota > Metazoa > Chordata > Mammalia > Carnivora > Phocidae > Mirounga > Mirounga angustirostris. Next base: position 85,119,423 of record NW_026991720.1, on the reverse strand, counting down.
GTAGTCCTAGACATCCCCTGCAGACATTTTCCTGCTCTCACATCTAGGGGTATTGCCCTCAGGCCCGTGCCTCACCCTTCTCTCACTCTGCTGCAGAGTGGCTGACTCATGCCCACTAGATTCAGTTGGGTTTGGTGCCTGTGAGGCATTCGTGAGCAACTGGAGGATATGAAGAAGCAAGAGGCCAGAGTCTACCTCCGCCTTTCTTTGCATCAGCAGCAGCAGCTGCATTCCCTACATGGTCCTCTGCCTCCAGTCAGGCCTCCTGTGGTTCCAGCTTCCCTGGTGACCTTGGCCCCTGGGGTCCAGTAGCAACACCTCCTCTCATTGGTCTCCCAGCATAGGGGCAGGAGTGGCTTCCTGCTGCTGCTCACATCTCCAGATTTGTCATTATCCTATTTGGCTTCTCGGTGTCTCTGCCACTAATGTAGCCATTTTCCCGTCACAGTGAAACTTCCGCAGTTGTGAACAGAGTTGTTTCTGTTTTCCTCTTTCGATCCTGGCTGACACAACAGCAAGCACCGGAAAACCCAGACGCCTTGTTGCTTTTCACAACCGAGCAGGGAAGGGTGGGGATGGGCTCCCATTTACCTAGATCCCGCCTACCAGGAGGTTCCAACCTTCTCTCCAGATGAATAGAGCCCATGGAGGTCTGGACCAGGGCCCTGCATGGAGGATCTCCCAGCATCTCATTCTTCGCTTCCCTCTAGCTCCCCCTTCCTCTGCTCTTTCCCTCCACCCCTCCTTCCTCTCCCTTTCCCTGCTCTCTCCCTTCTCTTCTCCTTCCCTTTCTGTTCCTCTTCCTTGTTCTCTTTTCTGCTCTTCTTTTCTCTTGACATAGACTAATCTGGGGGTGGAAAAAGTGTTCCAACTGATTACACGGTTTGAAAAATATTATGTCTCAAGACTTCCATGGTTTAAAATTTAAAGTTTGAAGGCCTGGGATTTTTTTTTTTTTTCCCTCCTGTATTCTTCTGTAAAAACCTTCCCCTGACAACTACAAGTAGATGCCCAGCTGCTGTCAGAAGGGTCATGAGGTAACAAGAAGCAGAGGATCAAAGCACATTATAAAACACATTAAAATATGATTCCACCACAGCACTCATCACAAGCCTGGAGTGTCTGGTGAACATTTGTGGAACAAAAGCAGTGAAGCTTAAATGCTTTATCCTAGGTTTTGGCATTTCGGGAAAACTCAGTTTTTACTTTCAAAGACCACATATTAAAGTTTTATCTACTGAGGACAAGTTAAAAACTTAGGATATAGGGGCGCCTGGGTGGCCCAGGCAGTTAAGCGCCTGCCTTTGGCTCAGGTCATGATCCCAGGGTCCTGGCATGGAGCCCTAATCAGGCTCTCTGCTCAGCAGGGAGCCTGCTTCTCCCTCTCCCTCTGCTTGTATGTTCTCTCTATCTTTCTCTGTCAAATGAATAAGCAAAATCTTAAAAAAAAAAAAAAAAAAAAAAAAAAAACACCTTAGGATATAGCCTCAAGTCCCATTCACAGTTTTTTTTTCTTGTAAAGAATATACACAATCTGAGAGAGCTGTAAATGGCTATCTATGGGGAGAATGCTAGTTATGTTCTGCTAAAATATTGAAAAATAAGTCTTCTGAAGGTTTTTGTTTTCTTCCTCCAAATTGGTTAAATTCTGATCTAAAAGTCAAATGATTGACAATACAGTACTAGAACAGCTGTGGAAGCTAATCTCAAACAGTCAAAATAAAATGAGTAGCTCAGGGGCGCCTGGGTGGCTCAGTCATTAAGCGTCTGCCTTCGGCTCAGGTCATGATCTCAGGGTCCTGGGATCGAGCCCTGCATCGGGCTCCCTGCTCTGTGGGAAGCCTGCTTCTCCTTCTCCCACTCCCCCTGCTTGTGTTCCTGCTCTTGCTATCTCTCTCTCTGTCAAATAAATAAATAAAATCTTTAAAAAAAATAAAAATAAAAAAAATAAAATGAGTAGCTCAGTTATCAATTTGGGCAGCTAACCACCAGTCTGGATTGTAGGTCTGATGAAGTGCAAATCTGACTGGAGACTTAACATTTGGGATTTAAACCCTGGAATGTTGCAGATATTCACTAGAGATCAAATGTGACCAATTGTGCCTCTTGAAAAAAAAAGTTTCTTACATTTTCTACTAATTATGTTCACTCTCAGTTCTTTTCAATAATGAGTTTTCAGTTAGAATCATACTACTCATTTGGTTAACAAATCTTTATTCTGACTACTTTGTACTCAGTGCTGGGGATGCTGGAATGGACAAAGCAGACATGGCTCCTCAGACATGGGGCAAGTGGTTACAAGCCATGATGGGTGTGGGAAACAACCTCTCTCACAGAGAAGACCTTTTCTAAGAGAGAAAGAAGGGGTATGCGCTGAGCCAAAGGAACAGCCTGAATAAAGACATAGAGGTTTAAAAGTATGGTGGCACCGAGGAAATCTGCACATTTGGGTATGGCTTGATTGTGAGGAGACTGGTGAGAGATGATGCTTAAGAGGTACAGGACCAGGTCACGAGGGGTGCAGAAGCCACATTCCACGAGGAATTTATTTTCTGCCCTTTTGGCAATGGAAGGACACTCGGTATCATCAATTAGGCTGTAACAAGGTCAGTTAGACAAGTTTTAGAGATGACTCTACCTGCTGGATAGACATAGGAATAATAGATGAACTAGAGACTAATTATAAGGCAGTAGTCCAGGTACAAGCGTCTGTATTAAGGCTAGAGCGCTGGAGCAAAGTCTGCAGTTTTGAGAGGCATTGAGGAAAAAGAATCAACAGGAGATAGAAATAGACTGAGTATGGGGGTAAAGAAGAGAGGGAGAGAATCAAGGGTGATGCCAGATTTTTGGCTTGAGCCTCTGTATAAATGGCGGCGTCCCTTACTGAGTTGTGTCCTTTCCACAGTGGGAGGAGTAGGTTTGCTATTTCTCTGAGTCACCTGCAAGACAGATTTATAGAAATGTAGAGAGCTCAGAAGTAAGCAGAGAAATCACTGAAATTCACTCCTCAGAGGTAGAAGAGCTTTTTAGGTTTGTAGAGGGTGACGGGGTGTTACATTCTGAAAATCATGGAAACTCATGAGGAAGTTAATTGGCAAAAGCACAAACACATATAGTTAGAAACTTAGAAAGATGTTTGAGAGCTAATTTAAATGGGGGAAGCAAAGAGGAGAGCACAGTTATTTCACACTGTATACATTTCTTATAATAATTAGAAAATAGTGAATAATGTATCATCCATGAATAAAAGTTGTTTAAGAAGTTATCTGGTAAGTGCATTTTAGAGAATGAGGAAATATATCAATTTTCCCTCTTCCAATATAAAGAGGACAGGGTTTACTAGTGAGGGAAATAGCTTACTAGAGTGATGGTATCTTTTTTTTTTTAAGATTCATTTTTTTATTTTAGAGAGAATGAGTGGGGGGAGGGGCAGATGGAGAATGAGAGAGGGAAACTCAAACATACTCCACACTGAGCATGAAGCCCCACGCGGGGCTCGATGCAGGCTCCATGCGGGGCTCGATCTCACAACCCTGAAATCAGACCCGAGCTGAAACCAAGAGTTGAATGCCCAACTGACTACGCTACCCAGGTGCCCCTAATGTGATGATATCTTAAAGTACCTGTAAAAATCTTTAATCTCCTATAACTTTTCTTAATGTCTAATTAAATAGGATGTTATTCATTCCCTTCCTACCCTGGAGGATCATTTGAATATGAGGTTATATCTCCACATATGTGGGAAAATGTTTTCCTCTAGTTAAGAGAATTATCACCTACTAAGACCACAATACCCACAGTTAGGACAGTTCAATCCATTGCTTAAGTTGCCTTAGTCACTGCCATATTTGCTATTTAAAGGAAAAATGAGTCAGAACAATGTTCCAGACAGTGTGCTTAGACGGTGGTTTAGGACTCTTTCATTTGCCTGATGTTTGAAATTTTTAATTACAAGTACTGTATCCTGAGTGCCTATTATGTAGGCAATCTCCTGGAGCCCCCTCACTAGGATGTGAGATCCACGAAGACTGAGACTCTGTTTTGTTCATTGCTGAATCCTGGGGGTAGTAGACACTTGATAAATACTCACTGAATGAAGGAATCAATGCTGAGCTCTAGGGTTATCAAATGTGAATAAGACCTGTTCTCTACAGCCCAATTTGGAAGGGTAAGTATGGGTAATTTAAATATGGTGTGACCGGTGTAGTGTTGGAGGAAGAGAAGAAGGGATCTCTTAACTCAGCCTGCTCCACATGCAAGCATGCAAATGCATGCTTGTTTAAGGAACTTTAGGTAGCTTAATACTACTAAAATATACTATGAAAATGAGATGTCACTGAGTAATTCCATACCGTGCCAAGGAGCTTGGACTTGAATCAGTGGATGATGAAATAGCACTTTGTAGGGAAGTCACAGTCCTAGTTAGCCTCCCATTTTAGATAGATTATTTGGGTTGTTCTCTGGGGGACAGATTGGAAGGGAGAAAAACTAAAGGCAGGGAGACCAGTGGGAGGTCTTTTAGTAGTTAAAGAAATAAATGACAAATTTTTGACTAGGTAGAGGCCAGAACTAGCATGAAAAGAACATATTCAAGAATACTTTGGATATAAAACTGAAAGAACTTGATGATTGATTAGTTGTGGGAGATCAGGACCTGGGGTGAAGGTGGAAGGATAAGAATGATTCCAAAAATCTGACTTTGGGTGGATGGAGGTCCTACCTCAAAAAAAAGAGGTAACAGGTTTTGGGGGAAAGCTGATTTCACTTTTATCAGACATAGTTAGAGTATCTTGCATGTTCAGGCCAAAGGCTTGGGAGAGAGATCTTGAAGGGAGATTCAGATATGGGAGTCATTAGCATGGAGGCATGAATGTGGCCAAGATCCGCAGAGACTGTGGGGAGTGAGGAGAAATGTGCACCCATGAAGAACACATCAGAACACCAATATTTAAGGAGTGGGAATAAGATGACTCCATAATGGAGAATAAAGAAAGAAGGTGAGAAATGTTATAAGAGAAACAGGTGAGTGTAGTCACGTGAGGACTGAGGGAATATCCAACAGTGTTTAATAAAACATAGAAGCTAAATCAGGAAAGGACCGAAATTTGAACAAATATTTAGTGTTAATTAAACAGATCCCTGCTTACCCTCCTGATATCATCTCATGCCCCAGCTCCCCTCGTTCCCTTTCTTCTAGCCCCACTGCCTTCCTTTAGCTCCTCAAACAAGTCAAAATCTTTCCTACCTCAGGACCTTCATACATGTTGTACCTTCTGCCTGGGATGCACCTCCTTCTATTCTTCACATGCCTAGGTAGGTAGATGCTGAGCAAGTAATCACTGATGATCATAACAATAGAGAAAGCATCTTGGCATAAGCGAAGAGTGCCTTTTAAGATTTTTTGAAATGATTTTATAATAAACATTGGTCATGCTCTCCATAATTATCAGAAAATCACACTTCTCAGTCTAGGTCATTCCAAGGCAATATCAATGGGTTTAATTTTATTGATGCATTCTTTCTTTAAGAAAACATAAATCACATGGTGATCCTAATGTCTCTAGATGTTTTTTTCTAAATAGGTAAGAAGTCTCTAGTTCCTAATATACTAAACCTTAGTTCTGTCACATTACAGCATAGTTTCCCAGAGAGGTGCCCCTCTGGGAATTTAGATGGCCTCATAGTAATAATATCTCTTGAATCACTGGTAGCACACAAATTATTTTAAAATGAAATTGCATTAAAAAATTCCAATTGAATATTGGCATGTGGTTTCCATGTTAATTTTAATTGTATGTGTTATAAAGTGTAGTCGAAAAACTCTTCTATCCCTCTACCTCCTCTCTGTCCCTGCTGCCACTGCCATAGTTCAAGCACTCTTTCTCCTTACTAACTTCTCTTGCCTTAAGTACCACTGTCTTCCAAGCTGTTCTCCACTCAGCTGCAGGGTGATCCTTCTGCATGCAAATTGGAGCCTATTGCTTCCTTGCTCAGATTTCTTCAGGAGTTCCATTGCTTACAGTATAAAGTCTAACCAAGGGGCGCCTGGGTGGCTCAGTCGTTAAGCGGCTGCCTTTGGCTCAGGTCATGATCCCAGGGTCCTGGGATCGAGCCCCGCATCGGGCTCCCTGCTCCGCGGGACGCCTGCTTCTCCCTCTCCCACTCCCCCTGCTTGTGTTCCCTCTCTCGCTGTGTCTCTCTCTGTCAAAAAAAAAAAAAAAAGAAAGAAAGAAAGAAAGAAAGGAAGATTTAAAGTCTAACCAATCCAGTGTAGAGGTCCAATCTCTTCCTGAGGTGGCCCCTACCTGCCTCTACTGCCTCACTTCCACCAGATACCCACTTTTCATTGTCAGCCCCACAGACACACAACTGACTCTCCTGCAGCTCCTCAAACACGTCACACTGTCCTTGCCTTCCCATCTCTGCGAGTATTCCCTCTGTCTGAAACACCCTCTCCCCTTGTCCACCTAGTAAATTCTTGCTTATCCCTTGAGTTTCAACCCTGTGAAGCTCTCCTGGAACTCCTGGGCAGACTTAGGATATCTGTCTTGTTTCCACTGTACTTTACAATACCCCCCCTAAAGCCATTAGCTCATTATATTCTCATATTTGTTCCACACCTGTCTCCCTACAACACTGTAAGCTTCCTGATGGTAAAGGTTAGAGCAGCCCATCTTTGGAAAGCCTAGCATAATGTCTAGTACATAGAAGCACATAAAAGATTTGATTTGTGAGTCAGTGGGTGAGTGAATGAATGAATCTCCTACCATTTCTTTCCTTTCAACCAAACACATAAGGCTTCTTTAAAGTCTACACTTTCTCAGCTATGCTGTGAACTGGAGTAGGAGTGCTTACAGCTGCATGTCTTAATCTGATGATACAGTTTCAAGAGACCACCCATCTGCATGGAACACACACATAAATAAGGCCTGAGGCTCAGTGAAGCAAAACCTCTAAAGCAGGAAACACATGAAATCACTTGGGATTCAATAAATATAAAGAATGGGAGTTAAAAGCAAGCAGGGAAACTCAGAGGCAAATGGGTTTGCCTTGGATTTTCAAAAGCACATAACAAGAAGTCTGCCCTGGTGATACTCTTTCATATCGAGATGGACTTTTTTTAGTCCTTTCCAGGCCCTTCTCCCAGCTAATGGCCTTCTATGAATCTGTTGATACCATCATTAGCAATAGTGGTTTTCCTTATAGAGGCTACAGACAATTGTCTCCTGTTTCCAGCAAATTGCCTATTGGAAACATTGCAAAAAGAAGTGAATTGTGCAAGACTGTTGAATCTCAGATCTGTACCTCTGAAACAAATAATGCAATATATGTTAAGGAAAAAAAAAAGAAGAAGAAGAAGAAGGTAGCGGGAGGGGAAGAATGAAGCGGGGCAAATCGGAGGGGTAGACGAACCATGAGAGACGATGGACTCTGAAAAACAAACAGGGTTCTAGAGGGGAGGGGGGTGGGAGCATGGGTTAGCCTGGTGGTGGGTATTGAGGAGGGCACATTCTGCATGGAGCACTGGGTGTTGTGCACAAACAATGAATCATGGAACACTTCATCTAAAACTAATGATGTAATGTATGGGGATTAACATAAGAATAAAAAAATAAATAAAAATTTAAAAAAAATTAAAAAAAAGAAGTGACCAACTTAAGCTTGTCATTTCCCTCAGGAGAATCTTTGGTGCCAGAACCCTCCTCTTGACCTCCATCAGGTAGGAGGCAAGCAGTCTCAAGGCCAGTTGCTCTATTTCTAGGTAACAAAGATGCTGATTTTCTTTCGCTCCATAAATATAAAGAGGACCTATTTCCGTGTGTTGACCAAAGCCTGCTTTCCTTTAGACCTATAGGTCAGTAAATTAGATCAGAGTGGTTAATACATTAAAAATTATGATTACAAAATTCATACTAACAATCAAGTAAGTAGAAATAAACAAAAATAATTGAGAAAAAGAAAGGTAAATTATTTTTATAAAATTTTAATTGCTAACCATAGTTTAAAAGGGAAATTCACTTGTGAGGTTAAAATACATTCTGCAGGACTTTGTACAAGATAGTGTTATCAGTGATTTTAGAAAGAGGATGTGTTAATTGAGATAAAACATATTTCCAAGTATAAGTTTTGTTCTTTATCCCTAAAAGAATGTGGTAAGCAGCACCAAATAGAGCAAACCTTCCAGAAAGGAATGTATGAAATATAAACACAAAGTCACATAATTATGAAGGGACATAGATTCTATCCAAGAATTCCGAGAGTATGCCAGAAAGATAAGAGAAAATTGGCTCCATAAAAACAGAGAGTTTTATGGACTACTCATTCATTCACAAATATTTATTCATTGTCAGGGTGCCTGGGTGGCTCAGTCGTTAAGCGTCTGCTTTTGGCTCAGGTCATGATCCCGGGGTCCTGGGATTGAGCCCCGCATCGGGCTCCCTGCTGGGCGGGAAGCCTGCTTCTCCCTCTCCCACTCCCCCTGCTTGTGTTCCCTCTCTCGCTGTCTCTCTCTCTGTCAAATAAATAAATTTAAAAAAAAAATCTTAAAAAAATATTTATTCATTGTCAACTCTGTATTAAACACCATGCAAGGTTCTGGGCGTACTACATTGACAGCCATAGTTCTGGTCTCAAGGTATAGTCTAGTGGCAAAACAATAACAACAAGAGTAACAACACTGGTTGGTTAAAAGTTACCAAAAGCATAAGTTCAAAGTGTGTGTTCACATCTTATCTGGTGACACCACACTAGGATACCTTGGGCAAGTTCCTTAACCTCTCTGTGCCTCCATTTCCCTGTCTTTAAAACAGTGTTTATAATATACTTTCCTCAGGGTGTTGTAAGGAGTAAATAATAAATGTAAACTGCTTAGCACAGTTCTGGCACATGGTAAGCACTCAAAGTATCTTAGCAATGATTTATTCAAATTAAGACATATGAGGTATATTTGATGTGATGAGATATACACCTGGGTACATATGCTATATCTTGGCAGCATGGATGAGTGGAAAATGAGTGCTTATGTCTCTGTTGTCTATTTGTAGAGAAGTCAGGGGACACTTTTCAGCTTTTGAGGTGCAGCTGAAAGCTTCAGCAGGTGTTTGCGAGGTAAAGACGGACATTCACAGTGGAGAAAGAAGCAGGTGGGAAGGCGTGGAGACATGAGAGAGGGTTATGTGTTGGGGGATCCACAGGCGACTTTGTATTGTCATAGCATGGCCCAAAGAGATAGGGAATGAGGCTGGAGAAAGGTGGAGGGCAGAATGTGACTGGCTTTGGGTGCCCTGCAAAGTGATTCAGACTATATATGGAATGGGAGCCACTGAAGAACTCTGAGTAGAATTCGTAGAGCTAGAAATGAGGTTTTGATAGTGGTGGCAGAAGGGACATGTATGAGAGATATTTAGGAAGTATATAGGTGGGGCTTGCTGATTGATTGGCTGGATATGGAGAGCAGAGGGGATAGGAGGAAACATAGACAATGCCCAAGTTTTTACTTGGTCAGCTGCAGACATGGTGGCACTGTTAACCAGAAAAAGAACCTAAGAGAGAGATTAAGACATTAATTCCATTTTAGACATGTTTGATTCCAGTACTAGGACACATCTCTCTACACCATGGGCCCCTTCAATCCTGAGTGACAAAAAGAAGACTTAGCCATTTGACTATTGAAATCACCATTTTTGTTTTGTTTTGTTCCTCAGTATGTCTGGCAAGGGATCATAGGAATTAGGTATATTACAATTCAACCATTAACTGAAAGCAGAAAATTTACACAAAGATTTTCAACAACCTCCCCCAAGTTCTATCCCTTCTATCACAACTTACATCCCATTTTTATCCTCAAAAAAAGGGGGGGGGGCAGAAAACATGTAGAAGAATGAAACTGGACCATTTTCTTACACCATACACAAAGATGAAATGGATGAAAGACCTCAATGTGAGACAGGAATCCATCAAAATCCTAGAGGAGAACACAGGCAGCAACCCCTGTGACCTCGGCTGCAGCAACTTCTTGCTAGACGTGTCTCTGAAGGCAAGGGAAACAAAAGCAAAAATGAACTATTGGGACTTCATCAAGATTAAAAATCCTCTGCACAGCAAAGGAAACAGTCAACAAAACTAAAAGGCAACCTACGGAATGGGAGAAGATATTTGCAAATGACATATCAGATAAAGATATCTGATCCAAGATCTATAAAGAACTTATCAAACTTAACACCCAAAAACAAATAATCCAGTCAAGAAATGGGCAGAAGAGATGAACAGACATTTCTCCAAAGAAGACATCCAAATGGCCAACAGACACATGAAAAAATGCTCCACATCCTTAGCCATCAGGGAAATACAAATCAAAACCACAATGAGATACCACCTCACAGCAGTCAGAATGGCTAAAATTAACAAGACAGGAGACAACAAATGTTGGTGAGGATGCAGAGAAAGGGGAACTCTCTTTTTTTTTTTTTTTTTTAAGATTTTATTTATTTATTTGACAGAGAGAGAGAGCACAAGCAGGCAGAGCGGCAGGCAAAGGGAGAGGGAGAAGCAGGCCTCCCGCTGAGCAGGGAGCCTGACGCAGGGCTCAATCCCAGGACCCTGGGATCATGACCTGAGCCAAAGGCAGATGCTCAACAAACTGAGCCACCCAGGCACCCCAAAAGGGTAACCCTCTTACACTGCTGGTGGGAATGCAAGCTGGTACAGTTACTCTGTAAAACTGTGGAGATTCCTCAAGAAGTTAAAAATAGAGCTACCCTATGACCCAGCAATTGCATTATTGGGTATTTACCCCAAAGATACAAATGTAGTGACCCGAAGGGGCACATGAACCCCAATGTTCATAGCGGCAATGCCCACAATAGCCAAACCATGGGAAGAGCTGAGATGTCCATCAACAGATGAATGGATAAAGAAGATGTGGTGTGTGTGTATATATATATATATATATATATATATATATATATATATATATATATATACACACAATGGAATATTACTCAGCCATCAGAAAGGATGAATACATACCATTTACATCGACGTGGATGGAACTGGAGGGTATTATGCTGAGCGAAATAAGTCAATCAGAGAAAGATAATTACCATATTGTTTCACTCATATGTGGAATATAAGAAAGAGCACAGAGGATCATAGGGGAAAGAAGGGAAAACTGAATGGGAAGTCATCAGAGAGGGAGAAAAACCATGAGAGACTTTTAACTATAGGAAACAAACTGAAGGTTGCTGGAGGGGAGGTGGGTGGGGGGATGGGGTAATTGGGTGATGGGCATTAAGGAGGGCACGTGATATGATGAGCACTGGGTGTTACACACAACTGATAAATTATTGAACACTACATCTGAAACTAATGATGTACTATATGTTGGCTAATTGAATTTAAATTTTTAAAAAGGGGGGCAACAAGAAAGGAGGCTTCTTATGTTTTCTGTCAGGGACCTTTTGTTCTTTTTAGATTTCTCATGATCTAAACCTCCAATAAGTACATCAGAGTCCTCCAGACTCCTGGGTCCTCCATTGCATCTTATTTCATAGAATGTGTTTTCTAATATCCTATATTCAAATATCAAATATCTTAAGGTGCACAGGTCATATTTATAGGTTTCCCAGCCAGGGAAATCTAGGACCTACAACAAGAATCATAAAAGTTGCAAAATTCAGAGGAAAGAGTAAAGTACTTAAATCAAAGAAGAGTCCATCATGAGCTATTCACCTTCAAGCAGACTCCTTACTGAAGCTAGCAGAAAGAGTAGGAAGAACCCATTAAAACTTTGTGGTTTCCAGTTTGAATACTAGTCCTCTGAAAGTAATGATACTGCGTTTGAGGTGCTTATGGCACATTCAACCGTCTAATTATCAATTAGGAAAGATCCAGAGCTCAGGAAAGAGATCTGGGACAGATGTAGAGATGGTTGACGTCGTTGAAGCTACAGATGAGATAGGAGAAAAGAGGTCAAGTTCAAGCCTCTGGGAAACATCAGTACTTATTGGGTGGATTTGAAAGATGAACCTACAAAGGAAACTAGAAATGAACATCCAGACGAGTAGGTGAGGAAGGAGTTCAGACTTACCAAGGGAATCAAGGGAGGTGGTGTTTCAGAAAGCAGATTGTCAGCAAGGTCAAACTTCACAGGTGGCTCCAGTAATATGAAGATACGAAAGTATCAGTTTTTGTAAAACAAAATTGCTCATCCATGTATATAGTTGTACATGGCAACATTCATAGCTCAGTATTTTGCTTGAATATTGGTGCTTTGTGCTATTATAGTTTGTTTGGAACAGACAGTAAACTGCCCAGAACTGTTGTGGGTCTGTGTAAAGGAATTAAGCATGGTGTTAATGTGGTTTTTTTTCTTTTTTAAAAAATATTTATTTATTTGAGAGCGAGAGAGACAGAGAGAATACAAGCAGGGGGAGAGGCAGGGCAGAGGGAGAGGGAGAAGCAGACTCCCCGCTGAGCTGGGAGCCCGATGCGGGACTCGATCCCAGGACCTGGAGATCATGACCTGAGCTGGAAGCAGATGCTTAACCATCTGAGCCACCCAGGCACCCGCATGGTGTTAATGTTTTATATAATTCTTGGTAGATATACAAAAAGACGTAATAATGGACACATGTATTGTCTTTTCCAAATTATCCTAAATTATTTTTCACAAACATTGAGAAATTTCATGCATTTATTCATCCATTCTTTTCTTTGTCCTTTTCTTCTTTCTTTTGATACATAATTAGCTAAGTCCTATTATATTTAAAGCAGAAATTCTAAGTTTGAGTGTAAAAACAGGAATAAGACAAGCAGCCTGCCTGGACGTTGTTATAAGCTTTATCCCCCATCAATTTTTCTCTTCTTTTGAACAGGACATTTAGTTATTTTGGCCACTTGCTTTCCTTATGGGTTGTAGCAATTTTTATTGCTATCGGCATTAAAATAAATATGGTAGCCTTACACTCCTTTACCAATAGTGCCTGTTTTAACTTCACAAAAATAACTAGGAATTAAAATTTTATTGTAATTTGAATTTGCATTTTAAAAAATTCTAATAATATTAATAATTTTGTCCTATATATGCTGCTTATCATTGCAATTATATTTCATCTTATATTATTTTATGTTGAGATTCTTTACTCACTTATACATTGGGATCTCAATACTTCCGCCAATTTGTATGAATTGCTTATAATAATGTAGTTATTAATCATTTGTCATATTTTCATATTTTCTCCATATCTTTACAGTGGTTTATCTCACTATTGTGGAAGAGAGATTTATTTTAGTACTTTAATTTGAAAGCCTATAAGCTACTGCTTATAAAGTCTATTCAAGAAAAATGAATTAAAAGTTGAACAAACTGGGGTGCCTGGGTGGCTCACTCGTTAAGCATCTGCCTTTGGCTCGGTCATGATCCCAGGGTCCTGGGATCAAGCCCCACATCGGGCTCCCTGCTCTGCAGGAAGCCTGCTTCTCCCTCTCCCACTTCCCCTGCTTGTGTTCCCTCTCTCGCTGTGTCTCTCTCTGTCAAATAAACAAAATCTTTAAAAAAATAAATAAAAGCAGAGCAAGATGGCGGAGGAGTAGGAGACCTGGATTTCGTCTCCTCTCAGGAATTCAGCTGGATAGGGATCAAACCATTCTGAACACCAACAAACTCAACAGGAGATCGAAGAAATGAATAGCAACAACTCTCCCATCAGAAAAGCGACCACTTTCTGGAAGGTAGGACGTGCGGAGAAGTGAATCCGAGGCGATATTCGGGAGGATAGACGGCGGGAGAGGGGCCTCTGTCAGCCGCTTCTGGCAAGTGATAGAGCCGCGGAGCACAAAATCGGAACTTTTAAAAGTCTGCTCCGCTGAGGGACGTCACTCTGGTGGCTAAGCGGGGAGTGGAACCCTCCGGGACAGTGGGGTCTCAGGACCCTCGGGGTCACAGAAAGACCGGGGGTGCCTGAGGGCGGCAGAGCTTCCAGGTAACGGAGCAGGGAAGCCGGCTGCAGAGGCGGACCCAGGCGCGGGCTCTCAGCTCGGGGTGGCCATAAACCGTGATCCGCGGCCCAGTCGGGCCCCTGCTCCTCCAGCAGGGACGCAACAAGCGGCAGATCCGGGGAGACTCACCTTCCTCCCCCGGGAGGAGCCGCGCGGTAGTGCACCGCAGGCATCTGCTGGGTTTGGAGACTCCACCCGGGGTCGGGTGCCAGAGATAGAAATGCGCGGTCACAGGCCGGGCGAGCACGGAGTGCAGCCGGAGACCGGGGAGACAGGAGTGACTGACGGATTTTCTCTGGGGGCTCACTGAAGAGCGGGGCCCCGAGTTCTCGGCTCCTCCGGGGCGGAGACTGGGAGGCCGCCATTTTCACTCTCCGCCTCCAAAGCTGTACGGAAAGCTCGCAGGGAACAAAAGCCCCGGAGAGCAAACCCGAGCAGATTACTTAGCCGGCAGGGGGCAAGGGCGGGGCACTTCCGCCTCCGGCAGAGACATTTGGAAACCACGGCAACAGGCCCCTCCCCAGAAGATCAGCGAGAACAGCCAGCCCAGACCAAGTTTACCGATCAATGAGAACGGCAGAACTCCAGCGCTAGGGGAATACTGCACATAGAATTCACGGCTTTTTTACCATGATTCCTTAGTCTTTTAAAGTTAATTTTTTTTTAACTGTCTTTTTGTCTTTTTTTTTCTTTTTGAATTTTTCTTTTTCCCTTTTTCAACCAACATCTTATCAATCCCTTTTTTAAAAAAAAAAAACATTTTTATTTTTCATTTTTAGAGTCATATTCTATCCCTTCATAGAAGTTACCCGTATTTTTGGCTTATATATATAAGTTGTTCTCTCTTTAAAATTTTGAGATGGTTTCTTCTAACAGATTAAAATATACCCTAAATCTCTAGTATATGGTGTTTTCTATTCCCCTGCCTGATCACATCCTCTCCCTTTTTTTTTCTCTTTTTCTTTTTTCTTTTTTTAAATCCTCTTCTTTCTTTTTTTAAACAACTTCTTATTAATTCCTTTTATGACATTTTTTATAATTTCCATTTTTACAGTCATATTCCATCCCTTCATCATATCAACCCTTATTTTTGCACATATATAAGTTTTTCTTTCTTTAAAATTTTCGGAGGCACTTTCTTCTAAAAGACCAAAATACACCCCAAATCTAGTGTGTGGCACTGATCAATATACCATATAGATCATATTTGATCACATTCTGGTTTTTCTTTTGTTGTTGTTGTTTTGTTTTGTTCGTTTTTGTTTTTATCTTTATCTTTTTCTTTTTTTTCTTCTTCTTTTTTCTCTCTTTCCCTTTCTTATCCCACTGCTTCAGTTCTTTTCTGATTTGTTTAGAGTATATTTTCTGGGGACATGGTTATTCTGCTAGCATTTTGTTCTCTCATTAATCTATTCTCCTCTGCACAAAATGACAAGACGGAAAAAATCACCTCAACAAAAAGAACAAGAGGTAGTACTGACTGCCAGGGACCTACTCAATACAGACATTAGTACGATGTCAGATCTAGAGTTCAGAATCATCACTTTAAAGATACTAGCTGGGCTTCAAAAAAATATGGAAGTTATTAGAGAAACCCTTTCTGGAGAAGTAAAAGAGCTAAAATCCAACCAAGTAGAAATCAAAAAGGCTATTAATGAGGTGCAATCAAAAATGGGGGCGCTAACTGCTAGAATAAATGAGGCAGAAGAGAGAATCAGTAATATAGAAGATGAAATGATGGAAAATAAAGAAGCTGAGAAAAAGAGAGATAAACAACTACTGGATCATGAGGGCAGAATTCGAGAGATAAGCGATACCATAAGACGAAACAACATTAGAATAATTGGGATCCCAGAAGAAGAAGAAAGAGAGAGAGGGGCAGAAGGTATAATGGAGCAAATTATAGCAGAGAACTTCCCTAATTTGGGGAAAGAAACAGGCATGAAAATCCAGGAAGCACAGAGAACCCCTCTCAAAATCAATAAAAATAGGTCAACTCCCCGACATCTAATAGTAAAACTTACGAGTCTCATAGACAAAGAGAAAATCCTGAAAGCAGCTCGGGAGAAGAGATATGTAACCTACAAGGGTAGAAACATTAGATTGGCAACAGACCTATCCACAGAGACCTGGCAGGCCAGAAAGGACTGGCAGGATATATTCAGAGCACTAAATGAGAAAAATATGCAGCCAAGAATACTCTATCCAGCTAGGCTGTCATTGAAAATTGAAGGAGAGATAAAAAGCTTCCAGAACAAACAAAAACTAAAGGAATTTGCAAACACAAAACCAGCCCTACAGGAAATCTTGAAAGGGGTCCTCTAAGCAAAGAGAGACCCTAAAAGCAACATAGACCAGAAAGGAACACAGACAATATACGGTAACAGTCACCTTACAGGCAATACAATGGCACTAAATTCCTATCTTTCAATAGTTATCCTGAATGTAAATGGGCTAAATGCCCCAATCAAAAGACACAGGCTAACAGACTGGATTAAAAAACAAGATCCATCGATATGCTGTCTGCAAGAGACTCATTTTAGAACCAAAGACACCCCCAGATTGAAAGTGAGGGGGTGGAAAACCATTTACCATGCTAATGGACACCAAAAGAAAGCTGGGGTGTCAATCCTTATATCAGACAAATTAGAGTTTAAACCAAAGACTGTAATAAGAGATGAGGAAGGACACTATATTATACTTAAAGGATCTATCCAACAAGAAGATCTAACAATTGTAAATATCTATGCCCCTAACATGGGAGCAGCCAATTATATAAGGCAATTAATAACAAAAGCAAAGAAACACATCGACAACAATACAATAATAGTGAGGGACTTTAACACCCCCCTCACTGAAATGGACAGATCATCTAAGCAAAAGATCAACAAGGAAATAAAGACTTTAAATGACACACTGGACCAAATGGACTTCACAGACATACTCAGAACATTCCACCCCAAAGCAATGGAATACACATTCTTCTCTAGTGCCCATGGAACATTCTCCAGAATAGATCACATCCTAGGTCATAAATCAGGTCTCAACCGGTACCAAAAGATTGGGATCATTCCCTGCCTATTTTCAGACCACAATGCTTTGAAACTAGAACTCAATCACAAGAGGAAAGTCGGAAAGAACTCAAATACATGGAGGCTAAAGAGCATCCTACTGAAGAATGAATGGGTCAACCAGGAAATTAAAGAAGAATTGAAAAAATACATGGAAACCAATGAAAATGAAAACACAACTGTTCAAAATCTTTGGGATGCAGCAAAGGCAGTCCTAAGAGGAAAGTATATAGCAATACAAGCCTTTCTCAAGAAACAAGAAAGGTCTCAAGTACACAACCTAACCCTACACCTAAAGGAACTGGAGAAAGAACAGCAAATAAAGCCTAAACCCAGCAGGAGAAGAGAAATCATAAAGATCAGAGCAGAAATCAATGAAATAGAAACTAAAAGAACAGTAGAACAGATCAACGAAACTAGGAGCTGATTCTTTGAAAGAATTAACAAGATTGATAAACCCCTGGCCAGACTTATCAAAAAGAGAAGAGAAATGACCCAAATCAACAAAATCATGAATGAAAGAGGAGAGATCACAACCAACACCAAAGAAATACAAACAATTATAAGAACATATTATGAGCAACTATATGCCAGCAAATTAGATAACCTGGAAGAGATGGATGCATTCCTAGAGATGTATCAACTACCAAAACTGAACCAGGATGAAATAGAAAACCTGAACAGACCTATAACCACTAAGGAAATGGAAGCAGTCATCAAAAATCTCCCGAAAAACAAAAGCCCAGGGCCAGATGGCTTCCCAGGGGAATTCTACCAAACATTTCAAGAAGAATTAATACCTGTTCTTCTGAAACTGTTCCAAAAAATAGAAATGGAAGGAAAACTTCCAAACTCATTTTATGAGGCCAGCATTACCTTGATCCCAAAACCAGACAAAGACCCCATCAAAAAGGAGAATTACAGACCAATATCCCTGATGAACATGGATGCAAAAATTCTCACCAAAATACTAGCCAATAGGATCCAACAGTACATTAAAAGGATTATTCACCATGACCAAGTGGGATTTATCCCTGGGCTGCAAGGTTGGTTCAATATCCGCAAATCAATCAATGTGATACAATACATTAACAAAAGAAAGAACAAGAATCATATGATCCTCTCAATAGATGCAGAAAAAGCCTTTGACAAAGTACAGCATCCTTTCTTGATCAAAACTCTTCGGAGTATAGGGATCGAGGGTACATACTTCAATATCATAAAAGCCATCTATGAAAAACCTACAGCAAATATTATTCTCAATGGGGAAAAACTGAGAGCTTTCCCCCTAAGGTCAGGAATGTGGCAGGGATGTCCACTATCACCACTGCTATTCAACATAGTATTGGAAGTCCTAGCCACAGCAATCAGACAACAAAAAGAAATCAAAGGCATCCAAATCGGCAAAGAAGAAGTCAAACTTTCACTCTTTGCAGATGATAGGATACTTTATGTGGAAAACCCAAAAGACTCCACCCCAAAGCTGCTAGAACTCATACAGGAATTCAGTAAAGTGGCAGGATATAAAATCAATGCACAGAAGTCAGTGGCATTCCTATACACCAACAACAAGACAGAAGAAAGAGAAATTAAAGAGTCGATCCCATTTACAATTGCACCCAAAACCATAAGATACCTAGGAATAAACCTAGCCAAAGAGACAAAGGATCTGTACTCAGAAAACTATAAAATACTCATGAAAGAAATTGAGGAAGACACAAAGAAATGGAAAAACGTTCCATGCTCATGGATTGGAAGAACAAATATTGTGAAGATGTCAATGCTACCTAGAGCAATCTACACATTCAATGCAATCCCCATCAAAATACCATCCACTTTTTTCAAAGAAATGGAACAAATCATCCTAAAATTTGTATGGAACCAGAAAAGACCCCGCATAGCCAGAGGAATATTGAAAAAGAAAAGCAAAGCCGGTGGCATCACAATTACAGACTTCAAGCTCTATTACAAAGCTGTCATCATCAAGACAGCATGGTACTGGCACAAAAACAGACACATAGATCAATGGAACAGAATAGAGAGCCCAGAAATGGACCCGCAACTCTATGGTCAACTAATCTTCAACAAAGCAGGAAAGAATGTCCAATGGAACAAAGACAGTCTCTTCAACAAATGGTGTTGGGAAAATTGGATAGCCACATGCAGAAGATTGAAACTGGACCATTTCCTTCCACCACACACAAAAATAGACTCCAAATGGTTGAAAGACCTCAATGTGAGACAGGAGTCCATCCAAATCCTAAAGGAGAACACAGGCAGCAACCTCTTTGACCTCAGCCGAAGCAACTTCTTCCTAGAAACATCGCCAAAGGCAAGGGAAGCAAGGGCAAAAATGAACTATTGGGACTTCATCAAGATAAAAAGCTTTTGCAAAGCAAAGGAAACAGTCAACAAAACCAAAAGATAACCGACAGAATGGGAGAAGATATTTGCAAATGACATATCAGAT
Source organism: Mirounga angustirostris (assembly GCF_029215605.1). Lineage (NCBI taxonomy): Eukaryota > Metazoa > Chordata > Mammalia > Carnivora > Phocidae > Mirounga > Mirounga angustirostris. The sequence goes on along the minus strand of NW_026991720.1, from coordinate 85,099,884 downwards.
AAAGGGCTAGTATCCAAAATCTATAAAGAACTCATCAAACTCAACATCCAAAGAACAAAGAATCCAATCAAGAAATGGGCAGAAGACATGAACAGACATTTTTCCAAAGAAGACATCCAAATGGCCAACAGACACATGAAAAAGTGCTCAATATCGCTCAGCATCAGGGAAATCCAAATCAAAACCTCAATGAGATACCACCTCACACCAGTCAGAATGGCTAAAATTAACAAGTCAGGAAACGACAGATGTTGGCGGGGATGCAGAGAAAGGGGAACCCTCCTCCACTGTTGGTGGGAATGCAAGCTGGTGCAGCCACTCTGGAAAACTGTATGGAGGTTCCTCAAAAAGTTGAAAATAGAGCTACCATACGATCCAGCAATTGCACTACTGGGTATTTACCCCAAAGATACAAAAGTAGGGATCCAAAGGGGTACATGCACCCCGATGTTTATAGCAGCAATGTCCACAATAGCCAAACTGTGGAAAGAGCCAAGATGTCCATCGACAGATGAATGGATATGGATAAAGAAGAAGTGGTATATATATACAATGGAATATTATGCAGCCATCAAAAGGAATGAGATCTTGCCATTTGCAACGACGTGGATGGAACTGGAGGGTATTATGTTGAGTGAAATAAGTCAAAAAGAGAAAGACATGTATCATATGATCTCACTGATATGAGGAATTCTTAATCGCGGGAATCAAACTGAGTGTTGTTGGAGTGGGGGGTGGGGTGGGAGGGATGGGGTGACTGGGTGATAGACACCGGGGAGGGTATGTGCTCTGGTAAGCGCTGTGAATTGTGCAAGACTGTTGAATCTCAGATCTGTACCTCTGAAACAAATAATGCAATATATGTTAAGAAAAAAAAAAGAAGAAGAGGGTAGCGGGAGGGGAAGAGTGAAGCGGGGGAAATCGGAGGGGTAGACGAACCATGAGAGACGGTGGACTCTGAAAAACAAACGGGGTTCTAGAGGGGAGGGGGGTGGGAGGATGGGTTAGCCTGGTGGTGGGTATTGAGGAGGGCACATTCTGCATGGAGCACTGGGTGTTGTGCACAAACAATGAATCATGGAACACTTCATCTAAAACTAATGATGTATGGGGATTAACATAAGAATAAAAAAATAAAAAAAATGTATGTTCCAAATTATCACAAAAAAAAAATAAAAAAATAAAGAACCAATAAATAAATAAATAAATAAATAAAAGTTGAACGAACTATGAAATCTTACGTAATTTTATGTAGGTTTTTTCCAAGAAATTGTTTCTGTAACCATATGCAGGACAGATTATAAAGCTTATTTATGCTATTTACTCTCCTGGTGTGCCTGTATTAAAGTGCTGACAGTTTCAAAATGAAACATACTATAAATAAGGATGATTTGTAGCAATGTGGCTGTCAGACAATTACATTGTATTTTATTCTAAATGCCAATATTCCTAGACCATCTTTCCAAACTTTTTCTAAAAGCAGTGTCTCAGAAAAAAAGCCACCTGCAAGTTTTAAAGAATAAATTACTTTCAGAATGTTAAGCTTTGTTTCATAATGTTTCATCCACATCAGTTTCATTTATAAAACATGTTTCGTTTATTTTCAAATTATGAGCAAATGTTCAGTCTTATAATAAGGCAAAATATTGGTGTTTTTGTTTTCCTTAGTGTGTTGTCTTTTGCCAACAAGTAACATAATCGCACCAACCAAAACAATAACTTTCTCTTGTATATGTGCTCAGCAGGAATTTGAGGAAATTTAAAGATAGTTAAGGTAACACAAAAAATTAACTGCAATAATTGTTATGTCTAAAATAATCATATTTTATTCAAGATACCTCCCAAAATATTCACCAAAACTGAAGAGAAATGATGGTAGAAAAGATAGAAAAGAGCTAATAAATACAGAAGGAAGGGTAGAATGAGAAAAATCAGTATTTTGCAACTCCCAATGAAATAACTGATTTAGGCAAGGATCACCAATTAATGCTAAAACCATTGACTAAAAGGTTTTTGGGAAACAGTATTCTTGTGGTTTCAAAGAATCACACCACAGATTATTTACTAAATAAAAGGTAAAAATATACTCTAATGAAAGATCTATAGTTACTACCTGAATCAAGTGAGTAAGAGCATCACCAATAATGGGACACCTCACATATGTGCCTCCTAAAGGGATGCAATAGCACCGAGGTAGTATTCTTGCAGAATTTTTTTTACCTACATTCTAATCATAAGGAACAATCAGACAAACCCAGAATGTGAGACATTCTATGTAATGACTGACCTGGGATCTTTAAAAGTAAATGTCTTAAAAGACAAAATTTAAAGAAAAGAAAAAAGGCTAAAGACACATGACAACTAAATGCAGTGAATGAACTCTAACTGGGTCCTGGGATTAAAAAAAAAATACTGGCTTTATATTAGATAGTATAGTGTTACTGTTAATTTTAAGTATTATAATACTATATATATTATACTATATAGACAGGAAAATGCCCTTATTCCTAAAGAGATACAAAGAGAATATTTAGGGGTAAAGCATCATGATATCTGAAACTTATTTTCAAATGGTTCAGGGAAATTTATAACATATATATTATATTTCATATTTATACATATATATGAAATATATAACAATTGCAAATATCTATGCATTCAACATAGGTGCCCCTAAATATATAAAGCTAAAAAGACATAAAGGGAGAAATCGACAATAATACAATAACACAATACAATAATAGTAGGAGACTTTAACATCACTTACATCAGTGGATAGATCATCCAGACAGAAAATCAACAAGGAAACAATGGCTGTGAGTAAGACTAGATGGACTTAACAGATATATATATAGAACATTCCATCCCCAAACAGCAGAATACATGTTCTTTTCAAATGCACATAGAACATTCTCTAGGATAGATCACATGTTAGGCCACAAAACAAGTCTCAGTAAATTTAAGAAGATTGAATTCATATCAAGCATCTTTTCTGAATACAATTACAAGAAAATAATTACAAGAAAAAATCAACTACAAGAAAAAAAAACTAAAAAAACCCCCACAACGCATGGAGACTAAACAACATGCTACTAAACAACCAGTGGGTCAATGAAGAAGAGAAAATTTAAAAATACATGGAGACAAATGAGAATGCAAACACAACAGTCCACAATCTTTGGGATGCAGCAAAAGTAGTTCTAAGAGGGAAGTTTATAGTGATACAGGTCTATGTAAAAACAAGAAAAATCTCAAATAAACAATCTACACTTACACCTAAAGGAATGAGACCAAGAAGAACAAAGCCCAAAGTTAGTTAAAGGAAAGATATAATAAAGAATAGAGTGGAAATAAATGGGAAATAAATGAAATAGAGACCAAAAAAAAAAAGATGAATGAAACCAAGAACTGGTTCTTTGAAAAGATAACCAAAATTGATGAACTTTTAGCTAGGCACATCAAGAGAGAAAGAGGAGTAAAATATTTTCAGAAATGAAAGAGAAGAAAGAGCAACCAACAACATAGATATAAGAGAATACTATAAAAAATTATATGTCAACATATTGGACAACTTAGAAGAAATGGATAAATTCCTAGAAGGTTACAATCTTCCAAAACAGAATGAGGATGAAACAGAAACTTTGAACAGACTGATTATGACTAATAAAATTGATTTGGGGGTGCCTGGGTGGCTCAGTTGGTTAAGCGACTGCCTTCGGCTCAGGTCATGATCCTGGAGTCCTGGGATCGAGTCCCACATCCGGCTCCCTGCTCAGCAGGGGGTCTGCTTCCCCCTCTGCCCTCTTCCCTCTCATGCTCTCTGTCTCTCATTCTCTCTCTCTCTCAAATAAATAAATAAAATCTTTAAAAAAAATTGATTTGGTAATCAAAAAACTCCCAACAAACAAAAGTCCAAGAAAAGATGGCATCACAGATGAATTCTACCAAACAAAAAAATACCTATTCTTCTCAAACTATTCCAAAAATAGAAGGGGAAGGAAAACTTCCAAATTCATTCTATGATGCCACTATTATCCTGATACCAAAACCAGACAAAGACACTACAAGAAAAAAAAAAAAGAAAGAAAGAAGAAGAAAGAAAAGAAAACTACTGGCTAATATCACTGATGAACATAGATGTAAAAATCCTCAACAAAATATTAGCAACCTAGTTCAAAGATACATTTATACCAGGGATGCAAGGATGGTTTAATATTTGCAAATCAATCAATGAGATACATCACATTTACAAGAGGAAGGATAAAATCCATATGATCATCTCAATAAATGCAGAAAAGCCTTTGACAAAATACATCTGTTCATGATAAAATTTTTCAACAATGTGAGTTTAGAGGGAACATATCCCAACATAATAAAGGCCATATATGACAAACCTACAGCAGCCATCATATTCCATGATGAAAAACTGCAATCTTTTCCTCTAAGATGAGGAAAAAGACAAGGATGTCCACTCCCACCACTTTTATTCAACAGAGTACTGGAAGACCTAGCCATAGCCATCAGACAAGAAAAAGAAATAGAAGGTATCCAAATTAGTAAGGAATATATATATATTATATATATATATATATATATAATATATATATATATATAAAACCCTAAAGATTCCACTCAAAAATTATTAGAAGTAATAAATGAATTGAGTAAAGTTGCAGGATACAAAATTAATATACAGAAAGCTATTGTGCTTCTATATACTACTAATGAAGTAGCAGAAAGAGAAATTAAGAAAGCAATCCTGTTTACAATTGCACCAAAAAGAATGAAATACCTGGGAATAAATTCAACCAAGGAAGTGAAAGACCTGTACTCTGGAAACTATAAGACAATGATAAAAGAAACTGAAGACAACACAAACAAATGGAGAGGTATGCCATGCTCATGGATTAGAAGAATTAATATTGTCAAAATATCCATATTATCCAAAGCAATCTATAGATTCAATGCAATCCCTATCAAGGTATCAATAGTATTTTTCAAAGAATAGAACAAATAATCCTACAATTTGGAACAACAAAAGACCCTGAATCGCCAAAGCCAATCTTGAGAAAGAACAAAGCTGGAGTTATCACAATCCCAGGTTTCAAGATATACTACAAAGTTATAGTAAGCAAGAGTATGGTTCTTGCCCAAAAATAGACACAGTGATCAATGGAACAGGATAGAGAGCTCAGAAGTAAACTTACACTTATATGGTAATTAATTCATGACAAAGGAGGCAAGACTATACTATGGGGAAGTTGGGAAAACTGAGCAGCTACACAAAGGCAAAAGAATGAAACTGGATCACTTTCTTACACCATGTATAAAAATAAACTCAAAATGGATTAAAGACTTAAATGTGAGACCTGAAACCATAAAACTTCTGAAAGAAAACATTGGCAGTAATCTCTTGGACATCAGCCTTAGAAACATATTTATGAATATGTTTCCTCAGGTTAGAGAAACAAAAGCAAAAATAAACTGTTGGGACTACACTAAAATAAAAAGCTTTGGGGAGCCAAGGAAACCATGAACAAAACAAAAGTCCACCTAGAGAACGAGAGAAGATATTTGCAAATGATATATCCGATAAGGGGTTAATATCCAAAATATATAAAGAACTTATACAACTCAACACCAAAAAAACCTAATGAACCCAATGGAAAAATGGGCAGAGGACTTGAATAGACATTTTTCCAAAGAAACATACAGATGGTTAATAGATATATGAAAAGATGATCAACATTACTAATCACCAGGGAAATGCAAACAAAAACCACAATGAGATATCACCTCACTCCTGTCAGAATGGCTAGTATCAAAAAGAAAAGAAATAATAAGTATTGGCAAGGATGTGGAAAAAAGAGAACTCTTCTGCACTGTTGGTGGGAATGTAAATTGGTACAGCCACTGTGGAAAATACCATGGAGTTTCCTCAAAAAATTAAAAAGAGAAATACCATACAATCCAGCAATTTCACAATTGGATATTTACTCAAAGAAAATGAAAACATTATTTGAAAAGATATGTACCCCTATATTTACTTCAGCATTATTTACAATAGCCAAGATATGGAAGCAACCCAAGTGTTCATCAATAGATGAATGCATAAAGAATGTTCCACACACAGTGGAATACACACACACACACACACACACACACACTGGAATATTATTCAGCTACAAAAAAAAAATGAGCTCTTGCCATTTGCGACAACATGGATGGACCAGACGGTATTATACTAAGTGAAATAAGTCAGATAAAGAAAGACAAATACCATGCGATTTCACTTATATGTAGAGTCTTAAAAATAAAACAAATTAACAAACAAAAACACAAACACGAATACAGAGAACAAACCCAGTGGTTTGTTCAGAGGGGAGGAAGGTGGGGGGGATGGGCAAATTAGGTGAAGGGAACTTAGAGGTACAAAATTCCAGTTTAAAAAAAAAAAGTTTCAAGAAAATTTATATATACATATATACTTAAAATATATATACTATGTATATGATATGTATACATATAAAACTGTATTCACAGATATATTAATAAAATGATGCATATTCATACACACATTAATTAAGCAAATGCAGCAAATGATTACAATTGGTGAGTTTAGGTAAAGGGTATATAGGTGTATGACTCAGTTATATGCTAAGTACACACACACACACCATTCCAACATTTGGTAACTAGTTCATTGCTCGAGTCTAACTACATCACCTAAATCATTCCAGATGTAAAATTGGGGTGGGGGGGAATTGTTTTCAAGGATTTGTTTGCTCTGAAATGTCTTGTGTACGTGGAGCTGTTCCTGGCAGGGTACAGTGTTCCCTCTCACTCCTTCAGGTGACCCCAAACTGAACAACTTCCCAAACAATTCACACATTCCTAATGAAGTCTTTGTTCGTGCCATTTTCTCAGCCTGAAACACTATTCTTATTATGTTGCTTGTCAAAATCTTACTCAGTCTTTGAGGCTTAATTCAAATTCCCCTTCTTCCATGGAAGTCTTTTCTAGACTGCCAGGCCCTGCTCTGTGGTCCCCATACCTCTCTTAAAACACATGCTCCTTCTTTTTTGCATTATGCTCACTTATGTATCAACTCATATTCCTTAAAGGGGGAAAAGCTTTGTTTAACACTGTTGCATAGAATGAAGTTCAAATTCCTTAGAATAATGTACAAGGCTCTTGGGACTTAGTGCCTACTTTCTTTTGAGTCTTAGGTCTTGACACTCCCTTCAGTGGACCTGATACTAGAGCTGTAATATAAGCCAATTACTAGGAATTTCTAAGCCCCTCAGATCCAGATCCCTCAGTTCCACGGCCCATGAAGGAGTAAACTGCTCTTTAGGATTCTCATGAGCTCCTGGGGCCTTGCATTCTCATACAACCTGCAATCCTGCTGACCACACCAGTTGCTTTCCTCTGTGCTTCACCTGGTAACAACTTATTCCCTTCCTATACTTTGGGAAAATAAACCAAAACCTTTCCAGCAAAACATTCACGAGTTTGGCCAACTTTTGAAGGAGCTTAAGGAGGATAGACATTTTCTTGGTTACAACTTCCCTAAAAAGTAAGCATCCACCTGCCCTTTGCCCCACTGAGGCCCAGTCACTCCCTTTTGTGGGGTCCTCATCCCTCCTTATTTTGGTCTTATCTTCCCACTCTCCTCTTTCCATCCCTCCTAGAAGTAAAAGTTTGGCTCCCCTAGGACTTTGATCCCAAGCACTTAACAAATGTTTCAGAGAACACCTAATTTGGGGCATTTATGAATCTCACGGTGCCAAGTAGAACATCTTACCTAGCTGGCCTTGATATTCTTTAGGTCATGAATCTGAAAAGCTTCTGAGGCAAAAAACCATTGAAAAATGAATCCTGTTGACTGGAATGGTGTATTTCACTTGTCCTGAGAAGCTGGCATCCCGTACTAGCACCATGCAGGCTTCGTGGAGGCCTTGCCTCCTCCAGCTGGCTTAGATTTGCTGCTGCTTCTTAGTTAGAGTTGTGTCTACTTACAGCAGCAAGGCCCTGTGATAACTTGTCCAGCACATTAGCATGATGACATCTCTTGCTCCCTGTTGTGCTAATCCACTGGCCATCCAGGTCTGAGAAACTTCTGTGTTCATCTTGGACTGAAGGATGCTATAGGAATATTTCTGATTTGCATTTCGCTATACAATTATTACATCAGTCATTTTTTACAAACATCTTTATTGAGATCTGATTTACACACTATGAAACTCAACAATTCAAAGGGTACAATTTAGCGGTTTTTAGTATACTGATGATCGCGTTATGCAATCATCACCACAATCAAATTCCAGAACATTTTCATCACTTCACAATGAAGCTCCCTCCCCATAAGCAGTCATTCCCTAGCCCTGACCCACTGTTCAGCCCAGCCTAGCAACCACTAATCTGATTTCTGGTTCTATATACTTGCCTATTCTGGACTTTTCAAATAAGTGAATCATACAATTTGTGGCCTTTTGGGGTTGGTTTCTTTTACTCAGCATAATGTTTTAAATGTTTATCTATATAGTAGTATGCATCATGCTTTATTATTGCTAAATAATATCTCACAGTGATGGACATTTGGCTTGTTTCATTTTTTTCTAATATGAATAATGCTGCTATGGAACATTTGAGTACAAGTTTTTTTGTGTTGACATATTTTTTTCATTTCTCTTGGGTATATATCTAGGAGTGGAATTGCTGGGTCATATGGTAACTTTATGTTTAATTTTTTGAAGAACTGCCAGACTGGATTTTCCAGGGTGACTGGACGATTTTACATTCCCATCAGCAATGAATGAGAATTTTAATTTCTTCATATCCTCACCAACACTTTTTATTATCTGTCTTTTTTAAGTATAACCATCATCGTAGCTAGGCAGTGATATCTCATTGTGGTTTTGATTTGCATTTACCCAATGTCTAATTATGTTAGTTAATTAACTTTGGGGCCATATGTTTTAGTGAACAATGTAGTGATGAAATATAAAATTCTATTTTAATATTAACTTTTAGTAATCTTGAATGAAGTAGAACATAGACAAATGTCATACTTAGCAAGCGTACCTCATTTCCAGTTCATCTTTAAAAATTCTAACTTGACTACATAAAAGTAAAAAAAAAAAAAAAAAGGTGAAAACTCCAGAGATAGTTTCATAGGACAAATTCCCCATAGGCTAATAAAACACACTTAGCTATTATCAGGTATAGGGCAATGAGACAAGCCTTGCATCTCTTATTATTTTTGTTTAAACAATTTGGTTTCTGTTGGGGGAATATCTAAACTCCAATTCTTCTACATGAATAAAATAGCATCCACATCTGGAACCTAGACCACATGAGCTGGCTCCAGAGGGCTTAGTAATTTTTTGTTTTGAAACAAGGAGGCAGAAAACATAATGTGTTCCTAACAAGAGAATCCACATTTGCAATAAAATTTTTAAAATGAATGGAGTGATTTTATTTTTGGATGGTGTACAAAACCGTTAAATGAAATTAGAAATTGCAATTTAAACAGATTAAGTAGATTGTCAAGCACTTCTTTCCTTGACCTGGATTTTTTTTTTTTTCTTAATGAAAAGGCCTAATAAATGCATCAGTGAAAAAAACAGGATATAATATTTTCATAATCCATTTTCAATTGTCCAAATGCTGTGTTTAAGATCAATAAATGTAAACCAGTCCTACAAATAAAATTTTAAAAGGACAAACCAATGTACCGTTTCTGATATTTTCCCTGCCTGGCAGCTCTGGGACCATAGAAGAGAGACAATTGCTCTTGTCCACCTCATAGGAAGTGTAATAAAAGTGATCCTGAATGCAAAGACAGGAGAATGACATCTATCAGGCATATTAGTCAGTTCCCCCAGTTTAGTGGGGAAAGTACTGAGAAATGGAACAGCAGAACCACATATTAAAAAATTTAAGAACTAAAAAGTTCACTTTTTTAAATAAAAAGAAACAAAGCTTTTAAACAGAAAAAGTGGGCTATTAATGAATGATTATATGTCTGTAGGCTATTATAGAAAGATTTGTTCCCTTTCTAAGCACTTAAACATAATAAAATGAGCTAAAGATTTCAGATTTTTAGGTTAGGCATAAATAAAAATTTACAACAAATAGATTAATTAGCCACATGAACCGTCTTCAAAATAAAGTTTTAAGTTTAGAGGTCTTTAAGATTTGTTTATATTGATTCAGATTATATGTACCTGGGCACAGGAAACAAGATAAGGAATTTTCTGGCTCTGGGATTCTGTCACACTTTTTTTTTTTCTTCTTCCTATGCTAAATACTGGGGTAGGAGGAGGAGAAATGAAAAAGTAGCCAATGCCCTCTTTTCTTCTTCTTTTTTTGTATTTCTATTTTTAAAAATTTGAATTCCAGTATAGTTAACACACAGTGTTATATTAGTTTCAGGCATACAGAATAGTGATTCAACAATTCCATCCATCACCCAGTGCTCATCACAAGTGCACTTCTAAATCCCATCACCTATTTTACCCATCCCCCCACCTACCCTCTGGTAATCAGTGTGTTTTCTATAGTTAAAGTCTGTTTCTTGGTTTCTCTCTCTTTTTTTTCCTTTGCTTGTTTCTTTCTTTCTTTCTTTTTTTATTTAAGATTTTATTTATTTATTTGAGAGAGAGAGAGAGGGAGAATACAAGCGGGGAGGAGAGGCTGAGGAAGGGAGAGAAAGCAGACTCCCCGCTGAGCAGGGAGCCCAACATGGGGCTCCATCCCAGAACCCCAGGATCATGACCCCAGCCAAAGGCAGCTGCTTAACTGACTGAGCCACTCAGGCACCCCTGCTTGTTTGTTTCTTAAATTCTACGTATGAGTGATAACATATAGTATTTGTCTTTCTCTGACTGACTTATTTTGCTTAGCATTATACTCTCTAGATCCATTCATGGTGTTGCAAATAGCAAGATTCCATTCTTTTTTATTATATATATATTATATATAATAATATTTATTTATATATATGTGTATATATATCTATATATCTATATCTATATATATCTTCTTTATCCATCCATCTATCGATGGACAGGCTGCTTCCATTATTTGGCTATTGTAAATAATGCCACTATATATATATGAATGCATGTGTCCCTAATTAGTGTTTCTGTATTCTTTGGGTAAATACCCAGTACTGCAATTGCTGGATCATAGGGTAGTCCTATTTTTAACTTTTTGAGGAACCTCCATGCTGTTTTCCACAGTGACTGCACCAGTTTGTATTCCCATCAACAGGGCAAGAGGATTCCTTTTTCTCCACATCCTCACCAACACTTGTTGTTTCTTATGTTTTTGATTGTAGCCATTTTGACAGGTGTGAGGTGATATCTCATTGTAGTGTTGATTTGCATTTCCCTGATGATGAGTGATGATGAGCATCTTTCCATGTGTCTGTCCGCCATCTGGATGTCTTCTTTGGAGAAATATTGTTCATGTCTTCTGCCCATTTTTAAATTGGATTATTCATCTTTTGGTGTTGAGTTGTATAAGTTCTTTATATATTTTGGATATTAACCCTTTATTGGCTAAGTCATTTACAAATATCTTCTCCCATTCAGTAGGTTGCCTTTTAGTTTTGTTGATTGTTTTCTTTGCTGTGAAGAAGCTGTTTATTTTGATGTATTCCTGATAGTTTATTTTTGCTCTCCTTTCCCTTGCCTCAGGAGGATTCTGTCATACTTTTTACAAAACATTAGAGAAAACCTGAAATTTTATTTAATAATGTTGCCTAACCAAAGTGATTTTATAATTTAAGTGTAAAGAAATATAAGATAGAAGCTATTTTTTTAGTTTACATAAATGGTTGTTATTTTATTAGAAATATATTGTCTGTACTAAATTATAATCACAAAGTGATCTTTATATTACATATTTTTAGGGTTTGATGATACTTTCCAGACATAAAAAATTAAAGGAACTTTCTCTATCTGAGTGTTATAAAATCACCGATGTCGGAATTCAGGTAAGATAATTAAGGTCTTCTACTAAAGAATTATGATTAAAAATTAAGCACAAACTGAATAAACTTTGTAGGTCACAGTAGAAAAAAATAAGTGGATTGGAAATGTAATAACTCGTATGTGATTTTAGTTAAGACAAAATAAATTCCTGGACTTAAGACAGGCCTCCATAGCTTAAGGTGGCTAAGAGAATTTGTTTTCTCATTTTTCCTATCTACTCTCCCTTCCCAATGTTAGACTCATGGCATAAATAAGGTAGGTAGACATTTTACTTGGAGAATAATGAAATGCAATGTGGTAAAAGTCTTCTCATATAAAGAAAATATTCTGTAGATAAAAATGTTATATAATCTAACCATGAAAATTGGGAGAGTTTGAAAAATTATACCAGGTACTTAACAGTTACGAACTTCAGATACTCAAACACAGTGGGTAGTATATTTTACCATAACAGAAAGCATGAGCTAAGTAATTGGATAGGATAAATGATTATGTGCTCAACTGGTACTTTAAGAGCTCAGGAGAAAGGTAAATTTCCTAGATCAAGTCTTGAGGGATGTGCTAGAAGCCATAAAATAGCTATTGTGAGCAAGCCTCAATGTAATGTTTATTATAACATTAAGCATCTGAATGTGCTGTTAAAAGAAGAAAAACCACAATCATAGGTCCATACATGTATTGAACTAGGACAACATCTGCTAACCTATTAGTAAATCATAGAAAGTAACATTTTTAAGGAGAACCAGTAACCTAGGAATGTGCAAACTGTTAAATACACTGGAAGCTCCATTTAATGTGTCCTGAGAGTTAAAAACCCCAACCACTTATAAAAACTCAGGGCTAACCTAGGAAAAAAAAAATCTTTTTACAGAAACTCTTACTGAGATAAAAGAATTTATTCCACAAGTGGAAAGATAACGCAAGTTGATAGCTGAGAATTCTACAGAGCACCACAAACTTGAAGCTCTCTTCTGTGCATTTGAAATGGACATTATAGGAAGTTCAAACATGACTCATAGGAGAGTGTTAAAATATTATATAAATGGTGGGCTATAGAGGATGCTGGGTCAAATGGTGCTCTAGACTTTAGCACAGAATTCTAGGGTTTTGCAGCTGATGGAATCCTAGAACCATCTAAACCAACTCCCTAATATTACAGGGGAGGAAATTAAGGCCGAGAGAGTTTAATGACTGTCCAAAGTCCTGTACCTTTCTCAATAAGCCAATCTAACTACAGTTTATGGAAATAAAGAGTGGAAATGGAGAATTGCTATTCTAAATGGTTGATTGACAACATGGCTTAGTGGAAAAAAATTGTTTTCAAATTATTTTTGCTGTACTTCATTGTATCTGGGCAATTAGTGGTATGTAAGGAAAAAAAATGTAACACCATTAAGAAATCTCCTTTAAGAGGCACTGGTGTAAAGCAATGTCATTTTCTCCCACCTATAGACTCTGGGTACTAAGGTTCTAACAAGTTCCCAAGGAATCTGTCTAGTAGTGTATTCAACTGTATAAAGAGTTAAAAAGAAGAAATAGTATCCTTCAAAGCAAAAATTCCAGAGAGGACTAACAACTTCCATATAGGACAAGATTTTAACTCTACAACACCAAAAGGGGTTATAAAACATTTAGATGCCTGAAATCTACTACGAGAAAAGCTAAAATGTTCTTCTAAGGTTAAACAATTATTTACCCTACTGCAGTTCATTTAAAAGTCAAACATACATTTACATAAAACTTTATCCATGAATATGATCTAGTCAGGCTTTCAAAAGGTCTTTGACAAGGTGATAGAACAAGAGTTATTAAAATAAACAGTTAAATGTTAATAATTCTAATATTGGGTTATATTTCTTATATGGTGATCAATTACATTTGACCACTAACCACAAATCATTAAGAAGGACTGAAACCTACCACAGTGATGACATGGCCTCTTAATATACACCACTTACTAACTAATTTTTAAAACGTTTCTTGGGATGAGAAAGTACTGATCAAAATATGAGGTTAAGTATTAGGAGTGGTTTCTGTCATTTCTCTTTGACTCCGTGGGTTCCAGGCGCTCTTAGATTTTAGATAAAAGCATTTTTCCATATGCTAATTACACATTCATACAGATGAGTGAAAAAATGTAATCTTTTAAAAACTGATATTTTTTTTCAGTGATTTAAAAGAGAAAATAAAAAGAGGGAATACAGGAGCATGGGAATTATAATATTATTTAATTATTAGTTACACAAGATCAGCTATTCTATTCAAGTTCATGAAAAAAATTTTTCTTTCTCATCATCACATTTTCTCCTCCCTGCTTTTGTGGTGTGTGTGTGTGTGTGTGTGTGGGTGGGTGGGTGTGTGTGTGTGTTGTGGCTGTTAACCAGTTTTACCTTTCTAAGATTCCCAGGTTCACACTTCTGGGCATATGATAATCTTTTCCTCTGTGCCTCCTCCAGCCCAATTATTAAGTCCAAAAAGAGATGAGACAAGGAAGGTGAGAGGAGAAAATGACATATAAACCATTTCCACAATTTCTTACTTTGACTTACAAAAGAGAAGGGAGTCAAATAAGGTGACTGCACTGAGATATTTAGATTATCTATAATTTATCAGGAATTCACTTTCTTGTTATTTCTCAAAGGTAAATATAGGAGACTCTGTTTTTAGCACAAGACATTGAAACTTATATTCAGCATGATGATTTAAGAAAAAAATGAGATAAACATTTTTACCCTGGTTAGGTTTTGCAAGAGTCATGACCATAATAAGAATAAAAAATTACCTCATTTTAGTGTTTTACTGGAAACCACAGCACATGCAGATTAAGTGTCTGGAGTCTCAGATGTACTGACTTAGGATCTGGTTTTAATTACTTCTTCCAACGTTGGTATTTTTTCTGAGAACATTAGACATTCAATGATCATGTTAAACTAAAATTATTTGGTACTCTTGAAAGGCACACGCATTTTGGAAAAGATGTTTGATACAGTCATAATGGAGCATTTCTCAAGAAACCTTTTCCTTGATCATTTTATGCACTTAAATAACAAACTGTCAAGTTTGGCAAAAGAATTGGTTTAGTTGGGATGTTGCAATACAGATAAAATGGAAGTTCTGTCTTGTTTGGGTAAAGCCAATGGAATAAATGCAATTATTTAGTTGCTTTTTGCATGCCTTTATCTAGTTTATATTTCTCATTCCCTTTTTTGGGAATTAAGTATGCTATAAATACATTACTGTAATAGTCATACAAACGAATGTATGTATTTTTCTTTATGTAGGTCATTTGCAGCTGGACAAAAATTGTTTTATTATTTCGGTGTTGGTAGGTTGAGGTAGTTGATTAAGAAAGGGCATTGGAGGGCGCCTGGGTGGCTCAGATGGTTAAGCGTCTGCCTTCGGCTCAGGTCATGATCCCAGCGTCCTGGGATCGAGTCCCGCATCAGGCTCCCTGCTCCTTGGGAGCCTGCTTCTCCCTCTGCCTCTCTCTCTCTCTCTCTCTGTCTCTCATGAATAAATAAATGAAATCTTAAAAAAAAAAAAAAAAGAAAGGGCATTGGGAGAGGGGAAAATCAAGTTTAGTTATGACTTATCACAAGGACTTACATGTGTGTATGCAGTGAAAAGTGTGTGCTTGTATGTATTTGCATGTAAATATATGTCAATGTATATGTGTGTATAGTATATGTGTGCAAATTAAATGTATATAAGTTTTAGCATATATTAGATTGCATGTTTACATGTAAATATGTGTACATCTATGTGTCTAGTATATATGCGTACATTAAATGTGATTTTAGTGTATGTTAGATTATACACATATGTCAATGTCTCTGTATATTTATTATACCCAAATTGTATATAGAGATGCTACAAGATTATAAATATTTTTAGGCTAAGACCAAATAAACAGTGATCAGTATTCAAAGCAAATCATAAAAATTAGTCTGTTAAAGAATGATCTTTTTGTTTATATTTTTATTTTTAAAATTAAATATCCATATAAATTAAAAGGATTTTTTTTTTTTTTTACAAAAGTATAGAGACTAGCTCTTTGATAACAAAGGCAATGATATAATATTGGGAATGTTGGCCTAGCAATCCAAAGTCCTAATTTTTATCCTGATTCTGCCTCTTACATGGCCACATAATCATTTTTTTTTTTTTAAGATTTATTTATTTATTTGACAGAGAGACACAGTAAGAGAGGGAACACAAGCAGGGGGAGTGGGACAGAGAGAAGCAGGCTTCCCGCCGAGCAGGGAGCCCGATGCGGGGCTCGATCCCAGAACCCTGGGATCATGACCTGAGCCGAAGGCA
The DNA here is from genome assembly GCF_029215605.1 of Mirounga angustirostris. NCBI lineage: Eukaryota > Metazoa > Chordata > Mammalia > Carnivora > Phocidae > Mirounga > Mirounga angustirostris. The sequence goes on along the minus strand of NW_026991720.1, from coordinate 85,083,559 downwards.
GACGCTTAACGACTGAGCCACCCAGGTGCCCCTGGCCACATAATCTTATGCAATTCACTTAGCATCATAACAATTCATTGCTCCTATAGTGGCTATAATTGTAAGGCAGGCAGGAACTAGCGCTCTAAACTAGGAGTCATCTTTTCTTGTTACTTTTCTGTAACATTCTCCTGTAAGGGCCAAATGGCCCTCAATTATGTGACAGATCTAAGGGCTTCCATTGTAGGCTTTGTAGGCCATACAGTTTCTGTCACAACTGCTCAACTGTGCTGGTGTGGAGTGAAAAACAGCCATAGAAGGTACATAAATAAGTGACAGTGGTTGTGTCCCAATAAAACTTTAGGGACAATAAAACTTGAATCTCACATAATTTTCACATATCATGAGATATTATTCTTTGACTATTTCAACATTTAAAAACGTAAAAACCATTCTTAGAGTGAAGGCCATACAAAAACAGGTGACTGATGAGATTTGGCCTGCAAGTAAAAATTTAGCAGTTTGCCAAGGTCTGCTCTAGAGTCAGAATTTTACAATTTTAGTCTGTGAAGATGTATGACTTTGGGCAAGTTAGTTTCCTTCTCCGGGCCTTGGATTCTTCACTTATAAAAATGGGTATAATAAGAAAACAGTCTTCCTTTTGTGAGGATTGAATGATATAAAACATCTGAATACTTAGCATGGTTCCTGACACAGAGTGCTTGATCAATATTACCTATTTTATGATTATTATTCCATTTAATGAAGAAGGAACTAACATATACTAGTAAATAAAAAATGAACATATTTAGTATAATGGTTTGATAATTTATTTACCTTAGTTAAACATAGTCAGAAAACAGGTAATCTCGATGGCCAAACTGCTCTAATGCTAAGGAGATAGTTTAGAATATGCTCTTGGAAGAAATAGTTTATTAATTTTTACCCCTATGAATGAATCAATGCATTTTTCAGAAGCACTTAAATATAATTGACTAAATAAATTTATTTATGTAAAAGCATCTAAAAAATCAAGAACACTACATAAATAAAAATGCTATTTTCTTGAAAATAGTACAAGAGAACAAACCAGTTAAAAGAAAATGGATCCTTGTTTTTCACTGGGATTATGATACTAAACATATTTTCCAACATGCATAAAATTTCTTTTGAGACTTCTTTGACCCACATTTATTTAGAAGTGTGTTGTTCAATCTCTAAATATTTTAGGATTTTCTAGCTGTCTTTGTGATTTCTAGTTTAATTCCACTGTAACCTGAGAGCGTATTTTGTATGATTTCTAATCTTTTTGTTAAGGTGTTATTATACAGGAACCCTATTTGTGTGGTAGTTAGGTGTGTTGTCGGGGGAGACTCGTTCTATAGTCACATGATCAGGTCTCAGTCTTTTAATGGGCCTGTATCCCAGGACTGTGGTCTTTACAAGTGCTTCCAAGCCCTCTCCCTGCCTCTGCTACACTTAGGTAAGACAAGAAGGTTAGAGGGGCTGGATTTGGGTATTTCCCTCACCCCTTGTTGGACTGACTTTCATAAAACCCATGTTGGTTAGGTTCTGGTGGAACAGTTTCCCTTGAGATCAGGCTTTTGTTAGTGAGAACAGATACTCCGGAGGTATTTCAGAATGATTATTTTCCCCTTTTCCTGGCAGGAAGCATGAGGGGATTTTTTTTCTGATCTTTACCCTGATAACTTAGTGGGTCTCTGGAGGTAAAATTCATCAAAGTAGGGGATCTCAGCTAAGGTAAGGCCCCAGGAATTTTTCTCTCAAACTAGTTCACTTTCAGTCTCTGGCAGTTGGTCAATTACCCTTTAAATGTTCCGGTTGATACTGGCTCCAGCCACAGGCTTCTGCTCCTAGTAAGCCCTGATTCTCTGCATTCACCTGTCTCTCCAGTTTTCAGAATGGTGGTTTGCTTTGTGACCTCAATTATCTGAGAGATCTAAGAAGAGTTGTTGATTTTCAGCTCACTCACCTTTTTTTCTTGTTTTGAGAATAGAAGTGATAAGTTCCAAACTCTCATACAGACTGGAAAATGTAAGTCCAGAACATGACTTCTGGATCCATGGATGTTGGCTGAATCAGTAGCATCCAAAAGAGATGATAAATGTTAACTTAGGCTTGAATCAGATCTTGAGAACCCAGGAATGAAGTCAGGAACTGGAGGGCTCCAGAGCCAAGATCAGGGAGCTATCTGTGAGCTGGGCAGGTAGGCAGCCATCGCTAATGAGCACTGCATCTTGGTTGTCATGAGCTTGCTCTCTTTGAGCTCCCTGCAATGTGCAGCCTGGTGAGCTGGCTGTGCTCATACAGATGGGTCCTGTATTCCGGTACTTTGATCGTGTCCATTCATAAAGATTCTTAAGCTTCCGTAGTACAACACTAGGATATTACTTGCAATCACCGAGTTGGTGAAAACTTAAATGATTAAGTTCAACTTAGATGAATAACTCCATGCCTTCATGTAAGACAATACTCAAGCTATCCCATTCAGATTTATTTTGTAAAATCTTTGTTCAGTGGTTGAACTAAAAACATCTGGGCTGGACTTTCAATGTAGAGGACACTGAGATAATCTGTTCATTTTTTTGAAAGCAAAAATCATTCTGAAATTTTTTTAAATGATGGGACTAGGTCTAGTCAAATAGGCAGACTTATAAACAGAAAAATCCAACGCCATGTGGTGATTGTTAGCTAACATTAATTTAGCACCCGCTACAGGCCAGGCACTGTTCTAAGTATTTCCCGTGTATTAATTAGGTACCTTATGAGGTAGGGAATACTCTTAATTCCATTTTACAGATAAGGAAATTGAGGTTCAAAGAAGTTAAGAATCGTGCCCTAAGTCATGAAATGAGTAAACACATGAGCTAGAGTATAAAGTCTAATTCCAGAGTGAGAATTCTGGCTATTATACTGTGATAAATAAATCTATGGGAGGGTTCAGTTGAGGTACTTAATCCAGCAGGGGAATACCAGAGAAATCTTATCTATTGGAAAATCACTTTAAGAAGAAATGTAGGAGTTAGACTGAAGGACAGTGGAGAGAGAGGATAGCTATCAAGATTTATACAAGGGGGGCACCTGGGTGGCTCAGTCGTTAAGCGTCTGCCTTCGGCTCAGGTCATGATCCCGAGGTCCTGGGATCGAGTCCCGCATCGGGCTCCCTCCTCAGCGGGAAGCCTGCTTCTCCCTCTCCCACTCCCCCTGCTTTTGTTCCCTCTCTGGCTATCTCTTTCTCTGTCAAATAAATAAAAATAAAATCTTAAAAAAAAAAAAAGATTTATACAAGGAATGTAAGTGAAGAGGTTTTTATTATAGTCCAGGGAAGAGAGAGAAGCAGCCTGACAAGAACAGTATCAGTGAGCTAGAGAGAAAGGAATGGGTTGGAGACCACTGAAGTAGTAAAATCCATGGAGTGTTGATAGTTTGGACAGGGAAGAGGGTGAAGACATGGTTAAGGATGACATACACGCATCTGGCTGCCTGGGAGATTTGTGGTACCCTCATTTTCAAGCTCTTTCCCATAGCTCAGTCATGTAACCAGGGCTATGAACAACCACGTCCTATTCAGTATTTTGGCATTCATTGTTACACTTTCTCTTCTTGTGAGTGCTTCTGTTGGTGATTCCTTTAAGCTCTCTTTGCCCGTCTTACTCTTATAACAGAGTCCCCTTTCCTACTCTCTCATTCCAGAGGCTTGTGGTGGCTACAGACAGGCTAAGGGAGCTCTGTGGGAATTTCTTTCTGTTTCTACTCTACTTAGTAATTTGAAGGTTGTAGTGTTCTCTGTCTCCTCATAAGGATGAATGTATGAGTACTGTGTAGTTTTGTTTGTTCCCTCTACAGATTTTATGGTTTTGAGAGGAAGGAAAGATTCAGATTTAGATATTATCACTCTTCTTCAAACCCAGATATGGCCTCCTCTTATCTTTTATTATATATATAAAAAAAAGTATCTCTGATAGAGATAGATATTTGTGTTTTATTTACTTTTTTTAAGATTTTATTTATTTATTTGAGAGAGAGAATGAGATAGAGAGAGAGAGCATGAGAGGGGGGAGGGTCAGAGAGAGAAGCAGACTCCCCGCTGAGCAGGGAGCCCGACGTGGGACTCGATCCCAGGACTCCAGGATCATGACCTGAGCCGAAGGCAGTCGCTTAACCAACTGAGCCACCCAGGCGCCTGATATTTGTGTTTTAAAGCCCTGTGACCAGAATGCAGCAGATGGTATTTATAACTACATAAGAAAAATAAGAGGCATGTGGTAGTGGTTCAGCTTTATTGACTCTCCTGTGTCTTCTCTGCCTAATTGTTGCATATGTTCTTCACTGACATCTCCTAAATGGCCCCACTGATGAATCTGAAGAGCCATCACGTTCCCTGATGATCACAAAAGTATTTGACAATTTTTGTTTATGGGGCATAAGCAGCAGGAGAGATGCTAGAACAAACGCTTCCCTCATTCTTCTCTTATAATCCCTTCTTTTCTGAGATCTCTAATCTTGACCTAACAGTGTGGACACTTGACATAACAAGTTCCTTTTCTCCTTTAATCTTTTCTGTTTTAACCTTTAACCTCTTTCATTTGTTCTCTTGTGTTACAAACTTTTGCTTTTTATTTGACCTTTACTTTAATAACAGATTTATCTTGATTTATAAATAGAGAAGTAAGAGAAGAGGGATCAAGGAATAAGGGACTGGGAAGGGGAGCTGTACGGGTTAAATCATGAGCTACTTTACAGTGGGGAGAACAGCAGACCGAGATCCGTTACTGTTCATTTGGCTTTCAGCCCGATCCAGGACTTCTCAGTAAGTCAAGTGGTTCTGTAGATGTGAGGCTGCTCCAGGCTGAGTCCAAGTGGGGGCTCAGGGTTCTCAGTCCTGTGCCCTGTACTACCTGTGCGAGAGAACTGAAACCCTCAGTTTGCTACCGAGTAGCCAACATGGTTACTCAAGTCAGAACGGCCTATGAGTACCCACCTCATTCAGCAACATTTCTGAGTCCTCCTCCTCAAGAACGGCCCATTGGCAGCCTTTTCTGGACATGTCTTTCTAAACTGTAAGAAGAACTGGATTCATGTCTTGACCTAACATTCATGTTTGATTCATTCTTGCCCAAGGAACAAGAAGTGGATTACTCTCCAGAGACTCTTTTCTTATTTCAAACTCTTTGAATCACTAAGTTTTTTGACTGGCTACAAAATGTTGTTTGTGCAAGATTTTCATCAGTCATTCTCATCAGTTGATTGACTCCACCCCCTTGGTAGTTGAGTGGTTCCAGTGGCCTTTGACACATACTGACTTATAATGCCAAAGATGGATTAGATGTGTTGGCTCCACATAGCAACAATTTTTTAAAAAACCAACATTGCTTTCTATTTGGTTTCTAAGATTAAATCATTCAAAAATTGTCAAAGTATGAGATTTCAATAACTCCACCTCTTCTCCAGGGATACAGTTATGTTCTTGGTTGTGAGGGAAGCAACAAACAGAGGATCCCTTTCCAAAATGGCCTTAATCTTCGGCCTTTGATGCAGTGGATGTGCTGAAATCTTCTGTATGGGAGATGGGGCATCCAGACATTTGGACACTATCTCTTGGCCATAGTGCTCAGGAGAATTCTTTACCTCATCTAATATTCCAGGTTACTGTTAGGAAATAATTGACTAAACTCTTGGTGATAAACATCCCAGAAGGTGCCAGGTTCAGAATCATTTTACAGGGTTTGGGGAGAGGAAACCAAGGAATTCCTATGGTAGAATTAAGAAGAAAGTATCTGGTACCTTGTGGAAAAAGAAACTCCCACAAAATCTAGAATAAGGAAGGGCTTTGTTACAGAAATCTGTGCTTCATGGCTATCCATGCCAAGAATGGTCTCCTAGAACTTATAATAGGACAGCATACCTTTAAGAGACCTAAGGCACTTAGAATTACTGAGAGTCACAGACAAACTCTTACCAAGATACCTAGGCATTATTCTCTCTTCAAAGGCTGTAAGCAAAAGAAATAAGCTCAGTATTTCCTGTTGCTCCTCACCTTAGTATGTTCCCAATTCAATAGAATTAGAAATTTGCCAGACTTCAAAGGATGTGGGATTTGACAGCTTGTCATTTTCCCACAGTCTGTAAGGTTCCAAGGGATACTGGAGTCATGGGTGACATGTTTCCTTGGCTGATAAATAGCTGAACTGAGAACACCCAACACCAGTCCTGGCTTCTTGCCCAATCCCAACGGGGAGAACTATTTTTGGACAATTGAAGCAGACAGACTTGCTAAACGAATGCACACATCTGTTATTTTCATGTTGAGCATCCATAGAAAAGAACTATAAGAGAATGTGTCAAAAGGAAGATAATCGTTTGGAGGCCTCTCCCAACCTTTAAGCTGCCCCTAGAATATTAATTTATCCTGTGTAAGATGAAACTTGCCAAAAGTTAAATAAAACCTGTCAGATTGTCTAAAGGCGAACAAAAAAGACAGGAAAAATAAACATCAAAATCCCACTTTCCCACAAGAGTATGAGTTTATGTTCCTTTTGTTTCTTAAATCTAAGTGGCCAATCTGTTTTTGATCTCTCTTTCATGCAATGTGCCTGGGCTTTGCTTATCATGCCTCACCTGACATGAACTGAGTACCTGTGGCATTTCTCACAGGAGTTATGGTTTTTCCATGTTATGACTTCTAATTACCCTCTCTATTAACTTCAGTTAAATTTTGCACATGATATTTCCTCATCCCAAAGCCTTCAACATGTGGAAGATGGTGAGGGTGTATCCTCAGGTCTTAAATGGCAGACAAGGTCCCATTCCAGGACCTCTCTGGTTCTACTCCTGAGAGACAAAAGCCATCATTTGTCAACGCTGTTATGTCTGTCAAGTGCTTTTGGAGTACACAATTTCTTTCCATCTTCCGATAAGCCTGTGAGACAGTTGTTTTCATTCTCTTATAGGTGAGGAAACTTGAGGTTGAGTAACTTTCTCAAGGTCACAGACACAACTTCAGGCCCTCTAGGTTTTCTGCTAAACCAGTAACCTCCCTTGATTACATCATCTCTTATTCCATTATGCTCCCAAATGGAAGATCAAAACAGCACTGATGCCTCATGAACTCATTATTTCCTAGAGATCTTTAAATGGAAGAATTCAGAAGAGGACAGCATGACTTTGTCCTTGGAGTAAAAGTTCTGAATTGCCATTTTCTTGGGAAAGAATGAGAAAGAGAACAATTGGAGTGGCTGGCTGTGCAAAAGGAACCTATCAACTCTTTCAGGCTGATTATTATAGCTTAAGTAATTTTTCTATGCCCTTCTTATCCCATAGAAGCCCCTGGAGGAGGCCACTAAGCACCCATTTTATTTTACTTATCTTAGAAAAATAGAGAAAGTGTAGGTTCTCCTACAGGCCAAAAGAGAAATACCTGATTGACCTTTGGTTAGTCCAATCCTGGCTTATTTTTATTTTGGAGATAAAGTCTAAAACCTGAAACTGTTCTGGAATTTTTCCCCCACAAATTCTAATTACAAATTCTAATTCAAAGATATTTTGTTTTGTTCTTTTCCAGGTCTTCTTTCCAATATACATTCTCTGTGATTGCTTACCCTTTCTGTTCTTTAATTTCCCCCACATTTGACCTCTCTTTATGTACTTATCACATTTTACATTTTAAAAGTAATACCCTTGCTTTTACCAAATACCCTGGGGTCTATGAAGCTAGTAAGTAATCAAGGTCTACTGACAACCAAAGGTGTACCTCTGAGTAGGTGTCTCCAGAGAAAACATTTACTTTGGTGAATGAACAAGACAATCTATTTCAGTGTGACAAGAAAATACTAGAACTTCTATTTAGATTTATTTTTGTCTTATTTTATTTTTTATATGATATGATATATCTTATATAAGATCCATATGCTATACATTTATAAGGTAATATATATTTGTTTTTAAATATAATATATATTTGAATAGTTGTATGTTTATATAATTTATAAGTATATTAATATACATTTATTGAAAGTGCATGCTTAAAATATTTTTACTATGATGTGTATGATTTAAAAAATTTGGCAATCATACCATAGAGCAGAAGAGTACAAGAGAAGCAGAATACAAATAATAGTACTAGTTACTATTTACTGACTGCTTACCATGTGCCATCTACTCTTCAGTTGCTTTATTCATATTAACTCACTTTATCCTCCCAACAAATCTCTGAAGTAGGTGCCATATTAAGGTACCATGTTATTCCTCTGTTGCAAATGAGATCATTGAAGAATTGAGAGGTTGGGTAATTTATCCAGAGACACAGAACTTCTAAATATCAGGATATGAACTCAGGCCGGTGGGCCCCAGACTCTGTGCTCTTAACCATCTTCGTAACTGCAGTTATTAAGCAGGGTGTGAGGAAGGACTGGACTTAGCGTCCTGAGAGCAATCTATGGGAGCTCATTTTCCTGTTTCCTATGCTAAGAGGCATTTTCCATTCCCTTTGGACATTCTCTCATCTTGAACCTCTTCTGCACCTAGATGTTGAGGCCACAAAAATAAGCCAGACATGGATTCTGCCCTCAAGAAGCTATAGTCAATGCAGAAGATAAAACAATTATATGAATAGCTATATAATACAAGTGGAAAGTGAGAAACACAAAAAAATTAAATACCATAGGGATTTGGAAGAGGCATTTCCTCCAGAAGAAGGAATTGGGGAAAAGTTTGTGGAGTAAGCCACATTTGAGCTGGCTTGAAGCGAAAGCTTATCTCCCAAATCACCATGTAATTAGGTAAAAAATTGCATCATGGAAGTATCTTTGGAAATGCCTGTTTGGGGCTTTAGCCTTTCCCCTTTATGAATCCCCTCCATATTTAAAAGAAGTATGCCTTAGCTAAGCCTTGCTCAGTCTGGTTTCCCTGGCAGGGAGGGTGGGAACAGGAGAGGCATCTCACTAGGAGGTGAGGCGTCATAGAGTTTGGTTTTGGTGGCAATGCCCAGATTTCCCAGCTCGGTATGCTCAGGCCACAGCTACCCCACCTGCTCTGATGCCTAGTGGGAGCAAGGCTACCTTCAGTGGGATACGTGATGCCCAAGAGACTGTAGTTTTAAATCCAGTTTATAACTTAAAATTGTGGAGGTTGCATTTTAGCCTTTGAAACAGCCAAAAATCATCTTCATTACTGAAAATGGTTGACAGTACAAGATTTTCCCAAGATTATCAATAGGCAAAAAAAACCCCACAAAAAACCAACCAACAAAAAACCAAACCAAACAAAAACCCACAAAACTTAGTAGTAGAATGAATCAGAACCTAAGGAGGTAAATAGTCAAAAGATGGGTATGCACCATGGGGGGCGCGTTTTTGAGGCTGAGAACTGCCACCTATTGAGGGGGCTTAAATCAGGATTTTGGCGGAAGCCGTCGTTGTGACAGTCAGTAAATGTCAGTGAGACTCTGTTTCCTCGACATACCCAATTTAGGAATGTGGTCATTCAGCCTTCCCACACTGTGACTCAGCTCAGGAGATACCGAAAATAAATGATTTAACTCACTAAGTCATTTGGAAGTTTACTTCAAAATTGTTAACCCCAGCAAAACTGGGTGATATGTGCGTTGGGAGCCAAACTTGATAATGTTTGTGTTTTCTCCCCACCTTCACTACAAAAGATTTTGTCTTGGAAGAAGCTTAGTCTGACATTTCCAAGACAAGAAAATCAATAGCACTCATATATGTAAGAGTCTGCATCACTGGAACCAGAAAAGCATAAAATAATCTTATCTGTAGGGGAGAAATGGAATTTCATGAGTGATTATATTGAAACATGCCTGCAGACTTAAGTTACTTATGACTTACATGTCTCTAAAGGAAAATATGAATTATAAAGAAAAGTTCTTACTTACTTCTCGGATCTGCACTGACTTATGCCAAGCATAAAGCCTGAGACCAATCTTTGTGCCTCAGATTTTCCATTGATGAGAATGCTACCATGAATGTATCATAGACCTCCTAATGCGTTTTTATAAGTTATTCTTTAATTTTTTTTTAAAGATTTATTTTTATTTTTATTTATTTATTTGAGAGAGAGAGAGAGAGAAACAGCATGAGAGGGGATAGGGTCAGAGGGAGAAGCAGGCTCCCCGCTGAGCCAGGAGCCAGACGCGGGACTCGATCCCAGGACTCCGGGATCATGACCTGAGCCGAAGGCAGTCTCTTAACCAACTGAGCCACCCAGGCGCCCAGTTATTCTTTAATTTTAAAACCTCTGAGAAAGTTCAACTTCAAGGAATATTAGAGGTTTTGTTTTGTTTTGTTTTGTTTTTAAAGGCTTAAAGCAGAAGTGATTCAAGCAGTCCAAAACATTGACAGATGTAACATGTAACTCTAAGGGTTTTCAGACACTAAGTACCTTGAATCTCCCTTTAAAGCTCACTTCATCTTTTAATAAATTATTCTTAGTTTAAATATTCCTTCTTGCTTTAAATTTTCTCTGGCTCCCTGGACTCTGTCCATTCTCTAAGTAGAAAGCAATGTTATCCTACTCCTTGTGACATAAGAATTCCTATATTATTATAACAGAATTCTTTAAAAAAAAATGAATTCTTTGTATTCTTGAAGACACTTATAAAGGATGGACCAACCAACTAATATATATTGAGAACCTACCGAATTACAAATATGATGCTTGTAAAGGGGGTATAAAAAGCTAGCAGAAAAACTAATAATGCAAGAAACAACAGATGCTGGTGAGGATATGGAGAAAGGGGAACCCTCTTATACTGTTGGTGGGAATGCAAACTGGTGCAGCCACTCTGGAAAAGAGAGGAGTTTCCTCATGAAGTTAATAATAGAACTACCCTACGACCCAGCAATTTCACTACTAGGTATTTATCCAAAGGATACAAACATAGTGATTTGAAGGGGCACATGCACCCCTTATATGTTTATAGCAGCAATGTCCACAATAGCCAAAATATGGAAAGAGCCCAGATGTCCATTGACAGATGAATGGATAGAGAAGATGGAATATTACTCCGCCATCAAAAGGAATGAAATCTTGCCATTTGCAATGACGTGGATGGAACTAGAGGTTATGTTAAGTGCAATAAGTCACTCAAAGAAAGACAAATGCCATATGATTTCACTCATATGTGGAATTTAAGAAACAAAACAGATGAACATAGGGGAAGGGAAGGAAAAATAAAATAAGATGAAAACTGAGAGGGAGGCAAACCATAAGAGAGGCTGAACTCTAGGAAACAAACTGAGGATTGCTGGAGGGGTGTGGGGGGAGGGAAGGGATAGTTGGGTGATGGGCATTAAGGAGGACACTTGATGTAATGAGCACTGGGTGTTATATGCAACTGATGAATCACTAAATTCTACCTCTGAAACAAACAAACAAAAAAAGCTAGTAGACTTCCACACAATACCTCTGAGAAACTTCCTGCATTTGCATTGAAAACTTGTTGAATCTCCAAGCTGAGATTCAAGACCAATAATTCCAGTTCTTCAAAGCCAGACTCACCTCTGTACCACCACTGGGTGTGCCCTCTATACTTGGTTATCTCCAATGACAGGGACCTCACTATCTCCTGACAAGCTGCCCCCTCCAATTTTTGACACCACTTAGTTGCTAGAGAAGATAGATCTTTGTGCAAAGTTAGCCACAATGCAGGAATAAGTCAAGTACTGTTAACTGCTCAATCAATTGAAAAAGACAGATTCCTCATGAGGTCAGAGGAAAGAGGAATCGCTGTTGATTATTGTGGTCAGGAAAAGACCGTGATTGAGGGTTAAATCACCAATATCTTTTAGTACTATCTTTTGCCTCCTATGCTAAACTGCCTCTCCTGGAAATTTTCCCACTTTTACTAACTTGCTAAAGAAAACAGTGGGCTGACTCATTCTTTCCAGTCGTCCTTAGGGCTAAAAAACAATGGGAAATTAGCATACTCAGTGGGAGGGAAGCCCACTGGTAGTCTTACCTCTGGAGTCATCCTGATGGCCATCAAGTGATCCAACAGCCCAGGTCCTTCCCTCAGTTCTGAGAGGAAAATGACATGTAGTCCAATTGACATCCATTTTTACATATAAATAAGCAATGCCTTACTAGTAACTCACTAGTTACTAAAATCTAATCTTTATAACTAAAATTAATGGTAAACTTTCATTTACTGAGTTCTCTAATTTAGTATTCTAAGAATTTGAGCTGCTTCTCAATGAGGCAAAACCTCTAGAGTGACTGAGCACATGTTGATAATTTCTAATTTTTGTAATTTGGGGGAGGGACTTTTATGAGTACAGTATTAGTATATCTTGAATTGGTCATGGTTTCCAATTCCTACTCATCTTGACTTAGGATATTTTTACAACTACTATTAGGTTTACTTTTGTGGATCATTTTGTTTTTGTATAATTGCTGGGTTGTAAAGTCTTGAATGTTATTTCCTCATGGATTCTTCTCACAAAGTTCTTGTTTTTTAACTGAAAAGTGGGAATGAAAATTAAGAACTACTAAGGTATAGGGAAGAATTTCCAATGATTTCCAGGCCTTTGCTAGCCCTAGAAATTTCGGATGAACATTTTGGTATTTCAGAACAATGCTCGAGGTTAGATATTATTTTCCCTGATTTAAAAAAGAAGAAACTGAGGCTCAGAAAGATGAAGCGATTTGCTAAGATTTCAGAGCTAATCAGTGGTGGAAATGAAATTAAAACTCAGGTCTACCTGATTCCAAAGACCATGGTCTTTCCATTACATGAACACCATCAACCCCAGAGTGTCTCACATCTAATTCTCCCCTCCAGATTCTTTTCCCTCCAGTCATTTGGCTGAATGTAACTCTAATAATACCTCTAATAACCACCTGGGTAAAATCTTAGCACTAAATTCAGGAAAACCAAATTCTGTTAACAGGAATTTGAATATTACTAAGCTCTTAAGCTGGTATGTGAATGTCTTTTGTTTAAAAATAAAAAAAAAATTGGATGTAATGCTTTTTTTCCCCCCAGCAAGATGTAACACATCTCTATTTCAGGGACTGAAATGCATACTAAGTAAACAGCTATGGGTAAGGTAGCAAAGAGAAAAAAAACCCTCTGACTTTGGAATTTCTTGCAGGCATTCTGCAAAGGCTCACTGATCTTAGAACACTTGGATGTCTCTTATTGCCCCCAGCTGACAGATGAGATTATTAAAGCACTGGCCATTTATTGCATTCACCTCACATCTCTCAGCATTGCTGGCTGTCCAAAGGTATGTGCAGGAGTCAGAGTTTAGACGTGTCCAGCTGAAGCACAGACAAAGAACCCAGGTAGGGTAGCAGTCAGGGGTTAGACGCATCATAGAACGCATTTTCTTCATTATGTCTGAGGTATTCATTACATTTTTTTTCCTCTCCCCAAACTGGAAATAGCTTTATGATATCATTTGTTTCAAAGCAGAATTTTCAAAAAGTTAAAAAAATTCTTATTCAAATACGAAAATGTGTCAAAGGTTTATTTAATTCATTAATGCGAGAATCAGCAAAATGGTAAAACCAGCTCATAGAGCATTTGATCAAACTGAGTATTTATAGGAACTGAAGAAAAAGAATGTTGGAATATGATTGTTAGGTTAGATCCAAAATTGGCTAATGTCCTCTAAGGTACTAAGTCCATAACCTTGGAGTTACAGTTTCTACCATATAGAAATAATTTACATTTCTCCTGGACAAAAATATAACAAGTTACAACATGTAACTTCACTGAGTTTGGGCCCTAGTCAATAGTAATTAGTATGGCATAATTCCTTATAAAATTCCTCTGACTGGCCTGTTAAACAATGTTCCAGTATGACACTGAAAAGACATGTAGTCATCTTTTGTCTTATTTCCAGTGTTTGATAATTTTTCTGACAGCTGTTTATAAAAGAAATACGTACTTATTGTAAAATCTTTGGACTACATATAAAAACAAAAAGAAGAAAGTAAAAATCTGTTGTCATACTACCATCCAGACATAACCATTGTTGGCATTTTATATTTAATCTTCTAGAATATTTTTCTATGTGCACAGAGATTAGAAATAGTTATAGAAGATTTGTGTTTTGTCTTTTTTTTTTAAGGATAGAATCACACTTTCCAAAATACATTGTAGCCTACTTTCTTTTCTCTTAATACACTATGGACATATCTCCATGTCAAGAAATAGAGATCTCTGATTCTGGATTAATATGGCAGATTGAATATACACATATAATTTTGTTCCCTCTTGAAACCCTACAGAACTGCAGAAGAAGGGTGAGGGCCCATGTTGATAGGGAAAACAGGAGAGGAGACAAGAGCAAGAAAATTTTGGAAGCTTGAAATAGATCAACTAATTTAGCAAACCAGAGATAGCTTTGAATCCTAAGCCAACAGTAGAGAAAGCTGGGGGGGGAGGGGGCGGAAATTGATTTGTATCATGATCTTCAAATTTGGTAGCACTGTTTACCCCTGGAACTCAGTTAAGAGGGTGGCTAAAATGAAGAACACTGGGTTAAAAGTTATTGAGAAGTACAGACAGATCCCTAGATTTCCTCCCCTACTTCACACTCCTGGGCACCTGCCCTTCCCCACCTTCACAAAAAGGTTGGATATTTATTTCCTAGATTTCCCAGATTTCTCAACCCTGGCATTATTGATATTTTAGATGAGATAATATTTTGTAGTGGGGGTTATTCTGTGCCCTGTAGAATGCTTAACAGCATCCTTGCCCTCTCCCAGTATGTGTCCATAGCACCTGGTTCCCCATACCCCCTTATCATGATAATGAAAAGTGTCTCCAGATATTGCCAAATGTCCTCTGGGGGGGCAAAATCGTTCTACTACTTGTTCTACAGATAGTAAAAACAGAGGGTTGCTGGGGTGCACCTGGGTGGCTCAGTTGATTAAGTGTTCAGGTCTTGGTTTTGGCTCAGGTCATGAACTCATGGGTTGAGGTATCAGGCTCAGCACTCAGTGGGGAGTCTGCTTGAGGATTCTCTCCCTCTGCTCCTACCCCCACTCATGTATGTGCGCATGCTCTCTCTCTCTCTCTAAAATGAATGAATAAATCTTAAAAAAAGACCCTAAAACACAGAAGGTTGCTGGGCTAGGACATACAATGTATAATTGAGAGTTTGAGCCCAAAAGTGAAAGCAGGAATTAAGTGACTGAATGCCGAATGCAGAGACATTCAAGCACTCTTCCAACACAGCCCATCCAGAATGTGGCTTCCAGATCTTTCCCTCCAGGCAGGAGACTGAAAGCCTCTTTTCTGGAGACTGTAACCAGCACAGGATGAAAAGACAGAAAAATATTGACGTTTGGGGGTTTATCAACTAATAACCCATCTAACCATTGAAACTTTAGGTAGAGAAGACCCACATCATGCACTCAGACCTTCTGATCAGTGTTTAGCCCTTTTGCTATTGATAAATGGCAGACAGTCAAGGATTACCAGACATAACAGAAAAGCCTCTGAAGTGGAAGATAAAGACCAAAACAAATTAATAGAAAAAACTTGGAGGAAGAAAAATATGCAGAGGGAAGAAAATGAAAAAATCTTTTGTTTTTTTTTTAAGATTTTATTTATTTATTTGACAGAGAGAGAGACAGCAAGACAGGGAACACAAGCAGGGGGAGTGGGAGAGGGAGAAGCAGGCTTCCCGCTGAGCAGGGAGCCCAAAGCAGGGCTCAATCCCAGTGGGATCATGATGTGGGATCATGACCTGAGCCACCCAGGCGCCCCTGAAACAGTCTTTTTAAAAAGATCCTCAGAAATTACAAGACCATGAACAACTGTTTTGTCTTCTGTTGTGCACACTGATGGGCTTCTCTCTAGTAAAGCGTCAAACTCTCAAGATGTCCTACATTCTAGCTAGTCTAAAAATTCAGTGTGGTGAGTGGATTAAGAGAGTGAAGCTAGAACAGCCTAATTCCTCCACAGTTATTTGTACTGTAGTAAGGAAGAGGAGGCAGTGGGGGGAAAGATGTGGTAAACTGTGACAAAATTAACCTAGAAAGTTCACAGCAAAATTTTGTTTAATAATGTACTTGTTTTTTGGTTTTTTTTTTAAAGATTTTATTTATTTATTTGAGAGAGAGTGAAAGTGAGAGAGATCACAGAGCTCTGGAGAGGGAGAAACAGACTCGCCACTGAGCGGAGAGCACGATGCGGGGCTCGATCCCAGGACTCCGGGATCATGACCCGAGCCGGAGGCAGTAGCTTAACCAACTGAGCCACCCCGGTGCCCCTTAATAATGTAATTGTTTAGACCAAGAGAAACTGGGGCGCCTGGATGGCTCAGTCAGTTAAGCATCTGCCTTCGGCTCAGGTCATGATCTTGTGGTCCTGGGATCCAGCCCCATGTCAGGCTCCCTGCTCAGCGGGGAGCCTGCTTCTCCATCTTCCTCTGCCTGCCATTCCCCCTGTTTGTGCTCTCTGTCAAATAAATAAAATCTTAAAAAAACCCCAAAAAACTAGAGAAATGAAATGTCTTTCTGGTCACCACCGTATGGTTCTAGAAGTGGGTCAAGGAACTAAGCACACTTAGCAGCACTGACCGTGGACACTCTGCAGAGTTCTTGTTTTCATTGCACACAGACACATAGACACATGGACAACACATTGCTCCCTGGGAATTACCCTGGCCATAAAGCAGGCACAGATGGGGAATGGGCTTTTTAGTGGCTCGACTAATTAGGGGGAAAAGTAGGAGAATGAGAGAAGTAAAGACTCTAGTGAGAATAGGAATTGGGACAGAGGATTTTTTGTTTGTTTGATTTTAGGTTTTTTTTTTTTTACTGTTGTTTTTGCTTTTTGGTAAGGAGAAGCTCCTTCTATAAACTGAGCAGTGGATACTGTCTTGCAGCCTAGAAACTAAGGAGGATTTTACACAAATAAGATATTATAAAACGAATCACCCTATATCAAAGATCTAGGGTGAAAAAAGGGAAGGGGAGTAGATTATTCCAGAACCTCAATGTAAGAGAGAAGAAGGGTTTAATTTTACTATCTCTGTGAGTCAAGTAGGTATCCTGACTCAGAAGATGTGGTGACCATAATTTGGGCCAATTGGAATACTCTTCATTGAGGAATCATAAAGCTATGAGTCCAGTTTAATATAGTCCACCTGCATTGCTTTTTTTTAAATTAAATCTTATTTTACTTTAAATTCCAGTATAGTTGACACATAGTGTTATATTTCCACCTACATTGGTTTTGATGAGCTATAAAACACATTAGTTTCTGGCTCATCATCCTAGGCTAGGTTTCTCAAAGCCCACGAGTCCATCTTGAATGGTCACCTTATCCATCTCCTGGAAGGCCAGCTCTTCTTGCAACCAGCTCACCTCCAAGTTCAGTATGTAGTACTAGGACCCCATCTTACCCAGCACTAAAATGGGAATAACAATCTCTGCTCTGTAGGACTATTTGGACCTTGTATCTGGGCGTTAAGAATTTAGCCAGTCACCTGCACCTCGAGTTCCCAGCCCCATTAAGTCCCAACAACGTCAGTTCAGTCATTGAACATCTTGAGCTTCTGATCTGTGGGAAATGTCAGGCTCCTTTTTCACTCCTTCAGAATCAATAAATCCTAGCTCTCTGAGCTCTACCTGTCCTGGACTTTTCTATCCTCTCATGGTCTTTCTTTTTCTCTACAATTCCGAGGGCTTTTTTTTTTTCCTGTTTCTTTTCAATTACATCGGATCCTCAGAGACCAACATAGTATGGCAGGAATGTCTGAGGGCATTTTTATGAGAATCAGACACAATGTTAAACCTTGGTCCGGAGCATGTTCTGAAAACAGGCCATGCTTAGACAATGACAACATCTATTTTTCCAAACTTAGAAAGTGTACATTTCAAACTGAAGGGTTTTCTGCATAATTCTCTCAACTTTATATTAAAAACAAAGCCAAGCCTCATGGCATGTTTTTTAGAATGTTCAAACATTTAAAATGAGAAATTAAATCCAGTTGGAAAAAAATTCCTTTGAGGAAAGTGATCTCATTGATTCTACAGCAAGTCTCAGTTCAGCTCTGAATTCAAAAGCTAGACCCTGAGTAAGTAAAATAATCTAAGAAGTGAAGTTGAATTATCTCTGCAGAGCATCTGGGCAAACTCTCAAGACACTGGAACCCTCAGCAGAATTTCTCAGAGTAAGATTCATGATTCATGTAGTCTCTGTGGCTTCTTCTCTCTCTTCCCCCACCTACAAACATCTGTCTCACCTACTTGTCCCTTTCCAGAACCGTGTTACTCTCCACACAAACCATCAGAGATGTCCACATTCCTTCTCAGAGCAATCTGACCTTGTCTGCAGGTTAACTTGTAACATGTTATGTTATTAAACCTATGTTTCTAAATTGATGATACCTTAGAGTGGATTTGAGTGTAAAGCCAAATCCCACCATGGCAGTATTTCGTAAGTTGTTCACATTGGTGTGACAGGTATTACTAAGGAAATTTTGATGAAGTTACCCACCCAAAATAGAGAACTCCCTGGGAATTACCCTGGCCATAAAGCAGGATACCATAATTTTACTGTTCTGGAAACAGTTAAATCACTAATGTGAGTTATAGGCCCATCACATGACAAGCTGGCAAGAGTTTTGATTCTGTTTGTTATGGACTGAATTTTTGCCCCCCACCCATTCATATGTTGACACCCTCATTCTCAATGTGATAGGACTGGGAGGTAAGGCTTTTGGGAGGTAATTAGGTGTAGATTGAGGTCATGAGTGTAGAGCCACCATGATGGAATTACTGTCCTTATAAGAATAGGAAGAAACTAGAGCTCTCACTCTGCCCTGTGAAGATATAGCAAGAAAGTAGCCATCTGCAAACCAGGAAGAGGGTCCTCACCAGACAGTCTGTGGGTAACCTAATCTTGGATTTCTCAGCTTCTAGAACTGTGAGAAACAAATGTCTGTTGTTTAAACTATCCAGTCTATGGCATTTTGTTACAGCAGCCCAAGTCAATTAGTACACTATTCTTCCCTGGGATGGAGTTCATTGGAATAATCAGTACTTAACTTTGGCTGTGTGTTCAGATTACAGACTCGGCAATGGAGATGTTATCGGCAAAATGCCATTACTTGCACATTTTGGATATTTCTGGTTGTATCCTGCTTACTGACCAAATGCTTGAGGACCTTCAGAGAGGCTGCAGACAACTTCGAATCCTTAAGATGCAATACTGCAGATGTATTTCCAAGTAAGTATGAACCTGAATATGAAAAGCTTTGAGAACCGCTTTCTGAGAAAACAGAATACGTGATTCTGACATGTGTAATACAGAGTGGATTTCGGAGTTACGAAGCGTCATTCTATTTTTTGCCTGATGGAAGCCAACATTTTGAGCTGAACATTATGAAACTCTCTTCTAAAATGGTCTCTGTGGTTTCCAATCTCTTTCCCAGCAGCCCTTCCACTGCAAGCACTTCCCTTTCCTTGACCATGCAGGTGTTCAAAGCCTTCACTCTGCTCCTTGTAGAACTATCATCACCTCTTCCTCTACTCACCTCTCAAAATATTTCCATTCAGTTCATTTCCCCTAGGCGCTAAAAAACAATTCGATTAAACCAGTGAACTATTGAGTATAAATTACTAACAGTTACCCTAAGCCCCATCTCTCTCAAAGCTATTTGCTTGATAGTTGTTACTCATTTAGGGATTTCCTGTAAAAGCTAGAGCTCAGGGTAAAGCATTCTGGCTTGACCGCTACAGGCCCGTGCTGGTTCCTGCAACTGGCAAGATGTTTATGTTAAAGCAAAAGTTGGGCAAATAAGCAATCTATACAAGTAGAAGGTCTCAGGTGTCTACACAGTGAGTTTTTAAATATAAAGCAGTTATTTGCTTCATTGTTTAGTTTTTTTCCTATTGATGGAGAGTAAAAATGTGCAAGTAGTTTTAACTGACCTGATGAAGTAACCCGTGGAGTGTTCAAAATGAGAATTCTTGACCAATCCCTGAAGGTCCGGTTCTTTTCTGCAGGCTGGAAAAATGAATACTAAGAATTATTATTATCAAAGTATATTGTGTTCTAAGCACATATATTCACAGAGGAATTTTCTTATTAAGTAAGCAATCCTGGCATGAACTGAACTATGAGATCTGCTCAATTGAAGACTGAGGAAGAAAATGGTTTCTGATCCAAGGCTGTATGTGTTAAAATGAAATGAAAAAAAAAGCATACAAAAATTATTACTTGTAAAATAGGCATTCCCACTGGCCCAGCCCTGTTTGGGGGAGGGCAGCCAACTGAAGCTGGATCAGAAAAAAAGAAGCAGGTCTGAAAATTTTTGAAGAAGAGCAGAGACTCAACCCTTCTTAATAGGTCTGGAGATGATTGATACAGATATTATTAGCTTAATTGAAAAATGATACCATGAAACAAGGTCCTGGGAGTCCCTGCCAACCTTGTCATATCATTAAACACACAACTTTGGGTCAGATGACAATGGATGAATAACATATTACACAGAGGAGTTTGGCTTCTAATCTTCTGGTTTATTTTGACAATCACTATTTTGGGGAGGTAATATCACTGAACTTCTCATAAGTGGGATTTTAAGAATGAATGGAGACTTTCTGGCATGGGCCTCTGTGAACCTAATTATGGTATGGGATATTAGAGTGTGATAAATAATGGTATTTGGTTAAGAAGACCCAAACTACCTGGTAATACCCTAATCCTGCCTTTGACTGCTTGCTCCTCTTCAAGGTTACTAGATAAAAAATACGTGAAGAAAACAAAACAAGGCAAAGTAAGACTTTACTACTAGCTAGGCTTGGCCAACAAAACCCTGATGCAAAACTCTAGTTAACTAGTTGGATCTATGAAAAATTCCTTTACCTAAGCTAGGACAGCCAAAGTCTTCCTTGTTTTCTACCACCAAGCCTGGCTGTCCCTACCAGCAAGAAGCAGAGACATGGTCCTAGTGCTTAGAGGGGAACTGGCTTTTGTCCATCTCATTGTCTAAAATGGCCAAACCACCTCAGTCTTCCTCATAGGCCCACCCCTGCTAAGCTCCAGTAGGAACGAGGCCTACAATCCTCTGATTCTATCTTTGTCTAGCAATAAAGAAGAGCAGTCCCCTCAGTAGAGTGGCTTGGAGAGTCTCAGCATTTGGACTAGTAAGGCTCCAAGTACTTGTCTTGACTTCCAGCTTCTAGGACAGGGCACTGTTTTTTAGCCAAGAAGCTGCCAAAATACCTGGTCCTGAAAACTTTGATTGGAGAAGTGTTAAGGCCTGGCCAGGGTCATGTTTGTTTGGGGTCAGCTCTAAGGACTATAAAGCAGCTTCCTTCTCCACTTAAATCCTTGGGTGGGCCTTTCAAGACTCAAGTTCATGATGATGTCGAATTGCTTACCTATTTATGTTCACTCTAAAAAAGCAGAGTCGTTTGCTCTTACCAGGGCTAATGTGTCTCCCTCAACTGCAGTGGCTGTTTTGTCTGGGTGGAATGTAACATTTGGTAATTGAGATAGAGGAAATTTTTCTTGCTTGGGAAGAGGTTCAATGGCTTTGAATCACAAAGTGTTGGACTCCCGCACATTTGATTCCATTTGAACATGAAAACATTGGATGATGAGGCTCTAAAATCCAATTACAGCCATCAGAAGAAACTTTTTTATGTATAAATTCCCCCATACTCAATGGACTATAAAAATATTGTACCAGCTTTGCAAATCAAAGATGCCTGTCCAGCTGAACTGGGGGAGTAGCAAACTTTTGGTCAATGA
The DNA here is from genome assembly GCF_029215605.1 of Mirounga angustirostris. NCBI lineage: Eukaryota > Metazoa > Chordata > Mammalia > Carnivora > Phocidae > Mirounga > Mirounga angustirostris. Next base: position 85,061,817 of record NW_026991720.1, on the reverse strand, counting down.
GAAAATTGGCTACAGGTCTTTTCCAAGAGAGCTTTCAGCATGAGATATGCTGTCATTCTACCAACTCCAGAGCCTAAAGAGATCACAAGAAGTGATTCTAGAAGCATCATGTGGAGACACAACCTAGGCTCCTTTAATTCAAGGAGGAGTAAGTAGCAACTATGATCATAAACATGACAAGAATGTCTGTTTAGATTTGAAGCAATTGTGTACAACCAGCCTTTCAACATATGGCCCTCCATGGGAAAAACAAGAAAGGCAACGGAAAGGAAGAAAAGCATAATGGGAGAGAGGGAAAAAGACCTAAACAATGGTCCCCACAACCCAGGAGGGTCTGAACCACAGGGAGGTAAAAGAGACATTAAGTCTATAATTAGCAAAGAATAAAGGGCCCTTTCTGACATTTTTGTGTCCAGAGTCCAAAACTTTCAACTTTAAAGAGATGAGTAGAGTCTTGGTGGCCTTTAGAGCCCCAAACAGCAGTACAGAGATTTCTTAAAGGCCTTCTGTAGCAGTTGCTGGCAGCATGAATTACTAGCCAGGCACCCTGAGAGGTCTGTTGCTAGGAAATAAAACTGATTATCAGAGTTCTCTTCTCCAGCTCATGGAAAAATCTTTGGGGAAAACCTCTGTGATCTGGAGCTACTGAATGTTATTAGTATGAACAAATAATATTAACAATTATTATTTGCTATGTATTGTGTTAATCCTATTTTATGTTTACTATCTCATCTAATCCTCATAATTACCCCCATTACCATAAAAATGAATAAGGAAACTGGTTTAAGCAGCTTAAATAAGTCCCAAGGTCAAACAAATAAAAGGCAGAGTCATACTTTGTACCTATGTCTTAATCATTACTATGTTGCTCTTTTGCCTTTAGATTAGTGATTTTCAAGCTTTTTGAAAGCTCTAACACTCAAAGGACTTGATCAATAAGGGGGCACATGAGTTCTGTTGTGCCTAGTTTACTTGTTGATGCATAAATCTGAGAAGCTGGTGATTACCAGCAGTCTTTGTGTTGGCTTCAACACCCCCCACCCTTTTTTGCCTACTCAAGAAACTAGGAGGAAATGTGTGTGAGGGCAAGTAATGTTATTATAGGAATAACCTTGAATCTCCTTTGATTTATAAAACCCCCAAATCACAAAATTCAGTACCTCATTATAATTAAACATTTAATGTGATACTTCACAACTGTTTGTGACATATCATTTTGAAAATCATGTTTTTTATTGATCCAGAGAAACCTGTCTCACCAAGTTAAATGAGTAATGATGACTAACCACTGCAGCCCACTGGTTCGGTTCCCAAAACATCTCCTACAAGGTCCAAGGACCTTAGAGTCACTTAAGTCAAGCCAGAGTGGAAGGGAGTCAAAGGATTCCTTCCATATGTACTCTAAGAAATTTAGAACACATAGTAATTCCTAACCATACATTTTCTTTTCAGTATTTCCTAGCTCCCATATATTGCCCATACCAGGACACCAAACTACTTTAAAAGAAAGAGAGAGAGTGTGTGTTCTTTTTGGCCAGAACATTCAGTTTCTACATTTTCAAGTTTCTGGATACTGTTCAAAAGTGCATGCGTGCCAACACCCAGCAAAACAGGATGTGTGAAAAAGAACTCAGAGATATTTGCTGGCAGTGACCCCCGCTGGTCTGTTCTCTTGGTCAGGTCCTGAGTCTTAGGAGTCAGTCCTAAGAGGATGGATGCCAAAGATCCGAGTAAGTTGGTGAGGACAGCTAGTTCATGGGCTAAGGATTTTCTAAAAGGTGGAGAGGAAAGTGATTAGGGAATAGTCTACACTGACATTCAAATTCTAATAATCCCAGATTTGCCCCAGTCCAGATTCACATTTTTCAGTTTTTTCCCCCACTACCCTTGCTGTGAAAGCCTACATGCTTTAAGATATGCCTTAGAAACACTCTATAGACTACAGAAAGCCTTAACCTCCTGGCTTTTGAGACTGGGGGAGGAAGGGAAGGGAAGAAGGGTCTGAGACCTGATCCTTTGCTCCTCTCTGGTCTGTAAGCATTACCTCCAATGGTCAGGGGACCCTCGGATGTTTAGTTTCACTGAAGCTGACTATGGGTAGAACAAAGAGCAGTGCTTACCACTAAGAGCTAAGGTAAGGGTGGCAAGGAGCCAAGAAATAGGGGTCAGCTCCCCTAACCCTTATGTTGTTCAAGGGTCAACTGTATTTCAACAAGGGAGGACATTTTTCACAGGAGTTTTATCTCCTGCTTTCCCGAAAAGGAAGGAAGATCCATTCCTGCCCCAGCAACAATGCACTGACTACCACTTGCAGTCAGTGAGAAACTGTCACAACCTCAAACTCTTGTTCTTCTCCAATAAACTTTGTTGAAAACAATGCTCCCCAATTTCCTCTGAAAACATAATAAAAGCTGACCTTCCCTTCTTCTTTTTGGACTTGCCTATGGTTTACCATAGTTTGCTGGTCCTGAATTGCAATTCCTCTGTTATTCCCAAATAAACTTATTTTTTTTATCTTAAACAAAATTGCTCTTTGTTCTGCTTAAAGTTAACAGCATATACCATTGGGTACTTCCTCCATGGGTAGTGCTCAAACTTATTTTGATTCTGTCTCATCGCATTGCATTTAACGAGTACTCTTCCCTATTCATTCCCTATTTTTGTCTATATTGAGGATTCAGTATCCCCAACTTTCTTGTTTTTTTCTCAAACTCCCATTATTTGCCCTGTTATCATCTAATTTACCCTGGCTTGTAGCTGACTGAGGAACTGTATGACCTATTATTTAAATGTTACCAAATCAGCATTAAGAGCACTTATCCTCCTACCAGACCACTCAAAAACTGTTGCTCTTCTGAGGCCAAAGCTACATATACTTTGGTCAATTACTTACAAATCTTTTACTCCCCAAATTCGTCCTTTTCCTAAAGGTTAAGGCCATTGTTGCCTATAATTGTACTGGTCTTATCATCGGTGACACTGAATCATGATCAACAACTGTGAACTACAGTATGCACGTCCAAAGCTCTGTTGTTTGGGAGGCAGAGGGCAAGAGGGGGCTGGGAATAGCAACCTACGAATGCCTCAGACCTTCAGAAGAGAGCAAAAAGGGCTTCCCTTGTTGGTGTAAACTGCTGAAAATGTCTTGTTTTGGTTGTCACTGAAGATACAAAGAAATGGAATACACCCTTAAATAACTTACTACCTTCTTAAACAAAAGGAAAATAATAAAGTTTAAAATTATAAACAATTAATGCCATGAAGCTATGTATTGGAAACTAATTAACTCCATGATCAACTTCCTATAGAGTTCAGAGGAAAAAGGGACTGGGTTTAGGTCTTTACAGGAGGCTGGATTGGTTTAAGGTTTTGAAAGATGGATCGAGTTTAAATAGGCAGACATGGGGTGAAGGGTAAGTAACAATGAAGCTCCGTTGCCTAGGGTAGTGTTTTATATTTGAAACTGATGGTGCCAGTATTTTATGCTTCGGATTCCCTCAGCATTTGGTATTATGTTGCAGTAAGTACTCAAGGGAAAACAATCTCATGGAAAACACCCTCAAAGACATGGCAATCTCAACTCCACAGAATTGGAAAGGGAGAATAATCTTCAGAAGAAAATGGGGGAAAGCTAACGATACAACACTATTATTACAGCATAATGATGTCCTACTTAGAGGACATACAAAGGTCATATAAGAAGTTTCAAATGTAGGACCACACTTTAAAAAAATTAAAACATTAACAGAATGCCAAACTTCATCTTTGACAATAAACATCATTTTCAAATTTGAGAATAAGTACTTCTCTAAAGAGAAGACACTTGTTTGCCAAGTTTTAGTCCATAGGATTGGTGGCTCAGAACTAGAAATTTGTATATTTGCTTTTACTCATATTTTTCTTTAAACTTGTGTGGTTTTTTTGTTTTGTTTTGTTTTGTTTATGTGAGTGCAATTATATATGCCAAAAGCAATGTGGTAAGAGATGGAATTAGCAATGCTATGGTTGTCTCCCTGTTGAGTTTGGTTATAATTATTTTAATACATCTAAAATTTGGTTCAAATGAAATAGCATTTTACACAACTGGTGCATCTCAGCCTTTTCCAATTTCATTGTGCTGCCTGAACTCATATAGCCATCGAGCACAAATTTAACACAAACCATGTGGTAATACCAGCTTCTTTATCAATGACTATTTCCAGAACTTTGCAATCAATAACTCAATGTAATATATGGTAATAGTGGGCAAAGTAGCCCCTTCATAGGCAAACATCATTACTCATTTCTGATCCTACAGAAGTTGTCAATTACTCATTTTTTTGAGTACTGATCTCAACATTCAAACCAACTTCCTAGAAAAATGGCATTGTTCTACCCTTGAAAAGGCATTTTCAAGTTAGATATACTGTTTTTTTCTGATGCTGTGATATTGTGATTTTATGAAAAATATATTTTGGTCATTTAGATGACCAATATATGTTTGGTCTTCCTTCATAGTTCTTAGCTCACAGCTACCAACCCTCTTGGAATTTCCTGGGCAGTAAGAGCAATGAGAGCATCTTTTGTCATAATATTTGGTCTGATTTCCTGGGAGGGGAGATTAAATCAATCACCAATGGCCAATGATTTCATGAAACACGTCTACATAATGAAGCCTTCATAAAATCCTAACGGGACAGGGTTTGGACAGCTTCCGGGTTGGTTAATGTGCATAGATTTGGGGAGTGGTGCACCTAGAGAGGGCATGGAGGCTCCATACCCTTTCCCCACACCCTGTCCTATATATCTCTTCCATCTGGCTATTCCTGAGTTATACCCTTTTATAATACACCAGTGATCCAGTAAGCAAAATGTTCCTCTGAGTTCTGTGAGCAACTCTAGCAAATTAATTGAACCCAAGAAGGGTTGGGGGAGGGGGCAAGGAATTGTTGGAACTTCTGCTCTATAGCTGGTCAGTCAGAAGCCTGAGTGACAACCTGGATGTAATTGGTATCTAAAGTGGAGGGCAGTCTTCTGAGACTGAGCCTTTAACCTGTGGAATCTTTCATGCTGTCTCTGGAATTGAGCTGAATTGTAGGACATCAGCTGCTAAGAATTGCTTGGGGGTGGAGACCCCCTGCCCCCTTTTTAAAACTGGGGTCCAGAATGACTTTTAGATGCTTTTTTTGCTTTCTTCCTTACTTCTTCCTAAGAAAGACAATAGTATTTTTAATCATTTTGGTCACTGACACCTTTGAGAGTTTGATGAAAGTCACAAACCCTCTCCTCAGAAAAATGTGTATTAGATACAAAACTGCATGAATTTTCAGGGAATTCATGGACCTCCCTGAAGTTCATCCATCTATCCAATAGGGATCTGTGGACTCTGGGTTAAGAGCTCCTGCATGGTGGGACTTCACAGGTTGGCTGGTTAGGGTACTCCCTCATCAAAGAAACTGGAAATACCAGGCAGAAGGCTCATTCAAGGGCACTACAGAGTGCCCTCAGTGTTCCCACTCCATTGCCATGTGTAGTTTCCTTACCCATTCAGAGTCTGTTAATCTCTGAACTGGCTGTACCAGAGAGCTACTGAGCTACTTAAGCTTTGGGACCCTGAATATTTGCATAATTATCCTTACCCTCCCTCTCAGGATTGCAAGAGAGCTGTGAAATTATTGACTTGTGACAGTTCTTTTACTCCAAATCTGCTCTAGTTTGAATATTCTGCATTAGTAATTACTTCTGCTCTGGCTAATGCGAATCACTGTTATTGCAGGGAAGCAGCGAAGAGAATGTCATCTGTCGTTCAGCAACAGGAATATAACCCTAATGACCCTCCACTTTGGTTTGGCTATGATTATGAAGGCAAGCCCCTTAAAAGACAACATGAGATAACATCACTTAAAGGAGACGAAGAAGTCATAGTGACAGAGTCAACACACAGTAGTGAAGAAGTAGTATGACCTTCAGCCTCAACAGGAAGAACAAAAAATCTAGAACTTGGTAACTTCATCTGATGCAAGTATTTTTACCAGCTGGATCTCAACAGTGTAAACAAGCAGCAAATCATCTCCTGATTTTTATTCCAACTACAAATATTTCTAAATACATTATTAGTTCTTCTAATTGATTTAATCATGATTTTTTTTTAAAAAAGCCAAATCAAGTATTGCTACTATGTAATTTTTCCACTTAAATTTACCTTAATCAAACAAATAGTTCTGATGAGATTATCAAATCTAAGGTTATAGTTATATAAAACCACCCTGAGAGATGTGATGTTCTTAACAAGGAATTTAGAAGCTTTTCTTTACAAAAGAAAGCAGAGATGGTCATATGAGTCAGCATAAGAGTTTGAGCCAGGGCAATGATTTTAAGAATCTGACAATATAAAAAGTATAGACATACATTTTTTAAAGGAAACAAGGCTTTCTTGTTATTTCCAGGTATTTAACAATAAGAACTAAATGCCACTTAACCCTGGACTCAACTCCACATTTGACTTCACAGTCAGGGATAAATTAAATGAAACATGAACTACCTATGAATTGATAGGCTGTCCCTGCAATGTTTCAGAAAGGTCTCTTTTTAATCACATTGGAGCTATGGAGTAATTTTAAAAACTATGCTATGTCAAAAAAGATGCTGTCCCTATTTTATGCTAAGAGGTATGGGTTATCGTGTACTTATTATTTTTAAAGAGCTTTCATCTGCGGATTTTTACCACTCTGGGAAAAGATAATACTACAGAATTCAAATGATCACATGCTGGTATTATCATTATTTGATATTATGTGATACTCCTGTTGACAGAGTCCAGGAAAAAGCCCAACTCTGTTCTGACTGCCACGAACAAGCTGTGTTGGTAATATTGGATCAGTCTTTTAACCTATTTCCTTCATTACCTTTTTTTTTTTTTTTAAGATTTTATTTATTTGACAGAGAGAGAGAGAGAAGAGCAGGGGGAGAGGGAGAAACAGGCTCTCCACAGAGAACCCGATGCGGGACTCTATCCCAGGACCCTGAGATCATGACCTGAGCTGAAGGCAGACGCTTAACCGACTGAGCCACCCAGGCACCCCCTTTATCTTTTTTTTTTTTTAAGTTTTAATTCCTGTGTAGTTAACATACAGTGTTATCTTAGTTTTATGTATACAATATAGTGATTCAATAATTCCATATATTACTAAGTGCTCATCATGGCAAGTGTACTCTTAATTCCCTTCATCTATTTCACCCATCACCCCACACACCTGCCCTCTGGTAACCATCAGTTTGTTCTGTATAGTTAAGAGTCTGTTTTTACATTTGTCTTTTTTCTGTTTCTTAAATTCCACATATGAATGAAATTATATGGTATTTGTCTTTCTCTGACTTATTTCACTTAGCATAATACTCTCTAGGTCCAGGAGCGCCTGGGTGGCTCAGTTGGTTAAGTGTCTGCCTTTGGCTCAGGTCATGATCCCGGGGTCCTGGGATGGAGCCCTGTGTGGCTCCCTGCTCAGCAGGATGTCTGCCTTTCCCTCTCCCTCTGCCTCTCCCCCTGTTCATGCTCTCTCTCAAATAAAATCTTAAAAAACAAACACTGCACCCTTTAAAAAAAAATTCTCTAGCTACAACCATGTGGTTGCAAATGTTAAGATTTCATTCTTTTTAATGGCTGAATAATATTCCATTGTATAGCTATACCACATCTTCTTTATCCATCCATCGATGGACATTTGGGTTGCTTCCATAATCTAGCTATTGTAAATAATGCTGCACTTAACATAGGGGTGTATACATCCCTTAGAATTGGTGTTTTCATATTCTTTGGGTAAATACCTACTACTGCAATTGCTGGACCATATGGTAGCTCTATTTAAATTTTTTTTTTTTTAAGATTTTGTCAGAGAAAGAGAGCACAGGCAGAGGGAGAAGCAGGCTCCCCATTGAGCCAGGAGCCCAACATGGGACTCAATCAGGACCCTGGGAAAATGACCTGACCCGAAGGCAGATGCTTAACTGACTGAGCCACCCAGGTGTCCCTACTTTTAATTTTTTGAGGAACCTTTGCACTGTCTTCCACAGTGCCTGCACCAGTTTGCATCCCCACTGACAGTGCAAGAGAGTTCCTTTTTCTCTATATCCCCACCACTGCTTGTTTTTTATTGTAGCCATTCCAACAGGTATGAGGTGATATCCCATTGTGGTTTTGATTTGCATTTCCCTGATAATGATTGATGTTGAGCGTCTTTTCATGTGTCTGTTGGCCATCTGGATGTCTTGTTTGAAGAAGTGTCTGTTCATGTCTTCTGCCCATTTTAAATTGGATTTTTTTTTTGGTGTTGAACTGTAGAAGTTCTCTATATATTTTGGATACTAACCCTTTATTGGGTAAGTCATTTGCAAATATCTTCTCCTATTCAGTAGGTTGCCATTTAGTTTTATTGGTTGTTTCCTTTGCTGTGCAGCAACTTTTTATTTTGATGTATTCCAATATTTTTGCTTTTGTTTCCCTTGCCTCAGGAGACAGATCTAAAAAGATGTTGTTACAGCTGGTGTCAGAGAAATTACTGCCTGTGCTCCCTTCTAGGATTTTCATGGTTTCAGGTCTCACATTTAGGTCCTTAATCCATTCTGAATTTATTTTTGTGTATGGCATAGGAAAGTGGTCCAGTTTTCTCAACACCATTTATTGAAGAGACTTTTTCCCATTACATACTTTTGCCTCCTTTGTTGAATATTGACCACATAATTGTGGGTTTATTTCTGGTCTTTCTATCCTGTTCCATTAATCTGTTTATTTTTGTGCCAGTACCATACTGTTTTGATTACTGCAGCTTTGTAAAATTTGAAACCTGGAATTCTGATACCTCCAGTTTTGTTTTTCTTTTTCAAGACTGCTTTGGCTATTTGGGGTCTATTGAGGTTCCATACAAATTTTAGGATTGTTTGTTCTATGAAAAAATAATTTTAGTATTGTTTATTCTGTGAAAAATGCTGTTGGTTCCTTATCTCTTAAGTAAAGTTAATCACTGTCTCTTTGTATCCCACAAATCTGAAGTAAGGATAAAACTTAAGGTAAAGAATGAGTTATTTTGAAAAGTTTAAAATGGGCTGCATAAAATGGGCTGCATAAGGTATTATTATAAGGTACTCTGTATTAGCTAAATGCTTTTAATAATTCTCCCCCTTTTAAGGTTGATTTTGAGAGTTTTTGAAATAAGGTAATATTACTTACCTGTAGAATGGTTCCTAGAAGTGGACAGCAGGGGAATCAGCTGAGTAGGAAGTTTTCAGACCTGAGCTAAGAGATTTAAGAGGGTAATTTTTAACTAAATCTAGAGATTTCTGGCAGCTGCAGAAAAATTGGCTTCTGATCCCTAAGTGTTTCAAGCACACAACTGGAGAGACCTATAAAAGAGGCAACTGCTTTCTAAAGGAAAAAAAATAAAATAAAAATAAAACCTGCATGGGGAAGATGAAGGGTAAGGAGAAAGACACCCTGTTATGTTATGTTCTCTAGAAATCAAGCAGGGTGTTTGGTATTTAACTGCCAAAGCTTGCTCCAAAACTCTTTGAGTAAGATCCTCTTTTAAACAAAAACAGGAGACACATTTGTTCCTTATGGAAACACAAATTTTATAACTACACAAATGGAAGAAAAGGAGTAGATGTTAGAAAAAGTTTACAGCTGTTATGCTCATGACCTTTCTGGCTGTTGACTAATTTCATAAACTTTATTTTTAGTCATGAAAATATTTATATAATTGTATGAGGGTGAAAAAGATTATAAAAATTGCCTCATTGCCTCACAGTTTCCTCTATTTAATAATTCAGCACACATACAGTATAAACACATCAAACATACTAACATGAATATTTCCCCAACTTCTATAAATTTTGATTTCATGAAGATTGAACAAAAGGAGACTTTTTTTTTTTTGAAGATTTTTAAAAATTTATTTATTTGACAGAGAGAGATACAGCGAGAGTGGGAACACAAGCAGGGGGAGTGGGAGAGGGAGAAGCAGGCTTCTCGCCAAGCAGGGAGCCCGATGCGGGGCTCGATCCCAGGACCCTGGGACCATGACCTGAGCTGAAGGCAGATACTTAATGACTGAGCCACCCAGGCGCCCAAGGAGACTTTGAGATATTCCACGAAGTTTACTTTTTGTTTCATAAATATGAAGTTAGAAGTAGAACTCTGAATAAATAAAATACTAACAAAGGTATTATTATAAATCATAGTATTTGAGAAGACTTATTAGAAAGCATTAAGAACTGATTTATCCTAATCATAAAAAACATAATCCAAAAGATAGGTCTATTCAGTCTTGTGTAAGTTAAGTGCCCCAGAAGTAGACAAGTAAGGTTTGAAAGAGAATTCAGGAAATAACTTTATACAGTACACTATTGTAAAAGTGAAAATCAATCTTTATACAGCAGGCTATAAAATCACTGAATGTCTCTCCTCTTCCCAATGCATTATATCTTGAATTATACAAAAAAAAATTAAGAATCAGTAGCAAATGCATCACATTTAGATGTGTTTTATTCACAGCTTAAATTTACACCGATGTCGTAAGAAGTTCTAAGTAGCAAATGTGTTATGAGAGAGCAATGTGCAAGAAATTCTAAGATAACTGCCACCCCATTACTTATGCCTTTGTATAATCGCCTCCTCTTGAGTGTAAGTGGAAATTATAAATATGATGAGACAGCACTCCCATGATTATGTTACATTATATGGCAAAACAAAGATTATTCTGGGCAGGCCTGATCACATCAAGTGAGCCCTTTAAGAGCAGTTTCTCCAGCTGGTTACAGAAGAGATCAGATATAGAAGCATCAAATGCAACATTGCTGGCTTAAAGATGGAGAGGGCCAAACGAGAAGGAATGTAAGTGGCCTGTAGAAGCTTAGAGTGATTGCTGACGGACAGCAAGAAAACAGAGACCTCAGTAGTAATCACAGGCAACTGGATTTTGCCAACAATATGGACAAGCTTGAAAGTAGATTCCCCCCCCCCCAGAGCATCTAGATGAGAACACAGCCTGGTTAATGCCGAGTCAGGTCTTGTCCACCCTGAGCAGAGAACATAGCCATGCAGATCTCCTGACGTACAGAACTGTGAGCTAAAAATAAGTGTGATTTTAAGTCAGCAAGTTTGTGGTAATTTCATTACAGGGCAATAGAAAATGAATAGCTAAGTACAAATTTTCAAAAGGCCCCCACAAGACAATTCACCAGTATTCATTCCAATTTGTTGTTTTCAACATTTATATGAACTGTGGTATTTGCATTTTTGTAGTCACAGATCTGCTAATCATTGTTAAAAATTATAAATACAACTCAAACCATTCTTAGTCCTGCAGTTTCAGGGACTGAAACCAGCTTTGACTTCTAAATTTTACAGTGCCTTCTGGGGCATCAGCCTTAATCCATTTTTCATGTTTGCTTGCTTGATTCATGAGCCCTGAAACATAAAATTGCGTACAGTTATATCTTCATTGACAAGAGCAATATTTGACTACATAGATCCGAACAACACATCTCTGAAACTGAAAAATACTTTGGAACAGCAAAAATCTTAGAAAAGATAGTCTGAGTTGGGAGAGTTGCAAAGAGGTTACCTGGGCTTATTCCCTCCTTTCATTTTCTCAGAACAACTGAAAGGGAAGCTACTCTTTTTTTGTTGTTGTTGTTTTTGTATGCAGGTTTTAAAGAGGTTTATTTAAGTACAACTGACAAACTACAAGTGCTTCACATATGCAATACAGTAAGTTTTGACATGTAAAACTCTGTGAAACCATCTCTTCAATCAAAATAATGAATATATCCATCACTTCTACAAGATGCCTCCATACACCTTTGTCATCTCTTCCTCCTGCCCTTTCCCTGTCACCTCCAGACAGTCCACCCAACACCCCAATTACTGATCTGCTTTGTGTCACTACAGATTAGTTGCATTTTCTACAATTTTACAATATATATTTTAATTTTTTTTAAATCTAGGTGTTTCACTCAGCATAATCATTTTGAGATTCATTCACACTGTAGCAGGTATCAGGTAGTTTCCTAACACACATGATGATCAGTACTTTGCTGAATGCTCACGGGCACCCTGTGCAGCTCCCTCCTCTCCGGAATTCTCTTCTTGTGAAATCTAGCAGTCCTGGTCTCTGCAGATGCTTAGTCTCTTCCCTGTCAGGAGTCTGTTGGGCTCTGTATTACCCCTTCCTGCCCTGCAGCCTGGAAACTCCCTCCAGGTAATATGCTGTAGCAGGCATAGAGCTCAACTGGTTTATTTCCCATCTCTCATCTAGTTCTGTTTTTTTCTTTCGATCGAGATAATTAGGGTGTTACACCTCCTCTAAAGTTCCATTGCCATTCTGGATTTAAGAGATCAGTCAAATCTGAACTGAAGAGACTTGTGAATACACTGTCTCACTTCCTTATATACATTTTCTTTGCTGAATCCAAGCACGCAAATCAGCAAACAATTCTTTTCTTTAGTATAGTTTTTTCCTTTGTTAGTACCATGTGATGTTCCTAGCTGATGAAAAGGTGCTTTGTACCATCCAATCTTCGTGCCAAGTGCCTCTTTGATACAAATTCTTCTGTGAGTTCTTGCCTCGCCCCTTTCATCTGAGCCATAATCTTGTCTATGTTTTAGAGTTCATTGCATCTTTCAAGTATCCAATGACTTCCTCTGGAGTTTTTCCTTCTACCTCTTTTGCTATATTTCAATTCCATCATTACTTCTCAGTAAACTGGTTAAAATATCATTCCTATTGGTAAATCCCTGTTAGAAAAATTAAAAAAAAAAACAAAACCCCCCAAACCCAAAAAACCACCCCAGGCCCAAATGGTGTCACTTAGACCGAGTTCCAAACAGGTGCTTAATATAAAATCTAACTGCAGTTTCAAACTCCCCAAAAATGTAGTCTTGGATGGTCATTCAGGAATTTTTCAGTCACTGCCAATGGGTCTGCCACAAGGGCCCTCTCCATCCCAGAGGAAGATGAGGTCATTTGAATGATAAGACCCCTTTGTTTTTTTCCCCCCTAGAAAGGGCCTAGCCTGGAACAATCCTTTTCTTTTGCTAATAACTTTCTTGCTCCTTTCCGCCTCTAGAAAAACCTTCCATTTTGTACAACTCCTTGGTGTGCCTCTCTACTTGCTAGGTGAGGTGCCGCCCAATTCATGAATCGTTTAATAAAGCCAATTAGATCTTCAAATTTACCTGGTTGAATTTTGTTATTTCATGGGAGCTTCTTTTTTTCCTCCAACTCTTCATTATTAAGGGGTTCAGTTCTGTCAATTTAAATGTTCTTCTTTTTGGCCTGTGCTGCATTTGGTAAGTCACAATTTCAAGGTACCTGCACCCAACAGTTTTTCTATAACACAGAATTTTTTTTCTAGTAATTCAAATAAATGTAGAGGAAAGAACCGGAAATCCTGAACATTGGTTGCTCTAACTTTATTATTTTTTCACGCTATTTGGCATCAACAGCAAAGCATCAACAACAGTAAGGTCTTCCCAACTATCTAAGATTTTTTCCTTAATATATTTAATTCATCGCCTCCCCAGTCATGCTTTTCTTGCTTGCGGAGAGAGAAGCCAATCTACTCAATTTCCTTTTGCAGCAGCAGAGGCTACCGTAGGGGAGGAAGACCTTCCCCTGCCCAGGGTTCTTCTAGCTGGACTTAGAATCAAACTGACAAGAGACAGATTTACAGGAGAAAATTTAATAGGTGTACATATGAGGAATCCACACAGACATGAAATCCCAAAGACAATGAGGCAACATGAAGTTTATATAAGCTAAGAAAAGGGGTAGGGCCTGAGGCTACAAAGGGGAGAAGACCATTAGCAAGAAAGTGAAAGGAGATGTTCTGAAAAACAAAAGTTGCCCTATTATGCAGGTAAGTTTCTTAGGTAAAGGGGAGTCTCTGTTACTAGCTCTCGGGGTGACACAGGCTCTCCTTTCCAATGTAAATTTAGGCAACTGAGGGGCAGGCAGACAGCTTTTCCTGCATCTGCTGGGTTTCGATTACCTTTAACTTGAAATAATCTTTACCCCAAAGTGGTCCATCTTGGGGCAGCCCGCCCTTGGCCCTCATACTGCACTTAATGCTACTAACAAAATGAACACACAGCAATTTTAGCCTGGAGACAATACTCAAAAAGCAAGGCAGTTTATACAATTCCACTTAGGTTACTTGAAAATAGCTTTCCCTATCTTGCCTATAAGTAATTTACTGAAAGCTCTTCACACTTTGGTTGGCCTGAATCTGTAGAGACTCTAATGTGTAAAATTTATAAATTCCTTCCTACAAAAATCTTGCAACACATATTGGAACTTGGAGTTGCAGAAAACATGTTCCTTATTTAATTCCCTTTGCCAATGATAATCAATGTTTTATTGGCCAAATGGGAAATGACTACCCTACCCCTATGTAGTTTGGCTTCCATTAAGTAGGAGGAAAAGTTTCTTTTCAGGACATGGTTTTGGGTGGTTTTTAAAAATATTTATTTATTTATTTATTTATTTATTTATTTATTTATTTATTTATTTATTTATTTGAGAGAGAAAGAGAACAAGCGGGATGGGCAGAGGAAGAGGGAGAGAATCTGAAGCAGACTGTGCTGAGCGCAGAGCCTGATGTGGGGTTTGATCTCAGGATCTGAGGTCACAAACTGAGCTGAAACCAAGAGTTGGATGCTTAATGACTGTGCCATCCAGGTGCCCCTCAGAACATGTTTTTAAACTCCAGTGTTTGCTCTCTAAATCTGCCCTGTACAAATCTAACCAAATATATGAATCACCAGGTTCTTTTATTTATTTTCCCCCAAATACCTAGTTGAGAAGCATTAATCATTATTTAACCCCAAATATACCTGATCTAATCAGCACTAGTTGTGGACTAAGATAAGGCTCTAAGCAGTAATCTGCAGAATTTAATTCTCTGGTTTAAAAATAGGCTTAAAAAGCTTCTTGGCTAAGGTGAGCTTCTCCCTTCCCCCGCCCCTTGTTCTGAGCCTCCACCTCCCTCTCCCAACCCTTATAACAGACTTTAACATTTGGTTCAGAAAGATAATTCTGGGGCGCCTGGGTGGCTCAGTCGTTAAGCGTCTGTGTTCAGCGTCTGCCTTCAGTTCAGGTCATGATCCCAGGGTCCTTGGATCGAGCCCCATATCGGGCTCCCTGCTCAGCGGGAAGCCTGCTTCTCCCTCTCCCACTCCCCCTGCTTGTGTTCCCTCTCTCACTGTGTCTGTCAAATAAATAAAATCTTAAAAAAAAAAAACCTCATACCCTTAAAAAAAAAAAGAAAGATAATTCTGGTGCTGCCTAATTAGCAGCAGATTTAATTTCAATGATTCATAGTTGGAGGATTCCCTCTTTTACATTATAAACACTACTGACCACCCACTATGGGAAGCACTACGCTAAAGTAGTTTATATCTTTACATTCAAAAGATGTACAAAGACACACCAATATCCTCAAAAAGTTTACCAAATGGCTAGGAAAGTGAATCATACACTTATAAAACATGAAAATAATCACTCTGAAATTTTGTTATTTGTAATGCTTATTTCACAAATAAAACCTCTAACCACACACAATTCTATAACCAAATATTTTAATGTTGTCAACATCCAATAACTGTTTACAGTCTGCCCTTGACAAAAAAATGCAATCCCAGGCATCTTAACAAGTTATTACCAACAAGAAAATATTTTTGAGCTAGTTTTAATGGTTCCCATCATTTATATTTTCTCTCAATTACCTGGAATAATAACAAAATCAACAGTACTCTAGGTTTTGAACAAGCAGCCAACCCGTTTTGCCCAAGAAATATTCTCAGAAAGACTGTTCCTCAAATCTTTTGTTTAATCCCATCCACTGTATTTTTCATCTCAGACACTGTAGTTTCCATTTCTAGAAATCCAATTTTGGTATTTTTTAGAACTTTCATGTCTTTGTCTTAGTTAACTTTATTCTATATTCTAACAGGTGGAATACAGTTATAATAATTCTTTTATTTTCTTTCTCTGCTCATTTGGACATCTGTATCTGTTCTTGGTGGGTTTCACCTGATATTCCCTTTATTATGGGTTATATTTTCTTGCCTTTTTGCATGTCTGATAATCTTTGGATGGCAGACATTGTAAATTTTATTTTTTTGGGTGCTGGATAATTTTGTAAATCTTGAGCAGCAGGCAGAGGGAGAGGGAGAAGCAGTCTCCCGCAGAGCAGAGGGCTCTGTGTGGGGTTTAATCCCAGGACCTGGTTCAGGGATGCAGTTAAGTTACTTGGAAACAGCTTACGCCTTTTAGCTCTTTGCTTTTGTGATTTGTTAGGCAGTTCTAGAGGAATGTTCAGTCTAGGGATAATTGTTTCCAACAACTAAGTGTTCTACCCAATGCCCCATAAGTTAGTTTTTTCCAGTCTGGCAGGTGGCACAGACATTGTTCTTGCACTGGTGTGAACACAAGGTTCTTTTTCCTCTGGTACTTTGTCCTATAAACTCTCACTGTCTTGGTCTGTCTGGACCCTCATCATGGTCTCCTCAACTCCAGGAGTCTGCTGGGTTCCACAATGGTTCCCTCTCCCTGTGTACTACAGCCTGGAGACTCTCTCCAGGCAGTAAGTAGGGGCTCATTTTGTTTATTTACCATCTCTCAGTGATCACTTTCTCCCACTGTCTGATGTATAATGTTTTAGAAGCTGTTTATTCATGTATTTTTTCTGTTTACAAAATTTTGTTGTTGTTGTTTTAGATAAAAGGGTTTATCAGTCTGTTTTATTCCACTTCTTGACTGGAAGCCTCCATTGTTTCTTTCTTCTCTTTCTCCCTCTCCCCTTTATTTTCCCCCCTCATTCCCTCTATTATGCTAACTTATTTTGAAATAATAAAGACTCATAATAAGTTGCAAAAATAGTACACAGAGGTCCTGTGTACCCATGAACCCAGTTCTCTCAATGGTCACATAATCATAGTGCATTATCAAAACCAGGTAATTGGTTGGCAAAAGTACAATTAATTAGACTACAGACCTTACTCAGATTTCGTCATTTTTTGCATACACTCACTTTTTTGTGTATACTGTCATGACATTTTATCACATTTATAACATCATTATAATCAAGATATAGAACTGTTCTATCACCACAAAGCAAGTCCTTTGTGACGTCTCTTTATAGAGTCTCATCCTCCCTCTCCTTCCCTAACCTTTGGCAACCACTTGTCTATTCTCAATTTCTATAATACTGTCACTCCAAAAATGTTATATAAGTGGAATCATACAGTGTATATCATTTTGAGACTGGCTTTTTTTTCACTCAGCATGCTACCCTTTAGTTCCATCCAAGTTGTATATATCAATAGATCATTCCTTTTTTTTTTTTTTTTAAGATCTTATTTATTTGACACAGAGAGAGAGAGCACAAGCAGGGGGAGTGCCAGGCAGAGGGAGAGGGAGAAGCAGGCTCCCCACAGAGCAGAGGGCTCGACATGGGGCTCCATCCCAGGACCCTGTGATCATGACCTGAGCCAAAGGCAGACGCTTAACTGACTGAGCCACCCAGGCACACCCAGATCATTCCTTTTTATTGCTGAATAGTATTCCATTATATAGACATACTATAGTCTGTGTAACCATTTACTGATAGAAGGGTATTTTCATCATTTCCAGCTTTGGGAATTACAAATAAAGCTATAAATAGTTGTGTATAGGTTTTTATGTGAACTTAAAGTTTCATTTCTCCAAGATAAATGCCCAGGAGTATAACTGCTGGGTCATATAGTAGTTTTATGTTCAGTTTTTTAACAAACTGCCAGACTGAAGTTTAGAGTGGCTGTATCATTTTACATTCCTAAAAGCAAAGTAGGAGAGATCCAATCTCTCATTATCAGTATTTTTTATTTTATCCATTCTAATAGGTATTATCTCATTCTGGTTTTAATTTACACTTCACTAATGGCTAGTGATGTTGAACATTTTTGTGTTTTTATCTGCCACTGTATATATCTTCTATGGCTGCATTGTTTCTTAAATCTTACATAATCACACTTTTATGGGCACAAATCATTTTTTCCTCATTACTGGGAAGAAGTCATTCAGGGTAAGATTTGGCTGTGGTTCAGTATTTCTTAAGTGACCAAAATAAATATAAAAACAAAAACAAACAAAATCCCCAGGCATTACAAACAGAATTCATATGCTCTAAGATTAGGGCCTGCACTTTGATCTCTAGTCCAGGGAGTCAGCAAATTACAGCCCGCAGGCCAAATCTGGCCTGAGGCCTGCTTTTATGGCCTAAGAGCTAAGAATGACTTTTACATTTTTAAAGGGTTATAAAAAAAAAAAACCAAAAAAGAATATGCAACAGAAATAAAATGTAGCCTGCAAAATCTAACATATTTACTATTTAGCCTTACAGGTAATGGTTGCAGATGAAAAGAAACAAAACCTGGTCTCTTCTTTTTTTTTAATTTTTTAAGATTTTTTTTTTTTTATTCATGAGAGCCAGAGCGAGAGAGAAAGGGAGAGGGAGAAGCAGGCTCCCAAGGAGCAGAGAGCCCGATGCGGGACTCAATCCCAGGACCCTGAGATCATGACCTGAGCCGAAAGCAGACGCTTAACCATCTGAGCCACCCAGGCGCCCCTTTTTTAAAGATTTTATTTATTTATTTGAGAGAGAGAGAATGAGAGAGAGAGCACATGAGAGGGGGGAGGGTCAGAGGGAGAAGCAGACTCCCTGCCGAGCAGGGAGCCCGATGCGGGACTCGATCCCGGGACTCTAGGATCATGACCTGAGCCGAAGGCAGTCGTTTAACCAACTGAGCCACGCAGGCGCCCCAAAACCTGGTCTTTTTTGGTAAACATTAACAAATGAAGTTGATGTCTAATTTCTATGACATTCCCAGTATCTTATACTTTAAAAAATGATGGGGAAACAAAAACACATTAAAAGCACAATCTGAAAGCAGTTTTTCCACATTAGCTCCCTGTCAAAGTATTTTTAAGCAGACAGCCATAAACCTATAGTATTCTTCATTCTCTTACTGAATTTTTTCCATGTCATCTTAAAGCACATTTACAAAACCGACAAATCCATGTGCTATAAGCTTGGAGAAAACTCAAACTTCAGTGTGCTCTAAAAAAAGAATTATTTCTATGAGTCATATCAAAAATTAGGTTTTTTACCCATCTGGAGGGAAAACACTGTCACGAGATCTTAAAAGTGGCATTCTGTGGGCTTAGTCCCATTTGAATCTCTTTTCCAACCCATGCACCAGTTTTCCATTATAAATCACAATACCATTAAATGTATAACTCTCTGGCCTAAAAACACGCTGAGAACTCTCTTTTGACTTTGGTCTAATCCCAAATAAATTAATTTTTTATATGCTTTACATTTCCAGTTTGACTAAAATAAAGAGAACCTAGTAGTATCACATTCTCTACTAAGCAGACAAGGACAAACATCATTTGGCTGGCAACAAGCTTTATCTCTAATACACTCTAAACATTTAAACTGGGGGCTTTAAGACAAAAGGATTTTGTACTGCATGCAGTTTTGGGCTCACATAATGTCTTGATATACCACAGTGAGGTTTCATATCTAAGTTGATGAATCAAGACTAAAACCTAATAGAGAAGTCAATTTCTTCCAAGAAATACATTACCTAAGCCACTCATCACTTATTAAATTCGCCATAAATGGGTAGAGCACGAAACTTGGAATCAAGGATCTTAAAAAGATTAAAAAATGCTCTCCAAAGAATACACGCTATGCACAGCTTTTAAAGTACATAAATGTTTCAGCCTCAGAGTCCTGGGCTTTCTTTTGACCTCAGAATAGCATATAATACTTGTGAATCACTCTAAGAATTGTACTATATACAGTTATTAGTGACAGCAACAGCGAAGGAAACCATGAAGCAGGAAATCAAATAAAATTACAAGGCTGGCACATCAAACCCTGTGGGAAGCCTGAGCCCTAGGGACTAATTTTTACTGGCATGGTTTTTTGCAGAAATCATGCAGTACAGATACAATCCAGACTTCTTAGCAGTGAGGGTATTTCTGTTTCTATGCCTCATAGGCTCTGTAAGGAAGGCCCAGATGAGCTGAGCTCAGCTGCCTATAATAACAACTCACAAATAAAGCTGCTCATTATTTCCACAACTGGGTTTCATGTTGGAAATCTCCACAGAAAAAGCAATCTGCCCTGATTTTCTAGGCCTCTTAAATTATCCCATCCATTTGATCTGGGCACCAAACAGTTTTAGAATTAAAATGAAATATGAAAGTTTCTATAAACTCAGCCACTTGCTCATACAGCTCTCTCCAAAGAGAAAAACTGCTCTGTTTTTATGTGAGTTTCCTCTGCACAATTACTCTAATGGATTTAACCTAATATGAGAGACAATCTATAGATACATCTGGGGCTAATAGTACTCTACAAAAAAAGTTCTGCTGATCAGTACCTAGATTCTTATGCTGTGGGCAGGAAATAAACTTCATTCTGCAACTTGGGCCTTCCTGGTTTAGGAAGGAGGGAGGGGCTAGAGTATAAGACATAATAACATATAACACACAAAAACAAATACTCTTGAGGAGCCTCATAATAACAAATGAAGTAAGCATTTATCTTCCTCATAGCATCCATTTATCTATTTCTTCAACCAAAATTTGTTGAAGGCTTATGTGTCTGTTGAGTTTAAGATAGATTACTGTGGAGTCCAGGCCACTGACTTCTTTCTTGTGAATTACTGCAGTAACATGCTAATTAGCTTTTCCTTCACTCACCATTGTCCTTTCCAATCTTTCTCCACTCAACATTCAGTGATATTTGTAATGCATAGATTTGGTTGTGTAAACCCTGATGAAAACCTTTTGGTGCCTTTGCAATGCACTTAGTATAAAATTCAAATCAGCCCTATATGATCTGACCCCTCCCAAAGTCTCCAGCCTTCCTTTATGCCACTTTCCCCTACTCTCTGTAGTCTAGCTATACTGCACTTCTCTCACTTCTTCAAACTCACAATGCTAGTCTAATTTAGATGTGTCACATACATGCTTTCATTATCCCATATACAAACATTTAATACATTTATTCCACTTTATTATGTTCACTGATTTCTCTTGCCTTACTAGGATGTAAGCTTCTCAGATGACAGAGAGACCTTTCGTTCCTAGTTTCTAGCAGTGTCTGGCTCAATAATCAATAAAAGTTTGTTGAGTGCCTGACTGACCAAATAAAGGAAAATACAGAAGACAGGAGGAGCTAGGCAAAGGAAAGATGATGTTTGTTTTTATTTTATTTTTTTAAGGATTTTATTTATTTATTTGACAGAGAGAGAGAGAGACAGCAAGAGCAGGAACACAAGCAGGAGGAGTAGAAGAGGGAGAAGCAGGCTTCCCGCTAAGCAGGGAGCCCGACGAGGGACTCGATCCCAGGACCCTGGGATCATGACCTGAGCTGAAGGCAGACGCTTAACGACTGAGCCACCCAGGCGCCCTGATGTTTGTTTTTAAATATATTATGCTTGAGGTGGTACTGGTTTAGTGGAATAAGAATGGGCAAGAGAAAAGAGATCAGGTCTGCAGATACTGATATTATCCAGTGACAGACTAGTAAGTGTTCTTAAATGATTTAATGAGGTCTTTTTTTTTAATGGCTGAAGTGGTGAAAATAGGGTTTTAAAACTGAATTAAAACTAAATCTAAATTTACAGGAAGGCACATGATTCTGTGAGTAACATTAAAAAATGACAAAGTAACTTTAACTTCTAATTCAAAAATTCTTAATATATGTAAAATAATTTGATTATGCTATCATTCAGAACATTATTAAACAAATTTATATTATTGCTTTAGATTACTGGGACTAAAAAAGGTAACTATTGTCTCCTTATTAAAATCAGGAGATTAGATCACAAGAAGTTGATTCTTACTATATTTAATACAGTTAATTTTCATCAAATTTTCACTATGTCGGGGCGCCTGGGTGGCTCAGTCATTAAGCATCTGCCTTCAGCTTGGGTCATGATCCCAGGGTCCTGGGATTGAGCCCCGCATTGGGCTCCCTGCTCCGCGGGGAGCCTGCTTCTCCCTCTCCCACTCCCCCTGCTTGTGTTCCCTCTCTCGCTGTGTCTCTCTCTGTCAAAAAAATGAAAATCTTTAAAAATAAATAAATAAATAAATAAAAAATAAATAAAATTTAAAAAAATAAAATAAATTTTTTTTCACTATGTCACTAAGAGTCTGCCCATTGGGCACTGAGTTAGATGAGGGTGGGTGTACAGGTCTTATTTTTATTACCTGTTATGCTTTTTGTTAAGATTCTATGATTTTCAACAAATTACTTTTTAAACTTTTATGACATATAAAATGAATAAAGGCATACCTTGCTTTATTGCACTTTGCTTTATTGTGCTTTGTAGACATCGCATTTTTCACAAATTGAAGGTCTGTGGCAACCCTGCACGAAGCAAGTCTATTGGTACCTTCTTTCCAACAGCATTTGCTCACTTTGTGTCTGTGTGTCATATTTTGGTAATTCTCACAATATTTTAAACTTTTTCATTATTATTACACGTGATGGAGATCTGTGATCCGTGGTCTTTGACGTTACTGATGTGACGGTTTTGAAGCACCACAAATGGCACCCAAACAAGATTGCAAACTTAACTGATAAATGTGTGCATTCTGACTGCCCCATGGACTGGCCAGTCCCCCATCTCCCTCTCCTCTTAGGCCTCCCTATTTCCTGAGACACAACAATCTTGCGCCAACATTAGGCCAGTTAATAATCCTACAATAGACTCTAAGTGTGTAAGTGAAAGGAATAGCCACACATCTCTCACTTTAAATCAAAAGCCAGAGATGATTGAGTTTAGTGAGGAAGCCTTGTCCCAAGTCAAGACGGGATGAAAGCTGGGCGTCTTGTGCCAAATGGTTAGCTAAGCTGTGAATGCAAAAGAAAACTTCTTGAAGGAAAATTGAAAGTTACGACTCCAGTGAACACATGAATGGTAAGAAAGTGAAACAGCCTTATTACTGACATGGAGAAAGTTTTAAAGGTCTGGATAGAAGATCAAACCAGCCACAACATTCCCTTAAGCCAAAGCCTAATCCAGAGCAAGGCCCTAAAACTCTTCAATTCTATGAAGGCTGAGGTGAGAAAGCTGAAAGAAAAAGGTTTGAAGCTAGCAGAGGCTGGTTCATGATGTTTAAGGAAAGAAGCGGTCTCTGTAACATAAGAGTGCAGGGTGAAGCACAAGGGGCTAAGGCAGAAGCTGCAGCAAATTATCCAGAATATCTAGCTAAGATCATTAACGAAAGCAGCTACACTAAACAACCGATTACACTAAACCACCGA
Organism: Mirounga angustirostris; assembly: GCF_029215605.1. Classification (NCBI taxonomy): domain Eukaryota; kingdom Metazoa; phylum Chordata; class Mammalia; order Carnivora; family Phocidae; genus Mirounga; species Mirounga angustirostris. The sequence goes on along the minus strand of NW_026991720.1, from coordinate 85,038,450 downwards.
TTTTCAATGTATACAAACAGCCTTATATTGAAGGAAGATGCCACCTATGAATTTCATAGCTAGAAGGGAGAAGTCAATGCTTGGCTTCAAAACTTCAAAGCACAGGCTGACTCTCCTGGTAGAGGCCAATGCAGCTCGTGATTTGAAGTTGAAGCCAATGCTCATTTACCATTCTGAAAATCCCAGGGCTCTTAAAAATTATGCTAAACCTACTCTGTCTGTGCTCAATCATGGAACAACAAAACTTGGATGACAGCCCATCTGTTTACCACATGGTTTACTAAATATTAAGTCCACTGTTGAGACCTACTGTTCAAAAAAAAAAAAAGATTCCTTTCAAAATATGACTGCTCACTGACAATGCACTGGTCACCCAAGAGCTTTGATGGAAATGTACAATGAGATTAATGTTCTCATGCCTGCTAATACGACATCCATTCTGCAGCATATGGATCAAGGAGTCATTTCAACTTTCTAGTCTTATTGTTTAAGAAATACATTTCATAAAGCTATAGCTGCCATAGAAAATGATTTCTCTGATGGATCTGGGCAAAGTAAATTAAAAACCTTCTGAAAAGGATTAATCATCCTAGTGGCCATTAAGAACATTCATGATTCATGGAAAGAATTAAAATATCAACATTAGCAGGAAGAAGTTGATTCGTGGATGACTTTGAGGGGTTCAAGACTTCAGTGGAGGAAGTAAATGCAAATGTAGTGGAAAGAGGAGAAGACCTAGAAGCAGAAGTAGAGTCTGAAGCTGTGACTGAATTGCTGCAATCTCAAAATAAAATTTTAATGGATGAAGAGTTGCTTTTTATGGATAAATAAATAAAGTGGTTTCTCGAGATGGAATCCATTCCTGGTGAAGATGCTGTGAAGACTGTTGGAATGACAACAAAGAATTTAGAATATTACATAAACTTACTTGATAAAGCAGCAGCAGAATCTGGGAGGAGTAATTCTAATTCTGAAAGTTCTACTATGTGTAAAATACTATCAAACAGCATCATGCGTTACAGAGAAATCATTTGTAAAAGAACCAACGCTGCAAAATTCACTACTGTTTTTTTTTAAAGATTTTATTTATTTATTTGAGAGAGAGAATGAGAGAGAGAGAGAGAGCACATGAGAGGGGGTAAGGTCGGAGGGAGAAGCAGACTCCCTGCTGAGCAGGGAGCCGGATACGGGACTCGATCCCAGGACTCCAGGATCATGACCTGAGCCGAAGGCAGTCGCTTAACCAACTGAGCCACCCAGGAGCCCCTTCACTACTGTTTTAAGAAATTGCCGCAGCCACCCCAACCTTCAACCTTCAGCAGCCACTACCCTTATCAGTCACCAGCCACCAACATCAAGGCAAAAAGATTATGACTCACTGAAAGCTCAGATGATGGTTAGCATTTCTTTTTTTTAGCAATAAAGCATTTTTAATTAAGGTATTTGCATTGTTTTTTTAGACACAGTGCTAATGTACACTTTAACAGACTACAGTATAGTATAAACATAGCTTTTATATGCACTGGGAAACTGAAAATATGCAGTGGTGTGGAACTGAACACACGAGATCTCTGAGGTATGCCTGTATTTAAAACTGAAACTGATCTCCTGAAGACACTCCACTGCTACCACCACCACACACTTTTTCAGTGTCCTTTTCAATGCCATTCTGGTAAGATTTGAAAGGCAACTTCACCAGCATTAATTCCCCCTTTTTTTGTACTGTGTACATGTATTTACTATATGTATACAATAAATATTTTAAAAAATAGTATCAACCATCAGTGCAGACAGAGGTAATCAGAAAAAATGTGCAAAAGCCATTCACATTTCTGGGACTGAGAATTTGTTGTTTTAAAAGAGCAAGTTTACAATGTGCATAATCCCAAACCACATTTGTGTTTATTCCAATCATAGAAAGTTAACTTTGAGTCTTGTACTATATATATATGATTTTTAAGGCCAAGAGTTAGAAAGCAGGTGTACCAGAAAAAAAAAATCATGGTCTTAAAAAATTTTTAATTACGGTAAAAAATGCATAAAACTTACCATCTCAATCATTTTTAAGTTTACAGTTCAATAGTGTGAAGTATACTCACATCGTTGTACAACAGATCTCCAGAACTCTTTCATCTTGCAAAACTGAAATGCTATACTCATTGATCAACTCCCCGTTTCCCCTTCCCCTACTTTTGTTTCTATGAATCTGACTACTTTAGATATCACATATAAGAGGAATCATACAGTATTTGTCTTTTTGTGACTGGCTTATTTTACTTAGCATGATGTCCTCAAGGTTCATCCATGTTGCATCATGTGACAAGATTTCCTTCCTTTTTAAGGCTAAATAATATTCCACTGTATGTCTATACCACATTTCACTTATCCAGTCACCCATCAATAGACATCTGGGTTGCTTTTACCTTTTAGCTACTGTGAGGAATGCTATTATGAACATGGGTGTGCAAATATCTCCTAGAGATAGAAAAAAAATTTTTTTTTAAAGATTTTATTTATTTATTTGACAGAGACAGAGATAGCGAGAGCAGGAACACAAGCAGCGAGAGTGGGAGAGGGAGAGGAGGCTTCCCGTTGAGGAGGGAACCTGATGTGGGACTCAATCCCAGGACCCCGGGATCATGACCTGAGCCGAAGGCAGACGCTTAACGACTGAGCCACCCAGGCGCCCGAGATAGAAAAATTTTTAAATTGATTTTATCCAATGCCATCTTGGTGAGTGTTTCAAACGAAATGTCTACATTGTGCTAAGCAGTTAGAAGAAGAGTGTCAAACACCAAAATGTGACAATGGAAAAGAATAAAAGAGTAAAACTGCAGTTAAGTATACCATATTTCTACTTACATATGGATGATGACTATTTATCTTACATAGCAAAATGCAGCACCCTTACCAGTAATTATTACACCATCATCTTTGTGAACTTCAGTCATTTCTTGAACATGGACTTCTGAGTTCACATCAACCTCTTTCCCTGATAGCTGTAAATGAGCTTGAAGAGAAGATGTGACCTTGACAAGAATAGAGCCTATAATAAATTTTAAAAAGTTTATTAATGCAAGGAAATCAAAAGTACCAGGGGCTACTTAAAAGATGATTGAAAGGGTAGGATTGCTCCTAGAACACTGTCTTTACTCCTTAGCACACTTTATTTATCCAGCAGTGCAGGGCACCTGGGTGGCTCAGTCGGTTAAGCATCTGCCTTTAGCTCAGGTCATGATCCCGGGGTCCTGGGATTAAGCCCCACATCAGGTTCCCTGCTCAGCCAGGAGTCTGCTTCTCCCTCTCTCTCCAACCCTAACCCCCTGACTGTACTCGCTTTCTCTCTCTCTCTCAAATGAATAAATAAAAAATCTTTAAAAAAATATTTATAAATGGCACTGTCTTCTCCTTACTTCCAAGGCATTCACAGTAACTTCTGTCAAGGCATGAGTCATTAGAATATTATGAACTTCTTTTGCCAATAGCCCTAGTCAGCTTATCCAATATCAGAAAAGTGAGGAGTTTACTACACATGTAGCTTGTAGATAATATTTACCATTAATTGAGCATTTACTGAGAGTAAGACAGCTTAATTAGATTATCTCTTTTAATCTATGTATTGACTTTATGAGGTATTATTATAATCCCAATTTTAAAATGAGAACTTGCTCAAGTTCCCACTAGCACTAGTGTTGGAATCTAGCTTCACTTCAATGACAACAGAGCCCATGTTCTTAACCACTGTGGTATTTCACACTGCTCCTTCATCATATTATAGGACTTGTGATTTCACTGATCACTATGACACAACTGGAATCCTAAGCTCTTGGCTTTTAGTTGTACCTTGTGCATGTGTGCTGGGGAGGGAGGGGTGGTTGTGAGAAATAATAATTAAAAAAGGGGAACATGTGAATTTCAAGTAACTAATTTCAATGGATTACAGTCTTTTGGATACCTGAAACAAGACATTCAGGTTTATTTCCACTACAATCTTACAGTAATTTAAGCTTCTAAAGGAGGAAACAAGAAAAAGTACTCTGTTAGCTAACAAATAATTTTCCAAAACAACTACGTAGGTTGCAGTGCAAACTCACCAACACACTCCTGTTTCAGAAGTTTTTCTTTCTTTGTTTCTCATATATCAAATAAAGTAAGAGGCCCTGGCCATAGAACGTTAAGCGGATTTCCTCTGTGGACAAAGGTGGTCAGGAGGACTTTCATTGTGAATGTTGTAAAGATTCCTTTTAAAATGCACGTATTTATGGGTCATTGTTTGTCTTTTAGTTTGGTTAACATCAGCCCAAGTTCCCCTAATTTCTTATCTTCTCCGCCTTCCTACCTGGAGCTAGAAAGTCTGGGGTAAAACTGATAAACTCTCATAATTACCCCTCAAAAAGGGTGGGGGAGAACGAAGCTTATCACTACAACTGGGTTATTTTATTTATAAAACAAACTGCTTTTCAGGTTTTAAAGGTAAACTACTGGCAGGAGATTCCCTATAACAACAGATATGAGGGATTCTGGGGGAAAAAAAAACCTGGAAAATTTCAGAATGAATAGAAGATGCATGTTTTTCTACCAAACATACTTTCTTTTTTCTTTTTTTAAGATTTATTTGACAGAGACAGCAAGAGAGGGAACACAAGCAGGGGAGTGGAAGAGGGAGAAGCAGGCTTCCCGCGGAGCAGGGAGCCTGATGCGGGGCTCAATCTCAGGACCCTGGGATCATTACCTGAGCCGAAGGCAGACGCTTAACGACTGAGCCACCCAGGCGCCCCTCTACCAAACATACTTTAAAAAGAAGAAAAAAATAGATTTTTAAAACTTTTCTGTAGGACTTTTTACCTCCAAATACATCAAATATGGTAATTTTATGAATACTTTTTTTCTGTTCTTTTTTTTTTTTTTTAAGATTTTATTTATTTGAGAGAAGAGAATGAGAGAGAGAGAGCACATGAGAGCGAGGGAGAAGCAGACTCCCCCCGGAGCAGGGAGCCCGATGCGGGACTCGATCCCGGGACTCCAGGATCATGACCTGAGCCGAAGGCAGTCGCTTAACCAACTGAGCCACCCAGGCGCCCCTTTTTTTCTGTTCTTAAATGAGAAAGAGATGTTAAATCTGTAAGAGCTTTAAAAATGTTAAGCAATGCAACTACTTCTATCCTCATCTCTCTCCATATCCTTAAAAAACAAGTTGTCACTACTGAAACTCCATTACTGTCTGTGAAAGAATTTTCATGACTTGAAAACTTTCCCAAAGGTCCCATCCTTAACTATCTTTTTTAGAAAGAAGGGCTCTTGCTACATCTTCAACCTCTTTCACTTCCTAAACTGTTTTTATGGTTACTGACATCAATACCATTTTTTTACATTAAAATGTGAACTGATACTAACTATACCATTTACTGAAGACATACTATATTAAGATCATTGGTTTCATCAAGGACAAATTTTAAATGGAAGAGTCAGTACTCAGATGCAGGTCTGACTCTTAAGCCTAAATAAAGCCTTTTTGAAAGAATTAATAAGGTTAACTCATAGGAAGAGAGAAAACAAGCATGCAACATTCTTTTTCACATGGCAAAATGGAGAACATCTAAGAGACTCAAGTGGTTGGCTCCCAAATCCTACAGCAAGACAGGGGCAGAGCTGGAAAGGATTCTAGATGTCTATACTAACCATTAAGCAACAGAATCCTGAATAATTTTCCATTACTCTCTTTTTTTTTTAAATGGGTCATTCTTGTTCTTTTTTTTAAAGATTTTCATTTATTTATTTGACAGAGAGAGAGAGACACATTGAGAGAGGGAACGCAAGCAGGGGGAGTGGGAGAGGGGGAAGCAGGCTTCTGGCAGGGCAGGGAGCCTGATGTGGGGCTTGATCCCAGGACCCCGGGATCATGACCTGAGCCGAAGGCAGACGCCCAACGACTGAGCCACCCAGGCGCCCCTCCATTACTCTTTTTAAAAAGTTACTGTTCCTAAGTGTAGTTAGAATTAAAAGACCTAAAGTAAGACAGAAATTTTTGTTTCCAGTTATTTTTAAGCTTTATGCCAGTCCCAATAGGAAAACCCACAAAATTATAAACTTAATCAAATCTTGCAACATCATATGCTATTTGAATAAGCTACTGGAACAACATCCCAAATAATGCTCAAAAATATTTTATGTGGATGAAAATTAACAATGTTTTTTGTTTTATTTTACTTTTTTGTCCATCCATACAAAACAGGAAATAACTTTCATATAAGAGCTACTTATTAAAAACTTTGTACTCTGTTACTAGTTATAGTAAATTAGTAATGGTTTACATTTTTTCTCTTAGGGCCTTCATAATAAGAGAATGCATTATATGACTTCTATGGCACTTATAAAATATCCTGAATGGCATTACTGAAGCTCTCAGGAATTCAGTGAGAACACAATATTATCCTATTTTAAACGAAAAAAATGTAATCTTGAGAAATCAAATCACATCTGTGTGTCAATAAAAAAACTTCTGTTTTAGGTCTCTGTGTTTGTAGTTTTATTTTGACACTCTGACAAGAGACCCTTGTTGAACAAAAACTATTAAGCCAACATGACCAAGAAATTGCTAACAGCAGGAATAACTGGTTTCTGTAAGGAAGTATTTTCCTTGTTATACATATATAGCCCTGTTCTGGCCAATATGCAAGATCTTCTGGATTTTATTCAAAAAAATTTTTAAACAGAGCTACGTATTCTTAACTTTCTGCACCCAGGTCACTTCAGCCCCTATGGCCAAGCTACTCCAAGTCTCCAACCCACTTGCCACCATGTACACACAGACATATATTCAGTCTTCATATGACTAAAAAGCATATCAGTTTTAATGAAATACTTGAATTCTTAGAATAAGTTATTTGTAACAGAAATAAGATTATATAAAGAGACACATCATAATAAGACTTAATACTTCAAGAGACTAAGTCAACAATCACTTTAGAGGGCCTTCCTGATGATACCTTTATTTCAGGATCACACATTGCAAAGAATTACCATAGAGTGATGGCTCGAGAAGGTCGTATTACAGGATGGTAGAAAAGCTCCCAGAAGAATGTATGGGAGAATTTTCCCTCCAAAGAATATTCTATTTCAGACATAAAACCAAACTGAAAAACCCAAACACTAACACTAAATAATTCCACAGTAACAGTCAATATATTTTAACATTTTTGTTTGCACTACAAAGGGAACAAGAGTCTTTATGGCCATCTGTTCCAAAAGTTTCAAAAATCATTGGTCTAGAAGGCCAGTATTCCAGTCAGTCTTTATTATTCTTTTCTTTTTCTCTTTTTAAAGAATTTATTTTTAAGCAATCTCTATACCCAAAGTGGGGCTCAAACTCACAACCCCAAGATCAAGAGTTGCATGCTCCACCAACTGAGCCAGGCAAGTGCCCCTCTGGCCAGTCTATTTTATTTTATTTTTTACTTTATTTTATTTTTTAAAAGGTTTTATTTATTCATTTGAGAGAGAGAGAACATGAGGTGGGGAGGGAGGGGTAGAGGGAGAGGGAGAAAGAGATTCCCCACTGAGCAGGGAGCCCAACGCAGGGCTCTGTCCCCGAGATCATGACCTGAGCTAAAGGCAGTTACTTAACCGACTGAGCTACCCAGGTGCCTCCCCGCCATCAGTCTTTAAATCAAATCCTATCAGAAGACATTTTCTTGACTCATGATGTCAGTATAGATAAAATAATCTGACCATCTCTCTCCTGGATGTTACATAAACCTTCCGTACACCATATATCAAAATAAAACATTCTACGTGGCTAACCTGCATGGGATTTCAACTCCACTTTCCCTAGTTGGCTGACATAAACATCTATTGCACCCTGATGAGTTGAGGCCTTTAGACATCCAGAGGATGAATCTAGGAAAAAAGAAAAACCATAAATATAATCATTCTTATTGTAGTAACTGAAATGATAAACTTGAAATAAAAGACTCTACTTCAGCAATAGAATAAGGCACTAAGAGTCTTGCAAGGTTTTGTATTTTCCCCATAGTTATGCCATCTTTCATTTTAAATGAAAACAGAATCAGAAATCTACAAATCCATACCCAGATAATGAAATATTCCTATGTCTACAGTAACGTGCATAACTTATTGATAAACATGCTTACTCTGCAACCTAATATATAGGAAGGACAGTACACAAACAGTGGACCTTTGACAGCCAAGACTATTAAGCACCATTGATATATTTAGTTTATTATCAAATTTCAATATTTACTAAAGAATTTTATCTCATGTACAGACACATAGAAGTAGTAGCAAAGTTAACAAAAATCAAAACTTCTTTTATTTTCTCCTTTTAGCATATTTGGTAGTACTAAAAAATTACTGCTAATAGTGAAAACTTACTCCAGATAAGATTTTGTTGCATTTCTCAAACAGAAATGGAGAAAAAGGGAGTCACTTAAAGAGTGGGTGAAGCTTGTTTATATCTAAATATTTCTTTTTTTTTTTTTTTAAGATTTTATCCATTTGCGAGAGAGAGAATGAGAGACAGAGAGCATGAGAGGGAGGAGGGTCAGAGGGAGAAGCAGACTCCCTGCTTCTGAGCAGGGAGCCTGATGTGGGACTCGATCCTGGGACTCCAGGATCATGACCTGAGCCGAAGGCAGTCGCCTAACCAACTGAGCCACCCAGGCGCCCTATATCTAAATATTTCTTTTCAAATTTCTGGAATTGAACAGATATCTTTCAGTCAGGAGAAGAAAATCATAATTAATTAAAGTGGTGCTGATTTGAAACTCAAATCTCTGTCATCATTGACCCCAGTTTTCAAAAAGCCAACAGTTCAAGTTCAAGGGAAAACTGACCAAGTCAGAGATAAAGAAGAGAATGATGTTGAAGAGTCAGCACTAAGTAGCTTCTTCCTCCTCAACCATGGCAACTGAATATTTAATTTAATATTCTGTCTGACTGCCCTGGGAAGGCCAAAGCATATTTTTTTAGAAAGGTCTCTTAAAAAGCATATTTTATCAGGAACTTTACTACTTCAAAGTGAAACAAATTAGGGAGTGTGGTGAAAACAATGCCAAAAATTATATTAAACTTTTAATAAAATGTGAAGAGAAAACATTTGTATACTAAACATTTTTCTTCAAATTTTTACATGACCCTAAACAAGGCAACTTGAATAAACTGATTAAAATTTGGCCCCAAGATAATTTATAATAATTATCTGTAATCTATACTGAAAATTGCCTTTATTGGACCCACTTTATTTAATTCTTAAGTTCAAAAGTAAACACTGGGGAATTAAGCCATTAGTGATAAATGACATAGAATAGTTGGGCAAAGACGAATCTCTCTCTCCTCAATTATCAACAGAAACTCCTCATAAATAACCTCTTAATGCAACCTAAAAGAAGCCAAGTAAAAATATATTATGATTAAAAAAATGTGGACTACACAATGTGCGTATTATCCCAGGTCGAACAAAGTAAAATATTTGAAACATTAGTTTGATTTCTTGCTTTCTCTAGGGGGAAAAAAACCCACAAGATTTTCATGAGGCTAATAAACACTACTTTTCACTTCTCCCCCCAAGCCAATGGGAAATAATAGCTAAATAATTTTATCACAAGCCACTGAGTAATTACATCCTCATGTTATCAGTCTTGAGCTCTGATAATGGCCCATCCCCCTTGGAGACTGTCAAAAAAATAAAATAAAATAAAATAAAACTCAAGATATGTTTTCAAAAGAGAAAGCAAAACTGATATTTGAAAAGCTATGTAGCAAATGCTTGGAACTAAAAATTAATTATCAAGAGTCAAATTAAGACTTCCTCTACAAAATTTCATTTTTTGGAAATTCACATAATGGAGAAATTCTATAGCTCTCAGAAAAAGCCTTAAGGGAAATATGCATTAGAGGGCGATTAAGAAGTGAACAGAAATTATCAGTCCAGCTAGTGTTTGGAATAAGTGGACTCACAGAGAGCTTTCTAACATCACAATTTTGGCAAGATGGCAGAGGAGGAAGAGACCTAAATTATGTCTGGTCCCAGGAATTCAGCTAGATAGGGATCAAACCATTCTGAACACCTACGAACTAAAAAGGAGATCAAAGAAAAGAATAGCAACAACTGTCTGAAAAGAAGAGTGACCACTTTCTGGAAGGTAGGGCGTGTGGAGAAGTGAATCCGAGGCGATATTCAGGAAGAAAGACGGTGGGGGGAGGGGGCCTCTGTCAGCGACTACTGACAAGAGATAGAGCAGTGGAGAACAAAATCAGAATTTTTAGAAGTCTGTTCCGCTGAGGGACGTCACACCAGTGGCTAAGCGGGGGTTGGGTGAGGGGGGTGGGGGGGTGGAACCCTCAGTGTGACAGTGTGGTCTCAGGACTCTCAGGGTCACAGAAAGACCGGGGCTGCCTGAGTGCAGCAGAGCTCCCAGGTATCAGAGTAGGGAAGCCAGCTACAAAGACGGAGCCAAGGAGTGGGCTCTCAGCTCGGGGTTGCCATAAACCGTGATCTACAGCACAGTCAGGCCACTGCTCTTCCAGCAGGGACCCAACAAGTGGCAGACACCCCTTCCTCCCCCGGGAGGAGAGGCGCGGGAGCACACCGCAGGAATCTGCTGGGTTTGGAGAATCCACCCAGGGTCGTGTGTCAGAAATAGAAACGCTTGGTCACAGGCTGGGTGAGCACGGAGTGTGGCTGTAGACAGGGTAGACGGGAGTGATTGACTGCTTTTCTGTGGGGGCTCACTGAGGAGTGGGGCCCTGAGTCCTTGGCTCCTCCGGGGGGAGATTGGGAGGCCGCTATTTTCATTCTCGTCCTCCAAAGCTCTACGGAAAGCTTGCAGGGAACAAAAGCTCCCGAAAGCAAACCCGAGCAGATTACATAGCCCAGACCCGGCAAGGGCGGGGTAATTCCACTTCCGGCAAAGACATTTGGGAACCATGGCAACAGGTCCCTCCCCCAGAAGATCAGCAAGAACAGCCAGCCAAGACCAAGTTTACCGATCAATGAGAATGGCAGAACTCCAGCACTAGGGGAATACAGCACATAGAATTCATAGCTTTTTCCCCCCTGATTCTTTAGGCTTTCAAAGTTAATTTTTTTTATTTTCTTTTTTCCTTTTTCTTTTTTGAATTTTTCTTTTCCCCCTTTTCAACCAACATCTTATCAATCCCTTTTCTTTAAATCTTTTTTATTTTTCATTTTTAGAGTTATATTCTATCCCTTTATAGTAGTTAACGTTATTGTTGGTATATATATATAAGTTGTTCTCTCTTTAAAATTTTGAGATACAGTTTCTTCTAACAGACCAAAATATACCCTAAATCTCTAGTGTATGGCTTTGTTCTAGTCTCCTGCCTGATCACACTTTCTCCCTTTTTTCTTAAAATTTCTCTTCTTTCTTTTTTCAACCAACTTATCAATTCCTTTTATAAAATCTTTTATAATTTTCATCTTTACAGTCATATTCCATCCCTTCATTGTATTTACCTTTATTTTTGTACATATATAAGCTTTTCTTTCTTTAAAATTTTGGGAGGCACTTTCTTCTAACAGACCAAAATACACCCAAAATCTAGTGTGTGGAACTGATCTATGCACCAGCCTGATCATATTTGATCATATTCTTTTTTTTTTAATCTCTTTCTTTTTCTTTTTTCTTTTTTTCCCTTTCTTCCCCCCTGGTTTCGGGTCTCTTCTGATTTGTTTAGTGTATATTTTTCTGGGGTCGTTTTTACCGTTAGCATTTTGTTCTCTCATTCATCTATTCTCCTCTGGACAAAATGACAAGACAGAAAAAAATCACCTCAAAAAAAAGAACAAGAGGCAGTACCGACTGCCAGGGACCTAATCAATACAGACATTAGTAAGACGTCGGAACTAGAGTTCAGAATGATGATTATACAGACACTAGCTGGGCTTGAAAAAAGCATGGAAGATACTAGAGAAACCCTTTCTGGAGAAATAAAAGAACTAAAATCTAACCAAGTCGAAATAAAAAACGCAATTAATGAGGTGTAATAAAAAATGGAGGCTTTAACTGCTAGGAAAATAAGGCAGAAGACAGAATCAGTGATATAGAAGACCAAATGACGGGGAACAAAGAAGCTGAGAAAATGAGAGATAAACTACTGGATCACGAGGGCAGAATTTGAGAGATAAGTGATACCATAAGATGAAACAATATTAGAATAATTGGGATCCCAGAAGAAGAAGAAAGAGAGAGACGGGCAGAAGGTATATTGGAGCAAATTATAGCAGAGAACTTCCCTAATTTGGGGAAGGAAACAGGCATCAAAATCCAGGAGGCACAGAGAATGCCCCTCAAAAATCAATAAAAATAGGTCAACACCCCGACATCTAATAGTAAAACTTACGAGTCTCAGAAACAAGGAGAAAATCCTGAAAGCAGCTCGGGAGAAGAGGTCTGTAATCTACAATGGTAGAAACATTAGTTTGGCAAAGAACCTATCCACAGAGACCTGGCAGGCCAGAAAGGACTGGCAGGATATATTCAGAGCACTAAATGAGAAAAATATGCAGCCAAGAATACTCTATCCAGCTAGGCTGTCATTGAAAATTGAAGGAGAGATAAAAAGCTTCCAGGACAAACAAAAACTAAAGGAATTTGCAAACACGAAACCAGCCCTACAAGAAATCTTTAACGGGGTCCTCTAAGCAAACAGAGAGCCTAAAAGCAACATAGACCAGAAAGGAACAGAAACAATATACAGTAACAGTCATCTTACAGGCAATACAATGGCACTAAATTCATCTCTTTCAATAGTTACCCTGAATGCAAATGGGCTAAATGCCCCAATCAAAAGACACAGGCTATCAGATTGGATAAAAAAACAAGACCCATCCATATGCTGTCTGCAAGAGACTCATTTTAGACGCAAAGACACCCCCAGATTGAAAGTGAGGGGGTGGAAAACCATTTACCATGCTAATGGACACCAAAAGATAGCTGGGGTGTCAATCCTTATTTCAGACAAACTAGATTTTAAACCAAAGGCTATAATAAGAGATGAGGAAGGATACTATATCATACTAAAGGGTCTATCCAACAAGAAGATCTAACAATTGTAAATATGTATGCCCCTAACATGGGAGCAGCCAATTATATAAGCCAATTAATAACAAAAGAAAAGAAACACATCGACAACAATACAATAACAGTAGGGGACTTTAACATCCCCCTCACTGAAATGGACAGATCATCTAAGCAAAAGATCAACAAGGAAATAAAGACTCTAAATGACACACTGGACCAAATGGACTTCATATTTATATTCAGAACATTCCATCCCAAAGCAACCGAATACACATTCTTTTCTAGTGCCCATGGAACATTCTCCAGAATAGATCACATCCTAGGTCACAAATCAGGTCTCAACCGGTACCGAAAGAATGGGATCATTCCCTGCCTATTTTCAGACCACAATGCTTTGAAACTAGAACTCAATCACAAGAGGAAAGTCGGAAAGAACTCAAATACATGGATGCTACAGAGCATCCTACTAAAGAATGAATGGGTCAACCAGGAAATTAAAGAATAATTTAAAGAATTCATGGAAACAAATGAAAATGAAAACACAACTGTTCAAAATCTTTGGGATGAAGCAAAGGCAGTCCTAAGAGGAAAGTATAGAGCAATACAAGTCTTTCTCAAGAAACAAGAAAGGTCTCAAATACACAACCTAACCCTACACCTAAAGGAGCTGGAGAGAGAACAGCAAATAAAGCCTAAACCCAGCAGGAGAAGAGAAATAGTAAAGATCAGAGCAGAAATCAATGAAATAGAAACCAAAAGAACAGTAGAACAGATCAACGAAACTAGGAGCTGGTTCTTTGAAAGAATTAGTAAGATTGATAAACCCCTGGCCAGACTTATCAAAAAGAAAAGAGAAATGACCCAAATAAATAAAATCATGAATGAAAGAGGAGAGATCACAACCAACACCAAAGAAATACAAACAATTATAAGAACATATTATGAGCAACTATATGCCAGCAAATTAGATAATCTGGAAGAAATGGATGCATTCCTAGAGATGTGTAACTACCCAAACTGAACCAGGAAGAAATAGAAAACCTGAACAGACCTGTAACCACTAAGGAAATTGAAGCAGTCATCAAAAATCTCCCAACAAACAAAAGTCCAGGGCCAGATGGCTTCCCAGGGGAATTCTACCAAACATTTCAAGAAGACTTAATACCTATTCTTCTGAAACTGTTCCAAAAAATAGAAATGGAAAGAAAACTTCCAAACTCGTTTTATGAGGCCACCATTACCTTGATCCCAAAACCAGACAAAGACCCCATCAAAAAGGAGAATTACAGACCAATATCCCTGATGAACATGGATGCAAAAATTCTCATCCAAAATACTAGGCAATAGGACCCAAGAGTACATTAAAAGGATTATTCACCACGACCAAGTGGGATTTACCCCTGGGCTGCAAGGTTGGTTCAACATCCGCAAATCAATCAATGTGATACAATACATTAACAAAAGAAAGAGTAAGAACCATATGATCCTCTCAATAGATGCAGAAAAAGCATTTGACAAAGTACTGCATCCTCTCTTGATTAAAACTCTTCAGAGTATAGGGATAGAGGGTACATACCTCAATATCACAAAAGCCATCTATGAAAAACCCACAGAGAATATCATTCGCAATGGGGAAAACCTGAGAGCTTTCCTCCTAAGGTCAGGAACACAGCAGGGATGTCCACTATCACCACTGCTATTCAACATAGGACTAGAAGTCCTAGCCACAGCAATCAGACAACAAAAAGAAATAAAGGCACGGGCGCCTGGGTGGCTCAGTCGTTAAGCGTCTGTCTTCAGCTCAGGTCATGATCCCAGGGTCCTGGGATCGAGCCCTGCATCGGGCTCCCTGCTCCATAGGAGGTCTGCTTCTCCCTCTCCCACTCCCCCTGCTTGTGTTCCTTCTCTCACTGTGTCCCTCTCTGTCAAAGAAATAAATAAAATCTTAAAAAAAAAGAAAGAGAAGAAAGAAAGAAAGAAAGAAAGAAAGAAAGAAAGAAAGAAAGAAAGAAAGAAAGAGAAGGAAGGAAGGAAGGAAAGAAAGAAAGAAGGAAAGAAGGAAAGGAAAGAGAAGGAAGAAAGAAAGAAAGAAAGAAAAGAAAGAAAGAAAGAAAGAAAGAGAAGAAAGAAGAAAGAAAGAAAAGAAAGAAAGAAAGGAAAGGAAAGGAAAGGAAAGAAAGAAAGAAAGAAGAAAAGAAAGGAGAAAGAAAGGAGAAAGAAAGGAGAAAAGAAAGAAAGAAAGAAAGAAAGAAAGAAAGAAAGAAAGAAAGAAAGAAAGAAAGAAAGAAAGGAAAGAAAGGAAAGAAAGAAAGAAAGAAAGAAAGAAAGAAAGAAAGAAAGAAAGAAAGAAAGAAAGAAAGAAAGGCATCCAAATCGGTAACAAGTCAAACTTTCACTCTTTGCAGATGATATGATACTTCATGTGGAAAACCCAAACCCCAAAACTGCTAGAACTCATACAGGAATTCAGTAAAGTGGCAGGATATAAAATCAATGCACAGAAGTCAGTGGCATTTCTATACACCAACAACAAGACAGAAGAATGAGAAATTAAGGACTCGATCCCATTTACAATTGCACCCAAAACCATAAGATACCTAAGAATAAATCTAACCAAAGAGGCAAAGAATCTGTACTCAGAAAACTATAAAATACTCATGAAAGAAATTGAGGAAGACACAAAGAAATGGAAAAATGTTCCATGCTCATGAATTGGAAGAACAAATATTGTGAAGATATCAATGCTACCTAGAGCAATCTACACATTTAAAGCAATCCCTATCAAAATACCATCCACTTTTTTCAAAGAAATGGAACAAATAATCCTAAAATTTGTATGGAACCAGAAAAGACCCCAAATAGCCAGAGGAATGTTGAAAAAGAAAACCAAAGCCAGTGGCATCACAATTCCGGACTTCCAGCTCTATTAGAAAGCTGTCATCATCAAGACAGTATGGTACTGGCACAGAAACAGACACATAGATCAATGGAACAGAATAGAGAGCCCAGAAATGGACCCTCAACTCTATGGTCAACTAATCTTCAACATAGCAGGAAAGACTGTCCAATGGAAAAAAGACAGTCTCTTCAACAAATGGTGTTGGGAAAATTGGACAGCCACAGGCAGAAGAATGAATGAAACTGGACCATTTCCTTACACCACACACTAAAATAGACTCCAAATGGTTGAAAGACCTAAACGTGAGACAGGAGTCCATCAAAATCCTAGAGGAGAACACAGGCAGCAACCTCTTCAACCTCAGCTGCAGCAACTTCTTCCTAGAAACATTGCCAAAGGCAAGGGAAGCAAGGGCAAAAATGAACTATTGGTACTTCATCAAGATAAAAAGCTTTTGCATAGCAAAAGAGACAGTTGACAAAATCAAAAGACAACCTACAGAATGGGAGAAGATATTTGCAAATGACATATCAGATAAAGGGCTAGTATCCAAAATCTATAAAGAACTTATCAAACTCAACACCCAAAGAACAAAGAATCCAATCAAGAAATGGGCAGAAGACATGAATAGACATTTTTCCAAAGAAGACATCCAAATGGCCAACAGACACATGAAAAAGTGCTCAACATTGCTTGGCATCAGGGAAATCCAAATCAAAACCTCAATGAGATACCACCTCACACCAGTCAGGATGGCTAAAATTAACAAGTCAGGAAATGACAGATGTTGGCGGGGATGCGGAGAAAGGGGAACCCTCCTACACCGTTGGTGGGAATGCAAGCTGGTGCAGCCACTCTGGAAAACAGTATGGAGGTTCCTCAAAAAGTTGAAAATAGAGCTACCGTACGAACCAGCAATTGCACTACTGGGTATTTACCCCAAAGATACAAATGTAGGGACCTAAAGGGGTACGTGCACCCCGCTGTTTATAGCAGCAATGTCCACAATAGCCAAACTATAGAAAGAGCCAAGACGTCCATCTACAGATGAATGGATAAAGAAGATGTGGTATATCTATATACAATGGAATATTATGCAGCCATCAAACGGAATGAAATCTTGCCATTTGCAACAACGTGGATGGAACTGGAGGGTATTATGCTGAGCAAAATAAGTCAATCAGAGAAATATGTATATCATATGATCTCACTGATATGAGGAATTCTTAATCTCAGGAAACAAACAGGGTTGCTGGAGTGGTGGGGGGTGGGAGGGATGGGGTGGCTGGGTGATGCACATTGGGGAGGGTATGTGCTATGGTGAGCGCTGTGAATTGTGTAAGACTGTTGAATCACAGACCTGTACCTCTGAAACAAATAATATATTATATTAAAAAAAAAAGAAGAAGACAGTAGGAAGGGAAACATGAAGGGGGGAAATTGGAGAGGTAGACGAACCATGAGAGACTATGGACTCTGAAAAACAAACTGAGGGTTCTAGAGGGGAGGGGGTGGGGGGATGGGTTAGCCTGGTGATGGGTATTAAAGAGGGCACGTACTGAATGGAGCACTGGGTGTTATATTCAAACAGTGAATCATGGAATACTACATCAAAAACTAATGATGTAATGTATGGTGATTAACATAATGAAATAAAAAAAAATCAATTTTGGACAAGGATCTGGTTGGTCTCATAGAGACCACTGAGTTATCCTCGAAAATCATACATACAGTAGAGAAAAAACTGATGTTAACTACTAGCTAATCACCACATACAATGAAAAACTGAGATATTTGTAATATACATTTAGCTAACAGCAGAGAATAACAACTACTTGAAAGGTTAGAATTCTAAACTTTCAGATAAAGGGAGAATTCTTTTAAATCAGGCAAACATGTTCAGAAAGTTCTTCTGAATTTTTACCATTTTACTTCGTTTCAACATGTAGATAGTAAGGAACAGCAACACAAAAGATATTTCTTCATTTCTGCAACTTAATTCCTACACTTCCAAAACTACACTAATTACAAGAACAAGGAACCGATTTCACAAACAGGACATAAAGGATTTGCAAATGCAGAACTGTAAGGTCATTTTAAGTAAAGTTTTCTAAGTATCCTGCCTAGGTATTCTGTATTAGGAGGGAATATTAGGAAGCTGGGCTTACGAGGGACACACAAGGCAAGCCACCCCACCTTCTGCTCCAAACATGAAGATATTCTTTTTTTAAAGATAAAATTAGCAGTACATAGCTTCTGGCAGTGCCTTCCAGAAGAGGCAACATAGGGCAGAGAAAGTAAAGCTAGGTAAGCAACTCTATTAGTAATCCAATCCTACTGTTATCTATTACCAAGCTTTGCTTTCTACTGTTGTCTCATTTTATTTTATTTTTAAAGATTTATTTAATTATTTGAGAGAGAGAGAGAGCACACTCATGAGCGGTGGGAGAGGCAGAGGTTGAGAATCTTCAAGCAGACTCCACACTGAGGGCAGATCCAACGGGGGCCTCTATTGCATGACCCATGAGATCATGACCTGAGCCAGAACCAAGAGTCAGGTGCCCAACTGACTGAGCTACCCAGGTGTCCCTGTTGACTCATTTTAAATGGATGATCTGGTAATTCCAGAAAAAAGACATTATTTTTTAAAATATGAGTCCAAGGAAAATCACGGTTTTGATATACACAATCAAATTTTTTATAGCACTCAGCTTCTGAGAGAGAGTGTTATGGAAATTAGGAAGAACAGGGTTTGGGGAGGTAGATTATAATGTGTATACAACATCCAAATGACTGATGAGATTACTTAAGAACCTGATCAATTATATTATCTAAACTCCTTTTACCTGAATTATAAATATTCTTCTTAATAAAAGAATCATGGGAAAAATTTTCTTGAAATCAGATAGAACAATACCTAAATCATCTCAAGTGATGATTCTAATATTCTAAACTTGATAATATTATATAACTTTTTCTCAACACCCATTCCAATATTTTGAAGCCTCTGCTATTCTAATAAATTTCCTCTCAAATTCCTACAAATCACTTTTTATTTCTTTATAACTAACTTGCTTTTGCTAATCTCAATTCCTCAAAATCCAAGTTACTCAGTAGACTTTAATTAGGTTATCATGGCAGAGTAGCCTTCAACTTTCTCCGGCAAACCTTTTATGAAAAACACAAGCCAAGCATTAGGAAACTTCAAATAAACATTATGCTTATCGCCTTTGGGATTAAGGCATCATATCCAAAATTTCACCAGACTCATGACAACAATGGTTTTTAGGCTCTATAGCAGGGATGGCAAACTACAGCCACCCTCCTATTTTTATTAATGAAGTTTTACTGAAACATAGACACATCCATTTGTTTGTGTAGTAATCAACACAAAATTTAATTCTGTTTAAGACAAAGAGATTTACCAATTTACTGAAATTAGTTCTTTTCCTAAGGCCTTAGTAGTATACAGATAGATATTAAATTCTTGCTTATAGAAATGAAAAAAGTTGTCTTAGGGCAGTTCTAACTTTTCACTGACCCTGACTGTTCACTATTTTCTAAGGGTAATAGAGATGCTTCCACCAGATTTATTAAAGTGAGAAATAGCACATTATCAAGTATATAACTAGGACTTTGAGGACTTGCTTAGATTATGTCACCACATTTTTGTTTGTTTAACCTCCTAAGCTGTATGTTCCTATTAAACAAAAAATTAGCAGTGTTTGTTTGCTTATAAAGGAGCACAAGTGGGTTCTTGAAAAATTGTATGATATCTCCTGCTCCGGGTGTCAGCAGAAATGGGATGTATTTCCACATATTAGTAACTTTTAGGTCCAGATATATTCAAAGTAAAAAACCTATAACAGGACCCAAACAACTTTGAATTCAAGTTTTGGATAATTTTTGCTGTGTTCTGCCCTCTCCTCTTTTCCCTCCTTACCTTTTCTGATTTAATACTCACTATAAGTGTACACATATGAAATAACAGTACAATGTTTTATTTTGTTTTTTTCGTTTAATAAAATGTCAAGGGGTGCCTAGGTGGCTCCGTCGGTCAAGTGTCTGTCTTTGGCTCAGGTCATGATCCCAGGACCCTGGGATTGAGCCCCGCATTGGGCTCCCTGCTCAGTGGGGACTCTGCTTCTCCCTCTCCCTCTGCTGCTGTCAAATAAATAAATAAAATCTTAAAAAAAAAAAAAAGGAACAATATTATATATGTGTACTAGTTATTTCTCTTGTGAACTGCTTGTTCATGTTTGTCCATGTTGTCATTGAGTGTTCCTTTTATTTTCATTTGTCATAAACGCATACACACACACCCCTATGTGTGTGTATGGATATATATCAGATAACTTTCTAGTTTGTTACTTGTCTTTTATCTGGATTTATATTTTATTTATACTTAAAAAAAAAATCAGCCAACTGAGAATTATGTACCCAGTGATAATATTCTTCAAAAAGAAGACAAAATAGGGCACTTGGGTGGCTCAGTTGGTTAAGGCTCTGACTCTTGACTTTTTTTTAATTTTTATTTTTATTTATTTATTTATTTGACAGAGAGACACAGTGAGAGAGGGAAAACAAGCAGGGGGAGCGGGAGAGGGAGAAGCAGGCTTCCTGCTGAGCAGGGAGCCCGATGCGGGGCTCAATCCCATGACCCTGGGATCATGATTCCAGCTGAAAGCAGACGCTTAACCGACTGAGCCACCTGGGTGCCCCCTGACTCTTGACTTTGAATCAGGTCATGATCTCAGGGTTGTGAGATCAAGCTCTGCGTTGAGCTCCATGCTAGCCATGGAGCCTCTTAAGATTCTCTCTCTCCTTCTCCTTCAGCCCCTCCCTCTCTAAGAAAAACAAACAACAAACAAGCAAACCCAAGAAGGCAAAAATAAAGACATTTTTAGATTAAAGAAAACTAAGAGAATTCGTTGTTAGCAGACCTAGACTATAACAAATGCTAAGGAAATGATACCAGTAGTAAACTCTTATCTTCAGGAAGAAATGAAGAATACTGGAAATGGTAAATATATCTAGGAAATAGAATACTAGGAAAAAAATTATTTTCCCTCTTAAATTCTTTAAGATACATGTGATAGGGACGCCTGGGTGGCTCAGTTGGTTAAGCATCTGCCTTCAACTCAGGTCATGATCTCAGGGTCCTGGAATAAAGTCCTGCATTGGGCGGGGTGGGGGGGGCACGCCTGGGTGGCTCAGTCATTAAGTGTCTGCCTTTGGCTCAGGTCATGATCCCAGGGTCCTGGGATTGAGCCCCGCATTGGGCTCTCTGCTCAGAGGGAAGCCTGCTTCTCCCTTTACCACTCCCCCTGCTTGTGTCCCCCTCTCACTGTGCCTCTCTCTGTCAAATAAATAAAATCTTAAAAAAAAAAAAAAAAAGTCCTGCATTGGGCTCCTTGCTCAACAGGGAGCCTGCTTCTTCCTCTGCCTGCTGCTCCCCCTGCTGTGCTGTCTCTCTGACAAATAGATAAATAAAATCTTAAAAAAAAATACATGATATTATATGTGATAATATAAAGCAAAAATATCAGTATATTAAAGGATTTATAATTTATGTTGGTGTTAAGACAACCTATACTACAAAGGACAGGAGTACGTAAATGAATCTATTTGACATAATATGAAGTGGCATAATATTAATTCTAAATAGACTGTGAAAAGTTAAGTTTCTATACTGAAATCACTAGAAACTGCTAAAAAGTAATGCAAAAAGGTATAGCTAAAAAGTCAAAAGGAAAATTAAAATGAATTCTGAAATACATTGAATTAATGCAAAAAGAAGAAAAAGAACAAAAAATAGAAGAGACAAAATAAAATAAAGTGGTATATCCATATCCAACCATATCAATAATTATATTAAATGTTAATGGACTACACCCTCCAATTAAAAGACAAAGATTTTGCAAAATGAACTTTAAAAGTTAAGTGCCAACCATGTTGTTTACAAAAGATGCTTTTTAAACATAAAGATAGATTGAGAGTAAATGAATAGAAAAATATACCATGCTAACATTAAGCATAAGAAGGCAAGAGTGCTTTTATTATTACTAATATTAAGCATAAGAAGGAAGAGTGTTTTTATCATTAGATGAAGTTAATTCAGGACAGAGAGTATTACTTGAGATAAAGCAGGGCATTTTATAATGACAAAAGGGTTAATTCATCAGGAAACCATAACAATCATGAATATGAATATCATAAATAACAGGGATTCAAAAGCTAAATGAAAGCTGACAGAATTCATTGAAAAATTTGACACTTCTCTCTCAGCAACTGATAGAACTAAACAACAAAAATAATTTATTATATTATACACTCATTTCAAAGGCATGTGATATGAAAATTTACAAAATAAAACCATATGCTGGGTGATAAAATAAATTGCAATAAATGTAAAAACAACAACAACAACCCTGAAATCACACAAAGTATTTTCTCTGACCAGAATGGAATTTAATTAGAAATCAATAAAATAAGAGATCTATAAAAATCTTAAATATATGAAAATTCAATAACAGACTTCTATGGATCAAAGAAGAAGTGAAAAGTAAAATTAAAAATCCTCTAAAGGATGATTTTTAAAAATGCAACATTTCATAGAACTAGAACAAAAAATCCTAAAATATGTATGGAACCACAAAAGACCCCTAGTAAAGCCAAACAGTCTTTAAAAAGAAAAGCAAAACTTCAGGTATCACAATTCTAGACTTTAAGTTATATTACAAATCTGTAGTAATCAAATAGTATGGTACTGGCACAAAAACAGACACATAGATCAATGGAACAGAATAGAAAGCCCAGAAATAAACCCACAATTATACAGCCAATTAATCTTCAACAAAACTAGAAAGAATATCCGATGGGAAAAATACAGTCTCTTCAGTAAATGGTGTTGAGAAAACAGGACAGCTACATGCAAAAGAATGAAATCGGACCACTTTCTTACACCAAACACAAAAACAAATTCCAAATGAATGAAAGACCTAAATGTAAGACCTGAAACCATGAAAATCCTAGAAGGGAGCACAAGCAGTAATTTCTCTCACGTCAGCTGTAGCAACATTTTTGTAGATATGTCTCCTGAGGCAAGGGAAATAATAAAAAATTAAACTATTGGGACTACATCAAAATAAAAAGCTTCTGCACAGCAAAGGAAACAACCAATAAAACTAAATGGCAACCTACTGAATGAGAGAAGATATTTGCAAATGACTTACCCAATAAAGAGTTAGTATCCAAAATATATAGAGAACTTCTACAATCCAACACCAAAAACACAAATAATCCATTCTTCTGTCCATTAAAAATGGGCAGAAGACATGAACAGACACTTCTTCAAACAAGACATCCAGATGGCCACCGGACACATGAAAAGATGCTCAACATCATTATCAGGAAAATGCAAATCAAAAGCACAATGAGATAATCACCTCATACCTGTCAGAATGGCTAAAATAAAAAACACAAGAAACAACAAGTAATGGTGAGGATATAGAGAAAAAGGAACTCTCTTGCACTGTCAGTGGGAATGCAAACTGGTGCAGGCACTGTGGAAGACAGTGCAGAGGTTCCTCAAAAAATTAAAAATAGAGCTACTATATGATCCATCAATCACACTAGTAGGTATTTACCCAAAGAATATGAAAACACTAATTCTAAGGGATATATACACACTACACATCCCCGTGTTTAGTGCAGCATTATTTACAGAAGCTAAATTATGGAAGCAACCCAAATGTCCATCAACAGATGGATAAAGAAGATAT
This sequence comes from Mirounga angustirostris, assembly GCF_029215605.1. NCBI lineage: Eukaryota > Metazoa > Chordata > Mammalia > Carnivora > Phocidae > Mirounga > Mirounga angustirostris. The sequence goes on along the minus strand of NW_026991720.1, from coordinate 85,014,706 downwards.
GGTATACAATAGAATATTATCCAACCATAAAAAAGAATGAAATCTTACCATTTGCAACAACATGGTTGGAGCTAAAGAGTATTATGCTAAGTGAGATAAGTCAGTCAGAGAAAGACAAATAGATGATTTCACTCATATGTGGAATTTAGACAAAAAAAAAAAAAAGAAACAAAGAAAAAAGACATGTAAAAACAGACTCTTAACTATACAGAACAAACTGATGCTAACAAGAGGGGAGATAGGTGGAGGGATTGGTGAAATAGGTGAAGGTAATTAAGAGTACACTTGCCATGACGAGCACTTAGTAATACATGGAATTACTGAATCACTATATTGTACACATAAAACTTATTAAAGAAATCTTGCCACTTGCAACAAGGATGGATCTATGTTGGATCCATACATGGACCTAGGTAAAGAAAAAAAAAAGAGAGACAAACCAAGAAATAGACTCTTCATTATAGAGAACAAACTGATGGTTACCAGAGGGGAGGTCTGTGGAGGTATGGGTGAAATAGGTCATGGAAATTGAGGGCCCTTGTCATGATGAGTACTGGGTGATGTATGAAATTGTTAAATCACTATATTGTACAGGTGAAACTAATTTAACACTACATGTTAACTACACTGGAATTAGAATAAAAACTTAATTAAAAAACACTAATTAAAAGGTATATATGCACCCCTATGTTTACTGAAGCATTATTTACAATAGCCAAATTATAGAAGAAAAAAAAATTGCAACATTTCAAAATGTGGGGAATACACTGCTTTTAACAGACTTGTAATTTAAATGCTAATATTAACAAAGAAAATCCCCCAAATAAAAAAAAAAGTCTACAATCAATGACCTAATGTTTTACCTGAAGAAGCTAGAAAAAGAAGAGCAAGGAAACTCAAAGTAAATAAAAGAACATAATAAAGAGAAGAAATCAATCAATACATTAGAACAATAGAGATACTAAGTGAAAAGTTGATTCTTTGAAACAATTAGCAAAATTATAAAGTCTAGCTGTATTAATCAAGAAAAAGAGAATACAAGTATCAATATCAGGAATGAAGAGGAAAGAAGTATCCCTATACAGGGCGCCTGGGTGGCTCAGTAGTTAAGCGTCTGCCTTCAGCTCAGGTCATGGTCCCAGGGTCCTGGGATCGAGCCCCGCATCGGGCTCCCTGCTCGGCGGGAAACCTGCTTCTCCCTCTCGCACTCCCTCTGCTTGTGTTCCCTCTCTCGCTGTGTCTCTCTCTGTCAAATAAATAAATAAAACCTTAAAAAAAAGAAAGCCCTATACAACCTATAGGCATAAAAAGGAGTATAAGGGAATACTTTGCACGACATTATGTGAACAAATTTGACAATTTGATAAAATAGACAAATTTCTTGAAAATACCACTTACCAAATGTAAAACCAGATAAAACAGAAAGTATTAATACAATAATAAAATATCTATTAACTTATATAGTCACTTGATTTTAGACAAAGATGCTGAAATAATACATTGGAGAATGAAAGATTTTTCAACAAATGGTGATGTAATAACTAGAACATCCATATGGGGAAAAAAATCTTGATTCCTAACTCACACTAAACACAAAAAATTAGAGATAGATCAAAGGTGAAAGCAAAAATTGTAAAGGTACTAGAGGAAAACAAGAGAACAGCTTTATGATTGAAGGCAGAACAAAGATTTCTCAGGACACAGAAATCAGTAACCATAAAAATAATCGGTAAATCAGACTTCATCAAAATAGAAATCTTTCCATCAAAATACACTATTAAGAAAATGAACAGGCAAGCCACAGACTGAGCGGAAATATGGAAACACAATATCTGACAAAGGGTTGTTCCCAGAATATATAAACAACTCCTCCAATTCAATAATAAAAAGACAAATAATCCAATTGAAAAATAAATGGGCAAAAGATCTGAACAAAACTTCAAAAAGAAAGATATACTAATAACCAATAAGCACATGAAAAAGTACTGAACATCATTAGTCACCAGGGAAATGTAAATTATACCACAGGAAAACCACTGTACACACACCAGAATGGGTAAAATTAAAAGACTGATAATAAAAATGTTGGTGAGGATGTGGAACAATTAGAATTCTCATACACTATAGAATGAAGTGTAAAATATAACTTTGGGGAAAAGACTGGTAGTTTATCATGCATACTCAAATCAGCAATTCTATTCCTAGGCATTTACCCTAGAGGAGAAAAATACATACATATAAATGTGTATGTATTTTTATATATACATATGTATATTTTATATACATATATATATATAATCCATAGCTCTCCATAAAATGACTTGTCTAAGAACGTTCATAGAAAATTTGTTTACAATTGCCAAAAACTAGACACAGCCCAGGTATCCATCAACAGAATAAACAAATTAAGCTTTCTATTTGCCTGCTTCAACTTCTACACCCTTTGGTACATTACAGAACAACATCTTGGTTGCTCTTTTAAAATGTAAATTATATATTACTCCCCTGCTAACACCTGTTGTAGTTGGAATTAAGTCCCTATTCTTACAATGTCTATAAAGTCCTATGATCTAGCCCTCACTTAGCTCATCTCCCACGACTCTCCCCAAGTTCTCCTTCTATACCTTGAAAATGTAGATTCATTCCATTTTCAGGGCTTACACTGGCTTTTCCTCTATCTGGGGAGCTTTGCATCCAGAATTTTACGAGCCTCTTTCCCATTATTCTGGCTTTAGTTCAAATATCCCTTCTTCAGACCCTCCCTGATTGCTAAATGCAGTAGCTTTCTTTTCCCTACTCTCTATCCCATTTCCCTCTCTTACTTATTCATTGCACAATCTGAAGTTACCTTTGGTTATTTACATGCTTATTGTCTTTCCTCTCAGGCCAAAGGTGAGCATGGAGACTATGTCTTGTTGATCATAATATTCCCTAGTACCTAAAAGAGTTCCTGATAGAGAGTAGGTACTCAATAAACAGATGTTGACTAATTACTGCTATACTCAAGATTGTTTTCAAACATTAACACAATGTTGAGAGCAGTAGAGACGTAATTTATATCTTTCTTCCGAAGTCTTAATAGAGATATTGAAAGAAATAAAGGAATATATGAAATGAATATTTCCTTCACAATTAAGGTTAAAACATAGTGGCTTACTAGTTTTATATTATAGATAATAAACCGGAAGAGGAAAGAGAAGGATAGTTTATTGAATAACTATCATTCATTGGGCTGTACTTTAGACCGCTGACCCTTGAACAACACAGGTTTGAACTGTTGAGTCCACTCATAAGTGGATTTTTTTGCACAAATATACAGTACCGTACTATACATCTATTTTCTCTTCCTTATGATTTTCTTAACATTTCTTTTCTCTTGCTTACTTTATTATAATAATACAGTATTTAATATATATAACATAGAAAATATGTGTTAATTGACAGCTTGTATTATTGGTTAAGGCCTCTGGTCAACAGTAGGCTATTAGTACTACGTTATTTAATATCTTCACAACCTTGTGTATATAAGTGGTATCCATTTTATGTGTAAAAATGCAAACTCAGAGAGGCTAATTTGATCAGAGTCACACAGCTAATAGGTGGTAGGACCGAAATTCACAGTCAAATCTACTTCTAAAGTCCATGTTTTTCCATACTACAACAGATCAAAATATGGTAACTTAACAAATGCATACATTTTCTCTTATTTTAAGAGATTCTTCCAAAATAAAACCCCAAATTTATCAACCATGTTTATAAAATAAGAATTCAACCTTTATTTACCTTCACATATTTGTGGATTTTTAAGAACCTAAAACTGACACAATTTATGTTTTGCTAAAGAAAATTATAAAGGTCATTAACTACTTCTATAATTGTGGTCAATTATATTTCTTTCTTTTTTTTTTAAGATTTATTTATTCATTTGAGAGAGAGCGAGCAAGAGAGAGCGAGAGCATGCACACATGTGAGGGGAGAGGCAGAGGGAAAGACTCTCCAAGCAGATTCCCTGCCAACCACGGAGCCCAACACAGGGCTCTATCCTACGACCCTAAGGATCACCACCCGAGCCAAAACCAAGAGTTGGACGTTCAATCGACTGAGCCACCCAGGCACCCTTATAATTTTCTTAACAGTGGACTCAGGTCATTTTCTTTGAGTGGACAGAGATTTATCTAAGAAAAAAAAAACATTTTGTCTGAAAATCCCTCTAGTACTTAACAGTGGGAAAAAGAAAAAGTTCATATAGAAAATTAAAAAGAATTCATAATGTTAATCATTCATACAGAATTTGAAACCATCTTCAAATATATACATTACTGCTATTACGATTCTTTTCCAGTATGGATAAATAACCATTTATTTCCAATTTTAGAGAGAATGGTTTTCCATTTATGTTCCCATATTTACATCCAAGAATAACACTAGCATTATTGTATTATATCATATTACAAGTATTCCTCAAATTCATATCTGCCTAAAGGGCCTTCTAGTTGGTAGTGAAATTCCCTGTGCCTCCCAATTTGCAACATTCTCCTCCTTTTCCTCCCTTGCCTTATTGCTACAAACTCTGCCCATGTCTAGCATTTTCTCTCCCCAGAGAGCTCAGCTTCTCACCACTGTACCTTTTTGCTCACACTAGAAATTTCCCTTACCATCCCTAGATGTGTCCTCTGATGAAATGGCCTGAACAGTCAACAGTAAGCTTGATTTCCCACCGGAAACAGGTAAATCCTTCTGTCATGTCTTAGTTAATATGATTTAAAACTATCACTTAAGAAGCCTTTATTTTCAACTTAATCTCTCACTGAACAAAAATGTTTCAATCTCTTGAAAATTTTTAAAAAGATATTACTTTAAGCCAGAAAATTCAGGAATGATGGTGAAAAGGACTATTGAACATGCTCACTGTTTCAATCAGTACAAAGAAAGGAAAAATGTAAAACATCAAAAGGACAAAGCCAGGAGGCCCTGGGCGTTCGTACTGGCAATAAGCCACAGCTTCCCCACAAAGATCTTAGTTTCCCATCTCCACCCCCAACCCTCTAAGGCCTAAAAACCACCACCACTCTCAGGGTTTAGAATGCGCCTTTGCCTAATAGGTAAGCAGGTGCTACTTGGGACAGAGAAAAACTCTATCTAAACTATTTGGAAATCTGAACTTTTTCTACCACAGGCACAGCATCACATGTAGTGATGAGGTCTAAGGTACCATTAGCCACTATTAGTTCTGGCTTAGAATTAGAACAATAATAAAAATGACTATTATTTATTCAATCTTTACCATATGTCAGACACTGTGCTAAAGTACTTTATATATATGATCTCACTTCTTCCAATAACCCTATATGATAGGTACTTAACTACTATTTCTTTCAGATGTGGAAATGGAAGCACAGGGAAGTTATGTAATTAGCCCATGTATAGAAAGTGATGAAATCAGAATTCAAACTTTATTGATACCAAATCTATAATTAGACATTTATAGGATGATGAGTCAATGAATTTCTAGAAATAATTTTATGTATTCATACATTGGGTCTACCTATATTTGACTTGCATATCAGAATCCTATCGGGTTCATCAGCTAAACTTCAGATTTTATTTACCCTAATAAAATATCACAAATATAGCTATTTTTTAAAGGATGCAAAATTTACCAACCAGCAGCTTAGTACATACCTACTGTGATATTACCCATCTTGCTTTGTAATGTTATATTACCTGCAAAAGAAAAAAAAAAGACAATTTTATATATTAGGGATAATTTAGAAAGAAACTGTTATATAGTATTCTAAAACATGGTTGGAGATCCGTAATATTATTTAATAACATTGTTATTGTTGTTGGCAAATTTTCTCAGTATTACAAATCTAGTAAGAGATTTAGCTGCAACTCTGAAATAACTAGCTTTAGTCATCTATACAAACTCTCTTCCTCTATTCCACCTTAAGCTTCTCTAGCATAACTACAAAACAAACCACCATACTTTCTGTGAAACAGGAAAGAAAAATGATACTTCTATAACCCATAAATGAAAAAGTTACTTAAATGTACTTACTTAAATGTATTTTCAACATAAACATCACTATATTTATCAGATCACTCAAAACCAAATTTTGAACCAACTAACACTAAAATAATCTATGGAAAAAAGTTATTACTGTTGTTTTTCAGGTCACTCTGCCATGTCTATTAAAGTAGTTTCTGTGCCAAGAGTTACAGAGTTTGGGGCAGGAATAATGAACACACTGAAGTATGACTAGCAAAGAAAAAGGCTTCAGAGGTTCCTGTCTTTTGATGAAAATATACTTTTCCAGGACAAGAATAGGATATTGCAACCATTCTCCCCAGCCCCCTTTCCTCTAATACCAAAATTAGTAGGATTTTTCTTCATATGTGTATTTGTTTGTAGAATTACTCCTAGACCCATACTACCTATGTTTACTGCACTGAAAATGTAAGCAATGTTGCCTCTTCTACCATCATTCCAAAACTACATTAAGAAGTAAAGGAAATGCTTTTATCTCAGAAATAATCTAGGGTAAGTGGACTCATTTACTTAATTTCTTGCATCCCTGTAAATACTGACATGTATAAGTACCTGAGCAAAAGCAAACAAAACACTTGATTCATTTGTTCAACAGTTAGATGTACTTTGATTGCAAAAATCCCTCTAAAAGTCTTATATTCCATCATACTTCATTTGAGGATATGAACAAGGGGTACATTTGTGTATGGAGAAATTAAGCTCCTAAAATTATTTTCAAGTCTCAGTAAGTTACAAGGTTGTAAAGATTCTTTTAAATGTGTTATGTAAATATTATTTCACTGGTGTGCTCTAGACACTCTCTTCCAATTTTCAAATCCAGTAAATGCAGATTCACCATCACATGCAATTAGTGGCCAAAGATCACATAGCTTCTAAGATGGCTTTCAATGATCCCTGCCTCCTGGTATTCATGTCTTGTATAATTTCCTCCCATTATGTATAGGCTGTACCTAATAATTTGCTTTTAACACAGAAAATAAGGCAAAAGTGATGGGATGTTGCTTCCAAAATTAGGTTACAAAAAGATTCTGGTTTCTGTCTTGCTAGCCCTCTTCTGCTCTGAGGGAAGCCAGCTAGCCATGTTGTCAACTGCCCTATGAAAGAAGCCCACTAGGAAGGAACTAAAAAAGGCCTCTAGCCAACAGGATCTGACCTGAATTCTGCCAATAACCACAGGAATGAGCTAGGAAGCCGACTGTCCTTTGGTGGAACCTTCAAATGGACCCCACAGCCTGAGCTGACACTTTCATAACAACCTCATAAGAGGTCTTGAGGCAGAGGAGCCAGTTAAGCCACACCAAGATTCCTGACCCATTCGAACTATAAGACAATAAATGTTTGTTGCTTTCAGCTGCTAAGTTTTGAGGTAATTTGTTACACAGGAAGAAGTAACTAGTACAGATGTTGAAAGATGAAAGTGGGGTACTGCCATAATAAATACCTAAAAATGTAGGAGTAGCTTTGGAACTTGGCAGTGGGTAGAGGTTAGACAGATTTTGAGGAACATGTTACAGAAAGCTTAAATTGCCTTGAACAGACTGTTAGGAGAAAGCTGGACTTTGAGTATTCTTCCCACAAAGGCTCAAGAGGAAGTGAGGAAAATGTTTTTGGAAATTGGAGGAGGATTCTTGTTAAGTAGTTGTAGAAACTTAACAATGCCATTATCTTCAGTAATGTGGAAACTAGGAAATGTACCTTAACGAACATTTAAGTGATTTAACTAAGATTTCCAAGCAAAGTTAAAGTGTTGTGAGTGCTACCTATTTTTTTTTTTTGCCACTTATTGTAAAATGCAAAAGAAGAGAGATAAACTAAAGAAAGGACTGTTAAACAAACAAACAAACAAAACCAAGACACACATAGTTTTGAAAATTCTCAGCTTCTCAAGATGGCAAAAGATGTTAAAGTCAGGACTAGCTTCCCAACAAAGTTTGAATCCAGGGCATTGGCAGTACATGGTCTAAAAATGAAGCTGAGGGGTGACTGCAAAACCTCTTTTTAAGACCCCAGAAAGATCAAGAGTGGTACTTCACAGCACTAATCAATTATACAAAAAGTCCTTTAAAAAGATTAAAGGTGTGTTTCATAGATCCTCTCAAACAACAGACACTCTAGAAAGCTTGAGTACATTTTACCTCAATATCTCTGTAGAAGTCCACATTTTTTAAAGAGATTCTTAGACGTGGCTTTTATCTTATGGAATAAACCCCAACATGATTCAGAGGAGGCGGACAAAATTTTTGAGAGAATAACAACAGCAAACACTGCTAAACTGAACTGAAAGGAACAGTTACAGTACAAAGTAAAGAGACCACTGGGCTTCCAAAATTCTACGGTCAGGAAGCAGACTGAGAAAACCACTCAGATGCAAACACATGATATATTTCATGAAAAAGGAAGAATGACTCAAAGGGAGGACAAAAACTCAGAGGGCAAAGCCTGAAACCCTAAAGAATTATTCCCAGGCCTTTTGATATAATCAAGGAAACTCCAATGTTTGCCCACCCAAATTTCAAAATCACTATGGACCGGTGACCCCTTTGTGCCTCTCATTTTCCCACTTTTGAACAGGAAAGTCTATAGCAATTACCCTATACCTGTCCCATCAGTGTATGTTGGGTGTATAGGTGGTATGCATGGGGGTGGGAGGGGGGCTAGATAACTTGTCTCTTTAGGTCACAGGTCTTCAAATTCAGAGAAATTGTTCTTGAGGAATTGTACTTAAGCAACTATACTTGAAGAGCCTCACATACACCTTGATCTGATTTTGATGAAGAGATTCTGGACTGTGATGTGGTGCATAATGGGATGAGACTTTTAGGAAACTTGGAAGGAAGGGAGTGTATTCTGCATGTGGGAGGGACAGGAATCATTTGGGGGAGGGGCCAGAAGACAGCCTGGCCATCCAAAGCCTTATAGGATATCTGGGGAAATACACACATGAAAAGTTAAAATTTAGTATTTATAAATAATTATAAGTGAAAGTCATAAGCAAACAATATGTATTAGTCGCCACGGCCATTCAGAAGAGACTAAAATGACCTGATATGAACAAGGAGAATAGTCATAGTAGAAATATCACCAGAGCTGAGATTTGAAATATGGATAAAATTTGAATATGTTGAGGGGGAAGGATTTTCTGGGAAAAAGAATTACATAAACAAAGGTAAAAAGGCAGAACTACACATGCTAGGTTTAAATCATACAAATCAGTTAAACTGAAGCAATTAGACAAGTCTATGAGGATGGGGATCATGGTTTCTTATTTAGCATTTTATCCTAAAAGCGTAGTACAGTACCCAGTACATAGTCAACATTATTTTTTAAATGATTTTTTTTTTATTGATTTGAATGATTTTTAAATGTTCAAATTTAGTTTGGAAAAACAAGTGAAGAGCAACCTGTAGAAGAACCATGGGGTGCTAGTCTACTGACTTTATTATCCTAAATTGAAAGAGTCAGTGAAGAATTTTAAGATGGATAACAATAAGAAAACCATGCTTCAGGAGCACCTGGGTGGCTCAGTGAGTTAAGCATCTGCCTTCGGCTCAGGTCATGATCCCGGGGTCCTGGGATCGAGTCCTGCATCGAGCTCCTTGCTCAGCGGGGAGCCTGCTTCTCCCTCTGCCTGCCACTCTCCCTGCTTGTGCTCTCTCCCTCTCTCTCTCTGACAAATAAACAAATAAAATCTTAAAAAAGAAAGAAAGAAAGAAAACCATGCTTTAGGGAGTTTAATCTAGTGCAAAACAGGACTTCCACTCAGAATTCTCTTTATTGCTTCTACCTCCTGAACATTTCAAAAATAAGATGAAGTAGACCACTGATTTTTATGATTTTTAACTATTAGTAAAGAACTATGACAGTTTTATAGTCAGTCATTTAGCTAGTGAGTCCAGTCACTCACTCAGCAAGGCAAAAGAGCTTTATTATCTTATACTAGTCTCAATGAATTCTCTAAAAATTTGCTATTTTTTTAAATGAAAACATGGTCTTTCTCAAAAGCCATTCATTAGTGCTCATCATGAAAAGTAAAGTGATCTCAAAGAAAGTTATGGTTCCTATAGCCGTAAGACAGAAGTTTTAGATCTATTAAAGAATGAGGACTAGTTCATATTATAGTGGCACCTAGAGTCTCAGACTACATCTCTTTTGAATGTTAAGAATTCTATATAGTAAAAGCAGAGTGGAACAAGAAAAACTATGAAAATGAGGAATATTTATAAAGAATATTTCAAAATATTTTTGTCAATGCTAAACTTCTATTTTATTTTTTCAAAGATTTTATTTATTTGACAGAGAGAGACACAGAGAGAGAGGGAACACAAGTGGGGGGAGTGGGAGAGGGAGAAGCAGGCTTCCCGCTGAGCAGGGAGCCTGATGCGGGGCTCGATCCCAGGACCCTGGGATCATGACCTGAGCTGAAGGCAGATGCCTAACTGACTGAGCCACCCAGGCACCCCAGTGCTGAACTTTTAAAGGAATATACAAAAAATATAGTTTCAACTGGTATCAAAATATTTAGAAAACTCTACTCTAAACAGAAATATTCCAAAGTTGTTAGAATATACAAAATGGACCTCTTACTTTAAATACTTTGTGGAATAAGGCAGAATATTTAAAAGGACTCAACTCAACCAAATAGGCATTACTGGCACAGTTTTCTACATTTTGGTTCTACCTATTTCATCTCCAATCACTAAAAACAATAAGCAAATCAACTCTTTGAGAGGAGTGGATCTTCGTAAAAGCCTTCTCGCTAATAAAGCACATGCCATGTGGTCTGTAATAACTATGTGTGCTTACTCTACTCTCAAGTTATGCAACTTCTCCACAAACCCTAGTGTTTGAGAAAATATACTCCTTTTCTTAGCTAGTAATTCTTCATTCTAGTATGGTCAGAAAAAAAAATAAGCTATCAATTACAGATGAACATTAGTTTATTTTTCTTCACTAAAAGAAATCTGATTATGGTTTTAAAAGCACATATACTCTAACAATCCAAACAGAGCAATCAAATATCCTTAAAGGTTAAATTCTTTTTGTATTTGGGGGGGTGGCAGGGAGCAGGAAGGGAGGCACTTGCTATTTGTAAGCCACATGCTAAATGCTAATATAGAGATGAATAAAACATGATCCTTGCTCTTGAGGAGTTTATAATTAGGCAAAAATGTATGGGTCAATGGAAGGCCAGAGATGAGGAGAATATGCTTCAGCTGAGTATTGAAAAATTACTAAAAGTCAATGAGGTAAAGAAAGGTGGGAAAAGCATTTTAAGAAAACTATCAACAGAATGATCAGTTTAGTCAAAGGCTCTGATCAAGGACTCCAAAGTATAAAACAGGTAAGGATATGTATGGGAAAGTAAGAGATTATGTAATTCTGGAAGGGAAAGCATAGGGTCCAAAGAGGGAAATGGAAAGTTAGGTACATCATTCAGGCAATCGGAAAGGTTTGAATAAGAGAATGCCATGTTCAATGTGCGTTTCTCATAAACCACCACAGGCTACAGTAAGGAGGATGGATTTGAAGAAAGCAAGACTGGAAGTAAAGTTATTGTCAGAGTTGAAGCAAGAGATGACAGGAATCTGAAATAGAATAGTAGAAATTAGAAAGAAAAAGATGGGATAGATTGAGGAAATATTTAGGTGATAAAACCTACTTAAACTTGGTGATTAATTAGATGAGTGGGAGGTGAGAGAGAGAGGAATCTAGGATTACTTTGAGATTTCTAGCTTGGGGAGTTTGGTACATGGTAATATCAGAACTGCAAATGTAAATAAAGGAGGAGAAACACATTAGGGATGAGGTTTGAGGGAGGGGGAAAAGTAAGAGAAAAGAAGTTGGAAATGTTGGGTTTGAAATGCCTGTAAAGATCCAGTTAGCTACATCTATCAAGCAGATGGATGTGTAAGTCAGAAGTCAGAGCTAGAGATATAAATTTGAATTATCAGAATGTAATAGTAGTTAAGATTCAAAAGTATATAAGCTGCCCAAGAAAAAGAAAGAAGCAAAGGAACAATAAAACAGGATGAAATCCTGGAGAATACCCCAAGGGGTGGAAAAAAGGAGAAACTCATAGAAATTTGAGAAAGATCAATTATAAATATAAAACATGAAAAAGACTGCCAGTGCCCACTAATATTTGTGTGCTTTTTTCCTGCCTTAGAATACTGCTAAATTCTCAATCTCAGCCTCTTGCAATTTGATAGAGTCATTTAAAATATTCTGGCTAGGGACACCTGGGTGGCACAGTTGGTTGGGAATCCAACTCTTGGTTTCGGCTCAGGTGGTGATCTCAGGGTTGTGAAACTGACCCTGCCTCAGGCTCCGCGCTCAGTAGGGTGTCTGCTTGAGACTCTCTTTCCCTCTCCCTCTGCCCCTCGCCCCTCAACCCTGTGCGTACACACATGCTTTCTCTCTCTCTCTCGAATAAATAAATCTAAAATAAAATAAAATATTCTGGCTAAAAATATATGGCAGAATCAGCTTAGTTTCTGAAATTTTTCCCATCAACCTCTGATCTCTCTTCCTTTGGTGGAAGCTTGGAAGCCACACAATGAAAATGGCAGCATCACCTTTACAGAGAGAGCCAAGTCCATCTAAGGAGCTGAGTCCAAATACTGCATGTATCACATGTCTAAATCCTGAAAAAAAAATGTATGCTGTCTGTACCACAAAGCAAGCAGTAATTCCTTTCTAGTATTTATATAAAAAAGTTTGGAGTGTCCAGAGTCAACATTAACATAACATTATCATATGTCAAAATGATAATCAAAGCAAAACTTACAGACTTAACAATAAATCCTAGAATTTAAACAAAGCATTTTCAAGAACTTCATGAAAAGTTCCATTTAATCCAATAAAAGCTTTTCTTTTGAAATTTTATATTATTTCTGACTTCCTAAATTCACATGGCAGATGTACAAATTCACCAGTGACTACATGTCATTTCTTAAAGCAAAATGGGAATTTATTTATGAAATTCTGATATCAAAGTTATCAACTGTGCTTGTATAGCTAATGGAACTTTTATTTCTGTGAGTTTCTAAATTCAAAGTAGTTAAGCACAGAGAAAAATGAGAGAATACTCAGCAATTTATTTATCAACGTATATTCCCAAAGAACCTAGCATAAGACCCTAAGTTACATGGGGAATCTAAACATTTAAAGTGCACTTTTGGGCGCCTGGGTGGCTCAGTCGTTAAGCGTCTGCCTTTGGCTCAGGTCATGATCTCAGAGTCCTGGGATCGAGTCCCACATCGGGCTCCCTGCTCGGCGGGAAGCCTGCTTCTCCCTCTCCCACCCCTCCTGATTATATTCCCTCTCTCACTGTGTCTCTCTCTGTCAAATAAAATCTTAAAAAAAAAAAGCAATAAAGTGCACTTTTATTAATCACTTATTCCAAATAATAACATAAGTTAAATATAAAATGCTGAAACAATGGTCATGAGTATGCCTAAATATTAAAAACTCATTAATTGTTTAAATTATATTATAAATAAAAACCAACCCCAGCAAACCATTTCAAGGAAGCTTCTGTTTCTCTCTAAAGAGTTAGGAGACTACATATATTTCTATTTTAAAAACATATTTAGTAGAATACATATACGTATATGTATATCTTATATATACATGTATAGAATTCTTTTAAAATAAATATTCAAATAGAATATAATAAAATGTAATTCACACAGAATCTAATTTTTGATAATTTAGAAAAAAATCAACAGAATAAACTGTTACAAAATTTTATACCTAAACACAAACTATCCAACTACCTATTCTCCTATTAGATTGCCAGTGCCAGAACAGTAGAGAACATTTGTTGGATCATGAATAAACTAGTTTCTTTTACATTAGAAGGCACACATACTTAATAGGTATGATTCAACCAACCTTATTACCAGTCAGTTAGCTTTACACACTTTCTTACCTAGAAAATATAGTTAACTATGCTTAAAAATTCCATTTGGAAAAACATTCATGATAGATTTTTTCCTTTCTACACATAGGGTCAATTTGGAAGGTCAGAAAAGACATACTACTGCTTTCATTATCCCTTTTACTGGGCATCCTCTAAGTACTTAGCATTATGTTGGGTATTGGTTTGCCATCAGGGTATATAAACAAAGAGAAAATATAAACAAGATATAAACTTCATGCTCTCTCTTCCTTTCATAGAAACCTTAGAAACCATACACTGAAGACGGCAGCAGCACTTTTATGGAATGTCTAAATATCTCCATGGAGCTAAGCTGAACCTGACCACTATACAGAACATCCACATTTTTGGCCAGATGTCATAAGGCATAACAAGTATCACTGAAACTGGAGTTTACAATAGAGAACATTGCTGAAGTAGTCCATCTGTGCCGTAGCACTGTCTGCCTAGAGAAAACATCTCTAGAGCATGCCAGGAAGCCCTCAAAGCAATGATGGTATTTGGGTTCACCCTGGCCATTACACAGATTTGTTGGAACACATTAAACATCTCCTGGAAGGTCAAGAAATCTGGACCAAATCCTTGCTCTTCCACTAATTAGCTTGTAATTGAGAGCAAACAATTAGACATTTTTAAGTTTTGTTTTCTTCTTTTGTAAACAGCTAATTGTCCATTAAGTGAAAGGGGCTAGCCCACTGAGGCCCTCAATACATGTTTGCTTTCAACTTGCTTTCAAACCATCCACCTACCAATACCAAAACCCCCAAACTCATATACTTGGTAAATCTATCAAAAGACAGGTATTGCCATCATATTTGTGGTTAAAAAAAAAAAAAAGGCTTTTTACAACATCTGTATGTTGGGTTAAAAAAAATCTACTTGAAAAAAAAATCAGCTTAAGCCTTGCTTAAGAAAAAGGAAGCCAAACTAAATAAATCCTGAACAGGCAGGTCTTAGAATGCATATATTTCCCAAATCTGTTTTCTATAAGTCAGATGTTTAGAGGTAGTGACATATTTCCCCGTAAAACAAGTTTTAAGATTCCCAAGCCAGCTTGTTTAAATATAGCCAAAATATAATTTATGTTAGATGACCATCACCATTTAGAACAAAGAATTCACTGCAATATATATACAAAGTTCCAGCTTGGGATGATCCCTGGAAGATACCTCTCCTTACTAAAATCCCTGTAGCTAGAACATAGGGACTTCCTTTCTTTCACCAGCCCTGACTCTGATCTTCTCACCTACTAGGCTGTAGGGCTAGAACATTACCTATTCTTCTGTACCCATCCCACCTCCAAACTCCAGTAGCATGTTCATATAATGATAAGGATGCCATCAGGACACCCTTAGGACAAGGATGGAAATAGGGGTGCATGGTAGAGGCAAGAAACTTAGGCTTGTCTGAAGGGTTATTAAAAAGTAGGCAGGCACTGGTGTGACTAAGAAATGAGGAGGGTTTCTTATGTACCTCTCTTTTACAAACTTACTACTACTGAAAAATTAAAGCAGAGTGTGGGCCAAAGACCAGATGGGGAAAGCAGGGTTGAACAACAGGGAAGCTTTTCAATAGTGGCAACTGGATCAAATTTTCCCTTCCCTTACTTCTTCTCATTGCTGTACCAGTATTACAAATAATGAAGACCATGAGTTCTTTAAGGATAGGGATCAACTCCTGCCCAACTATGTATCCTTGGTGTCTGAAAATCTGGCACACAGTAGGTGGTCAATATATGTGTTGAATGAATCAATAACTATAACTGCAGTGAGTTCTGTAATTCATCATCTAGAACTTCTCCATACCTCAGGGCTTATTTTCCTAACTCATGGGAGTACTGCTGGCAGACAGCCCTCAGCTGTCAGCCCTCTTAGGGAATTGCTTCAGCTGAAAAGAGTCATCTTGGCCTAAGATCATACTCCTTTCTGGGGCATCTTGCATCTAATGATTGGGGATATAAAGGTCCAGCTTTCCTCACCTTGACTCGAGACAATTCTGAGGATGATCCCAGCTTCAGAACTCTCCCCTTGGGGTTACTGAGGCTGCATCACAGTCCAACTTCTCCAGTGAAATTTGGGCCTCCTTCCTTTGCATGGCGTTGGTCCCAAGACACCTCCTTAGTAAATGTGCTGCACTCTAATTTCCATTTTAGAGTCTGCTTTCAAGAAACCCAACCTGAGACTACAGCCCAAAGAGGATCTAGGTCTGACCCAAATTTAAACCGCCCAAGGAAAGGTATCTGACTTCATATTAAAGGTCAGTAAATACAAAAGGCTTTACAAAGGCTAAGGAATGAATTCTTTTATCCCTAGCAATTTGTTTTCCATTTCAGCACTTTAAGTAATCAAAATCAAGAGACCTAGAGTTTTGTTAAGGATACTTCAAAAAGGTGCATCTGTTTACTATCATGTAAGCTATTAATGGAAAACTGTACCAAAGTCAATTCTTATCTAACTTAAAAGAAAGCAAAAGAAATTAAACATCAATGGATTTAGTGTAAATATGGTATAAAACACTGCAAAGAACAGTGCTATTCTTTTTTTTTTTTTTAAGATTTTATTTATTTATTTGAGAGAGAGAGAGAGCACAAGAGGGGGTAGCAGGAGAGGGAGAGCAGATTCCCCGCTGAGCAGGGAGCCCAATGCAGGACTCGATCCCGGGACTCCAGGATCATGACCTGAGCCTCAGGCAGTCGCCCAACCAACTCAGCCACCCAGGAGCCCAAGAACAGTGCTATTCTTATCATAGGTGTTAATCAACATCTGACTTGGTAAGGAATTGCTTTTCTACTAAAAGCTACTCAATATATTAAGTACAGTACTTTTCACTGTCATTAACAGAAATGCAATGCTAAATAAAAGTCATTATTAAAATATGAAGAGTTACAAATTACCAGAACTATTCAAGGCCTAGCTGAGCAATAAATAAATAAATAAATAACAGGGGCGCCTGGGTGGCTCAGTTGGTTAGGCGACTGCCTTCGGCTCAGGTCATGATCCTGGAGTCCCGGGATCGAGTCCTGCATAGGGCTCCCTGCTCGGCGGGGAGTCTGCTTCTCCCTCTCCTGCTCCCCCCTCTCGTGCTCTTTCTCTCTCTCACTCTCTCTCAAATAAATAAATAAAATCTTTAAAAAAAAAAAAGAATACTAAATAAATAACAAAAGGAAATGCATTAAAAATCACAATTACTATTACCTTCAAATATAACAGCATATTTAATTTCTCGCCAAAGTAAAATTAAATAGCTTATGAATCACTTTATGTTTTTTTAAAAAGATGATTAGTCTGCCATTAATTATTTAGAGGGCAGATCCTTCTTCGACTACAGAGAAATTAGAAATTTATGTTATATGGAATGGAGATGTATTAGGCTTCTGTCATCTTACCATGAACACTTCCTAATGTAATATCTCCAGCAGCAGAAGACAGAAATGACAATTCTGTATAAAGATACTTGGCTTCCAGCAAACCATGTTCAGCAGATATATTAACAGTACTTCCTTGCAGTTTATCTATGGTCACAGTCTATTAAGAGAAAAACTCAAAATCAGTTCATTATATGTGCTATGGTGAGCGCTGTGAATTGTGTAAGACCGTTGAATCACAGACCTGTACCTCTGAAACAAATAATACATTATATGTTAAAAAAAAAAAAAAAGAAGATAGCAGGAAGGGAAAAATGAAGGGGGGGAAATCAGAAGGGGAGACGAACCATGAGAGACTATGGACTCTGAGAAACAAACAGGGTTCTAGAGGGGATGGGGGTGGGGGGATGGGTTAGCCCGGTGATGGGTTTTAAAGAGGGCACATACTGAATGGAGCACTGGGTGTTACACGCAAACAATGAATTATGGAACACTACATCAAAAACTAATGATGTAATGTATGGTGATAAACATAATAAAAAAAAAATCAGTTCATTATAAAACAAAGACTGGTAAAAAGCCAAACTGGTACCTACAGATTTAGTGGGCAACTACCTAAAAAGTTACTACCCAGTACACAATCACTTTACTGACTTTAATTCCCTGGCTCCCTGTGAGCAACAGTGTATTGTCTGTGGAATATGGAATAGACCCATTAAATTCCTTCGTTTATTTAGAGCTTCTTTAATTTCTCTTAATAATGTTTTATATTTTCTATATAGAATTCTTTAGCTTTTGTTACATTTATTCCTATTTGGTATTTTCTAAATGCTATTATAAAAGAACTCTTTTTTTTAAACTTCATTTTATCTTAATTGGCTTTTGTATTTGCTCTTAAATCCAACAACTTCACTAAACTCACTTACTAACTCTAATAATTTACCTGAATTTAAGGAAGCTTTCTACATGCATAATTTGTATTGCCTGCAAGTGATAGTTTTATTATTTCCTTCCCAATCCTTATATTAATACTGTTTTTCCTGCTCTGTCCCGCCTAACTATCTGGCTCAGGCCTCCAATTCAACAGTGAACAAAAGCAATGAGATAGTAAGCAACCTAATCGTATTCCTGTTCTCAGAGGGAAAACTTACAGTATAACATCATCATTAAGATGTTTGCTATAGATATCCTTTAGATCCTTTGTATCATATCCCTTCTATTTCAAATTTGTTTTGTTGTTACAACTGAAATTAAAAATAGGTTTTTAATTTTATCTGGGTTTTTTTTTTTTTTTGGACTATCAGATTTTCTCCTGTCATCTGTTAATATAGTGAATGCACTATTATTTCTACAATTTTTCCACATTAAATGTAATAAAATAGGTTTCTATTGAACAAAATGAAAAGAATTTTGTATTTATTCCTAAGCTTCCCTATCAAAATTTAGCATGAATTTGTTTCAAATATTGAGCACAATGTAAAATGAAGATATCTACTTAAGGATTCCAAATCATCTCTATCAAATTTTAAACGTGTTTTATAAGCATCAAGTGAGTGTTTATATAAAATTGTTGACAAAAACTGAGTCACCAGGAAGGCATGTTACAGTTTTGCCCAGGTTTAAAGAAAGATCATTGTTCTTCAACACATCATCAGCACAACACCAGTGTCATTCATTCCTAATATGTGCTTCAAAAACTGTTAAAAATTCAAAATACTATTTAATAAGAACTGAGTTTCAAGAATACTAAAATTTAGAAGTACAAAAAAAGAGAAAGAAAAGCACGCACAGGTCCCACTGGGGAGCAAATCAGAATGACTTCACCCTCCAGATTTGAAGTATGTAACTTTTTTTTTTTTTTAAAGATTTTATTTATTTATTTGAGAGAGAGAACGAGAGAGAGCAGGGTCAGAGGGAGAAGCAGACTCCCCGCCGAGCAGGGAGCCCGATGCGGGACTCGATCCCGGGACCCCAGGATCATGACCTGAGCCAAAGGCAGTCGCTTAACCAACTGAGCCACCCAGGCGCCCTAAAAAAAATTTTTTTTAAAGATTTTATTTATTTACTTGAGAGAGAGAGAATGAGAGACAGAGATCATGAGAGGGAGGAGGGTCAGAGGGAGAAGCAGACTCCCTGCCGAGCAGGGAGCCCGATGCGGGACTCGATCCGGGGACTCCAGGATCATGACCTGAGCCGAAGGCAGTCGCTTAACCAACTGAGCCACCCAGGCGCCCTGAAGTATGTAACTTTTTAAACTTTTATTAAACACATAATATACATCTAGTTGCTTCTTATCTAGTTTCGTTTAAGCTGATTATGGATTCATAGGAATTTTTACTTTAAATTTAGTTTCAATAAATCAGTCAAAAAAAGATATTTTACCTACATTCATTCAGATTTGTGAGAATACAAATGTTTTGCATTCCTCGGTGTTATAGTACAGATGTAAAATTCCTGAAAAACTTTGTCCTTTACCTACAAAGTTTCTTCATGAAAAGTTGCTTTATGCATGGTTTCACCAAGCACTTCCATTAAGCAGACAACAACTCTAGGTTTTTACAGATAACGAGGCTGGTTTAGGGGATAAAAAAAGATACATATTGAAAAAATATTTGAAAGTTGATTAAATTGGCAAAGGGGCACTTTTGATTAGATTCTCCCCAAAACCAAATAAAGCCTTTAAGAGACTTTGTATGAGTATCTGGAAACGGTCAAGGATTTACTTTTTTTCATTAAATACTAAATATTTTACCTTGTAGAAAACTAGAAAAATATCCTCCCCGCTGCACCAAAGCAAATAAAAGCAAGTGAAAGTACACCTTCCCCACTACAATAATATAGTTATTTTAGCCGATCATTCCATAAAATTAATTTCAAAGAAATTAAAAATTCACTGAGTACCACATATAATGCACTATATCAGATACTAACTAGAAAAATTAAAGCTAGGACACCATAGTTTATAGCAAAATGCTGAGGCTCTTGCTTATAGTTATTAATGCTAATGGAGCAAATAGTCATAAACAGACTCTTTGGATTAAACTCTATAGCCTGCTTATTAACAGAAGTAGCTATTTAAAGAAAGATCAAAAAGTAGATCCAAAAATTAATACATTCTTGATAGAGATATTACTATAAATTAATTTTCCTTTCTACACAAGAAGGAAAATTTTTCATAAGGTTAGTTATTATAAATCAACATTATATCTAATGAAAATCACACTTTAAGGAAGCACTGTGGCTTTGCAGCCCAAACCAAGAGAGGTCAACTGACAACTATGTCACCAGTTCATCCAAACATCAAAGGAAATGGATTTATATCTTCTCTGTACCAAACTTAGGATACTAAAATTAATGATACTATTTAAAACAGCCACTCCATTTAAAATGACATATTAAAAATGCTGTTAAATGTTTACAGTACTCATTTGTTTCTCACAATCTTGCTGAGTAGGAAAAAGAAACAATATCAACTTTATTTTATGAATAATGGAACGAATCTCAGTAAAGTTAACTGGCAGATCTAGGACTAGTCATCTTTCCTGTGTTTCATTTACCTTTATCATCATCATTATAGTAAACACTGTATTAGAGTTAACTATGTGCCAGACATTGTTTTAAGTACTTAATCTGTATTAAGTGATTTAATCCTCATAACCCTCTGAGTTAAGTCCATTACTATTATTCCATTTCCCAGAAAACCAAGGCACACAGAGGTTAAGTAACTTGTCTGAAGTTAAAAAGCTTAAGTGAGGGGTGCCTGGGTGGCTCATCTGGTTAAGCATCTGCCTTTGCCTTTCGCTCAGATCATGATCCCAGGACCCTGGGATGGAGCCCAGCTTCGGGATCCCTGCTCAGTGGGGAGCCTGCTTCACCTTCTCCCTGCTTGTGTGCTCTCTCTCTCTCAAAGAAATAATAAATAAAATCTTTAAAAAAAATTAAAAGATTAAAATAATGAATGAATGAATGAATGAGTGAATAAATAAATAAAAAGCTTAAGTGGCTGAGCCCGATTTGAACCCAGGTAGTCTGCTTCTCAGTTCTGTGCTCTTTACCAATTCATTACACTACCTCTCAAGTATCCATAGCACACCTCTGTGAAAGCTATATATTAAGAGTTAACATATCATAAGCATTTATTTTATATAAAACCCCACAAGCTTAGAAATAAATTTTAAATATTAACACTACATATAATATAAATAGAAATAAATATCCAGATTAATTCTTTAATAAAACACAAAACTCAATCAGGAAAGAAACAAAATAGTATAATAGAAAGCAGGAATAAATGAATATTCAATAAACCATGTAAGTTGGAACAAATAAATAACTTAATGAGTGGAAAAGGTGGCCAAAATGTTCAAAATAGCAAATAATGAAGAGATGATTTAAATTTTCCTTTGAAATGTTTATTTGAATGTCAATATGTAATATTCTGGTAACTTAGATCATTTCAATTAACATAAGCCATCATTTAAAGGACAGTTTGAAGGAGCTGCAAAGTTGTCCAATTTCCCTTTTGCACTTCTAAGCCCACAGCAATCCAAGGGGTGAAACTAAATGCCATCTTAAAAGAGCTGCCAGTTAGGCCATGCAGTATCTTTCAATACTTTCCTAGTCTAATGTAAAGGATGAATTTAAATGTTTGGGCTTAAAAGTCACCCACAGGTTCTAAGACAAAGGTGATGGAAAATAAAAGTGACAAGAGTAGAAACAATTACTGTTATAATCTACCTTGTTTAATTATGCCAACAATAATCTACCTACAAGGGCGCCTGGGTGGCTCAGTTGGTTGAGCGACTGCCTGCGGCTCAGGTCATGATCCTGGAGTCCCAGGATCGAGTCCCGCATCGGGCTCCCTGCTCAGCGGGGAGTCTGCTTCTCCCTCTGACCCGCCCCCTTCTCGTGCTCTCTCTCTCTCATTCTCTCTCTCAAATAAATAATTAAAATCTTAAAAAATAGTAATAATAATAATCTACCTACAAGATATAACTCATCCTCACCAATTACCTGAGAATAAAGCTCAGTAGAGAATCTAAATTTATAATGAAAGATTCTTGCAAATTGTGTAAGTGTAAAATAAAAGGTGAACTAGATCTTTCTCAAAGATTTAAAACATTATCCATAATGTTAAAAAAACTGTGACAATTTATACTTCAAAATTATAACTATATTCCTAATACTATGCTAAATCACAGAAAGCAACAAAAGTTAATTAAAAAATACAAACTATCTCGGGGCGCCTGGGTGGCTCAGTCGTTAGGCATCTGCCTTCGGCTCAGGTCATGATCCCAGGGTCCTGGGATCGAGCCCCACATCGGGCTCTGTGATCGGGGGGAAGCCTGCTTCTCCCTCTCCCACTCCCCCTGCTTGTGTTCCCTCTCTCGCTGTCTCTCTCTGTGAAATAAATAAATAAAATCTTTTAAAAATAAAATAAAATAAAATAAATAAAATAAAAAATACAAACTATCTCATAGCAACCAAAATCTCTATGGATAATAAAAGCTTTTGGAGAGTAGCGATGCTATCTAATGGTGCCACCTTGTGGAAAATACTGAAGAAAGTTGAGTTTTGAAACTCAACCTTCAACTGTCCAAAGGAAAAGTAAACAGGTCTTGGAAAGATGCTCAAATAAATCTAACACATAAAAAAAATTTAATCCTAACTGTGGCAGTAATACTCAATGATCAGGTTTAATCCATGATCATAAACATCCCTTCTGAACTTGAATTAAATATTTAATATTTAAAGATGTTATCAATTCCAAATAAATCAATACCTGTCAAAAGTATTAAATCACAAAGTAAAATTTAAGTTGTGTAATACTTAATCACTTCAATTTCAAATTTGAATTTACTAATGAACTAAAGTGCCTTAAAAAGGTGAGAATGTTATGCTACAAATTTTATAGAACCTACCTACAAACTATGTGAGCCACCTTGAAGCAAAATTATAATTGCTAATAAAAAAAAGTTTCAATCTTACACTTTTATCTGATGCATGAATATCTAT
The DNA here is from genome assembly GCF_029215605.1 of Mirounga angustirostris. NCBI lineage: Eukaryota > Metazoa > Chordata > Mammalia > Carnivora > Phocidae > Mirounga > Mirounga angustirostris. Next base: position 84,991,333 of record NW_026991720.1, on the reverse strand, counting down.
GTTTCCATAAACTGTTCCCAGACAGATCACTTTGCCTCCTTTTGTTTGAACATGTAATTTTTGACTCTGAAAGACAAATACAAAAATATAGAGAAAAAAAAAAATCTGATGTAGAGTAATAAAAAAAATTCCAACATTTTATAAATTTCTTTTTAAATAATAATAAAGCAGCAAAAGGAACCAGGAATAAACCAGAAATGCACTGTTTGGATAATAACATCAACTGGGAAAGAACATCAACTGCTATTAAGGGATTAAATAAGCCATCCGTACTCATTAGAGAAAAAGAGTAGCTTCACTGAAGAAGGGTCTGGGAATATAAGATCACTGTGACTGGCTAACTAAACATAAATGTTGAGGAAGATGATAATAATTACTATTACCGTTCATCGTTATTAATAATTATCATTATTAATAACAATAATAGTTACCATTACTTGACATTTTCTTTGTACCAAATACAGTGTTCGCTACTTTACATGACTTATTTAATCTTCACAACTCAGAAATAAGTGTTATATTTTTCCAATTTTTAGAGGAAGAAATTCAAGAATCAGAAAAGTAAAATAACTTTATCAGATGACAGAAAACAACGAAATATAAACTAACAGAATCAAGGTCTGTATGATTTCAAAATCCACATCTGTGGCTGGAGTCTTCTGAAGGATATATTCATACTTAAGGTACAGCCCACTGATTATATTAAACTTTCTAGCATATCACACCCCAGAAAATGGAACTTGGGTGAAAATGTCTCAAGCACAAATAAAACAGCAGTCACCGTTATCCTCCTCTGTCCAAAAAAAAAAGTGTGTGGAGTGGTGAGGGGTCCTGGGGGGGTGGGGGGAGAGAAAGATTTGATTTCACACTTGGCAACTGTGGAAAAACTACCATAGGTCTATAAAAAATCAGTTTTTTTCCCCAAAGTAATAGCAATATAGCTGGAACCATGAAGAGATGATATTTTCCAGCTTCTGTTACCTCTGAGGGGTTGCTAAGTTCTTGCCAACAGAATTTAAATGGAAATGGTCTGTGCAATTTCAAGGCTATTGCTTTTAAGAAGAGTTGGTGTGCCTTCTTTATGCTCTGCCCCTTCCACCAGATGAGTGCAGATTACAGTAAGATTTTAAGAGATGGCAAAGCCGGAAGATGGAAAGAACCTAGAATCACTAAATAGAAGAGCCACCCAGACACTTGAACAAAAGCGAGAAATAAACCATAGTTGTACATGAGCCATTAGATGTTTGATCTATTTTTTAGAGTAGCTTGCTTTACCTTAACCATTACATACATCTTCAGTTCTGCCATAATCATTAAAAAAAAAAAAAAAAAGGTAAATAGCAAAGGAAGAAAAATAGCAAAAGCACAGTCACCAACATCATGACCAGCAACAGCACAGAAGTGTCTAAATCGTAGGGAAAAATTAAATTCAAAACAACCATATACCTTCTGGTTGCTTTACTCAAGGGAAAAAATAGAAAAACCTTAGGCAAAAAAAGCCCAGGAAGGAATTGCAAAAAATTTAGTGAAAGGGACAAAATGAATCATTCTTAAAAAGTTTACCTATATTACAGTGGTAGACTACTTTATGCCCACAGAGACAGGAGTCTGAAGTCAAACTGCATTTTAAACATAGTATTTATCAAGCAATTGATAAACTTTTGAAAAGAGTACCTCCAAAACAAATGTTACTTTAAATCAAGCTTACATGAATTTCTAGAGAGTCTATGAAACTTAATGAAATTGAAAACAAAATTTCACATATGTGTGAATTTTTTTTCTAAGGAGACAATCATCATTTTCAAAGAGGGCTAAGGCTCAAAGATATCAAGAGTTACTTGATATCTTTTGTAACTTAATTGTACAAGATATTGTAACTTAAAACTAATCTAATTCCAAAAAATTAGATTATAAGGTTTTTTAAAAATATATAAAACAAAATAAATAAATCAGAACCAATACAGTATAAACTACTGTATTGCATTTTTTAAAAATGCAAATGTGTGGCCTTCCATGAGTTATGTATGTTGCCTAAAAAATTTCTTTACTTATTCTCTAAGAGTGCAGAATAAATGTAGTATTGCCATATATTTTGCTCAACAGTAAAGAAATGACATGGATAGAACTAGAGGGTATTATGTTAAGCGAAGTAAGTCAATCAGAGAAAGGCAATTATCATATGATCTCACTGATACGGAATTTAAGAATCAAAACAGAGATCAGAGGGGAAGAGAGAAAAAAACAAAACAAGACGAAACCAGAGAGGGAGACAAATCATAAGAGACTCCATCATGGGAAACAAACTGAGGGTAGCTGGAGGGGAGGTGGATGGGGGAATGGGGGGCGGGGTGGAGACATGAGATAACTGGGTGATGGACATTAAGGAGGGCATGTGATGTAATGAGCACTGGGTATTATATAAGACTGATGAATCAAAGACCTATACCTCTGAAACCAGTAATACATTATATTAATTGAATTAAAATTTAAAAATTATCCACAAAAAAAATAAAATAAAAAGATATATATCTTTTACATATGAACAAGTACATACATAAATGATTATAAAAATATGAACAGAGGCTGTGTTTCCAGATGGTCGCAGGTCACTCAAGCAACGCAGCCTTGTGGTTTTAGCACATGAGCTCTAGACAGACTTAGGTTCAAGTCTTGGCTCTGTCATTCATCAACTATGTGACCTCAGCAAGAAACATCTCCTGGCCTCATCTTCCTCATCTGTCAAATAAGGAAGCACGTAGCTCCCAGGGCTGCTCTGCTGATTAAATGAGATGATATATGCAAAACTCTTAGCAAGGTCTCTGGTGTGTAGTAAATAAAGCCACTTATGAGTGTTTTTAAAAAAAAAAAAGAAAGAAAGAAAGAAAAGAAAGGTGGAAAGAACATGAGCTTGGAAATTAAGAAAGACCCAAGTTCAAATCTCAGCTTAATTTATTAGCTATTTGAACCTAAATGAGCTCCTCAATCTCTCGGTGCCTGAGTTTCATCCTTGGTTAAGGGGAGATATTATAACTCAAAGATTAAATGAAGGCTTAGCCAAGTTTCCTGGTACAAAAAAGACCCAGTAAACAATAGCTATTATTATTGCTATAAACATTTTATCAAACAGATCAAATATATTTATGCCCTTAAAATGAGTGGAAAAGAAACTTATATTAATAGACAATCATTAATTCAAGATAATAATATTGTACATTTAAAAATTAAACAAGATCTTTCACCAAGTGCTCCTATTTATGAATTTAAGTCAGTTATATCCTAAGATCTTAAGAATAATTCTCTTGATCTGGTATACCATTAGGATCCATTGGACCCAATTTTAGCTCTTGAATTTTTTTTAAACTATTCTATTTGTAAGGACTGATATTTCATGATTTTTATTTTCTTAGAGGTCTTCCAAAGAACATATAGAAAATTTACTCACTTTTAAAAAATAGAATAAAACACATTCTATCTTAAAATTACTATATCCATCTACTGGACTCTTCTGTAAATCTAAAATACATTATTGGCTCTTAGTGTTCTTACTTTTCACATCTTATAATATTCTGCTATTTCATTATCCTAGGAATTACTTCATCATAATTCATCAGTTACTGTCAACCATGCTTAAAAAAAAATGGTAAGACAACAGAAGAATTGAAGGACTTGCCTAGAATGGTAGTTCTCAACTAAAGGTGGTTTTGCCCCCCAGAGAACATTTGGCAATGTGAAGGTGTTTTTCATTGTCATAACCAAGGAGTGTGCTACTTGAATTTAGTAGGTAGAGGCCACAGATGCTTCTAAACAGCCCGTGACAACAAAGAATTATCTGGTTGAAAATATCAATAGTACCAAAGTTGAGAAACCATTTTTTCTTTTATGCCCATAATGGCAGGAGGAAGAAAAATGACCAAAAAAGATCTCTCAGAATTATCACATGAATCAAAAGAAAAAAGCAAAGAGATCAACAGTAGGATAGTAGCTTCTGATTTAAAAAAATTTTTTTAATCTGCAGACTCTTTTGTGATTTTGAGTACATTTATATTTGAACAGTACCCATAGAACTATCAATTTTTTAATGGCAATATATTTTTTATTAAGTTTTTAATTTTAATTCCAGTATAGTTAACATATAGTGTATTAGTTTCAGGTGTATAGTGCAGTGAGTCAACAATTCTGTGCATTACTCAGTGCTCATTAGGGTAAATGTACTCTAATCCCCATCACCTATTCCACCCAACCCCCCACCCCACCTACCTCCCCACTGGTAACCATCAGTTTGTTCTCTTTAGTTAAGTGTCTGTTTCTTGATTTCTTTTTGTTTCCCTTTGCTCGTTTGTTTTGTTTCTTAAATTCCACATGAGTGAAATCATATGGTATCTGTCTTTCTCTGACTTATTTTGCTTAGAATACCCTTGAGTCTAGGTCCATCCATGTTATCACAAATGGCAGGATCTCATTCTTTTTTATGTCTGAGTAATATTCCAGTGTGTGTGTGTATACATACCACATCTTATTTATCCATGCATCTGTGGATGGACACTTGGGTTGCTTCCATATCTTGGCTATTGTAAATAATGCTGCAATAAACATAGTGGTCTATATATCTTTCTGAATTAGTGTTTTTGCTTTCTTTGGGTAAATACCTAGTAAAGCAATTACTGGACCATATGGTATTTCTATTCTTCATCTTCTGAGGAATGTCCATACTGTTTTTCACAGTGGTTGCACCAATTTACATTCCCTAGTGCCCAAGGGTTTCCTATTTTCCATATCCTCACCAACACTTACTATTTCTTGTCTTTTTGATACTAGCCATTCTGACTAGTGTCCAGTGATATCTCATTATGGTTTTGATTTGCATTTCCCTGATAGTTAGTGATGTTGAGCATCTTTTCATGTATCTGTTGGCAGTGTGTTTTCTTTGGAAAAATGTCCTTTCGGGTCCTCTGTCCATTTTTCCATTGGATTTTTTGGTTTTTAGGTGTTGAGTTGTGTAAGTTCTTTATATATTTTGGATATTAACCCCTTAGCAAATATATCATTCACAAATATCTTCTCCCATTCACTAGAACAGTACAAGGATGAGAAGCAACTTCCAATCCTGGACAAAACCAAGTTCCTTCTACCTGATCATGTCAACATGAGTGAGCTCATTAAGATAATTAGAAGGTGCTTACATTTCAACACTAATCAAGCCTTCTTCCTGTTAGTGAACAGACAGCATGGAGAGTGTGTCCACGCCGATTTCTGAAGTGTATGAAAGTGAGAAGGATGAAAATGGATTCCTGTATATGGTATATGCCTCTCAGGAGACATCTGGAATGAAATTGTCTCTGTTAAGACTAGAAAAATGCATCTATTCTAAAATTTTTTTAAACTCTTACCAAGAAAGAAAAAAGGGATGTTACCAACTGAGATTGATCAGTTCATCCAATCAGAGACCATCACAACACTAGTGTTCCTGCCTGAGTTTTAGAAAGTTGTTTTTGCACTGTAAGCAGGAAAACTGAGCTCCAAATGAGCACATCCAGCTTTATTTAACCTAGGCTGTTTTGTTTTCAAATTTAGAAGTTTAAAAATAATATACTTTGCATTCTAAAAAAAAGGTGTTTTATTCATGGTTTCCTTTGCTGTGCAAAACCTTTTTATTTTGTGTAGTCCCAATAGTTTTTTGTTTTTCTTTGTTTTGTTTTTGCTTTTGTCTCCCTTGTCTGAGGAGACATATCCATAAATATGTTGCTAATGCTGATGTCCAAGAGATTACTTCCTATGTTTTCTTCTAGGAGTTTTATGGTTTCAGGTCTCACATTTAGGTCTTTAATCCATTTTGAGTTTATTTTTGTGTATGATGAAAGAAAGTACTCCAGTTTTATTCTTTTACAAGTAGCTGTCCAATTTTCCCAGCTTCACTTATTGACAAAATTATCTTTTCTCCATTGTATATTCTTGCCTCCTTTGTCATAGATTAATTGACCATATAGATGTGGGTTTATTTCTGGGTTCTCTATCCTGTTCCATTGATCTATGTGTTTATTTTTGTGCCAGTTTTGTGCCTGTTTTGATTATTATAGCTTTGCAGTATATCTTGAAATCTGGGATTGTGACACCTCTAGCTTTGTTCTTCTTTCTCAAAATTACTTTGGCTATTCAAGATTTTTGTGGTTCCATACAAATTTTAGGATTATTTGTTCTAGTTCTGTGACAAATGCTATTGGCACTTTGATAGGGATTGCACTGAATCTGTAGATTGCTTTGGGTAATAAGGATATTTTAACAATATTAATTCTTCCAATCCCAAATATATCTTTCCATTTGTTTGTATCATCTAGCTTCTAATTTTGATTATGAAACTAAAAATATAAGATACTGAGTTTTCAGAAGACAATATTCTAGATGAATTTTCTGAAGGTCAAGCATGGATGAGTGAACAATATATTTCTAAAGGCAAAAAGGAACTATGAATATTCTTATCCAGTTAGTCATTCAACATGAAGACTTCATTGTGTATCTTTTACAACAAGAACCTGAACCATCTTATTTTTCTAAAAGGGCATATAATAGTATTCTTTAATCTTTTGTGATATTTGTGCAATTACATTTATTTGAAATGGTTCACATGTGAACAGATACTAAAGACAGGGTGCAAATAAAAGTGACTGAAACAAATGATATAAAAATTTTTAAATGCATCAATCATTCTAATTAGTGCTTATGATAAAAATGAAAATGTTTTAAAATTATGAAGCATAGGTGACTGACTTCTCTTCAACAAAGTTATATGCCATCAAAGTTCATAAGCTTTGTGTTTTGAATATGCAAATATAAGAAGCGTTTTGAATATGCAACTGTAAGAAGTACCAATAGTAATGACAAACCAGCTGCTATCAGAGATGTATTTGAAATCATTTAGAGCTGAGATCAATCTAATTTTAAGAAAATTGAATATAAAAGTGTTATTACAAAACAAGACGAATCATTTGTTGTTTAGCAAAAATACCTACTTAATCCTTAAGTAATGAGCTACCTAGTGCTCGCTTCGGCAGCACATATACTAAAATGAGCTACCTAGTACGTTAAAAATGTGACGAATATTTTAAGCATATTTGTAGTGCTTAAAGACTTTTCCTTACTCTAATAAATGGAAGAAAGCCATTTGTTAAACCTAAAATTTCTTTGGAGTACCTGGGTGGCTTAGTCAGTTAAGCGTCTGTTTTCAGCCCAGGTCATGATCCCGGGGTCCTGGGATCAAGCCCCGAATCAAATCGGACTCCTCAGCGGGGAGCCTGCTTTTCCCTCTCCCTCTGCCTCCTTCTCCCTCTGCCTCCCCCTCCCGCTGCCTGCTGCTCTGCCTCCTTGTGCGCTCTCTGTCAAATAAATAAATAAAATCTTAAAAAAAAAAAAAACACTAAAATTTAACTTAAGATCTTAGAATACTAAGAATGTATTATTAGTTTCACTGTACACTTTGAAATGAAATCTTAAGGAAAAATAAAAATGAGGAAAACCTTCAAAGTTGCTACAAACCTTTACACTTGCAAAACGGAACTGATTTCAAGACAAAATTTTTGCCAGAAATGTCTGAGATGAATAAATAATACTCAATATTCTCAACACGTGATACTCAGAATAATAGTGTTAGTTTGACACTGCAGCTCAAAGTTTACAGTTTTTTAAAACAACAAGATTTAAACACAATTAGGAAAATGTTTATACCTTAACAGACTGTAAGATGACAGTCCCCTGCTCAGTTTCAATTTTACAATTATCACACTCAATATTTTGGATTTTTACACAGCCAGAACCTGATGACTTGATATTCAAATCTAGAAATGAAAAAAGAAAAAGCAAATTAGTACTATGGCTAATGAGCTCCAAAGCATTTTAGTACCCCCCAGAAATCCAGCTCCTCAGTTCCAATCATAATATTACTGAACTCCGGAGAGAGCATAGTTGTCAGCATCTAAGGGGTCTCCACCACAGCAACAGGACAAATGTAGTGCCCTCTTCTGCTAGCTTTTAGAAATAAAGCAGTTATTTCTATTGACCTATATCATCTAAAGAGGGAAAGTAATATAGGAGAAAAGTAAAAGAGGGCAGAGACTCCAAGTAATACACATTCCTGGTAAAGATCATAGAAGCCTCTTCCCCACTGAGAAAACAAACACAAACACACACACACATGTACCCCACACACCACACCACACACACACACAGGTTCAAGTAAGACTACAGGAAGTTAAAAAGTCATTATGGTAAACTGAATAAGCCAGTTAGCCTCTTCTCCCTTATATTCACGAAGATTTAAAGGTTTCCAAACCTCGTATAAATTAAAAGCATATTGTAGGAGTAGTAGATCTGTGTTTGTTGACCCCACACAAACTACTGGGCCTTAACACAACAATTTAATAGTTATGGCATAAAGATAAATTTCTACAGTTTTGTATATGGCAGTCTCTGTAAAGGTTTTAAAAACAGCAATACTTTGGTCATAATAATCTAAAATATATAAACCAATAATTTTATCCCAGAATTACATGGATGCAAATGTAATTAATCAGTTTTTACCCGAGTTGAGTAGTGTTACAACATAGCCTTGATCTAAGGCAGCAGTGATAGACATGTAGAGAAGGAAATATATTACAAATATCCTCTACCCCCACTAGACAGGTAGAAAAGCCCAGCACTGAGTGGCAGTAATGCTACCCTTACCCACTCACAGAACTGGAGGAACAAGTAGATATGAAGAAAACTGAATTATGTTGATTTGAGGAGCTCATGGAATAGACACCTGAAATGGTAAATCGGAAATGGGATTCTGGCTCTAAGAAGAGGAATCTACAAATGAGGTTTGAGATCACCAGCACAGATAGTTCCATTTTCATCTGTGTTACCATAAAATTTTGCTTACTCTATTTCAATACTCAGTCCATTTTTTTATTATGATAATATATTGGCAAATCTTCCTCCCCACCCCAGACTGTTACATTTTGAGGTCAGGGTCTCTTATTCATCTAGGCTAGTTTAAAGAAGTTGAGAAGCAGTAAACCATAGTAGCTGAGCAGACTCCAGTCAGTTCAAATTTCAGCTCCACCGCTTTATATCTGAGAGAGAACAGGCATATTTTTTGATCTACTCCCCATCAGAATGTAAGTTTCATGAAGGCATGGATTTGTTCACCCACAATAAATACTTATTTCATGAAACTTGCTGTATCTCAATTTCCTTATGTGAAACAGTGCCAATAACAATATCTACTCGATGGTAGATTGTAAGGATTCGAAAAGATTATCTTATAAGTATTAGCTGCTGGGACGCCTAGGTGGCTCACTGGTTTAAGCCAGCTCAGACCATCAGGCTCCTAGCATCCAGCCCCGCATAGGGCTCCTTGCTCTCCCTCTGCCTGCCGCTTCCCCTGCTTGTGTTCTGTCTCTCTGACAAATAAATAAAACCTTTAAAAAAAAAAAAAAGAAAAGAAGTGTTAGCTGCTATGACGATCATCATTAGTATCATCCTTCAGTCCCAGGAAGGAGAGCCTGGGGAGACTTTCCTGGGGAGACTGCTGTGTACACACTGGCTTGCATTTGGTAATTATTATGGAACCCAAATACCTAGAACACTGCAGGCGTTGTCAACTGGTCCCCCGGGGCAGTTTTACTATGTGTTTGTGTTTGTGTTTTTTCAAAGACTGCTACTCACGGAAAATTTACAAGGGAGATAGGTAAGTTAGAAGCCGGGTGCCTATCTGAAACCGAACACTTGGTCCAGGTTAGATATGGTACATCCTACAGATGGAGCTGTTTTGGAACAGACCCCAAGCTGTGTATAGGCAAGGGGAAATGTGAATAGACTGCCATACCACTGAATGGATTATCAAGAAGCTTCAACCCTGAAAAACAAACCACTTTTCTATTGACAAAGTGCAGTGACAGAAAAATAGGAACTACATGCCAAAGGAGAACATAAGGGTTCCACAAATAATAGTTGACTTAGATTATTCCAAATGATGTTCCACTGGATTTATAAAATTTCTATCATTGGGAACCTGATGTCTAACTTTCATTAGGAAGCTCAAAGTAGAACAGAAAAAAAAAAAAAAAAAAAAGAGGCAGGTTCCGAGGCGGGGGGCAACTAAATTAGGTTAGAAAGTCAGATCCAAAGGGACCAATTAAAAGTGCACATCAGCTTAATCTCACAAGTTCTCTGGCTGTGCCCTGGGACCCAAACCCGTTTTCACTTCACTTGCCAAACTTCAGGGGCGCGTTCACCTCCACGGATGCCTGGGGGTCGATGGTGTCAGACACGATGGCTACCTCCTCCAGCGCCTCGTCGTACTTCACCTGCAGGCCCGCCAGGTCCCGCGCCCCGCCCTCCGCTGCTCTCACCGCGACCAGCACGCGGTCGCCATCTCGGTAGGTGAGGGGGTCCAGGGGCCTTACGGCCAAATGACACGGAAGCCGCGCCCGCAGCCGACCGAAGGGGCTCACCAGCAGCGCCCACTCCTTCAGAGTCTGGTGCGCGAGGCCTGGCGGAGAGACCGCGGGCTCGGATCCCGGCTGGCGCTCGCCCCCACCAGAGCGGTACCGCCGGGCCGGGCCAGCCCGACACGCCCAGGGCCGCGCAGCTCGGAGCTGGCTGAGGCGGAGGCAGCCGAACCCCCAGCCCGAGCGGGGGGCGAACATGGCGCGCCCCTCTCGCGCTCCACAAATCACCTCAGCCGTAGGCCAGTCTCGCCACGGCCAGTCTATTTGACCACCGCACAGGCTCAAGTCAAAGGGGAGACGTTTGCAAAGATTTGCTGAACCCAAACTGCTCACTTTCTTCGGCAATTTAAGCCTCAGCCGCACACGCCTCCGCGGCAAGTTGGAATTTCACAGCTGTAAGTATCCACTCCGACCTGGACTCCTCGTCCGTGCCCGCCCCCTTTCGCAAAGGCGCATGGGATAGGTAGTTCTAACGGGGACGAGAGGTCGTGGGGCTCCAGGAAGTTTGGAAACTACATATCCCAAGAGGCAATGCGCAGGGTAGAAGGGGTAGTAAGAACAAGTGTTACCCGAACTCAGAAGACGCGCGCTCGTTGCCTGAAGCCCATTAGCCATTGGAGGAATTGGGGAGGGGGGGTGGAACCTACTTGGGAATCCAACTGGCCAATGGAGAGCGCGGAAGGAGCAAGGTGGGCAGGACTGCGTGGTTTCCTTGGATACTGAGGACGCGACTTCTTTGGAGAAGGTGGAGCTTTGGAGTGAAACCCTGGAGGTCCTAATCTACCGAGAAAAATACGAACCTAAATAAGGATCAGGACCAAGTTAAGGGGTAAGAAACCGGGCTTTTAAAAAGGTGAGAACTAGGGGTGCCTGGGTGGCTCAGTAGGTTAAGCTTATGCCTTCGACTTAGGTCATGATCCCAGGGTCCTGGAATCGAGTCCTACCTCGGGCTCCCTGCTCAGAGGGGAATCTGCTTCTCCTTCTGCTCCTTCTCCGGCTTCTGCTCTCTCTCTCTAAATAAATAAATAAAATCTTTTTAAAAAGATTTTATTTATTTATTCATGAGAGAGAGAGAGAGAGAGAGAGAGAGAGAGAAGCAGGCTCCCAAGGAGCAGGGAGCCCGATGCGGGACTCGATCCCGGGACTCCAGGACCATGACCTGAGCCGAAGGCAGACGCTTAACCATCTGAGCCACCCAGGCGCCCTAAATAAAATCTTTATTTAAAAAAAGGTGAGAACTAGATGCAAACTAGAGTTTGTGGTTAGATCCAAACTAAAGTGGGTGATTAGATACAAACTTCATTAAACTAGTGCAGGTACCCTGGTATGGAAAATCCCTCAGCAAGAAAATAAAGAGCCAGATTGGGTGGGGGGGAGGTTAATTCTTTTTAAAAAGATTTTATTTATTTGTTTGAGAGAGAGGGAGGGAGCACAAGCAGGGGGAGCAGCAGGCAGAGGGAGAAGAAGAAGCAGGCTCCCTTCTGAGCAGAGATTCCCTAAGTGGGGCTCGATTCCAGCACTCTGGGATCATTACTTGAGCCCAAGGCAGACGCTTAACCAACTGAGCCACCCAGGCTGGTGTTTTTTGGTGGAACTCCCTCTTTGATACCAGGTATAGGAATAGCATTAGAGTCCTGCCTCACTCCTGATCCTAAGTGATCTTAAGCCAGTCATTGAACGACTCAGGGTTTTAATTGCTTTCCCTTAAAATGAGGTCAATAATACTTTCCTTGTTTTGCCTTAAAGAGTTTGCAAGGATCAAATGAGGTGATGGATGTGAACATGATGCAGAGGCTACAAAATTGAGGTGTAAATTACTGTATTTTTATTTTAGGGATAGCACTGATTCTTAGTAACCAAGAAATATCTGAGAAATCAGGACTTGTGTTGACAGCAGCATTGACCTCTTTGACTACAAATGATCCCCAGTTTTAGGGCTAAAATAAGGAAAAAAGAGTCAACACAGTGCAATGAGAAGAGCATGAGACTGATTATTTTCCTGGCTCTTTGGGTCACCTGAATCTGTTTCTTCAGCTTTAAGATGAAGAAGGATTGCACTAACTGACTCTTTAAGGTCTTTTTTACCTTTTATTATTCTGCAGGCAATTTAAAAATTATTTCCTGCTTCCCTATATATCTCTCCCTTTCTGTGCCCCTTCCTCTTCCTACCCATTACTCCCTAAGTTCTTTAGTAGAGACTGCAAACAATGGCATTAAATAAAATGCAAGTGCTGAAACTGAGTGTCTTAAAAAACTGAAGCCCTTGTTGGTGTGCCCAGGGGGGCGTTCAGTCGGTTGAGTGTCTGATGGTTTTGCTTAGGTCATGATCTCCTGGGCCTTGGGATCCAGCCCGCCTTGGGCTCCCCGATCAGCAGGGAGTCTGCTTAAAGATTCTCTCCCTCTGCTCCTCCCCCTGCTCTCTCTCTCTCATACAAATATATAAATCTTGGGGAAAAAAACTGAAGCCTTTGGCAAAAGTGCAATAACTGGAATTACTGGGAGGTATAGTGATAGAGAGATGGACTAAAATCCTAATGAACTGCGCTAAAGTCCTCGTGGGCCCAAGCCACAGGGTTCTCCCCTAGCCATTATCTTTTTAAAATTCAGTGTTTTCATAAGTTATCCTTTCCTCTTTTCTGTCCTCCTAGTTCTTTCTCTCTCCTTATTCTCCCTCCTAGTGAAGGCTCATGGTAAGTGCTAGCTTTTAGGTTCACCAAATTCCCACTGAACATTAGCTCTGTCCTTGACTTTGTGTTTCATTTGGTCATAATTATTCAGACTGATCTTCAAAGTGTCTTTTTAATGAAAACCCACAAGAATAATGTTGAAAAAATCTGAAAAAGACATTGGTTTATGCAAGTTGAGAATGCACTCACATTTGTTGTACACATGCCAAATATTTTTAGATTAAATAGGAATACCTAGCAGATTATTTTGTTTCTGTGGTAATATTTCCTTTTTTGAGACAAACCAAGTTCATGGAATTGGCAAGTGAACCATAATTATCTCTGTGGCAAAATCAGTGATTATTTTCAAACAAAACTAAAAAAAATTGACTAAAATACTACTTTTCTGATTACATGAATTTGAAAATGGAGGAAATGATTGATATAAGATTAATATAGGATATTAAAAAGTTATTGATACTTTAAAAATACTCTTTTGATACATGACTTATGTATCAAATCTGTCCACATGTCAATGATGACTAATAAAAATACTGCCTCCCATCTGTATGACATTAGTTTTCAAAGCATGTTCACATGTGTCATCTTATAGTATCCTCATAAAACACTCAATTTAGCAGAGCAAGTATTATCCTCACATTATAGATGAGGAAACAAATTCAGAAAGATGAAAATTAAACAATTAGAGGGTCTGGTCCTCTTCCCACTCTACTAAAAGGGCCTCTATCCTCCTGATACCTTTGAAGAAAAATAATTATTCATCAAATGAATGGAGAATCATATACAACTTTTCCCCCTTAGAGTTTACTTGTAAGGTATTTTTACATCTTCAGTTGAAAAAAAACGACAACATTCCTATGGTCATGAACATATACTGCTAGTGGGAGTGTAAGTTATTACAAACTTTCCAGAGTTCATTTTAGCAGTATGCATACAGCACTTTAAAAATATGTGTATCCATGACTTGGAAATTGTATTTTTGGGGATTTAATGTAAGCATAAATTAGGGATATTCAAAAAAACTTCAAGGAATTTTGTTTTATAGAGTTACTTATGATACTAAAGTAATGAAGCAACTTAAATGTTCAAAAGATTAGGATGTTACATAAATCAGTATACATCTGGAATATTATGCAGCAATTCAAAAATTATATTTTGAAGACTATTCAGTGATGTGGGAGCACTTCCATAATATAATGGTAAAGGAAAATCGTCCAATTCTCCTTCTGTGTGTTTTTCCTTTACTCTCACACTATTACCACACTCACAACACTTCTTCTGACACTTCTGGCTACCACATGTCTGGGGGTTTTCCCCACAACAAGCAATTTTCCAAGACACCAGCAGGGTGTTCTACAGTTTAACTCAATTCTGACACTACATACCTGCAAATAGTGTCAGATCCCACAGGTTAAGAGCTCAGCTCCACAAGACTTCTCCCACCCACTTGAGATGCCAATTACAAGTAATAGGTCCCTAGGTTACCCACAACTTCTTTCTGGTTTGGCTACAAATCAGAGGTTCCCACAACCCCCTTGACAGTTTTGATGAACTTGCCAAAGTGGTTCTCAGAACTCAGGGAAACATGTTTACCAGTTTATTAAAAGATAAGTTGAAGGATACAGATGAATAGCCAAATGAAGAGAGATACAGGGTGAGGTCTGGGAGAGTCCTGAGAACAGGAGTCTCCCTGGAGTTGGGGTGTGTCTCCCTCCTTGTGTGGATTTATTTGCCTACGTGGAAGCTCTACAAACCCCATACTATTGGGATTTTTATGGAGGCTTCATCATGTAGGCATGATGGATCATTAATTCCATTTTCAGCCCTTCTTTCTTCTTAGGACAATGGGGGCAGGGCTGAAAATTCCAACCTTCTTATCATGGTTTGTACTCTCCAGTGACCAGCCCTCATCCAGGAACCATCTAAGAGCCCGCCCAAAGTCACCTCATTAGAACAAAAGACATTCCTATCACACCCAGAAATCACAAGTGTTTCAGGAGCCCTGTGCCAGGAGCCAAGGAGAGATCAATATTTTTTTTTCTCTATTATCTCACAGTAATATTAAGTGAAAAGAGTAGAATGCCAAATTGTATGTTTAGTATGATCCCAATTCTATAATAATAGTAATAACAATAATAATTTTAAAATAAAATTGTATTTAAGATTTTATTTATTTATTTGAGAGAGAGAGAGAGCACAAGCTGGGGGGAAAGGGTAGAGGGGGAACGGGCTGCGCAGGCACCCTGATGCAGGACTTGATCCCAGGACCCTGCGATCATGACCTGAGCTGAAGGCAGACGCTTAACCAACTGAGCCACCCAGGCGCCCTAAAATTGTATTTTAAAGTATATTCCATAGAAACATCTCCTACTTGGTAACAATGGTTATCTCCAAGTAGTGAGATAATGAATTATTTCATTTTTTGTGTGTTTTCAATAATAAACACATATTTATAATTTAAAAGTTTTAAA
Organism: Mirounga angustirostris; assembly: GCF_029215605.1. Taxonomy (NCBI): domain Eukaryota; kingdom Metazoa; phylum Chordata; class Mammalia; order Carnivora; family Phocidae; genus Mirounga; species Mirounga angustirostris. The sequence goes on along the minus strand of NW_026991720.1, from coordinate 84,975,691 downwards.
AGCACTTCTTAAAATATACTGTTTCCTAAAACTAACTCAAATAATGAAACAGGTGGAGGATTTCTTACTATCTAAATGTAAATACCCATGAAGATTTTACTTTATTTAATAATTGATATTCAATAAATGGACAGCAGAGGGCATGAGAGAGTTTTCAGCAAAATGTAACAAACAGAATTCTGAAATTCAGCTTAGGTGAGGGAAGCCCAAGGAATTTGCCAACTTTCTCAATTATAAACTTTTACAATAAATATATCTTATGACTTTTATTCTTGTTATGAAATCTTAATAAACTCAATAATCTAATAACTGGCAGTACTAAGTAGTATTTAATGAATATGTAGGTAGCCTCCTTTGAAATCATCGACATGTGGACAGATTTGATTATTTGTTTCCATGCCCATGATGTACAGGAAAGTATTTGTGACTTAATGCAGTCAAATTTCCCCATTCTAAGCACTTTGAGAAGTTGCCTATGTTACACATATTCTCAAGTACTTTGTATGTTAAAGCAATATGTATTTGAGTGTTTAGATACACAGAGCAACCAGAGTTTATTCATGATAGAAAAATTTTATTTATTTTTATTTTTTATTTTTTTTAAGATTTTATTTATTTATTTGAGAGAGAGAGAATGAGAGAGATCACATGAGAGTAGGGAGGGTCAGAGGGAGAAGTAGACTCCCCACCAAGCAGGGAGCCCGATGTGGGACTCAATCCTGGGACTCCAGGATCATGACCTGAGCCAAAGGCAGTCACTTAACCAACTGAGCCACCCAGGCGCCCCATGATAGAAAAATTTTAAAAGCTAACTTTAGACAAGCGTTCTTATATATGCTAATGCTTAATTCCATTTCTACAAGGTAGCAATTGTGTTTCAACCATTCACACAGTAGTAGCATTGAATGGAAATTCCATTTACATTTATATAATTTGAGGCTATGCTGTTAGTTATGTATAGGTTCAAGATTAATATTGCTTCCTGATAAATTTCCTTTTTGTCGTTAAATAATGACCCTCTTTATCTCTAGTATTGCTTTCTGACTTGATATATATTTTTATATAATAATATTTTCATCCTTTTACTTCAAGCCTATGACATATTTGGGACTTGTGTCTTATAAACAGAATACAGTAGGATACTTTATTTATTTATTTTTTAAAGGATCACTTTTTTTTTTTTAAGATTTTATTTATTTGATAGAGACACAGCGAGAGGGAACACAAGCAGGGGGAGTGGGAGAGGGAGAAGCAGGCTCCCCGCTGAGCAGGGAGCCCAATGCGGGGCTCGATCCCAGGACCCTGGGATCATGACCTGAGCCAAAGGCAGACACTTAATGACTGAGCCACCCAGGTGTCTGAGAATACAGCAGAATACTTTAAAACCAATTTGAGAATCTGTGTCAACAGGTAAATTAATCCACTTACATTTTTTGTAATTACTTTTACATTTATATGTATTCTATTTTGTGTTTTCTATTAATCTTGCCTTTTTGCTTTTTTGGGGAGGGGTTCTCTTTTTTCTCCATTAATTTAGTCTATATGTTTTTCTTTATTCACCTTTTCCTCAATATAACTTGGAAGGCTATTTCTTTTCTTCTAATCATTATCCTTGAATTTTTGGCATACTCACTTGACTTAGCTGAAGCCTAATCAATCAGTATCTTCCTCCTCCTCTTGAACAATGAAATTCTTTAACATCAGTCTTCTCCCTTCAGTCTTCCATGTCATTTATTGTCTTGTATATTTTAGTTCCACCTTGTTTTTGAAGCCACACAAGTAGTTGTTATTATTATTATTATTATTTTTTTTTTTTTTTTTAGAGAGAGAGAGAGTGTGAGTGGGGGACAGGGGCAGAGGGAGAGAGAGAATCATAAGCAGGCTCCATGCTCAGCACAGAGCCTGGCATGGGGCTTGATCTCATAACCCTGAGATCATGACCTGAGCCAAAATCAAGAGTCAATCACTTAACCATCTAAGCCACGCTTGCGCCCCTATTATTGTTTTTTATATTTTGTGCTCATTTAGATTTAGCAAATTTACCAACTTATTTGCTCACCTCTTTCCTTCTAGATTTGGTTTTGTTTTTACTGAAGTATATCTTTATATATATTCAATGAGTCTCTGAGTTATTTCTTCAGACTTTGTCTGTAAATGTCTTTATTTTGCCCTTACTCTTTTTTTAAAATTTTTTTATTTTATTATGTTAATCACCATACATTACATCATTAGTTTTTGATGTGTTCCATGATTCATTGTTTGTGTATAACACCCAGTGCTCCAGTCAGTACGTGCCCTCTTTAATACCCATCACCAGGCCAACCCATCCTCCCACCACCCTCCCCTCTAGAACCCTCAGTCTGTTTCTCAGAGTCCATAGTCTCTCATGGTTCGTCTCCCCCTTCAATTTTTCCCCCTTCATTTCTCCCTTCCTACTATCTTTGTTTTTTTTAACATATAATGTATTATTTGTTTCAGAGGTACACGTCTGTATTTTGTCCTTACCCTTAAATAACTAGTTGACCGTTACTGTCTCTCAGTACTTTAAAGGAGTACAGTTTTTGCTAATGAGAAGTCTAAGTCTTCTATCTGTCTAATTTAGTGCCTTTGTAGAGAAACTGCCTTTTCTTTCTGGTTGTTTTTAGAATTTTTTTTTCTTTGTTTTGATAGTCTACAGTTTTCACACTTGGTGTAAGGTTAGTTCTTTTTGTTTGCTTTGCTTTGTTTTAAAGTTATGAGGTGTAATTTACACCCAAATTCACCCTTTTTGGGTGGACAGTTCTATGAATTTTGGCAAATGTATACAGTGATGTAGCCATCATGACAATCAAGATGTAGAACTTTTCCATCATTGACAAAAGTTCCCTCATACCATTTTGTAGTCACTCCTTCTCCCCCGGCACCCAGCCCCTGGCAAATAATTGATCTGTTAGCTGTCCCAACACTTTTGCCTTTCCAGGAACTCCTATAAATGGAATTATATAGTACATAGCCTTTTGAATTAATATAATTATTTGAGATTCACCCACATTGTTGTATGTGTCAGTAGTTTATTTGTTTTTATTTCTGAGTTGCATTCCATTGTATGAATGTACCACAATCTGTTTTTACATCCTTACGTTGATATTTGGGTTGTTTCCAGTTTGGGGTGAATATTAATAAAACCAATATAAACATTTGTGTACAGTTTTTTAATAGATATATATCCTCATTTTCCTTGAATAAATACATATGAATGAATGGCTGAGTCATTTGGCAAATGTATGTTTAACTTTATAAGATATAAGCAAACTGTTTTCCAAAGGAGTTATATACAATTTTTGCATTCTCACTAGCAATATGTGAGAATTCCAGTTACTCCACATCCTCACCAACACTTGGTATTGTCACTTTTTTTTTTTTTTTTTTTTAGATTTTATTTATTTATTTGACAGAGAGAGACATAGCGAGAGAAGGAACACAAGCAGGGGGAGTGGGAGAGGGAGAAGCAGGCTTCCCGCGAAGCAGGGAGCCTGATGCGGGGCTTGATCCCAGGACCCTGGGATCATGACCTGAGCCGAAGGCAGACACTTGACCAACTGAGCCAACCATGCGTCCCTTTTGCCCATTTTTTAAATTGGTCTCTTTGATTTCCTATTATTAAGCTATGAGATTTCTTTATGTATTCTCAATACCAGTCTTGTGGCAGATACATTGTTTGCATGTATTTTCTTCCCATCTGTGACTTTTGTTTTCAGTTTTCCAATACTGTCTTCCAAAGAGCAGATCTTGTAGATTTTGAAAAAGTCCAGTTTATCTATTTTTCTTCTTTTATGATTTGTGGTTTTGTGTCCAATCTAAAACAAAACAAAACAAAAACAAAAACAAAAAAACTTTCTCCAAACCAAGGTTGTGAATATTTTCTCCTATGTTTTCTTCTGAACATCTTTTGCTTTTAGATTTTACATTCAGGTATATCCCTCATTTCAAGTTACTTTTTGTAAATGATGCAAGGTATGGTTTGAGGTGCATTCTTTTACATAAAGATGTCCAGTTGTCCAGCATCATTTGTTGAAAAACATGATCATCTCAATAGATTAAAAAAAGTAGCAAAATTCAATACCCATTCCTATTATAAAATCTCCATAAACTTGGAATAGAAGGAAACTTCCTCCACCTGGTACAGGCATCTATGGAAACTACACTTGATACTATACTTAACTATAAAAGACTGAATGCTTTCCCTATTAAGATGTGGAACAACGTGAGAATGTTCACTCTCACTACTTTTGTTCTGCATTGTACTGGAGGTCCTACATAGTGTAACAAGACGATAAAAAGAAATAAGAGGAATTTACACTGGAAAGAAAGAAGTAAAATTGTGTTCATTTGTAGACAGCATGATCATGTAAATAGAAAATTCTAAGGAATATTGTACAAAGCTACTGAAGTAATAAAAATGTTTCACAAGGTTACAGGATACAAGGTCAATGACAAAAAACAATTTTATTTCTAAGGACTAACAATGGCATTTGGAAATTGAAATTTAAAAATAATATCATTTACAAAACCATATTCAAGGAAAATAAGACTCAGCATTAAGTGGCATATCACCCCACACTAACGTATTGATTCATTGCTCAGGCAAAATTGCAACAGGCTTTTTTAAAAATAGAAATTGACAAGTTGCTTCTAAAATATATATGGAAATAAAAGTACATAGTTGAGCCAAAACAATTTTGAGAAAAGAACTAAGTGTGAGGGTTTATACTACCTCATTTTAAGACTTAACTGCAGGGCTACAATAATCAATATAATGTTGTATTGGTATAAGAATAGACATAAATCAATAGAACAGAATAGAGAACACAGAAATAGACAAATTTGGCTAATTGATTTTTGAAAAAGGTGCTATGATAATTCAATGGGAAGAGGATATTTTTCCTAACAAATCATGCTGAACAACTAGATATCCATATGCCCCTCCTCCCCAAAGAATATCAACCCTTACTTCACACCATACACAAAAACTTGAAAACGATAAAAGATGCAAGTAGGAAAGCTAAAATTCTCAAAGTTCTAGAAGAAAATATAGGGGAAAATCTTGTGACCTTGAATTTGGCAAAGATTTCTTAAGATACAGAACGTGAACCATAAAAGAAAAAAATGATACATCGGATTTCCTGAAAATTAAAAAATTTCGCTCTTCAAAAAGACAATGCTAAGAAAATGAAGAGATTGGGAGAGACTGAGAGAAAATATCTACAAAACATATTAATAAAGGGCTTGTATCCTGAAGATACAAAGAATGCTTACAACATTAATAGGGAACAAAAGAACCTGATTTTTTACTGGGCAAAAACATAGTAAATAGACACTTCATCTAAGAAGATATATGCAAATGGCATTTAAGCCCATAAAAAGATGTTCCACATCAGTAAGTCATTATGGAAATGCAAATTAAAACCACATATTAAAAATTAAAATTAGATGCCACTACACAGCTAGCAGAATGGCTAAAACTAAAAATACTGACAGATATCAAGTGTATAAGGACATGGATCACTGGGAAACTTGGTGTCCACTTGTTCCTGGTGTGAGTACAAAATGGTACAGCCACTTTGGAAAACAATTTGACAGTTTTGTATAGAATTAAACATATACTCACCATATGACCCAGTAATTCCATTCCTAGATATTTACCCACAAAAAATGAAAACATACATTCATACATACTTACATTCAAATGTTTATAGCAACTTTATTCATAATAGCCAAACACGAGTAACAAGTCAAATGTCTATCAGCTGGTGAATCGGCAAATAAATTGTGGTGTATTTGTACAGTGTGATACCACTCGGCAGTAAAAGGAATGAAATATTGATGTCCACAGCAATGTAGATGAACCTCAAAAACCTTATGCTAAATTATAGAAGCCAGAAAAATCTATGATTCTATTTACCTAAAATACTGGAAAAGGCAAAACTAGATGTTACAAGGTGCCTGGGATGGCAGGCATGGGGATAGGAGGGGGCACAGATTGTAAAGGCACACAAAGGAAACTTCTGGAGCAATGGTGTCATGGGCACGCTAGGAAGGCGCACACACGAGCTGTGTCTTTCCACAATGTCAGCTATATTCAATCATCAAGCAAAGTTAAATCACAATTATAAAGCAGGCTCAAGATTCCAAACTCAATGACATTTCCCCACGTGATTAAACTTGGGTCCTTAACACGGCACACAAAGCAGGACAGAAGACATGCCACACAACAAACAAGATATCAGAAGAGGGCCGGAAGTGAACAAACCAAACACGATGTCAGTCTGGGGGGTGCAGCTGAGCTGAGGCCTCCGTCTGGTCAGGGTCAGCTCTTGGCACTCACTGCTTCTGATGTTCCAGCAGGGAAGGGTCTCGGTTCTGTTTGGGAGATCCGTCCGCGGCAATTGCCTTTTTTAAGCGGTCAGACGTAGAGGGGTCGTGTCTGCAGAGTCTGACAGTTTGCTGCCAAAATCCTTCCCTGTTAAAGGGATTTCATCAGTTTTGGGTCTCTGCACACCTCCTCCGGCTCTGCGTGTTATCAGTTCTGGGGTGTCGTCAGCTGACGTTGGTCCCGGCGATATCTCCTCGTTGTAGTACCTTAACTGCTTGCATCATTGCCTGACCCAGTCTCCTGCTTGACAGGAGAGACTGCATTTTGCTCTCTACAAATGGGAATGTTTGTGGCAGTAACTACCCAACTGTCAATATTTGTAAAAACTCATCAAACTGTACTCTTAAAATTGTGAGGTTTATTGCACATAAATCGTATCTCCATGAAGCTGACTAAAAGAACCCCACTTAATTCATTTTTTTCTCTCTTCCTCTTAGGTGTGAGACCCAAGTTCAGTGTTATTAGGTAGCATTATGGCTTCAGGATGGTTGTCTGGTCAGTGGTTTGTGCCTGACCATGCTGACTCCTCTTGAGATGTGCATCCACCTGGGTCTCACACTTGGGTCTCCTTGCTAGCATCTCCTGAGAATTCTGCATCCCCATCTGGTTCTCAGTTGTATGGGCCGCAAAGCTTTCTGAAGCCCTGTCTTTCATCACAATGTCAAGGGCGCATGGGAGGTAGCACACTTAGCCAGCCCTCAGTATCTCTCCCATGCCACTTTGTGTACTGTCTTGGGCATTCTCTGCCTACTGCTTCAGCACATGCAGGGGTAGGATCAGTGATGGTGGGGAGGCTTGCCACTTCCCTCACCTCTCACCTGTGAGAAGGGGCACATTATCTCTCCGATGTTCTTGAATGTCTGAGTTCCGCTATTTCATTTCCTGAGTCTTGTCCTGGGCAGACAGGATGCCTCAGGGGCCCATGCCAACTCTCCTGGCTCCCCAGCTCAGAGAGGGTTTTTTTTTTTTTTTTTTTTTTGGTTGTTGTTTATTTTTATTTTTAACTTCCTCTTCCGATGTAAAGTAGGAAAAATTGGCTTGGTAAATATTCTTCTAACCCTATAATGAATGTAAGAACCTTTGCTTTTAGAGGAAGGAAAGAAATTGAGTAAGGGATGCTGCCCAAGGGAAGGAAGACTGAAGTGGAGATCTGCTTAGGGTCAGGGGAAGCCTGAGAACAGGAAGTACTTAGGCAATGAAAAGAGGAGGCTATGAAATTTCTAGACATGGGAGAGGGAACTCTGCCTACTTATTGTCTAAAGCTGGCCCTGCCCTAAGAGTTGACACATATTCTTTCAAGGACCCAAATACTTTGCAAATACAAATATTCCGCAGTACCCAATATCCTACATAGTCTTTCTTTCCCTAGATGAAAACATCTCATAGTGGGATTAGAAGGTTAGGCTTACCAGGATTCTCACACCAGATCCTAAGGATGTATTCTGGGACAAATTCATGCTAGAGGAGACCCAACCTATAGTTTCCTAAACCATTTGATCCAGTCCCAGGCTGACCTCTGTTTATTTGATCCCTGTCAAAATCATTTACGGTGTATTTCACATGAAAACAGAAAAAACCAGACAGTGGTGGGAAGGAGCTAACATTTATTGAGGACTACATGCTGGGTCTGGGCTGAGATTTTGTTCCATTTAATCTTCCCAACAACCCTTAAGTCATCTTGCAGTTGAGGAAATCTCCACTTAGAGGTTGCATATCTTGCCCAAGGTCACACAGGAAGGGGAGAAATGAGATTCAAGCCTGAACTGATGAACTTCAAAGCATTCATTTCCATTACCCCATGCTGTCGTCCTGGGAGACTAAGTTAAAGCCACTAATCCTAGTCTTAGATGAAATAACAGGAAGAAGAGGAGGAGGAGGACGACCACCACGATGATGAATAAGGGAGGAGCCAGGGCTGTTGCATTTGGGAAGCAGCAGCGATAGCCCATCTACATGAAGCTCCTTGCCAAGGAAACAGACCCATCTAGACTCACAATTCCTACTGACTAGCATATGGGGAAGAGGAAAGGCGTAAATTAAAGAGCAGGTTTGCAAGGCAATGACCTAATTAGACAGGACACACAGACTAGTAATGCTATGAATATGCTTTCAGGTATGTTTTTAAAAATTTAAGCAAAGGTGACAGAAGAATTTGAAAAACATGCACATTTTTGTAGCAAAAGTAAGGAATGGCCTGCAATGTGGAGATTCTAGATTGCACGCAAACATACAGAATCTCTGCTTCGCAGACCTTCTGGAAGACTGTCAGCTTCAGACCTACTTGAGCATTCCAAACCTCCTACAGGATTTGGAACTGTTTCTGCTCACTACCAAATTATTTGGTAACCAGTAAGGGAACAGATAGGGCCTCTCAGGCATCCTTTGAATTTCTGACTGTAAATTATTGCAGATATAAGACCAGTGCTTCTTGCCACACTTTGCGTTTGTGAAAGCTTTCCTTTGGTTTGTAACTATAGCAACAAGTTCTATAGCCCATTGTTTTGCACAGCTCAGTCTTACCACCTCATGGACCGCCTAATGATCACTGTTCTACATAGAATTGTCTTTAATTGACTCACATCGTATTGGCCTGCTCTTTGCTAAAGGGGTCTTAGCTTTACACCTTTGCAGTGACAGAAGTCAAATTCCTTTAACCTGCTGTATCCTTGATCCTGCTTTCCATTATTGGAGGCTAAGAGGAAAGGGCTTCATCAAGGCCACGGCAAGAGTCCTATATGGTATAAAGGGTAAGGGACTTGGAGCCAGTGGACGTGAGTTTGAATAAATCCTGCCACTTACTGCTGTGTGATCTTGGGCACATCACTTATATTCTCTGACCTTCAATTTCCTTGTCTGTAAAATGGAGATAATAATAGTTATGGACATGGTTGTTGTAAGAATAAAGTGAAATATTATGAAGGAGAGCTTCATTTAAACTGTGAAGGGCTATATAAATGCTATTACTAAGTGCAGAGGGTGAACGACCACTGGGCAGGAGTGCCCGCCTGCTGATGAGGGCAACCAGGAGCCTATGTTAGAGACAAGAATCACGTCTGTTTCTATGACAGTCTTCCACGTGGGTGGACTTCCCATCATGACCCTATATGTTGTACCCATTCAGAAGTGAGTAATATGGAGCTCATTTCGACTGTGTGGGTTTCTGAGAAAACAAAAAAATAGTAAGTTTTAAAGAGAAAGAGAATAACTTTTCTTGGCTCTGTGTTTCATGCTGGAGGGCAGTATGCAGCGGGATGCAAAAGGACAGTGAAATGAGTTGGGAGAAGGCCTAGAGCTCTCTCAGCTTCCTTCCCTCCCAAGGAGGGAGCTTATCTTATGACAGTCTTTGGTTCTCTGCACTCGTGGGCAGTGAACAGGCTCCTCGCTGGTTACGCATGCGCATAATTTAAGATTTAACTAATACTGTGAACATTTACTTTAAGGCTAGATATGCACTTAGAGCTTCCTCTCAAGAGTTTTCTTTTATGTCTATGTATGTATGTATGTATGTTTTTAACCCACATTGTTACTTTAACCCTTCAGTTTTGAGGCAAATTTTATCTGTACATACTGAACTGCAATGGTTTTATTTTTTCTGTCCCAGATTGGAGTTTTTTTTACAGCGTTTTTTGTTTGGTTTGGTTTGGTTTTTTGAGAGAGGGAGGTTTTTTTATTTTTTCTTTTCATTTTTTTAGGAACAGAAAGAAGTTGTGGTTTGATTTGTTAGGTTTGTTTTGAATGACAAAGCTTTTCTTCCCCCCTTCTTAAAAACAGGACCTGAAGTCTGTATCTATATCTTTTAAAAAAATGTTTCAAGTCTAATCATGTCTTTGTATAATAATAATGGGTATTATGTAATTGTATGTGAATAAAAGATCTACACATGAATAAATGCAATGATTGTTGCATTTAGGACTCCCGAACTGGTAGTATCTGGTGATGATGTTGTTGTTGGATTAAGTGGATCTGAGGTAACTGTAGGCTGCGTGTGGGATCTGCTACCGAACTTTCTGAGCCTGTGATATGTGGACCAGAGGCCTTTCAGAAAAGGCCTTCAATGCTGACTTTTAATCTTATCTTTAAAAGAGAATATGCATATAATCACAGAGATACACTGACAGGACTGAGAGGCACTTGTCATATAACTTTAAATATACTACAATTGTTGAAAACTCATTTTGACATTTCTATGTTTTTAAATAAGTATAGGAAACTGAAACAAACAAAATAGTTGTCCCAGACGTCTCCCTTCCTCCAACAGGTCCAGCTCTGAGTTACTGTAGAAATAGTCCCATAACTCACCCATAGCAATGGGGTGCTGGGGGAGGGAGCATGTGGTCATGTGTCCAGGGCAGATAGAAGAGCTAACTTAGGAAAAAGAATGGTGTGGGACCATATCATTTTTGACTTTACATGATACCCTGCTATTCTCAAATGAGCAAAACTTGTGCTGGTTCAGTGGCAAATAATATTGAAAGTGTGGTTTCCTGCTACATCTTTCTTGAAGCAAGCGTTGCCCTTTATCTTCAAAAGGGCACCATCATTTGTGTATCCTGTCCTATTCCCTGGTGCACGGACCATTTAGTTTTTGCATGCGCTCCTTGTAACTGTCAAGAAAAATTTCCTTAAGAGTTCAAAATCAAAACACAAAATGATGATCACTTCTTTGGCTTTTGAGAAGAGGAAGTGGTGGTTTGTCTTACAACATAAGGCATACCCTGCAATGTTTATTGCTTAATTATTCTGTGTGAAGCTTCCTATTTTGGCTTTATCTTTTAACCCTGAAACAAAGCGTAAATAATAGAGAAGCTCAGTGGTCATATGGAATAGGACTAAAGCTTTTATTTACCTCCCTTTCTCCTTCACTAGCCTTTTGCTTTTCTGTGTGAAAGCTCCGTACATGTCCTCTCCCTTCTAGAAAGCCTCATACAAGCGTGTCCTCTCTTCTTCGGACCCCTACAGCATAGCATGGTGTGGCCTTGGCGCAGGTCCTTAGCATCTAACCTTCCAATAGGGCTGCTTCACTGTGGCATTTGCTATGGGAATCCTGCCTGCTGGAAATGTGTCGTGCATGGTAACCCTGCTTCTGTGGTCCACACTTTCATAGCACCTGTTCCAGTTATATTTATTTTTACATTTTATCTCTGTGATTCTCTGATTAATTTCTATCTTGCGCACCAGCCTGTGAGCGCCCCTGAGGCCAGACACCTGGTCTGGTTTTGCTCACCAATGAATCTATCTCCTGCCCGTAGCAGAGGGAGCTGACTCACAGCCACTAAATTGTCTCCGTGCCTTCAAATTCACACCCCTTCCAAAACATTCCTCTCATTATCACCAACACCTTTACAAGCTCAGATAACTCCTCAATGCCAAAAAAAAAAAAAAATCTAAATTCCAGGCTACAGGCTGCTTTTAAAGGCTTATCTCAATGTTGGTATGACAACATTGCTTTATATTTAGGTTTATTTTACCTTACCTTGTATGATATAGAGCTAGTTATTCCCTGCCTTGATTTCTCTTTATATTGTAAATTGCTTGCCTCTTTGTAAATTATTGCTGCTCGTAAAACAACTGACTTAGTATTATGGAGATACGCGTCTCTAGAATTACACTTGATAGCTGTGTTCTTCCTATACCAGAAATTTAGATATTTTATAAATACTCTTGTTTATATCATGTAGACTGAGACTATATCTTATTCTATTTTTTTATTTTATTTTTATTTTTATTTTATTTTTAAAGATTTTATTTATTTATTTGAGAGAGAGAATGAGATAGAGAGCATGAGAGGGGGGAGGGTCAGAGAGAGAGGCAGACTCCCTGCCGAGCAGGGAGCCCGACGTGGGACTCGATCCCGGGACTCCAGGATCATGACCTGAGCCGAAGGCAGTCGCTTAACCAACTGAGCCACCCAGGCGCCCTTATTCTATTTTTTTTATTAATAGCTGTCAATCCTATTGCCTGCAGCACGGAGATCCTGACATAATGGGCTTTGCAATCCTACATTAATGAACCCTTGAATATTTGTTTAATCTGTTAAACTTTGCTATCTCCTGAAGCTCTTTCCAAACTGTTATTTAATTAGATTAATTATGTCTTAGGTTTAAGTTCACATGAGACTTCTGCATTTGTCTCTATTGTATTTTCTTACTTTCCTACTCTCCCTTTCTTTTCTGAAGGTCAAAGTTTGTCTGGTAATGTCTATCAGAACTCTGTTACAGTGTCTTTTCGTTGCTTCCCTGTGTATAATGTTTTACCCGATTGAAAATATTTGGAATGTTTTCAAGGTCCTAGAGACTGAAAAACCTCAGCAGATCGAGGAATCTGTACAAATTCAGCACAGTGCCCTTCTTTCGTTGCCTAGCGAAGCAGTGCTTTGACAAGATGGCCTGAAATTAAGCTTTGAAAGCTAATGCCATCTCCATTATCCAAATCCCAAGAGCCTTTAAAATATATTTTTAAATAAATATGTGTACTATACTTTGCAAGGCTGTGATAGCAGAAAACTGGCAACATTCCATGTGTTTATAATTCGGGGGTTGTTTGACTAGGTTATAGCACATCCACGCAAAGGAGGGGCGTGCAAGTGTGCAACGCGTGAGGGTTATCCTGTACGGAGTTCCTCGTGGCATATTATTAAGTCTACGTGCGTGGGTTTTCTTCAAAATTATATGGAGAGTGGAGGGGTGGGTGGAAGGGTTCCAATAAAACAGAATTGTCCATGAATTGTTATTTATTAAAACCGGTGGATGGATACTTGAGGATTCATTATGCCATTCTGTTATTTTTGTTTATATTTGAAATATTTCTTTAAGGAAACGCTAACGTTAACAGGTATGGTCTAATGTTCTGAGGGAAATGTTTTTCTGGGATAGTCATTAACAGGTTTTCACCCATGAAATGGTTGAACTGACATATTTTAGCTTATAAACACAAACAAATCTACATATATAATCACACCTTTTCAACTCCTTGAAGATTTAAATGATAAGCTGTGATCAGTTGCCAAAATCGAAGTGTTGTGCTGCCTTAATAACAACAGGTTCTTTTAAAACACTGCTTTATGGCACTGAAAAAAAAATGCGGGTATTTTTTTTTTATAAAGATTTTATTTATTTATTTGAGGGAGAGAATGAGATAGAGAGAGAGAGCATGAGAGGGGGGAGGGTCAGAGGGAGAAGCAGGCTTCCCGCTGAGCAGGGAGCCCGATGCAGGACTCGATCCCAGGGCTCCAGGATCATGACCTGAGCCGAAGGCAGACGCTTAACCAACTGAGCCACCCAGGCGCCCAAAATATGCGGGTATTAAGGGAGTGGGAGTCCAAATGATGTCAGTGGCTATCAATATCACATGAAGAAAGACAACCAAATGAAGCCAAAACAAAAAACAAAAGACAACCAGACATTTAGTGCCTCCTGATGGAAGTACATGCTACCACCTATGAAGTATTTTTGCAGCAGGAAGAGGAAAACAAGCGTACGTGTAATTTATGTCTGTGGTTGAAAATTAGAGATAGCAGAATGGAAGCTATAAGTCCACAGGTGTGATCCCACTTAACTTGTGTCTGTATGAAACAGAGAAATTAGTTACTGTGACTCCCATTTTAGAGAGGAGGAAAGGAAACTTAATGAATAAATGGCATGCCTATGGCCACTTGATAAATAAATTTAGGAGCCAGAGCCTAGCATGCCTTCCAGATTCATATTACAGAACATGCTTTCCATATTAAAAGAATGGGGACCTTTAATTTATGACAGTTGGAGTTATCTTCTCTGGCAAGAGAAAAGTACATGTTTACCTTTCTGTTAAGTGCAGATTCACATGTGTCAGAGATCAAAAGAGCAAAAGATTAGATTGGCTTTTTTTTTTTTTTTTTAATGCAATTGAGTCTTCTTACCAGATCTCTTAGAAGAGCAACGATCCCAATGCCACCAAAATGGGCCAGGAGAGACCTTGCAGGCCAAGACAGGTCCTTTTAGAAATTGCTCTGGGTCCACTTGAATATGTGAGCAAATCAATGGGCAGCACATAGGCTGGCTACGTGACTTGTGCAGTCATATAAGGACCCACTCTCAGAAAGGCCTGAGCTTGGTTTAATGCTCGAGGGTCACCATCCTGGTATCCTGAATTTTATTCTTGAGCTGACGTTTTGTAAGTGAGGTCTGACGGGACAATTAAGCATGCACGTGGCCAGCAGATACAGGTGAGGTGGCAAGGCAGAACATACAAGCATCAGCCTGAGCTGTGGCCACAGCAAAAATACAGGTATCAAGCAAGTAAACTGTTGGACTGGTGCACAGATGTGTGCCGCGGGCGGTGTTGGCCATAGCAGGGTGTTGGTTTTTAGTTTCCCAAAAATAATTCGAATTATTTTGTGTTCTATTTGACACATAATGGTGATTTGAATTATCTTTGTGTTATATTTTAAGGGTGAATATTATGTTTATTTACCCAGTCAATGAATAGTAATTGAGTGTTAACTATGATGCTCAATAAACAAAATGGGGTTTCTGCTCTCATGGAGCTTAGATAACTTTTTTCCCCAATTAATGCCACAATAGCCTCCTTTTTAAAATTAGAATTATTGATTTGAGTGTAGCGGTGGAGAATATCTTTGTAACAAAGCAGTCTTTATCTATAATTTATCTATAGCTACGTGTACTGACCTATAACTTCATTGGAGAATAGCTTACCCCCGTTGAACTTTGCTTGCTTTCATTATTTTCCACTAATTTTACTTTATGTGTGAAGATATCCCTAAATAGCTGAATCTGGAATGATTTTATTTTAGAACTGTGAAAAATGGAAGACAGTACCACAGACACAGAACAAGAAGAGGAAGAGGAGAAAGACGAAAAAGATCAGGAGGACCCCATTTATGCTGGAGCGCCCACAATATATATCCAAGATGAGCGATGTGTTGATTTATCTACAACTCCAGCTTTCATTTGTCTGCAAGAGGTAGGTTTCTCTCTGCGTATTACTATACTCAGACCTGAATCATCATCAACTGAAAAATCAGATGAAGCTAATACTATTATCAAAATGGCTTATCACATGTAACCTGTAGGCAATATACACAGTTTGGAGCACTTTAAAATAAAATAGTCCCCACCTTCTCTTCCAAAGTCCTATCATACAATCCTGCACTAACATAGTAGTGTAAGTTCTGACACTTTCATAGCATAATAAATATTTGCATATATGTGGTCATTTAAGTACATTCCATAGGTGCCTAAATGAAATAAAAGAGCAAAGTTCTTTCATTCTTGAATATACTACATTTACTTCCATAAAACGAAGATAAAAGATCTTGATATACAATGATAGAAAAATCAATATTTACCTAACCAAATGTCTCTAGAGGAGTAGAGCTTTGAAATACACTGCTTTGTATTAGCGGAGAAGCAAAAAAAGGAAATACGATTTTTGTCTGATTTTTGTCTTATTGTCTAATTTAAAAAAAAAACCAAGATGAACATTTAGGAAATGCCCATATATGAGGAGAGTTTCTTTTTTAAATAATAACTGACTACATAATGCAACTGTTACCTTGTCATGCTTGAGAACTTTACTGGACTATTAACTTTATGCAAATATAACTGAATGTAACTGAATAAAACCTCTAAGTAAGTTGATAGTCATAATAAAAATAAGCTTGGGGGCGCCTTAGCTCACTCAGCTGAGCGTCCAACTCTTGGTTTTGGCTCTAGTCATGATCCCAGGGTCATGGGATCGAGCCCCGCCTTGGGTCACACTCAGTGGAGAGTCTGCTTGGGATTCTCTGCCTCTCCCTCTGCCCCTCCCCTGCTCTCTGTCTCTGAAATAAATAAATCTTTAAAAATATAAAAATTAGAATAAGCTTAAAAAGTCTTAGAACAAAATCAGAGTTCATTCAAAACCAAGAAGCAAAGCCAAATCCCCACCCAAATATTTTACTGGTGTAAATATTTGAAACAGTTGCTGCCACTGCTTTTGAGTGTTTATTTTATATATACAAACATCATGTCAGGAACACAAGATATCAACCTGTCCTGTTACTGGTGGTGTGAATTTTGATCACTCGGTCAAGGCAGTGACTTCCACAGTTTCCTCCTCTGTACAGTTGTTATTTTTCTGTTTGAAATTAATAAACACCTAGGGGGAGATACTCTGAGACTGAGATTTAAGTATCCTATTCCTCCTAAAATTTTCACCTACTAGTTTTACATTCTTGATGATACTTGCCCAAATCAGTTCTTATTATGATGGTTGCCAAATGATGATTGTCTAATTCCATTATTCCTTCTACATTTATTAGTTGGCTTCCTGCTGTAAGGAAGAACCTTCTTTTCTTTATTTCTACCTACCTTTTTCCTATCTACCTATCTATCTATCTATCTATCTATCTATCTATCTATCTATCTATCATCTTCCCTATGAGTTCTTACTCTTTTCAATGGTTTATAATCCATTACTGTCATTATTTGTTTTGATGTCTCAATTTTCCCTGATTTGGCCATTGTACACCCCTTCAGGAAGACTCACTTGTCCTTTTGACATGACCCTATGATTCTTTGCGTAATTCTTTACTTTCTGTCATAAGAATGTTTTCCAGACTCATCTTGCATTTTCTTTGCTCCAACCCTGGAATTCTCAAAATTTCTCAAAGGATCCCTGGTTCCTTTTAGTGGAGAATGATATATTTGCAAACTTAGACCTCATGCTGGGTATGCTCATAGGTACTGGTCTGTCATTGCTTCTAAGTCCTCTCAGCAGACAGAGAAAGGCAACAGATGCACTAATGTATTTATCCACAAATTTATATCTATTTCTTTATTTGTATTTATATATTTAAAACCATGAATCCACATCTTTAGTCCTAATATTTTTAAGTAACCAGGTTCTCTATTTCTGCTAAAATCCATTGTATATCCAACTTTTTGCAGTAGAATTTCTACTTTTATACCACTACCCTTAACAATTCTATCAAATAAAAAATAAGGCTAGAGTTCATTTCTACTAAAGGTTACGCTAATAATAAAAATTATAGTCAAGTTTTTTAAGGCATAGATAAAGAAGCATGAAAGGTTTGTTTTGTAAAGACAAAGGTGAACCTAGGACAACTTCTCCTGCATATTGATGTTCAATGTAGCAATTTATTAACTATCTCAAAAATCTCTCAGCGTACGTGTATGCATAAATTGTAGTTATTAATCATTGGGTATGACCAGCCCCTGAGAAGGTGGATACCTTAGATTATAGTGTCAAAGAACCGTCTTATCTACCCTTTTGAGTAGTGTAAAATTGCATCAATAATGAAATCAGTAATTCTGCATGACAGTTCCTCAGGCCAGTCATCTTGCAGAATGATTCTTGGTGTCAAACAACTTTATTTCCATAAGAAACACCACTGAAATAGTTTCTATTGGCATCTATAGCTTTATTTACTAATTCTTTCAACATTCCTCTAAGATTTATGAGTCTTGACAACATTTTTGACCCACTTTATATAAACGTCCTTCCTTCGGTTATCTAAACAGAAGCTGTATTTGCAGAATAGCAAGAGTTCAGATGGCAACTGAAAGAAAGCAGTCAGAAATCCACTTCCAAAGGTCCAGATGCTTGGCATCACATTGAAAGAACCAGAAGCCGCTTACAGCGTTTATTGTTATTAATGCTAGTCACACATTTGGCCCACGCTACCAAAACACGGATGGCATGGTCTCATTTAACATTGCCTGTAGAATATGGTCAGTATGGTGTTCATGGCACTGTGTGATTTGGGCCCAAACCACGTGTGCAATCTAATAATTCACTTAGCCTCTCATGATCTTATGGTTATGGTGCACTCCTTCACAGGGACTCTCCCACAGTCAGATGCCTAGGAAACTTGCACATATTCACAAGGCATGATGCAAGGTTATGGCTGTCCAGAAATACTCCCGGTCCCATTGCATCTTGAAAGACTGTGCCAGTCACACTAAAAGAAATCAAACCAAATACTTGTAGAGATCATACTTTGCAACCCCTGCATCTATTCCTCACCTTTTAGAGTCTGGCTCAATTCCCATGTCCTTGGAGAAATTTTGCCAGTGTTTCCTACAACCTCTCAACTGTTTGAGCATTTGTAGACTATACCTGTCACCTGTTCCTGTTCATTAACAGATATTTATTGAATATCTTCTTTTCGTATAATATTTTGCATGGAAAATTTAGAATTCCCCACTGACACTGTGATTGTATTAATCAGTAAGACCTAACAGGGCAGGAACTGCACTGTGTTAATTCATACTTTGGGATGAATTGTTCCAAGTGGTGCTTGGGAACTAAACCACAAGGTTCCCAGCAGTGGACTGTGTGGTTTAATGCTGGACGTCTTCTCCCCAACTCTGCCATCGCTGCCTACCTATGAAGCATGACGCTCCATAGATTTTTCTTGTCTTATTAAAATTTGATGGTGCTCAATTTTATTTTTATTTAAAAATTTTTTGTTATCAAAAAATATTTTTTTGTTATATAACTTATGTACAGTGATGCTCACAAATAGTGTGTAGCTTGGTGAATGTTCACATATTCCTATAACCAATACGTTCAGAACCAAATTCATCCTTCTTCTCCCAATCCTAATTCTCCGCCTGTGTTCTCTCTGTTAGTTTGAGAGATAAATATCTCTTTTCATTATCTCTTGAATTTATCTGTTCTCCATTCCTGCCACATTCCCATTCAGATCAAGATATGTTTCCTACAACCCAGAGGTGTCCCTTGCGATTCTTCCTAGTCATTGCTCCCACCAAAGTTAACCACTATTCTGACTTATGACTACACATAAGTTTTGCCTCTTCTTAGATATCATATAGATGGAATCATACAGTATGTGTTTCTTTGTGTCTGGCTTCTTTTGCTCACCATTTTGTCCTTGAAATTCATCATAGCATTGTGGGTGGCAGTAATGCATTCTTTTTTATTGCTGTATAGCGTTCTTAAATGTAAATATGCCATGATTAGCTTGTCCATTCTATTCTGTTTAGAGACTGGGGTTGTTTCCTGTTTGGGATGACTATGAATAAAGTTCCATGATCATTCCTGTGCATGCCTTATACTTATGAATTCATTTATTTTGGGTGTATACCTAGGAGTGGGGTTACTGTCTCATAGTCTAGGTGTATATTCAGCTTTAGGAGATAACTTCAAATAGCTTTCCAAAAAGATTATACCAACATACACTCTGAGGGCCATAGATAACTCTTGTTGTCCCATACAGTGGCAAAGATTATGTATTATTTTATTTGTATCCTAGGCAGCACCTGGCTCAAGACCTTGCACAGAGGCAAGCAGGAAATATCTAGCATTAAAAAATCATTTTTTCAACAAATAGTTTGTGTGTCTCTCTGTTCAAAGCATCATTACTAGATGCTGTGCACATCCAGGCTTAAGACAAGTTATAGCTTTCACGGTATTCCCCAAGTTAGGATTTCTATTTCTGTCTGTACATTGTTGCGTAAAGTACCACTGATTTGTAAGTGGGACCTCAGGTGTCAAATGTCAATGTGTCAGATGTTGAAGTTTTTTCCAAGCCAGAAAGCCACTCTTGCTTTAATGCCAAGGGCCAAAATCAAAACATGCAATTATTTGCCTAAGCCTTTTGGCTTTTTGTTTTTCACCAAGAACCTTCCTTCTCTTCATTTCTTAAAAAGAATTCTTGTGCCAGTCGTAGTTACGTCTTTGACCTGTGAAGAGCGAAGGTAGCATGGGAGCATTTGGGAGGCACAAGGGGGCAATGTGAACATTGGAGGGAAACACTGAGGAAGTAGAAGTGTGCATCAATATAGAATATGAAATTCTGTAAGGGTAGAGTGTGGGGGTGTTCAAGTCGTGTGGGTGAGTAGATGAAGATGGACTAGGCGTGCTGATGGTGACCTTTTGACTGAAACAGGTTATATATAAAACTACGAACTCTTGGACTTCTTATAAAACATGTAATAAATATATTTGTGTCCAAGTGTTAGTTGCATGTCAGATTTGGAAGCCGTTGAGATATCAAGAAGTTTTTGAAGAGTAATGGGAAACTTTAAGTCTCAATCCATTTCACAAATATTAATTCAGTGCCCATTATGTGCCAAGCTCTATGCTAGGAGATGTTCATTATGGTTATTATTAAAGTCACTCAAGTCAAATGTACCCCTCCCACCCCTGTGTTTCGAGGGCCGTCCGTATGCCGCATAGCTCCAGACACCACAGGCGTTCATGGGCTAAAGCGTATTAAAGGTTACTATTCTGTAGAAGCTTAGCTTGGGGAAAAGAAATTTGAAATACTAAATATTGACAAAAGGCAACATTTAATTGTGAACCTGGAAGGTGCAATCAGAGTTATCGGAACTGAATGGAAAGAACAATCTCTGTGGGACTGAGATGATCTGGAAAAAGCTTTTCGGAGGAGTAGGACGCAAGAGGGGCTATTGCAGCCATATCCATGGTGTCCACTATGAACCTCTTTTCTGTCCTTAAGCTTTGCCCACATGCATACGTGCACGTACTGGGAATATCTTTACCAAATGACCCTAAGGTACCTCAAGCTAAACACGCTCAGAACTAAATTCATTCTTCTACTCCTAAACCTGATTTTTGTCCTGTATTCTATCAGTTGGTTCTCGTAAACACCTATTGAATTTGTTTCTGTTCCATTCCTGCCGTATCACCAATTAGAATGCCATTTCTAAGAGAAGATGTAGGGAGAGACCGAACCAAGGCAGTGGCAATGGGAAAAAGGACAGAATACATACATATAGGAGAGATACTAAGGAAATAGAAAATGCTGGACTTAGTGTCTGAATGGACAGGGAGGAGGGGAGTGAGGAAGAGGAAAGAGTCTGAACTGATGTTTGGATCATGGTATTCTAAGTGACAGAGAATTCAGAAGAAGCAATGGGTCTGAGAGGAATGTCCAATATGTGGATCTTGAGTTTCCCAGGGAAGTCTTTGGGCTGGATATATAGACATAAAAGATTCTCAATAGTATTCAGATTGCTTTCTCAAAGGTTTGCAGATTGCTTTTTATGTATATTTAACAGCACGTTCTACTACTGTGTGTTTATAAAAAGATGTTGCTATCATTTACTTAATTCCCTACTTTTACTGGGATATTCACATGTTCAAAAGATACCTTCTTATTCTTTATACATTTCATTCTCCTAAGGCTGGTAACAGATTAAATAACTTCAGGAATTTTTAATAAAAATTTTTGATTAGTTACTGAAAATATTGGTGATTTTCGGATGCTACTAAAGCTTCCTTCATTTTCTAGCTTTGACCTCCTATAGGTACTGATGAGTTTCTTGGGTTAATCTGTAATGAAATTTAAAATGTTTTTCAAGAGTGAAAATGATTTCTATTTCTTTCATACATGAATTAATCAAGTAACTGTTTACAAAGGTGAAAATATAAGATCCTCACCCTCAAGGAGCGGACAGTCAATGTAGTTTTAAGCGTGTAATTTAATTCCCATAGTGACTCCATAAGGAATAGGAATTTTATTTATTTTTTTTTTAAAGATTTTATTTATTTATTTGAGAGAGAGAGAGAGAGCACATGAGAGGGGGGAGGGCCAGAGGGAGAAGCAGACTCCCCGCCGAGCAGGGAGCTCGACGCGAGACTCGATCCTGACACTCCAGGATCATGACCTGAGCCGAAGGCAGTCGCTTAACCAACTGAGCCACCCAGGTGCCCAAGGAATAGGAACTTTAAGATATTATTTTTATCTTAAAGTTCTGAAAGGTTGAGACTTGCCCTGGGCAGGTACTGAGTCAACCAAGGAACCCTGTCTCCTGTCTCCTACCTTAGTGCATATTTCATCTGACACTCTTCACTGGACATTCATACATTTAAACAGTACTATTTTAGGATTTTAAAAACAGACTTTTTAAGTAAACTGTATATTAAAAGAAAAAATAAAGGTAAATATTTAATGTTCTATTTAAATATTTCCCCTTAGCTTCCCTATCCTTTTCTTAGTTATCACACTTCATTAATAGCTGTATGTGGAGGATATGCATTTAAAAAAACTACTAAATCTCTTTTTAAAATCTTCCTACAAGTCATGTTGGCCTGTTTTCACGTGTCCTTTAGACATCCAGGCAGCCTTGCAAGAATAATTTTTCAAGATTTTTTTTTGTCTGTCAAGAAACTTTAAATAGACTGATAATTTATTAAATACAGATAGGTTCCATGTTTCCCATAAAGTTTTTGGTTTTTTGGCTTTTTTTTTTTTTTTTAACTCTTACAGTAAGGTGGAAATTTAAAAATCTTTCCAGTATGGAAAAAGACTTTGGGACATGCTTGGAATGCACTTAAACATTTGTGGTTTTGACATGGCTAATATCTATTTACAAAGATTAAAGGTTTATATTAGGATTATAAGACTACAAGCCACATTCCACTTTGCAAAGTACATTAACACCCCTAAATTCAATCAGTAAAATCATACACCGCAGAAGAGTCTGGGGGAAGAGAAAAGAAAGTTCCATGTTAGCATATCCTTATACTTGGCACTTTTGAAATGAAAAACATGAAGGTTGATTCTGGCCAGGAATCCAGGGTGTTGTCAGAAAAACTGCTATCTGAACATGTGATCGGTGGCAAGTGGGAGTCAGAAGAGACTTGAAAGTCAGGGACAGAGAAGAATTGATTGTTCCTCTGTCTCCTATCTGAGATTATCTTCCTTCACTTATTCTAAAATCTTTACTGAGCATTGAGCACATGCCAGACTCAGGGCTGGGAATAAGAGGAAGATGCCACAAAGACCCTACCCCCACACAGCTCATCTGTCCCTTCCTCTGTGTGGTTAATTGTCCTTAATTTCCCTTTCTCTTTTTTGATTCTCTTACAGAGAATCTCTTACAGGTCCACACATAGTGAGGACCTAGTTTGTGTAGTGCACGGGCCTATGTTTATTTTTCATTATATATTTAATAACATTTTAACTACCTCTGTATTTTTCACTGATTCTTTAGCTAAACTGTTATAAGCAAGTTGGTTAAATACTAAAAATAATAATCTGAAGGGGCTCCTGGGTGGCTCAGTAGGTTAAGCACTCTGCCTCTTGATCTCAGCTCAGGTCTTGATCTCCGGGTTATGAGTTAAGCCCCATGTTGGAGCCTACTTTAAAAAAACAAATCTAAATTCAGATGCTTGTTTTCTGAATTGTCACTGTGAACAGATGTTGCTTTTTAAAATAAGGATTAGGAAGAAATATTTAGTCGTATTATTTTTTCCTTTGAGAAAGTTCTTGAGAGAGAAAGTAAGTTGACTTTTGAAAGCTTGTGGCTCTCAGTAGAGAACATGCATTTTGTGAAACAGAACCTTCAGTAACCCAAGAACTATTTGAATATACATTTGCCCTTGAACAACACGGGGATTAGGGGTACCAATCCCCCTGCACAGTTGAAAATCCACATGTAACTTTTGACTCCCTCCCAGAACTTAACTACTAAAAGCCTACTCTTGGCTGTACTAATAACATAAATAGTAGATGAACATATATTTTGCATGCTATATGTATTATACACTGTATTCTTACAATACGGTAAGCTAGAGAAAAAGAATGTTATTAAGAAAATCATAAGGAGGAAAAAATACATTTACAGTGCTGTACTGTGTTTCAATATTGAAAAAAAAAATCCATGTATAAGTGGACCGTTTTAAGACTGAATAATATTCCATTGTGTATATACCACATTTTGTTTATCCATTCATCAGTCTATGGACACTTGGGTGATTTCCACCTGTTGGCTATTGTGAATAATGTTGCTATGAACAGGGTGTACAAATACCTCTTCAAGATCCTCACTTTCAATTTTCTTGAGTATATATATATATATATATCCACAAGTAGAATTTGCCAGATTGTGAATTTGTATAGTCTGAAATTTCATTGTTATTGCTAAACTGCTCTGCACAGAGGTTGTAATAATTTATGTTCTCAGGAACAATAAATGAATGTGACTTTACTCATACCAGCACAGTGTGCTATCTAACTTTTTGAACTTTGTCACTCTGATGGGAGGAAAATGTATCTCATCATAGTTTTCATTTACATTTACCTTAAAATGCATGGAGTGGAGCTGCTTTTCCTATGTTTAAGACTGGTTTAAAAATACAGTATATGAACAGAAAATGTCATGTATAGGAAGGCAAACAGATCCGGAGACAGTTGCCATTGAAATGATAGTTTATTACTCACAGTTCCTAAGAAAAGGGGGCATGCCATGCCATGATGGGCAACATGGGTAAGCACTGGACTAGTCAAGAGGCAGAGGGAGAGGGAGGAACTGGGCAAGAGAGCCTTTATTGTGATTTCCTTGGGAAGGAATGGGTGAAGCAGGGTAGGCAGGCTTGGAATTGGTTGGTAGGAATAAGTTCAGTGAGCTCTGGGGCATAGGGGCGGTCCCTAGTGACCTGGTACTAGGCTCTGGGGTGATTAGGGCAAGTGTATAGTGGCCTGAATGTGAGAGCCTAAAAAGGAGACGCTTAAGAGTGTGGACTCTGGATTGGTTGGTTTGCATTTGAGAAGTGGACCTCCAGCAGGAGGACTCCTTTCAAAGTGGGGGAGGGGGACAAGGAGGAAGGCTGGAGGCCAAGGCAAAATGACTCAGGCATATGATCAGGTTGTCTAGAATAAGCTGCATCTGGCCGACACAGCACACAGAGCAGACATTAAAGCATCAGCTCTACGGAAGCAAGGAGCATGGTTAATACAAAGACCCATTTGTGGCTTCTTTTTTTGTGAATTCTGTTCACATCTTTTTTTCCATTTTTCTATTGTGTAGTTTTTTCCTTATAGATTCATAGAAACTCTTTATACATGTAGAACGTAGGCCTTTTTGTATAATATGCATTGCAAAAGTCTCTCCGTTTGTTGGATTTCTTTTGCGTTTGCTTAAGGTGGTTTTTCTTGATGTGGAAATTTGTTTTTTATTGTGCTTTTCTTTTACAGCTTCAGATTCTGTGTCATACTTTAAGAAGACCTTTGTTCCTCTGAGATCATAAATGTGTTTCCTGTATTTTCTCCCAGTACATTGATGGTTTGAGTCATCATATTGTGACCTTTGTTACATCCAGCATTTATGTTGATATAGGGGTAAACTGAAAGGAGATGCCAGCAGCAAGCTTAGAACCTAATGCCAAGTCCAATATCTCCTGAGGCCAAAGTTCTTTACATTATTCTCAGCCCATCCATACCCAACAGAGGCAAACAGGTACACCAGGGTGCATCCAAGATATGAAATAAGGGGGTGCAAGAATTACCTGACATCAAACCTCAAATTAAAAAGATAGAGGCTTTGCTGTCTGAAAAGACAACATCTAAGAATGGATAAGCCCAAAATATCTTAAACCTTTTCTTTTTTAAGATTTTATTTATTTATTTGACAGAGAGAGAGAGATAGCGAGAGAGGAAACACAAGCAGGGGGAGTGGGAGAGGGAGAAGCAGGCTTCCCGCCGAGCAGGGAGTCCAATGCGGGACTCGATCCCAGGACCCTGGGATCATGACCTGAGCCGAAGGCAGATGCTTAACGACTGAGCCACCCAGGCGCCCCTATCTTAAATCTTAATGGCTTGTAAAGAAAATCTCTGATCTGTCTGGGTGGGGGGAATGGTTCAGGTAAAATGGGTCTCAGTTCTAGCTCCTCATGTACTGGCCACACAGCCCTGAGCAAGAAATTCCAGTTCTCTGAATCCCATTTTACACTAAGAGTACACTTCTCAGCTTATTATCCTTCAGGGGTACCTCAGTGTCTACCATGGTGGTTTTCACCCTGTTTTTAAACTGCTTCTATCACTTTTTTGCAGTGGGAATCTTATAGCAAGCACAGTAGGTAAAACAGATTTAGATGTGGTGGGCACAGAGGGGAAGGTCCCCCGTGCGCTCCCCTTCACATCTCCTGTCACCCCCAGCACCACGGGGAAACCCCATGCTCTGTACAGATAATTTGTGAATTGAATAAAACTGAGCTTTCTCCCACCTAAAAATCCATCCCAGCACAGCCAAAAGGAAACAGAACTGCCTCCAGAAAGCCTTGGAAAGCAATTTGATTATCCTGAAGGTTCCTTCAGGAACAGAGGAGGGAGTTCTACAGCGCCTCATGCAACGAAACTTCCGAAAATTCCTTGTCGCAGCAGATGCCTCTCTCACATGCCTCTTAGCCCCTCTTTAAAAACTCCTCCAGAAACTGTTTTCCCACCCCCAAGCTGGTTCCCCCTCCATCTCTGCTCATCTTCTCCTTGACATCTTGACCATTTCATTATTTTGTAAAACGGTCTTCCGAGTTCCTTCCAATTTTCCTTCCCACACAGTATCCCACCATCACCTCAGACCCAGACACAGAACTGAGCAATCAGTAGGGGGCAGGGGAGATAATAGATACTTAAATGTGAATTTTTCCTTCCCTTAGATTTTCTTGCCCAAGATCGTCACCTCTTTGACCTTACAGGCAAATCCCTTTACAGTCTCCACCATTCCTCTCTTCTTTTTGCTACTGACCCCGGCCACAGACCCCATGCTCTGGCCAAATTAGACCCATTATTGTTTTCCGAACTAGCTCCGGATTTTCCAACCCACTGACGCCTTTGCTCCTCCTGAGCGCGGCCCGAAAGTGCTCTCCTTCACATTTCCGTGCTTCAGTATTCTGCTCATCTTGCAAGGACCGCTCAGAGCCTGCCTTTTTCTTGAAGCATTCCACTTCCCGACCAAGCGACCAAGCGAGGTCACTGTTGCTGCTGTCGCGTTTCCTGCATACTGCTTGTACCTTATGCCACTTACTCTTTTCCGTCCTGTTTTTTAAACTAAACCATAGTAGCTTTAGGAACTTTGAAAGCAGGATGCCTATGCTATTCGTCTTGATATTCCCTGCAAACTCTTGGTTAGCTTACCATCGTGTGTGTAGCCATGCCATTTTCAAAAGAATGCATGTGCATAGTAATTAGTAAAGCCTTCCACCAAAAAAAAAAAAATCACACTACTGAATCACCATTTTACAAAGCGAACTTAAAGAGGAGAAATTTCTTCGGAGTTTCTGAATGAATTTAACCACATCAAGTCCACCTAAAACCTCAGAGATTTAAATGTCTAAAGTTAGAAATTTCACACCAAGTTAGAGTCATCATGCATCTATTCTAGTTTTATTTTTGCTGGCTGAGCCCCCCAAGAAATATGCAATAGGGAGGCAATGATTTTCAAATATTTTTTTGGAAACAAAACCTCTTCTTTAAGTGAAACTTAAGGTGGATCCCCAAGATGTAAAATGAAAGCACAACTATTCTAGGCGAACTCTGTTTCATGCATCACACATTCTCCTGGTTTCTTCCCACCTGGCTTCCTTTGGCATTCATGAGATATGTCTGCAGAACCTCAGGGACACAGCTTGAGAAGCTCTACTCTAGTAGTTCAGCATGTGAAACCCCAACTCCATATTCATCACACAAACATCAGTCTTCCTGTCCATCTTGCATAGCTACTCATGGTATCAGAACCTCTCCAGATTTATAATCATTGACTTGATCAGATAAAGACAACGTTTTTACCTGAATATAAGACATAAATAAAAAGTCACCATCACTAAAACCATTCATTTGTAAGTGATATTTACATTTTTAAAGAATCATTTTATATAATAAATGAAATTAAGAACTTTGGCATTTACATGAGAAATCTTCTGGCTTCCACAAAGAGATGGAAAAACATTCCATGCTCATGGATTGGAAGAATAAACATTGTGAAAGTGTCTATGCTGCCCAGAGCAATCTACACTTTCAATGCATTCCCTATCAAAATACCATCAACTTTTTTCACAGAGCTGGAAAAAACAATCCTAAAATTTGTATGGAACCAGAAAAGACCCCAAATCACCAGAGGATTGTTGAAAAAGAAAACCAAAGCTGAGGGCATCACGATAATGCCTGACTTCAAGCTCTATTACAAAGCTGTGATCAAGACAGCATGGTATTGGCACAAAAACAGACACATAGATCAATGGAACAGAATAGAGAGCCCAGAAATGGACCCTCAACTCTGTGGCCAACTAATCTTCGACAAATCAGGAAAGAATGTCCAATGGAAAAAAGACAGTCTCTTCAATAAATGATGCTGGGAAAATTGGACAGCAACATGCAGAAGAATGAAACTGGACCACTTTCTTACACCATACATGAAGATAAAACTCAAAATGGATGAAAGACCTAAATGTGAGACAGGAATCCATCAAAATCCTAGAGGAGAACATAGGCAGTAACCTCTTCGACATTGGCCACAGCGACCTCTTTCAAGACATGTCTCTAAAGGCAAAGGAAACAAGCAAAAATGAACTTTGGGGACTTCATCAAGATATATGGCTTCCAAGAAACTTACAAAGTGCTTTGTACTTAAGCATAATGTTTTCACTGTCACCATGGAAGTAAAATAGTGTTTGGAGAGATAAAATACTTGTTTGGCCTTCTCTGTCAGAGTTGTTATAAATTCTGACTTAGCTGCAGGAAGAAAATAATTCTTAACTACTAGGTTAAGTAGGGACATTAACACACTTGAAAATGTATTAATTTTTAAAATATCTCCTGTCAGCAGAATATTATGTAATTGTTTTAGAAGATACAAAAAAATTTGCCTCACCTTAAATTGAGATTTAACTGGAATCATTTTCCACTTAAAAAATTCACACAGAAAGCCAGAGCAGGGGTGATACTGAGATTTACTTTTTTTTTTTTTTTTTAAGATTTTATTTATTTATTTGTCAGAGAGAGAGCACAAGCAGGGGGTATGGCAGGCAGAGGGAGAAGCAGTCTCCCCGCTGAGCAGGGAGCCCGATGTGGGACTCCATCCCAGGACCCTGGGATCAGGACCTGAACCAAAGGCAGACACTTAACTGAGTCACCCAGATGTCCCCTGAGCTTTTCTTCTGTGTGAACTTTAGCTTGGAATCGCCATAGGTAATTTGTCATGGAAAATTAGCCCATTTCATGAGAAAGCCAGGAAAGCTAAAAAGGGGTAATGGTCCACACATGATAAACAGTTTGCAGGGAACAGAGGTTTGTTTATTGTTTGTTTGTTTTTCAGGGAAGACTTTAGTGAGTGTAAAACATAACCTCCCTATTGCAGCATTAATCACAGCAGAGAGAACATTGGAAATGCCCCAAGGAACGTGTCCAGCACATGACTGGCACTCAGCAAGTAACAGCTACTTATCATTATTAGTATTCAGAAGCAAGAATCTAGAAACAAGAACTAAAACAGGTTACTTAATTAACTAAAAAAAAAATGTGATACTATCATTACTGGATGGGAAATAAATGTAAACAAGTAGTTTTGTGGACCCTTCTTTGATAAACTTTCACAACATTAGCACAAACTATTTGTTTCCTGCAGAAGATGAGAAAACTGATTTCCAGAGACAGAAACTGAACAAGTTTTCAGATTCTGAATGGTCCCAGGTAAGATGAACCTTTGCATGAGGCCTTTTGTAATAGAGAAACAATTCATCTTCAATAGTGTCATCCTTAATTACTTAAGAAAGCCTCGAATGCTAGAGATTAAACTCAAATTTTGACAGTTTGTATAGTTATTATTTGGAAAAAATCATATCCAAAATACTGGGTAAGCATATAGCATCATGCCATACATATAATAGGCAAATGATACATATTTCTATTAAAATAATAAATACAAATGTAATATCAGTTATCTTAAGAGGCTAAGGCTAAATGTAAGGCTGTTTATAAATATGATTTTTGGGAGGGAATTTCAAAAGAAGAGTTTTTATCCTCAGAGGCATAGTGTAGGTTTCCTTCTGAAAATCACTAATAAAATAATACAGATCTTTTTGAGGTTCCTTGTGATGTCTAGGAAGATGCTGATCATGAATTAGCTAGATCATGGTTTTAATTTTGGTTTACCCCTGAGACTTTAGGTGAGCAAAAGTGCAGAGGCAGAATTAAGTATGGATATGGGGACGGTAGGCTGCTGACCTGACAGAGAAGTTCTCTCTGCCCCTCCCCAGCTCACACGCGTGCTCTCTCTCTAATGAATAAATAAATCTCTAAAACAACAACAACAACACAGAGTATCCTACACGACAACACTCCAAACTCACACGGTGCTGCCTCCCAGACGATGCAGTATCTGAGGCTTCCATAGATCATTGCCTCCTCCCTTCACGGTGAAGTGACTAAGTCACAAGCAGTGATTTCTGGAATACCATGTCTAGACTGCCATAACCTCTTTTAAGACATCTAGTAACTCAACAAAATAGTGGTGCTGGCAGAAGCAAGGAAAAGCACATCTAAGTCTAGAATATTCTAGAGAAAGCTGCTGCAGTGGGAATAAATGTCCTTTTGCTCCGTAAGGCAGCATCTGTGTGACCTCTGAAATGATAGTTACAGGGTGAATGGGCTGCAACTATGCTGGTTGTTCCTTATTTCCAGCTCGTCTTCCCTGGAAGGTTTGGCTCCATGGACACTTACTTACTAGGTTATCTCATCTAGGCCCATAGATGCATGACTGTCCACATTCTAGTATTCCTGAATATAGAAATGTATTTCTTTCCTCTTTTAAAAAAAAATTTATTTGTTTGAGAGAAAGAGAGAGAGAGAGAGCACAAGCCAGGGAGGGAGGCAGAGGGAGAAGTGACATGAGGCTCAATCCCAGGACCCCGGGATTGTGACCTGAGCCAAAGGCAGACACTTAACCGACTGAGCCACCCAGGTGCCCCTAGAAATGTATTTCTGAACCCTAGATGTCTTCTCTGAATAGCATGCTAATATCCAAATGCCATCCACTTGATGTATTATCAATATCTGAATTTAGAATGTTCAAAACTGCTGGCCACCACCCCCTCACCCCACCCCTGCTGCACTTTCCCGGCAGGCTCCTCCTGCAGCCTTCACCTCAATTAACAGCAGCTCCATCCCTCACAGTTGCTCAGGCCAAAATCCTGTCCTTGTGATACCTCTGATCTTTTCACCGTCCACCCTGATCTTTGATCAGCAAAGTTTGTCCGCTTTACCTTAAGGATCCACTTCACTGCAAGCACCGTGGTGCACATCTCTCTCCAAGATCATTGCAAACACTGTCAGACTAGTGTTCGTGCTTCAATCATGTCTCCCAGCAGTGTATTCTCCACTAAACAAGAGTGATCCTTTTAAAACGGGATGAGATTGTGTACCTCTTCTGATCAAAACCCTTAGGGCTTTTACCTACTCAGGGTAAAAGGCAGAATTCTTACCATGACTTATAAGGTCTAGATGGTCTGGCAGTCGCCACCCCACCCCTTACTTAACCCCAACCCCCCAAGTTCTCTCTGATCTCATCTTCTAAACCCCCTCCACCCTAGACCGTCTGTTTTTCCTACACTGGCCTCCTTGCTGACACTAAAACATGCTAAGCACCTTTGCACCTGATGCTCCCTTTGCCTGGATATCTTCTCCCACCTATCCACCTGGCTCATTCTCTCATATCTTTAAGACCCTGTTCAAAGGTCACCTCCTCAGGGTTGTCTCCCCAGACTGCCTATGTAAAGTAGCATCCTTCCTGTCATACTCCTTATCGCCTTTGCCCCATTGAATTTTTTATGGCATTTCTTATATATTGTTATTCATTTCCTCTGATAAGATACAAAGTTCCTCTGCAACTTTTCAGACAAGAGTAAATATATAAATATTATTTTACAAACAGTAATATTTAAGGTTTCCACACTGCAGAATAGGGTTTTTGGTAACTGATACATCTCTGGCTTTCTCGAAGACTGTCTGGCACATAGTATACACTCAGTAAATACTTTTTGAATGAATTACGCCTGAATCCACTCCCAGATTTCTATCTCCGTAAGTCCTTTAGTTCCAAGGCATTTCTGGCTTCTTAATTTTAGTTAGCATGAGCTGCTGTCAAAACTAGGTTTGTGTCAACTAATCAGGCAAACTATTAGAACTGAACACATCTGCTCAAGCTAGCCCATTGAATCCAGAACTTCTGGTAAATATACCCGTATCAGTAGACTCAGTCACATCTGAAAGACTGTTTTTCCTTCCTCAGTCAGGCAACCTCAAAATCTGTCTCCACCTGTCTTGCCCAGCTTTCTACTGATAAAAATTAGCAAATTTGTGAAAAGGCTTCTCCTCCAATTTGACTTCATAATTGACATGAGAGCATGCCCTGGCTACAGGTCTGGAGAGGCCAAGGAGTGGTATCAAGGAGCCTAAGGGACAATTAAGATCTTGCCCTCAGAAAAGAAAGCAGCACTGTCTTCCAGCAAAGATGAGCCTTCTCAGTGTGGGGAGGGAGGGACCGCTTCAAGGAGCAAAGGAGGCTCAATCACATTGGGGAGTTCAGGGGACTGAATTCTCCAAAGTAAACTCAATTTTCCTCATTTCTGTTCTCACTTCCAACTCCTCCCAACCAATAAACAAAAGAAACCTGGCACAGATATGACTCAGTAGACACTGCATTTTGGCAAGACCCAGAATGAAATGAGTTTGGATTCAGCCATCTCTGCCTGTTACCTCTGGGGAGAGGGAGAAGATTGGAACTGAAGGGGGTTTGCAAAGGGTAATTAGTCTAACTGCAATTTTTTTAAATTAAAGCATTCATGGATTTTGTATGATTAAAATTAATTTCAAAATTACAATATGGTGTAAAAAGTATGAAAAAAAAATCTTTTTTCTTTAGGAACACAGTCAGGTAGACCAATCGCTGTCTGCTCTGGTACTGCCGTGTGCCTCCGCATGACATGTATCCAGAGGCATGTTCCCAGAACCCCTTCTAAAGGCTTGCTAGTGTACGTACCCAATCCATAGCATATCTGATCCTCTCTTGCCATTTCCTCCCCCCCCCACCCCCCCACCGGCTTCAACCCCTGCTCACCTGTATTCACCTGTATTCATAATCTCCCAAATCCTCCGATTTGACGGTATCTGCTCCTTCCCCAGTTGTAACTCCAGCTTCTTCACACTACAGCTCTTTATCTATGGTAACATACTCATGAACCATTTTGAAGAACAACACTGTCTCAAATTGGCTCTACATCCTAGCCAAAGAGATTGATTTCAAGGTAGAACCCTTGTTGAATAATGTAATGTATAATAAGGAATATATAGGATGGTATAGGACCTGAGAGGTACCAACCCCCTCCCAATGTTATCAGAACAGACTGCCCAAAGGAGATAACTATTTAGGATGATGATGATGATACACACACACAAACACACACACACACATTCTAGGTGTTTCATATATGTTATCTCATTTAATCCTCTCAATAACTATCAGGCAGATTCTTTTTTTTTCCCCAAGCAGATTCTACTGTTATCCATTTTGTAACTGAAAGAACCAAGGAACAGTGAGATTAAGTGACTTTGCTTGTGATCACACAGCTTACAAAGGGTGGAGCTGAAATTCAAATCTAGCAAATCCAGCTCCTGAGTCCCTGCTCTGATTGATGAGTGATAAGACAAAACTCAGCAGGGGTTGAGGATGGTATTCTATCTAGACCAAGGGAACAGTATACACAAAATAGCGAAAAACTCAGAGAACATGGGGATTGTTTGAGAACAAGGAATTCGGTATGGCAGGAGTATGCATGGTGGCAGAAAAGGATAGTGAAAGGGGTGGCAGAGACCAATCCACGAAGGGGCTTATTTGATGGATTTTTATACAATAGGAAATGAGGGGTTGCTGGAATAATACGATCAGAACTGTATTTCTGAATAGTCCCTCTGACAGTGAAATGGAGGGTGTTTTGGAACAGATTGAAACTGGGGGCATGGGTTACTCTGAGAAAGCGTTTGCATTACCCAAAGGAGCTGATAGGGGCTGAGCCAAAGGAGCAACATTAATGATGGAAAAAGATGGAGCTGAATGCTGCAAAAGGAAACTGAAACTTTTGTATTTCCAATGTGTCAACAGTATTCTGGAGGGAAATAAGATAATGATGTTCCTGTATTTGCCTCTGTCTTCCTGTTAACGAAATAGAACTCATTAAAATCTTTATAGAGTCAAAGGTAAAGTCTAATTAGGTAAACACTATGCAACTTTTCAGACAAGAGTAAATATATAAATATTATTTTATAAACAGTAATATTGAAGGTTCCACATTGCAGAAATAAACAGAGGTGAAGGTTAAATCTTTTATTTTATAGGGTTGTTAAAGACATAAACCTATTTATACATAAAAGAAAATAAGAATTCTAAACAAAAGCTTATCATGATGACATTATCCATTACTTTAACTTTTAAAACCTTTCCTTGAGCAGACATCAAAAATAAGAACCAACAAATTTTGTTACTAGGATATCTTTCATGCTTCATATATTTAAGCTCTTTATTTTACTGGACAGATGCATCATTAGTTCATTTGAAACATTACTGCTTATAAGAAAAATTTGATTTTTCTTTTCAGCAATGAGTGAATTAGTTTCACTTGGAATTTCTAAGGACTAATTTTAGTCAA
Source organism: Mirounga angustirostris (assembly GCF_029215605.1). Classification (NCBI taxonomy): domain Eukaryota; kingdom Metazoa; phylum Chordata; class Mammalia; order Carnivora; family Phocidae; genus Mirounga; species Mirounga angustirostris. Next base: position 84,940,818 of record NW_026991720.1, on the reverse strand, counting down.
CATTTTCAAAGAATGATAAAGCTTAGAAATAAAGTCTTAATTAAGATAACAAATATTAGCCTTTAAAATGGAGCCAAGACTGAAATATTTGTTAATAATCAATCCACATTTATGAACATTAGCATATATTAGTGAATAGTTAAGGCAAAAGACTCTCAGATATAATCTATTTCCATCAACATGTTAAAGATGATCAAAGTATAAAATATATTTTATAAATGACATGAAAAGATTTCAAAAAGAAATTTCTATGTCACAGAAATTTTTATTAGAAAAGTACCATAAAAGTATAATTGAAAATAAAATTTGATCCTTTGAAATAAGGTAGAAAAATAAAAGGACAAGCTTTTGAATATTTACATGGATTAATAAGTTATTTGCCAAATCTCCTGAAATGATACCTCATTCCCATTAAGTCAGTGGACACTCACTATATGAGTTATTTTTCTTTAGAACTGTTATTTTGTGAAGAGTCCATTTTTTTTCTTTTTTTCATTGTGTGAGAAATAGAAGTTTGATGGGATAAGATCCTGCCTGATGAGTCCATTTTTGATCACAGAAATTTACTGAAACCTACACATATATTAATAATTACATATAGTAAATGAAAATCCTCTTATCTGAAATAAATACATTGTATATCAAAATCTTCATAATCTTTTTTTAAAAGAAGAGAGAGAGAAATGAAGAGTAAATCAGTTACATTTACATCTATTAAACTATTGAGTAGATATGAAGCCTTTGAAATCTATAATGATATTTTACATTTTGGTCATCATAATTCTATCTGCATTTCTCTTGCTTTAACATTTTAATAGTGTTCATAAAAACCTAATTCTTATCATGTGTACCTGAGAACTTTGTATGTCATATATTTTTTTAAAGAATATCTTGCTTCTTTTTGGTTAGAATTTTCTATAAAGGGCAATATTTGAAAAAGTTAATTTGTTACCTAAAGCAACTATCCTCCTTAATCATTTTCAAAGGAGTAAAGTTGCATCTTTATGAGTTTATTTTGAAAACTTGGTTACTGTAATAGAAACAAACTAGAAATTAAAGATTAAATATATTTCTATGGCTCACATTATTTTATTCAAATTTTATTCTAGAGTATTTTTTTAAATGTTCAACAGAATACTACTGTTCTCTCTGAAATGATCCCTTTTTACAGCGATGAAATTTAACACACTACTTTTTATAATCTTTTAAAAATGATACCCATACTCCAATATTAGTGAATTATAAAAGTGTCAGATATTTTAATTTGGTTAAAAAAAATAAACACCTGTATTTAAATCTTTAAAAAAATAAGCAATACACCAGTTAGGATTGAAATACATAATATTTGAACTACTATATATTTCAAAATTCATATGTCCTATAAAACTTAGCTTTCTATGAAGTGAATCACTTAATGAAATTATTGCTTTGGATATAAATGCTTTGGCCTTCAGAGTATTCTAGTCTCTAAATAAATGCTTTATTCCCCACCCACACCTATCCTTCCAAAAGAAAGCCTACTAGTAGTCACACACAGTAGTGAGCAATCTTAAATTAAAAACTATTGTGCATACAGAGCAAAGGAAGCTAATTTTTATATTAAAGCAGTTTTCACCATGCAACACCTAAAGAGTTATTAACTGTGAATTAATTACCTTTAAACCATGGTCTTTAAGGCTGAATTTTCTGAATGCTTTTAGGAGTGACATTATGCTACCACTTTTAAAATATTTTAAATGACAGATGTTTTACATTTCACAAATAGTACCTGAACAGGTTTAATTCTATATATTTCCCTTCATCTGAGAACTAAAATGCTGTAGGATCTTCCTGAACCAAAGTAAATGCCATAAATTGAGAAAGTTTATCTCAGAATGAGGATTAGGGTATTCAGAGACAAAGAAATACCCAATAACTGAGGACAGCCTGAAAAGAGTGATCTACCATTAACTGTATTTAAGTCACAATAAAAATTCAGATTACTTATGTAAAAATTCAGCTTGCTAAATAAAGATTTCATAATTATAGTGAGTAATACAAGTAAATAGAAAACTTTTCAATTATAGAAATTAAGATAATCATAAACCGACTTGTGTAATTCTCAATAATCCCACTTGCTTTGCAAGTATTCATTTGGATAACAGTATAACAGCAACAAAGAACTCCTTTAAAATGTGTATTTTTTCAGCTTTATTTCAAATGCTGTGTAGCATAAGAACCCACTGCTTAGAGATAAATTTGTAGTCATAGAAAAGGAGTATGAAACATATTCCAAAGTGCTAAAGGAATTAATTGCCCTATTAGGTAATGAATACTCAGAGGAAGGAGCACGAGTGATTCATGGCTTAAAGCGCTTGGGTCTAATCATCATTTTGGCCTCCTTGAAGGAGGACTTGTAGCCACCAGGCTGTGCCTCACTTATCCCAGGCCAGGTGCCCCAGAAAATCCCATTACGGACACCTCTGTATTTTTGGTGATAATATTTGCCATTTAAGTTTGCAGAAAGACATGCATCAAACCACCAGCCTGAACTGTAATAGAGCCCACAGTTCCCAGAGGGATATCGATCATTGTCCCTGTCTGGGGTGGTGAAGAACTTCAGATCATGGTTGTAATGTTTACTGAAATGTAGGGCATCTCCAGCGGTGCCATTATAGTTACCGATGTGTAAACGGTATCTGAGAAACTCACTAGCCACATAAAACTGATCATACAAGGCATAGAGTTTGACACCGTTGAAGTCTTCAAGATCTATTCTTAGAATCATTTCCTTACTCTTAGTCAGAAGATGAATTTTATCGTTCCCCAACCAAAATTCTCTTCTGAGGTTTCCAAAGCCTACTTTGTAGTCTCGCCACATTCTGGTGAAGTTGATGCTTCCGTCGACACGGGCCTGCAGCACTGTCCAGCCTCCCCCCATGGTCTCCATGTCACAGAAAACTTCGAAGCTACTATTTTTGGGATCCGGTGTAACTCTGTAGAGATCACTGCTTCTTTTGCCTATTGTGTAGTAGTCAGAGCAATCTTTATATATCAGATGTTGAACTGAAGGGGGAAGAAGAGAGAGGCATCGGATTCTGTTCATAGAAACTATGCATCTTAAAAAATCTTTGTATTTACAAAAGTAGTTTGATAATTCAGTCGAAGGTGTTAATGAAACCCTGCTCTGCAAAACTCACTTGAACCTGTTTAGCAAATGTTTATTAAGGCCTCAGAATAAGAACTTGGTGCTATAAAAGCAGACAAGGCTCTCCAACGTGACTTGGTTGGTAATCATAGTGATAATGTTCACAACGAACAACAACGAGACCCCCATCAATAAAGTAGTTTTAGTAAGTTAGTAAATATTTAGTGAGTGCTACTTATGTGTTCTAGGCATTCTGCCAAAGACTTAACATTTTCACACTTACTCTGCACATTGACCTTACGACGTAGGTATTACTTCCAATCTGTAGGTGAGGATATTTAGGCTCAAAGAGAATCAGTGGCTTGCCCAAGTTCACAGAAGTATTAAGTGGCACAGCCAGGACCCATACTGATATCTGGCTGGCTGTAAAGGTTGTTCTTGTAACTACTACATTCCTTAGTCCTAAAGGACAGATGCTTCCAACTCCCCTGAACTGCATTCCACGTATACAGAAAAAGCACAAGTTTCTATGTCCTTTCACCTCAAGGGGCCGATACCCTCCTCTCTCATAAAGTTTTATAGGATATGTTCCAAATGATGTGTTAAAATTCTAACATACAGAATTGATCATAAATTCACATTTGTTTTCCTCGCTTGACAACTAAATAAAGAAGATCGAGTGAAAAAAAAAGATTTTTAAAAATAATATACCAGTATTCTTATTCTGAATTTATTATTTGGAAAGTATTTCGCCAGTGTTTCATATGTTTGGTTTCTAGAAAGAAACAGCAGGTGGTTATGTCCAGGGCAAGTATAATAATCAGTTAACATGGTTCTGTAGGAATCAAATACAGATATTTACTCTCAAATATTTCTTATAAAGATCTGGGCCAGATAAGGTAAATTTAATACGAGCTTCTCAGAGGCACAAAAAATCTATTCATGTGTGTTTAGAACTCACAGCATTCCAATATTTCCCCCAAACTTTTAGCACAAAGATAGATGGTAGAAAATTGTGCATATCATTACAAGTTGCCATGCAGCATCAAATCTAATGTGTGCCCAGAGATGGCACTAAGACGTGAGCCTCTGCCTTGCAGTGCAGGATACATTCAGACACAGGCTGCCAGGAGTATTAGCAACAGCGGTCCTTGAAAGCCCTGCCTACCTTCAGATCCCTGGCAGAGCCCCTAGGGATGGAGCACTCATGAGGTGCTTGTTCCAAATGAATGTGACCTCTGTCCCAGGCATCATATCCCTCCAACCTCACACTCATGGTAAGTGGAGGTCCTAATGCAGAGATGGCTTTCCAAAGTGTAGCAAGACCATCAGGAGCAGTGTCCCAGGAACTCAGGTAGAAAGGCAGCGTTTGGAGGAACCAGTGCCACAGCCAGAAGGTGGTGGGTATCGTGGTAGTAGTTAAGTAGTTAAGTAGTAGTAGTTAAGTCTGTGGTCTTCTGGTATGCCAAAACTCTCCCCTTAAAATGTTTTTGGGCCACTCGAAGCAAAAAGTTCTGCACACACATGAAGCCATATAGATGCTTTTATTCCATCTATAAAATCTCCTGTTTTCACTAGGTATTTGGGATTACCAACTGTAGATAAGCAAAAATCTTTCAAAGATTCCTTGTGGCCACATGAGAAGGAGCAGTCAGCCAACCACAGGAAACTTGATTCCCAATGAACAAAGCATAACTGGAAATATTGCCTTATCTCTATTGTTTTCAAACATTTCAGTGAAGAGATAAGTTAAATGCACTGAAACATTAGGAACTAATATCTCTCTATTCCAGTTTGTGTGTCGCTCTGGCATTAGCAAATAAGCTCTTTGAAACTGGAAGTGCTTTCACAGGATACAGAACTAATTACGATTTTTGTAATTAAGTCTTATATAATTTCTGTGGCCACATTTGCAAAGATACTAGCTTTTCCTGTACTACCTTGATGACTAAAAGGCTTATTTATTTCCTCTGTCATCTATTTAACTTATTTGCTCAGGTTAATGTTTACAGATACTATCTAGCTGTATAATAGTCATGAACAACTGATAAGAATACATTGTACATACCTGGACGTGACTGTATTTGTTCTTGAATGGGACACTTAGACGAACACTTGCCATCCAAACTATTGACAACCGAAGTTAGATTTGCCACTTTGCTATCAACATAATTTTCTATGTTGTTCATATTTACAAGATTGAGCTTCTCCAGGCGACCCTGAAGCAAGTCGATCTCCTCCTTTGCATTCTTTAGGTCAGAGGACAGCTTGTTCACCTCACTCTCTAATTCTTGAACTCTGTTGTCATCGGCTTCTCCCTGGGATCCCGGGCTAGGTGACAGCAGTCCATTTCTGCCCGGGTCCCGGCTGTCGTCAGCTTGCAATTTGCAGTCCTGGCAAGATTTCTTCAGGCTATTTACCATTTCCTTGAGGTTCTGGACTTCCTTGAACACCTCCTCGATCCTGCCGAACTGCCTGGGGAGCTGAATCGTCAACGGGGGCAGGCTCACCTGGTAGGGGCATTGGCCGCCCTCCTCGCATTTCCCTCTGCTTTCTAGTCGCACCGGGCAGGCATCCCTGGCCGTTTCATCTTTAATTTCCTCCGTTTCATTGTTTGCCACAACCAACAAGCCGTAAGCAGCAAGGACAGCCGAGCTCAGCCAGCACCAGCTGGCTGGCTTCATGGCGGCGGCGGCGCTCACCCCTGCAGGGACGCGTGCGGGGCCGCGCTGTTTTAAGAGCCGCAGCTGCCTGCCTGAGTCAGGCGGTCTGTGTTCTCAGAAAAGGGCGGGAGCGCTTGCATCACCAGTTTCAGAAACACAGAGGAAGGAGCCTGTCCTCTTCACACGCCGCTGGCCAAGACCTGATATTGATTCTCAGAAGAATACGCATCAGAATTACTGCAGTTGGTTGGATGCGCATACGCCTCACGTTTCACTTCCATAATTTAGTTTCTAAAGCGCACACACACACAAATCTTGGATTTCACAATAATTACCCTCGAAATCAATTGTACTTCATGCCATCGGGGAAAACTAGCTTTTAAAGAGAAAAATTAATGTGCTAGTTACCCAGAGGCAAGAACAGAAAGTTTACAAAATGGAAATGGTCTTTTTTTTTTTTTTTCCTTTTTAGAATGGGGTCTTTGAGGATTCTGTAAATTTTTCATGTTGGACCTTCAGGTGAAAACTTAAGCACTTGAAATTTAGAAATAGGCCAAGAAGTGCAGCTTTCTGATTCATGCCATGCACTTTTGTTTCATCTATTCGAAAAAGGGAGAAAACTGGTAGAGAGAAAGGGGTTGATTTTCATTCCTCTAGCCCTAGCACAGTGTAGAGCAAATGTCTCTATGACAAAAACACATTTAAAAGTACGTCATTGCCTTTCACCAAAACCAGCAGCCTTCTCCTTCGCTTTCACCCCCATTTTTGTGATTGTAAGGTCAGTCATGTTCTACAGTTGCCCACGAGTGAATCTTTGAACATTTCCCAGCTCTGTTCTGATTCTCTTCCTGTCCCCAGCATCTTTGCCTTCCCTTCCCACTGGCAACCCCGTGTCCGCGCTCTCTCCCTCCCACAGTAGGTCCCTCTGCCACTAGCTCGTCTCTGCCTTGCCCAAACACTTGCCAGCATTCATGCCTTTTCAAACTTTTCTTGGTTTAAACCTTTTTGCGCCGTTTTCAACCTTTTCTCCTCAAAAGCTGAGGGGCAGGAAGGCAGAACAGCTTCAATTGGAGAAACAACCTACTTTTAATTAGTTTTGCATCTTGGCATCTCATATCAGGTTTTTTATTTTAAAAAGGATTTTTTTGGCTTTAAAAATAATTTCAAAATAATTGATATAGATAAAAACCCAAGGGCGCCTGGGTGGCTCAGTTGGTTAAGCGACTGCCTTCGGCTCAGGTCATGATCCTGGAGTCCCTGGATCGAGTCCTGCATCGGGCTCCCTGCTCGGCAGGGAGTCTGCTTCTCCCTCTGACCCTCCCGACCCTCCCCCCTCTCATGCTCTCTCTCTCTCAGTCTCTCTCTCTCAAATAAATAAATAAAATCTTAAAAAAAAAAAAAAAAACCCAAATTCTTTATTGTATTACTCAAGGTACTCTATAATCTATCTCCTATTTATTTCTTTAAATTTATGTCTTGTGACTTTTCTATATACCCCCTTCATTCCAACCAGGTACCCTATTCACCCTTTTTTTTTTTAAAGATTTATTTATTTGACAGAGAGAGACACAGTGAGAGCAGGATCACAAGCAGGGGGAGAGGGAGAGGGAGAAACAGGCTTCCCGCGGAGCAGGGAGCCCGATGCGGGGCTCGATCCCAGGACCCTGGGATCATGACCTGAGCCAAAGGCAGACGCTTAACGACTGAGCCACCCAGGCGCCCCCACCCTAACTCTTCATGTTCTCTAAATGTGTCAGGCTCGCTCTACACGTTGGCAATTGTATTTTTTCCTGAATATTTGGATGAACTGGATTCCATCCCTGGGTCTACCTCTTATTGGAGGTACAGATCATTACCTTTACTGAGGCTTGGTTCCTATAGCTGTGAAGGGGGTATCTGGCTATTCTTCCCTCATACGAGAATGATAATTATAGAAACTTTGAGTGAAGTGTGTACCAAATGTGGTGTTATAAGTGTAACATTCTTTCCCAACAAATTTATCAAACACATTCTGCACAACTTATGCCTCATTTTCCTCCATCTTCTTCCAGCTTTTTAAAAAATGAAGTTTGTTTTCTCTTCATTCCATTCAGTGCAGTCAAACCAATTTAGACAAAATTTTTTAACTTTCTGACTAAAAATGTCTAATTAACCTTTTAATTTCATTTTCTCTCCTCACTTGCTTTTAAGCTGTGACACTCCCCTGTTTTGAGGGGAGAAATAGATGAATGAATAGATCATTTTAAAAGAAAGAGAATGATGATAATATAGGTAATACATAAAAATATATTATAAAGTAAAAATATATATGAATAATATTTAGTTTAAGGTACATTACTAAATGCCCTTAAGTGGCTAGGGTACAATCTATATATTTAGCCAGTTAATTATTTATTAAGGACCTTCTATATATATTAAGCACTATGCTAGATCATATATAAAATGCATGCCATGGCCTCATTCATTCATTCATTTATTCATTCATCCACCATCCCTCCATCCCTCCTTCCATCATATATTAACTAAGCATCCTTTACATGTAAGACACTATTCAGGCACTAGGCTACATTAGTGAACAAATCAAACAAAAATTCCTGTTTCCTTCTTAGGCAGGGCTGTTGAGGACCTTGTATTTTCTTCATTCTGGACTTTGAAGTAAATCATAAGCACATTTAAAAGTTTCTGAATCTAACGAAAGTGCAGCTTTCTGACTCTTGCAGTGGGCTTTTGTTTCATCTCTTTGAATCAAGGATTGCTTTTCCAAGCACTACTGCTGATTCTTGGGCCCTGCACCCCCACCTAGCCAAGGGCCAGTGGCATGGTTCCACCTAAAAAGTGTGGATGTGCTGTAGGAACTGGCTCCTGTCCCTTGAGGACCCATAGAAAATTCCCCAAATAAGGGTAGAGAACTGCTTTGTTAGTCAGTTCTCAATGACACTGGCAGGTGATCCTCTGGGTTCTTTTGTTTGTTGTTTGTTTCTGGGTTCTTAATTTAAAAAATCAGTGGTCACTTACTGCAGGCAGGCCTTAAGTGACTACAACATGAAAGAGGTTCAACCTGACTAATGAGTTTATAACCCATGGGGCCAGAGAGTGTGTGCTACAATTATTCAAGAAACTTTCACCAATATTATGTCACTACATCCTCCCATCTCTACAGTTACCATGTGCACTTTCAGATGAGCAAAGAAAGGGCTCAAAGCATTAAATACTTGCCTGTTTTACAGGTTTTTTTAAAAAGATTTTATTTATTTATTTGACGGAGAGAGACAGAGCGAGAGAGGGAACACAAGCAGGGGGAGTGGGAAAGGGAGAAGCAGGCTCCCCGCAGAGCAGGGAGCCCGATGCAGGGCTCGATTCCAGGACTCTGGGATCATGACCTGAGCAGAAGGCAGATGCTAAATGACTGAGCCACCCAGGCGCCCCTGTTTTACAATCTTTAAGAGACAGAGTTGGAATTTGAACCTGGATCTGACTTCAAAGTTCATGTCTTTTCTCCCACGCCACACTGCCATGTAGGGGGAAAGATAATACTGGAGAGATATATTCGTACCATGTTGTGGAGAACCTGGTGCTTAATCACTGCTTAGATCAGTGGGGAGCCAGTGAAGGTTTTTGAGCAAAGGAATAATATAATCAGTTAAGCACTTTAGATAATCTATCAATGAAATTCTCGATGCACCGGAAAGAGAAAGATTAGGCAAGGAGAGCAGTTTAGAGGCCATTTAGATAGTCCAAGTTTTTGTTTCCCAAAGTGTGTTTCCTGGAACATGAGTAGCTAGATGCTGATGAACAGAGTTTCAGGACAAACAGATCTGAGAAATATCAGTCATATACTAAAGTGTGTTATGGCTGGCCGAGAGGAAAGTGATGGTTGCTGCATTTTTCAAATGTTAGTTAACAATAGGAACCTTCCCCCGCCAGCCCCGGGACCATTTTTAGGAATGGATCTTCTACTAGAAACCAAAAGGAAATGGGAGTCCTAGGTGAGAGGTACTAGTGTGATGGCAGGAGGGGTGGTAAAGTGTTTGCAGACATTATTACCAAGGAGTGACAGAAGCCATGAGATCTGACCACTGATCAGAAATGGAGGGAAATGGAGAACTATGAAGTATGACCCTGGCTGAAGTTAAGTAATGTGGCAATGAGCGTAAGGAGCAAGCAGTAGGTTGGGGAGAGCGTAGAAGTATCAGTTCTGAATACATTGACAAGCCATTAAATAGAAATATCTACCGAACAGTTGGATATCTAGAAATGAAATCCTCAGAATATGTGCGGACATCAACTTGAAACCACAGGAACCAAGAGGACGGTCACAGAAACGGGACAAGAACCAGAAGAGTGCAGTGTCATGGAGACTAGGAGAGAAGGTTTCAAGCAGGCAGCTTTCAGATAATCACAAATTTGAAGAGCTGACTTTCTGTCCTCAACGCCTATGGAATTCCCATCATCTGACCTTCACCTTTTGCCTCCTCCCTTTTGCTGGAAAGTCTTTCTGGACTTTCTCATTTCCAGTCTGCCCAGACTTGAATATCATCCTCTGACTCTTCATCGCAGCATCAGAATCTTCCCTTCTTCCCCACATCTGCCTTCAACCCAGAACTGACATGTTATGCCCATTTACAGATTGGTTTTTCAGATCTAAACAAATTATTTAGCACCAACATATGGTGGAATTTCTATAAGCCACATATGAAAATTAATTGCATCAGTCTATATTCACAGCATATTCACACTTCTTTATTGTTTTCTTATTCAAAGTATATTCAAGGGAGGATCTGCATTTACTGTATTTGGGTCAGATTTCAAAAGTAAACTTCCATTTCCTGTAATGCCGTTTATTTTTTTAAAGGAAACACTTTATGTCTCTATTTGTACCAAAGGAAGTTAATATGACAATCATTTATAGCACTGAGATATTTTCACTGATATTACATGTATTAACATATTTTAGTTTCTGATTTATTAAATTCAAGAGCATTCGATTATACTTTAGGGAATATGTCCTTTTAGGATAATAAAGAATTTAAAACATTCACTTTTTAAACACTTGATTTGAAATGTCAACAGCAAATAATGTTTATTTTAATATTCCTTAGGGGTCTTAGTCCTTATTCATCATAAATTTGAAAAAGAACTTTAAACAATACCCTGATTTCAGCAACCCATAGAGAGATCAAGAATTGCCTGATTTTGGTTAGAACTAGAATAACAGTTGATAGTTTCTTTGATCTGTCTTACAATGACCTCACTAGCCTAGATGTAGACTAGAAATCCCTCTAGTACGGACCTACTATTAAAGATCCATTATGTGAATCCTTAAGGGTTCTGGTTCAAAAGTAGCATAGGGCAGAAACATCCAAGGCTCCACTTTTTATGAGACTATAGAATATAGAGTTATTTGACATGCTAGTGGCCCAGATCTTCAGTGGGGTACTCAGGGCTCCTCAGCTAAAATTTTATGAAACTGGAATATCCCATGGAAGTCTTGAGATGCCCATCAGTCATTATCTATCAACAGAATCTCTTTTTACCATGTACCCTACACCAAGCCAGGGATCATGAAGGATCCAAGAGATCCATGGGTCATGACATCTAATTTTGCTGTCATCTAATTTCCAGAGACTTAGAAAACTTCATATAACCAATGTTGGAGAAACAAAATGTATTTATTTTTATTTATCAAAAATTGATCTTATTTCTTTTTATATTCCTGAAACAAACAATAAAAATATAGTAAAGAAATCGTGAAAATCAAATTGTGTCTTTCTTTCTTTTTTGTTTCAGATCATGGCTTTCTGCACCTTCTCTTTGTCTCTCATTGTTTCTGGTAGTTATTTTCTATAAAATCACTGCAAACCCTGAATTAGCGAATACTGAACCACTGCTCCTAGGAGACATACTGGGTTAGGTTTCTGTGAGCCTCTGGTCATATTTTTGTCAACTGATCAATACATAACCTTGTTTTAAATGTGTTTCTGTTTAAGAACATTTTATTTTATATTGTTGACTCATTCACATGGAACTCATGGCCAAGATAACTATAATTCACGCCTGAAGGGATCTTATCTAACACAAGTATTTTCTCCATAAGGTGCCTTACAACTTTCTTGTACTTAGGAACACCAGGCAGCCCTTCAGCACTAAGGCCCTTTTCAACGGTGAAATCACCAACAAAAGGCACAAAACTGTGGAAAATGTGACCCTTAGACCGCAGAAAGGATACTTGTTTACAGAATGAGAGCTGAAGCAAGACGGCAGAGTGTTGCCTTCTTTGAGTTCAGCTGCGCGTTGGGCAACTCAAAATGTTCACCATTCTAGGGATGTCTACAAATCCCCAAAGCCTGCCAGTATTATCTTGGGGTTACAAACAAATTTTAATGAGTAAATGAATTTGCAAACACACAATCCATGAATAATGAGGACTGAAGGTATACTGTTACAAAATCCATGACTTTAAATTCTTGAAAATATCTATTCATTCATTCTAAGTTGAGATGTTTAATTTGGTTTTACCTGTTTCAGCACTTGCTTTCCTTGGGGTATTGGTTTATTTGGTATTTTAGAACAATATATAAATATAAATTTATATTATGTATAACATATTAAATGTATATACATTATATGCTATATAATGTATTCTATATGTCATATATGTTATAATGTATAAGTTAAGTCACACAACTTAGCTAAAGGATTTACTTTAATATTTCAGTTCATTCATCAGAATAGTGTGCATCTTAAAGAATTAAATTATTATGGAAAAGTGGAAAATATCAGAGGAAAAGAGGAAAATATTAAACTAATTCCATGCTAATTGGATAATTTCATGCTGAATGCATGTCTTTTAAATGCCTGTCTTTACTCTGAGACTCGTTTTTAAAAGACTCAAGTTTATTTTATGAGATACATATGACAGCATGTGAACCCTCAATAAAGGTTAACTTAAAGGTGATTTCCACTGTGCTGGTAAATAAAGAAAATTTATGAAATGGATTAAATTTGGTAAATAGTAAACACTGAAACACACTGCTTAGCCCTTCCCGGTTCTTAGGAAATCTTTTAAAGCATTTACAGTGTAGCATTCTGAGGTACAGCATTATCTTACTTAATTTCTTTCTGCTTCTAGTTTGATAATATCTATGATTTGAGTCATTTCCTGTTCTTTTCAGGGAAAATCTTTCAGGGTAGAAGAAACTACTTCATGATCATTATCAACAGATGTAAAACTGCTTGCTCCTTATTTTGTTTATTTTTAAGTATCCACTATTATTGATCACAGCTTTCCTCATACAAAGTTATTTTGATTATGTGTGCATGTACCAATGATTTGGCATGTCTTTGACAAATTGATACAAAGTTTATCTGCAACAATTGCCGCTTCACAAAAAGAAGAGGAGACAAAAGTTTTGTCAGTCACATGTAAATATAAATTTAAACTAAATCTTCCTTCATTACTGTGATCATCTCAAAAATAACATGACATGATACAGTGAAAAGAGCCTTAGGATGATAGTCTTGGAACTCATGTTCTTAGTGAGGAAACCTCCACTTTCTTGCCACTTAGGTTGGCTTTAATTTCCATATCTGTAATATGAGAAAGTTAAGTTAGAGATCACTAAGTCTCCTTTCAGCTGTAACGGTTTATGATTCTAAATGTTATTCATTAGAAGCCATATAAGAGCAAAGCAAAGCATCAAGATGTAAAAAAAAAAAGAAAAAAAAGTACAGACTATCCTTTAATTAAATCATTAATTCCAATGGAAAACTATAAAGATCTGCTTTGTTTTAGCTATTCATCCGGTCAGTGAATGCTTATTTTGCATTTATTGAACCGTGCTCTGTACTGGCCCTGGGGGTAACAAGGGTAAAAAAACAGACACTTTCCTCACTTGGTGGAGCTTTTAAGTTGTAGAGGAACATGTTCCAAGCCAGAGCCAGCCTTGGGCAGGGGCAATAGGTTTACCTTAGGGCACACAAAGGCCTCTTCTGAACCCCTCATTTCCCTCCCACTATACCATGGCGTTGCCCTCACCTTTTGTTACTCCTGAAATGGCCACTTTTCAAGTCATTTTTTCCAAATTAGACCACAAAGGTTGTATAGTGTCTGTAAATAATCACTTCCACTTGGGATATATGCTGTCTGGGTAGAGAAGAGAACTTCCTGTTTCTCTCCTTTATTAGGCTTATTTCTTTGCTTCTTAACCCATCTCCCTAACAACCACCACTCCAAGATCTTCATTTACAAAGCAGAAAAAGCATTTAGAACAAAAGGGATTTTAAAAAGAAAACCTCATCCTATACAAATGGCATATGTAGCTTCCCTAGGTCTAAAACTTACTTAATGAGTGTAGGGTTTATTGATTCAGCAAATTATAAATTCTGCAGAATGCACAGAATAAAGACATCGCTGTAGTATTGAAAATATAAAAACACAAGAGTAAATATATTAACACGTTCTGCTTTTTACATTTGCTCCTTTCCTATTTTTCCCCTCCATTTTGTATCTTTGCTTCTGTAGTGTGAAGCAGTGGGGGTAAGAAGGGAGAAGCAGCAAATGGATTGGGGGATTTTACTTTTCTCCTTTCTAAGGCAGGCACCAGAGGGGAGCTTGGCCTGACTTGGAGAATCTAGGTCAAGTTTAAGTTGCTCTTCCTCATTGCTCCCCAAATAGCTAACATCTGCTGCTTATTATGTGCCCATCTTCTATAATTTCTCCCTCTAATTCCCACCCAAACATAGAAGACAGAAATATAGTGGAATGAAGTGGAGCCTGAGATGGAGTTTGGTGGGGTAAAGACAACAAGACAAAGAAACAAAGAAAAAAGACGGGGGCGGGGTGGGGGAGGAGGAGAGCAAAACTGAATCATGGTAGGAGCTGTACCGTGATCTTTTATTTAATGAATACGTTAAATCCATATGTAAAGCTAATTTTATAGGATTTTTTTTTCTGGAATGGATACTGAGAGAACAAAGTTATAGGATAGGATTGGAGTCAGAGCATTAGGGCATCAAAGATAAATGCCTTCTCCATCACTTCAACAGTGGCCTTAGTTGTGTCCACAGGTGCTTCAGATTATATTATCATATTGCCCATCTGCAAAGTTAAATAAACCTTTAGGACATACAAGTTCCAAACAGCTTAACTTTACAAACAGTGCTAACTTTTAGCCAGCATATCTGATTTCCAAATGTTTAAAGGAGTTTTGTTGTGGAACTATTCGCTTTCCTAACAACTCAATTCCTTGTAATTCCTTGAGTTTGCATGTTTTGAAACCCCAGTACTACAGCAAATAGCAAAATGACAGTTGTCAGGTGGAAGGTGAATATACTAAACATATATTCCAGTCATTGATATACAATATTTAGAACAGGGCACCTGGGTGGCTCACTCGGTTAAGCATCTGCCTTCGGCTCGGGCCATGATTCCAGGGTCCTGTGTTGGAGCCCCACATCGGGCTCCCTGCTCAGCAGGGGACTCTTCCTCTCCCTCTGCCCCCGCTCATGCTCTCTCTCACTCATGCTGTCTCTCAAATAAATAAATAAAATCTTAAAAAATAAAATATTTAGAACAAATAGTGTTTAGAGTTTACTAAAGGAACTTTAATATTAAACAGCTACTGCAAGCTTTTCAGGGCCACAAAACCTCAGGAAATGATGTTTCATGTTATCAAGACCAACCTGTTCATTTTACAGATGAGTGAACAGGTCTAGGAAAAGCTAAATGATCTGTGCAACCCTGACCAATTCTGCTCAGGTCTTCCAGTTTCCAAGCTAGCTTTTCTAGCTAATTCCGGATTGATCTGTATAGTACTCTTAATTTGTTGCTAGACTATAGAAAAATTTCACCAAAATATAGTTTACCCATATTAAAACTTTCCCAATACAATGCTTCTGGGATTTTAGAAAGAATACAGTTTCTTCAGGTCTTTCAAAATAATTGGGAGTTCCCAAACGTGCTATGTTCACATGCCTTGTGGTACATGAAAATGATTCAGACAATTTCTCCAATATATACTAATCTGTATCCATAATTTTTTCCCATTTGTCTTCCTGGCTATGATTGTTTATGTTGTCTGGCTTAGAGTATAAATTCTTAAAATAATTATTTTTTATTTTTTAAAGATTTTATTTATTTATTTGACAGAGCGCGAGCGAGAGCAGGAACACAAGCAGGGGGAGTGGGAGGAGAAACAGGCTTCCTGCCGAGCAGGGATCCTGATGTGGGGCTCCATCCCAGGACCCTGGCATCATGGCCTGAGCTGAAGGCAGACACTTAACAACTGAGCCACCCAGGTGTCCCAAAATAATTATTTTTAAAAAGACATCTTGTGCCCCACCCTGCCCAGAGCTGCATTCTAGAAGGCATGTGACCAATTTTTTTTAATCCCTTTCCTGAAAACTTTTTTTTTAAAGATTTTATTTATTTATTTGAGAGAGAGAATGAGATAGAGAGAGCATGAGAGGTGGGAGGGTCAGAGGGAGAAGCAGACTCCCCGCTGAGCAGGGAGCCCGATGCGGGACTCGATCCCGGGACTCCAGGATCATGACCCGAGCCGAAGGCAGTCGCTTAACCGACTGAGCCACCCAGGTGCCCAATAAAACTTTATTTATTATTTTTTTATAAAGATTTTATTTATTATTTGACAGAGAGAGAATGAGAGAGAGAGAGAGAGCACATGAGAGGGGGGAGGGTCAGAGGGAGAATCAGGCTCCCCGCCGAGCCAGGAGCCCGATGTGGGACTCGATCCCGGGGACTCCAGGATCATGACCTGAGCCGAAGGCAGTCGCTTAACCAACTGAGCCACCCAGGCGCCCGAAAACTTTTTTTCTGATTATAAATGAAATACTTGCTCAATGTAAAAAAGATTAGAAAATACAGAAATACATATGAAAACTAATCCTTTTTTTATTATCATGGTAAAATATCCATAACATTAAATTCACCATTTTAACCATTTTTAAGTGTACATTCAGTGGCATTAAATACATTCACATTGTTGTACAACCATCACCACCATCTGTCTCTAAAACTTTTTCATCACCCTCTACTGAAATTCTGTACCCATTAAACAATAAATCCCCATTCCCTGCTATCCCACTCCTTGTAATCACTATTCTACTTTCTGTGTCTATGGATATGACTATCCTAGGTACCTCATGTAAGTGGAATCATAAAATATCTGTACTTTTGTACTGGATTATATCATTTAGCATAATGTCTACGAGGTCTGTTCATGTTGTAGCATGTATCAGAAAGAATACCATTTTTTTTTTTTTTTAGATTTTTATTTATTTATTTGACAGAGAGAGACACAGCTAGAGAGGGAACACAAGCAGGGGGAGTGGGAGAGGGAGAAGCAGGCTTCCCACGGAGCAGGGAGCCCGATACAGGGCTCGATCCCAGGACCCCGAGATCATGACCTGAGCCGAAGGCAGATGCTTAACACTTGAGCCACCCAGGCACCCCAGAATACCATTTTTTTTTTTTAAGGCTGAATGATATTCCATTGTATGTATATGCCACATTTTGTTTATCTGCTCCTCTGTTGATGAACATTTGAGTTGTTTCCACCTTTGACTTTAATGAATAATGCTGCTATGAAAATGGGTGTACAAGTATCTGTTCAATAATAGCCATCCTAATGAGTGTGAAGTGGTATGTTGTGCTTTTGATTTGCATTTCTTAATGATTAGTGATGTTGAGCATCTTTTAATGTGCTTATTGGCCATTTATATTCTTCTTTGGAGAAATGTCTATTCAGGTCCTTTGTTCATTTTTGGATTGGGTTGTTTGGTTTTTTTGTTGTTAAGTGTAATAATACTTTTACTAACATTTTGGAGCATTTCAAGTCATTTTTCTGAATGTGTAATTTGATATAAAAAAACATCTACTACATAGTTTTTAATCTTTAAAAATTTTGAAGTGTAACACCCATACATTAAAGTGTCCAAAATATCATGTACAATTCAAGTCAAATACTCAACCACTACCCAAGTCAAAAAATAAAATATTGCCAGCTCCCAGAAAGTCCCTTTATACCCACTCAACCTGTAGTAGCTACTGTTCTGACTTTTATAATCTTTATTTTATTGTTCACAGTTTTACCGCTTAAGCATGAGTGAGTCCCTAAACACCATACTTTGCTTTACTTTGTTTTATATTTTAAATTTACTTTGTATGTTTACATACTTATGTACATTTACATACATATATATTATATATTTATATACTTATGTATATTTTAAACATACTTTGTTTTACTTTGTTTTATATTTTAAATTTGATGTAAACAGAATCATACAAAATGTATTTTTTGTGTTTGAGTTTTTTCCTTCTGTTGTATTTGTGAGAACCATTCATATTTTTGCATGTATTTTTCTATTATATGGTTCTGCAGGTTTGAATCCTTGCTTCTCTCCTTAGAGCACAGCCTCTCTGTGACATACCTATTTCATAGGATTATTAGAAGAATTAAATGAGATAACGTATTCAAGGCTCCTAGTACATTTTTCTGGCATATATTATTATGTGTATATTAACTATTAAACTGAAGCCTTACCTAAACACTATAGTTTTTTTTAAGATTTTATTTTTATTTAATTTAGAGAGAGAATGAGAGAGAGAGAGAGAGAGAGAGCACGAGAGGGGGGGAGGGTCAAAGGGAAAAACAGACCCCTCACTGAGCAGGGAGCCCAACTCGGGACTCGATCCTGACACTCCAGAATCATGACCTGAGCAGAAGGCAGTCGCTTAACCAACTGAGCCACTCAGGTGCCCAACACTATAGTTTAGATTGTTGACATTTTTCCATAAGTTTCTTTGTGTGTAACATTCTATTCATCTCTACCATAACACATTTATAAATATATGATAGTTTGCAGTGCATGATAATTACACTGATCTAGTTTTCAATGCTCAGGATAAGGATACCCTCAATAAAAATCTTTGATGGAATACTAATTATTGCTAACACTCTTGTCTTCCATGGAATAAGGTGTAGTCTCTAAGTTTAATGAGTAATTCAGAACCATATTCAAAGTAACACAATGTGAATTTTGTTTCTTTGTGCTTTCTTTTTAAACTAGTTCATATAGTCTATTCTAATGCTTTGGTATGTTCTTTTCATCATCTCTATGACTGGCAAATATTCATTCTCTGAGGATAGATTCGGGTTTTGAGGAGAGCCAAAGTTCTCTTAGCTCTGTGTAGAGCTAAGTTCAGTAATTAAGGTAGGAAATCAAGCCAATTGATATGGATTTTGTTTAAAAGTAAAGTTGGCTATTTTGATGATTAAGTATATTATAATATTGATTATTATACTATATTGTTACATATAGACAACATAACATTATTGGATTAAATTGATAGCCTTTGAAGTATTTTAGATCACACTCACTTGGATATTTTAACTCTGATACTTTTGGTTATCAAGAAATGTATAACCTTATACTGAAAAAATTTTTTTAAAGATTTTATTTATTTATTTGTCAGAGAGAGAGACACAAGCAGGGGGGAGCGGCAGGCAGAGGGAGAAGCAGACTCCCCGCTGAGGAAGGAGCCTAATGTGGGACTTGATTCCAAGACCCTGAGATCATGACCTGAGCCGAAGGCAGATGCTTAAACTGACTGAGCCACCCAGGCATCCTGTTATACTGAAAATTTTCAAACCTATACAAAAGAAAATCATACAATGTAGCCCTGAGTGCCCATAACCCAGCTTCAGATTATGGACAATCTTAATTCATTCCCCACTCATTTCCTACACCACCAAACTCCAGATTATTGTGAAGCAAATCCCTAAATTATCAAAGCATTTTGTTTATAAATATTTCCCTATGTATCTCTAAAAGGCAAGAACTCCCTTAAAATATAGCCACAATGCCATTTTCATCTTTCCCCAACTAACAAAAATTCCTTAATATCATCAGATATCCAGTGTTCACACCTTCTCTAATTGTCCTATACAATTTTCTTTATTATCATGCAGTTATGCACCAACTTGATACATAGTTACATTCAATTGATTAATTTTGTTTTCAATTTTTAAAATTGCTTTTAAATTTAATTTTATAGTTAAGGTACTGTTATACATGTTCTCCTGTTCTCCAAAACAAAGTATATTCAAAGAATTCTAACTTCTATCCCCAGCCCCTTCACCCTGTTCCCTCCCTCTTCCTATAGGATAATTCTATTTCAATGTTTATCCGTCCTTTATATTTATATATCTGTCTTTATTCATAGCATAGCTTCTGGAATTTCCGAAGATTTGTGTTGTTATAATGGTTATCTGTATATTCATAACATTATATAATACCCTTCGCCCTCTTTAATTAATTTTGACTACTGTCTCTTGGTTTTATACTCTAAGTGAGATTGAAATGAACTAATATATCTTCTTCCTCCATCCTTCCTCACAGCATCAATTTATATAGTGTCCATTCATGGATATTGTCCACCTCTGCATGGTCTTTCATGTTTGCCAACCTATATTACCTTAAGTTCTCTAAATGTTTCACACTATCTCCATGCTATCAGCAAGATTATGCTACTCATTTCTGAGTTTAATTCACAAAAATAAGTAACAGAATAGGATTATGGCCAAATCCCTACAAAGCACCTCTCACCAGCTTTGTCAACTTGGTCAAGTTTCTCAACCATCTTGAGTTTTGTTGCCATTGTTATTATTGTTAACATAAAAGTTTTATTTTTTTAAATTTTATTTTTGAAAATTTTGGATTGTAATACTTATTTATAGGGTGATTGTGAAGGCTAATGAGATATAATATACACAAAACAACACATAGCCAAGCCCCACATCGAACTCCCTGCTCCGTGGGAAGCCTGCTTCTCCCTCTCCCACTCCCCCTGCTTGTGTTCCCTCTCTCACTGTCTCTCTCTGTCAAATAAATAAATAAAATCTTTTAAAAAAAAGTTAAGCATTACTTTCAATAAAAGATAAAAGAAGAGTGATTAATTTGTACTTTTTGTGTGTTCATTCATTTGGTAAATATTTATTGAGTAAATTCATTTCAGGGATTACTCATTTAATTTAGTAAATATTTATTGAAAGACTTCTATTTGCTAAGCAGTCACATGTACTCTTTCGTTCACTTACTCAAGTCTTTGTCAGTTCCACATGGGGTAGACCTTGGGCTCTAGTGATGGGAGTCCCTACCTTAAAGGAACTTCCAGTCTTCCATCTTACCCCAAGTCATAAATTATGCTTTTTTAAGATTTTATTTATTGAGAGAGAGAAAGTGCACAAGCAGGGGGAAGGGCAGAGGGAGAGAGAGAATTTCAAGCAGACTCCCTGCTGAGTGTGGAGCCCGACTTGGGGATGGATCCCATCACCCCAAGATCATGACCTGAGCCAAAACCAGGAGTTGGATGCCCAACTGACTGAGCTACCCGGGTGCCCCGAATTATGCTACTTATAAATTCTTTTTGTCCCTTTAACTCCCCTCTTGGAATCCCTAGCATGCTGGCGCCTGACTTGCCTGGAAATAATTCTCCCATTTGACTACATTACTGGATGCTCACTTCCTATTTGGCCCAAACCTCTACTAAAATGGTAACTACTGGAGTAAGTTGTTAAGAATTTATCTGCACTTCCCTTACAAATTACAGGGTTTTTTTGTTTGTTTGTTTTGGTTTTTTGGTCAAATCTCGTAAAGTACAGAACCAAAGGGATAGTTAACTGCAAGGGTAATGTTTGTAGATTTTTTTTGAAGTCCTTTATAGTTAACTGAATGTTTCCTGTTTTTCAGCCCCAAGAAAATTTAGCTGACTGACAATTTTTCACAGTGTCTTCATAATGTTTTTAGCTTATTTTTTGTTCCATGGTGTTTTATTGAAATGAAAATTCATTTCAGCATCCAAATAATAAAATATTTAAGCTTACATAATTTTTAAATATGTCAATTAGTCAAGAAACTATCAGAATCGTGTTTATTTGATAAATTTATCAGGAGCTAAAATGGAAAAACAGTAAGAAAATCTCAAATTTTAAACTGTTAAGTTCTTTTTTTTTTTTAAAGATTCTATTTATTTGAGAGAGAGAGAGAGTGCATGCACATGAGCAGGTGGAGGAGTTGAGGGAGAAGCAGACTCCCTGCTAAGCAGGGAGCCTGATGTGGGGCTTGATCCCAAGACTTTGAGATCATGACCTAAGTTGAAGGGAGATGCTTAACCAGCTGAGCAACCCAGGCGCCCCTAACTGTCAAGTTCTTAACCTCAGATGAGGCAGTCATACACCCTTGTGCTCTGGTAGGTACACAGGCAAAAGAGACAGCTACAACCCCAAGGAATAAGACACTCCAAAAAGTTTGTGCAAGAGTTTTATAAATGGAGCCATTCTCTTAATTATTTTCTACCTTTAGGTATATATGTCATATACATATAACATATGTACAGAGTCCCAATCTCAAATGCCTACAAGATCCATAAAAAGTAACATAAATAAGTGAAACAGCCAAGATATTAGTACATGAGCCATACATGGAACGGGTGAGGCTGACTGTGCTCCTTTTAAAAGGGGCAGTGTCGTTAAATAACTCTGAAAGTCAGCCTCTGCTAAATGCCAATTGATTGTTGTAATGTTGGAATATGAATCCAGTGTCATCAAATCTAGTAATTTTTAAAGAGAAGCTGAAAATTCCACTTTTATGTAAAATCTACCAATATTTAAATGTTGCTAGGTAATTTTCTAATTTTTAAATTGTGCATAGTAAAAGCATTTTCAGAATGTATTATACTATTGGCTACTAGTTTGCGGTTGTGAAATACGCTCTTATGACATGAATTAAGGTCTATCTTACATGTGTTTAAAGATTAGGTAGTGTCTTACCTTCTTTTCCTCATACGGAAATCTGTAGGAAAAAAAGAAAGAAAGAAAGGAAAGAGAGAGAGAGAGAGAAAGAGAAAGAAAGAAAGAAAGAGAGAGAGAGAGAAAGAAAGAAAGAAAGAAAGAAAGAAAGAAAGAAAGAAAGAAAGAAAGAAAGAAAGAAAGAAGAAAGAAAGAAAGAAAGAAAGAAAGAAAGAAAGAAAGAAAGAAAGAAAGAAAGAAAGAAAGAAAGAAAGAAAGAAAGAAAGAAAGAAAGAAAGAAAATTTGTAGCATTGGTTGCATATCCTTAAACTGTTAAAAGCTATCGGGAATAACTGGAAATGTGGCATTTCCATGAAATGGGGCTATTTGTGTTTGCCAGAAGGCACATTAAAATATTTTGTAATAGTTGACTTAGTGAACTAGAAACAGCTGTGTTTGGTGAAATGTTTGCTACAATCTATTTTTTAAACTTTTTTTTTCATTTCTTTTTACTTTGCTTGGTATCAAAGTTGGTATCAAGTGAAGAAAGTTAAAATTATACTTGGTGGTATTATATGGTTTTCTTTCCTTTTTCCAAAACTAAGACAAGCTAACAAACTATGTCTCCAAATATCGTAGAAACCAGATTTCTTGGGAAACTGTGTTAATTTCTGAATATTCCATCATTTTCTGAGGAAATTCCAAGATAATTTGTTATATAATTGCCATGGGTAATAGCTATCCATCTGTTACCATTCAATTGCAGTATGTTAAGAAATTTATAAGGTGACTAAATGGTTCATGTTGGTACATAAACTAAGAAGATTCTTAGGATCTTACCTTATGTTTACCATAACACTTTATGATACCCATTTGGTTATAAAAAAAATTCTCTTATCTTGACTTTAAAGAGTTCTTGTTAGGATTCAAATATTCAGATATTGGATTTTCTGCTTTATTTATGGATTTGAATCTCTCTGGTACTTAAATTTAGGCCATCAATCTACTGAAGTAATGCCTACAAGATCATGGGCTGAGTAATGCATGGGCTGAGTAATGCATCCTCAGAGATAGATCATGTTGAGTTGAGGACTTCCCCTAGGTGGCAAGGGGTCAGGAGAAAATGTTTGAACAAATTTTCTATTCAAAGGCACTTAATATTCCATTCCCAACTGTATAGGCAATGAATATTCCACATATAGTCAACCAATCCATAAATCTCCCACAATCAGTATCGAGTTTATGTCATCTTACCTTTATACACATGTGCACACATGCACATTCACACAAACACCCTTCAGGCTGCTGGTGTTCCTCCTAGACCTCTTTCTTTTGTGATGTCCTTGATGATCATTTGGCCCAATTCACACGTGTATGTGGAGAGATAAAGCTGTATGTTGAAATTTCCTTTTGTGAGATGTTCAATCCTTCATGTCACACCCCTACTCTGCTAGAGATTTTTAGGTTCTTCAGACATGTGCTGAGCAAGGTTCTTGGGGCACTAGAATGATCCCTGCCTCCAGAGAGCTTTTCATCTGCTAGACAGATATGTGAGCAAGACTTCAATATTGACAAGATACGTACTTTGAGGAATGTGTGAGATATATATAGTGGCCTCATTCATTAAATATTTGTGTGTAGTTTAGTGTCAGCTTATTCTAGATGCTCAGGATACATCAAGTGAACAAGAGGGTCAAAGATATTCTGCCCCTAACTTAAACATTTGTAGAACACACAAAAAGGCAGGGTGATGAGGACTGGCCTCTATTTTCATGGTTAAAAAACATTGAATGGCCTCTGCACTCTAGCAATAAACAATCTAAAAATGCAATTGTGAAAACAATTCCATTTACAATAGAATCAAAAAGGATAAAATACTTGGAATAAATTTAACAAAAATGAAATGGCTCGTCCAAATATGCTACCAGGATTTAGGAACTCACCTACAAGAGACTCATTTTAGACCAAAAGACACCTGCAGATTGAAGGTAGGGGGTGGAGAGACATTTATAACGCAAATGGATGTCAAAAGAAAGCCGGAGTAGCAATACTTATTTCAGACAAACTAGACTTTTTTGTTCTTGTATTGTCTTTATCCTGCTTTGATATCAGGGTAATACTGGCCTCACAGAATGATTTTGAATGTGTTCCCTCTATTCCCCTGCTTGTAAGATTTTGATTCAGATTGTCATTAATTATTTTTTTTAATTGTTTGGTAGAATTCAACAATGAGACCTTGTGGTCTTGGGCTTTTCTGTGCTGAGAGATTTTTGATTCCTAATTCAACTTTCATTCTTGTTATTGGTCTAAGAAGATGTCCTATTTCTTGGATTAAAGATTCATGATTCAATCTTAGTAACTTGTGTGTTTTTAGAAATTATCTGGGTTTTTTTCCCTAAGTTATCTGATTTGTTAGTACAGGATTGTTTATAGCAATCTGTTATCACACTATGTATTTCTGTGGTATCTGTTATCTTTTCCATCTCTCCTTTTGGTTTTTGAGTCTTCTCTCTTTTTTTCCTAGTTAATGTAGTTAAAATATTGCCAATTATATTATTTTGGAAAAACTGGTCATCACTTTCAATGTTTGGTTACTGTTTATTCTGGTCTCTATTTATTTCTGATTTTTCTTTGTTATTTCCTTCCTCTACTAAATTTCAGCTAAGTTTCTTCTTTTTCTAGTTCCTTATGGTATAATGTTAAGTTGTTTATTTGAACTCTTTTTCTTAATACAAACATTTATAGCATAAATTTCACTCTAACATCTGCTTTTGCTGCATTCCATAGTTTTGGAATACTGTGTTTTCTTTCTTTTTTGTTTTGAGACATATTTTGATTTGCTGTTTGATTTCTTATTTGGCCCATTGCTTGTGCAGTAGTGTGTTGTTTAATATTTACATATTAAGTATTTAATATGTACATTGTAGCTTTTCCAGCTGTTTTTTTTTTTTATATTTTATTTATTTATTTTGACAGAGAGAGACAGTGAGAGAGAGACAGCGAGAGAGGGAACACAAGCAGGGGGAGTGGGAGAGGGAGAAGCAGGCTTCCCGCTGAGCAGGGAACCCAATGTGGGGCTCGATCTCAGGACCCTGGGATCATGACCTGAGCCAAAGGCAGACACTTAACCATCTGAGCCACCCAGGTGCCCCTCCAGCTCTGTTTTATTGCTAATCTTTAGTTTTGTACCAATGTGGTTGGAAAATATGCTTGGTGTGATTTCAGTCTTCTTAAATTTGTAATATTTGTTATGTCTCTTTTTATGTGATTTAACCAGGAGATTCTTCTATGTGTACTTGAGGAAAATGTGTAATTCTGTTTTTCTTGGATGAAATATTATATATATATATATCTTTTAGAACCATGTATCCTGAAGTATGCATCAAGTAAAAAATGTTCTTGTTGAAAAAAAAAGAAAGAAAGAAAGAAAGAAAAAAACAAGAGTGGAATTCAAACATCCTCATATTCTGCTCCCAAGTTTCCATTTTATGGTATCAATGGGGAAATTCAAGCTGCAACTTTGGGTTTTTGTTCTTTTTTAAAGAACACTTCTGCAATCAGCAGTGAAAGACCTTATTGTCCCTCACAATCTGCCTCTGCTAGAAGGGGAAGTGGAGGGCCCTACTGTGAATACTGGCAAGAGCTCTGTGGGCAGAGCATCTTCAAAACAGGAAGGTGGACACCAGAAGTCCCAAGTTTCTTTGTTGTGGGAAGAGGTTATATCCCCTACCTATCACCTCCTGGCCCAGAGCTGGGGGACCTGCGCTGGCAGCCAGCTGGGAGGGGTGGTGCTGTGGGCACAGCAGAGGAGGCCTGATGGTGGGAGCCCACACCTACTCAGTAGCAGAGAGAACAGCCAGGTCCAGGGATCCAGCCCCCTTAGGAGAGGGTCAGAGCAGGGGCTTTGGTCTGTGAGCTACAAAGTGAGATGAACAACTGGCCAGCTGTGGACATAACCTTCATACATTTACAATCCTTACATGAGAAATGTCCTGGCCTTAAGGTCCTTAAGGACCCCAGTTTTTCAGGGTTCTCACTGCCTAAACCCGCTCAAGATCTTTAAAGGTGCACTAAAGGTGGGACTCTGCATGTGAAAGACTGAAAGCTGATTGGTCAGAGTCCACTGGCAACACAATCCTTTCTGGGACCCATGTCACCCTTGCCCCCAACCCCTACTCTTCTGGTTCCTATTTTGTGGCATTAGTCATTCACTGGTTTAACCTGGCTCTGTTTCCTGACTCTGATTATTTCTGACCCTTAGGCCCAGTTAAGTTCTTCGCTCTTTGTCATTGGTTCACCCTTTGAAGCTCTTGAAGAGGCATCTGGGTTTCAATCTGACTCATTTCCTGCCTCCCAGGCTTATGGCCACTCCAGCCTACTACCATTTCTCCTCATGATCTTTGTTAGAAAAGGGGGAAATTTTTAAACTAGGGATAAATGATTGATAAAGTTCCAAGCAATGGCAACTTCAGTGGGAAAAATGTGAGTGTTTTACAGGAATGCCACCCTCTAGCATGTACATGCTTAGGCATGCTTTTTATTTATTTGGCTGCACATGTTATCTTAAAATTAGTATAACTTAACTTTGAAGTCTTACATATAGCTAAGCAATTGCATTATTCGTCCACAATGTCCACTGCATTTGATTCCTTAACTCGTGGGAGGTCCTGTTTGCCACTTAGAGCCTCCCCCTCGCATTCCTGGGGTAGGCCACCAGAGGAGGGACAAGACAGCTGTGGGGGAACAGTCCCAGACCTCTTTGCTCATCCTGTGCACCTTGCCAACCACACAGAAGGGAGAAGAGAAGCTGTGGGTGATGCAGCTGGTTTTGTACAGCACATTCTCTGCTCTTTCAAGTCTATGTTCAGGCCAAGTTACCTTGCCCTATTCCTCTTTTATACCCACCTTCTCTGACAAGTAAGTGAATAAACAAGAGTTCTTCCAACTGCATCATTTGTTTTAAGATAAGCCTAGATCAGGAACAGGTTAGTGAAAATTATCGAGCCCTTACAAGATACCAAGCCATGTGCTGTAGCTCAAAGATGAGTCAGGTAGGGTTTCTGTCATCCAAGAACACATAGCCTAGTGGGGGAAACATGTTTAACATATTTTGATAGTAGTATACAATGTGTACAATAATAGATGCATCTAAAAATACAGAAAAAGAAGTGATTCTGCCTGGAGGTGTCTCAGGTGGTAACCACTGAGATGTCTTAAAGGCAGAATAAGAGTTCTCCAAGTGGACAAGAGAGAGAAGAAATTGAAGATCAGGGAATAGAACATGCAAGGCGTGGTAGGGTTGGGAACTGTACTCATTTTCTAACACTCTTCTAACCAATTACCACAAACTCGGTGGCTTAAACAGCAAAAAATTATGATCTTATAATTCTGTAGGTTGGAAGTCCAACAGGGTTCTCACTGGGCTAAAATCAAGGTGTAGACAGGACCGCATTCTTTTCTGGAGGCTCTACCAGAGTGTATCTGGTTCTTTTCCTTTTCTGGCTTCTAGAGGCTACACACATTCCTTGTCCCATGGCCCCCTTCCTCTAGTAGGCCAAGTCCTTCTCACACTTGCAATCTTTCCTCCTTCTTCCATTTCATCTCTCTAACTCAGCCAGGAAAGGTCCTCTGCTTTTAGGGACTCCTATGATTAGATTGGGCCAGCCAGGTAATCCACAGTGATCTCTGCTTGTCAGGGTCCACACTCTTTTAGTCACATCTGCACAGTCCTTTCTGTCATGTAAAGTAACATATCTCTAGGTATGTCACAGGGATTAAGATGTGGACATCTTTGGGGTCAAGGGGAAGGGCATCATTCTGTCCGCCACAGGACATGACACAGAACTGAAATGGTCATGGGAGGTTTAGAAAGGGAGGAGACCAGTTTGGACAGGGTGGTAGCTGCCAGACAATGAAAGCCTTTGTTTACCATGTTAAGGGACCCAGAGTTAATCCTGAAAGTGCTGGGATCCTTTGAAGGGTTTAAAGCAAGGTGAAAATTGTGTTTTGTGGGCGGCACAGAGGGACATAGTCAAGGGAGACATAGTCAAGGGAGACATAGTGAAGTCGGGGCAAGTGGTTAGTTATCTATCACCACATGCACTTTAAAGAATTATGGATTTTGTTTATTCTGTAAAAGGATAAAATGCTGCAGGAACATAAATTCCTGTCTAAAAAAAATGATCACAATACCTGAACACTGATACTGTATTAAGTAAACAATTTCGTATATTCCAGGTATTGGACAAGGAAGATGTTTATTACTCTCTAACCATAACTCTCATAGTCTTACAAGGCCCTTGCCCAAATAAAGTTCTAGCTTGTCTAATAACAGCTTGCAGACCCCTCCGTTTGGGGGATCCTCAGGATGTAGGTGATATCTCAGCCTCTGGGAGTGAATAAGAGGCCCTGGGGAAAGTAAATAGTTTTAAAAAAGGGGGAAAGATATGGACCAAATCCTGAATGGCACCAACTTTTAAAGGGAAGACCAGAGAAGAAAATAGAAAAGTAAGAGAGAGAATTGTGAGATTATGTATTACAGGACCTGGGAGAGGAGAGAGTTCCAGGAATGATGAACTATAATAAGTCAATAGTAATAAATGTCATAAAATTATCAAGTAATCTAAGGACAGAGAAATGTCATTTGAATATAATAAGAGGTCACTGGGGCTCCACTTACAACTAAGATGGAGTAACAGGACCCAGATTTACCCTCCTACCTTAAACAAGTAAAATCAAATCAAACAGTGGGGTTTTCAGACTTTGGACAACAGATTGCACAAGACCGTAATCTCTGGGGATACATAATAAATTGAGACTTATAATTGTGCCGTCTTACAGAGTTTCCAAGTAATAGCATTGGAAGGGGAACCCAAACAGAACCAGGTGGTCTTGCTGATTTGTGGTGACGTATTTGGGGATTCAGGGAGGCCAAGTTGGCTAAAATACATAGGTGAGGAGAGGAAGAGTGTCACAGAGCAGAAACTCCAGAGATCTGCTGAGGAATGCTGATCAGTGCATGCTTGTGAGGATATTGCTGAGGCTGGAGAAAGGACTCCCAGAGAGGAGGCGATGGATCGAAACCTGAAACTCACACAGACCCAAGAGTTCACGTTGCCACCAGTCAGAATAGAAAGACCTCCTAATGTATGGGCACTGAATATAGTGGGGCCAAATTAGCCCCGGACAAAAGATCATTCTGGACTTCCTTAACAAAGATCATAAGCAAGCCTTGAAAGGATCAAACTGTTTTCAAGTAACTTAACTATGACCCACAATGCCCCCAAATATTTAAAAGAATATTAAAAAAAATTCCATCTCCCAACAGTGTAAAATTCACAATGTCTGGCGTGCAAAGAAGCAGGAAAATATGACCTATAATGAGAAGAATCAAACAATGGAGTAGAATGGAAATAGAATTAATTGACAAGGACATCAGAACAGATTAAACTGTAAAATTTTGAATGTTGGGGAAAAAAGGTGGAAGGAAGCATAAACATAATAAAAGAAAGCTACAAAAAAGCTCAAATCAAACTTCTAAAGATGAAAAATACAGTATCTGAGATAAAAATTCACTGGATGGGATTAACAGCAGATTAAACACTAAAGAAAAAGAGATTAGTGGGTTTTAAGATGTAACGATAGATACTATTCAAAATGAAACAAAAAGGAGTGTAAAATAAAAATGAAAAGAACATCAGTGATCTGTGGACATCAAGTGGCCAAACATATAAATAATTATTTGCAGAAGGAGAGGAGAGGGGGACAGAAAAAATATTTGAAAAACCAACATCTGAAATTTTTCTAAATTTGATGAAAACTATGAACTCACAGATCCAACATTGTGAACAAATCTCAAGACTGAAGAAAACCACATCAAGATATATCATAAACAAATTACTGGAAAACAGTGGTTAAGAGAAAAACCTCAAAATCAACCAGAGAAATGAGAAAGTCTTCAGTCAGTTTATCAGTTTGGTGAAATGCTGGCAGGCTGGTGACTATGAATTGGTGAGTGACCGGAAGGTAGGGGAGTGGAGATACAGAGCCGAGATGACTCCTTTGAGAAAAGCTCAAGTGCGAATGAAGGAGAGATAGGAGCATAGCACCCAAAGCGGATTTTGTTTGTTTGTTCTTTTAAATGAGAAAGACTTGAGCAAATTTATAGATTGAGGATAATGTCAATGATGATAATAATAAAATAACTGCCATTGATCAGGCTCTTATTTGTGTACCAGACACTATACCAAATACCTTACGTATAATTATTCATTTTGTTTTCACTATAGACATACGAGATTGGGACTACTTTTGTCTTTTACAGCTGAAGAAACTGAGGCACAGATTGATTAAATATGACTCCAAGTTACAAAGTTAAGAAGTAGTAGAGTGGAACAAAACAAAGAAAAAAGAGACAAACAAAAAAACAGACTCAAATATAGAAAACTGGTGGTTACCAGAGGGGAGGTGGGTGGGGAGATAGGGGAAATAGGTGAAGGGGATTAAGAGTACTGTATGGTGACTAACATAACATAATAAATAAATACATAAATTCATAAATAAGTAAATTTTTAAAAAGAGAACACTTATCATGATGAGCACTGAGTAACATATAGGATTGTGGAGTCACTATATTGTACACCTGAAACTAATGTAACACCGTACACTAATTACACTGGAATTTGAAAAAGACAAAAAAGTAGAGCTGGAATTCAAATCGAAGTCCACTTGTGATGTACTTGACTACAATACCAGGCTGAGCCAGTTAAGAGGGAGAAAGAGAGATT
This sequence comes from Mirounga angustirostris, assembly GCF_029215605.1. NCBI lineage: Eukaryota > Metazoa > Chordata > Mammalia > Carnivora > Phocidae > Mirounga > Mirounga angustirostris. The sequence continues at coordinate 84,909,433 of NW_026991720.1, read as the reverse complement.
ATAAAGGAAAGGAAGGTATAGCTGATGCTTTAATGCCTAGAACAAGGTAGGAGAGTATATATTTGAAAACACAGTTGGATAGGTTTGCCCTAATCAAGAGGAAAGGAGGTTGCGATTTGGGGAAAGAAGTTAGGGGTAGGTGTGGCTGTAGATGATGAGTTCAGGTGGCTTAATTTTGTTTGGTGAATGAGCTAGGTATATGGGAAAGCTAAATCTTAATATAACAATCAAGGGGAAAAGTCAAACAATAGGAGTGATGAAGCACTGTTGAGAGCTCAATTGCCTTTGGAAACTGCTTCAAATGGCCAGGTTGTTTATTTCTAGCAGAGAAAGGGAGAGCGTGAGTGGGAGACAAGGATGGTAAGGACTTATGCTTTCAAGTTTATGCCACTCCCCAAAGCCCACCATTTATCGGGATAAGGCCAAACCAGTAGGTAATGTCAAAGAGGCAGTAACAATAGAGTAGGTTAATAACCATGGTCACTGTGGTGGCCCTGCACACACCCACACAAACACCTAATTGTTTCTTCATGCTGACCCCCTTCCACATAAGTTCACTTGGTGAAAGTTCTTACTTTCCTTGGAATGTCCTAGAATTTCCATGTTTGAAATTTTTTCCGTATCACTACATGCTGTTCATGAATCATGAACTCTTGTTAAACTTTCAGCTCTAGAGTAAATGTTTCCTTCCAGTCTCAATTACCAACAAGGCAATTCAGTAACACAATTATCTATTGTGAAATCATATTTATGAACTTCATGACATTATATCTAACCTTTCGTTACGTCTACCCTTTGACAATTTGAGTTGGGTCTTATGCTCTGTGCCTTAGATCCTGCATTTTTAAAACATGACAAACTTGGTTTCTGTGCTCAGTGTGAAAATGCAACTATTTTTTCCATGTTTATGTTCATGAGTGAAGCATTTCATCCACTAGAATGGACTCTGAAGTTCCCAACCAGAGAAAGACCTGCTTACGGAGACAGTTTACAATTTCACAGAAAAGTCACTGTTAGATCAATATTACATCCAGATTATGAATTTTATTTTTAAGGAGGCTAGAATCCATTCTTCACAGTTTGATCTTTTTCTTTTCTTTTTTAAATGATTTTATTTATTTATTTGACAGAGAGAGAGCATGAGCAGGGGGAGGGGCAGGCAGAGAGAGAGGGAGAAGCAGGCTCCCCGATGAGCAGAGAGCCTGGCATGGGGCTCCATCCCAGGACCCCGGGATCATGACCTGAGCCGAAGGCAGACGCTTAACTGACTGAGCCACCCAGGCACCCCTGATCTTTTTCTTTTTAAGAGATATTTATTCTTAGGAGAGTAGACCAAATAAAAGCTTATCAATCTTCTTTCTAAACATCAATGACTTAAATTTTTTCAATTTATGTAGAAACTACGAAGAACGAACACATACCAGATATTTTGCTCTGTCAGCTTTCTTCACAGGTTTGTAGGCATCAAAGGCAGTCTGGCTACTGGGGTGATGGAAACAGCAAATAGGAAAGGAAGCCTCTCTTGCCTTCCTGCTTTTTCTGTAGTCATAAAACCTGCCAACGTGCACCCCTGGCCTACCTGCCATTGGGCTTCAATTAACTGGTATTTTAGAAAAGACTCAACTTAATACAGCTGAGTTTTCCCTAAGTCTGAGCTAGAATCTGCTGTATCTGCCAGTAGGATCTGAACACGACACTCTCTAGTTTGAAATTCTGCTCTGAATCCTTACTGTGTACAGCAATAGTTTTCAAGCATATTTTAATAGCCTTTTATTATTAAAAGCAATACATGTGTTGGAGAAAATTAGAAAATACAGATAAGCAAACATAAAAATACAAAAACCAAACATTCTTACCACCCAAAGAACATCATTTTAACAACTTAGTTCTTATCCTTCTAGATCAATACCTTATTGATATTCACTATTTGATGAATTGCTATCATATTCTCCTTTAATTCTTTAAATATGGTTTGCTTTCATTATTTGGACATATTTATAATAGCTGCTTTGAATTCTTTGTTAAGTCCAACATCTGCACCGCCCCTCAAAAGAGATTTTGCCCTTTTTTCCCCCTATTTCTTTGAAGGACTCATAATTTTTTGTTGATAAGTGGATATTTTAGATAATATATTGTAACAACTCTGGTTTCTGATTCTCCCCAGGCTTCTTCTTGTTGCTGTTGGGTTTGTGTTATTGTTGTTCATTTGTGTATTTGTTTAGTGACTTGGCTGGACTAATTCTGTGAAGTGTATCTCCCCCATAATGTGCAGCCTCTGATGTCTCTGTGTAGATATTCTTTCCCTGTTTTTATTCTTAACCTTGTCCCACCCACCTGAAGAGGTCTTTAGCAATAGGAAGGTGGGGCAGATGAGCTCTTCACTGGCTGCTAAGCCTGCCCAGAATAGTTCTTCCACAACATGGGGCTAGGGGTAACGGGTGCGGTTCATGGTTCAAATGCCACAGTCGGCTACTGTTGTTTCAGATTTTGTTAAATAAATATATCTCAATATTTTGCATGCCCTTAGGGCAATTTCTAGGGACTTTAAATGGTTGTGTTAGATAATTTTGATGAGTTGAGTCAATGTTTCTTTGAGGGAGAGGATTCATCAAGCTCCTCACATGACCATTCTGGAAGTTCCACCCTCTGGAAGTGGTCTGTAATTTATAATCTTATTCATTTGCTTTAACTTACACTATAGAGAAAATAACTGCATACTACCGAATATGGTCATTTACTCACAATAAAACTACTGAGTGTAGTGTAAGCATTCTGTAATTTCTTTTGTGTCTATCTTCTCAAACTGTGAGCTACTATAGCGGAGGACCTATGACACCGTTGCTTCCGCTTCTATCACGCAGGGCAGTAGGTGAGAGGTAATGTCTTTTCAGCTTGAAAACAAAATTATAAATACTGTATGCATTTGTAAACATAAGAGTCCAAAATTACCTTACACACATACAAACACACGTTCTCACCCTTCATAACTTTTTCCCAGTAATTTTTCTCCTTTAAGAGGGCCCAAATGCAAAGCTGCTGCTTCTCCTTTTTTTGTTTTTTTTTTTTTGGTAATATATTAGGCCTTAAAAGCACAGTGCTTATGTCCTACACCATTTTTAGGAACCACTGAAAATGTTTGAGATCTGAAGTAAATTACATATTAACTCAAAAATGCAGAAAGAAAACTGAAGAAACAAAAGAAATATGTTTAATGAAATATCTATAAAATGTAACGAGGTCAACCTACCAATAGCAACTCAGCACTTAAAAAATTACATGTAAATTATATTTAGGTGGCATATGAATACATTTTAAGATATTTGATATAGCCAGAAGTAGAACCTTCTCAAAGGGCTTAAAAATTACCCAGTATGGAGGTTCCTCAAAAAGTTAAAAATAGAATTACCCTAAGATCCAGCAATTGCACTAGTATTTACCCAAAGAATACAAAATTACTAATTCAAGAGGATACATGCATCCTGAAGTCAGTCAGAGGAAGACAGATACCATATGATTTCACTTGTATGTGGAATTTAATAAACAAAACAAACGATCATGGAGGGGGAAGCGGAAAGAGAGAGGAAAGCCAAGGAATAGACTCTTCAGTATAGAACAAATTGATGGTTAAGGTAGGGGGAGATACGGGTGAAATCGGTGATGGGGATTAAGGAGGGCAGGGGGCACTTGGTGTGATGAGCACTGGGTGTTTTATGTGTTGAATCCTTAAATTGTATACCTGAAATTAATATTACACTGTATGTTAACTAACTGGAATGCAAATAACTAAAAAAAAAAATCTTGTTTACTGTATGTCAGCCATATATAGAAAATGAGGGTTGTGAGGAATGGGACCCAGTCTGGCACCAGGTTGTAAGTCCCTCGCAAAGGATCCCAAACACTTTCACAAAAGAGAGAAAGTTTCACGGTGCATTTTACAATGTTTTTTCTGCCCTGATTTGGGTAGAGAGACCAAGAAAGCCCACCGTGGAGACTCTGACCTTCCCATTTTATCAGTTACGTTCATTCATTTGCTTGTGCGGCGTGTGTTTGCCAAGTAGCCGCACTGTGCATGGGCTTCTACTGGTTAAAGACACCCTGAAGAACAAGGCGACCCAGGCCCCTTCCTCATGGTGCTTATACAAGGAGCTGGGCAGTCACGTAAGTCGATTTATTCCTGCAGATTGTAGTATATGTTATGAAGTACAGCATTCTTTTGGGGTCGGGGGTGTGTATGGGTATCTGTCTTAATTTAGAAGTCAGAGAAGGCCTGATAATGGATTGGTATTGAAACTGAGGTATGAAGAAAGAATTGGGGCCCAGGAAGAATGAGAAATGGCCAACACAGAGGCCCTAGGGAAGGAAGGAGATTCATGCATTTATGGAAATAAAAGTCTGGAGCATTAGGAGCCTGAGGAGCGGGTTTTGAAAGGATACTGGGAGGGAGCAGGGTCATACAGGACCTCAGGGGTCATCCCCAGGGTCTTGAATTCTCTTCCACTTGAGTTTTGAACACCCAGCATAGCAAAACCTTGTTTGATTTTTTAAAAAATCTCCCTGGAAAGTAGATGGGGGCCTGAGTGGACACAGGGACGGGGAGGGGGAGAGTGGGAGGTTTTGCAGTAGTCCAGCCGAAATGGGATGGGGCTTGGACTAGTGGGATTAGGGAAAGGAGAGGAAAACGGATAGACTCTAGAAATATTTTGGAGGTAAGAATAACACGGCACTGATAAACACAACTCTTTTCTTGGGGCACCTGGGTGGCTCAGTCATTAAGCGTCTGCCTTCGGCTCAGGTCATGGTCCCAGGGTCCTGGGATTGAGCCCCGCATCGGGCTCCCTGCTCCCGAGGGAAGCCTGCTTCTCCCTCTCCCACTCCCCCTGCTTGTGTTCCCTCTTTCGCTGTGTCTCAGTCTGTAAATAAATAAATAAAATCTTTAAAAAAATTAAAACCCACAAATCTTTTCTTTAGTTCCATTTTTTGATACTATGTCAGCAGCAGTTCAGTTAAAGTCAAACCTAATACCAATGCTCATTGCATTATAGTAAAACTTTAGTGTTTCATGTTGTGCTCTGATGTCTATTACTATTTATCAACTAAGAGAGTAAATCAAAAGTTCTCTTGCCAGAAATGAAAAAGGAACAAATAATATCACTTTCTGCACCCAATAAACTTGCATGCTTTTTGGCTGTAGAGGCAGAGAGATTGTGGGACAGGAGAGTGATCATGGGTTTTTGGAGCTGGACCACTTGGGTTTACATTCTGACACTGCCTTTAACTAGCTCTGTAACTTGGAAACAAATCACTTTCTCAACTTTAGTTTAAAATGGAGATAATCCCTACTTCACAAAACATTTCTGACAATGAAATAATTGATGTACAGTGCTTGCTCGTAATAGATGCTTGATAATTATTAGTTCTCTCAACTTACAAATAGCCATCCTGGTCATCTATACCATTTAGGTTATTTGCTAAACCTAGAAATATGTTTTTCAGAATTGGAAGAATTTAACTCAATTCCTTCCCTCAATTTACAGATGAAGAAATGATAGTCTAGAGAGGTAAGAGTCTTGCCAGGAACACAGAGATTACAACAGACAGAGTAGAATCATTTTCTCCAAACACCCAGCATCTTTGTAATACCCCACATTGCCTGGTATGTTTCCTCTCTAATGTTAAATGGGAAGATTTTACAAGATATCTCTGCTTTAGGCATAAGGGCGATGGCTAACGGTGATCTTGTATTCTCTTTGCTAGTTACACAGTATGGGAAAACTTCCTGGAACCAGAATGGCAGAGTTAAAAGCCAAGTACACCTTGCTGCATGATACCGTGGTAAGGTAGGCTATTTGCTCATGTGGAGACATCTTTTATCATATTTATATTTCTCTGTGTGTGTGTGTGTGTGTGATGGGCTCTATCTTGATTTTTATTCTCTCAGGCCTTGAGGCAAAGGGTTGAGTTCAAGTAGTTTGAGAAGTGATACCAGAAATTATCACGGGAGGATGGGGAAGTGAGATGGGGAAGGGAGCAATCTAGCCGGGGGTGTGCTTCTCGGTAGGTTTACGCTGTGGCCAACTGGTGCTCAGTCTCACTGAGGACCCTCTGAGGGTGTGGCACACACCTCACAACTCTCCCACCAAAGGGTGAGGAAACTGGGATATTTGTCCACTGTTTTCCATCCCTTGTTGACTAACAATTGCTCCTGGGGAGCAGAGCTCCTGGCACTTCGAGCATGCCCCCTGAGAAGCCAAGCAAGTTCCTAGGGCCAGAGAAAGCTCTCAGGCAGAGGCACACAGGTGCTGTCAGTGTGTAAGGGAACTGTCCACCAGAGCTACAGGTGACCCCAGAGTGGGCTGGGGGGGTGGGATTTGGTAGGATACTGACATTTTCTGCTACAGGACACTCTTGTAGGATTCTCTGCTCCCCATCTCTCTTCACCACTCAGAAGTATAGGTTTGAGCACAACCCCAGCCTACATCTGTTGAGACATTGGTCTTCTCACCTCTTCCACCTACCCTAGGCTACTCTCCTTAGCCTAGTCCCAATCAGCAGCAGGTGAGAATAGGCTTCCACAGGATAATTCCACAAAGTTTTCTAAGCACCTGCTATGAACCACTGGGAATCAAGGGAGAAAGAGAGTGAAGAAGGGAAATCCAGTTCTGCGGCTACTCCTTACTATTCCCCATCTTCCTTCTTCATTTCCCCATAACCTCCTGCATCATAACCTTGCATGACGTCTTCACTAAAAGCCAAGGAGAGACAGCAGTGGATAGAAACTCCATCCCACCATTCCCATCCATCCTCTCCCCCAATCTTCAAACATTAGCCCTACTTCTTTTCCTGCCCAGAGTCAACTTGGCTACTTTGAGGATGGGAGCATGAGGGAAGAGTGAAGCACCAGGAGAGCAGAGCTGCCTCCCTATGCACCCTTCACTTTCACTGCACTGCCTGCTCACTCAGCTCCATCCAAGTTCCTAACAACCGTCCAGCTCTGGTTCCTCCTCTTCTTCCTCAATGCCAGCCTCGAGCCAACGCCTCATCCCCATCCCTCAAGGAGACTCCATTTCCCACAACTGGCCCTGACTGCCAGGGTGTACACAGAGTGCTCAAGACTCAGGAACTTGGAGGATTTAGATGGGAAGTCTGGGGTAAGCTTTTTCAACATACTTCACACTGCTTAAATGGGAGGGGGATGGAAATCCATGCAGTTCTCAGGGCATCCCTCCAAGTCCCTTTGCAGATACAAGGAATACTGCAACATTTCTCACCCTCCAGATAGCTCTGATCTAGAGCTCCGCAAAGCTTTGTGGGGTGCTGATTTGGCTTCCTCCTTCCCTGGCCCACAGTTCAGTTCCCTGGGCCCCAGTGATGGACAACAATGTAGGACCAAGGCTATGGTGTTCTTTCTTCCTACTTCCAGGTTGTGTTGCAAAACCCTCACTTCCCTTCTGCTATCCACATTTTACCTCCTCTTGACCCTTTAGTTCCCTCTCTTGTCATTCGGAACACCCACCACCCTCTCCCACTCCCCCTGCCTGGTGGGTGAGAATGGCATGAAGACACGCTCTCCACTCTTGCTGCTGAGGTTTTAGCATGGCAGATACAGCCTGGAAATGCTGAACTGAAACCGAATGAGCTTTGCGTTGGAACCACATTATAGACGCTGTTAAATTCTCTTCTGCTGACTCTGTATTTCAAATCCATGTGGGTAAATTAGCATTTGTGTTCTGGTGAGAACCCTAGCCACCTTGTCCACTCTCTTTCTGGGGGAGATCAGGCACTGGCCCAGGTCAACGCTTCACAATTCCGCAGCTGAAAACTCATATTAAGATCAGGCAACTTTAGATTTGCAAAGTGTATTAAAATGCAAGGGACAAGACCTAGATAGGGAATCCCTCTCAACTGTGACATTCAAGTCCAGTTCTAGCCAGACATTGAAGATAGGATCAGAAATCTATAAGGTAGTTTAGGTCCATAATTCTATAGGAGAATTTTTCTTCCTAGTTGCCTAGTAAAAGTGTCATTAGAAAACTCTGTTGTTTCTTAGTTCACTAAGGAGGAAAAGATTTTCCTACAGTCAGCTCAGGAGAATTCAGGAATTAGAGAAAGCCAGCACTGCTGGGGCAGTTGAAGGGAGGACCCACTCTTCTCCTTATTATCAACCCCCTACCCCCTCAGTCCGGGAAGTCATGATTATTCTTCAAAGTCAAATACAAATACCACATTCCCATCCAACTCAATGCTCCTGTTTCTCCCACCATCTTGAGTTAGACACTAGTGGTAGTAATTGTCACCTGGTATTCCAGCTACCTATTCTATCCATTCCCCTTGCGAGATTGTGAGCTCCATTCACCTCTAGTACCTGGTACAACACTTGGCACAAAAATATCAGTGTATTGAACTGAACCCAGTAATGGAAGGAACCGGGAGCAGTGTGGACACGTTCCCTCCTCTCCTTGCTAGACCCCCCATGTGAGCTACTTCGGGTGTTAGAAGTACACCCTTCTCATTATTTGAATCTGTTTCATGGAACCAGCACACAAGAGTCCGAGGTCCAACTGCTAGAGGATGCCAAACGTTTCACCGAGCAAATACAACAGCAGCAGTTTCGCCTGCAGCAAGCTGATAATTTTCCTGAGGCATTCACCACCGAGGTCTCTAAAATGCGAGAACAACTTCTCAAGTACCAAAACGAATATAATGCAGTGAAGGAAAGAGAGTTCCACAATCAGTACAGATTAAATAGGTAAGTGCACACGTCTCTCAAACACACTGAAGAGAAAGTTGTGCAAAGCGCTTTCCACATAATCAGAAAAATTAGACTCCATTCGGAAGGAATTTTAGGCACAATGAGTGTGAGAGGGCAACGTTAAGGTGACTACAAGCCTAGCTCTTTCCTTGGTTTCCTAGAACGGGCCATTCCCGAACAAGAAGGTTACCCAACTTCTAGAAAAAACCTCAGGTGACAGGGAGACGCCCTCAGGAGGAGATCCCTGCTGTTGTTTTCCCTGTGTCAGGAAAGCCATAAGCATCGGAAGCTGTAGCCAAAGAACACACCGCAGAGAACAAGGGCCTGGCACATGCTCTCACCCTCTCTGGCCCTGATGGTGGCCCCATGTCCCTTCAGCAGTGCCAGACCACGTGGCTGCATGGCAGGAGCCCCACAGGCGCTTTGCAGACCAACCTCTGTGAGCTGAGGGTCACATCTGGCTCCCTCTATTTTCTAATACAGCAACACGAGCCACATAGTCAACCTTATTCTCCTAAACTATTCCTAGGATCAAGAAAGGAAGTAATATCCTTTTGGAAGACACAATTACTCATCCAGATCTGGAGGATGTCATTCAGTGAACTGAAGTAGAAATGTACTGCTAGAAGGCAAAGGTTCTTTCCAAAATCTCTAACGTTCCTCCTGTAGAGGAGCAAGTCAGTGGAAGAACAAGTCAGTTTGTTCAGCAAACCACACTCTTTAGATTGAATTTCAAAATGATTACCATCCAAATTTTGTGCTCTGGTGTGCTGGGTGTGCTGGGTACTCTGCCTGGATACTGAAGAGAAAGCCAAATAATCATCACTCCTGGAATTTGTTACCTTTTAAGGTGGGAGAACTTTCTCTGGGTGTTTTTTTTAAGAGTGGGTAGCCTTTCGACAGAGCGAATATAATTCATTCCTGCTGAGAGATAAGCAAATGATTTGAGTGACTTTCTGAGGACTCTGTGAGCCCTCCGTTTTGAATCCTCTTGTTGGGGCCTGTCTTTTCAACTGGGGGATGAAGAAGGCTAGCTTACTCAGGAGAATTATATTCAGGGCAAAAAAAAAATCTGAGTCCTTTTTTGTCTTTCAGTCTAAACTTGTTTCAGGCTCACAGTGAGATCTATAAAAAGAAAGCCTAGCTATTTCTGTGCTCTGTAAGCACTCTTTCAGTTGAGAAAATAATGAAATTAAAACAATTGGTGGTTGTTCATTATTATTGAAAATATGAATGCTTGACATTTCCATGAAAGGGTAAGAGGAACATAAGTCAGTTGATATTTAAATTGTTTAAAATTTCCAAGTGTTCCTGCCAAGGAAAAAAAACCCAGCAACAACCACAACCCTTGCTTTTAGGTATAGACAGGCAAATTGTTCACTGAGTTACTTGGGATAGGGAGGGGACCGTGCATAGTGACCTACAGTGAACAAAAACATTCAGGATGCACATTTGCAGAAATGTTTAGTGTGTATTGTTTTTGGATTTGTAACACATACTATTCTAGCTTGAGCAGACTCCCTCACAGTTTTAAATATTACTAGCTCAAGAATTAACAAACTTAGTTTCATAAAAATAATGGTTCCAAAAGGAATACCAGGAAAGAATTATAGGCTATATTTCATTGGTTTTAATATATTTTATATTACATGATACAGAAACAAATTCACTCAATACTCCCTCCCCAGGAAAAAAGCAGATATTTCCATCCCCACCTAAAAATAAAGAAACTAAGCCAGTGAGAGAAAACCATTCATCCGAATATACAGATGATATTTTTCAGGTCAGCACAACAAACTCATTTTATTCAGGATCTAAATAATAGAAGCCCTAATAACTAGCACCCTTCCACCTCAATATCTTTAGGAACTTCTGAATCATTGGCAACTACGAAGAATAATATATTGTTCAAATGCTCTAGAGAAAAAAATTTTACTCTGTAATTTGGTTGATTTTCTCATGTTGTCACACAATATAAACTCTTTAATAAATGCAAATGGTGAGTATAATTACGTGGTCGGTTAATAATTAAATCTGTCACCATAGTTTTGGTTTTGAGATTAATATTGATCTCTTGAATATGCAGTTTAGGAAAGAATATATAACCTTCTTAAGTAAGTTAAATAAATATTACAAATAAATAATGAAATAAATACTATTGAGAACTTGTTTTTGAAACAAAGTAGAAGTCATTATCTTTCTAAAAACATTCTCTGAAAAGATTTTCCAATACTCTTTTCAGCCTTTTCCCTGCCTTCCTTGGTTACCTTTCGGGGCTTCTCTGCTTTCTAATAATTCCTCAGATGTGGACAGCAAATAAATTGTGTCTCTCATGCTAAATGTGATGCATTCTGACAGGTCTCAGCCCTGGTCATTTGTCACTGTCTGTCATGAGTGGGGACGTGGAGACTGGGGACACTCGTGCTGCACGTGTGCAGGACTATCCTGGGATCCTGCCCGTAGTGACTCTTTATTCTTCCTAGCTGATTCCCACCATCCCTGTGCTGTCATCCAGGGCTCAGTAGCTGTTCTCCATTCTTTGTCCGGTAGTAATAGCAAAGTTGGAACCAAGAAACAAACAGATCTGGCAAGAAAGGAACAGAGGGCGTATTTTAGCAATGCATCTGGAATTCCAGAATGTTAGCTATGACTGAGGGGCATCCAGGTCATCAGGATTAGTAAGGAAATACTCACAGCTGGAACAGATTTTACTTTCTAAACACTTTTTTAAAAACCTTTCCTGCTCTCCCCATGGAAACCGAGAACAGAATGAGCTTAGAACAGGTTTTGCAGGGTGTAGTCTTCATAACTGAAAAAGAAGCACCTGAGAAACTTGTTTAAAAGGCAGATCCAACCCTAAAACTAATGATTCCCAATTTCTGTCCAAGCCTCCCAGCCCAGGCAATGTGTGAATGTTTTACAAGCTCCCTCTGTGATTCTGAGACATGTCAAACTTTAACAACTGTCGGCCCCAAAAGTGGTTCTCAGCCCTGACTACACATTAGAATCACCTCAATCTTCCCTCAGTGACCAACCGTCTATGCTTCAGCACCTCCTGACGGGAGCGCACAGCCTCCCACAGCAGCGCATTCGGGCTTTGGACCGCGTGACTCTTAGATGTTTATTGCTCGTACTGGTTCAAAAACCTACCTCTTGCGATTTCCACCCACTCAGGCTGTTTCTACTATGGGTGGTGGAAGATGCCTCTTGCACATGACAACATACAGGACTTCTGTATTGTCTCTTCACTCACGAGTCCTTAAAACCAAAACCCTTTGATGACATGGTTTCAGTTAGGACTCTCTTGCTGCAGAAAAGAAATGAGTCCCTGGAGGAATTTTGACCCTGAAGCACCCCTTAGCCAGGAAAGCAGGAAGTGTCAGGCAAATTTAAACTTTAATGTCAATTTAAAAGGTTAGGAGTTAATATATATCAAGAGGCACAAAAGTGGTTTTCCTTTATTTCAGTAATGCCATGCAAAAAGGAGACTCTAAAAGGAGAAAAAAAAAAAAAAGAATGCATACGGATATTTACTACATTATTACTTTTTAAAAGTGAAAAACTGAAAGCAATCTAAATTTTTTTTAAAGATTTTTATTTATTTGAGAGATCTAAATTCTAAAAAAATAATGGAATATTTAAAATAATAATGTATTCCAGAGGCTGGCAGCTTGGTATTGAGTCAGAGCTAGGTTTCTAGGTTTGAATGTCAGTTCAGCCTTGACTGTGTGACTTTGGAAAACGTGCTCAGCTCCTGTTTCTTCATTTGCACAATGAAGAAAATGATACCTACTTGATAAGTTCTGAAGTTTAGAAATGATGCATGTAAATTACCTGATATAGGGACAGTGAAAGATAGATGATATTTAGGATTATTTTATTATGCGACATCCACACACTAGGGAACTTTGAAACTATTAAATTGTTAATTACAAAGTCTGAAGATATTTTTAATTGGGAAGATATTTTTAATTACATGTTGGGTAAAAATGGATTCAATCATATGTACACATTTTGTATACTATTATTAAAAGATACAAGAAAAGTAACAATGATCAACTGTGTGTGATGGGGATGGGATTATGAATGATATATTTCTCTATAAATAGGAAAATATGCGTCCTTTAAAGGAAAAAAATCGGTTTTTCTTAATAAAAAACGCATGATAGAAATGTAACTAGTTTAAAATGTCCTAAAGAATTAGCCATCTTATGTTTGCTTAAAGAAAAGATCATCTTATACTTATTTAAAGTAAAGGCTGTGAGTCTTACCTTGTGGGAAAGCTTCATGTCACCATTTTTCCAACTCGGACATTAAGGCGGCCTTTACAACCAAAATATGGCAGCACACTACCACCCCCTCGTGGCAGCCTGGGTGAGGTGTAGGATCAATAGGTTGGAAGTAGACTATTGTCATTTTGTAGGCAAGCTCTAAATGCAAAGGCATACGTATTCAAAACTCTGAAAGTTCAACTTCAGCTTGTGGCCCAGACAGATGACTTATATTAAATTCCATGTGGCACATACTTCTTACACTAACCTTAGTTTACATTATTGCAAATAAAAATTCATAAAAAGGAAACCTGGTGTGCATGCACCTTTAGCTCCAAGTTCCCAGACCTACTGGCTAGCGAGATCTCCTTATTTGATGGAGCCAATGGAAGGCACTGCAGTAATCCAGGCAGGCACTGGTTCATTGCAAATAGTATAAAAAAAGAAAAGGCCCAGGGGCGCCTGGGTAGCTCAGATGGTTGAACGTCTGCCTTCGGCTCAGGTCATGATCCCAGGGTCCTGGGATCAAGTCCCACATCAGGCTCCCTGCTGTGTGGGGAGCCTGCTTCTCCCTCTGCCTCTCTCTCTCGCTCTCTCTCTGACTCTCATGAATAAATAAATAAAACATTTTAAAAAATAAATAAACAAGGTCTTTATCTAAAAAAAAAAGAATCCCTGGAGGAATTCTGCCAGAGCCTGCCTGGAAGGGGTCAGAATCTAGGGAGGAGGTCGTGCTACCAAGTAGCTATAATGTGATGAGATAACTGTTCTAATGCGTGAGTGTACACAGTGTTCTGGGAGGACTGGGGAGGAAGCACCTAACTGTGAGTCATGGAAGCCATCACAAAGAATGGCCACCAGGTTACCTGGCAAACAAACATGGGAGGCACATTCTAAGAGAAAGCAGAAAGTTATTACTGCAGAAATGGCTTACTCTTTTGTACATTGTCAAATTTGTTGGTTTTTGTTTTTTTACAGCTTAACAGAAGAAAAAACTCTCATAATAAAGGAATTTGAGAAGATACCTAAGCCAGGAGTAAGTCTTAGATGGTCTACAGTTTGTTAAATACAACTGGATTCAAACATCCCTTTTGATAAATATTAATGTTTATCACAACAACCATACCCTGAGACATCTGAAAGATCCAAGAGTCTTAGGTTGGATAATGCTGAAAGGAATAACTTCTGGAATACACACAGTGATGCCTATTACAGGCTTAGCTATCTGGCATCTAGTTTAGGTTGTGTTTAGTTGGACACTATCTGCTTTGTTTTTAGGGGGAAAAAAAAAGGATCTGTGGTTGGCATGTAAAAACATTATTTTTGCATAGTTGTTACCCTCAGAGCTTCCTGAACATCTCAAGCTTACTATGAGAAATTTTCAGGAAGGAGATGTATCACTAACTATTCCTGCATCACAAAGTGCCCCAGAATTGAGTGGCTTAAAGCAGCCAACATGTCTTTTTTTTTTTTTTTTTTTCTCTCACAGTTTTGAGTTCTTCTGGTCTGAGCCGGTTCATTTGGGGCTGGATGGTCTAGGATGGCTTCATTCGTGTGTCGGCCAGTTGGCAGGCTAGTTGGTCTAAGATTATATGTCACCAGTTAGTCATATAATGGTGGGTTTCCAGCCTCAGGAAAGAGACAGACAGCCTCAAGTAATGGCAAACCCCAACACACAAGACTTTTCAAGCCTCTGCTTTTGGAATATTTCATTGGTCCAAGCAAGTCACACGGCTAAGTCTAAACTCAAGGGGTAGAGAAGCAGGCTCTACCTTGTAATGAGAAGAATGACAAATACCCACAGTAACAGGAGGAATTTGAGTCCATTTTTCGTGATCTATCACACAAAGTAAATAGAAATGTCATTACACTTTGCACTGTTGTCCTCTTCTGAACAGTTATATTTCAAAAGTGTGTTGTTGGTGTTTTAACTCCAAGGCACAAAAACCTGTTTAGCATAGAGTAAAATACTACTTGTTACATGTGTGTGTTTGTATATGTAATATAATATATCTATATATCTATATAATATATATAAGATATACACTATAAGTACACCTAACTCTCATTTACCACACAGATTTTATGGGAAAAAGCATTTTGAATTTTAGTTCCAGATCATAGGTTCACCAATTTAACCCTTTCCCAGCAGCAGTGGGGGAGGGAGAGATGCAGAAAGCCCAGAGCAAGCTAAATGGATCCATTCACTCAGTCATTGATAATGTGGAGATTTTCTGAGTGTAAGCCTTCTCTCCTATGAGCCACACAGTCCCCAAATAATCAGTCAAGGGAACAAAGATGTGTTATGAGTCTGGGGTGGAGGGTCTTTGGGGAGAATATGAATGAGTTAGAGAAGTAATACCAATAAGAAAGTGGGGGATTAAGGAGCACAAAGGGTTGGGTTTTCCAAATATGAACTCCCTAGTCTTTAATTCTCACGTGCGACTCAGGTTAACCATAAGCCCAATAGTCAAAGATTATTTGCATCTGATGTCAAATCACAAAGCTACTAGAAAATAGGCTGGAAATTTTCACTCACGTTTTTTGGGTATGAAATAAAAATTAACTCAAAAAGGACACATTTAAAATACAGGATAGAAAGGAAGACTAGTAAAAAAAAAATACAAGTATGAATTTTATGCAAAATGTTTAATACATGTCATACTACGGTGATGCCTTTATCGAAGATGTCAGAAATTATTGTATTTAACTTTGTAAGAAATCATTCGTGAAGCTCAAAACAAATATAATAAAAACGGTGAGTAAAATTATTTTTAATGTGATTTTTGGGCAGACAGATATTTGCTCAGGCTCTATATAACCTGATAATTTTCATGACTTTTAAAGGAAATGGAGAAGAAGACGAGACTATTAAGAGAAAGCACTGAGGAATTACGTAAGGAAATAATGCAGAAGAAACTGGAAATCAAAAATTTACGGGAAGATTTGACATCTAAGCAAAAGCAATTACTAAAGGAGCAGAAGGAACTAGAAGAACTGTTGGAATATCAGGTCAACCTAAAGGTGTGCTACTTACAATTCATAAATGCTTAAGCATTGTGCCCACGTGGACATAAAGATGCCTCATTATCAAGACTAACCATGCAGGTTTGACGAGGAGGCGTAGCATCAAACAAACTGAAGTGTTCAGTGTTGTGACTGATCCACTCAAACTACACCGGGCTCTGGGAATTCACAGAAGACTTGAGAGTGTTTGGTAGTCCCTCCCTAATGTGGAACCCTTGACCCAGGGAAAAGACCTCTCTAGACCTCACCAAGCATTTTCAGCATTAGCACTGAATGTCACAAACACAATCACTTCTTTGAAGAGCAACCAGATGTCCTAACCTCTTAATTATATTTGTATAACTTTATCCTTGTCTGTTTGATTCCACTCTACTTCCTTCTCCCCATGAAAGTGATGAAGACTTTGCTTATGCATTTATGTTTTAGGAGATAATTAAAATTCATTTTACTTTGAAATATATATATATATTTCAAAAATGATTTAAATAACCTAGAGTTATTTTAAAAACAACAACATCTGAGACTCATTGGCTTAAAGGACAATTATGATTCACTTTAACCTCTTTTTCCTTAAGGGTCTTAGAGCAGTCAAACAAGACAGACCCAGCTGCTACCTGGAATGGAGGACCTGAGCAGAGACAGATTTACGAGGAGCCCAACAAAGCTAAAGCTTCAGGCCCCTCACTTCCATGAACCTCTTCCAAGGCCCTGTGCCTATTTAGCATTTGTAATTTTTTATTCTTTTTCTTAAAGAGGCCCCCCCAACAAATCCTAAGAGTCTTAGCCTTACAAAACTTGGATCTGCCCCAGGACTGAGCAAGATCCCAGGGAGAAATGCACTACACTGCCATGATGTGTACAACCTTCATGTATGTGTGTTACCCCAGGCACCAAAGTCCAGTGTGATCCCAGGCAGAAACGGCTGTTCCAGAACCCCTGCCATGTTCATAAGCTGCTTGAGGCTAAAACTAAACCTTCTGTGAGCCCACAGAGCATAGTGGAAAGTGGTACTAGACAAAGTTAGCTTCTGATCTTGGCCTTACCACTTCCTAGTTGTGTGACTTTGGGAACATCATTTAAATTCTCTCTACATGAGTCTTAGGCAGGGTTTCCTAGAAGCAGAGCTTCTAATATTCAGACAAGTATTCGTGGAGGGAGGGCACTAAGGAGAATCTGATAGGAGAGGGAGGAAAGTAGCACAGAGTTGGGAAGGAGCTGGGCCAAAATGTGTTTTCAGGAGAACTCTAGTCTCAACCTGATCCCATGCGGAACTCTAGACCATGAATGCCACCCAGAGGCAAAGGGGATGGGCTGTTATATCACCACATCCATTAGTCATTGGTCACAGAGGGCTGCCCTCTTCCCTTTACTCCCGATAAAGACAGCTCTTCTCAGCCAGTGGTGAGTAGAAGAGAGGAGAGGAGAATAAGCATGGGCTGTTAGCAGCCAACCCCTGAGGATGGGCATATAGCCATAAAGGGAACAAACAGCATTTGTTACACTCAGCTACCTCCTCTTTTTTTTTTTTTTTTAAAGATTTTATTTATTTTGAGAGAGAGAGAGAGCATGAGCGAGGGTGAGGGGCAAAGGGAGAAGCAGACTCCCTGATGCAGGGCTTGATCCCAGGACCCCGAGATCATGACCTAAGCCGAAGGCAGTTGCTTAACCAACTGAGCCACCCAGGTGCCCCAGCTACCTCCTCTTTAAACTGGTAACAACCTTAACTATCTTATAAGGTCCCTCTGAGTATTAAGTGAAATAATTAAAGCACCCTGCATAGTACAGGACAGATAGCAGGAATTCTGTACATTGTAGTCCTCTCCTCTCCATTTAATTTTCTTGTCTTAACTACTTCTGGTCTAAGACTACATAATTTAACATGGTTCCATTTCTTTACTAGGATGAAGTGGTCCACCATCAAACTGTTCCTGTACAAATTGGAAAAGAGATAGAAAAAACAACACGCAAAAAAGTGTATGATTTAATATTATTTTTAGGCTCTCCCAACCAGGTCCCCCCACAAGTTATGTGTGCATGCTAAAACAAGAATATTATCCATTGAACACATCAAATTACTATCATAACCTTCAAAATATCTGCATTTGGCCCTGTCTAGGTTGTGTGTATCAAGTTCGTTAGAAGAAAGTAATGCAGTATATTACTATCACTCATAACAGTTATGTCTTAATTTGGGGAAAATATTCTCTTTCCAATTTATAAATCGAATCTGTGTGGAGAACTCCAACAGACTTTAACAGAGCTATGCAAGAGATTAATTATTTGGACTAGGCTAAATTTCATGGTCTAGACGTGTGTCAGCCAGCCAGAAGCCTAAAGCCCAGATGACAGCAACTCTTTACTTTGCCAACTATTCACATGGGGGAACACCCCTGAACATTCAGGGTAAATTTGGAGGCAGAAATCATGAAGGAAATTCTCAAAGTTTAGAGGAACCCAAAAAGATAAAGATAAGTGAAGATACGAAAATTCTGGAGAAACAATATGATTGCTCTGGTGAGGAGGGAAAAAAAGCAGGCATTAGTAACAGTTCTAAAAACCACATCACCACCACCAAAGTTGAGAGATTCAGGGAGGCTGGTCAGGATAAGGGTAGACCCCAGGTGATGCCGCATGGGGGGATCTGGGGAGAAAGTGAGGAGGCAGGACAAATCACTGCCCTCATTGGCACTCAGAGGAGATACCCCCCATCCCCCACCCACCTGTGATCTTCACCCCACCTTTGAATTCATCACTAGCTCTTCTGTTGCCTTTTCAGGAAGTAAAATAGGTAAAGACACCATGGGCTCAAACGTGTGTGTGTGTACACATATATGTATGTATGTGTACATGTATGTATGTATCCCCCACAGAGAAATGGAAAAGAAAAAAATCGTCTTGGAATATGAACTCAAAGAGCTAAATGACTCGCTAAAGAAAGTTGAAAACAAAATTAATTCTATAATGGAAGAGAAGGAGGATGTAATAAAGGACGTTGAAGGCAAACGAGCCTTACTTGAAATCAAAGAACGAGAATATAACCAATTGGTCAAGCTCCTGGAATTAACCAGAGAGAATGAAGCAACTTCACTAACTGAAAGGTTAGTAGTATTTCTGTGTATCTATCATTTAAATTTTTCTTCAATTTATATTTGAGGATTCAACACATAATCTCAAACAGTTTTATGTTGAATCAATTAAATATTTTATAGATTTTTGAATAGATTTTTACCATTAATAAAAAATATTAGGGGCGCCTGGGTGGCTCAGATGGTTAAGCATCTGCCTTCGGCTCAGGTCATGATCCCAGGGTCCTGGGATCAAGTCCCGCATCGGCGGGCTCCCTGCTCAGCGGGGAGCCTGCTTCTCCCTCTGCCTCTCTCTCTCTGTCTCTTATGAATAAATAAATAAAATCTTAAAAAAAGATTTGAACCTAGAGCTATCCTTTAAAAATATATATATTTGGGTGCCTGGGTGGCTCAGTCATTAAGCGTCTGCCTTCGGCTCAGGTCATGATCCCAGGGTCCTGGGATCGAGTCCCACATCGGGCTCCCTGCTCGGCAGGAAGCCCGCTTCTCCCTCTCCCACTCCCCCTGCTTGTGTTCCTGCTCTCGCTATCTCTCTGTCAAATAAATAAATAAAATCTTTAAAAAAATAAAATAAAAAATATATATATATTAAATAAAGTATTTCCAAATATTTTTCCCAACCTTTACTCATCATTTTCCTCAATTTCCTATAACCAAATCTTAAGGACACAATGTATTGTATTTTTTTAAGTTTTTGAAATGTGCCTCTGAAAAGTGTATCACTGGAGTATGCTATAGTTGAGGGATTTTTCCTAAAGATGAATGGTATTTTGGAGGTAATCATGACTTTTTCCTAATGGGAATAACTCTGTGGTGCAGTTCCCTGGGAAGGTGTTAATTCCTAATTTTAAATAAAATTTCAGCCTCTGAGCCTCTGTATCTGCTAAGCCGCTATTCCATTTGCGTTTTTTGTAAGACTGTGACTCTAAATGATGCCAACTTACAAACAAAGTTGCTTTTGGCATTATTTAAAATCTGATTCTCATATGATGATAGTTCTGTATGAATATGCTGAGCATGCTGTCTTGAAAAACATGAAGGGCAGTTGATGACAAGATGACAAATCACTTTCATTTTCTCTCTTTACCTGGAACAGAGGGATCTTAGATCTCAACTTACGAAACTGTCTCATTGATAAGCAGAACTACCATGATGAACTTTCTCGTAAGCAAAGAGAAAAAGAACGAGATTTTCGAAATTTAAAAAAGATGGAGCTACTCTTAAAAGTGTCCTGGGATGCACTCACTCAAACTCAAGCACTACATCAAAGGCTTCTATTAGAGGTGGGTGCTGTACATCACTTCTTGATTTTTCAAAATCAGTACTATCTTTTTGAAGTAAAATATTTTAAGAAGTTGTTTTTGCTATCAATAAAGAAAAGGAAATCAGAGAATGCTTATTTTAAAATGCATCAAACCCATCATAAAGGCTCTGTCTTATAATGTTTTTCAATCTCTTTTTGCGAACCCAAGGTTAGGGACACGTCTTGTTTGGATCAGGCATCAGCCTGGCCAGGGGAAGCAGTTAGGCCATCCAGTTCTGGAAGAGCTCAAGGGTTCACTACACAGGAGGACCAAGTGGACTGCTATCTTTACCAGTTGAAAGAGTCATATCCAGAATGATGTCATTGTAGACTGTAACAGTCAGGGACTAGATCAAATTATGTAAATATAGATGGTCAGTGAGCCTAGACCTCAAACTAGCTAAGGGCCATCAGAACCCAGGTTACCTGGCTAATTCTGTGCAGTATCAGGGATGTACTCCAGTCAGAGGATGCTCAAGATAGCTATTATCTTCTTAATACTGTTTTGGTTCTCTCTCTCCCCACTCACGTGACACTCCCTGTGCTAACTGACCAAGCACTGCTGAAAGGCGTAAATTCTTGAGAGGACTGCATCCTTTGGTGGAAAACAGATCAATCTCTGAGATGAAGCTGCTGGATGTATAAAAACCATACCCATTCTCTTTAGCACTGTCATGCTCGGTGACCTTATGGAGGTTCAAGACCTCTGAAATTTTAACAGGAGTTTCCAACTGTGGTAGACACTTCTGATCCTAACCTACGCCTAGTTCTCCTCTTCTTCTGGGCATATAGGAAGTGTCTACTTTCTTGCATCTTTGCAGTTGAGCAGAGTCACATGACTAGTTCTGGCCAATGGGTTGTGGACAGAAGTGACACATTATCTGATTGCCAGTGTGAGACCTCTAGCTCTTTTCCCTCTCCTACTGCAGTTGTAGAAGTACATGATGATATGGAAGTGCTGTAAAATGGAAGCATCCCAAATGCCGAGCCAGTAGTTGTCTTGGGCAATTGCCTTGACTGGCCACAGGCTTTGGCAGAGCAAGAAATAAGTCTTCATGGTTTGGAGCCATGATAGTTGGGGATTGTTTATTTCTGTAGCATAACCTAGCTTCTCCTGACTGAAACACCAATCTTTAGCAAGGTGTGGACAAAATTGATTAGGGTTAGGAGTGTGACAAATGACCGTCCTGCGGTCAGATGGCACTCACAAACATTTTTTTTTTTTTTAATCTCAGTGGGGCAAAATGTGCTTTTTACACTTTTGCAAAAACAAAAAGAAGAGTTATTTATGTTTCTCTTTACCTCTAATATTTTTATTACAGTTCCAGCAGGTAGGTTAATTCTTTTATCACTGTGAAATCTCTTTAACTTTGGAAATGCTTTTTGCCTTAAAAGCTTACTTTGTCTGCTATTAGGACAATGTAAGTTATACTAGCTCTTTTTGGTTAGATTTTGCATGGTATTTGCTTTTCCATCCATTCACTTTCACTCTTTCTGTGTCCTTACTTAGATGTCTTTTATATGCAGCACATACTTTTTAATATCTGGTCTGAAAATTTCTACCTTTTAGTTCTTGTATTTAGTCCAAAAACATTTAATGTGATTATGGATCTTCTTGGGCTTATTTCTACCATATTACTATTGCCTTCTCTTTGTCCCAT
This sequence comes from Mirounga angustirostris, assembly GCF_029215605.1. Classification (NCBI taxonomy): domain Eukaryota; kingdom Metazoa; phylum Chordata; class Mammalia; order Carnivora; family Phocidae; genus Mirounga; species Mirounga angustirostris. Next base: position 84,887,336 of record NW_026991720.1, on the reverse strand, counting down.
ATCTTTTATGTTCCATTTTCCCTCCTATAGTTCCTTCTTTTGGATGAATCAAACAGATGAATCATCCTATTTCTATTTTCAGTTGTTCTATTTCCCCCATTTTAGGTATGTTTTAGTTAGTTTTCCTTCTCTTTCCATTCTTTGGCCTAAAGTGGTTAGCCTAAAGATTACAACATTCATCCTTGACTTTACTTAGAGTCCATATAGATTAATAATTTACTGCTTCCCAGACAGTGCTAGAACCTTTGAAGACTTCAACTCTATTTACCTTTGCAACTCTTATGCCTTCAAACATATTTTTAAATCCAACTTTTCAAGTTATTCTTGTTAGGAGCGTTGGTTTACCACAAGCTATGCCATCTTAGCCCAGGTCCTAGCACATTACAGTGGTTAAACTGGAACTCTGGGCAAACACGGACCCTGTGGTTACCTCCTTATATTTAAGAGTGGGACACTTAAAGGCTAGTTGGGAGCTGTTTCTGATGATGAGGCTTTCCACTATAAATTGACCTGGCTGGACACAAATACATAAGGAATGGCCCTGACTCAAGGGGAGACTGTAGTAGAATGCTCACAAGTTGTTCAGATTTTAATAAATAGAAGCTATTTATGTTAGGACACTTCTAGTTGTTAAATTCACAAAAGAGTACCCATTGAACATAAAACTAACAGCAATGAAATGTATTAAAATCCTCTGCCTTCACTGGTTTCGTGAAAAATCTGTTTTTGCCCTAGTGCGGTTTGTTTCAGTGAGAGACTAGCTTCCTCTTTGACCTGATGGCTTATAATTAGCCCAGCCACAGTCCTAGGCTGGCTGGCAGTACTTGAAAATAGTCACTCCCAGCATGAGTGAACATTTCAGCCTTGCATGCGGTCCAAAAAGGAAAGAGATAAAAGGTAAGCATGAAGGGCTCCGGCTACTCTTCAGACTTCATTTCCCCCTAGAGACTGTTGTTTGATTCTCCTGTGGCTTTTGACTGTAGAGACTCCAGAAATTCAAGCCACAAACCTCATGAAAGTTTGAAATATATTAGGAAAATATCAAAGCCTTAAAGAAACTGAGGTTCTTTTGATATCAAATAATTGGGATGTTTACTGCAACAGAATCATGTCTAACTTCTTAACTTTTATGAAAGTTACTGATGTTTATTCATGCATTTTAAATGTCTGGAAGAACAGACACGAAACTATTAACAGAGACTCCTGAGGAGTAGTATTTGAAGTGAAGGTAGGGAGCAGATGTTTAATTTCTTACTTTACACACGTTTTTTTTTTTTGGTCTGGTTGCAATAAACACGGTTTTTTTGTATGGAATGCGACTCTATAAAAACCCAAACAAAGAACTAAAATAAATAAGCTTACAAAATAAAATAAAATAAAATAAAATAAAATAAAATAAAATAAAATAAATAAGCTTACAAAATCTGCTGATATATGCAATTTGGGGCTCAAATGTAATGGTAAATATCTCAAGTCACCCCAGTATTAGAACTAGACTATAACTAGACTCAATTTGGCCAGAAGTAACAGAAATTCAATTACAGTGGCTTAAATAGGGGATTGTTTTATTCATATAATAAAAAGTCCAGAGGTGGGGCGCCTGCGTGGCTCAGTTGTTAAGCGTCTGCCTTCGGCTCGGGTCATGATCCCAGGGTCCTGGGACCGAGCCCCACATCGGGCTCCCTGCTCCACGGGAAGCCTGCTTCTCCCTCTCCCACTCCCCCTGCTTGTGTTCCCTCTCTCACTGTGTCTCTCTCTGTCAAATAAATAAAATCTTTAAAAAAAAAAAAAAAAGTCCAGAGGTAGACCCAGGATCCTCTTAGCTCTTTTTTCTGTCATCCTTAACGTGTATATTTTGTTTCGAAGCTCACAAGACCTTCCATCTTTAGGCATAAGATCACACAAAAGTGGGGAAGGGAGAGAATAAAAGGCATATGGTAGTTAACTTGGTTGACTCTGTCTTTTTAACAGGAAAACAGTCGCTGTCCCAGGAGTCTTATCCAGCAAACTTCCATTTACATTTCACTGGCCTGTCCTGGCTCATCTGGTCACTCCCAGCCAGAAAAGAGTCTGAGGAATCCTGGATATGCTGCAGCTATGAACAAAACTGGAGTTTTATTAGTAAAGGCAAAGTAGAGGGTGGATATTGGCTAGGCAACCAGCAGGCTCAGCTACCAATGGCCCACCTTGTTACTTCTTCCACAAACCAAGCATCCTTAGTTCCTGTCTGAAACTTGAGGATTGGGTTTATGGAGAATTAAGAAAGGTATCAGAGAAGTAGCTAGCCAGAACTCAGAAATAATACAATATATTGCAGTATTGTTTGTAATTCAAAACACTGGACCTAAATGTCTGAGACCTGAAACCAGGAAAATTTGTTAGGAGCCTTTCATTGACATGTAGCTAGTGAGTGTGCCCTCACCATATCTTCTGTAAAAACCTTGTAAGCTTCCCTGGTCCCAGTTAGCATTCCTATACAGATTTGCCTACACTTGGGAACAAAACATTTGGAGTAGCCCACTCCTGGACACCTGTGGCAGAGAAGTAGACAGGAACTGGGATGCTTGCTAGACTTCCTCTGCAATAATTAACTCTAATCTCCAGAAGGAGAAATCAAACTCTTTCTTGCTGTCTTCTTCACTCTTCCATAAAATCTTCCCTGATTATTCAAGTCTACTTTGAGCTGACCTGCTCTAGCATTTACCTGTTCATCAAGATAAAAAGTCCTGTATATTGTTATATAGACTGCACAAGACCGTGTCTCATCTTTCTAATCCAGTGTGTACTTCTCAACAGCTAGGTCTCCATGATAGGATGGAAGCTGGCCATCTTGGGTATCTGAGGGTGCAGAAGACACTAGTGAAGATGCCCAGGCTCATGGATGTTGGGACATTCAAAGACATGCTTTAGCTACTTTAAAAGAGCAACACAAATCTCAGAGAGAGTCCGTTAGGTGACCTTTAAATCACTAAACAGTATGATTTTTCCTTCTTGAGACAAATTTTAACCAATATTCCACCCTGGTGCTGTCACAGGAGGAAATAAACTCTACCAGGTTGGAGTCATGTGCTTTTGGTATAAAGATCCAACTCTAAACTCACTCTAAGTCAAGTATGTTGTCAGCACCCCAAGATAACCCTTCCTGTATTTGGATGCTGTTTCCCCCAGAAGCTGCCATGTGTTCTCCTCCTCTCTGCTCTCTTCTCCATCATGAAGAATCTGACAAACTCATTCCTCACAAGGCAGCAAAGACTGATAGAATGAAACATTACTTTCTCCTAAGTACTTCAGCAGAGGACAAAAGCACAAGCCAATACAATAGAACTGTAATGGTGGAATTGCAGGTATCAAAAAGTTAGGAGACTTTTCTTTTTGGTAAGAACTTCCCAGCTACTCATCAAACCACTACCTAAGAGTAGCCAAGTATTCTTACTGTTATTAATAAATAGTTCCTATTTTTTTAATCTATAGGATTTCATAAATGAATTCACATTTTATAAGCTTAATACACATCACTTGAACATGCATGTTTCTAAACATGCGTGAGGTAGAGGAGCAGTAAAATACAGTGTTAGGATCTCGGACCCTGAGTCTAACCACCTGAGTTTGCACCTGTACCATTGAGACAAGTTGCTTAAATGTCTTTGTTCCTCCTCCTCCTCATCTGTATAATGGGAGATAATAATCCTACCTATCTCAGAGGGTTATTGTAAGGATTAAATACGACCATACATATAAGCACTTAGAACCTTTCCTGACACATTGGCAATACCCTATAATTGTTAGCAGCTATGATTAATAAGATTTCTTTTATTTCCAAACGAAGAAGAAATATAATAATTGCAATTGGTGAATTATAGATTTTTGGCAGGTTTTTATATTTTATATTTTAGTTTGCCATGATTTTATAAAGAACATTCAGCATGAAAGGCAGTTCCTAAAAGATTGAGAATCATAATTTGCCCACCATTTGCAAAAGGCACACAAATGGTGTTGACTACATGACATTGAAGATTTCATTCTTGTGTAAATGCCAGTTTTAAATTTTTACTTCCAGATGGAAGCTATCCCTAAAGATGATTCTATTCTATCCGAGAGAAGGAGAGAACTCCACAAGGAAGTTGAAGTGGCTAAGAGGAATCTGGCCCAACAGGTCAATGTCAACTTTCATTTAAGCTTCTATCTAAGAAAGATTAATACAAAGTTGTGTTTTTAACTGTGTTCCACAAAACCTCAATAGGAGAGTCATCAAATAGAGTATGAGCCTACTTAATGTGTGTCTGTTTCTTCATCTCAGAGTCCACTCAAACCCCACGTTAAATTTGGGGAAAAAGGATGTGTTTGAACCAGCAAAAATTATACAAATTCATGAGATTTTAAAATAAAAGGGCTAATGATAATATAGTCAGATTAAAAATAAATAAATGCTTTATTTCACCAATGTCTAATTTTAAATTTTCAAATTTTGTTTATTCAAGCCACTGTCAAAAACATGCTTTTATGTCTCTTTTTTTCTTAAAGTTACTTGAAAATACAGTCTGATTAAGAAAAACTTGCATCCCATTAAACATGTTATCATATTTGCATATTCTTTTATAAAATACTTGGAGCTAAGGCAGTCAAGTTACTTTGTTTTACGCCCTAGTAAAATAAAGTCTACATAGGAAATAAAAATTGTTAAGATACTGGCCCTAGTGTGTTTCTTCAAACAAATAAGTTATAATATGTTGTGTTTTTCCAAAGAAAATCCTATCAGAAGCTGAGTCCAAGTTAGTGGAACAACAACTTGCAGAAGAAAACAAGCTTTTAAAGGAGCAAGAAAACATGCGAGAGCTTGTCTTCAACCTTGTCCGTATGACTCAGATCAAAATTGATGAGAAGGAGCAAAAATCCAAGGATTTCCTGAAAGCTCAGGTGACTGCATTTTTGTAACCATCCATTAATTGCCATAAGAGTTCAGGAGATCCTCAATTTTACACAGTGTCTGTTAGAAAGCTGTAATTGTATCCTTCAAGTTTGACTATACAGCTTCCCCAAACAAGACTCAATCATATACTGAAAAAATGGTTTCCGGGTTCAGTTAGCAATAGTCAGCAATCTAGAGGAAAAACGAACCGGGTCAATGACAATGAGCAGAGGATTCGAGCACATGACAACTTCAGTAAGAATAAGGTAGGTGTCTCCGGGGGGACAGGGCTGACTGCTGTGCAGGCCGCAGATCTCTCAGATTCCCCACCAACTCACATGCCACTATGGTTTGTCCAAGAACAAGTCAAGAGCAGTAGCATGAGACTGCTCTCCCTCCCAAGTTCTATCAAGCCAGCATTATTTAAACCAATGCTAGGATGCCCTTAGTTACTGCTCCATCCATGATTTTACCGGGCTCCCAACAAAGTACCAGAGTTGACCCAGTGCAACATCCCAAACCAAAAGAACAATGAAACCAACGGCAAAAACGACTCTGCTGCCATGCTAACTAAAACTCTAAAATCATTTTATTCCATGAAAGGATTATGTTCAGAGATTTCCTGTTAAAAATGAATATGATATGACATATTACTAAAAGAGAATACCGGGATTTACCGTGTGACCCAGATGGTGGCTGTTTGTTTTTTTTTTTTTAAGATTATATTTATTTGAGAGAGAGAGAGAAAGAGAGAGGGAGAGAAGGAGCAGAGGGAGAGAGACAAGCAGACTAAGCCCTGAACACAGAGCCTGACCTGGGGCTCAATCCCACAACCCTGAGATCATGACCCGAGCCGAAATCAAGAGTTGGACGATTAACCAATTGAGCCACCCAGATGCTCCAGATGTTGGCTGTTTCTGAGGGCAAACTTTGTTCTGAGCAAACTTTACCCGGGGTAGCATTTCTTCAGAAAAGCACCTTAAAAGCATGGCTTCAGTTTCTCACAAAACACAAAAGGGTTCCATTTGTAACATGTCAAAACTAACTACAAATCCTCTTCCCTCAGCTACCCTCCACAAACTCCTCACTTACCCAGCCCATCTATGCCATCCACACTCACTCTTAGGCTCTCCCAAAAGTTCCCCAAACTTTTCCTCAAAGCCAACCTATACAGGCTCTTTTCATTCTCTTTTCTCTTTCTTGTCCTTAATTAATTCAGTTCAGCTGGCCAGTCAATTTTCCGATCTCTCCCTTACAGTTCCCCAATTACACAACGCAGCTAGGACAGGAATGAGATAGGGTGCAGCTGGGAGTATTCATATGTTGATGGAGATGGGCTTTTTATTTTTAATTTCACACATAACTTTCATATTTCAGCAAAAATATACCAACATTGTTAAGGAGATCAAAGCAAAGGATCTGGAAATCAGAATACACAAGAAGAAAAAACGTGAAATTCATCGGAGGTAAGAGAATTACATGATGATTTATCTTGTTACAGGTGGGGAAAAAATGAGTTTTATTTCACAAGTTTCAAGAACACTTGTGTTTTCACAGACTCAAAGAGTTTGCTAAACTGTATGACACCATCCGAAATGAAAGAAACAAATTTGTTAACTTACTTCACAAAGCTCACCAGAAAGTAAATGAAATAAAAGAAAGACATAAAATGTCATTAAATGAACTGGAAATTTTAAGAAATAGTGCAGTTACTCAAGAAAGGTAAGTGTAATAATAACTATTGTCTTTTCAAAAGTTTCTCTTCTGATTCACTGAACTCTAAAGAGTAAAGTAGAAAATAACAGCCTTATTTTTTTTTAAGTTTTTTTTTAAATTTATTTATTTGTGAGAGAGAGAGAAGGAGCACGTATACAAGTTGGGGGTAGGAGCAGAGGGAGAGGGAGAAGCAGACTCCCTGCTGAGCATGGAGCCCAATACGGGGCTCCATCCCAGGACCCTGAGATCATGACCTGAGCTTAACCAACTGAGCCAGCCAGGTGCCCCAGAAAATAATAATCTCACAAAGCTAGAAGAGCCCTTGCTCAAAGATGCTTTACAAATGACAATCTAGGGGCACCTGGGTGGCTCAGTCGGTTAGGCGTCTGCCTTCCGCTCAGATCATGATCTCAGGGTCCGGGGATCAAGTCCCCCATCGGGCTCCCTGCTCAGCAGGGAGCCTGCTTCATCCTCTGCCTACCCCTCCCTTTGCTTCTGTGCACAGATGCGTGCTCTCTCTGACAAATAAAATCTTTAAAAAAAAAAAAAGACAATCTAAGCATCTGAATGTGATTCTGTATGCTTCCACTGTTTGATAGCTATATTTTTAAGTGAACAAAAAACTATATACTATTTATTTTCATTTACCAAGTTAGAAAAGCACAAATTTGATAATTTGCATTTAAAATGAGAAGACAATCAAATGTTTATTAACCAGCATCCCCTGGTTATGGATTTGAAGCATCTAATGTGCTTGTAGGAGACAGTATAGCAAAGTGGTTAAGAGAGGTAGCTTTCTAGACTCAGATCCCAGCCCTGCAGTCCTAGCTGCATGACCTTGGGCAAGCTACCTTACTTTTCTGGGCTCACTTTTCTTACCTATAAAAATAGTTCTTATTTAGGGCACCTGGGTGGCTCACTCAGTTAAGCGCCTGACTTCGGCACAGGTCATAACCTCAGGGTCCTGGGATTGAGCTCCTTGTGGGACTCCATGCTCTGTGCTCAGCAAAGAGTCTGCTTGTCCCCTTCTCTCTGCTCCTCCCCCTGCTCGTGGTCTCTCTCTCTTTCAAATAAAATCTTTTAAAAAAAAATAGTCCTTATTTTATAGGACTTTTTATCATGAAACAAGTTAATCCATGTAAACATACTCAGAAGCATCTGGCAAATTATTGTTTATTAAATTTATTATTTACAATATGGTAAGATCTATTGGACTCTCATTTATATTTAGTCCCTGATCTACTGAGTTTATACAACCTGAACTTTTTCTGGTGGCCATTATTGCCAGTTTCCTTTTATAAAGCTATACAAAATGGGCTATTGTGTGGGAAGTAGTAGAGGGGTAGGGATAGGGGGAGGGGATTGGTAGGAGTAGGAAAATCTAATTTCCAAACAGATTCTCATCCTACATGAAAGTAAAATATCACTTATAAAGGCCATGCATTCATTCAGCATTTCTTGTGATGCTGTATTAAGTCAGGCACCACTTTAGGTCCAATGGACCTTATCAGATATAACCATCTGTGCGCTCAAGAGGGAACGACAGAGCAGTAAATGAATACTATAGTCTCTTGATTTGACAAAGTGGGGCCGCAAAGGCTTGGGGCACAAAAGGAAAGATGTCCTAGTCCAGAGGAGTGGGGAATCTGAGACTCTGGGAAGATTACAGAAACTCCTGAAGAGTATTATATGATGAATCACAATATTACTGCAGTAGTCCCCCTTATCTGCGAGGGATACATTCCAAGGCCCCCAGTGGATGCCTGAAACTGCAGATAGTACTGAACCCTATATATTCTCGGTTTTTCTTCCCTATACATACAAACCTATGATGAAGTTTAATTTATAAATTAGGCACAGTAAGAGATTAACAACACTAATAAAATAGAACGATTATAGCAATATACAGTTGACCCTGGGTGCCAATCCCTGCATAACACTTAACTACTAATAACCTACTCTTGAGCAGATACCTTACCAATCACATAAACAGCTGATTAACAGATATTTTGCATGTTATATATACTGTATACTGTATTCTTACAATAAGGTAAGCTAGAGAAAAGAAAATGTTGAGAAAATCATAAAAAAGAGAAAATACATTTACAGTACTGTACTGTATTTATTAAAAAAAAATCACGGATAAGTGGACCCACACGGTTCAAAACTGTACTGTTCCAGGGTCAGCCGTACTGTAATGAAAGTTATGTAAATGTGGGCTCTCTTCCGGCCCCCCGTATAACTTATTGTACTGTACTCACCCTTCTTCTCGTGATCTTGTGAGGAGACAAAACGCCGCGACAGCAAGCCGAAGTGAGGTGAAAGACGCAGGCGCGTTTGCGACGGAACGTTAGGCTGCTGTTGACCTTCCAAAGAGTCGGAAGGAGGAGCGTTTGCTTCCGGGGCACGGATTTCCGGGTGGCACCTGAGGAGGCGGAAAGCGAAACTGTGGAAAAGGGGGGGGACTACTGTACTACTCTTGTCATTTCAAGGGACATACTAAAGTGGATATGTTTCAGAAGTCTTCGTTATTTTTATTTTTATTTATTTTTTTAAAGATTTTATTTATTTATTCATAAGAAACAGAGAGAGAGAGAGAGGCAGAGGGAGAAGCAGGCTCCCCCGTGAGCAGGGAGCCTGATGCAGGACTCGATCCAGGACCCTGGGATCATGACCTGAGCCGAAGGCAGACGCTTAACCATCTGAGCCACCCAGGCGCCCCAGAAGTCTTTGTTATTTTTAAACTAAAGAAAATGATAATCTTTCCCGTTTTCCCCTTATTTTTAAAGAAAGTTACAAAATTCCATGCTGAAACATGCCAACAATGTCACTATCCGAGAAAGCATGCAAAATGATGTGTGCAAAATTGTAGCAAAACTTCAGGAAATGAAGGAGAAGAAGGAAACCCGGTTAAGTAACATTGACAGACTTGCCAATATGATCACAACTATTGAAGAGGAGATGGTGCAGCTTCGCAAGAGATACGAGAAAGCTGTTCAGCGTCGAAATGAAAGGTGAAAAACCAAGAACCTAATGTGAGAAACGAAACACCTGGAGATCCGATTTAGAAATGTTGCCCCTTCTTCTCTAGAGACTTGACACTGGGGTGAGGGGCATTTGACATTCAGGTTTCATTATCCTTTTGCAGGGGCGTGGGGGGTGGGGGGGGGAATGAGCTGTGTGTTTTGCCTGAAATAAGAAACTGTTCTTTTAAGAGAGACAGGCAAGAGTAGGGTTTAAGTCCGTTGCTTAAATATCAAAGTTCTTTCCCAGGCTACCAGTCAGGTTGCCTCCGATACCATCAAGTTATTTCAGTAGAATTGACATAAATAAGTCTTTGGATCTTGTATCCACTTTTGTGACAGATTGGTCTTAGTATGATATTTATTAAGCCATTCTCCCAGCTCATTTTCTCAGCAAGTAGGACCTCTCAGAAGAGCATTATTTCTTCCAGGCTACAATTATGTCATCAATCAATTACTACTGTAGCAGTTTTCCCAAGCTGCTCGTGCTAGAGAAATCTGGTATGTGAAATTGCAGGGTCCTGTAGGAATTAAGTCTGGTATCATATCTTTTTCTTCATTGTGGCTTTGGTTGCGGGCTGCTTCATCTAAAGCTGTGTGCTAAGCTTTGGACCCCGAAGTTACAAAAAGGTGGTAAAGCATTGCTCCTAGCTTGTTGTCAAGAGAAATGAGAGGATCACGAGAAGAGCCAATAAACAGCAAATGAGATGAAATGTAGAGTTAAGCTTAAGCAAATGCAACTATGTGCACTCATGTTTTAAGGGAGGAGAGAGAAAAAGAGATAAAAAGCAATTAAAGATGAACTCTGGGATAATTGATATGCAGAGTGTGGGAAGACTTCAGGGTGTGAAGACCACTAATTTTTCAAACTACTGGCAGGTGTTTTCTCTGGGAAAAAAAAAGTCCTCTTACATGGCTCCCGGCACAAAACAAATTATTTAGGCAGTGTGTTCCCAAGCTCTGGTCAGACCTGTAGGGCTGGAATTGGAAAATTCTTGCTTTGTTTCTTTCCCACATTCTCCTCACATGGAGGGGTCTTTCCCCTGGCATGCTTACAAAGGACAGAATTTTGCCTGTTTATGGGGAAATTTGCATCAAAAATATTCAACTTTAAAAAGAACCTAATGGGCCTGGCAAGTTACATAGAATCACTGCAGAAACACATTCCCTGGCCCCCTGCCTGGGGACTTCTGGCCAGACCTCACTTGGCAAGTCTGGCCCCAAAAAAGGGTCTGCAGAAAATCAGATTATGGGGTCACTTTGCTCATGCCTGGGGAATGACATTTTTTCCCACCCTAAGGAAACCTTTGGGACTTGCAGAGATACTGTGACCAGCCAGCTGCATGATCGGCTAGCTCAGAGTCGAAATGCTAACCAGCCCTCCCTCTCCTATCCCCAGGAAAACAAAAGTGTGCAGTTTAACTAGAAAGCCAAGAGTATATATCTATTGTCTTCTGGAATTATGTAATGTTGATACGTATTTTGTGCCCAGATCCAGAGGGAATCCCTGTGACTAGTAAAAAAAAAAAAAAAAAAGAAGTGGTCTCAACACCCTCTTAGCCTCTGCCTCTCCTTTTGGCCATAGTGGCGTTCAGCTGATAGAACGGGAAGAGGAAGTGTGCATCTTCTATGAAAAAATAAATATCCAAGAAAAGATGAAGCTAAATGGAGAAATTGAAATACATGTCCTGGAAGAAAAGATCCGGTTCCTGAAACTGAAGATTGCTGAGAAACAAAGACAGATTCACGTGACCCAGAAATTACTGCCAACCAAGAGGGCCCTGGACGCCGACTTAGCAGTGCTCCAGATTCAGGTGGGGAAACGTTCATCAGACACTTCCTGGGGCCATTTGCTTTCCCTACCCCCTCCTTTATTGGTTTGAAGATTGCATTAAGTTCTTACATGTAAATTAAGCCATGCCCCACCTGGTGCCTGTACAAACTCATGAGTTATATGTCTTCTTTAAAAATGTCACTGCTCCGGGGCACCTGGGTGGCTTACTCGGTTGAGCGTCGGACTCTTGATTTCGGCTCAGGTCATGATTTCAAGGTCATGAGCTCGAGCCCCATGTGGGGCTCCATGCTCAGTGGGGAGTCTGCTTGAGATTCTCTCTCTCTCCCCCTTCCCCTCCCCACCCTTTCTCTCAGAGAGATAAATAAATATTAAAAAAAAAATCCACTGCTCCAGGGTGGAATTTATGCTCAGGCATCCAGGTGACAGATTTTTTTTTCCCCCATGAAGCATTTTCTGCCTTCCTTGGAATTCAGACCCTCCCAAATCTCAACTCTAGCTTCCTTATAGCTCGTAATTTAAGGAATCTGGGCTTTCACTGCCGCTGGCATAAGTATGTTTCTGATGCTTGCTTGAAACATCTCAGGGACCAGCTTGCTCTCTCATTTTTAGAACTCCTGCCCCCTGAAGCTGAGATTGTTGTTTGTTAATTGGCAATCACATATAATTAGACTCCTTATTAACCTCTGTAGTTTCCCCGTCATTTAATAGCCTGGTCTCTGACATGGTCTTTTTAAAAGTGGAATAAAACCAAACAATTTAAACATGAAGTAATAAATAAATACATAGATGTATACATAAAAAATGAATATAAAGCTACTTTCTTCACATGCAATAATCTTTTTTTTTTCCCTTGGTGAAAATAGAAGAAAAAATTAAACTGAAAAGTTTGCGGCTTATACTTTTTTCCATTGACTCAATCAATGTAGCAGGAACAAATTTTAACCTATCATATGTTTTCTAAAATGTCAGGTTTGTTTTCAGATTTTTTCTGATGATAAAATTAAAACATGTTCAATTAATGAAGTTTTGAAAAAAACACCAAAAATTAAAAAAAAAAAAATTCTATTCCCAAGGTATAATCACTATTAAAATTATCAAAAATCAGGTGCCTGGGTGGCTCAGTCGGTTAAGCAACTGTCTTCGGCTCAGGTCATGATCCCAGGGTCCTGGGATTGAGCCCCGCATCGGGCTCCCTGCTCAGTGGGACGCCTGCTTCTCCCTCTCCCACTCCCCCTGCTTGTGTTCCCTCTCTCTCTGTGTCTCTCTGTCAAATAAATAAATAAATCTTTAAAAAAAATTATCAAAAATCTGAAAGCGATCCTTCCAGTTTTTTTCAAGGTATATAAGTAAATGGTTTTCATTAGGTCATACTGTGGACAGTTTGGGGTCTGGTTTTTTTTGTTTTTTCATTTAATCATGTCATGGGGATTCACATGACTTTGCGGAAACGGATGAGGGGTCCACCTTCATATCTTATGCCATTTGAATGTGTGAATGTGGTATCAATGATAGGATCTTTCATTGTACACAAATGTGCCAAGGTTCTGATTCCAGCGTTTGTTTTTTTAGCCTTAAGTTCTCCTATTCACTTCTTCCATAAGTGTAGCCTGATGTAGATGGATTGGCTGGAACACCCCCAGGCATCCCTCAGGCCTCCAAGTTAGCCTCCCCAGGATTCCTGTGGCCCTGACTCCTGCTGCTAGTGGTTCATTTGAGGGATCCCTTCATCAATTGGCACGCACCCTGCCTGGTTCACTTCTATGCCGTGTCAGTGCAGAATTCAGGACTCGCTCCTTTTTCAGCCTACTTACACAAAACCACTCCTGCAAGAGCAAGACCTTTGTCTGTGAATTGATTGAAGGTTTGGGGCAGCAGCATGCTGGTGTACATTACAGAAATGTGAGGAACTTCCAATTCAATATCAGACATCCATGCCCTGCAAAGATCTGCGGGGCCACCCCATACCATCCCCAGGCGTGTTAGCCCAAGCAGCACCCTAGCCTAGCTCCATTTCACTGGCCTGTCTTTACACCTCTCAACCTCTTCTCCTCTCCACAGCCTCACCTCCCCAGATTCTCCCCCCAGGCACTCCACAGTTGTCTCGATTTTACAGAATAATTTGTCTCCCTCCAGCTCCTTCTTAAAACACAGCCTCAGGGCCATTTTTGCCCATACCAAACTATCAAGATGCCCAGCAGAACAAAAGGGCTTTAAATTCAGTAAGATCCACAACAGAAAAATTCTCTCTCTACTGTGTAAGCATTTTCTGTGTGTTAATTGCAAATCAATACTTCTAGTCAATGGATAAAATTCATTGTTCTTAAAATATATGCATTTGGCATTTCATTATATGAAACCTGTTATCTGGTGTGAAATATGAGTTCAGTTGACCCAAGAGGAAAATATTTATTTATTTATTTTTATTATTATTATTTTTTTAAGGATTTTATTTATTTATTTGACAGAGAGAGACACAGCGAGAGAGGGAACACAAGCAGGGGGAGTGGGAGAGGGAGAAGCAGGCTTCCCGCTGAGCAGGGAGCCCGATGCGGGGCTCGATCCCAGGACCCTGGGATCATGACCAGAGCCGAAGGCAGACGCATAACGACTGAGCGCCCCAGGTTCCCCTAAAGGAAAATATTTAAACATTTATGCCTGATACGAGACTTTTCCATTCTGCCTGCCTATGAATTGAGACATATATATGGTCTATGTGTTATCATCAGTTACAGGTTCTGCCAGAGTTAGATCTAAGCTTAAGAACTGTTGAATAGAAAGTTTCCCATTAGTCTTCAAACTGCACTTATTTGTCTACTCAGCACAAATCACATGGGCCCTTCGAAGGACATGATGTAAAGTTTCGAGCCTTCGGCAAGTCATTTTTCTACCCTACCTTGCCCTGTTCGATCCCTGTCACATCCTGTTATTTGTTACAGCTGCAGTGTTTCGTGTTTTTTTTTTTCAAAATCTTCCCATTTTTTGTATCATTTCCAGAATTCCCTTAAGGTTTGTATTTTTTCAGTTGTTTGAAACAGTTTTTAATTGTCTAACAGTCGAATCCAAGGATTATCATGAGTCATATTTCCTGGTGCTTATAATCATAGCTCCTTTTTAGGGATCTTGGAAGTCACGTGAACTATTTTAGGACACAACACTATTTTGTATAAAAAAAGTAAACATGGGAATTAAGGAGGGCACTTGTTGTGATGAGCACTGGGTGTTATATGTAAGTGTGAATCACCAAATTCTACACCTGAAACCAATATTGCACTGTGTGTTAACCAACTGGAATTTAAATAAAAACTTAAAAAAAAGAAAAAGTGAACAGTTTTTCCTCAAAGACCCATGGGGAAATGAGAGCAATCAAGGCACTATTTTGATAAGCAAGCACTGTATTTTTGTTCCTTCCTTAATTTCCTAATTAAGAAACAGAAACATTGGGCGCCTGGGTGGCTCAGTTGGTTAAGCGACTGCCTTCAGCTCAGGTCATGATCCTGGAGTCCCGGGATCAAGTCCCGCATCGGGCTCCCTGCTCGGCGGGGAGTCTGCTTCTCCCTCTGACCCTCCCCCCTCTCATGCTCTCTGTCTCTCATTCTCTCTCAAATAAGTAAATAAAATCTTTAAAAAAATAAAATAAAATAAAAAAGAAAGAAAAAAGAAACAGAAACATTAAGCATTGTTAATTATAGATGGAATAATTATGTATTTATGCTTGGTTACGTACATACATATACTTTAACTCCATATTAAGGGCAATTAAGGAATGTTGAGGGGGAGAAAAAGGAAAAAAAAATAAATTATTTATGTCACCATTTTAAATTCTTTTTGTGAGGAGGAGGCAAATACATGAATTAAAACTTAAATTCTACCCCTATCAGTCTGGAACGCGTTGTGAAGTACTTGAGATGTGTTCTCTCGGTTAATGAATCAATCCCGTTAGATTGGGCCTTATCTTCCCATTTGACAATTGAGGCAACTAAGGTTTAGAGAAGATAAATAATTTGCCTAAATTTCTACAGGTTTTCAATAGGAAAGTTAAAAATGATGACTCATGGGGGTGCCTGGGTGGCTCAGTCGGTTAAGCGTCTGCCTTCGGCTAAGGTCATGATCCCAGGGTCCTGGGATTGAGCCCCATGTCTGGCTCTTTGCTCAGCGGGAAGCCTGCTTCTCCCTCTGCCGGCCACTCCCCCTGCTTGTGCTCACTCTCTCTCTGTCAAAAAAATAAATAAAATCTTAAAAAAAAAGAAAACAGGGCGCCTGGGTGGCTCAGTCGGTTAAGCGACTGCCTTCGGCTCAGGTCATGATCCTGGAGTCCCGGGATCGAGTCCCGCATCGGGCTCCCTGCTCGGCAGGGAGTCTGCTTCTCCCTCTGACCCTCCCCTTCTCACGTGCTCTCTCATTCTCTCTCTCAAATAAATAAATAAAATCTTAAAAAAAAAAAAAGAAAGAAAACAATGACTCTTGGTTTTCACTGTGTTCCAAAAACGAAACCAAGAGTGACTGCCACTCCTACTTGGGAGTTGCCATATTTCTTCATCTTCACATATGAAACATTATACTAGGCGGTTAGCACAAAAGATATAAACAGTCCAGGCTGTTCCTGACAGACCTGTACACTGTATTGACCTAATAATTAAGAACTTTATTCTTTGGGAAGCCATTAAACCTATTGCCAACAAAGGGTTTTAAGCTGGAGTCTACTATGTTGTCTACTTTGGCCTCTGTAACAACCTAAAATAAAGAGGTCAGGTCTGTATAGTTTGAGCTCTGCAGCCGCCCAGCATCCCATAGGTATAACACAAAGGACTGGCTGTAAGGTCAGCTCTTTCTTTGATGACTCAGAACTCACTGCCTTGCTTCAGAGATCAGTTACAAGCATTATCCTCATGGTACCATGGATGAGCCGACTTATTTTTCAACCCAGGTCCCGGCTGATGGGATGTTAAGAGTTCTCTTTCGGGTGCCTGGGTGGCTCAGTTGGTTAAGCGACTGCCTTCAGCTCAGGTCATGATCCCAGGGTCCTGGGATCGAGTCCCGCATCGGGTTCCCTGCTCTGCAGGGAGCCTGCTTCTCCCTCTCCCACTCCCCCTGCTTGTGTTCCCTCTCTCGCTGTGTCTCTGTCAAATAAATAAATAAAATTAAAAAAAAAAAAAGAGTTCTCCTTCACCTTTCCCTGGATGGATCCTACCAAAAGACTTTAAAGCCCCTGGGCTATGTGGTTTTAAAAATTTACTGAGCGATGGAGTTAGTTTTGAAGTTAATGTTTCCTTCTTTGCTTAATAGTTTTCACAGTGTATAGACAGAATAAAAGACCTGGAGAAACGATTTATAAATCCCGAGGATGAGAACAGAATCCGCTTCATTCCAGGGAAAGATATGACCCAAGAACAAATGATCAAAAAATTAGATGTGGTAAGCATTCTTTCTTATAATAGTGTCAGCCCCTTGTGGATCAGTGTCACAGATATCTGTGGTACTGTTTCGTCTTATGCAGACAGATTTATCCCTCATCCCTCACTATTCTAGCTACTAATACAGTCCTTTCATCATAATCCAGTAACAAAACCTAAGCTTGTTTCTAATGCTTGCCAGAAAGAAGTAAAACCTTGAGTGGTCTCAAAATGCCCACTTTTGTCTCATAGCCCAAAGGGACAATTTTGGCATTTTCAGTGGATTAATTTGTCTTCCTGATGGGCGTGTATCAGAGGAATGGCAGCATAGAAACTGGGTGGAGCGGAGAGGGCCACCCTCTGCCATGGAGAGGAAGAATTCCCAGAGCTGTCTGGAGGGGGGTGGGGCAAGGGAAGTCTTGACTTAGCCCAGTGCTGAAGGCTTTCCTAGAGCTGTCTTGGCAACTGTGTGAAAGCAATCTGTGTTCATTAAGGGGGAAAACAATAGTGCTCTAATTAAGAAAGATTTTGACTTGCATGACTTTTTTTCTTTTTTAATGAAATTGTTTTCAACGTAGCTGGAACTACAGCTGGCCAAGAAGGAGGAGAAGTTACTGGAAAAGGACTTCATCTATGAACAGGTGTCTCGGCTCACGGACAGGCTCTGCAGCAAAACTCAGGCCTACAAGCAGGACACACTGCTCTTAGCCAAGAAGGTCTGCCCGAGACCCTGCCTTGTCCCTTCTGCCTACACTCCTTTCATTTTCCACAGACTGCTTTATTTACCGAGAGCAGCACTGGAGAGCTTAGGCTTTATGACTAGAGACATATAAAGTTGTAAAATTAAAGAGGTAAAGGTGAATCTTAGAAAATTGTCCAAAGTGGGGTTCAGTCTTGTTCCCTGAATGAATATTCACTGGATACTGGGCAAACTTAAGCTTTTCAATGACAGTTTACAAGTTCCACTTAACAGGGCACCTACTCAAAATATGACAATTACTACCCTTATAGTTCATTTGCCAAGTTAAATCCTTTCTAGTTCCTTGTGATTCGAGGGCCTCACTTACCCAGCGGTCTGCATGAAAGCGGCCCCAATCCAGAACTCAGCCAGAACCCAGAAACGGACAAGGACCATTACAAGAGAACGGCAATCACACGACACCCATCCCTAGTAGTCCTTTGGACGGAGTCACGGCCAGGCCCCACTAGCAAGACAACACTAGTAGCATGGAGCTTCCTAATTTCATACATTTAAAATACGAGGACTGCTGATTCACAGCTACCCAGTCAGGCTGGGACTGCTCGAGCGGCCCGCGAAGGGGCAGCCAGCAGGAGGGTGGTGGGTGATTTGGGTGAGGCAGGGCCTCGCACCACAGGGCAGTCAGAGGACCCTGTCCCCCTGCCCTTACGAGGCCCCCTGCCCCTGGGAGCCTCCCCCTGTGACAGCACAGGGATTTTAGGCAGCAATAGTTACTGAACCTACTATGTGCTCCCCTCATGAGCGCACATGAGGGTGTGAGGTTAGAAACAAAGAGGAAGGGACACATGGTCCACACCTAGTGTCGGGAGACAGGTAAAAAAATAAATCATGGTCACACCCACACCCATGATGGTGGGCTCCTGGGGGCAGTGACTGTTCCTCATTCTTTTTTTTTTTTTTTTAAGATTTTATTTATTTGAGCGAGTGTGTGTGCACACGTGAGCGGGGAGGGATGGGG
Organism: Mirounga angustirostris; assembly: GCF_029215605.1. NCBI lineage: Eukaryota > Metazoa > Chordata > Mammalia > Carnivora > Phocidae > Mirounga > Mirounga angustirostris. The sequence goes on along the minus strand of NW_026991720.1, from coordinate 84,868,788 downwards.
GAGGTGGTGGAGGGGCAGAGGGAGAGGGAGAGAATCTCAAGCAGACTCCCCGCTGAGTACAGAGTCCCACGCAGGGCTCAGTCTCATGACTCTGAGATCATAACCTGAGCCAAAACCAGAAGTTTGACTCTTAACTGACTGAGCCACCCAGGTGCCCCTGTTCCTCATTCTCCTTAATTTCCCCAATGCCTAGCATGCGCTAAACTCAAGAATTTATCGAATGAGTGAACAGTCATTCCCATTCCAGAAACAGTTCTGGCGCACTAAGGAAACAGAATCATTGTAAATCTCAAGCCCCCTTTGCTGTTTTTATTAGGCTTTTACAGGACTGCTCTGAGGACTTCTGCCAGCGGACTGATCCCTCAGTCCTGGGGCTCGTGTGCAATTCACAACTTTACTTCAGAAAATAGAAATGTTAAGACTTCTTTAGTCTCATGAACTTTGCCTGAATTAGCATGCCCAATGTTTCTCTAAATGTTGCCTCCCTTCCTTTTGCAAATGAATTTCCCTTTCTTTAGGGGAAGTCCGTTTTCACTGAGGGCTGGCTTGTCAAAGCTGTTGGCAGAGTCTGTCCTGAAGTCAATTATAATGCTATAGAAATGCAAATGGTGGTGATTGCCACCTGGGAGGGTTCCATCAGAGGAGTCAGCCTGGTGATTTCTCTCTCCCCCCCACCTTTCCCCACCTTTGGTGCTCTCTCCCTGGCTTTTTTTTTTTTTTTTTCCATTTAAAATTATGATCTCTTCATAGTAGGCAGAACTAGAAGGTAGAATGTTTCAGATCCCAGGTCTGTGATTTACCAATATTAGTGAGTGACCTTGAGAAGGATACATAAATGACCTTAAGACTAAGTTTCCTAGGGCGCCTGGGTGGCTCAGTCGTTAAGTGTCTGCCTTCGGCTCAGGTCATGATCCCAGCGTCCTGAGATCGAGTCCTGCATCGGGCTCCCTGCTCCTTGGGAGCCTGCTTCTCCCTCTGCCTCTCTCTCTCTCTCTCTCTCTCTGTCTCTGTCTCTCATGAATAAATAAATAAAATCTTTAAAAAAAAAAACAAAACTAAGTTTCCTAATCTGTGAAATGGGTGTGATATCAGCTTAAGTTGTAAGCATTCAGTAGTTAAGAAGTGGCCAGTCCCTTGTGGGAGCTCAACAAGAATGCGTATCTCAAGTCTCTCACCTTTCCTAGATAGCTTATGGCTCCTCTTGCAAATTTCCCAAATGAACAGAAAATGGGAAGTCCCAGGGCACCTGGTTAAGTGTCTTTAACTCTTGATTTTGGCTCAGGTCATGATCTCAGGGTTGTGAGATTAAGCCCCATTCCCCATATTGGACTCCACACTAGGCATTGAGCCTGCCTAAGATTCTCTCTCTCCCTCCTCCCCTCCCCTCTTCCTCTAAAAAAAAAAGTGGTGGCAGGGAGGGGACATCCCAGTCAAAGACTTAGAGCAGCCCAGAAGCCCAGAATAACACCATCCTTCTCTGGAGGAGAAAAGGAGGATGGCTAGTTACACACACATACACACAACTGATGAATTAATGAAATTTAAGATAATGACTCATCATTGAAGCTTTAGCTTCCTAAAAATTACTGCAGTGTACAACAGTTTTTAAAATGCATATTCCCTATTCCTTTAAAGAGACAACGTATATATAATAATCAGTCATTATATTTTCAGAAAAAGGTAAATCACTGGCAGCAACATTTCTCTATGCAAATGTAGACAGATAGACCAGTGTATGCTCTATTAGAAGAAGAAAGTGTTTCAAGATCAGGTGTAGTTTTTGGAAGCTCTTATTCATGTCTCAGTGTACCCTGGTTCAAATGACTGGAGGATTAGAATAGAATAGAATAGAATTTGTTAATTCCTTCATTAAACAAACATTGTTTTAATTGTCCTTGGTGCCTATGTTCCACTCAGTCCTATCTTTTAATTCTTTGATGATAACTAGCTGATGTGAAATCGTAAACATACACATAGAACAATGGACATTTCATTTCAAATTATTGGCCAGATTTTCCCCAGGTTCAGCTCATGCTTGCTTATGATCTAATAATGATGCATCCCAGGAATTATGATCAATAATGCAACCATAATGAGGTATATTTTCCATTAAAAAATCATTTCAGATACAGGACCTCTGCTGATTATCTTATATACGTAATGAGTAATTTTTAAATAAAGTTTTTGTTCTACCAGATTTTTCTCCACTGGATGAGTGACAAATTAAAAACATGGCAAAATTAGGCCAAAACTTAGATCTCAAGAATACCCTGTCCCCTTCTCCTTATCACCTCTTAAAAATAAAGGGACTATTTCCCTCAATGCTATCCACTTGGAACCCCGGTAACTAGATGAACAGATCTGTTTCTTCTCCATCCTATCCTTATTTACACAGCCAGGATATTGGGTTCAATCTCTGAGATCTCCTCTAATTCTTATTTTCTCTGAGTTCCCCCTTAAACTCTCCTTCCTTGAGGCAAGAATGCCCCACACCATCCTAGACAGCCCATCAGCCTGCCGTTTTCATAACTCTTCATGGAACATACATAGCCTAAGCATTGGGTTCTTTCATTCTAGATGAATGGCTACCGGAAAAAGATCAAAGATGCTACGGAACAAACAATGGCTCTTGTTGCTGAGCTGTCCATGAAACAAGCTCTGGCCATTGAACTCCAGAAGGAAGTCAGGGAGAAAGAAGACTTCATCTTCTCTTGCAGTTCCAGGATAGAAAAGGGCCTGCCACTCAATAAAGACATTGAGAGGGAATGGTTGAAGGTACTTCGAGATGAAGAAATGTATGCCTTGGCCATCGCTGAAAAGTCTCGGGTAAGCTTTATCTTCCACGTCACATTTGTAAAGTATGCCAGGAAGGGCCATTTTCAGAGATTTCCGTCCTCCCAAAATATATGAAAAATTTCCCACTCTACCACACACTTAGTTCTGACAATCATTAGAGAGGAGTTTTGCTTAAGACAGGACGTAGACAAGTCAAAATCATAGTCCAAAGTGCCATAATATTCTCCAGAAAACACTCATCGAGCCCCAAGGCCCATCCCACAGCCTTATGTCATGGCCTGTGTGGCTGAACGCCACGGACTCCCATTGGCAGGACGGTAGCTGGGCTGGCCCTGGTTTTATCAAAGGTCTGTAGTCTCTGTCCTTGCACCCCTGCTGAGAACACACCTTATTCTCCCATGTCTGGCTACCAGGGCCCCCACGGCACACTGTGAGGCCTCCAGCATCTGCCGGTTGTCACAGCCCTCTGCAGACTCTTGGTCTGCGTCATAGGCCTCAAGGTCACAGCCTTCCTCTCCTGCCACTGGCCTCAGTCTAGGTCTGTCACTGACTACGCCCACATGTGACCTTGAGGTTCAAAGCAAGTTGCTAACCACTTCTGTCCTCTGGTTCTGCTTTACTCCTTAGTTCCTCCTTTGTAACATTTGCTCACCAGTGACTTACTCCAGCCTTTTTCAAAAACGTGGAAATACTGAGTGCTTGATGAAAGATATTGAAGCTGGAATACAGTGAATTTAGGACCCACTAACCAGTTTATGGTAAACCCTAAATCCCAGGAACAGAATAATGCTTGAGTAACACAGGTCATTCCAATGAGACACTCTGTGTGTGTGTGTGTGTGTGTTAGTGACGCCACCCTCATAACCTCCTGTCCCTTTGGGAAAGTATCAGCCAGCACAGCCTAAGACTGCTCAGACCCAGCTGTGTCTGCTGGGCCCTAAGGATGAAGTGACTTCACTATAGTTTTCAGAGAACTAAAAAGGAAAAATCATTCTTTGCAGGAGTTCTTGGTAGCAGATAACCACCAGCTGCCCAATGGTGTTTACACAACTGCAGAGCCACGTCCCAATGCCTACATCCCAGAGGCCGAGGCCACTCTTCCTTTGCCCAAACCATATGGCGCGTTGGCTCCTTTCAAGCCCAGTGAACCAGGGGCCAATATGAGGCACATAAGGAAACCTGTTACAAAGCCAATTGAAATCTGAGCATGTGAACCAATCTGGGCTTCTGAAGGAGACACTTTAACCAGGCTGCCTCATATGCCCAGCTGGAAAGTTCCAGTGTAATAGCTCTAAATTACAGACAAATGCAGTATCCACAATTGACCAACAACGGAGAACAACATGGCTTCCTTTTACACTCATCAGCTATTATATTTTACATGATGTTAAGTAGGACATAGAATTTTCCTACAATTATGTCAAAGCATATTTCTGTATTGTTCATTTTTTTCTTTTTCACTCTATATATTGACTACCTTTCAGAAATACATAGTAGTCCAGGTGCTATAAAAATAAATCAATTTTCAATGCAGTACAGAAATTGGCAGCGTGGTCTTTGTTTATTGAAGAAGAAAAAAGCAAATACTGTTCAATATATTGACTTGAAAGAGAAAGATAGAATGATTGTTTGAAAAGGAAAATATCCCAAGTATCACAGAGGTTATAATTCACTTTGTTAAATAGTTGCATTTGAAGTTCATGTTGATAAATGTAAATCAAGTAAAAAGCAGTAAGGACGCTTGTCCTTTTAAAAGTAATACTATGATCATTCTTTTTACAAGTAAAGAATCCTTTTGCTTCAAAAATAATTATGCCCTAATTTATCTTTCCCATAAATCTAGATTTTTTACAACGTTACATACAAATAAACCTGTGCTTAAGTTCTGACTCCAGATTTTTAAAAATTCCAATGAAAACATTTATAGCTTTGCATGTGGCAGAGTTGAAAATGAGGCCAGTTCCACTTACTTCATTACTCTGATTTTATTGCATTTCACCCAAGCATATTTTCCTAATTGTGTTTTTATATTTTCTCACGTATGAAAATACCCAAGTGGATTTTAAAACTGACTTTACTTCATTAATATGTTCAAACCATATTTCATATTGGTGTTGGGTATGGATTTTGTGTCACAATTCTGGAAGTGAGAAATACCACATCCCTTCTTCTTCTTCTTCTCCTTTTTTTTTTTTTTTTTTTTTTGGCTAAATGAAACAAAATCTGTTCCAAGCCCCTATCCTGCCAGAGTGGAGGGAAATTTAATCTCATTCTCAGCCTACAAGTTAGTCCTGAATCTAACTTGGTTGTTTTATAAAGTTATTAAAAAGCAAAGTGCCTGTGATAAGTAACAGTGTGTGGTTAATACAAAGAAATACTGCGTACTTCAACACACCTCCTGTGTCGTAGGAATTAGTAATTGCATCAGGGATCCAAAAATAGACCTGTAGGAACAACGGGAGAATGGAAACCTAATTCTTTAACACAAAGGGATAGATGTTAAGTAAGTATCACGGCCTGGGCTACTGGTGCCTACAGAAGGAGCCACTATGCACTGGTGTGGCTGGGGGTCACAGTCAGATGGACTAGTTGATCCGGCCCTTAAACACAAGTAAGATTTTAATAAGTGGGGAGGGGCTTCCAGATGGGGGAAATAGCCTAAGCCAGGCTCGCAAGTAAGAAGACAAAAGCTGTTCAAGGCCCAGCGAGCTGCCCTGTCTGGAACAGCATGTTCATGTCGGGGAACTGTGTTTAAGGCCGGGATTTAGGAAGCGCTCAATGTCAAGGAGTTTGGGTCTTATCCTGTAACGAAGGGCTATGAGCAGAGGGATGACAGAACCAGTCTCAGTGGAAGTCAGATGACTCGGACTCCACAAAGACACCGAAACGACGCAAGTATGAAAGGGTAGGGAGTGAAAAATAATGATCTTGAGATTTTGAGCCTCTGTGACAACTACATATTTGACCAAAAAGGGAACTTCTGTAGGAGAGGGCAGTTTTGGGAACACAAGTATGATTTTAGAAAAGAAGTTGAATTATTGTACTAGCTAGTGATATTTATAAGCATGACAATTCCACGAGTTCACTTGGAGAAATTGTGAAGAGAGAAAAGCAAAGGGCATCGGCTGACCCCAGGCAAGCGACTACCGTTATGGGTCAGAATGAAGTCACCATAAAAGAGAGAGAGAAGAAAAAAGAAAAGTGGGAGAACTAGTTAGGTGCCATGGGGGCCCTCAGAGAGGGAATATGCTCATGGACTCATGATTCCTGGCTGGAATAGAAAGGCTATGTTCAAAAAACGAAAGACTCAGGCCAAAACCTTCAGTGTTTCTTCTTCTTCTTTTTTTAATGAAAAGATATTACTAGATCAAACTTTTATAAATACAAAAAACTTGAACATATTAAAGTACAGTTCCATCTGAACCATCACAAAGACAAATCCTACTCTCAATACCATTATGTACACCCTGCTGTATATGACAAATTATTCTCTGCTGGAAATAGCAGATTTGACCCGGTCCAAATTCAGTTCTTTGAAAAGTATCCTCTTTCCAAATAGAGTTCTTCTGTAACGAATTTTTATGCTTGTCATATGTTATCTTCAACAACACATCTAGTTTTTTTCTTAGCACCGTCCCCTACATTTTTTTTAAAGCGTAATTTTATTTCAGAGTGCAATACAGACTCGCTTTTGGCCTGTGAAGTCATTAGGAAGGTAAGCCGCTAAGTCGTCACTGAGGACACAGCATGCCTCTCAGACTGTTCTGTCACTCCTCCCCACTTGACTGCTTGTCTGCTTTTCAAAGCCGGGATGAGGTACAGCAATTTAGTTCTGTCTGAACAAGTACCAAACTGGAATTCAGATGGCTTAACAATGTATTCTGATTTTGGTTACCAATTTTAAAGAATTGTAAAGGACTCTTGATGGAAGTCAAGCTAATGCACAAGATTAAAATACTGGGAGCGGATACAACTGCATTTTCTCTTTCATAAGCCTAAAAGCATTGTGGTGTGTTTTAGAGCTGCTTCCTCTACAAATTTTGCATCCACATTGTCATGTCCTTCAAGAGCATACAGAGCTGGAAAAATAAGGAGAAAAGAGTTACTGCGTAGCCATGGAACTTCTGTAATAACATTGTGTCTGCAGCTCATTGACATCGTAATTACTTTATATTTTAGTAAAACACGTTACTCTGAAAATGTGTTGTTAAAATTTATTCTACCTCAGCCCCAAGAAAGGTCATTCGCATCAACCATATGGGTTTTGAGCCTCTTAAACCCGCTTAAAACCTCAAAGGTGATTATTCCTTTGGTAATTCACTCTAGGATTAATCAGTGTGTTACTGATTAAAACTAGCTGCAGTAAGGACTGCTTAGAAGTAAGGAGTATTCCAGAAAGAAAGGGGTCCACAGAAGTGAACAGGGACTGATGTGTCAAGAGAAAAGCAGGAAAGCCCTGAAGTTACCTTGACTGGAAGATTCTCTATCTGTCAGTATTTCAATGAAGTAGTTCAGGGGCAGGAACTCCACGCTGCCTGGCGACTTGTCAATCATAGAACTCCGGGGCTAAAAGGGAAACCACTTCTGGTATCAGCTCATTCTCCAAAACAATCACAAACTTAAAAAAGGAGGCTAAGAACTACAGCTGCTGCCTCTGTGGAGATGATGAAATGGGCAAATAGGATCCAACAACAACATTTAGTGGGGCTGTGCTTGCTCGCAGACTCACCTGTTTCTTATAGTTTAGCAGCAGTCGCTTCACGTGGTTCCGGGAAATGATGTTAGAACTCATAGGATGATCCCAAAGTCGGCAGATCTTCTGACCAATAAGCTATTATGCAAATTGAAAAATAGGTAGAGCGAGATTTTTAGGGCAGTGAAACTACTCTGTACAGTACTCTAATGATGGACCCATTGCATTATACGTTTGTCCAAAGGCATAGAATGAACAACACCAAGAGTGAACCCTAACGTTCACTATGGGCTTTGGGTGATTGTGATGCATCAATGCAGGTTCGTCAGTTGTAACACATGGACCGCGGTGGTGGGGGTGTTGGTAATAGGGGAGGCTCTGCACATGTCGGGGCAGGGGGGTGGACAGGGAAATCTCTGGACCTTGCACTCAATTTTCCTGTAAACCTAAAACTAAAGAAATTAAGCCAATAATAACAATAAAAGAATGGGAAAAAATACAGAGAGGAGAATGTAGCTTATACTGCATTAAGTACATGTACCTTATACCTACTTATAATTTAAAAAGGATTATTCCAAAGTAGCTGGTTAGTCTAAAAGAGAGGCCCTTTATGGTTAATGACCCTTGAAGAAAGGCCATTTCCTATGAGGTGTGCCTCTGAATTTTGAATAAATACTCCCTTAAATTCAACCCTGAGGAAAGTAGTTTATTCACTGATGTTGCCAAATTCTTTTTCTGAAATGGAGTTCATCTGCTACTCTTCAAAACTGGGTACCTGCAACTCTAAGTGAGGTCTCGATAGGAAACAAAAGGTTGTTCTCCCCAGTGTCCTGCCCAGAAAATTTTAATTCCCTAAGAGCTTGAGGCAAAGAAAAACAAAACAAAACAAAACAAATTAAATGTTCAGAGACTTTCCCCAGAGAGATCTAGCTGTGGAAAATATGCTTTGTTTTCTATCCTTGCCTTTGCTTCAGTAAGCTGTGAGGAGGAGAGGGTGTTACAAAGGAAAACGATTAGGTCCAGAAGGCAGCGGACATCCCTTCGTGGGAGGATCGTGTCAGAGATACAAGTGTGCGAGGTATGTAAACAGAGCAGAGAGCTGGCCCCGGGCTGGCAGGGTCAGGAATTCTGCGGAGTCCAAGGCTCTGAAGACCTTGCTGTGGAATTTCATATTTTCATAGTATTTCTGACTCTGAGAGCCAATATCCCCCATCAAAACAAGGAGTGCCTGGCAAACCCTTTCTCTCATGTCTCTCGTTTGTCCTTCAGCCTGGGAATGTCTTCCTGCCGTAGTAGAAACGGCAGTGGGAGGAAATGCAGTTCCAGAACCTTCTGACCTCACCTGGATTTAAATTTCTTATCAGTTTAAATGCCAAAAAACACCTGTTTCCCCTCTCCCTCCCCTCAGACTCACAGATGTAAATATTAGTGCAGTTTCGTAAGAGGGGAAAATGGCTAAGTGTTTCAGGCAGGCTGTGCCAGGCAGTACAAAGCCAGAGGAGCAAGCTTTTTGTCGGCGCCGCAGGGAACGGCCAGCGAGCGTGAAGATGGATGGGATTTCTGGGAAAGGACTGAAAAGTGAAACAATTCAATTGACTTTAGCCCAAAACAAGTAAATGCTCCCTTTGCAAGAAGAAACTGAAGGAGGTTCATACCAAGGCTTATGGAGAGAATAAAATATAATTCAGGATTACCGGGGGAAGCCGCACAATGATGCTGAATTTTAGTTTTTCATTTTTCTCTGAATTGTCCAGATCTACAAAAAAGTTAGATTGGCAAATAAAACAAATCTCCATTTTAATATGTGAGCAAGCTAATAATACTTCAGTGGTTCATTCTGATAACACACATTCCCCACCCTGGATTCTCAAGCTAAAGTCTGACAATACCTCGAAAGTCTTAGTTTGTTGTCTCTGAATACAAGGGCTTTCTTTTAATGAAGCAGTTTCTATATGGCATGAAACAGGCTGCCACTCACAAAACAATTTTACGAAGTGAAAACAGAAGGCACCTTGGGGAACGGCAAATACTTTAACATATATTAACAAAACTCATCTATAAAATACCACAACGAATAATTTCAGCAAGTGATTACACTGGAGACCTTCAAGTTCAGATTCACAAGAGCACTGCATCTCTCAGTTTCTCCTGCATTTCCAGTCTAAGTCTGTGTTGACAGAGTTAATCAGCTGAAAATAAGCCATTTCATGACATTTTCTCGAGAAACAAGCCTTCAGAGTCTCCTATCCTCAAGTGCCCTCATGCACAGAAAAGGAATGTAATAGCTGTGTGTGGATCGAGAAGCCCTCTGGGGCCTCTTGAAGGTCTGAGGCACTTCAAATTAGCCCAAAGCCTGGCTGCAGGAAATGAACTGTACTCGGCAGGACACGCGGCATACTTTGCAGAGCCCATTGCAAGAGGCAAATGAGGATCCCCTTGTTTCAGTCCTAAGGATTTCAAGATTTAATGTGGAGCATTACACCGAGCATGGGGCGGCCCTGACTGCACGAGGGCCCTGTGTGACCGCACGGGTTGCGCACCACCAAGCCCGTCCTGATGGGGCTCAGGGCCAGGCTGGCACTGTGGCAAACTCGGAGCCTCTTACCTTTCATGAGCCTTGTGACAGCCGTTTCGGTGAGAAGCAACACCCCATCATCAATGTAATGCAGCAGGTTATGCAAAGGGAGACAGTGCACGCCGAGGAGCGTGTGCAGAGTGTGAAAACCTAGGCAAGAGATTGGGAGGGTAAACAGGGTCAGCCAGCATCTCCAGGCTTCTAGAGGGAGTGAATTCAATGATGTTACTAAAGCCCTTAGCTCAGCGCCTTGGCACGGAGAGTCTAATAAACGCTGCTTGAAGACACGGTCCGAGTCTCCTGCTTTGTGTTAGCATGATTAAGTATCGTGCTGGGTAGATATGAGTTCGCAACAAGCGTGTGTGTCCCTTCTCAGGCAAAAAGACAAAAAGAGGCAGGGCCTGCTCGATGAAAAACAGTTTTACAGTTTAATAGGTTTGCAGTTCTGCGGTGAGATGCCAAAAGAGAACAGTTAACAGAAGAGCCTCAAACGCCAGATGCCCAAGCTGAAAGGCTGACAGGTAGGGACCACTTTGCCAACACGGAAAAATTTTGAACCGGCAGGGGACAGTCTATATGCCCGACCTCTGTGTATGCCCTACAAGGGCTTTTGGGGTCTACTTGAACTAAATTATAAAAAAAGAAAAATTTAAATAATATGGTCAGATAGCAAATCTACAGGAATTCAACAGAGAGGAAGGCAACTCCCTCAAACCTAAGTCTTGTGGTGGGCGTTACTCAAACACTCAGAAACCGAGAGTTCTAAGCACACTGTTAATAACAAACAATAAAAGCAACATCCATGGGAGAACAAGATATCAGTCCAGGAGAGAATGAGAAAAGCCCTCTTGGAAAAGACAGCACATGAGGGGAGCTTTGAAGAGTAAATGCAATGCCTGGGGGTGGCAATGAGGCCAGAGAATACACAGAGTGGAGACAGTAGAAAAAACCACCTTGTCATGAGCAGACCTGTACTAGAATCCTGCTGTGTTACTCACTAACTACAGGTAAGTAGCCTTTGTGTGCCTCCATTTCTTTATGCTGAGCATGAAGTCACCAGTAGCTTTCCCACATGGCTGCTTGGAGAACTAACGCTAGGTCTATGAAGAGCCTAGCATATGACAGAACAACGGCGACCATTAACAAACACGTACTGAGGCCTTTAATCTATGCATTGGCTAACTTGATCCTCAACACCATGAGGTGGGAACCACCTGATTCCCATTTTATCCATGGGGAAACCAAGATTCACAGGAGCTAAGAAAGTTGCCCAGGATCATATCATTAGTAAGTGGCCGAGCTAAATGTGAAAGCAGGCTATGGGACTTAAGTCGAGGCTCTTACCCATGACATTATCCTGCCCCAAGAACTGGTAGCTGGGTTAATGGGACAATATGAACAGAGGCCCAAAGGTGAGAAAGTAGGGGGCATGTTCAGAAAGTACTACATGACCCAACTGAGTTGGAATCAGGTGTACGAGAGGAATGGTAGGAGGTAAAGTTGGAATTTATTTAACAAATCCCTTCCAGACACCAGACAAGGAGCTGGGTATACAATAATGAGGAAAACAGACCCCACAGCTGCTCCCATCCACCTTCCAGTCCGATGGGAAGACAATCAAATAATCACAAAAATATACATTCTTAAAGATGTGACCAGTTTGGGGCGCCTGGGTGGCTCAGTCAGTTAAGCATCTGACTCTTGGTTTCAGCTCAGGTCATGATCTCAGGTTCATGGGATCGAGCCCTGCCTCAGGTTCCAGGCTCACCGGGGAGTCTGTTTGAGAGTCTCTCTCTCCCTCTGCCCCTCCCCCTGCTTGTGCACACATGCATGCTCTCTCTCCCTCTCTCTCTCAAAATAAATAAAATCTTTTTTAAAAAAATGGCCAGTTCTATAAAGGGAAAAGTGCAGGGTGCTCTGAGTGCACACAACAGGGCCTGAATGCTGAATGACAGCAAGGAATTTCTTATTTAGTAGACTTTGGGGAGGGACACTGAGCAAGATAGAAAAAAGGATTTGAGTTTTACTCTTGGACTATTAAAATGGCAACAGGCAAAGAATGGACTGGAGTATGGACAGTTTGCTACAAGAGGTATGTAAGACAAACATGTTGGGAGGCCACTGAGTGAACCTGCGCCAGAGGTAATGAGGACTCGGACGGTGAAGCAGGAAGGAAGGGACCGGAAGCGCATGGCCACAGGTCCAGACTTGGAAGCTGATGAGGTGTGAATAGGGAATAACAAAGGATCACAGCCTTAGGCGCTTACATGACAAAGAAATGATGCCCAAAGAGCAGGAACTTGAATTCAGAGCAGTCACGGAGTTTTCTCTCCCTGAGCACATGAATCATGAGCAGTGAGGGACTGAGGCCTAAGTCCCGGCCACATCAAGGGTCAGATAAAGTGCGGACTCTGCCCACAAGCAGATGTTAAGGGGCTGACGACAAGATGACTCCGCTGGCAATCCAAAAAAAACTGATTTTCTGATTTTACTAACTAATCAACAACATGAGAGGTTTTTTTTTTAAGATTTTATTTATTTACGTGAGAGAGTGAGAGACAGCATGAGAGTGGGGAGGGTCAGAGGGAGAAGCCGACTCCCTGCCGAGCAGGGAGCCCGATGTGGGACTCGATCCTGGACTCCAGGATCATGACCTGAGCCGAAGGCAGTCGCCCAACCAACTGAGCCACCCAGGTGCCGCCCTCCATGAGAGTTTTCAAATGGATTTGGACATTCTTCCCAAGATTAAAAAAAGTTATGAAATTCGTTCTGAAGAAAAGTTTATTAAAGGTTCCTATAGATTTCCTCGATTCGAAATTTCTCCTGCAGCCCTGCATCCATGTCCTAAAGATCCCTGATGGCCCTTCATCCTCTATCCCTAGGGCACAGCCCCACATCCAACAATCCACTCTTGGCTTCCTCTGCATGTCAGCTCCAGGCAACAGAACAAATCGGCTAAAAGTAGGCATCAGTTCCAAAACAGAGCTTTTCCAGCCAACTCTAGTCCTCATCCTCCAGGGTTCCTGGCCTCCACTAGCCCGTGAGGGGAACACAGGTCCCATTTAAACCACAACTGCTCCAGCTCCAAACCATGACTCCCTTTCGTGGTCCTCATTCCCTTTATTCTTTAACCAATTGGGTTCCAAGTTTCCAACACTTGGAAATCAAACAGTTCTCACTAGTCCAGCAGGCTTGGAAAGCAAGCACACATACATACAAAAGTACATGAGAAAACACCCTGTATTTACCCACACATGTGCACACCCACGTGACCCAGTGTCGCTTTCCACGTCACATGAGGGAAACCAACATTTAAGAGAAAAGGACAGAGGGCGCCTGGGTGGCTCAGTCGGTTGAGCGACTGCCTTCGGCTCAGGTCATGACCCTGGAGTCCCGGGATCGAGTCCCGCATCGGGCTCCCTGCTCGGCAGGGAGTCTGCTTCTCCCTCTGACCCTCCCCCCTCTCATGTGCTCTCTCTCTCTCTCTCTCTCATTCTCTCTCTGTCAAATAATAAATAAAATCTTTATAAAAAAAATAATAAATAAACAAGGTTTCATTGGGCGCCTGGGTGGCTCAGTCGTTAAGCGACTGCCTTCGGCTCAGGTCATGATCCTGGAGTCCCGGGATCGAATCCCACATCGGGCTCCCTGCTCAGCGGGGAGTCTGCTTCTCCCTCTGACCCTCTTCCCTCTCATGCTCTCTGTCTCTCATCCTCTGTCTCTCAAATAAATAAATAAAATCTTTAAAAAAAAAAAAGAGAGAAAAGGACAGAGACACTTGACCCATGGACACAAACCATTAAGTCTACTCATAATAATTCTCAATCGCTATGGATAACATTCTCCATGTTTTCCCTCCTTACATATCCCTGGGAAGGAGTGTGATGCTTCCTAGAAAGTAAAGTTTTATGGTCTCCTGGGTAAAAATTGTCCCTAGTAAGTCACTTTCATTTACTTACAAATGGGGCTTGAACATACATGGTGAACGAACCTGAAAGTATCAACCCAATCCTCTACCAAGTCTTTTGTGTTGATGACAAATGATAAAGAGTTGAAGCCAGAAAGTCATATATAGTTTTCATGAAATCCCTTCACTCTTTCTAGAGGGCACCTGGAAATTCCTATTCTATTGGGATAATTTAAAGTCCTCTAGTCTCCTCACGAATGGTCACTGTCAGATTCCTATAAATCATAAGAAACTCCTTGTGCCCAACACTACCCGCATGTCTTATAAGGTCAGGTGTATGGACAGAGAAGGCATGAAGGACTCCAAACTGAGTCAGATGTATCACAAATGCAGACAAGCCAGGACATGCAATGGGGATTTCTGGGCCCATAAACAGTCAATGTTTGGCATCAACTAATTCAAATGGAATATAAATTTCAAGAGGCAGCACAGAATAGTCATTAAAAGAACAGATTTTGGAACCAGACTTCCTGGATTTGAATACTGGCTCTGTTGCTTAATCACTGTGTGACTTTCAGGCAAGTTACATAAACTTTCTGTGCCTCAGTTTCACCATCAATAAAATGGGAATAATATTAAAGTGGAACCATATGAAAGTGCCTTTTTTTTTTTTTAAGTCAAAAACTGGTTGGATACTGACAATTTAATGTGGTTCATGTTAAGCTCCTACCATTTAGGACTGTTAGGAAAATTGAATGTGCTTACTTATGTAAAGTACTTACAGCAACTGGCACAAAACGGGCACCATCTACATATTGGCTTAAAATGAAAGAGTAAAGGAATGAATTACTGATAGATGATGGGATAGATGTATATATATAAATAAATTAAATTAAACTGGCTAATAAACATTATGTAGTGACAGTTATCATAAAGCTTAACACTCATCAGAACACATATGTAATGAATACAAGGCAGACAGGAGCTTATTTGCTTCTTATAATTAATATATGTTCCCAACTAGACTTCTGTTAATTTTTGTAACTGCTCTAATTTCTAGCACAGCACATGGAATGTAATAAAAAAAAAATCAACAAATGGTTGTTTATTGAGTGAACAAATGACCAATTAAATGAATGATTGCATACACATGTGCCCAGGGTGTTTTGAGGCCTGACTTGGTCCTGTTTCAAAATCCTAAGGGCGATTTTTAGCTTCCAAGCACGTAAAAATCAGCTATTTTCTGACACCCAGCCAGACCCACTTCCTCCTGAGTGTTAACTTTCTCAATCAGATAAACTAAGCCTGCAGACATCAGAGAAAGATCTCCCTGCATCAGCTCCACTGGTTCCAAGTATCCTAGCGAGCCGCATGGGGACCAGCCTCGGCTCCCTAAAGTCAGTGACGAGCCACAGCAGAATTTAATAATCGGGGGACATCTGGTCTGCAGAGACCAATGTCAGGCCCATCTCTCACAGTGACCCCAGACACACAAGTTCTCAACACAGGTCGTCTCATCCTTAAATGTGTAAGGCCTGGGGACCACGTGAAGAAGAAAGAACAAATGTATTACAACAAAGGACAAAAGAGCCAAGACTTACCAGGAGGCAGAGGTAAAAACAAACTCGTAGTAGCTTCCAGAATCCTGGTCATGATGTGAAAGACTGTAAATTCAGCAGCACTGGCCCGCTTGCTGCTGGGTAAAACGACAGAGCCGCTGTCAGCCGAGGGGTTCATCCCTAAAACTCCGTCTGTCTCTGAGCAGTGGCTCTGAGTAGCACACGGAGATGGAATCCATGCTCACTGTGAAGCCTCAAGTATGATGGAGACCATCAGCCTAAGGCCTAGGATCTAACCAGACAGTGGGCACATAAATGATCGATTGCATTAACTCAGATTCCCCTTCCTGGCCGTCCTGAGCTCACATGCCCCTCCGTCCTCATCAACCACATGCCAGGGAAAGAGTATGGTGAAGCCACAGGGCTGTTCCTTTAAATGCTGCGTACAGAACTAAGACTGTCAGGGCTGGTGACAACTGCCTTCAGTTGTTAAGTTCCAACAGGCAGCAATTAGAGTTGTTTTAGCTCTTTATACACCTCAATAAGGGAGAGGGAGAAATACTTGCGTACAAGTGGAGAACCGAGGAGTGAAGATGATGTTTCCTCCAGCTGGTTTCCAGGATTTGGCAAATGAGATCCAGCTGGAGGATAAAGACAGTCTGTTACCCTTTGCCCATGCCCTCTCCCTTGGGGGCCCCTACAGCGAGCCCTCTGCGGGCCTGACAGGCCTGTTCAGGGCAGCTGGTATTTAGCCTGGGCCCGGACACAGAACCAGCCTTTCTGCAGGCAATGCTGACGCACTGGAATCCAAAATGGAAAAGACTGAAAATGTGCACCAGAGTCTAACAGAGCCCCTTCTGTCTACACAGGCAGTGCCCCCGCTGAGCTTCCCCAGCCCCGTTAACAGGCCCTCAATCACAGGCCCTCTGCCATCAGTGAAGGTCAAGTACAACTGGATTTGCTCTAGGCCTGTTACATGACAAAGGCCAACAGCTGACAGTGAGAAGAAGAGAGACACAGAACAAGATAGAGGTCCTGAGCATCGACTGTGGAGTATGACCGGCTTCAAGTCCAGGTCAGACATCTGACTAGTTTGTCAGCAACAGAGCAGTCTCCATGGGGTTGTGATCCGCCATGAATCCCACGCCCTGCACCTAGAGGCGAAGGACAGGGCGCCAATCGGAACGGATCTCCATATGGGCACAGATAAAAACAGTTCATTCTCAATGACACAGATTCTCAGTGTCTCTTTGGCTGAAGTCAGGTAAGATGACTCGTAAGTGATATGGTCTGGTTCTGCAGCAACTTCCTCCATTTGTTTTAGAAAGCCCCATCGGCTGCCCTCCTGAGGGGACTGGGAGACAGGGCTGTTTGCAGGAGCAGGAAGGTCTGGCTACAGTCGGTGACTGCCGAGTCAGAAAGTTAGGGGTACTGAGTTTGCTAAGGCTACATCCCTCCCACTTCTGGTCCTATCGGTTCCAGCAGTTGTTAACACAGCCTAGTGTTATCAGGAAGAATGATGCTTGAACAAAAACCCTTAATACTTTGGAAGGTGAAATTTAAAGTCAACAGAAAGAAAGATGATAGATGGACATGTTAAATAGTTGTGTTATTAAAGGACAAAGAAAGCAAGTTAATACCATCATGGGGAAGATCAAAGCCACATTCATAAAGTGAGCTCCCTGATATAGTTCTACCAGAAAGAATTATTATTTAAGAAAGATTCAATGCCAAAAAAAAAGAAAAGGTTCAATGCCTTGCTTGTAAATATCAATATATGAGAATGCCAACCTCTCCTAATTTATTAAAACTTGTGAAATTCAAAGATACTATTTTTTTTTAAAGATTTTATTTACTTATTTGACAGAGAGAGACACAGTGAGAGCAGGATCACAAACAGGGGGAGTAGGAGAGGGAGAAGCAGGCTTCCCGTGGAGCAGGGAGCCCGATGCGGGGCTCGATCCCAGGACCCTGGGATCATGACCTGAGCCGAAGGCAGACGCTTAACAACTGAGCCATCCAGGCACCCCCAAAGATATTATTTAAAAACAGACACTAGGGCACCCGGGTGGCTCAGTCGTTAAGCATCTGCCTTCGGCTCAGGTCATGATCCCAGGGTCCTGGGATTGAGTCCCGCATCGGGCTCCCTGCTCTGCGGGAAGCCTGCTTCTCCCTCTCCTACTCCCCCTGTTTGTGATCCTGCTCTCACTGTGTCTCTCTCTGTCAAATAAGTAAATAAAATCTTAAAAAAAAAAAACAACAGACACTAATAACTACAATAAAGGCAGAAAATTTTAAAATTAAACATGAAATTCAATCAGGGCCATATCAAATACATTTAATCTTCCAGAGTTCAATGCAAAAATATATGTTCACACAACTGATCATTTGCATACTGGTCTTACCCAAACTTGGAGAAATGGAGTGTTCTTTCTCTTTCTGTGAATTTAAATACTTTAAGAATTTGTCTAGCATATTACTTCTAGGTTCTAAGTAGGGTCAGGCCTCAACTCCATATGCTTTCTGAGAGACTCAAGACTGCCTCAAAATTTGGTGTAGCCATATCACTTCCATTTACACATGGACTGGTGTTATTAATTGGAATCACACAATTTCAATGGGTGGCTACCAGGTAGATGGGCTACCAATCCCACAGCAGACTCTAATGTGGTAGTATTTGTACAACTGAGCTAGAATCTGGCCTAACTGGGCTGTTGGCATTCATTAAGAATTTAAGTTCAAGTTCTCTCATGTCTTCGTAAACCTCCATGAACAGAAATCATTACCTATGGTTTAATAAGATGCTAGAAGATGCCAAGATGACATGTGAACATTTGGCAACCATACTAAGTTCATCACTGTTCTATGCTTCCATGAACATATAAATCACTATTTGAAGGGAGTAATATAAACCACTTTCATAACCAAGTCCTCCTTGGTTTTTTCTGTTCCTTTTTCCCTTTTTTCAATCTATAGCACCAAATACACCGGTTTAAGGACAGAAAATCTGCAAAAGTCTAATCTGAAAAATATACTGAACCGCCAACTGGGAGTTACATACCGGAGGACTAGGGGGTGGCAGGATAGAGAATAAAAAAGCAAAACCAACCAGTTTTGAAATATAGTCCAGAACCATCTGTTCAATTTTCTTCTTTTCTACACCCTGTAGGTGTCTCAAAAGATGGTCTTTTAGCTCAGACACCATCTGAAAAGAGGACACGGATTAGATAAGTCACAACCTACACACTCACACCTGCTACAGGTTGAAACTAGATCCATTTATTAACACTCTTTACCAACACGAAAAATACTGGACCTGAAGATCCCATTGGCGGAAATGTACAACCCATAGTGTTACTTTAATGGGCATAAATCAGGGACACCAACGTTCCTCACGAGGAACTGTTGATGATTCACCCAGAGCCCAGTGAGCAGCCAAGAGTCAGATTCCCAGCCCTGATGAGAATTCTCCAAAGAAGCTGAGGGAAGCCACTAACTTAGAAGTCAAAGGTTGAAGTCTATTGCTCCCAGACCTGGAGAACTAACAGGAACAACTGTAATCATGGAGTGACTATGTTGATGCGGGGTGGGGGTGGAGGGTTGAGGGGGGCGGGGTGTCGTGGGGAGAGGCATGCTTTGGGGCATTTGGAAGGACAGAGGCAGCAGTAAAAACGAAATGCATCAGGTACCTCCCTCTGCAGTGGCTCTAGACATTCAACACAGCGCCCTAACATGCAAAGTAATGAAATTATTGATTCTATCGCCTCTAAACACACTTGTATATCTACTCTGTTCTCATCTTTCTTGGAACTCACCAACCCGTGTAGCATCCCAGCCCTCCCTGCCTTTTGCTCTTTTGTCTCCTTCTCCTTTTTTTCCCTCTTTTGCCTAAATGTCCTCCTCAGTTGGAGGCCCTCCTCGCTAGAGATCTTTGCACCAATAAACACCATGGGAATTGTACAATTGACATCATATGTGCACATATTATGTCAGCAGATTTACATATATGACACCCTGAGCAAAACTTAGCCCATGGCATTCTGGGCCACGTGTTAATTAGGCTTAAATTTTTTAAATTTTTAAAGAAGATTATTGCATGCTTTTTCGTGCTTTTCAATTTTTCTATGACAACCATAAAGATGAAAATTTAAATCACCCATAATCCTATCATCTGTGTTAACATTTTGGATTTTTTATTTTCCTTTTCTCCAGTGTGCACACTCATTCCAATGTTTTCTAATTTGCTTTTTTTTTTTTCATGTAATAGTTTACGTCATTAAATACTCTTTACCACACTGGTTGTAATGGCTGCACAGTATTCAATTTTAGGAGAAAGTACTAGAATTGAATTATTTATTCTCTTCTTACACATATGGGATACTTCTTCTACGACTGTGAATAGAACTAAAAAAAACCCTTATACATGATTTGTTTGCCATACCCCCAGTTATTTTCTCAAGCTAAATTCCTAGAAATGGAACTTGGTGCGTCACGTACTTAAGTTACAGAGACACTGCCGAAATGCCTCCCACGTGGTTATACTAGTCTTTTTTTTTTTTTTTAAGATATTATTTATTTATTTGACAGAGAGAGACACAGTGAGAGAGGGAACACAAGCAGGGGGAGTGGGAGAGGGAGAAGCAGGCTTCCCGCCGAGCAGGGAGCCCGATGTGGGGCTCGATCCCAGGACCCTGAGATCATGACCTGAGTCGAAGGCAGATGCTTAACGACTGAGCCACCCAGGCACCCCCTAGTTTTCAATTGCATTGCATGAGGCTGCCCGATTCCCCGTATGCTGAACTTTGCTAGTGCGATTTTTAAATTTTTGACAATTTCATAGGCAAGCAAACACACACATAATTTTTTATATTACATTCCTTAATCTATCCAATATTTCTATTGGTTTATGGTATAAGGCAGTGGTATTTGGGATGGGAGGACTCCAACTGTCTTTTGCAAATAGGCAGCCATTGATCGATTAAAAATTACTTCTTTCCAGTGATTTTTTTTAAATGCCTAATTTTATCATACCCTAAAGATTCAAATTTAAACTAGAGTCTCCTGTCAGTCTCCTGTTTATTTTGTACAAGCACCATATTGTTTCAATTATTGTAGATCAATAACATACTTAGCTATCTAGTAATGTCAGCTCCACTCCTTTTTGTCAAATGAGTCACCTGGTCAACTGTCAGAGAAACTTTGTAGGCTTTTTGGTTATAATTTTATTAAACCTAAATGCTAAGGATTTGGAAATGGAATAATGTTTTTCATTAACTTTTCTATCTGGTTAATCCTAATAAAAAAGAAAGTAAATTTAGAATCACCAGCTTATTAACTTGTTCCTTAATACTTTCCATTTCCCCTGGTGATTATTTTGTTTGTTTGTTGCATTGGACAATCATACCATCTTCTTTTTTTTTTTTTTTAAGATTTTTTTTTTATTTATTTGACAAACAGAGACAGCGAGAGAGGGAACACAAGCAGGGGGAGTGGGAGAGGGAGAAGCAGGCTTCCCGCGGAGCAGGGAGCCCGATGTGGGGCTCGATCCCAGGACCCTGGGATCATGACCTGAGCCGAAGGCAGACGCTTAACGACTGAGCCACCCAGGCGCCCCATACCATGTTCTTTTACTTTTGTTTCTTATTGCACTGTGTAGAATTTCCAGAATGTAAAATTTTAGTGAAAATAGCAAGAATCCTTAACTTATTTTTTGTTTTTTGACAGAGAGAGTGCATGCATGGGGCAGGAGTGGGGGAGAGGGAGAGAGAGAATCTTAAGCAGGCTCCATACCCAGTGTGGAGCTCGACACAGGGCTTAACCTCAGGACACTGAGAACATGCCCTGAGCCGAAATCAAGAGTTGGACACTTAACTGACTGAGCCACCCAGGCACCCCTGAAGATAATCTTTGACAAGTTTTCAAATTATTTTATGGTTATTATATTTTCAAGGATTTTTATTTCTTCTTGGCTCAAGTTTGGTATTTCTATCTCTCAAGGGAATTTTAACTGGAATTTTTAAATGCGTGAATATGCATTTACACATGTTTTTCTCACATTTTAAAACTTTCCATATTTAAGGTAATAGATTATCCCATTCCTAAGCCTGCACAGGATTAAAGATATTTTACTAGACTTTCCAGATGTCTCTTCAATCAGTTTTTTTTTAAAATAGATTTTGGATTTATTTATCAGTTCTGCTCTTCCATTCATTTATTTTGATTTCTCTTTCTTTGGTCTTCCTAATAGTAGGACTTCTTGAGAAATGATACTTTATTCTATTGTATTTTAAACCCCAAATACAAATGCCACAGAGACATTGTTCTTTCCTTGTTTTAAATACTCAATGCTGTACATTTCCTTATGATGTTTTGTAATTATAGGTTTTGGGCAGAGACTGATTTATATATGTCTCCCCTACTAAATTCTAAAAGTGCAGAACTCTATCTGTGGTGCTTACTATTGAGCACACGGGGCCTACAGTGGCTGGTAACAGCTACGTGTTAAAAGAATGAGTGAAAAATAAGGTCAGCATGAGCAGCACAATCTAGCCCTTTACCCTTTTCTTGGATCCTATCGTTTCTTAGCACCCAAATGGCCCCCAGGCCACTTACCAGTCCCATCAGCAGCCTCTGGGGGCGGTCCTCCTCCTGGAAGAGGGGTGTTAATCTTGGCTCTGAAATTAAAACAATAGTCAAGAAGGGTGGTTTTTGGGAAATGGGCTAGAAGAAGAGAAATCAGCCTGGGTTTCCCTTCTCTGAGTTATTGAGAAAATAGACCATTTTGCTGATAGGATGAAATTTTTCATTAAATGTGTGACCTATTCCTGCAAGCCGAACTTATCACCCAGGTGATATACACAGAGCTCTACTCTAACAGACCAGGACAGAAAGAAAACAAGGCACACATTTCCCAACACCAGTAGGCTCTGGCTTTGAATTCTCTTCAACATGAAAACTCACCACCGTCTAAGAACCTCTGCTTCACTGGAGTTAGAGACACCTCTCTTAACCCCAAGGGGGCCATAAACTCTGCGACAGGGACCTGGTGGAAGGATCGCATGACTGCCTTCCTTGTGACCCCCTATAGTTTAGTGACTTTGGGAGTCACTGAACTGAGGGGACCTGTCAATTACTGTAGCAAATAATCCTGACTGACACAGGTATCCGACTAAAAAGGTAACCAGTTCACCAAGATGGAAAAAGTGACGTGTAAGGTTAAATCGGATGGCACTTTCTCCGCCATGATTTGCACTGTACCAGCAGACTGGAGGGGCAGACACACACAGTCTTGTTGCAAGATGGGCCCTAACACTGCTCTAACCGCACGTGCGTGCCCTGCTCGTCCTCTCCTAGAGCAGCTGAGGCCCGCACCTGGCAAGAGAGCAGAGCTGCCCCGGTCAGCGGGCTGATGACACTGTGAGGGACAGCACAGGTACCTCTTGCGTCCTCGGGATAAATCCTACCTGGGTCCCACACGAGCTTTTTGATTAAGATGAAGCAATTCAAAACCGGACGCCAACAGCCCTGAATTTCATCCAGAGTGTTCTGTTTCTGTTAGTGATGACATTCTTCCTAGGGTGCTAGTGCAAGCCAAGCATGTGAGGGGAAGGGACAAGTTCCCAAAGTGCACGCGGAGAGAAGGACTGGCCACAGGATGCAAACAGGCCGGAAGTACAGGAGTAGGAGCTCCAACAGGGGCAGAGGAGTGATGGACACAACAAAAACCTTGACAACCGGCAACATTTCCCGTATTGCACAATGTCTAGCTGGGCAAGAAGGGCGAGCCTGAGCCAGGCACATTCACACCCCGGCTGCTGGGCAGGACTCCTGCCCGCCGCCAGTGGGAGAGCCCCCGGCTCCGGGCATGGATGGCCTGGTCACACAGTCAGAGGCTGGTTCCCTCCGGGTTGCTCGGTGAGCACAGGCTCTGTCTCCCTGGGCTGGATCACAACTTCACTGTCCTGGTTCACATGATCTGTGTGCACAGCTGCAGGATGTCCCACAACGCACTGTATAAAATCATTTCCGTTAGGGTCACCCAGCATACACCTAAACATCCAAGCCTATAAAACAAACGTGGGATATAAAAATAACAGCTTTTTAAATGGAGGCTGGTCTTTATGAGGCCTGAAAGGGTTCCAGTGACAAAACCACAAAAAGCTTGTACCTGGATTCGTTTAGCCTTCTCTGCCCCCAGTTTTAGCCGGTAGGGTGTTTATCAAGACTTACCTCGGATGTCACTCCCTCTGGCAGGCCTTTTCTAAGCTCCCTCTCTTCCCCAACCATCCCCACTCCTGACCCAATTCCCCCCCCACACACACTGTGGTTCTAGAACACCCGCCACCTGGTTTAGAAACAGCATGTTAGCATTCCTTCCTCACACGTTAATGACAAAGCAGCCATCTGAGGTATCTCGTGCACGAAGCGCTGTACTAGGCCCTATACACACTTCCCCACTCACTCTCACTTTCCTCCTCACCTTGCCCTGAAAAGGTTAATGCACGAAGTGAACACATGGCTTGCCCAAGAGCTCACTGTTAACATGTGGCTGGACTGGAACTGAAGCCAAGTTCTGTCTGGCTCCGAGCCCATGCTCTTCCCCCATAACCACACCGCTTACCCAGAGACTCCTATCTTTGTACTCCTATGACCTAGCCCAGGGAGTGCCCAAATGTTAACCAAAATCAAAGACCCCTGTGTGATCAGACAGCTGGAAAGAAAGCAGGCCTAAGCCAAGGGAACTGCTGAGGTGCCTCCTGTGGGTACAGCCACGGGGCACGGTAAGTAGATCAAGGCTCTGAAGAAGAATAATGAAAACCAGACGGCCAACACTCAGGGACTCTTCCAGCAAAAGCACATTCAGCAGCTGTCCCTAAAGGTCCCGGTGCCAAGACAGACATGGAAGGGGCTGGGTGGTCACTCTAACAGGAAGATATTAAAGGGTGCTCCCTTCACTGGACCACCGAGCGTGATTTTCTTGCCAACCCGCAGGGGTAGGAAACACCGTGTTACAAACCAAACACTGACTGAAATCCAGAAGGCTTTGTTACAGGTCTTTTCTTACCCAAATTCCTTGCTTCTAGGTTAGAAATCACCCTACAAAGAAATTAGCCAACGTTATTCACATAGGAAGATGGAAAAAAAAAAAAAAAAAGCCACAATACCATACAAAGATATCCTCCGTAAAACCACTGCAGAAACTGTTCTCAGGTGGCTGAAAACCTCAAACACTTTAATCAACTTGGCAAAAGCCACATTAGGCAATTATAAAATCTCAAAACGCTTTACTGCAAACAATGACAATAATTTAGAACAATCACAGCACTCAGTTATTGGAAATAATGGAAACAGAAAATAGAACAGGGTTGGAATGGGCCTATATTTATAACACTCCGAGATGACTCCTCCGTCCAGAAAATGGGCCTTCAAAATAAGAGCCAGCTCATCAGCCCACTAACACTTTTTATTTTTTTTTAAATATTTTTATTTATTTATTTGAGAGAGAGAATGAGATAGAGCATGAGAGGAGGGAGGGTCAGAGGGAGAAGCAGACTCCCTGCCGAGCAGGGAGCCCGAAGCGGGACTCAATCCCGGGACCCCAGGATCATGACCCGAGCCGAAGGCAGTCGCTTAACCGACTGAGCCACCCCGGCATCCCCTAACACTTTTTAAATGAAACTACTCTCTACCTCCCTTAAGTGCTCACTTAGTAACGGCTTTCTTTACCACTTATCGCTTATAATTCATCCGTCCTCAGGATGCCAGTCTGTAAGGTTTAACACATACATTTTCCCACTAGAAGCTCTAGCACCAAACTCAAGAATAGGGCCGAGGTGGCTCCATTCATTAAGCTGACGGCATCATTTTGTTGAGGATACTCAACAAAAGGAAGCTACTTCCATGAAAGGTATCCAAAAAAGTACTTGCAAAAAATAGCCATCTAATAGGTACACTAATCCCTAATTTTACTTACTTCATTGCATTATCAAGAATATTCCTCACATACACCATGGACCTTCTTCTTCCTGTTTTCTAGAAGGGAGAACATGTCAGAGGTGTGGAAGGTACAGGTTTTGTGGGTGCCATTTTTCACACCAAGGACATAATGCAATATAGTAAAGAGTTTCAGAAAAAAGAAATATACTTTCCAAGTACTCAAAACACCTACGTTCTTAAAAATTAGTTAAAAAAGCATTTTAGGCTGAAATTATTATAGATGTAGAGGAAGTTGCAAATTAACTAGACAGTGTTGTGTTATGTACAATAACACTAGAACTATACACGATGCTACAGAGAGATCTCATGTACACTTCACCCAGCCTCCCACACCATGTTTTTATCTTATATAAAGGACTGTAGTACAATATCAAAATCAGGAGATGGATATTGCTAGAATGAGGGTATAGCCCTACGTCATTTCATCATGGATGTACATTCATGTACCACGATCAACATACAGAACTGTTCCATCCCCCCAAAGATCTCCCTTGTGCTCCCTTGTGTTGCAGTCCCAGCCACTCTCCTTTCAACTATCCATGACCCCTAGTAACCACTAATTTGGGAACACTTAGGTTTTTCACTATACAAGTGAATTTTTAACTATACAAGTAATGCAAGAACACAGGTAAGACCGGGATGTTAATCTCACTTCTACTACGAACGTGCTGCGTGTGTCCCTTAACCTCTGTGCACTTGATTTTCCTCCTCAAGAGGAGACAGATCAGAGATGCACTGTGGTCTTCTTGCAACAATGCAAAAGGGCCTGGCAGTTAGGGAGAGTGCGGTAAATTAAGGCCTGCTTAGGACTTAAGGGCATCACCTCATCTGATGCACTACACTTTTGCTTCTTGCTTTATTCTTATGAATCCACACAAACCTCTTCTGAGATCAGGCTGTGCCATTCTCTCTGGACCATGCTGTTGTTATACAGCAAGGGTGGCTTGGAGTACTTAATGTATTCCAGGTTGGAGTTCAGTTTTTCCCAGTAGCCCTTAAAGCTGTGCACCTGCAGAAGACAAAAAGCATTGGTGAGCTTGAGAAGCAGGGCCCGTGGCCCCGACCAACCAGCCAGGACCACCCGAGCCTTGCGGCAAAGCCGGGCTCGCCTTACTTCTTCAGCTCTTAGAGGGCAGCATTTCTGAGTGAATTCTTCCCACGAAAGATGGCATTCTCCACCTGCAGGGGTTCTAAAATAGTAAGACTTAAAGAGTCTTGCTGTCCCCATTTCCTTTTCTGCCCCTTTTACAGAGAGCCACTGCCCCCTTCTCCAAACCAGTGTGAGTCACCCGGGTTAAGGCTAAGTTGGGAAGCCTGTATTAAACCCAGTGTTGTATTCAACACATCAGATCATTTCCTCTCCAGAGACCCATTTTTCTGACTTAGGTTGTGTCAACAATGCTATAACCAGTCAGAGAATGTGCATAAGACGTATAGCACATGGAAGAGGCTTACTTTCCTGCTAAGCTTATCTGCTTCCAAAAGATGTCTTTCAAAACCTAGGAATCAGAAAGGTGGAGTGAACTAGTTTTACATTCAGTCGTCAAATACTCCAAAACTCCAAAACAATTTTTGGCATCCTATCTAGGTCTCTGACATACTGCTATAATTGAAGCAATATTGTATCCATTATATTCGTTTTTAAATACAATGCAATACTAACACAGTCTTTAATACTGAAGGATGTGTTGATACAAAACGTTTTTTAATTTTTTAAGATTTATTTAAGAGAGAGAGAGAACACGTGAGAGTGGGTGGAGCAGAGGAAGAGGGAGAGAGACTCTCAAGCAGACTCCCCAATGAGCGCGAAGCCCGATGCAGGGCTTTATCCCACGACCCTGAGATTGCCTGAGCTGAAACCAAGAGTCAGACGCTTAACGAACTGAGCCACCTGGGTGCTCCTGTTTTTTAATTTTAAAAATTTTATATTTAATTAACATACAATGCTATATTAGTTTCAGGAGTACAATACAGTGATTCAAGAATTCTATACGTTACTCAGTGCTCACCACAGTAAGTGTAGTCAGCATCTGTCACCAAACATTATGACAATCTTATTGACTAGATTCCCTCTGCAGTACGGTTCGTCTCTAAGACTTATTTATTTTATAACTGGAAGTTTGTACCTCTTAGTCCCCTTTATCTATTTCACCCATCCTCCCCCACCCAGTTCCCCTCTGGCAACCACTAGTTTGTTCTCTGTAATTAAGAGTCAGTTTTATGTCTCTTTTTATTTGTTTTGTTTCTTAAATTTTACATACAAGTGAAATCATGTGGTATTTGCCTTTCTCTGACTTATTTCACTTAGCATTATACTTATAGGTCTATCCATGTTGTCGCAATATTCCATTGTATACGTATACCACTTCTTTTTCCGTTCATCAATGGATGGACATTTGGGTTGCTTCCATATCTTGGCTATTGTAAATGCTACAATAAACATAGGGGTGCGTCTATCTTTTCAGATTAGTATTTTCATTTTCTTTGAGTAAATACCCAGTAGTAGAATTACTGGATCATATGGTGATTCTAGTTTTAATTTTTTGAGGAACCTCCATACTGTTTTCTACAGGGGTTGCACCAATTTGCATTTTCACTAACAGAGCACGAAAGTTCCTTTTTCTCCACATCCTCACCAACACTTGTTATTTTTTGTCTTTTTGACTCTAGCCACCCTGACAGGAGTGAGATGAAATCTCATTGTGGTTTTGATTTGCATTTCTTGATGATGAGTAATTTTGAGTATCTTTCCATGTGCCTGTTGGCCATCTGTATGTCTTCTTTGGAGAAACGTCTATTCAGATCCTATGCCCATTTTTAAATTGGATTATTTGGTTTTGGGGGGTTGAGTTGTATAAGTTTTTTATATATTTTGGATGCTAACCTCTTGTTGGATATATCATTTGCAAATATCTTCTCTCATTCAGTAGGTTGCTTTTTCGTTTTGTTGATGGTTTCCTTTGCTGTGCAAAAGCTTATTTTGATGTAGTCCCAGTAGTTTATTTTTGCTTTTGTTTTTCTTGCCTAAGGACACATTATCTAGAAAAATGTTTCCAGGGCTGATATCAAAGGATATACTGACACACATTGTTTTCTTAAATCAATGAAGATAGATTTATGATACACTTTCTTGCCAAAATATATGTGCTTGTAAAAGAATTGACTAGGGCCAAAAGTTCAATGTGTAGCCGTAAAACAAAGTGAGCTAATGCCTAGTGTGGTAACAGAGTTGGCTATATTGCAAAAAAAAAATAAATAAATAAATAAATAAAATATGCCTCAATCAAGAAAAATGCCCTTATGTTAAATAATAGCACATTATCCGAATTCTTATCGAAAGGACAGTCACTATTGGTTCAAAATGAATTTTGGAACATTGGTAAATTACATAATAATATTAACGTGCTGTTTTAGAAGCCTGAAAGGCCCATCCAGCCAACATCCCTTCTCACAGAGACAAGAAAAACTATTTCCAAGAAAAGGTCATTTCCAGGGGAAACTGGAATCCTGGTGTCACATCACTCTTCCTGGCTGACCCACCTCACTTACTACCTTTTCTTCCCCTTTCAACTTATTTATAATTAATGTATCTTTATCCACCCTCTGGTCTTCCTTCTACTGAAAAAAATAATAATGAAAGCAAATTCTGCCAACGTTTGGCCGTAGCAAGTGCCTAACAGGAAGTCACTGCGCAGCTTTCTTGCTCTTCTGCTGCTGGGTTCAGGCCCACGAGCGACAAAGCCCCACAACTAACTGGTGTTGTGGTGACACCTAGTGGTTGGTCAGGATATTAGCTCTGCCTGCTTTGCCGCAGCAGCCCCGCCCCGTGGTCCCACAGGGACCAACCACACTGTGTCACCCCACATGTGGTCATGTGGTCATGAGGAACATGGGTGCCCTCCTACCCACCAAAGGGCCTCTTCCCCTCGGGCTGAATGTCACTGTCCTGTCAGAAGACCCCACGCACACACTGCAGCTCCTAAGAAAAGATCTCTCCCAAGCGACCTTCTTCCCCCTCCCGCCCCCATTAAAAAAAAATCCCTTTTCTCAGCTGAGAATAAACAGCTAAAACAAGTCCATGGATGGGCTACAAAGGGGCTTAGGAACCCACTGACTGTATGCAGAATGGAGTGAGTTGTGGGAGCACGTTCCTAGGGACGAGGTCTGCAGCTTGCACCACATGTTCAAAGGAATCCATAACCTACAATAGTTCAAAACCCCTGAGTTAGAAGGAAAAGGATCAGAGTTTAAAAAACAAACAAACAAAACCCACTTATATTTAAATTAGAAACACTGTTCACCAAGAGTCCAGGAAATATGTTACTATACACCTGTAGGTCTTTCAAGAAGGTCACAGGGCTGGATGTTACAATGTAGACGAAAATAATTAGTGTCATATGTCACTACATGGTATCTATGAGGTAAGTGATAGGATTTTTTTTTTTTAAGATTTTATTTATTTGACACAGAGAGAGAGCACACAAGCAGGGGGAGCAACAGGTAGAGGGAGAGGGGGAAGCAGACTCCCTGCTGAGCAAGGAGCCCGATTAGGGACTTGATCCCAGGACCCTGGGATCATGACCTAAGCCAAAGGCAGATGCTTAACCCACTGAGTCACCCATGCACCCTATCAATAAGTGATAGGATTTTTTAAGTTATGAAAAATCTCGGAGATCACTGTAAATTAGGAGGTCTATTTGGAAGCCTGGGTAATAGATAAGACCCAGAGTTTGAAAATGGATTTGAGTAAGTGAAAGACAAGGAGAGGATGTTCCAGATGGGGCACTTAGGGAGAGAGCAAAGACTGAGAGACAAGAATGTGGATTCTGGGTTTAGATCAGAGGCAGAGCATTAGAAAAAGCAACAACAGCACTTCATTCTCTGTGGTGAAGACATCTGCCTCTAGCATGCACCTGGCTGGCATCCCCCAGATCTTGAACTGCGGTGGGGTGTGACCTGAGCTTCCTGAGTTTCAGAAGCTCCCCGGGCAACCCTCGTGCTCAGCCAGGGCAGAGAACACTGCTTGAGCCTGCCCAGGTAATCTCCGTCTCCCACCCACCCTCACGTGTTTTCCTCACCTTCGTGCTTACAGGCTTACAGGCTGATGAAGAACCAGCTGTCTGAAAACGTGTGATTGTGTTGTAAATTAATAGGAGACACGGTTAAAGAGGAGGTTAGAGCCAATCTAGGATGGATCTCGGATGTCAAGATAATAACAACCTGCTCATTAACCCAGAGACTTAAAGCAGCTCCAAGATAAAATTTTAGATGCTTGAACATAGAATGGGGGGAAGGAGTGGAAGCTGCGCAATCACATCCGAACAGTCCACCTGGGAGCACAGAAAAAAACACTCCTGTATCTGTCAGTTGGTACTTCCGGAACTCATTGTGAACTGAACAGTGTTCATATCAGGGACAATGGCATCGACACAAAGTAAAAGCCACAAGAGCCCAAGAAGCATATGGAAGGCTACTTCAGAAGAGCGCAGAAAGCCTTAAAATACACAAAAATATTTTATAAGAAAATACTCATCAATGTAGCTACTTCTGGGAGATGCTGGTGTGAGAAGCCATCAGATTCTCAAGGAAGCCCCAGAAGTGTTTTCCTGCACAAGGAGGAGTTTTAAAGTTTGATTTTGAAAGAAGGGAAATTATCCCAAGTCTCTTCTTGAAAAATCAGGGCGCCTAGTTGGCTCAGTCAGAGCACATGACTCTTGATCTTGGGGTAGTGAGTTCGAGTCCCATGTTGGGTGTGGAGATTACTTAAAAAAAAAAAAAAGAATCTCATTTTGTCTCTTAGGAGGACATGAAATAATTACCGAAATAATTACCATCAGAATTATTAATTGAACAAAAGGATCAGAGGGTTACATTAAGGGATTGTTCCCCATCTATGGATTGCTAGTTGATTTTAGGAGATTAAAAAAAAAAGCCCTGTGGTACTGGTTCATCTGCAAATTACTGCCAGGAAAAAAAACATCTGCCTTTCATAAAAAGCCCTCTGGCTTTGGTCCTACAACTGCTGATTAACCCTCATCTTCTTAGAAGAGAAGAGGCCAAGTCAGAGAAAACCTTTACTCTCAACACCAGGGCTCAACTAGCAGAACTAAAGCATCAATCCAATTTGGCTGTTCAGTGGATTCCATCTCAGTGTCAACTTCTATTTGCAGCCCAGAGAAACACAGTGCTCTCCTACCTCCAGCACAGACAGAATAAAATAGAAACACCTGTGTGTCCATGGAACTAGCAAAGCACCATACTAAGCCCAAATGCTCTGAGCAGACCGTCAGATCCATACAGACCAGTGACTGGAACTCCTGAGGCTTCCTGCAAAGGGGACCGCATGTGGCAAGTGCCAGTTCTCCTACTGATAAATTAATGTCCTCTTTCTTCACCGCATCTAGAAAAATACAATCTCTCTTCTTTGCCCAGCTGGGTAGTTCTCTTAGCCTTTTTTTTTTTTTAAGATTTTATTTATTTATTTGAGAGAGAGAGCACAAGCAGTGGGGAGGGCCAGAGGGAGAGGGAGAAGCAGACTCCCCACTGAGCAGGGAGCCAGATGGGGGGCGCGATCCCAGGACCCTGGGATCATGACCTGAGCCAAAGGCAGACGCTTAACCGACTGAGCCACCCAAGTGCCCCTCTCTTAGCCATTTTTAATGGGCTGTATTTTTAATGTAATCACTAAATATGGCTCTAAACTGTTCCATCTCATAACCAACAAATGCCCTGAGAAAGCCAAGGCGAAGATATTTCTCTCCTTTCAACCTTAAGCATTAAACAGTGCATCTCCCACCAAACCTATGAAGAAGAGCAGCACAGCCTAGTGGCTGCGTCTGTTCCTCAATTTCATCATCTGAGGTATAAACTGAAGGTACCCCCATCTCTGCAGATATGACAGGAATGAATATACCAGCTTGGTGCTCTGTTTCTAAGAAGTAATATTTCTTGGGGCGCCTGGGTGGCTCACTCGTTAAGCATCTGCCTTCGGCTCAGGTCATGGTCCCAGGGTCCTGGGATCGAGCCCCGCATCAGGCTCCCTGCTCCGCGGGAAGCCTGCTTCTCCCTCTCCCACTCCCCCTGCTTGTGTTCCCTCTCTCGCTGTGTCTCTCTCTGTCAAGTAAATAAATAAAATCTTTAAAAAAAAAAAAAGTAATATTTCCTTGTACCATCAGAAAATAATGTTTGACAATATTAACTGAACTTGCCATAACTCACTGTCCCGGAAAATATGTTCTTCTTTTTCTTCTACAATAATCTACTCACAGAAGACTTCACATCTGGCCCCCAAATGTGGGAGCTCCCCTCCCCCCCACACACATCCCCCAATCCTCCACCACCACCTGGGTGTCCTACAGTTTAACTCACTTCTGACACTACCGACCTGGAGACAGCATTGGATCCCACAAGCTGCCTGTAAATTGGGGTTTCCCAAGACGCCCTCCTTGGGTTTGACAGTTCACAGGAGTAGCTCACAGAACTCTAGAAAACAGTTTACTTATTATACATTGGTAAAAGGATACAACTGAGGAACAGCCAGATTGAAGAGATGGCTAGGACCAGGCATGGGGGAAAGGGATCAGAGTTTCCATGCACTCTTGAGGCAAACCACCCTCCCACACCTTCACGTGTTCATCTGTCTCAGAAGCTCTCCAAACTCCTTCACTAAGAGTTCTTTGTGGAGGCTCCATTACCTAGGCCGGATTGATTAAATCACTGGCCACTGGTGACTGAACTCAATCTCCCGGCCACCCTCTCTTACCTCCAGAGGTGAGAGGAGGGGAGGGGGCACCTTCTGGGGCGCCTGGGTGGCTCAGTCGTTAAGCATCTGCCTTCAGCTCAGGTCGTGATCCCGGGGTCCTGGGATTGAGCCCCACATCAGGCTCCCTGCTCGGCGGGAAGCCTGCTTCTCCCTCTCCCATTCCCCCTGCTTGTGTTCCCTCTCTGTCAAATAAATAAATAAAATCTTTAAAAAGTAAAGTCCCAACCTTCTAATCATACTTTTGATTCTTTAAGCAACCAGCCCCCAGTCTTAGGTGCTTTCCAAAAAATTACCTCCTTAACATAACTCAGGTGTAGCGGAAAGGGGCTTGCTATGAATAACAAAATACATTCTTTTCACCTTTGTGCTATTTCAGGAACTGGGAACAAGCACTAAATATAACAGAAGACGTCCCTGTAGCTCTTATCAGTTAGGAAATTACCAGGATTTTAGGAGCCCCGTGCCAGCAGTCACGGGTGAAGACCAAATGTCTATTTCTCGTTATAGTATCACATTTGTACAAACTGAACTCTGCAAAATCAATTAATATTTCCCACATAGCCCATGGACATTTCTGGTACTACATTGTTATCAAAGCAACAATCCTCATTTTTAAAAATTGTAAGCAATTACATGGTAGTTTTATTGATGCTTTGGATCCCTAACAAAACTTTTATTTAAATGATGGTGGTTCTCTGTATTAGGAGGGTCAGGGAAAAAAGTCTTTTGTATTTCCCTAAGCAATTAATTATACTCATGCTCCGCCCAATTAAAAGAGTATTCTTAAAACACTATGTAAGTGAAGAAGCATAATTAAATGAATGGGGAAGAGCCCAGGTGCCAACTATTGTTTTCCCAATTGTGCCGGGGCACTGAGACCCCCTGATAGACACTTGAAGTAACACAATGAGTTCTGAGTGGACGTAAGTGGGAAGGGCATTTAAGTCTTTCTGGCCTTCCCAGTCTCTGGGTCAGAGAGTTAATCTAAACAAATGACGAAAAGGTTTCCTTACTTTATAAAATGAAACTGAAGATGTCTGGCTTAAAAAATACGTAAAAATACTCCCATTTCTCCATTTGTGGCATGCTCATTCACCTTTTATCTTTATATTCCAGTAAGTTATTGTTTCTATATATTTTCTAATCTTTACGGGCTTCCTGTGGTCAGATGGTTTTAATAGTTTCTCTTCTCACTATAAAATCAAGGGTAATTTTAAACCTTTCATGAAAATTGCCACTTCCCTAGAGAATACCATGTTTTATGAAAGGTTAAAATCCTTCATGGGAAGGTCACTCTTTTTTTTTTTTAAGATTTTATTTATTTATTTGACAGACAGAGAGAGAGAGAGAAAACACATACAGGGGGAAGGGGCAGAGGGAGAAGGAGAAGCAGACTCCCCGCGGAGCAAGGAGCCCGATGCAGGACTCAATCCCAGGGCTCTGAGATCCTGACCTGAGCCGAAGGCAGACGCTTGACCGACTGAGCCACCCAGGCGCCCCAGGAAGGTCACTCTTGATAACACTGCTTTTAAGGCAAGGACCTTGTTTCAACATACTACTTGTTTAATTGTTTAAAATTCTTTTGGAAACCATTTTATTTTATTTATTTATTTTTTATTTTTTATTTTTTTAAGATTTTATTTATTTCTTTGAGAGAGAGAGAATGAGAGACAGAGAGCATGAGAGGGAGGAGGGTCAGAGGGAGAAGCAGACTCCCTGCCGAGCAGGGAGCCCGATGCGGGACTCGATCCCGGGACTCCAGGATCATGACCTGAGCCGAAGGCAGTCGCCTAACCAACTGAGCCACCCAGGCGCCCCTGGAAACCATTTTATAAAGTAAGGAAGCCACTTGTCTTTCAGGTGATAAACTGCTAATTTAACTGGCTTATGCCACGTTAAATTACATATTCCTATATTAAACATTTGTAAAGTACTCCACAGGAGAATTCTTTGCAGAGAGAGCAGGAAGAAAGTGCTTATCTAGCTTCACTTCGCCCTTCCCTCTCCGGACTCCTTATCAGGGCAGTCATCTAACGAGGAGAATGGAGGCAAGTGTGGTGAGAGTAAATAGGGTCCCTTGAGCCTCGTGGAAAGTCTGGCAGCAAGCATGCATTCATTTCGAAAGGTAACTCGTGATTCAGGTCATAGGTACTCAGAGCCAACTCCCGTAGCTGAATAAGCATGGCGAGAACAGTCTTATAACTGGGGCTGGGGAGGGAGGAGCCGAGGGTGGGATGTGCTCCTGCAAGCAATTCCATCACAATATAATTGAGCTGGGACTTGGGGTAGAAGAAGTAGGTCAAAGGCAGCGACTTCTAGTGAGGGGTATTGTGCAAACAGCAATGGGGAAACAAACAAGAAAGATCAGAGCCCGGTATCCTGCGTCTCCTATGCTGAGTGACTGGGGTGGGGGCTGGGGAGCTGGTCAAACCAAATCTAGTACCATCTCCTCATCTCCTCCAGAGCCCAAGGCCCATCCCAGCAGCCCACCTTTGCCTTCCCTGACAGATCGCGTCTGCATCTGCGTGGACAAGGTGGTGAAGAGATCTACAGTTGGAACGTGTGCAGTTTAACACTTCCTACCAGCATGTAGACACACGTGGAGAAGTGAGGGAGCTCCCGAGCATGTCTGGGAAGGGTTAATGGGAAACATCTGTCTGCAGGGCCAAATGCTAAAGATAATTAGAGGAGGGGAGAAAAAAGTGAGGAGATGGCAGAGTGAATATCAGGGGAGAAAAAAGTATGAATAATATAAAAACGCATCATTTTACACACACACAAATAGAAAAAAGAAAAGAAAAAGAGTGCAAAAATAAGCCACTTTGTTCCTGAGCAAAGTCAAATCATATTCTTAGAATAAGCTAATGGGTAAAAAATTAAGAGAACCTTCACATCACTCTTTTATACTTAATTTTTAAAATGAAAATACACAATGGCGATAAGGTTGTAGCAAAACTGATAAACTCATAAATTAAGTTGTAACTTAATCGCAACTTTTTTTTTTTGAATACCAATTTGGCAATAAGAATCAAAAGCTTTCAAAACTGTCATAGCCTTTTGCCCAGCAATACTCCTAGACATTTAACCTTGGAGGAATAAATCAAAGGAAAAACTGTCTAGATAAAAATATTCACTGCAATATTATTTTTAATAGCAATTTTTTTTTTAAATGGGGGCTGGAGACAAACTAAATGTCTCAAAACAGAAAAATGACTCATTAGGACACAACAACCCAGCAGAATCCTCTGGAGCCATTAGCGGTCATAATTACGAAGTTCACATAGATAGCATCATGAAAACTGATATAACTGGCAATCTTTATTATATATCTCTGGATGCCTGTTACAACTATGACAAAGGCCAGGAGGAAATGGGGGGTGGGTATTGACAGTTGATATGTTAAGAACTGTAAAATTATGGGTAACACCACTTTCTCTTTAAAATTCTCTTCACTGGGGCTCCTGGGTGGCTCAGTCGGTTAAGCGACTGCCTTCGGCTCAGGTCATGATCCTGGAGTCCCGGGGGATCGAGCCCCGCATTGGGCTCCCCCTGCTCAGCCGGGAGCCTGCTTCTCCCTCTCCATCTGCCTGCTGCTCCCCCTGCTTGTGCTCTCTCTCTCTCTGGCAAATAAATAAATAAAATCTTTAAAATCAATTAAATAAAATTCTCTTCACTGGTTTCTTGTGTGTCCATTAAACACATTATGGGTTTGGTAGGACTAGTGATAAAAACAGAAACAATACAATGAAAGGATGGAGGCTCTTAATAAGAATGTTTTCAGGGGCGCCTGGGTGGCTCAGTTGGTTAAGCGACTGCCTTCGGCTCAGGTCATGATCCTGGAGTCCCGGGATCGAGTCCCGCATCGGGCTCCCTGCTCGGCGGGGAGTCTGCTTCTCCCTCTCCCACTCCCCGTTTGTGTTCCCTCTCTCGCTGTGTCTTTCTCTGTCAAATAATAAATAAAATCTTTATAAAAAAATAATAAATAAAGTTTCATTGGGCGCCTGGGTGGCTCAGTTGGTTAGGCGACTGCCTTCGGCTCAGGTCATGATCCTGGAGTCCCGGGATCGAGCCCCGCATCGGGCTCCCTGCTCGGCGGGGAGTCTGCTTCTCCCTCTCCCACTCCCCGTTTGTGTTCCCTCTCTCGCTGTGTCTTTCTCTGTCAAATAAATAAATAAAATCTTTAAAAAAAAAAAAAAAAAAGAATGTTTTCAGCTATTAATCAAACCTTTCTTTTCCCCTCCTCTTCCTCCCCTTGGAGGGCTTCACAGTGGTCTCAGGCTGTGGCCCAGAACCACCAGCTGTCGGTCTCCTTGAAGGACCCCTCTTAGGACTGAAACCTGCCCCAGTAGGCCCTCTCCTACTCGCAGGGCATCACCGTGACCTCAGACCTCACGGCCGTCGGCCTTCCCCCGGCTGCCCAGGCCTGGCCTGCCCTCCGTGGACCCAAAAGCATCCCATGTAAATAAGAAAGTGGCAGCACAGTGAGCTGCCTGCCGACAAAAGCTGAGATTTCCCACTACACACCAAGCTATAATTACCAGGAGGCGACGCCAAAAACAACAAAGGAGCTTCAAGGAAACTGCTAAAATACTCCCCAGTTTTTAACTACATACACATTCTTTTCTACTCACCCACCCACCCCCATTCTCCCTATTGTGCTCAGAAACTCTTCTGAAACCACAGATTACAGCAAGACACCAATAGCTACCGCTTAGCGGCAGGAAGGAGGTGTGCAGAAAGAAGCGTCACAGAGACCACATACGGAGCCAACAGAGGTCACTTTTGAGAAACAGAAAAGCTGTTCTTAGAACCAGAAGGAAATTAGATGATCCAAGCCCAGGTCACTTAATGGGGTTAAGACTGTGTGTGTGCATTTGTGCGTGCGTGCGTGTGGAGGGGGCACAAATGAAGTAAGAAGCAGCTACTAGGTCCTCTAAGGACAATCTATAAGAATTCCTCCAGTGTGGACTAGTTTGAGGCGCAGTGGAAAAGACGAGTTCTGTGTGGTTTAGGTTGAGCCCCATAATTCTCCATCTTGAGAAAACGTCCCTCTCCAAAGAGTATTCCTGAGAATTGCCATAATATCATCCTCAGTGATGACTCCACCCCTTAGGAAGGATTTTCTAGAGAACTAACCCTACCCTACCCCTCACCTCCCATCTCCCCCTTTCTCTACAAGCCCTTTGGGAACCACCATCATACTTGGGGCAGCAGAGTTGGAACTCCAGCTGAGTGTGGAGGCCAGCAAGGGAGCCATGCACGGTGTGCTTTTGTTTCTCCCGGGAAGGACTTACCTTCATGAAAGGCAATGGGATCTCTTCCGTCACAAGGGTTATTCCAGGAATTTCCTAGGGTGGGGGAAAAACACACACACAACTGCTTAACGTATCAACCACCACAAGCTTGAGCCTTCAGGAAGTGTTTTCTGCACAGACAGAAGCTGAGGGCAGCTCCCAGTTTGCTAACCTCTACTTTAAATAAACCTTAGGGTTTATAAATAACAGTGAACATAACCCATCTCTTGCCTTGGGAAGGGAAATATTCTTTAAAGTCATGATTACAATAGAGGACAGTCTTGGGGCGCCTGGGTGGCTCAGTCTGTTAAGCGGCTGCCTTCGGCTCAGGTCATGATCTCAGAGTC
The DNA here is from genome assembly GCF_029215605.1 of Mirounga angustirostris. NCBI lineage: Eukaryota > Metazoa > Chordata > Mammalia > Carnivora > Phocidae > Mirounga > Mirounga angustirostris. The sequence goes on along the minus strand of NW_026991720.1, from coordinate 84,829,859 downwards.
CTGGGATGGAGCCCCACATCGGGCTCCCTGCTCCGCGGGAAGCCTGCTTCTCCCTCTCCCACTCCCCCTGCTTGTGTTCCCTCTCTCGCTGTATCTCTCCCTGTCAAATAAATAAATAAAATCTTAAAAAAAAAGAAAAAGTGACCCACCTGAGCAGGAACAGAAAGCTATCATTGGCAGTTCAGCTAGTGGCTCACCCATTTGCCCAGAAATCACTTACGTTAGGTCATGAAGTCAGTTTCCCTATTGCATTGAAAAATAACCAAGGGCGCCTGGGTGGCTCAGTTGGTTAAGCGACTGCCTTCGACTCAGGTCATGATCCCAGGGTCCTGGGATCAAGCCCCGCATCAGGCTCCCTTCTCCGCGGGAGGCCTGCTTCTCCCTCTCCCACTCCCCCTGCTTGTGTTCCCTCTCTCGCTGTGTCTCTCTCTGTCAAATAAATAAATAAAATCTTAAAAAAAAAAAAGACGACAATCTCTGAAGGAAAGGAGAAGACTATTAGGAATACGGAGCAAATAGTGTATTCTTTACACATTGCATTTTAAGAACAAATAAGGCAAATGACATGGGCACTATCAAATGTAATAATAAGGGGGACACGTTCCTTCTTTATTTATTGTTCCTTCCTCCCTCTTCTTCTCTTTTGCTTAAATGTATTATATTATAGTTGACCCCTGCCTCCCTAGAAGGAACCAAAATGGGGTTCTTTTTTTACTTTAGTCAAAATTCTTCTTCACCCCATCCTCTACCATAATTCCAGAAGTAAAAGATCCCCATAAAGAGCTGATGCAGCAGAATCACCATGGCAAATACGAAAGATGTACAATCCGTGTCAGGAAATCCGAATTATAACATTGTGAGCATTAAAACAAAAATTACAATAAAAATATAAACTTCCAAAATGGCCCTTCATTCAGTCATTTTGGAAGTGTGTTTCTATATTAACCGTGTAGATTAGCCTCTCAGCTAGTGAATTCATCTTTTATTTTCTAAAAAAAAGGTAGATGATACATGAGAAAATAATTTAGAAGGTGTACTGTAGAAATAAAATCTTGTATTTGTCTAGAACTTAAATGTACTAGATTTTTACTGATATACAACATTCCTGTGGAAAGGGGCACCACAGCAATGTAGAAATAAGTTTCCAGAATATTCAAACAACCGAGTTGTCCACTGTGACCACAAAAAGTCTGTGTTAAGAATATATTTTGTGTTTCACTTATCACTACTCGGTAAGAGAAGACACTTCAAAAAAGCATTAAAATTCATTACAGCTCTAGGTCTTAAAATAGGAATAACAAGGCTAATTGTTTGCAAAGCATAATTCAGGATGATTTATATGAAAGAACACTATATGTTCTAGTATCTTAAAAAAAAATCCAATTCAGTTATTTACAGAAATAATCTGTCTCCACACAGAAGTATGATATTAATATTTTTTATGATATTAATATTTTTTATTCCGGCAAGTGTTTATTAAGGTGTAGGAATAAGAGCATTTGTAGATTAGGAAAAGAAAAGGCAAATGATTTACATCATTGCTAAAGAGAAGCAGGGACTCAGAATTTCAGGATTAGAAGAGACCTTTAAGGTAACCTACTCCAACACACTGAAGTTTAGAGCAACGTGGTAAACCCTAAAATAAGCTCAGTAGATGGTGGTTAGAACTGTGGGTTTTTTATATTAACTCTCATAGGACTTCCTGACATCACTCTGGAGGTCTACAATCGCTCCTCTGCCCCACAGTCATGAGAAATGCAAAAGTGAGAAACTGCCTCTCCAGATGAGCCTCTCACATGCCATCCAGTTAACACGTGCTCCATCTTTAAACACAACTCTGGCAGCTAGAGGGGTTCCCGGGCCCCTCCTTCCAGACACTGAACTGGAGGATGACAGGGCTGGGTGGTGAGGGAAGGAAACATAGAGGTGCATTTCCTGACTCCCCGTGGTTTAACCTGCAAACTTCCTGCCACATCACCATAGATGCTGCATATATATTCACAAGAGTTCTCAAAGCAAACAGTGCTTGGAGACGAAATGAGCTCATCTTTCCCTTGTTATTCTACAGTGAGGCAAGAACATTTAAAAACCCTTAACGGTAAAAGACAAAAGGGTCTTTAGGAAAACACTACCGCTGTGCATACCAAACATTTAGAAATTAATCAGACATAGCTGCCTCTATTTAAATAGTCTAAATACAAAATGGGCAAGTGTCACAATTTATCCCAGTACTTATTTTCCGATGTCTGTGTTACCTAAATTCAATTTATTTTTCTAAATGCCTTCTTGATATAAACCTCTGCCTCAAGACTAAGCATGTAGTTCTAACATCTAAGTATGAAAGAAGAAACCTTTTTCGGGGCAGCCTGAAACCTTTTTCAGGGTTTTCACTTTCTGATCCAACAAATCTCAGTTTACTGCACCATGTTCTAGAGAAAATAAACAAAATTTTAGCTCAGCACCTCCCAATTGAAAAATTGGGAGCAAGGGCCAAGAGGAAGAAAAGGTTAAATGGAGTGAATTTGCTTAAGATTACTAACTTTTACTGATCTTGAGGCTCTACAGTTATTACAGACTTTCCTTATGAGGCTGGGAAAAGGGGTCAATCTACTTAGGACATAGAACAGCTTACAACAACAGCAGTGGTCCGGCCATTCCTTAGTTTATAAGAATATTTTAATCCTCTCTAGTTGCTAAAAAAAAATACCATTTGAAGATGACAGAGGTTTCATTCTGCTTAGTAGTAAGAAGAGTGGCACATATCCTGTACCTTCTCCTTCAGTTCTCCTATTTTATATCACTACCTGGCTAACAGCAAGGAATCACGATTATTTTTCTGCCAGGAATCTCCAACTCAGATCCTTATCAGTCAAAATAAACAAATGAAATCACAGCCACGGGTACTGTGACAGGGATGTCCTACAACGGACCCACAACTGTGAATCAATTTTAGTTACATAATACAAAGTGTTAACTTACTGTATTCCAAGTGAGCACTGAGGAATATGGCAAAAGTTTATCCATGTTACTTGTCTTTGGGTATATGCTCCAATATGAAGAAGCTGAGTAGATTTTTGAAAGAAAAAAAAAAAAAGAAAGACATGGTTTAATAAGAATAAGGCAGTAGACACTGTAATTCACCAAAACAAGCAAACCCCCCAAAAGTTTTTATTGCCTTATCCTTATCTTCAAAAGGCTAACCATTATGGTTCTACCTTTATGAAACGTTCAAGTTCTGCTCTTTACAGTGAGAATCATTAAAAAAAAAAATTATTTGGCACTTCTATCTAACCCAAAATGACATTATTCCACTTTACACAGAAACTGAACTAAGAAAGTTTTTTATATCTTACTGGGAAAAAAAAAAATCACTAATAAGGTTAGAGAATGTATCTCATCAGTCTCCGAACCGTCGTAGCTTCTCACAAGACCACAAGAGAACGAAATTTAATTAGCTGTGACTGAAATAGAGTAAAAAAAAAAAAAGAAATGCTTCTAACCAACATTTTGACAGGTTGAGGCATTATCAATTTGCTGCTTTCCCTCCAGCAAAACGGTCAAGGATTCAACTTACTATGCACCATCAGCAACACCTACCAATTATAAATTCCTGAATGAGGTCAAATGAATGGCAGGCAGAGATATTCTCAGAAATCCACTGAATAATCTTTAAAAAGTAAGAAGACAAATCTGTTGGTATTTACATCTGCACCCTGTCCCCACCACCAAAGAAGTACAAAATGTATGTGAATCTTTTAAAATTCTGTATCTATTTTGGAACTGCCGAAGAATATACTCACTTCCCTTCAAGGCACATAATGCAAGACTGTGGCTTAAGCAGTCTTATAAATCAGGTCCATTTTACATATCTTTTTTTAATAAATGCCCTTGTCTGAAATCCAAATAAGACTTCTTCAACCCCATGTTTGTTTTTGCTAGAGTAGGTCATGTTATAGCAAAGTACCAGTGTGAAGAGCTGGTGGATACAGGAGAAAACCAAACCAAATCACACCCCAAAGCTCGAAGGCAGCAGACCTGGGTTTGAGTCCAGCTCAGACATCAGTGTGAACGTTGGCACACCGCTTAATCTTCGTGAGCATCACTGTATGGTCCTCCCAAGGGTATGTTGTAACAACAACTCAGTCTCCACCACCATCCTCACCTGCTGGAGGACTGAAACTTCTTGTTCCCAGCCTTAGACACTATGAGGCTTACCTAGCCACAGAGCATTCTCACATTTCTGCTCCTACCAATAAATAAGTGGGTTGTTTTTTTTTTAAGATTTGATTTATTTGTCAGAGAGAGAGAAAGCGCACAAGCAGGGGGAGCAGCAGACAGAGGGAGAATGCCGGGCTCCGTCCCAGGACCCTGGGATCATGACCTGAGCCAAAGGCAGGTGGCTTAACCAACTGAGCCACCCAGGCATCCCAATAAGTGGTTGTTTTTATTTCTAAGCCTATTCATGCTGGTTGTATTTATCTTCACAATTAGGTAATTTAATAAAATATTACCACAGACGAGTGAAATATGGAAGCAAAAAGAGTGTTGTTTGGTCAATAAAAGTTGAATGCTTCGGAAAGACTCAAAGTCATGTCCAAAACACTCACTAAAAAAAACTACATGTGAGACAACTGTAAAAGATTAGAAAAAATTGCCCAATAGATACGGATGGTTTTGAAAGGATTTTTAAAATATGGCTCTCCTTAGGTTAAAAAAAAGAAGAAAGTAAGATTAAGAAAAAAAAGGGAGAAGAAGAAAGTAATAGGAAGTCAGAGACAGCACATTACTAGTGGTTTTATGTAAGAAAAATGATTTTGACAGTATGGAGTTTCCTCAAAAAGTTGAAAATAGAGCTACCCTACGACCCAGCAATTGCACTACTGGGTATTTACCCCAAAGATACAAATGTAGTGATCCGAAGGGGTACATGCACCCCAATGTTTATAGCAGCAATGTCCACAATAGCCAAACTATGGAAAGAGCCAAGATGTCCATCAACAGATGAATGGATAAAGAAGATGTGGGGATACACACACAATGGAATATTAGGCAGCCAAAAAAATGAGATCTTGCCATTTGCAATAACGTGGATGGAACTAGAGGGTATCATGCTAAGCCAAATAAGCCAATCAGAGAAAGATAATTATCATATGATCTCACTGCTATGAGGAATTTGAGAAACAAGACAGAGGATCATAGGGGAAGGGAGGGAAAAATGAAACAAGATGAAACCAGAGAGGGAGACAAACCATAAGAGACTCTCAATCTCAGGAAACAAACTGAGGGTTGCTGGAGAGAAGGGGGGTGGGAGAGATGAAGTGGCTGGGTGATGGACATTGGGGAGGGTATGTGCTATGGTGAGCGCTTTGAATTGTGTAAGACTTTTGAATCACAGACCTGTACCCCTGAAACAAATAATACATTATATGTTAATAAAAAATAAAAAAAGAAAGAAAAATGATTTTGAACTCCAACCAGCTAATATACAAAGAAAGAGTCTTAATCTACATCAAAAGATAGGTGAATAAATGTACTTTTTTTTTTTTTTTTGGTTTTAGGCTAAAATAAAATGTTTAAGATATCTTTTCTTCAATTACCCAACCACCCATTGGTCCCAATCAAGTCTAATAGGGGGGTTTCTCCAACTTCACAGGACAGCTGTAAAACTAAGTGACAAAACATGTGAAAGTGCTTCATAAATTAAATTGTGCAATATAAATATAAATATAAACTATCTTCATTAAAATGTAATAAATATATGCCACCAGATTTTAGTTCTTTTGATGCTACACACCAAACACAGACCAGGAGCGAAAGTAGGTATTTGAGAAACTACTATTTACTGAGCACTTTCTTGGAATGTTACTGATACAGCTAATGTGTATGCACAGTATGGAAAAGAGAGTAGTCAAAAGGACAGACATGCTCACAGTCTGAGGTTTGGTTGGGGTCCATAAAAAAGAAGCACAAGAAGAGAGTATGTTTAGGGGCGCCTGGGTGGCTCAGTCGGTTAAGCGACTGCCTTCGGCTCAGGTCATGATCCTGGAGTCCCTGGATGGAGTCCCGCATCGGGCTCCCTGCTCGGCAGGGAATCTGCTTCTCCCTCTGACCCTCCCCCCTCTCATGCTCTCTCTCTATCTCATTCTCTCTCAAATAAATAAATAAAATCTTAAAAAAAAAAAAAAAAGAAGAGTATGTTTAAATCAGGATGGAGACCAGACACTTTGATTAATTACTACCAAACAAAAATGGCATCTGTTCCTTTCAACCACAAATGTATACAGCTGGTGTTGTCTATTTGCCAGTTTTTAAACTGAAGCTACATCACCACCTTGGCTTCCAGGAACGGGGGGTCTTGGCCCCAGGAGAGCACACAGTGCAACGCGCCCATCTTCTCATAGTCGAGCTGCGTGTTCCATAGGAACTGTAGTAAGTACGACTGGTTGAGGACCGCCCTGGAGAGCTTTCCAGAACACCAATCCAGTACCAGGGACCCTGAGAGTGACTGTAAAGGACTATGAGGTAGCATATCGACCACTTCATTGTTTCCTGGCCAAAAAAAAAAAAAGGAGATCAGCAAATAAAAGAAACTCCACTCACCCTCACCCAAATACAAACAGTGCCAAGACAAATCCAAATGGGCCACGTTCAGGAGGGAAAGACCACGGCAATACCTGTCAGAAACAAACTGTGGCAGATCAGGTCCGGATGCTGGATGTTGAGTAGATGAAAGAAATGACCAGGTAAGTAAACAGCCACATAATAATCTGTAGACGAGGAAGATATAATTTATCTGCATGTGGCAAGAGCTGCACAGACAAAGAGAAAGCCCAGAACTTCACAGTATCCCTATTTGTCTTTGAACCTCTTAAAACACAGAAGTTTTGACCAACGTGATACTAAACTGTCTGATGTCAGCACATTTCATCAAATGAGCCAGGTCTCATTTATTTCTACCTGTTGCTAGTTTTCTTCATACATTTAGCCATGGTTATCTTAATTGATATGTGTAATTTTGAGTCTAAGTGAATTGTGGCTTTATATGAACTTAAATGACCTCTGAAAGCAAATTAGAAAAAAAAAATACCAAGCAATATGAATTATTCCTTTATCTGATAGTCTGGGAATAGCTTATAATGGGAATTTCCCTCCTCATTTCTGCCAGTTGGGGGGAGCTCTAAAATTTTGTTTCCTACGTTTGCCCACTCGTCGTCATCATCACTATCGTCATCATCATTTTGTTTAGAGAACCCTTAAATTGATAGTCATCAAAACAATCTCTTGTTTTATGTAATCTCACACTCGACGAAGTACTAATATATTTCCTTGCATAGCGAGCTGCTGAGAATTCACACCTTCACAGTACCTGCATTTGATAATTTTGCACCAAAAACACTTGTACACAGATTGAGACAAGGTGTAAAAATTTCTGGAGAATGGGAAGGTGGAAGTAGCCCTTGCCAATAATTTTTCACACAATAGCAGTGAATTTCATACAGATGACACATTTAGATTATAAGTGCGCCAGCTGGACTCTTTTTTCCTAAGAAGCAAAGAAATACGTGCTAATCATTTGCATAGAAGGCATTCTGTGGAATGGAAAGGAAAGGAAAGAGGATGTAAAACTCAAAGCAGTTGACTTAAGTAAGTGTCCTCTTGGTCACCGGGGATTAAGTGATGTTAAAGGGAGTTGCACAGGGTGCCTGGGTGGCTCAGTCAGTTAATTGTCTGCCTTTGGCTTGGGTCATGATCTCAGGGTCCTGGGATCGAGCCCTGTGTTGTGCTCCCTGCTCAGCGGGAAGCCTGCTTCTCTCCCACCCCCCCTGCTTGTGTTCCTTCCCTCTCTATGTCTCTCTCTCTCTCTGTTGAATAAATAAATAACATCTTAAAAAAAAAAAAAAAGCAAGTAGCACAAATGGCTGCAATAATATTCTTATTACGGCAACACTTAAGTAAAAAAACACAAATAATGATATAATAGGGTATGGTGGAAAGGGTTTAGGCATCAAATGACCTAAATTAATTCTTAGCCCTAGCATTTAACCAGTTAACTAGGGTGGTAACTACATCCCTGGGAGAGGAGGCATTTGGAAATATATGAGGGTGTTTTGAGTTGTCGCAATCATTGGAGTGGAAGGGGGAGTCCTCCTGCCATTTGGTGAAGGTCTTTAAAACCCTCAATGTGCAGGACACTCTCACTCAAAAAGTACTGTCTCATCAAAAACGTCAACAGTGCCTGTGGTAGGCCAAATGATGACCCTCAAAGATGTTCATGTGCTAATCCCAGAGCCTGTGAATATGTTACCTGAAGTGATAAAAGGCACTTTGTAGATGGGATCAAGGATCCTGGGATGTGGAAAGTATCCTGGAGGATTCAAGTGGACCCAATGTAACCATAAATATGTTTACAGAAGGGAGGACGAGGGAGAGTGGACTACAGAGGAGAAGATCATGCAAGGATGAAAGAGATGGGAGTGATGTGGTCATAAACCAAGAAATGCTAGCATCGAGATGCTGGAGGAGGCCAAGGATGAATTCCTTCCCAGAATATCCGGAAGGAACCATTTCTACCCACACTTTGACTTTAGCCCCTCAAAATTCATTTCAGAATTCTGACCTCCAGAACCAAAAGACAAAGTTTATGTTGTTTTAAGCCCTAAATCTGTGATAATTTGTTATAGCAGCAATAAGAAACTAACACAGTGCCTCTGATAAGAAACACCAAAAGGAGCCTGGGCACACACCTTTCTGAGCCTCAGTTTCATTATCTGTATAATGAGGATAACATCACCAAGCAGGATTGTTGTAAGGATCAAGATAACCGAAACAACACGCTTAGCATATAGTATTCATTTTTAAAATAGTAGGTTTTTATTAACAAACATATCTTTCTTATATAGAGGTGTTTGGATTTATGGAAAACTTCTCCAAAACTCTCTTTTTTAATATTTTAATCAATATAAGTCCCTTTTAACAGGGTGACAATTTAGGACAATTGCATGCAATTAATAGGAAAAAAAGACATCACTCAAAAAGCAATACTGTTGTCATAAAAATGACCTAGTTTTAATCTTGGGTATAATTTTGTGCCAAGAAGATAAAATGCATATAGGAAGGAAACATAACTTATGCAAGAGCCTATTTTACAAAGCTCTAGGATTTCTGCCGACTCCACAGTCTGAAGACCATAGATTAAATCATGCCTGCCCTTTTCTAGAGTCATTCTCAGGGGGAAAAAAAGGAAGGCTATCTTTGACCTCACAAAATGCTAAGTTTTTTTTTAGTGGAAAGTTTCCCACATCACTCTTGAGATGGGATGTTGATGTAGCATTCTCTGATAAGAATCAAGTCTCAGACCCAGGAAACCTTATATTTATCTCTCTTACCACAGGAAGCTGTAGAATCAGGCCTCTCTAAGGCAATTTCCCACAGGTTCAAAGCTCATGTTAACATTTACCACATACTGGCCCACTCAGCATTCGCTATCTCACCTCATCTATAGTATTGTTCAAAAGAAAAATCTTTTTTATGAACTTTATCATTTTCGTTCTCATTTCGCCCAGATCCCTCATATCACACCTTCCTAAACCTTTATCATGATAGTAGACAGACTGGGGAACAGGAATAGGAAAACATATTAAAGAATCATGTGCTCTAAACCTGAAGTTTTTCTTTTTTGAATATTGTGCCATGTCCCATAGGTGGGCAAGTAATAGTTCTGTTACTTAGTCTTGTGCTAACCTGTTTGTGCCCCTCATCCCAAATGATATGGAAAAGCAGCTTTTGGTAGGTTGGTACAATAAACCCTTTCTTGATTTTCTTCATTATAGACTCCATTAATATGTTCAAACCTAACACTCAAGTTCCCTTACTATATTTACTCAATGAAAATCAACACATTCAAGCTGATCCCTAAATCATTTATACGACTTGGAAGCTCTTAGCAATTAGCAACAGGGAATGGGCAATTTCTCAAAGAACTTTGTCCTCTCTAGAATCAAGGAACAACATGATGTATTATTTCTCATAGGCTTTTAGGGACCAACCCATTCACTGGCATCATTTTTTTTTTAAAGATTTATTTATTTGTTTATTTGAAAGAGAGAGAGAGAGAACAAGTGGGGGCATGGTGGGGGAGGGAAGAAGGACATGGGGCTCGATCCCAGGACCCTAAGATCATGACCTGAGCTGAAGGCAGATGCCTAACCGACTGAGCCACCCAGGCACCCCTGTCATCATTTTTATACTAACAAACGGCTTTTTAGGATTACTACTAAAAACATAGGAAAGCTCACAGCCTAGCTTCTCTAAAAAGGGAGGTGCATCCCCTCCCCAAAAGGCTGATCTGAATGGGGGACACAAATACGTTCATTAGGATTGGTCTGTAGGCCTAGAAAAAGATATAGGTCAGGAAAAAATATATTATGAAAATATTAACTAACTTAATTCGGTTGACCCCTGAACAACAGAGAAGTTAGGGGTGCTAAGGTTTCCAGAGAAAACCTTCCCCTCTCAGGCTTCAGAAAGGTCAGTGGTTGTCATCACAATCCAAGTCCTACAGAGGCTGGAGAAAATGGGGTGCACAGATAAGAAAATGAGATATAAAAGGCTGAGTATCACATGTACTCGAAAGGAGGGTCAGAGCAGAGAGATGCATCTCTCTCTCACTCACCAAGGTTGAGAAAAGTAAGGCCCTTTGTCACGTGTGAGTCAACACTCCCAAGAGCAGCAGTGAAGGTCTTGCTGTGCCCTGTGGAGAGAGAACAGGAAGCCCAGGAAAGAATGGTAAGAAACAAAGAGCCGTAATTCCACCCAAGGCTATTGCCCTATGTAATACTCTTAACCTTTACGAGCTGTGAGACTGACCTAGCAAGGGTCTCTGACTTCCAGATTTCATGGTTCTCTATCATTCTCTAAAAGCCCACACAGAAGGTAGATTACAGTGCAATCAGGATCCAATCGTTGTTCTGGGCTTGTTGTATAATATTAGACCTGATAAGATGGGTTGTGCAGAGACAGAAGGATCTGAAGGAATCTACAAGATCCAAGAGATGGAGGAGACCAGGTGGCTCACTGGCCCTTCATGGTTTACCTCATGTTCTTGTCGTCATTAAGAGCTTCTGGGACTTCTCTCAGTCATTTAGAAGGGCAGTAGACTATCAGCTAAATCAATGTACTGGGTTTCACTCTCCACTTTTCTAACTCTTCATCAGAATTAGTAATCCTTAATAAAACTTTCATTAAACTTTTATTTATGGTTTTAACCATTATATTAATCATTAGAAAAATGTATGAAAACTTTCCATAAAAGAAAAATCCAACTTATGCTATTAAAGCATGTCTACTTCTGAAGTGGCTTTTAGTTTCTTCATTATTGAGCTGTTAAACCTTTTTCATGTAGATTTCTAACTACTGAAGATACTGTTAGGCACTCCTGCAGAATAAACTCTGCTGTGGTCTGGCATGGTTTTTTTTTTTTTTTTTTAATTAAAAAAATTAATTCTACCCACAGTATGTACTACATAAATAGTAATTTTAAGGAACTAAACAAGCAAAATAAATGTGCCTTAGCACGGTTCAGACTAAAACTATTAAAGGGCACACTGGCCAACTACAGAACTAGAACAGCTTGGGCACTTGTCCCTGTAGGCTGACTGCCGACAAATCAGTTTCCTGGGCTGCAGATGTGGGAATCGAAATAAAGGTATTTTAAGTCTAGGACCTGTTGAGATCTGAGCTGATGGATGCTTTTAACTAAAACTCTATGTGACCTTGTAAGTTAAATATATTGATGTTTTCCAACTAGTAATAATAAAAAAGCAAACAAACACACTTTGGACAAATATGTCTATAAGGATTGGTCTACCTACAGGCCTAGAAAAAAATATAGGTCGGGAAAATAATATAAAAATATTAGCTAACTCAATACAGTTGACCCTTGAACGACAGGGAGGTTAGGGGTGCAAACCCCTGAGCAGTCAAAAATCCACATGTAAGTTTTTGGGGAGTCAAAAGTTAACTACGAAGAGCCTACTGCTGACCAGAAGCCTTTCTGATAACATAAACAGTCAATTAACACATAGTTTATATGTTGTATGTATTGTGTACTGTATTCTCACAGTAAAGAAAAATGTTATTAAAAGAAAGAAAAAGAGGGCGCCTGGGTGGCTCAGTTGGTTAAGCGACTGCCTTCGGCTCAGGTCATGATCCCAGGGTCCTGGGATCGAGTCCCACATCGGGCTCCCGGCTCAGCAGGAAGCCTGCTTCTCCCTCTCCCACTCCCCCTGCTTGTGTTCCTGCTCTCACTGTCTCTGTCTCTGTCAAATAAATAAATAAAATCTTTTAAAAAAAAAAAAAAAGAAAAAGAAAAATGTAATTAAGAAAAATTATAAGGAAGAGAAAATACATTCACAGTACTATACTGTATTTTTTTAAAAACCCTGAATGTAAGTGGATCTGTGCTATTTAATTCCATGTGGTTCAAGGGTTAACTGTATTCATCATTAGTGAATTTTTTTAGGAAACATGTATTACATAGGCATACAGGTATAGAATGTACTGATAAAATTTATTACAAGGTAGTAGGACTTTAAAATTTATGTAACTTGCTACTATTTGGAAAAAGTGATTAGGTAAAAATAAAAAATTAAGAATAAATGACATGTACCTTTATGAAAGTAAAACACTGAATACGTGATTTTTTCCCAAGAGTCAAACTTCGGACTGTAACATACACACAAAGTTCCTAGAAGTAAGAAGGTATTATTTAGTAGAGCTGAAAAGAATCATAGACAAAGTTTCCTAAGCCACTTAACCTTACTTCTCTTGCTTTAGATGTTCTGCCTCAACTTACCTCATAGATTATATCCAAATTCTAAAAATGGTTTATTAACAAGCTGCTAAGAAATTTCAATTCAACAATTACTCAGCACACACATAAGTAACGCACTGTGGTAAGCTACTGAAGAATAGGAAAAGGAATAGAAATACACTCTTGCATACGAAATCATGGGAGTCTAGAGGAGTTTACAAAAGAGATTCTCCTAATATACACACATTGCCCTGCTCTCTTATTTAGCTTGCCTTCTGGCCATTACCAATAGTTATAGACCCTGGTTTACCAAAATGTGTATCCTCTTTACAGACAGTTTCCAGTCTCCTTTTTTATCTGGAATTGGAAGGCAAACTGGGGCAATAAGAGCAAGTATGTGTTGGCCCACACCCACCCATATTTGGGTCACTGAGAACCTTGGCCCAAGTGCAAAGGAGAGAACTCCTGGCACAAAGTGGTTTTTCCAGATAAGCCCTGACCACCTTCACTTACCCCATCACTCCAGAACACTCTCAGCCTTCACCTCCTCTAGAATATGATGAACAGTCCAATGTGGAATATGTCCATCATCTCTAGCAGCTGTTGCTAGATATGTAGACTAGATAAGCTCATCAAAGACCTACCATGGAGGGCATTATGCCAAAACTGATACTTCTAGTGCTAACATTTATGTGATTACCTGAAACAGGAGATTTCCAGGGTGGAAAGGAACTTGACCAGGGTCTAGAAAGCTGGGTTCTAGTCCCAGAGCTAAAATTAACTAGCTGTGTGAATTCAATCATTACTCTACTTCAGTGAATAGCAATATTTCCTCTGTTATACTACACTAGGTCCTTTATCAAAGAATCATGGTAGTAAAAAAAAAAAAAAGCCCATTTTTCTCTAAGAAGGCTATTTAAGGACATTAATGAGCATTCTGTTATAATGTTTATCATTTGTGACCATTTTTACTAACATTTAAAACCGCGCCATATTGTTAGAAGTACATTTTATTGCAGTATCTTAGATGGAAAATAACAAAAAAAAGAAAAATTTTATCAGGTAAAAATAGTAACAATTCTGTTAGATGTAAAATTACTGTTACGGTTATTGAGTACACAATAATAACTTCTCTTTAAAATTACAGCAGACTCACTAAGAATCAAAGTAACACTATACTAAAGCATAAACAAAAATAGTAATTATAACAGTTAAAAAAGTTCCATGTACCACTTGGACTACTTTCAAAAAGTAAACATACTACCAGCAAAAAACTACTGGTTCATCCTGTTCTTTTATGTTCTACAATCACAAGGAGAAAGAACTATTTAGCAAACATAGTTAAAACTTCAGCCGCTCTGGTAATAACAAAATAAAAATTTTTTAAAGGCACCGTATTTTTCCTTTCCAATTAGCAAAGTTTTTAAAATGATAATCAATTCTGTTAAGGGAGCAGTAGGAAGAGCATTCTCAAATAATAGAGGAGGAAACTAGTACAACCTCTCTGAAATATAGTTTTGTGGAGGATTAATATATTCATGCCTGTCGACCCAAATTCTTCTTGTAGGCATTTATCCTGAGACATGAATATGAAATGTCAACAACATAAAGAAGGTTATATCCCCCATTGTAGCAAATTCCTCCACATATCATCCTTTAGAGAATGGAGGTCATCATTTTTGTTTTGAAGAAAGTTAAAGTGAGGTGTAGAATAAATGTACCTAATTACATACACCAAGAGCCATCTTTAGACCTCATAAGCAAATATTTCCAAATTCGGTTGTGGCTTAATTCCCTCTCCCAAGCCCAAAGTGGGGGCGGGGGGAGATAAAGACATAGCAAGGTGACATGGGATGTGCATAGACTCTATAAAGCTTGTCCCATCCATAGAATTTTCTTTGATAATGGAAATGTTTTATACATGCGCTGTCCAAATTGGTAGCCACTAGCTACATGTGACTATTGAGCACTTAGAATGTAGCTACTGTGACTGAGGAACTCTTTTTTATTTAACTTTAATTAACTTAAATGGCCACACGTAGCTAGTGGCTACCATAACGGACAACCCAATGGAGCACTGCTTCTCATACTTTGAGAGTACATTAAACTCACCTGGGACTCACAGATTCTCAAGCTTCCCATTAGATCAACTTAACCAGAATCTCTGAAGGTAAGATCCAAGCCAGGCATCAGTTTTTGTTTTTGTTTTTGTTTTTTTTTTAAGGGAGAGAAGGCTCTATGGGAGGAGCAGAAGGAGAAGGAGAGAAAATCCCAAGCAGGCTCCATGCTCCAAGCCCCTGACATGGGGCTCTATCTCACGACCCTGAGATCATGACCTGAGCTGAAATCAAGAGTTAGATGCTCAACTGACCAAGCCACCCAGGCACCCAGGCTTCAATATTTTTTAAATGTGCCTGGGGCAGGGTGCCTGGCTGGTTCAGTTGGTGGAATGTGCGACTCTTGATCTCAGGGTCATGGGTGTGAGCCCCATGTTGGGTGTAGAGATTACTTAAATAAGAAAATAAACTGAAAAAATAAATAAATATAATGTGACTGGGGCAAATTAATAAAATTCTCTAAACCTCAGTTTCCTCATCTGTAAATAAAGAAAATATAGAACTTACTTCATATAGTTCTTACATAAGAATTAAATGAGATAATATGTATAAAGCTCTGCTGAAGAAGTTATATCTGGCTATAAAGGTTAGCTGTGATTATTATTATTCCAGAATGATTTTGCTACTATTTACAAGTTGGGGGAAGTTGCAGTTTGAAAAAACAAAGCATGCTCTTAATGGTGTATCCAGAAAGAGATGTTTAATAAATATTCATCAATGATGAAGATAAAATCTCAAAGTTGGCTAGCCTTTGGGAAACTATTTGGACAATGAAAGCTATTATGGACGAAGTTTTCCAAGGGAAATTATCTCATTGTAAAAGGCTCTATAAAATGCTAAAACACAGGACTAATTCTGGGAACTTGTGGAGGGCAACTCTTGCAATTATATGAACAGGAAAGATAATGTACACTTTTCACCCCTCACCACCTCCCAGTAGATGGTGCACAAGAAAGAATGACAGCCACTGACTTAAGCGCAGCTGCACGGTTGATTATTAGACGGGACAGGAATAAGAATATTTCCTTCCCTTCACTGCTTTAGGAAGTCTCTGATTCACCCTCCTGCTAGGAACCATTTTTAAAAATCTACACAAACTGAATCTTAATATGGAAGCTTTTGCCCACCATCGCCTCTCATGAGCAACCCCCTCATCCAGATTTTAACCTCTCATGCCTTGGAAGGTAGGGGATTTCATTTCTTTCTTTCTTTCTTTCTTTCTTTCTTTCTTTCTTTCTTTCTTTCTTTCTTTCTTTCTTTCTTCTTTCTTTCTTTCTCTTTCTTTTTTAAGATTTTATTTATTTATTAGAGAGAGAGCGCATGCACAAGCAGGGGGAGTGGCAGGCAGAGGGAGAAGAGCAGACTCCCCACCGAGCAAGGAGCCCGATTCGGGACTCGATCCCAGGACCTTGAGATCATGACCTGAGCCAAAGGCAGACGCTTAATGGACTGAGCCACCCAGGCATCCCGGGGATTTCATTTCTTAGGGCAGGAAAATTCAGGACAAAGATGCTTTCAAGAATAACAAGTAATGCTGAAAGGACAAAGTAGCTCCCAACGACCAATATGGGACAAATGAACATCAAATATTGTGATAGCATCATCACTGATGCAACATTGCGTTTGTTTAAGACGCTGAGTCTGTCAGCACCTTTTTCATGAACCATGTTCTCTGGTCTCCACGCCCGCGGGAAATGAAGCTCTCTGGTGTAGAGGGAGCCATACAGGGATTAGACTATTTGCTCCCTTCTCCATTCCTACTTCAGGTTTTCGTTGGTTTAACCACAAAGTTCGTGAAAAATCATTTTTAAAAAGCAATTTGGGAAATACATGAGCTGACAGTTTATTGGTTAAAAACCAAAAGGTTGCTTCTCTGGCTTGCTGCATCCTAAATAGGGACGCATCCTATTTGGAACCCGCTTATTTCGAGTTCAGAGCTGACTGTGAACAGCAAAAGGCTCATTTTCGACTTTCCTAGACATTGCTTAGAAAGGAAAGAACAGACTCTTCTACCTCTCGTGCAGATAAACCTAACATTTGATGTCACAGATCGCCCATTTATAAGTTTTAGCTGCTACTGTTCATGAGAAACTCCTATGGGAATAAAATGAAAAGGAATAAAAGCTTCAAAGAATGAAAGCCTAAAATGAGGGCGCCTGGGTGGCTCAGTCGGTTAAGCGACTGCCTTCGGCTCAGGTCATGATCCTGGAGTCCCTGGATCGAGTCCCGCATTGGGCTCCCTGCTCGGCAGGGAGTCTGCTTCTCCCTCTGACCCTAACCCCTCTCATGTGCTCTCTCTCTCTCTGTCAAATAATAAAATCTTTATTAAAAAAATAATAAATAAAGTTTCATTGGGTGCCTGGGTGGCTCAGTTGGTTAAGCGACTGTCTTCGGCTCAGGTCATGATCCTGGAGTCCCGGGATCGAGTCCCGCATCGGGCTCCCTGCTCGGCAGGGAGTCTGCTTCTCCCTCTCCCACTCCCCGTTTGTGTTCCCTCTCTCGCTGTGTCTCTCTCTGTCAAATAAATAAATAAAATCTTTAAAAAAAAAAAAAAAAAAAGAAAGCCTAAAATGATTGTTTATAGTCAACAGATTTAAAGTGAAGTAGGAAGAACCTACCCGGGTCCCTCCACGCGAGCTCTGGGTCCCATTACCTGCCACCTGCTCAGCAAATGTGCTCGACCAGTTCTTCCTATCTGCTGTGTACTGTCGTCTTTTCTCTTGCCTTGTAAGTGTTCAAGCACACTGGAGTCTCTACCATCTTCAAAAAGAATATTCCCTAAATCCTACTACCCCTTCTAGCTGCTGCCTCTCTCCTGGCTGCACCTCCCCCGTGCTATTTCACCCAGCACCACCAACATTTCTCCTCAGTCACCCAACACAAAGTACTCACCTTAACCGTCATGCTGCCCGGCCCCGTAGACTCCACCTCTCACTCCCTGTTAACAGTTAGCCACCTTCCCCTTTGTGAAACCCCCTCTGCCTTTGGCTGCTGTAGTAAAACACTTGGTTCTCCCCTCTTCTCGCCATTCTTTTTTTCTTCTTCTTTGGCTATTCCACCCAACCTTTATGTATTTGCTTCTCAGATCCTATTCCTAAGTTTCTTCCCTTTTGACCCTATACTCCTCCCATGACTTCAAATGCCCACCACAGTCTTTAAAACTTCCATATTTATCCATGTCCCCTTCTGAGCTCTCTTCTAAGTCCCAGGTCTCTCAGTTGACATGTCCAAAACAACCCTCACCATCTCCCTTTCAAAGCCCCACCTAAACCACTACACCTCAGTAAATGGCACCGCTATTCACCCATTTGCTTATGCCAGAAACCTGAGAACCATTCCTTTCCAGCTAACTGACAGCAAGGCTTCTCAGTTCCATCTCTAAACGCATCTCAAACCCATCTAGTTACCATCTCTGACACCCATCCTAGTTCAAGCCATCCTCCACCCAAACATAGGACTACAACCTCAGCCTAACTGCTCATCTCCCCACTTTTTCTCTTGCCTCCTCCAATCCATTCTTCACACGGCAGCCAGTGATCTTTCAAAGACACATCTAATCACATCACTGCTTGCTTAAAACACTTCAGTGAAGGAGCATCAAGGAGCGCCATGTGAAAAGTTGTTGGGGAATGGGGCAATCACACCATGCCAAAGTAATACTTCACAGTTTACTCATGCAAAGATTAAAATGTACCTTTTTAAGGGAGATTGACAGTGGTTACCATGTAACTGAATGACCAAACTTGGCATCACAAATAGTAGAACATCCTGACATTATGCATCTCCTGATCTGATGCAAGTAAATTTCACAATATCACCCCATGAAGTGTTCTTACGAAAAAATTTTAACCTATGCGTAATGGTGTCTTTCAGTCTAACTACCAATTTTCAGAGAATGTGGAGGATAGAGGAAGAAGTTAAACACTTCCACAAGGAAACAATTAGACAAATCCAGAATGTATTCCACAAGGTAACAAAATATCAATGTTGTGAAAAAAAAACAAAGGGGGTAGAGGATAGAGGGAGGGAAGTGATCTACATTAAAGCAGATGACAAAGACATAATAACCAGAAATAATACATAAGTCTTGATGGCATCCTGACTTTAAAAGTTATACACATGCATACATTTATTCATTGGTATACATACACATATATGTAACACATATGCATACACATACACATAGAGAATATACACATAATAGGACTTTTTTGAAATCATTATAGAAATTTGAATATGAAATAGTTATTATTAGTGTGATTAATTTCTTTCAGTGATAATGGAACTGAGGTTATGTAAAAGAGTGTCCTTGACCTAAGGAGATACATGCTGTTATTTAGTGGTAAAGTGTGAGGATGTCTGTAACTTACTTTTGAATGGTTTAGTCAAAAGGAAGAATGTGGTACCTATGCATGGGGAGAATGATCAAGCAAATATTGTAAATGACACAATTAAGTAAAAGGTACATGAATGTTCATTCTGTTCTTGAGCTTTTCTGTAATGCTTGAACATTCTAAAAATTAAAAAAAAAAAAAAACCCTTTAATGACCTTAGAACTCTGAGAATAAAATATAAAATTTTTCATGGTCTGCAAGGCCCTACATTACCTGACTCAAGCCTACTCTTCAGCTCTCACCCATGGTGTTCTCCGGCTTGCTCACTCTACTTCAGTCACACTGTTCTTATTTCATAAACACCCTACAAGTCTCAAGTGAAATATCATTTCCTTCCCTAAACTCTCAAAACTGGTTTATGGAGGGACTTTATGCCTGAAATTGGAAAAAATGGGATGAATAATGGAGTGAGATAGCAAGGGGGACAATTTTCAGGACTAAGACAGAATGGGGACACAATGTCCTGGAGGGTAAGACCAACAGGGATAAACTAGCTGAACTAGAACATATCTGAAGATACTAGCGTCTACCATTAAGCCTCCATTATATACTCTCATAACTTCCTAATTCCTACAATTTATCAAGATTCTTTTGAAGTACTATGTGTGCACTTATTTAATGTCTAAACTCCAAACAGTAACCTCTGTACTAATAAAAATTAGGTCCATTTTGCTCATCACTGTTATCTCCAATACATAGCGCAGAGTAAGTCTCCATAAACATTGGCTGAGTGAATACCACATAATTTGGCTTTAAAGGAATACAGTTTTACTCCAAGTGCTACTTAATCAGTGGTAACTGTCCACTCAAGCTAGGGTATTTAAAAAGGCTATTAGATTTAGTTATTAGAGTCGACTGTGTAGACAATTACGTACACTAATAACTTTATGTCAAGCTTTGATTGTTAGCTCAGTAAGTTATAGAATGGTTCTTAGAGAAGCTAGGTACATAGGTTTAGAACCAAATATATCAGTAAGCCTGACACAAAAAGCATCCCCATAATTGGATGCCATTTGTTAAAAGATGGAGCAGGTGAAAATGTAGATCAATTACATATGAATCTATCCCCTCTATTAAAAAATACAAATAACTATTAGAACAATAACCTTGCTGACTGTGGCTTCTTTCATACAAACAGAGAATATATAAAACTGCAGTGGAGAAGATAATTTGGTACATACATATCCATCTGATCACTTAAGTAAGACTGTGGCTCTATTATATTTTAAGGATCCATATGGCTAAGGAAATGACTAAATTTTTTATAGAACTCAAGTATAGTTGAATAAATTGATAAATACAATCCTGGTTCTACCTGTATGGTTGGTAAAAACGCACAGGGTCAGGTGTTTGGATAAGTTCTCTTCGTCTTGAAGATCATCACATCCAAAGTTTACAAGTCTAAGGACATAAAGGATAAGAAACTGAATGCATTTAAAAATTAGTTCCCTCTTTCACTTAATGCAGTGAGCATTGCAAAATCGACTGTGTCATACACTTGAAACTAATATAATACTGTATGTCAACTACACTTTAATAAGAAGAATTTTTTTAAATAAAAAATAAAGTTCCTTTATAAAGGATAGTAACCACTATAACATACCCACAGAAGTAGAGACTTGTCCCTGAGAAATTTAAGATGTTTTAATTTTTGTTTAAAAGTTCTATAAAACGAATAAAAAATACATAAATGGCATGGCCCTGGCAATAGAGGGAAAAAAAATAAAAACAGAAGTTGAAAGTAATAAAATTTTTTTTCTAAAGTAGCGTACTGCATATACAGTTTCAAAGTAAGAACTGAGTGTTCATACGTGATGAAATAAAGCTACTGAAACATAGAACAGTTTAAGATCATCATTATTCTAATTCAAGAAGACTTTCATTTCTTCTGTGTACTAGTGGGTTTGTGTCTATTTTTTCAAAAATGTTCATGTTTTTACTCTATGTAAAATAGTCTGGGGGAAGAAAAGCTCACCTTTGTAAAGGTGTAAAAAGGAAAACAAATAGTAATGCAACAGACAGCTGAGCCACACGTGGATTGACTGCAAACCCCTTCTCTCTGGTGGCAACAAGAGAAGGGGTTTGATGTTTGATTCTAAATGTAGCTCTGATTCATCAAATCCTTTTATTGAATCACAGGGAGAAGAGCACTTCCACGGGTCAAAATAAACTGAAACATCCTATAGGAATAAATGGCTGCGAAAATCAATATGATTGACTTTACATGAAAAACCCTGTGTTCGTGCTTGATAAGTTGTTTATATTGCCTACGGAGGACAGAAATATCAAAAGTCACACACACACAAACACAGAATATCGAATTGTCCTTATATCTGCATACCATAAATTAGGTATAAATACAATCATTCTGCCCACGAGTGTCTATAAGAATTAGCAGTAATCAATGAGTAACTTACTTAAATCCTGAGTCACTTAATGTTATATCCAAGGGGGCTTCAAACTGTCAAAAAATCATGAGAAAACAAACCAAAAAATGACATTAATTTAGCGATGATAGTTCTGAAACCCAGAGCAAGTCTGACAATGCTGTGCTTGCCTATTGATGAAGAGCCCTTTTAACCATCATTTTCTTCAGACATTATCCCCCAGATCCACAGCACAGAAAGTCCATTGGGAATATTCTGGAGTTTACACACAATCACAGGCTTGGTATATATTTATTTCTTAAAGGGCTAATACTTGACAAACTGCCTCAGATTTGAATATCATAAATGGGTTGTATAATATGCCAATCAGTAGGGGTAGACTTTTTACAAGATACAGATGACCAGGCACAGAGGGAAGGACTGGATGTCTTTAGAAGGAGAATGAGTGAGGTGTTTTTTTTTTTTTAAAAAAAAAAGGGCAGGAGGAATAAATGAAATTCTTGTAATGGTATGATATCAATCTATATTAGACACCATACTAATCCTAGTGAAGAATAACTTTCTCTTCATCACAGGTAAAGATATTTAGGATTCCTCACTACAAGACTAGCATTCCAAATGGCTTTGCCAGGAGTGATGCTAGATTTTTACTAATTAGACTATACACTCTCATTGACGTTTTACCCTACACTCAAATCCACCATCCTCACAAGTCTTTTTGGCTCAAATGACTTGTAACCACTTAAAGCTGTCTACTATAGACCATACCTATTACCTTCTACAAATCCTCACTCATATGCTTGTGTCTTTAATGAGAGGCATTCAGTTAGCAGAAATTTCCTGTGTGCTCTTTGAATCACCTACGTTAATTGTATTTGTTATAGAGTTGAAGCCTTGAGATGACAAGAACTACGTTACTTGCTCATGCAAGTGAAGAACACGAGAATGCTAAAATGCTGTTTCTGGTAACAGCTCTCTTTAAAAGGAGGCCATGTGTTATAAAATTTCCTATAGCCCAATCATTCTCCGGACTTACCATTAAGTTAAACTTCTCATCAGCAGAAAACTGGATGCATTTTAAGACAGTCCTTGATTTCTAAAAGAGAAAACAGAATAAATGACAAATTACAAAAAAGAAAAAAATCAACAAAGGGGCACGTGACTGGCTCAGGTGGTGGAGTGTGCAACTCTTGATCTTGGGGTTGTGAGTTTGAACCTCACGTTGGGTATAGAGATGACTTAAAAAATATAAAATCTTTAAAAAAAGATCAACAGGGGAGCCTGGGTGGCTCAGTCAGTTGAGCGTCCGACTCTCGGTTTCAGCTCAGGTCATGATCTCGAGGTCATGGGATCAAGCCCAGAGTCGGGCTCTGTGCTCAGTGCAGAGTCTGCTAGAGGTTCTTTCTCTCCCTCTGCCCCTCCCTCGCTGATGTGCATGCACGCACATGCTCTCTCTCTAAATAAATATTTTTTTTATATTTATTTATTCATGAGAGAGAGAGAGATAGGGAGAGGCAGCGGCAGAGGGAGAAGCAGGCTCCCCACCTAGCAGGGAGCCCAATGCGGGACTCGATCCCAGGACCCTGGGATCGTGACCTCAGCCAAAGGCAGACGCTCAACCATCTGAGCCACCCAGGCGCCCCTAAATAAAATATTTTTTAAAAAATATTTTATTTATTTATTTGACAGAGCGAGTGAGCACAAACAGGGGGAGTGGCAGCCAGAGGGAGAAGCAGGCTCCCTGCTAAGCAGGGAGCCTGATGCTGGGCTCCATCCCAGCACCCTGGGATCATGACCTGAGCCAAAGGCAGACGGTTAACCAACTGAGCCACCCAGGTGCCCCAAATAAAATCTTTAAAAAACAATAAAAATAAAAGATCAACAAAAACATTAGTAAAAAAGAAAGAGAGAAAAGGAAGCAACCACGAGGCAAACAGTAATGAAAATATTTCATATTTTTAATAAACTTTCATTGATTGTCCCCATCAATGAAAATGCAGTGATTAATAAATTATAATAATGGTAATGTCAAAACTAAGTTGTACCGGTAAAAAGGAGGCCAGTGGACTAGTTTTTACCTTCAGGTCAATGTAGTATAATCTCTGCTCTGACATATCCCATTGAGCCCAAACAAAATCCTCAGCTACTCTCTCTCTTGGGAGATGGCCAGAGTCTTTAAGTACCTAAAGAGCCAAAGAGATTTTGGAGATAAGCAACTATTTTAAAGGAGAATATTTCTGGATTTATTATTTTGCCTATTCTATCTTCATAATATATATAAATATTTCCACAGTTTATTTTTAGCATTCCCCTACCCCTAACACATACACATGGAAAGTCTTTCCAGAAAAGATTTAAGGCATTATTTAATTACTTGCTCTTTCCAAACACTCTATAAAGAACTATATTATTCTTATCCCTAATTAGCCAGACAGGATGGGGCTGTTGAAGGCAAGACCACACCTACCACAAATCAACACCAGGGCCAACAGAAGATTCAAAGCTTCCCATTCTGTACATAACCCACTCAGGTATCTGCAGACAAAAGGGCTTCACCACCAAAGATAGCAGCTGTGACGCCAAGGAAAAAACTCAGGCCTGGGGGTAGGGGAGCACTGCCCCCCAGATCTGCCATAAGCTATTCATGTGTCTTTGGTCATGCTTCTTACCTTTAGGTCTTCCACAATGAGTATGGTGATACTGCCCATCCTTCCAAACCCAACTTAGGCATTGCCTCCTGTATGAAGCCCTCCCTCACCTCCTCTCAAGGCACAGCTCCCCACCTCTGTATTCCTATGGTACTCCGGCATACTTAACTAATGTTATAAGTCTACCCCGATGAGTATGCACTCTCCTACAACACCTTTATATTCTCAACTTTTGTTCTCAATAAGATTCTAAACTTTGGGCAATACATCTTGTTTCCATTTTTCTGAAATTTGTTAAATTAGAACAGATTTGGGGACTCTCAGATAAAGGTATATACTGACAAAAACATGATCATCAGAGTGTGGCAACCCAGATTCACATCTCAATTTTTTCCCTCTCTAGAGTTCCCTCACCTCTGTGAGCCTTGCTTGTTGCATTCTCTGTAAACATGGGGATAATTATAACACTGCCTACCTACCACAGGATGTTGTTATGAATGCATGGAACCGCACACTGCCTTAAGAAGCTGTCATCTAAGTCCTTAAGAATAAGAGTAGTGGGGGTGCTTGGGGGGCTCCATAGGCATCCGACTCTTGGTTTCAGCTCAGGTCATGATCTCAGGGTCCTGGGATCAACTCACACACCTGCTCTGTGCTCAGTGGGGAGTCTGCTTGAGGATTTCTCTCCCTCTCCCTCTGCTCCTCCCTCGCATGTGTGTGCTCTTTCAAATAAATAAATAAATCTTAAAAAAAAAAAAAAAGGAGGAGGAGGACAGCGATACTTCAGAGAAGGGCAGGCAAGCTGAGGCTACTCTGTGTTGGCTGCTGACAGGTGGCCACACTCTGCAGTATCTCCATGGCTCCCAGCCCCTCTTCTAACCAGCCAGTCCTCTGTCTATACCCATTCCTGGGCTTGTTTATTTCACTGACCCTGAGATGTTTATGGGACTCTCTCCTCTAAAGCCACATTGCTGGCTCTGGGATTCTGCCTTCATTCTTCCTCTCTAGTCTGACTCTCTTCCGACCCCAGGCCCTGTCCGTACCCCACCATCTGTGCCCTGCCTGCCATCATGCCACTGGTGGCCCAGAGCTCCAGCCACACACTTTCTAGTCACTTTCCAGCCAAGCATCTTGATTTGAGGCTTTCAATCAGAGATACATAATTAATAAATGCATTTTCCATTTCTATGTTCTTCACTTAACTTTAAAATTAAAATCTTCAGAGAAGGATTATTTTGATGCCAACTATTTAAATATTAAAGGAAATAATTTTTAATATCAGTAATATATTATGCTCTTGCACCAGCTGTTAAGAAAAAGGCAACCCAACAGAAAAATAGACAAGGATATAACTAAGCAATTTTCAGAAAAACAAATTCACACAGCCAGTGATATTAACAGAAATACCAATGAAAATAATAATGTTATCAACTTAACACTCATCAAATTGGATTTTTTTTTTTTTTTTTAAACGGCAAATGCATCTATGACTGGTATGGATAGAGGGAAAGGGTATTCTTACACATTGCTTGTACAACTGTGAATTGTTACAAGGTTTTTTGGAAATCAAGCTAGCAAAATCTGTTGAAATATATTAAATGCTATACCTGTCAACCCAATTATCCATCCCTGAGGATTTAGCCTAAAGAAATATGTGTACCAAAAATGTAAAGCTATTTAAAAAAAAATTTTTTGAAATAATTTGTAACACAAAAAAGATGAAAAAAAAAAGTGGCAATCCAGTGAGTGTCCATCCATGGGAGAATGATTGAAATTGTGTACATCCATACCAGGGACTATTATGTACTTCGAAAAAGAATGAATTGACCTATTCTGGTTGACTTGTAGGTAATGCCACAAAGTTGAATGAGGAAGGAGTGAATAATAAACCCCTGGGTGTGTCAGGGGTGGGGATAGAAAACACATAGGTTCAGAGAAGTGCATGAAAGGAGACATAATAGGTTATAGACAAAAATTAGAGGTGAAAAGGCAAGGAGAAGTGGAATATAAGCAATAAAAAAAAAAGAAAAAACTGAACTATACGAATCCCCATATGATCCCATTTATTCTATGTATGTCTAAAAATTAGGGGGAAAAGTTCTATCTCTATTTAAAAACCTATAGGGATAGCCCTGATATATTAAGTAAAAAGCAAAAACAAAAATGGCCAATTAATAATCATATTATGATTCTATTTTGGTAAAAATGACTGAATCTGTGCATGTGCACCTAACCATGTGTACGTGTGTATGAGCAAGGTAAAGGTGTGGAAAGAGTTCCACAAGGCTGTCATGAGTTATCTCATGAGACTGAGATTGGAGAGTGAGGTCAAGATAAAGGAGATAATTAACTCCTTCATACGTCTAGTATTATTTCACATGTTAACAACAGCAAGCCTATAATTTGTAAGACATCAAATAAAGTGGTCTGTGTCTATAACATAACTATCCTTAACAGTCTCGAACTCCGAAGCAAAAGAGATTTCAAATATTTACCACTCTATTGCCATCTTCTTGGGTGACCTGGATATGAATTTTCTCAATATCTTTAAAAAAAGAAACAACAGAAAGACAGTTTAACCTTTACGAAAATCATGAGCACTTTTTTACGCCTAACAGTGGTGAATCTTTATTTATAAAAGCAATACAGATTAATCAATTAGCTGGAAAGATAGTATTATCACACACAGAAGTTTCATGATCTAAGTGCAAAACAAAACCCACCTTTCTCCAGACTCCCTCCACAGTCTACTGCTAATCCAGCATTTACTTTGCCCTTCAATATCAACAATACATGAAGCATTTAGCCCTTCTACTCCCCTGGGTTCCCTCAAATGTTGGCCTTCCCTGCACCATCTTCCCTGCCCCAAATAGTCTTATTTGGAGCTAACAGGGGTTCATTGGGCAGAGTTCATCCAAGCACTTCTTGTATGGTCCCATTCTCTCAGTAAGCAATCTAGATTTGGCCATACTTAACCTTCTGCCAGTTTTAGTTACAAAAATGTGAGATAGACAATTGGTCCTGAGCATAGACACTGAACACAAACCTAACCCTTTCAGGCCTGTCCTTCCCATTATAAATCAGCAGTCCCATTTTGTAACATGAAAGACGGCTTACTAGATAAGATCTGCCAATGGATTTTGAACTTTCTCTGCCACCCTTCCCACCCAAAAGTGTAAACTTCATTAATGGATGTCCCATTCTTATTTGTCTCTACCTGAATTTGACCAAGTATGTGTCTTCAAATTCTACCATCAAATTCTTCTGGCTTCTAATACCTTCCCCTTTTTTGATCTGAGGTGACAGACACCTTAAAGAAAGATGAACTAAAGAAGGCAAAAATGGCCTCCACAACTGTCCTACACTCTACCATGTGACAAAAGTGGAAATCCATGTATGTAGGAGCCCACCATTCCCAGGATGGGGACACAGAGCAGGGCCTGAGGGAACAAGTGGGGGCAGAATGAAAAGCCCTTCCACAGGAGTGCTGGACCTTAAGTGGACATCAAAGGTCAGCTGGACCTTTAGCACTGGTGAGTGGACATCTAGAAGATTCGTCAAGTCCCATACTTCACTAAGAGATGAACCCTTCATGAAGTTCATATATACCACCTAAAAGATACACTTACATTTCTCTTCTGAAATCAGTAACAGATGGTTCTCTGCAAGAGGGTGACTTTCCACATGGGGGTAGAGAAACTGTAAAAAGGAAATTAATCAAAATCATAAGCAACTACCTTGCTTACACAAATATTTCAAAAGTTTCTGATCACTGTACTACCACATACCACGGAAGATACTGGGAACCATAGAATAGTTTAGGCAAATCACATATACACACATTACAGACAGAAGCAAAGAGGAAAAAGAAACACTTTCAGGGGCTCAGTTTCCCAGGGGGAAGTTAATGGCAGGTCCAACATAATTCATTTCCACAGTAAGGCTAAAGTAGAAGCTATTTCTAGAGATGGTGCTTTCTATTTTAGAATATGTGATTCTGAAGCCAATCAGAAACAATATAAACAACAGCTGTATAAAAGTTCTTCTCCACATGCACCAAAAAAGTGATCAATACACCTGTTGTGCAACTAAACCTCGTATTTAATTTGACAACCAAGTAAACATATGCTCTACTACAGCTTCCAAAGTCCCACATCGAAGAGACAAAGCACAACGTAACGTGGGACTTTCCAAGAAAGAACAATGAGTCACAGTGTGGCATGCGGTGGAGGATTTATAAGCCTCAAATAATAGAACGACTGCCACTGGGAAGAAAAGGCTTGATCCACCCCACTCCTCCTTCTCTGTGCTTTCCCATATGTGCCAGCCCACAGGACAAAGCAGCCAGCAACACAGGCCTGATGCTATGAGCTGTGATAAGGGGTCATGGGATGACTCCCATGACTTAATTCTTTCATCATCAAAAGGGTAACTATAATTCAGCAGTTAAGTTTTGTAACGTGAAAGCTTACTAGAAAGGATCCACCAGTGAATTTTGGTTTTTCCCTCCAAACTTCAAAGCATGACAAAAGAACATAACCCTTTTATGTCCCTACTTTATAGTCAGCAGCCTCTCTAAAGACTAGGAAAAATTTTGACGAAATATATTACCTGGTGTCCTAACTTTCCATACTGACAAAATGGAAATAGAACTGGTAAATTTTTCAAAAATTGTCTGTTGTCCAGTTTCCTTCTTAGAATCGAAAAACAAAACATTAACTATACACCATTTCTTCACAGCAAAAACTTCAAAATTATAAAAGATAACAATGCAGAATTCAGTTATGAAAATAATGAAGAACTTATTATGTCCTGATTTGTGAAACTGTGCACATCAAACAGGAAACTGTGTGTACTGGGGTCGAGGAGAAGCAAAGCTGAGTGACACCATATGGATAATGGAAGAGCAAATGCTCAGTGCCTCATAATAAGAAGAAATTCCTACAAAAGACGATTCAACCTCCCTTGGGACTACAGAGGTACCAAAGCATGCTTGCTTAGGACTGTGACCTGGAGGAAGGTGCTGACATTCTAAACCTTTGCCTGGTCTTTGTGTGGCAATGAGTAAGAACATGATTTTAAAAGTTCCACTTAGGTAGTGGTGGTTTTCCTTTCTATGATGAGGCAGCCCTAGAGCAGAGCCGGAAGTAAGACTATAGAAAGAGAGGCGTCAAACACAGCTCTACAAAAGCAAAAAATATGAAAGGTTTTGTTTTGTTTTGATTTTGCAGTGTCAGTAGAAATCTACATAGATTACATCATAGTAGGGGAATATTCATCTTCACAAATATGGAGCTAGACTCTGATGATTAATATTCATAGTTGGAAGATATGCACTATAGGTGGATATCTGGAACTATTTGGAAGATGCAGGTCATGCTGGTAGGCAATTCTCAAAAGGGACCGGATTGGAATCCAAACCCCACCCGCTACTGTCCTACTGAAGTTCCTCTGTGAAGGCGGTCGAGGCTGCACATACAGACTTGGGGAAATGTACTACCAGAGATCACCATGAATGTTTTGGTAAGAAAAGGCAGACAGATTGCAGGGCAAGACCAAACTCAGTGGACAGCGAATGGCATTTCTGTAAAGGGGAGAGGGTGGGGGAAAGGGAGGTGAGGGTTTGCCCTGGATGGAGGTTTGTGAGATTCTTCCCTACCCAGAAGAAAAAGTATGAGGAGCAGGGAGCAGGGCTAGGAACAGAGGTGGGTCCACAAGACAAGGACAGGTATTACTTCACGTGGGCGGGGACTTTCCCTTTGGCCTATGGAAACAGTCATGCATCATGTACTATTAATTTTTTTTTAAATTGAGATAAAATTTGCGTAACAGAAAAATCACCTTTTTAACTATTTTAAAATATACAATTCAGTAGTTGTTAAAATATTCGCCATGCTGTGCAACCATGTACTTATAAAAACTCTTGCCCTTCCTGTGCTCTAATTCTCTTTAGCTGCCCCAATCCTTCAATAACTTCTCCATTGCCGGACACAGCCCTGGATGGAGATGCTAAGGAAGCCAAAAGAACAGGACAGAAAAGGGAAGTATGGTCTGTCCCAAAGTCACTCCAGTACTGAGGACAGTGTAAACACAGCAGCTTCCCGGGGGAGGGGGAATGCGGCCTAGGAGCTCCGCTTGCCAAGGAGGAGAAGCAGATTGTTCAGGTTACGCAAGGAAGTCATGCTCCAGCACTGCATAGTCTACGGATCGCCACAAACACCACGCCCGGAATACTGAAGGGAAATGCAAGGATCTGTATCAACCAGTTAGTACATAACTTTGTTTCAAGTGGGTTCCTATTTAAAGACATCTTGGGGCGCCTGGGTGGCTCAGTCGTTAAGCGTCTGCCGTCAGCTCAGGTCATGAGCCCAGAGTCCTGGGATCGAGCCCCGAGTCAGGTTCCCTGTTCAACGGGAAGCCTGCTTCTCCCTCTCCCAGTCCTCCTGCTTGTGTTCCCCCTCTCGCTGTGTCTCTGTCAAATAAATAAATAAAATCTTTAAAAAAAAAAAAAGACACCTTATTTAATATACACTGTCGATCCCTTAGCACTGAACTCATGGTCAACAGCACCGTAATCTCATGCCTGAATGCAGTTTATCTAACCCACATATTTTCTCTATGAACCACAGCGCGGCCTTCTTGTGCTCAGGGACTCTAGACAGCACTTGAGCGCTCTGTGTGGGGAACATTTGAAATAGTGAAATCACCAAAGAAAAGCCCCCAAATGTGAAGATCATGGCACTAAAGAGATCGTGAAAACGACATCCATTTACAGCGTGAGAGGTGAACCAAGAGGGCAGTGCCACCTTGTTCAGCCTCAGCTGGGTGACAAATTTTTCACCACTGCGCACATGCCTGCAGATGACTGACTATAAAAGCACTGTGAGTATTGACTTTGGTGTTACAAATAGATTTTGGTGAAGAGTACAGTTCACAAGTTCAGAGCGTGCAAGTAATGAAGACGGACTATGTCTGGTCCACCCACACCGTACGCACGGTGCCTCTGTATCCTTTCATGGAGTTGATAAAGTCCGGGATTAAGCCATTTATTTCTATTTACTCTGTCAACTAATAAGCCATTTTTTAAACTTACCTTAAATGTGTGTTGAGAGTCAGTATCATGTAAAAACATGACATGACTATCAGACAAACCATGATATAATAGAGACAGAGAAGCTAGGTTGAGTTTTGATTTCCATGTTTGCAAAGGACGAGTGGATAATTCCAGCCATACCCATCTACCAGATTGCTCTGAGGATTAAATGTGATAATAGCTGTGAAAACACTTTGTAAGCACCATTGCCTCCAGGTTTCACGCCTTTTGATTAGTGAGATGAATGATAACGTGCTTACCTGCACCCAAATATAGCTATCCACGGCTTTTAGAACCTTCACGTTGTTAACAGGGTGGATTTCAACCAACAAAGTTAAACACTTTGATCCTACAAAGGAAAGGAGGCTTTTAGTAATGAAGACCAAAATGTCTTTTGTTATCTTCTCCCCTTAGGTTTGAATTTTGAAAATGTAAATACGTTACCTATTGTATTAGCTCTTCCAACAGGAAAAGTAATTTTCTTTTTTTATTTTACTTCATTTTATTTATTTATTTGACAGAGAGAGACACAGTGAGAGAGGGAACACAAGCAGGGGGAGTGGGGGAAGGAGAAGCAGGCTTCCCGCTGAGCGGGGAGCCCCATGCGGGGCTCGATCCCAGGATCCCGGGATCATGACCTGAGCTGAAGGCAGACGCTTAACGACTGAGCCACCCAGGTGCCCCAGGAAAAGTAATTTTCTTAAAATTTACTTTGACAGTTCTTAAAGCCCACAACAGATGAAGAAAACCTCATGAAGGAGAAATCAATATACATGGAGTGAGGACCAAGTGCCTGCCCATTCCTCAGCACAGCCTCACAGTCCCTCTGGGCTTCTAAGTCTAAGCAAACACAACTCAATTCACTATCACTCCCAATTCTGCAGCACAAGGACCAATATCATTGGTGGGTGAAAGTATAAAGATATTTCTGATACATGACCATGACAGCACCTCTGAAGAGGACAGGGGCCTGGCTTCCCTCTGGGATGGTGGTGGAGCTGCGTTGATAAAAACCCACTTAATTCCTCAGTGTCACGTTACAGCAAATGTCATAAAAGATAGCAATGAGGAGGAAGTCCTTGGACACAGGCTAGCACGGGATCACCACAGATATCCAGATTTAGACCAAGAGTTCCCCTCCCCCAAGATGAAACCTCACATATGGAGTTGCCTTAGAGCTGAGTTCTTACAAAGACTAATACTCTCAGGTGCTTTCTCAATGACTTTATTTTGAATAATAATGTACAATTTCAGGACTGCACAGCAGCCTGGAATTGAGTCAATGCCGTTTTTCACTATCTAAGAAACTAACCTGACAGCAAATAAAGGCAAATGATGTGGTCTTACAATTGCAAGCATTGGATATCTCTGTGAACATGCCTTTTAAAGATTATTGAAAAAGCATGACAGTGAGTTACTATGTGGGATCCCAAATATACAAGGACAGAACAAATGAAAATCAAATATTGTTTGGTCAAGGGTACTTGGAACTTAGGATAAAAATCAAAGTGACAGGATCATATGCCAATTCAAAAGGGCTATACTTCTAATAACTGGGACAGAGGTAAAGGTGAGGAGCTTTGGGAATCTGCTTGATAACAACAAAAAAAAAAGTCTCTAGGAATAAGAAAGACATTGGTGTCAGAGTGCCTGGGAGACTCGGAGGGTTGAGTATCTGACTCTTGATTTCAGGTTAGGTCATGGTCTCAGGGTCGTGAGATTGAGCCCCGCATCAGGCTCCATACTCAGTGGGGAGTCTGCTTGAGATTCTTTCCCCCTCCCTCTCCCTCCTCCTCCCTTCCTCTCCCCACTCACATGTGCTAGTTCTCTCTCTCTCTAATAAATAAATAAAATCTTTTTTTAAAAGAAAGACACTGGTGTCAAAGATATTTGAGAAGAAAAATAGAAATACTTCGTGAAACGTGAGAATGAGAAAAAAAGGATTTTTCTTTTATATTATTTTACATTAAGTGTATAAATAAATTAATAATTAAAGTTACTATATTAAGTAGTACAAGCTGACATTTGACTATTTTATGTCTTGACCTAAAAGTTTATATATCCCAAGTTGGGAAAAAAAAAAACCAAAAACTTTTTATGGGACAGGAAGGGGAATCTTCTCCTTAAAGGAGTAAAGAATCACCTCATAGTTAAGACTTTGATATTTGATAACCAGCTTTCAGTTAAATTCACTTGACTTTAAAATGGGAGGATTTTTGGGTGCCTGGGTGGCTCAGTCATTGGGCATCTGCCTTCAGCTCAGGTCATGGTCTCGGGGTCCTGGGATCGAGCCCCGCATCGGGCTCTCTGCTTGGCGGGAAGCCTGCTTCTCCCTATCCCACTTCCCCTCTCTGTCAAATAAACAAAATCTTTAAATAAATAAATAAATAAAATGGGAGGATTTTCAAGGACAGAAGCCATCCTCCTACACTAATTTTTCCTTTTTTTGGGACAGCCCAGGCACCTAACTAATATAATAAGCATAATGATAAGAGTAATCATGTAAACAGGAATTTCTCTCAGTAACATACCATGTGCTTTCATGGTATAATTCGATGAACTCTGGATTAGGATTCTAGAGACATCGGTTCTAGTTTACACTCTGCTGCTAACCTAATAGACACTTTTCAGAAAGGACAAAGCATTACCAGGCTTCAGTGCCTTGTTATTTTTTTTTTCAGTGCCTTGTTATTAAAAAAAAAAAAAAAAAAAACTAGAGAATCAGATCACTTCTACAATCATTTTCAGTCATGAAATCCCGTGATTCCATGAAGTGCTTAAAGTTGTCTTAAGAAGTTTGAGAATCCAGGGGCACCTGGGTGGCTCAGTCTGTTAAGCGTCTGCCTTCGGCTCAGGTCGTGGTATGGGGATCCTGGGATCGAGCCCTGTGTCGAGCTCCCTGCTTGGTGGAGAGCCTGCCTCTCCCTCTCCCTCTGCCCGCTGCTCCCCCTGCTTGTGCTCTCTCTCTCTCTCAAGTCTTAAAAAAAAAAAAGAAGTTCGAGAATCCAGATGTCAGTGGAGCCTGGGAGGGCATCACCACAGGATACGCCACATCTTGTAGATATCACAGAAAGCAGAGACAGCAGGAGCAAAAGTGACAACTTGGACGGATCTCGAGGGCATTGTGCTAAGTGCAATCAGAGAAAGACAAATACCGTATCATCATCTCTCTTACGGATAGATTCCTGGAAAGAGAAATAAAAACCCCATGCTCATAGATGCAGAGAACAAATTGGCAGTTACAAGAGGTGGGGGGTGGAGAAAGGGAGAAACAAGTGAACTGGTTTTTTGTTTCTGTTTTTTTTTTTTTTTAGTTTATATAAACTGAACAAAATTTTTTTTTAAAAAAAGCATAAGGACAGGCATGGCATGGGGAAAGTAGAGAGTCTACAAAAGAATCTAGTCTGATGCAGGTGAAGACACATGTTGTGAATGATGACAAGTTTGGAAGAGTCTAGCAGGGTCTGGTTCTGAAGCAGCTCTCGTTACTGGAGCTCTTGAAACAATCCACAGCTCCATGGAGCCTCGGCAGCACTTAACTACACTAGTGCAGGGGGCCTTGGGAGTCTCAGCGGCCAACACATGTGGCCATCCCCATAGCTGCCCACGGGGAGGCGCTGTGCTTGAGGCAACTGCAACTCCATAGGGGAGGGTGAAGGGGGCAGTTAGGTCCTTTTCTTCTTCCCTTTTTCTTTTCTTTTTTTTTTTTTTTAAGTAAGCTCTATGCCCAACATGGGGCTTGAACTCACAACCCTGAGATCAGAAGCTGCATGTTCTACAGAGTGAGCCAGCCAGACAACTTCTCTTTTACTATATCCTAAACAAAACATTAATCTGCCATGGCCACAGCCAAGAAGAGAAGCACTATGGATAAAAACTGTGTTGCAAAGTATGTGGGCCAAAGAACCTTATCTTGTTCATATGAAAGATGTTACAGTTTGTCTCACTTGCAACGGAAAAATCTCATTATAAAGCAACAGAGTGTTAAACAATACCTCCAGGCAAACTACATTTTATAATTGAATGGCTTATTAGGTCATTCATGGGCAGATAAAATAAGGTTTTCCAAAATATTTGTTCAAAGGATAAAAGAGCATAATAGAGTCTACGGTTCTTTCTGGTCCCATCATTTCTGAAATCTTAACTGAACAAAGGCCTTGTAGGGTCTCCATGATCTGTCTGTACTTCAGCCCTGTTTTCCTCTGGCCTCCGTTCCTACCCCTCTGCCCCTTTTCCTTCAGCCTCATTGACCTCCTCACTGTCCTTATCAGCAAGTTCACCAAGTACACTCTGGCCCCAGGACCTTTGGGCTGGCTGTTGTCACCGTCAGAAATGTGCCTTCCCCACAGCCACGCACTTGCTCCCTCCCTTCTTTCAGATCTCTGTTTAAACACTCCCCTAATAGTGCTTCCTAGGATCATCCCTCAAATAAACTAATTGCACTCAAATGCTTGCTTCAGACTCAGCTTAGGGGGAAAACCCAAACTAAGACAAGAGGGCTGTGGTGTGAGGGAGTAGGGAGTGTGAAACAGGAAGAATACACCAGTAAGCGGGACCTTATCAAATTCACGACTACTTTGGAACTTTGAGTGGCATGGAGGACACATCAGAATTATCCACTTCAGGGATGGAAAGGGGAGTATTTATTCTTCAGCTCTTTGGCCCCTCATTGGTCATGGCTTGTCCTAATGGGGATCCTTTCCAGCCACACTTCCGGGTGGCACACATGTAGGCAGTAAATATTTTCCCAAGGGCTCTGGGCAAAAAGCAAGAAGCAGGGCCGAGCAGCTGAGCTAGGGCATGGTCTGTCAAATTATGTCTGTGCAGAGCTGGTTCTTACCATAGCTGCTGGACTAAAAGGTTAACTGACAAGACATAAAGTATTAGGAAGCCAATACGATACACCTAACAATGTTCATTCTAATATGTTTAAAGATGTGATCCGATAATCTCACTGGAGGTGCATCAAGCTTTAAAGACTGAGTAAGCAGATCTGAATAGGATTTTTTTTTTTTAAGGTTTATTTATCCTAGAGAGAGAGAGAGAGGAGAAGGGCAGAGGAAGAGGGAGAGCAGCTCACGCAGACTTCCCGCTGAGTGTGGAGCCCGTCGGGAGGCTTGATCTCATGACTCCTAGATCACAACCCGAGCCAAAACCAAGAGTCAGACACTTAACTGACTGAGCCATCCAGATGGCCCCTGAATAGGATTTAATTTAATAAACCTTACAATAAAGTTCGTCTGAAAGTACATTTTATCTTTTTTTAAAGATTTTATTATTTGAGAGAAAGAGAGCATGAGCCGGGGTGGGGAGTGGGGGGCAGAAGGGCATTGGGAGAGGGAGAAGCAGGCTTCCCTCGGAGCAGGGAGCCTGATGCGGGGCTGGATCCCAGGACTCTGGATCATGACCGGAGCCAAAGGCAGATGCTTACCCTACTGAGCCACCCAGGTGCCCCTGAAAGTACATTTTATAATGTACATAATTGCCACTGTTCTGCATGACAATCAGGCATAGACGGTAAACATCATGTAAAGAATATAGGTTCTATTGGGTTTACCAGCAAAATAAGAAATTCCTGAGGCTAAAATGAATTAGGCCAAAAAGTCCTGCGTAGAATTTCTCAAAAATATTTGAGCCAACATTTAAAAATTAAAATTTTACACAAAGGTTCATATTTCTCTTGGTAAACTGAAAAGCTGGTCCCACTGGGCTTACTGCCCTCCTTTGAAGATGGGACCATGCCCCATGGCGCACCCACACCCACCACTAGTCTCTATAGCTCGCCATGAGGGCAACTGCTACACCTTTCTTGTATAACATTTTATCCCCAGCACCATGCAGAGTGCCTGACCCATTGCAGGCACTTATTTGTTGAGTTCTGGACATATGGATGATGTGGAATGTTAAAAAGAAGGAGGGAGCATCACATAGATAATAAACTATAAAGTGGGCCCTGGCAAATGAGAAATTTTATTTAGAATTGGCGGACTATTCACAGTTCACCTGATGTAAGAAAAAAAAGATATTCTTGGAAGGAATATCAGCCCCTTCCCAGCGTTTTTCACACGAGCTTCTAGTCATAGGGTTCTAGTATGTCCTTGGTGTTTATTTGTCTGCAGGTGCTAAATGCCTTTTTAATACTTCTACTATTCACTGTCACATTATATTCTGTACTTTCTTGCTTACTTGAAAAAAAATAATTTAAAAAACGTTTTCATGGGGTGCCTGGGTGGCTCAGTTGGTTAAGCGACTGCCTTCAGCTCAGGTCATGATCTCAGGGTCCTGGAATCGAGCCCCGCATCGGGCTCCCTGCTCGGCAGGAAGCCTGCTTCTCCCTCTGACCCTCCCCCTGCTTGTGTTCCCTCTCTCGTTGTCTCTCTCTCTCTGTCAATTAAATAAATAAATAAAATCTTTAAAAAAAAAAACCAACACTTTTTCATGCTTGACAGGACCTTTGCCTTTTCATTCTGAGATAATTTGTAAAGATGTTTGAAATTTGACTTAGTAGTGAATAAATCTTCATCTTTCAATAGGCACTAAAAAAATATAATGTCATACCTGGTTGAAGCTCATTCTTTCTTCTTTCCTTAGTAAAATGAACTAAACTTGCAGCTAATGGAAAGAGAAAAAAAAATAATCCATTAGCAGATGATCCATGCAGTGGCTGGTTGAAGTTTACCACTTTATACCTGAAATAAGTGAGGGCTCAAAGGATCTGTCAGTGGATGATTAAGGTAACTCAGAAAGCATTCTTTTTTTGTAAGTAGACTCCACAGAATTTTTATTTCAAAATTAATCTCCCAAGAGCATCTTTTCCCAGAAAACCCTTTTTGTAGAATAGTCAAATATCGCAAAAGTCCAAACTCAACAAATGTAGTTTAGTTCTTGACATGTAGCAATAAAAGAGTTCAACTTACCAAGCAAAGTTCTCTCACTGTTGACAGAGCAACTGACAACGTGCAAGTCTTTCTCAAATGTATAGAGATGCTATTAAAACAAAATTATTTTTTAATTTGGAGTTTTGTGTTAAAAAACAATTTTAGAATTCAAATTCCCAGTTATCATGGTGGTTATCATGGTGGCCAGACATTTTATTAAAGAACCATCAATTAACCAGTTTATCCATACCGAGAAGTTCCAGATTATTTTTTAAGAAAAAAGTTTGCAATTGTAGGCCATAGTTGGCACTGAAGCTTAACCATGAGGCAACTTGGCCTAGTGGTTAAGAGCCTAGACCTTGGAGGCAGGCTAGATGTAGGATTAAATTCTGGTTGTGCCACTTGCTGGCTGTGTGACTTTGGAGAAGTTCTTCTTCTTCTTTTTTTTTAAGATTTTATTTATTTATTTGAGAGAGGAAGAGAGAGCACAAGCAGGCAGAGGGGCAGAGGGAGAGGGAGAAACAGATTCCCTGCTCAGCAGGGAGCCCGACGTGGGGCTCAATCACAAGACCCCAGGATCATGACCTGAGCCGAAGGCAGACGCTTAACCGACTGAGCCACCCAGGCACCCCCTGGACAAGTTATTCAATCTTTCTATTCTCCTATCAGTAAAATAAAAATCATAATACCTATTTCATGAAATCCTTAGAAGGATCAACTGAGATGATCCATACAAAGCACTTATTACAATGTCTGCCACCCATAATAAGCACTCAGATGTCAGCTATTATAATTATTGAGAGAAGTAAAGTTTTAATCAAGTTACCTAACTATGATATCATTAATTATGTCTAACAGACTATCACAAGTGCCACTCCTGTAAGGCTCTTATATTCAGAGCCCTGGCACAGTAATCTTCTGTTTTTACTTACTCTTTTAAAAATTTTCTTGCTGTTTGAAATGTTGCAAGATTCCATTTCCTTATTAAATATTAAAGAAAATGAAAATGGTCATGCAGAAGGAGGATTTGATATGCAAATTGAGGAAATGAAGACAATCGTAGTTATATTAGGCAAACTCTTACAATACCCTCAGAAGGTAAGAAAAGATCAAGAGTCTTAGACCTCAGTAGAGAACAGGCTAAGAGAAAAAACATGTAGCAGGAGTATTAGGAAGGTAATTAGTACTTGCACATTTAAAAAAGCACTGAGAACACACTAGAATCCTATGGCCAGAAGTTGGTGAAAAATGTTGAGAAGTCACAAAATGATTGATTAGAAAAAGTGAACTTTGAGTAAATAAGGAGGCTCTAAATTCATGTGAGACATTTTGGTTTCCTTTGACTCTTGCTCTGAGGGATTCTGATATACAAGTAAGAAGAATCATGGATGTATACCCTTAACTTTTAGTGTTTTACCCTTTTAATTATAAGATAACACGTGAATAGTCTCAGTGTTTAAAACATGCCAACACCACCAAATAAAAAGTCAAAGCTCTCCGCTACGCTCACCCCGTATGAACTCCTTTCCAAAAGGAAACATGTTTGTAACTGACTCTGTAACCTTCCAGATCTTTTTAAAATGAGTTTTTAACATATATTTATGTTTTCTTGCAAGTTTTTTTAAACATAAATGAAATGCATTATCCTGGCAACTTGCTTATTTTCACATAACAGTATGTTTTGGAGATCCTTCTGTGTCAGTGTACGTAGACTTCTTAGCCCCTTCATATTTGTAAGTTGTTTTTACACAGGCACAAAATGTCTCCCTCACCTTTGCACCAAGAGTCAGATAAGACTTGTCACATCAACCAATGTTCTATGTGGGTGGTGTGGGGAAAAATTAAGAAAAGGAAGCTGGGTTCTATACCTGGATCTTTGGAAGCAAGGGAAAAGTGAAAGTTAAGGAGAAACGGAACTTAGAGCCAAAGGTCATTATGAGATCCTAAACTTCTGGGAGCACGCAAATCTCAGGAAGGCATTGGACTTCCTACATTCCTACAGAATATTAGATAACTGATTTGAGCCAGTTTTGCTTAAATCTCAAAGGACTAAGAAACTTCAGGTGATGCTTTGGTCCAGGAGTCCTTGCACTTTATTTATTCATTTATTTTTAAAGATGGTAAAAGAAAGAAGGGAGGCAAAGAAAATAAAAACTAAATTTTTAGAAAATGAAATGAGAATCCGTATCTAGAAAAAGGAGGCAGAAAAAAGAAAAAACTCTAAAAGCAATACTAATGAGGAATCTATGATTTATGGTGATTTTTACCTCATTTTGTCTGGTTCGGCAGTCATATAATCCAAAGAAGACATTTCCCTTATCATCCTTAAAAAAATTAACGAGATATTTATTATGTATCATTGTTTAGGAAGTTAGGATGTTATTAGTCTTAAACCTGCAATAATTCAATAAATATTAGCAATAAGCACTCTAAAGGTAGCGTGTCAGAAAGGGACCAAACCTGTTTCAGCTAGTAATATGGGCTCAAAGAGTGAAATGGATTAAGAGCGTACAGCTTAGTGAATCTGGGGGACCCTGTCTAGTAGGTAGTAGAGTATAACAAAGGAGCGAATATTTTTGTACTTCCATTTATTTCTTCAAGACAATATATATGATAGAGATTGGGAGTGGCTAAAACAAGTCCATGATATTCCTGTAAATAAAACTTTTTGAATCATACAATTCTTTAAATGCAGCACACTTGTAGAATACAACTTAAAATAACTTTTTAAAAAGATTTTATTTATGTAAGTAACCTCTACACCCAACCATGGGGCTCAAACTCACAACCCCAAGATCAAGAGTTTCACGCTCCACCGACTGAGCCAGTCAGGTGCCCCAACTTAAAATAACATTTGAGCAAATAAATAAATACAGTAATACATCTGTGCAAAGCAATATGGCCACTGAAATTATTCTTTCATGTTTCTCTACTATAGTAAAGTTATCAGTAAAGTTACATTTTCATTCCTTAGAACACTTAATGTTGAAAACACACATTAAACAATAATGCCTCAGAAGTCTGAGCATACCTAAGTCTAAACAGATGATGTTGAGTAATCACAATTCAATATTTTCTCAAAGATAAAACCTTACATATTAATTAGATTTAAACATCTTTCATTTAGCATTTTTTCCTCTGCAAAATGGAACTGTTCATTTACTCAAAAAATTTGAGCACTGAGTGTCAGACATTGTATACAGTTCTCATTTAAAAAAAAGAAAACATTCCATTAAGACTGAATTTCAATCACCTTATTTAATCTCACAAAATAAAAAAGTCACGTTAAAGGTTCATTACCCCCTCAGTAAGATATAGCACAAAATTCAATTAAAAAAGATTAATGTAACATAAAAAAAAGAACATAAATGGTTAAAAGAGTAAATTCTACGTTACGCATATCTTACCACAATAAAAAAAGAGAATATAGACATACCTTATAGGTATAAATAATATTTCCATTTCTTTCAACATTTAGTATACGTAAGCTCTCATAATTATTTTCCAAAACACCTAAAATGATAAGATAATGATAGCAAGTTAATATTTAACAGGGAATTTTTTTTTTTTTTTTTTTTTTTTTTTTAGAGAGAGAGTATGGATATGAGCAGGGGAGAGGGGCAGAGGAAGAGAGAGAGAGAGAGAATCTCAAGCAGGCTCCACACCCAGCATGGAGCCCAAACCCGGGCTCAATCTCAAGACCCTGAGGTCATGACCTGAGCCAAAATCAAGAGTCGGATGCTTAACTGACTGAGTCACTCAGGTGCCCCAACAGGGACTGCTTAAAAATGTTATCTAATAAATATTAGTGAAAGCCAAGTAAAAAAGAACACATACTGATGATTCCATTATAGAGAGTTTTAAAATAGGCAAACTAATCTATTGTGTAAGAGGTCAGAATAGTAGTGACCCTTAGAGAAGAGGCAAGGACTAGTGACTGGGAGGTATCTCAAGGGAGCCTTCCGAGCTAGTGGTGATGCTGTATGTGTTGGGTCTACTGATATACTCATTTGGCAATAACTCACTGAGCTGTACACTCTTAACCTATATACTTTTCTGTGTGTATGTTATCCTTCAATAAATTTTAAGTATCTATTAGTTTTTGCCTTATGTATTTTGAAGCTATGCTGTTAAAGGCATAAAAATTGAGAACTGTTATCGCTTCCTGGTGGATTAACCATCAGGAACTCAGTAGAACTGCCTTGTGTCCGAGTTAGTCAATTAAAGCAACAAGATAAAAAAGCAAGTAACAGTCAAACCTTTTATCACTTGCTGTGACAATATAAGCAAGAGTCCATAATAAGCACCAGCTTCCCAGTTCATTTTCCCCCATGGAATGACATGCTAGTGGAGGGTCAGGTAGATCGGCGGAGAGGTGGGGAATCGCTCACTGCTGAAGGAGCCCTCAACAAAAAGCTCCTGCAGTGTTGTGGACTCTGTGGCTCAGGGCAGGGAGAGGGAGAAGAGCTAAGAGTGGAAAAGTACTAAGTCAAAGTGGAGAAAAAGTATCTTCAAGGTTCCCTCCTTTTCCTACTGAGGTAGTTTCAGCAGAGGTACCTAAGGAAGGTCTCTGCTGATGGCTCCTGATAAAGAGGCCTCTGAAGGAAGGCAACTGGGCTGAGAATGCAGCTCTGGAGACAATGAGGTCCAGCCAGAGGGGCCTGAGTCTTGACTACAACTTCCTTCAGGAACTGCGGTGCACTGGCTATGTACCAAGTCTGATTTGGGGAGGGCAGCTTTCCCCCCATGAGGCCTGCCAGGTAAAGCTTTTGCAGTTGCATATGGTTGCACATAAAAAATCACACATGCGTTTTAACCAGGAGGTGGACTAGTTAACCCTTTTATTTACTATAAAATGTCCTTTATCTTTAATAATTATTTTTGTTTTTAAGTTTACTTTGTCTGATATCAGTATAGTAACATCAGCTTTCTTTTGGTTAGTACTTACGTAACTTTTTCTAACCTTTTTTTTTTAAAGATTTTATTTATTTATTTGAGAGAGAGAGAATGAGAGAGAGAGAACACATGAGAGGGGATAGGGTCAGAGGATGAAGCAGACTCTCTCCCGAGCAGGGAACCCGATGCGGGACTCGATCCAGGGACTCCAGGATCATGACCTGAGCTGAAGGCAGTCGCTTAACCAACTGAGCCACCCAGGCGCCCTTTTTCTAACCTTTTATTATTACTCTTCCTGTGTCCTTATTCCTAAGATATGTAGTCTAACAAGCAATAACCTTTAGAGTATGTAGTCCATTTACATTTAATCACTGATATTTGGGATTTGTAGCAATCATATTACCATTTATTTTCTATGTGACTCAATTGTTTTACTCTTTCCTTGCCTTCTTCTGGATTAATCAAAAATCTTATTATTTCATTCTCCTACTTATTGTCAGTTATATATTCTTTTGTTATTCTTTTATTAGTTACCCTAAAGATTACAATACAAATCCTTAACTTATTATGTTTTAATATTACGTGATGCCAAGAAATATGAAACAACTGAAACTCTCATACACTCTTAACAGGAAGGTAAATTGGAAAACTTGTAGTAGCTACTGAAGCTGAACAATCATGCATTGGAAATATACACATATTTCAGCAAATGACACATGTAATTTCTATAGCACTATGATTCATAATAGCCCAAACTGGAAATCCAAAATATCCATCAAGCAAAAAGAATAATAAATTAATTAATTGTGGGATATCCAAACAATGGACTATTGTACAACGATCATAATAAATAACTTGCTAAAATGTACAATATTAATAACTGAGCAAAAGAAGCCCAGATCGTTCCTCCTCCCAAGAAAG
This sequence comes from Mirounga angustirostris, assembly GCF_029215605.1. Lineage (NCBI taxonomy): Eukaryota > Metazoa > Chordata > Mammalia > Carnivora > Phocidae > Mirounga > Mirounga angustirostris. Next base: position 84,785,714 of record NW_026991720.1, on the reverse strand, counting down.
GTATAAACTATACGATTTAATTTATGCACAAGTTTCCAAAACAGGCAAAATGAATCTATGATGCTAGATGAATGCTTGCTGGAAAGGAACATGAAGGGGAACTTTGCGGTTCTATTAATGTTCTCTTTCCTGCTCTGAGTGCTAACTACATGGGTGTGTTTCACTTTGTGAAAATCAACTGAGCTGTGCACTTATGATTTGTGTACTTTTTGTATGAAAGCCATATTTTGATTTAAAGATAGGTTCTTTACACAAAACATTTAACTTGTAAGTTAATTGACCATTATCTTTCAGCTAAAATTTTAAGTATATTCCTCTCAATTCAACAATTAAAGGATTTAAACATTAGTAGATACAGCTTTGATAATTATCATCATTAATTGGAGAGAAATGCACATTTTCCCAATTGCTTAAACTTGACTCATTTCCCCACACATGAATAGTGTTTTAGATGTTAAAATATTATGTTGATTATGACAAGTTTCAATATTCAGACAAAACATATGCAAAATATTCTACAACTCAGAGCAAATTTCAGTTTGTATTCCTGAGTAAAAAAGAAAAAAACAGGGGATGCTTGGGTGGCTCAGTCAGTTGAGCAACTGACTCTTGATTTCAGCTCAGGTCAGGATCTCAGGGTCGTGAGATTGAGCCCTACATCAACCTCCTTATTGGGCATGGAACCTGCTTAAGATTCTCTCCCCCCCTCTTCCTCTGCCCCTCCCTCCCAAAAAAATAAAGAAAAAAAGAAAAAAACAGGCTAAAAAACAAGGATAATTGGTGACATGGACCCTTGCACTGGAGTTGGGGGTGGGAAACATTTCAAAAGATAAAGAGCAAGTTTCATAGAAAATTTAAGAATCATCCTGACATCTTCCCCACCCCTCACAGGAAGAAGCTGCCTGGATCTTCCAGGGGCGGGGCAAAGGGAGCGGGAAGTGCTGTTTTCGTTTTAATATGGCCATGTACACTTTTTAATATTTTTTGAGCTGTCAGACACACTTTACACTAATGAAAAAATAAGGATAATCAACTAGTCTCTTAGGAGAATAATATGATTCAATAGCTTACTGCTAAATAGCACTTAACAATTTACAGACTTCTTTCTATCTCATCCACACTGTGTCAGGAATTATAGGCCCATTGTATTAAGAAAACAAATTGAGTTTCATAGAGGTCCAGATACTTGGCCAATATCATATCGAAAAAGTGGCACAGATTAATCTCAAGCCTAGAAAAAAAGGTGAACAGAATGAACTAAGTTTCCTGTATCATGTTTACAATGGGACAATGGATACTTTTTGAAAAATCCTCTAGGGTAGATTTTGTAAACAACCAAAGAGAATTTCAGGGAGTTTCTTTTCATCCTGCACATGACTCAAAACTTCTGGAATGCAATGTGTCAATATTTTGAGAAGTATTTTTTTTTTCTTTCAAGATTATAAGGATGCTGGGAGAGACCTCTCAAAAGTACACTTAAAAGGTTTCAGCTAAGATAAGAAACTCCTTTACAAGAAGTCTTGCTAAGAAAATTCAATTTACTTGCAAAAGCCCATCTATTTTCAAAACACTAAACAAATAAGAGAAAAAAATCCCCAAGTACAGTTTACAACAAATGATATATGCTTGTTCCATTAAACCAGTGGTTCTCAACTCTGGCTTTGGGTTAGAATGATTAGGAGAGCTTTTAAAAGTACATGGATGCCTAAGACCTACCAGAAATATCCTGATTTTATGCTGGTGAGGAGCCCAGTCTCTAAGGTGTGTGTGTGTGTTTTAAATTCCCCATGTGATTCTAATGTGTAGCCAGGGTTGAGAACCACTGAACTACAGATTCTTATAATTTGCTAAACAATATTCATTTGATAGCATAACTAGGACCAGTTTATAAGGCAACCATGATAGAGTTGAAATAAATAATAAAAATAATTCCTGCGTGGATCTGTTAGGTAGTAATAACTTAGGAAGTAATAACTGTAGTCTTTTTTTTTTTTTAAGATTTTATTTATTTATTTGAGAGAGAGAGAATGAGAGAGAGCACATGAGAGGGGGGAGGGTCAGAGGGAGAAGCAGACTCCCCGCTGAGCAGGGAGCCCGATGCAGGACTCAATCCCGGGACTCCAGGATCATGACCTGAGCTGAAGGCAGTCACTTAACCAACTGAGCCACCCAGGCGCCCAATAATTGTAGTCTTAAAAGAAACTTGTAGTGTAAGTACATGGTTCTCATCTCAAGGACATTTGAATTAGGCAAATTTGGCAATGTTGGAAATCCAGAGACCAGTGTCTCACCACACACTATTAACCCATCAGCCTTTCCTCCCCGAATTAGTTGCTCATGGTTTAGACACACCCTTTTAAAAGAAGCATTCAATAACCTCTTTGCTTATTCATTCTGACTCTTCTCCTAGTAGTTCATCGCCGGAAACTCCAGAGGAGGAAGTTTAGCAATTCAAATGAGGAAATGTGGTTTAATTTTACAGTTCAGTGTCCTCAGAGCTCATGAAGAAAAAATGTAGATACTTGTATAAGTAAACCTATTAAAGAAAAGGAGACTACCTCAATACTAAAGGTGTCGGCAAGTCACAGCTCATGTCAAATTAAATCTGGTTGGTCAGATACTCTTGTCCATTTCAAGCTCTTTGCCAAACACAACTGATTTCACTTTATAGGAAGGTGTTTGTCAAATGTGTAAATTTTGTTCCCAACTGCTTTGAGACAAAAATCAGATAAAAGTGTTTCTTGTCTTCCAGTGACCATACTAGGAAGAGTGGGGGGGAGGGGATTTGAACTGATTCCTAATATACAGATCAGGAGGTGCTAAAATATGATTCTATGACATGTCTATTCTGCAAATAATTCACATAAATCCTTGGCTCAACATGACCAGGTATTATAATTCCTAAACTTATAAAGTAAACATCATTATGTGATTTATACCCATATTCTGAATAAAATGAAAAAAAGGACGGGGTGATTAGTTAAGAAGCAACAAAAAAAACATGAGAATTAGAAAAGGAGGCTAGGAAGGTAGGGGAAAGAAAAGTGAAAAGAACAGTAGCCAGAGAATATTGAAACAATATATAAAAACAGTATGTCAAAGCCAGACCTCTGGCCCCCAAAATCCATCTGTGGGGTGGAGGGAGTGGGGTGGGGGCAGGGTTTACAGGAGGCAACAAGAAAACATTACTCTTGAGTCAGTCACCTGGTAAAATAGATCACTTCTCTGGTAAAGATGAATGATTACAGTATCTGAAAGATGAATCAATCTGGTGTATGATAGATCCAAGAGTAATCAAAGCAGACAAGAAAATACAGGCAAGAAAACCTACATTCTTTCTGGTCTTAAACACATATGACATTGAAACTTTAGAAAATTTTCATACCACAGACTTTTTCTTAGTTTCTTGAAAGTGATACATGGCAATAGGGGATTAAGCACTAGATAAAAAACTAATACATAAAAATCTATTTTATTGCTATGTACCAATAATAGCTAGAACATGTCATGTTTTTAATTGTGCCATTTATGGAAGCAACATAAAATAACAACAACCTAGAAATAAAGCTAGCAAAAAGTGTGCAGGACGTTTATGGAAGAAATTCTAAGACTTACTAAGAGTCGTAAAGAGGATCTAACTAAATATAAATTATACTTGGTTCATAGCTGTAAGATTTAATATTGCAAAGATCCCAATTCTCCAAAGCTGATGTACAGATTCAATGCAACTCAAAATTCCAACCGACTTTTTGGTGAAATCTGATAGGCAGATTCCAAAATATATATATATGAGAGACCAAAGGGCATAGGATAGCCAAAATGGTGCTGAAGACTGCCAAGGTGAGGAGGCTTACTCTACCAGATTTTAAGACTTTCATACAGACAGTTATTAAGATGTTTTCATCTTAAGTTGACAAAAGGAACAAAATTAAGAACCCAGGAAAGGAGACCCACACATATGTGGAAACTTGATATGTGGTGGAAGTGGTTTTGCTGTCAATGAGAAGAAGTAGGGCTATTTGGTTAGTGATATGAGAACTATTAATATAGAACACCAATACAATTTACAAAAGAATATTTTAACACATGTAAGCTTATACATAACAACGAAGCAAAACCATTTACCAACAACCGACCTTAAAAACAGAACAATATCAAAACTTTTAAAGGCTCTTGTGTCCCCGAATCCTACCTCATATCACATACAAAAATAAATTCCAGATGGATTAAAAAACAAAATGCAAAGAGCAAAACTTTTAGAAGTTAATTTAAAGATGTCTTTGTGACTCCTAGATAGGAAAGGATTTCTTTAAAATATCAAAAAAAGCACAAACCAAAAAGGAGAAGACTCATAAATTAGACCACATTAAAATTAAAAACCCCATTGCAAACTGAAAAAAACAGTATGAGAGGAAATATCTGCAACATATATGACAAACAAAGGATTAGAATCCAGAATAAAGAACCCTTAAAAATCAATATGAAAAGGGGCGCCTGGGTGGCTCAGTTGGTTAAGCGACTGCCTTCGGCTCAGGTCATGATCCTGGAGTCCCGGGATCGAGTCCCGCATCGAGTCCCGCATCGGGCTCCCTGCTCGGCAGGGAGTCTGCTTCTCCCTCTCCCACTCCCCGTTTGTGTTCCCTCTCTTGCTGTGTCTCTCTCTGTCAAATAAATAAAAATAAAATCTTTAAAAAAAAATCAATATGAAAAAAACACAATAGAAAAATGGACAGGATGAACAGACATCTCATAAAAGGGGAAACTTGAAAAGTCGATAAATATAGAAAGATGCTAAACCTCAGACCACAGTGAAATAACATTTAGACTCACCAGTTCAACAGAAAATTAAACATCTGGAAATATCAAGAGCTTGTGAAGATACGGAGTACAAAAAACATTTCTATACCACAAATGGGGTTGTTAATAAGTACAGCTGGTTTGGAAAACAATTCGGCACTCTCCAGGAAAAGTGAAGACGTACACAGCCTAGGACACAGCAACTCCAGTTAGACATCCATCATGCACAAGAAAGTGAGCAAACGGATTGATGATACGAGCAAACCCCAGAAACTTCCCAAATGCCATCACTCCAAAAAGGATAAGTAAAGTCAGGAAGCACCCTGAGACAGCTTAGTATCCAGGATATTTACCAGGGAATGTTCAGTGAAGTGGGATTAACACCTGGAGGAGGGAGGGGAAGGAAGTAGGACCACGAAGGGGGAGAAGTCAAGCTGCAGCAATGTCAGGTAACTTTGGAATCCCCCAGGGGAGAGGCTCTCATACTAAAATAGACCGTCAACCTTGTCCTGTGTTGAGTCAAAATGGCCAGGCCGTGATACCCCACCTCAATCCCTAATTAAATGTGGGCCACACTCAAAATGTCCTGACACTGGGCAAGGAAGTCCTCCATGGAGGCAATCCCTGAAGGGGCTGACAGCTGAAGCTTATCTACTGACCACCCTCACAACCCTTGGGACAAGCTTTTCCTTGAAAGGAAGATCTAAGCGGTACATCTCCATGTCCACCATACTGTTGTACATTCACACAATGGAATACTATACATCAGTGAAAGTCAATGACCTATAGCAGTCAATGTGGATACTGAGAAGAAAAAAAAAAAAGCAAAAAAGAATACATATAATATTCTTTCATTTAAAGTTCACAAACAAGGGGCGCCTGGGTGGCTCAGCCGTTAAGCGTCTCTGCCTTCCGCTCAGGTCATGATTCCAGGGTCCTGGGATTGAGCCCTGCATTGGGCTCCCTACTTGGTGGGGAGCCTGCTTCTCCCTCTCCCACTCCCCCTGCTTGCGTTCCCTCTCTCGCTGTCAAATAAATAAACAAAATCTTTAAAAAAGTTCACAAACAAGCAAAATGAAATGATATTTTGCATAGGGAGATATACATATAGGTTAAAACTGCAAATAAGATCAAAGTTTAAATGGTTGTTACCCCTAGGAGATGAGGGATAGAGAAAGAGGATAGATCAGGAAACACAAGAGCCTTCAAAAGTCTTGATACTGTTTTTTTTTTTTTTAAGATTTACTTATTTGAGAGTGAGAGGTATGTATGTGCACAAGTGGTGAGGGGGGCAGAGGGAAAGAAACTCAAGGAGACTCGACACTGAGTGTGGAGCCTAACGTGAGTCTCGGTATCACGACCCTGAGATCCTGACCTGAGCTGAAATTAAGAGTCACACGCTCGACCGACTGAGCCACCCAGGCGCCCCTGATATTGTTCTATTTTTTAAGGTGGGTGTGTGGTTTAGTTTTTTGTTATTTATAGGTTACATGTGCTAAAATATTCTTTGGTATAATTGTTTTAGTTTTTAAAAGAAATGCTTTTTTCCATTTATTTCAGGAGAGATTATTTTCCAAAAGTTCAATCCAGAACCAGAAGCATATGTAGTAACCAAATCTGGTCTCCTTACTCTTTAACCCCTGGTTGACTAAAATACTATCCCACAGGCACTGAATTTCCGTGGCTAACTTAGCTCAGCTCCCTGGCTGTTTTGCCAGGAATATGTCATACTTAGTATTACTTAGCACCACTAAGAAATCTTCAATTGTATTTGTTGATGTGAAAATATTAAGGCTTTAAATCTAGATAGCAAGTGTGCAGAGAGGAGACATTACGATGGTATAATTACTTATAATTTACATTTGAAAAGCTGAGACTTTGAAAGGAAAATAATTTGCCAAATGTGCGGAGTAATAGCCATGCTAGAAATAAAATAGAACCCCACATTCCCCTGCCAGTGCTACAAATTATAGAAGAGGAATTAACTGTGTTTTTTTGAGGTACCACCCACTGGTGATCATCAGGAGTAAAAATTCCCTTAGCATAAGGGGGCTAATGATCTTGCCAAGGTGCTCTGCAAGAGCGAAATACTACCAATATTAGAAAAAGCTGGTATTTCTAGTAGGTTTACCTTCTGAGGACCTAAGTTCATCTGTTGCTTAGTGGAATGTCAATACACAAGTTTATGTCTCTTCACAGATGAGTGAAAAAGGCACGGGAAGCTAAGGCCTAGCTGGTTCACATACAGCTTTTCAATCAAAACACACATTACTGAAACATAAGACTGTGGCATTTCACACTTCCCCTAGCTTTTCATTTGCAGACACCTGCCATTTAGCTCTATGGTGTGAAGACTCAGGGAAAGGACTACTCTGTGGTGGAAAGCAGGCATCGAGCTGCCTATTGTATTTTAAAAACTGAAACCTTCAAAACCTCTTTAGGAGACTTTAATTTTTTCCAAAAAAGCAAAACTTTGCTAATAATGACACCTCCGCAAACTCAAGCCTTGAGCTACACAAACATGACTCCTTATTTGGAACTAATAACCAACATGGCAAGACAAGCTACCCCACAAATAATTCTGCTAAAGCCACAGGATCGTGTGAAGATATAAGGTAGGGAGAGAAAACTTTCATCAGAGTTAAGGGGGAAGAAATTGTAGATATGAGGATAACCCTTCTAAAAAACACCCTCCAGCAGTCTACAGGGTTTAAGGAAAAACACAGAGGTGGGGAAGGGGGCGCAAACACACTGAAGTGAATAGCTCCTATGAACAAGGTGGGATCCAGGGTATGATAGCTTTGAAGCTGAATTTAAGCCTTGAGGATGGATCATTATTTACAGTAACCTTAAAAAGAAAAAAAAATGTGAGAAATCACCGAGTTCCTCTTCTTTGAAGTTTTGATTGATCAATGCTAGAAAGGCTCAAAAGTCACTTTTCTCTCCTTCATCAAAACCAAAACAAAGGATTTTTGAGACAGATGAAAAGCAAAGCCTCAACCGTGAAGGAAGTATTCCCATTGATCCTGAGGAAGTTGGACAGCAAACCTGACCGTCACCGTCTCACAGCCCAATCCCGCTAGCGGGGACAGGTGCTGCTATGCTCTGGGTTGGTGGCGATGCGCTTGGTGCCTCTTTGGAAAACAGCAGGCTCTAGTTCACTGCTCACAGCCTGAAAGCAGACGCCTGCCCTCTCGCACGTCACATCTCAAGTGGCATGTCCCCTAAGTCATGAACACTGTGAACACTATTCACACAGAAACATCTCACAAAGGTGAAGACAAACTGCGCAACTGTTAGGTATTTTTATGGTGGTTTTTTTGGTGGCCATGATTCATCTTTTCTCATAACGCAGCAACTTTCAGGAGCCCCAGTCTTGGCAGAGCCCCTACAGGGGTGATGAACCCTCCCAGGCAGGTGAGATAGATGTGAATGAAGCACAGAGAAGCCCCTGTCCCACTCCTGGCAGCGCTGGGCCAGAGGAACGCGGTCTTGGCAGGTGCTCCTCCACGCCCTGCCCTGATGAGACGATGCTGAGGTACCACTAGTGTCCCTGGCCCTTCTGTTAAAGGTGAACCACTGGGCAACAAGTGAGCCAGAAGCGGGGGCGCTCGCTAGAAGGGGAAGTGCAGTCCGGCCACGACCATGCCCCGAGCTGCCCCTCTGACCTTCACCCAGTGGCCGGAGGTGAGGGCGGCAAAGCCCGGACTCGAGAGCGAGCAGCTCACCCCTTCCGCACCAACCCTCACAGGTTGGCGGGGCCGCGGGCGCCTCCCCCTCCGCTCGGTGCCCCCGACCGCGGCCCGGCCTGGGGCCCTCGGGCTAGGAACGACTCAGACTCCACCCCCTCGCCGGCTCCCACCTGCCCCCCCGCCCGGACGCGCGCCTGCAGCACCTGGGCCGCCGCCTCGGGCCCCGGCGGCCGCTGACGCCGCCCGCTGCGACCGCAGCCACGGGAGCACGTCCTTCCGGAGGTCGAAGTCGGAGACCAGACGGAGAGCCATCGCCCGGACGCGGCCACCGGGCGGCTCGGGCCCCGCGCCGCGGGCATTCCCGGCCCTCCGCGCGCCACCTCGCCCTTCTCCCCCGGCGCCGCCCCGCCTTCCTCTCCCCCGCCTCCCCGCGCCCGCCGCTTTCGGTTCTGCTGCGGCCCGGCCCGGGGAGCCCGGGGCGCCGCCTCCCCCGGGCCTGCCGCGCGCTGGGCGCGCCGGGCTAGCTGGGGGGAAGGGGACTGCGGCGCGGCGACCGGCCCACTCGGCCCCGAGCCTTCCACGTGCGCCCTTCCGGCGGAGGGCAGGCGAGTGGAAGGATTTGTTTTTAAGGGGCCGTGGGGATGTCGCTGAGCCAGTGGTTCCTAATCTGTGCTGCACGTTAGATGTGGGCGCTAGGCTTACTTTTCTTCTTTTCGTTTAATCTTGGGTGCTTCCCAGAGTGGTTGGAAACCACTTGACAAGACAGAGGTATTTTAGCTGGGTGAAGGTTCCAGGTCATCGCAGGGGCAGAAGCCTGCAGCATCTTGGGCCTATTGGACCCAGCTTCAGGGAGATGATGTGTCCTTAGCAGTGTTTAGGTAGCAGCAGGGAGCGAGCGTGGGAAGACGGTTCTATTTTGAGAGATACGGAGACACTGGAAAGGGTTAACAATCTTGGCCCAAACAGATCCTCTGCCTGTTCAAGAGGTTCCCTTTTTACGAAGGAATTGTTTAGGATTTTACGAACTGGCTTTTACGAAGCTGAATTGTTTAGGATTCCCGCTGTGCCTAGTCTTTTAAAAGTGTTCTCATCGTTCCATCTTGGGTACCTTCTCATCCCCACCCCTACAGATAAATCCAGTGTTTTGTTAATCTCACCACTCAGTTTTCTTTCCCTTCCCAGGCACGCACCCTCCGTAAGTTTAATGATTGTTGTGCCTTTGGCACTCCCAGATTCAATCCATCCTGAACATCAACCCCAGGTTATTACTCTCCCTTAAGACAAACCTATCCTCATGTCCCTACGCAGACCTTTAGTAACAGCTGACCGCCCCAGGATAAAGTGCCTACACTTTAACTGACCTTTCCAGCCTTTGCACGGGCAACTTCAGCTCCCGACTGACCTAACTTCCTGAACCCCTCTGATTCCACCCTCCTTCCTCGGGGGTGAGGGTGGGCGAGGGAGGGAATCACCAGGTCCTTCCAGTCTGGATCCACAAAGACTTCCCACAGCTTCGGCTCACCTCAGCCTTCCCAGCCCTGAACTCCTAGAGAGATATTGTAAGTATGTTTCATCTGACAGTCATATACTGCCTGGAGACATGAATACTGAATCTTGAGTCTTGGCACATCCCTTTGCCCCTTTGCCTCCTGCCAGGGGCACCTGAAAAGTGCTCAAGTTATTGAAGAATGAGTCAATACATATTAGACTAAAGAAAGCCTTATCACATGTTTCTCAAAGTTAGGGTCTCAAAACTGCCTGCATTGCAATCATCTGGGAAGTTGTTTTACAATGCAAACTCCTAGGCTCTAGTCTAGACCAGGGCAAGGCCCAGAAAGGAGCATTTTAGCCAGAGCCTCAGGTGATTCTTAGGCTTGCTAGGGTTTGAAAACTATTCTAAATAAAGGTAAAAGAAACTATTGATCTTGCTCTAGAGACATGTTTCTCCAATTGAGGTAGTGGATGATTTCAGGTAGAACTCCACCATTACTCACCACCCTATACCTTGGAAATTCCTCCCACCTGTAAAGTACATGAAGATTCAGCAGAAATGTTTCATGAGGTTACTAATATTGCTGGTGCACAAAAAGGAGGAAGTCATGGGGAGTTACTACAAGAAATGTGTCATACCAAATGAGGCTCGTTGCCTTATTCATGAAGTCTTTATTTGCTTATTTTAAAAATCAGTGTTTCTGGGTCTTTTTTTCCCCCACAGTTAACCTCTATTTTTGCCAAGCAAGACTGATACAATCCTCATATATAGTCCTCATCAAGCCATGATTATATAAAAACTCTCTTCAAAATTAAGTAACAAGGAACATAGAGAACATAATAACCAAGAAGCAGAAAGATGAGGCCCAGACCATGAAGGTAGTACATGAATGGCTGAGCTTTGATCATTCACTAAGGAAAAGACTGGTGAATGGTGATTTACCGGCTTAAAATTTGTGAAGGGTTAATAGAAGAAGAGTGCTGGTGGATTATCCTTGAATTCTAGAGAAGACAGGACTGGAGACAGTCATATCTTCTTTATTTAAAAAACTGCTTCATTGATGGATGTGTTAACTTGATTGTGGTAATCATTTCACAATGTATATCAAATCACGTTGTACACTTTAAATATATATAATTTTATTTGCCATTTATACCTCAACAAAGCTGGAAACAAGAAAAGAAAACTTAATGATTCTGCCTCACAGAATCATTAAGCCCAGGAACTGGTTTTTGGGTAGAGAAGAAATATTTCTGCTTCTTGGGGATTTTATTTATTTTTAAAGATTTTATTTATTTATTTGAAAGAGAGTTTGGGAGAGAGAGAGATCACAAGCAGGGGGGTAGGGGTAGAAGGAGAAGCAGACTCCCCGCTGAGCAGGGAACCCGATGCGGGGCTCGATCCCAGGACCCTGGGCTCAGGACCTGAGCCGAAGCCAGACACTTGACCAACTGAGCCACCCAGGCATCCTAGCACAGCACAAATTGGAGACTCAAAGATCTTGTAATCAAGGCCTTTATTTTATACATGAGGGAACTGATGCTCGAAAAGGTGATACGAGTCTCTGGTCTAAAGCAGTTAAGTTAGTTAAGCACAAAGTTGGGCTCTGAACAAGTCTTCTGCTACTGGTGGTTGTGTTAATTATGTCCAGTGAATGAATTAGAGTACTCTTACCTTACAGCCTGAGCACTTCTAGTTTCCCAAACACTACACTCTGATTGGGGTGGAATTCTGGGACCACAGTGAGAAATCGCAGAGCTTAGATCATATGGTGTCCTCATGATAGCTTAGGCTCTTTGTAATTTCATCTTGAGTTTTAGAGTTGAAAGAAACTAAAGGAATTGGAAATGTGGGTTGTGAATCACTTGTAAATGAAAATAGTTTCTTGAAGAGAGATGTTAAAATGAAAAGTTCTATTCCATTCTCCCAACCAAGACCAGAACTTGCTATACAACTTGGTGTTGAAGGAATTAGAAAATGGTCTATTTAACAAATCAAACCCAAAAGTTTAAAACTGGAAGGTATCTAAGGAAAGGACTAAAGATACTAGATTTGAAATTCACATTCAGTGGAATAGTAAACATGCTAAAAGAATATTTCCTTTTTTGTTGTTTTTTGTTTGTTTTCAATAATTTGTTTATTCTGCTTGAGAGAGAGACAGTGGCAGGTAGAGGGAGAAGCAGGTTCCCTGCTGAGCAAGGAGCCCAATGCGGGACTCGATCCTAGGACCCTGGGATCATGACCTGAACCTAAGGCAGATGCTTAACCAACTGAGCCACCCAGGCATCCCTAAAATAATGTTTTCATTAGTAAACTCATATGTGTTAAAATTAAGTAAAAGTTTATCAACTAAAAAACCAAACCTTGCATTTTGAGGTTTGAAGTTTTCTCAATCCTTTGAGAGCACAGCTGAGAATTTTTTCATGAAAATTAATAGAAGTTACCAGAATACTCATTAGAATCTAAATGGAAGTAAGGTTCCTCTGCACTTCACAGGAAATAATCATTTAAGTTTGTAACTAAGATACTACAGTGCTTACAATAAGGTGGCTTTGTATGTAGATATTCAGAAGACTGCCTCCCTATTGTAATTTATTTTTATTTTATTTTTTTAAAAGATTATAGTTATTTGAGAAAGAGAGAGAGTGAGTGGGAGGGAGAGAGAATCTGAAGCAGACGCCACACTGAGCCCAGAGCCTGATGCGGGGCTCGATCCCACAACCTCAAGCTCACGACCTGAGCCGAAACCAAGAGTCAGACGCTTAATTGACTGTGACGCCCAGGCCCCCCATAGTAATTTGTTTTTAATATAAATGTTTAATATGTGTTTAAGTAAATAAATATTTAATATGATTATTTGCCTCCCCCAAATCCATTTGCCCCCAGTCAGGTGGTAACATTTCCTCTGGCCAATGATTGATTTAGGAATGGGCATGTGCATCGGTCAGGATTAGGTTCACCAGAGGTTAATGAAAACCCAGATTAAAAGTGAATTGAACACACAAGCTTTTCCTATGTAACTGGAGATGGGCAGCCCATTACTTGTAATTGCAAGTCCCTAAAGTCATCAGGGACCCGGGCTTCTTCCAGCTTTTTGTTCCACCAGCTCTTTGAGGATCCAAAATGACCGTGAAAGCTTCAACCATTTTGATTGCTTTCCAGAAATCAGAATGGAAGAGCCATAAAAGAGGATGCTACCTCCCTTTTAAGGATACTTCCCAAAAGTTCTACATAACATTTTTACTTACATTCAATTGACTAGAACTTAGTCATATGGCTGAATATAGATGCCAGGGAAGCAAGGAAATACAATCTTTTAGCTGGCTATCCATATGTCCAGATAAAATCAGAACAATATTATTAAAGAAAGCAGAGAGAATGGATATTCAGAAGTAACTCGAGGTCTCTGTCATGGGCCTGAAACCTAATGCTAGACAATGGGCTGTAAGGAAGAGTCAGCTATGTTATTTCTGAGAAAGATTTAACTCTTCCTCAAAAAAGGAGACATGGGAAAAGAAGGTTTTTTTCAGCCTTTATATATTTGAAGGCCTGGACATGATTCCTGGGACTTCACCAGTCTTGCTCCAGTCTGAAGATGGAGTCCACAGATGGAGTTGCAGAGAACTGCAGAGAAAGGGAGCCCTGGCCTGTCATTCTCGGCACCAGCCCTACCTTTGGCCTTGTTGATAATAAAGATAACAGACTTCCTGCTGTTCAACAAGATTGAGTCAGGCTTTTATTTTACTTGCCGCCAAGTGGCTCAATTTTAAAGGACAATCATTTCAAAATTTTGGTAGCTAGCACCAAAGAGTGCTATGATCATAACAAGTTTTTATTTATTTTTAATTAATTAATTTTTTAAAAGATTTTATTGATTTATTTGACAGGGAGAGAGAGCGCACAAGCAGGGGGAGCGGCAGACAGAGGGAGAAGCAGGCTTCCTGCTGAGCAGGGAGCCTGATGCAGAACTGATCCCAGGAGCTGGGATCATGACCTGAGCCGAAGGCAGACACCCAACCGACTGAGCCACCCAAGCGCCCCAACAAGTTTTTATTTTAACATTTATTAGGATACACTGTTCTATAGTTTTGTATTGTTCTTATTAACATAAATGAAATAACGTTAAGGGGATAGGCTTGGAGGGAAAAAAGCCCAGATAAGCAAAAAGAGTTCCAGAGCCCTAATAACTTAAGAACGTCTGGATCCAATCACACCTGAAACTCATTCTATCAGCACACTTTTCAGTTACATGAGCCAATAGATTTCCTTTATTATGTAAGCCAGTTTGAATTGGATTTTCAGTTACTTCTGCTAACAGCACCTCAAATCAAGGATTCTCAAACTTTAATAAGCATACACATCACCTGAGGATCTTGTTAAACTGTAGATTCTGATTCAGTGGTCTGGGGTCTACATGGTAACAAGCTCTCAGATGATGCTGCCATTGTTGGCCCATAGAGGACACCATGAATTGCAAAGCTCTGCTAGTTACTGCAAGGATCTTCCCACCCGTTTAGGATACGGATGATTCATGTACACATTAAAGTTTGAGAAGTACTGTTCTAGCTACCGTATGCTTTATTTTAATTAATTATTATTATTATTATTATTATTATTATTATATATATTTTTTGGTGGGAAGCAAAGCAAGGTTTATTGAGCGATAGCAAAGTGATAACACAAAGCTCCCGAGGGGGGAGGGGACCTGAGACGGTTGCCTTACTTTAAAAAAAGTTGTTTTCTTTCTTTTCCTGTTTGTGACTGAGTTATTGAGTTTCAAGCCTGTTTTGGTTGGGTGCAGAGCAGAAGCCTCACTCCAAGATGCAGGAGTATAGGAGTCCTCTGAAATAACCCACTCTGTTCACATCACAACACAGGGATCCTAATAAAATAAATGGGTATCGAAGTCAAGATCTTCTTTACCTGTGTTCACACTTTTCAGTGTTTTACTTAATGTGATTCCAGTAATAGTATTTAGAGATCTACACATCAGAAGATGGGAAAACATGACATCTTTCTGGAGAATTTTAAAAAATATACAAGATATTCAAGGTGGATAATCCATATGTCCCTAAGTCACCAATTCCAAGTTCTGTTATGATAAGAATTTTCTATAGCCATTTTTTAGTATTTTTAAATTCTGTCCTAAAAATGAAAATGAAGCACATTAACATCCTACACACTTTCTTCATCTAAGAAAGGAATTGTTCTTAGATCTATGTTTAAAAATAGAAGATATAGTCCCATTTCTTACCAGTTACAAATGGAATTCTAAAGATTGTCTCAACTGTTAACAATAGTTATCTCTGGGAAATGTAACTACATGAAATGTTTTTTTAAACCTTTAATTTTTTGATTTTGAAAATAGCTTTAATTAAAATATGAGATAAAAATAAAATACAAAAATAAAAATAAGATATATATATCTTCACTCTAATTTTTTTTTAAAGATTTTATTTATTTATTTGAGAGAGAGAATGAGAGAGAGAGCATGAGAGGGGTGAGGGTCAGAGGAAGAAGCAGGCTCCCTGCCGAGCAGGGAGCCCGATGCGGGACTCGATCCTGGGACTCCAGGATCATGACCTGAGCCGAAGGCAGTTGCTTAACCAACTGAGCCACCCAGGCGCCCACTTCACTCTAATTTTGATAATAAAATTATTGTTCAAGCTTTAAAAGACCATGTTCCTGACAATTTGTGCCAATTTTTGCCCAATGCAGTTGTGGAGATGGCTGAATGCTAAGGGACATCATAGGTTGTTTTGATATGTTTTCATAGAGACCTGACACTGTGTTTAGCAGTGATTGATAGAATACCTGTTTCAATCTGCTTACTTATTTGCAATGTTAGTATGAGAGCCCTCACCCTGTAATTCGTTGAAAAGAAAACTGACATAAATCTTTTAAGGCAATGTTCCAAAGAATAATAGCCTTATGATTTGGAGGGAAATAAAGGACTGACATTGAACAAATGGACTAGACAACAGTCTGAATCCATTCGAAAGGAATTATACCTGAGTTAATCATGGAAGAGGGAAGTATTGGGGTGAAACAGTCAGAAAGTGTGATAACAATTTCTGGCAGCAAGAATGCTTCAGAAAGTTCCTGTGAAACTTTACTAAGGAGTAAATATTATTAACTGTGTGGGATTACCGTATTTCAAATAGGAAGAACAGTGGATATATAAAATATGAAAAGATCATCCACAAAATATATAATCATGTGAAAGTTCGGTTGCCATCTGTAATACATGGATTTTGGTATTACCTGTAACAACTGGGGGAAAATTTTTTTGTTATATATATATATATAACAAGGCCATTAGACTGAAGTGGCAGTAATGTCATGGCCTATGTAAGCAAACCAAAATCTAAGCCTACAAATGCCTCAAAGTTTTGAAATCCAAACCTAAAGACAGCCAGTCACAGTCAACCAAGCTTTAAGCTGTAGCCAATGAATAATTTCCTTACTTTGCTTCCACCTTTTCTCAATAAAAATTTTTCTCCAGCAGACCACTTCTGCTGGAGAGCTTTCAAAACAAAAAAATTTTTGTTATATTCAATGTCAGTCAGAAAGCACTCCATTTCTAAGTGGCTTCTTCGATTCTTCTCTTTTTATTTAAACCATTAAACCATATCATATTAACAAAAACATCTGCTTACTTGCAATTTATTTAAACATAAATGTTGTTCTTTCCCCCTTCCTTATTTTCCCTTCCTCTCTTTTGCCCCTTATTCCCTATATCGCCTCTCCTGTGCCCCGGCCCTGTTGTTCGCTTTCCCCCTTCTGTTCCTAAACAATTACATCCTAATTGTTTGCCCATCAGATGGGGCAAAGAAAGGTAAGCATCTGCACAGGTGGGGTTGAGGGCAGGGTGTTGGCCAAAATTTGGGTTTCAGAGCCCAAGCAGGGTGAAGAGCGTGTTTTTGGGGTGGGAGGAGTCGCCCAGTGGGAGGTATCAGAATCCAGTCCAGTACAAACATTGCATCCATCCATGTGGTTGGGAGAGGGGTGGGGGGTGTCCAACATGGGGTATCAGATTTCAAGTGGCTTGGGAGGGCATCAGCACAAGGGCAGGAAGGGCAGCTGAGATGACAGTTTGGCTATTTACGGGGGGGGGGGGGAGTGATCAGTTAAATAAATATATTAAAAATAATGTAAATCATGTTTCTCACTGTCAGGCAAGGGTGTCACAAGAAAAGAAAAAAAAAGCAAAAATAAACTCTGTAGTGTTGGATTGGAATTGGAGGTACTAGTGTAAACTTACTGTTTCCATTAGATAGATGATGACAGACAGACAGACATATATATTCCCTAGTTCGATCTACTGAAAGCCTGGGAGCAGCAATACCTCTGATATCAATTAACACGCCTGGCGCAAGCAAAGAACAAAATGAGCCTGAAACAACTCATAGTGCCAGAAAGTAAGGACATTATCCAAGTACGATGAAGACCTGTCAGGACACAGGAGCCAATGAGAAGGGGTTCCCAAATGGCCAAACCTGGGATCATCTGAGTATCCAAATAAACAATTACAATGGAGGCTTATGAACTCTCAAAAGTTAAAGGGAGGTATATTAACATTGAACAGTTTATTTGAACAAAAATCCATTCTAAACCAGACAGCACCAAACGGGAAATGGTGAGAAGTGCTCTGCTGGAGAAAAATTTTTATAGAGAAAAGGTGGAAGCAAAGTAAGGAAATTATTCATTGGCTACAGCTTAAAGCTTGGTTGACTGTGACGGCTGTCTTTAGGTTTGGATTTCAAAACTTTGAGGCATTTGTAGGCTTAGATTTTGGTTTGCTTACATAGGCCATGACATTACTGCCACTTCAGTCTAATGGCCTCCTTGTTTAATCAATTTAACAAACCGGAGTTAATACAAAGAAAAATAAATAAATACATAAAAACCAAAAAAACCCAAAAAATAAACCTGTTAAGGGGTGCCTGGGTGGCTCAGTTGGTTGAGCGACTGCCTTCGGCTCAGGTCATGATCCTGGAGTCCCGGGATCGAGTACCGCATCGGGCTCCCTGCTCGGCGGGGAGTCTGCTTCTCCCTCTGACCCTCCTCCCTCTCATGCTCTCTGTTTCTCATTCTCTCTGTCTCAAATAAATAAATAAAATCATTAAAAAAAAATTTTTTTTAATAAATAAATAAACCTGTTAAATAAAACAAAACCATAATAATACATGCACACACACACACTATATATAGATACATACATATATATAAATGTATATACATAGAGAGAGAGAGAGAGGGAGAAAGCTTGATGTGGAACAGGCTATCTAGATAATTTCCAAGTACTACCCCACAAAATCCTTATTAAGCCTGGCATACAGCACCTAAATCAAGGGATCAAAGGAAACAACATCGGTAATGGGACAAATGGAAATTATAGGATACAATCACTTCCAAAAAAAAGATAACCTTAACCTAATCATGAGGAAACATCAGACAAACCCAAGTAAAGAATATTCTACAAAAGAACTGGACTGCTATCTTTGAAAGTGTCAAGGTCATGAAAGCCACTGAAAGACAAACTGTTTCAGACAGGAGACTAAAAAAAAAAATGACAGCTAAATGCTCCACATGATCATGACCTGGATACTTTTGCTATATAATTCATTATTGGGTACTGAATAAACTTGAACGGGCCTGAGGATTAGGTGGTGGTGATGTTTCTAGGTTAATTTCCTGATTTTGATTATTGTACTGAGCTTATGTAGGAGAATGTTCTCATTTGTAGAAAATATATACTAAAGTTTTTTTGGATAATGGGGCATGAGATCGGCAGTTACTCTCAAATGGTTCAGAAAAAAAGTTATTTATATGGTACTCCCACCTTTTCTATAAGTTTATGATTGTTTAGAGATAAAAATATTTTTAAAAACAAAAATGTTTTCAGAATGGTGTTTCAGAAGCCTCATAAAGTATTTTTTTTTCCCATAGAAAGAACTATTACCTTTGTGTTAAGAGCAAACTTTAAATAGTGACATGGGTGGGTTGGATTTAAAACATTGAACTACCAGGGGTGCCTGAGTGGCTCAGTGGGGTTAAACATCTGCCTTTGGCTCAGGTCATGATCCCAGGATCATGCTCCCTGCTCAGTGAGGAGCTCCTTCTCCCTCTCTCTCTGCCCCTCCCCGCCCGTTCTCTCTCTCTCTCTCTCTCTCAAATAAATAAAATCTTAAAAAAAGATAAAACATTGAATTATCAGAAGATGCAAAGGCTTTAAATTAAATTGCATTTAAAGAAATGCAAAGAAAGTTACTGAACTTATTAACCTTGTGCTTTAAGAAGAAAATTCTCCCAAACTGACTGAAAATAAGCCACAGTCAAATAAAAGCAGAAGCATGATGGAAAATTGTATTTTTTCACCTCTTAAATGACTTTTTTCCATAATAGGAATCTTCCATTAACTGGCCTCAGGAAAAAAAAAAAATTATTAAAATTAAACATCTTTTTTCTGAGCAATCATATGACTTTATTTCATAG
Source organism: Mirounga angustirostris (assembly GCF_029215605.1). Lineage (NCBI taxonomy): Eukaryota > Metazoa > Chordata > Mammalia > Carnivora > Phocidae > Mirounga > Mirounga angustirostris. The sequence continues at coordinate 84,766,235 of NW_026991720.1, read as the reverse complement.
GGAAACTGATTAAACAATTAAATAATACCTATTACAGAAAAACTTTCATTAAAAAATGTACACATTTTTAGGGCGCCTGGGTGGCTCAGTCGTTAAGCGTCTGCCTTCGGCTCAGGTCATGATCCCAGGGTCCTGGGATCGAGTCCCACATCGGGCTCCCTGCTCAGCGGGCAGCCTGCTTCTCCCTCTCCCACTCCCCCTGCTTGTGTTCCTGTTCTCGCTGTCTCTCTCTGTCATATAAATAAATAAAATCTTTAAAAAAAAAAAAGTACACATTTTTAAATGGCACTTAGCCATTTAAAAAGAAACATAAGAGATACTGGTGTGTGTAGCAGATTTTTAATGTCCAACTGCCATGTGTTTTGTATGTAGATTTATTTTTTCTTTTAGATTTCTAAACACAGTGGAAGCCATGAGAGAGAATATCTGAAGCAATTCATTAAAATCTTGGCAGCCTGGCCCTCAGCTCCCGCTTTCCCTGAAAGCTGCCTTTACTGAAGCTGAACGCTCTCCCAGTAATTCTCTCCACAGAAGACCTATTGTCACCGCCGTCTGAGGGGCAATTCCTGGAGGAAGCACATCAGCCAATCTAGGTCCTGAATAAACAAAAACTACGTAAATAAATTACCCTCTCGCAAGCGGGGGGTTAGTCCGCGCTTTGTAACGCTCCTAGGAAAATACACTTGATGAAAATGAAATACTTTGTTTTAAGACGAATGCTCCAAAGCGGAGGATTCTGGTGTCCCTCCAGTGAGTGTCAGTTGTTGGGGGAGGGGAGGGGAAATGACAGGCTGTCCTTCAGCTGTTGAATCAAATGAACCTCTTTTCTTGGACAAGATCGTACACTGAAAATATGTTGTAGGTAATCTAAAATAAAAGGTGTTTCTCCTTGCTAAGAATTGCATTTTGTGCATTTTTCACCTGTTTGCGGTTCTGAATTTTTTCCAGCTGCTTTCCCCTGCACTTGGCTTTGGTAATTGGGGCTGGGAATTTCCTGATTCCAGTGTTGTGTGGCAGCCTGTTCACTCCCTCCAGTTTCCTCCCAGTGGCCCTATCTCTTTGGTGTCTTTGTTCTCAGCACAAAATAGTCCCTGCAAGCATTGATCAAAGTTCTATGAATACACACTGACTCATTAGCTACTTAAAAGATCTTCCTGAAGTAGTTTCTTTTCAAATTTCAGTGGTGGTTTCTTTATCTTACTGTGAATCACAATATACAAAGGGAAAATGATTTGACCTGAAGTATTAAAAAAAAATCCATATCATAGAAAATCTTTTTGAAAAAGATTTTATTATGCGCCTCCCCCCCAGATAAAGTAAACCTCTGAACCTTTCTCTGGGTGCATGCTAATAAGACTACTTTAGAGAAATAAAAACTAGCCCAGTGCATTCAAAAGAGGATCCAAGCAGTTAATAGCTAAAATGACTATGGGTCTTTCTTTTAAAGATTTTATTTATTTATCTGACAGAGAGATAGAGCTCACAAGTAGGCAAAGCGGCAGGCAGAGGGAAAGGGAGAAGCAGGCTCTCCGCTGAGCAGGGAGCCCGAGGTAGGACTTGATCCAAGGACCCTGGGATCATGACCAAGGGGAAGGCAGCCACTTAACCGACTTAGCCACCCAGGCACCCCATGACTACGAGTTTGTAGGTGATTTTTTTTTTTTAAGTTTAATTGAAGAGTCCATTAAGGTTCCCCCTTCTGTTCATTTAAATTTTTTTTTTTAATTTTTAATTTATTTATTTGACAGAGAGAGAGATAGCGAGAGCAGGAACACAAGCAGGGGGAGTGGGAGAGGGAGAAGCAGGCTTCCTGCCGAGCAAGGAGCCCGATGCGGGACTCGATCCCAGAACCCTGGGATCATGACCTGAGCCGAAGGCAGACTCTTAACGACTGAGCCACCCAGGTGCCCTCATTTAAATTTTTGAAATATATTTAAACCATCTTCATTCTCAAAAATCCATGATATTTATATTATTTTAATTAAGCCTGGTCTCTGGGTCTGCTGAAAGAGAGAATGGGAAACCAATCAGAACCAACAAGAAAGACTTATCTCTCTGTTGCGTAGACTCAGAATACGACCAGAACGTTTAGTCCTAATGGTAGCCCGAAGCCTGAAATGCGTCACCTTTCTCTCCAGTTCTCCAAATATCCATCCAATCTGTGTCCACCCTTGGGAGCAGTTTCCCATGTACGTGTTCTCTCATAGTATCAAATCTTTCTTGTTGAAGAAAAAGCCTGATATCTACACCAGCTTGGCCAAATGCTCAAGGGAATCTCAAGAGGGTAAAGAATTTCGGGTATTAAAACAAACAAACAAATAAAAACAAACTAGCAAAGCAATAGGGTGATGTACTCAGTACTCGACTGATAGTTAAGAAACTTGAATCTTTGGGTTGCCTGGCTGGCTCGGTCCTTTGAGCGTACGACTTTTGATCTTGGGGCTGTGAGTTCAAACCCCACATTGGACATAGAGCTTACTTGAAAAAAAGAGGGGGGCGGCGCCTGGGTGGCTTAGTTAAATGTCTGCCTTGGACTCGGGTTGTGATCTCGGGGTCCTAGAATCAGGCCTGTGTGGGGCTCCCTGCTCGTGGGGAGTCTGCTTTTCCTTCTCCTTCTGGCCCACCCCCCCACTCATGTGCGTGTGTGATCGCTCTCTCTCTCTCAAGTAAGGCAATAAAATCTTTAAAAAAACAAACAAACCCTGAATTCTTGTCACAGTCTTGACATCAGGTGGTTCTGTGACCTTGGGCAAGTCACTCAACAGTTCTGGACTTGGTTTCCTTGTTTGTAAAATAATAGAAGTTGGACTATGATCTCTGAAGTCCCTTTTAGTTATAAACATTTCTGTGATTCTTAACTATACTAGCAATAAAATAATCCAAAAAAGATATCCACTCGCCAATTCCTGTCACCAAGTTAATTATGTCAAGAGAGGCTTAGGAGAAAAATCGCAACTCTGGTAAATAAAGACAACACTAAAATTTTAACAAAGATACCCTAAATAGCAAGATAAGATACACTGTACAAAGAAAACTGGGAAAATGGAATTGAGGATTAAGGAATATTAGAGAGTTTTAAAAAATAGCAGTTTACTTCTAACTCCCACGCCCCCCTCAAAAAGCAAACTATAGGTTTATCCACAGACCACTGGATAAATGCCTGATAGTTCTTTGGGGGTAGTGAACCCTTCTAGTTAATCTAAGATTCAAGCAACGTAGCTAATATTTGCTTTAAAATGCCTCAGTCAAGGTTTCTTTCAGTGCTGGAAAAATCCTATCTCCTTGCATATGGATTATTATATGGGATAAACCAACCCTTCTGTCTTCTGTCCTTCAGTCAGTAGTCTCTTTCAGGGTATGCAGCTGAATAATCATCTTGCAAAAAAAATTCGTATTGGAATAAAGACCCGGATGTCTAGGTGGCTGAGTCCACTCAGTTTCCTCTTTCTCTTTCATATATTTACATATTAATTTTAAGCCATAGGTGAAAATTAAAGACTGCTCCCCTCCAGTCTCTTCGATGTTGCAAAGATCAAAAGCTTCCAAAGGGAAGGCTTCTTGCAGGGAATAATGATTCCAAGCATGATCATTCCCTAAATCTGACTGCTGAGACTGTGGGTGGAGGACTGACATGCTCTTCCCACCTCAGGAAGGTCGGACATGGTCAGGCACTCTCCGCCAAGGACTAGGGTAGGGATGGGCTGGCCTTCCTATTGGGAGCTGGGTCACCAACAGCTGAAATTGGAGTGTACATCAGAGTTACAGCCTGATTACATGAAAGACAAGTTCTATTTCCAGGAATTGCTTTCCAAAAAAAAAAAAAAGGCAGAAGGAAGCAGGGTTGGATACGTATAGCTCTGGTTAGTGAAGGCACAACTTGCCCTTGGGATCAGAGTCTTGCAGGTTAATGGGTGAGGTGGGGACCGGGGACCTGGGGCATCCTCCCTCTCTATGCCATCTCCAGCATGCATCTCACCTTCACTGTTTCAGCTCTCCCAAAATTCACAAGAGAGCATGCTAGCCACAGGGAGGTCAAGAGGCAAAGGGGGGAAAGAGTTATGGGACAAGGTAGTAGAGATGAGAGATGGTAAGAGTAGGGACAAAATCTTTTTCCGGCCCTCTTATCCCTTTTCCCTCCATCTTAGATCCCTCCTCCAGCTCTATAAGTGAATGTTATGAGAGCAACAGAGAACAGCTTTGTTTTCACGGCACACAGTTATTAACCACAAACTGGAATATCTCCCATTTGAGCATTTCATCTGGAATGACATCTGACTCTCAGAAAAAAATGATTCTCCTCCCAAAATGCAAGTCCTGAGCTGACGCAGAGGTGCACCCCATGAGGAGTGAGAGGGATGAGCTCTGAGCAACTTGTGATCAGCCACTACCCCGTACTGCCCACAGGATGCCCAGCCCAGGCCCCACCTCACTATTACCCTGTGAAATTCCAGTTCTAAAAGATACCTTTAGTACGTATGGGCATCTCCTGGAGGGCTTGTTAAAACATGGATTGCTGGGCTCCAGCCCCAAAGTTTCTGATTTTAATTTCTAACAAGCTTTTAGGTGATGCTGAATGATACTGATGCTGAATGATACTGATGTTCACTAGTCTAGGAAACCACACTTGAGAACCACTATCCCCACACTGAGCAGGGATTTAACAAACATTTGTTGTTCATTTTCCATAATGGGAGATGAGGGTTGAGTACTGTGGAACAGAAAAAACAGGAATCACTTCATTTGGATGTGGGGGGGGTTATATTTATTTGTTGTACTTTTCCTCACTCTGTTTCCCACGCTGTTGATGCAATTTCAGCACTGTTAATGCGATTTTAGCAATTTTCAGGAAACAGCTGTTGCTCACCTCCTTGAAAGACAATGAAAATTTAATAATAGGTAAAATGATATTTTGGAAGAAACTAGTGTTTCCTATATATCTGTGATAGCCATGCCTCTTACATATTGACAATTGGCATTTTACGGTTATGTCAATTGACTTTTTTAAAAAAATTAAACCATATGCGTCAGTTGACTTTTGGCTTTCAAATCTTTAGGAAAACTTATCATTTAAAAAGATTCAGCTGAGGGGGGCTCAGCTGGTTAAGCATCTGCCTTCAGCTCAGGTCATGATCCCGGGGTCCTGGGATCGAGCCCCGCATCAGGCTCCCTGCTCAGCGGGAAGCCTGCTTCTCCCTCTCCCACTCCCCCTGCTTGTGTTCCCTCTCTGGCTATGTCTCTCTGTCAAATAAATAAATAAAATCTAAAAAAAAACAAACAAAAAACAAAAAACAACAGAAATAAGCATTTCTGACCTGAAGAAATCTTTTCTGACTGAGATGGTCATTTTTGATTATAAGCCAGAAAAATATTAAGAGTCTGCACATTGTCACTGAGGATTGCTGCTTCCTTCATGTCATTTCTTTGGCTCATCCCCTTTAGCTTCAAGCCTGAACACAGTGAGTTAAAAGAAAGTGGATTATTTAAAACCTACCTTTGTGGCTGGTCATCTCTCCAAACTCTCTGTTCTTAGACATACGTACTTTAGGAAAAACTCACAGAGCATGAAGAGCCAATTTTTATGTAATGAGGGTGAATAATGCATATTCATCTCTATATCGATGGCTGAAATTACTTCACATTTGTCAGGACCACTGCAGTGACAATATATTTTCTTGTAATTATACTTTTCCGTGCTCAAAAAGCTTTATAGACTTTTTAAATGAATCTTCGTAACATCCCTCTGGGGACAAATGAGGAACAGGTGTAATTATCCCCTCTTCACAGCTGGATAGACAGACACAAAGGAAGGGACTGAAATCCAGCTGGAAAGGAAAATCAGCTAAGGGCCCAAATAATTCTAATACAATCTGCTTCTCCTATCAATGCCATTTTCCTTTGATTCATGAAAATGTGTTGTGGGAAACTCTGAAGGCATTGTTTTTCCATTCTTCAGTGATGTCCCAAACTCTGTAGGGACATCTGAAGGGAGGAAGGGATGAGTGTGGTAATGAAACCAAAATGAAATCTTCCTGGATAATATGATCAGGGTTCATGCTGAATTCCATCAGTACCTGATCAGCCAGCACCATGCTGGTATTTACATAAAAGCAGACGGGGCGGCGGGAGTTGCAGGGGGATGGTAACATTAAACCCATAGACATAATTGCACGGCTACAAACCTCTAAAAGTACCCAACATTTGGGAAGTACTAAGCAACCGGGAATTTTTCTGAATGACAATAGTTTTCAGTGCAAGAGGCTTAGAAAATATGCTGTCTGTGGCCAGAAGCCAGATTGCTGGCAAGAAACAGCAACAGGACCCACAGACTGTGTGGGGAGGAGAGAACAAAGGCCTGAAAACCTGCACTATGAACCGCCTTTCACATGGTGCTGCATTTTGTTAGGAAGAGATTCCTACTACAAAAACTGCGTCCTTTAGGAATTATTAGTTTTAATAATTTCACCTTTTAAGCAACGGACCCTATGACAGGATCATAAGGCAGAAGGCCTCGAAGTCTCCAGACTGTCAGCTTCCACGAGGCCCTCACATATCCCTAGCATCTAAGGTCTTCCAGCAGTGGCAGACCATCCCAGCCCTCTTGATCTCCCAATCCCTGCCCTTCACCCCTGCCAACCTCCCCGGAGGCTCTCCTTCCTAGAAGCCGGAGACTGTGGGGAATGAAGGGTGATGGAAACCTCAGTGGGTGGAGATCGCAAAGTACAAAACTTTGGGGTTTCCCTTCCTGTAAGTGCTACTCTCTACCTAAGGGAGTAACTTCTGAAGTGTGGAATTCTGTTCAAGGGGGGATGGGGCAGAAAGGAACAAAATTCTCAAAAGACACAGACTGTAAAATGGGTAACTTACTATTCTAAAAGGTGTTTGCCTGAAATTTCAGAAAATAAGAATAAAGAACAGATCATATCTATGCAGTGTTCCTTCTAATATTTTAAAATGGAGAGGGTGGGGCGCCTGGGTGGCACAGTTGGTTAAGTCTCTGACTCTTGGTTTCAGCTCAGGTCACGATCTCAGGGTCCTGGAATCAAGCCTGCAATGGGCTCTGTGCTTAGCGCAGAATTGGTTTGAGACTCTTTCCCTCTCCCTCTGCCCCTCCCCCTCACACTCTCTCTCTCAAATAAATAATCTTTAAAAAATAAAAATGAGAGGGTAGCATGCTCATATACAAATACCTATGAAGATGTCATATATAAAGACAGAAATAGGGATTCAGAGGGAATCTAATCAAATAATCAAATAAAACTCACAGCTTAGTTAATTGGGCATATTTGATGTTACACCTAATTCTGCTGTGAGATAATAAGATACCACAGTAAGGAGATCATTGAAAAGACTGTAATTAGTACTACTTGACACAGCTTGACCAACATTTTTAGTTTTCGTTTTTTAACTTTGATAGTTCATTATAATTTGCCACCAACAGTATTTTCAGTTTTCCATAATGCCACTAGTTTGTTTGTCAGCATTTGCACTGATATATTCATACTGGGAAAAGAACAAGTGCTGGGCTACCTGGCTGGCTTAGTTGTAAAGCATATAACTCTTGATCATGGGGTCATGAGTTCAAGCCCCACGTTGTGGGTAGAGTTCATTAAAGACAAACAAAAAACTATTTAAAAAAGAAGAGTGCTGGATCAAATTCCTTTTCACTCAGAAATTTGTCTCTCCCCATGAACTTATGTTCCTATTCTTCATGTGTCTTCATCCTCCCCTGTCCCTGTTAACATTGATTTTTATTAAAGTTATCAAATGAAAATAATTACCTAAAGAAAAAAAAATCAGGCCCATCCAATCAATCTTGAGGGGAAGAGCCGAGGAAATCTGTGTATTTAACAAGAACCAAAGTAATTCTTACCAGGCAGATTCAGGAAATACTGTACTATGGGGTCCCTATTTTCCAAGTCAAAATCAGAGCTCATAGATTTTTTTTTTTACTGGTTAGTGAATTTATTTACAATAAATGTTTTACTAAGATATACTTATTTACCTCAAATACTTTATAAATGAGGTGGAATACAAATTAATGGTTTAAAGATATAGATATGAAATTGCATATTGACATTTTTTTTAAAGATTTATTTATTTGAGAGAGAGAGTGTGTGTGCACTAGTGAGGAGAGGGGCAGAGGGAAAGAATCTTCAAGCAGACTCCCCACTGAGCTCAGAACCTGACTCAGGGCTCTATCTCATGACCCTGAGATCATGACTGGAGCCGAAATTAAGAGTCGGATGCTCAACCAATTGAGCCACCCAGGCGCCCCTGCATATTGACATATTTTAATAAAATTCCCTCTTGGTTTTTGTTTTCTTTTTTTTTTTTAAAGATTTTATTTATTTATTTGAAAGAGTGAGTGAGAGAGATAGCACACGAGCAGTGGCAGAGGGAGAGGGAGAAGCAGGCTTCACTGCTAAGCAGGGAGCCCAGTGTGGGGCTCAATCCCAGGACCCTGGGATCATGACCAAAGCTGAAGGCAGACACTTAACCGACTGAGCCACCCAGGCACCCCCCCACCTTTGGTTTTTCCAAAGAAGAAGATAACTCTACCTGAAATGACAGCCATCCAGGACATATGGCCCCTGTTTGGCCAGGAGTTCTACCCTGAGAGGGGGTCAAGATTGGGGGCGTCAAAGGGCAAGAGCAGACGAGTGGTGGCACAGAAAAAGGAGAGGAGAATGAGAACAGACTGGATCCCAGGCTGGGAAGGAAAGGGAGAGAAAGTTTTGGAATCAAGGGGCAAGGACTATGTTGGGGGTGGGGCAATCACCACTGACTATTCAGCATTTTCCACAGAATAACCATTGGCATCTGCAGCTATGACTACTGCTGTATCCAATATACCTTTCCAATACAGAATAAAGTCAGAGAAGACAAACACTACGTCTTCAGATTCTTAAAGAGCTCCCATAAAAACAACAAAGCTGATTTACCTTCAGAACCACCCAAGGCAGACATTTAAAAATAAACACATAAGTATGGGTTGTATAATGGGTTTAAAACTTATAGCCACAACCCAGATGTGCTGGAATGTGCTTTTATCTTTTTCTGATGGAACTCAAACTTAGCTATGGAGTCCCCTTTCTGCTGATGGAAGGAAAATTAACTCAATTTTGCCACTTGAAGTTAACTCGGTATCTTTCCATTTAAAACTAGTAAATATTCATTCTGATTCAGAGTTTTCCTTCTTCTGTTTCCTTTCTTCTTGAGGATTAGCCAACTTCCCCACGAAGCCTTCACTACCCTCCAGCATCAGGGCACGAGGGACTTCTGTAGTGTACTTGTCCACATGGTCCTTGGTGGGTCACACAGGCGCCTCAGCCAAGGTACAGTTTATTTGGCAGTTTATTTGGTACAGTGGTATTTGGCAATCCCTGCTGGTGTCCATGATCCCTGCCACTGCTTCCAGACTCGAGGTCCACACACAGTCTCTCCTGGTTCCCTGGGCCTCTTGGCATTTTGCCACCACCCTCAAATCCTACAGGGCCTTAAAACCTCTCAGCAATTACCCCACACCACTCTGGCATGTGCAGGGTTCTAGAATGCTGTCCTCAGCCCATCTGCTAGGGCTCACTCAGTCCTTATTACCCAGGTGTTCTATTGGCTGGGTGCTATTCCAAACTTGAGATTCATCTAAATAAATCTGGGTATTGCAATTACCTCCCTTGGTTTTGCCCCATAGGGGACAGGGTGCCAGGTGCTTCTTCTCAGCACACATCAGCATTTGTGCTCTACTCTTGCCTCCTCTGAATCTCCTCTCCTTGTCTGTTTGGAGGACAGACTGACCGTAAGGTTTTTACAAACCTGTGAAATCAGGACCAATGCAGAATGAAGAAACAGCCTCAACCTCAGTTATGGGTGAGGAGTGAAGAAAGAACTGCATATATATGGGATGACCCTGGCCCACGAGCTTAGTCCTCCCCAGGGAGAAGAGAAGAGGAAGAAAGAATTAAATTTAACTTGGTGCTTAGTTACAAGAGAAAAAGTTACAACGTGGAAATGATTATTGTGAACTGTCAGATTGGCCTTGTCCCATTCCCAGCTGGAAACCATGGTCTGTGTGTTCTTTAGAATTTAGCTGTACAGGGGCGCCTGGGTGGCTCAGTCAGTTAAGCGTCTGCCTTCGGCTCAGGTCGTGATCTCGGGGTCCTGGGATGGAGCCCCTCATCGGGCTCCCTGCTCAACGGGGAGTCTGCTTCTCCCTCTCCCTCTGCCCCTCTCCCCTCTCGTGCAAATAAAATCAATAAAATCTTTAAAAAAAAAAAAGAACTCAGCTATACACAAAGTTGCATTCATGCACTTCCGACTTTTCTGAATATAAATTGGGGAAAGTCCACTACAGTTACAAACTGTGACACTTGCTGTGAAGGAAAAGTAGAGGATGCTCTGAAACTGTATATATAACAAAAGGCCCAATTTAGATCAGAGAACAGGAAAGGCCTGGGGCAGGAGACAAGCTTTGTCAGCCTGATCGCAGCTGCTCCTACCGACAAGCACACCTCAGCCAGTCACAGAGCCCTCACAGCCAGCTGGGATCCACCAGCAACGCAGCCTCCCCTGACCTCTAGGTGTTATCGCCAGTGCCCCAAATAATACCACCACATTTGGCAAAATCTGATAATAATACACACGAACACTTTCTTTAGTATTTAAAGCTGCCTTGAAACTATACTACAGGCATGTAAGCAGCAAAATCCAGACTATGGGGAGAGCTACAGGTAAAAAAATCTGTCTTCTTCAATATGAATAGAGACAAAAGTAACATATAGATTGGGGAGAAATAATCACAATGTGGGGGATTAGATCTCGATTCAAAAAAAGGGACTGAAAAAGTTGATGTTTATAAAACCACAGGGAAGTTGAACACCAACTGCCTATTTAATTATATTAAAGAATTTTAGGTGTGATGATGATCTTGTGATTATTTTTTTCAGTGTTTCTTCCTCTAGAGAACTATACTTCAAATATCTGAAGAGGACATGATATGATCTCTGTAATTTGCTTCAAAGCAATATAAAAGGGGGGAGTGAGTGAGGGAAAGGATTGAATAGGACTGGCCTTAGGTTAATGGACACTGGGGCTGAATGACAGGTACATAAGGACTCCTTGTACTATTCTCTCTACATTTGTGTGTATTTAAAATTTTCCACAATAAAAGTAAAAAAAAAAAATACGAAAAAGTGAAAAATTACCTAGAACCTGCCTTGCAATTCTACCCTTCACGCATACCCATGTGTGAACAGACAGTGCTACCAGGCATATTATGCCCATGGAAGCTGTCAGTTTTCTCTACGTCTAGGCTCTAATGTATATATTGTATAGGTTAGTTTTACATACATTGGTTAAAATAAAACTATGATGTAATGGATTAAAATGGAAAGAACTTTTGATGGTAGCAACATGACAATATTAATCATAACGGCAGCAAACGTTTGTCTCACTCTTACTGGAGTAAGGTGAGCACTGCCGTAAGGGGTTTGTATGTATTTAACTTGCTCAGTTTTCACAGCCATCCTAGAGGTGGTTATTACTACTCTCTTCATCTCTAAGATGAGAAACTCTGCCTAAGGTCATAGAGCCAGCTTCCTTCTAAGGTGATCTGAGAGGATCAGATACTATTTGTGAAACAGTGTGTGTGAAAATACTTTAAGTGGACACTTTAAGTGTCAAACAGATGTTAATTACCATTATTATGATGGGGGGAGGAGTTTAAATGTCTTAAATATATTTAATCATAGAAGATGAAAAGGAATAATAAAATATTTCAAAACTTTGGAAGATCTTATTATAAAAAGACACAAGAGGTGCACAATGAAATAATGGATCTAGGTAATAATCATCAGTGGTGGCCCAGACCACATGACGGCGAACTTTATAATGGATAGATCAGAGTAAGAACTCTTAAACCCACTAATAAAGGTTAACCTGTAAAAGAGAGATCGCCAGACATTATGTGTCTTTTGATGGTGGTATATAAGCACATCTATAATGAAAAATCAAACCTGAATCTGATTGAAATTCTAGACCTAACTCCAGTCTTCAGGAAACCCTGGAGACAGAGATACACTAAACTGTTTAAAAGAACCATAAGGATGGAATCAGCCAAATCCAGAATGTGAGAATTACTATAGGGCAAATGACTTGGTGTCTTCAACAAATAAATTCCAAGAAATAAGTGGGGAAGGGGGAGAAGAACTATAATTGAAGAACTATAATTTTAAAAATATTTAAGATGTATGTCTAAAATGTAGTGTTTGGATCTTGATTTGAACAAACAGATTGTTTTTTAAAATGGGAAAACTTGCTTACTAACTGGATTATTTAAGTGATAACAAGAAATAATTGTTATCACTTAAATGAGATACAGAATTGTTGGTTTTTTTTAAAGATTTTTTTTTTTTAAATTCATTTGAGACAGAGAGATACAGAGCGAGCGAGAGAGAGAGCAGGAGCAGCGGGGAGAGGCAGAGGGAGAGGGAGAAGCAGACTCCCTGCTGAGCAGGGAGTCCGACGTGGGGCTCCATCCCAGGACCTGGAGATCATGACCCGAGCTGAAGGCAGATGCTTAACCATCTGAGCCACCCAGGTGCCCCATGTGGGGGGTTTTTTAGGCCTTGTCTATTAGCAATACAAATGGAAATATTTACACATGAAATAATATGATATTTATGCTTAGTTTCAAAAAGTTCGTGTGGGAGGGGAGTGGGCCATATAGATGAGACAAAAGTGGTCATGATTCAGTCATTATTGAAGCCAGGCAATGTGTACATGGGATTTCATTATAAATATTCACTCTATTTTTGTGTATGTGTCAATTTTTCTATAACAGAAGAGATTTAGGAAAAGAAAAACAAGATGCACCAACTAAAAATATTTTTTAAAAGTGAAAACAATATTATTATTCTTAAATTGGAGATAATCCAGCTAAGTTTTACTTTCTATGTGTGAAGAATACATTGCAAATGTGTTCTTAAAAAAGACAAAGACAGAACCCCTAAGGATTTGTTATTCTTTGTTTTTCTTTCTCATTTAAGAATTAAGAACTAAAAAAAAAAGAGACTATATAAATTATAAATTATTCTTTTCTTTAACAAGCATCCACTGAACCTACACTAAATGCCAGACCCATTTTGCCATATATATCTGTGGAATTTTAGTTACAGTGTAAAATTCAGATGGGGATACAAGGACACCAGGCAATTAGAAATCAGTACAGAATAACGTTGTTAACAAAGCTAGCTAGCCACCCCCCAGAGATTTGTGCTTCCCTCCATAGTGAAGGCTAGTTCCAGGGATCCACATGGATCAAGATAGGGAGGCTGTGACTAGTTCCCACCAGCAGAAGTGTTGTGACATGTCCCTCATTGACTGAAATAGCTAAGAAGCATATGTGCCTTCTCTACTCTTCCTCCAATTTCCAATGTCTGAGCAACTCTGTGGACTTTTGTATTAAAGATGGCAGAGGGATGCCTGGGTGGCTCAGTTGGTTAAGCGTCTGCCTTCAGCTCAGATCATGATCCCAGGGTCCTGGATCGAGCCGAGCCCTGCGTTGGGCTCCCTGCTTAGCAGGGAGCTTGCTTCTCCCTCTCCCTCTGCCCGTTCCCCACCCTGACTCATGCTCTCTCTCAATTAAAGAAATAAAATCTTAAAGAAAAAAAAAAAAGATGGCAGAGTCTCCATCACCCTGGGCAACTAAATGGGGCTGCAAGAGGCACAGCCCTCCCATCACCACCATCGGCAATACACAAATACTTACACACTATCATCACTGAACAAGAAGTATACTTCTGTGTTGGTAATTACGCCACTGAGATTTGGGGTTTTATCTCTTATGGAAGCCAGTGCACATATCAATTGATAAGTGGGATGCTGCAATGTATATTCATGGGTGAAAAATCATTGCAGTTGAGAAAAATTAGAAGATGTTTCATAGAGAAGGTGGAGCTTAAGCTGGATTTGGAACTATGAGCTGTATGTAAATGACTGAATGGAGAGAAGAGGTGGGAGTGGGAGTTACCAGAATAAGGAGCTAACATGGGAACCACAACAGGAGTTCACATGCCACCAGGGAACAGGGAGAGCACCCCGATGAGCAGGTGCAGGTGGGGAGAGTGGGAAATAAGGATGAAGAGAAAGGGCGGGAGGAGGGTATGAAGATCCTTGAGAATCTAGGACCGGATTCAACAGCAACCACTGAAGTTGCTGGAGTACAAGAGTGCCTGTCAAAATGTCTATATTAGGAAAATCAGTGAGACAAAAGAGTGTAGGATGGACCTGAGGGAAATAGATTAGCCTGAGTGACAATGCAGTTTAGATATAATTAGAGACCCTACTGGCAAACGCAGTAGAAAGGAAGGGGTAAATGCCAGTGTCATCTTAAAGCACAAATCCACAGGGCTGGACAACAGAAGAAAAAACTTGAAACTAAAAGATTATTCAATCAGGAGATCTATGTCTAGTCCTAACTATGTCTAATCGTAACTCCTCGAATTTTAAGTTCTATTGTTTGAGGCATAATAGTTAATATCTCTGTTTTATTCTTCCTCTATAAAATGAGGAGACAGAACCAGAGATCCCCAAAGTTCTTTCCATCTGGGGAACCCAGTGGTTATGAAATCACGAAGGAAAACATAAAACAATCAATGTAAGTGACATATCCAGTAGGAGGCAGAGAAAGGGAAGTACTCCACTGGATGGCTGAAACAGTTTATTTGAATTGTTACCAATCTTTTGTACTACAATGTAGTGATGCATGATGCAAAAGAACTTTAACTCTTCCAAGATTTTCACTTACACCTTGGTTTTAAGAACGAGATCCGGAATATAATTTGCCACAACAGTTACACTAGTTGCAGTATTCTCTCTTAGAGACGAAAATAACTCTAAAGTTTATTTCCTGATTTTAAAGATAAAAAACATGGACATACTTTTAAAAAAGGTGGTTTCACATATATGCAATATCATCAACTTTATTATTACCATCAAATCACCGATAGCACTAGCTACTTTTTTCCCTAGATAACTATGAATAAAGTAACATGAAAATATTATTTGGTTTTCTTTCATTATTGAAGTATAATTGACATATATTATATTAGTTTCAAGTGTACAACATATTGATTAGATAATTCTATGCATTACTCAGTGCTCACCATGACAAGAGTAGTCACCATCTGTCATCATACATTATTACTATATTATTGGCTATATTCCTTATGCTGTATTTTTCATCTCCGTAGCATATTGATTTTACAACTGGAAGGTTTTACCTCTTAATCTCCTTTATCTATTCCCCTATCCCCCCACCCACTTCCCCTCTGGCAACCACTCATTTCTTCTCTGTATTTAAGGGTCTGTTTGTTTCTTTGTTCATTTGTTTTGGCTTTTAGATTCCACATATAAGTGAAATCACATGGTATTTGTCTTTCTCTGATTTATTTAACTTAGCATAATACCCTTTAGGCCTATTCATGTTGTTGCAAATGGCAAGATCTCATTCTTTTTTTGTGGCAGAATAATATTCCATTGTAAATATATGTATCACTTCTTTATCCATTCATCTATTGATAAGCACTTGGGCTGCTTCCATATCTTGGCTATTGCAAATAAGCTGCAATAAACATAGGGGTGTATGTATCTTTTCAATTTAGTGTTTTTGTTTTCTTTGAGTAAATACCCAGTAGTAGAATTACTGGATCATATAGTATTTCTATTTTTAATATTTGAGGACACTCCATACTGTTTTCCACAGTGGTTCCATCATATTTACATTCCCACCAGCAGTACATGAAGGTTTCCTTTTCTCCACATCCCCACCAACACCTGTTATTTCTCATCTTTTTGATACTAGTCATTCTAACAGGTATGAGGTGATATCTCATTGTGGTTTTGATTTGTGTTTCCCTGATGATTTAGTGATTTTAATCTTCTTTTCATGTGTCTGTTGGTCATCTGTATGTCTTTTTTGGAAAAATGTCTATTCAGGTCCTCTGCTCATTTTTTCATTGGACTGCTTGGCTTTTTTGGTTTTGAGGTTTTTTTGTTTTTGTTTTTGTTTTTGGTGTTGAGTTGTATAAGTTCCTTATATATTTTGGATATTAACCCCTAATCAGATATATCATTTGCAAATATCTTCTCACATTCACTAGGTTGCCTTTTTGTTTTGTTCATGGTTTCCTTTGCTGTGCAAAAACCTTTTATTTTGGTGTAGTCCCAATAGGTTATTTTTGCTTTTGTTTCTCTTGCCTAAGGAGAGAGATCCATAAATATGTTTCTAAGGCTGATGTGTCTATTCTTTCTTTTAGGAGTTTAATGCTTTTAGGTCTCACGTTTAGGTCTTTAATGCATTTTAAGTTTATTTTTGTGTATGGTGTAAGAAAGTGGTTTAGTTTCATTCTTTTGCATGTAGCTGTCAAATTTTCCCAGCACCATTTATTTTTTTTTAAGGTTTTATTTATCTTAGAGAGAGAGACAGAGCACAAGCAGGGGGAGTGGCAGAGGGAGTGGGACAAGCAGACTCCCCGCTGAGCAGGACCCTGAGATCATGACCTGAGCCAAAGGCAGATGCTTAACCAACTGAGCCACCCAGGCGCCCCTATAATATTTTTTTAAGATTTATTTATTTATTTGAGAGAGAGAGCGAGCAGGGGGAGGGGCAGAGGGAGAGAGAGAGAGAATCTCAAGCAGCCTCCCTGGTGAGCACAGAGCCCAACACGGGGCTCTATCTCACAACCCTGAGATCATGACCTGAGCTGAAACCAAGAGTCCATTGCTTAACCTACAGAGCCACCCAGGTGCCCCTGCTTATAATATTAAGTATGCACCTACCCTATGATCCAGCAATTACATTCCTAAATACTTACCCAAGGGAAAGGAAAACAATGTTCACAAGAACACTTGTACAAAAATGCTCATAGCAGGGCACCTGGGTGGCTCAGATGGTTAAGCATCTGCCTTCAGCTCGGGTTATGATCCCAGGGTCCTGGGATCGAGTCCCGCATCGGGCTCCCTGCTCAGCGGGGAGCCTGCTTCTCCCTCTGCCTCTCTCTGTCTCTTATGAATAAATAAATAAAATCTTTAAAAAAAAAAAAATGCTCATAGCAGCTTTATTCATCATGGCCCAAATGTGAAAAACACTCAGATTTCATCAATAGGAGAATGGACTGTAAGACAGTCATATGCCACTCAGTGGTAAAAAGGAACTAATTATTGGTGCACACAACATGGATGAATCTCAACATAATGCTGAATGAATGAAGTCTTGCCCATAAAGCATATACTTTATAATTCCATCCATATGAAGTTCTAGAACAGGCAAAACTAATCTGTGGTGGTAAAAATTAGAACACTGGTTGCCTGGGGTAGGGGCAAGGTGGGTGAGGATCTACTGGAAGGAAGCATGAGGAAATGTTCTGGAGTGATAGTAATATTCTCCTGTCTTGATAGGGGTTGAGGTTACACAGGTGTCTACATTTGTCCAAACTCAGCAAATGGTAAGCTAAATATCTGTACAGGCCATAGATGTACATACCACTTGAAAGAAAAAAAAATAATTATAAACCAGTACAGAACACTAGTTAATGATATGCACGCTGAAACGTTAGAGATGAAGTATATTGATACATCTGTAACTAATTGCATCAAAAAATTATGATGGGTTGACGGGTGCATGGAAGAATGGATAAATGCACAGTTGGGTGATAAAGCAAATATAATAAAATGTTCATAGTAGAATATATATGTGCAGGCATACAGATATTTTCTATACAATTATTTCAACCTTTCTGCATGTTTGAAATTTATCAAAATAAGATGTTGGGTGGTGAAAGAAAAAAAAAATGGGACTTCAATTATATTTCTTATCATGATGTTTGATCAAAAGGTAATGACAATTGATAAAATAAATGTTAGAGCAACAGGAAAAGAGGGATTTGGCCATAAAATGAGGTTAGTGAACATTTAGTAAGCTCCTGATTCTCTAAGGTGTGCCTGGCTTTTTATGAAAGATATTAGATTTAATAAAAGTGTTAAAACTGTGGATACTGAGGTCAGTATCCATCATTGAAGGGATTTGCAGAAAGAAAATCAGTGTGGGGGTGAGGGAGACTACAAAGAACAAAGGAAATAAAACTGAATTAAAGAGAATAGGGAAAAGCAAATGAATAGAACAAAATGTACATTTTCATTTTGACCGATTTCATAAAAAAGCAAAATGGCCAAGTGTGAACTCTACAGAATCATGGTAGTGATTTTTTGTACACACATTTTCAGGTTCTGAATTAAGAGCTTCAGTGAGATTTTATGTGTTATTTGAATACTTACTATGCAAAATGCGGCAGAAAAACAGGCACATTGATCTTGGTTTTAGTATCTGTCAAAGCAAGTATCTTAAATATGAAATAAATGCAGAGTGGTGGGACGCCTGGGTGGCTCAGTCGGTTAAGCGTCTGCCTTCAGCTCAGGTCATGATCCCAGGGTCCTGGGATCGAGTCCCGCATTGGGCTCCCTGCTCCGCGGGGAGCCTGCTTCTCCCTCTGCCTCTGCCTCTCTCTCTCTCTCTCTCATGAATAAATAAATAAAATCTTAAAAAAAAAAATGCAGAGTGGTGTTGGTAAGGGGTTATATATTCAAGCACAAGCACAACATTTAGTTTTTATAATACAGATTCTTTTAATTCTATAGAGAAGAAAATTACTTGCAATATTGAACCACTACTGTCTGCAGTAGGTAAACATGAAGAATCTTAAATCAGTTGACTTAATCAATTTAGCACATTTCCATGTTTTTTTCAAGGAAATTCAATATCCTGCCATTACAACACCCTTGACTGCAGTCTTGATACACAGTTTGCAATCTTTTAGAAGGTAATATTAGAATTTCACCTACTTAACCTCAATTGAATGTAAGTACTTTAAAAACCTGTTTATTTAAGAATTAAATAATTTGTTTTTCTGGTTATTAAACATTATTAAGCTGTATTTATGAAATAGGATTCTGCAAAAGAATTATTAATCCAGAAAAGTCTTCGACATGACATTCTGAAAAGAGATTTTACTTGCCACTTAAAGCATGAATATCACTTGCCTTCTGCAGTATCGCTGGGGTGGTTTGGTCAGGCATGGTGATACTGAGCTGTAAGGTACCTGGTTTGGCCAGTGGGTGGCTCAGAGGTCCTGTGCGCATGCACATGTGGGCTGACCCAAGGGCATTTCCACCGGATGTGCATTAGCGACAGCCAGGGGAGCAGAGACTTCAAATACTCAGGAGCAGAGCAAATGGCTTCCGCCCTACGCCCCTAAACTTAGAGTCACCCTTAGAATGACTGAGCCACGTAGGATGTACAGGACAAGGAAGTAAGAACCATTAGAAAGGGCTCTGTCATACAGAGAGAGATACAGATATAAAGATATATAGAGAGAGAAGTAGAGGTAGAGATATATAGATACAGATGCTTAGATATCTCACTTGTCACAAACATTTGAATGAAGTAATTACTGTCGTTACCTCTTGCACAGATAAGGAAATTAGATGTCAGAGAAATTAAATAATTTGTCTAATGCCATAAGGTGATCAGGAATGGAAACTGGATTCAAACCCAAGACTACGAAACCCTGCACTTAACTATTACACTATGGAAACAGACCTGAGCCTGAGTGTCCAGGGAGGCTTCCCAGAGGAATAAGACAGGTAATAAGTATTACAGGGATTGGATAAACAGAAAAGGAGAGGCCTTTTTTTTTAAGATTTTATTTATTTGAGAAAGAGAGCACAAGCAGGGTGAGCGGCAGACAGAGGGAGAGGGAGAAGCAGACTCCCCGCTAAGCAAGGAGCCCAACGTGGGGCTTGATCCCAGGACCCCAACGTGGGGCTCGATCCCAGGACCCCGGGATCATGACCTGAGTTGAAGGCAGACGCTTAACCGACTGAGCCGCCCAGGCACCCCGAACACTGGGTATTATATAAGACTGATGAACCACTGACCTCTACCTCTGAAACTAATAATACATTATATGTTAACTAATTGAATTTAAATTAAAAATAAAAAAATAAAATATTATCCTTTCCTTTATAGATTAAAAAAAAAGAGTCGGACGCTTAACTGACTGAGCCACCCAGGTCCCCCCTTTTCTTTTCGTTTTTTTTTGAAAAAATTCTTTTAATAAGGGAGAAGGTACTATAATCCATCTCTGCATATACATGGAAATTAAAGATCAAACCTCCACCACATGCCCTACCCACCACAGGGCCTTTGTACATATTGCTCCTTCTGCCTAGAAAGCAATTCTTTTCCTCATCACCTTGGTTACTGCTACCCATCCATCTGTTCAGTTCAACACTGATCTCCTAAGAGAGCCTTAGCCGACTTCCCCTGCCTTGGTCAAATCCCTCCTTAGTGTATGCATTCACTGAACCAAGCACTTCTCCTTGTTAGGTTTTATTGTACTTACTCACTAATGGGAATAAACGCAAAAAAGAATATATAATTGAATAAACAAATCAACAGAACCCAGGTCTGCCTAGGGCAGTTGCTCCTACATTTTCCACATTAGTACACTATTTATAAAAGGTACAATTGGAAGATCCGAGGCTATTTTACCCAGCAAAGAGAGAATTTACAGGAGAGGATCGGACAGCTGTCTTCAAATGTCTGAAGAACTATCCTGTTGAAGAAAGATTAGACATATTCTGCATAGCTCCAGAGAGCAGAACAAAGACAAATGAGGTGAAAGTCCAGGGAGGCATGTTTCATTAGGGCGTAAGGAAGTCCAATATGTAACAATGAGACCTGTCCAAGTAGGAAGCGGGCTGTCTGTGAGGGAGGTGAGTATTCAAACAAAGGCTGGAGGAACCACCTGTCAGGGCTGCTGTAGTGGAAATTCCTGTTCTGGTAGGCAAGTGTTTAGCCACTTAGGACTTTCTGAGCCTAATGTGCTTTTATACGTCTGGGAGGGACTTGAAAGCAAAACTGAATTTGATCTGTAACTGACCTGAAGGAGAGAGAGTTGCAATGAGTTCTTGTGATGCCTAACCACCATCGGCCCCTTAAGTAATACATCTGCATTTGTGGGTGGCACCGAGGAGGTCTCTGAGAGCCAGCATTCCAAAGACAGTCAGAGCCTGGCAGCTGCCGGTGTGACTAACAGTAGGGAACACGCCAGCGTACAAGGGACTGATCCCAGGGTCACTCCTCCTCCAAGTCGAATATGTTCCTCTTCCTCCTCCACCCCCTCTCCTACTCCCAGTCCACATACACACAAACCCGTTTCTGCAGTGGGAGCTGTCATGTGCTGACCCCAACTACTTCTGGAAGATGTTCTTTTTCCCAGCTTCTCAAGGCTACCTCTTATGCAGAGTGCAGTTTTACAGCAATGTTTCTCTCTCCTCACGCAAACATTCCAAGAATGAAAGAAGTCCTGAGAGAAAAGAAACTAAAAGTCATCTTTTTAACACACCATTTCTATCTTGATTTCACAAAAACAAAGGCCTCAAAAATCATGTGGAGGCCGAAAACTAGGAATCCTGATTTGGAAACTGAGGTCACCAACATTCGGATGGAGGTGAGCTGGCAGATCTCTAATTGTTATTCTCGGCGGGTCCAGGCCTGGACCAACAATGACGGCTTTGCTATAGAGAAATGTTTCTGTCTAATAACCAGTTAAGCAGATTCTGGAATCCAACCCATTTGTGAGCAAATTCAATACACTGTAATGGTGTTAAAAATTTCAGGATAATTTATCATTGATATTTCAAACCACACTATTTTGCTGTCAGATAAGACCTTTGGTAATCCAATCATGAAATATTTATCGAGCACATACTACATGCCAAGCACTATGCTAGGCAGTGGTTAGGGGGAGGGAAACAAAACAGACACGATCTCTGATGTGACAGGGTTTATTACCTAATTTACACAATAAAATAAGAAGCAAACTACAAACTGATAATCTCTATGAAGGGAAAGGGTCAGCAGACTCCTAATACATATTTGAATATGTAGGCTTTCCTGAGGAAGAGACCTTTCACTGAGCAATTAAGAATAAATGAGAATTAACTATGTGAAGGGTCAGGGAAAGGACATTCCTGGCAAAAGGCACATCCCAAAGCTCTGGGGTATGAAAGAATTTGGTTCCTTTAAGACATGGACAGAGAAAGCCAAGATGAGCAAGGGCAAAAAGCCTTGAGAGGACACCGAGGAAGAACGCAGGGCCAGATCCCGTTAGAGCCTCGGCAGCAACTGAAGGTTACTCTAAAGGCATTCAGAAGCCCCACAAGAGGGGAATGAGGCAATTTGTATTTTTAAAACGATTATTCAAAAGGTCAGACATGTGGAGAATGGATTAAGTGAAGGAAAGAATCATGTCTCTTTCTACATAAATTCTCCATTCACAAAAATGACAACTTCCAATTTACAGCCATATTAATGTAGCATCTTTTAGAGTCATTTCTTTTACGTGGTTATAAAAGCCTAACATCCCACACATTTTTTGTTTACTAGGCAACTCTCTCCCAAGGAAACAGACTATTGCTAAATGAATGAAAATTGAGATCTTTTTTATTTGGGCATTATATATTCTAACTCACATTGAGATGAAGACAGATAACTGTCCCCATGCAGAGGAGGGGGTAAAAATAAATGCCTTTTTATGTAATGTCACATTTAGAATTTATCTCTATTTTATAATCAAGGGAAACTATGCACTTCACGGAGGATGCTGGAATAGAAACAGAGCCGGCATTAGACATTCTCTATTCTTGACTACTTCTGTTTTTGTTTCCCGGTACTATTTCTTTCTGTGGTGCATCGTAGGAGTAGGCAGTCGTCCTCTTCATCATGCTCATCAAATTTCAGTGTAGACTTCTAGCAAAAGTGAATAGGTGTAACTGGGTAATTCGATATTTTGGAAAATGTGTTCTTCCCTTACTGCTCTGAGAACAGGATCCTTGGCATAGTGAGTCCATGGTATCCATCAGGAAAGGGGGCTGGAAATTCGTCTATCTGAAAGAAGGAATGCAAAGGCAAAATAGTTTCTGGCATTCAAAATTGGATCATGCAGCAATCCAGGCTATTTTCCAAATACCTAGTCCCTCCCTGCTTCCCAACTAAGCCCAAAGGGTCCATTCTCACGGTTTTGTTAGGTTTGTTAGTTGCTTGTTTTGTTAAGTGAGGTTAATACGAAAGTGGATGCTTCATGGAAGTAGGATATCACATTAGGGGAAGTAAACGAAAGCTTATTCTTTCTTAGTCCCAGGGAATTGTGGAAAGAAGAGAGAAAGAGACCAAGAGAAAAAGAATCCGTCCGTTAAACATGTATTCTGAGGACTTCTTTCAGTGAACTGCATTAAATCCATGATTCTCCAACCTTAATGTGCCTTAAATCAACCTAGAAGATTAGTTAGAACAGTTGCAGGGCTCCACCCCCAGAGTTTCTGATTCAGTAGGTCTGAGGTAGGACTGGAGAATCTGCATTTTTCAGAACTTCCTAGGTAATGGTGAGGCTGCTTCTCCAGAGACCACACTTGGAGAACTGGTGTTGAATAAATGAAAGTAATACCAACGGCATAGGAGTTTGTCCTTGATTTTCATGTAGTGCCTTGGAAAGAGATCACTTCTGTGGCTGACCATTGCTGAAACCTGGTGTGCAGCCAAACCTTTCCAATTCACTCCACATCAGTAGGGACACATAAACCACATCCTCTTCCCATTGAAACAGGGCATCCCTTTACGGAGAGAAACAGGATGGGGGGGGTACCCCAGACACTGACCATTTTTTCCTAGAAAGACATGTTGACCAAGGGACTGTTTAAATTTCCAAATCAAGCTATTCTTAAATCACACTGGACACACGGTCAGGTTTCTTTCGCTTTTATTTCCCTTTCTAAATAGCCATGTCAGGCTTCATAAGGCCATCTGCTTATCCTTTTCCTTTTCCCACTGGCTAGCACGTGGGCCCAGCTGGGATGGTGGTGAGCTATCTTCTGCAGCGTGAATGATAAAAGGCAACATCTTCAAGAATGGCAAAGCCACAAATTAGAAGGAGCCTCGGTCCCAGACACTGGGAAGCCACCTTATTGACCGTGGATTTTACTTGTTTAACTCATTATATGTTGGGCCCACTTGATACCGTAGTCTAACCTGTATCCCAACCAATACAAATGGAAGAGAGGTAGGAGCTGTGTGAGAATACATACATTCATTGCAGCGCAGTGTTTAAATTGTGCAAACGTGGTCCACTCTTTCCACAGTGATTTTTAGTGCTTCGTCCAGGGCTTCAGTTAGATCAGTCCTTCAATGCTTCACTCTTCTTCTCATTTCCAGTTTCCCTCTCCTTTTTTTTTTTTTTTCAAAATTTTACTTATTCGTTTGAGAGAGAGAGGGAGAGGGTGCACACAAGCAGGGGGAGGGGCAGAGGCAGAGGGAGAAGCAGACTCCCCGCTGAGCAGGGAGCTGGATGGGGGACTCGATTCCAGGACCCCAGGATCATGACCTGAGCGCAAGGCAGACACTCAATCGACTGAGTCACCCAAGCATCCAGTTTCCCTCTCCTTCTTGACAGTTCTTTGTCTTTCATCGTTGCATCTACTGAGGTCTAGCAATCTATATAATTTCACCTCATGCTTTATTAGTATTTCTTCTACAGCTTCTTTAAAGTCCTTACAAATGTCTCAGGCATGGGGCGCCTGGGTGGCTCAGTCGGTAAGCGTCTGTCTTCGGCTCAGGTCATGATCCCAGGGTCCTGGGATCGAGCCCCACATTGGGCTCCCTGCTCCGTGGGAAGCCTGCTTCTCCCTCTCCCACTCCCCCTGCTTGTGTTCCCTCTCTCACTGTCTCTCTGTCAAATAAAACAAACAAACAAAACAAAAACAAATGTCTCAGGCATTTTTAATACCTTGTAAGAACTTTTGAATGTTTGAGTAAGTAAATAAATACCCAAAAGAATATATTTGTCTTAAATTGTCATTATCAACTTTTCACTTCTGAGTTCATAGGTATAATTTATGAACTTATGAATTAACAGATATTTTCATTTAGATGATAATGCGAAAATTACATCCAGCTGAACCTTAGCACAGCATACCTAAGAATATATACATATATTTATGATTTACTTATATGTACACATTTATTTCTATTTATTTACATACATATTCCTCTGAACTTTAATTTACCCTTATGTGTGTATATAATAGACACAAAGATTGACAGTTTCTATTGAATAAAAAATTCTATAAAATATACTCAAATCCCTATTCATTTAGTAGTCAAATAGTTTAATCAAGTTTATCTCTTTGTAAACTCAATAGGCATTCACATAATGTTAAATATTCTTAAATTTGGGGTTTTGCCCCCAAATACTGTATTATTTGTTAAAAACAAACAAAAGACTTCCCAGGCACTGGCACTCAGACTGTAGGACCCATATCAATATTAAGGTCCTATTCAGTCCTGATTGTATATCAATTTTGAAGTATTTTTGGTGTTTATAGAAGTCACAACTCTTCAGAATCAATTGCTAAAAGCAGCAAGTACTCTTTGAATTCCTTTCTGAACTGTCACATCACTGACTTGGTTTGAGCAAGATTAAACAACTTGAAAAGCTAATATACATCACACTTCATCTTCCTCCTGGGCCAACTAATATAATACTACTTTTTACCTCCCTCCATTCAAAGCACCAATAGTCAGGCAGTTCTCTTTCCAAAGAAACCAAAAAAACAGAGCTTTAAAAAGTAAAGTAAGTACGGGCGCCTGGGTGGCTCAGTTGGTTGAGCGTCACCTTCAGCTCAGGTCATGACCCCAGGGTCCTGGGATGGAGTCCCGCATCGGGCTCCCTGCTCAGCGGGAAGCCTGCTTCTCCCTCTGCCTGCCGCTCCCCCTGCTTGTGCTCTCTCTCAAAAATAAATAAATATATTTTTTAAAAAGTTAAAGAAAAAGGGGCACCTGGGTGGCTCAGTCGTTAGGCATCTGCCTTCGGCTCAGGTCATGATCCCAGGGTCCTGGGATCGAGCCCCGCATCGGGCTCCCTGCTCCGCGGGAAGCCTGCTTCTCCCTCTCCCACTCCCCCTGCTTGTGTTCCCTCTCTTGCTGTCTCTCTCTCTGTCAAATAAATAAATAAAAATCTTAAAAAAAAAAGTTAAAGAAAAAAGTAAAGTACTCAGAGCATCATCAATACAAAATTATACAAACACGGCAAATTTTATTTAAAACATTTTTGAGTGCTTTCAAATGTAGTTTCCTAAGAAGGGAGTAAGTGTATATATTCTATTAAGCTCTAATGCTTCAGGAAACCACAAAACAATCCTTTTATCAGCTGAGCCAGCTACTGATCATATTGACGGGATTAGAAGCCATGACTAGGAGACTGAAACAATGAGCATTTGTGACCAGCTACAGGAACACAGCAAACCCAGAGACGTATGCATTCCCTGGGAACCGGTGCTTCAGACAGAGCCAGTAGTCTGACGTCAGGAGGGCCATCGTGAGTTATGAAGCACACATCTGCAGTGGTTCAAAGCAAGTCTTGAATCACATAGAAAACAAAGGCCAAAGCAAGGCACAGCATTAAGAATCAAGACAAGAATTCAGAAGCATATATATGGCGCATCACAATGTCCTGCCCATTGGTCATCTGAGCGCATCTAGTTGCAACAAGCATAATGTGTAGTAGCTGCAGGTCAATCAGTCCCAGCCATTCCTTCCACCATAGTGGCCTCCCAGAGACTGGGAATTAAACATGCCATTCGTCTTCACCACTCTCCATCGGTTGGGGCTTCAGGAGAAAAACCAGACTGCTTATAGACTAAATAAAGAACTTATATTTTCTCTTTGTGTCTGAGTTGTAGTGTGAGTTAAATATCCACCCTGCTACATTAGCTATTGGCTGGACTTCAAGCAGAATCAAAGGGCAAAGAGAGTCTGAAATTAGGCATGGAAATGTCTAGCTAGCCAGAGAAGTACAAGGAGACTAAATGAAGCACACATACACACCCCTTTTTTCTTTTTTTACAGCTTTATTGACATAACATTCACATACTGTATAATTTACCCGTTTAAAGTATATAATCCAATGGCCTTTAGTATGTTCACAGACTTGTACATCCATTACCACAATCAATTTTAGAACACTTTCATTACCCCAAAGAGAAGACCCCCACAGCCCCACCCCATGCCATCACTCTGGGCAACCACTAATCTACTTTCTGTCACTATGGATTTGCCTATTTGGAAATCTCATATAAAGAGAATCATAAATATGTGGTCCTTTATGACTGGTTTCTTTCACTTAGCATGTTTTCAACATTCATTCATGTTATGTCATGGATATATCGGTACTTCATTCCTTTTAATTGTTGAATAATAGTACATTTAGTGGATTTACCACATTTTACTTATCCATTCATCAGCTAATGGACATTTAGGTTGTTTCTATTCTTTGGCTGTTATGAATAATGCTGCATGAACATTCATGTGCAAGCTCCTGTGTGGACAAATGTTTTCATTTCTCTTGGGTGTACCTATAAGTGGAGTTGCTGGATCATATGGTAACTCTGTGTTTAACTATTTGAAGAATTACCAGACTGTTTTCTAAAGCGGCTGCACCATTTTCCATTCCCATCAGCAGTGTATGAGGGTTCCAATTTCTCCACATTCTTGCCAGTTAGTTGTTATTATCTGTCTTTGTCATTATGACATCCCACCTCCTATTTAAAAATCTCAAACAGATCTTCCGGATCCTTGGATCTAGAAACTGAACCAGTTTCTTGGTTAGCAAAGCCCACCTACAAAAAGCAAAATTCTTGGGTGCCTGGGTGGCTCAGCCCGTTAAATGTCTGACTCTTGATCTGCACTCAGGTGTAGACCTCAGGGTTGTGAGTTCAAGCCCCACGTTAGGCTCCATGTTGGGCTTCATGCTGGGCATGGAGCCTACTTTAAAAAGAACAGCCAAAATTCTGAGCACACACATGCCTAATGAGCAAGCAGGAAGAAAAGGCCATAGGGGACCCAGGGGACCCAGTCCCTTCTGACTATAAACACAAAGGAGGCCTGGATTGAGATTGCTTCTGATTGAACTTGTTTGAGGCATGGCTAGGACACGATATGTAGGTGAAAGAAGATGAGCAAAGGTTGGGACTTCACTTGACAATTCAATGGAGAGGGGAATATGGGGACATTGCTAAACTCAGACTATTATCTTCTCTCCTCCA
Source organism: Mirounga angustirostris (assembly GCF_029215605.1). Taxonomy (NCBI): domain Eukaryota; kingdom Metazoa; phylum Chordata; class Mammalia; order Carnivora; family Phocidae; genus Mirounga; species Mirounga angustirostris. The sequence continues at coordinate 84,738,023 of NW_026991720.1, read as the reverse complement.
TTCCTACTTGGTATCTTCCCACATACTAAAAACCTTGGGGATCTCCTCTACTTTTAAAGTTCTATGATTACATGACTTTATTCCTGTTAAGTACAATTTAAATGGATCATGCAATGTATGTCTTTTAAAAAGAGAAGGCTTTATCTTAATGAGATTCAGTTTAAGTGTTCTTAATGTTTTTAAAAAATATTTTTACTTTTTGTACACCTGAAACTAACATATTATTGTATGTCAACTATACTTCGATTAAAAAAATTTACTTTTAATGTTTCCTGAAGCTTGTTGAAATATTATAACTCTATCCATAGCATTAGTGTTTCCTAGAAGTCACTAAAAATTCCTATAGTGTACCTAAGAAAAAAGGTGAATATAGTTAAAAGGGAAAAAATACATTTATTCCTTGGAAAGTACACTGATTACTATTTAGCCAGTTAGAGAATTGTGTTCTTTCACCCTTGAGAATTGTGCCATGGAGTCAATTAATTTCTTCGAATTGCAATATAATGACCACATCTGAAAATACAGGAAAAAATGAAATAGAAGGATGGAGGATTCAAAATAAGGAGAGCCATTGCCAAACAAAATACCAACCAACCAAATTAGAAGATATTACACATGCTCTTCCTTATTTAACATGGAAGGAAACTGCAATTATTATTTGGTTAATAAGGCACTTCCTGGGCCCTAAAGTTACTAGTTCTTCACTTCAACATACATTTTGTTGTGCAACTGCTGTGAGCCGGAAACCTTGTTAACTGCCAAAAATAAATAAGAGAGTCTCTGCTGGGAAAAGGCAACACAGGGCTTGGCCTCTGCCAGGCAGATGCAAACACACTATCCAGCTGCAATCCATTCATTCTATTACAATAGGAAAGAAGGAGAGTGGAAATGGTGAAAAGGAGTGATTTACACCTAAACTGGGGAAGGAAGGGAAAGAGGAGAGGGAGGACAAAGGAATAGGGGCGTAGGGAACATGACCAGTGAACCTGGCTTTATAAGGAGTGGGAAGGATTTCACCAAGCAGGGAGAGACAAGACATTTGTGAAAACATTCTAGTGGGAAAGCAAATATTTTGGAGACTTATAAGGTTTAACCATAAGAAAATGTCAATAGTCAACCACTTGTGGCCTATAAAAATAGCACATTCACATAGTTCCAACTTATACAAAACAAAATAATCCCCATGGATGTGTAGGGTGAATGTTTAGGACTTGCAGGAGAATTAGTTAGAAAAGAAGTTGGGGTCAGAGTAGGAAGAGCCTTGAATCGCCTTCTAAGGTTTCAACTTTATCCCATAGGTGATGGAGCAGTCAATTCACAAAAGAACTTTTGACAAATGATCAATAAATGTATTTATTTTTTAAAAAAAAGATTTTATTGGGCGCCTGGGTGGCTCAGTTGGTTAAGTGACTGCCTTCGGCTCAGGTCATGATCCTGGAGTCCCGGGATCGAGTCCCGCATCAGGCTCCCTGCTCGGCAGGGAGCCTGCTTCTGCCTCTGACCCTCCCCCCTCTCATGTGCTCTCTCGCTCTCATTCTCTGTCTCAAATAAATAAATAAAAAAAATCTTAAAAAAAAAAGATTTTATTTATTTGTCAGAGCGAGAGAGAAAGAGAGAGAGATACCACAAGCAGGGAGAGTGGCAGGCAGAGGGAGAAGCAGGCTTCCCGCCAAGCAGGTACCTGGGATCATGACCTGAGCCGAAGGCAGACGCTTAACCAACTGAGTCATCCAGGCTCCCCCAATAAATTTATTTTTAATGTCCAAAGAATTTTAGGCTTCAATGAAAACTATATATCATTTTCAATACCACAAAGAAAAAAAATTTTAACGATAATATTCAATGCTATTAAGGACTCAGGGAAACAGGATGCTCTCATACACTGCTGTGTGCATACACTGGAATAATCTTGCTGGAAGACAATCAGAATACCCTTTGACTAAGCATTCTAGGACTTTATCCCAAAGAGAGTCATGGATATTAGAAAAAAAAAAAAAGTTTAGCCACCAAGATATTCTTAATGTCCCACAACAGCAAGTTGGTTAAACCAATCAGGAATCATCCTTACAACTTAACACTATGTAGCTACTTTAAATATTTAGATGAATATTTAGTAACATGGAAGTGCTCATGAACTTTTGCTATATGAAAAAATTAGGTTAGAAAACAGTCCACGTGTCAGGCAGGACTCTGAAGAACTAGGTCAGCTGACCACGTTTGAATTTCAGGGCCCCCATTTAAAGTCGTGTAGACCTTGAGCAAGTAACCTAGCCTCTCTGTAACTCAGTTTCAACATCTGCAAACTGGGGATAATACCAGCACGTGCAGGATAAGTTGTAAAAATTAAATGAGTTAATATACACAGAGCATACTTCATACATAAATATATTTTGAAATTTGCCTGGCATATAATAAGCACTAAGAGTTGGCTTTGGCTGTTGTTAATATTGTTAGTATTTGTTGCCAGTAAGTTAAGTCAACTTTTAAGCTAATTTAAGGAGTAAAGGTGGAAAGACAAACCACTGGGCAAGAACCACACCCAAAGCACTCCGAAAAACTGGTCCTGTGAAGTTATGACTGCGGCCGCCAAGCACCAACCTCGTGATCTGCAATGCCAAGTCCTTGGATGCTGGACACCGCACCCTGCCACAGAAGAGCTGTCTCTCCTGCCACTGGAAACCGGATGCAGCTGCCACTGCTGCTGTGCCCTGGCCAGAACAGATTCTGCGTCATCCCTGCGGCTTTGAGTCACTAGCTCTTGAATCAAAGTCGAGAGAGGATGCATCTGCTTGGCTGCACCAGGTCCCAAGTTCCCAGATGTAAGAGAGGTCAAGAAAAGCAGCAGTGAGCACTTTTATCATATAGAGAAGGTAGATTCTACTTTGTAAGACAAGGTCAACACACTTAGCAAATGCATTCATCGAGCAACTAAAGAGAGAATAAATGACCCCTCTATGGTTTTAAAAATATAAATAAAGCCTGAATATATTTATATGCAAAGAAATAAAGGACTAAAAGGATATATCTTAAGTGTTAATGATTGTGAATTGACCATTAGGGCTGATTTGAAATTTTTTTAAAGATTTTATTTATTTATTTGACAGACAGAGAGAGAGAGAGAGAGAACAAGCCCGGGGAGCAGCAGAGGGAGAGGGAGAAACAGACTCCCCACTGAGCAGGGAGCCTGATGTGGGGCTCGATCCCGGGACCCCAGGATAATGATCTGAGCCGAAGGCAGACGCTTAACTGACTGAGCCACCAACGTGCCCCAGCTGATTGAATTTTTTATCTTCTGTCTCTGTAACTTTCCAAATCTTCTATGACATAGAAAAGACGTTTTTCTCTTTTAAAGCAAGACTAGGCAAAATCAGATCTCTATTTTGAAAGAGAATTAAGTACTTCTTAGATATGACCATGGGCTGGGAAGTGAAAGACTATGTTCAAATGGCCATTGTTAGCCGATAGCAGGCCTCTGCTACTCAAAATGTGGTGAACAGACCAACATCAGCTTGACTCAGAAGCATATTAGAAATGCAGAATCTCAGGCCACATTCCTGATCTACTTAAAGCAAAGAAGAGAATGAATCAAGAGATACTTTAGAAATATAAGCAAGAAGGGTTGACAACTGACAATGTGGAAAAACTCATAAACAATTACAAACCTTAGAAACACTTCCAAACTTGGAAGAAGGCAAAGCTATTAACAGAAATGGATGGACTGGAACCAGTTTTAAAGGAAAAGAGATAAATGTAGTTGTAGATCTGTAAGGTTTGAGACCTTGAAAGGTGGCCAGATGGATATGCCCAGTCTGGGACATGCAGAACTGAAAGCCAATAAGAAATATCAAGATTGGGTTTACAAATTAAGAGTCATCTAAGAAAAGGAGCTAACAAAAGCCATAAAAGTGGTTAAGAATATGCAAAGCAAGAGAAGAAATCCAAGCAAGATCCTCTGGGGATATCTATATTTTGGAAACAGTGAGAAAGAGAAGCCAGAAAATGGGTTGCCAAAACTAAGATCATCAAGAGATTAGTGTCAAAGAAAGCAAAGGACAGACGTTTCATTATTATTCAATTCTTTCCTCCTTTCCCAACAAACTAGGAGTGGTTTATACAGTTATACTTAGACTATAAACAGGACAGTGATGGATTAATCATCTTAATTCTTGAGATATAAAATGGCCAAAATATTAGGAGGGGGGTAGAAGAGGAAAACATTGATACCTTGGATGTCTCGTCATCAGAAAAGATCCAAAGTTTTCTGGCTTTTGAAAAAGTTTTGATGAAAATTTTACAATTTTTACCATGTTGCAAATCACATAAGGCCATATCTTATCTTTGTTTCATTCATTCATTCATTCATTCATTCAGCAAACATTTATTGAACACTTACTATGAGGATACAGTAGTTAACAAAACAAACAAAACCCTTTGCCCTCATGGTGCTTCCATTCTGGAGGGGAGGCAGATAATGAACAGAAGAAACAAATAAACATATTGTATGTTAGACGGTGATAAGCATTATGGAAGGAAGGGTTGTAGGAGTGGGGTAAGAGGTGCAAGTTTAGAGGAGGCAAAAGGGAAGACCCCCCTGAAGAGATGAACAGACCTGAAGGAGGTGAGGAAGCTACTCCTGCAGATACCTGAGGGAAGCACATTCCAGGGCAAAGCTGAACTGAACCTTGTGTGGTCTAGGAGGCCAGTGTGGCTGGACGGAGGGAGTGAGGGGGTGGGCAGGAAAAGAAGACTGGGTAGGTAAAGGCCATCGGAGGTTTTTGAGGATATAAATGATATTATCGGACTTAGATTTTAACAGAATCATTCTGTCTGCTATTTTAAGAACATACTGACATAGGAAAAGCAGATGGGTGGCTATTGTAAATACCCAGGCAAGAATAACGGTGACTTGGACCAGATACCTTTGACAGTTTTCTCTCTTTTCAGATAACTACCTTTTTATCCTTTTAATATATCATACTAAAGTGAGTGGGAGGAGGAAGGAGAGACTATGTATGTAGCAGAGAAAGGAATACAAATCTCTCAATTCTTCTAGTTACATAAATCTAGGTATTTTCACATTTATCTTCAGCCACCCAGACCAAAATGTGTAAGCAACTTAAATACTTAAATTTTATGTAAATATTTAATATGTTTAAATAGTATGTTTGAATCCTCTATATTACTACAGCTTCAAGGAAATGTTTAAAAAAAACATTAAAAACCATTATCATCACCATGTCAATAAATTTATATTTAGGCCAAGGTAACAATAAAAGAACCTGATAATTTATTTTAAAGACATGAGCAATATTTTTGAAACACAGAGTCACTGAATAATGACTAGTTCTGAAAGGTGTAATTTTAAACCTTCCACTCTTTCAATGCTATAATTAAAACAAAAATGAAAGTGAGATCAGAGAGTACACACACAGACCTGGGTCACACTGGGACATGTAATTTGCTTTTTCTGTGGATATGAGACCAAAGGCTCCATTTATTTGCTAAAGATTTAAAAGGATAAACTGCTTATTTCTTATTTTAGAATACAAAGGCAACTAAGTCAAGTTCAATATTGATTGAGAGAAAAGAGTTGTCAACACTATTAATATGACCCTGGCTCTGCAGTGGCTTACTGTTTACAAAGCACTTTCACTGCCATTATCTCATTTGAGCCTCACAATAGACCCATTAATATAATTGTTCTTAATTTATAGACTCAGAGAGCTTCCCTGACTTACCCAAAGGCACTCAACTATCTAGCAAGTGCCAGAGCTGGAAATAGAACCCTAACTTCCCAGACTACAGCTCTTTGTACTATGTCAACCTGTGTTCTTTTCCAGATACAGAAATTTGGGAATGTTTTTCTCCTGCAGGAATTATCCTGGTCAGCAAGACCAAAGGTGGAGAGCAGTACCTTGGGTAAGGTACCAGGGTGGGAAGAGCAGTCTTACGGTAAATTCTATCATCCTCATTTAATGTTAGAAAAAACAAGGAACAGAGCCTTGCTAAGTCAAACACTGGCTCTTCAATTACTCAGGGGCTGGTGTCATTTGGGCTTACCTGGTCTTTTGCACTATTTCTATTTCCGTTATGGCTTGCTTGATCTCCTGGCCTGCTCTTTAACACCTCCACCAGAGGGCAGGCAGGGCAGGAAGAAGAGCATTGGTAACTGGTTTGCTCAAAAAGTTGGAAGAAAACTTAGGACATTATCTTAATTTAGATTTTTAGAGTCTTGCTAGATTACTCATGCAAAATTTGCCACTTTTCTCCTATGTGGACCTGGAATATTCAGTGCAGTAAAATGATTTCAGAACTAGAGAATAGAGGTTTGTTATACTTCTTTATATTTCCACTACTGGTTTTTCTAAATGATAAATGTTAAATGTTAAATCTTTAACAAATAGAACACTTAAAACCATTTGGGGAAATAGATGGGCAATGAACAAGAACAATTCACAGAAGAAGAAATGCAACTGGCAATGAACATGGAAAAATGTTCCACTTCACAGGCAATTAAAGAGATAATATTTGAAACAAGAAACTGCCATCCTTCATCTGTCAAATTAATCAATATTAAAAACGAAAATTATTGGTAAGGGTGTGGTGAGATGGGCATTTTCATATACTGTTAGTGGAAAAGTAAATCGGTACCATCTTTCTGGAGAGAAATCTAACCATTTAGACAGATTAAGCCTGGCAGAAGAAAATCAGAGTAATTTCCTACTACCCAAGCTGGAACTAAAATCTGGTGCTTTTTCCTCTAATCAAGTGAGCCCTTACATGGAAAATACAGACTTATGATACACGATAGAAAGAAAAACAAGCGTTGTGCCACCACCTCCCCGCCGCAGACTCAGTGAGAGGGAAAGAAGAGGGTCCCTACCCCAGGAGAGAGTAAGGGCTCTAACTCTTACCGCCCCAGGGAAGAGGCAGAGCTCTGGCAGTGGAGAGAACTGGGAGCATCTGAAAGCCTGTGGGTCTCCCAAGATCACAGGATTTGCCTCATCCCCACAGGAGAGAAAAATACTGCTTTCTGCAGGTTTCAGCGGCTGTAACACATCACACTGACCCACATCCTACCTATGCCAGGCTGTACTAGACAGACAGAGCCAGAGGGCTCTGACGTTTATGGGACTATTGAGTTATATTTGTATATCTTTTCAATAATGGTCAGGCATGCTTGCACTGGATCAGCCATGCACCCTCAATTACGCTGCTATAAGACTTGCAGGTCAGGGGTGCCTGAGTGGCTCAGTCGGTTAAGCCTCTGCCTTTGGCTCAGGTCATGATCCCAGAGTCCTGGGATCGAGCCCCATGTCTGGCTCTTTGCTCAGCGGGAAGCCTGCTTCTCCCTCTGCCTGTCACACCCTCTGCGTGTGCGCGCGCTCTCTCTCTGTCAAACAAATAAAATCTTAAAAACAAAACAAACAAACAAACCAATTTAGGAATTGCCCCTAAATTCAAACTACTGGACTGTTAATAGACTTGCTCAATCTTGCTTATAACTTAACATCTACTAGCTCCAGCTAATTTAAGAGATAGCCTAATGGTGAAAAGGAGAAAGAGTCTCACTGTAACAGGAATGTGCTTGGAAGGCCCAGGCCCCACGGAAAGAGAGATTCTCCCAAGTTCTAACTATAACTCATCACAATCTATAATAGGAAGAAACTGGAAACAATCTAAATGTCCAATCAAAAGTGTGGTATGCACCCATTAACTATTTAACAAAAACGGAAAGTGCTTATTCTACAATAAGAAGAGACAGAACAGAGAGTTTCCAGGTCCACACAGGCGGACTCCATCCTGCACCTCCCACTGAATGCGGATAGAAGATGGACAGAACACCTGAGTACCCTAAAATGAAATGGTAGCAGGCATATTGGGAAAGAAGAAAATTGTGGTCCTGCTGAAGGAGCCTAGAGTCTCCCATTTTCTCTTCCCTCCAGTGCCTCCTTGCTTGGACTCAGGCTAGCCTGAAACCAGAGGTGGAAACCAGGTCCAGACAGAGAGAATACCAGAAGAAGGCTCTAGTTCTGGCCCAAAGAGCAAGCATGGAGATCTCTACTGCTCAGAGAAAACAGAAGAAAGCACTAGGGTTTGTTTATTTTTTTAAATCCCACCCCCCCCTTTCCTATTTCTTTCAAGCCCCACACTCCAAGCAGCCACAGTGCAGGGAGCAGGGAGCCGTGGTGCCTACAACTCTAAGGGAGGGGATTATTTACTGAGAAGGGAAACCAGTGTGAGGTTCTGTATCAGGATTGGAACAGTGGACCTGGTATGGGTAAACCGCCTGCCAGAGATACCATGGGGATCTGTGACGGGCAGTTAGAAATGTAAATCTAGAACTCCGAGGAGAGGTCTGGGTTAGAACTGTAAGTCTATGAATCATCTGCATTTAGAAGTGATTTAAAGCTAAATACTCTGGATGTTTTCTCCTTATGACTGAGCTAATTACTTATGACTCCTAATTACTGAGCTTTTCTTACAGCATTCTTTAGTATCTGTTTCACTGAAGAAGTAAATAAACTGATTATTACAATTCTAAACATGGAGTCTATCTTACCACTGGAAAAAATAGGATTTGATTTAGCCCTAGGATCTGCGCCCTGGCTCCTAAGTGAATGGTCTTTAGACTTTGCTTACATGCTCCCTAAAACAATTTTGAAAAACTTTATAGTCCCTTGTATATTTCTAAATTTGCACCTAAACTTTTTTATCATAAATTTAAATAGTGGCAAAGGATGTGATTTCTGGTGTATTATAACTACTGACACGTTTAAAATTAAACTATTATGTGACTCTTAAATATAATCCAGGAATGTAAACACCAGAGAGGTTTCATTCCCACATCATTAAAAAAAATACATATGGGGGCACCTGGGTAGCTCAGTCAGTTAAGTGTCTGACTTGATTTTGGCTCAGGTCATGATCTCCGCGTTGTAAGATCGGGTCCCATGTCAAATTCCATGCTGGGTATGGAGCCTGCTTATGATTCTCTCCTTCTCTCCCACTCAAGCTCTCTCTCTCTAAAAGAATATATATATATATATATATATATATATATATATATATATATATATATATATATATATACACATACATACATATATATATATTCTCAGAATTTCATATCACATTTTCTCCTTGAACTCATATTTCCATTCCATTTTCTTCACAAAATTTTATCCTAATACGCCATATTTTGATGCTTGAAAATCCTTGATTGATCATTCTATCATAATTCTTTACAATACAAATATGCATGCACACTGAAATATTCTCTGCTTCTATAATGCTGTTATTTTTTTCTTCTGTAGTTACTGTCACAGTAATTAAATGACAACACTGATCAAACAACACAAATGACACATTTAAGTAAATGTTAAATATAGGTTAACATATTAGTGTAAGCATATTTTTAATAAGGTAATGGGGCCTTTTTTCAATTAGTCTTTGTATCTGTGGGTTAATATTACTTATGCTAGAATTAGACTTACATTTGACTTTCTTTTTTAATATAAGTGCTGAAGAACTTAGTCACATGCATGAGAAGAAGAGACTGAAAGTTTTATTACAGCAGTGACCTACAATTATTTGAAACCCTTCAGGGTTATATAATTGAAATCACATAGTAATGAATCATAAAAGTTATTCTTTAATGAATCACCAGCTAACCGCTCAATTAGTTCCTCCTTTAATTTTGTTGAAAGTAAAGAACTGAAAACCTCCTGAGTTTCAAAAGGATTATTATAATTACTCCCCCCTCTCCCCATCCACACCAATAATTTGTCTTCTTGTCTGACTCTTCAGAGGTTCTTCCACCCCACGGCAATGTGCCACTGTAACATCTCCAACGGGAGGGAGGCCCTTTCATAATGTGGGAGGTGCAGGAGAAGGGATTATGCAAGGGGCAGTGAGAAAAGAGAAAGCACCACACCTCAAGGATATCTTCAGGCAGATCAATTTTAAGGGGAGTGAAGGAAGCTGAAGATCCAGAAACAACTGGATTCCATTCAGTAAATCTATCTTTAGGCCCTTGTGCTTCGTAGAAATCTTGTGCACCCTCAATTGGTTTAGGCTAGCTAGCATTTCCTTTCTTGCATCATGCCCTATTCAGGGGGAGAAGGGAGAGGTAAGAAAGAAAAAAGAAATCCACGAGGATTTTTGGAGGGTTGTGTGAAAAGTCAGCACGATCCCTACGGATAAGGAAAATTCCTCAGGGACAGGGATTTGGGAGGTGGACGGAGGAGGAAGGAGTGGTAGGTGTCCATAGGTGGAGTAGATCAGGTACTGTACCTACTCTCCATCCCCCAAAAGTGGGAGAACCTTGAGGTTAAGGCCTCTCCTTCCTGAATCAGCACCCTGGGACTGCATTTCATTTATTCAACAAACATTTTTTAGGCACTTTCTATGTCAGCCTCTATGCCAGGCCCCAGGGATACAAAGACCTTTATACTTTCGGTCTTCAAGGAAGCTGATCAGGATTCAGCTTCTTCACTGAGGTGCTCTAGCCCAGCCAGCCACCCTCCCTGCTTCCTACCAAATGCTCCCTACATCCTGAGATTTCTCCCCAAATCCCTGTTCCCTATTCTACCACTACCAAAAGCTATGTTTGCTTCATTTCCTCCATGCTTTCTCATGTAGAGCGGGGCCGTGACACAGTGAATGATGCAAATGGACTACAGTGAGCTACAGGGATGCCTGAGATAGTTAGCTCTTCAGGCCCTCAATAACTCAGGGTGGTGGGGGTTGTTGAGACCTAAGCATTAGGAGGCCACAATTCAGATATCTCTAGGCAACAAGAAGCTTCTTTCAGTGTGCTGTTATCATACTTTTATGTGTGCTCTGGTGTCAAATATGTTTTATGAAATTATGAACATAGGTCTGTCTCAGCAAAAGTCCAAATATGCTGCCCAGAAGCTACATCTGTCCTACAGTCCTCTTTGGTTTGGCAGATACAGTGCTGACAATTAAAAAATAACTTATTTTCAACATTAAAAATTTTCACATAAAAATCTAGATATCTGACTTCTCATGAAAAAATGCTATGAGCTATAATCTCCTTTTGCAGCACTCAGTTGGCAATGAGTCCTAGCTGCCCCCTTGAGATAGGGTTTGCCCTTCCACTTTATTTTTTTTTTATTATTTATTTATTTGACAGAGAGAGAAGGGAGAGCACAAGCAGAGCGAGTGACAGGCAGAGGGAGAGCAAGGAGCCCAATGTGGGACTCGATCCCAGGACTCTGGGATCATGACCTGAGCCAAAGGCAGACGCTTAACTGACTGAGCCACCCAGGAGTCCCAGCCCTTTCACTTTACCTGCTTTTTCTCACCCACACTATTTGTATGCCCTCCCCAGTTCCATCATCACTTGAGCTTCTCTCTACCGTGCTAGAATACAGTTGGCCCTCATGCTAACTTCAGAATTACCATGTGTGCACACGAGCAAACAACGCCTGCTGTCTCAGTAACAATACCCTCAAAAGTAAATTTAGAAATGCAATTTAATTATTATCATAAAAATAATACTTATGCATTAGAGAAAAATTTTAAAAATGAAAGGAAAAATTATGAAATCAGAGATCTTGCTACCCTGAAATAGTGTTAATACCTGCCTCAGAATGCATTTTTCTAATTTTTTTCATATACAAGCCTGCACAGATACATATGTAGTTCCAAGTGGGCTTGTATTTTTGTGTACTTCAAAGCTATTATTATTTTCCTTTGTGTTTAAAACCACAGGATTTGTTCCATGATGATGATTTCCTATTGATAGGAATCATCCACTTCTAACTTTACTGTTCAATATATTATATACATTGAACCTTACATATTTTATTCGATACAGAACTCATTACATGCATTAACTTTACGTAACATTTTTAACTTAGCTGAAATTGGTTTAAGCTTCTCAGAGAGCACATTAAATGTTTTAGAACTTAGTTAAAATCTACCACTCTGTTCTAAGAGAGCAGTATGCTATCACTTTTATTTTCACTAGCTCAGATGTCTACAAATAGCCAATTTTAGATAATTGTCAACTGAGTACGGCCTGTAATTTTACCATGTTTTTGTGCATGTTGAGATGTAGCTGGTTAAAAGACTAGAGTAAGGACCAAACACCTCTTCTCCCTGACCTTCTGATGCCCGGGAACTAAATCAGCCCCTGGACTTTGAGAAGGAAAGAGAAGTCCAAATTGAGCTTAAGTTTCTGTCCCCTCTCATTCTGGCCTTCCTATTCGGGTTGTATAGAAATTAAGGTCATAGAATGACAGGCATATAAAAAAACAAGGAAGTATTTCCTGGATGCCCAAGTGTATGGAGATTTATCCTTGCTTTGCCTGTTGTTTCTCCCTATGAAAGCCTTCTGTTTGGAGCCTTGCATTTTTCACAGGATTGCATTGTGTACATTGTGAACATCCAAATAAAATTTCTAATCTTTTTATTTATTATTTGACAGAGAGAGACACAGCAAGAGGGGGGACACAAGCAGGGGGAGTGGGAGAGGGAGAAGCAGGCTCCCGCTGAGCAGGGAGCCCGATGCGGGGCTCGATCCCAGGACCCTGAGATCATGACCTGAGCCGAAGGCAGACGCTTAACTGACTGAGCCCCCACAGCTGCCCCAAATTTCTAATAATTTCACAGAAGCAGTTGAAGAGGTATAATCAGTAGTTATCTCTTCTGTTTTAACTCGAATACATGAAGTTTCAGAGATTTCAATGCCAGTGATAACTATAGCTTGAGAGAGGTGAAATCATGAATTCATGAAATGATGATGGAGGAGGAGAAGGCTTCCTTTTCTTTTCAAGTAAAATACAAGAGTATCAGTAAAGGTTTTTGTTTTAGTGGTTCTTTTTAGTCAAGGAGAAAATAATGTTTATTCTGAGTTATCTGTACTGTTTTGGCCCACTTTTCTGTTGTATATCATAGCAGCTTAGGTAGTATTAAATATAATGTGAATCTGTGTCATAATAATCCCATTTTATAAAGTTGCTCCACGTTAAAAAAAAATGAAGTTGTTCCATGTTGCACTTTACTTCCCTGGATTACTTATACGTTGGTTATTTTAACATACATTTACAGAATCCCTGCTCTGTGTCAAGCACTATGCTAAGTGCTGAGGGAAAAGAGCGAACGAGACAGTCCTTCCCTTCCAGGAATCTCGGTGTAGGGAGACTGACAACTGCACTACAATGCAGTGATGTAGTGCAATTTATTTGTTTTCAAAATTTTATTTATTTGAGAGAGAGAGAGCGAGCAAGAGAGAGCGCACGCGCGCACAAGTGGGGGGGTGGGGCAGAGAGAGGGAGAAGCAGACTCCCGGCTGAGCAGGGAGCCCCACGCAGGACTCGATCCCGGGACCTCAGGATCGTGACCTGAGTCAAAGGCAGACGCGTAACTGACTGAGCCACCCAGGCATCCCTGAAGTGCAATTTGGGGTAGAATGAATCATGCGACAGGGCATGCATGGGAACACACTGGTGTTAACAGCAACCCAAAAGAGTGATTAAAGATGAAAAAAGGAGATGGTGGCTGAATCTTAATGGATGAGTAAGAGTTTCCCAGATGAAGACAGGACGAAAGCCATTCCAAGCAAGAGGAGCAGTATGTGCAGAGAAGTGTGATGAGAAAGCAAGGTGAATTTAGGGAACTAAAATCTGGTTCAGTATGACCAAGAAATGAAGCTGGAGAGTGGAAGAGAGTGCTGGAAGGTGAGGCTGAACAGAGGGGCAGATCATAATGAATCTTTTATGTCACGCCGAAGGTTTGCATTTTATTTTCAAGGCAATGGAAATTCACTGACGGCTTGTTAAAAGAGGAGGGTCATGATCAGACTCATGTTTGAGAAGGTCAGCTTGTTGACAGGATGGAGAATCAATATCGGAAACAGGAAGAGCAGCTGGGAGCTGCTGTAGTTGTCAGGTAAGAAAGGATAGTGGCGTGAGCCTACGTAGTCACAGTGAAGACACAGAAAAGAGGATGCAACTGAAGATATTAAGGACAGAGGGTCTGTGAGAACTGAAAACTTCCCAGATGTATGAAATGAACGACTTCCTGATCATGGACATGAAAAACGCTTGTGAAAATGTTTGATCTCCTTTATTGGTGCAAAATTCAGATTAAAACACCTAATACTCATTCTTATTTTTGAGTCCTAAAGCTTTATGTGAAAATTTTTTCATCCTCTTGAATAAGAGAGATTCTGATGGTCTCATTTCAACCTTCAATACATCTTTTTCCGTATCATAAAACCACCAGTTGCTGAAGGTGAAAAAAAAATGGGGATGTGGTTCTTTAGAATAGCAGCAATTTCGTATCTCTGTCACCACAATCTACTACACCTGTTCATACACCCACCTCCTGTCATTATTAATAGCCTTTTGCTTTCTCCATTTTCCATTCAAACCTGATTTTTTTAAAAATAGGCTGACTACCAATTGGGTGAGTCACTTTTAAAGTCATTCTTATGATTAGTGGAGTTTCGGTTCTCAAATTTGTTTTAAATAATGAGTTATCCTAAATGTCCAAAAATGTGGTTGAGTAATACCGTCAGTGCATCTTAAATGTATCAGAAGGCGGCAAGGGAATTGTAATGCAATATGAATTTAAATTTAGGACTCAAGTCATGTACTATGATAGGTGTGATTTGAAGAAAAATGTAATTGCTAATGTCAACATGCATAAATTTGAATCAAAGGGGAAAGACACTGCTTAATAGACTTTATAGTTACAAGTTGTAAAACATAACATTGCATTAGTTAGAAACTTTGCAAGCTTACTGAATAAGCTCATTATCATATGAAATATATTAGTATGCTTTTTATTTGAACCACTTTTTCTCATATGCCCTTGAATATAATGATAAATTGCTGTTGTTATAAGAAAATACTTAGATTAGAATTCTATTACCAGTGGCACTTAATGGTAGAACTAAATAATTATGGGAAATGGAGTTTGGGAAATTCTGTCTCCACTAACAATGATATGAGACTCAGAATGTCCAAGACAGAAATTTGGGCCTTGGTTTACACAATATGTTCCTGTAACTTGAATTTACATAAGAAACCATAGAGATTATCTTGCTTAACCCCCTAATATTAAGGAACTGAGCACCAGAGGATTATTTGATACAACTAATGAGACAAAACTGGTCTGTAATGGCCCTAGAATCTAGACCAGAGCTCTCCTCAAGCATTCCTGCCTGTTTTGTCCATGACCTTATCACTGACTTAGTTGAATCAGAGAATTTCCAATTACAAAAGGAAATCTTTTTCATAAAGCTAATAACCGGCCTCTAAATTATACTGTATTTTATTTAAATTCTGATTTTCATATCTGTATTCAGAGTGCTTAAAGGAAAATAAATTCAAATAATTACAGGTGTTGAATTTGAACTAGACGAGTTTGGAGGTTGTGGGGAGACACAGCCTGAATTAATCAAAAGAATGAAGTTTTTTTAAATTTAGGAGAATTTCTTTCTTTGGAGTAAAAACAGCAATAAGTCAAAGCTGACCATGTCTTGCCCAAAGAGATCAGAAATTCTGTGTTAATGACTGCATATGGATGAGAGGTGATTAGCATATGATGAGCCTAAGCTGAGTTGTTCCACACAACCCTACATCAACGGGGTCCAAAGCCCAGCCAGCTTTTATTTAATTTGTGATTTTCAGAAGTTCTAATGATGATGTTACTACAATCATGAAAAATCTGCAGCAAAGAGAAAGTGGAGGCCTGGCCAGAAACTGCATCAGGGGCTTTCGATGGAGCCCAAAACAGGTATATTCTCTTCTCTCTACCTCCTTGTTTCTTCCTATCATCATGGACTACAGAAAGAAATGGGAGGGACAGTCATGCTAAGGACATGACATGTAATAAGAGTCCTGGGAATGTGCTGGGAATCCTGGGCTTCATATGCAATATTCAGTTGGAGTTACTTGATTTCTGGCCATTAAATTCTTTTTACAAATTTGTGTTGAGAGTGCTAACAACTGAGGAACAGTTGGCTGCTCACTGGTATTCATTTTCACATGGGTTGGGTGGGGCCCTGTGCCAAAGGAAGTTCAAAGCAATAAAACAATTACTCAAGTCCTTGTGGTTGAGCCATTGTGATCCAAGAATCAGGCTGCCCATTAGACACACTTACCTTCAGAATCCAAGTCACACTGATAAGTCCTCTCATAAAATGGCAGCTACTCCTAGTCAATAAGGGAAGGGAACTGACATTTGGACACCTGCAATGTTTTACATGTTTCCGCATTCTCACAACAGCCCTGTAAGAAATGGATTACCCCACTTTACAAATGAAGGAACAAATTCTGAGAAACGAAGAAGGTTGCTCAAGGCCACACAGCCAGACCGGTCTGTTTAAAACTCAAAAATTCAAGTCCAGGGGCGCCTGGGTGGCTCAGTCGTTAAGCATCTGCCTTCGGCTCAGGTCATGATCCTGGAGTCCGGGGATCGAGTCCCGCATCGGGCTCCCTGCTCGGCGGGGAGTCTGCTTCTCCCTCTGACCCTATCCCCTCTCATGCTGTTTCTCTCTCTCTCTCTCAAATAAATAAATAAATAAAATCTTAAAAAAAAAAAAATTCAAGTCCACCCCATCACGCTCTGCTTTGCTCCCAACCGAGGAAGAGGGGCGTGGTCTCAGAATCTCCATTCAGAGTACAAATATATTGTAAAATCCCATGTCCTGTGGAAATGAAGGGAGTTGCCCTTTGCTATGACACCACATGATGCCTCTGTGCATTTTATCTGAAAAATCTGCTGCTCTCTTTCACTTCAAATAGCCAGAATGTATCTCCATGATTAACTAACTCAAGGGCGGGTGTTTAAGAAATGCAATTTGATGAGACTGTGGGAACATGGGCTTCACAGCCATCAAAACAGACCTAGTCCCAGTTTCAGTGCATTGAGACTGTCAGGTACCAAAACAGGTGATGACAGGGGGCCAAGGCAGATGTTACTACAAATTAACAGGGGAAGACTGCAGGCCAGGAAAGAGTCATAAGATGTCTCAGACACATGCTGAAGTATACTTTCAAGTCATCTAAGATCACTGACTGAAACAGGCCGTCAGAAGAGTAACACAGTTTTGACTGAAAGAGCCACAGAGACCAGCCAGCTGAGCTCCCAGCAGAATCTGGTTTTGTCATCAGTAGTTTCACTGCTATTTAGCTAAGCATTTGGGCTGGCTTTCACATGCACAGCAATGGTGTAAGACGGAACATTAGGTCATGGCCAGTATGCCAAAGCCAGCCAAGTGTGTTCCACGTTTAGAGAAGAGGAAGAATTTCTGGGCCTCTGCCCCCTTAAAAGGCGCTAGGACAAGCTAGGGTCAATCAGAATGGCAATGTCTTGGTTTTACTTACCCTACACACACACACACACACACACACACACACACACGGAAACTATCTCTAGCACCATTTAGGCCTCATTTTTATATATGATCATTTTTGTATTACTCAACTTGAGAAAGGATCAGTAGCAGAGTGTTTTCATCGTATTGACAAAGATGAATATTAAAGACCTGCTTAATTCTTTCAGTTCATACACATTAGTGTAGACTTCACCAGCGCAAATTATCTCGCAAATAGGCCGATCACAAAATGCAATGGTGCACTGAAGGGGCTAAAGAATATATGTGTTAAGGGCGCCTGGGTGGCTCAGTTGGTTAAGCGACTGCCTTCGGCTCAGGTCATGATCCTGGAGTCGGGATCGAGTCCCGCATCGGGCTCCCTGCTCGGCGGGGAGTCTGCTTCTCCCTCTGACCCTCCCCCCCTCATGTGCTCTCTCTCTCTCTCTCAAATAAATAAATAAAATCTTAAAAAAAAACAAAAAAAGAATATATGTGTTAAAACAGAAATATGTAAAAACAGAAGTTTTTACTGAAAACCAGAGGACCTGCAAACAGCATTTTAAAATGGGAAAAAATGTTCACCATCACAGATAATCACAGATGTGCAAAATAAAATTGCAACGGGTTCCCTTTTTTTATCTTTGGCATTAAGAAATTACAATATTCAGGGGTGCCTGGGTGGCTCAGTCATTAAGCATCTGCCTTCAGCTCAGGTCATGATCCCAGGGTCCCGGGATCAAGCCCCACATCGGGCTCCCTGCTTGGTGGGAAGCCTGCTTCTCCCTCTCTCACTCCCCCTGCTGTGTTCCCTCTCTCGCTGTCTCTGTCAAATAAATAAGTAAAATCTTTAAAAAAAAAAGAAAGAAATTACAATATTCAATGCAATAAAGGGTACTGTGAGATGGGCTTTCTCATACTCACCTGATAAAAATATAAACTGCTATGAGCTCTCTGGAAAGTAATTTGCCAGCATATTCAAAAGCCCTAAAATGTTCCTGTGCTGCCGAAAGTACAGTAGTATCAGAAATTCTGGGGGTGGGGCCAAGCAATCTGTTTTAACAAGCTACCCAAGCGATTCTGACGAACATTTCCATTTGAAAACCACTGCCCAATGGACTCTCATCCACTCCTGTGGTTAATGACCATCTATAGGCAGATGAGACCTACATCCACATCTGTGTCCCAGATGTCTTTTTTGAATTCCAGGCCCATAGAACCAACTACCCACTTGACATTTCTTATTGATATCTCATAGATACTTCAAAATAAGTAAGTTTAACATTAGTTTTAGACATTTCTCCCCAAAATATTCTCTACCGCCAGTGATTCCAATCTCCATAAATAGCACTATTACTTCTACTCAAGCCAGAAACCTAAGTTCATCCTTGACTCCCCTACGTTCTTCCACCTCATCCCCACATCCAATCAAGCGCTATTTCCTAAAGATATATTGCTATGGACTGAATTGTGTTCCCTAAATTCATATGTTGAAGCCCTAAACCCCGTGTGACTAATTGGAGATAGGGGCTTTAGGAGGTAAAGTTAAGTGAGATCATTTATAAGAAGAGGAAGAAAGAATGAGATCTCTGTCATGTGAGGACACAATGCAAGCCATCTGCAAGCTAGGACTAGAGCTCTCCATCAGAAACCAACCCTATTAGACTTTGATCTGGGACGATTAGACTCCACGACTATGAGAAAATAAATTTCTCTTGTTTAGGGCCCCCAGTCTTTATTATATGTTTTATTATGGCAGCTTGAGCAGACTAAGACAGATATCTGTAAACCATCCATTTCCTTTTATCTCCATTGCTACCATCCTTGTATAGATTATTTTCATCTCTTGCCTAGATAGACTACTGCAATATCCTTCTAGCAGTTTTCTCTTGAAATCAGTTCCACCTACTTCCAACCATTCTCTATACCCAGCTAGACAGATACCATCAAGACACGTTTCTATTTAAAATCCCTCAGTGGTGAGGCGCCTGAGTGGCCCAGTTGACTGGGCGTCCAGCTCTTGATTTTGGCTCAGGTTGTGATCTTGGGTTGTGGGATCTAGCCCTGCATCCATCGGGATCCATGCTCAGTGGGGAGCCCGCTCTTCTTCCTCACCCTCTGCTCCTCCTCTCTCTTTCCCTCATAAATAAATAAATCTTAAAAAAAAAAAATCCCTCAGGGGCACCTAGGTGGCTCAGTTGGTTAAGTGTCTGCCTTCGGCTCAGGTCATGATCCAGGGTCATGGGATCAAGCCCCATGTTGAGCTCCCCGATCAGTAGGGAGTCTGCTTCTCCCTCTCCCTCTGCTTCTCCCTTTCCTTCTGCTCCTCCCCCTGCTTGTGCTTGCTCACTCTCTCTCTCAAATAAAATAAAATCTTAAAAAAAAAAAAAAATCCCTGGGGCACCTGGGTGGCTCAGTCGTTAAGCGTCTGTCTTCGGCTCAGGTCATGATCCCAGGGTGCTGGGATTGAGCCCCTCATCGGGCTCCCTGCTCAGCGGGAGGCCTGCTTCTCCCTCTCCCACTTCCCCTGCTTGTGTTCCCTCTCTCGCTGTCTCTCTCTGTCAAATAAATAAATAAATTCTTAAAAAAAAAAAACCCCTCAGTGACTTTCTGCTATATTTCAAATAACGCCCAATACTTAACATGGATATGTTAGGATGCTATAAGAAATATTACCTGATGGACTCCAACCCCACCCCAATGTACTGATCCCTGTCCCTCCCCCTCTAGACACTTGGTGCCCTCAGTATTTGCATTGCTTTGCAAGCAACCTCCTGGTCAGCCTACCTTTTAGTGTCACTTTCTGGTCACACTGGAAAATATTGGGCTGCTCCCCGCAGCCCACAGGGGATCACCTCCATCTGTGAGGCTGTGCTTGGGTCCTTTTCTCAGGGACCCTATGCAGCCGCTTTACTCTTTTCTCACTCAGTATGCATACTGCCCCAATTTCTCTAATGCCCAGCCTTTTTTTTTTTTTTTTTTTGGTTTAGATTTAGCCAAATATTTAAAGTTTCTGTTACTGGTTTTCTTTGCGGCACTTCCTCCACCTCTTGGGGGAATACCTCTTGGCTTACAGCCCAAGTGGTGGAGGGTTGACAGTTAATAATAATACTGGCATTAAAAACACATCAATTAATAACTTTACAAATTACCCCCGGGCATTGGCTAGAAAGTCTTGCACGATTCGGTTTCTATCAATAGCTCACTAGTCTCTCCAGCTTTGTTGGGGAAAAGCCATGTTGACTTTTAGTTTCTCAAATAGCCCAGGCCCTCTCCCACCTTTGGGCCTTTGCACATAGTGGCCCATCAACCTGGAACACATTTTTTGTCCTTCCCTTTGCCTATTCACCTTTTATGTTTCAACTTAAACACCATTTCCTTAGGAAGAACATCCTATACAAGGTTAGGTCTCCTGTCATACATTCCCAACATACTTAGGATTTTTTTCAACTTGTAGTTTATACACTTGTAAATTACTTACAACTTTTTTTTAGTGTCTACCTTCCCTGCTAGGCCATAAATTCTATGTGTCTGTTTTCTCTAATACAACCTCAACATCTAGAATGTACTAAGTGTTCAATGAATATTTATGACTGACCCCTGATAAAGTTAAATAATTACAGGGTAGATTTCAGAATTAGGGTTCTGGTACCATATCGATTTACTTTCAGTATGCCAAGATTGCAAAATATATTTATTTGTTTTTTTTAAGTATTCATCTGCAACTACTCTTCTGAATGAATCAGGATTTTATCATTACAGATTTGGAAAGAAATCTGCTTGCTCACATATAACCATTGTCCATATACCCTAGCTTTAAACTTTTATCTCCATCAAAACACTCTCATTGTTCTCATGGAACCTAGGCAACAGGTTTAGCATGAGTAAATGGTATATATTTGAATTCAATCAAGTACAGTTACATTTCTGAAATACTTTTTCTGCATAAGATTTCACTCGAAGCAAGCTTGAAAACCACTCCTAAACAATGGCTTTAAGTCCTAGAGAAGAAACAGAACTTTCACAATGGGTTGGAAGAAAAATCTAGAGTTCTCCTTTACACAAAGACCCATAAAACATTTGCATTTACAGTAATACCTGTAGTTTTGAGTTTTGTTCTCTTCACTTACACTTATCCTACATAATTTTTCCTTCCCCAATTTACATACCTAATGTATATTTGTCAGCAGGCTGGAGGAAAGGGAAGGAAGGACTGAGGGAAAGAAAAGGAGCGCTCTGAGGGAAAGAGCTGGATCTTAGGCATCTCCTAGGCAACTTATAACACTGAGTATCCTACCATGAATCTTCTCACTTTTCCTTTTTTGTGTGTGAAGATTTTATTTATTTGGCGAGAGAGACGCAGCGAGAGAGGGAACACAAGCAGGGGGAGTGGGAGAGGGAGAAGCAGGCTTCCCGCGGAGCAGGGAGCCCGATGAGGGGCTCGATCCCAGCACCCTGGGATCACGACCTGAGAGGAAGGCAGATGCTTAACGACTGAGCCACCCAGGCGCCCCTCACTTTTCCTCTTATACAATTTCGTAAAAAATACAAAATATTGATTCCACGTCATATTGGGAAAGACACAAATAGATGTATGTCATCTTCAGGACAATCATGGTTGTACCACACTAAAGAAATAATTTAGCTACAGCAGTAATTCTCTGAAGTCCACACAGCAGAGAATCCATCCCACTAATCAATCCCCAGACCTGAGTCATCAATCCATTACAAGCTGCCAACAATATATCATCTTCATTTGGATGTCAAACCCAACATGTCTCAAATGGAACTCATTATTTCCTCCACAAACTGGTTTCCCTTCTTAATTTCCCTCTTTGAACCAGCGAGCGCTACAATCGGAATCCTAGTCATCCGAGTTTACAACCTAGGGGCTCCCTATATTGTCTCTCTTTTCTCATCCTTCACAGTACAGGGAAAAGGGAAGTAGTTAGGACCTACTCTCTGTCCTAACCACTCAAGTGGTTTACGCACTGTCTTCACAGAGTTGTCAAGGTGTAGTACAAGGCCCGAGTGGGTCACAATGCCCTGTTGCATTTGTTAAAAATGTAGACTTCCAGCTATACCTCAGACCTACTACGTCAGGGTCAGGGTCGAGTTGGGGAATCTGCAT
Organism: Mirounga angustirostris; assembly: GCF_029215605.1. NCBI lineage: Eukaryota > Metazoa > Chordata > Mammalia > Carnivora > Phocidae > Mirounga > Mirounga angustirostris. The sequence goes on along the minus strand of NW_026991720.1, from coordinate 84,715,536 downwards.
TTTAAATGAGCTCCTCAGGGGACTTCTTAGGCCAAATAAACAGAATCGATGCTCTAAAGGAAATGACCCAATTACAGGAAGTCACACTGCGGAGGAGAAGCAAGGTGAGTAAGACACTCTGTCCAAAGGATACAGAAAGAGGTAATGGAGTCCCAAGCAGGTGAGTGGAACCCAGAGGCAGACAAACAGAGGAGACAGTATGTAAGAGTTCAATATTTCTGAAGCCACCATTTAGATCTGTTTATGATTAGCCTTCACCAGGGTAAGGCAGGAGAGACTGCAGTTCACCAAAAACAGGACCAATCAGAACATGTCAGACCAGTTCTAAAAATTAAAGCACACAGAGGAGAAATAGGAACAATTCAAGTAGCAATGTACCATTCCAGAGTTATCACTGGCCCATAGGATAACAGCTGGTTGGCAATAAAGAGATGTAGGAACAATAGGAGGCTGGCAGGAGGCTGGGAGGAATGATGGGCTTCATCTGTGTTAGCCAGGATTTGATTGACAATAAAAGAAGCCATTCTAGCTAACTTAAACTCAAAGGGATTTAATATAAAGAACTAAGTGTTTACAAAATGGTTAGAAAGTGTGGAGAAACAGGCTTCAGGATGAGCTTCCAGGAATAATCACCAGACATGCCAACCTGTGCAATGGTCAGAGAACTGGGGAATGACCAGAAAGCTGAGCAATAAGGAAATGGCAGCCTCAAGTCCTGGCTCCAGGCACACTGCCTCAGGGCAGATCCATGCCATCAAAATGGATGTCCCTGGCACCCACAGAAATAGGTACCAGACCCTGGGTACATCGTCAGAGAAAAACCAGAGCCTCCATATCCTTGCTTGCTAGTGGAAACAGCAGAAAGTGCCACCTCTGTCTCATTTCTGTCTTCCAAATATAACACGCATATGTCTGCTTTGGCAAAAGCTGGGCCACATATGGAATCTGAGGAAGTCTGGGAAATGGAAGCTTTAGCTCTCTGTCCCCTAGCACGTTACAAGGCGGGAGAGGTGGAGTAGTATGGGCCATATATCTCTCTCGGCATCATACTTAGCTATAAGCTTCTCTACTAAACTGGAAGCTATCAGAGACCAGGGACCTGATATTAACTGTTTCAGAAGTCTCAGCACTTAGCAGAGTGTCTGATGAATAGGAGGAAAAGGAAGGAAGAGAGGAAGGAAGGAAGGAAGGAAGGAAGGAAGAGAGGAAGGAAGGGAGGGAAAGTGGGTAGCAAGGAGCTCAAGACCAAGTCCAGGCAGAGTCTACAGGTAGGACACATCGGAAAATTCTGTTTGGGCAATATTTAAAATTTAAGATGAAATGAAGCAAGAACTGATACTAATAATTCTTATTTCTTAGTAGCTTTTGATTTCAGTCTGCTTCTCTTCATTTCCATGACTATGAACTTGATACAGTTCAAATTCCTTACATCTGAAAAAAATCAATTGTCTCCTAACTGGTGCCCTGCCCAATTTCTCTGAATTCCTCCCCATTCTACACTGCTCTCTGACTGGGTTTCCTAAAATAGTGGTCTTCAAACTTTTTACTTGCAAACGCTTCCAAAATAATTTTGTAAAGCTTTGTATCTTCTTGCACATTAAGCTGACATCTAAAACTTTTCATCTCAAGTTAAAAATACTTGCAAAGGATATAACTTCCAGTGCGTTGTAAATATTATCATTAAAAAATATATACAGCTCTTTCCCATCTTGCAAGATGGCAGGCAAAAAAGCTGAGAAGCCGGATACTAAGGAGAAGAAACCTGAAGCTAAGAAGGCTGATGCCGGTGGGAAGGCTAAGAAGGGTAACCCCAAGGCTAAAACGCCAAAGAAGGGGAAGCCCCACTGCAGTCGAAACCCTGTCCTTGTCAGAGGAATTAGCAGATATTCCCGATCAGCTATGTATTCCAGAAAGGCCATGTACAAGAGGAAGTATTCGGCAGCTAAATCCAGGGTTGAAAAGAAAAAGAAGGAGAAAGTTCTTGCTACCGTCACAAAACCAGTTGGTGGTGACAAGAACGGTGGTACCCGAGTGGTTAAACTTCGCAAAAAGCCTAGGTATTATCCTACTGAAGATGTGCCTCGAAAGCTGTTGAGCCACGGCAAAAAACCTTTCAGTCAGCACGTGAGAAAGCTGTGAGCTAGTATCATTCCCGGGACCATTCTGATCATCCTCACTGGGCGCCACAGAGGCAAGAGGGTAGTTTTCCTGAAGCAACTGAGCAGTGGCTTGCTACTTGTGACCGGACCTCTGTCCCTCAGTTGAGTTACTCTGTGTAGAACACACCAGAAATTCGTCATTGCTACTTCTACCAAAATTGATATCCGCAGTGTGAAAATCCCTAAACATCTCACTGATGCTTACTTCAAGAAGAAGCTGCGTAAGCCCAGACACCAGGAGGGTGAGATCTTTGACACCGAGAAAGAGAAATAACGAGATTACAGAGCAGTGCAAGGTTGATCAGAAAGCCGTGGACTCGCAAATTCTGCCAAAAATCAAAGCTGTTCCTCAGCTTCAGGGCTACCTCTGCTCTGTGTTTTCTCTCACAAATGGAGTTTACCTTCAAATTGGTGTTCCAAATTTCTTACAAAGAACGTAATTAAATAACTGATCCATTTAAAAATATATATATATACACACATATATAACAGCACTTACAAGATATACCTAACAGTATCTAAATACCACATCATCTATTTAAATACGTGAACAAGTTGTTCTTTAATAATCAGAGATTTTGCATCTTTCCTTTCTCTCCTTGAAATCATATTTCTATTCTGCTTCTACCAAAAACTTTCATCCTAATATGACATATTTTTTAAATTTATTTTTTATTTTTTAAAAGATTTTATTTATTTGACAGAGAGACAGCGAGAGAGGGAACACAAGCAGGGGGAGTGGGAGAGGGAGAAGCAGGCTTCCCGCTGAGCAGGGAGCCCGAAGCGGGGCTGAATCCCAGGACCCTGGGATCATGACCTGAGCTGAAGGCAGACGCTTAACGACTGAGCCACCCAGGCACCCCCACCTTGTTTTTAAAGATTTCTAACATGAATATTTTTATTCTTCAAAGACTTTGGTCAATTACCTTATCAAAACAAAAGGCATAAATTGTTGAAATTATATTTTTTAATTTGAGGTGACCATGAAGCTATATTTAAAAATTATTACGGATCGGGGCACCTGGGTGGCTCAGATGGTTAAGCCTCTGCCTTCGGCTCAGGTCATGATCCCGGGGTCCTGGGATCGAGCCCCGCATCGGGCTCCCTGCTCCACGGGAAGCCTGCTTCTCCCCCTCCTTCCTGCTCGAGCTCTCTCTCACTATCTCTGTCTCAAATAAATAAATAAAATATTAAAAAAAAATTATTACGGATCAAGTTATTTCAACTACTATTAGCGTAGTGTTGATGAAAACAACATGGGTTATAAGTTTTGCTAAGTAATTAGACAGAAAAATCAAATTTTTTATTTTAGATGTATCTTAATGAGCTGGATGGAGACTGGCTACTTTTGCTAAAATTAGGTCAAGTATCTAATTTTTGCGAAAATTAGGTCAGGTATCAACTTAGCCATAATTACTTACTACTTGTAGCTAAAGTGAGACAGGTTTCAACATCAGTTTTCTCCTCCCACCTTTTTGTGTTTTGAAAATGTTGAGAAAAAAACTGTTTATGTAAATAAGTAGGTGGGGATAGAAGGAGCTTTGCTACAGCAATGCTCTCAATTCTTTGTACTTTCAGTCCTATGCCAAAAATCACAGGGAAAACTAGCACCAGATTGTGTTTTTAATTATCAGTTGACAACTGATTGTAGATCTTCTTGCAATTTTACTGAAAGCAAAGTAGGAAACCATCTAACTACAAAAGAACTTATTACTCATTTGTTAGTGTCACTCCCTTTCTCAACACTGATACCAATACCTACACTATGTTTCTGATTATATCCGTGGACTACAGAGGTTTTTCTACTGCAGGATAATATGCTATACAAAGATTAGGGTGAGAAGGGGGCCTCTCTTCTTTAAAATATGAGATAATGGGGAAGGGATGTGTGGAAGCAGAACTGGAAATATATCCTCAGGCAGATCAGGCTTTTAAAAATTATCTTTTCAGCTTTATTGATGTGTAATTGACAAATAAAATTATTAGATATTTAATGTGTACAATGTGATGATTTGATATATTATATATTGTGAAAGGATTCACTCCACTGAGTTAATTAACACATCCATCACATCACTTTTAGTGTATGTGTGAGAATATTTAAGTTCTCTCTAAGCAAATCTCAATTATACAATGCAGTGTTATCAATTATAGTCATATTATACATTAGACCCACAGACCTTGTTCATCTTATAACTGAAAGTTTGTGCCCTTTTACCAACCTCCCTCTATTTTCCTCACCTCCCAGACATTGTAAACTACTTTTCTACTCTCTGTTTCTATGAGTTTAATTTATTTTTTAGATCCCACATGTAAGGGATGCCATGCAGTATTTGCCTTTCTCTGTCTGGCTTATTTCCTTACCACAGTGCCTTCCGGGTTCATCTAGATTGCCGCAAATGACAGGATTTCCTTCTTTTTTAAGGCCGAATAATATTCCACTGTATACATATACCACATTTTCTTGATCCATTCACACAAGAATGGACACTTAGACTGCTTTCCCACCTTGAATATTGTAAATAATGTTGCAAGAAGCATGGGAGTCCAGTTATCTGCTCAAGATAGTTATTTCCTTTCCTTTGGATACATACTCAGAAGTAGAATTGTTGGATCACATGGTAGGTCTACCTTTAATGTTGTAAGAAACCTCCATATTGTTTTCCACAGTGACTACACCAATTTACGTTTCCACTACCAATGTTCAAGTGTTCCCTTTTCTCCACATCTTCACCAACACTTGACATCTCTTTATTTTGCATATTAACGCCTTACTGGGTATGTGGTTTGCAAATATTTTCTCCCATTCCATAGGTTGCCTTTTCATTTTGGTGATGGTTTTCTTTGCTGTGAAGAAGCCTTTTAGTTTGATGTAGTCTCACTTGCTTATTTTTGCTTTTGCTGTCTAATTAAAAAAAAAATCATTGCCAAGATCAGTTTGAAAGAGCTTACCCCCTCTGAATTTTCTTCCAAGAGTTTGACAGTTTCAGGCATTACATCCAAGTCATTAAACCACTAAATCCACTTGAGTTAGTTTTGTGGTATTGGTGTAAGACAGGGGTCTAGTTTCATTCTTTTGCACGTGGCTGCCAAGTTTTCCCAACATCATTTATTGATACTATCTTTTTTGCTATGGTCTTGTGGGTCTTGTGGAGGCAAGCTCCACTGGCTTTCAAAGCTAGGTGTTTTGGGGGCCAGTCATGTGGGACACTAAATGGGGGGTCCAAACCCTTCACTCCTCAGGGAGAAATGGGGAGTTAGGAGTGCGGAGCGTGGGGGGAGGTTTATGGCAACAGCATGTCTCAGCCTTTCCTACATGTTTTGATGTGGGTATTTTCTTTTTCATCTGATGTGTAGAAGTTGCTTGGCTAGTTTCTGGGTCTCTTTCAGTAAGAACTGCTCCATGTGTAGCTGTACTCTCAGTGAGTCCATGGATAAGGGGAGCTCAAGAGCCTCCTGTATCACCATCTTGGTCTTCTCTCCAGAAATTATTTTTTTCAGATCAATTTTAAGGAATGGAAAGGGAAATGGAATATTCAGAATCTTGATTCCTTTAAAGCTCTCCTTGGCCTTTATATCTATTGTAAAGTCTTCCTACATCATAGTATAGGTAAATTGAAGACTGTTACCCTAAAATAACTTGCCTAAGTAGTATCTCCTCATTGGTGTAAAATACTCACACTTTGAAAAAAATCTTAAAAGGATGAGAACAACTAACCATGTAAATCTGTATTTTAAAAGAGCTTACTATTAAGTAACAACCGGTAAACATATGGGCAATGTTATTGTTCTTAGAACGGACGGACATTTTTTCATTTAATATTTCTAAAATTTTCCCCAAAATGTAGGATTTCTTTTTGCACAAGAAGCTGTTGTTAAATCAACAGTGCATTTTACAGCTTGAGAAAATACACTTGTAAAGACGGTGGTGGGCAGGAATGGAGTGGTGGTTTATTGTTCTTGGTCCTGCCATCCCATAGCCAACTGGAAACTTCCTCTAAAGCTTAGTTGTGAGTTGTTACCGCGTACTGGAGCCTTGTGCCTGGGCCTTGCCTCCAGTGATCTGTTCTGGAACATGTGTGGTGGGGAGCAGCTCTCTAAGCATTCCAAGCGATGTGGGTGCAAATGAACCTTAGTCACACCTTGGGGAACTTTCACCTAAAGGGAAAGTGTCCTGGAAAATGTATAAATTGAAATCTGTAGAGGTGATTTATGAAATGAAACTGTTAATTAAACAGAATTTGGAGCAAGAAGACCACTACAAAATGCATGTATTAGGAGTTCAGGATTGACTTGAATAGAAAGAGCACAACCTTGCCCCAGTTGTTCATCTCCACTGGATCTCTGAGGTCAGAAGGTGAGCTCAGACTGGTGAGCTCACTCTGTGCTCTGGAGTCCGTGGGATCTCCCAGGGAAGAACAGGACCCACTGAGTCACCTTACCATTTCTATAAGAAAACATTTTATATGCTGGAGAGGCTCTGAAGACACCTCATTCTACAAGCTACTTTACAGACTAAACAATTTGAATGGAAGAGAGACCTGATTTCAAAAAGATCTTTATTGTCCAAGGATGCCTGGAGTTCTTAAAAGTTTTTTTCAATAGGTGGAGGAGGGCACTATAAAGAGGACAAATAAATCAATGTAACTTGATACACTGTAACCGAGAGAAAAATATCTCTACATTTACATTTCATAATATTTATTCATTAGTGCTCATAGTGCAGAAATACTGTAAAATAAAAAAACAATGATGAGCTAAAATAAGTCAGGCACTCTTTGGGGTAAAAGGTAGAATTTTTAGTATACATTAATTTGTTAGTTTTACAGTATATATTTAGTTGCCTACTTAGTTATCTCTAGAATTCCAAAAAGATTGTTTATCTACATATGAATATATATTAAAATTCTTTAGAGCAAAAGGTATTAGAGGTCCTTATAAAGAACTCAAGATTCTCTTGACCTATGGAGGGGATAATGAACTGATGACATCGAAGTATACATGGATCTTTATATTTGTGAAAAAAATTATTCCTTTCCCACCTACAAATACAAGATGAAGGGTGACTATAATGTGACTTTTAAAAAAACTTTCTATTATTGAAAGCTTTGAACATGTGCAAAAAAACATGTGCAGGACCAAATATGATGAACCTCATATGGCTACCCACTAAATCATCTGTACTCCCCACACTGCCCTCTCCTCCCACCATTGGATTATTTTAAAGCACATCTCACCTTATTATTTCAGTATGTGTCTCTAAAAAATGATTTTTTTAAGAGATATAAGCACAATATCACACCTAAAAATGAACAATATGTGACTATTTTAAAATATACTAGAATTTGCATATCCAAAGGAGTGTTCTCAGAGAATCACCTTAAAAGGCTATAAAGTGATGCCAACACTTTTCAAAACATTTTTGGAATACGTCTCAGGATTATTTTCAGAATGTGCAACATATTCCTTAATTATCCCAAATGATGACAAATCTTTACTCCTCAAGGATAGACTTGACTTGGAAACAGTCAAAAGTCTTTGGGAATAAACCCCAATTAATAGGAGGAGTAATCAGACTAGGCAAGATTGGTTTTGTTAAAGAGAGTAATAGACACAGAGAGGCACAAGGTGTGTCCCTTTCATGAAAGGAGTCTGATGCTCATAAACTAGCCAAGAAATGACCTACTCAATGGCCAGAGATGCTGGGTGAGAAAGAGAGCTCTGTTGTACTGGAGGCTGAAGCAGGAGTTCAACCAGAGGAGAATGTGAGAGGCAGCTGAGAGCCAGACAACTGGTGAAAGGAAGTTATGCTTAATCTTTGTACCCTAAATTCCAGTGATTCCAGGCCACTTCCAGGATTTATCTTGCATTTCAGGCCTCCGTGCTTTTGCAAACAATGTTCCCTGTGATTGGAATGCCTACTCCCACTGGGGGAACCCACTGAGTGAATCTCTAGTCATCCTTTAAGACCTCGATCAAATATTAGCACATTTCTTGCCTCTCTCTCTCTGGCACAACAAGGAGTTGTTCCATTGTCTGGTCCTGGTTGTGCTTTGTAAGTATTTCTTTTAACATCTCTGTGATGACTTCATAATTATTCAGATATGTATATATTTCCCCAGCTGGACTGGGAGCCTCATGACTGTACCTTGGGCACACAAACAGTGACTAGCACATAGTAGGCCCTCAGGAATCATTTGTTCAGTACACAGGAACAAGTAATAATCTGTGTATCTTTACATGGTTTAGACCCCCAAATGTCCCCATAATACAGCAAAGTAGTTGCAGGCTCAAAATGTTATAAAATAAAACAAAGAAGAAAAACCTTATGCAAGAGCAGTTTTTGTAACAGAAACCCTGGAAGTATCAGATGTTGGCAGTGGAAAGTTACAACACAGAACTGCCCAAAGAAATGTTAGTAATTCCTTTTCCTCTTTTTAAAAATAAAATTTCCAGGGGCGCCTGAGTGGCTCAGTCGGTTAAGCGTCTGCCTTTGGCTCAGGTTATAATCCTAGGGTCCTGGGATAGAGCCCCACATCCGGTTCCTTGCTCAGTGGGGAGCCTGCTTCTCCCTCTTCCTCTGCCTCCAGCTCTCCCTGCTTGTGCTCTCTCTCTATCTCTCTATATGTCAAATAAATAAATAAAATCTTGAACAATAAAAAAATGAAAAAAAATTTTCCAAATTCAGTTTTGGGGATGGTAAAATTTTTTTTTGAGGGATTAATCCTTGAGGAGTCAGCAAATTAAGTACCAGTTAAAATTGAGTTCAAACTTAGTTGATCCTCATTTTTCTCAAAATAAATTTGGAAGGCAGAACAAAAAGCATAAAAAATGAATCATCTACTTCAAAGGAAATAGATGACTGACCCGTAAGGTCATCATGTAAAAATTATAGAAATTTGGAAAGATTGAAACTAGGACTTAATAGATCTCTTGTCAGGACAATTCATACACTCTCTCGCATTCTCGCCCTCTTTCTGCCCCAGAGCAAGAACAAACGCATCCGCCATTCCTACACCAATGACCTGGCCCTGGGCCTGGGTGGGAAGCAGAAGCATCTCTGCCAGAATTGCGCCAGCGACAGTGCCTCACCTGCCACACCTGTGGTATAGTTCTAGGTGGAGAAATAGAGGCTTTTGTGGGTAGACCAGGTGGGTAGAAAGAAGAAAGGGAGAGCCACCCGTCAAGAACAATTGCATCTGATGTCACCTGTTCTTGGCTGAACCTGAATTTTACCCAGACAATAAAGCCTGTTTTTTTTTTGTTTTTTCCCATTCTTAAATAACATTTATTATTGTTGCAAACAAGTCTTTTTCATAACAGTTCTCACATTTAAAGCTATTATCAGTTATGGTTATAGAAGCAGATTTCATTGAGTGCTCTAGATGAAGTAAAGCCTGTTTTTTTTCAGAGTGTCTTCCAAGCCCCAGTGGACTCATGGCATATTTTCAAACTAGTTTTTTTTTTTTTTTTTTTAATTCAGTAAGTCCACAGAAATTTTTGCAATCCTTCTTGTCAGGTGGTAAATATTATATTGAACCACGTGTGCATGGGAATAACCTGATTTGGATACAGAAGAGACAGGATTGAAGTAGTTGAACAGGTTTGCTTGGTTTTAATGGTTACATTGCACAACCAGGGCAAGGCATCCCATGATATCAAAGGTTGTTCTAACTCAACCCGGAAATCCGGTCAAACTACCCAGGGATTCACAATAAGCACTTCAGCTCCACAACAAAGGAATGATTTCACTGACCTCATGACACGTGGCCTCTTGGATTCTGTGACCATTTCCAACTGAAGAATATATTAAATAAATGAGCATTTGCTTTTTTTGCTAGTTTTATAAAGAAAATTTATTTTTTAAAATAGGAATGGAATCCAAAATTATAGTCTAAAATGAATGCATGCACACAAAAGTTGAAAATACAGATATGATGCAAATCCAAATAAAGTATCATTTTTATCCTGTTGAAAACACAGTGTATTTTTTTTAAGATTTTATTTATTTGAGAGAAAGAGACAGATAGTGACAGAGATAGCGAGAGAGAGCACAAGCAGGGAGGAGAGGGAGAAGCAGGCTCCCACTAAGCAGGGAGCCTGATGTGGGGCTGGATCCCAGGACCCTGGGATCATGACCTGAGCCGAAGGCAGCTGCTTAACCGACTGAGCCACCCAGGCGCCCCGAAAACAGCATATTTTGATGATTACCTCATAAAGAATTTTACATTCCAGGGAAAAAGTGAAATGTTTGAGACCTTCTTTTATCCTCTTAATACCAAAAGGTAAGATTTAATCTTGTTTCCAGATTTCAGGAAAAGTTATATGAGTGATACTTTCTTAAATTCTCAGGGAAAACAAATTAAAATATTTAAAATGATTTTTCAAACTGTATATATTAACAGTTTTCTCTGAAGATCAATGTATTTAAATTGAGATCTATCTTTCCTAAAGAAGGTTTAATTTTTATTTGTTGGGTCCAACTTTTACATATGGAAGTTCAAAACTGTTCATTGTAACTGATGCTTTCTAGTTAATCATCAATTCAGTTCCCATTAATAATGCAAACTTTTACATGCAGATCTATCCATGATATTCTGTTTGCCTGGAGGAACCACGTATTAAAAGGATGACAGAGAATTCATCACCCTCATTACTTCTTGTAAGCACATTCATGGAAATAAGGCATCAATTATGGTAAGTAAATCTTTATAGACTGCTAAGGGCTAAGACTACAAACTTTTTTTTTTTTTTAAGATTTTATCTATTTATTTGAGAGAGAGAGAGCACAAGTGGGGAAGGAGCTGCAGGCAGAGGGAGAAGCAGACTCCACACTGAGCAGGGAGCCCAATGCAGGACTCGATCCCAGGACCCAACGGAGCCACCCAGGAGTACTGACACTGACTTTTTTTTTTCTTTTAAAGAATACAGTCCATTTGTAATCCTCCAATTTAGATTTCTTTGAGGTTTCCTCATTAGTAGATCAAAATATGTATTTCTGGCAAGAATGCTTAATGAGTGATGTTGTGTCTTCTTCATGCATCACTTCAGGGGGCACACAGAGAGTTTTTTCTCATTAGTAATGTAACTTGGTCACTTGGTTAAGGTCGTGCCCATTAGCAAAACAAGGTAAATTACTGGTTGCAATGAAGAAATAATTAGATGACATTTTAGAGTTATTTTGTGTGGGTTATTTTCTGAATATTAAAATTTCCTATTTAATGACAAAATACCAACCACACAAAGTAAGAAAAGATACAGGTCCTGCTATTACATGAAATGCCAGGGATCAAGGCAAGAAATATTACTTATATCAACGACTAATTGGACTGCATGATCTGATAAAAATAGCTTTGACTTATTTCACTCCCTGCAACACATTTTATGTACACGATTTCAAAGCTTTATGGCAGTCCTGAAAGTCTTGAATTCCAGCTCCATTTTGCAAAGGAGGAAACTGAGGCCAGAGAATTCAGTGATTCTTTTGGGGTTAACAAATAGTAAGAAGAAAAGACAGTATTTGAATTCAAATCTACCTGGATCTCAAACCCTTGCTTATTTGAGGATATCACACTGCAATTCTTTTAAATTAAAAAAATCTGTTTCTATATGTCAGCCCAAACCAAATATAAGTATTATTAATTCTTCTCCATATAAAAAGATTATCTTTTCAAGAAAATTTTTTAAAATGGTAATGGCAAATTTTAAAAAATTATCTTGAGTATATTTTATATTTTTTTTATTTTTAAAGATTTTTATTTATTTATTTGACAGAGAAAGAAGACACAGCGAGGGAGGGAACACAAGCAGGGGGAGTGGGAGAGGGAGAAGCAGGCTTCCCGCTGAGCAGGGAGCCTTGATGCGGGGCTTGAACCCAGGACCCTGGGATCGTGACCTGAGCCGAAGGCAGACGCTTAACCAACTGAGGCACCCAGGCGCCCCAAGAGTATATTTTAAAATAGGCACTGGAAATAATGGACAGCTGGTATGCCAGCTTTAAGTAAGACATGGTGTATGTATTAAACTTTTGCTTACTTACTCACTTATTGAACTTTATTTATCAGATGTCTCTCTATTGCAGACATTTTTTTCCTTTTTCATGTTCTCCTATTTAGCCTTATTACTCATCTATATCTTTCTTTCTGTTTGGATCTCTAGATCTCTCTCTCTCATTCAGGCCTCTTTCCTTTCCAAATATTTATCCACCTTTTCGATGTTTCCTTGTTTCCAATATACCACAGCTAATAAGGACTTGGGCACTGAAGATTGTTTTAGAGATCGGTCCTGAACCCTATGACATTTTGCATTTCCATTAATAATTTAAATGATGATAATTAAGAGTAATTCCAAAGTGGCTGGAGTGGCTACAGCCTAGGAAAACGGCATTAAAACTACAATTTCTAACAAGACAGGAAAACAGATGGAGAAGAACAGAAAATGCTTTGCAAGTATCAGTAGCACAATTACTTTAGGAAAGAAAAATAGGGGTGTCTGGCTGGCTCAGTCACTCTGATCTTGGGGTTCTAAGTTCAAGCCCCATGTTGGTTTGTAGAGATTACTTAAAAATAAATTATTTTTGAGACAGAGAGTGGGGGTGGGCAGAGGGAGAGAATCTCAAGCAGACTCCCTGCTGAGCGTGGAGCCTGACATGGAGCTCAGTCTCAGGACCCATAAAATCATGACCTGAGCCAAAATCACCAGTCAGATGCTTAACTAACTGTGCCACCCAGGTGCCTGTTGGCTGTTCACATTTTAAAATGTATGCATCTTATAGAAATATTGGAAAAATAAATGTTATAGCTATATTATAAATTAAAGATTCCAAGGAAAAATATCCAAAAGCTTTAAAAGATATACAATCAGATCTATAAGGACAAATTTAAGAAAATGAGCTTATTGGTTGACTCTGTATTTCAAAACTATTAATATGGACTGTATTAAAGCATCAAACTCTTCAGATAAGGCCATAGAAATATTATTTATAGGATCAAAGACTATTTGGAGTCTAGGATCTAATAATAGTAGATACTATTTGCTTTATGAGTATCATCTACAAAGCACTTATTATTATTTCTAAACTTTACACAGTCCTCAAAGGAAGGAATATTAGCTCCAACTTCTAATATCTTTCACTGATAAGCATTTTATTTCTTTTTTTTTTTAAACAGCATTCTTTTTTTTTTTTTAGATTTTATTTATTTGACAGAGAGAGACACAGCGAGAGAGGGAACACAAGCAGGGGGGAGTGGGAGAGGGAGAAGCAGGCTTCCCCCTGAGCAGGGAGCCAGATGCGGAGTTCGATCCCAGGACCCTGGGATCATGACCTGAGCTGAAGGCAGACGCTTAACGATTGAGCCACCCAGGTGCCCAAGCATTTTATTTCTTAATCAATAGGTGCTTGCTTTAAAAAATAAATACCTGCTGAAGAAAAAAGCCTTTTGAATCATTCATATCTAAATGAAAAACATTTCATCAGGTAATCACTTCGCTCCACTCAATACCTAATAAGTAGCTGTTTTGAAGGGGGAAGGGCAAGGGATGGAATAAATTGGGGGTACTGGGATTTAATGGGGCAGCCAGTTTGAGCTGAGCATCAGAGTAGGACTACTGGGACTTACAGGGCATGATGGGCACATTGTAATTTGTTCTACACCTCACCAGCCAACAACCACTCCCTCATGCATTCTCTGCTTAAGAGTTTGGGAAGGCTCCTTGGTGAGTAAATTTCTGTCCAGCTTGTTCCCATTGTCACAGCAGGGCAGATAAAATGGAGTAGGGATCATATATGGTAGATGCAAAGATGAACTTCCTGCTTACAAGGATGAATAAGCACTGGAACCAGCTACCCAGAGAGAGAGTCTGTGGAATCTTCATCCCAAAAGAAGTAGATATATCACGGGAAAAGGTTCTCTAATGGAAAGACGCTCTCTGGACTACATACACCTGACTAGACATGACCAGGGATACTGAAGGAGGACAAAGCTTTGCTATAAGTGAGAGGCACAGGAGTTGTTGTGTTTTTAAAAAAATGCTATGAGTATTCATTTCTGTCCAAAGCAAAAACAGATACTTATCACTTCACAAAATTTTCTTATTCTGCAAGAAATCTAGTAAAGAGACCATCTGGAGAACTTTATAGTTCAGGTTTCCAGAACTGATTTTTTTTTTTTTTTTTTTTAATAAACGACCCTTCCTAATTTTTTTAAATAACAGAAGTACTTCCAATTAGAAATTGGTAATGGGTAAGCCAATTTGGGGGAACTTTATACACCTAAAATATGCTCTTATGATTTCTCTAAACCCCCACATTCCCCCAAATTTATAAGCATATGCCAGGAAAACAGGGGGTGAGCAAGGGGAGGTATGGGTGGGGAGGACAGAAAGTTCAAGCACTGGATTTTGTTCACTTAGTTCACTGATTTTGCTCCTCTGCCAACAACATCCTTCTCTCCACAAAAAGTTAACAATTATCACAGTGTCCTCTTGTTTACTCATTAAAATCTGAGTGCCAGGGTGCCTGGGTGGCACAGTTGGTTGAGTGTCTGACTCTTGATTTCGGCTCAGGTCATGATCTCGGGATCTTGAGATCCAGCCCCACGCTGGGCTCTGTGCTCAGGAGGAGTCTGCTTGAGATTCTCTCCCTCTGCCCCTCCCCCTGCTCGCCCCCATGGTGCATGTGTGCGCTCTCTCTCTGAAATAAATCTTTTTAAAAAACGTGCCTACGATGTATTAGGCAAAGAATTAAACTGGTCCAATATGTACTGTGGGACTTTGGGCAGGTTACCTAACCTCCTTTGGAGCAAGCCTCCTCACAGTACTGCCAGCATTACAATCCTTACTTCATGCACTCTGTTGTCAGGTTACTTAACCCAAGTCTGTTCCCTCATGTATGAGATGCCATGGACAGGACCTGAGAACATATAATACCTATAAAAAATGCCTAGCATAATGTCTTACACTGTCTTTCCTATGAGAGCCTCAATGAAGTTAATCCTATTCCTTCTGCTATCTTTGGAGAGGCTCCTCAGCCATTTCAAACTAATGTCACACATAATTTCCCATGAAAACAAAGGACAGGAGTAGGGAAAACTGTTAGGTTTATATTTTGGAGTTTGACACAGGCTTCACATTACAATATTTTATCTTTCATCCTTTAATTGCTCATTATGATCAAAATCATCTGGCATGTATATTAGCTGTCTGCGTGTCCAAAGTCAAGGCTCAAAATAAATGCATATATGAGAACTTGACCAGAAACACAAATGGTTAGATCAAATAGCCAGATAAAAGTGTGAGGGTCTTGGGGTGCCTGGTGGCTCAGTTGTTAAGTGTCTGCCTTTGGCTCAGGTCATGATCCCAGGGTCCTGGGATCGAGCCCCGCATGGGGCTCCCTGCTCTGTGGGAAGCCTACTTCTCCCTCTCCCATTCCCCCTGCTTGTGTTCCCTCTCTCGCTGTGTCTCTGTCAAATAAATAAATAAAATCTTAAAAAAAAAAGTTTGAGGGTCTGGAACTTTTTCTGGTTATTTTTAATCCCTTGCCTCTTATTATTTTCATTGTTTGTATTAATAATTTTAAATGTTCTGTCCAAACTAGATCCATGGAATGTTTTAATTTTTTTCCTATTTAAGTGCAAACCCTCACTTTACTGTGGGTGAAACTTAACTTTCTATAGATTTTATGAAAACCATAGTTGAATATAGAATTTAATATGTAGATATCTCAGAGAGCAAGCTGACAGTAAGAACAATTTTTCCTTAGAATCAAGCGATGTACACATCATATATAAATACTTAGGGACCATCTAATGAGATATTCATGAACATTCTAGGACACATACAGAACAAGCATATATGACATCAATAAATACCTGTTGAGTTGACGAAAATAAAATATCTCAGAAGGGTTTTGAGTCTTGAAACCGGTTGTGATCAATATTTTTTTCATTGTATACTAAGTGGACATTCTAAGAGGCATAGCAATTATCAAGTCTATATTAATTCAATCTACAATCACCCCCCAAAATTACAAAATTAATCTATGTTTCTTCAGCTTTCATATAAGTCCATTTATTTAACATTATGTTCTTGGACTTCTGCCAAAAGCTTATGCTGAAACAACCACATAAGGACTATTCTGGCATCTTTCAGAAAATTGTAATTTGATGACACTTTTGTTTATCCTCCATAATAAGATCTGTGTGGTAAATCTGTCTTTGAATTTAATGCTTGGCAATATTTGTTTCTTCTCACCAACTAGTATGTTTCATTTTAGTTGTTAGTAAGAACTATGCAGCTTGTATTTCCTCCTTTTCTTAAAAAGATTTTATTTTTTGAGAGAGAGAGAGAGTGTATGAGAGAGAAGGCACAAGTGGCGGGGGGAGGGGCAGAGGCAGAAGGATAAGCACAGGTGAGCAGAGAGCCTGACCTGGGGCTCGATCCCAGGACCCTGGGATCATGACCCAAGCCAGAGGCAGAGGCTTAACCAGCTGAGCTGCCCAGGCATACCTTATATTTCCCTTTTTACCAAGAAGTCCAGAGTTAAGTTTTCTACTCAATTTTAACATCTACTCATTCTTTTCAGATTAATGATCCACCATCCCGACACCTTCTACTCCCAACAACCTGTTTGAAAACTGACTTGTTTTTTCTCTCTTGTGTTTTTTTTAAATGTCTCTGTACTTCATTATAAGCTACTCCAAATCTTTTTAGAAAGAATACAGATAGGGGCGCCTGGGTGGCTCAGTTGGTTGAGCGACTGCCTTCGGCTCAGGTCATGATCCTGGAGTCCCGGGATCAAGTCCCGCATTGGGCTCCCTGCTCGGCAGGGAGTCTGCTTCTCCCTCTGACCCTCCTCCCTCTCATGCTGTCTCTCATTCTCTCTCAAATAAATAAATAAAATCTTTAAAAAAGAAAAAAAAGAAAGAATACAGATAAATAATTTTATACTGTCAAACTAAGTATGATTTTTTTCTTCATTTAGCAATTATTTTGATTAAAGCTAACATTACGTCTGGGTACATAATGTTAAAGCCTAAATCTGACTCTTGATAAATAATATCTACCACAAGAGCCAAATGCTAGGGATGTGTGTTTATTTAGATGTAATCTACTGACACCCTGTAGCAGCAGTAGATATGGTTACCTCCAAACATGTCAAACAGCTCCAAATGGATATATTACATTCTTAATGTAATGCCATGTACTCCAAATACACTAAAAACTTCCTTTAATTAATAGTATAAATCATATGGCTCTACATATTTGTTTAAAATACATCAATCATTCCCTGGATTTATAGTCCAAAAAGAAACAAGTCTGACATATTTCCAGATGTGGTTATAAAGTTTTTATTCCCTTTGACTTTGATTAGCTGAGTATTTGAGGTCATCCTGAAATGTGAAGCTTGCCAGTCCAGGAGTCATGCCCATTTTATATTTGTCCTAGAGGAGAGGCTAATGGAGATCACTGTATTAGAGCATTCTCCTTGACTTCACCTTAGTGGTATGCATGCATCAGAAGGGCTGAACTGTGAAAGAGAGAACTTTGGTTCTAGTAACATTATGGGTCAAACCTTCTTCCAGTCACCATTATCTATGAACTCTGAATTGGCTACCTATGAGTAAGAGAACATCAAGCCCTAATATCAGTGGTGGGAAGTACAAACAGAAGAACAAAAATGAGGAGGTGAGTGCCTGCTGAGTGCTACCCCCAGGTCATTTTTGGCCGCTGGGTAACAAGCTAGGCCTCTTCTGGGTTAGTTCCAAGTGTAGCATGGACGAAGGCTAGCTCTGAAATCAATATTCTGCTGATCATTTGATCATTTCACGAAAACTGAGAAGGAATGTATTACCTTCTCTTCTTTTTTGGCCTTCTATTCAGGAGTGCATGCCATTAAGCAACTCTTATTCTTGCAAGAGGAAGTCGATCGTTACTCCAACCCAGAAAAAAAACTAGAACGAGTCTATGTGCTTAAAGAAGCACGATCACGGAGATGATCTGAAGGATATGAAATCAATTCATTCCTCTAGATAATCAGTCACAAAATGAGGTCAATTTAGCCCGCAGAAGTACTTTATTTGGCCCACATAGTATCTTTAAAAATTTGAGCTGACATTGAAAAATTGTGAGATTTCAAATATAGAAGGACTGGCAACACCGTACGTGTGTCCCCACATGGCAACATCTGCTGGAGCTGAGACATGGCAGCTGTGCCTTTTAATGAGGGTAGGGACTCTCCAGGTGGTTACAGTCCACAGACATCTGCCTTTGCAATGCCTACAAATACTCTACAGTCAATGAGAACCAGCAGAGGTAGGATTGTATCATGTACTGCCATTTTAGCGTCAGTATGGCTTTTACTGATTTTAATTTTGGTGGCTGTCGTCAGCCTACATTTAGGGATGCTATGAAACAGCCTGAGAAACTCTGTATTCGGCTACAGTTAAGAGTGTGGATTGCATGTTCTTTACAAAGCGGAATCTTCTGTGAGGACCGTTAGGAGAGATTTTTTTTCTTCCTTTTTTTTTTTTTTTTAAGGATTTTATTTATTTGACAGAGAGAGACACAGCGAGAGAGGGAACACAAGCAGGGGGAGTGGGAGAGGGAGAAGGAGGCTTCCCACTGAGCAGGGAGCCCAATGTGGGGCTCGATCCCAGGACCCTGGGATCATGACCTGAGCCGAAGGCAGACGCTTAACGACTGAGCCACCTAGGCGCTCCAGGAGAGATTTTCTTCTGCCTCTATTAAGAGGCCTATGCATGCTTGTCCTAAGCAGTTGGTTCACTTTCTTCTCATATGGTATCTTGTGTATCTCATCAGCTTATTCTCTTTTTGGTAATTATAAAATCTAAAGACAAATCTGTAGCCCATTCTTAGCAACGACCTAGGGCTCAATGGTGTATGTGCACCCCTGCCTGCATCTGACAGTTCTCTTGTCTTTTGCTTCAGCCTTCATCCTTGCTTTACATATAAAGTAACACATATTATACATTAACAGAGGAAAATAAAAAGGAGATAGCAAAAATGGAATATCTAGAGAACTCCTCTTGATACTAATTTTTTTAAAAAGACTTTATTTATTTGACAGAGAGAGACACAGCAAGAGAGGGAACACAAGCAGGGGGAGTGGGAGAGGGAGAAGCAGGCTTCCCACTGAGCAGGGAGCCCGATGCGGGGCTTGATCCCAGGACCCTGGGATCATGACCTGAGCCGAAGGCAGACGCTTAACGACTGAGCCACCCAGGTGCCCCTTGATATTAGTTTTTAAAGAAAATACATAACCAAAGTTAGGAAATTCAAATAGTATAGAGAATAAGTTTAAAATGTCCTGGGGTGCCTGGCTGGCTCAGTCGGTAGAGCATCTGACTCCTGGTCTCAGGGTCGTGAGTTCAAGCCCTACACAGAGTGTGGAGCTTACTAAAAAAAAAAGAAAAGAAAAATCTCCCTCCTTACCTGCAGTTCCTTTCCTCAAAGATAACTACCTGCAGACGCACACATATATTTTAATATCAGGGTAAAGATGTATCATCAAGGCTGAAGAAAGAAGTTCCCTTTCTGATACTTAGCATTTTCTAGGAATAGTTTAGATGTCTTTTTAAGAATTTTACTACCTTGCTCTGAATATTGTAATTCTTTTATAATAATTTATAGTACTAGATTTTCTTTGAGGTAAAAAAAGAGCCTTCACAAAAATATTATTTACAGGACAATTAGGAAAATAAGAATACTAACTGGATAATTGATGATACTAAAAAGTTACCATTGTTTTTGGATCTGTAATAATAATTTTGTGATTATGTTTAAATGGTGGAGTCCTTACTTTTAGATACGTGTACCAAATATTTACAAATATTTATAAAATATGATACTTAGGACTTCAAGTAATTTGAGGTAGAGTAGAAAAACAAAATTGGTGAATTGATAATGGTTAAAACTGGGTGATGGGCATATGGACTTCTTAATACTGTAATATTATTATATGTTTAAAACTTTCCATAATAAAAAGTTTAAAGACTTCATAGGTACTATTAGATTTATTTAAAATGTGAAAACTGAGTTTTAAAAATATAATCTAATACTTCTTTGAATATATATTTTTAAAGATCTATTTGAGAGACAGATATTAAGAGAGACAGAAAGGAAGGGAGGGGAAGAGGGAGAGAGAAACTCAAGCAGACTCCCCTCTGAGCGCAGAGCCCGATGCAGGGCTCCATCTCACAAGCCTGACATCATGACCTGAGCTGAAGCCAAAAGTTAGATGCTTAACTGACTGCGTCACCCAGGCGCCCCTCTTTGAATTTTTTTTTTTAACATTACCCAAGAAAAATATAAATTTCTTTAGATTATCGAAGGCATTATTTTTACAGTTCCAGCATGCAAGTGTTGTTTATCTCAGTTTTATTGAAATATAATTCACATACCATAAAATGCACCCTTTTAAAGTATACCCTTCAGTGGCTTTTCATATTTTCACAAATTTGTGCAAGTTTTATCACTGTCTAATTTTAGAACATTTTTATCACCCCAAACAGAAACTCCATGCCGTTAGCAATCTAGCATGAGACCTGACTGCAGACTCACTCCACTGTAATCTGGCTCTTTCTTTCAAGATGTCAATACAAGTAAATCCTCCACTCCTCTGCAGAGAGGTCTAATGATTTCTAAGCACTTTTCCTTTCCTATCACAAAAACAAGATCTCAATTTTCTTCTCATCTCCTCATCACACCCACATCATAAAAAATATAGTCACCTTCTACAGGACACTGCAAGTATAGGCTTCCTGAAAGAAGATTATGTACTCACAGATGATGGGTCTGGCCAACAGAATGTGAGCAGATATGATATACATAATATCTGAGCAGAAGCTTTAAAAGACATTGTGTTCCCACCAGCCATCTTTGTTCTGCCATGAGAAGGGAATGTCTCACAAGGGCAATGCTGCTTCACCCTAGGTCCTAAAATGAGGAGTCATGTGAAGCCTACCAGAAGGCTAATAGAGGTGCAAGTGACCTACAAGCCACATGCAATATGAGCCAGCTACTGAGATAACCTTGTGAAACTAATATATCTTCACGTGGCATAAAAACTCAGAATAAATGCCAGTTTTGTTTTACTCAATTTATATTTGAGTATTTGCAGAGAAAATGAACTGCTAATGGAGAACTGTGGAACAAGGCAGAAGATTCCCTATCTCCTAAGATCTTATAATCTTGTAATATTATAAGAACGGTGGCCTTTGGAGACATTTTGACTTTTACATTCCTTCAGAAAGCCCACCCCAACTCAGTTCTGGTACCATCGAAGACAGAAAAATTCCTGCTCATCAATGTCCACAATAGCCAAAATATGGAAAGAGCCCAGATGAATGGATAAAGAAGATGTGATGTGTGTGTGTGTGTGTGTATATATATGTATATATATATGTGTGGGTGTGTGTGTGTGTGTATATATATGGAATATAACTCAGCCATCAGAAAGAATGAAATCTTGCCATTTGCAATGATGTGGTTGGAACCAGAGGGTATTATGCTAAGTGAAATAGGGGAAAGACAAATATTGTATGATTTCACCTATATGTGGAATTTGAGAAACAAAACAGACAGGGGAAGGGAAGGAAAAATAAAATAAGATGAAAATTGAGAGGGAGACAAACCATAAAAGATGCAGAACTCTAGGAAACAAACTGAGGGTTGCTGGAGGGGAGGTGGGTGGGGGGGGATGGGGTAATTGGGTGATGGGCACTAAGGAGGGCACTTCATGGAATGAGCACTGGGTATTATATGCAACTGATGAATCACTAAATTCTACCCCTGAAACTAGTAATACACTATATGTTAATTAAATTGAATTTTAATTTTAAAAAATTTTAAAAAAAGAAAGAAAAAAAAAGAAAAATTCCTGCTCAGAAACACACAAAGCTACCAGACATGGGGATAAGGACAGTGCTTCAGAAACTAAGAGAAGAATCGTTGTCTTTGTCAGAAGTGAATTTTTCTGAAGCCCTTGACTGTTCCAGCTACTGTAGAGGGTTCCTAAAAGGGCCAGGAGAGGTATCTCCAACAACTATTGTCAGTGAGCAAGAACAGAAAAACAATAGTTTCTTAAAATGTTGTTTAAATCAAATTGACTAATTTTAAAATAAAGGCCTCAGTTACTCTAATTAAGGGATCATATTCAGAATTCATATGAGAAAACAGATGTTTACAGAATGAAAAAATACATTAAGATTGATTTGCTATAAAGTTCATTTAAGAATCAAACTCTTTGTAAATGTATTGTTCCACTTAAAAAACTCATTTTACACACAGCTACTCAGGCAGTTATTGTATAAATTGAGGTGGCCTCGGTGGCGTAGGTCCTTATACACTGATTCCATTTTCGTTTGGGGCTGGCTTTCAGCTGGTTAAATGTCAACCTTAATTTTACTTGTGAATGTGGCTATCTATAGGTGGCAGCCTGTTTATTTAGCTGCTTCTTTGTAGGGGGGAATGCCGGGAGTAGAGGGTGTTTGTTATGCTTTTCTCATTGAAAATGGAGGAAGTCATGTTTTTATTCTGGTTCTACTTCCTGTTTATAGGCTAAAGATGGAATTGTCATTATGCTGTGGAAACACCTTATATATTCTTTTCCTCCCACTCTTTCATGAACAGGATATAACATAGAGGAATTCTTGCTTAGTCCTGGGATATCTGAATGTTTATGTATGAAATATGACAAAATTAAATTTCAGGATAAATTAGTATAGCTTTGTGAAAGGCAATTTAGTGGTAATTTAATTAAAAAACAGTTTTTTAAAGATTTTATTTATTTATTTGAGAAAGAGAGAGTGAAAGAGAGAGAGCATGAGTAGGGAAAGGGGCAGGGGGAGAAGCAGACTCCCCGCTGAGCAGGGAGCCTGGGGGGCTAGATCCCGGAACTCGAGGACCATGACTGGAACTGAAGGCAGACACTTAACGGACTGAGCCACCTAGGCACCCCCACCCCCCAAATTTTTTTGAGTAGGCTCCATACCCAATATGGGGCTCAAACTCATGACTCTGAGGTCAAGAGTTGCATGCTCTACCGACCGAGCCAGCCAGACACCCCTTAGTGATACTTTTTTTTTTTAAAGATTTTATTTATTTATTTGAGAGAGAGAATGAGAGAGAGAGAGCACATGAGAGGGGGGAGGGTCAGAGGGAGAAGCAGACCCCCCGCTGAGCAGGGAGCCCAATGCGGGACTCGATCCCGGGACTCCAGGATCATGACCTGAGCTGAAGGCAGTCGCTTAACCAACTGAGACACCCAGGCGCCCCCCCTTAGTGGTACTTTTAAAAAAATATATACAAATCCTTTACAATAACAAATTATAGATATTTATCCTATAGAAACACTTTTATATATATTCAAAGATCTATAAACAAGGATGATCTAAATGAAAGAAGAAAAGATCCAAATGTCTTTCCATAAAAGTATGATTAAACAAGTTATGGTACATCCATATTGTGAAATACTGTGCAGTCTTTAAGTGGTATGAGGTGGTCTACCAGTTAAAGATGATGTATTGATACACTAAATTTCATTTAAATGAGAGCAAAGGAATGAAACAGCATATAAACCCACAATGACAAAGACAATAGAAAATCAGAAGTGACAGCAAGACATTTTAACAAATTTCTAAAGAAGATGGAGGAGAGGGAACCAGTGTCTCAGTGTCTCAGCCCACGAGCAATCTTGTGGCCTCCTTCCCCCCCTCCTACCGCCACCTGTCAAGCCTGCAGACCAGGCTGAGAGCTTATCTGCAACCTCGTGAGACGCTGAGCAAGAATCACCCAGCTATGCCACGCTCCAAGTACTAACCCACAGAAACTGTGAGATAATAAAGGTATATTGTCTTAAGCCATTAAGTTTTTGGGTAATTTGTCACACAGCAATAGATGACTAATACAAAGCCTTAAATTGAAAAGTTAAGAAACAGCATTATAGGCATGTTGCGTGATTTTAGAGGTAACTATTTTAAAACCCCCCACTGTTTGATTTCAAATGGCATGCAGGTATTCACTGACTAAATTTAAAATTTAAAAGATGTAGATTTACATATGTTGAAAATTTTAAACTGTAGGAGTTTCACATATTTATACACATAGATGTGTGCATATGCAAGTATACACATATGTACACGTATAGATATATACGTGTACCTATAAATGCATATATATGTATAACACTTATGAATGTATCTTTGCAAATAGATTGAAAAGTATCTGGAATATCGAATTAGAACAGTACTGGAGGGGAGGCTAAGAGATTTCCACTCTTTATGTATTTCACGTTAAGTTATTTTATTTATTTATTTGACAGAGAGACACAGCGAGAGAGGGAACACAAGCAGGGGAAGCTGGAGAGAGAAGCAGGCCTCCCGCCGAGCAGGAAGCCCGATGCGGGGCTCGATCCCAGGACCCCGGGATCATGACCTGAGCCAGAGGCAGACACTTAACCGTCTGAGCCACCCAGGCGCCCATATTTTTTATTTTTATTTTAAAAAGGCAGTCGTTCAACCGAGCCACCCAGGCGCCCCTTTATTTTGCTTTTTTTTTTTTTTTAAGATTTATTTATTTATTTATTTGAGACAGAGAGAATGAGAGACAGAGAGCATGAGAGGGAGGAGGGTCAGAGGGAGAAGCAGACTCCCTGCCGAGCAGGGAGCCCGATGCGGGACTCGATCCCGGGACTCCAGGATCATGACCTGAGCCGAAGGCAGTCGCTTAACCAACTGAGCCACCCAGGCACCCCTTTATTTTGCTTTTGAAAGATTTTTAATTTACTTATTTGAGAGAGAGAGCAGAACGTGCGAGAACACGAGTGGCGGTGGGCAGAGGGAGAGGGAGAAGCAGCTTCCCTGCTGAGCAGGGAGCCCGATGCGGGGCTCGATCCCAGGACCCCGGAATCATGACCTGAGCCAGAGGCAGACGCTTGACCGTCTGAGCCACCCAGGTGTCCCAGAAAGGAATTGTGCTTGAAGCCAGAGGAACTGTGGCTTTAGCATAGTGACAACTCCAAAATTTATACAGAACAAAGAGGTACAAGAGTAGCAATTCGATTCACGAGTGTACAGCAAACACAGTTTTTAAGTAAATTCAAGGTGATTTGGGGGAATTCCAATAGACTTTAGGGTCTTCAAATTTTGTAATGTAGCAAACACATTTCTATTCAGATAGTTCATTTAAGGTGGCTGGGAGTAAGGGCAGGGAGTAATGGCAAGGCCTCCAGCCATTTCCTGCCATAACTTGTTTTGTCACATTGGGCAAAGCATTTTAACCTCTTGACACCTTAGTGTCCTCTGGAAAATGAGAAGGTTGGACTACATAGTTTAAAAAGTCTGGTCCAACCTTTAGATTCTATAATTCTGACATTTTGTGACATTCATTTTGGGGGGGGGAGGGGCTGAGGAAGAGGGAGAGAGAGAATCTTAAGTAGGCTCCATGCCCACTGTAGAGCCTGACCTGGGACTTTGAGATCATGACCTGAGCCAAAATCAAGAGTCAGACGCTTAACTGACTCAGCCACCCAGGCACCCCTGACATTCTGTGACCTTCAAAACTCAGATGAGAAAAACACTAATTACTGGGTCATGGTTATCAATTGACTTTTGAATACAATTTAGATAATAAATTCTGAATTTTTAAAATTCTACAAATTTTACAACTTCATTAACTGAAACAATAGAGTGAATCATACAAAAAGCTTATAATTAGGAACACCTGGGTGGCTCAGTCAGTTGAGGGTCTGCCTTCGGCTCGGTCGTGATCCCAGGGTCCTGGGATAGAGCCCTATGTCGGGCTCCCTGCTCAGTGGAAGTCTGCTTCTCCCTCTCCCCCTGACTTGTTCTCTTTCTCTCTCACTGTCAAATAAATAAAAATCTTTGAAAAACAAAAAGCTTATAATTAAGAGTCATTTATATTTAGATTGATAATATAGTACGTGATAATTTTAAAGCAAATATGATAATTGTTTTTATTACATTTTATTCCAATACTAACATTCTTTTCCAATTCTCTAAATGACATGTGTGGGCAATATAATCAATCTAATCAGCAACTGAAAATATGTTTTGAATAAAATAAAAAATGTAGAAAACTAAAAGTGACTTAACTTAGAACATTCTTACCAAAAATAGCAAACATCTTCCATAGCATTTTAACATAACCATGAATACATAGCCAATACTTTCAGGTAATTAAGAGCATGAACTTTACTTTCAAATAGACCTTAAGTTATTTTGTATAGGTTATCTAAGCTCTTTGAACCTCAGTTTCCTGATCTATAAAGTGGAAAATAAAAAAAAATATTATGTACTTCATAGTAGGTGTGTGAGGATTAAATGAGATAATACAAGTAAAGCACACATTATAGGGCTTGGCATATGGTAGTTGCTCAAAACAGCTGATTTCTTTCTTTTGATTGTCCTCAAATACCATATTTACCCAACCCTTTGCTTACTTTCGAATAATATGCCAGTGTATTATTTATTATATGCTATAATTAGAAGCATCATGGACTTGTGGTTAAGAGTCAGATTCTAGGGGCGCCTGGGTGGCTCAGTCGTTAAGTGTCTGCCTTCGGCTCAGGTCATGATCCGAGGGTCCTGGGATCAAGCCCCACATTGGGCTCCCTGCTCAGCGGGGAGCCTGCTTCTCCCTCTCCCTCTGCCGCTCTCCTTGCTTGTGCTGGCTGTCGAATAAATAAATAAAATAAAAAAAGAAAACTAAATATTTATTCATTTTAAAGAGAGAAAGAGAGAGAGAGGGAGAGAGACAGAGAATACGTGAAAGGCACAGGGAAGAGAGAGGGGAAGCAGTTTCCCATCTGAGCAGAGAGCTCTATGTGGGGCTGGATCCCAGGACCCTGAGACCATGACCTGAGCCAAAAACAAGAGTTGGATGCTTAACTGACTGAGCCACCCAGATGCCCCAGGATCCCTTCTTTGAAGGGACTTTAACAAGCATCTTTGAAGAAACATCTATGAAGCTAACTTTATTACAATGATTTTTTGTTTAAGCAATGAACCCAGGAATATTTGTTTTGCTGCTTTAAAAAAAAAAAATCAAATACACTAACCTATAGCAAATAGAAACACAAAGATCTGGCCAAAGGACATCATAAGCAACTTTTCAGAAGGAAAATCTTTTTCTTTTTTAAGCTGCTCGTTTTTATTTTATTTTATTTATTTTTCACTTTTTTTAAAAGTAAGCTCTATGCTCAACGTGGGGCTTGAACTCACGACCCCGAGATCAAGAGTCACGTGCTCTACTCCGAGCCAGCAAGGCGCCCCCTCAACAAGAAAATCTAGATGACACTAATACCAACTGTCTTCCTCACTCTAATTTTAAAACCTTATCACACTGGCAGCATGTTTTTCCCCCCACAAATGATGACCTGTATTATATCCAATGCAGAAAAACCCATTCATTTATTGTTTCCCTAAAACTTGTATTGTTACCAGACTCCTCCCCGCTCTTCAAAGTGCAGCTAAAATATTACCTCCTCTGTAAGGCTGGCACTGAGCTTTCTCCTGTTTCTCAGACAGAACCCATCCCTTTCTGTTTTTGCTTACATAGTACCTTGGAGTTAGCAGTAGCTAACATTTATCATCAACAATCGTAATTTTTTATTACTTTGTTTTTCTCCTGTTAGAATGGAGCTTACAAAGGATGTCTTATTCTACAGTGTACTCTTTGAATTTGGTTTTGGTCCACCTGATTTCTATTTTGTACCTGGCCTGCACTC
This sequence comes from Mirounga angustirostris, assembly GCF_029215605.1. Classification (NCBI taxonomy): domain Eukaryota; kingdom Metazoa; phylum Chordata; class Mammalia; order Carnivora; family Phocidae; genus Mirounga; species Mirounga angustirostris. Next base: position 84,687,612 of record NW_026991720.1, on the reverse strand, counting down.
CTTTGTGGAGTCTGCTTTTCTCACCTGAGACATCTCTCCCTTTTTTGAAAGAGACTGAGCCTACAACTTGGCTTCTTCGACTAATGCCAATTACATGGCCTGTTTTCTGAAGGCATCTTCTTGCTTCTTAGCACACATTTATTTTGGACAGTGACATTAGAAAAGTCTTTAGGCTTTTTAAGTTTAGAGACTGTGGAAAAGACGGTCCCTATATCTATTCTCTCTCTTTCGTATGGCAACAGAAACCCCAATTTTCACTGAGCACATGGTGGCCCAAAGAAAAGACTACACTTCTCAGCAACCCCACAACTGAATGTGGTCCTACAACTAATTTATTGCCATTAACTGGTGTCCGTGACCTTCACCCAAAGACCACAGGAATAAGCCAGTAGTTGAACAAGTTGGGTTTATTGTTCATTTCAAGGGAGAATGCACACCGTAGGGAACCAGGGGTGTCTCAGTAAGAGGGTGTTAGACTTTAGTATAGAATTGGGCTTGTATTAGGCCATTTTAGGAAGGGTTGAAGCAGCAGGGCTTTACTGTGGATTGCATGTTGTCAGGAAGCAGGGGACAATTCTGTAATTAGGTATCTTAAAATGTTACCAGGAGAAATGAAACACAACCACAGCTGTAACTGGTAACAAAGCAGCAGTCGTTCATATTAGGCAGAATAGGGAGACGTTTGGACAATGTTCATTATTTTTGTCTGTGTTCAGGCATAATTATGGAGTAGTTTGTTTTTATGGCCTTGTCTGATGTTGGTGTTCTTTGAAATTGCATGTGCTTAACAGAATACCAAGGCCTAGCTATGAGTGCTAGAGCAGCTCCTGGAGGTCAGGGGCTGCTTTTCTCTCTCTTCTAGGTAAGCAAAATATGGCACTGAAACCTTCTTTAAAAAATAGCTGGCGTGTATCCTTTGCCCTTGATTCCTCTTTTCCTTCTCCAGACAGACTGGAATGCGGCTGTGATGGCTGCAGTAGTCCAGGTGGAACATGAACTGATCTTGGGAATGGAGCTACGATAGTCCTGGACCACCTTACCCCTAGACTTTTATGGGAGAAAGAAGCAAAAGACTATCTTGTTTAAGCTACTGTTATTGGGATCTTTTACTCACAGCGGAAGTTATTCCTAACAGATACAGGGATCTAATGATCAGTTCTCTTTTCAGTGTATGTTTAAGGTTGTTTTCAACCTTAAGTTGTATAAATTGACATGTCAGAGCTGTGATTTAAGTGCCAGAACTAATTACCTTTGTACAAATGGAAGAACATTATCAATCTGTACTGTTGTAAGTTGAAATACTAGGACAGAAGTCTCCCAAGCTGGTGTACTGAGCACTGGTTTATCTCTAGTTTACCTTTACCACAAAGGTGTATTCTGAGTTTCAGCTAACTGTGTGAGTCCATATTGCTTACTGACTCCTTGATGTGTGGCCCAAGGGCTTTGATTTCTGTGCCTTTGGCCCCATATGGCTATCAAAATTAAAGTCAAAATTTGCTAAGGATCAGCAAGTGTTTTTAGCACATGGATTCGGTGCTAACTAACCTGAGTTTTAGTTTTCCTGTATCTTCAATGCTTTTAAACTCTTTCTTTATATTTTTTCTAGCATTTTTAGTGATTTTTATAAGGAAGATTAATTAGTTCAAATAACCTCATCTACCATTAGTCAAAATATTTATAACGTTAAGACTCATTACTACTTTTTGCTTCTTTTTACATAAATTTTCTGCATGAACATGCATTACTTTTGGAATGAGAAAAAATACAAGTTATTATAAAAGCTGTAACGCTAAAAACAATAATTTGTTTTGTATCTTTAAACTCTATTATCCATAATTTAGAGAAGACTTTAATGTGAGCAATATCTGACTTTCTAATGAACTGATTACTTTTTTATCTAAAATTTGGTAATACGGTATTTGATTGATTTAAAAAAATGAGACTACCTTACATTGTCTTTACTTGAATATCATGAACACATTATTATACTGACTAGTAAAGCATTCCTGAGTATTAGCATGTATTCACTGTAAACAGCCTAAGTCCATGTTATTGACAAATAACTCCTTGGGCCCCTTTGATTAAAAAATATATTACTTCCTTATCATTTGTAGTATTTGTCATGCTATTTGTAAACTGCGTACTTATCATTAGAACTGTTTGTTTTTTCATAAATGTGTCTTATTTCCTCTATTAACTATTAAACTCCTAGAAGAAATTATGTCTTATACATCCTTACAATCTGTATAGTATCTCACTCAATATTTTTGGTAGGTTAATTGCATTTCTAAACTTTTGAGAAAGTTTGTGACATAATTATTTCTAATGTAAAATGAGGTTCAACAGTAGTTATGAAATTATAATATACTAATATGCACAGAGTAACAGGGAGACATTGCTACAATGTAGTTTTCCTTCTTATATCTACCTTGTGTTTTGAGTGCTAGATACTTTATAGATTACAGATGAGATTTCTGTGGATTTAAGATTACTTAGTACCTGAGTATCCAGCTTGAAGATTTACCCAGGTCTCTCCTGCTTCCTGTCTTTTAGACATATTTCTCATTGATGTCTCCAGCGAATGTGAACTAGAGAAAAAGAGAGGAAAGAAAGTCAAGTCAGCTGATGGGGCTACCCACTTACTGCTCTGGGGTAAAGTATGGTAGAAAGAAGTTTGAAATTATTATTTAAATTATTATTTGAGACGAGAATAAAGAAATACAGCCCTTCCTTATCCTCAGGGCCTAAGACCCCTAATGAATGCCTGTGGGTAGTACTGAACCCCATATATACTGTTTTTCCTATACATACGTACCTATGATAAAGTTTAATCTGTAAATTAGGCACAGAAAGAGAGTGGCAACAACAATAATAAAATAGAACAATTATAACAACATACTGTAATAAAATTTATGTGAATGTGGTTTCTCTCTCTCAAAATACCTTCTCGTCCTGTATTTGCCCTTTTTCTCGTGATGATGAAATGATAAAATGCCTCCATGATGAGCTGAAGCGAGGTGAATGATGTAGGCATTGTGAAGTGGTGTTAGGCTGCTACTGGCCTTCTGACAATAGGATCATCTGCTTCTGGACTGTAGTTTACCATGGGGAACTGAAACCACAGATGGGGGGAGGGGCACAACTGTAACTGCAGACTGACTAGCTGTACCTGAGACATGTTCATTTAAACATGTACATTCTAATGGTAGTCGATATTTTCAGTCAGAGAGAACTTTGATTAGAGGAAGCCCAAGTGAGACAACAAAGTCATTCTTTTTTTAAAGATTTTATTTATTTGACAGAGAGAGAGAGAGAGAGCACAAGTAGGCAGAATGGCAAGCAGAGGGAGAGGGAGAAGCAGGCTCTCCGCTGAGCAGGGAGCCCGATGTGGGGCTCGATCCCAGGACTTTGGGATCATGACCTGAGCCGAAGGCAGATGCTCAACTGACTGAGCCACCCAGGCGCCCCAACAAAGTCATTCTTATGTTCAGTGACCACATGCCCCAGATTTTTCAGAACAGTTCCTGTTTTAGACATTGAGTCTCATTGTTACCATTGGTACATTCCAACATGTCTGACACATATCTTGATTTGTGACATAAATATGTCACCATATTTATAGGGACATTTAAGATACTTTTGAAAATTCTCCAGGTAAATTTCATCCAGGTATCCCTGATATCCATTTTGTGGACTTTCTGCAAATGTTCCAGAATACTTCCTAAGTATTATGACTTTATATAACATAGAGAGTAAAACCTCATTTCTCCATTTTGGGTAAGTGGCACCATGCTTCATCCAGTAGGAACCTGGGAATCGTGACGCTTTCCTCTCCTTGAGTAAGTCTCTTAATCTTGTACTGCATACCCTCCCTCCCCATGTGATGCCTCACCATTCATCCTCCACAGTAAGCCAAAATGGTCTTCTCTAGAAGAGCAAATGCATTCATGTTATCTCTGCTGTAAAATATTGTCCAGTAACTCCTCATTGTTGTAGCAAAAGAAATAAACTCAAATGTCTGCAGGGGTAGATAGGAAACCCAACTATGTGATTAGTTGGGTCAACTATGGTTTGAAGAGGTGGGCCTGAGGAGACAGGAAACTGGAGGATGTATGTCTGCTTAAAGGTATTTAAATTAACAACAATAACAACAAACAAACAAACTAACATCCCACAAAAAAACCTACACCAAACAAAGCATATCTGTGGACAAGATTCCACCTGTGAGGTGACAGTTTTAATCCTTCTACCTTGTTAGTGTGGTAAAACAAACCTCTTTGTTATCTTGTCTACAAGCATCCATTCTGCTTTTCAATTATTCTAACTATGTAGCTGCTTAACTAAATGAAATTGTCTGAGTATTTTAGAACTGCAGTTTTAAAATTTTCAAGTGCACAGAGTAGAACTGCCTGTCAGAAATGTTTCAATGAACAGATAAATACTGGCTACGATTGGCATACACGTTTATGTGAACAAATGAAGCCAAAGATGAGCATCCTTAGATCCACCCGCTCTCATGCTCACCAGAAAACTACATGGTAATGATCAAAAGTCTGAACCCTAAACCCAAAACTCCTGTTTGTAAAATGAGCATGATTAATAGTATTTACTTCATAGTTTACTGTAAAGATTCAGTGAGATAAAATGTCCAAAAGCATTCAGTATAGTGTCTGGTGCATATAAGCACTCAACACATATTGATAATTGTAGTAGTATATATTTTGAGATATTTACCCATAATTTTTTCTTCTCTCCATTTTCCTTTTCCCTTCTCCACCGCTCAAAATTCAAAGAGATAGCTACATGTTCACTCTCTCAGGGAAGGGATCAGAACATGGTTGAAAACAGCTGGGCCAGCAAGTTTTTTGACTTTTATTTCTAAAAGTCCTGGAAATGATGAGAAGACTGAAGAACAAAATATTATGGCCATAAAGGTGGGTAAGGATTTCTCCAAGACAGAAACAAAATATCCCCAGGCTGTGTGTGAAGGATGGGGGATTCTGCAAATAGGTCTGTCTTCAGGAAAAGGGGGAACTTTTAGGCCTTGCTTCCTGAGCACAGAAACTAGGAAGGTACAATCCCAGTGAAAGAATAATTACATGGTGTGTTGGGGTCAACAGGGTCATAGACAACCCCACAATAATTTCCATACTCCAAGTGCTTCGTGAAACAGCAGAACTTCTGTGCTCCTGGGATGCCAAGCAAAAGACAATGTTTATATCTGAATGAGCCATGATGCATTAGGTAGGTATGTATTACTGTACAGAAAATTACCTCTCCAAAACTGAGTGGGTTAACAACAAACATTTATCTCACATAGCAGTGGCTTAGCTGGGTGCTTCTGGCTAGGGGTCTCTCATGAGGCTGTAGTCAAAATATCAGCTGTGCCTACAGTCCTCTGAAGACTTGAGGAGGGCTAGAGAATCCACTTCTAAAATGGCTCCATTACATGGCTGGCAAGTTGGTACTGGCCATTGGTAGGCGGCCTATTCCTCACCACGTGCATCTCTCACAGGCTGCTTGAGTATCCTTGGGGCATGGTGGCTAGCTTCACCCTGAATGAGACATCCAAAACAGCAAGTCAGAAGTGGCGATGTCTCTTTTTTGACCTAATCTCCAAAGCCACGGGCTATTATTTCCCCTGAATTTTTTTTTTTTTAAAGATTTTTATTTATTTATTTGACAGAGAGAGACACAGCGAGAGAGGGAACACAAGCAGGGGGAGTGGGAGAGGGAGAAGCAGGCTTCCTGCTGAGCAGGGAGCCCGATGCGGGGCTCGATCCCAGCACCCTGGGATCATGACCTGAGCCGAAGTCAGATGCTTAATGACTGAGCCACCCAGGCGCCCCTATTTCCCCTGAATTCTATCTGTCACACAGACCAACCCTCATACGATGGGGGAAGGGGTGACACAAGGGGATGGAAGTCAGGAGGTAAGAATCATTAGAAGCAGGCTACCACATGGACGACTGGGGTGGTAACTGTTTCAGCGGCAAGCTGCTTTGCCTGATCACCTCAACAAGGTGCCAATACCTGACAACTTGCCAAGTTGAAAGATACCAGAACCTAGCATAATTGGGGGAGGAGAGGCTTAAAGGATTGCTCTTAAATTTTCCATCAACTGGTGGGACTGGAGGCACAAAACAGAATTTAAACTATCACAGAAGGTAAAGAAATGTATTTTTCTTATACAGTTTATGAATAATGATAGCAACTGCCATTATTATTGTACATATGGGAGTAACTCTACTTTTGTATCATTTTTCCCAAACAGTTCAAGGTGATTCAAGTTCCACTAATTCTCAACTTGGAAATCAACTGTAGAATCAATTGGGAATTTTTTTTTTTTTTAAGATTTATTTATTTGAGAGAGAGAGACAAAGAGAGCATGAGCAGGGGGAGGGGCAGAGGGAGAGGGACAAGCAGACTCCCCACTGAGTGCAGAACCTGATGCGAGGCTAGACCCCAGGACCCCAAGATCATGACCTGAGCCCACGTCAGATGCTTAACTGACTGAGCCACCCAGGTGCCCCTCAACTAGGAAGTTTTAAGAAAATACCCACCCACAGAGCTACTGATTTAATTGATCTGGAGCAGAGCTGGGGCAACAGTAGTTTTAAAAGCCCCTCAGATGATTCTAATACGTAACGGGTTGAGACCCAATGGCTTCTCCAAATCCCAGGCCTTATTGCTATTTCAGACATCTATGATTCTATCAGGAGTTCACCTTATAGGAAGCTGGCTAATTCTTCCTGCCAACTGCCTATGACAGTTTTCTTTAAAAACACCAGAATAACTTCTCAGCATTCTACTGGAGAGAAGAGCAAAGGCTAAAGTTTGCTAAAAACAAAATAGGACCAATGGAATCTCAGTTGGCTCTGTATTCTCAAAAACAGTCAGTGCAACCCTGCCTATTAGGCCTATCATCCTCAACAAGTGGTTAAAACTGAAGCCTCACCCATCAACTATAATCTCTCTCTTTCTCACACACACACACACACACACCCCTCCACACTTTCTCTTCTTTTATTCTATTTTTCCTGACTTCTTCAAGAAATCTGACACTTTTAAAATATATTCATCTCTCTGGACTTGAAGGACATAATTGATCTCTAGTTCCCCTACTTTTGTGACAATTTCTTGTTTTTTGCAAGCTGCTCTTTCTCTGCCTGCCTCTTAAATTATAGTGTTCTCTAAGATTCTGTTCTTGGCTTTCTTTTCATCTCTTATACATTGTTTTCCATAAGCAGAACAATTTATTTCCATAGTGTCATCTCTACCATCTATTTATTGACAATTCCCAGGTCTTTATTTTCCAGTTCAGGCTTTTCTTTGTGTTTCAGACCTGCATTCAACTGAGGCACCTGAAACCCAACATGTTCAAAATGTAATCATTAGCCTTCCCCACATCACCTCCCAACCTGCTTCTCCTCCTCCCTTTCCTATCTTATTGAATGGCGCCATACTTTTCTACTCATTCAAACTAGAAAACAGAAGTCATCCTAGAAGAGAGGCTGCAACCTCCCTGCTTATTTGTTGAAGTCGTTTTTATCTGATTCAGATAGAACTTTAGAAAACTTTGTGCCAACATTTGAGATTTGGGACATTTCCCATAGAAACATAGGTTTAGTTTCTCTTCAAAAATCAGAAGATGAGGCAACATCAGGTCCTATCTGCATGGAACAATCAGCTAGAGCTGAGTAACAGATGTCCCAGTTAGACTCAGATAAGCTCTTAGGTCATGCAGTAATTGTAATGGCCACGGTGGATGCTGAAGCTCCTTTTATTCATCTCTGTCATCTGTCTGGCTCTCCAGGCATCTGAGATTCTAACTCTTGTCCTAAATCCTTCCTCTCGCCATACCTCCACTACAATCAATCAGCAAGTCCTATAGATTCTAGCATTTCTCCAATCTGTCTCCCCCCGCCCCGCCTTCATCTTGATTGCTACATTCCTACTCGAGGATCTCGATCATTGCTCATCTGGACTATGGTTAACAGTTTAACCTCCCCAGCTCCACCTGTCTAATCCACTGCTGACCCGTCAGTGAAGTAAACTGATGTTATTATCCTGCCAAAACGACTTTACTGGCTCTCCACTGCCTACAAGATAAATTTCAAATTCCTTTAGTCCACGGTACCAGACCATCCATGCCCTGACCCCCACCCACCACTCCAGCCTGATCTCACTTTACTCCATCTAAATCTGCCAAACAATTCTGATAACCAGGTAGACTGTTGCAAACCTCTAGGTCATGCTGCTTTTTATGCCCAGAATATCTTCGTCTCATCCACTGAGCCCACACAACCACATTCTTAACTCCACAGAGTCAGTTCAATAGCCATATTGTCATCTCTATGTTTTCTTTTTGAAGACTTTTCTGCCTCATTCCCAGTCCTGCAGTTAGATGTGACCATTACACTCCCAACTCTACCGCTTTCTGTCCTCCGTAAGACTATTTTGCCAATTGTGACATTTTATTGTTCCTCTTTGTTTACTGGCTTGTATCCCCATCTATTATAATGTCAGTTCCTTAAAGGCTGGGACTCTACCTAATTGGTCCTGTATTTCCAGACTCATGCTTGGTGCAGTAACTGTAATGTGCAGCTGCTTAATAAATACTGGCTGAATGAATAAACAAATGATTATTTCAAATGATTACTTACAAGTAGGGTGTTCTCTTAAATAGGTTGATCATTTTCTTATAGTCCTCCTTACACTACTGATTTGCTTTTGTTCAGGAGTTAGGCAAGGGTTAAAAATTTCAGCTCAGTTCAATCAAATTAACTGAATTTCTGAAATAACAGGGGCTCAAATCATTGAGGTATGTTTGTATTAACAATGTTTCCCCAGTTTTATTTTTAAGACACCATATATTGCTTCTGACACCCAGGGGCAAATGATTGATAAGCAATTTATGACTCAGGTTAATTATACCATATGTAGGGCACACTTCAATGTGCCTATGGGTATAGCTTATAAATAACACTAGGTTATAGCTGTCAATCCTCTTAATGAGGAAAAGAATACAATGGGACCTTTAAAGAACCAATTATGCACCAACCAACTTTTACAGCATAAGGGAGTGTAAATGGCACCTCTCCAGGTAATATACTTTGTATTTCTCTTTAGAAAAGCATATTAATATAAAAGTAAAAATATTTAAAACTTCAAACTTTCAGATAAAATCACATAAAAACTTTTCTTGGAGTTCTAAAGACATTCATTCAGGAAGAATTTATAGAGTACCTACTATGTGCTGGGTACCATTCTAAACTCCAGGAATACTGCTGCCTTTACAAAACAGGACTAAGGGATGGGGAAGCCAGTACAATACACCAGGCTGCAAGATAAGAAGGGAGCCCAGGGCTGACTGTGTAACATATCAAAACAAATGCCACTTTGCTGGGGAACTGAATAATTTTTTTTTCACCGGCACCAACCCACAATTAAATTAATTGTAGAGGTACAATTTTAAATAGAACGGTCAGGAAAAGCCTCACTGAAAAGGTGGCATTTAAAGCAAAGACCTAAAGGTAAGGGAGGGAATGAGTCATGTGGATACCTGCAGAAGAGCATTCCAACAGAGGAAATAAGCAGCAAATGCGGACAGAGGTCCAGAGGTGGCTATAGGCCTGGAGCTTTCACAGAACAGCAGGGAAGCCAGTGGCCAATATGCCGACAGCCAGGGAACACAGAGAACAGTGAAGAGATTTGATCAGCGGTAATCTAGGGGAGGGGAGGGGAGTGGAGGGAAGGGAAGGGCCAGGACCAGAATACACAGGGCAGTGCTTCTCTAATCTGACAGGCCCAATGCTCTCTTTCTAGAACAAATATTTTGTATTCTTCCTTTACTATCCTGAAATTGACCTCACAGATAATACAACCTACCTATACACCGAACTTCAAAAGAAACAATATAAATGAGAAATGAATGAAAGAACCTATAATAGAAATGAGAGATAGACGAAACTAATTTAAAATAATTTATTTTGCGGGCGCCTGGGTGGCTCAGTTGGTTAAGCGGCTGCCTTCGGCTCAGGTCATGATCCTGGAGTCCCGGGATCGAGTCCCGCATCAGGCTCCCTGCTCGGCAGGGAGTCTGCTTCCTCCTCTGACCCTAACCCCTCTCATGTGCTCTCTCTCATTCTCTCTCTCTCAAATAAATAAATAAAATCTTAAAAAAAAAAATCTATTTTGCAATACGTAAATGCTCAGACATGAACACTACAAATGACATAATGACATGTGTCACCTTTATGCAGACTCACTATAAACGCGACAGCTGCTAGTACAGACTGATAGAGGAGTGTATTCTTGGAAACTCAAAATGCCACAAATGGTGACGCTGCCTCAGTCTCTGACATGCTTTTCCAAAATGGCAAACCTCTGGTAAAATTCTGAATGGAGTATCACCTTCCCTCAATTTACACGATAGCTGCATTTCTGGAAAAGCAAGTGTACACTAAAACCATGCAACAAATATTTTGTATTTATATACAAATGGAGTTAGGTTCCAGGCTCAGATTATTATAAACAGATTCTTCCCCTTCAGAAATGTCCAAAGGACACCCAAAAGTCATGCAGAAGACACACGAGGGGATTTTTTGTGGTGATGGGAATGTTTATATCTTGATTATTGTGGTGGTTACCTGGATGTGTATATTTATCCAAATGCATCAAAGTGTACACTTAAAATGGTGTATTTTATCTTACACCACTAACCCTCAAAAAATACATTTATAAATTGTATCTCAAAAATTGATTTTTAAAAATGTCATGCGGGATGAGAGAGAATTCTTTAAAGTGAGAGAATCTGCGGGATGGGCCAGCAGCCCAGGCCCCCATACACTAAATGCTACTCAATCATGCTGTGTCCAGAAATGTTTGCCACAGATTTCCAAAGTACACCCTAGTGAGCAATACCAGTCCCACTGAGAATATTACCTGCTGTCTTTTAGTGGGATGGGAAGCCACTAGAAGTTTTGAGCAGAGGAGGGATGTAACCTGACATGTCTGAAAAGGATTGTTTTAACCTTTGGGGCAGAGGTAGGCAAAGATCATAAAAGGCAGGTGAGAGATGACAGTGGTTTGGCCAAAGGTAGTAGCAAAGTAGAAACATAAAAAATGTTTATTAGATTAAAAGAAGAGTAGTAATTTTCAATATTCTTAACAATACTCCTATAACACTACTTCATTATGTGATGCAATTAAAAACACCTTGGGGTTCTAGCTATGCCATTTTATATCTAAATATAATGAAGCAGGGTACCTGGATGGCTCAGTCGGTTAGGCATTCGACTCTTGATTTCAGCTCAGGTCTTGATCTCAGGGTTGTGAGTCTAAGCCCCATGTTGGGCTCCACACTGGGCATGGAGCCAAATCAATCAATCAATCAATCAATCAAAGCATTATTTTCTGGTGAAATGATATTCAACAAAAATGTTTTTTAAAAAACTCTGCCTCAAAAAAGAATATTTCTTTTTTTAAGACTTTACTTATTTGTCAGGGAGAGAGAGAGAGCACACAAGCAGGGGGAGCGGCAGGCAGGAGGAGAAGCAGGTTTCCCACTGAGCAAGGAGCCCAATTCGGGACTCGATCCCAGGACCCTGGGATCATGACCTGAGCCGAAGGTAGACACTTAACCACTGGGCCACCCAGGCATCCCCAAAAGAATATTTCTTACTTAAGTAAAATATTTTATTTTGGCTATTTCCTTGATATCTTAAGTTCAGTGTAATGAATATCAGTTTACTGTCTGAGCTTTTCTAAGTGTAGAAATTTAATAGATTATGCTGGAATTGTTTAAAGACTAGAACCTACTAAGTTGAATATTTTAAGCTCTGAGATGGCAGATAATCTCTTATGATTTGTCTTGTTCTCTTAAAACTGAAGAACAATTAATTGAAGATTCAGTTTGGCTGACTCCAGGTACACTAAAGTTTTATATTTAATGTCCAAATTTTTCCCGTGAAAATGTCAGAAAAGTATTTATGAATGAAATGATTTCTGAGGTTTACTTCAAAATAATCCTGTGGGGACAGAAAATTGAAGGGATTTAGATGAAAGAAGACTAGCCCTATGTTGATAATTGTCAAAGCTGATTAATGAAGAATGGCTATTCATTTCACTATTCTCTTTACTTTTGTATAAATTTACAATTTTTCACAATAATAAATTTTAAAAATCCAGGGCCGGATAATTCATTCACTACTTGGGCCAGACTTTTACTAGGAGCTTGGGAAAGATTTATTAGCTATGAGGATAACACACATTAAGGAGTTCATATCCTAGATATATAAACAATTATAAAGCAATGTAAGGGTTATAATATTGTGCTAAATGTATAAAGTGCTATACAAGCAAAGAAAGAATGACTGATTGGTGAAATCACAGAATCTTCCCAGAGGACTAATGTTCAGATTGGGCCCTGAAGGTTAAATAGGCTTTTTCTGAAACAAAAAGAAGGTGAGAAGCCTCCATAGAGAAGGCAACCTAACTCTGGAAAATGATCATATTCAGGCATTAAGAGGAATACAGAAGACAACAAAAGAAATAAAAAGGTGTCAGTTGTATTTTTACTGCCAGTACCTAAAACAGTGACTAACAATATATTGGATATCAAAATTATCCTACTGGAAAAAGCTAATGTTTGAAAGAGTAATAGGAGGAAAAAAAGCAGAAAGTAGTGTTTTAAAACCCAAAAGGAGACAGCCTACAGAATGGGAAAAAATATGTGCAAATCATGTAACTGGTAAGGATTTAGTATCTAGAATATATAAAGAACTCTTACAACTCAACAATAAAAAGACAAAGAACCCAACTAAAAAATTGACAAAGAACCTGAATAGACATTACTCCAATAAAGATACACAAATGGCCAACAAGCCTACAAAAAGATGCTCAACATCAAAGTCATTTGGAAAATGCAATTCAAAACCAAAATGCAATTCAAACCCACAAGGATGGCTAAAGATGTCACCTAAATAAAATCTGAAGCAAATATGGCAAAAATATTAGGATTTGAGATAAAAAAAAAATTCCATTAAATGAAAGAAACCAGACACAAGGGGTCACATATTATATGATTCCATTTATATGAAATATCCAGAATAAGTAAATCCATAGAGACAGAACACAGATTGGTGGCTGTCAGGAGTTGGGGGGAAAATGGAGGAGTAGGAAGTAATTGCTTAATGGATACGGGGTTTCCTTTTAGGTCATGAAAATAGCTTAGAACTAAATAGAGGTGGTAGTTACACAACTGAATTGCCACTTTAATTGCCACTGAATTGTTCACTTTATTTTTTTTTAAGATTTTATTTATTTATTTGAGAGAGTGAGAGAAAGAGCATGAGATAGGGGAAGGTCAGAGGGAGAAGCAGGCTCCCCGCTGAGCTGGAAGCCCCATGTGGGACTCCAGGACCATGACCTGAGCCGAAGGCAGATGTTTAACCAATTGAGCCACCCAGGCGCCCCTGAATTGTTCACTTTAAAATGATCAATTTCATGCTATGTCAGTGTCACCTCACATTAAAAATTAGTTAAAACTAAGGGGAGAAATTCAAGGAACGAAGGGTATTTGTCGAAAAGGGTCAGGTGCTCCAGACAAGTCAAGCAGGATGTAAATGAAGAGATCATTAGATCTGGCAAGTAGGAAGTCCATTTAGGAGAAGTGTGCCCGGAGTCAGACTGTTATGGGTCACAATAGATGGGCCAGTGTAGTAGCTCATGGTAGTCTTGCGCATTTTGTAGAATAAGGGGAGTCTGTGGAGAGGAAAAGGCTGAACACAAGATAAAGAAGAGGAGAAATTTGTATAGCAGAACCAGAAAGAGGTAAAAGAGGGCACAGAGGGTTGATAGGGGAGAGGTTAGCCTTGGAAAGGAGTAAGAGTCCTAACAATGGAGTGAAGTATGTATAGGGTAAGTTTATAATTTCCAAATTTTACTTGGAGAGCGGAGAGAGTGAGTGGGTTCAAACTTGGTAACTCCTACTTTCTCTAGGAATGAGGAAGCAGGGTATAGGGCTTGTGGAGCCATGGGGGTTCCAAGAATGAATAAGAGAACCGCCTTTAAAGAAGAGTTAATGCCTATTTTTCTCAAACTATTATAAAAAATAAGAAAGGAAGGAAAACCTCCAAATTCATTCTATGAGACCAGCATTACCCTGATACCAAAACCAGATAAAGGCACTACAAAAAAAAAAAAAAGAGAAATAGAGGCCAATATCTCTAATGAACATAGATGCAAAAATCCTCAACAAAATACTAGTAAATCAAATCCGACAATACTTTAAAATAATCATTCACAGGGCGCTTGGCTGGCTCAATCAGAGGAGCATGCGATTCTTGATCTTGGGGTCTGGGTTCGAGCTCCACGTTGGGTGTAGAGATTACTTAATAAATAGGGGCACCTGAGTGGCTTGAGCATCCAACTCCTCATCTCAGCTCAGGCCTTAATCTGAGGGTTCAAGCCCTACACTGGACTCCACCTTGGGCGTGGAGCCTACTTAAGAAAAATAAAATAAATTAATAAATAATAAACTTCTTTTGAAAAATCACTCAAGTGGGATTTATCACGATCAAGTGGGATTTATTCCTGGGTTGCAAAGATGACTCAATATTCACAAATAAATCAACTTGATACATCACATCAATAAGAAAAAGGATGGTTCTTACCATACGATCATTTCAATAGATGCAGAAAAAGCACTGGACAAAGTACAACATCCATTCATGATAAAAACCCTCAATAAAGTAGGTTTAGAGGGAACATAACCTCAACATAATAAAGGCCATGTACGAAAAACCCACAGGTAACATCACCTTCAATGGTGAAAAACAAAGCCTTTCCCTTAAGGTCAGGAACAAGACAAAGATGTCCACTCTCACCACTTTTATTCAACATAATACTAGAATTCCTAGCCACAGCAATCAGATAACAAAAAGAAATAAAAGACATCCAAACTGGTAAGGAAGAAGTAAAACTTTCACTATTTGCAGATGACAATGATATTCTATATAGAAAACCCAAAAAACTACACCAAAAAACTGCTAGAACTGATACACAAAATCAGTTCGCAGGATACAAAATCAATCTACAGAAATCTGTTGCATTTCTATACACCAATAATGAAGCAGCAGAGAGAGAAATTAAGAAAACAATCTCATTTACAGTTGGTATTACAATTTACGATTGCACCAAAAATAATGATACCTAGGAATAAACCTAACCAAAGAAGTGAAAGACCTTTACTCTGAAAGCTATAAAACACTGATGAAAGAAATTGAATTTGACACAAAGAAATGGAAAGATACCCCATGCTAATGGACTGGAACAACAAACATTGCTAAAATGTGTATACTACCCAAAGTACCCAAAGTACTCTACACATTTAAGGCAATTCCTATCAAAAAACCAACAGTAGGGAGCCTGGGTGGGCTCAGCTAGTTAGGCGTCCAGCTCTGGGTTTCGGGTCAGGTCATGATTTTAGCACTGTAGGATTAAGCCCTGTGTCACATTCTATGCTCAGCATGGAGTCTGCTCAAAATTCTCTTCTCTCTCTCTGCCCCTGTCTCCACTTGTGAACTCTCTCTCTCCATTTCTCTCTCCCTCTCTCTCAAATAAATAAATAAATACAATCTTAAAAAAACCAACAGGATTTTTTACATAACTAGGACAAATAATCTTAAAATCTATATGGAACCACAAAAGACCCTGAACAGCAGAAGCAATATTGAAAAAGAAAAGCAAAGCATCATAATTCCAGGTGTCAAGTTATATTACAAAGCTGTAGTAATAAAAATGTAGGGTACTGGCACAAAAATAGACACATAGATCAATAGAACAGGATAGAAAATCCAGAAATAAACTCATGATTATATGACCAACTAATCTTTGACAAAGGAGGTAAGAATATGCAACTGGAAAAAGATAGTCTCTTCAACAAATGGTGTTTGGGAAAAAGGGACAGCTATATGCATAAGAATGGAACTGGACCACTTTCTTACACCATGCACAAAAATAAACTCAAAATGGATTAAGGACCTAAATGTGGGACCTGAAACCACAAAACTCTTAGAAAAGAGCACAGGCAGTAACTTCTCTCACATCAGCAGTAGCAACATCTTTCTAGATATGGCTCCTGGGGCAAAGGGAACAAATGCAAAAATAAATTTTGGGGACTACATCAAAATAAAAAGCATCTTCAGAGAAAAGGAAATAATGAACAAAACTAAAAGACAACCTACAGAATGGAGGAGGTATTTGCAAATGACATATCCAATTAAGGGCTAGTATCCAAAATATCTAAAGAACTGATACAACTCAACATCCAAAAAAACAAATAATCCAATTAAGTGGGCAGAAGACATAAACTGACATTTCTCCAAAGAAGACACACAGACGGCCAACAGACACATGAAAAGATGCTCAACATTACTCATCATCAGGAAAATGCAAATCAAAACCACAATGAGATATCACCTCATACCTGCCGAAAAGTCTAAAGTCAAAAACAGGAGAAACAACAAGTGTTGGTGAGGATGTGGAGAGAAAGGAACCCTCGTACACTGTTGGTGGGAATGCAAACTGGTGCAGACACTGTGGAAAACAGTATGGAGGTTCCTCAAAAATTTAAAAAGTGGGGCACCTGGAAGGCTCAGTAGGTTAAGCGTCTGCCTTCGGCTCAGGTCATGATCCCAGGGTCCTGGGATTGAGCCCCATGTCAGGCTCCCCGCTCAGCGGGGATTCTGCTTCTCCATCTGCCCTGCCCCCACTTGTTCTCTCCCTCTCTCTCTCTCTCTCAAATAAATAAATAAAATCTTTTAAAGAATTACCATATGATGGAGTAATTGCACTACTGAGTATTCACCCAAAGAATATGAAAACACTAGTTTGAAAAGATATGCGCTCCTATGTTCATAGCAGCATTATCTGCAATAGCCAAATTATGGAAGCAGCCCAAGTGTCCACTGATTGATGATGAATGGGCAAAGAAGTTTATGTATGTATATAGATATATATGTATATATTACTCAGCCATTAAAAAGAATGAAATCTTGCCACGTCAGTCAGAGAAAAACAAATGCCAAACGATTTCACTCATATGTGGAATTTAAGAAAGAAAACAAACGATCAAAGAAAAAAACAAGGGAAACCAAAACACAGATTCTCAACAGTAGAGAACAAAGTGATGGTTACCAGAGGAGAGGTGGGTGGGGGAATATGGGAAATAGGTGAAGGGAATTAAGAGTACACTGGTCATGATGAGCACTGAGTAATGTATAGAATTGTTACATCACTATGGTGTACACGTGAAACTAATATAACACTGCATGTTAACTATAGTGGAATTAAAAAACCAAAAAAACCACAACTGCCCCATTCCCCCTACCCTCAGGCCCTGATAATCACCAATCTACTTAATATTTCTATGAATTTGAATGTTTCAGATACCTGATATAAATGGAATCACAATTTATTTTTTTGAATTTTATTGAGAAATAATTGACATACATCACTATGTAAGTTTAATGCATACATCATGATGGGCTGACTTATATATATTGTGAAATGATTCCCACAATCAGTTCAACTAACCTCCATTATCTCATATAAGATAAGAAAAAAAAGCTTTCTCCTTGTGAACTCTTAGGATTTATTCTCTTAACTTTCCTATATATTATACAGCAGTGTTAACTATAGTCATCATGTTGCATATTACATCCCTAATACTTATTTAATCTTATTAAGTAGAAGTCTGTACTTTTTGAAAATCTTCCTCCAAATCCCTCTCTCCCCCACCATCTGCCTCTAGTAACCAAAAGTCTGATCCCTTTTTCTATAAGCTTGGTTTCTTCTTTTCTTTTTCAGATTCTACATCTAAGGGAGACCATTCAGTATTTGTCTCTGTCTACAATTTATCTTTAAAATATTAGCAGTCACATCGCTTCTCGGCCTTTTGGCTAAGATCAAGTGTAGTATCTGTTCTTATCAGTTTAAAATATTAGCAGTCACTGAATGAAAGGGATTTTTGCTTGTTTTGTTTTGGGGCTTTCTGTTGATAACTGGGTCTGAGTCCAATCAATACACTGGATGGATTTTATATGGTACAATCATATTTCACAGCCCTTATTAATGACCCATTCCTGAATATAGAAATTAAATGTCATTATGTTGAAGGATCACTAATTAGATGCTAAGGTACTAGTTGACTTTGAAGTTATTTATAAAATTTTAATTTTTCTTTGAATGTTAAAAGTTAGAGGGTGGATTTAATTCCTGCATTCACCTGCAGTTAGTATTTATTATTACACTATTTGACTTTTGTTATGTAACACTGGAAAATTTTCATTGAGCAGAGAGACACTTGGATTTTGGTTCCAGTTCTGCCATCTATGTGACCTTGGGCAGATCATTTTAATTCCTTTAAGCTTAGGCATTATTATTCCCAGTAGCATTCTAATGCATAAAGAAAGGAGATAATCATACCTGGCTTACCTACTTTAGGACAGAGTTATGAGAATAAATGGGGAGTATTAGGTCAAAAAGCTCTGAAATATTAGCTTTAGGAATACATATTAAATATTAAAGAAATATCATCCTTTCCAAACTTCTCTCCATTTTTATGTCTTTCTTCTAAAAATGTTATGCCACACTAGACTAAAAAGTTATACTGTTATTTTCCCCAGTTCCCTATCTATTGGACTACATACCTCAAAAATAAACTCACGGATTAAAGATGGTCAACAGCTTTTTTGCTGTGAACAGGTCTAGGAATGAGGGAGTAAGGGATACCAGGAATAAATTAGAGAAGAATTTCCCTCCCTTCTTTCTTATTCACTCTCCCATAACTTCCTAGTTAGGAGTCCTTTAGTTTGAAAGTACAGAGAAGACCGAGGGATGTTTCTAATGACAAGTTAATATTAGAAGTTCTACTTTGGGAGAATCTCAGGAATGGTTTGAATCCTCATCTGTAGTTTCACTTAAATTACACCAGGTATTAAAGCATTGTGACTCAGTGGTTTATGCAACAAGCTGGAAACTCAGGACCTGTGGGTTCTGGAAACGCGTCTGACATTTGTTTTTTACAAGTGAGCTGGTCATGTTCACTCCCGTGTTTTATTTAGTTATTCATCTATTAATGAGGACAAGGATGCCAAATTACCTCCCAGAGTTGTTAAAAAGAACAAAAAAGAACTCACAAAGAGTTATAATGCCTTGTAAGCCATAACAAAGGTAGTTTTCATGAGAGAATAGTTGTAAAAATACTCCAAAAGTTAGAATTTCTACACAGATATAAAGCATTACTTTTACCTGAGAGGGGAAAGGGATACAGTGAATATGAAACAGGTAGATAATCCTGAAACCCATTCTGAATTATTGGTTTCAAACTCTCACTCCAACGTTCACAAATGCACTAAGAAAATAAATTCTGAAACCGGTATTTTGGCTTTCTTTTCATCCCTCATGTCTTTACCCAGAGTGAAGGTGGCTAGTGAGTAGGGCGAGAGCCTAAAGAAGAAAAGACAGGAGGTAAAAAATTAAAGGGCCAGAAAGCATTCATTGCTTATTTGTTTAACCGGCTCTTACTTTGTGTTTTCTGGGCGCAAGGGTAACGTGTGGTACACCAATTCTGCAACACACCTCCTGGAAGACGAAACCAAGGCTTAGAGAGCTGAAGTGACACCCCAGGGAAGAAATCGAGTGGGCGTTTGAAACTTCATCTCTCTCACTTCAGAGCCCAGGCTCTTTATTCTTGCCCTATTCTGTTTCAGGAAAAGCAGAATCTATTTATGGAATAGATGCCAACCAAACCTGTCCTGAAAAGTCCTCAGTCAGTCAAGTTGTCCCAGGGAATCTCCCCATCTCTCTCATGGCCACACAGGTCATATCGTGACATCTCTACACATCTCTGCATGCCTGCTTAATGTTCCTTTCGTGACTAACCAGATTCTTTATAATTTCTATTCTTACAAGGCCTGCCCTAATTGTATCCCGCAGCATTCAGCTTCTGCCCTTGCGGTTTCATGACTTATTCTCTCTAGGTTTCTAAGTTCAGATTCCGAACAGTGAGAACTGACTGGCCACGGTCATGCTCCTACACCAAGCCACAGGTTGCTGCTGGCCAGTTTACATGGATTGGTTAATGTGGGTCAAGTGCAGCTGTGGCTGAGGACGTGCGAGGTGGTCTTTTCTTGAGAATTCTTGTGTAAACAGGTCAGCATTTCGAAACTTAGCCTGGGCTATTTTAAAAAATCTCCCAAATAAGAGCTGCTTTCATTTTTCATTCGGGTGTTTTTATTAAATATATTGCCATTCTTCCTATCTATCATCTAGATTGAAAGTCTAAAAAATCTGAATAGATTTAATTTTGTTGGAAAAGTAATGCATACACAGAAAAATATTTAGAATATAAAAGGGTATACACATTGGAAGTTGTCTCCTTTCTACCAAAAATTGTCAAGGCCTTCCTAGAGGCAAACACGGCTAAGTTTTTGAAATATCCTTCAGAAAAATTCTGTGTTCAAGCATTTTATCCACATTCCATTTTACATAAAAGTAAGAATACATATAACACAATGCCTAGCTTTTCTCATTTAATAAGAAGATCTTGGGACCTATTTCACATCAACATACATAGACTATTTTTTTCATATTTTGAATGGCCTCAAAAAACTTAATTAGGGGCGCCTGGGTGGCTCAGTCGGGTAAGTGGCTGCCTTTGGCTCAGGTCATGATCCCAGGGAACTGGGATTGAGCCCTGCATTGAGCTCCCTGCTCAGCAGGGAGCCTGCTTCTCCCTCTCCCTCTGCCTGCCGTTCCCCCTGCTTGTGCGCTCTCTCTTTCTCTCTGTCAAATAAATAAAATCTTTTTAAAAAAATTTTAAAAAACCTTAATTATATGTATGTGATTTTGTTTTTTAACCAGTGCCTTTTGATATGCAGGCACGTTGTTTCTACTCTTGCCATTACAAATAAGGCTGCAATAAGCATAGATGTTTGTATACAGCTGTAAATATTATCTATAAATTTTTCAGCTACAACATGCATGACGTTTCCATTTTTATACATTTATGGCCAAACTGCCTCCAAAGATGTGCAGATTTCTCTCACCATTGGTGCATGAACGTTCCCATTTGCCCAAACCATGCATAGTCCTGTGTTCCGTCAAACTTTCTGATCTCTCCCAATCTGGTAATTTCAGTCATTTTTAATTCTACCTTCTTTCTTGTCCACTAAGTCAGTCAGTCACCTAGTTCTGTGAGTTCTTTGTCTCTCTCATCTCCATCTATGTCTTTGTAATTGTGGTGCTATGACCTTAGTTACAGCTTTTGTTGCTTCATATATTGGCTCCTAATACCTCATTCCATTCTCTCCCCTTATTAAGTCACGCTTTATCCAAAAAATGCCAGATTACTATTTTCCTATTTTTCCTTCTATTCTCAAAAACCTTTGGTGGCTCCCACTGACAATATGAAGTCCAAATCATTAGCCAGGCATTTAATGCTCTCCAATCCCTATCTACTTTAGCACCCTCACAGGCATATAAAAGTTGTCCTTCAAACTTCTGCTTTGCTGTCTTCATGTTTTTTGTTTCAACACTTCTCTTATCTGGGGGTTCTTCTTTCTGTTCAAACCCAATTTTACATATCCTTCAAGGTCCTCTGTGACCACTGCATGTGATAACTGGTTCACAAGTCTCTTCTCAGAATTGCTAAACCACTCAATGTCCGTATCACTCATTTGGTATTTATTAACTCACGATATAACTAAGTTTATTGTTTTTCCTGTCTCCTGAACCAGGCTATAAACTCTAAGAAGCCACCCCTAAAACATTTTTGTATCTCTCACACACGGCACAACGCCTCATATTCTGAGGTGCTCAAAAATTATTTGTAGATCGAAACGTGACCTAAGTATACTAAAATGATGAAAGCATGGCTAAGCCTTTGCAAAAGAGCTGAAATACATAAGGGTACTTTACATTTGTTTTCCCTAACCTTTATCAGACGCCAAAGGTAGCTGTTAAGAACTCAAAATACACTCACGTTTTATAAGAAAGAGAAAACTGCCAGTAAGAGGGAAAGTAAAAACACTGCAAAAACACTAGCCAAAATGAGACTCAATAACTCAAAACAAGTAACACTTTCCATCAGACTGTCCCTAGACTATTAGACAACTTGTCTAGCATATAGTCTTTATCAACCACCCTGTGGTTTGTTCATTCTTTTGATACAGCGAAAGTACAGCCACTCCTGATCATCTACCCATTTCTTTGCTTAGAGTCTAATTTCTTTCCCAGTTCTGGGGGAAAAGGGTTACCTACAGTGAGCTGTCTTGGTAGGTGAGCAAGCCCAGATCCTGATCTTTTCTTACATCCAGTGAAACTGAGTCTCAGGATCTGATTAAAGTAAAATACTCCAGACCCTTGCTTCAGATAAAGCTTACCTTAGAAACTGAACTATTCCTCTAAGTAAATTTTTAAATACAGAACAAAACTGTATCTTTTTATATGCACATACAACATATAAACGTATAGGAAGAGATTTAGAAGGGCACACCTGGAAATGCATATTTCTGAGAGGAGGATGGGATTGGATACATTAGTTGTTATTATTTTTAAACTTATGTTTCCTATTTAACCAGATTCCCCAGCTTATCTGTAAAAAATGTTTTTGTGGGTATAAGGAACTAAAAGAAGTCCACGGATCAAATCCTTCACTTCTGTCACATTACCACATCTTTACCTTCCTTAGTGAGAGGCAATATAAGTGTTGTACTGAAAGCAGTAAGATTTGAGTTCTAGTTTTGTCTCTGCTAAGAATATGCTGGGGGGGGGATCTTAGACAAATCGCTTTTTTTGTAAAATGGTGAGTTAGACTAAAACAGATATTCTCTGATTACTAGAAGATTTGCAAAGATGTATGAAAATTTATAAAGTCCATTCTATGGAGAAAAGTCACTTCTGAAGGGCTGCGAATCTAAGCGCAAGACGACAAATTCCCTTTCATTCAGCAAACACTGAGCCCTCGCCACATGCGCGGTAGGTATTAGAAAGCACTCCAAATCTTAGACGCTCAGTCGCCAGGGTTTAGACGGATTTGCAAAAGTCCTTTCACTCAAGAAACGTTTCATTTCTCTGGGCCGTAGCCATTCCCCAAAGTGACAAGGTCTACTTGCCGTCAACAGTCACCAAACCACTAGTAAGATGAAGACATACCTGCTGTGAACGCGGGGGTGACACAACTACAGTTCCCAGCATGCCTCTCTTTCCTACCACCGCCCTCTCCCGCCCCCGCTCCTGGATTCCCGCGGGCCGGGACTCGTAGTCCCAGCCCACAGCCATGGGCGGCGCGGAAGCACTCTAAAAATATGCTTTTCCCACCAGTAGGCCGTGAGCCCGCAAGTTCCAACTATAATCTTATGTGACTGACTAGGGTTTACCCTGCTCAGAGGCGAATTCCCTCCTGCCAGACCTCCTCAGATCGACTTACAGCCCGGGCGGGACCACGCCCCGGAAGTAGAGTCAAGTCGCCCAGACGACAGCCAAGAGCCTTCCAGCCACTCGGAGAGGGGCTGGGACCAGCGGGGCGGGCTTGGGGGGAGTGGTCCAGAGGCGAGTTGGGAGGGGGCGGACCGGGCGTCCCAGCGCCTGGGGCGGAGCCACAGCACGGGGCCGCGCGTCGGGGTGGCGGCGGGGCCGCGCCCGTGGGGAGAGGCGGCTGCGGCTGCTAGTGGGGGGGGGGGTGAAGGAGGAACCGGGAAGGGGGGGCAGGGCGAGCGGAGAGCCGTGTTCCTGAGGCGGTGGCGGCGTCTCCAACGAAAGAGGAGGAGGGCGGGGAAGGAGGATGGAGCAAGCTGGGGGTTGGGGTTGGCGCTAGCCGCAGCGGCTTGCCTCGTACTGTGGGAGAACGGCGGCTGCTCCTGGAAGTTGTGGGGTCGGGAGCCGGGCCGGTGTCTCCGCTGCCGCCGCCTTAGGCGGTGGGGAGGAGCAGGGAGCGGCGAGGCTTGGCGGGGGTCGGGCGGGAGGGGAAGGGCTGGGGAAGCGAGCTGGGGAAGACTGAGCGGGCTCTGCGCCGGGCGGGCGGGCGGCGGGGGGGCCAGCCACCGCAGCCGGGGGGACGCGGGAGGATGGAGCAAGTGGAGATCCTGAGGAAATTCATCCAGAGGGTACAGGCCATGAAGAGTCCGGACCACAATGGGGAGGACAACTTCGCCCGGGACTTCATGGTGAGTCGTTCCCCTTGCTGTCGCCTGCTCTCGCCGGCACCGAAGCCCACCGCCGCCTCGCCCGGCCGGCCCGGGCCGCCAGCGCTTTGTGTGCGGCTGTGAGGAGAGGGGCGGAGGGGGCGCGCATCAACTCCTAGGGCCGGGTGGTCTTGGAGGCGGGCAGGAGGTGAGACCGCCTCCGTCCCTCGGCCTCCTTTCCTCCCCTCACGCTTTCGCGGCCCCCTCCGCGGGCGCCGGGGGAGCGGGGGGAGCGAGGGGAGCGAAGGGAGCGGCCCCGATCGAGCCCGTACTCGGCACTGCCGCCCGCGACCACCTATTGTTTCTTGGGCCGGGAGCCGGAGGCGACTGAGGTGCAGACCCGAGGCGGGGGGACTCGTCTCTTCACCCCCCGCTCCCCATCCAGCCTGCCCCTCCTTGTAGGGTCGAGGCAAGGTGTCTACCCAGGGAGAGCAGATCGCGGCTGATGGAGGAACGGGGATGTTGAGGTTGGCATTAACTCGTGGGGTCCCTTTGCTCAAGCTGGTCTCAGAAGTGGGCAAGGTAGGAGTTCTGCCGTTTTGGGGTTCGTAGTTATTATCTCCAAGGCTTGGGAAAGGATTGTCCGTAGGGAATCCCGTGGCTTGCCCAATTCCATTTACCCCCGTCCCATCTCGTGTCTCTTGAGACTCAGGTGTGAGATGGCGTTGGGGTCATCATGACTTTAGGTTTAGAGGGGGTAAGTGTGTGTGTGCAGGGGTCGGTTATCCAGAAGGAAGCCTACTTCGGACTCCCTAGGGGATATTGTGGAAGGCGGAGGGGATGTGACTATCACTTCCTATCCGGGGTGGGGGTGGGGAACTTGGGAACAATAGTCCTGGTGGGGCGGAGGCAACGAAACGGGCCGAAGCCCTGAACTGGGAGATAACCTTCCAGCCTCCCCCCCCCCCCCCCTTTCCGCCCTCTGCTTGGGCAGACCGGCTGGAGAGGAGGTTAAAAGTCTTGTTCGTGAAATTGCTCTAGATACATCACTTGTGAGGGGGTCAGATCCAAAGGCGTGGGACCAGAAGTCGACTTCCTACATCCCCCCCCCCTTTTATTTTTCTGCTGGACAATGTTCCCTTCAGGGTTGTTTCTCGGTTTAGGAGGCGGTGGTTGCGGCTGCGGCTCCTACGGATATTGCGCAAGACTGGGGCGTTGGAAACTCTGGAGGTCTGGGGAATGGAAAAGGAAGTGGGACTTTGGGAAGTGGTTGCTCCTTAGCCTTGGCGGGGGTTTAGGAATGGGAAATAAGCTAGGGAAAATTTTGCTCCTGGACAAGATACACCTCCAAGAATAATCACTTAACTCCGAGATTCTTGATTGTAAAAAGGGTACACAGTTAATGTCGATGAAAATGAAAGAGCAGCAAACATTGGCTAGTTTTTGTTTCAAAGTACGGTTTAATTGTTTACAAGGTGCAGGTGAAATGACTTTTAGCACTGAAATACTTTTTCACATTTTAAAGAGACTAGGATGTAGTAAAGCTTTAGCATTAAAATTGTTAACAGCTTATAAAATAGATCGTTGACCTTATACAGTATTATAATAGTATTGTTGAGCTTTGTGATTCCCGTCTTCCTAGACCAATAATAGAGGAGAGGAGTAAGATTTCGTATCTTTTGAAAACGGAAAAATATAGATAAAATAATCTGCCTTATTTTAAACATTTTCTGTTGATATTTAGCCTATGTAGTTTTGAAAAATTAATTTTTGATCCAAGGGAGGTAAAGAAAAGAGGATATTTTCTCTTCTTACTAGTGAGAATTTTTATTGTGTTGGTATCTTTTGGATAGTCACTTAACAGTAATTGGATGGAGTCCCCTTGTTACTACTTTTTAGCAAATAGAAAATACTTACTTAGGATAGTTTAAAAGTTTAAAACAGGCTTTATTTTGGTTATGGAAGAAGAGGTGGTGTGGTCCTTGGTCTCTTCTAGTTTGCATGCTAGTCATCTTGTTATCCCTGGGCATATCCTCTCAGGAAAGAGCATTGTTTGGTGATGAAGGCCATCAGGACAGGTGCCCAGTCTCTGAACTTCTGTACTGGGGAAGTAGCCTTGGGGTTCATGCTTTGGGGATGAGTCAGGGATTCCTATTGGAGAGTTCATTTCTGAGTAGTGAATGAGTTTCTTTTTTCTTCCATAATACCTACAGATAGCTAGGTGATTCGAAATTCGAAATTTGATGACTAAGGCTATTTTATAGTGCCTGCTTTTTTTATTCCATGATTTGATAAGTAATAGCTATAATTAAGACTGATAGATGGTGCTGCTTTTTCCCTTGACTGGAAGGCTGGAGGGAAACCATGTTCCCTCTGCCATGGAAAGAGAATAGAAGATCAGCTAGTAATTCTAAGTGTTCTGTTATTTTTAAATTCTTCTGTGGATCAAAAATGCATTTTTAAATTTTAGCATTTTAGAACTGAGTCTTAGAAATAATCTAGCTATTATATTCAGTTATGAAGTACTAGTGTTCATTATTTCAAATTTGGAGATTATAGAATAATAATTAATAATGCCTTACTCTTAGGAAAGTGGAGTGGACATGCAGACTGTGTTCCTCCCATTGTTGGATCCTGTCTTTCTAGTCCCATCACCCAAAGGTGGTTTCTGTTAATGTTTTTAATGCATCTGTGTGACCATGTTATATATTTCATTTTATATTGTTGGGGTTTTTTTCAACTTAACATTTTGATAAGTGTTTTTCATTTGTAAAAATCATTTCAGTGGCTATATAATATTTCACCTGGCAACTATTTTATAGCTTAATCATTTCCTTGTGGTTGAATGTTTAGGCCATTTATTTTCTATTACATATTATAATTCTGTATTGAACATTTATGCGTAAAACTTCCTTATTTTGGATTGTTGCATAAGATATCTTCCAGTAGTGGAAGTACTAGGTAAAAGGATATAAACATTTAATACATGTTTATAAATAACTGAAGAAGTTGTATCTGTTTATACAACTGTCAGTAATGCATGAGTGTTCGTTTAATTATCTTGATCTTTGATAATTTGATGGTTGGAAGATGGTATCTTGTATTAATTTGAAATTTTTGATGACTAGTAAGGACAGAAAAATTTCCATCTGTCATTAACTATTCATTGAGTTGTCTATTCTTGGCCTTGGTGTGTTGCGTCCTCCCCAGCCCGCCCCTAAAGAGTAGAAAACTAAGATACTAAGATGGTGTAAAATTACAGCATCAAGATGATTACTTACATGTTGAAGGTTAAACATCTGATTTGTGGCAGATCCAGAACTCAATTTCAACTATTTTGACTTGGTCTTCTTTACAAGATGGCAGACAGTGATCATGACAAGCAAATGTATACAGTAGAGTGGTATGTATTCATGTTTGACAGACCTGGGTTTTATGCCATCTCTTTCATGGTCTAGCTGTTTGACTTTGGGCAGGCCACTTAGAAGAAAATAGTATAACTGATTTCTCTCATCTTTTAAGGAAGAAAAATGCTACATACTTCATAGGGCTGAGGTATGAGACTGATATTTAGGGTCATCATCTAACATATTAGTTTGTGCTAAGGTCTGTGTAGACTCATCTAGCTGATTTATGTAGTCAGTTACAGATAACTAGACATAGAAGGAAAGAGGTATCTGGGCTTTTGTTTTCAATCCTTCTCTTGTGCTTTTTAAAGCTTTATAATGTCTAGGGGCTCCTGGCTGGCTCAGTCCGTTAGGTGGCCAACTCTTGATCTCAGCTCAAGTCTTGATGTCAGGGTCATGAGTTCAAGCCCCCTGTTGAGCTCCATACTGTGTATGGAGCCTACTTAAAAATAAGTAAGCAAATAAATAAATAAAGGTTTATAATGTCTAAAACACTGAAACAAGAAGTAGATTCCTTTTGATCAGGCTGAAGTTTATCTAATTTACATTTAACGCTTGTATATTAAAAAAATCATAAAAGATGACACTTAAGCTACAAGTAAATACAGCAGTTTCGGCTTACAAACCAGTTCTCTCTCCATTTCTGAAGGTGAAAACAAAAATATAATGAGTGAATTCAGTGGAGTATTTAAAAAACAGGATGTAGCGGAGGTGTGAATTCTCGTACTTTTTTGTGAAATATTGGGAGGAGAGTATTTAAGGACATTTTTCTAAAGCTGAACTGAGGTATAATAGCAAGCGATGCATCTATTGTTATGTTAAAATGTTATTTAAAATAACTTTGATGTTTTAAGGTGATCTGAACTTAATTTATCTATCAGAGGTACCCAAGAACTACCATAGAAGCTATCCATTTCAAGGAATTTATTATATAAAACCATCTGTTCTACAAATAGTAATCCTGACAGAACTGTTCAAAAAAACCAGTCTGTTTGCTTTGTTATGATTAAATAATTGTTAGGCGGTTTTCATTTTACTACACTAACGTTAGTGACTTTACAAATTATTTTAAGTAGAAAAGAAATTAACATTTTTCGCCCCTTTTATATACTAAACACTGTGCCAGATACTCTACACCCTGTCTTACTTAACATGTCAACAATTTATGAGGTAGATATAACCTGTATTTTACACATAAGGAAGCATACTCTGAGAAGTTAAGTATTCTGCTTGACTTTAAAATCTCTGTTCTTTTTTAAAAAGTTTATTTATTTCAGTAATCTCTATATCCAACATGGGGCTCTAACTCACAACCCGGAGATTAAGAGTCACATGCTCCTCCAACTGAGCCAGCCAGGCACCCCAAAACCTCTGTTCTTTTTGTTCTGTTTCTCCAGGATACATCTGAGGTCCTTTGGGACCTGGCTGGGACTAGGCTAGTGGTGGAGGGTGCATCACTATGTAAAGGGATGGAGGTTTTAGAGTTGAACATGTTTGGGGTGCCTTGGTGGCTCAGTCGGTTGAGTGTTGGACTCTTGGTTTTGGCTTAGGTCATGATCTCATGGGCCCAGGAATCAAGCCCTGTGTTGGGCTCAGCAGGGAGTCTGCTGGAGACTGCCCCTCCCTCCACATGCACGCTTGAGTGAGCGCACTCTCTCTCTCTCACTCTCAAATAAATAAATATATCTTTAAAAAAAATAAAGTTGAACATGTTTAGGGGAGTGGTAGATAATCAGCTATAACAGAGCGGTTAACACCTTTTGGTTTCAAGAGTCCTTTACATTCTTAAAAATTATTAAGGGCCCCAGAAAGCTTTTGTTTATTTACTGTACTACAAATTAAAACAAATATTTTAAAAAATAATCCACTTTAAGGTAATAATAAACCATTCTGTATTAACTATATGATAATTATTCAAAACAAAAATTACTGAGAAGAAACATTTTTATATTTTTTCAAATTTCTTTAATGTCTGGCTTAATAGAAGAGAACTGGATTCTCATATCTGCTTCATTCATATGGTTGCAGTGGTACATTTCACATAGCATGACATGCCATGTACTCTAGAAAAGTCCACTGTACATTCCTAAGAGAATGAAAATAATTTTTAAAAATTACTGTGTTAAGGTCTGTGTGTTCTCACATTTGCAGGTGAGGAAACATAACTTATTATTATTAGGAAAAGAGTTTTAACTTCATGGACTCTCTGAAATGGTCAAGGGGCAGGCTGTCCCTGAACCATACTTTGATAACCAGTGAAGTAATGCATGGTAAGCATTAATGATGCTGCTGAGAAAGTTAGTAGGGGTTAGATTGTGGAAGTTCTTGCATCTATGCTACAATTTATTCACTAGTTCAATACCAGTAATTTTGAATAGTTCTATACTGCAACTCTTATTAGAGTCACCTGGACAGCAGGCAGGTATTAAGAAAATACACATAGTAACTGAACATTCTAGCAGTGAGTGTTTCCCCACCTCCAACCACTCACTCCCACCTGTTGCCCCAGTCTGCTTTAGTATGAGTCTTCACTTCTTTCGTTCAGATAGGTTCTAGTAGAAAAGCTAAGAATCACTACTATGGGTCTTTAGAGAGCCACTGTATGTTTTAAGAAGAGTAAGCAGCCATTTGACAGATTTGTGTTGTAGATAGTTGATTCTGGTGACAGTATTAAGGATGGAATTAGTGATGAAGGAGAGCATTTTGGAAGCTGTTGAAATATAAGAAGTGAGATGAGGGCCCGAACTTAAACTAAAACAGCAGAATATAGAGTATATATAGGATCTGATAAGGATTAAGAAAGAAGTTTCAGTGATTCAGTAGACGTGGGTGGTCAAGGAGAAAGGAATATTTACAGTATGACTCCAAGGTTCCTAGTTTGGTATACTATCACCCAAGTTAGAAAATACCATTTGGTATGGTTCAGAGTATGGGAGGAGAAAGAAGTAGAGGGAACCAAGTAGAAGATGGTTGGAAATTTCAGGATAGAAGAGAATCAGTTTAGTTTTAAATGTGATAAACTGAGGTGCCTGAGATATTGAGTAGAAATGTAGAGCTCAAGAGAGCTGACAGGATATAGTTAAAAATTTGGAAATCATCATGTAATCAAGAGGTAGTGGAAAGCGTGGGAGCAAGTAAGTTTATTCAGACGAGAATACAGAGTGCCCAGCTTTAGGTTGGAGAGCAGCAGCATTTAAAGAGCAGCCCCAAAAGGAGGAGCCAGTGACTGTCCCCGAGAAGGTGTGCTCAGAGAGGAGGAAAGGGAACCCAGAGGGTGTCAGAAAAGCCTGGGAGAGTTTCGGGAAAGGAGTAGTTAGCAAAATCAAATACTTCTGGAGGATTGGTAAGGTGAGGTTGAGAACATACCCATTCTATTTGCCAAGTAGGAGTGATTTGGTGACCACAAAAAGTGGTTTGGGTGGGATATGGGAAGAATTTAGATTATAGTTGATTGAGGAGAAAATAGGTAAAATGGGTATAAATTCTTAACATTTACATTTAACATTCTGAAAGTAGATGGTAGAAACCAGAGGAAGACAGATTGAAGGAGAGCTCCCTTCCCACACCCTGCTTTTCTTTTTTTAAGAAAAGATAGGTGCAATATTTTCCATGTTTCTTAACTACATGTATGTCCTCTTTTGTGAAATGATTGCTGTTTAAATATAATTGTAAAAGATAACAAGAACTGAGATCTCTGAAGTTTTTTATTTGAATTCTGGGTTTGAAATGTTAGAAAAAAGGAGGGAGGAAAGACGGGAAACCTGGAAGATTTTATGCTGCACAGCCTAAATAAGTATAAAATTTTTCTTTGTTAAACTGTTTAATATTGTGGCTTGTAGGTATTTTAAAAATCAGTAAGTTTTTTTGAGAGGTAATTCACCTACCATAAAATTCATTCATTTAAGCTGTATCATTTAATAGTTTTTAGTATATTCACAAAATTGTGCAGTCATCATTATCATCAATTTTTATCACTCCAAAAGACAGCCCATGCCCATTAGCAGTCATTCTTCCTCCCTTTCCTATCCCCCAGCCCTAGGCAACCACTAATCTACCTTCTATAGATTTGCCTTATATAAATGGAATCATACAATAAGTGGTGTTTTGTGACTGAGTTCTTTGACTTAATATAACATTTTCAAGGTTCATCCAGGTGTTGCTGGAATCAAAAATATTTCATTTCTTTTTTTTTTTTTTTTTTAGATTTTATTTATTTTATATGACAGAGAGAGAGACAGCGAGAGCAGGAACACAAGCAGGGGGCAGTGGGAGAGGGAGAAGCAGGCCTCCCGCTGAGCAGGGAGCCCGATGCGGGGCTTGATCCCAGGACCCTGGAATCATGACCTGAGCCGAAGGCAGACGCTTAACGACTAAGCCACCCAGGCGCCCCTTTCATTTCTTTTTATGACTAAATAATATTCCATTGTATGGATATACCACATTTTGTTCATCCATTGATGGACTTTTGAGTTGTTTCCACTTTTTGTAATATTTTCTTTATATATAATACATAAAATAGAATATTTTGTATTTTATGAATAATGCTACTATGAACATTTATGTACACGTTTTTGTTAGGATATATGTTTTCCTTTATCTTGGGTATATACCTAGGAGTAGAATTAATGAGTGATATGGTAACCATTGAACTTTCTGGGCAACCACTAGACTGGAGTTCACATTTTACATTCCCACCAATTTCTCTACATCTTCACTAACCCTTGTCTTCTTTTTGATTATAGCCATCCTAGTCGTGTGAAGTGTATCTTGTGGTTGGCTTGTAGGTTTTTAAAATATCTTAGTAGGTTTATATAAATGGTGCTGTATGTTTAATGTGTTTTTAAAACCTAGAGTGGTAAGAAATATTGTCTGTTTTTACATTTGCGACTGGTTTAGTTTCTTATCCATCCTTTGATGAGTATCCAGCCAAACATACTTTGATTCTAACTAACTTTTCAAGTGGAAGTAAACTTTTAAGTAACTCTCCACATGGCTTACCAGAGACAGCATAGTACAAATTTAAAAGTGTTAATTCTCCAGAATGTTTTATTCTGTGTATTTACTTTTAGAATACTGTTAGTTTTTTTCCTTCAATATTTGACATTTAGTTTGAAAAAGTTTTTTGACAGTTTGAAACTGAAAGTAAGACATTAACATTTAGATAGATTAAAAATTTTTTGTTTATATGTTAAACACTTCTATGTTTCTATAGCACTCAGTTCATTAGATTCATAAACATTTACATTTCTAACTTCCCCAACTGAGAGCCTCCAGGGCTAGCAACTGGGACTTAATTTTCTCTGTATCCTCATTGCTTATTATAGTGCCTGGCACTTAATAGGCATTAATGGCCATTGCATGAGCAGAAATTGCAGTGAGCTTAAAACTGTAAGAGATTTATTCTTCAGGTGGATTCTTCAAATGGTCCAAGCAGCTTGTCTTCTTAGATGAGCATGAGAAGTGCTTTTCCCCCTTCTATGCATATACACTTCTGTGCGTGCTTACACAATGTGGTTGTATTTTCAGTACCCACTGAAAAAGAAAATACGAGGTAAAGTGCTGGACTGCATTCAGGAAAAGTTTTAGATTAATAGGGTTTTATTAATTGTAATATCTTCTGCATAAATATGAAAAATAGTACATATTTTTCTCTGGACACTGGTTGGTATGCATAAGGATTCAGGGAACCACTTAAAGTAACTACTTATATATCCCCCCACTCCATGAATCCTACTTGGGGACCATTATCTTAGAATATTAATTTTAATAAAATATCTACTTTTAACTTTTGATTTTAGATTTCATTAATAAAATCCAGATATCATGTTACTGGCATTTCTTCAGAAATAGTGGTATCTTGTAACTTGTGGGTGTCTTGGGAGTGATTACAGCAATAGCTGCTGTTCTCTTCTTGCCTCTAGTTTCTTGCCTTATCCAATCCATTCCACATATCATACTCACTTTCCTAAAGTACCATTTTCAAGTGTTGGCATCTGTGGGATAATAGAAAGCATACTGGTTGTAAAATCAGGATATATGAATTTTAGTCCCTGTGTTGCTGCTTAGTTCTATTTTCTGTAATATGTTTATGTAGTACTGTGGAAACACGGTTTTATTTTTGGGGTGCCTGCGTGGCTTAGTTGGTTAAGCTTCATAACTCTTGATCTCAGCTCAGGTCTCCATCTCATGGTTGTGAGTTCAAGCCCCACATCGGGCTCCACGCCCAGTGTGGAGCCTACAAAGAAAAAGAAAAGAAAGAAAGAAACATGACTTTATTTTTATTAAAAAAAAAAAATGTAAGTTCAAAAACAACCCAAGGCTCCCTTTGATGACCATTAAAATTATTAGAATTTTAAATGGCTAAGCCAAATCAAAGCATCAGATCCAAGCTCTGCTTATTTTCAAACTGTAATTATATGCTGTCTTCCCAAATTCCCTTTCTCCTCTTCTCCCAATTTTGTAACTTTTGCCCTAGTTTAGAATCACAGCCCAATAGGATAAAGTCTGCACTTCTTAGCTTGGCATTCAGAGCCTTCTGAACATAGGCCCACATTACCTTTGCAGTGTTAAACTCCTGTACTCTGCTGTATATATCCCGTTCCCTCTAGAATAAGTTATTTCTTGTTCTTGAATGAAATCTTATCTGTGGTTGTACTATTAAACATACTTTTTCCATTTCTTAGAAAACTTTCCTTAGAGACCAGTACTTTGAAGATCAAAACACTAAAAATTGGGGTGCCTGGATGGCTGAGATGGTTAAGCAGCTGCCTTTGGCTCAGGTCATGATCTCCAAATCCTGGGATCAAGCCCAATGTTGGGCTCCCGGCTCAGCGGGGCGTCTGCTTCTCCCTCTCCCTCTGCCTCTCCCCCTGCTCATGCTCTCTCTCTGTATCTCTCAGTCTCAAATGAATAAATAAAATCCAAAAAAAAAAAACATTAAAAATTTAGAATGACTTTACCACGTTCACCCCAAAGTCAAAAGCAAAAATGTAATTCTCACTTTCTAGGGTAAATATTTTAGCCCAGTTGATCTTAGGAACTTCTCCATTGTAATATCTCATCGTAATGATATGTCTATTAATAATATCTCTATTGTAATAATATCTCCATTGTAAAATTTGGTTTTTAACATCATGGAAAAAAGCCTTGCATTAGATTTGAGTTCAAGATTTGCCTCATGTAAGTCCAGTGGTATGCAGTTATTCTACACCTTAAATTTCTTCCAGATAGTTGAACTTCTCTTCCAACATTTCATATTTCCTGTAGTATTTTTATTTTTATTTTTTTATCCTGTAGTATTTTTAGATTCTTAGGTTCTTGAGATTCTAAAAAAATTTTTAGATTCATGCAGTCAAGCCCTGACAATTATCTCCTTCTCTGTGAAATACACAAATGTCTTGTTTCCATTTGTATAATATTATAATGTCTATGAACTGGTTTATGGCGGATATAAATAGTTGGTCCCTCAGAGTTTTTCCTAGAGAATGTGGAATGTGGATCATGTTAATCTCAGAGGCCTTGGGATATATGCTACATTACATGCTAATCTATATTTCTTGTAATAACTGTTCTTAGATGTAATCTGCATTTGAAAAGCTATTTAACAACATTTGAATAGCTACCCTGGTAGGCTCTGAAGGAATGCAAAAATCCCTGCATTGTATCCCTGTCATTTTTCCATGATTCTTGCCATCCACTGTTCATACATAAGATGTTCCTGGAGTGGCCACTATGCCCTAGGTAATGTGTGTAGAATTGGCAATTGAAAATATGACAGTCATTTTCCTCAAGAACTTTACCAACTGTGAACAGACTTGTGAGAAGCAGCAGGAAGTTTTCCTGGAGGCATTGGATGAGCTTCAGGGGGCTGTGAACCTTTTCAAATCATACATAGTATTTTGTGTATAAGCCCATTTGGGGGGGTGGGGTAGAGAAGGTTCACAGCTCTTAGATTCTCAAGGGGCTTGGGTTCCAAAAACCTTAGACCTTCCAGGCTAGTAGAAAGATAGCAAGGTTTGGAGCCTGGCTGTGCTAGGATTATAAGCAGGTTATCTGGGGAAATTGTGGATATAATACCTACTTGGATGGACCAAGATCAAAACAGTTTGTATATAAAGCTACTAACATAGTATACACAAGGTACTCAATAGTAATTCAAGATGTCTTATTAGTCCAATGGAAGTGTATTCAAGATATAAACCTTAGAGGGAGGGCGCCTGGGTGGCTCAGTTGGTTGGGCGACTGCCTTCGGCTCAGGTCATGATCCTGGAGTCCCGGGATCGAGTCCCGCATCGGGCTCCCTGCTTGGCGGGGAGTCTGCTTCTCCCTCTGACCCTCCTCCCTCTCATGCTCTCTGTCTCTCATTGTCTCTCTTGCAAATAAATAAAGTCTTAAAAAAAATAAATAAATAAACCTTAGAGGGAGGATATGGACCATTTCCGCAAAAGAGACCACATTTGAGCTGACTCCTGAAGGAAGAGTTTGTCAGATGGACTAGCATAAAAGGCCTTTCAGATATAGAAAACTGATAGCGCTGGGGCGCCTGGGTGCCTCAGTCTTTAAGCGTCTGCCTTCTGCTCAGGTCATAATCCCAGGGTCCTGGGTCAAGCCCCACATCGGGCTCCCTGCTCGGCGGGAAGCCTGCTTCTCCCTCTCCCACTCCCCCTGCTTGTGTTCCTGCCGTCGCTATCTCTCTCTGTCAAGTAAATAAATAAAATCTAAAAATAAGTAAATAATAAATAAAACCCATGTGTTTCTAAGTGCTATTAGTTTTCTTTTTAATATTAATATTTATAATTAATGTAAATTAATATTATATTAATATAAATAATATAATATAAATAAATATAATTAATATAAATAAATAATATTTAATATTAATATATTTTTAAAATATTCCTTAAATCTGGTAATTTTACTTTATCTCAGATATATAAAATAGTACTTTTTATATAGTTCTTAGATGATTAGATTAGGGTTTTTAATTGGCTCCTGTTAAAAGTGCCCTATAAAAAAATTACATTAAAAAAATCTTTAGGACCTACACATATTATTTATAGTGATAGACCTCTTGCTTAGTTTGGATTTCTTAGCAAATGTGAGTTTTGCATAAGATAACTCAAGAGGTTTTGAGACTACACGTTTGGGACCAGAACCAAAGTAAGAAATGAAAGGAGTTCTGGAGTCCATGACACCAACATGTGAAGAATAGTTTTTCTGGATACCTTCTCATGTTATGTACTATGGATTTACTCATAAGTTATAGACCCTTTTATGTTAAAAGAAACATTAAAACTGTTTAAAAATTAAGAAGGAGCTTGTTGCAGGTTTTACAGTTAGAAGTTGGCAGAGCCGAGTTTGTTCCAAGTTATAAAAGCAGATGCTTTTTCTATGACATGATGTTGCCTAGGCCAACAATTGCATTCTTACTATTTAGGAAGAAAGTCAATAAAAAAAAGTGGGACATGAGAAATACAGAACAGTTCTTTGTTGGTATAGATTTTTGTTTGCAGCCTACTTCCAAACTGGCTTAAGTGGAAAAAAAAATTATTAGAATACTGCCCTTGAGCTGCTTGAAGCACGGGAGTCAAGAAATGGAAAGCTGTCTATAATCTTGCCTTTTCTCTTCACAGCCCCTTTCAACAATTTTTCAGTTTGTATGTGTCTCCAGGGCTGTTGTCTTTGCTTCTTTGCAGCTGCTTTATTTTTCTCTTTGCGTTTTGGCTTCACTGTTTGGGACTGCATATTCTGAATAAAGGCATCCCTTTTGGTGTCTAACCTGTCTTACTCACTTTATTTCAGTTTAGGGTAAGAGATCAGAAAGACTAGAGTTGCTCAATCTCATTTTCACATTCCTGAAAGAGTCCATCAACTTGCCAGTGAGAGGAGTATTGTGTGAGGTGACCAAGGTAGGGAGCTTGTTTAGGTGTATGTAAGGGAAGGGACTTTTCTTAGGGAAAGAGAATGATAGTTCACTAGGCAGGCAGTCTGAAGAGTACCTAGAACAAAAATCCTTGCAGCAAAACTGAAAAAAAAAAAAAATGTTTGTTAACTATTAAGGTTTTAGCCCCAAATAAAGTTCTACCCACTTTCTTTCAGAGAAGGGGAAAAGAAGCATAAAGAGTCCTTATGACTTGAGAGAATATTGTGTTGGCTCTGGTAGAGCATTATTTCACATACCCAGTACATACTAAACATCAGACAAGTTTTCGTCTGTGTGAAAACTAAAGATACTCTATAAGCTGGGATGCCTGGGTGGTTCAGTCAGTTAAGCGGCTGCCAGAGTCATGGGATCAACTCCCGCATCTGGCTCCTTGCTCAGGGGGGGAGCCTGCTTCTCCCTCTGCCTGCCGCTCCCCCTGCTTGTGCTCTCTCTCCCTCTCTAATAAATAAATAAATAAAATCTTAAAAAAAAAAAAAGATAGTCTATAAGCTGCATATTTATAGTATCTAAAATTTAAATTATATTTTTTCAGTGTTAAAATGAGGAACCAGAACATTACCTTCTTGTAAGTAAATATTATTCTAAAGATCAATTTTATTGAAATACCGTATCTAGTCATTCTTTGTTCACTCCTTGGCTATAAATCCGAAGTACATCACTATCTGAAAGACCAATATATTTTCTTCACAGTAGATTTTGCATCAATAAAATAAATCTATAGTTCTTTTAGTTCCCAAATCGTGTAAAAATTAAGTATTGTGGTATATTTGCCTTATTGTCACTGTGCCTTTCCTGTGTATCTGCTTGTGTCTGTGCCTCTCTCTGACACCTTTTGTCTACTCATCTTTTCTCTGTCTACTCTGTCCATTGACCTGTGTGTGCCTAAGATTTGTTAATGTGTGTTGGAAATGGGTGTTAGAAATAGATCAGGATGTACTGTGTAATTTAGAAATTTCCTGTTATTTATGCCTAATGTTTGTAATTCTTTACTTTTTTTTTTTTTTAAAACAAGTCCTACTCCTAACGTGGGGCTTGAACTCACAATTCTGACATCAAGAATCATACACATACTCTACCGATTGAGGCACCCAGACACCTCTGTAATTCTTTACTTTTAATACTGTAAATAGTTTATACGTAAATGCCAAGGAGGAACATAGAGTAGATCGATATCAATAATAGGATTCTGTAACTGAAGTGACTGGATATGTTCAAGCATTTATCACTAAACCTGTTCACTGGCATTATTAGATGTTCAAAATAAAAAGTTTTTCTTATTTAATTTACAATATGGATAATAGAAGATTATTAAAGTAAGAGAAATATGGTTTTAATGCTTAATATACCAGATGCTTTGGTTTTTTTCATTTTTGGAAAAGTAAAGAGGATGGGTATTTTAATGGTTCTAAAGCTTGAAACAAAAAATTTTTTTTTGTGAAAGTCAACGTTCATAGAAACTATTATTTCCTTTCTTGGTTGATAATTAGGTAGGCATTGGCTAACCCCACATCTTCAGCCTCTTCTTCATTCCTCTAACCCCCCATTGTAATTTGATTTCAAGGTCTACCATTTTGCCAAAATTGCATTTACTATGGTTGCCTCACATCTCCTAGACACATCCGGTAGATTCTTTATAGTAGTGTGTTTAACATTCAGCACTGTTCACTGTCTTTTTCTTTTTTTAAGTCCTTGCCTTGATGTTGAAGCATCATTTATATATATATATATTTTTTACCGACCTCTAAGTTTGTCTCTGCTAATAGTGGCTCAGGTGGAACATACTTTCTGTTTTTTACCCTGGTAGGTCCTATGGGAAATATAAGTGAATACTTGAATATTTAGAAATAAGAAGGAATTTTAATAATCTTGTAAAACTGACTATAGTGATATGGATTACTTTAATGTTGCTAAAGAGTCTCAAAGAATAATAAAGTACTGATTATTTTCTCATACTCTACATTCTTGTGATGACTAACAGATTAATCTGTTTTTAAAGTATTTTTGGAAAATATAACTTAATCTAAACTAGAAGTGTAGGGTGAATATTTAACCAATACACTTAATTTTCTGTTACCGCTCTATTACATGCCAGTTTTTATATTATTTACAAGCCATATATTGGTTGCAAACCATATATTGTTTATGCCATATCTAATATTTTCAAGTATGTTCTAGAATTATCTTACCATTTATTATTTTTCTCATTAAAGGAGGTTTAGAAAATTTTATTTTAACATAGAACGTGGATTGAATTGATACATAAATTGTCACTGTTTTATCTTTAAGATATGTTGTAACTAAGAAAAGTAAGAAAAATAATCTTTATACTGATGGGAGGGAATTTAATTATAGAAGGTCAAGGAAGGAATGTGTAGATGTCAAGAAAGAAAAGACCAGACAGAAGTAGTAGCATATCTTTGTGATATATTTTATTTTAGCAATTTGAGTGTCTAATGTTAAGTTATATTGGATACTCCAGCAAATGTAGATCACAACAGTTTTATCTGGATTAAACTTAGCCATTACTTACATATCTATGTAATTTTGAGTAAGTTATTTAAGCTACTCACAATCTGAGTTTCCTTATTCATAAAACAGGAATATTTTGCAGTATGAGAATTAGTAATAATATGAATAAAGGACATAATGTAGTGTTAGATGTTATTCTAAATAAATGATAGTTAGAAATGAAGAATGATTAAGGACATTAAGTGAGAAGTAAAATAAATGTGAAGGGAAAAGGCAACCCCTTGCTCTTTTTCTCTTTTGGACCTCTTTGATGATAGAGAAAAAAATAATGTATCTGATGTAATTATCTCATGATATCATTGATAGTAACTTGGGAGTTTTGACTTTATCCTCTAAGCCAGTGATCTCTCAACTTTTGATCACAGTAAAAATTTTTAAGCATGCACCTTCTTAATATAGTTTCATTAATTTATAAATTACATACTTATACAACTATGCTAAAATTTATTATTATAAATACATATAAAAATTAGAATGGGATGAGATAAAGCCTATACAAATAATATTCATAAATTAAAAAAATATTTAATGACAAAGTATATTTGTTCAGTAAAATTATAGTATTTTATAAAAAATCTTGATTTTAACACTTTGTGAAATAGTGTTTGAAAGACTGGCTCTGAGTTTAATGGCTTCCCTAGATTAAAAAGATACCTGACAGGGGCGCCTGGGTGGCTCAGTCAGTTGAGCATCTGACTTTGGCTGGGGTCATGATCTCCGGGATGGGCTCCGGATGGGCTCTGGGCTCCAGATGGTCTCCGGGCTCCAGGTTCCGTGCTCCGTGGGGAGCCTGTTTCTCCTTCTCCTGCTGCCCCTCCTCCTGCTTGTGTGTGCTCTTGCTCTCAAATAAATAAATAAAATCTTAAAAAAAAAAGATACCTGACAAAGATACATAGATACAAATCTTTTTTAAAATCATCATGCTTATTTTTATTTATTCATTTAATGGTTACTGAAAACCTGTGTGCCGGGTTTATTCTAGACTCTGAAAACTAGAACTCCTCGTGGAACTTACATTCTATTGGCAAGAGTCAGAGAATAACCTAATAAACAAGTAAATGTAACTATATATTAAATGCCGTGGAGAATAGTAAAACAGTAAGGAAAAAAAGGAGTAAAATATATCAGTTATCACCACGGTGGTGTTGTATAACAACCACAAACCTTAGTGGCATATAATAAATATTTTTACATGCTCTTGGTTGTCAACTAAACAGTTTTGCTGATCTTGACTGGGTTCATTCATGTTTCTGGGGGTTGGCTGGCTGTCAGCACATCCAGCCTGGCTGTGGCTGGGATGACTAGGATTGCTTGTCCCTTCTCTGCATGTTTCTCATTCCCCAATAGGCTACCAGATGTGGCAGGTGGCTGTTGCAGAGGTGCAGGTGAGGGGAAAAAATACACAAGACCTATCTAGTCTCGGAACTGGCACATTGTCATTTCCATCATTTTCTGTTGACCAAGGCAAGTTACAATGCCATCTCCACTTCAAGGGGTGGGGAAATAGATTTCATCTTTTAAGTCAAAAGAACTGCAGAGTCACATGTGATTTTAATGCAGGGAAGGATGAAAAATAGGCTTTTAATATGATCAATCTATCATATGACAGGTATAGGAGATATTATTACAAAAGGTGGTTAAGATATTGGACGAAAACTTGAAATGCAGTTACCTGCGAGGAGAGCATTCCAGACAGAGCATTAAGTGCCCATGGACCTGAGTTAAGAGTGTTGAAGGAAGCCATTGAGCTTGAGCAGAATAGGTGATGAAGAGAGTACTCTATTTGTGGTTGGGTAGGGAGTTAGTCCAACTGTCTAGGTTCTTGTAGGTCATTGTAAGAATGGCTTTTACTCTAAGTAAGATGAGAACCTTTGGGGTTTTACTCTAGGTATGATGTTAACTTTAACAGGATCACCTTGACTGCTATGTGGAGAATAAAATGTAGAAGGTTAAGGACTGAACGAGAGACCACTTAAAGCTGTTCCAGTAGGGCGCCTGGGTGGCTCAGTTGGTTAAGCGACTGCCTTCGGCTCAGGTCATGATCCTGGAGTCCCGGGATCGAGTCCCGCATCAGGCTCCCTGCTCGGTGGGTAGCCTGCTTCTCCCTCTGACCCTCCCCCCTCTCATGTGCTCTCTGTCTCTCTCATTCTCTCTGTCTCAAATAAATAAATAAAATCTTAAAAAAAAAAAAAAAAAAGCTGTTCCAGTAGTTGAAGCAGGAGGGCCTGAAGATAATGACAGTGAATATGAGGAAAAGGGATGAATTTGGAAGGCATTTCCTAGGTAGCATTCACAAGACTTGGTCATATTAGAAAGTGTGGGAGAACTCAGCTAAGTTGGACATTGAGTGATAGTGGTGAGATAGAGAATACAGGAGGAAAGATGAATTTGAGGAATTGGGTACTACTGAGTTCAAGTGAAAATGTATTGAGTTTGAGGTGAATATAGATATCAGGTCAATGTCATGGTTTCCCCTACAGATCCCTTAATTTTTTTGTGTATGGGTAATTATTGAACTCATGGAAGAAGATGAGGTTTCTGAGGTAATATATACTGAGAGTAACAGAAGAATACAGAACATGAGAGACTTCTCATGTCTTAAGTGTCTTCTTGAGGTTGATAAAGTGTCAGTGGTT
The DNA here is from genome assembly GCF_029215605.1 of Mirounga angustirostris. Taxonomy (NCBI): domain Eukaryota; kingdom Metazoa; phylum Chordata; class Mammalia; order Carnivora; family Phocidae; genus Mirounga; species Mirounga angustirostris. The sequence continues at coordinate 84,644,906 of NW_026991720.1, read as the reverse complement.
GCGAGAGAGTTAGGAACAGAATCTGGGGGGTAGTGTAGAGGCCAAATGGATTGAGGATTTTCAAAAAGAACTTGAATTTAAACGTGGATTTGGTGATTAGGAGTCATTGGTGATCTTGTCAAAAGCACTGAGAAGAGGGTGTGACAAGTTTGCATTAATTTTTTTTTTTTTTTGAGAAATAGAAGATATTAAGGGAGTTTTAGGCAGTTGTCAATAGGTAAGAATAGATTTTATTTTGCTTTTTAAAGCAGTGGGAGAATTACCATGTTCGTGAAATCCTATCTTACATATGAGTTGTCCTGAAAGGTAAACCTGCTGTAGTCATCTTAGGGAAAAGAGAAGCGGGAAGTGAGTAATGACAGGTCTATTGATGTAGATTATTATTCTCTCTTCTCTAAACCCTGAGTCCCTTCTTTTCCCATTTCTACCCTCTGCTGCCACTATTGTGCTGCTGTTTACATTGCATTCTGCTACTAAAGCAAGATGGTCATCCACTGCAACCAGAGCTGACTTAAAGCCCATAGATTACGAAATCAAGGAAGTGATTTTAAAACCCTACAGGTGTTGAGGTGGTGTCAGTTTGTGCTTAATGAACTCTCATATTTCTCACTGCAACCCAATGAGCAAGATATTATGGCCATTTTATGGATGAGGATATGGACACCAAAGTTGTCCTTCAGCATGGTAAGGGCATTGGGAGCAGTAGAGCTCAAATAGTAGGTAATGCCATGCACAGCTTTTTCCTTTTAAGGTGCATCAGTCAGTGGTAATCATTAGATGGTAGCATATGATATGGCAGAAAACTGTTGATGAAGTAAATAGAGTTCGACAGAGTAAAGGTGTAACATATTTACCCTTTCTCCTTTTTTGCTCCCATGGCACTTTGCATCTATCTCTGTTATTCTCCATATCATATTGCAATTGTATATTTATTTTCTGTTTCTGTTACTAGGTTGTAAGGACTTCAGTGAGCAGAGATCCAGATTCAGAGATTCTGAGATCCAGTGGCCTGGATCTGTCTTGTCTTTATACTTCTGGTACCTAGTCAATGGCTACATGATAGGTGCTTAGTGAATCTTGTTAAATAAATTAATCATTATAATGTACTTAAAAATATGTTTATCAGATAACACAAATAATGATGTGTATGTATTAAATGCTATATATCTTGTTTATATAATGAACTCTGCAATTAATGTCACCAGGTCCGTTATATTGGATCCTCAGACTAATCCAAGTCCTATTTTTGCAGATGAGGAATCTGAACTTGCCCAAGGTCACATGGGTAGGGTAGTAAGAGGCAGAATTATTCCAACTATAAAACTTATGCTATTAACTATTATGTTTTATTGCCTCTTTCAATGCACTTGTTGTTGGCACCAGCAGCATGATCATCCATTCCTAATTTGAGAGAGAGAGTGACTGGCAGAACCTTTAAAATAAGTGGTTGCCACCCAACCCTGCTCAGACCATCATCTCAAACTTGTGGGCTCCAGAACCGTGAGAAAATACATTCCTACTGTTTAAGTCACTCAGTTTGTGGTACTTTGTTATAGATGCCCCAGGAAACTAACACAGTCACATATGATTTTCGTGGGCCCTGGGTACTTTGGCCTGTAAAAAAAATACTCAAAATTACTTTGTGACTATATTGGTATAAAGAGAAATAAAACCAAAGCTAGATCATATTCAAAAAAAAAAAAAATAAGCAGTTGCCTGACACCTTAGAATTTAACATATCTGCTGGCTGTCAGCTATTTGTCAGAGTCCTTTACCTTAAATATGCTTGAGTATAGATTGAACATGTTAGTGTCCTGTAGCTTTTAACGTGGAATTTTTTTTACATGCTACATGTTAACCATTTTTAATCACAGGTGGGAGTGGGAGGTGGCTTCCTCTCTGCAAACTTATCAATCAAAGCATTTCTGTTCATATATACTAGTTAGTGTATATTTTGATAAATAATATTTAATGGTATAGTGAGGATAAATAATGATAATATGTTTTTAAAGTCTCTTTTATCAATGTAACAGCTTCATTGAACCAAAACTCCATTGAAAGTAGAGTTTAGCACTAATTTAGTATGTAAAAGTAAGGCTAATAGGCTCCTTTTCACCCACTGAAGTTATAAAAACATGTTAAATGGTCACCTCTGTATTTCTTAATTACATCAGAATTGGGATGAATTGTAGAATTATCCTAAATTTGCTTCATTTCAAAGAGAATGAGTTATTCTGAGTTTTTTGGCAAATTCAACCCATTTAAATTCTATTCCCTTTCCTATATATATATAGGATCATAGGAAAAAGATCATTCCCCCTAAGGGAATTTTCAGTAGAGATGGGGAAATAATGATGTACACAAATAACTAATGCAAAACTGAGCACAATACTATGGGACAAAGTGCCATAAGGATTCTTTTTCTTTTTCTTTTTTGGTAACTTTTTAAAATTGTGGTAAAATGTACATCAGATTTACCCATTTTAACCATTTTTAAAAGTGTATAGGTCAGTGGCATTAAGTATATTCACATTTTTGTGCAATGAGGATTAGTATAAGGGAAAAATTACATACTGTTAGGTCATAGAATGCTTTATAAGAAAGGAGTTTTAAAGTGAATCCAGAAGGGGTGCACCTGGGTGGCTCAGTCGGTTAAAGCATCCAACTCTTGATTTCGGCTCAGGTCGTGATCTTGGGGTCGTGGGATTGAGCCCCATGTTGCACTCCAGGTTTGGCGAGGAGTCAGCTTAGAACTCTCTCCCTCTCCCCTGCACCGCTCCCCCCTCCCAACAACGCACGTGCTCTCGTACTCTGTCTCTCTCTCTCTCCCTCTCTAGGGTAAATAAATTTTTAAAAACAATAAATGTTAGATTACAGGGGATACGCTCTAAAATAATTTAGCCCCAGAGATTGTCAGTGTACCCACACTACACATTAAATATTAAGGCTTATACAAGCAGTGTTGTGTGTCTCAAAGGAATCAAACTGACAGTGTAGTATTGAGTCACACTGATGTCCTCATCCTATTAGAAATTAGCTGGGTACCTAAGAATTGTCACTTCACAAAGTGATGCAGAAGAATACCACCTTGCCTAAAACTTCTTTTCGTAATATAAAAAGTAGCTGAGGGGTGCCTGGGTGGCTCAGTTGTTAATTGTCTGCTTTCGGCTCAGGTCATGATCCCAGGGTCCTGGATCGAGCCCCTCAATGGGCTCCCTGCTCAGCGGGAAGCCTGCTTCTCCCTCTCCCACTCCCCCTGCTTGTGTTCCCTGTCTTGCTGTCTCTCTCTCAAATAAATAAATAAAATCTTTAAAAAAAAAAAAAGATTATCTCTCTCCTTCTTCTTTTTCCCCTCCCCCCCAAAATAAAATAAGTTCAAAAAAGATATAATATCCACCATATTTGGGTAAATTTTTTTTAATGTAATAAATAGTTGTTTAGAGGAAGTCAGTCAGTATGCCAATGTAAGGAGATAGGTGGAACATCATTTAGGGGTAAAGCCAATTTGGGGCACCTGGGTGGCTCAGTCGGTTGAGCATCTGCCTTCGGCTCAGGTCATGATCCCAGGGTCCTGGGATCAAGCCCCGCATCAGGCTCCCAGCTCTGTGGGAGGCCTGCTTCTCCCTCTCCCACTCCCCCTGCTTGTGTTCCCTCTCTCACTGTCTCTCTCTCTGTCAAATAAATAAATAAGAATCTTTAATAAAAAAAAAAAGCCAATTAGAACGCTTTTTCTCTCCAGACTTACATTTAAAGCGCAAATATAATAAAGATCAGATTTGACCTCATAAAAATAAAAAATATCTATAATACAAAAGGTAATGCAAGGTTAAGCAGTAGATTAAGAGAAAATGTTTTCAACGCATTTATCAGATAATGGGTTATTATCTAAAACATGAGTAGCTTCTATATATCAAGAAAAAGAACACTCCAGTAGAAAAACGATCATATGCTATGAATGGTAATTAACAGAAGAAAAATGCAAATAATTAATGAACATGGAGAAAAGTCATGTAAATTAATCAATATTAAATTTGGGGGGAGTTCTTCACCAGATTCCACCAAATTTCGTAAAATTCAAAAATTGATAATTGTAGCAATTCAAAAATTGATAAAACAAATGTTGGAAAAGATAAAGAAAAACTGGCATTTTTAATTTGTTGATAGTAATATAAACTGGTGAAACCTTTTTCAGAAGGCAGTTTGGCCACTTCTCATAGAATTGATGTATGTACTCTGACCCAGCATGTCAATATTGTAAAGAAAAGATTCTTTTCTTTACAGTATTTGCTATGTATGTAAAATAGTATGTCCAGGTATTTCATTGCAGCAATTTTTGTGAAACAAAATAAAATATCTATTAATAAAGAGATTTAACATGGTTGACTACTTCTAAGGAGAAGAATATAGAGAAGGGGGGAGTTTTTTTTTTTTATTTTATAATTGTGTGCATAAGAGATTTAACATAGCAAGCCTGAAACTGCTATCCTTAGAAAGGCCTGCTTGCAAGATTAGCCCTTGGAGAGTCTCTGGGACTTACTGCTTTGGGAGGGTTCCCATCATTCCATGATAGGAGTGGCTCACCATGCCTTTACTGTATGTATATGGTTTATGCTGAACACTTACTTTGCTTCTGGGAATCTGGAATTTTGGCTAACGGTAGGCCGTGACCAGCCCCCATTGAAAACACTGGGCACTAAATCTCTAATGAGCTTCCCTGGTAGACAGCATTTCACAAGTGTTGTCACAGCTTGGTTACTGGAGGAATTAAATGGGTCCTAGGTGACTCCATTAGGAGAGGACTCTTGAAAGCTTATCCCTAGTTTCTTCTGGACTTTGCCTTATGCATCGTTTCCTTTGCTGCTTTGGCTTTGTGTCCTTCAGCTGTAATAAATTATAGCTGTGAATGACTATATATAGTCCTTTGCGTCTTCCTTGTGAATCACTGAACCTGAGGGTAGTCTTGATAGTTTGGATGTCTGGATAGTTTGAATGTTTTAGCATATTCATGTATTGCTTGTATAAATTTTAAAATATTAAATTTAATGTATTACATTTTAAATTTTAAGTGTATATGCATATACATAAGGTACATACATATATGCCTCACCTCTAAGGATATATTGATGGGTTTTTTTATATGTGTGTATTTTGTGACCCATTTATAACTTGGGGTACATTTATTTTGTATATCTTTCCCCTGGTGATAGAAAATTGAAAGCTTTCCTTGGTGACATTGTAGGTAATATAATAAAGAACTGAATAAAAGGGGTTTAAGTATATGCTCTCTGGTTATACAAACTGTATTATCTGAACTTACTGAACTAAATGTGTTATAACTGTGACAGTAGGGTGCCAGTTTCATTGACTATGTGATCTGAATGTGCTTATCAGTTACCATTATGTCTAAAAGACTTGCCATGCTTTATTTGATACATAATACATGGAAGACACTGGGCACTGTCGGGGAATAAAGAGAAATATAAAAGATTGTCACTGACAGACAAGAAATTATAATCTTGGTTGGCAGCAGCTGTGGTAATGATGGGCTAACCCATGTAAACAGATGATGGGTGTAAAAGGCAGAAATGATAAATGCTGTACAACCAGGATGTACTTTTGTAATGTATGCTACATGAAGTCGGGATTTTGTCCTGTTTCCCACTATATCTGTAGCACCTAAAAGAAAACCTGGCACATAGTCTAGGTTAGGAGAAAATGATGTGAGATCAGTCATCCTCATGAAGGTGATAATTGAATCTCATTCTTTTCCTTTTATGGTAAGTGTCTGAATCCAGTATGTCGGCAAACTGAAAAAGTAGATGTTTTTTGAAAATTGTAACTGTTAATTCATGGTAGAGCAGAACTATCTGATTTTATATGAATGTTGTGTGACCTGGTAATCTGAGATAATTTAATGATGTTACCCACAACTAGTTTCTCCTTTTCCTATGACTGGATAGACATTTAATTTTAAAGCAAATAACTACAAAGGTTGCTTTTCATTTAAAAAAATCTTTTAATTGTGGTAAAACGCAAATACAAAGCTTAGCTTAACCATTCGTAAGTGTACAGTTCAGGAATTTAAGTACATTCACTTTGTTGGGCAACCAGTGTCTACAACTATTTCCATCTTGCAAAACTGAAGCTCTACACTCATTAAACAAGGCCCATTCCCCTCCTCTCCCTGTCCCCGGCAACCACCATTCTACCTTTTATTTCTAAGACTTTGACTACTCTGGGTACCTCACTTACGTGGAATCATGCAATATTTATCTTTTTATAACTGGCTTATTTCAACTAGGATAATGTTCTCGAGGTTCATTCATGTTGTAGCATGTGCCAAAATTTCCTTCCCTTTTAAGGCTGAATAATAGTCTATTGTATATGTGTACCACACTTTGTTTATCCATGTGTCCATCAGTGGACATTTGGGTTGCTTTCACCTCTTGGCTACTGTGAAAAATGTTGCTACAAACATGAGTGTACACATACCTGTTTAAGACTCTACTTTCCATTCTTTTGGGTATATACCCAGAAGTGGAATTTGTGGATCATCTGGCAATTCAAGTTAAAATTTTTTGAGGAATTGCCATACTGGTTCCCATAATGACTGTACCATTTTACGCTCCCACCAGTAGTGCACAAGGATTCCAGTTTCTCCACATTCTCACCAACATTTGTTATTTTATTTTTTTGGTAGTAGCCATTGTAATGGTTGTGAGAAATGTCATTGTGTTTTGATTTGCATTTCCCTCCTGACTAGTGATGTTGAGCATCTAACCCTATGTGTGTTGGCTCTTTGTATATTTTCTTCGGAGAAGTATCTACTCAAGTCCTTTGCCTATTTTTTAATTGTGGTGTGGTTTTTTGTTGTTATTGTTGAGTTGTGGGAGCCCTTAATATCAAGGTATTTCTGTATATCCATCTTTAGCACAGAGAAGCCTCAGTCAGCTTATAAAAGCTTACCAATCATAATAAAACAAAACTTATGACTCATTTTCAGATGCTCTCATCACACAGGATAGTGGCGTCATATTTCCAGTTTAATTAATAGTTCTTACAATCAGCTGAAGTTTTAGTCATTTATCATTTTTCCTCACAAGACTGCCTTACAGATTGACATACCTTCTGCTTATCTCAGTAAAGTTTCTTGTGAATATATTAGTATATTCTCTTCAGTGACTTTAACCACAGTTTGAAAAGCTATCAAAATATTGGCATCTTTTGGGGCACCTGGATGGCTCAGTCGTTAAGCGTCTGCCTTCGGCTCAGGTCATGATCCCAGGGTCCTGGGATCGAGCCCCGCATCGGGCTCCCTGCTCAGCGGGAGCCTGCTTCTCCCTCTCCCACTCCCCCTGCTTGTGTTCCCTCTCTCACTGTGTCTCTCTCTGTCAAATAAATAAAATCTTAAAAAAAAAAATATTGGCATCTTTTATTTAAAAATTTGGCTTATTTTGTAACTTTTTCTTAAGAAGTTAAACCCATTCTAGATAATTGTAAGTTATTTTTAGTTATGTATTTCCTCTATATCATTAGTTTGTATGTTTTTAAGATTTATTTATTTATTTGAGAGAGAGAGGGCGTGCACGTGAGACAGCGTGCATGATTGGGGGAGGGCAGAGGGAGTGGGAGAGAGAGAATCTCAAGCAGACTTCCCTATGAGCATGGGGCCCAACATAGGGCTTGATCCCAAGACGCATGAGATCATGACCTGAGTCAAGATCATGAGTTGGATGCTTAACCGATTGAGACACCCAGGTGCCCCATAAGTTTGTATTTTTATTTAAGGTGTTGCATTAAACAAATTATTTTTGTTTGATTTTACATGTTGGAAGAAAGAGGAGCACTGTTTATCATTATTACAAAGAGATATTTGAAGACAAAATAATGCCTTAAGTAACTTGGGGTACATATATTCATTATCTGGCCTTTCAGGACTAAGTCTAAAATAATGCCAGAATGAAATATTTTGCAGGGAATCTGAATGTTTAGTATCAAAAATAACCTCCGATTTGTTTCCCCAGGAAATACACAAAAGCTTTAAGAACACATATTTGCTTAATTACCTGGATTGGGGTTTAATTCTTTGATTTTAGTCTTCTTTCCTATCTTGGGTTAGAGTTATAGAAGTGATAGCATTTAGACTTTAACCCTAATTTTAGATAGCTTATCAGTTATTCCCTCTCTCCCTCAGCATTTTCTATTTACTGTCTTCCTACCTTAAATATCTGGTCTTCCAGGTAGTCTAGCTTCATTAGTGTGGTTTGACATCAAGTTATGTTAAAACCTGCATTTTTTATCTTTCTTACTTATTGTTCTTACCTAACCTTTCCTGAAAAAGTTACTTGCTAAGTTCACTGGCCAAAGTTTCTAGTAGACCTGATTGTTCATTTGTAATTTCTTTGTGTTACTCCTATTTCAACCAGATTCTGCATTCTTGTTATGTTTGACCCTGTCAAATTAATGTTCTAATGAGAAGGTCTGCAGTGAAGAATAGAGACTTAGTAATACTCATTTTGAGGAGGATGGGTATTCCTTATTACTGGATGGGACTGGATGCCTTGGTTAGCATGCTCAATAATTACTATTAACAATATTACCTAACCTCCTTTTAAGGATTTTTTATAACAGCTTTGTTGAGGTAAAATTCACATGTATTGAAATTAATTCATATATACCATAAAATTCACCTCTTTAAAATATACATTTCAGGGCGCCTGGGTGGCTCAGTCGTTAAGCGTCTGCCTTTGGCTCAGGTCATGGTCCCAGGGTCCTGGGATCGAGTCCCACATCGGGCTCCCTGCTCAGCAGGAGGCCTGCTTCTCCCTCTCCCACTCCCCCTGCTTGTGTTCCTGCTCTCGCTCTCTGTCAAATAAATAAATAAAATCTTTAAAAAAATAAAATAAAATAGACATTTCGGTGGTTTTTATTGTAGTCACAAAGCTGGACATCTGTCATCACTATCTAGTTTTGGAACATTTCATCACCAAGAGAAACCCCAAACCCATTACCAGTAACACCTTATTTCTCCCTTTCCCCAATACCATGGTAACTACTAATCTACTTTCTGCCTCTATTGATTTTCCTAGTCTGGACATTTCATATAAATGGGATCATATAAGATATGCTTTTTGTGTATTTTACATAGTACAGTGTCTTCAAGACTCATCTATTAAGTATGTTATCAGTACTTCATTCCTTTTTATTGCTGAACAACAGCCTACTGTATGAATATACCATATTTTGTTTATTCATCAGTTGATGGATATTTGGGCTGTTTCCACTTTTTGGCATTTATGAATAATGCTGCTATGAACATTTGTGTACAAGGTTTTATGTGCACATACATTTTTAATTTTCTTGGGTATATATCTAGGAGTGCAGTTGCTGGGTTGTAACTCTATATTTAACCTATTCAGGAATTGCCCAACTGTTTCTATTAGGAATTTAAAACCTAATTCTATAGACAAAAGTTTGGCAACCTAGCATGACTTTATCTCTACTTAGTCTCTCCTTTGTGAAAAGTGGTAATGATTGTATTCAAGAAGATCCTTTATTACACTTAATTTTTTATATCTTAAAACAAATACCTTTTATTAAACAAAGAGTGTTTTTATGCATTGATAGGAAAAATTGGCTTGGCAGATCTCTTAATAGTAATTCTTATGTATTACTAGACTTGGGGAGTTGAAATGGAAAGGTGTAAAAATATGGCTTGTAAACTTATTCTGGTTTGCCAGGTAATTTTCAAGCCTTTGGATATATATAATAATTAGGACTTAGGTGGTCTCTGTATAGATTGGTAATGGAAGGATTAGAGAGAACATCAATGACAGTTTATTTTCTACCATTTTAGATTTTGGCTTATGATTTATTTTGTCTAATGGGTCTAAATAGACTTGCAATGTACAGTTAAAAATTGCTTTCTGAGTTTTTTAAAGAGGAACTGGAGCTGGTAGTGAGCAATGTGGTCTCAAGTATCCCACTCGTAGTATGACACCAAATCTTAGGGTATACACAAAAGAGGATTAAAATGCTCTTTAAGAACAAAAATTTGGCAGTAATTGAGTATACAGATAAAGGTAATTTGGTGTCTGCCAATTCAGCTAATCTGAGGCAGCTAATTAATATTTTTCCTAAATTCCTCATCTATTAATAAACCCTACATGCTTATCTCAATTTTTCCATACTTAAAGACATGCTCTATGGTAGGTGCTACATAGGGTGCTTTACATGCATGGTTTAATAAATGCATTTCTTCTGTCTTTACTCCTTGACATAATTAATGTAATTTATTTATCACATTAAAAAATAATTATTACATAAATACTGTTTATTTATAGTATTTATTTTGTTACGCCCACCAAGTTTGTTCTTTTCCTTCATTCAAAGGGCTTCTTAAATCTTTTCATTTTTAATTGAAAAGACATTGTAATTAAAGGAAAAAAACTTAAGTTACCTATATCCTATATTAAAACAGCTTTTTGTCTTCATTGGCAGTGGGACTAGAAAGTAAGGGGCCAGGTTTGGGAGTTGTTTACTAAGGTACACTCACCAGAACTTGAAATGGATTAGGTGTGAGAGGAAGCAAGTAGGATAAGGGGGAAAAGGCTCAAACTACTAGGAGGTCTGAAGCCTGAATGGGTAAGGAGGGCAGAGGTGCTGTGGAAAGAAAAAGAGACGTAGAATCATTTGAAAAATCAGGTAGGTTTCTTTTTATCTAGTTAGGTTTAAATTGCTGTTGGGCATGTTAGGTAAGCTGTTTGAATATGGACTGAACTGAAAAGTCAGGACTAGAAATAGAGATTTTGGAATCTTCATAAATGTACTCGGTTAAAGTCACAATAGGGAGGGGATAAACTTGCTAAAAGATGAAATCTGAGGAGAGAACAGTTCCAGAGAAAACACAACAGTTAGGGGTTGGGAAGCAGAGGAGGCAGAAAGGACTAATTAGCAGGGTAAGAGGAGAATCAAGGGACTGTTGTTTCATGGAATCTAAGAAAGGAATTTAAAAAGGGGAGGATCATCTGTATTAAATACTTTATAGGAATTGAGGCTTTGAGATTTTGATGCCGTTTGAAGATTACTGGTGACTTCATAAAAGTAGTTTCAGTAGAAGTAGTAAAGATAAGATTGAAATTTTTAAGGGGTTCGGGAGTTAATGACACCAGTAAGTGCAGATTTCTCTTTAAAACTGGTCTGTTGACCACAACTTTGTGGCAGTCTGGCTGAGCAAAAAATAATTAATTTCCATATAGTGGTAAATACGTATTGAACTCTTAAACTGCTAAAGTGACTCTTCCTGTGCTATATTTGTTTTTGCAAAGATGAATAGGAATTCTGCAACCATGCTATTAATTTGGGGGTCTTCTTTAATTTTTTAGTTGGACAGTTGATGTTATTGTGGCTAAATGTGTTAAAGCTGGAACTCTGTATTCTCAATTTTACTGTACGTTTATACTATTTGTTGTGGAATAATGAGATTGGTGATAGATTGCTTTGGAATACTTTGAGAGTCTGGGCTTGGTAGAGTATTCCCCCGTGTAAACGAAAGGGTAACAGGGACTGTTATGACAGTGTTTTCTTAAATCAGGACACATCACCAGATCATGGGTGGCATGGTCAGGAGCCGTAGGTTTACCCAAATTTTGGAATTTCTATTTTTTTTTTTTATTACTCATTTGACAGAGAGAGACACAGCAAGAGAGGGAACACAAGCAGGGGGAGTGGGAGAGGGAGAAGCAGGCTTCCCACTGAGCAGGGAGCCCAATGCGGGGCTCAATCCCAGGACCCTGGGATCGTGACCTGAGCCGAAGGCAGATGCTTAACGACTGAGCCACCCAGGCGCCCCTAAAGATTTTTTTTATTTTATTTTATTTATTTTTTATTCATTTGACAGAGAGAGACACCCAAATTTTGGAATTTCTGAGCAATTTGCTGTGGAGGCAGTGGGACAAAATATTCGAATTTGAATTAACCTGCAAAACGTGGAACCAGTTATTTCATGAGTTAAATGGCTAGAGGAGCATTAGATAAAGGATGATGAAGAAGGAATGAACGAAAAGGTGAGAACCTGTGTGTAGAAACAAAATAATCAAACCTAGGAACACTTTTTTTTTTTTTTTTGCCATTTGTTGTATTAAATATCTTCATTTCAGTAAAATTAATACATATAACAAAACAATTTTAGTGTCCTCTTAATTCAAATGGAATTCTACTTTATTTCCATAAGAATGTAACTTGCAGGTAGACAGAGGATAAACTTGCATTACATCTTCTTAACTTACTTTGATCTTGAGAAAGCACTGTATTTTCTTTTGCGACCCAAGAACAGGAACCTTTCCTTTAAGGAAAGTATTGCTTGTTGTCTAGGCTGTGCAAAAAACAAAAACAACAATAACAAAAAAAACGACTATAGGCTTGTGAAATTTTTATAACTTTCTTTTCCTTTTAGTTTTTATGCTTTGCTGTATTTATTATTTTTAAATATAAAGTCTATAGTACAGTTTTATTCTAAAACAAGTTCTCAAGGGGCACCTAGGTGGCTCAGTCCCTTAAGCATCTGACTCTTGATTTCCACTCAGGTCATGATTGTATGGAGAGGGCAGATCAAGCCCTGTGTTGCCTTCTGTGCACAGCACGGAGTCTGCTTAAGTTTCTCTCCCTCTTCCCCACCGCGGTCGCACGTTCTCACGCACGCGCTCTCTCTCAAAAAAATGAATAAATCTTTAAAAAACAAAAACAAAGACAAGTTCTCAAAATTAAGGTCTATTGCTACCCCTTCAAGGAGAATTTAAAAAGCTGCTACGTTGAAGAGATCTCCTTTACTAGTAGTTGATGGAACTAGAAATTGAACCCCAGTTCCTCTGACTCAAACCTGTCCCATTGTGAAGTACTAATAAAGTGTAAGAGGGCAGAGAAATTTGTTTCCTAAGTATACTGGTCAATTCTAATTTGTATTAATTTTCTCTGAACATTACCACCAGAGAAGGCCTAAAGAGTGTATTTACTCACTACTGTTTGTCCTGGATTATGCTGGTAGTAGCTGGTATTAATAGAAAGAAGACATGGTCTGCATTTTTAGGGAATTCATGTTCTCATGGTATATATGCATATATAAGTTAACATTGGGATATGTCCTAGATGAGAGGTAAATATAAAGGACTGTGGGTAGAGATGAGGAAGCACTTTGGGAGGAAGTGGAAGATGGGGTTTGGTACCAGGACTAGTCTCAGGAAATGTTTTAGTGAGAGGATTTCTGTAGTGAGCTAGAAGAAAGTGAGGAGTTTGTTTGGTGTATACTATTAGGAAAATAAGCATTAAAATCAGCTTGAATAAAGAATAAAATCTTTTTGTTACCCAAAGACCCATATGATCAGCCCCTACTTCAAAATATGTCCTTTTACTATCAGTCCTGACTTAGCTTCAAATAAGAAGGCACAGCTTGCTCTCTGAAGAAGAATGGCAGATAAATTAATCTGTTATATAGCAGTAGGTAAAGCGTGAGCAAAGATAGGAAGATGCATTTTGAAAGGCAGAGTTGCATGTTTTGCAGTTAAAGGTAGACATTACAGTTGTATAGTTTAAAGACCCTTTGGTTGTTTTGGTTGCTTACAATGGGTATTAGGGATATGCATATTTTTATATAAATAGGTTTGTAAAGATTTAAGAAAAGCTGGTTAGAGATAGTATACTTTTGGTGGAAATTACACTATGATTTTACTACTTGTTGCTGTTACTTTGTATTTGGGGTTTTAAAAAAGCTATTTTGTCTTAATGATCATATAACTTATATGGTAAGTATTAGTAATATTACAATTGAGTGGCTTTTGTGATAGACTACAGTTACATATTTCAGGTATAAAACCGGATGAATCTATTCATTTAATAGTTATTACTAAGTGCCACCTGTGTGCCAACCCCCCTCCCTTTTAAAATTCAGATGGATTCGGGCGCCTAGGTAGCTCAGTCGGTTAAGTGTCCGACTCTTGATTTCAGCTCAGGTCATGATCTCAGAGTTCTCGGGGTTGTGAGAATCTCACGAGCCCCGCACTTAGTGGAGAGTCTGCTTGAGATTCTCTCTCCCTCACCTCTCACCGCCCCCCCCCCCCGCCCCCACACACACACGTGGTCGTTCTCACTTGCTCTCTCTCAAAAAAATTAAAAAAATAGGGACACCTGGGTGGCTCAGTTGGTTAAGTGTCCACCTTCGGCTCAGGCCATGATCCCAGGGTCCTGGGGTCAAGTCCCACCTCGGGCTCCTTGCTCAGTGGGGAGTCTGCCGCTCCCTGCTTGTGCTCTCTCTGTCTCTCTGACAAATAGATAAATAAAATCTTTTTAAAAAATTGAAAAAATAAGATAAAATTCAGATGGATTCTCTAGTAATTGCCTCAGAAATTTTTCAGAGCAGTGGCAAAAGCATTACTATTTTATGGGTTAGGTATTCTTATATTTTGGTACAGTATAACCTTTAAGCATGAAGTATAATTTCATTTTTATTTCACTTTAAAGTACAGTTTTCAGATTTGTATATTCTTGTGTGCATATTTACTGAAAGTACTATCTTATGAAACTCATATTGTTTTTTAAATATGTTGACATTGAGGAATTTGGGGCAGTAGCATGTGGCCTGGTAACAGCGTAAGAAGTCTTGAGCTTCAATATTTATTTATGTTCCATCTTATTCCAAAAAGAATTTGAGTTAGCTAAATTTCCATTTTAGCTCTATTACTTTTTGTGTCCATTGTTTTCTTAGTTGTTCTGATTTAAAATCCAGCCAATTAAGCTTATCTCAACGTATTCTGAATTCTAAGTGTTCAGTGATACGAAGAGAATTAGATATATTTTAGAAGTGGAGCTAACACAACTTGCTGATGCATTGGATGTTGTAGGGGAGGTAAAGGAAGGAATCAAGGATGATTCCTAGCTTTTAGACTTGAGCAACTGTTGAATGGTAGTGCTATTTGGACATGTTTGTGATGTCCATGAGACACCCAGTGGACAATACAGTAGACACCTATTTGGAGAGATTCAACAAACATCACACAACACATTATTATTAGCTTAGAGCCTTAGATAAATAATGAAACTGTTCTACCTTGTTAAAGAACTCAAATCTTAACACATAAATGGATACCTTAAATGAGGATAGTTACATTGCACGTGACTTAGAAGCTTTTGAGAATCAGTTTATTGATTTAAGATTAAGGGAATAAAACTTTTGTGTTTTAAGAAATAAAGAAAAAGGGGTACCTGAGTGGCTCAGTTGGTTAAGCGTCTGCCTTTAGCTCAGGTCATGATCCCAGGGTCCTGGGATCAAGCCCCACTTTGAGCCTTACATCAGGCTCCCTGCTCAGCGGGGAGCCTGCTTCTCCCTCTCTCTCTGCCTGCCGTTCCCCTGCTTGTGCTCTCTCTCCCTGTCAAATAAACAAAATCTTTAAAAAAAAGAAAAATAATTTGGAACTTTAAAACAAAGTGAATATTAAGCTTCATTTTTGTTTGCATCAAAAATTCTAATGTGTTAGAGACATCTGTATGACTTGTTTAAGAAAGCTCAATAAGTAAATGAATTCACCCATTTTTAATGTGATTTGCATTAGATCTTGGTCTATAAAGTCCAAGAAGATAGTCTAGTCTGTGCCTTCAGTTTTATAGTTTAGTGGATGAGACCGGAAAGATTGAAATCTCACAAGTGGTAATAGAGCAATGTATTATTGACTCTTCACGGTGCTGGGGGCTGAGGAGCTGTTAAGGGAAAGGTCAAGAAAGCTTTCACAAAGGAAATAACACTTTAGCCAGAGTCCTACTGTTAACTCACCAGCAAGGGTAAAAATTGTCAAACTATGATGTTGAGGGGCGGAGGGTTGCTCGTGGTGGTGGTGTGGCTGAAGCATCAAATTCTTAAGTAAGAGAATGTTACAAAAAGAAGCTAGGAAATTGGACAGACAGCATTCAAAATGTTATAATTAAACAAGGAATTGGTAGTTTAACTTGGAGGTGATGGACCCACGAGAGGATTTTTAAGGGAGGGACTAAAAATGATCAGATTTACCTTTTCGGACAGTAACTCTGAGATAAGAAATATTTAAAAGAATTTATTATGTGACTTTTTCAAGATGTTTAAGGGTAGACAGTTGCAAATCTTAAAGTCTTTTTGTTTTGTTTGTTTGCATAGTTAAAAAAAATCCATATATGATATAGGGTATGGTATCTATAAGCTTATGTAAATACACCACTTAGCTACAATTTGCCGAGTTAGGATAGTAAATGATTCAAAGTACTTTCTTGCTTAGGATTATATTAAATAATTATGTTAAACTTAATAAATGAATTATTTTTTTTAAAGATTTTATTTATTTGAAGAGACAGACAAAGCCAGAGAGGGAACACAAGCAGGGGGAGTGGGAGAAAGAGAAGCAGGCTTCCCGCCAAGCAGGGAGCCCAGTGTGGGCTCGATCCTAGGACCCTGAGATCATGACCTAAGCCGAAGGCAAACTTTTAACGACTGAGCCACCCAGGCACCCCAATAAATGAATTATTTTATTGGTGTTTTAGTTCGGTGCTATTTTCACACACACTGTCACATGCAGTATATTTATGAATAAGATTCCTTAGTATTTTATGTTTCTCAATTAATTAATTTCCTAGTAATTAATTTCACCTAGAGACAATGAAATTGGTGGCCAGGAAGTTAAAATGAAATTACATGTGTAGATACTTCCATTTCATATAGTTAAATGAGCTTTGGTGCTACCCCTACTTCAAGCACTATTTGGACATTAATTTTGATGTATTAAAAGAATAAAATCTTTTGCTTAGGCCAGCATTCAAATCTTATTCTAAGATTAATGTATTTAACATACAAGCATTTAATATGTTCTGGGGTACAGAACATTACAAATATTAATCTGATCATAATCTTATACTCACAGAGCTTACAGTTGAGCCGGGGAAATAAGATGTATACTCCTTATGTATTTATCATAAAGAGAAGTAAATGGTGTTTTAAGAGTGCATATAAAATCTAAAAAGAATTCAGAAGGGAAAGATTATTTTTGCATGAGAGGGATAAGAAACTTTGAAGGACCTAGGACTTAAAAGATGGGTAAGATTTGGAGGCTTATTTACTGAGTGTGGGTATTATCCTCATATTACAGAAGATGAGACAGGTTAAATATATTCATTGTCATACAGCTAGAAAGTGGCAGATCCAGAATTTTAATTGAAACAACTAACTGTAAAGCTGACCCTATTTTGTTTTGTTAGGAAATATGGCCTTACTTGGTATCTTTTTAAAACATTTGGGTAGAATTTTTTGATGTCAATTTTTTAAGTACAAAGTTTTCATGTTTAATGGACCACCTTTGTTTTATTTATACTACACCAGAGATGAGTATTGCCAATGGATATGAAACTTTAAGTACACTACTTATGTAGACTTATTTAATAGAACATTGGAAGCTTGAAGTAGAAAGCGTACCATGCATGCTGTGCTGGGCTTTAAGAAAACTGGATATATAAAAATTCAAACTCAAATGAGATGTTTATTTGTACACAAAAGTGTTCTTATGTTTTATTATATGAAAAATGCAGTCATTTCACATAAGAACTTTATTTTGCCCATTTCTCAATAACATAATTTGTCATGTAAAAAAAGAAATGATTGGAGTGATTGCAGGTATTCCAGAAGTGCATTAACATTTTATAATTAAATTCATCCCCTCTTCCCTTTTCTTTGTAGTTATATACATTTTTTTCAGTGATTGTTACCTAATTCCTTTTCCCCCTGTGTTTCTGCAAGTGTTTAGATTGATAACCTTCTGTAAGTCACAGTCACATACAGTATTTTGTAATGCATTAAGATACTATAAATAACTGAAAATTAAAATCTTTGAGCAAAAAAATACAGAGATTCTAATTAAATATGTAAGATGTATATGTGTATAACTGGGAGGGTCTTTGTTAACATGGATGAAGAAAATCATGAGCAATCTTTTCTATTCCCTTTAATTTTTTTAGCATTTAATTTTCTAAAATCTTTTTAAGTTTTTATTTTATTTAAGTAATCTCTACAACCAACGTGGGGCTCAAACTCATGACCCTGAGATCAAGAGCTGCATTCCTCCAACTAAGACAGCCAGGTGCCCCTTTAGCATTTAAATTTTTGAATAGGCAATACATTCATATAATCTCTAATAAGTATGAAATGATATATAGTAATGTTTCTTTCCCATCCATTTCCTATAGCTATTCATTTCTCTTCTCCACCAATAACAACAACCTTGTTCAGTTTCTCTCCCAGAGATATTTTATGCACATGTACAAGAAAATGCAAATATATTTTTATTCTTAACACCATCGGTAGTGTATTACATACACTGTTGTGTTCCCTGCTTTTTACACTTAATATGTATTTTGAGGCATTTCCATATCCCTATATGAAGAGCTTCCTTGTTTTCAGTTATATCATATTTAATTGTATGAATGAAACAAATTTAGCCAATCCTGTATTAATAGACTTTTATTTGCAGTCCTTTGCTGTTTTAAATAATGCTACAGTAACTAACTTTGTGCATAATATGTCATTTCACATGTGCCGTTTAGAGGACAAATTTTTAGAAGTACACTTGCTGGGTTAAGGGGTTATGTGTATTTGTAATTGCCAAATTACCCTCCTTAGGGCTTGTGTTAATGTTCTCTTCTACCAGCATTGTATTGAAGTTTTGGTTTTCTCACACCCTCACCAACATTCCATTTACTCTTAAATACAATTTTTTCCCCTAATCTACTTTTGAGAACCTTATTACCATAGAAAATAGCCTCATAAATGTGGATAATTTAATTTCGGCATTGTGATAAGGCAGAAAAATGTGTATTCCTGTTTTAGGTCTCTAATACTGTCATTATAAAGTTTAGTAGTTTTTCAAAGAAAACAAAAGATTCACTATTCTGTGTTAAATTGTCTACTTATAAGATTATTTCAAATGCTGTATATTGAAGTATATCATAACAAGAATATGTTAAGAATCTTAAATAAGTTCTGTGATTTAAAAAAAAAAATGTTTTGTTGCTTAAACCTCAGCATCACAAGTAGCAAAAGTAAAATGGTAAAAAAGTTAAATGTTACCAGACTTTTTGTTCATTTCATTTGTAGTCAATAATTCATTGAATAGTAAAACCAGAATGCCTTCAATATGTCTTTAAGCTTGGAAGAAAGTAGGCTTCTTTGAAATTAAATTTCAGCAATGTAGTTGAGTAGTGAATTTAAACAATTCACAATGCTGACTTTCAGTGCTTCTGAAAGCAGGAAGTGTATTACTGACACGCAGAAATATTCCAGCCCAAAGAACATCCCTACTGCCATATGTGGTAAGAATTTGTCACTAACTCACAAACCACTTCTGTAATGCAGTGAATAAGCAGAATTGGTCTTTGTTGGACATTTCCAATTCAATATGAAAGAACTTTGTTTTGCAGTGTCTTATAAGTAATTATTAGCTTATGCCTTGGAAGGAGCCTGGCACATCATGGGTGCCCAAGGTTTATTGAGAGAAGGAATAAAGAAACTTGTACATAATCTTTTAGGCATGATTTACTTGGTTTTAGGGACCCATAGTTAAACACAAAATGTTGAATAAGTTAAGGACTGAGTTAAATATTCTGACTCAACTTATTAATGATTTCTTTAAATAAAATTGCTTACTTTTATTTTAGTGTCCCCTTTCAATGCTATTTGGAAAATTAATCTTATGTTTGCACTTATGGTTAAAAAAAATTATCCTTGGGGTTAATTATTAAGGGATAGGGAGATACTGTGAGCCTAGAAAACCAGGAAAATGAGCTGTAAGGAATTGGGGTTAGCAGAATTCAATACAGAGCTATTTATAAATCATTAAAATTTTGAAAATATTAATGTTTTTATAAACTTGAATTTTTTTGTTTATATTTTAAGCGATTAAGAAGATTGTCTACCAAATATAGAACAGAAAAGATTTATCCCACAGCCACTGGAGAAAAAGAAGAAAATGTTAAAAAGAACAGATATAAGGACATACTGCCATGTAAGTTTGAAATGCCCTCATAGAATGATTAGAAAATGTTAATTAGCGGCTTGTAGCCTAAACTAGTTTTATTCTTCCTAATGCGTTTGATTGTAAAGGAGTTACTAATTAACTTCCCTTTACAGTACTCTATAATTCGTAATTGTGCTTCTTGTTTTTCCTTCTGAAAGTACTTTTTGTTTTTTACTTTTTTCTTTAAGCATCACAATTACTCTGATACTTACTTTTAAATACAAAAAAAATCCAAGTAAGAATGTCTTTTGTGCACTCCCTGTTCAAAGAAGGTATTTTGTTAAAATAAAATAGATAATTCAGTAAATATAATGGAATAAATTTTATAAAATGCTAAAAATACTAGCTCTTATCTATTCACAATTAGAACCTTGATTGATTAATTATGCATGAAAACATGAACCATAAGGGGATTCATGCCTGCATATCTGCTTTCTCAGTAGGCTCAGTATGTGTCTCTGAAGAGTATACCTTAGACTGACAGCATTATATTATAATAATATAATTATATTCTTAAAAAGCATGGTTTTTGGCAAAATACCTTTAACTCTAAAAGCATGCATACTTAAGTGTGTTCCTATTTTACACAAAAACTTTACATCGTACATGCTATCTCTTAAAGCTGCTAATAGTCTTTTTCTTTGGGCGCCTGGGTGGTTCAGTTGGTTAAGCGACTGCCTTCGGCTCAGGTCATGATCCTGGAGTCCCTGGATCGAGTCCCGCATCGGGCTCTCTGCTCGGCAGGGAGTCTGCTTCTCTCTCTGACCCTACCCCTCTCATGTGCTCTCTCTCATTCTCTCTCTCTCAAATAAATAAATAAAACTTAAAAAAAAAAAAAAGTCTTTTTCTTTTCCTTCAACTGTCTTGAAATAGCTACATTCCATGGCACCATTCCCTCAACTCTCACTTGTTGTTTTCCCCAGCCTTAAGTTAAGTTATAATTGACAAATCTCATTAATTTTTAAAGGTTGTTCTCTCTAAAATGTCTTTGATAAAGTTTTCAGTGACTTTATTTGTGCCAGATTTAGTAGTCTTTTTTCAGTGCTTACTCCTCTATCTGTTAACCATTTTGATGCCATTGACTAGTCTCTATTTCTGAAATTTTCTTCTTCCATAAAATCCTTCTTTCAGATTGGCTTATCCCTCTCTTTCTCATTGTCTTCTTTGCATAAATTTAATCCTCCAGCTTTTTCTTGTTGTTGTTCAACTGTATTCTCAGCTGTGGGATCAGTGGGTGTCCAGTATTAGCAGAATTACTAAGTGGCAAGTGTACATAGTATAATGGTGAAGAGTTTTGGCTCTGGAAGTTCAAATCCTAGCTCTACCACCTGCTATTTATATGACTTTAAACTCATCCTTTCTGTGCCTTTTTTCCTCATCTATAAAATGGAGATTAAAGTAATAATACTCTTTATGATTATTTTGAGCATTAGATAGGTTAGTGCATCTTAAAAAGCTTAGAATTATACCTAGCACATTGAAACTAAACATTCAGCTTTTGGAAAATACAGTCCACTTTCTTACCAATCCCCCTCAGAATGGTGGATGGTGTGGGTTTCTGGACAGTTTTTATTAAGTAAGATAATCTCAGCATACTCTTAATGTACTCTGGAATTAATGCATATACTTTTAAAGAGATAATTTCTCTAATTTCTTTTTCTATCATCTGGGGAAATGAATCTTAAACAGCTCCAGCTTTCTGTTTTCATATGTTGTGTTTTATTCATTCATTTTACAAGAAGCTTTGAGCAAATACTGTATGCTGGAGATGCAGCAGCAAACAAACTCAAAAATCCCTGCCTTTATGGAGTTTATATTCTAGTGAAGGGGGAATAGACAGTAAATACAAATAACATATATGGTCTCTCAGATGGTGGTTAGTGGTATTGAGGATAATACAGTGGGCATGAGGTACATAGAGACAGCTGAGACTAGAAGGGGGGGAAACTTTACAATTTTAAATAGAGACAGAGGGAGACATTAAGTGGTGTGCTATAAAATTGGCCCTCTAATAAATAAAAACCTTAATTTGTGTTGTTTGTCAATTTCTGTGGTAAATGGACTATTTGCCATAATCAACACAACGAAACTTTGTGGTAGGTACTAGTATATGCCATTTTGCAGATGGGAAACTGAGACAGAAATTAAATAGCTTGTCACATAGCTAATAGAATTGATGAAAATTTAAACTCAGGTGATTTTTGTCCAGAGCACTAGTTCTCAACTAGGGTGATTTTGCCCCTAGAAGAGACAGTTAGCCAATGTCTGGAGACATTTTGGTTGTCACAACTGGGATATGGAATGGCACGCTGCTACTGGCATCTAGTGGGTAGAGGCTAAGGATGCTGCTGCATCCTATAATACAGAGGCTACAGCCTCCCCACAAACAAAGAATTAACACAAGGCCAAAATGTCAGTAGTGCTCAGGTTGAGAAGCCTTGCCCTAGATCCTGAGCTCTTAATCATTGTGCTATAGTCAGACTGGCAGTGTCTTTTTTCCTTTTAAGTTATTTAAGGTTTGATAAGTCAGTTTCCAATAAATTTCTAGTCATTTTAATTTGGAAAATTATATTAAAAGCAATTGGATTTAGAGATGTATATTTACTTACTGTCATAAAAATAATATAAGTTGTCAGTTTCCTTTGCATGTTTAGCATGTCCAGTGCTTCCAGACACAGTATTTTTTTAAACAGCTTGATTGAGGTATAATTTACATACCAGGTATAATTTAAATATACAATTCAATAATTTTTAGTAAATTTATATAGAGTTGTGCAGCCATTGATACAATACAGTTTTAGAGCATTTCTATCAACCCTCAAATGATCGTTTATGCCAGTTTGCAGTCCTTAGCCCCAGGCAACCACTAATGCTTTCTGTCTCTAGATTTGCCTATTCTGGAAATTTCATGTAAATGTAAGTATACAATATGTAGTCTTTTATGTCTGGATTTTTTCATGAAGCATGTTTTTGAGGTTCATCCATGTTGTAGCATCTATCAGTAGTTCATTCCTTTTTATTGTTCAATAATATTGCATTGTATGGATATATCACATTTTGTTTATCCATTCACCAGTTGATGAACATTATGAATAATGCTACTATGAACATTTCCATACAAATCTTTATGTGGACATACGGCTCTCTTTCTCTTGGGTAGATAACCCAGGAATGGAATTTCTGGATCTACGGTACCTTATGTTTAACTTTTTAAGAAACTGCTAAACTGTTTGTTAAAGTAGCTTTGTACCATTTTACTTTCCCACCACCAATATATGGGGGCTCGTTTCTCCACATTCCTTTTTACTGTCAGTCTTTTTGAGTATAGTTATTCTAGTGGGTGTGTAGAGGTATCTCTTTGTGGTTCTAATGTGCGTTTCCCTAATGACTAATGTTGAGCATCTTTTCATGTTCTTTTAGCCACTTGTATATCTTCTTTGGTGAAAAGTCTCTTCAAATTCTTTGTACTTCCATTAGATTTTTTTTTTTTTTTAATTCTATTGAGTTGTGGGGTGCCTGGGTGGCTCAGTCGGTTAAGCATCTAGCCCTGCATTAATCTAGCCCTGCATTGGGCTCCCTGCTCGGCAGGGAGCCTGCTTCTCCTTCTCCTCCCTGCTTGTGTTCTCTGTCTCTCTGTCTCTCTCTCAAATAAATAAATAAAATCTTTTAAAAAAATAATTCTATTGAGTTGTTAAAGTTCTTTTTTTTTTTAAAGATACTATTTATTTATTTGATGAGAGAGACAGCGAGAGAGGGAACACAGCAGGGGGAGTGGGAGAGGGAGAAGCAGGCCTCCTGCCGAACAGGGAGCCCGATGTGGGGCTCGATCCCAGGACCCTGGGACCATGACCTGAGCCGAAGGCAGACGCTTAATGACTGAGCCACCCAGGCGCCCCGAGTTGTTAAAGTTCTTTGGCTGTCCTAGATACAAGTCCTTCTTTACATACATGGTTTGCAGATTTTTTCCTCCCAGTTAATGGCTTGTATTTTTATTTTCTTAAGGTTTCTTTTCGTTTTCTTAAGGTGTCTTTTAAAGTGTGCAAGCTTTTTTAATTTTGATGGAGTCCAATTTATCAGTTTTATGGATCATGCCTTTGATAGTCTGTCCATGAACTCTGCCTAATTCAAGATCACAAAGATTTTCTGTTTTCTTATTTTTCTTCTGGAAGTATTGTAGCTTTAGCTTTTACATTTAGGTCTATAATCCATTTTCAGTTAATTGTCTGAAATAACCTGTATGTAGGATTGTTCTAATACCATTTGTTGAAAAGACTGTCCTTTCTCCACTGAATTGCCTTGGTACCCCTGTTGGAAATCATTGGACCATAAATGTAAGGTTTTTTTTTTTCTGGACCCTTAATTCTACTACACTGTTGTATTCTTAAGCCAGTATCATACTGTCTTCATTATGGTAGCTTTGTAGTAAGTTTTAAAAGCAAGAAGTATTAAGGCCTCCAACTGTGTTCTTATTTTTTAAAATTTATTTGGTTCTTTTTGTTCCTTTGCATTTACATATAAATTGTGGGATCAATTTGTCAATATCTGCAAAAAACCCTTAATGGATTTTGTAAGGATTGCATTGAATCTGTGGATCAGTTTGGGGAGAATTGCCATCTTAGACCATATTGATTCTTCCAATCTATGAACATGAATTGTCTCTCTCCATTTATTTAGATCTTTAATTTCTCTCAGTAGTGTTATTTGGTTTTTAGTGTACAAGTCTTGTGTTTATTTTTTTAAATTCTTTATCTGAATGAAAAATTTTTTTAAGATTTTATTTATTGTGAGAAAGAGAGAGCAAGCACGCACACCTGGGGGAGAGGCAGAGGGAGAGGGAGAAGCAGGCTCCCTGCTGAGCAGGGAGTCCGATGCAGGGCTTGATCCCAGGACCCTGAGATCATGACCTGAGTCGAAGGCAGGCGCCCCTGAATGAAATTATTTTATTCTCAAATTCTTTATTAGTAGCACATAGAAATACAATTTATATATATATATATATATTTTTTTTAAAGATTTTATTTATTTGACAGAGAAAGACACAGCGAGAGAGAGAACACAAGCAGGGGGAGTGGGAGAGGGAGGAGCAGGCCTCCCGCTGAGCAGGGAGCCCGATGCGGGGCTCGATCCCAGGACCCTGGGATCATGACCCGAGCCGAAGGCAGACACTTAACGACTGAGCCACCCAGGCGCCCCTACAATTTATATTTTTGTATTGATTTTTTTTAATCTAGTGACCTTCCTGAACTCATTTATTAGTTTAGTAGTTTTTTATGGATCCTTTAGGATTTTTTAGATACTGAGTCATTTTATCTGCCAAAAAATGACCGTTTTACTACTTCCTTTCTGATCTGAATGCCTCTTTTGCCTTGTTCTACTAGTTAGAACCGCTAATACATTGTTGAAGTGGCAAGAGCAGACATTTTTGCTTTTGATCCATTAAAAGTAGTTTCATCATCGTTCAAAGATTATATGGGTTTTTCTAGAGCTATCTTGGAGATTTGATTCATTTTATACTAGAATACTGAGGCCAGTTCCAGAATTAAGAAATATCTAGATGCTCTTGTGTCAAGAATGATCTGTGCTTTGTCTGCTAAGAGGACTAAAATCCAGCTGGCTAGGCTTTAGAAGTGATGGATCAGGGTGCCTGGGTGGCTCAGATGGTTGGGCATCTGCCTTCGGCTCGGGTCATGATCCCGGGGTCCTGGGATCGAGTCCCGCATCTGGCACCTTGCTCGGCAGGAAGCCTGCTTCTCCCTCTCCCACTCCCCCTGCTTACATTCCCTCTCTCACTGTCTCTGTCTCTGTCAAATAAATAAATAAAATCTTAAAAAAAAAAAAGTGATGGATCAGTGTAATACACATATTGTAATTTAATTATGAAGATTCTTGTTTTTCCCTGAGACCTAGGATTTAATCACTAGGAAGTTTCGGTTTCTTCAGAGGTGACAGTATTTAAATATTTTCTTTTTGTTGCCATAGGTTGTTGATGTTTGTTTGGGGGAAAAATGTTGTGTAGAGAGCCTCCTGTGTGGCCAGTCTTGGTTTTATCTGTTTGGAGTTGGGTTCTTGGGAGATTATAAAGGCAATCAACAAAACCATGGAGAGGAATGATTGTTTTAATTTCTTTAATATTCTTTAAGTTATACGCATTTATGCTTTTAATAGGAGCACCAATGAAAAATCGAAAATACACGTGATGATGTGTTACGTTACATAAGCAACCTAACGTTGGTTTTTAAAATTATCGGTAATATACTGTGATTATTTGGTATAAAGCAATGACTACAAAATTGGTTGTGTTTTAGAGTTTAAAATAAGCTATTTTTCTGCCCCATCTTGAAGTTACTGAATCAAACTTACTACAGAATATGCTACTCAGAAGTCTTGTATTTTAATTTGCTTTTTCCAGCCCCCAGGTGTTGTATGATTAGAGATAGATGAAATAAGATTGGCAAAATGTTGAAATTATTTAGTATTTGTCTTTTTCTAACTTTAATTGCCTTTAATATTCATCGTCCCTGGATTAGAAAGGACCGTTATAATGATAATGGCATCTTACATATTACATGCTATGGTTCTTTCCAATCTGGATACTTGTGAATATTAGGCAATCCTACTGCTTTAGGATTTCCTAGACTCAGAGTATCTTCCCCCAAATATTTATTACTACAAATGGAAAGATAGTAACTTTACAGTGGGCGACAACCAGGCGACACCATATTAACCAAGTATTCAAGGTTAATATCACAAATAATATGGAATTGACATCATAAGCCCCTTGGTGTGTCTTCTCACTGAGAAGGACACATCATTCTCTGGTGTTCTTGCCAAAAATGCATAAACCTCATTCCAATCATAAGAAAAAAAAAATGAGTCAAAGCAACTTTGGTAGACTGGAACAAACTAAGGAGAAATAGTAACTACATGTAATGTGGGATCCTGGAAAGAGAAAAAAAATTTTAAGAATCAACACAAACCCTGGAACAAAACTATTTGCATTACCTATGACTAAAGACTCATTTTTCTTTTTTTCATATAAATCGGTAGGAAAACATAGACATTGGTAAAAATGTGCAAAGGACATAAAGAAGCAGTATATGGTAAAAGAAATCTCAGTAATCAGTTAACTGAAAAATGTGCGACCACTTGCATAGTTCAAGAAATACAAGTGTGATTTTTTTACTTTTTAGAATGTCACCTGTTAAAAAGTATAATACCCAGTCACTCTTACAAATAGCATTTGTACTGTGTAAGTTAGTATACACCTTTTAGAAGGCAAATAGCATTTCTTCTTTTAGGAACTTACGTTATACCACTGCTAGCAGTGAAAGCAGATACATGTACAGCAGTGTTCAGCGTGGTAGTGTTTTTAATAGGAAAAAATGGTCCATCAGTACTGTAGCTGGTTAAATAAATGATGAAACATCCATATAATGGATTTTATGTAACATGTGAATAAAATAGACCTGTATTATGTTAGCTCTGGGAAGAATTCCAGGATATAGGATTAACTGAAAAGCGAGATAACAGAATATGGGATCATTGCATTTGCAGTTTTCAAAGTATGTAGGTATATGCATAAAAATTACTTCTGGAAGGAAAAAAGAACCTTAATAGTGTCTTTGT
Source organism: Mirounga angustirostris (assembly GCF_029215605.1). Classification (NCBI taxonomy): domain Eukaryota; kingdom Metazoa; phylum Chordata; class Mammalia; order Carnivora; family Phocidae; genus Mirounga; species Mirounga angustirostris. Next base: position 84,617,208 of record NW_026991720.1, on the reverse strand, counting down.
TGGGAAAGAGAGACCTGGACTTCAAGGACAGGGGAAGATTACTTTTCATTTTATACCTTTCTTTAAGGGGCACCTGGGTGGTTCAGTTGGTTAAGTGTCTGACTCGATCTCAGCTCAGGTCTTGGTCTTGGAGTCATGAGTTCAAGCCCATACTGGGCTCCATACTTGCATGGAGCCTGCTTAAAAAAAAAAAAAAAAGCCTTTCTTTAAAATCTGATTTTTAAAAATTGTATACATATTACCTTTATTTGAAAGAATAAAATTGCAATTTTATAAAACTAATGAAATTTATATTTTTGAACTTTTTTGTAAAGATTGTTTTTTTACCTTAATTTGGCCATTACCTAATAATATTATTGCCAAGTGCAGTATTTAGCACTTTTTATGCATCATACTTCATGTGTCATAATTTACTTAATTTTTGTAATTTCTTGTAAAATATGAAAGCTGCATTTCCTAATAAGAATTTTGGCAAATGAGCTTGTACATTAGTGGTTAGTGTCCGCTGCCTCATATGCTTGTTAAAAAACTGCAGAGGCTTCGCCCTGGGCTCTTGTCTAGCAAATCTGGGATGATGCCCAGGAATTTGTATTTTAAAAGAGTTCCTGAGATTATTCTGATTACAGCTTTAAAACACAGCTTTACATCATCAGATTTTTGTTTTTATAGACTTATTTTCTATAAATATGATGTTAGAAATTGTTTTTTAAAGAAAATATTTTTGAGCTATATGGCTTATTAGACCACATGTCTACCAACAGGACATAATTTATGAAATCCTTTTTTTTTTCTTACAGTTGATCATAGCCGAGTTAAGTTGACTTTAAAGACTCCTTCTCAAGATTCAGACTATATCAATGCAAATTTTATTAAGGTATGTATTAACTTCAAATGATGTTTCTCTGCCCTACTTAATGTCTTCCTACATACTAGTTTTATTAAAATTTTTTAAATTGCCTAAATATACCAATAGCAAAAACAAAACAAAACAAAACAAAAAACAAAAAGAAAATCACAGCCCTGACACACTCTTTATGTGGTGTCCTTCTAACCTTATTCGTAAAGATAAAGAGTTTTGCTTAGTATCATGATAGTTGAGATTGCTTTCTATTTTTTCTTTTTTTACATTGAAGGCTTATAAACAATATACTAATTGTTAAATCATCTTCTCCATTGTCCCTTTGGGTTTGTATACACAAATGTATATACATGGTTATTCCTTGTTGTTGAACTCTATAGGTTGCTTCCAATTTTCTTGATGGTAATATTGCAGTGAACATTGTTATTCTTTTGAATAATTTCTTAGGATAGATTATCAGGGCTGGAATTATTGGGTAATACTGATTTAAAATTATAGAATATAAGTTTAGATAAAAACCTTTTGAAAATTGTCACTGTGTTTCGAGTGGCAACCCAAGTGAATACAAGATTAAATACAGCCTTTATGTAGATAACCATTTTTGGATACTCTCATATCGAAAGCAGTCAAGTTCTTGCATAGCAGTTACCAATAGACAGATTCAAACTGCTACTTGATTAAATAAAAGACTACTTTGTTCCATTAGTTATTCTGTTTTTGAATGACAGTATAATTTCAGTTCTTTTATATATGGTATTTATAGATTTTTTTTTTTTAAAGATTTTATTTATTTATTTGAGAGAGAGAGAATGAGAGAGAGAGAACACATGGGAGGGGATAGGGTCAGAGGACGAAGCAGACTCCCTGCCGAGCAGGGAGCCCGATGCGGGACTCGATCCAGGGACTCCAGGATCATGACCTGAGCCGAAGGCAGTCGCTTAACCAACTGAGCCACCCAGGCGCCCCTATAGATATTTTTAAAAAATATTTTGTTGACAAAAATATTAAGGTGGTACGAGTTACATGGTAAAATTAATATTAACCCATGTCAACATTAAACAGTCAAGATTTCAAATAAAACTTTTTTCCCCAAAAAAATTTTACTAAAATTATGGCAAAACCCAAAATTAAGAAGTTAAACAAAAACTAATATGTAGGTGGTTTCCTGTTTAGATGTTGTCAATGTTGATATTCTTTTATAAGGACATTTGTTAAAAGTACTAGTTTTGCGGGGCACCCAGCTGGCTCAGTCGGTGGAGCATGCAACTCTTGATCTCAGGGTTGTAAGTTTGAGCCCCACATTGGGTTAAAGATTACTTAAATATAAAATCTTTAAAAACCAAAAAAAGCTCCAGTTTTTAATTCTACTTAGTAACATTGATTTATTTTTTTATTCAATTATGTGCTAGTTTAGTATTTTAGTCTGTTGTCTTATTTGGTATATTCCCAGGTTTCTTATTAGATATGTATATAGTAGGCACTCAATAAATCTTTTAAGTTGAGTAAATAATTGAAGGTAGCTGTGGAAGAATGTAGCTAAGAAAGAACTATCAGGTAGTTTTACTATTGTTTTTAGAATCAAAGCATGCTTCTTTATGTTTCTTTCTAGTTAGCTTTGTTGACTAGGTATTGGGGCTTTTTTTTAAAGCCAGGTAAATAGTAATTTGTAAATTAGCATAAGGCAATTTATTTATCAATTCTGTGTGCCATGTCTAATAAATACACAAAAATAGGATATTGTTTGGAAATACTTCAGGTGAAAAGAGGAGTATTGCTAATAAAATTTGAAACCTTAGATTTTAGGTAAGGAAATATTTTTAGTAATTGTAATAAATATGAAATTTCCTTTTAACCATTTTAGGGTGTTTATGGGCCAAAAGCGTATGTGGCAACCCAAGGACCTTTAGCAAATACAGTAATAGATTTTTGGAGGATGATATGGGAGTACAATGTCGTAGTAAGTAATTTAATTTTCATAATCTATTTTGAGAAGTATTATATGTAATGACATAGGATGTTTTGCTGAATAAGGAATGAGAAGACTTTTTAGCCATAATGATATGTTAATTATAACTAATGTTTACTAAAAAGACTGAAATTGAAGTCTAGGATGTCTCATTCGAGTCTCACAAATTAGTTGAAATATTTTAAGAAGAGTGGTGATAATACTTTAAATCTTTTCCTCAGTCAGTTAACTAAGAAGATACCTACCGTAAGATGGATTAATAGATGGATAGAGGGATAGCTATGTGATAGAAGAAGAGTGAAGTCTTAATGGTAGAATATAGATGGTAGCTATACAGTGTTTACTTCAGCTTTGCTATATGTTTGAAACATTACATTATAAAATGTTGGGATGAAGAAGCAAATCTAATAACCTTTTTGTTTAAAGATAGTATTAAATGCATTCAACTTTCAGATAATTTTATTAAATATATTTTAAATACGTTTGGTAAATATGCTAAAGGTGATATTTTAATGTAATTTCAAAAGTCAGAGGCCAATCTATAAGGATCATAAAATTTAATTCAAATTAAATACATTATGTTAATTGAAGCCAATTTAATTTGTTGCTATATAGTTATCCCTTGATTGTAAGGTGTGATTTTGATCATTTCTTTAACTCCTACTTTTAATATTAAAATTGCTTTTTTTGACAGGCCAGGTATAATTTTACTCAGAGTAAAAAGTAATTCTTGAATTCATATTTTATTTAAAAAGTAAAATTGTGTTTAACTGATACAGTCTTTATCTCATCCCATCTCCTATTTCTTTTTAGATCATTGTGATGGCCTGTCGAGAATTTGAGATGGGAAGGGTATGTATACCTATTAACACTTAAAGTAATTGTGGAGGATCCTTTTTATCACTTCATTTCTAGGGATATATGGTTCCTGATTCTTTATTCTATTCTGAGCCTAAGTAGTTAAGGTAGATACTTCTTTTTTGTGTTCTGTTATTGGTTTTATTTGATAAAAGGAACATCATAATCTCTAAAAAGCACATAAACTTTTTTTTTTTACATTTCATAAGTATGTTTTATGATACACTTAAAATAATAGATACTGTATTATTACTTAGTCTTTCGAAGTTTAATGGTGGTGTAAATAGAACACTATTTATGGCCTGCAGTAGAGAGGAATAAATTGAACAAATGAAAATTAATTCAATAAAGTAATTTTGATTAATTATATCAATTTATAGCTGGAATATTCTGATTTTTCTGTCTGAGAATACCACTAAAATTTTTTGTTTGTTCATACTATCTTCAAAAGCAAAGAGAACAAAATTCCTTAATCTGAAGTTTTTAACATTGGTATTTTTATACTCTGTGCAAGTAAAATTAGTTTTAAAACCATGTGATCTCCTGCAGCATCAAGACCAACTAAGTCTTTATGTTGGTGGTGCTAATATATTTACAGAAAATAGGTATTAAATAAAACTTAAGTGTGGTCTTCTATAAATGTGACACATCAGACTTAGAAACAAATTATGTGGTGATTTGAATTTTCCTTATACTAATGTGGTACATTGGTTAAAGTAAAATTTTTTTAAATCTGTTTCACCCATCTCCACACCTACCCTCCCCTCTGGCAAAAAAGTTGTAAAACTTCTTGTTAAATTTTTTTCGGTAAAGGATATATTGCATAAAGAAAGATAGTGCATCTTTTAGTTATGTGAGACATTGTACTACATAAATCATTGGGAAACCAATGTATTGGTGTATTTTAACTAATAATTTTTGTCATTCCTCCCTATTAAATTGGATAGGGAGGAATGACAATATTTAATCCCTATTAAATATTGGATAGAAAATTAGTAGTCTAAGATTAGAAAATACACAAACCAATAAATTAAGTAATTAGGTTATCTGTTTAAGAATTGACAGGATATACTTCAATACCAGTATTATTAATTGTTTGTATTAGAAAATTTAAATTTCACTCTCCTACTGTTTAAGTTACTGTTAAGGTTTAGGATTTATTCCTCCTTTCATTTCTGTTAATGTTTGCCACTTGTATTTCAGTAATAATACTTGATGGAAAAAGGTCATACTGAGTACAGAATTTTTGAAGCTAAAGATTTTGTGATTCATAGTGTTTTGTTAGTAGTAAATTGTCAGTGAGTTAGGACCTATGAATTTATTTGATGAGTTTGACTGATTTTGACCTAATGGAAAGAACATAGATAATGAAATAAAATAAACCTACACTAGCATTTTGACCACGGTGCAGTGAACTATACCCTCTGAGCTTTAGTTTTCTTATCTATGAAACGAATGTGATGATTATAGATTATGCATGTATGATGTTTAGCACATAGTTTTTGGTGTCAATTGTTTATTAGTTTATACCTGGAATATAAATACCAATATATTCCCTACTTAGTTACAACCTGGAAAATTCTTCTTATAGCAAGTAGAGTGTTCTTTCTACTATCCCACAGATTTTATACCTAATGGGAATTCAGCTAGATATTATAGAGATTGTCATTTTACAAACATTAAAACTTGCCTGGCAACCCTTTATACTAAACAGACTTTTTGTGCCAGGCACTTTGTTTTTTTAAAGCAGTGTTTCTTTTCTAGAGGAGGATCTTTGCAATCTACTCTGTTGACCAAGCAGATAGCAATGAACTGCTTAGACACTTATATTAATAAAGTTCCTTTGAGTAATCTTGGAGAACAAATAGTAGCTTACCTTTAAGAACAGTTGGATAAGTGTAAGCTCTTCTAACACTTCGCCTACTGATGACAGTTTTTCTGTCTTCTGGGAAGAGCAACAAGCTGAACACTAGGGCACAGAATATTTGTAGAAGTTCAGGAAAAACTACCATATGGATTACTTACTGACTTTTTTTTTTTGGACAACAGAAAAAATGTGAACGCTATTGGCCTTTGTATGGAGAAGAACCTATAACATTTGCACCATTTAAAATTTCTTGTGTAAGTACTTAGTTATATATATATATATATTATTCAGAAAATTGGGATGCTAGACTTATGAATAATTATAATATGATATGAACCCAGTTTTATATAAGCCAAGCATTCAATATTTCCATGTATACTTAATTATAATAAATATATATTAATAATAATGTTTGTTTTTTGGGGCCCCTGAGTGGCTCAGTCAGTTAGGTGGCTGACTCTTGATTTTGGCCCAGGTCATGATCTCAGGATCCTGGGATTGAGCCCCACATCAAGCTCCGTGCTTGGCAGGGAGTCTGCTTGAGGATTCTCTATCTCCCTCTCCTTTTGCCCCTCCCCCTTGCTCTCTCTCTCTCTCAAATAAATAAATCTTCAAAAAAATAATAATGTTTGTTTTTATACTGCTTTTAAATTTAAAAGCTTTGAAAATGACTTCATAAATGCATAATTTCCTTTTACTTTATTATTTTAATTTTCTGTTAGTCTTTGTATATAAGTCGATAATAAATGTTGTATATAAGAGTAAACAGGGTAACCTAGCTGTGCTTTGAGTGATCTATTTAGAAATTGGTATTAAAGTTGGGGTGCCTGGCTGGCTCAGTTAGTGGAGCATATGACCCTTAATCTCAAGGTAATTGGCATAAAGTAGTAGTTTCAAACTGAAATGGGAAAGAACCTTGATGACTGAAGTATAGTGTATCTTGTTAATCTTTCATATGTTTGTTACGCTATCCAGAAGTTTTGTAATTATATACAAAGATGGTTTTGAGAACTGCTTGATCCTATATGGCAGATAATTTATTATGAAACTTAAAATATATACCTATTTAATAAGCTCTAGAAATGAGTTAAATTCAAGTTCTAAAACTAACGCAGCCAAATCTGAGAAAATGAATTAAAAAACAAAAACAATGAAGGAAAAGCAAAAAAGAGAAGTAAAATATATGAGCTTTTAGAATAGAACCAACAATTTGCTTTTGTTACACCCAATGGCATCTTTTTTTTTTTTTTAAGATTTTATTTATTTATTTGACAGAGACACAGCGAGATAGGGAACACAAGCAGGGGGAGTGGGAGAGGGAGAAGCAGGCTTCCCGCTGAGCAGGGAGCCCAATGGTGGGACTCTGTGGGGCTCAATCCCAGGACCCTGGGATCATGATCTGAGCCCAAGGCAGATGCTTAATGACTGAGCCACCCAGGCGCCCCCAGTGGCATCTTTCTTAATCACCTGAAGGAAATATGTTGTCTTATTTACTCAAACTCAAAGATTATGACTGAACATAGATGAAAATTAAATAACTTCCCTTTATTAGTTAAGGTTTTCCAGAGAAATAGAACCAGTAAGATATGCATATATAAAGAGAAAAAGATTATAGGGAATTGGCTCATACAATCATGGAGGCTGGCAAGTCCAAAGTCTGCAGGGTGGTCAACCAAGCTGGAGACCCAGGGAAATTGACAGTTTAGTTCCAGTCTGAAGACCAGCAACCTGGAAACTACGGAGAGCTATTAGGGTAGCAGTTCTAGTCTAAAGGCAGGCAGGCTAGAGACCCAGAAGGGCTGATACTCACTTCCAGTTTAAAGACAATCTGCTGTACAACCAGGAAGAGCCAGTGTTGCTAATGAAAGTAGTATATTGGAGAATTCTCTCATTTGGGTAAGACTGGTCTTTTTGTTCTAACTGATTGGAAGAGGGCCACTCCCACTATAGAGGCAATCTGCTCTACTCAAAAGTCCACAGATTTAAATATTAATCTTACCCAAAAACACATTCACAGGAACATGAAGAATAATGTTTGACTAAACATCTGGGAACTCCCATGGCCCAGGCAAATTGACACATGAAATTAACCATCACATTCTCCATTGCACAGTGACTTGTTTCTAACCTTGTTTTCTGTGGTTAAGTAAAATATAATTTCTGTGATTTCATTTGTCTCTGGTGAGTTAAAGAAGTCCATAATTTTATGACTTACTTGTACTTAATGGCTTTTAAATTCCTCTGATGCATACACAAAGTTTATTGCTTTCTAAGTTGATGTAGAAAAGGACTCAAGGTGTTTACACTGTCTCCTCTATAAATGCAATGTGATTTTTGTAATGTTAACTATATCTCATAGTTGAATTGCCTGGATTTAATAAGCAGCCAATATTCTAAAGCCCTGGTTAGAATTAACTGTTTGTGGGTTAAATATAAATTTTTAAAATCCTACTGTATTTCATGTTATTTGGAATGGATTAAAAACCAGTACATACTGCTTTGTGTATTTCTGTGAGGGAACACCTCCCTCCTCAGCAATCCGTAAAGTATTCTACAATATTAAGTCCCTGAACAGTTCAGGAAACCTATTTTCTGTGCAGTATAGTTGTGTTGAACATTTGTAAGTTTAAATATAATAAGATATCTGTACTAAATGTTATAATTCAAGTGAAAACAAATAGTGCTTAACATTCAACAACTAAATGAGTTGAAATTTTTGAAGAGTTGGGGTTCAAGATTAGTAAACAACATTTAAAATAATAGAAAGAAAGAAATAGATTATCATTTGGAAAAACATGATTTGACTTTTTTGGGTGATTTTTAAAATTGAACTAAAAGATAATTTAAAAAGTCCCTGTAAGAGACTTGATTTGATTAGCAGTAGCTGATTTGACTTGTCAATATTGGGATTGATCCATGCTAAAGAAGCAAAATTCTTTCAAGATTTCAAATGGAAAGTAATTTGTATGTCTTGTGGTTATTTCTGACAATTCAGGATTTCTTATCACTGATGTAAACAAAAACCAAGTTTATAGGGGCACCTGGATGTCTCAGTCTGTTAAGTGTCTGACTGTTCATTTTGGCTCAGGTCATGATCTCAGGGTTGTGGGATCAAGCCCTGAGTTCGGCTCCATACTCAGTGGGGAGTCTGTTTGGAATTCTCTCTCTCCTCTCCCCCTGCTCTCACACTTCCTCTCTCTTTCTCTCTCTCTCAAATAAATAAATCTTTTTAAAAAATTAAGTTTATAATTAGAAAGCAGGTTGGTGAAAATAGTCATAGTAAGTGACTTGACTACTTGGCATTCGGTTTTTGAGACTGAGAAAAGACAGTATCAGAAGCTCTCTTGGTTTGGGGATGAGAAAGAGGGTAAAGTATTGGTGGGAAAGGGAGGACTACCTAGGAGGAACTTAGTCATATGTTGCTGCATGTAACCACTTAGACCAGGTGTTGGCACGCTATGCCTAGGTCAGTCTGACCCACTGCCTGTTTTGTAAATATTTACTAGAATACAACCATGCCCATTAATTTACATATTTCCCTATCACAACAGCAAAGTTGAGTAGACAAAAGACTTTATGGCCCACAATGCCAAAATATTTACTATCTAGCCTTTCTTAGTAAGGAAAAGTTAAGTCTAGGGGCTTCTGGCTGGCTCAGTCAGTGGAGCCTGTGACTTTTGATCTCAGGGTTGTAAGTTCAGGCCCCACATTGGGTGTAGAGATTACTTAAAAAATAATAATAAAATCAAATTTAAAAAAAAGTTAAGTCTTGGACCAGTGTTTTCATCCATACTCCTTTTTTTTTTGTTGAAAATAAAAACATAAATGTTTTTAATGTTATGTATTTAATGTTATTTGAAAAGTTCAAAATGAACTGCTGTGATTTAAAAAATTAAAGCAGGAATAATATTGAATATTCTTTTTATTAAAAAACAGCACATCCTGTTGTTCTTGACAGTCACCACCCTAGATTATCTGTGGTTTTATATACAAAAGCAGAAAGAATAGTTTCCTAAGGGACAAACTGATATAGTGGCTTCATTCTAATACTTTGACAAATGATACTGAGAGACTTGTAAAGTAATGGTTATGTTGTCATCAATCAAAATAGTAATTTGGAATTTTATGAGTGCGTCTTCTTCCTTCCCAAGTCTACATCCAGTTAACTGAGAGGTGAGTGTTAGGTAGGGAAAATCAGGCTTTAGGGAAAGATAAAATAGTTGAAGATGGTAGTGGGTACTGAACAGTGTACATTTTGTATTATTTTTCTTATATAATTCTGGGGATGGTTGTAACTTTGCAAATATTTTATTGGATGATAGACTTGGTTAAGTAATTGGTTAGCAGACACTTCTGGGTTTTTGTTTTTGGTTTTTAACTGTAAGTAAAACTTAGATAAACAACTTGGTGACTTTTAGAATGGTTTTTTATTTGTTTTGGAGAGAGAGTGTGCGGTGGGAGGGGTGGGTAGAGGGAGAGAGAGAATCTTAAGCAGGCTCACACCCAGCACAGAGCCTGTTGTGGGTCTTGATCTCACGACTTGAGATCATGACCTGAGCCAAAATCAAGTCTGACGCTTAACTGACTGAGCCACCCAGCTGCCCTAGAATGGTTGTTTTTGTAATTACCAGGTATACCTGGAATTTTAATGGTTAATTTTATATTGTGGACTTTAAATTCAAGGTTATTGTTTGTTTTGGTGTGTTTGTTTTTGTTTCAGTGTTCTCACTGACTCACAAGTGTTTTCCTTTATTTTAGGAAGCTGAACAAGCAAGAACAGACTACTTCATTAGGACACTCTTACTTGAATTTCAAAATGTAAGTATTTTCCATTTAGAGACAGTTTCTGAGGATAGTTTTTAAAGAGGATATATAAATTGTATGCCATCTTATCTTACATAGTTAAGGAAGTTTGTTAATTATTTCCCTTATTAAAATAATAAAGAAGATAATCAGAGTGTAACATTTTATTTAGTATTTTCAGCCTTAAGCTTATAAAATTAGATAAAGTAATATAAATTTTAACTTAAAACAATTTTCCTAAATTTACTATATTTGGAATATTTGGTTCTTTGCTGCAAATATTTTTCCTCTATTACAGTAAGCAGATTATAGCATTGTTTACAAAATTATTATTATTATTATTTTTTAAAGATTTTATTTATTTGACAGAGAGAGACACAGAGAGAGAGGGAACATAAGCAGGGGGAGTGGGAGGGGGAGAAGCAGGCCTCCCGCGGAGCAGGGAGCCCGATGTGGGGCTTGATCCCAGGACCCTGGGAACATGACCTGAGGCGAAGGCAGACGCTTAACGACTGAGCCACCCAGGCGCCCCTGTTTACAAAATTATTACCCAGTTTTGCTAGTTTACAACTTTATCGAAACAAACCACCATCAAAGCTAAGTCTTCATTTAGATAGATATTATTTTTACTTGAGGCCTTTGACTTTAGTGTTTCAGATCTATATAAAATAATTTTCTAGGAAGAAATCAAAGAAAATCTGATGGACATTAGAGAATGCCATTTATTGGTTTCTTCCTCGATCTCTGTATTTTTATTATTTTAATTTTTTAAACCATTATGAACAATTAAGCATGTCCATAAAGTGCATCATTCTTCCTCAACTATTATATTTGTAAACATACTTATAGCTCCTACCTTCCTGTTTACAAGTAGACATGGTTCCAGCACTCCATACTTTGAGAACCACTGATCTAAAATAAGGAAATGGATTGGGGTTGGACGAGTTTTGTTTCTGATTTTCTTTTTCAGTTTAAACATTCTGTTAGTCTTCTAATTACAGTAGATTTGAACACAGTGCTTACGATATATTGCTCATCCATTTACTGTGGATTAATTAAAAAATATGCATAGTGTAAGGGTTAAAAGTGCACGCTCTGCAGGTGCTTGGGTTCAGACCCGCATTTGTCACTTGCTGTGAAACATTAGGCAAGTTATTTAATCTTTCTGTCTTAAATTACTTACCTATAAAATGTGGATAGTATTAACAGTGCCTTTCTCATAGCATCACATGAATAAGTAAATTGTTATATATGAAGACCTTATATCAATACTTGGTATATGAGAGTCAATAAATCTAGTTATTTATTTTTTTAAGGCATTGTTAAATACCACATAAATATATTACAAATGACAGTAAAGTGAAATGTGCAGCTTTTATGTATGCTTTTTTTATAACTGTTGAATTACTGTTATTCTTAAAGGAATCTCGTAGGCTATATCAGTTTCATTATGTGAACTGGCCAGACCATGATGTTCCCACATCATTTGATTCTATTCTGGACATGATAAGCTTAATGAGGAAATACCAAGAACATGAAGATGTGCCTATTTGTATTCATTGCAGGTACAAAAGAATTTTCCAAATATTTAAATACTTTGGAATATAAGTGGCATTATAATATGGGTGAAGTTTGGTATTTTGAAACCTAAGTTTTGGAATTACCAAGAGAGATAGGTCATTATATTGGTTTCCAAATAGTAAAAGCTATCTGAATCCTGAGGAAATTTTTCTTCTCTTAATTTTTAATTTACGTTGGATTCTTCTAAAAGACTTAGATAATACTTATTTCATAAAACTGCTATCAGTTTCTCTAAGTGACTTGTATCTACATTCACATTTGTTATAAAGAGTAAATGAAATTTCTCAGACTCAAAAATTTACTGGTTAGTTAAATAGTTCAGAGATTTTTTTAGTGGAGACAGAACGCCAAAGATAGTTTTTCTTATCCAGTAGGTCTGATTGTAATGCTTATTAGTGAGTTGAAAAGGCTGCTTTTTATTTATGGGCCAGAAAGGTGACTTGCTGATGGACATGTGGGAATCAGTTAACAACTTGGTTAATTAAAAAATATTTTTCTATAGTTAATTCAGTGGTTAGTTGACCATTTAATTAAGTAGTTGGCTGTTTAAGAAGAAAAAATCTAATTATAGTAATTGCTTTGACTTGACTTCTTCAGAAGTTAGTCACAATCATTTTTTGTTCTATCAGTGTTGCCCAATGTATATATATATAGTTCATAAATCCAATTTGATAGGAAGGTTTTCCTTTAAAAAATTAAATAGACCATTTAATATTTTTAAACAGCCAAAATAGTATTTTAACTGTAGTGACATACATAAGAGAAAGGAAATCACTTACAATTCCAGTAGAGGTGCTCATTGTTAAAACTTGAGTATATGTCCTTCAGTGTGTGTGTATATTTTTAAAGAATGTTTCCCCATGTAATATAATTGTGTACATTTTTCTAAATCATATAACTATTCTTTCTACAATGAATTATGACTGCCCTATACTTTATATTTAACTTCCATTCCTTGGCATTTACTATGCCTCCCCCATCCTTTTTCATCTATTTTCATTTTTTTAAACATTTATTTATTTATTTTAAAATATTTTATTTGTCAGAGAGAGCAAGAGCACACAAGCAGGGGGAGCTGCAGGTAGAGGGAGAAGCAGGCTCCCCACTGGGCAGATCACTGGGCATGATCTGATTTGGCTCAGATCATGACCTGAGCCAAAGGCAGATGCTTAACCAACTGAGTCACCCAGGCGTCCCCTTTTTCATGTATTTTAAACAATAGTTTAAATGTCCAAGTGGCTGTCTTTGTAGTGAAATCTTTGAGCACATCTGTAATTACTTCATTAGGATAGATATAAGCAAATGGGATTCCTAAGTGAAAGAACATGAACTTTTTCGTGCTTTTAACACATATTTTAAATTCTGTTATCCATAAAGCTAATGCTGATTATAATTAGTTTGTGGGGTGCCCGTTTTCCCATACTCTCCCCAATACTGTTATCTTCTTGTTTGTTTGATTTAATGCCTGAATGACAGGCCACCTTTTTTTTTTCTTGGTAGTTTATATTCTTTTGTGACTTGCTTGTTTGTATACTTTGCCAATTATTTCATAGCAGGCATTCATCTCTTAATAATTATGTTATAAATTCTTCATATATCTTTATATATTGAGGTTGTTAACTTTTAATCATGTTGTAAGTAGCATGGTTTTTAAATGGCTTTTATTCTGCCAGTCTTTTGCCACACATAAATTTTAAGTTGTTATGTAGTCAGAGTTGTGAATCTTCATTTATGATTTCTGTCCATTGAGATGCTTAGAAAGTTCTTCTGTAACAGTCGTACATAAACTACCTTTTTAGCACTTTTATAGGTTTTTTGTAAACATATTTCTAATCCATCTGGAATTTTTTTTTATGATTAAGGTATAAGGTAAGAATCCAGCTTTTGCTCTTGTTAGGCTTACTTTCCCTGTATCATTTATTGAATGGTCTAATCTTTCTCCTTTCATGGGAGAATTCACCATTATGTAATACTTACATATACTTGGATGTGTTTTTGAATTTTGCATTATGTTTCATCAGTCTGGTTGTATATGTCTTTGTAAGGTCACACTTTTAACCATCAAATTTAAATATATGTCATTTAGCCCCTAGTAACTAATGCAGTATGCTAGAACTGTTTTGATGTGAGGAATTGATAAATGTATCAACAGTTAAAAGTTAATATTACTGATGTCCGTTAAGAGCTTTTTAAAAATCATACTAAGTTGCTTATAGATGTATTTTATCAGGAAATCTTAGATGACATGTTTGACAAACTACTCATCTTTCTAAAGGTTTTGAAATATGTATTAAAATGCTACCCAACTTTTTTTCTACCTAAAAATTATTCTGGAGATATCAGTAATATCTTTAATTACTCAGAGTGATTCTCAGTCCTGAGGAGCATGTCTCCTATATCCCTCTAGTTGAGAATCAGTTGCTCTAACGTACTTTTGTCATGTTTTAAAATACAAAAATCCTGCAGAATTCTACTCTACATTCTCCAGGTTCTGTTATTTCTTTAGGAGATGGGAGTGCATCACTCGTCGTTGTTCTTCTGGTGAAATCACTGCTACTGTTCAAACCAATTTCTAGGGCTTGTGGTACTCCTCATCTTTTCTATACCTTTTGCAGATTGAAATGATGTATTGTTTCCTCCTCTACTCTAAGGCACCAGAGCCATATTCGACGTAAATTACATTTCTCTCTGCAAGTTATTATGTTGGCAAGACAGGATTTTCTGAGGTAGAATTAGACTTACAAAGTAAAAGCTGCTAGGTATTTTGTGAATCACTTAGGTATTCTCTGAATCTTGGAAGTGCCCTGAATTAAACAAAAACAAGATATAAATACTAATGTTAAAGATGTTTGCCATGCATACACTTTAAGTTATGATTTGTTTACTAAGATAGTAGAATATTGTCAAATTTCTTAAATGATTTTTTTTGCTTCTGAAAATTGTGTTCATCCACATTTATTTTATAGTTCTTTTATGACAAAAACCAAATCGTTCTTTCAAATTTTATATTTATAGTGCAGGCTGTGGAAGAACAGGTGCCATTTGTGCCATAGATTATACGTGGAATTTACTAAAAGCTGGGGTAAGAATAATTTTTATATAGCATTATATCCAATTGATGTATTATTATTTTCCGACTTAATGGTAAATTGCAGTAAATTATAACATGTGTTTCGTTATGCATGTTACTTATTTAGAAATAGCTTTACTCTGTAAGAAAAAAGGTAGTGGAACTGGAAAAGGTATAAATGATGTTTATTACCTTGAGATAATGCATGAGGCAGCAAGGTAAACATGTTACCACCCCTGTGTTCCGTGTGAATTGATACCCGCATTTAGAATGTAAAATCTGGGTTGACTTCTCCAAATACAGAATCTTCACTGCCTTTTATATTTATTCCAGGTATAAGTGTTATCAATTCAATAAATATTTATGCCTAAATGGAAATATTATTTTATAGTGGTTAAGGATGTTGAGTCTGGAGCCATAATGCCCAGATTAAAATTCAGTCCTTCACTGTCTGTGGGATTTTGATCAAATTACTTAATTTCATTGTGCCTCGATTCTTTCAACTGAAAATGGGAATCGTAATATTAATAACTCATAAAAAATAAATTAACTTTGTAAAGTTCCTTAGAACTATGTGTGTCCTATATCAAGTGCTCAGTTCAGTGTTAGTTTTCATTAAAATCGGTGTTACTGTTGTTACTACCACTACTATTTCAAAGACGTTGTGTTCAATACTATGGAGGATATAGAAGTAAGTAAAACACAGTCCTCGTTACAGATTTGAAAAACGTTGTTGTCTCATTGTATGTAGATTTGCTTCTCTTACTGGTTCTATAGTATTCATTTTCTATGCATTAGGAAGAAGTTTTTAATTCTTTATAGCTTTTTAAAAAATTATTTTTTTAAACACTATGCCCAGCATGGGGCTTGAACTCACAACCCCGAGATCAAGAGTCACATAACTCTACTCACTGAGCCAGCCGGGTTGCCCCCTTTATAGCTTTAAGGTGTGTTTCTGTGTCTTTATCTTGTATCAAATAGGATTAATAAAATATTTAGTTTCTTTTTTTTTCCGTCCTTCCTTCCTCTATTCTTTCTCTTTTTTCCCCGGCCTTAACATTTTTCAATTTTGCTAGGGAATATTTAAATTTTAAACTTTCTTCAAAAGCCCTTTGGGGTTAAATTTTATTTTTGTATTCCTCAAAAATGTAATCATCTCCTGATACTCAAATGAAAATTTTTAAGTGAACAAAATTTAACTAGGATTCTAACCCATTTTAACATAAAAGTCAAAGATTAAAACTGGGATGGAAAGAGGCATTTAAATAAATGCCAGTAAGCAGAAAAAACATCTGGTCATTCCACAAGTTGTGTATTTTGAACATAGTCCTCATTTGATTGTGTTTGGCGTAACATATATATAATCTTATGTTTTAGTTTAGGACTTGATGTAAAAATCTTTTTTTTTTTTTAAGATTTTATTTATTCATGAAAGAGCACGAGCAGGGGGGAGGGGCAAAGGGAGAGGGAGAAGCAGACTCTGCTGAGCAGGTAGCCTGATACGGGACTCAGTCCCAGGACCCTGGGATCATGACCTGAGCCAAAGGCAGATGCTTAACCAACTGAGCCACCCCGGTGCCCTGTGAAAATCTTTTGATGTATATAAAGACTCTCAAACAGTAGACCTGGGAATCTTTTTAACTCTTCTTCTTTATCACTCCAAAATATTCTTGTTGATCACCAAGTTCTAATAGTTCTGCCTGAGAAGTGTGGCTCAAATCTGTTTGTACCTTTCTTTTTTTAGATTCCTTCAGTAAACTTCTACCAGTTTCTCCCTTTCAGACTCTGATCTTCCCTGCTGCAAAGCAGACTGAGTATCAGATCTGCTCATGTCAGTGTTACCTCTTGTAGTAGTTCTAATTCCAGATGTACCAAAGAATTGTCAGGGATGTTTCACAGTCTTCAGAGACCTGGCTGAGGGATCTGTATTTTTACCAGCTTTCTTAGTTGGTTCTTATGTAGCCAGCCCAGGAAACAGTGGCCTGTGGAATAAGTTCAAACTCTATTATGTTTACAGTCTGATTCCAGGTAGCCTTATCTTCTTTCCTCCTTAAATACCTCTCCTCCTTTCAGTTTTAGGCTGTATCAAGCTACTGAATTCCCCAAAAAGATTATACATTTAATCTGCCATGCTTATGTATATTTCCTTCACTTTTTACTCCACACACCAATCAGAGTTAGTCACAGCGTCTTTATTCCCACTGCACTGCAATTATGCCTTGGCTGGATATTTATTTGTTCACTTATCTCACTGGCTTGACTGCTGAGGGTCCAGATTAACTTTGTATCTTCAATGCCAACAACAATGTCTGATGGCTGGTAGGTAGTGCTCAGTAAATGTTTTCAGTCATCCAGCATGTATATAAGGTCTGTTTGAGAAGTTACAGGTCCACATGAAAAAGAGTTGATGTGTTAAATTCTTTGTTTTAGAAAATACCAGAGGAATTTAATGTATTTAATTTAATACAAGAAATGAGAACACAGAGGCATTCTGCAGTGCAAACTAAGGTATAGTTTTTTGTTTCACTTTATATAGACTGTATTTTTTTAAATATCTTCTTGGTTTGTTTTGTTTTTTTTTCAAATGTCTTTTCCCTTGTTTATTTTCCCTTGTTCATCATGTCATCTCCCTAATAGGAGCAGTATGAGCTTGTTCATAGAGCTATCGCCCAACTGTTTGAAAAACAGCTACAGCTATATGAAATTCATGGAGCCCAGAAACTTGCTGATGGAGTGGTAGGTGTTCTTGGCCTATTAATTTTAGAAAACGTTCCTTTCCTTTCCTTTCTTTTTTTTCTTTTTAGATTCTTTTTTTTTTTTTAAGTAATCTCTACACCCAACGTGGGGCTCAAACTTAACCCCAAGATCAAGAGTCCCATGCTCTACTGACTGAGCCAGCTGGGTGCCCCAAAAACTTTTTTTTTACCAAGATGTAATATTTAGCTTTCTAATGGTTATCTGTGTTTTACCTAACGTGAGAATATCCATGACAGTTGTTATTTTTATTTAACTTTGATTTTGTTAACTCCTTTCCTTCTTCCTGTTTGAATCTCTCTATTATCATGGACATTTAATGACTCCAGTACAAGTTAAATAATACTCAAAATAGAATATAGTTAGGAAAATAGCTCTTATGTCAAAAATCTTTACTGTTTCAAATATAAGTTACTTTTAAAAAAATTAACTGCATTGTTCTCTCTTTTCTTCTACCCCCCACCTAAGTAATTTTAAGTTGATTCTACATGAATTAAATTGTGTTCTTGGTTATGATGATATAAAGTTTTATAATTAATTTTGTATAGGCTTTTTAATTAAGTAGAATTATAGTGCTACAATGAAGTCCCTTTTTGGCATGTGTTTCGTTCAATGTCATTTTAGCCTTAACTGATCTTATTGGATGTTCACACTTTTGACCTGACAGAAATACTTTATTCTCATAGTGTTCTCATGTCTGCCTCTGTTTTCTAACTAGTTCTTTTATTTGCTGCCTTTCTGTAATCATCTTGTCCTTGAAGGTATTGTGCTGTTTTTTTGATAAAATTTCTTTACGTTTTTATCCCTGAACCTAAGATAGCCATCACATGATAAATCAATTTAGCCGCAATAACTGAAGTAAAATGAGGAAATGAGTTGCAATTTATAACCTTTGTTTTCGTTTTCTTCTTCACATTGTGTTTGGCATTTTCCTAGACTATTTGTTTGAAATTTCTTGGTTTTATAAATGAGAGACTTGTTAAAACCAAATGCTGATCACAGTGTCTTAAAATAATCTAATATTCATTCATGAGTTTTAGGAGCTATGTATTTCCTTTATTAGCCAAGTGATAATTGTAGATTTTTAAGATTAATATGTGTGACCTCATTTTTATTTCTTGTATTAACATAGGAATCGTTGTGCAACTAGGCCTTACATGTTGCCATCTCTTTTTCCCTTTATTTTTTAAAAAGATTTTATTTATTTGAGAGAGAACGAGAGAGAGAGCATGGGGTGGGGAGGGTCAGAGGGAGAAGCAGACGCCCCGCTGAGCAGGGAGCCCAATGCAGGACTCGGTCCCGGGACTCCAGGATCATGACCTGAGCCGAAGGCAGTCGCTCAACCAACTGAGCCACCCAGGCGCCCCTCTTTTTCCCTTTAGTTTAATTAAAACCTGTTACAATCTGTGCTGAATGTAGCCAGATATTGTATAACATAGAATAGAATGCTTTATATATTATTGTGTATAATGTTATTTAAATTGAGAATCAGTTAATGCTTCAGAAAGCTAAATAGGCTGTGCTTTTTTTCTTTAAATTTTAGTGGAAGAACATTTGTTGTTTATATAAATGCAAGATTAATTTCAAAGTTAGTTTCTATACTTCAGAAATGTAGATACTTTAGACTACCATTTCCTTAGTATATACAAGTGAAAAATATTCTAACCCTTACATTTTTCAAATGTATAGGAAATACTTATTTCATTTTTTATTGGGATATAATTGACATATAACATTGGTTTTGGGTATACAGCATAGTTATTTGATATTTGTATATATTGTGAAATGATCATCACAGTAAGTCTGGTTAACATCCATTACCACACATAGTACAAATTTTCTTTTCTTGTGATGAGAACTTTTAAGATTTACTCTAATGAACTTTGAAATATGCAGTACAGTGTTATTAAGTGTAGTCATCATGCTGCACATTATATCCCATAATTTTTAAATTTTATACCTGGAAGCTTGCATCCTTTGACCCCCTTTACCCATTTCACCCACCTCCTACCCCCCACTTCTCGCAAGCACCAGTCTGTTCTTTGTATCTGTGAGTTCAGTTTTTTGTTTGTTTGTTCTTAGAATCCGCATATAAGTGATATCATACTGTATTTGTCTTTCTCTCTTTGACTTCTTTCACTTAGTATAGTGCCCTCAAGGTCCATCCATGTTGTTGCAAATGCCAAGAATTCCTTCTTTTTTATGGCTGAATGATACTCCATTGTGTGTATATGTCCCGTTTTCTTTATCCATTCGACAAATGGACCTTTGGGTTGCTTTCATGTCTTGGGCTCTTGTATGTATGTATGTATTTATTTATTTTAAAGATTTTATTTATTTATTTGACAGAGAGAGACATAGCGAGAGAGGGAACACAAGCAGGGAAAGTGGGAGAGGGAGAAGCAGGCCTCCCGTGGAGCAGGGAGCCCGATGCGGGGCTCAATCCCAGGATCCTGGGATCATGACCTGAGCTGAAGGCAGATGCTTAACGAGCCACCCAGGTGCCCCTTGGCTCTTGTAAATAGGCTGCAGTGAACATGGTGGTACATATATCTTTTTGAGTTTGTGTTTTCACTTCCTTTGGATAAATACCCAGAAATGGTATTACTGGATCATATGGTAGTTCTTTTTTTTTTTTTTTTTGAGGAACCCCCACATTGTTTCTATATGACTGCATCAATTTACATTCCCGCAAACAGTGCATGAGGGTTTTCTTATCTCCACATCCTCTCTAACACTTGCTATTTCTTATCTTTTTAATGCTAGCCATTCTGACAGATACCAGGTCTCATTGTGGTTCTGATTTGCATTTCCCTAATGATTAGTGATGTTGAACATATTTTCATATATTCCTGTTGACCATCTATATGTCTTCTTTGAAGAAATGTCTATTCAGGTCCTCTGCCCATTTTTAATCAGGTTGTTGGTTTTTTTGCTATTCAGTTCTCTTATTTCATAGATTGCCTTTTCATTTTGTTGATAAGTTTCCTTTGCTGTGTGGAAGGTTTTTAGTTTGATGTAGTCCCACTTGTTTATTTTTGCTTTTGTTGCCTGCTGTACCTTTAAAGCTTTTAAGTATATTTAAGTGATCTCCAGAAAATGGTATGTGATAAATACTGCATTGCTCTTTCATCTCTGTTTTCTCATTACCTGATTTCTTTTAGGTTTTATTCTATAAATTACACTTCCATTTTATTAGTCTGAACTTCACACTAGGATTATAATTTTGTTATAGATTGTTTCTGTCTAATGGGTCAGAGGTTTACAGATAGCTAAGGAATAGAAGAAAGATCATATGCATGTTATGGGATGAGATGAAATATCACCTGATAGCAGATTAGTGGTTATTTCAAACCTACTTTCGTATCTCCTTGCCTGGTACCTAGGAGACACCCACTAAATGTTTGCTAACTGAACTTAAAATGTTAGATTATATCCTTGCATTTCAAAGCTGACATGGTGACTGCTGGATTACCTTTTGGGCAAGATGGATATTTCTATTTTGTAAAAAGGAAAAACAGTTTTCCAAGGAATCCATTCTGAGAAAACTGTATTTGGTAAGAATAAATATTTTGCCACAGGTTGTATACTGTAGTGTCTGACACTATATAACTATATAACTCAATGGATGAATGGATTTAAAAAGTGGAAGGACATCTGGGTAGAAGAAAAAAGATAGCTTATTCTAGGTAATTTTTTGATAGTGTCCTCTTTTTTTTTCTTAAGATTTTATTTATTTATTTGACAGAGAGAGCACAAGTAGGCAGAGAGGCAGGTAGAGAGAGGGGGGAAGCAGGCTCCTCTCTGAGCAGAGAGCCCAATGTGGGGCTCGATCCCAGGACCCCAGCCGAGATCATGACCTGAGCTGAAGGCAGACGCTGAACTGAGTGAGCCACCCAGGCACCCCTGATAGTGTCCTCTTAAGAAATCTTGTTTTCTAGGTATTTCTGAACCTAGGTGACTGTTTTTATAGCAGGTTTATATGTTGTTGGAGACTATAAATCCCAGTCAGAAAAAATGTGGAATCTAAAAAGTTGGGGAAGATCATCTTAGAACTGTATGGTTGAATAAAATGATTTGAAATATATTACTTGCCTTTCTGAACCTATGCTGTGAGAAACATTTATAAATCTATTTATTATTTCTCTGACAATTTAAAGGTAAAGTTATAAAAAAAAAAACAAAAAAAAACCAGACAAACAAAAAACTCTTAAACTGTATGTTCCAGAATTATTTTCATAGAAATTTTGGTTGGAATGCTGATCAACAATATAAGACTCTATAATAAATGATATTTGTCAGCGGTATGTACAACCAAGAAGACTTTCCAGAGTAGGAGATCTAAAGAGAAAGTCTGTTCTGGAATTGAGTAGCCTATTGATTTGGGATTTAGAAACACTTCAGTAAGCAAACATTTGTAAGATGTACATGCATGCCTTTTTATCTTCTATATAAAAGACCACTACCAGTTATCAGTACCAGGATTTTCAGTTCTAGGATGATGGCGTAACAGCAACAATATGGTCCTTCTGTTGTTATTGTACATTTTAGATGTGATACTGAATTCTGAGTATTTTTTCCTCAAATGTAATGTCCTTTATTTTTAAAGCACTTTGTTTTAATATTTATATTGTTCTGCAGTTGATAATATATCCTTAAGTGTTTGATAATTAGGTTCTGATCTTTATTTGTGGCCTCTGATAGGCTGTTATGTGGTAAATATTAAGAAACAAAATTAGTGAAATGGGTGAAGGTGGTCATAAGGTAAAAAAAGAATTTTAGCAAGCTTTTCTTGAAACAAAAGAATATACTAGAACCTAATTTCAGTGGATTATTTAATTTCTAAAATACCTTGATTCACCTTCAAAAGTTGGTGATTGTTTCAATTGGTAGTAAAAGCCCCTTAATAGAGCTATATACATTAGGACAAATGTGGGAACAAAAGCTGTAGTTAATAGTGTCAAAAGATATGAGTAGAGCAAACATTATTGTAGCAAAAATAAGGAATCTAAGAAGAACTGTCCTATTCTGAAGTCCAGTAGCCAGGAGGTTTTGTTCATGCTGTGTAGGCAATGGTTCTCTGAGTTGCATTTCTATACTGCCCCATTGAGTTCTTTCATGAGATGAAATTCAACATGTTCAAAAGTCTTACCTACCCCCAAAGTTCTTTTTCCTCTTTTGGCCCTTTCTATTAATGGTTCCACCATTCTGTCATTACCCAAAATGAGGAATCCTTCATGACACCTTTCCTTTGTCATATTTGTTTGAAAATGCCCTTAATTTCCCTTATTCCCTTCCCACCTGTTCCCTTCCATACTCTTTTCTTTTTCTCAATATCTTACCTATCTCTCTCTTTTTATTTTTAAGATTTTATTTAGGGACGCCTGAGTGGCTCAGTCGGTTAAGCGCCTGCCTTCAGCTGATGTCATGATCTCAGGGTCCTGGGATTGAGTCCTGCGTCAGGCTCCTTGCTCATCGGGGAGCTTGCTTCTCCCTCTGCCTGTTGCTCTCCCTCCTTGTGCTCTCTCTCTGACAAATAAAATCTTTAAAAAAAAAAAAAAAGATTTTATTTAGTTAGTTATTTGAGAGAGAGAGTGAGCGTGAGCAGCGGGGAGGGTCAGAGGGAGAAGCAGACTCCCCACTGAGCAGGAAGCCCAACGTGGGGCTCCATCCCAGCACCCTGGGATCGTGACCTGAGCCAAAGGCGGACAGCCAACCCACTGAGTCACCCCGGCGCCCCTCTTACCTGTCTCTTAATGTCATTCTAAATGCTGCCTTAATATTTCAACTTCTTAATATTTTTCAGCTATATTCTTAATATTCTCACCTTTAAATAACATCTCTGGTTTCACTACTTTATGATGTTATGATTACCCCTTTACTTTTTAGTTTGGTAATATTACTAGACTATACTTCTTGGAGTTAAGTACTATATACTTTACATTTTTGCATCCTCTCCAGTGCTTACTGTTTAGTGCATGTCACATACTTATCCACATTGCCTTACCTGCTATTCCAAAATCCAAAATGCTCTGAAAACCTAAAGTGGGGGCGGAGGGGAGAAAGAAGAGAAGATGGGGAAATAGAGAGTGAAAGTGTTGGTTTGGTATTACACTCATTTGGCAGCAAAACCTGACTTGACATGACTTGAGGCTATTCATATTGTACTATAAAAAATTGCTGTGTTTTACAGGTTAGAAGCAGTTTCATATGGTTCACCCTTAACCTTTACTTAACCTACTTAATGTGAATGTGTACAGATTTTGATACAAAAATATTAACGGGTGTTATGGGAGTGTGTTTGTAAGCAAATGAATTATTAATATGTATCTTTATGATGCAGAATGTCTAAATTCTGGTGATGTCTGAGGATCTAAAAGTGTGGCATCCAAAAGACCTGATTTACCTGAGGCAATAGCAATTTATATTTGTCTAGGTGTAATAATAATTAGTGCTCCCACTTTCATTTTCAAAGAGCCCTGATTTGGACAATAAATTACATGGCTACCCCACCTTAGCAGATACCCCTGCAACAGATGCCTTTGTTATGGTAGGTGGCTTTAATTAAGAATGAAAGCATCCATTCTCATGATGTTATTGTTGTTCTGGTCAGAGTAAGATACATAGTTAAGATGCATAAAACTCTTCTAATACATCTGATTATGTGTCAGGAGACAGGGTGCACTAAAAATTGTGGAAAAGTTGAGATCTCTCTTTTCCTTAGTTGAGCATACTTGGTAAAAAAAAAAAGTCACTGGCAAGAAAGGCAAAGAAGGTGCTATGATGGACACAGTAGAAGTGTCTTTTGATGTAAAAAAAAAAGGCAACTACAGTTTCAGAGTTCTTTAATCATAGTGTATGTAAAGATAGCTTTTTTCCTAAAATTAATCTGAGATGTAGTATCCTAGCTGGATAAAAATGAGGTACTTCCTTGAGGGTGAAACTAATTCAAGGCAATGTTTTATATAATAATCTCACAACTCTTCTGTTCACAATCCTAAACACAACCTAAGATTCTTAAAACTGTATTGACTCTGGAACATCCACATTAATGAATATTACTGGTCCTTGAGACCAGCAAGAACAAGGATATCCCTGAATGCGCGCTCTCTGCCTTTTTGGGGTTTATTTGGTTAGGGAGTGATATAAGGGCCATATATGCTTATGGAGCAGGGCACTCCGTGGTGATAAAGGGTAGGGCAAAGAATGATTAAAATGAGATCTGGGACCTGCTTTTAAAAGTACCAGATAGCAATAGGAATCCCAAAAAATTGGGAAAAATAAAAGATATAACCCTTATTTTGGCTTTTTTCCCCTTCTCTGTACATGTTAAGATTCTACTGGTAGTGATGCCTGAAAAAAGCTGTATCTTCTTTGATCTTTATTTTCTTGGAAATCTGTTCCTTTACAGTAGCATTTGAAATGTGTTGAAATGCCATGGTACCCAATCGAGTTTTCAGTAACTGGAGATAGGCTGCGTTTGTTTTTGTTTTAAGTTTATTTATTTTTTTAGTAATCTCTTCATTCAATGTGAGGCTCAAATTCATGACCCTGATATCAAGAGTCACATGCTCTTTTGACTGAGCCAGCCAGCCGCCCCAGACTGTTTTTTGATATTAATCTCTTTGGCCCTTTCAGCTAAAATACAGAGAACCCATTTTGTTATTTGGGAAAAGTGGCATTATTTTAAAAATTGAAAAGCCTAGAAACAGTTTATGTGAAACATGTGAAAGGAAAATTATTTTTCTTCTAACTTTAATGAAGCTTTTTTTTTTCTCTCAGCAGAATGAAATTAACACTGAAAATATGGTCAGCTCCATAGATGCTGACAAACAAGATTCTCCTCCTCCAAAACCACCAAGGACCCGCAGGTATTGTACGTCACATTTTCTTTGAAAGGATATTTTATTTTACTCACTGTTAATTAAAACAAATTCTGAATATTTCCAAGTTATTTTTATAACTTTTATCACTCTTTTGTCTCGGGTATAGCATGTGTATGGCAACTGATTTGTTACTGATACACTAAAAATTTTGTTTCACTTTGGGTAAAACCTCAGTACACTGTACCAGAGCAGTGAACATGACCGTGAATTGACAATAGCTCATATTTTGGTATGTAGTACAGTTAAATTTTTAAATATTCTAAAGATTTCAATTTTTGCATAATGACTAAAAAAGTAATATTGTCAAAAACTATGCACATTGAAGAAATTATTTAATAACATTACTAGCAAAGATGAGTTTCTCTCAGCATTTTATTACTTTCATACCAATCTCATTTATAATGAAGTCAAGATATATTCTTGTACCCCTTTGTATTTCTTTTTTCTTTTTTTTCAAGATTTTATTTATTTATTTGAGAGAGAGAGAAAGAGAGAGCACACTAGACGGGGGAGGGTCAGAGGGAGAAGCAGATTCCCTGCCGAGCAGGGAGCCCGATGTGGGACTCGATCCAAGGACTCCAGGATCATGACCTGAGCCGAAGGCAGTTGCTTAACCAACTGAGCCACCCAGGCGCCCTGTATTTCTTTTTTCTTTTAGGGCAGCTGCTAGGTCAGTTACATGGTAGTATAGAAAGAATTTAGATAGACTCAGAAAGCTTTAGTTTCAAGTCCTTTTCACCCATTTACTACCTTTGAGGTTGTGAATAAGTCACTTAATTGATCCTGGGTTGGTTTTGGTTTTTTTGTTTAAGTATTGTCCTAGGGATTAAATGAAATAAACTATGTGAAAATGCTAAATATGGGACTTGGCACATATTAGATTTCCATTACATGTTAGTTTTCCCATGACAGTGTAGAATTAAAATGGAGTCAATTGAATTACTTTTAAAAGGAGGCACAGTAGAACATCTGTAATAATAAACTGTTAGAATGGCTTATACAGGGTCTTGTCTTGAGCAAAGAGCTGCCCAAATGGACTGGCCTTCCCTCAAAGTAGGACTTCTTTTATATAGGATTCACTAATTTTTTTTCCCCCTTAAAAGTTAGCTAGATGTTGGGGTGCCTGGGTGGCTCAGTTGGTTAAACGTCTGCCTTCAGCTCAGGCCATGATCTCAGCTCCTGAGATCGAGCCTCGCATCAGGAGCCTGCTTCTCCTTCTCCCTCTGCCTCGCCCCTCTGCTGGTGTGTGTGCACATGCACGCTCTCTCTCTCTCTCAAATAAAGAAATAAAATCTTTTTTTTAAAAAAAGTAATCACTAGCATTGATATAACATCTACTATATATGTTTTCTTCCATTTTTGTATTCTCTATTCATTCTGTAGATAGTCAGTGATATGTCAAAACAATGAGTGATGTCATGAATTCATTAATTTTTACAGTAATCTTGATCACAGGGATATTAATATAG
The DNA here is from genome assembly GCF_029215605.1 of Mirounga angustirostris. Lineage (NCBI taxonomy): Eukaryota > Metazoa > Chordata > Mammalia > Carnivora > Phocidae > Mirounga > Mirounga angustirostris. The sequence goes on along the minus strand of NW_026991720.1, from coordinate 84,590,095 downwards.
CTGCTTTCCAAAGGAAATTGACCTGCATAGGCTAGCAGAGTTCAGCTGAGAACACAAATCTCTTATCTTCCAGTCCAATAATGCTTTTTTCATTATATGGTGTTACCTTCCTAGAAAAAAGCAGAGTAGTGAAGGTTTTTGTTTTTAAAGTGTTATGTTCTAATTTTTTGGTTGTCATTTCCTTTACTCCCATACTCTTTTCACCCCATATGGAATCTAGCCTAAATTATTGTAAGAAAAGTAATTTTCTGATTTTAAATAAAACATCAATTTGGAAAAAAAAATTATAGAGTCACTCATCTTAAGACTTGGTCAAATAAATGTAAAATTTTTTTATTATAAAGTCCAAGTATCTTTGTGTGAAATTCTGGGCCTCAGAGTATAGCTTCAGTCTATCTTTTTAGCCTTTTTTTTCACTATTTCTCCAAACTGTTGTGTTCATTGTTCTATCCTCTTCTGGCACTGGTACAATGCCTACTATGTGGTAGGTCTTGAATAATTTGCTTTGTTTAAGGGAAAAATATGCCATCCTCAAATAGATGAGATTAAAACCAATATTTACAGTAAGAATTATGCAAGTTAGATCATATCTATTCAGTGGAATTTTTTTACATTGGAATATCTAGTAAAAAATGTGAGTGTTGGATACTATAGTGGAAAATCCGTATGTTGTATATATTTTTTTGTGGCTGGGCTTATAATAAGTGCTATTTAAGTGTTTTTTTTTGTTTTGTTTTGTTTTTATTAAAGATTTTTTTTTTTTTTTATTCATGAGAGACAGAGCGAGAGAGAAAGGCAGAGGGAGAAGCAGGCTCCCAAGGAGCAGGGAGCCCGATGCGGGACTCGATCCCAGGACCCTGAGATCATGACCTGAGCCAAAGGCAGACGCTTAACCATCTGAACCACCCAGGCGCCCGCTATTTAAGTGTTTTAAGCCTTGTTCCAACCTTAAATCAAGAAAGGATAAGGAAAAAAAAAATCTGTTAGTGTAATTACCAATCACATTTGAGTAGCCACAGGAACCCACAAAGGGACACAAGGAAACGTTTGGGGTGATGGATATATGTTTATTACCTTGATTGTCGTGATAGTATCATGGGTATATGCACATGTCCAAACTCATCAAATTTATACATTAAATATATTGGTTTTGTATATCAACTATACCTAAGTAAAGCTATTCTTTTAAGTGTGAGTACTAAAAATATATTTATTGTGTACATATCAACATCCTGCACAGACTGCTGCCAAAAGCACTTAGAAGATTATAGGTTAAGGGGTGCCTGGGTGGCTCAGTCAGTTGAGCATCTGACTTTTGATTTCAGCTCCGGTCAGGATCTCACAGGTTGTGGGATCAAGTCCTGTGTCAGGCTGCAAACTCAGCAGTCAGCTTGAGATGCTCTCCCTCCCTCTGGCCCTCCTCACCCACATACGTACACATGCGCACGTGCTCTCTCTAATAAATAAATCTTAAAAAAAAAGATTACTGGTTAAATAAGGCTACTTGAACACATTTAACTCTGGTCCCTCCCTAAACTTCCTAAAATTATAGTGAAGGAATATAAAAATGTATAAAGATTAAAAAAACAAAATTGGAGAGGGGATAGTATCAGATGTCAACAAAATTGTGGAAAGTGGAAAGCACATCGACCAGTGAAAAGGGACTTAACAGAGAAAGCTAAAATTTGCTTTCCTGTAGGTGGGGGAAGCCAATAAGAAGCAACATGATTTTCCAGAGAACCCCCAGAAAAGCTCAGAAATTGGAAGTCCTCCTTAAGGCTGGTGTGTAGGATGGGACTAAAAACAAGGAGAGTACCTAAGTACTCTTTATATAGAGTACTTAGAGTATTAATGAGTTCATGACACCAGATTCCTTACATTAAATTGAGCAAATGACTGCTTCTCCCACATTTGGGCATACAAGAAGGATTTACTCTGGAGTAGTTGAACCAGGGAGTCTCTGGATTCAAGGACAAGTGCCTTACTGAAAATAGGAATTTGTATGCTAAATGGTAAGATCCTTCAGCTCCCTTGCTCCCAGATTGCTGGTGGGAGACAGAATCTCTCTCTTGAAAAACTAACCAATCCAAGAGATGAAATGTATACTTATTCATGGTGTGGCCTACCAGTGATTTGCAAGGGCTGTATTCAGTCACCATGAAGTTAGACGACAACTAAGCCACAAGTCTCAAGCCCTCCTCCTTACATATATGTAGACATCTTCCAGTCATTTTTAGTACTCCATTCTTTTTTTTCCCCAAAGATTTTATTTATTTGAGAGAGAGCGAGCGAGAGAGTGAGTGAGTGGGGATGGGGTGGGGCAGAGAGAGAGGGAGAAACAGACTCCCTGTTGAGAGGGGAGCCCGATGTGGGGCTTGATCCCAGGACCGTGAGATCATGACCTGAGCCACCAGGCACCCCCTGCCTCCTATATATAGTTCCTAAGAAGCAGCTGAGGAAATGGCCACCAAAACAAGGAAGTGTAACTAGAAAAAGTAATATGGGACCTGGAAAACAGAGTGACAGAGGAGAGAACGTCATCAGCTCTGTGGTGGCCTAGGTAGTCGGTGGTATACACTGGAGCACGAGGCCCAAGGATCTGAGAGGAACATCTGTGGTATTGGTAATTACCGAAGTGCCTGATTGGTCAATTGAGAGGAGGTGTACAAATCTGCAAGAAAGTTCGAAGAAGGGCTGAATTACTGATGATACATAGAGAACTAAGCCATCTGAAACCCAAGGCAATTTTAGAGAAAAACAAGAAGTTGTATCAGAAAATATAGGAAATCATGGTGTCATCTGTAAGAATAATATCTATAGTCATAAGATTGAGCTAGCTAAAAATTACAACAGAACATTATTGAGAAGATAGAAAAGATACATAGGAAGACAATGGAGAATGTGTGAAGTAGATCAAGAAATAGTAGTTTATGCATTTTGAAATATTTTGAAATAATGGAGATGAATCTTAGAAGCAGCTATTTAAGAAAGTTGAAAGGTCATGTGTGGATAGCTGAAGGGCTGTGGAAGGAGACTGCTGTTTTTCATTAAAATTCTTGTATTTTTTTTTTAATTTTTTAAGATTTTATTTATTTATGACAGAGAGAGACAGCGAGAGAGGGAACACAAGCAGGGGGAGTGGGAGAGGGAGAAGCAGGCTTCCCGCAGAGCAGGGAGCCCGATGTGGGACTCGATCCCAGGACCCTGGGATCATGACCTGAGCCAAAGGCAGACGCTTAACAACTGAGCCACCCAGGCGCCCCTAAAATTCTTGTATTTGTAAACAGTGTACATGTATTACCTTATTAAACATTAAATTTTGTTTGACAGTGTATAATTTTTTATTCATAAAAGGATGACCATTCTTATGATGCCCTTTTCTTAAATGTTTTTCAGTTGCCTTGTAGAAGGGGATGCCAAGGAAGAAATACTTCAGCCACCAGAACCTCATCCAGTGCCACCCATCTTGACACCCTCTCCCCCTTCAGCTTTTCCAACAGTCACTACTGTGTGGCAGGACAACGACAGATACCATCCAAAGCCAGTGTTGCACATGGTTTCATCAGAACAACATTCAACAGACCTCAACAGAAACTATAACAAATCAGCAGAACTTCCAGGGAAAAATGAATCAGCTGGTGAACAGGTGGATAAAAAATTGGAGCGAAATTTAAGTTTTGAGATTAAGAAGGTCCCCCTCCAAGAGGGACCAAAAAGTTTTGATGGGAACACACTTTTGAATAGGGGACATGCCATTAAAATTAAATCGACTCCACCTTGTATAAGTGATAAAGTCTCTAAGTCACAGGAATTGAGTTCAGGGGATCTAAAAGTTGATGATGTTTCTCAGAATTCTTGTGCGGACTGCAGTGCAACACAGTCAAATAAGGTTCCACTTACTCCACCAGAAGAGTCACAGAAGAAGTCAGGCACACCTCCAAGGCCAGACCGCTTGCCTCTTGATGAGAAGGGACCTGTAACGTGGTCTTTTCACGGACCTGAAAATACCCTACCCAGGCCTGATTCATCTGAAGGCAAACCCTCAGATACCCACTGTCAAGCAATGAAAACTGTGAGTCTAACACCAAGCCCCACAACACCGATTGAAACCCATGATACTGCAAATCAGCATAACAGTTCCCCTCTGTTCAGAGCACCCCTCAGTTTCACTAATCCTCTTCACTCTGATGACTCGGACTCAGATGAAAGAAACTCTGATGGTGCTGTGACCACGAATAAAACTAGTATTTCAACAGCAAGTGCCACAGTTTCTGCTGCCACTAGTACTGAAAGCATTTCTACAAGGAAAGTATTGCCAATGTCCATTGCTAGACACGATATAGCAGGAACAGTACATTCAGGTGCTGAAAAAGGTAATAACAACATTATCTAACACTTCAGTATTTTTACTGTGTGCCAGTCACTGTTCTAAGCAACTTCTCTGTATTAATTCATTATGTTTTATTCCACATTTCGCTCTAGCGCCTACAGCAAAATTTCATTATTTTACATACTTTTTTTTAAAGTAAGCTTTTATTTATTGTTACCTTAATTTGGTTAATTGCATTACTAGGTTTTGTGTTTCCCAAGTATTTCAGTTGTAACTGAAAATGTTTGTGCTTTTTTTTTCTCCTGTGTTATAGTTTTTAGTATTTTATGTGGGTCAAAGATTTAGCTGACTGAATAATTAGAAATAATTTAGGGAAGATAGAATTGCTTAAAGTAACAGTGACATAAATAATGTGGAACGGCTTGATTGGCCATTTAATTTCATCCACGTTTATCACATATACTAGTTCATCTTCTTTTTATGCTTGTTTAACTACAAAATACTTTTAAAAAAAATTCTCTTCACAAAATACTTGCAAATGCAGCTACTTTCAACTCAGAGATTAACCAAGAAGCAAAATTGCAACTACTCAGCAGAATACAGGAAATTTAATTCAGTCAGTAGTGAATGTGATATATCCTCCTTATCTAAGTCATTGATACTATTATTTAATTAATGACTCTCTTTTTAAAACTGTCTTAGGGGGGCGCCTGGGTGGCTCAGTCGGTTAAGCGACTGCCTTCGGCTCAGGTCATGATCCTGGAGTCCCGGGATCGAGTCCCACATCGGGCTCCCTGCTCGGCAGGGAGTCTGCTTCTCCCTCTGACCCTCCTCCCTCTCATGCTCTCTGTCTCTCATTCTCTCTGTCTCAAATAAATAAATAAGATCTTTAAAAAAAAAATAAAATAAATAAAAAAAATAAAACTGTCTTAGGTTTTCAAGGTAATATGTGCACTTGGTTCCCAAGATGTATTATTGGTTGTTGAAACTCATCTTTAATCTACTAAAATAATCCTGGCTGCCTTCTTAAACAGGCCATAAAGTTGACAGCAAATGTAATAAACACAAAAGCTATTACGGGTAGATTAATTATCAGTGGTCATTTACTTGTCAGTGAACTTTGATCATGACTTACATAGGCTGGTATTTACAAAGTACAGGCAAAATAAGTACTGTGAACTTGAAAGATAACTTTCTTTTTGTATTTCTGACCTAGTAAGTACCACCCATACTATGGTGCTTTTATTTTCCCCAACTCACACATACTGTTTTTAATCCAAAGAATGTATCTGGTAGAGTAGGTGAGAATCTAAGGTAGTTTCTTAAATTTACAGGATTCTCTGTATTCTTCTGTGTGTGTGTTTAAGATTTTATTTGTTTATTCCAAAGAAAGACGGGGGTGAGGGAGAAGCAGTGGGAGAGAGACAGGCAGACTCCGTGCTGAGCACAGAGCCCATGCGGGGCTCGATTTCAGGACCCCGAGATCATGACCCAAGCTGAAGCCAAGAGTTGGACACTTAACCGACTGAGCCACCCAGGTGCCCCTCTTCTGGATCTTCAGAAGATAATGGTTACCACCATAAATATTACTTTACTAGTTTGCCATAATTTAAAATTGTTAGTATCTTTTTCTTTCTCCACTTTGGAGTTTGCAAAATAACTGCCAAGTTGTAACTACGCAAGAAAATGAGTTGAAAAGAAATTTTCATTTTAGGCTTTTGTAGCATAGCAGGCATGCATCTTATGCTTAGGAAATATATTTCTTTAAACCATTAGTAGAAACAGAATTTGGTGTGAGGGCAGGGATATGATAATGCTCATTAAAAGTTATTGCTACCTGGGGCGCCTGGGTGGCTCAGTCGTTAAGCGTCTGCCTTCGGCTCAGGTCATGATCCAGGGTCCTGGGATCGAGTCCCACATCGGGCTCCCTGCTCGGCAGGAAGCGTGCTTCTCCCTCTCCCACTCCCCCTGCTTGTGTTCCTGCTCTCGCTGTCTCTCTCTCTCTGTCAAATAAATAAATAAAATCTTAAAAAAAAAAAAAAAAAGCTATTGCTACCTGACCAGTCGATGGTAACAGAAGGAGTTCTTAACTATCCTTCCACAGCATTTTGTATTTTAAAGTCCTCCTGCTGTACACCAGCTCACTTGTATTCTCTCCATTTTATTTGTATGTCAAGGCAAAGATAGCTATAAATGTGATTTGTGGTTTCTTTTTGCCCTGTTCTAACAACGCTAAATGAGTTTGGTATTAACTGAAAACTGTCCTGTGTAAGTATTCTGTGCTGTCAGACACTTGACTACAAGCAATCCTATTTTTAATGTTTAGTTATTTACTTTATAGATGAACCATTGGCATAGGAATTAGTTTTTGTTTGCTTGTTTTAGAACTTGTTAAGTAATTACACAGAATAATTGTGTTTTGATACCTAAAACAACCTTTTACGTAAGTTACTACCTGACAAAAATTCCTGGCTATGAATTCTGATTTTAATACTGACTCAGGCCTCCTGAAAGATTTCTCAAACTTGTCTACACTAAGTCCCCATTCAGCGTATGATTTGCAAAAAAGCCTGTGTAAAATGTGCAGTCTCTGGTTGGATAACCTTTAAAACAGCAGTTCATAACATAGGAAAGGCGATACAGAAATCCAAGAATAACATGGGGCTGAGAAGCAAGAGCTGCAGTTAGAAAATAAAAGTCTTTAAGAATAAAGACTGTCAAGAGAAAAAGAGGTATAGAGTTTCTGGAAAGGTAACCTGATATTTAATGTAAACTAAGCAAGACTGCCTTTCCTGATTTGTTCAATTATGAAATGGCACCACAATGTGAGATTATGCATCCCTTCCTTCCAACAGCCATCTCTTCACTTGTGAGCTGTTAGTAATATGAGGGCAAGGGGAATAATGGTGATGGCTCTAGTTATTACCAGTAAATGAAGTAGATTTTCTTTAGTGGCTTAACTTTACATGCAAGAGAGAGTTCCAGTACCAGTGATAGACATATAAAGTAATGGACTGGAATTCTTTTCTCAGCAGGACCTAGAGGCTGTATTTTCTTGGGTCTTTAGTTAAATAAATATAGGAAGAACACGAGCAATCATACCTGGCTCATGCTAGTTGAAAATTAAAAAGGCTTTGCTGATTTTTCAGTCTCTTTAATACATAGCCTGTCAGATGATACAGTTAAATAGCAAAGTATTATGGCAAGATTGTTCATTTTTTAAATCTTTTTTTTTTTTTTAAAGGTTTTATTTATTTATCTGAGAGAGAGAATGGGAGACAGAGAGCATGAGAGGGGGAGGGTCAGAGGGAGAAGCAAACTCCCTGCCGAGCAGGGAGCCCGATGCGGGACTTGATCCAGGGACTCCAGGATCATGACCTGAGCCGAAGGCAGTCACTTAACCAACTGAGCCACCCAGGTGCCCCAAGATTGTTCGTTTTTTAAAGAGAACAGTTGTCAGGCCCAGACAAAATAATATAGGATTCTTACATTTCCCTTTCTTCACCCCATCCTTCCTAAGCTGAGAGTCCATACACGGAATTATATCCTCATATTTGCTTTCTCTACCGCCAGTGAAACCTCAAAAGATCTAATACAGGGGTGCCTGGATGGCTCAGTCGGTTAAGTGGCTGCCTTCAGCTCAGGTCATAATCCGAGGACTCTGGAATCAAGCCCCACGTCGGGCTCCCTGCTCAGCCAGAAGCCTGCTTCTCCCTCTCCCTCTGCCTGCCGCTCCCCCTGCTTATGTGCGTGCGTGCTCTCTCTCTCGCTCTCTGTCAGATAAATAAAATCTTAATCTATGTCGTAAGCTAACTGATGAGGCTCACATCGTGAATTATCTTTTCCAGGAGTGAATTTTGTTTTTACTGGTGAAAAGCTTTAATATAGCTTCAGTCAGTATTCTCAGAGCAGTTTATATGCCGCTGTTCAGAAGATTTTAGGCATTTAAATAAATGACCATTCAAAAAAAATTAATAGATTAATATATATTAGAAAAATAACACTTCAAATTTGTTATTTGTCATTACTGTTTGAAATATGACCCAAAAAAATAAGTAAATAAAATGTGACTAAAGGACATAGTTAAAAATGAGTGGGGTTTAAAAAGCAAATAGGACAGATGGTGGTATATAGTATGGCAAAATTCATGAAAGGAGTTAAACAATTGATTCCAATTTGGGAAACACTGGCTTAAGTCAGGTGGCCCAAGCTTTCCTTCGTGGACTCAAAGCATCATCTGCAAGCCTAACAGAGAGGTCCCTTGCTTTCTACTGAAGTCTGCGTTCAGACTCAGAAGCCAGAGTGATTACTGTCTGCAGGGTGTCAAAGTCAGGAGAGAGTCATTTTCTCTGTGTGGTGGTGATGGAGTTCATTCCGCTTTGCTCATTAAGCTTCATAATTTTCTTGATAATGAGTCAAGCAGTAAGGATTTCTTGTTCGTTTTTTGCATTTTTAAAAACTGGTTCTCTTATATACTTGTGGAACTGATTTTTAGAATGTCAAAGTTTTCTTGTTTAGATAACAAATTCATTCTTTAATGAGTTAATATTCTTTAACAAGTTCATAATTTGTCTGAATTTTATGTATTTAATATAGATGTTGACGTTAGTGAAGATTCACCTCCTCCCCTACCTGAAAGAACTCCTGAATCTTTTGTATTAGCAAGTGAACATAGTGAGTGTCTCTTCTGCTTTTACATACTTCATACTGTAATAATAAACTCCAAAAAACATGGCTGATTTTAGTCTAGTTGCTACTGAATTGCATAATTAAATTCAAAAGGTTTGAACTGATACTGACAAATGTTTTTAATTCCTTGTATGAAAAATACTTTTTATTTTTTTTAAATACTTGAAAATATTTTTTATTTGCTAAGATTGCTAAAATGGCTGCATTTATGTTACTTAAATTTAGTTAAATTCAATTATAATTGTATTTGCAAGTTGTTGTCTTTTCATTTCACTAAATATAGTACTTATTTATGAAAAGGCATTAATTGCTTCACTGGGTGCCAGTTTAGGTAAGTAAATATTTAAATTGGGTTGTAGGTGGGCATCAATTCAGTTGGTGTTAATTGAGGGAGACTTTAGGCCACATGAGTATCAGTGAGAACTGGGAGAAAGTGATCAAAGCCTTCATAATATACTTCTCTGTCTCTTCTTAAAAAAGAGTACAGAAACAGCTTTAACATATTTATAGTGTCTCATGCTCAGTGGGGTCCTCCCTAGCCTTATCTGAGTTACATTTTATCAGTATTACATTAATTTCAACTGATTTCAAGACTGTTAAAAACAGTGAAGCCATATATACTACAATACTACCAGATGAGTACATCTAGGTCTGTCACGTGTAGATTACAGTGAGCTTACAGTAACAATAAACTCTGATGACTGAATTAATTAAACTTTAAGAAAGGAAACTTAAGGGGATTTTCTTGAATTAATAGAGAATATTTTATGGAAGTGATAGTTTCTAAAAGATTTATAGGGTCTGTTTTTGTATCGTACTTTAATGCAAGAAATTCAAGAATTAAACATGTTAATTGTAAGATTTCATTTTTCTCAGATACACCTGTGAGATCTGAATGGAGTGAACTTCAAAGTCAGGAACAGTCTGAACAAAAAATATCTGAAGTGAGTCCTTTTGGGATTGGAACAGCTATATACTCAGTATTTTTGCTCTTTTGTTTTGTTAATTTCTTAGTTTGTTACAAAAACTGTTACCTTAAGACTATTAATCACCATTTCTTTTGCTAAGATTTTAGATGAAAAGTCTATATAAAATGTGATAGGAAATTTTTTAAAAGGGCAACATGAGATACATATGACCATGACTTCAGAGTGTCATTTTTCTAGACTGTTTTTGAAATTTGTAAATTATGCCATGTTTTAAATCATTTTGGAGGTGTGACTAGAACAGGAGTTACATTTTCAGGGTCATAATACTTTCTTAGATTTTGTTCCTCCCACTATAACACTAAGTACATAGTCCCATCCTTTGGTTTGTCTGGTCACAAGAGGTTTCCTTTCACATTCAGGAAATGTTTGGTAGCTAAATATATTAGTCATGGGAAATACCATTGTTCATCAACATTAATATTTTTCATATTTCCTCCATATTTTAATATCCCCCAAATTAGGGTACATCTTACAATTGATTAAGAAACATAATATACTTTACTTGGCACATAAAATAGTGGTAACCTATACTAACGATGTTATGTCTTATGAATATGGTAGAGGACTGGCAAAATGGAGTTGTATGGTCCTTTGTGTAGTAGCTCCTGCATTTTCAGTTTCCATCTAGAAGGAAGAAATAGTTACCCTGTCTTTTTCATCTCAGTATAAAATACCATAACATTTAAAAATTTTAAGCCTAATTGAAAACACCATTGTTTTCTTTCCCTTTGACACTGAGAATTTTAGTAGATCTTGCTTTCTTGGGATATATACTCAGACCAAATTTTCTATTATTTGTTATAAAAGGGATATACTGTAATAGCTATTAAAATGTCTTCCTTTTAGGGCTTGATAACCTCTGGAACTGAAAAATATGGTAAGTTAGATTTTGTTCCTTTTTGTTAATAGATTACATAGATTAATCTCCATAAAATAGCATGTCTCATGGTGTACTGAACCTGAACTATGCAGTATAATTCTTTTAAATTAATTACTGTATCAGATATTATTAATCTGGGAAGTAACAACATTTATTCTTGGTAGTTACAGGCTAATGGAGAAAACATTATTTTAAAAAATATTTTTCTGTGTTTTAATCTCTGTTGTTTATAAAAACACTTAGAATCTAGATCTGACAGTGATTTGAATAAATGTCCCAAATTCATCTAGGTTATTGAACGAGGTCCCTAAAAATCAGTTGTTTGTAATTCTTCCTTTTAGCACTTCTACATTTGTGAAGACCAGTAAGATTATGTAGCTCAGCCCCGTGTTATAATGCCAAGTTAGAAAATTTTTCTGCCACATTTCTTTTATTATCATGGTAAAATACATCAAGTTATTATTAATTCCTATAAGTCAGTGACCATGAAAGCAGCTCATCAGACATTCTAGCCTATACAATTCCCCCAATTCATCTGTCATCGCTGCCCTTGCCCTCCCTTCTACTTTAGCTGCCCCTTCCCTGCATCTTTGCCTAACGGGGCTCCATTCCCTCTCATAAATTCTTACTACTCTTTGTCTCCTTTGCTGGGGCAACGTGTCATAAGGAAAAGAACAGAAGCTTTAGAGTCAAGCCCACCTGGTTTGGAATTCCATTTTTACCATTTTACTTAACTATGTGACTTAAGTCACCTCATTTTAGCCCTGTTTTGTTTTTGTTTTTGTTTTTCCTCTGTGAAATGGAGGTAATAATAGCACCTGCCCTGGAGCATTGTTGTGAGGAGTTAATCAGATCACATTCATGGAATATCAGCACTGTGCTCCGCACGTGATAGGCACTCAAATGGAAGCCAGGCTATTGTTACTGTCTTTATTAGTACTGCCGATATTGCTGGATCCCTGGGCCCTTTATTTCTTAATGTATGCTAACTCCTTTCGGGATTCTCTTGTCTAGCCAGTCTAGACACTGCCCTCCATTACTCTAGTCATACTCAAAATTAACCTCCACTTTCTTGCTCCTAACTCGCATACCATTTTATTTTATCCCTTGAAACTCCTGAATACTGCTGAGGAACATCATTCCGCTTTACAGATTGAGCCTACAACTCTAGATCTTCATCCATAGTTGGGCCCTTAGCTTTGCTTGGTTATCTTATATGCTCTAGTTGGTATCCTTTCTATTTTCCTTGAATTTTCTAAATCTTTTTTTTTTTTTTAAGATTTTATTTATTTATTAGAGCGAGAGAGAGAGAGAGCACAAGCAGGGGGAGTGGCAGGCAGAGGGAGAAGCAGGCTTCCCACTGAGCAGGGAGCCCGATGCGGGGCTCGATCCCAGGACCCTGGGACCATGACCTGAGCCAAAGGCAGAGCTTAACCAACTGAGCCACCCAGGCATCCCAAATTTTCTAAATTTTTAATTTCTTCTGGGCAACACTCTCGGGTCCCCTCCCTCTTTGGGAGCTTTGTACTATCCCTCAGTAAACTTCGCTTTGCTGCCCACCAAAAAAAGAGTAAGTAAATAAATAAAAATAAACCTTTTAATTTCTTCTGAAATCATCAGTCCTACTCTTACTCAGTAGATGACCTTTTACTTCACTGAGAAAATTGAGGCCTTTTGACTGGATCATCATTTCTTTCTAGAAGCCAGTCCTGAAACCACTAGTTTCATCGCCATGCCTCTCCTCTCTGTCCCCATTGCTCTCTACATCATTTTACTATAAAACTTACCACACCAGTATAATAATAATGTGCTTGTCAGTCTCTCCTACTAGACTAGGCCTCGGGTTCTTTTTGTTCTGACCTTGAGCTGAATGAATAATTTTTAGGTTTTTCAAGAGTTGTTTAGGGGTCTCTGGCTGGCTCAGTTGGTAGAGCATGGGATTCTTGATCTCAGGGTCATGAGTTTAAGCCCCACTTTGGGTGCAGAGCTTACTTTAAAAAAAAAAGTTGTTTAAAAACAAAGAAACAAAAATCAATGAAGAATATGTGGCAGAGACTGTACGTGGCTTGCAAAGCCTAAAATAGTTATTCTCTAGCCCTTTATAGAAAAAGTTTGCTGACCCCTGTCTAAACTATAAGCACTTAAGGACAAGGATCTTGTATTCTTTGACTCATATTCCAAGTTTCCATAAAAGTTTAACAAAATTTCTCATATTACTAATCTTAGGCATCAGTAATTAAAGAAGTAAACTAAAATTTAAGTGATGTAAAACTTTTTTTTTTAAGATTTTATTTATTTATTTGACAGAGAGAGAGACAGCGAGAGAGGGAACACAAGCAGGAGGAGTCGGAGAGGGAGAAGCAGGCTTCCCGCCGAGCAGGGAGCCAGATGCGGGGCTCGATCCCAGAACCCTGGGATCAGCCGAAGGCAGATGCTTAACAACTGAGCCACCCAGGCGCCCTGATGTACAACTTTCAAAGAAAAGAATTACGTTAGAAGCTGGTAGTCCAGGGGCGCCTGGGTGGCTCAGTCGTTAAGGGTCTGCCTTCGGCTCAGGTCATGATCCCAGGATCCTGGGATTGAGCCCCACATCGGGCTCCCTGCTCAGCGGGGAGCCTGCTTCTCCCTCTCCCACTCCCCCTGCTTGTGTTCCCTCTCTCGCTGTGCCTCTGTCAAATAAATAAATAAAATCTTTAAAAAAAAAAAAAAAGCCAGTAGTCCATTAATTAACTATGAACTTGATTGTTGTTGATTTCCATATAATGCATCTCACTTGAAATTATTGCCTTAGGACATTGGCACATAGTACAACTACCTTAAGGAAATATAAAATGGCAAGATTGAGGTTTATTAAATTAAGAGCATAAGGAGAATCCATACATTGCAGAATAACTCACTGAAGATTTCTACGTGCCCTCAAGAACACCTAACACATTTTCCTGTGTTCACTACCATTGTATTTATATGCATCTGGGCCTCTGAAATTATAATACCCAAGAGAGAAGAAACTTGCTCTTTTAACTCAATACAGACATTAAAATAATTAGAGGATTCTACATATGATGCTACAAATGATGCTGATTAACAAATGGCTTTATTTTGCATTTTAGATCATCCAGCCGGAGGTATTCACACAGAGACTTGTACAGAATGTCCACCTATTTTCAGTAACAAGAAAGATCAAATATCAGAAAGTCCAACAGAGGCCACAGATATTGGTAATTTGTTTTCTAAATAATTTTAAAACTAGTTATGTAGTTAATGCTGGCAAGAATGAGAAAAGGTTATTTGCTGTCATTTCAGGCTTTCCTGAAGGCAAAGCTTATCAGACTTTTTGCTATGATTTATTCAGGTTCTTAAATGAACTACCCAAAGCAAATTAAGAGTTTTTAGTAAATTAAAATATATTTCTGGACACTGACCAATTACTGTGGTGTTTTGACTACAGGTTTTCGTAACCGCTGTGGAAGACCCAAAGGACCAAGAGATCCACCTTCAGAATGGACATGATTCAGGGAGCTAAAAGACACTTTAAATTATACTGGAAAATTCAAGTGCCACTGAAAGCCAGATTTATAGTATTCCATCTTAAAAATGTGGGACTAACAGCAGTGTAGATTGTTACCTTAGTATTTTTTTGCTGGGACCGTCTACCTGCCTTATACTACACTTAGGAAAAAGTATTACATACGGTTTATTTTGTAACTTCAAGTATTATTGCCTTAATGTCTCTTAACCCTGTTACACGCTGCTTGTAGACATGTTAATATAGTAATACTTTTATGATAAACTGAGTTTAAGGACTACTCTTTTGCTAATGTTTTATCATGTATGCATTATTTTGTATATGTACAGGGCAAGTAGGTATATAATTTCATAAAGTTGCAGTCATAAAATATTATTAACAGAAGATGTAAGAAATTTCTGCATGGTCTAAATCTTTGTGTACCTTATTTGTAAATTATTTGCCCTGAAGTTTTAGAAAATAGTTTCTGAATTTTAAAATTGCTGGATTCATGCAGCCAGCATTGCAGGTTATCAGAGATCAAAGATTGTAATAATAATACATTTTGTAAATTGTAAGCAAAAAGTTATTTTTATATTATATACTGTCTAATTGTCCACCCTAATTGCCCTTGTTTTCATCTAGTCGTGGAGATTCAGTAAGTGCCTTGGAACAATATTGAATTCTCTTAGCTCGTGTGTGTTACTTTAATATTTGAACTCAAGTGGGATTAGAAGACTATCAAAATACATGTATGTTTCAGGATATCTGACCTGCATTAAAAAAACAAAAACAATTTTACAGTGCCTCCTTGTCTTGGTTTTTCATTCCTCATTCCTAGGAAATTAGAGTTAGTATCTACCTTCCTGCTGGCTCAGCCTTTAAGTCATGAGTGTGAATGGGGTTTAAACTCTTAATTAAAGAATAGGGAGCACCATCTGCAAAAACATGGCTTCGCAACTCCCAATACTGCTACTAATTCTAATACCCTTGAGTCAGCCCTAGGCAGCCTTCTCATTACTGTCTACTAAGATCCAATAAAACACCAAGCAAACAGAGGCTAGGAAAGGGGTTTCTTCCCACTCCACAACTGGAGCATAGCTCCCCATCCGTAAGTCTCAAGTTTGAATTCTGACACCAGGGATTGAAGTTAATGGATGTCTGTATTTTCCCTCTGTATACAAAAGGAAGAAGAAATTATGAGACTAATAGGATTACTGTAGAGGAGAAAATAATACTATAATTTCTTGTCAGTTTTTCTTTAAGCTCAATGGTTTTCGTGTTCATTCCTTAGAATCTCACATTTTCCCCATATATTTTGGTCATAGGAAATGTGAATACAGGGGACCCTTGACATTCACAAGATACAGACGTCTCTGTAGCATATCATTTTCCTAAAAAAATTTAAACTGAAATAAAATAGAACTGAAAAAAATATTTAGCTCCTCTACACACTTGATGATTTGTATAATATGGTACTAAAATCATTTACAAACATTTTTTTGTTAGGAAGGAGTTGCTTGGAACATCTTCATTGAAAAATAACATGTATTCAGGGGAGCCTGGGTGGCTCAGTTGGTTAAGCGACTGCCTTTGGCTCAGGTCATGATCCCGGAGTCCCTGTGATCGAGTCCCGCATTGGGCTCCCTGCTCAGCAGGGAGTCTGCTTCTCCCTCTGACCCTCCTCCCTCTCATGCTCTCTGTCTCTCATTCTCTCTCTCTCAAATAAATAAATAAAATCTTAAAAAAAAAAAAGAAAAATAACATGTTTTCAGAAGAGTGCAAAAATCCTAATAATCATCACAAAGTTTACACACCCGTGTGAGTGTGACACCATCCAGGTTGAGCAATAGAATGGGATCTGCCACTGAGATTTCCCCTTGGATTTCTGAGATTTGTTTATTATATGAGTAGCAGTCACTTATTTTTCATTGCTATAGAATTTTGCATTGTATGCATGTACCCCAGTGTGTCCATTCTGCTATTAACAGACATTTTATTTCTGGTTTGGGAATGTTACAAATTATGCTACTGTGAACAATTTTTTTTAAGATTCATTTATTTGAGAGAGAGGGAAAGAATCCCGAGTGGACTCTGTGCCGAGCGTACTACAAACATTTTTTAATGTGTTATTTGGGGTCCATATATATATATAAATCTGTTGGATATATATCAAGAAGTAGAATTTTGGGATTACAGTGTACGCATACATATTCTCCTTTAGTAGATACTGCCAGACAATTGTCCTAAATGGTTGTTCTAATTGTTATGTATTTCTTGGTATTGCCCTTAATTTTCATTTTAGCCTTCCTAATTGGTACAAAGTGGTCCTTAATGACAAATGATGTTGAGCACATTTTATGTGCTTGTGACTGACCCACGTGGATACTTTTTTTATGAACTACCTATTTTAGTTTCAAGGAATTTGTATTTTATATCTAAGACTACATTTTTTGGTTCAGGGAATGAGGTAATTTTTCCCCCATTGATCAATCACCATTTAATGCCCTTGCTCCACTGTTACATGGTTTTGTCAGGTAGCCATTGATACCAGTTAGGTATCCACTGATCTGTTATGTTTCTAGATTTTTTTTTTCTTTGCATTCTATTGCCTATCTTTAAGATGATATATATATTTTTAAGATTTTATTTATTTTTGGGGGGCACCTGGGTGGCTCAGCCGTTAAGCGTCTGCCTTCGGCTCAGGTCATGATCTCAGGGTCCTGGGATTGAGCCCTGCATTGGGCTCCTTCCTCAGTGGGAAGCCTGCTTCTCCCTCTCCCTCTGCTTCTCCCCCTGCTTGTGTTCCCTCTCTCACTGTGTCTCTCTCTGTCAAATAAATAAAATCTTAAAAAAATTTTTTTTTAATTTTTTTGAGAGAGAGAGCGCGTGTGACCACGAGCAGGGGGAGGGGCAGAGGGAGAAGGAGACTCCTTGCCGAGCAGGGAGCCTGACACAGGGCTTGATCCCAGTTTCCCTGGATCATGGCTTGAGCTGAAGGCAGACACTTAACTGACTGAGAACCCAGGCGCCCCTAGGATGATACTTTATTTATTTAAAGATTTTATTTATTTGACAGAGAGAGACACAGGGGGAGCGGGAGAGGGAGATGCAGGCTTCCCGCTGAGCAGGGAGCCCGATGCGGGGCTCGATCCCAGGACCCTGGGATCATGACCTGAGCCGAAGGCAGACGCTTAACGGCTGAGCCACCCAGGCGCCCCTAGGATGATACTTTAAATTCTGCCTTTTTCTAGCTTTATTAGCTTTCTCTTACGGGTTAATTTTTATATTGCCTGGGACACTTGGTAGAACAGTTACTCATTTTTCTTCTTCCATGTAAAGCATATGGTAAGCTCATTTGCATCTGAGATAAATCATTGCCAAATCCATCCTGCCTCTTTATCCAAAACTTCTACCTTGTCTAGCTAAGGCTACAAAGGCCTTTAAGATCTTTCCATCATAACACAATCAGCTTTCCTTTGGAAGCAGTTTTTCATAAATAGTACTTTTCATTCTAGTACTTTTTACTTTATGGACATTTTCTCTATAGATAAATGAAGAGCAATAAAGCCACAGTTATAGGTCAGTGCTGAGCCAGCCTCAGTCATTGACTAAGTAACTTAAGTATATATATGTATATTTTTTATTTTTTATTGTTATGTTAATCACCATACATTACATCATTAGTTTTTGATGTAGTGTTCCATGATTCATTGTTTGTGCATAACACCCAGTGCTCCATGCAGAACGTGCCCTCTTTAATACCCATTACCAGGCTAACCCATCTTCCCACCCCCCTCCCCTCTAGAACCCTCAGTTTGTTTTTCAGAGTCCATCGTCTCTCATGGCTCGTCTACCCCTCCGATTTCCCCCCCTTCATTCTTCCTCTCCTGCTACCTTCTTCTTCTCCTTCTTTTTTTTTTCTTAACATATATTGCATTATTTGTTTCAGAGGTACACATCTGAGATTCAACAGTCTTGCACAATTCACAGCGCTTACCAGAGCACATACCCTCCCCAGTGTCTATCACCCAGTCACCCCATCCCTCCCACCCCACCCCCCACTCCAACAACACTCAGTTTGATTCCTGCGATTAAGAATTCCTCATATCAGTGAGATCATATGATACATGTCTTTCTCTGTTTGACTTATTTCACTCAACATAATACCCTCCAGTTCCATCCACGTGGTTGCAAATGGCAAGATCTCATTCCTTTTGATGGCTGCATAATATTCCATTGTATATAGATATACCACATCTTCTTTATCCATTCATCTGTCGATGGACATCTTGGCTCTTTCCATAGTTTGGCTATTGTGGACATTGCTGCTATAAACATTGGGCTGTACGTACCCCTTTGGATCCCTACATTTGTATCTTTGGGGTAAATACCCAGTAGTGTAATTGCTGGATCGTATGGTAGCTCTATTTTCAACTTTTTGAGGAACCTCCATACTGTTTTCCAGAGTGGCTGCACCAGCATGCATTCCCACCAACAGTGTAGGACGGTTCCCCTTTCTCCACATCCCCGCCAACATCTGTCCTTTCCTGACTTGTTAATTTTAGCCATTCTGACTGGTGTGAGGTGGTATCTCATGGAGGTTTTGATTTGGATTTCCCTGATGGCAAGCGATGTTGAGCACTTTTTCATGTGTCTGTTGGCCATTTGGATGTCTTCTTTGGAAAAATGCCTGTTCATGTCTTCTGCCCATTTCTTGATTGGATTCTTTGTTCTTTGGGTGTTGAGTTTGATAAGTTCTTTATAGATTTTGGATACTAGCCCTTTATCTGATATGTCATTTGCAAATATCTTCTCCCATTCTGTCGGTTGTCTTTTGGTTTTGTTGACTGTTTCCTTTGCTTTGCAAAAGCTTTTTATCTGATGAAGTCCCAATAGTTCATTTTTGCCTTTGCTTCCCCTGCCTTTGGTGATGTTTCTAGGAAGAAGTTGCTGCGGCTGAGGTCAAAGAGGTTGCTGCCTGTGTTCTCCTTTAGGATTTTGATGGACTCCTGTCTCACATTGAGGTCTTTCAACCATTTGGAGTCTATTTTTGTGTGTGGTGTAAGGAAATGGTCCAGTTTCATTCTTCTGCATGTGGCTGTCCAATTTTCCCAACACCATTTGTTGAAGAGACTGTCTTTTTTCCATTGGACATTCTTTCCTGCTTTGTCAAAGATTAGTTGACCATAGAGTTGAGGGTCCGTTTCTGGGCTCTCTATTCTGTTCCATTGATCCCTAACTTAAGTATAACAGCCTCAGGTAGGACCTGTGGTTAAGATTTTTGCCTGAGGGAAATCACATAACTTTGTGTTCTAAATCCCTGGGGTCACTTAAAGTCATTGAAACTGTTAAATTCTTGAATGTGAAGAGTTTACTGCGTATCAGTTTGTCTTTTTATCTTCTGAGATTGAATTTACAAATAGGTAGCGTTAAGTTCTTACTCTTGTTTAGGTAACTAGATGGATATGAGGGAAAGGGAGGGTCTCTTGGTTCCCAGAATTCTGGTTGGGAAATGAAAATCTCAATTTTGAATACATTGAGTTTGGGATAACCCCCAGTACCCAGGAGGTGATGTCCTGTCCATAGGTAGATTTGAAGTTCATAAGAAGTGTCCAGACTAGAGATCAATAATAGGTAATTAATACAGCCAGGAATGGAACTACGAGGGCACAAAAGCCCCAGGGAGAATTTGATATTTAAATGAACTTTTGTAGTAATATTGCAAATCTTCACATTTCTATTTGTTGAAACTTGATTTAGGTTAAACATGGGCACTATCCCCTACCTTGGTGAATGGTGTCCTCTTTCTCCCATTACCCATACTAGTCATCTATCTGGTTTACTCTGCACTCTAAGCTCTCATCTCTTCAATCCAGCTTCCTCACTACAAAAGGCCAATCGGATTTGCTCATGACCTCTTCTAATAGTTACTTTTTCCCTAAAAAATCTTTAATGGCTCTTCACTGTCTATGGTAATATTTCTTCAAACTGTGTCCCAAGTTGTACTGCATTAGAATTTTTGGGAAGTGTCCTTAAAATTCGGGTTCCAGGGTCCTCCCCTGGAGCCAAATTAGAAGGGGAATAAGAAATGTGTGTTTTAGGGGCACCTGGCTGAGTCAATCGGAAGAGCATGTGACTTTTTTGATCTTGGGGTCGTGAGTTCAAACCCCACATGGGGTATAGAGATTACTTAAATAAATAAAACTTAAAAAAAAAAAGTGTGTTTTAGACGAGTACCATAGGTGATTCTGATGCATAATGCAATTGGAGAGCAAGGCCCACGGGATCAAGGCTAACAGCAGATGATGCCAGATCCCATCTAAGATCTGTCTGCTGCCGGCCTTTGCGGGCTTTAACTGCTTATACCTGTGCTCTGGTCATAATGAACTATGGCTGACCCTTGAACAACAAGGGTTTGAACGCCACAGGTCCAGTTATACACGATTGTTTTCTTTTTTTAAAAAAAATATTGATTTGGGGCGCCTGGGTGGCTCAGTCGTTAAGCGTCTGCCTTCGGCTCAGGTCATGATCCCAGGGTCCTGGGATCGAGCCCCGCGTCGGGCTCCCTGTTTGGCGGGAGGCCTGCATCTCCTTCTCCCTCTCCCACTCCCCCTGCTTGTGTTCCCTCTCTCGCTGTGTCTCTCTCTGTCAAATAAATCAATCAAATCTTTAAAAAAAAAAAAAAGATTGATTTATTTGAGAGCAAGTGGGCATGTGCTTGCACAGGAGCCTGCAGAGGGAGGGGCAGAGGAAGAGGGAGAGAAACTTGAGCAGATTCGGGCACTGAGCGTGGGGCCCAATATGGGACTCGATCTCCTGATTCTGAGATCACGACCTGAGCCAAAACCAAGAGTCGGATGCTTAACCGACTGCGCCACCCAGGTGCCCCAATACGATTTTTTTCAATACATGCAGTACAGTACTGTAAGTATATTTTCCTTATTGATTTTCGTTAAAAATTTTTATTGAAGTTTAGTTGACGAAGTTACATTAGTTTCAGGTGTAAGACATACTGATTCAACAACTCTGTGGTTATGCTATGCTCACGACAAGTTGTAGCTACCATCTTCAGCATTCAGTGAATGCTATTACATTACCATGGACAATATTCCCTATGCTGTACCTTTCATCCCCATGACTTATTCATTCTATAACTGGAAGCCTGTACGTCCCACTCCCCTTCACCCATTTTACCTATCCCCCCCCACCTGTCTCCCCTCTGGCAACCATCAGTTTGTTCTCTATTTATGGGTCTGTTTCTGCTTTATTAATTTGTTTTGTTTTTTAGATTACACATAAAAGTGAAAGCATATGCTCCTCGTCTTTCTCTGATTTATTTCACTTAGCATAATACCCTCTACATCCATCCATGTTGTTGCAAATGGTAAGATCTCATTCTTTTTTATCGCTGAGTAATATTCCAGTGTTTATGATTTTCTTAATAATATCTTCTTTCCTCTAGCTTACTTTATTGTAAGAATACTGTACCTCGGGGTGCCTGGGTGGCTCAGTTTGTTGGGTGTCTGCCTTTGGCTCAGGTCCTGGGATTGAGCCCTGTGTTGGGCTCCCTGCTCGGTGGGGAGTCAGCTTCTTCCTCTGCCCCTCCCCCTGCTCGTACTCCCTCTCTCTTTCTCAAGTAAATAAATAAATAAATAAATCTTTTGAAAAAAGGGGGCACCTGAATGGTTCAGTCGGTTGGGCATCTGCCTTCAGCTCAGGTCATGATCTCAGGGTCCCGGGATCGAGTCCCGCATCAGGCTCCCTGCTCAGTGGGGAGTCTGCTTCTCCCTCTGTCTCCCCCAACTTGTGCTCTCTTTCTCTAATATATAAATAAAATCTTTAAAAGAAAAAAAAAGTTTCCTGAGCCCCCTACACCTTACTTATACTATAACCTGTGTCTTGAAACACCCTACTTTGTCCTTGTTCTGCTGAGCCCTACTCATCTATGAAGACTAATTCAAGTGTTGTCTTTTATTAAACCATTCATCTCATCCTGTTTCCCACACCAAGTCAATCAACCATTTTCTCTGTGTCTATACTGTACCCCATTTATGGATCAATGTACTTAGACCTTTTGCTCTACTAACCTAGCCCCTTGAGAGAAATGATCATGATATTTAGGGAAAATGTTGGCATATATATACATACTTTGAAAACAGCTCAATGTACAAAGTAGAACTAATTTTGAATATATGTATTTTCTTAAACATTGTCCTGACAGAGAGCAGAAAATAAATGTCAATTGAATAGGTGAGTTGACTCCAAGTCCATAGCACATGTTAAGATAGTTAGTCCACACCTGATTTTGATTTACATTCCCAACCACCCTTCTATTAAGTCTTTGTATTTTCAAACTTCATACCTCTTGACACGTGATTTAAAACACCCACATAAATACACTCAGGGAGTGAAGCTTACTAAAGGTTGTTTATAGACTTGTCCCTGCTCCTGGACCCAGCTCAAAAGTAAGAGTGGTCAAAAACATTACCCACTGACTGTGAGTACTTTCCCAAGAATATATCCATAGTTTCCAAACTGAATAGCTGGCTCTGTTCTGAAGACATCTATACATATATATTAAGGACTTTTTCACAATTAAACTAAAAAAAGACAGTTTTGTGCTAAATGTGAAGGGGAGCAATAAAAAGAATAAATGCAATTCGTAATCTGAAGCTTTTGAGAGAAACTCAAGTAAAGAATGCCATCTTAATTATATTGAACCCAAAAATGTACTCTGATTGTAATATTTTTGTTGAAATATGTATTTGGCACTCTTGATTGCAATCCATGAAATCATTCTAGTTTAAGGATTAAGCCAGATTAAACAGGATTAAATTGAATTAAATCACTATTGTGCTAGTTTGGAAAAGTTCTTGCTGCTTTTGTTTTCTTACACGGGTATCTCCTCAATATCTGCTTTTAGTGATGTTACATCGGATGTCAAAAATTCAGACTCAATTAATAGCCTTCCTTTTTTCATTTTTATTTTTTTTAAGTAAGCTCTACATCCAACATGGCACTTGAACTCACAACCCCAAGACCCCCAGGCTCTATTAATAGCTTTCTAAATAATGAAATGTGAATTAATTTCAGATTTTAAATACTCTATTCTCTAATACTGGATCTTTGTTACACAGCTCTTATAGGCCAGAAGCTCAAATTTTCATTCTGGCAGATGGAGAATTGCAAAAGCTTTAAACTAAGATTTTGGCACATATCCACTCAATAAGAAGCCACTGCATATTTGCTAAAAGTGCAAAGCAGATGCAGTTTTGAATATAAACTGTATTTTCTTAACAGATTTGCTACAGTCTGTTTCCTCAGTTATTTGTCTTTAAGGTGCACAAATCTCCTAAGATGTGCAAATGACTGGTGTTTAGATCATTTAACCAGTGAAAAGTAGCTCCAGGAGGTGTGTCTCTGTTCTGTACTAGAACAAATCTGGGCTTTGTTGAATTAGTGGGGGAAGGGAATTCCAAAGATTCCAGGCATTTACACTTTTTAGAGATAGCACGGCATATGTACTGTATCATGACTTAATGAAGTAGCATTTGTGACTTGAAACTATGCTTGCCAAAATGTCAACAAGAACATACCCTTAGCTACTAAGGGTATGCCCGAATAGCCAAGCAGGAAACAGGAAAACAGTTCTAAATCTCTTAAAATACTATGGGGTTTTTTTTGTTTTTTTTTTTATTTTTAAAGATTTTTTATTTATTTATTTGACAGAGAGACACAGCAAGAGTGGGAACACAAGCAGGGGGAGTGGGAGAGCCCTCTCTCGCTGCATCTCTCTCTGTCAAATAATTAAAAAAAAAAAATACTATGTTTTTATAAAATCAGTAATTCTTTTATTTTTTTCCATAGTTACCTTTTTTTTGAGATGAGAACTTTCAAGATAGATCAACACTCTTAGCAACTCTCAAATATGCAATGCAGTATTATTAACTACAGTCATTGCACATTACATATGCATGACTTATTTATTTTATAACTGGAAGTTTGTACTATTGGCCCCCTTCACCCACCATTTTGCCCACCTCAACCCTCAATATTATATTTTTTCTGATGGAAAAATTCTTCAGTAGGATTGTTTGATAAGTACACAAACGTTCAGATCATCTATACCTCTGTAATATTTTAAAGTATTGTGCCTTCTAAATTTTAGCTTTATCTACTTATATATAACCTATTAGAATATTTCCAATGTCTTCTAATACTAAATGTGAAAAAGCATTTAAATAATATACTGTATTAAATATAAAATCTAAGTATTTAGCATCTGTCATTGTATTTGAAGTAAGCACACAATAACATTTTCATGCAGCTTCTATGCAAAAAATTTAAAACACCAATCTAGGGATACTACATACGTCGTAATTTGAAAGATGTAGAGATTTAGCTGAAATTAACGTTAGAAAAAAATTTTCTATATACACATTTAATTGTTTCAGAAAAGTGAAATGCAGTTTCTAGGGAATTTCCTATTGCTGATCAGCATAACAAAGTATTCTTACCATCTTTTCAACCTAAAGTGAGCTGTCCATTTTAATCTTACTGTTCCATCTGTCACTATCGATTTGCCTGTAACAGAAATAAACTGAAATGTATATGTAGAAGTTTTATGTTTAGACGTTACTTTCATCTGAATTCACTTAGGAAGTTAGGATCAAAGATTTTTGAAAGCTGGATTCTTTGGCAAAGGATTTCAAATAGAGCTTTT
Organism: Mirounga angustirostris; assembly: GCF_029215605.1. Classification (NCBI taxonomy): domain Eukaryota; kingdom Metazoa; phylum Chordata; class Mammalia; order Carnivora; family Phocidae; genus Mirounga; species Mirounga angustirostris. The sequence goes on along the minus strand of NW_026991720.1, from coordinate 84,564,976 downwards.
ATTGTGGCTATAGGCCTCGGACTATCACCGAACTTTTCCCTATTCTACCAGAAGAGGGCAGCAAAGCAAACCAAGAGGAAATTTATGGATCCAAAAAGTCAGGAAAGGCACTCAAGAAAATTCAGAAAACTAAGAGCCCAAAAGATTCTGTGGGTGGCTTCACTGTTTGAGAATGTTTATCAAGGCCCTAATACCAAGTGTCCCACTTTGCAAGAGGCATGAGCAAATCTTAAATTTTTTTTTTTTTTAAGATTTTATTTATTCATACGAGAGAGACAGAGCACAAGCAGGGGGAGAGGCAGAGGCAGAGGGAGAAGCAGGCTCCCCAATGAGCTGGGAGCCCGATGCGGGGCTTGATCCCAGGACCTGGAGATCATGATGCTAGCCGAAGGCAAACGCTTAACCAACTGAGCCACCCAGGCACTCCGGCATGAGCAAATCATAAGATATCAACAGCCGTCAGGCAGACTCAAACTTATCTAATAAAAATTAATTTTGCTAAATGCTTACCATGTGCCAGGCACCCCGATAATCTCTGAACACATATTATCTTACTTAATCGTCATAAAAACCTTGCCAGGTAAATATCCCTGTTTAATGGATGAATCTGAAGAATACAGACTTTAGGTAATTTTAAGTCACACTAAGTAGCAAAGCCAGAATTTAAACCTAGCTCCTATTTTCAAATCCTTACTCTTGACTACTAACCTCGCTATATGTCTCTAGATTTCAGAGAAGCTGGGGGTGTAAGCTTTAGCAGGCAAAAAATGTTTGCTTGTTAACTGACTAGAAAAGGGGCTACTTAGGTCAAATGTCATTTGTAAGCTTTAAAACATAGAGCCTGAAAACTGATGGAGCCTGGAAATCATGGCCACGACATTTTGCAGCTTCTCCCATGGAGGTGGAGTCTTTTTTCTTACCTTTAGTATCTAGGCTGACCTTGTACCTTGCTTTGGCTAATAAAATGCATCAGATGTGTTTCTGGGCTGATTCTGTTTCTAGACCTTAAAAGGTCAGGCTACTCCCATCTCCTGGGGCCCTGCTGATGGCAAGGAAAGAAATTCTTTTTTTTTTTTTTTTTTAAGATTTTATTTATTTGACAGAGAGAGAATGAGAGAGAGAGCACATGAGAGGGGGGAGGTTCAGAGGGAGAAGCAGACTCCCCGCCGAGCAGGGAGCCCGATGTGGGACTCGATCCCGGGACTCCAGGATCATGACCTGAGCCGAAGGCAGTCGCTTAACCAACTGAGCCACCCAGGCGCCCAAGGAAAGAAATTCTTAACCACACCACCGCTGAGAGACTATGTGGAGAGTCAGTCCCAATCAATACCACGTGGGAGAGAAGCATCCCACCTAGCGCTCCCAGTCCCCAGACCTGTGCGAAATAATCAAGTGTTGTTTTGAAACCATTATGTTGCATGGTGGTTTTTTATGCAGCAAGATAGAAGTGAAACAATGACAACAATGGAAAACCAAAAATGTCCTGAGTCTACAAATATTTAATGTAGGTCCACTTCTTTCCTATCTTTTTCCTTTTTTCCTGTCACTTCTGTACTTTTCATAGCTGTATGAAATAGCCATGTGTCCTTTCGCTTCCTTTTCTCAACATATAGTTGGTAATGAACAGTGAAAATGTCAAAAGGCTGTAGGTCAAAGCCAAGGAGTTTCCAAAGTTTTAAATCAAGCCTTAAGGAATTAGAAATGTACCCACTTTATATATATATATATATATATATATATATATACACACTCACCATATATATATATATATACACACACACACACAAACACACATATATTTTAAAGTAATCTCTATACCCAGTGTGGGGCTTGAATTCACGACCCCAAGATCAAGAGTCTCATGCTATTCCAAAAGCCAGTCAGGTGCCCCAAAATGTACCCACCTATTTAATAACACTCTGTAAGCAGCTTCTAGGGCAGGAAAAGCACTTACATGAGCTCTAAAATAAAAGGACATCTTGGAGTCCTTTTTGCTATTACATTAAAGCTATGATATACATAATAATTTTTAATGTGAAGTCTTAAGCCCATGGTTGGGAGTTAACACAGATCTAAAAAACTTCCTTTTTTTTTTTTCTATGCCTCAAAACAATTGAGAACTTTTGATAAATAACTTATTTAACTCTCCTATGATGCCTCCTATATCCACATACTGTTGTGAGTGACTCATTTAATAAGGTAGGCACTATCTTTAATCTCCATTCTATAGAAGAGGAAGTCAGGGTACAGAGAGAGGTTAACTAACTTGTCCAAGATCACATGCAGGAAAATTCTGGTCCTTTTCTGCTGGATGAAGATGGTGGGGGTGGAGGCGGATATGGAGTTAGGTGGTATTATGTATTCAAGTAACGGTCCACTTCAGTAACCCTGGGAACTAACCATGAGAGCAGGGAGGCCTTCGCGTGTCATTTGAGATCCACGATGTGGCTTGGAGTTTTCTAGCTCCATCTGCCACCACTGGCTCTCCGCCCTAACCTTCAGCTAGAGAAACTTAGCCCCCACACATCCCTGGGAATTTTTCACCTCTGTGCTTTGCTCTTTGGGTCTCACTCAACAGCCAGCCCCTGCAGGGAATGCCCTCACCACCTTCTTCAAGTGCAGAGTGCACTAACCCACCTTTCAAAGTCCAGCAGCAGTACTCTCCTCATAAACCTTCCTACTTCTCAATGCCTCAGTCCCTTGGCTTCTGGCCCAATCAACTGCTCTTCCATCAAGTCTCCCTAGCGCTAGTATGCTAAGCAATTTTTTTTCCCCACATCACTGAAAATTAGCCGTTTTAGAGGGTGCCTGGCTGGCTCCATCAATGGAGCAGGCGACTCTTGATTTTGGGATTGTGAGTTCAAGCCCCACATTGGGTGTAGAGATTACTTAAAAATAAAATCTTAAAAAAAAAATAAATACAATAAAATTAGCTGTTTTGAAAATATATCTTCTGCATTATTTTGCAATCCTCTTGAGAGCCTAACCCAATTTTCTCTATACACTGTGAACACGTTGGTTGCAATAAAATCATGTGAATAGAGGTGGCATTCAGTCAGGGGGAAGAGGGCATCTTTTTCAGACTCAAATCCTGTTATATAAACTTTAGAGACAAGTGGAGTGACATTTCTGGTATTACCTCAGGGCAGCATCAGTTTAAGGGTAAGGAATAGCAATTTCACATCTTTGGTTCAAGCTAGAAAATTCTACAGCAGTTCCATGTAAGCAAGGGGGTGAAATCCAGAGGTATAGGACACTAACTCTAAATAGTTACCTACCAACAGGTTTTAAGATTGTTTACGAAGCACAAAGTTTAGCAGAGACTAGTGATCACTAGTTAATAAGCTCGCTGTAAGAATAGCTCAGGTCAACTGGGGCTGCAGTTCCCCAAGGGAGCTATTCAGACATCCCTTTAACCAACTAATTACCAATTTTCCATTAGGCAGAGATGCCACAATTCTCCTTGAAGAAAGTGGCATTGGGTGGATTATTTTTAGAAAAACAAGGTAGCATTTTGATTTTGTAAGCTATCTGAAATCTGGGGGAAAAGGACATAATCACCATATCCTAGACAAAACATCTTTTGGTCTAAGCCAGTGTCTTTGAAACTTTTTTTTTCATTATCGGCCCCTCACCACCCCCACAACAAGGAGAAAGTATAGATTTATATTCTCCCTAGTGAGAGAAATAGGAATGATATTTTGTTGGGTACTGTTGAGCTTTGGAAGGGCACAGACCACTGTAATATCTAGGACTGTTTTTGCCCTGTAGGACAGAATTTTGGAATGCCTGGTCTAAGCCCATTAACAGAGAGAACCGCAAGTTCAAGACTGCAGACAACTAGTTTTGGGGGCACGGATCGCCCCTGTGTCATCCCCTTGCCTGTGTCTGATAACACCAAGGCTTTCAATGTGCTTCTCACACTCATCTCACCTGGCTGGGGGTGTGCTCTGGGTTGTTCTTCATCTTTAAAATGAGACAACAGGTGCCCTCTCATACTTTCAGGGATGAAAGTAAAATATTTTAAACATCAAATCTAATGTTTACTTTATAAAAACTATGAAGTCTTAAAAATAAAGAGATATTATCTGATCATTTACTTTCCCTACAATTAGTGGTGGTACTTCTCTGAAAGTCTGCCTGCCTCCTTCTTCATTCCTAGACATACTAAGTGTACTTTAAAATAGGCATTTGTTTTTATCCACTTCCCGAAAGGCTGTGATAGATGTTTCTCTTAATGAACACTATAATTTACCTTCCTCACAAGCACTGTTACAAGGATTAAGTTATTTAACATATGTAAAATGCTTAGCACAATAAACTTTCTGGCATAAAACACAGAGCCATAAATTAATTATGAACGAAACAACGTATAACAATCTGAAAAAACAAAGAGCTTATTGTACAAGTGATTGGAGTGATTGTGGACACTAACTATAATATCATTATGCATCTAAAAAATTAACAACAATTCTTGGGGCGCCTGGGTGGCTCCTTGGTTAGGCCTCTGCCTTCGGCTAAGGTCACGATCCCGGGGTCCTGGGATCGAGCCCTGCATTGGGCTCCCTGCTCGGCGGGAAGCCTGCTTCTCCCTCTCCCTTTGCCCCTCCCCCCTCCATGTGTTTTCTCTCTAAATAAATAAATAAAATCTTAAAAAATAGTAATAAATAATTTAAAATTAAAAATTAACAACAATTCTTTAATGTGATCAATTATTCAAGTATGTGTTCAAATTTCTGAGTCTCATAAAATGTTTTGACAACTGGTTTGTTTGACTCAAGCTCCATGCCACATTTACTGGATATGTCTTTTCAATCTTTTAATTTTAGGTTCCTTGCCCGTTTTTCCTTGTCATGTATTTGTTGAGGAATCTGTGTCATTTGTCCTGTAGAGTTTCCCATACTCCGGGCTGCACTGACTGCACCCTGTGGTGGTGTTAACGTGGGCCTCCATCCCTCTATTTCTTGTAAACTCGGTGTTTGGATCTGGGGGCTCTCAGGTTTGCTGTTTTGGGGCAAGAATGCTTCTTAGATGCTGCCGCCTACTTATTACACACATCAGAAGGGTCATAACGTCTAAGTCTCAGGAGTGATGCTGATCAGTGTGTTCAGGTCCTGTCAGCCTGCTCGTTACGATCTGTTCACTGAAGTTTCCAACAGCCTTTCATCTCATGCCATCTGCCTCTTCACAGGCTTTCCTCGGCTTTAGTGTCAGGAAGGCTAAATATGTATTTCTCATCCTCCCCTGCAGCTAGAGTTATGGATGTAATTTAAATTCCACCAACTCGAGGCACTTGTGTGCTGTGCAGACCCTAGGGTTGCAGTGGGGAGGGCCGGGTTCTGAGGCATCCTCCTGGATGGGGCACATGACAGTGAAGGCGATGTGGCTGTAACTAGTGGTTGGAAGGGCGCCCTCCCCACGCGTGACATGAGCGGCAGTCCTTTGAGAGCCCCGTTCTAAAGCATGGATTGGTGAGGCGCTCCTGAAGCTCGGCTGACAGCCCTGCCGTTTGTAATATACCATGCAATAAATCCCTTTCAGCTTGGTTACTTAAGGGTGGATTTTGTTCTTTGCATTGAAGCCTGACTAATTTCAGAAATTGTCAAACAACGGCTTCGCTGATTAAACAACAACAACAAAAGAATCTAGTTAACTTGCTAACAATTGCCTGAGTGTGTAAAGTAGGTATTCTAGGAAGACAGACGTTTATTTCTTTTTTAAATTCCAGTATAGTTAACGTACAGTGTTATATTAATTTCAGATGTACAATCTAGTGAAGGAACAATTCTATACATTACTCAGTGCTCATCACCGTAAGTGTACTCTTCATCCCCTTCACCTGTTTCATCCATCCCCCACCCTTCTCCACTCTGGTAACCACCAGTTTGTTCTCTGTATTTAAGAGTGTGTTTTTGTCTTTTTCATTCCTTTGTTTTGCTTCTTAAATTCCACATATGAGTGAAATCATGGTAAATTTGTCCTTCTCTGACTGCTTTATTTCACCTAGCATTATATGACACATTCATGTTGTTGCAAATGGCAAGATTTCATTCTTTTACAGCTGAGTGATATTCCATTCCATATATATACCACATCTTCTTTATCCATTCATCTGTCAATGGACACATGCATTGTTTTCATATTTTGGCTATTGTAAATAATGTTGCAATAAACATCGGGGGCATTATCTTTTCAAGAATTATTGTTTTTATATTCTTTGGTTAACTACCCAGGAGTGGAATTACTGATCATTAAGTAATTTAAATTTTTCTGAGGAAACTCTCCACTGTTTTCCACAGTTTCCAGTTTGCATTTCCACCAACAGTGCACGAAAGTTCCTTTTTTTCCACATCCTCTGCAACACTTCTTTCCAGTGTTTTTTTTTTTTTTTTTTAAGATTTTATTTATTTATTTGACAGAGAGAGACACAGCGAGAGAGGGAACACAAGCAAGGGGAGTGGGAGAGGGAGAAGCAGGCGCCCTGCTGAGCAGGGAGCCCGATGTGGGGCTCGATCCCAGGACCCTGGGATCATGACCTGAGCTGAAGGCAGACGCTTAACGACTGAGCCACCCAGGCTCCCCCAGTGTTTTTGATTTTAGCCATTTGGACAAGTGTGAGGTGTGTATCTCATTGCAGTTACAATAAACATAAAAAAAATCATATAGCTATTTCATATTCCCATTGTATAAACTTTTTGAAAAGAAACCCAGAAGTGCTTTTCAAACATTTAGAAATTAATCATGTTAAGGAAAATTAATCCATGTCCATTAATGAAGTCAATTTTACTGAAAGATGCTGAAATGTCTAAAAATTATAATACAATGTCAACTACAAGGCATCAATCTTCAGAGTCTAGCTAAGAGATTTTCGTTCAATATTTTATATAATGTTCCAATACAGAGAAGTTGAAAGATTATACAGTGACCTATATACCTGTCACTTGGATTCTACAATTAGCATTGTTATTTTTGCTTGATCACATATCTAATCATCTATGGTTAGATCTATTCATCTCTTCATACATTAATTCGTCTTATTTTTTGGATATATTTCCAAGTAAGTTGGAAACACGAATACATTTCACACCTAAACCCTTCAGCACAGCAAAAGGATTTTTTTTTTAAGGTTTAGTATTTGGCCACTGGAGGGCTTCCAAATGCCATAAAATGCATTAGGAAGTAAGTTATTCTACAGCGTCCTACAGTATCAAAAGGTCTATGCAAGGGGTTGCATGGAATATAAATGGCATCAATTAAGAGTGAGAGATTCAGTCTGAAATCTAGCCGGGGTCGCAGCACCTTTTAGCTTTACTCTCCTCTTTTTACAGCTACTTTCATTTAAAAGAGAAAACACACAATAGGCCCCTTTCCCCCACACATGATTTATGCTCTCCAAGCTAGCAATTCTTTAGCTCAGAATCTCAGAAAACCTGATGGAAATCAAGACGCTATATTTGTGGAGATGAGCTGGTTATCACGGACTCGAGGTAACTGGCTGACTGATAACTCTCCGCAAAGGCAGGGGCTCGGTTTTCATCACTTACCCCCGCATGGGGACCACTGCCCGGCACATACTAGTGCTCAATAAACAATTACTGCAGGAATGAGTGAATGCCAGTGCTTGATGCCAAATATAATCTTCACACATTTAATGTCATCACTAACCAAAGACGCTGGGTTGTTTCTTTTTTAAACAACAATAAGCCTTAACATAAAAATAACAGCATCAGTGGGTTATCCTCCGGCTGGGGCTGCAACTAAACAGAAACAACCATGTTTTCCATGCACACTTCAGTAATTCGGCATAAACCTATGTTGTGTCCCCCTGGGGCGCAGCCGACTCTGCTGGGGCAGGTCCTGCAGAGGCCTAAGGCTGGGCAGAAGCAGGGCTGTCAGGGCCAAAGGGAAAGGTCCCCACAATTGGGGGAGGGCCCAGATGGTTGCTTTTCAGACCTGTCCTGGGGCATCCCTGAAATAAATGTGAGATTCTGAAATGGGACTGATGTCTTCTGTGAATCAGTAGCGGCCAGAGTCAGTGGAATCTAAATCGTTAGTGTCAATGTTCTTCCCCTTTTGTACCTTCAGAATGGTGATACCTGAGGAAGTTAAAGTGCCTTGCCATTTTTTTTTCTTAAAGTAAGCTCCCCACCCAACCTGGGGCTTGAGCTTTCGACCCCGAGATCAAGAGTCACATGCGCTACCAACTGAGCCAGCCAGGTGCCCCTACATTGTCATTTTTTTTTTTTTAAGACTTTATTTATTTATCTGAGACAGAGAGAATGAGAGAGACAGAGAGCACATGAGAGGGGGGAGGGTCAGAGGGAGAAGCAGGCTCCCTGCCGAGCAGGGAGCCCGATGCGGGACTCGATCCAGGGACTCCAGGATCATGACCTGAGCCGAAGGCAGTCGCTTAACCAACTCAGCCACCCAGGCGCCCTACATTGTCATTTTTAAACTAACTTTTTTAAGGTGATAATTTTCTTTGATGCTTCCTTGGCCTGGAAGGGCATTTCCATAGTCAGCACAAGTTCATCAGGTTTGCACACATCTCAAAAGCTACTATGGGTTTTTTAACAAATATTTTGTCTCTACAGGAGAATGAGAGGCAAATTGTTTTTGATTGTGACTGTATAGAGAACAACATAAATAATCATTTCAGATCTATCAGTTTTCCTATTAGAGATCACACGTGGGAACCAAAAGATAGGGCGAACTGTGAGATTTAAAAACCATAAAATCACCTTGTATTTTCTACTCAAAATAGGTATTTGAAGGAATTTTAGGACATAATCTATAAAAAGTTAGAGGTACAAGCAATCTCTTACTACAGCCAGTGCTGCCCTATCACTGAAGGAATGTGTGATGTGTAGGCCCCAAAGACTTCGAAATGGCCCAGTGATTTGCCTGTTGTTAAAGTAAGTCTAGAGAAAATCCACTCTTCCAGGTGAGCCAGAAGAGGCTCCCTGCCACACGAATGAGACACAGCACTGAATGTTGGTAGAACACTGCTTCCCTATGTCAAAGTTCCCACCAGTCATGGGTACAGCGCCCAAAATAAAAAACATGCAGTGAATGACATTTTCATAATGGTAAATTTATCCAATTAAATTAAATTTCATTTTGGGGGGTACCTGGGTGGCTCAGTCAGTTAAGCATCTACCTTTGGCTCAGGTCAGGATCCTGGCGTCCTCGGATCAAGTCCCACATGGGGCCCCCTGCTCAGCGGGGAGCCTGCTTCTCCCTCTCCCTCTGCCTGCCACTCCCCCTGCTTGTGCTCTCTCTTTCTCTGTCAAGTAAATAAATAAAATTAAAAAAAAAAAAAATTTTTTTTCTGTAATGATTTTTCTATTTATTTTGGTGTTAAGATATCCTTTTATGAATAGTGGTGATGGATGACACTTTTTTTTTTCCTTTTCCCATGATACTTACCTTGGCAAAAAATGAAAGTAAAACAACTCCACACTCGTTGCCAAAGTTATTTTGGAAATTTTATTGTACCTAAAAGTCTAATGCCTAGAAAGTCTAAAACATCTCTCCCGAATTAGGATTCTATAATGCAAAACATAAATAAAATGACAATTCTATGAATTCATTTTTCCTATGCAGGTATTGGGCATGAAACTGAACAAACTGAAAACTATCGAGGTAGGACAGGAATTCCCGTTTTCAGCTCCCCCACGCATCTCAAATTCTCTCAAGGGATATAACAAAATTAACTGATAAAAGATAGCTTCTAAAGCCAACTGCCTACGTTTAATTCCTAGTTCTGCCATTCACTAGTTACATTATCTTGGTCAAATTACTTAACCTACTCTGTGCCTCAATTTCCTTATTCATAGAAGGGGTATAATAATAGTGTCTAGATCATAAGGCTGTTGTGAGGATTAAATCAGATAATCCATATAAGGAGCTAAATACACTGACTGACACATAAGTGCAAATTTACCCTTAGCTGTATTAGTGTCTAGGCTAAGATACTATAACAAAGACCCCAAAATACATTGTTTTAAATAAGATATGTTTATTTCTCCCTCTTGTAACAGTCTGGCAAAGGCAGACAGACTGCTCCATGAGTTCATCCTAGGACCCAGCTGACAATGTGTCTCTACTAGCCTCAGTATATGGATTCTAATTAACATCTGAGTAAAAAGGAATGCTTCAGGGGTGCCTTAGGTCAGGATCTCATGGGTCATGGGATCGAGCCCCATGTTGGGGTCCGTGCTCAGCAGGAAGTCTACTTGAGGATTCTCTCCCTCTGCCCTTCCCCCCTCACTCTCTCTCAAATAAATAAATAAATCTAAAAAAGAAAAAAAAAAAGCAACTGCTTCGGTTGTCTTTTCTTTTTTAAGTAAGCTCTAGGCCCAGTGTGGGGCGTGAACTCATGACCCTGAGATTAAGAGTCACAGGCTCTTCTGACTGAGCCAGCCAGGGGCCCTCAGGTGTCTTCATCTTCATGGCCTGAAGTCGCTCACCAGTACCATGTCTAGAATCTAGCCCATGAGTGAGGAAAAAGAATGTGTGAAGAGTAAGCATTTCATTTTTAAGGACACTGAAGCAGAAATTAAACCTATCATTTCTACTCATATTAATAGTCAAAACCTAGTTTATATGGTTACATTGAGCTGCAAGGAAAGCTGGGAAATGTCTCTAGCTAGGCAGCCATGTGCTCACCTGTCATTCAGTGAGTGTGGTGGGGAGGGTCTGAGATCCTAATAGTCTCTGCCACGCTACATATTTTTTTAAATTGTGGTAAAATACCCATAAGATAAATTTACCATTTTAACCATTTTTAAGTGTATAGTTCAGTGACATCAAGTATGTTCACACTGTTGTACAGCCATCCCCGCCATCCCTCTCCCAAACTTTTTCATCACCTGAACCACAACTCTCTACCTCTTTTTTTAAAAAAAATTTTAAGGTTTTATTTCTGTAAGTAATCTCTACGCCCAGTCCCCCAACGTGGAGCTCAGTCTCAGGATCCTGCGATCAAGAGCTGCGTGCTCTTCCCACTGAGCCAGCCAGGTGTCCTTAAAGCTCTCTACCTATTAAACAATACCTGGAGACCCTGATAACTACCATTCATTCTATTTTCATCTGTATGAATTTGACTAATCTAGGCATCTCATATAAATGAAATCATACATGTCCTTTGAGTCTGGCTTATTTCACTTAGCATAAAGTTTCTAAGGTTTATCCACGTTGTAGCATGTCAGAACTTTACACCTTTTTAAGACCAGTAATATTCCAGTGTATGGATATACCGCATTTTGTTTATCCATTACTTATCAATGGGAATTCATGCTGTTTCTACCTTTTGGCTATTGTCACATTACATATTATGAATAAATTACTTCAATTATTTATTTGAGAGACAGAGAGCACATGCATGAGCGGCGCGGGGGCAGAGAATCTCAAGAGGGAGAGAAACTCTCAAGCAGACGCTGTGCTGAGCGCAGAGCCTGGCTCGGGCCCAATATCAAGAGACTGAGATCATGACCTGAGCTGAAATCAAGAGTCAGACGCTTAACTGACTGAGCCACCCAGGCGCCCCTACTTGAATTATTTTTTAAATTGTATTTTATTACTTTTGGGAGGATCTTATATACAAGCTACAAAAATCATACAAGGACTGACTTTCACATCCCGTCACCCCCAAATAAATGGATTGTGCTAATAAAATCACCATAAAGCTGTCAGTAATTCATCTTTGTGCAATATATTTTTTTAAGATTTTATTTATTTATTTGACAGAGAGAGACACAGGAAGAGAGGGAACACAAGCAGGGGGAGTGGGAGAGGGAGAAGCAGGCTTCCCGCCGAGCAGGGAGCCCAACGTGGGGCTCGATCCCAGGACCCTGGGATCATGACCCGAGCCGAAGGCAGATACCCAACAACTGAGCCACCCAGGCGGCCCATCTTTGTGCAATATTAATGCAAGTCACTTAAATGCTCTCAGTTTCATCATTTGTAGAATAAGAATAGATAACCAAAAGCAAAAACAACAAAAGCAAAAATAAGCAAGTGGGACTACATCAAACTAAAAAGCTTCTGCACAGCAAAGGAAACTATCAACAAAATGAAAAGGCAACCTACTGAATGGGTGAAAATATTATCAAATCAGATATCTCATAAGGGACCAATATCCAAAATAGATAAAGAACTCATACAACTTAATAGCAAAATAACAAACAATCTGATTAAAAACAGACAGAAAAGCTGAAAAGACATTTTCCCAAAGACAGAGATGGCCAACAGGAACATGTTCAACATCAGTAATCATCAGGGAAATGCAAATCAAAATCACAATGAGATATCACTTCATACCTGTTAGAATGACTATTAATCAAAAAGACCAGAAATAGCAAGTTTTTGGCAAGAATGTGGAGAAAGGAAATCCTCGTGCACTATTGGTAGAAATGTAAATTGGTGCAGTTACTATGGAAAACAGTATGGAGCTCCCTCAAAAAATTAAAAATAGAACTACCATATGATCCAGAATTTCCACTTCTAGATATTTATCCAAAGAAAACAAAAACATTAATTCTAAAAGATATATGCACTCCTATGTTTATTGTAGCATTATTTACAATAGCCAAGACATGGAAATAACAAGTTTCCATCAGTGGATGAATGGACAAAGAATATGTCACACACACACACACACACACGAATATTATTTGGCCATTAAAAGGAATGAAATCTGGCCATTAGTGACAACACTGATGGATGGACCTTGAGGGCAATATACCAAGTGAAGTAAGTCAGACAGATATACAGAGATACAGAGAATTGATTGGTGGTTGCCAGAGGCAGATGTGGGAGGGTGAGAGAAATGGGTGAACTATTTTTGTTTTAGTTTAAATAAATTGAAGTTAAAAAAAGAATAGGGGCCCCTGCTGGCTCAGTTGGAAATGTATGCTACTCTTGATCTTGGGGTCGTGAGTTCTAGGTCCACGTTGGGTATAGAGATTACATAAATAAATAAACATAATTATTAAAAAAAAAGAACACTAAAGGTATCTATTACAAGTAGGGCTGTTTATGAGATAATACGTACAATGCATCTAGAATAGTAAGCTCTGTTATTATCAATTTGTCAGAACATTATTTCCGGTACAACAGACAATGTTGGTTGCCCACTGAATGTCCATTTTTCTCTTTCTCCTTCTTAACAGATCCTTCGTCCAGGCATCCCTTGCCCTTGTAGCCCATGAGACTTACAGATGCTAGTCAAATTCCCAGCTCCAGGGATGGACTCTAAGCCAACTATATTCATCTATTCCTTCTTGCTAACAATAGGCAAATAATCCAATACTAGTTAATTCAGTTCCAGGACAGCATTGCTGGAAACTTCCAGAAAAGATTCTTTTTTTTTTTAAACTTAATTTTTTTTTTTTTTTTGAGAGACAGAAAGAATCTCTCTCATAACTGGGGTTACAGAAAGGGCCCAGTGTGGTGGAGCCCAACGTAGGGCTCAATCTCACGACCCTGAGATCATGACCTGAGCTGAAATCAAGAGTTGTATGCTTAGTTAACTGAGCCACCCAGAGGCCCCTCTCCTTATTTTTAAAGACAGTGACAGAAAACCAGTCTTGCTAGACAAGAGCGGTGTTGAGTTACCTGCTAATGCTAACAACTTCAAGTGGCATGATGGGGTAATCTGCTGGAAATGGAATCATTAAGAAAAGTGATTCAGGGCGCCTGGGTGGCTCAGTTGGTTAAGTGACTGCCTTCGGCTCAGGTCACGATCCTGGAGTCCCGGGATCGAGTCCCGCATCAGGCTCCCTGCTCGGCGGGGAGTCTGCTTCTCCCTCCGACCCTCCCCCCTCTCATGTGCTCTCTCTCATTCTCTCTCTCTCAAATAAATAAATAAAAAAATCTTAAAAAAAAAAAAAAGAAAAGTGATTCATTGTAGCCCTCAAAGAAATAATTTGTAATTTAAAGGATTTGCTGAATCAAATACTGAAATGGGGGCTCAGAGGAAATAGAAGGTGCCAGGTAAGGGTAGGGTGCAAACAGCAAGACTGAGTGTATAGCTGATGGGAAGGGCTGGATGGATTAGTTTGGTAGGGCTGCTATACAAAGTACCACAAACTGGGTGGCTTACAAAACTAGAAATCTATTTCCTTACAGGTCTGGAGGCTAGAAGTCCAAAATCAAGGTGTTGGCAGGGTTGGATTCTTCTAAGGCCCCTCTCCTTGGCTTGTAGATGGCCATCCTATGTTCACATGATGTCCTCCCTGTGTGTGTGTCCAAATTTCCTCTTCTTATAAGGACACCAATCATATTGGATTAGGGTCCACACTAATGACCCAATTTTAACTTAATCACCCCTCTAAAGACTCTATCCCCTATAGTCACATTCTGAGGTGCTAAGGGTAACATAGGACTTAAACATAGGAATTTTTTTTTTTTTAGTTTTTTTTTTTCGATTTTATTATTTATTTGAGAGAGAGAGAGAGAGAGAGAATGAGTGGGCAGAGGGAGAGGGAGAAACAGGCTCCCCACTGAGCAGGGCGCCCAATGTAGGGCCCGATTCCAGGACCCTGGGATCATGACCTGAGCCAAAGGCAGATTCTTAACTGACAGAGTCACCCAGGTGCCCCAACACATGAATTTAAAAAAAAAAAAATTTTAATTCAATTTAGTTAACATAAAGTGTATTATTAGTTTCAGAGGAAAAATTTAGTGATTCATCAGTTGCATATAACACCCAGTGCTCATAACATCAAGTGCCCTCCTTAATGTCCGTCACCCAATTATCCCATCCCCCTCCCACCTCAAACATATGAATTTTTGAGGGGAAATAATTCAGTCCATAAGTGGGGTTAGAGAAAGTGGGAATAATATTTGGAAAAAGAAGAGGGGAGAGGAAAATGTCCAATAATGTGTAGAAGAAAATATCCTGAGTTGTTCCTAAGAGAAAGGGTAAGGAGGAAATTTAGGGGGTACCATGGGCTGTTAGGAGAATTGCTTTAGGCACTGCCCCAGAAATTTAAATAGTCTTAATAGGCTTATGTTCTTCAGAATCCTTTTTTTTTTTTAAGATTTTATTTATTTGAGAGAGAGAGAGGGTGAGCGAGAGACACAAGTGGGGAGGAGGGGCAGGAGAGGGAGAAGCAGACTCCCCGATGAGCAGGACCCTGGGATCGTGACCTGAGCCAAAGGCAGATGCTAAACCCATTGAACCACCCAGGTGCCCCTGTTCTTCAGAATCCTAATGATAAGAATGCTATTTGGGTTATTAGTAAATAGGTGTTTTCATTTTACATTTATGTCTGACCTTCATAAGTTTCCATTTCAAGCCAGGAAATAAGCTCAGTCAATACTTATGATTTCTTTTTTTTTTTTTTTGACTCAAAGAAATTAGCTTTGAGAATATAGGGATCAGCAGACCAAGTAATGAATGTGTTCATGGTAGCTGTTGGTCATGTTTCAGGATTTCTTTTCCTTTAGTGCCCCTGGTTCTTGGTCACTCAGCTTCAAGAATGAAGAGGTAGACCAGATGAAGGGGTGGGCAACAAAGCAAAATTTACTGAGCGATTGTACAAACCCCACCAAGAAGGAAGGGACCCAAGAGAGTTGCCGCTTGAGTCCTAAGTCTAGGGGTTTTTATGGGCTTGCTAGAAGGCTGTTTTAATCTGATTAACCCTCTATGGGCCTGTCACCCAATCAGGTTTTTGTCCACAGGCTCATCTACCTATCAGGTGGTTGTTCACATGGGAAAGGGTGGAGAGCTCCTTCCAGGGTGGTATAAAATCCTTTTAAGGGTGGTTTCCTATTAGGGCAGGGGCCCGTTGTCCCTGCCTGCCTTTCTTCTGACTATGCTTCATTAGTCATCAGCTAATACTTAGTCCTTAATTAGAAATTCAAGTTCTGTTGAATGCAATGGGATAAGATCTAACACAGCAGGGGTACTCAGAAAAAGCTTCATGGACACATGGAATATAAAGTGGCAGAATAAAGCAGAAGTATATTTCAAGCATAGTATAAAAAAGCGCCTGACTTATAATAACAATTCACACTTGTAGAGTTGTGCAGGGGTCCTGGATTGAGCCTATGCTCTGTTCACGCTAAGATTAAGCCAGGGGTCTATCCAGAACCCTGTGGAGCCAATTTACCTGAGGATGTATTTACATGAGCGACTAAAAAGGCTTCTAGGAGTCAAAGCTCATGCATTTGGTTTAAGGCAATGTCAAGAACTGTAAATGATTTGAGATATTACCCTACTTGCAAGCTAAAAAATTAGCCTGCCTCATGGATGTTGGTAGAAGATATGAGACTCTTGAGTCAGAGATGAAGGAGAGTTTATTACAGCAACAGCAGTATCTAGAATATCAGCTTTCTTGGGAGGAGGAAGACACTCGTTTATAGAGTCCCAATACCCTGCCATGCAGTGGGTTGCATTATAGGAGACGAACCTTCTTCAGCTTAGGGAATCTGAACCTTTTATTTATTTATTTATTTTTAAGATTTTATTTACTTATTTGACAGAGAGACACACAGCAAGAGAGGGAGCACAAGCAGGGGGAGAGGGAGAGGGAGAAGCAGGCTTCCTGAGTAAAGCCCTGACTGCCCTTTGTTCTGGGCTATCTCTTCAAGATGTTTGCTTGGCAAATACCCTAAGAAGACAGAAATAGTATCTCTTGGAGCAAAGAGCAAACAAGCTTATTGTCCATTATAAAAGGTTCAGGGGCACCTGAGTGGCTCAGTCATTAAGCGACTGCCTTCGGCTCAGGTCAGGATCCCCGGGGCCTGGGATTGAGCCCCGCATCGGGCTCCCTGCTCAGCAGGGAGTCTACTTCTCCCTCGCCTTCTTCCTCTGCCCCTCCTCCCCGCTCCCTCTGCCCCTCCTCCCGGCTCATGCGTGTTCTCTTCAATAAATAAAATCTTTAAAAAATAAAATAAAATTGTCATTTAAGAGTCAACAAGGTACAGTTCATGTATTTTTAAAAATGTCACAATTCTCCCCTAACCTCAACTCTCCATTAACATTAATAATACAAGTTCATACTATTGAAAACCACATAAATTAACCTTATTTTATTGCTAAAATAAAAACATAAAATTGGTAGATTGCACCCCCACCCCCTTGTTACTAATGTAAGAAGGACTTTTACATCACTCTGAGAGCTCTCCTTTGGCCATCATAACTGTTAGCTCTCAACTAATAATAATGCTTAGAGACATTTTATTTTTGTGTTAATATAGATTTTGATGCACTCATTTGCAATTTCCTCTTCTACCTAGTCATGGACAAAAATTTGAAAAATGACTCAAAACATGAAAGTAATTCAAAATGGCCACAAAGATAGGCTGTGGATTATGTATAATTCCCTGCATGTCAGCTGTAATTTTAACTCTTTCTCTCTCAGGAACTCATATTGGAATGCATATGAGAAAGTGATTTTCAAATCACTCATAAACATGTGTGTGTGTGTATACAAACATGTACATACATAAATAATTCAAGACCTTGGTGATTTATTATGGTAAATTATTTGTCATCACTTCATATCAGAACATGACACACAAATGTGTTATTTCACTGAGGTTGCAATACACAAAAAACAAAACCCCTCTGGATCATTCAAGTCTTAGTTCTTGAGACTCCTAGCACTAAATTCATATTTGTTTATTTTTTTTCTTAAAGATTTTATTTATTTATTTGACAGAGAGAGACAAAGCAAGAGAGGGAACACAAGCAGGGGGAGTGGGAGAGGGAGAAGCAGTCTTCCCGTGGAGCAGGGAGCCTGATGTGGGGCTCGATCCCAGGACCCTGGGATCATGACCTGAGCTGAAGGCAGACGCTTAACGACTGAGCCACCCAGGCACCCCTGAATTCATATTTATACTAATTGTTCACGGAACAATCTTTGAAGTAAAAGTAGGTGGAAAAAAAATTTTATAGACTTAACATTTAACTTTTTTTTTTTTTTTTAAAGATTTTATTTATTTATTTGAGACAGAGAGAATGAGAGAGAGAGAGAGAGCACATGAGAGGGGGGAGGGTCAGAGGGAGAAGCAGACTCCCCGCCGAGCAGGGAGCCCGATGCGGGACTCGATCCAGGGACTCCAGGATCATGACCTGAGCCGAAGGCAGTCGCTTAACCAACTGAGCCACCCAGGCGCCCCAACATTTAACTTTTAATATGCTACTGAACTGTAACAAACATGTGGAAATACTGCTTAAGACAGCTGTAGATGAAACAAAGCCAAGTGAGATCCAACAATTATGGTTGGTGTTAAATTGGATGAGATTTCTCTGTTGAAACAGGAGACAAATGCTCTATAGGACTGCATGAAGGCATAGGTGTGAAAAAAAGAAGCAATTATTTTTGCTTTATTTGGCATTGGGCAGGCTTCGGTTGGAACAAACTATATTTAATTTTCATGTCATGCTGTATAAAGAGAAAAAACTTGGAGAGCGTTCAGAGGAGAATAGCAACTGATTAAAGGTTTGTAAAATTAAACCTCTGAGAAATTGTGAGAAGAAGTGGGCATGTTCAGTCAAATACAAGACATTCAGGCAGGATGAACAATTACCTACAAGTATATAAAGAGATGGTTCCCAAGCCTGAGGTTTAGGTTAAACAGAAAGTCAAATCATGGGATTAAGAACACAAAACAAAACAAAAACCAGAGCAATGGAAGTTAGAAACTAAATACTGTAAAAACAAACTAAAAAACTTTTAAGAGGGCACCTGGGTGGCTCAGTCGTTAAGCGACTGCGGCTCAGGTCATGATCCCAGGGTCCTGGGATCGAGAACCGCATCGGGCTCCCTGCTCAGCGGGAGGCCTGCTTCTCCCTCTCCCACTCCCCCTGCTTGTGTTCCCTCTCTCACTGTGTCTCCCTCTGTCAAATAAATAAATAAAATATTTAAAAAAAAAAAACTTTTAAGAAATTGATGAATGGAGCGATCTATAATTTGGACTTTTGCAAAAATGATTACGAAGATAATTAAATTCAATTTTGTACTTAGTTAAATAGAAATAATTTAGAGGGCGCTTGGGTGGCTTGATCAGTTGGGCATCTGTCTGCCTTTGGCTCAGGTCGTGATCCCGGGGGCCTGGGGCCTGCTCAGCGGGGAGCCTGCTTCTCCCTCTACCTCTGCTGCTCGCCCTGCTTGTATTCTCTCTCTCGCTCACTCTCTCAAATAAATAAATAAAATCTTTTAAAAATAATAAAATAAAATTGGAAACAGAAATAATTTAGAAAGTAAAAAGCACTCAATGGATTGTATTAAATATAAAAATCTCTAAGCGACATAAGTCAGACAGAGAAGGATAAATCCTATGATTTCACTTACATGTGGAATCTAAAAAATAAAACAAATGAAAAAACAAAACAAAACAGAAACAAACTCAGACAGGGAGCATACTATTAGTTATCTGAGCTGAGAGAGGCTGTTGGGGTGCCAAGTAAAAGAGGTGAAGGGAATTAAGAGATACAAACTTCCAGCTGTAAAATAAGTCAGTCAGGATGGTGTAATGTATAGCACAGGACATAGAGTCAAAAATATTGCATGGGGACAGATGGCAACTAGATTTATCATGGGAATCCTTTTGTAATGTACTGAATGTATTGAATCACTATGATATAAACCTAAAACTAATAGGATATTGTACATCAGTTATACCTCAATTAAAAAAAAAAGTACAAATCATCAGATCAAGTATGAGGAATATTTTTAAGAAAAAAAAAAAGGTTGTATTTGGACGTCTTCTTTGGGATCCAGGATAGCAAGAACAGAAAGGAGCTGATAGTAAGTCTTTGCGCTCCTGATTAAGGATAGTTCCTCTGTGTGTGTATGGTGGGGAGGCAGCAAGGTGAGCAGTTTCTCTGACCTCTTGGAAGGGGTGGTTACCAGGAATCCCCATCATGACACAGTGATTCTCTCCAGAGTGGTTCTGAAATGTTAAGCTATTCTGTTTGTCCAGGGGAAATAGTTCTCTCTCTGAAGTATCTTCTGCTTTTTGGAAATCTTGTTGGGCAAAGCATGTAGACAAATATTTATTCTCCAGTTTACACTCTTCACCCCCTAAATGCAAAGGGAGAAAGATGAAACCGCAAAGTCTGCACTATCTTCTTTTACTTTAAAGCTGTTCTATTAGCCTGATGATAATTTGTTTTTTAACTTAGAAATGTAGATAATTTAACAATAATCTCATTTAAGTGTTCTAGTTTTCTCTCTGTTAGGCACTTGAACCCTGTGTTTAATACGATTCCGACACCAATTACCATGTGTGTTTTTCCCACACTAAGCAATTCTCAGACCCCAGCTGGATGTCCTACAGTTCAACTTCATTCTGACTCTATCTACCTGGGATAGCATCACATCCCAGTTAAAGATTCTGACTGGCCAATCAGAGAAAGACAATTATCAAGGGATCTCACTGATATGTGGAATTTGAGAAACAAGGCAGAGGATCATAGGGGAAGAGAGGAAAAAGTGAAACAAGATGAAACCAGAGAGGGAGACAAACCATAAGAGACTCTTAATCTCAGGAAACAAACTGAGGGTTGCTGGAGTGGTGGGGGGTCGAAGAGATGGGGTGGCTGGGTGATGGACATTGGGGAGGGTATGTGCTATGGTGAGCGCTGTGAATTGTGTAAGACTGATGAATCACAGACATGTATCTCTGAAACAAATAATACATTGTTAATAAAAAAAAATTACCAAAAAAAAAAAGATTCTGATTGGCAAGACCGCCCGCCCCCCCCCTTTAGATTCAATCACAAGTCCAGGTTGTTACGTGTGCTTCTGACTGACGAGCTCTAACCTGGAAGGTCCCACAGCCCTGTCACTGGGTTCGATTAATTTGCTAGCATGCCTCACACTCAGAGAAACGTATTACTTACTGGATCACCAGTTGATTATAAATGGATAGAACTCCTTCAAGGCGCTCTAAGACTTTCCCTCCTCTATGCCAGTTCCACAGCACCTCCCTACAATGCACCCGACAAAAGTTAATGATCAATTCAGTTAATGTGGAATTCTGTTGATTATATCACAAAAGGGCCCAGATCCAAGTTGTAAAAGCAGGCAACACCTGCAGGTGCGCAGGATCTTGGAGGATCCCACACCAGCAGCTCTGGTGATAGGAGAACAATGTGCTATAGGGTTTCACAGGGCAAAGTCCTGTCAGGACATTCTGATGAAGCTGGCCTACTGAAGACCAAAACAGAGTAGTGATAAAGCAAATATGGTATTTGTAACATATTTAACTAATGGTGAGATTCAGGGGAAGAGTGTTAACATGGTGGTTCACTGTACTAATCTTTTCATTTTTAAAAATAAAAAGTTGGGATACTCTGAGTCTTAGTTTCTTGTTTGGGCCTCTTGGTGCTAACCTGGTTTCATTAATCTGTTTTGATGTCTTCCTACCAGTAACTTTCTTTCTTATTTATTTATTTATTTATTTATTTTATTGTTATGTTAATCACCATACATTACATCATTAGTTTTTGATGTAGTGTTCCATGATTCATTGTTTGCGTACAACACCCAGTGCTCCATTCAGTACGTGCCCTCTTTAATTCCCATCACCAGGCTAACCCATCCCCCCACACCCCTCTCCTCTAGAACCCTCCGTTTGTTTTTCAGAGTCCATAGTCTCTCATGGTTCATCTCCCCCTCTGATTTCTCCCCCTTCATCTTTCCCTTCCCGCTATCTTTCTTTTTAAAATATTTATTGAGAGAGAGAGTGCACGCACAGTGGGGAGGAACATGGGGAGAGGGAGAGACCCAAGCTGACTCCGCACTGAGTGTGAGGCCAATGTGGGGATCGATCTCATAACCCTGAGACTGCAATCTGAGCCAAAACTAAGAGTCGGACACTCAACAGACTGCCCCCCCCAACCACCGAGGCGCCCCCTACTAGTAATTTTCTTGTTGCCATTATGTTATTACTGTGTATGCCTCATGGATAAATCTTCGAGAACTAGAGAAATGTCTTAATGATTGAAAACCAAAATAAATACATCTTATTATAATTTTGGCCAGCAAAATCTTTTTTTTTTTGAAGTTATGACATAATTAGTTAACTCTCTTATTTTTAAAATTGTATTGTATTTTATTTTATTATTTCTTTAAAATATTTTATTTGTCCGAGAGAGAAAGAGAGCACAAGCAGGGGTAGCGGCAGGCAGAGGGAGAAGCAGGCTCCCCGCTGAGTAGGGAGCCCGATGCGGGACTCGATCCCAGCACCCTGGGATCATGACCTGAGCTGAAGGCAGACGCTTAACTGACTGAGCCACCCAGGCATCCCTAAAATTATATTGTATTTTAAATTTGAATATACAATGCCCATGGCTTAAAATTCAATAGATAACAAGACGACCTACAATGGAAACTCCCCTCCCACACCAGTGCCAGCTACTCATGAGGTTCCCTTTCCCAGAGGCAACTAATGCTATCAGTTTTCTGTGGATCCATCTTTCCAGAGACAAAGGAATTTGTTTTAAATTTAATAAAATGATTTGGAAAGTGCCACAGGTGATGAAGGAGAGACTGTTTTCAATGTTATGCCATAAGCATGTTAAATTTCAGCTAATTGATATAAATACACCTGTGTTATATTTTTCACTAGTAAAATAGCCCAACTTTCCTGCTCACAAAAGATGCTATACGACACTGGACAACTGATTTTTAAACTGCACGCAATTAGTTTATTTGCTCTACTGCTGGGCTACGGTTTTGCACCAACACATCTTGCAAGCAGGAGTCACACTGCTACTTGTAATAGTTCAGGCCAGTAGCAGATAACAGCAGCCTTTAAAAATTCACAGAAAAAATCATCTCTTTCATATGGCATGGCAAAAAATGGTCTCACCATGTGCTTGTTTAAATACTTGAGCAGATTCAAAGTTTTCTGAGAAAAATACAGGCCAAATAATAACCCCGTCTGGTGGCATCTCTCTGGAGTAATTCCAGAGCAAAGTGAGGCAGAATTTATCTGGACAATAATATACATCAGACTGTAAATTAAAAAAAAATGACTAATGTAATAGTTCTATTTTAAATATATTTATCATCAATGAGAAATTATATCCTTAGTAAATATTTAAGCTCATGATAAAAATTTGGGGATGTGAACTTAAAATTGTACAAGAAGGTGTACAGTTTTTCACATTCTCTTGGAGAGATTCACAGTTTGTTTTGTTTTTTTTTTTTAAAGATTTTATTTATTTATTCATGAGAGACACAGAGAGAGAGAGGCAGAGGGAGAAGCAGGCTCCCAAGGAGCAGGGAGCCCGATGCGGGACTCGATCCCAGGACCCTGGGATCACGACCTGAGCTGAAGGCAGACGCCTAACCATCTGAGCCACCCAGGCGCCCGAGATTCACAGTTTTTTGAGGATCATTGTTCTAACCTATAAATATTGAACCCCAACCATTTCTGCCTCTGCAGGGCACATGGAGTGAGTGCTCCATTCTGGGCATTAGAGGGGAAGAACAACTGATGGGGAGGGTGGGGGGAAGGTGGGCAAAATCAGACCCGAGAAGGGTAACTGTGAGGTCTCTGCTTGATGTGACCCCATGAGTACCCTCTCCTGGTGGCCGCGCCTGGTGCTGCTGCCCTTTGTTACAACTCACCACTAGGTCAACAGAGGATGAGATAGCCTCTGAAGTTCAGGGACCTTCAACTTCCAACTGAATTATTTCCAAGTTACTGGAGCAGCTTGGTTCTGCATCAAGACTGACAAAGTCATTGCCTCCTGGGGACATTGTGGCTTTCTCCTTTTTCCTTGACCCCCTTTCCCTTCCCCTTTAAGCCTCTTAGAGTGAGCATGGGCATTGCTGTGTTCTCCTGATTTCACCCACATTTAAAATGAATGTTGACTACCAACTAAGGAAGTTGTTAAACTCGTCTGCCATAGATAGGGAATCTGGTGGAAAGGATATTTTTCCACCCCTGGTAAGATGTCTGTACATTTTCTCCTGAGGTCGATGTCAGGGGGCCAGGGACTTGGTTTACAGGCAAAGATGCTAAGCCTCTGTCATTTCACTCTCTCATTCTGAGGAGCGATCTCAAGCAGTAATGCAACAGAACTCAACTCATTGTTGTGCAGAGTGCCTAATTTTATTTTTTTGGAGGGGCTTCTCCCACCCTGTTGGCTTTATTTTGATCACCTCCATTTGTGTTCCATGTTCCACATTAGGGTCTGAGTCAGTCTTATGCAGCTGGCCATTCTCTGCAGCCAGGACTCTAGATGCAGACTGTCTGAGGTCTCTGAAGCTTGCTCTGTAGGTATGTTGGCATGGGTCTTGTCTTGGAGTGGTGTCGCCCCATAGCGTCCGCTGGGTCTGGCCTGGCTGCTTTTGGCTCTCAGTCTATGGCAATCGACGAAACTTGTTGGCCCTTCTCGCTCTCTTCTTTCTTCTGGAAGTACTTATAACTTTAGGAGAGTATTTTTTTCTTGAACTCATGTGAAGTGATCTTTTTACCTTTTTATAGATCTTTAGCACCTGGTAAGGCAACACGGTGAGCCCAGAGGGCACTGAGTTGGGAGGAGGGAATGGGGGCTGGGTGGAAAGTGGGGAGCTAAGGAGGAGGTTTGTGCCAGGCAGAGGCAGGATTATCTGGGGAGGGAATGGAGGGGGAGAAAACATAAATGAGGAGGAAGAGAGCTTGGGCAGGATCATCTGACCTTGCTAGCGCCTCTTGATCTGGATCGAGAGGGGTTCTTCCTCTTCCTCCGCCGCTTGGTGTTTGTGGTTTGTGGCTCCCATGATTTCTCTGCCACTTTTGCCATGGTGCAGCCTCTCAGGTGTCTACCCCAGGATTCCCGTCCTCTGTATATATACCTCTCCCGGGACAATGAGGATTCATACCCACTCAGCTTTGTTTGGTCAGCTGGGCCCTTACCACAGCCAGTGGTGGCCACGGGGAGCTTAGACATCACAAAGGACCACTCCTGAGGGGTGGGGTGGGGGGGCTGGGTTGGCTAAGATGCACTAGTTGGAAAAGGCAACTGCTAAGGAGCCTTCTTACCCTGACGTGCCACTCCTCTTTGTCTCTCCACGTTCAATTCTGGTTGTACACACGACAGAGAGTGGTGCTTCCCCAAGTCGTTCCCCATGGTTCATTCTACAGGCTCCCACTCTTTACAGTTACCTAGTATTTTTGAAACATCTCACCTAAAATCAGCTAGATAGAGGTATGACAGCCTGCTTTGAAGAACCTAGGAATTAGGGAATTAGGGGACAGTGTTTGAGGCATGATGTCCTTCACTGTCCGGTCAGACAAGAAGGCTGTGAAATGTAAGTCAGGGCCTGGTGAGTGTGTGTGCATGTGTATGCACTAGGATGACTCATTCACAGGAAATAAGATTAAATTTAGGAATATATTTGTTTACATATATTATATATGGTTATCTTTTGGAGATCAGATGAAAATCTTTGGAATAACATCTTCAAAGGGGCAGGAAGTTTAACTTCAAATTTTGGGGATGGCAGAGAAGCAGAGATCAGAAGTAGAAGCTCACTTC
This sequence comes from Mirounga angustirostris, assembly GCF_029215605.1. Classification (NCBI taxonomy): domain Eukaryota; kingdom Metazoa; phylum Chordata; class Mammalia; order Carnivora; family Phocidae; genus Mirounga; species Mirounga angustirostris. Next base: position 84,539,481 of record NW_026991720.1, on the reverse strand, counting down.
CAAACCAGAGTTCACTTTTCTCCACATCTGCACCTATCCTCTCTGCGAGCAGCAGGAATGACATCTACAGAGATGGAAAGTATATGAGTGGTTAACTAGGGCTGGCAGAAGAGTAGGGGAAATAAGGAGTGACTGCTAATGGGTGTGTGGTTTCTTTCTGGGGTGATGAAAAAGTTCTGAAATTAGATTGTGGTAATGGTTGCACAACTTTGTAAATATGCTAAAAACCACTGATTTGTAAAAAAAAAAAAAAAATACTGGGGTGTGATTTAGTTATATTAAAATATGATTGTAACTACAAAGAGAGAAGAAACCAGGCGAGGGCTAAAGCTCCAGACCTCAAATGGATACCTGATGCTATGAAATTTGAAACTTGAGGCCTGCGGTACTCAGTAAATATCTCTGACTTGAATGAATGAATAAATGTATTAAAAAAATGGATCACTGGGTTTGTGTTAGTGTGGTACAATTATAGATGCTTACTATTCTCTGTTTTCCAAATTTGATATGCTTGTACAGCCGACCATACATGTCGTGTTACTGTTTCTAGCACAACCTGGCTCATTGACAGTGCATATTTAGCTCTTCTCCTACAAGAAGTCCCAATATAATGATAATAAAGGCATTTTTAATTTTTTTTTAGATTTTATTTATTTATTTGAGAAAGAGCGTGCGTACCAGGGGTCGGGGTAGAGCAGAGAGAAAGGGACAAGCAGACTCCCTCCTGAGCGTAGAGCCCAAACCATGTCTCCAATCCACAACCCTGATATCATGACCTGAGCTGAAACCAAGAGTCAGATACTTAACTGAATGCACCACCCAGGCACCCCTAAAGGAATTTTTTTTTTTATAAGGTGTAAAACTACAACATGAAGAGTATGGCACAGAGGTTACATTTCTGGAAGAGAGGAATAGTTCCTGAAGAAAGAGGGCAGGAGAGAGTATAGTACAGAATATGCTGAGGGAGAACACAGCCACTCCTTTCTACAGAACCCAGGAGTATCTCAGGATTGGGAAGCATCAGGTTATATCAAGGTCAAGGAAGTGAGAGGATGGGCATCCTAGAACTCAAAGGGAGGATCTAGATAACTTTCTACCAGTTCTGTAAGTGACCTAAGATTGGAGAAGGAGAAGAGATGGGGGCAATGATCTGCTTTTTAATTATTTTGGCTATTATTATTATTATTATTCCAGCAGAGGCCTGCCCACCCGGAACCTGAGGTTCCCTTAAGATCCAGGAGAATATCGAGGCAGTCATGCAGGTGCAGACTGAGTTGCCTCATTGAAAAGGCTGCAGCGACTGGCAAATCTTAAGACAAAACCTGCCTTCATATGGGGCACTTTGTCCTCTGCATCTTTTAAGTTTAACTCCTGCCCTTGCTTCATTTTCTCCTGCAATAGATTAAAAGATTAAAAGCAGCCCAGGCAGCCATTCCAAAATAAAATCTTAAAATTCGAACAAAAGGGATTAGCCTTATTTACTGAGGTTCTAGAGAGTAGAACTATTTACAGGGGGAAGGAATGGGGGGGAAATACTTGGCTCAGTGAAAGAAATAACTGTCTGAAGACTAGGGCAGTACAAAAGTGGGACAGGCTACTTTGTGAGGTAGCAAATCCCGAGTCACTGAGAACCTACGTGCTTGCTAATCAGGGTTATAAAACAATCATCAGCCTCACAGCCCCAGTCAATGTTATTTTTAGTGTATGCTAGGGGAAAAGAGACTTCATTTTTTTTTTTTAAGATTTTATTTATCTGAGAGAGAGAGAGACAGGGAGAGAGGGAACACAAGCAGGGGGAGTGGGAGAGGTAGAAACAGGCTTCCTGTGGAGCAGGGAGCCCGATTTGGGGCTCGATCCCAGGAGCCTGGGATCATGACCTGAGCCGAAGGCAGAGGCTTAATGACTGAGCCACCTAGGCACCGCCCCCCCCCTTTTTTTAAAGATTTATTTATTTTAGTGAGAGAGAAGTGCATGGCGGAGAGGGGCAGAGGGAAAGGGAGAGAGAGATGATTTCAAGCGACTCCCCGCTGAGCACGAAGCTCAATGCGGGGCTTGATCCCACAACCCTGAGCTCATGACCTGAGCCAAAACCAAGAGGCCACTGCTTAACCGACTGCACTACCCAGGTGCCCCTTATTTTTACTTTTTACATTAAGTAGGCTCCAAGCCCAACATGGGACTTAAACTCATAAGATCTTGAGATCAAGAGTTGCATGCTCCACCAACTGAGCGAGCCAGGCGCCCCATGAGACTTTGTCTTAACGTTCTTAATTATGCACCAAGCAATTGCTCCTTAGCATTTCAGACACTTCTCCACCAGTCCCTAGGCTCAATTCTGCCGGTCACTGCCCAGAAGGACAGGTAGAGTTTCTATGAAAAGAACTATTTCCTTGCAACTTTGCCAGAGGAGGTGTGAGAGAGGCAAGCCTTCTGGAGGAATAACTATTAGTTTAGTATCATGGTTTTATTTAGCTTAGCAATATTTAAAAAAATAATTTTCCCTTGCTTTTGCTTCTGTGTGTGTGGTAAAATCTCTTCAAAAGAAACACTCATTGGGCATAAACCAAGTCAGTTATGTAGAATAATCTACACTTCTGATCTTCCTGGTGACTTCATTTAAGATGGTCACTCCTTTAGTTATACAAAGACTCAGGAGAAACTCTGAAATTACTTTCTTCAAGGGCTTGATTAAATTCTTAGACAAAGGTTAATTTCTTTCCAGCCTTGGTCTGGGGGTTCGAGGGGCTGTGGGAGTTCTAGGGGTACAAAAATATATATTGGTTACAATCACTTTGCTAAGCTGCTGAAGAGGTGAAGTGGGCAGGAAGTTAAACCCATTGACCTTGGCTCTAACATTCAGTTATTTACTGATTTCTCTGGTCTACCTGTCACTACCGCCACTGCATCACAAACCTGATTTCTCTTCTTTCAGTTTTGGGTTTCCCTTCTTCTACCAAACAATTCCTTACACAGTTGTAAGTGATCTTTATAAAATGTAAATTGGATCCCAATTTTTAACAGGGCTTGGCATGGTCCAGTCCTTTCCTACTTCTTCAACCTCAACTTGTACTCACTAAATCCTAAGTATACAGATACTCATTCAGTTGTAAACAAATATTTCTATAGTGATTGTTATGTAACATGCATGTTCTAGACAAAAGAAAAAACATTTTTCCTCAGGGAACTTAAGGTCTCATTCCTTGATAAGCCCAGTACTTTACTGGGCCTCAGGGCCTTTGCACAAGCTATTTTTTTTGCCTAGAATGCTTTCTTTTCACTTCTCATTCCTTTTCTGACTGTTCTATTTAAAGTAGCTTCTTCTCCTCCCACTTAAGAACTCTGTTTATTTCCCTCATAACTTGCATCAGAGTATTATATTACTGCATTTTATTATTATATTATATTATATTTTATATGTGTGTGTGTGTATATATATATATATACACACATATATATATTTATACACACATAAATATATATATATACACACATATATATATATTTAGTGTGGGTATGTATGTGTTTGTAATATATTTATCCCATGAGGCCAGGATCATGTTCATTTAGTCTGTCACTGTATACTTAAAGCTTAGCATAATGAGCACATGGTAGGGGCTCAAAAAACATTTGATACAAGATTCTGGGTAGTAATATATAGAATTGTTAAATCATTATATTGTACACCTGAAACTAATATAACCCTGTATGTTGATTATACTTCAACAACCACAAAAAAGGAATACAGACTCTGGGTATATTTTTATTGAAAAGATTCACTGATGACCACTTATAGCCTATTATTTCTATCCTTTTATATGTACATTTTAGAAAAAGGTAGAAAAGTCTGAATTGTAATTTACTGGCAGATTGGCTACCTGACCTATCTTGTTCTTAAAAAATGAGCCATTTGATAAATACCATGAAGGCAAAAACTCTAATTCTGAAAGACTCCACTGCTATCCCCAACTTCTCCATATGGTGCTAGCTTTTGTAACAATCTAAACATATAAAAAGTATATATAGCTCCAAATCCTTATCAGCCTACAGCAATATGATTATAAGTCATGAGTGAGGAAAAAAAACAAACAAACATGTGCCAAACTGGACAAACAGGTTTTTGAGTCTATTAGAGTCCAAAGGTGGCAAAGCGTAGTTAAAATGAATAGCGCAAAAACAAAAACTGTTAAAAGAACAGTGGTGGAAGCTGGAAAAGGAAGTCCCTTATGAGAAATCTGTTTCTCTGGGACAGTAGACATTATATTCTGGACCAAGTAGCTGTAGGTCACAGACTGCCGTGCTGGTTACAAAGGGGACCGACTTAGAGATGATGGATGGGATTCATAAATGTAGTCCCACCACTGGAAAGCTACACCAAGCACAAGCTCTATGATCATAGGTCAGTAGCATATTTATTATCCTCTTCTATATAAATTCCTTCTCATTCTGCTAGCACATTACAGTGAATACTGAAAATATATCCACAAAATATAGAACTTTACAAATGGCCAGTCCTCTATGACGGGTAAACTACTAATGCAGTTATGGCATATTGGGCTTCCACCTAGACATTTATTTTAAGAAAGCGTTCTGTTACTTTAAAAAGTCTAAAAACTATTTGTCTAAAGGATGACAGAGCTATTACAAATACATCTGAATTTTCAGAAAAGTAGTACTATTTCAAAATGCTTTAGTTGACTTGCATAAATAACGCCAGAAATGATCAAATATTCCATGGCCTACAAAGACCTAAAATAACAAAAAACCCCAAAATATTTATATATATGTTAATTGCATCAATATGTAAATATATTTTGTGTTAATATATAAACACAATAATTTATTAATATGTTAATTAATATATTACTGACCTGGTTTTTACATTAATATATTAGTTAATATTAAGTAATATAATTAATGTATTGCCGACTTCTGGACTTTGTAGACCCACACACGGGTTCCAAAGACTTATATCTGAGTTTAAGGTGTTACCTCTGGCCTTGAGAACTCTCTCAATCATACTATTTTGGAACCTCAGGCACATGACTAATGTATAACTTGTATAAAAAGGACTGGTTGTCTTTAGCACTTGAAGATTAACACAGCCAGAATAATACATGCATTGCCCACAGTCCTCCTTGCACCGATGATACACTATCAGACTTTCCACAGCTATGAGTTCTGTTGGTAGGACCCTATTTCTGATTTTGGCTCCACCTCTGCATAATGGGGTTCTTAAACATAAATTTTTTCCCCACTAAAACTGTTGAATATCACCACCCTGCTTTGACCTAAAGGTCAAATATTTCCTAATTCCTTCCTACTCTAACATAAACTGCACCAAACACAAAAGTGAACAGATTCTTTTCCAACTATAATGGCTTTAAGAAATAGAGTAAGTGCTGAGAAGACAAGAAATCTCTTCGAGTTAAAATAAATTATTAAATACAGAGAGTACATACAATAATGTGGACCCTTAAACATAAATCAACTCTTCAATGGCTCTCATTCTCTAACTGGGGTCTCCACACTTTTTGACCATGCACCATGTATTAGTTGTTGTTTTTTTTTTTTTTTTTTAAAGATTTTATTTATTTATTTGAGACAGAGAGAATGAGAGACAGAGAGCATGAGAGGGAGGAGGGTCAGAGGGAGAAGCAGACTCCCCGCCGAGCAGGGAGCCCGATGCGGGACTCGATCCCGGGACTCCGGGATCATGACCTGAGTCGAAGGCAGTCGCTTAACCAACTGAGCCACCCAGGCGCCCACCATGTATTAATTTTTGAAAGCCGCCATAACATAGTACCACAAACTGGATGGCTTAAACAATAGAAGATCGTCTCACAGTTTTGGAGGTTAGAATCCATGATTCTGCAGCACGGATGGTTCCTTCTGATGGCAGTGAGGGAAAGATCTGTTTCATGCTTCTCCCATAGCTTCTGAGGGTACACTGGCCATCCTGGACTTCCTTGGCTTGTAGAAGCATCAACCCAATCTCTGCGTTCATCTTCACGTGGCGTGCTCTATTTTATAAGGACACCAGTTATACTGGATTAGTGGCCCACACTACTCTGGTGTGATCTCATTTTAACTAATTACATCTGCAATGAACCCTATTTCCAAATAAAGTCATATTCTGAGATACTAGGGGTTAGGACTTCAACATGAATTGTGGGGGGACACAACTCAACCTGTAACATACCATAATACATGCATATTTACTTATTCATAAATTATTTACATCCACTACTGCATTAGGAATTACATGCATTATAACCCCTGTTTAATTGGAAAATTTAAAAAGATAAGGCAAAGGTAAATATGTAAGTGGTAATATTTTCTTTCTGAACCCTGACAGATTGCCTCACACACTCTCTGGGTTACATACATCTCACCAACTTCAAGGATAAAATCAAGCTCTTTGGCTTACCACACCCAACCCTCTGCCCTCTGCTTACTTTACCTGCCTTGTCTCCTGTCACCCCCAGGGGACATATCTGGCATACCAACCAGTCTGAACTATTTGCAGTTTCCCACATGTGCGAGGCTCATTCTCGGTTCAACGACTCTGCACATGCTCTTTCCTATTTCTGGAATGCCCTCATTCTCTTTGCTTCCTGGAAATACACAGTGAACTCCCAATCATTTTCTTTTCTTTTTTTTTTTTTTTAATATTTTATTATTTATTTGACAGAGAGAGACACAGCGAGAGAGGGAACACAAGCAGGGGGAGTGGGAGAGGGAGAAGCAGGCCTCCCACTGAGCAGGGAGCCCGATGCGGGGCTCGATCCCAGGACCCTGGGATCATGACCTGAGCTGAAGGCAGATGCTTAACGACTGAGCCACCCAGGCGCCCCTCCCAATCATTTTCTAAAACTCAGCTCAAATGTCATCTCCTTTGGGAAGCTTTCACTGAGTGCTCTAGGCAGCATGAAGCACTTTCTTGGTGCATGTAGTAGCACCTCATTCCTGTCTCTATCATGGCAAATCTCTGTTCACATATACATGTTAGGCTGAACTGGTGTTTGACCATTTTGACCTAAAAAAAACAAAGCAATTTCATGTGTTTCAACTTAACATTTCACTAGACAGTAAGTCTACTGAGAGTAGGAATTGTGTTTTATCCATTTTTGTATTTCCAGTGACTAAAACGGAGTTTGGCACAAAATAAGTGCTTAATATATGCTTCTTGAAATTAAGGAAAGTCTTACTTTTAACACCACTAACAGTCCACTTTCAGATATTCCTTTTCAAGAATAGGATAAGTATTGACTTGATCCCTCCTGTAAGAATAACCATTGATTTAAGTTTCATTAGCTTTAGTTTAACAGTATTTTATTTTATTTTTAAAAATATTTTATTTATTTATTTGTCAGAGAGAATGAGAATGAGAGAGGCAGGCGGAGGGAGGGAGAAGCAGGTTCCCCGCTGAGCAAGGAGCCTGATAGGGGACTTGATCCCAGGACCCTGGGATCATGACCTTAGCCGAAGGCAGATGCTTAGCCGACTGAGCCACCCAGGTGTCCCTAGTTTAACAGTATTTTAAACCATTCTTCTCTCCTTTGGCATCTATATGTGTGGCAAATATCTCTTCAAAATAGACATTTAATTTTTAAAAAAAGAGAAAAAGAAAGAAGCTACCTAAACATTGTTTTACAACCAACACCAAAGTATTTAATGATTCTACTTTCAAAGTATTTTTATGCTCTCAAATAAAAAAAGTAAACAGTCATAAATAGGAATATAAATAAGACAGCTAAATAAAGACATTAGTTGTGTAAAGTGATTATGACATTTTAAATTCCAATGATTTTTTAGTAAGAGCAAAAATAAATCTAATTTCAGAATTTCAAATTTTTCCAATTATTATTTGGTTTGCAGAAAGCTGTGAGGGGTGCCTGGGTGGTTCAGTTGGTTAAGCATCTGACTCTTGGTTTCAGCTTAGGTCATGATCTTGGGGTCGTAAGATCAGGACTGCACTGGGCTCAGTGCTGGGCACGGAGTCGGCTTGGGATTCTCTCACTCCCTCTCCCTCTGCCCCTCCCTGCCCCTCTCTCTAAAATGAATAATAATAAAAAAAGCTGTGATAACTGGGATAGTGTTTAAGTATCACACAGATAGTCAAAAGGCAAACGAGTCTTATATGGCAAGCAGAACTATTCAGCTAAAGTCAGGAAGCAGTACCTGGTGAAACCATGATCAATTAGCAGGAAGTGAAACACAGTTATGTGAACATTTTTCACTCTTCCTCATTAAAGCCCTTAAGTTAAGTTAGTAAGATGTGTTCACTGACTCTTCAGCATGCCAAGGCAGTCGCAAGCAACACCTTTCACAGTCTGGCTTTAGCCCATTTGAGAAACTCCTCTCCTTTTATGATAGTTCATGTCCTTTATACTTGAACTACAATGAACTTACAGAGAATATCACATCGAACATATGGTTCCTTATCTTTTTCCAAATGCTCTTTCCTCAGCCTCAAAAGTCCTTCTCCATCTTCTTTGCCTACTAATCTTTAATCGGCTTGAATATTATCTTCTCCAGGATGCTTTTCCCTGTTTCTCCAGCTAGAGCTGTTGATCTGCCTTTTCTGTCTTCAATGTACATAGTTCATGCTACCATTTCATTATTTTAACCACAGTGCTTGAATTTATCTATTATGTCTTTTTTAAAAATTTATTTTAGAGACAGAGAGAGAGAGAAAGCATGCACAAGTGGTGGGAGGAGGAGGGAAAGGAGGGAGAGAAGGGAGAGGGACAAGCAAACTCTGCACTGAGCACAGAGCCCCATGTGGGGCTTGATCTCATGACCCTGAGATCATGACCTGAGCCGAAATGAAGAGTCTGACACTTAACTGACTGAGCCACCCAGGCGCCCCTGTTATGTCTATCTTAATTATATCGTCATGCTGTGCTGGGTACATACAGATACTCAATACTGTTTGTTGTATGAATAAATGAGTAACAAATGAAACTACAGTCTTGAATAACAAAGCACCAAAGAAAGGCTTATTGGAAACGTATTTTGTGACTAGAAAGTAACGTCTGCTCCATGAGGACAGGGACCATGTCTGCTTTGTCTACTGCTATATTCCCAGAACTTAGTTTACTGCCTAGGACCATGCTTAATTAGTATTTGCTAACTTGGGGTGCCTGGTGACTCAGTCTGGGGGTTGTGAGTTCGAGCCCCACATTGGGTATAAAGATTACTTAAATAAAAACTTTAAAAAAATAAGCATTTGCTAACTGGACACAATGTACATGGAAAATAAGAAAAAGCAGACTAGCTAATAATTACTTGAAAATAAACTAAAAAAGGGAATCCATAAAACGTAGTAAGAGAAGCATCTCTAACATAAGTGGTAGTATACCAAGGAATAAAGAGATTGTAGAAAATAATAACATCACTGATTAGCAAAAAAATTTTAAAAAATTACTAAACATATCATCATAAACATGAGAGATTATTCTGGGGGGCAGAAGAGGCAATGTGAATTGATATAAATAGGATTTATATTTTTAATTATTTATAGAGTGAAAACAGACATTATTAGTATGCCAATAGAAATAAAATAATGATGTCCTTTACATCTTCAAACAAATCTATTATCATTTGCTGCTAATATATTTATTTGTCTTTTTCTGTTTAATGCCTCTACCTAGAGTATCAGAAGTAGTATTGAATCTCAACTAAGTTATTTATTCATTTATAAGCGTAACACATTATGACCATATACCTGTTGTTTATACTGGTGCTGCATTGCTTTGGGCTTATTTTCCTATGATAATCACTGAAGTACTTCCCTTGGTATTTAGCACTTGTGTGACTCTAATATCTGTGCCTCTGTACTGAGAGTTCACTGTGAACAAGTTGAAGAGACTGAACGTCCATACTCCTCACACTTCTGACCTAGATCAAGGTGATGAGCAAGGGACACTGCTGGTATTTGTGAAGCCAGGTGGCAAGATTAAGCCTTCAAGGCAAACTCCACCCAAGTTAAAATAACTTTACAAAAAGAGAGTTTCTCCTCTTTGGGACTTAGACTTATGCATCTATGTTGGCAAGGTTGGATACGGCAAACTGATCCCAGGTTTTGGGCCTTGGTATTCAAGGTTTCTAAGGACTGGATTTGTACCTTCCTTTTTCTGTCCTCTTTCCCTAATAGATGTAAAACTCCTAGGGACAATAGTATAGAATTTGAATTTTTCATGCATTAAAATTAAATATGGAGGGGCACCTGGATGGCTCAGTTGGTTAAGCGACTGCCTTCGGCTCAGGTCATGATCCCAGAGTCCTGGGAAAGAGAAGAGTCCCACATCGGGCTCCCAGCTCAGCGGGGAGCCTACTTCTCCCTCTGACCCTCTCCCCTCTCATGCTGTTTCTCTCTCTCTCTCTCAAATAAATAAATAAATAAAATCTTTAAAAAAAAATTAAATATGGGGAAAAGACCAGGATTAAAATCCTAAGAATAGGAATTACAGGGGCACCTGGCTGGCTCAATTGGTGGAGCTTGCGACTCGTGGTCTCATGGTTGGGAGTCTGAGCCCCATGTTGGGTGTGGCGATTACTTAAAAATAAAATCTTAAAAAAAAAAAAGAATAGGAATTATAATGTAAGCAGATTTAATCACAGCTTGAGTTAGATTTAAAAGTTAAAAAGTGGTTATTTATTTGATGGTTCTTTAACTGTTTAAAGTTACATCTATTTTTCAATCAAAGATAGAGAAGTACTAATTCATCTGAGGGGAATCAAGAGCCAGCACTTGAATCTAAGGCAAGATACATGCTATTTCATGGCCCTGTAAATAAATTATACAGAAAAGCTTTTCAAAGTAAAATCTGTGAAACTAACATGATGAAATAACTTCGTGACAGTCATAGCTTTGAAATTTCCTGGCTCTAGGTACAGTATTTGCACAAAACTCTTTTCTTCTAACTGTGGGTCATCCCCCTCTCCCCTTGGAATCTGTTAGACCTGCTTCAGGATGTTCAGCTTACCCAGACTTTCTCTGGGCAACTGAATTATAAAGTGTCTCTGGAAGCTGAGGCCACTATTTCTATAGGTCTGTTGGTCTTCCCTACTCTCTCCCATTCTCACTCCTTCCCCTAGAAATAATCCTGGCCTATTTTTTTTTTAGGAGATAAAAGCACCAGTGCCCTAAGGAACACTGCATCTTTTTTGAATGCCTATTTTCTGAATATAGCAATTTAATTAACTGAAACTTCTAAAAAGGCCTGGTCAACGTTTGAATTTAAAATTTTGATGCTTTAGATTTCTGCTTCCACTTGCAAGATAGGACATATTAGAAAGAAAACTGGTTTAGAGTCAGAATGAATGTGGAATTCCAGTTTAGTTTTGAAAAGGGCCCTGGAAAACTTTTCAAAGCATGGGATGAGGTGAAATGTCCACAAACATGAGGCTTATATGAGGCACTCAGTAAGTATTACACTTCTAGCCACAGTGATGATCTGGCAGTGTGGCTGAAACTTGAAGGAGAGAACAGTTATTCTGGAGGCAAAGTGTTCCTGTTCAAGAAGAAAGGAAAGGATATGTGGTAAAGAAAATTCACAAATTGGGTACGGGTTCGTTTTTCAATCCAGACATTCTATGAGTTTATCATTTTTCTTTACACCTCTTTGCCACACCTAGGTTTCATGGTTACAGTATACTTTACCCTCTACCCACCAGTTATTAGCTAAAATAGCTCCTTCTTCCAGAGAACTGAGTAGGACAACAAAACATGCTTTTCTTTTTAGAGCTTTACAACATTTAATAAGCCTCCTGTCATACATTTTATAGGCTTCCTATCCCTTTCTAAAGTGATGTGATGTCCTTCCATATAAAAGTTCTGGCAGCAAAATTAACTCCAAAAGAAACATTTATGGATGCTTTCTGTTTACTCTATTTGGCTCCTTTTACTCTTTATACCTTCTTCCTGCTTTGTGGTTGCTCCTGGTTCTTCAATGAAGCCTTTAAACTATGGGCCACTCCCTCCCTTAAAATTTTCAACTTCACTTTCCCCTACTTTGCTCTCCTTCCGCTGAACTTGAGTACATACTCAAACTGGAAAGAAGGTTGTGGTTGAGCAAGTGGGTGGCTCATATTTGCTGGAAAACGGTATTACTGGTTAAGAGGTGAGAATTCAACTCACCTAAAATGTTAAAAAAAAAAAAAATATATATATATATATATATATGGCTGAAAGCTTTCAATCTTGACCAGTTACTGCCCTTTCTTTTTTCCCCTTACCCAAGTTCCAGGCAGGAGAGAAAGGGGGAAGGGAAAACAGGCTAAGCGCCTCTTCCCACCCCTAAAGGAGCTTTCTGAAAACCTTACCCAAAGACTTCCACCACATCACTGGCATCTCCAAAAGTAAGGGAGGTTGGACAGGCTATTTTTTTCTATTTAAGCTAGGCACATTGCAAACTAAATGAAATAAAGGTTCAGGTAGTAAGGAAGAAGAGGGGCAAACATATACTAGCCATCTCTGCCACGGACATGCTGAGCTTGAGGTGTTTTTGACATATATGTGGAAGATGAGTAGTTACGTCACAAACACAGAGGAGCAATCAGGTTTAGAGATGTCCACTGGGGAGCTGTTACTATAAAACCAATTTATTGAAGTTATGGCATTTTGAGATTGGCCAGAAAAAAGAATAATGTGACAGGGGGAAAAAAGGGTCCTTGAATTGAAACTTGAGGGCTTTCACCATTAACAATGCTTGAGGAGAGGAGAAATCTGTAAAATATTGTGAGCAGGAGCTGTATGATAAATCTGAAATGTTTTTGAGACATCCAATGGAACTGACAGTGGCAGTTGAATTTAACAGATAATTCTCTCCCAGTGTCCCCATATCCATCCTTTATTTTTTTTAATTTTTATCTATTTATTTTTAAAATATTTTATTGTTAAGTAATCTCTATACCCAACGTGGGGCTAGAACTTACAACTCTGAGATCAAGAGTCATGTTCTACCGACTAAACCAGCCAGGCGCCCCCATTCTTTATTTTTTTAAAAAATATTTTATATTGGATACTATATGGCTAACTAAATGCTATTTAGGTGCTTTAATTTTTTTCTTGTAATTCTAATAATAATTGAATGCCTTTTATTTTTTTAACCACAGTTATTTTAATTATTTCCATATGCAACACTCCTATTTACAACTATAATATATTTCAACCCTGGGATCTCAAATGGTTCTTTTCTACTTCCTATATTTAATGATTATAATCAGGGTGAGGGAAGGGATTTACATAATCATTACAGAGCCCAGTGTTGGTATGCCAGAGAAACTGATGATGAATCTATGGTTCAGTGGGTTCTTATCATATATGTATACATGGACTTCAAACTTGACAGAAATCTTATTTGCTAATAGAAAGGGCAATAATGTAATGTCATGCAGCTTCGTAAATTTCCTTTTCTGAAGTTAATTCCAATACTTCTTTTAACAGGGTTATGTTTGGACAGATGCAATGTTGATCTAAAAGCTTTTTACTCCAATAGTACAACAGAAGGTTTTCAGATGAATACAGAGACTAGCTTTGGATACTATGTTTTGTTCTACTTTAATAGAGTTCTTTTTGAAATTTATTCAGAGTTGCTTAACTCCAGGTTCTGAAGACAGCTATCAAAGAATCGAACTGACCCTCTGACTCCTGTCACTACCTCATCTATTACCCAAACAAACCTTTCTTCCTAAAGGACAGGAATTCTTTTTTTTTTTTTTTTAGATTTATTTATTTATTTGAGAGAGAGAAAGAATGAGAAAGCAAGCAGGAGCGGGGTGAGGGGCAGAGGGGGAAGCAGACTCCGTACTGAGCAGGGAGCCTGGTGTGGGGCTCAGTCCCAGAACTCCGGGATCATGACCTGAGCCGAAGGCAAAGGCTTAACCAACTGAGCCACCCAGTCTCCCCTAAAGGACAGGATTTTATCAGTGTTTTTCTTATAGCCTTGACCATCCCTATGGAGGCATAATACCACATAAAATCTCATGCTATAAACTTGGTGTTGTTTTACCTATTCAGATCTGCCGCTGGAGCTATTCTGTACCTTTGGGGAAAAAGCTATAGAATGGCATTCTAGTTGTATGAATTTTCTTTCTTCTTTTTTTTTTTAAATTAAAAAAAATTTTTGCTTTAAGTAGGCTCTACACCCAGTGTGGGTCTTGAACTCACAACCCTGAGATTAAGGGTCTCATGCTCTATGGACTAAGCCAGCCAGGCCCCTAGTTGTACTAATTTTCAATGTATCTATGTAAAAATACACTAAGAAACAGTGACCATGACTGAAACCCACATGCAGTCATAACTTGGTTCGTTAGAGAGCTAAAATTTTGACTTTTTTTTTGGTGGATATACCTTTGCTATTCTATCAGTTTCTGGTGAAAACAATTACATTGGCAAATCATAATACAGGCTGAGTCACTGACTGATTTATCGATACTGATATATCCAATAAACACCTGTTGAGTGTTTAATGTATACAAGGCATTTTACTAGATTCAACAGATACATAGGTGAATAAGAGTGAATAAAAAAGTCCTTATGGAGCTTACTATTTACTGAGGGAGACGGACGATAAAAAGTAAAGAAATAATTGTAAAATAATTACAGTGATAGGTGTTCCGAAAGAAAGTACTATGATAGAGAATAATGAAAAGAGAGCCACCTAAGAATGGTCAAGGAAGGCCTTATGACATCTGTAAGAAGAGAGAGTTGTGGGTGGGCAGGAGGAAGCATTCCAGGTAGGGAAAACAGCTTGGGCAAAGGGTCTCAGACAGGATGGGCATGATCAAGGAACAGAGAGAATGCTAGTGTGGCTGATGCAGCATGAGCAAAGAGGAGTGTGGCATGAGATGCTCAACAATCTTTTCACATGGTCTAAAGGTGGAAATCAAAATCCTACAGCAAGAGTCTGCAAACTATGTCTTGCAGGTCAAATCTAGCCTGCTTCCTAATTTTATGAAGTTTTACTGGGACACAGTTGCACCCATTTCTTTACATGCTGTCTATGGCTGCTTTTCGGCAACAAGCAGTAGTTGCTAGGAAGACCATGTGGTTGGCAAAGCCTAAAATATTTACTACCTGACCCTTTAAAAACAAGTTTGCTGGCCCCTGTACTAGATGTGGACTAAATTAGAATTGACAAAGTGTAGTTGAAAAGGTCAGGCTTTCCTAAAGCACAGAAGCACTCTTTACAAGTGATAACTCAAGTCAGAAAGACACATAAAAATGAGCAGGTCAATGTGGTAGAAGCAGGACTTTGAGATGTCCAAACCAGATGGGTAAAAGAGATGTCTTTAAGGTTCGTACAGGGTTTTATAAAGCACAAGGACCTTTATCCAAGAGTGTCCGGAATGTGGACAAGGCCAGAGGATAGTATACCTGTAGAGTGAAAAAGAGTGAAAACGTAGTTCAGCTCAGGAATACTGGAGGGCATCATGTATAGAGAAAGCAGATTCTAAGACGTGCAGAGGGCAGCTTGAAGCGCTGCTAACAAACACTTATTATGGATGGAAGTCTGAGTATAAGTTGACCCGTGAACAATGCAGGGGTTAGGGGTGCTGTGCACAAAGATCTGCATACAACCTTTGACTCCCCCAAAACTTAACTACTAATAGCCTACCATTGACCAGAAGCCTTAACAGTAAGTCAATTAACACATTTTTTGTATGTTGTATTATATATTGTATTCTTATAAAAAAGTAAGCTGGAAAAAAGAAACTGTTATGAAGAAAATCATAAGATAGAGAAAATACATTTCGAGTATTGTATTTATTGAAAAAAATCCTCATGTAAGTGGACCCACGCAGTTGACACTTGCGCTGTTCAAGGACCACTTTTATTTGCTTAGCATCCATTCCAGCAACTGACAAAGGTAGGGTTGTGGATTAACAAACAAACAAAACTCTCAAAAGGTACCTGACCCAAACTAAGCTCTTCTTTTCTAGATCAGAGTCAGACTGGGTTACAATGACCCACAGATAAATTCTGTTTGGCTTACACAGCTTCTTAGGAAACTTCACATTAGAAAAAAAATCTACATATTTAGCAGGTAGGTCCACTTCATTTTCATATGGGAACAATCATCTAGAGCTGAGAAGCAAATGTACCTTGCAGATAAAGCATGTATTCCCAGTTTTCCATAGTCCTCACCACTTCCTATTATATTACATTCATCCTGTCTTATTTTTATTACTTTTTAGCCTTCCAAAACCATTTCGCATTCAAGTTTGTAACCCCGGGTCCCCTCTTCCATAAAGATCACAAACCTGCACTTTATACACTTATTTTCAACATACATTTACTGAGCACTGACTATATCCCAGATACTCTGCACACAAACATAAAGACTGCATTATCCCTACCACAGAGGAGCTCACACGCTAGAAGCAGAGACCAGTGTGTTAAATGATCCTACGCAGAATGATGATGGTGCAAAGGCATGATCAATTTTGACTGACAAGTCAGGAGCACCACACAAGGGAGATTTTTGAACTAAATCTTGAAGGGTAAATAGACCTTTAGTATTGTATTCCAGGCAGAGGAAAGAGAATGCACACAGGGACATGGAGTACAACTCTTTTGGCAATTACAATGGTTCAGAATAGATGAAAGAGAGGGAAGCTGTAGGAGAATGAGAAAGATAGGATTGCTGGGGTTATATATCAAGAATGGCTTATATCTACACTAAAAAGTGTGACTTTTATTCCATATGCAAAAGGGAATTACTGAAGAGACTGAAGCATACTCAGGTTTACATTTTAGAAATACAATTCTGGTAGCAGCATGGAGGACAGTTTAGAAGATGGAAGACTGAAGGCAGAGAGACCAGTCAGTAAGGAAATCACTGACAAAACTCAAGCGGACTTGAGGCCTGAAGGCAAGAAGCAGCAGCGAGAATGAAGAGAAACTGACTAGAGATAGTAACTGATTGAATGTAGAGGAGGAGGGAAAAAAAGAAGTCAAAGAAGATTCCCAGTTTGTAGCTTGAATGATAAGGAATGTAGGAGATGACACATGGGAAGATGGAAATGGGTGGCATGAACTCTGAGGTGCTTGTGGTTACAAAGGTGGTGACGTCCACTTGGCATCTGGATAAGAGTCAGTAATCAGGTACAAGGTTAAGGCAGGAGGGAACTTGGGAAGTGTCAGCATTTATGAGCTATCAGAAGACACTGTGATGCATAATATCACACAGAAGTGTGCAAAGTGAGATCAAGAGCAGTGACATACACCTAAGAACCACCAACACTTAAATGGAAAAGAGGGAGCCAATGCTCAGGAGGCTGGATACGAAGAGCAGGTAGAGGGGTTACCAGCAGCATAGAGATGAAGAGGATTAGAGTGTGAGGAACTGAGATGCTAGCAAATGTTTGGTACCAATTACATACCATAGGCTCTAGGTTAGATAGGATAGTGAAGAAAGTACAAAAAGGATAGATTAGTGCAGGGCTATCAGCTCTATTGAGAAAATTAAAAGGGACATCTGGTTAAATTTGAATTTTTTTTTTTTGTTTAGATTTTAATTTATTTGAGAGGGAGAGTGCACAGCGTGGGGGGAGGGGCGGAGGGACAGAGGGAGAGGGAGAAGCAGGCTCCCTGCTAAGCAGTGAGCCCAATGCTGGGCTTGATCCCAGGACCCCAGGATCATGATTTGAGCTGAAGGCAGATGCTTAACTGACTGAGCCACCCAGGAGCTCCTAAATTTGAATTTCACATAAACAAAGAATATATTTTTTTAGTATAAATATGTCCCAAATACTGTATGGGGCATACTTAGACTAAAAATTTATTCATTGTTTATCTCAAATTCAAATTTAACTGGGTGTCCTGTATTTTATTTGGCAATCATAATTAGGTGAAAAAGAAAGATCTAGAGTCTGGGAGTTCTCCTGAGGTCAAAGGACAAAGGCATGGTATAGAGGAGTGAGGACCCTGAATATTAAAGCATTGTAGTTTAGGATTTCAGAGATGGAAGGGTGATGAAAAGGATCAAGGACGGTCCACTGGAATTTGTGACTGAAATGGAATGGAAATGCAAGTCCAAGAAGAAACAGAGGCAAGAATATTTGGTGGCTCATTAGCATGGACACTGAGGTCAGTTAAAATGTTGGCTGAAGGGTAGAGGGGATGAACATGAGCAAAGTATGAAAGTCGTCATTAAGTGTGGCAAAATCACCAGCAAGTCAGTGGAGGATGGTACAGTCATAATACAAAAATTTGATAGAAGGGAGGGCTTTTGGCATGATATTGAAAGAGTAATAATAACTTGAAATTCTGTGATGTAGAACAGGGGAAGTGATCCCCAGCTCAGAGAGAAGGAACAACTTTCAAATGTACAGACTGTGTCCTCAGAGTTTCAAACAAGATGGAGAAGCAGGATATATGGTAGTATGTTTTCAATAGAGCTGTTGTTATAGAGAAGGGAATGAAAACGGATGGGAGAGATTACCAGTGAGCTGACAACAACAACCAAAAGCGAAAGAAATGGGGATAAAGAGAACAGGAACAAACAAGGTAAGAATCTAGTCTTGATGGAGAAGAAAAGGTAGGCTTTTCCAAACAACTGAGACTTGGCTTGAGCTGAGATCCAAAAGATGTGCTTTCTCATAGGCACCTCATGTTCATCAGGTCCAAGGTCAAGGAGTAGCCCAAACTTGTCACGCTTCCAATGTTTCCTAGGGCAGTGAATGGTACGACTGTCCATCAAGTCACGCAGGTTAGAAATACAGGAGGTATTCATTGTATCTTACTCCACTGTGCTCATTATCCTAACCATCATATAAGCATCAGGTAAAGAGAAAACCATTCCAGGCAGTGGAAACGACATATGCAATATTGTTTTGTTGTTTTTTTTAAGATTTTATTTATTTATTTGACAGAGAGATAGGAGAGCACAAGTAGGCAGAGCAGCAGGCAGAGGGAGAGGGAGAAGCAGGCTTCCTGCTGAGCAGGGAGTCTGATGCAGGGCTCGATCCCAGGAACCTGGGATCATGACCTGAGCCGAAGGCAGATGCTTAACCGACTGAGCCACCCAGGCGCCCTAACATATGCAATACTCTTATGTTGAAAGATAGCATGGTGCAATCTAGAAACTAAAGAGCTTTCACCTTGATACAGAAGAAGAAGGGACTAGTTCATGATGGGTCACATTAAGGATTTGTTCTTTATCCTAAAAACAACAGAAGCCATTGGCAGGTCTGAAGCAAGGAAAGTGATATGATCAAATTTAGGTTTTAAAAATAGCATTCTGGATAGAATGGAGAACAGATCTGAAAAACAAGACTATAAAGAGATGACAAAAAAGGCCAGTATAGTCATCCTGGTGAGAAGGGATAGTACTTTGAATAGGGTGCCAACAATGGGCATGGAGAAAAGTGGATGGTTTTAGTGGTAGCAGAGATGAAGCCAACAGGAATTGGTGATAGTGGTGGGAATTCTCTCCTACTTCACTGTTATGAGGATTGATCTAGCTGAAAGGGGATGTCTGATTACACAGGAGAGAAAACAGATAATTGAGCACTGATAACAGATAACTGAATTGCCCTTAGACCTGGAAGGATCCTCCTCCTATTGCAAAGAGCAGAAAGTCCAGGAAATCAAGGGGCCATGTCTGCCTAGATCAGAGGGCAGACAGAGCTGCTGATTACACATCAGTATTTGCAAGAAGGGATGCAGACATAAGCTTGCACATGTTAGGTGCACACATGCATGGTCCCTTCTGGTGTGGTGGGTGAAGAAGCTGGGAATGGGAAGAGAACAGGATCCGGCTGAGAACACTAGAAGTCTGAGAATTATAAATTTAAACCTGGCCTTCCAGATTATTTCAGTCAAGGTGGTAGAGTAGAATACATTTTTTATTTTTATCTTTTTTTAAGATTTATTTTTTTAAGTAATCTCTACACCCAATGTGGGACTCAAACTCACAACCTTGAGATCAAGAGTCACATGCTCCACTGACTGAGCCAGCCAGGTGTCCCAGAATACATTTTTTATAATAGTTTATTATCTTGATTTATAACTTAAATATTTAGACACATAGTATGTGAGCCTCCAAGCCATACTCTTGCCCAGGCTATGCAAATTTAGGGTTAGGACTGATAAGCGTGTATAACAGTATAAAGGACTATAGTGCAAGCAGAAACAAATTCATGAGAGTGAGAGTACACTTTAGCTGGGCCAAATCGGATTTTCCAGACTTCTATGTGGGTGATGAGAAAATAAATGGTACAAGTTTCCAGGTACTATATTAACGTATATGAGATACATTTATGTATCTGGAGGGTCAACAATTAAGAGGCTATTTTAATTGTAATGGTTTCAGTGTGATTTTGAAAAGATTCTTGAATATGGCAGAAGTTAAGAGCATGTAAGAGACTTTAGTGATCATGTAATTGAATTTATTCAAATAAAACAGAGGTTCTGACAGATGAAACACTGTGACTGAGGTTACAAAGCTAGTTACTACCCAGTGATTTCCAGCCCCATCCTCTGTCCACTCTTCCAACAATGCTACTTTTCATGAAGACATATGCTGAGAGTCAATTCCAACCACAAAGTTTTCACTTTCTTTCATCGTTTAAGGTATTAAAGGAAGTAAATACTTTCATTACTTTAAAAATTTGAGGCACCTAAAAAAAAGTCCACTATTAAATTTTGACTCCAAAGTATTCCAAACAAACAAAAAAGGGAAAACAAAATAAAAAATTCCAACTTCGTGAGGTCACAAGAATTGGCAATCCTGGAAAGTTACTTCTGTTTTCTAAAAAGTTACAGGTAACATAGGGCTCCTTTTAGGACTTAGCATATTCTCCGAGTGCTCATTTCCTGATTTGACTACTTTTATTTTTACATCTATTCCTTTGACTTGTTAATCTTATGTGAGACCTGAGTTGAATTAAAATCTTGCTCCTCGCTTTGGTTGCAACCGTGTTACTGTAACCCATCTCCCCCAATTCCTTATTTTCTAAGCTAGAAATCAAAATACACATTTATAAAGCACTGAACACTCAGGGTGCTAACCGCTATTTTACACCTAAAAAAAATCCTTGCTTTTCAAACATCAGTAAATATCGCTAACGGATTTTTCTTAGCAAGCCTCAGTTATAATAATTGCAATAAAATTAAGAGCTTTAAGAGTGTACCACTAAAGTTTAAAAGAAAAATTATCCAGGGAGTCTTACCTTCAAGCTCGGAAGTAATCCGAAAGTTCTGGCTTTGCACGAAGTTACCTCCCTTAAAGCATTAGCGTTGACGATCTCAGCAACAGTAACAGATCTTGTCAGGACACCAAGTGATTTTTAGTCCCTCCCATCCAACGACTGCCGCCTAACAGAAGGAAGGACTGAATTCCGCACAAAATTTTCTTCTCTGAGCTAAGCATCAGCGAAATTCGGCTTTCTGAGCGCGAAGAGACGGGGAGGGACCAAAAGGACCCCAGGGGATAAAAGGAAGAGAAAGTGACACAGGACAAAGTTGGAGCAGAGACGAGCGCGCCTGGAAGGGGGCAGAGTTGAGGGTCCGGAGCTGGGGATTCATTCCGGACACTCGCGCGGCACCAGGGTTCACGCTGGCGACAAGTGGAAGACCCTCCCCTCACAGTTCGCTCCACCACTAGCCGCGCCCCGCGGAGCTTTGACCTCCAAACCTGGTCCGCTTGGCGATACCGCCTCTTGGGCTCCAGATTGACGCCTTTGGTTGGTTCCCAGAGGGATCCTTCAGCATGGCTCGTCCAATAGAGGGCTCTGCCGATGGCCCGGCCGCTCCACTCCTCCCCCGCCCCTCCCCCGCCCCTCGCTGAGGGCCCGCCCCTGCCCCGCGCCCGGGAGCGGAGGAGAGTAAATACAACAGGAGCGCAAAATGGCGGAACCGCCGAGCCCAGTGCACGGCGCTGCCGCCGCCGCCGCCGCCGCCGTCTCGGAGAAAGAACCGTTTGGCAAATTGCAGCCCGCCTTCCGGGGCCCACCGGGTCCTCTGTCGGCCAAGAAGGTCCGGACTGAGGAGAAGAAGGCGCCGCGGAGACTGAACGGAGAGGGGGGCAACGGCGGGAACAGCAGGCAGCTGCAGCCGCTGGCGGCACCTTCGCCTCAGAGCTATGGCAGCCCCGCGTCTTGGAGCTTTCCCGGTCTGTCTGCTGCCGCGTCCCCCTCCTCTGCTCGGAGCAGTTTCTCTTTTTCCGCTGGCTCCGCGGTCCCTTCCTCAGCCTCCGCTTCCTCGTCTCAGCCGGTGCCGCGCAAACTGCTGGTCCCTCCTCCGCTGCTGCGCGCTCAGCCTCACCATCTCTTGCTGCCCGCCGCCGCCTCCTCGGCCAACGCCAAGCCGCGCCGACCTAAGGAGAAGCGAGAGAAGGAAAGGAGGAGGCACGGCCTCGGCGGGGCAGGCGAGGCCGGCGGGGCCGCCCGGGAGGAAAACGGGGAGCTGAAGCCGCTGCCGCGAGGTGGGTGTCGACGCCGGGAGGGGGAGGGGAGGGCGCCGCGGGTCCCCGCCACCTCTTCGCGCCCGCGGGGCCCGGGCAGGGGGAGCGCGGGGGCCGCGGGCGCCAGCCCGGAGGGGGCGGGAGGCGTCCCGTTCTCAGCAGGCGACTTTGCAGTCCCCTTGGGGACAGGAAATGGAGCCTGTAATTTCGGTTGCGGCGAGGGGAATGGCCGAAACTTATTTTTTATATTGTTTCTATCTCCCAGTTAATGCGCTGCAAGATTTGTGGAATTCGGTCTAGAGTGCCCGCCTAGGTGTGCTGGGCTGCGGAGGGAGGGGGGAGGGAATGGGATCGCGGAGGGTTTGGTCTTGTAAAAGGTGCTTGATTCATTATTAGACCGTTTAGACGTGATCACAGAATTCGTTATTTGTGACACAGACTCCAACGCCAGAAAATCCTGTCAAAAAGAGGGGTGTGGAGAGCTTTGGCGTCAGCTGGAAGCTACCAGAGGCCTGAGCTTTTCATCCCTATTAGGGAAATGAGGTCGTGTGCAGGGCCCGAAGTGTGTGCTGTCTCGTAAGGTAGCCTCCCTGCACCCTCCGCACCGCTCAGGATTCTCAGGTGTTTTGAGTGGTCCTGTTTGGAATACCACCACCCTTCAGAAAGAAATTTCAGCCATATTCTTTTCTCCTGCAGCAAATGATAAAATCAGGAGCGTTGACGTGTTTTTTTTTTGCCAGATCAAGTGACTGCAAAATGTTTTAGCATCAGAAAATGGCAAATTCATAAGGGTCCTTTTCAGACAGGGCTAGGCGATTTTCTTTTAAGATGTAGGCTAGCCGTATGATTTTCAGAAAGTATTTATTTGAAATAGATGGAGCTGCTTATTTGTTGATACACAGTTGATCTGACGGTGGTACAACATGGAGAGTGGTTGAAAATTAGGTATTTATGTGATCAAAAGCCTAAAGCACATAGTGACCTTTATTATAAATATACATTGAGAATGTATTGTGAAAGTGTTTTTGAGGAAAAATGACATGTCAAGCAGTTTTAGTATTGCTGATCTAATTGTAGCTTAAATCATGAATAATTCTCTGTATGTTTGAATTAGAAATGGCTGTTCTCACAATTTTTTTAAAATGCTGCACAGGAGTATGTAGTAGCAGGGTTACTTCTTCCCTGCTGTTCTGCCTGTAGAAAACCTTGGACAACTAAGCATAGCCATCAGGTGCTCTGGCACAGGGTAAAGTTCTCTCAGTTTTGGAGAGTGTTGCTTCTAGGAAAGTGGTTTTGAGGATGGAACTTACACTACTTTTAGTCTGGAATTTTAGGTGGTTAGTATTTTAAAGCTATTTCGTTTTAATGCTTACCTTTAAAAGTAAAAAGTGCTTGAAAGTCTGTGCGCTTGCAGCTTGGTATTAGTCTCATTTTTGATGTGTGAACAGTGTATTCTTCTAAGTTCTTTGAATGAGGAAGTGAGTGTGGGGTATAACACTGTCAGGGTATTGGAATGGCTGAAAATAAATAAGCATTCTTTCCCAAGTCTAACTTAAAATATGGAGCATAAAAATGGCTCTTAATGTGAAATGGCTGTTAAAGAGAAATTTGTCCAGTTTTTTAAATTACATTTAGAATTCTTCTTTCGAAGGCTACAGATTATTTTATGAAGCCTTAATATGAGGAATGATAGCTTCTACATTAGGATGTGGAGAACATGTTTTTCCATGACCTCTATAGGGTTTTTTTCTTCGTAGTGACTAAATATGAACACCATTGTAAGATTTTCATTTTTTTTTTTTTGAGAGAAATGCTGCTATTTTACTGAAGAAAATCTAAAAATCAAAGGATTTTTTTCAGTGTCTTAATGATTAATGGTGAAAATCTTAAGAAGTATTACCCTTCTAAAGTTCAGTTTTAACTAAATTGAAGTTCTGTTTTAATTAAGAAAATTCCTCAGCAACAGTGTTATTAAAACAAAATTATATACATTCAATAAAGTGTAATTATAAATATGAAAATTCTAATTTGTAATACAGTCCGTTTCTCTGGGCTTTATGTAAGAATCTTAGTGAGTGGTTGGGGCATCTGGCTGCTTCAGCCACGGGAGCGTGCAACTCTTTGATCTCGGGTCAGTGAGTTCGAGCCCCACCTTGGGCTTAGCCTTATCTTAAAAAAAAAAAAATCTTAGTGGATATGTCTGTTTTTTTAGATATATAACTCTTTCTAATGTTGCTCTAAGTTGGATAGTTCATGGATAGCACAGAGGATAGTTCAGTGACCCCATTTATCCCATAGCTGGCTGATTGAACAAGCTGAATCAGAACAGGAAGTGAGCTATAAAGACACCTAAGCAAAGAAAATAGATCCTTCCCTCAAAAGGCAAACAGACATCCAAAAAATCTAGCTCCCAACTCCATTAACCAGTTGAGTTCCTGTATGCTAGTAGGTTTTTTTTTTTTAAGTCTTTAGTGAGAACTGCTAAATTTTTACATTGGCTACCATCTTAACAGGAATTACTTGTATTAAATGAAACTGTGTATGAAAAGGCTTGGCAAGCCATTTAGTAAATGTTATTTGAGTCAGAAATATGATGATTTGTTTAACCTTATAACAATTAAAAAGTGGATCAGTCCAGATAGAGTAAGAATCATTGACAGATTTGAAAGTTAAGAGTGATAAAACAACAGAATCACAAAAGCGTAGCAGTCTAAGCCCATTTAGCATAAGGGTTGGTGCCTTACACACCAAAAACCTGTGAGGTCATCTAGTCATAGTGCGGTAGCTGACTTCCATGATAGCCTGAGTCATCATGTAAAAGTTAAATTTATTTCTTATAAAAAGAAAATGTGCAAAATGTTTTAGATATTTAAAACTAGAAAATAACCAGATTTAGTGGTGAGAGGTAATCTACTAAAGAGTTCACAGCCCATTTTCCTATAAGATTGAATAAATTTTTGAATTGGTAAATGTGGAAGGTAAGAGTGGACATGTACTGAAGGTATCCAACATTTAGAATTATGTTATAGCAAACAGAACAAACATATTATTGGATAACAGAGTGCCTTAACAATTGCACTAACTAATAAAACTTGTATAGCTCTTCTCATTTTTGTTAGTGTTTTTGCTTTGCATTTATTAACTTATTTTTTTCCTTAGAATGATCCTGTTAAGTATCCCAAGATAAAACCAGAGCATTTCACAGAATGTTTGCCTTGAAAGTATAGTTAACAGAATTTAACTAATGAAAATAGAGGCTTTTTTAAAGAATTGAATAATAATTATTTTGTTTCTATTTTAATTCCAGTTAGCATACAGTGTTATATTCATTTCAGGTGTACGATACAGTGATTCAACAATTCCATACATCACCAGGTGCTCATCACAAGTGCATTCCTTAATCCCCATCACCTATTTAACCCATTCCCCCACCCACTAGGTGCCATTGGTTTGTTCTCTGTAGTTAAAGAGTCTGTTAGAAGTGAATAATTTAAGGTATGTAAATGTCAGTGATTTAAAGGGATAGGTGTTGGAAGATTTTTCAAACTAGACTTTTTCCTATCTTTCTAATGTTAATTCCACAATTTTAGGTTAAATTCATATTCAGAGGTTTCATCATTATGACCAAGTATTTGTCACTGCTGAAATAGTTTACTATGATTTCATTTTCTTGTGTAACCTTTGTTTTTCATACCTAGTTTTTTCATTTGCTTAGTTTGGTCTGGCAAAGTCTTTCTGTACCCTCCAGCGGCTCCATAAAATGCTTCTCGGTACAATTTTCCACATGGTCAAATCTGTCAGATAAACTTATCAGTTCCATTTGTTCCTGTAGTCATCTCTTCTGTAGCTGTCTTTCTTCCTGCTTTAGTCTGGATTGTTTTCTCTTTAGGCCTGCTGCAAAGCTGTCATCTGGGACTTCCCTTAGCTGACATTCTGAGAATTTCCTTCACTTTCGCTGAGTCCCTTTTTTCTGGACCCTATGCCGTCCTTTGGTTTATTCCTTCATTTTGGTTTCCTCTACTATTACTGTGAAAGTGTGCACTGGAAATTTTTTTTTTTTTTAATTTATTTTTACCCTCATGCTAGACTGTTTGGCTGTTGAGAGATTTCTATATTGGAAATCATTTTCCCTCAAAAGTTTGGAGGTGTTCCCATTATTGCCTGGCTTCCAATGTTCTTGTTGAGAAATTTGATCTCCAAAAAAATTGTCTTTTTTCCACAATCTGGGAGATCTCAACCCTTTTATTGAATTTTTAAATTTTAGCTCTCTTTTAAAAAAACAATGTTTCATGAGCTCTTGCTCTTAGTTCCTGTATTGTAGCATCTTGTTCTTTTTTCATGGGTGCAGCATCTTCTGTTACCTCTTCAAGGATATTAATTATAGTTTCTTCGTTTCTTGCATTGTTTTTGGTTCCTCTAAAACTTTTTTTTGGTCGTTGATTTTGGTCTTGTTGGAGGCTTTCTTCAGATTTGTGTGATCCTTAGCAGTTCCTTCATATTCAAGGAATGTTCAAAGCTGATTGAAAGCTCACTGGGCATGCATGAGCATGGCTTAGTGACTAATAAACTCCCATGTTTTACCTTTTTTTTTTTAAGATTTTATTTTTAAGTAATCTCTATACCCGACATGGGGCTCGAACTTACAACCCCGAGATCAAGAGTCGCGTGTTGTACCGACTGAGCCAGCTGGGTGCCCCTCCCATATTTTACCTTTACTTCTTTTCTCTGGGTAGTGGGTAAGAGGGTTTTCAGTTTCTTCAGATAAAGGTCCTTCATTTCTCTGTCTGTCTGTGTAACTGGAATAATGGAGAGGAGGGGATTGGCAGAGGTAATGAGTTTAGATGGCGGGGCTGTAGTGCTTGGTGGAGGAAGAAAGCTGTAAGTTTCACCGTTCAGTTTCTAAATTTTCACTTAGTCTCCCTTCTTTCACACCCACATTTCACTTCTCCCTTTTAATGTGTGGGATGCACCTGAGTTTGGAGCCATTCTGATTCAGTTTTGCTGGAGATCCTACCTCATTCCTGTGGTGGGGGCAGTGAACGGAGGAGGGGGTGAGTGAGCATAATAGAAGGTTAGTGTAAGGCCCAAACAATCCTATTTACTTTGCAGTACCCCTAGAAAGGCTTAGAAATTGGAGATGGTAAAAGATGCAAGAGGGCAGAATCAACCCCCACCCCTCCCATATACACACTTACACATACTCACTCTCTCTCTCTCTCTATGTGTGTGTGTGTTGCAGCATGTGTCAGAATTTCCTTTTTAAGGCTGAATAATGTTCCATTACATGTTTATACCACATTTGTTTGTACATTCATCCCTTGATAACATGTGGGTTCTTCTACCTTTTGGCTATTATGAATAATGCTACTATGAACATGGATGAACAGATACCTGTTTGAGTCCCTGCTTTCAGTTCTTTTGGATATATGCCCTGAAGTAGAACTGCTGGATTATGTGGTAATCTTAATTTAAGGAACTGCCATACTGTTTTCCATAACTGTTTTCAATAGGAGTTGCACCATTTTACATTCCCACCAGCTGTGCCCAAGGTTTGGGTTAACTATTTAGTATCAGAAAAGTAAATCTAAGTAAGGAGACAAAAAACTCCCAGTAACATTTATTTGGAGCAGATACTTGTGAAGTCAGTGTGCGGTCAGCCATGATAGCTTAGGAAATAAAATTTGGGGATTTGGTGGGAGAAAGAAAAGGCATCTGCTGAGTGCTTGTCATATGCCATGGTATTATCTCAATATTTTTAGATTAAAACACTGAGTTTTTCTTAGCTCGCTCAGAGTTGCATTGCTAATGTGTAAAGAATTTGGATCAACCCCATCTCTGCAAGAGTGTGAGCCTAACTACAGAATGCCACAGTTAACTTAATTTTTTCCCTTTAGACTGTGATAAACAGGAAGGAGAAAGTGAAGATGAACTTTAAAACTTTTTCCAAGTTATTTCTTTTTTCTGTAACTTTTTATTATAAAAAATTTTAAGCACACAGAAAAGCTGAAAGAATAGATTTTCCTCCTAGATGCAACAACTGTTAATATTTTATCTTATATGTGCAATGAATCACTTGAAAGTAAATCATTTGAAAGTAAACTGTAGACATCATGATACTTCATTCTTAAATATTTCAGCCTTCATCTTCTAAAAGTAGATAATTACAATAACTTTAAAATATTTAAGAAGGGGCGCCTAGGTAGCTCAGTCGTAAAGTGTCTGCCTTCGGCTTGGGTCATGATCCCAGGGATCTGGGATCGAGCCCCACATCGGGCTCCCTGCTCCGCGGGAAGCCTGCTTCTCCCTCTCCCACTACCCCTGCTTGTGTTCCCTCTCTCACTGTGTCTCTCTCTGCCAAATAAATAAAATCTTTAAAAAAATTTAAAAAATAAAACATTTAAAATAATCATATAGCCAATGCATTTTTAGTCTTCCAATAACCCCCATGTTTCCCATTGTATCCCAAACAACACTAAGTATTTATTTTTATAATGCCATTTCTTGAGTGATATTTTCTTTTTTTTCTTTTTATGTCTTGTTTATTTTATTTTTTTAAAGATCTTATTTATTTATTTGACAGAGAGAGAGACAGCGAGAGAGGGACACAAGTAGGGGGAGTGGGAGAGGGAGAAGCAGGCTTCCCGCTGAGCAGGGAGTCCGATGCGGGACTCAATCCCAGGACGCTGAGATTATGACCTGAGCCGAAGGCAGTCACTTAACCAACTGAGCCACCCAGGCGTCCCTCTCTGTTTACTTTAATCTGGAACTGTTCCACTTACTGTTTTCTTCATATGACATTGACTTTTTGAAGATACTAGTTTAATATACCTGTTACCTTGTAGATTTTTTTATATTCATGATTTCTAAACATATATAGTGATATATATTTTTAAAGATTTTATTTATTTTAAAGATTTTACTTATTTATTTTGACAGAGAGAGACACAGCGAGAGAGAGAGCACAAGAAGGGGGAGTGGGAGAGGGAGAAGCAGGCTTCCCGCTGAGCAGGGAGCCCGACATGGGGCTCGATCCCAGGGCCCCCGATCCCAGGGCCCCCGGGACCATGACCTGAGCTGAATGCAGACACTTAACGACTGAGCCACCCAAGTGCCCCGATTTTGTTTATTTTTTATTTTATTTCTTTTAAAGATTTTATTTATCTGCGAGAGAGAGAGAGCCTGAGAGAGCGAGCGCGAGCAGGGGGAAGGGCAGAGGGAGAGGGAGAGAGAGAAGCAGACTCCTTGCTGAGCAGGAAGCCCAACAATGGGGCTGGATCCCCGGACCCTGAGATCATGACCTGAGCCTGAGGCAGCCTCTTAAAGACTGAGCCACCCAGCTGCCACTAAAGATTTTAAGTAATCTCTACATCCATGTTGTGGTATTTAGCTTGATTCTTTGTATTTATTACAAACTGGAAGTTAGGTATCAAGATCAAGGCTGATTAATCCAGATTAAATAGTTTTGGTAAGAATATTTCATAGGTGTGCTTCATATTACATCCCATCAGGAGGCGTATAATATTAAGATTGTGCCATTAGTAAATTGGTTGAGGTGACCATTATCCCCATTATACTAGTTCATTTTTCTATTTGCATTTAGTTTGTAATCGGTGTGTCGATGATTTATGAATATCCAATTTCCCAGCAATTTTTTACTTAATGGCTTCAGTATCAATTAATGATTTTTGCCTGTGTCACCCATTCTGTTAGGACTTAAAAAATGATGCCAAACTATTTCTAAATAAAAAAGGAATTCGATTTGGGAATGGGGAATTCAAAATAATTTGCTACTCTTGTATTTAGATTAAAATTTGGCAGTCTATTTTGATTTTGGGTACCAAAGTAAATAAGTAATAAGACTAGAATCTTATGGTAAACAGTTTTCTTAAATTCTAAATTCATCATAGTTTGAATTTTGGAAAGCTACTTGCAGAATGCTTTTCGTTAAAGATTGAGTGTAGTCAGTTACAATTGATGATCTGTTATAATATTGGTAACATGGGCCAAAAATAAGAAGTCCTACCAGTTTTTTTTAATGTAGTAAATATGAATTAGTATAGTGTGTTAAATACTATATATATTTCAAAATTATAATTTCTATTACATAATGTTCTCTGTGGACTAATATAAATTAACTGTATACCTATATGAATTCCTATATTAAATAGATTATATCAATTCCTTCAGAGCAGGCATCATTTTAGTCATCATTTTATGATCTTTGCCTTATACTCAATAAGTGATTTGAAGAAAACAATACTTTTCATTAAGAAATTAATTTTATCTGTTCTCTTTGCATTACAAACTTAAGTGGCTACTCTTGTTAGTTTTTTGGGTTTTTTTTTTTAAGATTTTATTTATTTATTTGAGAGAGAGAGAATGAGAGAGAGCACATGAGAGGGGTTAGGGTCAGAGGGAGAAGCAGACTCCCTGCCGAGCAGGGAGCCCGATGTGGGACTCGATCCTGGGATTCCAGGATCGTGACCTCAGCCAAAGGCAGTCGCTTAACCAACTGAGCCACCCGGGCACCCTCTTGTTAGTTTTTTTATAGAAAGGGTATACATTTTCTTTAGATATTATTTAATTCAGAACCGTTTTCAGTGGTTTGACATGTGGAACAATATTCTGGAAAGCCAGTGTCCTGGGGCATTCATTTTCTGGCTGAATCACTGATGAACTTTATACCTTAAGGGAGTATATAGTCACCATTTTTCACTTTTCTCCTTTGAGGATGATGAAAATATCACGATTAGTAAATTCTGTCAGGCTTTTTTGAGTTGGACCAAAAGCTGATGCAGTGAGTACTTGGGTGCAATTTGAACTAGAATATAAGCTTCTTGAGGACAGAAACAATAATAATAACAACAACAATAATAATAATTAACACATAGAACTGTACTTGGTACTTTATATGTATTTTTATTTAATTTTCACAACTTCTTTAAAGTTTAGTTAGATATTAGCCTTTTATAAGTGCTGAATGGAAGCTCAGAAAATTTAAGTAACTTGCCCAAGGATATTAAATAAGTATACAATCTAAATTTTAGATCATTATGTAGTTTGACTTAAGAGCTCCAGCTCTATAAACTATTGTGCAAACTGTGTTAATGTTTTTAAATCTCCTTTATCCAGAATTGTACCTTACATTGTGAGCTAGTTTGCTAAATAAATGAACCAGAGTTTGAAGGAAAAGTGGGACTTAGGAAAATGGAGATGATGGAACAGGCTTGTTAGGGGAAATGGTGTGAGCAAGACCATAGAGACCGGAGTGTGCATGCCATGTTCAGTGGTCTGTGAATAGAACCATTCAGCTGGGATTGGTGATTTTGTACAAAGTTGGGAAATAGCACCTCATGTCAGTTGAAAGTTTGCCACAATATGTTTTCTATTTGCCAGGATAGGGAGTTAAGACTTCGTACTGTGGGCAACAGCAAGGCACAGTTTGTTTGTTTTTAATAGAGTGATAATTTATTCAAATTGGTATTTAAGGAATACTAATTTGTTAGCATTGTATAGGATGAATTGGCTGAGAGAAAAAATAGAGACAGGGATATTGGAGACTAATTTTAGTGGTAAAATGAGGTACTCCTGGACATGGAAAGGAAAAGATTTTGAGAGGGAATGTATGATCAGCCTTCATGATTATCAAATATGTAGCAAGAGAGGAGGA
Source organism: Mirounga angustirostris (assembly GCF_029215605.1). Taxonomy (NCBI): domain Eukaryota; kingdom Metazoa; phylum Chordata; class Mammalia; order Carnivora; family Phocidae; genus Mirounga; species Mirounga angustirostris. Next base: position 84,507,393 of record NW_026991720.1, on the reverse strand, counting down.
TTTATATATTTAATTTTATGGTTTCAGATGGAGGAAGTAAGCATATCATTGAAAAAATGTTGGTGGGCCTGCAGGAGAACTAGTTGGAAAAGATGGATATGAGTTTGAGATATAGGCAAGTGCCTTATATTAGAGTTCTCTTATCAGATGCAGCTCAAATTAATGGTGAGTCAATATGTAAAGTTTTAAAATGTTGTTCTATGTATAGGAGATTCTGTTAGTGTGTGTATGCTTCAGTATTGCATATGTGGAGGGGACCCTTGTAAAAGTCTTGTGGTGGCAGACAACAATGATTGCTTTTTGTGTGAGGAGGAAATAATCTCAGATCCTCTCTTAGTTCTTAGGTAGCCAGCTGTTAACAGCCTTTAAAACGGTCTCAAAAAAATCAAGATTACGCATGATTCCTTAACTTTTACTCTGGTCTAACAATTTAACAGTTTACCTTCCATTTGTCCTCCCTTTCCTGGCCTCCCTCATCATTGGCCTTATCTCTGCTGCTACTATTTCAGCATTTAGTTTAGTTTGGGACCCTTTTACAGTACTCTTCTCTCTGGCTTTGCTAATCACCCTGTTGGTTTTCTACTGTCTATTGTTAGCACTCCCCAAATCTTAGCTTAGTTTGGAGTTTTAGATCCATCTTTGACATAGTCACTATTAGATGTTCCACAGAACTGTAAAATTAATATGTTCAAAACTCAGCCTTCCTTACTCAAATTTGTCCTGCTGTGTGTGTTCCTTATCTCAGTGCCATCTTGTATCTGGTGGCTCAAGCTTGAAAACTGGATTCTACACTTTACCTTCATCCAACCTGTAGCCAAATCTTGTTAGTTCTAATCACCATCTTTTATATCTGTCTCCTTTCACTGTCCTTTCTACTAGTCTTAGTTCAAGTTACCATTATCTCTAGCCTAGATTATTGTATAACTGCCTCCTTATTGGGCTCCCTACTTCAAATCTGTGATGTTTCAATTCATTTTTCATGCTACAGCCTAAGTGATGGCTAGAGATCTGAACACATTTGGTTATGTCACTTTTCTGTTTATGAGATGATGTTCAAATTCCTAAAAATGTCCTACAAGGCTCTTGTTTAGCTCTTTAACTTCTCCTCAGTGCTTCTTGCTGCCTAGAACTTTGTCTACGCGTTATCCCTCGTTCCACAGTTCTACTACACCTAGCTAATGTCTACTCATCTTTTAGGACTCCACTTGAAAGGGAGGCCTTTATTATTCCCTAGACTAGGTTAGGTCCCCTTGTTGTCTCTTCCCATGTCACCTTGCACTTCTTCCTTCCTGACTTTCTTCACTTCATTTTAATCACTTATTTAGTTATCTTCTTCACTAGACACACAGCCTGTGAAATCTGGGGGCTGTGGTTATCTTGTTTCAGGTCAGGGTACCTCTGGGTAGTCAGTAACTGTTTGGGAAATTAACGAGTTGTACTGCATTTCAGCCCTTTCTGCCTGCTGAGAAGAGATATCTAGTTGTTATTCAGGAAAATTTTGGCAGGTATTTCAAAGTAAGAACAGTAGAAAAGTGATAATGGGATGAGAAGTTGATCAACAGCTCACAGACAGTGGTTAAATTGTCAAGTGAGCACAAGAGGCAGATATTAATGGTATGAGAACTAGAAAGGAAAGTCACTGTGTGGATAATACTAATTGTATTATGTTTGACTCGAGTTTCCGAATTGCCATTTTGTACACTCTAATCTCAAAAAAATAAAGCTTATCACTACATTATACGAAGAGGAAATTTTTTTATTTTTTATTTTTTTTAAAGATTTTATTTATTTGACAGAGAGAGAGACAGCAAGAGAGGGAACACAAGCAGGGGAGTGGGAGAGGGAGAAGCGGGCTTCCCGCTGAGCAGAGAGCCTGATGCAGGGCTTCATCCCAGGATCCTGGGATCATGACCTGAGCCAAAGGCAGACACTTAACGACTGACCCACCCGGGTGCCCTGGAAATTTTGTTTTTAATCTGCATGTATTTCAAAACCCGTAAGGGCATTATAAATGGAAATCCTATTTGTAATTTATTTAGACATAAAATTAGATAGGAATTAAGATTAATTTTGTTCCAGCAATCAGATAGTTTTTAATACCATTTTAACACCATTTATGGAATAGGTCATTCTTTGCACTCAGATGTGGAATGCCAGTTTTTATCCTATACTAAAATCACGTGTGCTTGGATCTATTTTTATTTTTCTAAATCTTTAAAAAAGATTTTATTTATTTATTTATAGATTTTTTTATTTTTAAGTAATCTCTGCACCCAGTGTGGGGCTGGAAATCACAACCCCGAGATCAAGAGTCCCATGCTCTACAGATTGAGTGCCAGGTGCCCCCTCAGGTCTATTTTTAGATTCCCAATTCTTTACATTTATCAGTTCATTTCTACTCAAGTAACACTCTCATTTTACTGTATCTTTAGATTTTAATATCTATAGGGCAAGGCCCCCCTGCTTCCATACTCTTTTTCAGAATTTTCTTGGCTTTTTAAAATACCAGGCTTGGGGCACCTGGGTGGCTCAGTTGGTTAAGCGACTGCCTTCGGCTCAGGTCATGATCCTGGAGTCCCGGGATCGAGTCCCGCATCGGGCTCCCTGCTCGGCAGGGAGTCTGCTTCTCCCTCTGACCCTCTTCCCCCTCATGCTCTCTGTCTCTCATTCTCTCTCTCAAATAAATAAATCTTAAAAAAAATAAATAAATAAAATAAAATACCAGGCTTATTGAGGCATAATTTACATAAGATAAAATTTACCCCTTTAAGGTATATAGGTCTCTGAGTTCTAATAAGTGTACATTGTAGCCACCAGCACAGTCATGATATTTTCTGTCACCTCAAAATGTTCCCTTTGCCACTCATTGCTCATACCTCCAGTCCCGGGTGTGATTTGTCTTTTGTTCCAATAGTTTTGCCTTTTCCAGAATGTCATATAAGTTGAATCTTACACTGTCTTTTTTATGTTTGGCTTCTTTCACTTAGCGTATTGCTTTTGAGATTCATCAGTGTTGCATTAATCAATTTATTCCTTTTATTTCTGAGTAGTAGTTCATTGCATAGAGATACCACAGTTTGTTTTTTCATTTTCCAGTTGGTGGACATTTGGATTGTTTCTGGTTTTTGATGGTTATGAATAAGCCCACTATAGTCATTCATTGATGAATCTTGTGGTGGACATAAGCTTTCATTCTCTTGAGCAAATATCTAGAAGTGGAATCACTGGGTTGTATGGTTAAATTTATGCTTAACTTCATAAGAAACTTCCATACTTTTCTCAAGTGGCTGTACTTTCTTCATTCCCACCAGCCCTTGATATTGTTATAGTCTACTAAATCTTAGTCATCCTAGTGGATATGTAGTAGTATTTCATTATGGTTTTAATTTGCAGTTCCCTAATGACTTCTGATGTTCAGCATCATTTTATGTGCTTATTTTCCATCCCTGTCTCTTCTTTGGTGAAGTGTCTGTTCAGATTATGTGTTGTTTTTATTTTCAAATTGTAATCATTCTTTACATATTCTGTGTACAGGTTCTTTATCAGATATGTATTTCACAAATGTATTCTCCCATTCTGTGGCTTTGCATTCCCTTAATATTATCCTTCACACTTCTTCAGAGCAGAAAAATTTGATTTTGGTGAAGTCTACTTCATAATTTATTTCTTTTATGGTTTGTGGTTTTTGTGTCTTAACCAAGAGAGCTTTGCCTAACCCAGGGTCACACACGTTTTCTCTTATATTTTCTTTTTGATACTTTATAGTTTTAGGTTTTACCTTTAGGGCTGTAGTGCATTTTGAAAATTTTTGTATTTGAGGTTTGGATCAAAGTTCCCTTACTTTTATTTTTCCTTATTGATTAAGTGGGAAATTATTTTGTGAAGTCCACTCTCTCCCCCCTCCCCCGACTCCAGTCACCTAGGGGTTTTCATTAAATTTATTGATTAAAGTAGGGGCAGATTGTAATTACAGAATTTTCTTTATACTTACAAGCTACATGTATGTCTTTACCTACTCTTATATTCTTTTATATCTCCATAAAGTCTATTGATATTTAATACAGATTATGAGTTTTCTTCTGGTATTTTGTTCATTTTGGGGAGTTTTTTCCAGATTGTTACTGGTATATAAGAAAGCTTTTGTTGTTTCTACATATACTTGATAATTGGGTATGTTAAGTGTGTAGTATTGAAAGGTTATCAATTCTTCATAATCAGGAACAGGTTTTTGTTTTGTTTTTGTTTTAAGTAGGCTCTGTGCCCAATGTGGGGCTTGAACTAATGACCCTGAGATTGAGGGTCACATGCTCTACTGACTGAGCCAACCAGGGGCCCTAAGGAACAGATTGAATCACAATAAGGTACTTTGTAATATTCAGGAAATGATTTCTTTGTGGTTCTTCAAACATTGTGTTTGTCTTTGAAATCTGAGATCTCTGTTAGCAGAGTATAACTATTCAACTTGACAAACACTTTTAGTGCTTAGGTGTCCTGGTAGGTTTTAGTAAAAATGACAAAATCAATATAAAGCTTCTGCCTTCAAGTACCTTAAGCAATCTAGCAGTATACCAGAAAAAGTAATTATAATATTTAATGCTCTAAGTTAAATACCCCAAGACAGATGGACAGTAGTGTTGATACTAGTGGAAATGGGAGTAGGCAGATATTAAGAAAGGGAGAAGGAATGCAGGAGGGAGGAGGGGATGCTTGAGAGAACCTTTGAAGGACAGTGTGGTAGGTTATCAGTAAAGAAATGAAGGAATTGGGACGCCTGGGTGGCTCAGTCAGTTAAGTGTCTGCCTTTGGCTTAGGTCATCCGGCTCCTTGCTCAGTGGGGAGCCTGCTTCGCCCTCTGCCACTCCCCCTGCTTGTGCACACTTTCTGTGTGTGTGTGTGTGTTTGTGTGTGTGTGTCAAGTAAAGAAGTAAAATCTTTTTTAAAAAAAATGAAGGAATTCTAGGTAGAGAGCATTATTTGAAGTGTAACATTCATCGAACTAGATAGGAAAACAACGATGCAGTGCCATAAAAGCTTAAGGAAGAAAATAATTCCGAGATGTTTGATTATAGTTCTGACATTATATATTGCTAAGCATCTTTATTCTAGCCCTTCACTTTTTTTTTTTTAAAGATTTTATTTATTTATTTGACAGAGAGAGAGCACAAGCAGGGGGCGTGGGAGAGAGAAAAAAGCAGGCTCCTGCTGAGCAGGGAGCCTAATGTGGGGCTCAGTCCCAGGATCCAGGGCTCATGACCTGAGCCGAAGGTAGATGCTTAACCAGCTGAGCCACCCAGGCACCCCTCTAGCCCTTCACTTTTGATTTTTAAATATCAGCGTGTTTTATAAGACAAATTCTGTTTTAACATTGACCTGAAGTCAGTGCAAGTTTTATACATACGTAACTTATACCAAACAACTTCTTCATTGACTCTAAGACTTTGTGAAGGATATATTATCTTTTGCTGTGTAACAGACTTAAAATTTGGTGGCGTAAAATACAACCATTTTATTATATTTAGTGATTTTATGGGTCAGGAATTCCAGCAGAATTGACTAGGTGATTCTGCTTCATGTGGGGTTGATTGGGGTTGCTCAGTGGTGGTCAGTTGGTGGCTGGTCTTGTTTACTAGGTCCCAAGATGGCTTTACTCACTTGGATGTTTTCTCATCCCTCTGATAACTAGATGCTAAGCCGAGCCCCTCTCTCTCTGTGTTATCTTGGGTCCTTTCCACGTGATCTCATCAGGATAGTTGGATTTCTTAGATGGCAGCTCAGGACTCCAAGAGACCTGAGTGGAAACAACGAGGCTTCTTATAACCTAGCTTTAGAAGTCTGAATCATTTCCTCCCTGTACATATAGTAGGGCATTAATATTTATAATGTATTACAAATTTTAATATATTAAAATGATTTAAATAAATTAAAATAAAAATTTGTAATGCATTACATAATATAATAGGTATATTTTGTAAAATTTCCCTTAGAGTACATTCTAAATTGAAAATAGATAAAGCACCTATAGGAGCATTATTTAATGATATTAACTAAATACATAACTTTTTATTTATTTTTATTTTTATTTTTTTTAAAGATTTTATTTATTTATTTGAGAGAGAGAGAGAGAATGAGAGAGAGCACATGAGAGGGGGGAGGGTCAGAGGGAGAAGCAGACTCCCTGCCGAGCAGGGAGCCCGATGCGAGACTCGATCCAGGGATTCCAGGATCATGACCTGAGCCGAAGGCAGTCGCTTAACCAACTGAGCCACCCAGGCGCCCAATACATAACTTTTTAAAATTTAGAACTTTAATTGGTTGCATGAAAAACATAAAGGGTATATAATAAGAGCAGTGGTTCCCATATATGCTGTTATCATTAACTACAAACTATATGACTTACTGTTTGCATTATAGAGCATAATTGTAATTAAATAATGTAATTGTATAATGTTGACTTCAGAGGTCTAGAATGCCCCAGTTCATGTGTGAATCACATTTTATATGACAGCTATAGTATAAAGTTCAGTGACTAGAATGATTTAAGTCTGTGATCTAGATACCAAGTAGAGTGCCTCAGTACTTTTATATCTTGCCTTTACAGTATTTTGAGAGGAGGAAAGCTATTTGTACTTCTGTTTTGGAGGCAGATCTTTCATGGTCGGTCAGTGAAGTAAGCCTGACCTGAAATTTTTTATTAGGGTAGGAGAGGGAGCCCAGACCACTATTTCATGTTATATCTGGCTTGGCTTTCATGTAGGTATATATATATTTATTTTTTGTTTTCCTTTTAGTGATTCTGTGTTTTTGGGACGACTGTTACTATACTGTTTGTCACTCTATGTGTGTTACTAGATGCCTTCTTAATACAATTCTGCTATTTATATTTAATAAAATGCTAGCTACCTTTGTTAAGTGCCTGTGATATATACTGGGCATAGTGTTGGAAATAATGCATATGTTGCTTTTAATCCTCATAAAAATCTAAAAGATAAGTGCTACTGTCTTTGACAGATGAGAATGCTGAGGCACAACATAGTTAATAAGTAATTTGTTTTGTGCCAGTTGGTGGCAGGAGCAGCTGGAAATTAAGTATGTCTGATTACAAAGCCTGAGTTATTTCCAACGTATTATAGTATGTTTAGAATTTCTTAATACACAGCCGTCTTAAACTACATCATTTTCAACATTCTCTTCCTTGTTTTTTTTGGTCTCAGTATTTAGAGCAAACTGCCTATTCCTGAATAGTAAGAGAGATAAGTATTGTACAATTTGAACTTCCTCATAATATCTTCAGGCAGAAACATTTTTTGCATTACTGTACAAAACATAGGACGTTTTTGCTTTATGAGTCATTATACTAAATTTTTCCCCTTCTTAAAAAAAGCAGAAACGTAGAATCATAAAATACTAGCAAAGAAAGGTTCATCAGAGATAGCATAAGCCCCTGATTTTACAAGTACAAGCAACAGAAGCTCCATAACACTCCTTCAGTTCAGCAGTTCGCAAGTCCTTATGTTCTAAGTTACTGGAACTGCACAGATCTTTCATATCTCAGGGTTCTTAACACAGCAATTTTTACAGTTAAGTCCATAAGGACCTTTCACCCTTTAACAGTTGCCCTCAGTATAGATGAGCAGACAACCCTAGAGGAGGAGTCAGGTATTTTAAATACCGTCTGCCTCATGCCTGTCAGATCTCAGCCATCCCTTAATTAGAAGAAAGGGTTTTTCTTCTTTGCCTTCCAACTTTCTGGAACCCATTTCTATGTCATTCCTTCCCCTATTATATAACTATCTACTGGAGAAGATTTGGTGCAGAAGAGCTAGAAGTAGTGCTCCTTGTATGTGCCAGTTATAAGTTAGGAACTATCCCTTATTAGCTAAATACAATGAAACATTTGTGGTCCAAAGAATTCTCATTATGGTTTTTTTTTTTCCCCTAAAGTGTGGTATAAGAGCTTTTAACTGGAAATTTGGGGACTTGGTTAGGACTTTTCCTACTTCTGCCACTTAGTCTCTGTCCCTGAGAAAATCTTAAATGCTCTGGGCCTTGACGAGGAGAGTAGGTAAAATCTTTAATTTGTTTCTATGAAAAAACTAATTTTATTGAAACTTCTCTGGCAGCTGCCCCACTTCAACACTATCTTATTGATTGTTGTCGTACCTCTGCTATTTTTTATTGTTTATTTCTAGAGTCTTATAAGAGCATTTACTTTCTTAAATTACGTCACAATTTCTCTAATTTGTCCTCTGCTTCTTATATGATTCAACAAACATTTACTGCCTGCTATATGCTTGGCACTGTGTAGGGGAATGCAGAGAGGAAAGCTGTTTATATTTCTTGACTTCAGGAATTTATAATTTAATTGGAAAGATTATTAGCTGCAATGTAAGAGACACTTTGTATTATTACGCATCTTGTTTCTTTTTCTGAATGTTGCTTTTTTCTTTTTATCTTCTGTGACTGCTGACCCTTCAGATGATTATCAGTAATTTGCTTTTATTTACATTAACTCTTTTCTTCTTTTGCCCCATGGAAACTTCATTGATTTTGAGCATCTTATGTGCAAAACACTATTCTAGATTCTATAGAAGAAGACAAAGATGTGTTAGATACAAAAACTGCAGAAGAATTCTTAATCTCAGGAAACAAACAGGGTGGGAGGGATGGGGTGGCTTGGGTGATGGACACTGGGGAGGGTATGTGCTATGGTGAGCGCTGTGAATTGTGTAAGACTGATGAATCACAGACCTGAACCTGTGAAACAAATAATACATTATATATTAAAAAAAAAAGAAGATAGTAAGAAGGGAAAAATGAAGGGGGGTGGAAATCAGAGGGGGAGACGAACCATGAAATACTATAGACTCTGAGAAGCAAACTGAGGGTTCTAGAGGGGAGGGGAGTGGGGGATGGGTTAGCCCGGTGATGGGTATTAAGGAGGGCACATACTGCATGGAGCACTGGGTGTTATACACAAACAATGAATCATGGAACATTACATCAAAAACTAATGATGATTAACATAACATAAAATTAAAAAAAAAAAGACAAACCAAAAAACTGCAGAAGAGTTTATATTCAGCAGGGCAGATAGAACAGGTACACAAAGAAGCAGAATTCAAATCATAAGAGAGGGAGAAGGAGGCAGTGGGGTCATTTCTAGTTGTAGGGATCAGGGAGTCCTTAATGAAAAGCTGAATTTCAGCTGGATCTTGCAGGATGTGTAGGATTCTGGTCGGCAAGAGTAGGGATGGGCAAAGGCATTCTAAGTAAATGGAGTAAGACTCAAGTAGTAATGAATTAAACAATCTGGAATCTTGTGTACATATACATATGGTTGAATAGTAGAAGAAATGATTAAAGTATGAGTCTTCACTATACAGATTCTTGAATGGCATACTGTGGGAAGTTTCTTTTTTTACATAGGGTGGATTTGTTCACTTGTTTAAAGTAGAGGAGAGTGACATGATAAACTATATTTTCAAGGAATATTTTTTTGTCACTGCTGAGTGGATTGGTGGAGAGGAGAGAAATTTTAAGTAGGAAGATCACTTCTTTCAAAAGATAATTAATCAGTTATGGTGATAGCTGTGGAAAGGGAAAGGAAGATGGACGTATTTCAGTAGACTGAACTAAACAAGTGATTTAATGTTAGGGGAAAAACTAAAGAGGGAGGTGTAAAGGTTTTAAGAATTTTGAATTTGGATGTCAGGGGCTGTTGTGCCATTAACCTAAACAGGGAATTAAAAGGAGAGCTTGAACCTTATTTATATAAGAAAGATGATAATTTTGGTGTTAAATATTTTTCTTTTTTTTTTTTTAAGATTTTATTTATGTATTTGACAGAGAGAGAGAGAGACACTGAGAGAGGGAACACAAGCAGGGGGAGTGGGAGAGGGAGAAGCAGGCCTCCTGCTGAGCAGGGAGCCCGACGCAGGGCTCGACCCCAGGACCACGACCCCAGGACCACGACCCGAGCCGGAGGCAGACGCCCAACGACTGAGCCAACCAGGCGCCCCAAATATTTCTTTTCTTTTTAAAATTTTTAAAAATTTTTTTATTTTTTTAAGAATCTCTCTACCCAGTATGGGGCTTGAACTCACAGCCTCAAGATCAAGAGTTGCGGGCTCTGCTGACTGAGCCAGCCAGGTGCCCCAGGATGTTAAATATCTCTTACGGAGATGACGTGGTGAAGCTTGGCCAAGAGGTTGGGTTGAGAGATTAGTTTGGGGATTCATTTGCCTAATGGTTACAGTTTAAATCCTAGGAATGCATTTTTAGACAAGTATAGAGAAAGGAGGTACACCTAAGATAAAATCCTAAGGAGAATGTGCAGGTTTTGATGGTAGGATCATGAGTTATGGAGTCGTCACGATAGTGGAGTTCCACTGACTTTAGGGAGAAGTTTTGAGTAAGAGGCTAGTAATATCTCTTGCAGTGAGGACCAATAAAAAAAAAAAGGCTGATAAGTGAAATATGTCAATCAGAGAAAGACAATTATCGTATGATATCACTCATATGTGGAGTTTAAGAAACAAAACAAAGCATCATAGGGGAAGAGAGGAAAAAATAAGATGAAACCAGAGAGGGAGACAAACCATATGAGACTCAATCATAGGAAACAAACTTAGGGTAGCTGGAGGGGAGGTGGATAGGGGAATGGGGTGATTGGGTGATGGACATTAAGGAGGGCATGTGATGTAATGAGCACTGGGTATTATAATAAGACTGATGAATCACTGAACTCTACTTCTGAAACCAATAATACATTATATGTTGGTTAATTGAGTTAAATAAAAAAACGGAAAACTAGCCTTAAAGCAAGTCTCTTTAAAAACAAGTGTTCCAAACACTACTTCTATGTCATATATAGAATGGCTCAGTGATTTGTTGATGAGATTTTCAATAAATATTTCTGTACAAGCAAAATAAAATCTTTTTTTTTTTTTAAGATTTTATTTATTTGAGAGAGAGAGAGAAACCGCATGAGAGGGGATAGGGTCAGAGGGAGAAGCAGGCTCCCTGCTGAGCCGGGAGCCTGATGTGGGACTCGATCCCAGGACTCTGGGATCATGACCTGAGCCGAAGGCAGTCGCTTAACCAACTGAGCCACGCAGGCTCCCAAGAAAATTAAAATCTTTAAAAAAAGACTGAGAAGGCATCACTCCTTTTTACTATATCTTTTATCTTTTCCTTTCCATTTTTGTAATGTTACTTTCCCTCTTCCTCCCCACTTCAATTCTGTATTATTTCTCATTTTCTCCTGTTTCCTGCTTGTTTTTTTTTTTTATTTATTTTTTTTTTTTATTTTTAAAGATTTTATTTATTTATTTGAGAGAGAGAGAATGAGAGAGAGCGAGCACATGAGAGGGGGGAGGGTCAGAGGGAGAAGCAGGCTCCCTGCCGAGCAGGGAGCCCGATGTGGGACTCGATCCCGGGACTCCAGGATCATGACCTGAGCCGAAGGCAGTCGCTTAACCAACTGAGCCACCCAGGCACCCTGTTTCCTGCTTGTTTTCAGATCTATTTCTAGCTATACTTCTGTCTGGGGAGGGTGATCAGGAAGATCAGTGTTGTTGTTCAGACTAACTGATTTCATAGACTGCATTATTACAGTGTGAATCATGGCACATACCCAAAGCAGGCAAAACTGTGATAGCATGAAGCCTATTTGAGGTTTGTTCTACAAGAATATATTGTGGCTGAAAGCTTTAGCAGGAAATTCTACCAACACTTCTTAAGAAGTAAGTGTGGATTTTTAGAACACTTCTTTTTTATTTTTATTTTTTTATGTAAGTTCTATGCCCAGCGTGGGGCTTGAACTCATGACCCTGAAATCAAGAGTTGCTCTGCTGACTGAGCCAGCCAGGCCCCCCGTGACACTTCTTAAAAAAAATTTTTTTTTAAATGAACTTATATAAAGATCCTTTTTTATTATTATTATTTTTTTATTTTTTATTTTTTTAAGATTTTATTTATTTGAGAGAGAGAATGAGAGACACAGAGCACGAGAGAAAGGAGGGTCAGAGGGAGAAGCAGACTTCTTGCTGAGCAGGGAGCCCGATGTGGGACTCGATCCTGGGACTCCAGGATCATGACCTGAGCCGAAGGCAGTCGCTTAACCAACTGAGCCACCCAGGCGCCCCTAAAGATCCTTTTTTAAACAAAAATCTTTGGTTTAATGAGTCATGGTATAGTATGGGATTTCTGTCTTTTCCTTAAAATCTATTAAATGTAACAAATAGTGCATGTATATATACATATTCAGAATACATATATAATTGTATCGTATTTTCTCCTTTCATTCTTCTTTTTGTTAACTATAGCGTGAACTTGACATAACGTATATAAAGTGAGGTAGAAATGCACTTGAACAATTGTAATGAAGGGAGGACTTTGTAAAAAGGAAGAGTATTTTCATGTATGTGTGTATTAGGTTATATATTCATTGTTTTATTTTGAAGTGCTTTTTTCTTATTTCTTCTGATAGATCTTAAGTGATTCTAAATCTTTAAAAAAAGTACTTGTCTGAACATAATTATCAGTTTTTCTTTCAGGAAAGAGATGTAGGCTAACAATTACATAAGTAATAAATATGAATCCCTTTCTGTTGTAGAAATTATAATTAATAATAATAATAAATATAAGTTTAGAAGTAAAGGAAATAAAAATCAAGAGTTCCTTTTATTCCTTCTACAGGAGTAAACCCTGTTAGGTGTTTTGTGTTCTTCCTTCCAGACTTTTTCCTATGCATTTACATATATACATAAATACATGTACACACAGAAAAGAATATGTAGCCAGTTTTTGAAAACCTAAATATGCTATATGTATTTTTCTATAACTTGCTCGTTTTACTTAACAGTGTGTCTTGGAGCTCTGTCCATTACACAGAGTGAAATTTATACACACATGTACACAAACTGTGTGTGTCTGTGTTACGTATGTAGGTAGAGTTGACACCAGTGCCACGGTAGCCTCATGCACACAAACTGTATTTCTTACTTACTTATTTGACTGTGGTTGACACACAATGGCCCATTGGCTTCAGGTACACCAGTAGTGATGTGACAGTTTATACGTATGCTGTGCTCACCACAAGGAAGCCACCGTCTGTCCCATAAATATGGAAGGCTTCGTGAATTTGATACCTTTCTTACTTAGGGGCCATGCTAATCTTCTCTGTATGGTTTCAATTCCAATTTTCGTACATATGCTGCTGAAGTAAGCACTGTATTTCTTTCTTTTAATTAAGTTTTGCCTTTATAAATTTATATATATGACCTTTAGTAATCTCTTAATTTTAGGAGAGTTTTAGATTTACAGAAAAATTAGAGTGTGTCCATGTATTCCGTACTTACTTTCTCTTACTGAAATTTTACATTTGTATTATACGTTTGTCGCAATTAATGAGTCAGTATTGACACATTATCATTATTAACTAAAGCCATACTTTATTCAGGTTTCCTTAGTTTTTACCCAGTGTCATTTTTCTGTTCAAGGAATCCCACCCAGGATACTACATTACGTTTAGTCATCATGTCTGTATAGGCTTTTCTTGGCTATGGCAGTTTCTCAGACTTTTCTTGCTTTTGATTACCTTGATGGTTTGAGGAGTACTGGTCAGGCATTTTGTAAAATGTCCCTCAATTGGGATTTGTCCTATGTTTTTCTCATGATTAGAATGGGGTTATCGGTTTTTGAGAGGAAGGCCCATGACTTTGTAAATTTTAAAAATAAAATTTAATTTAAAAAATCAAGGGGTGCTTGGGTGGCTCAGATGGTTATTGGTCTAACTCTTGGTTTCAGCTCAGGTCATGATCTCATGGGTCTTGGGGTCTATCCCCCCCTCAGCAGGGAGTCTGCTTGAAGATTCTCTGCCTCTGCCCCTCCCCCCACTTACGTGCATGCACTCTCTTCTCTCTCTCTCTCAAATAAATAAATCTTTAAAAAAAATCAAGTAGTACTGAAAGGTTTTTGTTTTTTGTTTTTTAAAGATTTTACTTATTTGTCAGAGAGAGAGAACACAAGCAGGGGGAGTGGGAGAGGGAGAAGCAGGCTCCCCACTGAGTAAGGATCCCGATGCAGTTCTCGATCCCAGGACCCTGGGATCATGACCTGAGCCGAAGGCAGGTGCTTAACCGACTGAGCCACCCAGAGCCACCCAGGTGTCCCAGTACTGAAAGGTTTATAATGAGAATTGGCCCTAACTCTCTCTAGTCCCTGCCCTGGCCCCCAGCTGTTAACTCTTTTAATTCCAAATTTCTAAATAAAGTGCTCATACTGCCTTTTAATTTTTTATTGGTCAGTTTTAGACATATATTGCATTCTTCTTAAGATTAAGAAGAATTTAGCACTTTTATAACCTAGCTTCTTTCCTACCCAGTAATTTCATAAAACTTAGTTGAAACATAATAATCAGTGTTAATTATGACTTTGCAAATACTGTTGAGTGCAGATCAGAGATCCTTTTCTGTATGGTCTTCTGGGTTTTCATAATAAAGAATTGGCTCTCTTTACACACAGATAAATGGTCTCCAACTTACAATGACTTACAATTTTTTGACTTGATTATAGTGCGAAAGTGATGCAATTCAGTAGAAATCGTACTTTTGAATTTTTTTTAAAGATTATTTATTTATTTATTTATTTGACAGAGAGAGACAGTGAAAGAGGGAACACAAGCAGGGGGAGTGGGAGAGGGAGAAGCAGGCCTCCCGCTGAGCAGGGAGCCCAGTGCATGGCTCAGTCCGAGGACGTTGGGATCATGACCTGAGCCGAAGACAGACGCTTAATGACTGAGCCACGCAGGTGTCCCTGTACTTTTGAATTTTGAACTGTACTTTCTGAATTGGCAATATGTGGTAGGATATTCTCTGGTGATGCTGGGTGGGGCAGTGAGCCATAATGCTAGTCAATCATGGGATCACAAGGGTCAACAGTCCATACACTTAAAATTATTCTGTCCCCATACAGCCGTTCTTTTTCTTATTTTTAGTACAATATTCAATAAATTACTTGAGATATTCAACACTTTACTATAAAATAGACTTTGTGTTGGATGATTTTGTCTGACTGTAGGCTAATGTAAGTGCTCTGAGCACATTTGGTGAATTAGGTGTATTAAATGCATTTTTGACTTAATGATACTTTCAGTTTACAACGAATGGATTTATTGAGATGAAATCCCCTTGTTTGTAAGTCAGGAAGCTCTGTTTATATCTATTACATCTTCATTTTCTGTCCTGTTCTCTGTGTTGTGTGATAAGAGATGATATAGCAATTCCTCTTTATTCCTGGAGGTACTTTCTGCAGTGCTCTGTTGCTGTCCTTCAGTCTGAACTGGCTACCCTTTAAGCCACCTGCACAGCTTTCATACAGGTAGTTCCTTGTGTGCCCACCTGTGCTGGGTCTCCTGCTTCCTTGGTTTTATGCCTTCTTCCTTCTTTGTTTAGTCCTTAAAATTTTCTTGAGCATATCCTAAGAGGGGATGCGTGTATGATAAAAATATTTGAATTTTTGCTTGTCTGATCATGTCTTCCCTCATACTTGATTGATAGTTTGGCAGATTAAAGAATTCTAAGTTAAAAATTATTTTCATTCAGCATTCTGAAGGCACTTGTTTGTTGTATTGCTTTCTAGCATCTACTGTCATGTTGAAGAGTTCCACGCTATTACCTGATCTTTTATGTGATCTGGTTTTGTTTTGTTTTTTTAATTCCTTTGGAGACTGGATCTTTTCTTTATCTCTAGTGTACTGAAATTTCATGATGGTGTGCCTGGTGTGTGTGTGGGAAGGGGGGCTACCACTGTGAATTCCATTCTTTGTACTCATCCCTTGATGGAATCTTAATTTTGGTGACTGATCTTTTCTGAGAAAATTTCTTTTATTTATTTATTTTGGTATTTTTCTTCCCTATAAAATTTTATTTTCCTTTTCTGAAATTTCAGTTAATTTGATAATGGATCTCCTGAATCCTTTAGGAATTTGGTCCTCCAGGTTACCTTATTTTCTGCTATTTTCCACTTCTTCGTCTTGTTGCTCTCTTTTTGGAAGATTATCTCAACTTACCTTCCAACTTTTTGAGTTTTTCAGTTTTGCCTTTGTATTTTTAAATTCTAAAAGTTCTTTTTTTTTTTTAATTTCCCAATTCAATTCAGTTTAAGCATTTTAGAGAAGTACAATCAGGTTGTTTTTAGCTCCACCCTTTGCCTTGCCTGGGGTACCTGAGGTTCAAGCCTGTTCATTTTCTCCTGAAAACGAAAAGTGGATGTTTGCCTTAAGGAGTGAGATTGAATGATTACTTGACTCTTTGGGACAAGGGTGGGAAGACTGGGAAGTCCTACTATTTTTTATGTAAACTTTTAAACGATTTCCCTTATTTAAAGACTCCTGTGTGTGGTGTGTATACACAGATGTATATACCTAAATATATGTGTATGAGTTTTCATATATTTACACAGATATATATATATATGATACATAGGATCATTTTATATGTTTACATTTATATATGTTAAATTGCCTTTTTCTTCTAATATTTCATGAACATTATCCCTGCCTCATGATATTAACTATTATTCAAACATGATTTTTTTTTTTTTTTTTTTGACAGAGACACAGTGAGAGAGGGAACACAAGCAGGGGGAGTGGGAGAGGGAGAAGCAGGCTTCCCGCTGAGCAGGGAGCCTGATGTGGGTCCCGCTGAGCAGGGCCCTGGGATCATGACCTGAGCCAAAGGCAGACGCTCAACGACTGAGCCACCCAGGCATCCCTCAAACATGATTTTAAATGGCTTCGTATTTTCCCATTAATGAATATACCCAAATTTATTTAATCAGTCTCCATTTGTTAAACATTTAAGATATTTACAGTTTTTCGTAATTATAAATAATATGAGATGAGGACTCCTGGGCATCTATGTTTGTGCTGGCTTGTTATTTCCTTTTTATTGAATCCTAGCAGTGGCATTCTGGGATCATAGGAATGATTGGGCTTTTTTTGTTTTGTTTTATTTTTGTTTTTTGTGGGGGGAAGAGGGAGAGGGAGAGAGAGAATTTCAAGCAGGCTCCATGCCCAGAACGGAGCCTGTCGCAGGGCTCCATCTCTTGACCTGAGATCATAATCTGAGCCAAAATCAAAAGTCTGACGCTTAACCTACTGAGTCACCCAAGAATGATCAGTTTTTTTTTTTTAAAGATTTTATTTATTTATTAGAGACACAGCAAGAGAGGGAACACAAGCAGAGGGGGAGTGGGAGAGGGAGAAGCAGGCTTCCCTCGGGAGCAGGGAGCCCGACTGACGTGGGGCTTGATCCCAGGACCCTGGGATCATGACCTGAGCCGAAGGCAGACGCTTAACGACTGAGCCACCCAGGTGTCCCAGGAATGATCAGTTTTAATGCTTTCCATCATATTGTTAAATTGCCTTCCAGTAAGACTTTTTAGTTTATACTTATCATTCTGTAGAAGTGCTTATTTTACTTAACCTTTGCCATTACTCTTAAGAAAAATGGTCAGTTTGGGGGCGCCTGGGTGGCTCAGTCGTTAAGCGTCTGCCTTGGGCTCAGGTCATGATTCCAGGTCCTGGGATCGAGCCCCGCATCGGGCTCCCTGCTCCGCGGGAAGCCTGCTTCTCCCTCTCCCACTTCCCCTGCTTGTGTTCCCTCTCTCGCTGTGTCTCTCTCTGTCAAATAAATAAATAAAATCTTTAAAAAAAAAAAAAAGTCTTTAAAAAAAAAGAAAAATGGTCAATTTGATAAGTGAAAATGGTTTTATATTGTTTTAATTTGTGTTTTTTTTTGAAGACTGATAAGGTTGAACTTTTTTTTAATATTTACTTGACATTAACATTCTCTGGAATTTGTTTTATGTCCTTTGCACCTTTTTCTATTTTTTTAAAAAAAGATTTATTTATTTACTTGAGAGAGAGAGCGCACATGAATGCTTGTGCTCCCAGGGGTGGGGGGGAGGGGCAGAGGGGAAGAGGGAGAGAAAAATCCCAAACAGTCTCCCCACTGAGCAGGGCCCATCTCAAGACTTTGAGACCATGGCCTGAGCCGAAATCTTAGAGTCTGATGCTTAACCAACTGAGCCACTCACGCACCCCTGCACTGTTATTTTCTTTCTCTATTTTTTCTTATTTTTAAAAAAATACTAAGTTGTAAGAATTCTTCCTATAAAAAGAGATCTATATAAAAAAGAAATTACCCCATGGTCTTTTAAGGAAAATTATTTGTTTTTATTGAGACACATAGAAAAATTGTGGATCCCTAACATTTTTGGAGGAGTAGCTTCATTAAATCTTAGGATTTTTTTTTTTTTTTTTGTCAAAAACAACCAGGCCCGTTAGAAAAGGGAAATAAATTTGAGGAACTACTTCTGGAAGGCTGTAAGGACTAAGAATTTCCTTCCTTGCTGTGGTATGACTAGGAAAAGAAGGAAGAATTAACAAAGATCAACATAGAGCACCTAAGAGGAAAGAAAGTTATGATGTATTGTAGAAAGTAATGCAGTAATCTCTTACTATATCGCAGGACCTGTTTCATGAATCCAACAAGCACTTACTGGGTTAGAGCCTTCTCTACCGTTAAGGAACATACACTGTACTCTGGTGGGGGGAGGAATGATTATAAAGAGAAAGATACATTTATATCAGAAAGAATACAGTGTGAAATTTGCTGTAATAAGGCTAGAGAGAACCTGCCTACTGTATTATACAGGATAGTTTTAATGGACCTGGTCTGATTTCTTAGCACAGAGCAGATGAGAATGAGCCTATTGATGACTGCCAGAAGTTATAACTGTCACCTCTCATATGTGGAATAATAAATGACACCCAAGACAATAAAAATTAAATGATGCTCAAATCCTGTAGTTTTGAACAGGTGAATTTTGTTTTGCTTTTGAGTTCATCAATATGAATATGATAATGAGTTTAAATATTTGTCATAATGAAAAGACTAAATTATATTTCTTAGATTTTTGTAAACAGGGAAGTATGTAATACATTTTGAAAATTATTAGAATGATTAAAAAATAGTGCCAATCTTCTGTTATCTAGAAACTATGAATGAATTCTTAAGATTGCAGATAAATGGATTTTTGTTGTATTATAAATCTCTTAAGGGGTGCCTGGGTGGCTCAGTTGGTTAATCAAGTCTGTCTCTTGATTTCAGCTCAAGTCATGAAGTCAGGGTTGTGAGATCTGGCCCCCATCAGACTCCATGCTGGGTGTGGAGCCTGCTTAAGATTCTCCCTCTCCCTCTGTCTATCCCCTCTTATTCTCCCCCTCACTCCTCTCTAAGAAAATTAAAAATATCTCTTAAAAGGATTCTCTAACAATGCTTTTTATAAGTTTGACTTTCTCCTTACTGAAGTGATTCATCTAATATTTGTGTATGTGCTTTCATCTCTATATTATTATAATGACTTTAATACAGGTGAAGACTAGTAAATTTTATTATAACCAAATGAAAACAATGATTTTTATTTAAGAGCTGGTTTTCCATAGTGGTACCAATAAGAATCAAATGATATCGATGTTAAGACTCTTTAGTACAGCACTATTATTCATTTTCATCTCTTGCATATAAGTGCTCAATAGAAATATATTGTGTGCATGAAATCTGAAATATATTGTTAAATCAGTAAATTGAATATATGTTTGAAAATCCCATTTATATCTTATTTGAAATTATTTTAATCAATTTTATTTTTTATATCATAACTTTTACATACAGTGTAAGTCTTCACGTGTATTTTTCCACACGTGTAATTTGTAGTTTGTTCTGGTTTCATAATGACTTAGTCATTTATTCCTTCTCCTTTCTTTCATTCTTATATTCCTTCTGCTTCTGTAGGTTCAAACTCTTATCATGGGTCTGTTTATATCTGTCTTTCCTCTCTCCCCTCGCCCCCTTTTTATTTTTATCTTTTTTTATTTTTTATTTTCATTTTTTTTGAGATTTTATTTATTTGAGAGAGAATGAGAGAGAGAGCATGAGCAGGGAGGGAGGGAGAGGGAGAAGCAGACTCCCCTGCTGAGCAGGGAGCCCTATACGGGGCTAGATCCCAGGACCTGAGCCAAAGGCAGACGCTTAACCAACTGAGCCATCCAGGCACCCCCCCCTTTATTTTTAAATAAAACTTGCAGTCCTTATGTTAAGTTGGACTTTTCAAAACCGATAATTTCTTGTTCTTATGGTAGAATAATTTTTACTTTTATCCCAATAATTAGCTAAAAATTCCTTCTAAACCTTAGATTAGACCATGAAGGGTAAAACCATACAAATTCTTGGTCATGAAGAGAAATGATTTTTTAAGAATGACCATTTTTTTTTTTAAGATTTTATTTATTTGAGAGAGAGAGAGAGAGAGAGAAACAGCATGAGAGGGGAGAGGGTCAGAGGGAGAAGCAGGCTCCCCGCTGAGCCGGGAGCCCGATGTGGGACTCAATCCCAGGACTCCGGGACCATGACCTGAGCCGAAGGCAGTCGCTTAACCAACTGAGCCACCCAGGCGCCCAAGAATGACCATTTTTTAAAGAACAATATTTTACAGTAAACATGATGCCAGGGAGCTGTTTTCCTTGTGAAAACATGTAGAAGTGGCTTTTATGACTATGAATGCATTAAAATATAGTAACAGCAGAATTGCGATTTTATAGACGGTGTTCTAAATTGTTATGACAAAAAATGCTTATTATGGCTCAATATTATGGATAGACATAGATAATATTCTGCATTCATAAGGCTCATATCTTTGCAGTACGCTTTTGTATATATTTCCTATTTAATCTTTATTTAAACTCCATTTTACAGCTGAGATAGGAGATCTGAAAGTTTGTTATCAAGGTTGCAGAACTTGAACCTAGGTCTTCTGAACTTGTAGGCTTTCCACTTTGTTATAGCTGTAACATGTTTACCTGTAACATATAAACATGTCTTACAACATCTTTATGTTATCTGTAACATGATTTATGAAACATTTAATGGAGGAATTTAAAGTTGGATTTTGAAAAAGTATATGCCCTGACAAGAAGCAAAAAATTCTAGGAAGGTTGAAGGTAGATTGAAAGATTGAGACAGGTGTGTAGGTTGGGACAGCAGTTACCCCCCAAAAACGCTTTTCTGCTATGAATATATAGGATGATTTGTGTTTGCTTCCTTTCCTTAGAAGGTTCTAAGTGTGGGGTGGGAGGGTAACTAGTTATGTTGTCAGTCACTCTTCTTGTCTTGGCTATGTCATTGTTTTTGTTTCTAGATGTTTTTCATATAATGACTTAACATCTTCAATTTATCTTTACCTAATATTATACCGGAAGGCATATTCTAGGACCCTTTTTCCTGTTTTATGAAACTAATATGGTCCTATTGCAGAAACTTTGAAACTTTTTGCTACTTAAAAATAATCGCTTTTAGGGGTGTCTGGCTGGCTCAGTCAGTAGAGCTTGTGACTCTTGATTTTGGGGTCATGAATTCAAGCCCCACATTGGGTGTAGAATTTACCTTAAAAAAATAATGGCTTTTAATAATTTGCATTATTATTTTTCAGTCTGATTTTTGAATGTGTATTAATTATAATTTCAAAAAATTGGGATGATAATTGGGGTGCCTGGGTGGTACAGTTTAAGCAGTTAAGTGGCCAACTCTTGGTTTCAGCTCAGGTCCTGATCTCAGGGTCATGAGATCCAGTCCCATGCTCAGCGTGGAGTCTGCTGAAGATTCTCTCTTCCTCTCCCTTTGCCCCCCACCCACATTCTGCTCTCATAAATAGGTAGGTAGGTAGGTAGACAGATAGATAGATAGGGATGTATAGGGGCAGGAGTTATATATGGAAAATCTGTGTGCACTTTCTGTTCAGTTTTGCTGAGAGCCTAAAACTGCTCTAAAAAATAAAGTCTAGGGGCCTCTGGGTGGCTCAACTGGTTAATGTCTGACTCGTGATTTCCACTCAGGTCATGATCTCAGGGTCATGAGATTGAGCCTTGCATCTGGCTCTTTTGCTCAGCGTGGAGTCTGATTGTCCCTCTCCCTCTGCTCCTCCCCCTGCTTACGTGCATGTGTGTGCACGCTCTCTCTCTCAAATAAAGAAATAAAAATCTTAAAAAAATAAGGTCTATCGGGGTGCCTGGGTGGCTCAGTTGTTAAGTGTCTGCCTTCGGCTTAGGTCATGATCCCAGGGTCCTGGGATCAAGCCCCGCATCAGGCTCCCCACTCCTCAGGAAGCCTGCTTCTCCCTCTCCCACTCCCCCTGCTTGTGTTCCATCTCTCACTGTGTCTCTCTCTGTCAAATAAATAAAATCTTTAAAAAACAAAAAAACAAGAAAAATAAGGTCTGTAATGTAATAAATATATTTATAAATAAAGTTTATTAAAAATTGGGTAATACCATATTATAATTTTATTTCCTGAGAAGCTAGTTTAATTGTATTCTGAAAAATATTTATATTTTGTGACTGATAGGTTATATTATATCATAATTTTTTATATATATGCCATATTTATTTTAATCTTTGTGGTTAGAAGTCAGGATTGTGGTTACCCTTAGGGATGTTGCATCAAGACTGGAAGGGAAGACGAAGAGGGGTCCTGAGGTGCTGTTTATTTTTGTGAAAATTGAGCTATATACCTTACATGTTTTTTCTGTATGTATATCTTAATAAACTTTAAAAGTTCAGTACTTGAAATAACAAGGTTAATAAAGTTAATAGGGATGATTGGGAAAAGAAATGTAGAGATAGGTGACTTTTCTTCAGTTGTGATTTTTAAAAGATACGTAAATAGTTCATTAAAAATGTATGTTTAGGGCGCCTGGGTGGCTCAGTTGGTTAAGCGACTGCCTTCGGCTCAGGTCATGATCCCAGGGTCCTGGGATTGAGTCCCGCATTGGGCTCCCTGCTCTGCGGGGAGCCTGCTTCTCCCTCTCCCACTCCCCCTGCTTGTGTTCCCTCTCTCGCTGTGTCTCTCTCTGTCAAATAAATAAATAAAATCTTTAAAAAAAAAAATTGTATGTTTACTTAGGAAATATTAACTTATATATGTGTCTAAGCTCCAGCTATTTGGAGTAACACTTGATGGCTGGACGACAGCCTGTGACAGGATTTCAAGGACTTTAGACATTAAAAAGTAAGAGTAGCAAACTAGTCTGAAGCATGAGAACCGCTTAATCTATTTCTAGAATTTAAGTTGTATATGAACAGATGAGGACCTTATTTACTCACTTCTGTCTCCCTAAGCCTTTTCTTACACTCAGCGATGCATATTTGTTAAATTGGTGAATCCCTGTTTTTGTTTGCTCTCCCATCAACTATCCTTTCTTCTGCTTTGAGTATTATCACTTTTAAAAAAGCACTTTGTAAGTTTCAAGGTAAAGTATCTTATTTGAATTTGTATTTTTTTATTATTAATGAGTGCAAGTTTTAAAATGTTTATTAAGTACATGTACTTAATTTTTTGAGAATTACCTGCTTAAGTAGCCTAGACCTGAGTTGTTCAGTGTGGTAGCCACCAGTCTCATGTGACTGTTGAACACTTTGAATTGAGATGTGCTGTTAAGTGTAAAATATACCCTGGATTTTGAAGTCTTATTGTGAAAAACTATGTAAGATGTCTCAATAATAATTTGTTAGTGTTGGTTTCATTTTGAAATGACATTTTTTAGATCTATTGGTTAAATAAAATGTATTGTTAAAATTAATTTCACCTGTTGGTTTTTGTGTCTAATGTGACTACTAGAAAATTCAAATTCACGTATCTGGTAAGCATTTTATTTCTACTGGGCAGTACTGATCTAGACGGTAATCTAATCATGAGGTGATTAGGACCTGAATTAGGGTAGTATTTATAGAAAGGAAAGTAAGGAAGGATTTTAAGAAATTCTGCAGTATGCATATACACTGTATAATCTCTGTTACAAGATATTTTACACTTTTTATGTGCTTCAGTCATGACTTTGTAATCAATAGTAAGCTTTTTTTTTTTTTTTTTGAAGGCAAAGGCTATGTTACTATTTGAAATTCTCCTCTACATCTTCTGTTTTGCTGTGTGCATAGTAGCTTGATTAAGCAAGAATAGGACATCAAATAATCTTATAAATGCAAATTTAAATTTTTAGAAAGCAGATCAGTGATTCCTAGAGTTCTTATACCTTTTATTTTAACATCCTAATATCACCAGGTAGCCAGATCAGTCATATCCTTTTTAAAAGGAGTAAGGGTAAGGGAACTAACATTTAGTCATATATATACCAGGGTCTGGGTAGTCATTTTATTTTTTTTTTCATTTAATCCTTATGGTAACCTGTGAGAAAGATAACCAGTATTTTATAGGTTAAGACACTGCGATTGTTATGGTATTAATTCAGATATGGCCAACTTCAAAACTAGCACTTTATCCATTGTAGTTTATTATCTTGATTAAAGTTATTTTAAATGACTTGAAGTTAGTCTAATATTGTGGTTGACATGCATTAAAGAAGAAGAATCTCTAGAATGAAATATATAATGATAAATTTTGATAGTTTATGATGTGTATGTTATGTGTTCTATGTTAATATACGACAGGAAGTTTGGAAATCTCTTTCCCCAGACCTGAGAAGAAGAACAAAAGGCATGTTTGTTTTTCATTCTGATTTTTGGTGTATTCTAGAAATTGCACATAGTTCTTGGGGAAAAATTATAAAATAGTTTTAAATATTTACTTGGTTTTGTCTTTCAGATAAAATCAAAGACAAAATTAAAGAGAGAGATAAGGAAAAAGAGAGAGAGAAGAAAAAGCATAAAGTAATGAATGAGATCAAGAAAGAAAATGGAGAAGTAAAGATTTTGCTGAAAAGTAAGTTTATATTCAGTGATTTTAGTTGTACTATATTATATTGCTCAGTGTACTTACTGGCTTAGTGATTCAAATAAGAAATGTTTGTTGCTGAATTTTGCTGAGAATAAACTTTAATGGTAAGAATATGGAAAGTTTTCTAATAGTGTGGAGTTCTAATCTGTATAGTAATGTCTTTAGTAAATTTCATTAGTGAGTTATGAAAAAGTAGAAAAGGTTAGCCTTCATTAAACTATTAGGTTCCTTAAACATAGGTTATCTAATTCTGTTTGCATTACTAGTCTTTACCCATATTTAGATCATCTAAACAGGCTAAAACAATTTTAGTATGGTAGGGATGGTAGAAGAAGTGAGCTTAAAAATATTTGAATGTAATCACCCTATCATAGTTTGGTATCATAGAGGGAACATTTTATTCTGAGCTGAATTAGAAGGTATACTGTTTTGGGGTACCTGGGTGGCTCATTCATTGAGTGTCTGCCTTCGGCTCAGGTTATGATCCCAGGGTCCTCAGATAGAGCCCCACATCGGGCTCCTTGCTCCGCGGGAAGCCTGCTTCTCCTTCTCCCTCTCCCCCTGCTTGTGTTCCCTCTCTTGCTGTCTCTCTCTCTGTCAAATAAATAAATAAATAAAAATCTTAAAAAAAAAAAAAGGTATATTGTTTTACTGTGTGTTTCTTGCAGGCTTAAAGAACATCTTCTTTTTGTTTGCTGTTTTTTTTCTATTGTTACATTTGTTTTCAGTTGCTGTTTATACATGGTGGGGGGTGGTTGGGGAATAATACAAATCCTATCAGTAAATCTGAACTTTATCAGGGAATATGTGTGGTAGAAATAGAAGTAAGGACAGTTTTATTTTAATTAATTAATTAATTTGTTTATTTTAAAGATTTTATTTATTTATTCATGAGAGAGAGAGAGGCAGAGGGAGAAGCAGGCTCCCCATGGGGAGCCCGATGCGGAACTCAGTCCCAGGACCCTGAGATCATGACCTGAGCCGAAGGCAGATGCTTAACTGTCTAAGCCACCCAGGCGCCCCTATTTATTTATTTATTTTTAAAGATTTTATTTATTTATTTGACAGAAAGAGACACAGTGAGAGAGGAAACACATGCAGGGGGAGTGGGAGAGGGAGAAGCAGGCTTCCCGAGGAGCAGGGCTCGAACCCAGGACCCTAGCATCATGACCTGAGCCATAGGCAGATGCTTAACAACTGAGCCACTCAGGCGCCCCAGGACAGTTTTAAATTCACTCTGGTAGCAAGATAATCAGTGGCACTTTGGTTGTTAGGCAGCTAACAAATTCATTACCTGCCCCTATTGACAATTTGTAGATCAGAACACATTGATTAATTGGATGTTGAATTTACGTGTTAATAAACCATTATATCTACATTAAGAAAAGGCTGTAGTACTGTATGTATAATGAAATAATTGGTTAAAATTTATATTATTTAAGATAAACAGAATATTAGATTCTGTATTTTCATTTCATTCTTTGTCATGTTCCCTGGTCACACTTTAAACTCTATTTTCTACTTGTCAGAACTTTATATTTTATAAAATTCTTTTGACCTTGGAAGAAGCAGGTCAGAGCTTAAGTCGATAGCTACTTAGTTAATGCTCATGGTCCTTTGATTCTGTTTCTTTTGACATTGTGTTTTTGTTGTGTTCTCCAATTAGATTGTAAGCTTTTGAAGCAGGAGTCAAGTCTAACCACCCTAGTGCTGTACAGCAGCTAATGATTCATGCTTGAAGTGTTTACTTAACTTTATCCTGTTGGTTTGGTCAAATAGTCATTTTTTACTGGTTTAGTCATATAATCATTTTCTTATCCAATGGAATGTACAGTGATGTTACTGGGTTGAATGTGGGATTCCTTACATACCATTAATGTAAAATATGTGAATCTAGAGATTACATATACAAATAAAATTTAAAATAGCCCCAGAAAATGGAGATTTTTCAGCAATAGGCAATAATAACTTTGACTTTGAAGTAAGTGAAAAATCTAGGAGATATTTTGAACTGAGCTAAACTGAAAACCTAGTGATGATAAAGGGGAAAAAATGAGATAGTTTTGGAAATGAATTAGTGACCTCTGAGATGACCAGGGGAAAGTGTATTTACTGTAAAACAGGTAAATAATAATTTAATTACTGCCTTACAGGGTTGTGAAGATTAAATGAGGTAAGGTATGGTGAAGTGCCAAGTAATGTGTTTGGCCCACAGATAATTCAAGAAGTGGATATGAATCTTGTTTGTAAACATGTATGAAAGATTAACTCTTGTGATTGCAAAACAACAAAATTATCTCCTGCCTGGGTAAGATGCAGATAATTAAATGAATAAAACACGATTCATTGGGCAATGGTGCCTGTCCCCTTGTAAGCAGCAAGTAAGTGTTAGCTGTTGTTATTGTCTAGTAAAAACAGTTTGCTCTGCTAATTTATGATCAGGGAAAGGCCCTCTTTGTTATTGGTGTCATGCAACAACAACAGAATCAGTATGGTGGGGGCGGTGTGCTGTTACTTACTACTGTGTGCCCCTTTTTCCTTCATGGCTTTTAACCTTTATTTTGTCTTTACAATTTTCTCCTTCTGATAAGACTAATGTTGCAGGCTGTGGCTATTCAGGCATTGACTGATGACAGCACTCGAACATCTAAAATAGATGCTAACTCTTAATTCACACCAGTCCTCATTTCCTTCAGGTTTTTATCAAAAACTGCATCAAACTGAGTATACTAGAGATATGTACATAATTATATACATGCTAAAAAGGTTATTTATTTATTTGAGAGAGAGGAGAGCACAGAGGGAGAGGGAGAAGCAGACCCCTGCTGAGCAGGGAGCCCAATGAGGAGCTCAATCCTAGGACCCTGGGATCATGACTTGAGCTAAAGGCAGCTGCTTAACCGGCTGAGCCACCCAGGCGCCCTAAAAAGTTTTTATTAATGCAGAAATCCTGTAAATGTTTTTCACTGATGAAATAGGATTCTTTTATGAGAAATAGTTTAAAGGGACAAATATATTTGACACATAAGCTTATCAGCTCATCCTTTTATAATGTCTGCCAGCTATATGTTCCAGCCATTTTTTTTGTTGTGAAAAGTTGTAAGAACAGAGATGTTATGATTATAGTATTTTTGAGAGTAAGTTTTATCATTCTAGTATATCAAAGAAGCTTGTTGGTGAGCAGTGGGCATGGGGGTTAAAAGAAGCCAATATCCAAGATTATTGGTAGTATACCAAAGGTCGGTCGGTCGGTCATAGGTGGGTAATTCTTGTCAGGAAGAGTGAAAATATTGCTGTGCAAAAAAAGCAAAGTCATTCCCCCAAGACCAGACATTGAAAATAGCTAAGCTAATTACTACTTTTTTTTCTATGTATGAGAATGGAGTTATATATAAATATTAACTCATATTAGACATGAAATCAGAACCAGTTTTTCTGGACAGCCTTTATTTTTTCTATTAACACAAAGTATCCTAAGGCTAGTGGTGCAAATAAATGCCAGTAAATTTGTGATTTTTTTAAAGGTTTTTTTGGTATAATTAGCCATTAACATACACTGTTTTTGTTTCTGTTTCTGTGTGTGTTTTTTTCTTTGAGTGACAGTCTCTTTCTCTCTGGCTGTGTGTGTGCACCTTTCTCTGTGTCTGAATCTCTCTTTGCCTCTGTTTGCATTTGTGTGTCTGTGGTGCCATGTGTATGTGTATTTGTCTGGGGTCCACTGTGTGCATAGATCTGTGGATCTGTGGAGGGAGGATTCCCTATCAACCTTATACCTTTATATTTTTTGAGGGTCCAAATTACTGACAACACTTCTATTCTTTCTGTTATGGGTGCTTATTAGGATCCTTTTAATAAAGTATAGGTCTGATTTGAAGATTTACAGGATTTAGAGAAAGGTGTACTTTAAGTATTTTTTAGTGTAATAGAAGAACATTGATATTCAAAATTGTCTAATTTCCTTAAAGTATTTTATTTTATTTTTATTTTTATTTTTATTTTTATTTTTGGTTTTCCTTAAAGTATTTTTAAAATTTTCTCATTATATATCTACTGCATTTCATATGTCATTCTAAGACAGGAAATGAATGACAGATTATATAAAACTTTAAAAACCTATCTAGTAAATGCTAGTGCCTCGGTTTGGTTTAAATGTAAAGAATGCATTTTACCTGTGTCCATCAGAGGTCCCCGAGACTACCCCCAGGTTTGGTGATTTGCTAAGAGGACTCATATGACTCAGCATAGAGATGTACTCATGGCTATGATTTACTACAGTGGAGGATACAAAGTAAAATCTGTAGAGAAAAAAGGCACATGGGATGTCTGGAGGAAACCAGGCATAAGCTTCCAAGAGTACTGTCCAAGTGGAATCATACAGGATACACATGTGACAACACATGTGAAATGTTGTCTACCAGGAAGCTCGTTAGAGACTTGATGCCCAGGGTTTCTATTGGGGGTTGATTACATAGGCACCTTCTGTCTAGCATGTACCAAAATTCCAGGCTCTCAGAAGGAAAACATGTGTTCAGTATAAAACAGATTGTTTACACAAAAAGTTTAGGTACAGTGAGCCACTCTTATCAGGGATTTGTGGGAACATTCCCAAAGAACAAGTTACTCAGATGCCAGCCAAGGGCCAACCTTGCAAGCAGGCCTTCCTCAGCCATGTTATGTTAACTCTCTTCTGCATACTGTGCTCACTTTAGTATTTAATTACAGAGCAGCTTGTCTTGGGAATTTAATTCCTTAATGCTCATTATGAGACTCTCTTAACTGATTTTTTTTTACTATTTTGCATTTTTCATCTGACTATTTAATACTATTGCTATTTTCATCCATCCTCGTGACTAGAGAATAGATAGACTGTTGTGCCTATTTCATTTCAAAGTAACATATATCCTATTGACTGGATATTTTCTATTTTACTTTTTTAAAGATTTTATTTATTTATTTGACAGAGAGAGACACAGCGAAGAGAGGGAACAAGCAGGGGGGTGGGAGAGGGAGAAGCAGGCTTCCCGCGGAGCAGGGAGCCCGATGCGGGGCTCGATGCCAGGACCCTGGGATCATGACCTGAGCCAAAGGCAGATGCTTAATGACTGAGCCACCCAGGCGCCCCTCTATTTTACTTTTTAAACATGTGTTAGGCATAAATGTAATAGGATATTAAGCTTATATTTTCATTCAAATGAAATTCTGTTTATTTTGGCAATCCATTTGTATAATTTTACATGTATTTTCAACTTAGTTATTATACTTAGGCCTTTTAAACTTTAAGTTGTATTTTTTAATTCATTGCTTTTTTCCTTGACACATTTTTGATTTTGCTTACATATAAAACCTCTTTTATCTTTTATTCTGATTACCTCCCTATTTTAATTTTTTTCATTAATTTTGTTAAGATATTAACCTGAATCTCATGTTTTGATAGTTCATCCTAGGTAGCAAGTATGAATTTGTTAATATATTTACTTCTAAGTAGACTCCTCAGAGAATTTTATGAGTTTACAAATCTGCGTAATCAATAAAGTTGAAAGGCTTTTATTTTTGCTTTTCATGATTATACCAAGTCAGTATTCATTGAATATTTATGAATTTTTATTTTTATTATTTTTAAAGAATTTATTTATTTGAAAGAGAGTGACACAGCGAGAGAGGGAACACAAGCCAGGGGGAGTGGGAGAGGGAAAAGCAAGCTTCCCGCCGAGCAGGGAGCCTGATGCGGGGCTCGATCCCAGGACACTGGGATCATGACCTGAGCTGAAGGCAGACGCTTAACAACTGAGTCACCCAGGCGTCCCTATTTATGAATTTTTAGAAGTGATGGTTTGCTTTTAACAGTAAACTTCCCCTTTTTAGAATTGCCATCAAGTTGAGAGAATTTTCTTTTTTAAAAAAATATTTATTAGAGAGAGAGTGCACACAAGCAGGAGGGGCAAGGAGAGGAAGAGAGACTCCCGAGCAGACTCTAAGCTTGAGCGTGGAGCCCGTTGCAGGGCTTGATCTCATGACCCTGAGACCACGACCTCAGTTGAAACCAAGAGCCTGAGCCACCCAGGCGCCCCAACTTGAGAGAATTTTTATGTTTGTTTCCAAGATTAGGATTTAGTGGCATTTATATTGTGGAAAACTTTGGCTGAAAGGGGGACAAGGAAAAATTACACAAACCTCAGTTAGTTTGTTGGTGAGTGAAATGTTTTCATTCATGGATTCATTAAATATTCATCTGTAATGATATATTAAATGCCACAAAGGTTACAATGACGGGGGAGAAGTATCACTTCACTCTGAATTCATATAAAAATGACTTGTTTCACTCATACAATATGTGGAAGGACATCTGATACATAGGTATCCTATGAGTGAAAAAAATATATGAATTTAGAATGAAGTGATTCCAGTTCCAGCTAGAGAAATGAGGGAAAGCAAAATGAAGGAAATGATATGAGTTGTTTTTAAAGAATATGTAAGAGAGAGGTCAGGACAAGAGTATTTTAGGGAGAGGAAATGCCTTTGCAAGTAGTAGAAAGAAAAGGCAGGACTAAGTGTTTTATAAGAAATTTTAAGTAATGCAGATTGACCGGAGAATAAAGTACTTGAGAGCATTGTCTTGGGACTCCATACTAGAGTGGTTATATTTTATTTGGTAGGTATTGAGAACACTTGAAAGAAGTTTACTCAAGGGATGAATATGATCAAACAATATATAAAACTTATAGAAAGATTAATATGGCTCCAGAATTCAGGATGCTGGTCATGAAGCTGTTAGACCAAAAATTTATAAAGAAGTAAAAAATCAAGGATGAACTGGATAATTGTTAAACCTTGGAGAGACCAGGAAGAATGATTTGAAATAATATCACTGGATTTGATATTTGAACATTATGGGAAAGTAAATTTGAGTAGACTGGAAGCAGACCTAGAATTTAAGGAACAAGAATGATAAGATAATAAACGGAAGACACTTGGCATAGAGGGTTCTTTATGAGAAGTGTGGTCAAAAGAAGAGGAGAGGGAACTATTTTTGTAAGGGTTTTTGGAATTGGTGGGAAGGACTTATTTTGAAAAGTAGGCAGGACATCTCACTCACTGGAGACAGGAATAAAAGACATACGTGAATATGGAAAAATTCAGGTAAGGAAGCAGAGTGGGAAGATTTAATTCATAACAGGTTGTCTATAAAAGTGAAATAACAGGTGGAAACAGTGAATGCCTTCTTTTCTTAACTCTTACCTTAATGGCTTTCTCATATTATCTTAGGAAGCATAATATTTTCTTGCGAAGATGTTTACTTTCTCCTTTTTTCTCATTTTACAGAAATATATTGTGATAATGTTATGTGTTTATATGTACACTTAGTCTATAGCTGTATAGACTCCGTGGATTACTCTTTTATTTTTTGGAGTTCTAAATTTCTGGGTGCAGAGTCTACCTGAATTCAGTTACAGAAGCTCATTAATATATAAACTTATAATGCCCCAAATCTTTTACTTTTATATTCATCTCTTTACTAGTACATGGTATCATTTATGCTTAGGACATGAGAAATTATTCTAATTCTGTCATCTTCTTTATGGTGCCTTATTGGGTTTTCATCAGGAACTTTGCAAACTCCAGTAGATCTCTAAAATAGCCCATTTTAGATGCAAGAGTAGTTTACTAAGGAGGAAATACGGTAAAAAGCTAAGGAATTGGTGTGTTTTGTTACTCTTCTATTATGCAAGTCATTTTCTCCCATTGTGATTTACAAGTCTTGACACATACGCAATTTTGGAGAACTCAGATGAATAAAAATGACGCTATATATCAGTGGAAAACATCTGGAGGGCATTATTCATATTGACGTCTGTTCACCTTCCCATTTCTGATTTTCTACATTTAAATTTGAAGATTATGCTTTCTAAAACTTCCATTCATTACTTCAGTAAACACTGACTGAGCATCTACTACATGTCAGAATGGTACCTGCACACTATAGGTGTGAGTTTGTCCTAGACCTTCGTGTGTGTGTGTGTGTGTGTGTGTGTAGAGAAAGGGAAAGAGACTAAATTATGATTACCAATACTGTGTGAAACAAGTCCCAAATATAAGCCTAAATCTGAGTAAACTTTGCTTATTTATTTTAAGACAGTTCCTTAAGTGTGATTTTTCTAAGTAACTAAAGTACGGAGTTTTTAAAGAAATTTTTTCCCAACAGGTGGGAAGGAGAAACCAAAAGCAAATGCTGAAGACTTACAAATTAAAAAAGTAAAGAAGAAAAAGAAAAAGAAACACAAAGAGAATGAAAAACGGAAGCGTCCAAAAATGTATAGCAAATCTATTCAAACCATCTGCTCAGGATTGCTATCTGACGTTGAAGATCAAGAAGCCAAAGGCATGCTACATGATAACGTAAAGGATTACAGTGGAAAGAGTTTGGATAACAAGAACTATGATTCCAAAATTCCTGAGAATAGTGAGTTTCCATTTGTCTCATTAAAGGAGCCACGGGTTCAGAATAACCTCAAAAGGTTGGACACTTTGGAGTTCAAACAGCTCATTCATATTGAGCACCAGCCTAATGGAGGTGCATCCGTTATCCATGCCTATAGTAATGAACTCTCCCACCTTTCTCCTGTGGAGATGGAGAGGTTTGCCGAAGAGTTTGTGGATCTGGTGTTCAGTGAAAATGAAAACTCTGCAGCTTTCTATGTAATGGGTATTGTTCATGGGGCAGCTACTTATTTACCTGACTTTTTAGACTACTTTTCATTTAATTTTCCCAATTCGCCAGTGAAAATGGAGATATTAGGAAAGAAGGATATAGAAACGACAACTATGTCCAATTTTCATGCTCAGGTAAGAGGTTTTTAGTTAGTTGTTTTTTTTTTTTAAACTTTTAGTTACATGATTTTAGACAAGTTTCAGTTTTTCATTTTGTTATAGATTTGAAATAAAAAGGTAAGAATATAATGACAACTCTTCGGAATATTAAGAATAAATTACCTTCTTGATGTGAACGTAAGATTTTAAATTTCAGAGTCTACTTAGTCTCTTTTTTTCTTAAAGATAATTAATGAAATAAGATTTTGTTGTCCTTTTTTGCAAGTATTTATTTTGGAAATGAAAGGACTGAGATGAATTCAGCCATGTATTTCCCATGTAAGCAGTTCTCTTACCTAAAAATGACCTAAAGTCTTTTTGCTTTATGCCTTAAAGTTGCTTAACACTGGATGCATCAGATAGTGGGTGGTGAGTAAATGTTAGCTGTTAAATATATTGTGGTACAAAGGAGTCAGTTAATTCTGCATTTATGTGAGGAGATTAGTGTAGCAGTGCTTTTATTGAGCTGACTTCCTTTTCCTACCCTTCTCTATGGTGTAGAATATACATTATTTTAGAAAGCAGAGGCAGAGTCAAGTCCATTTGCTCTTGAAAGTCAATGTGGGCGCATCTAAAAGGCCATTGCCATTTGTTACCCACTCTCAGATCAGGGACTGCTTAGGCCAGGAGATCAGCCAATTTTCATATTTATGGGTGCTAAAGTTCCCAGTTTTCTAAGGAATAATTGACAGCATTCTAGTTTGGAAGGAGGGAAAAAAGTAAAGCCTCAAAGGGATCTTAGTGATCATCTATCCCAACCTTTCTCACTTTACAGATATGCAAACAAACATAGATAGGAGTGACTTCTACTTTAAGGTTGGCAGCAGTACCAGGAGTAGAACACAATCTCCTTAGTCTTCATCCAGAACTGTTTTACTTACTCTGAGTATATTTCTTTTTTTGATACGTGTTTAAGTTATAGTCTCCGCCTTAAATGGTAGTCTGGATGTCCAGTCACATGCACACATACTTTTATTTCTAATTTCTTCATTCTTCCCAGGAAAAGCTTGTCACTTAATCTAATTTGTGGTATCCCTCCAGAGAATGATTTTTTTTAACCATATTTATAGAGCTTTTTAATTTGGGAAAATGGTTTATGAATTACAGGGACTAACTTACATGCTAAACCAGTTTATAACTTGAGGCTTTTCTTGTCCTGAATGTGAGAACCTCTCTTCCAAATTTTTGTGTAGTCATTGTAGTGTGACTGGGTTAGTGTGGGTAGCTGGATGAGCTCTGATATGGGGTGGATGCAAAGAGAAGGGAGCTAGTCCTGGTCTTGTCGTTTACCAGCTGTGACACTAGACAGCTACTTAAGCTGTATGTCTGAGTTTCCTCACATACAAAATAAAGATAATATTGCTCAATTCACAGGGCTGTTGGTTAGAAATATTTCATAGAATATTAACAGGTTATACAAAGAGAGTTGTTACACTGACTTGGTATATAATATTACAACTTTCCATTTGGTTGAATAGGTGATGGCTAGTTTCTGAATGAGGAGTTTTGTTTTGTTTTTTAAGATTTTATTTATTTATTTGACAGAAAGAGACACAGCGGGAGAGAAAACACAAGCAGGGGGAGTGGGAGAGGGAGAAGCAGGCTTCCCGCCGAGCAGGGAGTCCAATGCGGGGCTCGATCCCAGGACTCTGGGATCATGACCTGAGCCGAAGGCAGATGCTTAATGACTGAGCCACCCAGGTGCCCCTGAATGAGGATTTTTGAGTGTGTTAATTTAGGGTAGGGAGTTCAGCAAGTACTGAAGATCAAAAATTACCACAAATGTTTTATATACTGATAAGGAATTGACTAAATTACAATACATGAACACAGTGGGATATTATTGAGCCATAAAAAGGAATGAAATAGGGCGCCTGGGTGGCTCAGTTGGTTAAGCGACTGCCTTCGGCTCAGGTCATGATCCTGGAGTCCCGGGATCGAGTCCCGCATCGGGCTCCCTGCTCGGCGGGGAGTCTGCTTCTCCCTCTGACCCTCCTCCCTCTCATGCTCTCTATCTCATTCTCTCTCTCAAATAAATAAATAAAAAATCTTAAAAAAAAAAAAAAAAGAATGAAATACTGATACATGCTGATACATAGTGCGGATGAACCTTCAAAACATTATGTTGAGTGAAAGAAGCTAGTCGCAAAAGGTCACATATTGTATGATTTCATTTATATGAAATAATGGGAATAGGTAAATCTATAGAAACAGACAGCAGATTGGTGACTGCCAGGACCTGGGGGAAAGGGACCTGCAGTAAACATAGGGGGTGCATCTATCTATTCAAGATAGGATCTCATTTCCTTTGGTTAAATACACAGAAGTGAAACTGCTGAATCATATGATAGTTTTGTTTTTCATTTTCAATTAAAAAAATTTTTAAAGATAAACTTTTTGAAGCTTTTGTTAAACTGATTTTTTAAAAGGATTTTACTATTTATTTATTTGACAGAGAGAGAGAGAGAGAGAACACAGGGAGGAGAGGGGCACAGGGCTAGGGAGAAGCAGACTTCCTGCTGAGCAGGGAGCCCAATGGCGGGGCTCAATCCCAGGAGCCTGGGATCATGATCTGAGCCGAAAGGAGATGCTTAACCGACTGAGCCACCCAGGCACCCCCAGTTAAACTGATTTTTTAAATAAACTTTTTATTGAAGTATACATACACAGAATGCACACATTATAAATGTATAGCTTAATGAAGCTTTACTAAATGAACACATGTATAATTTTAAGAAGTAGAATATTACTAGTAGTCAGAGCTTCCTCCAAACCCTTCTTTATCACTACTTTGTGCCCCCCACCCATACATACACAAACACCCAGGTAACCACTTTCTGACTTCAAATACCACAGATAAATTTTGCC
Organism: Mirounga angustirostris; assembly: GCF_029215605.1. Lineage (NCBI taxonomy): Eukaryota > Metazoa > Chordata > Mammalia > Carnivora > Phocidae > Mirounga > Mirounga angustirostris. Next base: position 84,470,809 of record NW_026991720.1, on the reverse strand, counting down.
TGTTTTTGGACTTTTATAATAGAATCAACTAGTATGTGAATTGCTGTATGTGGCTTCCTTCCTTTAGCATTATGTGTGTGAGATTCATCCATCTTGTATATAATAACAGTTTATTTTCTCATTGCTGTATGGCATTCTGTTGTATGAATAAACGACAATTTATTCTGTTTATGGTGGATGGATATTTGTTTCTAGTTTGTGGCGGTTACAACGGGTGCTGTGAATATTTTTGTACATGTGTTTTAGTGGACATAATGTATTTGTTTCCGTTGGGTATGTATATAAGATTGGAATTTCAGGATCAGAAAGTACACAAATGTTCAGCTTTACTACTACAGGTTTTCCAGAAGTTATTGTACCAATTCAATTTACATTCCCACCAGCAGTGGTACACATCTTTGGCTACACTTAATAGTGTCTGTCTTTTTCATTTTAGCCATTCTGGTGGCTGTGTAGTAGTATCTCATTGTGGTTTTAATTTGCACTTCCCTGATGACTAAAGAAGTCAAGCTCCTTTTTATGTAATTATTGTCCAGTTGGATATCCTCTTTCTAAAACTAGTGTACTCTTTTGTACATTTTCCTGTTGGTTTTTCTTTCTAATTCGTTTGTTGGGCTTCTTAATATATTGTGGATAAGAATCTTGTCAGATATGTGTATTGCAAATACGCCCTCTCACTGAGTGGCTTGCCTTTTTACTCTTTAAGAGTGTCTTTTGATGACTAGAAGTTCTCAAGTTTAATGTGATCTCATTTGTAAGTTTTTTCCCCATTTACGATTAGTGCTTTTTGTGTCCTGTTTAAGAAATCTTTGCCTACCCCAGGTCATTAATGTATTCTCTAAAGTTTTTTTCTTGAAACTTTCATTGTTTTACCTTTTGCATTTAAATCTACAGTACTTTTGGAGTTGATTTTTGTGTATGGTATGAGGTAAACTTCAAGGTTCATATTTTTCCATATAGGTACTCAGTGGACATGATCATTTATTGAAAAGGCACCCATTCCACATTACAGTGTCATGTCATCTTAGCCATGAATCATCTGAATCATATATATGGTGTTTCTGGACTCCCTCTAATTTCATTATTCTATTTGTCTTAATTGTCTTAACTTTATAATAAAACTTGGTCTCTAGTAGAATAAGTATCAGTTTTGCTATTCTTCAAGATTTTCTTGGCTCTCTATATTTCCATATAAACTTCACAGTTTGTCTGGTTCCACAGAAAAATCTGCTTAGGATATTGATTGGGATTACATGGAAGTTGTAGTTCAAGTTTGGGTAGGATTGATGTCTTTACAATATTGAATCTTCCAGTCTGTGATCATGGTATTTCCCTTCATTTGTCTTTTATTTTCTCTCAATAATATATTTTTTTCATCCTATAGATCTTACACATCCTTTGAGATTTATTCCTAGGTATTTGAGGACTTCATTTTATTGATCACTCTTTTTGAGAACTTGGAAGCTCTGAGTACTTTTAATTTTTTTTTTTTTTTTGACAGAGACAGCGAGAGAGGGAACACAAGCAGGGGGAGTGGGAGAGGGAGAAGCAGGCTTCCTGCTGAGTGGGGAGCCCGATGCGGGGCTCGATCCCAGGACCCCGGGATCATGACCCGAGCCAAAGGCAGACACTTAACCGACTGAGCCACCCAGGTGCCCTCTGAGTACTTTTAGAATATGACATTAACACTCATCTTGAGAAATTGAAAGTGTATCTTGTACCTTATTTCTCTTCCAGCATCCTTTCCCCCCTTATCTATGGTATTATTGTGCATCATGCACACTTGTTAGTAGAATCACATAGTGAAGCTATGTATTTTGGTGATGTTAAATGAATTAGCTTACATGATGCCACGTGAATTTGTTTTCACCAAAAGAATTGGTTGAGGTAACGTTAACTGAACTAATTGTGTGTTAGTCTTCTAGGGGAGAAAGGAAAGGAGGTATCAGTATTGGAATGTAGTTTCACTTAATATCAACCATAACAAAGACAAGTTGTGGGAAATAAAGCCAAATTCATGTTCCAGCTTGATGATTTGGTCATAACTTCTTGTTAACAAAGTTCAAGGGGTTAGGTTCAGTAGAACCTGCTTTATATGAGAAAGAATGCTTTTTACAGAGCAGAGGAAAGCAGAGCTGTAGAGAAGTTTTGAATTTTAAAATTTTGTAATCCAGGGCTGCCTGGGTGGCTCAGTTGTTAAGCGTCTGCCTTCGGCCCAGGTCATGATCCTGGAGTTCTGGGATCGAGTCCCGCATTGGGCTCCCTGCTCTGCAGGAAGCCTGCTTCTTCCTCTCCCACTCCCCCTGCTGTGTTCCCTCTCTCGCTGTGTCTCTCTCTGTCAAATAAATAAATAAAATCTTTAAAAAATAAAATTTTGTAATCCAGTAACTACCCTTTAATTCCCCTTTCTACCTTTTATATTCTGACAAACCTTTGATCCAATCAAAACCAGTCTGAAAAGCAGTATTCAAAAGATCTAGAAACATGAGAAGAGATAATTGAATGAGTTGATAGAGAAGGGTACAAATCTGACCTTTGTTGGGCACCTGGGTGGCTCCATCGTTAAGTGTCTGCCTTTGGCTCAGGTCATGATCCCACGGTCCTGGGATCGAGCCCCACATTGGGCTCCCTGCTCCGCAGATAGCCTGCTTCTCCCTCTCCCACTCCCCCTGCTTGTGTTCCCTCTCTCGCTTTGTCTCTGTCAAATAAATAAAATCTTAAAAAAAAAAAAGAAATCTGACCTTTGTTGTTTTTATTTAATCTTAGTTTAGAAAATACATTTAGCAGCATTAAAGAAATTCATAATGATAATGATGATGAGTATCTATGTAATGAATTAGCACAATTTTTTAGTGGATAAAATAGTATATATAATAATTTAAAATATATGTTCTATGTTTTCTTGCATTTTTTTATTATGTTATTCACCATACATTACATCATTAGTTTTTGATTGTTTTCTTGCATTCTAATATTGTACTCTGTGTAAATATTGAAGCTTGAAATGTAAATAAAACCTCCTTAATTTCAACTTTAAAACACGTCCTCATATGCCCAAGTTTAGATCAGACCCAAAGAATTAATACCACCAGCAGGGCCACTGTATTTGATGATGTAAATTGTTACTACAACTCTTGATAATGCAGCCTGGTGGCCCTGACTACCACTGGCTTATGGAACCCAAACTAAGTCCATCCTCGTGAGACTAGTTTGTTTCCTCCTTTCCTTCCTTCCTTCTTTCCTTCCCTCTTTCCTTCCTTCCTTCTTTCCTTCCCTCTTTCCTTCCTTCCTTCCCAATTAAAAATTTTAAGCAACCAAAATTTAACCAAAATACATTTGCCCTCAATTCTGTGGAAACTAAAAGATGACAAATTATGTAGCTATTTCTATGATCTTTATAGTGATAGTGTTTATCTTTGTAATAATTACTCTGTAGTTGTCACAAAAACTCATTTTTGCACCTGTTTAGCCTTTATCCTTAAAACGTTAGTTTGAGTTTTTTTGGTGGATATGTGTGTACATGTGTATACAACAGTACACACACACACACACACACGGCAGTGACAGAGGATCAAGACATCCTAGCCTTTGAATTCTTTTGGTTATGGAATTCTTTTTACTTGTAATGTTTTCCATCTTCATCTGTATCCTTGCAAGTTGCCTGAAAAATGTAAAGGCCATGTGAAATTATATCTTGTTTTAATAGGTCATGTCATGTCTCTAAGTTGTGGCTCTGAGTCACAGTGTCAGTCAAACTGTATGATAAAAGTCTTTGAGAATAGAAACATACCCGATTTTTATCGTAAGTTTGTAACCTATCTATATCCGTTCTTTTGCTGTAAAAAACAAAACCCTGAAAACCTAATGCCTTAAAGTGATTTCTCACAGTTCTTTGGGCTGTCTGGAGAGTTCTTAGGGTCTTTGTCATCTTGTCTGGGGCTGGGTGGCCTCATTTACATGTCTGGTGGTTGGCAGGTCAGTTGGTCTTAGGAGATCTTGCTTGTATGTCTGGTGGTTGGTGCAGTGTCACCTGGAGTGATGATCACATTTCTCTAATCATGTAGCAGGTTAGCCTGAGCTCATACACATGATGCTTGTTGTAGGGTTCCCTGGAGCAAAAAGAGAGCAATCCCCAGTGCACAAGCCTCTGCTTGTGCTGTGTTTGCTAATGTCCATTGGCCAAAGGAAGTGAAAAGGCCAAAACCACATTCACTTCATGATGATAGGACTGGTGCAGTCATGTTGCTCAGAAGTGAGCATACATACTTGAGAAGAATTTTTGGCTATTTGCAACCCCACATTTGTTCTAATTTTTCTACCATCTCCACTTGGCTCAAATATTCATTTGATAGTAGGGAAACAAAAAGGCAAGTGAGATAGGAGTTTTGTCTGTCAAGGAATAAATAAGATTTCTTTCTTGTTACTCAGTATTTAAGCAGCATATACTCTGAACCCTGTAGTTAGAGCTGTAAGGATATGAAAACGGAGCAGTTGTCTTCTCACCACCTTTTCCCCTCCCCCAAACTCTAAATCTTGTTTTTATTTTATCCTGGTTCTAAGTTGTTTGTATCAGGTAACTTAGGTCAAGGTGTTAACTAATCATGACTAAGTGGCTAATATCTAATAGTTAAACAGTTATTAAATCTGATCTGATCTGTTAAGCTTTGCCCCTCTGCAAAATGGAGAATTAACTTCTTGCTAGAATCATTCACTGTGCTAGGCAATAAAGATAATTTGGTATGCCATCTTTGAACCATTGGCTACCTTTGCACTAAATTCTCATTTTGACCATTTGTGCCTGTCACATCTTCCTTGAAAGCTTATGAGCTGATCTGTACAAAATATTACTGTGGCTGGTACCAGATGCTCTAATTGAGAAAGGGGACTTTTTCCTTTATTGTACTGATTTTAAAATGAATAATAACACTTTCATCCTTATTTTACATGAAATTATATGGATATTTTTGAAATAGAATGTTGACTAAATGTCATTACCTATTATATTTTGATTTGGAAGAATATGCCAGATGTGATGGGAAATGGCTCCCTCTTGTGGCACACTCATTTATGTTAGATTTTAGATTGCCTCAGAAAGAGTGTGATGAGCTAAACCTTGTTTTTTAAGATAAGACTTTCCCTCACCTTCACCCCTCCCCACAAAACACCCAGAATTGCCCTCACCCCCTCAATTTTTGTTCTGATAACTATCCTGTTTTTGTATTTTCTTCAGATTGATGCTTATGCTAGGTAGGAACATCTGTAATATCTTCTGTATTTATTATGGTTCACCATTGTCCTGTGGAACTTTTTATGTCTTGAGATGTTGATAGGTATGCTAAAACAACTATGAGAAAAACAGGTTTTGAAGTCAGAATACTTTGTGTAGTACTGAGCCAAATAAGTTATGTTTACCATTTAAGACCTCTCAGAAACTCAGTAATAGTGTTGTGTGGGTAAACCTTCCAAACAGAAGAGTTTCCCAAACTTAGTGGACTGTATAGAATCCTCTTTTCAGGGGCTGCCATATAAGGAAACATATTTTCGGAAACAGCAAGTCGTTTCAAGTGAGTCATTCATGGTTTTTTTGAATTACTTATTACCATATTTGCTTCTTCCCTTGTTGTAGCAATTTTTATACATAAAACAGTCTTAAGTCTAACAGATTTATTTTTGGCAATGTATTCCCTGTCAGAAAAGCTACTTTATTCTTTTTATAGCGGGCTGACCTCAGAATCATAAGGTCTTTTGTTTGTTTGTTTTAAAGATTACTTTTCATAGAACAAGTAATGAATAGGATTTTAGTTTATTTTTTAAAGATATTTCAGAGAGAGAGAGTACAAGCATGAGTGGGGGCCGGGACAGAGGGAGAAGCACACTCCCCACTGAGCGGAGGTGGGGCAGCCATGCAGGGGCTCAATCCCAGGACCCCGGGATCATGTCCTGAGCCGAAGGCAGATGCTCAACTGACTGAGCCATGCAGGCACCCCTAGGATTTTAGTTTAAATATAATTTAATTAAATAGTTCATTTCTTGTTAACCAGTATTTCTGAGATTTTGTTATTGGCACTTACTGGCAGTGGGTACAAGAAGTCTCCTATTTCCTGTTTTTTTCTTTCCCTCTATAACATTTGTAGAGAATATATGAGGGGAAAGGTAAACATGCAGTTATGATATTGGTAGGTTTTTTATTTTATTTTTATTTTTTTCTAAAGATTTTATTTATTTATTTGACAGAGAGATAGAACAGGTAGGCAGAGAGGCAGGCAGAGGGAGAGGGAGAGGCAGGCTCCCCGCCGAGCAGGGAGCCCGATGCGGGGCTCGATCCTAGGGACCCTGGGATCATGACCTGAGCCGAAGGCAGCCGCTTAACCGACTGAGCCACCCAGGCGCCCCGATATTGGTAGGTTTTTTACCAGGGCTGGGGATGGCAAGGGGAGGAGCTGTAGGGAGGAGATTTAGATTAAAATCTATCTATCTGTTCTAACAGGCACTATTTAAATGTAAACTATTGAAATATAAGTATTTGCAAATACATAAATAAGTATTGTTTCTTTTACTGTGTTGTCTTTTGAAAGAGCTATACCTAAATTGGGAGGAAAAATATGTGTACTCTTTGTAACAACGCATTTTTCTTTTAGGAAGCATATAGAATGTTTTAAAACAGTGACATGTTTTGATATTTTCTAGTAATTTAATTGCATCAGAAAACTGATGGTTTGATTAATGTTTACTGAAGTGGAAAAAAAGCAAATACAGTAATCTCATGTCTAGTATTACCATGATGTGAGGTTTTTGAGATAGGTGATTTTTCTAGATAATGGAAGTCTTTAGTTTTGGGTACCAAGATTTTAGTGAAGCTATCCTTTTTCAGTCTAGGTTTGTCATTATGATGCTATAATACATCCTAGGGGAGCTGCAGCTATGTATGCTTGCTTCCTGCTACTCCTCCCCCTTCAAATTTGTAGTTTCTTATCCTTTATGATTTTAGAGGTTAGTGAGAATTGTGCCTAATGTAGAAACATGTGTCAGAAGAGACCCTTTTATGAGTCATGGTCTTACGGCATTTATTTTGGCTATCTAGAGATTCTTTAAACCCTTATCTTTTTCCTCCCCTGCCCATTGCCCTTGAGTGTAATAGTAGTTGGACAGATGATTTTTGGAGAATTGAGGCTTTTTAATCTTATGATATTGTAGATTTTATTTCATTCCATGTAGTAGGGGATATTTGTTATATAGTATTTAATAAAATAGGTGTCACCTAAATTGAGAACTATTTCTATTTTTCTGAAAGGTGTGTGGATTGTATTCTTATATTTTATTTTAACTGCTTAAGTGCCATCTGTATATTTTCTCAAGAGATACATGTTTTTTAATTTGGTTGCATTGTTTTATGTAATTTGCCATGTTTAAAACATTAAATTAATGATTCCAACTGACTTAGTGAATGTTTGAATATTGGGTTATTAAACTAGAAAGTTGGGTTAAATGGTATATAAGTAAAAGTATTACAGTGTACTTTATTTTTTAAGATTTGTTTGTTTATTTTGGAGAGAGGAAGTGCATGCCACACATGTGGAGGGGGAAGGGGCAGAGAGAGAGAGGGAGAGAATCTCAGGTAGATTCCCCGCTGAGCATGAAGCCCCACTTGGGTTCGATCTCATGTCCCTGAGATCATGACCTGAGCCAAGATCAAGAGTTGGATGCTTAACCTACTGAGCCACCCAGGCGCCCCATGAAAGGAAGTTGTTTTGCTTTATAAAGATTCTTGTTTCCTAACGTTAGGGTATGAAAAGGCATAGATTTCTTTGCAGGATTTAAATGTGCTTGCCAGAATTCAGGTATCAAGATTCTTTTTTTTTTTTTTTAAAGATTTTATTTATTTATTTGACAGAGAGAGAGACACAGCGAGAGAGGGAACACAAGCAGGGGGAGAAGCAGGCTTCCCGCTGAGGAAGGAGCCTGATGCAGGGCTCAATCCCAGGACCCTGGGATCATGACCTGAGCTGAAGGCAGACGCTTAACGACTGAGCCACCCAGGCTCCCCTACCCATGTATCAAGATTCTTGAGGTGCAGGTGGTTTTATTTCAGTTGATACTTGAATGCTACCCTGCTAGCACTGTGCGGGTGGCTTTATAGCTTTACGTAATTATTAAATTTCCTTCAGCAGTCTGAGGTAGATCATTCCACTTAAGGAAACTAAAATACAGGAATTTGTGTGATTTCTGAAGGTCACATAGCTGCTAGATAGTAAAGGTAGCATTGGGACCTAGCACTCCTGATTCTCAATCTCTAGTAGTTTTTCTCAGAGTTAATCATAGAAATATAAACTGGATCTTAATTAATATGGTATGATCTAGAAGGGAAGATCATTCCTGGCGGCCTTTCAGACATACAAACCACTGGTAATGGTTAAATGTAACATTTCAGGCAGTCTACTTTTAGAAATTCTGATAAAAGGATATGAACCGTTTAGGAAAATGTAGGTATATGAACTTTTGACTATAAATTTCATTGGCCTTATAGATCAAATAATAAACTGTATAATGAGGAGAAGTTATAGTCTGCTATCTAGAATTGTACTGTTTATCTTACCTGTGTTTTCATAAGCAGTGTATAGGAATAGCTAGAGAAGGTAAAATAGCTTGCTCTGGTATGGATTTTTTTTTTGCCTTATTTTTTATTTTATTTTTTTACTGTTTGTAAAGGCCTTTTTGTTTTGATTTGCTTACCTCACATTATGTTCTAATATTCTCAGACAATATAATTTGTTGTTACACAATGATAGCAAGCATTATCTTATTTATAACCTTTAATTAAATCCATATCCTTCAGGTAAAAAGAACATATTCTCACGGTACTTACAGAGCTGGCCCAATGCGACAGATCAGCTTGGTGGGAGCAGTTGATGAAGAGGTGGGAGATTACTTCCCTGAATTCCTTGACATGTTGGAAGATTCACCGTTTTTAAAAGTAAGAGAAAACAATATCAAGCAGTCTAAATTGTGGGTGTCACTCACATGCTGTCGGTGACCAAATCATAGTTGTTTCAGAAATATAATTCTTGTATAGTGTGTGTGCATGTGACTCAGATATTAATTATAATGGCAGAGCTAAGTGGTGAACCAAAAAATAACGCTTGTTGCTGCCACTTTAGGAAATTAGGTTCCATCTGTTTATTAACTTTTTATAAGCTGAGTATCAGAGGATTTAAGAAGTATAGGAAGGATGCCTACTAAATTAAATGTTTAGGACAAAAGAATGGCAATTTGGCATTGTGGAAAACTGGCTTGGGAAATCATACATCTGTATTTCAATCTTGGCTCTACCTCGCTGGGTTGGGCAAGCCATTTAAACTTTCTGGACTTCAGTTTCCGCATCCATAAAACATTGCATTTAGGCTACATAGCTTTAAGGCCCCTTTGAATTCTTTAAATGATTTCTAGCCAAATTCTTTTTATTTTTTCAGTAATCTGTGCATTCTAGAAAATATTTCTTCTTGTGGGCTGCTGGGGCTATCCCATTGAGAGAGAAATTTCTGAGCTGTGTAGTTATTTAATCAGTAATTCAGAGGTCAGAATGTGACAGAATCCATTTGTCTCTAATATTTGCCACGTAATCTGTTATAGATCTATTCTTTTTTCACTTCTTCTTGTTCCATTTTCTAACTTTTTCTAACTTATCTTTTTGACTCCAATCCATTCCCCTTTCATTTCCTTTTTTATTCCTTTTAAACCTTTTGTTACTTTTCTCTTTTTCCCAACTAGTAATACTATGGAATTTGATTGCATTTATTTTGAGTGGTATTTTTAAAATACCATTATTTAAATATTTATGTTTCAGATTTTAATTTTAAAGACAAATGAGCTAAATGCATTCTTTTAGGAGAAATTTCATGTGACAGTTCTACCCTTTCTTAAAAGGGGATGGGATGAATGGTTTTTTAAAATAACCATTCTCACTGTTCCATGGACAATGGCCCTTAGACATTTCTTTTTTTTTTTTTTAAGAAAAGTTGCTTTTAGACCAGCAAACTCTTTAAGAAACTACTAAACAAATAAATTTTGATTTTGATTTGGTTTCCCTTTTTGTTTTGTTAAATTTTCATTATAGCGAATCAAAGAGGTATCCATTTTTTTGAGATTTCTATTTTTTAAAACAAATTGTTCATTTTTATAGATTCTCATGGAGAACACTTGCTTATTTTGCCAACTTACTAACATCATATGACCCTTATTATATTTGGTAGAAGGAAGAATAACAAATGATGAATATAGTGAATCATATTTCTGGCAGGGTTAAAAGGAGGGAGCCATCCAAGAATAATTACTCTTGGTATGTCTGAAATCCTACTTTTGAAGGAAAATATATGACTACATAGGAATATGTTCAATGTAGGTTTGTATTTCAAATGTATAAGTATTAAAGGTACATATGAAGGTTTGTCAAGGGGGCAGTATGTAATGTATACTTGAAGATGCATTTTGAAAATAATTGGTTTCTGTGTAATTGTTTGCCTCTAGTGTACGCTGCCATGGGGGACCCTGTCTAGTCTGAAATTGGAGAGTCGAAAAGACAGTGATGATGGTCCCATCATGTGGGTACGCCCAGGAGAACAAATGATCCCTGTGGCTGATATGCCAAAGTCACCTTTCAAAAGGAAAAGGTATGTTGAATACCAATTTTTATTGCCAGGGATAGATGTACATTGGGTGAGTGTGTGTGTGTGTGTGTGTTGAAAATCGGAGAAAGAAGAAAGGGAACGTTTAGAGCATACTTGGAATGTGAATTCAAAAATGGCTACACATGCTAATGAAATTTCTCGTAATAGATCAAATATAAATAAGGCTTGAAAAATGTGGGCAAATGACAATAAATTGTAATTAGGAATGGAAAAAATGTCCTTCACAACAAAGACATTGTAAGCTTTTAGAATAAATTTAATAAAAAATATTCAGAACCCATACTAAGAAAGCGTAAACATCTTCTGGAGGGTATAAAATAATAGTGAAACAAATAAAAAACCCTACTATGTTCCAGATTGGATAAAAATGATAGTCCTTTGAAATTTTTGGCATTTTAGTTGAACTCACACTTTCAGCACTGGATTTAATGATTTTAAAGTTTAGAAGGAAGGGGCGCCTGGGTGGCTCAGTTGGTTGAGCGACTGCCTTCAGCTCAGGTCATGATCCTGGAGTCCCGGGATCGAGTCCCACATCGGGCTCCCTGCTCAGCAGGGCGTCTGCTTCTCCCTCTGACTCTCCCCCCTCTCATGTGCTCTCTCTCTCATTCTGTCTCTCAAATAAATAAATAAAATCTTAAAAAAAAAAAAAAAGTTTAGAAGGAAGAATAAGTAAAGTCAACAAATAGCCAAGAAAACTGTGAAAGAGAAGGTAAGTGAGGGGGGCCTTGTGTTACTAGATACTAAAAATTACTATAAAGCTCAAAAAGATCACTGGAGTAGGGTAGAGTACCCAAATAGATCAAAGTATATTGAGAACTTAATGTATGAGATAGATGGGAAAAGGAAGATTTATTTAATGAGTAAGGGTGGCATAATTGAAGTCCATTTGAAAGAAAATAATAAAGAAGTAAGTTAGAGATTTGAACATAATAGAGAAAAAAATTAAAATATAAGAATAAAGTTTTTAAACCTAGGAGAGACCTTTCTAAGCAATATAAAAATATGTAACGACAATACTATTAGAGAAAAGTTAACAAAGTTCAGAACTATGATACACTTAACTAAAACATTTTGTAACATGTGACAGACTAAAGTTAATAGACATAGAGCATTCCCAAATTGATAAGAAAAATGTAACATATCCCAGTAGAAAAATAGGCCTCAGCCAGTTATATTAAAAGAATTATGAGATACTATTTTTTACCTATTACACTGGCAAAAAAAAGTAGAACAATAATATTAGACTCATAGGTATGTGAGGAAACAGGATCATTTATATATTATTGGTAGAAAGATGAGCTGCTATAATCATTCTGTAAAAGTAATTTAACAGTAGCTCATGAAGTTTAACACATGTATATATGCATACACTGTTTGATCCAGCGCTACCACTTTTGGGAATCTGTCCTAAGAAATGAAAGCACTAAAGGTAAATGTATAAGAATATTAATTGCATCATTATTTGGAGTGAGAGAAAGAGTTTAAAATGGTCTGAATGCCCATAAACAGTGGAATGGTTGAATTCATTTTGGTACATTCCTATTAAGAATATGGCGAAATAAAATCTTTAAAAAAAAGACAACCCCAAAACCCCAGTATCCATTCCTTTGGGGCTGCTAGCTAGCTCAGTTGGTGGAACATGTGACTCTTGATCTTGGGGTTGTGAGTTCGAACCCCATGTTTGGTGTAGAGATTTCTTAAAAAAATAAAATCTTAAAAAAAAATACGGTGAAATAGTTCAAATAAATGAGTTATTTATGTGTGTTGATCAGGAAGATTGTTCAGGACATTTGAAAAGAGCAAAATATAGAGTAATATGGCCAGTATGATTCTGTTTGTATGAAAAGAAATAAACATGTGTTAAGTGTATATTTATGTGAACACAGAAAAGTGTGGAAAAAATGTACACAGAATTAACATTGGTGGGAATGGAGTGGGTGATACCTTTTTTTAGGTCTATAAAGATGTTTTATTATTAATTACAGTGATTATTAATCTTAAAAACCAGGGAAAATGGTCACTGAGTAAACTGTAGGTTGCATGAGGACAGGAGCCCATGTTGTACTTGTTACTTAATGTGTCTCTAGCACATAAACAGAGTGCCTGCTGCTTAATAAATATCTGTTGAATGAAATTTTTACAAGTTAATTTATAAGCTGGTAGTAAATGATAAAATTGGCGTATTTCTCAGTGGTTCTTAACTAGGATTTATAAATCATTTAGAGATCTGAAAGCCTCTCCCCAGAACAAGTACAGATATCCACAGAGTTTTACATGTAATTTAAGGGAGTTCACCAGGCCTCTGAGGAACCTGCTTGTATGTACTTCAGGGATTAGCATCCATGTAATGTGATTTCACATCACATTGTAGTCTGAGCAACTACTAACACTGCCCAAGGCACGGTGCTAAAGGCTTCATATAAAGTCTTTTTTTTTTTTTTTAAGATTTTATTTATTTATTTGATAGAGAGCAGAAGTAGGCAGAGTGGCAGGCAGAGGGAGAGGGAGCAGGCTCTCCACTGAGCAGGGAGCCGGGCATGGGGCTCAATCCCAGGACCCCAGGATCATGACCTGAGCCGAAGGCAGCCGCCTAACTGACTGAGCCACCCAGGTGCCCGGCTTCATATAAAGTCTTAAATCATTAGAATGTGGTGTTAATGACTACATCAAAAACTAATGATGTAATGTATGGTGATTAACATAACGTAATAAAATAAAATAAAAAAAAAAAAAGTGGTGTTAATGGGACCAAAGTTGTAGGCTTGAAAGTCTGTTAGCTTTCCATAGGAATTAAGGTCATCATCTAGCTTTCTGACACCTATAGAACATCAATCACAAAGGGCAAAAAAGGTATGTTGTAGCATCACCTGTGTGTGCGAGTGTGTAATACGACTGTAATACAAGAGTGCACAAAGAGCAGTAAGTAGTAGAGATTGAGAGTGGGAAATTAGAGAACTAGTAAGAAAGGGTGATTCTAGGTAAATTAGAGAACTAGTAAGAAAAGAGTGATTCTAGGGAAATTAGAGAACAAGTAAGGAAGAGCGACTGACTCTAGGGGTTTAGATGAGGATGAGAGGAGAAAATTGTGGGGGCAATCTGGAATTGTCTCTGAAAGCAACAGAAAAACTCTACAGAGGGATAAATAAGATGATGACTCCCAAAGGAATTCTCACTCATTTTCCCTTCTGCAGCAAAATTAGAGGGTTTTTGCATTGAGTGAGGCTAAGTAGCAGCTTCTGTGTGCATATCTAGGTGAGCAGTAGCTCTGAGAGAGTGCCGGTGGCAGGTGGTTGTCCTTCAAGAGAGAGCTAAGGTTTTCTTTCTGCCTCCAATAAGTCCTGCGTGTTTTGTGGAAGCAGTTATCATTTGGTGTTTTCTTGCTATTTATTTGTTGGTCTTTCTCTCACTGGAGTATGAACTCTCATGAAAGTGGGGAAACTTGTCTGTTATTTTCATTACTGTCTTGTTCACTAGCTGTAGTGCCTAGATAGGACCTGGTATATAATAGGTATTCTATAAATATTAATCCATTTTTAAAGTTACCTGTTTGTTCCAGATATATATCTTACGTTAGCCATGTGACTTGAGTGGGGGCATGGTTCTACAGGTAAGACCCAAACAAACCTCAGGTAAAGATTCTGGACAGGGGAACTTTCGGGTAAACCACACCATCTGTAATTTAGTAGTCTATCCACACTACAGCTGCCACTTTTGTGAAGCGTATGTTAGAAAAAGGAGGGGATTATATATGTTTTTGTTTGTACTTGTTCATTTTAAAAATAGAACCTGATTTGGGAGCAGGTGATTTAAAATTTCCTTCTGTCTGAATTACGTGATCTAAATGCTTCATGGCAATTAAGCCTCAGTACATCAATACAAATGTTTGAAGGCAATTAAGCCCTAATACATAGGCCTGCCTCTCTCTCCCACCTCCACTTTATATTATATATATGTAATTTTATTTTAACAGAACTACCAATGAGATAAAAAACCTGCAGTACCTACCTCGAACCAGTGAGCCCCGTGAGATGCTCTTTGAAGACAGAACAAGAGCCCATGCAGATCATATAGGACAAGGTTTTGAACGACAGACTACGGCTGCTGTCGGAGTGTTGAAAGCTGTGCACTGTGGAGAGTGGTATATATTAACTACTGCTTTTTGTGTTTGTTTTTGAGCTATTGCTATTTTAATGATAGGTTTTTTTGGCTTCTAAAATTTTTCTTGGGAAGTTTCTCAGTAATTCTCCTTACTGTAAGGAAAGTAAGGTTCATTTTTCACTGTATTTGGATATCCTAATTGTATAATTGCACCAAAGGTTTTCAGTTGTTAGAATGTAGTCTTACTCTTTGGGTTTGACTGGAGAGGGAGAAGCAGGCTCCCTGCTGAGCAGGGAGCCCGATGTGGGACTCGATCCCTGGACCTTGGGATCATGTCCTGAGCTGAAGGCAGACGCTTAACCGACTGAGCCACCCAGGAGCCCTAACATTTAGATTTTATCACTGTTTTTTTGAAGATTTTATTTATTCACTTAGAGAGAGACAGCAAGAAGGGCAGGGGGAGAGGGAGAAGCAGGCTCCCCACTGGGCAGGGAGCCCAATGCAGGGCTTGATCCCAGGACCCTGGGATCATGACCTGAGCCGAAGGCAGATGCTTAACGACTGAGCCACCCAGGCGCCCCTCTACCTCTAATTTTTATGTAGTAAAGTTTCATCTTTAGCATTTAATTTGTTGAAGTATTGACCTTTAAGACAAAGCCCTTAGTTTTTTGATTTGCATAATTAACCAATTCAGATTATTTTAATTTTTCAAAATATGGTTATATACATAGCTATAATAAAATGAGGTTAGTTTTTATTTGTGTTTAGGTCAAAACTCATGGTTTTATCCCTTTGTTTAAATATGTAGAGTGATCTTCTAATTACATTTTAACTTTATTTCTAGGTACTTTTGTTTTGACCACAAACTATTTTTGCTTTAAATTTAATAAGGACTTAACAGAGTGAAACATTAATGGAAGATTCTTCATTATCTCATGTTCTTTTTTAGGCCTGCTCAACCCCGAATAACCAAAGATGTAATTTGTTTTCATGCTGAAGATTTCTTAGAAGTAGTTCAACGAATGCAGTTAGATTTACATGAACCTCCACTGTCCCAGGTATATCTTAAACTATTATTGTCTTCAGTTTAATTTTTATTGTAGAAAAGACTTAATGGTATTCCTGTTTCTTTTTTTTAGTGTGTCCAGTGGGTTGATGATGCAAAACTTAATCAACTGAGGAGGGAAGGCATCCGCTATGCCAGGATTCAGCTGTATGATAATGACATTTATTTTATTCCAAGGAATGTTGTTCATCAGTTCAAGACAGTTTCAGCAGTATGCAGTTTAGCATGGCATGTTCGGCTCAAGTTGTATCACTCAGAGGAGGAGACTGCTCAGAATACAGCTACTCACGAAACAGGCACATCACCAGATTCCACAACATCAGTTCTTGGACCTCACACTGACCATGTGATTTGTGCTGTAAGCAAAACCTCCTTGGATTCTAATTTTTCAGACAAACTTCATTCTAAATCTGAATTACAGCTGATTAAACATGAACCTATTGCAGCTGTAAGAATCAAGGAAGAACCTGTGAATGTTTATATTCCTGAAAAGACTAGAGCACCGAATAATACGGATGGCAAGAATGTTAAAGCAAAATTGGATCATGTTCAATTTACAGAATTTAAGATTGACATGGACTCTAAATTTGAAAATAGCAACAAAGATTTAAAGGAAGAATTGTGCCCTGGAAGTCTCATAAGTCTAGTTGATACAAGGCAACATAGTTCAGCACCTTCAAATCAAGATAGAAAAGATGATGACATTTTGTGCTAAATTTGTACATACCATTTAAAATTCTTTTTTTTTTTTAAAGTTAATAATGTAATAAAGATTCATGAATTCTGAAAGCAAGCCAAGGACTTGCTCCCAAGTCTGTTACAAAATAGAGTTTATGTAGCTTTGTAACATTCCTCAGTGCCTGTCCATAACTGTGAAGGATCAAAGCACTTAGGGCCAGATGCACTGTAAATATTACAGGTTTAAACAAAAGGAGTCTTTAAAGAATCATTTGATTTGGAATTGTAGGTTTTAGAATAGAGCTGACATTAACATATATATATATATTTTTTGTAATATGAGCCAGAATTCTTTTTTGACAATTTAAGGCTTTTCCATAGAGCTTATTTATACCAATTTTTTTTTCATTTTAATGTGTCAGCACTGTAGTGTAAATAGCTTTTAAAAAATCTTTTTAGTGTGATTTATACTGAAATGGGAGCCACTTAATAAAGGTTCATAATAATAAAATGTTTTCTGTTGGGTCTGCAAAAAGACAAACTGACAATTCAGTTAAGTCATTTATTTGGTCTATTACGTTTCTGCTGGTGTATCCATTTAGAGTGGTAATGGAGTGCAAATGTAAGTATTCGAATCTAGTGAATATTTAAATTCCCCACACTGTGTAAGCATTTTTGAAAACAAGATTCAGTTATGAAAGCATATTTATATAATGCGTGTATGTATGGGAATATATATAGATATGTATATCATATTTTGCATAACTTCTTAAATTGCTGAATAAGATGAATATGTGAAACTTCCTAGCCTCACTCCCTGGAATACATTTTAAAATATTTATATTCAACATTCAGAAAGCAGTTTAGGTAATAGAAGCAGTTTTATAAAGTTGGGAGAAACAAGGTCTGTGAGTGGTATTGAACTCTTCTAACTCATGAAGTTACGTGGCCAGATTACATAGCCCTAACGTAAATCTTCTCTATATATATAGAGTGTCTGGAATGAGAAAAAGTTGAGAAAATGTTCTTACTAATAAGCACCTGTACTATATTTAATAGTAGCTGAGTAAAAATCTTTAGTTACAGAATGTTTAGTTGTGAGCAGTTAAAATCCTCTTTTACATTTTTCTCGCAGAACAGGAGGAAAGTCTGACAAATACAAAACCTTAAGGGCCATGACTCAACTGCCATATACAGAGATATAACTAACAAAATAAGATGCGTTACCTCATTTTTCTAAGGATCCTTCTCCCTACCTTTTTCCCAAAAAAGCCCTGGAAAGTAAAATTCGGGTAGGATTGCCAGTGCTAAAGATTGCCTAGCTAAAGATTAAAATAGATCTCTTCAGTGATGGGCTTCAGCACTATTTGAGACTGCTTCCACTACTGCAATTAAAAGTCAAACAAATGTCTTTAATGTATGCTTTGGTGTAAGGAACACTGCTCATTGCACATTTATTTTATTTATCTTTGGTATTTTTCTGGGCTCATACTTTGGTTGATGACTTTTAACTGAGATTCTTTGTGCTGTCTTTTGTTTAGTGTTGCTGTTGAAATTGTTTCTGCTCCAGCCTCATTTGTGGTACCCATAAAACTGCTTATCTTTATGGTTAGGGAGAAGCCACTGAAATCAGTTGCAGCAGTGACATCATTTCTGGCCCGCAGTTTAAAAGGGTTAGGCAAATACTGTAGGAAATCTCAGTGGTTTATAGGAAATCAATATATTTGCAATATAGGAATTTTCATGGGTTAAGGAAGGTATAAATCATGATAATGTAAATAGGGATTTTGTTTTATATGTTACCGTCTTAGCCTACTCCTCACCACTTTAATCTTCTCTTTTAAGCTAAATTTATCATTTGCATCTACTTTTTGGGGATATAAAAGTTCATAGCAAACCAGTATTGAGAAATAGGAGAGCATGTGGTTAAAATGTTTTCTTTTTTAATTGAAGTGGTTAAAATGTTTTCTTTTTTAATTGTAGGGTGATATATTTAACAATATTTTAGTTTTCCAGTAGTATACACGTAGATACATGAGATCATACAGTAATAAAATGTCTTTAGGGTATCCCTCCAAAATATCTTGAGCCTTAAACTTTTAACTAAAAGACATATCTAAAACAACCACAGTGGTTGCTTTTAGGTAGAGTTTCTTATATAACCAATACTCAAACTTCTCCATATTTTGAAAATTTATAACGTTTTGTAAAATACATATATGTATGCATTTTACAATATAAATATATGAAACATAAATCAGTGGGCTCAAGATTTCAAGATACAGCTTTGTCACCTTGAATAATGTTACATCCCTTGTCTTACGGGTTATAATTTTTAAAATCCTCTTTGGATGCAATCTAAGAACTTGCTGATTATCTTTGTTAAACACACATAATTTCTATTTCAATATTGCTTTATATTAATGGTTTCCTAGTTACTACATTCCAGTTCTTTACCTGAACACACTTTTTTTGTTGATTTTTCCAATTTCTTGGACCAGAACGATAAAGCACTTAAGATGTAGTTTCTATATGATCTTATGCTATATAAACAGTTATTATGTAAATTATTAAATCGATACACAGACCTTTAAAAAAAACTAAGGTACCTCAGTGGTGTCTGCTACAGTGCTTTTTTTTTTTTTTAAATTACTTTGGTTCATACCTATTAGCTATTGAAGAAGTAGAATCTTTTCCATTCTCAGGTTAGCTGGTTAGCTAGCAAAAGAATTAAGCATTTGTGATATTTAGTTGAAAACTTGACTAAAGCCATATTCATTATTCATTATCTCCCTTGTCCCTAAGGCTGCTGACCTTAAATAAAGATTAGGTTGATCAGGCACAACACTCATGGTGTGTGTGTGTGTGTAAGATTATTGGAAATACTGTTTATTCCCACATATATTCATTTTCAATCATGTGTGTGTGTGTGTAAGATTATTGGAAATACTATGTTTATTCCCACATATATTCATTTTCAATCTATTCTATAACTTTAGGGAGGGAAGGGCCAGAGAGGGTAGGACGAATTTTATTTCTTGTGTTATGTCCTCAAGGTATTTCATTAGTGTTCCTGAGTGTGAAACGGTTTTTTTCCCCAAATACATAATGGCAGGTGAGATCATTTTTGTAAATAATAGATTAGCACTGTTTTGGTAAATTTGCATTCAGTTATTTTGTTGGACAAGTTTATTGTCATGTAAAGCAAATATCTAAAAATTCATTTTACATTTAGCAGAGATGCAAGATTTGTTTTTAGAGTGAGAGGAATTTTCCTTGTCTTCCACCTTTCAATAAATACTAAAATTGATAACTGTAATCTTTTTACCTTTGTTTTGTATTATTTTCTTATATTTGACATTTTATTTTCGTCTCGTCATCTTCAAGAGTTCTTGTTTCTTTGTCTTCAAATGAAACCATAAGATCTTGAAAGTGATTCCAATCTGAAAGTCTTTTTTTTCTCTTAAAAATTATCAAAAGTTGATTCATGCCAACCTAGAATATTGAGGATTACTTTAAGCAAGGCTGTTAAACTAGTTCAGTGTGGGTGCTGGGATGGCATGCTAAATCACTTCCCTTCTCTCTAGACAGGACTATTTCTGTCCCAGGAGGGGAGGACAAAAGTGCATTGTTTTCAAGATACTTTTAAGCTGGTAAAAAGTGACATGATGGGTTTTAGGTCTTCAGAGTGATAGAAGAGCTCTTGATTATTAATATTCCACCTGATGTAACTACTTTGATATGTAAACAGAATTTTACTGGTTTTAGAATGCCTTTTCTATTTCATGAAAGAGTTATGTTTGACATGTTTGGCACTGACAGTGTACCTCAGATAAAATAATTAAAAGGACAACTCAGAAGAAGTATAAATCTCTATCTCTGCTCTGGCTTTTTTTTTTAACATACTGCATATTGCAGATGGAAACCATCACTTTTTAGAATGTCAAGCACAAGAGGCTAAAAGCAGAGATGGCTTTTCTTCTTTACGTTTACAGATGTTCTAGGTCATATCTCTACTGGGAGATAGGGAAAAAGGAGGGGATAACATCTTGCATTTCAGGTTATCTTCCCTTCTAGGATTTTAGGCCCAATCAGGGAGTGTGAATGAGCTGAGAATAAAATGTAGGCAAATAGAATTTATGTTAACTAGAAATTAAAAGTAAAATTAAAACATACTACTTATATGTTTTATTACTATTATTTGCCTTCCAAGAACTGCACTATTAAAATATTAGCACTCTGGATCCTTCTACACATTTTGAAATTCAGAATTTATGCATCTATATTTTTAAAATGTTAAGTCTGTATGCTTTTCTGTAAAGTTCATTGCCTTGGTACTACTGAAGACTACAAAGTATGCAGATTCAGAGACAAGTCAGTATAGTTGCAAATATTTTGCATAATATGGTGTTTAAAATTTTATTTGGACAGGCAGTTCTACATCCTCCCTCTACCCAAGTTTCTTCTTTCTTTGAAATTTTGTTTTTGTTTTTAACTGAGCCAGACGTTTATGTGAAAAATCTCGAGTCTTCTATCTTCTTTAAAAAAACAAAAACAGAAACTTTAGTCTGGCTTTTGTTTATGCTGTTGTTCCATACCTCTTCCTGAGTTCTTAGAAAACTCTGTCTGCCTTCACTTCCTCATTTCACTATAATTTTGTCTTAATCCTCAAATTTAATCACCCGGCTGAAGTGGTTCTCTCAAAGGTCACCTTTTGACTGCCAAATTCATTGGCTTCATTTCATACTTCTGTTTATTTGACAGAGTGTCACAGCGAGAGAGGGAACACAAGCTGGGGGAGTGGGAGAGGGAGAAGCAGGCTTCCCGCTGAGCAGGGAGCCCAATGCGGGGCTTGATCCCAGGACCCTGGGATTATGACTTGAGCCGAAGGCAGACACTTAATGACTGAGCCACCCAGGCACCCCTTAATACTTCTG
Source organism: Mirounga angustirostris (assembly GCF_029215605.1). Taxonomy (NCBI): domain Eukaryota; kingdom Metazoa; phylum Chordata; class Mammalia; order Carnivora; family Phocidae; genus Mirounga; species Mirounga angustirostris. Next base: position 84,449,348 of record NW_026991720.1, on the reverse strand, counting down.
TTTAATCCTTGTGGCACTTGTTAGCAATCTTTTACTCCCTAAAACTCTATGTATGACCTATCTGTTCTGTTTTGCTTTTCCATTTCTTTGGATGTCTTCTTTTGCCTTAGCCACCACTATTTAAAGCAATCTCAGGTTCTTTAGGTCTCTACACTTTGTCCCCGAATTATCTTCGTGACCTCATGACTTCAGTTAGCCTTGATTTCTCACTTCAGCTCTAAGGATCTGTGTAATCAGAATTAAATCCTTCTCTTCTCCCTTGCCCCCAAGCATTAGCTCTTCCTTTCCCTCCTAATTTGGGTATCGGCATCACTATGTCTCTACCTAGTCATTGCAGTTACCTGATTTCTCTTTTCTTCTAACTATATACAATGTGTCATGAGATTTTCTTGAGTTGACCCTGGAAATGTTCATAATTTGTCTACTTTCTTGTTATAGTAGATGTTCATCTTACCTGGACTCTTAAAATAGCCTAAAATGTTCCAGGCTGCCTGCAGTCCTCTGCCTCTACCCCCATTCCAATCCATTCTTTGTTACTACCAGATTAATCTAAGATAGATATGATTGTTACTCTTTTGCTTAGAAATATTCCGTGGCTCCTTTCCTAAAGTCTAGAAGCCAAATCTCAGTATCACACCAAAAAGCCTTCATGATATGGCCCTTCCTTTCCAGCTTCATCCACCAGTCTTCCATTAATGTGCCCAATTTTCAGCTTTACCAGGAGCCAGGACTTGCCATTTCCTTTGTGTACTTTTAAAATTCTTTGCTTTTGCTGGGGAAATCTCTGCTTGGAATATAATACCATGAAATCTTTTTTCAAAACTCTAGTTAAACATCTTCTCTTCTGTGTCTTTTACTGAGTTCATCTGTTCCAACTGTCCCCTCACCCCAAAGCTGGTGTAGAACCATTTCTTCGCTCTGCTTCTTGTGTCCCTTTGTTCATATCATTTAATGTACACATTAGTTAAGTACACGTTGGGCTTTACCTAAACCATGAACTAGAAGTTACAAGTTTTTTCTTTTTTAATCCCTTTGTATCCTTGACACCTAATATATACACTTGGTATTCAATAAATATTTGAAGGAACAAAAGTTGTACCTTAACTTTACTGGGGTGGGAAAAACTATGTGGGTTTCTATGATATAAAAACTGACTTTATTTCGTAATGTAATTCTAGAATTGCAATAGAAAAGTGGAGAAAATTAGATTAGCAGGCACTATAAAGAGACCGAGTTTCTATTTTGTACTTCAGTCTTATGAATAAAGTTTAAGAAGCTACCTGTTAAATATCTAGGCCCATTGGGCAATGTGGAGAAAGTATTGTAAAGATCGTTAAACCTGTAAAACTCACCCAACTTTTTTCTTTAACTAGAGATACACTCATTACAAATTGAGGGTAAATTTAAACTAGACCTAAAGTGATTAAAATGGCAAATATCATATAAGAAGCACCTTAATATCTTATAGTCTGAATCAGATTTTTAGCGTGCTAAGTCTTAACTTGGCAAGATAAAGCCTCCCTATTGATACAAATACTCAAAAATTGAAAATATTGAAGGTGATAACATGCACTCATATTTTTAGTCAATATCCATTCTGTTGCAGGAGTGGGACAAGGACATAAAGGTGGCACATTTTCACAGACCTTCTTCACTAGTATGATACTATGCTGAGGGCATTTGAGCAGTACAGCTATGGCTCATGAAAGGGGAATACACTTGTATAACGTTGAGAAATCACCTAGCTTTTATTTCATATCAGTAAAAGGGGAGGAGGGAATAACCTATTCTGCTAATTGGTGGTGAAAATTAAATGACAGAACATGCCCAAGGCTTAGTGCATTGGTTTATATATTGTAGATACTACAAATGTTAGCTTCTGATTCTGGAATTAACATAGTAAAAAGAATAGAAGAGCTATGTTCTGGGTCAGCCTAATCATTTTATGCCTTTCTCACTATCTTTTCTCTGTATTCCTCTAATTTTGGGCAAAGGATAAGCATCTGGGAAGAGGAAGATGTTTATCAAGGGGTCATGAGGTATGGTGGAGGTAGGTAGATTTCCAAAACATACTTGTTCCTAGTTCACTATTTTGCCCAGGGCCAGCAATTCAAAAATCATGTTACAGACTGCCTTTTCCTGATTACAAATTTGGGTTTGTAGTATATAGATGATAGTGGTAGTAAATTTACTTTGTGGTGTAAGATATCAGTATGATTACAGTATGGTAATTTGAACATAGGACAAGCAAAATGAGAGTAAAACATTGAAGTGTAAAGTAGATCCCTCTCATAAAAGTTTTTAGCCTAGGGTTACTTTATTTGGCATATTTGATAACTGGTATGTATCTTCCATGGATGAATTCTTATTTTTTTTTTCTTCAATAGCAAACCTATTTTGGAAATAGCATTTGGAGTTAAAACTTCTCCATTTATCAATGACCAGGGACTGATTTCATTTCATTTACCTGTGCTTTAGTTTTTCCATCATTATTATAATGAGGGTTTTTTCTTTGTTTTATCCTGTTTCTAACACTAATTCCCGTGTACCTTCACTACGTCATGAATTATAAGAACACCAAACAACTGACATTTACTGTGCAAACATGACCAATCAAGATTAAAGGAAACTCCTTTTGTAGTTTGTGGCCTGTTTCTTAATATAATGCTAAAAGGATTCTGATTAATTTTCTCTCAGTAAAGAGAACTATTCTTGATGACACAGGTGCATAGTAATATGCCTGCCTCTAATGAAAGTTCTGTGGTTTCCTCTCCTTTTTTGGCCATCACTTCTGTTCATCAGTCACATCCGTTTCTCTTATTTGCTGCACTGTAAAACAGCAGAGAGGAAAGCAGATGACCTAATTTGTAAGGTGGTTAATAACTTTTAAAATCACAGTAAACTTTAGCCCACAGATGGATCTTTACTTCTAGAAGCTGTGAGCAACAAATTTTCTTGGTGCTTGAAAGCTCTCTGTTGGTGGATTTGTGTTCATGTTTCATGTGGTGGATTGATGGTACCACCATACCCAGCCTCTGTGTTCATGAAATATTGCTGAACAAGTTGTGAATTCTTTGAATATTTTCTACTTTTCATATTTTCAAATCTTAAAAAAGTTATTTTGTTTACAAGTTGCTTTTACTCAGAATTTTTGATAAATCTTTTGCCCCAAACCAGAATAAGTTACTTCTTGTCCATACTGACCTGGAAAATACTGGCTTCATAAGGAACCTTTCATGTTTAAGTTAAATCTTTGTATTATAAAGGAAATATCCTAGAACTAAAAACAAATGGGAAAGTATTTTTCTGCAATATTGTTTATATATTATTCCGTTAGTTTTGCTTTTTCTGTGAGCATAATTTCTGCTCTGTCTAATTATTTAATGTTTTAAATGTATTCCAACCACTGAGACTGTGACATTGTAATGTATAAGAAATATACATCTGGTCTTTATCCTTATTCTGGGCACAGGAATTCCTTGGAATTTCCTGTTAGTGTGATAAAGGTGTCTTTTGAGCTTATGTTAATGCGGTGACTTGGAAAACTCCTAGGTAACCTAAGGATGGGGGCTGGTTGCCAGGGAGAAACAACCAAATGATTAAAGGGTTGGAACTTTCCTCCTTCCTTATCTCCCAGGGGAGAGGAACTGGAGATAGGGTTCAGTCACCAATGGCCAATGATTTAATTTATATGCTATGTAATCAAGCCTCCATAAAATCCTAAAAGGACAGGGTTCAGAGAGCTTCTGGGATGGTGAACACAAGGAGATGGGGCAAGAGTGGTATGCCCAGAGAGCATGGAAGCTCCTTGCCCCTTCCCCATACCTTGCCTTACCATTTCTTCCATCTTGCTGTTCCTGAGTTATATTCTTTCATAATAAACTGGTAATCTAGTCTGTAAAATGTCTGAGTTCTGTGAGCTGCTCTAGCAGATTAATCAAGGAAGTCGGAACATCCAATCTATAGCTGGATTTGTATTTGGTATCTGAAGTTTGGAGGGAGGAGGAGTCTTCTGGGGTCGAACCCTTAACCTGTGGGATCACATAATATTTCCAAGTAGTGTCAGAACTGAAAGAATTCCTTGGTGGTATGGGGATCACACACACACTGGAATTGGTGCCAGAACCAAGGAGGTGCACGTCAATAACTCAATGCTGCTGCAAGTTGTTTGCTTAGGCTGTCGGTGTACTAACTTTAAGAAAAAGTTCTACTTTCTGGGAACCTCTCAGACACTACTACAATTAATTGATCCTAGTGGGTTAACAGGTTGGTTATTGTGCTGACTTTTAGATACAATTCTTACCAGTTTCTCTTATTTCCTTGGAGACCTGTCCCACCTTTTCTCTTAGAAATCTCACACAGAATTTCTGCTTTTGCTTGTTTTATGACCTAGCTTAGAGGTGTTTTTTGTATGGCTGTGAGGCAAGGATAGTTTTTATAGCTCTAAGTAATTGGAACAAAAGTCGAAAGAATACTACCTTGTGATATGTGGAAATTTTACAAAATTTAAGTTTCATTGTCCATAAAGTTTTATTGGAACATAACCCATGGTTTATGGCTTCTTTTTCATCACAGAGCTGATCCGAGCTGTTGAGACAGAAATGGTATAGCCCACAAAGCTTAAACTATTTACTAGATAAACCTTTACAGAAAAAATTTTGCTGACTCCTGACCCAGCTAATTGTTTGCACGTGGTGCTGTCCTTTTCCTTTTCCCTGTGAGAGATCATACTTAGATAATACTTGCACAAATACAGCTTTTGCTGAATTTCAAAATCCTCCTATCTGGTTTCTCACTGAGATGAAAGCGTTCTTCTACTTTGAATCTATCATTAGAGAGACCAAATTTTTTTGGATCTCTCAGCTGAATTAGGAATATCTAATCAAGTCTGGAACATTATGTTCCCCATATTAACTATCCTTTTCCATCCTATTTTTAGATGCTCAAAATAGGAATATATACCAATTGTAAGACAGGAAAACGCTTGTAACTGATCAATTTTTATTTATTTAGCGTAGCTCTGTAGTTTCAAACAAGGAGTTCAGCTATATTAATTTGTGGTGTTGTAGCTTAAACTTTGTCATGTTATCTGCTTTACAAAGGAGAACTAGACCAAAGTGCTATATTCAAAGCAATCCTCTCAAGTACTAGCAGCCAGAAATCACTTTCTTGTGTGTTAGATATTTTTAAAACAGACAAAATACTACTTTGGGTTCTTCCCAAAGCTAAAAGTGAGGGCTGTATAGGTCAAGAACAATCACCTGCTTTAGAGTTATAATGTCCATAAGACTGTTTGGAATAGTTAATGTCACCTATGCTTCACTGGAATGGGTTGAGTGCCTTGGTAGGATCATCTATAAATTCTCAAGCCAGGACACTTTTAAGAGTGAAAGGGGAGGGGCGCCTGGGTGGCTCAGTCGTTAAGCGTCTGCCTTCGGCTCAGGTCATGATCCCAGGGTCCTGGGATCGAGCCCCGCATCGGGCTCCCTGCTCCGCGGGAAGCCTGCTTCTCCCTCTCCCACTCCCCCTGCTTGTGTTCCCTCTCTCGCTGTGTCTCTCTCTGTCAAATAAATAAAATCTTTAAAAAAAAAAAAAAAAGAAAAAGAGTGAAAGGGGCACTAACTTCCTGAACCCCAGGACAAAGGCATAAATAGGAACTGTCCTGATTCAACCATGATGAAAGGTCCCTCTAACTTTAGGAAGAGGCAAGCCTCTGCTCTGTTTTAATATGCCACCTGTAATTCATGGGTCATAAAGGGAGAAGTAGCAATGATGTTAGCTTAGATAAAAATCTGTCAAACTCTCAGATTCCTTCTGAATGTAAACATGAAGTGGCACAACTATTTCAGTAACTAGGTTTTTTTCCTCCATAATTTACAAGCACAAATGATCATTTACTTTGGTCATAATGAGGCTATGATCTATTAAAACTTCTACCCAAATAATGTAGATTAAAGATTTCTTATTTATATACTTTAAAAATTGACCACATATGTACAACAGATTATTAAGAGTCAAGTAGAAAAATAAGGTCAAAAACAAACTTTATTTATATAGGGATAATAAGGATATTAATAACTGAAATATTGAATAAGCTTTGGATTGACTAGAAGTCCATGATTCACAAAGACTATTTTATGGAAGCAGTATAAAACTACATTTGGTTATTTTCTCAGTTCTCTGGTATTCTTCAAGCTTGCAAGGATTCAGAACACTTTAATGATAGCTTGTTGAACGGCAATAAAATGAATGATGTCCTTAGAAGTCAGTCTCTCACAAAAAAGACGTTATATCCAAGTTCTATCAAAGCCCCAGCCAGTAAGGCCCATAAAGGAATGAAAACATAGGACAGATTCATGGTAGTAAACTGTTCCAGTTTAGCACAGAGTGCAAGGCAGAAGGCTAATTTAAGTAACATTGCAATGAGGTACCAGGCTTTTTTTTTAATATTGTGTGATCCATGTCGAGGGTCAAAGCCAGACTTACATCGCCCAGCCATTTTCACAATCAGCATAACAAGAAGGATAGTATCAAATATCCAGACTGGAATAAATATGAGGAACCAGTTCCAAGGTGCCTTCTCATCCAGTTTCAACACCAACATGATCAAGAAGAGTAATGTGAAAAGCCAGGTGAGTAGTACTCTCTGAGCCAAGGACATTCTCATTTAAACAGTTTAAAGAGGCTGTTGCAGAGTCGAAAAAAGGGAAATATACCCTAAGAGAAGGAAAAAAAGTCAGGATTGTTTTGATACCAGAAAAAAAAAAATCACTTCCATTCCTGGTGAACAAAGCTTGTTCTTCCCCACTCACAGATTTCCTAATTTTGAAAACATTCTATTCTTCCTTTCAAACCCTGTAAAATTTGTAGACATCTTTGACAACATTACATTCATCATTCCTTATAGGCCATGACAAAATACAATAAAACTTTTAGTATATCAACTGGGCGTAAGCTCTATTCAAAATGTCTCAAGAATAGTCTGTTCCTTTTCATTGCTGTCACTCAAGTCCAGGTACTCATGACTTTATTCCTGTACCTCAGGGATATTCTTAAATTCTTTTTGTACATCTGTACATCTATAAATTTTCATTCAATTTCAAGATGTACTAAGAAAAAGCATTCAAAAAGTAGTGAAAAAGGAAGTGCTTATCAGGTCAAGGGAGGAGAGTTTTAATAAGGAGGGAATGGTTAACAAAAATTCAGATATTAAATAGAATTAAGAGTGTGAGGAGATCTTTGGGCTAAATAATACAAAATATATTGGTAATACTGGATTTTCACACAGCTTAGTCTGTGGGTCTTTTTAAATTAAATTTTCTCACTGCAATTCTTATAAATACCTATTAGTCTGAATTTTTCTTTTTAATACTACTCATTATATATTTTTTGGTTTGTGGTATAAATCCTGATTTTTTGCTACTTGCTATCCAATAATCAAGACCACTTAAACTTTTGACATTTTGTTATTATTAGATGCTAAATTATTCAATAATTTAGGCTCTTTCTCTCTCTCTCTCTCTCCCTTTTTTTAAAGAATGTGGGGCTTGAACTTAGGCCTCTGAGATCAAGAGTTGCATGATCTACCAACTGAGCCAGCCAGGCAACGGAAAGTTATTTCTTACATCCCTAAAATATAAGATCTGTCTATAGATCTGTCCTACTGACCTATATTTCTGTTTCGCACTAGTACTATATGACTGTGATTAGGTATGTTCTAGGATATACTCTAATATCTGAAAGGACTAGTGCCTACTACTCATGGATTTCTTTTCCAGAATATTTTGCCCTTTCATTTTTTTTTCACTGCTAAAACCATTAATTCTTAAAAACTTGGAAGTTTGATTGGGACACATTAATCTATAATACATAGGTATAAGCATTTATTTAGTCTTCACATACAGGTTGATAGTATGTTCTATACTTGTTCAAGCTTTTTATAACAACCTTGTGACCATTTGGAAAAAGGGTAAGTAGAATGGAAATCAGAAGCCAGACTGCAGCAGTTGGGTGAGGAGTTAGCAAAATGTAAACAGTTGACAACACTTTATTTCTCTGAAACATTTGAAGAAGAGAAGATGAAAGACAAGACATATAATGAGATTGAGAAAGGGTCAGGAAGAAATTTTTCAGTAAAGGAAGAATCTAAATATGATTATAAACTGAGGGAAATAGGCCACAAAGGAGAGAGAGACGGAGAGAGGATACCTGATGGAAAGAGGTAAACATCAGAAGGTGGTGGGGTAGCAAAAGCATGAGGGGTAGGAGTAAAAATGCAGGAAGAAATAAGAAACAAGGAAAAAGTGAAGAAACTGGCTAGATGAATAAAATGCCCTAGACTAGCATGTTTAATTAATTATATTTTAAAACTAACTTTGAGGGGCGCCTCGGTGGCTTAGTTGGTTGGGCATCTGCCTTTGGCTGGGGTCATGATCTCGCAGGGTCCTGGGATCAAGCCCCACATCAAGCTCTCTGCTCAGTGGGAGGTCTGCTTCTCCCTCTTCCCTCCCCCGCTCGTTCTCGCTCTCAAATAAATAATCTTAAAAAAAATAAAACTAATTTTGATATTGTTTGCTACACCTCTACTACTTTAAAGAGTGGGTGGCTATCATGGGGCAAGAGTGCGTATCTGTTTTACTATAATAGTGACTTACGGATCTCCTAAATCCCCTTTCCCCTGACACCCATCTGCTAGCACTTGTTTACTTAGCTGGCAGATCGGATGCTTCATACTGCAGTATGAAAAGCAGATGCTTTTGCTCCCAGGAGGGCATTTTCTCCAGGTCGCCTTTCCTGACCAAAGGCTGCCATGGTGGGATATGGGGCTGAATTTGGAAGAAGAGGTGCAAAGAGTGTGAACTGATTATTAACTACAAATGGATTTCATGCTGGAAATCAAGTTTGCTCAAACCTGATCTCCAATCTATCTGACCATTTTTTGTGAACGTTTAAAAAGTTTATGATAATACACTTGCTTATTTTTTTAAAAGGTTTTACTCATTTATTTGACAGAGTGAGAGAGGGAACACAAGCAGGGCGAGTGGGAGAGGGAGAAGCAGGCCTCCCACTGAGCAGGAAGCCTGATGAGGGGCTCGATCCCAGGACCCTGGGATCATGACCTGAGCCGAAGGCAGACGCTTAAGGACTGAGCCACCCAGGCGCCCCAATACACTTGTTTAAACACAACTTTTCCATCAGCCATTGGGTAAGTCAGGGTTCAAATTTTTGCATATAGGACTGAGTAAGCAACTGGTCATAGAAACGGTTGCTGCACTCAACACAGGTACTTCAGGGACGGAGATGGAAGGATGATAGAAAGAGCACAGTCCTGTGGCTTCGAGTTTTATAATGTGGGATGCAACAAAGTTCTGTACGCACTTACACTAAAATGCCCTCAACTGGGAAGCACTATGCCGATATTTAAATGAGGTCTGAAGAATTCTAGATGCAGGGCGTTACAACGCCAATTTTACTTGTTCATAAATCTTCATTAATTGAAGTAATTTATTTCCTACTACTGGCCGTCTTTTGTCTCAACAGAGGGGGCTGCATGCTCCAAAACAAAAATTTGCTCTAGTAAAGTCCTATTTGAGGTGACTACTTCTGGTACCAGGAAGATAGTTAAGTATTAGTTCATATGCTTTCTCATCCATTGTCAAAATCTTCTGCATTGTCCCAAGATGGAAATCGAAAGGGCTCTGCCCACAATTCCAGCATCTAGCAGTTGTGTGTGCACTCATTAATGTGCCCACGGTGCGGTCTACACAACCCCCATTTCCTTCCCTGGCTACTGCCAGCACTCTTCCAAATGAACTCACCCCATCCCAAAGACAGTTTTGCTTAGGAGCCCACAACACAATTCCTCTAAATAATGAGTCGCTTTCGAAAGGCGCCCGCTTCAACAGCCTTGTCGAACTTAACCCTCCTTCAGAGGAACAGCGTTCTGCTTACAACTTACATGATTTGGGGGCCTACTTGTCCCTAGAACTTCAGGACGTTCCTAAACTATCCTCGCCCTCAGTCTTCCAACACCTACGGTTCGCCCTAATTCGGACTATTCCCATTCTGCGCTTTGGGCCCAGCACATTTTGGGAGCTGAACGCGGTTTCTTGCACACGATCCAAAACGCACGCAGAAGCCTGGTGCCAAGCAGGTGTCTGTACGTTTGGCAGGAAGCGTAAAGGGGTGGGAGGCAGCGACAAACCCCCTGAGGCATCGGGAAGCCGGCTCCGGGGCACCGGGTGGGCAAACGCACCTCGGGAGAATGCCGGCCCATTGGAGCCCGGGACTCACCTGGCAGCGCCGCTGGCCGGAGAGCGGGGAGGGGCGCGAAGATCAGAAAACTCGCCAGTTTGGATCCTTGGCCTTTTCCACGCTTTCTCCTCCATTAAATCCAGAACCCGTCACATGATAATCAAGAAAAAGATCTCAGTTCCGCCTCCCCAAACCACCGCGGTGGTGGCTCTGTGTTCTACCTCAGGGCCACACCCACATCCGGGGCAGGTTCCCACCGCCCCTGGGTCTACCCTCTCTACCTATAGGTAGAGAGGATGCCAATCTAGTTTCAGAGGCCCTTTTCCCTGTGGTAATTGGACCATTTGGCCACCAGTGCGAACCAACCGACCTTTTCTTACGTTCGGGTTTGTCAAAAAGGCTGCTCTACGAGAAGCCACTAGGCCCGCCTCCCTACCGCTACGGGCTAGGAGGAAAGTCAGTCTAAGCACAGCCTGGAGTATCCGTGATCCCATTGGGCCCACAGACGCCAATCAGACCAGCCAACGCTCGGCTCCGCCCCCGAGGGGCGTCCCGCCCCTTCTCTCGCCCTCCCCGCCCGCGCGCGGAGACTGCCCGCTCCGGCGCAAAATCCTGCGGGAGAGGGGGTGGGGCGACAGCTCCGGAGGCAGCGCTCCCGCCGGCAGCCTCGTTGTGACTCCTCCGGCTCCCGCAGCGGCGGCGGCGCTCGCCTCGGAGTCTCCCGCGCGCACCCCAGCCGCCTCCTAGCGGCGCGGCGCCCGCTCCTACGGTAAGAGCCGGCATCACCTCCGTGCTTGGGCGGGCCGTGTGGAGGTCGTTGGGTTCTGACAGAATCCTGGGGATGGAGCAGGACGAGGGACGAAAGCGGAGGGCAGGATGGAGGTGCGGGCTCCGGGGCCAACGCATCGCCCTACGCCGCCGGTGACTTCCCCGGCAGCCGCTGGCACCTGCGTGCCGGGGGCAACCGCGGTCCCCTCCCATCATTTGACCGGTGGCAGAGGCTCAGCCTCCCTCCTCCCGAGCCCGTGCCGTCCTCGAGCCTAAATGGTGACGGGCCGAAGCTCGGCGCCGCCTCCCGCCCCTCCGCCCCCTCTCGCGGCCCCTCTCCCCCGCTTCCTTCCCCTGGCGCTGTGCTGGGGGCGCGCCGGGTCCTGGAGGGCGTGCAGGGGCATCGGGTGGCGGAGCCCGGGCGGGCGGGGGAGGCCAGCTAGCCGCCGGAGGAGTGGGCTCGGGCGGAGGGGGCGACTGTGCGCACGCAGGACGCAGGCTGGAGGGAGGGTCTTTGCCCTGCACCCACTGAGCAGGCAACAGTGTAGTTCTGATTCCAGCACTGCGGAGCGGGTGCTGAAATTCTCTCGGGGGCCTTAAGGGCTGTCTTCCCCTCTGGAAACAATACTGCAGTCCATCGGCTTGCTTTACCTTTTCTTATTTTATCTGCCTGATATTGACAGCCAGTATTTTGGTATTGTTCCTTCGAGTCATGACTTCTAAACTCAACCTCCTTCTATAACTTTGGAGATCATTCTGTCACTGATCCATCACTCTTTATTTTTAGCCTGACCAAAAAAAAAAAAAAACGAACTGCTTTATATCATCATGTACTGACTGGGAAGTACAGAATCTGGAATAATATATTAATCTAAGTATTTATATACCAAGTAGTTTTTAAATTCGTGAATTATTAAATATTTTGTAATTTATACTTGCTGTCTTTGTTTATGGTATATCCTGCCTACTTTGAGGTTATTTTGTTAATTGTGTGCTTTGATTTTAGTTTTTGGTTAGCTTGAGCCAACTAGATATTTTAGGATTTTTCTTTCTTTATCCCCCTAAGACTTTGGGCATAGCCACTTTATTTGCTCTTGTTATTAGAGATCATGTATGTTTAAAAAAAATTTTGTTTCCTCCCCAGCTGGATTTTTTCATAGCATTTTAAAGTTGGAAGGGAGCATTCTGAGAATTTGGAAACTATGCACTTTAGCCTAAAGAGCTGTAAAATAGCATAACAATTTGAAATCCTAACTTCTTGGAGTAAACATTGCTAAGTTTAAGAGAAGGAAATGTTCAGTTGTAGTGGCTCAGCCTCCAGATTCCAGAGGAAAGCAATCTAGAGGTCTGAGGAGAATGAGCCATGCCTGAGACCAGACACAAGGTGGTTCCAGGAAAATTTCTGGCTGGGGAAATAGCCTGTCTCCCATGCAGGTTAGTTGTGTGCATGCATCAAATAGTATTAAGTTAGGTGTTAGTCAGGTAGAAAGTGTCTTTTCTGACTTTTACCACTTTCTGATAGGCCATGAAAACATAGTAAGAGAAAAAAGTATAATGGGGGCACTCTTGTATAGTCAAACCTCCCAGAGTAAACTCTTTTTTGAGTCCAAACTGGCAGTGGACAGTTGGCCCTAAAAATCAAGTAGGTGGTCTGAGCAATTTTTATTTTTTTATTCTATTATTATTTTTTAAATGTTTATTTGTTTGGTTTAAGTAAGCTCTACATCCAGTGTGGGGCTTGAACTCACAACCCTGAGATCAAGAATCACATGCTCTACCGACTGAGCCAGCCAGGCATCCTGGCCTGAGCAATTTTATTTTATTTTACTTTTTTTGGCCTGAACAATTTTTAAACCTATGAACCTTTTTGCCAGCCCATTTAATAAAATTTTAAGGAATTTGTAATTAAAAAGGCTACACTAGACTAAGCCAAAGACAATTTAGGGTGGCATGTAGAAAAAATGAGGGTCGAAAAATAGTTGGATTGCTTCTATACTGTCTTGTTTAATCTTTATAATGCTGTGAGGCATGTACTGTGATTACTGTTCTGTTTTATAGATGAGTTAACCAAAACTTCGGTTAACTCATTTGTTCAAGATTTCTCACCTCATAAGTTGGTGGAGGTGGGATTCAAATCCAGGCAATCTGATTACAAAGCCTAAATTCCAAGCCAGTATGTTTTACCACCACAGTGGCTTCGTAGAGACCTGGTACAAAGGAGAGACTAATCAGTGAAAACTAATGCTGCAAAGTCATAAACTGAGTAAGAATATTGTACATATTCAGTAACACTTTGAGTCACTGTATAGTAGGCATTGTTGAGTATTGTTGGGGATGTAAGGATGGAGTCACCTGTCCTGTCGTTAGTGGGGGAGAGAAATAAACAAATAATCATAATACAATACAGTGTATACCATAGAAGAGTGCCATAGAGTTTGTGATTTAATAGAAGAGAATTCAGTTGAAGTTTAGGCATACCAGCATTTGAATTCCTGTTTGGCTTTGTGACCTTTAACATGATAGTAAACCTTTTTCAGCTTCAGTTTTCTTATCTGTTAAGTGAGATGAATTACTTCAAAGCGGAGTATTAAGCATTAAACAGAATATGTAGAGTACTGGCACACTGGTAAGCCCTGAATAAAGAAGACTGAATAATATTCAGAGGCGGAGTGGAGAAGGGGTTGGAGGTGTGGCTACCACTGGAGCCTTCAAGGGTAAGTAGTAGTTTTCATGGTTGGGGAAGGAGGGCATCCTACACAGATAGAACAGGAGGCGGGGTCACAGAACAGGAATGTGGATTGTTGAGGGAATGGCAAGTAATGGTAGCTTTGTATAAAAAGTATTTGTGAAGGCCAAAATTTAAATGGTAATTGTGTATAAATGTGGCTAGGCAAGGTGAGTACTACCCAATTTTGATTAAAATTATAGGAAATCCTCAACGGTTTGGGAATTGTTACATTTTTATTTAATATTTACCGTTTAAGACTTTTTTTCCCCAGTGACAATTAAAACTTCTTTTCCAAACGTGTCCAGCTAAGCACTTTCATTATTTCATTGCAGTAGTTCATTCTGAGCTATAAAGGAAGACTTACACCACCACTAGAGGCATTTGCACATAATTTGTGGAATGTATTTTGGGATTACTTTAAAAAGAAGAATCTTAAAGTGACTGTTGCTTCCCTTAACCCTTTTACCGAGTATGTAGCCACATAGGGCCACTATTGCAAACTACCCTTTGTATATATGCTGACTGCCTTTTCTGAATCCAAATTTGAGATGTAACGGTGAGACAGAATGTTTCAAATTGGGGCTGTTCTTAAAAAAATCTGAGAAAAAGTCCCATGTGTAAATCTTCCCTTCAGGTTAGCACAGACCCATGAATACTTCCACTGGATTTATAAAGGTAGATTTATATGTAATGTATGTATGTACATGTATGACATGTAAATTCATGACCAGAATTATCTAAGTTGAAAATATTAAATGCCATTTAGGAAAGCTGCTTTTGTATTCCAACTTGTTATTCTCATACAAATTGCTAAAATGACACAAAGATCAGATTTCACATGAGAAAAACGGACTGCTTCCTAGACCAGGTAGTTTTAGAGTACTAGGAAAGAAAATATGTTGGACTTCATTCTGAGTGGTGAACAGGAACTGGGCAGGAAATGGCTGTGGCTGAACCACTACCTGATAATAATCATAACATGATTGAATTTGACATTTAATGAGAGGAAGTAAAGGAGAGAAAAAGTGCACTGTATGCAGCTTTCCAGTTTCAGAAACAGTAGGGGGAAAGGACTGTTAAAAGTGTTTCTACAAAAAAAAAAAAAGTGTTTCTATAGAAGTTTTGAAGGTATGTAGTAGGCACTGATATTTGTTGCATAAATGAAAGCACCTTAGTAAAACATTCCATAAAAGGTCTGTTACAGATAGCAAAAAACTAAAGTTGTGTGGCACGAATTTTGGTGCTCTGCAGACCTACGTTCAAGTCTCAGTTCTACAGTCCATCAGTTGTGTGACTTTGGGCTCATTATGTAATCTTTTCGAGGTTCAGTTTTATTTAATCATAAAATGGAGATACTGTGCAAGATTTTGAGAATTAAATTAGCTAATGTACGTAAAGTACTTGACACATTGTCTGGCTTATAAGACATGTTCAAAAAACAGTTGTTGCTGTTATTTGACTAAGTTGAATAGGTGTAATTTTTATTTTATTTATTCATTCATTCATTTATTCATTTATTTTAAAGGGTGGGGTGCAGAGAGGGAGAGGCAGAGAGAGAATCTTAAGCAGGCGCCACACTGGCTGTGGATCTTGAGACAGGGCTCAATCTCACAACCCTGAGATCGTGACCTGAGCGGAAATCCAGAGTCGGAGGCTTAACTGACTGAGCCACCCAGGTGCCCTGAACAGATGTGTTTTTTTTTAAAAAAATACAATTCTCAAACAGAGTAAGGAGAGCCAGAAAATGGCAAACAAACAAATAAAACCTTAAGAGGAGACGATAGGATGTTACACAGGCAATAGGCACAGTTGAATTAAAAAAACAAGTCATTGCAGCCACATACAAAACAAGGGAAAAGATAGGGAAAGGGCGTCATATTCTCAATTTTTTTTTCCTGAAGAAAGTACGTCAGACTCATTAAACCAGATAAAGTAAATAAGATTTTGCTATTCTAAATGGCAATAAAAAGAATACTGAAATTGGGTCTCTTGTACTGTGAGTTTACTATATACACGGAAAGGGACTTTTTTCCTCAAATCCCTTAGCCACATTCTTATCTCTGAAATTCTTCCAACAGATAAAAGCCATTAATTTTACAGTCATAGAGAAGGCTTTAATTGCAAGTAATCTTGGGAGATAGAGCCGGTTAATTTAACTACATATATTTCCCAAGTATTGATTCCATATATCTCATTGCCTACTATATATCTTTTGGGCAGTGAATGTCTAAATGTATTATATGTTGGAAAATAAACATATCTTCTTGTTCCCAGATCTGTTTCTCCTCTGTATTCCCAATCCTAATGAATAGTTCTTCTGTTGTTCAAGCCAGGAATCATGGAGCATCCTTACTCTTTCACTGTCTGTACCTTTCATATCCAGTCAATAACTTCATCTGGTCTTTCTCTTTACTAGCTATCCATCTTTTAACCATGCCCTGTCCCAACACCCACCCCTCATTGCCACTGACTTATTTTAGGTACTCATCATTTTTCCCCCAGATTATTATTAGTCTCCTTGGTTTTAATTTAGCCTCATATTAATCAGTTCTTCACACAACTTCCTTCTAGAATGATGTTGCTGAATACTAATAAGTCATATTAAAGTTATATTCTTAATGCCAGCACATGATGATAATTAATAAATATTAGATCCATCCATGTATCTTAAACTTAAGATAGTACTAAGTGACTTATATACCTATACCTAGAGTTTTCTTTGTGAGAAAGGTTTTATTTATTTATTTTTTTAAAGATTTTATTTATTTATTTGACAGAGAGAGACACAGTAAGAGAGGAACACAAGCAGGGGGAGTGGGAGAGAGAGAAGCAAGCTTCCCACCAAGGAGGAAGCCTGATGCGGGACTCGATCCCAGGACCCTGGGATTATGACCTGAGCCGAAGGCAGACGCTTGAAGGCAGACGCTTAACGACTGAGCCACCCGGCACCCCGTAGGAAAGGTTTTAACAACTACTTTATTTTCATCAATAGAGGGCTACTTAGTTTATTTATTTGTTTTTGAATGAACATCAATAGTTTGTATCTTTTTTTAAAGATTTATTTATTAGAGAGAGAGAGCATGAGTAGGGGTGGGGGGGGCAGAGGGAGAGGGGAGAGAGTCTTAAGCAGACCATGCTGAGCACAGAGCTGGACTCGGGACTCCATCTCACGACCCTGAGATCATGACCTGAGCTGAAACCAAGAATTGGATGCTTAATGGGCTGCTCCATCCAGGTGCAGCAATAGGTTATTTCAAAGAGTTTGTCTGTTTTATCTAAGTTGTTAAATTGGCATAAAATTGTTCATAATATTCTCTTATTATATTTTTAATGTTATAAGATCTATGGCTATGTCCCCTCTCTCGTTCCTGATTGTTAATTTGTGTATTTTTTCATTTTTTTTCCTTTTCAGTTTGGCTAGAGATTTGTCTGTTTTATTGATTTTCAAAGGAGCACCTTTTGGTTTTCTTTATTGATTTTTTGTTCTCAATTTCACTGATTTCTATTCTTTATTATTTTCTTTCTGTTCTTCACTTTGCATTTTATTTGCTTGTATCTTAAAAACTTAGCTCATTAATTTATTGTCTTCTGATATAAATGTTTAATGCTGTAAAATTTCCCTCTAAATAGTGCTTTGGCTACATCCCGTGAATTTTGATACGTTGTATTTTCATTTTTGTTCAGTTCAGAAATCCTTGCTGATTTTATTTGTGATTCCTTCTTTGACCCCATTGGTTACAAATGAGTATGCACATGGGATTTTTTAGGTATTGATTTCTGATTTAATTTCATTGTGCTCAGAGAACATACATTGTAAGATTTGAATCATTTTAAATTTATTGAGACTGTTTTATGGCCCAGAATATGGTCTGTCTTGGTAAATGATTCATGTGCACGTGAAAAGAAAGTTGGGTGGAGTGGTTTAAACGTCAGATCAACTTGATTGATAGAATTGCTCGAGTTTTCTCTGTCCTTACTGATTTTATGTCTACTTGTTCTAGCAGTTTTTGAGAGAAGGGTATTGAAATCTCTGAATATCATTTTGGACTTGCCAGTTTCTGCTTATACTTTCATCAGTTTGGCTTTGTATATTTTGAAGTTCTCTTACTAGATGTATGCATATTTAGTATTGTTGTGATTTCTTGATGAATTGGATCCCTTTATCATTGTGAAATGGCTCTCTTTATTTCTGGTAGTATGCTTTGCTCTGAAATCTACTTTGACAATATTGCCTCTCTAGCTTTCTTTTGATTGGTATTAGCATGGTGCATATTTTTCCATCATTTTACTTTTACCCATTTGTGTGTATTTGAAGTAGTTTCTGGTAGATGGCATATAGTTCAGTCTTCGTTTTTTAATCCAGTTTTCTAATTCTTGCTTTTTAGTTTAGACCACTTATATTTAATGTGATTATTGATATTGTTGGGTTTAAATCTGTTATCTTGTGATTTGTGTTTTATTTGTCCCATCTGTTTTGTTTTTGCTCTTTGCCTTCTACTTTGTATTATTTGAGTATTTTTTATGACTCTCCTTTATATCTTTTTTTTTTTTTTTTTTTTTTTTGCTTTTTATCATCTATAGGTTTTTGTTTTGGTTTGTTTTTTGGGTTTATTGTTTGTTTGTTTATATATATCTAACTTATCACAGTCTGTTTTTGGGTAAAATACCACTTCACATATTATATAACAACCTTAAAACACTATAGTTCTATTTCTCCTTTTCATTCTTGTGTTGTTGTCATACATTTTAGTTGTACATATGTTTAAATCCCACAATATGGTTTTAGTTTTTTAGCTTTAAATGGTCAGTTCTCTTAAGTGGATTTAAAAATGATATTTAGGAAAGCACTCTTATTTTTACCCACATTTGTCCCATTTTCAAGGCTCTTCTTTCCTTTGAAATTCCTTTTCCATCTGGTATCATTTTCCTTCTGCCTATGATTACCTTTAGCATTTATTGTAAGTTGAACTACTGCTGAGAGTTTTTTCAGCTTTTATATGTCTGAACCCCCCCCCCTTTTTTTTTGTACTTCAGTTTTCAAATGTATTTTTACTGGGTATAGAATTCTAGATGGACAGTTTTTTTCTTTCAGGACTTTAATGATACGACTTTAATGATGCTCCGCTATTTTCTCATTTGCATTTTTCTGACATGAAATCTACTGTTATCTTTATTTCTTTATACTGAAAGTGTTTTTGGTCTCTGGCTACTTTTAGAATGATCTCTTTACCACTGGTTTAAAGCACTCTTTAAAGCTTTTATTTATTTATTTATTTGAGAGAGAGAGAGAAACAGCATGAGAGGGGATAGGGTCAGAGGGAGAAGCAGGCTCCCTGCTGAGCTGGGAGCCCAATGTGGGACTCGATCCCAGGACTCCGGGATCATGACCTGAGCCGAAGGCAGTCGCTTAACCAACTGAGCCACCCAGGCGCCCTAAAGCACTTTTATTATGATGTGCTTTGGTGTAGTTTTATGTTTCTTATGCTTAGGGTTAGTTGAGCTTCTTGGGTGTGTGGATTTGTCATTGTCATCAAATTTAGAAAAATTTTGGCCATTATTTCTTCAAATAGTTTTTCTCTCTTCCTTCACTCTCTCCTTTCATTCTGGTACTCCAGTTACACATACATTGACAAATAGATATTGTTCCACACCTAACTGATCCTGGGTTTTTTTGTTTTTTGGGTTTTTTTCTTCCCCTCCTTGTTTCAATTTGAATGTCTATTGCTATGTCTTCAAAATTACTAACATTTTCTTCTACTGATTTCTAATCTGCTGTTAATCTTATCCATTGTATTTTTCTCGTTAAACATTGTATTTTTCATCTCTAAAAGTTTGATTTGAATCTTGTTTATATCTTCCATGTCTTTCCTTAACAGTGGTCATGTTTTCTTCTTTTACTTTCTTAAATATATGGAGTCTATAATAGACGGGTTGTTTTTTTTTTTAAATCATGGTTAAAAATACGTCACATAAAATTTACCATCTTAACCATTTTCACCCTTTTTACTTAACCAATTTGAGAGTTTTAAGTATATTCACATTGTTGTGAAACAACTGTCTGGAACTTTTTCATCTTTTTAAAAAAAATTTTTTTTTAGATTTTATTTATTTATTTGACACAGAGAGAGAGAGAGAGCACACACAAGCAGGGGAAGTGGCAGGCAGAGGGAGAGGGAGAAGCTGGCTCCCCGTTGAGCAGGGAGCCCGATGCAGAGCTTGATCCCAGGACCCTGGGACCACAACCTGAGCCGAAGGCAGATGCTTAACTGACTGAGCCACCTAGGCGCCCCAGAACTTTTTCATCTTACAAATCTGAAATATCTCCTCTTTTCTTCTCCCCCCAGATCCAGGTACCTACTCTTCTACTTTCTGTCTCTATGAATTTGACTATACTAGGTACCTTATATAAATGGAATCATACAGTATTTGTCTTTTTGTGACTGATTTATTTCATTTAGCATAATGTCCTCAAGATTCATCCATGTTGTAGTTTATGACAGGATTTCCTTTAAGGCTGAATAATATCTTATTGTACGTATATACATCATTTTCTGTATCCAGTGATCCATTGGTAGATGTTTGGCTTACTTCTACCTCTTGGTTATTGTGGATAGTGCTGCTCTGAACATGGGTATGCAAATATCTTTTCAAGACCAAGCCTTCACTCCTTTTAGATATATATCCAGAAGTGGGATTGCTGGGTCATAAGGTAATTCTGTTTTTAATTTTTTGAGGAACCTCTATACTGTTTTCCATAGTGGTTGCACTATTTTACCATTCCACTAACAGTACAAAAGAGTTCCAGTTTTTCTACATCATTGCCAACAGTTGTTATTTTCAGTTTTGTTGATAGTAGCTATCTTAATGGGTGTGAAATGATATCTCATGGTTTTGATTTGTATTTCCCTGATGACTAGGGATGTTGAGCACCTTTTCATATGCTTGTTGGCATTTGTACATCATCTTTGGAGAAATGTCTATTCAGGTCTTTTGCCTGTGTTTTAATTGAGTGATTTTTTGTTGTTAAGAAGGAGTTCTTTATATATTCTGGTTATTAACTCCTTATCAGTTATATAATTTGCAAATATTTTCTTCCATTCTATATGCTTTTCACTCTGTTGATTGTAGCCTTTGATGCATAAAAGTTTTAAGTTCGATATAGTCCTATTTATATTTGCTGTTGTTGTCTGTACTTTTGGTGTCATATCCAAGAAATCATTGCCAAGTCCAAAATCCTGGAGTTTTGCCCCTTAGTTAATCTAGGAGTTTAATAGTTTTAGCTCTTTATTCATTTTTTGTTAATTTCTGTAACTAGAGAGTCACGTGCATTTTTTTGCACGTGACTCTCTAGTTCTCCCAGCATCAGTTGTCGAAGAGTGTATTCTTTTGCACTGAGTAGTCTTTGCATTCTTGTCAAAGATCATTTGACCATATATGTGAGGGTTTATTTCTGGACTCTGTTCTATTCCATTGGTCTTTTTGTCTGCCTTTATGTCAGTAGTACACTGTTTTGGTTAGTATAGCTTTGTAATATGTTTTGAAATAAATTGTGAGTCCTTCTACTTTCTTCCTCTTTTTCAAAATTATTTTGTCTATTTGGGGTCCCTTGAGATTCCGTATGAATTTCAGGATGTATTTTTTTTTTTTAAGATTTTATTTATTTATTTGACAGAGACACAGCGAGAGAGGGAACACAAGCAGGGGGAGTGGGAGAGGGAGAAGCAGGCTTCCTGCTGAGCAGGGAGCCTGATGCAGGGCTC
The DNA here is from genome assembly GCF_029215605.1 of Mirounga angustirostris. NCBI lineage: Eukaryota > Metazoa > Chordata > Mammalia > Carnivora > Phocidae > Mirounga > Mirounga angustirostris. The sequence continues at coordinate 84,427,838 of NW_026991720.1, read as the reverse complement.
AATCCCAGGACGCTGGGATCATGACCCGAGCCGAAAGCAGACACTTAATGACTGAGCCACCCAGGCGCCCCGGGATGGATTTTTTATTTTTGCAAAAAAATACTGTGGAATTTTGATAGAAATTGCACTGAATCTGTAGATCACTTTGGATAGTGTGGACTTCTTTAATAATACTAAGTCTTCCAATCCATGAACATAAGGTTGCTTTCCATTTACTTTTGCTTCCTTTAATTTTTTTCAGCAATGTTTTATATAAGACACTGGTTTTAATGTCCTTCCTTACTTATCCTATCACTTCTGTTATTCCTGGGTCCGTTTTTAGAACTGATTTTTCTCCTTATGATGGATTGTATTTTCCTTTTTCTTTGCATGCTTGCTAATTTTTGTTTGGATATCAGACATTGTGAATTTTGTTGTTTGGAGCTGCCTTTCCTTTGTATTATTTTTAATATTTTGAGATTTCTTCTGAGATATAGTTAAGTTACTTAGAAACAGTTTAATTTTCTAAGGCTTGTTTTTTAAGTTTCGTTAGGTGAGACCTGAGCATCCTTTAGTACAAGGCTAATTTGTTCCTAGTACAGGCACAATGCCCTCCTGGATATTCTAGCTATTGCCCATTGTTACAGGATTTCTTCACTCTGTGAACTCTTATCATCCCTAGGTGAACTTTGGTAATTGTTCTCCTTGCTCCTTTCTGGTGGTTCTATCCCTGGTTTCAGATAGTTTCCTTGCATACATGTGCTGATCAGTATTCAGCAGGAGACTCAGGGGAAATGTTCTACAGAATTCCAGAGCTTTCTTTGTGCTTTTTTCTCCTTCCTGGTACTTTGCCCTGGGAACTGTAGCTGCCTTGGTATCCCTGAACCCCCTTATCTGTCTTCTCAATTTGGGGAGTCTGTCTGGATCTGATTTTCCTATCTTAGTATTGTATCCTGGAAACTCTACCCTTGGGAAGTCATCCGGCTTACTTTTATTACCTCTTTCAGAGATTGTGCTGCCTGTTGCCCAATGTCTGAAAACTTTTCACTATTGTGTCCATGTTTTTAGTATTTAAGATGGGGAGATTAATCTGGTCCCTGATACTCCATCATGGTTAGAAATGGAAGTCCCTGTATATTAAGTTTTAAAGTAAGTACATAAAGTACCATTTTTTTATTGTTTTAATTAAGTCCCATGATTTCAGAATGTATTAGCTTTGCATATCCAGAACCAAAATATACCGTATGTTTTGACTGGATGAATGTGTCTATGTTCATCCCCCTTACCATTTCTATTTCGTTTAAAACAAATGTATGAAAGTATGATGAGTTAAAAGGTGAGCAACTAATTGCATTTTCTTCTTTTATAAACCCAGTTCTCATGACAAAAATTGTGTGAGTGTGGGGCGCCTGGGTGGCTCAGTCGTTAAGCGTCTGCCTTCGGCTCAGGTCACAATCCCAGGGTCCTGGGATCGAGTCCCACATCGGGCTCCCTGCTCGGCAGGAAGCCTGCTTCTCCCTCTCCCACCCCCCTTGCTTGTGTTCCTGCTCTCACTGTCTCTCTCTCTGTCAAATAAATAAATAAAAATCTTTAAAAAAAAAAAAAAAAATTGTGTGAGTGTGAAAAACATGACTAGATTATTACTAGGGGAAATTAATGAGAAGTGTTTATTTCTCTAAGAGTATAATTATTCAGTTTTTATCATCATTGGAAAATACTTGTAACAATGACTAAAAATGCTGCTATGATCCAGAGTTTTAGTTTATATTTTGAGCAATCATTTTAACTTAACCTTTGAAGTAATAGGTATTAAATACACTGTTAAAAATCTCTGGAGGAAATGGGCTTTAAGATATTAGAAGAGTGTATCTAAAAATCTGTCTCCTCATTGATCATAGGCAACTGAGTATGACCTTTTTCTTTTGATGGAGGTGGATTTGTAAATTTGTAAAATCAAAACATAGGGATAGTTCTCTTGTGCTTATCCTATTCTTTTCCATCACTGCAACCATACTAAATGAGAAAATAAGCTTGAGGACGGCTTTATGTATATTAAGTTGATAGTTTGTGTATAGAAAATTAACATGAAAAAGGAGGTATTTTAAAACTGAACTAAAGCTTATTATAGCTATTTCTTTTTTATTTTGACATAATTTCAAACTTTAAGGAAGTTATATAAGAAAAGTATAGGGGTGCCTGGGTAACTCCATTGGTTGAGCATCTGACTCTTGATTTAGGCTCAGGTCATGATATTGGAGTCCTGAGGTTGAGCCCTGCATCAGGCTCCACGCTCAGTGGGGAGTCTACTTGGGATTCTCTCTCTGCCTCTCCTTCTGTCCCTCCCCCTGTTCATGCTTTCTCTCTCTAAAATAAATGAAATCTTTAAAAAAGAATAGTATAAAGAATTTCTGTGTGCCCTTCAACCAAGATTAACTGTATATTAACATTTTCCTACATTTGCTTTATCCTTTTATCCATATGTGTACACACACACATACACGTATATGTATATATATATTATTTTTTTCCTGACTCATTTGAGTCATGATACTCCTTTACTTCCACATACCTCAGTTTTATTTCCTAAAAACAAGACGATTCACCAACATAAGCAAAGTGCAAGTGATCAAAAATCAGGAAATTAACATAGATACAATAACTATTATTTAATCTGCTGATTTTATTCACATTTCACCAGTTGTCACAATACTCTTCAGATAGCAAAAGAAAATCCAGGATCACATTCTGTATGTAGTCTTCAGGTCTCTTTAGTTTCCTTTAAACTGGAATATTTCTTAAGCCTTTCTTTGTATTTCATGATACTGACATTTTTTGAAGTGTTAAGATGTTATTTTGTTGAATGGCCTTCCGTTTTAGTTTGGTTGATTTTTCTCCCATGATTGGATTCAGGTTATATACTTTGGGCAGGGATACCACAGATATAATGTTGTGTTTTTCACAGTACATTATATCAAGAAGCAAATGCTGCAATTTCTCATGTTACAGGTGATGATAACTTTGATCATTTAGTTAAGGTGACACCTGCCAGGTTTCTCCAGAGTCACTCTTTGTAGCTAGTAAATATCTTTGGAGATATTTTGATTATGTAAATATCCTATTACTCTCAAACTTGTGTGTTAGCTTTAATATTTATTGCTGTTTCTTACATGAATCCATTATTAAGATGGTTGCTTAAAAGTTCTCATTACAGGGGTGCCTGGGTTGGTTCAGTTGGCTAAGTGTCTGACTCTTGATCTCAGCTCAAGTCTTGGTCTCAGGGTTATGAGTTCAAGCCCCACATTGGGCTCCACGCTGGACATGAAGCCTACTTAAAAAAAAAAAAAAAAAAAGGTTCTTATCATAGAGGTGCATGACTGGCTCAGTCAGTAGAGCATGCAACTCTTGATCTAGGGGTTGTGAGTTCAAGTGCCACGTTGGGTGTAGAGCCTACCCCAAAAAAAGTTCTCATCACAAGGAAAAAAATTGTAATTGAGGTAATCGATGTTAACCAAATTTATTGTGATCATTTCACAATATATACATATATCAAATCATGTTGTACAACTTAAACTTATGCAGTGTTCTGTATCAATTATATCTCAGTAAAACTGGGTAAAAAGATTGTTGCCAAATGGTGACTTTTTTTTTCCTAATTCTCTAATTTCTTCTGTGTTAGCTGGCTTCCTGCTATATCGAAAAGCTTCCCTCTCATTCATTCATTCATTCATTCATATCAGTATAGACTCATTGATTCTTACTTTAACTTTTGGCAATGTCCCTATCATTCTTTGAGCCTTCTTAACTTCTGACCCCATGAGATGTTCCAGAATCATTTTGTACTGTCTCTGTGCCAACTAGAATCAGACATTTCTCTAAGCAGCCTTGGTTTCTTTTACTGTAGAATGGTATTTAGAGATCTGGTTGCTACATGTGCTTATTGCTATTAAGGAATCATTGCTTCTAGGCCCTCTTAGCGGACATAGCTAAATGTGTATATATGAGTATGTATTGTGTGTGGATCTGTGTAATACACCTTTATTTTCAGAAAGGATTATTGAGTTAAGCAGTGTCATGGCTGCTAAGAATAAAAAAGTGAATATATTCTTAAGCTGCATAACCAAGTGACCCTGTCCCAATTAATAGAAGTTATAAGTCTACTGTGTTTTGTATTCTTCAGATAAACAGATTATTTTGTTGACCAACTAGATTTCAGGAATTATTTATATCTTATCTGGGGAGGAAGATGACTTGGATGGTGAGAGGAATGGAAATCATGTTCTATGAAGAACAGTTGAAGGAGCTACCAACATTTAGTCTGGGAAAAGAAAGATTAACAATAGTATATATTTATTATATTATTTTATTCGAAGCCTGAAGATGTGGTAAATATATTTTGTACTCATTTAGAGTGTATAACTAATACAGGTGAATGGAGCTTAAGAGAGACATAATTTCTCTCTGCATAAGGAAAACTGAGGCAAACTCTTTTAATGGAGTGAGCTGCCTTGAAAACTTCAAACTCAGTTATTACCTCTGTAAAATCAGAGGGAAAGTTTGCCCATTTTTATATAATTAATTCATGCTGTGGGAATTTGGAACTACTTGAAAGACAGCTTAGTATGCTATATTTAGTGGCTTAGTTAATTGTATGTCTCACAAGATGCATCATGAGGAAAAGATTCTGTTCTAAATAAGTGTAAGACATAACGTGTACATACTCTTCTTTTGGATATTTATAATGCACAGGAGAAGGCTCTGAGACGTCCTTAAGTAAGGAAACTTTTATCTGAGTTTTTCTAAACCAGTAGATTTAGGGGACAGGTTAGGCTGCCGATGGAATCTACATACCTGGTATTTAAACCAAGGTACCTGAAGTGATCATCAAGGGACTAAATAAAGCCAGAGAAGATGTCCAAGTGCTGAGCTCAGGGAGAAGAAGAAAGCCAGCAAAGAAACTGAGTAGTAGCCAGACAGTTAGGAGCAAACCCAAGAGAGGTTTCCTAGAAGCTACATAAATAAGAAGCGGCATAAATAAAGTGTTCCAAGAGGAGGGAACATAATCGGCTACATCATATACTGCAGGTAGGTTGAGTACAATGACCATTGGATTTAGCAACTAGAAGTCATTGGTATCCTTAAAGAGAGCTTTCAGTAGGGTGTGGGGAGTAAAGGCATGGTTGGATTGAAGAGAGAGGGTGGAGGAATTGGAAGAGATAGCAAAGCTTTGCTGTGACAGAGAGAAGAGAAATGGAATAGTTGCAGTTGTTGAGCACCTACTCTGGCCTTTTATTGTTGAAAAGATAAGGCAAAAATGAAAAGAATAAACTATACGTAGTTGAGCTAATGATTCTGGTTTAAGTAGTAGTTGTAGCATGTTTATAGAGTACTTTTCTCTGTGGTATGGATTTGAATGGGCTGGAAATTGAACTATTGGTTTCTTGATTTATAGAAAATTCCCTCAGATTAGAAGAATATTGTCAGTTTAGGGACGCCTGGGTGGCTCAGTTGGTTAAGTGTCTGCCTTCATCTCAGGTCACGATACTCATCGGGTTCCCTGCTCAGTGGGGAGTCTGCTTCTCACTCTTCCTCTCCCTTGCCCCTGTCCTCCGGCTCATGTTCTTTCTCTGTCTCAAGTAAATAAAATCTTACCAAAAAAAATGTTGTAAGTTTAGTGGCTGTTAAATTGTGTTGCATTCTTGAGTTTCCAGGCAGTTTAGGCCACTTGGCTTGGTAGTTAGTAGTAATAAGGAACAAAGCCCCCAGATTTCATTTTTATTAATCCTGACTTGATGATGTGGACATATTAATAATGGTGTTACATAAAATAGTGAGATTTGTTGACCAGCAGCGTGTTCATCATTTTAAAAATGACTTGGTTTCCAAAGATAATTTGTCCCCTAAGAAGTATTCTGGTGCATAAAAGCCATAAATCCTAGTTTTAAATTGGCCACTGTAACTATAGGATAAGAAAACTCAGGGAACACAATTTAGTTCTCATTTTCTACTTTACCATTAACTCTCCATCTGCTTTCTGAGAACTAAGCCCAGTCACTAAGTCCAATTACAGTTGATTCTTGTTATTCACAGTAGTTGTGTTCTATAAGGTGGCAGCAAACATTGAATTCATGAACATTAAAGCATAGCTCCTAGGGGAAATACAGGGTTAAGTTTCTGTTAGCCACCGGTCACAACATTTTCATCAACTGATCAATACATAACCTTGTTTCATATGTATTACTGTTTAAAGACATCTTATTTATTTTTTATTGTTGGTTTATTAACATTGAATTCATGGTCAACAGCACTATAACTCATATGTAAATGAAACTTATCTAACACACATTTTCTTCATAAGGTATATAGCAAAGCCTTCTTTTTAAAAATTTTTTTATTTAAATTCAATTTAGTTAATGTATACTGTATTATTAGTTTCTGGGGTAGAATTTAGGGATTTATCAGCTGCATATAACACCCAGTGTTCATTACATCACGTGCTCTCCTTAATGCCTATCACCCAATTACCTCAGACCCCCCCACCCACTTCTCCTCCAGCAACCCTCAGTTTGTTTCCTAAAGTTCAGCATCTCTTATGGTTTGCCTCTCTCTCAGTTTTCATCTTATTTTATTTTTCCTTCCCTTCCCCTATGGTCATCTGTTTTGTTTCACATTTGAGTGAAATCATAGGTATTTGTCTTTGACTTATTTCACTTAGCATCACCCTCTAGTTCCATCCATATCATTGCAAATGGCAAGATTTCATTCTTTTTGATGGCTTTTTGAGTAATACTCCATTGTGTGTACACACACACACACATATATACATATATATACACCACATCTTTATCCATTCATCTGTTGATGGACATCTGGGCTTTTTCCATATTTTGGCTATTGTGGACATTGCTGCTATAAACCTTTGGGGTGCATGTGCCTCTTTAGATCACTATGTTTGTATCCTTTGGATAAATACCTAGTAGTGCAATTGCTGGGTCGTAGGGTAGTTCTATTTTTAGCTTTTTGAGGAACCTCCTTACTATTTTCCAGAGTGGCTGCACCGGTTTGCATCCCCACCAACAGTGTAAGAGGGTTCCCCTTTCTCCATATTCTCGGCAACATCTGTTGTTCCCTGAGTTGTTAATTTTAGTCATTTTGACCGGTGTGAGGTGGTATCTCATTGTGGTTTGATTTGTATTTCCCTGATTCCAAGTGATATTGAGCATTTTTTTTTTTAAAGATTTTATTTATTTATTTGAGAGAGAGAGAATGAGAGACAGAGAGCATGAGAGGGAGGAAGGTCAGAGGGAGAAGCAGACTCCCTGCCGAGCAGGGAGCCCGATGCTGGACTCGATCCCGGGACTCCAGGATCATGACCTGAGCCGAAGGCAGTCGCTTAACCAACTGAGCCACCTAGGCGCCTGATATTGAGCATTTTTTATGTGCCTGCTGGCCATCTGTATGCCTTCTTTGGAGAAATGACTGTTCATGTCTTCTGCCCATTTCTTGATTGGAATTTTTGCTTTTTGGGTGTTGAATATGATAAGTTCTTCATAGGTTTTGGCTACTAGCCTTTTATCTGTTAAGTCATTTGCAAATATCTTCTCCCATTCTGTAGGTTGCCTTTTAGTTTTGTCAACTATTTCCTTTGCTGTGCAAAAGCATTTTATTTATTTATTTAAAGATTTTATTTATTTATTTGACAGAGAGAGACACAGTGAGAGAGGAACACAAGCAGGGGGAGTGGGAGAGGGAGAAGCAGGCAGGGAGCCCGATGTGGCGCTCGATCCCAGGACCCCGGCATCATGACCTGAGCCGAAGGCAGAGGCTCAACGACTGAGCCACCCAGGCGCCCCTGCAAAAGCATTTTATCCTGATGAAGTCCCAATAGTTCATATTTTGCTTTTGTTTCCCTTGCATTTGGAGACGTGTCCAGCAAGAAGTTGCTGCAGCCAAGGTCAAAGAGGTTACTGCCTGTGTTTTCCTCTCAAAGCCTTCTTTCATTAGGAACACTAGACAGCACTTCAGCCCTACCCTTGGGGGCCATTTTAAACAAAAAAAAATTAGCAACAAAAAGCAAAAATTGAAAAATTGTCACAAAACAGACCACAAAAAGGATACTTAATTATAGTATGAAAGCTGTCTTAAGAAGACAGAGCATCATCTTGTTCGATCTCAGCTGGTAACCTGCACATCAGACATCTCAATTTTTTTGCTACTCTGTACATGTCTGGAAATGATTAGGAAAGCACTATGAGTATTGATTTTGAGCTTACAAATTAAAAATTAGATAGCAGGCAAATTTGTATATAGCAGAATTGTGAATAATGAAGACTATATTAGGTAAGAGGTGGTTGTCCAAAATGTTAAATGAATATTTTGGAAGATATTTATATAACCAAATCATATTTATGAATACTAGGATTCCAGTTTACTGAAACTGTAACTATTTGGAAATTGAAATCTAAAACTTGTAATTTTATCAAAGTTCTGCAAATATGTATCTTAAGAGTATAATTCTGGTACCAATTCCAGTGTGTATGTTCTTCCCGCACCATCAAGCAATTCTCTAGCATCAGCTGGGTGTCCTGTAATTCACCTCAATTCTGACACTATCACCTGGAGGTAACATCACATCCTACCAGTTAAGGGTTCGGTCCCACAAGACTGCTACCTGCCCCCCCCCCCCATGCCAGTCACAAGTCCAGGTTGTTACCAGTGCTTCTTACTTACCTATAGATTGGAGGTTCCCATGACCCCTCCTGGAGTTCAGTTAATTTGCTAGAGCAGCTCACAGTACTCAGAGAAACATTGTATTTACTAGATTACTGGTTTTTTACAAAAAGATATAACTTAGGAACAGATAGGTATGAGATACATAGGACATGATATGGGGAAAGGGCACAGAGCTTCCATGCTGTCTGAGCACACCACTCTCCCCAAATCTCCACATGTTCACCAACCTGGAAGCTCTCTGAATCATGTACTTTTGGGTTGTTTTTTTTTTTTTTAAGATTTTATTTATTTATTTGACAGAGAGAGACACAGCGAGAGAGGGAATACAAGCAGGGGGAGTGGGAGAGGGAGAAGTAGACTCCCCGCTGAGCAGGGAGCCCGATGTGGGGGACCCGATGTGGGGCTCGATCCCAGGACCCTGGGATCATGACCTGAGCCAAAGGCAGACGCTTAATGACTGAGCCACCCAGGCGCCCCTACTTTTGGGTTTTTATGGAGGCTTGATTATATAGGCATGATTGATTAAATCATTGACCATTGGCAGTTGAACTCAATCTCCAGCCGCTCTCTGCTTGCAGGAGGTTGGGGGAAGGTAGGGAGTACAAGACTGAAAGTTCCAACCCTTTAATCACATGGTTGACTCCGCTGGCAGCCAGTACCCTTGTTTAGGTGCTTTCCAAAAGTCACCCTATTACAACAAAACACACCTTTATCACTCTCATCATAGGAAATTCAAAGGGTTTTAAGAGCTCTGGGCTGGTAATAGGAATGAAGACCAAATACAGTTGACCCTTCAGCAACAGGGGTTTGAATTCCGTGAGTACACTTATATGCAAATTTTTTTTTCATAAATATGGTACTGCAAATTAATTTTTTCTTCCTTATGATTTTCTTTTTTCTAGTGTCCTTTACTGTAGGAATACAGTATATGATACATACAACAGACAAGATTTGTGTTAATCCACTGTTTATGTTATCAGTAAGGCTTCCAGTCAACAGCAGGCTATTAGTAGTTAAGTGTTGGGGAGGTCAGAAGTTACGTGTGGATTTTCAGCTTTGCAGGGGGATCTGTGCTCCGACCCTTGTGTTCAAGGGTCAACTACATTTCTTACTATGAATCAAAATATCACAAAGAGATGGTTATACAAAGTTTAGGAAAAATAACAGCCCTAGAGCACCTTACCCACATTTTCCCTTTTCCAGAGGCAAATACTTTTAACTTTTTTAGTTGATAAATTTTACTTACCTGTCTTTGTAGAGATACACATAGGACTTTGTCATCTGCAGGAACATGGAGAAATAGTCACACAGTGGTATGCAGTGAGAATGCGGATCTGCTGTTTTAATAGCTTTCAACTAGACCTCCTTTCAGTCCCACCTTTACTCCCACTTCAAGTGGAACCTGTGCCATAGTCTTTGAAAATTTGTTGGTTTTTATGGTGTAAACTGGGTTGATACTCTCCTTGGTCTACTGTTGTTTTCTGCTGTCTCAGACCTTCTAGGTCAGTTACTAATCATATATCTTATTTCAAGCTTCATTTTAATTTTTATTTTATTTTTTTATTTTATTATGTTATGCTAATCACCATACATTACATCATTAGTTTTTGATGTAGAGTTCCATGATTCATTGTTTGCGTATAACTCCCAGTGCTCCATTCAGTACGTGCCCTCTTTAATACCCATCACCAAGCCAACCCATCTTTTGTTTTCAGTTATATATTGTAAAGGAGTAAAGTTAGATGCCTGTGTTTAGTCTGCCTTTTTTTCCCTGCTAGTTTGAAATGCTTAAATCTAAAATTACTCTTTAAGTAATTAAGTCATTTGAACACCACTGCTGATATGTTCTTATAATTTAATTTCCTGATGATCGTGGCGTAGAAGAATCTGATATGACTTGTCAAGTAGGTCAGAACAGAGAGAAAATTATTTTAGACAGAGAAAAAATGGCAAGGACTAGAAGGCAAGCATGAAAATGTATGGTCCATTAAGAAGCCCACATGGCGGGTGCCTGGGTGGCTCAGTTGGTTAAGCGACTGCCTTCGGCTCAGGTCATGATCCTGGAGTCCCGGGATCGAGTCCCACATCAGGCTCCCTGCTCAGCAGGGAGTCTGCTTCTCCCTCTGACCCTCCTCCCTCTCATGCTCTCTGTCTCTCATTCTCTCTCTTGCAAATAAATAAAAAATTAAAAAAAAAAAAAAAAAGAAGCCCACATGGCTAGATTGTAGGATATGTATATGGATGGCAGATTGGAGAGGGTAGGTGAGAGGTTGTGCATGGGAGAAGATAAAGATGATAGATGCTACTGATTGTAAAGGTGATAAATCTGTGATTAGGTTGTTAAAAAAAAAGATCTTTTGTTTACTGTACTGATTAAACTATTTTCTTAGGCAATGGGAAATCATTAGATAATTTTAAGGAGGAGATAGACATGATGAGGTCGGGAGTTTAGAAAATGAAGAAGTAGTAAGAGGCTGTTAGAATAGTCCTGGTAATAGATGATGTGGACGGGCGCCTGGGTGGCTCAGTTGGTTTGGCGACTGCCTTCGGCTCAGGTCATGATCCTGGAGTCCCGGGATCCAGTCCCACATCAGGCTCCCTGCTCAGCAGGGAGTCTGCTTCTCCCTCTGACCCTCCCCCCTCTCATGCTCTATCTCATTCTCTCTGTCAAATAAATAAATAAAATCTTAAAAAAAAAAAAAAATAGATGATGTGGACTTGCACCAGGTCTGCTAGTGGGTCAGGGAGGGGTTATATGAGAGGTGTTTTTGGCAGTATGACAAATAGACTATATTAATTTATTCCTTCATATTTACTAAATGGTTCCTATGTGCCAGATACCGAATGGGTGGTAGTAGGAAAGGGAGAGAGACAAGAAGGATTCTAGGGTTCTGTGCTTGAAGAGCAGATTGGGTAGACAGTAAAAAAGGAATCAATTTGAGGAGGGAAAATGCATTTTATTTTTTTTTTCTTGGAGGTATTTGTAACGGGTTCACAGAACTTAATTTATGGTCCTGTATTTTCTGTTTAGTATCTTCAATTTATAAGAAGTGAAACTGGGTGTCTTCCCTTTACTTCCTCTGTTAGGACTAACAGAAGTAAAAGTGCAACTGTTGTTAGTTTTGTTAAAAAACAAAATTCAGCTGAGTGATTTTAAAGATTCAGTTGGCTTTGTTCAGTGATTCTTGAATTGGGTGGCATCCCATCTAGCAAATAGAAAGGCACTCCAAAGAGCAGGTACCTGTGATCCCATGCCCCCTTTCATACTCCGTCTTGAACCACTGTCACTTATGTCCATTATACTTGTGGCACATTGGCTTCCTTTCTGTTCCTTAAAAATACCAAGCTCATTCCCACCTCAAGGTCTTGTGTTTGCTCCTCCCTCTGCTCAGGATGCCCTTTCTCAATTCTTTGTGTAGTTGGCTCTTCTCATCCTTCAGATCTCAATTCCCATGTCATCTCACGGGGACTTCTTTGACCACTATTTTCAAAACTTCCCACCGCATCCCAGTCATCTCTCCCTATGTCCTTCCTGGCACTTCTTCAGCACAAAATTATCTTGTTTGTTGTTCATTTTCTATCTTTTCTCTTTGAAGTGTAAGTTTCATCATGACGGGGACCTTGTTTCTTGTTCACTGTATCCTCAGTGCTTAGAATAGTGCAGTATTTGTAATGTTGGTAAATAAGTATTTTTATTAGATGATCAGACACTGGATTAAATATCTCTGAAGTAATGATTTTCAAATTTTATTCATAGCATTTTTGATGAGGTATAGTTAACATTTTTTAATCTCTAAGTAAAATCATTTTTTTTTAAAGATTTATTTATTTGAGAGAGCGAGAATGAGAAAGAGAGAGTACATGAGAGGGGGGAGGGCCAGAGGGAGAAGCAGGCTCCTTGCTGAGCAGGGAGCCCGATGCGGGACTCGATCCCAGGACTCCAGGATCATGACCTGAGCCGAAGGCAGTCGCTTAACCAACTGAGCTACCCAGGCGCCCTAAGTAAAATCATTTTTAAGATCTATTAAATCTTTAAGCCATTTGAATATTATTTAGTGCATTATTATTTTGATAAAGAGTACCTGGACCACTTATTTAGTTAATGTTTCTACTAGAGGCCAATAATAACATATCCATATTTGAATGGAGCCTGGTTGGTTGATGGCAAAAATTTCTTGGGAGTAAATGAGGAATTTAAACCATTTAAATGGATTATAACTATTTGATTTTTCCAAGTGGCACAACAGTTAAATAAAAGTATTAAGTGTTTTTTTTTAAAAAAGCACAAAAGAATTCTTCAGAAATAGTAGAGATGTTGTGGGTATATGCTAAGGTTAAGATACCCTGAAATTTACAGAGTTGCATTAAAGGACATACAGGGTGGGTTGGTTGTACCCATCAGGAAGTTCACAGAGGTCTTTGTGGGTAGTATTAAGATGAGAACTCTAGAGATTCTCTTAGATTTCACAATAGCCCAAAATGTTTTTGAACATACAGCTTTAGAGAGAAGTTACTTGCCTATAATTTTCCAATTAGCTTTTATCCTCTAGCCTAAAATACACAGACATTGGTGCCATGCAGGAAAATAAAAATTATAAATATTCTTTTTATGAACTGGTTGGTGTAAGAGGAAATAGATAGCTCTTTTTATTAGACCTCATTTTGCTTTTCATTTTTCTATCCTAAGATTGAAAACAACTTTAAACATGTAGTATGTGGTATTTATTCCTCACAAGATTTCCATGAAATCATATCCTCATTCCAGCTTAAAAACTTTCTAAGAAATTGTAACAATTTATAGGTCACATGATTAGAAAATAGCAGCCTGGGAACTAGTAGATTTCCTTTTGCCGATACCATGTTCCCTCTACCACAGTTTCACTGTTTTCAGTATCAGCATAAAAATTTTGATTTGAACCTTAGCATTTCTTATCTTTTTAAGGACAGGACCGCTTTGTTCCTAGTTTCTGAAGTAAAGAAATTGGTTATTTTAGCTGTGGAGGAAGCAACTGAGTTATATTTAATTTTAGCATTTAGAAATGAAGTTAGACTCGATGTGGCAGGTTTGGCTTTAACTCCTTTTCATTGTACTTTTTAAATCTACAGATTTATCTACATATTGGTTGATTGACATGTCAGTAAAAACCCGCCGTATTTATTATACTTCACAATATATTTTTTTAAAGTTTTCTTTATTTATTTGACAGAGAGAAACACAGCGAGAGAGGGAACACAAGCAGGGGGAGTGGGAGAGGGAGAAGCAGGCTCCCCGCTGAGCAGGGAGCCTGATGTAGGGCTCGATTCCAGGACCCTGGGATCATGACCTGAGCCGAAGGCAGACGCTTAACGACCGAGCCACCCAGGCATCCCCACAATATTTTTATACCTCTTAGTGTTAGGAAAGAGTGTGTTTTTGTGTTTATGCACAGGTCGCGGTAGTACAGGAGTTGGAACAGGTAGAATTTTCAGTTCTGGTCCTTAAATTGGTTCATCTGTGAGGGTATTTTGGCTAGCAATTTTTAAATTTGGTTTGTAAACATTGTGTTTAATATATACAAAAAAGCTACAGAAGAATTCAGAGATAACGAAGACATTAGACTGCTCTCAAATTTATGGATGGGATGGGGGCACATATCAACAAGTACATAAAAAACAAAACAATATATTAAGTATAATGGGAACATAGAACAGGATAAGCAATCTTTAGTGGAGGAATTTGGGAGAAACCCGTAGAGAAAGTGGAATTTAGGAGGCCTTCTTCTGGAAATCCCTTGTGTTTTGGAAAGACGTGTTAATTTGGGCACAGAGGTAGAAAGTGTAGGAAATGTAGTGTAGGGGCGCCTGGGTGGCTCAGTCGTTAAGCGTCTGCCTTCTCAGCTCAGGTCATGATCCCAGGGTCCTGGGATCGAGCCCCGCATCGGGCTCTCTGCTCTGCGGGAAGCCTGTGCTTCTCCCTCTCCCACTCCCCCTGCTTGTGTTCCCTCTCTCGCTGTGTCTCTCTCTGTCAAATAAATAAATAAAATCTTAAAAAAAAAAAAGGGAAATGTAGTGTGGTTGAAACAGGATGTGTGAGAAGATGGATGGTAGCAGTAATATTGGTAAGTAGGTTAGGGTGAGGTTTTAGAAGGTCTGAATATAATTCTAAAGGGTAGTGGGTCTAAATAGTTTTCTAAAGGCAGTAGGGAGTGATCTAAGGTTGTTGAAAAGAATACCGAGATCAGGGCCTAAGGAGATTTACATAAACTACCTTTTAAAAATAACCTGTGTTCGGGGATGCCTGGGTGGCTCGATCGAGTCCCACATCGTGCTCCTTGCTCAGCGGGGAGCCTGCTTCTCCCTCTGCCTGCCACTCCCCCTGCTTGTGCTCTCTCTCTTTGATAAATAAAAAATAAAATTAAAAAAAAAATAGCCCGTGTTCCATTTTTTCTAAAAGTTTCTGCTGTATTAAGTTCTGTATATGTAACATTGATTTAACTAATAGTAGTGTTTTGGGTGAGTTAGTAAAGGAATTCAGAGAAACTCCTGTACGTTATTGGAATTGTTAGCCTTTATTGATTTGTGGAATGTTTGGCTAGATGGCAAACATTCTCTTAGGTGAGAAACTAAGGCCCAGAAAACTCAGAAATTTATTCAAAAGCACATAGCATTTACTGTCAGAACTTGGATCTAGAACCCATTCTCCTGACACTTAGTCATAGCTTTTTCTCTGCTCTACTTCCTCTCCTGCATATTATAATGTACTGGAGGATTAGAATCATGAAGGAGGAAAGATGCCTCTTTTTTTCCCTCTAGGGTGTTTATATATAATCAAATGACGTGTAGGTATACTGCTTTTATTTATTTATTTAGGATTTTACTTATTTACTTGACAGAGACAGAGAGCACGAGCAGGGGGAGCAGCAGGGAGAGGGAGAAGCAGACTCCCTGCTGAGCAGAGTATCCTGGGATCATGACCTGAGCCACCCAGGCACCCCTCGTTTTTATTTAAATACCAGATTTATCAGTACAGGTAAGTGCTAGAAGAGCCATCAGGCTTCAACACTTCTTTCCCAAGTGAACACTTGTAGGAAGCTTCATCTTAGAGTAAGTAGGATTTGAACTGACTTAAGAGGATGGATGAGTGGAGAAAAGGAGTGAGAATAACAGCAAAAGCCAAGTGTCAGGGACAGACATAAGTTGTTTCCGAGCACAGTGAGAGTCGTTACTAGAACGGAGAAATTTGTTTCAGAGTAATGAGAGAAGTGCATTGTAACATGTAGTATTTGATAGACTGCCTTTTTTTCTAACGTAGGGAATGGTTAAAAACGTGACCATTTCTTTGGCTACAAAGAGTACCCCTGGGTATTACTCTATTTGATAGTGAGATTTTATAAAGGCAGACTTAACATACGATCTCCTTGTAGTCCTCCTTTTCCTCTTCCCGGGCTTTTACATCATCAGTGCATTTTGTCTGGTCCTTGACATGGTAAAGAATAATTTCAGATGTTTTGACAAGGAGTAATGATTAAAGCAGTGTCAAGGAGAGAATTAGCTCAGAGTAACTGTCTATACCAAGGTTTAAATATTATGCCTACAGTTAGCTCTGTGGTTTTATAATTGGATTATTTCTATATCTTAATACCCATCCTTCTATCAGATCAGTTGATCAAAAAAGATTAAGATTCTCAATTCAAGGTACCCAGTAAGCTTTCTATGCTCTTTTTCTTTTCCTGTGAATTAATTTTAATTTCATAATTTAGCATTAAAACAGTTGGTTCAAAGTGTCATGAGAATAGACTGTAAACCTGTGTTCCTGGACTGTCAGAATCAAAGAAGTTGGAAAGGCTTTGGAAATAATCTTAATTATTCATGGAATCATTTGTTGACTTATGCTTGTTATTGATATTCATGTGAAATTTGGGTGGCTCTGGGTGTGCTTTGTCAGATGTCTGATTCAGAACACTCTCTCAGCATGCTGTAAAGCCTGTTTTAAAAATAGGTATGAGCCAGTTGTGTCACTGAAAGGTGGTTGACACAATGGAAAAACTATTAAATGAGTTTGCAGAGCAAACCTTGCCATTACTGAAGAAAGGCTTGTGTTGTTTTTTTTAAATAGAATTTTTACTTCTGTAGATTCAAATAAATATAAATAAAATATAACATTCCATATACCTTGTGTCCTATTATAGTTGATTTTCAAAATTTATTTCTAAGTGTAGCTTGGTATAAACCAAAGTGTATTAAAAATTACCTTAAAAGATAATGAAAGATCATTTTATTTGAAGGAAGCAATGTTTTCCTCACTTCCATTGAAGCTTTTTAAAAAAATTATTAGTACTTACATGTACCCACTTAAATATTCCCCAAATATGTTAAATATCTCATACAATTAATACATGGAGTGAATAAAAAAATCCTTTTACATTTTGTATATGAAATGCATATTATTTACACTCTTGGGGGATTAGGAGAGAGGATCTTTATCTTGGTAGATAATCTGGAATTTTTGTCAGTAAAGATTGGGTGAAGTGAAAGGAGGGTAAAATGAAAAGTTGACATTCTCATAGTTTTTGTACCATTTTTTTGTAGTTTGCAATTGGCAAGGGGGGTGGCAGGAGAGGGGAGAAGGAGAGTTCTAACCAGTTTGGAAAACATGTGTCTTGACAAGCATGTGTCTCAACAAATATAATGAAGGTGTAATGTTGTCATGAACAGTCCTGTAGCAGAATCAGTGGAAAAAACTTGTGGGATGAAATGTGTTAAAGCTGATGAATTACCCCCAGAGGTCTCCAGGACAGAAAACCCAAAATGGGGGATTTTAAGTCAGTAAGGGAAAGCTTCCCCAACTGGTGGGAGAAGTGAAAGTAGCCACACCTGACTGAGAAACTTCAGTGGAGGTGAACTTTGAAATCTCTAAATACTCCAGGTACATATAGTTGGGAATTGACATTGTGATTTTATGATAGTCTGGTGGCTATTTTTATTTTAAATGTCAACAAAAACTGATTGCATGCATTCCTTTTCTAAAATGTTTGCAATGTTTTAAAAAGGAAATACAAATATTTCCCAGTTCCTGGCTTGCAGAATTTTTAATATAAAAACTAATAATAAAAATAATTATAATTGAACAGCTGCTATATATCCTGGACTGTGGTAGGCATTTTATGTATTATATCTCATCAGTCACAGAAACCCTCCAGGGGATGAATAGGTAGTTATTCCTATTGTACAAGTGAAAGAAACTGAGGTTAGAGAGACTAAATTACTTCTTCAATATTATATACTAGATAGTATTTGAATCCGAGTCTTTTGACTCTATGCTCCTTCTGTGACAAATGCCAGGGCATTTGTCGGGGATTTCAAAACCTAGTTTGCTTGAATTTTGTCAGTTAAAGACAGAATTGTTATCTTAGGAAAGGTAATAAAACAATCTGGTTTACAACACTGTCAAAAATACAGGCATCGGGGCGCCTGGGTGGCTCAGTCGTTAAGCATCTGCCTTCGGCTCAGGTCATGATTCCAGGGTCCTGGGATCGAGCCCCGCATCGGGCTCCCTGCTCCGCGGGAAGCCTGCTTCTCCCTCTCCCACCCCCCCTGCTTGTTTCCCTCTCTCACTATGTCTCTCTCTGTCAAATAAATAAATAAAATATTAAAAAAAAAAATACAGGCATCAAATAAATTCTGACTTAAATTTTATTTAGAGATTGATCATCTGAACATTTGACCTTCCGGAGAGTAATTTTCTTTAAATTTGAATCCTAATATGCTTCCAAGAATGATTTATAAACCTCTGGTATTCTTTGGACTCTGGGCAAACTCTGGAGCTGTAGCATCTATCTGTACAGTCACAGATCCGTGCGTGCTAGGATCAGCTCACTACGGTGCATTACTCCCTGGATTTTCCCAAAATCCTCTGTGGCCTTGGATGATCCTGGTTTGTAATGACTTCTGGGGCCAGTGTCCGCGTTTGAACCTGTTTAGGCTCATCCCTAACACCGTACCAGAGATGCCCTCCATGCCATCCGGGTCTTATGACCAGAGAAGTATTCCAGAGTTAACTGGAATCAGCCTGGAATTAATTCTTTCCAGGGCTAAGGAACCATTAGGTTTAGTATGCAAAACTGGTTTAGGCAAACACAAACAAGATGCCTATGAAATGGTCTGTGGTAAATTTCTAAATATTAGCAAACTGTGATATCTGGGAAGTCTTTAATATTAATTATTTCTGTGTAATTAACTCTAATATTGGTTTAGTATTTAACATAAATTAATTAAGTTTTTCCAGTTATTTGATTTTACTTCAAATTGGTGTTTACTGAGTGCCAGGGAACATTAAATATGATTATAAATTTTGGCATCTTTATCAAGCCATCCTTTAGCAACAGTAATTGGCGTTGGTTCCCAGATGGGAACTATAGCAAAACCGATCTGTTACGGAGTGAATGAATTGATTTCTATCATATATGAATTTATAAATGAAGAATTTGCAGTATAACCTGGGAGATTCTGAAATTTATTTAAAAGGCTTATTTTTAAAAAATCCATCATGTTAGAAAATTCGGGTGTTTAATTCACATAGAAAGATCCTTTTATTATGGCAACTGATTTTTGTTTGCTTAAGAAGAGCCTGTTGCTAAAATAGTAATGAGGAAGGGTGTAATGTAAGTATAGTCATACACCCCTTGCTTTGCAAGTAACCAGAGTGCTATATACGCATGTTGTTCAGTCTCCTTTTGGAAGGTGGAAGTAAAGTCGTCTGTATGTTTTTCTCTCTTGCACAGCCTAAAATGACGAATGTGTGATTTCAGTGGAATAAATGGCGTCCAAAGTCACAGATGCTATAGTCTGGTATCAAAAGAAGGTAAGTTCATAGTTAAAGTTTTCAACCTTCTAAATATTCTTATTCTAAAAATGTGTACTTTTTCTTTTGGTGCCATGGAATTATGTCAAATATTACCTGAAATAATGACAAATAGATTTCAGGATATTTCAAGTGGAAGGGGGAGCATTTTGGTTTCCCTTGTGCTAATTTTACTTCTAAAGAAGTTAGAAAGATGATGCTTAACACTATTTTTTCCTCCACTTTTTATTCCACATTATTAAAGTAGCTAGATTAATTATTTTCAGCTATAATATAAGCCAAATTTCCAGGATTTTGAATATAGTTAGCATTTTATAAAAGCATTACTTTTTTCTTGCATTAATTTCTTCTATAGCTAT
The DNA here is from genome assembly GCF_029215605.1 of Mirounga angustirostris. Lineage (NCBI taxonomy): Eukaryota > Metazoa > Chordata > Mammalia > Carnivora > Phocidae > Mirounga > Mirounga angustirostris. The sequence goes on along the minus strand of NW_026991720.1, from coordinate 84,407,930 downwards.
GTTAGCAGAGCTGTTATAATTTTATAACTGTTTTATATCAAACTATAATCTTAATCTGTTTCTTGTAAGTCACAATTCAACAGCTGAATCTTTTCAGTAAAATAAACCTTTGAGGATTGTATTTTTCAAACCAAAATATTAAAATGTTTATTTTGATGTTTTAGGATTAGTTGTCATAACTACTTAACTAGCTGTGTCATCCTATACGTTTCAAAATAAGTTTTGCAAAGTAATTTTTTATGAAGTGAAAGAGAATAAATTACTTTTTTGAAAATACAGTATTTACTATACTTGTGTAGGAGAGTTTACTCCTGAGGAGTGTTGTTTACACTCTTTAAAATGTATGTTGTTATATGTGGTATTTTCAGTTTTTAGTGTATGTAGTGAATTATGTTTCTTTTCATACTTTAAAACATTTTTGGTGCCTGATTCTTCAGGTCCCTGTTCACAAAATATAATTATTTATATATTGAAAGCTTTTCCCATGGGGGGTAAAATCAAACAGTTTGTAAATTTAGTTGAATTGGAAGTGGTAGTTAGAGTGCTTTAAAGATGAAGCAAACCTAAGAATACAGTCCATCTTTAGATGTGTTATTTCTTTTCTGTGTAGAACATACCACAGATACACACTATCACGTTTCATACTGATTCAGAAGTACTGACGTTGATCATACTATTTATTTAGTCTTTTGTAGCTCTATGTTAGTGTCATCTTTGCCTTTGAACTCCAGTCAGCTTAAAAGTGAATTAAATAAAACTAAAAATTATTTTGTCTTTCCTACATAGATTTTTGAAAGCGTTTCTCTTATTGTCAACTTATGAGAGTAGTAATGTTTATTGAACATCTAATCTATTTGGCTTTTTATGTTAAACATTTTGAACTTCACTGAAGATCATTTGTAGAACATCCTTGGTTGACCTTTCTTGGTAACAGAGGGTTTGAAATATTATACTTGCATTCAGTGAGTACACTAATACCCTTCTTATCTGAGGGTCATTTACCTAGCAGCTTTGGATATGTGCAACCAAAAAATTCTCCAGAGCAACCATTACAGATGTCACAGATGGTATCTAGCAAATGTGATCACACATTTTATGTTAGTGAGCCACCAGAACTATTAACCAGATTTTTATTGTTTTTAGTTGTGCTTTTAATTTTAATTTTCTTGAAGAAATACATGTGAATACTTTGAAATATTACTGTTTTAAGGCCTATTAAAAAAAAAAATAGCAGCTACTAATACTGCCTTTCTCTATCCTTACCCAACCTCTGGAGTTTTGCTCCCTAGAGGCAATTATTTTAAATTCTCTACAGCTTAAACCAAAGTTCTACTCCTCATCCCTGGTAGGGAATTAGGAAGGATGGGTTGCAAATGTAGGGTGAAATTTATCACTTTTGGGAGAATGCTGACATTTGTGGGTTGGAAATCAAAGATACTAAATGTCGGGGCACCTGGGTGGCTCAGGCGTTAAGCGTCTGCCTTCGGCTCAGGTCATGATCCCAGGGTCCTGGGATCGAGCCCCACATCGGGCTCCCTGCTCAGTGGGAAGCCTGCTTCTCCCTCTCCCACTCCCCCTGCTTGTGTTCCCTCTCTCACTGTGTCTCTCTCTGTCAAATAAATGGATAAAATCTTAAAAAAAAAAAGGATACTAAATGTAATACAATACTCTAAACTAGGGTTGGCGAATTTCTTCCGTAAAGGGCCATATAGTAAATACTTTAGGCTTTGAGGGCCATAGGGTTTCTGTGACAATTACTCAATTCTGCTGGTTTATAGTACAAAAGCAGCCATAGATAGTATGTAAGTAAATGAAAGGAATGGGGACGACTGTGTAAATAATTTACAAAAACAGGCAGTGGGCTAGATTTGGCCCACAGGTCTTAGCTTGCTTATCTGTGCTCTAACATAGCCCCACACAACAGAGAATTGCCCTGCTCAAAATGCAGTAGTGCTCTGTTAAATTATATTGATTGGTTTTTTTTTTAAATGGTGTTTGTTTTATGTTTTTATGCTTTATGATTTATGTTTTTAAACCTTGCTTTTTCTTGATTATTTCATTAGAGATGTTACTTGTTGACTTCTGACTGTATGATAAAGATTTAGCCCCAGTCTTCCTTCCTCCAGTCCTCCCAAATGACTACAAATTTTGGTGAAATCAGTATGCAGCCTTTGTTGTTTAGAACTGTGTCATGTAATATACTATGATATTTTCTGTCTGCAACTTTTTTCCCCTTTGGCTTGATTTTTCTAATTCTCCAAAGTCTCTGATAGAACTATAAAACTCCTTTTGTTGTAGTCTCTTACATTCAAGTACTCCAGTAGTTAACTCCAGTAGTTCCTTTTTTTTCTCCGCCCCTTGGGAATGGCCTCCTAGAACTCTGCCCCATGCTCCATGCTGGGGGGGTTGTTAGCATGTTACACCTCTCATCTGCCATCTTGGTATTACTCCCTTTTATCATCAGCCTGAGAGCTCCTTTCGCTGCTCTTAGGTCATACAGACTTGTTTTTTTCTTAAATGTATGTTTATTTAAAAAGTCTTTTAGAAGGGGTTATGTTTCAGTGCAAAGAACGCTTGGGTACTGATGCTGATACTTGCTGATTATTTGACCATGGGCAAATCATTTCATTTCTTTGAGGTTCACTTACCACTCTCTACATTAACTTGATAAAGTTCTCAGCCTCTTTTCAGTCATGCATCCCTTTGAAATTGTGATGAAATTTCCAAGTTCTCAGGATCTTATTTCCAGAAAAGTGTATATAATATATAAACACAACAAAATTTCACATCTGATTTGAACCTCGTAAGTCTTAGATTAAATAATTTTTGAAACATTAGTATTTGAACACTCTTTGATTTTGTGACTACCATTTGATAGTATTCAGCTTAGTATCACTATAAATAAAAACCAAGCAATGTTCACCTTGAATTTTCTTGAAAAAAAAAAAACATATATATGTATATATGTTTAGTTGTAATTCACTTCAGTGTCACCTTTCCCACTAGAAAATGGTGACATATTTATATTTTTTTAGTACTGAGCACTAGCTAACTTGAAAGACCATGACTTGATTTGTAGACTGTTGTGACCATGAACTCTAATATCAGATGTGAAATTTCCAAGAGAAAATAAAAACAAAAATTTTTAAAGTATTAAAATGTGTGTAGAAGATCTAATTAGGTATCAGGTACCTTTTAACAAATTATTCTGTGCATTATTTATTTTGAGATTTTTAAAAGTTCTTTAACATCTGATTTTAAACTTCATTTTGTACTACTAGAACCATCCAGAGTCATGAATAATTTGAAAGTTCCTGTTGAAACAAAATAATTTTCAGTCATTAATTCGGAGGAACAATTAATGCTTCAAGAATGGAATTAGGAGAAACCAGAGTAGTTTGTTAATATTGGGCTGTTAAATGTTTTTTATAACATAATACTGTGCTTTCATATTTCTAGTTTCTTGTTCCTAAGGAGAGGGGATTATTTGTCTTTTGGAAGTCATTCTAAATAGGGGCCTGGAGTTACGTGGTTTCAGAGATAATTGACACACTACGATGTTGACCCATAGGATTTCGTTGTAAATACGCAGGTCAAATTATGAGAGAATGAGGTTTTGTTTTCAGAAGGTGAATACATAAGAGAAGGGTGGCCCAGAAATAACCCTCAAATCTAACTTCATCTGTAGAAATGAGAAAGAACTGTATGATACAGATCTTGGTCCTTACCTTTATGGAGTCAATATCCAGCAAGAAAGTTTGAATGGATATGCCTAGTGGCTTTTAAATATAAGCTAACAGTGGGATTCATTTAAGGTTTAGTTTTAAATGAGAAACTAGCCTGAGTAACATCAACTTGACTGACACTTGAAATTCTCTACGTTTTTAGTAAAGTTCAGTTTTGTGTGTGTGTGTACTAAGTATTTACATAGAGCATTTCAGAGTTGCACAGATGATGAAGTGTTATGTCTTGGGGCTCCTGGGTGGCTGTCAGTTGAGTGTCTGACTCTTGGTTTCGGCTTAGGTCATAATCTCATGGGTTCTGAGATCAAGTCCTTTGCTCTTAGCAGGAAGTCTACTTAAAGATTCTCTCCCTCTGCCCCTCCCCTCACTTGCAAGCTCTCTCGCGAGTTCTCTCTAAAACAAATAAATAAACCTTAAAGAAGTATTAAATTTCAGCTTTTAGGATGACTGAGTAGCTCAGCTGGTTAAGGATCCGACTCTTGATTTCGGCTCAGATCATGATCTCAGGGTGGTGGGATCGAGCCCCACATCGGGCTTCACACTCAGCACAGAGTCCGCTTGGGATTCTCTCTCTCCCTCTGCCCCTCTTCCCTCTCATGCTCTTTGTTGCATGCGTGCTTTCTCTCTCTAAAATAAATAAATAAATCTTTAAAAAAAGAAAGAAAGGGTCATGTATTCCAATTCTGGCTTAGGAGATGTGAAGCTTCTGGGACAAGTCTGCCATCTCTTAAAAAGAGACTCAACAGTAATAATAGCAAAAGTTACATGACATTTATTGTGTGCCAGGCATTTTCTAATTGCTTTACATTTATGAACTAATTCAACATAGGTAAATAAATGAAAGAGAAGGTCTGGGGTTACCTGGCTGGCTGAGTCGGTGGAGCATGTGACTCTTGATCTCAAGGTTGTGAGTTCAAGCCCTGTTGGGTGTGGAGCCTACTTAAAAAAAAGAGAGAGAGAGAAGGTCTGTTGCCTGTTTCTGGACATTGGTGAGTGAGGCTCTGCTGCCTGAAGCTGTCATAGTTACCTGCTCCCATGAGGGGAGCTTGTCAGCAGGCTGGGGATGGCAAAGGTGACAGATGGAAAGAACCTGAGTTTTCAGGATTTTTGAGCCACAGAATTAACTCGGGAAATGTCCTACTTAGGAACTTCTTATTGTGAGAGTTAATAAATACCTTATTTTTTCAGTCACTTGAGCTGGAGTTTTATTTCCTTGTAGCTGAAAGTATTCTAAGTTATATACAAGAAATGCATTCTAATGGGATGTTGATTCCCATGCAGTCCTCTTTTGCCTCTGAATGGTTATAGTAGTAGATAGCAAATTAAGGCTTACCAAAATAGAAGTACTGAGCCTCAGACAAATGGTTTATTATATTTTCTCTATTAATTTTTTCTTTTTTTTTTTAAAGATTTTATTTATTTATTTGACAGAGAGAGACACAGCGAGAGAGGGAACACAAGCAGGGTTGTGGGAGAGGGAGAAGGAGAAGCAGGCTTCCCGCGGAGCAGGGAGCCCTATGTGGGGCTCGATCTTAGGACCCTGGGATCATGACCTGAGCCGAAGGCAGACGCTTAACGACTGAGCACCCTAATTCTTTTTCTTGAACCGTGTTCTCATATGTACAGTTAAGTCTTTAATGTAATTTTAGACTACTGTGACTCATAGTATGTTATGGTTGAAAGAACACTTGGTATTTGATGTTGTGACATCTATCAGCTTGTAATATTGAACATGTTACTTAATCTCCTGAGCCTCAGTTCCTTCTTTTGTAAACTGAAGATAGTCATGGTTCCCCTATGTGCCTCACAGGGTTATGAAGGAGTAAATCTATTTTAACTATGATTTTTAAAAAAATTTTTGAAGTGGTTTATGAATTGTTTAATATATACGAAACATCACTCTTAAAAATAGTATTAGTTATGTATTTTATGAGTTAGGATATAATTGATGAAGAATTAGAGTGGTTTTGTGTACTGAACAGTTTCTTTAATAACCATATTTATAGTGCACGTATTCCTCCTTCCATCTGGCCAAAGAGGTGGCTATATGGCTAAGATAAGACCAGAGATGGTACCTCATCTCCTTGGCCATAGTAATTGGCCCAGGTATATCTGATGACCCAACTGTCCTTCTACAAACCCTTTTTCAATTAATTAGAGAGAGAGTGCACATGAGCACACGCTGGGAGTGGAGGGTAGGAGCAGGGGGAGAGGGAGAGAGAGAATCCCAGGCAGGCTCGAGGCCCAGCGCAGAGCCTGACAGGGGGCTCAATTGTACGACCTTGAGATCATGACCTGAGTGGAAATCAAGAGTCGGCCACCCAACCGACTGAGCCACCCAGCTGCCCCTGACCATTTTCTTTTTAATTAGAGCTGATTGAAAAGACCTTTTTACTTCTTTTAAGGAGCTAGAAGGATGAAAATCAGCAGCCAGAAGAGAATGAGACAGCACCAGAGTGGGTTAGGAATTGGGAAAAAAGAGACACCACAGGCCACCATGGTGCTCTAGTCCCTGGATTCAGTCCACCCTGACATTCACTCTACCCCTGAACTTTGAGTTGTTTAGCCATGTCAGCCATTAAAGCCTCCCTTTTTGTTGATGCTAGTGTGAGTTGGAGTTTTACTTGTAAAAGAGTTCTGACTAATGCAGAGGCAGTATATACACATTTTACTGAGGTACAACATACTCAGAAGCTCACACAGATTTTAGGCTTTCAGCTTCATGAATTTTGACCAACTGAACACCTGTTTGTGTCCTGTTTGTGAAACAGAACTCAGGTCAAGAAACCATGTTATGAGCTCTGCAAAGCCTTCCTTGCCCCTTTCAGTCACAACCTGCCCTCTTTGAGGGTGACCACTATACGAGGCAGTGTATCTTAGTGGGTAACAAGAACATAGGTTTTGGGGTTGGAAAGCTGAGATTTGAATCCTTGTTCTTGGAAGCCAGTATGATTTTGGACAGGTTGCTCAATATCTCTGAGTTTTACTTTCTTCATATATGTAAATGCTATTTTTTTTGTACTTATTTGAGGATTAATTGATGATATATGTAAAGTATTAAGCCAAGTGCTCCACAGGGTAAGCCTTCAATAAATGAAAGTTATTTCAGTTACTCTTACTTCATATTCTCCTTACTTATCAGATGAATTGCTCCTCAGACTTATTTCATGGATTCTAAAAATTCTTATGAGGCTAAAAAAAGATCCTTACTCTTACTTGTAAATGAAAAACCTAGAATGTCAGGCTTCTAATATTCAGTGTGAGAACAGCGGGTATTTGTTGATGTTTGCTGTCTAACACTCACACAGTAAAGTCATGATTAAGTGTAATTTATGAAGCCCAGCTGTCTTTACTGTAGTCACCAGTCATGTTTTCCATTTCTTCCTTTTTCATGTCACTTACTTGCCAAAAACAAGACTTGTCCTACCAGAAATAGATTGTTTGGTTTAGTTACTAAAATATTTGCCTTTTCACTTAAGATTTTTCTCCCTGTTTTAGTCATGAAGTTCTTAATTTTCCACCTTCATCCACTCCCAGGTTGGCTATTTCTCTTAATTTTCCTTTTTTCTTCTTTTTTGAAGGACACCCACGTTGGCTATTTCTAGCATAAATAATTTGAGTTTCAGTTTTGTTTGCAAGGAAGAAAAACTATGCTGTGCAGTAGTCACAGTAGTTGGACTTTAGAGATCATCTAGTTTCTGTTAAACTTTTTGCTTTATAGATAAGAAACCTGATGCCTGTAGATCTAATAACTTGATCACGGTCATGAATTAGTAATAAAGCCAAAACTCGGTGTACTGACTTTGAGGTCATTCTTCCTTCTGTACTAAAGTTGCTTTGAAAAATGAACTGAAGAAACTTCTATAAAATTTCCTTATTTGATTTGAGAATTTTTTTTAGATGACTTCTGATGTGAACGTGGGGAGGTATACATCTTCTTTTAAGATGATGAGTATTATATATACACATCTATTGATTTAACAACAGTAATGACAGTGATGATGATAGTACCACCACACATTTAAATAGCATTTATTTTTCAGAGTGCTTCTATTTCTGTTTTTAGGTTTCATTTATTATGATAATGAAATGACTTAACTTAGTGGCTATGTCAAGATATTAAAAGAAGTTTTATAAGGTCCCTGGGGCTTTCATAACACAGGACCACAAACTAGATTGCTTAAAACAGCAGAAATTAATTTTTTTCACAGTTCAGGAGGCCAGAAGTCCAAAATCAAAGTGTCAGCAGGGTTGGTTCCCTCTGTAGGGAGGCTTGAGGGAGAAATTGCCTCATGCGTCTCTTCTAGCTTCTGATGAACACAGTCCTTGGTGTCCTTGGCTTTCTGATGCATCATTCCAGTCTCTGCCCCCATCTTCACGTTGCCTCCTTCACTCTTCTTACAGGGACACCAGTCAATGGATTTAGTTCCACTCTAAATCCAGGATGATCTCATCTTGAGATCCTTAACCAATTACATCTGCAAAGACCCTATTTCGCAATGAGGTAACATTCCAAGGTCCTGGGCAGACATGAATTTTTGTGGGATACTGTTTTCCCCACTACGGAAGTATGTCTAAAGCGTAGGATTGGATTGGTTTGAATGGATTCCATGTGGAGATGTGTAGCTTTATGTCCTTCTGTGTAGCTGTATCCTAGACCACCAGTATTGGACTGAGTAAAAGAAGATCAGGATCCTCAATATTGTCTTCATATTCTTAAAAGTTAAGGTTGTGATTTACTTAGTTCCTCCTATATGAAATGTTAAGGAATAAGTTTGTAGTAGAATTAGGCACAATTTTCTGCATCTAGTTCTTATTAAATACATAGATATTTATGTTCTTTAATTATATGAAGTTTAGTGTCTTATTTATTATAAATAATAATAATATTCTTTCCCTTTAAAAAAGTGCATGTAAATTATACCACAGTGTGTATTTCTCAATATTCTAGTCTTTGAGGGTCGTCAGATCTACTTTTTGATAAATTTTTGACTGTCTCTTAAAATGCCAATTGTTTCTATTTGAACCAGACAATATTGTATGTAAAAGTAAATATTTAAATGTGTATTAAATATTAATCTATTGTTCCAGATATAAAATTATAGCAGTTGAGTTAAAGTATGAAGTTTGAAAAATTGAAACTCTTTTTTTTTTTTTTAAAGATTTTATTTATTTATTTGACAGAGAGAGAGATAGCGAGAGCAGGAACACAAGCAGGGGGAGTGGGAGAGGGAGAAGCAGGCCTCCCGCTGAGCAGGGAGCCTGATATGGGGCTCGATCCCAGGACCCTGGGATCATGACCTGAGCCGAAGGCAGACGCTTAATGACTGAGCCACCCAGGCGCCCCGAAAAATTGAAACTCTTATTGAATCAAATGTACAAGAACATATTTTTTTCTATTTTTTTCCAGTAATTGCTACAGACTTTTGAATAATCCTCTATCTCTTTGATGCTTCAGGATTTTGTATTTGGGGCTAAATATGTACAACACGTTAGACTGATTATGTGCTGGAGGACGTATTTGGCTTTCCCGAACGATTTTAGATTAACTGATTTCATTTTTATTTTGCTAAGCTTGAGTTAGTTTCTTAACTTTACTGAGCTTAATTTGTCTACATTGTTGAGATGAGAATCCTTAAAGATCGCTATGATAATTAAATGAGATAACATTAATACCAAGTACACTGTTGGTGTATAGTCTGTGTTCAGTAAATATTGCTGAATAGCAATTCCTCTGCCCTCTGTTCTCTTTCATTAAATATGGAGTGTTGATATTAATAATATATTTGGATAACTAAAGGTTTTGGTTAGTAGTTCTTCTAAACTGAACATTTTGTGTCTATTAAAATAGAAAAACATCAAATTTTTTTGTGTTTTTGAGAATTCTGTACTTGAATTTAATTGCTCTTTCCCTTATCCTTTGCTTTAATTTCTAGCACAAATAGTTTTTTTCTCAGCCTATGTCATTATGTGTTTGAGATCATTATTTTCTTTCATGGCAAAGAGAGGTGCTTTGGGAAGGAACAAAACAAAAATACATTAAAAAGTGGATAGATTAGGCGCACCTAGGTGGCTTTGTTGGTTAAGCATCTGACTTGGCTAGGGTCATGATCTTGGGGTCCTGGGATCAGCCCTGTCAGGCTCTGCGCTCAGCAGGGAGTCTGCTTGTCCCTCTCCATTTCCCTCTGCCCCACCCCCACTTGTGCTCTTCTCTGTCTCTCAAATAAATAAATAAAATCTTTAAAAAAGAGTGGATAGATTAAATATAGAGAAGGACAGGTGCAGTTTCTTAAGTTTAATAGCACCTAGCTTTACGTAGTATTTGCAAACACACACTGCACTATTTGGTGAATTTTCTGGGTATCTTTCCTTAAATGACCAAACTTTGTTTTATTTTTGGCTCTTTCCAAAAGTTCTTTAACACTCACTGCAAATGGAATAGAAATGGCCTCTTCTAATATTTTCCTGAGCAGTGGTTGTTTTATTAATTACAGCTTTGGTGTACAGCTTTGGTGTAGAATGCATTGTGATTTATCTCTCTTCCTTTGCTGTGAATTTTCATTTCTATGGACTTATCTCCATTTGTTGTTTAATCAAGTAGTATAATTGTGGGTAAATTAATTGCATTGCCCTGAAGCAAAACCTGAGGGAAAGCTCAAGGGAATTTCAATTTGGGTAAAAATTCAAGTACTCCAGTGAACGGATTTTTCAGACGGGTCCTTAAATGGTTGAGAAACCTTCATTTCCTTCTTTCCTTCCTTCCTTCTTTCCATATCTCTTCACCTGAGGCTATACCTGAGGTTGCTTGGTGCTAGAATCTAGCTTCTTACCAAGGAATCAGAAATGTAGAGAGGGAAAAGACCTTAGAAAGTAACCATTCTAATATTTTGAGTTTACAGATGAGGACACTGAGAGATAAGGGAACAAGGTTTTGTTTTGTTTTTTAAATCTAGTCTAGAGATCTTGTCAGCTGTACCATGAGTTATAGAATTTCACTTTTTGAATGAGCAGAACCTATACTTAATTGAGATAGCCAATTCAACTCCCATGGGTAAAGAAAATGGAAAAAATAGAAAAAAAAAATACCTTGCACTGTTCCCTAGCAGTGTCCTTCTGGGTTGCTACCCAGTAATGTTTACAGACTGCAAAGGGACCTATATTCAGTACTCCTAAGTATAAAAGTACTGGTTTTACAAAAACACTTTCAGTAGAAAATTCTTTATCTATTTTTAAAGTTTTTGCAACATCTTTTTACCATGTTTAGATACCGTGAATACATAAACACCTCAATAGTTATTATTTATGTTTGTCCTCTTTAGAAACTGAGTATTTGGTAATAGAAGATTTTTGTTTTTGTTTTGCAAATACTTTGATACGTCAGAAGTAGGAATTTGTACATACTACATAACTTCTTTGAAATGCTGTGGTTTTCTTAATTTGCTTATGACTTTTTTTTTTTTCTTTTGGATAAACGGAGTAAGTTATTGCATTAAAAGGAAACATCTATTTGCCTACAGCAGTTGCCATATACAGGGCCTAATAATTAAAGTAGTTGTTTACACAGGTATGAGAAAATCCAAGAAACGGTGTTATTTGACTAGAGTTGAAGTTTTTAATGGATAAAACTTTGTATATCTCTTGGGAGTTGGGAAGAAAATTATTTTATGACATCCTGGAAAACTAGTTTCTAACCATTTTCATTTTCTGATGAATAGATTTAAAATAGAAATGTTAGTCAAGGATATAATGTTTGCCAGTTATATTCCAAATATCTTGCAGTCAGTTTGTCTTTAACCGTGGTAACAGACATAGTGGTGAAATAAGTTGGTAGGTTGCCACTGACTGCCTAAAATTAGGCAAATGTACCAGGTTTGAAAAAGCCTGAGAGTGTCTACAACACTGGTGTTAACCTGCTGTATGTTTATAGTTCCACAAAGAATAACAGTTATAAATGCTGTTTAACAGTGACTTAGAAGCTAAATTGCTCTTTGCCATATGGCCCGAAGAGTTTATTCAAATGAAAGCTGTTAATTCAGTACCAAGGATTGATTCATAAGAATAAAATGCTGAACAAAGTATACAACTTAAACATTTAAGTTGTATTCATTCAAATTTTTGCCTAAAATTAATATCCTTATCAAATGGATATGTCATACTTGTTCATTTAAAGTGCATCTTACTTTAGTTTGCTTTCTGTCTTTAGTGTCTTCCCTACCCCACCCCATGATGGGATTAGAAATACAGGTAAAGAGTTCTGGTTTACCTTGTTTATGGAGAAATGGGTTGGTATGTGGCTGTAACCAGGTAAAAGACAGTATTATAAAGAGAAAGTCAGGTGGCCTTATTAAAGTTTAATTCTTTTAGAACTTTAGGAAATGAGAAGATGAGGTCTTATTTTTGCAATCTCAAAATGGTAGACAGCAGGATATGTTTTTACTACTGCCTTATGGATAATGTAGTACTTTCTTATATGATTTATTTTTATTTACTGGTAGAAAACTAAGGAAATTGCTAGGTGAAGCCTTATTATATTGACTTCATATAGGGAAAATTCAGTACATTTAGTTTAGTTTTTTTTTTTTTTTTAAAGATTTTATTTATTTATTTGACAGAGAGAGAGCACAAGTAGGCAGAGTGGTAGACAGAGGGAGAAGGAGAAGCAGACTCCCCGCTGAGCAGGGAGCCCGATGCGGGGCTCGATCCCAGGACTCCGGGATCATGACCTGAGCTGAAGGCAGACGCTCAACGACTGAGCCACCTAGGCGCCCCAGTACATTTAGTTTTATCCACACAGTTTGACTTTTAGGATTAAAGACTTTTATTACCAAGACACTCTCTCTTTCTCTCTCTCCCTCTTTCTCTCCCCAGAAACATAATGTCCTGGTAAAATTTGCATCTCTCTATACTTAAATAACATTTGTGGTAGACCTACTATGTATCAGGCACTGAGTACTTATCTTAATACAACTCTGCATCATGGGGGAACCAAAATGCAAATAACTATTAGACTTTATGGTAAATGCTACAATAGAATTATTTTTAAAGTGCTGTGGGAAGTCACAGAAAGTTCCATCTAAATTTGTTTTTCCAGTCACTGTTCTGTCACTACATTTATCTCCTAAATATTTTTCAGATTTGCTATGATCTCCCTTTCTTCTTTGTTTTCTTCTTGTTACAGTTCAGTACTTTCTCCTCACAACCACCAGGGTGGTTTATCGTAAATAAAATTTGACCTTGTCTTTACCTACTGAATAGCACTCTTCTAAGACTTCCTCTCAAGTGTGGTAGAAACTCCCAAGTTTCTTCACAAGGCCTTTAAGGAATTTTTTAAAAATCTAATTTCAGTTAGCTTTCTAGCCTCATCCAGCCTTTAGGTTTTTTATTCACTAACTGTCCTCCACCAGATACAACTTGCTGAAGTCTCCCCATGCTGTTTTTCACCTTCCTGCTTGGGATGCCCACCTCTGTTTTTTATTTCTCTTTCTCTCTCTCTCTCTTTTTTTTAATCTAACTCAAATTGATCCTTAAAACTCAAAGCTAGTCTTCTCCCTCAAGGAAATCTTTCATAATCCCATGGAGACTGGATTAGGTCCCAGGTTAGTGCTCCTCTACGAAAGTTGTATGTGCTCTGTTCATGGCAGTCGTGGAGTGCTCTTTTTTTTTTTTTTTTTTACCTTGATTCTTTCTCTTTTTACAAGTATACAAAGTAATGTGGTAGTTACCTATCATCCTTCAAATATCAACACTGTTATTTGTTTGTTTTTAATTATCATTGTGAACTCTTGGCCTAAAGATATTTGATGTGATTCAGCCCGTTGCACTTGTTGATGCTCAGACTGTTCTGTCTTGCCACAGGAGCCTATTTAGGTGGCTTCTGAGTCTCTAGTCATATTGGTGTTCTTTTGAAGAAACAAATTTGAAATGGGAGCAATCCTTTCTGCATAGAGACAGGAAAAGCTACAGAGAGATTTTGATCCTTTTTACCATCAGATACGAACATGCTGAGTTGGTGGTAGAGTTATAAACTGAACTCATTCTGCTCCATCCAGGAGCAATTTTAGGGAACTCTTTTTCTATAAATTCAGTTTTTCTTCTATCTCTTTGTTACAGTGGTATTTTGTGTATTCTGGCATTTATCACTGCTCGACTTGCATTATAATTAATTTCCTCCTGCTAATCTGTGAGGGTAGAAATCATTATTTTTGTATCTCCATTATTCTAGTGCCTTATCTTATAGTTGGTACTTGGTAAATGTTTGCTGCTTTGATAACAGTGCTGTCAGGAGACAGTACTTATATTAAGCTTCTATTTAGTTCATGTAGTTCTTCATTATTATATTGAGTGCCTAGGAGGTGGCATGCACCAAGCTAGACACTTATTCAAGTAACTTATTTAGTAGTAATAGTAGTGAAATAGTCCCTATACTATATCTATTACATTAAGTGCTAATAAACATAATGCTTTAGCCTATAACAACATTTCCCAAAGTGTGTACTGCATAATGTTAACGGGTGTTAGTAGAATAGAGGAATTTTGTTGTCAAGAAGTTTGGGAGATACTGAGCTAGACAAAGATAAACAAGTTTTTAATTACAGGATTTTATTATGCAAATATGTGTAGTGTTACTTACTGCCGAAGAGGCAGACAGGGAAGATATCATTTCTCAATTTACTGGACTTAGTTTTTTTCCCCTAAGTGTTTATGGAACATACTTAGGAAAATGCTGGCCAAGTTACATCAGAGAATGTGGTGGAGTGGAAAGGGCATGGAGTTGTAAGTCAGAACTTGGGTTTCTGCCCCCAAATAATAAGTGTAGGACTTTCTGACACTTCTTAAAATCTCAGTTGTCTTATCAGTGTAAGAAGTTAATACTGGTCTATACGGTGTAAGACTGCAAATCCTTTACAAAACACTCGACAAAAATTGGTACTTTGTACAGTCTTAGTGCCAAGATAAATAGTTCATTATAAATTTAACAAATACTATAAGGGAATATTTTATTTCTTCCTCTGCAGAGTTTTTCCTAAATCTCTATACTAAAGATTAACGGTGTAACTTCTGTAGATATACTTGAGGTTTTTTTTTTTAAGATTTATTTATTTATTTATTTATTTATTTATTTATTTATTTGAGAAAGCGTGCACATGCACATGGGGCAGGGAGGAGGGGCAGAGGGAGAGGGAGAGAATCGCTCAAGCAGATTCCTGACTGAGCACGGAGCGCAATGCGGGGCTCCATCCAGGGACCCTGAGATCATGACCTGAGCCAAAATCAAGAGTCAGCCCCCCAACCAACTGAGCCTCCCAGGTGCCCCACAGCATACCTTTTCTTGACCAACGATGATGATGGTCCAGTTCCCTTAGATTCTTATTCTGAGCCATCTGGACTAAGCACCCAGAAGCAATTTATCTTAATTTTTTTCTCCATTTTAATGTTATCCTATATAGATAAATGGAAGGAAGCCAAACAAATTAATGTATTTGATTTTGAATAATTTAGATCTGTTTCATGGTCTCATTTTTTATTTCAGATGATTGAATGAATAGCAGTAATATTAGGTATTTTCTAAAATACAAATGTACTTAAATAAACAATATATATTAATACTCTTGGCATTGAAATTGACTTAAAAATATGATACACATTTTTATGCTATTTATAGTACACTGTTAGAAATATGTAAACAAGGAAAGTACTGTCATCTTGATTGGTATTATGTACACATGGTTTAGTCAGAGTTATGTTTGAGAATAATAAACCAGAGTACATCCTATGATAAATATTGAAAGAATGTAAATAAAGCATATGTGTTCCTTCCTTGTCTCATGCTTCAGTATGAGGGAAAAGCAAGCATTGGGTAATTCATCCAGATGACATAATAGCTAACTTTTATTGAGCTCTTATGTGTCTGTTACTGTTGTTTGCTCAGTGTCTATTAGCACATTGTATCCTCATAGTTACCCTATGATTAATATTAACTATTTTACATATTTTTAGGCTGAATAAATTGGACTTTGTGAAGTTTTATGTTTCGCTTTTTTAACAGGGTCTGATAGCTTCCCTCTTGGCAAGGCAATCGGAGAAACAAGAGAGACAGAAGTATCTGACAGTAGTTAGGGGTTAAATGCCACTCTTCACAGGCACCTTAGTGATCAGAGTCAAGGCAAGAGAACATAAGTGGGTTTTGTGTAAGGATAAGAATGAAAATACTGGTAGGTAATTACTGGCTCAGTTGTGGAGCCAGTCACCTGGATTTGAATTCCTGTGTTGTGCTACTTATGTTTAACTTTGTATAATTTAAGTTTTTGTAACTGTGCAATAGGGATACTGTAATATCTACTTCATAGAGTTGTGAGGATTAAATGAGTTAGTACATGGAACATGTATCTGGTGTTTCATAAATAATAAATGCTAACTCTTTATTATTGTTGTTATTACCAATATTAATTGCCAAAAGTTCTCCCTCTGCCCCTCCTCCCTGGCTCAGGTCATGATCTCAGGGTCCCTGGATGGAGCCCCGCATTGCACTCCGTGCTCAGTCAGGAGTCTGCTTGAGCGATTCTCTCTCTCTCCCTCTGCCCCTCCTCCCTGCCCCATGTGCATGCGCGCACTCTCTCAGGACTGGAAACCAGAGACCCTAATATCTTTCATCAAGATTGGGGTTGGGGCCTTCCATCCAGGCTGGGTCCCAGTCAGTCCATGGTTATTTTATTTTATTTTTATTTATTTATTTACTTATTTTTTAATTTTTTAAAAATATTTTATTTATTTATTCATGAAACACAGGGGGAGAGAGAGAGACGCAGAGGCAGAGAGAAGCAGGCTCCCCGCCGAGCAGGGAGCCCTATGCGGGACTCGATCCCAGGACCCCGGGATCATGACCTGAGCCGAAAGCAGACGCTTAACCATCTGAGCCACCCAGGCGCCCAGTCCATGTTTATTTTAGAGATAGATAAGCTCTTATTGCCATCTTGGGTGGTGTAAAAGTTACTTGTTTTCAATGAATATTTCCCAATAACAACACTTTTTTACTTTTATTTTCAAGTTACCCATAATTTTTATACATATTATTTATCAAACAAAACTCCTGATAAACATGATGTTGTTTTAGGATTTCTTGAGGGGAAAAGTTAGGGGAGAGATTTCTAAGAATGGGGATATTTCTTCAGAAATCTCTCTCTACTATAATAAATGAGAAAACCCAGAGAAGTCAAAGTAATTTGACTGAAGTCATTGAGTTAGTAAGTGGTGAGGCCGGAATTTAAATCTAGGAATTTAATTCGGTGCCCTTACTACTAATTAGTTCTCCTGCTTTTAAAAAGAAACAATAAAACAAATTATTTTAGAGTGAATATAGATTTTCTGATTTAATTTCTTTTTGTAAAGAGGGTAATGTTTTAAGTTGGTCACGTAGTAGGACTAGGTTCCATCTTTTAAAAAATTGCTTTCCTTTCTAAGTATAGAAGGATTTTTTTCCTGAAAGCAAATCCTGTGGTGTCAACAGACTATAGTTTGATATTGTTAGATTTTTAAAATCAAATCAAAATGGAGTTAAATATTAAGTCTGATATGTACAGTATCCTTGGTTGATGTCTTTGTATGATACAAATTAGCACAAGACTCCTTTTTTAATTCACTTGGGTGATATATATTAGAAATTCCTATGAGGAAAATCCTCATTTATGTAATCTCAAGCAAAAGTAACTGCACAGAAATGCAAACCATTGAGGGGCGCCTGGGTGGCCCAGTTGGTTAAGCATCCAACTCTTGATTTCAGCTCAGGTCTTGATATCAGGGTTGTGAGTTCAAGCCCCATGTTGGACTTCATGCTGGGCATGGAGCCTACTTAAAAAAAATAGAGGGGTGCCTGGATGGCTCAGTCGGTTAAGCCTCTGCCCTCGGCTCAGGTCATGATCTCAGGGTTCTGGGATCGAGTCCTGCATCTGGCTCCCTGCTTATCAGGGGGAGTCTCCTTCTCCCTCTCACTCTCCTTCCATCCTCTTCCTCTCTCTCAAATGAATAAATAAAATCTTTAAAAAAATAGAACTGTTTGCAAATGCAGCCATTTTAAAGTTTATTTATTTTTAGTAATCTCTATACTTAATGTGGGGCTTGAACTCACAACCCTGAGATCAAGATCGCAGACTCCTCCAACTGAGCCAGCCAAACACCCTGACAATTTCTTTGTTATTGATTTTCTCAGTTGCAGTAATTTATACTACATAATGTTTAAATATCTCAAATCCCTTGGGAAGTAGATCTTACTAATATGCAAGTTAATGTTAAGCCAGTATTAAAATTAATTAATAATAATCTAATAAAAAAATAATAATAATCTAATAAAAAAAAAAAAGCAGAAGCAGTCTTCTGGATATAGAGATGAAAAGCCTGCTACGAGTCAAAACTTGATGGAAAAATGTTTTTATTCCAATTCCCCTAGGATCTAATGTCTTTGTGTGGGGGTGTGTGTATTTCCCTCATGTTATTTTTATTTGAAGAAATTTTACAGAAATATAGGTACTCCTTTTTAATAAAACAGCTCTATTAATGTACAAATAAGTACCATAAAATTCACTTGTTTTAAGTATTCAATTCAATAATTTTTACTGGGGTGCTGGGGTAAGCATCCAACTCTTGGTTTTGGGTCAGGTTGTGATCTCAGGGTTGTGAGATCTAGCCCTGCATCAGGCTCTGCACTCCTCAGATGTAGCATGTTTGAGTACTTCATTTTTTTTTAATTGCACTGTAGAATCCCATTGTGCCACATTTTGTTTATTCACAATTGATGGACATTTGGATTGTTTCTAGTTTTTGACTATTATGAATAATGCAGGTATAAGCATTTATATACAGATTTTTGTATGGACATATATTTTCATTTCCCTTGGGTAGGTAAGTAGGGGTAGATTTACCAGGTCATAACTGTCAAACTGTTTTTCCAGAGTGGCTGCTTCATTTTACATTCCCACAGGCAATGTATGAGGATTTCAGTTTCTCCATGTCCTTGCCAATATGTTATTGTCTGCCTTTTGGTTATAGCCACTTTAGTAGGTATGAAATAGAGTCTCATAGGTTAATTTGCATAGCTCTTTCTTTTCATTGATTGTTTATTTTGGGTATTATAATTTTAGTTTGAAATTCCTGTAGCTTTAGAAATCCTGGAAGAGACTTAAAGTGGCGTGATTGTCTTTACCATGTGAAATATTGGTTTCCCAGAAGATTCCCATTTCATCCTGTGAAATAATGTCTTTGAATTGTGATTTAAAATTTAGGTCTCTTCAGGTAAAATCAAAAGGAAAAGAGAATAAATACTTGTCACAAAAACAATAATCAATCTTTGTTGGTTGGCATATTACTGATCATTTTCTACTTTAGCTCTGCCATTGACTAGTTGATTTGTAGCGGTTTTGTGGGTTTTTGTTTGTTTTGTTTTTGTCTTGATCTTACCTATTATCATTAAATATTACTTCATTTTCCAATTGATGAAGTAGTCATGGAATTTTCTTTCCCCTTTCTGGTATATCTAAGAAAAAATATCAAATAATAGATGTCACTTGGCAAAAAATATTTCCATTTTTTTCATCTTCTTAGGTTGGGCAATAAAAGGTGTAGTAAAGTAAATATTTAATCTACAGTTTGATGCTTTAAAACATTATTGGAATTTTCCTCTTGGTTTTATTAGACTGATGAAACCCTGTTTAAGGAATTTACAGGTTGGGCAGAACTTTAAAACAAGTTGCATTTTTGGGTTAAATCATGCCCAGTCCCTGTTATAGTTAAACAGTACAGTTGGGAGGACATTATAAATATACACATTAATTTTAAGGAGATGTTTACTTTTTTTTTTTCCCCCCTCAGTCTACCTGAAGTGCCTTGAGTGGGGACTTTCCCCACTCTTCTGGGATGCCCCTTAACCTCTTCAATGCACAGGAAGTAATAAAATTGGACTTTTAATTATAATCCTGAATACAAAGAAAAAATGATAGCTATTCTTGGGCATGTGATTAATTAAAAACAAATCTTGGCAAGTGAAGGAATGGATATATCTGAAATAGGTGGTATGTTTACTTAATTCTTTTCTAAACAAATAATTTGAAATGGTTTCTGCTACTAAGACATAGCAGTTGCTACAGATTGCTATTATTTTGAGAAAAGACAATTAAGATTTATCTTAGAAAGGTAACACTGTGTAATGGAAAGCCAGCCTTTATGGGCATCTGTGCCTGGAGATGGGAGAGATTCTGTATCTTAAAAGCTGTTTGACCATGGGCAAGTTGTTTCAATCTCTCTCAGACTCCATTTCTTTGTCTTTAAATTGTAATAATAATTATGTTAATTCCCTCAGCAATCATTTTTTGAAAACCTACCATGTGTTGATCTTAAGTGCTAGGAATACAAAACTAGACAGATGATTTGCACACCTCCAGGAGTTCACATTCTAGAGATAGAGAAGGATGTAGATGAGAAAAAAATAAATGTTAATACAAAAAATAAAAAAAAAATAGGAGTGAAAATGTTGATTTATGAATAGTTTGTGAGAAAGTTCTAGCATAGCGTCTGAGAGCTTAAAATAAACATTCCCTTTCATGTTGATACAGTTTGTGTTTGTACCTCACACAGATACTCTGTGAGTCTTAATAACTTAGACAGCAATCAGGTAAACAAAAAATCAAGGTCCTTGGGGCCAGACATCTTTTGTTTGAATCTGGTTCTGTCATTTGCTGTCTTGTGACTTTGGGCAAGTTACAGAACTTCTCTAGATCTGTTCAGTTCTCTTTAAAGTTGGAATAACACTGTCTATGTCAGGGAGTGTTATGAGGATTAAATGACATTGTGTAAGTAAAGTAGTTGGCCCAGAGCTTCCTCTGTCATGAGTGTTATACTGGGTGAATAACAACAGGTGACATTTATTAAGCACTTACTGTGTGCTACCCACTTTCCCATGTACTTTACATGCATGTAATCATCACAGCAACCCTATGAAATAGGCATTCCTGCCATCATCCTGATTTTATAACTAAGGAAACTAAGATTCAGAGAATTCTAATAGTTTCCTTACCGCCCCACAGAGAATGCATGATAGAGCCAGAATTTAAACCCAGCTACAATGGGCTACAGAATGTACACTCTTTAACTGAGTGTGAGTGATTCCACTTCCAACCTTATGTCCAAACCTGGCCTATTTCTTCTCCCCTGGCTGTGAGCTCTCAAATGGTTGTGGGTGATGGCATTAAATGTGCCTTTTGTGTCTTGTTCCCTGCCTGCACTGCAGCCCGTGAGGGACAGCAAGTGTTCAGTAAACAAAGCAGCAATTATAGTTGATGGCACTATTGTTTTAGCTTGAATGTACTTGCCTAGTCTATTGGAAGTCTTGTACATATACTGACTGGTTTTGGTCAGTGTTATTTAACCGAGTAAATTAATTTTCATAAATGCATGTTCGGCTAAGCGAATTATGACCTCTGTTGTTGGTGGAAGCCTTTTCTTAGACTAGGTGGGAAGATGAAGTTCATGTTTTTTAGGGGTTTTTTCTCCCATTAAATTTGATATATAAAATATGAACAGCACTGTTAGTGGTAAAAGAGAAAATAGTTTGTGTTTGGTCTTTCATTAAGTTTTGACAATTTAGAAGCTAAAGAAGTGAAACCTTAATTTTTTTTAACTAAGCTGTTTATTTTAAGTAATAGCTTTTAAAAAGCCATTTTAAATAGTTTAATAATTTATTTTAACTATTTTTAATAAAATTAAATTTTTTATTTAATAAATGAATTGTTGAGATAACATTTACTGAAAAATTCAAATAATTATTAATTAAGTAATGTTAAATTTTAAGGGTTTGGCCGTAAAAACTTTAAAACCTGGGGATTAATGTTATAAATTTATTAACTAGAACTTTGGTATTTACCCTGGATAATATGTTTTGACCCTCTGTTTAATTCATGAAGTAAGGCACATTTGAATTATTTTATATGATTAATAAAAGCCACTAATGATCTTTTTTTCCTCATTAGCAGGGTTCTTCACAATTCATGATGCCAGGTTAGGTTAAGTGGAAAAGGAGAAGTTAAATTATCTTTGCCAAGATGACTTCTTGGGAAAGGTTATTAATTGGGCAGTACCTTGATTAATAAATCCACCAAGAATGTACTGCCATGTACCGGCAAGTTGGAAAATAAACAGTCTTCTTAAATTATGCAGAGTGGTGTTGGTTTGCATTAACAGCAATGTTCTCATTAAAGTTGGGCCAGGAAAAAACACCGCTGTGTTCTGCTTCTACTTTTCACTACACATGTCAGCTGAGCCAACAGCCATAGCCAACACCTGGGAAGGAAAGGCAAACCAGGCCTGTGTTGGGCCTCTTAGTAGTAGAATTTCTAGAAACTTGTCTGTAGGGCCTTGTTGTTTAATTTTATTCTCCTCTGTTAGCCATCCATCTCTGTTTCTCTTGTTCTTCTGACATTTGGAATGGGGAGAGAACTGATTGGCTCAGTGTGAGTCAGCTATCTAGCTTTGGATCCCTGTGGTGGAGGGGTGTGCGCAGGATCAAATAACACAGACCTGGTCCTTGGCAGCACCCCTCACCATACAGCAGGCCCTCAGTTCTTCATGCTTAGTGATTTAATGATTCTACTTAAGTATAATTGAGAGACAGGTATTGAATCAATTAGGTATTTGCTTTTTAATCTTAAATCAAAGGTTATGTTCTTATTAAAGATGGGGGCTTGGCATTTGAGGATTATTGAGGGACCCCTGAAATCACACTGTATCAAGTAAATAGCTCTGAAGGTTAATCTTTTTAATGTCTTGGGAACTGAGGGGAGTAGAGAACAGGAGTCAGATGAGACAGTCCATGGCTCCTGCTTTTTCTCACATGGCCAGTCCCTGATGGTTACTCTAAGGGCTAAAAAGCTAATGATGGCCTTCTCTCCTTGGCTTCCAGAACTTGGAGTTCTCCCAGTTCCACCATGTAGCCGTTTACTGGGCTCCCTTCCCTCCATTCCCTCCCTTTCCTGTGTGAACCGTTTGAATTCCTTCCATTATCACCTAATGCAGTTTAAGTTACCCTTCTGCCACTAAAGTCCCATTTGAAATGTTTTTGTTTTCTGGGACACTTGGTATATATTTTAGCATCTTGATTCTTTAACTCATCCCCCCTCCCCTTATATCCTAGGATGTAGGTATCTATCTGCCCTTCTGTGTAATAGACTTTGACAGTTTTGTTATTAAGGTATAACTTTTTTTTTTAATTAAGGTATAACTTCTTGGCTGAAATTTCCATTCTATAACTCATAGGGAAAACCTTATTTTCATAATGATACTTAATTAAATTGATTTTGTGCAGTGGCAATTGCTTTCTTAATGACTGCCCCCTCACAGTACTTTTCCATGAGAAAATGTATTTGAAAGCCCAATACCTAACATTTGATATTACTGTGATTATTAGCTTTCATTTTCTCTTGATTTTTAAAATGATGTTTTATCATGATTTAAAAGTAATACATGTTGGGGCACCTGGGTAGTGCAGTCAGTTAAGCGTCTGACTCTTGGTTTCAGCTCAGTCATGATCTCATGGTCCGTGGGATTGAGCCCTGCATTGGGCTCTGATTTCAGCAGGAAGTCTGCTTAGAATTCTCCTCTCCCCTCTCCCGTTGCCCCTCCCCTCTTCCCTCTCTTTTTCTCTCTCAAATAAGTAAATAAATCTTTAAAAAAAGTAATAAATGTCTATCATAGGAAAAGTGAAAAATGGAGGTAAATATAAAATCACGCAGTTGCCCTACTGTTAACCTTGTGACTTTTCCCAAACAAAATTAGGATCCTATTGTATTTAGTTTTTCTGTTATCCTGTTTTCATGTAACATAGCAAAAGTATTTTCTCACATCACTGAATATCCTTTTAAAACATAATTTTAATGAACATAATATTTTATTGTATAAATATGCCATAATTTTTTAAACCCTTCCCCTGTTTATATATAGCATTCATGTCATTGAACTACTCTCTTATTTCTTTAATAGCTTTATAGGTAGAGATTTCTGAATAAACAGGAGTGAACATTTTCAGGCTATCAAGACCTCAATCTCCACATATGTAACCAGTCTCCCATCTCAGCTGCTATCCCATTCTGTATCTGGATACCCTTTTCATCTCGTTCAGCCTTTTTATTCTAGACCTCTTCACCTTTCTTGGGCTCTGACACCCATATTAAGATATTCTCCAGTTGAATGTCCTCCTCACTATGCATAGATTTCAACAACCTGTCTGTGCTGGGTTACCCCCAAATGTGGTCACCTTTCTCACCCTGCTCAGGCTCTGAGTCCCCATAGCCCATGGGCCCCCCCTTTATACCCCACTTGGGCTGATACCTCACACCTAGCCCACCCATGTGTCAGACACTCTCACACTCTGCTTGGGGCCGCCATGGTTCCTGCCCTATTTAATGACTTTAGCATTGAATTGTTTAGGCAAGGCAGGGGAAAGGGCAAAGGAAAATGGAAGTTTTACTGAGGGGTCTTGCCAGGTGCATAGCATCGTGCCTGACATACTGTAGGTATTTGGTGGCAGGGTGTGCATGCATGTATTTGATTCTTCCCCTCCTGATCCTGATCTTGGTGGTAAAAGGAAAAATACAAATATCACCCAGTACACTGCTTCTAATACCAACTCAGCCGTGTCTGCTCTTCATGGTATCCCTAATCTAACCCTCTAGTTGACACTGTATGCTTCTCTCTGAATGGTTGCTTCTTAACGTTTTTTATTGTCCCCCATGCTCCTCCCCCCCAAAAAAGGATTTTAATCTTTTTAAAAGTTTTGTATTTTTTTCTCAAGCAGCTTTTCTTTTCTGTAGTTAACATATTTGATAATATGATTCTGCTAATAACTAATAGAAGAAATAAAGGACAGTTGAAACAAACAGGTTACAAAGAAACTTTTTGCTTATAATTATATTTATTTCATGATTTAGACTTCTTTTAATACTTATCCATGTTCTCCCCTACCCCCAAATAACTCTAGAATTGTAGAGGAATATTTTAATGGTTGGATTAAAAGGCTTCTGTGATTTGGCTTTTCATGTTTTTTAGAGTTCTAAGAAAAGACTGATTCAGAAGAATTAAAGATTTGGTAAAATAATTTGGTAGTTGTTATACATTCAAAAGAGTTACTGGCTCTTGCCATGTCCTCAGACCACACCTTTTTGACATCATCCTCTTTCATACTTCATATCATAAAATTAAATGATTCAATTTCCTCATTTGTTCCTCATCGTTAAAGTCACCTGAGTGTCTGACTTCTATAGGTCTGGGGGAGGGGGTGCATGTGCACGCACATGATGGGCAATCACAAACATTGGGCAGTATGTTGATTAAAATAGGACAATTGTGAAGAAACAAGAGAATAGAATAGGAGAGCATATAAATGGAGAAGTAAGGGGAGTTGCTTTTAAGATAATAGGTTAGAAACAAGGCTCTTCAGGAGCAGTTATAAGGACTCAGAGATATTGCCAGGCATTCAACAGAGAAGTCTGTTTGAAAGGCAGCAGTTATGAGCAAAGAACAGTGAAAACCTATTTGATAAACTTTGAGAGCTATACTTTGGAATTAAAAGTTTAAAAAATGTCTAAAGAATTAGTTTCTGCTAATGCTAGGTAGAGATTTATCTCAAGGTTAATCAATAATTCTAATAGTTCTGAGTGACCCAAGTAGTTTCTTTAGTATAATTTAGTGATATGAACAGAAGTACTAGGTCTGATTTCAGAATGTCCGCTGTGACAGCATCATTTGGGGGATTATAGATATAAGTTTCCTTTCACTGGATATTTTATTCTCAGAGTCACTGTTTTGTTCAGTAACTTTAATTTTATTATATTGTTCCACACTTCAATTTCTCTTTTTTATCAAACTTGTGAGAATGAAAGTTACATAGTTTAGGTGTCTGGGCAAATTAGGTTTTGGGTGTTGACAGCCCTGTTTTCATTTATAAACTGTGAACAATTCTTTTTTTTTTTTTAATTTTCTTTTATTACATTAGTTACCATACATTACATCATTAGTTTTTGATGTAGTGTCCCATGATTTATTGTTTGCGTATAACACCCAGTGCTCCATGTAATACGTGCCCTCCTTAATAGCTGGGATAACCCATCCCCCCATGCCCCTCCCCTGTAAAACCCTCAGTTTGTTTCTCAGAGTCCATAGTCTCTCATGGTTCTTCCTCCCCTCCAATTTCCTCCCCCCTCATTTTTCCCTTCCTACTATCTTCTTTTTTTTTTTTTTTTAACATTTAATGTATTATTTTTTCAGAGGTACAGGTCTGTGATTCATCAGTCTTACACAATTAAACTGAACAATTCTTTAAAAAAGTATAACATTGGTTTTTAATTAAGAAAATGAATTTATCTCCACACACCTTATTTTTGTTTTCTTCTTTGTACCTTTTGCTCAGGCATTTCTAGCTGCTTTTGTTGGTTCTTTTTTTCATAGTAGTAATGGGTCTTTTCTGTCCCTATACTCACACATTAAGCAGTTGTGGCCATCCAAATCATCATTAGTGAATATAAATATTGTTATAAAATTAATTTAAGTATAGGTCAACTTTATCAATTTAAAAATGAGGTATTAAGGCTTAGAGAGACTGACTTACCAAGAAAGGAAAGAACTAATATTTAAAGAGCACCAACTGTATACCAGACATCACCTTTTTACATTCTCGTTCTGTGAAGTATGTTTCGTTGTCCCCATTTTACAGATGCTCAGAGGTCAAGAAACTTGCCAAGACCATAAGACTAGTTATGAAGGAGGCAGGATGAAAATCCACTTCTCTTGCACAATCCGGAGTCTTCTCTACTCCTGTCAGGAAACATTAGAAGCTGATCAACTAAGGCAATGAGAGAACGAAAGTTTAAAAACCAACACTCCAAATATAACAGGGTATTTTCTGATTGATAACTTCTATTTTTATAAAAAAAAAAAAGACTCAAAGTTAAAAGTTATCTTTGGTTGTACAGCTATTAAATCACTATTAAAATATGGGACTTGTCATAAGTGTAAAAGCAATATGAACTTTACCTATAAGGGTCTTGTAGTTGATGATGTTTGTACAAAAAATAGTCACAGAAAAAAATAGAATATATTTACTGTCACTTTAGAGATGGAAAGAATCAGCAAGGTCACAGGCATCTCTTTCTTCTTATTTGCTGTTGTTGTTTGTTTGTTTTTTAGGATGAAATGGTCTCAAGAGATTCTTGAGCCTGTATCCTTGTCATGCTTTTAACACACACTCTTGCTACCAAAGGTGGACTACATTTGTCCTGGTCACGATTGGCCTCTGTTGTTCACTGAGTGTACCAAGCTAGGAAGGGATTGGACTCTGTGTTAACTTTTTGAATTAAATTTGATGTTTATGAGAATTAATAGCTTGCTTTTCAGAGTTTCTGAAATGAGATTCCAAGAAATGAAACTGAGCATGATAGAAAATGATAGGAAGAATTAGGACTTCGATATATAGTATTGTGGTCTATCTGTTCATTCGCTAAGGAAATGAGGTGCCTAAAATATGTGTGCAAATCTGGGCCTCTATTTGCCCAGCTTATATTTATTTGTGAACTCTAAATCTTTTATCTAAGCACTTAATCTAATTAAACTATTGGTAACTACCTTTTTGAAGCAAGATACCTTCTCTTTAGCCTCTTGATATCTGAGCCACTGCTGTTCTGAATGTGATGACCTAGGAGGTAATCGGATCACCTAAGAGTAGCTTTTCAAATTGTTTTTCAAACGTTTCTTTTCTAGAATTCCTGAGTGATACGTGTTTCTCATTTCACCATCTAATTGTCTAGGTTTTAACGTTTGTACTCTTGATACCATCATATTCATTACAAATTTTTTTTTCTTAGAAGACTGATTCTGGCAGACACCTAGACAAAGACAGTCTTTTTCTCCACCTACCAATCCTCTCCTCCCTCATCCCTCTCTATCCCTGACTTTCCCTCCTTGTCCTCCCCTCTTTTCCCCTGCGCCATTTTGTTTGTCTCAGTGTACAGAAACGTAAAAAATTAGACTGATGACAGGTAGAGGTAGAGGATTCCCTGTAAAGATACTATTTAGTGACAGTAACATTAATTTCCTAGATAATTAGTTCAAATTAATTTGGAGTCTACCAGACTTGCATTAGAATCCTGCTTTATAAAAGTAGTACATATCTGTTATTAGAAAAAAAAATGGTACAGTAACAGTGAATACAAAGAAGAAAGTAAAAGTGTTGTTCTCTTATATACTTCTTTTAGATAATTTCTATTAATGGCTTTCATGTTTTTTTCTAAATATCTACTTCATATTTACATATATACTTAATGTAACATTAGCTACATTAATTTCAGATTTATACCATATACATTTTCCTTTTATGATAGTCTTCAGGAGGTCAGAAAATATCTATAGTATTCATTTAATTCAATTTTAATTCATTTGATATTACTATAGTGTCTTAATTTCTTCTCATTTTTTCCTTAAAAAAATTTTTTTTACCACTTTCAGGATGCTGTTCCCTCAGTTATTATTATTATTTTTGGTTTGCTTTTAATCAGTCTTTACCTCTGTAAAGGTGCAAAGTTCATTTATAAAAATAGGAGGAATGTAAATACTAGAAACAATCGAGAAAATGGATACTAGAGATGGAGATATTTGCATCTTATGGCTTCAATCTTAGTAGTTGAAGTAGTTGGCTAGATGTTCTGCCGGGAAGGGTAATGCTCACAATAATTAGGAATTAAAGCCTGTGGGAAGGAAATTTAGAATTGTCCTTACTGTCATTATGGGAAGTATTATAAGAGATCAATATAGGGTTGTCAGACCTGCTGTTGAAGATGCAGGATGAATTTGTAGAGAGCAAAGGGACCAAGTTAAAAAAAAAAAAAAAAAAGAGGTCAGCTCTGGTTGGGTAAGAGGACACTGGAAGCTTAAGGTGTTCATGGCATCTGTGCGAATAATAACCAAAGTGTTAATAAAATTGCTTACCATAGCCAAGCACCAGAGAATGAACTTTCTGAACATGTACAGAACTGTTGCCTGCACATCAAATGTAAATCAGGATTTAAGAGTCTTCTCTCGTGAGAGAAGCAGTGTTTTTCCCTCCTTGAAACAGCTTGTCAGTTATGAAGAATATGGTTGGAAGGCCACAGAACGACTCATACACTAATTAGCTCGGTATTTGTAAGTCTGTCTACCAACAAAGCATTATTTGTGTGTATACATCCTTTTGTTTCTGTAG
This sequence comes from Mirounga angustirostris, assembly GCF_029215605.1. Lineage (NCBI taxonomy): Eukaryota > Metazoa > Chordata > Mammalia > Carnivora > Phocidae > Mirounga > Mirounga angustirostris. Next base: position 84,378,923 of record NW_026991720.1, on the reverse strand, counting down.
AATGTTGGGCACTCTTCTAGACACTCGAATAGTGGAGGCTTTGTGGGGGGCAGGGGAGAATATGTTAGGATAGCTGAAATATAGAAGTAGCCAAAATATTACATAATATTCTTTTCTCACTTGAAGAACATATTATCTGATTAAAATTTCTGTTCTGTTAGACAAATGTTACTACTGAGATTCCTTTAATCTTTTGTATGGAATTTAAAAAATAAGGTGATTTTTTGACCTGATTTTTTGCAGAGAACTATAATTGGACTCAGCTTTTGATTTAATTTTCTGTAGAAGAAATAAAAAAAAAGAAGAGTTTCAAGTTTAGGTGATTTAGTCAAGTCTGCCAAGTGTCTATATGTCAGAGGTAGAATAGAAATAGAATCTTTAGAAAATTTGTTATTTGCTTTTAATTTTGTTAGCACAGCTCTACAAGTTATTCTTCATCCCTGACCCTAAGTCTTGAGCAGATGGTTCTTCTCTTTCAGTTTGTTTCACTTCTTTTCTTGCTCTACGATGATTGACCAGAAGATTGTTTCTTTTTTTTTTTTTAATTTTATTTATTTATTTGTCAGAGAGAGAGACAGACAGCATAAGAAGGGAGAGCGGCAGAGAGAGAGTGAGAAGCAGATTCCCCACTGAGCAGGGAGCCCAATGTGGGACTTGATCCCAGGACCCTGAGATCATGACCTGAGCCGAAGGCAGCCGCTTAACTGATTGAGCCACCCAGGCGTCCCAAAGATTATGTTTCTTTCAGGGGAATAGCTTGACCTCAGCTGCAGGTGTTCCGGTCTATCTTGACAGATTTCATCATGGAATCAAATGAGGCTTTAGATCAGAAGGGATCTTTAGAATTCCTTCCCTGTCCCTTCTGGCATCCTGCCACCACCCTGATTTCACAGGCCTCTGATGTATCACACACACATCCCAAGATACAGACACAATTCAGTCTGAGTTTATATTTAAGACTAATTTGTTAAGGGTATATGCATTAGCAAGCAGAGCTGTGACCATGTAAAGAACCCGCATTTAGGTTCATGGCACCCTCACAGTGTTTTTCAAGAAAGTGGTCTATTTGTTTATGTAACTGAAGGGTGTATCTGGTAGTATTTTTAAAACAAAAATGTCTGCTGCAAAAGAAAACTGATGTCTCCACTGGAGAGACATTTAATTGCTTGTAATGGAAAGTGACATTTATCTATTTTTTTTTTAAAGGTTAAGATAACCCATCATCAAGTCTTTGAAAAAAAAAATGGACTCTCCAATAAAATAAGCCACCTTCATCCTTTTTATAGGACTATCCTTCACCACCACTGTCCTTTTTTTAGGGTTACATTCTGCTATTTACAAGTACCTTGGCCTTCAAAAAGCTTTTCCACTTTTAGCCACCGCTTCCCTGCAAGATTTATTAGACTTTCTGAACCTTTTTAAGCCTGGAGCCATTGAGTACCTTGCTGGGATTGCATCAAACCTGGGTAGGCCAAGGATTGACAGTGCATTTCTGATTTGTTTTTTTGCATATGCATTATTTTATTTTCCCTGATTTTAAGATTGTGAGACATGTATTTCCATGTCCATGTTCTTGTCATCTTGAAATAAAAATAGAGTTCTTTTTAAAGAGAATTTAGTGCATTCTTTTATACATCAAAACAAAATACTGTCAAAATAATCATTAAAACATATAGGTACCTATTCTTTATTAGTTTGGGTTATTGTTTCACTAAAAAGTATGCAGTGCCATTGAAATAGTTGCACATTTAAAAAAATAAATGTTGGGGCACCTGGGTGGCTTAGATGGTTAGGCGTCTGCCTTAGGCTCAGGTCATGATCCCAGGGTCTTGGGATCAAGCCCCGTATCCGGCTCCTGGCTCAGTGGGGAGCCTGCTTCTCCTTCTTCTGCCTCTCCCCCTGCTCATGCTCTCGCTCTCTCTCTGTATCTCTGTGTCTCAAATGAATAAATAAAATCTTAAAAAAAATAAAAAAATAAAAAATAAATGTTAATTGAATTAAACCCAGTCATTCTGAATTATCAAGTTAAAGCAGAATTGCTCTTGTGGAATCTGTGTCCCCATGCTTAACTTTTTTGATTTTAAGGAGGATGATTGATTGAATTTAAAATTTAGGAGGGTAAAGGGCAACTAGTCACTGCAGGTCAGCTCGGCCATTAAGTCCAACCAATTGGTTATTGCTAATCTGTCCTGCTTTAGAGAGAGACTCATGGCAATTTTGGTTACATCTAAGTGAGTTGTTCAGTCCATGTGGCTTGGTCTAGATGTTCTAAGATTCTAATTTGCAGTGTATATTATATGACAAAGTGATTTTAAAAATAAGAAAGGAGTCACAGGAAATTGATGAAAAAGAGAAAAGGATTTAACGGGCCAGAGAAGTTAGTACGAATAAGATGATGTGTAAGAGAGAATAATAGAAATGAAGGTCCTTATGGAATCATGTAATCATTTTATTCTACCCCCTTCATGTCTGTCTTTAAACCAGCTTGGATTCTCAATTTCTCATTTCTTGAAACAAGATTTTAAAGAATGTTGTAGATAAAAAAGACTTCTGGGTAGAATGATGTTATAAGTCAGAAAATACTCTTTGCTGAATATCCTCATAATATATCTGCCTGTCTCTGGTCTCTGTCTCATCTTGTAATTGTAATTAACTGAAGTGATTTTAATTTCTCAGGATTCTAATTTTCCATTAACGCCAAAAGTGAAAATCCTCAGTTAAAACTATAAGCTAATGACCCATTTCAGTGTCCCATTGGACATTGGGGATTAAGGTGCTGGGACAATAGGTGTTAACAGCAAAGAACTTAGAGACAGAGAGTAAAAATGGTTTGTTCATCCTGCCCAGGTGAAGGTATAGTTCAGAGAACTTCCCAGCATCTGAGAGCGATGGGCATAGAAGCTAAAAGGAATTCTACTTCTTGATGTTTACCCTGTGTCTTCAGTCGCTTTCAAGACTATTTTCCAGTTTAAACTGTAACCCAAGTGGTAACTCTGATCTATATGTTTATGAATTTTTAATTCTGTAGAACATTTGTATTTTTTTCTTTAAAAATAACTCCATAAAACATTTATTATTGGTGGTTTTTTCTTGGAGGTACCAGAGCTGTCTTTATTTAAAATAAAGGATTCCCTAGGGCAGTGGTTCTCAAACTTTAGTAGTATATCAGAATCATCTAGAGGAATTTTTAAAACACAGATAGTTGGGTGCCACAGCCATATTACTGATTCAGCAGCTCTGGGGTGAGGCCAGAGAGTTTGCATTTTCAGCATGTTCCCAGGTGATGCTAAAACTGCTGGTCCTGAAACTGTACCTTTGAGAACTACTGCAGTACAATATCGATCCCAGAAGTCTGAGACAAAGCTGAATCTACTCTGGCTGAACGAACGCTGAGTTGCTTATAGTGCAAGCAGAGTTACACCTATTGGACGGGTACCAACAGCGATCACTTAACGCAGTGTTGTATTTTATTTATTTTCATAGATTGGAGCATATGATCAACAAATATGGGAAAAATCTGTTGAACAAAGAGAAATCAAGGTAACAAGTTTATTTAATTTTGTATATTCTGAAATATAGTTCTATAAATTGATTATTAACAACATTTTATCTTTTATCTTTCCATACACTTTTAAGGTATAAATATTACTTATTCTATCCAGACTTTTAAATAAAGAGGTAAACTCTTACCCTGGCATAGTCGTGTGTCTTTACCTCTGATGATTTTTTTTTTTTTTTTTTTTTTTGCTTTTTAGCATCTTTCTGTTCTTTTAAAATTTCGTTTCTAATGATTATTTTTTTATCAGCTCTCCTCCCCTTTCACTTGTCACCTTATACTTCTAGTTTGCTTTTCCTCCCTTTTGATGCTGTCATTGCTCTGTACAGTTTATCAAACTGGTAAGTGTTTCAGGACTTCTCCCTCCTGAATGATCCTGTCAAATGCTGCTCTGCTTCATTGAGATCTGCTTTTGGTGCTACTAACAGAATGACCTGAACGCAAGTAGAGTCGCTGAGGAGTTGGTCATTTCTTAAAAGAACTTAGGAAAGTAAAGCATTAATGGAAATGTTTTGTAGTAGGTGGTTTCTTCTTGAACATGTAATCACTTATGCTGACAAGACGTTCTCATAGGCTACCTGGCTAGCATGACAAATATTTTTTTAACTGAATTTGTTCTGTTTCTCAGCAATTGCTCCTTTTTGATAATAAGATTTATATTTTTCATTTGCATAGATAATACTAATCTGTGTGTTCCTGCACGAGCTAAATTTAATCTGAGCCCAGAGAATGTTACTTCAGTGACTTGACATTTTCTATTTTGTATGAAAAGGTTTATGTTAGATTGGAAACTAGTGTCTATAGTTTCTTAAAAATCTGTCAAAAAAAAATCTCAGTGTTTAACAACTTAGTCATCTATAATAATGAGCAAGATTCTTTGCCATTGGTCAATTTTAATCTTTAAACTATTTTCATGAAGAATTAAAGTTGCCGGGGGCGCCTGGGTGGCTCAGTCGGTTAAGCGGCTGCCTTCGGCTCAGGTCGTGATCCTGGAGTCCCAGGATCGAGTCCCGCATCGGGCTCCCTGCTCGGCGGGGAGTCTGCTTCTCCCTCTGACCCTCCTCCCTCTCATGCTCTCTGTCTCTCATTCTCTCTCTCTCACAAATAAATAAAATCTTAAAAAATAAATAAATAAATTAATTAATTAATTAATTAAAAAAAAGAATTAAAGTTGCCGTAAGCACCTGCTATGTGTTAAATACAGGATTAAATCATGGAAAAGATGGAATGGATTATAATTTTGTAGATGAGATTCATAATTACAAATGAGATTGGTTCAGTGTAGGTCTCTGTTGGGGAGTGCAGGGGGAAGCAGCCCTGGGTAGGTTAGGAGAGACTTCACAGAGGAAGTGACTCATGAGCTGAGTTTGACAGACATTAGGAAGAATGAGGAAAACATTCCAGACAGAATGAAGAGCGTATGAAAATAAACATGCAGGAAAGAAGGAGCATGACTGACTGAGGAATCCTCAAGGAGCTTGATTGGTAATAGGTTGGATGGAGGAAGGAGATTGGGGTGCGTAAGCATGAAACTAGAAAAGAAAAGGGGAGTCAGATTGTGCAGGGGCTTGACTGCCTCACCCGGGAGAGTCTGGACATAATCTGGAAAACAATGAGGGAGACATTGAAGGATTTTAAACAGAAAATGTTACCTGATTAAATTTCTGTTTTAGAAACTTCACTCAGGCAGCAGCAAGTGTGATGGGAAATACTAGAAGAGGAGCAGATTTAAAATTGTGCTTTAGAAATATTCAGGTGGTACTTGGGAGAGAGATTTGGGAGTCCTCAGTATGAAAGTGTGTGTGTATATAGGTATGTGTATATGTGTGCTGTATATATTATCTATAATAACACATATCAATACAGCTATAGGAGTGAGATTTACACTGGTTGATGACAGGAAAAGTCTGAGAACAGAACACTGGGAAACAACAGTTAATGGATAAGTAAAGGGAGAGATGTAAGTGAGGGAGGTAAGAGATCCATGAGACGGTAGTCTGGCAAGAGTATCATGAAGAGTAAGAATACTCAAACAAGTGAAGAGCAGCATGCAGGTTTAGTAAAGATGCCTTGAAACCTTTTAATCCGCTCATCACAAAATGCTATATTCCTCACTTTCAGAACTTATCTTAATGCCTAAACAGAGGTTAGTGTAACGGGAATTATATTAGCCGTTCCTTGGTGCACTGACAGGATGAACTTGGAGAAGGCTAAGAACTATAACTTTTTTTCTGAAATATGTCTCCCTTTAAAGATAGTATTTTGTAATAGTAAGTGAAGAATTAAAAACAGTATTAAAGCTTACTCTTATTATTTTGAATTAAATAAAGGGGTCAATTTGTTGATAAGCCTAAAACATTCTATTCTTGCTAAACATTTTAGTGGAGGCAAATTATTTATTGTGTAAAATAATTTTGCATTTATTCTAAGAAAGGTAGAGAAATAACTGTGGTGTATTAGTATTAATATTTGACTTAAAAAGAAACCCAAGGTTTCTAAGGACCAGGTACTTAGAAAACACTATACGGAATGCATTGAGTTTGTCCTCTCTACTCAATTGTCTGTCTGTCACAGCAGTGAGCAGCAACTAAAGAAATCAAAATATATTCTTTGGAAATGTTTATTTTTTTAAAATTGAAGACCCTTAGTTGATATTGCTGAAGTTTTCTGTAAGTTGCAAATTATTTTTTTCTTTTCTTTTTTTTTTTTTTAAGATTTTATTTATTTATTCATGAGAGACAGAGAGAGAGAGGCAGAGGGAGAAGCAGGCTTCCCGCGGAGCAGAGAGCCCGATGTGGGCCTCGATCCCAGGACCCTGGGATCATGACCCGAGCCGAAGGCAGATGCTTAACCATCTGAGCCACCCAGGCGCCCGCAAATTATTTTTTCCTTAAACATTTTAGAAATTATAACCAAAAACTTACCACTTTCTGTTCACCTTGACCCAAATTTAAAAGTAAATGTGGAATTTCCCCCAGTTTTAGTACTTACTAGAGTTATAAAGCTTTAGTAAAAAGAACCATGCTATTTAAAGTCATTATAGAGGAAAAACAGGATGGGGGAAACTAAACAGGATTTCTGGAAAGTGAAACTGATGGTTACGTCCTTTGGTGGAGTCACGGTATTATAATAGTTCCAAATATGGGACGTCTGCATCATTGAACAGAAGTACTTTCTAAATTTAAACAGCAGTTACAAGCTTTTTGGCTCAACACTAGCTGTGTACTTACAGATTTGAAAAAATACAAAACTTCATACAATTTGTGTTATTGTGCCTTAGGAATATACTGTAAGAGTTTAAGTGTATATTCAATAAAGAATATATTACTTGGGGGCGCCTGGGTGGCTCAGTCGTTAAGCGTCTGCCTTCGGCTCAGGTCATGATCCTAGGGTCCTGGGATCGAGCCCCACATCGGGCTCCCTGCACCGCGGGGAAGCCTGCTTCTCCCTCTCCCACTCCCCCTGCTTGTGTTCCTTCTCTCGCTGTGTCTCTCTCTGTCAAATAAATAAAATCTTTAAAAAATATATATATATATATTACTTGGATTCTTGGAGAGTAATTGTATTTATAGTGCCTGATTGTTTCTACTTTCTAGTTAAGTCAGTAGTTACTAAATCTTTTCTTTGGAACTTAGTTTTCATTTTTTGTTTGTTCATTTAAACTTTTTGATAGTCCGGAAAGCTGTGCTATTTTGCGTGAATATAGTTTACTCTAAACCAATTTAAAATTTTCCAACTTAAAATATCTACTTACTTAAAATCAGATTTTATTAATGCTTACGTATGGGTGCTGATATCTTTTAGTTTGGTGTTTAAAATCATTAATGTTAGAAGATTTATCAGTGATATTTTTCTTTGTTTTTCTTATTTTATTTTGTTTTTTTTAAAGGTATTTATTTATTTATTTGACAGAGAGAGAGAGCACAAGTAGGCAGAGCGGTAGGCAGAGGGAAAGGGAGAAGCAGACTCTCTGCTGAGCAGGGAGCCTGATGCAGGGCTCGATCTCAGGACCCTGAGATCATGACCTGAGCTGAAGGCAGCTGCTTAACCGACTGAGCCACCCAGGTGCCCCTGTTTTTCTTACTTTAAACCCTCTAAATATTCTGATAGGTTACCATGAAGGGGAGTTTTATCAAAACTGGCAATTATAAAAAATAAAATAAATAAATAAGGGGTTGCCTGGGTGGCTTAGTCAGTTAAGCATCGACTCTTTTTTTTAAGATTTTTTTATTTATTTGACAGAGAGAGAGACAGTGAGAGAGGGAACACAAGCAAGGGGAGTGGGGGAGGGAGAAGTAGGCTTCCGGTTGAGCAGGGAGCCCAGTGCGGGGCTCAGTCCCAGGACTATGGGATCATGACCTGAGCCGAAGGCAGACACTTAACAACTGAGCCATCCAGGCACCCCAAGCATCTGACTCTTGATTTTGGCTCAGGTCATGATCTCAGGGTTGTGAGATTGAGCCCCATGTCAGTCTCTGCACTGGGCGTGGAACCTGTTTAAGATTCGTTCTCTCCCTCTCCTTCTGCCCCTCCCCCCTCCCCTGTTCATGAGCACAAACTCTCTCACCCTCTCTCTCAAAGTCAATCAATCAGTCAATAAAACTGGCATTTGTGCTGTGACTCTACAATGTAGCTCAAAATAAATGTTTTAATAAAATATTAAATAGGAAATGAACCACATAGAAAAAGGTCAAGAAGAATGAACATATTGAAAAACAACACAGTTGCATAAATCAGGTTAATTTACTGTTCCTCTCATAAGCACTTTAAGTTCTTAAAACAACCTGATAAAAATTTTAGGTGTACAGCAGTAAATTAAGCTTCATATTTGTCATAAAACATTGGCAATAAGATTATTTTCAAATTATTAGAAAAAAAGTATAAAAGATAGAAGTAAATCAAAATATGTTACTGTTTTCACATTTGTTGGCAGTAACAAAGGTTAAATCTCAAACTTCATATCAAATCTAAATAGTGCTCTATTAATGAAATTTTGTTTTTACATGTTTGTATTATTAGAATTGGTTTTCCAATTTGCAAAATATTGGGGGTGATTCATAGTCTGCGAGCCACTCTATCATGACATTAAAATGGGAAATTAAGTACAGGTGCAGTCAAGTCTCGTTATTCGCAGGAGTTACATTCTGTGACGTCACCATGAACACTGAATTAGCAAATACTGACCATTGCTCCACCTCTAGTCATAACACTTTCGTCAGGTGATCAGTATGTATCCTTGTTTTATGTATGTTTCTGTTGAAAGACACCTTGTTTAATAGATATTGTTGATGCATTAACAACTGAACTCATGGCCAATGATACTATAATTCACACTCAAACAGAGCTTATCTAGCGTGCATTTTCTCAGTGAGGCACATCATAGCCTTCTTTACACTTAGAACACTAGACCGCACTTCTGTACTGTGCTTGAGGTCCATTTTTAAACAACAAAATTACCAACAAGAAGTACAGAAAAAGCAAAACCCAGCACTAATTGACTGTGAAAAGGATACTTATTTTCAGCATGGGAGCTGAAATAAGAAAGCAGATTGTTGCCTTGTTTGCAGCGGCGAATGTGCACATTGGGTGACTCAAATTTTTTGCCACTCTTACTTTGTGCATGTCTCCAAATGACTGCAAAAGCACAGCAAGTATTGATTTGGGGATAAAATAAATTTGCAAATGTAGAATCTATGAATATGAGGATCCGACTGTATATAAAATTACTACCATGGCTATGTCTTCTGTCCTCTTTTCTTCTCTTTTGTATTTGTACCTCTGAGTAGTTTTCAACTTCACATGGACAGACTGAAAGGGTTTGGAGTTAATTGCTTCTTGATTTCAGGGTACATTTTGGTTTAAACATCTCAGTTAATTCTGAGCTCAAATAGTCTCCTCTTCTTTGTTTTAGATGCAAACAGTACTTAACTAAATTTTTACCTCAGGGGTCATTGTTTTTTGGATCAGGACCAAACAGAATTTACTGCACACTTGATTAATTGAATGAATAGTAAACAAAGCATCTAAACACTGCGTCTCATATCTCAGCCTCTATTTGGCTCCTGCGGAATTTAGCCTAAGCTCTTCCAATTCTTAACATCCTAGTTTAAAGTGTAGGGTTTTTTTTCCCCAATGATTTTGATCTCTACCCTTATTCCCACTCTGTACATTGGTGGCAGAAACTTAATCTTAGTGTTCAGTAATTCCGAGTTTAAACTAATTCAGTTTGTGACTCCTGCTTTTCCCTCCTCCTCCTCCGCCTGGGCATGGCGTCTAAGTTCTAAGGTGATTAGGTGGCATCGTGGTCTCGTTAGTGGTTGGCATGTGAACATAGTGGCGACCCTGAGGTATGCATCATCCTCTCTGGGTCTCAGCTAATACATCCCCACATGCTGGCATCAGCTGAGAAGTCTGCATCCCCAGCTTTGTGAGCCACTGCTTCTTGCACCAACGCCCCCATCATCACACCTTGAGGGCCTTTCAGGGCCCCTGCTCTCCCAGCCAGCCTCAGTGCACGCTCCTGTGCAAATCTGGGGCCAACACAGTCTCGTGGACCATCTCAGACTGGACATCCAAATTGAGTGGTAGTGATAGTCTTTGTTCTAGAATTTTACTTTTAGTAATAAACAGGCCTCCCCTGTTACACACATCCCTGAATTTATCCTTCTGGAAAGTAATAAAATGTATTCAATACTACAATTACATTCCAGTTGTAACAAATATACAATGTGTTATATTTTTCTCCAGTATATTAAATTTTTTTTTAATTGAGATCTTTAGAATTTGATTATTTTCTGTTATTCTGGATTTAAAAATATATCTATTGAATTCCAATACTGTTTTTTTTATTGAGGTATAATTGACATATAGATTATATTTTAGGTATACAGCATGATTCAATATTTGTATGTATTGAGAAATGATACCACAATAAGTAGTTAACATCCATCCCCCTACTAGTCACAAAGATTTTTTTTTTCTTGTGATGAGGACTTCTAAGACCTACTCTCTTATCAATCCTACTTTAATATATTATAGGGTTTAAGGAATAAACCAAAGAAAACAGCACATGTGAAACCAGACCTCATAGATGTTGATCTTGTAAGAGGTGAGTCTTGAATAAATAAAAGCTTAATGCAATTAGAAATTGACCTTGAAGAAACAGAATTCAAAGCGGGTTAGATATATGTTTGTAGAAATAAAAGCAATGTGAGCATAAGCGAAGGCAGGAGTCGTACAAGAGATAATGGAGGTATTTACTGGTCTTTACTAGTCTTTACTCCCACTAGAGATCAGTCCAAGAAATAATAAAAAGGAAAGAAAACCAGCTTGTGTTTGCTTAGCAAGCTATATGGCTTGATTATAAAAATTAAAGTGGTAACTTTTAATTCCTAATTGGAACTGACATTTGAACATTGTCTTATATTTATAAAATATGTGGGAGAAATTCTGCTGTCATTTCAGTTAAAATAGTTTTTTTTTCAGAGTACCTGAGTTAATGTTAATATGATAGCATGAAGAATGTTTTTAAACTCTGTGTACTACCCAAAATTGGCCATTTCTCACAGTGTAATACAAAATAAAATTAGACATGGTTTTTTGTTCTTCAAATGTTGAAATTTTTTCTCTGAGGAAATTAAAGAATGATAAATGTACTCTGTCATTTATTTTACTTTTTTCAGGGTCTGCATTTGCTAAGGCAAAACCTGAAAGTCCTTGGACTTCTCTGACTAGAAAGGGAATCGTTCGAGTTGTGTTTTTCCCCTTTTTCTTCCGGTGGTGGTTACAAGTAACATCAAAAGTCATCTTTTTCTGGCTTCTTGTCCTTTATCTTCTGCAAGGTATAATTAAATGATAGAAATTCATTTTGCTTTTAACTTTCAGGATGTTATATTTTTAGGGTTACTAAGGCTTTTTAAAAAACATTATTATACTGAGTATGAAGATACATTTTTATTGTGATATTTCATTTAGTAAGACACAACTGGTTTGGTATTAAAAATGTTTGAGAAAACAAAGCAGTTATTTTCCAGTATAATTTTATGAAAATTAGAATTTGTGGATGACTAAAGAAAAATACAGATTGAGAGGAACTTAACAACTACACAGTCTCTTCAAATGCACATACATCCACATATACCTACCACGCTAGTCTTTTTTTATACAAGCAGTGGGAGTTCATTTTTCCTGTCTCAGCCATGGTTTCTCTTTTCTTTTGACCACTGTGTTCTGAGACTGTCCTCATTCTGTACTGAGAGTCTGTACCCCATTTTCTGAGTGCTCTTCAGATTCTCATTTAATTCTCACAGCCACCATGCAGGGAAGTGTAAGTACTGGTATTCTGCCTAGCTGATAGAAAGGGGACCCGAAGGACCTGAGGGCGCAAAGTCACAGTTTGCAGGTGTGGGAGAGTCCAGATTCAAGTCTCAGCGTTCTGACTGCCGAGTCACACGCGTACTACACGGCGCCGTGGCGCGCTTGGGGGTGTGAAGGAGACACCACTCATCCCCGCACTCTAATAAAAGCAATGATTTTAATTTAGTGGGTACCCTTTCAGTCTTTCTAATGTCTTGCTTTTTTAAAAACATCGTTGTAACCTTGAATGATTATTTAAATATGGTTTATCAACAAACTCTAAGTAAAAAGATAAATATCTTTTTTTTTTTTCAGATAAATGTCTTTTAAGTAAATGAAAATGTAATAAAACCTACAGACTTTTATTTAGGTAAAGTTGTTTCTTTGAAGCCAGGGTACATCTTATATACATAAAAGGGAGTGAACTCTGAAGATTTATGATTTTTGTCAATAGAGTATGTGTGTGTTTCTGATTGAAGGAATGATAAATGTTCATTGCAGAAAATGTGGAAAATGTAGGAAAAAAACAAAAAACCCACCCATAATCTTGCCTTTCGCAGTTTACTTTGTAACATTTTTAAATGTTGAGATTATTCTGTATAAACAATTGTGTTTTTTTGCTTTTAAAAATACATTTTTAAATTATTGTAAAATATTCTATCCTACATCAGTGTTGGACACTTAAGCTTTTTGCTGTTTTTTTGCTATTATAATGACTAGTTTCCATTGTAACTAGAAGTTCACATATTGTATCTGAAATTCACTTACTGGCTTGTCTACGTTAAATAAGGAAGACAGGTTAGATCAGACATGAAATAGATACTTTTCAGTTCAGAACCAAAGTTTAACATTTTAAGTGGTGAACACTGAATATTCTCCTACCAAATCAAAGAAGTGACTTAACCTGTTTCGAGTCACAGCCAGTGACAAAGTGATACGACCCTTAATGACCCTCAGGAATCTGCTGGTACCTCTCGAAACCCCTGTGCCTCCATCTTTTTTGCATATAAGGTGCAGTGCTCTGAGTTACCTCATTCTCTATCCCACCCTTACCTCCTAAAAGGTAGAAAGAATTGTGTGCAGTCAGATTTGGTTTTGTATAACTAAGTATAGGTTTTTACTTCAATTACATGCCTTTTAAGTATCGCAACTATGTATTCTCAACTCCGTTTATGCTTTTTGCTTGTATCATTTCTCACCCAGATTACTGCCAAGAGCCCTTATATATTCTGCCTTCTGTCCATTTACCTTTTAAATTGCAAATTCAAACCAGCCACTTAAGGTCTAAATCTCTTTCTAGTTATCATTGCCTTCAAGAGGAAAGCCAAGTTTTTTAGCCAGTCCCTTGTTGAATCTCTCCCCAGGTTTTACCAGACTAAATTAGCTCTTTGCTCTTTCTTTTTTGTGTTGTTTTGTGGTGTTTTTGTTTGTTTGTTTGTTTTATTTATTTTTTTTTTAAAGATTTTATTTATTTATTTGAGAGAGCGAGAATGAGAGAGAGTACATGAGAGGGGGAAGGGTCAGAGGGAGAAGCAGGCTCCTCGCTGAGCAGGGAGCCCGATGCGGGACTCCAGGATCATGACCTGAGCCAAAGGCAGTTGCTTAACCAACTGAGCCACCCAGGCGCCCTGTTTGTTTGTTGTTTTAAATCCTATATGCCTTTGAATGTGCAACTCTCTTTGTTTGGGTGGCCCTTTTGCCTTATATTCACCTAATCTGCATCTACTTGTTCTCTCAGTTAGATTAGGCATCCGGTGCCACCTTCTTTGAGAATCCTTTCCTACCCCCTCACCCCCAGTTTAGCTATAGGTCTTTCTGTGCACATTATAGCACTCTTCATAGGAATTGTATTAGTTGGCTTGGGCTGCCATAACAAAATACCACAGACTGTGTGGCTTAAGCAACAGAGATTTATTTTCTCACAGTTCTGGAGGCTGGAAGTCTGACATCAATGTGCCATCAGCTTAGTGTCTGGTGAGGTTTCTCTTACTGACTTGTGGATGGCTGCCTTCTCACTGTGTCCTCCCATGGACTTTCTGCTGTGTGTGAGCAGAGAGATCTCTGGTATCTCTTTGTCTTAAAAGGACATCGGTGCTTTTGGATTAAGGCTCCATCCTTATGACTTCATTCAACCTTTACTACACCCATACAGGCACTGTAGGGTTTCAGCATATGAACGGGGGAGGGCACAGTTCAGTCCATTACAGGTATTTTGTTTCTTTATGTGTCCCCCTTTTCTTCTGAATTGAGGAGGGGCAGGGAGCAGAGACTATGTCTTATTTGTCTTACTACTCCCAGTGCCTAACATCTGCCACTAAATCTCAAAGATGGACAGACCTGAGAATTAAACTTTAGATATTTTGTATTTCTGACAATTATCCCTAGGGTTCTGCTTGGCCAGTATGTGGAGTCCTACCTTGGGACTTTTGTGGCTAATAAAACATGTTGTCTTGTTGAGCTCTTGGAGGAATCTGTAGAAGTACTGCCTAGCAAAAATCTCTAGTAGTTCTGTCTAGTTCATCGGACTTCATTAAATGATCAAAAAGTATAATTTAGCATTATATAAGAGAGGTGAATGATTTCTTCTTAACCCTTCACTCAAAGGGGAAAAATAGGTTGGAGGTTATACCAGAAACTTTGAAACAAGATCTTAAGTAGCATTTGCATCCCCCTTCTTTTTAAAGATAGTTAATGATGGTGAATAAAAGTACTATTTGCCAGCGTTAGGTACACATTTATTTATGTAAGGAGCTTTTCAAAGTGTTTTATTGTATTACCTCACATGTATTTATAGTACCTATATCCTGTTTTATTGTACAAAAAATAAACCAAGGCTCAAAAAGGTAAAGGAATTTAATAAAGGTCACATTAGAGTTCCTATTAAAGACAACAAAAACTCTATACTTTTCAAACTTCTGGACTCTTACAAAAAACAACTAGAGAATTTGGGTTAAATTCCAGGGAATTCATAAAGATGATTGGCATTTTAAAAAATTTAAGTCTTTTTTTTTTTCTTTTTAAAGAAATTATTATTCAGGAGAATATAAAGCTGTAAGTTGTGTTTATGATACCTCTTAAACACATGTGAGGAGCTAAGCTTCATCTTGGTATGATAGAATCCTTTCTTTCAGTTGTGGTGGCAAAAACCAAATGCAAACTAGCTTTTGCAAAAAGTGTTGGGTTTTTTTGTTTGTTTTTACTGCTGATCATAAAAATTTTCAAAAAAACCAGGAAACTAGATGGGCTACTACAAAAACAATAACTGGGATGGCCATTTGTTTGGTTTGCTTGGGACTGTCCAACTGTCCAAACCTACTTGTGTCGTCCTGGTGCTTTTATTAACAGCTCTCCTTTCACTCTCAAAAGAGTCCTGATTTACATGATAAGTTATATAGTCATTCTAAATAGCATATGCCCATCTTTTTGATTAAATCATTATTAATATTTTGGAATATTTACTTAATATATTTTGTTAAATTATATACATCATGATGTTTTACTCCCGAATACATCAACATGCATCTCTTCAAAATATGCACATTACACAAGCACATTACAATAATCACACCTAACAAAATGCACAAAAATCTCCCAATTTTCAAATTCTCCAGTTGTTCCAAAACAGAATTAGGAACTCCTAGGCCCTGTGTCCAAGTATTGCTGGATCTAGAGCCTCAGATGATATCTTCACTTTTTATACTGTTGATTTTGTTCTCATCATGCTGGTCTCTTAAGGAGGTGGCTGAGGTGGCCCCTGGCAATTTCATATTCCCATAGTCCTTAGTGTTTGTGATGTAAGAGAAAGACTTTCTTTCCAACTACCTGTATTAATCCCCAAGAAAGATTCTGATTGGTCCTGCTAAGGTTACATGCCCATTTCCTTACTAATTCCTGTGCCCAGAATTAAGACTCTGGTAAAACTAGATTACATGTCTTTCCCTGAAGTGGGAGAAATAAGACCATTTGATTGGCAAATATAGGAGGCAGACTCCCAAAAGATAAAGAGATTTAATGTCTGGAAAGTATAAAGGATGCTGAGCAGGCAGAAACAAGATTTCTTCTTCATGTGGCAATGGTTAACATTGGTGAGTGTTTACTGGTTTCCCCGAAAAATGTACCCAAGTAAATTTATGTTATTATTTCTGAGCAGATAAATCTCTATTTGAAAAGAAGTCGGTTGAGCGGCTGCCTTAGGCTCAGGTCATGATCCTGGGGTCTTGGGATCGAGCCCCGTGTCTGGCTCCCTGCTCGGTGGAGAGCCTGCTTCTCCCTCTCCCTCTGCCTGCCACTGTGCCTACTTGTGTTCTCTCTGTATCTCTCTGTCAAATAAATAAAATCTTAAAAAAAAGAAGAAGAAGCTCTTTATAGCCTTACTACACGCCATCATAGACTTCCCTTGTTTGTAAAAGAAAGAAGTTAAGTACACCTGAGGTTAGTGGTTCTTTTGATTGTTTGTGATCTTATCAGGAATGCCCTTAGATTCATATGCAGCTGGTTTTCATTGCAGCATGAAAATGTGTACTTTAGAGACTATGTTGGATGTTATCTTGTTCCAGGAGTTTATTACCAAGTTGTGTGGTTAGCCAGTGGCAAACAAAAAAATAGTCTGAGAGAGCTTGTCTGCAGTAACATTTTTAACTTATTTAAATTTAGAAAAGTAATCTGGCAAGAAGCAATGTTAGAACAGTTTTTAAAGTTTTGAAGACGTGACTGTCAGATCTATAATTAAACATATTTTCTTTCCCTTTTTGTAGTTGCTGCAGTAGTATTATTCTGTTCCGCTTCTAGCCCACACAGCATACCTCTGACGGAAGTGATTGGGCCAGTATGGCTGATGCTGCTCCTGGGAACTGTTCACTGCCAGATCGTGTCAACAAGAACACCAAAACCCCCTCTGAGTGCAGGGGGTAAAAGAAGAAGGTACTCTGCTGAAAGCAGTCTTTCTGTGGATTTGTGTAACTTGAATCTAAGATTGTTCTCGACTTGAATAAAATGTTACCTTGTAAAGTCACTCTTTTAGGTAGAGCAGGAAGCTTCAGAGTAACCTACCAAATGATTTAGTTTGTGTATTTGCTCCAAGGCCATTGTGAGACCACATACCTGTTTTTGTTGTTTTTGTTCTCTTTCCTAAAGCTCATTCCCAAGGCACCTAATATCATTGTAGGGAATATATAAGCTGGAATTGCTGGTAATTCCCTCTATTTATAAAATCTTGTACTTATACTTTGGCAAAATCGATAGCCAGGAAAAAAATTCAGCTAAATTCTGTTTATTAAATGCTATTCAAAGCTGTTTAATATTGCCTCTTGATTAAGTAAACATAGCAAGTCTCGCTGGCCACTCAGCACAATGGAGTTCTGTTGTAAGGGTCTTTTGGAGCAATTCCTCTTTTGAATATCGTTGCTAAGAGATTGAGACATTTGCAGTATGGGGATGTTGAGATTTAAGCCCTTTTTGTTTTGAAAAGATAATACCTACATTAGATAAATAGCATTGTTCATCGGTTAGATTCTAATTCTCTCTGATCTAGATTTTCTTCTTTCTTCTGCAGATAAGTGGCATTCAAATAGGGAAGAAATGCTTTGTAAAAATCTGTCCAATAATACCATTACAGCCTAATGTCCACTGACCTGTCAGTGTGAGCGAGGAACAGTAACCTAACATTTATAGAAGTTGTTCTTCAATGTGTACCTTAACTTTTCTCCAGTTAATCTGAATTTTATTGTGTATTGAAGTTCCTGTTTTTATGTTTGATCAAAATTTTGAATGTGCTACTAAGAAAGTGGTTATTAACATTTTAAAGCTACCTTCTGCTCTTCGTCTCTTCTGATGAAGGAAATTAAGAAAAGCAGCCCATTTGGAAGTCCATAGGGAAGGAGATGGTTCTAGTACCACAGATAACACACAGGAGGGAGCAGCTCAGAGCCACGGGACAAGCACCTCTTACAGCGTTGGTGCTGTCTTCAGAGATCTCTGGCATGCCGCTTTCTTTTTATCAGGGTTTGTATTTATTCAAGGCTTTATATGGAATAGAGATGCACTATCCCTTTTCTGGCACTTCAGTCTCAGGTAATGAATATTAATGACTTTAACTATGACAGTCCCATTATGGATTTTGTTTTGATAAATAATAATGCTATCTAGAAAATGGAAAAATAGAGACCATAAAGTTTACTTTGGGATATGTGTAAAAATATACCTCTGTGAGCATAAGTAGATACCATCAAAGTATATCTAGTTGGGATTTCTTGATTTTGGTTTATTTTGTGATTTCACAAGTACTATTTTCCTTCTATTAAATTGATTATTCTATTTTTATCAGCACTTTGGTCAAATTGGGCTTTTTGTATAGTTTGTATCACAGTAAAGATTTACCAAGTATGAAAATATAATTATAGCAAACTGCAAAAATAAACCTAACTCAATCTTGTATTTTTATTTTGAATAGTTAATTCACAACATTTCAGAGTTATATTACTAGTTTACCTAGACATGTAATAAATTTGAAAAAAGTTAAAACGCTATGGTCAAACTACTGAGTATAATGATAAAAGTTGCTAAGTTAATAAATCAAGAAAAGGGATACTGCACATAACTGTTTTTGATCACTTTTGTTAACTCCTCTACTAATATAATTATTTCATCCCCTTGTGATTGTGCTCTTATGATAAAGTTTATCATTTTATAACTTTATACCTGCATTATAAAATTAAGCAGTTGTATCCTGGGATATTTTCATTGCTTGTAATTTTGAGGGAAATTGTACAAAAGCCTAATAGTTTGAAGTAACTATGGCATTGAGGTGGATCCCCTGACTATTCCAACCACTTCTTCTTCATCCAGAAAAGATTTAGGTTTGGTTTGGTTTGGTTTTGAATTCGAATTGCATTCTGTCTCTCTTTGTTAGTCTTTTTTTTTTTTTCTTTTTAATAAATAGCTCTCCTTTCTGACAGTAGGAACTGATAATTTTATCTCTGCAAAGTCAGTTTCTTAAGCGCATTTCTCAAGACTTTCTGATGAGCAGTTATAAAATAAATGGCACAGTGGATATGTTTTGCTATGGGGGAATCCTTTAGTTGTTATGGTTGACCAAAACTAATCTTCTCTTACATAGCATTCAGAATGCCCCTAGATCAGGTTTTAGTGCCTTTGGAATTCTGTTATGTTTCTCTAGTCAAATGAGATTCAGACTTCAATTTTCTTCTGTTGGGCTGGCTGTAGGATGATCTTGACTACCAGTCATTGATAATAGAATGGCTAAATCCCTTTGGATTTATTCTCTTTAAAATGACAACTTCATAATCTAAATGTTTTTAAAGATGCACTATTTTCAGCTGTCTCATTTGGAACTGGTTTGCTAGCATATGAATGAGAATGTTTTAAATATTAGGTACAAAAAGATCTTAAGAAAAATGTTAATTTTGGAAGTTCTAAACTGAGTTCTGAAATCTCGATGATGTCTTGTTCTTTCAAGTTTTGATAAGCCAGAAAGGCCTTAGACTGAAAGATCAACTGAGACTTAAAATTGTTTCTGGTGATAATAAATTGAAAAGCTGGATACTTCCATTAAAGTATCTGAATTAACATAACCGATGGGAAAATAAATGTATAACCACACAAATGTCTAAGCTTTGTGTATAGTGTCTTTTGGTTTTCTAGATGTTAGGACGAAAACTACTATTTTTACATGCTGTGTTTATAAGTTGGAAGGGCCCTATTTATCATTTCTAAGTACATTTCATTCCCAGGATAAAACTATTTTTTTAAACAAGACATAATATTTCTCACTTGAAAAAAGATAAGAATTATTGTAAAAGAACTCTATGAAACTGAGAAAACAAAGCCAAAGAAAGTATCAATTTAAAAAGATGTAGAAATCAACCGTATTTCCTAAGTATTTAGTACTTTAATTTCAAAGAATTATAGTCTTAAATTAGCATAATTATAATCTCTACTAAAAAGATTGAGTAGGAAGAATTACATCTAGATAGTATATCTCTTCAGCATAATACCTTTCAGAATTCAGATACTAAGTTTTTTTACATGTTCTTTAAGATTAATTTCACCATCACAGTATCACTGAAAAACAGTCAATATAAATTGACTTGGTGGATTAGATGCAGATGCCAGAGTAAAACCTGGTCACATGTTAACTCACATGCCTGATGGACCTACTCTTTTTTTTAAGCCTAGAGGGTATTTTGGGGTTTTGTTTGTTTGTTTGTTTTTAAAAGATTTATTGATTTTAGAGGTGGGGGGAGTGGAGGGCAGAGGGAGAGAGTCTCACTCAAGCAGACTCCGTGCTGAGCGCAGAACTGGATGCAGGGCTCAATCCCACAACCCTGAGATCATGACCATGGGATCACAACCTGAGCCGAAACCAAGAATCGGACGCTTAACCGACTGCGCCACCCAGGTGCCCTCTGACTGACCTACCTTAAAGATTGCTGTCCCATTTAACCTCCATATTGAATGTTTTTAACACTTAAATGGATGTTAAAGATTTAATAAATTGATTTTCTTCACATAATGGAGTATAGTGTACAATGTAAGTAAGAGTGGGTATGTAGGTAGCCCCACCATAAATTTTTGGTACAAGGATTAAAAATTTGGTTTTTAGTGCCTGCAGTTAAAATAGTTCAGTCATTTAAGCTGTAAACTGGGTGAAGTGTGTCTCCCACAGACAAGGATGAAGACCATGTAAATGTCAGTATATCCCAGATTTTTAAAAATATGTATCTTAGGCCATAGCTAGATAACTCATTAACTTTGCTATAGCCACTCTATTTTAGAATTGGACTAGTTCTAGAAAAATTACAGGTACCATAGACAAACCTGGTACATAATGCATAATTTGGTACACAGCTCTCAAACTCAGGTGTTGTAGAAGATACCTAGGGAAACATAGGGACCCAAAAGTCTTTGAAGGGCTATGTTAGCATGTCATCAAGATGTATGCATAGCTGCACACAGCAGTGATGATAATATGTAGGCGTATGTGTCATTTTCTTATAAATGCATTTATAAGATTTTATGCAGTCTGTTACTCTAGCCTCCCCTCCCTCTGGATTCCTAACCCTGTAGAAATGAGAGCAGGACTAGAAATTTCATATCATGTTCTAGAACAAGAGCTATTTGCTACTGTTAACTTTCCCCATAGTTATTCTCTAATGTCCTTTAGTACTGGAAGGATGATCTTCAGTTGGATCTATTTATATACCTCTGAGTTCTAGAGCACCAATAAATACTTCCAACTTTTTTCCCCGTGGCAGTACAGAGTACCATGAGTGTTCTTGATTACCTGACAAGATTTTTCAAATAGAAGCACACTGGTTTTTCATGTTTGATACAGTAGATTTGAGATTTCATAAGCTAGTAAGTTCTTTAAAAGTTGTGTTAACTCTCTGGTTAAAGTTTTTAATGTTGAAAAACACATCCAGTTTTATGATTGATTTATGGTGTAGGTTGTACATTTATTTGCATTTTTTCAGACAAGACCAAAAGCATCATTCATCTCACAAAGGAACTACGCTAATTATACTACTTATGTTTCTAAAAGTCATTTCCTCCCAAGAGTATTTGCAACATAGAGCTATCCTTCTTGAATGTCAAGCATAACACTTTAAAGAAAATTCTACACAGGCCATACCATTCAAAGACTAATGCAGTAGGGTAGTTACAGAATTAGCTCTGAACTTATAAAACATGGCACACTTTAACCATGGCAGGGGAATTGCACATTGTTTCTTTGCAAATGCTTTTCGTTCAAAATCCAATGTTTCTATCACAGAATAAGTAAGATCACTATAGACTTGTAAGTCTCCTGTTTTCAAGGCAGTACTAACCTCACTGCCTACATGACTATGACTCATGGTGTTTGGGTTGATCTAAGCAAAAATTGTTAACTCTGGTTTTACTAAGTGGATATATTACATGCATTCGGTGTAGCCGTCAAAAGGTAGATTTTTTGTGGATAATAGTAAAAAGTACCATTTCTTTCTATACTGCAGTACTTTTAATCCCTGATACCAGCTTTTTTCTACCCTGTTCTATTTTATTTTATTTCATTTATTTTTTTAAGGAGCCCAGTATGGGGCTTGAGCTCATGACGCTGAGATCAAAACCTGAGATTTTAGCTAAAATCAAGAGTCGGACGTCCAACCGACTGAGCCACCCAGGCACCCTTTTACCCTGTTTTTTATTTTGGGTAGAGAATGATGATTTATATATATATTATATATATATATATATATATATATATATATATATATATGCTTATTTTAAAACCAGAATGCTCTTCACCTTGATTTAATTTATTTTTGGACATATTTTAAAGTTGATTTAAATGAAGTAGCTTCGCTTTAAAAAATAGTCTAAGTAGAATTTTACAATATTAGTATTTTAAGTAAATTTCTCAGTCCCACTGCCTTTCCCTAGTATCTTTATGCCCTAAAACAAGGGAATGGGGGTAATTAAACATCTGAGTCTTGGTAACCTGTGTTCCTTTTGAGAAATTAATATTATTCTGTGAGGTTCTTAGTTTCAGCTGTTAAAGGCAGTATGAGCGAAGCAGCAGTCGGGGGTAGAATTAAACGTCACCTGGGGCAGTCAGAGGTTTTCAGCTGAAGTTAGCTCTCCCAACTCTTTCTCCTTTCAGCATTTTTCCTATGCTCACATCCAAAATGTCCTAATGAGGGTACAAATCAGCTTATACTTTGAAAAAGATATGATTTTATTTTGAAACAATTTTAAACTTTTAGAAAAGTTGAGAGAACAATGCAAAGAACTCCCATATATCTTTCACTCAGAGATCCCATTTAAATTCTGCTGACTGTCCCTATTAACAGCCCATTAACAGCCTTATGCCTTCTGGCAGAAGCTCTAATCCGGGATCATGTGCTGCCCACAGCAGTCATGTCTCTCTAGTCTCCTTCATTCTGGAGCAGACATCAGCCTTTCCTCAAGTTTCATGGTTTTCACATTTTTGAAGACTACAAGGCAGTCACTTTGCACAAAGTCCCTTAATTTTGGTTTGTGTCCCTGGTCGGGATCAGACTCCAAGTGACTTCTGAATGTGGAATATGTGTGTCTCTTCCCAACTCCTAGGTCAGCATTATCAGTTGGCACTTTAAGTTGGCCATGGTGGGATTATTTACACTATGGAAATCAGGAAGCACTACAAATAAGGACTTTTTACCTCTGGAGAGCTAGTTGTTTAACAATTAGCAGCATAATACTGAGTAGTGTGATGTTTCTTTATTAAAACCAGTTATGCATTTTTGGCAGGAATATGGTAGAAGTGATATGTAGCTCTTCTTATTGCATCCTGTCAAGTGGCAAACAACATAAATTTGTCCCCATACTGATGATATTTACATTAATCACTTGGTTAATATCTGTCAGATTTCTCCCTTGTAAATTTATTTTCCCTTTATAATCAACAAATGTCCTATGTGGAGACACACTAAGATTATAAAAATAACCCATTTCTTATCCCACCTTCACCTTCTAGTTTTAACAGGCATTGATGATTATTACGTGAATTATTGCTGTGATGGTTGCCAAATGGTGATTTTTCTAAATCCATCATTCCTTCTGCATTTATTAGTTGGCATTTTGCTTTAAGGCTAAGCTTTCCCCTATTTATTTACTCACGGATTTCTATTTTTTTCAATTTATTAATGTCATTATTCATTTTGATGATCAGAGTGGCCTAAATTGGCCAGTGGAACCCCTTTGAGCAGTTTGTCTTTTTTGATAGGTCCCTTTCATTCTTTGATCACTTTCTTACTTTCTAGGGCAACAGTGTTTTTTAGGTTCAGCTTGTCCTTCCTCTGCCTCAGCCTTGGAGTCAACCATTTCTTCGAGGAGGGTGGTATATAGAGAGCAAGATCTGAGTGCTAGAAGTGCTTACTGCTGTTGTGGTGTTACTACCCCCAGACCTTCTCCGGGGTAGAGCTGGAAAGTTGTGTGTGTGTCTGTGTCTATGTGTGTGCTTATCCCTCCACATTTGTATTTATCTCTATATTTAGATGTTTTATAAGCCATGGATTTGCAGTGGTAGCTCCAGTTCAAATACAGCCCCTCAAAGTTCATTTGATCTTGTCTTTATATCTTCCTTCTCCATCACTGAAAAACCTGGTTCCCACTGTCCTCAGTACACTTACTGATTGAGTTAATACCTGGATGTAGCGCCTTCCCAACCCAACTGGGCTGCGCCTGACCCCTTGCCTAAACTTGTCTTCGAGTGGGGCGCCATTCTTGCCTGCGCTTGGGCTGCCCCTGCCGTGTGGTGGCCGCAGTTCTCATGCAAGAGCTGTTACTACCAGCCACCGCCAAGCGGCCTCAATGTGTATTTTGAGCCACACTGTAAACTCTGAGGGTGGTACGTATATTTAGTATTTTCTTTGTCCTTTCAGCTCGGTTTGCAACTTAACCTGCATTTAGTTCCTGAGAAACATCAGCAAGCTGCTGACTTCTTGTTCATGTCTCCTGAGAGTGTCCTGTGTACTTTGAGGAGATGGTGGGGAAAGAAACAACCCAGAGGAGACTGGAAGTAGGCAGACCTGAGAGAGGAGAGAGATAGCTGAAAGTGGTGTGCAGTGGGGACTCTTAGTGCTTAGCAGTCTTCACCCTGTCCTGGTGAGGAAGGAGTACTTTCCCCTTAGAAAAATCCCTGGAAGCGGCACTTCTTACGGATTCAAAGCCCTTTTTACTAGGCCCTTATCTTTTTGCCCACTGGGGTTCTGGTTCGCTCTGCAAGTTTTCAGCCACTTTTTCTACACTGACTGCCTGCCTCCAGGCAATGTTTTCAACTGCCTAGTGATCTTTCTAAGGGTGTTCCTAGGCCCTTAAGGTCCAGCATTTCTATCCTTCTTCCAAAATATATTTCGCCCCTTGCTTATCCTGTCTGATTAATGGTTCTACCAACTCTCTAGTCTTCTTTCACCTCATCCACCTCCTTTTCCCCCCGTTTTTCCAGCCCAGTGTAATTTCCAGGAAACTTCACAGATACCTTTCCAGCACACGCCTTCTCTGTCTTTTGAGTTTCTCACATTTTTGGCATATCAGGAACTTTACCTCCCTCAGGTCTTTTTCTACATCTACATGTTGCACAATGTTCAAGGGAGAGGTGATGGGGATAATTAATAACTGCTGTTTTTATCACTTTCTTCCTGAGGCCGAGAAGGTCACAAGTTTTCTCTGCACCATTTATTTTCTATTTTTGTCCTTCCTCTCTACTTTAATCCATTTTCCTCCTTCCATTCTTAAGTGATCTTCGTTCTGTGGCTCTTTCCCTTGGTCTCGCCACGTCTCTCAGGGTCATATAGAAAGAAAAGGGTCAGAAGATGGGGCTCCTGAGCCTTGCAACTCTGTTGGGATGTGTTCTGAACGACTAGAAAGCATCAGAGCTCTGTGAAGCAGGTGGGAAGTGGGGGTCTGTCTGTCTGTCCCCTTTAGTAACCTTGCAGGAGAAGGTCAGAAAGGAGAAGCTTTTGTTTTTGTATAAAACAAAAGCTTTCTAGGCTTTGCTGAGTATGTTAAGAAATCCTATCAGGCAATTTCCCCAAGAGTGGGCAGTTGGAGATAGTGTGGAGAATATAATTACCCTCATGGTCAGAAGGTCTATATTCTAGTGCTAGCTTTGCCTCTGACTGGTTGTGTGACTTGACGTAAGTTACTTAGACCTCTTTATATTTTCTGATCCATTGTTTGCAAAATGAGCATTTAGAATAGGTGAGTTCTAAGGTCCTATACAGTTCTAAAAGATTCCGGTAGGACTGAGTAACTCCAGTGTTAAAGATAATTCTTTTGTGCATTTTTTTTTTAATTTTATTTATTTATTTGAGAGAGACAGAGATAGTGACAGAGAGCACGAGCGGGGAGGAGAGGAAGAAGCAGGGTCCCCGCTGAGCAGGGAGCCACGATGTGGGACTCGGTCCCAGGACCCTGAGATCATGACCTGAGCCAAAGGCAGACACCCAGCCGACTGAGCCACCCAGGATGCCCCACTTTTGTGCATTTTTTAAGATTATTTATTTGAGAGAGTGAGAGCACTGACAGGCATGAGTGGGGGTAGGGGCAGAGAGAGAGAGAGAAGCAGACTCCCCGCTGAGCAGGGAGCCCTGATGCCCTGACGAGGGGCTGGATCCCAGGACGCTGAGATCACGACCTGAGCCTAAGTCAGACGCTTAACCAACTGAGAGCCACTGAGGTGCCCCTCTTTTGTGCATTTTTAAAAAACTTGTTTTTTGACCTGTATGAAGGCGATATACTAATGTTTTTTTCTTGCAAAATGGATACTCTGCAGAAAATTCAAGGGGACTTATTTAAGTAAAATTAAATGCAGGTGCTTTTTAATAAATTTCATGATAAACTTAATCTGCATTGAGCACATTTTAATTTTGTTTGGGACTTACACTATATTTCTACTAACCATTTCTTTTGGTAGCTATTCTTCCACCCACTGTAGTCTCTGAAGAAGACTCCTCAAGCTTTGGCCTATTAATCAAAATGTCTTGTTTATTACTTTCCATGTTGTATTTTATGTATTGAAAAAATTAAATTCCTATAGATGAAGAACATCAGTGGTCGCCTTCTAGGTAATTAATGGGTACATGATGGTAATATTTTTTCCAGAGTATTTCAGTGGGTGAGAGAAGTTACTTCTTTATTTTTTTGGTTTTCTTCATTTCTACTTCTTCCATTATTTAAAAACTTGTATTATAAGGTTTTCCTTTTCTTCATATATTTTTATGTTACAATAGGTCCTATGGCTCCTTTGAACAGTAAAATGAATTTATCAGAGATACTTATGTATATATACTAGTAGTATTGGGTAAGTGAAAGTGTTAAAACCAAGTTAAACCACTAACTGCAAATTAATAATTATAGAAACAGTTTTTTAAATAAAACTTTACAGTATATTATTAACCATAATAAAATTGGCAAAATTTTGATCATAGATTTTGTGCAAAGACCAAGTGATTTTGACCAAGAGTTGTTTGTTAAGTTAGGGCATGTCTCTTAGAGTTGCTTTTTGTTAAGACCTCAGAACCTATCAAGTAAGCTGAATGAGGGCATTGATTTACAACTATTGATTTATTTTATATGATAGGTATTATATTTCTAAGTTACTTATTATAAACATAAGGAAGCCATTCTGAAAAATAACTACCAGATTTAATTATTAACAGATCATAATTTCAGTCAGTAACTCATCCAAAATAAGCTAAGCCCACATAACATGCTTCTGCAATTTTTTCTTTTTAGATCAAAGAAAGCAAAGAATTCAATTGATAAATCAACGGAGACTGACAATGGCTATGTATCCCTTGAAGGGAAAAAGACTGTTAAAAGCAGTGAAGAGGGAATTCAAAGCCATGAACCTCAGTGTGAAACTGTTCGACCAGAAGAGGCAGCCTGGCACCCAGGAACACTGAGGAACATTTCCAGCAAAGTAAGTGTGATTTCCAAAATAGTTTGCTTGTGTGATTTTACAACAGAGAATGAAAAGTGACTTAGACATCGGAATCACCTTTGAACTCTGTATTTTCTCCAAAATTTATTCTGTGAACCATTATAAATCACACTGATAAAGTTGAAAATCAAATAAAGTTACATGAATAAACTTGATTGCTACTCTAAATTGGCACCTTCTGAATTGATTGATGGCTCCAATTTTTCCAAAATGTTAAGGCACTTCGTAATTTATAGTTGATGTTTGTTAAACCTTGTCTTCTCTTTCCTCATTTCTGTGTGTGTGTGTGTGTGTGTGTGCGCGTGAATTTGTTTAAATAGAACATCTAAATTATTTTAGAAACTGAACTAGGAATCTGGCTTTCCATTCATGTTCCCCAAAAGAAAATATTACCTTGTTTTTTTTCTACCTTCATTACCTTTGGGGTCAACACATTTGTTTTTAATTTGAAAAAAAATTCTTATTGAGGATATTTGTTAAGAATAACAATTATTTGTTTACTTTTCCAAAATAATAATGAAATCTTGCATTTATTATAACAAAGCCTAATGTAATATCATCTCTGTCTTTGTTTTGCTGAATTTTTTTGGTTAAATAATTTTTTCTTTAAAAAACTTAGTTAAAAAAAATGGCCAAATTAAAAGATGTTGCTTCGTTACATATAGAAATGGGAGCATGAACATTTGTGTTGATTCTTCAATTTTGAGTGAAGTATGTGTTAACTACTTGACAATACATGTGTTTTCAGTACCAGTAGCTATACAATCAATAGCATGGGTCTTCAGTGAAATAGAATCCCTTATTCTGATTTTGGAGTTTTGAAGCATTTAGCTCTCTGATAATGTGAGCCTCACATCACTATCATCACTCAACAGCTAAGTTTTCAGTCATACAGCTTTCAAACACATTTTCAGCTATTTATTACCTACTGAAGTTATATGAGAGGAACATGAAAAGATCAATAAAACTTAAGCTCTGGGGTCTCTCAATTTCAGAATTTCCAAAATCTGGATGTCTCTTACAAATTGATACGTACATAATGTTGTCTGTCTGATACGTACACGCATACAACTACTATTTACTTCCTCCTGCTTCATGTCATTATTAAATCAGTAATGGTCTTAAAATTGATGGCATTTGGGGTTTGTAGAAATAGTATAATTAGTTCATCTCCGTTTTCTCAGCTTCTTTTAAATGGCCTCTGTTCTACCCTTATCCTATTTTATATTCTTAATTTTCTAAGCTACTTTAAATCCTTTCATGAACAGAAATGTTATAGGACAATATTTGACAAATGGCTGTTGAATTACTCTTAAAGTTGAAATGATAGTAGAGTCACTAATTTAAGACATTTTTAAAGAAGATCAGGTAATACTAATCAATCACTTTGAGGTTTTTGAAGATTATTTGAAGGTGTACGCACGTGTGTGTACATATAATTTAAAATTTTACAGTTTTAAAGCTACAAATTCAGTCATAAATTACCAGTAATTCTATTTGTGTACCCCCCCACCCCCAGGATACTCAAAGGACAATAGCAAATGTCTCTGATGAAGTCTCCAGTGAGGAAGGTCCTGAAACAGGATACCCATTACGCCGTCATGTGGACAGGACTTCTGAGAGCATTCTTCGGAACAGAAAGTCACACCATTATAAGAAACATTACCCTAATGAGGTATATACTTTGTCCTTACGTATATGTATACGTACCTATTTTATGTGTTACTAATTTACAACTTCTTTCAACAATTGAATATAATTATTGAAATAAATATTTCCGATCAGTATCAATTATCTTGTTATATTATCTGGATTTATAGGGTAGCAGTTTTAGATTTCTGTCCTGTACACATGATAGAGAGCTATACATTTGTACTCATTTTGTGCATTATCTCTGAAGACTCATCCATTCAGTTTGTTGTTTACTT
Source organism: Mirounga angustirostris (assembly GCF_029215605.1). NCBI lineage: Eukaryota > Metazoa > Chordata > Mammalia > Carnivora > Phocidae > Mirounga > Mirounga angustirostris. The sequence continues at coordinate 84,349,603 of NW_026991720.1, read as the reverse complement.
CTAAAGACAACCACCCTAGAGAGACACTTTGTGAACTCCTGTGTTAAGTCTTTTTCGCAGTTTGAAAGGCTTTATAGCTTCTGGATCATAGCAGTTATCATTCTAAGTGACTTTCTTCATGTTACTATCACTAGTTATTAAGTTGCCCATATTATAAAATTCAATTCTTTTTTCTTCTTTGATTCTTTCTTTATTAATATTTGTTTTTCCCTAAACCCTTTTCCAACTTTATCACATCTCTTGGAAGTCATCACATCCCTTGAAACTATTTAAATAGAAAAAGAATTTCAATTGTATTTTTAATTTTTATTGTAAGGACAGAACATTTCATTATCTCACTTCAAGGCAAATGGCACTTACGACACTTTTTTGATAAACATTGCCTTCTCCTCCTTCGAGAGTATATTAGAATTTTTTTCTTGATGATTTAGGGCTATACTTTAAAAAATAAGATATTATGCTGTTCTGGAGTGTGAATACCTTGATTGTTTTAAGCTTAGAAGAGTTACTTGTTCTTCATACAATCTTCTCTGTGGTTGTATCTCTATTTAATCTTAGTGGTGACTCTGGCTGTGTTTCTTCTCTCAGTGGCTGCCGTTAGACACACACTAACGCCACTGTGTCTGCTCATTGCCTTCACCCAGATCATCTGATATACTGTCCCCTTATCCTTGTGAAATTCAGTCTTGTGAATTTCTCAGTCAGAAGTCAGTTCGTACTGGAAGGGATTCAGGGCCTTCTATAGAAGGAGGTCTTCAGTCTCCAGTAGATAAATTATTTGGCTTTAGAGGTAGTATTCTCACCCCATAATCTTTGCTCTCCTTGGTTTGCAGCTATATTTTGAACTCTTGAGGTTCTTGAAAGGCAGAATAATATTCTACTGATCTTAACTTTTAAATAAATATGTTGCCTAAAATCTTCTGGGTTTCAAGCTAAGTAACACTGATAACTAGCTAGTTAGCATTGATTGTTTTAAATCTTTTTTTAATGATGTAAAAATTACCTACAATTAAAACCTGGACTTCAAATTCTTTATCTGCAAAGTAGGAAGCTTTAGACTAGAAAATATCTTAAAAGGTGCATTTCAGTTCAAGAAAATTTTGACTCTCCCAAATCAAGCCAGCTTCACAGGGTAGTTTTAAAAAGCAAAACAAAAACTCCTTTGAAGAAGTAAAATTGAGACAGGATATGGGTAGTGTTGTACTATTGTTTGACATCTTTATGTATGTATTATTCTGTTCTCTTCAAATTACTGGTGATATTTTTTCTTTAAGAGTGAGACACAAAGAAAGCATTTTGGAAAGCACTTTGTGCCTGGGTAGAACTCATGGTCTTCCTATAAAATGACTGGTTAGGGACACAGCCACTTGTTATAAGCCTCCCATATGTCAATATCTATAGATATACTTTTTAGGGGTTTTTAGTTTTTCAGGAAGAATCATCCAATCTTCTGGTGGTGTGGGAGTAGTAGATATTATACTAGGCTGCCATAGTGTTTGGCATCCAGGAGATTGGGGATGAGGTGGCGATCTTGTCATTTATGTGTAGACTTTCACTTAACTCCCCTTCCTCCCACCCCTACCCCTGCCCCAGTTTCTTGCCTTTTTCTGCTATCTGCTATGTATATCTGGTTGTCTTCTTGTAGTTACTTGATTATCTGGAATAGGAGGTGTCCTGTGGAATTGATAACTTCCTTTAAGCATTTGCCCTGTTTCCTACTTTCTCCTGTTTTGTTTAACTCTACAAGCATCTTTCAATTTTTATTCCCTATTGAAAATTAGCTTTTCATCTAATGAAGGTAGCATTTGATGGGAAGCACAATGAAGAAACCATGGGCTTAGACTCAGAACATTTAAGTGACTTTGGAAAAATTGTTTAACTTCTCTGAGTCTCAGTTTCTGCATCTGTATGGTGGAGAGAGGAGACTAGCTTCCTCAGATTGTTAGTATTAAATAAGATTATGCACAATTGCCTGGCACAAAGCATTTATGTTGTAAATTCTTAATTCCTTCAAATAAATAATTTTTCTCCCCTTAATTTGATTATATGCTCAGTTTTAACTATCTGTCTAAAGATTTAAAATAAGCAGACCAAGCCAAATTAAATGAGCTGTTAGCTATATTCTTTAGTTCAAAAATTCCCAATTTTTAGCCTTGTTTCAGCAATTTTTAGTGAAATTCAAAGTGGCCATTAATAACCTAAATGTGGCAGGTAAAATTCTGTTTGACATGTAAGTGGTTATAGGTCATAATTTTTAGATTTTACATTTGTAAAGTGGCCCACTTTTTAATCAGTATTTGGCAAAATACTTTTACAAAGAATTAAAGATGCTTCCTATCCCTGAAATCATCCATTAGTTTCAGTTACATAATTATCAGGTCTTTAATCTTGTTACTCATTTCTGTATCTGATTAGCAAGTCTGCATCAGAAATTAGTCATAGGTAATAAGCTAGCTTTTTCAAAAATTTTAAATTATCAATTACTGGTTACTTAATTCTTTCTGTGCCTTACTACCTAATGAAAACAGTTGTGATAAAAACTGTGTATGCTTCAAGTATTCTGGTTGACGTTAGTGAATCAAACATTTTTGGAGTGTTTTTTATAAAACAAAGCAGACTGATTCTTACCTTTTTTCTTTCTGAATTTTTTTTCTTTTTATTTCTCTACTTACTTTCTTGCTCAACTCTTTCAAAACATTTTTACTTCTCCTTCAAACAGATAATTCTCCTCCCATAAATAAATCCCTAATCAACACACTAAATATTATATTCATGGTGCCCCATGACTAGAGTAAGAAAATAACTCCATTAAACACATCAGTTAAAGTTGGTTAATATTCACTGATAATATAATACCAATATATATACTGATAAAATAATAGCCATATGAACTTAGGCTAGTCTCTGCCTTCCTGAATTTTGAACTTTGTATAAAAATTTAGGAGGAAACAGGCACAACCTTTGCATGCAAAACAACACTTGAGCTGAGATGTGAAATCAAATAAATTTTGATATGAGGAAATTTTGTTATTCCTTAAAAACTAACATATTTTTAATGTTTTGCTCTCAGTCCCACTGTCATTTGACGGTGTATTTGTTGTTGTAGCAAAAAGTAGCAATGTATGGTTCTGATAGAACCCTTTGAGTTGGAAAGGGTACATAAATTGTATTAATGTCAAAGAATATCTTGATTTCAGGATGCCCCTAAATCGGGTACTAGTTGCAGCTCTCGCTGTTCAAGTTCCAGACAGGATTCTGAGAGTACAAGGCCAGAATCTGAAACAGAAGATGTATTATGGGAAGACTTATTACACTGTGCAGAATGCCGGTCATCTTGTACCAGTGAGACAGATATGGAAAATCCTCAAATTAATCCAAGTGTGAAAAAAGAATATAGAGACGACCCTTTTCATCAGGTTGGTTTACAGCATTGGGTTATTTGGGGCTCTCAGTCCAGCTTTTTTGAATGTATGTACAAATTTTACAGAGGTGAAAAAAAAGCTTACATTCAATTAAAGTAGAATTCCTGTGGGTTTTGTTTTTTTTTTTTCTTTTTATGTGAGCTGTGGTCTGGCTTCATTGGAACATAGAATTTCAGTATTTATATTATGGTTTTGTCTGTCACCTTGCAAACGTATGTTCCTGAGAGTTGTTGGTAAATGGAGTTTTATAAGTCAAATTGTGTTTTAGATGCATTAGTCCTTTTCTCACTCAGCATACTTCATGGATCAGCACCCGTGGCCTTAACTCCACCTATAAGATTATAATTCACAAATCTATATCTCATGAATATCAGATTTATATCTCCCAAGAGCTTTAGCAATGCTCTCCAACAGAAGTCTAATGAGAGTCACCTATGTAATTTTAAGTTTTCTGGGAGCTTCATTTAAAATGTTTAAAAAGGTGAAATTAATTTTAATATATTTTACTTAACCCCATATGTTCAAAATATTGTCACTTCACCAAATAACCAGTGTGAAAAATACTAATGAAATATTTTACTTTTTTTATACTACATCTTCAAAATCTGTTGTGAACCTTTATAGCACATCTCATTTGGACTAGCCACTTTTCAAGTGCTTAGTGGCAATGTGTGAGTAGGGTGCCATATTGCACAGCACATGTCTATGCCATATCTTTTTTTGAATCTCCCACCAGTATCTCAAATTTAACCAAACACCCCATCTTCCCTCATAAATCTGTTTTTCTTATGGCTCTCAAAATCTTAGTGAATGACATCTCCATCCATCCAGGCACCAGTCCGGAAACCCGTGGTCATTTAAAATCCTCACTCTTCCTCTTCTTTCTCTTATGTAATTTCTCATCAAATCCTAATAATTAAACCAACAACTACGCTCTTAGAAAATTAAAGTTAGAGGGGAGCTTACTTAATCTGCTAAAGGGTAGCTACCAAAGAACCTTCTAAAAACCTATCATATTTAATAATGAAATTTTAGGAGTATTTCTGTTAAATGCAGAAACATGTCAGAGATACCCATTATCACTGCTTTTTCTATCAAAATCCTACCAGTTATGTTTGTCTGTCTGGTTGAACTTAGACTGATTTAAAGTCCACAGTAAAGAGCAAAATGTTGAGCATAACTAAAACAATTTTGGAGAAAAACAGGGAGACTTTCCCTACTGGATGTAAAATTTTACTTTAAAAGTATAGTAATTAATAAAGATAGTATGGTATTATAGTTGTATGCTATGGCCTGAATGTTTGTGCCTACCCCCTCCCACCCATCAGTTCATATGGTGAAACCTAATGCCCAAGGTGATGGTATTTGGAGATGGGGCTTTTGGGGGATGATTAGGTCGTAAGGTTGGAGCGCCCATGAATAGGTTTAGTGCCCAAGGAAAGAGACCCCAGAGAGCTCCCTTGCCCCTCCCACCATGTGAGCCTACAGCAAAAAGAGGGTAGTCTGTGAACCGGGACGTGGGATCTCATCAGACACCAAATCTGCCAGCACCTTGATCTTGGACTTCCCGGCCTCCAGAACTGTGAGAAAGAGACGTCTGTTGTTTCTTAGCCATCTAGTCCATGGTATTTTGTTATAGCAGCCCAAGCAGCCCAAGGTAGTGTATAAAGAAATAGACCAATGGGACATAATAGAAAACCCTGAAGTGTAGTACGTGTCTATGTGGGTCCCTAATATATGACATAAGTGGCATTACGGCTAGTGGGAAAAGGATGGACTCTTCAGTATATAGTTGTAGGTCAAATGATTACACAAAAATATATTCCAAATAGTTCCTAAATGTGAAGAAGCAAACTTTAAAATATTTTCAAGAAAATAAAGGAGAAAAATCTTAGTTACTCTTGATAAGAGAAGAAATTATGTTTTATTTTATTTTTTTTCAGTTTATTTTATTTTTTAGACAGAGAGGGTGAGTGGCAGGTTGGAGGGGCAGAGGGGCAGGGAGAAAGAGAATCCCAAGCAGGCTCCACGCTCAAGAGAAGAATTTTTTAAAGAAGATACAAAAACCACAAGCAAACATCAAAAATGAAGGGATTGATAAATTTGAATATCCTGAAATTTAAAATTTTGGGCTACAAATTAAGCCATAAACATTGTTAAAAGATGGGGAAATAGAATTGAGGGAATGTTGTGGTCCCCATCGCCCTGAGATGTGAGATAGTTAAGTATATGTGTACGTAGGGGAAAATCAGGAGGGAAGGACTGAAGACACACTGGAGAAAAAGTTGTTGAATGAGATTTCTTAAGATTCTGGAGGGGAAGCATAATTAGGAAGTTTTGCCTTCGATAGGAAGGAGAACACATCTTCTGCTGAGATGAGGAGGAAGTGCACAGAGAAAGTAGGATGATGAGGATGCAGGAGGTCTATTAACAGTAAGTGAGATGATAGGATTGGGGGGCTTGTAGATGGTGGTGAAGGCTCGAAGTTACCATTTGTGGGAAATGGAGAGTATGTGTGCACATGTATGCAAGTCAATGAACACATTAAGAGTCACACTGCCATATTGTCGAGGGTCCAGCTGGAATCTGAAACCATGAGTTTGTGGTTGTCCAATCCACACAGTTGTGTGATACTCTGTGGAACACAGTTGCGGTAATCAGTAATAGCAAACCTTTAAAAGGCATTCACTATCAGCCGGGCACTGTGCATAGTAATCCTGATGCATTATGTCATGTAATTCTCACAACCTAAGACAATGCAATGTATTTTGTATATATTTATTTTGTAGATGAGAAAAATTGAGGCTTGGAATTAAATAATGCACTGTAGGTGCTCAATAAATAGTTGCAATTCAAGGTACAGGAGAGGCCAAGAAGTAATGGATATGGTAAGCATCTAGACGTGTTAGATTGAGAAGGAAATGAAACCAAGAAAGGACTGATAGATTGAAGGATAGATGTGTTCAGAAGTGTTTTAGAATTGAAGGTTTGAGACACCCGGTAAGAGGAGTTGTGGTTGAAGACTCAGTTCAGAAGTCGAGCAATTCAGTGTTTTGACAAGATCCGGGCTGTGGCCATGGGAGTAGCTGAAGGTCCCTGGATTTTAAGAAGTAAAGAAAACAATGAACAATCCATGAGAATAGGGTGTTGGATGAGTCATCTGGAGATTCATCTGCGTCGCTGAGCATAATAACTGGAATTGAGGTTTCAGAAAATGCCTGAGAGCTATTTTCTCAGTGATACCATAAAGAGGCATAGAATTAGGGACCAGGTGTTCTTTTGCTCATTGTTGAATCACACAGTGCTTGGTACATAGTAGGTGTTTAAATAAAATCGAGTGAATGAAAGGAAATAACATTTTTTTAATGAATGCTGTACAGAATAAATTGGCCCTAAATCTATCACCATTCTGCTCCTTTTTTGATAAGATTTTTAATGTTCTAGTCTGCATATTAATTTTAGTATCATAGGCTTACATTGGTTTTGCTTTTGGATTAAAGACTTGATTTTACACACATTTAGTATTCTCAGGCTTCTAAAAAATAATCTCAGTATTTTCAGTTTTAATAGTAGCCATGTAATGGAAATTAGCTCCCTTTAATGAAAAGCTACCAGTTTTTTTTCTTATTTGACTGAGGTCTGTATTAGGTTTGGAGGACCATTTTCTACCCACCATAAAGACTAAAAAATCCCTCGTTATGAAGAAACAATGAGCATTTGAATCCATGTGTTCTAGTCAGGATGTTACCAAATTTGTAGTTTTGTTTTGTTTTGTTTTTTCTTTTCTTTTTTTTTTTTTTAAAGATTTTATTTATTTGACAGAGAGCGACACAACGAGAGAGGGAACACAAGCAGGGCGAATGGGAGAGGGAGAAGCAGGCTTCCTGCGGAGCAGGGAGCCTGACGTGGGGCTCGATCCCAGGACCCTGGGATCATGACCTGAACCGAAGGCAGACGCTTAATGACTGAGCCACCCAGGCGCCCCTGTTTTGTTTTATTTTCTTTGGCAATAGTAACTGAAACATTTCTACAGCAGAAAATTTCTCTCCTCTAATCATGGCTGAGTATATAATGAAGTATGAGGCCATGTTCAAGTGAAATTCATTTTTCAGTAGGAAAAGCCAGATTTTAATGTGTACAGCTCCCACAGGTAGAAACTCCAGTAAAGCAGTTGTCATGGTGAATTTACTTAAAACACACCATCATTTAAGTGTTAAGGTTTTCAGGCAGTTCTGAATGAACACAGAGCAAAGCAGTTGAGATTTTGAATGAGGATAAAGAACAATCATTAAAAGAGTTCCAAATTTGGGGTTGAAAAACACTAAGAAGAACCTATGTGATAAAATTATAAAATGGAATTATTTGCTCTGTTTTCCTTGAGCCTTTTTGAAAAATGTTTCATGTAATGTTGTTCTTCATACACTGTAGGCAGTACATGTTTCAACAAGACTGTTACTTCAGAATATATTTCACACACACAGATACAGGGTTGGTTTTTTTTTTTTTTTCAATTAACTCTTTTTAAATTCACCAGTTTCTAGTTGCTCTTTTTTCTCCTGCCTTCTGGCTTTCTAGAAATAGGAAGATGATATCAAATGCTAGTTAGAGTAACTGCAAAGGTAGCTGGGCAAAATGAATACTTCTGGAAGGAGGGTGAAGAACTTCTTGAATTCCTATTTCTGTCTCTAGATGGACCTTGATATGCCTTGCTTCATGTAATCGGGAAGCCTTTAATTCACTGTTAACAGATTGAGAGTTTAAAAAGATTAGGAGCCTGTAAATCAGGGGTGGAAACCTTGCCTCTCAGACTTCATACTCTGTATTCAGCTTGTCCCGCTTGTTCCTGGCTTTGTAGTTCCGTTCCATTTCGTAATTACCTAGATTTCCATGGAAAGTTGGATATGTGTTTTGGTACAAATTACTTCTATGCTAGCTAGAATATTTCGTGGAATATTTGTGGAATTAAGTGGATAGTTAATAACTAGTATCTTACAGTTTTTAAGGCTCTCCAGTAGTGAAATATATGCTGTGATGGTTAATGTATATTAAAATACTAATCTTTGGGAAAAAGATAAATATTCAGAGGAAACTTCTTCAGAGTCAAATAAACTAAATGTAAAAGAGCTTTGCCAATAATATGGCTACTGGCATTACATCAAGAAAGTTAATGTATAAGTCAGAATGATAATAACTTCCCATATCTGTTTTCTTACATATTATTAAAGTATTATTTTATATCTTTAATCAAAATGAATCAATACAATTTTATTCTCCTTACAGGAAAATACTATATTTCTTAAGTTTTCCAAAAATCTTTACCATATTTTAATCACATTTTTATTCTTCAGAGGATAAATATAACTATAGTAGATTCTTCTGTTCATTGTTAGAAGTTATTTTAATGAAATACATTATATAAATAAGTTAACAATACTGTAATGTAAATAGAGTCATCCCATTTGGGGTCTAATCTTCTAATGGTAACTTCTTTTATCAATATCTGACAATGTAAAGATTAGTGTTGTATTAATTTTGTTGCTATCTTTAATCCCCAACTATCCTATTTTGAAGTTTTATTTATTTTTTTTAAAGGTTTTATTTTTAAGTAATCTTTGCACCCAAATGTGAGGCTCGAACTCACAACCCCAAGATCAAGAGTCCACCGACTGAGCCAGCCAGGAGCCCTGCAGTTTTATTTTTTAAATTATAAATCTAAAACAAACAAAAAACCCCAAACTTAAGTGTCTGATCATTTGTATTAAGGCTTTCAATTTTTCTTTTCTTTTTCTATTCTTGCAACATTGAGAGGTGTTTTATTCTTGGGAGAGTACTTCTAGTTCCATGTGCTTCCGGTTGCAATATTTATAACGAAAAAAAAAAAGTTAAATCGATCCTTTGGGGAATGGCTAGACTAAAATATCAGAAAAGTAACTAAATCAAATACTGAGGCTGAAGGTGTGAGGGAGAGTCTCTTTCAGGATGAGATTGTGTCACCGTTTGGTCTTCCAAAAGGTTAAATAGACCTCTCATGTGCTTTTGTATTGAATGACCATAAGCTTGAGAGTCAGTAATATGAACAAATTGATAGCCATTTGTCTTGGAACATTAGTATATTAGTAGCTATGTAGACAGATTGACAAGTTGAGTGCTTTTGCTGACACATTTTAGAGGATTTTTGAACAATAGCTTGCCTAACTAATACTCTAATGTTACAGGAAGTTCTTAACTTACATGCTTTTTATTTTTTTACTTATTTTTTTAAAGATTTTTTATTTATTTATTTGAGAGAGAGAGAATGAGAGACAGAGAGCATGAGAGGGAGGAGGGTCAGAGGGAGAAGCAGACTCCCCGCTGAGTAGGGAGCCCGATGTGGGACTCGATCCCGGGATCCAGGATCATGACCTGAGCCGAAGGCAGTCGCCTAACCAACTGAGCCACCCAAGCGCCCACTTACATGCTTTTTATAACTGTGTAATTTCATATGCCATCTGCTCAATGTATATGCTAATTAACATTAAGATGGAATTTTAATGTCACTGATGTTGGGTGTGTGTAGATACACATATACCCATATATATATATATGTGTTCTATTTATAAAATATGTGTATTCACCAGTTTGTTTTTTAGTGTAGTTTATATATACATACACGTTTTATTTATGAAATGTGACAAATGTATTCACCTATTTCTGTTTATTTTTTGTAGAGTCATTTGCCCTGGCTCCATAGTTCCCACCCAGGATTAGAAAAAATCAGTGCTATAGTGTGGGAAGGCAATGACTGTAAGAAAGCAGACATGTCCGTGCTTGAAATCAGCGGAATGATAATGAACAGAGTGAGTTTTTAAATTCTGTTCTTTTAGTTCAAGAATAAGACCGTGATTATTAATACATTAAATAATTACTAGGAGGTTATATTTACAACTTACTCATTTCTTCAGCCTGAAAAAGACAGTTATTTGTATTTGGCGCTCTGATTTAAATAGTGATTTATCACCAAACCACTGTCATCTTGTAGTGTTTTCATGCTTCTCACCAAGAGTAGATGGTGCAATCTAAAATTTCCTTCTTTTATGTTTAATTCTTTCTTTTGCTTTTCATGGATCAAACTGAGGAGCTGCTAGACACACAAGTGTTGATGACGGCTTATCTTCTCCTGTGTCATCCCTCCTGCTTCATTTATTTCTTAGTACCCCAAAAATTCCAAAATAGAATATTTGTCTTGATACTTGCTTAAATATATAGAAGTAATGCAGCTAGTGGCGTAAAAATCGTGAGTAGTTTGAGGAGGTAGAGTACAAACACTATGGGTTTTAATTTCCATTTCTATTAAATTGTGTCTTTTATCAGACACAGTTTTTAAATTTTATCTGATTCCTCTGGAAGCTAGTCATGATTTAACTTGCAATTCTAAATTTCTTGTCTGTTGTTCGTTGTGTGAGAACTATGGTGCACACTTTCTGGAGGACAGAAATGAAAGTAACTGCTCTAGAAATTGATCTCTTTCCTATTGCTAATGCAGAAGGAGTCTCTGGAGATTTGGCTCTAGTTAGTTCTCCATACCTTAACTGCCTGTGAACCAGCAGGTCATTTACAGAATGTATAATATGAGGATTGAAAGTTAGCTGGGATTTAAGATCCCTCATAGTCCTACCAGTCTTATATTTCCCATTATTTAATTTCCAATTTCCTTTTCTGTAATTCCCCTTTTCCCCTTTTCTTAATTTTTTCCCCCTCTAACATACTCTGTCTTCTGAAATGGTTTTAGAGTTTAAGGAGAAATCCATTTGTATTTTGTGCTCTTTGAAGGAAAACACAAATTGCAAATTTATCAAATAAGTAGAATTTATAAGTTTTGTTTTTATGAACTGAGCTTAAGTGGATATGAGATCTCCTCATTCTTTTTAATAAAGTATATATGAATATTTCTAACTTTTGAAATAATGAGATACATAGAATTTTTTTTTCCAGATCTAGGTAAGACCAAGATAGTTCATCCTTTTGCATTTGTTTAGTGAATTAGAACTCTGATAATGAACTATTTTTAAAACTGAAGACATAATGACTTAGTTTCCCTGTAATGTGCTCTCCAGACTTTGAGTAAATTTGAATTTCATTATTCATGTATTAAAACTCATATTTTAACAAAATGTTTCATATGCCTATAAATAAAATAATGGTTAATAGGAATTCATTTTACTGTAAATAAAATTTGTATACTTTTTTTTTTTCTTATTTTTTCTTTCTCTGTAAAGGTGAACAGCCATATACCAGGAATAGGATACCAGATTTTTGGAAATGCAATCTCTCTAATCCTGGGTTTAACTCCATTTGTTTTCCGACTCTCCCAAGCTACAGACTTGGAACAACTCACAGCACATTCTGCTTCAGAACTTTATGTGATTGCATTTGGTTCTAATGAAGATGTCATAGTTCTTTCTATGGTTATAATAAGCTTTGTGGTTCGTGTATCTCTTGTGTGGATTTTCTTTTTTTTGCTCTGTGTAGCAGAAAGAACTTATAAACAGGTGGGTATAATACAGAATTCTGAGTAGAGAATATTTTATCCTTTTCATAATATTTAAAGAATTCCTGAAGTATTTTAGTATTTCATTAAATCATTTTGACCTGCTAATTGTTTTCCTGTTTTGTTTTTTTAAGACATATTTTGTCAATTTGTGTTTTTCTATGGTAATCTACTTGAAAATTAATCCTTACCCTAATCTTTTTTAGCGATTGCTTTTTGCAAAACTCTTTGGACACTTAACATCAGCGAGGAGGGCTCGAAAATCTGAGGTTCCTCATTTCCGGTTGAAGAAAGTACAGAATATAAAAATGTGGCTATCTCTCCGGTCCTACCTTAAGGTAGAATGACAGTGATAAAAGTACTCTTAACATGCGAACTCCCTCAGGGTTTCAGTCTTTTTGTCAGTATGGATGTGTATCTCGGTGTATAGTTACCTGTGTACTAGGGTGGTGCTGTGTGGCCATAATTAGAGGTCTTTTCAGTCCATATGCAGAAACTGGTTCTTTAGAGTAAAATACCTGAGGTCTAAAAGGCTTAAATACGGGGCGCCTGGGTGGCTCAGTTGGTTAAGCGACTGCCTTCGGCTCAGGTCATGATCCTGGAGTCCCGGGATCGAGTCCCGCATCGGGCTCCCTGCTCGGCGGGGAGTCTGCTTCTCCCTCTGACCCTCCCCCCTCTCATGCTCTCTCTATCTCATTCTCTCTCTCAAATAAATAAATAAAATCTTTAAAAAAAAAATTTTTTTTTAAATAATAAAAGGCTTAAATACGTTTTAGGTAGGTTATTCAAGATCGGATTATCCTAAATATATCTTCTTTTAATTTATTATTTAATTGAAGCATAGTTGACATACAGTGTTACATTAGTTTCGGGTGTACAACATAGTGATTCACCCTCTCTCTGTGTTGTGCTGTTCTTACCACCAAGTGTAGCTACCGTCAGTCACCATACAGCACTATGACAGTACCACCAACTATATTCCCTAACCTCTGCCGTTTATTCCTGTGACTTACTCCTTCTGTGACTGGAAGCCTGTACCTCCCTACCCGCTGCACCCATTTTGACCGTCCTCCCACCCCCCTTCCCTCTGGCAACCAGCAGTGTGTTCTTTGTATTTATAGATCTGATTCTGCTTTATATTTGTTTATCCATATGTTTTGTTTTTTAGGTCTGACATCTTTTTTTTCGTAGATCTCACCAACTTCTACTCATTAAAAAGCTTAAAGATTTTGTTTCTACCTAGAATGGTTATCAGAAACCAGCAGAGGGAGCCCACTGCTTAAAAAAAGAATTAAAAAAAAACGAATCAGTGAGTAGCCTCACTGAAGTGGCCTATTACTATTTAAAAATATTAGCTTGCAGTTCTAAGCCATTTTTCTCATGCTGTTCTTTTCCTTTAATCTTTTTTAAATAACTTTCCTAATTATGGAAGTAAGATATAAAAACTCAGGAGGGAGATGGGAAACACCTAAATTAGGTTTAGGAAAGCACTTCTTCTGAGGATTATTTCTTTGTTGCATTAAGACACAATGATTTTCATTATTAATGGAGTAATCAGGTCTTAAATAAAGTTGACCCAAAGACCAGAAACCCTCTGATATACCTAGATCTTTATTTTTTTGAAGTGACGATGAAAGAAGTAAAAAAAAAGTTTGCACTATTTGTCAACCCTTCTATTTAAAAAATTCATAATTCTGTTCATTGATTTAACTTGTTAGTCTCCATTGGGAAATGCTAAAAATTGGCTTCGATTATTTTTGCCCACTGTGGCTTTTCTGTTGTATGGAGGGACGAATATGATCTTTGTTATGTAGCTTAGTAAGAAGCCACCTGGAATTCCTACTCATTATCAACCCTAAGTAGGTGTTGCATTCTTTTATACATTGTTTTATTTAATAAGCATTTATTTAATGTTAACCATGTAATATCCACTACTGATGACATGGAAGTCCTTATCTTTAGGAGCTTACATTTCAGCGAGGGAAACATGTAGCCTAGACCTAGGAATTATCCTTGGTGTTTACTTCCCTCTCTTGCATTTCCAACATCCAACTTAACACCATTTCCCACCCTTTCTACTTGCAAAATATATCTTGGGTCCATTTACTTCTCTTTGTTTCCATATCCACCACCCTAACTGAAACTGTCAATCATCTGCTTTTGGGCTGCTGTAGTTGCCTGTTAACTGGCCTCCCTGCATTCCGATTCCCTACTTCCAGTACATTCCTCAGTCTGCCACCAGCAATCTTTTCAAAATGTAGATTTCATCATATAATTCTTAAAACTTTTTGGAGGGTCCCCATTGTTCTTAGGCTGAAGAACAAAATCTGAATAGGGCCTGTAGTGCCCTTCGTGACCTAGCGCTTGAGGATAGCCTCTCTCTCCTTTCATTTTGAAACACTTTCCTCTCTCTATTCCAGCCACACTAGACCGCTTCAGTTCTGTAATTGCAATATTATTTTTCCTGTTTTGTGCTCTTGCACTTGCCTTTCCTTCTGCCAGGAACACTGCCATGTGCCATCGTGCCCTGGCACCTTATTTTGGCATAAATACCTCTTTATTAGGGAGATCTTCCCAGGCCATCTTCCTAACTTGTAATTGAGAGTTAGGAGTGTGAAATGGGAAAGATCTCCCTAAGGAAGTGATATTTACACCAAATTCCCTACCAGTTTTCTCAAAGCATCCTTTACCTTTCCTTTAATAGCACTCGTTACAATTGATCACATAGATCTGTGGTTATAAGCTTGATGTCTGGCCTCCTGCTAGTTCCTGTGAAGGGTAGGGACCATGTCTGTTTTGTTCTCTGCTATATTTCCAGTACCTAACACAGGGCCCCATTCTGAGCAGGTGCTCAAGAAACATTTGTTGAATAAATGATTAGTGTTTGACAAAATATTTGGAATGAAATGAAATGAAAAATGTGGAAGTTACGCCAAGAATTCTGTGCTATGTATTCACCATCTTGACTGTATTGCAATCCTCAGGAAATAGTAACACTTGTAATTAAAATTCATCTGACAAATTAGGTATATTTTCAACATTGTAAGCTATGATCAACCTGCAGGGATGGATCAACACTTCAATTGAAAGCATGGAATTAGCTGCTAATTAGTAAATATATTTAAAAGTGTTTTCCCTTTTTTTCCACAGCGTCGAGGTCCTCAGCGATCAGTTGATGTAATAGTTTCATCTGCTTTCTTGTTGACTATATCAGTTGTGTTTATCTGTTGTGCCCAGGTAAGTTGACGTTCCAATGTGTAAAAATTAGATAATCACATCTATAATTATTTAGCTCCAGAAGGCTTTCTAATAATAATAAACCTAGTTATACAAGTTTTAAAATTGACTTTTTGCAGTTTATCTTTTTTCAGTAGAATCAATGAATGTGTTTTATTCATTTCTGTGTATGAACAGTGACTAGCATATTCTCAGATGTCTGTTAATTGAATATATAGTAATTAGTTTTTACCCACCATTCACTTGGTTATCTAAATTTATTTCCCAAAACAAACTTATGAGTGACTAGAATTATGAGATTGTTTCAGACTGTTTTTCATGAATCTCTGCTTTATTCACATTTAGTATTAATTTTTTCATTTTATATCTGGATTGTCACTGTGACTTGACTGCCTCAGGCTCTGAAAAAGAACTCTCATTGTCCAAGATTAGTCAGGAAGCACAAAAATATCTCAGGATAGTCTAGGTTATAAAATTAAACTTCCATTTCAAGTAATATGACATACTAGATTACCTGAAGATTCTTATGCTATTTAAAACACTATATAATGCTGGGGGGAAGAAAAAAACTCAGCTTTTTAATATACATATATAAATTTTTTTATACACATATGACTTATCTGAGTTTATAAGACGGTAAGGGGCCAAAAATGAAGATAAAATTAAAAACAGCTATTAAGTATATGTGTTAATGCTGTGGCAGCCCTCAGATAAAATGAGGTACATTGTCAATCTTAGTATCCTAGAGACTTGAGATTTTATGTCCACAGGACAGAAAATGAGGCCTCAGCCTGCATACCTCCTTATACATGCTTCCCCTTAAAGGACTACAGTCTCAGTGAAAAGGTAGAATAAGAAAAACAGCCTGCTCACCAGCACAGGAGGACAATAAGAAAGCTCATCTGACTCTGCCTGGACTGACAAGAATGAGGGGGGATAAGACTCTCCTCTAAGAATATATAACTGTAGGTCAGCACTTATTATAGGTTCAGGGTTTAAAATGTACATTACAGATCTTGTCCTGTAACCTCTGTGTCAAGAAGTTAATGTGAAAAGTGGTCCTAGGTTCCTGGATACCTGGATACTTGGCAGAAATAAAACCAAGGTTGTTCTTAGGGGGATGTGACTTCAACCTAGGCCTCCTAGGATTTCCACAGATGAAGCCCCTTCAGGTTTCAAAACACTGTGAAGAGACAATCCATCGTGAGTGAGTCAACAGACCAACAAACAGTGGGATTAGATCTCCAGCTACCTCAGATGATAGACTGATCCGATAGGAACTGTAAGATAAAGACATAGATAACACTATGGAAAAAGGACAGACAGATTTGAAAAAGAACTGACAGCACTTCAGAGAAATGAAAAATACAGTTATTGACATTTAAAACGCAATAAACAATAAATAGCAGATTGAAGACAGCTAAAAATAGTGAATGGGAGATGGAAGAAGTTACCCAGAATATAGGACAGAGATGAAGGGATGGAAATATGAAAAGGAGATTGAGACAGATGGGAGATCCAATAAATATCCAGTAGGAATTCCAGATGGAAAGAAGGAGAGCAATATTTGGAGAGATAATGGCTAAGAGTTTTTCTGTATTGATAAAAGACATTAATTTCAGATTTAGGAAGCACAAGAATGAGAAGGAGCAATAAAAGTAAATCCACACTTAGACATGCTGTGGAGAAGCACAGAACACCAAAAACAAAGAGAAAAATCATAAAAGCAATGAAGAGGAAAAGACTGATTTCTTTTTTTTTTTTTAAGATTTTATTTATTTATTTGACAGAGAGAGACATAGTGAGAGGGAACACAAGCAGGGGGAGTGGGGGAGGGAGAAGCAGGCTTCCCGCTGAGCAGGGAGCCCGATGCGGGGCTCGATCCCAGGACCCTGAGATCATGACCTGAGCCGAAGGCAGGCGCTTAACAACTGAGCCACCCAGGTGCCCCGAAAAGACTGATTTCTGTACTCACAATTCCTTATCACATCTCAGCCATTTCTTCCAGATTTAATTTCCATGTTCCTGGAGTACATGTTGTAGTAGTTCTGTCTCTTAGGAACATAAAACCTTTCTATGCCTATCAACAAAAGACACATGGATCATAATAACTCTGAAAGGTTTTGAATGTAAGATAGAAAAAGCTACTGCAGGCAAAAGAAAGCTGGTGAGTTCATATTAGTATTAGATGAAATAGACTGTAGTTTAAGTACAAGGGATAAAGGGAAACGACAAAAATTAAAAGAATAATTCATCAGGAAGATCTAATAATTCCCACCTTGCATGCATGTAATCATATAACTTCAAATATATGTATAGACAGCCAAAATCAATAGCACTAAGGTGAGAAATTGTAGAAAAAAACCTCATTAGGAGGTCTCAACACATTTCTTTCAGTAATTCATAGGTTAAACAGATAAAAAAATATAATGAATATATGTATGTAAGCAACAGTTAAGATTTTGTTCTAAAATCAGAGAATACATATTTTTTTCAGGCACAAGGACAGTTTATAAAACTTTCCCATGTACTTGGACACAAAGTAATTCTCAGCTGAGACCATTCAGGCCACTTGATCTAATGCAGTTATAGTAGGAAACAATGGCAGCAGCAAGAAAACTCATGCATTTGGAAGTTTTAAAATGTACAATAACAAATGTTTAAAAAGAAAAAGCACAGTATATTAAACCATAAGCTACTGGCACAGTTAGGAAGTTTTTTTTTAAAGAATGCTAATATAAGTTACTTTATATTGTTGAAATTGAAAGCTTCAGCGGACAATTTTGTACAAATGCATAATTTATTAAAACTGACTCAAAACATAATTGAAAATCTGAGGAGACCTATTACTATAAAGCAGTATTGATTCAATAGTTTAAAAATTTGCCACCAACAAAAATCCCCTAGACCCACGTGGTTTTGCAGTTGAATTTTGCCAATTATTCAGATAACAGCTCATTATATTTTTTTAAGATTTTATTGATTTATTAGAGAGAGAAAGACAGGGGGAAAGGGCAGAGGGTGAGGGAGAAACAAACTCCCCGCTGAACAGGGAGCCTGATGCGGGGCTCGACCCCAGAACCCCGAGATCATGACCTGAGCCGAAGGCAGACGCTTAATCAACTTAGCCAACCAGGCGCCCCTGAACAGTTAATTCTAATCCTACACAAAATATCTAGAGAATAGAAAAAAAGGGAGTATTCCCCAACTCATTTTAGGTGACTAAAAGAATCTTGATACCAGTTGACGGGAGAGACAATATGAAAATGGGAAACTATGAACTAATTTTCCTTGTTCACTTCAATGCAAAATACTAGGGAGATGAAGCCAGCAACTTAGGAACAATAAATATGCCATGACCAATACAGTTTATCCCTGGAATGCAAAGATTTTCAATTTGGAAAATCCCCAAATCTGGCTTGAGCTCCTTTAGTTGATTTTTAGAGGAGAGAACATCTGATCATCTCAACAGGTGCAGAAAATAAATTGGTGAATTTTAGTCGAGATTCATAATACTGGAAAGTATGTTCTTAATCTGATAAAGTAGATCTTTAAAAAATTAGAGCAAACATTGTTCATATGATATTTATTACCTTAGGGGTATTTACTTTAAATTAGGAATGAGACAGTTATCCTCTCTCCCACTTCTAGTCATGGGTTTTGCTTATATGTTTTATGTGTTTGAAATATTCCATAATAAATGTGGAATGTTTTTAAAATGTACTACTACATTCATGATCCATTTGTATGAAATAAAATGTTATTTCCTTTTAAAAAGAAATTGTTTGAATCACATTGCTGTTTCCTGTTGCTTTTTTCATAACACTTTTAGTTGCTTCATGTGCATGAGATCTTCCTTGATTGTCACTACAATTGGGAGCTAGTAATCTGGTGCATCTCGTTAACGCTTTTCCTCCTAAGATTTGTTACCCTTGGATCAGAAACAAGTAAAAAATATAGCAATACCTCAATATTACTTACTGAACAGGTGAGAATGCGTGTTTATTCTGTTATAAGTTAATGTCTATAATCTACATATTAAACTAAAAATCTTTTCATTTACTTCAAATTTTTTAGGAACCTGTTAGATTGCATTTGTGTTACAAAACAAAACTTGAAATTTGATAGAACACAAGCCTCATCTTCAGTGTTCCTGCCTTGATGCAGATTTCAAATCTAATTGCTGTTTTTCTGTTTCACTTTTATTTGACAAGAAGGAAGTGCTATTTATAGAAATGATGAATTTTAAACCATTAGTGGGATATATTTGCTTGGCAGTGTAGCAGAGCCATATTTGAATAAGTATGAATTTTTATTCAATAGGAAGGGTAAAGCATAATAATTTTGATGGTTAACTGTATTTTGTATGAATTTGTTTAATATTTTCCTTACCGTTTCATAGGAATTATTCAGAGAAACTTACAGCCAATGAAAACCTTTTTAGTGTTTTTGTCAGGGATAGTTTGATTTTTAAAAATCGGTAACCCTGTCACAGGAGCTCAATTAAAGGGAAAGGGGAGAGGAACAGACAAACCGGTTGATTTACTTTGCTCTAGTTCTCACTTACTCTTGAGGTTGCTTTTGCTCTGGGACTACAGTGTTTCACCTGTTACTAAATAATGACATCCGGTTTGCCTTTCTTGTGTCAGCTTTCATTATATTTGAAAATTTAAATAAGTCCTTGTTTTCTTATTATAGAATAACATGTTTATTGTAGGAATTTGGACTATAAAATATAGTATGAAGGAGAATATTAATGTCATCTGTAATCTCAATAACCAGAGAACCACCACTAATATTTCAGTGCCTGTCTTTCAGTTCCTTTTAAAAATGAGTATTGTCATTTTTTAAAAATTTTATTATGTTAATGTTAGTCACCATACATCATTAGTTTTTGATGTGTTGTTCCACGATTCATTGTTTTTGTATAACACCCAGTGCTCTGTGCAGTATTTTTAACTATTTATTCCTTTTTTATAAAAAGATAAACCTCTACTTGAAAATGGAGAAGAAACCTAACAAAAAAGAGGAACTGACACTAGTGAATAATGTTTTAAAGCTGGCTACTAAACTGCTAAAGGTAAAAATGAAATTGAAAATGGATATAATGTAGAATATGCTGTTCTGACATTATAACTGAGTCTTCTGTTTGCAGATCCTACCTTGTGTTTGGTTTCTATGATTATCCAAACTGTTTCCAAAATATATTTGAACACATTTATGCCATGTACATTTTACTTACTGTAAAACGAATCAAAGTAATCCAAATCATCTCATTTTGAAATTTTAATAACTTTTAAAAATTTAAGACTTTAATAATGTTTAAAGTATTGTAGAGGTTGGCATCTTTGGAAATTTTGCCTCCTAGAACTTAAAATAGATTTCAAAAAGGGAGATTTAATGTTAACTTGGAAATTTTCTCATTTTGTATTTCTGAGAGCAGTCTTCTGCTTGGCCTGAGTTAGCTTAAAAAGTAGTAATACATAATAATTATAGTAAGTATATATTACCAGTAAACATTTAAATTTTCAAATCATTTTTTGTAACAATCAAAAAGAATATAATTTCAAAATATCTGATTTCATAATAATAACTCCTTGGAGGTAATTCAATAAAATGTTTTTAGCACTGCTTTGCAGTGTTGGTAATGCTTTTCTTTCTTAAAAGGAAAATGTTTAAAATCTCAATTTCTATAGCAAGTTGAATGAATTCTTAGAGTTGTTTACAAGTGTTCAGAGAATGGTACAGAATTAGTTGTGTCTCAGTGTTACGATTATTTCTTCAATTAAAAAGTCTTAATGGGCTGTATGGCCTCCCAGCGTACATTTGGCACCGACAAGGCTCTGAAGGGGCGGGGGGCTTGTCTCGTGTGTGCAGTACCTTCAGAGTGTGGGCGCTACGCTAGACAGGATGAGACTCAGAAGCAGTTTCAGTCCCCGAGTAGAGAGACATAGGAGATAACTAAAGTACAGAGCACAACAGTGTGATCCTTTTTGATCACACACAGTCGTACACAGTCTTCTACTCAGAAACCAGGGACTTAACATCGGTTGTTCCCTCTCTCTCCCTCTTCCCTGCCAAGAAATTCTGAGGCCCATTGATTCACCCTCTCAGATAGTTTCCAGTACATCCCCGCTTCCCTGTCAGTCCTGCCCTGAGTCAGACCCTCATTGTCTCACTATCCACTGAACCTTCAAGGCCTTCCTGCCTCTGGTCCTCCACATTGCTGCCCCTCTGCCGGTGGTCTTTCTCACCTGCACATCTCATACACTTCTCCCCGAATTAAATTCCACTGGTGCCATTGTGTCAGTACAATCTGCATAAAGAATGACCCTTACCTCAGTGGTTTTATAAATTTGAAGGACTTCTTTCCTTGCCCCTGGGCTCTCAAATGCTGAGCAACCTGTAGCCATTCAAAGATGCCATGTTGTCATGTGTCTTGCGGAATGCCTGTTCTCTCCTCCCTCCAGGGCCTGTACGTTTTATACACACCTCTTCTGTGGGAGGCTCACAGCTGAATTGTTTATTTTGCATTTCTGTTAGACCATAAAGTCCTTCAGCACAGGGACTGAATCCTAATTTCCCAGAGCCTAACACAGGGCCTGCCCTATAACTGTAAATCTGAGAATTAATAAATCAAAGAATATTAAATCTTGGAATCAGTCAGTTCTTATATTCGAAAAGTAATGGTCTCAAAGGGAAGTTTATGTATGTATGTATTAATAATGGCAGAAAATTTGGCTAATTTTCTGATTTTTCCAAAAACCATCCATTTTCTCTTCTTATCTTAGAAAATGTTTCCAAACCCCTTGGTAGCTACTGGACCGATACTTTACTAGTCATTCATTCGAGACAGGAATTAGAGTTACAAATATAGGTTATAGAGTTCTTTTAATGAAAATCCCTTCTAAAAAAAAAAAACACAGTGTGTTTACTTCTTTCAAGTTTAATCGAGTTTATCCTTCCTAAAAGTACCCATAATTTGTAACTGTTTTTTGAAAGTGTTTTTGAAAATTCTCATTGTATATCGCCCTGAATTAGTTTAACTGATAATCCTTTTTTTTTTTTTTGCTTTTTTAAAATTTTATTATGTTGTGTTAATCACCATACATTACATCATTAGTTTTTGATGCAGTGTTCCATGATTCATTGTTTGCGTATAACACCCAGTGCTCCATTCAATACGTGCCCTCCTTAATACCCATCACCAGGCTAACCCATCCCATTAACTGGTAATTCCTGATGAGTTTCCAGACTCATGGGTTTTTTTCTTCTGCTAGGAATTGGACAGTCCCTTTAGATTGTATGGGCTTACAATGAATCCACTGCTTTATAACATCACCCAGGTTGTCATCCTGTCAGCTGTCTCTGGTGTTATCAGTGACTTGCTTGGATTTAATTTAAAGGTAAGACCTTCCCGGTATTTTTTATTTCTTAGTGCCCTGTTATATTTTGTGACATTTATTTTACCCCATTACTCTTTAGAGATCACCTATGCGCAGTGATGAAGTCATTTTAGTAATACTGTACGCAAAGAATGAATAATATTCTTGGTTTATAATGCTGACGGAATGCCTAATTTGGAACAGTGTTCATACAAATAGGACTCTTGTATAGAATAAGTAAAGGGATTTATTTTTACTTATATAATCTGAATCTAATTTAGGTGATAAAAAAAGGAAAAGAAGAGCCCTATTTCTTTTTTTAGCTAAAAGTGATATTTATTATATAGCAGTACATACATCCTCTAACATATTCATATTATACCAGTAGTATGTATATATTGCTACTTCTCAGTACAAGAAAGCAGGGGAAATCTGATTTTCACTTTTTTATTTTAAGGTGAATTCTTGAAAACACAGGAATAAAGGAGTTTAAAATAGTAGAACCTACTCTTGTTTATGAATGAAATTTAGACAAAAGCAATATGTGATGTAATTTAGTAATTTGCAGTAGTAAAACTGACTCTAATGGTTACTACTTCTGTTATTTTTTCACTAGCTATGGAAGATTAAATCATGACAATTCAGAGAAAAGAAGATGTAGCCTCTTTTCCAGAATAAGAGTACCAACTAAGCTGCCTGCAAGCAGTCACTGACTCTTTGCTTCAGGAGTCTCAGCTGGGAAATCGAAGTGTTTACATCAGACTGTCTTGTGCAATTCTTATATTTATTTTACTTGTTCACTGTTTTTTTTTTTACATTTATTTTAGTCTTTATATTTTATTTTTAGCATTGATGTACTTAGTTGTTGCAAGGGTGATAAAACTGATATCCAGATACTTGAGATCCTGGTAATTGTTCATAAATAGTTGACAAAATAACAAATCGTGAGACTAGAAGCCATTCTAAGCACTGTTTCTCCATCAATGCCGTGAACTTGCCTTACTTGAAAGGAAAACTTCTTTAACTTTGGAATATTGCATTGGACTCAGCTAGACACAGGAAGTATCTTCTTTGGTAAATCAAGATCCAGTCAGGGTTTCTTTTGAATTATTTTGGAACAATGCCAGGATCTACACTGATTAAGCTGCAGTTACACACCCTTCAGTATTAATATATATGGTATTACATAACAGGTCAACAAGTGCTCTTTGATGATAAAACTCTTAATAGAGCAATAATTGTAAATGGTTACCATACTGTAAGATATTTTGATAAAAATTAACTAGTAATAATTGTATTTATTTGAAACACTGGGCTGTTTGCACAGCTCCAACTGTGCATGCTCAAAATGTGCACTTTTTAAAATTGTTACTTTTAAATGCGTATCTTTATATGGGATATGTTATAGTGTACTAGGGCATGATCTGGTATCCTTTTGAGTGAGGTATACACTCATCTCACAAGTGAAGTGCCTATTGATATTACTAAAGTACATTATGTTTACTCAAGTAAAATAATTTTTCCCCATGGTACACTATAGTGTATACACACTCAAATGAACAACTTAAGAATAAGGTTAAGAACCAATAAAATATTCCTCTGATTGCTAGTTATTAAAACTATATCCAGATTTTCAGAAAAGAGCTTCAGTTTGCAAATTCTATCTTCTAAACTTAATCTGGTGCATCCCCCTTACCCCCAATTTTATAAGGGCTATTTTAGATGCTTTTAACCTGGAAAGTTACCTACTCCCCCTCCCCCCCTCCACCACCACACACACAAACCCGCAATTTGCCAAGTGTCCAAATGAGAACTTAACATGTTGGCGTGTTAGGTAAATAGAGTGAATATGATGGTATCTTACATTGGGCCTTGATTTTAAGTTGTTACATTTGTACAATCAAGAATATATTAGGAATTACATGAAACATGAAATGTTTTTGCAATTTTTTTTAAACTGGGTATCTAGTTTCTAAAACAAAGAATTTATTTGAAACAGTATAGAATTTTCTTGGTGCAAGGTGTATCATGTTGAATATCCTCACATTTTTTACCATGTTTTAGGGAATTTAAAATAATTAATTGTAAATGATTTATTTGATTGGTGCCGTTTTAATCCCCAAATCGTAATCTTAAGATCAGGAATGCGTAGAGAACAGAGCCATGTCATAATATCACTTTGCTCTTACCATTCCTTTTGATCAGCCTCAATTCAGCCTCATTGTGTAGTATATTTTTTTTGTGTAGAAAACAACAAAAGCAATTTGTTTTATTTGCCTGTGTTCTCATATGTTTAATAATGACCAAAGTGCATTCTGAGTTTTTTCAAGGAATGTATTACTGGAGCTTTAAGAACATACTTATTTTCTCATGTGAAAAATTAGGCTTTGTTTGATATGTTTCTTCTTCCTCTATTGTCTAATGTTGAGGTTGTTTTTAGGAATTATATTTTATAAACTTTTTCAGAATAAGGTACATACCTATACAGAACTTAACATTTTGCACAGAATATATCAAATATATTTTGAGAAAAAAAGTACAGCATGAGTTCTGTTAGGAATAAAAGATAAAACTATTGTATCTCACAAAAAAAAAAAAAACTTATTTCAGAATGGAAATATTTTTGAGAAAGGTAGCTGAGTATGCGTGTTTTGGATTGAAGTTCATTTTAACTTAGAGTTGGGAGTTGATTTGTTGAGTACAGTATACCTCTCAATGACCTATAAATAATATGAATTATGTCACTAAGGTGGGCAGCAGTAGAATACCAAAAGGAAAAAGTTGTCATTTTAAGCAATTTCAAAACATTAATGGAACTGTTTCAAAGCAGAAAAATTGACATTTGCTGCCTTTAAGAATACCATGAATGTAAGAAATCGAAAGAAATTGTAACATATCACATAATATAGAAAAGGCAGTTCAAAGATAGAATTGTGGCAGATGTTGTGTGTTAACTGTTGTTTCTTTGCCACATGTGTTGTATTTGAAAGTTTGAACAGCAAGTTTAAAATAAAATATTCTATGCTGACAGTGTTAAGCTGGAGGTGTTTTCTGTTTTGTTTTTTTTCCCATTTGCAATCCATATACACTTCTATGGTAATTTTGTATTTACTATAGCATGAACTTTAGTTATAACTCTTAGATTTCAGGAGAATGGAAGTAAATTTTTTTAAACTCCCTGACATTTAAGATTTTGTTATGATTCTTAACATGAAAGAATAATAATACATATGCAGGTCTTTCATCACCAAAATGCTATCATATCGTTAATTTTTTTTTTTTTTTTTTTGCTTGTTTGTTTGTATTTAAATACAGAAAACTGGCTGTGGCCTGGGATAGTAAAACTCACTGTCAGAAGGATAGTGGTATTTTTAATCTAACAATTTTGCCACATGAATTCAGCAGGAGAGATCATGGCCAAAAATAAGATGGGTAAGCATTCTAATATTTCTATTACCTAATTGGTACAAGCGTTCATAGGATTTTAATAAATCAGGGGCTGTTAATTCAAGTGTACTTTCAAACTTACCTTAAGCTTAGAATTGGCTCTTTTAGTGAATCTCCTTTCAGACTGCAAAATAGAGCCCATGATTGGCACCTCCTTGAATTGCTATATCACTTAGAACACTAATTCTCAACCTTTTTTTCTGCCAAGCCTATACAAAGGATATCACAAATGCTTATCAATAACACTGGCTCCCCACAGAGCTTACCTCCTGGAGATGAGACTGCAGATCTAGGAGGCAGTATATTTTCAAAAAGATTCCCCAAACGATTTGGAAAATTTGCCTCACCTGTCAGTCCTCACCACCTTGAGAATTACTACCTTAAGATCAGGAATTCCATGAGATTTTAACTACAGGCCTAGCACATAAAACGGTGCCTAATACATAGAAAAATCTCAGACTGAATGAATGAATGACCTGAGTGAAACAGGACCTTAGACACCACCTTGTCCAAGGTTCTTATTTTACCAGGTAAAAAAACTGAAACCACAAAAGAGGTTAAGAAGCTTGCCCAAGGTTGCCCTAGTTAGTTAATGATAGAACCCACACTCTCTTTTATTCTCCTTGAAAGTATATTCTGTAGAGACAGGAAGATGGTGGAGTAGGAGGACCCTAGGCTCGCCTTATCCCATGAATACAACTAGATAACTATCAAATCATCCTAAGTACCCCAGAAATTGACCTGAAGACTGGCAGAATAAACTCCACAACTGAAGGTGGAGAAGAAGTCACATTGAAGAAGGTAGGAAGTGTGGAGACATGGTTTAGGGGAGAAACAGATCCTGGCTGCTGTGGAGGGGAGGTAACTGTGGTTGCACAGAAGGGAGAGAGAGAGGGAAAGAGGAGTCACAGGGAATGCACAAAGAGAATGTTTCCTCATAGCCATTGGTTTGGAAAGTGAGAGGGGCTGAATTTTGTGAGTTCTTGCAACCTGTGAGGCTTAAAGCCTGGAGTTTGTTTTGTTTTGTTTTTAAGTTTTTATTTATTTATTTGACAGAGAGAAAGAGCGAGCACAAGCAGGGGGAGCAGGAAAGGGAGAAGCAGGCTCCCTGCTGACCAGGGAGTCTGATGTGGGGCTTGATCCTAGGATCGACTGAGCCACCCAGGCCCCCAAGCCTGGAGTTTTAAAGGTCAGCAGGCTTGGCTGGAATACAGCCTAGAGAGCACTGTGCTGGAGAAAAGGTAGGCAAACAACCTGGGGCG
This sequence comes from Mirounga angustirostris, assembly GCF_029215605.1. Lineage (NCBI taxonomy): Eukaryota > Metazoa > Chordata > Mammalia > Carnivora > Phocidae > Mirounga > Mirounga angustirostris. The sequence goes on along the minus strand of NW_026991720.1, from coordinate 84,322,323 downwards.
GGGGCGGGCATACAGCATGGAAACAGCGATCTGAAGAGCACCTGGAGCACCCGGTGGGGAGACTAATTGCTTTTTTCAGAGTGTATCCCAGAGTGGCAGTATTCATGGAGACTCCTCTCCCGGACGAGGGAGCTGGCCAGTGCCATTTCCCCTCCCCCGCCCCCAGCATAAACATAAAGCTACCTGTGGAAAGCAGCACAGTGTGGACACTGGTTGCCTCACTTCTTGTGCTAAGCCCCAGCCCCCTGCACTCTGGTGGAACTGCCCTTTCAGTCACACTTACCTTAGTCCCAGCATGGTGGGCCCCTCCCCAGAAGACTAGCACAAACTCCTGCCCACACTACTTCTTCCAACCAGTGAGTTCTGCAGGGCCTCATTTCTGGTGGTGGTGGTGACAGGTCTCACAAACAGACCAGAGCACACCTAGTTAAAACTCACCACATTCTGGCCAAGGACCACACACTGCCCATAGCAGGCAAGGAGAGCCTGTGCAGACAACTGGCCTGAAGGATAGAGCAGCCAGAACACAATAGCTGAGAGCACACCACACACACTGGAGACACTCCCTGAAGTGCCAGGCCCCGGTCATTACCGTGATCTCTTCGTAACACCATTACTTTCAGGAGCAGGAGACGACTGACTTTCCTAACACACAGAAGCAGGTGGAGACTTAGACAAAATGAGAAGACAGAAGAATTTATCCCAAGTGAAAGAACAAGATAAGGCCATGGCCAGAGATCTAAGTGAAAACAGATATAAGTAGTATGCCTGATGGAGAATTTAAAGCAGTGATCATAAGGGTACTCACTGGACTTAAGAAAAGAATGGAAGGCATCAGTGAGACCCTTACCACAGAGATAAAAGTTAAAAAAGAATCAGAAATGAAGAGTGCAATAAATGAGATTAGAAACATACCTGGTGCAATAAACAGCAGGTTGGAAGAACCAGAGGAATGAATGAATGACCTAGAAGACAAAGTAATAGAAAGCAATGAAGCTGAACAAAAGAGAGAAAGAATTATGCAACACGAGAATAGATTTAGGGAACTCAGTCCATCAAACATAATAACATTTGTATTATAGGAGTCCCAGAAGAAGAGAGAGAAAAAGGGGCAGAAAATTCACTTGAAGAAATAATAGCTGAAAACTTCCTTAATTTGGGGAAGGAAAAAGACATCCAGATCCAGGAGGCACAGAAAATCCCCACCAAAATCAACAAAAGCAGGCCCACACCAAGACATATTGTAATTAAATTTATAAAATATAGTGATAAAAAAAATCTTAAAAGTAAGACAAAAGTTAGTAAATTACAAGGGAAAACCCATAAAGATAGCAGGAGAGTTTTCAACAGAAACTTAGCAAGCCAGAAGGGAATGGCATAAAATATTCAAAATGCTGAATGGGAAAAGTCTGCAGCCAGGAATACTCTATCCATCAAGGCTATCATTCAGAATGGAAGGAGAGATAAAGCGTTTCCCAGACAAACAAAAACTAAAGGAGTTAAAAACTGTTAAACCAGCCCTGCAAGAAATATTAAAGGGGACTCTGAGTGGATAGGAGAGACCAAAAATGACAGTATAAAGGTAGGGAACACAAAAGCAATAAAAATATTTCTGTAAAAAATCAGGAACACACACACACAGGATATAAAATGTAATAATATATACTTAAAAATGGGGGAGGAGAGGAGAAAAGAATGGGTTCAAACTTAAATGACCATCAACTTTATATATAGACTGTTGTGTGAAAAAAAGGCTACATATAAACCTAATGGTAACCATATATCAAAAATCACTTATAAACATGCAAAGAATAAAGAGAAAGAAATCCAAATATGTCACTAAAGAAAATCAAAACATGAGAGAAAGACAAGAAAGGATCAGAGAAAATCTCCAGAGGCAACCACAAAACAACTAATAAAATGGCAATAAATACGTATCTATCAATAATTACTTTGAATTTAAATGGCTAAACGCTTCAATCAAAAGACAGGGTGTCAAAATGGATAAAAAAAAAAAACAAGACCCATGTATATGTTGCCTGCCAGAGACATTTTAAACCTCAAACCACCTGCAGATTAAACCAGAAACCACCTCACTCAGAAGAGCATGCAACTCTTGATCTTGGGGTCATGAATCAGAGCCCCATGTTAGGTGTAGAGATTACTTAAATAAAACTTAAAAAAAAAAATAAAAGGGATAAAGCCATCAAAAGGAATGAAATCTTGCCATTTGCAATGACATAGATGGAGCTAGCGTGTATTATGCTAAGTGAAATAGTCAGGCAGAGAAAGACAAATACCATATGATTTCACTCATATGTGGAATCTAAGAAACAAAACAGATGAACATATGGGAAGGAGAGAAAAAAAAAAGAGAGAGGGAACCAGACAATAAGAACAAACAGGTTTGATGGAAGGAGGTGGGTGGGGGATGGGCTAAATGGTTGATGGGTATTAAGGAGGGCACTTGTTGTGTTGAGCACTGGGTGTTATATGCAAATGATGAATCACTGAATTCTACTCCTGAAAACAATACTACACTATATGTTATCTTAACTAGAATTTAAATAAAAATTTGAAAAAAAAAATACAATGAAAGGCTTAATGCAAAATATTATAAGGCAGTGAAATCGTGAAACTTAGAGGTTATGTCTAAGTAACTTTTTGAATTTTGGTTTTGAAACTTATGACTTTTTTTTTAAGATTTTTTATTTATTTATTTGACAGAGAACAAGAAGGGGGAGCGGCAGGCAGAGGGAGAGGGAGAAGCAGGCTCCCCGCTGAGCAGGGAGCCCAACATGGGTCTCGATCCCAGGACTCCGGGACATGACTCAAGCCAAAGGCAGATGCCCAACCAACTAAGCCACCAAGGCACCCAACTTATGACATTAATTCAATATTTTTCTATTAGAAAAAAAAAGTGAGGGGATAGAGAAGCATTTATCATACAAAACATGTCAAAAGAAAGCCAGAGTAGCAATACTTGTATCAGACAAACTAAACTTTAAAACAAAGTCTGTAACCAAAGACAAACAAGGGCACTATATAATAATAAATGGGATAATCCAACAAGAAGATACAACGATTGTAAATATTTATGCACCCAACATGGGAGCGCCCAAATACATAAAACAGTAACAAACATAAAGGAACAAATTGATAATAATATAATAATAGTATAGGACTTTAACATGCCACTTACATCTATAGATAGATCATCCAAACAGAAAATCAACAAGGAAACAGAGGTTTTGAAAGACACACTGGAACAGGTGGATCTAACAGATATATTCAGAACATTCCATCCTAAAACAGCAGAATACACATTCTTTTCAAGTGCACATGGACCATTCTAGAAGTCAACCAGAAGAAAAATCTGGAAAGACCACAAATACATGTAGGTTAAATAACATGCTACTAAACAATGAATGGGCCAACCAGGAGGTCAAAGAAGAAATTAAAAAATACATGGAAACAAATGAAAATGAAAACACAACAGTCCAAAACCTTTGGGATGTAGCAAAAGCAGTTCTAAGAGGGAAGTATATGGCAATACAACAAAAAAAATCTCAAAAAACAAGTTAACCTTACACCTAAAGCATCTAGAAAAAGAACAACAAACAAAACCTAAAGCCATCAGAAGGAAGATTAGAGCAGAAATAAATGATACAGAAACTAAAAAAAAACAAAAACAAAAAAACACAAAAACACAAAAAAACAGAACAGATCAATGAAACCAGGAGCTGGCTCTTTGAAGGAATTAATAAAATTGTTAAACCTCTAGCCAGGCTTATCAAAAAGAAAAGAGAAAGAACCCCAAAAAATAAAATCACAAATGAGAGAAAAGATGTAACAACCACAGCCACAGAAATACAAAGGACTGTGAGAGAATATTATGAAAAAACTATATGCCAACAAATTGGACAACCTAGAAGAAATGGATAAATTCCTAGAAACATATAACCTACCAAAACTGAAACAGGAAGAAATAGAAAATTTGAACAGACTGATAACCAGGAAAGAAAGTGAATCCATAATCAAAAAACTGCCAACAAACAAAAGCCCAGGACCAGATGGCTTCATAGGCAAATTCTACCAAACATTTAAAGAAGAGCTAATGCCTATTCTCAAAATGTTCCAAAAAATACAAGAGGAAGGAAAATTTCCAAATTCATTCTATAAGACCAGCATTACCCTGATACCAAAACCACTAAAAAAAGACCACTAAAAAAGAGAACTATAGGCCAATATCTCTGAGGAACCTAGATGCAAATATCCTCAACGAAATACTAGCAAACCAAGTGCAACAACACATTAAAGTGTCTGACTCTTGGTTTCAGCTCAGGTCCTGATCTCGGGGTCCTGAGATTGAGCCCCGCATCGCGCCTTGTGTTCTGTGTGGAATCTACTTGTCCCTCTCCCTCTGCTCTTCCATCTGCTCTCTCTCTCAAATAAATAAAATCTTAAAAAAAAAAGAACCATATGATCATTTCAGTAGATGGAGAAAAAACATTTAACAAAGTACAAAATCTACTCATGAAAAAAAACCCTCAACAAAATAAGTTTAGAGGGAAAATACCTCAACATAATAAAGACCATATATGAAAAATGCACAGCTAACATCATCCTCAATGGGGAAAAACTGAGACCTTTCCCTCTATGGTTAGGAACAAGACAAGGAGGTCCACTCTCACCACTTTTATTCAACCTAGTACTGGAAGTCCTAGCCACAGCAATCAGACAACAAAAAGAAATAAAAGGCATCCAAATTGGCAAGGAAGAAGTAAAATTTACACTATTTGAAGATGACACAATACTATATATAGAAAACCCAGAAGACTCCACCCAAAAACCGTGAGAACTGATACACCAACCCAGTAAAGTTGCAGGATACAAAATCAATGTACAGAAATCTGCACATTTCATATGCCAATAATGAAGCAGCAGAAAGAGTAAATAAGGAATCAATCCCATTTACAATTGCACCAAAATTAATAAGATACCTAGGAATAAACCTAACCAAAGAGGTGAAAGAGCTGTACTTTGAAAACTATAAAACATTGATGAAAGAAATTGAAGAGGACACAAAGAAATGAAAGACATTCCATGCTCATGGATTGAAAGAATATTTTTAAAATGTCTATACTTGGGGCGCCTGGGTGGCTCAGTCATTAAGCGTCTGCCTTCGGCTCAGGTCATGATTCCAGGTCCTGGGATCGAGCCCTGCATCGGGCTCCCTGCTTGGCGGGAAGCCTGCTTCTCCCTCTCCCACTCCCCCTGCTTGTATTCCCTCTCTCACTGTGTCTCTCTCTGTCAAATAAATAAATAAAATCTTTAAAAAAAAAAAATGTACTATACAAAGCAGTGGACACATTTAATGCAATCTCTATCAAAACAGCATTTTTCACAGAGGTAGAACAACAATCCTAAAATTTGTATAGGACTACAAAAGACCCCGAGTAGCCAAAGCAGTATTAGAAAAGCAAAATTGGAGGCATCACAGTTCTGGACTTCAAGTTATACTACAAAGCTGTGGTCATCAAAACGGTATGTTGCTAGCACAAAAATAGACACAAAGATCAATAGAAAAGAATAGAAAACCCAGAAATGAACCCATAATTATATGGTCAATTAATCTTCAACAAAGCAGGAAAGAAGAGCCAGTGGGAAAAAGAGAGTATCTTCAACAAATGGTCTTGGGAAAAGGGGACAGCAACATGCTAAAGAATGGAACTAAACCATTTTCATTCACCATACACAAAAATAAACTCAAAATGGATTAAAGACCTAAATGTGGGACCCGAAACCATGAAAAATCCTTGAAGAAAGCATGGGCAGAAATTTCTCTGACATTGGCTGTAACAGCTTTATTCTAGATAGGTCCCTAAGGCAAGGGAAACAAAAGCAAAAATAAACTAATGAGAATACATCAAAATAAAAACCTTCTGCACAGTGATGGAAACAATCAACAAAACTAAAAGGCAATAGGAGAAGGTATTTGCAAATGACATATCTGATAAAGAGTTAATATTCAAAATATATAAAGAACTTATAAAACTCAACACTCAAAAAATGAATAATTCAGTTAATAAATGGGCAAAAGACATAAATTTCTCCAAAGAAGACCTAAAGATGGCCAACAGACACATGAAAAGATGCTCAACATCACTTATCAGGGAAATGCAGATCAAAACTACAATGAGTTATCACCTCACACCTGTCAGAATGGCTAAAATCAACAACACAAGAAAAAGCAGGTGTTGGCGAGAATGTGGAGAAAGGGGAACCCTCTTGCACTGTTGGTGAGAATGCAAACTGGTGCAGTCACTGTGGGGAACAGAATAGAGGTTCCTCAAAAAGTCAAAATTATAACTATGCTATGATCCTGCGATTATACTACTAGGTATTTATCTGAAGAATACAAAAATACCGATTCAAAGGGACACGTGCAACCTGATGTTTATAGCAGCATTATCTACAATAACCAAATTATGGAAACAGCCCGCATGTCTATCAACTGATGAATGGATAAACAGGAAGTGGTATACATACACAATGGAATATTACTCAGCCATAGAAAAGATTGAAATCTTGCCATTTGCAATGACATGGATAGAGCTAGAGAGTATTATGCTAAGCAAAATAAGTTAGAGAAAGACAAATACCATATGATTTCACTCATATGTGGAATTTAAGAAACCAAATGAGCAAAGGTGAAAAAAAGAGAGGCCAACCAAGAAACAGACTCTTAACTAGAGAACAAACTGATGGTTATCAGAGGGGAGGTAGGTGGGGGGGTGAGTTGAATAGGTGATGGGGATTAAGGAGCACACTTGTGATGAGCACCAGGTATTATATGGAAGTGCTGAATCAGTATATTGTACATCGGAAATGAATATTACACTATGTGTTAACTAATTAGAATTTAAATAAAAACTTAAAAATAAACTCAAGACTCCCCTATTTAAAAAAGAAAGAAAAGAAAGTATATTCTGTAATAGTACCTCTGTACCTCTTGACTGATCAAAATACTTAATCATAGGAAAAATATTCTGGAGAGAGCAAAGATACTGATAAATTATCTGTCCATATTGGTAGTGAGGTTATATATAAGGTAATAGGCCTTGGCAGTAGGAAAAAGTCAGAAGTCATTTGACATCCTTATTCAACTCTTGGCAGTGTGGTTTGTTGGAAAGTGTATATGCTTTGGAGTCACACTTGTTTTACAGTCTTGGGCAAATTCCTTAGCCACGTGTGAGTTTTGGTTTTCTCAGCTGTAAATTACTGATGGTGATAACTAATACATAAGATACAGGGCTATTAGGAGGATTAATGAGACAACATATGTAAAGCACCTAGCAAAGAACTGACATGTATGGGTTATGCAGAAAGATTGGTTCTTTTTCCTCTTCAAAGAAGTAATGGCCTAGAGCAATTAACAAGAATTTCCAAGCTAAACCATTCATATTACATATGATATCATGTGCATTTCTGGCAAATATGAGACATAATTAAGAATTACACATCATATAAATTATCATACAGGAAGAATTCTTTTACAGGGAGTCAACATTTAATTTGTTCATAAGCAGGCATAATAAAATATGGAAGGGAAGTTTTCTCATTCTTTTGTAAGCCTATATGTTCTATCCAATTATGAACAATTTTGCTTAATTCTCAGGTGCATATCCCATTCATATCTTTTTATTGTTAGTTAGAGCTCTGTTTCATTTATATGTGGATTCCCTCACTAATAATACCCAGGAGCCTTTTTATCTTTTGCCTTGTCTCAACTCTCAACCTTAAGTTGTCTGCTCACTGTTCATGCTTTGACTTGGTAGCAAACATCTGACTTGACTTTCTACAAATCATGCTTATGAAGATTTTACTGGAAACTCTGAGTTGTATATTTGGCAGGGTTTTTTTTTTTTTTTAAATCTCTTGTACATTTGTATGTTCCCTACAATGGCTCTTTCAAACTTTCTCTGTCATCCTGGAGCTCCTAAATCCCTCTCATCCTAACACTATCAGCATTTTTTTCCTCTACATCGAAGAGATAGAAGTCATCATGTGTGAATTCTATCACTTTCTCCCTTTGTCAAGTCCATGGAACAGGTGTTGCTCGGTGAGGCCTGCTGTCCATCAGCACTCAGGACTCTGTCGCTGCCCTTCTATATGATACCTCTTTGGTTTTGCCCTACCATCATCTTTAATCTTTTCCTTTTCTGATTTCATGCTATAAGCTATTTAGATTTCAATGAGAGGTGCTTTAATCTAGAGTATGAGAGCACTATTTAAGGTTTATGGGTTGGTTGGAACTATGGTATGCTGGATGGCAGTGTGAGGGGCTTGCCATACCCTCAGCCCTCGTCTAAACAAAGCAGGAATTTGCTTCTTCATGTTCATCAAGCTCTGTTGGACCTGTATACAGGTATCCCCTGTTTTTTGAAAGTTTGTGTGATGCCACTATGCTCTTATGAAGGACTTACATTAGTACCTGTTTTCTCTAACCAAAAGAAATTGAAGAAGATTTTGGCTATTAAAGAAAAGGTGGGGTGCCTGGGTGGCTCAGATGGTTAAGCGTCTGCCTTCGGCTCAGGTCATGATCCCAGCATCCTGGGATCGAGTCCCGCATCGGGCTCCCTGCTCCTTGGGAGCCTGCTTCTCCCTCTGCCTCTCTCTCTCTCTCTCTGTCTGTCATGAATAAATAAAAATAAAAAAAAAAAATCTTTTAAAAAAAAATAAAGAAAAGGTGAAAAGTGAAAGTAGCATTCAGAGTTTGTTTTGCAACGAGCCGTTATAGAAGCAGCAAGCACCCCGTGCCCCAGGAGTGGCCCTGTCGAGCTCCTTCCAGGGAATGACAGAATCTCAGCATCAAGCTGCCATAGTTTTTAACTGTGTCTATGAGTATCTGTGCTTTATCTCCGTTTATTCTGTGCATCCATTAGCAAGATGAGTCCTAAGGTATCTGAAAAGCCTAAGACAGGCTATTTCTTGGGTCTAGGGACACTAAAAAAGTTTTCTTTATAAAGTAATAATGGTAATTGCTTCTTTGCTCTACACTATTCAGTTTCCAAAATAGGAATGCTGTTCTTTCAGGCAGCAAGGGAACACTCTATTACTTTTCTCTCTCAGGCACAGCTGAATGGACAGTGATTGATGCCCAGCCCTAAGGTAGCCCACGATTTTATGGGCCTGTGAGTAACCTCTGAGACCAGCTGGACAAGAGCTGTGCCCAGTAGAGGCACCCTGTCCTTGGTGGCGACTTGCCAACCCAGTCAGAATCTCTGTCACTGCAAGTTTGAGTCAGGACACAGTGTGAGCAGGGAGACTTGCTAGAAAAGCAGAGACCCCAAGAGAAGCCAGGAATTAATAAGCAGAGCCATAAAGTAGAGAGGAAGTCGTTATAGTGGAGAAGGGAGAAGCAGCTAACAGAAACTGCCCCCAAACGGGCAGAGGCAGAAAAACACTGATAGCTTGGCAGGCCATGCTGTTGGGTCCTTAGTTTCAGACTGTGGTGGCTTCATTCTGCAGCCTGAATCGTGAGGCCAAGATGTCCCCGTTTATCTTCTGATAAATTCATCACGTGAAATAACCGAAGGCTGGTTCTCAGCCTGAACAAGCCTCGCACGTTAGGCTTCCTGTTTCATCTTAAGCCCTTTCTCTTCTCTGATTGCTCTCACTCTGTGTCTTTCTCCCCATATCTACTTAAATATAGTACTTGGCAATCCACTCTTTCAGCATATTTAGACATCCTCTGTCTATGAAATAGTTCTCAATCTCCATACCAAGAGTTGTGCTTGTTGCTTAGTTCATATAAAGTTATTCAGCTCTGTGTATTCAACAGTGACCTGAAGTTCAAATTAGTGGCTTGATTTTTTTATTGTCTTTTAAAGCTAATCCAATTCTTACTGCCAAATTTAATCATTGACTTTCTGTAGTTATTCAATAATCTCCTTAACAGGTAGGTTTTCAGGAGTTCGGGGTTGTCTTAGTCAAATTCTCGTACAAGTCTTGATTAATTATTTATATATGAGAATTTCTGTTTTTCCCAACTTTGGTACCAAGAGGTATGCTTTAAGGCAAAATAGACCTGTTGCCGGGGCGCCTGGGTGGCTCAGTTGTTAAGCGTCTGCCTTCGGCTCAGGTTATGGTCCCAGGGTCCTGGGATCGAGCCCCGCATCAGGCTCCCTACTCCACAGGAAGCCTGCTTCTCCCTCTCCCAGTCCACCTGCTTGTATTCCCTCTCTCGCTGTGTCTCTCTCTGTCAAATAAATAAATAAAATCTTAAAAAAAAAAAAAATAGACTTGTTGCCAAAGGCTATGACCAATTTGTGTCCCTTGGGATCTATACCCAGTGCCAGCAGATTCGTTTCCCTGTTTGTACCCAGAAATGCAGACGTGGAGCTAGCACCTCTTCTACCCTCTATTTATATCCTTCCTTTCGCTCTCAGACAGAACTGCTGGGTCAGAGCAGTGGTGCTGGAAAGTCCTCACAACACGAATGCTGCTGTTTGGGGGAAGACGTTGGAAGACATTAGCCTCGGAAATGTGGGAAACAGACCAAATACTTTTCCAATTTTATTCAGTTTCTCTTTCATCCATTCCGTGAGCAGTTTTTGAATATTATGTGCCAGGCACTGAGCAAGGCACTAGCTATACAGAAATTAAAATATAGTCCATCCTTCCATTTACCTTGGAAGTAGGAAGCGGTACAGCCATGCAAATCAGTTACAGTCTGTGGAGGGCATGTGCTGTAATGGAGTTGCTCAGTGTAAACGTCACATGCAAACAGTAGTAGGGCTGGAAGATGCCTTTGTGAAGCCAAGGAATTTGAATTTTCTCGTCAAAGATTAGGACAGCCTGCTACAGTGTGGGCATGTCGTAGTTGCTTGCTGAATACCAAACCGAGGGGTCACATTTTTACAGGGACACTTAGTCACTGGCTCCAGACTGAGAATTAATTTTTCTTTTTTTTTTTTAAAGATTTTATTTATTTATTTGAGAGAGAGAGAATGAGAGAGAGCACATGAGAGAGGGGAGGGTCAGAGGGAGAAGCAGACTCCCTGCTGAGCAGGGAGCCCGATGCGGAACTCGATCCAGGGACTCCAGGATCATGACCTGAGCCGAAGGCAGTCGCTTAACCAACTGAGCCACCCAGGCGCCCCGAGAATTAATTTTTCTAACTTAAAATTTTAGCACGTGTTAAGGACTCTGTTAGAATTTTTATTTAATTAAAAAAAAAAACAAACAACCTGAGATGTCACAAATTTGTATCCCAGAGTGTATATAATTAAATTTACCTCAGTTTCTTTGTCCACATTTGGGTGATGGAATTAATTTATAATTACTTGCAAAGTGATTTTTTTTTTAAATTACAGAATAAGGTGCACCAAGTCATGTGCACTATGATAAAGATTATGGGTTCTGGAGTCAGGCAAAGCTGGGATTCTTTGCATGTGTATGACCTTGGGCAAGTTACCTTACTTCCCTGATTCTCATCTGTAAAATACAGGGCAGGGCTGCTAATGCTGGAGCCTAATGCAGTTCTTGCAAGTATGAAATCAGGGAGGGTTTGTGTAATGGGCATGGATTTGCCCTACAGTCCTCCTGTGTAACAAAATATCAACGTATCTGTCCTCTGTCAAACTAAATCTGGCCTTGAGCACCTGCTCAAAACACTATCAACAATTCAATCTGTTGGGGCACCTGGGTGGCTCAGTCGTTAAGCGTCTGCCTTCGGCTCAGGTCATGACCCCAGGATCCTGGGATTGAGTGCCACATCAGGTTTCCTGCTCAGCGGGAAGCCTGCTTCTCCCTCTCCCACTCTTCCTGCTTGTGTTCCTGCTCTCACTATCGCTCTCTCTGTCAAAAGAATAAATGAAATCTTAAAAAAAACAACAACAATTCAGGTTTGGAGGAGCCCCTCCTTCCTTGATACAGAAATCCAGTGGATTCAGCCAGCACCTGGGAAGTGTGGAAATGGCCCCGTCCTTATTCTCTGGTGGTAGCTCTTCCTCCATCCTGGCGCTTCTGTCCGGCTGACACCTCCTGTGTCTGTTGGGCACTGATGCTCTAGCCAACTCAGAGATGCTCCCCATAGAGTCCTTCCCTGCTGACCCCAGACTCAGCCTCACAATTGTCACCTCTCCTTCAAGGCCTTAGATCTCGGTGCCCATCTCCCACACATACCCCTCAGCCATGCTCCATCAGACACATCCGCAACCTCTCTGGAGGAGGAGCCCCTTTCCCAGCAACTCCCGCTCCCTCAGTTTCCACTAGCTGCCTTCAATCCACTGGACTCCCAAGCCAAAGCCTGGCTGACTTGTCTTCTGGGACTTGACAACTTCTCCTGTCAGCCCAGGAACTCCAGCAGCAGTAATCCCCATGGAGGGGAGGGAATCGAGTTCAAAAGAGGATTGTGTAACCATCTTCTTGGAACAGTGGATAGGAAAGACACTGCTTATTCTTCTGAGTCTCTTTCAGCAGCAAATATCCCAAGTTATCTTGCCACTTAGGGAACATGCTCAGTCATCTCACAATAACTATTAACTATTAGCATTATTTTTATTAGCATCCCTTTTGGCTAATAGGCAAGGGTTCAGAGAGATCTCAGTAAATTAAAGAAATTATCCAACTAGAAAATGTACTGGAGAAACTGAAGCTGTCTAAAGGAACAAGTCTAAACTGTTAAAGGGATGAAAATAAGGCTTTGGGAGAAAGCATTAGGATTTTTCAGTATGGAAATCAGACAAGTGGAAGGCTTACATTCGTCTTTAAGCATGTGACAGGTTTCAGCCAGGGTCCTGACAAGCGAGCTGTTCTTCATCAATCCCAGGATTTAAAGCAGCAGATGGTAACTTGAATTGCATTGTGAGATTTTGGCTGGTCACACACACACACACAAAGTATCAAGTACTTACTCAATGCAGAATGCTAATAGAATTTGTGGATGTCGTGACCCCAGGGACGCTGGTGGAGTTCACCTGCTAGGAAAGGAGGACTGGCTTACTTGATACTTTGGGTCCTCCTCAATACTATGATTCTGCATATGCTTTTGTCACTTAGCCAGTGATCCTGAAAGTCATATTTTCTCATGTACAGTTAAAATACGCAGTGAGATATGTCATGGACGGAAGGTCTCACTCGGAATACCAGGAACCTAGGCTCCTATCTGCTGTTAGACTGATTTCCTGCATGACCTGGAGTAGCCGTTTACCCTGTATCTAAATAGAAATAGTTCAGAATTAGAATTTGTTGATCTATCTATCCTCCTCTAGCTTTACCATTCTGAGATGTCTTACTATTTTCTCTCTCCTAATGAGCAATAGAATTAAGAATTCTTTTATTTTCAGAGAGTTCACTGTGGTTGTAATTTCCTAATGTAAATATGTAATTTATAAGCATCTAGTCTCAAAATGTAGGTTTTTGAACATGGGTACTCACTGAGGGTAGGATAAAGGAGGAGCAGCAGAGGGAGACCAAAAGGTTTACTAAGAATGTGATGTCTTCATAATGGACTCAATGCTGGCTGCCTGTTAGAAAGGCCTGGACACACACACACACACACACACACACACACACGAAAATACTGATATCTTTGCTCCACTCCTAGAGATTCTGAGAGGAGGAGATTTTTTTACTCCTCACCAAGTTGTTCTTGGGGAGCAAGAGTTGTCATTACTAAAATATGATCTACATTATCAAAAGAATTTAGACAGTGATGAAGACATTGTCAGTGGGTACATGAGCAAAGAGGCGAGAACAAATGTATCTACTATGTTGACAACTTAAAATTTTGTGTCCTAAATAATGTATCACTGTTTTCTATTATTTATTTATTTATTGGGTGGGGGGGCGCTTCTCCTGCCATAGCCCCTGATCCTTGATACATGCTGACAACACACCCAAGTGATTACTGTTCTTGCTTCAAGGACTTAGAGATAAACGGTATGTTCAGACAGTGTATGTCCGCTGAGTAGTGGCCATGACATTTAGCCCCTCTGTGTTCCCCTGGGTGCTCATCAGTGGTACACAGGTACTCCAAGTCTTTTAGGAACTTTGTTTCAAGAGGATATTTAAAAAGGACAGAGTAGCAGTTTGTTGCTGAAAGTGAACTAATCCAAACTACCTAGGAAAGCTAGCCTTTAAATCAGCATGAACCCTGCCTTCCTCACTTTGTCACAGATCCTTTATGGTTGGCTCAGCTGCAAGAATTGCCTACATCTTAGTTGATAACTGAAGTCTTTAAAAAAAAAAAATGAATAATTTAAATCATTGGTTGTCAAAGTATGGTTCAGGGAGCTCTGGGGGTTCCCAAGATTCTTTCAGGGGTCTGCAAGGTTAAAATCATGCACAGGTAAGAGATTCATAAAAGTGTATTATGGACCGATGGATTTCAGTGTAACAGTATAAAATGTGCATGGTATGGCTTCAGATTCCACCCTGTGATTTACCTTTAAGAAAATAACATGCCAAGGGGCGCCTGGGTGGCTTTACTGGTTAAGTGTCCGACTCCTGATTTCTGCTCAGGTCATGATCTCCGGTTGTGGGATTGAGCCCAGAGTAGGGCTCCACACTCAGCAGGCAGTCTGCTTGAGATTCTCTCCCTCTCCCTCTGCCCCTCCCACACTCATGCACGCATGCTCGCTCTCTGTCTCTAAAATAAATAAAATCATTTTTTTTTAAAGAAGATAACATGCCAAGTTTTGGTACAGTAGCAAAGGAGAATATCTACAATTATCAGAAGCCTAATAAAATATTTCTCTTTTCCAACAACATACCTGTGCCAAGCTGAGTTCTTTTTTTTTTAATTCCAAGATCTTATTTAAATTCAAATTAGTTAACATATAGTGTAGTATGGGTTTCAGGAGTAGAATTTAGTGACTCATCACTTACACAACTGCCCTCCTTCATGCTCATCACCCAATTAATTACCCCATGCCCCAACCCCCCTCCCCTCCAGCAACCTGTTTCCTATAGTTAGGAGTCTCTTATGGTTTGCCTCCCTCTCTGTTTTTATCTTATTTTATTTTTCCTTTCTTTACCCTATGTTCATCTGTTTTGTTTCTTAAATTCCACATATGAGTGAAATCATGGTATTTGTCTTTCTCTTATGAACTTATTTCACTTAGCATAATACACTCTAGTTCCATCCACGTTGTTGTAAATGGTAAGATTTCATTCTTTTAGATGGATGAGTAGTATTCCATTGTATATATATACCCCATCTTCTTTATCCATTCGTCAATTGTTGGGCATTTGGGCTCTTTCCATATTTTGGCTATTTTTGATAGTGCTGCTATGAACATTGGGGTGCATGTGCCCCTTCAAATCAGTATTATTGTATCCTTTGGATAGATACCTAGTAGTGTAATTTCTGGGTCATAGGGTAGTTCTGTTTTTAGCTTTTTGAGAAACCTGTATACTGTTTTCCAGAGTGGCTGCACCAGTTTGCATTCCCACCAGTGTAAGAGGGCTCCTTTTTCTCCACATCCTCACCAACACTTGTTTCTTGTGTCTTTTATTTTAGCCATTCTAACAGGTATGAGGTGATATGTCATTGTAGTTTTGATTTGCATTTCCCTGATGATAAGTGATGTTGAGCATCTTTTCATGTGTCTGTTGGCCATCTATATGTCTCCTTTGGAGAAATGTCTGTTCTTGTCTTCTGCTCATTTTTAAATTGGATTATTTATTTTTGTGTGTGTTGAGTTCTTTATATATTTTGAATACTAACCTTTATTGGATATGTCATTTGCAAATATCTTCTCCCATTCCATAGGTTACCTTTTAGTTTTGTTGATTATTTCCTTTGCTGCAGTAACTTTTATTTTGATGTGGTCTCAATGGTTTATTTTTGCCTCAGGAGACATCTAGAAAAAGGTTTCCATGGCAGATATCAGAGAAATTATTTCCTGTGCTCCCTTCAAGGATTTTTATGGTTTCAGGTCCATAAGTGATGAAGTTTCATTCTTTTACATGTGGCTGTCTAATTTTCCCAACATCATTTGTTGAAGAGACTATTTTTCCCATTGACTCTTCTTTCCTGCTTTGTTGAAGATTAATTGATCATATAATTGTGGGTTTATTTCTGGGTTTTCTGTTCTATTCCATTGTTCTATGTGTCTATATTTATACCAGTACCATACTGTTTTAATTACTACCACTTTGTAATATAACTTGAAATCTGGAACTGTGATGTCTCCAGTTTTGTTTCTTTTTCTTTTTTTTTTCTTTTTTGTGTGTTTGAAAAATATTTTATTTATTTTTTTTATTCTTATGTTAATCCCCATACATTACATCATTAGTTTTAGATGAAGTGTTCCATGATTCATTGTTTGTGCACAACACCCAGTGCTCCATGCAGAATGTGCCCTCCTCAATACCCACCACCAGGCTAACCCATCCTCCCACCCCCCTCCCCTCTAGAACCCTGTTTGTTTTTCAGAGTCCATCGTCTCTCATGGTTCGTCTACCCCTCTGATTTCCCCCCTTCATTCTTCCCCTCCCGCTACCTTCTTCTTCTTCTTTTTTTTTTCTTAACATATATTGCATTATTTGTTTCAGAGGTACAGATCTGAGATTCAACAGTCTTGCACAATTCACAGCGCTTACCAGAGCACATACCTTCCCCGGTGTCTATCACCCAGTCACCCCATCCCTCCCACCCCACCCCCACTCCAACAACACTCAGTTTGTTTCCTGTGATTAAGAATTCCTCATATCAGTGAGATCATATGATACATGTCTTTCTCTGTTTGACTTATTTCACTCAACATAATACCCTCCAGTTCCATCCACATCATTGCAAATGGCAAGATCTCATTCCTTTTGATGGCTGCATAATATTCCATTGTGTATATATATACCACTTCTTCTTTAGCCATTCATCTGTCGATGGACATCTTGGCTCTTTCCACAGTTTGGCTATTGTGGACTTTGCTGCTATAAACATCGGGGTGCACGTACCCCTTCGGATCCCTACTTTTGTATCTTTGGGGTAAATACCCAGTAGTGCAATTGCTGGATCATATGGTAGCTCTAATTTCAACTTTTTGAGGAACCTCCATACAGTTTTCCAGAGTGGTTGCACCAGCTTGCATTCCCACCAACAGTGTAGGAGGGTTCCCCTTTCTCCGCATCCCCGCCAACATCTGTCGTTTCCTGACTTGTTAATTTTAGCCATTCTGACTGGTGTGAGGTGGTATCTCATTGAGGTTTTGATTTGGATTTCCCTGATGCCAAGCGATATTGAGCACTGTTTCATGTGTCTGTTGGCCATTTGGATGTCTTCTTTGGAAAAATGTCTGTTCATGTCTTCTGCCCATTTCTTGATTGGATTCTTTGTTCTTTGGGTGTTGAGTTTGATGAGTTCTTTATAGATTTTGGATACTAGCCCTTTATCTGATATGTCATTTGCAAATATCTTCTCCCATTCTGTCAGTTGTCTTTTGGTTTTGTTGACTGTTTCCTTTGCTTTGCAAAAGCTTTTTATCTTGATGAAGTCCCAATAGTTCCATTTTGCCCTTGCTTCCCTTGCCTTTGGCGATGTTTCTAGGAAGAAGTTGCTGCGGCTGAGGTTGAAGAGGTTGCTGCCTGTGTTCTCCTTTAGGATTTGGATGGACTCCTGTCTCACATTGAGGTCTTTCAACCATTTGGAGTCTATTTTTGTGTGTGGTGTAAGGAAATGGTCCAGTTTCATTCTTCTGCATGTGGCTATCCAATTTTCCCAACACCATTTGTTGAAGAGACTGTCTTTGTTCCATTGGACATTCTTTCCTGCTTTGTCGAAGATGAGTTGACCATAGAGTTGAGGGTCCATTTCTGGGCCCTCTATTCTGTTCCATTGATCTATGTGCCTGTTTTTGTGCCAGTACCATGCTGTCTTGATGATGACAGCTTTGTAATAGAGCTGGAAGTCCGGAATTGTGATGCCGCCGGCTTTGCTTTTCTTTTTCAACATTCCTCTGGCTATGCGGGGTCTTTTCTGGTTCCATACAAATTTTAGGATTATTTGTTCCATTTCTTTGAAAAAAGTGGGTGGTATTTTGATGGGGATTGCATTGAATGTGTAGATTGCTCTAGGTAGCATTGACATCTTCACAATATTTGTTCTTCCAATCCATGAGCATGGAACGTTTTTCCATTTCTTTGTGTCTTCCTCAATTTCTTTCATGAATATTTTATAGCTTTCTGAGTACAGATCCTTTGTCTCTTTGGTTAGATTTATTCCTAGGTATCTCATGGTTTTGGGTGCAATTGTAAATGGGATCGACTCCTTAATTTCTCTTTCTTCTGTCTTGTTGGTGTATAGGAATGCCACTGACTTCTGTGCATTGATTTTATATCCTGCCACTTTACTGAATTCCTGTATGAGTTCTAGCAGTTTTGGGGTGGAGTCTTTTGGGTTTTCCACATAAAGTATCATATCATCTGCAAAGAGTGAGAGTTTGACTTCTTCTTTGCCAATTTGGATGCCTTTGATTTCTTTTTGTTGTCTGATTGCTGTGGCTAGGACTTCCAATACCATGTTGAATAGCAGTGGTGATAGTGGACATCCCTGCCGCGTTCCTGACCTTAGGGGGAAAGCTCTCAGTTTTTCCCCATTGAGAATAATATTCGCTGTAGGTTTTTCATAGATGGCTTTTATGATATTGAGGTATGTACCCTCGATCCCTATACTCTGAAGAGTTTTGATCAAGAAAGGATGCTGTACTTTGTCAAAAGCTTTTTCTGCATCTATTGAGAGGATCATATGATTCTTGTCCTTTCTTTTGTTAATGTATTGTATCACATTGATTGATTTGCGGATGTTGAACCAACCTTGCAGCCCAGGGATAAATCCCACTTGGTCATGGTGAATAATCCTTTTAATGTACTGTTGGATCCTATTGGCTAGTATTTTGGTGAGAATTTTTGCATCCATGTTCATCAGGGATATTGGTCTGTAATTCTCCTTTTTGATGGGGTCTTTGTCTGGTTTGGGGATCAAGGTAATGCTGGCCTCATAAAATGAGTTTGGAAGTTTTCCTTCCGTTTCTATTTTTTGGACCAGTTTCAGAAGAATAGGTATTAATTCTTCTTGAAATGTTTGGTAGAATTCCCCTGGGAAGCCATCTGGCCCTGGGCTTTTGTTTTTTGGGAGATTTTTGATGACTGCTTCAATTTCCTTAGTGGTTATAGGTCTGTTCAGGTTTTCTATTTCATCCTGGTTCAGTTTTGGTAGTTGACACATCTCTAGGAATGCCTCCATCTCTTCCAGATTATCTAATTTGCTGGCATAGAGTTGCTCATAATATGTTCTTATAATTGTTTGTATTTCTTTGTTGTTGGTTGTGATCTCTCCTCTTTCATTCATGATTTTGTTGATTTGGGTCATTTCTCTTCTCTTTTTGATAAGTCTGGCCAGGGGTTTATCAATCTTGTGAATTCTTTCAAAGAACCAGCTCCTAGTTTCGTGGATCTGTTCTACTGTTCTTTTAGTTTCTATTTCATTGATTTCTGCTCTGATCTTTATTATTTCTCTTCTCCTGCTGGGTTTAGGCTTTATTTGCTGTTCTTTCTCCAGCTCCTTTAGGTGTAGGGTTAGGTTGTGTACTTGAGACCTTTCTTGTTTCTTGAGAAAGGCTTGTATTGCTATATACTTTTCTCTTAGGACTGCCTTTGCTGCATCCCAAAGATTTTGAACAGTTGTGTTTTCATTTTCATTGTTTTCCATGTATTTTTTTAATTCTTCTTTAATTTCCTGGTTGACCCATTCATTCTTCAGTAGGATGCTCTTTAGCCTCCATGTATTTGAGTTCTTTATGATTTTCCTCTTGTGATTGAGTTCTAGTTTCAAAGCATTGTGGTCTGAAAATAGGCAGGGAATGATCCCAATCTTTTGGTACCGGTTGAGACCTGATTTATGACCTAGGATGTGATCTATTCTGGAGAATGTTCCATGGGCACTAGAGAAGAATGTGTATTCCGTTGCTTTGGGGTGGAATGTTCTGAATATGTCTGTGAAGTCCATTTGGTCCAGTGTGTCATTTAAAGTCTTTATTTCCTTGTTGATCTTTTGCTTAGACGATCTGTCCATTTCAGTGAGGGGAATGTTAAAGTCCCCCAGTATTATTGTATTGTTGTCGATGTGTTTCTTTGCTTTTGTTATTAATTGCCTTATATAATTGGCTGCTCCCATGTTAGGGGCATAGATATTTACAATTGTTAGATCTTCTTGTTGGATAGATCCTTTAAGTAGGATATAGTGTCCTTCCTCATCTGTTATTACAGTCTTTGGTTTAAAATCTAATTTGTCTGATATAAGGATTGCCATCCCAGCTTTCTTTTGGTGTCCATTAGCATGGTAAATGGTTTTCCACCCCCTCACTTTCAATCTGGGGGTGTCTTTGGTTCTAAAATGAGTCTCTTGCAGACAGCATATCGATGGGTCTTGTTTTTTAATCCAGTCTGTTAGTCTGTGTCTTTTGATTGGGGCATTTAGCCCATTTACATTCAGGGTAACTATTGAAAGATAGGAGTTTAGTGCCATTGTATTGCCTGTAAGGTGACTGTTACCATATATTGTCTGTGTTCCTTTCTGGTCTATGTTGCTTTTAGGCTCTCTCTTTGCTTAGAGGACCCCTTTCAAGATTTCCTGTAGGGCTGGTTTTGTGTTTGCAAATTCCTTTAGTTTTTGTTTGTCCTGGAAGCTTTTATCTCTCCTTCAATTTTCAATGACAGCCTAGCTGGATAGGGTATTCTTGGCTGCATATTTTTCTCATTTAGTGCTCTGAATATATCCTGCCAGTCCTTTCTGGCCTGCCAGGTCTCTGTGGATAGGTCTGTTGCCAATCTAATGTTTCTACCCTTGTAGGTTACATATCTCTTCTCCCGAGCTGCTTTCAGGATTTTCTCTTTGTCTATGAGACTCGTGAGTTTTACTATTAGATGTCGGGGAGTTGACCTATTTTTATTGATTTTGAGAGGGGTTCTCTGTGCTTCCTGGATTTTCATGCCTGTTTCTTTCCCCAAATTAGGGAAGTTCTCTGCTATAATTTGCTCCATTATACCTTCTGCCCCTCTCTCTCTTCCTTCTTCTTCTGGGATCCCAATTATTCTAATGTTGTTTCGTCTTATGGTATCACTTATCTCTCGAATTCTGCCCTCATGATCCAGTAGTTGTTTATCTCTCTTTTTCTCAGCTTCTTTATTTTCCATCATTTCATCTTCTATATTACTGATTCTCTCTTCTGCCTCATTTATTCTAGCACTTAGCGCCCCCATTTTTGATTGCACCTCATTAATAGCCTTTTTGATTTCTACTTGGTTGGATTTTAGCTCTTTTACTTCTCCAGAAATGGTTTCTCTAATAACTTCCATATTTTTTTCAAGCCCAGCTAGTATCTTTTAAGTGATGATTCTGAACTCTAGATCTGACATCGTACTAATGTCCGTATTGAGTAGGTCCCTGGCAGTCGGTACTACCTCTTGTTCTTTTTGTTGAGGTGATTTTTTCCATCTTGTCATTTTGTGCAGAGGAGAATAGATTGAGAGAACAAAATGCTAGCAGAGTAACCACGTCCCCAGAAAATATACTCTAAACAAATCAGAAAAGACCTGAAGCAGTGGGATAAGAAAGGGAAAGAGAGAAAAAAGAAAAAGAAAAAAAAGAAAAAGATAAAGATAAAAACAAAAACAAACAAAACAAAACAACAACAACAAAAAAAAACCCAGAATGTGATCAAATATGATCTATATGGTATATAGATCAGTGCGACACACTAGATTTGGGGTGTATTTTGGTCTTTTAGAAGGAAGTGCCTCCCAAAATTTTAAAGAAAGAAAAACTTATATATGTACAAAAATAAGGGTTGATATGATGAAGGGATGGAATATGACTGTAAAAATGGAAATTATAAAAAATTTTATAAAAGGAATTGATAAGAAGTTGTTTGAAAAAAGAAAGAAGTTGTTTGAAAAAAGAAAAAAGAAAAAGAAAAAAAAAAGGGAGAGGATGTGATCAGGCAGGGGAATAGAAAACACCATATACTAGAGATTTAGGGTATATTTTAATCTGTTAGAAGAAACTATCTCAAAATTTTAAAGACAGAACAACTTATATATATAAGCCAAAAATATGGGTAACTATTATGAAGTGATAGAATATGACTCTAAAAATGAAAAATAAAAATGTTTTTTTTAAAAAAAGGTATTGATTAGATGTTGGTTGAAAAAGGGAAAAAGAAAAATTCAAAAAGAAATAAAAAGACAAAAAGACAGTTAAAAAAAAATAAACTTTGAAAGACTAAAGAATCATGGTAAAAAAGCCATGAATTCTATGTGCAGTATTCCCCTAGCGCTGGAGTTCTGCCGTTCTCATTGATCGGTAAACTTGGTCTTGGCCGGCTGTTCTCGCTGATCTTCTGGGGAGGGGCCTGTCGCCGTGGTTTCCAAATGTCTCTGCCGGAGGCGGAATTGCCCCGCCCTTGCCCCCTCCCGGCTAAGTCATCTGCTCGGGTTTGCTCTCCGGGGCTTTTGTTCCCTGCGAGCTTTCCGTACAGCTTTGGAGGCGGAGAGTGAAAATGGCGGCCTCCCAATCTCCGCCCCAGAGGAGCCGAGAACTCGGGCCCGCTCCTCAGTGAGCCCCCAGAGAAAAGCCGTCAGTCACTCCCGTCTCCCCGGTCTCCGGCCGCACCCCGTGCTCACCCGGCCTGTGACTGCGCGTTTCTATCTCCGGCACCCGACCCAGGGTGGAGTCTCCAAACCCAGCAGATCCCTGCGGTGCACTCCTGAATGGCTCCTCCCGGGGGGCGGAAGGTGAGTCTCCCCGGATCTGCCGTTTGTTGGGTCCCTGCTGGAGGAGCAGGGGCCCGACTGGGCCGCGGATCCCGGTTTCTGGCCACCCCGAGCTGAGAGCCCGCGCCTGGGCTCTGTCTCTGCAGCCGGCTTCCACGCTCTGAAACCTGGGAGCTCTGCCGCACTCAGGCACCCCCGGTTTTTCTGTGACCCCGACGGTCCTGAGACCACACTGTCCCGGAGGGTTCCACCCCCCTCTTAGCCACCAGAGTGACGTCCCTCGGCGGAGCAGACTTTTAAACGTTCCGATTTTGTGCTCCGCGGCTCTATCACTTGCCAGAAGCGGCCAACAGAGGCCCCTCCCCCGCCGTGTATCCTCCCGAATATCACCTCGGATTCACTTCTCCGCACGTCCTACCTTCCAGAAAGTGGTCGCTTTTCTGATGAGAGAGTAGTTGCTCTTCTTTTCTTCGATCTCCTGTTTGAGTTTGTAGGTGTTCAGAATGGTTTGATCCCTATCCAGCTGAATTCCTGAGAGGAGACGAAATCCAGGTCTCCTACTCCTCCGCCATCTTGCTCTGCCCCCTGTTTTTCTTTTTCAAGATTGCCTTGGCTATTCGGGGTCTTTTGTGGTTCCATACAAATTATAGGATTGATCTAGTTCTGTGAAAAATGCTTTTGGTATTTTAATAGGGATGACATTAAATCTGTAGATAGCTTTGTGTAGTATAGACATTTTAACAATATTTGTTCTTCCAATTCATGAGCATGGAATGTCTCCATTTTTTTGTGAGGTTTTGAATTTCTTTCATCAGTGTTTTATAGTTTTCAGGGTACAAGTTCTTTTACCTCTTTGGTTAAATTTATTCCTAGATATTTTATTATTTTTGGTACAGTTGTAAATGGGATTGTTTTCTTAATTTATCTTTCTGCTCCTTCATTATTAGTGTATAGGAATGCAACAGATTTCTGTACATTGATTTTGTATCCTGTGACTTTACTAAATTTATCAGTTCTAGTAGTTTTTTGGTGGAGTCTTTAGGGTTTTTTATATATGGTATCATGTCATCTGCAAATAGAGTTCTACATCTTCCTTACCAATTTGGATGCCTTTTATTTATTTTTATTTTCTAATTGCTGTGGGTGGCTGACTTCCAACACTATATTGAATAAAAGCGGTGAGAGTAGACATCGTTGTCTTGTTCTTGACCTTAGGGGAAAAGCTCTCAGTTTTTCACAATTGAGTATAATGTTGGCTGTGGGTTTTTCATATAAGGCCTTTATTATGTTGAGATATGTTCTCTCTAGACCTGCTTTGCAGAGGGTGTTTATCATGAATGGATGGATGTTATACTTTGTCAAATGCTTTTTCTGCATCTACTGAAATGATTATATAGTTTTTGTGCTTTCTTTTATTGTTGTGACATTTTATGAATACTGGACAACCCTTGTATCCTGGGAGTAAATCCCACTTGATTGTGATGTAGAATTTTTTTAATGTATCATTGGATTTGGTTTGCTAATATTTTGTTGAGAATTTTTGCATCTATATTCATGAGAGATATTGGCCTGTAGTTGTCTCTTTTTTAGTGTTTTTATCTGGTTTTGGTGTCAGGGTGATGCTGGCTTCATAGAATGAATTTGGAAGTTTTCCTTCCTCTTGTATTTTTTGGAATAGTTTGAAAGAAATAAATATTAGCTCTTCTTTAAATTTTTGGTAGAATTAACCTGTGAAGCCATCTGGTCCTGGACTTTTGTTTTGGGGGAGTTTTTTCATTACTGATTCAACTTCATTGCTGGTTATCAGTCTGTTCAAATTTTCTATTTCTTCCTGCTTTAGTTTTGGTAGGGCATATGTTTCTAGGAATTTATCCATTCTAAACTGTCCAATTTGTTGGCATATAAGTTTTCATAATATTGTTATAAATGTTTGTATTTCTCTTTTGTTTATATTGATAGACTCAATTTGCTAACATTTTGTCAAAAACTTCTATATCTACGTTCATGAGAAATATTGGATCATGGTTTTTCTTTTCTCATTATATCTTGTCTGGTTTTGTCATACTGGTCTCATAAAATAAGTTGGGAAGTATTTCCTCCTCTTCAGTTTTTTTTCCTAGAGGAGCCTTGTGTAGAATTGTATTATTTCTTCCTTGAAGGTTTGGCAGAACTCCTCAGTGAAGCCATCTGGGCTCTGGTTCTTCTTTGTAGAAAATTTTAAACTACAAATTCAATTTCTTTAGTAGGGGTGATCTTTAGTAGCTTGTGTCTTTCAGGGAATTTTCCATGAGTTGCAGTACTTTGTGTCTTTTAAGGAATTTGTTTATTTCATCTAAGTTGTTTGATTTATTGGCATAAAGTTTATTCATTATTTCCCTTATTTTTCAAACATCTATGGGCTTTGTAGTGATATCACCTCCTTCATTCCTGATACTAGAAATTTATATATTCCCTCCTGATTAGTCTAGCTAGAGATTTATAAATTTTATTACAATACTCTAAGAATAATTTTTTTTAATTTTTATTGTTATGTTAACCACCATACATCATTGGTTTTTGATGTAGTGTTCCATGATTCATTGTTTGTGCATAATACCCAGTGCTCCATGCAGAACATGCCCTCTTTAATACCCATCGCCAGGCTAACCCATCCTCCCACCCCCCTCCCCTCTAGAACCCTCAGTTTGTTTTTCAGAGTCCATCATCTTTCATGGTTTGTCTCCCCCTCCAATTTCCCCCCCTTCATTCTTCCCCTCCTGCTATCTTCTTCTTCTTCTTCTTAACATATATTACGTTATTTGTTTCAGAGGTACGGAAAGAATCAATTTTTTATTGATTTTCTCTATTTTTTTTGTTTGTTTTCTGTTCCATTGATAAACATTTTGATCTTTAATTCCATTCTGCTTTTTTCCTCCTCAAGCCTCCAAGGGTGCAGATAATCTTTCTGTTGTTGATTGTAATTCCACCGTGGTCAGAGAACAAGCTTTGTATGATTTGGATCCTTTTATTTATTGAGACTTGTTTTACAACCACGAATATGGCTTATCTTGGTAAATGATTTATGTGTACTTGAAAAGAATGTGTATTCTGCTCTTGTTTGGTGGATTATATGACAAATTTCAATCAGGTCAAACTGGTCAGTAGTGTTGTTCAAGTTTTCTATATACTTATGAGTTATCTGTCTACTTTTTCTATTAGTTATTGAGGAACAGGCATTGAAATTTCCAATTATAATTATTGGTGTAGCTATTTCTCTTTTTAGTTCTCTCAGTTTTTGCCTCGTTTTATTTTGAAGTCTTCTTATTAGGTGCATACATGTTTAGCATTATCATGAACTCTTGATAAATTGATTGGTTTATCATTATGAAATGGCCATCTTTATCCCTGGTAATATACTCTGTTCTGAAATCTACTTTGTCTAATATTAATGTAGCCACTCAGCTTTCTTTTGACTAGTGTCAGCATGATATATTTTCCATGCTTTCACTGTTAGCCAACTTGTGTCTTTATATTTAAAGTGAGGTTTTTGTAGCCAGAATATAGTTGGGTCTTTTCTATCCATCTTCTAATTGCTGTCTTTTAATTGGGACGTTTACATTATTTACATAAAATGTGATTATTGATATAGCTGGGGTTAAGCCTACCACGTTGGTATTTGTTTTCTATTTGTCCCATCAGTTCTTTGTCCTCCTTTATCTTTTTTTCTGCTTGCTTTTAGATTGAGCATTTTTTAACAATTCCTTTTTATCATTTTTGTTGGCTTGCTGGCTATAGCTATTTGTTTGGTTTGATCTCATTGGTTGCTTTAGAATTTGTTTTAAATGTACCACATTCTACTTTGAATTGATGTTATATACTTCACATATAGTAAAAGGACTTTATACTAATATACTTCTATTTCTTCCCTTTGAGAATTTGTGCTATTCTTATCAAACATTTTGCTTCTACATGTGTTATAAATTCCACAATGCATTGTAATTGTTTTTACTTTGAATAATTGGTTACATTTTAAAGGTATTTAAACAATACAAATAAATCTTTATAATTATTGACATAATTACCAGTTCTGGTCTTCTTTATCCCTTTGTGTAGATGAAGATTTCTGTCTATTGATTTTTTTCCTTTTGCTCAAAGGACTTCCTTTAATATTTCTTATTGTGTGGATCTGTTGGTGATAAATTCTTTCAGCTTTTGTATGTCTGAAAAAGTCTTTATTTTGCCTTTGTTTTTAAAAGATATTTTCATGGAATAAAGGCTTATAGGTTGGTAGGGATTTTTTTTTTTTTTCCAGTTCCATTTGTCCTCTGTTTTGCATTGTGTTCATGACAAAATCTACCTTCATCCTTATCTCTTTTCTGTATATATTATGTGTCTTTTTTTTTCCTGGTTGCTTTTAAGATTTTCCTCTTTACAACTAGTTTTAGGCAATTTGGTTATGAGGTGATTTGGTGTAGTTTTCTTCATATTTCCTGTGCTTGGAATTCATTGAGATTCTTCGATCTGTGGGTTTATAGATTTTATCAAATTTGGTTTCTTGAAATCTTGGCCATTATTTCTTCAAAATTTTTTTTCTGTCCTCATCTGCTTCAGGGTATCCAAAAACATGAATATTAAGCTGCTCAAAATCTTCCCTGCTCTGTTCATTTTTTTTTTCAGCCTTTTGTTTCTCTGTGTTTCATTTTGTATGGTTTCAACTGTGATACCTTCAAGTGTACTAATCTTTTCTTCTTCAGTGTCTAATCTTCCATTAATCCGCAGTATATTTTACATCAGAGACATTGTAGTTTTCCTATCTAGAATTTCAAGTTGGGTCTTCTTTATGAATCCATGTTTCTGCTTAACCTGTTCATTCTTCCACCTTATTCCTTAAACATACAGAATATAGTTAGGATAACTATTTTAATTTCTTTTCTACTAATTCTATTATCTGTATCATTTCTGGTTCAGTGTTAATTGGTTGATTTTTCTAATTTTTGGTTATATTTTCCTGCTTCTTTGAATGCCTGGTAATGATTTATTAGATGCCAGACATTGTATATTTGACTTTATTGGGTGCTGGATATTTTTGTATTCCTATAAATATTCTTTTTTTTTTTTTTTAAAGATTTTTTATTTATTTGACAGAGAGAGACACAGCGAGAGAGTGGGAGAGGGAGAAGCAGGCCTTCCTCTGAGCAGGGAGCCCGATGCGGGGCCTGATCCCAGGACCCTGGGATCATGACCTGAGCGGAAGGCAGATGCCCAATGACTGAGCCACCCAGGTGCCCCTCCTATAAGTATTCTTAAACTTTGTTCTGGGAAGTGAATAAGTTACTTGGTAACAGTTTGATCCTTTTGGGTCTTTCTTTTAAGCTTTTATATTTTTTTTAATTTTTATTTTTTTAAGAAGAGTACCATCTTTTTATTTTTTTATTTTTTAAAGATTTTATTTATTTATTTGTCAGAGAGAGAGCGCATAAGCAGGGGGAGTGGGAGGCAGAGGGAGAAGCAGGCTCCCCGCTGAGGAAGGAGCCCAATGTGGGACTCAATCCCAGGACCCTGGGATCATGACCTGAGCTGAAGGCAGACACTTAACTGACTGAGCCACCCAGGTGTCCCACTTTTTAAGCTTTTAAAAGCAGGACCAAAACAGTGTTTAGGATTAGTTTCAGATTAATTTTTCCCCATTACTGGGGCATACTCTTCTGAGTACTCTACTTTGATGCCTCATGAATTATGAAGTTTTCCACTCTGGCTTGTGGAAATAGACACTGTTTTCAATCTTGTGTGCACTTCCCAATCTTTTCAGGTGATTCTTTCATTAACTTCAGGTAGTTTTCTTACATGAATTCTCTGGTCACTTCTTACCCCAATACTTGACAGGTGTTCTCTGAGGCCTCTGGAATTTTCTCTTTCTGTAGCTGTCTTTTTTGGTATTCTGCCCTGTATACTCTATTCAATTTGACTTACCCACACTCCAGCTCCATCTCAACTCAGGAAGACCACAGAACTTTACTGGGAACTCTCTCAAGGCTTGAGCAATTTTAGGGTTCATCTCATGTGTTTTTCATCTCTCAGAGATCACTGCCTTTCTTTGCCAAATGTCTTGAGAATTTACTGTATTATATATTTTGTCAAGTTTCTTAGATGTTTCAAGCAAGAGAATAAACCTGATTCCTGTTACTCCATCTTATTTGGAAGCAGAAATCCCAGCCATCTTCTAGTAGGCTGGATATTAAAGAGATTTGCAAAGATTTAAAACAATTCTACTCTTTAAGTTATTTTGTTTGTTTTGGAAAATACAGTTTTTATAAAAACATTTAGGTTAACTTATAATTGGTTTATTATAATTATCTTTTTAAGATTTTATTTATTTATTTGACAGAGAGAGACACAGCGAGAGAGGGAACACAAGCAGAAGGAGTGGGAGAGGGAGAAGCAGGCTTCCTGCTGAGCAGGGAGCCTAATGTGGGGCTCGATTCCAGGACCCTGGGATCATGACCTGAGCCGAAGGCAGATGCTTAATGACTAAGCCACCCAGGTGCCCCTATTATCACTATCTTTAAATGAATTAACAAATACTTAAAATTTTTCTATTTTAATTTCACACATGGTAAATATCAATAGATATAACCCATGTAAACAAAAGACTTTTGGGTTCAATGATTTTTAAGAGTGTAAAGGGGTTCTGAGACCAAAAAGTCTGAGAACAGTTGATCTAAATGTACTGAAGTGGTTATTGTTGGATGCTTGAACCTAAAATTTGGGTAACCTGCATGTGGGGGAGAGCATGGGTACAAAGATTAGAAGAACCATAAACAAAGAAAAGAAGGAAGAAGAAGAAGAATAAAAGAAAAGTTAAGAATCCATTTGGCTCCCAAGAGACACAGAAAGTAGCACAGATTTCTCATTTTCCAGTTCTTGTCTAGACATTTGCAAGGCCCAGTTATACCTCCTGCCTTTGGAATCTTTGAGATAATACTAAAAATAAATTCTTTTTCTCCTTGAGAGAAAAAAGAAACTGGTGGGAAAAATTAAAACTATGGTAGGCTTAAAAGGAAGACATTTTTGAGAGCCTAGGGTCCTTTTGGAGTCCAGAAATCACAATGTTATGACAAAGGCTGATACTGTTCATGATGCTCAGAGACTAACAGATCACACTTCGAGGTGTGGAAAAGGAATCTAAGTTCTGTGATTTTATGGTTATTTTCAGTATGCTGGTTAGTCTATTGGCAATACACCGTGAGGAGAACCAGAATCTTCCCTCATCTTACTATCTAATCTTGGCCAACACCTTGCTGGAACTTAGCTTCTCTACATTTACAAAATGAGAGAAGATTTTCTAGGTCTTTGTTTGCAAGTGTCAGGACCCACATCAGTTAGCTTAAGCGCCAAAGAGCATTTATTGACTCGTATACCTGGGAAGCCAAGCTGAGCTAGTGCTGACTCTGACGCAGTTGGATCCAAGTGTTCAATGTCTTCATGGCTTCACTCTATTTTCTCTTCCATCTTTTCCTTCCCATTTTCTGCCCATTCCCTTCTGCGTTCCTGTTTGCTTTGCTCTCCATTCAACCACAAAATAACCCCCAGAAGCTCTAAGCTCTTATGAACCTTTGCGATCATGAGCCCAGAGACAGAAACAAAGATGCAATCTATCCCAGGAGCCAGCGGCCCAATCCCTTTCTTTCATTGGCTGTACTTGGGTCACATGGCCATCCTTTGAACCAATGACCTCAGGACCATGGAGAACCACGATTGGCCAGACTGGGTTATGTGCCCACTCCTTTGGCGGGAGGGGCTGTGGCATTACTACTGGCAGTCCCATCAGAACCACCTAAGATGAGGGGCAGCTCGGGACAGTGGGGTGCTGAGCAGAGCTCAGTCTGCACTCTTGAAGTGCCAGGAAGTGAAGCAAACTCTGTCTGTTATGTGTTAATGATTTTTTTTCCATTTTATTTTATTTATTTATTTGTTTCTTTTTTTTTTTTTTTAACATATAATGTATTATTTGTTTCAGGGGTGCAGGTCTGTGATTCACCAGTCTTACACAATTCACAGCGCTCACCATAGCACATACCCTCCCCAGTGTCTATCACCCAGCCACCTGTGTTAATGATTTTAAAAAGAAATACAACCATGTGGCTATTACAGCATTGCTGGGAATTTGACATTTTCTTCTGAGTCCCTGATTCTCTTCTTAGGAACAGTTTCATCCTTTCCTGCTGCTTTTCAGGTATTTCATCTACATGCTTTAAATTCCATCTTTGCTCTGAAGCCTTTTACCAACTTTTGTTATGTCAAGAATAGAGTCCACTGTACCCAGAGCATTCCCAGGAAGTCAGTGATTCCAATTCTTGCCAATACATTCATGCTTCCTTTCAGATCTATCTAACTCTTTTCTACCTGAACCTTTTCTTTAACCCTGATGTGTAACAGAGATGTAGAGTCAGGGTTGATACAAAAAGACTACAAATCAATAAAAGGCAAAGAGGATGATCTCTTGATATGGAGTCCTCATCAGACTTAACATTTAGTTGAGTCATCACCTCCAGGTTCCCTGGGACTGCAAAATAGAGTGAACATACAGGTGAAGGATTTAGTCACTGCACCAGAAATGCTTGGTATGCAAGACATACTCTCTTCTCCCTGAAGTAGCAGCCTCTAGTAAAAAGCTCTTTCCACTAATCCACTTTGGAACTCATTCTTGTGTTTTTCCCTTTTGTCCAGAAGGACTGAATGAAAATGTAGAGTCTGAATCTGTTTACTCAGAAAAATAATATCTATGACTAGTGTCATTTTGGCGTAGTTTCAGAAAGCAGCTTAGCACCTACCTGCTATATTTAGATGAGTACTATCAAAATGAAAAGGCAACATGCCAGGTGGTTATTATGCTCTAGAATATTCAAGCAAATTTGCATTTGGAATTAATTATAAAGCCCCTGCTCTTCTGTAGATCCAGTTAATGCTCATGGTTCAGTAAGGACAAGAATCACTTGTGTGCCCTTAAATGGGTGGGCTGCAGGGGAGAAACACTCGAAACAGTTAGCAGAAGTTGTTTCTGGAGGTGAAAATATGTGTGATCTTAATTTTTCTTTGTCCGCTCTTCTCTACTGTTCAAGTTTTCTGCAGTGAACACATACCACTTTCATAATATAATTTTAAAAATTCCATCCATGCTAAATTGTGAAAGTGCTTGGCATACACCAAATTATGTTTAAGCGACATATACCTACTGCGTGAAACTTACTGATGCCCACAAAACTCCTTGGCTTGAACCGCATTCTGGAAACTCCAATTCTGCCTTGGCTCTGAGGGAAGGATCCCAGCGGTGTCTGGCATGTGCACCCGCCTTAGGACCCTTTGCTGTACCATTAGGCCTGCAGGAGTCCTGTCTGCACGAGCATGATCAGGTCTCTTAGGACAGACCCAGAGGGGACTCCAGAGCTTAAGTTCAGGTCTGCAGTTCACAAGCTTTCAGAAGAGGTCAAATAGAAGAGAATTTTCCCCCAACCTCTGGGAGTGAGGGGCGAGATGGAGGGTAGGAGCATGTCCCTAGAAGTGTGTATGTGGCGGGGGGAGCCACAGGCAAACTGCCTGAGAAGCAGACCCTTCACTCCTGAGCCTTCTTCTCAAGCGTTTACCTAGTCTACATGCACCACATGCCAGCAGGACTCTGGCTCACCTCTGCCGAGCACCTGCAAGCTCAGGTGTCAAGTTTGGATAGTGTCTGCCAGCACGCAGAGACACCCCCATTGGATGAAGAATGCTCCCGAGAATAGGGCAGTGCGGTAGCACTCAATTCTCTGACCCAGACTGCAGGAACTGCTCTTTCTGACTCACGGTCTCCGTGTTCCAGAGCAAAGTCACGATTGGAAGCCTACAAAGAGCCCTGAGCACCCACCAATAACATCAGGTCGTGGTTAAGAGTGTGAACGGGCCCGGGAGGCAGATCTGGTGTGAATCTGGCTCTCACCCAGCAATGGTGAGATCCGGGAGAAGCACGTCTCCCCTCTGAGGCTTGATTTCTTCACAGGTAGAAGCAGGTAGTTTATTTGATTCCCAGAAATAAAATGGGGGTACAATGTTGGCAATAGAAATTGCTCAATAAATGACAAAAATCATTGTAATTACATGTTAAATCATGTTATATGCAGTAAGTTTACTCCCTTCCCAGTCATTTCTGTTGTACTCAAAACCCCACTCTTCAGGTTCCGCATTAAATCTCTTAGTAAAACCAGCAACCGTTTGTTACTCATGTCTGAACTAGCTGTGAATTGTCTTTATCCTGTGTCAGCAACAACACAGAAGCTGAAAACAACTTGGCATTCATCTTTTGGATCCGAGAGATGATTTATATCACCTTGGGAGGCTTGAATGTGTTTACTCATAGGAAGTGCTCATAGCAGGGAAAATCATCATCATTAATGTTGAAATTGAAATATATCAGAGTGTTCTTTTTTCTTTTAATTAAAAGGAGAAAGGGGCGCCTGGGTGGCTCAGTTGGTTAAGCGACTGCCTTCGGCTCAGGTCATGATCCTGGAGTCCCGGGATCGAGTCCCACATCGGGCTCCCTGCTCGGCAGGGAGTCTGCTTCTCCCTCTGACCCTCCTCCCTCTCATGCTCTCTGTCTCTCATTCTCTCTGTCTCAAATAAATAAATAAAATTTAAAAAAAAAAATTTAAAAAAAAAAGGAGAAAGAAGGAAAAAAAAAAACCCTACTCAGTCTACTGATTCTACAATGGAAGTTAGGGCCTTGCCTTTTTTATATTGTCTATAACTAGATCAGTTTTCATATTTTACTTTTCTCCAGTTAATAAGGCCATATTTGACGAAGTCATCGTCACCAAATCAGTCTGTTTCTCTAACAGAGTAAGGTATGTTAAAGATAATGTAAGTCTTAGAGCATCTGGTCTTACCAGAAAGTAAATGTTGGGTGGGCCACAGTGGACTGAAGCAAAGGCAAGTTTAATCTTTGGGATTGCCATTGTGTTATAGACATTATGGATAATCTTCTTTTCCACATGTAAATATTAGTATGAGGAAATGGCTACATTCTAGTTTCCCCCAAATCATAAATCACTCAATAATTTCATATGAACAAGTTGTTTGCTGGACAGTGTTTTATTGAATCTAAGATACCTTCTATTTTAAAGTGCATCATTGTTTCGTGTATTGCTAAGAAAGAAAGGGCACTGCCATTGACAGAGATGTTAAATGTGAGAAAGTGAGTCTGGAAATCAATCAGAAATGGTACATCCTTCTGTTTGATGAGCTCCTTTTAACATCCTTTGTGTCTCCCCCTCCCCACTCATACTTAAATACATTAGATGACTAGTTTGAGAGCATTAGTCACAATTCAAATAGAGGTTCTACTTTATACAACACAAATACAACCATTCACCACCAAGTGCCCGGATCTTAATGGCATTTTAAGCACTAATGAAATGAGGCTAGTTTATGTTTCTTGAATTAATTAAATAAAATAAGGCCTCAATCATTAGGCAAATCACAACAGATATCACCAGGAGGATCAGCTGGGTCTTACAATGTTCAAAGGATTTGTAAATGGAAATGTCATTTTGTCTTACTCCTACCTTCTTGAGCATTTGTTTCTAACAAATCCTTGGGATAATACCAGATCTTTCTTTCTTTCTTTCTTCCTTTCTTTCTTCCTTTCTTTCTTTCTTTCTTTCTTTCTTTCTTTCTTTCTTTCTTTCTTTCTTTCTTTCTTTCTTTCTTTCCTTCCTTCCTTCCTTCCTTCCTTCCTTTCTTCCTTCCTTTCCTTCCTTTCCTTTCCTTCCTTTCCTTCTTTTCTTTCTTTCTTTTTTTTTTCCAGAACCAGTCACAGAAGAGCTCCAGATTTAGGCTAATATTAATCAGTTCACCCCAGGCGGTTATGGCATATTCTTCAGGAGTATTACAGGCAGAACTGTTTCAACAAGAGACTTTCCTAGCAGAAGGCTAAGAAAAAACTCAGCAAGGAAAATGGTAGATGGAAAATGTCAGGAGGGAGATTGGGTTTCTATTTTGAGGATAGTAAAACAATTATGTTTTAATGCATTCAAGCTCAGACTGATTCATAGCCAATGACCATGCAAGTTCAAGCCAGAAGTTGCACACTTCCATTGAGATGCGGTGAATTCAGACTCTGCCTATCAGGGTCAGAGGATGGAAAGTAGGGGCTTGATCTCTGGAAACTTCAATTTCCTCATCTAGGCTGTTAGGCCAGATGGTCTCCAAGCCCCCTTAAGTTGATTGTGCTATGGTCCAGCCAGAGGTCGTGAGCCCTGGGACAGCCTCCTCTAGAAAGAGATTAGATCTCAGTAACTGTGCCATGGTGCCAGACTTCTGGCTTTGGACTGGTACATAAGTCCTTAGACTTTAGGTTCCTGGACCTTGCAGAGTGGTTCCTGGGATTGTTGTTTGGCTGCCTATTATCCAAACACCCTTCCTATTGGGGGACAACCCCAAGTTAGGTGGAGGACAGGGCCCAGCCACCTTCCACAGAGGCTCCTGGGCAGCCAGGACATGGGTGTGTGCCTAGGCCTAGCCAAGCAGAGCTGTAGACATAAAGACACAGGGAGAGGTAGAACTTTCCAGGCTGGCTTCAGGAGTAGAGGTGAGCCTGGAGCAATATCATCCAGCACCCCAGGGCATGGTTCTAGCAAGACTGTTCAGGGACCATCGTCCGGCTATGTTCTTGCTGTGTATTCTCTCTTTGTCCCCACCTGCTCTTGGAGTCTGTTTCCTATCTTCCTGAAGGTTCTCATTATAGCTCTCTTTGGTGTCCATGACTTCCTCCTGTTTGCTACAAAGAAGTCTGACTCCCTGATGTTTGTCAAGGGCATGTCTGTATAAGCTCTGGAAAGCTAGAGATGAGGGCCTCAGTGAAAAGGTGACCAGATGGGTGCTGTTGGGGAAGGCAGCGTGGGGAGACATCCGGAGTGGCATTGTCAGGTTGCCTGACAGCTTGGGAGGTTCTTCACAAGGAGCCATGCTACTCAGTAGATTGTCCATGCTCCATGTCTGACCATTGGCCTCTTTTCTTCCAACCCCCCTCCCCTCTGTTCATAAACCATTTCTGATGCCCTTGGGCATGCAAGTAAATGCTATTTTTAAAATCAACTTTATCTAAGCTCCTTATGGGTTATCTCTGCTCCCACAGAGGTACAGGAAACTGGCAGCACGTAATTACACCCAACTTGATAGGAGGCAGCCTGGGGAGTTAAGACAGATGGGACAGCTCTGTTCTTGGCCTGCCTCTCTTGGGGGGTTTCAATGCTTATCTCTTAAGTCACTGAGATTTTTGTTAGAGTTTCCCCCACAGTATAGAGAGAGCCTGACATCACAGTGCTGGAGTAGGATGGATTTCTCTCTTTCTTTTTTTAAAAAATCATGCTTATTCAGGCCCTGGGAATATAGTTCCTGGCATTTAAGACAAGGTGCCTGTTACACTCTGTATAAGGCCATTTCCTCTGCAATTAGAGACTTTTGGCTGAAAAAAGGTCTTTTCTGAGAAACCATAAGCC
Source organism: Mirounga angustirostris (assembly GCF_029215605.1). Taxonomy (NCBI): domain Eukaryota; kingdom Metazoa; phylum Chordata; class Mammalia; order Carnivora; family Phocidae; genus Mirounga; species Mirounga angustirostris. The sequence goes on along the minus strand of NW_026991720.1, from coordinate 84,286,033 downwards.
TGTATTCTGGTATTTTAACATTTCATCCCTCATCCTCCCCTCACTCCTCACTAGGGTTCTTAATGTCCTAGAAATTGAACATTACCACAAAGCAATCCCCCAAACTGATGCTTCCACTTTGCCAGCTTAAGAAAATGAAGTTAAAAACACACAGAGAGACCCCAAAAACCTTTTGTAGAGCTTTAGACCTAATATATGTGAAGGGCTGTTTCCAGAAGGAATAATAACTAGAAGGCACAAATAAAGCACTGAAATAAAAATCCCCCTTTGAATTATGTATAAGCAAAGTAAATTAGTAAAATCCAAATGCACTTTAAGAATAGAGATTTGCCATTTGCTGGGACTGGGATTTATTTCATTACTGAAAAGGTAGGGGCAAAAACAGAAATAATAAAATTAGTTGTACTTCATGTCAATGGCAAATGTGCTTCACATTTTGATGGTGTTCTGTGGGTCCATAAGTATATATGGTCTGAGCCACGCCTGGGTTAAAATTGTCATTAAGAGGAGAGCTATTTTTTTTAAAGGGTTGATAATCTCTTGAAAAACATGAAGGTCTGATTTTTTTTTTCTTTCTTTTGTTTGTTCATTTGTTCATTTATTCATTCACTTGTTCATTATGAAGCCCCTTATCTGTGCTCAGTCCTGAGGGGGTATATTAACACAATAACACAGCTCCTATTCTTGTGGGGGCGGTGGGGGGGGGGAGGGGCTTCACAGTCTCCTTCAGTATTTAACAATGAACCTCCTGTCAAAGTATTCCTTATTAGATGGTTCTAGAAGCTGTTTAACCAGTGACTCTCTTTCCATTTCAAAGGAGAGACACCACTTCCTCTTCGGGCTGATCTGGGATGAACTCACGGAGAGCAGTGAGTGATTTGAACTGGGGTTTCAAGGATAAGCAGGATTTTGATAGATGGAAACGGGCAGGACAATGGCACTTGCGGGGGAGGTGGCGCTACTGGGGATAAAATGTATCTGGGAGGGCGCCTGGGTGGCTCAGTCGGTTAAGCAACTGCCTTCGGCTCAGGTCATGATCCTGGAGTCCCGGGATCGAGTCCCCGCATCAGGCTCCCTGCTCGGCAGGGAGTCTGCTTCTCCCTCTGACCCTCCTCCCTCTCATGTGCTCTCTCTCTGTCAAATAATAAATAAAATCTTTATTAAAAAAATATAATAAATAAATAAAGTTTCACTGGGCGCCTGGGTGGCTCAGTCGGTTAAGCAACTGCCTTCGGCTCAGGTCATGATCCTGGAGTCCCGGGATCGAGTCCCGCATCGGGCTCCCTGCTCGGCAGGGAGTCTGCTTCTCCCTCTGATCCTCCCCTCTCGTGCTCTCTGTCTCCCATTCTCTCTCTCAGATAAATAAATAAAAAATCTTAAAAAAAAAAAAAATGTATCTGGGAGACTAGTAATAGTCATTCAGAAAGAGAATCCCTTGGAGTAAGTTGAGAAGAGTGATTTAGAGCGCCTAGTGGAGGCCTTTGAATGGAGAGCAGAGCTTTTGTTCTGGGCAGAGTTTTGGGCAGGGAAGCTCTAGTTTCTTCTCTGTCCTTGACCCTTCCTAAAGGAATTGCTCCTCTGCTTTTCATTTAATGGGCCTGGTTAAAAAACTGGGAAAAAACCCCGAGAAGGCTTGCTGTTGGGTTCTCTCCCTTCCACTTTCCCAGCTATTGAGGAATTCTAGCAACTTTGGTCCTTAGGAGTCTGGGAAGCCGGGAGTCCCTGAGGGGAGGCTGTGTGGTTGAGGTCTGACCACACGGCAACATAGGGCTGCTCATCAGTGCGGGTCAGCTGTCAGAGAGAAGCCATGGTGCAGAAAGGAACATGAGCCAGGGGCTGAAGTTGCTCCCGACCTTTCTATAAAATGAGAGCATGGGACTTGCTCATTCCTAAAATGACTTCTTGTCATGCTTCAATCTACCCTGCATTTGTCATTTTGATGGGGAGCCCCTGTCTCCGTTGGCACAAGTTTTATGGGTCTACAGGCTATGGTTTTCTGAGCTCCCTTGCAAATATTAAAAAAATTACATTTCCTTTTTTTTGTTTCTTTGGATTGCTTAAACTTTTAAAGTTTGAGCAGTTTTTTAAATAGTAAGATTTAAAGCCTCAAGTCATCTTAGAGGCTGTAATTCTCCTGCGATTTCAGCTCCCAAGCTGTTCGTGACTTTGATCAAGTCTCCTATTGTGATGGATGATTAAAGGCATGTGAACTGGGGAAGAGCAGCCTGCGAGTGACATTTGAAGGGCTCGATTAGTCTTCTGTGTAGATCAGGTAAGGTCACGCACAGGGTATTGTTAAAACTCTACATTCTGGTAGTTTGTCTCTGAGTACAGGTACTCTAACATTCAGAGATTTTTGCTGCCCTTTGAAAACTGTCAAACTCATAATCTCATGCAGATAAAACTAGTAATAGTTGTACCAGCCAACTTTCACTGTGTGCACTATGCTAACCCATCTACAGGCATTAGCTCATGTTGTCATCAAAAGACTCCCTGTATAATGAGCCCACTGCCCCCGTGGAAACTACAGTTACGGGAGGTTGCATTTGTGCTCCCTCTAGGCCCATCACAGGTGAGGGGCAGAGCCTGGTTAGGAGCTCTGGGGTTGCTCTTAACCCTTACACAATCCTGCCTTCCTCAGAAAAGTGTGGGACTTCCCCCTTCCTACTTTGTGTGTGAGGGTTAAACTTTCCTGAACCAAGCCTGTAGAAAAAGAGGTTGGGCCTGCCTGTGATTGCTCAGTAAAGGAAGGATCTGGGCAGGGAGATGAGGGAGGGAAGATGATGGGAGAGAAAAAGCTATTCTTTTTCTATTCCGATTGCATATTATGAAATTTAAACAACTGTTTGTTTTCTCTAAAAAATTTTCTCTTATTTAAAACTATAAAGAAGAAAATAAAAATGATCTTTTATGTCCTAATCAGGAAGAAACCCTATAAAATTTGTGTATTTTCTTTTTTTTTTTTTTTTAAGATTTTATTTATTTGACAGAGACACAGCGAGAGAGGGAACACAAGCAGGGGGAGTGGGAGAGGGAGGAGCAGTCCTCCCGCTGAGCAGGGAGCCCGCATGCGGGGCCCGATGCGGGGCTCCATCATGACCTGAGCTGAAGGCAGATGCTTAACAACAGAGCCACCCAGGCGCCCCATTTTTATGTATTTTCTATCTTATTTCTATGTGTGTGTGTACACTAAAGTGGGATTATATATATATTTGTTATAGTACACACTTATTACTGAAATCACTTTTTTTTTCTACAGACCTAGAGAGGTTGCACACTTGGCAAACCAAATCAGAATACAGAGTATTTTTGTTAAGTAGTTATATATGGCATATTTGACTTTTCATTTTTTCTTGTACTTCAGGAAAAAATCGTATCTCTTGCCAAGTCTTCATGATTCATCCCCTGACGTATCTCTTGCATTCTCTGTATGCCCAATGCCATTTCCATATACAACCCTTATTACCTTTCTCCCCTTCCTTTCCTCCAAAACTATTCTCATCAAGGTCACCAAAGTCCTGCCCAATTAATAAGCCAGTCCAATTTATCTCTCTTTTGTTGCTTGTGCTTTTGTTATTATATTTAAGAAACCATTGCCTAATCCAAGGTTACAAAGATTTGTGCCAAAGTTCTTTTTAAAGAGTTTTATAGTTTTAGTTCTTATATTTAGGTCTTGATCCATTTTTAGTTCATTTTAACGTATAGTTGGAAGGTAGGGGTCCAACCTCATCCTTTTGCATGAGGATATCCAGTTGTCTCAGTAACATTTGCTGAAAACACTATTCTTTTCCTATTGAATTGCCCTGGCACCCTTGTCGAAAATCAATTGGCTGTAACTGGGTGGGTCTCTTTCTGGACTCCCAATTCTATTCCATTTATCTATATGTCTACCATTATTCCAGTACTACACTGTCTTAATTACTGTAACTTTGCAGTAATTTTTGAAATTGGGAAGTGTGAGTCTTCTTTCTGTTTTTCGAGATAGTTTTGGCTCTTCTGGGTCCCTTGAATTGCCATATAAATGTAGGATCACCTTGTCAATTTCTGCAAAGAAGCCAACTGAGATTTTGATAAAAATTTTGTTGAAAAAATAGATCAAGGGCGCCTGGGTGGCTCAGTCGTTAAGCGTCTGCCTTCGGCTCAGGTCATGATCCCAGGGTCCTGGGATCGAGCTCCGCATCAGGCTGTCTGCTCCGCGGGAAGCCTGCTTCTCCCTCTCCCACTCCTCCTGCTTGTGTTTCCTCTCTCACTGTGTCTCTCTCTCTCTGTCAAATAAATAAATAAAATCTTAAAAAAAAAAAAAAGAAAGAAAAAATAGATCAATTTGGGAAGTATTGCCATCTTAACAGTATTATATTTCTTTCCATTTATTTAGATCTTTTTAATTCCTTTCAATAATGTTTTGTAGTTTTCAGAGTATAAGTTTTGCACTTTTTTGTTAAATTTAACCTAAATATTTTATTCTTTTTAAACAGTAAATGAAATTTTCTTATTTTATTTTTATTTTATTACTACTGTAAATATACAATTGATTTTTATATATTGATCTTACATCTTATAACCTTGCTGAACTTGTTTACCAATTCCAGTAGAATTTTAGTGGTGTCCTTAAGATTTCCTGTACACTAGGTCACGTCATCTGCAAATAGAGATAGTTTTATTTCTTCTTTTCCAATTTGGATGTCTTTTCTTTCTTTTTTTTGCCTAATTGCTCTGGCTACAACTCCTAGTACAATGTTGGCATCAAAAAACAGAGTTCTTGGGGCGCCTGGGTGGCTCAGTCAGTTAAGTGTCTGCCTTCGGCTCAGGTCATGATCCCAGGGTCCTTGGATCAAGCCCCGCATCAGGCTCCCTGCTCGGCGGGAAGCCTGCTTCTCCTTCTCCCATTCCCCCTGGCTTGTGTTCCCTCTCTCACTGCGTCTCTCTCTGTCAAATAAATAAATAAAAATTTTAAAAAGAAAAAAAAAGAAAAAAAAAAACCAGACTTCTTGTTTTGTACTGGGTCTTAGGTGGAAAGCATTCAGTTTTTCACCATTAATATGGTGCTAGTTGTGGTTTTATTCGTAGATACCCTTTATTAGATTGAGGGTGTTTCCTTACATTCTTAGTTTATTGATTTTTCTTAAATGTAGTCTGTTTGTTTTATTTAATCATGAGTAGTGTTGAATTTTGTCATATGTTTTCTCTGTGTCTATTGAGTTGATTGTGTGTTTTCTCCTCCTTTATTCTATTGATATGGTATGTTACACTAATTGATGTTTTTCAGATGTTAAAGTAGTCTTGTATTTTTGGGATAAATCCCAGTCATGATGTATACTTTTTATATATTGCTGGATTCTATTTGCTAGTATTTTGTTGAGTTTTGCATCTATCTATCTATCTATCTATCTATCTATATCTATCTATCTATCTATCTATTTATAAGACAAATTGATTTATAGTTTTCTTTTGATTTTTTTTGTCTGGTATGGTATCAGGTGCATAGAATAAGATGAGAATTGTTTCCTCTTCTATTTTTTGGAAGAGTTTGTGAAGAATTGGTAGTAATTATTCTTTAAATGTTTGGTAGAAGTCACCAATGAAGCCATCTAGGTCAGGACTTTCTTTGTAGGTAGTTTTCAAATTTCTAATTTAATCCCTACTTAGTATAGTTCTATTCAGATTTTCTATTTCTTTTTGAGTCAATTTCAGTAGTGTCTTTCTAGAAATTTGTCCATTTCATCTAAGTTGTTTATAGCATTCTTTTTTTTTTATTCTTATGTTAATCCCCATACATTACATCATTAGTTTTAGATGAAGTGTTCCATGATTCATTGTTTGTGCACAACACCCAGTGCTCCATGCAGAATGTGCCCTCCTCAATACCCACCACCAGGCCAACCCATCCTCCCACCCCCCTCCCCTCTAGAACCCTGTTTGTTTTTCAGAGTCCATCGTCTCTCATGGTTCGTCCACCCCTCCGATTTCCCCCGCCTCATTCTTCCCCTCCCGTATAGCATTCTTTTATAGTCCTTCTTATTTCATTCTTATTTTAGTAATTGGAGTTTTCTCTCTTTTTGCTGGTTAAAAGTCTGTCAGTTATGTTGATCTTATCAAAGAACCAAGTTTTAGTTTTATTGATGTCCTCTATGGAGTGTCTGTTCTCTCTTCCATTAATTTCTGCTCTAATCCTTATTGTTTCCATCCTTCTGCTTGCTTTGGGTTTCATTTCTCAGTAAGTATTTGTTAAATTATAAAATAAATGATAAATATGTTTATATCTCCACTAACAAAATTATACCGGAAGAGCTGAGAAATGATGCCCTAAATAATAATCAGGTGTACACTACAGAATAACCAGATTCACTGATAATCCTCAGATCTTCCTGATCCTGCCTTACAGGGTGACTTCACTGAGAAATCAGCAGATGCTGCGCGTAGGAGAACTAGGATCACTTCAGGATTTGATGCCATGCGCAGTTTGCTCTGACTCATCTTTTCAGTGAGGTTCCTTGGTTTCTTCAAATAGAGAGGCCAAACTAACGAACCAAACTGAGGTTTGAGGAGAACAGGGCTCCAGTCATGGCGGTTATGTAGTAGTCTAACTAGACGTGTGGCCGAACTAGGAACTGTGTTTTTTCAGAACCAAAAGGGAAACTCACTTGTGAAGATGCAGTGGGCAATGTTCACGTTTAAAAATCAGGAAGCTTTGGGGCGCCGGGGTGGCTCAGTCGTTAAGCGTCTGCCTTCAGCTCAGGTCATGATCCCAGAGTCCTGGGATCGAGCCCCGCATCGGGCTCCCTGCTCCGCAGAGAAGCCTGCTTCTCCCTCTCCCACTCCCCCTGCTTGTGTTCCCTCTCTCGCTGTGTCTCTCTGTCAAATAAATAATAAAATCTTTAAAAAAAAAAATCAGGAAGCTTCTCATCCAGTGCCACTCGAGATCGCCTAGGGTCTCTAACGCTCTGGGCTTAGATGCTATGACCCTAATCAGTGACCACGTCCTTAAGGGGAATGGCAGCAGAGAGGATCTGGAGATGGGCCTCGTGTATGCCAGTCCTGCGGCTTGACCCTCCTGTGGACTTTTAGTTTAGCGAGACTATGTGTTTGCTAATTGGACACTTTGAAGTGGACTTTCTGATATTTGGAGCTGAAAACAATCTAACGACAGGCTTCCTGCTAATTCCGTCTTTAGTTCTCCCTTAAGTCCCTGGAGGTCTGTGTCTGCAGAGACGAGATCAATGTCCAGGCTCCAAAGGCTTCACTTTGTCTCTCCTCTCAACCCTCCTGGTTAGCAGAGGTGACATTTCCGGCTCTATATCTGAAGGATTATCTTCTCAGCCAGCCAACGGTACGCAAGTTCTCAAACTAGAATGGGTAAGGACCACCAGGGTGGTGAGGGGGAAGCTGCTTCTTAAGCAGGCTATGTGATTATGTGTGTCTTGGGTGGGGCACAGGAATCTGCATGTTAAAGAAGTTTCCAGTTAATTATGGTGCCAGGTATCTGAAGAGCACATTTTGAAAATGTCCCTCCCTACTCTGACCATCTTGTTCACTGCTTGCTGTCTACTGACCTTACCAGATCAACTTCCTTCCCACTTCTGGCCCTCATTCAGGGCTTCGTTATTGCTGATTCTCTTTCTAAACTTTTTCCTAGGGTAAAAACATTTCTCCACTGGGGCTCTCTCAGAGTTTACAGGAGATATCCATTTGTAGCATCCGTTTCTGCAACACTGATTCACTGCTCTGCGTGTGGCGTTGTGGTAGATTCTGTCATTCATTTATTCATTCCTTCCTTCATTCTTTCTTTCAGTTACAAGTATTTATTAAGTGTTGACCACACTGTAGCCACTGTAGTTCTAGACATTGGGGGATCCTAAAGAGGACAAGATGGAATTTCTAGATACCAAGTTGAATAAGACAGTGCACTTTTCTCAAGGGAGCATAGGTCTGATGTTTTCTAACAACTACAGTAAGGAGGAGAGGTAATTAATCCTGACATAGTAATAATATGCAATGTAATAGAGAATATTGTCTTAAATATGGCTCTCTTTTTTCCCTAATGCCTTCAAAATACTTTACGATCTGTTATTTTATTTTCAGGATATTGATAGAAGGGAACCTGCAGTGCCCTTTATTATTGCCTCCATTTTATAGAATTAGGCGAATTTGAAGAAATAAGCTCTAGCTCAAGCGTGTAGGAGCAACCTTCCAGACCACGTAATAGAACAGGGCTGCCAAAGAGCTACTGTCTTGACCATGACCAGGAGGTTGCTGCACGCCTCTGGCTCCAGGCACCCCTCACTTCTGCCTATCCCTCTACCCACACAACTTGGAGCCTTAGTCTCTTCATCTAGAAACTGTGAGTAGCATCTACCTCCAGGTCACATTGAATACCTTTCACAGCTGCTCTGGCATAGACATGGATCAATGAGAGGATGTAGATTATAAATCACTCATTAGGATTTACGGGTGCCAACCAGCTGAATATCGAACCTCTTGGCAGTGTTACAAGTATTAAATGCTCTTGGCGCGGTAATGCTAAGAGGTGAGGATTATTCTAATGGCCCTGGGTGCCTAGCGGATGAGTGGTTTGGCTGAGAATGCACAAGGTGCTGGCGGTCAGATTGAGGTGAGAATTCTGTGAACACCCCCAGGAGTTCTCGCAGATCTGGAGAAGAAACCAGGATGGTGGGGATGAGAGGTTAGTATCCTAGTCTCCAGCTCTGAACGTTGAGGCACCTGGGCCATCCGTCTGAGCACAACACCCGCACACAAGGAAGGGGGCTGGCAGGGGGTTGAGTGGGCAGTCACGGGGGAGGCTGCTTCATTTCTCAATTGTTGTTCTAGTGAAACAGGCGGATACCTTTAAGTGTGAGAGGTGATAAGTAAGGAGAGTAACTGGGAGCATTAGGCCTTGGGGTGCCCTCTGCATGAGAATGATGGGCACTAAACCTGTCTGAGGGAAAGGTGTAGACAGGATTAAACACACTAGACGCTGGAGTCCAGAGCCTTGAAAGTTTAATGAGGACAGTTAGTGAAGCAATACTCTGTGATTAATCACATCAAAAGCATCACTTAAATCAAGTAGCATCATGGTGGACAATGACCATTTAATTTAGCTACAGAAAGGTCATTTGGAACTCTTAATAGTGCACTGTCAGTAGGACTTGGCTTCTGTATCCAGACAGATAAAGGTCCATTATGTCCCTGGAGTGGAGGACTTAAGATCTGAGCCAACTCGACAGGTGATGCACCTGAATACACAAGAAAAGGCACAAGGAGTTATATCAAAGTGAAGCAGAGTAACTGAGGGTTTTTTTTTTTTCCTTTTTCCTTTTTTATTTTTTTTAAGATCTTCTCACTTGAGGCCCTAGAAAAGGGATATTAAGAAAGGCAATAACGGAATACAAGGCTATAAGAGGGAATACTGCTGTTGTGTTTTGTGGGCAAATGAACATGTTATATAAGCAGCAAGTTATGAGGGCTCTGCACAAAGAGCAGAATTTAATATTATCAGAAAATAAAGCTTACAACTGAATGTATCTGATGCATATTTAATGAGGAGCATAATCAAGGGATATTCGAGCTGTAAAGGATCTGGCCGATTGTCTGGTTCAACCTCCTCATTTGCACAGACCACGACGATAACTGCAGAGATGACCCGTGTCCCGAGTTTACACAGTCACAAGGGGTGTGGCAGGGATGAGCACTCAGGCCACTCGACTCTGTCCAGGCCCATCCATTTCATGTCGTTGGGCTGCAGGAATCCTAGCTGTAAACAGACACTTCCTGTCACTGCAACCAAAGACTTGGGGGAGGCAGCTGGGAGAGGGAGAATCCAATTGAGCCAGAGTTGCATGGGCGATCCTGACAGGCTATGGATTTAGAACCCAAGGGGCAGAGCCTCTATCTTCTCTGAGAAGGGGTGTCTAGAGCTTGGGCACCCTGCCTGCCCACTCATTGCTCCCACTCGCCCACTCACCTGCCAGGAGGCTACTGCGCTTGCAAACAGCCTGGCTTGAGGGGGCAGAGAGGCAGGTGCACACGAGTCAAGGGAAGGAATCCTCTTTCATATGCCACAAATCAGTCCCTTCCTTCTGGTGACTATCCTCAATGTCACCATTTAAATTCACAGCTCCTTTTCCTCATCTTTCTGACCTTTTTTGGGATGGATTGCTTTTCTTTGTTCACTTGTTTGCTTTTCTTATTCCATTTCCCCCTATTTACGGGTTGGGAAGCTATACCCTCTATTTCTATTTTTTTTTACTGTTAGTCCTCAAAATCTTAATGTGTGTAGTTAACTGATCAAACTACTATTTAATCATATCGTAATTCCTTTCCTGTCAAGTCAACATAAGAACATGTGACCTCTTTCACTCAGATCCCCCTGTCCTTACTTCCAAGTTAGTGTTTATTTTGCTTCCACGTTTACGAATTTCTTTACTCCTTGTCCTTTCTCAGACCTGCCTTTTTTTCTGAAGTATAACCCTTCCTTGAATGCCGGTCCTGTTGGTGGTAAACTCTCTCAGTTTGGTTATTTCACCTACCTTCCCGAAAGACATTTTGCTGGATGCATGATTCTGGGTTGATAGTTATTTTCTCTCAGGAGAGATTTTCCCACCCTTCTGTGGCTTCCAGTGTAGCTGTCGGCTAATGGGCTAGTGGTCTAATTGCCATGTCTTGTAACCAAGTTGTCTGTCTTCTCTGCCGGCTTTGGGGATCGTCTCTGTCTTTCTTGTGTCATAGATTACTACAACATGCTCAGGTGGGCATTTCTTTTTATTTATCTATGTGCTTCTTCTGTGTGTATTAATGTCCCGTGAATTTTTAAAACTCTCAACTGCTATGTCTTTACACCTCCTCGACTCTTTCCTATCAAATTAGACAGTTGTTAAACCTGCTCATTCTATCTTTCCTCCCTTTTCACTTTCAGATTTTTCCGTGACTCTGTGTGCTTCATTTTGGATAATTTCTTTGGATCTGTCTTCCCGTTTTGCTGCTGCTTTTTTCAGTATATCTAATCTTTGGTTTAACCCACTCTTGTTTTTAGTTTTCTTTTTTTAAAGGTTTTATTAAATTATTTGAGAGAGAGAGCGAGAGCCCTCGAGAGCATGAGTGGCGAGAGGGGCACAGGGAGAGAGACAAGCAGACTCCCCGCTGAGCAGGGAGCCCGATGCGGGGCTCGATCCCAGGACCCTGGAATCATGACCCGAACTGAAGTCAGACGCTTTACTGACTGAGCCATCCAGGCATCCCTTGTTTTTATTTTTAATATTTTTCTTTTCTAAACATTTCTTAGGAATCACTTTCAAATCTTCCTGGTTTTCTGTTTCTCGATCCTTTTCTGATTCCATCTTTTCCTTTAAACATTTCATGTGTTGTGATTTTGTTCCCAGTAGCTCTGATACCTGAGGTTCTTCGGGGTGCAAATCTTTTGTGTAGTGTTACTCCTAACTCCTACCCATGTTGATTTATTTCCTTCTGTATTTAGTAATTTTTACCCCAGGGATCCTGTTTGATTGAACTGAATTTGTTCTTGCAGAGAATTATACATGGTGCTACCAACCTGGTACCACTTTATTTTATTTTATTTTTTTAACTTTTACAGACCCTAAGTAGAGGGAGAGTGAATAAGGAAAGAGAAGAGACCAGTCTTCTGGGAACACATGAGCACATTTGGGCGGGTCCCTCCTGTGCTGTAAGAGTTCATGCTCTATGCGTTCAACCATGTAAGCAGCAATACCCTCACAGGTTATTGATGCTTGGGGAGGAAGAGTAGGACAGAAAAACAAAAAACGAAGTCTGGAGCTCTTAGATGTTGCATTGGTTTTGTTTTTCAGAGGGGTGGGGCGTACTGTGAGCTGCCACATAGCTCAGGGGAGCGGGTTTGCAGTGAGAGGGGTAGTAGACACCAGGTAATCCAGTTTTCTTTGAGCACTTCTGCACACTCTTGCTGGGTTCAGGGGGTGGTGATGAGACCCTCCGTGGGAGGTGTTTGCAGCAGGTGGAGTGGATGTGAAAGAGGCCTGAAAGGAAGGGCATCTGTGCAAGATCTGAGGGCTTTGGAGTAATTGTGCCTGTCAGGGGGAGCCACAGGTTGTTCTAGAGGAGAGCAGGGTCACAGACAGAGTGGCATGAGCTGGGGGAAGGAGTGCTACACGCGATTAGTAAGAAAGTAATCATTATGAAAAGAAGAAAGTTAGGCCAAATGAAAATACTAAGTTCTGCCTAGAGGGAGTGCTGATTTCATCCTTTGCTTTCAGCTCCTCCAGGAAGCCTTCCAGGATAGCGCCCCTTTCTCCCAGGTCCCAGGCAGCCTTGGCTCGGCTTGTCCCTGGCTCTTGGGTCTTGCTCTGGGTGAGGGGGCAGGCCCAGGAGGCATGGCGCCAGCAGTGGGGCAAGGGTTCCTGCAGCCTCAGGAGGTGTCCACTGTGCAGGTTCCAGTTGGGAGGGGACTGGACACGGACAGGAACAGCTTGAGTGGGGAGAGAAGAGTGCAGAGTTAGCCTTGTGGCTGTCCCCAGCAGATCCTCTTGTTTTAATGTTTATCCTAAAGCATGATAGCATGGGTTAGGTAAATGTAATCTCCAACTCAGGGTGAAATAGGGCCTAAGGATGCAGATTCTGAGAAAATATTATTCACCATTTTTCTCCCTACAGTTTGGATGGAGAGAGTTCGAATTCTGGATAGGCTTCCTCTGCTGGGAGGTGAACTATTTTTCTGTCTTACCTTTCTCACAAGGTGTATTCCTCCTGAGGGTCCTGGCTCAGTACCAGAGTCTTAGGTTCACTCCCCCTCCTCCCCCGCCGCCCCCAACTCTGCATAGGCCAAATCTCTACAGTTCTCTGCGCAGGTAGAAGCATTAACCCACATAGGGAAAACGGTGCTTTTGCTCTGTTTGGTTTTGGTTTAGGGGTTATTTTTGTTTTTGTTTTCTATTTACTATTTACTGACCTGGTTTTAGCTCTCTGCTGATATTCGGCTCCTTGAACCTGAGTGATTTCCCATATTTTCATTTAACTCAACAATACTTAATTTTATTTCTTTCCCAGTTTTATTGAGATATAATTGACATATAACATTGCATATGTTTAGGGTGTACAGCATAATGATTTGATATAAGTTTATATTACGGAATGATTGCTAAGTTTAACATCCATCACCTCACGTAGTTACAAAGATTTTTTTTCTTTGTGATGAGAACTTTAAGATTTACTCTTAGCAACTTTAAAATATATAAAACGGTATTGTTAACTATAGTCACCAAGCTGTACATCACATCCCCAGAACTTATTTATTTTATAACTGGAAATTTGTACCTTTTGACCACCTTCACCCAATTCCAACTCCCCTACTCACCAGCGCTGCCCCCCCCCCGCCTTGCCTTTTGGCAACCAGCAATCCTGTCTCTGTTTCTATGAATTGGGTTTCTTTCTTTCTTTCTTTTTTTTTTTTTTTAAAGATTTTATTTATTTATTTGACAGAGAGAGACACAGCGAGAGAGGGAACACAAGCAGGGGGAGAGGGAGAAGCAGGCTTCCCGCTGAGCAGGGAGCCCGATGTGGGGCTCAATCCCAGGACCCTGGGATCATGACCCGAGCCGAAGGCAGACGCTTAACGGACTGAGCCACCTAGGCGCCCCAAGTTGGGTTTTTTTAGATTTCACATAGAGGTGAGATCATGCAGTATTTGTCTTTCTCTGCCTGACTTAATGCTTTCTAGGTCCATCCATGTTGTTGCAAATGGCAGGATTTCCTTCTTTTCTATGGCTGAATAATATTCCATTACAAATATATATATATACACACACATACCACATTTTCTTTATCCATTCATCAATAGACACTTAGATTGTTTTCATGTCTTGGCTATTATAAATATTTCGGCAATACTTTAACAAGTATGTTTGTTATCATTAATCCAAGATCTAGTATTCTCACAGGGGGATTTTATAATAGCAATCCATAATCCTACCATAAAAGGAACCCCTACAAGTGTGTTGATCTATTCATTTTTCATGCCCACCTAGTTCCAAAATTATTTTATCTGGCTTACAGACATGGTATGTTGGAGTCTTCTTGTGTTGGCTTATGAGAAATTTATCGTTAAATTTCTAGGGATCTCGCCAGTTGTTTGTTAAAAAGCCATTAATAAAAATTAAAATCCAGAAATTTACAATTAAATAATTATATTAAAAATAAAAGTAATAAATACTCAAATTCATCACCTTCTAATTCTGTCTCACCATTTCTTATATTGTTGAGGTTATTTATGTCCGTTGTACCTGCATGATGAAAATGCTACAGAATGGTGTCCCTAATGCACATCTCTTCCTTCTTTATTTATTTATTTATTTATTTATTTATTTATTTATTTATTTATTTGTCAGAGAGAGAGAGAGAGCGCACAAGCAGGGGGAGCGGCAGGCAGAGGGAGAAGCAGGCTCCCCACTGAGCAGGGAACCCGATGTGGGACTCAAATCCCAGGACCCTGGGATCACGACCTGAGCTGAAGGCAAATGCTTAACCGACTGAGCCACTCAGGCATCTCTGCACATCTCTTCCTAAATCCACATTCAGCACCACCATGTTGGCACCTTGAAATTGACCATGGTGGGAGTATTTTTTTTTTTTTAAGATTTTTTTTTTTTAATTTTTTTTTATTTGAGACAGAGAGAATGAGAGAGAGAGAGCACATGAGAGGTGGGAGGGTCAGAGGCAGAAGCAGGCTCCCCGCCGAGCAGGGAGCCCGATGTGGGACTCGATCCCGGGACTCCAGGATCATGGCCTGAGCCGAAGGCAGTCGCTTAACCAACTGAGCCACCCAGGCGCCCCCATGGTGGGAGTATTTACAACATGGGAATGGGAAAACACTATAAAGCAAGGTTTCATTTATTGCTTTATTGTCTACATTCGTAAAGGAGTGGATAGAATGATAACAGTACAGAGTAAACTTAAAGTGTGTTATGTCTATAGTCATATTCTGATTAGCACACACACAAAAAAATCTGAGCAAATATTCTTCCAATATTTGAAAACAAATAACCAGTTTAGCGAAAGGTCGCTCACATCAGGAGGAAAAAGTGAAGTTCTAACCCATAACACAGGTGTTTATTATTTTACTTTCATCTTCTTTGTTTAAGTAAATAAAAATATCAACCAACATTCATGTTTGAACTATTCTTGATCGATTGCAACCATAGGTTAGCTATGGATAAAGAGTTTGACTAAAATCACAAAGCATTCTATGAGAATCATTTGGCTGCATGAAATTTACAATGAAAAGTATTGTGTATTTTACTATGATTTGCTTATGGGTGAGACATCATTCATAGCAGCAAAATTTGTAATAAGTTTGTGTTTATATATGCATTTTTTTCTCCAGAGAACCAGTTCTGAAACATTCACCAGCACATGTCTGCTTACAGGGATATACAAATACAGTAAGGTAACCCAGATTTGCAGCAGATGAGAAAGAGAAAGAAACAGCAAGGAGAGGGACCTATTAGAGCTGGAAATGATGTTAACACAAAATTTCATATTACAGAGTATAGACAGAGGCCATGATTGGCCAGAGATTTGTCTTTAAGGTTCCTCGTGAATTTCGTATAAAGAAAAATTTGATAGTGTACTGAATTTTCAGTGTTCTGGTGAGAAATTGTGGAGTTTTTCTTATGCTAAGTCCAGAAGGAATTTTACACTGAGAGTTTGTATAGAACAATGTGTTTTTAGAAATGTCAATAATGTTCGTAGAGCAAACCCTCATTTAGAGGCATGGGGTATTTCCAGCAGAGTCCTCTTTAAAGGCTCAAAATTTGCCGAAGTGTATTTCTGGGTGAAATAATGCGAAC
Source organism: Mirounga angustirostris (assembly GCF_029215605.1). Lineage (NCBI taxonomy): Eukaryota > Metazoa > Chordata > Mammalia > Carnivora > Phocidae > Mirounga > Mirounga angustirostris. The sequence continues at coordinate 84,270,203 of NW_026991720.1, read as the reverse complement.
TCTGGGTTTTGTTTTAAAATCCTTCACAAAACACACAAATCATCAAAGTGCATAACTGAAGCAAGAAGAGCAAAATATTGATAACATGTTGAAGCTGGGTGATGGGCAGTCAGAAGTTCATTATACTCTTGTGTCTACTTTGAGACAAAACTGAACCTGATTAATAATGTCCCTTATCGCTTTTATTTTACAACTCCTCCTCCTTTCTTCCCGACACACCTTTATCTCCTTCCCCCTACCAGCCCCCACGATATGCATATGGTAGAAAAATCGGGTCGGGCGCCTGGGTGGCTCAGTTGGTTGGGCGACTGCCTTCGGCTCAGGTCATGATCCTGGAGTCCCTGGATCGAGTCCCGCATCGGGCTCCCTGCTCGGCGGGGAGTCTGCTTCTCCCTCCGACCCTCCCCCCTTTCATGCTCTCTCTCTCTCAGTCTCTCTCTCTTAAATAAATAAATAAAATCTTTAAAAAAAAAAAAAAGAAAAATCGGGTCATTTGTTCCATAGATTTTCCTACATTCTGAATTTGGCTGTTGCCTTCTCACGGTGACAGAAAGTGTTGCCTTAGCGAAATCCATTAAATTTAGTATTATCCCACAGGAGTGAGAAACACGGCAGGAATGCTTTAATGGAAACAAAAGTGAAGGGAAAGGAGGCCATCTGACCCTAGGTAAAGAATCACAGCAAACAGGGCCAAACCCACAGGACAGGTAAGGGAGGGGAGCCAAATAGAAGCATTGCAGAGAACCTTCATTTACTCTCCATCTCTGTGCTCTTCGCCTACTGGTACCTTCGCTTTCTCCCTGGCCCCTTAACCCTCAAGCAGAGTGGTGGGCGCAGGAACAGCAAGGGAGTAAGCTATCAGGCATTTTCCTCCTTCTGGCTGCCCTGCTGAGCTAATTAAGAAGGGATTTAAAAAATTTCTTTTGAACCACATGCTGAAACAAAAGAACAAATACATTTAAAATCAGATCAGTCTTGAAGGGGCAGCAAGCATCTTTATCATCCACCCATCCTGGGGATTCATTTCACATTCAAATAAATAGAAAGCTACTTGCAAAAGGGCAAATTAGACCCAGATTTTTACCTGCAGGTGGCATTTTATGCCATAACTTAATGGTACTTCATCAACACCGGCTTTTCTGGGTGCACTGATTAGTTCATGCTATATGAAAAGTGCTTTACCATAATTTTTCATTAGCTTCACGAGTTGTGCCATTTGGAACCATGTAAGATAGCTAATGTTTTAGTGACTTTGAAAACCACTTTACAGTCAGGAACTCAAGTACCAGAGGCCAGTGACTCAGGGACCGTTTAGACATCTGAGACATGCCCGTGATTAAAGATTAGTTGTAACAGTCATTTGGATTTTGTAGAGTCTCTGAAATGTAGGAACACTCATACAAACATGATGGTGAGCTTCCGCCATGTGGTATTCCTGTAGCTCAGCTGTAAGCAGAGGGTGGTCACGCTCAAGCCAGGCACACTCATTTGCAGCTTCCCAAGAAAATGCCAGCCCTGCCCCTCAAGCTCTCCTATCTGCTAAGACACATGGTTCTGCTTTCCAGGCAGCACATGGGATGCTCTTGCCATATTCACCCAGAAGAACAATGTCAAACCCAGCGCAATCCAAACCTGGGAGATGCTTGACAACACAGAGGATTGGTCTTCATGGAGAATTGCCCGGAGTGTTTCTCTAGGACCTGTCAGTGGGTTTTATCCAGTTTTTAAAAAATGGACTACAACAGAATGAAGTGGAATGGGAAACTATCAGAGCATTTTATAAAGATAAGTACTATTTTGTGAAACTTTTGTTTCAGTTATTCATGTGCGTATACGTGTGTACTGACACATAATGTGAAATGTTTTTTTTTTTTTAAAGATTTTATTTATTTATTTGACAGAGAGAGACACAGCAAGAGAGGGAACACAAGCAGGGGGAGTGGCAGAGGGAGAAGCAGGCTTCCTGCCGAGCAGGGAGCCCAATGCAGGTCTCGATCCCAGGACCCTGGGATCATGACCTGAGCCGAAGGCAGACGCTTAACGACTGAGCCACCCAGGTGTCCTTGAAATGTATTTTTTTTTAATTTTAAGTAATCTCTACACCCAATTTGGGGCTCAGACTCACAACCCCAAGATCAATAGTTGCATGCTTCACTGACTGAGGCAGCCAGGCACCCCATGAAATGCATTTTTTAGTGTCAGTCAAGTCAAAAGGTTGAAGAATGCTGCTCTAAGAATTTATAATTTACCCCTGGAATAAGCCAGATTTGTAAGAAGCTGTTACTTGAACATATCACACTGAACCAATGCTTGAACATTTCCATAATAACAAGTTAAACACAATACATACCTTTCCTCTCATTTCTTACCTCTCTGAGATACGTATGACAGAATTCCTCTGCTCAGGTAACAAGACTTAGCATTCATTCACTTACTCATTCAATCAACAAACATTTATTGAGATTGTTCAAGCCACTGAGAATATAATGGTAGGAAAAAACTTGACAAAAATCCCTGTCTTAGTGGAACTTACGTTCAAGAGTAGAGGGGGGAGCACAGACAAAAAAACAAGGTATAAATAGAAAATGTTAAATGACTAAAAGTGCTAAAGCAAAAGAATAAACAGAAAAGGGTAACAGAATGTTTGGGGATGTATTCATTTTCTATTTTTCTGCATAACAACTTGCTACAAACTTAGCAGGTTAAAAGAACATATACATTACTGTGTCATAGTTTCTGTGGGTCCAGGACTCTGGGCTTAACTGGGTCCTCTACTCAAGGCCCCCAAGGTGCCAGCTGGGCTGAATTCTCATGTGGAGAATTAACTGGAGAATAATCCTCTTCTAGGCTCACTTAGGCTGTTGGCAGAATTTAGTTTCTTATGGTTGTACGATGGAGAGCCACGGCTTTTTAATGGCTGTCCACTGGAAGCTGCCTCGGATCCTCAAAGCCTCCCAGTTCCAAAGGACTTCTCACAGTATGGCAGCTTACTTCTTCAAGCTGGTAAGGAAAAGCTCTTGTTCTACCCTGCTAAGATGGAGTCTTATATAATGTAATATAATGATGGGGTGACAGTCCAATACCTTGCCATATAATATAACCTAATCTATAAATGACACCCTGTTACCTTTGCTACATTTTATTTGTTGGAAGCAAGTAACAGGTTCTACCTTCAGCCATTGGGAGTAGGATTCTACAAGGACATGGCTCATTGGGAGCCACCCTAAGCCATGTCCACCACAAGGGGTTGCAATTTTAGACAGGTGGCCAGAGAAGGTGTCCCCTGAGGTCATTTGGGTAAGGACCTGGGAAGGAGAGGGAGAGAGAGTCATGTGACTATCTTGGGGAACATCATCTTCCCAAGAGGAAAAATCAAATGCAGAGCCCCAAGGAATAAAATGCCTGCCATTTTGGGCGCCTGGGTGGCTCAGTTGGTTAAGCGACTGCCTTCGGCTCAGGTCATGATCCTGGAGTCCCAGGATCGAGTCCCACATCGGGCTCCCTGCTCAGCAGAGAGTCTGCCTTTCCCTCTGACCCTTCTCCCTCTCGTGCTCTCTCTCATTCTCTCTCTCTCGCAAAAAAAAAAAAAAAAAAAAAAAATGCCAGGGGCGCCTGGGTGGCTCAGTTGGTTAAGCGACTGCCTTCGGCTCAGGTCATGATCCTGGAGTCCTGGGATTGAGTCCCGCATCAGGCTCCCTGCTCCTTGGGAGCCTGCTTCTCCCTCTGACCCTTCGCCCCTCTCATGTGCTCTCTCTCATTCTCTCTCTCAAATAAATAAATAAAATCTTAAAAAAAAAAAAGCCTGCCATTTTTAAAGAAAAACAGCCTATGTGCTGATGAGAAAGATCAAAGAGAGGGACAAATGGATGATGCAGGGAAAGAGAGAATTGCTGGACTATTGAGTAAGCAAGAAGAATCTAGTGCATATGTGAAGGGGATGGCATTTACTACTGGTACAGACAAGCCATTCATGGTAAAAGGCCTGGAGGCAGAGCATATGAGCACAGATACAAGTGTAGATATGGTGATGGGTATTTCTACTTTCTCAGTGAACTAGGAAGCGAGGTCATCTGAAGAAAGTAAGGGTTAGGGAGGAGGTGTTAGCGATTTGAGGAGAAATGGGAAGGTATAAAACAGCCATTCATGAAAGTGGGATGGGAATGGGTCCATCCCTGGGAATGGACCAGCGAAGGTCAGTCTTTTGGCTTGGCAACATACTCGGCCCACCTGAGGCTAGAGGTCATGAATTTTAAGAGAGACCATTCAGCAAGGGTGGGTGGTTTTCTCCAACCAGAGCCAGCATGTGTGGAGACAAGGCAAGGCATATGCAGAGAGCTAGACTGAGTCACAGTTGTGGTTTGGGTAAGTGAAGGCACAGGAGCAGAGAGGGGGAAGGTGCAATGGAGGGAGTATGGTGAATGGCCATGGAATTTAAGCTAGGTCAGATCCAGCAGGGAGAAAATCAGTAAGGACATAGTTGAATTGAATAGCACCATCAATTAACTGGATCTAATTGACATTGAGAGAATACTCCATCTAGCCACAGCAGGATACTCATTTTTTGCACACTCACATGGAAGGCTTAACCGAGACAGAACACAATCTGGGCCATAAAACATACCTTGACAAATTCAGAAGAATAGAAATCTTGCAAAGCGTATTTTCAGACCACATGGAATTAAGCTAGAAATCAATGGCAGAAAGATATGTTTGGAGGTTTAATAACACATGGGTCAAAGATGATGTCACAAGAGAAATTAAAAAAAGATATTTTGAAATGAGTGAAAACTTACTGTGGTGCAACCAAAGCAGTGCTGAGAGGGAAATTGATAGCAATGAATGCATGTATCAGAAAAGGAGAGAGAGAATCCCTATGGCTGGTTAGATGACAAGAGATTCAAGGCTGGGCATTTTAGGGAAGAGGATGTAGAAGGGGCTGAGATTGGCAGTGAGATGCAAGAGATTCTCATGGAACAAGAGAAATGGTAGAGAAAACAGCTACCACTTGAGAGGCTCCAGGGGAAACAGTATCTGGGGGGAAGTGAAGTTCCGGTGATAGCACACTGGATTCAGGCAAGTTCAGATTTGAAGGCTATGGAGATTTGGCTGGTGATTTTCAGAGGGTTCAGTGGAAGGGCTTGGGGGAAGGAGATCAGAAAAAAGAGTGTCAGAATGGAGTCGGGATAAGAGTTGGGAGGATAAAGGATGCCCAACCAAACCAAGATTAAGGGGCATGATGAGACAAGTTGTTCCAATGTAGGGGCTTGCTGTTGGGGTCTCCTTGGGGGCATAGAATTCTGTTGTCACACTGCTTTGAGGCTGGCAGGAGAGTGGCTTTCCTCTCTGACTCCTGCCCCCAAGACCTGCACAGGGCATTGTTTTTCTAGCAGGGAAAACCATGGACACCCGAGTCCGTCACAGAGAGTGGGGGATGAGTGCTGGGTGGTTAGGATCTTTAAGCGAGTGACATATACGGGGTGTCTTAGTCCAAGAGGGACTGTTGTAGGGATACTCAAGGGAGTAAAGAAGACAGAGAAGAGGAGATTCAGGGAGAAGGGGATTGCGGTTTAGGAGATTGTGCTATGTTTGTTTACCATATGCATGTTAAACACCTTTTCTGTCCTTCAGAAAAGCATGTCGCTGTGGCTCCTAATTTAGTATTTCATCTTTTTGGTAAATCAGTTTCTTTTGTGTCTGTTTTTATTGTTACAGTTGCTGCCTACTCTCTCACTTAATGTTCTGTATTCAAATTCTCTAAAAGAGAATATCCAATCAACTCCAACACCCACTCCACCCATACCATCCTCTCTCCCTTCCTTCCTCACTCCCTTGCCCCACTCTGTCCCTCTCTCCATCCCTGCACCCATTCATCCATTTATGCATTCATTCAACCAGTGTTTACGAAGCACCATGTTTCAGGAACTGTCTTAGGAGACTAAGGTGATAAAAGCAGATAAAGATGAAGTAGTTTACATTGTAGTACATGCAAACAGGAAATAAATAAAAAATAAATGGATGAGGGGTGCCCACGTGGCTCAGTCGGTTAAGCATTGTACTCTTGATTTCAGCTCAGGTCATGACCTCAGGGTTGTGAAATGGAGCCCCACGTTGGGCTGGACCTGGGCATGGAGCCTGCTCAATATTCTCTCTCTCTCCCTCTCCAGCTGCCCCTACCCTCACCCCTCTCTCTCCCTCTCTCTAAGAAAATAAAAAATAAAAAATAAAAATAAATGCATGAGGAGTACTATGGAGAAAAATAAAGCAGAGTAAGGGGGAGAAGAAATACTGAGAGACAAAGACAGATCAGGAAAGATCTCTGACAAAGTGACATTTGCACAAAGGCCATGAAGGAATTGAGGGAGGAAGCCATGCAGATATCAAAAGGAAGAGCTTTCGAACAAAAGAGAAAGAGAAGTTCCAGGAAGAGCAAGGAAATCAGTGTAGCCAAGGAGAGTGGAAGGAAGTGAAGTCAGGTGTATGTGAAGGGGATGATGGACGCTGAGCATCAGCAGGGGAATGACAGGATCTGACTTGTGTCTTATTATAATCAGAGCATTTTATTTAAGTTCTTAAGTGATTAATTTTCTTTCTAAAATTCTCATTAGAAATCTTATATATAATTGTTTCAGCTACGATTCACATCAGTGAAATTCGCCCTTTTTAGTGTAGAGTTCTGTGAGTTTTGACAAATGCATGGAGTCATGTAACTGTCACCACAGTCAAAATAGAGTTTCGCCACCTAGAAAGCTCTCTTGAGCCTCCTTGTGGACAACACCTCCCTGACCCGTAGCCTGTGGCCACCACTATCTTTTCTGGCCCCCAGAGTCATATAAGTGGAACCATCCATTATGTAGCCTTTTGAGCCTGGATTCATCCACCCAGCAGAGTGTGTCAGACATTCACTCATGTTGCTGTGTGTAACAATACATTGGTCTTTTTTATTGCTGAGTAATATTCCAGTGTATGAATTCACCACAATGTGTTATCCATTTACAGGTTGAAGGGCACTGAGTTGTTTCCAGCTTTGGTTTTCTTTGGCAAATGAGAATAAAGCCACTCTAAAAATTCACATACAGGTTTTTATGTGAACATAGGTTTTATTCTCTCTTAGGTAGGTGCCTCAGAGTGGGATTGCAGGGTCATATGGCAAATGCATTTTAACTGTATGAGAAACTGCCAACTGTTTTCCAAAGTGTTGTATCATTTTGCACTCTCACTATCCATGCATGTCAGTTGTAAAATTTTAGTCACTTTAGTAGGTATGTTGTGATACCTCCTTGGGGTTATAATTTACATTTCCCTAGTGACTAATAATGTTGAGCCTGTCTTTTTTTTTTTACATTTCTTTTTCTTTTCTTTTTCAAGTTTTTATTTAAATTCCAGTTAAGGTCCAGTGTGATATAAGTTTCAGGTGTAGAATTGAGTGATTCATCACTCACATACAATACCCAGTGCTCATCACAAGTACCCTCCTTAATACCCGTCACCCGTTTAGCCCATCCCCCACCCACTACCCCTCCAGCAACCCTCAGTGTGTTCTCTATAGTTAAGAGTCTGTTTTCTGGTTTGCCTCTCTCTTATCTTCCCCCCTATGTTCATCTGTTTTGTTTCTTAAATTGCACATATGAGTGAAATCATATGGCATTTGTCTTTCTCTGACTTATTTTGCTTATAATGTTGAGCATATTTTTATGTAATTATTTGCCTTCTGTGTATCTTCTTTGGTGAAGTGTCTACAAATCTTTCATGCCTTTTATAAATTGAGTTATGTATTTTTTATTTTTTGATTTTCAGACTTTTAAAAAATATATTCACTCCTTCATGAAATTTTTGTTTTACAAATATTTTCTACCAGTCTGTGGCTTTTTTTTTTTTTTTTTCTATCTTTAAAAGTGTCTTAAATTGGGGGGTTTTACGGTTAGGTCTATGATCCATTTTGAGTTAAATTCTGTATACAGTGTGAGGTATATTCAAGTACATTATTTTTTTAAAGATTTTTTTTTTTTAATTTATTTATTTGAGAGAGACAATGAGATAGAGCATGAGAGGGGGGAGAGTCAGAGGGAGAAGCAGACTCCCTGCCGAGCAGGGAGCCCGATGCGGGACTCGATCCTGGGACTCCAGGATCATGACCTGAGCCGAAGGCAGTCGCTTAACCAACTGAGCCACCCAGGCGCCCTAAGTACATTATTTTTTTGCATGTGACTAAGTGTTGAAAAGACTATTCTGCCTCCTTTAAATTGCCATTGAGACTTTGTTGAAAATTAATTGATTGTATAAATATGGGTGTGTTTTTGGACTCTCTATTCTGTTCCATTGATCTATGTGTCTGTCATTTGCCAATACCTTACTGTTTTGATTGTTGTAGCTCAGTGGTTCTCAACTGGGGACAATTTTGCCCCCCCTTCCACCCTGCCACACCCCAGGGTATTTGACAATGTCTGGAGACAATTTTGGTTGTCATAATTGTGGGTAGAAGTCAGAGATGTTATTAAATATCCTATAATGCACAAGACAGCCTCCCACCACAAAGAATTATCCAGCCCAAAATATTAATTGTGCCAACATTGAGACATACTGCGTAGCTTTACAGTAAGTCTTGGGATGAGACAGTGTGGTCTTAACAAAAGCAGTTTTGGAGGAGTGGGAGGATATTGCGAGCATATGACGTTGCTTTCCGGATAAAGCTGGACAACATATGTAAAAGTGCTGGGCAACACAGCTCATGCTGACTAAAAGCTAATTTCCTCGGGCCTGGGTGGCTCAGTTGGTTGAGCGACTGCCTTCGGCTCAGGTCATGATCCTGGAGTCCCTGGATCGAGTCCGCATCGGGCTCCTGGCTCGGCGAGGAGCCTGCTTCTCCCTCTGACCCTCCTCCCTCTCATGCTCTCTGTCTCTCATTCTCGCTCTCTCAAATAAATAAATAAATCTTTAAAAATAAAATAAAATAAAATAAAATAATTTCCTCATTGTTTTTACTGCTCCTGACCTTGACCAAGTCTTCTCCTCTTTGCAGTCGCTTCACTGTGACTTCTGCACTTGTGAGGGTCTACAGATTCAATTCTGAAACTCTCACCATGATGTAGTCTCTGTTAATAGACCCCTACTTGTTTCTCCTCTGCATGTACTTGTGGTGCATGGCCTGGTGTAGGGTCTGGTATTTGCTGTCAAAGTATGTTTCCCCTTTGGTCACCTGTTCATTGAGGAGGTGTGAACATCAGCGATGTCTCTTTGTCCACCAAAATCTATCTTCCCAACTCCTTAATGTGGAGTGGTAACTGTCAGACAGCTGCCCAGTCAGGAACTACATTTCCCAGAGTGCTTTGTGTCCAGTTGTGTGGTCATGTGACTAGTTCTCACCAATGGAATGGGATTGGGAGTGACCTGTCATTTGAGTCTTTAATGAGGCAAAAAAAAGGGGGGGCGCTGTACTCCATACCCTTTTTCCCTTTCTGCAGTCAGGCGCCGGGGGCTCTGAGGTTCTAGAGCAGGGCTTCTCAAACTTGTGTGTGTATGAGTCACCCACACCTGGGGATCTTCCTAAAAGGCAGGGCTAGTATCGTGGGTCTTAAGCAGGGCCTGAGAGCTTGTCTTGCTAACAAGCTCCCTGGGGTGGCAGTGCTGCGGATGCTCAGACCACTTTTCAGAAGCAAGGCTTTGGGGAATGGTGGAGTCATAGAATAAAAGGAACATGAGCCTCCGAATCACTAAATAAAGAGAATCTACTTTAGCCGGCAACTTCTGACCTATTACCTGAGTGAGAACTACACCTTTCTGGACAGCAGCTAGTGTTCTGGAAGGTGGTTGACACAATCCACGGCTTCTTTCTGAAAGCATCTTAGCTGAGAATTCAGGACAAAATCATCCCTGGCTGTCCCCAACCCCCTTAGTATGGGTGTGTGTTCCAGATGACTCCTTCATGTTTTAAGAGACCCATACCTCACTTTACTTTAAAACACTACACGCCCTCATACCATTACCTCCTTGATAATGGCAATGGTTAAGAAAAAAAAAATCTTGGCTTTGTATTTGTTGGCTCAGACTAAAAACAGAGAGTGAAATACAGTTTGAGTTGGGCTGTGAATGGTATGGTGGGAAGATTAGTGTAGAGCTGATCATGAGGGTCTTTGATCGTGGGAGGTCAGTACAGAGAGCTCAGGTGGTGACAGGAGCCTGGCCAGGGAATCAAATGGGATCCGTGGTGTCTATCTGTGTGTGTGTCATTGTGAAGAGCTGCGACTGGAGCAGAGAGGCAGAGGGAGTCTGGACCAGTACAAGGCCCCAAAATCCTCAGGGGCCTTTTGCATGCTTCCAGCAAACATTTACAGTGGGGAGGCCAAATTCATCTAAGGAATGCTGACCAGCTGGACACAGTGTGCTAGAATTTAGCCAAGGATATTAGTGGATAATCCCTTCCTGGGTTTTGAGCAAGGATGGCTAGAACAAGAAGGCCTACCCTATCATCGTTGCTCTGGCCGTGACCTTACCTTCCTGAAATAAGAGCTAGGGTCAGATTCTGCTCCAGCCCTGCTAGCTTTGGGATGAGGCTGGGCCTTAGCATGAGCGGGAGAAAGTAAAGGAGAAATAGTTATATGGGCTTATTTTGAATAAAGCACTTGGGTGAGTTGCAGAAGCTAGCTTTCATCCCAAGCAGTTCTCAAATGACAACATCAAGCCACTCTGTCAGTATTTTGTAGAAATAGTAGCGGAATATTTGAGAAAAATTGCAAACTGTCCACTCTGACTAGTCAGGGCCACTTACCGTGTTGAGAGCCATTCTTATTCAAGGGAAACTATATTGGATTTAGAGATGAGGCCATTAAAAAAAAATCCAATTTTCAGCAAGTATTCATTGAGTGCCTATTATATGCTAGGCATCATGAGGGTTGGTCGTAGAAACATGGGATGCGTCTTCAGTCCACACCTGGATGATGGAGGAAAGAGTGGAGGACCTATAAAAGAAGAGTTGCGAGTGTGTGTACTGATCAGACAGGAAAGTTCTTTGCAAAGTTGCCAATGCAGCAGCCAGGGCTCCTGAGTCCTCTGGGAAAGGCTGGCCTCATCCATCTGAGACCGAAGGTCCGGGAGACTGAGCTCAGCGCCAGCAGCCTAGGAGGGCCGGAACCTTCCGCAGAGGATGGAGAGGAAGGGACAGGAGACTAAAGGTCAAGGGACAGAGGCAGGGAGAAGGGAGCAAACACTCTCTAGACCAGAGTGTTATGTACAGGAACAGGTTGTTCTGCCCAATGAAAACCCAGAAGTAGCTTCCTGCTGCCTTTTAAGTGGAGGTTCAAATCTTGGCTCAGGCCTGTTAGGCCCTGTGAGTCCTGGACCCCGTGGCTCTCCAGCCTCCTGCTGGCCAGTTCTCATCCTCCTCTGCACCTCGGGGCGCTGGCTCCTGTGGGACCCTCAGATTTGCCAGTCCTGGCCACGTTCCCCTCCATCCTGGTTTGCAGGGGACGGAGGGATTTGCCGGGACACTGACTCACGGTTTGAAAACAAGGACAGTCCTTGGCAAACTGGGGCATGTTGGTCACCTCGTTCCCTGAGGCTCGGGCTCCTCCATGCAGCTCCTGCCACCACTTTTCTCATCTGACACCTGCGCCCATTCAACCCCTAGCTCGGCCGCCATTTGCCAGGCCGCCCCTCCCACCGCATCAGTCCCCGCAGAGGACCTACCTCTGGCTCCTTCACTTCTCCTTTGTAGGTCTAATTCCAGGAAGCTAGCTTCATCTCCAGTGGTGCTCAAATGCTTCACGCCGGTTTGATGGAGCTCTCCATCTTTAGTCTGTGAGTACTGGCTGGGTGAATATTTCCTTCTGGGTCACCTGAGAGCCCCTCACACTTTGCATGGGAACCATTTACCTTCCTGGGGGTTCGAACACTGTAAGCTCTCTGTGGGGTGGGTTGTGCCTGCCTAGTTCATGGTTACAGCCTCAGACCACGGCACTGTGCCTGGCCCATGGCTAACACCCCATAAATATTGAGACTCTCAGCATCACGGAAAATGTTTACATATCCCTCAGTTGATAGTAACAACAATAAAAAATGTATACATAGCAAATATTTACTCTGTGCCAGGCTCAGGTCAGGGTCCCTGATTATTTCTCAGCCTAGATGATGATTACACATGTGCCTGCTTTAAAACCGAGTAAGTTATCCATAGGTTTTTATGTACTTTGGGGTGTATACGTTATTTCGTCACAATATTGAAATTGGAGTCCCTGGGTATATGTCTGTGTCATGTGCAAGTCCGTGTGTGGGTATACATGTGTGAGTTTGTGTGTGTGTGTGTGTACATATATACACACACATATACACAATACATACACATACGTACTAAATATATATAGTTTCTTGGTCTTTATCCTGTAGCTGCTCATTTGCCCACATGAACTTGCTTTGAGGTACAGCTAAGGGCATCTCCGAGTTGGCAATCCAGATCAAGGAGCAAGAATCCAGGGGTTCCTATTAATAAGAGATAACACGGAAGTAATTGGAAGGTATGCCACTGAGTCTTACGACCCCTGTTAATCTTTAAAGTGTGAAAAGTGTGGCAGACAGGACTATCGGTTTTGAAGTCTTCCTTCTATGAATTTCTTCATGTTCTTTGCAGTTGGACCACTTGCAGCTCACTTTCATTCTCTTCTTAAAGACGGGGATCATAAATTGGCTCACATCTTTCCCGGTGGCTCATGGACTTGAGATAGAAGGCAAATCTTTCCAGAGTCCTTGCTTTCTGTAACAAAGCACTCTGCATGCTGATACTTACATGGATGTATTTATAAGGCGTAGGACATTTCCCCTCCCAAATGATCCCATCTTAGTCAATTACATCAGAATCTCTGGGAGTGAGTCCCAGCAAGGCTCTAGGGAGTTGGTCCCCAAATCTTATCTTAGGCTCAGTCTCTCGTCTGAACTTCATTCTCTTTGGAGTATGTCCGTCTTTTTAGTCTATGCTTATTGGCTGGATGAGTATTTCCATCTGGGTGACCTGAGAACCCCTCACACTTTGTGTATCAAAAAAGTAATGAGGTCCCTTTTAGATCTGGTCCTCCTCCCATCTTCTTTTTCACTCAGGCTTGGAGCCTGGGATGGTCCCTGACTCTGCATCCAGTAAGCCAGAGGCCTGTTGCTTCTCCATCCTCCAGAGCCCTCCCATCTCTCCCCTCCATTCTGGGTGCTCAGGCCTCCTTATCTCTCACATGATGTTAGCACCTGCCAGAGTCTCCCACCTCCGTTTCACCGTGGACAGACCACCAGGACTTCCTTCCACAGCCAAGTGTTGATTTTATCCTTTCTCTGCTCAGAAACCTTTAATAACTCCCAACTGTTCCTAATGGCATTTGTTATCTGCTTGCAACTACCTCTCTTTAATCGAATTCCTCCCTCCCTCCCTCTCTCTCTGTCTCCCTCTCTCTGTCTCCCTCTCTCACATACACACAGAGTCTTGATTAAAATAAACAATTCGCGGCTTCTCTAACACATCTCTAAGTTTCTTAACTCTGACTTTGCTCATGCTGATCTCCCCCTTACACCTCATCTGCCTCTTGAAATCCCACCCACCCTTCAAACCCAATTAAAATGCCACATATCCAGGATGACTTCTAACTGCCTCCAACTATTCCCGCATCCTACCAAATCCCGTATTCCCATGTCACACCCATTCTGTCTTGTGTCAGTTGTCTTGGTCTCCTAACTAGATGGTAGGCGCCCTGAGACTACAGGCTGAGTTCTGTTCCCCGGTCATGTTTTATAGATGGCAGACACTCCACACTTTTTGTAAAAGTTTATGAAGCTATGTTAAGTCGGTTTGTCTTAGGGAACGACCCTGTTAGCACGTGTAGCCCCTGAAATAGTTTTATTTTCTTCCCACAGATTTCTTGGAAAGGATGTATTTTCTCTTGTGTGCATGCTTTAAATATGTTTATTTAAACCTTGCATTTGCAGATTTAACTCATTAATCTATGGCAAACACCTGCCACATAACCCAACGGGCAAAGCCAGTCGTTGTGATCAAGCCAGACAGACAGCCATCACACATTCGATCAGAGAAAGTGCAACTTTATTCTCAAATTCGAATAAATGTGGGTGCTAAGTTTTAGATGGGAACCCTACCAGGGCTTCTGGAGGAAGGAAGGCACTGCCCACTTGAATATTTCTTACCGATGCTATTTTGCTCTCTTTATTCTCTTGCAGGAGGGCTGCATCCTCCAGTTGTCTCTTTGATTTTACACCCCGAGGTAATGTACCCGAGTGAAATGCAGGATCGATGATAAGCTCATCTTGCTTCTCTAATGTAAAGGCTCCTTGCATTGGGCAGGTGACGATGTGGAAACTGGCCGTCCACGGGTTTGAAATGCATAAAAATAGAAGTTGAATTTCTGAAAACGAATTTTGCTGAAGCTCTCCCTGCCTGTGTACCCCCTAAAAAGTCTCTTTGTACCCCGAGAATGTGTGCTCCTCAGTGTGAAGGCAGTTGACCTGGCATGAAATCACATGGATACACCTTGTTAGGGTTTTAGAAAATTGACCTTCCACCCAAGAAGGAAAGTCAAAGGTCACTTTGTTGCTTCACAAGATTCCCAGGTTCTTGCAGGTGAAATCGCTCTCTGAGAGGCAGTTTCATCAAAGAAAAAATCCCATCAAACTATTGGAACTCTTAGAAACCCAGCTGACTCTCAGGGGTGGTTGCAGTACCCTCCCCTGAGTGGTCGGACACGCTTAAGTTTTTATGGAGTCCCTGATAACTGAGCTGTCTGGGTGATATGCCACCCAATGCCCAGCAAGGGTTCGGTTTAATTCTGGGATGGTGCTCTCTTGTTTATACCCAAATGCCTACCACCATAGCATTGCCACCAGTAATCATAACCATACCCTTTACCACATTTAATTGGTACCCTAAATGAACTAGACACAATGCAGAACTCATCATGAGACTTAGTACCCTTACTATTATTAGCCTTGGAAAGCATTCATGTGATTTTACAGATATCCTGTCTGGCACTAAGGCTGTCTGAAAAAGAATCTTTGTTCAGTCCAAATTCTGCGGCAATTAGGTCATTTGATTTTGCCACGAGTTTGGCCTGAGAAAGAGTCCTATGGATAGGACAGGGCAGACTCACCTTTGGAGAGCCCCATGCTTAGTTTGGGGCAAACTCATCAAGAACGAATAATAAAATTTCAAATGGCTTCAGTTTGTTCAGCCTCACAACAAACCACCTCTAGTGCAAGAACAGTGATCAGGTTTCTGGCAGAGGGCCTCACACTCAGAATACACATTTGAAGTTATTCCAGGCATGTTTGGACGTAAGAGCCACACGCTTTTCCATCTCTGGGGTCTGTACGATCCACTGCTTGGAAGGTGAATCAGACCCTGATAAAAGCAAGCGAGGGGTCCTCTGCTGAAGGTCTGGCTGTTGTTCCAAGCCAGAGGCTGCAAATTGGTGGGCTGTGGGCCAGACCCGGTCTGCAGATGGTTCGTGGTGGTAGTGTTTTGTCTTCTTGTTCAGTGTTTCTTGAAAAACGTGAATTAAGCTTGTCAAACTACAAAACCTACAAAATTTCAAATAAAAGGCTGATTTTTTTTCTTCTCTTGAGACACTGAGAGGCTATTCCACAGTGGACTTGGCCCTGACAAAATGACAGCTTTAGAGGAGGGACATGCTTGTCCGTTGGCCCCGTCCCTACCTGGCTGTCTTCATTTTTTCATACTTCCTGCCTGATCTTGGAGCTATTTGGTTCATGGTAAGGCCCTTTTCCAGACCAGGTGCCTCACTGGCCTCATCGTGCTCCTGCTCTGTCCCTATCCTAAGCCCTTTGGACTCTGATTTCTCATCTTTTTGATGTCCTAATGATGTTTATATTTTTTCTTTCAAAATAGTAATTAGCCGTGCATCATTAATATTTACACCCCATTTTGCTAACCACATTGTTTTATAAGTCTTGTGCTTTTTCAGCGTGCACTGGGCCTTCTTTGATTCGTTCATAAAGAATGACATGGATTTATTACAAATACCTGAACTTTTGTGCTTGATTTCACACTTCATGTCAGCTTCTTCCCTTTTCTAAAAGTGACACATGCTTAATTTTAAAAAAAATTAACAGTGGAGTAAAAATGGTCAGTTTGGCGATGTTAGGCCCCCTACTGATATCAGTGGGCGGTCCCAACAAGACTAGGATTGAAAACTGTTTCTTGGGATTATTATCTCTGTGATAGCGGGCTTGTCATCCTCCAAGTACTCCACAGACCTCTCTTCTCCCCCATGTGTGGACTGTAATACACTGCAGAGGGCATATTCAGCCTTTCATTCTGGATCTCTACACTACTGTTCACTAAATGTTGGCTTCTGCATAAACTCCTTGGGATTTTACATGAAAAAATTTCAGAATTAAAAGGAAAAAAATGTGATGGGATTTATTGTTGATTGATACCTGAAATCCTTTTTTGAAAAAAAGGCACAGTATCAATCAGGGTAGCAAGCAACAGAAACATACTGCCAGTTCATGGGGATGTAGTTAGCTGACAGGCAACCAGAGTGTCTTTGAGAAAACTCTCCATTTATTTGGCGGTGGGGTGGGGTGGGGTGGGGGTGTGTGTGGAATTCAACAGGTTTTTTTGTTTTTTTTGTGTGTTTTTTTTCCCCGTATAATTCCACTGCATTTAGATTCGAGTTTGAAAAAAAGTCCTGTTTGGGGGCACTGAATTTCCATTCTAAAAAAAAAAAAAAAAAACTACGAAAACCGCAGTTTAAAAAAATTAACTCCCAGTAATTACTTTCTTCAAATTAACACACAGCCTATATAGTTGGAAAAAGAAAAGGATTTTGGATATATATTTTATTTGACAGTGTTTTAGAATATCATACAGTAAACAAGATTTCTGTAAAAGTTAATTTATCCATAGTGGTGCGTTTCATAAAAATAGTTGCTCACTTACAGTCTTTCTGTGACTATTAATACATGGAATTATATTTATAGAGATACAGCTGTACAGGGTAAATTCACAGCTAACACTACACAGAAATATTATTTGGAATGGAATTTAGATGATGTGCTGTCTTCACAGGTTATGGATTACAGCCGCATAAAGCAATTACTGCACAAGTAGTAGACTGTGAACTGTGCAAATTAGAGTTTATGCAAGCGTAATCTCAACTTTTTTATCCTTTTGTAACACATGGAAAATAAAGGTCAGAGGATACAGTACTGGGACGTGCAGCTACACTACAGAAGCATTGTCCAAAACCAGATTCAATAAATTAATGGCAAACTATACTGGATTTCTAGTCCAGGGGAGAAAGACTAATTGAGATTAAACCAAAAGTATTGTAAACTGCTACATGTGTTTGTTTGTGCTTTTGTTTATGATGAATGGATTCCATTTTTGGAAATTGCTTTTACAAGCTGCAAGATTCTTCACTTGAGGCTTTCAACCATTTTCTCCTCTTGTCAAACAACTAAACTACTCCTATGCCTGATGGAAATTAAATGGCTAGCGCTCAGGTTACTGCAATTTACAGAGAAGCAAAGAGTCAACGGAGGGAGGCTATTATGTGTGACCTTGGGTGATGGACTTGATCTCCCGTTCTACTTATTTGACTACAAGTTCAGGGAGGTGAGGCTTATTTGCATTTGAACTCCTGTAAGGGCCAGCATCTGGGAAGGATGAAACCTCATTCATTCAGGACAAATTAAAGAGAAACTGCCCTCAGAAACAGTTTGCCTTTTAATATGTGTAGCTACAAATAAGTACCAATGGATAATTAACTGAAGGTAACATTTTACAAAGGAATATTAAAAGGGCAGGGAAGAAAGGCAAGCCTTAGAATTTTAGTAGGGGATCAACCACAGATCCACGGAAGATAAACAGAAACATCTAGAGGTTGCTAAAGAAATTTAAAAAATGGCAAAGAATACAAAGACAAGCAAACCAAATGAAAATAAAAGGAGAAAGGATAAGGAAAGATAAAGCAGAAAAGAACGCTAAAAGGTTTACATTCTTTTATGAAAATAAATTGGCCATTATAAGATTTTTTAATATTAGGGATTCATTATAATCTGAGAAATATAGGAGAAACCCTTTGCTCTGTCAAAGTGAAAATGAAGTAACGGAAAGAGGATTTTAAAAAAGACAGTAAGTGTCAAAGAAGCTACTATCTTTGCTAGCCTGAGACAATAGGAAAGCCTTTTCATAAAGGAACTGCAGCGTTGCCAATCTTGACTGAACAAATTGTGGTCCTTCAATTATAAAATGCACATTTTAGATGAAAACCAATTAAGATCTATGAGCTAAACTGCAAAATTCTGACTTACGGCAATCTGCTCCCTAAGATACAATGTTTTTAAACCTTTTTTTTTTTCTACCACTGAAAATGTACAGAAATATGATTTGATCACAGAAATGGCAGTAAAAATGGCATCACACCAATGAATTCACTAGATTTCTAACTCGTCCTGCAGTATGCAGGGAACGTTGCTGCTAATACCGGTGATGGATGCCACGGGTGAGCCATGGAAACATGTTACGGGCGAACAGTTCCGAATGTTTCAAAGAAACCTTTTAACCCCTGTCTAGATATGTCGAGAACAATTTATTTACAACTCTTTAGATCAATTAAAAGATATAATCTTGTCTCAGTTTCCGCTTGCTCCGTGCAGTTTGATTTTTAAGGCGATATTCCAGTTCGTGATTGCTCTTAACTTGTCCAGTTTCTTGATATTAGAGTTTGGATGGCATCCAAATCCTTCATGCAGTGGGGGTAAATTTTTTTTTTTTCTTTCTTCCTTCCTCTTCTTTTTTTTTTTTTTAACTAAAGCTACACTGCACTGTCTCTCTCTGATGTTCTTCACGTTATTTTGGTTCTTCCATAGCTGCCCAAGCCCCCCCAATGGAACCGGGGCCTTTAGCATCAGTTTGGGTCTGCGCGTGGACGCTGTACCGCCCATGCTCGCCGGACACGTGGGACTTCACGTCGATGCTCCCAGGCCTCGGTGGCTCGTGGATCTACGCGTGTGACAGTGAAAATAAATTAAAACGCCGTGAGACGGAACCTAGGACGAACGGCCTGCAGGCGTCCAGGCGGGGCGGCGGGCCGCTGCCGCGCGCCTCATCTGCCCGCAGCCGAGGCGCCGGGCTTCAGGACGCCCGGCAGCCTGTCGGAGCCGGGCACTTTCCAAGGCCCGGGCGCCACGGCGGCCCTGCGCGGCGGGGCGGGCCCCGCGGGCCGCGCGCCCGGCCCTCGGGGCCCCGCGCGCGCGCCCGCCCGGCCCTCGGCCTCCCGCGCGCCGGGCCGCTCGGCGCCACCGCCACGGCCCGGGCCCGCGCACGCAGGCGCGGCCCCGCGGCCCTCGCGCCGGCCGAGCTCGGGGCCCGCCGCGGCGCGGGGCGCCTCCTTCCCGCCGGGCCGCGCCGCGTCCGCCGCGTCCGCCGCCGCCGCGGGCCCGGGCGCCCTGGCCTCCGAGGAGGGCCTGCCGGCCTCGGGCCGCCCCTGGCCGCCGGGTGCCTCCTCGAGCCTCGGCCGGGCGGCCCTCTGCGGGCTCGCCGAGCGCTCCCTCTGCTCCCCGAGGCGCTGCTTCTTCTGGCCGCCGGCTGAAAGCTCCTTTGGTTTCCTAACGTCGTGCTCCCTTTTGACATCCCAAGCTGGGTCTGGGCCTATCTGGTGGGAAGGGTCGGAGGGTGGGGCTGGATGTGATGGAGAGAATGGAGGGAGGACGTCTTCGAGGGAGACGCCTACTTCCGGCAGGCCTGGGGAGGCGGCGGCGGCAGAACTCCAGCAGCTGGGCTCGTCTGCGGACAGGAAGACAGGCGTTAGGGGCCGCGCCGCGCAGCCCTTCCGCCTCCCGCGCCCTCTCGCTGCGCAGGGACGAGCGCAGGCGGCCGGGGCCGACTGCTTTCAAGGGCCCAAGCCACCGCCGCTCCCACCCTCGCTGCCAACGGGGCAGCCGGCCGCACCCCCGGGGCGCTCTGTGTTCACCTCCCGCCGCCAGACCTCTTTACCCCGCCTCCTTCCCGCCGTGACGAATCGGGTGGGCATCGCTAAGGCCCCGCCTAGTCCATCCCGCGCCCTGGCGCCTTCTCACTCCCTGGGGTGTGTGCATGTCTGGCTTGGCAGCACTTGAATCAGTGGTTCTCAAACTCGACGACACGCCTGGATCACCTGGGGTGGCTGTGAAAAATACAGATTCCCCGGTGCCCACTTCCAGAGACTTCAGCAGCGCGGGGCCCAGGAATTCCCCTGCATTTTGAACAGGCACCGGATGATTCTGAGGAGGGTCCGAGAACCAAGCTTTGAGAAACACTGGTCTGAGTCTTCTGGAGGAAGTTGGAACCGTGCCTTTCAACCATGAGGTGTCACTCAAAGCATAATTAGCTACCCCAGAGACTCAGAATTTGGCTTAAGTCATCAAAAAACATTTACTGTTGTCTTTTAGAAATCGTTGTCCTTAATTCTTTTCAGTAGTTCTGACGTTATAGCAGGGCCAGACTAAGATAAATGATTCTTTCTAGGAAGCCTAGTTTCAACATTTATTTGGGGTCTCAGATCTCCCTACTTTGAGAAATGACTTGAGACCGTTTACAACAAAACACAAAAGAGAATGATAAAAATGAGAAATGATTTTTTTTTTTTTTTTTAAACTAGTCAGAAGCCAAGTAGGAGGACATACGTGTTAGGAATCTGAGATGGGTTAGTTACTACTATGAGCACCAACATTACTCTTGAGTTTCTAGCCACTAAATCAAAATTAAAGCAGGAAAATCCAATACAGTCATCCCTTGATATTTCTAAGAAATACGTCCCAAGACCTTTGGAAATCCTCAAATTTTGGAAGATCTTTCTAGAGTGTAAGTTCTCTTCACAGAATTGGCATGCGGTCATGAGTGGGAACAAAGAAACCACACTGGTATCTGAATGCTGGGTGGCAGGAGAGGCTCCTCACCAGCTCAGAGAGTCAGCCCCACACATCAGCCTCAGTGCCTGTGAATCCCTTCCTGCCGCTGTAACATTATATGTCGCCGACAATTAGAGGCCCTTATTCAGACTCAGTCTGTGAATGGTTAAAATTTGAGGATTCTTATCTGGTACTTTTGATGCTGATTTATAAAGAGGTAAGGAGAGGAAGAAGGCAGTGGGGTTGATAGGTCCAATAATTCTGGGCCACCCATACAATATCACATCAGTTATAAAAGTTACTCCTTTGCTGTGAAATTTGAATGGAGTATGTAGGGCACATTGTTCTTCTCTTCCTTCTTTTCATAGATGTATCTATTATCATGTTCACATAGTGAGAAAAAAGTCCTGGAAAAGCATCAGAAGACCCGGAATCTAATCCTGCCTCTGGCATTTACCAACATGTGATTTTGGATCAACTAGTTGATCTCTCTGAGCCTCATTTTCTCCTTTTATAAGGTGAGGATGAAATGTTTACCTCGTAGAGGTGAGACATGCACTTTCAAAGGGAAGAGCACTTTGCAATGGGAGGATTATGAGCATTTTTTACACACAGTTGAGCCACATTTCTTTTCTGTGTCCCAGGAGCTGCCTACTTACGACTGGGCCACATTAACTAGCATACTGGTAGGTGAGGTTTTGAGTAAGTGCAGTAAACCAGCCATTCCCAAATGCTGTAATTCTCAGGTGTGCTTTTGCTCTACTACTTCAAGGAATATTCAAGGGGCACCTGAGTGGCTCAGTCGTTAAGCCTCTGCCTTCAGCTCAGGTCTTGATCCCAGGGTCCTGGGATCGAGCCCCACATCGGGCTCCCTGCTCTGCGGGAAGCCTGCTTCTCCCTCTCCCACTCCCCCTGCTTGTGTTCCTTCTCTCACTGTCTCTCTCTCTGTCAAATAAATAAATAAAATCTAAAAAAAAAGAGAAGGAATATTCGAAAATCAAATGCAAATGTTTTCGTTGAAAGTTGGAGTATGTTCTGCTTCTGGCTGGGCTAGAATTTGAAAATCAAACTGTTATAGCAAAATGATAGATCGTGGCAACTCCATCATACAGGAAGATATTGCCTGAAAGAGTTAACAGCGATCTTCAAAAGGCCTCACTAGAGGGGAGCTGTGCAATGGTAGTATCTAACTTGGACCATGGTAATGCTGTTTCACATTTTAATATCTTTTCCCAACACCGTCCCCCTCCCCGCCTCTGCCAATTCCATCACGTGTGGCCGAGTCAATTAGCTAGCCTGGCATTACTGTGAGATACAGGGAGGTTGATATTATTCACACCATTTCCTGAAGGAGGAACTGAAGCAGAGAGAGGTTAAGTAATTTGACTAACATTACAAAATGGGTCAGCCAAGAATAAAACATCGGGTTTCTTTACTCTCTTTTACATACTGAGAAAGTTTTCCTAACATGTTGCCTTGCAAATAGGATCAAAGCGTGGGACATGGACATGCTCAGTGGCCCTGCGGTCCAACAGGAACTAGACCCCATCGTCACTGAACAGAATGGTTAGCATCTATTTCTGAACATCTTACTCTTGACAGTAAACTAGAAGGTGAAATCATTCAAAATGCAAAGACACAAAAGAATCGCTCTTATTGTAAAAAGATTTCTCAAGTATTTGTTTATAGATCAGTAAATTCGTAGTGGGAGAAACTGAAAGCTAAAATGTCCCAAGCCACGACTGACTGAGAGTATTAGTCAGAAGTTAAAATGAACTGAATCTTAAAAGTAACATGATTTAAAGGATGGGCATTTATATAAGTGGTTTAATAGTTTTCATTTCTCTGCACTCTTTCCTTATTTCCCCATCTCGGTGAGTGGCACAGCTGTCACTGGGAGTCATTCTTGATTCCTTTCTCTCCCTCACCTCACAAATACCATCCACCTGCAAGGCTTATTCGTCTTAGCTTCAAGTATATGTGGACTCCGTCAATTGAGGTGTGCCTTCCCTTTCACCACCCGAGGTCCAGGGCAGTCCCTAGAAGGATGCAACCAGTGTGGGCTGCCCAAGATAATCACAGTCAAAAGAAGGCCATAGTGTGGACATCTTTCATAAACCCTTGGCGATACTGTTAGAGAATTCAAAAAATGAATTTCAGTGTTGTTCAGACTTGAGAAGTTAAACGTAGGAGACTGTGAACCTGAGCTCAGAGCTCAGGACAGCTAACCTAGTTACCCTACCCAAGGGATGGGCCTGCCAAGCTACTGTTTCTCCCAGGGGCTGCTCCAGTAACTCACTCTTCTCTTTACCCCTGGTCTTGCCTACCTCTAATGATTCTCCATACAGCACCCACAACAATCTCTTTGCGACACAAATTAGATCATGCCATTCCTTCGCTTAAAACTTTCCGGGGATTCTTAACTGCTATGAGATTAAAATCCACAAAAACCTGCATGATCTGGCCCCTGCCAGCCTCCTCAGCTTCATCTCTATTTATTCTCTGTTCTCCACCCACACTGGTCTCCGTTCAGTTCCTAAATGCACCAAGCTCATTCTCTATTCTGGGATGTCATTGCTGACTCTTCTGCCCAGAAGGTTCTCTCCCCAACTATTCATATGGTGGGTTCTTTTTTTATTCTTTAGAACTCTTAAATATCACCCCAATCCAAGGTAGATCTTCTGCTGTCCTCCAGAGCGTCTTGTTTTTATTTCCTCATAGTACTTATCATTGGTCATTATATATCTGCCTGCTTATTCAGTTGATATCAGTTTCAACAGCTAGATCGCAAACTTCAGGAGGGCAGTGGCCACAGTGGTCTTGTTCATCACAGTGGGATTTACTGCCTAGCATGGGGTTCGACACAGTAATAAGTGCTCAGTGAATATCTGAGGAACGCATCAATCTGTTCCACAAATAGAAATGGAGGACTTGAAACCAAATGCCTACTTGAGCAAATACGTCAGAGCAGCTCTTCATTTAGAGAATAATCAGCAAAAGCAGGTTTGTATCTATGACTTCTGTCAGTTTCCAGAGGGAGGATGGTGGTGAAATGCTAGTGAGTATTTGAAGTGGGAGGGGAAATACATTTGGGGCAGGAGTGCAGAGGGAGGATGCCAGCAACAGAAAGGGCACTGGGAAGAGGTCTTGGCTTTTGTCAGCAGCCCCTGGGGTGGAGAGAGAGAGAGAGAGAGAAGCTCTGGATGGAAAACAGGCAGTTAAGTTCCCCGGACTTTTAACAGATGTTCTTTCCCTTGTTAATCTTCTCAGCCATGATGATGTAATGACTTTGCTTAAAGGAGCTTCATCTCTGGGGACTCATTAGTCAATGTGCCAGTGAATGTTCAGATGCACTACAGGCAAGATAGACCCTAAATATCTCACACTCTGGTGGGGGGAGAAGCAGGTCCCTGTCCTAAGTTAGGATCAGGTTTCTTCCCCTTCTTGTTGATTCTCCCAGTTTGGATCTATCCTAGATCCTAGGATTCTATCCTGGAAAATAGGCTGGTTAATACATAATATATATGAATAGTATATATGTACAGAAATCACACACACACACAAATATACTATTCTCTTTGAGTTAAAAGATGTATGACCTCTTGAATTAATTTGTAGGAACTTAGCAATATGAAACATAAAATGTAGTCTTCCGCTATGTAATCTTGCTATGCCTGAGATTAAAAAACAAACCAAAAAACCTCATCTCCTGTGTTTCAACAGCTTGTTTCTTTATGGAATATAATCAAGTGACAGTAACCAGAGAGGTGACCCACTAGGAATAGACTACTTATTGCAGTAAATAAGTATCTGCATTATTGGTTTTCCTAGGTGGCTCTTATCTCCAGCAAAAAGTTGTGCAGAGGAAAATGGAACCGGAATCAAGGAAGAGTTCACTTTATCTTGGGCTGAAGGCTGAGGGAGACCGGTCAGAAGAGAGCCAGGGACTGCTGCAGGGGAAGGAGGGCCTGTCTCCTGCCCCCCATCTCACCTCATAGCCCGAGGGCTTCCAGCTCTGGGCTGATTGGTCCCCCAAGGCCCTGCACTGCCCTCCTCCTCCCAATACAGGGCTGGGACGCAGAGCCTAACGGCTGCCTTTTGGATAAGGGTGCTCAGGAAGGTAACAATAGTATTACCACTATTGTATGACTAATAATGGTAACAGCTAACATTGAGTGAGGCTCTTTCTAGATACCAGTTACTCTTCTAATGTGTTTACCCACATGTAAATTGTACATTTTACAGATGAGGAAACTGAGGCACAGAGAGGTTAAGTAACTTGTTCCAGGCTTACGTAGCTTGTCCGGGGTGGAGCAGTTGAATGACTTTCTCAGTTGGGTGATGTTCTACAAACTCAGCTGAAACACTGTCACTAGAGACTCCTTTGCTATTCTCTATTTTTTTTTTTTAAGATTTTATTTATTTATTTGAGAGAGAGTGAGAAAGAGCACAAGCTGGGGGGGGGGGGGTGCCGGCAGAGTGAGAGGGAGAAGCAGGCTCCCCACCGAGCAGGGAGCCCGATGTGGGGCTTGATCCCAGGACCCTGGGACCATGACCTGAGCTGAAGGCAGACGCTTAACGACTGAGCCCCCCAGGCGCCCCGCTATCCTCTATTTTGATTGTGAAATGGGACTCATCTCTTCTTCTGGGGTAGTATCCTAGAAACCTCCATCAAAAGTGATTCTGCCAGAGGCAGATCCATCATTATTCTAAATGGAGGCTCTGATTGCCATTTGTGTCTGAACCTTGGACACAGAAAGGGCCGTCACCACGGTGAGGGTGTTAAATTTGTGAACATGCTGGGAACATGAGCTGGAATCAGAGGATAAGGAAATTAGATTTCTTAAGGGCAGGGATAAGACTATATTTTTTAAAAATTTCCCTCACAGTGTCACACTTTGACCTGGACTGAACTGAAAATACTCCTAGTAGGTATTGGAAACACTGAGTCAGTTCAAGGCCTACTTTTACTGCTCAAATGAATGAACTTACTCTGCAAAGAGATCCAGGGATTTGGTAAGTGTTCCTCCTTCTTATAAAAACCTTTCCTGTTGCAACCTACAGTTGGCTGGGCTGGAGAATACTGATGTGATTATACTGAACTATATTTTCTTCTAATTTAGGATATTACAGGAAAATATAAAAAATGACTAGAGTAGATCAAAGGACAGTAATGTGAAGTCATTTGGTGTTCAAAAGAAAAATCTTTTTTTTTTTTTTTTTAAAGATTTTATTTATTTATTTGACACAGAGAGAGGCAGCGAGAGAGGGAACACAGCAGGGGGAGTGTGAGAGGGAGAAGCAGGCTTCCCGCCGAGCAGGGAGCCTGATGTGGGACTCGATCCCAGGACCCTGGGATCACGACCTGAGCCGAAGGCAGACGCTTAACGACTGAGCCACCCAGGCGCCCCCAAAAGAAAAATCTTTTAAGGATGGGTCCAAGCCATAATGGTTCATTTGGATCTGTTCAACCATCACGAAGGTGATTGCTTTTTGTAACAAAATACAAAGAAAGATGTGCCTTTAAAAAACTTCTGAACAAATTAATGATTTTCCTTTGCTTTTTGCTCTTTCTGAAGCACTGTTTCCTGTCTGGAGGCATTGTTAATGGCATTCAAACATGTATTTGTGTCACCTTTGTTACCAGAGAGATGTGAACGAGGTGTTCTAAACATCAATACCTTTAAAAATTGTGACCGTATTTGCTTATCTTTGCTTCATGTTTATACTCGTTCTGAGAGCATAATCAAAGGTACAGCAGTAAACCTGTGGCAAACTTGACCTCCAGGGGTGAAGGGGCAAATCTCAGGGCTAATGGTCCTATTGATGATGGGGCTACCATTTACCGAGGGCTTCATCCATCACAGGAACTGTGCCAGGTGGGTCCTACACATGATCCTTTAATCCTCACAACAGCTCTGGGCAATCCAATGCTATTATCCCCACTTCATAGATGGGGAAACTGAGGTTTAGATACATTAGGCAATGTGCCAGGGCCACCCAGCTGATAAGTGAGAATGGACAACTGACTACATAACTCCAGAGCCCAGGCCCATAACTACATAACTGATGGACAACTAACTACATAACTCCAGAGCCCAGGCCCAAGCCACTACTCTATTTTGGTACTTTTTAACTTCTTCCACATCAGGACCCATGTAGAAAAATATATTACTTATATATTTTTATACATAATAAATATACATATATATATTTAAAATACATTTAGTCAGTGCACTGGAGTAAACAGATGGAAATGATCAAGGTCTGAAGAATCGGGCCAAGCCTCAAGGGCCTCTGTATGCCTCAAGGGCCAAAAGGGGTTATTATCTTAGTATAACCCATCAGAAGTGTGTCAGGGAGTGCAGATTATGTAACTCAGCTCTATTTTTCAACGAGGTAAAATCTTGATGACCCAGGTTGACCTGGGAATGTGGGGATGCTCAGAGATCAGTCTCAATGAGTAAAATATCTGCATTACAGGATATACGAGAAATACGCTGGTTCATTTATTTTAAGCATGTTTTGGAAAGCAACACATTCTACTTTTCAAATAAAATCTTAAATGAAAGCCCGATTTGTGAAACAAATAAAAACGGAACGACTTTGGTTAGGTGGGGTGGATCCAAAGCCTCTTACCATTCACCCCCTCCCACCTGCACTGGTCTCTTCTGCCCTACTTAATCCCCATGACCTAGTCCATCCATCTGCCCACCCACCTGCCCTCAGGTAACCGTCACACCTGCCCTGGTCTTTAGGCCATTTCTCAGGCACCCTGAAGCTCTAATACAACAGTTTGAAAACCACTACACGAAGAAGAGGTGTCTCTAAAAGCCCCTGTTAAAATGCAAAAATCCCCATTCAGGGGTGGGAAGAGGAGAAAGTCAGGGAAGATTTGTTTGATCGATTTTTTTTTCTATGTAGTAGTAGCCGGGAGTTGGACTCCGGGGAAGGGAGACAAAGTACGGGGAAGTCTTGCTGGAGGAAGGGGATGGAAATGTCTGCAGCAGAGCTGGCAAGCAGAGGCCGGACCTTGCCATCACTTCGCCTGGGCCGGTGTAGCCGCTGACAGAGCGCAGGCCTGCTGAGTAGACAGTGGCCCTGCGTGTCTTCAGGAAGAGTAGTCGGCAGCTCGCGGAGGAACGGGACAACGGAGGGCCTGGCGTCAAGCTCTAGTACTGCACTCGGCGTGGACTTGGGCAGGTCATTTAACCATTCCAGCCCCAACTGCTGAGGGAAATGGAAAACTGAGAGTTGGGCAAGGGTATCTGCCCTGCTTCCCTCCCAGAGTTGGGATCAAATGAAATAAGCTGTATGTTTATCTACGTGTCAGCCATTAAATAGTTAAACCCAGTTTTAAAAATGGGCAAAAGAGGGCGCCTGGTGGCTCAGTTGGTTAGGCGACTGCCTTCGGCTCAGGTCATGATCCTGGAGTCCCTGGATCGAGTCCCGCGTCGGGCTCCCTGCTCGGCCCGGAGTCTGCTTCTCCCTCTCCCGCTCCCCCCCTTGTGCTCTCATTCTCTATCTCATTCTCTCTCAAATAAATAAGTAAAATCTTTAAAAAAAAAAATAATGGGCAAAAGAGGGTACCAAAGATGATATCTGAATGGCAAATGAGCACATAAAAAGATGCTCAACATGACTAATAGCAAAATGCAAATTAAAACTATAATGAAGGACACCTGGGGGACTCAGTCGGTTAAGCGTCTGCCTTCGGCTCAGGTCATGGTCCCAGGGTCCTGGGGTCAAGTCCCGCATAGGGCTCCCTGCTCAGCGGGAAGCCTGTTTCTCCCTCTCCCTCTGCCTGCCGCTGTCCCTGCTCATGCACTGTCTCTTTCTCTCTCTCTGACAAATAAATGAAATCTTTAAAAAAATAAAAATAAAACTACAATGAGATAGCACTACATGACTACTAATATGGCTAAAGTAAAAACCAAACCAAACCAAAACAACAACCTGAAAATAACAGGCAAGGACGTGGAGCCAGTGGGAACTCTCATATGTTTTTGTTGGACATGAGAAGTAGAACAGCCACTTGGGAAAACAGTTTGGCAGTTTCTTAAAAAGTGAAACATTTAGTGACTCTAGACCACCACCATCCCACTCTGAGGTTATCTACACAAGGCAAAGAAAGACTGAAGTTCACACAAAAACCTGTATGTGGATTTCTACAGCAGCTTTATTCTGATTCACCAGAAACTGGAAACAACCCAAATGTCCATCAACTGGTGAACGGGTGAACACACTGGGGCAGGATGGATGGTGCTCAGCCACGGAATGGAACAAGTTACTTATCCACCCAACAGCACGAGCGAATCTCAGCCGCCTCAGGCCGAGTGAAAGAAGTCAGGTCGAAAATGTTACATTCTGTATTATCCCCTTTATGTGACATTCTCGAATAGATACTACTGAAGGGGCAGAAAACCGATTAGTGGGTTCCAGGGCTTGGGGGTGGGAAGAGGCTTGATGACATGGAGAATGAGAATTCTGGGGAGATTATGGAACTATTCTGTATCTTGATTATGGTAGTGATTATATAACTGTATGGGTTTTTCAGAACGAGTAGAATTGTACACTGAAAAGGGTGAATTTTACTGTATGTAAATTATACCTCAATTTTTTAAAATGTGAAATAATTAATAGTGCTGATAAACTGTTTCTAAGCCTGGTGCGAAAAAGTCTTTTTACAGTGGTTACAACCTTTTGCAAATAATGTTTCCACCACTCGTTTGCTTAGTAACCTCCCCGCCTCCCTTACCACTGCACTAAGATAAGTCTTAGCCCAGTGAAACTGATAATGAATTCCGAGTTCACAGAGTTAGCAGAATCTGAATCGAAAGGTTTTACACTAATCTTTAGAAAGCATCTTTAATCTTAAAGCTTTTCTAGAATCGTGTTCTTCATCACACAAGTACAGCCCTGTCTGAGGTGGCAGAGAGTGGAAATAGGGATGAAAATAATCAATCGTAAGGCACTTATTTCACGGGAGAAACGATGGAAACTGATAATAACCACCTCTTGCAAAGACAGAAGAAATGGAAACAAGCCACTCGGAGGATACTCTTGATCTCCAACTAAACCCATGCCTCTGTCGTACCCAGACAAGATCCTCTTCACACTCCCTTCATCTGTTTCTGTAAGCCATTCATGGGCAAGACTCAGGCATCAGATTAACCTGCCTCTGGACTGAGGCCCCGCAAGTGATGTGCCCCCACATCCCCCATCAGAATGTCCCTGGGGAACACAGTCCCTTTTTAACAATTCTGGCTCTTTCTTTCTTTCTTTTTTTTTTTTAAATTTAATTTCAACTAGCCAACGCACAGTACATCATTAGTTTCAGATGTAGAGTTCAATAATTCATCAGTTGCGTATAACACCCAGTGCTCATCACATCACGTGCCCTCCTTAATGCCCATTGCCCTGTTACCCCATCGCCCCCCACTTCCCCTCCAGCAACCCTCAGTTTGTTTCCTATAGTGAAGAGTAATTCTGGCTCTTTAAAAAGGAAACGAATTAGTGGAGGCAAAGCTCTTGTGTCTGGAGTCATCCAATGTTGTTGTAATCATATTCCATCCATTATTTTTTTTCCTGTATCCAGTTTTATTTCTCAAAATACTGTCCTCTCATCCATCTCTCTCTCTCTCTCTCTCTCTCTCTCTCTCATGTTGGGACCCAGGAGCCAGCAGCTCTAGCTATCCTTTTTTTTCCTTTAAAAAGAACTTGCTGATTTCTGATCACAAAACACAGGGAAGCAGCAAGGACAATGCCTGTAACCTCATGGGTGTAGGTCTTCCCCGCCTGTGCACGACTGTGAATACACTTGTACCACACCAGGCTCACCGCCCCCCCCACCCCCCCCTGCCACAGGCATCTTCCCACATCCTAACAGCTGCAGCATAGAGCACACGACCATGTGAAAAGTTTCAAACAGATGCCCCACTCACAGCGCAGGGTTCCCCGCCGATGACGGTTTCCCAGCTCCCTTCTGCAAATACTGAAACCGAAGGAACTGGTTGTTCCTACACTTGATTTTCTAAAGTAGGTCATAGACAAATTATGCCTTCACAAATCTTAGAGATGTGTAAAGTAACTTTTTAAAGAAAGCCTTTCTCAAATAGGAGCAGTGACTTAAGTCCTTTGTTTCCCTAGCCGTGTAAGAACCCAGCACCTGTGGCACCTGGATGGCAGCCCTCGGGGCCCCCACATCCCAGGATGGTGCTGGAGGAAGGGAAGGTCAGGCCAAGCATGAGGAATAAACCATCTTTAATGCGTCCACCCTGGGAATCCTTGGGTATTGAGGATCTCTGTATTTTGCTCAAATTCCTTCTCCATGTTCTGTTCGGTTTGTTTCTCTAACCTCATGAGCTGTTTTAATGGATCTTGGCCTTCACCTTCCTCTTCCCCTCCAGGATGGCTGTCACCTCTTGGTACTTCCAGCCAGTGTTGTGAGCCAGGCATCCCAGGTAGACAGACTTTCACAGAGGAGGAGACACACAGCCTCGAGGGCAGCAGGAACCACCAACTGCTTTTTCTTGTCACAGGGTGGTGGGGTCCTATCCAACTTTACCCTGGTAGTCAGGACGGCCTGGCCTCAGTCTGGTGGGCAGCATGTCCCTACTGTTCACCCAAATATGTGGTAGGGGCCACAGGACCGGTTGGTGTTCATCCACTTGCTGAGGAAGGCCAGGTATTTTAACTTGTTTCTGTAGAAATTGCCAGAAATGTTCATTGCCCTCACAGTGCACAACCACCACCTTCCAGCCCAGCAGTAACCGCTTGGCAATGATGGGCCGTGATGGGTTCCTGGGGGTCATGTAGCACCAGACCTGCCTTTCTGCCATTTTTGGCAGATGCCTGGGGAAACCTTCCCCCCCCCATCCAACAAACATTTATTGAACACCTACTACTTATGTTACACAGAGCTGTGCACTGAAAATACACCTGTGAAATTCATGGGCCTTAGTATCGTAGTGAAAGAGACAGAAAATTAATATACAAATAGGTAACAATAAGTCTGATGTGGATCAGTACCACACAAGAGAATAAGGTAAGGCAGGGAGGTGGAGAGAAATGCGGGTGCTGTGTCAGGTAGGGCGGTGAGGGAAGGCCTCGTGGATGAGCTGACCCTGAGCGGGGACTTGAACGCCAAGTAGCAGGTCACGCGGGCAAAGACGGAACACGTGCACAGGGAGGGCTCTGTGTGGTGGAGGAATGGTAAGTTGGATCGGGAGGCAGAAGGAGGCAAGAGTGAAATCGAAGGCTCTTGAATTTTATTCTAAGTATTTTGGAGCCTATTGGATGGTCTCACGCAGGTGAACATTTTATTTTATTTTATTTTTTTTTTTTTGTTATTTTTTTTTAAAGATTTTATTTATTTATTTGAGAGAGAGAGTGAGAGAGAGAAAGAGCACAAGAGGGGGGAGCGGGAGAGGGAGAAGCAGACTCCCCGCCGAGCAGGGAGCCCGATGCGGGACTCGATCCCGGGACTCCAGGATCATGACCTGAGCCGAAGGCAGACGCTTAACCGACTGAGCCACCCAGGCGCCCAGGTGAACATTTTAAAAGGCCAACTTGGCTCCTGGGTACAGAATGCACTGCTGGCGGAAGCAAGACACCAGTCTGGAGGCTACTGAGGCCCAGACAGGAGATAACGGTGTCCTAGGTGAGGCAGGTGGGGGGAAGGGGCCAGACTCAGGCTGTGGTTTGAAGACAGACTAGGCTGGACCTGCTGATGGGCTGGATATAGGGTGTGAGTGAAAGAGAAGAGCCAAGGGGGACCTGAGGTTTTCTTGTGTATTTATTCACTAGAAGATGCGCTGACCATTGGGCAGGCGTGTGCTAGGCACCGGTCATGTGAAAATGAGCAAGACACAGTTAAGGGCCTCGAGGAACTCCTCGTGCACAATTTCAGATTCCTAGACTTCCAGATGCAAGTACGGAGTGCTGTGGGGTGGGCACACACGAGAACGGATTGTTCTGTGTTTGGGACGTGGAGATGGTTTTAGTTTAACTTTAAAGGGGGCATAGACACAGAAAGTACAGAGAGTATTCCAGAAAGTGGGATCAGCAAGTGCTCAGTGGGTTGTGGGAATGCTGAGGGGTGTCTGGAGTAGTGGAAGAAGAGAAGGCTGGGAGAGCAGGTTGGGGAGAACATCACCCTAAAGATAGTGGAGAAGCTTTCAAGCAGGAGCGTGGTCAGGGTGGGGGATCCTCCTCCTTATCTTACAGGTGAGTCATCCACTGATATTGACAAAGAAATTACACACAAACTAAGACTTATTCGATGTGTGTTGCTTCCATCAGAGTATCATGTTGTCTTAGATTCTTTTATAAAGAAATGCAATTTCCTTTTCTCTTATTAGTATTGGCAAACGGAAGCATGGTCGCTCTTCGGGCAGAGAAAAACTATTAATCTCGCTGTTAATGAATATTTATCAAACATCTACTCTGTGCCAAGCACTGTGTCGACTGCTGGGAATTCAGCACGAACAGGATGACATTCCTGCCCTTGCAGAGCTTGTTACGTGAGGTAGATAGAGAACAGATGATTGCAAATGTGATGTATCATCAAAAGAAAGCTAAGGAAAGCAAAGAGTGCTACAGAAGCATTTAATGAGGTGCTAACCGCCTTTAGGAGCTCAGGGAGGCTCCCTGAGGAAATGGTCTTGAAGTGAAAACTAGATGGATTAAAATTTTGTTAGCAGTAGCAATGTCATCCCCTAGTTCTTCAATAATGAGCCTTTTTTCAAGTGGTTGCTTCTCTTCTGCTTTGAATCATGCCTGGCTCTTGCCTACCTTGAAGAGAGAAAAAACCCCCACATCTCTCACTTTCACATACCCCAAACTAAGCTTTTCATTATGTTCCAGAGTGAGCCACACAATCCAGACTTCCCTGCACTCAGACCTGCCCATGCTCATTCCCGGGTTCAGGTTCTGGGCCATGGGCATGATCCTGGAGGGGGCTCCAGAGAGACCACCATGGTCGAAACCTAGCCCGTGAGCTGAAGTATGACAGGAGAGGAAACGATGATGAGCTTCCTCATCGGTCTGGCATGCAGAAGACCACCGAGTCCATTCAGCAGGTGTGGGGACTCACTGGAAGGTTTGAGCCTGACCTTGTAATGGCAGGATTCATGAACACGGGAGACAGGAAAGAGTCCTGAAATCTAGAGTTGAGGCAGCGTAGATTTACATCTTAGCTTTACTACTGACCGGCTGCGTAGCTTTGGGCAAATTACTCAACTTCTCCGAGCCCAAACGACACATTATCTACCTCAGACATCTGTTATGAAAATTAAAATTGCCCACACTTTTGTAAAAGTTAAGTGAGCATCTGCCACAGTTTTGGGCACATAGTAAGCAGTTGTAAATAATCATGATAACGGTAAAACGAAACAAAGCAAAACCCCAAACCCACTAACATTCGCTGGGCGCTTATTCTTAATGCTAAATGCTGTGCGTGCATTCTGTCATCCAAATGTCACCTCCTGAGAAAGGAGCAGAGCCCAGGAGGCATCCGGATAAAAAGAGCAGTCATGGAGGCAAGCAGAGGTTGTGGCCCACATGTCGGCACCGTCCACACCTGGCCCGGATGGGATCACACGCCTCTCTCTGAACTTAGGACCCCAGGGCTGCTGTAACCTTAGCTCCAATTCCATGTCCCTGGTTATTACACCCTTTTGCCCCCATCAGGCCGCTGATGATGCCAAAGAACTTTACTCCCTACCCATGGGGTTGTGAAAGCCTCCTCCGGCATCTCCCCTGCTTTAATCATCAAGCACAAAGGATGATACCATTGGAAACCCGCGGAGCCCTCAACCATGTTCAAGCTATAGTTCCCACGGAGTGTGGGGGGCAAGGGGCGGTAGGGCGCAGGGTGTGGAGAGTGGGGCTGGACACTATAATGGAGGCCAGCTGGAGACACAAGGTGGTCTGGGGCGAGGGGGTGGGGGGTGCTGTGGGAGGCAGTGAGTCTGCCTCACCTTAAAAAGGAGAGTTTGGGCTGGGTTTTGATAAATACTGCCCGTGAATTTTTAGCTCTGCAAATAGAGCCTCAGACCTTCCTAGAAACAAGCCAGTGGGTATCAATTTCTGTAGCACTCAGGGCTCGTACATAATGTCTGATTTCAAGCGGGTCGAATTTCATTTTAGCAAAAGATAAGGCTTTTTATGGAAGTCACTTCTCCAGGAATAAAACGGAACTGAGGAAAAACACGAGAAACTCGATTTGACTATCGCTGCACATAACGGTTCATCTGGGCGCTGGATTTTAACAGGTCTGTCCACGTACAGCAAAAGCCACACGCGCCAGCAAGCCCTGCTGAGCCCTAATGCAGCGGCCTAAACGGGGGGCTGCAGGCGCGCAGGGGGCCGAGGCCGGCCCGCGGAAAGGATAGCGGCCATTGGGTGCAGAGGGGTTGCTGGTGAGTCGCCGGCAGCGGAGAAGACCCCGACACAAAGGCCAAATTTGTGCAGCAGGCTCCCCCTGAACGATACCCACCTGCTGAAGAAGGTGGAGCTAGTTCCTGGGCTGCGGGCGCACTTGTAGCCTAAACGCTGGGCCCCCCTCGTGGCGTCACAGGGGTAGACCCCTCAGCTTCAGTATCACCTCCTCAGAGGCCTCTCTCACCACCCCGTCCGAAGTGGTTCTTTCCTGGTTCAGCTCCTTGGTTTCTTTGACAGCATTTACTACAGCGTATTTGTGTGTGTCTCTGTTCCTAGAATATAAATTCTCCTAGGCAGGGCCTGTGATCTGTCTTGTTCCTGGTTGCACCTTCAGCGTCTAGCGGTGCTGGGCACATACGACTCCGTGTTCAATAAATATCAGTTGAATGAAAAATCAATAGATCAGTCAGAGATCACTCATTCCCCTTTCTTGAAAGTAGAACGGGAGCCAACCTTAGTAATTTACAGAAATGTGGAGAAACCTCATATATTTGTAATAAATGCATATGAATTGTAGGGGAGCAAAATTTGCCACCCCAAAATGTGTCTCTTTGGCATGAGGATTATTTTAGGCTGATTATTATTATTATTATTTTTAAAGATTTTATTTATTTATTTGACAGAGAGAGACACAGCGAGAGAGGGAACACAAGCAGGGGGAGTGGGAGAGGGAGAAGCAGGCTTCCCACTGAGCGGGGAGCCCGATGCGGGGCTTGATCCCAGGACCCTGGGATCATGACCTGAGCCGAAGGCAGACGCTTAACGCCTGAGCCACCGAGGCGCCCCTGTGTTTTATGTATTTTCTGTCTTATTTCTATGTGTATGTGTACACTAAAGCGGGATTATATATATATTTGTTATAGTACACAGACGCTTAATGACTGAGCCACCCAAGTGCCCTAGGCTGATTATTTTTAAGAAACAAAGACTCAAGAAGTTTTTTTTTGTTACCTCCCCCCTAAACTGTCCAGAAACATTTAGATGGGGGTGCCTGCAACAAGAAAGAGAGCTATCACCAAAGATAACTTTGTTTTATATCTGAAAGACTTGTCTGCCTGGCATGGCGAACATCTGCTCTTCCCATCTCCTGTGAAATGCCTTCCTCTCCTTGGAAGCCCCAAACCCCTATCCTCTTCTCCTTAGCTCAGGTACCACATAAACTTCATCTGCCTGACTGCCTCTGGGTCTCATATTCTCCTGTTAATCTGATTATCACCTTATTGTCTGATTAGACCGCCAGAAGAATCTAGAAGGGTAGAGGAAAAACTTGCCCTCCCTGAGAGTTGGCAGTGTCGGCAGGATTTACGTCCTTGTGAGGATATTGCTCCCTCCGAGGCTGCTACAGCTGAGAGGTCCTGACACGTCTGACAAGTGCCAACAGAAGGTAAGAATTCTTTCCATGAGGGTTTCCCAGATCTCTGCCTGCAAGGTCTCTGTTGGTAGCATGCATGATGAGAATCCTTTTTTTTTTTTTTTTCTTCTAAATTTAGTTTAGCAGGATAAAATATTTGTGGAACTAATTGCTCGGGTATAGCCATTCTGGTTAAAAAAAAGAAAAAGTTGGTAATGAG
Organism: Mirounga angustirostris; assembly: GCF_029215605.1. NCBI lineage: Eukaryota > Metazoa > Chordata > Mammalia > Carnivora > Phocidae > Mirounga > Mirounga angustirostris. Next base: position 84,233,295 of record NW_026991720.1, on the reverse strand, counting down.
CACTCCTGGTTTTTATCGATCCTTTTCCTCCCAAAGATTGTCAGTATTTTTCTCTGTCTCTGTCTTTTGTGTCGTTTGTCCTAAGGAGGAAGAACCATCGTTCGGGCAGAACGCAGGCAAAGGCACTACAAGCCTGCTGTTCAAGCTGGCCGCACAGACTGGCGGGCTCGTGGTTACCAGAGCCGCATCTGCGAAGCAAACTTGGCTGTGAGTCCCCTGTGTGAAAACTGGATGAGGCTTTTCCTTTCATCTCATTCTATGTCCTGAGAGCTTGGCTCTGTGACTAGGAGAATATTCCCTCTGTTCCCCACCATCGGGAAGGTACGTCTACTGGTGCACGTGGGTGGCCAGGGGAACAGCCTGGGGTTCTGTGACACAAAGTCACACGCAGCACTGTCTTCGCCAGCCATGCCAGCTCTCAGGGGATTTGCCGTAAAGGGTCCCAGTCCTTAAGAAGCTTTGGTAGCCTCCGCCTTAGTTTCTTCGGTAGCGCTGGGAAAGGCTTGTTTCAGGAGCACCTGCCTGGTGTCTCAGATTAGCAGGTTTGTGGCTGGAGGCATCTCACGTTCTTGTGGGAAACCAGGGACCCTGCTGTCACGACACCATCCTTACCACCTGTGCAACTAAGGCTTTTGCTTTCCTAGACAACCTTTGGCAGTGAACTTGCTGGATCTCGTGAGGGCTGCGTATTTTGCATTGTCTTTTGGAATGTTTTTTGCGTCCTTGGTCAAGCCATAAAGAAGCTTATTAGTTTGAGTCACTGTTGAGATTAATAGGTCCCACTTGTCGATGGCCAGAGGATGGATCTTTTGAATTGAAAACTTCTGTATTTGAGAAATTTTGGAGAGCTCTCATCCTAAACTATCGCCTTATTGGCACCTGTGGAAAAGACCAAATTAAAAAGTGGATACAAGGAATTATAATGGCCAGCCTTCGGGACTCCTTTTTATAAGATGAAAGAACCGAAATTAGACTTGGAACAAAACTAAAACTCCACATTCAACGTAAATTCCTCCTTCCTAAAATCCAAAGAATTAAGCATGCCACCTTTCAGCATACCTGCTTATTTTATGTCTAAAAACTGCTGTTCCAGAACCTGTAGGTACAAAAACCAAAAAATGCACAATCCTGCTAAGCTTGTCCTGTGTCCTAAGAGCTTGGCTTGGCGTTCTATCTGCCCAAGACCTACAGGGTCTTGGTTCTTTTGACTCTCTTTGGGAGTGACTCTGGATCTTGAGAAGGTAGTAACCTTTGCACCGTCTTTGAAGACATCTCTTGAGGCATGAAGTTGTTCCGTATTGCCCAAATATTTACCGCTTGTCCCAGCTAAAAGCTGACAAGATATTTTAATTTTTTGAGGGGGGGAAAGGGTAGAAGTTCTGTGGCTAAAAGTTGATTCGAAGTTGGAAGCTGATATTCAAAGCCAGATAGGATTTTGTAAGGTCTTTTCTCCAAAGCTGAAAGGAAACCATGTGCCCACAGGAAGAGAAGCAAATGGAGATGATGTAGCTGGATGAGTGGATCAGCCCTTTGATATCATTTAGGCTGCAACTCAATTCCTCGGGAAAAAAAAATTGAGAGCAACTGTTCTTATCTGAGTCTTTGCAAAACTAAAAAAAAAAAAAAAAGTGTAGCTCTAGAAGCAATCCAAGGTCCATCTATTCCTTTTTACCAATCTTAAAACTTCCCCTATTTATCTCAAAAGGCTCGTGAATTATTGGCCTTAGGAAACCAAAGTCCTTCTTGGAGGAACTTCCATTCTTTCTTTGTTCCTTGAAGAAGTAAATCTTACTATATCTTTGAAATGTAAACACCCCAGGAGGTATCTAAAATGATGCCCATATTCATCTAAAACTAAAGGGGAAAAAGGAAAAGAAAAGAAAAAGAGGGCTTTTAAAAAATACAGACTCCTCCATAGTTTCCATAAGATTACTTGTCAAGGACAAATACAAATCAGCTACAAATCAGGCATCTTCACTAATATGAATAGTAAAAAGCTTTAGCCATCTGAGTGGGTAAACTTAACTTATAAACTAGTGAGGTTTCTATTATATCTGATTCATTGCTAAATTTTTAAAATTAAAAGCTACAAGATCTGTTTGTATGTATATATGTACAATATAGGTATGATATTTTTCTACCCCCGGATGGCATTGCCAAAATTAATTTGTAAAAGAGCTCTGTTTATTGATTGGCTTAAAATTAAGTACTTATAAATTAAGCATTTCTAAATCTCAGGAATATGACAGAAACTAACCCAAATGTTTTTCAAGTTTATGTGATCTAGGGTATTTTCAGTTAAGTTTGCTGGTTTAATTAATACAGACATGTTTTTAGAGTTATCCACATTAAGCATAGTACTTGTATTCCACTAAAACTCAAATAAATTCATGTTATTTTGGTTACAAAATTTGTCAGCAAAAAGCCAACCAAACAAAAAACAAACGAAAGAAAATCTTAAGATGATAGCTAATTGATTTAATATCTCATGAAATTTTCATGAGTAATTGAGGTATGATTGTTAAGAACAAATGAATTAAGTAGATGTGAGTGAAATAAGAGTTTTTAGGTCAACTTTTTTTTTGCAATGATTTCTTTATGAAATGTTTACTTAGTTTCCCAAATCTCTTTGGTAACTTCCACCCATAGAATTTTGTTAAGTTAAATGATGAGAATTCATTGTCTAAATCATTTCCAAGTAAAATAAAATACTGAAACATTAATTGCTAAACAAGTCTAAGTTTACCTATTTTTGTCTTCTTATTGCAGGGAAACTAAAGATGTTTGGGTGTGTTAGTAAGTATGTCTTGTGCCACATTGGAAGATTGTATTATGGAAGAGGGGCATAGGCCTGTGTGCTGTGAGGTCTCTGGGATGGTTTTCTTACATTGCAGGATGGAGCCTTCATTTCCTGGACAGTTTCCATGTGAGTTAGGCTCTGCTTTCTCAGGTTGCTGGTCACGTTGGATTAAGATCCACCCTAATGACCTCATCTGAACATGATCCCATCTGCAAAAATCCTCTTTCAATGTCAGGTCTCATGCATAGGTCCCCAACTGTGTCTACCATGTGCCCTGAAGTGTCCAAACCTTGGGAATGATCCAAGGGAGCCTGCTGTGGGTTCAGAAGAGCTGGCTCACATGCTCATTCTCAGCACATCTCATGCCCTCTTGCTTCTAGCACGTCTGGACCTTTTCCCAGGTGTATGGGAAAGTGAAAGCAGAGCAAAGGAGGACAGTGACTAAGCAACTCTCCAGCACAAGGAAGGCGAGAGTTGGAGACTCACCAATGAACAGGGTCACTCAACCCACTGTTACCTAGTCCATTTGTGGTCACCAAAAAGATGTTGCTGGTTGAACTGGGGCATCCCCAGTCCCTGGGTCCTCGATCTAGCCAGACCCAAAGTAGTTACCGAAGGTTCTAGGTTTTGTCATGAGAAGGGATTCAAGGACAGGCATGCAGCAGAATGGATGAGTAACAGAAGCAGAAATTTTCCTATTCTTTGACTTGGTTGTGTCTTCCGGCTCAAGACTCTGCAATAGGTAAACCCAATTTTGGGTAATATTAGTATTCACTAGAAATTAAAGTTTCTTTCTTTTTTCCTTCCTTCCTTCCTTCCTTCCTTCCTTCCTTCCTTCCTTCCTTCCTTCCTTCCTTCCTTCCTCCCTCCCTCCCTCCCTCCCTCCCTTCCTTCTTCCTTTCTTTCAAGTGATCTCTACATCCAATGTGGGGCTCAAACTCATGACCCCCAGATCAAGAGTCACACATTCTACCAACTGAGCCAGCCAGGCATCCCTAGTAATTAAGCTTTCTAAGGATTAAGAATTCCAAGTTTTCTACAGGTTAAGAATTCTAATTAATATATATAATTAAAGCTACTAGAGATAATTAGGGAAACATCTTGAAAGAGGACTTTAACAACCTCCATTTTGACCACAGTCTGTACATTCTAACTTATGAAGTTCTTTCCAGCTTCACTTTTAACTCAGGCAAAAGATCCTGCTGGCAAAACATCCTGTGATGGGAACTGAAACTACCCCTCAAGCAATGATGACTGCCCTGATGGCCGCAAGACCCAGTGTGATTGACCCCCAGATAGTAATGGACTTGACCTTTACTGCCCACCTGCATGTACCCACCAACCTTTGTCTGACATTTTCCTAATATAAACCTACAAGAATTTTCAGCACATTGGGGACAGTCTTGGAGATGCTAGCCTGCTATCTTCTTGATGTTGTCCTCACTAAAATAAATTCCTTTCTTGTTTCACCACCACTCGTCTCTCTGCCTTTGGATTTTGTCAGTGGCAAGTGGCTGAACCCGGTCTGTTTGGGACTCCTGGAGCAGGTGTTCTTGCACACTTGGGCCCTGATTACCATCTCTGTATGCAAGGAAAGTAAAATGTGTGTTGAAAGAAAGTTGTAAGAGGTTTGTGGAAAAGGAGTCTTTGGAAAGGAATTTTTTTGTCGCCAGGGCTGGCTAAGACTGGAATGAATTTAATTAAGGGAATAAGCTTTAATATCAAAAGTCAGCTGGTACAAAATTAAAATTTGGTTTTCTCTCTGTTAAAAGGACAAACTGTCTTTTGGACTATTGGTATGCTTTTGATAATAGTTTGTGAAGGGTTTTTCATGCCCCTTAATCTGTCTAGAAAACAAAAAATTCTGTGTTTTATCAACATAATGTCCTATGCTTCCTGTTGTCTTAATCTGGCCTTTTGATTACTGAAGAAAATGGAATCTTCTCAACATTAAAAGAGCTAAGTTTGCTAACAACTATGCAACCATCTCTATTTGCCTTTTAAATCTTTTATTGTCACTTTCATTAAGTAGACAATTAAGTATTATTTCATAATTATCTGTGATCTGTTGGGGAGGAAGAATTTACTCTGTCCTTCAGGGTCCTTCTAGCTGGACTAAGAGTCACATTGACATGAGACAGATTAACAGCAGAAAATTAAATTTAATAGCATGCATATGGGGAACCCACAAAGACATGGAAATTTCAAAGACAGGCAACATGAAGCTTACATGAGCTATAGAGATGGGTAGGGGTCAGAGGATACAAAGGGGAAGAAGACCATTAGCAGGAAGGTAAGAGGAGGTGTTTAGAAAACAAAATTTGCCCTATTATGCCATATTATGCAGGTAAGTTTCTTAGGTAAAGAAGAATTTCTGTTAATAGCACTTTTCCTGGTACAAGGAGGAAGTTGAGGGGGTAGATAAAGAGCTTTTCCTGAATCTGCTGGATTGTGATTTCTTTTAACTTGAAATAAAGTTCATGCCAAAGTAGTCAGTCTTGGGGTGGCCTGCCCTCGGCCCCCAATTCCTATTTAATCAAATATTCAAACCTTTAGATATTGTTGACAAACTTCCCAGAATTCAAATTCTAAATGAAGTCTTTTTGACTTAAAAATAACTTTGAGATATGAGATATTCTGTCCCTGGAATATCTCAAAAGACTTGTTCTCTCTTTTTATAAAAGAGAGCTATCAACCTAATTAGGCTTGTTATGTTAAATTACATTAGAAGCATTTTCAAGTAAGGGATGATAAACCTTCTTAGATTATATTGTATGGGTCAATATTATTAAATAAGTGTTCTAGAAATTGTATAAAATTTTAAAGATTCTGATATACTGTTATTAGTCATAATTCTAGTTATTACCTTAAAATGTTGTGTGTCACAGAAATAACCAAATTTCCTTGGCAATTTCATTTTAATAAACTCTAATCAGACCTTTAACCAAGCCATTTTTAAGTCTTTTATCATTAATAGAAGTTATTCTTTTACTCAGATGCTTTTACAAAAGTGTTCCTGCTAAAATGCTTTATTTTCAAGGAGATTCATGGAGATCCTGAGCTGAGTCAAAACCAAGAGTTTGCTGCTCAGCCAACTGAGCCACCCAGGCATCCTGAAAATGTTTTGAACCAGACCTCTAGAAATCTTGAAATCTTTCAGAACTCAGAAATAGGTTTATAATTTGCTTCAAATATTAATCATTGTTTTTTCTTTGGTTTCACAGAAATGACGCTTATTAAGTTCTTGATTGCTTGCATAATATAGGCCTAACTTTGACAGCCCATTTATATCACCACTTCCTGAAATGAATTTTATTAAACTGACCTATCCTCAGTATCAGGACTGAGACTGGTTCAGTGAGATGGAACAATCTACCAGCTCAACTTCTGGACTGTGGAACTTCTTGGTAGCATATTTACCTCATTTGCCTGACTGCCAGTGGGTCTCATATCCTTATGGGGCCCCTTATGTACATAACTAAATTTTTTTTCATGTTACTCTGTCTCATGTCAATTTGATTATTAGACCAGTCAGAAGAATCTAAAGGGGTAAAGAAAAATGTTTCCTCCCCAACAGTATCAGTATTTGCATCTATGTCTATATTTATATGTGGCATCACTTGATATTATGAAACTCTTATTTGGTTAAATTTTACTGTATTACTGTATTGCTGAATAAAAAGAATTCAAGGATACACACTACATAAAATCTGTAGGGGGAAATTGTCTGAATTGCTAAGATTTTGCTACTCAAAGTGTCATCCATGGACCAGCAATACTGGCATTGCCTTAGGAGCTTGCTAGAAATACAGGATCTCAGGCCTCAATCCCAGACCCATTGAATCAGAATCAACATCCTTATGAGCTCTCCACTTTGAGAAACTGTGCTCTAAAAGATTCACAATTTAGGTGCGCCTGGGTGGCTCAGTTGGTTAAGCGACTGCCTTCGGCTCAGGTCATGATCCTGGAGTCCCAGGATCGAGTCCCGCATCGGGCTCCCTGCTCGGCAGGGAGTCTGCTTCTCCCTCTGACCCTCCTCCCTCTCACGCTCTCTCTCTCATTCTCTCTCAAATAAATAAATAAAATCTTTAAAAAAAAAAAAAAGATTCACAATTTAGCCTGTGGGATAACTTTGTGAACTGTAGGGGATAGATAGTTCACTAAAGTTGAGGGAAGAAACAATAGTTTTGATCAAGGCACAGAAGTGAATGATAGTTCCAGAAGGAATAAACTCTACGCTTCACAGGTTGACTTTTGTTTTTAAACTTTAAAGAAAGACTGTTGGTCAATTAAGTTAGCAGGTGTTTTAACTAAGTATAACTCATGCCGTGTTCCTGTTGGAGTTAACACCATGGAACCATTCAGAATTTCATTCAGGACAGGACAGTATCCATCCCTTGTCTGACTGGAAAGTGAGGATTTGAATGATGTGTTAATGGTGCTTTTTAATTTTTACAAATGATTCTAACTGATGTTTAATATTCACTTATTATAGGATTTTTTACGAAGCTGTAAATTAGTCAGCTGCTGTTAAAAAGAACAGCTCAGAGCCTCTTTATACAGTTGACATATTCTTGAAATGGTCAGTGGTTCAGAAACTGCAGCTCAGTACCTGGTTTCTTACTCTTCTTTCCTGGCAACAACTGGAGGGAAGAATTAAAATGATAACAGGCTCTTGCCCGAAAAGCCGAGTTACTAAAAATCCCGGTTCCCTAAATTGGACATATGATTAGCAATGGAAAAAATAAGTGGTCTGATCTCTCACACTTGAATTAATCAACTAAATAAGCATTTATTCAGTGCCTGAAGGTGCCGGCGTGGGGCCAGTGCTGGGGCTCAAAGACTGATAACACCAGATTCCTGCCTTCAATGGGATTATGTGACTTTGCTTTATCCATGCCAGATCTCTTCCTGGCCTGCTGAAAAACTGGGAATTTTCGCCTCCTCTTTAATCAATTTACTCCGTCCTCTAGGTCAATAGGAGGATCAATGGCAATGAGAAAGTCTTGTTCTTTTTCATCTGGAAAATTAAACCTCCTTCCCAAAATGTCCTTAGTCACTGATCCTCATCAGTGAGGATAATCTTTCCTTTACTCTGAGCAAGTTGTTTTTATTCTGTGGGCCTCCGGAGCAGAAAGAAAAATCATTTTCGAAGCTTCCTCTTCTGTTGAATGTGCCTTGAACATTGGTGCTAAACAGGCAATAAATCATAATAAATGGAAATAGTCGCCCATGGCATGATCGGATTGAGTCGTTTAAACAATCACTTTGTGTTGACAAAGGGTACGGTGATTATGCCAGAGGAATTCGAAGGTGCTTGAAACAAATGAACTGAAGAAATTGCTTGAAAAACGTAGGGGGTTTCTTCCAGGGCAACAGACTTCCTTCATTCCAGCTCAGCCTTGAAGTCTATAGACCCCAGCAGATGAGTAATTAAGACGCTGCTAATTCTTCAGCCTTACCTTCTGTGGAGGGGGTCCGCCCGCATAGCTGCCTCCCGAGACTTGCCTTCTTAGTATGCAGTTTGGAGAGATGAACCTCATAGTGACCTGCTAATACCATTCAGCAGGTTGGGAGATTAATCCTCATGTTAATGTGTGGGTAGAGTCACTTAGAGGGCAGCTCCCAGCGCACATGCAACCGTTCTAATACAGACATTAGACTTCAGCAAGGAAGTCGTTATTTGTTAATAAAGTCCACGCAAATGGGCTGCTTTTGTCAGTACATTCCTCAGACGTCCAATTGCTGTTCTTGGGGCACCCCACTAGGGCTTGTGGGTAAGAGCTATTTTTGCATATATTTTCCAAAAGAAAGTGCTAGGATGGTAAGCAACTTCCTTTGGGTCACCTTGCAAACAGGGAGGGGTTAGAGTGTAATTTTAGATTTTTTCCACGCCCTCCCATACAGGAGCTCAGGATGAGCTCAGGGCCAGGCATGGAGCAGAAGAAGCACAAGCGCCCTTTGGTGGCCTCCCGTGGGGGTCACAGCCTCCTCCTCCTCCCTGTGTTCATGACCCCACCCTTGCTGGACTGGGGCTCCCCATTCTACCCTTTCCTTAGCAAGGTCACACCACACGTGTTCAGATGGCGGTCCCTAAACTGGGAATGAAGGGATCCTCCCCAGCCTGCGCTCCAAATAGACATAGAGCAGTGGGTCTCAACCCTGGATGCAGGATAGAATCCCTTGCAGGAGGCATCCAGGCCAATCACCTCGGACTCCGGCAACGGGGCCCAGATGCTGGTTCTTTATGATGCGTGGCAGGTGTTTCCAATGTGCAGGCAGGGTGAAGACCCACAGCCTTAGAAACAGCTGTGCCTGGAATGGTTAACTAGAAATAGGCATCACATTATACTCTTCATCTGAGAAGTCTAAGCGCTCTTCAGATTTGCCTGTTGTTACATCCGTTTCCGCTTATTACTGTGAACTGAGGAATGATTGGTGATTTGCACTGAAATAAACGACTTACCTGCTAAGAGGCTGACTGGAGAAGTGTTAATCCTTTGAGAGGTCTTTCAGTAGGTCATGCATCTGAGAGTACTAGATAATTCCAGAGGAGCCTCAAGATATGCCTGCTGCCGCCGTTGTGCCCAAGGTGGGGGGGCGGGTGAGCAGCTGGGGAGAAAGCTCCTTGTCCTCCTATCCATCAGCTCCATCGATTGCTTTGCTGAGCGCCCATGGTGTGTTGGTGGGGAAGACAGAAACATAACTCCAGTTTCTTTTGTGTTAGCATGTCCACTTCCCATTTGAAGCCTGAGGGCTTTAATGTGAGCCCCTGCGGAAAGAAATGTCCGCCAACGCCGCTCACAGGCGGTCAGTTGCCTGAGACTGCAGCATGATGCTGGAAAGATCCTTTGCCTCAGATACTGAACGGGAGGCCTCTTGAGGCTCCCCATGCTAGGAGCACTTAGATAACAAAATGCAAAACACGGGAAGGGCACTTTCAAAATCGAGATACAAATTTGGCTGAATGAGAAACGCAACAGGAAATTCTGGATGCCAGGAGCTTCGCAAGTTCCGGCCAGCATGCTACAAAGCTGCTCATAATGCTTCCATCAAGTTGGAAACTTAGTGCCTTGCATCCCAGCCGAAGGGCGGAGGTCAGAATCTGCCAGACTCCAAACAGGTTGTCCCTCTGAGTAGTTCATTTCATGGGGCGTCTTTGAATAAGCCTTCCCAACCTAAACCCCCCACAGAACCCTCTCCTCGGGGTGAGGCTGCCGTCTGGGCGAAGCGAAGAGGTCTGGCAGGGATGGAATGAATGGGGGCTGGGAGGTCTGCCCGTGGACACAGGGACCGGCAGCATCTGCGGCTGGTCAGGAAGGAGGCCTGAGCCGCTCCCTCTACCGCAAGCTGTTTTCAAAGGCTGGAGGATGGGTCCATTAAAGTGGAATCAAGACATCTGTGAGTAAAGGTGGTAAGGGTCCTAAATGGCTCCTTCTGATGTCAGATCTCGTTTTATTTCCTTTCTTTATCCTTTCTTCCTCTATTAAGGTCTTTGAAGAGTTTTGCTCTTGACCCCAAAGAGTCAAGGCCTGCGGCCTTTTGTTCAGGTTCCCAGTGATTGAGGAATATGCTGTTTGGCTACATTTGCATGCTTTGATAAATTATCCAAAGAGGAACGACGTGATAGTTTTATAGTGCTAAAATGGCAGTTCTTTCCCACTCTGGCAAACATTTTAGGCCCTGAGCCAATGGGGATTGGCGACTGCTCTGTAAGACAGCACTCTCTAGAATGGCTTAGAGCCCGCTTGAATTCTGGGAGTCTCCGGAGAGTTACAGGCTGATCAAGAGGCACGAACTTCTCTGGGCTGATGTAGTGTAGGCTTTAAAAGTCTGGGCTGTAGAATCAAATTGCCTTGGTTCCAGTCTCTGTTTATCCTCCCTGATCAAGGCCACCCAACACTCTCGAAGGCTTGGTTTTCTTATTAATAAAATGAAAGTAATTGTAGTGGCTACCTCATAGAGTTGTTTTGAGGTTTGAGCAAGCTCAAGAGCTTCAGCCACCCATTAGAGTGCCTGGCACACAGTGGACAGGAACTAAATGCAAAATGAAGTAAATGCTGTTATTGTCACTGGTCGACTGTGTCCTTGAGGCTCACTGGAGGCCTCAAATTCGACTGACTCTCCTGGAATTACTCTGAATGAGTCAGCTTCATCCAGATCCAGATCTGAAGAATCCAAATGCAGCTGACCCATGCAACTGCCACACCCCCAAGATCTAGGAATTCATCAATACGTCAATACATACAATGTGCAGGGATGTATCAGCATCCCCTTAAGCAAGCTGAATCAAGCTTTTGATTCAGGTTGGCAGTGGGGCACAATGTAATGGAAAGGCCATGGTCTTTTGGAGTCAGAAGATTGGTTCATATACTTTGTCAACTGCTTACTAGCTGTGTGACCTTAGGCAAACCACTTAACTTCTCTGGACCTCATTTTTCTTTTTCTTTTTTTTTGAAAATTTTTTATTTATTTATTTGAGAGAGAGAATGAGATAGAGAGAGAGAGCACGAGAGGGGGAAGGGTCAGAGGGAGAAGCAGACTCCCTGCTGAGCAGGGAGCCCGATGTGGGACTTGATCCCGGGACTCCAGGATCATGACCTGAGCCGAAGGCAGTCGCCTAACCAACTGAGCCACCCAGGCGCCCTGGACCTCATTTTTCATAACTTCGATATAAAACTTCCCTTGTTTTCTTCACAAAGTTGCCTTGTAACTTTGGATAAACAATTTGGATAAAGACACTACACAAATATAGAGTGGGATATTACTTTTCTTACCTATATTACCTGACAAGAACTCTTTAAAATGGTAAGAGTTTTTTGTTTGTTTTGTTTTTGGCTGCCTTTTAGTGACTAAAATTGATAGAAAATGCTTCGGATATCCCCAGGTGAGCCGGATGGACCCTAGTTTTTCTACGTGTGGCAGGTGAAGTACGCGATGTGGACTCTGTGTGGGGAGTCTGGACTCTGCAGCTTCATATCAGCCTTAAAGATCAAGAGAAAGTAGCACTGGAAACTTAAGTTTTAGATTAATTTTTAGAAATACTGCTGCTCTCTTGACCTCTGGGAGTGGAAAGGATTGGCCAAAATCTCTGTTTATATCTACTTGAAATGACTGACAAAACTGGATTAGAGTTCTGGGCTCAGAGAGTCCTAGAGGATGGTCCGTCAGCACCTTCCTCTTTTTTAGCATTTAAGCTTGAACAGGTCAAGCGAGTCAAAGGCATTTTAATGGATGTGCAGCCAATGTCTTCATGGTCAACTTTTCACATTGCTATTTGTTTAGGAATGAGTGAAGGCGAATCAGTCTTGCACTTTATTTGTGGTAATGTCTTTCCCTAGGACACAGGAATCCACAATTTACCGAGAGGAAATAATTATAAACCTTAAGAGGTATAAGTTTCAGTTTCAAAGGCTTAAAAATTGAGAACTGATATACTTTTGGTATGACTATTAATTTTATTAAGTTTGATTTTTGCCAGACTCTAACCTAAAGCAAATGCAACAAACAAACAAACAAACAAAACAACCCGACAATGAATGGATCAGGTCAACCACTTGGGTACAGATCTTCTCTCTTTCAAGTTCAAGCTCAATCCTCTTTGCTCTTTCATCTTCCCAGGGTAGCTTGATTAAAGGTAAATGGAAAAAAGCGAGAGAGGGCATTCTCTCTCTTTGTAAGATTGTCATCAGTTATTTCTAAGTGGAAATATTGTTGCTTTAAGTAGGTGTGTGTATGATGTGTATGGGTGCGTGTGAGTGTGCGTGCGTGTAGAATTGTTTTCTTCCTCTCCCAACATAGCCATGAGGAAGACATGTCAGCTGCTATCATTGCCAACCCAGGGACAGAATGACTCTGGTCATCGTGGGTGTAAGAGCCACCCACAATCACATCAGCATATACTCAGACTCTAGCTTCATCGTTTGCTGAATACTAGTGAACCACTCAATCTTAATGCAGACTATTAGTATAGCTTTTTATTCCCGTCTTGTTTTTTCATAGGAGTGTAGAAGACTGGTCGGTTTGGCAGTTCAAGACTAAGGCACATTTCTCATTTGACACATGTCTTTGGAGAGACTATTAGATGGTAGGCACTCAGGACACAATGGTCAACAAGACAACATCAGTGCCCCTGTGGAACTAATACACCATTTGAGGGGGTTAGTGTTTGGCTAATAGAGGCTCCCACTGAGAGACAGAGACAGAGAATCAACGGCAAAGTCAATTTCATTCAAAGGACCTTAGTGTCTTCATTTCCTAAAAGTGGGAATAAAGGTCGAATGTGAATGGAAACTCAGGACTCAAGAGTGTCATTTGGGAAGCCTCCCTCAGAAGCTTGAGGACACATTTAAGTGATGAAGATAGAGGAATATAGGACAGCAACAACTGTATAATGATCTTGGGTGGCAGGGTGGGGGGGGGGGGGTCGTCTAAGTCTCTTTAGTTCCTCTCGTTCGTTACTCATCCATTCATTCCATCAAATGTTGAGTGGCCCGTTTGTATCCCTAAGGTAGAGCCATGTGCTGGCCCTTGGGAATACAAAAATGAATTGAAAAACTGCTCTTTCTGACCTTGTGGAACTCATAGTCTAATGAAGGACACCTGAATAAATATGATACAATTTGTTAAGCACTTTGATAAGAGTTATATACTGACTGATATGAAGACATAGAAAAAGTCCTTCACACTTATTTTTGAGAGAAAATACCTGAATAATGATGACATTTTCACGAGCCTTTTCAGTTACAGTCAGCAACTTTATGCCTAAGTATGCATGTGGGGTAAAGCCTCCTTGCCTCCATCTGAGATGGAGATTTCCTTTCGTCAGAGCCCATGACATTTCCAACTCTGTGCAGTTCTCTTGGTAAAGACATGGATGCAAGTGGAAACATGCTTTCGCTTTCAAATTAATAACAGTAGATGAATTAGAAGTGATTTAACTTTTCAACATCACTTGACCTTCCTGCTTTACAATTTCCCTTAAGACACACGGCGGGTTGTGGTTTCTATAAAAGGAAAGAGCTCTAAGTAGTGCCATATGCTTAATTCTCAATCTGTTTTCCATTTTCTGCTAACTTTAATATATGAACCAGTGTGAGGGGAAAACTCAATTCTTTCTTGGCAGCTACATAGCTAGTTCACCCTTGGCTACTGTGTAATTTTTTTGGCTCAAAAGCTTCCCAGGGCTAGATCAAAGTATAGTGGTTTTTTTGTTTGTTTGTTTTTGTTTTTTGTGTTTGTTTGTTTTGGTAATGGATGCAATTTGGCTTAACTCTGAAACAAGCTGGCTTTTCCCGTAATTGAAAATGTTTGGTGACTATGGCAACACTCTTATTAGCCACAAGGGAGTACTCTTTTGTTGGTGAATGGATAGCCTCTTGTCTTTCCCTTTGTGCTTTGCTTTCGGGCAAGCAGCAAACCCCTCTAGGGTATATTCCAAGTGCTTTGCAGCCTTATCCCAAGGAACTTAAAATCTAGATGGGAGATGTGTCTTCTCCACTCCCTCCTCCTCAGCTCTCCCTCCCGGCAGCCATCCTAGACTAAGTTCTCATCCACAAGCCTTATGATACTCGCTCTACTGGACACTTGGCAGCTTTGTAGCCTTCCTGTGAACTCAGCCAAGGTCAAGACCCCGGACCTGGCAGAACCCAAATGGTGAGCACACAGCTGAAAAAACTGAGGAGCTAGGAACTTAATACTAAAGGAAGGCATCCCACATTCTCTGGGTCCTAACAGGCCGGAAATAGGAGTGGCTCCAGTGTCAGGCCCCGTGAAGACCCTGCTCAGATGGTGTGCGTCACCCCGGGGGCGGGGGTGGGGGGGAAGGCTGTTGACCCTCCATTCTGAATTGCCTTCAACACGGCTCCTGGGGGCTAAAGATGGTGACCATGGAATAGAATTAGCTAACAGCTTCATTGGAGGCTAAATATCTGCCTCACAAGCTGAGCCATGGCCAAGTCATGGGGAGCTCTGAGGGTATGGCTTTTAATCAACTTCCTCTACTAAATCACTCATGATAGCTCTAGCAAGAACAAAATTAGCTATGGACAAACTGCACGAGCTACAGTTACCCTCATTCGCTGAGCAGGAAAGAACTAAATCAAAAGCTATAATTAAAAAAGATAATGATTTTTAAATTAGTTTTTATTAATAGAATTAAGCCATATTAAGTCTTGAGATGGTATCATAAATATGCTAATAAAATGTTCTTCCCAAATGAAAACATGTATGTGCTGAGTAATTTATTTATTTATTTATTTATTTATTTATTTATTTATTTATTTGTTTGTGTTTAAAGCTTTTATTTATTTATCAGAGAGCGAGAGAGAGCGAGAGAGAGCGAGAGAGAGAGAAACAGCATGAGAGGGGAGAGGGTCAGAGGGAGAAGCAGGCTCCGATGCGGGGCTCGATCCCAGGACTCCGGGATCATGACCTGAGCCGAAGGCAGTTGCCCAACCAACTGAGCTACCCAGGCGCCCCTGTGCTGAGTAATTTAAAAGACATATATTGCATGCTGGTTTATAACATTAAATATTAAATATATTAGCTGGCAATATAAAGTAGCTGAAAGACATTTTGCATCACTAGCTAAATAACCAGGTAGCTGCTTATCAGTTCAGTGTTTATATAATATATAGGCTAAACCCCGTTGATGTTAAATTTGCCATATTGACCACTTGGAGAATGGCCATTTCTTATGAGGAATGGCACAATGAGGGTGGGTGTTCTGTGCTCTGTGTGTATCACCTTAATAGGAAAGGAAGAAAGATTGGAGCAGGATGATCTAGATTATCAACAAATAATAAATTCTCCTGTGAAGACTATTAAAATGGGGGAGGGGGCAGTAGAATCTTCTTTCTCGGAGATCTATCTGTCTAGCTCAGCTGTCTGGGGAAGCTCTGGTGTGGAACTGCCTGAGAAGAAAATGAAGGGGATTAGCTCCTGGTGAGCCTCTAATTGCATCAGCCGAGATTCAGCACCATAGCACGTTGCCTTTTAGAAGGCTGCCAAGCCTTCTTGGATTCTCTAATGGTGAATTCGCCATTGGTCCTGAAACCTACTACCACCTTCCCTCCCCCACTTCTTCCCTCTGCCAGTCGGCCGCTGGGGAGCCAGCCTCCCCCGAAATCCCTTCAGAAGGGAACTGGCAGTTCTTTGTGTCTAGGCCTCCCTTTGCACTCCTGCCCTGGCTGACGCCCTTGTTGCTGCTCATCTACAACAGGGCATGTAGAGCTAAGGCCCATGGCTGAAGTTATTTCCTTCTAGAAATTTCACCTAGTGCTCGCACCTTGGCCAATGTCTATTTTGCTGCTCAGCCATTCCATGTCAAGATGCTGCCATGTTGTCATCACTGCTTCTATCTCCAGCCTCTCTCTTGCCCTCCCCGTGCCCTGTTGTCGCCATTATGCTGTCCCCGTGGCACAGCCCGGGCCTCAGCTGCAGGCCTGATCTCCCTACCACCATTTCTCTGGCGTGTACCTAACATTCCAGTCAAAATGCCTTCTCTGCCTTCACCCTCAGGCCCTCACATTCATTGATTTTGCTATGACTGGATTGCCCCAGGGCTTCTCTGCCTCCCGAAAGCCTGCCTATTGTTCAAGGCTCTGTTCTAATGCCAGCACATTCTTAAAGTCTTCTTTGAGAAGCTCACAAAAGATGCACTTTGTGCATCTCTTCTGAGCGCATGTTGGCTGTTATTTACTTATGGAGAGATTTGTAGGTACTGGATGACAACCACTGTTTATTTATCTTTCTGTTCCTCGAAGTGCTAAGGGAAGAGCCTTGCACCAAAAACTTTGTTGACTCAAGGAATGAATTAACTCAAAACAAACAAACAAACAAACAAACAAAAAGGGCCTTGCTCGGCTGATATTTTGGAATGATGGCTCCGAACTTAAATGGGTGACCAAATGGATATTCTGATGTCCTCACTGGCATGTCTCCTATATGTAAGGCATATTAAATTGGGGGATTGCTTTGCTTTTTAGACTTTGAAGAATTGCATTTCAGGAAGAAGCCTGGGTGGAGAAAATAGCAATCCCCAGAAATTGCCTAAAAGTCCTTGTGCATATAATTTATATTCTCATATATGCATACACCTGTAGCAGGTTATACAGATGAAATGTGTCAGCTGAAATCACTCTCATTTTCTTCCTCCCTGTTCTACAGGTCCATTTAAAATATTTTTTTTTCTGAATTACTAAAATAGCATATTAATTAGAGACAATTTGGATAATTGATAACAGTATATTATCCGAATGGCATTCCTCATTTTTCAGAAAAAAAATAACTATTAAAAATTTGGATTTCCCTCCAATGTTTTTTTTTTTTTTTTTTTCCTTTCTGTAACATTTCTCCTCTCTACCCTCATATTTATGTTAACTGGATTTTTATTCCACACTATTTTAGGGTCGAGGGAGTGGCTTGTCCCAGGGCCTCCATTCAACCCAGGATGGGTCTCAAACATAAATAGTGCTTTTGATTTCTGTTCTTAGTTTAAAGGCATCCTGAGGAATTTCCAATGACTGTAAAGGAGGCTAGCCATTTACACAATGGCTTCAAAATTAAAGTTGAATTTATTCTATCCTCTGCCCATCAAACTTATGATGTATTGCCTGTTTAAAGGACAAGACAGGATGAGAAGGAGACACTGTGAAACGAAAGAGGAAATGTAATCTCATAATTACCACATCACCAGTCCGATCAGTGAAGTGCTTCTCCCTACAAATGGTCATTGCAAACCTCAAACAGGTGCGAAGATGAAGACTGAGAGGAGCTTAAGTTCGTCTTTGGCTCGGGGCATGTAGAGCTAAGGCCCATGGCTGAAGTTATTTCCTTCTAGAAATTTCACCTAGTGCTCGCACCTTGGCCAATGTCTATTTTGCTGCTCAGCCATTCCTGCTTGGCGGAAATCCTCTCTGAGCCCTTTTTCCACCGTAAATCATGGCCAAGGGCTCTGTACTTGCTCCTGTAATCTCCTCTGGCCCATACCAAATGGTTGCAGACAGGATTGCATTTCCACGATGTTGTAGGGGCTTGCAGTAAAGCACCTAACAGCCTTTAACGCCTCCTCTCTACCCCCCGTTGTGGATGTGGGTGCGGGGGATCTATTTGAACTCGATAAACAAAACCCATCCATTCCGAGGATACTGTTTGCCAGACTCCGCCAGATGACATCCTCTAACAATATACCTGGCGGAGGAAAACCATCAATGCAATGCTTCTTTTAAAACACTGCAGAATGTCTCAATGTTTTATTTAGTTCAGAAGAAGAAAATGAGAACTCCATGCATTCAGGGTCTCATTGAACATCGATGTACTTCAGAATTTATATCTGTAATTTTCCACACATTTGTGTTCTTGGCAATGAGATGCTCAGTCTAAGATCTTATGGTCTTTTGGCCTATGAAATATGCCACTATTCCTCTTTTCAAACACCATTTTATACACTGAGACTGATAATGGGGGCTGTATGATACCTACGTAAAAGGTCAATAAACTTTCGCAATAGAGAAAATTCCTTATATTGCCAGACATAAGTTGTCTAGATTTTCCGTTTTTCCCATCTTAAGAAGTTTCCTCAACTCTCTCTTTGCTGGCTATTATTTATGTAGTGAGTGCTACAGCTGTGTTTGTATAACACATTTTCATACTCAGTTTTGTCCTTGAATAGTTTTCACCCTCAGCTAGAAACCTGTCTGAACCTCCGGGATCTCATATTTAAATTGCCTGATGGTTTTAGATCCGTGCTATTGACCAGTATTCTGATTCACTTAAGTCTCTTTTTTCCATACAAGAGGCTGTTCAGTCATTCTTGCTAAAAGCTTGAGGATCGCTATTCAAAGTGAAGGTTGAATACAAAGGAATATTCTCAGCTCATTCAAGGTGGTCACACAAGACAAGGACAGCTCTTTCTGTAAGTGCCAATGTTGTCTGCGTTGGACAGCAACTGGATGACACAGGAGGGTTTTCCACAGGCTGCTGCTTTTCAGCTGGGAATACTTTTGAGATGAGTGCAGAGAAGGCAAGGAAATTGAAATGTTTGTTTCTACGTTAGGCTTGTAGGTTAGCATGGTCAGAAATTCCTTTTGTGGGCGCCTGGGTGGCTCAGTCGGTTAAGCGTCTGCCTTTGGCTCAGGTCATGATCCCAGGGTCTTGGGATCGAGCCCCGCATCAGGCTCCCCGCTGGGTGGGGAGTCTGCTTCTCCCTCTGCCTCTCCCCCTCCCCACCACTCCTTCTCCCCCCCCCCATCTCAAACAAATAAATACAATCTTAAAAAAAAAAGAAATTCCTTTTGTGTCTCAGATTTCTGAGCTACAATGTGCAGATGGTTCTCCCGTGTTATGATCTGTCTTTATCGGATTCTCAGAGGCCTGCCAGCTGAAAACATCACCTCATAAGAATCTCAATGAAACAGCACATAGGTATAAAGGTAAGGCATTGTTACCAGGATGGATGACAACTAGTTAACACGGGCTCTACCAGTTCCCTCCCATATTACCAACTCAGCCTGTTGTTCAAGTGGAAACATTGTTACACTCAAGTTAACAGAAATGAGCCTCAAAATCCTGCTTTGCCCAGTGATACCTCTGAAGACACAAGCCAATGGTGAACATCAGCCTGCTGTGGGTCTGTGGGCAAGTCAGTGGTTAGCGGGCTATAGGTCGGTTCTGCCGTGGGCAGATGAAGCCTGCCCAGCATCCATTCTTGAAGTGTCCGAAAAGGTCTTATTGCCCAGAACACTTTGGAAGAAAGCCATGGTAAGTAATGTCAGTGGTATCATGGGCTTGGGCCTCTTCTTGACTAATTGTTCTTCTCCAGAGAAACACCGTATACACAGATGCAGGGGACTTCTGAGTTATCTGAGAAGGTCTACGATTTTTTAAACTGTCAAGTAACTGTTACAAGATTGCACACAGCCCTCTGCTTCTTTGAGAAATATTGTTAGTGCTGTTTAAAAACAAACTAAACAAAATGGAAGGGACGATAAACGTAAAACACACCATCCATCCTAACAAATATGATGGAATTGTTAGTCTGTACTCTCCCAGTTTTGAAGGGAGTCCTCTTGGGCTTAAGCCGGAGGGGTGGTCAGCCATTTCACCAGGTCATAAAGGAGGTGGGGGAGACCTCAGAGAGCTGAGGCCAGGGCCTGAGGCATTTTGCTGGGTGTGGGGGGCAGCCTGGCCCTCCCCTACAGTGCTGACTCTGGGCACTTTTTAGTAGATCACACTCTGCCAGGGCTCATAATGCTTAGCTAGTGGAAAAGATACTTAAATAACAATTTTACCTCCTCACTCAGCGGTAGGTCCCAAAGCTCACTCACCTGACTTTGTCCATCTCCCCATGAGAATGCAGATACTTTTTGACCTAGTGGTTTTGCTTTTCAAAGGTTTTCCTAAGGAAATAATCCAAGATAGATGGGACGGTATAGCTACAAGGGTTTTTTGTTTGTTTGTTTGTTTTTTGTAGTATTTTTCATAATAATGGAAAAACTACAAAAGTAAGAGAAGTCTAAATAGGGGACTCATTAAGTGATAAATCTATATAACAATGTACGAGGCAGTCATGAAAAATGACGTATAGAAGGACATTTAATTTCCCTAGTAGTCTAAAAATATTGTCGAATGAAAAATGGTTAAATAAAATAAAATGGTTACATTTTCAAAAGAGAGAAAGAGTTCTCTTCTTGACTATTTCTTTTTTTGAGATATTCTGTAATATTAAACTCAGTAAAAGTTATCTCAAAAAAGAGTTCCCAGTAGGGCATCATCTGAGAACCAATGCAGCTGCAGAATGACAGTAGGAACACTGTCAAAATTGAGATTTAGGGTACATCCTTTCTTAATTCCTGTTCTAGGAATTCATTCCAGAACTTTAGCCTCTCAGGCAGCTCTCTCGAGCAGTTGATGAGGAGACCCTTAATACAGAACATGTCCCAGGCTTACAGCATCCTCTCACTAAGCAGGTTATTGGGGAGGGGGGTGTCCCTTCTCTCTCCTTCCTTCCCCTTTCTTTGTCATGTTGGCCTTCAAAGGGGGTGGGGACCCATGAGGACCGATAGGCCGTGAACCTGCCAGGGGAATATGTATCTATTTGGAGATCCAAAAGTGAGGCTGAGGCCCCTAAATGCTTTCTCTCAGGAGGAATCGCTCACCAGGAATTTGGGAAAATAGAATCAATCCTTCCTGTATTTTCTATTCTCGGGTCTGTGGCAGGAGCTAACATCTGAGGCTGTTCTCCCTCACTCTCATGAGCTCCCTCCCCATACTGTGTGTCCTTTCCTTGTTTCAAAGTGGAGGCATTCATTTTCTGCGGTGGGTGGATTGCGGAAAGATCAGATAGAGAAGAATGATGAAAAGGCTAAGTCAAAAAAAAATTTCAGCTGAAAATTGTTTACTCTTTGCTAGGAAACAGAGGTGGAAATAATTGACCGGATTTTGTTGCCTTCTGTTCAGTAGTCCAAACTGAACTCGGAGCTTGCTGTGAGGTATTAAAGGCTTAGTTATAGCTTTGTGATTTTCAAGCACGCTCCCACTCCCATGAGATCTACCTCAGAAACGGCTGGATCCAGTACCACTTTCTTTATGAACTGAATTTATGTTGCACCTTCTCTTAAATGGAGGAAACCAGCTCTACCGGGTGAATGTGGCAGTTCATTCTCAGAATGCAGTCACTTTACACAGTAAATATATATATTTAAATGGAGCAGTTTAGTATAAATCTAGGCAAAAGATGCTGTGGTTAGTTAAAAAGAACTTAATTTTCATACTGGAATCCTGAAGACTGGAAGGATAGGAATTCTTTCTCACAGAGCATTCCCCCCCGGGCGCCCCACCTCTGCTAACTCTACCTGTGCTCCTCCCATCTGAGTGTATCTACGGTGTTTTATGCGCTGTGATTATTTTTAACTTCCTTCAGTCACAGGAGTCCTTGTTTTCTTTTTCTCTTTTTCCTAATACACCGTAGCCTTTCGGAGGGCAGTTCCTCACTCTGCTATTTCCTTTCTATTCATTCATTCATTCATTCATTCATTCATTCATTCATTCATTCACACAATGCAGTGCAAGGCACATCAGGTGCCAAGCATGGACGCCTGAGCCAGTAGACATGGCTTCTGTCCTCAGCAAAGAGTTCTCTCAGGGGGCTAGGTTGGGGCTCTGGGCTTGAGAAGTGATCCAGTAGTTAAAGAACTCAGAGATAAAACAGAATAAATCCAGCCAATTTTTTCATAAAAAACAAGATCACAGGAAGGCACAAAGAGTATTGTGATCTTCACGTCACATTTTGCAATACTAAATAACGTCTCCCTTGACATCACCTGTCACTGGGGTCAACACCACCTCCTGCCACCTGAGGCTCCCGATGAAGACGAACTTCTCAGTGAACCTCTTGAGGGGGGAAGCAGGATTGTGTTCTATTGGCATTTGTGTGTTTTGCAAGCTCCTACTTAGCTCAGCTGCCAGGACAGTTAATATTCCTCCTCCCCACTGAACCTGACCTACCGTCTCAAAGAAGCCTTTGTGATACGAGATGGGATACCAAGGCATCTAAATAAGTAAACCACTGAAACAACACCGGACTCAGAAACTTCCTTTCTACACATGCAGTCCCACTTCCGCACTCCCTGGTGGGACTCCAAAGCCAAGTCCTCATTCCAAAATCAACCAAACAAAGGCAAGAACCTACGCAGCAACTTTAGACAAGCAAACAAAACCCTGGTAAGAGAGAAGGATGCTAACACCAAGCTTGTGGTAATGAGCGCCTCTCTCCTACTGATCACTCCTTTAAGAAGCTCATCAGCTCTCATCTAGTTGCCCTAAGGGCTGCCCACCATCAGTGCAAATGACAAAATAAAGCTCAGAAGGTGGGAAGTTCTCTGTGCTTTGAACTCCAAAGCTTTAGAGCTGCAGGTTCTCCTAAGAGCCCCATGTGGGATTTTCTTCTTTTTTGCGCGGGGGGGGGGGGGGGGGGGGGGGGGGGAGGGGGTGGTGGTAGAAAACATAGAATTTACTATCTTAACCATTTTAAGTATACAGTACAGTAGTGTTAACTATATGCACACTGTTGTGCAACAGATCTCTACAACTTTTTCATCTTGCAAAACTGAAACCTTGCGACCGTTGAACAAACTCCCTTTCCTCCTCACTCTCAATTCCTGGAAACAACCACTCTATTTTCTGTTTCTATGACTTGACTAGTTAGATACCTCACAGAAGTGGAATCATGAGGTAGTTGCCTTTTGTGCCTGGCTTATTCCACTTAGCAGAATGTCCTGAAGTTTCATTCGTGTTGTAGCACGCAACAGAAGGTCTTTTTTTTTTTTTTTTTAAAGATTTTATTTATTTATTTGAGAGAGAAAGAGAATGAGAGACAGAGAGCATGAGAGGGAGGAAGGTCAGAGGGAGAAGCAGACTCCCTGCCGAGCAGGGAGCCCAATGTGGGACTCGATCCCGGGACTCCAGGATCATGACCTGAGCCGAAGGCAGTCGCTTAACCAACTGAGCCACCCAGGCGCCCCCAGAAGGTCTTTCTTTTTAAAGACCGAATAATATTCCATCGTGTGTCTATGACACCTTTTCTTTACCCATTTAGGTTGCCTGATGGACAGTGGGTTGCTTCCGCATCTTGGCTATGGTGGAGAGCGCTGCAAGGATGTGCGAATACCTCTTTGAGACCCTATTTTCGATTCTTTTGGATATATATATACCGAGAAGTGAGGTTGCTGGATCATATGGTAGCTCTGTTTTTAATTTTGTCGAGGAAGCTCCATTCCATTTTCCATAGTAGCTGTACCACCAACAGAATGAGGGTTCTCATTTCTCTACCTCCTTGTCAACACTTGTTCTTTTCCTTTCTTTTCTTTTTTATCATGGCCATCAGACAGGTGTGGGGTGACGGCTCGTTGTGGTTTTGATTTGCATTCCCCTGATGAGTGATGTTGAACATGTTATCACATGCTTGTGGGCCATTTGTACATCTTTGTGGCCTAACTGTAGCACCCAGGGCTTTCTAGCTGAAGCTTGAAGGTGCCCTACGTCTTTGGGTGTAAAAAGACTGGGACTCAGTCTTACTGTATTTGACAACTGAGAGGCAACCAACAATTACTTACAAGCGGAGTAAGCAGTGAGAATTTTTGTGTGTGTGTGGGCATCGCCTCATATTTCACTTGGAAAACAAGCTACTATATTGATTGCTGTATGTCCAGGGACAATAAGCTCTTGATGGAAATAATGGGAAAGGCCAACTGAACAGATGTATTTCACTTGGAAAAGGTAATTTTTCTCCCTTCTGGCATTTTTTGTGAAAAAAAGAGAGATAGCTTGAATATAGAAAGACACGTGAAGAATTCCTGCTCCTTGCTTTCTCTGTGTTAGTGAATTTTCAAATGAATGACAAAATGACCCAATTCACTTTTTGAAGGCACTATGTTAACAAGAGACAATCTTTCTCCAGGAAAAACCCAGCGTATGAAAGCAACTCCAAGTAGTCATTGAAAAGACGATTGTGTCCATACATTAAAATTGGGATTATGAAGGACAGTGGCCACTGTGTCACTGCTCACCTGTCACAGGGGAGCAGGCAGGTGACACAGAGCCTGGAGCAGGCAATGAGGGAAATTCTGTATTCTTATTCTGCTTTCCTGGCTTCCTCTCACCCCCCAACTTTCTGAGCTCCTCCCTGGGGACCCCAACTGCCCTCTGGGTTTTACCTGCTGGAGATGCACTACTCTGCATGATGAATCACTATCTGAACCTCTTAAAATCCCACATCCTTCCGCACCCCCTCCCCCCCCCCGATTAGTTCACTCACATTACTTTCAATGCTAGTACCTTCTCGAAGGCATCATGGAACCGAACCCTATCCTTGTACAGGTAAGAAAACTGAGGCCCTGAAAACTTAAGTAATTCTTGAAAGGTCACCTGCCTTGTTAATGGCTTCATATCTGAATTTTCCTTTTGGATGGTTCTGCCATCTTCCCCAATACTTAAGATCTTACCTTGGGATGATTTTTGAGACCTCCCTAATTTTTATTCCCTTTACACCATCAGTTACCAAGTCTTAACGATTCTGCTTTCAAGATTCTTGATATTGTCAATGTTCCTGTCTTTCATTTTGACTGTTTTCAGCACCTCATTAGCCCATCCCTGCATTTTTAGGTTACTGGGATAGCCTCTTTATCTGATTTACCTCCTTATCTAATCCCCCAGTGATTCACAACTCTGGCTACTCATTGCACTGACCTGGGGCGCATTAAAAAAAAAAAAAATTACAGCGTACCTGAGCCTGCACTCCCACCCATGGCACTCTCTCCCTGCCTCCCCCCCACCCGCTGGCCAACAATGGCTGAATTGGTTTGGGGAGAAGCCTCTAGGGGTAATTTTTACATGTCAGTTTCCCAGGTATTTCTAATGGGTAGCCAAGATTGAAAACTCTTTGAAAACAAAACAAAACAAAACAAAACACAACACACTCTTTCTAAAAATGTTCTCTGCCATCCCTAAAATACTTCTTTGGCCATGTCAGTGTGCTATTCAACAGTCTTCTGTGCCTCCACATTGCCCTTGGTTTTTAGATACTGGCCTCTTCCAACCATTCAAAATTCTTGCACTTCTACTCCCTCTGCTTTTCAGAAGGGATCCTGCCTGTACTCTAGTCATTTGCTTCTTAGCATCAAAATCATCTCCTATAGTCACCTATTTCTGTTTCAGACTGTGGTGCTCTTTGCCTTTCTCTCTGCTCATCCCAAGCCCTCTGGTTCCTCAAGGCTTATCTCACAAGTGGCTTCCTTCAAGGAGTCCTGTCTGCCTATTCTGGTCATTATTTCCCACTCTTGTCTCAAACTCCCTGATCATTTGGGTTTGTACTGTCTTGTATTTGTTCAAAGTGAGTATCTGCAGCTCTTTAATGAGATGGAGAGCTCCTGGAGCGGAGGGAGAGACAATGCCACATTTTTTTTCCTGTAGCCCCCACAGCATCAAACAATATCTGACATGTATCATAAAATAGGTCCATTTGGCTGAACTTGATATAGACCCAGGAGGCTAGACAAAGAGCATAGAGAGTTTTTCCGAGTGGCTCCTTTTTCACAGCAGGATGGTTAGATACATAATCTCATGCAGATAGACCTAACATTAGCTTCTGTTTCACAGTCCCCTGAAGTCTCTAGAAGACTATTATACATGGCACTTCCATAGCAAAGAAACAACTCCGGTGTGTTAAACTACAATTTGTAACGGCAACATAGGTCAGAACTACAGTCTGAGAGAAAACACCTTACAGAAACAATAAAGCTTAGATTAACCAGAAACAATTGCCTGGAACATTCAATTAGCCAGTTTTCCTCTACTCCGCTCTTGATGAAAGAGATACAGTATAAGAAAACAACCAGGCAGGCAGGCAGGAATTTATGAAAACCACAACCACCACCACCACCACAACCAAAACCCTACTTCTGGTTTAGGTTGAAATGATCAGTGGAAATTTGGGACGTCATCCGATGCCCTCTGCAACTATCTACAAAAGCTTACATTGAAATTCGCTGTCAGAATAATAACTTTGTGATACTGCAAGACTTGTAGTCATTCATTCACTTACTTGTTCATTCTGTAAAGCACTGTATTAATAACCCAGGGTGATAACCAGTATTTGAATTCTATAAAGGGGAGGAAGGATGTGGATATTGATAACTCTTATCAATATAAAGGGCTATGGGATTTCATAGGACTGGGAAGTTACTTCTGATTGGTGGACTTGGGGAAGGATTTATGGAGGGGGCAGCCTTTGACCCAGTTCTTAAAGGAGGGCATGATTTGG
This sequence comes from Mirounga angustirostris, assembly GCF_029215605.1. Taxonomy (NCBI): domain Eukaryota; kingdom Metazoa; phylum Chordata; class Mammalia; order Carnivora; family Phocidae; genus Mirounga; species Mirounga angustirostris. Next base: position 84,206,677 of record NW_026991720.1, on the reverse strand, counting down.
GAAAAGGGTTTCTCAAGCCAAGGGATCAGCATGTGCCCAACCATGAAGGTGGGAATATAGGACAGTTGCAGTGCAGCTGGGGCACAGATATGAAATAGGATATTGTGGGAGATAAGAGGTAAGACTGATTTGGATGGGGCCACATTGGCGATGGCTCTGGGGACTAATTTAAGGTTCTGTGTGTGTGTGTGTGTGTGTGTGTAAAAGGTCTTTGAGTGGGGCAGTCCTTAAGAACAATCACTTGCTCTGGAATCAATGGGTTGGGAAGATTGGCCATAGCAGCACAGAAAGCAGGTAAAAGGCTATTTAATCTTGTGGAATGGGCCTGAACAAGAGTGGCATGACAATAGGAATGGAGGAGAGGGCCACTGTGAGAAATGAGAGACATAAAATCACTCCCACTTGGGAACTGGAGATAGATGGATAGAAAGATAGATAGATAGATGAGTGGGGAAGGCAGTTGAGATGGTTTTGAGCTGGATGACAAGGAGGATTGATGGTCCCTTAATTAATAAGTGATTCAAGAAGAGGAGTATTTTCAGGAGGAAAGATCATGAATACAGTTTTGAATATGCAAATGTGGGATATCTGGCTAGAGATGTCTAGCAGGCAGTGGGAAGTCTCAGGGTGGAGCTGTGGAATGGAGCTAGATATGGCAAAACAGAAATGAGTCATCTGCACAGTAGTGACAGGTGGAACCATGGGGGCGAGTGAGACCCTGAAGGAAAAGTTGGGGAGGGGTGTTACTGGATGGCAAGAGAGTTGAAGGACACCCTGGAGGGGCAGTCAGGGCAGTAGGAGAAAAATCCAGCTAATATACTGATCAGTAGTGTTACCTATTATAGTGAGTCCCAAGAGGATGAAGGATTGAATCAGTCATTGGACTTTGTCACCATGGTGAGACTGGTGATCATTGAGGGGATACTTTCACTGGAGTCTTGAGGATGGAATCCAGATTTCAAAGAGTAAATGTGTCCCCAGAAAGGGAAATTAAGCAGAGCATGCTTGTTTTCAAAATACTTTGTACATCAATCCAGGAATATAACACAATACATTTGAGAATGATTTTAATGAGTGTGATTAAAGAGTATTTTTGTATGAACAATGAGCACCATGTTTTCCTTAAACATTCTCTACATACAGAGTTCCCTTAGGGGAGAAATGGTGTCATTCATCTTGGTACCCTGCCTATCCCTGCCCTCTGAAAAAACAAACCAGAAAAACCAGGCCTTAACCCCATGACTGGATCTAAGTAGGAGCTGTAATTATCTGCCATCTCACTAGTAGATTCCTAGTGTGGCTCAGAATGTGGGGAACCGTGTGGGGGGTTCCGTGGTGAGGTCCATGGAGAGTAGTGCATGAAGGCCATCTCCCACCCACAACCCTCATGATAGCTACCATTGAATGCTATGCACCTGGCATTGTGCTAAACCAGGCAGCAAAGTGGGTTCTAGTCCCTGACCGTCCTTCTTCCCACTCCTTTCCTAACCCTGCCCCCAGCCCATGTTGGGGCCAAGCAACCACTTTTTGTTACTTCCATCAATGGAATGGTTGGAATATCTCCAGAATCTATTCCCAATGTGCTATTCCCACCCTCACTCCCCCAAGTCTGGTCCTCTCATCATTCGCCTCAACCTTTACAATAACATTTTAACTGCCTCCAGTTTCTTATAAAATCCACATAAACAGTACTGGAGACTATTTCCAAATATGGATATTTTCACCATTACACTCCAACAATTTTTCAGTGACATCTGATTATTTAAAATCCGAATTCCTTTGCGTGGCATACGAGGCCCTTTCTCCTTGTACCCACCTTCGTGTTCTTTCATTTAGTGCCTTGCCTCTCTCAGTTAGCCTACGTGACAGTGGTTCTGAACATCCTCCCTGGCTTTGGTTGAATTGTTTCCTCTGCCTGAAATGGCCTTACCTCTTGCCCGCACTGGTGAAATCATACTTGTCACTCAAGGCCCAGCTATAACGTCACCTCTTGGGTAGAGTAGGATCTCCTACAACTCTGCTAAGCAGAGTTAGGATATTGTCTCCTTTGGGTTCTTATCACTCCTTCGCTGATACTTTTCAGATTTGCCCCATCACCTGGCTTTCTCCCTGTCACTCCTACTTGCTTATGAATGCACATAGGCAGAGACTCTCTTACTAATCTTTATATCCCAGCACTGAGTAAGGTGCCTGATAGATGTTGGTGGGACTGGACAGAAACCACAAAGAGCCCTCTTGTGTTTTTGTTTTTGGCTGGTGACTGGTGAATTGGTTGATTCAGGTCCCCTCACCTCCATGGATTCCAGACTAGTTGAAGTGAATTAAATGGCAAGCATATACCTTTCTTTTGTCAGAAGCACAAATCTATACCTCTTTAAACCACAGTCAATGGACTAGATTTCCCTAATAATTATTCCATGGCTTTATGCCTATTCCAGTAAATTGGAGCTTTTTCCTTTTTGCTCTGATTCAGGCCTCCCCTGATCAATAACATCCTTGAGAGACAGACACTTTAGAGAAATGATACTTTTAAAACTTCTGGGTTTTTTTAGACAGCCTCAAGGAATGACTGCAGTAGTGTGTGTGTGTGTGTATGTGTGTGTATAATACTTATATCAGTATAAAAATGTTTGGTAAGGAGTTGTTTAGCAGTAGGCCAATCAAATAATTCACTTAGTGAGTAATATTATCTTTCATGTTAAATTTAAACCAATCCTGATGGCAGTCAGCAGGGTCCTAACAGTTGGAAAATACGTTTCTGGAAAAATTCAGAGAGCCAGCTTAAAAGACTTTGGTGGAGAGATGCTCAGCCATGGCTGTGACAATGTGAATGGGGTCACATCAAACCCAAATTGAGAAACGTGTCAGTCTGACTCCTGTTTCCATGCCTAACCCAGAGTATGGGGAGCAGTTTCTGCTGAAGAGTCAAACTAACAGTTTAAAATCCCAGTTCTACCTATTCAATTGTGGCCGAAGCCACCTGCCCATTGCAGGATCTGCCAGTGGAAACGTGGGCCGCTCTAGGGATGTGTTTGGGGGTGAAAAGCTGCTTGAACCGTATTTGCAAGGCTATCACCTATATTCTGCTTTATGTATGTGTAGGATATTTTTTTTTCTGTAAGAATTTTCCAAATGTTAGGCTAAAATACAGCCAACTGGAGAGTATTCATTTTGAAATAGTGGTAAATATTGTTCAGATACAAAGTTATGCCTACTTTAAAAAAAAAAAAAGTCCCAACTGCTTTTTTCTCCTCTTTAAGTCTGGTGTGACACGGAGCACGGAGAGAGGAAAATGAGCAGCTCCAGTCCGGAGTGGAGAGCCGCCACAGGCCGGCCGGGGGCAATACCCTGATGCCAGGAGGAGTTCAGAGATCCCAGGGCTCGAATGTTTGGAGACTGTGGCTCTCTTTCTGTCAGGTGCCAAAGGGATGCCCTGGGTTGGCGCTGTCCGAACTTGGGCTGACAGGAAATCAATGTAACTACTTGTACCAAACCTGGGGAGGATTTTTGGAAGTGTGTGGAGCAGAACTTGGCTGGTGCTGCCGCTGCTGGACCCTCCCTATCTTGCCTTCCTGCTGGGGCCATTCTGGGCTGGACCCCCGGAACCTGGTGCATCCCAAGTGTTCATGAACCACAAATCCTATCCTTATCACTTGTGAGGTCTCGGCTAGATATTTTCCAGAGCTCTAACAGTAATTAGACAAGCTACTATGAAAGAAAAAGCATTATACATCAGTTACAAACAATGCAAAACCAAAGCTCATTAGAGAAAGATAATATTCATGCAGATTTTACAAACCGTGTCTTTAGGGTGGCCCAATAAGTAGAAATATGGGGACCCATGCTTGTCACTTTTCATGCACATGGAGAGACTGGAAGGTACCATTCCTAAAGGAAGGGGAGGAACAGCCTAGGACCAATCATTAGAATTAACAGAACCAGTGACAAAGATATATTATTACGGTTAGAGTCAAGATTGCTTAGTATGTTTAGAGCAGCTGAATACAAATTATCTAGGCAGTAAGAATAAAGACTTTAGGTAGAGCTACCCCTGTCGAGCATGCAGCAAGTGAAATTAGTGAAAGATTGAGCTACATGTGTATTCCAAAAGTAGATTTTTCTCAAAATACTGAGGGCATCCTGAGGCGCTTTTAGGGAGGCACAGGTGTTAAAAAAAATTTGAAATGGTCACATCAGAATTTTTGTAGCATTTTCCCGTAACGATGGGATGTTTTAATGATACGGGTTGTCATTTGAGAATCAGTCACAGTAATCATTTCCACATTTTGAAACATTAAAAGAAGAAAGACATGGCGTGCCCATGTTTATGCCTCTGTTTTCGCTAATAATCTCGTACGTTCTTCTAGTTCCCCTCACCTCTGGCAATTTACTTATTTAGAGTCAAAGTTCACAGTTGATTTGCTGAGTGTAACTGTTTTCTGGGAAAAACAATAAAGCAGGAAGAAGTGTGGCGATGCCCTGCCTGTCCCACTCCGCGGTATACTCACCTGTCCGAGGGCCGAGGGCCGTGCTCCGAAAGCAGCCTCTCAGCGGCTGTCTCGCTTTGTGTCTCTCTCAGCTCTTGAGCTACAGTTCTTTATCTACACATAGATGGGTACTAGAAAGTCCGGAGTGCGCAAATCAATAATCTCCAAGAGACAGGCCCCAGGAGATGCAGCAACGACCCCCCCCCCCCCCCCGGCCCGCTGCTGTGTTCGCTCAGCTCCACACAGCAGGAGGCATGGGCGGACCAGCGTGAGGTTAATGTGGTCAGAACAACTTAATCCACGCAGCTCAGACATTCTGGAGCCTGATGCACTCTTTGCCGGCATATACTGGTGTTAGTCCCCATCTAAATGCCTAATTTGCTCCACACGTGGTGCTGCCCGTGCCTGGCTTCCGGATGCAGAATAGAATACTACACAGAAATTTCCGCCTCTGTCACCTGGCGTGTGTTTCTCGGCATGATGTGTGTCTCGGGGAAGGGAGACAAAGGGTGAGCACGAACACCTGGAGGTTAAATGGAAAGCAGAACCTCTCTGTGGTAAGAAAACTGAAGCTTAACTACAGACGTGAGCCATGGAAATTACATTTCAGGACTTATTAATTGAGTTTACCATTTAGCCCTGCCAAGATGCAAGTAATTTTGTGCAAAAAGAATCAAGCTGGTTTGGTGTCACACCGAGAAGGCTCTCATCTGGACCTTAAATGTGACCTTTACTGGGCTTGAAAGATACATGTGCTAGGAAACCTCATGGACAGACGTTCAAAGGAAAGAACCTGGAACACGGTCGGAATAAATTGCTGTGGAGGCTGGGGTAGAAGCTGCAGTGAAGTACGAAGAATGGAGAGTTGCACGCTGGCCTACTCAGTGCGCTCGCGTGTGGACGTATATATGTGTTCAGCCTTAACCCCCCGGGGGTCCGTTGAGGCCAGAGTCCCTACATGCGAGAGAGTGCATGCCTTTGCACACAGAAAGCAAGTCATTCCGTGAGCCAATGTCTGAGCCGCATGATAGTTAACCGCTCTTTAGTCAGGGCTAAGTGTGCATTTTTCATTCTATTATAAAAACCGAAAACAAACAAACAAAACTGAACCCAAAGAGCACATCGGAAAATGTGTGTGATTCTCAAAGTTCAGAGATTTTGCTATAATTAGAGCACATCATTCAAGTGTGGAGTAAGGCATTCTATAGTTTCATCTTTGGTCCAGATTGAGGGAATTCGGTTAAAAGGAAATATGGGGAGGCCTTTATCAGAACAGGACATTGCAGGAGTCCTATCTTTGAGCAAGGCCGTAGGCAGATTTCTCTAATAACAGAAATCTGGCTTCGTGGACTCACTATTTCTTCCACTAGACTCTTCCACAAAAGGATCTTTTAAAAAAAGAAAGCTTGAAATTTACTTGGAGACTCTACAGTTGCTGGTTATGGAGGTTGCTGGATCTACCCAAGAATTTGTCTTAAGGTACTGGATACCACTTTGAGTACCTGGGGAGCAGGGGTTTGTTGGCAAACTCCTTTACAGGGATCAAAACCTTTTTTGTATCAGCTCTACTTTGAGACAAGAGAAAATCAGACAGCGGCGGGGTAATTTTGGCATTTAGCACCCACTTCACAATGGGTGCGATTGACGGGTTGGAAGCTTGAGCCTAAACTGTGCCTCTCCAGGCTGGGTTCCTGGAGGCACTGGGATATTTAGGTTTTCTGAGATGCATGTGGTCAACAACTTCAGTATTTGGGAATTGAGGGAGGTCGGACCTCAAAGGCCAAATTGGTCCTTTTTGGTAGATTTCTTGGTTACTGTGTGTTCTAATACATTTTCTCAGAGGCTAAAATGCCTAACAAGTGAGGACTTGGGGAAGGGGGCCATTTCATATATCCTTAAAGAGAAAACTGCACGTTGGAAATCATGTAAGGGTATCCAAAATGAAAAAAAAAATTCGTTAGAGTCCATGGTTCCCAATAAAACAACGTGAAGAAATGAAATTTCATCCAACACTCAAAATAATAAATGAGGTTTCGGCTGAATAGTGGGGAAAGGAATGTCAGAGTTGCGTGTTCTTTTTTTTTTTTTTTTTTTTAAGATCTTATTTATTTATTCATGAGAGAGAGAGGCAGAGGGAGAAGCAGGCTCCCTGCTGAGCAGGGAGCCCTACTGGGGGCTTGATCCCAGGATCCCGGGATTCCGGGATCATGACCTGAGCCAAAGGCAGACGCTTAACCATCTGAACCACCCAGGCGCCCAGAGTTGCAGGTTCTTTAAGGAAGCTTCTGCCTCTGCCTCCGAGGAATGGGAACTTACCGGGCGCTTCACAGAACATTTCCTGCGCGCGCCTACATGCTGCAGAGAGCGGTCTTGAGCCTTTTTAGGCAGGAAGAACCCTGTGCTCTGTGTGATGCAGCCCAGAGTTCTGCCTAACAGCCTGTCCTCTTCCCTGGGTCTGACTCAGTAGAGGTGCACAGGAGTGATTTGTGGAACCTCTCATGGAAAAGGAAGATACACTCAACCATGAATGTCAGAAGCTGAAATTAAATTTCAGAATTTATTGTTGAAGGAAGCAAGCTGCCTTTTGCCCTATTAAAAATGCAGGTGAATTAATGCAAAAGGCTATGGAACCACTTAAAGCTCCCATAAACATGGTCTCTGAGGAAGAAACGAAGGCAGTGGAGACTCTCCCCTTTTTTCTTTCTTGGAGGGCACAGCAGCACCCCACATAAGCCTCCGAATGTGAGGTAAGAGTGCTCCAGGCTCCCCGGGGCTGACAGCCACAGGAGGGGGGCAGGGATGGTTGGCAAACTTGCCAGAGGAAGTTTGGGTTTACTAACTTAGAATTTAGAAAAATGCAGACAAGGTCTAAGCAGAAATTTACCTACACTCAGCGAGTCCTTTCTTGAGAAAACGTCCAAAGCGTGGGTGTAAATATTACAAAGGAAATGCTTAACAAACGGAAGAAGCCAAGTGCTTGTCGATGATCCTTAATACTCTAGAAACACTTACTAAATTCCACAAATAATTACTAAAACACACTTAAAGGTTTTCACTAGAGCTGATCCTGGAAGACCTTTTCATCAGTCACCAGTCTGGTGGAATCAGTGGTTGCACCTGGCTCCTTCTTAGACTTCAGCTCACTCAGAGCCGGGACTATAGTTTGCATTCAGTGCCTGCAGAGAGCCTTCCACATCGTAGGTGCCCAGAAAAATCCTCATTGAGTTAAGGGAATAGTAATGACATGAATTAATGATATCAATTACAAGATTTGTCTCACGTGGAATATAGTTAGTAGGGGTATACTGTCTGCAGTTTATCCTGTAGCATCCGAGGGAAGAAAGCCCTTGCTGAACTAATAACTATAAGCAAGATGATAAGAGTATGCTTGGAATGTTTGTCACTGTATATTCTTTTTTATGTCAAAGTTTTTATTTTAATCCCCCGGTGCTCAACACGACAAGTGCACTCCTTCACCCCCATCACCTATTTCCCCCATCCCCCGCCTCGCCTCCCCTCTGGTGGCCATCACTTTGTTCTCTATAGTTAAGAGTCTGTTTCTTGGTTTCTCTCTCTCTTTGTCCTTTGCTTGTCTGTGTCTTAAATTCCACTTATGAGTGAAGTCGTATGGTATGTGTCTTTCTCTGACTGACTTATTTCACTTAGCATAATATACTCTAGCTCCATCCATGTCGTTACAAATGGTCAATGCATATTCTTGAAGAAGAACAAACAAATAAACATTGCCTATTGCCATATAAATAGAGACCAGTACTGCTTAATTTGGTGCTCTGATATGATCATTGTAAGTCACGTGTATTCCTGATTAAAGGCAGTCTTTAACTAAACAGCTATTTGGCCCATTCATTTCTTTAGCTCTAGTTACTGACTCATGTCTTTCCTCTACGTACTTAATGCAGTTTTATTATACTTCTAAAATGAAAACAATTCCATTTACCAAAGACCTGTGATCAAATCAAAACCCATTAAAGACACAATTAACTTTGAAAATGGAAGGGTAGGCAGAAGTCACATTCACAAATTGGCTCTTTCTTTCCCTGAGTGTGGGCATTCAGTGTACCTTGTCGCCGGGCCACCTATACTAAGAAAACTCCGCTTCATCCTTGTAACCCTGCGTGGCCTTCTAAGACTGCTGAATGTCCATTTGCTAGTGGACTCTCTTCACCACTGTAGTCATAAAGACCGGTTCTGTTGCCTTTTAAGGGAATAAACAGGCTAGACCACTAAGACTAGAAAGTGTATTTCCATTTTGCCCTATTTTGATCAGCTCTGAACAGCAAATATTACCCGGGGAAAGGCCCGAGTTGGTCTGAACTGCTTGATTGTGATTTCATCCCGCGACACCTCGGTTTCCCCTGGCCCTGGCCCTGGCCCTGTGGCTCAGTGTCTAAATCAAGTGAGTGCTCACCTCGATTCCTTGAATGCTAACGAAGGACTCCTGTATTTCAAGGCAGGGGCTCATTTGTGTAATTTATTCCTGTGCAGCATCAGAACCATGATGCATGCTTTCTTCTTTCTTAACCTTTTTTAGATTTAATTCAAACAGCAACAACCAGTGTTAAGGAGGGCGCTCCTTTTGATGCATCATCTTTGGATTTGTTTCTCAGTATGGTGGAGTGAAATTTCCTTATTCCTGCCAGGTGTTGAGAGGCGCGTCAGAGGAGGGGGAAGTCACGCTTCCCGTGGAGTTTATAATCAACTAATTCTCATCTTGAAGACTAGAGTTGAAGTATCCATCTCCTTCAAGGACTTAGCAATAAAAGCAACTTCTTCAAAGCCGTTTATCACTTGCTGACTCCCCCTGCAGCTTCTCGACAGCCTGTGTGCAGCCCTTACTTATGTGGTTACATTTGCGGAGTTACGCCTCTGACTTGGCTGGGCTGTCGTCTGACGCTTAGTCTTGCGGTAATTATGGATGGCATATTTGCGGCATATTTATTCCTTTCCTCATCACTTGGATTCACACTGATTTTGTTTAGTCAACAATCTGACAGATAACCCTTGGTATTTTTTTTCTTTCAATTGTACCTGGGCTTATCGCTCTGTCACAGAGCACCTTAGGAACTCAGAGCAAGAGTTTTGTATTTCTCTTGACTGAGGTCCGCTTTTCGACGATGTGGCCAAATGTCCAGATAAGGGTCTTCCTTCAAAGCTGTTGTGAATTCTGAATTCTGCAGGTAGCAGAGGGAGGGCTGGTGGATATCACTTAAAACCCTGCCACAGCCTGTTTGTTGTCAATCTCCTCAGAGTTCACTCTCCCAGCCTGGGTTAAGTCTGCATGGCTCCCTAGCAGGTTCTGTCTCCTATAGATTCTGATAACCCCCTTTAATCATCTTTTAAGGATGGATTTTTGCTACATGTCAGGTATTAAAAGACAAACAAAGGAAACAAACACAGGATTAAACTCATAGTTGATAGAAAATTCGGTGTTCATGTGATGAGGGTACATTTGGACAAAGTGGATTATATTCTTGGTTATATCTACTTTCTTTTGTTGTTCTTGCTTCTGTTATTTGGTTTTGTTACGGAGCCCCCCCTTGCCAACGTCATTAAAATACACTCTTTTATCATGGACAAAAGATTCAGCTTCATGATATAGTCTGTTTAACTGGTGCTGGAGGAATTATGATGTTCCTTCGCTGTAGGCGCTCCTTTTATACTGGGGTCATTTGTAAACTCCATTACTGTGGCTGCTTCTTTGGCTTGCTCCTGGGACAGGAAAAAGTTGGCATGGCAGCCTTGAGACAGCTATCATTAGAAAGATCTGCTTGCAAGGTTGGCAGTTGGCTGGCCTCTGGGACTGTGACAGGTAAATTGTCTCCTACACTAATATAAACCCTTCCCTAAAGGATAAGGGTGTCTTCTGTACAACTGTGCAGACAACACGGTTTATGCTGACCACCTGCTTTTCTTCTAGGATTCTAGAATTTTGGTATGTGCTAGACGAAGAGTGCCTACATGAGTAGCACAGTATAAACCCTGGGTGCCAGGCTCTAATGAACTTCCCTGGGCAACAGTATCACACATTTATTGCTGCATTTTTGTTGCTGGGGGGAAGAGTGCTCTCTGGGTGACCCCCCATGAGAGAGAGAGAGAGAGAGAATAAGGAATCTTGCACCTGGATTCCTCTAGACTTTGCCTGTTTTTTCCCTTTATGATCGCACTGTTCTGATTAAGATATCCTTACTATATCACTCTAATAAATCTTAGCTGTGAGTACAACTATATTCTATGCCCCGGGAGTCTTTCTAGCAGATCTCTGAATGTGGGGTGGTCTCGGGGACCCCATTAGTTGCTATGAGATTCCAGAAATATCACTTGATGGCATTATCCTCAAAGATGCTGGTCTAATCCCTAACCTTCTTGGTTGCTCATGCAAAACCAGGCATCCTTCAGCTTAGATGGTAATGTTTCCTTAGTTTGTGATTACTCTTTTACTTCCCTAAAGGAGATTGCTCTGCTCTATTAAATTGGATATTTTATGACATACTCTCTAAAGTTAATTTACAGTCAAAATCTGTGTCAATCTAACATCATTGGTAGCTGACAAACTCTAACCATTGGCAAGTGCGATTTAACGTTACATTGTAAAAGAACAGATTTAGAAGAAACTGTAATACTGCTGGAGTTAACCGTATTGACAATTGGGCCCTCAAAACTGTGTCCAGATATTTAACAAACTCTCTGTCACTTTTAGAATTCAGTCTTAACCAGGTATTTTCTGGCAACGTTGAGAATTAAAGGGATCATGCTGACATGATCTTGAATTTTGGTCTTGTTCAAAAACACGTTTTTATTTTTTCTTAAAGATGCTTTAAGGTAGCATCATATGTAGGCATCACAGTTTGAGTGATGCTGCCAGTTGATCAATAGTAATGCTTTTAACTGCTTTTAACAGTAACGTTTCAACTGCTTACTGTAGACAAGGTGCTGAAAATATGCACCAAACAGTGATTCCATAACAGAATAGACAGCTCTGGGTAGCCATGTGGTTCAGATTAACTTTTTAAAGATTAACTTGTTAGGACATAAGAATAATTTTAACTCTGGACATTCCTTGGCTCAGATGACAGGTCTTGCTGTGGTATGAAGCATACCTTTAAAATAAGGTATTTTTTAGAAGTGACAAACTCTCACAGGTCAGTTTCATCTTCCTGGATTGCTTATTTCTCTGGGGTGCAAAAAGTTACTCTATTCCAAGAGTAAGACTCTTTACAAAGGGATAAGTGCTGGTGCCATTTAATAGGATCAGGTCTGTGCTTGTTGCTAATATTAATATTTTATTAGATCCAAGCATGAAGGATGGGAAGCTGGGTTGAAATCTTTCCTGGGGCATAGAGCCAAGCCTACAGAAACTTCTCAATGCTTTCCTTAGTTGAGTACTCGCCAGTCCTTTTGGGGTTTCGAGATCTTGAAAACAAAGTTTTTGAGGGCATTTGGATTCAGATATTTCAAATGAACTCAGAACTATCCTGCCCTGCTAACTAAGGAAGTGTTCAGTCAATTATTAGGTAGTTTAGGAAAGTTGCCCATAATTAAGGTAAGCATAATTGGAGGGGGAAAACTGTTATTTAGAATGTGTGTGTGTGTGTGTGTGTGTGTGTGTGTGTGTGTGTGGTGTGGTGTGTGGGGGTAGGAGATGGAGAGATGAAAGTGAGAGTCTAGATCAACAATTTGAGCTTATTATTCAGGACCACAGTTAGGCCCCATTGTCTTAATATGGACAGGTGTTATCAGCACTGTTCTTCACTGCTCTCTGTCTGTCTGACACTCCTTAAGATTAATTACAGCCCAGCTCAGGGGCTGATGCATCTCATGCAATGACCACCCAGAAGTTTCTTAGTCAAGCTGTCAGTGGTGCCTCAGTGGGCTCCTGAGAAATAATACTATTAAAGACTTCTGAAGGCAGATCTAATGCACTTCCATGCCTTCCTGAAAAGCACAGAGATACACAGCATATGAGTGAATTTTTGGACTATCCCTAAGTACCAAGAAAATGCAACCACTGCGTAAACTGAAGTTTACATTCTAATCTACCCACCTGAAGATTTGTTCCTGCTTTTCTCCTGGTCTCAGTCACACACCATACAGGGCAGTGTGAACATGAGTGATTTTAGGAAATAATTGATAAATTACTGTGAACTCAAATGAACAGAGGACTATTAGTCAAATTGCAAAAGTTCTAATGTATAAGTGGTGGCTGGATCTCCCTGCACACTCAGAGATGCCCTGAAAGGTCCTCTATTTGCTATTTTAAACATCACTTAACCAAGGGAACAAAAGAAAGAGCTCACACACATGTAAATCTTGTGCTTCAATGTACATACGCATATATATATATATATATATATATCTCTATCTATTGATAGCTAAATATATTTAGGTAGAATTGGAGAACTGTATAGTTTTACAAATAAGCAGAGGCATTTACAGTACACAGAAGAAACAGATAAAAGGTGAATCAAAATGTGAAACATACCATACTCCGGGACCTGCCCCGTCCCACGTTTCAGCAGGAGACGGACCCTTCTTCCTCCCGACTTGATGAGTTCTATTGCTCTGGCGTGTGTCATGTCCCTTGTGCTCTCCCCATTGATTTCGATGATTTGATCTCCTACCTGTTAATTAAGGAAGCATTAACTCAGCCAAAGTTGGTTCTACTCACACTGCATTTCCAACAGATTAGAAAAGCATCCTTTAGAGGACCAGTTTCCAGAGAGCATCTGAACAATTTGGTTGCGGTCTGCTCCTTCTTAGAAGTGGCTACTTCCTGGTGGCATCCTGAATCTGACCACCAGACTTGATTTACCTTTACAGGAATTCAAACATCGGACCATAACGTTGGGGTGCTATGTTATTTTTAGTCAGTGTGGCAGAGGATTTAGTCAAACTTTTAGCATTTTTTTAAAATTAGGGAATATGTTTGATACCACAATTCCAAATAAACCTGGTACCTTCGCTTTGAAACAAGAAGTAAATATTTTAAGGCCTTTTCATTGAATACAGTCCCAGCGTTGGGCTTAATGCAGCATTTAATTCAGTATGCTGGATGGGATGATTGGCTTTTGGGCTTCTCTGAGAATTTTTATCATGCATCATTTAAATTTCCCTGAGTGCTATTGTGATATCACCTTCTTTGTAAACATGGCTGGTTGATATTCAAGTTTGATGATGAGTTTTCTATCACAGTCCTTTGAACTAAAAATGAGATCTTCCATTCTCCACACATGACTAATGCCCTTGTTAAATCTTTGCCATGCTCACACCTGATTGCCAGAACTGTTTGGTTAAATACCAATCCCTCTTGAATTGTTAGAAATGCCTGGGCTCCACAAGCGATTCCCATTTAGCCTTTGCGAATAGATATCCGGAATAAAAGAGGTTCAACCATGAACACATCATGTAACTCCCACAGTACCATTACTGTCAGGAAACTTTGAATTAAAATATGTTTCATTTCAGTGCAAGTCACTTAAGATAAATTAGCCAGGAAAAGCACAATGAGTTGCCTTGCAAAAATGCTATTTTAGTTGGGTCCCTTAAAGCAGATCTCAGCCTAAACTCTATAACGCAGACAGAATTGCAAATAAACTATCGCAGAGCATTATCAAGATGGGTGTGGGGCAAGAACAGGAATAAAAAGTGGCCATCACAATGGCGAGATGGCACTAAAATAAGACCACTCCCCACGCTCAAAATGGGGGAAAGAACAAACACGTTTGTTTTAGCAGGGGAGCAACATCTTTATTCATTCATTCATTCATTCGTTCTTATTTTCTTTTAAAGATTTATTTATTTATTTGAGAGGGAGAGAGAATGAGCAAGGGAGGGGCAGAGGGGGAGGAGGGAGAGAATCCCAAGCAGACTCTGCACTGAGCGCGGAGCCTGACGCGGGGCTCCGTCCCCAACCCGTGAGATCATGACCTAAGCTGAAACTCAGAGCTAGACGCTCAACCGACTGAGCCACCCAGGTGCCCCTGTCTCTTTATTTAAAGAGGACTTGCTAGGGATAAGGACTTCAGTGTAAGGAAGGCGAAGACTTTCCCCTCCCCTTTGTGTACAGTGATCTTTGAAAGTATGGATTTTGGGCAGTGGAAGAAGTTTGCCTCACTGGTATGACTTCCACATTTCACACAAGAATCATGAACGACAGGACTAAATTGATTTGTTTTAGAGGCAATGTTTGCAACATTTTTCTTCAGTTCTCCTTAATGGTCTCCTTTCCCATAAGGCAATGGGCACAGCCTGAAGTCGAGCAGCTTACTGGAGGCCACTGTATCCAAGCTAGTGGCAGAGATGGGACCAATTAATGCTTTCCCAGCAGTTCCCACCCATGACTGAAATCTCACGGCACGGTATTAAGTCACAGAAGTAAAACAAAAGTTCCAATTAAGTTATATTAGAGTCTTCATTTTTAGCTAGACTCTCTTCTGAGCTTCATACTCATATATCCACATGATTACTACACATCTTCACCTAGAGGTCCAATGGACAACTCCAACTCAACGCCAGCAGACTGGGCTTACCATCTCTCCCAAAGCCATTTTTCCTCTTAATGCCTAATTTTGATTTATGGTACCACCACTCACTCAAGCCAGAAACCTAAGGGTCATGCTGAGGGTCATTTCCTGAATGTCTCTACATCTGTCTCTGCCCTCATTTGTATCCCATTGCTAACTAGTGCAATTCAGGCCTTTATTGGGTTTCCCAATATTCTCCTGTCACCCTCCCATCAATATCTTTCTTTTCTTTGTCACTAGAGTCATTGTTCTAAGAGAGATCTCCCCAAACGCTTCATGCCCTATTGAAGCATCCAGGGTTTTCCATATGCTCCTGTTCTCTTTGCCTTCTCTTCCCTATATGCCTGATGATCTCCTGATCTTCCTCAAGGCCAGCCCAAGCATCTTCTTCTCTGGGATTCCTTCCTAGACCCCGTCTTCTTCTCAAGCAGACATTTCCAGTCTCTGTATTCATTTGTCATTGCACCCCACTCTGGTATTTATCACACTTTGCTACAGTTACACTTTTCTGTCTTTCCTCCTAGACTTGGAGCTTCTTCACTCATCAAATGATTTCTGAGCACCTATCATGTACTAGAGTGTATACTAGGGAGATAAGATAAAGATAGAGATAAGTGGTACAGTTTCTATCTACAACAAATTCTCAGTCTAAATGGAGATAAAGTGGGTAAATAAAATTATTATTCAATATATCTTTGCTATGACTGGACATTAACAAAGTGCTAAGGGAATAGAAAGGAGGGTCATCTCAGCAATTGCACTACTGGGTATTTACCCCAAAGATACAAATGTGGGGATCCAAAGGGGCACGTGCACCCCAATGTTTACAGCAGCAATGTCTACAATAGCCAAACTATGCAAAGAGCCAAGATGTCCCTCGACAGATGAACGGATAAAGAAGATGTGGTATATATATATATACACACACACACACACAATGTATATATATGCAGCCATCAAAAAAAAGAAATCTTGCCATTTGCAGCAATGTGGATGGAACTAGAGGGTATTATGCTAAGCGAAATAAGTCAGTCAGAGAAAGACAATTATCATATGATATCACTAATATGAGGAATTTGAGAAACAAGATAGAGGATCACAGGGGAAGGGAAGGGAAAAAGGAAACAAGATGAAACCAGAGAAGGAGACAAACCATGAGACTCTTAATCTCAGGAAACAAACTGAGGGTTGCTGGAGTGGAGGGGGGTGGGAGGGATAGAGTGGCTGGGTGATGGACATTGGGGAGGGTATGTACTATGGTGTGAATTGTGTAAGACTGATGAATCACAGAATTTTACCCCTGAAAAAATTAATACATTATATGTTAATTAAAAAAAAGAAAGGAGGGTCATCTAAATCAGAATGGGTGAGCTGGTAGTCAGGGGGAGCTTTCTGGAGGTGGTGACATCTCAACTGAGTTTTGAAGTATCAGTAAGAATTCCCCGGGTGAAGGAGGAAGAAAAGCATTCTAGGCAGAGAGAGCAGCATATGCAAAGACCCTGAGACTTGAGACCATGGTATATTTCGGGAACTGTCAGTTTATTCTGCTACTCAGGAGTTGAAGCTTTATTTATTTTTATTTTTTAAAAAAGATTTTATTTATTTATTTGTTTGAGTTGGGGGAGGAGCAGAGGCAGAGGGAGAGAATCTCAAACAGATTCCATGCTAAGCATGGAGCCTGATGCGGGGTTTGATCTCACGACCCTGAGCTGAAACCAAGAGTTGGACGCTCAACTGAATGAGTCACCTTGGTGACCCCAGGCTTTATTTTAAAGGCAACAGTAAGACACTGAAAATTTTATTCAGCAACCTGACCAGGGAAGCAAAGAGATGTTTAGAAATCTCTCTGAGGCATTATGGAGAGTGGACTGGAGAGGAAGTGGGAGACTGAAGAAGGGAGCTGAAGTCGTGAGGTTATCACGTTGTCTGTCCAAGTGAGAAACTGAGAGGCTGTGAGGAAGGAGATGGTGGGGCAAATGAGGGCAGGGACTGCGTTCCTTTTAATTTCATTTATCTATCTATCTATCATCTAACTATCTATCTACCTATCTATCTATCTATCATCTATCTATCTATCTATCTATCATCTATCTATCTATCTATCTATCTATCTATCTATCTATCTATCTATCTATCTAAGAGAGAGAGAGAGAGAGAGGGAGAGCTAGCAGGGAGGGGCAGAGGGAGAAGAAGAGAGAGAATCCCAAGCAGACTCTCTGCCGGGCATGGAGCCCAACAGGGGGCTCGATCCCACGACCCTGAGATCCTGACCTGAGCTGAAACCAAGAGTCAGACTGTCAGCCGACTGAACCACCCAGGCAGCCCATGGGACTGAGGGGTTCTTTTTAATGATGTATCTTGTATGGCATGCCCGGTACCTATCTGTGAACGAATGAAGCATTTACACATGGCTTATCTTGAGACTCATGGGACGAGGGGTTATAATAGCACTCTTGACCCCAAATCAACCCTTGACAGCCACCATTGCCTGAGGACACTTAGGTCTTGAGACTGACTCTAAAATAGTCATGTAGAGGGCAAAGGAATCTCGTGGTGTCACAGAAGTGGTCACATGTCATCTGCATTCTGGTCACACACTTGGGTATAGCAAGACTTAGAAAATTTGATGTATCATTCTCTTGTGCATTTCTTATGTTCCCTTTCCCCTACTAACAGCTCATGTGAACTGAGGGAAGAAACATTAACAGGGGAGAGAGAGGTGGAGGATTGGAAGGCTGCAGGGCTGGTTGAGAAGCATAGGAGTTCAAGGGCTGCATGTGGGCCACAATGACATCTCCTGGGCAGGAGTTTCAGGGATGGGGCTCTGGGAAGGGTCGGGCTATTATTTTTATTGAGCACCCAGGAGCATGGCCTGACCTCTTGGTGTGGCAGATTTCCACTTTTAGCTTTCGATATAGGGTCTCCTCAGAGGGAGAAGAGAACACCTCTGATGCTGATTGGAGCGAGGATCCTTAGCCTTCATCTAAGACTTCCAGTCCCTTCCAAAGTCCCCTCCCCATGACAGGATACTGGAGGATACTGCCTCATTGGAAGCAATGGAAGTTTGGGAATAGTCCAAGATCTTACCAAATTCAGAAAAATAAAAATTGGTGTGTGTGGGAGGATGCTGGTCAGGTAATAAGATGGAAAGGCTGTCCCTGTCACAGGCTCTGAATTTTACAAAGTGTGCTGAGCAGCTTATAAAAGTGGGCGAACTCATTCGGACCTAGTGTCATTGGTAACAAAACTCAGTGCGAGGCCCAGACTCAAGACCTCCGCTCCTTTTTGTGAAATGATAGAAATTGTACAAAAGGCTTAATTTTTATTTTTACCCCACTATTGGTAGTATGCACACTCATCTTAAATGGGACTCCCTAAATAAATTTTGGATTTGATTCCTTTCGCTTTCATCTTTAGTATGTGGATGTATAATGAGAGGTGTCTGTCGGGGGCAGAAGAGGTTCTCTGGTTACCTTCCTACCTTGTCTGACTTCACTGCAGCTATCAAGATGTGGCCAGCTGAAGAGCATCACTTTCCTCCCTCACATGTGAATCAACTGGGGGAATTAATTTGATAAAACCATTCGGAAATTCGCAGTCCTTTCAGGGATAAAGACAGTCTGTCTTCTCTTTCTATACTTAAGCTACGTTACTAAAATGGAACTTTAGAAATCTCCTCTATTTATTGGGGCATCTGGGTGGCTCAGTCAGTTAAGTGTCCGACTCTTGATATCAGCTCAGGTCTTGATCTCAGGATCATGAATTCAAGCCCTGCTTTGGGCTCCACACTGGGTGTTAAGCCTACTTAAGAAAAAAAAAAAAAAAAAAAGCCCAACCAACCGCTCCATCTGTTCTTAGAGAATTTTTAAAATATCAAGTTCTTGTTAGAATTGAGAGAGATAGGAGGAGGAGGGGTACAGGGAGAGAGAAAAAGGGAGGTGGGGAGAGAGGGAGACCCAAAGTTCACGAATATGTGTGTGTTAATTTGTGTGTGTCAAGATGTCAAATTTAGAAAACTAACCAAAGGACTATTCTAGGCATTCTTTTTTTTTTTTTTTTCCTGTGGAAGAAATACTTATATCTGTGGTCCCCTTGGGGAAACTAACAGCCCTACAGCAATGCCTTAGGGACAAGGAATGGGATAAGACTGCCCTCTCACAAACTGATGGTTGGTTGAGGGGATGGCCATGGGGTGATGGGCAAAATGGGTAAAGGGGGCAGGGAGGTACAGGCCTCCCGTTATGGAATGAATAAGTCACAGGGATGAAAGGTACAACTTAGGGAAGGGTCTATGGTATTGTAATAGTGTGTATGGTGACGGAAGGTAGCTACACTTGTGAGCATAGCATAATGCATAGACTTGTTGCATCACTATGTTGCATACCTGAAGCTAATGTAATACTGTGTGTCAAACTATACTTCAATTGAAAAAAAGGGAAAAAAAAAGAAAAGACAAGACTGCCCTCTCTCAGCACTGCCTAATAAGTTCTGCATTTCTATTCCCACATTTCCGCTCAATACATCATGGCGGATTTTCTTTAAACTAAGCTATTACCAAATCCTTGAACTTGCCAGGAGCTCTGCAGGTAAAACCTTTTCTTATTGGAAAAACCAAGGCAGGGAAAGGTAAAAGTTTCAACAGTTCTTAAGCGGTTAATATTTCAAATTGTAGGAAAAAAAAATGTAAACTCTGTACTGTGTGCACTTTTGTAGCCAAGTTGTAGAGAAAGTATTTGGTTTGGCTCAATGAAATCTTTATAAGAACTCGATTAATCCTGGATTTCCTTTAGCCCTGAGTCACAGTCGTTCCCGCTCAAGTCTTGCTCAACATCTCACAAACATGCTTAGCGGGTTGTAATCACTTAACAGCCCTCACACCTACTATTGCGCACCACAAGAACCTATTTTGCATGATTATACATGACTAAAATCCTAGCTTATAATTAGGTGTGAGGCTTTGAGCTCTTTTTGAATTTTATACCAACAAACAATGGATATGTCTATTCCTCATTTCACGGAAGACTTAGCTGTGGACCATTTTTGTGGCTGGCGATCTGAGGTCACAGGGTAGCTCCACCACATTTTTCACTTACAGGCTGGCTTCTCTCGCTGACTTCAGACCGCTCATGGGCAAGGAACGTACCTCCTGTCCTTGTCATCTACACAGTTCCTGACAAGTAGGCCCTTCGTTAATCACGGTTGTGTACGTGCCTTAGGTTTGCTTTTCAGTTAGAGTAGCTGTCTCTACTCTCATGACACGGTGACTTCAGCTTTTGTGCATCTCAGCAGATCTTAACCCTTTCGTGAAATGCTGCCTTAAGCCCTTCCAGCTACACCATAGCGATTTCAATAGTCAGTGTCGTTTCAGTAATGGTGACCTACAAAAATTGGTAGAGACAGGTGAAGCAATGGGAAACAAATGCTGAAGGATTGAAAGAAAGGGGAATGGAGGCTGAGTGTGAACGGAATCATAAAGTGCCAGGAAAAAGAAATCTGAATCCAGCTGTTGGCCGCTGCCCACCACGGGCACCATCACCAGGTGCTCTGACAACAGGACCCCGGGCCCTGACGGTCCTGCTGGAGCAAAGGTGTAGGCTGATGCTCAACTCGATGGTGACCTTTAATAGGTAATGGCTGTTTTCACATTAGCTTTCGTTAGATGTTATTTAATAACCCTTACAGTAAAAATGTTTTCTAAGGGGTCACAGTGAGTGTTCTGGCTAACCTTCCGCTTCTTTCACGAGGCTGGTGCCTGAAGTAGATGCTATCTGAGCACCTTTTGGAGGACCCGGCTCTTGTGATAAACCGCTGTGCACGACTGCCTCCGTAATGCACAGGAGCCCAGCAAGTCAGCAGGTTTTTCCAGAGGGGAAGCTTCCGACCCAGCTGGAGACTGAAGCACGTGTTTGAGAACACCAAAACTCTGCGACTTTTATTTGCCTCAATTAATACATACGTGCAGAACTGTCTGAAACTCTCTTTTTACTACGCTCTAGAAAATAAACACTTATAATGAAAACATTCCAAACTCAATCTCAAGAGATTTCATCTAAACACGAGTGTGAAATAGCCCTTCTGGACTTAGAGAAGGATACTTCATCAAGGTTATGCCTGAGCACACAGCTGTTGAGAAGGGCCACGGAAGTGAGGGGAACGGGTGGGGATCAAGAAGTTAGGGGCTGCTGCAGAATTCTGAGGGGTTATCTCTTGAAGTGGGTGATGTACCCTATTTCACATTCCTCCTTTAGAAAAGACTTAGTCACAGCTCAAACCATGTCCCAGTCTTTGACTTGGGCTTGCTGCCTGGTGGCCGGGGTGGTGCCCTGGCTGGTCATTCAAATCAGGGGGCTGCCTTTGGTGGAGATCCAAGGGGAGCTCTCCATTCAGAAGCCCCCATTTCTCATTCTTACTTTTAAAATCCTCTAATTAAAACGTGGAAATATATGTAAAATTTAAGGATGATGCCGTGCCAAGTTTGTGGAGGTCAAGTCTAAATTACAATTTGGTATCTTTCCCAGCAAACCTTTCTTTTTTCCTTATCAAATATTACCAATACTAATCTCATACAGAGAATTTTATTAGATTACTTCTTTCTAAATCTCCTTACTCTTCTAGGGTTTTTCATGGATGCTGATGTGCCATTCTTCACGTGCTCCACTCCCCTGCGCTATGCACGCTCCCTGATGATCTCTTCCTACCTGTCTAAAGTAGGTCTCTTTGTGTGCCCTTTGTCTAGAATCGGCCCTCCATTCTGCAAATATCCTACTCATCCCTTCAGACCTGCCTCAGGTATCACCACATCCAGGAAGCCTTCCATGATCCCACCAGTCTGGGTTGGGTGCCTTTGCTCAGTGTTTCTTTAAAAGTGTTGAGCTTTGCCTATCACTACGTTGTAAACTCTCTAAGGGCAGAGGCTTAGCCATGTGGGGTACATACCCATACATATTTGTTCAATACATGGATGTATGACTGAAAGAAAAAAATTTTCAGAAGTTGTTTTTTGACTCTTTTCTCCTTATTGTGTAAATCAATTTAGATAAGATCTATAAAAGTTTTAAGTTTGGTTTCACGACTATGTCAACCAGATGTGACCATGATCAAATAATATAAAGTATATGGAAGTGCTTTGTAAACTAAACTATACAAATATAATCCTGTATTATTAATTCTCATAGTTATTACTGTCATTGTCATCGCAAAATGCAGAGAGAAAAAAATGAAACAGTGGTAAGGTGTTTATAATGAAACTAGGAGAGAAATAGCTGAGCTACTGGGGATATTTAATGGTAGAAATGAGGTAAATATTTTTCTTAAAACATCACTGAGAAGTGAAAAACTAAAAAAAAAAAAATCTGTTGCTTTGGTAAGTTCTGCATTTTAGGAATTCCTATAGGATGTTGATGCTATTTTTCTATTTTTATTCTATGATTTTATTTTATTTATTTATTTTTTTTAGATTTTATTTATTTGAGAGAGAGAGTGAGAGAGAGAAAGAGCACAAGAGGGGGGAGCGGGAGAGGGAGAAGCAGACTCCCTGCTAAGCAGGTAGCCCGATGTGGGACTCGATCCCGGGACTCCAGGATCATGACCTGAGCCGAAGGTAGTCGCTTAACCAACTGAGCCACCCAGGCGCCCTTATTCTATGACTTTAGATAGATAGTTCTTAGAAAAAGAATCTCATTGAATGCTGGACAGCTAATCCAAACCCTAAGCTAAGACGGAGGGATAACTTCCATTGTGGTCACAGACATGGATGCAAACAAAGATTTTAATGACAAGCTGGTTGAAGCAAAATATCTTCTATGAAGGAAAAAATAGCCACAACCCTTTTCACTTTCATATGCTCGTCTGACGGCTCAGGCAAAAGAAGAGACAGGGAAAACATCTTGAAATGATCCACCTGAGGGGCGCCTGGGTGGCTCAGTCATTAAGCGTCTGCCTTCGGCTCGGGTCATGATCTCAGGGTCCTGGAATCGAGCCCCACATCGGGCTCCTTGCTCAGCAGGAAGCCTGCTTCTCCCTCTCCCACTCCCCCTGCTTGTGTTCCCTGTCTCGCTGTGTCTCTCTCTGTCAAATAAATAAGTAAAATCTTAAAAAAAAAGAAAAAGTGACCCACCTGAGCAGGAACAGAAAGCTATCATTGGCAGTTCAGCTAGTGGCTCACCCATTTGCCCAGAAATCACTTACGTCAGGTCATGAGGCCAGTTTCCCTATTGCATTGAAAAACAACCAAAAGGAAATGCAAGAGGAACTTTCTATTGTGGACCCTGTGTTGGCTGTCACTTCCCCTCCCTGGGTGTAACTGAGAGAAAATGAGGGATTATTATTCTGCAGACTCCTAATCAGATGCAAGCACTGGGCTTTGCTTGATGAGCATGATGACGGCACAGGTGGATCAGGCAGCTGGGGTTGTGCGGATAATTTCATGATGGGACTATTTCAGAGGTGTGGGCAGGGCTCGGGAACCGAAGAGGGCTGTTGAGGCTCTGAAAGTGGGAACTGTCACCCCCTCTGTCTGGAAGAGTCTGGGAGAGGAAGAAAAGTTTCAGGGGCCTGGTGAAAGCTGGAGCCAAGAAAGAGGGGCTGCCTGATGAGAGCTGTCACCGTAGAGGGACGGGCGCCGCCAGGCCCAGAGCGCGCAGGCCGGGAGCACCAGGGGAAAGAGATTCCTCCCTGTGGCGGACAGAATAATGTCCCCCCACTCAAAAGATCTGGTCTCTGACAGACATTGGGGAGGGTATGTGCTATGGTGGGCACTGTGAATTGTGTAAGACTGATGAATCACAGACCTGTACCCCTGAAACAAATAATACATTATATGGTTAAAAAAAAAAGAAGAAGAAGAAGAAGAAGATAGCAGGAGGGGAAGAATGAAGGGGGGGAAATCGGAGGGGGAGATGAACGATAGAGACTATGGACTCTGAGAAACAAACGGAGGGTTCTAGAGGGGAGGGGGTGGGGGGATGGGTTGGCCTGGTGATGGGTATTGAGGAGGGCACATTCTGCATGGAGCACTGGGTGTTATACGCAAACAATGAATCATGGAACACTACATCAAAAACTAATGAATTACTGTATGGTGACTAACATAATAAAAAAATTATAAAAAAAAATAAAGTTGTATTCTCTTTATAGGCCTGGAAATAAATGGGTTGGGAAAAAAAAAAAAAAGAAAGAAATAACAATGCTTCCCAGCTGAAGAAGACCCAGCCACAAGGTGGAGGCATCTCTTTTCTTTCTGGTGTAACCATACCTTTGTTGGCATAAAGAGATGAAAGCAGACATTATTTTTTGTATTTCCTGAGTCCTGTGAGAAGTGCTGGGAAATACATTCATATGGGCCCTAAAATTTTCCTTCCCAGTGTACAGCTTGAGGGCAAAGATCACATTTTACATTTCTAGAATATCCTCTATAGCAGCTAGCACAATACCGTGTATGTGTGTGTGAGAGAGAGAGAGAGAGAGAGAGAGAGAAGAGAGAAAATGGTTGGTTGATTGATTGATTTGGGAGTAAAGTAAATAAAGGAAGCAGTTCTTGATAATACACCCACTAAAGCATACTTGGGACATTGAGGGCAACGAGCCTGTATTATTAATCTTTTATCTTTGGTTTCTATTATCTTACTCTAAGATGAAGACTCTGCACTTCAGGGAGGAAAAGGGATTTGAGAAAGGCCACGTAGCTCATAGGAGGAGGTGACAAGACACAGGATTTCTAATGTCTAAACCCAGAACTCACTCTTTCTGAGGTTGCTTTCACATTGTTGAGCAGGGGAGAAAGATACAAGAGTAGGTTTTTACTTAGTTCAGAATTAAAAGTTCCTTCTACATGAAGATGTATGTTTGTGATTTATTATTAACCTTTGGGATATTTAAGAATACACACAGAATCATGTGTTACAAATAGCTTTGAGGTCCAGGTTCATTCAAGCATGAGTAGAATGAGAAGGAAGGTCTGATTAAAGGTGTAATGAGAATCCCTACAACTGTGAATAAATCTAATTAGGACTTTGTGGGTCTGAACTTCCCTGATCACTTCAACAACTTTCTCCTTGAATACATGTTATTTCTGTGGTGTCAAAGTTTCAGATGAACAGAATAATGGGTATCCTTGGGTCTGATTTTTAAATGCAGAAGGAGTATGTCTACAGGGCAGAAAAAACTCCCATCTCCCGGGTTGGCTATTTTTGTTTGTTCATAATGAAAAAAAACCACTCTTTCTTAATAGCTTAATTTTAAGATAGCTCTCCAGAGGGTCTTTACTCATTGCCACAATCTTCAATTGTACTGGCAGGGAATGTGTGGATTACAATAATTTTTCTATTGATATGCTAATACTGAATACATAGAAAGTTAGAGAAGCATTGTATCACTATCATTTTGATGCACAAAATAAACATTATCCACTTTATTTTCTTTTACTATTTAAAGTCACATTTTAATTACTTAAATTTTACAAGTAGGAATGTAGCTGAGTGTCTAAAAATCTTGTTTCTGTTCAAGTTAATTCAGATTGTCCATCCATGCATGAGAACAGCTGAGCTATGAAATTGGGCAGCATGTTTTCTGGCAATAATGAGGAGATAATATTCCTTAGGAGTATTTAAGTGACATCACTACTGATAGGTTAATTGGAAATAAAAATGTAAAGCTTTCTTAAATCACTAGAATAAAAAGCCTCTGGTTTATCGTAGCTTCGAAATGCACTTTTTGAACTCTCCCCACTTTGCAGTTCAGGTTAATAACTGTCTGATTAATGTAACTGTGGCTAGTCTCAGAGTTTCACGTAGGTCCCTTGGCAAATCAGCCACTTTCCAAAGGAGACTTTCCCACTTAAATCTTGAATCACAGTCATTTTCTTCCCTCTACTCCTTTCCCAAATGATTTGAGAAATGACTCCTGCGTCCAGGGAAATGCATGGAATTTTGGGTGGAGAAAAGATGTGCAGTTTGATGTGAGGTCATGACACGAGACATGAGTTGAGACTCTAGCATATGAGACACTCTCCATGTTCAGAGACCCGAGTACCCTTTGTTGCAATTTAGTGAGTTTCATAACTGATGATTTCGACAAAGGCAGCTAAAGTGACATCACTCTACCATGTATCCTAACTAGACTCAAATTATCTTCAGTTCTGTGTGTGAACATTCACACTTAGTCTACTATACACAGGCGTTTAGGTTTCTCTCCCTTTACTAACCTCTCAATTACCCAGGAGCTTATGATGTGGTCACGACCCACCCAGATGAGAAAGTTGACCCTTTACAGTAATTAGCACTTACTGAGCGTAGTTTTATGCCAGATATTTTCCAGGTATGTTAGAAGCATTAGCTCATTTAATTCTCAGACAAACAAATGAGGAAACATACTCTCTAAACTAGAGACAACAAAGAAAAATTCAAATTAACTTTGGGAAGTGAAATTCTCACTCAGATACAGGTATCTGAATTCAGATACAGATATCTGATATCTATATCTATATCTGAGTTAGATATCTATATCTTATCTCTGTATATAGATATAGACCTATATTTTATATATATATCTGTATTTTACATATAGCTATATTTTATAGATATCGATAGATCTATATCTATATAGAGAGATGTCTCTATATAGATATAGATCTATATTTTACTGGCAGCCGTCAATTAACTTATGAATAATGTATAGTGGGTGCCATGGGTACCAAGATATCAGGTTAGTCTTTGAATGGTTAGTTACTTTGAGCTGCTCCACACCACTGACTGTACCCCTTAATTTGGGCTAGCAGGTTATACACTTGGTGTGGGTGGACATCCAAGAATGACTTGGATCCTCTTAATCATGCTTCCCTGATTCTTTCACTTCCTTCAGTGTATTTTCTGGTTTTCTGTCCTTGGTTCCTGCCTTGGATGATGGTCCTCATCATCTCTTCCATTCAGCTTCTTACACTTCCAAGTCATCTTTGGCTATCTCTAGGGTGGCCCCTCAAACCTGCCTGAGTTCACCATTTTAGCACTACTTTTAAAGGCCGACCCGTCCTATATTGTCTCTGTACGATCTTGCATTGTTTTTGGTGTGAAGCTGTCTCGTCATTTTACAAATATGGGCCACTTTTCACCAAAAAGACTGAGTATAAATGCAGGAATGGACACTTCCAAATTCATCATCATTTCTAGAAAATCAATTCCACAGGCTTGTCCTGATAGAGAATCTTTGGTTTCTAATCACCTTTGTTTTCCAAGGATACCACATGGCTACTGTTACTTGTTTGACTGAAGTGTTTCTAGTCACTGAGGTATAAATGCGTGATTGATTTGTTTTTCCAATAACTGCTACCAGCTGTGCTCTGTTGACCTCCCTCCACCCCTTTCCCTCTGGGTAGTATTCCAATTCCATTATCTTTCAACACTTGCAGCTATTAAGAAAGCATCGTGCAGTTAGCACTGCAATCTAACTTTCAATTAAAAGCTCTCCTTCCCACTGCAGACTAGGCTGAAGGCTTGAACCACTTATATGGGGAAAGAGTCTTGTTCTCTCTCTCCCAAACCCTCCCTCTTTCTCCTCTCAGTCTGCAAGAGAAGCTCTGATGGCTGGGTAGTGAAGAGGACCAACATTCATGAGGGATTGAGAGTTACTGGTGGCCAGTCTGCCTTTCTCTTTCTGTTGCTGTTCTAGGAGGAGGTTCTCACTTCACGGGTTCACTTTGTGCCAGGGACCACCTTAGGTGCTGGGGATATTATGGGAATGAAGGAAGATAAGATTTCTGACCTCAGGGAATTTAAAGTCGGTGGACATCCAAATGCTGCCTCTCTCCTAAGGATGCTTTGGGTCACTTTTTTGGAAGACCTGATGTGGAGTTTCTCTCTATGTTGGGAGACACCAATGAGGTTGGCCTCTTCTTCTTCCATTCAGCACTATGGGTAATGTAACCTATGGCCTCTTTCAGCAGGGGTCCCTTTGGCCAGAAAATATCCCCCCAGAAAGGTGGTTTAAGTCCCAAAGCACCTTCTGTAGTGTTGACTCAACCCATGGGGAATGGTGGGGATGCAGACTGCCCTAGAACTCCTCTTCTTGCTTTCTCTCCTTCCTCTTTCTCTCCCTTCCCCAGCTCATCAAGGTCTCTCCTGATTCACTAGCTCGGCCCCTTCTAGATAAGAAACAATCATCAGCCTCCCTTGAGGTAGAAGGCAAGGATGGGTCAAACATTCCCAATCTTGTGGGAAGGGAACAGGGCAAAGTTCTAATACCTCTTTCCCTCACGGAGGATGAGGTGGGGAGGAGGGATGGTTAGTGCTTCCCAAACTCTGTTTTCTCCCAGAGAGAAACGTTTACTTCTACTCAGCATTGGGAGAGTGTAGGCAAAGACAAATCAGTAGGACTGGTTCTATGAAAGAGCAGCTCTCAGCAGGCCACCCAAGGAAGTGGCTGGTCTTGCTCTGGCTGATTCCCTAAATCAGGCTGAGATCTTACATCATCATACCTCATGGAGAGGAACAGCAGAATAAAAACAGGGAGTTGAATGAAGCATGGAGATTATCTGTTAGTTTTGCTCATCATTCTCACTCTGGATAATTGAAAAGTGACCTCGTTTTCATTTCTCCTTTAAGTTCTTTAATGGCCAAGTTTTTCAAAAAAAGTGGGTTCCTGACTACAATGTGCATAAATGTGTTTATTATTATATTTTCTCCTAAAGGTTTTAGTAGTTTGCTTTTCACACTTGGTCTTTAATCCACCTGGAACTGATTTCTGTATGCGGTGTGAAGTAGAGATTCATTCTTATCTGTATGGATAACCATTTGTCCCAGCACCAGTTATGGAGAGTCTGTCCCCCACCCCTGACTTGTGATGCTGCCTCCACCATATGTTGGGTCTCCATACCTGTCTGTCTTTTCTTGGACTTCCCGCAGTGTCCTTTGGTCAATATGGCCAGCCCAGTGCCAGCATTCCTATCATTTTGATTCCTATTGCCCTATACATAAATCTTGAAATCTTGTAGGTCTGGAGGTTTTTACAGTCTCACTTTTACTCTCATTTTCAAATACAAATAATTTCTAAAATCTTTAGGTTCCATATAGTGAACAATCATCTGAATTGTGGGCTTAAGAAAAATACCTACACTTTATCTCTCCACTTCACTTGTGAAGCACCATGAAATGCATGAAGTGCCAGTTACCAACTCAAATATTTTAATTGTAATTTGCAGACAAAGGTCTTATTAGAAGTTAATCCATTAGCTGTTTAAGAGGTCTTTAGAAAATGAAAAGTGTTTTTTACCAAAGAATTAAATTAATCATATAAATAAAAGTGGAATTATTTTAACCATTCTGTCATTTTCTTAATGGCATATTTAGGAAATGACTGAGTTCTAAAAGATTAACTATTTTTTCTTGGCCTCATATTGTTGGTCCACTTAATGCCTGACTGCCTATTCTAGCCTATTCAAAAGTGGGTTTTCTCCAGGTGTATGTATCAGAATTACCTAGGGAGCTTTTAAAAACCATTTGGTCCCTTTTCAAATTTAGATATTCTCAACAAAGTTTTGAAAGCAATAATACATCACTAAAAAGGTAGGGCTTTTGCCTCTCTACTGGAAGAACACTGATGCCATCTATTATTATGACCTGTATAAAACTGTCAAGTATGAGCTTTCCTAAGCTTTTATTCATAACATAAGTGGCCTTGTTGCATCAAGATACAGCATCTTGGTTAGCAGAGATAGCTGTGACATGCTTCTTTGCCCTGTTGTTTCTGCCATGTTCTCTTGGTCATTTCCAGCGTATTTCTATTCTCTAGTTTTCCTTTTCTGAATGTAAGTTTTAGTGGATCCCTGGGAGCTATGTGGAAACTCTACATGTATTCATTTCATTCCAAGACACGTTGATGTGCCAATGCTAATAGTGTGGTCAATTTAAAAAGGCCAGCACAAATGAGTGGGGATGCAAACAACCAACAATTTAAAAATTCTGCAATTCACCGATGTCTATACTTTTCTTACAATGGGGGAAGACGTTCTGTGTCGTTTCCCATATGACACATTGGAGTTGTTCTTTTCCTCGAGAGGCCTCTCTAACTTACCTTCAGAAGCTCAAGGAGCTTGGGCATGCAACATATCTACCCCAAAGGAGCCTGCCTATTCGGTACATTCCTCTAGGGCCCAGGCTGGGAGGCCACCATACCGCACTTTGCCTGCTTCCCACCAGTGCTCTTTTTAGGGTATCCAACATCTACTGTTCGAGGTCACTGTCTCAACCCCTAGTTGACATGCTTCCTTTTCCCTGCAAAAGAGTCTGAACCCTCATATGGATCACACAACTCTGCAACTCTGCCTTCAGAGCTGGGTGGTGCTTGCTCCCTCTCCTACTTGGACCACTCTCTTGAAAACAGATTCCCAGACCTGAGTGACATCCCACAATGCTGTTGCTCTCTGTCCTCGGTAGGACCCACACAGTTTTGCAGGGCAGGTAACCAAAGCAAAAATCACAGGGTCACCAAAAGGGCCACGTGGATTAGTTACAGAAAACAACTCAAGGACTAAACACACTACCTAAGTTATATATATATATATATATATATATATATATATATATATATATTCATAGTCAACCTTTCATTAAGCACTAAGTAGTGGCAAGTCATTTACAAATTAAACTTTACTTAAGAAAAGCAATAAATGATACATAAGAGCAGAGCTGCTTTGACTAAACAGGGCTGTGGGTATGGGGTAGTATTCAGGTTCCTGCTGACTTTACCCCCATCTTATTTCCTGGCTTCCTTTCCTACCTCAGGAGATTCTTTGGAGTCCTGGGGATTATCTTTTCTATATGATTAAAAAGGCACGTGGGGAAAAGGGCCCTGTCTTACCTGTCTCTGTTGTGTTCTATGATACTCCCGGTGCTATCTGGAATTCTTCTAGTCTTTGCTCATATCTACCTGTTGAAGGCACATTAGGACCTCGCTCAACTGTCGTTTCCTCTAAGGACTCTCTCCAAGACAAAATTGATCTTCCCTATGGCAAATGGTCACTGCTTCTATTATAACTAGAGGGACTGCATGTCTTAGATGTGCTGGGGTAATCTCAATTTCTAATATTAGAGTACTAAGGTACTCTCTTGGACTCATTTTTTTTTTGTCAGATCACATGTCAATTTTTGTTTTAAAAATATGGTTATGATGGGGCACGTGGGTGGCTCAGTCAGTTGAGCATCTGACTCCTGATTTCAGCTCAGGTCATGATCTCTGGGTGATGAGCCTGAGCCCTGTGTCAGGCTCTGTGCTCAGTGTGGAGTCTGCTTGAGAACCTCTCCCTCTGCTCCCCCCTCCCTGGCTCACGCTCTCTCTCAAATAAATAAAATAAATCTTTAAAAATATATGTGGCTATGATATTTATAGCTCTTGTTGCAGTCAGCCTTATTCCTGAGTTATTGATCGATGTAGACATCATAAAGGATACATTTCTAAAGACTAGGGATCGTCTCTGCAAGGTAGGTATGTCTTGATCTCCATTTTGTGATGGGGAAACTGAGGTTGTCCAGCTAGTAAGTAAGCTGAAATTTGCCCAAATCCAGGCTCTTTCCCTTATACTACTCTGCTGCCCACAGTGCTTCACAGTGTTTCTCTGTATATTCTAGAAATGTTTATTCTAGTAAATACTGAATATATGTGTGTTCAATTGCTCAGAATTGAAAGGACACATGACTATATCTAGGCTGTGAATTGAAATATTTCCTTTTCATGCTTACGTGATTCAGAAAAGAACTTTATACTTGTATTCAGTGCCATCTTAACTCTCTCTGGTGGATGAAAAGCAAAGTGAATCCATTGGGATTTTTAATTTCCTGGAGTCTGTGGTTAAGGAAACCAGCACCCAAAAAACACAGCAGATACTTCTCTGTGACTGGCGATATCTGAGCCATGCTGGCTTATCTGAATGCAGGCTGGGATCGGTTCTCCACGCTGCTGAGGCCCATCCCTTGCTTCCTACAACACCCCCAGGGGGTATACTATTAAGCTATTACAGGACAAAAGAAAACAAACTGGCTGGCCGATTCTCATATGCCTTGATATCTAGGAGTTTTGTTCCCTGGTTTTGTGCTTGGGAAGAATGGAGCAGGGAGCAGCTTCTGAGAACATCTGTAGAGGATGGGATGGGGGAGAGGAGGTGCCTGGCAAGGTGATGAAGGAAGGCGTTGTGCTTCTTGCCAGTGCCGTCAGAAGCGTGGTGTAAGGACAGGGGCATTAGGAGGTGTCCACTGGCCATGATATTCTAACCCTCCCAAACACCCGTAAGGTGGGAAGTGTTGTGCTGAGACAGTGGAGGATTTGGAGAAGATTATGATGCACTATCACATATCAAAGCCTTTACAATATAACACATTAAATTTTACTACAAACCAAAGACCATGGTTAAACACCTTTTAAGATGAATCTCTACCTCATACCATATACAAAAACCAATTCTTGATGGATTGTGGATTTAAATGTGAAAGGTCCAACTTTAAAAGTTATTAAAAAATATGACTCTAAGATAGCAAAGGATGTCTTAAAGCACAATACAAAATATTGATATTTTTAAGTATATAAAAATTAAGAAGGTGACTTTATCAGAAGAGATTATAAAGAAAAAGGAACTGCCACAAACTGGGAACAGATATGTTCAGCACATAAGACCAACCAAATACAGTATCTATCATGTCTAAAAATTAATCAGGAAAAGACAACAGTAATAATGGAAATGTACTCAAGAGATACAAACTTAAAAATCAAAGAAGAGGAGGATGAATAACTCAAACATATAAAAAGATGTTCATTAATAGAAAGAAAATCAAAACCATAAGGATATAGCATTTTACGTCCACTATACTAACAGAAGTTTAACATCAATTTCATATCAGGCATTGACAAGGATATAAAGCAGGAGGGACCCATATCCAACATGGAAGAGTATATATATTGTTATAAGCACTTTGGATAATTTTCTGGTATTATTTAGTCAACTTGATGTTGTTCCCAGGACCCAGTGAATCCTCCTAGGAATAGAGTCAGAAGTTGTTGCCAAGAGAAAATCTTGCACATGTTTACCAGAAGAACTTTACAAGAATGTCCATAACAGGGATGTTTCTAATAGGAAGAAGTTGGAAACCACCTTAATGCCTATCAACAGGAAAATGGATACATAAATTCCCACTTATATACTAAAGAACTATGCAGTAGTGGTAATAAATAAATTACAGTAGTACATATTAAATCGGTGATTTCGTCACCATGTGGAGCTAAAAAAATTAAGAAAATACAAAAAATAGAATTCTGTGTTTATAAAGTTTGAAGACATGTGAAACTGCACAATATCTTGCTGAGGGATATATCTATACATGGTAAACTATAAAGAAAAGCAAAGGGATGATAAACACAGAATTCAGGAGCGGAGTTACCTCTGGCAGATGGCGGGGGGATGGCTGCGAGAGGAGGTGAGGAAGGCTGCAAATACATTAACATTGTTCTGTTTCTATTTTGTTTCTTAAGCTGGGTAGCAGTTGTGTGGGTGCTTAATTATTGTTACTGAAATTGCACATACATATTGTATAATCTCTCTTTTATTGTATTTCATAATAAAAATATCTTCAAAAGTGTGCTATGGGGGTGCTGAAGGCGGGTAGGAATGGGAGGTGAGGTGAGAATTAGCAACAGCTTCATGCGGTAGTCAGAGCTGACCCTTGAGAGATGTGTAGGGTTGTTTTTTTAAATTTTATTTTATTATGTTATGTTAATCACCAAACATTACATCATTAGTTTTTGATGTAGTGTTCCGTGATTCATTGTTTGTGTGTAACACCCAGTGCTCCATGTAGAACGTGCCCTCTTTAATACCCATCACTGGACTAACCCATCCTCTCACCCCCTTCCCTCTAGAACCCTCAGTTTGTTTCTCAGAGTCCATAGGGATGAGTAGGGTTTTAAGGACAGAGATGGGCAGAGAGGAAATCCCACTTGGAAAAAAAAGGTTGAGGAAAGACAGGAAGGTGTGAAATGGCCGCGGGTGTCCTGGAAGCAGGAACGGTTGGAAGATAAACCGTGGAATCAGACTGGCATATAAGGATAGAAAGCTGCTTGGGGCCAGAATGTAGAAGGCCTTTATTTTTAAAAAACAAAAACAACAAAAGCAACAACCCCTAACCAAAATCAAAACCAAAGCCAAAAACCTTTACATGTTTAGGTGTATCCTGCAAGCAAAGGCGGGGTGTTGAAAACTTTCGAGGAGACAAGAGATTTGATTGCACCTGTGATTTAGGAATACAACTTTGGTGGTAGTATGAAGCATGAATGGGAGAAATGAGACACCGGTGGGACCCATCTGGCTACTGGGATAGTTCAAGATAACAAAGAGGAAGGTCTGTATTGTGGCAGTCACAATGGAAGGAAAGGAGGAAATGCCTAATTTGGGATCTGACTTAAGTTTCCTTCATGTCCGTTTCCAGAAAGACACAGACCAAAGCAGTGTGTACTGTTCTCCCTTAGGCCAGCCCTGCTCAGGATTGAGCACACTCCCAAGTTAGGTAGCTAATTGCAAGCATCAACTCAGCAGCTTACTCCCAATTCCCTCTGATATACCTCCCGGTTTTCTCTCTGGAGTTAGGAAGGCAATTTTGAAAATGACCCAATATTCAATATTCATTAATCCTTCCCTTTGCTTACTTACATTTGACCTTAACTTCCCTTTCTGGGCTCAGTCATTCTCTCAAGGTCTCATACAAAGCAAAGTAATGCTAATAGGTTGAGGAGTCTCCTTCTCTTCCCACAAGAAGACTAATATTGCTGACAGTGTTCTAAAGACTAGTGGCATATCATCCTTTTGGCAGATAATTACACAAAGGCATGAGACACTGAGATGGCATAATGTCAAGAACCAGTGGCTGGTCTGAAGTGGAAAATGAGTGCCTTGGACATCTAACAGGCAGCTGGAAAGTCAGGTTAGGCATTTAGGAGGGATGTCAGCCCATACATCCCAAAGTTGACCAAATAATGAGACAAGCCTGCTTTGAGGGTTGTGCTGTTTTATACAGGATCAAGAAGAGGTGATGGGTCCCAATACAGAGGAGAAGTACTTATTGAGAAACAAGTATCTTGTCAAGTCGAAGCACCCAGGAGTCAGATACAGTAATGCCCTTTTCATCCTGGTGACGGTGGCAGCAATGTTCCATAGGTAAGGGCAGAGGTCATTTCTTTGTTCAATAGCGCAGATGCTAGGAAGCCATGGCAGGGAAAGAAAGGAACCGGGGTCTGAGGATGGTGTATCGCCAAGGAAGCAGCACTCCAGGGGCACACTGAAGAAGAAACACTCATGGTCCGGGAATCACATGTGAAGAATAGAGTACACAGCTCTCAACATCTGAAGCACTCTGCTGTGCCAACCAAATCCTGTGTGAGTCAGGATCAAGATGTATCTCATGCCCACTGTTCTGACGAAAACAGAGAAGTGAATGGTAGACTGGGCAGGCTGAGTGACTCCCGGCCCGCCCCCCCGAAGAGCTGGGGGTCTGGGGGAGTGACGCAATGACAAAGGATCTCAAGCAGATGGCTAATTTGCATAAATGCTGGGAAGACATTTTTGTAAAAATGAAGTGGGAAGAAAATTTTGACTTATTCTCAGATAAAGACAGAGAAATGATGGCTTAATATAAAGAGGAAACTATCCTCACAAGTCCTCCCTTCATTGCAGAGGCAAGTAGAATGTGTTTTTCAGATCACAGTGGTGGTTTGTAAACTTTCTCATTCTTTTCCATAGGCAAAACCAAAACCCAAAAACAAAACAAAAACCATGAATAATTAAAAATGCAAAGATTCTCCTCACTTGTAATTTATTCAATTTCTTCTCTGTCTTTTCCCACCAACACGCTATCCTAACACTAACCCTTTGATTCCTTACCAAACCCTTAACTAGCCCTCATGGGAAGCTGCTTTTGAAATGGTTCAAAGTTGGGCATCCAATGGAAGAAGAAACAGGGCAGAGAAACGGAGCCCTCCCCGCGTGGTATAATGAACCCTGAATAATTGACAAAGGAGTCTTAACGCCGAGCGAGCCAGCTCTGCTCCCTGGGCTTCTTTCTCTAATCAAGACAAAGCTCCCCCTCCTTCCTGAAAGGGACTCGTGTCACTCATTTAACACAGTGTTCACGGGTCAGGCTCTGAAAAGAAAAAGGTAATGGATTTGATCTTGGCAAGAGGTTTCTCTTTCCCTTCATAAAAGGCATGGAGCAGAACCAAACAATAAAGGAAAACCTTGCATTTGCAGACGATCTGAAGGGTGAGTCACCATGATGGCTGACAGACGACGGGGCGGCTCAGTGACATGGACTGTGGGGACGTGGAGAGGCTAACAGTTATGGAGGGATGAGCTCTCTGTGTGTTTACTGAGTGTCAGCACCCAGAGGTGATGAAAGACTGGGTGGGTGATCTTTGGCAATGCAGGGCCCCAGAAACGATCTACCCAAGCCCAGACAGTTGTTTTATTTCTCCAGTTGGACTGCTCTTTCCTCTCTTAAGCACTTGTCATCTCTTTTCTCTCATGCGTTCAATTTCATCAGCCTCCTTAGCTCATCTGTCTGCATTGAGCTGACGGGCTCAGCTCCGCGGAGTTCAAATATTCTGCTAAGCTCTGGCTTCCCCATCACCCGACCAATGGCCCTGCTCTCCTGTGTACTTTCTCTAATAGGCTCTGGTGCACCTGTCTTGTAACCCTTCATTCTGTCATGTTTTGCATACCTCATGCTTTTGAAGTTCTTCATTATTTCCCGCTTGGCCTTATTTTTCACTTTATCTATTCTATTTCTATTCCCACTGTGTCATTCACATCTGGTGATTGGGAGTTTACATATGAGGAAAACAAGATGTGAAATGTCACAGAGTTTAGGATTAAAGGCATTTAAAAAACGTTAGGCACAGTAACCACGCTACCTCACCGATCCTGCGAAATCTGTAACAATTAAATGTACTCTGAAAAGGACGGTGGATTTACAGCGAGGTGCTAGGGCATAAAAAGCTGATTGTGAGTTAGACTGAATATTCCACATAAATTCATATACTCTGTTCTCTGTGAAATCTGGTTCATCGGGTGCCTTTGCGGCCATGTACCTAGTGAGCAGAACTAGTTAACTTCCAGAGCCAGAAAATACACCTGCAGTGTTCTGCACTTCCAAGGCTTCTGTTCACATATTCATTTAGTAAACAATACCGACTGAACGTGCACCATGGCCCAGGCACAGCGCTGAGCACTGGGGTACAGTGGGGAGCACAGAGCACTACGGCTCCTGTTCTCACAGAGTTTATACTCTGGAGAGTCAGATTTCATAACATAATCACGCACGTGAATGTGAAATTAGCATTGTGACAAAAGCTACAAAGGAGACGTGGCAGCCGATGACAGGCGGATGTGACCTGACTGGAGAGTGAAGAGCGGCTTTCTCTGAAGATGAGATGCTTGAGTTGACAGGAGAAAGAGGAGGAGGAGTTAATCAGGTGAAGAGAGGAGGGAGGAGAATTTCGGGAAGAGGGGGAGAGGTGGGCAAAAGCCCGTGGGTGGGAGGGAGCATGGTGACCTGACTGAGAGGCTGGAAGGCAAGGGGAGCCTGGCTGAGATGAGCTGGGAGGGAGGCAGGGCCTGTTAGGGGTCTGATCTTTACCCTGCAAGAAACGGGGTGCCACTGACAGGTTTTAAGCAATGGGCAGATAGATCAGATTTGTGTTGAGAAGGAACCCACCTTATCTAACAGACTGGGGTGGGGGGGGAAGCAAATACGAGGTGATTTGTACTTCAAAGCTTTCATAACCTCTTGACATATACACACTTACTTGAACATGCCTTCTATATCTCCGGGCTTAGGGTATTGCGTATTTTAATAGAAACACAGACCTCGGTGGGAAGGAGGGGGAGGAAGAATGGAGGAAACTGAGGAATATTGAAGTAGGCACTTTGTCCTTCCTGGAAAAGACGATTCCCATTTTCCAGAAGAGTAAAATGGACTCTGCTAAATAACTTGCATGGTATGAGGACACGCGGTCATTCTTTGAGTTGCTAGGGCTGACTCAATTGGTCCTTGTGGCCAGGAGAACAGTCTCCCCCGCCGACCCAGTGCGCATGCCCTGGAAGCTGCCCAGAGGAGGCTGGTATTTGAGGCTCTAGAGCCGCTGTAAGCTCTAGATGGGGTAACTCGTCCACGGTCAGAGCTAGAGAGCCATTGAGGTGGTGAGTCAGTGTATGAACATCAGGTCCGCCCAGCTCCTACTCTTTTTACTGCCCCGTATTTCCTTACAAGGAACAAACACGCTGTGGAAAAAGGAAAGGGAACAAGATAGGGAATGGACTAGGAAGTCAGTAAGACAGACACTTCCCTCTGAGGGTCATCAGGGTAAGGAAGCAACTGAGTGGGCTGGAGACAATGAAAATATCTCGGACGAACCAACTGGAAACAAGCAAAGCGCATGCCTTCTTCAGCCTATGACGGTGACCAGAGGCTTCAGACTGAGATAGACCCACTGATGGGCGTATATCGCTATTTTTACCCAACTTTTTCCCCTGGGAAATTGTGTGTGTGAGAGAGTCTCTTGTTGCTAAGGGAGACAGCCTCGCTGCTTTGATTCTCTGGATCCAAGGGCATATTAATTCAAGACACTGTGTCATGGCATTCAAGCTCAATGGCAGAACGAGCACGATGAGCACGATGTGAAGAGGGCTCCTCCCCAGATTCAGGCAGAGCCTCCAGCTGGGCTGGCCCCCTCATTTATGGCCCAGACAAGCACCCTCAGTCTCGGTGAAGATAAGGTAGGATTCTTCTAAGGGGTCACCAGGAATCTGCGTACTATTAAATGTGTCCCCTCCCAGAGCAGTCCCCTCTTACATCTGGCTGGAGATGACAAATGCAAAGGAATCTATCTGAGCCACCAAAATACGTTTCCTGGGAATGAAAACCAGCTTTAAAATTTCAAATACAAAGATGAGGCCTAAGAGCTGCAGATTATGCCGGTTTTCTCAGTATGCCCATTTCTAGGGCATTTCACACATTTCTGCATTGGTGTCTTCTAACAGACACGGGCCATCCTGGAACAGTTTTGACTGGCTGTGCTGGGACCCATAGGTGTAGGACCTGCAGGTGTAGGAACAGTCTCAGCCTCCCTGCCCACAGCTACTCCACCTTCTTCTTGCCCTAGTATCTGTTTACAACACTGACAAAAATAAGGTAGCTGGGATCCACACATTGCCTGCAGACTTGCTTTGTTTCACATGTACACCTTTTTTAAATTAAGAAAGAACATTTTTTCAAGTCTGGCTGATTCTTAAAAATATGGATTTTTGCTTTCTCTTGAAAGATCAAAGACTTAGAAGGAGGAAGCCAGCATCCCCGCTGATCAACAGTTGGCCTGGGCTCATAGTGGCTGCTCCTCAGAAGGGGCAAAGGCTCTCCATGCCTCACACATTCATGTTCCCTGCCTGGCCCAGGCAGGCATGTGAATTTGGGACCCTCCCTCCCTCTTTCTGAGACTGTGGGCCCAAGCAGAGCTTCTACACTGCTGAGGTGGCAGAGGGTAAGGAGGACACCATGCTTCTCTTTGCCCAGAACCCAGTAGTGAGTGCATCACGAGGCCCTGAGAGCACACAGACTTAGCCTGTGGGAGGGGCAAGGACTCATTAGAAATCAAGAAAAAACAACTAACCAGAAAATCCCCATACATTTAAAAATACAAAAACAAGAGCACTTTCTAAATGATCTATGAGTCAAAGAGGAAATCACAGTGGAAATGAAAATGTATTTAGAACTTAAAATCATGAACATACTACATATCAAAACTACAGCCTTAAATTCATACATTATGAATAGAATGAAGAAAAATGGAGAATTACTGATCTAAGCATCCAACTTAAGGAGCAATAAAAATAACAGAGTAAAAGAAAATGGAGGGAGAGAAATACTAAATATAAAAATAGTAATGAATAAGCAAGAGAACAAATATGTAAGCTGGTTCTGTAAAAAAATTAAAAAATGGACAAATCTCTGGCTCAATTAATAAAGATAAAACAAAGAATGCAAAATAAACAGTGGTCAAAT
The DNA here is from genome assembly GCF_029215605.1 of Mirounga angustirostris. NCBI lineage: Eukaryota > Metazoa > Chordata > Mammalia > Carnivora > Phocidae > Mirounga > Mirounga angustirostris. Next base: position 84,166,570 of record NW_026991720.1, on the reverse strand, counting down.
AAATGAGATGGGAACATAAAAACAAATCCTTCAGACATTAAAAATATAATAAGATAATATAAACACTTTGGAAACTAAGATGGAATAGGCAAATTATTAGAAAAAGGAAATTTAGGGGGGAGCAAGATGGCGGAGGAGTGGGAGACCTGGATTTCGTCTCCTCTCAGGAATTCAGCTGGATAGGGATCAAACCATTCTGAACACCTACAAACTCAACAGGAGATCGAAGAAAAGAAGAGCAACAATTCTCTCATCAGAAAAGCGACCACTTTCTGGAAGGTAGGACGTGCGGAGAAGTGAATCCGTGGCCATATTCGGGAGGATAGACGGCGGGGGAGGGGCCTCCGTCGGCCGCTTCTGGCAAGTGATAGAGCCGCGGAGCACAAAATCGGAACTTTTAAAAGTCTGCTCCGCTGAGGGACGTCACTCTGGTGGCTAAGCGGGGGGTGGAACCCTCGGGACAGTGTGGTCTCAGGACCCTCAGGGTCACAGAAAGACCGGGGGTGCCTGAGTGGGGCAGAGCTCCCAGGTATCGGAGCAGGGAAGCCGGCTGCAGAGGCGGAGCCCAGGCGCGGGCTCTCAGCTCGGGGTGGCCATAAACCGTGATCCACGGCACAGTCGGGCCCCTGCTCCTCCAGCAGGGACCCAACAAGCGGCAGATCCGGGGAGACTCACCTTCCTCCCCCGGGAGGAGCCACGCGGGAGTGCACCGCAGGGATCTGCTGGGTTTGGAGACTCCACCCGGGGTCGGGTGCTAGAGACAGAGGCGCGCGGTCACAGGCCGGGCGAGCACGGGGTGCGGCCGGAGACCGGGGAGACGGGAGTGACTGACGGCTTTTCTCTGGGGGCTCACTGAGGAGCGGGGCCCGAGTTCTTGGCTCCTCCGGGACGGAGACTGGGAAGCCGCCATTCTCACTCTCCGCCTCCAAAGCTGTACGGAAAGCTCGCAGGGAACAAAAGCCCCGGAGAGCAAACCTGAGCAGATCACTTAGCCGGGAGGGGGCAAGGGCGGGGCAATTCCGCCTCCGGCAGAGACATTTGGAAACCACGGCGACAGGCCCCTCCCCAGAAGATCAGCGAGAACAGCCGGCCAAGACCAAGTTCACCGATCAATGAGAACGGCAGAACTCCAGAGCTAGGGGAATACTGCACATAGAATTCATGGCTTTTTTACCATGATTCTTTAGTCTTTTAAACTTAATTTTTTTTAACTGTCTTTTTTGTCTTTTTATTTCTTTTTGGATTTTTCTTTTTCCCCTTTTCAACCAACATCTTATCAATCCCTTTTTTAAAAAAAACATTTTTATTTTTCATTTTTAGAGTCATATTCTATCCCTTCATAGTAGTTACCCATATTTTTAGCTTATATATATAAGTTGTTCTCTCTTTAAAATTTTGAGATAGTTACTTCTAACAGATTAAAATATACCCTAAATCTCTAGTATATGGTGTTTCCTATTCCCCTGCCTGATCACATCCTCTCCCTTTTTTTTTCTCTTTTTCTTTTTTCTTTTTTCAAACAACTTCTTTCCTTTTTCAAACAACGTCTTATCAATTCCTTTTATAAAATTTTTTATAATTTCCATTTTTACAGTCATATTCCATCCCTTCATCATATCAACCCTTATTTTTGTACATATATAAGTTTTTCTTTCTTTAAAATTTTGGGAGGCACTTTCTTCTAAAAGACCAAAATACACCCCAAATCTAGTGTGTGGCACTGATCTATATACCATATAGATCATATTTGATCACATTCTGGTTTTTCTTCTGTTGTTGTTGTTTTGTTTTGTTTGTTTTTGTTTTTATCTTTATCTTTTTCTTTTTTTTCTTTTTCTTTTTTCTCTCTTTCCCTTTCTTATCCCACTGCTTCAGGTCTTTTCTGATTTGTTTAAAGTATATTTTCTAGGGACGTGGTTACTCTGCTAGCATTTTGTTCTCTTATTAATCTATTCTCCTCTGCACAAAATGACGAGATGGAAAAAATCACCTCAACAAAAAGAACAAGAGGTAGTACCGACTGCCAGGGACCTACTCAATACGGACATTAGTACGATGTCAGATCTAGAGTTCAGAATCATCACTTTAAAGATACTAGCTGGGCTTGAAAAAAATATGGAAGTTATTAGAGAAACCCTTTCTGGAGAAGTAAAAGAGCTAAAATCCAACCAAGTAGAAATCAAAAAGGCTATTAATGAGGTGCAATCAAAAATGGGGGCGCTAAGTGCTAGAATAAATGAGGCAGAAGAGAGAATCAGTAATATAGAAGATGAAATGATGGAAAATAAAGAAGCTGAGAAAAAGAGAGATAAACAACTACTGGATCACGAGGGCAGAATTCGAGAGATAAGCGATACCATAAGACGAAACAACATTAGAATAATTGGGATCCCAGAAGAAGAAGAAAGAGAGAGAGGGGCAGAAGGTATAATGGAGCAAATTATAGCAGAGAACTTCCCTAATTTGGGGAAAGAAACAGGCATGAAAATCCAGGAAGCACAGAGAACCCCTCTCAAAATCAATAAAAATAGGTCAACTCCCTGACATCTAATAGTAAAACTCACGAGTCTCATAGACAAAGAGAAAATCCTGAAAGCAGCTCGGGAGAAGAGATATGTAACCTACAAGGGTAGAAACATTAGATTGGCAACAGACCTATCCACAGAGACCTGGCAGGCCAGAAAGGACTGGCAGGATATATTCAGAGCACTAAATGAGAAAAATATGCAGCCAAGAATACTCTATCCAGCTAGGCTGTCATTGAAAATTGAAGGAGAGATAAAAGCTTCCAGGACAAACAAAAACTAAAGGAATTTGCAAACACAAAACCAGCCCTACAGGAAATCTTGAAAGGGGTCCTCTAAGCAAAGAGAGAGCCTAAAAGCAACATAGACCAGAAAGGAACACAGACAATATATGGTAACAGTCACCTTACAGGCAATACAATGGCACTAAATTCCTATCTTTCAATAGTTACCCTGAATGTAAATGGGCTCAATGTCCCAATCAAAAGACACAGGCTAACAGACTGGATTAAAAAACAAGACCCATCGATATGCTGTCTGCAAGAGACTCATTTTAGAACCAAAGACACCCCCAGATTGAAAGTGAGGGTGTGGAAAACCATTTACCATGCTAATGGACACCAAAAGAAAGCTGGGGTGGCAATCCTTATATCAGACAAATTAGATTTTAAACCAAAGACTGTAATAAGAAATGAGGAAGGACACTATATCATACTTAAAGGATCTATCCAACAAGAAGATTTAACAATTGTAAATATCTATGCCCCTAACATGGGAGCAGCCAGTTATATAAGGCAATTAATAACAAAAGCAAAGAAACACATCGACAACAATACAATAATAGTGGGGGACTTTAACACCCCCCTCACTGAAATGGACAGATCGTCTAAGCAAAAGATCAACAAGGAAATAAAGACTTTAAATGACACACTGGACCAAATGGACTTCACAGACATATTCAGAACATTCCACCCAAAAGCAACGGAATACACATTCTTCTCTAGTGCCCATGGAACATTCTCCAGAATGGATCACATCCTAGGTCATAAATCAGGTCTCAACCGGTACCAAAAGATTGGGATCATTCCCTGCCTATTTTCAGATCACAATGCTTTGAAACTAGAACTCAATCACAAGAGGAAAGTCGGAAAGAACTCAAATACATGGAGGCTAAAGAGCATCCTACTGAAGAATGAATGGGTCAACCAGGAAATTAAAGAAGAATTAAAAAAATACATGGAAACCAATGAAAATGAAAACACAACTGTTCAAAATCTTTGGGATGCAGCAAAGGCAGTCCTAAGAGGAAAGTATATAGCAATACAAGCCTTTCTCAAGAAACAAGAAAGGTCTCAAGTACACAACCTAACCCTACACCTAAAGGAGCTGGAGAAAGAACAGCAAATAAAGCCTAAACCCAGCAGGAGAAGAGAAATAATAAAGATCAGAGCAGAAATCAATGAAATAGAAACTAAAAGAACAGTAGAACAGATCAACGAAACTAGGAGCTGGTTCTTTGAAAGAATTCACAAGATTGATAAACCCCTGGCCAGACTTATCAAAAAGAGAAGAGAAATGACCCAAATCAACAAAATCATGAATGAAAGAGGAGAGATCACAACCAACAACAAAGAAATACAAACAATTATAAGAACCTATTATGAGCAACTCTATGCCAGCAAATTAGATAACCTGGAAGAGATGGATGCATTCCTAGAGATGTATCAACTACCAAAACTGAACCAGGAAGAAACAGAAAACCTGAACAGACCTATAACCACTAAGGAAATGGAAGCAGTCATCAAAAATCTCCCAAAAAACAAAAGCCCAGGGCCAGATGGCTTCCCAGGGGAATTCTACCAAACATTTAAAGCAGAATTAATACCTATTCTTCTGAAACTGTTCCAAAAAATAGAAACGGAAGGAAAACTTCCAAACTCATTTTATGAGGCCAGCATTACCTTGATCCCCAAACCAGACAAAGACCTCATCAAAAAGGAGAATTACAGACCAATATCCCTGATGAACATGGATGCAAAAATTCTCACCAAAATACTAGCCAATAGGATCCAACAGTACATTAAAAGGATTATTCACCACGACCAAGTGGGATTTATCCCTGGGCTGCAAGGTTGGTTCAACATCCGCAAATCAATCAATGTGATACAATACATTAACAAAAGAAAGGACAAGAATCATATGATCCTCTCAATAGATGCAGAAAAAGCTTTTGACAAAGTACAGCATCCTTTCTTGATCAAAACTCTTCAGAGTATAGGGATAGAGGGTACATACCTCAATATCATAAAAGCCATCTATGAAAAACCTACAGCAAATATTATTCTCAATGGGGAAAAACTGAGAGCTTTCCCCCAAGGTCAGGAACATGGCAGGGATGTCCACTATCACCACTGCTATTCAACATAGTATTGGAAGTCCTAGCCACAGCAATCAGACAACAAAAAGAAATCAAAGGCATCCAAATTGGCAAAGAAGAAGTCAAACTCTCACTCTTTGCAGATGATATGATACTTTATGTGGAAAACCCCAAAGACTCCACCCCAAAACTGCTAGAACTCATACAGGAATTCAGTAAAGTGGCAGGATATAAAATCAATGCACAGAAGTCAGTGGCATTCCTATACACCAACAACAAGACAGAAGAAAGAGAAATTAAGGAGTCGATCCCATTTACAATTGCACCCAAAACCATAAGATACCTAGGAATAAATCTAACCAAAGAGACAAAGGATCTGTACTCAGAAAACTGTAAAATACTCATGAAAGAAATTGAGGAAGACACAAAGAAATGGAAAAACGTTCCATGCTCATGGATTGGAAGAACAAATATTGTGAAGATGTCAATGCTACCTAGAGCAATCTACACATTCAATGCAATCCCCATCAAAATACCATCCACTTTTTTCAAAGAAATGGAACAAATAATCCTAAAATTTGTATGGAACCAGAAAAGACCCCGCATAGCCAGAGGAATATTGAAAAAGAAAAGCAAAGCCGGCGGCATCACAATTCCGGACTTCAAGCTCTATTACAAAGCTGTCATCATCAAGACAGCATGGTACTGGCACAAAAACAGGCACATAGATCAATGGGACAGAATAGAGAGCCCAGAAATGGACCCTCAACTCTATGGTCAACTCATCTTTGACAAAGCAGGAAAGAATGTCCAATGGAACAAAGACAGTCTCTTCAACAAATGGTGTTGGGAAAATCGGATAGCCACATGCAGAAGAATGAAACTGGACCATTTCCTTACACCACACACAAAAATAGACTCCAAATGGTTGAAAGACCTCAATATGAGACAGGAGTCCATCAAAATCCTAAAGGAGAACACAGGCAGCAACCTCTTTGACCTCAGCCGCAGCAACTTCTTCCTAGAAACATCGCCAAAGGCAAGGGAAGCAAGGGCAAAAATGAACTATTGGGACTTCATCAAGATAAAAAGCTTTTGCACAGCAAAGGAAACAGTCAACAAAACCAAAAGACAACCGACAGAATGGGAGAAGGTATTTGCAAATGACATATCAGATAAAGGGCTAGTATCCAAAATCTATAAAGAACTCATCAAACTCAACACCCAAAGAACAAAGAATCCAATGAAGAAATGGGCAGAAGACATGAAGAGACATTTTTCCAAAGAAGACATCCAAATGGCCAACAGACACATGAAAAAGTGCTCAATATCGCTCAGCATCAGGGAAATCCAAATCAAAACCTCAATGAGATACCACCTCACACCAGTCAGAATGGCTAAAATTAACAAGTCAGGAAACGACAGATGTTGGCGGGGATGCGGAGAAAGGGGAACCCTCCTCCACTGTTGGTGGGAATGCAAGCTGGTGCAGCCACTCTGGAAAACAGTATGGAGGTTCCTCAAAAAGTTGAAAATAGAGCTACCATATGATCCAGCAATTGCACTACTGGGTATTTACCCCAAAGATACAAAAGTAGGGATCTGAAGGGCTACGTGCACCCCGATGTTTATAGCAGCAATGTCCACAATAGCCAAACTGTGGAAAGAGCCAAGATGTCCATCGACAGATGAATGGATAAAGAAGAAGTGGTATATATATACAATGGAATATTATGCAGCCATCAAAAGGAATGAGATCTTGCCATTTGCAACGATGTGGATGGAACTGGAGGGTATTATGTTGAGTGAAATAAGTCAAACAGAGAAAGACATGTATCATATGATCTCACTGATATGAGGAATTCTTAATCGCAGGAAACAAACTGAGTGTTGTTGGAGTGGGGGGTGGGGTGGGAGGGATGGGGTGACTGGGTGATGGACACTGGGGAGGGTGTGTGCTCTGGTAAGCGCTGTGAATGGTGCAAGACTGTTGATTCTCAGATCTGTACCTCTGAAACAAATAATGCAGTATATGTTAAGAAAAAAAAAAAGAAGAAGAAGAAGAAGGTAGCGGGAGGGGAAGAATGAAGCAGGGGAAATCGGAGGGGTAGACGAACCATGAGAGACGATAGACTCTGAAAAACAAACTGAGGGTTCTAGAGGGGAGGGGGGTGGGAGGATGGGTTAGCCTGGTGGTGGTATTGAGGAGGGCACATTCTGCATGGAGCACTGGGTGTTGTGCACAAACAATGAATCATGGAACACTTCATCTAAAACTAATGATGTAATGTATGGGGATTAACATAAGAATAAAATAAAAAAAAAAGAAAAAGGAAATTTATTAGAATTAACTTAAAAAGAAATAGAAAACCTGAAGAATATCCTAGTTCTTATAGAAATGTAGTTAGTGATTTAAAATTTTCACATGAAGAAAGAACACAAGGTTTGGATGGATTTACGGGTGCATTCTATCTAACATGCAAGGACATTTCTCAACTTACATAAGCTTTCCCAGACTGGATCAAAATGAAAAACACAGAAAGGATTATTCCTTCTCACTTTATAAGGCTAGAATAACATTAATGTCAAAATCATTCAACCACACTATAAGAAAAAATTTCAGGCCGATCTTACTCAAGAACAAAGATACAAATATCCTAAAGGAATTATCAGAAACTGAATTGAGCAATGCATAAAAAGATCACTATGGATAAGTAGGATTTATCTGAGGAAATCAAGAGTGATAATAACATAAAAACCCACAAATATGATTAATCATATTAATCAGCATGTTAAGGAAAAAGATCATATGACACTTCCCATGGACATGGAAATAGTACATAAAATTCAACATGAATTCCTAATAAACTCTCTAGCAAACTAGTAATAAAAGGGAACATTCTTAATCTGTTAAAGGTTATCTGTATAAACTCATTAAACATTGTGTTTAGTGGTGAAATGTTAAAAGCATTCCCTTTAAGATTAGAAATAGAACAAGAGTGCTTGCTTTGACCACTTCTATTTAGAGTCACATTGGAAGTTGAACATGTGCAGTAAAATAAGAAAAAAAAGTAAAAGAACTTAAAAGACACAGAACTCTCATTATTTGCAGAAAATGTGTTTACCTATGCAGAAAATCCGGAAGTAGCTACAGATAAATGACTTGAATTAATAAAAGAGTTTAGTAATTTTGCATGATAACGATTGATCAACATACAAAAATCAATTCTCTTTCTTTCTACTGGTAACAGTTTATCTTAATATTACATTAAAAAATATTATATATCAGGGTGCCTGGATGCCTCAGTCAGTTGAGCATCTGACTCTTGATTTCGGCTCAGGTCATGATCTCAAGGTTGTGAGACTGAACCCACGTTGGGCTTAGTACGGAGTACAGAGCCTGCTTAGGATTCTCTCTCTTTCTCTCTCTCTCTCTCTCCCTCTGCCCCTCCCCCATGCTCACACACGTGGGCTCTCTTTCTCTCTCTCTCAAAATAAATAAATAAATTAATTAATTAAATAAATAAATAAAAATCTATATATAAGAACAAAAATAAAACAAAGTGCCTGGAAGCAATCTAGCAAAATATTTGCAGACATGTTATGGAAAAAACTATAAACTTTGAGCAGTTTAAGGAAAACCAAAATAAATGGATTAAATCATGTTCATGGATAGAAAGATTCGATATTATAAATATTATAAATATTATAGAGTTTTCCCACTTCTTTATAGATTCCAAACAATTCCAATAAAAATCCTAATAGCACCAGCAAATTCTAAAAAATTTATATGGAAGGGCAAAGATCCAAGAACAACCAGACACACCTGAAGAATTAAGATGTGTGTCTGGGGGCGCCTGGGTGGCTCAGTTGGTTAAGTGACTGCCTTCGGCTCAGGTCATGATCCTGGAGTCCCGGGATCGAGTCCCACATCGGGCTCCCTGCTCAACAGGGAGTCTGCTTCTCCCTCTGCCCTCTTCCCTCTCGTGCTCTCTGTCTCTCATTCTCTCTCTCAAATAAATAAATAAAATCTTTAAAAAAAAAAAAAAGATGTGTGTCTGGGGATGAGCGGATGGGCAGTTTTTCTATCAAAAGTCAAGACTTATTAAAAGGTAGATAAGTAGAGTGTCGATGTGGGCATAGACAGAACAGCAGAACAGTGTAATATCTATAAACAGACCATTGCATATAGAAATTTTATTTATTATAGGGCTATCATTGCAGATTGGGGGAAAACAAGGGGCATTCGACAAATGATGCTGTGACAGGTGGTTATCCATACAGAAAAACCGAAACTGGGTTTCTTCCTTATACTACACAGGAAATCAATTCTCGGTGATTAAAGACTTAGAAATGAAAAGCAAAACTATAAAACTTTTAGAGAAAGATATAGGAAATCTTTAGGAATATGAGTTAGGGAATAATTTTTTTCAAAGATGACACAGAAAGTGGAAACTATGAAGGAAAGGGTTTATTAAGTCAATTACACTAAAATTAAGGCTATTTACCAAAGTGCATCATAAAGAAAGTGAAACTACAAGTCATTAACTGGAGTAAGATATTTGCAATATAGCAATTGATGAAAAACTATCATTAAGAACATATGAACACTTCCAAAATCAAATGAAAAGAAGAAACAATTCAACAGAAAATAGGGAAAATATATGAATAGGCATTTTTATTTAAGAGAAAACACAAAAGCCCAATAAACATAAGAAAAGATGATGAACACCATATTTAATCAAGAAATGCAAATTCAAGCCTAAATGATGTGTCATTTTCTATCTACCTATTAAAAGCTTGAAACTGAAGTTTTATGAGGATGTATAGTAGGGGAAAATCTTTTATACTGTTCATATGTGTATAAATTTGTATCACCACTTAGGAAAATATTTTTGTGTTATTTAGTTAAGTTAAATATGTGCCCACCTAGGTATATAGTCTAGTCTAGAAAAATTCTTGCATATGTGTAGCAGGAAACATGTATAAGGATTGTGTTAGGTTACGAAAAGCTCAACTCAAATGTCCATTGACATGGCAAAATCTCAAATCTCCATGGGTAACTACTATCAACTATAGCATATTCATACAATGGAATGATTTGCAGTGGTGAAAATAAGTGAACTATAGCTTCATGCATCAACTTGAATGAGTCTTATGAATATAAAGTATAAAAAGCAAACCACAGAGAAGGACATGTACAATATGATTCATTTATATAAAGTTCCCAAAGTGTGCAAAACTAAATAAATAATATAGTTGAGAGATACACACATCTGTAGTAAAACCGGAAGGAATGATAAGTGTTTGTTTAGAGTGGTGGTTCCCTGGGGGCTGGAGTGTGTGGGAAAGTTGAGTCATGGGAGTTTGGTCATATTCTGTTTTCAAGCAGGGCTAGGGTTTGTGGGTGCTTGAATCATTGCTAGTGTTTATACCTACAAAAATAGAACTGCCATATGATCCAGCAATTGCACTACTAGGTATTTCCCCAAAGGACACAAAAATACTGATTCAAAGGGATACATGCACTCTGATGTTTATAGAAGCATTATCAACAATAGCCAAACTATGGAACGAGCCCAAATGCCCATTGACTGATGAATAGATAAAGAAAATGTGGTGTTTATAAATATATATGTGTATATATATGTATATATGAATATTACTCAGCCATCAATAAGAATGAAGTCTTGCCATTTGTAATGACACGGATGCAGTGTATTATGCTAAGCAAGTAAGCCAGTCAGAGAAAGACGAGTACCATATGATTTCATTCATATGTGGAGTTTAGGAAACAAAAACAAATGATCATAGGGGAAAAAAAGAGAGGCAGACCAAGAAACAGACTCTTAACTATAGAGAACAAATTGATGGTCAACAGAACTGGGGTGGGGTTTGGGGGATGGGGGAAATAGGTGATGGGGATTATGGAGTGCACTTGTGATGAGCACTGGGTGTTAAATGTTAAGTATTGAATCACTGAATTGTACACCTGAAACTAATATTATACTGTATGTTACCTAATTGGAATTTAAATAAAAGCCCCCCCCCCAAAAAAGATGGATAAACAATATCCTATTTGCACTTGTTCAGTCTACCAAGATTTTTTAGGTCACCCTGAGTCCCACTGCAGGCAGACTTGTGCATATGAATTTCAAGAAGGTAAGCCATTTTATAAATAAGCTTATTTGATGCTAAAAAGGCATATACAATTGTTACACAGCTGTTGAGGTGATGAAGCTAAAAAATGATGTTCTTTTTTATAATAGTATGTTTTATGGAAATGGGGAATATATTATGTTTTATGGAAACAGGAAAATACTTTACCTTTTCAAGAGCAAACTTGGTCTCCTTTCAGATTCTCTTTTAACTTGACAGTCAGACTTTATTTACGTGATTAGAACTACTATCCTTTCTTCCAAATGTCTCTTGATTTCTTAAGATGCCCTGCTTCACCAGTAAATTATTTTGTATATTCATTATTCTTTGCCTGTGTTTCCTATTTATTTTCAGTTTTTAATTACATTGTGTCCCTAAGAGCTTTGTACCAGAGATTTATTCATCAGTACGAAAATTTTATCCCTCTCAACTTTATTAGACTATTTTACAAACTTAAAAACACTCTTCTTTTTAAAACATATCCATTAATAGTTTCTAGTAACTTCTTACACTTTTCCTTAAAAACTGAATGTCGTTTGTGTTTTTCTTATGACATTAGCCTTCCCGAATGACTGAAGAAAGCAATCAGACATGATGGTTATGTTTCTATTTTCTAGTCCCTGTATTTTCTGCATTTACAGATTATGTTTTGTCTGCTCAACTTTTTTATTTTTTTAGAGAGCGAGAGAGCGAGAGAGAGAGAGAGCGCGCGCATGCACTCATGCACATGGAGGGGGGAGGGGCAGAGGGAGAGGGAGAGAGAATCCTAAGCAGGTTCCACCCCAACACAGGGCTTGATCTCACGACCCTGAGATCATGACCTGAGCTGAAATCAAGAGTCAGACACTCAACTGACTGAGCCACCCAGGCGCCTGGGACATGCTTTAAAGATATGTATTTGTGCCACAGTTTCCTAGAACCCCCAGTGTGAGGATGATGTCCTTATACCCATGCTCACCACCCCCTCTGGTACCACCGCTCCTGGCTTTCTGGTACCACTAAACGGGCACATGCCACCACTGTCCTACAATGAAGGTTATCATAAAAGACCCAGGAAAAGCCTCAGGTTCAGAGGCTAACCTCTGGTGCCATAACTACGTGTTCAAAAGTCCTATTATTTACATCCCTGACCCAAGGGCCTAGTAATTCATTAGTTGTTACAGGAAATGATTTCTCAGAATCATCCAGCTCTTTCACAGTAATTCTGATTTTAGCAATTCTATTATGCTGTGTTTCATCTAAGATATCCAGGTATGATCAGATCATTACCTGGCTTCTTCCTTCTGTTTCTTTTCTTTTCTTTTCTTTTCTTTTCTTATGTTAGGTTAATCACCATACATTACCTCATTAGTTTTTGATGTAGTGTTCCATGATTCATTGTTTGCGTATAATACCCACTGCTCCATTCAATACGTGCCCTCTTTAATACCCATCACCAGGCTAACCCATCCCTCCACCCCCCTTCCCTCTAGAACCCTCAGTTTCTCAGAGTCCGTAGTCTCTCATGGTTCATCCTCCCCTCCGATTCCCCCCCGCCTTCATTTTTCCCTTCCTGCTATCTTCTTCTTGATAGTATAATGTATTATTTGTTTCAGGGGTACAGGTCTGTGATTCAACAGTCTTACACAATTCACAGCGCTCATAGCCCATACCCTCCCCAATGTCCATCACCCAGCCACTACTGGGTATTTCCTTCTGTTTCTGATCATGAAAAGGGGGGAGAAATGCAATCTTTTCCACACTTACTTGATCATTCAGTGGGTGTGTGTTTAGTTTGCATGGAGAGGAAATGACGGTTTAAGACTGAAGGTGGAGGGATCACATTGACAAGGAGAAATGTGCCTTCATGTTTTAAAGGCTGGGAAGAAGCCAGTGGTAGCTTCTCTGCGTCTTGAGTTTACTTTTAATGATAGCCCGTGAATCTCTTGTCCACCTGTTTTTCTCAGGAGTCTTGGAGCTTTACGACCAAGTCATAATATCCATGGAGTAAAGAGCTGTCTTCTAAGCATCACCTGCTCGGATGATTAAGATCTGTGTATGTATCTGGGCCCCAGTGGTATCAAGGGGGAATCTGACAGTAAGAGGAAAAATGGGTCCCTGATTGATTTTATTGGAAAATTTCCAAATTGGTAACCTATGTTATCCAGTTTATGCATTAGTTTAAAATAATCAAACCACTGAGTCATGCAAATATTGATCGATCCTGGTCCTTGACAAAATAATTTAAACACATCTGTGAATTATAGGTTATAGCTAATTCCTGATAAGCATAGACGAAGGTAGAAAACAGCTTAAATGATTAAAATTTGATAATAAACATTAAAATAAGATCTGATTTAATTATGTGCTATGATGAAGAACAACCATGCAGATATAAAATAGTTACCTAATTCTGACAGTAGATAATATGAACACCTTTGAACTTAATGTGGTGAAGTTGTCCCTTTCCCTGACAGGCAGTTAGTCACTGGTCCATGAGTGAGAAAATCCCCCCAAACATTTGAGTATTAAATATAATCCATAAAGAGCAGAAAAAAAAGTCTTCCATCCATCCTTGCTAAGTGTCCAGCCTTAATTTAAAGATTGGACATAAAATCAACCAGTAAAATTTTATCCATGGGATTTCTGTGACTCCCAAGTGGTTCTTTTTCTTTGAGAATTAAGTGCTGGAAATACATATATATTATAGTCCCAGATAAACTAACCCATATTATCTCAAACCAGCCATAATAATTCCTTTTAGATAGCTTGTACACAGAAGAATAGGTTGCTCCATAAAACTGGCATGGAAAATTATAAAATATTGCTTACTTTTATAATCTGTGAAAAGTAGTTAAAACACCATTTTCTGAAACCCAGGTAGAGGACTCATTTTTATCACTTGCCAGAAGAAAAAGCCTCTTTGATAAAATTGAGCACCTGCCTAAATTCTAAATTCTAAATCTGTGTTTACATGGATTTAAAAACCTCAGTTAAACTGCTGGAACAGGATGGAAATCTCCTTCGACAAGACCTGGGGGGAATTAACAAAGCTAGAGCCACACACATCCTATCTTTGTCATACCTTGTCAAGTCAGCTTCCCTCTGGCTCAGTTAGAAGTTCTCAAACTTCACCTTGCATCAGATTCACCAGGGGGAGATTCAGACAATGTTGACCCCACTTCTAGAGCTTCTGATTCTGTAGATCTGCGGTGGGGCTCAGAATTTGCATTTATAACATGTTCCCAGGTGATGCTGACGCCAGGGACCCAGCAGAGAACAACTGCTCTGGTTTGAATTCTCTAAGAAGGAATATTCTTTTTACAGGAGAGTACTTCCATATTTATGCTTCGATGCCCTGGGAGTGCTGGATATATTAACAGCCATTTAGATCATTTGTTAAAAAACGTGGCCACCGTTTGGAACCCACCACACGGGCCACGTCTGAAGTGGGGGTGGGTGGGCTACCCTCTCTCCTAAAGGGTCTGGTCACTTCACTCATGGCCTTCGTGCTGTGTGGCTTTTACCTGCACTACAAAGATTTTGGTTTATTTAATCCCTTGTGAGTTGGCTTTGCAGCATGTTAAGATAGCGCCCTTCTGTGTTTAGGGAAGCCGGGTTGCCTAATCTAAAACCCTGTATAGATGGTGTGAGAGGAGGCTCAAGGCAGGGGCTGTCAGGCTCTAGACAGCCTGACAGGCTCAGCCCTTGCCTGGGTTCGAAGTCCAGCTTGGATAATTCGCAGTTGTCAAAGAACTGTGAAAGGAGGGAGAAAAATGGACATGATTTATGTTCTTCCTACTTTTGCACTGGGGATGATTCATGGACCCGGGGATGAAAATCACAGAAATGGTAGACTTGGTGGTAGGAATAACAGATTCATTCAGTTATTTGGGAGCAAGTGGCTGGTGGAGCTCAGCCCAAGAATCTGAGGTTCCAGAAGCCAAGAACCACAACTTTTCTGTATTAATTTAAAGGACAATGAGGGAGCGCAAGAATGAATTCCAGATTTTATTTATAATAGCTAACCTTTATTATGTGTTTACTAATGGCCATTTTGCAGTAAGAGAGGCAGAGAGAGACACTGACTAGTATTCTATATTGTTACCAAGTTTTGTCTTGTACCTTTAGATAAAGTCAGTTACCCATCAATCAGATGCCTCAAAATCGCTATATATTAAAAAACTCCACCTCACCTTACACTCTCATTGGAAAATACCACCATTTTTAAGGACAACATGTATCCAAGAAGCCTAGTCCCCTTTTTTTTCCAGTATCAAAGCCAAGAGACCAGTCAACACAAGAGAAATTTTTCCAAAGAAACACAGAACCATTTGATTAATAAACTTGGAGAAAAGAAAGCATAAAACAAAAAAATAAATTTCAAAAGATTTACTCTCAAATGAAAACTAAATATCATCAAACCATAGGAAAGATTATGGATCCGTGTTTTTACTTCAAGCTATTTCTTAGGTTACTTTTTACATTTTCTTTAGTTTGCTCTTCAGAGAAACTGTATCTTTAAAACATTACAAGGAGATTTGCCAATTGGAAGGCTATACTCAAGAAAATGAGAGATAATACAATTCTTAAATAACGTTTGACCAAACCTTTAGGACACTGAGTCATGCAATGGAAAGAAGGCAAGCCCAGTGCCGAGCCTGCATGCTGAATCGCCTGATTTGGCACTCTGTACTACAGTGGGTTCTTCTTTCAGAATTAAGCGGTTCCATAAAAAGAGACTGTTCTTACCCTCATCCTTCCATTCCTTATTGCGGGCCCATCTTCTGCCAATCTCAACACGTACAAATCCATTTTGTATTCTCTTCCTCCACGAATGCTGAATCCAAATCCTTTGGCTCCTTTCTCCATGTCCACAGTGAAATAATCAAAATCCTTTAGAGTTGGGGAGAAAATGGAATAAACAGCTGTTAATATTAGAGAAGCTTCTGTGGTCAGTCTCTCTGTTCTTCTCTCTTATGGTTAATGTGTCCCCAGTGACGTAACATTGTGAGAAAAAGTAATCTGATTTCACCATCTAGTAAAAGGCAAGACGAGATTCCAAAGGTTCAAGAAGATCTGAATGCAGTTGCTTTGGTCATTAAAAAAACCACCGTGGGGGCACCTGGGTGGCTCAGTTGGTTGAGCATCTGCCTTGGCTTCAGGTCATGATCCCAGGGTCCTGGGATCGAGTCCCATGTCGGGCTCCCTGCTCAGCGGGAGGCCTGCTTCTCCCTCCTCCCTGCTTGTGCTCTCTCTCACGATCTCTGTCTCTCTCTCAGATAAATAAAATCTTTAAAAAATAAATAAATAAAAAACTACTGTAGAGCTTGTTTACTTTGGTATTTATCCATTTCCTTGGCAAACGTAATGACTGCATATAGGCCTGAGTGATATTATCTCGCCTTTGAGTTTTCTCATTCCCTGCTGTTGAGTACCATAAATAAATGTATCAGAGCTGTGTTTGTGTGTGTGTGTGAATTACAGGTTTGCTCATTAGGAAACGGAAATGTAATGGGGTCTCTGAGGTACCTGGGGCTGCCTGTAGTCCGCCAGAGGGTATTGCCTGGTGTCCGGGGAGTGCTGCCTGTAGTCCAGCAGGGGAGGCTGCCTGTAGTCCAAGGGTGGGGGTTGCTGGTAGTCCCCACCCGGGGGCTGCCTGTAGTCCAGCGGCGGCTGCCTGTAGTCTGTGAACGGAGGCTGTCGGATGTCTGGTTTCACATCTTGCCTCGCTTTCACTTCTGACCTGTAACTAAATAAATGGAAATGGGATTTGCTCTGATAGCTCAGCACTCTGAGGAGATGAGAATGATCACATGACCTCTAGGCACGTGTGGGCCACAGCTCTTGGTGGTCCTTTTGAGGGTTCAGGACTTTGAGAAAACTATAGATGATACGCAGGAAACAAACTGAGTGTTGTTGGAGTGGGGGGTGGGGTGGGAGGGATGGGGTGACTGGGTGATGGACACTGGGGAGGGTGTGTGCTCTGGTAAGCGCTGTGAATGGTGCAAGACTGTTGAATCTCAGATCTGTACCTCTGAAACAAATAATGCAATATATGTTAAGAAAAAAAGAAGAAGAAGAAGAAGAAGGTAGCGGGAGGGGAAGAATGAAGCGGGGGAAATCGGAGGGGGAGACGAACCATGAGAGACGGTGGACTCTGAAAAACAAACTGAGGGTTCTAGAGGGGAGGGGGGTGGGAGGATGGGTTAGCCTGGTGGTGGGTATTGAGGAGGGCACATTCTGCATGGAGCACTGGGTGTTGTGCACAAACAATGAATCATGGAACACTTCATCTAAAACTAATGATGTAATGTATGGGGATTAACATAAGAATAAAATTTAAAAAAAAAAGAACATCAAAAAATAAAAAAAAAACAACTATAGGTGATAAGTATTATTTCAAAATCTTTGACAAATGCCATACCGTATATATTTCACGTGGCTCCGTAAGAAATCCAGGTAAACATGACGGCTCTACCAGGGCTTTGTGGAAAAGGACGCATGGATACCCCTCTCTGACTTTGCTTACTTAAAAACTTGTACAACTATAGCAAATCTAGGGAGCTAAACACTTAACCATATCTCAAACTATCAGTCTGTCTCAACACCAGTGAACCAACTCTATCACCCTCTCTCTCTCCCACACACCAATCATTACTTCATGAAAGCACAACTGAAGTGACCTCTAAATACTCTATGAACATATAATTAAGCGCTACTTTAACCTGCTAGGTTGGGTCTTTTTGACTATCTTTTAAAGGTTAAAGGAATGATAGCAAAGTCTAATTATCAGCTACAAGTCAAGTAGAAAGTCACTGGGTCATTCCGAAGAGCAGAAACATATTATATAGAGTTTAAATATTAGGCTATAACTATCAGATCAGTATCAGGTGCTATTATCAGATACTATCGTGGCCGTAAGACGAAAGGGAAGGCAAATATGTTTATGTCCGACATTTGTCTCTTTCTTGTTTCCAGATATTACTTACAGTAGCCCTCCACCCACCCATGGGGGTTACATGCCCAAACCGCAGATATTACCGAACCCTGTATAGACTATGTTTTTTCCTATACGTACATACCTATGATAAAGTTTAATTTATAAATTAGGCACAGTGAGAGATTATCAACAGTAATAATAACATAGAACACTTATAATAATATATTGTATTAAAGTTATGTGAGTGTGGTCCCTCTCTCTTTCAAAACACCTTCTTGTCCTGTACTCACCCTTTGTGTGATGATGTGAGCTGACAAAATGCCCGAGTGATGAGATGAAGCGAGCGTCATGACCTAGGCATTAGGATTACACTGTGCAGTGTGAGGCTAGGCTATTACTGACCTTCTGGCAATATGTCAGAAGGAGGATTATCTGCTTTCTGACCGTGGTTGACCTCAGGTAGCTGAAACCATGGAAAGCAAAACTGCAGATTAAGCGGGGGCTAGTGTACTCACAAATAAATACAGAAACCAGAGCTGTTTGTTTAGTGCCGTTCTGTGAATCCAAACTGCTCTAAGCTGAAGGGGTTCCCAGTTCCAAAAGGAGACTAACATAGCTAATGCCTGCCATTGTGGGATCATTCAGAAGGTAAACTGAAAAGTTATCCCTGTAGCATAAAGGCCACTTAATTCTGTAATTCATCGTCTATTGTCACCGCCACGTCCATAAGGAGCTGCTCAGAAATCCAGGAAGATTAAAAAGAATACATTCTATCTAATGACAGTTTTATCTAAAATTAATATAGAGGGTTTGAGGAATTGAGAAAATATTTAGGACCAAGGAAGAACTCAAATGTGTCAGGAAAACAGGATCAAAACCAGTAGAATTTTTATCTTTAAAACCAGATTTTTTGTTGTTGTTTTTACTGGCTTATGGTCTCACTGATGCTGATTATGACTAAATATTTTTAAAAATCACTCACCTGAACAACTGCCATTAGTGCAATCTAATATTTGATGAGGACACACTAAGAATGTCCAGCCATAGATGTATTTATTTGGGGCTTTTGGAAGGGGGTCAGTAATGTTGTTATTTCAATCAACACTTTGAGCAGGTCCCGTTTGTTACTCAACCCTGCAGATGGGACACATTGGGAACTGCACAATTTGGGCTTTGCTTTATACCTCAGCAAGGTGTCCACTCCCGGACTGCGAGTGTGCATGCTGAGAATGGAATTATTTAAATAGGCTTTGAATACGATGCTTAACTGCACAAATGCATGAGTTAAACAAAAGGAGCCCAACTGGCCAGCATTTGTTGGCATGTGTTGATGCCTTCCTAGAAAATTGTTTGGTGGATCAGACGTCACTTTATTTTCACGATCCGGGT
This sequence comes from Mirounga angustirostris, assembly GCF_029215605.1. Taxonomy (NCBI): domain Eukaryota; kingdom Metazoa; phylum Chordata; class Mammalia; order Carnivora; family Phocidae; genus Mirounga; species Mirounga angustirostris. The sequence goes on along the minus strand of NW_026991720.1, from coordinate 84,147,198 downwards.
GGCAGGGGTATGCCAGAGCCGTCCCATGCCCCCTTTCCAACCAGATGCATCACGAGGTGTAGCAAAAGAGGGTGACACGTAGAGTCTCCCCAAAGACTCCGCAACAGCCCCAGACAGGACCTGTTAAGATGCAACGGCTGTTAGCCATGCCGGCCTCCTGGTGCTCCCCCTGCATTTGACCCCAGGGCCGAGGCTCAGGATTTTACATTGAATTGCACATTGAAGAGTCTTTAATAAGGAAGATATACTTAATTTTTTACGAGCGTTACTAACTTTTAAGTGAACGATACCCTGGCTTGGGCAAAAATTATGTGGCCTTGAACGTGTGAAACACTATTTTCAGGAAAACTCAAGATTATTAAGAAAAAAATATAGCCTCTTTAAACTTCCTTTACTCATGAAAGAAGGTCATTGGTGTAACTCTTTGTAGTTATTAATTCCATTATTAAAGAGATTTTAGAGATAATAAAACCAGATTTCTAGTGGTAAATTCTAGCAGAATTTTAAGGTATGAGCAAGTTCCAGAACCAGGAAACACTGCCCGTGGTAGGGAATCTTGTGGTGGGATTTTGCCTCATGTGGGCCTTTTAAGAATTCCATCCAGCCTTAAGCATCTAGGGTTTGAAGTCTGTGAAGAAGTCAATTTCCAATGCCCTTCCACTGACCTTGCCGTGTAAAACACTGCCAGATATTAATTGCCCTTGCCCGGGAAGGTGAACTCTGTTATTTATACTTTGTTTTGAAATATATTACATAGTGCCTCTTTCATTGTTTTCAACAAATGCTTCTCCTGTTTTGCTCATGTCCATATTAAAACTGTTTTGTTTCCTGAGCATATACCAAAAGGATGTTAAGGGACAGATAAATAAGGAGAGGTGGGCAGGGTGTCAGTAGGAAGCCAAACTGAGAGTAAATAAGATGGGCTAAAATATTCAGTCATCCTTAATTATAAGACAAAAATTTGCAAGCAGATTGCCATTTAATTTTCTCCCACCTTCCCGGGGAACCTGGCTTGATTTGACATGGAGGTAGGGGGGCACTTCCTGTACAAATGAACTAATAGGAGACGCATCCCGGATGCTTGGCATACAAGCTATCTTGGAGACATCTCTAGCCCGATCTAGAGAAAGGCAAAGAGTTCCTGATACCCTGACCATCTTTAAATGCAGCTAGGAACATGATTCTGGAATCTGTAAGATTATCAATCTCTTCATTCATAGGTAAACGAGCCACCTGCTAAACAATCCACAGTGAAGCCAGGAAACCAGGGTGTCAAGAAGGGTCCCTCTAGGAGTCGGCACTTTCCAGGCTTTTAATATTAGTGAAGCAACAATAGCTAAGAACTCTGGGAAAATTCGTTGCCGAGTTATAAAAATTTGAATCAGGTCAATCTGTTAATCCCGGATTAGGAAACATTTTATGCTGTAGTCAGGACAAAAAATATTCCGAAGACTGTTGCTTCTCTGCTAGGGGCCAACGAGTCCCACTTGTGAGCTAGTGGCAGTTGGGGAACAATCGTGACCTCGCCCAAGTGTTATTCTCCCCACTGAACCCCAAAGCCAGAAGCAAGAGCCCACGTCCAGGGGAGTCTGACTCTGGAAAAGTGAGATGGAATTGTGGCTGGGAGATTAGCAGACAGTGGCAGAGCCATCAGAAGAGTCTGAAGCTGGTTCAGAGACAGCGGGCACTCAGCCCCTTCCTCCTGAGTCTGAAGGGGGTCCCGGGGAAAGCCTGCACAATCTGGTGAAACAGCACATAGTGAAAGCGAACACATCGGTGGCTTATTCCTGAGGCACCCAGGACTTAACTCCTTTACAGGTGGTCAAATTCTTACCTCCCTATCATTTGCTTTATGTTCTTAAGTCTTTTTCCTTCCCTGAAATAGATTAAACCCATACGCAGCTGAGGACAACAGACATTTCCCTTCCCATGAAAGCAAAGGGGGGAGCTCCGAGTAGAGGGAGCAGGGCTTTCTGGAAATAACACCTGTGGCAGAGGGAAAATATTTGTTTTGCAACTGTGTGAGTGATGAACCCACAGAGTTCTGGGACTTGGAAATTGGGTCTCACTTCATCTTCACCAACACGGGAGGCAGGAGCTGGGAAGCAGATGTTCAGAAAACATTAGAATTATGGAAAAGACCAGTGGGGGTTTTATACACGGAGATGTTCCTGTGGGTTGTTCTGTTTTTCTCCTCTGAGAGAGGGGACACAGCATGGGAACGTGTCTTCATCTCTTTCTTTAATGGCTCAACCTAACCCAGGTTCCCTGTCACACACGAGTCGCAATAAGAAGACAGTGCTGTTCTTATAGGGCATCCTTTTCTCCTGGAAGTTCCAAGTGCCTTATAGGGCATCCTTTTCTCCTGGAAGTTCCAAGTGCCTTATTTACATTAGTTCATGATGTGGAATGGAAGAACCTCATTAGATCATGGTAGGAGGATATAAGGCAAAACGCAGTAAAAAATGCTAACGTTTATTAATGCTTACAAGTCTGTCCACACTTGCCCCTCTCCATACCAGCATTATTCTCTGAGCCACCACCTTCATTGATCCCAGGACAGCCATTTCTAACTGCTGAATAACCTACATCCACCCTGACCAGCCTACAGTTAGCTCTCCGGGTGGCCAACTGAGAGGCCTTGGAAAGCAAATCCAGTGATGTCACTCTTCAGCATAAAACCCATTCCAATGACTTCTCACCACACTTAAGATCGAAATTTTTGACATGCTTACAAGACCCTGTAGATGGGCCCCTAGCACTCTCACTGGCTTCATCTCAAACCATGTTCCCTGACCTCTTTCCTCACTACGTTGACCTTTGGCACACTCCTTCCTGCCAAAGGGCCTTTGTCTATGTTCTTCACTTGGGACTCTCTTCAATGTGCTCTTCAGCTTAGTTAGCCCTGACTGATCGATAATTGCTCGTCACTTCTTCAGGAGACGTTCTCTTAATGTGAAGAACAGATACTTGTATTTGCTAATAAAATCACACTTGTGACTCACATACAATCTCAAAATCACAGAAAAGCGCACATAGCGATTTCTACTTTATGGAACTTTCTCTTCTGCCTGTGTCCTGTCCTGTCCCAAACTCTCCTTCTCCCCACCCCCCTCACCTCTCCGAGTCAGAAAAGCCAGGGGAAACTTTACCTATTTTCATGTCCTTGTGGCTGAAGTGGCTGAGGAGGAGCTGGTTGGGCAACAGGACTGTTGGGGGTGGCCGGGCTTGGCTGGGCCAGAGGACTCTGCTGGGCCATCGGGCTCTGCTTCTCTGAGCTGGGCGCCGAGGCTGGGCTGTTGAGCTCTGCAAAGGGGAGCCAAAGTGGCAAATGAAGTCAGGTTGGCATCTGATAAAGGGCAAGAGGTGGCCAGAGGTGGTAACTCTTTGCCGCCTCAGAGGACTCAAGGCTTTGGTCATTTCAGTTTCCATTAGACTTTAAGATGGCAGGTTAAACTTATCAATTATCCAATCAAGTTCCAGTACCATTCCCAGAATTAGTATTATGTCATTAGTTATAAGTGTTGCCGAACAAGGTTATAAACAGAGTCTCCTGTCATTTTGTCTGGAGAAAAGATTACGATTTAAAAAAAAAAACCTGTTAAAACAATGAAAAAATAATCCAAAGGAGTTAGCTTTAAAACATATTCCATTTTTCCAGTGTTGCCCCCTGACAGAAAACATTTAAGCCACTACTTTTTGGTTGTAATGACAAGTCCTACTGGTATTCCAAAGTTTGGATAAGGAACTAAATATAACCGAAATAAATGCTTTTCACAATCTTCTCTCTAGTTCCTTGTTAGTCTTATTGTTTAATAACCCCCTGAACTCCATGGTTCTTCAGGAAAAAAAAAGAACATTGGACAGAAGAATGTTCATAAAGTTGTTCTTTGTTAAAACAGCTTCTCGGATTTTCCTGTAATAGCATCACATGTTCAACTGAAATTATCTGTGTATGATGTGATAGAAACAGGACAGACATACTTCAGCCTGGAGAAAATGGAAAAGCGAGTCAGATTTTTAGTGAGCAATCTTGCTTAGAGTTAATTTCTATCGACTATTTTAGACATAATGGTGTCTGCAAATAACAGGTTTTGTTCTGTTCTTTTTATTTGGTTGGGTGATCAAAAGGAGGCAATCTATTCCTTTACAAGCCACTCTTCCCCTTTCTTCTCTGACAGCCCAAATTTTAAAATTTCTTTTCCCCTGGAAGTGTTTCTCAACCTCAGCACTGTTGACATTTTGGGCCAACCCATCCCTCTCCATGGGGGATGCTGTGATCCACTCACCAGTGAGCTCCAGGGACTGCGTTCTGGAACGTCATTAGTGAGTCAACAGCTACAAACCAGTAATGAACCCCCTGTGTTTGGAAACGGTGACTTTATGGTGAATGGGTACTTAGATCCTTGTGGCCCTCAAGGCATGGCTGTGAGTTGTGATGCTCACTACTCTTCAAGCCTCAGGGGGGAGTCCTTATACAGAGAAATTCAAAAGACTAAGTGGGAATTTAAAATTCTTATCAGATGCAATGTTTTCTAAATGAGCTCTCTTTATACCACAAAACTTCCTCAAGCTTTTCAAAAATCAATCTGACTTTGAAGAATCCTCCAGAGCTTAACTGTTAACATGAATACTTTTCTTTTTTCTTGTTCAGATTTGTGACTCTATCATCTCTGTTAAATGGGTTCTGGCTTAATATCATAAAAAAAACAGTACTCCCGGGGTTAACAGGGGATGATTTGAATAACCCAGTGTCTTGGGATTCACACTATTTATCTATAATGTCACACAGCTTGATCCCTGAATGCAACTGGTACTGAGTAAATGGGATCTGCATTTTTGCAAATGTGGAAATAAGACTCCACTTTGGCCACTCTGGCACTCCATGGATGGCAGCCTGGCTCAGGCACTCACCCTCCTGAGGAATGATGCGGAGGGTGACACTGAGACCTGCGTCCTTGATGAGCTTCACGATGTCTGCATGAGGCATGTTGATGATGGACTGGCCGTTCACTGCCAAGATCCGGTCTCCCACTTTCAGTTTTGCACAACGATCTGCGGGACTCCCATCGATGATGCGTCCGATTTTATGGGGCACAGCTAGAACAATCCCCAACAGAATCAGATATCAGGGGTGTTCCCAACACATCTTCTATCTTTGAGTCCCAGCCCCACAGGAAACAATGCGATGGAATAAATCTTCCTTTCATCAGTAAATCTGCCTTTTGAAATCATAATCACACCTATGAAAGGGGGTCCTGTGAGGTCAGAATTTCTAAATTCAGGCCCTGTGCAGTGGAACTGGATGGACCAACTCCAAATACATGGACCAGGGGTTCTCACACTTCCAAGCATCATAATCACCCGAGGATTAAATGTACAGCTCTCTGGGCCTTACCCCAGCCTTGTCCATCAGAATGTCTAGGCAGCAGGTGAGAATCATGAATTTTTAAGAAGCTCCTCAAGACATTTCAAGACATACAAAATTTTGAGAACTGCAGGCATAAACTATTGTGAGCTCATACCATAGAGACAATAATCCACAGTTTCAGAAAGATACGATAAATGCCAAGAATTTAATTTCTACCCTTTTCCATTTTACTGAGAGAAGAAAACAGGGAAGGAAAGAAATCTATATTAACATGGGCTGGCAGCTGGTCAAGAAGCTATGCTCAATCTCCCATCAGTTACTAAGTTTCAGTTTCAAGTTGATGCAATTTGCAAATCTTACCTCTTCTTTCTGATTTACTTTATTAAGTGGTGCTGAGATCTTGCTGATGCCTGATGCATAATATATTTCATCAAATCTAAGACGCCATTACGACCTACTTTTGTTTTAGGGAAAGAAAGGAAAGAAAAAGAAAGAAAGAAAGAAAGAAAGAAAGAAAGAAAGAAAGAAAGAAAGAAAGAAAGGAAGGAAGGAAGAAAGAAAGAAGGAAAGAAAAGGAAGAAAGAAACAAAGAAAGGAAAGATGAAAGAAGAAGAAGAAAGAAAGAAAGAAAGAAAAGAAAGAAAGAAAGAAAGAAAGAAAGAAAGAAAGAAAGAAAGAAAGAAAGAAAGAAATCAACTCTTCTGATTAAACTGACACCCCATGGACTGTAAGAGGTTGTATAATTTTTTAGATACTAAAATAAGAAAATGTGCATTGGATTGATCAAATAGGGTATATGCCTCTTTAAAACAATGAAAACTTATTTTCTTTTTTGTTATTTATTTATATATGTAGGGACAGCCAGGTACATGAGGATAAAGATTTTTTAGCAGGTTGACTTCTGTTCACTGTAAATGTGTGAATGCCTGTAAGGATAACTATTTCTGGAGTCGGTATCAATGGCACACAGAGTCCTTTAACGGCCCTCCTGCCCCAAGGAGTTTACAATCTAGAAACCTGTTCCTTTTCCTTTCTCCCTTCTAGACAGGGAGCCGCAGCCAGGAAATCACCTGTCAGTGACTCTGCATTGTTGCTCTCCCCATGGACGTCAGCTACTGATTTATCTGCGTAAAGAGGCAGAGACACTCCACCATTTGTTATGCTCCAGGAATGTCTGTTCCCTGAACTCTCAATCTTATGTATGTGTTAGCGAAAGGCAGAACATCAGCTAATAACCACGGTAAGGAAGGACAATCAGTGAGTCAATGAACCAGCACCTTGAACCTATTTCCATTGTGAAAGGTTATAGATAGCATATGAAAATATTGGCTGAGCCCGTGTTTCTGAAGTCAAACACATCATGTTGGAAGCTCAAACACCTTTTTATCTACCACAGGCAATGGCTTTAATCGAGACCACCTTACTTAAAGCATACTAAAGATCATCTTAGGCTCTCGGGACAAGGTACTTCTCAAGCAGAAATGTAATAAGAACTCATTCATTTAACTTATTTTAAAAAATAAGGTATTGCAAGTTGCTTGGTCTTCTACCATAATGAGAGTGAACATTCGTTCCTGTTTTTGCCCCCTTTCAGTTCAGTACTGCCCTGAACCATCAACACATGACACGGTCTCCCTGGTTTCCCACGTGTCTATTGCTATGTTTCATGTGATCCTTGGAAAGTTACCTGACCTCTCTGAGTTTGTTTTTCAATAGGAAAATTGGAATAATATATCACTGACTTCACAGGATGGTTCCAAGAATCAAATGAGTTGTCCTATGTAAAGTGACTAGGACAGTGCCTGGTGTAAGAATTGATCTGTAAGTTTTCACTTTTCTTTCATTCTTTTTATGACTATTATCTTTTTAATGGTTCTGATATCACTACTGATGTGTGTGTGTGCTTGTGTGTAGGTCCCAGCTTGAATTCTTCCTATGTGGCATAAACCCGTCATACTGCTAAAACTGAAGAAATGGTTTGCTTATGATACAACAGTATCTCCTAAGTATCATCCCAGGAAAACAGCTTCATTTGGGAAAGAGAGATGTGTGTGTGGGGGGGATTATATATAGATGTTAGATGAGGGCAAGCGTCCTGTTTGTTTTTCTCTGGTTTTCCAAAAAAGATGTTGCAGGTCTCTGCAGGAAAACACCAGTTTATAAGTAAGAGTTTATTATTCAAAGGGAAATCAGTATAATACAGATGCTCTCATTATCTGCCTCGAGCCTTACATGCGCGCACACACACAATTATAACCACATTAATATATATATAATTTTATCCTTAACAGATCATGTGAGATACCCGATGACATTACTACCACATGTTCAGAGTGGAAGAAACCGAGGTATAGTCATTAGCAATTTGCCCAAGGTCACAAAGTCCATCCACGATTTAGAATCCCTGTCTGTCAGATTCCATAGGCTTTGCTCTTTCTTAACCATGGCACCATACCGGGTCTCTTGACTTTGTGGTCTCTTCTCCCCATGCAAGCACTTGCTTCATGAGCACCCAGTGCTTGTATGTGGTGAGTGCAGCCTGCCTCTAAGCAGGGAGGCACAAACACTTCACCAGTGGCCCTCATCCAGGGGAGAGTGGGAGGCAGAAACTTTGCTTGAAGCTGGTTCTTTGTGGCCACTGTCTTTTGATGGGCAGGGCATGAGGAGGAAGGGAGAGGGGAAGAGAGGAAGGGAGAGGAAACTGGACAGCTCCTCAGATCCCTTTTACTTGGGACTTCGCATCATGGTGTCATTCCTTTATTTGAAGTCATTTCTTTGGGCATTAGAAATACATTTGAAATGAAATTTAAAAATACACTTTAAAACACATACAGCTGGTATTTGGATGATTTGCTGTTTTGAATCATCCATACCTCTAATCCCCTCCATTACAGAGGATCATTTAGAATCTACTGGGTATAAAATCCCAAATGTTTCAAAATATAGATTTCACACACACACACACACACACACAATTTTATGAGCTCAACAGCAATAAAAACAAAAACAGTAAGTTATCATTTGTTAATTTCCAGGCACTGTGCTAAGCACTTACTTTAAATCCTTACGGCAACAGTGTGAAGTAGCTATAAAAGTATAATAATCATGTTCATTTTATTGTTAAGAAAACAAAGAAGTGTCAAAGCCAGAATTCAAACCTATGCATATAGCTTGAATCCTTCGGGTTATTCCCTCCTTTTTTTGATACATGCCAGGTTGGAAGCAATTTGAATTATGAGGACTGCGGGAATGGCTGGTAAGATTTAGCTTAGGAAAGTGTGCTACTTGAGATTTTGAGATGAAAGTTTCATTGTAAACAGATTCATTTGCTTATAATGATAACTCTTGGGTTCAAGGCCACTTTCACTTCACCATGGCAGGTAGAATAAAAACTAAACTAAAATAATAAAAACTAAAGTGAAATAAGGAAAACTGAAATCAATCTTATGGTAGCCACTTAGAATGATTGAGTGGCTTACATAAAATTTGAGTACACGACTTAAAAAGGTCTGCCCATAATTGCAAGTATCTGACATAGTTTTGTTAAAATTGTTTTCTATTGGCATTTACTTTAGTAAAAACAGTGCTTGAAACTCCTGGCAGCTGAAGACAGCTTCACGTTTCCTTTACCAGCATTTTCCCTACACATGTAAGGACACTGAACGTTCATGTACAACAAATCATTGACAAGGGTTGTGCTCACAGAGGATTCTCTCTGAAAACAAGATGCAGTTCCATTTGCTCAGTTATCAGGTCTACAGAACTTATGACCCAAGTGCTTTCTGTGCATTGCTAATGGAATTACAGAGCACGGAAGAGGCCCTGACCTTCGTTTCTATTATTGGGATGAATGGTACTCGTTAATTCTCTCAGAATTGATGACTAAGGGAACTGCCGGAGCATAGTCCATTTAGACAGCATGCCTTCCAGACATCATCTGTCAGGCAGCAACATAAATCAAGCCTTTGGACCAGTCTTCTTGACACAGTGTGCTTAGGATACACAGATATTTGGGAAAAGTTGCAATATGTCATGCAGCTTTGAACATACTGACATTTGGGAAGGAGACAATGTATCATTACTTAGGAATTTCCCCTTTAACTGCAAATCACATAAATTATGGAAAAAGAAACCCATTTTTTTTTCTTTATTTCTTTGTGGGTAAAACACTATGCCACATTTATATTTTATATTATAAAATTTTATATTTTCAATTTCATTTTTTCCTGTAGATGAACTAACTCTGGCACTGCTCAACCATAGCACCCTTGTTTTAGTGGGGCTGTTCAGAGACAGGTGGACTGGATGCTAGGTTTGTTCTAAAGGTCTGGAATCTCTGGGTCTTTGGCCACACTGCTACAGGATGTAATGATCCTCCCTTTTGGCTATTGGTTCTCTTCTGGGACCTTTGTATGGTTTATCCAGGCTCCTTCAGCCATTGGTTAACCAATGAGCTCTTCTTGAGTTCTACCTTGGGTTCATTCCCATAAAGAAGATGAGACTATTGCCTGGATGACTTTTCTTGCTTTGGCAATAGATTCTTTCTGAAATTTTTTGTGATGGATTCTTCCTGAAATTCTCAGCTGCATCTGTGGGAAGGACCCCCACACTTTTTTTCCCCCATGTTTCTTTGTTGTTTTTTATGTATTTTATTTCAGAGAAGGAAAACGTGTGACTCATGTTTATTCATGTTTACACATAATTACTTCCTTGTTAATCGATCCACAAAGTGGAATTGTAGATGGAGGTGGAGGAAAGCACTAGATACAGAAAGTGGATTCTGCATCAATCATGTCAAACTTACAAGCAAGAACTTTCTGAAATGAGTGTGAAAAAAGTAAATACTTTAAAGGCAATCAATAGCCTAAACTCTCATTAGCTCACAATTCCATTAATTTGTGAAGGTTATACAACATGCCATTAGCTTAAAGAGGCAGGGAAGGTTAGTTTTGGTTTAAAATCTGTGACCTGATAGGAAAAGAAATGTGTGTGTGTGTGTGTGTGTGTGTTCAAGTGGAAGATTCCAGTTGCTTTTCTTAAGATAATCTGTGACAATGATTTACTGTCTAGTTTCAGAATTGTGGCTCGGGGCAAGAGGATCAGTTACTCCATTGACAACACATTTCTGTAGAGCATCATCTTATTAACAGGCCTAGCGTTTGGTGCAGTGTGGAAGACAAAAACAAAACAACACATGGTATCTGGCCCCAAGAAACCCACAGTCTAGTTGGGGAGATTCATATAAGAATACTTACAACACAAAGTAGCCACTCCACGGTAAAGGTAACAGGCAACAAGAGTAGAGAAGAGGTGTGAATTACTGAGTCCACATGTGGACTCAGAGCAATAAGGAGAAAGGAGGGTCATTCTAGGGAAGAGGGCACATAGTATCCAAGGCTAAATGGCAGCTTTCTTAGTGAAAAACTCGTGGTGGCACACAGGGACCTATCAAATCTATGGAGGGAGAAGAAAGGAGAGATGCTTTTGAGGCGGGGTCCCTCCTACCTTCACAATTCTTGCTTTCCTCCCTGCAATCCCTGATATAATGCCTTTAGCTAGCACCTCTAGATGGACCCTGAACGTACAGGAACAACAGAAGAGTAATCTCAGCAAGCATTCCTACCACTTTAACCCATGGTGAAGAATCCTGTTCTCCTGCCTTCAGAAACCTGAGCTGAGTATTAATTGCTTATTTTCCATGTCTCCTTCCTAGGAGTCCTGGATAAGCATGTTCTATTGTGACACATCCATTCAGCTAGATGTTGTCCCTTCCTGGAGTGTGATGGAGTGGTCCTTTGAAAGAGTTTTTCTTGGTTATCAGGGGGTGAAGATGTGGCAAAAACATGTGTTTGATATTATTAAAAAATTGGCAGTAAAATTAAGAAAAAGCGGACTTGTTTTCCCCTAAAAGCCTGTGGAATTTGATTTCCAAAAATGAAAACATCTTCCCTGACATTCATAGCCAACTGAGTTGCAAGACCCAAAAATCGAGCAGCTGGTGTTTTAAGGACTGCATATTCCAAAAGTGCACTTATTTTCCCCCCTCTCCCAGCACCATTAGTCATTCTCTTGTGGTTGAACAGTTTAGTTACCCTGTAGTTGGTAATAAGCAGATGGTCAGAGGGGAGAATGGGAAGAGAAGCCCATCACTGGCAATTTGGAAGCCCAGCCAAACTCGTGTTTCCAAGGGCAGAAAGCACCGTATAGAAAGTATTAACTATATGGCCAGAAAGAAACACTTGTCAGCTACATCTTACCCCTGTATGCTTTTATTTTGCGCCAATTATAAAACAAACAAACTCATAGCTAAGTACTAAGAATGGATTGGTAATCTAAAGAAAATCGCATTGCATTAGGAATCGTAATTAGCTATAACTTGACTGTTCTATCCCAGAACATGAGACTGGGTTAAAATGGTTTTGTTGTTTGCAAAGACTTGGTGGGCTCAGGGCCAGTTTCCCGGTTGTGTGACCTGTGTGTTTGCAAAGACTTGGTGGGCTCAGGGCCAGTTTCCCGGTTGTGTGACCTGTGTGTTTGCAAAGACTTGGTGGGCTCAGGGCCAGTTTCCCGGTTGTGTGACCTGTGTTGTCACACGGGCCCATGCTCAAAAGGGCCTCGTACTCGGTTTAATGTCTACTGTCACCATCTTGACATTCTTAATAATGTCTGAACGAGGACCCCACATTTTCATATTGCACTGGGCCTGAAAATTATGTGGTTGATCCTATGTAGATACATCCATAATATATTTCCTCCTTATATCGCTCCATTGTTTTAGTGTCTTCAGTGGAAGACGTAAATGAAAATATGTTATAGTTACCATGGAAAATTATCACAAAGGTGGGTGGTAGGGAAGGAGCAAAAATAATCTGCTTTTCTTGTGGCTTCATTTTTTATCCCCAGGCACATCACTAGAAGAGGTAGTCCAGATCATTTTTGTTAAGCATATTGAAGATCCTTAATTTTGCACATATTAATTCAAGAACCCTAAATATTACCCTAATTCTGTTGTGGACATTATCTTTATGTGATTAATCACTCATTATTGAGTCATCCACAAAGCAAATGTTCTTCTTTATATGTCTTTAACCAGACTTTAATATATACCACCCTATCTCAAGGAATTTATGTGTTTTTGATATATTTCCCTCATAATCTGACAAAATGTCTAGACATTAGAATGGCAGGTGCCAAGGAAACTTCAGATTAGTCATGATCCTCAAGTCTGTCACTGGCCAGGAGGGTAAGCCTGTGAGGGAATGAGGAGCTGAACAGACAGAATGGAAAAACAGTTCTACTTCTAGATACTCAGGCCTTTATCTTCAGTAGAGGTACTTCTCATTTCATGGTATATTCTAAGAACTCACCTTTTACTTCTCTAATTTCTAGGTAGCTGGGACATTCTTTTTGACCTATTTTGGTCTGAAAGTTACTACAGAAAATTTGACCCTCTAAGTCAAATGTCAACCCTATCCAGCATTTTTTTGCAAGCCCTCCCCGCACACCGCAAAAAAACAAAAAAAACAAAAAAACAACAACAAAAAACCTGATAAAGAAACACATTTCCATCATTCAGTGAAAATCAACAACCCAGGATTCTCTAGTCAAAGAGTAGATGGGGAAGTTCTATGTTGCTCACCTTGAGTAATTTTCGTGAGTAAAATTGTATAGCTTTTAGCAAGTTTTGCTTACAAATAACCAAACGGCAACCTGATTCAGTAATAACAAAAAAATTTAGAGAGTTACTAATTTTAAAATATGATAAAAGGTCTCTTCCCTGCAAAGCAGAAAAACAAGTTGTTTTACTCCTTTATAAAAACAGTCACAGGGTTGAGAGGTGGTATTACACCCCGATCCCAAACAAGCAAATCTACATTTCAAAGGGTTAATTGCTTGCTTTATGACAAATTGAGTTCCCGAATAAGAGATTCCTTTTATTTATAATTTAATTGTGCAAGCTTTATCAAATCATTACTAGAAAATACTGGATTATTCTATAAAATGAGAAAATCATATAAAAATTTCAAAACTCATGTCATGATGTAAAAGGGACAAAATAAACAGTAAGTAATTGTCTCCTAGTGGTTGGAAATCTTTTCTAATCAAAAAAATTTAGGGGCACCTGGGTGGCTCAGTCGGTTAAGCAACTATCTTAGCTCAGGTCATGACCCCAGGGTCCTGGGATCGAGCCCCGCATCCGGCTCCCTACTCGGTGGGAAGCCTGTTTCTCCCTCTCCCACTCCCCCTGCTTGTGTTCCTGCTCTCGCTATCTCTCTCTCTGTCAAATAAATAAGTAAAATCTTTAAAAAAATAAAAATAAATAAAAATAAAAAAAATTTAAGTAATTCATGCACAAATTAAAAGGCAACCAAAATGATTGTAAGTGAAAAACCTTAGTCTTCTGCCCTAATTCTCTGTGACCCAAATGCAAACACTGAAAATCTTTCAGTTGTTTCTTCTTCACATTTCTAAATTATAGAATTTAGAAATATATAAATTATAGAACATACGGCTATTTCTTAATTTGTCAGCTGGAGTCAAATCTATTGACTTCCTATTGTGATAGAGGATTTGGCACCCGCATCCTGCAACCCACCGCCTCTCCTTATCCCAGTATAGTTTTATCACTAGTTGTAGTTAAACCAGTTATCACTGCTTGTAGTCTTACCATATAACTATTGCTCGCTGTAGGGTTTTGTGATTCCATTTCTTTTCTTATAGTTTTCCTCCCTCCCCACCCTGAATCATGTTTCTGATTGTGTCCTTTTCCCCCCACGTCTACAATATGCTGTCTGTTTCCTAATGGTTTCCCTCAAAGCTGCTCAAATCATGTTGAGTTGAGCCCAGGGTCGGGGGCGACCTCCCTCCCATAGGTAGGTAGATTTCTCTCAAGTTCTGCGGCTCAGTGATATTCAGGGGATTCCTGTTGCACTCCAATGTGGAATGCATGCTTCTGTAACCCCTGGGACACCTTTCTTGATTCACTCTCTCATTTTGCTTGAGCACATCCTACAGTATCTTCCTAAGAAAACGTGCAAGGGAGAAAATAATTTGTCAATATTTAATGTTTGAAAATGTCTTCTTTACCTTTTCTTTCGATTGAAATCTAACTAAAATACTAGATTATATGAAATTACAGATTGAAAAAATTACTCTTCATCAGAATTACAGGCATTATTCCATTGTTTGCTGGTATCCAGCGTTGCTATTAAGAAGTCTGAATCCATTAGGATTTTTGTTTCCTGTATGCGATCTATTTATTTCCCCTTTTCCTTTGGGAAATGTTTAAGATTGTCTCTGTACTTTTTGGGTTAAAGTTTCACAATGCTACATCATGCTATGGTTCTTTTGAGTCTGGAGACTTGTTTCTTTTAGTTTTGGTTTGGGGAACTTTCATTATAGCGTTTAAAACAAAAGATTTTATTTATTTTTTTGTCAGAGAGAGCAAGTGCACAAGCAGGGAGAGTGGCAGGCAGAGGGAGAATCAGCTCCCCACTAAGCAAGGAGCCTGATGTGGGGCTCAATCGCAAGGACTCTGGGATTATGACCTGAGCTGAAGGTAGATGCTTAACCGACCGAGCCACCCAGGCAGTCCTCATTACAGTGTTTCTTTGATAACTTCCATTCTGTTTCTTTGGTCCCTCTTTCTGAAACTCTTATTGGCTAGATACTGGTTTTCTGGGTTGATCTGTCAATTATCACTTCTCTCATACTTTCTCTTTCTTTTTGTCCTACTCCTGTGTGATTTCCTTTACTCTTCCTTTCACTCCTTCTACTGAATTTTTAATTTCAGCTATGATATTTTCAATTTCTAAAAATTCTTTCTTTAATCCTGGTATTCTTTTTTATAGTATTCCAGTTTTATTATAAAAATCATAGGGCTGTAATATCTTCTCATATCTATGCATATGGGTGGGATGGTTTTGAAGCTTTCTTTTGTGCCCTTGATTATCTCCATTTCCTCTAGTATTCTTTCATTATTCTTTCTTTGCTTGGTTGTTTTCTATTTTAAAAAGGAGCATTTCACATTTGGTGGTTATGGTTGTTGTGTTACATTCTGTCCCGAGCTTTTTAAGTTCTGAGCTGCTGAGTTTCTAAAGAAATGAGAAGATCTGTGTGATTCATTTCTCTTTTTGGTTTCCTCTGTCCTGCAAAATGAGTTGCCACATTTTTGTCTTTAAAATATCTTCCCCACTCATGCTCATTGCTTTCTTCATTTACTCCCATTTAATTGGTGTCCAAGCAATGGGAGGAGATAAGCATGTTATCATTTGCCACCATTAATTAGAGACTGGAAATATCTTTTGTAAATTTAAATCAGTCGTTGCTATCAGTGTTTCATTATACCAATTAGAGATCTGGAATCTATTTGGAAAATAAAAAATGTCAATTTATGTACCCAAACTTTAAAAGTCCTATTGTTTCCAGTAGCCCTGACAGATAAAAATATAAAAAAAACCCAACTGTTTCTTTTCAAGAGTTGAGAAAATATCATAAAATTACATTTCATCAATCCCAAGTATTGGGTTAAAAATGTTCAATAAAACCACACTTTTTTTCTCCTCTGTGTCTTTCGACTACCTTTTGAGACTTCACACCCATCAATGTACTTGGCTTTCAGTGATTTCTCAGCAGGCCCAGTAGAAATGGTTGATAGTTACAAGCAGGTGTTGCTGACAAGTCATGTTTCTCATTTTTACAGATGCAGTGTATTCTATCTCTGCCATCTCCTTTTTCCTTTTATAGCTTCTGAAATTGTGTTTTCTAAAGAGTCACTTGGCTATCTTCACACAGTTTCCCTGTTACAATAGGTAAATGTCAAAAGCAATCAGGTGCAGTCTCAGCTTTTCATTGTATTCCCCTAAGCCCTCCGGTAGATAATAACTTCTTGCAATATTTTCTTAATGTAAATGGAAACAGATACTAACCCAGGCAAATGATCCCTCCTGAGCCAGCTGTCCTTTTCAATATGTTATCCAGAAGATTACATGAATATTTATGGGGTCTTCAGTTTCCCACAGAAGCCAAAGTTCCACGAATAGGGTATATCGTGTTTTAACTTAAAATAATGCAATTTTGCATGACTGGATAAAACTAAATATGAAAAGTCCCTTAAGCAAAGTGTTCAGGAATGAGGAGATCTTGATCATATACAAACTGTGAAAACAACTTCAGTGTGACCTGTGAGTGGCCAAATACATCATGCCGGAGTTTCCTTATTTGAAAGGGAGGCTATCACAGTTTTTCTTTTGTGTCCGTCTCTTTCTTCTCCCAATACTGCACATTTTAACTTCATTGAAATTTCTGCTTACGTGCCTTTTTTCTCACCCCTTGCATATTAAAGCTTAGTGACTGTATGTGTTTTCACTTTTACGAAGCAGACATATTGTCTCCATAATTAATTTCACGTGAGATCATCATAAAATGAGTTTTATTATTCTAACATGAGAAATGAGTGAGAAATGAAAAATGGAAGGCTAAAGAGCCTGAAAATGTATTTTGTTGTCCACAGTGAAATACCAATTACATGCTAGAGGGAAGAGACAGGGAGTGACAAAGCGCATCACCAAGGATAGAAGGAAGGCACAAAAGCCATATGAAAAACCCTGCAACATCATTAGCCCTTAGGGAAGAGATGCAAATGCAAACTGAAATGAGACATCACTACACACCTACTGGAATGGCTAAAATTTCAAACAACAATGACAACGAGAAAGCCTGAAAATAAGTCCTCACACAGGATGTAAATCATCTAGAACCCTCATAGAGGGGAATACAATATGGCACACCACTTTGGAAACCACTTGAACCGGCAACCCCGCTCTGACATACTTACTCAAGTGAAAGGAAAACTATTCTCATGCTAAAACCTAAATGAAAAGTTTCATAGTTGTTTTATTCACAATCACCCCAACAGTAAACAATCCGAATAGCTTCCAACGAAGGAATGGATAAACAAACTATGGTGCATCCCCACAATGGAAGACTTCTCAGCAATTAAAAAGGAACCAATGTGGACCCATGAAGCAACATGGACGAATAGAAAGGGCACCATGCTAAGTGGAAGAAGCTAGACTCTAAAGGCTACGTACTGCGTGATTCCATTTTTATGCGAGTAGGCAAAACTAGAACAGAAAACAAAAATCTGTGGTGGTCAGGGCTGGGAGTGGATGGAGGGGCTGACTTCACCGTGGCAGTAGTTATAGAACTAAATGCATTTGTCAAAACTTGCAGCTAAAAGGGATACAATATACTATATATGATTAAACCTTAAAAGTGGGAGAAAGAGTGAAAAAGCAGGGAGAGATCAAGAGAAGGTTTGGGACGGAAATGAATAGAAGTGAGTAAAAAAGAACTGTGTCAAGTAAGCAGGAAGCAGGAGGTAGGGAAGGGAGAGGGGGTTGTCTAGGAAGCCTTCAGAGAAGAAACACTGCCTAGCCTGTGTTTTAAAGATGAATCGGACTTCTCCAGGTGGGCAAGGATGGGGAGGGCACCAGTCACAGGCCGTGTGACTTGGTAAAGGCACAGATGCGTGCATTAGCAGAGTCTGCATTGTGGGTGTGGGAGTACAATGAGCACACACAGGGACATTGGATCAAAGTAGGAGGGGACAGACCGCGGAAGGCTTATTGGTTGTGCCAGGGTCTGGGAATGGATTTTACAGCCACATGAGAAGCCACTAATGGATCGGGAAAGGTAAGTGATATCATCAGACTAGTCACTGTAGACAGAGTGCCATAGTAACAGTGTGAAGGGTGACTAGCGGGGTGGTGAGAAGGCTGGCGGGGAGGGCACCTAGAGGCCATTACCGTGCTCCAGCGCAGGGCTGCAGGGTTTCATCTGCAGTCCAACGTGTAGGCACCAGCTGCATGGGGCCATTTAATTTAATGGGAATGAAAGGCAATTAAAAATTTGATTCCTCAGCCACACTAACCTTACTTCAAGCGCTCCATAGCTGCATGTGGCTAGTGGCCGCAGTATTGTATAGTGCAGCATAGAACGCTGCCATCACCGAAGAAAGTTCTACCGCACAATGCTAATCTAGAACCTCAACTAAGGCATTAGCAGTGGCCGTCCAGTGGGCCTGATGTATCCGAGTTTTATATCTGGAAAGCATTTTTGGGTAACAGCTTGCCTTAGTCTCGCAAGAGTGGATAGGTAGTTGTGTATAAATTTGGCTAAGATAAACTCAGGTACCTGGAGGCCTGCTTTAAATCTTGTGGCCTTATACACTGTTTGGAGTTGAGAGCTACACCTGTCAGTCTTCTGTTGGCCCCTTAGACCAGGGAATGTCAGTGTCAGTGCCTAAAGTGATGCTATCAGCTAGGTATTTGTGTTCTCCCCAAATTTATACGTTGAAATCTGATCCCCAAAGAGATGCTATTTGGAGGTGGGACCTTGGGAGGTGATTAGGTCATGGAGGTAGAGTCCTCATGAACAGTATTAGTGCCCTTATAAAAGGGATCCCAGAGAGCTCCCAGGCCCCCTTCTGCCATGTGTGGTCACTGCAAAAAAGATGCTTGTTTATGAACCAGAAGGCTGGTCTTCACCAGATACCGGATCTGCCAGCACTTTGGTATTGAACTTCTAGCCTCCAGAACTATGAGAAATAAATTTCTGTTGTTCCGTTGTCTAAGCCACCAGACTATGGTATTCTGTTATAAAAGCCTGTGCAGACTAAGACACTTGGCAACCAGTTTTATTGTATTTTAATTTCATCAAGTACCGACAGGAATATGAGCTATTTTTCATCTTGCTGTTCATCTAGCAAGTCTACAACATATTTGAATGAAGATTTCTAAGTTGGAATACTCTTCTACCTTATGTTATCTCAATTGCTCTGTGTCAGAGAACCATAAGGACCCATCTTTTAAGTGATGTGCTCCTCCTCACCTCCTGAAAGACCCTCCTCTCATGACAAATCCATAAATATACATCTTTATGATGAACAGCTTCTGAACAGAAGGTTCTGGTTCTACCCTCGAAAACAGATGGGCTCATCAGTTGCTCAACATCTGGGCATATTTGTGGAGCAAACCCTACAGAAATAAAATCTGGAAGAGGTCACCCTGGAAAATGAAAATGCCAATAGCAGACCCCACTGTTTAGGTAATTCTCTTTTTAGCACTATACACCTTAGGAATGGCTAGTGATCATCACCCAGAAGAGACTGACTGATTAATCTCTAGAAGTGTTTCCAAGAAAATACTGACAATGGTTCAGTTGGGAACAAACCCAGCTTACAGAGCAAAATCATTGGTGGTCAAAAGGAATAAATAAAAAGAGCTTCTACCAGGATTTGGTGGGACAGAAAGTAGTTTGGGTACAGGTACTCCCTAAGTCCTTGGTGAAGGCTGGGGCTCAAAAAGAAATGCTATTCATCCCGGTCTGAGTGGGAAAAATATCCCTTTAAAACACTCTTTCACCATAGCTGAAAAATGGTGATAAATAACAATACTGTATTCACTTAATAACATGCTTTTAAAATGATTGCATATGTGGAACCAGCTTTTCTTAAGTGGTTGACTGTTGGGATAAAAAGAAGAAAAATAAAATTACAGAGAATTTGATTCAATGGGACCCTGAATAGATTATCAAGAGAATGCGTTTCTGCAAAAGTGACCTGCAGGCTTGGAATTCATTTGAACCCCATGGGGAGCGATGGTGGAGGGTGATCCTGTACCTGAAGTTTGGGCTCTTTTTTTTTTTTTAAGATTTTATTTATTTATTTGACAGAGACAGAGACAGTGAGAGCAGGAACACAAGCAGCGGGAGTGGGAGAGGGAAAAGCAGGCTTCCCGCAGAGCAGGGAGCCTGATTTGGGGCTCGATCCCAGGATCCTGGGATCATGACCTGAGTTGAAGGCAGACGCTTAATGACTGAGCCACCCAGGAGCCCTGGGCTCTCTTTGTAGTTGCAATCTCCCCATACTAGTTCGTGAATAATAAGAAGCTGCAGGATGTAAGCCCAGAATTAACAGCTCCTGATCACCCATTTGCCAGCTTTTAAGACAACCAAATAGCTGAGGGTAAGAAGACATCCACACATCCACCTTCTGCTGCTGCCTGGAGAGTCTTTGAACACAACAATAAAAACTCTCCTGAAAAATGATTCCCTAGTGGGGAAAGCTTATGATTTATAAGCTCTATTCAAACGATAAGAAAAATGGTCTAGACTTTAAAAAAGAAATGCACTGTGAGCACTCACAGATTTTTTGATAGGTTACATTGCTCCTCTACTTGAAAATAATTAAGAATGATGGTGTTCTCTATGGACTTACTCTTACAGTTAAATGCTCTTTACATTTGTTAGTGCTAAACGAGTGAAGTCTTTCCATTTTAGTTAAAAGATGCTTCAACGTTCAGATATCAGAGTACTCAGAATTTGACGTAAAATCTTTTCATGTTTGCTCGTCTGCTTCCTTGTAGGACCTCGGCAGCCAGGTTTTAACTTGGGATCAAAACTAGTCATGCTCAGGATTGAGAAAATGGAATTTAATCAGTAGGTCCTATTCATCATGGTTTTAGCTGGGTATGATCCTCTAAAGAAGTAATGTGATTGAGAAGTTGTTCATTTGGAACTGAAATGGGTTGCTTTGCTAATAAGGACTGTGAAAATGAGTAACTAATGTGAAGGAATACTTTTTTCCAAGGAGCTTGGGATGCCATCCAAATCCTCCTGTTTAAGGACGATATAATTATCGCTGAGGTGGTGCTCACATAGATGGATGGCGATTCCAGGAACAGCCAGTGCCAGGATGAGGTCAATCAGAGAGCACACTGAGGCCATAGCCTGGCCCTTCAGAGGACAAGGGCTTTGCAACCCAGATCCTTGAGACTAGAGGGGCTGCCCAGAGACACAGAGATGGCTTCCCTGAGCCTGATTTCTTAGAGGGCTCTCGCATCTAAGACTTCACCAGGCTTTGTGCTGGCTGTTGAATCATTTACTCAGGCTGAGAACAACTGATGGGAAATCTGTATTCTGGGGCATTGCTCCAGTTCCACTTTATTAGAGTGTAATTTCTCATGCTGGGCAAGGATGAGCGTGCACACAGTTCCACCAGCTAAGGGATCCTCTGCTGATCTGCCCATTCGCAGGGATATGTCTCACTGCCTTGGAGGGACAGGACGGCTAGGGTTAGGCGCAGGGAAAGTGAGAGCAGAGCACATTCACATTTTATTTTCATGAGGACAGTACTGGATCGTTATTGGAGGAACCAATTCAATCCCTCCAACATAAATTACAGGACAAATCCTTGAACCTCATGCTACCAGTAACTGTGAGAGATTCAAAGAAATGTCATTATTTTCTGCCCTTCAGGAGCTTATAATCTGTTTAGGGGAAGCAAACCACGAACACATGCAAAGTGAAATGACAGTAATAGAGAATAATCACATAATAGAAGGGAAGTCAAGAAGCAGTCAACAGAGTTTACAGACAAGAATTCCATATAAGAATTATAGGAAACACTTGAGGGAGAAGGGTAAGGGGTCAGGCAGAGTCTTAGTAAGAGATTAAGAGCTTTTTGCTTGTAAGAGATGTTTACTATTTGGGCAGTATTCTACCTCATAGGGTTACTGTGAAAATTAAACACGATGTAATATTCTTAGCATGGTGCCCGAGAGAGAGCTTGATAACATTTATTACTAGAGAAGAGGAGGCATTCCAAGTGGCAGCAGGTAAACATGGGCCCTGGGACAGGAAAGCAAAAGTTGTCTCTCAGGGGTAAGTAACTAGGCCAGCCTTGAAGGAACAGAATCGAGAGGAGCTGTTGGTAAAAAGTGGCTGTGTCCATGTTACCTAGGGTCTTGGATATAAGAGTAGTGTGTTTGCACTTTACCCTGTAGATGTTTCTTTTTTAAAAGATTCTATTTATTTATTTGAGAGAGAAGTGGGGACAGAGAGAGAGAGAGAAAGAGAGAGCGTGCACAAGCCGGGGGAGGGGCCGAGGGACAGGGGAAACAGACTCCCCGCCGGGTGGGGAATCTGACGATCCCAGGATCCTGCGATCATGACCTGATCCTATGATCATGACCTGAGCTGTAGTCAGATGCTTAACTGACTGAAGCCCCCAGACGCCCCTACTCTGTAGATATTTTTATCATGAGTGTTATAAGCAAGGACTCATTACAGGAAGATTGGACTATCCATAGCAAGTGGCATATTTGTTGATACACTTCACATCATTCGCACCTGCACCCCCACTCCTACCCTAGCCCCCAGCTACCTTTTGCAGCGGGAAGTAAATCTCACTAATAAATGTGCTGAGATTGATTTGATTTAAAGCATATGTACATCAGTACAGACTATGAACACAATCTTGTCTTTTTTGTATATGTAGATTTTCTACAAGATTATGAAGACATCTGCTTATCTTATGGCCCGTGAGTTATATTTAGAAGCCAGATACTTGGAGGAAAATGGCATTTTATATGACGCCCCGCACCTGCCCTCTACTTCTCTTACAAAAGCACGCACATAAACGGTGTGGGCGATACGGTTATGCCTCCGGAGTGAGCTGCTCTCAGCATAAAGCTCACAGTGAAAGCACGGTGTCATTGAAGGAATCCAAAGCAGAGGTTCATTTAAGGATTAAGGGAATACGGTGTAACTTGTTACAAAGCTGGTTCAGAACTCTGAAAGGAAACTTGCTTTTTGCAAACCAACGGGAAAAAAAGGGAATGAGACTCATTTTCCAATTCCCATGTCCAACAGCATTGGTTACTGATATTTAGAGACTTCATTTAGGGCAGGACTTTGTAACCGTGAGGCAATGAAAGGAGTGTGCCGGGACATAGGTGTGCCAAGACCGCGAATGTTCTTGAGGATGGTAGGGTGAGGTGTCGGGTAGGGCCTCCTGGTGGGGGGGGGGTTCCTTTTATCTCCGGTAGCCTCATTCCTTTTTTTTTTTTTTTTAAGATTTTATTTATTTATTTGAGAGAGAGAGACAGAGTGAGAGAGAGAGAGCGCAAGAGGGCGTAGGGTTAGAGGGAGAAGCAGACTTCCCACCCAGCAGGGAGCCCAACGTGGGACTCGAACCCGGGACTCCGGGATCATGACCTGAGCCGAAGGCAGTCGCTTAACCAACTGAGCCACCCAGGCGCCCAGCCTCATTCCTTTTATCTTAGTGTGTTACACAAATGTTATCGTTTCACAAGGGTGCCGAGTGAAAAGGGGAGGGAAACACTGCCTTAA
Source organism: Mirounga angustirostris (assembly GCF_029215605.1). Classification (NCBI taxonomy): domain Eukaryota; kingdom Metazoa; phylum Chordata; class Mammalia; order Carnivora; family Phocidae; genus Mirounga; species Mirounga angustirostris. The sequence continues at coordinate 84,123,632 of NW_026991720.1, read as the reverse complement.
ATCGCCTTAAAAGGGGAGCTGGATTTATGTATGTAAGTGCTTGCCTCAGATCATTTCTTAACAGAAGAGCCACCTTCAAAACATAATCAAAAACGAACGTTACACAGGTTAAAATGATAGCCTGAACCAATGAAAAATATGGTCCAGGCCTCACATGTACCCCGGGCTTTGCACACACAGACAAAATGAACCTAATACCTCATTTCCATGCTGATTCATGGCATCATATAATTTAGAGCTGGAAGCGGCTGTGAAGACCACCTTTCCTTATATTTTAGATGAAGAAGCACATGGAACGACCCTTGACGTGTTCGAGGGACACAGCTGGTGGTGGATAAACTGAAGTTCTGGCGTGCTGTCCAATGCACTTAGCGTGGAACTTAATCTCCTTGTGTCAGGGCAAGACCAAAGAAACCTCGTCGGCTTTCGGTTTTAATTTGTACCTCCCCTAAGGTCAAGTGACTATTCAATGGCTGCATGGTCTGGTGGGTGAGTTTTGGTGGGAAAAATCCTAAACTGCCTCATGGCTTACTCACTTTTATTTCATTCTTTTTAGGAAACTATGCCTTAAAATGTCATAAAAAGGCCTGCTAGCTAAGCTTTTGAATTTCCAGAATAACTTTTTAAACTCCAGAGCCCATGGATGTCATCAAAGCCTTGAGAAAAGTCATCAGGGCATTTTACCGAAGCTAACTAACTTGTTCTAGAATGTCGGATTACAGTGGGCCTGAGGGAAAGTTAACAATGACCAAGTCTGTGTTCCAAGCTGTGTCAGAGAAAGCGCACCCGCGGAAACAGAGAGGTTTAGCACCAGCGCGGAGCTGAAGGACTGTTTGTGAGCCAGCAGTGTGCTGACAGGTGATACGCTTGCATCGTCTTTTTTTTCTTTTTCTTTTGACTCCTCTGTAAGCCAAGAGTGGCTTGAATGGTGTGCAGAGCCTTCTGATGTACAAAGTAAGGTCAATGGCCAGGGGCATGTGTGGGAAGGGGCTCCTTCCTAGGACGGGGACGCTGGCCTGCTGGGGGAGGGGGGTTCCCTGAGGGCCCCAGCCCTCACTGGCCACTTAGCCTGCAACAGTGCCTGCCTATGACCTGGCACTTTGGGACAGGTAAGAGCACCCCCACACCCCCAGAATGATCACCAAACCCTCCCCCCATCATCAGTCTCCATCTGCTCATCTCACCTCCGTTCTCATGCACCCCACTATCTGGTGCCCGCCTCACACTCACCCTCCTCCAGAAAGGCTCAGCCCCTGATTCTGTAGCTCCTGAGGCCCCAGCCCCGCGCCACAGCAACCAGAGTCGAGGCTGTTAAGACAACAGGAAGGCAGGCAGGAAGGGCGGGGAAGATGGTGCCCCTGCGGGACAGCTTCCATTGTTGCTGCAGCCGCTGTCCCCGAACATGCCCTCCCTTGCAGCTTGGAATGGGCCTGCAGCTCAGTTTACAGATCCCTTCCACAAGCTGCCCACCTCTGCCCACGGAAAACCAGGAGACTGACGGTTACTTTTATTTCATCATTCGTGCCAAAGCCCTTCCTGGGCCCTCTGGGGGGACAGTGGGTTTGGGGCGGGTGGGCGCAGCAGCAAGCACCCCCGAGGACAGGTTATAGCTCCGCAATAAAACCTGGATGTTAGGGCTCAGCCTTGAGCGGGGGTGGCCAAAAGATCAACCTGGTCAACCCCACTGCGTGTGGCCACGGGGACATCTTTACAGCGCAAGCTTCTGCTCTATGCGGAGGCAGAAAGTTACCCGAGTCTTCTCTACCCTGTGTACCCAGACCTCCGTGACAAGAGAGTTCGTCAAAGGCAGGAAATGCCTTGAACTCCCCAAATATAGCAAATTTCCAGTTTTTGAGAAGCTTCTAAGGTTGTTTCCAGTAGAATATGTTAATCAATAATATGGCAACGGACATCTCTGTCTACAAACCTTCGTTAGAATCTTTTTAAGAATTTAAAATTCAGTTGCCTGCTACTCTTATCCTAGGCTCTGGTCTGCAAACAACTTTGTTTTCCCTTGGATCTAATTTTTTTTTAAGATTGTATTTATTTATTTGAGACAGAGAGACAGAGAGAGAGCGGGGGAGGAGCAGAGGAAGAAGGACAAGCAGATTTCGTGCTGAGCGCAGAGCCTGACGTGGGGCTTGATCCCAGGACCCTGAGATCATGACCTGAGCTGCAGTCAAGAGTTGGATGCTTAACGGAGTGAGCCACCCAGGCGCCCCACCCTGGATCTAATTTTAACGTCTGAAAAAAAGACTTAATATTTTGGACAATGGGACAAAAATGCTCAGGAAACTTGCTTATTCCCACTTTAATTCAGGAAGGATATTCCTGCTCCTCAGACGGAGGCTTCTAAGTTCTGTCTGCTCCCAAGCATTATTTGGCCTCCTGGGTCACTGGCTTTGGAAGGAAGCAGTGTGTTCCTTAATTACATTAACAAATATAAAGGAAATTTCTTCTTAATTTTTTGGGAAATAATATTTTGAAAAAAAGATGTGAGGCTTGGTAATGAGCCGGACTAAATGCCAGGTAATAAATAAGCCAGAAACCCCACCTCCCACGTTCTCAACTGGTTGAACATCTGGCATCCCTGGCAAAGTTTTCTCCTGGACTGAGGAAGCTCTGGAAAATAATTCTTTTTTTCACCTTCAGGGTGGTGAAATTTACACTTGGGTTCTCCATCTCTCCTGTCTTCTCTGATACAGTCCATGGAGACATATTATTTGTAGGAGATTCTAAAAGGCACAGCTTCGGGCCTGAATTTGGATGTTTCCGGTGATTTTTCTAGTTTATTGGCTAGTGAATTCTGGGGAGACGTCTAGCCTGAAGCCTCAGCAAAGACACGCACACTTAGATGGACTGGTGTGTCTGCCACGGCTCTAGCCCCTCACCCCCGACCCAGGCTGCAGGGGGGCGGCGGGCGGGGCAGACTCTGCTGCCAGAAGGTCAGCACGTGGGATGGGGAGATGGCCCTTCATGTGCTGCTCTGGGAGAGTGGGGGCTCTGACTCATGCCTGACAGAGGAGACAGCCAGTGTGAGCTCTGCTCTATCCGAGAAGCGGCAGCTGATGGAATGGAAAGATAACGCTGGTCTGGACAGCAACGGTGACATACTGAGTGCCTCTCTGAGTCAGAGCTGTTCCGAGCACTTCCACGTACTCATTCATTTAACCCTCCGAGCAACCCCTCGACGTAGACAGTAATATCATCTTGTCTTTACAGCCAAGGAAACTGAGGCCCAAAGAGTCATGTAACTTCCTCGAGGTCACACAGGTAGGAGATGATGAAGCCAGGCAGTATGATTTTAGCCAGTTCGCCTCTCAAAGGCGTAACAGTGCTCTGTCCGCCAACGAAAGGCTCAGTAGCCATGAGAAAAACCACCATGTTTGTGGTCCTTGGGCTCAGGTAAGACAGGAGGAGAAAAATGACCCAAGACCCAGGAATGACTGTGACTCCCGAGGACCTGATGGTATCACGCTCTCCGGTCTCAGAGAATCAAGGACCCTTGATATTCTGACGATGGATATGTGACATGAGGATGGCTCTTTACCATTCCTGAGGTACTTAGCCTTTCTCTTCAAAATTTAGAGCTCAAAATCATAACAGAACTTAAGTGTGCAACAGCATCAGGCCCAGAAAGCTTTTAGGTACGTGCTGCAAATTATATATTGTAAACGCTACAGGCCATCATTGTAATAACTGCTCTTCCCACAGAACATGGGGGCAACCTGCGTTTTGAATCCTTAAATTGAAAAGAAATAAATACGTGAAAAAAGAAGCCAGGAAACATCATGAATGTATTTCCACTCTCCAGGGTGATGTAAAATAATACCATTTGGAAAATGGCTAGAATTATTCTTTTGAGGTCAGTCTAATGTCACTTGGTAGGAAGAAAAACTCACATGAATTGCAAGCATTTGCACCTGTTGTTTTCCAGCTCTACCTGTGCATGGGTTTTATTTGCAATAGAAAAAGCATCTGCGGCTTCTCTGTGTGATAAGTGCATGTGTGTGCAGGCACGTGCACACGCGCACACACACACAATTCTCTGTGCATTTAGCAATAATGCCATCACACTTCAAAGACATCTGAGGCCTTAAATACATGTCGAACACTTTCCTTGTGGTGGTCTACTTTTTATTTTTATTCCGGTCCTTTAGGTATCCTGCCCCAGTAAACAATTTGCTTGAGTGGAACAGCTACAAAAGCTCTCTGTGAATATTTTCCCTAAGTATAAATTATTGGAAGGCTCTTTATATAATTTATGAAAATCTTTAGTCTTACGTCCTTTTAATCTTGTTGAATCTATCGTACTGACAGAATCCTGCTTTTACTCTGTGCTTGAAGATTGGATTTATTTCTTCATCTTATCATGCAGGAGAAGAGAAATGAAATTGTACTTTCAGATGTATGTACTTTCATTTCTGCACATACTCACTGAGGTTCAACACTTCTATAGTTTTCACTCAAGTTTGTCAAAGGTAAAGCGAAACAGGGTCATTCTTTCCATTCAATCCTGGCGGTGTTTTGAGAACATTAACTGTATCGTAAAAAATTTTTATTCATTCTCAATGATTTGGCTTCTTGAGTATTGTTTGACAAGCCCCCCCCCCCTTACCCCACATGCTGGAAACAACCACAGTTTATAAGAATTTTAGGACCACAACATGACTCAATTATTTTTTGGTCTCGATGCTCTCTATTTTGGTGTTTCTATCCATAATATTTTGGGCTAAATCACTTCAACATGAAAAACGAGCAAGTTTTCCTATTGCCTTTTCTGTCCTACCATCTGCTGGCAGCCAAGTAACTTCTGCAATAGTGTTGCTGAAAGGAAAACCACCAAGGAAGACTGAGGGTCTATAAGATGACCGATTGCAAGAGAACTACAACCTCTGACTGTTACCTGTTGTACAGACTCCCAAATTTGGAGGAGCCCTAGGTGAAGTCCTGTACGTCCCCCCATCCACTGCTATTACCCTGGGAGAAGGTTCCAGGATCTCTGCACCCACAGGGCTGGTTTCATGAGCTCCTGATTCTGTCTCATGCTTCCACTCTTGCTCTCTTCCCCCTGATTTCATTTTGTACAAGAGCAGACTTAAAAAATATAAGTCAGATTTCTGTCCATTGCCTAACCCCCTCCGTGGTTCCCATGGACTTAGACTATAGTCCAGACTTCTTCCCATGGGCGTGTGAAGCCCTGTGCAGCCTGGCTCCTGCCTAGTCCTCTGTCTTAGTCTCAGGCTGCTCTCTCATGTCCATTCTATCATAGCCACACTGGTCTTCTGTAGAGTTCTTGAATGCTGAGGTCCTTCCTGGACTGCTTTCCCCCCAGATCCTTTGCATATCTGGTTTCATCCTATCAAGCAGGAAGGGGCTCCTCTCCCCTCACACCAACACTCTCACACTACTCAGTTGTAGTTCCTTCCCACTGAAATAGGAACAAAGAGTTTTATGGGGGCTGTGGGGTCAGGGGGATTTTAGATGTGATCTTGCATTCTTCTTGAGCCAAAGGTTCAGCAACGTTTGGCTAATCCTGTGTTAAGGATGTCTTATTTGTGCCCACAGCCCAGAAGCTTCTGGCTCCCTAAGATGCCTATAACAGTCCTCCAATTTGCATGTCCAGTCTCCCCACCACCAGGACAAAATGAGCACAAGACCTCTTACTGAAAGGCAAGCACAGCCATCACTTACTGATAGTGGATCCAGACTCAGGTCTGTTCAGGGAGCTGATGATGACAAAGCCGAAGCCTTCGTTCTCTTTGCGGTGAATGACCACATCACTGGTCTGCAGGCTGTGGGAGGCGAAGCCTTCAGGTGGAGAGGCATTGCTACTGGGGGCAGCGTGGTTGCTGTTGGTGTAGGTGGCGTAGTCACTGCGTGGGGAGCTGTGGTGGGTTGACACAGAGCCTGGACTCCTCCCGTTCTCTGGGCAGGGCTCCCCTGCAATACACAGCGTACCCGGGCACTCGGTTATTTAACAAGGGTCTTGATGAGTGCCTCTGTGTACTAGGTGCAGTTCTAGACATTGGCATCATTCTAAGACTGGCTGACTGGCTTCTAGTCCCCACGAGCGCAGAGCATTTGGAAGGCTACAAACCCAGCTACGGAGCACCCAGGTCCAAGCCCCATTCCATTCTTCACAGCAAACACAGCTAACCCCTCATCAGCTTCCTCTGTGCTGCTACTAGTTTGTAGCTTCCTCTTGTTAAATCTGCAACCCCCACCCCTACCCCCTGCCCAGGACAATGCCTGGTTTTAGATAATGAGCTTTTTTTTTTTTCCAGATATATTTATTCATTTGAGAGAGAGAGAGGTGGGGGAGGGGCAGAGGGAGAGGGAGAGGGGAAGCAGACTCCCCACTGAGCAGGGAGCCCCACACGGGGCTCAATCTCACGACCTAACCCTGAAATCACCACCTGAACCAAAACCAAGAGTCAAACGCTGAACCGACTGAGGCACCCAGGAGCCCCTAGATATTGAGCTTCTTAGCTGCATAATAATAACTGATCAAAGATTACAAAACAGGTGGACAGTATCTTAAACTGCATTGTGCACAAGAATTACTTAAAGAACTTGTAAAAACTGTGCATCTTCAGGGTCCATGTGTGGAAAGTGTATTCAGTAGGTTTAGGAAGACTGGGCACAGGAGAGAGAAGCCCAGTGAGGTTTCTTTCTAGGGCACCATTGAGCAATGCTGCTGGAGGGGTAACAGCCCAGGATGTCCATATAAAGAGACTTACCATAATTTTACTAAAGAATCACAGTCTTATTTAATTTTGCAATATTCTTTTAGCCTAGAAGTGATAATTCACTCTGTGTAGGTGGAAAACATCTTTCTTAAAGGATCCTTCCTCTATTCACTCACTCTAGGATTAAATCTAACAATGATGTCAGGCCAAGGGACGATGCATTTTGAATTTCTGAGAGAGGTATGGGTGGCATTGCTCATTTATATTCTACATTATTACAAAACATTATCAGCCAGATAAACCAAACCAATACTTCCATGAGAAAACAAGCTTATTTACAGGGAGAAATGATAGAAAGCTGGCAGCCAAGAGAAGCTGCTTTTTAAAAATGAAAGTTCATCTGTCGTTGAGAAAGAATTTTGTCATTTTAATTTAATAGCTAGGTTTTGGTATTCTGATTGAAAGAACTGAAGCGGGCACCCAGAATCCTGTAATTAGAAATAGGACTGTTTCATCTCATCTTACAATTTGATTAGTGTACTCAAAAGATGTTTATGGAACAGAGAAATAGTAAGAAGGAAAGTAACCACAATTAATGATTCCTTTTTGGGTCTCTAGATATGGTCTTCTATTTAGAGCTCTGGTAGGGGTCTCATAAGGCAAGTTAAAAATAATTAGCAAAAGTTCCAGTGAAGGCTCTTAACTTGATAAGCTGCAATTCCATTCTGAAATGAAAAATCAAATTTCAAAAATCAAAAATCGATTCAAAAATTGGGGAGAAAGAACACAGACTAGAAGAGATTTTTGTTGTTGTTGTTCTACTGATATGTAAAGAAAAAGGAGCTGCATTTATTCATATACTCAGATTAAAAAATCATCTTACAAAAATGTATTCATTTCTTGTTTGTAATAGCAGAATAAGACCCAGGCTGCTGCTTATTATCATTTGATAAATCTGAATTTTTTCTGTAAGATTTAATTAATCAGGTTTTTTTTTTTTTAAAGATTTTATTTATTTATTTGAGAGAGAGAGAATGAGAGACAGAGAGGACGAGAGGGAAGGGGGCAGAGGGGGAAGCAGACCCCCCGCTGAGCAGGGAGCCCGATGTGGGACTCGATCCCGGGACTCCAGGATCATGACCTGAGCCGAAGGCAGTCGCTTAACCAACTGAGCCACCCAGGCGCCCAATTAATCAGGTTTTAATTAAAGAAAACAAATGGATGCTTTTCATCTGTAAGAATTGTACTGAGGTGAGAAAAGAACAAAATGCCAATGTCAAAGCCTTTCCCTCTTTCCTACCAGAATTTAGAACTGCCTGTAAAATGTACCCTCCCCACGAGAAAACATCATCCAAAGACAAGCTGTTATTGTCTTGGTGAAGCACGTGTCCTTTATCAGTCCTTGTGCAAGTTGGAAATAAAGTGATTAGAGATGGTCGGGAGGAAGAAAAACAAACAATTATTAGGCTGCAACATTAAATTGAAAATCTCCCTGAGGTATGGGACCAAATCGGTAACTAGGTGTCATAGGCAGTGACAAGAGAGATCTCCTTCTCTGGCTGTCATATTTCAGGGGTTGAGCATTGTGCCAGTCACCAAGCAGCAACAAAGGAAAATGATCCGTCTCTGCAGCGAGTGGCTGGGAGTGGCTCTGCTGCGGGTTCTAGAGGGAGAAAGAACGCCGTCGACTAATCAACGTGAATGGTCCCTGAGGAAGGGGAAGAGTCCCAAACATTAACAGAATACCGTTCTATTGCTTTTGGACTCGTCTTTCAACCTCTAGAACAAAGTTCTTCATCTTTAACAATACGAGCACATTTGAAACCAGGGAGTTAAGAAGATGTCCAATGGGCCGTTTTGAGGGATAGAATTGATTCCACAGTTATTTTTCTACTCAGCGGGCTCTAGATCCAAATGTGACTGTCCTCTTGCCAACGACCCTTTCTGGGGTAGTGTACAAACAGCGTTGTTTTAGAAGAATACAGTGAACGTCACAAAGTGACTAAATACCACGTGCATTTTTTTTTTTTTAATTCACTACCTTCCAGCATCCCTGACCCATCCTTCTGTCTCTCACACAAATGGATGTATAGAATTCGGGCCATTAGTATCTACTTAAGCCAAATAATTCAGTTTTAGTTTGAGCTTCTGTTTTGTCCTCACCAGTCAGACTGGAAGTCATCCCTGAGCTGACCGGCAGAGGTCTCTGTTTGGGAAGACAAGCGTTGTTGGCGATGCCATCCAGGTGCGATGGTTTCCATGAGAATAGTCCGCCCCTGGCCGGGGGCTGCTCCTGGCCCGCAGACCCATCTGTGATTTGTGTCCAGTGCTGGGCTATACTTTGTCTAATAATTGTTAAAACTGATTGCCAATGTTTTTAAAAAGGGAGATTTTACAGAAATATGGATTTCCAGTTTCTCTTGAAATACCTCGCAGTTCTCAGCCAGAGCTGGGCAGTGGCTGCTCCCTTTACCGAGTTTGAGTTTGCAAGCCACCACGGTGCCAACCACCCCCAGTGTCGCCTACACATTCCTGACTTACTCATTTACCAGTAGAGTGAGGAGGAGGGCAGGGCCAAAGGGACTTGTTCAACCAGAGCCCTTGCTTCCCTTCCAGATCACATGCTGGCTACCAGGACTCCAGGGTTCTACTGTAGCAAACACAGCCTGCCTGCTTCCAGGGTGTTCCTGGGCCCCTTCTCAGGGCTGTACCCTAGAAGCATGACAGCGCTGGAGATGTCTTGTCTCGAAGCGTGGCTGAGGCCATGGGGCATGCTGGCCCCAGCTGGAGTGTCCACATGCAATGTACATCCTCACGGGGCCTGATGGAGCAGGGGGCAGCCCACATGCTGCGCCCCGCCAAAGCCAGAGGCTGGCCTGCCTGCAAGGCATTTGAGTATGTGCACTCCTGGTCTAGACTCCTCAAAGCAGACAACTTATTTAAATGGGTGACATGCTCACAGACAAAGAAGAGGGAACGTGTTTAGAATTGACAAAAAGTGGAGTAACCAGGACCAGGGAATCCACTGGCACCCTAAACAACGGCTAAACTTTTCAGCCAGCTGACAAGAAAACTTTCTCTTTCTTGGCACTAAGCCGAGAGTCAGGCTTTCCCTTAGATGTGAGAGAAAAGTACTGATGGATAGCTTTAGGAGGGACTCTAACGTGTTTTGATTAAGTCATAAAATGTTCTTTCACATCAATTCTAGATTGACACATTAGGAAATTCCTCAGAGACACCCTTCTCTCAGACGAATAGTGTGTATTCAAAATAATGTGTCATTAGGTTGAACGTCTCAAAGCTGAGCTACTAAACATAGAAATATTTATACTTCAGTGTTATAATTAAAGCCACTCTTCTACCATCCTTGGGGGGAGAATGGCTAAACACTGGAGCTGGTGGTATGGATAAGACATTTCTCAAAACTAGTTGATTTTTAACATTTTTAAAAAATTTTAAAAGATTATTTGGGAGCGAGAGAGTGAGTGTGAGAGAGAGAGAACAAGAATGGGGAGAGAGGGAGGGGGAGAGGGAGAAGCCAACTCCCTGCTGAGCAGGGAGCCTGACACGGGGCTCGATCCCAGGACCCCGGGATCATGAAGGCAGCCGGTTAACTAACTGAGCCACCCAGGCGTCCCTAACAACTAGTTTAAAGTGCAAGATCTGTGCTGTACTTATCTGGTAAATAAAATTGGATGCATTATTGGATGTTTCCTTCCTTTACTTCACAGTTTCTCCTTTTTGAGGATCTACCTTGTCACTGCCTCATTGAAAACTTTGCCTTTCTATCTTTAGTGAGTACACTTTTAAAATATTTTAATATTTGCAGAAGGTTTTTGTGTTACTTTAATTTTTGCCCAATGTAACTAGCCAGGCAGTATCTCTCCTAATAGATTGAGTGGTTCTCTCTCTCTCTTTTTTTTTTTTTAAATTTTATTTATTTATTTCACAGACAGAGACACAGCAAGAGAGGGAACACAAGCAGGGGGAGTGCGAGAGGGAGAAGCAGGCTTCCCACTGAACAGGGAGCCCGATACAGGGCTCGATTCCAGGACCCTGGGATCATGACCTGAGCCGAAGGCAGACGCTTAACGACTGAGCCACCCAGGTGCCCCTGAGTGGTTCTCTCTTGAGCGTTACTTGGAAGCCGGTGCCTGGTGCCTTCTGAGGAGGGACAGGACATTTGTACAAGCCGAGGCAAGCATGAGGCTGAAGGCTTTAACCTCTATGACCCCCCTTCTTTTCAGCTCCTGATACCGCTCCTTTGTTCGAGAAGGCGGCAACTCTGTCTCTCTTCTCACCCCTCTTCTGTCTCTTCACAAGCTGATTGCTTGCTTCCTTCAGCTTTGAACCATCTCATTGTAAGCCAGGCTCACACGTCCCACTGTCTTTGCTTGGGAAAGCATAATAATAATAACAGCCCTTGAAAAGGCATCTTCACTGTCACATCCATTTGTGGCTGTCCTTTCTCGCTGTTGGAGAAACAGCAGCTATGAAGAAAAGCTGCCTTCCTATGCCTTTAAAAAATCTGTTCCATCCTATTTCTAGGCATTTACTTTACTATCAAAGTATCCTTTCCTGAACTTAATCATTTGCAATACTGATGAAGCTTTCAAGGAAGAGTGAGCTGAATTAACTTGGAAACTCTCCTAGTGTGAACAAGCGGTCTGCAGCTGAACATTTTCAAAAATGAAACGCACTTGAAATGCACTCGAAAGCCTAAATGAGTAAAGTTGGTAAGAAATGCAGCAAAGAGCATCTTCACGAAAGTCACATGATCCACAAATTGCAAGAATACGTTTTTGCAGCATTTGGCATACACTCCAATAGCTTGGGTTGATTAAAACAAAATTTAATTTGCAATAATCAGCTGGTGGCAAAGGGAGCATGAAATTATGTTGGTGCATTGGTTTTGCACCTTGCAGTATATTTCCTTGTAAATCAGGTATCTTTTTAATTTATCTTTGGGTTACAGAACATATAGCACAGCAAACTTTTTATTAAAAATCACTCTTAGGGAGAGAGACAGTTAAATGTTAACCAAGCAAACACTGTCTTCCTCCTGGCAGCTTGCCCAAGGATGAGGCATAATTCAAGGTGTTTTACTTTTTTGGTATGCCATGAATTTCTGAAGGTAAATGGCACAAGATACACAGCGTCTCTATTGGTGAGGGCTGACAATTCTGACTTGCCCTTTTAAATGACTGCCCTTGATCAAAGTCTAGTTTCTAGAAGACTTGAATAGAAAACAGTTTGTAGTTCAATTAACAAGCCTTATCTTCCCTAGTCATTCACAGCCTGTGATTAGGCAGTGCCACCTCCCCAGCCCCCGTTTTTTGATTCAGATGCCTTATAACAATAACACATTCGGAGGACTACTTAGGTTAGGGAGTGACATTTGCTAATGGTTGGTCTCACGTCTTTGAATTCCCTGAGAGGGGGCCCAAAGGTGGGACTGGCTGAAGCCAAGAGCCTCTGCATTATCACTGAGTCACTGCAGACTCCCAGGCAAGCCAGCCAACCTCTGGGCCTCGGTTTCCTTATCTGTAACACGAGGGAGCTCCTGACGCCGAGGTCCCTCCTGATCTGTCTGAGGAGAGCCAGGGGACTGAGCAGAGAGGCCAAGGGCCATGAGGGCGGCAGGTGACAGAACATCATTGGTGCTTTCCTCCTGTAATTCGCAGGGCAAAGTGCAGGCAGTTTGGGACCCTACCGCCAACGTTACTGAGGGCTTAGATTGTGAAAAATAGTCGATTTTTGTAACAGACATATTCATAAAAATACAAACCTTTTTGGGGGGGGAATGAGATGGTGGAATCATATTATGACTGTGAAGACAGACTTTTAAAAGTGAAATCTTTGGTGGATTCTTTTATGGTGTTAGGGAATAGCTGTAAAGGGCATAATTACTTCTAATTTACGGGTTTCATAAGTTTGGAGTTAAATGAATTGTGTTTTCTCAGAGTGACGTAGAGCTGTATTTTTGTAATGGTTTTATTGTTACCTTTTATCAGGCTCTACAATGGAGGCTAATTTTCCATCTTAGTTGCCTTATGATGGTATCGAAATGCTGTGCTTCTTGGTTTGTAAACACAATAAGGAACATTTTCCAAAGCTATATTTTCCGCTTCCGTAATGTTCCTCTTATAACCAGCATCCACCAAAGAGCAAAGAGCATACACAACTTAAATTAGCCCCAGGCTCTGCTAGAAATTTTTAATGACTGCACGGAAAATGTAGGGCTGAGAGACTGCTTGGAATTATAGTGGGGTGAAAATCTGCATTTTCAAAATCACGGTTACATGTGGAAGATCTAGGCTGACTTTTGTCCTTGTTTAATATAGAAACTGATTTAAAATTTTGTTTCAAGTGTCCTTACCATGTCCCACAAAAGCATTTCACCACCTGACCCCCAAGCCTCCCTGCTGGCTTGAGCCACACACCTCCACAGAGCATCTTCCTTCTCACAGTGAGGTTGACCTGCCCATTTCGGGCTGCATGGTGCATCAGGTCGATGACATAGCGGTGGGTCTTGCCAGCCACTGGAATCCCGTCGACATAGACAAGCTCGTCTCCTGGGTGCAGGCGGCCGTCTCTGTCGGCTGAACCCATGGCAATGACCGCGCCAATCAAAATCTAGGGAAGCGTGAGAAGGAAAGGATATTTACATTTCAACTGTTTTCCCCCCACACATACATAATTTCTTTATGTAAGTATAATCATGGATAATAATATTTATATATAACTTCCTTATACATAAATATAATTCTAGACAATAATATCATATATACATATAATTTCTTTATATGTATGTACACCTTGGTGGAAGGTTTTATTCCCACATTCTACCCCTTACTCCAAAGCTGAGCATGTACTTGAAAAATGAAAAATGAGGGGCCTTTCCCACTCTTCCAGGTTGTTAACTCCTTTCAGAGAAGTAAACGTTTTGAACTCGCTGCTGATGGCCACGAGGTCTGGGGGACACTTGCTTCCTGGTGCACCAGTTATCACCCTTAAGGAAAATTCTAACCCCAAGTACTCTGATGTTATTGGCCACTGTGCATGTAACGAATTGGGGACTGAATCCTGGCTCCACTTCTTGTTTGTGTGGACTTGGGCAAGTCTTAACCTCCGCGAGCCTCAGTTTCTTCATCTGCAAAATGGGGAAATCAAGTAGTGGGAGCTGCTTTATGGACTTGTTGGGAGAACTGAATGAAATAATGCATGTAAAGCATTTAACTTTGCTCATGGCCATACTGAGTGCTCAAAAAATGTCAGGGGAAACCAGCTGCTGCATATTACGAAACTGATAATGGTTCAATTTTTTTTTTTTTTTTTTTGCTTTGCAAGGCTGGAGGTAAGGGGAAAATAAAATAAAACAAAGTAAAACTCACAGTTGGCTTCTCTGGCCAGGTGACTTAAAAAAAGTTTCAGTCAAACCTCTTCCCGGTTTTTGCTCTATTCCTTTGAATATTTCCTTGGAGTACTGTCCCCTGTGTAAAGGACATTCCCAGTTTTGCCTGTCCCCTGAAATGCTTCTGCTTCCTCACACCAAGAAGTGAGGGGAACATATCTGGAAAATGTGTGCATGGGAATTACCCTGAGCCAGGGACTGTCACGAAAGACATCATATAAGATTTCCCACTTCCCACCAGAAACACTCAGGTTAGTGTCCAATAACGAGGCTTTTTTTTTTTTTTCCTTCTCGGAGAAAAAACAACAGCACTAAATATTTTAGTTTCACCGTTTAACCTACGATTTTCCCAACACATGGGCAATGGATATCCTATTTCTTTTGCCAAGTGGCTTAGCCATACAGCATCCGTAGGCAGTCGTAACCCCTTAGCCTGATCATATTACAGAAGCTATCGTCTTAAGTTCTAAGTCTTTATAAAAGGATCCCTTGCTCACAGAGGGATTTCTTTCAGGCACAATGATTTCTTTCAAACCCTGGATCCGTGGATCCCAGCTTTTTTGCAGAGCTGCCCCATCGTGACCGCAGGCTGTGTGTCTCAGGCGTGACAACAGACTCATTCTTACGTGGTCACACTGCTTGGTGTGGCCTGTCAACATGGCAACCTGACGTGAATGCCCAGGACGTCTTGGGTATACGCAAAATCAGAGGCTGAAGAGTGTTCTCTTTTCCTGAAGACTTCCTAGCCTTGGTCCACTGAACAGCTTTCTTTATCCATAGGAATGACAATTCTCTATGACTACAGCTACTTCTTCCCTATTCCTGGGGGCGGGCTGGGGATAGACTTGCTTCCACACTGAATATTGGTGCTCTGAGGAGGGATTCATTATTGCCGTCACAAGGAAAACCTCAGGGTACGGTGAGGTTCTTCCCCTGCAACGTTCCTCACCCATTTCCTACAGCCCAGCAGCTGGGCATGGTTGCTTCTGACATTCTCCCTTCCTCTTACTGTCATGCCAACCTAAATTTATGAGTTTCTTTCTAAAGATGTTCCAGTCTATTCTTCAAAAGACTGAACCCGCTAAGGAGCCTTCAAAGATTTGCTAAGTGCTTTGCGCGAAAGCCAGTTAAAATGAATGTTTATGTTTCTCCACTGCCCCGTGAAAAGCTGTATTTAGCTGGGTTAGTCCCCCAAAATGCTTCGAACTTTAGATTTCCTATGTGTTTTAGTGAGACAGTTTACAGCTAGTTACAGAGAAGAAAATGGCACGTGAGCTTCTTGGCTGGTTAATTATCAACTTGAAGCTATAGTTTTGACTCTCACTGAGAAAAATGAACCAAGATATAGGTCACACCTGAGAAAGCCATGACTCCAATTCGGCCCTCTACAAAAATAGTAAAAACGAAATTTCACCTAGGGGGAAGAAAAAAACGCCCCACCAACCGCCCACCCCCGGCCCCAAATTTCACATTGGAAAATTCCCACTCCTCCCTTGCTGTAAGCAGACAGCAAAGATACACAGATGCCCTTGAAGTTATCTTCGTCACTAGGTGATACCAGTTTTAGCATCACCTAAACTATATCACCCGTTAAAAGGAAAATCCCAGTAAAACATCTGCTTTTCTGCCGCATTGCTGGGATATGAGTACTAATTAATTTATTGATTTAGCAAGTATTAATTGAACCCACAGGCACTTTTGGGTGTTAGGAATTCATCTGTGAACAATAAATACAGATCCCTGCCCTTATAGAACTCCTAGTCTAGTGGTCAGACAATAGTAAGTGTAGTAAGTTCTGTTGTATGCTAGCAAGCATGCACCACGGAAAAAAGGGAGCAAGGCGGGGTGGTGGGTGGGTGTCAGTCACGTGGCTGAGGTGGTGGGAGCCCTGTCCTGACTCCACACACCCCTCTTTTCTAGCCTCACTGGATCCTTCAGCCTGTGTAGACCCACTCATCAGTTTTTTCATCGCTCTTGGAGGAGTTCTTTATCTTGTCCTTACTGCTTTGGCCCTGAAGGAAGAACTTTGTGGCAAAATAGCTCTAAAAAGACTGCCCCCTGACCCCATGAACAACCGATCCATGGCCTTAGCTTTTCAACGGCCTTCTCTAAAAAACAAAAGAATCACAACTCCACAACTCTATCTTACAGGCTGGGAGGGCATGGAACAAAACGGAGTATTTGATATGAAATAATAGCAATTTGCATTCAAGTGGCTGGTACCCTAGTCAGCCAGGGGAAAAAGTTAACACAAAAAAAGGAAAATGAAAACAAGTAAGAAACAAACAAAACCAAAATCATATGTGCAGTCCTTTTAATTCTTTTAATCCTTTCCTGCTCTACCTAATGCAAGTCCAACCCCGGTAGGTCTGAGCTGCAATAATTATATCCTGGGACAACTTGACAATGTGGCAAGCCCATTTCAGGCTCCTGCCTTCTGAAACTTCTCCACAAGTTTGCACAGACTCCCTGACCAAGGAGTCTGTCTATCATTACCTCTTCTTTCTATGAACAGCTTTTCTCCATTGCAGCGTTTTCTAAATCTTTCCACCTTGATGCCTTCCCATCTCTTTTTGGCTCACAGCTGGAAATCCCATTTTTGTTCCTTTCTGGCAATTTTTCATTTCTTTCTATTTCTATTGTTATTTAACTGTGAAAAGTATTTCCTCTTGCAGGAAAAATGCCCATATGCTTTGTTGGAGTTGGAGTCCTGCTGTTCATTATTCGCCGAAAGCTATGTTGTCGTGTTTAATGCGCACCCTGAGATGTCAGTACCATTTCGTGTAGATGGAGGCAGAAACCTGTTTGATGTAATTTATGAGACCTCCTGTGGTTGGGGACCAAGTCACCTCATGCGCCTCTCCCTTTGTAGCACATCAGCAATTAAATGAGGTCAGCACATTTTGTTTATATATTATCTCTGGGCTCACACAATGGAGGAAAGCAGGAAGGAAAGGCTTATGGGAAATCTTTACAGTAGATTCTCTTTCTGACATGGTCTTTCTGAGGGGCAACCTTCTGGTCTTCAAGGCATTACTCTCTGCCTCTGCTTGCTTTAGGAAGATTCAGCCTTCTACTTCAATGGCCTAAGGGTCAAAATTGTAACTTGCAGCCTGCGTGTGTCTTAAATCATTCAAATGAAAGAATAAACCAGAATAAATCTAAATAAACACAATGGGGATAACCAACAATCCACGTAATCTGAGGAGGCTTATCCTAGATACTGCATGCCTGCCCACTGCAAGGGAGAAAGGACTCTGGAGTCAAAGTCAATGTTCAGAAGGGTTGGGAACCTGGGAGCGTGTGGACTGACCAGGCGCAAAACTGTCCAGAGGCCACATTCACACACCCGAGCTTCATTTTGAGTAATATGTGCTCTATTTGGGCAACAATTTTACTGCTTCAGTGCCAGGCAAATTATCAGCCAGACCCCTCCCTTCTTGAGCCAGTTGAGACCACGCCTTCCCTGTGAGCAGTCATGCAGTCCCTCCTACCCTTGGGGGAGGAGGGAGAGACTGGTGAAGACAGTATTTCCTGAATGTGGTTCTAGTTCACCTCCAAAGCGACAAAGCGTGAGCCTATGGGGGAAAGGGGTTCCAGCAACATAAGAATTTCATATTTCAAAGACCGTACTGAAGTAAGCACCATGGGAAGAATTGGAACTTTATTTCTTTTACATTTATTTCATAAATAAATGAATCTCTTGTTTGTCCTTATCATATAAGGGAAGGAAACTGATGATATGCTTAGGGCTTGCAAAAGCATAATCTGGCCCTGGTTGAAGATTCCTTTGGTGCAAAATATTCATCTTTTGTCCAGTCCTCTTGGATGGGAGTGTCAAAGACAGTAGACTAAAGGAATAACACAGGCATGAGGGGGTCTTGGGAACTGTGGCCATGCTCAGTTTAGAAGGGACCACCCCTTAGCTCCAGCTGGTTATTGTCAATGAGGAAGATAATAAGCCCAATGTTGCTAGATCTATTTTTCAAGAGAATATATAAGGAAATTTGAATTTTAAACATGTGAAATTAGTTGGTATTGCACAATTTTAAAACACTGGATTGAGCAAAGCATGTTGTAGGGTTCCTAGGACACCATCCCTGATTCTAGGATGGCACCATTTAAATTCTACAGAGCCTGTAAAAGCATCTAGGGGCCTCAGAAAATGTAAACACCAGATTATTCCTTTTTTTTTTTTTCTTCCTGAGAGGTTCAGGTGACAGTTTGGCTTGGTGAAGAGAACTCTTTCTTCAGGTCCATTTAGCAAATATCTATTATGTCGGGCTCTGTGCTGGGCTTGGAAGATACAAACACCATCAAAACATGGTCCTTGCCTTCAAGGAGCTCACGGATTGGTAGGGGGGAAAAAGTATGTCAGTCAGTGCATTCTGGAACAAACAGGAACCTCGTCTTTCTGGTGGAGATCCCTTAGGTTGGTAAGTTTGAAGCATTATGTTAGTACGAGTATAATGGATTCTAATGAATTTACCCTTAAATGCCCTACAAAAGTCTCAGTATCCCCCACAATGTGATAAAAATCACCTTAAAGTGCCATTATTTCCTTCACTTAGTGTCTTTTAAACATATAGGTGTACAATAAAGAATTTAGCCTGAGCCCAAAGAGAGGTCTGGCTTTTCCTGAAATGTAACCTTTACACCACTGGAACAGGAGTATCTTTGGTCATTGTGAGACCCTTGTACTGCATCTGAGAGTTTATGCTACTGAAGAGACTCATGGTGGGTACCAGTAGTTTATGCTAAAGGAGATGACTCAGGGTGGAGCAGCCACACCCAGTCTTGGGGGCGGGGGTGGGGCGCGGGCGCCGACCAGACAAGAAAGACCAGCCATATAATTAGAGGGTTGTGCCTTTGAACCTTATGACATCAACTTGACCTCTGGGAAGGAGAGGGGCTGGAGATTGAGCTCAACCACCTCAATGACTCAATCACTCGTACTCACATAACAAGACCCCAAGAAAAACTCTGGACACCAATACTTGGGTGAGCATCCCTGGTTGGCATCGATGCTAGGAGGGATAACTCGTCCCTGAGGACGATGGAAGCTTTGCACGCAGAGCCCTTCCAAACTTTGCCCTATGGACCTTTTTTTTGGTTGGTTCTGATTTGTACCCTTTCAGTGTAAAACTGTAATCATAAGTACGGCACTTTCCTGAGTTCTAGGAGTTGTTCTAGTGAATTATCAAATCTGAAGGAGGCCATGGGACCCCCAAATTTGCAGCTAGTGTCTGAAGTGAGGCAGATTCTTCCCTCAGACTTTGCAAAATCATTGTAGCCATTGTCAGGAATGGGGGCAGACTTGGCAGTCTGGAGGACTGTGACCTTAACCTCCAGTTTGGCTGATGGCACACTATTCATTTATGGGGACACCGACGGAGAATAAAAAGGGAAGGATGAAGTCCCTGCTTAGGGGGAATTTTAAATCCCACTGCTCAAACTAAATAGGGAGACATATGAACAGGTTAGAGAATGATCCTGAAGGAAACTAAGTCAGACAAATACTCTGTGGAAGCCGGAGGTTAAATGTTTACATACGTGAAGGAACTGGATACTATTTCTGGTTCTTTCTAGACAAGTTACAGAGAGGAGTGAGGCTGCCTCCTGACCAGGTTACCGAGGATCCCTGGTAAACTCAGAATCAGGTGGCAGATAGAGGGGGACACGTCTGTGAAAGGGAGCGAAATGTAACTGAGATTTGTTCCTTCTGCTTGTGACATGAGATCCTTAATTTAGTCTCTGGATAAATAAGTCCCAAGTTATTTGTGTCCTATATTTTACCTTAGCACTCTCTTTCCTCCCAAAGCACTAGTTGGGAAATTCAGAGAACCTCCATGGTAAATGCACTTTCACATCTCTGGCAGCTAGGGAATTAGTGATATTGTGGTTGACTGATGCTGAATTTTACCCCCCAAATTAGAAAATAAGTCTTTTTTCCTGGAGTTCCCTCATCCTTGGAGTCTAAGCTCAGCTTCTCAACATTCTTCCTAGTTAGGGATCTCATCAATCATCTGGTCCAACTCCGCTCGAAGGGCCGAGGAACCTCTCTGGGGTTCCTGTCAGGTTCTCGTCAGCTCCGCTTGAATACTTCTGTGGGGAAGGAGCTCACTGTCTTCCAAGGCAATGGACTTCACTTTGGGACAGTTTTCATTTTTACAGATTCCTTTCATTTGTTAGACTAACTTTTTTCTCCTGAAGATTTCTGCCCACTTTTGGTTCTGGTTTTATTTTCTGGAAAAACTGACCAACAAGACAGATGATGATGATAAACATGCACTCAACACCTGATAGGATCCAGGCACAATACCAAGAGGTTTGCCTATGCTATCTTTAATTCTTAAAGCTCTCTCTCTGTGAGAGAGGACTATTGTGTTTTTCATCTTACAGACGAGGAAACAGGCTTACAGCTTAAATCTCTTGCATGAGCTGGAATGG
Source organism: Mirounga angustirostris (assembly GCF_029215605.1). Classification (NCBI taxonomy): domain Eukaryota; kingdom Metazoa; phylum Chordata; class Mammalia; order Carnivora; family Phocidae; genus Mirounga; species Mirounga angustirostris. The sequence goes on along the minus strand of NW_026991720.1, from coordinate 84,103,076 downwards.
AATTAAGGCACCTGAGCTGGAATGGGTGTCATTTATTCAAACCTTCCATGGACCTGACTTAGTCATATTGGGTACCATTTAAGACACATCTTTTACAATGAGTATTTTATGGCTGGTATTTTGATACATGTGCATAAATCTAGCTTTGTTGAGTTTTCTATATATTATTTTATGCTTTGACTCTGCTGTATAATGAGGGGTGTGTGCGTGCACGCGCGTGCAGTTTTAATTTTTCCAGAGCCTTTCCCAAATTCTCAATATTGTGCCAATTGAAGTTCGCTTTGTGAACATCTTCTCATGGTAATCCCTTAATTTGAATCTGGCTGAGATTCTGCAGCATTAAGCTTGATTTTACTTCTGTTTATCCCTGTGTTTTCTCTCCCTTGCACTTTTGATTGCAAACGTACGTAATTCTGCTGGCCCAAATCACCCCTTCACGTGTATCTTCTGTCATACCATGTGTTTACCTTGAATCACTGTCCAGAGTGACCAGGGGTGCAATACAATTAAGTAATTGAACTATTCAAGAGGGATTCAGTCCATTCTGAGAAAGGGTAGTGTCCCCTCTTAATGTATGTACATTAATTTATGATGATATATTGGCATGGAAACACCGACATGTTTTGAGAACTTAAACAGCAAGAACACAAACCTCAAACTTTTTTTTTTTTTGAGCCTTCAAAGATTTTCTTTTAGATTCATAGTGAATGATATTTCTCCTGATGCACTCACACAGTATATAGCCCACAGTGTGGAAATAAAGTGGTCTCAACTTACAGGCTGCCCAGGCTCATCTCCCCCGAGGATTCTGAAGCCAAATCCAGACTCCATCCTGCGAAGGTGAACATCCAGCTCCTTATAATCTGGACCTGGTATAAAGGAGATCCTATTGAGTAATGAATCCTGTCTCTTCCCCGCTCCCTGAGAAACCGAACACATCAATGATAAATTAATTTTGTGGATGTGATTAATGAGAGTGCTGTTAGAGTTGGTGGAGAGCAGAGAGGATAAAAAAAATGTGGTAAAAAAAAAAGTTCCAAAATTAGGTAGTCTCTGGATTAACAGTGATCAAACAAGTGCATTACTAGGGTATCACCATAGGCAGAAAGAACATACAGATTTCCTGACTCAAAAAAAAAAAATAACAAAAAACAAAAAAACGATGCCTCTATGCTTCTTTATTTTCCCGAGAGCATTCAGATTGCTCTCAAGAAGATTGGCTGTTACTTTGAGGATGTTTACTCTGACTAGAACCATTGTTTCAAAAGTATGAGAGAAGAGATGACATCCTGGAACTACCTGGTAGAGTACTGCCTACTAATTTACAAATATCTCTTTATGTCTCGATGCATCCCATTTCGTGTGTGTCAGGCAGGGGTGGGGGGAGATACAAATTTATGCCTAATTGTCTTTTTTAGAATCGTAAAAATTAGAAAAAAATAGAATTGAAACTTTTCTGTACTGGGAGTTTGAGTGAAGTTTTTATTTTCAGACAAACTCCTTTAGGTTTTTAATAACTCAGGGGTAGAAATTCGCCTGGTGTAAGTGAACTCTTATCTCCCCAAATATTTTACAATGTCGAAGCCACTACTGATTTTACTAGTGTATTCAAGATAAACTAGAAGAGGGATACTTCTCTGCAGTTAGCTGAAAGAACAGAAATGTAGTTAAAAATAAGCTGGAAGACTCCTGGATGTCAATGTTTTCAATCCTAGGATAAATACATGAAAAGTGTAAGACCTCTTTTGACTTTTGAAGGAGAATGTGATTTATGCTTACACATTACCCCTGGACCTTTGAATCCTTCTCATGGGGGTAAAGTCTCCATCTTGACTGAGTTGTGCATACTTCCGTGGTCATTGTTGGGATACCATTGGATGTTAGCAAATTTGGGAAATACTTATTGATGCCATCCTTTGCTTAAGAAGAATTTAGTGATCCTAGGCCTTCATGGTTTAAAGGAGGTATTAGAATTTTTAGAAGCAATATTAAATTGCTTACACAGGATGGTTTTGGAAATTGGGATGGGATTTCAGAGAATGATTCTCTTGGGACAGGAAGATGTGTCTGAGCCATTTGGATATATGGTACTAGTCATAGTTGGAGAGAGACTCAGTGAATGTTGGCCAGGCAAGTCTTTCTCAGGCTCTACAGTAAGTGGGGCTGCTGAAGTGATCCAGTAAACAAGGCACAATGACACTGGGTTTACCATGGTGCCCTCCAATATGGGCTGTGCATTCCCAGTGATGCACAAAAGGCAACTCATTCATTTCTGAAATGTAGGCATAAGCTGATTATGTGTTGCTGTTCTCAAAAGACAAAACAAAACTGAGTCAAGCACAGAAGTATATTTGCATATATGTATATATTGTGCGAGAATCCATAACCAGTCATGTCCTTTCATGAGCAGATGCACATAAAACCAAAGACCTTTCCATTCAACGACTAATATAAAACTCAGAGAAGACTAACCAACTGGATTTCCACATGCGTTAGTCATCCTTTATAAATTGTATTATCGTTCATATTTGAAAGATGAGAACTGAGAACTCAGTTGGGTGGTAAAAGGAAGATGAAAACTTTGCCCTATACTCTATGAGTCACAATTGGCTTTTGAACTCAGTTTATTCCTGGGGTCTACGACATCATGTATGAAATCACACACTGGGAGTGTGTGCTCCTCTGGGGCTTTGGGACTCCAGGCAGATGTAATAGCCCTATAATATCACAGCAAGCACAGGTACTCCTCCGGGGGAGGCGGAAAGGCAAGAGGAGATGGGAGGATGACAGATAATGCCCAACCACTTACAGATCTTTAGAAGTTGTTTATGATTCTACTGCTCACAGCAATCTCTTCTCTAGGTTACTTTAAGCTTAGAGGACTCTAGGCCATATATAAAACACATAGAGACAAAAAATACAAAGAGATAATATATTTTTGACACTTAAAATGATAGCACTAGCATATGTATAACCAGAACTTCCCATCTACTCCTATAAATATTCTCATTTTTGCATCACTGGTGAGTAAGGTAGGTGGGAAACTGTTCTTCCAATGGCTTCAGCAGCAATCCATATTACATGGGGAACTCTAAAAGGAGTTTACTCTGCAATCCATTTTATTTGCTAAATAAAACGTTCCCCCAAGAGAATGCTGAAATTATGAGAATCCCAGTAACAGAATTTTGAGATGTGCCAAAGTACAAGGGGGTTGTCTTGTGTCAGCGAATGCTGTCATTCCCAGAGGAATTGGAAAGTGTTTCCTTAATGAATGACTCAGGACTCTTGTTTTTAGTAGAAAGAATATACATTTTAGCTGGTTAATTTTATTTGACTTTGAAGAACAGCTGTGAGTGGGACATTTATCTTCCTCCTCTTATTCTTTGTGTGCAATCTGGTGACATTACAATCTCCTGATGAGGCTCAGGCCACTCTGATTTCGAATGTAGGGTGATATGTGCCAACCATGTCATCTCCACCCTCCACTCTTCCAGGCAGAGATGACTAGCTACATGGTACGTGAACAAGTCGAGAGAGGCAAAGAGAGACCTATTGGAGACGGATGCCAGCACATATTATTTTAAAAAATTTCTTTGTTAATTTTGAACACAGACTCAGAGGCTTCAGGGCATGGAAACTTTAGAGACACAGTCACTGGAAAAAAAAAGTTTAAATGATAGATTTTGCCTTAAGGCAGTAGTACTTTTTTGTGGGGTGGGAATAAGAGCTTTTAGAAGGATAATTTTTCTCTGGTTTCTTCCTCTGCCCTCCCCATCCTTTTGAGTCTGGGTTTTAAAAAATAACTAAAATTATATGCACAAAGCTGAGAGACATTACTCTTTTTTCCCCCCTGCTTTGTTAGCTCTCTTGTAAGCTTATGATGTTTCTGATACTTTCCTTTAGCTGCTCTTCTGGCTTGATGACACATTTATTTTTATTATTTTTAGAGATTTTATTTATTTATTTGAGAGAGAGCACAAGCGGGGGGGGGGAGGGGGAGGGGGAGGGGCAGAGCGACAGGCAGATTCCCCACTGAGCAGGGAGCCTGACCTGTGGGGCTCAATCCCAAGACCCTGAGATCTTGATCTGAGCTGAAGTCAGACACTTAACCCGCTGAGCCACCCAGGAGCCCTGGCCTGATGACACACTGAAAATTACCGCATCACGCTTTGTCTCTTCCCCTGTTAATGCACAAACGTAAGGCAAAGAAATCTAAGGGCCAATTCTTCACCACACTGTGACAGAATTTAACAATCACCACCTCTTTCCCCTGTTGGTTTGCTAACCATGCACCTGGAAGGCTGTTTGATGAAGGAGTCTGGTGGACACCTAGTGGGACCTGAGTCACTTTTGATGTCACTCAACCGGGCCCCCACCAACATCCTTTTTTTGTTTGTTTTCTGCTTTCTTGGTTATTCTCTTTCCACGCTCTTTGTTTACCTTCCTTTTCCTCAGCCTTTTTTGCAGAACAGTCAGGGATACTCTCAGGCATTGCTTGGACTAAGGAGAGGCAGAACACTCTGGATTTGTGTGTTCAATGGCCATTCCTGGCTACTGTTGTTTCTTCTTTAGAAGTTGGGTCCCAAGATCCTGAGGCATTATGAAATAAATCATCTAAAGACATCTGTCCCAGATGGGGACTTTCCATGAGCACTGTGGCAAACTACCAGAATGCGTAAGTCCTGATTTATCCTGGGCTCCCACTAATATTGAAAAACTAGTAGTACTAAAAGTAGCTAATGGTGGCCATATCCAGGTATAAGGATAACCTCCCTCATAAGAGAGAAAAGCAGAATTTCAAAAGCTGCTTCTTATTTTGTACTAAGACTCCAGAAGCTTCACATGCTGTATGTATCCTTGGTCTAGATTTGGAAAGGCATGACTTTGTGCACAGTTTTAGGGAAAAGGGTGGGTAACTGAACACAACTGATTAATTTCATGAATGGATTCAAGCATCACAAATGCAAAGAACGGCATTTATGGATTAATTTGGCACATGGGATGCTGCAAACATGTCAATTAAATTTCGGTACTTGAATCCCCTTTCATGTTTTAATTAAAATGTAAGTACCATGGGCTGATTATCAGTTTGGCACAGAGAACGAATTCATTCAATTTTTCCTGCTGGAAAGAGCATTAGTTATTTGGCTTTTCCTTGTAAAGAGATCTAGGAAAGAGATTGAGGAAGGAATCAGGAAATCAAAGGTGGTTATTAAATAGGTCCCTGGTCTCTGAACTTTCAAAGCAGTCCAGATACAGAATGAGTTAAGTAGGAATTAAATAGTTTCTATCCCTTGAATCTAATATTACCAGATAGGTAGCTAATACATTTTTGCTTTAAAAGAATGCCTTCTCTTTACTTTTTTCCTTTATACCTTTGGTAATATGAATGTGGCCAGACACATTTTAGCTATATAGAAGCCAACTCCCACTCTGTGGGGTTTTCTCCCTCAGCCTTCAAATCAACTCAGATTTCCCCATACCAAATACCCCCTCGTGCTCCCCATTTCTGTCTTGGATGAGTAGTCTCTAGTGGGACCTTTACTTCCCCATCCCCAGTCTCTCATCTGTGACTTACTCCTGCCAGTCTGGCTTCTGCTGTGGCAGCATTTCTGAAAGCACTCCCTTTAAGGTCACTGACGACATCCTAATGACCACATCAAACAGCCATTTCTCTTTCCACATTCTGATTGATTTCTGTGCCTCACTTGACATTGTTGACACACCCTTTCTGACCCCCTGATGTCTTTTGTTTCTAAACAAGGAAAGTTCTCCTGGAAGTGATTTCTACTCTTGGTTTCTGTGATAATCCACACCCTGGCTCTCTTGGCTTGGGGTGAAGTTATCCATTCAAAGGTCCCGGCTACGGATGTATTGTTTCTCACTATCATTCTTCCGCGATGATGGCATAATTATCCTTATCATCTGTAGTATTCCATTATGCACAGCCTGTAGGAGTTGCTAAATAAATGTTTCTTGAATTTAATTAAGATACTCACCAATCTAGTACACCTGATAAACCACAGCATTATTCTATGGTAGAGTTATCACTTCTTTTCTTAATTACATTGTTTAGGACTTCCTACTATCAGTTTTGCCTCTGTACTTAAGCATCATAGGCAGCTAAAGCTAATAAATACCTTATAATTATGATAAATGTATCTGAGTGAAAAATTATGACACATAATTTGATAAAGGACCTTTTATAAATGTGAGAAGAAGTATGGGAGATCCATTTATTTTTGAGGTAGTCATGATCTTCCAGAATACTTTGATACTTGTGTGGACATTTAATCAAATATTTGGATTGGTTCTTTTCCTAAAGATCTGGATTACATAGTGGTATAATATAAGCAAACCATTATTATAACTTTTCTCTTTTAACTAATGCATATTTTTTGAAATGCGAAAGTATTGTGCAGATATATATATATATTAGGTGGTTCCTCTCTTGCTTTTTTTGTTTTTAAATAAAGTCTATTCAGAAGCTGAGATTTTCAAGAAATGTGCTTGCTGTGGCCAATAAATAAGAGATTTAGAATCTCAAATTAAATCTTACTTTCATTTTGCAACTGTAATTACTAGGTCTCACTTTCCTTCTGGGCTTAAGATAATCTTTTAAAATTACAAGGATTTTACAGTCAGTGTATAAGAATAATCATAGTTTAAAAATTTTCAGGCCAAGCTAAACAAATACTTTATACTTTACTTGAGGACAAAATGCGAAGCAGTATCTTCCATATTTTCTACATATCCAAAAAAAAAATGACATGGAAACTTACAGAATGAAATGATCTCAAGCACATATATTCTCCAAGGGGTGTTAGAACATGCTGAGATGGATAATGAGCTGTCATCATGGAAACACTCTAGAGATGTGTGCTGTGAGCCCGCAGATCTGAAATAGTACTATTATTATGAAACATGCTTTTCTGCAATTGTTTCAGTGTCCTGGCTTTCAGTCCAGTGGTCTAAGTAGCTGTTTAAAGCACTTTCTAAAAGTAAAAAAAAATCTGAATTTTCCTTTTCCTCCTTCATTTCCGTAATAACATTAAATATTTCAGCCTAAACCAAAATTGGTAAGTATTTTCAGAACCGTTAGGTAAAAAAAAAAATGTTTTTCCTTTTAAGTATATTAATTGATTCTTACTGAAAGCTTTTGAACTATGATATTCTATTCTCACTTAAAATACCATTGAAATGTTGCATTTTGTAAGTGGCATGGTTTAAAACAATTAAACTGACATAGATATTTAGTTGATGTAAAAATCATTTCATCCCACATTAGCAAAATTTCCAGTAAGTTCTTTGGAAACATCTAAATTGCAAATCTCTTGAGATACTCTAGCTTATTTCTAGTTATCTAGTCTAGCATGGTCCAGTATAAATAAAATGGAAGCTACATAAGTAATTTAAAATTTTCCAGCAGCCCATTTTAAAAAGCAAAAAGAAACAGGTGCAATCAACTTTAATAATGGATTTCAAGCTGGTATATCCAAAATATTATTTAAGCATTAATCAATATAAAAAAATTAGTGAGATAATATACATTTCTATTTCTTTTTTGTATGAAGTCTTGGAAATCCAATATGGATTTTACATACATCTTAAGCATATCTAAGTTCAGAGTAGCCACATTTCTATTGCCCACTAGCTTAATGTGGCCAGAAGCTACTCTATCAGGCATCATGGACCTAGTCAGTCTGGTGGCTTTTATTGGCACCTGGTTTTTTTAGTCTAGTCTTTTACTAAAGCATTTTATGAAAGTAATTAATGAGTATGACTCTCTTCCCTTCTCTTTTGTTTGTTTCCTTGGCAGCCAAGTAGACCCACTTTGATGGGACTTGCTCTCTACCTTAAATACGTGCGTATGTGGGTGAATCAAATTAGCACAGTGATTATATACTAATAAGCTGATACTACTCAGAAGAATGATTTGTTACACATGATGGAAGACGTTTCATTCACAGGACTGTGGGTATACTTGCCAGAGGAATCCATTCGAAAACTGGTCCTTGGTGGCACTTGTTCTGGATGGGAAAATGGGGAATTAAAATTGAAATTCATTTACGGCATTTTAAAATTCATCTTTAACTTTTTTTGTTGTTGCTCTTATAACTCACCCCCAACCTTTGGTGCTCCAATTTAATGATTTTGTTTCTCTAAAATCCATGGACGTTAGTGGACAGGACACACCCTGTTTTATGTATATGAATAGGTCTGTAAATATATTTCTTTTACATGCAGCAAAATAGAAAAATCTGAATTCTTTTAGATCAGAATGAGAAAAAAAAGATCCTCCTTTTCAAAAATTAAGCTTTGATTCTCATTATAAAAATGCTTATTGAGAAGTAAAGTCAATCCAGAACCTGAGCTATGCACAAAATAAATAGAGGTTTTTAAAATCAGGTTAAGATATCGTGTCATCAAGTACTGAGATGAAAAGTGGAAAATTCAATCAATGAGTGTGTTGACTTATGTCCATCAGTCCAAATACTTTGGTACTTCCAATTATTTCGACAGTTGAAGTGATGTAGAAGTAGTTGAGTTACATCGGTTTCTGTTAGCAATATAGATCCTTCATTAGGATTTTGATGTAATTTCTGCTACATATAACATAAAAATTTGTGGACATGAGCATAAAATACTGTGTACAGACTGTAATAGATATATGAGGCACTATAAAATCTGTATTTTATTATTAACATTAATAAAAGTTAAAATAAGACCAAATTCTGATTGCTTTCTTATTGAGCTTTGTTTCATATAAAGAGTTCTCCACTCTTCAACAACAAAAATGAAATCGAAGCTTTTTGAGGGTGACAACAAGGCAGAGTGTCACTGGCCTTCTGGGTTTGACAGGTGTTTCCGACCATACCCTGCACAGCACCCTGCACACTCTCTCCTTGAGGGCAGAATGATCATCCTGCCAGGTAATCTGTGTTTTTGCAGTAAAGGCCAGTTAGTTCTCCAGAACTGTTATTTCCTAAAAATCCACCATGTATAGTATGACTGCATAGAATTATAAATGGAGAAATATCCTTTCATCAGAAAGATAGAGCTGTATCAGGGATAGAAGGCTGCTACCTTCTAAACACTTCTATTAGTTGTAAAACTGACATTTTATATTATCATAATCTCACTAGGACCTACTTGCCATCCAGCACTTACATTCGGTTTACTGCAGTCCTGATGGTCTCATATTTACTCATGAAAATACTTTGGGTTGCGTTGTCAACTTGTGCTACCAACAAAATGCTCTGACATACTAAAGAACTTTCAGTCAAGGACTGATTTTAGAGTTTACTTCTCACAACCTCCCCTGACCCCCCACCCCCGATCCTCTGATTCTAGGAGCATTAAGTTTTAAACTATTGAATGAAATAAATTTATTAGCCATCAGATTGGATCTCATTTCTAAAATACATGGGAAAAATGTGTCCCCAACCTATTTATTTCACTATCTTTATTTCTTAGCTCATGTCATGGTAACTTTCTTTATTAAAAGGGACCTGTTAGAAATATAAATATTACCATAATTGTTTACAAAGCTACCCAAAAGTACTATTTTTGAAGTTAGATTTCCCAATTAAAATGCACATATTAAAAATGGCAAACACAGCTTCACTGGAATGATTGATCTCCTTGATCAATATATTATAACTGGAAAGTGACGCATAATGTGCTATACTAGAACTCTAGCTGAAAGGCAATTTTTTCCCACAGATTAAACCATAACATAAATTATGTGAAGGCCAGCAATAATGGCTTTCCCATGGGAAAAAGGTACAGGAAATTAACCTTCATAGCATCGTCGAGGACATTTTAAATGATAATGTTATTAAATTTTTTTCTAGCCTTTTATGATTCTAATGCTAAAGTCATTGACAAAAGTGTCTTAACATTTATGCATCATCTTCTTTTAATATTTCACTAAAATAAGATAGTGCACCAGAGAACGTTTGTTAAGAACACTAAAGCCATTGGGCAACAGCAATGTCCAAGCGAATGAGGCCAGGGCTTGGTCTAGCAGCGTTCAGATGCGCGGGTTCTCTCGGAAGGCAAGCTGGCCTTCCACGATCGCTTAAGAGCTGCCTATGGCTATGGCATCCATGATGCGTCAGAACCTTTCTTAAACCTACGGACATTTCCAGCTTGACTGTATCAGATGTTTAATCACATTGACAAGGGAGACTGGAGCCTGAAAGGCTCAAGCAGAAGCACTTGCAACAGGCTTCCAAGCTCTGGAGGCTGCATATCCACCTGTGTGATGTGGCTCCCACCATCAGTTTCCATTTAGAGTCTCAAGTCCTGCGCTGGGTGGCTCATATTTTTACACTACCCCCGTCTTTCCAAGTGATTCTCGTGTTAGGATGAGGGACAGTGCCAACTACAGCCCTTGCTCACCGATGACACGGAAAAAGCTGCAGAAAAACTACTACTTTAGAAATACAACCACCCATTTGTGATTAGCCGTAAGTTATAAGTGCATTGTAATACTTAACAACGAAAGAATTTTGCAATGAGCAATGGACAACAAACCGTAGGATAAAAGCCATAGATGTTTTTGGTTCTGTTTTTGAACAGTTATGAAGTAGAATTTCTTGTCAAGTATAGTACTAAAAACCACCTTGCTCCTCCATTATGCTTCAACTGGCCTGGGGTTACTTCTGATTGCTACCTTCGTGGCAATACTCATTGCTTAATATGGGTTATTTCTTCTTAATTTCTGGAAAGGAAAATTGATCACGTGAGCTTTTTGAAGAAATTCCAGAGGAATTTGTGTTCTAAAGAGGTTCCATCCACCATACGGCACATTACACCACACGGATCCCTGACACTTTTATAATCCTACATTTGAGTGATGTCTTACTGCAAGGGAGCATAGACACGTTGTACCTCATAAATTGCTTATTTATAATAAGCAAGGTTCAATGTGAAGAGAAAAAAAGTGTGGACAACTTCAATCATAATTCAACTTGGGTTCACACCAAGGGACAGAATCACGAGGGAAGGGTTTCAGAGAACACGGATTTTTCTTCTCTTGTCTCTTCCTGTTTTCATCTGTTTGTTGCTCTGGCTTCTGAGGCTGCAGTGAGGAGTATGCTCAAGAAATGGCCCCATGAACCGAGGATGATGAGACAAACCTTAACAGTAAGTCTGGCTTAAAGCAAAGCGAAGCAACAGGACAGCGCCCTCATTCCTAGATCGCCAAGTTCTTTAGCATGATCAGAACTTTATTTTGTAAGATTCTAAAGTGATTCCATTTTCTTTGGGAAGAACTTTTATTGCCTTGCTTGGCATCCAGAGGAGGAGTCACGACAGCCATTGTTCCGAAGTTATGTAAGTATAATCCTTCCTAGAGGCAGGAAGACAGACAAAATTACCTCCCTTTTGGGCCTGCGATTATTGCGATGTGGAATCTGATTTACTGTCTGTGAGAAGAACGAAAACTCCATGGCATAATCCTTAAATGAGTGAAGCCTTGCTGCCTATTTTTTGGACTTGGTTTGCCATGCTCTAGATTTATACATATGCACAATTTTCTGAGTATGGAGGGAGTTTGCTGGGAGTCTGTCTACCGAGACAAGCCACCACATGTGTCTATACCTCAAATTAGGAATAAAGCATGTATGGGAAAAATAGTCAGCCAAATAAATTAACTTGAAGGAAATTATTTATCGGAGTAGGTATGAAAATTTTTATTCATGATCTGTACATTTAGATATATGCTTTTCTTGGACAGCAATGATGTTATTTCTTTAATAGATTATATAGTAAAGGGAAACCATATAATTCATCATTCAACTGAGGACAAACTGGAGAGTGAAAGGGAAGCTATTAGTAATTATGCCAGGGTGACACAGAGCAGGACCGTCCCAGGCAAACTGGTAAATGTCGTCCACCTACGTCACCCCATGGGGATGTAGGTTGTTACGAAACTCTTTCTTCTCATATCAGAAATACGTGACACCATCACGTATCGGGAAAATGGCAGGAGAAGATGGGAGAGAAGAGAGGCAGCGAGGGCCTTTAGAAGCAGTTTCTTTTTCAAGGTTAGAAATGGTAAACAATAGTTTCTTTTTCAAGATTAGCCTACAAAATGAAAAAATGTAAGCCCTTCCTCTTGTGATTGGAAAGAAAATTAGTCCTTCTTTCCTGAGAGTCCGGAGAAAAGGACAGAGAAGGGAGAAGTAAAAAATAGCCTGGCTTATCCCACTGTGCACAGGTGCGTATTTTCCTTGCTTTCAACTTAAAAAAACACAAGTAATGGGGACAAGCAAGAAGTCAGTTATCAACAGAGGTTATTATTACACAATGAGAAAAGTGATCTTTATCACAAAGATTTTTGCCTTTTTCTGGGAATTGCTGGTAATGCCAGAGGGCCAATGCTTAAATTATTAACATGGAAACCCAAAAAAGCCCATCGGTCAAAACCTTTTTTGGGATTTTGGGGGGCATGTTTCTTTCAGATATAGACACTTTAAGCTTATGTGGAAGTAAGTTAGAAAAAACAAATTTCTTTCCGCACAGCATTTTCCAGTAAGGACTAATGAGATTTTTGATAATTAGAAGATACTGAACACATGACATTCTCCTGATTAAACATCAATTTTGCCCATGGAATAAGAAACCATTGGTCTAATTGTCTAATTACACTGGAACTGTTGTCTACAGTTACTGCACAATTTCGCCGGTTGAAATGCTGATATGATCTGCTGGGTTGTGTCCTGCAGTCTCATTCGGGAATTGTCTTCCTCGGTTTTTGTGTCCTTCATTTCGGTCGAAGTTTTGTGCAAGTGGGATTTATTTCTCGTGATTTTTTTTTTTCCTCGTGGAGTGCCCAGCAGAGCCCTAGACACGCGTTGCATGTTTCAGACATTCTTGTTGATCGATGTGGAGCCCGGAGGCACTCCTTCTAGACACTCTGTCTGCCGCTCTGAAATTGGAAACACCGCCCTGCCTGCTGGAAGAACCTTCGTTCTCGCTTTCTTCAGTTCCATCTCATCCTGAGCTCTCATGAAGATGGGAGGCATTTCCAGCTCTTCTCTCATAGGCATGCGCCCATCATGTTCTGTTTCATGCGGGCTCTAGTCTCCTATGGTTGTCTTTGTTTAAAATCACTCCATTTTTTTTGGGGGAATACATCTTTATTAAGATGTCCCATGCATGCACATTAAAATGTCAGTATAATCTAATTATGAGCCAAATGAGGCACAGCAGCATTTATATCATTTGATAAACTTCCATCATCTGCAGGGGACTGGTGACTTGAATCCAAATACTTCTTGACAGCCTTGATATAACAAACATTCTGGAACTCTGTGCAGCAGAAGCATGTGGGTGGAGGTACATCCTTTCTTTTTTGGTTACTGCAACCAAGTTTTGAATGAGAATGCAAAATATCTCTTTAGCTTTAGACCTGGTTGGAAGGGAAGATACCATGAAATTGCTATAGGCCAGGGAAAATGTCAAAGAGCTTGGTTTAGCCAAGCTCTGGTTGGGATTCCCTTCCATACTTTCCCTGGTCCCCATGGATTTTTCTCCCAGGAAAAAGCTTTCGGGGACACAAGGATAAACAGAGTGAAACCTAAATGTTATGCATGTGATTCAAAGGAATAAGGCATGGTTCACATCAAAATTTTGAATATGGTTCCTTTGTATGGATGCACATAGTTCATGATCGTTAAAGAAAAGCTATTGGGAGATGATGGGAAATACACTGAGCTTTCCCCCAATTCATTAAAAAAAAAAAAAAGATTTTCTGGCATTCCCAACATGTAAGTGAGAGAATGAAACTTTTTCGTAATTGGAAACAGGGAATGTAGAGAGGGCAAAGGGCTGCTTTGTTTTTTTTAGACACTTGCAAGTCCACAAGCAGAATGAACTGATCAGGTATCCAGGGACCTGAGAAAGTAGCCCTGTGCTTGTTTGGTTTCCTTAATCTTCAGGGTAGAGCTTTGCCTCCCCTGACATGATTTCCCTGTTTCTTTCACAATCCATTTAGTTTTATGAAATAACATGATAGAAAAGCAAAGGATGGGAAAGAAAATGAGCTTGCCCTCTTTTGGCTTCCTAAGACTTGTGACCCTGAAAACACTGCTGTGACCTCAGAAACATTAAAGAGCCGACAAAAACACGAAGGGGGGACCCCATTAGAGCAGAGGCAGCGGTGGCATCTGTGGAGCACGGATGGGGCGGAGGGGGCCGGGGCGGGGGAGTCAGGCGGTTGGGTGTTGGTGTGGCTGCGGAAGCAGAGGGGATAAAGAGCTCCCAGGGGAGGACTGAAAAAGAAAGGCAGGGGAGGTTAAGGTGGATTGGTTTGCTTGGATTGTTACAGGTGAGCGGTGGAAAGGCAATGAACAGAAACAGCATTGCAGGGGCTGGATAAAGAAATCAGAATTCTTTTAGGGTTGAAAAGAAGGTCATGCGCAATTCCTGCTCAGACACTGAGGGCAGCACCGTATCAGACACGATGAAGGGAAGATGGAATAAAGGCCAACATTGCCTTTGTCCGGAATAATAAAGCCTCGCATTGGTCAGGAAACTACAAAAGAGTGGGAGCCAATGATCAACGAAGGGACAGAAACAAGAGGAAGCATCTCCTGAAGCTCCCTAAAAGTAATCAAAAGTTTCAACAAGCCAAGGACATGACGATATTTTCATCCTGCAATGCATTTCCATCCTCCAAGTTAGAACTTCTACTGTAACTCGGTATCTACACCTGTTAATACTTATTCTCATTTGCCCAGTTAAATTTGTGAGAATGAGACGTATTACTCATCTTTGGTATCTCTCCACGGTACTGAGAGTTAAGTGGGTATTCCATAGATACTTGGATATTGAAACAGAAAAGGTATTAAGAACTGTGTTCAAATCTTTCATTTTTTTTATTTACTGAAAATCAGCACCCTGAATTTACACCCTATATTATACAGCTAAACATACTACTTTGTTCTTACTCTAACACAAAGATATTCTAACCTCACAATCCTTTAAAGACATTTCAGTTGCTCATCCAGAAGGGAAATGATGAAGTATAGTAGCCCTGTCAGAGCTGATTATTTAAAATAAAGAGGTGTATTTGGGGGGGGGGGTTCATTTTGATGAAAATGATTTCTCAATGCCTGCCCTGCTGTCCTAACTATTTTATCAATGAAGACTGCTTTTACAGAGGGTTACAGAGGATGGGGAAAAAGTATTTTGTCTCCTCTTCCCCTTACCAGTTGGGTGCATAATTCTCAGCCCCTGAGCTCATAAAGAATAAACAGATTTCAGATCCTCTGTGGTCACACACAGTTTAAGACTTGCTATTCATGTTTCAGATGATAAAGATGGAGAGAAGACATTGGAGGAACACAGAGACAAAGGAAGTCAGCAGACTGTAAAAGGGAGTGCGGGGGACCAAACACTTCTCACTGGACTAGGTTTCTTGATCCGTTTATTTAGGTTCATATTATACTGTGCATTTCTCTCATAGATTATACATTCATGCCATTCAGATTCCTGGCCTCTAACATTTGGAAGAGACGACCTGTCAGATGGTGCAAAGAGGCATGAGGAACATATATGCAATATTCAAAACCTTTGTTTTCTAATATTTATAAAGTGCAATGAAATAACTTTAGGGGACCTTCAAATAGGATGACAAGTTCATACGCGCTATTTTGTTTTATTACTGAATGGGTCCCACCGCATTAAAGGGGCCCCACTGTGTTAAATGAGAAGCAGAAGTTTTGGGTAGAAATGATTGGTACCTGGCTCTCTGCTGGTTTCAGAACCATTACTTTCATGATTGTGAGTTGGAAGGACTCGCTTAACGTTTACTCATGGCCCTAAATTCTTCAATGATTGCATTCAAGAAAAAAATCTAAGCTGCAGACTCGAGATCAGATTGCACACAAACATCCCAAACATTTATCTTATTATTTGGTGACTTAAACAAAACTATCCACCTCTTCTGCCACCCCCCCACCCCCCGTCCTTCCCACCAAATACATTCCTGATTTTCCTCGGAGGCTTTGAGGGAAAACAGTAGGAAATAAAATATAAAACCAAAAGATATAAGGTTTGTGGGTTTTTTTTTTTTTTTGAATTGACAGGCTTTTTTTTTTTTTTTAAAGAAAAGTTTAGATCAGCTGTCTCTACTTTTGAGATACGTTTTGAACCTCAGAATATAAAATCACACCAGATCATCTCAGCTTCAATATATCTCTTGGCAGGGCTTCAGCTATTACCAATGTACCCGTGTTTTATGTGGCTTTCACTTACGCCTACTTTCATAAATCGCTCTAGATTTCTCGTAGAGCTCATATGGGTCAGGCTTCCTTGGGTCAAAGGCCTCTGAGTCAGGAAAGGAAGTCCTGTGAAGGGCGGGTGGGAAGGGCAGGTTCTGTGGTATGGCCGGAGCAGATAAACTCGTTTGAGGACTGCCTTGATTCTCCCAGCGGTCCATTATCTGGAAAGCGAAAGAGAACACAAGATGCTGAATTCTTCCTTGTCACATACCACAATCCTCCCCCTTTAAATTAGACTCTCCTGCCCTGTGGACTTTCCTTAGTTAGACCTTCTTGCCCTGTGGACGTTTCTTCCATGAACCATTTACAACTTGGGAATAAGTGTGAGAAAAGATTCTGCATCTCTATATTAAAGTACCATAGATGGTACTCAACATGAGTGATGCCTGACTTTTGAATGCAAACATATATAACCTTGTCACATATTGCTGGCAATCTCCAGCTAATCACTTAATCTCTCTGAGCGTTTTTTCCTCCTACACGAGAAAGATGACATGGGTCTCAAGAAAGCTTTACACGTAAGTGTATAGAAATGTGTGGAACTGGCCCTGATACATTACCCCATCTTTACTAAAACAGAAGAGAATAAAGTGGTCTCCACCTATTCTTTTGACACCTACACATATCCTAATAATCTCCTATACCTAAACATTTGGTCACTTTCCTTACAGTTTGAAGTAATCATGCAACCAGCTGGGATTTATGAATTGTTCATTCTTCTGTGAAGCCTCATTTTCTGCCGATCTGGCAGTTTCTTCCCCAAAATGCTACTGCTGAGGTTGCTACCACTACAGTTTATTATTATTATTATTATTTTTTAAAATATTTTATTTATTTATTTGAGAGAGAGAATGAGAGACAGAGAGCACGAGAGGGAAGCGGGTCAGAGGGAGAAGCAGACCCCCCGCTGAGCAGGGAGCCTGATGTGGGACTCGATCCCGGGACTCCAGGATCATGACCCGAGCCGAAGGCAGTCGCTTAACCAACTGAGCCACCCAGGCGCCCCACCACTACAGTTTATTAAAGATCTCTAGAACACTTCCCAGTTTACCATGTTTTCTCACACACTGTACCTTCTTTGACCTGCACCATGGCCCCGTGAGGTAGATAAGGTGAGGACTAATATCCTTTTGTCGCGTAGAAAGCCGGGTTAGCTGGGATGACCTGTTCGTACCACCAACTTCACCTTCATTCAATAGTCAACTGATTTAAACTCAACTTGTACTTTTCTGCTTTGAATAAACCTGCTCTGTGTAGAACTTAGATCAGGTTATCCTTTTGTCTAAAATTCTGCCTTGGGTCAGCATGGTCTTCAGGCTAAAGGCTAAACTCCCCGCTGGAGCATTAGTGGCTCCTCATGACCCAGTTTTGCTCACTGTCCTCATACTCACTAATGGTCTCTCCTCTCATTCCCCAGGATCCGTTGATTCTCTCCTACCTCTGAACCTTTGCGTGCTTTCTTCATTTCTCCTCCTACCTGCAAACTTTATCCATTTTCCACTTTTTCACCTCCCTTCCTCCTTTTACCTGGGGGCTACTAGACTCAGAGAAGATGTCTCCTCTGGAAGGCCTTTGCTGACCATTCCTGAACTGGTGATGGATGCTCCCACAGCACCTCTACCCACCCCTCACACCCAACGCTCATGAGACTTCAGGATAATGGCAAGTCTACCTATGTCTCCTCAAATAGCGCGCGTTGGGGACAGATCCTGGGGACAGAGTCTTCCTCATTGTTGTATTACCAACACATGGTAAGCTCAGAAAATGTTAATTTAGTGAATGAATGAAATCATCAATGGTCAGCTGTTTTTCTTTTTTTTCCCCCAATCTAGCTGACTCATAACTGTTCTTTTTTAAAAAACAAACAAACTAGCTTTGATACACACTGTTTTGAGCTTGGCAGGATTATAACTTTCTGTCCCCTACTGACCTGCCCTGCTTTTGTTTCCATGCTGGCTATACCTCGGTTAGGTCTCCTACACCAGCTCTGGCGTATCAGTTATAAATATTTTAAAGTTGAGGGAATGTGAGATAACATGTAGTGTGCATGTCACTTCGTAAAACAAAGTTCCCTGTGACTTGCTCACCTACCTGGGGCTGTGGCAGGTGTCGAGTGAGCCAGCAAACTATGAAAGAAATGGGTCACTGACCTGTATCTCAGTAAGATTGATACTATGGTCTGAATGTTTGGGTCCCCTCCCAAATTTATATGTTAAAATTCTAACGCCCAAGGTGATGGTACTAGGAGGTGGGACCTTTGCGGGGGGGCGATTAGGTCACGAGGGTGGAGGCCGCATGAATGGGATGAGTGCCTTTATTAAAGGAGACTCAGAGTCCTGAAGACCCTTCTGCCAGGTGACGTTACAAAGAAAAGATAGACATCTAGGAAGTGGACTCTCACCAGACACTGAAACCGCCAGCGCCTTGACCTTGGACTTCCAGCCTCGAGAACTCTGAGGAATAAATTGCTCTTGTTTAGAAGCCACCCAGTCTATGGTACCGCAGTCCGAAGGCACTAAGACAATTGGCTCCATTTTCATTTGTTTTCTGTAATGGGCTACCGACCAAGATTTCATATGAACAAAGTTTCTATACCTAATGAGGATGGAAAATCCCTAGTTGAGCTCAATTCCCTAATATTAAACATAATCTCGAAAGCGCAAAGAGGTCCAGCAGCTGTCAGCAGCAGACCCCGGGTCAACCCAATTTGTAACTCTAATGGGACTGCTTTTTACAATAATACATTGAGGGGAATAACTGGCAAATTTGCTTAGAATTTTCGCTAATGTTCTGCTTAGTGGGCCTTTTGCTCCCATTTAGTAAAAATCTGCACTTCATAATTCATTTGATAGCAAAATTCATCTAGGAAGCCATTCTGGGTTTCTTTGGTTATCTATTCTCTGTGTCTTTGCTATGATGAGAAGACCCACATTTGTGGCTAAAGTTGTATTCTTTTTTAATTTTTCAAAGTTACTGGCTTTAGGCACCATGTGGATGCACTGTGGCTGTGACTTTCTCCCTTCCGTTTCTAAATGTAAGATACTAAATTCTACACAGTAAATAAGTTAGATATGTGGACTGAGTAGCTGTAGAATCCCACTCTTCATCAGAGGGCCTCAGCAAATGTCTATTTCTTTCTCTCATTTTCTATTGAGGGTGAGCTGATACTCACATGGTCTTGCTGGTGTATGTATTGTTCATGTGCAATCGTTGGAGCAAACATGCTTCAGGTGAAATATTAGTATTTCTAAAAAACATTCTTAAAACTACAGAACAAATAATGCTTTAGGCATTGTTGGGAAGGTTACAGGGGCAGAGTGACAAGTTCTACAATTTCTATAGCACAGAAACAGGGGAATTAGTCAGTAGTCCAGTTTATGCTTAGTAAAGCATTCACAACATCTTGCCGTGACATTCATCAACCCTTGAGTCACTCTGTCAGGCTTTCTTAAAAGACTGTAGAGCAGAAAATCACTGCGCCCATGAAATAACTGAAGAAGCAGACTTGCAGTCCTATAGCTCCCCACCCCCAGATTGAGTTCTTTGTTGGCTTCAACCCCAAAGACCATGGCGCAAACTGCCTGCCCTGGGGTCAGAGGTCCCCCTCTGCTCACTGGGACTGGTGTGCTGATCTGACAGCATCTTTTGAAGGGTGCACTCTGTTGACTTCTTACTTTCTTAGACAACGTGGTCTCTGGACTTCTGCTTTCCAGCTGGGACACTCTGCTCACTTGTTCCTCTCAACCTTCTTGAACGCCCTAGATTCTGATCCTGTCTCGTTGCCCAGGCCCTTGGACCTCACTTGTTTCACCTAGTGTTTTCCTGACCTTGGCTTGTCTAGAGTTGTGCTTCTGCCAGACATTTACCTCTCATAGGCTTCTGAATGGGCCTTGTACAGTCCCAGTGGTGTTCAAACCTAGGCATCTCACTAGGGTAAGTAAAAATGGAAATGAGGTTGTTTTCAGTATCTGGGAGAAACCTTGTAGCTCTGCTGGATTTGGTGAATGAATGAATGCCTGACTGTATGAAGGTAGAGTCAGTCACTGAATTATCAGTGGACAGAGTGGACATGTAGCCCACAACATGGCCCCAAACGGTAAAACAGGAAAACCGAATCATGATGTAACTACCTTCTGATCGTGGGAGCACACTGTTGAGTAGAGGGCTTGTGAATGAGGTAGCACCCCACCTCCCACGAAGTACTCTGTTGAGAAACTGTTTGCTTCCTATAGAAGCTGGGGTAGTCTAGATGTACCCCGTCACTAATTTAGGGCAGGGCTGGGATATGAAGGCATTTGATTTGATTCTGTACTTGAAGAATGAACTTGGATTCCTTTCAGATGGAGAGCATGAGAACTCACTACAATTAGGGGTACATTACTTGTTACAAAATGACTATCTCAACATGGATTAGCTTAAGATGTAGATCAGTAAGACAGAAGAGGGTTAGGAAGTGACACAGGACCAGGAGGAGGAGAGATCTCACTCAGGATAACATTTCCTTATCCTGACTACAGATGTCATCAATCCTGAGAGGAGAGAGTCTATAAATCCATATACTGTGGGTATATATTTATATATTTGCTCAGATGAATACTTCAGCAAACTATGTTCATTTTATAGAGTCATTAATTTATTAAGGTTTCATGTATGGAGTGTTTGCTCTCTAGGATGACAGTACTTTATATTTTTGAGCTCAATATATTTTAGAGGTACTGTTTTAAGCAACTTACATGGACTGAGACTCTTCATGATGACTATATGAGTGGGGTACTATTATTGTTCCCATTTTACAGGTAAGAACTGGAGATACTGACAACTTAAGTGGCTAGTTGAAGGTCATATAGCTACTAAGGAGAAGAAGCAAAGTTTGAACCCAGGCAGTATGCCTTCAGAGCCTGCGCCCCAGAACATGTATCATACTGCTTCTCATTACAGTTTCTAGTCTAAAGAGCTTCTGGTGGATACAGGAGGACATTAAATCGACAGTCCTATATCCTCACTCAGTCTAGAACCTGGAAGTCCAAGCCTTAGTTTTTGTAGGGATGTGTAGGTTCAGGATTAATTGTAAATTAAGTTCCATAAAACCTTTTTTTGGAATTATTGACTATGGATGTAATTACTAAAATGACAGAAAATGCTGTAATTATGCCAAATGGCATAATTTGTGTAAATGTGGTACACATAAGGAAATCACTAAATAGCATAATTGTAGCACCATGATGAAGTTACAAGGTTCCTTGTTAAATTAGATAAAGATGTGTATAACCACAGAGCACAGATTAACTTTGGTGATGAAAGGAAGAAATTATTTAAATACTTACCTCTTTAAATGTTGGCCAAGATAAAACAAATTTCATTTTAAACATTTTAAAACCACCTCTTTTCAAACCACACACATCACTAAATGTTTTACTAAACCTAAATAGGTCCAGTTTCCCCATCTGATATTCTCTGTGGACCAGATGAGACCAATCCCAAAGGACGACATGCCTGGTGAGGAGGTTCTGCAGCTCTGAGAGATCAGTCCCTCATCTCCAGCTCCCGGTTTCCTTATGTCTCTTTGAGAGAAACCCAGAGCTCGGGCATATGACCGGGCTCAATAATACTTCACTTTCACATCTTCAAACCATTTCAAGGCTTATTATTTAATTAAGCCAGTTATTGTGCTTGAAAAGCACGCAAAATTATATTACCTCCCTTTGTAAAAGGAGAAAATCAAGCAGTTAAATAGTTTTTCAGTGAAAGAAATAGGAGAATTGCATAAGTTAAGCCAAGAACTCCCTACTCACTGGCCAGACTTGGGGCCACTTTCATCTGAGTTGCTCAATTGAGAGGGAAGAAAAGAAGATAGTGGGAGAAGTGATTCCCCGAGTTTTGTTTTTGACTTGCATCACTTTGCTATAGTTCTCTTTTAGTTGTGAGTTTTAGACATCCCAGGTAGGGCACGGTATTCTAGCCCTCCATGAAACGGTATCCCAGAAAACCAGTGCCAGTTCTGGGGACTTGGCCAGTTACTAGTTTCAATCTAACGGCAAGGAAAAACTACTTCTAATTGTGAAGCTGCCTTGGCTAACCCAGCCACACAAAAGAGTATTAAAATGCATCAGCCTCCTATATCGGCATCAACATTTCAGGATGATTCACGAGGGAAGTAGGCCCAGAGAGATTAGGTGATGGCGGACGGAGATCACCAGCTTCTGAAGGAGATGCAGAAGTTGAGTGATTGCCAGGTTTGGTGGAATATGTATGTCTCTGCAATATTTGCACACACATATTTACCATATATATTCAAATGTAAATATAGACATATAAATATATACAAAGTTAAATTTCTTATGCACCAGACTTAATTTGTAGCTCAAGACCTCTAGGCCTATCATTTGCACTGTGTCTAAAAATTCCATATTAAAAGACTATAGTTATTCCTGACAGGGGAAAAACAAAAGGTTTCTATAGTACACCATATTGAATAGTGTTAATGCCCATTTTCTAAGTTTATTAAAAAACAGGAAGAACTGCCTTTACAGGAAAGTAAGACATGTTATTTTTGTAGTACAAGACAAAGGGACTCAGGATTTGTCCTTTTGACATCACAGAATCTCAGAGGTAAAAGAGATTTTGCGGTCACCCAATTAACTCTTATTTAATGGGATTGCAACAGTAACCAAAAATAAAGAAGGAAGCATAATAATTCCAACTTACAGGCTTTGGAGTTTTCCATGGAGAAAAGAAACCTGTAATAAAGAAAATAATATTTGAACTTCGAAAATATAACCTGCCACCACTTATGGGTGGCATGATATTCAGATGATTACATTAATATTAATTAGTTGCCTGACAAAATATGCTATAGTTTTATTCAAGGAGCCCAAATAATTTCATTGGAATTATGTTAATTATTCTAAGAACACTTCCTTATTTGACGGCTGAGGAGTCTGAGGCACAGAGAAGGTAAACTGTATGGCAAATAGTCAGCTGCTTTACGAGATCTAAGATTGAGCCACCCTTAGGGATTTCTGTGTCCCGGCCATAGCTGGAGAATGGGGAAAAGTGGCGGGGGGGGGGGGAGGGAGAGAGGGACAGAGAGAATATAGACAGAAATTAAATTCTTCAAGATAAATACTTTTGCTTAGTACAAAAATAATTCTGCTTTGTGTACCTTCTTTATGTGGTTAAAAAGGAATCAACAAGCCTTCATGAGTCCTACATTTTTTTTTTTTTCTGTTTTTACTTTTATTTGCATTTACTCTATGCAGAATTTACTCCCGGGCCATAGTTTTTGTTTCTTCAGTTTCTTCTGGGGTATCTTTTTCTTCTGTGCAACCTCCTCTTCCGGTTTAGGAACAGTCTGCTCTTTTTCAATAAGGATCATCTCGACGTGGCAGGAGGGCTCACGTCTGGGTTAATCTGGCCACTGGCCATAAGCCCTGTAAGTTCCACACTGCGTCTGGGGGCTTTGTTCACCTGGATGTACTCAATGACCAGAGAATCTACATCTAAACCCTTCAGTTCAGCATTACTGTCTGCATTATTAAGCATGTGCAGTAAAAATTCAGCTCTCTTTTTGGCTCATCGACCCTGTGTCTGGCCCCACTGTTTGGCCCGTGCACACCCACCACCTCCACCAGTGTGGCCACGAAACGTCACATACTGCTTCTGCAGAGGGATGTCCTTTAGACACCGGTAGCTTTTCGGATCTGCATACCCTTGATGGCCTGGGCAGTTTCACGTGTGTTCTTAAAGTGACCATGGAGATTTGAACCTCTTGATTTGCATGATCTTGTAGGGTTTTCTGGGTCAAGTGAAAAGCAAACTGTTTTGAGAGATCACCTTGGGCCGCTTATGGAAGAGCTCATTAGCCCTAAATTTAAAAATAATGTCTTTACCTGTATTATGAATCAGATTCTAGTGTATAAAGGCATAACTCTTTGGGGACTGTTCTCCCACAGAGACCTTCTCTGAGCAGGTATCTATTTATTATGCTAGTGCCAGCAATGTTGGGCATGAAGAAGCAGCTCAAACTGTTCGTTAATTGAATGACTCATGTATCAACAAAGCCGTGCTTTCCCCCAACCCCGATTTACTGAGCAACTTTTATGATCACAAATGGTATGCAGATTGGACTGTCTCTGTTGTGATCCAAATGACCATTTAGATAATGAAAAGCAAAACACAGATTGATTCCCTTTCCTTATTTCCTTTTATTATTATCATCATACGGTATCAGGTTTTTAAAAAGTAGTAAAAACAAGCTTAAAAATAATGGTGGGGAGGAGGGTGGTCAACATATACTGGCCCTAGTAAGCCAAAACAGAACAATTTTGCTCATGTTAATGTTAGTTTGTATCTGAAAAATGCCCAATAAAAGTGAAATATTAAAAATAAACCACATACTGTGTGTTTATTACCTTAAAAACTGGGATCCTATAAAATGGTAATAGTTGAAAACTAGCCCATTTATAGGAAATACCTGCAGAAATCTGGACACCCAATTCTCTAGATGTTTAAGCAATCCCACGCAGGCACGGCATAAATACTAACCGTACCTCAATGCACGTTGTGAAGACCTGATACTTCATTTAATGAAAAGAGGGAAAGGTATGTAACCTATCAGGTTTCTCAGTTTTCTTTGGAACCCAGAGTTAAATCTTTTTTTTTTTTTTTAAAGATTTTATTTATTTATTTGAGAGAGAGAGAATGAGAGAGAGTGAGTACATGAGAGGGGGGAGGGTCAGAGGGAGAAGCAGACTCCCTGCCGAGCAGGGAGCGCGATGCGGGACTCGATCCAGGGACTCCAGGATCATGACCTGAGCCGAAGGCAGTCGCTTAACCAACTGAGCCACCCAGGCGCCCCCCCAGAGTTAAATCTAATGCTCAAATGTAATAACCATCCTACCTAAGGAGATGAGAAGAATCAGCTCATCTTACACATCCTGTAAGTTCTTATCTCTCTTTCCAACTAATGAAAAAAATTCTGTTCGACATGTGGTTCGATTGTAACTTAATTATAAGGATCTAATCACATCTTTTTTGGAAGCAGCTGAGAGTGAAAATTACAGATAAATAAATACATTTGTCTCCTTGACTTACTCTGTAAAAATGCCAACAAAAGCAAATTGACCGCTAAGTCTACAGAAAAAAAAAAATGTAACCCATTGGCCAATTAACCATTATTTTCAGTGAAGGATAAAATCTATTTGTTGATTTATGCAATTGCCAGCAACAGGTCTTCTGCAAAAGATGTCGTTTGTACATTCTCAAAATGTCAAAACATTCAATTATTTCCTCTGCTTTCTTTGCATCATCACCTTCTTCCTGGAGCGCCAGAACAGATTTTGAGTATTTGCTGTTTTATATTTGTAAGATGCTGGGAGTTTCTTAGACTTTGATACAAAGATATTGAAAATGGTCGTTCTGGGGGCACCTGGGTGGCTCAGTCGTTAAGCGTCTGTCTTCGGCTCAGGTCATGATCCCGGGGTCCTGGGATCGAGCCCCGCATCGGGCTCCCTGCTCCGCGGGAAGCCTGCTTCTCCCTCTCCCACTCCCCCTGCTTGTGTTCCCTCTCTCGCTGTGCCTCTCTCTGTCAAATAAATAAATAAAATCTTAAAAAAAAAAAGAAAAAAAAAAAAGAAAATGGTCGTTCTGTTATGGAGCTCTCGCCTCCGCGTGGGACATTATGCTATGAGATGATTATTCCTCCTCCGGAAAATGTGTAATCATCTGACCTCTCAGTGGTTATGGTGTCAGAACTAAAATGGCATAAGAGGGCCACTGGTCAAGATCAGACAAGGAGAGAGGGATGTTTAATGTCACCACCCTTCATCAGAGGTACTTTGGCTTCCCGTTCTTTTTTTTTTTTTTAAGATTTATTTATTTATTTATTTGAGAGAGCGAGAATGAGAGAGAGAGAGAGAGAGAGTACATGACGGGGGGAGGGTTAGAGGGAGAAGCAGGCTCCTCGCTGAGCAGGGAGCCCGATGCGGGGCTCGATCCAGGGACTCCGGGATCATGACCTGAGCTGAAGGCAGTCGCCCAACCAACTGAGCCACCCAGGTGCCCGGCTTCCCGTTCTTTTAAGGCTGTTTCATTTAGTCTGACCCCAGACCATTGGCGCAACCCAGGGCTTCCTTCCTGCTCCTATTACGGCAGTTTCTGGAATATTCCTAATGCTGGCCTGTGCCTCAGTGCCTTCAGTCTGAGGCAATAGTTAGCCTTTCTGAGACATTGTCAAAAAGAGGCTGGTTGCTAGGAGTAAGGAATTTCAGGTAGTAAGAAATAGTATCAGAATAGATTTCCCCAAATAGAAATAACTTATGTGGCCCTTTGTGTTTCTTTGGCAAATTATCAATTATGCTATAAACATTTAAATGAAGATAAATAGAAAACATCTATCTCAGGTATACTTGATTTGGCTTGATTAAGCCAGAAGGTCAAGTTTTCTACATGATTGAAGTCCAACTTTCTGTTCAATTCCATTGGAAGAGCTACAGAAATGCTATAATAGTGTGGAACAAGCTAGCATATATTACAAATGTACAATATGCTTTTTTGTAGGATGGCCCCTCTTCGAAACCAAGTTTATTTCAATTAATATTTAAATAAAAACACCAAAAATAAAGGAAAAACTTTTAAATCCCTAGTTCTGTAATTTTTCTTTTTCTGGAATCATTCTAGTTGGGGATAGATCACAGAAGCAAGTTAGGTTTGGTTTGTTCGGAGTATGACTTTTGGGTTTCCCACCACCCATCTCCATAGGGAAGCAGAACAAAGATCTAGATAACTTTTTCTTAATCTTTCAGAGCTATGAACCTAATTCATACAAAAAGAGTATTTCTTCAAAATAATAGTAATGTCACCTTTATGTTTTAGTTTATTTCTGGCCTTTATTTCCCCTACTTCTATAGAAAGCAGTATATTATGTTCCCTTGTGGGAATAAAATTTCTTTATAATGACCCACGTTTTCCATATTAATTATTTATTGGTGTATGTTTGTGTGCACACAAATATAAACATATTTATTTAATCCTTACTCTTAGGACAACAAAAGTGAAAGACCTTAAGATACAGTTATAAGCTAACAAACCATAAATCGGGACCTAAAAGGGAAAAAAATAAGAGAATAATGGGAAAATTTAGATGCAGCTAATGAGAAAACTTAGATACATTTAATATGAAGCTCAAGGTGGAACTAGGTTTCTAAAATCTGTCTTTGTTAGAAATAAAAGTAAAATACATTTTTAATTCTGCACCTAAAAGCGAGATGGGCAGAGAAACAGAAGCCCAGTGCAAAGAGCTTAGACGAGAAATTTCAGTACTTGAAAACGGAAGAGAAGAAAACACTGATTTCATATTGAAACCTGAATTGAATTCTACATGTCAATAAATACAACTTTTAGTAAACTACAGGAAGATGGTTGTCAGATAAAATACAGTATGCTCAGTTAAATTGGAATTTCAGATAGAGAATGAATGATAATTTTTAGTATAATATGTCCTGTATACTGTATGAGATATATGTTATATAGGACATACTTATATAAAAAAATTTTTGTTGTTTATCTGAAATTCAATTTAAATAGGAATTGTGTTTGTTTCAGAGAGAGTGCACATGGGAGTGGGGCGGGGAGAGGCAGAAGGAGAGGGAGAGAGAATCTCAAGCAGGCTCCACACCCACAGTGGAGCTCAGTCTCATGATCCTGAGATCATGACCTTATCAAGAGACGCTTAATGGACTGAGCCACCCAGGCGCCCCAGAATTCTGTATTTTTTATTTGCTAAATCTGAACACCCTATCAGGGGAACACTTTATATAAGTCCATTTAAAAACAAAAACACAATTGTAATGTCTACTGCAGGTAATACCCCATTCAATTAAGTAAGAAACCCAGAAATTACTTAATATTTCCTTTTCTTGCACCCCATCCAATGTTTTATTGTTAGGAATCTTGCTTTAGAGGAACCGCAGAACATTCCATCTGCTATGCAGATTTCTGGCTTCTGTTGGTTGTCTGTCCATCAGCAGCCTTGATGTAGGCTTTCCCTCATGTGATGCAAAACTCCATGGCCAATGTGAGCGTTTTCCAATCGCTTGATGACTGGTTGGCAACACTGCCTTGTCCCAAGAGGAAGGTTCCTCAAAGTGGCTCTTTTCAAAACCTACTTCTGACACATGATACCCAGAATGAAAAAATATCAATATATTTACAGTAGCTCTGAAGGAGAGCCCTTTTCTAGTGTGCGTTTTAAGTTGTTTGGTAAGATTTGTTATTAATTTTCACACAGAAAAAACATGTTGAAATTTTAAAATCACCCCAGTTTGAATAAGAGATCAAAACACAATGAGGAACAACTTAGATCAGAGAGTTCCATGATGATATCTTCAATTTGGAATAATGCCAAGGCAATTTTTTCCCCAGATTTCTAGAAGTTTTGCCAAATAGAACTAAATCTTTCAATAAGCCTCTATACTCCATTGGACAGATTGAACTTCCACTTGCAGAATGTGAAATGGGTTCTCCTTCAACTGAAGTACTTTGTACAACATATGACTCTGGTTTTGAAGACTATCATTACAGTTTCATGTATTTTATAGGGAATTGTACAGTTACAAAAATGATAGAGATGCAGGGGAAATATTTTATATTCCTCTTTTTCTTTAAGCAATAGAAAAGAAGTAGGAGGCACTTTGAAATAAAAGCCCGTTTCACTGCAGATGTCCATGCCCTGGTTTTTTAAGAGCTGTGTTCTGTTTTGCTTAAAAAAGAAGGAAGATACAATAATGTGAACGTACTTAGCACTACTGAACCTGTCCACTTAAATATGATTAACATGGCAAATTTTATGTTATGTCTATTTCACCATTATTTAAAAGAAAACCATAAAAGAGGGAAAAGAAGAAACGCAGAACAAAAGTATGTGCATATTGCCTGTGTGTGAGGGAGAATAAAAGAATAAGAAAGAGAATTTCTTTTTCACAGTTTCTGTGGTATCCTGCTGGAGGACAGGAAACTCACCTGGACACCCACACAGACCCTTCCACCTCTAAAGTTATCCTGTCTCATAAAGGATTAGAGGCAATAAAGGAAGCTCATGTTCTTACTACAATTCTGAAAATATTCCAGGGACTGTTAGAAAGTCTTCCAATAGAGGGAATCATTTTTTTGAAGTTTCCCAAAGGGGGAAAATGCCCCAGGGTTTTTAGAATGTCCTGTTAGGGCTAATTTGAGGGAGAAAAATACCACTAATAAAGTTGATCTTTAATTTAAGGATTCTCCCATCATGCAACAGCCTGGCAAATTTTTCATCAAAAATTCAGCCTTTGGTAAATGTAAGCCAGCAGGGTAACCAAAGGACTACCAAAAAAAAAAAAAAGTAGTTCAATGTTATTCACTTTTTTCCTGGGTTTTGACTGATTCATGTATGTCTTATTAAAATTCATTAAATGAGTTAAACCCTGCAGTTCCTTTAGGTAATTTGTTTAAGCTACTCAAAGTCAGAAAGGGGCATTTTTTTCTTAATGAAAGTGACCTGGGCCAAACCCCGTCCCCCAACCTTTCCATTACACAAGTATGCTGGCGGTGGTACCCAAACCTCCTATCACCAACTTTCAGCCAATCACAATACTCAATTTACAAAGAAAAATTCAAACTGGTTGCCATCTTTGGCCAGAATCTGTTTTTATGTGGTAAGCTGAGGCTCTCTCTGCAATGTTTTA
The DNA here is from genome assembly GCF_029215605.1 of Mirounga angustirostris. Classification (NCBI taxonomy): domain Eukaryota; kingdom Metazoa; phylum Chordata; class Mammalia; order Carnivora; family Phocidae; genus Mirounga; species Mirounga angustirostris. The sequence continues at coordinate 84,073,060 of NW_026991720.1, read as the reverse complement.
AAAATGATCCTTTCTGCATCTTTTAAATAAAAGTGTTTTTCTCATAAGCACCATAAAGCTGTTTTCGGATAGCATTTCCCCCCTGGCTTTGTTCCTTATGGAGAGAGCAGTCTGACCATTTAAAGTAATCCCAATGAGTATCTAGAAAGGATAAGTCTGCACATGTTGTCTTCTGATAAACTCAGCTACATAAAGGATGTGTTCAAAATAAAGCAGGCCATGTGAATAGCCTCGAACAGGAATAAAGGCCTGCAGGGAAAGAGGAAGAAATGTGTCAGGGAGGCTAAAACTCAGAGTGAGGTGAGGCTTGCAGAACATATTAACAACTACAAAGGGGTTTTTCTTTATGTTCTGAACAGAACCAAGAGCAGCGAAGAGATAAACGGCTCTGTCTGTTTACAGCAGGCTGTAAACAGTTGGCAAAGAAAATGTGGAAGGATAGCAATACTCGCAAATAGAAAATTTCAATTCTGAGAGTAATATTTTTTTAAAAAACGATGAATACATAGCATCAAGTTTTTTTTTTTTTTGAGAAACCTGTCTAGAAACATCCTTAAGTAGTTTCAGAAAGATTATATGTCTGTTTCACTTTATGTCAACGTTAAATATTTATTGAGCTGTGGGTATCTCACAAGCCCCATTAATTCAACATAGTGAAAGTGGAACCCTTGATCATTTCCCCCAAATCTTCTCTTCTGTGTTCCTCATTTTGGTAAATGTCACTTGCCCTTCCGAGTTTTAAAGACAGGGGCCTGAATGTCATTCTTTTAACACCTCCCTTTCCCTCACTTCCTTATCACCAAATCCGATTTTACCTCCCAAATCTATTTCAGGTGTGCATTTTCCATCTCCACGGCCACCACTGTAATCCACACTCACCATCATCTACTGCCTGAATCGAAGCAACAACAAATTTGCTCTTGTCACAGGATCTGATTATGCTTAAAATCTCTCAATGGATTCCCACTGAATTTAGGATAAAACACAAAACCTATCAATTGGTCCCCACTTACTATTCCCCAGAGGCCTCATCGGTCACTGCCCTTCACTCACTGGATTTCCTTGAATAAGTCAGACTTTTCTAACCACAGGGACTTTGCACAGGCTCCCTCATTTGCCCACCCTTTCTCACCCTCCACACAGCTATCTCTAACTCTTTCTTTAGGTATCAGCTTAAACAACACCTCCTCACAGAAGATGTCCCTGACCTTTTATTTTTTTAAAGATTTATTTATTTGAGAGAGAGGGAGAGAGAGAGTGAATGAGCAGGGAGAGGGGCAGAAGAAGAGGGAGAGAGAGAGAATCCTCAAGCAGACTCCCTGCTGAGCACAGACCCTGATGCGGGGCTCAATCCCAGGACCCCAAGATCATGACCTGAGCTGAAGGCAGTCGCTTAACCAACGGAGCCACCCAAGTGCCCCCTGACCTTTTATTTTAAATCAAAACTCTCTATTATAATTTTTCATTGATCCTGTAGTTTTCCTATATTTACAAAATTGTATTCATGTAATTATATTTGTGAAATTATTAGTTTAATGCCCATCTCCCCAACTAGAGTATAAATTCCATCCGGGGAAGGATAATATCTATTTTGCTCACAGTGTATTCCTAGTACTTTACACAATGCCTGACACATAGTAGATACTTCAACAGACATATCTGAATGAATTGATCATAGTAGTGAAGGGTATGTGAGGAGAGTAGAAAGAAAGAGACAGAGTTGTAAGATACTTAAGAAAACGGATGAGGCATGGTGATTTGTGGGGGGTGGAGGACGATATAAAGGAGAAGATGAAATCTTCTCTGATTTGTAGCTTTGGAACCTGTATAGATGATGGTGTCATTACCTAAAGTTCAGGAAAAGAAGCTTCTGTGAGTGGAGTATAGTGAAATGAGTTTGGGGCACCTTTGATAGTTTGGGTTCAGGCGAAGAAGTTGTGAGTCGTGGGCTCTATTGTCTGGTGATTGGCAGAAGGCTCAGGATAAGAGATGTAATGTGTCAGGTTAAACTTCAAATACTGTGCAGCATGAATGAAACCTCCTTAGGGTATGCAGAAGAGTGAATGAAGTGCCTGAGAAGTAATAGAGAGCCAAGTAAAGAGAAAGTTTCAAGAAGTCATAAATGAAAATACTCATAGAACAAGGTTTTAAGTGGATCGTCAAACAGGAGGGTCACTGGTGGCCTCTGTAGAAGCAGTTTAATTCCTATGAGAGGGGCAGACATCAGATTTCAGTGGATTTGAATGAAAGGTAAGGGAGGAAGTGGAACTGAGAAATGGCTATGGGGTTGAAGGGATAATGTCATGGTGGTCTCACCCTCACCCCCATCAAAGGAAGATTGGGGGACAGCATGCTTACATTCAGATGAGAAGGTATCTGAACAGAGATAATCTGAAGACTCAGGATAATTGGTGAAATTATTTCATGAGGAGAGAGGATGAGATCTAGAGCACAAAAGGAGGAATTGACCTTGAGAGAGAAGCATCATCCAAGTTCTCATCAAGAGGCTGGAGCAGATCGTGTGTGTGTGTGTGTGTGTGTGTGTGTGTGTGTGTCTAATTCCCCAGGGTCTACCCTGTGGGGGGGCGGGGAGGGGGGAGGCCCATAGGGGAAGGGACTGGATAAGAGAATTCACTCACAGTGGCTGAAAGTGGCAAAATCAATTGGAGGGGGGGTGGTTCGTAGGGGTTCTGGTCATGCAGGTAGACTGGAGGAGAGAACAGAAATAACCTGTATTCAGGGGATGAGGCAAAGATGTAAACAGAAGAACAATTCCAAGGCAGTATGGCAGAGAAGTTATGCACACACAGCATGGGATAAAACGGACCTGGGTTCCAGTCCCAGCTCCATTTCTCACTATTAATGTCATCTCGTGTGACATCTACTACCAGGATTGACTCCTGGGCTCTGAGTGAGACCCTGGGTCTGCTTAGTGGCTCCTACTGGAGTGAGCATGAGCAATCCCCTAATTTCTCTACAGCTCAGATTCCTTATCGATAACAAAGTAAAGATAATAATAGCTCTTATTTTAGTGAGAACTTAATGCACTTTACATATTATCAATATAAAATGGTGCACAGTTCCATTTAATGCTTTTGATGCATTTTAAATTCTTTTTCTACAAATTAGAGGTGTGTTTTTCAGAAAGAGGTTCAATTTATTGTCGCAACAGGTGCATATTAATTTCTTAGTTGTTTTAGGCTTTTTGCTCTTTTAAACTTCCTTTTAAGTTCTTTTAAGCTGCCTTTTGCTCTGTGGAGTATGGCTTGCTTTGATTTGCTTTAAACAACAACAAAATTTTTTTTTTTTGCCTTAAACAAAGCAAACTATTGTTCTAATCCCATTAGTTTTTCATCAAGTTCCTACTGGTCTTGGCTAGAGGAGTAAGGTAGCCCACACTGACCTCACTCAACAGTCCTTATGCCCCAATATGAACTATACCCTCAGTTTGTAATGATTACATTGTAATTATTCCTTTATGAATTGTTTCTAGCTTTGCATTTTCCTATAACTATTTATATAATGGTTACTTAGACTTAACCAATAAACTGGTTTTAATGCTCACCACAATTCATTTTATTCCACTGTTTCTCCATTTTTGGATTTTGAATTTTGATCCTCTGTTGGCATATGTCCTCAAATTTTTCAGAAACAGCATATATGATGTCATAGTTAAAATAGTGGTCTTTTCAACGGGTCTATTCCTTAATCCTTGGAGGCTGTTTATCTATTACTTTACACAGCAAGAAAGATTTTGCACATGTGATTAAGGTTAAGGACGTTGAGGCTGGGAGAACGTCTTGGATTATCTGGGTGGGCCCCAACCAATCATCTAAGTCCTTAAAAATGGAGACCTTTCCTGGCTGCAGGTGGAGACAGATGGTGGGGTGAGGAGGGCTCAATTTGCCACTGGCTTTGAACACAGGAAAAAGGCCACAGGTTGTGGAATACAGGAGGCCTTTAGAAACTGAAACTGGAAAAGACAAAGAAATGGATTTCCCTCTAGAGATTCCAGAAAAGACTGCCTGCATGCTGACATGCTGATTTTAACCCAGTGAGACCCGTGTTGGGTTTCTGAGCTATCATGCTATCAGATAGTAAGTTTATGTTGTCTTAAGTCACTAAGTTTGTAGTCATTTATTGTAGCAATAATAGGTACCCTAAATATGTAGTATCTTTTCTAAGCACTTTCTAGTTTCATTAATGAATTCTGATACCACAATTTCTTTCTTTTAAACTCTGGGATTTTTTTTTTTCTATTGTTCTCTGACATTTAGTAATGCCAAGGACAAGCCTGGATCCATTCAGTTTTTGTTTATTTGCAATTAACTTTTCATTTTCTTATATGAATAATTGTGTAACATTTTCTTTATCCTTTTAAATTCTTCATAAATTATTAGAATATACTTAGGTGTGAATTTGTTTTAATAGTTCCCAGAATATAGTGAGTGCATTTGCTTCAAGTTTTCTCTTAAGTCTTTCTCCTCAAGATTTGGTATCTGGGGGCTGGATAGAAATGCTAACTCTCAGACCCAAGACCCACTGAATCAGATCTGTAATTTAACAAGACCCCCAGATGATTCCCATGCATATGTGAATCAAGGATAGTCTAGTAGTAGATTTGATCTCGACTGCTTCATTTTTTCAGTTTCTCTTTCTTTGTCCATTAACATGTATCAAAAGTAGGTCATGCCCTCCCTTTCTTCCAGGGGGTTATAATCAAAGCTCTTGGTTCACACTTCATTTCCTTTTCCCCTCCTCTGGTAAGTCTGACAAAGTTAGAGTTGGCCTCGGAACTGAGATCCCACGTCAAGAGCAATGTGGCTGGTAGCAGAGTGCTGTGCTTGGGACTGCTGTTGAGACGGAACACAGCTCGAGATCTGCTCCATAACTGGAGAGTTGCTCATGTTGGTTTCTCCATCATTAATTTCTTGCAGGATCAGTTTCGCCTTTTACTAACTCTAATGAATATTTTAATTTTCAGAGGTAATTCCAAGCTCCCAGATTTCCTTATTATGGCCTTTTCACTCAGTCAAGCATCACTCTGCTTGTTTTTTTTGCACTTCAGCCTGCTCTGCCCATTTCTGTTATTTCTTAAATGTTACATCTTCTAGCATCTGAGGATTCCAAGCACATTTTCTCCATTTCTTCTGTTTTCTGAAGTAAATCTGGTTCCATGTCATGCTGTTCCTCCTAATCGTTAAGGCTAATTATAATGATCCCTTTCTTACATGCTTCCCTATTTTGTTATATACCCATGCTGACTTTTAGAACTTCCATTCATTTTAAAAGGGAAGATTTATCCAGATGCAGGCTCATGAACTCCATTGCTGCCCGCGTGAGCGACTGCGTGACATAACACCAGCTCTGGATTTCACACAACAGTGAACACATGCCCAGTTTGCTGCCAGACTTCCATCGGCAATCGTGTCCTATAGCTTTCCTGGACTGTGGGGAGACCTTCTCTCAACACAACTTCCCATTTTATTTGCTTGCTTTGGGAAGAAACACTTGCGTCATAAAAAAATCTGTGATGGTCGCTATCTACTGCCCCTAGGCCTCTTACAGCTCTGCCTCCATCCGCAGTGCTCCATGTAATAGCGCCACCGTCCTCTTTTCTCTGCTTTCTGTTACGCTGTGCTTTGGGATTTGAGATTTCAGAATTGGTTAAAAGAGAGTAATTGGGAAAAGAGAGTGGTTGGTTATTCAGTGGGGAGGAGGTTTATTTATTTATTTTCAAAGAGTTTATTTATTTATTTGTCAGAGAGAAAGAGCACAAGCAGGGGGAGCTGGAGAGGGAGAAGCAGACTCCCTGCTGAGCAGGGAGCCCGAGGCGGGGCTCGATCCCAGGACCCTGGGATCATGACCTGAGCCAAAGGCAGACACTTAACCGACTGAGCCATCTGGTCATCCCGGGTGGGGATGAGGTTTAAACACAACTGTCCCTGCCCTATAAAGCAATACCTAAGCAGTCTTATGATTGCTAGAATCTGTGAATCTTGACATTTTCTATGTTTTTTTAGTGCTTTACTGGGATGTTGGGAGAAACACGTAGGAGATTTTTTTGACCTGATGTCATTTTAAATAGAACTTCTTAGTAGCGTTAGTCTGTTAATGTAAAGAACAATTTTATCTCTTGTTTATATGTTATATATACATAATATACACACTGCTTATAAACGAACGTCTGATATGTAGGCAGAACTGACATTTGCTTATTTCCTGTTTTGACTAACTTAACCAGTTAAGGCTTGAAATAAATCTTCATTTAAGGTCCTGGCATCCCTGATTAGCATCACTTAGGCACAGCTGGTGGAGATACAGAACAAATAGCATCACAGGATTGCCCCTGGAATGTATTTTTCAATCAAAATCACAGAACAGAGATAAAAATAAATTTGCTTTGTCGTAGGAATTCTTGGTGCAATTGAGTTTTTTTTTTTTCTCACACCCCCCTTTCTTATCCCTTAGGTTCTCCTGTGGGACTCTCCACAGAGAAAGGAAAGATGGTTCTAACGTATCCACCATGGAGCAGAGAGTCATAGTCTGTATCTCAGTACATGGGTCATCGGAAGGAACTTCACTGACCGTAGTTTGTAAATCAATGTTTTACATAAAGTGAAGACAAAAGATGCTGCTTTAGTTTGGGTTCTCCCAAAAGCAAACCCTGAGATGGCGACTTGAGTGATCTAGGAAGCATGAATAAAGAACGAAGAAAGTGAATTAGGGAAGTGAAACCCGCGAATGAGCAGAGAACCACTGTGTGCCCCTGGACTTCTGAGCAACTGTAGGGAACCCACACATCAGAATCTTCCCACTGTGGGGTGGTGAGGCTCAGTATCCTTGACTCTCCTTTGCCCGGTGGGGGATAAGGATCGCTCCTCATAATTCTCCCCCATTTCTGGGTTGTCTCTGTGTAAGGCCGGGGAAGCACCCGCAGGGTCAGAGGAAGTTCTCAGAGAATAAGAGACTCCAGTGTGTGAGGCAGGACTCTCAGTTAGCTGGAAACGTCCACAGCTGCCTGTACTCAGGTGAGTGGAAAAGATACAAAGTAGCAGATCTTATTGACAAAAACAAGCAGACCATATCTGTGGCGGGAGGAAAACCCAAGTAAGTATGCACTTAGAGTGATTATTTTGGGGAATGAAGGATTTACATCGTGTTAAAGTGGGGATGGCAAATGAGTATCGACTCTCATGCCGGCTTTGATCACCTGACTGCCTGGAGTGCTGTGTCGAGGAGGATTCTCAAAAGGCTCGGTAGGAAATGGCACCTTTATCATTTAGCATCCCAGACATGGAAATGGGAGGACAGAAGGGTGGCATGTGAGCCATGTATTACCCACCCTGCTTTAAAGTGGAGACTATTTTTTTGTATTAATGTAAGTGCTGACTGAGACATCTTTAATGAACTACAATAAATTCTTCTGCAGATTTGACCTTTCAAAATGCACAGCATGTGGAGTGTCTTCAGTTACTGGGAGGATTCTCCAATTAATGTTATGAATAAGACAGTATTGGGATAAACTTCAAAGGCACAGCAGTTACAACAGGTATTAGCTTTGTCATTTTGCTACGTGTTTCAAGTAAACATGCTAATTTATTTTCTCACAGATATGTACAAAACGAAATGGGGTCATGGTGTTAACGGGAAAGTATAAAAGGGATCAAAGGCAGACAATGCTCAGTGGTGTTGGTGCCTAGTCATAGCATCAATGTTGAGACAAGTGTAGTTCATTTTGGCGGTAGGGGGGTGGCTCGAACACTTAAGTTTTACTCTCTTCGCAAATTTGAATTACACAATTCAGTGTTAACAACTATGAATATGTTAATTAACTAGATGGCATGGATCCTTTCTTTGTGTGTATCAAATCACAATGTACAATTCTATTTGTCAATTATACTTCAATAAAACAAAAAAAAAAGGTCTTGGAGGAAGAAAATAGTCATTAAATTCAAGTGGGGGGAAAAGTAATTCATCTGTCATAATGTCTTAATGAGGAAAATATTGCCATATACCCTGGGACATGATTTTAACTGAGTCTAAGAATAAGTACAATATCAAATCTCAATAACTTGTACCATTGCAATTCAAATTGATTTCAAGTCTTGTGGTTATTACTTCCTAAATATTCCTCCATTCTCATCTCCAGTGATGCATCTGAGTCCAAACTACCATCAGGCTCTGCCGGTATCCCTATAGCCAATGAACTTCCTTCCATCTGTTCTTCATTCTGTGGTCACGGTAATCTTTCCAGAGCGTAAATCTGATCATGTTGCTCCCCTACTTAAATCCCTGTAATCAGCTTCCCACTGCATGTAAGAACAAAGGGAAAATCCTTTAGAGAATTTTAGTCTGTTCCCCATCCATCTTTCTAGCCTCACCTTGCTCTGGATGCCCACCTGCTTTGCTTTCTCTACTCCGGGGTCAGGAACCTTCTCTCAGTCCTTCAAACCCTTGAGGCTCTGGTTCACCATGAGGCCTTTGAACCTGCTTTCCTGCCTGCATCACCAAGTTAACTCCTGTCTACTGTTTAGATCTTGGTTCCAGTGTCATTTCTTCAGGGAAGGCTTTCTGGATCTTTCTAAGCCAAATCCCATGATTAGAATCTCTCAGGGCTCCAAGAACCTCTCCTCAACACTCCTTTCTTCCCATTTTACAGCTGAGACCACTTACTGGTAAAGGTATGAATTCTTATGATCGATAACCTTTTCTCTTTGCCATGAATCTAAAAAGTTCCCAGATGGCAGGGATCGTATCTGTATTTTTGTTCATCATTGATTCTCCAGCTCCTGGCACAGTATCTAGCAATAGCAGGTGCTCCCTAAATATTTGTTGAATGAATAACAGAAATGTCAACATGCATTTTTACCAAGACTCAAAATTTTCATTTCTCTCCAAGGAAAATCTCACATTTATTTAGCAGTTTATCATTTAAATAGCACTTTGGGGCATATTGTTATATATTCCTTGTGAAATTCCTGTGAAGGAGGTGGGGAAGGAATGATTACACACATCTCACAGAAGAAACCAAGGTTCTGAAGGTGTCCTGCCTACAGGCATGCAAGAAGGAGGTGGCAGAACCAGGACTCAGCCCACATCCTCTCTGGCTCCCAGTCTAAAATTCCTTTCCCACAAACAGTCTGTCATAGCGTGATGACAGGTTATTATGCAATTAGCAGACTAGTTAACTGCTCTGATCTTGTCCTAAGCTCTTCCAGAATCTTGTAATCTCAACTTGGGTATAGCTTGTTGGTTTTACATTCAGTGGAAGAGAAGTGGCCAGCAGCAGTGACCGCCTAGAGGCCCATGACCCTGGGGGCTATAATAGTGAAGGATGAGTTACTAGGTGCATCATGACCTATTATGTATTTTTTTTTTAAAGATTTTATTTATTTATTTGAGAGAGAGAGAATGAGAGACAGAGAGCACGAGAGGGAAGAGGGTCAGAAGGAGAAGCAGACCCCCTGCCGAGCAGGGAGCCCGATGTGGGACTCGATCCCAGGACTCCAGGATCATGACCTGAGCTGAAGGCAGTCTCTTAACCAACTGAGCCACCCAGGCACCCACCTATTATGTATTTATTTGCTCCTTAGAAACTCCACCGGAAGGAACATCATCCCAAGATGCTGTTCTACGTAGGAAAGAAAGTTAACAGAGAGCCTGTGGAGTCTCACATGGGCAGAAGTGGACAAGTGGAAAAGCAGGAGAGACACAGACATCTGGGTCTGAAGGAGCCAGATGTGCTGGGCAGAGAACAAAGCCCTCCAGAACTCCAAAGTTTTCCAAAATGTCATTGTATCGCCTTGGGGTTTCATAGATGACAGGATGAAGGGAAGGCTCCTGGGCTGTCAGCAATATGCCATGCTTGGGCCTGACACATGTATTATAGCATGTTGGATTGATAGCATGTTGGAGCCATCAGGGTCCTTCCAACCACCCGATTCCTCAATTTACAGATGCAGTCATAGAGTGTGTCTCAGCAAATCATCACAGAGCTGATGACTTAACCGCTAGATGCATGTGAACATCACAAGTGACGTGACACTTTCGGAGAAGGGGGTAAAATCCCCTCTTAGACTCTCTTCCTACTAGTCGACCTCTAAGCTAAATAAAACCTTGTTTTGTTTGGGTTTTAATCTTAAGAAAATTAGTGAAGGCGGGGACAACATTTTGCACTGGCAGAACTATCTTTTGTTAACAATGAACTCTTAGTGAGCCCACAATACATATTTTTCAGTTGGATTAAATTCCAATAAGTCATCAGATCATTTCTGAGTAATTTCCCATTATCTTTAAGTCACTTAAAAGAGTAGAAACTGGGGTGCCTTGATGGTGTAGCTGGTTAAGCGTCTGACTCTTGGTTTCAGCTCAGGTCGTGATCTCAGGGTGGTGATCTGAGGATGAAGCCCCACATCGGGCTCTGCAGTCAGGGCAGAATCTGCTTTAGACTCTCTCTCCCTTCCTCTCTGCCCCTCCCCCACTGTCTCTTGTTGGCGCACTCTCTCTCTCAAAAATAAATAAATCTTAAAAAAAAAAAAAGAGGCCTGTGAAAAAGGGAGACTTTCAGGCTTCTAACAACCTCATTGGCTATCGAAAAATAAACAGGGTTTGAAAAAGTGTGAACCACCTTCTGTCACCTGTAACACATCGTGTTTATGTCACTTGGACCCACCTGGGAACTCTGTGGATCTGTTTGCTTTCTGAAGCCAAATTAATGCCAAGGGGTTCATTCTCACCTTGGATTCTCCACACAGTTTCAGTTGGGGACTAGACAGGCTACATCTAGATTTTTCCCTAGTATAATTAATCAGTTACGAACCAAACTTTACAGTAAGAGGTAGCAGCTTACAGCCCGGCAGGTGTGTCCCCACAACTGGTACCCTGCTCATACTGAATCTGGTACTTCATCACAGCCAATATTTCATGCCTCCTCTGTCCTCATGTGCTCCTGCATGAATGGGAACTGGAACATTACCTTCCTTCTGTATGGATGAAGGTCAAGCTGGGACTCCAGCCGCTGTGCCTGTTGACGGGCTGCTCTGATTAACAATGACTCATGTTTTACAGAGAAGCATGGAGAACCTGCCGCATCTACCTCTTTAATGAGATCAGGGTTCACTCCTAAGTCCTCATTTTCTCACTTTACTCTTGTTCCCTTGGGGTCTCCTTCGCTCTGTGGCTTTAGTTTCCATCTGCATGAGAATAATCTGTAGTGTTGTCTTTCTATTTTTGACCTCTGTTATTTACACTCCTCAGCCCCACCTGCCCTTCACTTCTCACTTACTCGTTCACTCACTTGTTCATTTATTTTTTCATCATGAAACAGATATTACCAAATGACTACTGCAGACCCAGCATTGTCTCTCTGGATAGCTTACTGGCTAAGACAAAGGCATTACTTGATTTTGCTGAATCTGCTACACCTGCTTCCTCTGTCCTCACCCCTTTTCCACCTCTCACCCACACACTCTCTGGGATGAGCTTTTTTATCCCCAGGGCTTCTCCTACTGGTTAAGACTTCTAAACCTGCTTCCAAATCAGCCCATCTCTTCCCTGAGGTCAAGCCCAAGTATCCATCTGTATCTACGCTGGCCATTCCATAGGGCTCATGCCCAATGATAAATGCAGTCTCTTCCCCCTATGGCTTGTTCCACCTTCCAAAGACCCTCAGTCCATAGATGGCACCCAGTCTTCCAAGCTGGAAACCTGGGGCTCTCTGCAAATCTGTCCTCTCTACCCCTCCACATTCCATTGGTCCTGTAGTTCAAGCTCCTGGATATCTCTTGTACTGACATCTCCTCTCCATCCTCATGGAGCCTTGAGAACTCTAGAACTTCATAACTTCTTGCCTACATTGCTGTAAATAACCTCTAACTAACTGGTCACCCCTTCCCTCTATTCTTGCCCTCTGAGATCATTTTTCCTATCGATGCTAGAGAAGTCCGTTTTAAGGCATAAATCTGAGCATATCACTTCTCTTTTCTTCTATACCGGTGTCCCATTTGCTGCAGAATGAAGTCCAAACTCCTTAGCATACAAGCTGCTCCGTGAGCTGGCTGCCGGCATCTGCAGCCTCATTGTTCATGGAGACTCACCTCACATCCCTCGCTCCATCTGTCCCACTCCACTCGTGGTTCTCAGAATACCCAGGATGTTTGACAACTCTATCTTTGCTCTGTCCGCCATGCCCATTTCTATCAGGAATTCCCTCTTCATCCTGCCTTCCTGGCAACAAATGACTTCTTTTGAGCTCTTAGCCCACCTCTTCTGTGAAATGGTCTCACTACTCTCTCTTCCAGCTAGAATTGACCAGTCTTTTTTTTTAAAGATTTTATTTATTTATTTGACAGAGAGAGAGAGAGAGAGCATGAGCTGGGGGAGTGGCAGGCAGAGGGAGAGGGAGAAGCAGGCTCCCTGCTGACCAGAGAGTCTGATGTGGGGCTTGATCTCAGGACCCTGACATTATGACCGGAGCCGAAGGCAGATGCTTAACCAACTGAGCCACCCAGGTACCCTAGAATTGACCAGTCTTATCTCTGTCCTCAATGGCATCCTGGCTGCACCTCTATCATAGTACCTGGAATACATCAGGGCACTTGTTTTTTTAATTCAAAGATGATAAATTTCATTTACTGTAAAAGCAATTTAAGAATATCCAGTTAAAATCTTATCCCAATACTACCCAACACAACCAAGAAACAGTTATACACTTTTACTTTAGAGATAAGGATATAAAGCAAGAAGGACCACATCAAGGCTGCGATTCAAACTCAGAAAGACAAAGGGTTCTTAGGTCTCCTTCAGGTCAGAACAGAGGGTACAATAAGATTAGGGCACTGTGTCTATTAGGTGCCACAGTCTAGACTGCTGACTAGAATATATAAGTGTCTTGAAGGTAGCGGTCCTATTCTATTTATCTTTGCATCCCCAATGCCTACAAAATCAGTAGGTATTTAATGGATACTTTCAATCATTTAATGAATGCTTGCCAAATAAATAAATTACAAAGATATTTATTATGAAAAACAATTCTATAGTTTGATATTTTGTCTGTTTTAAAAAATTATTTTTATTGTTAGCTATAATTAATTATTGTTAAAATATTTTATTATTTTATTGTTAATGGTTCATGCCCTCCATTTCCCTTCAGTGGAAGATCAGAACAAGGGAAAGCCAGCTTATATTTCATCACGAGGCACACATTACCTTAAGTAACTTGACCATGAGACTGTAAAGGAAGAGAATTGCGGAATTTTAGAACTAGAATGGACTGAAGCAAACATTTTCTCTAATTTTTTCATTATACAGATATACCATGAGGTTACATAGCTAATTAATGGCAGAACTGGGATAAGATTTTCATTCAGTGGCCTTATCACCCTGTCATATTAGAGAAGTAGTTTTTATTGAGCTTTGATTATGTGCCAGGCACTGCTGTGGGTCACATATTGATTTTTACCCCTGGTCTCAGCAGATGGATGCAGTTGCTAAGGCTATGACCCATATATTGTATTTGGTACCCCCTCCTTTCTAGTGCTACTGGACCTGTACTGAACATGCACATTTTGCGGGGGGGTCCACTCTGACATGTTGCTATGTTGTTTCTCTGAGCTTGAGCATCTCCTGAAATGCCTAAAAAGCCTTCCTTGGTTCTTGACCTTTACTACATTAACTGTCCTCAAAATGGTCCTCTGCCCTATTAATGGCTCCATCAGACTTAAATTCCTAAGACAGGTCAATAGTCCTCTTATTGCTCCTTGCTCTAAGAGGAGGCCTCTCCCATGGCTTTTTCATCAGGCTGACTGCTCCCTCTACATGACTTACCCTTAGCCCTACTCCACCCATTATCCAATTTTCCCATTTACTCATGAAGTACCGTTATCCCCCAGGCACCTCTTTCTCACCCTTCCAAAGCTACCAAAGAGTTTATTGTCTCTTGCTTCTTACTTACATTGTGAGATCTCTGAAGTGTTTAGTTAGAGAACTAGACTAAATTCATTGTTTGGAACGAAAAGATAGTTATTTAGCATGATGCTGTGGGGAACTGGGTGTGGCCCAAATCATGACCAAAAGGTGAAATAAGAACATGAAATCGACAGAGTAGAAGCATACATGCACAGTGAACAACGTGATAATTATAAGGATGTGAGGAAAACTCAGGCTGTTTTATTATACTCATATTCTATCTTCCACATCTGGAAGATAGAGTGTGATTACTAGTGATTTAAATGATGGTGAATATATTTAATTAAAAAAATAAAAATGCAAAACGTAGCTTTTTCAAAAGCCCTGGATATTTGAGAGAGGAGAGAGGTTCACGCTGAGTATTCCCGTGTTGGGTATACACATCCTGTTGTCTACTTATACAAGTGTGTTTCTCCGAAATATCCCCAAATCCTAGACGGTTTAAATGAAATGCACCATGTGTTCTATGGGATGGCAAATAATCATTGTTGATTTCTTTTTCTCTTCAGCAGCTGTTTCAACTCATACACACAATCTATCATTAAGTTTCCTAGCTTGCCAGCTTCGCTAGCTCTACAGAGAGAAATAACACAAAATAAGGAAAAGCGGGAAAGCTTCAAGCAACAAGCACATCTCCTGAGTTCTTACTCTATGCTAGACAATGTGCTAAGCGGTTCACATTATGCTGTTTGTTCTTTACAACAACCTGTGTGGTAGGCTGTCTTACCATTCTGTTTTATAAATGAAGAACAGAAGATTCAGAGAGATCAAAACTGGGATTTTAAACCTAGGTCTCAATCCAATACTCTTTCTTTTTTTAGATTGATTGATTGATTGATTATTTATTTATTTATTTATTTGAGAGAGAGCATGAGAGAGCACGAGCAAGGGGAGAAGCAGAGGGAGAGGGAGAAGCAGACTCCCCGCTGAGCAGGGAGCCCAACTCGACTCCATCCCAGGACCCTGGGATCATGACCCTCAGGTCAGATGATGCTTCACTGACTGAGCCACCGAGGCGTCCCTCAACCCAGTACTCTTAATCACTGTTTTTATTTTATTGTCTACAAACACAATGTGGTTGAAAATGGCCAGTGTGACACTGTGATGCTACATCTCTATTGATTGTTAGAAGAAGTCTAACAGGAGTGTGAGGTGGAGTTGAGTTTTGCCATTTCATGCTTCCTAGTACATGAGGTTCTTTTGTTGTGGGGCACTTACTGAACTAACATATGAAAAGAAAGAAAAGAGGATCTCCTTGGATAAAGTGGGAATTGATACCCAAAGCTTGGATATTCCTCAAACCATAAAAAATTCAGATAATTAACATTAATTGAAAAGTGCTTATGATAAAACCAAAAATCAAACTCAACCCCAACCCATAAAGCTTACTCAGGGTTGAAGAAATAATCAGAAAATAACCAGAAGGAAAAAAGCCTACCCTGTGAAACATGATCATGGGCTGATACCCTCGACAACACAAATGTCCATATTTCTGCAGATCATAAATCACCTAATTATTGCCCAGTCAAGGAAGTAAAGCAGAAGGCCCTCTCACTTCTCTGCCTACTCCATAGCAGTCTCTGTGGGGCTTCTATCTTTTAAGACTTGCGACTCCCAAGCCTATATTTTATTCCATTACCTCATTCTTCATTTAGGAAGATTAGAAAAACATGCATGTTCTCTCATTCTGTTCCCTAGACCATTTGTTCTTTCACCTTTGGTCAAATGCTTTCCACTTTTAAGAGCCTTTTGCACTGAAGGAAAAAAAAATAGTGCTCTCACATACTTGACCTGTGGGTCTGGAGAACCATTCGGAGATGTTTTGTTTTGTTTTTATTTTTTAATAAGAGTCAGCTTTGAAATTTCTGGAAAATTGGAATTGTTTTCTGTAAGTACTTATAAAGAGGGAAGTCTTAAGTGGTGGTACTGCAATCCAATGGAGAGAGGAGAATAACTTTCCTTTTTTTTTTTTAAAGATGTTATTTATTTGAGAGAGTGAGAGAGAGAAAGTGGTAATAATTGAAAAATGATACTAATAAATATGCTAAGTAATCAAAGATCACCCTCAAAATGTTGATAAAGACCCATGAGACAATTTATTTCACCAAGACCATTTAGTGTTAATGCCACTAGTCTCTCTTATGATTTATGGCCAGTATTTTATATTTCCCCTCCTTTTTTTTTTGCATTAAGATGAGAACAGAGAAATTTATGGTATAAAATTCGGTAGCTACCTCGCACAACCCTTATGCATTTTGGAATCCATAACTGGAAAGGGACTGGATGAGTATAAAATATCACCGCTATATTCATTATTATTATTAAATCAATTTTTATCAGAGCCACTGCTTTTCCCAGGCACTTAGAACACTATTTTAAAACAAAATTGTTCCTACATCTTTTAAGCTTACAAAGACTCAGTACAATTGACTTGTAGAAGCTATTGCTTTCCCGTCCATTTAGTATCCCTTGGATTAAAATCACGTAAAGCCCTAGACTGCTTGAGTCAAAGGCAAGTGTTACACTGATACTTCCTTGTTCTCGGTTACTGCAGAGTACACAGATGTCATCGTGGAACGGGAGAGTTTGCTCAGTTGGTATGCTTATACTTTTGGGTTGATCT
Source organism: Mirounga angustirostris (assembly GCF_029215605.1). Classification (NCBI taxonomy): domain Eukaryota; kingdom Metazoa; phylum Chordata; class Mammalia; order Carnivora; family Phocidae; genus Mirounga; species Mirounga angustirostris. The sequence goes on along the minus strand of NW_026991720.1, from coordinate 84,056,469 downwards.
ACTTCATCTTGGGGTTGGGGTACAGGAGCAATGAACAGTGTAGTTTATGTAGGAGCAAAAGAAATTATTATTCTGTTCTTAGACTAGTTAAAAGGAAAGGTATTTTTTGTTTGTTCGCTTGTTTGTTTTTTACCCATAGATGACTTCTGAGGTGAGTTATTAGGTTGTACGGGCTAGAAAGAAAGACCTCCACTCATTATTCTTCATAACCATTTACATTTTACAGAGTGAGTCATAAAATGCTTTTTTTGGGTTTTATTTCATCGAACATGTTTTTTTGGGTAAGAAGTGTATCAGTAAAAAATAGACTGTTTTCCTACTTTGCCTTATTTCAAGACTCTCAATTTTAAAGAGGAAAAGCCTCTTGGTGAGTGACCGTCTGGGAATTTACTACCTCTTGGCCCATCGCTGAAGTTCACGTTCCCGTGGCTGCCGGTCATGCCACTGTGTCCTCCTGACCCAGCCTGATATCCGCCTCTAAGACCGGTTCCTCCCCTCCTCTTGCTCGCTGTCCACTTCAATGCACTCAGACACCCAGGCTGGCCCGGGAACAGTAAATACCCGAAGCAAATTGCCTGCCAGCCTGCACTTCTGAGCACTGCTTCCCTGGAGTTCATTTTTGGGATATTTCACTACTACTCCACCACCCAATGCTGACTACTCACCGAAAGGCCAGTTGTCAGTCCATGCTAACCTTTCACCTTGAATTCTAACCTGTTTATTTTCTGAGATTTCAAAGGTTTTTTTGTTTGTTGTTGTTGTTAGATATTTTTTTTATTATCTTGTATTTCTCTTTTAGCATTTTGTGTTTTCTCGTACATTACATTTTTCTTTTTAATTAAAAGAATTTTTTAAAATTTTTATTTAAAAATATTATTAAAAAATTTAAAAAATGTTTGTATCTAAATGCAATTTAGTTAACATACAGCAGCAATGTGCACAATAGCCAAACCATGGAAAGAGCCCAAATGTCCATCGACCGATGAATGGATAGAGAAGATGTGATATATATATATATGTATATGACATATACATATATATATATCACACAATGGAATATGACTCAGCCATCAAAAATATGAAATCTTGCCATTTGAGATTTCAAGTTTTTATTTACACACACAAGCAGGCTTGCCTGTCAGTCCATCTCTAAGAACACCAGGCCTCTGCTTGTTACCATCAGTAGAAACAACCTAGATGGCCATCTGGTGAAGGCCTTCTGCCTATTTAATTTATAAAAGCCGTACTCATTAAAAAATATTTTTGAGCATTTACTATGTGTTTGGCTTCAAGTGTTCCATCTTTCTCCACCCCAGAGTTTTAGAAGCAAAGCTATTTTAGGACACAATTCCAAAAGCAAAGTAGCCTGAATATTGGCTGGGGTAAGACTGCTCCAACATCAAATTCACGTTGGACAAGAGCTGGTCAGAGAGAGGCCAGTTTCTTCCTGTACACCTCTATCTATGAAGCATTCTGGGCAAGGGCTTTATTTCTCCCTAGTCCTCTTCCCTCCACACGATTAAAATATTGCTAAGTAAATTAAAACTTGTCTTTTAGTCCTTTGAGTGTCCAATGGCAGGTCTTTCAGCCTCCGGCCGACCACAGTGCACAATTCCAGGGGGCACTGGCATAGGATAGATAGTCGAAGACGTGACAGTGTCTTAGATAATTCTCAAATTATCTTTGGCACAAGACTAGTTGTTTTTTTTTTTTTTTTTTTAAAGATTTTATTTATTTATTTGAGAGAGAGAATGAGATAGAGAGCATGAGAGGGGGGAGGGTCAGAGAGAGAGGCAGACTCCCTGCTGAGCAGGGAGCCCGATGCGGGACTCGATCCCGGGACTCCAGGATCATGACCTGAGCCGAAGGCAGTCGCTTAACCAACTGAGCCACCCAGGCGCCCAAGACTAGTTTTTTTTAAATCTCTAATCCATTAAGAGCTAATACTTTAGAAAGCTAATTATTAGAAGACTTAAAAAAAATATAAACCCCAATTTAAAACAATTATTTGATTCAACAGACATAAAACTACTCAAAGTAGTTTACTATTGGATTTTTAAGTGCTTGCTCTCAATTCCTTACATCTTTTTTGGGCACTGGTGACATCAGTTTCTAAACGATATTGGTCCATGGACTATACTCCAAGCAACACCCACGGGTCAGGGACATAGATTACATGGAATGGTGCTCCCTAGTGTTGTCCAGGGCGAGCTCCTGCCTGAGCCCCCAGCATTTGCCAGTTTAACTGTATGTCAGAGAACAACTAGGAAAGGTATCAACATGTATAAAAAAAGGAGAAAGGGGCAGCAAGAAATTCTCATGGAGACTTCGATATATTGGCAAATTAATCGGTTATAGACAAAATACAAGGCATCACCATCCTTATTTAAACCTTATACCTGGGCCCTAAACCAACTTGGATTTAGGACTTCATGTCCATGCTCATTAGTGATCGATGCCACTGGCAGCAAATGAGACTTTTTCTAGTTAAGTCGGATTTTCTGGCCAAAGTCCAATTTGGACAATTGCCTCTACCTACATGAATGCCTCCCACCACTGAAATTGCAGCTCTTCCCTTAAACTACTGTATAGTATCTCAGGCTGCCTTTGGAAAGCTGCCATTATAAACTCTAGAGGTAACTACCTTTTTCTACCAGGTGAAACAATTAAAAAAAAAGTTCGTATGAGTATGTGTACGTGTGTGTATGTGTGTGGGTCTTCCTCTGTGAGGTTTATGAACATACAAATGGCTTCTCAAAGGAAAAAAAAAAACTGTTAGCTAAATGTACAGTCAGGATGATACTTTTATCAGAGCAGGAATTTCACTGGATATTTATATAAGGCAGTGAGACCACAGAACGGAGTCTTCTGTAAATAAGATGTAAATATGAAGATGCAAATGCCAATAATTGAACGGCCTGGAAAAGCCTGGTTAAAATCAGACTTTAGTTTGATTATGGATATTTTGTGGGATAGTATTATTGAAAAGAGAGACTTAAAAAAGATCTTTAAGAAAAGTTTAGGGCATAAGTCTATTTAAGGCTTCCACCTCTCTGCATAATTTTGGTGTTCCTATTCTTTTCTTGTACAGTTGGTGTAAAAAGGGCTATAAAAGTATAACTCTCTGAATATTCATTTAAAAATAAAAATAGACTTCTTAGCTACTTTCCCCCCTTTTTCTGAATCTAATTCCTTACTGTTGCCAGAGACATTTTCCTAAACCATGTTCATCACACAATTCCCTTATGAAGCATCTACATTTGTTCCTCACTCCCCATCAGAACAAATCTTAACTTTCCTGCTGGGTCTGTAAGACCCTACAGGATCTGTCTCTATTTCTCACTGACCCAACATTCTCTCCAATTACTTCCCAGCATGAACGTTCATTAGAGCTGGGCTGCTCTCCAAAGAAAACCTTGAACCTGTCCTAGGTCTTCTCATTTCTAACAAATCTGTTCAAGGTGGGAAGTCCTCTCCCCGTTCTCCATCCTTTGAGCCTTAAATCCTTGTCCACCTTGGGTCTCCCCTCCCAGAGTCTTCTCACTTTTATTTGTATCACAGGATTTATACTTTAAGTAAGTATATTCTCTCTTCTATTATTTCTTGGTTGTTCGTGTGCATTAACTCCATCTCCTTAAGAAATGATGTACTCTTCACAGGTAGATAGAACGTTCTCTTTCACGTTGTGTGGAAAGCCTGGCCAGTCTTCCCTCTGCCTCTCATTTGGCACTTCCCCTCTCCCCCAACACCTAGGGAAGGGGTGCCTCAGGAGCACTGCATCGACTCTGACTCAGGGACTTTTAAAAAATCCCTAAGGAGCATCATCAGTCATTGTGAATACCAACGTTGTTGGTCAAGGGCCAGAAAGTAAATGTTTCACACTCTGGAGACTATGTGGTCTTTGTTACAATGACTCAACTCAGCCATTGTAGCATGAAAGTGGCCATAGTCAGTACAGAAACAATGACTGTGACTGTGTTCCAATAAGCTCTTATGGACAATGAAATTTGAATTTCATGTCATTTTCATATGTCAAAAATAGTATTTTTCATTTGATATTTTTAAACATTTAAAAATGCAAAAATTGTACCTTACCCAACCTTACTGCAGTAATTACTTTGCAATATATTCATACATGAAATCACAACACTGTGCACCTTACACTTACACAATGGTGTATGTCAATTATATCCCAATAAGGCTGAAAAAAAAATTCAAAACCTATTCTTAGCTCAAGAGGCATTCAAAAGCAGATAGTGGGTCATAGTTTGCTAACCCCTGTCCTAGATCATTGTTCCTAAAGTTGTGGCCTCTAGACCATCTGCATCAGAATCACCTAGGCTTGGGAGTTATAGAGAATATAAATCTGGGACCGAGTGAAGCAGAATTTCTGAGCATATTCAGGATACTAACACATAGCTGTGAATCACCACCTCTAGAATGGTAGTGATGCTTTAACTTTGTGAGTTAGTACTGGGAAGCCAGGAAGCAAGGTTCTAACAAGATGGGTCAATAACAGAGCAGGCTCCTTAGGAATCTATTTTATAAGACTTATAGCTTGGGCGTCAGAGTGGCTCAGTCAGTTGGGTGTCTGCCTTCGGCTCGGGTCATGATCCCAGGGTCCTGGAATGGAGTCCCGCATCTGGCTCCCTGCTCCTCAGGGAGCCTGCTTCTCCCTCTGCCTCTCTCTCTCTCTCTCTGTCTCTCATGAATAATTAAATTAAATCTTAAAAAAAATAAAAAGACTTATAGCCTGCTGGAAGAACATCAACAACAAGGACCCCATGCTTTTAATCAGCATTTTAGAAACTTTTTTAGATACAAATGATTTAAAACCTGGGAATTCTGAGTATTTGCACTTTTTTAAGTTAAGTTTAAGTACATGTTATTTGGAATATTAGTAGATGTGGGAAGTCTTTATTTAACTTAAATTTACTAAAAATAGAAACGTATTCATGGGGAAGGAAAGGAACTCACATTCCTTGTTAAATATAATGTGTGTTAGACGAAAAATGTAACAGGGAAACCATCTTTATGTTTCTGCCTCTGGAGCTGAGTGAGCCCTTTGTGATTCATGGCAAACTCAGAAGAAATGATTTATTTCATTATGAGCAAACACTTCTGAAGGGCAGATATAATGCACTTCTAAAGACCCTGTATAAACTCATTTACCTAAAACACTGAATTATAAAAAAGCATCTGCTAGGAAGAAGAGCCATCTGGAATGCAGTACCCACAGGGGCCCTTTGGCCAATATGAATCAGTAGAGGCTGGAATGTGACCCACCTGAGTAGAATGGGTCTGGTAGTTTCTGAGCCACAAACCATCATCACATGCATTTTGCAAATCATTCCCAAACTCTTAAGGAAAGGTGTGGAACAAGGGACAAATTAGGGCTTGACTCACGTCTAACTACTAGCCAAGATTTATTGAGTAGCTCCTCTGTGTCAGGCACCGTGATAAATGCTTTACATGGACGTTCTGGTTTAATCCTCTTGACAAACACACATGTAGTTTTACATTTTACAGGTGAGGACACTGAGTTTTCGACATCATAAGGAATGTGTCTAAGATCCCAGAGGTCAAGTCAGGACATAAATTTGAGCTCAGGGCCTGTGTTCCTAACAACTCTATTGGCTACCCAATACAATCACATTGGAGGGAAACAAGGCTTTGGAGGGTTTTCTTTCACTCTAGCTGGGGAAGAAACCAGAGACTGGGTGCTGGGTAGACTCTGGCAAATGGGTTTAGCCTCATGGCAAAGAGGCCAGCACTCTGGTGTGACCTTGTGCTAGGTCAGGAGGAGGCCCCCCTTTTATCCTACTAGGACATGGAGACAGCTGTGGCTCACCCTGCTAAGAAGAGATAGAATATTTTTTCCTTTGATAGTAATTTTTTTTTTTTTTAAAGATTTTATTTATTTATTTGACAGAGAGAGACACAGCGAGAGAGGGAACACAAGCAGGGGGAGTGGGAAAGGGAGAAGCAGGCTCCCCGCAGAGCAGGGAGCCCGATGCGGGACTCGATCCCAGGACCCTGGGATCATGACCTGAGCTGAAGGCAGTCGCTTAACCAACTGAGCCACCCAGGCGCCCCCCTTTGATAGTAATTCTTGTTTGGGAACCAGCAGAACAGGTTCCTAATCGGAAGGGACAATGACAGAGCAGGCTCGTTAGGAGTAAACCTATCTTGCAAGACCTCCACCTAAAGAGGGGGACATCAAAAGGGGCCACTGCTGACTTCATTAGAGAGGGGCTGGGTTCTGGCAGAAGTGGACAAGGGCATCAGATGAAAGCTCAGATTCCAGACACAGATTCAGGGGACACCCAACCATTCTGGGCTAAGGGATCCACCAATATCTAGTGAACAGGGATTGGCAATCCAAAGAAAAAACCATTTATTTGAACATGGCTGTATTAAGTGTGCTTAAATTAACTTCTGATAAACTGCATATATTTGATTCAATACTATATTTGATTCAGTACTTTTTTTGGTCCTTATTAATTTCCCAAGTTAAAGAACCCCTTCAAGTATGTCTCAGGGGAATAACACCAGGACTAATTAGACCATGCCTGATGATGTAGACCAGATGAGTTTTCCCCAAACTTGAGAGTGCTGTTTTTTTGTTTTTTGTTTTTTTAAGAGTTATTTATTTTAGAGAGGGGGGTGGGGAGGACAGAGGGAGAGGGAGAGAGAGAATCTCAAGCAGACTCCCCACTGAGCATGGAGCCCGATGCAGGGCTTGATCTTACGACCCTAAGATTATGACCTGAGCAGAAATCAAGATTTGGATGTATAACTGACAGCCACCTGGGCGCCCCCAGAGTGCTGTTTTGAATTAAAGTACTTTCAGATATTCTGGAGTTAAAGTATAATGTTACTTTTATGATATAACAATGACAATTTAAAGTCCAACTGTGTGTAGTATACAGAGCCAGTTTTTTAGCATAATATAATATTTTCAAAGGGCAGGAATGATAAGCACAATTTCTGATCACTTCTGGTAGAACAAGGTTTTATTTCTCTGTGAGAATTTATGTTGTTTAAGCATTTTACAAAAGGTGAATATAAGTTTTTAAAAACTTTCTTTTGCTAGTACTTTTTAACAAATATGCAATTTATAAATAACTTGCATTACATATGTGAACTAAAGTTCACATTATCTATCACTCTGATTACTGTTCCTAATCAGTCATTCCCCAAATTTCTGAAGGAATCAATTTAAATTCTAGGCTCTCATGCAAAAACATCAAAAAGTATTGATACTTTCAAGGGAAGCTTGGGTGACTCATTCTTCTGAGAAAAAAAAAGAAAGAGGAGTAATTGGGATGTCTCTGATCCCTTCTTCTGATGCCAGCTCAGATTCTGGGCAGCCACAGTTTTCCGTGAAAATCCTAGAAGCATGACCTTCCTTCCGTGTGCCTGGCTGTCTCAGAAGTCTTGTTCGCCTTGTCTTTCTGTGCCTTCCCTGGGCAGGTTTTCAGTATGTTAAGACACATGCCTCACAAAGGTCATTATTTTTATAAAAGATGAAAATTTTCATACTCCTACAGTTTAGAGACATTTGTTGAAGTAAACTTTCTTTGGAGCCTTAGGGGAGGCTAATTTGGCATAAATTTCTTCTATTAAATTAGGAGATTCTGTCATGAGGCCAGGATCACCCATTCCAGAGACCAACTGTATTTTGAATATGCAGACTTTAACTTGAATACAAATCACCTGGTTATGTTTTTAAAATGCAGATTATGATTCAGTAGGTCTGAGACAGGTTGCCAGATTACCTGGTCTCATAGGTAATGAGGATGGCAGTCCTCATCCACACCTTGAGGAAGCAAGGTGCTGCTAGAAGATTACCTGAGGAGGCCGTAAGCTTTGCCAGGCACAGAAAGAAAAGGAGCCGAGGCAACAAGGGCAGAGAAGATCCCTGGTCATTGGTGTCAGAATATTCTTCAGTGGAGACACTACTACTTAGAATTTTGGATGGAAAGTTTTTGGATGTGTGTGCCTGTCCCTCGAAGCAGGATGTTTTAGCGTTCCTGGCTCTGGGCACTAAATGCGAGTAAGAACCCCTGCATTATGACAACTGATAAAGAAAAATGGCCTTAATAACAAATAGAAATTAAAGTCATGCATTCTTGAAGTTAAAATTAAAACTAAGAAACAGATTCCTGATGTTTCGAATGGAATCATCAGACAAGCACGGTAACATTTCATATAAACTAAAGGTTTACTAGACAAATATGGTGACTTCTTCCACCATACGGTACTAGCAACTGTCTTCAAATAGCCTTTTTCAAATTTGTTAATTTATGATGACAGAGACGCCCTCCTTCCCATCCCCTGAAGGTATCACAAAGTCTCCTTTCCCTTACTTGATATTTTCCCTTTTGTTGAAAACAGAGCAATTCTTTGAAGGGTCCTTAGAGGAAAGCCTGTCATTTGAATTATGTTGGGAATCACAGGGTGGTGGGCCAGCTACTGACTGATAAGCCTCCTTTGAGCCTTCAATGCAGTTCTTACAAATAACATTTTAAAAGAGTTGTATTTCAAACTCTGATCTTGAGGGTGTTTTTTTTTTTTTTTTTTTCAGAATATAACCTGAAAATATTTCTGTACACCCCTGGAGTGGGGAAAGGGGGTAGAATGAGATGGACTTCAGTTGGGGGCCATTGTTAGAAGAGAAAATCCACATAGGAAAAAAGGAGGGAAAAGGATCATATATATATATATATTTTAAGTAGGTTGTTGGAAAGTATGTAGCTCCAAAAACAAAATTGGCAAGCAAACTAATGAATTTAATAGCTCTTCTGATAAGAGAAATAGCTAAACACTATTTGTTAAATGCTAAAAGGTACAGAAGTCCAAGTCATGTGGTCTTGCATCTTCTGTTAAAAGAATGATCCTTAGTTTATGGACAAAAAGAAGTTAAAAGAAGAGAGTGATTGTGCTGCATTTGTATCCATTTTTATAACTTCATCATAATTAGACTAACGGCAGAGTTTTAACACATCAGAATGGCATATTAAATCTATTAATTTTTCCCAATACATGTGAGCAAGTTTGTCCTCTCAACTACACCACACAATTATTGCATGGACTCTTATCAGTTAGAGATTCACTGGCCACCTGGTGAAATAGCAGCCCATTTACAATTTATTAAAGCCATGGATCTTTCAGTCTGGAAGGTACAGTGTGTCTCTTGGGGATTCTCTTGATAAATTCTGAAGGGAGACAATGGCAACTCCATTGCTATGACTTAACAGAAAATTTTGGTCTGAAGAAATGACAAGAGCATTTACAAGGCTTCTTGGGGAAATGTGGAATGTTGGGAGAATCTTCCTGGAAGAAGTAACATCTGGCCTGAATTCTCAAGGGTGAATAAGAATTTGCCAAAAATCATGAAAGAGAAGGGACTTTTTTTCATGTAGAAATAAATAATTTGCTACAGCAATGAAGTATAAAACAACACTTGTGGGTTGCTAGGAGAATATAAGTTCCATGAAGGTAGGGTTTTTTAATCTGTTTTGTTCACTGCTGTGTTAGAGAACTTCAAATAGTATCTGAAACATAGTAGATGTTCAACAAATATTTGTGGAATGAAGAATGCAACATGAAGTTGAAGAGGCTGTTATGGCCCAGATGATGAAGGATTTGGTTGATTAAAAAGAGATAAAAAGTTGGTTTTGGTTCTCCAGAGGCCATGGAAAAGTACAAGGGTATTAAGAGGAGAAATAAAACCATAAAAGTTGATAAGATCATGTGGGTGACCATGGTAGTGGTGGTGAAGCTACAATCATAAACCAAGAGTTACAAGCAACCACATCTGGGAAATTTCAGTTTTTAAAAAATGGACAAAGAAATAGGATTCATTAAAGGAGTCTGAGAAGAAACAGAGAATTGTAGGATCACTAGAAGAGATTGGTGTCCTGGAACCAAAGGGAAGAGACATTCTGGAAGAAATGAGAAGTATTCATTTGACAAATAGGAAGTCTGCTAACATCAGAGAGAGCCTTTTCCATAGCATGATGGGAAAAGAAACCAGATAGCAGTAGGTTGAGAGATGCCAGTCTGGTTAAAAAGAAAAAACGCACAAATGTTAAGTAAAGCCTATTCCTCCAAGAATAATGGTCTTAAATAAATTATGGAATAAAGTGGGATATATATAGGCACATACATGGATAAAATTTCAAGAAAGTTGTCTGAGAATCAAAGAAAAGTGAAAGAGCATGGCTGGACGGTAATGCAGAATCAAGAAAACCTTCTTAATGTACGGGATGAAGTCCAGGAAGTTTGAAGGCTAAGGGTTAGGTGCCCAAAGGAAAAAGGAAGTTATAATAGTGCCCATGATAAAGAGAATATTGATGAAGCAGTTCCCTGAGTGGATGGCAGTGGCTTCCTTCCAGAGCAACGTAAAATCGGTGTCTGAAAAGAGGACCCACCAAGTCTTTCTTTGAATCCAGAGGGAAAGAAGAAAGGATGGGCCTATACAAGCTTGGTTTTTTTTGTTTTGTTTTATTTATTTATTTGTTTATTTATTTATTGAGACAGAGAACACTGAGCAGGGAGAGGGAAAGGGAGAAGCAGACTCCCCGCTGAGCAGGGAGCCCAACACGGGGCTCGATCCCAGCATCCCAAGATCATGACCTGAGCCAAAGGCAGACGCCTAACCGACTGAGCCACCCAGGCGCCCCTACGAGCTTGTTTCTAAGGGATGTGGTAGGGGAACTTATCTATAAGCACTTAAGATGAAGGATATTAGATTAGCTTCACCTAATGTGGATCTAATGAGTGTATTTAGTGGTATAATGGTTTCATTTCATTTCCATTCACTTTTATACAGGAACTGGGACTTACACATCAAATGGCAGGGTCTTCTATGTGGGATTTAATTTAGCAGGCCCCCAAACTCATTTTTGATTGCTGGCATATGTAGTTTAGGTAGTTTTTTTAATATCAGAAAAAAATACATAGCCATAATGTAACATTCATCTCAAATTTAGAGCCGTTTAATTGAAACGGATTCATCTATGCTTCCCTCACTAAATTTTATTCCAAATTTTAAGTGAAAGTGTCACTTTGGTGCAACTTTTTCCAATCTGCCCGTAGAAGATGCTTTGTAACATAAAACTGTTTCTGAACTGAAATACATTATAATGCTCATTAAAACACACTCTCCTGGAAATGTAAAACTGATTTATCTAATGCATTACAAGATTCTCCATAAATGTACTACACATTGTGAAATAACATTAATTAGGAGGAGAGGCAAAACAATACATTTTCTTTAAATTTTAGGGCAATTAGCGTAACTTTCATTAATATGGTATAATAACTGCAATTATTTTCATTTGCACTTTTGGTAGAATTTATATTCATTATAAGTCTACAGTTTCATATTCTGCAATATGAAAAAATGAACATGACTTTGTATTTTATAACAAGATAATGCTGTAGATGATTTTTTTCATTTATTTCACAAGTAAGAGCCTACATGTAGGTGCTGTGATTCAATAGTCTTTGTGGCAAGATTTTCTAAGTTTACTATCTGGAATTCTCTTGCACATAACTTTAACTGCACTCAGTACATTTAACTTTCTGCTTTTATGCATAAGCAACTGGCAAGTTGGGGGCACATTTTTTATATGACTGGCATGATTTCCTAAATATAATTTATTACACCATAGTGGCAGATAGTGAGGAATGTGGTTTTGTTTTTTTGGGGGGCTACTAAAGTTTTAAGATTTATAGAACCAGGGGAATTTGAAACTTACTTGGTAAATTTACTGTATACCAGTCATTTTTAGATTTGAGTTTATAACGTTTTCGAAAAGTTTCAATGAAAAGACACTAAGATTCTCTCCCTCCACATACACAAATAATTTGCATGAACTGATTGAACATACTTTATGTAATAGTAAATTTGATCATCTTCTTGTCACCTCAGAATTGTTGGCTAATAATCATTATTGCTTTTTCCTTCTTCCCTCTGAAATCTCTTGATTTTGCTACTGTCAAATTTGTATCAGGTTAGTAAACTTCTGGGCTGTGAGCTCAAGGAAATTACCACTGTGGATTAGAAGGGTGCAGGGAATATGTTTACAGGTTAATACATGAAAAGCAAAGTATTCTTTACAACTCCTTACTCCTGGGGCCCCCAACTAATGAATGTATATAATGTAATGAATGCAAATAAGCCCATGATTCAGGAACATTGAGAACTGTATAGAGTTTTTGAGAGGTATGAACATTACAATGATTTTCAATCTGCAAATGGGGAGCTGGTGGCCAGAGGACCTAAGCGACACACTCAAACTAGCCATGTGAATTAGGAGCTCACATCATACTGTATGCTGATTCTAGTTAAATGAGTCATTCATCATCTCATGCCAGTAAGCCTGTATGTTTTTTGTGAGTGAAGACACTGTATGGCAGGTATTACAGTCAAATAACTGGCACAGTTGATGGATTAATTTACAGAATCAATCTATTATTACCCATTACATTTAAAGTAAGCTCCACAAGAACAAGGATTTATTTTGTTCACTGGATATCCCTGTATTTAGAACGGCACCTGGGACATTTGTGAAATAAATAGAGAAGAAGAAGAGAGACAAGTTAGGCAAAATTTGGTACATGACCAAAGTGAAAGGAGAGATGCCAAGGTTACTTTAAAAGCCCAGACAGAAAAAAATCAGTAGAAAAATAGTTTTGTCCATTTTTGTACACTCAGCTGCATTATGTGACTCACATGTGCATCTTCCTGATTTTTGTTTTGTCACTATCCTTCTCTTCTTAATGTTATAACAATAAAATAATATAACAAGTGTACATGCCAAGCTCTGAGGAAAAATGACAAATAAGACACAGTCCTTGCTTTTGAGGGCAATTGGCTAGCATTTAAAGAATCAGCAGTTTCTCTTAATTGGCATTTCTGTATATATCCACTTACAGCAATTATTTACATTTATATTGAGGACTATGGGAGTGTAAGTCTTAACATGCCCTTTTTTGTTTTGCACTTAAGTGTCCTCAAATTAGTAAATGGGGTAAATAGAAAGTAAATACGAAATCAATAATTAACAGTTATATCTTATCACGTGCAGACTGGATTTACCATCTAAAAGACACTTCTGTCCACTCTTCCACTTATATTTAGAAATGGCTAACAGATACATCTTTCAGTTAAAAAAGAAACTGATACATTAACGCAACTATTTAACTGATGCGTGTGGTGCGGGTTGGGGTGGAGTGAGGTACCTTCTGGGTTAAGGAGAGTCTGCAGTTTTAAGATTTTTATTTTTATGGTACATAAGCTTTATGATAAAGACCTGAAGAAGTCACTTGTCTCCAAGAATCTCTTGGATATAATGGATGGCTTCCTCTCCTCCCCCTATAAGCCCTGGAATGAGGTCTAAAATATTACGTATAATAGCTCCTCCTTTTGGAACCTACCACAGGACAACATTTCACTAACTTAGACATGAGAACAAATAGGGATGTTAGTTCTTTTGGTGATAAGAAGTTGATCTGACATGAGTTCACTGGCAGAAAGTAAGATAAGTAAGCCTGTTTCCATCCTTGCCTACTGACAGTTTCTTTTCTTTTCTTTAAAGATTTTATTTATTTATTTGACAGAGAGAAAGAGAGCAGCAGCAGAGGGAGAGGGAGAAGCTGAGCAGGGAGCCCCAAGTGGGACTCAATCCCAGGACCTCGAGACCATGACCTGAGCCGAAGGCAGACGCTTAACCTCATCTCTCTGACCTCATCTGCCACTCCATCTCTTCCCCGCTCTGTCTCAGCCCCACGAGCTTCCTTCTTGCTGCTTGTCAACAAGCACAGTCCTGCCTCAGGGCCTTCCCCCTGCTTGAGATGCTTGTCCCTGGACACCCATGCGGCTAGCTCCATCACTCATCTTTTCACAGATGACTTTCCCTGACTACTCTTTCTAAAAGAGAATGGTCTCCTTTGCTCATCATACTCCTTTCCTTTACCCTGTTTCTCAGTTTTTCTTCATTCTTATCTCTAACACGTATTTCTTTGTTTATTACCTAATTTCTCCCTAGGAGGTAAGCTTCGTGAGGCAGGAACTTTGTTCTGACTACTGACATATTTCCAGCACATAAACCAGAGCTGAGCACACAGTAGGTCCTCAACAAATACTTATGAAGTGAATAAACACATGGATGAATAAACCCTACATATCCAAGCAAAACCCATCAAAACTTCCTTTTCATAAAGTTGGGGAATTCTGATATTAGAGTCAGAAGATAGAGATTTGAGTTCTGTTTCTGCTACTTCTAAGTAATATAACAACTCTACAAGTATTCCTAGCATCCTGTCTCTCTCACCCTATGGATCATCTGTGCAATAATTTCCCTGTTTGGTGTACATCTCGTGAGATCCATGGCATTTTCCATCCTTTTCACTGATAATTATCCACACTTCTTATATTTGAGGACATAAATTGTCCATCTCCCTGCCTAGATACACATTCAATAAACTTGGGCCAATTACTGAACCTTGGGTCTAAGTTTCTTTATCTATGAAAGTTGGGTTGAGAAAGAAAATGTGAAGAGAACTTGTGAATTTAAAAACATACACCACTGGCTTGAGTGTACCTCAAAAGCCTACAATGACTCATATTACAATATCATGTTACAAAAAATATTTCATCTCTGTTTCACATAATTTGTAGTTATATGTCCCTGATATGCAGGTCAAGGTGCAGAGAGCATACAAGAAATATCAAAAGCAGAATGGCTACTTCATGCGTAACCCCAAACCAGTCCCTTATTTCTGGGCATACAGGGATACCATATTTCCTAGTCTTTTATGGTTAATGGGATCTAGAGCTGGGTTCTGGTCAATGGAATATTGGAGGAAGTGATGTATATCAGCTGGTTAGAGAGAACCCAGTGGGGGACTTCAAGGCCTTAGGGCATGGAGATCCACCAGAGAGAAGAAGCCTAGTTCCCTGAACCACTGTGTGTAGAAGAGTTGCCCAGGAAATCTGCTATCCAGGAAGACACGCATTGGAAATCATATGAATGAGAAATAGATTTTTATTTGGAACCTCAGGACATATTTGTTAATACAGCAGCCAGCATGCCATGGTTGTTCTCATCTCATGGTGTGGATTCATTACTTGGTTTGCTGTGTCATACACGCTCTTTTCTGCTGACATCAAGTGGAGAGTTGGATTACATAACACTGAGTGTGGGATATCCACTTTGATTTTTGCTTTATCTCTCTGGGTAGCACTCTTCTCAAATAACCCATGCCTTTTCTCTTCCAAAAAGAGTCCTGTAACATACCCTTATTACTGGTGAGTATTGATGCTCTTTTAGTAATTTCTAAAGTCTTTTGTTATGGTGGTGGTAATGGTGGTTTAAAAATCGTATCTTTTATAACTTTAACTAACTAGCTGCTTATACGTTTCTCCAAATAAGTAGTGACATGAAATAAATATTAGAATATTTGGTATAAAAAGCTATGACATACACAACTTAGTCCTAAGTGGTCCAGAAACACACACACACACAAACACACGTTATTAAGCAAATGGGGCAAAATGTTACCAGCAATGTGGGTAAATGGTATATGGTGTTCTGCGTACTACAGTCACAACTTCATGTGAATTTGAAACTTCATAAACAAAAAAAATTTAGAAAAAAATGTTAGCTGAGTAATATTCCATTGTATGTATGGACGACATCTTCTTCATCCATTCATCTGTTGAAGGGCATCTCGGCTCTTTCCACAGTTACACACGAACAATGAATCATGGAACACTACATCAAAAACTAATGAAGTACTGAATGGTGACTAACATAACATAATAAAAAAAACAAAAACAAAAAAAAATCAGATAGGAGAAAAAAACGATTTCAGACAACAAGAAAAGAAAAAAATGTTAGCAACATTAAAAATATCAATTCTTCTTACAGTTGTGCTTTTACTATTTTCTCTGTGCAGTTTAAAACTTGTGATAGAATGTTTTTGTCTGATAATATGGTTTTTGAAAATTTAAAGGAAGAATTCTCTACATAGACACAATTATGTCCCTAATTTTTATGCTTTGCCCTCAAACACAGCTCTGATATAGTATATGCTGCCTCTCAAATATTCTGAATTCTGCTTGAATGTAAAAGAAAGAAAAGATGTATATTACTGATACTAGTTAATTATTACATTATCAGCATATGAAGAGAATATTCTGATCTAGTGAAAACCTTTGGGATCATGTTTTCCAGAGATAGGAAGGAAATTTTTCAAATACTGATTGGGTGCAATTTATGGGAGGTTCACAAATTAAGTAGGGGACTTTGTGCATTTTAATATAAATAAGAGGACAATACATGACAAGGATTGATTATAGTAATCACTCTGGAGTTCCTTTATTCCATACATCAAATAACAGCCTCCTTGGGTAGAAAGTATAATGATTCCCTATAACTACTAGGTTGAGCATCAGCCAACAAATTATTTATACATAAACTATATGTTTCTTGAGCCATTAATATAGAAAAAGTGTTAGCCAAACTCATCAAGAAAATAACACCAACAAGAAATGAGAATAATTGAAATACTCTTAGGTAATGTGGCCAATAGAAGACAAAATTAGAAAATACCCGATTCAATTCCATTTAAACACATTTAAAAAAATGAATAAAAGAGACAAATTTGTAGGATAATATAAATGATAAAAACTGAGTCTAGCCAAGATAGAAACTCTAAGATTAATTACTATGGAAGAATTTGAGAAAGTTGTAAAAGGTATCACTCTCCTTCACCAAAC
This sequence comes from Mirounga angustirostris, assembly GCF_029215605.1. NCBI lineage: Eukaryota > Metazoa > Chordata > Mammalia > Carnivora > Phocidae > Mirounga > Mirounga angustirostris. The sequence continues at coordinate 84,039,671 of NW_026991720.1, read as the reverse complement.
CAGACCAAACACATAGCCAACCCCCTGGAACCTGATCATTTCAAAGGTGTATTATATCTTCAAAAAATAGATAAAATCAATGTTACTTAAATTGTTTTAGAGGAGAGAGAGAAGTACAGTTATTGATTGCTTTTATGACACCAGCATCATTTTGATAGCAAACTTTAACAGTAAAGAACAAGCCAAAACAAAACAAAACAAAACCCAAAAAAGAAAACTTCAGACCAATCTCATATATGAATGTTGGTGCAAAGTTATGTATAAAGAAATAGAATCTAGCAGCACATTATAAATATAATATAGTTTACTCCAGGAATGAAAGGATAGTTCAATACTAATACATCTCTTAATTCAATTCATCAAGTGTTAAATCAAAGGGGAGAATACTGATCATCTCTGTAATTGCCTTTTGTTGTTTTTGATGAAATTCACTATCCATTTTTGAAGATTCTTAATGAAATGGGAATTGAGGGGTATTTCCTTGACATGGTAAATATTCATCTCAAATAAAAAGCCAGCATTGTGTTAACTGTAAAATGAGACAGCTTCCATTCAAGCCAGGGATAAGATAGAAATTTCCATAATTCCCACTATTAATCAACAGTATTCACGAAGTAACAGTCAAATGTATTAAATAAGACAAATCAGAGGTATGCAAATAGGAAAGGAGAAAGCAAAGTGATTGCTATTTGTAGGTCGTGGACTGTATGCTTCCGAATCCCATGAAATGAACTGAAAGATATATGAGAAACAGTTAAGATAACTTAGTAAAGTAACTGGTTATAAAATTAATATTTAGGAATAAAACTCTAGGGGGATAGGAGATACGCAATAAGTAAACAAAAAGCATATTTATGGGGCATTTAGTTTTCATTTGTCTCCCTCCAATGGAATGTTAACTCCATGAGTAAAAGAATGTGGTTGGTTTTGTTTTTTGCTTTATCTCCAGTGCCAAAAAAGTGCCCAGTACATATTAGACATTCAAGAAATATTTGGTGAAAGAAAGAATAAATCTACTCTCTTGTGCAGAGATAGATGTGCAAAGACACACGAATTTTTTTTTTACAATAGAAAAAGACTAAAAGTAACCAAAATACCCATTATTGGGTATCCAATTAAATATGCTATTAAAAATAATGAGATATATTTTTGAACTAATATGTTAACTGCTCTAAGATAAATTTCTAAGTTAAAAAAAGCAAGGAACTAGGCCATGATACAAGTCTCAACACATTGAAAAGGACTGAAATAATACAAAACATATTTTTCTCCGAGGAAAAATTATTAGAAATTCACAGGAAAGAATTGGGAAATCCTAAATGTTTGAAAAATAACACATTTCTAAGTAACCTATGCGTCAAAAAACAAATCATAAGGGAAATAAAAAAAAATACCTTGAACTGGATGAAAAAGAAAACAGCATATCAAAATTTATGAAATTAAGCTAATGAAGTGCTTACAGTGAAATGTATAGCTTTAATGCTTTTATTAGAAAGAGAGGAGTAGAATCATTAATCTAAGCTTGAAGACAGAAAGGCAAAGTAAACCAATCACGAAGCAAGTAGATCAGAGTGGAACACATTGAAATAGAAAATAGAAAAACAATGAATCTAAAAGCTGGTTCTTAGGAAACAATTTTATGAAATTTTGTTAAAAACTTTATGTTAACAAATTTGATAACTTAGATGAACTGTAAAAATTCATAGAAATAAATAAATTACCAAAAACTGATTGAAGAAGATTGGAAAATGGGAATAGGCCTAAATCAAGAAAATGAATTTAATTAGTAAACAAAAATCTTTCTACAGATAAAAATCCAGCCCAGATGGCTTCACTGGTGAATTCTATCAAGCTTTTATGGAAGAATTAATATCCGCCCCATACAAACTCTTTCAGAAAAAAGAGAAGGAACACTTTGCAACTTATGTTATAAGGCCAAGATTATCCTGACACAAAAGCCAGACAATGACATCACGTGAAAAGAAAACTAAAGAAAATCTCTCCCCAAGTAGGTTCAAAAATTCTTAATAAAATATAAACAAAAAAGTCTGCAACGTACAAAAAGAATTATACACAAATGGGGTTGTATCAGAACGCAAAAATTAGTTCAACATCTAAAAATCATGTAGGGGCGCCTGGGTGGCTCAGTCAGTTAGGTGTCAACTCTTGATTTCGGCTCATGATCTCAGGGCGGTGAGATTGAGCCCTGAATGGGCTCCCCACTCAGCATGGAATCTGCTTGAAGATTCTCTCTCTCTCTCCCTCTTCCTATGCCCCTTCCCTGTAAAAAATTTTAAAAATTATGTAATGTATAACACTGTATTTTTTTTTAAGATTTTATTTATTCATTTGTCAGAAAGAGAGAGAGCGAGCACAAGCAGGTGGGGGGCAGCAGGCAGAGGGAGAGGCAGGCAGAGGAAGGAGCAGGTTCCCTGCTGAGCAAGGAGCCTAACTCGGGACTACATCCCAGGACCCTGGGATCATGACCTGAGCCGAAGGCAGACACTTAACTGACTGAGCCACCCACGCTTCCCAACACTGTAGTAATAAAAGGCAAAAAACAAAACAAAACAAAACAAAACCAAACCACATGATCATCTCAATAGTTTCAGGAAAAAAAAAAAAACACAAACTTTTGTTCAAAGCCAAGATACATTGATTATTAAAATTCTGAACAAACTTAGAATCGATGGGAACTTTCTCAACCCGATAAAGGGCATATAAAAAGCCTACACCTAAAATCATACTTAATGGTGAAAGATTAATGCTTTCCCCCTGAAACTGACAATGAGTCAAGGATGTCTGCTCATAATCACGTCCATGAAACATCATAGTTGAGTTTCTAGCTAGTGTTATAAGGCAAGGTAAAGAAATCAAAGGCATACAAATTGGAAGAGAGGAAATAAAACTGTACCATCAGACAACATAATAATCTATGTAGACAATCTTATGAAATTTATAAAAAAACCCAGAAGTGAGTATAACAGGATTGCAATGTATGAGATCAAAACAAAATCAAATGTATTTCTATGCATTAGCAAATGACAATCTGAAAATGACATTAAGAAAATAACTCCATTCCCAACAATGTCAAAAACAATAAAATAGCTAGGAATAAGTGTAACAGAAGAAGTATTAGAGCTGTGCATTGAAAACTACGAACCACTGCTGAAAGGAATTAAAGGAGATTAAATAAATGAAGAGATATACCATATTTATGAATCAAGAGATTCGGTGTTAGCTTGGAAATTCTTCACAAATTGTTCTACATACTTGGAGCAACACCATAATCTCCACAGTCCTTTTATTTAAGATAAGTAAAATAAAAAGGATGATCCCAAAATTTGTATGAAAGTGGGAAGAATCTAGAATAGCCAAGATAATTGTGAAAAAGGAGACAAGAGTTAGAGGATTCACACTACCTGATTTCAAGACTTGATATAAAGCTAAAGTAATCTAAAAAGTATGGCATTATCATAAGGATAAACATATAGATCACTGGAACAGAACAGAGTCTAGAAATAAACACTCACATTCATGCTAGTTAAAAAAACATTGAAGTGCCACAAGGCAATCCAAGAGGAAAGGATAGTTTTTTTTCAATAAATGGTTCTAGAACAATTAAATTCCATATACAACAAAATACATTAGACCCTTACCTCACACTATCCACAGACCTTAAAATATAGATCTAAATGCAGGAGCTAAAATTATACAACTTCTAAAAGAAAGCAAGAAAAAGTTTGTGACCTCGGGTCAGGCAGAGATTTCATAGATAAAACACCAAAATAATAATTCACATAAGAAAACACTGATAAATTGGACTTCATCAAAATTAAAATCTTCCGTGCTTCAAAAGGAACCATTAAGAAAATGAAAAGACAAGCCACAGACGGGAGAAAATATTTGCAAACCATGTATCTTATGAAAGACATGTAATCAGAATACATAAAGAATTTATACAATGTAATAAGAAGATAATTAGCCCAATAAATATTCAGATGGGCAAAATATTGAGTAGTCATGCCATCAAAGAAGATATATGAATGCTAATAAACACATCAGAATGTTGTAAACACATAAAAAAATGGAGAAATGTAAATTCAAATGACAAAAAAGGCATCATTATACAGACACTAGAATGACTGTAATCAAAAAGACTGACTATACCAACTAAGGGCAACAATGGGCAGAAACTGGAAACCTCATACATTACTAGTGGGGAATGTAAAATGGTATAGTCATTTTGGAAAACATTCTGGCAATTTCTTAACAATTTATATATATATTTGTCATATAACCCAGCAGTATCACTCCTAGGTATCTCATCAAGAAAAATGAAAACATACGCACATACAAACATTTACATCCGAGTGTTCACAGCCACATTATTTATGAATGTCAAAACCTGAAAACAACGCTAATGTCCATCCATTTGTGAATGGATTTTAAAAAGTGGTAGATCCATACAATGGAATACTAACTACTCAGTGATAAAAAGAAATAAACTACTCACACATGCACCAGCATGGGTGAATCACAGGAGCATTCTGTTATGTAAAAGACTATATATTGTATGATTCCATTGATTGATTGATCGATTGATTGACTGACTTAGTTAAAGATTTATTTATTTCAGAGAGAGAGAGCACAAGCGGGAGGGGCAGAGGGAGAGAAAGAATCTCAAGCAGACTCCGAGTTGAGCATGGAGTCCAATGCAGAGTTGATCTCACGACCATGATGAGGTCACCACCTGAGCAGAAGCCAATAGTCCAGCGCTTAACCTACTGTGCCGCCCAGGTGTTCCTGTATGATTCCATTTATAAAAAATTTCCAGAAAGGCAAAACTATCCAGAAAGCATATTAGTGATTTTCTGGGGCCGAGGGAACTTGAGATGATGGATGTTCTAAGGATTATGGTGACTGTTACACAAAAATATCATTTTAGTGAAACTTATTGATGTATAAATTTTAAGTGGGTGAATTTTATGTTATGTAAATTACTCCAAAATGGTGTGTGTTAAAAATGAAATATACCCTAATAACCAAGATATTTAGAGTAAGACATATGTATGTATAATATCATATCATTTATAGTAAACATACTACGTATATTCATGCATGTGCTAGTTAAGACCCCAATATTTCTGGGAGTATATATTCAAAAAACATGTTTGCCTCTGAAAAAAGGATTGAAGTCTGGGACAGGAAAGAGAATTATTTTTCCATTGCATACCCTCTCACACTGTTTAAAAAAATTAAACCATGTATAGTATTGCTTTAAAAATTAAAAATCCTAGTAAATAATTAAAACAAACAAGAACCACAATTCTGATAGAAGGACCCAGGCCTATGACTCTGCTCTTGAAGGTCTGGACGTATCTGAATGAGGCTATGAGCAATTTTGAGTAGCCTATAATAAGAGAAAGCAAAAGATGACTCCAAAATTTATATGAAAATGGAAAGAATCTATAAAAGCCAAAACAATTATGAAAAATTTCATCACAAAAACATGGTATTAGTTCCTTATAATTTCAGAGAGATGAGTGCAAATTGTGGGAATCTGGGGAAACACAAGAGGTTTTTGACTAGAAGTACTTTATTACAGGGTACTACATTCTGCAGGTCTACACTAGCCACAAAATAAAAACCAATTCCTTACCCCCAAACACAAGCAAAATGCAAACAAAATGTAACATCCTGGAGGATTAAAGGAGAGGTGGGAAAAATAGAGAGGGGAAAAAAAAGAGCAAGAATAGGGTGGTCTAGCTGATAGTGGGCGTTTATATATACATCGGTGATTTCAAAATACTTTTTCCTGCTATGCCATGCCTTTTATTTTTAAAAATTTTTAAAAGATTTTATTTATTTATTTGAGAGAGAGAGCATGAGCAGAGGGGAGAGGGAGAAGCAGGCTCCCCGATGAGCAGGGAGCCCGACACGGGGCTTGATCCCAGGACCCTGGGATCATGACCTGAGCCGAAGGCAGACGCCCAACCACTTAGCCACCCAGGCGCCCCATATGCCATGACTTTTTTAAAAAAGTCATTATATAGGATGTGTATACAAACTCGTTTCTATGAATCAGAGAGTGGCTATACTGCACAGTAATTTTCAGTATACCTTTTAATATCAAGAACCTGTTACAAAGATTTGCTTTTCAATTGCATGCTATGAAGATATGGCTTTAATTAAGAGTATTTGTTTTAATCTTACACAAGCAATGGGAGAAATTAAAACACACTGTCAATATTTAATTGTAAAGATTCAAGTGCTATTTTGTAACAACGCCTTAAGAAGGTCAAATTTAAGACTTCTGCTATCATAATTTCCCTTTTTAATATAGGAACATAATACTTTGTACAGTGTTGCTCAAAAAATGCCTAGTATTTGGTGTCCATTTTCACACAAGGAATCAATAATGTAAATACTTCCTTGAAGTGGAAATACCTGCAGTGAGTGCCAAATAAATCATAAAAGGTGCTTCTTTCAAGCTTTGACTGCCTTCCTTTGCATTTCAAACCAACAGGGCTCTCCTGCTGTTTTTAGTGCTCTGAATAGACAATCACATATGTTGGCCACACTGTGTTCTTCACGCATGAGTTCCTTGAAGAGCTGCTCCTTCTGCCCCACCCTTGCTGTAGCTTCAGCGTTCCTTTACTCTCAACACACATTTCATGAACACCGATGGTGGGCCATTCGATATGAAGAACCATGACCACCACGTTAGGGAGTATTATCATCCCAATATAACAGCCGAGGCTTCTGAGGCTCCTGGACTTTAAGTGTCCCAAGTCCCAGAACCGGTAAGCAGAAAACCAGGACTTAGCCTGAGCCTTTTCCTTTATACTCTGTTTTCAAGTATCCTTCCAATCTGTGGCCCTTCCCTCCTTTCTCTCCCTAGTGTCACTGATAGTTAAGAGCAAAGTAGCAGAGGAATGAAGGAGGGGCCTTCCTCTTAGCCCCATTCCCTTCCCCAGAAGGTAGAAGGGAGGAAACCCCCAGGGCTCAGAGTTCCTACCACCCTCCTCACTGCTCCGATTTCCATAGTTCACCTAGAACACCCAGCTTAGAACTTCAGCCCTAACCGTGTTCTGTAACTTCCTGCCCAGGTCATGGAAGGCACCATGAATAATTATTGCTGGAGGAGTACATTTGTAGTGGAAGAAGTTTCCTAAGCATCCCAATTCATGACTCGAAAAAGATTTTTCTGCGACAACCAGTTCCCAAATGTCCTGATGGGGATTATGAAGACTATATTTGAACTTGGACTGGGTTGAACCAGCTTCCACCTGCTAGCTAGAATCCTAAGCACAGTGCAGAGCATTGACTCGATTGGAAGAACCAGATTTCTTAATTAAGTCAATGGGAAACTAGTTTGAGATCTCTACAACTGATAATATTAAGAACTTTTGGAATATAAACCACTCATATTTGGGGATTCAGGCTTTACCCTCCAAGTTCATACTAAGATACATTTGTGAGACAGAAAGCACTACTTTTATTGTGTTTAATATAAAATTGGAAGAAAATATATATTCTCAAAATTAAAAAAAAACAACCCATCGCTTCCTGGACTCTTGTTTTTCTCTCCTATTCTTTGACTTTTATTTTTTAACTCTTGTTTTTCTCTCCTATTCTTTGACTTCTATTTTTTGAAGTATGATTTCATTCAACTCGAGGAAAACTTCCATTTTTATGATAGTATTGTAAAGGTCCTATTATTTTACCTGCATATTTTATTACTGAGTAGTGTTTCTCTTACCTCCTCGATGGATAATCAAAGAAGTCTCACTTCCAATGGGACAGTCCTTAAGTATATCCACTACTTCTGTATGGCTCAGGTTCTGTACATTCTGCTGGTTGATCTCAACAATGAGGTCGCCTTCACACAGGCCAGGGCATCCCTGAATGTCAAGTATTTGTTTCACCCGCTGTCCTGTAGGACTGTCAGCAATAGTGAAGCCAAAGCCCTGGGCACCTTTCACAATGGTTAAGGTCATAAGTTCAGCTTGGGTGGCCCCCGATGAAGCCATAGACACATTGTCGTCATGGACGGGTGGTGGATACGTGCCATCTAGTTGACCATCAGCTGGCATTGAGTGCAAAGAATGAGGCGGCCGATCTGTTATATCTGGAACTGACTGTGAGGTCCGAGAAATGTATTCCAAATATGTTTCATAGTTATGTCTTCCATTGACCATCACTGGAGGTGGCCTCTCCATTATTGCAAGGGGTGGCACCATGCTGTTAGCAGGATCTTCAGGATCAAAGGGCAAAGGGTAGCCACGACACAACACCAGGTTGACGCTCTGACCAATAGGAACAGACTGGAAAAGTTTGACTACATCTGCATGAGTATGTCCAAGGACACAAACTTCATTAATATAGACAATGACATCACCTGCAAGGAAAAAGGAAAGAGATTGACAACATGAGGTAAGTTCAATTAAAGTTGACATAGAGAAATGGAATTATTTATGAGACTAGTAAAAGAGGCACTCTGTTTCTCAGTAAGCTGTGAGAAAACCAATTAGAAGAATATTTAAATTCACTGCAGGTGACTCAAGGTTACCAACAGGTCTGCCAACAAATACAATGATCAAATGATGAAAAAAAATGCTATGTGTTTATTCTTGGAGTTCAGAAACAGCTTTGTGTTCAGAAAGAAAAGTTTAGAAGCATTTGTACATTGAGGAAGCACACATTCTATGCTTCTTTTTCATCTTCATTTCCATCTTCAGTGCAATTCAGTTAATAGAATTTCAAACTATTGAGAAGTAGTGGTCATAAGTTTTAGATGAAAAAGAAAGCCCCGGTATATGGGTTTTTTTGGTATAATAACTTGACTGAGTCAACTGCTACTTTTCTTTTTTATGGAAGAGGAAAGATTTTGCCCATTTATTTTCTCCATCTATAGCAAGCTGTAATTACAAAGGTTCTGTGTATACACAAGCAAAGGTCAAGAGCACTGGTTCTGGGATCAGGGATCTGGGTCCGGATCTTGACTCTACTCCTTAGCAGATACATGATATTGGGCTAGTGACGCACCTGCTTTGAGGCACAGTTCCTCATTTGTAAAGTTGTTGTGAGGATTAAATAAGATAATGCCGGAAAAGTGTTTGGCATTGTGCCTGACACATGGTGAGTGCCCAATAAATGTGGACCACTATTAATATTACTATTGCTAAAATAAGTTGGAGGGGATTTGGGACCTTGGCTTTCAATAGAAGGCTGCCATAGACTCATCCTCTGATCTTAGATTAATTAATATTTCTGTAGATCTTTTTAAAAAAGCCATTTGTCTTCTCTCCCCAATGAATTATCATAGAGTTACAGATGTCCACTGGTTAGATGTTAACTTTATGATATTAAAAACGCCCTGAATGTTAACTATTCATTATAAAATAAAAATTCTGAAAAACAATATTTCCTCCTTAAGATACAGAAAAAACACGCTTGTTTGAGATAATTGTTCAAAAATTTCAATTATGTATGAATAACAATTTTAGTTTTAGAGAACTGCCCTATTATGGGTTGATCTTTTTATTCTCACAAACCATAATATTTGAGAGTTATGCTTGTAAATTGAGATTGTGCCTGACTATGCTGAGGAATACATGAGGGATAAAAAGACATGTTTTCACAGACTGTCAAATGAGTAACTCAGCAGGTATTAATTTATCAGGATAATTCTGAAATGGGTAGTGTAAATGGCTAGGGATTTCATACTGAGACATCCTTGCCCATCAAAATTGCAAACATCAAAAATGTAAAAACAGAGTTGAATTTCCAGAGTTAAATACTTCTCTAGCTTTTCTTAGGTGTCTGATATAAAATGGTTACTCCACTTTATGCATTCTAAAATAAATAATTCTATGAATAAAACATTCCGGAGTAAAATACTCTCAACAACATAGACTCAGTTAACACTTGCTCTTCCCAAATGCTAGAGACCTGCTTGAAAGTGCTAAAGATATAAAGAGAAAAGTCAAACAAACATTTTCTGGGATTCAGCTTAAGTGTGATTCTAGAAAATGTCACAGACTCCGTGATTGGGTAGATGGAACTTCACACTTCAATTATGTGTATCAGAAAGGGTGTTGGTGTAATGGTGGGGGTTTTGGAGCAGGACTTAGGGCTGAGTTGGGATGAGCATCCTTTCTCTGCTACTATGATTCGCCATTGGACCAGGGCAAATGGGGACTCTTTGGCATCATTTTCAACTGGTCTGGTCATCCCAGAGTCCCAGAGAAGTATCTGATCCAGACAAACTCTTTTCTTCTCTTCCTGCCTCTTCTATTTTTAAAGTTAGGATCATCTATTTTACACATTACAAGGTTGAGAGAAGAATAAATACGGTGTATGACCATCCAACTCAATGATGAGAACATTGAACATATTAGCTGTGGTCCTCCAGGTGGCACCGCCCTCCCACTTACTGCCCTCTCCAAACATAATCACTGTCCTGCTTTATTCACATGCACTTTATGCTTTTATGACATATCCAGGTACCTGTAAATAATGTTCCTAAGTAAAATTTAATCCCTAAATAATAATATCCCCCCAAATACGGTTTTGCACATTTTAAAATCATTGTAAATGGTATACCTATTAATCTTCTGTAATTTCCTTCCAAATGTATTTGTGATATTTATCTATTTGATACTTTTACCTCTAGTTCACTAATTTTCCTTGCAATAGAGTATCTGTTGGATGGCTACATCACTACTTTATTAATATTTGTCCATTCTTGTGTTATTGGATGTTTGGGTTCTTGTGAATTTTTGGCTACTAGAGATAATTCTACTAATAACCTCTTTCCATGGCCCTTGTGCACTTATGGTGGAGTTTTTCTGAGGTATGGACCTTGGCATTGAATTGCTGGGCCGGGACCACCTGCTTCTTCAACTTTGTTATGTCATGGCAAATGACTGACAAAATAGGTCAAATTGATTTACACCCCTATTTCTAGTATATCAGAATTTTCATTGCTCCCTATCTAATATAATACTTGGCATTCTCAGACTTAATTTTCATCGATCTAATGGGTGTGATCATGGTTTTAATTTGCATTTCCAAGATTGCTAGTGAGGGTGAGCATCTTTTCATATGTTTATTGGCCATTTGGGTTTCCTCTTTAGTACATCTCATTTCCTCATTTTTTCCTATTTGCTTAGTCCTTTACATTTTTTAACAACACACTGACTACTTTTCTGCCCACCTCCATTCTTTTGATCCAACATTTTTGGTAGGTTTGGGAGGCTGCATGGTATAGCTGACATTACATGGGACAGGGTGTCAGAAGACTTTGGTCCAGTTGCCAGCTTCATCACTTTCTAGCTGTGTGACTTTCAAAACTTAACTCCTTTGTGACTCACATTTTTCACAAGTAATGAGGAATAATAATAGCAACTTATTGTTCTATGGGAAATAACAAATGAGATCATGCAGGTGACAGGGTTTGTAAGCTGCAAATTGTTATGCAAAGGATGACTGCTATTTCAGTAATTATTATCTGTCCTTGGTTATATCCTTCTATAAAAATCAGGACAGTCCCACCAAGATATTCCCACCCCAATCATAATCTAGGCTGAGGATGGGTTTCTGAGTGGGTAGATAAAAGACAGGAAGGTAACAAATGTCACTTTCCTCTAAGGCTTTCCCTAATTTTAAACACTGTTAACAAACTCCCCACTCCCCAAGCATGCTATGCCAGAAATTCATAGGAAAAAAGAACTAAGCTCTCCAGGTTCCCTGCCAGGTCTAGAGAGTGGTTATTTGAATTATAGTGATTAATGTTATCTATTTTTGAGTTTTAATGTGATCTTGCTATTTAGAAACAGAATGAGAACTATTTGTGGTTTAAAAGCAGTGTAAGACTGCTTTTAAAATTTATGGATATTTTCCACTCAGAGCAATTTTTCAAGTCAAGCAAGCAGTGATAAAGTGATATCTTTAGAGAGCTGTGCAGAAGCTTTCTGAATGTAAAAGATGAGTGGTCAGTTATCACAGGATAAAACTAACAACTTGACAGTACTCAACTGCTGACTTAAAAAAATGTGTATAGATGCCTAGACATTGTGTCATACCACAATTGTTGTAGATGGATTTGTAAGCAAACATTTGCCTGTTCAGATAGAACTAATTGGGTGGGATATTTATAGACTGTGCTGTATGGATGTCATTGACATGTTGTGAAATAAAAACATGAGCCACCTGGTACATGCCATCTGATGGTGCCATGCCAAGTCCTGGGATAGACTGGGCTTCAGAGCACAGAAAGAGACGTCATTAGGAGAACTGGCTCTAGCTCAAGCCCCGTTGGCCTATTTAAGAGGGAGAATTGGGAGAAGAGTCACTTGATCTCTCCCTCTCTCAATTTATTCTTTTATAAAATGGGAATTAAAACATCTCCTCCATTTCCTCTTTCACATGGCTACTGTGAGAATGAGATCATGCTTGTGAAAACACTTTTAATTTTACCAAGGAAAGGTTTTCCATAAAAATAAAATGATGCATCTTGTTTGGAAGCCAAGCACCCATTTTCATTGCCGTCTTGCCTGCAAGTTTACACTGTTTCCTATGTGGCCATTCCCTTCAGGCCCTATTGGGGCCAGCTGGGTTAGGGCTATTGACCTTGGGCCTATGGGTCAAATTTGGAGTGACTGATGAGCTTCGGGTCTCCAGTAGAGCTGGTCTCATAAAGACCCGATTCCCAATGAAGAGATTTCAAAGTGCAAGTGAAGGAGAGTCAGGCTGATGAAGCAGAAGTTTAAAACTGCTGGCCTGTATGAAAACATGTTCCAAGCTAACTGGTCCCTCTCTTAGTCATTGGAATCAAAATGCACTACTGGATACCTCTTGGGTACTTCATTATTTTGGATAAAACAGGGCACTTTTCATAAGGCACTGCTTAAAGTGCAGTTATTTTTATACTTCTTTCTTCTGCTCCCACATTCGTTGAGTCACTGTGGTGTGCAAAACTTCCTTTTTAGCCTCTTTCACTTACCACCTGCTGTCTACCTTCCTTAACCACCATCTTGGACTAGACTAGAATAACTTACTTCACATTCCATTCTCATCCTGTAGTCTCCTCCATTAAGTTCAAACTACTCAATTTTAGACGTACTGGTTAACGCTCTTTACCAGCAGGCTTTCCAACTTATTTTTGTCTTCACCATCCAGTAAGTTCCCATTCTTGTGATGCCGGTGTCTTAACTGCTCACGATTTACAACTTACTCCTTGCCTTTTTACTTGAATTCTGCTATTCCTCTCTTCTCATGGGCACTTCCTTTCTGTGTGTAATTCCATCCCAACTGATTCATCCTTTCCTTCACTTTTTCAAAGATATCTTCCATTATTCCTGCTCCGATTGCTACTACCTCATCATATTTGTCAGTACAAATTCATCTCTGACTTTATTCCTTTGTGGGAGTTTTCTACCTGTTCCAAGTTTTCCCCACAAAATCAATAGAGTAATATTACTATGTTTAGAACTCTTCAGGTATTTAGGACACATTCGTATTGAATAAAGGATAGAAAGATTTAGAGGAAAACTGGAATAGATTTCATAGCTAAATTTGCTGCCTTTATTGTCTCTAACTTGTGTTTTCGCCAAGTCATCTAAATTTTTGCTAAAAGAAAAAAAATCTCACCCACTACTCCCATATATTATAATATATGTATAATATACATATTATACATATATTATTATCATAATAGGAAATTTTATTTTGATATTGAATATTCATTCTCATTCTACTCTACAACCCCCCAAAAAACATAATAAATTTTGACATATACTTGTGAGGGTGTACAACTCAACACTTCAATTAAATTGAAAACAACTGCCCTTAATATAGTTTATACTCCAAAGTGAAGCATTGTGGTATACCAGATGGACACACAGAATTGAAGCTGGGTCTCTTTGGGTTGCTCTTCAAGCAAGTCATTCAACATCAGTTTCCTCATCTACAGAATGGAGATAATTGACATCTGTTCTACCTACCCTGTAGAAAAGAGGTGTCTATGAAAATGTTCTGTAAATGGTATAGAACTATTGTAATGTCACATATATAAATACATCTATGAAACTTTTAAACAAATAGATGGTAATGAGTGGAAAATAAAAATATCCTAAGGATGACAAAGAATAGTTTAAATTTTTAAAAGGAAACTGCTGAATTTTATTAAATTACCTGACAGTTCGCTTGCAGAAATTTGAGAGGCCAGATATGTTCATCCTTATAACTGAATACACTATTTCCCAGCAGGGAAGACTAGTGACTCATGAAAGTATGCTTGGATTCCTCATTCTTTTCTGGAATATAAATACAATGCACTGAGGGTAGAAGGATCAGATAGCCTGAACTGTCTGGCAGCGGTGGTGGAGGTGGAGGGTAGAACTTAGAACATCCACATGTGTGGCTCTTGGCATATTCTCTGCAATGTCACAAAGTGAGAAAGGTCTGGAGAGAAATACCCAAGAAAATAAATGGACCTTTGTCTTACTTTCTCAGGTTCCTTGATGAACCCATTATAGGGTTCTATATCTCTTACTGCCCCAAAGTTTTCCCTTGTACCTAAATCTATTCTTTTTTTTTTTTTTTGCTTAAAAATCAAGACTATTTCTTTTATTTCTGTTCTCATAAAATAGAAACATCATTCTCTTGGATAATTTAAAGCAGTTTCTACATTTCCCAAATGGTCTCTTTAGAGTGAAAGTTATTGAAACTGCCATTAATTGGAGGAAATTCCACCTAGGAAATTCTGCACCTTCCAGGGTTCTATTGGCTTTAAACATCTGTCCGCCAGATAGCATTATTGCAGACATCCTCCCATTATGCAGAAATGCAAAAACAGATACTTAGATTATGAAGGTATTAGAGGTAGGACAAAATGCCTTCATCAGAAAAGTCTTAGTTTATTAATTCTGATACGCTACATTTTAAGTCACATTGTGAATGAAAATGAAGTGAATTGAGCCATAGCACTAAAATAAGGTTCCAATGTTTTATTTTTTTTCTAACATTATAAAACTAAGTGTGGCATATGGACAGAGCACTGACTTAGGCGTCAAGAGATTTATGTCCTTATGCTAGGTATGTCAATAATTAGTGGTGTTAACACATCTCTGGTTCTTTTTTTTTTTTTTAAAGATTGTATTTATTTATTTGAGAGAGAGAATGAGATAGAGAGAGAGAGCATGAGAGGGGGGAGGGTCAGAGACAGAGGCAGACTCCCTGCTGAGCAGGGAGCCCGATGTGGGACTCGATCCCAGGACTCCAGGATCATGACCTGAAGCCGAAGGCAGTCGCTTAACCAACTGAGCCACCCAGGCGCCCACATCTCTGGTTCTTATCCCTCATTTCTTCAGCAAGTATTTATTATACTCAACTACTACTGTGACTCAGGCACAGTGTTATAAAAAGAGAAGATTGAACCAGATGATCTCTAAGGTAGTTTTTTCACTCTGAAATTCTAAGACAAAGGTTCTGGATCTACCTCTTAGCTATGTCTCCCATTGGTTCCCTCTTTTCTTCTCCTACTTCTACCACCTGAGGTCAGGATCTTACCATCTATTGTATGAACTTTTGCAATGTTCTCTCAGCTGGTCTTCCTGATGTCATAGCAGAAAAGACAAGGGAAGGAAGAGGGGAAGCCTAGCATATGAAATGATTCAGTGAGCCTGTGGAATTATGGAGTTCCCTAATCCTACCCCATACAGACCTCTAGGGGTACATGGGATTCTTAATAAAACCCCTCTTCTGGTCAGTATTGGCTCAGGAACCAAGAGAGTGTAACTATTCTGCAGGACAAGGACATTAGTACCACTGGCTGCCAAGCACTGGGCCTTGCCTTCTACCTGCTTCCCTGGCAACTCATCTTCTATATATTTACAGATGTTTTTTCTACTTAACATCCTTCAGTGCCTGTTCATAGAGAATAGGGTCCAAATAGTCTAGCACAGCACATAAGACTCTCGGTCTATATTTTCATCATCTCCTGCCTCTTTTTTTTTTTTTTTTAAAGATTTTATTTATTTGAGACAGAGAGAATGAGAGAGAGAGAGCACATGAGAGGGGGCAGGGTCAGAGGGAGAAGCAGGCTCCCTGCCGAGCAGGGAGCCCAATGCGGGACTCGACCCAGGGACTCCAGGATCATGACCTGAGCCGAAAGCAGTCGCTTAACCAACTGAGCCACCCAGGCGCCCCTCCTGCCTCTTTCCAACCTAGTCTGTGCTTCAGTTGCCCTAGCTCACAGCCATACCCCTAAATGTGCTGTTCTTTCCAGCCTCCTGC
This sequence comes from Mirounga angustirostris, assembly GCF_029215605.1. NCBI lineage: Eukaryota > Metazoa > Chordata > Mammalia > Carnivora > Phocidae > Mirounga > Mirounga angustirostris. The sequence continues at coordinate 84,023,366 of NW_026991720.1, read as the reverse complement.
TACTCTCCAGGCTTTGTCCCCATTAACAAACTCCTAATTACCCTTGGAGACTGGTCTCACCTTTCTGACCTTCTTTCTGGCCACCTCCTATTGTTGACTGTTAATTACTTCTCCCAGTGTGTTAGTCTTCCTGAGGGCTTAGTTCTTCAATCCACTTAACCACATTAACAGCACCTCGACTATCTGTGACCATAGTGACTACAAAATTTTAATACATATACTATTTACCTGGCATTTACAAACCCCATCTTACCTAATCTATATGAAATAGGCATTGTTACCTATACTTTATACATATGAAAACTGAGCCTAGAAGTTACATAACTTCTCTAAAGTCACACTGATAATTAGGTGAGATTTAAAAATCGAACTCAAGACTGCTACACAAATGTTAAGAATTTACAATAGTCCAGGACATATGTTGACTCGAGGACTCTTCTGTGCACCTCAAATCATATCAGTACGAACACTTGACAAAATATCTTTAATTCCTGAATATGAAAACGGGAGAGATGAACTGCAACATTCTTTTGATTAGTTAAGTTAGTGGAGGAAAGCAGTGAAGCAAATAATTGCAAACAGGGGAATCCACCACCAATAGCTCAGTGAACTTCCCACAGTCCTCCAAAATAGGCTGCGTAGAAGAAGGCTTTGAGAATTCTGAGGCAGAGAGGTGACAGGGCACTGCAACCCACAAAACTCAGGAACCATCCCGAAACATCAGCTCTGGTAAAAATTATTTCAATAGCGGTGTGATCTTGGGCAAGCAATTTCACTTTCCTCGATCTAGTTTCTGTTCAAGTAAAATGGAAAAACCAGAAAACATCATGGGTAAGGTGCAGCTTTAAGAGTACATACATCTTGGGCGGCTGCCCAAGCTGTGCCCAGCAACGCGCTCCTTCCCCCTCCCCCACACTGGCCTCGGCCCTCTCAGCGGCTGTAGAAAATGGTGAAAGAAACCACTTACTATGATGTTTTGGGGGTCAAACCCAATGCCACCCAAGAGGAATTGAAAAAGGCCTACAGGAAACTGGCCTTGAAGTACCACCCTGATAAGAATCCAAATGAAGGAGAGAAGTTTAAACAGATTTCTCAAGCTTACGAAGTACTCTCTGATGCAAAGAAAAGGGAATTATATGACAAAGGAGGAGAACAGGCAATTAAAGAAGGTGGAGCTGGTGGTGGTTTTGGCTCCCCCATGGACATCTTTGATATGTTTTTTGGAGGAGGAAGAAGGATGCAGAGAGAAAGGAGAGGTAAAAATGTTGTGCATCAGCTCTCAGTAACCTTAGAAGATTTATATAATGGTGCAACAAGAAAACTAGCTCTGCAAAAGAATGTGATTTGCGATAAATGTGAAGGCCGAGGTGGTAAGAAAGGAGCAGTTGAATGTTGTCCCAATTGCCGAGGTACTGGAATGCAAATAAGAATTCATCAGATAGGACCTGGAATGGTTCAGCAAATTCAATCTGTGTGCATGGAGTGCCAGGGCCATGGGGAATGGATCAGTCCCAACGATAGATGTAAAAGTTGCAATGGGAGGAAGATAGTTCGAGAGAAGAAGATTCTAGAAGTTCATATTGACAAAGGCATGAAGGATGGCCAGAAGACAACATTCCATGGTGAAGGAGACCAAGAACCAGGACTGGAACCAGGAGATATTATCATTGTTTTAGATCAGAAGGACCACACTGTTTTTACTCGGCGAGGAGAAGACCTTTTCATGTGTATGGACATACAGCTGGTAGAAGCACCATGCGGCTTTCAAAAGCCAATATCTACTCTTGACAACGAAACCATCGTCATCACCTCTCACCCAGGGCAAATTGTCAAGCATGGAGATATCAAGTGTGTGCTAAATGAAGGCATGCCAATTTATCGTAGACCATATGAGAAGCATCGCCTAATCATCGAATTTAAGGTAAACTTTCCTGAGAATGGCTTTCTCTCTCCTGATAAACTCTCTTTGCTGGAAAAACTCCTACCTGAGAGGAAGGAAGTAGAAGAGACTGATGAAATGGACCAGGTAGAACTGGTGGATTTTGATCCAAATCAGGAAAGACGGCGCCATTACAATGGGGAAGCCTGTGAGGCTGATGCACATCATCCCAGGGGTGGTGTTCAGTGTCAGACTTTTTAATGGGTCCAGTGAGTAACACTGCTGGCATTTTATATGCAGTAGTGAATGAGTGAAGGACTATAATCATAGCTCAAACTTGCTATTGTTTTTGATTTAATATTCAACTATAGTAGTGTTTTATTTTATTTTTTAAAGATTATTTATTTATTTATTTATTTATTTATTTATTTATTTATTTATTTATTTAACAGAGATAGAGAGAGAGCACAAGTAGGCAGAGCGGCAGACAGAGGGAGAAGGAGAAGCAGGCTCTCCGCCGAGCAGGGAGCCCGATGCGGGGCTCGATCCCAGGACCCTGGGATCATGACCCGAGCTGAAGGCAGCCGCTTAACCGGCTGAGCCACTCAGGCGCCCCTATAGTAGTGTTTTAAAAGTTAAATGAAGAATAAACTCAAATATAAAAGCTCCCCCCCCCCCCAAAAAAGAGTACCTACATCTTGCAGGAATGTGAAAGCTCTCCTACAAGACACTGGGAAACTTCTGTGGTGCCATTAAACAGGTAAGTGACAAGCTTCTGGGGGCCTAGCCCAAGGTTCCTTGATTTTCTACAAAAGTGGTCAGTGATTCTAACACCCTAACTGTGGGCAAAAGGATACCAAGATGTTGGCATAGCCCTTTATTTCTCAGAAAGAATGAAAGACTTCTTAATCACATTTTATAATTTCATTTCTGTGACCCGGTGCAGATGCCTAATTAAAAGCTTGGTTAAAAAAAAAAATATGCCTAATCAGCATGCATCCAACAATTATTCACTGGCAGATGTGAATTAGTCCAGCGATCTATTTACATTTCCTTTGTGTTTGGCATTGTGTGGTAAGATATATTTAAATACTTGCATTTTACTTTGTTGGAAAGGAGAAAGAAAAGAGAATTTAAAGGCATTGATTATTTGCTGATTTGGCAAAGATGAAACAACACTTCAGATTAAAACTAGAAGTGAAGCCGCAAAAAGAAAGCATAAAAGACTGTTTTTTGCAAAGCTCCAAAGAGCAGAGGCTTTCTAAACAGCTTGCTCACTTTAATTCAGTAACATGAAATGGTCAGTGAATCTGTCATTTCTCTAAAACAATGTAATGAATTTTAAACAAACAGAAAAAAGACAAATATGTTAGAGGGATCCTATAAAATGAAAATGGGTTCTTGCATCTAAAGAGAGCTTATGATTTCACTGGAAGAAAATAAAAACAAAACAATTAAAAAATCTACCTTAAAACCTTGGCAAAATGAAAGTTTATGAAGGCAAGATAAAAAAGTAGAGTCCTTGTCCTCTCCTGTGTGTTAGAGATACACACGAGGGCAAATGCATCACACAAACATGCTCAACCACACCCAACCCCCTCTGAAAATTCAAACTACAGAAGTACCTTGTAGGGGAAGAGTCATTTTATGTGGATAGTAAGCAACTTGCATGCTTATTTTCCAACAGTGTTAACAGTATTCCTGAACGAGCACGATTCTTTTTTTACATAAATGGCTCCTAGGGGCCAACGTGGCACGCTCATCCCCACCTTCTGAACTTACTCCAATACAGTATCATATGGCTATAAAACCTCCCCTGAAATGATGGGGGACAGCTGGCTGGGGGGAGCTAGGAACTGTGGGTGGACATGCTTTCCAACAGTTTACTCAACCCACAACTGTGGATTGGCAGCCATTCTGACTGAGCAAGAAAAATGAATAACAGGGAGACATGAAAAGGACTGGGACATCCATCTCATTTCAGACTGCTGCCTCCTGCCAAATGGTTTTAAGGGTTTGCGACCTGACCGATGGACGTACCAATACACACTTTTGAGGCAGGTCGAACCAGTGTTTTTTAGTCAAAGGAAAGTAGAATTTAGTTTTTGATACTGTGAAATTGACATTAGAAGAGGGGGAAATAACCTATTTCAAGATGCCGGATAACATTCTGCGACGTTGTTCCCTTGAATTGCTTTTGAAGAAAAAAAAATTGACTATCTGCTCCAGGGTGAGCTGGGTGCTGTCTTGAGCATCCAGACTGAAGGTGAGGGATGTCTATTTGGGGGCCGTTCGGCCATGGAAGCTCTCACCCCTAGATCTTTATCACCCCGTATGGTATTTTTGCAAAGTGTTCTGGCTGGTGCCTCCACGGCAAGCCAATCAACAATCCCTAACTGGTACTGTAACATGAGACGATGTTGATCTACTCCTTCACTCCCCTCATGAAAAACTGCAGAGCCCCTGCTGACTTGCTGAAACAGGGGCTGCCAGAGTATTTCTCGCATATGGACTTCTGAACTGGTGTAGCACTAAGTTGCCGAGCTTCATAAAATGGCTGGCAGAAAGAACAAACGTGCCATGCTCAAAATGTGCGCGTATACTGCATACACACGGGTCCAAGGCTTGAGGAGAGAGCCCTGCTAACTCATTAAGAGGGAAACAGACTTGGCAGATGTGAATCTTCACTGACAGACTTTGATCGTTCAAACTTGGATGCTTTTATTTCCAATTTCAGTTTCTGAAAGAGCAATATTTTATACCAGTATCAAGAAGTCAGTCTGCTCATTGGGCCATATACACCAAAGACTGCCAATTAAAAATCCCTCAAACACATGGCAAAGGGGAGGAAGAAATTTTGTCTTGGCTGCACTAAAAATTTGGCATCCGGAGAAAGATGGTTACTATCTCGTTGATTTATGTGGAGGGAAAGGGAAATCAATATGGTCTCTTATAATATCAGACATCTAAGACTTCCTCCATTGGGTGTGTATCTCCCCATGACCCTTTCTATGCCAGACCCTGTACACAGATTCTTTCGGGGATGAATAATGTCACTAGTCCAGGAGTTTCAGGAAAATGTGCAGCACTTTCCCTGCAGATAATGGGAGATTATTCTATTCTCAGATACAACAGACAAATGGCACAGAGAAAAACAACATAATCCCCTGCTGTTCCCAATGTTACAATTATTATACCATACTGAAATTGATTGGAATAAGTCAGCAGAGAATCATCCTCAACGATTTTATTTTATTTAGTTTTTTAAATATTTATTTATTTATTTTTGAGAAAGAGAGAGAGAAAGTGACTGTGTTCCCAAGGGCGCATGACTGGGAGTAGGGTGGGTGGGCGGGGCAGATGAAGAGAGAGAAGGAGAGAAGCAGACTCCCTGAGGAGTGCAGAGCCTGACCCTGGTCTTGCTTAATCCTGGGCTTGATCCCAAGACCCTGAGACCATGACCTAGTGGAAATCAAGAGTAGGACACTTCCTCGAGGATTTTAAACTGTCCCTCCCTCTACCACCACCACTGATCGTGTATCTATGTGAATAGATCCAGGTTTCTATGTTACTTTGCTCACTTAAAGGTTACAATACATTTTACGTTCCAGTCAAATATAGCTAATGATAAAGTCAGAAACAATGAAAATTTCTTGCTTTCTAAACTCAAATCTAGTAATAATTTCATAATTATATTAGCACTTTATTTTATTTCAAGTTCTTGCAAATCATAGTAAAATGCAAGAATCATAACCACATAGTCCCAGATTAATTAACTGAAAAGTAAAAGTCTTACATAGCCTCTTGATTTTTTTGGTCCAGATAATGCAAAAACAGTCCATTAAATCCTTTCTACTGAAAAAATACATTTTTGGAGGTCACAGAGCAATGACCAAATTCACTAATAATAAAGCTACTATTTATGTGCTAAGAATAGTAAAACTGTGCCAAAAGCTCTGCCAACCACTTTAGAGACTTAATCTCATTTAATCCTTGGGATAACCTGATGGAGAATATACTATGCCCATTTTGCAGAAGTGGTCATAGCTTAGAGATACTAAGTATCACATTTGCAAAGTAGCAGAGCTGCCTCAGTCTCTATGTCTGGGGTTACATTCAGGCCTGTGTGTTAACTATATGCATGTTTGGTTATATAAATTTATGAAATTTCAAGATTCATTTGATCTGTTTATTTGGCATTTCTTTTTTTTTTTAAAGATTTGCTTTATTTATTTGAGACAGAGAGCGCATTTGTGAGCATGTACTGGGGGGGTGGGCAAAGGGAAAGGGAGACAAGCAGGTCCCTGCCCCCCACCCCCCACCCACTGAGCGCTCACCGTGGAGGCTTGAGCCTGAGATCATGATCTGAGCCGAAATCAAGAGTCAGAGATGTTCAACCAACTGAGCCACCCAGGCGCCCCTGGCATTTCTTTTTTTTTTTTTTGCAAGAGAGAGAGAGAGAATGAGAGAGAGCACGAGAGGGAGGAGGGTCAGAGGGAAAAGCAGACTCCCTGCTGAGCAGGGAGCCCGATGTGGGACTCGATCCCGGGACTCCAGGATCATGACCTGAGCCGAAGGCAGACGCTTAACCAACTGAGCGCCCCAGGCGCCCCAGGCGCCCCTGGCATTTCTTAAGACATACTACAAGTTAATCATGTGGAGCTTGTTTACCTAATTTCACATTTTGACTGCCTGAACTGAATAGCAATTTTGGCATAATGTAAACATACATGATATTTTATGATGACATACCAGTCTAGTTTTTATGCACAACTTGTAGCCCACATGAAGAAATCACCCAAATATAGAATTACCTATATTTGAATGGGCTAGTCAGCTGCCCAAGTGTAAAGGAAGTACATCAAAACAAAATACAGACAAAATAACAAGCTACAAAAGAGGACCACTGAGGATATAACTTTGAGGTCATAAACATCTAATAAATACAGGAAAAAAAAACAAAAATAGTTTAAGGTATTTTATGAGATGTTTAAGCTTTGAAAATCTGGCTGTCATAAATCCCAAAAGACAGAATTAGTAGGAATAGGACTATGTATCCCAATTAATTGAAATCAGGGTGGATAATTTGAATGGACCCCAGGATGGGAGGGGCAACCTCATTAGCTAATATCTAGAACATAGGAAACAACATAGTTGTTGCTGCTTTTTTTTTGTACATTGTATTTTCTATTTTAGTTACACAGACATGCTAACTTTTCTACATAAACAATAATCAATGATTGTTGAAGGCATGTAATTGTAAACCATTTGCATTTTGACTTCTACTCAGGAAACTGACACAGAGAAAGCATAAAGTCACACTTGATTACATAATTACTGGCCTATGGAAGCAAGAGATCCAACGATTTAGTTAATGAATAATATAAAAATACAGTCAGGAGATCATAAATATTTATTACTACATCAAAAGTCTGCTAGTCAATCTTTCAATAATTCCTTCAGCATAAAATACTTGAGTCAGGATATTGGAAAAAATATTAATTAAAATTCAGACTTAGCTCTGAGAGGATAGGAAATAGGAACTATACCACATATTTTCTGCTATGAACTGTCTTTATCTAATTTTTGTCTTAGTTTTATTTTTCCCTATGGGTTTGATTGTAGGTTCTTAAGTTTATTTGCCTACTAAATATGCAATTATCATGTTAAATCTGACAAGGCATTTACCTGCTTTGTGAAGAAAGATTAAAGCTAAGAAGAAGAATTTTGTTTTTTTGTAAAGGCAAAGCAAATACTAAAATAAGCTCTAGTACCTATTTTACTTAATTAAATATTTTTCTTTGTTCAGCCAAAATGTTCTCACAGATTCGTTATAATTTTTTTTAAGTTAGAAAAGATGCACCTCACTATTTTTAACAATAATTTTACTAACTGTGGTTGATTGACTCAACATGTGCAAAAGATAACTGTAGTTATGAGACATCTTGTATATCCTCTATATACAAAATATTCATCTTTATTTTCAATACTCTACAAACTAGAGAAATACTTAAAATGTTAACTTTGTTATCTGTGAGAATGATCATATCATTGGCATGAGTGAAAATTCATGGTGTGCCACCACTTACCACAAATAATTTGGTAAACTCTAGTGGAGGGGGGCGCTTGCAAACACAGAGGTGAGGGGCTAGAGATACAAATTTTGGAGTCACGACCATAGAGACCTAGGTCCTAAGCTTTTACTTCCTGATTTCTTTTGTACGGATTTTGTATTCAAAATGATTTTTCAACCTCAATGCTTTCATTAAGCAGCAATTAATTAGTTCTTCTATTTTCACTAATTTAACTATTAATGAGTTTTTTTTTAAAGATTTTATTTATTTATTTGACAGAGAGATAGAGAGAGAGAACAAGTAGGCAGAGAGGCAGGCAGAGGGAGAAGCAGGCTCCCTGCCGAGCAGGGAGCCCGATGCGGGGCTCGATCCCAGGACCCTGGGATCATGACCTGAGCCGAAGGCAGCTGCTTAACCAACTGAGCCACCCAGGCGCCCCTAATGAGAGTTTTTTAATCAGCATGGATGAACCAGTATAACCCATAGTAGGTTAATGTATTTTTAATCATAATACAATAATATTGATGCTTTAGTAGGCATGCAAAAATGTTTATGGGGTCCCTACCATGTGCTCTGGGAAGGGCCCAACAGATGCAATGATGAGTCAGATATAGTCCCTAGCCTTAAAATACTATTAACTATAACTCTAGCTGGCAAGAAAACTAGCATATAGTTATCATGGATAAATGTGTGGTTCTTTTTCAGTATTTCAGTGAAATATTAAAAACAAGCAGTGCTCACCAAAGTACCAAACAAAACAAAATTAAAGAGAGAGAGAGACGTTTATCCTTTAACTTTGGGGTAATATAGAAAACAGCTATCTTTTTCTCATTTATTTCTCATTTATTTAGTGGGCATCCAGTATAGCATCAACACAGAGTAAGGGATCAAGAACATTTGCTGTAGGCAAAAATTTGTAGCCATGCAATATCTTTAAAAAGTATGAGCTATCCAAAAGTGCAGTGAGTTGGGAAACGGTGCTAGGTAGAAAGGGGTATTTCCAAGGAAGTACCACTTGAAGGAGGATGAAGATTGGGGTGGTGGTCTGCGACTGGGGCAGGGAATGCGACAGGGGAGGTGGTCTCACACTACTTTATTAGTTGACTTTTGCTCTTTTATTTTTTAATACAGCATAAACCTTGCACAAAATCACATTCTTTGGATTGATCACAGTTCTTTGGTTGTGGGATTATTTTTCCTAGTGACTCAAATTGTGGCATCACACATCTCAGTTAAACACATAAAGATATAGATCATGTCAGAATAATTTAGACTAGATACAGTCAAAAACTATTTGCCTAGGGGATGGTTACAGTTATCCCAAGAGGACAAACTGGTTTATCTGATCTGTGGGCTAACTGTGGCCCACCATGCTGGATACTGTGTGTGTATGTGCACAGATTTATAATTGAATTTTTATTCTCTCAGGGTTTTAGACACACAATCTTATTTTACTTAACCTGTTAAATGTTACACATTTATTGCACTGTGCCACTGAGACATTTATTTAATGTTGGGTTAAGCACCTGGTTGTTTTCAGGTGAAAGATGAAAAATAATTGTTCCTGAGTTTCAGCATGCAGAAAAGGTTATATTTTTCATCAATTTCCCCTATTTATGGTCTACTAACATGAATTAAGTACGCTAAACAGCCATTGGCTTTTAAAATATCCCTTTAAGTGAGGTCTTCTGGGTTACTCTGCTGAAAAAGATTTATTGCTATTAGGCCTATCACAGATGCTATGAACTATAGCAATAACCACGTTGGAATAGACATGTATTCTATAGGAGACTCTGACCCATGATTTAATCAATTATCTGAGTAAATCTCAAGCTAGATCATGATTCTATAAAAGAATTGCATTGCCATTCTCTGCCCTGTGAGCTGGAGGGTATTGCTTTTATAAAATTTAAAATATTCTTTCGGAGAAATAGAAAATTTAAAGTAATTTATTACAGACATGACATGCTAATGAGGACATTTTAAGCAGTGGTCAGGCAACTCAGCCAGCATGCACTTCATAATTTATAGGTATATTTTATTTATTCAGGTTAATAAAGGATGTGTTTGGCATATTATTAGACTGACCTTGTTTCTTGGCAAATACTGTCTTAAAGTCTCTAGAGCTAATTCCATTGCCAGCCATTCCTTTCGAGGACGGCTTGTTATTATTCTCTTGGGAACAATTAACAGACTGTCGTACAGAATAACATGTACTTTGTCCTGAAATTCTTTATTGAAAAAGGCCCCCAAAATAAAGTGTTTTCAAACTTTGACTCTTCAGACTCTTAATGTGAGAACTTTTTTTCTGTACTTAAATTTTAGAATGTTCAAATATTATGCCAACACATTGGGCTAAGGAAATAATTTTAAAAGGAAATGTAGATCATATCTTAAAGCTCAGTTTCAGCTTAACCTTCTACATTTCCACTGATGTCTACTTTGCTGGACAATGAGATCTGATGCTCAATTTGACATGAGCATCGGTCAAATCATAATAAAAGATGCATTTTTGTTTAATATTTGGGACTTACTAAGGCTGCAAATCAAACAGAGGTATTATAGATTCCCTGGCCCCCTCTTTTTAAAAGTCAACAAGGCTTAAAATCAACAGGATTTTCTAGCTAAATATTCCAATTGACCTAGCTTTATCAAATCATTTTGCATTATTTTACTTTAGGATACAATCTCATTTAGGTCACAAGATCCTGTTAAAGTGATTATTATAAAATGAATTTATTTAGTACTTAAACACAGAGCTTGATTAGGAACTGCATACAGAAAATTATATATCACAAAGTTCCTCTTTGGTATAGTCTAAGGCAAGGGTCAGCACACTTTTTTCTGGAAGAAGCCAGAGAGTAAATATTCTTGGCTTAAGAGCTGTATGATCTTTGGAGCAACTACTCAGCTCTGCCATTATAGCACAAACCCAGTCACCGACAATATGCAAATGAATGGGTTTGGCTGTTGCAATAAAACTTTATTTCTAAACCAGGCAAGTGGGCCAGATTTGCCTAGGTTGTCATCGTTTGCCAACCTTTGACTTAAGGGGAGGTCGTGGCCCAATAACGAGCACTGCTCACGGGGCTTTGGAAAAAATTTAGAGATTCCAGGTGGTATCAGAACCAAGGCAGGGGAAATTAAAGTTAGAGTGTGTCAACCACTAAATGAGTTCAAGTCTTCAGGACGTTAATTACAATATAAAGTTGATCCAGCACCATAGTACACACTTGACAGTTTACATAATACTTTTCCACATATCATCTTTTATCAGGAAGATTATTATGTCTATTTTATACAATGGACATTTTATAGAATAGATAAATTGCTTTGAGTAGTGATTGTTGCCATTAAATGGTACTAGACTCATATCCTGCGATTCTAAGTATTCCGAGTTTATTCTCTTGAAAGAACTCACAGTGAGCTTTTTTTTTTCTTTTTTTTTTACAGTGAGAATTCTTTAAGAAATGAAAGTGAATGGGAGAAATCCTGGAACATGAATGCCAGGCAAGTGGCTCATTTTTTAAAAGGAGAAAATGTTTCTGGAAATCATAAATAGGTAAGTAAGACTTGTTACTCTTTTAGAACAGATTATTAGAAAAATTGTTCATGAGTGCTTTGAAAAGAAATGGACAATTACTAGCAGCCAGCATGGGTTGACTAAAAATTAAGCATTCTTAGTTAAGAAATAACTTAGTTATTAGGACATTCCACAGACATTGAGCATTGTGAGTTGAGCAAGACATTTAACAAAAAAATCTTTGATGGAGACAAATTGGAGAAATATTGCCTGGAAAATACCTCAGGATAATTTATATATATTTTTAAAACACTTTACTGAGGTATGACTGACATGCAAAAAGTGGTACATATTTAATGTATACAAGTTGATGAGTTTGGAGAGAAGTATTCTTGAAACCTGTGAAACCATCCCCACAATCTATGCTAAATACATATCCATCATCTCGAAAAGTTTTCTCCTTATTTATTATTTTTGTTTACAGAAAATTATTTATTATTATTTCTTTTGGGATAAGAACATTTAACATAAATTCTACTCTATTAGCAAATTTTTAAGTGTACAATATGGTATTGTTAATGATAGGCTCTATGATCTATCATAGATCTTATCTTGTATAACTGAAACTTTGAATGCTTTGACTAATACCTCTCCATTTTCCCCTCTCTCCCTGGAAACCACCATTTATAGTTTTTTGAATAGCAGAAACCACATAAATTGATAAATGGATTAATGTCACCATGCCACTGGACTCTAAGTGTGACTGCATTTAATGTGTGTGTCTCTATCATCTATCTAACAATCATCAATAGATCATACTTGAATGAATAACAAGAAAGTGTGTCCATTAAATATGTAAATTATAAATCTGGGAGAAGTGAATAAAAATTAGAAAGGATCTTAGATTTGAAAATGAAGACTGAAACCAGCAGATAAAATGTAATATGTATAGATATAAAAAGTTGAGCTTAGATTTTTTAAAAAAATGAAAAGGAGTAGAAAAATGACACCCTGATGACTCCTTGAGGGACATCAAATAAAGGTCACAAGGAAGGAGATTTTGATTCAATTTAAGGAAGAACATGGAGCAGTCATGACTCTGCCGTACCGGGAGAAACCATCTCACATAGCAGGACGGTGGGAAGAGCCTCAGAGCTTTAGAGCAGTGCTAGTCAACCTTTCAGGTTCACACAGATCACCTGGGGATCTTGTTAAAAAGCAACTCCTGATCCAGTCAGTCTGGGGTGGGACTTGAGATTCTGTATTTCTCATAAGCTCCAGAATTGCCACTGTGGTGGTCCATAACTGTCCATACTTTGCGTGGCAAGGCTTTCCGGAATGGACTTAGGAGTCCTACAGACCTGGCTCCATCACCTACTGCTGAGTGTCCTGAGAACTACTTCAGTGTCTCCATCCAATCTTTGTGACCTATTTCAATGGAGATAATAAAACCTATCTCAGGACTCTTTATCCTCACAGGAGGATTAAATAAGATTAAATATGCTGGCACATAGTAAGTACTTAGTAGGTATCAACCTCCTTCCCACCTTCACTGCTTCATCATTAGATATATTTGAACTGAGGTGGGATGACCATCTTTCAAGAGTTCTGAAGAGATTTCTGCATTTTGTGGGTCTCTTACAGATAATATGAAGTTCAGCGGCTCTTCCCTATCCTTTCCTGGCTTGAACTCTAAAGAAGACAGAAATAAATTTGGTATCCACTATTAACTGCCACTTCACTCACCATCACTTCCCCACACCTCCCACCCTTGAAATTTGTCTTTGTGAGGTGGGTATTTGAGGGTTGATCATAGGGCAATGGACCTCAGGCTTAACGAGGAGCTGTTTTCTCCTCCACAAGGGAGATAGTTACCCCAAATCCCATTGACTACTTGCTCCTGCAGCATCATGTGTCAGAACCCTGGGCATTGCTACACTTTGCCCTCCCCAAGAGATCGTTCTGCTTCCAGCTTAAATTCCCAGAAGCCATTCTGAAGCCTACAAGCTCACCATTTTTCAGCTGGTGTTTAGGGCCGCTGTTGGGGTTTGATGATTCCTTCAGGTGTCCTGTGTGAGGCAAGTCCTATGCTTTTCAGCATTTCTTCTATTGATAGTAGTTAAGCACTCTCTCTTCAAATAATGACAGCTCCTTCCATTGGAGCCAATAGAGCAAGACTTTTGTCTGCATTGTGTTTGTGCTCAATTAAACTACAACCATAGCCTCAGTGGAATGCTCTGGACACGAATACATGCACACACACACACACACAATGACACAAGGACTGACTTTCTCCCCACTAAGAGTGATGCACAAGGGACCATGGGTCAGGTTCCCTTCAGCTGGCTCATGCCTATCAATTTGGGTTCATCAGTTCCTACCTGGCTTCTCTCTTTTTCTTCCCCTAGCCGCAGCTAAAATGCCCTGAGGGTTCATTTAATTTAGGCTGTAATTCACCTGGTTTCTGCAGTTTTGAGCCCGATGTTCAGCCTGGGCTCTCTTGCTGACTAAATGTACTTTTAAAGAACAAGTTTCGAGTTCTCTTTTGACATTTTAAAATTGAAAAACAGCCGATTCTATTTCAATATAATTAGAGAACTGTGTAGTTTTATCTTTAAATTGCTATCCAGTCTAGGCTGCTCTATCCCTGGGAACTTTGGACAAATACTCCTTTATTCACGTGTCCACTTCTCTCTGCTCTACCCCCTCAGTGTCTGGGCTAGGGAAAGTGTAGCTCCTCTTTTCCTGAGAAAACCTCATTTCCTGTCGGGGAAAGCTGGTCAGGCTTATTTGGCCAGAAGTCAATGATGTATTTATCAGTCTTTAGCTGATCTTCTGAAGTGGTATAGTCACTTTATGTATCTTTTCTCTAGTTAATTCAGGCATGGCTTTTCAGACAGAAGGGAATAACATAGTTTACTGAGCTCTGGAGTAGATCACTAGCTCAGGACATGAGTTCTAATTTGGCTCCAATTGGGGTTTGGTCATCAGTGGAGAAATGTGGCTGCTTGTCATCAAAATGGGTGCAGAAACCATCATTTGTAGGGCCATTAACTAAAGGACCTTGATTATATGGTAGACTGATCTTCTTACTTCCCCCCAAAACTATATGGCTTGAGTTAATGGCCAGGAATTTATCTGGGCAAAATCATGTTCTGAATTCCACTGCAGAAATAAGTACAGAAAATATACACGAAGAATAAAATGGTTTACAATTTTTAAAAGCACACTTTACGGTTTAAATTCGGATAGATATGGGCTAGGTGCTGGAGGAATAAACAAGTTCTGGCCAACTGGCTATGGACATTCAAAATGGTTTAATAGCCTGCAAGTAACTGACAACTTACAAGACAGCTTTGATGAGCCGGGGCAAAATGAACTCACCGAAACCATTCTTTCCAGTGCATGATTTTACACAGACATGTTTAGTTCAACTTGCACTCCAACAGATACCAAAACCTTGGAAATTTAGAAACTGTTGGCCATGGGGGCAGAATAGACATTTCAATCTACTCTTAGAACTCCTTTGTATTCTTAGATTTTTGGTAAACTAGTTCCATAATTTTGGTGAATTATTTCACCTCTCTGAGTCTCTATAAATGAACAGCACAATTTTGTGAGTGCCTACTATTTGCCAATCATCTTGTTGGTACTGGGGGTAAATAAAAATAGATGGTGCTTATTTTATCCCTATTATATGCCAGGCTGTATGCCAGGCATTGTGCAAAATCTTTAATATGAATGATCTGACTTGATGCTCCCAAGAACCTTATGGGTAGAATACTATTACTCTCCCTGGAGTAATACTATTGTTATGGCCTTGTTTAGGAGAGGAAATTGAAGCATGGAGAGGTGAGTAACTTGCCCACAGTCGCCATGGCCTGCACGCCCAGCCATGACATATAACTGCCGCCCAACACTCCAAGTTGAGCAGTGCTACTTACACTTTCATATGCTTGTGAATCATCAGGTTATCTTGTTAAAAGGCAGTTTCTAATCAGGACATCTGGGGTGAGGTCCAAGATTCTGCATTTCTGACAAAGATGATGCCGTGTCCCGCTTCATGGGTCATAGTTTGAGTAGCAAGGCTCCAGACCTGCAGTTCATACCCTAACTTGCACATTAGAAATATCTGGAAGGCCTTGAAAGACTTCTATGTCTGGGCCACATTTCACACCCATTAAGTTAGAATCTCTGGGGCTGGAACTCAGGCATGAATATATATTTTTAAGGATCCCTAAGTAATCCCAGTGCACCACTGCTGTAAAAATCAATTTAGGAGCTCAATATTTTTTTTTAATTTTATTTTATTATGTTATGTTAGTCACCATACATTACATCATTAGTTTTTGATGCAGTGTTCCATGATTCATTGTTTGTATATAACACCCAGGGCTCCATGCAATACGTTCCCTCCTCAATACCCACCACCAGGCTAACCCATCCCCCACCCTCCTCCCCTCTAAAACCCTCAGTTTGTTTCTCAGAGTAGGAGCTCAATATTAGTGTTAAAAATAATAAAATAATAAAATACAGTGTGCTGAATTTGTAAGCTAAGTACTATCCTGTGAACCTTTCTAGATCAGTTGTGTGTGTATGCGTGTGTGTGTGTACTGGGTTCATGGTATACTGAATATTCCTTATCGTGGGTCAAAGTAACAAATATATTTTTGAAAGCTATTCTCTATAAGAAATATTATTTCTTTTTTCTCTTCCTTTCCCTTTCTCTCTTCCTCCTTTCCTACCCCCATATTTTGTCTTATTCTTAAAAGGATTTAAGGGAGATTACAAATATACATACTTCATTAAGATATTAGTCTTGTGCACCAGAAGCTCGATGTCCAATAGGGGAGTCAGACATTTTACAATCCAAAGGGCTATGTGCTCTATAGGATATATGATGAGATTTCCTGAGAGCTACATAAGGAATATGGTGATTTGCTATCCAGCAGATTCAGGTGTCACAGAAGAGTTGACACGTGATCTGTGTCCTGAATAGAGATCTGGCAAGTTACAAGGAAGGAAAGGAATTCTAAGAATAGGCATTCCTCGTGCCTTATGCAAAGTGAAGGCATGGTCTGCATTTCACCTGCAGGATTAGGGTAAATTTGGAGATGGTGGCAGTAATGCAAATCTGTGCTGAGATGAAGTGTCGTGAGGTTCTGGAGAAGGTATTTACAAGAAAACATACGCTGGAATGGCCAAGAAAAGAAAGAAGCCAGAGCTCAAAGCTGGAGAAACAGAACCAAGAACTGGTTCTAAAGTGAAGGAGGAATAGAAGGAGGAGGAGCTAGAATAAGAACCATGGGGTCAGGAAGAAATGAAATCAGGTACTGGCAGTGAAGAGAAGTATGATATTGGTTGACATGAATGGTTTAGAATAAAAAAAATGGTAGAATTCCTGAACATCAGAGCTTGTGTGGGGTTCATACCCAAGTGGACAGGTGTCATGGAAGAGAAGCTGAGAGAGTTCATGGTAGCAAGGGAGGGAATCAGAGCCATATAAGGCTGTGATGTAAGTTGTGACTTTGTAGTGGAAGACACGGTATGCCAGACTAAGGGATTGCTCTTGTTTGTTTTATAATCCCCCATAAGCTTCAGAGGTTTACATGAGGGAAGTGGCCTGATCAGCTTTTTTTAAAAGATAAAACAATCTGGAGATGAAGTGGGGGTCTGCAGCACAGAATGCCTGCTACATTGATGGAGTTAACACGCAGTGAAGTCCTGAGGCAGCAGCTAAGGAAGGAGAGGGGGATTTTTTGTTTGTTTGTTTTTTAAACTGCAGATCCAACGTGAGGCTCGAATTCACAACCTCTAGACCAAGAGTCTCCTGCTCTACTGACTGAGCCAGCCAGGCACCCCAAGAGGAGGACTTTTGAAGAGGAACTGTCAATGCTTACTGAATGTGGAGTTAAGACAGAATGAGAAGTTTTGGGAACCAGTGTTTAGGTTCTAGCTTGGGAAACAGGGTGGATAAACATGCTATTAGCCCAGACTAAGAATTCAGGGAGCAGAGAAATTGTGGAGAGAGCAGGCTAGGTGTAAGGTGTTTATGAGATGGAGTGTCTAGCACGTGGTGGGAAATTCTGGGTCTAACGGAGAAGGAATGTATCAGGTAGATCAAGAAAGAACGAGGGGGCTGGAACAGATAACCTCTAAGATTTGAGGTCAAACCTACCATATTAGACAGGCAGCGTGGAAGGGTGTGGTTAAAAGAGCACTGAGAAGTTGTAGTTTTCAAAAATCTATATTCCCAAGGCATAAAG
This sequence comes from Mirounga angustirostris, assembly GCF_029215605.1. Taxonomy (NCBI): domain Eukaryota; kingdom Metazoa; phylum Chordata; class Mammalia; order Carnivora; family Phocidae; genus Mirounga; species Mirounga angustirostris. The sequence continues at coordinate 84,005,624 of NW_026991720.1, read as the reverse complement.
GGAACCCGCATAAATGAAGATGTTCTTAAAAGTCACCCGAGTGATTTTTCAACATATATACAGTTTCTAAGGACACAAAGCAGGACTGCAGTATACATTATAGCTATACAGTTTCTTCCTGTAATCATATTTTAGGCTAGAATACTAATTTTGGTTTCACAGAAATCATTTAAAAGTGTTATTTATTTTTTATAGAGAATGTTTTATGTATGTGTGTTATATGTTTTATTATATAAAAAGCTAATCGATGTTAAGTAGAGTAGATGTGACTACTACTTGACAACTTTTATAGACTCAGCATCAAAAAAGCTGAAAAAAGTAGTTACCTACTCTATTTTCACAGTTTGGGGATTTGAGAGGAGGTGTGTCTAAGACATCTTCCTGTCAGCATGTGCTCTAGACTCAATAAAACCCAAAGTACCCAGATTATCATTTAGACAAGAGAAAGGGAAGAAACTATTATCCATACCATCATCTTCCTTTCCATGAAATAAATGTGCAAGATAAATCCCAGTGGCTGAATTTTCAGTGTGAGTATATTGTCCCAAGTGCATGAAACCACTAAATAAACAGAAGAGGAGTCGTTGCCAGGGCTGTAAATCCAGCAATGCTTTGCTCATTTCATGGAATGGATCATTTCAGTGGGAATTCTTCTACCATGAGACAGGCAGATTCAACACATAAATTTAACATGACAATGTGATAATAGGCTACATGGAAAATAATGTTTAAATAATAGGATCATGTCTTGTTCCAAATTTAATCCATTATTCATATCTTCCCATTAAACATCAATGTAAACAGAATAATAATGTTAATTCAAAATTAAAGTAATTATGTACTGTTTAAGTTCTATTTGATAATACACACATCTCTCTCTCTCTTTTTTTCAATGCTTTCTCTTTTCCCTGGTTCCTTGTTTTAATTCTCTCAGCAGTGTTTTCCATTTTCTCTGTTTTACTAGTACTTTGTAAGTATTTTAATTATGTGTCATTCTTCTTACACTGTCCTTTAATTTTAATATTGTATTTCTTTTAAAAGCTAAACTATGAGTTTCCAGGGGGAGGATTCTGTGCCATTATTGCTGAATTAACCAAAAGACTAAGCATAGCACCTTGGACATAAAATTTCAGAAGAAAGAATTTGATTTTTAGTATTCCAAATAAGGGGAAACTCAAAAATAGTCATCAAGGGAAAAACAAGAACTTTGTTAGGGTGTTCTCATCCTGGTTTCATTACTTGGCATAATTTTTGTGTTGATTTCTATACAAGGGCCACTGTCTTCTCAATGCCTTGGAAGTCTGAAGGTCTTAACCCTGTTCTGTGTTTCATATTCATTTTTGTGTCAGAGTCCAACACTATAAGGGATCTATGTTTGTTGGGTGAATAAACTTAACATTTGGAAATGTTTTCTGCCTAAGAATGAAGATCTTAGGTTAAGTTTGGAAACACTTAGCAGATAGAGTGTTCCTCTTTTTAACTTCTTACTAGTGCACTGAACTCTTGCCTCAATGCCATCAATCAGCCAGCCGGCCAACCAAGCAGCTAACTAACCAGTCAACCAACCAACCAACCAACCAACCAACCAACCAACAGGTATTTATTGAGCCTCTACTATGTGCTCAGCACTATGTTAAGTACTATGAGGGGTATAAGGCATGGTTCCCCTCATTAAAGAACTTACACTATTCAGTTATGTTTGTCAAACTGAAAAGATTTAATTGTATTTAATGAAGTTTTCTGATACTCTGGTGAGACCAGTTGGATAAGTATTTTGTGTCAAATACTGCTTGATAACAAACAAGGTCTTGGATTTCTTCATGAGGTATATTCATTTTCAACTACTCTAACTCATCAGAATAGAACACATTATAATTTTTCAAAGACAGTCACCCATTTTATTTCTGTTGAATATCTTTTATTTGTCAATGACAAAATAATAACCCTCATGTTACTTTACCTTTCAGCCTATACCCTTTTCCACTCTATGGCTCTTAGTTTTTGTACAGTACTTTAATATTTATGTAAGCCTAGTTCACCATACTATTTGATAATGCAACAACTAGTTTAAGGATGGTATCCATGCTGCTGGTTTAGAGAGAGTAAGAGTATCAGAAAGATCATGTTGACAAGTCTCACTTTTTTTCTTTTCCAGCTGCTTCCACCTTTGATTGGTATGTCCCTGTCTACTTTGTAACCATAAGATTGACTAGACTTTGTGAATACACCTCTAAATATGCCTCAGTTTGTCTCCTAGGACAATGTGGGGGAAAAAAAAACCCTGAAGATTTGATATCAGAATATTCATCCATTGAAGACATGATGGCTTCCACCCAAATTAAGAAAATTTCACATGACCACTGAGGGGGCGAGGTCTTATTCACCTTCCTTAGCTTCATCTCACAGGGTTGGTCACTATCTCCCTCAAGCAAGTTCTTCACTTGGTTTCCAAGACACCACTTTCTCCTGGCTTTCTATCTCAATGATTGCTCTTTGAGTCTCTTTTTCTGTATCCGTTTTCTGGGACCTTTTCTCTTCTCTGTTATACCTACTCCATGGATTATCTCATTTGTTCTCATGGATTTCAACATCATCTATATGTCAATGACTCTCCCTCAGATATATATCTCCGGGCACAATCTCTCTTATAAACTTCAAGCTCAACTATTTAGTCAATACCAACATGTCCCATAAGTGATCTCAAATTTAATGTGCTTCTCCCTGAGTCTTCTCCAAGTCAGTAATGGTGCTATCATTCAGGACAAAAACTTCTGAGTCACCTCTGGTTTCTCCCCCTTTCTTACTCCCACTGTCCAAAAAACCATCAGCCAATCTTGTCGTGGATAACTCCAAAATATATAACTAACCTACCCACTTCTCACGATCACTATTGCCACTAGTCCCAGTCAGCATGATCTCTTGCCTGGACTACTCTAATAGCATCCTAACTGGCCTCTGCTTTTCCTTTCCCCGATAGTCTATTCTCAACATAGGAACCAGAATGATGTTTTAAAAATGCAAATCTTATCACTTTATTTTTCCATCATGTTTAGAACAAAATCCAGAAGCTTTACTGTGGCCCACAAGGCCTCCATGACCAGCCTTCGCTACACTGGCCTCCTTGCTGTTCTTCTATCAGACCAAGCATAATGCATCTTGAGGCCCTTTGAACTTCCTGTTCTTTCTGCCTGGTATGCCTTGCCCCATATCATGTAGGTCTCTGTTCAAATGCCCTGCCCTCAGAGAGGCCTTCCTTCAACATTTTATTCCCTTATTCTGCTTTATTTTTCGTCACAGCATCTCTGGCATACTACGAAGTCTCTCTTTACCACTAAAATATTCCATCCACTGTGGTTTGCCATAATTATGTCTAGACTAGTGTTTGGTACATATAAATTTTTTTTTGGTCAATAAACTGAGATAAGCAGAATATCATTTATCAATGCAGGAATTGGTTCAGTCCTTTCTCTCTCTCATCCTTCAAAACTGAGTAAACTTCTAGTGGTTTTGGAAATGCTTGCTTAGACATTAGAGGGAACATCATAGTTCAAGTGAACACAGAATATTTGCAGAATGAATACCTATCTCCTAAAATGGGCCAATCTAGGAATTGTTGCCAAGCAGCCACAAACAGCCCAGGCAGCTTGGTAAGGGCTCATCCAGCAAAGCACAGCTAAGTATATTTATGGAAGGAACAGTGTTCTACAAGTGCTATGGAGAACAGGTAAAAAGTATAGGAGGCTAAGCAACTTGGGCTAGTTCCTTAATCTCTCTAAGTCTTAGTTTTCTCATACATTAAAGGAGGCTTGTGACAAATATCCCATGCAGGAGAATTACAAATAGTTTATGTAGTTATGTGAGGTGGTGGAACGTAACTCTCCACTCTACTAACTGTGGGATACACAAAATGACTTCCTTCCGAAGAGTACAGTACAGAAACAGGGAAGGAATAACCTTCCAGTGGAGAAATCTGACAAACATGACATTATCCAGGTGATAAAGATTAACATCAACAAGTGATATCATGTTGATAGTATATACTTTTGATATGATGTGATGAGAATGGCACTCTACTTTTGTGGTCTTCCTCAAAAAAAAAAAAAAAAAAATCCATAACCCTGGTATAATCGTGAGGATAACTTCAGACAAATCCCAGTTGAGGGACATTCTACAAAATACCTGACCAGTACTCATCAAAACTGTCAAGGTCCTCAAAAACAATAAGAATCTAAAAAACTGTCACAGCTGAGAGGAGCCTAAGGAGGCATGACGTGATGACTAAATGTAATGTGGTGTCCCGGCTGGGATCCTGGGTCAGAAAAAGGACATTAGGTGAAAGCTAAGGAACTCTGAATAAAAAGTATGGACTTGTGTTAATAATACTGTGTCAATATTGGCTCATTAAATGTAACAAATGTACCGTACCATAAGGTGTTAATAATAAGGGCAATTAGGTATGGGGTAAATGAGTACCATCTTCACAATTTTTCTGTAAGTCTAAAACTGTTCTAAAATAAAAAGCTTATTAAAAAGAAAAAGAAGGCTCATTTGTGATGATTAAAGTAGGATAATAGGGGTGCCTGGGTGGCTCAGCCATTGGGCATCTGCCTTCGGCTCAGGCCATGAGCTCAGGGTCCTGGGATCGAGCCCCGCATCGGGCTCCCTGCTCTGTGGGAAGCCTGCTTCTCCCTCTCCCACTCCCCCTGCTTGTGTTCCCTCTCTCGCTGTGTCTCTCTCTGTCAAATAAATTTAAAAAATTAAAAAAAAAAATAAAGTGGGATAATATATAAGTTCTAAAACTTTAATACATATTTATAATTTTTTATTGGTTGCTTACTTAAAGAATTAGTCATACTTAAATATAAATACATGGAAAGTTTAAGTCGGCCCCATTACGTGAACTATGCTCCTCCTAACAGCAACAATGTTGCTAGCCAGTAAGAAGGGTATGGGAGTAAGAAAAGAGATACCACACAGCAATGAAAACTAAGGATTGTAAACATTACAGGATGTGAAAAATGCTCATGATACCATGTTTGGTTTTAAGTAGACACAAAATTACATGCACAACCTGATCATGGCAGTTTCAGAATAATTGGAAAGAAGTGTGAAAGACCCTAACAGGTTTTATGTTAGGTAGGTGGTTCTCATTCTTTCCGGTTTCCTGTATATTATAGAATTACAGGATACTATACCCATATTCTATAATATACTATACTGTAGTATAGTATTTTACATGGCAAAGACAAATGTAATACAAATCAGATGTATATAAAAACACAACAGTTAATTTAAAAAGTATGGCAACTTTGCATTTCAGTATACTGAACACAAAGTGACTGAAGTCTTTCTTCTACATCAAGAGATCTTTATCTGGGGTTCTGGATAAAATTCAGGGGGTCTGTGAACTTGGATAAGGAATGATTAGATCTTAATTTTCAGTTACTTATAACAGAAATATAGCACTTCATTTTATAATAAATGCTTACAACAAACAACAGTGGTATAGCAACCGTAGGAATCACACATAGTTTCATATTATATTATAGTTTTTGCAGATGTCTTGGAATAACTTTAATGTTCATCACTATTGAAATTACAATAGTAATTAGATGTGTTGCTAGACCTTAATATTTTAAAATCAATAAGGAATAAAAATGTTACTAGATCACAGATTTGTATTTTAAAAATAGTTGGTTAATAACATATCAACATCATTGTTTTCCTAAGATTTAATATTATGCATTTAAAAAAATTAGTTCCGGAAGAATCCATAGGCTTCACCAGACTGCCAAAGACAATCATGGCTCAAAAAGTTTAGAGGCCTCTGATTGAAGAAAGGCTGAAAACAACACCATACGGTAATTTGAAATTTCATGTTGTACCTCTCAATGAATTTTTATTTGAGTGAAAAGTGAGCTTAGGAGATGTCCTCCACAGCCCATGGTCACAACAGGTAATTAATATCCAGGCTATGCACAGGGAGAACTCAATACTCTTACTGAATAAAGGCATCAAAAATGGTTGGAAAAGTTGATATGCAAAAGATATTTTCTATACTTTCCAAATTTAAACCATGGTGAACACTGAGCATGAAGAAAGAAATTAATTCCCCAGGGAACATGGCAGAAATATTTTACATGAAAATGCCACAGATCCGAGAGCAACTGCTTTAAAAACCTTCTACTTATTTTGCTATGCATTTACAGGTTTCTTTCACTAAACGCATATTATTTAAAGTCACTTGGAAAAGAATAACAAAATTTCACTTCCTGTTTTTTTTTTTTCACTTCCTGTTTTTTAATGGGGTTTTGCCTGCTCCTAATTGGGAAACGAGCTTATCACAAATGATCAGGTTATGATGATGACGGCTAAAATGTATTGTTTCAGTGTACTCAGCACTTTGTCAGGACTAATTCTCACAATACCCCTAAAACGTAGGAATCAGTGTCATGTCCATTTTAAAGATGCAGAAACTGAGGCTCAGAGAGTTCATACGGTGAGTGATTGGGCTAGGGGTCAAACTGGTCATTGTGATTCCAGACACCCAAGTGTTTAATGATGATGCTGCTGTATTTCCGTGGGTGCTGATAGAAAAACAACAACAACAACAACAACAACAACAACAACAAACCAATTCCTGGAAGACAGAACAGTTCTGGCTTCTGTAGCTTTAAGATGCCAGCCCTGAAAGCTGTGCATAAGAAAAATCTGGGGCTAGTAACCAGCAGCTGGAACAGAAGCCAATGAAAGAAATATGAAGCTTTCAAGAAAGATCAGTGAATTTCAGAGAAAACTTCCAAAGTGCAGTCAGGCAGTGAATCTCCAACAAAGTGTCTCTGACACAAATGCTCTTAAGACACCCACAGCACAAACATATTCCCCAGAAGAACACGGTGCTGAAAATTCATCGATGCACATGGTGGGTCCAGGCCTACTAGTGACTCAGGCAATGCAAGAACCACCCAAAGACTTAGAATGCAAAACCATTCCACGTATGCTTGACCTTTGGAATGAAGGACACTTCTACCCCAGACATGATTTGAAAAGTTAATGTGAAACAGATCTTTCACACTCAAGTTTGGTTTTTCTTTCTCTCCTTGTTTCCTACTCACTTTTATATTTAGGCTCATTAGTTGGCATCTTTTCATTTTTTCTTTTGCCCAGTGAAGTCTTCTACTAACTTCCTGGGCATTCTCTTCCAATATCAACCACATTAGCTTTATGCTACATTCTTACATTGCAAAAAATAAGTATGCTATGTTTATATATATAGTGTAATGCATAAGACCATGAGTTCCAGAGCCAGAGTACAATGAATTCCAGTCCTAGCCTCATTGCATTCAGGCTGGGTGACTTCGGGCAAGTTATTCAAACTCCCTACACTTAAGTATCCCCATCTGTAAAATGGGGATGACAGTAGCCTACCTATTCACAGGGTTATCATGAAGACTAAATGATCTTCAGATGCTTAGAGCACTGAGCACAGTGTCTGGCATATAGTGAGAGCTACCTAAGTGTAAGCTGTTATGACTATCATATTTCCTAGACTATAAGCTTCATCAGGTAGGAGAGCATTTTACTTGGAATAAGAAAAAGACAAATACCATATGATTTCACTCCTACGTGGAATTTAAGAAACAAAACAAATGAACATGGGTGGGGAGGAAAGAGAGGCAAACCAAGAAACAGACTTTATAACTATAGAGAACAAAGTGATGGTTGCTGGAGGGGACGTGGGTGGGGGATGGGCTAAATGGGTGATGGGTATAAGGAGGGCACTTGTTAAGATGAGCACTGGGTGTTGTATGTAAGTGATGAATCACTAAATTCTACTCCTGAAACCAATATTATACTGTATATTAACTAACTAGAATTTAAATAAAAATTTGGGGAGAACATTGATATTTTGACAATTATTGTATTCATAGCAAAGTCCCTGATATAAAATAGGTGTCCAATGAATATTTATTTAATTACAGTAAATATTAAGCTAATTCATCCAACCCTTCCTATATCTTCTGCTTTATTTTTTATTTTTAATATTAATTTTTATTGAAACATATTTGACATATAACATTGTGTAAATTTAAGGTGTACAACATGTTAATTTGATATATTTATATGTTGTATATGGTTGCCCTTGTGATAAGTAACATTTCTGTCACATCACATAATTATAATTTCTTTTTAGTGGTTGGAATAAATAAGATATAGTCTCTTAGCAAGTTTGATGATCATCATACAATGTTGTTGTCTGCATTCATTATACTTGTATTAGATCTCAAAAACTTATTTATTACTCATTATAAGTTTGTACCCTTAAACGACATCTGTACTGAGTAGCTCAGTTGATAAGAGCATCAGACTTTTAATCTGAGGGTCCAGTGTTCAAGTCTCTGTTTAGGGATTAAATTTAGCTTTGTATGGGTGATTTAATAGTGAGCATAGCTACCTTCCACTTTAAATTTACTTCCTCTCTCATTTATACTCATCCAGTTGCCAAACTCAGTAGATGATGGGAAAGTTCTCATTTTTATAATAAATGCCTTGTTCCCATCCTTAAAACAGAAGGAAATAAAAAATACTCAGAGAGCAGTTTTTCATACTTAATTTCATTCCAAAACATCTAGGGAATTTAATTTGTCACCAAGTCTTCCAATGCAGTGAATATTTCAAATTTTAATGTCCTAATCTGCTGGCCAGGTGACATGAAAAATACTTCATGTGGAACACATCCCATTTGAGATCAAGTTATAGATGACCTTTAATGTCACTTTCTGCTCTCTCTCTATTCTGCTTCTGGGCTCCACAAAACCACACTGGTTTCCTTTAGTGTAAACTAAACAGCTTCAGTTGGGTTCTCATTGCTGCCATCCATCCATCCATCCATCCATCCATCCATCCATCCAACCATCCTTCCATCCACCCAACCACTCATCCATCCATCCATCCATCCATCCATGTTCACAAGTACCTACTACATCTCAGGCACGGTCCAACTTGGAGGACACAGACATGAAAGGGAAAATTCCTCTCTTTAAGGAACTAAGTGGGACACAGACAAGTAAACAGGCAGTCCTAAATGTGCGCTGGAAGCTGTGGCGAGATAGGGAGAAGCCTAACTTAGACCAAGGAGGCTAGGAGGAGGAGACTTCCTGGCAACAGTAATATTTGAATTGAGTCTTGAAGGATAAGTAGGGCTTGGCCTTGCTAAAAAAGCTCCCTCTTCCTCCTACACCATCTGGATGTCCTCAAAGCATTGGAAACTCACCATATTCAAAATAATAGTTACCATCACCTCTTCAGGCGTCCCACATATTTATGGTCGCTCAGATAAGAGAATCGGCACTCTCTTTGTCAACCTCATCCTCCAAATCCAGTTGTTTGTAAAGTGCTGGGCAGTCAGCATTCTTCTCATGTCACTCTTAGTTTTTCATTTACTTTTCTTTTTTGACTCCAACCTTGATTGTCAATCTTAACTCTCACAATTTTCCAGTCAATGCGGAAGCGCTTGGTAAATGGTAAAACACTATGCAAATGTTAGTGGGTATTATTCTAATTAACACTAATTCTCTCGGTTATCTGATCTACTCCTGTGGATTAAAATACCATCTATACCCTGAGAAGTTCCAAATTTATATTTCTAGCTCTGACCTTTCTTGAGATCCAGACTCAATATCTCTACTTGGATATCTAAAAGGCATTTCAAATTTATCCTCTCCAAGATGAACTCTTAATTCCTCCCCTTGTCCAATCTGCTCCTTTCATATAGCCTTCCCCATCTCAGTTGATGGCAACTCCATTTATACAGTTGCTCTGGTCAAAATCCCTGAATTCTTCCTTGACCTCTCCCTTTTACTACATCCACCTATTCCATTAGCAAATCCTGTTAAGTCTACCTTCAAAAACTATCTTGAATCTTACATCTCCACTGCTCTCACATCAGTCTTGGACTCTTGCTTTCCTACCTGTGTAGATCTGTTTCTGCTTTGCTATCACCTGTTCTCCAAACTGTAGCTTGGTGATGCTTTACAAGTCAATCAGATTATGTCACTGTCCTGCCACAAACAAACAAACAAACAAACAAAAATACCTCTGCAGCTTTCCCTTTCACTCAAAATAAAATCCAGATCCTTAGCATGGCTCATGTTATCTTTCTGACATGTTCTATCGTTCTCCTCTTTAGCTTCTTCCACTCCAGCCAAGGATGCACCTGCTTTTGTCTCTGCTGTGTTCTCTGACTGTAAAGCTCTTTTCTTATATAGTTGTGTGACTTGCTCCTTCCTTTTATTCAGGTTTGAATTTAGATATCACCTTCTTAGTAAGGTTACTCTCCTGCCTCCCGTAAAATAGCAACACATCATTCACTGAGCCACCTTGACCCTACTTTGTTTTTCATTATATTTTTTTCATGCTACAAATATTTCTTGAATGTGCTAGATATCATCCTTGGCACTGAGAGTATAGCAGTAAACAAGGTAGGCAAAATGCCTTTCTTTCATGGTGCTTACTTACCATGGGGGAGAAAGGCAATAAACAAATTAAAGAGCATGCCAGATGAAAATTCATTCTATGGTGAAAACCAAAGCAGAGAAGGGAGAATGGTGCTTGCTACTTAATAAGGAAAGTCTTCCCTGAGAAGGGGCTATTTGAACAGAAGTCTGAAGGAGGTGAGAGAAGTGAGCCTTGCGAATGTTTTGAAAATGAAGTGTTCCAAGCAGAGGGAATGGCAAATGCAAAGTCCTGAGGCAAGATCATGCTTGATGAGTTCCCAGAGAACATCAGGAAGGAGAATGTGGCTGGAATAGAATAGCACTTCTGCTATTATATTATAGATCAATTTGTATTTTTATTGCCTACCTCTGTCTATGAGATTGCTAACTGTACTAGTGCAGGAGCTAATGCTTTATTTTTTTATTATTTTTAAAAGATTTTATTTATTTATTCAACAGAGAGAGAGACACAGCGAGAGAGGGAACACAAGCAGGGGGAGTGGGAGAGCAGGGGGCCCGCTGTGGGGCTCGATCCCAGGACCCCGGGATCATGACCTGAGCCGAAGGCAGACGCTTAAAGACTGAGCCACCCAGGTGCCCCACCAATGCTTTAACAAGAATCCAAGTAGGGACTCAATAAATAATTATTAAATGAATTGTCATGTGCTAAAACTTGTTTATTTCGTTTCCTCCATCTAGGATGTGTCTCTGCCTTTCCAAAAGACTATCATGCAAGACACAACTCCATTGGTACTGCTTTAACGAAATGTCACCTGGCTGGGCACCAGCTAAATGGCGTTTCTATCTCCTCTGATGACTCTCTGTACCGTCACTACTACTGAACAGAGAGCTCCACAGGGTAATGAGCATGTATGGCTCTTTGACTCTCCAGGGTAGGGCACCATGTGGAGCCTAGTGCCTGATCATATGTGCCAGGCACTAAGTAAATAATGATATAAATGAGTATCTGTTGAAGGAAGCCAGTGGCCTCATGATTTACCTTCTCCAATTAAAACTGCTACGGAGTTCTACAGTAGTATACAAAGGAACTCAAGATCCTTAGAAGGTGGTCAGCATCTCAGAATTTTCAACCCCTTTTCCAAATAGCAGTACCATGAACTCCAACCTCCTTTGCAAGGGGGAATCAGGAAAGAGGGAATCCTTCTGAAGGGCTCCCCTTTACATACTGTATACATACCGGTTCCTTTTCCTTGCTATTTGGTTCATGATTTTTTTTCCCTCTCTCTTTTTAAGCATTCTAGATTGGTGTACGGCCATTTCAAAGCTAAGAAAATTGTGAGCTTTATTTAGGCTAAAATACTGTTTAAAATGTGTAATACATTTCTGATTATTTACAAATAAATGTAATGTAAAGGAAGAACCAATACTTATCTGTACCAGAAACAAAGGACATAACTTTTGTAACCATTCATCACCTTAAATGACCTGGCTTTTCAGAGAACTAACAGTTTTGGAAAAAAAAAAAAAAAAAAAAAATCACATTTTGGACAAATTGAATCAGAAAGTGTGAAAATACCCAATTGCAAATGGACTGGTGTAGTAACAAAGAGAAGACTCCGTGTGTTGCTGAACAGAGCTGAAGTGGATGTGCTAATGTACTTTCACTTCATTGTTACCAAAGACTTGAAAGCCTTAATTGAAAGGCTAATTAGCAGGTCTTTCTAAGGGCAAGCAAGATTTTCTTTTATATCCTCCTCTCCCTCTAATCATCGGTAATGTGAATGATGAACTCAAGTGAAGTATGTCACATGGCAGAATGAGGGTTGCATTATGTACTTTTCCTAGAGGGCTGCGTTTAAGATAAGAGCCCTTTGATAAGCTTATCGGTTCTTCAATTTAAGCCCATTTGCACTTGGCTACTGCTTCACTAGGCGACAGGTTTCTTGTCCACATTCCAACTATGGGCATAAAATAAAATGCCTTCCAGAGTGTTCTTGCCTTTGAAACTGTCATCAAGTCATTTAAATAAAAGACACACTGCCAAATATTAATGAAGCTTATTAGTAAAATGCTATGATGCAGATCCCCAGGATATAAAATTATGGTTTTCTGCACTAATTTCAGCACCAAATGACTGTATTCTTCTTTTGCTGAAATTGTCAATGAAACTCTAAATATTGGGAATTATGGAAAAGTGGGAAGAGTGGGCTATTCATTTGCCACATATTCACACGTTCACACTGGCCATTTCATACTGGGCATGAAGGCCAGCTCGATCTTGAATCAACAATTCATTTCAGGGTCCTGAGAGTCACTGGCACGGTTTTGGGAATAATGTTTATATAAGACTAGTAGATTAATAGTCAGTGCCAAGTAATTTGCAACTGAGAAATTTCTAAATAATTTCACCAAAGTGTTTTAAATCCTATTTAAAGTAGCCAAGTGAATAGGAAGATACGTATGTCCAGTTCAGGTCCAAATGCTTTAAACTATCATTAGCATTCTTCCCAGGGTATAAAGTGTATCCAGGAAAATTACCTTTTGTTTCATCTTTGTACTTTCTGTAATCATTAGGCAATGTCAGTTGAACTACCTGAATATTAATCCCACATAAAGAAAAGAAAGAAGACATTTACACTTAAATGTCATAGGTTCATCTTTGTCAACTCTATAATTTTAGACTATTTTATATAGTCAAAAGACAACATTTATAAAATACAGGTTAATTTTATTTGTGCTTGTAAAAAGATTTTATGTATTTTACCCATATTACTGTTGTACAAGCTGTTAATTATGAAGAGTTATTAGAAAAATGAGAAATGATTGCTCATCCTTTGGCTAGTGAATTTAAGTGGGTGCAAATACTTTGTAGCACTAAAGTGAAGATATTATTTACTCATTTCTAGATCCTATATTCCTTTTTTGCCAAGTAGTAATTAGGTAGATCATGAGGTTTACTTTTGAGGTTACCTATTGTGAAGCTCATGCTATATTTGATGTGGTTCTGCATAGGAAATGCATATGGCACTTCCCTGTGGACTTGGAGAGCTTATACTGGAGTATAGTAACAGGAAAGAAAAAAAAATATCAGACAACAAAATGGAAACACTAATACTGTCCAATAAAAGGTCAGAAAGGCAATCGATCAAATTTGGGATGGAATTATTAGAGGGGAAGGTCATTGTAGAACACAGAATTTGAGATAGACCTTGATGAACTTAAGCACTGGGGAGGAGAAAATATCTTTCCAGACTGGCTCAGAGTTAATAACCTGACTGATGGGTACATAGAGATTTACTGTACTATTGTCTCTACTTCTGTATATGATTAAAATTTTCCACACAGAAAGTTTTAAAACTCCTTTTAGGAGTGACTAGAACGAGCAAAGATGACAAATCTTTGAAGAGAGGGGCCCAGGTTGGCCAAAGCTGGTAATAAGATATTTGAAACAGCTAAATAAGGTAATAAGAGACAGTTAAAATGGCATCAGATTTTGAATAAGAGATATTTTGAAGACTTTACTTATTTTTTAAGAGAAGAGAGAGCGAGAGAGTGCAGGAGCAGGGGGGAGGAGCAGAGGGAGAGGGAGAAGCAGAGAGCACAGAGCACAACTCGGGGCTCAATCCCAGGACCCCCGAGATCATGACCTGAGCCCAAAGCAGATGCTTAACTGACTGAGCCACCCAAGCGCCCCAAGAGATATGTTAGGAGAATTAAAGACTTGAATTTGAATCAAATTACTGGGAATCAGGTTACTGGATCAAACAGAACCAAGCCAAGCCTCACTTTAAATTATTAGAAGTTTCATGCAATAAGTTTCGAATATTCAGCATTTTTTTCACTATGCCAGTGGTGAAATTCATTGACAGTGGTATTCTAATGGAGATGTTGTATAAGGGAACTTGAATATTGCTGCTAAGACTTCTTTGGGAAGGCAATACCTAAGTTGAGTCACTCTGATCTAGATAGCTAGTTCTCAGCCCTTCTGGGCATTCTGAGGACACCCTGAAATGGTCAGACTTTTAGTGATACTCAAACACTAACAAGAGAGATCAATGTAAATCCAGATTGCCAGCTCATTCAATTATAACCCACTTTCAGTGAGGAGCACTCTCTGTATATCAAGGTATCTGGGAAAACAAAAGCTTGCTTAGTGAGTATGGGCATAGAGCAAGGAATGCAGATAATCTTTAAAGACAAGATATCCAGGCCATGGTGAGGCCAGCTCTATCCATGTTTTGGACATATTGTCTTTCTGGATAGGGATGGATACATAGTAGTCTGTTTCTCTACACCCTATTCTCTATGCCCACCATTTTTTTCTGTACACAACTTTCCCCCTTGGATGTTCGGTGACTAGAGTCACACTGAAGTCCATGAAAACCTGAGAGACAGGACACTTTATGGGTGGCAATGTTCTTGGTGTTAGAATTCTAGGGGCTCTCCCTTTGAAAGTCAATATTCAGTGGAATTAGGCATCCATTATTTAGGGAACTATTCTGGTTTTCTTCATATTATATGCCCCAAACTAAATATATTTAAATAATCAGCTTTAGAATTATTATAGTCTATCTAATAATTCACTCATTCACTCAGCTTTCATTAGGTCTATTATTAAGTTTTAAAATGTACTAAGTTGTTAAAAAATATTTATTGAGGTCTTTCAATAGTGCAATGGAAACTGACCTGAGGTCAAATTCTGCCTCCATCACTTCTTGGCTGCATGATCTCTAGTAAGCTGTTTAACTTTGTGAGCCTCAGTTTTCAATTTTGTAAAATAGGTTAATATTAATACTATTTTCACTGAATTAATTGTGAAGAGTAAATGATATATTTTATGTCAAAATGCTTTGTAAAATGTAATGTAGGTAACAAATGTCTGTTAGTGTTATCATTATTATAACTATAGTAGTAGTAGTCACAGAATTAGTAACATTGGCCCTTTTGTATGATCCATTGGTGTTTGCTGGAACATTTCTATAATCCTTCCTGCTTATTTTCCTAATCTTCTATAAAAATTTAAATATATATATATTTGTCAGATTTTAAGTAATTAAAGTAAGTCTTCAATTTATAAACTTAAATTTTCAATATGTATTTTAAAAGTGACATCAGCTCTGCCATTTTCAATTCTTTAATAATTGTTGGTATAGTTTGATTTCTTTGATTCCAGCTTCTTGAGTAGAAGAACACTGACCAGAACCTGACACATTAAAAGTGGTGTTTGTAAGATCTTACTTGGTTGGAATAAAGACGCTGGGAGTAGAGATAAGAGCGACTAATCCAAGTGTAAAATGACAAGGATCTGGACCAAGGTGGAACACTGAAAAGTAACAAAATTTAATGAATTCCAAGTAAAACTACAAAATCTGAAAGGCTCAGTGGCAAGATTAAATTAGACGATGAGAGACAAATGTTAAATTACCAGGTAATATTGATTCCCTGAAGAATGGTAATATCAGTGATAGATAGAAAGAGGGTATTTGAACACATAAGCCATTTTAAGAAGGGGACACAGCCCAAGAAATAGACTTGTTTATGATACGTTGGTGTTTGAGATGATGTTGTGGAATATTCTGTTGATCATATCTTAAAGGCAGTTGGAAATATGGAAACATAAATCAAAGTGCAAATGCAAACTCTTGGCACTTTTTTACAAATTCTTAATTTGCTAAAGGGACAGAGGGGACCTCCTAATCTGAACACAGTATTACATGAAATGGGCATTTACATACTGGCAAAGCAATTTAGCTGAAATGGAAAGTGCGGTTGAAAATCCCACACCAATAAAAAGTTGTAAGTTTTGGTTTCAAATGCTAATGTTTTTCTTAAACAGAAACATTTAACGTGGATGCAGAAATACTAAGGTCAAGAATAAAATTTATGCATTTTAGGAATGAGTAAGCCTAAATTTCTTATGTAGGAGACACATAATCCTGCAATGACTACAGGTAAATTGTCAATTTTAGCTACTTCCAAAAGTACCATAAAAAATTTTTCAGGGCGCCTGGGTGGCTCAGTTAGTTAGGCGACTGCCTTCGGCTCGGGTCATGATCCTGGAGTCCCTGGATCGAGTCCCGCATCGGGCTCCCTGCTCGGCAGGGAGTCTGCTTCTCCCTCTGACCCTCCCCCCTCTCATGTACTCGCTCTCTCTCATTCTCTCTCTCTCAAATAAATAAATAAAATCTTTAAAAAAAAAAATTTTTTTTTTTCAACCATGGAGAAAATAAAACACTGGGTATATTTTGGCCAATGAAGGGGTTATTTGGAAACAAGGCTTAATAATATAAAAAAAATTCAAATTCTGTCAATGTGGTTGTCAATTCAAAACATCAAACATGCATTTCCAACTTGAATAATAAAAAATAGGAACAAAGATTCCAACACAAATTAAATATTAAAATCTAATTACATATGTGTGCAAAAACATAAAAATGACTTTTTTTTTTTAAAGTAGTGGAGCCTACTTTATTTATTTATTTATTTTTTTAAAAGATTTTATTTATTTATTTGAGAGAGAGAGAATGAGAGACAGAGAGCATGAGAGGGAGGAGGGTCAGAGGGAGAAGCAGACTCCCCGCCAAGCAGGGAGCCCAATGCGGGACTCGATCCTGGGACTCCAGGATCATGACCTGAGCCGAAGGCAGTCGCTTAACCAACTGAGCCACCCAGGCGCCCAAAATGACTTTTTTGATAAGAGAAATGGGCATTCTGCTATTGGTGCAAAAAAAAATGTCAAGATGAAAATGTCAAGATGAAATCAGTGGAAGAAAAAGTATCCATGCTTTTGTGAATTATCATGCACAATGGCAGGTAGGGTGTTTTATTTACTTTTCTTAATTTAAGGCTGTACCCACATATCCTAAGCAACACTTTTTTTCAAAGACAAAATAATCATATGCTTATTTGCTATTACATGAAGTCCTCTGATACCACAATGATTTTTTTTTAGAATGACTTTTACAAAAATTATTGTATTTATGACCTAAAATGAATTACAGAAAGTTATGGGACTGGGCGGTCTAGAGACATGATAGCACGGAGACATGAGTCAACCTCTACTAACTAAATTAACCCATACTAAGATGTTGTTCACTTTGAAAGACCTCTTATTCTCCATTTGTATTAGAAAGATCAATTGAACTTCATGTTTCTATACTATTTGTCATGCAAATGAAGTCTTGGTGCATAATAGTGCAAGGGTCAATTGCTTCTGTAAGTGAAAGTTAATGAACTGCCCACTGCCTTAGACGTCATTAGTCCAGTAGAAGACTTTAAAAGGTAGCTTAGGCGCCACACAAAATGTTCTCAGAATGAATAGTATCGCTATGGACATTTTATTATATAGCATGTATTTTATAATGACATGTTAATAGCACGTAATGCATATTAAGTATTTAAAGATTTTATTTATTTATGTGAGAGACAGAGTGCGCATGTGGGGTGAGGGACAGAGGGAGAGAATCTCCAGCAGGCTCCCCGCTGAGCATGGAGCCCGACCCAGGGCTCAATCCCAGGACCCTGAGGTCAGGACCTGAGCCAAAGTCAGACACCTAACCGACTGAGCCACCCAGGCGCCCCACATATTAAATATTTACTAATGTCTCTATTGGTTTTCATGACCTCCATGGCTTCAGCCTTACAGCTCTCTAAAATAGGTAAAAAAAAAAAAAAAAAAAAGGAAGTTGTATTATAGGATTTAGGAGGCAGACCAATGGGGAATGTTCATTTTCTATAAAAATAATTTATGTCTTGGCATTGGCATATTACCTATTGAATTAAAAAATATCTTAGAAGTAGCAGTTCTGATTTATTGTATATATGTTTGTGTGGTGGTGATGGGAGAGGAAGCAGGATGGACACAGAAGAATGGAACTTTGTAGGACGGAGAATTTGCTAAGGAATTATTATACTATCAAGAAAAGAAAAGTGCAAAGAGAAAGAAGGCCCAGTATGACAGTATGAAGCTGGACTTCAGTTGTAATACAAATTGGCCACAGCCAGCCCGGGGGGAGCAATGATCCATAACTTTGAAAGTTTAGAATTGGTTCTATTAGTAACAGTTTATCAGTGTTAACAGGGGGCATGTCCAGATATGGCCTCCTGGCCTCCGAGTTGACTTTTTTCAGTCTATTGCCTTTTGCTTGGTAACTTTAGCCATCATTCTTTGCTCAAAATCAATTATAGTGATTGTGTAGTGTGTCCAACTTGCTGCAGGATAAACATTTTATGTCATTTTTAGGCTGTATAGTATCTTGTGTATGTATTCATTGGAAATCATAAAATGAGCTGACTGTGCCTTTGTTGGTACTTATGTTTTGATTCTATTAGATTGTATTCAACATATTGTGGCTGTTTCTAGTAGAGGACAGAACACTGATTCCCAGAGTTAATTGCCGGACATACCCCTTTATCATGGATGAACTTTATCCAGTTTGCTGATTTGGGCATGCCATTTACAGGCCACAGTTTTACGCTGTTATTAAACCAACATTTGTAATTTTGTGGTTCACAATTGGCCATTTATATGATTTTAGAGCTCTAGAGGACCTCAGACATAATCTAATCATCATATTATTGGGCAGAGGACACTGAGGCAAGAAAGTAAGAAGTTAACTTCCCCAAGTTTCCAAGTTAACTGTTCTGTTAGCACTTTCTGGCATCTCCCACTTGGAATTAAGTGTTTTGCATTTGGATTTCACATGACTAAGTGAAATCATTAAGTAATATGAGCCAGTATTAAGTGAGAGACATCATCTGGGATCTGGACATCTGTGTGCTAAAGTGTTAACTCATATCCAAAATGAATCATATTAGCTGGCATATACTTGGCAGCGTTGCATATTTTGCCATTTTCCCAGAAATAAGAGTTGATGATGGAGTTCATATATTCTGTCATTCTTTTTATTTCTCACAAGCACTGCTTTCTATAGAATTTAGTCATGCTATTCATACGGGGTTCTTCCTCAGAGGATTTCAAACACTGATCAGGGGTATTATTACTAGCCCATTGAGCCCAACTAAATCACATAGTTCCTTGATCACATACACACATCAGTAATTATAGGCCTGGAAAAGACTGGACATTATGCCAGAAGCTAGTTTTAAAGGATATTATCATTCTCAGCCCATTAGCTCAGACTCTATTATTTTCAGAATTGTAAACTGTTCAGATAAGGATTACATGTATAAAGAGGCTAAGAAATTAAGTCTTCAAAATTACGGCTCTTTTTTTCCCCTGTTCTGATTCTACTTCATTTCTGTCTTATTTATTTTATGTTAGTAAGTTTTTCACTTTGGAATTACTTAGCAGGTATACAAACATGCTTTCCACTTACAGGAAGAGGCTGTGGTTCTCTTTCTCTCCCTCTCTCTTCCTTTCTCTTCTTTCTTTGCAGTATTGATTTTGCTTTGCTTCAACAATTTCCTATACTTTCCTTGACTCCCTCCAAAACATATTCTTCTTTGAAACCTCTTCCGGGATGGAAGATTTGCTATTTCTACAATCAATCACAGTAGATATTTTGTTGCATGAGGAGTCTTTGGGTCTGGGTACTTCCACAGATATGTCCTGGGATGTCTGCTGCGAAGTTTCTTAGCTGTCCATCTGTGTTATGCATGACAGAGAATTATCTAAGATTCTTTGCTATTTCTTTCTTCCTTTTTTTTAGTTTTCAAAATCAGTATTTATCATGAAGGTTTTAGAGTTGCATTAATAAATATACATACATAGTTCAACTAATGTATCAAGGACCTAAGATTTCACTTGAATATTTAAGTATATTTAAAAAGATATTCAGAAATGGACAATACATTCTAATTATCTTCCTTATTCATATTGCTAACAGCTGAATCTCTTTTACAAAGTGTCCATTTATTCCCTACAGCTTTTACTTTGGATGGAAATGCTTTCAGATACAAAGTTGTCTCCACTTCCTTACATTTTCCAAGGTGCATTGCAAGCAATGAATAAAAGCTTCTACTCCTTTTCTTCCATCAAATTTTAGCCCAGTAATGATACTGGGTGCACAAAAATAAGAATTCATCTTTTACATTGCATTTTTTCCCTTTACATTGAGGGGATTATACAAAAAGCTTTTTAAACATTCTGAGATCCTTAAGTTGATTTCTACATGACCTCCAAGTGGTGTTAATGGTATTTTCAGAGGAAATGCCTTACTTAGTTGGCAAGAAAAAGGACTCTGTAACCCTTTGTGTATATATCATAAAATAGAGTTGCTAAAAAATTTCTACTATTAACCTATCAGTAAACTCTTACAGAATTCACCTATCAATGGGAAGTGAATCATTTTGTTTTCTCTGTCTTTGCTTTAGCAGACACTGTCAATTAAGCTAAATAAAGTTCCAGAAGAAGCCATGGTAAACTTGATTGCAAACCAACAGGGATTCAACTAAGAAGAAAATGTGAAACTCTTTTCATTAAGAATTTCAGCAGAACTTAAATTCTAACCCCAGAATGAGCAGATACTGTTAAATCCCTACAAATTTTACAAACTACATAGGATAGCAGATGAGTAATCAGGGATTCTGGCCCCAGAACTGATAAACTGAATCCTGGAGCTTTGTCGAGTGTTTTTTTTTTTTTTTTTTTTCTTACCTATATACTAGGTAAATTAATACTTTCCCTACTCTTGCTTCACTCATGATTCTCCAAGGAATACTGAGTTAGCTTTCCTTAAACAGTTTTGAGACATTCATATAAGTTCCACATATGAATTATTTGCTTTACTTTTTTTCTCAAATGGCATAACACATCTTGTTTTTTGTTTTTTTGTTTCCACAAACTGTCAGCTCTTTTGGAATTGAACAGTGCTGCATAAAATAGCTACTGCATATTGATTTTTTTTCTTTTACATGTATTCAGGCTGATTTTCCATTCTATAGGTTACTGGCTTAGCTATTATACTCTCGTAAAAAGAAGAACTCTTTAAGAGTTGAATGAAAATTCATTTGTCCTTCTTGCTTTCTTCTTGCCCTCTGCAGGGGAATTTTCACTCTAGTGAGCTTTCAGAAGATGTATTGTTATACCCTGCTGAGCCAGAACAGGAGACTATGGATGATTAAATACCAACAGTGTACTGTTTCTGTACTAAACATGGAATTAGCCATTGGGCTCCACCTAATGAGCCTATAATCTAATTAGACAGATTGACAACACCCAGAAGAGAAAAGATAAGAATGCACATCAGCATAGTAAGTTAAATGGAGAAAGTGGCATATTAAGAAATTTAGGAATTAAAACCATCATAAAACTAACTTACAACTGAAGCATATTTTGCAGTTTCCAAAATATTTTTTACAGTCACTGTGTTATTTATCCCAGTAAACGCCAGATGTCTACTGGGCAAGGATATTCAATATATAGTTGGGTCTCAGACATGAACAAAGTGTGATGCAAATTCTCAGTATTTAACTGTAATGAATCTCTTCCTGTAACTGATTTTCCTCTGAGGACCTCATTGTTCACTTCAACATCTTACGTACGTGAATAAAGGACATGCAGACTTTTTCCTTTAAGTCAAAGAGATAAAACATGTTTGGATTGGTGCAAAAACCTCAAAGATGTTTCTACGTCCTCTGTTATCTTGAAAAACATCAAGTCTTTTGGGACCACTTTTTCGGGAATACTACATTCCTTCATCTGTCCCATACTTGAAACTAAATGAGGTCCCACAGTTGCTTATCTGGGGGAAGTAGTTTGGAATTAGGAGCCTCAGAGACATGCCCTGGAATCCTACTTCATTACTTACCCTTAGTCTAATTATGTCTATTTTATGCATTCATAGGTTTCCCTGTCCAAAACATAGTTTCATTTGAACCTCAATAATCATGTGAAATCTTCTTAGGACTCTAAGTTCTCTGTTGAGATAACTTGGTTATCTAAATGACATACTTAGAAAAATTATAGGATAGGTCTTGTTCCAAGAAGCTTTGGAACACCTTTAGTTCAATACTTCTTAATACCAGATACCATTTATTGATTTAAAAAAAAATGTGAAACAGCTTCTCTATATATTTGTCGGCTCCACTCCCCCTCAAAATCAGTGAGGCTTGGGGGCAAAAAACTGGGTCATATAGCAAGGGAAAAAACATGCTATTATAAAATATTATTCATTCTGTGTATTGACCTTGAATTTTCCTTTTATCTAGCCAGACAGGGGTATATAAGATATGGGTACCAGGGTATATAAGGGAACAGTGAAAAGGGAACAGATTTATTTCTCTTCTATCTAGCACTTTCCCTCTATGTCTTTCTTTATTAATAAAAAATACAGAATGTTTTACAGACTAAATTCAACACACACACATACACACACACACAATTCATGAAAAATGGAGTGGGGGGGGAATGGGTGGGAAGAAAGTGAAGGCAGGTAGAGAAGGAGTATCATGATATTGCACCTTAGAGATGGTGACTTTGAGTCAAATGCTTCAACCTCGAACCAGAGCAGAAATACTTGAGAAGTGGTTAATCAGACTCCGATAAGACCCAATTCTGGGGAGCTGACTATTCTCCTATAAAGTAGTAGCACGGTAGTCAAATAGGGGTTTGAATCTCAGGCTTACCATGTACTAGTGGTGTGAGCTTGGGCTGGTTTCTCAACTTTTCTGAACTTAAGTTTCCTTGTTTGTAAAATAAGAATAATTATCTCTATCCCACCGGGTTACTATAGAGATTAAATCAGATACTATATATTAAGAGTTTGGCACAGTGTCATTAAACTCAATGAATGAATATTATCATTAGACAACCCAGCTCTGTCATTAAGCTATTTGTTATAATGAATCAAAATCTGTCTCTGTACAACTTCCACCCATTTGTGGTTGTTCTCCCATCTGGAAAAACCTAGAAGAATTTGATGGAAAACAAGGCTGTTTCTTCTTCCTTTTGGCAGTTATTCAATGACTGAAGCACTTTGCATCCTCTCTGTATTGTGGATTTTAGCATATAATTCTTTCCCTCTCCCATCCCACTGAGTTGTTAACAAGTATGAACTTTGTTGGCAATATAAAATAAATCTTACTGCTATCACTTCTCCCTGAAAAAAAATCAAAAAGGGAATCATAAAATAAAACACTCAACAAAGAAAATACAAATTACAAAATTGAGCACTTAATTGTCTTTGAACAGCTGTTCAAATGTATATAGATGCTGACTCTTAGAAACATAAACCTCATAGAAACCTTATTCACATATTACTTCAATTCCTCATGACCTAGGAGTAATTAAAACAACCTCAGATTTGTTTCTCCTTCTGTCCATAGGCACCATAGTCCACCCAGTTGCTGCAGCGTGAAACCCAAAGAAGCAAATGTACTTAACTCTTTCTTCACTCATCTCATTCACTCAGACAAGAAGGAACACTACCCACATATTTTCCATTTCATTTCCTCTTCTCCTCCAGTGGTTGTGAGAGCAGAGCTTCCAAAAGATGGATGCCCAGCCCACAGCAACCTGGCAGCAAACAAACAAAGGCACTAAGTACCAGCGCTTCACTCTCTTCGGGCCTCTGATGGCCAGATGCTTCTTCCCACTCACGGAGCCCAACTGGTAGAGTCCATAAAGGGAACCGGGGAAGGTGGGTGTGGGGAGGGACACGGAAGAGATACTGAACATTTCTTAACTTCTCTGCTGATTCCTGTCTATTCATATTTTATATTGACTCCAGATCTGTCTTTCTAAAATGCACATTTGATGAGGTTGCAGCCCTGCTTGCAACCCCTCTGTGCCTCCTGAGTGTGTTGTATAGTTCCCTACCCTATTAAGCTCCTGGCAGCCTTTCACCTCAACTTCTGTTTCTGTACTCCCTCTTTGCTGCCTCCCCGGTTTCAGGCATAACAAAGAGCCCATGGTTTTCCGGGTCCCCTAGATGTGGACCCATGCAAGGATCACGTTGTTTTCATCGTATAAGCCAATATCCTACCTGGCACAGCTCCTGGCTCATAGTAAAAGCTCCCGTATGTGCCTGCTGAATGAATGGATGTCTGCACTTTTGCACACTCTATTCCCCATACGTGGGATGCTTAATAAATTCATAATCTCCCTTCAGGTCTCTGAATCACACTTCATCTGTGAAACCTTTCCTGGCCTCTCCCTACACCCTCTCCTCCTGTGGGAGACTCAATCCCCAGGAGTCTGTACACATCTCTTCTAGTATTTATCTCCAGGTGTCATTTGAAATTGCTCACGTACCTCTGTGGCTTTGCCAGACTGCGCCATCCCTTATGGCAGAGACTGTTTCATTCATCCATGAGTCCCCAGGACCTGGAAGGATGGCTGATGTGTGGTGGGCACTCCCTGTACACACGCATGTTTATTGAGCAGTCTCATCTGGGGGTGGGGGGTAAAAATGTGAAGTAGGTTTTTTCCTACAGTTACTGTTATTATCCTCTTTTCCCATTCCCTAATGATAGCTTGGGAAAATTCTTAACTTTGGAGTCACTTTTGGCTACAAAATGCCTAGTCTCCTCAACTTTAAACTTGATTTTAATCTCTTTTCCTCCTATCCTGTGCATGGGCTTGTGCTGGGATCCTGGTAGCTTTGAGGTGGGGGACACATGGTCTGCCCCTGGGTGACTGCTTCTTCCCTCCCTTACTCTTCAAGGTCTAGTTCTTCCAGAGAGGAAGTCTTTTTTATTTAGTTGGCTGCAATGGCTGTAATTGGCTGGTTTTATTTAATCGGCTGCCTGTCTCGGGAATGGTAACTGGCCATTGAAGTGGCAGGTACTTAGGGGCCGGCTCTCTCATGGGATGGGTCTGTGCATTCATCCCAGGGTCAGTGCAGTATCTGGTTCAAGCTTGACCTCTTTCATCTCCATCAGCTGCTGCCATATTGGAACACTGCCCAGCCTGCTGATGCTGAGTTTTCCTTGCCCACGGTGGCTCTCCTGAGCCGTATATGGAAGATGGCTGGCTCAGGTCAAGGTCTCTTTCAACCACAGAGAACTTGGCATAGCCTTGCCATGCCAGGTACTGGGTGCAGTGGCTTCACTGTCGTGTTTTCTTTCTATCCTCCCTCCTCTCTCCAATTCACTTCTTTCCCATTCTGATGGGCAAAGGAAGCAAGTCCGCTCACTCCCTGAGCAGATGTCCAATTTGGAAACCAAAACACCATCTCTCCTTGTTTTGCAATCTCAATTTCAAGGAGTGATTATTTCTTTAGAGCCTCCCTCCTCACTTGGATTGAGATGCGGATGGGAAGCACCCCTCCCTTTCACATGGGGACTACTGGGTTACTTCCCAACACAAGCACTGCATCCCAATAAGGAAAACTATGTTGAAGTTCTTTTCCCCTCTCCAGCTTCTGTTTATATAGAGAAGGGGGGGGGCAGTTTATTGTGGTAGAGCAGTTCCACAGTGGCCACGGGGGAGGGTGATGGGACCCAGAGCCAGTTCTATGAAAAGCCCCAACTTAACGTCCCATTATGAAGTTTGCTGAATAAATGAATGAGCAAATGGATATATCTCTTTTGAGTATTATTGATAGACAGGAATACTGATGCTGTGCAGTGAGGTGCTAGGTGAAACAGAACAAAATTAGTCAGTGACAGAAATCCAAAGTAAAGGACTGGACTTCTAGCTCAGGGCTCAGTTCTCCGTCCGCCATCTTTGTAAAACCTCCCCTGGTCTCAGCATGGCATGCGTTCACAACATTTATTAGTAATGCCACTGCACACATCAATAAGAGACCAGAATTACCACCAGAAAGTCAGTCTTGTATTTTTTAGAATTTGCAACTCTGAATAGGGAGAAAAATGTCATTTCTGCCAGAGGCACAGCATCTTGCTCTGCTCTTATGTAAACTCACTGTCAGGCAATCCCAGAAACTGCCTCCACTCGCCTCTGGGCAAAATGTCTCCTTTTCATAGAAAAATGTCACCTTTTCTCTAGGAAATGGCAGGTGGTTATTTTTTCCAAAGGAAAAATGACCTTTGCATTTTGTTAAAAAAAAAAAAATCTCAAGGACCCAGCCAGCCTTGATGAGAAACATCGGAAACAATTCCATATCTTTTAGTTTGTACTTGAGGTCCTACTTTGTAAATTCTGAGATTACACCTGTCACCACTGATGTAGCCTGTAGGCAAATGTCAACGGCCACAAAAGCCATTTCCCAAGAATGTTCACTGCACGCAGGATGGATTTGTATAATTTCCCAGGAATGTTCATGCACGCAGGATGGATTCGTATAATTTCAGCTCTTGCTACATTTAGCCTCAACCTCATTACTCTAACACTTCAAAACTTTTATGTCCCAATTCAGGATCACAATCTTACACAAGTCCATGAGAAAGTGCTCTGAAAACATGCTGGTATTGCTACCTAGCGTGCCTATCCATCACGACGCTGGAAAGTATGTTAAGTGCTTCATATTACATTTAGAGATGTGGCAATCTAAGTCTGTTTTTTCATGCCCTAAATTTCATTCTCTCCTGAGAACATGGGAGAAAATAGATCCAGTTTTTGCTTTTTTCCTAGTCAGGTGAGAAAACAGGAAAGAAGAACAAACAAAGAAGCCAGAGGAGTGAAAATTTCAGGACCCAACACTTCAAAACAAAGAAGGAAGGAATACAAAAGTGATAAGATGGAGAAAGAAGGTCTAGGTTATTAATCTTGGTTTCACAAAACAAAGTTCCCCCTTTTGTCAGTATCTCGTTTATGTGATGAAATGTTTTCATTTCTGACAATAGTTCTTGCCATTAAGAGATGCAAAATTCACCTTACAGAGTTGGATTTTCGAACAAAGTAGTAAATGAGATGATGACACGAGATTTACCGTGTGTGCTCCTGTCAGTTCATGCAAATCCTCAGCTGGAGCATGTGAGAGGCACATTAATTACACTGGGTACGGGAATCATGTTTCTGCAGCTGCAGCAGCTTTGATATTTGCCGACTCCAGTGCGCTCCATCTCTAATTTCACTGGCAGCTTGCAAAAACCAGCAGAATTACACTTATAAACAAAGGTCTGCAGGCAATTTATCTTCTGTTGACTTCAGTGAAGTCTTCTTGTTTAGAACATGAAGAGATTTATAATTACGAACTAAGATCCAAGACTTAGCTGAGGAAATAGTGGAAGACATATTTCTTGCCTCTTTTTCGCACTTAGACGCACATATCTGTAGGTGGTGATATATGTGTGTGTATCTAGGAAATTAAACCATTCATTGAGCACTTACGAGCCCGCATGACAGTCTGTAGGAATATGCACCAATATCCTATACAGATATTTGATTCAGGGAATATTATTTCTTTTAACAGAAACATATATTTTGCCTCAGACATTTTCCAACTATCTTACCCTCTTTAGACTTTTCTTTTTGTTTCTTATGATTCAGGATTGACATGTTTTTATTTTGGAGTGGGTTATGATATCATAAAGTGAGGAACTTCATTAAACAAATGAAGATGAGGCTAGCGATGTCTCCAACATGTGTCTAGTAAACAGGAGTCAGAATCCAATGGCATGCCTAAATGGCATCCCAGCCCAAGTTTCAGTGGGATATACACACACAAGAGGTTGAGTGCTCTAGTTCAGCTGCCAGTTTACCAACAGAGTAAGGGTTGTCAACATGGCACCACAATACTAACAATTTTCTGAAACGTACTTTAAGAAGCAAGAGATTGTTGTTGTTAGTGGTCCATACAGAATCATTCATTTCCGGGGTCCAAATGGTGAACATCCTAAGCTGCTCATTAACTCTTTTCGTATATCTCTCACTCCCAGAATACTAAAGCTTCCTTCAATTTATTGGAAGATAGTCTTATAAATATTAATAACGGTTACCAATTTCGAATGACTCCATATGTCATGCCCTATTCTAAGTACTTTATATATAATAGCTCATCTAATGAAATGTTTGGTTAAATTAGACAAAGAAAAGACTTAAATAATTCTCTAAGGGAGCATAAATAATCATAGAAAAATCTATCATTATTACAGCAAATCTTATGCCTTCATAGTAATCCATGTAAGCAGATCAGTGCTGCACAGATAGATTCCTTCAACTGTTCAATCACCAAGTTGAATGTTGAATATATGTCATATATCTGGTAGCAAATATGCCTCAGGAATTTATTATTGGTGAAGTCAGACAGGGTTCTGACCTAGAGAGCTTACGGTTAGGTGCTGGGGGCGGGGGATGGCAAATAACAAGAGCTTACAAGTCTGCTGAAGGAGAGGGCGGGTGAAAACAAACACCTTTTATAAAAGAACAGACTGTTCCCTGATGAACCAAAGGCTCAGTTCCATTAGTTGCCGGATGGGAAGTAATAGGAACTGAATGACTTTAACATTGTCTATAAAAACACACATGCCAATCTAGACACCAGAATCTGGTACTCCTTGTACCCATTTGGATACTTTTGTTTCATTTATAAGCAAGGGAACTGGGGATCCTGGCCCTAGACCTAAGAAAGTAAAATGATAAAAACTTCTTAAATGCATTTAGATGATACCATTATTTCCAATGGGTCTAATTTAAGCTGAAAACCTTTCACTGATATACTGACAACCAACCACTTCCTCCATGGAGTGGGTGATAAAAAAAGACAGCATTAACCCCATAATCTCCAGTCCATTTCCATTAAATTTAAATGATAAGCTTTCAGATTTTTAAATCGCCAACTTCAGACCCAGTAAGATTACTCTAATGTTAACATCTCTGGTGTTATAACATCTAGTACCCTTCTGAGCTGGGCTCTTAGGCTGAGTAGGAGCCCCAGCTCCTTTCTTCTTGAGCTCCAGGGGTGGGGGGGCAGTGGACCTGTACTGCAAATTAATGTAAAGCTTTTCTGCAGAATAACTTAAAAATAATAGCAATAAAAGTACATTTAAGTGCACTGACTTCCTTGGTGTTAAGAGGTACAACGGTCATGAATGTCATAACTCAATTACTGTGTGACTCACCCACATGGATACCAATACTGAAATTAGAAACAAAATTAAAGTAACAAACTTTGCTCTATCTGTGCTAAAAAGAGAATCAAGTTCTTAAGCCTGGGGCAGAGATGAAAACTAGATAGAACTTGTAGAGTAGTTAATCCTTCTCAAGTGAGCTTTTATGGAGACTCTGATTTTAAATGAAGAGGTCATAAACAGCGATGCACGAGGCTTTCACAAAGAGAGAAAAGACAGAAATGTGCCAAGAAGAGGCACGGCAAATAGCACTTGTTTGGGTTACAAAGACCTTTTTTTAAAAACCAAATGTGTTATTGAAGCATATTATAATTTAAGAATTGGTGCAACAATGCTTTACACCTTTCAAGTGGTTTGGTATGCAGCCAAAATCAAGTATTATGTCAAGGATGGCATTTGTATTACCTAATATATCATCTTAAAAGGAGGACAGAAGATACAAAGTGTTTACTGTGGCTCTCGCCTTCTCTGCAAGATGTCCGGTGGTGAATCTGGAAAGCCACATTGCTTGCAGGGGAGATGTTAGGTATTTGAGCAAAATGAAGTGAGGTTTTAAAAGTTGGGATGCCTGGGTGGCTCAGTCGGTTAAGCGTCTGCCTTCAGCTCAGGTCCTGATCCCGGAGTCCTGGGACCGAGTCCCGCATCGGGCTCCCCGCTCCGCGGGGAGCCTGCTTCTCCCTCTGCCTCTCTCTCTCTCTCTCTATCTCTCACGAATAAATAAATAAAATCTTAAAAAAAAAAAAAAAAGTTAGGTGTGTTTGGAAAGAATCAAGAGTAAATATATTGACAAGCTAAACAAGCACAGTTTATTTCTTCTCTACTGGAGAAATTAGTATTGGTCAGCTGGCTAGAAATTCAATTTGATTTTCTGGCTTTTGTAGAGCACAAGACTTTTGTATGTGTGTGTGTGTGTGTGTGTCACATCGAAAGCTCATAAATGTCTAATATCAACAGGTAATTTAGAAAATTATCTAACATAGATCTGAGTCTGAATTATTTTGTTAGATCTTACACAGTGAATTACTGCAACCACTTCCTCTATTTTTATTAGAAAGATAGAGCTGGAGACCTGGTGGTTTTACTGCTCATATTCCCTGGACGTGGTATTATGATTCACTGCTATTTGTTTGTAGCATGATGGAGAATTGGAAGGCAACCCATTATCAACACTTCTGTCCCAGAAAGGTAAAAAAGGTAGAGTGTCCACAAAAGTCAATGATAAGTTTCTGAGGGAAGTTTGAACAAAGTCAAGTAATTCAGAAACAAGGAAGCCACAGAAGGATACTGCAGTAGATAAAAGATGACTAGAAATGTTTTGCCCCTTCTCCCATCAAAACATGGGGCCAGTTTCTGGGTCCTTGAATATGGGCTGACCTGTGACTTGCTTTGATCAGTAGGAGGGGTAGAAGTCATGCCGTGCTAGTTTGAGGCTAGGCCCTGAGAGGCCTGACAGTTCTCCCTTTTGCTCTCTTAGAGCCCTAAGCCACCAAGGAAACTGGCCCAGGCACCCTGTTGCTGAGACCATGTGGAGAGAGAGATGCCTTATCAGCCCTGGGGAGTCCCATCCATCCCAGCTGTGGCCTCAACTGTGAGTGAAACCACCCCCCACATCCCAGCCCCAGGAGGGTTTCCTCATTATTGCGGCCCCATGAAAGTCCCAAAGTGAGCCTAGCTGATGAGAACCACCCAGCAGATCCCAGGCAAGAATGTGGAATCATGAGTAAATGTTTGATTGTCACTGAGTTTCGGTGTGGTGCGCAATAGAAAACTCAACAGATACTTCAACTAGAAATATTACATTTCTCTGTTTCATTCATTTGCCTCTGGAAATTGACAGAACCATCTAAATGTGAACATTTGAGGTGGAGGTGGGTGGTGATGAAGAACTGGCTGATTCACTGAGACGTTTTGTACGGCAAGCCAGCCAGTGTGAGAGCAGCTGGGGGCGCCTGGGTGGCTCAGTTGGTTAAGCGACTGCCTTCGGCTCAGGTCATGATCCTGGAGTCCCGGGATCGAGTCCCGCATCGGGCTCCCTGCTCCGCGGGGAGCCTGCTTCTCCCTCTGCCTCTCTCTCTCTGTCTCTCATGAATAAATAAATAAAATCTTAAAAAAAAAAAAAAAAAAAAAAAGAGAGCAGCTGGGACAGACCAACACAGTACTGTGCTCAAAGTTCAAAAGGAAGCCTGCACCGGACACAAGTTATCAGGTAGAGGGAAGATGAGGCACAAAACATTTTTGAATTACATCTTGGGCTTTCTCTTACACACACTCTTTCTCAGGAGATGTTTAATTAATACCCATGGAATTTCATTAAACTGCTAAGGAGCTAACAATGGTTAGGGAAGATCAAATCAAACTGGGGTAGGCCAGGGTGGGAAACCACTGGGTGACCATTAACTGGAGAATCAGTACCGAAGGGTTATCTGATTACACAGCACCCACAGCCTCAGGTTAAGCTTTGCTGTTCCCTAGAAAGCAAAAGGATAACTAAGATTTCAGGTAATGCGAATTATGGGATAGAGAATTAACAGGGTTAAAATCCCCCAAGAATGAGAAATTGCTCTTGAGTCAATGTCCTAGGCTGATATGAAAGATAAACATAAGGAGTAATCAGCTTTGTTCTATTGGGTAGATGGCCAGAGACTCTACTCCAAAAGTTAGTGCCCAGGAATATTCATAAACAGTCCATGAAGGCAATTCTGAGCATAGGCTCTGTTGAGAGGCAGTCAGCGTAGGATGGAGAATGTTTAAGTTGTATAGTAGATGGGAAGGGAGTCTTCTTGCTATCTACCACTCCATACAGTAGTTCTCAAACATCAGTGGGTGTAAAAATGCAGATTCTAAGACGTCTGGTTCCAGATGACAGACTGAATACACATCCTCTTTAACAAAGACTTTAAAATGCATAAACCTCCAGCAATGAAAAGAACCTGAGAGAAGCCATTTATATGACAGAGAGGGGCCGTTATGTGACATGACAGCTCAAGAGAATTTTAGAATATGGAATGAAAATCAAGGCATGATGGCTAATTTATCATGGTTTCGGAAGGTCTATTCTAGAGCGGAGGGTTGGCAAACTCTGGCCCGTCGAGCAAAACCTACTGCCTGTATTTGTAAATACCATTTTACTGGAACACAGCCACACTAATTTATTTATGTGGTGTCTAAGGCTGCTTTCACAACAGAGTTAAACAGCATGACAGAGACCACCTGGCCCACAATGCCTAAAATATTTACTATTTGAACCTTTACAGAAAGCATTTGCTGATTCCTGTTCTAATGTGTTCTTGGAGTGTGTGTGTGGGGCGGGGGGCAGGGGACAGAGGCAGGAAGGGCTCTCAGTTGGTCTGCAGAATCCCAGGAAGGTTTGATACAAGTATATAATCCTCCTGGTGGCACTGTTTGCAGAACTCCCACCACCTACCCCAAGTCAAAAACTGAGGGTGTCTCCAAAAAAAAAGTCCCCATTTAACAGACGTTCATATTCTGTCCCTGGCTAAGAACCCTAGGGAAACTTTTCAGTTTCATTTTTAAATATGGACAGTTGAGGATCATAACACACTCAAGGACTGCGCTCCAGTAAAATGAGCATCTGTAAAAAAAAGAGGTATGGATGTGGATAACTGTGGACTCTGCTGGGGAGAGACATGATGGAAGGTCCCCAAGGGTCAGATGAACACATAGCCTCAGAGAGGAACAGGAGGACAAAAGATGCCCAGAAAAAAGAAGACCCACTAGAGGACCTAATGTGATGGTGCTCTGGGAGGAAAAACAAAAAATTATCTTAAGAAAGATACTGCAAGACAGAGAGAAAGACAAAGCAAAACTCCACAAAGCTGTTTAAGGGGAAAAAGGTATTAATGGTACACTGCTGGGGTCAGTGAATTAATTTATAAAGCCATGGTAATGCATAAACTGTACCAATATTACTAAAATTAGTTGTAAAATTCTATTGGGAAAATATGGGAAGACATAGGCTGAGAGCTAAATCTTCATTTCTTTCTAAGAGGAAGTAAATATAGGTCATGTCTAAATCTGTTAAATCAAGACAACAGTATAAACACATTAATTGGAGGTGTGAAGGTATTTACCATCACTAAGAATACAAACTGATTGAGTGCCTCTGGGATAGGGGCCTGGAGGGTGGGGAGGAGCAGGACAAGAGATATTTTATGCATTACAAATATTTTGATGTGATTTTTCCCCAGATGCATGGATTGATTTGACAATTTTTAAAAGTGTATAAATGCACATGCCCAAAAAACCACTTCCAGAAATTGGGTGTCAATAGGCGCAGGGTCACAGGAATCTGCATCTTTAAAAAGCTCGCCAGGTGATTCTTGCAAAATTAATCTTATGCCTCTACTTCCAGAAACACAAAGAACAAGGTAGCAACCAGCAAAAGGGCAGTAACCGTGATCTGCGGAAATGGAGAAATGCCGGGAGCTAGAGAATGTCAGGATGCTAGTCTCCCAGTTTCTTGCCATTTTACTAATAACATGGATATGTTTTAGAAGAGGGCAAATAAAATCTAATAGGTTGTGAGTGACCTCATAATTCAACCCCTACCTATAGAAGAACCACAGAGAGGCCAGCTTTCCTCCCTCTTATATTTCTTGAAAACCTCAAGACTCGATTCAAAAATTAGCCTCGGGAAAAACAGGAGACATCATGTAACAAGAGAAGCTTTTTAACTGAAGGTTGCTAGATAAATAACTCTCAAGACTTTGCAGTTTCTACGTAAGCCTTAGTATATCAATCTTGATTTTAAAAATAGTTTAAAGAATATTTCCAGGATCTCTGCTGCCTACAAATGATTGCCAGGAGTGTAGAATACTTAATAATCAAAGGTTGGATGGTTTCTGGGCACTATGGTAATTTCTTCGAAGAAAGCTTCTTCTAGAACATTGTAGGACCATTGGGGATTGGCTCAATTAGTTTTCAAAAAGCAGCCAGGGGCACAGTGTCCCCATTTTCCCCTGTTCTCTACCCCTTCCCATGAAGCAGTGCTGACTGAGAAAGAAAGAATTCCCATCCTACTCTTGTTTTTACTGTGTAGGACCCTTGGTCAACTTTTTAGTAGAGTGGATCTTTCTTTGTGTCCACACAAACTATTGACATTTCTTTGCCTAGATTAGAGATAACCTAGAGCTAGAAAAATAGATTCAAGTATTTTCATGCATATTTCAATGTCAAATGAGACCACTCACCGTTTTTAAGACTTTTTTATTTATTTGAGAGAGAGACAGAGACAGAGAGAACATGAGTGGTGGGAGGGGCTGAGGGAAAGAGAGAGAATCTCCAGCAGACTCCCCACTGATCCTGAAGCCTGACTCTGGCTGATCCTACAACCCAGAGATCATGACTAGAGCTGAAACCAAGAGTGGGATGCTCAACTGGCTAAGCCACCCAGGCACCCTGAAACCACACACCTTTTAAATACTAATGATTTATCACTCTATCTGTAGTGTCTATTTAAAAAAAAACTTGAGGCTCACTTATAGATGAAGTCATTACAAAAAAGGAAATTAATTTTGTCCCTAACATGTTTTTGTCTTTTTAGTTCCCTCTAGAAACTGGAATGTTGGTTTGTTTTTGCTTTAATGGTAAGCTATTGGTCCAATTAGCATTGACCAGGTTATGCTGTTAAAGTGGAATTCAGCCAATTCAAATTTCACTTCTTAATTTCTAAGTGTATCCAACAGTCAGTCCGTCCATCCGTCCATCCATCCATCCATCCATCCATCCAACCATCCATCCAACAAATACTTATTGAGCACATGTTCTTTGTCTTGCACTGTTTCAGGTTCTAGGGACACACAAATCAAGAAAACATCAGCCAATAGAGTAGAGCTCTATGCCTAATTGGTTGAAAATTTATATGAGAAATTTATATGAGAAAGATTTTATATATACGTATTCATGCATTTATGAAATCTGTTTTTTAGTTGAGGATATATGACTACATACTATTCTTCGATATTTCCTACATGTCATAATAGTTTGTCTTTACCAGTTATGATTATCATTTTATTTGATAGTTCACATGAATACCTACTGAAGTTGGAATATTGCCATAGGGCTGTGATGGCATATAAATCTTTATCTAGGTATTCCCTACTACTGTGCCTTTGCCTATGTTGTTTCCTCTTCCTGTGGCTCTCATTTGTCTACCTAGCAAACACCTCTTCATCATTCAAAACTCTGTCAGGCATCATCTTCCCTACAGGGCCCTCCCTAAGCACCTCCCAGTGGACTCAATCTCCCAGTCCTCTGGCTTATTTCTGGACTTTGTACATATTTTTATTATTGCATTGATGTAAATATTCATTAGCTTGCTACTCATTATTTCTATAGTGTAAGCTTCTTAAGGATAGAAACATTTGTCTCTTCATTTTTGCATCCCTAATAATTAGCAGAATGTCTGGGATGTATGGATATTCAAAAAGTATTAGCTGAATGACCTGAGCAGCCATTCCTATTACTACTTATGGAATATCACAGAAATGTGTGTACATTTTATTTTAAATTACTTCACAATTAAAAATAAACATTTAAATTTCCCGAGTATTTTATAAGCAGTAGATTTCAACCTTTTATGGCATTCTTTTCTGATGAGAGAGATTATCACTTCTATAAAAGCCCAATAAGATTACATGGTGAGGAACACACTTTTCTTTTTAAACATTTCTGTTCCTTCCTCCTCCCACTCTCTTGATTTCATGCCAACCTCAGGGTTATTGCAGAGTCATCCTACTCATATTGTGTTACAACTTCCTGTTTATCTATTGGAGGCCCTTCCTAGACGTAAACCCCTTGAGAGCCGGGCCTTGTCCTATCCATCTTTGTCGCCCTTATGGACTGTGATGTTTGTGAAAGTGAGGAGCTGAACACATGTTTCCTGAATGAATGAATGAATAGGAATAAATTTGAGACAGTGGATAGCATTAAATCCTAGGTTCTTCTTTCTGTTAGGACCTGTTTTGGATTATGTTAAATGAAGAAAATCTGCTAAATTCTAAATAAAAGCTTAGACTGTGTGTGTGTGTGTGTGTTATACCAAACTAGCAGAATGAGTACGAAGGGAAAAAGCCTTGCTGGGCAAATGTCTTTTTTTGCTCTAAGTTTACACTGAAAAAAGTCTTTTGTAGTTTTGAAACATGGAATAGTGGGTAGGATCAGAGAAAAAAAATAACTGTTCCTTATTATGAAAAGAAATAGGTTTATTAAGTATTTCACTGAAGTTCAAAAGCTTTGGGGATCCCTGTCCCTCTACTAAGATGGTATTAATTCTGTAATTTCCTCTTATGCTAACTGTAGGCAGTAAGATGATTTTTAGTTGAGTCATTTGATGTTTCTCTGTGATTTTTTGGCACCATGAAGGTGTGGATGTTTAGTAAAATATCACCAGATGAACAGTAGAGTTGGACATGCTCTAACTTAACTCTTAACAGAAAATTATGTACACATGATTTTTACAGCTGTAGAGTTTGAAAAATGTGGTGGGTTAGTTTTAAACTTCGCTCAACTTTTAAGGAGATGTAACACCTATTAAATGGATTATTATCCACTAGTGAGTGGGAGTGACAAATATGTTCATTAGGTGACCTTGAAAAGCAGTTATTTCTGGAGGAACCATTTACTAAATGGTACTACAACAATTCACAAATATACAGACCACATAGATGTGATAACTTTTCCTCAAAAGTAATTCTCTAATTTGTATATCTACTAAGACACATTAACTTTGGCGAGTTGATATCATAAATTAAATCAACACTGAAAAATGTGTAACGGTGATATGGTTCTTTGGAGATACAGTTACTGTACTTTATAATATTCTTTCTAATGTATTTCAAAAACGCTACAAAATTCTTGAATCAGTATTTTAAATACACAAGATCAAATCTGATTTCTTCTTTTTTTGTTTTTTCCCCAGATAAGGAAACTAGCATTTACAAGTTATGGGATTAATCCAAGGTCATGGGCCAGGTAGGAGAATTTAAAATCAAACTGCAAAACCAGACTTAGTTCATTACTTTTTTCTCTACCACTGTGGACCTTTCATATTTTATGCTTTTGTGCCTTTAACAATTTGCCTCCATATCTCCATGTTCAATGAATTTTGATTATAATTTGATAGACATCCAAGCAACTGCGTGTGAAAATTGATTCATAAGAACTACAGAAAAAAACCTTATATATTAAAACATTGATGGGGACATATAAAGATGAATACCATTCAAATTTTTTTTCTATGAGATGAGCATGCATATTTAAATATCTAACCTGGGCAATTCAGCATGAGAATATCACGACATTAATACAGATTTTAAAATATCAGTGGTTGAATATAAGGTAGAGTAGTATGAAATGTTAATCACATCTCTAAGAAGGAACTCTAAAAATAAATTAGAAAAGTGTCAATCTCAAGAGCCCATTAAATCCAGCAAGTAGAAGGGCCAGTCTGAAAAAATGAGACAAAAATGATATTTAGAGCTATTTCCAAAATACTTCAATTTAATACTCCTAAACTTAGGAGAAACATCATTTCTGGTTTCCCTAAAGTGAAGTGATCTTTGACCTTCAAATTAAAAACACAGAAAGAAGCTCCTCCTATTTGCCTTGGGGTGGGGAGGGGGGCCTGGAAGAAAGATGTTGTAAAACAAATTTCTAAAGCAGTAAGGACCTTACCTGTTTCCATTTTCCCATCCTGTGCTGCAGGCCCATCTGGAATCACACTTTTCACCTGCAGAAACTCATCAGGCTCATCTCCACCAATGATGGTGAATCCAAAACCCATGTTGCTCTTTTTTAGGGTGGTGCTGAGGAATGTTCCCTTCAATTGGGATGCATCCCGGGTGAAGAGTGGTTTTTCTACATTGGTCAATATAAGTTAAAAAAGAAAAAGCATATTTAAGGCAAGTTCTTACATAGGGGAAAGCCAGCTCCTGAGAAGCCATCCCAGGGGTAAGTGTGGGTGTCTCCTGTAGTAAAAGCAAGCAGGTGGTGACTGCAGGAGCTGAATTTTTAGTACTTCCTGCAAATACAGAGCAGTCCCAAGCATCCAGGAAAGGTGAAAAGCTGTGTGGTTTGTAGATTTTCGGTCAAGTCAGTGTTTGCATTCACCAAATTAGCCCTTCTTGGGCTTTTTTTTTAAAAAGGGCCAAATCAACAGGCCGTCAAAGGCTATAGATAAAGAGGAGCCCAAATCATCCAGACACATCTGGATACTTTCGTCCTGTTCTAAAGGAATCCAAGCAGGAGGTATGCGTGAGTGGCTGGTCCTGCACAAAACTCTGAAGGGATAAAACTGGAAAACGAGGATGGACTGTTTTATTTTTTAAAAGAATAAGACCCATGGAATGCTACCATCTATTCAAATATCTAAACTATTTAGAAGGATCACCTGGATGTGGGACTGAGTTAACTTTTGCTTATATTGTGAGATGCTATAAAGATAACCAGATAAAGTTCTACTGACCTCAAAGTGTTCTCTAAGATGTGAGGAAAAGGCAAGCCAACATTTCTATATATCATTATGAATGTAAAGGTAACACATTTTGTAACAATACGTTGATACATTCGAATCATATACCTAAATAATCTGACCATAATTTGGAATCACTCATTTAGGTCTGACCACTAGTTTGTTACATAATATGCTTTTCCAGCTATGATCTGTAATAAACATATTCCTAACCATATTAAATGCTTTAAAAATAATAGTCATGCTAGGAAATAGAACTAATATTTGCTTTAAATGCTATCTCAGTCAAGTGTGTATATATATACACACACACACACACACACACACGAAGTATATACATGTGCATACACGAATACATTCAGTTATTACATTTTCGGTCATATGATTTGATGTTTGTAACAGCCAAACCGTACATAGGAACTTAGCTAAGTATTTTGGTGCTTTTGCTACTGTTACATCTTGGGTGATATGTAATAGATACAATGAGTCATCGTACGAGAATTTTACTTCAT
Organism: Mirounga angustirostris; assembly: GCF_029215605.1. Classification (NCBI taxonomy): domain Eukaryota; kingdom Metazoa; phylum Chordata; class Mammalia; order Carnivora; family Phocidae; genus Mirounga; species Mirounga angustirostris. Next base: position 83,966,229 of record NW_026991720.1, on the reverse strand, counting down.
GTATTTATACATCACATAGATCTGCACTAAAAAAATTAAATATAATCATTCTCTCTTTTATATTTAAGTTTATTTTACATTTTTTCCTTTAAAATGCAAATGAAAAATGCATATGGCCTTGCCATCTACGTTTCCTTTATGAATGTAACATTTATAGTCGGAGAGAAGTTACCGTGAGACCTTTACATTCATGGCATTTGTGCTGAAGGGGTGTGGTATTCGTGCTTTCATTTAGGAGTATGAGCCCACAAGACGTGAGAAGTTTGTGCAGCAACTCATCCCACTACGAGGCTCCAAGTTGTGGGCAAGGGCAGCAAGCAGCCCTGGACAGACAGACGGACGTACCGAAGGGCCAGGGCCTCCCGGCGCGGTCCCACGGATAGTAAGACAAGTCATTCACACTGCGCGACCTCTCAGGGACCGCGCGGGGGCGGGTGGAGGTGGGCTTAGGTAATGTCGACCAGGAACCGTCTACTGTCACAAAGGAAAACAAGCCTTATTCTTGTGCGTGGTCTTTTGAGGACAAACCTAGGAGTCTCTATGAATCTGCACTTTACAGTAAGTACTACTGTCAAAACCCACGAATCTCCACCTGGCACCTTGTTGCACATTCCTATGAGGTACCACCGGAGGCTTTAACTTAATCCACGGAGCAGAGCAAACATCCAGCTAAAGCTAAGAGAGGGGTTTGGGGAAAGCAGATTGATCATTTGAAATAGTCCCAGCTAAAGGCATATTTGGAAGAGCAGGCAGTTTGGTAGATCATTTTCCCCTTTGAAACGTGGCGGGTGGACATGGTACTCACCTCGGAAAGCCGGGGCCTGCAGGGGCTTTGTTCCAAGTTCTGTGTGGGGCATGTTATGCTGCTGTAGCTTCCTTTTTGCTTCCAGGACGGGGTTTTCAAACTGTGTTCTTCTATTTATGTGGCTGAAGAATAAAATTTCAAATTAGGATAACAGTGGGGCAAAGTCATTTAAGAGAACATATGTAGAGCTCTACAAGAGAGCGGGTGATTAAGGGACACCTTACGTGATCCGTCAAATGCCCCACCAGGCATGAGGTCAGGCCTCTGCTGGGGCTGGCCTGCGTACAGCGCACATTTCGGTATCAGGAGCAGAGTTCTCAATGCCTCGATCATATGTTATTATATTTAAATTATGCATGACTCTGCCAAAAGAACTAGAATGTGCACTTGCTTTCTAGTCTCCTGTGTTAGTTTGAGATGAGTTTGATGCATCAAAATAAATGGTCAGCAAATGAAATTTATACCAAATGGTGTTGCCAAGAGTATCATCTAAGCTTTGCAAAGTCCCCATATCTAACAAGATAAGTTAAATCCACTGGTGACTAGCAACCGGCACCCACACTTTTTAGAGTCAGGCCGACTTGGATTGAAGGGCTGGGATAGAGAAGGAAAGACTCCCAAGGATATTTGCAGAAGTCGTAGAATACCTGTAGGGGGGTTGGTGCTCACGTCAATCAAAAGGAGGGTATTCACATTTGACATAAGGAGATGATAAGCTCATAGATAGCAGACCCCACGTGGCTTGAAACAGCTGTGGATCAGCTAACCTGAGGGCTGATGGCATAAGGATCCCTTACAGTCTCCTTACAGTCTAAAGAATTCTTGTATGAAATTCAGAATTCCTTGTCCGTGGAGAGGGTAAGAACCAACAACGCTGCCTAGTGGCAGGGACACATAGCTCTTTCTCTAGGATATAAATGCCCCCGTGGGAGGGCTGGCATATACACTGGTTTTTGTTCTTTGTACAGATAGAATTGGATTATGGTAGGAAAGCCGAAAAAGCAAAGAGGAGTTAGAAGACGAATGAACAATTCTGAGTACTTAACTCTGTGCTAAGTACTGCAGATATATTTTCTCAATGTAGTTAAGCAATAGTCTTCAACTGGAAACATTGCTATTTTAAAGGCAATGAGCCTGACACACAGGAGGTCTAAATCTCACGCCCAGTAAGTGGCAAGGCTGGGATCTGACCATGTCTATTTCTAAAATGCAATTCTTATCTACACACCTTCTCTTTTCAATGTATGAGTTATCACTGGCAAGTGCACACTTTTTTTTTTTTTTTTTTTTTAAGATTTTCTCTGAGAGAGAAAGGGAGATTGAGAGAGAACCAGCAGGAAGGGGAGGGGCAGAGGGGGAGGAACAAGCAGAGTCCCTGCTGAGCGGGGAGCCTGATGCAGGGCTTGATTCCAGGACCCTGAGATCATGACCTGAGCAGATGGCAGACACTCAACCGACTGAGCCACCCAGGGGCCCCATTTGCACACATATTTAATGTGCATGCACACACACACACACACACACACGGAATCCTCTCATTATGTCTTCTAAAAGTATGTGATCAGAAAGAAAAGGAGGTAAAAGAAGCAAAGTCTCAACAACCCATTTTCTATTATTATAAATCAGATAATTCCTAGCGAGACAGAAAAGCAGTCTTCGGAAACATGATAAGATGACTGCAGTATCTAATTACTTCCTCGCAGCAGGCAGGGCAGGGTAGCTGCCTGCCACACAGGCTCCGGAGTCCATTGGCCCTGGATTCAAAATCTAGCTCTACCCCTTGATTAGCTGTGTGATTTAACCTTCATCTGTCATATGGACATACTGTTGCCTTCCTCCTGGGGAGGTTGTGAGGGTTCGAGGAAGAAGTGAATGCTGCTTTAGTAACTAGTAGGAGCCACCTGCCCCCACCATCACCGCGTTCTCATCACCATCACTGTCAGCATTTTGAGTCCAGAAGAGAGGCTTTATGGGCTGGGGGGGATTGAAGAGCATGAGGCCCTTTCTCTAACATTGCTTCTGGTGCTATTTAGGAAGAGGGTGCTTTACCACAACCTCCCTTGGTACTGGAAGTCACCAGGTTGGAGTTCAAAGTAAATCTGTCTTACGTAAAATTATTTCCCATTGGAAGTAAATACTACTGTAATGCCCTTGTGCACCAATGAGTCACCGTGATCTGTGGCATGTAGTGAATGATGGCATGTGATCTTTCAAAGCTTCTTTGCCCGGGAGACTCTGACAGCCCCACTGGATTTCAGAAGGATCAGAGTTTGAGGCCTCTCTTGCCTTTTCTCCATTTTCGTGTAACCCTCTTATTAAAATCCTTTGAAATCTTCCTATTACCTAAAGAAATATTATTCCTGGCTTTGCCCTTCCTTATCTCTGTAGCTTCCCCTTCGGCTGCAAGACCCCACACCCCTTTTGCACATACTTGGAGCTACTCTGGTTGACAACACCGTGTCAATCCCCTTATCCTTCCATGTGAATTTCAGGGTGGCAATATGGTAGCGCTTGAAGCAAGACAACTGGGTGTGAGGTGGTATCTTGGACAAATCACTCAGCTCCAGAAGCATCAATATTGTCGTGTGGAACATGAGGACATTATTATCTGCTTATTGGGATTGCTGTGAAGATCAGAGAAATAATGTGTGCAAAGCACAGATCCATAGAGAGGACCCCACAATTGGAAGGTATAGTTATTGTTTATTCTTCAAGGTCTAGCTATTCTTTATTACTATTATTAACAAGGGCTGCTGTCAGGGTCATTATGGTGATGCTTTTCCCATCTGCACTAGGACTCCTTCCCTACCTCCCCTAGCAACACGGCCAGCCTGTGTTACACTCTTTCCCTTGGCTCTCATAAAACCTTGAACAGACTTCTCTTTTCACAGTTTATTTATTTATTTATTTTCTTATAACCGGTCTCATTATTAGGAGGATTTGCAGCACTTTTAAGGAACAAAAACAACAGAAAGTAAACAAAATCAGGGTGACATTAGTTGAATCTAGGTAGAAGATCAATAGACAAAATTGATCATAGAGGCTCTTACTCATTTACTAACATTATGTTATAAATTAGCTTTGAGCTTTCAAGCTGCTAATTCAGTGGGAGAGAGAAACTGGTTATATTCTTCAGAGTATTTAAGTTAAACCCCCAAGACATTCAGAGGACATAGTATTCCTGTTACTGAGTCTTATATTTTTTTTCCCCAAGTCTTGGATAGAGAGCTTTCCCTGATGTAGTTAGCATACAATATCCTAAATGATAATTTCATAATAATGAATTTCACAAGCTATCATAACCTTATCGCATTGTCTTTTAGAAACTTTCATGTTTATTTCCTTCTATAGATTATGCACATCTGTATACAGGTTCTATGTGTTCATCTTTGTATGCTACGCATTGGACACAATGCAAGATGGTGTTTTTGTTTGTTAAATAGCTAAATGATGAGTGTGTGTTTTAAGACTTGTTTACTAATATATGTTAGTGATTTTGAGCAACCAAGAAACAGCTTTGAAGTGTACTGAAGGATCTGCTCTCTTCATTTCCTGTCCTATTTCTGTTCTGCTAGGTCACTGTTCATCACACAAGTAACTTTATCCTCAGAAAATACATTACAAGAACATTCTGGAATACATTTCTATATACAGTTGGGTTCCTCCAACTGCCATCTGCATGTAATTATTTCCTTAGAAAAGTCAACGTATTGCCACCTGTTTGATGGACACTATTTTGAAAATACTCCATTCATCATCAAAGTGAGTTTCTAGAGTTGACAGGGAATGAAAATACCAATGAACTAGTTGGCATGCCTTGTATCCCACAGATAGTGGAAGCTGGGTGTGGCTTTAGTATCCTAAACTAATTGCTACAGAACATTCACATCGTCACAAATGAAGACATTCATTTAAAATGTAAAATGCTCCCAAGCTTAAAAAGGCCTATCACAAAGAAATATGATTGTAGCTGAATAAGAAAGCCTTGTCTTCCTTGTGCTTCCAAATGAATAGTTTCAAGTCCTTTTAGCAAGGATTTGGGGGTCTTACAAAGTGTACAAAGCATGTGAATGACAAATGCCATCATCCTGCTCATTGTTTAGGCTCTGTGAGATAATTGCTAGCTATTTCATCTAGCTTGCATATAAAACAGAACCTGGGGTGCTACCAAGAGTTCTTACCCTTTAATTATATCTAGTCTATTGTCATATTTTACTAATCTTCAGGTGGCATGAGCTAAGGGGATAAAAGTGATATTCTGCAGTGGGTATATCCTAACAACCCCATTTTTCCTTCACAAAAAGGAAGGACTATCGACGTGAGATGCCTCCATGTTGGAATGGCAAAGGGATTAGGATGTTTAAAGATAGGATTCCACTGCCTTCTCTCTTTGCTCTCCTGTTCACTCACTTGCAGCTTAACTCCCTCCTTTCACTATGGAATGGAAACTTAAAATAAGTTCCTATGTGGCAGTGCTTTGTAGTTCTGAATGAACCCGAGGAGCCTAAAAACAAGCAAACCAACAAAAGCAAAAACAGAAAAGACTCAGTCCCACCCTAAATCAACAGAGCCATAATCTCAGAATGAGGTAGAGGCATTGGCATTAAAAAACCTTCCCAGGCAACACCACTGTGCCTCGAGGGTTGCAATCTCCCCCTGAGTTAGAAACTGAGAAGGTGCGAAAAAGAGTTTCTTGCCTGGAAAGATTTATGTGGAAGTCTCTTTCTGTATGTGGCCTTGGGGAGTACGAGGAAGTGCTATTTTGGCTCCAGAAGAGAGGACTTCTGATATCAGAAGTTTCATAACATGCACAGAGGGGAAAAAAAAAATATTTGCAGCTGATCGGATGATATGCTCCCAAAAGGAGTCCCAGGTCAGTGTCCTGTTTGACTGCCACCTCTTTCACCAAGGGAATGGAGGAAACAGGAGTAAAGTTGTACATCCTAAGCCCATCAGTATGCACAGGACAGGTCTGCTGGTCATCAAGGCCATCATCTGACCCCCACTACCAGTACTTCCTCCGTATCTCAGCCTCTTCCCGCCCCACCTTGCTTCTTCTGGGTTTTTGGAGAGGGGAACTTTTAGTACATAGTCACAAATGACATCTTCTGTATCCATTGGCTACTCTCCCACCATCTCGACTTCAGTTGACAGTTTAGAAATGATCGTTGATTCAACGTGAGAGAGAAGAGAGCAGCTTTCAAGTGGAGACTGTACCACAAGTGAAATAATTGCAAGGTGGTCAAGGTGGCTACACTAATTACTCTAAGGCATCAGGTGGCCGGTGCTCAAGAAGTATTTATTGAATAAGTACATGGATGGGAGGCAGGCAGCTATGAAAGGTGATAGATCTCACTGGTTTCCAGTTTAACTCTCCCATGAAATACATCTTGTGACAGAACTTTATGTGAGGCTTAGGGCCAGCTTATATGATATAACCAATCTGGGTGAAGACTTGTGAAATCCTTCAAAATAGAGTCTTCCAAGACATTCTTGTGATAGGTGAAAATGTCAGCCCACTATGGTGATGGAAGATTTGGATCTGAGAAGGTGATAACTAGCAGCTGCTCTCTTGTGTTATGCTAGAAATGTACTCATATGGAAAAGCACTATGTTAGGGACAAAATGAGGGAGCCTGGGGAGGCATCCACTCACCGCTGGGTGTGGGAAAACTGGCTTGCGATTTGGGGTTGTGGCTCAGTATATTATTCCTTCTATGTAAGCTTCTTTGGGGGCTTCCCAAAATCTATTTTACTTAGAGCATTTTTTTTTTTTTAACAGAATAATTCCCGTATGGAATCAGAGTGTGAATTTCCTGGTTGCTTGGAATTCCCTAGGTTTTCTGTGACCCTAGTCCTGATTCTCACACTTCTGGGTGGTCAGGAAAGTCTGCATATCACCTCCTCACATCTGAACTCCTAGACTGCAGCTGCATTGGCAAACACATACATTGCACCCACCCCATGTATACTTTATTCATTTTAAAACAAGCCTTGAGAAGACTCCATAAAATTTTCTCGACTATCGAGGTTTTAGTAGTAAAAACTACTTCATGCTTTGGAAACCAAGAAAGGATAATAACCCTATGGGGATCTCCTGGGGCCAACCTTCTTCCCCGAAGGCAGGGCAGTGTATCAAGAGCTTGGTCACTATAGGCATGTTGCTGGGATTCCCATCTAAGCTCCACCACATCCTACATATGGGACCTTGAGGACATCAATTACCCTTTTTGTGCTTCAGAATTTTTCATCTGTAAAGTTGGGATTCAAGTAATACCTGCCTCATAGAGTTGTGCATATTAAATGAATTTAAATGAATAAATCACTTCAGACCAGTACCTGGATGTAAGTAGTCAATAAATGCTATCATGATTCATCAAATATTTGTCTCTCAAATACTCTTTGCTCGACACTATGGAAGAGGGTACAGGGAGGGGCAAAGATCAATCAAACATGAAGTCTAGTAGGGAAGATAAAACAGGAACAAAAAGAATTATAAAATAGGGCTTACATAATACAAAGTATGTCTTACAGTGCTTTGAAAAGCTAAAATTTAAAAGTACTAGTCTAAAGACAAATGTTTTAAGTATACTTTATTTTAAAATATGAGCTTTGGATAAATGGAAGAATTGAATCTATTTTACTTGGAGCATTTTTTTTTTTTAAACAGAATAATTGAATCCTACCTCTTGAAAGATTTCTTCCCAATTCTAACACTTAAGTGATAATTTTCTTTGTATAAATGTCCATTCATCATCCCCTACTGTACCTGAGGGTAATGTGAGTTTGCTTTATGAATGTGGCTGGGAAGATTGAGTTACTCACATATTACTTGCTCCTGCTCTTCCTGGACAAAAGGGTGTACTCATATGGAAAAGCACTGACATAGTGACATACTGGGGACATAGTGTCGAGGTAGGAGGTGGACCATGCCAACCGAGGAGAGTATCCATATATTGGCACTGCAACTCTCACAGCTAAGGAGTCTGACCTCCAGTCCCCATGAGACTGACCTTCCCAAATGTGGATATATTTTCAGATAAGTGAACTCTCTCTCCCCTTCTCCAGAAGTAGTGCTAAGTTACTTAGTTAAGATACTGGCCTGTCATATGTATTTTACATATAAGGGGTTTATATCATGTAGCCATTACTATTTACCAATTACACGGACAACTTGGTATTTTACTCCTGGCAGAAATAGCAATGTGCACTGCCAATCATGTCATGAAGCCCCCAGGACATACAAGATACACAGACTCATTTTCAAAAATTTCAGAGCTACTGGGCATGCACTGAAAAGTGTCTTCTATTGATGAATTACTAAGTTCTACTTCTGAAACTAATAAAAAAATAAAATAAAAAATGTTTTCTACCCATCCCTTCTCATTCTCATAAAATATCTTTCTTAAATGTTATTGCCGGGTGCAATATTATTATCATCAAAGGTATTTCTAAACTTTGGCTTCTTTCAATTGAGCATAAGTAGTGAGTTACAAACTTAGAGGTAAGATAAAGCTTATCTAGAGGGAAACTAAAAGACTACGAATATCCAGGATCTTTCTGTATTAAGAGACAAGACTAATACATCCTCTTCCACTGATATCTGCCGATACAGATTGAATGGCTTTGTCCTTCCTTCAGGTCTCATATAGAAGGTCATTAATTTATCAGTGTGCCAGGCACTGGGGACACAAACATGAATAGGACACAACCCCCTCAGCAATGGGGTGCATTATTCCACTGGGGAGACAAACATGTCAGGTGACCAACCACCCCGTTTTCTAGGACGAAGGGATTTCCTAGGGCATGAGACTTTCAGTTTTTTTTTTTTTTTTAACTCTTTTTTTAAAATTTAAATTTAAAAACATATAGTACATCATTAGTTTCAGATGTAGAGTTCAGTTATTCATCAATTGCATATAACACCCAGTGCTCATCATGTGATGTGATGAGACTTTCAGTTTGAAAATCAAGACAGTGCTGGGTAAATTGGGACAAGAAGGAAAGACAACTTAGTCTGATGGTTCAGGGAAAGCCTCACCAAGAAAACAACACTGGAGCAGATTCTAGAATGCATTTTGTCAGATAGAGAAGAGGGCATTTTAGGAAGAGAGTAGTAGATACAAAGGTGTTTGGGAATATTCAATTCTGCCTAGCTAGCGTATAAGGCGAGTGAAAACACACATGTGCATGATCGCCCGTAGCCGGTGTGGGAGCAGGGGGACAAGCAAGAGGATGAAAACTATAAGTCATGGTGTGGGGTGTGGTTTTGTCAGAAAATCTCCCTACTTCCATTATATGACTTAGTCTAGTGGACAGCTATAGCTCTCAAAGTCTCTGTCATGAACTTGGGGGGCATATTATAAGTTTTACCATATCAACCAGATAGGAAAGTTGTGGTGCTCCCTAGAATTCTCAATCATTTCAGCATCATTTACTGGCCACCTCCAATGCACTAGGTATTGTTCTGACCTGGGGCTCTGAGGATTAGTAAGAGATGCTCCAGGACTATGAAGAATCACATCATCCTGGGAACTAGACATTACTGTGTGCTGGGAGGTGTGAGCATAATCTGACCTGTTATATACTCTCTGTTGAACTGGGTTCTCATTGATTAATAAATTACTATAAGCTGTTAAAATGTGAAGTCACACTATAGTCTAAGCCTGCTGAACTCCATACACCACTCATATAGAATGATAGACATACACAGCCACGAATACAAGAATACTTTAGAGCCTAACTCGAAGGAGTGTCAGAGAATTAGCAAAGACACTCAGAATAGTGAGGAATCATGCAGACAACATCACCGATGTCTGCAATTATCCAGGAAGGAGGAAGCCAGGGAAGGAGTGCTAATAAAGAGGGATGGATAAGACTAGGCAGGATAAGACTGTGGCCGATTCTCTCAGTCAACAGGACACGACGATAATTCCAATTCCATATAATGCCAAAACTCCCAAAGTTTTCAGGTTCAATAACCGTAGTAAGAAAAAGATAAAAAAGTATTATGCTTGAGTATTGGGTCTTTTTTACTGGCCGGATCCTTTTACATGCTAGAAAGTAATGCAGGAGGAATTAGAAAACCTGACAATGTTAAAAAAAAACTTTTATTTTGATACTTGGAAAACACTTTTATTGTGATACTGTGGGGCCTGAGTTTGGGCAGGAGGCTTTCATTCTGAGAACTGAAGGACCCTGGGAAGACAGGCATGGGGAAAAAAAAGTAGTGGGAATAGAGGATAAAGGTTCAGCAGAACCAAGAGCAAAGAAAGGTGGAAATGGGTTCCTTTAATGTTTTTTTTAAAGGTTTTATTTATTTATTTGAGAAAGAGAGAGAGAGAGAGCACAAGCAGGGGGAGCTGCAGGCAGAGGGAGAAGCAGGCTCCCCACTAAGCAAGGAGCCTGATGCGGGACTCGATCTCAGGACCCCGGGATCATGACCTGAGCCGAAGGCAGACGCTTAACTGATGGAGCCAACCACATGCCCCTCCTTCACTGTTGTTTTCAATAGATTGCTTTTTGGGGAACAAGTATCGTTGCAGAGTTTTACATAATTAGCACTCTATGTCTAAAGTTATGCCATCATCAGAAGAGCAAAACTTCATAAAGATTAGATGACAGTGTCATGTCGCCTTAATGGGGTATGTATTTTCACATAATGTGTTGGTGCCTTTTCATGATACACATGCAAGGCTGGCAAATTTAGGGCCCCACATTGGGCTGAGTCTATATTTTTCATTCTGAATCTCTAAGTAAAAAAAATGAAAGGTGTGATATTGAATATTTCAGAAGAACATTCCATTTTGCACACTTTTGAAGTTACTTTGGTCTTGTTCTGATTTAAATTATTTAATAGATGCCAGAGTTTGGTGAAAAAACAATTGTTCGGAGGATGAATGTCAGCCTTGTGAAGAAAGGAGAAAATAAAGGGAGAATGGTGAATGGTAGAGGGTGATTGGAACTAATATTCATTGAGCAAATACTATATGCCAAACCTTCAGCTAAACAGGTTCCATACTTGTAATTCAGCAGCTCCTCAAAGAGGGTAAATGATTTTCTGCAGATCTCACAGTGAGGGGCAGATGCATGATTCACACCCAGCTCTGTGTGCCAAATCCAACAACACTGATTTATGTGGTTCTGACACAAATATACTCTTACTTTTCAAGTGACATAACTTATGTATATGCAGGCATGGGCTGTGTTCAGTAATCTTTAATATACTTTGGCCAGGTGATTCTGAATTTCTTTTTACCAGGATTTCACCGTGAAATTGGTAACTTTCACAGGATTGTAAATTACCTGCTGATTTTCTGAAGGCAAACATTTTGAAAATACAACACATTACTTTGATTATTACATGATTTTGTTTTTTTTTTTTTTAAAGAACCCAAAGACTATGTAATAGAAATATGGGCTTCTGTGTGTATGTGTGTGTGCATGTATGTATTGCATACTGTGAAAAATGAAATGGTAATGAGAACATGGGTGAGGAACCAGGAGCCCTGGCTTTGCATAATGTAGTTTTCAAGCCAGAAGAGTCTCCTTCAAGGATTGCCTTTTCAATTCCTTTAAGGTTAATCCTAACTCAATTTTCTTGAACTGTGTCCTTAAAACTCTGGAAGTTGAACATGGGCCATGTCTCTGGCAATTATGATATTGATAATAAGATGATTCTGCACTAATATTTATGAATAGGTTAAAGTTGTATGTGAGTAAGAATGAGGTCGTCAATAACACAAATATGCATGTCTTGTCTCAGATTCTGAAAAGGGCATGTTAGGTCCTGCTGAGGTCCAGTGATACAATAAGAAATGAAAATGAGACACTTACTCAGCAAGAAATTCCTTATATGCTAACACGGTGGACCGCGGAGCACTGGTGAACTCTCCCCTTGACCCGCACATAACAGGTACCTCTAAGCTGTGGACTCATGAGGAATAACAGAGGCGAGGGGAGCCACCTGCCCTCTCTGCTGTCCTCAATCTCCCATGGACCTCTTGGGTTTCACTAACATGAAAGCCACTGACAATGAGTCTGAGTCGTCATTCTCTCCTACTTTTGAGACCAAATCAGTATTCGGGGCTTAAGCTACATTTGAAGATTAGGTTGACCACTCACTCACTACCTTTGTGAAATTCCCCTAATATGTCCGAACTGCAACTGCCCATCTGGAAATATCCTACTCACCTCAAAGGACTGTTTTGAAGAGCACACAGATAAAATATATGAAAGTGTTTAAAGATGAAACATGATGTGAATTTAAGTTGATTTTAGTATTATTGTTATAGTCCGAGTACAAGAATTAAGTATAGCTTCAATGTGGATAACATAAAGTCTCTAAATTCCTGTCCTGGGCTCTACCTCTATTCTACCACCTACTTGCTTGATGGCTTGCCCATAAAACAGGAATAACAGCATCTAACATAAAGTGTTGTGCTGCTGATGATGATTAAATGAGTTATGTAAGATGCCAACTACCTACCAAGTGCTTAGTAGATGTAGCTATTAATAGCATTTTTCTGGGCTGACTAATAGTTACTAAGTATTTATACGCTGTCAATGCCACAAACTCAATTACTAAGTAACATTACAGAAAAAAGGACAATCATTCCTATCATTTTATCTATCCGAAAATATATTCACATTTTTTTTTTGCACCCAATTAAAATGGAAGAAAGTGAAGTAAGAATAGGATGAGGAGACTGTGTCAGCCTCTGTACATGAGTGTTGTGCTCAGTGGAAATTTGAACTAATGTTTTAACGTTATGACAAACTTAACCATGGTTCTTAATAAGCTGTCAGAAACTACACACCTAATGGTGAGTTTCTTCCAGACTAAATTAGTGCAAAACCAATTTTATTGGTTTATCACAGCAAACTGACTTTCTTTTGCCTGTAGTAGATCCAGTTAACCTTCTAAGCCACAGAACAATTTCTTTTCCTTGACAATTTTAAAGTTCATCTTACTTAGCTAGATTGAATTTGAACGTGAAATTTGATGATAAAACTTTTTGTAATCCATCTGTTTTTGTTAGACAATTAGCTGAGTCTACTGTAATACAATTTCATCTAGTTAAATATGAAGTCGCCTGTTAAATGCTACTAATAAATAATGTTTAACAATGTCACTTCATATCATAAAAAAGGAGACAACAATATTCCCTTTGAATGCATTCAGCCTTGATAATGGTGAAAAATACAGTGCTTACCCTGACTTTTTGTTTATAAGCTTATCTTTATCCTTCTGCCCTTTTAACGACAATCATAATGTCATCTCAGGCCTGTAGGTATCAAGTACATTTATTTATTTATTTTTTCATAGCTTTGTAAGGAGATTCTATTATAATCATCCACCCTTTTAGGAGGCCTTCTTTCCATAACACTCATGTGATGGGGTTGTTAAAACCATTAAAGTAAAATTTTTAAAATGGTAATATATATGTTATTGTCTAGCCAAGTAAGTGGAAATTGAAAGAAAATGCTTTCAAATTTTAAGTATGCTTTGATCAGCAGTTATAATGAGAAAATAATGACGCTCATACAGGAAAATGGCCAAAGTTATCCTTGTTATCACAGGTGCAGTGGATATTCCTTGAACTAGAAAAGACCTTAGCAATCACCTAATCCAAACCACTCATTTGACAGATAAAAGCCAGGGAGGTTAAGTGTAATTTTGTACTCGCCTGTGAATTCAAAATCATGGATGCAAAAAGGACAACTATTACTAACATGGTCTGTGACACAACATGAATTTTGAAAAACATTATCTGCATATTGAAAAAGATGAGATTAAAGTTCTCGTGTGGGGGTGGAAGGCATTACATTTTACCCACTTCCAGGGTGACCATCCTCCATGTTATTCAATAACAGGCTGCCCGAAGAATGACATCAATTGGCCACTTCCTCGGTTTGACTAAGCTCCCTCATCCCTCTGCCAGTGTTAGCATCTCTCTGTGCTGAATGCGATTCCAGGTATGTATCTATTAAAGATCTAAAAGACCTAATGCCAGCCAAGTCCTTCAATTCCAGAAAGAATTCTTTTCTAACACCAAAGGGAAAAAATGGTGGTGTTGTTTTACTATGCTAGTTTTCAACATGCTGTGATCCTGAGGGATTTTTAGGATAATTTTGACTCTATGCAATTTTCACTTTATGTGCTAACTTTGGAACTTAGTCTCAGTCTAAGATATGACTCCAAAGTATGCGATGATACAGATTGGTAGCATGAAACAGCAATCCACAGTTCACCCACAAGAAGCCTAGCATGTTTAAGCCAGAGAGAGAATAACTAAGCTACATCAGCTAACTGTTGCACACATTCTAGAATAAAAACAATGATCTCTTCGTGTGTTATATAACATTGCCTTGGCAGGAGGCAAGCACGATTGTGCAGCTACACTGGACTGGAGTCCCCTCCCTCAGCAGGAGGGATGGCTCTTCCCACAGGGCTCTGGGTCTTCTCAGTGCAGGAATAATACTCTCCACATAGCTCACATCCAGCTCAAAATGTTGTCTGCGACTCCCTTGAGCAGCAGTTCCCCCAAAGCAGACTGTCTTCCCTGACTTCATAAAGCTACTTTTAAGTTCTCACGGTCCTATAAAAATGGGGGAGAAGGAGGAAACACACAGCATGGTGTGCTTTCCTCCAGAGCACATAGCATGGTGTTTCCAGTTCTGATCATTCCTGCCCTCTCTCCCTGGGATAGTGTCCCTCACATTGCTGTCCCTTCACCAAGTTCCCCTGCTTTGTGCCACTGGGCTACGTGCCTGTGCTTAACCTCTGCAGAAGCACCTAAACAACAGCCCAATTTAATTTGCTAGAGTCATAAAAAATACCTAAAAACAAACAACTCCTCCCAAAGTGTTTATGAATATATTCACAAATACATCCTCAAAGAAAAGTTGGTGCTGGAGTAATAATTCCCCCGTCTTTTATTACTGACTTCAAGACAAAGAAAATAATCCATTAGAACTGTAAAAATTATCTTTTTTTTTTTTTTAACATTTATATGTAACTGATGCCAAGGGTGAATAATTCCTTGTTATTTGTAAAACCCCACCTGCAATTAAACCAACTTAAACTTCTGGATGCTCAAAGCATTCTTTATTCAGAACCCGAAGATTTGTTAAATAAAGTGGTTTATGAGATCAAACAGTTGCTAATAAGAGTGTTTTTAATTACAGAGTCAAGTTTTCTTTCCTTCATTTGAAAAGACATTCAGGGGAGGAGAAGGTAACTAGAATATAGAACACATTTGGATCAGATGAGAATGAACCATCAGTGCTGAAGGGCCACATAGCATGAAAAATTAATCTCAGGTAAGGAGTGGATGAGGGCTGTGCACTCAAGTCTTGACTGGCTGATCGTGCTAAGAAGATTGGACTTGGGACTTCATTTTGATTGAACTGATCATAGTTTATTTTAGAATATTTGAAGGACCCTGGCATAAAGAGTAAAAGAGCCATAAGCCTTTCTATCGATCTGTGGTTGAACCATAGTGTTAGGAAAGTAAATTAATAGCCTGTTGACATTTATATAATATCAGTAAGTGGTCCAGAGGAGGGAAGTAGGAATTACCAGTTACAAACTATCAGAAATGTTAAGGTAATGTAAAGAGCATATGCATGGTGCTAGGGTGTCCCTCACTTACCATGCTAGATTGCTCGTTTCTTCCAGGCTGAAAAGAGTGATGCCACAGAGGATGAAGCTGGCCTGGCTCAGAGTGAAGGAGGTAAAAATGGAAGGCTGCTGCCTTAGCACAAAAGAGCTGCCTATAGTTCAGAAGCGATCAGGTACCCCATATTTATTTTGATATGCTTATTCCTTTTGTTTGTAAAGTGAACTGATTTATGCTTGCTTAACTAATATGAGAAAATATTTTGTAAAGTATAGACATTTTATATTAATGTAAAAACATAGCTACTCTACTGAACGGTCTCTCTTAGCTCTACGGGACATCAGACTTCATCAAGCTTCAAACTTACTAGCCATTTGTCCTTGGAGAACTCAGTGAAGTCCTCAGAGGATTGGTTCCCTCATTTGTAAATGTTGTGACTGTCATTTGGGATAACGGATGTGAAAACACATTAAAAGTTAAAATAGTGCCTTATACATTACTATTTCTACTATTACTTTCACCAATCCCTGGTTATATAAGATGACATGTACTATAGATAATTATGACAAAAGTAACGTCCTTGCGGGTTACTCTGAAACCTCAACCCTTCTGAAAGCCACAGAGACATGATACTCCGCAGTCCTTGCTTTATCATTTCAATGGGCTGATGGAATTATCACTAATTCTAAAGAAACAGCATTCTTTATTCCACATGGCATGCTCTCACCATGAGATTAAATTACATATATTAAATTACATATTTCTTACAGATCAAATAATTTCCCTTAGAGTTGTTCACTTTGGGGGGTATATTGTAATCACGAAGTAATGCCACAAGTCGGAGCCTTATCCATGTTATTGGGATACAGAAGATAAAAATAACGAACATTTATTGCGCACTTACTACATTCCTCTTCATTGCCAAACAGCAGCTGTGGGATGAGACGGTCCAGGTTCAAATTCTGGCTCTATTACTTAGTACTTGTAAAACTATCTGTACCTCAATTTCTTTATAAAATGGGGATAACAATACAAACTTTACAGGGTTTGTGTGTGTGTGTGTGTGTGTGTGTTTGAGTATTAAATGAGCTAGTATATGTAAAGCACTTAGAATACCACTTGGCATGTGGTTAAGTGCAAAATAAAAGGTCTTCCTCTCCTCCCTTCTCTCTCCTTCTCCTCCTGTTTGTCCTCCTTCTCCATAACCTGTCTACTGGAGATCTCACAACTGGGAAGCTGCAGGGTTGCCATCCTGTGACACTTTGCAGCCCATACTCTTTGCTACTAAATGACAATAATTGATGAGACCTCATGGTATTTACAAGATTTAGAGCTCACCTTAGTATAGAACACTACTGAGCAACTTCACCAACACCACCACTCCAGTTTAGCATCTTCTATGACATAAATTTGTAAGTTGGGGCAAGGATATCTCTTTGTCAAACAGCTGTCTAAAAAGCATCAAGAAAAGCTTGCCAGTGTCTGCAGATTGATGGGAAAAGCTGAAAGTTTGAAAAATTAACTTCCGTTCTCAGAAAAACAATTCTCTAAGAACAAACAGGGTTTTTTAAAGGGTATTCTTTTCTGTTTATTTCTAATTGGAGATGTTTTACGTTCATGCTGACTTGTAAAAAATTCTAAAGTTAGGAAGTTTTTCTGGGAAAATTTAGAAAACTACTCAAAGCCACGAAGAAGAGAAACATCCTTAGGATAAGATACTGAGCTGAAATCCTCTCTAGCTACTTTCGTCAACATCATGACGAATACTCATCATTAGCCATGAAATGAATGTGATTTTCCTTTTACATTTAATGTTACATTGAAGATATTGTGCGGTATCTTTCAGACTTTCTGGAATTGTACACAAGTAACATTTTAGAGTAGCAGATGTGTGACATCACATGAAAAACTTGTAAAACCTTTCCATGAAAATCACATCTGTCAGTCCCCACTATCGCTCTAACTGTAGTTATATGGTTTGCTTCTCCCTCTGTGCCAGAGGAGGTAGCTTTGCATGAAAGCTGCTCCAGGAAATTGTGTCTTCTGGACTAGCTACTTAAGCAAATTGTGTAACTGCCATTGAAACCAAAACGTACCCAGCAGACATAATTTCACAAAAGAGGAGGAAAAAACCACATTGGTACAAAAGTCACAGCTGTTCAACTCTACATTTTGCACTTTTTTCATTGAATTTTTTTTTTTTCTTTTCTTTATGAACAGTGACAGTTACATTTCTAGTTAGCAACTTCAGGACTTCTTAATACATTGCTAAGTGCTGTACTCTCATGGATTTGGTGTCTGTCAGGAAAAATTGGGCTGACTTCTTTCTGCTGCTCCACGGAGTACAGACTTGCTCCATCTGCCCTGTCTGCGGATGCAGATGTTAAGTGGGGCCCATTGTTCTCTACAGCCCCTGCTGCTCCACCCAGTGCCAACATCCCTGTGTTAAGGTCCCCCCAGTATGAGCGCCTCTTCTTTCAGGCCCTGCAAGTCTCACTACCAGTGGCCATCTTGTCTAGAGCCCCTCCCGAGCCACTGGTAATGGAGCGAAAGGCTCAGAATGCTTGGGTCAGAAGAGTCTCCCCGGCTGTGTGCAGCATGACCTCCCCTTGTTGGACATCTTTCTGTGACCGCAAAACTACTAGAGGTGGGCCAGAGAGCAGACGTTCTCTAGGGACTCCTCATTCTTCTGAGTGATGAGTCACAGAGGCTTGTTTACAATATTACCGATTTTGAATGCTCATTACCGGATGATGATTTTGAGCAAGAGTTTGGAGTCTAAGCTCTCCAGTCAGAGTGCCCACATCTAAATTACAGCCATTCCTCTCAATAATGTGTGAAACTGGGTAAGCTACCTAACTTCTTCAGCCAGCATCTCCCTATCTGCACACTTAAGACAATCTACGTCATTATCGCTATAGTGAGGATTACAAATGTGGTAAAGACTGTCCAGCGCTTAACCCAGTTCATGGCACATACTAAGCAGTCACTCAATAAATGGTAACTATTTTGGTGATACAGTAACGATGATGGTGCTGATGATTTTTCTGACTTTTGAATACATTAAACCTATCATCTTAAAACTGAATTTGCAGAGGACAGAATTATGGCATAGAAAGGAAAAGTCGGTACTGCTGGTCAAAAACGACTCAATCCGGGCTTTTCAGTTTCAAGTTGTATAAACACTTTCCTGCTGTTGACTGCTGGAACTCCTATCTGCTTGTCTGGGGCTGACAAGGAGAAAGAGGGCATATGCAACTATGTCCGAGGCATGGGCTCGTTTCAACCTGACATGACCTGCTGAACACAGAGGGACCACAGTCCAACTTCTGCTCCCAAGTAGGCTAGTGTATTTGAAGAGAGCAGCTGACTGCCAAGTTAGACTTCTGGTGTCCCAGCACAGACTTTTTTTGCCACGAGGTGGGAGGGTGGAATGTCTGTCATATTCTGTAACTGCACCTCTAATTGTGTAAGTGAGTGTGTAACTAAACACCAAAAATGCTAGCTCTACAGAAAACCCATTGACTGTTATTACGAATAGAATTAGTGAATCAACATTTTCTTGGCTACGGATTTACAATGAAGACCACCTTGCTTTCTCACATTAACTGAATTTTAATATGACAAATTTATATGATTCCAAGATATTGATATCAATGTTATCACTACAATTAACTGAAGTGTCTTAATCTAGGCATATTATATCTTATACTTATGATGTCTATAATGAAAACTTGATATAGAAACTTACCTTAAACTAGACAGTTATTGTTTTTCTGTATAATTAACTGTAAGAACTTGGTGGCCTTTTTCTAACAAAAATACTCTGTGCACTGAAAGTGACAAATAACCACTATGCTCACATATGTATTCATATAGTTTCCACAAACAAGACTACTATTTAGAACCAATACATACCTTGTGAAAATAGTAGTGTAATGGAGATGCAACTCATTTTCTTTTGAACAGTTAAAACAAACCACATAAATAGATATTTTCAGGTAAAATGGAAAAGTTGTCTTTGTTGTGATGGAAGAGATCCCTGATTTCAAGTAATGTTTACATTATATAGAATAAATTGAGGTATTTTGTTTTGATGAATTTTTTCCAAAGGATGTTTCTGAGCAATACTGGAATATAATTCTACTTAAAATTATCTTTAGGTTTGAATTATCTGTCTCTATTTTCTAGTCAGTCTGAGACACCCACACATCTAATTATTGGTGTTAGTATATGTTATGGAATCGTGTAACGGGGAAAAAACCATGACAAGTAGTAGAACTGGATGCAATCTGAAGAAAGTTAAATCTGACTCACAAGACCCGTGTCTATGACGTCACAATCACTTGAAATCTAAAGTTATTAAATGTGTTAGACTGATTTAATGATATAAGACATGACTGGCGAACTTATGAACAATTTCTGACTCTGACAGTGAATGCATGAGAATTGAAGTAGAGAAATGCAGACAGAAATATAATTTAAGCAAAAACAAATAAAAAAGACAATCATTTGAAGTATAAAAATAATGAGGACAATTATCCTTTAGGGTCACAGCTAGTGTCCAATTCAGTAACTAACTACAAGGGGTCCACCAGCAGCAGCTCTTTACATGAAGAACACACACTTCAATGAAAGAGAAGGTAGGAAGCATTGCTTTCTGATGTGTTGGGTGTCTCACCTCTATGATAGATAATTAAGGCAGAGAAGAAAGGTTTGAATTAAATATTATTTTCCACACTGAATCCAGCTTGAAAGCAGTTGAGGACATGGAAGAAGAATCTGAAGAATTAGAATTGGGTGGGGGTTGGTAGGACAAATTTGGCCAGTTGCCTATTTTTGTAAATAAAGTTTTATTAGATGGTAGCTAATGCCCCTTCATTTACGTGTTGTCTATGGTTGCTTTCAAGCTACAGTGGCAGAGTTGAATAGTTGTGACAGGTCATATGGCCCCCCAGAATATTTGCTCTCTGGCTCTTGCTGTAATTTGCTAATATCTGGACTAAAGAAAAAATTCTCATTCAATGAATTCTGCAAGGAAGTGTATTAAACATGAGATCTGGTTTGTCACATCCCTCAGTTCTCTTTCCTTACCTGGAACTACCTTGGATTTCCGATGTAATAGTCTTAGGCATAGTACAGCCTGATTTAGTGACTTAAGACTAGCTAGCATTTACTGGAAACCTGCAATGTTGATACATTTATCCAGAAGCTGCAGCGATATTATTATTAAAATACGTGTATTTTTATTGATTAGCAATGTAGGGGGAGCAGGGGGCCTTATAACTATATGCAAGGGATGTCTCTTTATTTTTGCAATTAGCGACACCTCCAGGCATTTATTTTACTTTTTGCTTCTACTGAGTATCCACCTGACATCAGAGCACTAGATACTATATAAGAAAAGTGCATGTGGTAAATGAGGTGAATTCACCTTGACTGGAGATGACTGACTGTGGTGCCATAATTGGGGTTTTTCCAAATGAAGATGGTTGTCAGAGTACCCAAGCTCATGAGAAAGCTGCTCAAGGGCCGGAAGCACACAGGACTTACTCATCAGTACCTCCCCAGCACAAAGAAGGGCTTGACACTTAGTAAAAGCTCAGGGACTGAATATTGTTAGCAAAACAATTTAGCAATAATGTCATTAATCTCTAACCCTTGACCATCTAGATTATTATTGTTAAACAGAATGTGATTAGAGAAAACAGAGTTAGACCTTGATAAATAATGTGAACACCTTTAGTTTTTCAGTCTCTGCATTTCTTGGGTAGTACATTTCTCCTAAGCAATGTGTAGGCTTTGCTATTCACCCAAATAACATCAACAACATTACATACTAGGAGGAATAAAAAAAAATTCTCTATCAGAAAAGGGGGTTCTAGAAAAGTAAGCTGCATATTTAACTTTTGGAAATTATGAATATTACCTGATTTTCCTTAATGTGTATATAATTTAATCCCTAACAGGGGCTTTATTTGAAATAAAATAATGGATAGAGGGGATAACTCATATGCTAAGATACATTAAAGCAATGCAACCTCCATTAGATAACATAAAAGTCCAATCTACAGAAAGAATACTATTGATTTGAAATGGGGCCTTAAAACAGAAAAAAACAAAACAAAACAAAACAGATCTAAGTTTTATTTTATCCTTCAACTGGAAAGTATGGCTGCTTCATCTAACTGGTTTTGAAATCTAGTTTAATAGAACATCTCTTTTGCACAACTAGTCAGCTCCCAACATTTTGATTGCAAAATGAACGGCATTTACTTTGATATCTTTAATTATCACTCATTTGGAGGACAGCGTGAAACACTTTTCCAATTGGTGTTTTAGAATCATGAGTCAAAGGAAAAGAATGACAAATTAGCCAGCTGGAGAAGAAAGAGACAGCTCGCTGGGGCTGTTAGAGTCTTTGTGGATACTTTAAAGTAAGATGAAAGGAAAGGAAAGGTGCTGCTGGCCACACATGCTCAATAACTGAAATACTAAAACAGTTTCACCACATATTAATAACAAATTAGTAGGAAACTTAAAGACTTACTCAACATAATAAGTGCCATATATGGGATCATCAATTTTTTCCCAGCCATATGGAAGCTCTGAAAAATAAAGAATTATTTCTTTCAGTAAAGAAGCAACAGATATCACAATTTCTAATAAAAAGTAATACAATTTAATTGTTCACGGATTGCAGAAGTAGTCTACCAAAGTGGAATAAAGCATTCAGAGTCAGCACCAAATTTCTGACGCATATTGTAGGAACTACAAGAAGCACTGACTTAAAAATTGGGAGTTAAGACACAGAGCTGTCTTCTCCGCAGATATACTGCTGGGTCTAGCTGTTTATCCCATGCCAAGCGGTGGGATGGCACGTCCTCGTGTTATCACCACTCAAGGCAGTACAGAAGGCAAATTGCTTTCCTGAAAGTGCATACGGTTCTCTTATTTATTTGTATTGTTAAAAGGAGTATTTCAGGATAAAGATCCTATTGTCAAAATACATTTCCGAGGATTGCAAACTGTTTCTGATGACTGAAACAAACGCATTATAAATTCTCAATTGACGTCCCATGATTCAAGATGGTTAGCTTGCTGTTCTCTCCACATGGGTCAGAATATGAATGCTGGCAATACGCTCTCTGGGCATATTTTTTTTATAAAGTCTGAAACTGTAGGCCCACTTTCCTTGGCAGTATGATTTACATTTCCCATTCTTCATGGCTAATTTTTATACATACACATTTAAAATATCAACAATACTGTAAAGGCTTCTATAAGCAAAAACACGCTATTTGAAAACAAGGCTTTGCTTTATGATACTGTTGTCCAAACACAATGAGCCTTTATAATTATTAACTCTTATAAGTATGATGAATATTATATTTTTCTTGATAGATATTAATTATATATAGAGAGAGAACTTGGAATCTAAGTCAGATATATTGGCGTGCTTTATATGATATACTTAAATGAAATTTACAAGTCTTACTATTGTAGTAATAACACATGTTCACTATAGACAAGGCATAGTTATAAAAAGAAAATTAGAAACATCTGCAATGTTGCCATCCAGAGATAGCCACTGTTAATATTTTGGTGAATATCCTTTGAATATTTTTAGACATAGATGAATACAAATATTTTTTTAAGAAATTAGATCATATAGTGCATATTGTTTTTGTAGCCTGGTATTTTTTTTTTTTAAGATTTTATTTATTTATTTGAGAGAGAGAGAATGAGAGACAGAGAGCACGAGAGGGAAGAGGGCAGAGGGAGAAGCAGACCCCCTGCTCAGCAGGGAGCCCGATGAGGGACTCGATCACGGGACTCCAGGATCATGACCTGAGCCGAAGGCAGTCGCTTAACCAATTGAACCACCCAAGCGCCCTGGAGCCTGGTATTTCTACCTAACAAGATACCACAGGCATCTTCAATGTGAATGAGCATTACTGTACAATATCACTTAAAAGCGGCCAAGCAGTGGTCTGTAGTGTGGCTAGAGCCTGGATGACCCCACCTCTTCTGTCACTGAGTATTTGGGACTTTCCAGTTTTTACCTGTTATATACCATCTGTCTTGGACTTACTAAAACCTAAATCTTTCATCATTTTCCTAATAATTTAATAGTAATAAATTACTAGAAGTGGAATTTGGGAGTAAAGGGCATATACCCTTTTAGGGCTTTTGATATAAATTGCCAGATTATCGCTGTCCCACTCACAAAATAGAACAGTTTGTAATCTCACTGGGGGTTTCTGAATAACTTTGTTTTTCTGTACTGTCAAATTAAATGCAGGTCTGCAGTCCTTCATCCAAAACTTTTAGGGACAGTTAGGTTTGGGAATTAAGAATTTTTCTGATTTTCAGAAGTTAACATGATGCAAATGCCTTCTGTCCCGTAACACTCCGAGCAGAGTCCGGGAAAGCAGTTAATAATCAAACACATGAGTATTTATGCAACCATAATTATGTAATTTGCACTAAAAGGCACAAATAAGGAGTACTTCGTATCAGGTAACACCGTTTTGCTTCCGGAGTGTCCAAGTCAGGTTACGCTTTGCTGCCAAATGAGTTACAAAAGGCAGTTTTTAGAACTTTTGAATTGTTGGATATGCAGATAAGGTACTGCGTATCATTATTTTAAAAAAACCAACCAAATTGATTTTAAAATGGCAGTTTGTAGTTGTTTTAAGTTACCTTTCTTGGGTTGCTAGCTGGTTCGAACATTTTTTATACGTTTATCCTCAGGCAATTATTTTTTCTTTCGTACCTTTCTCATTTTTTAAAGTCAATTCATAAGAGTTCTTTACTTATAAAGGATATTAACCCTTTATAACATGTTGCATATATGTTTTTAAGTTTGTTTAGATTTAATTTTGTTGAACATTTTCTTTTTCTTTTTTTATTATGTTATGTTAATCACCATACATTACATCATTAGTTTTTGATGTAGTGTTCCATAATTCATTGTTTGCGTATAACACCCAGGGCTCTATTCAGTATGTGCCCTCTTTAATACCCATCACCAGACTAACCCATCCCCTCACCCCCCTCCCCTCTGGAACCCTCAGGTTGTTTCTCAGAGTCCATAGTCTCTCATGGTTCGTCTCGCCCTCCAATTTCCCCCCTTCATTTTTCCCTTCCTGCTATCTTCTTCTTTTTCTTCTTCTTCTTTTAACATATAATGTATTATTTGTTTCAGAGGTACAGGTCTGTAATTCAACAGTCTTGAACAATTCACAGTGCTCACCATAGCACATACCCTCCCCAATGTCTATCACCCAGCCACCCCATCCCTCCTAACCCCCACCACTCCATCAACCCTCAGTTTGTTTCCGGAGATTAAGAATTCCTCATATCAGTGAGGTCATATGATACATGTCTTTCTCTGATTGACTTATTTCGCTCAGCATAATACCCTCCAGTTCCATCCACGTCGTTGCAATGGCAAGATCTCATTCCTTTTGATGGCTGCATAATATTCCATTATATATACCACATCTTCTTTATCCATTCATCTGTCGATGAACATCTTGGCTCTTTCCACAGTTTGGCTATTGTAGACATTGCTGCTATAAGCATCGGGGTGCACGTACCCCTTTGAATCCCTACTTTTGTATCTTTGGGGTAAATACCCAGTAGTGTAGTATTTCAACAAATTCAGTGATTAGATATTCTTATCATTGCTGGATCATATGGTAGCTCTATTTTCAACTTTTTGAGGAACCTCCATACTGTTTTCCAGAGTGGCTGCACGAGCTTGCATTCCCACCTACAGTGTAGGAGGGTTCCCCTTTCTCCGCATCCCTGCCAACATCTGTCATTTCCTGACTTGTTAATTTTAGCCATTCTGACTGGTGTGAGGTGGTATCTCATTGAGGTTTTGATTTGTATTTCCCTGATGCCAAGGGATTTTGAGCACTTTTTCATGTGTTGAACATTTTCTTTAACACAGATGTTTTAAATTTTATTTGGTAAATTCCTCAGTGTTTCCCTTTATGGCTCTGTCATTGGAGCCTAGCTTAAATACTGAAGATATTTTTCTAGTGTTTCTTTTTTTCTTTTAACATGAAGTCTAGGCTATGACTTTATTTTTCTTAGATTAGTCATGTCTTAATAAACATATAGTACCTTAAGAAATTTTTCTTTCAAAATGATAATAAGAGTATTACTGAATATTTACTATGATCAAGGTACTGATGGGCTTTCCATGTGTTAACTCATTTACCCTAACAGCAGCTGAGAATTTAAAATCCCTATATTCTGCTTTTAGTGAGCTTAACCAATTTAGATATCAATTAAGACACTCTTTCTAGCAGAGCATAAACAACACTTAATTTAGATTAAGGACAATAACAGTCCAGATGATTTTCACCAAATCCCCCAAGCTATGGGAGAATTTGGCTATTAAAAAGAAGAATCCGTTTGACAGATATCTGCTGAGGGCCCTTTACAAGCAACTAAAGTAAAAGAATATACAGATGATAGCAATTGATATTATGACTATTATTAATATGGCTGAATACATGGATTCATAGTTATAACAGATTTAATATCATCTCATGAATATAATAATATGTAAAATAATCACATTCACTAATATATAGCTAACATGGTTAATTTTATGTGACTAGTCCTGTGTCTTTTTTTTTTTTTTTTTTTGAAGTCCTGTGTCTTAATGATATTGTTAGATGAAAACATTTCATGGTCAAAATTTTAAAATTATATTTTATAATGTAAACTATTTCTTCACTTATTCCTCATCTTTGATGCTTTGATTTAATTACTAATTCTAAGCAATACATCACAAAAGTACAGTTAATTGATTCTTTATTTTTGTAGATTTGCAATGCAAACTATTTAGCATCCTGCCCTATTTGCCACCACAAAGTATTCATCAGAATTTAGGGGGACTCTGATTTGCTTTGCCTTACATATCAATATATTGTTTGTTTGCTTGCTTGTTCCACATTTCCAAAATAAATTACTAATTCATTCCAAAACAAAATATATGCTATAAACATTTATACTCTAAGTATTAAGTACTTCAAGCATTTTCACTATTAGTGATCCATGACTCACATTTTTAGGGGAAGGGGAAGTAATGTTTATTAAACATTTTATTTCGGATATGTGAATTGCAATCTTATTTTTTTATATTTTCTACCATATTTGGCCCAAGGGAGAAGAGATAGAAAAACATAATGAGAACTAAATGCTATGTGCCAGGTATTGTTTCAGGTACATCATGAAAAAACAAATCACTTAATCCTCAAAATTAACTTGACTTAATCCTCAAAATTTATAAGATGAGGAAATGGAGATACCAAGAGGTTCTAACAGTTAATGGGTCAATTTTTAAACTCATATGTCTGAATTCAGAGCCTGCATTTTAATTACTTTATTAACTTATTAATTTTTCATTTATTTATTTTGAGACAAGATGATACATTGTAGCTCTAACCTGTTATAAAGAGCTGTTATTCATGTCATTCATTTTAAATTATCTGCAAGGAATTAACGGATGAATGTTACAAGAAACCAGCAACATATATACATCAGTTCATTTGTAAATGTGGCAGAATGGGTATACAAATCTACAATCAATGAATATAATGCTCTCTCTGTGTGTATGAATATGTATGTGTGTGTGTGCACATGTGTGTGTGCATTCCCCTTAATGATGTTTTCTTGAGTAGCAAAGAAAGGTCGAGACTAGTATGTTAATGAAAAACCACAAGTTTTTCTTCACTCATAAAAAGACAAGTCATAAAATAAACTTAAAATTATAAG
The DNA here is from genome assembly GCF_029215605.1 of Mirounga angustirostris. Taxonomy (NCBI): domain Eukaryota; kingdom Metazoa; phylum Chordata; class Mammalia; order Carnivora; family Phocidae; genus Mirounga; species Mirounga angustirostris. The sequence goes on along the minus strand of NW_026991720.1, from coordinate 83,938,999 downwards.
CTGAATAGTATATATATCTAGATGATGAAAAGTTAAGAAAGTTAAGAGTCATCTTTCACTGTGAAAATGAACTATTGGACTTGAATTAGTCTTTAAAAACCAATTCCTTCTCTTTAAAATTAAGCTAACAACTGAGAAAAAGAATTTCCAGTTTTGTACTATTTGCTCAATTAGGCAAGCATGTAGCTTGGAGCTCTTGGGTCCTGGGTTATTTAGAGTATGGTATTCAACAATACCTGACACATTTGAGAATGATTAAGGTCACACTAATGAAAGAATAACATATACTGTGCAACAGGGGAAAATAAACACTTGAGATCAACAAGGTTAATGCTGCATTAAAAACTGTTTTAATTGAGATTTTCTTCAGGCCATGGAACCATAGAGCAAATTCAGTGATTACATATTCTTATCATGATCCACCCTGCAGAGGTCTGTGTTACTGTCGAGATTAACTTGTAGTCAGTCCAGACTCTAAGAGGATCAAAAGATAAAAGAAGCATCCAGTTATGCTTGGATTCGGCCACAGCCACCATGCTCTATTTTTTTTCTTATTTGCTCTTTCTAATTTATTTGTTTGTTTGTTTCTATTTATTTGTTATGTCCATTTTCAATGCAAAAAAACAAGACTCCTTTATGCTAGCTCACGAGAAGCAGTTTTCAGGCTGCAACTGGGAAACTTGTAGAATCCAAGGACAGTATTTCTTTTGGAAATGGGACCCGAATACTGTACAGCTGTAAGAAATCTAGGATACACTACCTTAGGATATCTCAGAAAGATCCTTTCATCTCACTCACTTGGTCTTTTAAACTAAGCCGCTTTTCTTTGTGTCTCTGTTTTTCTCTCAGTTCCAAAGTACATCTTCTTTCTTTTCTACTGACTGTCTACTTCTGCTTGCTCATCTTGTGTATGTCCTGGAATGGCCACCCCATACTTGACTCTATGTTACTTTTTATCTCAAGCACTGATAGCACTACTTTGATCTTTGAGTTTCTCAATTCTGTGACCTACTTCCCCAAAGGATTCACGAATCCAGCTCATTTTCTTCAAAACAGATTCAAGTTACTTGACCTGGAAAGTCATTGTAACAGTTGCCTTCAGGTCAAGAATCCACCCACAGAATAATCGGGTATGGCTGACAACTGTGCCCTTTTGGTAGATACAGAGCCACATCTGGCAAAGTCAAATAGAGGGTCTGTAAAAGAACTGGTCAGTCTGTACTCTTCAAAAGTGTCAAGGTCATGAAATAGAAAAACAGACTGAGTTTCCTCACAGTATGAAGGAAACTAATGAGACAGGGAAACTAAATGCATTGTGGGATCGGGTCCTGGACCAGAAAAAGGAAATTAATGGGACGGCTGGCAAAATTCAAGTAAGGTTTATAGATTAGTTAATATTCTACATAATGTTAATTTCCTGGCTTCAGTAATTGCACTTACAAAAGATGTTAACATTAGTGGAAGCTAGGTGAGAGGTACATGGAAACACTGTAGTATTTTGCAATTTTTTTGGAAGTCTAAAATACTTTCAAAATGAACACTGAAAAAAGCTATTTTACCAACTCTCCATATCAATTAGATGACTTCTACTCACACTTCATTAATATCCCATCCAATATGTGTAACACTGAACTCATTTGAATAATGTTAAGTTTTTAAACAAAATGAGAATGTAGGATTTTGTATTTCTATTCTTCTTTTATATTATGTTGAATTTTTTCCATAGACAATTCCAAGAGACTTTTAATTTTACTATTTTACAGTTTTGGTTTTTTTTTTCTGTTGCCTATCTTTCTGCTTCCTGGAGAAACTAGGTTAATACATTTATATTTAAGTGTTACTGCATCTCAAATCTTGGAAGATACAGATTCAATAATATGGTTCAAAATCTGGAGTCAGACTTTGTTCCTTTTCTGGGGGCACTGTCTCCTATGAGCCACAGCATGGGTTATGTTAACTCTTATAAGGTTGTGTGGAGGCCCATCCTCTTGGACAGCTTAAAATTCTCTCCAAAACCAGAAAGGCAGATGAATTTAGGAAGCATACAAAGTAGTAAAATATTGGAAACAAGAACAGAGACTAGAATGAGAAACCATTTCCTTTAACCCTATATTACTGTTTTGGGCTAAGGTTTTTTTTTTTTTTTTTTTTTTTTTTTTTAATTTAGACTCTTCCTATTGTGTTTTAGAGGTAATGACATTACAACAGAACATAAGAAACATACAAAGTTTCCCTAGTTCAAATAATATCATGTATAGTATACCATATGGTAATAGTTAATACTCATAGTAAAATCTTTTCCTCCAATCTTTATTAGATTTTTGTTGTATACAGAGTATACAAATTAGGAAATATAATTAAAAATTTCTGGAAAAGTTATATATAACTTGTTTCCAAGTAGTTCTTAGGAGTTTTAGCAGTCATTAGGAATATAAGTGAGTTATACAAGAGTCCTTAGTGTGAGTTTTTATAAGAAAAAAGAAGGAAGAGAAGGATACTGTGAAAGAATAAAATACACAAAAGATGACTTTTTAAATTAATAACCTTTATTTTATTTTTGTCTCTTCTTTTCCTGTATTCAAAATGCATTTGTAATTATAAAAGCAAATTCTGAAAACATTCTCGTTTTTAACAAAATCCATTCAATATTGATATATGAAGAAATGTGCACTCGATAATGTTTTGGGCACCCAAGGGCCCTTTCCTACCTGGAAAAAAGCTAGCAAATATAGATGCGAACTTTTGCAATGCTAACTTAAAGACGGCAGAGTACTGTAACCTATTTGAGATGATGACAAGAAATGGTGGCTGGAAGACATGGCACAAGAAAAGAATACTACCTGGAAAAGACTCAGAAAAAGTCATATTTGGTTTAAGTTTGCAAGCTTCACTTGAAGGTCAAAAAGTGATGAACCTAGTGTTTTTCTTTATATTACTAGGGCTCTGGAGAAAGGTCTGGCTGTAAAGTAAGATCTGGAAAGTAAGTATGTGCCAAGAACTTTGAAATATACAACTCCAGTTTCCTCTTAACCTGTTTAAGTCTATGCTAATCCATCCATTGATCTATCTATTTATCATCATTATCTACTTCAAATTATTTATTGAAGCATACTGGGCTCCTCTACTGTAAGGGCTGACATCTAAATTTTAACCTCTCTGCTTATCCTGAAAGGCCATAAATATCCACTAAGAGAGCAATAAAACCTCCTATAATGCATACCTACAACATAATTAGGAGAAAGAAAATACAATGAACTCAAAAGTTATATGTAAGTAGAGACCTAAATGCCCCAAACTAGCACAGTCAGCTCAGGAGCCCATTCTGGATCAGAAAGGTGGAGAGTGTGCAGAAAAAAGGAGAGGGCACCAGGACCGGGGGATGAAAAAAACAGAAAAAAATCACCCTCAGAAAGATAAATTCTTATCCTGAGTGGGGAAATGCTGACAGCAGACCTGGTTGATCAGAACATAGCTACTGCGGGGTTGAATGCAAAGGGTTTGGGAATGAACAGAATGAGAAGTGCAGTCTTGAGAAGGCACTGCTTAAGAAGAAGAGGGGGCTGATGTCAATGGAGGAAATGGCCCTTAGACATTTGGTTATGACAGGAAAGAAGCATGAAGTAGAAATTAAGTATTTGCAGAAACAAAACAGAATTCTAGGACCATAAGACATACGAGTACTCTCTGGGGGAAAAAAAAAAAAAAGATGTCATTCACTAAAGAATCGGTACTTCACAAAAGAAACAGAAGAGGGTGCTCCTGAACTAGGAAAGTAGTAACTCACCAAAATCCTTTATTTTTGCTTAGATAAAACTATTACTGTTGGTCTATGAAAAAAAAATTCAAAATCAATAGAAAATAGCAGATAATATTCATACTTTAAGAAATCAGAAATAAGAGTTGTAATAATACAGCTAATGGAAATTTGCTATCTCCATCAAAAGAAAACAAAAAGCACAAATGAGAAAATTGTAATGAATCTCAAGATATTTTGAAACAAGCATCTACAAACATAGAAAGACTTTTTGAATCAAAATTTAAAAGCTCTTAACAGACAAAAAGCGTAAAGATAGAGTTGACCAAAATCAGAAAATAAATTTAAAAAAATATTATTTGAAATTCAAACTAAATTACAAGCTGCCCAAGAGAATATAGATTCAATTGAAAATATAATAGGGATCATTGAGGAAAGACATGACAATAGTCAAGAGAACAAAATGAAATAAACAAAAGGTAAAAAGAATCAGAAAGTAATCATTAATACAGAGGATAAAGATAATCCACTATATGTATAATTGGAATACATGAAAAGAAGAAGAAGAAGAAGAAGAAGAAGAAGAAGAAGAAGAAGAAGAAGAAGAAAATAGAATACTTGAAACTATAATCCAGAAATAAAATAACTATATCTATTGAAATGGCTCTCCATGTACTTGGAACGTGGTCCTAGAACAGTCAATTTCAAGATGTATACCAGTTAACCATTAGACTTAAAAGACTGAGTAAAAACTGACTAAAAGATAAATTCCTTACAATGGGGGAAAAAATCAAATTGATACCACATTTCAGGAACAATATACACAGCTAGACAATAGTGAAGCAGCACTGTAAAGAATCTCAAAAGAAACAGTGAGCCAAATTTTATATCCAGCCAATCTGTCTTTCAAGTATCAACACACACACACACACGCATGAGTTTAAAATATGCAAGAATTTAGGGGAGTACTGTATCCAAGAAAACTTCCTGAGGTACCTACTTAATCAAACCAACCTTAATTCAACCAAGAGATGAGTGGAGAAAAGGGCTAATAGTAATCATTCAATATATTAAATTATCGATATCAATGTAGAACAAAGGTGGGAACAAGGATGAATTGATGCTTTGGTAATAGGTATAGTCCTTTGGTAAAAGGGCTAATAGTAATCATTCAATATATTAAATTATCAATATCAATGTAGAACAAAGGTGGGAACAAGGATGAATTGTTGCTTTGGTAATAGGTGGGTTAGGTAATAGGTGTTCAAGTGAACAAGGGCCTTATAAAAGGTATCAGTATAAAGGTAAACATTAGAACACAAATACAGGCTGTTCTAAATACCAAAACAAACAGAACCCCAAAGAAAACAGACTACATAGAGAAAAAAACACAATCAATGAACATGATATGGTCAATAAATATAAAATAATGTGACAGTTAAAATATAGAAATGAATGCAATTTACTTCTCTTAAGATTTTCTAATTAGCTCATAAAGAAAAACCCCACTCTATGCTGTAAAGAATAGACACATTTAAACAAAGTAACTCAAAAAAGCTGAAAGTAAAGGCTTGGGCAAAGATATACCATTCAGATAGAAAAAAATAAGACAACAGGGTTATAGTCTTGCTATCAGATTTTAGAATTCAAGTTAAAAGCATTAACAAGAATAAGGAACATTATAACAATGAAGGTCACAATTCATAAGGAAGATATTACAGTAAATATCTGTATGATAAATAATACAAACCACCTTTATAAAACAGTAACTATAGGAGTTGTGAGAAGAATTAGAAATACATTAATGACAGATATTTAAGACTGTTCCCAGTTGAAGATAGGTCAAACTGACAAGATGACAGATATAGAAGAGCTAAATATAATATAATTAGGTAGGCAAATCTTTTAGTTCTCCCCCATCTCTTTTTCTAGTTTTATACTTCCATCATAGGGAATATATATTCTTCTCAAGTACTCACAGAACATTCTCCAAAATTGTCTACATATTACATTACAAAAAGTCTTAATAAGTTCCACAAAGCAGAAATAATACAGTCATCTCTGACCATAATGCAATAAAATCTAGACATTAATAATAAAATCATAATCAAAGGAACTTTTGTCTAGAAATTAGAAACTTAAACAACTTCTGGGTCAAAAAGGAAATGTAAACTGAAATTGTAGAATTTCTAGAAGCAATGAGAATGAAAATGACTAAGCAGCAAAATTTGTCAGGTACAATTAAAACAGTGTTCAGAGAAAATTTTATGTCATATATATAAGAACAAAAATAATGAAGGTGAATTCCTAATTCAAAAGCTAGAAAAAGAACAACAAAGGAATTTCTCCAGAAAAAAAAAAAACACAAAAAAGAAATAAAAAGGATAAAAGAAAAAATTCATATGGTAGATAACTGAAAAAAGTAACAGTAATCAAAATGCTGTTTCATTTTAAAAATCAGCAAAATAAATACTAATTTATGATTGAAAGATAAATCACATATAACAAAGTAAGAAAGGACAAAGGGAAGCAATCATAAAAATTGTAGAATACATTGCACAAACCAGCGCCAACAAAATTGAAGATCTAAATGAAATGGATAATTTCTTAGGAAAATACAATTTATCAAGATTGGCCCCAGTGAAGATGGAGAAGCTTAAATAGATCAATTTTTAGTCAATGTACCATACCAAACTCTAAATGGAGAAGAAACAAATGAGACAATGTGAGAATACTAGGTATAAATTCCTTTATAAATTGGGTGTGAGGAAAGGCTTTCTTAGGACTCAAACTTGGTGAATTTGAGAACATAAAAGCAACAAAGAATCTCTGTACAGTCCAAAACACCAAAGTCAATGTAACAAGAAAAAAGATAAACTGAGAGAAAAAGATTTGTAACATATATCAGTGATAAAAAGCTGCTCTCCTTCATAAAGAACCTTTATTTTATTTTTTATTTTTTTAAAGATTTATTTATTTATTTTAGAGAGAGAGAGAGAGAGAGAGAGAATGCTCAAGTAGGGGGAGGGGCAGTGGGAGAGAGAGAGAGAAGCAGATTCCCTGCTGAGCACAGAGCCCAACTTGGGGCTCAATCTCACGATCCTGAGATCATGATCTGAGCTGAAATCAAGAGCTGGGCACTTAACCGCGTAAGCCACCTAGGCATCCCCATAAGAATTTTTAAAAAGTGAAGGGAAAAAAGGAAAAAAAAAAAGACTAAAAACTTGATAGAAAAGTGTGCAACTGCCAGGAAAGACAGTTCACAAAAAGTATTCACATATGTCCTTTACACCTTAAAAGATACCCAGTTCCCTTATCACAAGAGAACTGCAAATTAACACTATATTGAGATGCCACTCCTTACCTACCAGATTGGCAAAAATTCAAAAGCTTGAGGACACACTCCTTTGGCAGGGTTGTGAAGGAACTGGCCCCCCTCACACCAAGCGGGTGGATGATCAATATGGTACATCCTCTCTTGAGGGGAATTTTGCATAAAATAGACACATGTTACCTTTCCGATCCAACAATCATTCCTCTAAGAAATTTCTCTACATTTTCAATCTTAACAATATGAAAACCCCCACAAATGTACAAGGTTATTCACTGCAGTATTATTTTACTAGCAAACCATGGAAGCAAGCTCAATATCCAGTCAGACAGAACAAGTTAAAAAAAAAACAAAAAAGCCCAAAAAACACAGTCTATGCACAGGGTGCACCACTGCGTAGCCGTAAAACTTACGAGAAAAATCTCTATGGTCTGCTATAGTGATTTGTGGGATATTTTACTAAATAAAAACATTCATATGCTTATTTTTGAAAAAAAAAAAAAGTACATAAGAAATAGAGCCAGAAACTAAAGAAAATGTTTAATTAAAGGGGGTGGGCATGAACAGTAAAGTCAAAGGGATAGGAAAGGGAATGAGGCTTCTTTACAAACCACGTATTGACGTGCTTTTATTTGAAAAAACAAAACTAAATAAAACAAGATGAAAAAAAATACTCTGAAATTGAATACAAACAAAGGCAAATGAACCTAACTGTATATGAAATTGCTAACCACACAGGATTAAAAAAAAAAAAGGCAAGTATTAGAGAAATCACAGATTCAGGGATCAGGTTTTCATTATACAAAGCCCCAGAAGATAAAAGCATTGAGAAAATACCATTGAGGTTCAAAAGGAGAATAACTATATTTCTAACACGGCACAACTTTGGTATGCTTTCCTGACAGTGAGGTTCAGGATACTGGTTTCCGAAGCCTTGCGTTAATTTACATTAGTTGTTATGGCTTTTGTACTGGGAAACCCTGTGGGTCTCGAGTTTAGGATTCTCTTGAAACAAAAAGCTGCGATAACAAAGTTTCAAGAGTATGGGGTTGGGCACACATTAATTGTAGTGATTTAGAACTAAGGCCAGACTAGAATTTACTAATTCAGAGGGGAGGCACAGGTCTCTAGAAAGGATAGGTTTGACGAAATTCTCCCCCACTGATAACTGTTCTTTAGCTGACAGTGACCTTAGAGAGCCTATAGGTTCTTTGGGCATTCTGGACGCTGCAGAGTGGATTCCATTCATTATGAGAATCTGCCCTTCTAGATAACCATAATAATCTCAGAACTATTGTAGACACTGGGCATTTGGCTTTCAATGAAATCTAAGGTGTAAAGTTACTGCAGTAGGCAAGTTACAAAAGCCAGGTAACTCAAAACAGGTGTTTCTTCAGGGAGGGTCTATCAGAGTTTTGCCACCTTTGTGGGACCAGGAATGGCATTTTGGCTTCAGGATGCAAGGTCTTATTTAGAGATGAGGTAATACATGAATCTTGGCCTATAAGGCTTAGAAGAGGGAAAGCTTAGGGAAGAGGTCAGGCCCACAGAAGGAGGCTGGAGAGAGAGAGCCTTCTTCCTCCTTAGTTGTCATATTTTCCCCTACAGGAAGATCAGTCTGCTCTATGGGTTGCTGAGCAGATTACACAGCTCCAACTGGGGAGTGCAGACAGGTGCGAGGTCTGGGAGCCAAACAGCTCATGGCATGCTTTCCCACGCTAGACCTGTCTCTGTATTTTAATTATTGACTTAGAGTGAACACTGATAAATAATGGGGGCTTTAAGAACTGTTTAGCCACCATTTTCCAGGGAGTCAAGATGAAGACTGGGATAGGTTATGAGAAAGAAAAAAAAAATCAAAATTTTGATTTAATTCTCCACTGTACCTTATCAATGAAGATTTTAAAGATTTAGAAAAAAAATAGCTTAGGGAAAGGCCACATTTTACTACTTTTTGGGGGGGGGGTGGTGGTTGTTATTGCTGTTTTCCTTTTATGCCCCTGAAATGACTGGCTTTCAATAGGAGAGTCTATGGTTTTGTGCTTCAAAGTGTTCTTGATGAGATCTGGATGTATTAGTCTACGTGAAATTTGCAATTAACCACTGATGGCATTCCCTAATGTAGCTCTCATAATGTAACATATTCTGAGCCCCTCTTTTCGTTCAAGAAATATTTATTGCTCATCTGCTTAGAGGGAAGCAGCGGGCTAGGGTGTGAGGGTACAGGAGTGAGTCTCAATATCCATGGAACTGATGGTACCAGGCAGAGCTAGCCTTTAAATATTTTCACTGATTATTAATTCATTATATTTTATGATATGTGTGACTAGGAGAAATACATGTATATTTTATTCTTTTTTTTGTTTTGTTTTGGTTTTTTTTTGTTTGTTTTTTTAAAGATTTTATTTATTTATTTGACAGAGAGAGACAGTGAGAGAGGGAACACAAGCTGGCAGAGTGGGAGAGGGAGAAGCAGGCTCTCCGCCGAGCAGAGAGCCCGATGCGGGGCTCGATCCCAGGACCCTGGGATCATGACCTGAGCCGAAGGCAGACGCTTAACGACTGAGCCACCCAGGTGCCCCTGTATATTTTATTCTATCTAAACCCTCAGGTAATTTTTAAAGAGCTTAGAATCACAGGTTGTTACATTTCATGGGTATAATTCATTACGATTGATTTAAATAATCCTAATGCAGTAAGTCAGCAACGCACTTGTCAATTGGGTATTTGGGGTGAATTCACACAACAGATGTCATTTTTCTAGTGGAACAGTCTTTTTAAATTGAATGAATTTGATATATACAAGAAAGTTCTACTATTTAAAATCTCTGGGGACAACTAAATATTGAACATCAATACAGTTAAGGACTTGGAAAAATGAAATTTAAAATTTACTTATGTTTATATATTAGATGAGCTGAATTCTACTTAGGAATATGCCCTAATTTCATTTTCTACTTAATATGCAGCTTCAGAGCACTGTTTAATTAAAATGCCACTTAGACCAGTGAAACAGATCAGACTGAGCACAGACCCGGGTCTCTAACTAATGTCAGAAGAATGAGTGAGCTCTCTGTGATGGTGCTGAGGCCCCTCCTACCAATCCTGGGTGCAAGAAGCACCGTGACAGTTCTACACGCCATTAAATAGCATCATTTTCCTTTTGCCGTGACACTCACGGATCCTAAGAGACTTGCATGCTTTATAGATAAGCAGGCTGGATATCTGTCAAATTGGGGTGATATGGGGTTGTCATAGAGTCTCATTTTATCTCACTTTATCTGGTCTACTGAGCTTTGTGATTTTTCTGCCGGAACAAAGAAGTCGTTCATACACATTTTTGAAAAGGACACTGAAAGAGAAAAATCAATAAAAATACTAATTGTTAACATTATCTGGGGAGAGGAAGGAAAAGAGGATAGCTTCCATATTTTCCATCTGTGGTGTGGAATGTTTTTCAACATTAACGGAATAGGCAGGCTGACCAAGCTCACAGTGCTCTGTTTTATACTTGTTCCAGGTGGAGAAAATACATACTTCTCAGCAGTACCTGTCACAGATAGATCACAGAGTGTCAAAGGTACTGAGAGTTGAGAGATAAGGCAGGGAGCTGCTTTTCCCATTGCAGGAAAGGAGGAGGTTGAATATTCAGAGTGTAACTGTAACAATGAGATTTCTGATTCCTTATCTGGTATTAATCTAAGGCACTACTGTTGCCTATTAAAAATTAATGACAGAAATGTCCACATACAGACATTAAATTATATTTATACAGCCAGATGTGTGTGTGTGGGATTGCCTAAATGTTCTCTTCCAATATAATTTCCTGTCCAGATTATTTTAGCTAGATCCCTAAGTAGAGATACTAGAATCACAATCTTCATCCCCACCCCATCTTGGCACTATAGTGGAGGGAACGGTGACTTGACAGGACATAAGCGTCTTTTTTTTTTTTTTTTAAAGTAGGCTCCATGCCCAGTGTGAAGCCCAGTGCGAGGTTTGAACTCAAGACCCTGAGATGAAGACCTCAGATGAGATCAAGAGTCAGATGCTTAACTGACTGAGCCACTCAGGTGCCCTGACATAAGCATCTTTAAATTTGAGGTGGGTGAATGGTATAAATGTTACAAATACACCTTCAGTTAGGAAATAATTAATCTCGAGTCATCATAATACCAGCCAGTATCAAAAAGCAACAAAATGTCTCTTAATATAGACTGTGCTGGCACTGCCTTCATATACGAGCATTCACTTCAAACATGGGGTTTTGCTAAAAGGGGGAAGTGGTGCAATTTTTTTTTTTAAAGATTTTATTTATTTATTTGACAGAGAGAGACACAGCGAGAGAGGGAACACAAGCAGGGGGAGTGGGAGAGGGAGAAGCAGGCTTCCCGCGGAGCAGGGAGCCCGATGCGGGGCTCGATCCCAGGACCCTGGGACCATGACCTGAGCCGAAGGCAGACGCTTAACGACTGAGCCACCCAGGTGCCCGAAGTGGTGCAATTTTAATACAAATTCTGAATTTCCTGATCCACGTACAAACAGAATGGAGTGTCATTAGTAAATTCCTAGCACCGAGGTCAGGACATTTTTCCCAATGATCTGGCCGCTGTGATGGACCATGAATGTTCACCTACTTAGCTCTGGCCCATCTCGGCAGTATTCTCAGACAACAGGACTGGGTTAGATATAGGGATAGGGAAATGCAATCTCATCCTAATAAAACAAAAAATCCTTTTTGATAAAATTAAAAAATAAGGTACTGAGGTATGATATAATAATATTAAAAAATTAAAAATATAAGAATTATAAAATATTAAAAAATTAAAAATAAAAAAAATTCGAATTAACAGCAGGTACTGCATTACTGCTTTGTATCACGGTGGAAGGAAACAGAGCAACATAAAAAGAAAGCCGAGGGTTGGGTTTCCTAATGCTATCCACAGAAAAAGACCTGGAAAGAGAACATGATGCTTGATGTGTCTGCAAGGTATCCCGATGCCTAAAACACTGGGACAATCCTGGAAAATGCTTCACCCCAGTGAAAAGTATTACTCTTATAAAGCGGTCAGAGTCTGTCTGAGCTTGGGTTCCCTGGCATGGAAAGAGCCAGTCAATCCCACAAATTTGGTTGCCTTGCAGGCGTGTCTAACTTACATGCCAGGCTTTCAGGAAATGTGAAAGGCTCAAGTGGAGCTGTGATTTGTACCTATGGTAACACTGGACTGTGTGGAAATCATACAGGCAGTGACAGTATGATACGATGTGGGATTCAGCAACTTTGCAAGACTCGACATGTAAAAAGTCAAACTTTTCAACAGCGGGGCACTGTGCAGAAACAGCATACGGACCATTCTAGAAGGCCACATGGTTTACTAGAGGGAATCGATAATTTTTGATCTGTAGCAGCCTTTTGAGGCAAAAAGCACTGGAAATATTGATTTGTACACAGAACATCGCTAGCTAAGGTATTAATTGATATGATAACTGGGTCAAGGTCTTAGGCGACATTGTCATTTGTAGTCTCAGATTCTTCTCTAAGCTAGCATTTCCAGAATCACCTCTGATACACACAGGGCATTCCAGGGTGGAAGTGTAATCAACAATGATAGTTTTAAAAACATATTAACACACCTTTCTTTTCTCGGTGGGTGACTTCTCGGTGGGTGACTCTCCCTCTATTTAAGCACTCGGTGGGTGACTCTCCCTCTATTTAAGCACTCACTTATTTTAGGAAATTTAGGCCTACTTAAGTGGGGATCTAATGAGGAAGAGTTAAGAATCGATGTCTGACTTCCATTTGCCTTGGATAGGAGTAGGACTTGGAGGTGTAAAGCCCAGGAGACAGGACTCAGGGTGTGGAGTCCTCATAACTCTAGACAAGGGCCAGAACCATTACTTGGGCAGATGTAAGCCATTCTGCAGCAGGGACCAGCAAAGACCAAGAACACATTCTGACCCCAGATCCACCCTCATCACCATAGGGATACCTGCTCTTCTACTACATGGTACCATCTTAGATGAGAGGAGAGAAGAGGCCCATTAGGGAAAAAATGTGACAGAATTTGAGCTTAAATATTGACAGGCTAGTGCCCCCCTCTCTCCCCCTCAATAAGGCTATTTTAAACAAAAAGGGCAGAAAAAAGCGCTGAGTTGGCAGGTTCAAATTTTCTTATTGTCCATGAAAATAACCAGGTCTCCAAAGCAAATGATTCGTTATATAAAATTACAGTATATAAAATTTGCTTATATATGAGTTGTAGTTTGCAAATACCAACCTTGCTGTAATAATAGCATTAAGTCAAAATCAAGTTAAGTATTTAAGTAGATCTATTTGACAGAATTTGTATAGGCTTTGGCATCAGATAAACCTGATTTGAATGTTGGTTTTCTTGCACAAGCCTCAGTTTTTTTATCCTGCACCGTGTTACAAGGAATAGAGATGTAGAGTCCCTGACATGCTTGGTGCTCGATAAATGTTAGGTGCTACCGTGACATCATCATCACCATCACCATCATCATCACCATCATCATCATCATCATCACCATCACCATCATCACCATCATCATCATCATCATCACCATCACCATCATCATCACCATCACCACCATCACCATCATCACCATCGTATCATCATCACCATCATCACCACCATCATCATCATCACCATTATCATCACCACCATCACCATCACCATCATGATCATCATATCATCATCATCATCATCATCATCATATCATCATCATTGCTATCAGTAGGGATTGTAAGAGTAGCAACAGTAGGACCCAATGGAGTAATGGGTGCCAAGGGAACTCATAATTATTGGAAGTAGGTTTCCTGAAATTATCTGAAATAGGGAAAACAGCTGATAAAAGTGGGTGTGGAAAATGTGAACTGGAAAATTATTAAGTAGGCAGATCCCTTTCATTCTTTTCTTCCTGTGCAAACTTGGCTTGAAGGCTTCAGAATTAGAAAACTGACATTTAGCAGTGGAATTTGAGCAATGGGAGAAGGGGCTTGGATTATAAAGAAGATACTCTGGTACAAAGGGAGGCAAGTGGGGTTCATAACTATCTGAAGACAAATACAATTATGTCTGATTATAATGTTTTATTTAATATACATGTAAGTGACCTTTTCCAGTGATATCATGCTCTGGCTTTTTTTTTTTTTTTTTTAAAGTAACAAGCATGTTTAAAATAGTTTCTTTTAAAAATGTATCAGAGTTCAAGTGCTCAGAGATTTTTTTTTTAAGAAAACAAGAAAATGTATCAAAATAGTGATAGTGCTTATTTCTGCATAGATTTCAGTGTTTTTTCCCTTCAAAAAAAGTTTCTTTAGTTCACAAATGAAAATCACATCAGTACTACAAATACAGCCCTTGAAGTAACAACTATAATTAAGATAATAATGATACTTTCATTAGACATTTTGATCTGGTGACATTTTTATTCTGGTAGAATTTTAATTGATTAAAAATCTATTTCTGCTCAAAGATCAATCAACTATTGTTGCTCAGAGATAATACTTGAAAATAAAAAAAGAAATCTGTGTTTCAGAATTAGTGTTAGAAAAACGTTATTTTTTTCACTCAGCAAATAAATAAAAGGTGAGGAAGAACCTGAAAGTTACTTTATTGGTGTTGAAAATTAGCATGCTATACTCAGCAACCTAATAGAGATACAAATTAGATAGTCCTAAAACTGCTGTGATTTAGGAAGTTCCACAATGAGAGGGAGGGCTGGAAAACTCAGAGCCCAGATGTCATAAGACAGACAGAGAAGGACTCCGTGGGAAGCGAAGAAAAAGAAGCAAAGAAAGAATATGGCAGACTATTGTGAAAAGACTTCTATAGAGTTCTGAAGACTGCGTCATCACCATCTGCTGTTTCTCCGTCATGGTGAGAAACTTTGAAGACAGGGAGCATATCTTACTCATCTTTGTATTCCCCAAATCTAATAAAAAATATTAAATGTTCAGCATAGGCATTTGTTGAAAGAAGAAATGAGAGCCTGTGCCCACCGTGGCACTGGGAAAAACAAAAGGTCATATACCTGCACCTGAAGAACAACCTCAGATTGGGTAGCACAAGAAATTTTGGCTTTTCTATGACACTGATACTTTAGTTGGGTTGTTATGTTATGTTAGTTATTTAATTTTTTTTTGCCACAAATATTAATTCAACTTTTAGTTAGGTGTTCTTGTGGTGAGAGTACCCCGTATCTCAAATATTTCTAGATATGCTAGCTTGGGGTAAGAGTTGATATTGGCCATGTTCCAGAAAGCTAACTTCCTACCTTGTCATTGCTCTAGCACAGGTTTTAGGATAAAAGAAAATGTTTTAGTAAAGAATATGAAAAATAGGCATTAGACTTTTAGTCACGTTGGTTTTGGTAACACAGATTTTTTAGTTGTTTTTATTTTCCCTTTATGGATATCGTGTGCTTTTAACAATGAGACTAAAACAAACAAACAATGAGACTAATACTACTATTGTTTACATTTTACAGTAACATGGATGAAATAATACTGTGCAAGATTTTTATGTTTTCTTAGTTTAATTTTGCAAACGATAACCCATGTACACTTTCAAATTTATTCTTTTGTATTTGAGACCTAGACACAATCTTTTATTGAGACAGATCCCAAATTTCTCTCAAACTCTTTCTACGGGCAATATATTTAAACTCTTGTTAGAATTTATTGTAAGTGAAGGTGCCCAATATCACATATTTTCAGCAAAATACATACAAATCAATGAGAATATTTCAGAAAATCATAGGAATGAAAGAAATTTTCAGATGTCATTGGCCTCATTTTCATTTCTTCTATTGGGCTTTATATTTACTGTAGTGGAGGGAGATATGGATCAATGTCTTTTATTTTATTTTAAAGATTTTATTTATTTATTTGACACAGAGAAAGAGACCACTAGAGAGGGAACACAAGCAGGGGGAGTGGGAGAGGGAGAAGCAGGCTCCTGGCTGAGCAGGGAGCTCAATGTGGGGCTCAATCCCAGAACCCTGGGATCATGACCTGAGCCGAAGGCAGACGCTTAATGACTGAGCCACCCAGGCACCCTGAAAACCTCAGTATTTTTAAAGTGCAGTAAAATGCAGCACAATAAAATGAGGTGTACCTGTATAATTATGGGAAGATATGTAAGTAGGAGAAATTCTATAAGTTGGGAAATGTCATGGTGGAAGTATGTACAGGTGTGCAAATGAAGGAATGCCCATTTATAGGAGGGATTGGAGCAGAGAGTAGATGCTTTATAGAGAAGTTTCCCTAGAGCTCTGTCATAAAAGATGAGTCAATATTTACCTGGCAACTCTTCTTACTAAGGGGAGTTTACTCTACATTGAAAAAAAAAAAATGGCATTTAATCTTGATAAATGCTATTTATGTTCCTATGCCAACCTACCCAGGAAGTTATCTTTTAAAATTTTCATGGTCAAAATTATACCCCTTTCCGCCTCACCTTAGTGATTTAGCACCATAGAAGTATTAAAATCAGCTATAATTGATTGATACTATGTATCAGGCCCTGTGCTGAGTGCTTTACAGGAATCACCTAATCATGATGGCAACTCTACGTGGAGGAGGGGGAATATTATTTTACTGCTCTAAGCAGTTAAATTATTTGCCCAATGAAATACTTCTTGATGGGGCGCCTGGGTGGCTCAGTTGGTTAAGCGACTGCCTTCGGCTCAGGTCATGATCCTGGAGTCCCTGGATCGAGTCCCACATCGGGCTCCCTGCTCAGCGGGGAGTCTGCTTCTCCCTCTGATCCTCCCCCCTCTCATGCTCTCTGTCTCCCATTCTGTCTCTCAGATAAATAAATAAAATCTTTAAAAAAAAAAAAAAAAGAAAGAAATACTTCTTGATGAAGGTGAGAAGTGGTGGTGCTGGAATCCCATTGAAGAGAGGATTCCTTTATGGACTGTCCTCTCTGAGGATTCCCAATGTCCTAATTACTGGTAAGAAAATGGGGAGAGCCACACACACAGAAAGATCTGGCCAACTGTGCATTTCCCCCCTTTATGAGGAATGCCCCAGAACTCTGAAATAATTTCCATAGTGTTCTTCAGTAAGAGTCTAAATTCAGTATTTTAAAATCCTTTGGTATTCATTTCCTTGTTCTGCAATAGATGTAGTGAATATCTGCTTTAGTTGTACAGAAAGATATCATACAGTACCTCAGCTTACATTAGAGTCATAATGTAATTATCAGCATTTATGCAATAATACAGGTTATATTTATGAGGACCCTTAGAAACATGAGAAACTAAAAATTCTTCCGGCATTCATATGACAAGAAAATATGGATATACTGGGAAGTCTATTTCATTTTATTTGAATCGTAATGCCATCTGCCAAAACTCAATCTCTCAAAAAGTACTGCTTTGACAGCATCAGAAAGGAACTTTGTGTGAGAAATAGGCATCTGTTTTTTACTTAATTTACAAAAGACACATTTTTTTTGCATTCATAACAGCATTTTGCAAATTTACTACCCAATTAATATGTCATTCTGTGACAATGACAAACTAATCAGATTCTTTAATGAGTCTTTTTTCTTTTAACTTTATAAAGCATGAAAAGATTATATGGTGTAGTACAGAAACTTACTCTTTCAATTTATAGGAATGCCATCTTTTCTCTATGAAGATGACACTACTAGCATCATCTGGGCATTAGCTTCAGGTAATTTCTAATAATGACAGTGAATTTGTGCCCCATCATCCTTGCCTGGTTCCTACTATGATAGGAAGTTTGTACATGTGTGAAATGATGAGTAGGATTTACCTAGAGTTAGAGACTGTGGAAGAGAATGAAACAAATTAAGTTTCAGAAGAATGGGCTCCCAATTCCGCCTCCGGCAAAGACATTTGGGAACCACGGCAACAGGCCCCTCCCCCGGAAGATCAGGGAGAACAGCCAGCCAAGACTAAGTTTACCGATCAATGAGAACGTCAGAACTCCAACATAGGGGAATACTGCACATAGAATTCATGGCTTTTTTACCATGATTCTTTAGTCTTTCAAAGTTAATTTTTTTTTGGAATTTTTCTTTTTCCCTTTTTCAACCAACAACTTAACAATCCCTTTTTTAAAAAAAAACATTTTTATTTTTCATTTTTAGAGTCATATTCTATCCCTTCATAGTAGTTACCCGTATTTTTGGCATATATAAATAAGTTGTTCTCTCTTTAAAATTTTGAGATAGTTTCTTCTAACAGATCAAACTATACCCTAAATCTCTAGTATATGGTTTTTTTCTACTCCCCTGCCTGATCACATTCTCTCCCTTTTTTTTTCTTTTTTCTTTTTTTAAATCCTCTTCTTCCTTTCTTCAAACAACTTCTTATCAATTCCTTTTATAAAATTTTTTATAATTTCCATCTTTACAGTATATTCCATCCCTTCATCATATCAACCCTTATTTTTGTACATATATAAGTTTTTCTTTCTTTAAAATTTTGGGAGGCACTTTCTTCTAAAAGACCAAAATACACCCCAAATCTAGTGTGTGGCACTGATCTATATACCAGCCTGATCGTATTTGATCACATTCTGGTTTTTTGTTGTTGTTGTTTTGTTTTGTTTTTGTTTTTTTTATCTTTTTGTTTTTTCTCTCTTTCCATTTCTTTTCCCACTGTTTCAGGTCTTTTCTGATTTGTTTAGAGTATATTTTCTGGGGATGTTGTTACTCTGCTAGCATTTTGTTCTCTCATTAATCTATTCTCCTCTGCTCAAAATGACAAGACGGAAAAAATCACCTCAACAAAAAGAACAAGAGGTAGTACCGACTGCCAGGGACCTACTTAATACGGACATTAGTACGATGTCAGATCTAGAGTTCAGAATCATCACTTTAAAGATACTAGCTGGGCTTGAGAAAAGCATGGAAGTTACTAGAGAAACCCTTTCTGGAGAAGTAAAAGAACTAAAATCTAACCAAGTTGAAATCAAAAAGGCTATTAGTGAGGTACAATCAAATATGGGGGCACTAACTGCTAGGATAAATGAGGCAGAAGAGAGAATCAGTGATAGAGAAGACCAAATGATGGAAAATAAAGAAGCTGAGAAAAAGAGAGATAAACAACTACTGGATCACGAGGGCAGAATTCAAGAGATAAGTGATACCATAAGACGAAACAACGATAGAATAATTGGGATCCCAGAAGGAGAAGAAAGAGAGAGAGGGGCAGAAGGTATAATGGAGCAAATTATAGCAGAGAACTTCCCTAATTTGGGGAAGGAAACAGGCATCAAAATCCAGGAAGCACAGAGAACCCCTCTCAAAATCAATAAAAATAGGTCAACACCCCGACATCTAATAGTAAAACTTATGAGTCTCATAGACAAAGAGAAAATTCTGAAAGCAGCTCGGGAGAAGAGATATGTAACCTACAAGGGTAGAAACATTAGATTGGCAACAGACCTATCCACAGAGACCTGGCAGGCCAGAAAGGAATGGCAGGATATATTCAGAGCACTAAATGAGAAAAATATGCAGCCAAGAATACTATATCCAGCTAGGCTGTCACTGAAAATTGAAGGAGAGATAAAAAGCTTCCAGGACAAACAAAAACTAAAGGAATTTGCAAACACAAAACCAGCCCTACAGGAAATCTTGAAAGGGGTCCTCTAAGCAAAGAGAGACCCTAAAAGCAACAGAGAACAGAAAGGAACACAGACAATATACAGTAACAGTCACCTTACAGGCAATACAATGGCACTAAATTCCTATCTTTCAATAGTTACCCTGAATGTAAATGGGCTCAATGCCCCAATCAAAAGACACAGACTATCAGATTGGATTAAAAAACAAGACCCATCGATATGCTGTCTGCAAGAGACTCATTTTGGACCCAAAGACACCCCCAGATTGAAAGTGAGGGGGTGGAAAACCATTTACCATGCTAATGGACACCAAAAGAAAGCTGGGATGGCAATCCTTATATCAGAGAAATTAGATTTTAAACCAAAGACTGTAATAAGAGATGAGGAAGGACACTATATCTTTCTTAAAGGGTCTATCCAACAAGAAGATCTAACAATTGTAAATATCTGTACCCCTAACATGGGAGCAGCCAATTATATAAGCCAATTAATAACAAAAGCAAAGAAACACACTGACAACAATACAATAATAGTGGGGGACTTTAACATCCCCCTCACTGAAATGGACAGATCATCTAAGCAAAAGATCAACAAGGAAATAAAGACTTTAAATGACACACTGGACCAAATGGACTTCACAGACATATTCAGAACATTCCATCCCAAAGCAACGGAATACACATTCTTCTCTAGTGCCCATGGAACATTCTCCGGAATTGATCACATCCTAGGTCATAAATCAGGTCTCAACTGGTACCAAAAGATTGGGATCATTCCCTGCCTATTTTCAGACCACAATGCTTTGAAACTAGAACTCAATCACAAGAGGAAAGTCGGAAAGAACTCAAATACATGGAGGCTAAAGAGCATCCTACTGAAGAATGAATGGGTCCACCAGGAAATTAAAGAAGAATTAAAAAAATTCATGGAAACCAATGAAAATGAAAACACAACTATTCAAAATCTTTGGGATGCAGCAAAGGCAGTCCTAAGAGGAAAGTATATAGCAATACAAGTCTTTCTCAAGAAACAAGAAAGGTCTCAAGTACACAACCTAACCCTACACCTAAAGGAGCTGGAGAAAGAACAGCAAATAAAGCCTAAACCCAGCAGGAGAAGAGAAATAATAAAGATCAGAGCAGAAATCAATGAAATAGAAACTAAAAGAACAGTAGAACAGATCAACGAAACTGGGAGCTGGTTCTTTGAAAGAATTAACAAGATTGATAAACCCCTGGCCAGACTTATCAAAAAGAAAAGAGAAATGACCCAAATCAACAGAATCATGAATGAAAGAGGAGAGATCACAACCAACACCAAAGAAATACAAACAATTATAAGAACCTATTATGAGCAACTCTAAGCCAGCAAATTGGATAACCTGGAAGAAATGGATACATTCCTAGAGATGTATCAAGTACCAAAACTGAACCAGGAAGAAATAGAAAACCTGAACAGACCTATAACCACCAAGGAAATTGAAGCAGTCATCAAAAATCTCCCAACAAACAAGAGCCCAGGGCCAGATGGCTTCCTAGGGGAATTCTACCAAACATTTCAAGAAGAATAAATACCTATTCTTCTGAAAGTGTTCCAAAAAATAGAAATGGAAGGAAAACTTCCAAACTCATTTTATGAGGCCACCATTATCTTGATCCCAAAACCAGACAAAGACCCCATCAAAAAAGAGAACTACAGACCAATATTCCTGATGAACATGGATGCAAAAATTCTCACCAAAATACTAGCCAATAGGATCCAACAGTACATTAAAAGGAATATTCACCACGACCAAGTGGGAGTTATCCCTGGGCTGCAAGGTTGGTTCAACATCCGCAAATCAATCAACGTGATACAATACATTAACAAAAGAAAGAACAAGAATCATATGATCCTCTCAATAGATGCAGAAAAAGCATTTGACAAAGTACAGCATCCTTTCTTGATCAAAACTCTTCAGAGTATAGGCATAGAGGGTACATACCTCAATATCATAAAAGCCATCTATGAAAAACCTACAGCGAATATCATTCTCAATGGGGAAAAACTGAGAGCTTTCCCCCTAAGTTAAGGAACGCGGCAGGGATGTCCACTATCACCACTGCTATTCAACATAGTATTGGAAGTCCTAGCCATAGCAATCAGACAACAAAAAGAAATAAAAGGCATCCAAATCGGCAAAGAAGAAGTCAAACTCTCACTCTTTGCAGATGATAGGATACTTTATGTGGAAAACCCCAAAGACTCCACCCCAAAACTGCTAGAACTCATACAGGAATTCACTGAAGTGGCAGGATATAAAATCAATGAACAGAAGTCAGTG
The DNA here is from genome assembly GCF_029215605.1 of Mirounga angustirostris. Classification (NCBI taxonomy): domain Eukaryota; kingdom Metazoa; phylum Chordata; class Mammalia; order Carnivora; family Phocidae; genus Mirounga; species Mirounga angustirostris. The sequence goes on along the minus strand of NW_026991720.1, from coordinate 83,916,960 downwards.
GCATTCCTATACACCACCACCAAGACAGAAGAAAGAGAAATTAAGGAGTCGATCCCATTTCCAATTGCACCCAAAACCATAAGATACCTGGGAATAAATCTAACCAAAGAGGCAAAGAATCTGTACTCAGAAAACTATAAAATACTCATGAAAGAAATTGAGGAAGACACAAAGAAATGGAAAAACGTTCCATGCTCATGGATTGGAAGAACAAATATTGTGAAGATGTCAATGCTACCTAGAGCAATCTACACATTCAATGCAATCCCCATCAAAATACCATCCACTTTTTTCAAAGAAAGGGAACAAATAATCCTAAAATTCGTATGGAACCAGAAAAGACCCCGCATGGCCAGAGGAATGTTGAAAAAGAAAAGCAAAGCTGGCAGCATCACAATTCTGGACTTCCAGCTCTATTACAAAGCTGTCATCATCAAGACAGTATGGTACTGGCACAAAAATAGGCACATAGATCAATGAAACAGAATAGAGAGCCCAGAAATGACCCTCAACTCTATGGTCAACTCATCTTTGACAAAGCAGGAAAGAATGTCCAATGGAAAAAAGACAGTCTCTTCAACAAATGGTGTTGGGAAAATTGGACAGCCACATGCAGAAGAATGAAACTGGACCATTTCCTTACACCACACACAAAAATAGACTCCAAATGGTTGAAAGACCTCAATGTGAGACAGGAATCCATCCAAATTCTCAAGGAGAACACAGGCAGCAACCTCTTTGACCTCAGCCGAAGCAACTTCTTCCTAGAAACATCGCCAAAGGCAAGGGAAGCAAGGGCAGAAATGAACTATTGGGACTTCATCAAGAGAAAAAGTTTTTGCAAAGCAAAGGAAACAGTCAACAAAACCAAAAGACAACCGACAGAATGGGAGAAGATATTTGCAAATGACATATCAGATAAAGGGCTAGTATCCAAAATCTATAAAGAACTCATCAAACTCAACACCCAAAGAACAAAGAATCCAATCAAGAAATGGGCAGAAGACATGAACAGACATTTTTCCAAAGAAGACATCCAAATGGCCAACAGACACATGAAACAGTGCTCAATATCGCTCGGCATCAGGGAAATCCAAATCAAAACCTCCATGAGATACCACCTCACAGCAGTCAGAATGGCTAAAATTAACAAGTCAGGAAACGACAGATGTTGGCAGGGATGCGCAGAAAGGGGAACCCTCCTCCACTGTTGGTGGGAATGCAAGCTGGTGCAGCCACTCTGGAAAACTGTATGGAGGTTCCTCAAAAAGTTGAAAATAGAGCTACCATAGGATCCAGCAATTGCACTACTGGGTTTTTACCCCAAAGATATAAAAGTAGGGATCTGAAAGGGTACGTGTACCCCGATGTTTATAGCAGCAATGTCCACAATAGCCAAACTGTGGAAAGAGCCAAGATGTCCATCGACAGATGAATGGATAAAGAAGATGTGGTATATATATACAATGGAATGTTATGCAGCCATCAAAAGGAATGAGATCTTGCCATTTGCAACGACGTGGATAGAACTGGAGGGTGTTATGTTGAGCGAAATAAGTCAAACAGAGAAAGACCTGTGTCATATGACCTCACTGATACGAGGAATTCTTAATTGCAGGAAACAAACTGAGGGTTGCTGGAGTGGGCAGTGGGGTGGGAGGGAGGGGGTGACTGGGTAATAGACACTGGGGAGGGTATGTGCTCTGGTAAGCACTGTGAATTGTGCAAGACTGTTGAATCTCAGATCTGTACCTCTGAAACAAATAATGTAATATATGTTAAGAAAAAAAAAAAGAAGAAGAAGAAGGTAGCGCGAGGGGAAGAATGAAGGGGGGGAAATCGGAGGGGTAGACGAGCCATGAGAGACGATGGACTCTGAAAAACAAACTGAGGGTTCTAGAGGGGAGGGGGGTGGGAGGATGGGTTAGCCTGGTGATGGGTATTGAGGAGGGCACATTCTGCATGGAGCACTGGGTGTTATGCACAAACAATGAATCATGGAACACTACATCTAAAACTAATGATGTAATATATGGGGATTAACATAAGAATAAAAAAATTAAAAAAATATTCCTACTTATTTAAAATTTTAATATAAAAAAAAAAAAGAAGAAGAATGGGCTCCAACATTATAAATTCTTTGAAAGTGTGTGGTGAGAGCTAAAACTGGTCAAACATCTGCCCAGCTCTCTGCAGATACATAGAGTAGACTCTGTATTTAACATTCTAGATATGGCAGAGGGGATACACTAACAGGTAAGATCTTTGCCTCTGAATAATTTATGATCTACTTAGAGAGGTAAGAACATCTAATGTAAAAATGGAAATAGATCCATAAAAAGTATTTATGAATGAAGGTGCAGGGACGACTTAATATACATAAACATTGTATGATTTCACAGTAAGTACGTCTTTAATTTTCAATAGCTTCAGGACCTCATTGATTTTCAAGTAGAATCATGAAGGAAACAAAGAAGGGAAGTTGGGCAGTACTTGGGAAAAAAATAAGATGAGTTCAGGCACGGGTTAGGGAGAAGTAGGTGGGAAAGTTGTAGTTTTGCAGAGAATGAACATGGTAATGTATATATATTGTAATATAATTATGTATTTGGAGAAGAGAATTTTTGTTAGAAAATAATAAAGGGAAAGGCTGTATATGTAATGTAGATCAATTGATGAATGTTTTAAAAAGTAAACTCTACCTCCAATGTGGGGTTCAAACTCACGATCCCGAGATCAAGAGGAGCATACTCTATCGACTGAGCCAGCCAGGTGCCCCTGAGGGAATGTTTTTGAATAGTGGGTTGAAGAGTCTTAAGTGATTAGAAACCATTGCAGTGTCCAAAAAAGGGGGGGTGGGAACAACGTAATAGATATATTTGGGGAAAACCTTAATTAGGTACTTGCATTCTTGATATTTATACCACTGCTATAGCATATACCCAAAACAGTGCTTAGAATAAAACAGAAGAATGAATGATTAGAACAAGGAGGTAATTATATGTTAAAAAAAAAAAAAAAGAAGAAGAAGATAGTAGGAAAGGTAAATAGAAGGGGGGGAAATCGGAGGGGGAGACGAACCATGAGAGACTATGGACTCTGAGAAACAAACTGAGGGTTCTAGAGGGGAGGGGGTTGGGGGGATGGGTTAGCCTGGTGATGGGTATTAAAGAGGGCACGTTCTACATGGAGCACTGGGTGTTATATGAAAACAATGAATTGTGGAACACTACATCAAAAACTAATGATGTAATATATGGTGATTAATATAACATAATAATAATAAAAAAGAACAAGGAGGTAAGAAGTTGGTTATCCAAGGGGACACCTGCGTTTCTGTGGCTGTGCTGATTCAAACCCTCTTTCTTATATTTTATTTCCTATAGTTTCCTTTATTATTCTCCACAGCACCAGGCTTAGCACCAGGGGGGTGCTATGTCCACCTACATAAGGTGAAAAGCCCAGATACTTGATTTCTCTAGAAACTTGAAAACTAGGGCATGGATCTGTTTTCAATCCAGATTTGGACACTCAGACACAACCACCTGAAATTTTGAATCTGGAGTTAGTGAGGCAAAGCAGCAGCAACAGTGAAGAGTTTATTCAAGTGACAAAAGAGGCTGCCACAGTTGGTTCTGGGGGTGGCCATGGCAGTTTGGCCAGAGAGAGCAGTGTCTTTCTTGGCCCTGTCCTTGATGACCCTGGTTGAGATTCTGGCTAGGAACACTCCCTTTGTTTTTTCTTATTTTCCAAGCCTGTTTGTTTTTTTTTTTTAACCCCCTGTTCCCCACCCCACCCCCCACCTTCCTCATGATTCTGTAAGCTTCCCAAAGCCTTTCAAAAAAATTCATTTTCTGCATAAAAGAAGCAGAATCAGTTTCTGATGTTTGTACTTAAGAACTCTGATAAAGGTATTCCAGGCAGGAGATGATTAGGATCCTATTTGGGGACAGTGATGATGGGCAGAATGAAGAAAGGACACAATCGAGAGACGCAGATAAGGAACAATTTACATATCTGGTAATTGGCAAGACATTGCTATTCTGTTCTTGCTTCACTACACTGTTTGCTGGAATATGTGCATGACATTGCCTAAGGGATAAAACAGAGTGAAACAAAATATTTGCAAGTATATACCCCAACGGATTCATAATAAAGTGTTTGTGCAACATGAGGATATAATGTCTGTAAGTGTGATATTTCTTTAGAGGATAGAGTAAACTGGGGGAGTACTGGTAAACAGAAATGATTTTTTAAAATAAAAAATGTCTTTCTATAGAAGGAAAGAGTGAAGCTTTCATGAGTCACTATACTTTTCGGACTCTGTATATGCTTATGAGAACCATGCTAATTGTTGTTTTCATTGACTTTTTGGCCTTATCACCATCACCTGTTGCCTAAATTTCAACATGGCTGAAACCATCACAGTCTTTACCCCCCAACAGATTTTCCATTGACTTCTTCTGTCCTAGTGATCAGCACTGCAGCTGCCAGATGCCCAAACTAGAATGAGAGCCACCATGAATTTCTTCCCCCTTCTTCTGATTACTCAAGAAGTCCTTTATTCCACTCCTTAATCACCTCATATACAATTCCTCTCCCCTCCATTCCTGTGATTGTTGCTAAAATCTCATTTCTTAACTGGAATTTTGCAATTGTTTCCTAATTGTTCTCTTTGCCTCTACCTTATCCCTTCCAATCCACCTTATTTCTTACTACCATAGTAAACAGTCAACAAATGCAGATTCACTCATTCAGTTCCCCTTCTAGAACTCCTTTGGTCCCATTCTCTTTGCTTTCTAGTGAGTATGGCATACAAGGTCTGCCATGATCTGCCATAATCTTATCTCTCCAAGTGCATCTCCTTTCCTACATAAACCTTTTGTGCTCAGACTTTTCTTCATGCTCAGGCTCTACCACAGTCCCTTGACTCTTGGTTTTTGCATATGTTGTTTTCTGTGTCTGGAGCCTGCTTCTCACTTCCTTTTCCCAGCTAAATTCTGTCTTCTCTGACTCAGATAAGTATTATCCTGCTTAAAAGTGTCCCCTGACCAACATTCTTAGGAGGTAGCCATGGCTATACTTCTATAACCCTGGCTCAAATGTTACAGCCCTTATAATTTGTAATATAATATTGATTTTTCTCATCTTTCTCCATTAGATAGTGGGGACTGTGGGGACCACATAGTTCACTGATTTTTGTATCCTTATATCTCAATGAGCTTTGTATATCTAGCACCTAGGCTTTGCCCAAAGTAAGTCCTTGATGAATGTGTGTGTGTGTGTGTGTGTGTGTGTGTGTATATATATATATATATATATAGTAGTTGCAATGAAAAGAGCACATATTCCTTATGAAATCTGAAAGATGTTTATAGCCACACTTTGGCTAATTTTATCATCAATAAACAGTACTTTTTACAAAGGTGAGAGAAGGTCTAAGGTATTTTCTTTACCCAGCACTTGGTCTACAATAAAGCTGGATCTGTAAGACACAATATACAATTGTTTCCAAAATGTCCAATAGTCAAAATGCTAGATCTTTTGGAAGAGGAGAATAATTTATTAAGCAACATTCTTGCCCTGAGGGGAAGGAAAGTTCAGAAAGCTGCCTTGCCTTTTCCTCTAACTTCAAAACAGATTTTCACAGATAGGGTCCTTTAGTAACTCTTGTTTAATACAAATATCTCTTGTACTATGGGAAAAACAGTAGAGAAAATGGGGGGAGGGGGAAGTACAGATAAAATAGAAGGAATAAGAGATTATGAGATAACAGACTAAGAAAAATCCTTAAAATTTAAAGTCCACTGAAAAGAGAAGGGAAGAGAGGAGACAAGACAAATGGTCAAAAGTGCAGAGAAAGCCCCAACTCCGTGCCTACTAAGATTCAACCTCAACAGAAAATTGGTGTTGCCTTCAGCTTTTGGCTTCTTTCCCAGTGTTCTGTTCAAAGAATTCCCTCATCTTCATCACCCAGATCTTCAAGGTCAAAAAACATCCACAGATAATCAGACTTTGACTCAGTCTGTGTGGCAACTGGACTCTGCACTTTCGCAGTTCAATATGGGGAGGGGATAGGAATGACCGGACACAGAAACTCTGTGATCTAGCATTATAGATACTTTCTTGGTTACTTAATATATTTTCAACCTCGAATTAACTTGGGATACCACAATAAAGAGAAAAAGTTCTATACAGGTGCTATTATTTTTCAATTTTCTACTATGAATGCAGTTTTCCTACTAAAAAGAACTTGGAAGACTTATCATGAAACTGAAAAATACCAAGAATATGATGAAAGTGCAAATACATTCTTTTTTTTTAACTGGAGATTTTTGTATTGAGGTATAATTGACATTATATTAGTTTCAGATGTGCAGCATAATTATTTGATACTTATATATATTGTGAAATGATCAGCACAAGTCCAGTTAATATCCATCACTATACATCATGACCACTTTTTTTTTTTGTGGTGAGAACTTTCAAGATCTACCCTCTCAGCAGCTTTCATATGCGCAAAACAGTATTATTAACACTAGTCACCATGCTGTACATTATATTCTCATGACTTATTTATTTTATAATGGGAACTTTTTTACCTTTTGATTCTTTCAGCCATTTTGCCTACCTCCCACTCCCTGCTTCCAACAACCACTAGTCTATTCTCTGTATCAATGAGCTTGTTTTGTTTTGTTTTAGATTCCACATAGAAATGACATTATATAGTATTTTTCTCTGCCTGGCAGTTATATTCTTAACCATTTGTTTTATATAAAATGGATATACAAATATAGTATGTGACTAAAAATAGATATCCAAGATCCAGAAAAAAGTTCATGGAAGGTCATGGTGATTCTAATAAGAATGCAGGGAACGTAGACAATACTGTCTACCGAAAACAGAGAAAAACCTTTTGCTATGAGGCTATGTGTTGTTGGGTGTTGGAACCACCACCTTATCACTGTTGAATCTCCAGGTCTAGTCCAGTGCCAGTAACATAGTAGTACTCAAGAAACATGAATGGAATAAATTAGCCTACAGGAAATTTGGAGAGAGTGTACCAATAGTTTTAAAATGACTCCTTAAGGTGAGTTTAAAAATAACCAAGATAAAATATAACTCCACACAGCAAAGTGATTAAGAACAAATCAGATAAAATCATACTCCATTAAAAAAAATACCCTCCAATGTGACTTAGCAAAAAATTCAAACTCCACACCAGAGCCTACAAGGCATTCCATTCTTGCTGACCTCTCTGATTTCATGTCCTAGCATTCTCTTCACTGTTCTCTTACACCAGCCACACTGGTTTTCTTTGTGGTTTTTGTGTGTTTTGTTGTTGCCATTGTTATTTTCCCTGTTTTTCTCTGGATGTGTCAAGCCAGATTCCACTTTAGGGCTTTTATCTCTGCCCTTTCCTTTACCTGGAATATTCTTCCTTAGATAGTTTCATAATCAACTCCTCATCATTTATACCTCCTCAAATACCACATGCTAACAGAGGGCCTGACCATGCTATCTAAAATAGCTACCACTTTCCCTTTATTCTATCCAATACCCTACTTTATTTTATTAGCATTTTTTTACTATATGAAATTTTACTGTTTATTTTCTGGCTTCCTTGATCTATACTCCACTTGAGCTCCATGGTATCTTGATACAAAGTAAACGGTCTCTTGTTGAATAAATGAATGAATGAATGAATGAGAGAAATGTAAAATATTATGAAAGTATGTTGAAGTATAAAGGTTGATATAATGTCAAAAAGGAACATGGCATATAGAATCCAGAAAAGAACAGGGGGATAAATCTTTGTTCTTGGCCCTAAGAAAGAGAGTTTTGACTATTAGTTATGTTTCTTGATTGGTGCAGTATTGAGCAATGGGATACCCTAAATAAATGACACATATTTCTCTTAGCTTCCTATTTAGGAATTCAACTTTCAGGTACAATTAATTTGATGTGACCTTGGAGCACGTTGAGCATGACATCCCAGAACATGATAACCCTAGGATATAAAATGATGCAGAGAGATGGAAATGGTTGTTTTAATAGCTGGCAACAGATTTTTTTTTTTTTTCCATGAAAATCTTTATACAAAAGAAAATACCGTAATAGTTTTATTTCATTATAAAAAGCAAGGCCCTATGAGTTTTACCTTTTTTAAAGAAAATCATGAAAAAAAAGGGAAAGCTAAACTGCTCTGCATGAGGAATAAAGATAAATTTAAGGAAGGGAAAGAAGCAGCAGAAGATAATTGAATCTATGAAAACATATTGATGTCAAAGAGCCTAAGTAATTGTAAAAATAATTTTTTTTTCCAAAGGAAAGGAGAAATAAGCCTGACCATGAGCTTTAATGCAATTTATGTCATTCTGAAGACCCCCTACCTCTTCCACTCTCCCTTCTAACTTCCAGCGGGGGAAGTCAGAGTTCAGTTTCTTACAACCCCTGTCAACTCCTTCCCAGGGTTAAGGAACCAGTCAGGACACCAGAGTCCTTCTGGATTACTCCCCAAGTCCTTAAATAGAAGCTGTAGCAGCCCAGAGCTGAGGGTAAAGGAAGGTGTGCATGCAAAGAGCTTGTGCTTTTGAGTCAGGAGGTTTGAAGTAGAAGGATGAGTGAGGTATTTATACGATCAGGTCTGGTCCAGCTGCTCTGCCTTCATGGGGGGCCTTGCCAAGTATGGACGTAGCCCCAGCGGAATGTGAAATGTAAGTGAGATCAAGAGTATGGTGGGCAGGAACTCAGAGCTAAGACATGATTTTAAGAACATAATCCTCCAGAAACTCACAGAAACCTTGGTTAGGACTCAGACACGGGAACAAGACTAACATTTTTTTTTTGAATATTTACTAACTTCCAAGGTTATTAAAAACAAAAAGGACAGGGACTCCAGTCTTACCTATCACATGACTTCACTTTTAATTAAAGACTGACAATGATCACACTTCTATCTCCACAGCAAGAAGGGGTTCTATCCAGTTCCAGATAAGTTTCCAAATAAGTAGAGGGCAACATATTAAATTTTACTATCCTCTTTAACTGTAATTTAAAGAGGACTGGGGTTATTATATTTACCTCTGGGAACAACATTGGATAGCATGATAAACTAAAAATTAAACACTGTCCACACAATGTTAGGCTTTAACTACATATCAGAGATGGGGGAGAAAAGGGAGACATAAATCCTCTATGAAGCAGAACTGTCATGTGTGAGTGTGTGGGCTATTTGAGAAAAACCCAAGAATAAAAATTGGCTGTCTACAGCTGTAATCAGATAGAAGATTCTCCAAAGAAATATCAAATTGAATCAAGTAATCCATGATCAAAGACATGTCAGAGACTGAAACAGTAGCGTTGACTCAGTTGACCAAGTTACTAGGAGGAGAAGACTTATTTCGAAATGACTTGGTGATACATTACTGCTGATTTCATGTCTGGTTCTGGAGGCTGCTGATTAAAGTTGCACATCTGAACTTGACTTTACTCTCAATATTAATATACCTCATAACATTGCTCATCTAGAAAATCCCTTGTTAACTAGCAGTTTACCATCTCTTGTTTGATTATCTGGAACTTCTGTAATATCACCATGACCAAGATGGCCTTAACATTCCCCTCAGCTTGACTACACTTGACTACAGTTTTCTTCCTGACTATGGGCTCCTGACCTCCCATTTCTCAGGGTATTTGCTTTAGAAACTGTAAATTCTTTCTCTGCCTCTGAGATGTAAATCTTCCATGACCCAGAAATGTCTTTCTCAAGGAGTTGGGAGACATCCCTTCCAAATGTAATCACCAAAAAGATACCACCCCTATCTCCCTGTCTCTGTAAAGGAGGGTAGGAGTCTAACTTAGATAACTGCCAATTGGCAAACATAAGTGAATGGCTTCATCATTTTCACCAAACTTCCCCTTCCTTCACCCCCATAGTCCTCCAAAGATTTTCCGTGAGCCTACCCCAGGATTTAAAAATCTTCCTGCCCCCCCCTTTTTTTCCAGGGCGGTTGAGTTCCATCCCCTTCCCCTATTGCAATAGTCTTGAATAAAGTCTTCCTTGCCTCTTTAACTGTCAACTCTGTCCAGTGCAAATATTTTTTGCCATTGAACTGATCCATTTTCTCATCTTCCTAAATCATTTACTCTCTTGATATCAGGCAATACTTTTCAGTTACTTTTAAATCAGTAAAATATTTTTTCTTTTTAATACGAGATTTAGAATAAATGTAACTAAAATGGATATTCATGACCGAAGTAGTGAATGATACATGCACTGAAGAACAAAAATAACCACAGTCTAAGATATGAAAATGTAGATAACTGAATAATACCAAGGAATAATTCAATGAAAAAATACTTCCCCACTCTTTACCTGAACAACACACACACACACACACAAACGCAGACACATGAAGAAATTTTTTTTTTTTTTTTTTAAGATTTTATTTATTTGACAGAGAGAGATACAGCGAGAGAGGGAACACAAGCAGGGGAAGTGGGAGAGGGAGAAGCAGGCTTCCCACTGAGCGGGGAGCCCGATGCGGGGCTCGATCCCAGGACCCTGGGACCATGACCTGAGCCGAAGGCAGACGCTTAACGACTGAGCCACCCAGGCGCCCCCACATGAAGAAATATTAAGACATTTTAACCTAATGCCACAAACAAAAATTGCTCAAGGTTGGACGGTTTGAAAAATCTCTGTGCCAGGTACAGAAATCTTACTGATATATGATGTGAAATGCATGAGAATGTCTTTAAACCTAACAGTGGGATTTCAACTATAGGATGCTAAGTGTTGATATCCTAGGGTGAAGCACTGCTTCCATCAATAGAGTTACTAGTTTACAGAGGGCGGGTACAGAAAGCCATAGCCTTTACAATGGATAAAAGCACAAATATATGCACAAAGGTTGATTACTGTTCATCAGATAAGTAGATGTTCAAGATCCAGAACTCTTAAGGGTAAATAAACAAACAAACAAAAAACCCAAAATAATACCCAACAAAAAACATCCGAGGAACATATTTGGTTTGCCAGTTCTTTTCGTTAAGAAAAGAATGTGACATCCACATTTTGTTCATAAAGAAATGCCTGACTGCATTTGTTTTGTTCAGTTTCCTGACTTACCATTGTTCTTCTGATGATAAAACCTAACTGTAAAATGGAGTGTATTGACCAATAACATCTAGTTTATTTGCAAACAGCAGGTTGTCTAAGATTCTCCAGAGAAAATCTTTTGCTCCTTTTTCTTCTGTTAATAAGGGCAATTAGAAACATAATGGTCCGTTGTGACTGGCGGCTTCCTAGTTAAAACTTCTCAGCAGCAGCTGAAAGTCTCGCTACCTAGGTTTCTCTTCCAGCAAAGACAAATACTCCATTATCCACTTACTTCAGTCAGTTTAACTAAATTCAGCCCAAATCATCTCTCATAAAATTAATTATAAAATGCTGTCAAGTCTTTATTGAACTAAAATTAGGTATTTAGTGTGCAGGTCTGATTTTTTAAATCAGTTGTTATCAGGGCTGTAAAAAGGAGTGGAATAAAAAACCCAAATGTATAACCAGATCTTGTGTTTTTACTCACACAATTTCTTAATAAAAGAAAGAACATTCTAGAGACAATTAGGTTCCTGGAGGTGATTTAATTAAATCATTCAGACTGTGCTAAAATTCTGTGGGCAATATTTGATGAGGAATAGCCTTAGTTTGAAGTAAATTTAGTCTATTGTTGAGATCTGGGCCGATCATGCTATCTTTAGGTTGAAATGGCACATGACATCATCATCCACACAGGATTGGGAGAAATATTTCTTGGTAGTAGAATTAAATTATTGGGAATTCATGTTCAAACAGTCTTCTGGTCATTTCTGTGGTTTTGGGAAACAAGATGTAAGTTGATATATGTTATTTCCCCAGTCCTCCCAAATAACATGCTCATCATTCTGCTTGATGTTCTATTGTTTAACATGACATGAGTCATTTCTTTCTGGGAGCATTTTCTCTATTATTGTCATAGTCAAATGTAAACCGCAGATGAGACTAAGAAAAGCAGACTTCTTTTTTCTGTTTATTTATCTTATAACTATAAATTCTTACATAGCAATTCCCAAGTCAGCTTCATCCAGAGCGGTTTCTCATTTTCATTCATTTAAAAAATAACACCTTGGGACGCCTGGGTGGCTCACTCGGTTAAGTGTCTGCCTTCGGCTCAGGTCATGATCCCAGGGTCCTGGGATCGAGTTCCGCATCGGGCTCCTTGCTTGGCGGAGAGCCTGCTTCTCCGTCTATCTGCCTCTGCTCCCCCTGCTTGTGCTCTCTCTCTCTGACAAAAAAATAAATAAAATCTTTAAAAAAATAAAATAAAAAATAACATCTTTTCTAATTCTCAGGAGCCTTAGTGTTGTAAAACCCTGGGGTACTTTTAGTCCCCTCAAGGGACAGTAACAAAATTCCTTAGAAACTAAAGGCAACAACAACATTGAAATCATTGTATTTTAGGATCTGTCGTATGGGGGAAAATAAAAATGAAAGCATAGATCGATCCCCAAGCATTTGGAAATCATCAATGTTCACCAGCAACCTTGGTCTTCCTCTCGGTATTGAAGATTGCAGTCTTTCAACTCTTTGAAAACCTGAAGTGAAATCTCTCAGTATTTTAATTTGCATTTCTTTGCTAACAGCTCAGTTAAACATTTTTTCATATGTTTTTAGATATTTAAATTCTTCTCTTTTTATTGTTGTTGGATTAACTGTTGTGTCCTTTGCCCATTTATCTTCATGTTCTTTATCTTTTTACATGTCTTTTTTTTATTAATTTAAAAGATTTTATTTGTAAGTAATCTCTACATCCAATGGGGGTCGAATTTACAACCTGGAGGTCAAGAGTTGAATGCTCTGCTGACTGAGCCAGCCAGGCTCCCTTCTATGTAAGTTTCTATGTAAGTTCTTCTATGCTTTCTTTTGTGTTGTTACATATATTCAGGTTTGTTAATCTCTTATTTTTATCCTTGTAGATTTCTTGCTTCACTTTTTTTTTTTTAAGATTTTATTTATTTATTTGAGAGAGAGAGAATGAGAGAGAGCACATGACAGGGGGGAGGGTCAGAGGGAGAAGCAGACTCCCCGCCGAGCAGGGAGCCCGATGCGGGACTCGATCCAGGGACTCCAGGATCATGACCTGAGCCGAAGGCAGTTGCCCAACCAACTGAGCCACCCAGGTGCCCCTCTTGCTTCACTTTTAACTTGAGGAAGATACTATTCATGCACTTATACTTCTACTTCTTTCGAGGGGTAAAATTTATCATAAATCAATGACAAAAACAGTTTATTTTAGATTTTATAGAATTTAAGATGCATGAATATTTCCCCATCTGTAAAAAAAAACCCAAAAACCTATAGGACACGACTGAGAAAGTGTAACACACAGGTACGTGTAAGAGAAGATAAGCAGTTACAACACATTCCTTCCTTCATTTTCTCCATCCCTCCTTTCTAGATAAAAAACTGTTTCATTGTGCTTCTTGCCCTATCATGTTGAGTCCTGCTCATTTCCTATACTGAAATATTCCCTACCTTTACCCTGATTCCAATCCTCCCATGTTTGATAGAAATATTGTCTCTGCACCTATGATATGTTTTATTATGAAGATTCTATTATATTAATTTTATTACCTACCTGTCTCTACAACTATTGTGCATTCCTTGAGAAGTCTAGCACAGTGATTGACATGTAGTTGTGTGGTGTGTGGTGTGTGTATGTATGTGTAAGCCTATTCTTTTCCTTTATGTGTTCAGAATTTAACTAACATCATGCTATAATGTTTTATTCCCTACGGTGTTACAGAGTTTGCGATGATAGTATAAATTTAGTGTTGCAAAGCTTACGTTTCAGTAGTGGTTGGTTTCTTCCTAGACTTTTATTTATTTATTTTAAAAAGAGAGAGAGAGAGTGAGCGTGCAAGCTGAGGTGGGGGGAGGGGCAGAGGGAGAGAGAGAGAATTCTCAAGTAGACTCAGCACTGAGTGTGGAGCCCAGCGCTGGGGCTTGATCTCCTGACCCTGAGATCATGACCTGAGCCAAAATCAAGAGTCAGATGCTTAACAGACTGAGCCACACAGGTGCCCCTCTTCCTAGACTTTTAGGGTAAAATTGATGCTAGATAAATAAACCTAAAATAGATTAAAACTGTAAACCAGTCAATTTTAACTCTTGGCCAAATTAAGTAACCAATTATTTAGTAATTACAAATACATATTAGTAACTACATGAATTAATAATGGTTAAGCAAATAAATTTACTATTCAAATACTTGTATAAATATATACTTATATAAATATAATATATGCAATATATGTGATATGTGCATACAAATATATTATGATTTATATATAAATATATAATATATGGGAAAATATAATTAAAAGCAAGTTTTAAAAATACCATAGCATTAGTTTAATATATTATATTTTACATATTACTAATATAAGTATATAAGTAATATATTACTGAATCAAATTTGATTTGATTTTACTATTGTTTAATTTGACTCTTTTGTTATGATATATTTTTTCAAAAATCAAATTAACAACAGGGCACGTGGGTGGCTCAGTTGGTTAAGCATCTGCCTTTGGCTCTGGTCATGATCCCAGGGTCTTGGGATGGGGCCCTCGGTTGGGGTCTCTGCTCAGGGTGGGGCCTGCTTCTCCCTCTCCCTCTCCTGCTCCCCATGCTATGCTCTCTCACTCTCTCTCTCTGTCAAATGAATAAATAAAATCTTTAAAAAAATTGAATTAACATGTAAATGATTTCTTCCTTCACTAGGAAACTGCAAAGAACTGTGGTTTTTGACCACTGAGGTCATGTTGCCGAGAAATAGCATTTTTTCCTAAAATTTTAAATAATTTCTGCAACTTCGCATCAGTTTGCAAAAGTGGAAAATAAATTTAAAGATAGCAGGATATGCCACCCTAAAATATACTACTTTGGTATTAAGGATTATTGTGAGCTGAGACAAGAAGCAAAATAAAAGAAAAGCTCTCTGCTCTCTGTCCACCCAGTTGCCTAAAAGCAGGACATAAACTTGTATATGTGCTCCCCCACCCCCCACCCCAAGAAGGACACAAGTTAATGACTTCAGACAACTCTGGACTTTTATCAGCCCAGAGACCAGAGGACGCTTTATATAAACAAACCTTACTAAAACTAGCCTTATCTACCATTAGTTTCCCCATATATTTGCCTTCCCATAATGTGTTCAGTCCTAGAAACTCAAAGTCTTTTCCTTTGTCTTGTCACTTCTCTACAAAATTACTGTTCTTTGTTAAAATGCTATATAAATTCAAGTTCTACCCACCCCTTTGAGTTCCTCACCACTGAGTACTCCACATAAATGCAGGATGCACCTGTTAATAAACAACTGTTTTTTTCCCTTGTTAATCTTTTGCCAGACTAATTTGCAGGGACCCAGTCAATGAACCTGAGATGGGCAGAGGAAAAAGCATTTTTTCCTTCCACAGATTCAACTTTTAACTTATACAGGCTTAGTTTCATTTTAAGTGAAAAAGTATTACATATCATACCATTTTCAGTGCCAAAACTTATATTAGATAGTTTCTGAGGCAAAATCTGAAATTACTTTATTCTGAAAGATAATTGTTCTCGGTTCTGATAGTTATTTCAATAGGGACAAAATCAGTCAATTAAATACATATCTTTAAAATGTAAAAAACTCAATACATAGTTTATAAGCCAAATACATGGATGGTAGTGTATTATCTTTTGATCATTTTCTCTATGAAATCGAGTAAGTCCTTTTTGTTTTATACTGACTTCGTATTCAAAACTCACACAGGAATATTTCAAAATATACAATGTAATTCTCATTTGAAACTATAGACTTTTCGCTGCCTTTTCAAATTGTGTACTAAATGTGTCAAACACAGTTATGTAATATTACAGAAGCATAACAATTGCAGAAAATATGTCAACACTACCTGTGAGAGTTTGTCTTAAAACACAGAACTATTTTAGCTTTTTTAAACCAAAATATTCTTGTTGTTAAAAAACAATCATCTTAATAAGCTGTTGAAATAATTGAGTATAACACTTCATAAACCCATATTTTTACACATTAAAAAACTGAATTAGCCTTGCAAATGGACCTTTTTCCATTGGCATATTTGACTTACAGAAGTTTACTTAAAAGCAATATGTAGATAATTGTCTATAAAAGACAATAAGACTTATTTTAATCTCTGTACAATGTGTCTGGAAAATACTTGTATCTTTTTGATTAGCAAAATACTATAACACACAGAGATATTGGGAATTGGTGAATAATTTCACAAAACACTGCAATTTAGAATTTCCTTCAGTCAGCGTGTCATAGATAAAAAGTACTTGTGCAATTATTAGCTCTCTAAATGTAAAAGATTGAAAAATAATTGTGTAAGTTTAAATTATTTTTGTTGAAATGGCTATCTCAACCTGGAAATAGAGAGTGCAATATACTAAAGAGACAAGTGATAGATATATTAATGACCAAGAAAAAAATCTGAGACTTTTCAAAATACATTTGAATTCTTATTTTTGAACAGAAGAGTTCAGGAGCCAGCCTCTGGATTTTTCCTATCTCCAGCTCTATTCTAACACAGATGATAGTAACTTCCTTCAAAAAGAAAACAGGATTTGAATTCAACTTTCATAACTAGTAGCTAGATATTTTCCACCTTGATTCACAGAAAGTTTATGTGTAAGTCTGATTTCAAATGTTTGAAAACCACAAATGCAGAACTCATATTTTTCTTTTAAAATGTGGATATAAAATTAATTCCATATTTTTCTCTCTGGACCAGTAAAATAAAATAAAGCAAAACAATTTTTGTTGGAAAAATATGATTTTAAACTGTCGCTGCTGGCAGATACATACTGATTTATGAGTTTCCCATGAGGAAGAAAGATAGAATATCATTTTCCTTAGGAAACTTGATACTAACCATTCTCATAATTGTTATATGTTTGTATTATAACAATATTTCTTTTATTTTGACATTATATAAACAAAACTTTATAGTAAGCTACCATGATACATTCATGTTTTTATTTTTTTCTCTCAGAACAGTCATTTTCTCACATGACAAGCATTTTGTACTGTTACGAATTTACTGTAGCCATGGTAAGGATAAAACTGTGAGCTCTAATATAAACACTTTGAAGAGCAAAAGAAGTATTCAATGTCCATTCACATATTACTACATAGCTCCCTAGGATCCTTTTATGACTATGTCACAATATTCATTGCCACTAGATAAAATTATACCTGGTAGAGGAATTTTCTAATATTTCCTTATTATGCTGTAATGTTATGGCACAGAGCACAGAAAAAAAGTCTGTAAAACCCTCTTCAGGGGCGCCTGGGTGGCTTAGGTGGTTGAGTGTCTGCCTTCAGCTCAGGTCATGATACTGGGGTCCTGGGATCGAGCCCCATGTCGGGCTCCTGGCTCAGCGGGGAGCCTGCTTCTCCCTCTCCCTCTGTCTCTCCCCCTGCTCGTGCTCTCCCTCTCTCTGTATCTCTGTGTCTCAAATGAATAAATAAAATCTTAAAAAAAAAAAAAACCTCTTCAGAAGAAGCAGTGACAACTTCCTAACTATTCAGATTTAGCAATATTTTATACATTACTTTTACAAATACACTTTAAGAAGCAATCATTAAGGTAAAACATTAGTGTGAATTTATTTGGAAACAAGTATTCCATAAACTCAATGCAGGTAGGAATTCTGTGCTCCTGAGAAAAGGAAGGATCTGGAGAAAGCATCCAGCCTTTCACTCCCCATTAGGCTAAACTAGATTTGGGTTCTGTTCACATGGTGCTCTACACACTGAGTTCAGTTAAGTAGGCATCTGTCAAAGGGTGGACATTTTTACTCTTTATCTGATTTACCATTAGGTACACAGACTTTGAGAAAGATCTAATGGAGAGTAAGTCAGCTCTTGTTGAAAGGTATTTTTATCTCTTTAAATCCAAGTTATTTTAAATGGGTAAAGAGTCTTTCAGGGTTTTTCTTATATGAACTTTACAATACTAGAAAATTCCTCTCACGTCTTTGGGTCACAATATGAGGCTGGCAGACTCCATGGGGATGAAATAGATTTTCAAAAGCTTTTCACAGTAGTTGAGTAGAGAGTTAGTCGAGTTACTAACAACAAATGGGTTTGGGTTGGCAAGAAAATTGAGGTGTTGCCTCTAGTCATCCTTTGAAGAAAGATTTGCATACCGACAAAAATACAGGACAAGCCATTGCAACTAATTGGGCCAGACAGGAAATAAAAGGAAGTGCAGCTGTGTGTTTTATGGAGGTGCATTTGTGTTTTTATGTCTAATCACAGCAGTTTGGAAGCTGGTTTTCCTCCAGTATGTCACAGATCACCAGTGTTACCAGAGAGGCCCCTCCTGGGAACCTTGCACTTTGTTGCCAGAAATGAGCTAGGAAGCATGTTCTTCACTGAAGCAGGGGAACCTGACATGACATGGATAGTCTGACTTTTCTGCTTTAAGTGCTTGGTACAGACCACTGCAGACATCTCAGGGTGACTCCTTCCTTTATCCTTATGCCTAATTTTATACACATTTTATCTCTTTCAGGGCAATTACAATGTATTGTAAAGTATCTACTCATTGCTTTTTCTCCCTCACTATATTGGGAGTTGGGGACTGGAATTGGGGACAAGATCCACAGCTTCTAACTTATCTTTGATACCTAGTGCGTGAGGAAAGGAGAGACGGAGAAAGGGTGGAAATGATGCTGGGCTTACTAATTAAAGTCCTATCACATGCTTACTACCTACGGTGCACTGCCTCTCATGAATCTTAACCCTGGTCAGTTAGAACGTACAGACTTGTGTCTTCCAGTTTGGTAGCGGTTCACCACATGTGGCTACTGAGCACCTGAAATGTGGCTGGTTCA
This sequence comes from Mirounga angustirostris, assembly GCF_029215605.1. NCBI lineage: Eukaryota > Metazoa > Chordata > Mammalia > Carnivora > Phocidae > Mirounga > Mirounga angustirostris. The sequence continues at coordinate 83,897,990 of NW_026991720.1, read as the reverse complement.
AACTGAGATGTGCTATTAGTAAAATATGCCCGTGGAATTTTGAAGACAGTAAAATATTTAATGTAAAATTATAAAAAAATAATCCTTATGTTGATTACATGTTGAGATATAATATTTTAGATATATTGGGATAAATCAAATATATTAAAATCTATTTCATGTTTTTTTAAAGATTTTACTTATTTATTTGAGAGAGAGAGAGTGTGATATGATAGAGCACAAACAGGGGGGAGCTGCAGAGGGAGAGGGAGAAGCAGGCTCCCCGCTGAGCAGGGACCCCAACATAGGGCTCAATCCCAGCATCCCGAGATCATGACCCAAGCCGAAGGCAGATGCTTAACTAACTGAGCCACCCAGGCGTCCCCTATTCCATGTTTCTTTCTGCTTTTCTAATGTGGCTACTATAAAGTTTAAAATTATATATGTAGCTCATGTTGTATTTCTATGGGAAAATATTAGTTTAGACCATCTATGAATTTACCTTATAGTTGGAAATAAGGAGGGTGCAGGATGAAGGTAAAATATCAACAACAATGTTATTATCTCCTAAGGCAGGAACTGCTAGGCACACAATATATACATTATCTATTTAATTCTCATAATTGTTACCTTTCTTGTGTGTTTTATAGTACCTCTCAATGATAATACTTATGATGTATTATAATTTGTCTACATCTGTCTATATCCTCAACTAGATTACACGTACCATGAGAACAGAATCCTGTTGGTTTTTTTCTTTTTTTCCCCCTTGGTATTACAACCTTAACATTCAGCATGATTTCTAGCATACAGAATGCTCATAAAATTTCTGTTGAATGAATTAACAGATATCTGAAAAAATGCAGGAAAAGTTAGTCTTAAATGTGGAAGCTAAGGCCCATAGAAGTTCAGAAATTTGACTTCATTCACACAGCAGGAATTTAAATCCACGGGATTCCAAATCCTGTATTTTCCCACTGTATTTCAGGAGAATCAGAAAAAGATCAATTAACTCAAAGTAAACTAACTTTGAAGAACTAAGAGGAAGGTCAGTGAAGAAAATAAAACCATCAAGCCTAATGCATTTATTTTTTGGATAAAGACCTTTATTACACGTGACTGGTTCTCAAACTTTTGGTGCACAAGAATTTTTTTTTTAGGATCACTTTCTTAATGTCATGTTACAAGTTTTATTTTTAATATCTGTTAAGTGAGAAAATATATGACAGAAAGCTATAATAAAAAGAGTAGCATGTATATGAACAAAACCTACAGATTTAGCTACTTCTTAAAAAATTCTTTCGCATATGCTCCCTTGTCCTGCTCTGACCCCAGGATATGGACCATTACTATTGAAAGAACTAAATTTTCTTGTACGTTTTACAAATTTATTATCCCTGTTGCACTGGGATCTTGGAAGGAGAATCATCAGTTAATGGAACATGTACTAAATGCAGAGGGGAAGCTGATGAACTGAGTCCAAGATCCACAAGAGAGCAAAGAGAACAGCAAGGGGACTCAGTCATGCTTTCACTTTGTGTTTTCACAACCTGCCGCTTCCAGAATTCAAAAACACAGATTTATTAAAATGTGTGAGGTAGATGTAAGGGCAATAGGAATTGAAATATAAGAAAGAATAGTGGGGGAAGTCTTTATAGAATAAGTGAGATTAAAAGTGGAGCTTGCTATATTAAAGCCAGTAATAAAATTGATACAAAAATAAAATTTAAACTCTGCAATGCAAAGCCAGCAGGATGAATGTTTTGGTTCTCCATGGCATTGTTTACATTTGTCAACATGTCTTTCCCCTCTAAATTAAATGACAGTAGAAGGCAGGGACTGTGTTGCATCATCATTGTTCCCACAATAGCATTTGTCATTGTCCTTTCTTCCCCCCAGAGTCTGGATTCTAAGTACATTTGCTTTAAAAAATTAGTCTTATTCAATAACCATGGATATTCTTCCATTAGATTCCTGGATGGTACATAGTTGATGCTCAATAGGCACTTGTTGAATGACTACATAAATAAATCCAGAATAAATAAGTAAGGTATGGATGGATGGAAGGATGAACTGTTCTTCTGTAAAGTGCACAGGATGCAAAGTCAGGGAGAGAAGAATAGGATTAGAAGGGTATCATTGCATGAGGAAAAGTGAGTAAGGTGAAAACAAGTGAATTATGGCAGGGGTGCCTGGGTGGCTCAGTCGTTAAGCATCTGCCTTTGGCTCAGGTCGTGATCCCGGGATCCTGGGATCGAGCCCCGCATCGGGCTCCCTGCTCAGCGGGAAGCCTGCTTCTCCCTCTCCCACTCCCCCTGCTTGTGTTCCCTCTCTCACTGTGTCTCTCTCTGTCAAATAAATAAATAAAATCTTTTAAAAAAAAAAAGAATTATGGCAGATTCTGTGGGAGAGAAGATGACATAGGCTGATGACTAGGCAGTATTTGATCAAAAGTGCAGAGATAATAAAACTCAGTATGCAGAGAATATAATATCTTTGAGTTTTGGTAATTACTGGGGAGGGAAATTACAAATATAAGCATAAATAATATTATTGTTAGTATAATTAAACATATTAATGCTGATGGTTAATAACATGCATTAAGCAGATGCAAGATATTGAACAAACCAGAAAAAAATGGCCTCTCAGTAGTACACATTATTGTTACAAAACAGCATGTTACATAAAAAGCATTTCAGCAGAGATTTTGGCCATTTACTCACTATGGGAATGGATATTTAGTGGGGGGGGGGGAGGAAGAGAGGGAAGTGAAGAAATAAGCCCTATGTAACAGCACCTTTCAAAGTCAATCAAAGGAGGGCTGAGTGATGTTCTCCAGAACTTAACTGGTATAGCACAACCTGACAACATAGCATTGTGTATTACATTATGCATTAAAATGACATTGTATATTGTATAAATTGAATTCACTTTATTTTTATTTATTTATTTTAAAGATTTTATTTATTTGATAGAGAAAGACACAGCGAGAGGGGGAACACAAGCAGGGGGAGTAGGAGAGGGAGAAGCAGGCTTCCCACAGAGCATGGAGCCCGATGTGGAGCTTGATCCTAGGACCCTGGGACCATGACCTGAGCCGAAGGCAGGCGCTCAATGACTGAGCCACCCAGGTGCCCCTATTTTTATTTTTTTTAAGATTTTATTTATTGAGAGAGAGAGAGACAGAGACAGAGACAGTACAAGCAGGGGGAGAGGGAGAGGGAAAAGCAGACTCCCCCCTGAGCAGAGAGGCTGATGCAATGTGGGGCTCTATCCCAGGACCCTGTGATCATGACCTGAGCTGAAGGCAGATGCTTAACCATCTGAGCTACCCAGGTCCCTTGAATTCACTTTAAAAAAGACAACCTGGTAAACCTTGGTCCTTGAGCTGAGTTTCTTATTTTATCTTTGAATTTCCCAGTGTCAAAAAACATAGTGTGATCAAATGCAAGAGTCAACTCTTCTTGGTACTTAGAATGGTTTTGTGTACCAACAGCAAGAGAGTGTACATGTTAAAGCTAAGGTCTAACAGTAGGATAATAACTAAAAATAGCTGGTGGACCAACTAGAATTTACTGTAAATCATAGCTCAAAGGAAAAAAATAAATGGAAGCATTTTTATAAGTATATATTTTCTGACTAAAATGCCAACTAATCAGTTGGGAGGGTGATTTCTTGTTTTGGGTTTATACGGTACAACAAATAGCCTCAGTCTCAATTGGTATTTTCCTGTGGGGCTTTAACTGAAATCTAAATTAGAACATGGATAAGTTTAAATGTATCCTGGCCATTTAATAGTCCTATAAGAGAAATAGTTCTTAAGATATTATGTACAAGGCTTTTGTATACAATTATACACATCAAACAAACCCTGATACTTGGCTTTATGTAAGTGAGTGGGAGAAAGGAACTAATATCTAAGGTAAGACCAGACATTCTAGAAACTGTTATCATTAAACTGGGTTGCAAATTATAATATTGTATTTTTGAAATTATAATATAAGCCTTGGTCCTAGGTCTTTGGGAATTTGAAATTATTTTCTATTTCGTGATAAAATCTTAAATCAAGTAGTCATTGTCAAGTCTGACTTTATGTCATTGTGAGAGAACAATACATTTATCACTTATGTCTACAAAATTATTGGAACTAAACTAAGTGGAATCTAAGAAGGCCCCTCTTTTACGCACTGATAAAATAAACTTTGTATATTCAGTGACGGTGCCATTTCCTCATTCCTTGAACGATCTTCCTTTGATAAGGGTTATAGGTTAGCTTTCCCTAGGTGCTGGAGCTGCAAGGGCAAAGAAGACCCAACAGCTCCTCCCTGAAGAGGTTTAACAGCCTGTGGTCCAGGTATACAGTAAGTAGAGAGACAGTTCAACAACTGTCTTTAATAAAGTTGACAGGAATGGACAGGGTGCGTGGGGATCACAGGAGGGAGGGATTCCTTTTGTCTGGAGCAGTCTGGAGGCTTCACAGGGGAAGTAATGGGGGGCACTGGAGCTATAGTATACAGAATGAGCTGGAGTTTGGCTATCAGGGAGGAGGGATAGGAATGGGAAGGAAGGGAATTTAAAATAAAGGAAACAGCATGACAAGCATTAATGGGGTGTGAAATGTTATGCTGGGGAATGGCACAGCACTTAATGTGACTGGAGTAGGCTCCGGTGTGAGGGAAGCAGGGGGAGTAAACAGAAGATGAAACTGCAACAGTAGATTAGGGGTGGATGGCAGGTGTTTTGCATGGGATTGAGAGCATCTACCTTATCTTGTAGGCACCTGGGAACCATTGAAGGTGTACTATCCAAAAAACCAATTCTAAAATATTTGCGAACAGTTTATCTGAGAGAGAAAACATTGTTTTCAAGCTTTTAAACCTAAATTATTTTAGAAGAAGTCCTATTTGCAGAAATACAAAAAATGTGAACGTCAGCTCCATGTGTCTGATGGTTCACAAATTTTCAATTTCTAAAGCCTAAAATACAACCCTATAAATGTTTTCTAAAGTTGTTAGCCACCATCTCCACTTTCCGTTTTCCTTTAGAGACGGAAGATCTTCTCAACCAATGAGAACATTTTAATACCTCAATAATGTTATTCTGCACTGGGAGGGGGGCAGGATTTACAGAAAAAGTCATGTTATCTGGGTCAGGGCAGACTGCCGCAAGGTTGCTGGATGATTTTGAAAAAAATCAGTTTTCCTCTTTGGGCCTCAATTGTCTTATCCGTGAAATGAGAAAAACTGGACTAGACGGTTTTTTAAGGGTCCTCTCCAGGTTCAGCACTTAAACATTTTAGGACTCTCATCTGTGTAAGGACCAATTTACATGTCCAAACCAGTAACACTGGGCTGATACATAATTTAGGTCAACTGAATCTGACAAAAGATTCAAGCCACTAGTGGAAGAAAATGGTGTCTGAAATTATCCGGATTCATTTATAGTTCGCAAATATGCAGACTTGCATTTAGAACATTATTGAATCATCACAGCATTAGAGGGACATTAGAGGTTTGGGGGAAGTAAAGTGAAGAGAGTGAGTCCAGCTCCGCATATATTGATGTTGAGACGCCACCAGTGGAAATGGCTAATAAGGAGTTGGAAGTGTGATTCTGAAATTCAAAAATAATTTTTCTCTGGAAACATAAATTTGAAAGTCATTGTAGAAGAGGTAGCTGAGGCAATGGGAGGGGCCGGGAATGCCTTGAGGGGGGTATGTAGCTTCAAAGAGAGGGCAGTGGAGGTGGAACAGTAAAGTAAGATGAGACTCTTCAGAGGGAGACCAGGAGAGAAAGTCTGCGGGAGTTCTCAAGTAAGCTGTTGCTCAGAAGATCAACATGGTCAACATGCGACACACAGGGCACGGGAGAGAGGAGATCTTTGCATGCTGTGATTCCAGAAGGCCAATGATAACCTTGTAAAAGTTTCGGTGGGATGCGGAGAAAGGGAGAGTGCAGAAGGCGGAGCACTTACTTTGAGTTTCACTCAGAATCTGTGTTGTACTTAGACACAACCGAAGATTGTCTGGCTACTCTGAAGAGTGAATTTATACAGTACTTTTTAAAAAGTCAATGGGAACATACTCTAGCCATTATAAACTTTTAGTAAGAAGCTACACAAATAATTGTGAAGCATTTCCCCAAGATGCAAACTGGGGCATCTTTTTCTTCATGATTCCATTCCTAGAAGGCAACTGAGGTGTGGGAAGACTGATCCCCAGAATGAAGCATTAATTTTAGTAACTTGGATACCACATAAATGCCCACAAATAAGGGAATGGTTAAATTGAATATGAGAAAATATGATTCACATTACATTTAGTGGCATGGTAGAAAAGAATAAGATATAATATGTAAACATATATTATTATGTAAAAAGAAAGCAGACTATCAAACAGCATATCTGGAATAATTGTCTAATTTTGTTTAACAAAAATACCAAAAAGTTTACACACAGAAAAGACTGGAAGGAAATACACTAAAATTTAAGAGTAGTTTTCTTTGAATAAAAAATAATGTGGTTGAGTTTAACCAACTGAGCCACCCAGGCGCCCATGTGGTTGAGTTTAATTTTAATCTTTGCCCTTTTTTACTTTCCAAATTCTAAATAAAATATATATTACTTTTATTAACAGAAAAAAATCCATTAACTTCTAATTTTGAAAGACTAAAGGAGGGAGCAACTGAAATAAAACAAGTTTTTTTTCCGCCCTGAAAACACACACATGCATCCATCCACTCATATCATACAAATGCCTGTGGGTGTGCTTAGAACACACACACACACACACACATGCACACCTCTCTCTTTAGCAGAAAAGAGGTAGAACTATATTCTTCTTGTTGTTTATGGAATTGGGGCAGCCCTGCACCCTCAGGTTTGGCAGGAAAGTGACCTGCATCTGGCTTCAGAACAAAAGGTTAAGTAAGTTTAACAATTGTTTAGAACTAATGTTTAAACATGCTTTTTGCACTCAAGTGCAAAATACACAAAATAGGTAAATACTAGGAGTTGGTAAGATATCTGTTCAGAAATTCCAACTGATAATTATTTTAGACATTTAAATAATGAGGTTTCATGGATTCTGTTATCTGAAAACTACATGCCCTGATTTAACCTAAGTGAGACGGTGATGGAGTTAAATGATAAGAGATTTCATAAAAAGGTCAAAGTTAGGAAATCATGAAACTCCCCACCCATCTTTTAAAAATTGTTGAATGTTTTTATTTATGTACAGCCAGGAATTATTTTAAGACTTCACATAAAGCCTGTGCCTCATCTTCCTCTAGTTTTCAGCTAATAATAAACCAGAATAAGATTAAATTATATCTTCGTGCTGTTAATTAATTGTGTACTAAGCAGGGGCTCTCCAGACCTATAGGGCTGTATAAATTCTCAGTGACCCTAATTCCATCTAAATGTGCTAAATGTGCTGATGGGTGGAGCATGGAAGTCAGAGAGAGGGCACTGGAATAGGGTGCAGTCTTCAAAAACAGGTAGACTGCAGTTCAAAAGGCTTATAAGATATTCAGAAATGAAATAAGGACACTATTATACTAGCTCTGAATACATAATATGCTAAGCAGAGAAGCTTTAAGAACATTCTTTCTGGGTGTACTGGATGCATGCACTAGACGCTAAAACATAATGCCCAAGTTCAAAATAAAAAAGGCTAGTTCTATGGAAGAAAAATACTACGTAATTTGGCATGAAATATATTTCCTCTGCTCCCATTTTCTGACTCTAAAGTATAAAATGGAAAGAAATATTTCCGGCAAATGGCTCAAGGAGTCCCAAAGCAGCACCAGGTACCGTAAAGAAGACATCCTCAGCCCCACAAATAGGAGCAAGGAGATCTGTCAGTGGCAGTGGTAATGGTTTTAAAGGCCTGTAAACATTTAACCAGATGTTCTGTAAGACTTTGAGCATGAGCACCAATTACTCTCACAATGATAAAGTTTAAATGTTGTTAGCTTTAAAGTTTTTTTTTTTTTGAAGATTTTATTCATTTATTTGTCAGAGAGAGAGAGAGCACAAGCAGGGGGAGCGGCAGAGTAGGAGGGAGAAGCAGACTCCCCGCTGAGCAGGGAGCCCGATGTGGGGCTCGATCCCAGGACTCTGGGATCATGACCTGAGCCGAAGGCAGACGCTTAACTGATTGAGCCACCCAGGCATCCCAGCTCTAAAGTTTCAATGTTTCATCTTTTGGAACTGGGACCTGATCCAAACCTTTGTATGTAGATGAGCATCAAGGATCCAAGCTGGGTAGGGATTTCTGGGAGGCAGGGCTATTGACTGGAGTGGGTGGTGGGGGCAACTCCCAGCCCTAGGGACCAGAATAGACAAGAATGGAAGCCTACAAACTGGCTCAGAGTGAGTATGGACGTCAGCTGCTAGACACAGGAATGGGCCAGTGTAGGAAGGCAAAGAAATGTCTGAAGTAACAACATGGAGGCAGTTGTTGCCAAGATGTAACATGGTCTGAAGTGAAGTGAGTATGTTGGAAAAATCAAGATGAGCTGGTGGAATTCTTAAGGAAAGATGCAAAAGACTCCCACCCACAACGACATGATGTGGGGGGAGTGGAAGGACCGGTGAGCAAGAGGCACTGATGTGGTAAGCCAGGGCTGAGGCCAAGAATGCAGAGGGAATCTGTTACAAAAGAATTCTGTAGTAGAGATACATATTAAATACTTATCATTTATGTTACACACATTGTCACTTTTAATTTAATTAAATGCTTCAAACACTATATAAATTATTTAAATCTTTTAATCTAAGTTTTGTTATGGTTAAAAAGAGTGAGGTTTATTTTCTGTAGGTTTCTTAAGTTATATTAGGCATGGTTTAGAAGGGCATATTCTAAGTATTTTTTTGTCTCCTAAAATAACTTTAAACTTGTAAGGATTTAAAAAGGATTATATATGTATATACATAAGGCAATGAATGATGGTCACTGAAAAACTACCAAAACATCCTTATCTTTCTTTCAATAAAAGATAAAACCTTAAGAAAAGAAAGTGGTAAGATCAGGAAGTATAAATCCATTCTCTATTATTTCAGGTAAGTAACTAAATATAGCTGCTTTGGGGGCAGGACAGAGTGAAGATTTTGCCATCCATCATTCCATTTCCTGAGACGAATACACTGAAAGGCTGCTATTTTATGTTGAAGCAAACTAAGACTACTGAAATGACCCATTCTTGTTCTCAACTAGCCATAAAAATGAACAAATTTCTTAACAAAAACATTCATTGCTTCTGCTCGGAGACATTCACTCATGGTTGAAAGAGGGAAGGGATTCATAGTCACAGACCTCTCTGAAAGCTTCCCCCTCACTGCCCACCCCCCTCCTTTATCTCCATCTCCACGAGTTTATCAGTCCATCTTTCCTAGTGCCACACACTGCCAGGCTTTCACTTACTCACTATAATATTTATTATTCTACAGTATATTATTTATTTTCATGTTTGTTTTCCATCCTAGATTGTGATTTTTCTTTAAGATTTTATTTATTTAGAGAGAGTGAGCGATGAGGGAAGGGCAGAGAGAAAAGGAGAGAGAGAAACCCAAGCAGACTCCATGCAGAGAACGAGCTCAATGTGGGGCTTGATCTCACAACACTGAGATCATGACTTAGGCTGAAATCAAGAGTGGGGCACTCAACAAACTGAGCCACCCAGGTACCCCCTAGACTGTGAGTTTTGTTTTGTTTTTTTAAGATTTTATTTATTTATTTGAGAGAGAGAGAGCATACATGTGCGCACGAGCTGGGGGAGGGGCTGAGGAGAGGGAGAAGCAGACTCCCCGCTGAGCAGGGAGCCCGATGTGGGGCTCGATCCCAGGACCCTGGGATCATGACCCAAGCCGAAGGCAGATGCTTAACCCACTGAGCCACCCAGGTGCCCCCACAGACTGTGAGTTTTTATTTATTTATTTATTTATTTATTTATTTATTTATTTAAAGATTTTATTTATTCATTTGACAGAGAAAGACAAAGCGAGAGAAGGAACATAAGCAGGAGGAATGGGAGAGGGAGAAGCAGACTCCCTGCTGAGCAGGGAGCCCGATGCGGGGCTCGGTCCCAGGACCCTGGGATCATGACCTGAGCCGAAGGCAGACGCTTAACAACTGAGCCACCCAGGCACTCCCAGACTGTGAGTTTTTAAAGAACAAAACCAAATCTTACTCATCCATGTTTCCAAATTATAGCAAACTTACCTTGTACTTAACAGGTGTTAATAAGTGCTGAGTCATTTACAGGTACTATTACATTTGGATGACACAATCATTCTGCCAGGCAGACATTATTGTGCTTGTTCTATTGATTAAGAAACAAGTTTGAAGAGGTTGGATAAACTGTCTACAGTTACACAGACTTCAGTGGTAGAGTTTAGATTCAAAGCTTTTACTTTTTATAAATTCTGACATGAACTTTAATTTTCATACTTAAAAGCTCTGAAACTGGGATGTGTTTCACCATTTATGGCAAGTTTTAATCCCTGTCATCCAGGCAGCAGTTGTCACTTTTGTGTGTGTGAGGACCTTTGAGTTAGGGGCATGGTTGGTATAACACATGATGAGCTCAGCTGCTGTTTAAAATGTCTTCCAAAAGATTATACCATGATTCATCCTGAAAGAAAATTTATTGCAAATGCAGAAAGAAACAGCAGCAGAAGAGCAAAGCATAAATTGGATACTAGTGAAGCAAATATTCATAATTGGAAGAATGATTGCAATTCCGTATTTTTCTTTTGCTAAGCAATAACCAAATACATTATGAAATCTATCAAAGGAAGATCTACTCACAAATAGATAAAACAATGTTAACATTTGTTGGGATCAGTCAGTAAAACAGAAAGACACCAGAAGGCAGAGAAGATGAAGGTGAAGGTCAGCACATTGATGCTTTTAACTGAAAAAAGAACAATTAGGGCAATAATGAGAGAGAATGATCATTGTTTTCAAATAGAACTTTCTATGATGAAAGAAATATTCTATAATCTGTATTGTCCAATATGGTGCCACTGAAATATTCAGTTACTAAGCATGTGAAATATGGCCAGTGTGACTAAGAAAATGTTTTTTAATGTCATTTAAATTAATTTAAATATAAATAGTCACATGTTGTTCCTGGCTACCCTACTGGACCGTACAGAACGAGATGGTGCTGTGTAAACCAATCTCCCTTACTAAAAATAAAACCACAGGCCCAAAATGGTGTCACTTAGGCCAAGCCCCCAAACCAGGGCTTAACACCTAATCTAGTTACAGTTTCAACCTCCCCCAGAAACACAGTCTTAACTGGCAGTCAGGAATTTTCTGATCAGTGCCAATGAAGTAATTGGCCACATGGGTCCTTTTCATTCTCAAAGGAAGATGAGGTCATCTGCATGACAAGACTACCGGCTCTTTCCTCTTTGGGAAAGAGACCCTGCTTGGAACAATCTTTTTCTCTTGTAGTAACTTTCTTGTCCCGCCCTCCTTCCTATAAAAACTTTCCATTTTGTACAAGTCCTTGGAGGTGTCCTCTACTTGCTAGAACTGTTTAATAAAGTCAATGAGATCTTCAAATTTACTCAGTTGATTTTTGTTTTTTAACACTCTCTTTAGGGAAGTTGGCTCGTTAGGGAAGTTAAATTTGATGGTACAGTGAGTTTTGGTATTCTCATCTGGAAAGTGAAAATATAATCTATTTCAAAATGTTGTTGTGGGGGTTTAATGAGATGCTATAATGGGCTGTGTTTAGCATAAAGCCTGGTACATGGTAAATGAAAAGAAATGAAAGTAGTAGTAATAGGGAGAGTAGGACTAGTAGTACTTATGGTAACGGCATCACTTTTATCTTTGCTGACAAACAGCAAGTAAGGTTTGCAATTAGCAGGAGGTCAGAAAAGAATACCCTCTCTGTCTCTCCCCAAAAGACGGTAAGCTGCCTAGCAATTAGAAAATTCATTACAGATAGTAAATTAGGCTATGCATAATCTCAACAAATATTGAGCAGCCTAAAATTCCTAGAAAGTGAATTAGTGCACAAGCAATGCTTCTGAATATGCACCTGCATTTTGAAAATCCAAGTTCTAGTGTCTTGGACCCATCCTCTAATCCTTTTTTTTTTTTTTTTAAGATTCTATTTATTTATTTGAGAGAGAGAGTGAGAGGGAGCACAAGAGCAGGGTGAGGGGCAGAGGAAGAAGCACACTCCCCATTGAGCAGGGAGCCTGATGTGGGGCTCAATGCCAGGACTCTGGGATCATAACCTGAGCCAACGGCGGACGCTTAACCGACTGAGCCATCCAGGCACCCAACCACCCTCTAATTCTTAAAGGGATGCCAGATCATTCCTAACATTTATGAGAATTTTAACAAGAATAAACTCTTTCTATTAATCCAAAGGGGAATATTGTGTTTCCTCTGGTAAACACAATATTCCCCTTTGGATCAATGGTAATAAGGAAGGTAATAAAGATAAAATGGTAATAAGGAAGGACATCCTTGCTGAGCCCATACTAAGGGCTAGGCTGTTTTTAGAACTGCTGGGTAACCATTCTGGAAATCTTCTGGACTATGCTCTCTAGTTAATTGCTATAGGCTTATGTGTGTGTGTGCATGTAAGGAGACACAAGACAAAGAAGGACAATGGCGACTGAATGGTGGTAACGATCTTGGCAACTACACCCATCCAAACATTTGATCTGGTTTAAAACCATTAAGGAGAGAAGAGTTAAGAAGAAAAGCTGAAAGAGCTGATTTTACAAAAGATGTCACTCTTTGGAAGTGAGTCTGGGATTGAGCAATGCTGCTTTTTTTAAAGAAGAAGGTCTAAAAGATCGAACCCATTTTTTCAACCTTTATGGAGAATCCAATTATACTTTAACATCTGGGAGACTGGCAGCTTTGGGAAAGAGCACCCTGGGTGCATCAATTAGCAGTGTGATGAACACTATCAGAAAAGGCTGTGGTGAGGCGGGCCCCAGCAATTTTCTGAGTAGAGGACATTGACAGTGGGACACTCAAGTAGCGTAGGAAGAAATAGACTGAGCTTGAATGGGGACTGACAGACCACACTGTTTATAGTGTCCCAAAAACACTTGTGGGAAGGCCTCCGAAAAGGGGTTAAGGTCCTGATCAGATAGAGCCTCGCATAAGCAGGCATTAATGTTAAAGTCCCCAAATTAATGTTAATTTGTCCTCAGTGGAAGGTGATGGCAGAGGACACTAGGGTACACTAGCTGTTTTGTTACTTTGGAGTTCCTGTTATTATTCAGACCTTTTTGAGTTTCTATAGTTGTATGCCACAACAATTTAGGGTGGAGTTAGTCCAGGATAGTTTGGGCCCCAATAAAGAACTGTTTGTTGAAAGCCTGCTCATCATTTGCCTTTTTATTGCTACCAGAACAACAGTTACTAGAATCACTGAATCTAACACTTGAATAAAGGCCCTTCAGAGGGCTAAACAGTGGCAATTACCAAACGGTACACACCAATGGTTCTTGGCAGGAAGTGAGGAACAAGAAGTAAAGAATTACTCCATGAACTGAAAAAATTTGGGGAGTGCTTCCAATAGAAAATATGTAAATTTTTAAAACACAAGGGGCATCAGAACAACAACAACAAAAAAAACCCTGTTTTTTTTTTTTTTTTCATGAGAGTCAGAGAGAGAGAGAGAGAGGCAGAGGCAGAGGGAGAAGCAGACTCCCCGCCGAGCAGGGAGCCCGATGTGGGACTCGATCCCAGGACCCCAGGATCATGACCTGAGCCGAAGGCAGACGCTTAACCATCTGAGCCACCCAGGCGCCCAAAACCTGTTTTCTTGAGAAAGAAAAAAAACACACCAAAGTTTAAGTATATACCCAGCCTCTTTTAGAAGTACTCCATTCAAAATATACCATTAAACCATATTGGGAGATAACAAACTGCATACTCATTTGCATTGTTTAACTCAACCTTGAATGAGTTGAGATGAGTTGAAATGAGAATTTTTGTCTTTCCTAGCAAAGGTCATATTGATAGAAAGTCCTCTTTCATAGACTCTTATTCTTTGGGAATGGTTATTATGAAGATAGACTAGGTGACATTTATTCCTTCCATCCTTTCAATCTGGTGGTTGAGTTCTAATTATGACTTATACCAAAATTTTATCTAGAAGTGCTGTTCATACCTTGGCCAAGTAACTTGAATAACAAAAATGAAATACTTCACTTGGCCATGCAATCTGAGTAACAAAAATGAAATATGACGCTACACAGTATTTTAAGCAAAGTTCTTGAAATAGGGAAGCTTATTTTAGCATGATGATATTTTGAGCAATAAAAAAAAATCTAATAAAATAGAAGTAAGAGAGAAAGAAGGGAAGTTGGAATTATACAAGTCAGAGGTAATAGATCAAAAGGTGAGGAGTACATAAGGTGTTCCAAGTCTAGTTGACAAATTGGACATAAATAAATCACTGGGGCCAGATGGCATTCACCCAAGAGTTTTGAAGGAACTCAAGGGTGAAATTGTGGAACTGCTGGCCAAATGTGTTAACTGTTGTTGCAAACAGTCACCTTGCCAGAGGACTGGGAGATTGCTGATGTGATTCCCATCTACAAGCAGGACTCTTGAGAAAACCCTGGACACAAGATATAGATCAGCAAGATTGGGTTTTCAGGCAAAAACAATGAGAAGAATAATAAAAAAGTCAATTCCACTGAATGTCTTTGTGTATTTAGCTTACTGAGGTAAGATCTGTTGTTTCGATAAGAGAAAATCATACCCATATGGACTCCTTGGGTTTATGAGGTATTAAATGGTAACTCTGTGGCCAAGAGACATAAGTTGCATTATTTTTTCTAAAGGGACTTTGAAAAGATTTACTTATGATGGCTACTTACAAAACACACCTGAATTAGCATGGAGCTGGAGAAATCTTTCTGTCACATATTAAAAACCATCAATGATAGAAAATACAGACAAGGCTTATAGGAGCACTTTCCTTGATGCATCCTGTAGGGGTTGTGAAAAAATCTTATTTTCATAAACAAACTTCCATGGAAATTTAGAGTAGATATTTTAAATGTATATATTTTCCTAAGTTCTAGTCAGCAGGAAAATGACAAGCCAACAGACCCAAAGTAGGAAATTTCAAAAAGGATGTTTGAATAGGAAGAGATATGTTGGGTCAATTTCAATGTGTACTTCAAAAGTGTACTTATAAGTTGACCCTCAACTTAAAAGTAGTCTGTAGCTCTGGTAGTCTCTAACAGAATGGGATCTCATCATGGACAAAACCTTCAACAAATCACAGCATCAACTGCAGAGCACAGGGTCTGACACACAATGTGGAGCAGAAATTAACCCACACAGACAGTCTCTTTATTGCACCAATTGGTGTATATATATTTTTTCATTTATCATAATGACTCTATAAAGTAGATGATAATATAAAACTTCAGAGCTATAGCTAATAATACTGTACTGTACACTTAAAAAATTATGAGGGCAGAGCTCATGTTAAGGGTTCTTAGCATAATAATAATAATAAAAAAACCTTTAGTAATACACTTCACGACTTTAGATATTATATGTATTTCTACAAAACCAGGCAAAATATAATATTAACCTAATTACGTACAAGTACTTTTTGACAACATGAATCTGGGCATAATTTCTTTTTTCACTTACCAATTGACCTCATTATTTTCTCTGTGTTTAAGATAATTTTCTATTTCCTATTTCTACAAGGTGAATATATAAAGACATGAAAAAAATCCACTCATGTGGCAGATGTGTTTTATCTTTTGTTACATATTTAAGAGAACTAAAGTGAAGAGAAATTAACTTTCCAAAATTCATACCGCTTGGAGGGGTAGAACTAAGTTAAAAACCAATGTCAGTTTTACCCTAAATTTTGTATTCTAGATAGGTGGTCATCAATATCTGATTACTTGATTTAAATTCATTCTTATTAAAAAAATGCAGTCATGTACAAAGTAGATTCCTACTTCTAATAGTATTATTTCAGCCATTATTACTTAGTCATTGCATTCTTCTACTTCCTTTACACCCAAACAGTCATTAACCATTTCCCAGTTAGGTTTCCTTTATGCCAATCCTAACACCTGAAAATGTACATCAGTCCAAGATATCAACAATTCAGTTTTTTATCTATTGCTATTGTATATTAAAATAAGTTAAAAATATTCTTCTCAATCAGGATGGAATGTTAGAAAAATTTCAGTCCAAATTAAAATATGTGGAAAAAAGTATACAAATGTCTTTGTGAAATGTGTTTGCTGAGGTCAAAGAATTTACACAGGGTAGAGTTAGGAATGGTGGGAAGAGGTAAAAATCTATGTATATACTAACTGGGGGTCCTTTTCTGAGGAGTGGTCTGTTCATATGCAGGGTGAGAATCTGTAAGGCCTAGTAGAGATTATATACTTCAGGGTTAAGAGCAAACAGTGCTACCAGAGGTATCATAGTGTTGGAAGGTTTTGTAGTTCTAACTCAGAATGGAGAGACCTCATAGAGTACCTTTGCCATTCAAGATATCTGAGGTCTCAAGAGCCCACAGCTTAGAAAAAGAATAATGGCTTAAAGTAAGAGGCACATTTTTTAAATTGGTTTCAAAGTCAAAATAGACTGCCCTAGCAAAAATAAACAAACAAACAAATAAAGCCAAATCTCACTGGACCAATGATCTGCCAGTAACTTTACCTGCCAAAAAAACCCTTATCACCTTTTAAAGACAATACAGCTATGCACAATATAATTTTTAAAATTAGATATGAAAAGAAACAGAAAATTTGACCTATTGTCAAGAGAAAAAGAGTCAACAGAAATTGACCCCAAGATGACCATATGTTACAATTAGCAGATAAGGACTTTAAACAGCTCAAAGAAAGTATGATTATAATGAAGAAACAAATGAGGAATCTCAGAAGAGCAATAGAAACTTTAAAAAGGAACAAATATGATTTCAGAGCTAAAAATTATACTACTTGAAATAAAAATTCACTAAGTAGAATCAACAGGAAATTGAAGATAGCATAAAAAAAGAAACAATGAACTTGAAGTCAAATCAACATAAAGTATTCTATCTCAATTACATAGAGAAAAACTATCTTAAGAAATGAACAGAGCTTCCCACAGTGATCTGTGAGAAACATCAAATAGTTATACACACATATAATTGAATTCCCAGAAAGTGAGGAAAGAATACTTCCAAATAATCCAAATCTGGTGAAAAACATTCTTACAGATCCAAGTGTTTATTACACCCAAGCAGGATAAATATTAAGAAAACCTCACCTAGGTACATCATAGTTAAATGAATGAAAAGCAAATAGGAAAATAAAATTAGAAAGCAGCCAGAGCAAAGCAACATATTAGACACAAATAAAAACGATTTATGGGGTTTATATTCATGCTATATATATATCAACAATAGCACAAAGGATGGGGAGATGGCAAGTGGAAATATACTGTTTCAAGTTTCTAACATTTTACATGGGATAATACATTAACTCTAAATAGACTGTGATAAGTTAGGGATGAACATTGTGATGTTTTACTTTAAATAAAATAAACTATAAGAAGTAAACAAAATCTGTCTCGATTCCACAGGGATTTTATTTTTTGTCATGTCTTATGGACTCTCAGCCACTATTCAAATGTGAACATGAGAAGTTCCATATCACAGACCTTTTATTCTCAGAAAACAGGTATGCACTGTAACAGAGTTTTCTGGAGGCAATGAAGGTATTATTTGAAAGTATGCTTTAGGGGAGCCTGGGTGGCTTAGTTGGTTAAGTGGTTGCCTTCGGCTTGGGTCATGATCCCAGGGTCCTGGTATCGAGCCCCACATCAGGCTCCCTGCTCAGAGGGAAGCCTGCTTCTCCCTCTCCCACTCCCCCTACTTGTGTTCCTTCTCTCGCTGTCTCTCTCTGTCAAATAAATAAATAAGATCTTTAAAAAAAAAAGTAAGTATCCTTTAAAAAATAAATGGTTATTATATAAAATTTTTAAATACAAATATTCATCATGAAAATAAGAATTGCTGGCTTATTGTCTTGTTCCAATCATGAACTCACTTTATCATTAATGATCTTGTTAGGATAATTTCAGTTTCTTGGATATAGAAAGGAAACATGTCAAAAATATTTTTTAAAAGAAGATTCTTAATGACTGACATGCAATTTCTTTGATAAATTGGAATCTCATAGTTTGTCAAGAGTCAATTCCAAAAATTCATGTTAGAATTCTATTTCCCCAGCTTTTGCCCTTCATACCTAAAACCTACAAAAATACACACAGTCCGTTCAGGGCTGGTGGCTTACTTGCTCACTGCCCGGCATGCCCAAGCCAGACTCAGCCTCTCACCTTCTATTTGAAATTACTTCTAATTTCTAGTTCCATACCTGTATATCCTTTCTCTCCTTAGGCCCATCTGTTGGACAAAGGCTCACAACACTCAAGAGCATTGCCTCTCAGACTGTCAGTCAACTACAGTGCTTCACCAAATGATAAGTGATCCAAAGATACAGTAGTTTCTATACTTCTATATGTGTCTAAGACAGGGTAACGCACACATATTCACCTTAGAGTATAATGGCAGAGATAATGGTTGTGTAATTAACAAAAAGCTAAATCTTTTAGGAAAAGGGGGTAAAGTATAGAAGCATTAAGGTTGCACTTTAGAGCACAATTCTATATATTAAAGTATCTAAAGAATGCATTCCAAATAAAAGACATGAACTTTATTATGTTTTAAGCTCATTATCAAATCTGATTTATAATTTGGTTTCTATAATGAGTGTTTCCATAGGAGGTCATTCTGTTCCAAAATACAAATTGGCAAAAGGTCCTTCAAAAACACAGGTGGCTGCAGAACTGTTGATAAATAAATGACTGTGATAAGTTTTTATAACTGACCCAAACACCAGAACATTCCACCACTCCTACCTCCTCACTGTTTTTCTGATCCTTGTTTCGTGTTGTGCCTGACAGAGTTTTCGTTTCCTTTTTTCTCTTATGCACTTTGAGGTAATGCCAAGCATTTGCGAGATGGCTTCCTAGGGTGGAGGTAGGCTGGGAGGGCTTAGAAGGCAGGCGTTCCAGCAGGGGGTAAGAGGAAGGAGTTCTCCTAGTGGAAACTCTAGTGGAAAAATGGATTTCGTTCCTTGTTTTGTTGTTGTTTTTCCATGAGAAACTAGTGGATTGACAAGGGGATTAAACCCATAGCCTTGGCCTCATTTGCACCGCACAATTAAAACAAAAATAGAATAAATATGCACCTTTTGTTCTGGAACTCCTGCTATTTTCTTAGTAATTTAGATGTCATTTGTTCAAGACATTTTATAAAAGAGAAAAAAAAAGAGCAAAAAGGCTTCCCCTTGTTAATAATAGTGACATTAATTATATTTAATAATATAATAAAAATATAATAATCATTTTAATAATAAGTGACTAAAACATATAGTACTTGTTAAATGCCAGCACTTTGGTGTTTTACATATACTTATTCATTTTATCCTCATGAGAGTCCAAAGATGTGGGTACTGTAAGTATTCTCATTTTATAGATTAGGAAATTGAGGCATTTAGAGGTTAAGAAAATTTCCCAGGGTCACATGGCTAGTAAGCAGTGGAGTTGGGATTTGAATCAGGCATTTCAAATCCAGAGGCTTCCTAGCCAGTATGTTACATAGCCTCTCTTAAGGCATACTCTACAGCAATATTTCCCAAACTTTCATGTGCACACGTGAAGCATCTGGTGATTTTGTTGAAACGTAGATTCCGATTCATTAGATCTGGGGTGAGGGCCGAGATTCTGCATTTCTAACAAGTTTCCAGGTGATTCTGGTCTTTGAGCCATACTTTGAATAAAATATTATAATGTTCAAGCTGTCTTGTAAAAGCATTTTGTGTTGGGTGGTGTTGGGGAGGGGGTGGTGTTGGGGAGGGGGTGGTGTCTTTGAGCCATACTTTGAATAAAATATTATAATGTTCAAGCTGTCTTGTAAAAGCATTTTGTGTTGGGTGGTGTTGGGGAGGGGGTGATTGATGAGAAAGAAGAAATGCATAGAAATTAAAAACATGCATGTGGATGTGCATCTAGATTCTACAGTTAAAATAGTCTAGAGGGTGGATTTCATTTTGAAATGGCCTAAATACAATAATAAAATAACCTTGGATGTCTGAGTTAAATACTAATTTAAAAAGTGTTAAAAAGAAAACCACAGGCCCAAAATGACTTAGACTGAGTCTCCAACTGGGGCTCAATACCTATTCTAACTGCAGTTTCAACCTCTCCCAGAAATGTAGTCTTATTTTTGATCAGGGCCAATGAAGTAATCTGCCACATAGGCCCTCCCCACCCAAGGAAGATGAGGTCATCTGCATGATAAGGCCCTCTGTTCTTTCTGCTAAGGGAAAGTAACCTTGCGTGGAATAATCCTTTTCTTTTGTAATAACTTTCTTGCCCCACCTTCCTTCCTATAGAAACCTTCCATTTTGTACAAGTCCTCGGAGCTCCCCTCTACTTCTTAGATGGGGTGCTGCCTGACTGTTTCAGACATCATTTAATAAAGCCGATCAGATCTTCAAATTTACTTGGTTGAACTTTATTTTTTTTTTAACGAAGGTTAAATATTATTCCAGGAAACTTAAAACAATTGGAGAAAAATACCTCTCCATTTCTGAATATATTTAGTTTTCAGATTTTAAGCTTTTTCTTCTTCTGATGAAATTCAGAAGTTCTTTACCTTCTCTCATATTATGATGAAATAATAGGACCCTTGAACAACCCTCACAGTTATGGGAGGAAATCCACGCATAAGGTTGGAAATGGAGAAAAAGGAAACTTTCCAACTTTCTGAAAGACTTCTGAAGAGGGAAGCAGGCAGAGATGTGCCCCTGAAGTGTTCCAATTGGTCTATTTCCTGAGATTCTTCCCAACAGACCACCAGTCCTTCAGGTCTTGAAATCTTTTAGACCTTAATGTTCTCTATTAAAACACAAATACGTGTGGCTGCAGTAAATGGCAGTGGGTTCATAGGTGACACCTCAAAGGAGATGGCTTGCCAGCCATGATCACTAGTTGACTAACTTCTCTCAAGTTCAACAAATAGGAGGAGTTTCTCAGGAACGGGAAAGGCAAAAATCCCAAAGAGAAAGCTCCACAAAGTTCAATATGTCAGACAGACCCACAGTTTGGTCTAGGCTTGCTTGATCCAACTCACCTGATGGGATCAGGTATATAGAGTCACAGCTTCTCCATGAGTTGAATTTCCCTTTTGGAATCCGTGAAATATGCATTTTTTTTTTTTTTTTTTTTAGCAAAAGAAAACACCTATTCGGTTTATGAATATTTTTATTATACTCCCCGCTGATTCAGTGAAATTTTGATTAGCCTCCAAGATTATTACTAACTTCATTTAGGGGAATATGTGCGTGAGTGGTTCCATCATTATTGGAGACACTTGCAAATAGGAAGATTTTCAAAAGCAGACTGACTGAGTGAAGGCAGATCACAGTTTGCCTGTTTTCTTTCTGACTTTCTTTAGATGCTAATAACTGCTAATTAGAGAGAGCAAGGAAAGCAGTGGTTGGTAACTCACTTCTAAAATTTAGTCTGATTATAATATGGAAACAGACTGTTCCTTCTCAAAGGCTAAATGAAAGCAGTTCTATTTATCAGGTATTTCATTGGCTTTGCAAATCATATTAATAGTTTTACATCTAGGTGTTTAATCAAAAGGTTTTTTTTTTTCCCCAAATGATTTATGCAAGTGGTCAGTCAAAGCAAGAAAAACAAAATCTTGGAAGTGAAAGAATTGAAGGCAGCATCTATTTTGTCAGTTCAGATGGAAGAATGAACACCAGAGCTCACATCAGCTCATGTCACCCCCAGGCCGGCCAGACCAGCCAAGGAACACACAGCCTAGGGTCTAGGGATAGGAATGCTTGCTGATCATTCCAAGGAAACTATAGGACAAGTAGTTAATCAGCACTAATGAAATCTTTTACAGAACACAGATTTTTTTTTTAGATTTCAAATCTCTTGAGATGCAAAAGACCCCTGGGGGACTAGAGGAAGCAGCACCAGAGCACCTGCGAGCATTGACCTCATGGGCCTCCAATCAATGGCATCCACCTTTCTCAGGAGACCTCTGCCCAAAATTTTGTCCTTAAAAATCCTCATTTGGGAATTATCGAGGAGTTCAGGACTTTAGAGAATTAGCTCCCCATTCTCTTGGGTAATGCCATACTAGTAAATAGCCTATCTTTCTTCACTGCAAAAGGTTGGTGTCAGTTTTATTGGCTTGCTGTGCACTGAGTGGACAAACTCTTATTTGGTTCAGTTACAGAATGGCAGGTGATAGATGACAATGGTCATCCCATATTTTATGGCAAATACATATCCCATGATCCTCACACCATAAGCACATAGCTTGCATTTTATTATCACTTAAAACATTAAGTATGTGTATTAAGGTACATTTTTATAACTTAAAATGTAATAATTTGAGTGCATCTACTCACTTAAATTCTTTTTTTTTTTTTTAAAGATTTTTTATTTATTTATCTGAGAGAGAGAATGGGAGACAGAGAGCATGAGAGGGGGAGGGTCAGAGGGAGAAGCAGACTCCCCGCTGAGCAGGGAGCCCGATGCGGGACTCGATCCTGGGACTCCAGGATCATGACCTGAGCCGAAGGCAGTCGCTTAACCAACTGAGCCACCCAGGCACCCCTACTCACTTAAATTCTTAACCAGACTAGCAATATTTATCTCTTTTGAAGATGTGTGGGAAATACGGCTGAGGAGAAAATAGACTTAGGTAAAAGCTAAAATCCGTAAGAAAATTATCAAAGATTAAAAAAGAATAGATGTTTGGCTTCAGGTAGACTAATTTAGATATCTAAGCAAACTTTCACAGTCTCCATGTACTATGGCCACTTTTCAAGAATCATGAAATCTTTAGAGTTTAAGTTCCTTATTTAAAAGAAAACATAAATGAAATAAAATTGAATTTTAAAAACCAGGTAACTTGTTCACACTTCATGTAAGACAGTAGGTTTAAATATTAAATTGTGAATTCATTAAAATTAATATTAAAACATTACATTATCTTTATCTGATACCTAGCAAATTTGGCTGAATCCAGCTAGATGTTGTGTCAGTAGAAAAAATAATCCAGCATAGACCTTGCAAAAAATGTCAGGTAAAAGAAGTTTCTCCTTTTGCCAAAAACAACTTACACTTGGCTTCACAAAAATAGAAGCGTGATAATTTTGAAATTAATGGATGTTATCAACTCCTTTGATATTTAGATTGTAATAATCACAAGCCTATGCAATTAAAACATTTTCCAGATTCTAATTCTAACCATACTTAAATAGCAGAAGTAAACAAATCGCCCCATATTTTATTTCTAGGTCAGTGAAACCAAGGACAAGAGGGTTGTGTTATGATCATGATTCTCAGGAATACAAACTTGGTGTGATTTCTTCGAATGTCCTGAAACATATTTCTTCACTGCTGATTTGTGTGATAATTATGCTTTGTTGACTTTTTAAAAAAGAACTATTAACATTCTGTATCTAATTAGTAGATTTAGTAGTCAAACATCTTTGGTGCAACTACTCAGTATTCCTCAAATGGTAAAAATTTCGTGTGTAAACAGACACAGTCTACCAATTGCTCCAACTATTTCCAGTATAGTCTGTTGGCCTCCTGTTGATATTATTGTATCGTAACATATAGTTTAAAATATCATATAATAAAATGGACTGAAAATTTATCTTACATTATGAAATAAAAGAATAAATAATCTATTTAATATGATATATAAGATACTAATTTCCAGTTTATTAATGATATTAGCAGAGTGGTAAATATGAACACACTGTAATAAATATCTAATATCAGATAATGTTAAAATTTCATTTCAGTGAGAAATTTTAACTCTTCCCCTAAGATCTTCCCAACTATAACAAATTAATTACATAATAAAATAATCTGGTTGGTGTTTTCTTTCCTTGTAATTCCCACGTTCAATCTTTGGGGGGGTTCTATCAACAATACAAAGATCTAAGGATAGGAGGAGGTCAAAATAAGGATCACAAAGCCCAAAGTTTTTCTTTGTCACAAAAAGCATCAGCTATGCAGTCTTTTCTCCTTGCTATTAAAATCACAGATCTGAAATATATCTATGTCCTCTTTTTCTTTAAATATCCCAATATCAGCGTAACTGCCTAAATATGTACTTTTTTTTTAAGACGTATTTATCTTAGAGAGAGAGAGAGAGAGGGCACATGAGCAAGCAGGGGAAGGAGAGGGAAAGGGAGAGAATCTCAAGCAGACTCCCTGCCAGCATGGAGCCATACACAGCAATCCATCTCACAACCCTGAGATCAGGACCTGAGCCAAAATCAAGAGTTAGACTTTCAACTGCCTGGGCCACCCAGGCACCCCTAAATATGTGCTTTCAATCAACAGGATTAGCATCGGATAGGTTTTGGAGGAACAAATTATTATTGAATGTTTATTACTCCTCATTTGTATAAAGTTTACCTTTTAAGCATTAAAGGACCACCTCTAATTGTTGTATCCCAGGATTTGATGATTCAGTCAGTGCCTGCCTTACCCACAACCACCTTGGTTTTATAGGTTTCAATTTATTTTCTCTTAACCTTCAAACTTCCAGACTGATCTTTTTTTTATTGAATAAAGTTCCTATTTCTTTGGTAATTTAAAAAATGTTCCTCCTCTGAACTTTCTCCATTTATGTTTAATCTAGCAAAGGGTGTCCGAATCAAATAGCATGAAGTGGTCTCTTTGAGTGAGAGCATCTCATGGTTTTGCAGTGAAGTGTTTTCTGTCTTATTTTCCATCCTTTTTGGATAACACAAGCATTGACAGATTTTCTCAGCTGCTACAGCTCAATAGTGCAAGGTGTGAAAAAGCACAGAACAACTATTTAAAAAGAGAGAGAAAGTTTTTCTTTTTTTTCCATTTCTGATTCTCTTGATATCAGTTTTAGAGCCAGAATACAACTGATTTAGACTCTGTGCATGCAGTGCAATATAAAATGTGAGGATTTTTAACTTTATAGGTTTCTAGAGGACAAGTTTAATTATATTTTAGCCAATCACTGAAAAAATGACTGGAGCATCTGTGTCGCAGTTTCAGCTAGATAAATACTACGATCAAATTATTATTATGTCATAGGAGGGAAGTAGGGATTAATACAAAATACTTCTCCCAGATGTCACTTGCCTTAAAAATGCTGCCTTAAAAAAAAAAAAAAAGGATTTAGAGACTACACTGTGCTAAGACCAAAGCATAAGTACTTAGCTCTTTAAAAATTGAGGAAAGTTTGGCTAAATCCACGTGGTATTTTGTGCATTAGTAGGAAAAAAAATACTAGGTCAGTGAAGGAGAGCAGAATTTGCCACCCCAAAATATGCTTCTTTGGCATAAGGATTATGTTAGGCTGATTCTTTTTTAAGAGTAATTGTAGGAAAGGAAAGGTTCTGAAAACCTAATAGAAGTGACCCAGTAAGAGACATTTACACTTATAAGGGAAATCTCTATTTGTATCTCTTTTTCTGTACCAGAAAGAGGGGGATGACTAGATCTCTAGAAACTCCAATCCATGCAGAAGGCAGAGGACTTAAATCTGCATAACAACCTTACCCTTGCTCAATGTGCTTTTCCTGGTGACCTCCCATACTCAGCTTCCCTCCCCTCCCCACTTTGGCCTTTGGCTGGAGATGGTATTTAAGATGGTGGCTTGGGGCATTATGGGGAGTTAATCTTCTTGGGTATTTCCCATGTATAGAGGAAGTATACATGTTCTTAAATTTTGTTTGTTTTTCCTGCTAATCTGTTTTTTATTACAGGGGAATCCAGTCAAGAACCAAGAAGGATAACAGGAAAATTATTTTTCTTCCTCCACATGAGAACCACGGTATAGATTATGTCAATTAAGCAAATTACAAGAATTGTAATTTGTAATTGTAACTAGTGGGATTCTGCAAAATTATGTAAAAAGGTCTTATTATGAAAAGCTATACCCATAGACTCAAACCTAATGGTTACAGAAAACTTCAAGGGCACCAGGAAGCCAAAATATGCTTCCGGCTTTCAGAGAAGAGATGACAGACGATTGTAGTAACTTAAGAGAAGTAAAGAGATGTATGGAAACAGGGAGTAGATGTTCCCTGGCTTGGGGAGCTGCCTCTGGAAAGGGGATAAGAAATATTTTGGTTCTCCCCTCTTTTTCATGGGAGGTAGAATGTTTCTCCACTTTCTCATGGCAAGGAAATGAAAGAGGAGAGAAGAGACAAAAAGGGACTCCCATATTGTCCCTTTCCTTCACATATAAGGAGAGACTGGGTTTCAGAGTAGGGCAATGAATGCATTACATCAAAAGCTTTAGAGCTTGAATTCTGGGGTCTGTCTTGAGTTTTCATCCAAGCTCTGCCACTTTGTTCCCTGTATCATTTTCGATAATTCATTTAGCCTTTCTATGCTTGTTTCCTGAACTTAAAATGGGATAATTAAAGCTTCTAGCACCTAGGCACTGTCGTGAGAATCAAAATGAGATATTGTGGTAAGAAGGCTCAGCACAGTTTCTGGCCTCTAATACATGCTTAATAAATGCACGCTCATATTATGTTCTTCATTTAAGACATATAGTTTAAGAAAAATTTTTCCCCCCATACCTTGAATTATTATTGGTAGAGCTATTGGTCTGAAATTCAAGTTGTCAACCTCAGTCTTAACTTCTCAGGACACTGCTTTCCTACACCGAAGACGAAAGCAAATTCAGTTGTGCCCACCTCTCACCACTGAACAGCTCTCTGCCAGTTTCCTCAAGATTTCCTTTCAGTCACCCCCAGCTGAGCCTTTCCTGGTACATTCTGTGCTACTTTCAAAACTCTATAAGCCAAGAAAACAAAACACACACAAGTGGGTTCACAAGCTGAGAACCGCAAGCAGAAGCGCCAGGAATCCACATGCCTGTAGGCATTAAAGCTGCAAACACCACCTTGTTCTAAAACTGTGCCTGGGGTCAGAGAACCCCAAGAAACATTCTGTCTCGCCCATAAAACATCTAGCACTTGCACATACCCTCAGATACTTAGCTGCATTTGCTTCAATCAGCAGATTGAAAATCTTAAGCTCAGAAAAGAAACAGCTCCTTGCTAAAGGCAAAATTAACTGATTTCTATTGGAAAGGGGACTTTTTCCTGGATCTCTTGCTCTTAACATAGCATTTACTTCTCTCTTGTCTAAAACCACATCTTAATTGATAAGCCCTACGAACAGATGTAAATATACTTTCCTCAGGAGTTCTACATATTCTCAAAGCACAGAATCAGGCGACAAGAGAAGCAGAGAAATGCCATTTGGAACGAGTCTGTCCCATAAGCAGGTCCCCAGAGCTTTTTTGCAGGAAAAGATCCTAGGGCAAGCTCCTCAGTCTTTTTAATCCAAAAGGTTTCCTACTTTTAAAAAGTATCCAGGTAAAGGAGCTGGCCCAGAATCATGTTTATGTTTATACAAAGGGTCAGACTGGTCAAGGGGCCACTCTGGGTTGGAGAGGAAGACCCTGCTTTAGAAATGAGTCCCTCTTGTAGCTTTCTGCCAATGAGACAATAGTAACCCAATTAAACAATTCCTGAGAAAGCCAAGAGCAATGAAGTGAAAACCAATGAGGTGAAAGCCACTTGGATGGTTCCTGGGTGAGGCTGCCAAATCAGCCACAGAGAACCTGAAGAGGGGAAATTTTAATGAGGAAAAAGTCCTTGCAACAGAACTTGGTCTTCAACTCTCAATTCTACCTGGAGCCATCGCTAGGCAAGTTGGTCTGAGGGGGTTTATGAAATGTGAAGAGTTTGAGACTCCCTCCCTGGGAACTCAAACCAAGCTTTCATGAGTATGGCCAAACAAAAACTGCAGAACAAACACACAACAACAAAAACGAAAGAAGTTTCCTGCCTCTCCCACTTTCAATGTTTTCATCGTAAGCTTTCACTATTTGATTTTTCAGTTGAGCTCATCCGGCAGCATAGTTTGGTCTGTATATCATATAAGCCCACCATGTTCCCCCAAGGCACCACACCTCACAAGCCCCAGCCACATCCCACAGCTGGCCAGTCCTTAGAGACCATCCAGATACCCTTCAACACCCAAATGCACGTATTTGAGACATGCATGGGACTTACTGCACATTTTGACTGGCTCACAGCAAGGGGATGGAACCAGCCGTTCGTGACCTGCTATGATCCTGGTGTGGCAAGGGCATGCAAAAACCCCAGCAGCTCTCTCCAGGGCTGATCTATATCAAAGGCCCAGCAGAATCAGAGTGAGACAACAGGATTACTCAGCAAAGGTGTTTGAGCAGGAGCTTGGAGAACACAGACAAATGTCCTATAATACTGGAAAACAATGTAACCTGCTCCTGATAGTGATAGGAGCATTATTGCTCTGAGCCACTGAGAACATTCAGACGCTCACGGTGTGTGAAACAAGCCAGGAAGCATCATGGTTGCCTGTTAGCAGCTTCTTAGTTGTCTCTACAATACGAGGCAGATTTCAGGTGATCAGGGGCTCCTTTGAATACACAACACACTCCTTTCAAAAGGCAAGGTTGCATGCTCTTTCCATTTCCTACGAATTGACCTACAAATGCATTCTGGAATTTGGGGAAGAAATCATGCAAAACGAACTTGTCTTTTGCTACAGTTTCTTTTCCCAGGGCATAACAGAGGCTAAAGAGAAAGCGAAGGTACAAAGCAGGGTGAAGGCTGTTTACCTGAAAAGGCACAGCTTGAAAATAAAGGCTGGCTTCCACGCACATGCAGGAAATGTGCCCTGATATTTCATTCACCTTTTCACGCAGCCTCTGCACCCATGTCCTGACAGCAGGTGGGAGTAATGGGTATACGATGCGACAGTCCCAGCACAAGACAGGATCCGGGAGTGGATGCATCCAGATAAACGTTACTACGAGGGGTTATTAGAGCACTAATGCTACATTTTAAGGAGCTAACGGCACGGTATGTCCACTGAGCGTTCTCTCAGCATTTGGTTTACAGTCCCAAGCGACCTATCATGGTCCACAGCATTTTCTACCTTAAAAAAGGAGCAGGTGTGAAGGTTTATAATTTGATAATAGGTAGAAAAATGTGTGCGAATAAAAATTTTGGAGAAGGTCATCTCGGCTTCCACAATCACTGACCTAATGAAAATTCCCTCTTACGAAAATTCTTTTTCATAATTCACGAAAAGTTTCAGAATGTCAAAATGAAGGAATAATGTGTCAAAAGGATTCAGGAGCAATATAAAAACCAACAGTTTGTTATGGGCTGTCTATATCACTTGCAGTGATATTCGGTTTCCTTGATTCTCAGTGGCACTAGACATAGGAGGCTATAAGACACAAGGTAAGTGGTGAGAATAAAGCAAACAGAGAGCTACATGACACTTTTTGAGACTATCTGACATCTACATTATATTCCTCTTTCTTCTGATAGACTCTGCAGAGGGATTCTTTTCTAAAAGCATAAACACCGTTAAAAAGTGAATTCAGGTTATATGTAAAAGGAAGCTTGTTTCTCTGATTATCTATATTAAATTTTTCTTCATTCTGATAGGCTGTACATGGGTCCTTTTTCTAAAAGAATAAACTAGTTGCATGCACAAAGCATTTAGGAATATGACTTTTTTATTTTAGAATTTATAATATGAGTTCACTTTTTTAAATGGCTAGTTTATACTTTAAAACACTCTACATCATACTCCAGATGAGCCAATAAAAGTTTAATAGGTGAACCTAGTATGAGTTTCCTGGTTAAGTACCAATGCCTGCCAAGACATTATCAACGAAAGAACCTCACCAGAATACAGACAGAAACTAGCTCTGACATCCAGCCTTTGTGTACTGCATTCCCTTTGTGAGTACGTCGTTCTATGGAGGAGATGCAGGAATTGGGGCCAAAGTCATGAAAAATGCGCTGCTGTCATCTCTGCGATTTTGTACTACCTCCAAACCTGGGGTTGGTCTTTAATTTCTCTTTAAGAAACCTCAGCCAAGGGGCACCTGGGTGGCTCAGTCGTTAAGCGTCTGCCTTCAGCTCAGGTCATGATCCCAGGGTCCTGGGATCGAGCCCCACATCGAGCTCCCTGCTCTGCGGGGAGCCTGCTTCTCCCTCTCCCACTCCCCCTGCTTGTGTTCCCTCTCTCGCTGTCTCTGTCAAATAAATAAAATCAAAAAAAAGAAAGAAAGAAAGAAAGAAACCTCAGCCAAGGAGCAGCTGGTACTGTTTACTCACTTGCTGCACCTGTAGTTCTGCTTTGCAAGGCATAGAAATGGATTTTCTCCATGAAACATGAATTTCTAGAGCTGGAGTTTGCCCCATCATTCACGGGTACACAATACATCAAAAACAGGAAATGAGAAAATGGCATCATTAGCGGACTGTTTAGGCTCTGCTCTTTGGTTTGCCTTTAAAATTAATCTCTTCCTGTTCACAACTCAGTGATGAAAACATCTTCCTTTGAAGATGAATTAACTGAAAAGTGCATTGAGGAATTTAAGACTGATAACATAAACACCTTGAACCCTCTGTTCTTGGTGAACCTGAAGGATAGCTTCAGGCAGAAACTGTGCATTCCTGGTTACTTGATTTATGTCAAAATGATTTCTGAGCCTGTTATTCCTAACTCCAGCATGCAACTGGAAACAGTTTGACTATTAGCACTGAGTTAAAACAAACAAACAAACAAAAAACCCATGTTCTTGAATTTTTCATTCCTTGGGTGTGCCCTGATAATTTTAGGAGCTAAGGCTTGAACAGTGCCTGAGTCAGTCCTAGTTTCAAGAATGCTTTGTGGAGCAGAACCCTCAATCCTGAAGACCGCAGAAGCAGGAACTCTCCCTGCCGTTGAGAGGCTTATAGTTCAGCTAGAAAGATAAAGTCAGTGCATACAGTACTTAAAGTGAAGTGCCTAATTGTGTAATAATAATTTTATGTGCGGCCCCTCCACAGCAACTTCTTAAGGTTTCCTCTTGCTGGTTTGACATTACTATTGTCCAATGTAATAATCTCTAGAACTGGTCTACCCAGTAATGGGAGCCACTAGTTGTGTCCAGCTATTGAGCATTCGATTTGTGGCTAGTGCCACAAGCTAAAAAGATAATATTTTGGAAATATTGAGTTAAATAAATATTATTACTACGTTAATTTAACCTGTTTATCTTTACCTTTTCTTTTGCTAGAATATTCGGAATTATAGGTATTGTTCCCATTATATTCCTATCAGCACTGCCCTGCACTTTGACTCCCTGTATTCATATCCAGATACAATTAAGACATATATAATTTCTTTCTTGTTCCTCCTATAATTCATTCATTCATTCATTCATTCATTCATTCATTCATTCATTCATTCATTCATGTATGTTAGGTGCTTTCCTTTTTACAAATGAGGAAACTGAAGCAGGTAGAGAGGTGTGAGGTGTGGTGTGGGATTTGAACTCAGGCAGAATCTAGGTGAGAAACCATGAGAGTCTGAACCAAATGAGAGGTGGTGGGTTGGAAAAGAAAGGATGAACTGAAGTGTTATCATAAAGGCCACAGGAACACATCGCAGTGCCCAGTTTGCTGTATGGCATAAGGGAAATAGAGACAAGCTGACTCCCAGATTCCTGGCTAAGCAGATGATATCACCAAACAAAACAGGAGATATGTAGGAGAAATATATATAAGTGAAAATGATGAATTCAACAGTCAAACTGAAGGTACCTGTGAGAAATCTAAGTGGAAATGTCTAGTAGGTAGGTAGATGGTAGATGGTAGATGATAGCTAGCTAGCTAGCTAGCTAGATATGGGCCCCAAGGGAGATATTTAGGTTGGATATATTAATTCTTATTCATTTGCCCCCTCATCCTCACCCCACTATCCCATGACAGCCTTTGCCTTTTGAATTACAACAGAGCTTTATGGTTGAAGGAAACATGGTCCCTAACTTAAACATTCATTTAAGATTCTGCACAATTGGGTCCCAAGCTTTCTGCTAAGCTCTCTCTTTCTCTGTGTAACACACACTTTGCTCCAGCCAAACTGGATACATTTGTAACCTTGACATTAGTTGCACTCTCTAAAGCTTGAGGATGTAGATTTAAAGGGATCTGAGCTACCAATGACACAAAATGTGGAATCGAATGCTCTCCCTAAGATTTATAGGAATTAAGGAAGTTATCCCTCTTCCTTAATTCCAAAAACCAAAAAACAAAATCAAAGCAAAACCAAAACAAAACAAAAATACCACAACTGGACATTTGTTTCAAGAAATGAAATATAGACATCTGAAGAGATGGAAGGACTTACACCAGAAGAATGAAATCATTAACACTGCTTCTCCTCTGGTTCTTATTAAATTCCTAACCAATCCAAATTCCAATTCAATTCAAGGAAGCGGGTCTCCAGTTCCCCTTCCCCATCCAAACAGCGTCTCCCCGACTGCCCCCAGCTCTCATACAACTACAGGCACCTTCACTCCTCTAGGGGGACAGGTTCCTGCCCTTACTGCGTATACTTCCTATTTGACTGCATAGGTTCTATGTGGGTTACACCAATCATCTTTGTGGTACAAATTGGTTAAAGTGACACCAAATCTGTACACATGGAAATAATTAATAAAAAAAAAAACACCCTGATATACTCTTGTTTCATTTTGGGTAAACCTACAAGGTGTTCCTTAGAGTGACCTTGTTTGGAAATGAAAACAGTGAATCAACAACTCTCCTGTATTTATATATTTGAAATCGCATCTACACCCTGTTATGCCTTGTAAGTGGATTTCAGATTTGCATGGGAAACAGACTGTGCTTTGCCGCTGCATTTACCCAGTGGATTTGCTAATAATTTAGGAAGTTTAGCAAATATGATGCAGTGTAACTTGTAATATTTATTTGCTCTCTCAGCTGTGATTTTAATCCCCTAAATAACAAGCTCAGACAACAAATTATTGATATGCTTTGTGTTGTTTATCAATATTTACTGAGATTTATTTTGGAAAAAAAATCCAGATGGGGGCTATTTAACATAATCGAGCATTAAACTGTTTGATTTGGTACTCACTGTTTTTGAACATACATAGTAAACGAACAGAAGTTATTGAAGCAAACCTGTTTGTTCCTGTCTACAATAGGAGATTAGAAAGGGCAGGTTTTTTGTTTTTGTTTTTTTTGTTTTTTTCATTCAGGAAAAGGCAAGTTAGTTGAAACGCAATTTGTTTTGATTCTTTTATTTGAAAGCACATTTTAAATGAGCCAAATGGATACCATACGGCCTGTCACTTAACTTGACATTTAAGGACAATACACGGTTTGCATCCTATTTTCAGTTACTGCACAGTGAGTGTGTGGCCCTCTATCTCTTTTCTTCATGACGAATTCTCACTTTATTCAGCTTTAGAAAAGTACTAGGCAGAGTGATGGCAATTAAAATATATTTTATAGATTAGTCACTTGAGCTCTGTAGAATGTGTTTGGGAAGAACATTTTTGAGAACATTTCCAAAATACTTGTGGGCTTATTATGACAGATGAATGAAGATCAGAAGGTAGTGATATGATTTACATTTGACAATAATAGTCTGGGGGTCGTACTGGAGGCGTGGGGCTCTGTCTTGAACCTAGAACGGTAGTAGTGAGCAGTATTTGAAGTTCAAGATCCAGCTTCCAGGTTGGCACACCTGGTCTTTCTTCTCTTCTATAAGCATCACAAGAATGCAGTCTGATGTTTTTGGTTCACTCTTGTATCCCTAGTCTCTAGAATAGTACTGGAATATAATAAGCCCCCCATATATATTTTCTGAATGAATGAAATCGAGTGGACTCATTCCACTACTATTCTTTGACCATTCTTCTGTTCTAACTAATCCTGTATTACTAAAGCCATTTCAGTCCTTATTCCTCTTCTCTGGATGAAAATCACCTGATATCTTCTGATCTTGATTCATCTGTCATAATAACCACATAGGGATTTCTAAAACATCCAATGATTTCTATCTATGTCTTTAAGTAATCTGCATACCAGGGCTATGCTTTCAAAAATTTATTTGACTGAATTTGAATCAGCTTTGGAGTAGACACATCAAGGATGTCTCCAAGTTAGAGTCCTGACCTTCAGTTTGACAAGGTGGAGAATATGACATGCTGTTCCTCTCATCCTTTCCTTAGGAGGTGATGCATAAGGGATAGTGATGGGAAGAGAAGATTCTTCAAGGGGAGATTTTCTTTTTATTTTGAAATAAAATGAATGCTAATCGAGATAGCATTGAATGGAGATGCTATTTACTTGAGCTCTACTTTGAATGGAGCCTCTGGAGTGTTTTTGACTAAGGTCATTTAAGTGGGATTTAAAAAATGTGGCTCACCTACTGTTCCAGCTCCTATTTTCCTGGGGAACTTCAACAAATCACACTTTTTTTGTTCCAGGGTTGATCTGCAGTCAGAACACTGAATTAAAATCATCAGTAAACTGGGGTAAAGTGCACATGTTAGTTTAGGAACTTCGGAATCATTAACAACTCATTTAGTTGGCTTTCTACACAGAGCCTTAAATTACAAGTGAAAACTGAAGGAAAAAAAAAAAAAAGACTTCCAATTCTGGATCCCTTCTTGGTCCATCAGTAGGACCCTCACACTCACCAATGGGCCTCAGGCCGTGTTTTAAGAATCCTTGCTCTACAGAAGAAAGAAATCCATACTCAAATCCGGCAATCTTTTCCTGGTGCTCTGACTCGGCAGAGAAAGAGGAAGTAACACTTCTTACTTAAGTATATTTCTCCTTAAGGATAAATGTTTTATTGGCCTCAAGATTTAGATTCATAAAATGAATCTATTAG
This sequence comes from Mirounga angustirostris, assembly GCF_029215605.1. NCBI lineage: Eukaryota > Metazoa > Chordata > Mammalia > Carnivora > Phocidae > Mirounga > Mirounga angustirostris. The sequence continues at coordinate 83,863,096 of NW_026991720.1, read as the reverse complement.
CATTATTGTATTAGGGACTAGTGATGTTCCAAATGAAACCTAGCTAACTAAGGTATTAAAAATTGTTCCATAAATATTCCTTATGCAATTTACCTTACATGAAGTGTCTATCTCTTAAAATTTTAACTTCAATCTTTCTACTATTGTATTCTCCTGGCTCTCACTCAGCTTACACACACACACACACACAATTAGTGTCTATGCATGTATAGCAGATCACATACAGTATTGTGTATATATGTAAAGAATACATGTGTATATATACTTTAATAAATTACTAGTACCACAGTCATTCTCTCCTTCACCTTCCCTCCTGCTTTCCTTGCCATCCTGCCTGCACATTCATCTCGATCCAACCTAGCTTTGAAAGCCCATCACTTAGGGGCACCAGGGTCCTGGGATCGAGCCCCACATCGGGCTCTCTGCTCAGCGGGGAGCCTGCTCCTCCCTCTCCCACTCCCCCTGCTTGTGTTCCCTCTCTCGCTGTGTCTCTGTCAAATAAATAAATAAAATCTTTAAAGCAAACAAACAAAACAAAGCAAAAAAACGAAGCCCATCACTTAAACTCCTCTTTCATGATACACTTTTATCCCATGCTCGCTCTATCCCACTCAGGTGGCAGAATTCACAACTCACGGATCAATCTAAATGTCTAGTCTTTTTACCTAACACTGGTGAAAACCGCGATTGCTTTTGCGTGTCCCGTGAAAGCTCTGGGGCAGGCCTTTTGAACTCCCATGCCAGTCAGTCATAGATGTGGGCTGCTGGCCCCCATCCAGGGGCTCTGGGTGAGGTCAGGGGAGCAAAAGCTTCATCTAAGTGAAGCCATTCTCAACCTCCCGAAGGGGAGGGCTGAAGCCCTTGGCAGCCAATACACACAGCAGCACCCAAACAGAAGGGATCTAGGCGAGACCTACAACTCTTCATTTTCTTTATAAGCTTTCTCGATTATTCTTCATACGGGTACTCCAAACCTTTTTTTTTTTTCCCTCCTACCTCTGACCCCATCATTTCCCTCATCACTCTCAGCCCAGCACCTTGCCTCTGTTTTCTCAGAAAATATGTAAGCCCAGTTTGGAGTCCTCACTGCTCTTGGGAAGGAAAATGTCTAAAGTCCCTGAATGTGCTTTGAAGCCAGACTGCCCAGACCCTTAGTTGTGTCTCTAGCTTCCGCCTTAGTCCCATTCCTCCGCCGCTTTAGCCCTAGGGAACCGCTTCAGTACCTTGAAGGCACACATCAGACCACCTACCCTCCTCTACTCAGAACTTTTGTTTGACTTCTAAAATTTTAAATTACCACAAATTACGTTTACATGGTGTTTATTCCCCGTAAGTCACACAAAGGTGACGTTTATCGATGGTGGTAACCACCCTGAATTCTTCTTTAGGTATGGATTCATTGTTGGCTTGATTGAGTTGTGAAATCCAGTAAGATTTCTAAAGAAGGGACCCATGTGCTATATACCCGCTTGCTAGAGAATATCTATTGGTTGGCTTAAATTTTTTCTTAAAGATTTATTTATTTATTTGAGAGAGAAAGAGAGAGAGAGAGAGAGAGAAAGAGAGAGTGCATGGGCAGGAGGGGCAGGGGAGAGGGAGAGAAAAATCTCAAGCAGACTCCGACTGAGCACGGAGCTTGAAGCAGGGCTCAATCGCAGGACTCCGAGATCAAGAACGGAGCTAAAACCAAGAGTCAGATGATTAACCAACTGAGCCACCCAGGTGCCCCTGGCTTAAATTTTTCACACATACTTGCAAAATACTTCAAGCTGACCATGAAATTCTTGGATCAAACTTAACTTTACCTCAAAATTCAGTAGACATTATTTAATTTCTGATATTGGACGCTGGTATCAAAAAGTGTAAGGTTCACCTGGCATTTATTCCTTATACAAAAATTGCTTTAAAAAAAAAAACCTTAGGGGCGCCTGGGTGGCTCAGTTGGTTAAGCGGCTGCCTTCGGCTCAGGTCATGATCCTGGAGTCCCGGGATCGAGTCCCGCATCGGGCTCCCTGCTCGGCAGGGTGTCTGCTTCTCCCTCTGACCCTCCCAACCCTCCCCCTTCTCATGTGCTCTCTCTCTCAGTCTCTCTCTCTCAAATAAATAAATAAAATCTTTAAAAAAAAAACCTTAGATGTATATATGATTGTACATTTTTGAAAATTACCAGGGTTTACCTTGATGTTGATTATTTTACATAAGCTTTCTGAAGATCCCATATTTTCTGAGATCCCGATCCACTTATAAACTCAAACTTGATAATTTCAAAAGAGTTTTCTACTATTTTATTTATTAATGCATATTCTTCTTTAGAAACATCAATTATGCATATGTGAGGTTTAACTTGTCTCTCTCATATGTATCATCTTCTGTATAGTCTTTTTTAATATTTCTTTCAGATATTTCTTTCCTCATGCCTATCTTCTCTGTTTCTTGATTTTTAAAAAATCATATTTATGCTTTTTGTTGCTTTTAATACTAAAAGACTTTTATATCTTTAATGTTTTTTTCCTGTCTCTTTGTCAAGCCCTGCCAGTTTCTATTTCATGCTTATTTTGCCTTGGTCTTTGAATTTTTCTTTGAACTCTAATATGTATTTTTAAAGATTTTTTTAAAAAATCATGTTTTTGTCCCAACTAAAAGCAAAGTGCAGAATGCAAGTAATCTATACACATTTTTAAAGGAAAGTATAAGGGGGGCGCCTGTGTGGCTCAGTTGTTAAGCGTCTGCCTTCGGCTCAGGTCATGACCCCAGGGTCCTGGGATGGAGCCCCGCATCCGGCTCCCTGCTCTGTGGGAAGACTTCTTCTCCCTCTCCCACTCCCCCTGCTGTGTTCCCTCTCTCGCTGTCTCTCTCTCTGTCAAATAAATAAATAAAATCTTTAAAAAAATGAAGGAAAGTATGAGAGGGAACTAAAGCAAAGATAAGCACAAAATAGGAAGATGCATTTAAATCCAAATATACCAGCTATCACATGAAATGAGTACGGAATAAAAGTTTGAATTAGTAGTCACTATTTTTTTTTTTCTTAAAGAAAGACAGACTGCCACATGCAGCGCCTCATTTGAATGTGTCTGGAGTCTTGGAAATTTGACTACCCAAATTTGACTACCTACAAGTGGACCTTAAGAGCTTGTCTGGAGGTTCTAGCAGGGGAGTGCAGCTACTCGTATACTCTTGACCAAAGAATGGTCCTCCTCTGTCCAGGAAGGTCGTCCTCTTGGACAGAGCGTGCAGCTTCAGGAGGGACCCACATGGAGCAGTGAGGGAGGAAGGGGCACCCACCTAGCCAGCCACATCAGCCGAATCAACCCCGGTGATCAATGGGGTGACAGATGTCACAGCCAGATCACCCTCACATCCAGTAGTCAGTAATTTTTGGTGGGTCGAAAAATATCACGCAATATTCAGTTTATAAGTTGTATTTCTACGATACGATGTTACAGAAATAGATGAAATACAAGTTTGGAAAATATATACCTTATAATTATTACACAAAAATGCACAAAGATATGTATTTGTATCTGAAAAATAGATATAAGGAAGAAAACATCAGCTGGAAGATATACTTTAAAATTTGGGTGCAATTCTTAACATCAATTCAAATTATATAAAGCAACAGTTTTACTATAAGAATGAAGAGTTAAATCTAAAAAGAATAAAAATTTATGTTTTTCTGAATTTTTGAAACTAAAAAAATTGTATATGTTTGGCTTCTTTCAAATGATGTTATGTTTTTCTTTTGTCTATTTGTATTTGTGGGGATTTTTTAAAAAGTTCATATACTTATAATCTCTATACCCAACATGGGGCTTGAACTCAGGATCCCCCAAGATCAAGAGTCACATGCTCTACCAACTGAGCCAGCCAGGTGCCCCTATTTATGATTTTTAATGGATTTTTGGGGAGGAGAGTGGAGTAAAAATATTATTAGTCAGGCATACTTAGGCAGATGCTCTCAACACTGGATTTTTTAAATGTTTAAAATTTTCTGAGGGAATTGACTGTATCTGGGATAAATATGATGTTGTTTTCTGAACTGAACAGAGTCTGAGCTAAGAGTTTCACCGGTTCCTCAAGAAAAGGAACAGGACCTACCTACACACCAGCAAATTATTGATGTAAATAATTATGTATATTAATTTCCTCAAAGGAAAATAGATACATCATCAGCCCATCTTTCTGATGTCTTCATAAAGTACCAAGGAAAGAATGTTTCCAGATTTTGTTACCAATTAAGACCCGTGCCAGATGGGTCCTGCAGTAAAGTTCTGATGCTCAAAGTGGGCAACTAAAGCAGCATTCTTTATGAAATGTCACTTTAGCAAAGGCTCATTATATACTCACACATGAACTAGAAATGCTCAGTTTTTAGTTTTCCCAGAGTTCACACTTGAAATAAAGCTTCAGCAATTTCATCTTATTTTAGGTGTCCCAATTATGCTCATAAGCATGAAACAACCAGGCTGTAACTATATACTTATCAGCAGAAGAGTTACAAAACCTATCTAAGTTGTGACTATTATACCTAATTTCAGGTCAAACCAATCAACTGTGGCCCTTTACGGGAAGCACGGTTGGCAGTCCCTCAGAAGAATTTTGTCATTTTGATTTTCCTATGTGGATGACAGTTCATCAGTTACAACAGATTCGTCATCAGAATAATTCTGGAAAGACTGTGGCACTCCCCAGAGAGACATTATCTATATATTCAAACACAGGACAATATTTGGTGTTAGCACTGATACATGTTAGCTGAAGGAATGTAGCTAGGGAACCTGATTTACTAATAGACATCTGAAAAATGAGCCACTCTGAGCAAGAACGTACCAAGTCTAGGGGTGCCTGGTGGCTCAGTCGGTTGAGCATCAGACTCTTGAGTTTGGCTCAGGTCATGATCTCAGGCTCATGAGATTGAGCCCCACATTGGGGCTCCGCACTGGGCGAGGAGCCTGCTTAAGATTCTCTCTCTCCCTCTCCTGTCCCTTCCAAGACTCTCTTAAAAAAAAGAAAAAAAAAAAGGTATGTACCAAGTCTAAACTTAATAAACCATCCTAAATTTCATGGCTAACACTCTCATCATGCACACTCACATTCAAATAGGTCATGAGAGAGTCTGATGTAGCTTTCCAAAACAAAGTGAACTTTCAAAAACTTCTCTGTTCTAGCATAAAAACTGGTCCCCGAAATGAGACACTATGTTATGTTAGCCCCATGCTTCATATCTTAAACAATAATTTAAATATGTATCTATGTGTATGTATATATTTTTATATATGTTTATGTGTGCAAAGTAAAACACAAATAGATACCCATACTCACCTTTTAGCCAGCAAACTGCTAACCAAATACAATGGTAGGATTAAACATGTGAGAAGAAGTTAGGACAAGATACCTAAAGACAAGCTTTATCAAAGAGTCAGTGATTGTAAAAATAACACACAGTTTCTTGTAGAATAACATCTTTGACCATGCCATTTAACAGTGTGAGTGGTTCAGTAGGTAAATATACAGGGGACCCTTAACACAGGTTGGAACTTTAGACATGGATCTTTTCTGATAAATACAGGACAATACTGTAAATGCATTTTCTCCTCCTTATGATTTTCTTGGTAACATTTTTTCTCTAGCTTACTTTATGGTAAGAATACAGTATATAATAATATAAAAAATATGTGTTATTTGACTGCTTATGTTATTGGTGAGGCTTCTGGTCACGGTATACTAATAGTAGTTAAGTTTTTGGGGAGTTAAAAGTTATACATGGATTTTTGACTGTGCGGGGCAGGGAGTGGGTCAGCTGGTGTTCAAGGGTCAGCTGTAAAGGTCAAATGGCATCTGATACAACTTTAAAACAGTCCCTCAACTCAACTGGATGATATTAGACATAAATCTTCTCTTTTAACCCTTTCCACAATTCCGTGATTTCATTCTGCTACCCTGGCCCTTCCTCCCATCACTATCATTGGCAAGCTGCTCCCATGGCTAATGATGCTGACAAGCAACTATGGAGACATATGTAAGGACTTAAAAAAGAGACTTATGTTCAAAGTTGAAAGAATAGTAGTTCCCAAACTTTGATCGTTAATACACCACTGCCAGAATTTTTGGCTCTGTGTGGCATCAATGCTTTTGTTTACTTAATATTTTTCCTTAAATTGATTCACAATTAAACTTATAAAATATAAACTAGAAACTTGGTGCCATTGCATTTAAAGAAAAACAGCATGCCCCAACATAAATAGAAAACCCCAATAAATATAAACAGAATGGAGATAACAATAATTTCATTCGATTTTGATTAGATCCCACTGTCTTCAGAAAGTTCTGAGTGGGACCTCTCCATATTAGTTACTTTTTACTTGTGCCTTGGAAAAGTTCCCAGTGTTAAATATTAATTTAATAAGTACCTATTTCTTGTGACCTTCCCATTCTTCATATCCAAATATACGTGACTTCAGAAATCGTTCTAGGAGCTTATTCGCCTAAAGAATATACATTCCTAATAGTGCATTTTAATGAAGGGATCCGTTTGTTAAAAACAGCCATTGGTATGTATTTAAGAGGTGATATAGGCATATTGTCACCAAACTAAAATTTTCATACTTGAAATCTAGTATAACCAGGTAATCAGAAGAGAATTAAAAGTTACTTTTTCACTTGTGCTTTTATTTAATCTAAAACCACCATGGGGCGCCTAGGTGGCTCAGCCGTTAAGCGTCTGCCTCTGGCTCAGGTCATGATCCCAGGGTCCTGGGATCGAGCCCCGCATCGGGCTCCCTGCTCGGCAGGAAGCCTGTTTCTCCCTCTCCACTCCCCCTGCTTGTGTTCCTTCTCTCGCTGTGTCTCTCTCTGTCAAATAAATAAAATCTTCAAAAAAAAAAAAAATCTGCTTCACACTTCAGATCTATTTGTCATAGTAACACTGAATCAGAGGATTTTGCCTATAGTAGCTGCCACAAAATGAATCTTCGTACCTTTCTTGAATAATTATGAACATATCGACTTCATTCAGAAACACATTCTTATAGAAGTTAATAGAAATTTTTCTTTTAGAAGAATGTGAGGTTATCCCCTAATTTCAACTTTTCCATGACTTTCTTCATAACATCTTCACAATATCTTATCATTTGCTTCCCCGCTGTTATCAAATTGTACTAGTATGAGGACTGCATTTTCATGAGTAATACAAAATACTGATGCATAATATTCGTATGATTTAAACAATACTAAAGTCTTTCTGGGAATTCGTTACAATTCAAAACATTTTAGGAAATATTATTTTATTTATAACCTTTATGTACCCTCAGGGCAGAATAAGGGGGAAAGGAATGTCTAGTTAGAAACATAAAAGATGGAAAGTTAATCATATCTTGAAATTGCCCCATTTAGGAATAATTTAATCAACTCAAATAAATGTTCTCTAATTTTGCTTTCATTAATGAGATGGCTAAGTTGGATACAGCATGCGGAAAGCACATACTTCATTGTGATGAAAGTGTTTTTCATACCCATCCAGACAGTGGGTATGCTATAACCTACTTGTTTCCTAATCTGTAAAATGCGGATGATATAGTATCTGCTTTATAGGCTTGTTGTGAGGATTACACGAATTTCCATGTAAAAAGCTCAGAACAATCTGGCATAGAATATGTACTGTATGAGTGGGGTACTTATGGTGATGCTGATGGTAAAGTTTCTTTCCTGAATCGGGGTTTCTGATATACTAATGCACATTGTGAATCATCAAGAGGGGGATGTGCTGCAGAATTTCCCCACATTATTTGGCCTTTTGCTGGGGAGCACTGTTATTAGACTAATGAATGTATCCTTAGGATATATGCTTGGGAAATATAGAGCATTTAAAAATATTTTGGGAGTTCCTGGCTGGCTCAGGCGGTAGAGCACGCAACTCTTGATCTTGGGGTCATGAGTTTGAGTACCATTTTGAACACAGAGATAACTTCAAAAATTAAAAATATATACTTTGCATAATTAATGAAGAGTCACATCTATCACAGGATCTTAAAGTAAGAGTTTTATTTCATTTCTAAGGAGCTAGATCTGGTTGAATCTTCAGGGTTATTGATGTAACAATATCTTTATAAGCTGTTGATGTTGTTGAGGATGATCATGAAAACTACATTGTTTAGTATCAATCTGTGGCAGGCACTATGCTGAATGTGGAACATGGACTATCTTGTTTACTCCTTAACAGCAACTCTATGAGAAGAAACTGAGACTTAGAAGGTTAAGCAATGCTCAAACTCACAAACTAAATTGGAGAATCAGGCTGTAAATCCAGTTCTATCTGATTCCGACGTCCACATCTGCCACCAGGAAGTGGCACTGTCTTTCTGATTTTGATGATAATAGCTCTGATTTGGATGGTGAGAGTCACACACATCTTTAGAGCTTTGGACACTGTAGAACACAGTATGAATATAGGGTATCATTAAGAATAGTAAAATTAGGCTTATGATTTTTTTTTATCTCAGGGATTAAAACAGTGTACTACCTGTGTGCTAATGATTTTGAACAGTCCTCAAAATAAGTAGTTGAAAATATGAAACCCACAGTGCCAAGCTATAAAAATGTATTTTTTTTTTTCTGGGAAAACAACCAAATAAATAGTTGTCTGATTAATTTTAGTGAGGAAGATCTATTCTTTCATTGAAGACTTTAACTGTATGCAGAACAAGGAAAACAACCACCCTTTTAAGAAACATGGAGAAAAATTTAAACACATATGCCAGAGTACCAGGTACCAGAAAGACAGTATAAAAGTGTCAGTAATTTGAAAATTACTTTTAAATCAATACTAAAATTACCAAAGATTATCCCCCAAATAATATAAATCCAACGTGAACATTCAAGTGTAAATGTTTGTTATTATTTATTAGTATATTTTTAAATTTTCAAAATTAAGGTCATTTCACTCCATTGCATATCAATATCTGGCTGGGTTTCTTTTAAAAAAATCATATTTGTTTTTAATGTAAAAGCTAAGGAATTTTTAAGAATGATTCTTTTTACTTGTAATATAAAATGTCATGTTTACCGTAAGCTGGTTTATAACCTCTTTCCTCTGTCCTTGATATTCTCTAAGGTTTTACTTTAGTTTTGAATGGGTAATCTTACAATGTCACAGTTCTCCTCACTGCCACATCTAGAACTAAATCTGCCAGATCTCCTTTGCATAATGAACACACGCAAACCTTTCCTTGCAAGTGCAGCAGATAAGCACCCAGGTACTGGGGTGCCAGGAGCAATGCAAATACACAGATGGAGAAACTGAAAGACTACACTGATGCCTTACAATATTACTAATGATTGACTCTTTTAAGGGAGACTCTTTCTTCAGCGATAAAAGGAGAGAAAGCATTTGAAGTAAATCTGTATAAAGAAATCACTGTTTCCTCAGGCTCTTGGCTTCAGATACATACCTGAAGCCAAGTACCACAAAAGCTCTGTATTTGTTCATTTCCTTCTTGCAATGTCCTTGGCTAGTTACTCTTCCTCCTGTTCTTTTCAGACACTGTCTTGGTCCTCTTCTCTTTTGCTCTAATGTGTCCCTGTGAGCTAGTCAACTGGCCCAAATAGTACTTCACCTCAAACGTCACTCACATGCTTCCCAGCCAAGATCTCTCTCCTGACCTCTGGATCTGCATTGAGTATCCAATGCAGTGATGTACACTTATCATGTGTCAGGCACTATGCTAAGCCCTTTATAGACATTGTCTCATTTAACCTACCAAAAAATCTTTGGGGACTAGTAAAATTATCCCCATTTTGTATTTGAGAATAGGGAGGCTTTTTTTTTTTTTTTTTGAATCTGGAAACTCACAAAAATACAATTCCTTTAGCATGACATTTGTTCAAATATTTTAATAGAGTTTGGTATTTCTCCTCCTCCTGCTCTTCTTTCACCACTTTTTGACTGAATACCTGCATCCTGGATGAACATGTCTGAGCTGTCAATGTACCGTGTGCTCCAAACTGACCTGTCCACCACACCCTGCATCCCCGCATCTGCCCTGACCAATGGGACATAATGGGACTATTATTTCACATGAACAGGCAACTGGCACAATTAACATATCTCAACAACATACAAGGTATTTATTTGTTTTTAGCATGTGCATAAATCTATTTACTTTATGATCCACAGAATCCACCAAGAATATATAGATATATTTTCTATTTGAAACATTTCTATTTTTTTCCAAAGATTTTATTTATTTATTTGACAGAGAGAGAGAGAGAGCACGAGCAGGGGGAGGGACAGAGAGAAGGGACAGAGGGAGAGGGACAGAGGTAGAGGGAGAAGCAGGCTCCCTGCTGAGCAGAGAGCTCGACCTGGGACTCGATCCCTGACCCTGGGATCATGACCTGAGCTGAAGGCAGATGCTTAACCGACTTAGCCACCCAGGCGCCCCTATTTGAACCATTTTTTAAGCAAGTCACCTCCCTTCTCTACATGTGAAACTAATTTTTTTTTTTAAAGATTTTATTTATTTATCTGACAGAGAGAGAGACAGCTAGAGAGGAACATAAGCAGGGGGAGTGGGAGAGGGAGAAGCAGGCTTCCTGCTGAGCAGGGAGCCCGATGCGGGGCTGGATCCCAGCACTCTGGGATCATGACCTGAGCCGAAGGCAGACACTTAATGACTGAGCCACGCAGGTGCCCCCATGTGAAACTAATTTTAAAAACTGATATCAATGCTACTACACACCTTAGAATGGTCGAAATCCAGAATACTGACAACATCAACTCCTGGTAAGGATGTGGAGTAGCAGCAACTCATTCTCTGCTGGTAGAACTACAAAATTGTACAGACACTTTGGAAAATACGCTGGCAGTGTCATACAAAGCTGAACATAGTATTATCACCCAATCCAGCAGTCATAATCCTAAGTATTTACCCAAATAAGTTAAAAACTTATGTCCACACAAAAACTTACACACGAATGTTTATAGCAGCTGCATTCATAATTCCCCCAAATTGGAACTGAACATGATTCAGAAATAACAAGAAATTAATCATCAAGCCACAAAAAGACATAAAGGAACTGTAAATACATACCACTAAGTGAGAGAGAAGCCAGCCTGAAAAGGCTGCATACTGTATGTCTTCCAGCTATAATGACATTCTGGAAAAGGCAAAACTAGAGAGACAGTGAAAAGATCAGTGGTTGCTAGGGAGAAGGAATGAATAGGTGGAGCAAGGGGATTTTTAGGGCAGTGAAACTAATCTGTATGATACTGTAATTGTGGATACATGGCATTATGCATTTATTAGTGTGGTACATTAACTACTGTTCCGTATAGTTCTATACAACACAAAGAGTGAGCCCTAATGTAAACTAGGGCTTTTCCTTAATAATAATGTAACAATATCAGTTCATCAATTGTAACAAATGTACCACACTAATGCAAAATGTTATTAAACCTATTGGTTGATTAGAGATATCCAGTTTGATAAAAGAGAATGCAAAGTATGCATTTTTACATAATGAAATTATATTAAGAATATTTTTATATTTTATAAGTAAAAATAGAAACTGTTTTCCACTTTTACCAATCTGCCATTTTATAAATATATGTACCAGATTGATAATTAAAATCCTTATGATATGGCAAGGCAATTTTTGACCTTGATCAGTATAAAGCATTTCATTAGGAGTTGCATTATAACATGCAGATGGGAAAAACCAATTAGATGGAGAATCCCGTCTTCTTGTGGTTACCTAGTTGCACTTTGCCATAAACTCTGGTGAGCAGATAGTCCTCAGCAATGGGTAGTATTAACAGTTATGGCTCATTTCCCTTTTTAGTCACATCTACGAGGGCTCTAAAAATGAAGTCTTTAAATTAACTACAAATGCAGAGGCCGAATATTTAAAACCTCTTAAGAGCTAAGGTATTTTCAATTACTTCAGACTTACACATTTTGTAAAATATACTGATATGAGACATCCTATTTAATTTAATATCCTTCTATTTTCCTGTTAAGTGAGCACCGTGAGCAGTAGAGATAAAGATTACTTTAATTAAGCATGCAATGAATCCCATAAAACTTAATTGAACACTTTATTTTCACATATATATTTTCTCTTACTCAAATGTTTTTCAGCCACACTGTATACAATTATTTTAAAGCTAATCTTTCAAAGAATAAGCAAAAAATTTAAGACAATTCAGTGCTTTCAAATTCCCTATGGCATTTGGGAGTGACCTTTAGATTCTGAAAAGGTGAATGTTTTACATTTCTTTAAGCTGACAAGATAAACATCGAAGTACATTTAAGCCAAATCAGTGTTTAGAATAGTCATAGCCATCTTGGTGAATGCAGAAATAATGACCTCTGGCGATATTGCAAACACTGAATTACTTTTCACCAATGGTCACCTACTAGGTTGCTCCCCAGAGCACCGAATTTTGCCTAAACTCTGTTTTCAGAGCGACTATACAAAATATCCATTTGACAGCGGACTCCTATACACAGCGGGCATTCACTTTGATATGGCATCATGTGATTACACTTATTCTTTCAAACAAATTACTCAGAAACCCCCAGAAGCAAGTCCTACAGTTGGTAGGCCAGCAAAAAAGGTTTACTGGCACACGATAGAAAGAATCTGAGCGTGTGAGTAAAATGGCCCTTTAGCCTCACACCTTCTCCCTCTCAGCCTTAGCAATTGGCAAGATGACATCTAATTGTAACCAAGAAGACGACTGTAGATTCCAGGCACTTTGGCTATTCCAGGTCCTAACATAATTGATTACAGCAAACCCCAAACCTAGAATCAAGTCTGTGTTTCTGTAAACTCCTCCTGGAAATAGCACCAGCTTGAAGCACTGGACTGTGAGCAGGGTGAGGTCTCCATTCACCCAGTAGTTGCTCTGCAGAGAGGACAAAAAGGCTGAATGGAAGACCTGACAACAAGCAAGCCAGAGGAGGAAAGGCCTGTGTAAGACCCATAAACCTAAACTCAAGGCATAAAAAGCCTTCGCTCACCTTGGTCTGGGGGGGAGGAATTGTCAGAGGAGGATAACACAAAAGTGTTAGTTGAACTGGTTGTGTCAGCTCTGAGCTGCTTCTATGCCAGGCGTCTTTTTTGTGATCGAAAAAACAGAAGCCACATATTCACTGGCCCTTTAAAATTTCTTTGAAAACTCCTTCTCTGATTTACCTCTCTCTACCTTAAATATCTATAAATCAATTTCATTACATAAATAACATGTTCATTAAAAATATCTCAGAAAACATTAATAAACAGAAAAAAAATTGAAATTGCTTGGAAAGTCACCACCAAGGAATGACCACTGTTAACATTTTGGTGTATCCTTCTAGATCTATATACAACTTCATTTTAATGGCTGCGTATTATTCCCTTGTGTGGATATACCAAACTTATGGCATATTCAGTTCTAAGACACTTGGTCCTTTCTTGTCTTTTACCATTATAAAAAGAGGTGAAATAAATGTTTTAATAAAAAAAAAAGAATTCTATACTAAAATGCGTATTTATTACATCCAGATGAAAACAAAATACTGGTTCACAAAGTCTGTTGTTTCAAACTGATGGTTAGTTATTTTGAAAATTCCATTTGGGTGAGGAAATTTTTATGTTGTTAATGATATACTGGTGTCCCAAATATTGTCATTTAAATTGCCAACACATGACATGGATATGTGTGCGTGTGCACACAGCAACCTACCCTTCTGCTTCTTTGTCTTTCTTGCTCTGTCTCTCTTCATTCTAACCTTTCTGTCCCCTTTTCCTCTTGCCATCCCCCATTCAATTTTTCTATCTCTTCTACCATCTTTTTCACCCATCTTTCTGTCCACGCATCTTTCATGTTACATGTCTGTCCATTTAACTACTTACCATTCCTACAGTCAAAACATATTTGAGCATTTACTCTTTGCAAGGAGGTTGGCATATTAGTTGTGCCAGGTCAATAAAGAAATATTTTGAACTCTTCAAATAGCTTTTAGAATAAATGCCATTCTAAGAGGGGATTTGTTTTCCTGTTGGTTTACATTTGGGCAAATAGTATAAGTGAGTGAGAAGACATCAAAAATACAAAAAAAAAAAGAATTAGATTCCAAGACACTTTTTCTATGTTGGGTAATCTATTCCTTTTTTATGAAAGAATTAGATTTATTCAGTTTTTTGGTTGTTTTTTTTTTACATTTTCATATTTTGGGTTTGTGTATCTTTAATTTCTGAATTAACCAGTTTAGAGTACAATAATTTTTTGTTGTTGGTACAGTCTAAAACAAAGATTCTTCCTAATTTTGGATTCAGCGCTTTTCAAAATCTCACTGAAACAAAATAATAAAAAAAGGAAACAAAAATTTAAATTACAATGTAAAATTAAATGATTATAATGTGAGGTGAGGTTTGAACCTGATATCCAAGCATCCAATATTTTGAGGAAAGAAATCCCTCTGGCACAAGTTCACAGAATAGTCTAATTATTTTGCCTGAGAGACTTTAGCTTGTGTGAACTTATTTGGTTTAAATCAAATATGTGACTTGATGGTATAGTGTGGGTGGAGTATTCATGGTATGGTTTTGTTTAAAACTCAGTTTTGGGGGCACCTGGGTGGCTCAGTCATTAAGCGTCTGCCTTCGGCTCAGGTCATGATCCCAGGGTCCTGGGATCGAGTCCCACATTGGGCTCCCTGTTCTGTGGGAGGCCTGCTTCTCCCTCTGCCTCTGCCCCTGCTTGTGTTCCCTCTCTCACTGTCTCTCTGTCAAATAAATAAATAAAATCTTAAAAAATAAATAAATAAAAAAATAAGACTCAATTTTTGAAAAAAACATACTCGAATGAACCATATATTGTTGGGCTTTGTCAGTTTGATTTACATGGATTCATCATCTTTTCTCACTCACAAATTTCTCTCTGTAACCCTCTGCTCATTCTTTGCTATAAATCTAGGAAGAAGGCTATGCTTATCAGACAAAAACCAGTATGAAAAAAGTTACAGAAACCAAGAACAAAAGTGGCAAAAGGTGAATAGAGTGTTGAAACCAAATAGCAGGATCAAGGCATTAAAAATAGAGACAATGGGGGCGCCTGGGTGGCTCAGTTGGTTAAGGAACTGCCTTGGGCTCAGGTCATGATTCTGGAGTCCTGGGATCGAGTCCCGCATCGGGCTCCCTGCTCAGCGGGGGGTCTGCTTCTCCCTCTGACCCTTCCCCTCTCATGCTCTCTGTCTCCCATTCTCTCTCTCAGATCAATAAATAAAATCTTTAAAAAAAAAAAAAATATGGGCGCCTGGGTGGCTCAGTTGGTTAAGCGACTGCCTTCGGCTCAGGTCATGGTCCCAGAGTCCTAGGATCGAGTCCCACATCGGGTTCCTGGCTCAGCGGGGGCCTGCTTCTCCCTCTGACCCTCTCCCCTCTCATGCTGTTTCTCTCTCTCTCTCTCTTTCTCAAATAAATAAATAAATAAAATCTTTAAAATAAATAAATAAATAAAAATAGAGACAATGGAAAATATATCACTATTTTGAGATAAACTTCAAGTTCTCTTGATCTTAGGAACCCTGGGAACAGGACTTTAAAATATAATATCAGAAATAATGATAAAAAAACCCTCAAGGCATTTTAATATTGAAAATTTATTGCCACATCTAGGAGAACTGTAATAGATATATTAAAATCACTGTACATTCTATTAAATCTGAAGAAAATGCCTCTGATTTCATTGCCTGACTGGGTTGGAGCAAATCAATGGACATAATTTTAGCAGAAATATTTCCCCACAATGTAATTAAAAACCTTTGCCCATTTGTTTATTAAGTGAACGATGAATATTTTCCAAAACAGGCCAATTTGAAGCTTTTCTTGATTACTTGCATAAAACTGCAAAGCTGCTCCATGATGGCTGTATTCAAAGTCACAGCATGCAGGGAAGACTGTGCCGTTCCTGAAAACACAGTCTTTGGTGTGCATTTCAAAGGTAACACAAGCATATTCTGCCATCATTCAACACACAAAAAGTGGTTTCTAAGGTTTCTATTTAAAATCAGAGATGTAGTCAATGGGGTGTAGAATACTCAGGGAAATATGGCTAGAGTTAAATAACAGCGTATAAAAGTTATCTGGGGCTCACTTTGGACCTTTGAAGAAAGAGATCAGTCTTAGTGTGATTTACCCAGAGGGCCTTCCCCTGTGGTCTGCTTTAGGAGGGAAGGGCTGTGTCCAAAGTCCTGTCTGGAGCAGGGCTCGCTGGCAGCCACCACGAGGATGGGTGGGAAGGCGGCACGCGGGAAGCCGGACAGACAGCAATGAGGCATTTGCAACATTACGATTTCTGGTGAGGGCTGCTTGTGACAGAAAAGACAAATATGGGAGAAGTATATAGAAGAAAGTAAGGAGACTTAACAGATTTCACAAATTAAAGGTAGTAATATTTAAAGAACTTTTTGAAGTTCTTGGGCTGGGATGTTAGAAGAACCAATGAGAGAGTTGCAAAAAGCTTTGTCTTCACCACTTTCATCTAGATGTGTTCTTTATTTTCCTTTAAGATTTTATTTATTTGAAAGAGAGAGAGAGAGAAAGAGCTGAGCATGAGTGGGAGGAGGGGCAGAGGGAGAGGGACCAGCAGATGCCCTGCTGAGTGGGGAGCCTGGTGGGGAGGGAGCTCAATCCTAGGACCCTGAGATCATGACCTGAGCCGAAGTCAAATGCTTAACTGACTGAGCCACTGAGGCGCCCCTGGATGTGTTCTAATCAGAGACACCCGAAGGCCCTGTACATTAAACACAGTGGCTTTGTGGAGAAGTGTAGATATGTGCTAACTGTTTGACCATCATAGAAAATTAAACATGTGGAAGTAGATGCTACTATGCAAAATCCTGGCGTGTAAGAGGGAGAGCAAAGAAGTAAGAATAGCATTCTGCACAACTCCCCCTAGCAAATGGAGGTGGTTTGATATGGAGAAAATGATGGGTTAGAGAGATTGAAAGTAAACAAGAAAAGGCTTTTGTTCAGGAAGCAAAGAATAGACTGCCATTACTTCTCATGTCTACTATGCATGCTAAAAGTGTCTTAGTCACTGTTGTATTTCTTGCCTATAGCAAAATACCTAGAATCTAAAAAGAGTTAAATAAATATTTGCTGGAGATAATAAGAAGGAAAGAAGGTAAGAAGGAAGAAAGGAAGGAAGGAAAGAAGGCAGGCAGGAAGGGGGGAAGCAGATGAAACTAGAGTGAGTTAACCTATTAATGTCTCATTTATATGTAAAATGGGAATTTTGAAGGTTGTAAGTGATAATATGCAAAGTACTTGTTTCGTGTCTGACTACAAGAAATGGTAAGTATCATCATCACCATGGTCACTACCATTATCCCTTACAATGCTTTTAACAAGGGTATGGCAGAAATGCTTTGGTTTGCCATGACGTACTAACACATCTTGATCATCCTCCTACTCACATTTCAACCCACTTCGATTTAACCTCTAACTCCAGAAACTCCAAGAATTCCTCCTGCCAAATTTACTAATAACACCTTTGTTGAAAAATCCACTTAACAGTCTGTCTTTCATTTCTTACCTGACTTCGCTGCAGCATTTATCATTACTGACGAGTTCTTCCTCTGGGAAGCCCTCTGCCTCTCTGGCTTTTGTTCTTCCTATGCCCTTCAGCCATTACTCAGTGTCCTTCCTGAGCTTCTTATCCTGGCCCCCCAACTTGAGGGGTGGAATTCTCCAGGTTCAAGAAACAAAATTCTGGGCGCCTGGGTGGCTCAGTTGGTTAAGCGACTGCCTTCGGCTCAGGTCATGATCCTGGAGTCCCAGGATCGAGTCCCGCATCAGGCTCCCTGCTCAGCAGGGAGTCTGCTTCTCCCTCTGCCCTTCCTCCTTCTCATGCTCTCTGTCTCTCATTCTCTCTCTCTCAAATAAATAAATAAAATCTTAAAAAAAAAAATTTAAAAAAAAGAAACAAAATTCAAAAGTGTTCTTAAAATTTCATTAACGAGAGAAGAGAGAAAATGAAATAATAGCCAATATCAGTATGCAGACCAGATTGTAGAAAAAATTGTTATGCATATGTTAATGGCCCACATAGAAGCCATAGCTTATTTTTGCATCCTGGATCAAATATATTTTTCACAAAATGAAATGGTAAGAATTTGATTCCTCTACAAGTGATACATCAAAGAAATAGCTTCCTCAATCAGGTACAGTCAGTTGTTCTGGATGGTACTTGAACTTTTCAAATGACCATGCTATCCTTTATAGTTTTAAGAAATAACTTGATGATGAGCTAGAGGCAAGTATATGCATCTTCTTTTGAGTTTTAATCCCATTACTATCAACCCGTAGGAATAATTCTATAAATTCTATAGTACTTCCATAGTGCATATTTTAACTTTGCTTTTATAGTCAGTTTCCTTCATATTATTATTTTAGAATACTAATTGGAAAAGTTACCTATAAAAAATATCTAAAAAGACAACAGTTAACCTGGGGAAAAAATACAAGAGATTTATCAAGTAAAGAAATGTGTTTTCAGCATCCTCGGTGTTCATCCAATAAAATTCAGTGAGTCTAGGCTTCAAATGCATACACATATGGCACGAGTGAACTAACCCAATTTGTACTGACAAGAGCAGGTGTCTGTAGGTAGGTCATTGAAAGTCATCATAAACCGGAACAGGTTTACTAGCACATAAATCTTAATTTGTAGACACTTGTTTTACAAGATGGTGATAGGCACATAGAGACTCTATATATAGGTCGGGGGCTTGTGCCATGTTCCTGAACTATAGGGCATGAGGTTCACCCTTGCTCAATATGGTTTATCAAGCCGTTAACAGACGCATTTCATTATGAGAAATCCTGAGGCTGTTCTCTGGAGAAGTTGCCATTCCTAACATTTAGAGGTATCCTGTATGGCATAGATAAGGAGATAATTATCAAAAGATGTAGACTATTACAGGAAAAAATTCCTTTAAGTTATTTTGCCTAAATCTAGAAAATCTGAGTTTACTTCTAGACCACCAGAGCCTGAGAAGTATAGTTTGCTTTCTGAAAGGGAATTAAAGCACTCCTTACGAAAAGGGCCCTCAATTCAAGGCACAAAATGAAAGAAAAATGTATGTCGTCCCTTGGTTATGATTTCTCTGCTTAACTTGCACAGATAAAATGTCAGCCAGCCCCATTTTCATCCAGTCAAATCTTCAAAGCACACCACTTCCTCCTTCATAGTATCTCTCACTTCAGGTTCCTGGTATCTTGAGTGGCCCATTGCCATCACTTCTCTGCTGCAACTTAGTCTGTGCAACTCAGTCATAAAATTATACCCTAAAATACAGTTTAGATAGATAAACTCTCAGCACAAATTATTTAAGTGGCTCTCTCTTACTTATAGGGTCAACTTCTAAGTATTTATCCTGGCTTCTTTTGATATACTCTCCCTTAACTTCCTACTACTCAAATAAACAAGAGCCGAATTGGACCTATAAATACAGAAAAATAGATGGTTGTGGAGGGTCAGGGGTGGGGGATGGGCAAAATGGGTGCAGGGGCGTGGGAGAGCTAGGCTTCCAGTTAGGAATGAATAAGTGAAGGGAATAAAAGCCCAGCAGAGGGAATGGAGTCAATGATCCTGGAATGGTGTGTGTGGTGACAGATGGTAGCTACATTGTGGTGAGCAGAGCAGAATGGGTAGAGAAGAAGAATCATTATGTTGTACACCTGAAACAAATGTAACATTGTGTGTCCACTATACTCAATAAAAAAAGAAACCAATAAAAAACTCCTCCCAAAACCACCAAAGCCTCTGCCCAGTGAAATGGAGTTGGTTTATCATCTCTATGCCTGTTATTGGCCTGAATTTCCCTTTTTCTGATTTTTTTCCCTTACTTTTTGAAAGACTCCAGCATCATATCTTACAGAAATCTGCCTGATATGCTGACTTATCAGCCCTACTCTGTGCTCCCTTTCCACTCTGAGCCTAACATGCATCGCACTGAACTGTAATCACCGATTTTATTTCTCTTGAAAGAGATCTGATTCTGTGTCCCGTTCAACTTTGCTTTGGAAGTGCTTCACTCAGGCCCAGGTGTGAATACACACTGGGAATTCAGCAGATGTTTTCGGATCAGTGATTAGGCCAATTCAGATTTGCCCCGCAAAAGAAAAAAGTGTGTATGTGGGGGTGTGCGTGTGTGTGCATTTGCACACGCACACCTAGATAATTTAATTAAGTTATCTGGATTACATCAGATATAAATAGTCTTACAAATAATTAAAATAGGTGGTGACTGGGGTGCCTGGATGGCTCAGTCGGTTAAGCGTCCAGCTCAGGTCATGATCACAGGGTCCTGGGATCGAGCCCCATGTCCTGGGGGGGGGGGGGCCTACTCAGCAGGGAGTCTGCTTTTCCCTCTCCCTCTGCCCCTCCTGCCCTCCACCCAGACCTGCTCATGCTCTTTCTCTCAAATAAATAAATAAAATCTTAAAAAAAAAATAGGTGGTGACTATAAAAAAGAGGTAATAAAAAAAGCTCTCTACCTGTCTTTTGGGTTTTAAAGTACAATGCTGCTGTAATTGGTAGTACTGGGGACACCCAGGCTAGGAAATAAACCGTGAGAAGGACTAGAAGGTAGGAGAAGAGCTAGTACTTCCTGAGGGCACACTATGTGCTGACCATGGTTCTAAATGTTTTACAAGTATTAACTCATTTATTATACCCAATGATCTGACAGTGTAGACATGATCACGGTGTAGGATTGTACTACTGAATTGCATAAAGGCATACGGCAGAGAGTGGGAATTGGGGCTAAAATCCCACACTCACTCAGGGCATCTCGTTCTTGCCCTGGCATGGGAATGAAGGGGCTCCTATTTCTTCACACAAAGATGCATTTAGGTTGCAAAATTAATAGGCAACTCTCTTTTTCCAAATCCACACACAGGGTCAGCATAAGCAAGCGGCATCACTGGAGGTAGGCTCTATAATCGTTACCATTTTACAGATGGGGAAATTGAGACACAAAGAAGTTAAGAAATCTGCCAAAGGTACATGATGGATAGGTCACGGCAATGAGATAGCGACAAACCCAGGCTCCCGGCTCCAGGGTCTGCACACGTTAGCACTGCGATGGGCTGCTTTTCTGTTACGTGTTCGGAATGCTTTCTCCATTCTGGCTGACATTCTTGAATTTTACATTAATTCACTTAATCCTTACAGTAACCCCTGAGGAACTGGCCCGTTAGGACACATAGCTATGCCTCAGCCTCTAATCCTAAGAGATGGTCCTTTGTGAGCATGGCTGTGTCTGGGTGGAAACAATGCCAAAGAGACACTTGACTGATCAGAGCTAATTGGCTAATTGATAGGCTTCAGACATCTTGCCAAGCAAAAGAGAGTTTAATTAAAACAAAATATCATCTGTAGCACTAGGAGTTAAACTGGTGGGACCTGAAAAATGGAAGTTAGAAGTGAAATTAATAGATGCATAGAAAGCTCCAACAACGTATTTATAGGTTATTGTTATTGGCAGGGAGGCACAGGACAAAAAAACATAAAGTCACAAAGAGTTGGATTTGCAAATGCAAAATGCAGTTGAGTATAAGATTACAGGCAGCATCTCATGTTAGAAGGGAAGGATTTCTTAATAGATAATATTGAGATAATGGGATTAGCATTTAAAAAAATAAAACTGAATTCTCATATATGTATGAAATGACTTATATGCTAGATTATTCATTGTAGTAAAAATTTTAACAACAGAACTTGGACACACCTTAAATGAGCACATAAAGTATGGTATAATCTTACAACAAACACTTTAACTTAAAATGCTATGTTTTTTTTATTTATTTGCATATAAAACACTTCTTCCAGTTTTATTGAGGTATAACTGACAAAAATTGTACTTATTTAAGGTGTACAATGTCATGATTTAATATACCTATACATTAAAAATACATTGCTTTATCTAAAAACAAAATAAAAGCCAAGAAAACTCTATATAAATATTTTTATTTTGCTTGTTTATGAAGGAAACATATCTCTAGAAGAATATATAAGACACCAAAAAATTTGGTTATTTCTGGGGAAGGGAACTGGTAGCAAAGGGACAGAAGTAGGGCGAAAACTTTTCACTGCTTTCCCCACTTTGGGCCATGTACCATATTACCTATTCAAACAACTAAACTAAAAATATAAAACAGAACCGAAAAGATCTTGGTTTAATTCCCAGAGCTTCTACTTAGTGTATCTTTGGGCTAGTTTATTAAATTGTCAGAGATTCATTATCTATTTGAAAAATGGTGACTATAATCCCTGCCTCACAGTTTTATGAGATTTAAATAAGATAATATATGGAAGGTTCCTACCACAGAACCTGACACATAGTAGACAAATACTGGATCTTGTCTCCATCACTTCCCTTTTGCAGAGGACACACACTCCAGTGGCTATGGCTTCATGCAGGTAATAGAAATGTATGAAATGGGTTGGATGTAGGAGATTAGGGGGAAATAGGGACTGTGATAAATTAAAGGTGCTCAAATTATTATATGTGTGCGCATCAAATTATAAATTATAGGTATGTATGTACATTACATATGTATATGAAGTCTGCTGGCCACTGTTCCCATTTTGCTTTTGTATAGGTATCTGCATTTTACAAAGCTATGTGAAACACACAATACGTGTTTCAAATCACTGAAAAATCATTTCAACTACATGACGCTGACGTTAGAATTAAAACAAATACTTTTCAAGTAGGTCTCAAATAGTAACTTCCTCTAAGTTGAGTTATTTAATATTATTATTATTTTTTTTCCCAAAGATTTTATTTATTTATTTGACAGAGAGACACAGCGAGAGAGAGAACACAAGCAGGGGCAGAGGGAGAGGGAGAAGCAGAATCCCCGCGGAGCGGGGAGCCCGATACGGGGCTCGATCCCAGGACCCCGGGATCATGACCTGAGCCGAAGGCAGATGCTTAACGACTGAGCCACCCAGGCGCCCCGAGTTATTTAATATTATTATGCTTTAGTTTTTCACAGAATAAAAAAAGGTCTATGGAAATACACAGCTACTGATTGCCAGACCATAACTGGGAGGTTAAAGCAAAGGATGCCTCTGACAACTTGGCTATTCCTCTCTGACACAGGCTTGATGGAGACATGCTGCTGCCTGCAGCTAATAAATCTGATTGAGGTAGGAGTCAGGCAGAGGTGACACAGGGAAGCCAAGTCAGAAGCTGATAATAGCAAAATCACTCACGGGTGGGCGGGATGACGGTAAAAGCTACAGGAGAAGAATTTCAGGTACTATGTTCAGATTTAGGGTGGTGATGATTTACTACTACTTCTTGCCTAACAAACTCACTGTTTTGAGTAAGTCAAGGATAAATAAACAATAGAGCAGTAAACAAATTAGCACTAACTCTCAGTTCTCTGGGGACCTGCACATTCTTGGGGGGACAAGTTTAGATACAGTTCAGGATATATACACAATTGTTGTTTTACACAAATGTGTATACTCTGAAAACTGGGCACATCATCAATTGATTTTTATAACTAAATTAATTTCTGAAACTAAATTAAGACCTGTATAGACTAAAATTACTAATCAATATTTGTGAACCAGTCTAGAATTAGAACCACCAGAGACATAGACCAAATGGAAAATAAAGCATTGCCTAACACTATTTTTATTACTTATTCTGTGCAAACACCATCCTAAACTCTAGCAGTAGAACTGTCTCTCACAAATGATACAAGGTTCTTGGCCTTGTGCTATGGGAAGTAACCTCCACTTTATATCTTGCTTCTTTAGTCCAGAAGACTTGAGGAACTCTTGTTACATAAATGTACACATACTTGCCTAACTGAAGAGCTATCCTAAGACCATCCTAATGGGACGGCATTTCTTTTCTCTCATTGGAACCAGCCCAAGTACAAAAAGTCTGATCATGCCACATGCAAAGGCTCTCATAGCTTTCTGATTTAAAGACTTCACTTTAAAAAACACTTGACTGTTCCTCCCAATTACCTTTTCAGAGAGTTTCTATTTCTAATAATAGTGCTAGTCTAGAGGCTGTTTGGCTCCTCTCTGGGAAAAAACTGCTTTATATTGCCTTTACCTCTGGGATAGGATTCCCAGAGTTCCAATTTGCCTAACGATAAATGGATCATTCTAAAATATCCCTGATTTCACTTCCCTTCCCATCCTTCCTGTAACCTCTCTCTTAGTGATTTTTGGACACACAGTTTCTTCTACTTATCACCTACCATGGTGCTTTTAAACCAAGGGGAGAGTCAATAAAAGTGATGCAGAAAATACAAAATGCCCTTGATGCATTCTGTCTTCCTCTTCTGTGTTCCCTAAGCTCTTGTGGAAATCAGCCCCTACCATTTTGCATTGAAAAGCTCCAAACATATGTTTGTCTCATTATCAGGATGTAAAACCACCTTGAGGACCATTTTTCTTTTCTTTTCATCTCTCTAGCCCAAACCTCTAGCTCTGTGCTGACATAATGGGTGGAAAAATCATTTTGACCCAAAGGGAACTGAACTTAAAAAGAGATTATTACTCTCTTTAAAACAATTATATATTTTCTATCTTTTTACTCAACCACTGTAGAATTTGTCATTTACATCTAGAACATTAAAAAAATAGAAACTACATTTAATCAAGCACTGTTTCACTTAAAAAAGTTAAAATTAACAGAAAATTGGGACAGAATAACGACAAATTGGTTGGAACATATTAACATGCATTAACGTGTTGTTTATCCTTTATTTGGAAGTAGGGATTATGAACGACTGACTACAGAAAGATATTTAAAAGGCTCTGCTTTTTTTCTTAATGGAATAAATTTGATCAACATAATTCACCCTTTCTTTTCATAATTGACTTGCCACACAACATAATCAGAGCTCTAAATCACTTTGGGCATGTGATAATCAAAAAACAATATAAATCGGGTGCCTGGGTGGCTCAGTTGGTTAAGCAACTGCCTTCGGCTCAGGTCATGATCCTGGAGTCCCGGGATCGAGTCCCGCATCGGGCTCCTTGCTTGGCAGGGAGTCTGCTTCTCCCTCTGACCCTCCCCCCTCTCGTGCTCTCTCTCTCTCATTCTCTCTCTCAAATAAATAAATAAAATCTTAAAAAAAAACAACAATATAAATCTTCCTCTTTTCAGATGTTATAAAATATACATGGCACTGTGGAGCAATTTGAGTCAACTACTAAAATTACTGCTTCCACAGAATATAGAGAGAGACAGAGAAATAATAATTTGTTCCTGTTTACATGAAGAAACTTCTAAATAGAAAGAAAATCCCAATCTATTGGTTGAACACGATGAGTCTGTGAAGCAGGGACGGGCAGGATTCAGACACAGAGTTGTCACTTCTTGGGTTAAGATGCTTTATAAGAAAAAGCTCTACTGTCAAGCTCAGGATACATAAAATAGGCATTAAGATATATGTTAACGTGTTTCTGAGGTAAGTCTTTAAAGTATGACCAGAAGAAAAGGAAAAATGAAACAATTCTCAGCAAAATTAAACCACCAAGTGTTTCTTTGTAAAGTCTCTTGCACTCGCTAAATAATCCTTTGTGCACTAACAAATGATTACGGTTCTCTGTGTCCTGCAGCAGGGGTAAATTTTAGTGGTTGCCCCAAACTGCTTCACAAGGCAACACACAGCTCGCACTTGCCTAAGAATGGAAAATTTGTTTTGTGTTTTAACCATTTCATGCCCAAAGTGAACTACAGTACTGATTATATTGCATCAGAAGTGAATCACCAAAAAAAAAAAAAGGTGAATTATGTTTATCAACTTTATTTCATTAAGAAGAGCACATTTAGGATGATGTCATCTGTTGCCTTTTTATAAAAAGTGACAGTTTAATATATAAAAAATGAGTTTAACATGTTAATTCAGTGCTACTACCACGACAATTAAAATGGAGTGGGAAATGAGGAAAAAAAGGCTGACATGACTGGAGCTACATTTGCCTAGATTCTGTTTTCTTAGTTTTATTTTCTAAGTCTATTAGGAGAATGAACTGCCTGTAAGTGTCCTTCTCTGTAAAATGGGGATAGTGATACTATGTGTCTCACTGCACTGTTAAATGAGATAAGACATGTAGCACTTAGCACACACTGATTACTCAATACTTGGCAGCTACTAATATTAAAAATAATAACAGAAAAGCAATGGCGAAGTAGATAACAGGATGTGTTATAATCACCTCTATGGGCTTTATTTATTTATTTATTTATTTATTTATTAAAATGGCAGTTTTCTTTTTTTTTTTTTTAAAGATTTTATTTATTTGAGAGAGAGAGACTGAGAGAGAGAGCACATGAGAGGGGGGAGGGTCGGGAGGGTCAGAGGGAGAAGCAGACTCCCTGCCGAGCAGGGAGCCCGATGCGGAACTCGATCCCGGGACTCCAGGATCATGACCTGAGCCGAACGAAGGTAGTCGCTTAACCAACTGAGCCACCCAGGCGCCCTCTATGGGCTTTATTTATGATTAAACTTTATTATGATATAAATAATCATATTTGTATATGATTATTACATATACATTTCAGGTTATTTTCTTCCATATGGGATCCTGAGGAAAGACTGTTAAAAATAAAATGATATATTTGGCTTCATCATCATCATCGTCATAATTGTTATGATACTTACACAGTGTTTATAATGTGCCAGGCATTTTTCTAAGCACTTCAAATATTATTAATCCATTCAATTTTCACTATGATGAGAAAGATCAAATTTTATTTCTATTTGTAGAAATGTGGACACTGAGGTACCAAGATTCAGTAAACTACCCAGGTTCACACAGCCAGGAAATGGCAGAACCAGGATCTGGACCCAAGCAGTATGGCTTCAGAGAGAACCCATATTCTCACTGACTATCCCATGTTTCCTTTCTGTAGTCCCAGAGGCTCAGAGGTATCTGGATAGTATTAAATTATTATAATAACTAGGTTCAAAAATGATCATCTCTTCACCCTTTCAAGTATTTCATTGCCAATTTTGCAACAATAATAAATCTGCTTTCATAGCAAAATGTAGTTCCTCAATCTACATTAATATCTTAAAACTGCTACTTCCCACTTAGTTAAAAAATTAATATTTATTTGCTAGATTTGTCTATGATTTTATATACATATAACATACACAGTCTTAAAATATCCTTTGAGTAAAAGGCAACAACTTTACAAGAGATAAGACTAATGTAGACAATAATGATGATGAAACCAAGGAGCAACCAGTAATATTTACTAATCTATCTGCCTCGTGGCAGTAAAGGAGTCAATAAACACCTTTTTTAATAAAAAGAAAACTTTTCTTTGAAGGACTGTATATTGCCTTGAAACAATCTAAGGATTTGAAAAGTTTAAGACAGCTTTTACCACTCTTGAGGAAATACTGCATTTCTTTTTTTTTTTTTTTTTTGAAATACTGCATTTCTAAGAATGGAAGGTACCATGTGCTGTGGATAATACTAGTAAATGTTAGCTGTAATACCATTTCACTTAATGGGACATTATAAACCCAAAGGAATATTGGGAGAGTACTCAAGCATTCTTCTAAACATGAATTCCCAAGTTGTACAAGAGAGCTAAGTAACATCCTCCTAAACATAATGCTGTTTTTTTTTTTTTTTTAAAGATTTTATTTTATTTATTTGACAGAGAGAGAGAGAGACAGCTAGAGAGGGAACACAAGCAGGGGGAGTGGGACAGGGAGAAGCAGGCTTCCCACTGAGCAGGGAGCCCGATGTGGGGCTTGATCCCAGGACCCTGGGATCATGACCCGAGCTGAAGGCAGACGCTTAACGACTGAGCCACCCATGCGCCCCTTATAATGTTGTTGTTCTTGTTCTCGGTTTGTGTTTATGATAGCGACAGGTACTAATGCTTGGCATCCTCTAGGAGAATGAGTGGGCATTATAAATCCCAGGGACTCTTGATCATTCTTTATCCCTGGGCTTCGCCCCATGCCTAGTGGCAATATAATATGGGTAAAGGTCACTAACTGAAGAATCACGAGGGAAGGATTCTAACTGCAAGTCAACCAGCAACTGGTTTGGGCAAATCATTGTCCTCTCTAGGCCTTGGTGTCTTAATGTGAGTATTAATTTTTAATATTTCATGGAGTGCTGGTTAGGATAAAATCTGACATCTGCATAAATGCTTTAGAAAATAAATACGTTTTGTAAACAGAAAGTACACACAAAAGCAGCCGAGGTAGATCACTTTATAACATTTCTGCCTTTTACCTCACTATGCTCATCTACTTTTATACTTACATTATGACTATACTTGCTTTCAATCCCAGCTTTAGTCAGGAAAACCTAATTGTTCTCTCCCACCTAAAATCCTCCTCAAGTCAATCCACACATATAATACGTTTGTTTTGTTTTTCCTCTCTCTGTGTCATGGCATACTTCTTCAGTCTTTTTGAAAACTTAGCACAGGGGTGCCTGGCTGGCTCAGTCGATGGAGCATGTGACTCTTGATCTCAGGGTTGTGGGTTCAGGTCCCACACTGGGTGTAGAGATTATTTAAAAATAAA
Source organism: Mirounga angustirostris (assembly GCF_029215605.1). Taxonomy (NCBI): domain Eukaryota; kingdom Metazoa; phylum Chordata; class Mammalia; order Carnivora; family Phocidae; genus Mirounga; species Mirounga angustirostris. The sequence goes on along the minus strand of NW_026991720.1, from coordinate 83,834,500 downwards.
ATCTTAAGGGGCATCTGGGTGGTTTAGTTGGTTAAGCATCTGACTTTAGCTCAGGTCATTATTCCGGGTCTCCTGAGATTGAACCCTGTTCGGGGCTCCCTGCTCAGCGGGGAGTCTGCTTCTCCCTCTGTCCCTCCACCTGTTCGCTCTCTCTTGCTCTCTCAAAGAAACAAATGAAATCTTTTTTTTTTTTTTAAGATTTTATTTATTTATTTGAGAGAGAATGAGATAGAGAGAGAGCATGAGAGGGGGGAGGGTCAGAGGGAGAAGCAGACTCCCTGCTGAGCAGGGAGCCCGATGTGGGACTCAATCCCAGGATCCTGGGATCATGACCTGAGCTGAAGGCAGTCGCTTAACCAACTGAGCCACCCAGGTGCCCCAAATAAAATCTTTTAAAAAAATAAAAACTTAGCACAAAATTCCATTTTGCAAAAGCAGTCCTCCCTAATTAATCCGGATGTATTTATTATGCCGTATTTTTTGCTGTGCCCAATGATATACAATACACACAGACACGGACACACAGATACACACACTGTATTTCTTATGCAATCATTTATGGATGCAATGGTTTCCCTTTGGGGGATCTAAACACAGTACCTCTTCAACCTTCTTCACTCCAAATGAACTCACAAGTAGAAGGCTCTAAGTCAGAAGCCATTAAATGGAAGAGCCCAGAAGTAAGAGGAGAGAAGAGAGGGAAGAAAGGAGTGAAAAGATGTTAAATGAGCTCTTTGATCAGATACATGTGAAAGGCAAAGTAGCCATGAAAGAGCTGCAACCTGCTCAAACTCAGTGCATTGGTTTTCCATCACCATCTAGTGTATGCTGGAGACTATTCCCTGGTGATGAGAGGGGCTCAGATGGTGATGGTACCACATAGTACCATGAGAGCAACATCAACTTGTGGGCTTTAGTACTTTACAGTGTACAAAGGTTTTCTTACATACTATTCCATACACTGGAATTACTGTGAGAATAAACCAATAGGAATGCTATCCTATTTGAGGAAAAGATTAAACTATCACATGTATCTATTTATTTACCTGCAAATTGGGTTTTCTCCTGATAAGTTTTGTAAAGGCACCCATTGCTTTTATGGTATCAGGCATATGGTGAATTGTTAGTTATGAGTTGTGTGAAGATGATAAAAAAAATCTGTACGTAGTACATCTGTTTGGGAAATGGGATTATAATTCAGCACACTCTTAAGAAAATTTACAAAGTTGAGTTGCAGACTCAAAGGATGATTTAAAAATTATGCTGGAAAAAGAGCTAATATGACATAGCTTCAGGCACTAGGATTCTAATGAAATTAAATAAAAACAGTTATTGAAGATTGCCAAGCCCCAATTGTTAGACAAAGTAAGAGGCAACATACATTCAAAATTCAGAGTGAAATGTATAAGTTCTGAGTAAGCCTCAACCAGGTTTCCATTTCCATAAGTTTTGTACAAAATAATATTCTTGGTGGAATCTGAATGGCAAGTAGACAAACAAAATGAGGAAATGTCAACCCAAACAGATAATAATGGAGACATACAAGCTTCCATCCATAGAAGCTAATGGTAATTTCTCCATTTAAAGGGGAAAAAACAAGTGTTTTTTCATGTAACAGATTTTTTCAGAAAATATAGTGTATGTAAGATTTATTAAACTTAACTGTGTACAGACAGACATAGGGAGCTCAATTCAAGGGAGAAAACTGGATGTTCTTATTTAAAACTCACTTAAACTTTTGTAAGCTGCATTTATTGTTGTTGTAAAATAAAATATACTGTGAAGTCCAAAATGCTCATGGTACTTCAAATTATATGTTCATCTATCCCTTCCTTGGGTCATAATTTTATCAGGTGCTCCCTCAATATTTGGGGGTCAAATCCATGTGCTGTCAATATACCAAGTTGGTATTTGGACCTTTTTGAACTGTAGTCTTAAGGAGATCCAAGAATGCTTAAATCTGAATTTTTAGAATATAAAGCACTAGTAATCAGAATGGAAGAGAGAAAACAGTAACAACAGCTGGTAGTGTTCCCAAGAAAAAGAAACCAAATGGAGTGAGACAGAACTCATGTAGAATCTTGAATATAAAGACACAAACCCTGGATTTATGTTGAATATGAAAAGCAAGTAATGAAAGAATAGCTGGATGGTACATTACTGCGAAGAGTGAAAGGAGATATCCATTTGGAAAGAGGTAATTTTAAAAGAATACATTTCAAAAAATGTAAGTAATATTTTCTTGCATAAAGGATTTCATACATGAAAATATGGACTAGAGATTGAAAGAACACATGTAAGATTAACAGTTTAGTGATGGAAAGGACAAGTTTTATATCTTTTAAAGAAGGACTTGAAAGAAAAGATAGCATAGCAAATACAAAGCTGGTTGGACTAGGAGTGGAGTACTGAGCTATTGAAAATTACCTAAGCAACAATAACATAATAGGAACAAAATCTAATGGAGTAAAGAGAAATGGATATAGCATTTCTGCATGTTAATAATATCAGGCAGAATTAATCAGAGTTGAAAGGAAAAATTGAGTCATCAACATACAGATGACAAAGGGAGCAACACCCAGGGAGAAGGAGTAGACCGGAAAGAGAAGGTCACCCAGTGAAATAATTCAGCAGAAGCTGAACATTTAAGGATGACTGTACATCCAAATCATCTTTAAAATTCTTGGGGCACCTGGCTGGCTCAGTCAGTAGAGTAGGTGACTCTTGATCTTGGGGTTGAGATCAGTTTGAGCCCAATGTCAGGTATAGAGATTACTTAAAAGTAAAATCTTGTAAAAAATATATAAAATAAAATAAAATTCTGCTCAAATTCCATCTTTCAAAACAAGCCTTCTTTGAACATTCTTGCTCATGGCCAGATGTCCTTCATTTTCCCCTTGTGTGATGGATGATTCCTCACACCATTATTAAACCTTCCTCATTGTTTTGGAGAGCTGACTATATTATCTTGTCAGTTATACTGCCTTTTTTTTTTCTAAAGATTTTATTTATTTATTTGACAGAGAGAGAGACAGCTAGAGAGGGAACACAAGCAGGGGGAGTGGGAGAGGGAGAAGCAGGATTCCCGCCGAGCAGGGAGCCCGATGTGGGGCTCGATCCCAGGACCCTGAGATCTCGACCCCAGTGGAAGGCAGCCGCTTAATGAGTGAGCCACCCAGGCACCCCAATTATATTGCTTTTTGAAGAACGGGTTGCGTTTATTTACATTTTTTCATGGGGCATAGTTCAATTCTACAAGCAGAGTGGATATACACCAAATATTTGTCATATGGACAAATGGATCAACCTGCTTTGTTTGCAGGTAGATAATCCACATTAAAAGGAGTAAAATGACTTATGATATATAATAACTGAGTACCAGAATCAAAGGAAAAAGGCCACATTGTCGGTAGCCTCAAAGCACTGGAAAAGTGAATAAAACAACCTCAAAGAAAAGATTTGGGTTAAGCAAACGAGTAGGAGGCAAAGAGAAAAGATATAAGTTAAAATAAGTGGAAAAGATAATGTGGAAGAAGAGAGATAAGATTTTTTTTTTTTAAATGAAAGCAAATATTGGGATACCAATATGAAATTGTCAAGTTTAATTTTATGGGTCAAAAAAGTGATGATAATATAATCTCCATGATTTATTACTTACTGTTGGAAGTTCAAGAATAAATACAGTCAATAAAATTTCCTACTGATTTTGTATTGCTGATTTGAAGTGGTGCCTTGGAAATAATGGTTCTAAATCTATTTGGGTTCCTTACACAGTTTTGGTATCAAAGCATCAACTTGCCCCTTTTTGTCTAAGGCAACATTTTAAATTCAAGTTGCTTCTACAAAGAGCACATAAAATCTTGATCTCTTGGAAATATAATTTCTTGAAGACATGAGTTTTTAATAGTAACATGGATAGGCCCTTAACTATAGCTGTGTGAGTGATCTCACTAAACATGTATTTTACCAGGCACTTTGAGATGCTTGGTGGTTAGGCCACAATCATACATTGGATTATATCATAAGTGCTCATATTTCATCCTAATTAGAAAAAAAAAATGCTTTTCAAATAGTCATCTGCGGGCGCCTGGGTGGCTCAGTTGGTTAAGCGACTGCCTTCGGCTCAGGTCATGATCCTGGAGTCCCGGGATCGAGTCCCGCATCGGGCTCCCTGCTGAGCAGGGGGTCTGCTTCTCCCTCTGCCCTCTTCCCTCTCATGCTCTCTGTCTCTCATTCTCTCTCTCTCAAATAAATAAATAAAAAATCTTTAAAAAAAAAAAAAAAACAAAACAAAAAAAACAAATAGTCATCTGCTTTGGAAAGCACTGTTTTGTAATGCATAGTATTTAGGAAACCTTAAAATTACATGTACCAAGACGGAAATCAGATCATGTCACCTCAGCAACTAAAATTAAGCCTCCTCCACCCCCCTCCCTAAACTACAAGCCATAGTTAATGTTCACTGCTTGGCTTTGGGTTGATGATATGGATCTGTTTCTCCTATTTCTGAAAGAACTTGTCTGTAATATTCAGATCACTGCTTCACCTTTCTGTTTACTTTCTGCATTGATGAGCAGATCTAACCACTGAGGGATGCATAACACTGTGTCTCACAGTATGATTGACAGATTCCCGCATTTAGCTCTTAAAGAAATTGTTCCAACATTATGTGGACAGTAGTGAACATTTTTAGAAATTGTGAAGGCATAAAAGCCAACAAAAGCCTATTCCTTTTTTAAATTGAGAAACACAAAATATAAATCAATACTTACTTAAAAACGTCTTTCAGAGACCTAAATTCACTGTTAATTTAAGAACATAAATCAAATAACAATTAAATTATTCAATCACAAAATTATATGGATTGGTCTATATTTAAATTTGAGGGAGCAAGATGGCGGAGGAGTAGGAGACCTGGATTTCATCTCCTCTCAGGAATTCAGCTGGATAGGGATCAAACCATTCTGAACACCTACAAACTCAACAGGAGATCGAAGAAAAGAAGAGCAACAACTCTCTGAACAGAAAAGCGACCACTTTCTGGAAGGTAGGACATGTGGAGAAGTGAATCCGAGGCGATATTCGGGAGGATAGACGGCGGGGGAGGGGGCCTCCGTCCGCCGCTTCTGGCAAGTGACAGAGCAGCGGAGAACAAAATCGGAACTTTTAGAAGTCGGCTCTGCTGAGGGACATCACTCCGGTGGCTAAGCGGGGGTGGAACCCTTGCAGGACAGTGTGGTCTCAGGACCCTGGGGTCACAGAAAGACCGGGGGTGCCTGAATGCAGCAGAGCTCCCAGGTATCGGACCGGGGAAGCCGGCTGCAGAGACAGAGCTGAGGCGCGGGGTCTCAGCTCGGGGCTGCCATAAACCGTGATCCGCGGCACAGTTGGGCCACTGCTCCTCCAGCAGGGACCCAACAAGCAGCAGATCCAGGGAGACTCCCCTTCTTCCCCGGGAGGAGCGGCACGGGAGTGCACCACAGAGATCTGCTGGGTTTGGAGACTCCGCACGGGGTCGGGTGCCAGAGATAGAAACACACGGTCTTGGGCCGGGTGAGCACGGAGTGTGGCTGGAGACCGGGGAGACAGGAGTGACTGACTGCTTTTCTCTGGGAGCTCAATGAGGAGTGGGGCCCCAAGTTCTCAGCTCCTCTGGGGCAGAGATTGGGAGGCCGCCATTTTCACTCTCTGCCTCCAAAGCTGTAGGGAAAGCTTGCAGGGAACAAAAGCTCCCAAGAGCAAACCTGAGTGGATTACTTAGCCCAGACCGGGCAAGGGCGGGGCAATTCCGCCTCCAGCAAAGACTTTTGGAAACCATGGCAACAGGCCCCTCCCCCAGATAATCAGTGAGAACAGCCAGCCAAGACCAAGTTTACCCATCAATGAGAACAGCAGAACTCCAGCACTAGGGAAATACTGCACATAGAATCCATGGCTTTTTTTACCATGATTCTTTAGTTTTTCAAAGTTAATTTTTTTAACTGTTTTTTTTTTTTTAATTTTTCTTTTACCCTTTTTCAACCAACATCTTATAAATCCTTTTTTAAAAAAAATTTTTTATTTTTCATTTTTAGAGTCATATTCTATCCCTTCATAGTAGTTACCCATATTTTTGGCATATATATATATAAGTTGTTCTCTAAAATTTTGAGATGGTTTCTTCTAACAGATCAAAATATACCCTAAATCTCTAGTGTATGTTTTTTTTCTACTCCCCTGCCTGATCACATTCTCTCCCTTTTTCTTTTCTTTTTTTTTTTAATCCTCTTCTTTCTTTTTTCAAACAACTTCTTATCAATTCCTTTTATAAAATTTTTTATAATTTCCATCTTTACAGTCATATTCCATCCCTTCATCATATCAAACCTTATTTTTGTACATATATAAGTTTTTCTTTCTTTAAAATTTTGGGAGGCACTTTCTTCTAACAGACCAAAATACACCCCAAATCTAGTGTGTGGCACTGATCTATATACCAGCCTGGTCATATTTGATTGCATTCTGTTTTTTTCTGTTTATGTTTGTTTTTATCTTTATCTTTTTCTTTTTTTTTTCCTTTTTCTTTTTTCTCTCTTTCCCTTTCTTTTCCCACTGCTTCAGGTCTTTTCTGATTTGTTTAGAGTATATTTTCTGGGAACGTTGTTACCCTGTTAGCATTTTGTTCTCTCATTAATCTATTCTCCTCTGGACAAAATGACAAGATGGAAAAAATCACCTCAACAAAATGAACAAGAGGTAGTACCGACTGCCAGGGACCTACTCACTAGGGACATTACTACGATGGCAGATCTAGAGTTCAGAATCATCACTTTAAAGATACTAGCTGGGCTTGAAAAAAGCATGGAAGTTATTAGAGAAACCCTTTCTGGAGAAGTAAAAGAACTTAAATCTAACCAAGTAGAAATCAAAAAGGCTATTAATGAGGTGCAATCAAATATGGGGGCACTGACTGCTAAGATAAATGAGGCAGAAGAGAGAATCAGTGATATAGAAGACCAAATGATGGAAAATAAAGAAGCTGAGAAAAAGAGAGATAAACAACTACTGGATCACGAGGGCAGAATTCGAGAGATAAGTGATACCATAAGACGAAACAACATTAGAATAATTGGGATCCCAGAAGAAGAAGAAAGAGAGAGACGGGCAGAGGTATAATGGAGCAAATCATAGCAGAGAACTTCCCTAATTTGGGGAAGGAAACAGGCATCAAAATCCAGGAGGCACAGAGAACCCCTCTCAAAATCAATAAAAATAGGTCAACACCCCAACATCTAATAGTAAAACTTACGAGTCTCATAGACAAAGAGAAAATCCTGAAAGCAGCTCGGGAGAAGAGATATGTAACCTACAGGGGTAGAAACATTAGATTGGCAACAGACCTATCCACAGAGACCTGGCAGGCCAGAAAGGACTGGCAGGATATATTCAGAGCACTAAATGAGAAAAATATGCAGCCAAGAATACTTTATCCAGCTAGGCTGTCATTGAAAATAGAAGGAGAGATAAAAAGCTTCCAGGACAAACAAAAACTAAAGGAATTTGCAAACACAAAACCAGCCCTACAAGAAATCTTGAAAGGGGTCCTCTAAACAAAGAGAGCCTAAAAGCAACATAGACCAGAAAGGAACACAGACAATATATGGTAACAGCCACCTTACAGGCAATATAATGGCACTAAATTCCTATCTTTCAATAGTTACCCTGAATGTAAATGGGCTAAATGCCCCAATCAAAAGACACAGGCTATCAGATTGGATTAAAAAACAAGACCCATCGATATGCTGTCTGCAAGAGACTCATTTTAGACCCAAAGACACCCCCAGATTGAAAGTGAGGGGGTGGAAAACCATTTACCATGCTAATGGACACCAAAGAAAGCTGGGGTGGCAATCCTTATACCAGACAAATTAGATTTTAAACCAAAGACTGTAATAAGAGATGAGGAAGGATACCATATCCTACCTAAAGGGTCTATCCAACAAGAAGATCTAACAATTGTAAATATCTGTACCCCTAACATGGGAGCAGCCAATTATATAAGCAAATTAATAACAAAAGCAAAGAAACACATTGACAACAATACAATAATAGTGGGGGACTTTAACATCCCCTCACTGAAATGGACAGATCATCTAAGGAAAAGATCAACAAGGAAATAAAGACTTTAAATGACCTACTGGACCAAATGGACTTCACAGACATATTCAGAACATTCTATCCCAAAGCAACAGAATACACATTCTTCTCTAGTGCCCATGGAACATTCTCCAGAATTGATCACATCCTAGGTCATAAATCGGTCTCAACTGGTACCAAAACATTGGGATCATTCCCTGCCTATTTTCAGACCACAATGCTTTGAAACTAGAACTCAATCACAAGAGGAAAGTCAGAAAGAACTCAAATACATGGAGGCTAAAGAGCATCCTACTGAAGAATGAATGGGTCCACCAGGAAATTAAAGAAGAATTAAAAAATTCATGGAAACCAATGAAAATGAAAACACAACTATTCAAAATCTTTGGGATGCAGCAAAGGCAGTCCTAAGAGGAAAGTATATAGCAATACAAGCCTTTCTCAAGAAACAAGAAAGGTCTCAAGTACATAACCTAACTCTACACCTAAAGGAGCTGGAGAAAGAACAGCAAATAAAGCCTAAACCCAGCAGGAGAAGAGAAATAATAAAGATCAGAGCAGAAATCAATGAAATAGTAACTAAAAGAACAGTAGAACAGATCAACGAAACTAGGAGCTGGTTCTTTGAAAGAATTAACAAGATTGATAAACCCCTGGCCAGCCTTATCAAAAAGAAAAGAGAAATGACCCCAATCAACAAAATCATGAATGAAAGAGGGGAGATCACAACCAACACCAAAGAAATACAAACAATTATAAGAACATATTATGAGCAACTCTATGCCAGCAAATTAGATAACCTGGAAGAAATGGATACATTCCTAGAGATGTATCAACTACCAAAACTGAACCAGGAAGAAATTGAAAACCTGAACAGACCTATAACCACCAAGGAAATTGAAGCAGTCATCAAAAATCTCCCAACAAACAAAAGCCCAGGGCCAGATGGCTTCCCAGGGGAATTCTACCAAACATTTCAAGAAGAATGAATACCTATTCTTCTGAAACTGTTCCAAAAAATAGAAATGTAAGGAAAACTTCCAAACTCATTTTATGAGGCCAGCATTACCTTGATCCCCAAACCAGACCAAGACCCCATCAAAAAGGAGAACTACAGACCAATATCCCTGATGAACATGGATGCAAAAATTCTCACCAAAATACTAGCCAATACGATCCAACAGTACATTAAAAGGATTATTCACCACGACCAAGTGGGAGTTATCCCTTGGCTGCAAGGTTGGTTCAACATCCGCAAATCAATCAACGTGATACAATACATTAACAAAAGAAAGAACAAGAATCATTTGATCCTCTCAATAGATGCAGAAAAAGCATTTGACAAAGTACAGCATCCTTTCTTGATCAAAACTCTTCAGAGTATAGGCATAGAGGGTACATACCTCAATATCATAAAAGCCATCTATGAAAAATCTACAGCGAATATCATTCTCAATGGGGAAAAACTGAGAGCTTTCCCCCTAAGTTAAGGACGCAGCAGGGATGTCCAATATCACCACTGCTATTCAACATAGTATTGGAAGTCCTAGCCACAGCAATCAGAAAACAAAAAGAAATAAAAGGCATCCAAATCGGCAAAGAAGAAGTCAAACTCTCACTCTTTGCAGATGATAGGATACTTTATGTGGAAAATCCCAAAGACTCCACCCCAAAACTGCTAGAACTCATACAGGAATTCAGTAAAGTGGCAGGATATAAAATCAATGCACAGAAGTCAGTGGCATTCCTATACACCACCACCAAGACAGAAGAAAGAGAAATTAAGGAGTCGATCCCATTTGCAATTGCACCCAAAACCATAATATACCTAGGAATAAATCTAACCAAAGAGACAAAGGATCTGTACTCAGAAAATTATAAAATACTCATGAAAGAAATTGAAGAAGACACAAAGAAATGGAAAAATGTTCCATGCTCATGGATTGGAAGAACAAATATTGTGAAGATGTCAATGCTACCTAGAGCAATCTACACATTCAATGCAATCCCCATCAAAATACCATCCACTTTTTTCAAAGAAATGGAACAAATAATCCTAAAATTCGTATGGAACCAGAAAAGACCCCGCATAGCCAGAGGAATGTTGAAAAAGAAAAGCAAAGCTGGTGGCATCACAATTCCGGACTTACAGCTCTATTACAAAGCTGTCATCATCAAGACGGTATGGTACTGGCACAAAAACAGACACATAGATCAATGGAACAGAATAGAGAGCCCAGAAATGGACCCTCAACTCTATGGTCAACTCATCTTTGACAAAGCAGGAAAGAATGTCCAATGGAAAAAAGACAGTCTCTTCAACAAATGGTGTTGGGAAAATTGGATAGCCACATGCAGAAGAATGAAACTGGACCATTTCCTTACACCACACACAAAAATAGACTCCAAATGGTTGAAAGACCTCAATGTGAGACAGGAATCCATCCAAATTCTAAAGGAGAACACAGGCAGCAACCTCTTCGACCTCAGCCGAAGCAACTTCTTCCTAGAAACATCGCCAAAGGCAAGGGAAGCAAGGGCAAAATTGAACTATTGGGACTTCATCAAGATAAAAAGCTTTTCCAAAGCAAAGGAAACAGTCAAGAAAACCAAAAGACAACCAACAGAATGGGAGAAGATATTTGCAAGTGACATATCAGATAAAGGGCTAGTATCCAAAATCTATAAAGAACTTATCAAACTCAACACCCAAAGAACAAAGAATCCAATCAAGAAATGGGCAGAAGACATGAAGAGACATTTTTCCAAAGAAGACATCCAAATGGCCAACAGACACATGAAACAGTGCTCTACATCGCTCGGCATCAGGGAAATCCAAATCAAAACCTCAATGAGATACCACCTCACACCAGTCAGAATGGCTAAAATTAACAAGTCAGGAAATGACAGATGTTGGCGGGGATGCGGAGAAAGGGGAACCCTCCTACACTGTTGGTGGGAATGCAAGCTGGTGCAGCCACTCTGCAAAACAGTATGGACGTTCCTCAAAAAGTTGAAAATAGAGCTACCATAGGATCCAGCAATTGCACTACTGGGTATTTACCCCAAAGACACAAAAGTAGGGATCCGAAAGGGTACGTGCACCCCGATGTTTATAGCAGCAATGTCCACAATAGCCAAACTGTGGAAAGAGCCAAGATGTCCATCGAGAGATGAATGGATAAAGAAGAGGTGGTATATATATACAATGGAATATTATGCAGCCATCAAAAGGAATGAGATCTTGCCATTTGCAACGACGTGGATGGAACTGGAGGGTATTATGTTGAGCGAAATAAGTCAAACAGAGAAAGACATGTATCATATGACCTCACTGATATGAGGAATTCTTAATCTCATTAAACAAACTGAGGGTTGCTGGAGTGGGGGGTGGGGTGGGAGGGATGGGGTGACTGGGTGATAGACACTGGGGAGGGTATGTGCTCTGGTAAGAGCTGTGAATTGTGCAAGACTGTTGAATCTCAGATCTGTACCTCTGAAACAAATAATGCAATATATGTTAAGGAATAAAAAAAGAGGAAGAAGATAGCAGGAGGGGAAGAATGAAGGGGGGGAAATCGGAGGGGTCGACGAACCATGAGAGATGATGGACTATGAAAAACAAACTGAGGGTTCTAGAGGGGATGGGGGTCGGGGGATGGGTTAGCCTGGTGATGGGTATTGAGGAGGGCATGTTCTGCATGGAGCACTGGGTGTTATGCACAAACAATGAATCATGGAACACTACATCTAAAACTAATGATGTAATGTATGGGGATTAACATAACAATAAAAAGTTAAAAAAAAAAAAAAAGATAAGACAAAGCCGGGAAAAAAAAATTGACAGCCCAGAGAAAATATTAAGAATGTATGAAAAAGTTCCCTTTTATTTTTTTAAATACAAAATTGTAAAGTAAAAATATTTTAAACCAGTTTTTTAAACATATTTTTAAAGGCTTAGTGTCTCCATCTAAAACATATTGTGATGTTGCATGATAGACATAACATTGAGATCTATTTTAAACTTGGGTGGCCTGGATTCAGCCTCATTTTTAAATTCACATTTATTGGACAAGTCCCTCAAAATCTTTGGAATGCTTTATTTCAGTTTATGCATCATTAACTGAAAAAGTAGGAGTTAAAAATCTCTACCTACCTCACAGATTGTTGGTAGATGGAAAAGAAAGTGTATGGTAAAATAAACTTTAAAGTATTGTTATCATTTAGTATCAAAGGTAGTATTTAGACTGGTCCCAGAGAAGATGGTATGGGCTTTTTCCCCCCTAGATGCCCCAGAAATAATTCAACAAATAATCATAAAAATACTGTAATTTTCATAAAAAAAGACTTTTCAACAAAGAAAAGCCCAGGACCAGATGGCTTCACTGGTGAATTCTACCAAACATTTAAAGAAAAATTAATGCCAATCCTTCTGCAACTCTTCCAAAAAACTGAAGGAGGGAATACTCCCAAAGTCATTTTATGAGGCCAGCATTATCCTGATACCAAAAGCAGACAAGGACAAGAAAAGAAAATTAACAACATCCCTGATAAATACAGATATAAACTTTCTCAATCAAATATTAGCAAATTGAACTCAACAGCACATTAAAGAATCATACACTCTGACCAAGTGAGATTTACCACTGGGATGCAAAAATGGTTCAACATATGTAAATCAGTAAATATGACACAACATATTAATGAAATGAAAGAGAAAAATCATATGATCATCTCAATAGATGCACAGAAAATTGAAAAAATTCAACATTCTTTCATGATAAAAAGTCTCAACAATTTGGGCATAGAAGAAATGTACCTCAACATAATAAAAGCAATATTGATGAGCACACAGCTACTCAATGATGAAAGGTTGAATATCTTTCCTCTAAGATCAAGAATAAGACAAGGGTGCCCATTCATTTAATGATTAATTTATTCATTTAACTTCATTTAACATAGTAATAGAAGTCCTAGCCAGAGAAATTAGGAAAAAAAAAAAATAAATGAAAGGCATTAAAATCAGAAAAGAAATAAAATTGTCTCTGTTTGAGGATGATATAGTTTTATATATAGAAAATCCTAAAGACTATACCAAAATATTATCAGAAGTAACCAACAATTCTATAAAGTTGTAGGATACAGAATAACAATGAATTATCTGAAAAAGAAGTAAAGAAAACAATCTCATTTATGATAGAATCAAAAATAAATTCTAAAGAATAAATCTAAGGAGGTCAAGTTCTGTATGCTGAAAATATAAAACCTTATGAAAAAACTGACGAAGACACATATAAATGGAAACATATCCTGTATTTATGTATTAGAAGAGCTAGTATTGTGAAAATGTCCATGCTACCCAAAGCTACCTATAGACTCAGTGTAATTGCTATGAAAATTCCAATGGCATTTTTCACGTAATAAAAATACAATCCTAAAATTCATATGAAATCATAAAGACCCTGAATAGCAAAAGCAATCCAGAGAGAAAAACAAAGTTCAGGCATCATATTTACTGATTTCAAACTATATTACAAAGCTAAAGTAATCAAAATGGTGTGGTATTGGATAAATAGAGACACACAGACAAATGGGATAAAATCAAGCATCCAGAAATAAACCCATGCACTGACAGTCAACTAACATTTAACAAGAGGGCTAGGAATCCTTAATGGGGGATATATAGTTTCCTCAATAAGTTATGTTGAGACACGTGGATATTCATATGCATAAAAATGAAATATAATGCTTAGATCAAACCACTCATAAAAATTAACTTGAGATGGGTTAAAGACTTAAATGTAGGATCTGAAACCAAAAATCACTAGAAGAAAACATAGGAAAAATCTTCTTGACATTGATCTTGGCAATGATTTGTTGGATTTGACACCAAAACAAAAGTAATAAAATAAAATATAAACAAATGGGACTACACCAAACTGAAAAGCTTCTAAATAGCAAAAGAAACAATAACCAAAAATTTAAAAAGCCAATCTATAGAATAGGCAAAAAGTATTTCAAACCATTTCCGAAAAGGAGTTAAAATCCAAAATGTATAAGGAACTCATACAACTCAAGAGTAAAAAAAGAAAAGAAAAAAAATTCAGTTAAAAAATGGACAGAGGATTTGAGTAGACATTTTTCCAAAGATGACATACAAATGCCTAACAGGTACATGAAAAGGTGCTCTACATCACTAATCATAAGGAAATGTATCTGAACCACAAGGATGTACATCTCATACCTGTTAGAATGGCTACTACCAAAAATATACAAGATATGAAGTGTTGGCAAAGATGTAGAAAAAAGAGAACCTTTGGGCACTGTTGCTAGGGATATAAATTGGTACAGTCACTATGAAAAACATATGGAGGCTCCTCAAAAAATTAAAAATAGAACTACCATATGATCCAGCAATTCTACTTTTGGCCATATATCTGAAGTAAACTGAATCACTACTGGACAAGGTATCTGAACTCCCATCTTCCTTGCAGCTTTACTCAAAATAGCCAACAAATGGAAACAATCTACGTGTCCATCAATGGATGAATGGATAAAGAAAATGTAATGTACATACACAATGGCATATTTTTCAGCTATAAGAAGGAAATTCTGCCATTTGTGACAACATGGATAGACCCTGAGGGCATTATGCATAAGTTAGAGAGAAATACTGTATGATCTCATATATGAAATCTAAAACTCCCTCTCCCACAAACTCATAGAAACAGAATAGAATGGAAGGCTAAGGAATGGAGGAAATGGGGAGATGTTGGTCAAAAGGTACAAACTTCCAGTTATAAGATGAATTAGCTCGGGAGATATAATGTACAGCATGGTGATTATAGTTAATAGTACTATAAATTATACTTGAAGGTTGCTAAGAGAGTAAATCTTAAATGTTCTTATCCCCACACCCCCCACATAAGGTAATTATGTGAGTTGTTGGATATATTAACTAAGCTTATCGTGTTAGTCATTTCATAATATATTATGTGTATCAAATGATCATGCTGTATATCTTAAACTTACACAATTTAATATATCAATTATATCTCAATAAATTTGAAAAAACCACATGTTAAAATGTGTTTTTATATTTCCAAGCATGGACAGTATTTTAGTTATCTTTTTTTTTCTGTAATATAGGAATGTCAACTTTGAAATTTGTTGAGACTTGCTCTACAGACTACCATGTATTCAATGTTTGTAAAGTACTTTGTGTGCTTGAGAATTGTATTTTCCACCTAAGTGTGGTATCTATATGTGGCTTTTGAATCAAGATTACTATTTCTGTTATTCAAATCTTTCTTCTTATTTTTTTCTGTTTAAGATATTTAGTAATGAGAGGGATATGAAGTAATACACTCCATGAATTTTTCAAATTCTCTTTTCAGATTTGTAATTTTTTTCTTTATAACTTGAAGGTATGTTATCAGATGCATATGAATTTAGGATTGTTATATTTTCCTGATTAACTAAAGTTTCTATCTATGTATTTTTATTTTATTTATTTATTTATTTATTTTAAAGATTTTATTTATTTATTTGAGAGAGAGAGAATGAGAGACAGAGAGCACGAGAGGGAAGAGGGCAGAGGGAGAAGCAGACCCCCTGCTGAGCAGGGAGCCCGATGCGGGACTCGATCCCGGGACTCCAGGATCATGACCTGAGCCGAAGGCAGACGCTTAACCGACTGAGCCACCCAGGCGCCCTATCTATATATTTTTAAAAATAAGGTAGGGAATATCAGTCTACTCAATATTAAGGCTTAGGATATAGCTACAGTACTCTAGACAGGATGGTTCTGGTGCAGAGATAGACACATAGATCAATGGAATCCAAATGATTTACGGCAAAGTTGCACACACAATTCAGTGGAGGAAGGACAGCCTTTTCACCAAAAGGCACTGGGGTAAGTGCATGTCCATAGGCTATACTACTAATAATAATTTAAAAGCCTCAACCTAGATCTTACACCTTATACAAAAATTATTTCAAAATAGATCACAGTTACAGGTCAAATGTTGAAGTATACAATTTAGGAAAAAAAACATGAGAAAATCTTTGGCATCTAGGGCTGGGTGAAGAGTTCTTAGACTTGATACTGAAAGCATGTTTCACAAAAGGAAAAATTCATAAATTTGATAAATTGATAGAACTGATAAATTTGACTTCATCAAAATTAAAAACATTTTCTCTGAAAAAGACCCTGTTAAGAGGATGAAAATAAAAATTACAGACTGGGAGACAATGTTTGTAAACAACATATCTGATAAAGGGACTTAATATATATAGAATATAGAAATAACTCTCAAAACTAAATTAAAAAAATAATAAAAATTGGGCAAAAGATATTATCAGACTTGCTACCAAGCAGGATACACAGATGACAAATAATCACATGAAAAGATGTTCAATATCATTAGCCATTAGGGAAATACAAATTAAAACTAATGCAATATCATTACACACCTACCAGAATGACTAAAATATAAAAAGTCCTAACACCAAATATTGGCAAGGATGTAGAGAAACTGGTTCATTGCTGGTGGGAAATAAAAGAATATAGCCACTCTGGAAAATAGTTTGGCTGTTTATTCTAAAACTAAAAATGTACTTTCCCAAAAACCTAGTAATTACATTCCTGAGCTTTTATTCCGGGTAAGAGAACTGTGTTAATGTAAAAACCTGTATATAAAGGTTTGTGGCAGCTTTTTTCATATTAACTAAAAGCTGGAATCAACCTCGATGTCCTTCAATGGGTAAATGCTTAAACAGTGGTACATAAAAAGTAGCAAACTATTGATACACACACTTGAATGGGTTTCAATGTAATTAAGTTGAGTGAAAAAAGTCAATCTCAAAAGTTCATATACTGTATAATTCCATTTATAGAATATTTTTGAAATAACAAAGAAGTTGACATGGAGAACAGATAAGTGGTTGTGAAGGGTTAGGAATTGTGCAGTGAGAGGGGATGGATATGGACATAAAGCAGTAGCATGAGAGAGTCATGTGGGATGGAAGAGTTATGACTGGATTGTGGCCATGGTCACATGTAACTACATATGTGATATAATTGCATGAAAATACACACACACACACACACACCAGTACTTATATAACTGGTGAAATAAATTCTGTGGATTGTACCAATGTCAGTTACCTGATTTTTATATAGTATTATATTTATGTAAGATGTGAATATTGGGGGTCTTTGTTACGGGTGTTTGGGCCCTCCCTGTACCCTCTTTTGTAATTTCCTGTGAATTTATAAATATTTCAAAATAAAAAATTTTGAAAAGTCATATTTGAAATATTTTGAAATTATCTTGTTGCTATACAGAACAAGCAGATTTGATGATATCAATATTACCTTCAAACTTGTATGCATTGAGCAGTGTAGATAAGACATAACTCATTTCCAAACATAAAAAACACTTGAGCAATCAAGAATAAAAGGACAGAATTTTAAAATCCTTACACAGGTACTATTTTATAGCCCTGATAAAGATTGCAGGTAGAAGAGAGAAATACATAAATAATTAGTGCAAAAATGATATTCAAAATATTTAACAATTTCTATGGTCTGGACACTAACTAGTCAGAGTAGACTGGGACCAGTTAGAAAAGATGCCAGCCATAAACAGCAGAATTTGGTATTGGGGCAAAGCAGTGGAATATCCATCGCATATGATTTATTTGGGTTTGATTTTATTATTTCCTCCACAAAAGATTTATATTCCTAAAGTGTTGGTATTCTGTAGTACTCCTAAGCTGAAAATACTGGAAAGGGTACTATATCATTGGATGAAGCATACCTCAAAGTGCTGCTATAAAAAATCATGACTAATATGAATAATTACCAGTTAGCAAAATAAGAACAGTTTCTATTAAGATATTTTAAATTTCCTTAATTTTTTTAATAAAACACCCTAAATATCAGCATAGAAACAAAATAGCATCCAAATTAGTTTGTTCATAATATTTAAAGATAGGAGTTCAATATATCAATGACTTTTCAATTTTAAAGTTTTAGTACTTGAATAGTATCTTTAGAGTCTTTTTTTTTTTTTAAGATTTTATTCATTTATTTGAGAGAGAGAGAGCATGTGAGCGCATAAGTGGGGGGGGGGGAAGGGGCAGAGGGAGAGGGAGAAGCAGACTCTCCGCTGAGCAGGGGACAAGGGACAGGACCGCAAGGTCATGACCAGAGCCGAAGGCAGACACGTGACCGACTAAGCCACCCAGGTGCCCCTAGAGTCTGTTTTACTGAATTCTTCCTAGTGGAAAAATGTCAAGGTGCTTTACAAACAATCCTAGTGGGTTTATTAGATTAGGAAAACAAATATTCAAATGTGTAATTAATTTGGCCATCTTTGTTCTTGAGAAATTAGGATCCCTAATTATCAATACAAATTTAATGAGACAATAGGCCAAAGCCTCTATTCTAAAAAGAAATAAACTACGCACTCTAGGAACAGAATGTGAACTGTGAAAATAAAAGTATGCATTTCCTAATCTGTGTGGCAGTTAAGAAATTCACTTAAGAAATGACCTAAAACTACATACAGATGGCTAACAGACACATGAAAAGATGCTCAACATCACTCATCATTAGGGAAATACAAATCAAAACTACAATGAGATATCACCTCACACGTGTCAGAATGGCTAAATTTAACAACACAGGAAACAACAGATGTTGGCGAGGATGCAGAGAAAGGGAAACACTCTTGATTGTGGCCGTGGTCACATGTAACTACATACGTGATATAATTGCATGAAAATACACACACACACACACATCAGTACTTGTATAACTGGTGAAATAAATTCTGTGGATTGTACCAATGTCAATTTCCTGATTTTTATATAGTATTATATTTATGTAAGGTGTTAACATCGGGGGTCTTTGACCAGAGCCGAAGGCAGACACGTGACCGACTAAGCCACCCAGGTGCCCCTAGAGTCTGTTTTACTGAATTCTTCCTAGTGGAAAAATTTCAAGGTGCTTTACAAACAATCTTAGCAGGTTTATTAGATTAGGAAAACAAATATTCAAAGGTAAAATTAATTTGGTTATATTTATTGGTGGGAATGCAAACTGGGGTGTAGACACTCTGGAAAACAGCATGGAGGTTCCTCAGAAAGTTAAAAGTAGAGCTACACTATGATCCAGCAATTGCACTACTAGGTATTTACCCAACGAATACAAAAATACTGATTGAAAGGGACACGCCCCGATGTTTATAGCAGCATTATCAACAATAGCCAAATTATAGAAAGAGCCCAAATGTCCATTGACTGGTGAATGTACATTTACATAAAACGGAATATATCAGCCATAAAAAAGAATGAAATCTTGCCATTTGCAACAACATGGATGGAGCTAGAGAGTATAATGCTAAGTGAAATAAGTCAGACAGAGAAAGACAAATACTGTATGATTTTACTAATATGTGGAATTTAAGAAACAAAACAAATGAACAGGGGGATTAAAAAAAATAGAGAGTGACAAACCAGAGAACAGACTCGTAAGTATAGAGAACAAAGTGAGGGTTGCTGGAGGGGAGGTGTGGGGGGGAGGCGGGGAATGGGTTAAATGGGTGATGGGGATTAAGGAGGGCACTTGTGATGAGCACTGGGTGTTGTATGTAAGTGATGAATCACTATATTGTACAGTTGATACTAATATTACACTGTATATTAACTAACTGGAACTTAAATAAAAACTTGAAAAAGAATTAAAAAAAAATGACCTAAAACTAATTAATGTTTTTTTTTTTTTTTTAAAGATTTTTATTGATTTATTTGACAGAGAGAGACACAGCGAGAGAGGGAACACAAGCAGGGGGAGTAGAAGAGGGAGAAGCAGGCTTCCCGCAGAGCAGGGAGCCCGATGCGAGGCTCGATCCCACGACCCTGGGATCATGACCTGAGCCGAAGGCAGACGCTTAACGACTGAGCCACCCAGGCGCCCCATTAATGTTTTCTATTATTTTAAAAAGGCAAACCTCCTCCTCTTGAAAAAAAAAAAAATCCACTTAATAAATATTACAAAACATAGCTTATGCTGTCTTCATTTATGTGCATTTTGGACACCATTTTTTTTTTTAAGATAAAGTAATAGTTCAAAACTTTAACTAAATGTCAATGGAAATGCAGTTCTCATGTAGGTAAACAGGTTAAGATTATGCGATTTTTTTTTTTTACAGTAACATGAGAAAACTCCCTTATAACTCAAAGACATAGAATATAGAAATGAATCCACCTAGTTCGCACAGCTGTGATTACAACTTCGTGAGACTTTAGAGTCACTGTAACAGAATGGAGGGGGACAACCTCCAATCTATCAATATTAGGTTGGAATTAGGTAGGCGGATAATTTTAGCTTACATGGGTTTGTTCATTTCCATCTCTCCAGGACACTCTAGAATAATTCAAGTCCCTTAAGGTAGACCAACTATTCTGAATTCCTCCCTTTGTCTTCTATGAGGCTATTTGTTGGCTCAGAACACAGAGGAAGGAAAAGAAAGGAGCAATTATTGAGAGCCTGTGGCACCTCAAGCACTGTCCCTCTTATATTTGAAACTAAATCTGCATGAAACAGATATGCTTCCCATTTTACAGGTAAGAAAACCTAGGCTCTCAGAAATTAAGCACCCAGCCCAAGAACCCACAGATTTGTGTTTGGATTAGAGCTTTCCACGACTCCAAATTTCACACAATTTCCTCTCCTGAATGTGATAATTTAATTACATTTCAACTTTAAGAAAAGAACGGTCCTACAAGGCTTGAAGCATTTCTTAAAAAGACTTATTTATGTGAGAAAGAGAGTGTGAGCGTGTGGGCAGAGGGAGAAAATCTCAAGCAGACTCCTCCCTTCCTGAGCACAGAGCCCCATGTGGGGCTCGATCTAATGACTCATGAGATCATGACCTGAGAATCACTTTTTTTTTTTAAGATTTTATTTATTTATTTATTTGACAGAGAGACACAGCGAGAGAGGGAACACAAGCAGGGGGAGTGGGAGAGGGAGAAGCAGGCTTCCCGCCGAGCAGGGAGCCCAATGCGGGGCTCGATCCCAGGACTCTGGGATCACAACTGGAGTAGAAGGCAGACACTTAATGACCTAACCACCGAGGCGCCCCCTGAGAATCACTTTTGATGTTAACTCTAGCTCAGTGATTCTTGGGGGATGTGTCACCGCTGGGATGTTTGTGATTAGAAATGTCTAAAGAGAAACACCGTGGTATTGATTCTGAGGGCCAAAGACAAATATGATGATATTTTATACACAGTTCACGGATCTTGCATCCACACTGTGTAATAGTTAACTGCGATTTCTGTGGCCTTTTGTAAAAGACTATCTTGGCTTGCTAAATGGCACTCCCCCAAATACTAATATTAGAATCCAGTAGTAGGAGGAGACTTTTTTCTGTGATGTAGACTGGTGCTAAACTCTAAAATGCAGAGCGATGACAAATGCGCAGAATGTAGTAACTTCAGTATTTTCAAGTGTATTGTGAGAGAAGGAAGTATGCTTTTATGTTTAGTAGCAGTATTATCCTTCAGGTAAGAAATCAGAATGGTTGCTTTGGTGTCAATAGATGGTTGTTTAATATGTATTTGTATGGAGCCTTCTGTGTTCCCATGTCCCCCTTGATAACAATAAGAAAACATCTGCTAGTTTTTTCTGTAACCCAAGAATAATTTAAATCAGTTGATCCCTCCCTTCCATCTCTTTTACTCAGCTTCTTCTTTTTATAGTTGACCAAGGAATTAACTTTTCCTGCCAATGTTAACAGAAGTATGAGCGCCCACATTTACAACATGTATCCACATCTGCATCTGCATCCACATGTAACTATGTACATTCATAATAGTATGCACGCATACACATCATGGAATTCCATTTTGAGAGATTAAAATATTAATTATGATAATAATCAAGAATTCATGGTATGCAACCCAATAAGGTCTAAAATGTTTTTTAAAAGTACTGCATAAAACTTTTGCTTCCAGGTCGGATGGAATGAGAAGCTTATAAGCTATGAGAACACACAGAAAATCTATACAAAATGTAAAAAATGAGCAGCTTAAAGGGATCAGAGCACCCCTGAAACCACAGGTCTAGGATTCCAAAGAGGAGAAAACCCTGGAGAGGTGAGGGAAGAATTTGCAGCTGATTTTATTGATTGTGGCCTGTGGGAAAAACCCAGACTTGGCCCAGGTAGAAGGCCACTGCTAGAGCCAGCAGAAAGTAGAGGAGTCTTGAGGGACTGGAGTGACAAAATATAGACTTGAGAGATCTTAAACACACAACCCATTATCCCATGATGACATTTGTCAGATTCAGAAGCTGCAAGGTCTAGAGGCAAAAGCTAAGCGAAAACCCCTGAAATGCACCACAGATTTTTGTCAGTCTTGCAATACTAAGAAGAAAAAATATTTTTAAAATATTGGCATTCAAGACCTGCCAAGAGGAAGGCCCCACATGAACACACTGGGCCTGGGTTTGTCCTGTGGACCAAATCCAGCCTGCCTCTATTTCTGTATGGTCCAGAAATGAAGAACAATTTATATACTTCTAAATGGTTGCAAAAAAAAAAAAAAAAAAAATCAAAAGAGTAGTATTTTGATACTCGATTTCCGAAAGTATATGAAACTCAAATTCTCTGTTCTTAAACAAAGCTTTATCAAAATACATCCATGCTCTTTAGTTACATATTGATTCTGCCTGCTTTTGCATAGTAAGGAGTTACAAAGAGACTGGATGACCCAAAAAACCTAAAATATACGTGATCTGACCTATTATAGAAGATGCTTGCTGACCTACAAATGGGGTGTTAGTTGAAAACCCTCGGCAAACATCCTATAACAGAAATAAACCAGAGATAAACAGGGTCTTACCAAAACTCAACCCAACCACCTATTGGCTCAACTCCAGATTGGATTAAAGAATTAGCCTCCACTCTATCTCCCTGGCATGAAGAGGATAAATGTTTGCTGGAGAAAGATCTTATCATCTTGAGCCTCTATAGTTTTTTATACACATTTTACACACATTCCAGCATTCAGAATATTACTCTACTTCATTTGGCCTGAGCAGAATGTATAAAGAAGCCTGACTTAATTGGCGAGCTCAACAGCAATCCATTAACATCCAACGATTACACATGCAATTTTAACCTATGTTTTAAAGAAAAATAAAACAGAAGTAACAGTATTACCTGAAAGCAATTTTCTTGGCAAGGAAACTCAAAATATATGTCTGGAATAATAGTATTCTACCTAACTAGATGTTATTTTCCATTGTAAAACATTCCAGTAATATATGGAATAAAATCTAAGAGCGATTTATTTTGTAGAAAATGAAGACAAATAGTAATTGACTGGTTAGAAGTCATTCTGAACTACAAGACTGTGTTCTAGGGCTTGTTTTTTTCAGTGACATGTGCTTCGCAGACACTGGCATCATAGTTTAGGCACCTACTATCCTGAGAAGACAGACAAGTGCAGATGTGGGAAACACTGGTAACACTGGAATATTAAGATTATGCAATGTCTTATGCCTACATCTCTGCCAGAATTTTAAAATTTGATTTTAATAGCTTTTTCTAATGAAAAGAATAAGACGGCTGAGAAGTTCAATATGTCATAGCACTGTAAATCGCTAACTTCATTTTAATTAGGATATACTAAGGTTTTACATCTGTGGCAAAAGTAAATTGTAACTTCCATACACAGCGGATCAGGCCACTTTAATTTTTAACAGATTACAATCTGCAGCACACGTCTTATTGGTGTCAATGAAATATATAACCTAATGGTGCTCTAAAGTTCAGGTCACATAATAATTTTATGGGATTCAAACACATGCGATCATGCTATTATATAGAAGGCAGACAGATACAGCTATGACTATAAAATTTAATATAGATAGTGATTAAAAACTGGATATTTAATGTACATATAAATGGTACACTATAATTTTTAATTTAACCCAGTGTATAACTAGCTTGTGAACAGTTATCTTATGGAAACAAACAATGTTATCAAAATATTATCTGGGAAAGCCAGAGCTATTGCTAAAATCAAAGGACTTTCAGAATTAGAGACTTTTTAAAAAGTTGATGTTTCAAAAGCTTTTTTAAAAGTTGAAACTCTCCTCATCACTTTCTCCACCTTTAAGAGCTTCTCAATGATAGATGCCTGTGAACAGGACTCTAGAAGCTTGAGGAGATAAAGGCTGGATTGTGGTCAAATAATAAATCACAAGGAGAGTATGCTACTTATCATTTTAGCTAAATTTTAACTGCGCTTTTCACATTAAACTCAATATCTTTAAAAATTACAAGTGTCATCTCTTAACAGACTTCATCCATATAATTTACTAATTTCAAAGCAAGGTTTACACTCATCTAACCCTCAAAACTGCTCAAAAACATTCTTCCCATACGTGAAAACAGTCTATTTCTAAGCAAGTTAATATCATTACATTGGAAACTACAAAATACTATGGATAACCCAGGATATTCATGCAATTGGTTATTTAATTCAAATAGTTGATTAAAGGAAAGTAGCCCTATGGACAGACCTTTATACCACGGATTCCTTAATAACTAGTAGAATGCCATGCCTTTAAACACAAAAATCACTATTATCTATAGTTCCACAACAGTGTTTCTCTATACATCATGTTCGATTCCAGTGAAAGGATCAGAGTCCTCAGAGAGACACATTGCAAACAAAAAGTCCTTAGAAGGTATTGGAAAGTCAGGCCAGGAGTCACAGAGAACCAACAGAGATGACAGAGATGTGATATCCGGGACCGTCTCCTCAGAGAGAGAAAGGAAAACCACATGGCACTGCTGAAAAGCTGTGTTAATTCTCTCTCTTAGCTGAGCATTAAATATTACATCTTTCAAACTGTCTCAACCACATGACTGCTTCTTGAGGTGAGACCCTCCTTTAAGAAACACAAACATGCTCAAAGCGCAATGCAGAAACATCATAGAAACTTAATGACCTACCATTCTCTTTGCACTCTTCTGGAGGTTTAGCCTTTTTCGCAAGTCGTGGATCCAGCCATGATGTTGTCTTTGTGTTATGGCTGAAAAGAAAAGAGATCACTCTGAACAGACACATACTGAAAGGAATCAAGTTTATTCCTTAAAAAAAAAAGGAGGGGGGGTTATTAGTCCAACAAAATTGCAATCGATACACTTAATTTGCTTACTGGTTCTAAGTAACCCTGAAGGTGGTGTAAGAGTAATTGTGCAAGGCAGCTGTAAATTTGGCAACCTCAGCTCCCTGTCCTCAAAGCAGCTATTTTTATTAAAATCAACTAGAATGTTGCCAAGTTAACCTCATTGAAAATGCAGAACTCATCCAGAGCAAAAGGAATTTATTACAAACACAGGATTCTCCAGTTGGAAGAGCACAGTTCGCAGGCTCTGATACTGTTTCCTCACTTTTGCAAAATAATTATTTTCATCTTAAACCTGCCCTTTTCATAAATAGTTGTTTTGTTACTCTTTAAAACTCCAGAGCTGGCAGCAGCAGTATAAAAGTGATGAAAATTACAGCATGTTCTCGGGATGCCTACATTTTCTCAAAAAGTGATTAATAGCAATGTCATTAACCCATATTTAGCTGTGTTCCAACTAAATACTTTCAACCCGGCTAGGAAGGCAGAGGGTAAAAATGCCTGTATTCGAATGTTTCTAGAATGGAATTTCTGGGACTTAATAACAATTTTGATGACATTTGTGCTTTGAAAAAAAAATGTTTTCTGGTAAGCTTTTTGCCAGAAATTTTAAAAACAGAGGAGAGATGCTTTTAGAACAGTGTTTCTTAAAGAGGCCCCAGAATCACCTGCATTGGAGTTGGAGTCACCTGGTGATTAACAGTGCACATTCTGGGATTTCATAGAACTACTAAATCAGAATCTTTGAGGTTGAGCCACAAAATCTCCATCACTGGCAAACACTCCAGGTGATTTTTATGCACATTATAATTCGAGAACCACTCAAAAGCTCTTTGGAACTAAAGTCTTTGCTGTATACAGCTGTCTCAAGTGATCTCATCTACCAATGGACAAATTATCAAGGATGTGACATTTGTGAGGGCTTCAGAAAAAGCATGAACAAAGTCACAGGTGTGGAAAAGTGTGAGGCTCATACAGGGAAGAGTCAAAAGGCCAATCAATGGAACATGAAAGGGAACAGTAGAAAATAGTATAGAAATATAAAGTAAAGCCAGATAATAGGGATATCTGAACACAACTGTAAGAAAGTCCAGTGATAATGATGAAAGTCAAATGATAACAATTTCACATATATCTTCTCTTTCTTCTTTGAAATTTAACTATGAAATATAACTTATTGTATCAGAGACACAAGTATCAGCTAGATAACCTGATGAACAAATCTCCACTTAAAGCAAAGGTCAGAAAATTCTCCCAGGCAGCATATTTAATAGCAAACTTATAGAGACCAGGTGCCTACCGAAAGAAGAAAATTTCAAGGCAGGCAGGAGGAAAGATGGAGATAAGCTGGGCAGTGGGGAAGCAAGTCCAAGGTGTTAAAGCACCTAGTATTTTCTGGACGATGATCCTGTCTATGTGTAGAGCCATCTCTGATTTGAAAACAGAGACATTAAGATCCTCGGGTCATAAAGTCTCTGCTCCTAAAGAAGATTCCCTCTTATTTCTGACTTTCATGTGTGGTTAAGAGAAAATACTCTCCATCACGTTCTTCACACAGGAACTCCACAATGATTGATGCCTCTAAGTGGGGCTCTCATAATTTGATCAGATAAAGGCAGTGAATTTGGTCAAATTATAAATCATCAGGAGAGTACGCTAGCTTTTATTTTCTCCCAGTTTGACCTCTGCAAATCCTGATGGTGCTTTATTAGCGAGTTTCAGAAGCCAGTAAAGTATTGCAGACACTTTCATCTCATTCGGGTCCTCATTTGTACTCATGTCAATATCTGAACTAAAGACACCCATGGAAGGAGATTAGGACTACCCCAAATATGTTAGTGGACTGGGTTCAGTGTTTGCTGCTCCCATTTTGAAAAAGACAAATTCACTTTTAAAAATGTTTTTTATAGACACGCCTTCAGTACTAAGTGTGTGTGTGTGTGTGTGTGTGCTTGTGAGTGCGTGTGCCCGTGAGTGCATTTGTGTATAAGGTGTGTTCATCTCTATGTTTTTATTTGTTAGGGAGAAATGTTGGGAAGTGGGCAAGGAAAATACACTTCCCTTCTTTTTAAGCACACTTGCTTCTTCAAAATCCTTCATTTTGGAGAAAGGTCATTTATTTCTAGGTCTGTGAGACATTTTCACAAAAGCAAACACATCTATGGATAAGTAGTAAGGGGCCATTACTAAGCCATTACAGGGAATCAAATTACCATTTCTGTATCACGCCATCACTGGTCTCAAATACTGGCTAATTTTGTAGAGAACTGTGAGTTTCCTAGCTTTCCTGCGTTTATACAAAGCATTTCATTACAGGATTTTTTTTTTTTTTTTAGGTTGAACTAGCATTAATGGTATGTCACTTTAATACACTTTGGCAGATGGAGTCTCTTATAGTTAATAGCATTTTTAGCTGATCCTCTGAAATGATTCTGAAAAAAATGTGGGTAGTAGTTAATCTTAAACACCACATGAAGATACAGTGCAGTATTTTTCAATAGTGGCTCTCCCCAGCCCTATAATTTGGATGCTTCTTCAGGATACCTTATGGAGGCGATATTTTTAATGCATTTGGGAGACAACAGACCAAGTGGCTTTTCCACTTTCCTCAAATCCTTTATTTTTAACCTCGACAATTACCTTTGAAAATGGGATTAAACATTGGACAGGAGACTGTGTACAAAATGGGATCATTGAGGGATTTTTCACAATCTACAGAGCACTTTTCCTCAAGTTTGAGGATGTGATTTCCTTTCACTTCGACTGCTAAAGTAGATTTAAACAAGACATCAGTTTTCTGTATCTAACCAAATTGTGTGGTGCACCAGTGACAGGAAGGTAAGAGGCTAATGCTACATGATCTTATATTCTGATACTAGTTTCTTTTCTTTTCTTTTTTTTTAAAGGTTTTATTTATTTGACAGAGAGAGACACAGCAAGAGAGGGAACACAAGCAGGGGGAGTGGGAGAGGGAGAAGCAGACTCCCCACTGAGCAGGGAGCCCAATACGGGGCTCGATCCCAGGACTCTGGGATCATGACCTGAGGCGAAGGCAGACGCTTAACGACTGAGCCACCCAGGCACCCCATGATACTAGTTTCTTAAACAGAGACATATACACACATATATGCTGCATTTGCAAAGAAAATTCCCCCCCCTAGCTGGGGAATGGAACAATTATTTTCTAGGAATGCTGAATCATAATAGTCTACTCCTGTATGTATTTTTATGGATAAAGTTAATGTGATGATCATGAAAAGTGAGAGATCAAGTGGAGTAAAGTCAGTAGCTATTCAAGTTCAATCAATGTCAGATTTAAAAATCTGGATAAAAACCTTAAAAAATGGTTTATCCAAACTCTTCCCTGATGTTAAACTATATAATGAATCTATCTGGAGGAACAGAACAAGCCAGAAGTGAAATTTCATTTAACTCTGCAATACTAGTTTAAATTCATAACAGAATGGCCTTGAAGACGTGATAGGCTGACTTATAATGAATTAGAAATTTCTGTGGGTTTTTTTTTTTTTTTTTTTTTTTGGTAAGTTTAACCTTTGCCAAACTGACAAAAGCTGCGGGTTAAGTCATAACATCTTATCTTCCTGGGGAAACATTCTTTTCACACAGAAAATGCTTCACTTCGACAGGAAAAGCTGCTGGCCTTATGGTACACCATTGCAAAGTTATTCTCATTATCTCTTGACATTTCCTGATTGTCTACTTTGTCAGGGACTGAACTAGAACTTTCAAACACATCACCTCATTTAATGCTAATGAGCCTCTGTGGCTACAGATTTTTAATTCCACCTTACAGACAGAAAAACAGTTTCAGAGAAGGTGAGTAACTTGCCCAAGGTTACACAGCCAGTGTGTGAAGGGGAAAGAGCTGACATGCAGCCCATATATATCTTTTTCCCAACTCCAAGTTTCTTATGCTCTGAAACCGGGGGCATACTAGACCTAACACTTTGCTTTTTATACTGAGTTGCTTTATTTCCCTCCCTTGGAGAATCATCAAAGATCTTTTCCTCAGAGCCTTTGCCAATAGTTTGGAAATAGAGACATTTATCTCTTGTTTGAAGATAGTAATTCACAACTTTAAATTCCTTTGTGTTGAATGCCTTGTACTTAGTAGGTATTATATCAAATTGCAGGTGCATGGAGATGAAAGAGAGAACATTGTGATTGAGGAGGCACAGATAGTATCACTGGAAACACTTTTGTCCTTATAAACTTGAATTCTCCATTCAGATCACTTTTGAATCAAATGTTCTCCATTCAGATCTGAATATTTTTCCAGGGGGGACCTAAGATGGCAGCATAGTAGGAGGACCGTAAGCTCATCTGTAACACAAGTAGGTAACTATCAAATTGTTCTCAATACCCCAGAAATCAACCTGAATATTTTTCCTAAATAAAGTCTTAAAATTCCTGATTTACAGAATCTACATATGAATATTAGGTCTTAGAAGCTATACTGAAGAATTAGGTTAATAAAACTGCTATCAAACGGGGGGGGCATTTTCTTTTTTCTTTTAATTAATTTATTTGTTTTAGAGAGAGAGTGCAAGCCGGGGGGAGGGGCAGAGGGAGAAGGACAGAATTCTTCGAGCCGACTCCCAGCTGAGTGGGGAGCCTGACACAGGGCTTGATTCCAGGACCCCGAGATCATGACTTGAGCTGAATCCAAGAGCCAACTGACTGAGTCACCCAGGTGCCTCACAGGTGGAGGATTTTCATATAGATCATGCCACACTGTATCCTCCATTCCATTTTTCCATCACTCTATGTTTTCCCAGTCAGGGTATCAACCATTTAAGGTGATCCAATTCAAGCCTAATTTTAGGACCTGTCCTCCTTTCATCCATCTATTCTTTCTGTTTCCTTTTCCTCTCTCCTCCTCTACTTTTATATTGCCACCTAAATCAAAATAATGTTTTCAGTATTGCACAAACACTAGGTGATGTTTCATCAACTGAAATTTTATTATCAAACATATTCCCTTGCTGCATTTTCTCTAAAAATAGTAACAGACTTAAAACAATAACAAACACATTGAATTTAAAAAGTCCTCCTACAAAGCCAATTCTTAATCTTAGTCTTTAACTGATAGTAAAATGTATTTTCATCTGGGAAATACTACATCAGAAGAATAATCAGAAATTAAAGTCAATGATGTTTGACGGCAAGAAGCATAATCTTTTGAACAAGGTAAACAAGGTCCAGGTAAATATTTTAGAGTCTATTGGGCAATTCAATATGTGTTTGGATGTTAAAGTTTCAATAGTAGTTGTCATAGGGGTTCAGAGACAATAATCAGAGATTATTGACTACATTTTACATAATTTAAAAAATAAATGTTAGTTCTCTCTCTCTTTTCTTTTTCTTTAAGTAATCTCTGCACCCAACGTGGGGCTCGAATTCATGATCAAGAATCTCATGCTCTACCGACTGAGCCAGTCAGGTGCCCCTAAACGTTAGTTCTTAAAAGTATATAAGTTGACATTTTATATTATATATATTTTATATTACATACATTTTATATTATAGTCAATAAAATCCTCAGGATGGTTACATCATTTTCCAGAAGACTTTCTCTCCCTTTTATATCATCTTTCCAAAAAGAAGATTAAAGGCAATGACTGGATAGATCTAATTGATGATGAACAGTGGGACTTTTTCATTCAAGACTCCATTCTTTCACAGTTTTACTATTTTTTCAATTTATACATTGGTAATCTACATAAAAAGTTATTGTCAATGACCTCTATAGTGGTCGTTTCCTAAACAGTATTCCCCCAAATTTTATTAACCTTGTGAATTATGTGAGTTTGCCATCATATTATCTTTCATATGTTTAGAAAACATTTTTAAGAGAGGTTTTATTATAAATAGTGTTTGGGATATCATGAGTGTGAGTCGCATACTGTTTTCGGTCTAAAACATATTACTTTCTGTCTGGGGATGGCACTGGAGTCTTGTGCAGGCAGAAGAAAAAAAGATTATGAAAAAAATTCAATATATTTTGTAATACAAATTACAGAGAGTAAACACAGACTACATTTTGTGACTGGCGGGGATATGCTGAGCTTAGAAATAAGAAATCTGGAGTTGCTTCATACCAAACAATTGATTTTACTTTTCTTTCCAATAAATCTCCCAAGTTTTCTGTCTATTCTTTAATAAATAAAAGCTTAAAATTTTTTTGAAATGGTAATTAGTGATTTACTTAAAACTTAAGGGAATACAGAAATGGCAACACAAGAGAAACAAATTATATGTGTGTCTTCCTGAGAATTTAAAAGCAAAATCAGCCCGGACAATGATTTAGGAAACCATGTACAGCCATGACATTTTCACAGATGTGATTTTCAGTTTCAAAAGCCTGCTTTTAAAAATCTATTATTTAAGATGACATAGCACTCACTACCATTCAGGAAGATGGTAGTAAACAAATAGGTTCTTATTGTCATTTTGTTTTTTGCCAAAGCAATGGCAGTCTCTTTTATGTCACTAAACTGACTCCCAAACAAAGAAGGAATTTAATGGGGTTCCCAAAGCATGTCAATACAGATTAGCCCTATGGCAGCTCTGCTTTATGGAACATTTAGCCTCTGGAATAGTGACTTTCTGGCCGAGAAACTTATAAACAAATACTATTTGTAATATGAAAGTTTACTTTTATTTCAGCCAATGTTTGTTGATGCCGTGGAGGTAGTAGGGGATAATGGCAATGGCTTTGCAAGATGATGGTACTATGAGACCTTAAGAATGTTAATTTGTCCAAGAGTGCTTTAGAATCTCATCTATTAAATCGGGTATATCAAATGCTCACAAGGGGGTTATGATATAATATGTGTAATGTAGGCACCATAGCAAAATGATTGAGAGCAAGGACCCTGGAGAAAGGCTGTGTCCCATGAAAGTATGAATCTTGTCAGTTTTGCTGAAAACTGTATTCCCAGGGTTTAAAATGGTGCCTAGCACATGGTATGTGCCCTGTAAAGATGTGTTGAGTAAATGGAGTCAAAGCACCCTGGCTTTGTGAATTCTTGGTTATATGATTATGGGCAAGTTCCTTACCTCTACAAGCCTCAGCTTCCTAAACTGAGAAGTAAATGAGAACAGTGTAAATGCTTAATCTATTAGGTATTATCGTTCAGGTAACATGAACACAGCCTGAACAAAGTAGGCGCTCAATCTGTCATAACTATTATCACCAATTTGAATTTACAGTTAATAAGCTGTTTATTTTAAAAGACATTATTAATGAGGATAATGTTATGAATTAAGGAAACTACTGGTTTTAAACAATATTGTGCACTTGAAAGTCTTATGAAAACTGCTAAACAGAAGACATTATTAATGCTTTAAAAGATGTTTAGAAGGGAGCATTCATGCACAATTTAAAATTCCACTGTTTAAAAATGCTTTCTCAGATATTTACTTTTTCTCATTAAATATCACTGTGAATGATAAAAGGAATCTGCTTTTACACATTCATCAAAGGCAGGAGTTCTGAAAAGTGTGGGAAATATAGTTGACCCCTGCGTTCAGTACCAAAAACAATAAAAAAAAAAAAAAAACCCTCATCTTCTAAAGGCAGAACTTGTTAAGTACTGAGACATATAAAGTATTTTGCAATACTGAATAAACCAATAAATATTTTAAAATATTATTGCACAGAAGACAAAAAGAAATGAAATCACTTGTTATCTTAATTCAAAACCCACAGTATATATTTTTTTCAAAGATATATTTGAACTAACATTTCAGCAAGGTAGAATTCCCCTCTTCTATTAAAAAATGTATATATATAAACATAAATAAATAGGCATTTATATTCATATATTTAAATTTTATACTAGAACCACAGGGTCCTTCTTCTTTGTTGCACTTGTTTTCTGTTTTTTTTTTTAATTTCTTAAAGATTTTTTAATTTATTCATTCGAGGCAACAGAGATACAGAGAGTGAGCATGAGCAGGGGGAGAGGCAGAGGGAGAGGGAGAAGCAGGCTCCCCACTGAGCCAGGAGCCTGACGCGGGGCTCGATCCCAGGACCCTGAGATCATGACCTGAGCCAAAGGCAGACGCTTAACCATCTGAGCCACCCAGGTGCCCCTCACTTGTTTTCTGTTTTATCACAACCTTTTTTTCATAGGAGACAGAATTCAGTGAAGTGTAATGAGGGGTGTTGCCTACCAGGGGAGACTTCCATTACTATAAGTGACTCACAATATTTGTGCCAGAGGGAAGTTCTCACTGATGCCAGCTCTCCTTACCTCACCCATCTATCTTCCCTTCCATCTATTTTATCTTTCTCTTAATTTTCTCTATTTGCCTTTTTGTCTTCTTTCTTTACCTTGACTTTGCTTCAGGACTGGTTAGAAATTCTTGGGCCTATCATAGGTTAGTCCCCAAGAAAGTCCTTACTGCCCCACCATGATCCCTCTCCTGTCAAGCTCCTGCTCTATCAGACTGTTTCCAAGGGCCTTCTATATTCACAGAAGAATTCATTGTGATATCAACAGCAAAGTACTCACAGGTCAATGACAGTGGGTTGAAGTGCTGATTGTATCTGACTGTAATTAGGAAGGAAGGGGCATGCCAGAGGAAAGAGTGAAAGCAGTCAGGAGAGAATCAGTGAAAAAATGGAGGGAAAAGTAAAGCAGAGTGAAATTCAGGCCGAGAGAAAGGAAACCACGGTACACGTAGTGTGGAAATGAGGCACTGATCCCTCTCTAGTCTGATATTTGAGCGCATTGCACTGAGTCTTGATACTCAAATGTGACTTTTTCAAGAAAGGAAAGACGCAGCTCAGACTGATCCTGGGTGAAGGGTGGGGGTGGAGGATGCCTCCATTCTGTGGAGGAACCTCCTTAAGTAGGGCGTTTGCACCGGCCTTCTATAGGAGCCTCCTTCCCCTCATACCCCCACTTCAGCCTTAACTCAAGGCTTCATTTTCCTAAACTCTGGGTGAGTGTCTCTAGCATCAGCTCGCTCACCAAAATGATACTGTCTCCTCTTTTGTGTCTTAATTTTCCACCTCAATCTATCTCTGCTCCCCTGCTCATTCATTCTTCCCTGAAGGAACAGGAAGAAGATAAACAAACAAAACCCTCTGCCTGTCTTTCAAAATCACTAATGATCTAGCAAAATGGAAACAGAGCAATCATTGCCCAGGATTCACCAACAAATACCTCTTCTCTAGTAGGGTCATAGGGTCTTCTCACTATCCCTGATAAGCCCAGGGACTGGGTTCCTATACCTGGAATGCTGTGTCTACACACTGCCAAGTCCGTGTGACCCCACCTTCCCTATGATGCCTCCTTTTATTACTTAAGTCTGTGCTGAGTATATTCTTTTCTGAATAGTACCACAAAACTCAGAAATTAGTTGTTTACTGACTGTTTATAATTATATGTCTCTCTTCCCCAACTTGAACAATAAATCTCAACAATAAATTTGAGAACAAGTACAAAATCTTATGAATCTTTGAATTCTGACACTGGGTGATTCACTAGAGTATTAAGAGAATCATTTTGGTAGATTCTTCCAAGTCCAGACAGAGCCTCATCATTTACTATATACCATGAACACAACTTCTGTCTTTCAAAGTCCCTTTTCTTCACAATCCCAAAATCTGACACTATTTAAAAGAGAAAAGATTATTTTGTAATCACAAAGATTTTTATAATTGCATTATTGGAAACCTTGTAAGGAAACAGTTCTTTAATCAACTTGTTATGCTGGTTTTCTTTTATTATTTCCACATACCCTTACTCCTCCTGCATTATATAATAAAAAATGTGTATATTATCAGTCTCCTTCTGATTATCAATTTTCCTGAATATCAGCATGTGAACTCACATCTAGGGTTTATACTGTGAGTGGCCCCGTGCTGTGCTTATCAATAATAAAGTTATATTTTTAGATTTAAATACTTCTGAGCATTTGAAAAATTCCATATGACTTCTTCTTTTCTAATTAGTTGATAAAAGATGTCTTCGGGTCATTGATTATAGGAATAAAAAATAATGCAAGAGATTCTTACTCTTTTCTTAAATTTACACTGTCTGTCAAAAGGTGAGTGGTAGAGATTCATTTTCTGTAAAACACTGCATTTCTCATCCCATGTTGGAGTCAAGCAGAGCACCAAGTAATTATCTCATTATACATTCCCTTGGCCAAATGTATCAAAGTTCCCACCTTCACATGAGAATTAAATATTGGCATGTGGTAACATTTCAATTTCACAACTGAGTTCTGCCTATGGAGATCTAAGTCACAAATCACTCCAGGTTGGGGAAGGAAATCCAGTTTTAATATTTTTTCTTGCATAATCAGAGTTTATATATTTTTATCTACTGTCAGCACTGAAAACTTCAGGTTTTATTAATTTTTCTGTTTGAGTCTTGTTGGAGGGAATAAGTGTTGCAGGAATAAGTGTTCATTTACAATATTTTTAGTTTTTATTCTTCCTAGTGAATATTTTGATTGTCTTATGTACATCAACAATTTAATTTTCTGCTGAGATCTCCAATTTAGGGCTTTGTTTAAAAAAAAAAAAAAGTGGTTCTACTCCTAGAAGATAAAGGAAAGGAAAGACAGTATTGTTAATAAAATATATTAAAATTTCTTTTTTTGGAAAAAAAGTCCAAAAAGCAAGAAAAGATTAGAATGAGTATCATCAGTTCA
Organism: Mirounga angustirostris; assembly: GCF_029215605.1. Classification (NCBI taxonomy): domain Eukaryota; kingdom Metazoa; phylum Chordata; class Mammalia; order Carnivora; family Phocidae; genus Mirounga; species Mirounga angustirostris. The sequence continues at coordinate 83,798,448 of NW_026991720.1, read as the reverse complement.
AGATTAGCATTTCAGTTTCCTTGGCAATTCATAAAAATGGTAAGCAAAAAATAGAATGAAATTAATAAAAATGAGTGCGATGTATAGTTACACAATGCAAACCTAAATAATCTTATTGACATCTGACCTCTGCATGAAATACTTAAAATGTCTTTTGTGACAAGTATTTTGCTCTAAATGGCTGCATCACTGAACACGATGGTAGATGCTTCCAGCAATCTTAGTTAAAAGATGGTATTATCTCATTTGGACAATACCGAGGTCTTGAAAGAATAGAGTAAGCATTTTTCATGATAGGTAGATTATTTTCTAACTCAACAGTAACATCACATAGAGATTTGCCTTTTTAGTCATGATTGTAACAAATTTTACAGTGTAACTGTTTAATTCATTCTTTGATTTATAGCTATAATCTATAGTGTAATCTAATTGCATTAAGGCACTGTCCATTATTCTCTCACAAAGAAGGAGGCTAATATCAGAAATGATAAAACTCAGTATTTTATTTTGACCATATCTCTATGTGCTACATCACTTACATACTGTTATGATCTTTGTAGCAATATGCAAAGAAACGTGTGAAACTCACTCAATGAAGTAGACTTCACCCTTCTCTGTATAGGCCATTTCCCAGTTATCAGGCAATGGGTCTGACTCCTCATTCTCTTCAGGCTTAGTTGGTTTTGCATCATCCATCTGCTCCTTCAGCTCCTCGGGCTGACTGTACACTGGTGCAGGATAAGGCTGGGAGGGTGTCTCCCCTGAGGCACCTGCACTCTTGTCTTCATGTTCACTGGATTCTACAACAGAACAAGAGCATGTGGTTAGTCACTCTAGCCACAGGAACTTCTCAATGAGTGTGGAGTATGATGCACCAGGGAATAAGCTCCATGAAGGCTAATAGGAAAAGCATGATTGCAAACAGCTCTGAAAATCATCTCTAGGCCTAGTTGAGTTCCCCTTTCACTCATGATTCTTGTCTATACTTCATCTAATTATTGATGATTACTGAATTGGAGGACCATTTCACAACACAGGTGTGGCAGGCAGAATAATGACTCCCTAAAGATGTCCATGTCCTACCTCCTGGAACAGGTGAATGTTACCTTACATGGTGAAAGAGAATTTTGAGATCTGATCAAATTAAAGACCTTGAGATTGGGAGATTTCTTCAATTATTCAGGGGTCCTCACTGTAATGACAAGGGTCTTTAAAAGTGTGATAGGAAGGCAGAAGAGGAGGGTCAGAGAGAGATGTGACACTAAAGAATGGCCAAAGAGATGCAATGTTGCTGGCTTTGAAGATAGAAGAAGGGGACCAACCAACCACAAGCCAAAAAATGTGGGTGGCCTCTAGAAGCTGGCAAGGCAAGGGTATGGATTCTCTTCTAGAGCCTCTAGAAAGGAACACAGTCCTGTTGATACTTTGATTTTAGCCCAGCTAGTTCCATGTCAGACTTCTAACCTATAAAAATGTAAGACAGTGAATTTGCATTGTTTAAACCATTACATTTGTGGTAATCTGTTATAGCAACAATAGAAAACTAACACAATAGAGTAAAACCTAAAAAAGATACATATCTTTAAGAGTAATGGTAACAGGCTTGGAGGAGAGACCCAAGAGTCCCAACATGTAAATAGCATGAGCTCCAGAATGAGGAAAGGAACACATAGAAAAGAAATAATAACTCAACAGCAACAACAACAACAACAAAAATAGAAGAAAATTTACCTAAGATGAAGAAACACTTGAGTTTGCAGACCGAATGGTTCACTGAATCTGACACCAGATTAATGAAGCATATAGACTCCTAAACACATCTAAGTAAAATTTCCAAACTCCGATATTAAAAAGCAACTCTAGAAGCTCCTGCACTGAAGAAATATGATTACTTGCAAAGAAAATAGGAACAGAAGAACATGAGATCTTTCATCTGTGATACTCTAAGCTCGAAGACAATAAAGTAACATCTGTAGTAACTTGAGGGGGAAAAAAGTACAGCAACTCAAGAACTTAACTCTACTAAAATATTATTCCTCTATCGGGACAAAAGAAAGTCACTTTAAACAACAGAAGTTCTGAGTATATACTACCCATGCAACCTACTTGAGGACAACATTTGAGGAATTACTCTAACCATTGCACAGCAATTGAATCAGAACAGATAAAACAAAATAGGAAGAGAAAAGGAGAAAATAAAAATTAAGAAGAAGTATCCTCATGATATACCTAAATGTCAATGGAGGGTGATCACATTTCTGGAAATGCATAATACATGTTAAAGACAAACTCTTGAAAGAGAAGAAAACATTATATGGAAAATCTAATAACAGCATCGGTTTTCAACTATATCTTGGTTAAGCTCAGGTTCTAGAGGGTGGAGAAAAGGCAGAGAAATAAAGACATTTTAAAGGTCTAATAGGGGTACAACAGGGAGTGGGTAAATGAGATAATTTTAAAGCCTATCTTTTCACGGGATTAGATTACTGGGCGAGTATTTTGGTCAAGGTGTAGATGTAATGTAATTGTATAATAGGGATATTTTTGAAATATCCTCTAATGTATACTCTCTCTGAACTATTTGGAATTTCTTTTTCTTCCCATTTCGCTTTTCTACCACTAAACATAGACCATGAGTCATATTTGTTGTCAAAGAGTAGAGTGGGGGCCATCTAGAGAAAGAAACATGTTTGGGGTAAATAAAAAGAAAGATATAATATAGAGTAAGTTCCTGCAAGGTAAGATGGTATGATTGGAGAGAAATTTAAAGGGGAAATGTTCAAGTTTAAGACACTGCCTGGTTCTTTCAGGGATTCAGCACCACTATCTTCAGGTTTTGGTCTGGAGTATGATGTGGTTGTGGTAAGAAAAGGGAAACCAAAGAAAAGGTGAAGGGAGTCCAAAGGAAAGGAGAACTATGAATTACTTTAGTTTACAACTTTGGGAGAAATGTTTCCTGCAGAGTAGCCTCAAATCTCCACTGGAGGGTCAGAACAGATAGACTGTGAGTAAGGGGCGCTTGGGTGGCTCAGTCAGTTAAGCACCCAACTCTTGGTTTCAGCTCAGGTCATGATCTCAGAGTCGTGAGATCGAGCCGTGGGTTGGGCTCCACGCTCAGTATAGAGTCTGCTTGAGATTATCTCCCTCTCCTTCTGTCCCACTCCCCTACTCACATTATCTAAAATTAAAAAAAAATAATGAAATCTTTAAAAAAATTGGCAAATACACTTCCAAGACTCCCTTGTGCTATGGATGTCATCTAAAAGTCCAACTATGCCCCAGTGGGAGACTTGGAAAGTAACTAAGAGTAGAGTACCAGTAGACCTGCAGTGGGTCACTATGGCTTCCTCATAGCAGAAGGTGTAGTAGAGACAGTTTAACCCAGGAACTGGAATGAGAGTCCTACTGACAGATGCCAGTGTGAGGATAGGACAGCCAACTTAAAAATATGAAATTGTACAATCATTTGGAAACATAATCAATAGCTATTAACATGAAAAATATAAATATACAAATGCACATATTCTTTGACTCAGTAATCCCACTTTGAGACTGTATCCTCTAGAAATAAAGGTAGTGTGGTATAAGAATACATATATAACAATATGCACAGCAGTATTTGTAGTAAGAAAGCCCTGAAAATGGTTTGAATGCCTATCAATGAGAATATGATTAAGAAGATTGTGATTATCATTACCATGGAAAGCTATAGTTTAAAAACAATGAATTAAGTGTGTATCTATTGAGTTGGAAAAGGTGCTCATCATTACTATTCAAAGAGTAATCCAAGTTGCAGAGAACGTATATTGTTAATCCTATTTTTTAAAAATAAGCAAACACCGAGTTCCCTTAGATATATACATATAATTTTGTATATATGAGCATGAAAACAGGATGGAAGGTGTACAATAGATTGTCAACTTTGATTCCTTAAGGATAGTAAATTTAGATGGGGTGGGAGAAGTTTTCTTTATGTTATCTTTGCATTCACTGGCTATCTATTATTTTTATAACTTTAAAAATTAATAACAGTAATTTACAATGAGTTAAAGTAGAATGCCATATTTGTCTCAATCAATTGCTTAGATCAATGTTTTCCCTATGTGCATCAATCTCTGAGGGCCATATTAAGGTACCTTTAGGAATTAGAAAGCACAAGAATACATTACAAGCTTTCATAGTTTTGCCCTTTAAGGGCAAAGAACACTTTTTTAAAAAGAATACGGCCCCTTATTGATGTAGTCTTCCAGTTGATCCCTCATACAGAATTGACCTTTGTAAATGTGTAGGAAAGAAGCAGCAAAAAAAAGGTACCATAGCTCCCTTTAGATTCTTATTGCTGTACCTTATTACAAGTAATTACCAATGCACAAAATACACTGTTCTCAGGTATTTCCAAATGTCACGTTGCATTTGAAAAGTTAAAATGCAAAGTCATGTTCTGAAATATTCATCACTCAATATTCATTTAATCAATATTTATTAAGCACTCAATTGTTGTCAGGGACTGAGAACAGAAAAATGAACAAGACGGGCATGATCCCTGCTCTCGCAGACCTCAAAATATGTCAGGATGTGTAATCTTTAAACAAGTTTAAGTGTGATGAATGCTTTCCCAGTGAAAGCTGGGATATAATGCATATGCATTCACTTAATTTTATATAAAGAGTCAAGGAAAGCCCTTTTTTCCCAATGTACTACAACCTGAAACATGAAAAAGAAGTCAAGAGACTTTTTTCAGAGGAAGGTAACGGAGAAAAAAATAGATAAACAAGGACCAAATTAGGCAAGGCCTTAGAAGGCATGCTCAGAATTCGGGACTGTATCCTAAAAGCAACGAGAGGGCATTGATGTATCTTAACCAAGGAGATGACACAATTAGATTTACATTCTCTACGAAGATCCCCTGTTCTGGGGGTTTGAGAATGGCAAGAGTAGATATTTAGAGGTCTGTGGGAAGTTATTTGTGTGTCCTAGACAAGAGATGATGGTGGCACAGTCATGGAAAGAAGTGGACTGAAAAAATATTTAGACATCATGGTAAACCTGGTGGGTGGCAAAGCCATACACTGAGATAGGAAATATGAGAGAAGGATCAGGACTGTGCGGGGGGTCAGGGAGAGTATGGGCATAGTTTTGGGCACACTGAGACAGAGTTCCATGCCAAACTCACAATGGAGATGTCATGTCAGAGAGTTCTTGGCTGGAGAGAATCAATTCGAGAGACAACAGTATGTAGCTAGACTGCATTATAATTGAAGCCAGAGCAGTGAATGAAATTGCTTAGAGAGACAGTGCAGCAAGTAGAAACTAGGATCCCTAGAGCAGCTGTCTGAGGAATTCCCACATTTAACGGTCAGTGAGAGAATGATTAGGAAACAGCAGCCAGGGAAGTAATAGGAAAATCAGTCGATCCTCATGCCATTAAAACCAAGCAAAGAGCAATGAGGAGGAAACATTTACTACCTGTGGCCAAAGCTTCTAAATTGTCCAGCAAGATAAGGGCATAAAATCTACCGAAATTGGGCGCCTGGTTGGCTCAGTTGGTTAAGCAACTGCCTTCGGCTCAGGTCATGATCCTGGAGTCCTGGGATCGAGTCCCGCATCGGGCTCCCTGCTTGGTGGGGAGTCTGCTTCTCCCTTTGATCCTCCCCCTCTCATGCTTTCTGTCTCCCATTCTCTCTCAGATAAAGAAATAAAATCTTTAATAAAAAAAAAAATCTACCGAAATTAAGGACATGAAGATCACTGGTGATATTAGCTACCAGTTATTGTAGTAGTTATAGTAGAATGATGGGTGGGGAAGCCAGGTTGGAATGGATTAAAGAACGGATGAAAAGAAAATATATAATATACTGACAGAGAATTCATTCAAGAAGCTTAGCTATGAACAGATATACTTTTTTCTTTGACTAAAGTCTAGAGTCTTTGGAGATGTCTTAGTTATATAATGATGTGCCCAGATTATGGTGCCAAGTTCTCTCAGTTTGTTTAACATTTGTTTACTCATTCATTCATTCCTTTATTCTTATTTAATGGATCAATCATTACATTAGCAAACAGGAATTTAATAGCTACGATATGCACGATACTTGACAAGAGCTTAATGGGGGAGAGAAAAACAATTTTATCAGGCTATTGTGAACTGGCTTGATAGGAAGTAATAAGTATCACCTGCTTTCTCTATCTGAACAAAATAAGAGGGAAAAAATGAGTAAGGCAAATAGACAACCAAAACATTCTCACATTCACTATTCGTAAAGGCTAATCTAGGGATGCAGTTTATGGTGAGAGCCAAGGACTTCTGGTAAGACCCAGAATCATGCCAAAGTACCCACAGGCAGCATGGAACCAGGGCAGGCTTTCCACTCAGGGGCAGAACCTATTCTCAGAAGAGGAATGTAGAACATCAAAAGGAAGGAAAAGAGGAGTTGAGCTAAGCAGGCCCAGATATCCTTTAAGATGCATCAGTCAGGTAAGTCACTCCACCTCTTCTGAGCAGAGTAAGTTAAGGTGCCACTGGAGTTCAAATTAAGTATTTTCTTTGACATGCAAGACAACATGGTGGGTAGAGAGGAAGTGTCTCCCCCCAACTCTGGGTAACTCTATAGAATACTATCATAATGATTTATTAAGTGATACTCAACGGCACAAAAGAGTTATATACAAATTTCTAGGATGGGAATATAGCACATGGAAATAAGGATATCTAAGGGAGCTGTCTGAGGAATTCCAACATTGAGCACCCAGCTGGAGAAGGAACTGGCATTGTGTTTCCTCTATTACTAAGACAGTGGTATTAATTAATTTAGTAAATATTTGTTGAGACCCTACTAAGTGTCAGGCACTAGGCTGGGCAGTGGGCCAAAGAGAATGTGGTCCAAATGGTACATATTAGTTTGCTAGGGCTGTCGTAACAAATACCACAAACTGGATGGCTTACACGGTAGAAATGTATTATCTCACAGTTCTGGAGACTAGATATCCTAGATTAAGGGTTTGACAGGGCCATGATCCCTCTGGAGGCACTGGAGAAGGATCTATTCCAGACCTCTCTGCTAGCTTCCGGTAGTTACTTGGTTTATGGTAGCATAACTCCAACCTTCATATAGCATTCTTACTGTGTACATGTCTGTGTCCCAATTTCACCTTTTTATAAGGACACTAGTCATACTGGATCAGGGGCCTACCCTACTCCAGTATGACTTCATCTTAACTAATTACATCTACAATGACCCTATTTCCAAATACGCTTGCATTCTGAGATGCTGGTGGTTTGGACTCCAATATATAAATTGTGGGAGGGGGAGCACAATTCAACTAATTACATAGTATATTAGGCGTGCTCAGCTTACAATTCACTGAGCATTCCTGCTACATCATAATAGTTTCCCTGCTTAATAAGGAAAATAGAAGATAACTTTGCTACATTTTGGATAATATGATTATGACTTTCTTTTGTATGAGGCTTATTATTTTTTTAAATCAGATATGTTGGGTATAAGCAACTGAGAATGTACCCATTAAGAACAGAATAGATTTTTAAAATTATTTTTTAGAGTAATTTTAAGTTTACAGCAAAATTAAGAGAAAGGTGCAGAGATTCCCCATAGGCTCCTTGCCCACCTCCATGCATAATCTTTGAATTATCATCCAAAGACCATAGATTAAATTACGATTCACCCTGGGTGATATATTTTATGGGTTCAGATAAATGTATAATGACATGTATCCACCATTATAATATCATACAAAGTCTCACTGCTCTAAAAATCCTCCATGCTCTGCCAATTCATCCTGCCCTCCCCTCTAACTCCTGGCAACCACAGTGATGTTTTTACTGTCTCCATAGTTTTGCCTCATCCGGAATGTCATATGGTATAGACATTTTCAGATTGGCTTCTTTCACTTCAATATGCACTTAAGTCTATCCAATGTATTTTAATGGCTTATAGCTCCTTTCTTCGTAGCAATGAAAAATACTCCATTATCTGGATACACCACCCAAGCTGATTTTTAGTAATAAAAGGATGGGAAAGAACAGATCTTACATGCCAACCAAGGGTGCACGTGTTAGCACTCCTCTCCTCTCATGGAGTTCAGCTTAGACGAGCATGGGTACAAATGTGCCCTCACACGAATCTCATTTGTGTAAGATCTGTAGTTTGAGAAGACCTAGACTATTTAAGTTTTGACTAGGAAGGAACCAAATAATCCATGCATATGTTTAGTTTTATAGTGGTGTGAAGCTATTGCTTGATTAGAAGTAGTCATGTAGCGGGGCACCTAGGTGGCTCAGTCATTAAGCATCTGCCTTCGGCTCAGGTCATGGTCCCAGGGTCCTGGGATCGAGCCCCGCATCGAGCTCCCTGCTCAGTGGGGAGCCTGCTTCTCCCTCTCCCACTCCCCCGGCTTGTGTTTCCTCTCTCGCTGTGTTACCTCTCTGTCAAATAAATAAATAAAATTAAAAAAAAAAAAAAAAGAAGTAGTCATGTAGAACTGCCCTTTTTGCCTTCCAAGACATATTTTTCAGCATGACTTTATTGTTAAATCTAAACATGAATTTTTTGGATATGTAAATGTAATTTTTTTCCCTAAGATGCTTGCTGCTGAAGTGAACAGACTTTATCAAACACTGGTGTTTTTGAGCATTTCATTGTGCATTTCTAGGTCACTTAGATGCCTTGCAAACAAGAACAAGGCATGTTCTGTTTTGTTTCACAAACAATAGAATAAAAGAATATTTCAATAAAGAAGGAACACCTCTTTTTTAAAGAATGGCAATGATGAAAAAAATTTCTCTTTGACAAGAACTGTTGAATTTCCTAGAAACTCTACAACAACACTGAGACATAAAATAGACATTGACAATGTACATTCTTATAAATGAGGACCTATAAAAAACACATTTTATGTACACTTTTACTGTTGTGAAGAATTAAGAAATAATTTTTTCCATCTCTCCTACCCTAACGGTATTTTGTTAGATTTAGCAAATCCTTTTCTTCTTCCCATAAGGAATTCAGAAGAACTCAAAGATCTGTGTACATAGTAGAGGGGACTGAAAGCCATTTAATTGGAAGAGAATTAAATATATGCATTTTTGCATTCAGTCCAGCTCGCATAAATCCTATAGCTCTGGTCCAGTCTAAGGTTTTGATATAGAACAATATGTATGGTTGCCATTTCGTTTGCTTACACGTTTAGTGCCCCAGTAGTATCTAACAGATTGCCTTTCGGACAGAAGACTAAGGATAAATCAGAATGCCGTGGCTTTGAATGTTCCCACTCAGTTTTATTAAAGAATAATCAGAAACCAAGATAAAACCATTTCAAGAAGAATGCCTATTTTATACCTTATCCATATTATCACTTGACATGGTCTATGCATGTAGTTAATGTTTAGCCTTCTGTAATTGCCATCCTTCAAAATGAGGGAAAATAATGTTTTTAAGCTAGACAGGAAATTGTTGACTTTATTTCTTGAACAGTCATAAAATTTGAATTTCCAAAATTTGTTTTACATTGTGAGAGTTCTGTGATTTATATTTCTAATGGCTATGTGACAAATTTTAATAAATCTAATAATTTTTTTCTCCTGTACTCATATTATTTCTTTGGAAAGAAGCATGGCTAGAGAACATTTAACAGGGGGAAAAAAATGAGGAACATATTTGTACCTAATAAGAAAAGAGAATAGGAATAACTTGAGGTAATTTTTTTCTTTTGCTTTCTGTTTAGCGATTCTTAGGTAACAGAGCAAACACAATCCACAAGAAGCAATAGAACATAATCGCTAAGGCTGGTATCAGACTGCCTGGGTTTGAATCTGTTCTTTACAGTATGATGTTGAGCGAGGTGTTTAAACACTCAATTTCCTTAACTGTATGACCGGAATAATAATATCACCTACCTATAAGCATTAGATATGACATGCATAGAAATTGCTTAGAGCAGTAAACTATTAAAACATAGTAGGTGTTCAGTAAATGTCACATATTATTATCGGTGAATTCTATTACTTAAAATACTAAATAAATTACATAGTGAAATCAGTCAAGCAACCTAAATGATCTCTCTTGACAGAAAAAAGAAGTGTGGTCAAGTTTGCATAATTTCAAAGATATTAGATTTTTTTTAAATGCAATTACTAAAAAAGAGAGAGAGAGAGAGATACACATGAAGCTAACATTTCCTTTTTAAAAAGTGTTCACATAAATTGAGTTTTTCTTCCTCCATTGAGACATGTTTGGGTGTTAAGTGATTTAAAAGAGGAAAAATAATCCTCAGATAATAATCCACACTTTTTTTTCAAGTTCTATATTATCTTCTATAGAGTTTTGCATTTGATTTTGCTGGGCATGAGGGGCTGCTACTGAGCTATCAGCTCGGCAACACTTTGGCTCCACTGAGGGTACAGACTTAAAGCAGAATCAGAGACTTGGCTTCCCAGTTTTATACTAGCCCAAGGCTTAGTATCCTCATATATTCCCAAGGCAACCTTGGTTTTCAAGTCTGTTTATAACAGATTGCTCCCCACTTTGGTTTCTGCTCATTTGTGGTAGGAACCATGGCAGTAGATGGGGTGGGGCTTGAAGATTTCTCCTGCTTTCTTGCCAACTCAGTAACCTCATCAAAAAGCATGTTTGTTACACTGATCCAAGATCTTACTGTTATTTTCATGGGGGTGGGGGCTGCCAGAGCATGATCCTCACTTCACTTATAGAAGCTGAAGTTCTTAGTTAAAATTTGAACTACAGGGTCTTGTACATGAATGAACATTTCAGGGCTGACTTTTAAACAAGAGAAAAATATCATTGCAATTGATTTTCTATTATGGCCATACTATAGATTATATCCTATAGTGAAAAGTGGAGCGTATTCCGTCTTCAGAAAGGAAGCAGTCATGCAGTGGTCACCTGCATGCTACATAGCCAGTTGATTAAAAGAGGCCCAGATGATAGCTTATTGCTAACAGAGTGCTCTCACCAATTTTCCAAAAACTTCTAAAATAAAAACAGGAATTATATGGGTGCTAAAATGTTTGAGATTGAATGATTAGTGAATTTTTGCTTATCATTTAAAAAACTAACTACTTTTTTGATGTGCTAAAATATGCACATGGACGAAATCCAAAAGTACAAAGGGAAAATACAGTGCAAAGTAGGTTTCCCTCCTGTTTCTACTCCCAATGCTGCAGCAATCCAGTTAGCAAAGATGATTACTTCCCTGCTTCTTCAGAGATAGTTCTATATACACCGATTACTGACTTTTAGGTAGTGGTTTTTGTTTGTTTGTTTGTTTGTTTTACTTAGTTCTGCTAAAAGTGTTTCTAAATTCTAAAAACAAGGCATTACACAAGTTCTTTTTTTTGTTGTTTTCACTTAAATTCCAGTTCGTTAACATACAGTGTAATATTATTTTCAAGTATACAATGTAGTGATTCAACACATCCATACAACACCTGGTGCTCATCACAACAAGTGAACCCATCCCCCCACCCACCTCCCCTCTGGTAACCATCAGTTTGTTCTCTATAGTTAAAAGTCTGTTTCCTGGGGGGTGCCTGGGTGGCTCAGTCGATTAAGCGTCTGCCTTCGGCTCAGGTCATGATCCTAGGGTCCTGGGAGCCTGCTTCTCCCTCTCCCTCTGCCTGCCCTCTGCCTACTTGTGTTCTCTTTCTCTCTGTCAAATAAATTAATAAAATCTTAAAAAAAAAAAAAGTCTGCTTCCTGGTTTGCTCCCTCTCCTTTTTCTCCCTCCCTTTGTTTGTTTGTTTCTTAAATTCCATGTATGAGTGAAATCATATGGTATTTGTCTTTCTCTGACTTATTCTGCTTAGCATTATATTCTCTATCTTCATCCATCTCGTTGCAAATGGCAAGATTTCATTCTTTTTTATGGCTGAGGAATATTCCATTGTATATGTATACCACATCTTTTTTATTCAATCATCAGTTGATGGACATTTGGGCTGTCTCCATAATTTGGCTATTGTAGATAATGCCGCTATATACATTGGGGTGCATGTGTCCCTTCGAATTAGTGTTTTTGTATTCTTTTGGTAAATAACTAGTAGTGCAATTGCTGGATCATAGGGTCATTCTATTTGTAACGTTTTGAGGAAACTCCATACTGCCTTCTACAGTGGTTGCAGCAGTTTGCATTCTCACCAACAGTGCATATAAGTTCTTTTCATATAAGGTATGTGAATGAGGAGGGGTGGCCCTTAGACACAGTGGCAATTTATATATAAAAAACTTATAGATATAGCTATAGATATTTAGATAATATAAAAAATAAACCTAGAATAAAATATTAGAATTAGGGAAAGTTAGGGTAACAATTAACTATGCTTCTGATTTTTGAAACCATATATCAATTGAGGAAGCAGAAATTCCCAGTCCTGTAAAGCAATGATTTTCTATTACTAAATATCTAAGTAATATTTGTAAGCAAATTGCGTCTCATCCATTCAGGGGAACTAGCCAGGAAAATGTGAATTACTAACAAATCATATTTGATACCTCAAAATTATTTTTCGTCTCTATCTGAAACCCTCAGTTGGTTATAGGATCTTTGAAGCACTAACAGAACAAAATGTGAAATTAGGAAAATAGAAGAGTCAAGGACTATGAGTAGAAGATGACAAGGAAAAAAAATCCAAGATATAAAAAACTAAATTGTAAAGACTCACTAGGAAGATTAGGAGAGGGAATTATTTCCCATTAACAGGGGAGAAGAGCTGCCTTGATTAGCATATTTTCTTCTTTCTGTAATATTTTTTTCACATTTTAATAAAAGTAGACTGGAATAATGGCAATAAAATGAATCCTCATAGCTTTGAAACTGTATATGTGAAATGATTTTAATAATGTAATACATTTGAAAGATGTTTATCATATAGAAACAAGTCCCCCAAACCCTCAACTAACTTTGGGGTAAGAGAAACTGATATAAGTATTGAAAATATTCAAAGACCAAAGCAAGATACAAAGTGAAATATAGGACATAAATGTGCAATATCTTGTAGATCTTGCTTTCAAAATTCTGAAAAAATTCCAGGAGACTAGTGCTATATAAAACATAACATCGCCTTGCGAAGTTTTATGAACATCAAAGGGTGTGAAAGAGGAAAAAAAGAAGACTTTATTTCATTTTGATCTTGATAATTCAAGTGCTATGCTCTGGGGCCAAATTGGAATCAAGGTATTGTTTGATGAGAGCAAGAAGTCAATTAGGAGGAAAAAGATGAGCTGCTCTTCCCAGCAATGGAGCTCTGTCGAAGGAATGAGTGTGCACAGAGACCTTCCCTCTCTCTTCAAGAACAAAGTCCAGCCCTCAGCCAGGAATAACTAGAGCACTCTTTGTCTGGCAATAAAGTAGCTGAGATTTCACACTGCAATTACAATCTCTTCTTATGAGGAGAAATGAGACAAGGTAATGGAACACAGAGTGAAAATCAGACCTAGAAAGAATGGATGGCTATGACTAGAAATACGATTAAGCTCTAAGGATGCCTGGAGAACCTGAAAACACTTAAACATGGCCACCAGTCCTCAGGCTTTCTGCAAGCACTGTACAAGCCCGAGTGTTATCCTGGTTGTTCTTGCTCCGAACTCCTCATTCGTGGATCAAAGCTCTCTCTTAACACACATCATACAAACCCTCAGAGAAGTAGAAAAACACTCTCCACACAGGTTGAGTGCAAGATCCCCAAAATGCTGAAGCAGTGTGAGGGCATGAAGAGGTTCAAATAATGCATCACTTTTAGTTTAACAGCAAAGTGAGTCGGCCTTGATTTGAAGTGATATTCATGAAACTAATCATGATTTCAACTTTTCCCCAATGCTGTAGTTACAATTACTACTGTCGTTCATAAGCAGGAGCTCTAAAATGACTATCTTATTACTTTATAATCACACCCAGATACTCAGAACATTTGACAATCAGGGTGCTTCTAACTTTTAAGTAATCATTTTAAGAAAAGATGCCCCTGACTTATAAATGGAATGTCTAATTTTAGAAGGTTAACTTAAAATAGTCCCCAGAACTTGCCCCATCTGATGGAAAGATAAAACCTAGTACAGTGTTTGGGAACAAGATCATAAAATTAAGCCTCCCCCCCCGCCCAGAAAAAAAAGAAAGAAAGAAAGAAAAGAAGAAAAAGATAAAGATCTGAGTGGATACACAGATCACAGTCTCTGTGAACCCACACAAAAATACGCAGGGGATAGGCACTGGGGTGGTTTCAGAGTGGGCTATTATTCACAGGAAAACAGCGAGATTCACTATGGAGGACATAATTCTTTCGACAGTGACAGGACCTCATTCACAGAACCAGGACTGATGGTACATGCACAGTCAGCGTGCCAAGCAGCACAGGACCTGGATGAGGGTCCCTAATGGTGAACTGAGATCATTGCTGAGGACACTCGGTGATCACATAAGGGACACTCTGTTTGCTCTCTGGGAGAGGCAGTTCATTCGCACTAATTGAGGGCTTGGGGGCCTGGAGAAGGCAGCTCTGTGTACACATACTGTATTCCCTTTGTTGGCGAAGGTAGCTCTCACGGGCCCTGTTCCTCCTGGCATTGTGTGTGTGTGTGTATTAACAGAGAGAGTTAGCTGCCTTTAAAATATATGTGCATTTCTAATTCCTTGCACTAGGCTTACTAATAGCTAGTGAGGGGAAGTTACAGTATAATAGTGAATTACTTTCCGGAGAAGTTTAGCAGATAATTCATGGAATAAAAGAAATCCAAGAAAGCTTAACCCAGTTACTGTGGTTTACAGGATTTTCTTTTCTTCAAAAAAGTTCAATCTTAAAAACAAAACAAAACAGAAGACTATCTACTTATTATCCACCTATTCTGTATTTTATTTTAATTCTGGCATAGTTAACCTACAGTGTTATATTAGTTTTGGGTGTACAATATAGTGATTCAACATCCACCTATTTTTGGTATTTTCACAGAGAAAGTGAATAATTCTCATCTCTAAGAATATACATTTTCAAATATAATTCTACATAATTTTCTTCAGTTATCATATAACTTTTGCAGGAACATAAGATCAGGAATGTCATATCTTTCAAACTTAGAAGCAATGCATGAGGAAGACACTGAACAGTGTAAAATGAGCATGAAATACTAATCATGTAAAACTCTGACATTCTCTAGAGGTTTGGTTGACTAAAAAAAATACAGATTTACAAGTTCTTCAAATATTTGAAGATCTATACTAATCACTGACATGGGTAAACAAAAAAGTAAAAGTAGCCCTTGTCCTAGCAATGTTTACAATATATGTGGGGATGCCAGACATGCACATTATGAAAAGTCAGCTACAAGTACCAGGCTAATCAATATCTTCCAAATGAATGAAGAGTGTAAAATTGTACTTCAGTAATTCAGAGATGGAGAGTTTCAACTTTTTATTATGGGAGTCAACAAGTGATTTCTTGGGAATATCAACATTTTTTATTGAATTCTGACTAAAAGAATAGGACGTTACAATATGGAGAAGGCCTTATCAAACAGGTAGAGGTGTTGTATGAGTATGGCATGCAGATGAGAGAAGAGATGGGGGAGTCATGGAGGCCAAAGCTAACAGAGATGTTGCGGTCAAATGTGGGAGGACCTGAGGGGTTGCCCAAGGAGTTTGGAGCCGTAGAAATGGAAGCCCATCCAAGTTTTGGGAAGGATAATTACATGATCAAGTTCTGGTTCAAGAATCTTTAGGCTAACTGAACATAAAAAAAAAAAAGAGAGAGAGAGAGAAGTGAGTCACTAAGTATAGCCCACACTCAAGGGGAGGAGAATTAAGCTCTACCTCCTGAAGGGGGAAATATGAAAGAATTTGTGGATATATTTTAAAATCACCCCCGCATGATCTTAAATGTACATCTATTTGCATGGATTTATGTAATAAATGAATGACAAACTTGTTTAAAAAAAAAAAAGAATCTTTAATTGATGGAAGAATAACAGGCAATTTGATAGGGATGGAGCCTGGAGGAATTAGATCCCTTAGGGGATCGTGGTCCACAAATGAGGTGATAAAGCAGTAATCTAGGACGATGACATTTGGAAAAAAGAGATTAAAACTACAGGCCTAGTGATCTTTTATATCCAATGTCATATAGCAAGGCTGGGGGAAAGAAGTATCAAAGAACTCTGAGGTATCTGGGTGAAAAGCAGAATTTGAAAAATCAAGGAAAGGCCTTTATGAGTTGATTTGCTTGTGAAGGGGAATGTTGCATTTCAGTTGCTATAGGAATGCTTAGGAGGGGCAGTCCAGTTTGAAAGACAGCCCTGGAACGTAAGAGAAAAGTGAGGGCTGCGGGTAAATCTACAGTATTTGCAGCTACAGGGCTGGATGCCACAAGTTTAAGACATTTAAGTACAGGTGAGGTTAATGTCACGGAAAGGTTTCCTGGGGATATGGATTTTAAATATCAGTTTAAAGACAGATTCTCTAAGATGATGTAAGGCTATTTCATCCTTATGGAGGTCAGGCGTCATTTTGTCCTCAGCATGGTTAACAGCCCAGAGAAAGTTGGTGGAAAGGGGATGAATTCAGGTACTCCCGGGCCCAGATCTCGACTCTGTTACTAAATTAACTATCACCTTAGTTAAGTACCTTAAGCTAAACTTCAGCATATTCTTTGTTAAGTAATCATACCATGATTATGGGATAAGAGAATATATGTACTATATGTCGAGCCCATCTTATGCACTCATTAACAGAGAGTTGCCATTATTTACTTTATCTTCATTTTTACTTTTGTAGCTTTCAGTATCAGCCAGAATCGAACTACATGTCTAAGGATAGAACTATATTGACTTCTATCACCAAAGTGACGTGTCAGAGAGAGAAACATTTCTGATCTGAGACACTGAAAGATCATTCTATGGCTTTTCTTGGTGATATGGGCTAAATCCATCTGTCTGATGTAATTTTGAGCAAAAAAGGGAACCTAACATTAAGCAGTTCACATAAAGTATGTGGATAACCATGGACAATGTTAGTAGCACTTCATATAGAAATTACATATTTAAAGGTGGTCACTAATTTTACATAAATATGGCCTGAAAGTAAAAGGAATGTGTAGTTCTAAGTTGAAAGGAGAAAAGATGAAGAAAATGAGTAATAGGAGTAAATCAAGGACTCCTCTAAAATCTATTTACATGGAGAAAATAATTCGTTTCAGTAAAGTATAAAGTATAAAGAGGTAGGTTTAATCCTTAAATACAGAATATTATTTAAAAAATAGGAATTTTTCGGGGCGCCTGGGTGGCTCAGTTGTTAAGTGTCTGCCTTCGGCTCAGGTCATGATCCCGGGGTCCTGGGATGGAGCCCCGCATCAGGCTCCGTGCTCAGCGGGAAGCCTGCTTCTCCCTCTCCCACTCCCCCTGCTTGTATTCCCTCTCTCGCTGTGTCTCTCTCTGTCAAATAAATAAATAAAATCTTTAAAAAAAAATAGGAATTTTTTTTATATCCACATAGCCATATAAGTTGAGTTGCATATGATTTCCAGAAATGAAAGAAATAAGAAACTTTCGGTAGGTAGAAACTTATAATGTCTCTTTTAAAGAGGTACAAGTGAAATAGTGGTCATGTGTTTACATGTTGCTGAGAAACGTATTTATGCTTCTATTTGGTGCTGTAAGACTCCAGATAGCATTGCAGCTAAGAACATGGGTTCTGGATCGATACTTCCTATATATAAATGCTGGTTACTGGGCAAATTACTTACCTGTAGTGTACCTCAGTGTCCTAATCTATGAAATAGTACCTAGCCTGTAAAATCCGTTAAGAGAATTAAGTGAACTAGTACATATAATGAAGTTAGGGAGTTCCTAGCACATGGTAGGCATCCAAAAGAAGTTATTTTTTACATTATTTATTATCATTATTATCAGTATTTTTATGTAATGGAATAAAATTACCTCAGTAAGCTTTCCTCAACTCTCTAAATGCACCACATCGATTATACTATGTATGGTCTGAATTGACATCTGTTATTAATTAGTATTATAGGCTCCTAGTTGGTACAGGGCAGTAACTAAAATTTAAGCAACAATTTTCTCAATATTGTTGGAAGTGTCTTATATCTGGTGACTGAGTATGGGAAGAAAAACAAAGGCAGGATAAAGACCCTCAGCTAGAAAAAAATATGTGTCGAGGTTCAAAGGGTGAAGAGCTGAGTGAATGTACATGAGAGGGAGGCAAAGTGAATCCTAAAATTTCTGTTGGATAAACATAAAGAAAAACAAAGATTTCTAATAAGGAATGACAGACCAATTTCTGGTTTGGGGCTGTTTCCTCCATCTTTGAACACTGGGTGAAGAGCTGCCTAATTTACATATCTCTCATCTCCCACAAGGGAAAGAACAAGACTGTATAAGGGCCATTTGCCCAGTCAGGCTTACAGAGCCACTGTAAGCATCTGTAAGCATTTGTGGCATCTATTGAGCATCCAGGCATCCCAGAGTTTGCCTGGGCAGTTGTTTTCTACAGTCCTCAGGCTGAGAGGTTCAGGAACAGACACACTGTTAGGGCTGGTTAAGGAGAGTGCAAACTGATCCATTTTCCTTGGGGTCCTTAAGACTTCCTAGCCAAAAACAAACAAGCACACACACAAACTAAATCCCAATTCCTTATGTCTAATATGTATGAATTGAAAGGAATAGTGCTTTCTAGATTCATTATGACCCCCAATTAAATAAATTTCTAGTTTACAAATCTGTGGGTCAAGAATGCTTCATTTGATTTGCCCTATACAGAGTAGACATGAAATAGAGACCAATGATTCAGGCCCATCCAAGGACAAATATTTTATGTTTTTAGCTATAAGGTGTTAACCAGTAAAAAAAAAAAACACCTCTGTAACTGCTCTTTGATCCCCAACTTCTGCTTCTTTTGTGATTATTGCTTCCACTTGGCTGAATCATTTTGCTTCTCATATCAAAGATAACTAAGAAAACTATGTGCTATCAACTTAATTTAAATCTATTCCATAATGGATCCATATTCCATAATGAAAATTAAGTATTTTGACAAAAGTATTACAGAATCAAAAAAGAAAAGGTATCTAATTGCTTCACAATTATCTGTAAACCTGTAAATTGCTTTCCTCTCATACACATTTATTCAGCTCTTTACCTTTTGAACCTCAGCACAGGGTCTTTAGTAAACAAGTTACATTATGTACCAATAGTGATTTTTACCACTTGTATCCAGAAATCAGTGACTGGTAAGATCAGAGTATAAATTTTTCACCATTATATTAATGGAGGAGGTTGTCCTTCTCTGAGTAATCAAGATGAAACCCTTTTAGGGTTTTACACCTTGTTGGCACAGATTAGATTTTGGTCTCCTTATGTTCAAGGAAGGACATTTTTGCAGGTATTATGAAAAAGGAAGGTAAAAAACAAGCTTATGAAACTTTGATAAAAATAATTGAGCATGAAAATTCAAATACTATGTCACTATAGAAACAGTAGAGTGATAATTAAAAATACAGACATCAGAGTAGTTGTAGGAAATATATTATGAATAATACGTAAGCCAAGTGCATGTGTTAACATTTTTTCAAGAGCTTTAACACAGTTCTTAGATTTTCAGTGCCAACTGATATGCTGTTATTAAAAAATAACTAAAACAAAACTTTGCAAACTTACTCCAAGCTTAGAGGCTACAAGAATGACATATTTTTGCTTTAACATTTAGTTATGAATAACATAATGAAAAAAATCTTTCATAATTATAATAGAAAATTGGCACTCTGTTAGTAATAAGCACAAGAAAATAGCAAAGCCTTACCTTGTGTAAACACACTTTATATCTGCCTGATATTCTTTATATATGTGAAATGATAGGTTATAAATCAAAGAGATAACAAGTCTTTTCCTTGTTCAAGGGTGGGTGCCTCCACCAAGTCAATGTATAAAGGTGCTTTCTCAGCAAAGCTGGTGGCATCACAATTCCGGACTTCCAGCTCGATTACAAAGCTGTCATCATCAAGACAGTATGGTACTGGCACAAAAACAGACACATAGATCAATGGAACAGAACAGAGAGCCCAGAAATGGACCCTCAACTCTATGGTCAACTAATCTTCGACAAAGCAGGAAAGAATGTCCAATGGAAAAAAGACAGTCCCTTCAACAAATGGTGTTGGAAAATTGGACAGCCACATGAAGAAGAATGAAACTGGACCATTTCCTTACACCACACACAAAAATAGACTCCAAATGGTTGAAAGACCTAAATGTGAGACAGGAGTCCATCAACATCCTAAAGGAGAACACAGGCAGCAACCTCTTCAACCTTAGCCGCAGCAAATTCTTCCTAGAAACATCGCCAAAGGCAAGGGAAGCAAGGGCAGAAATTGGGACTTCATCAAGATAAAAAGCTTTTCCAAAGCAAAGGAAACAGTCAACAAAACCAAAAGACAACCGACAGAATGGGAGAAGATATTTGCAAATGATGTATCAGATAAAGGGCTAGTATCCAAAATCTATAAAGAACTTATCAAACTCAACACCCAAAGAACAAAGAATCCAATCAAGAAATGGGCAGAAGACATGAACAGACATTTTTCCAAAGAAGACATCCAAATGGCCAACAGACACATGAAAAAGTGCTGAACATCGCTCGGCATCAGGGAAATTCAAATCAAAACCTCAATGAGATACCACCTCACAGCAGTCAGAATGGCTAAAATTAACAAGTCAGGAAACCACAGATGTTGGCGGGGATGCAGAGAAAGGGGAACCCTCCTACACTGTTGGTGGGAATGCAAGCTGGAGCAGCCACTCTGGAAAACAGTATGGAGGTTCCTCAGAAAGTTGAAAATAGAGCTACCCTACGATCCAGCAATTGCACTACTGGGTATTTACCCCAAAGATACAAATGTAGGGATCCGAAAGGGTACGTGCACCCCGATGTTTATAGCAGCAATGTCCACAATAGCCAAACTGTGGAAAGAGCCAAGATGTCCATCGACAGATGAATGGATAAAGAAGATGTGGTGTATATATACTATGGAATATTATGCAGCCATCAAAAGGAATGACATCTTGCCATTTGCAATGATGTGGATGGAACTGGAGGGTGTTATGCTGAGCGAAATAAGTCAATCAGAGAAAGACATGTATCATATGACCTCACTGATAGGAAGAATTCTTAACCTCAGGAAACAAACTGAGGGTTGCTGGAGTAGGGGGGGGTGGGAGGGATGGGGTGCCTGGGTGATAGACATTGGGGAGGGAATGTGCTATGGTGAGCGCTGTGAATTGTGCAAGACTGTTGAATCTCAGATCTGTACCCCTGAAACAAATAATGCAATATGTTAAAAAGGAAGAAGAAGAAGAAGAAGAAGAAGAAGAAGAAGAAGAAGAAGAAGAAGAAGAAGAAGAAGAAGAAGAAGAAGAAGAAGAAGAAGAAGAAGAAGAAGAAGAAGAAGGAAGAAGAAGAAGAAGAAGAAGACGACGACGACGACGGAGACGAAGACGAAGACGAAGAAAGCAGGAGCGGAAGAAGGAAGGGGGGGAAATCGGAGGGGGAGACGAACCATGAGAGACGATGGATTCTGAAAAACACACTGAGGGTTCTAGAGGGGAGGGGGTGGAAGGATGGGTTAGCCTGGTGATGGGTATTAAAGAGGGCATGTTCTGCATGGAGCACTGGGTGTTATGCACAAACAATGAATCATGGAACACTACATCAAAAACTAATGATGTAATGTATGGTGATTAACATAACAATTAAAAAATTTTTCAAAAAAGGTGCTTTCTCCACATTGCCAGATTAGATGGTAAGGGTGGAGAGAAAAATATACAGACATGGTGTAGCTCCAGTCATTCTGAGGACTGTGTTCACTGAAGTTGTTAACTAAATCACATGACACAACCTCTTTTTACAGAACTGCAAGTATACTAAGATTTCTAAGGATAGATATTACCTAATATTAATCAGCAAAGACCCCAGAGCTTTACACAATCATATTCATGACGTGTAACATTTTCTAAGATGTAGAAACCATTCATTATATTGCCATTAATACTGTGTAAGTGAAACCAAAAATTGAGGAACTTGAATTAAT
The DNA here is from genome assembly GCF_029215605.1 of Mirounga angustirostris. Taxonomy (NCBI): domain Eukaryota; kingdom Metazoa; phylum Chordata; class Mammalia; order Carnivora; family Phocidae; genus Mirounga; species Mirounga angustirostris. The sequence goes on along the minus strand of NW_026991720.1, from coordinate 83,776,334 downwards.
TGCTTGATACATCAAAATTAAAACTAATAAAAGGGATACAAGAATTACATCCTTTCCATTTGATATCATAATCTTCTCTTTCTGAAGGTAAATATAATCATATATATATGTGACTAACCTGGTGTTACTACTACTCCATTTCCATTGACCACAGGCCTTTCTTCCTCCTCCTCCTCAGGAGGCTCTATACTTGCTTTCTCCATGTTGCTCACTGATTTATTCCTCTTCCGTTTTCCTTCAGCACTTGGAGTGGCTCCCGGAAGTATCTGGTCTGTCACATTTAATAATAATGGTGCTGGTTCTGCTGGAGGCTTTGGCGTGCCGTAGTAATTGTCTGCAAATGATACCAAAACATTATGGAGTAAAATATTTCTCTTACTGTGTGCATAATTTGTAAAGAATGGAAATTATATTGACAAATATGTATCCTGTTTCTTACATATGTGTGTATTTACACACATTCATATATATGACTTTGAATCCTTTCACATTTATATATATATATATCTTTATTTGTTGCTTTTACTATATTGGGCTTTAATGCTTAAATAAAGATATAGATTTCTCTTTATCCTCACCTTTTGCCAAACCAAAATATAGTCTTATGTATTAGTCTCATATGGTAGAAAGCAATTTCAAAATTAGTTTTAAAATTTGATAAACCTTGATTATAACCTTTTTAAAGATAATTATGTCTGAATGAGGGTGCAGGTAACATTTTTTTAAAAAGATTTATTTATTTATTTATTTGGGAGAGAGATTGAAAGTGTGTGAGCAGAGGGGAGGGACAGAGGAAGAGGGAGAAAAACAGATGCCCTACTGAGCGTGGAGCTGGATAGGCAAGGCTCCATCTCAGGAACCCAAGATGTGACCTGAGCAGAAACCAAGAGTCAGATGTTTAACTGACTAAGCCACCCAGGAGCCCCATGTAGCTTTTTTTTTTTTTTTTTTAAGCATATCTCGTAACATTCTGGAAAGGCAAAGCATATTGTGCTTTTCAAAGGGCTCTGGCTGTTTCCCTTGATGTGCACGGCACCCTGCCCAAAGGGGTATCGCCAGGCCAGGTTAGTGGCTGCTGACAATGGGCCTGCTGCCCTAATCATCATATTAACACAGCTCTTTTTCCCCACAGCTCCATGATCTGAGCTATGGAATGTTTGTTTCTCTCATCAGTCTGTGAGACTTCTTAAAGGAGGAGACGAATTCTTACTTCTCTCTGTAATAACCGCCTGACACATAGAAGGCATGGAATAAATGCTTACTAAGTGAGCATCTTTACGTATTTAAGGTGAATTGTTTATAGTTTATAAATTTGATTGGTAAAGAACATAGTGGTGTTTTCTAAAATCAGTGTTATACTTTTAGCATCAACTTCAAGCCCACATTGGTGTTGTCATTTAATTGAATAATTTATGCACTCATTTGCTACTCATTCATTACAATCTTTATTTAGTACTGACTCTGTACCCAGGCACTCCAATATATATTTGAGAGAAAATGATGATTGTAAAACAATCCTTATCTTCCAGATGTTCAACAGTGTAGGGTGGAAGATGGGCGCACTTGACATCAAGCAGGTAAGCATTAGAACTGTAAATGGGACTAAATACTGCAATCAAGGAGGCACAGAGGAGGAGGAAGCACGTGTCAATATGTGCAGAGGCCACTGAAGGCCACTGGGAAAACAGTGTGCTGTGAAAGAAACAACCCTGAACTAGAAGTCATGGGTTCTAGACTTGGCTTTTCCAGACGACTGCAATGCAAGGAAGTGACTTAAGCTCACCGAGGTTCAATTTCTTCATCTCTATATTGGGAATAGTGATTCTTGTTATACCTATGGGTTGCCAATAACCCAAACCTACTGTAGTTAAGTTAAACATTATAGGCATGTGCTGAGAAGAAATGAGATGGTTAGTTGAGGGAAGAGGCTGAAAAATCTTGGGGAAAATGGGCTGAAACAAAGGAGTCTGGTCCAAACATGCAAGTAGCCTTTGTGGTCCCCAGACTCTGAAAGCCCAGCTGATTCTATTGCCATGGACACAGCCCTTGCCTGCCACCCCTTTGGCTGGAATGAGCCCCAGTCCCTCCTCAAGAGCTCCGATTCGCTCATCTCCAGGAAAACTCTCAGGCAGGGCTGTCTCATTGGCTGAGCCTCAGTCACAGGGGAGCCTGTGAGCTGCCAAATTAGGGCAGGAGAATGGCTGCTCTCCTTCAACTTTGGGAGAGGGAGGCAGGGCTCTACCTTCCATCCATCTCATCACAGGGCTCTCCCCAGGAGGGAAGGGTCTTGGGGTGCTGGGCCAGCCGAAATGACCAATGCCTACTACACTTGGCCTCCCCATTGGGTTGCTGTGAAGATGAAGAATGTCTGGAGAAGTGCTTCATAAACTGTAAAATTGCAGTGGTTTTAATGGCAGTGTAAACCTCATGCTGGCCCTAAGTGAATATTCTGAAGGCGAGCTGTACCACTAATGCTGTTGCTCATTTCCATGGGTATTCACAGTTGTAAGAGAAATACAAGGGGAAAAAACACCATCATGTAAAGTGGTTCTTATACATGTAAAACTTTCATACAGAAGTCTGCAAAGTAGATGATACACATTTTGCTAAAGGTTACTTTCTAATTTAATTTAGAGCATTTCAAATGAATCAGACCTTTAAATGTACTTGCTGAATTCTGAGCAAACAAAAACTGCTAGTTACTTCTTAGAAATCTATTATATTTCAGCATCCCTAAGGGCCAGCACCATTTTCAGTACCCTGCTATGCTTTCTATGGAATCTCAATACTTAACTGCTTATCTAATAAACATAAAGTAAAACTAGTAAATAACCTGCATTTCCCACTAAATAATATACTTGTAAGTAGTATTCTGAGAATTTTAATACATTCAGGTATACATAGTATTCAGAAAAATGGATCACGTGTCAGTGGTTCCCCCCCAACTTGTCTTTTATAGTTTAAATTTCCCTGAAGTAGAAACATAACCTTTTATTAATTACAAATAAATTCAAAGCTCAGGATAAAAATAAATATGAAGTAACAGATCCTGTTGAATTTATATTGCTGAATAGTTACACCTATTGGCATGAAATGTGATTATAAATTATATAGTATTATTCTATTTCTACAATTTGATTTATGAAAATAAGACTGATGTAAAACTGTACGAATCATTAGTTAAAATGTTAAGATTATCTTCATTAGCAATAATAAGAGCCATTTAGAAGATGCACAGAAATAGCCCATACAGTTACTACACCTGAGAAATATAATTTATGGAGAACACGCTATTATACCAAACCCAATGCACAGAACAAGGCAACCAGAACTACCTAAACTAAGTTGAAGAATTAGCCAGGTAGATAGCTAAGGCATCGAGAAGATTCCCTGATGTAAGTGTATAGAAATCCATATGCTAAGGGCCAAATGTGCCTTTTAGGTAACATATCAGCATGATTTCAGAAGAAAATGAACACCAAACTGTTTTTAAATATAGTTCGGAAATAGGGTCCCATTAAGAATGAAATGCCTCGATGCATGGTGACAAGCATTTAGCAAACCTAAAATCTCAGAATACCATCACAATATGGTGTAATATTGAATGGCACAGACCATGCTGAGACAGACTGTCTGAATCCTGTGTCCCCTAAACTAGCTGCCTCTTTACATCCTTAAATTTCTTCAGTTAAACTGGGAACATAGAGCTGTAAGAAGACTATAGTCAAAACAGCAACTACAATGACTAGTACTATGATTACCATCACCACCACCACAATTTATTGAGCTGGACCCTGTAATAGACATTTTACCGATGTACTCTTGGATCAAATAGGGTCTAGAATAACTCTTACCCCTCAGTGCTGTTTTAAGGATTAATGATAATGAAGGGATTTTAATGTGACTAGCTCAGAACAGGTCTCAATATATGATGTCTGCCTTAGACATTTATTCATCACAAAACTGTATGAAATCATTCTGTCTCTGTAGTTAAAATGGAAGCTCTAAAAATTAAACCATTTACTAATATTATACATGAAGTGAGTGGAAAACCTGTATCTGTTTGACTGAAGAACTTCATCTCTTCAAAATACTATGTTGCCTCTCAAGAGAAATAAAAAAAAAAAAAAAAAAAAAAAAAGAGGGGGATGAAATTCGCAATCTGCCCTGAACTGACAGGAGAGTACTTCATTCAAAGCCACAACCAATGGGAGAGGGTGGGAGGGAAGGGGGAGACCCCAAGCTGGCTCAGTCTCTAGAGCAGGGGATTCTTGGCCTTGGGTTTATAAATTCCACCCCACATTGGGTGTAGAGATAACTTAAAAATCTTAAAAAAAAAAAAAAAAAAGCCACAACCATTAGGCACAAATTATTACTTTCAAAAAGGAATGGTAATAATTGCTACCAAATAATAAAGTTGGGACATTTTGGGTGACTTTTTTCCCTCCCTCCCCTCCAAAAATGTACATGTGCACATGCGTGCATGCATATGTGTGTTTTGGGGGATGAGGTGGGATATAGGCTTTTCTAGTCTACTCTTCTCTGAATACATCTGTATTTGTAAAAGATGATGTATTCATTAGCAGTTTCATGAGCTTAATATAAAATTTTGTTGTTATCATGATAAAATCAAATGATATATAAAATTGCTCACTTATTTCTATTATAATTAGGATAATCTATACATTACACAGTCTTATTTTTAATCAATGCCTAGGGGGAAAAGGCAATTATTTGAGGAACTTGATCTATTCCTCATCTTTTTAAGTACTTAAAAGAATGAATTTTTTCCCATAAAGTTAGAGTTATAAAAGAAGTGTACCTATTTCTGACATCATAAACATGGAAAAGCTTTCTAGAAATCTGAATAAAAAGAATATTCTATAAAATGTCAATAATTGGTTTTATAATAAAAAAATTAATGCCCATTTACAATGGACACTGTACTAATTTCTTGTAAAGGAAGAGGGACTAAAACAGATTATGTTGCTATGAACTAAACTTGCCTAGGGAGTCCTTGGGAAATCTAATTCACTACCCACTTTTATGCAGACCCATTCCTAAGTCATCTAGAAGAGATGAAAATAGTTTTCTAAATAACTTCTCATGTAGTATACTTGAAGACTACCATGAAATTATTTCTCTCCTTATTAGACCAAATAACCTTTTCAAATAGTCTAAGTTTTTAAAATAATGTTTTTATCTTTTTTCTGACTCATCCTAAGTGTTTGTTTGTTTGTTTGTTCCACATTGATTTTAATGGCAAAGCCAAGGGGGGAAAAGAATAGGAGACTATTTTTTTTTTTTAAAGATTTTATTTATTTATTTGAGAGAGAGAATGAGAGAGAGCACATGAGAGGGGGGAGGGTCAGAGGGAGAAGCAGACTCCCTGCCGAGCAGGGAGCCTGATGCGGGACTCGATCCTGGGACTCCAGGATCATGACCTGAGCCGAAGGCAGTCGCTTAACCAACTGAGCCACCCAGGCGCCCCTAGGAGACTATTTTAATGAATTATAAACTGTTCTCTTTTCTGTACCCCTGGTCTTTATTGAAGGAGAACAGACACCAAAATAGTATTTTCTGAGACATACCATATTCTTTATGTCGTTAGGTTCTGCTATGATGATAAAAAGTAGGAATGACACTAAAAACTAATTTTAGGTATGAGGAAATTAATACTCCCAACTGGAATATCTTGAAATGCTTTTACTTATTTATTTCCAACACGTTTTCCCTTTAAACAAGATCAATTTTCATGATGGAAACATGTGATTTGTTATTTAGTGCATCTGGCTTTTTAAGTAGCATACTCAGATGCTGACTCTGTTGTTTCAGTCCTTTGCGTGTATAATAATAACATGCAGGTTTTACATCGAATGGTCATAGTTCATTCCACATGGCACTGAAGTGGAGCTGGGTTTTAGAAAGATAATATTCTTGTCTTCAACATACCTCACAGATTCAAGTCTTGACCCTCATTTCTCCCCAATATTCTCAGTGCTCTTATTCCCATTTTGGTAACCAGAAAGAATCCATTTCAGATAATGGTTTAGTAGAAGAGAGATGATTGCTTACAGGCACTCTGGGGCGTGCATACAACACAGACTGTAACTAGGATCCCTAGAGAGCTTAAGAAGCTGTCCTTGTGCTGGAAACAGTGTATGGCAAAATTTAAGAGGTTGGGAATCTCAGCATTTGTGTTATATAGTTTTATAAATGAAGCAAATAGTCTGACACTTGGCCTCCTTAATGGCACCTGCAAAATTTGACTTTGACATAAAACGGAAATAAGAGATTCAGAGTTCCAGATCTACTCATAATTATTTATGTTAGAAAACTTGCCAGATCATAAGTAAACAATCATTTTTATCCACATCAGAGATTTAGATTTTTATTAATAGAAACAGGTAAATCATGAAAATTTTAAGACATGTTTAACATATTACACACAGGATATTAATGAGTTAAAATTAGTATCAAAAACCATCAAAACTCTTGTCAGCCATGCCAAGAATCACAGTGATATGGGCACAGAGTTAGTGTTTTAGAAACTCTGTAAATACAAAACAAAGGTGGTAAATGTAATCTAGACAGTATTCGACTCTTCTAAAATTGCACTTCCTACCAGAAAACAAGACTCAGAGTCTCACTTAAGAATGCTTTTATCAACAGGTTTTTTTTTTTTTAAAGATTTTATTTATTTATTTGAGACAGAGAGAATGAGAGAGAGAGAGCACATGAGAGGGGGGAGGGTCAGAGGGAGAAGCAGGCTCCCCGCCGAGCAGGGAGCCTGATGCGGGACTCGATCCAGGGACTCCAGGATCATGACCTGAGCCGAAGGCAGTCGCTTAACCAACTGAGCCACCCAGGCGCCCTATCAACAGGTTTTTAAGTTATTTTTGTAAGCAGCTCTGATCCTTGAGTTTGGTTTCCCACAAAAAGGTCTCATTTCCTCATCATGTCATATGTAGTTAGTAGCCTCAGGCCAAGATACAAAAACTCTATGACCTCAAAAGATAATGTCTTTTTCTCTTGTGGAGAAAAGCATTAATTTCATATGTGCCAGGGACAGGAACAACATCCAAAATGATATTTTGTCACTGATACCTGCACCAAATAGTAAATTGCTGAATTTTGTAGAAATTCAATGTTAAATGTGACTTTCAAAATGTGCACAGTAGTGCAAACAATGGGAAAGTTTCTATTTTTTATGTGCCAAATTGAATTATTCTGCAACAAACTCTACCTAAGAATTTCAGGTTTATTTTAAATTAAATGTTTATTGGTTTTACAATATGATCCCCAATGACACACATTCTGAATGTAACTGTCTTCAATTGTCTATCAGTGCTCTCCAGAAACCATATAGATGACTTAATCTAACATCTTCTGAAACTTGTCTGCAAGTTTTGTGGGTTCCTTCTGATCATTCTGACTGAATTTTCATTTATTCATGTTAGCCAATGTGGACAGGCACAAGACAAATCTTTACTAAATGTAACTGTTCACAGACTGCGGAGGGTAGGTGGTTCGCTTATTTAAAGAGAATCACATACCCTTCTCTATAGTGACTCTTCCTTTCAGGCATTATTTGGAAGAGTTCAGAACATTTCCCTTCTGTGCCAAATAACATACGAACAGAAGTTAGACAAGAAATCCTCAAGAGAACAGAAGGAAGTTACATATAATTTCTCAGTGTCAAATATACATCTATTTTCAAAGTAAAGTGTTTGAACATTTATAATTATAGCAACATCAAAAAGTGTGCAAGCCCAATTCACGAGCATATCGCATTTAAATAATATTAAATCCCTTAGAGCAGAACTGTCTAGTAAAAATGTAATGTGAGCCACAAATATAAGCTACACATGCAATTTAAATTCTTCTAGTTATCCACACTTTTTTAAAAAAGGAAATAAAGAAAGATGAAAGTTATTGTAACAATATATTTTGCTTTGTCCAATGTATCAAAAATATTATCATTTCAATATATGAGCAATATAAAAGTTATGAATGCAATATTTTTACTTTCTTTCTTACTAAGTCTTCAAAACCCAGGCTATAATTTACCCTTAGAACACATCTTACTTTGGACACACCCCATTTCAAAGGCTCAAGAGCCATATCTGAATAGTGGCTACCATATTGGACATCACAGCCTCAGATAATCCCTTTTATCCAATAACATTTAAGGTTACCATATTATCACCCGACTGACTCATTTTTCTCATAAAAAAGTGAAAATCTCTGCTTTAAATGACTAGGAAAACTGAATAAACACCAAAAAATAATAACAATTTCAGGTGACACTGTGTCAATGATATCTCTCTTGTATAATTGCTTTGCTGCACTGAGTACATGTAAAATATTATTTTTTTAAAAGATTTTTATTTATTTATTTGAGAGAGAGAGAGAGAGAGAGAGAGAGAGAGAACAAGCAGTGCAGACGGGTGGAGGGAGAGAGAGAGAAGCAGACTCCCCGCTGAGCAAGGAGCCTGATGCAGGGGCTCAATCCCAGGACCCTGAGATCATGACCTGAGCTGAAGGCAGACGCTTAACCGACTGAACCACCCAGGCACCCCCATATAAAATATTATTAATCACCAAACAGATGAACATTTCCTAGCAATGCTCTTCCATCCTGCTTCTCAATCATCCGTTTTATCACTTTATCTTGTCTTAACTTGAAAAATCCACATTTGACTATCAAGTTACAAGTTAAAAGAGGTGACAAAGAAACAAATGTTTTCATGCAAACAATGTAAATATGAACTTGCATGAGGACCCTGTTCTTGTGTCCAAATATAAGACTGAAGAGCCTCTTTACAATCAGTCACAGCCCACAAAGAGAGGAATTGCTGACTCATGGTAGTGATGTAAAAGCAGATCAATTATTCATATTTGTTGTCCTCTCTCTTGCTCTCTCTCTCATAATACTCTCATTTTGAGTATCCATAGCATTTGGTACCAAGTGCCTCACTTTTCTTTCAATAGGCTCCACTTTCATACCTCATGCTCATAACAATTCAAATTTTCTTTTTCCTCTATACGTATATGTGTCCCATTTCCAACTTCCTTTGGGTCTTGCTAAATGACTGGGTTTCACACCCTAATAAACTAATTTAAACAAAGATACTGATGACTAAAATTGGCTTAATATAACCCATATAATGCTGCATTTTAACAGTATTTAAAGCTAAATACTATAAAGCTAATCATGAAATTTGGGCTACTGGTCAATTCATTGGTAGAACACATTTTTCAGAAGCACTTTAGATGCTATCAAACCACAAAAGAAGTGTTTTCCTGGGTAGTCAAGGCACTCAGTGGGTAAATGTGATGAGCTTTGGGGAACCTATACAAAATGTCAAAGCAAAGATTTTTGAAAAAAAGCACTGAAAAAAAATTATATTATGATTCCAATTAGTAATAAATTTACATGTCTGGAAACCATGAGTGGAAACCATTTTCAACTGTGTTATTAATTGCAATTAATTGTTTAAGTTTTAAAGTGTCTAGTAAGCTCAGTGCTTAAGAGACAGTCCCTTCACAGCTCAGTAAATAAAAAAGCAGAAATGAAAATTTGATGAATTTTTAAATGGGCATTTGTACAAAGCTCAGTGGATGCCTGGAGATAGTCATCTTGATTAAATTTACTTTTTCAAAAATTGTTAAAGTAAACTGTACCTTTCAAGGACAATATTATTTTTCTCACACAATATTTATGGCTTGTCATATAACTTCCTTCTCTCAATGGTGCTATTAACTGTGATACTTTAAGATTACTAAGAAATTAAGAGACCTCTAGGACTTTCTTTTGTCACTGTTTTGCAAGTACAATACCCAGGGAAATTATGATTAATTTTAATTTGATTATCGGTTAATGATAAAAGAAATTCACCAAATACCTAATTTCTAATCCTCAGTTGCTAATAAAAGTCAGAAAAACAATATGAAAAAAATTTTACTTCTCCCTGGAGAATTTGTCTGCTGGATTTTTCCGAGCTTGACATAGCGGAAAAAACTCTGCACACAGGAGAGGATCTGGGTTCTAAGTGAGATTCTACCACTAACCTCCCTACAAGACCTTGGATTAGGCATTAAACTCCTCCAAACCTTAGTTTTCTTGCCTGTGAAATGACGGAATTGGGTCATAGCTGTGAACTACTCAGCTCCGAAGCTCTGAAATGAAAAATTCTGCAGGATCTAATGACAACAGGTTGTATTTCCTCACCATCATATTAGAAAGTCCTGAATTGAAAAGAGAGAATGGCAATGAAATGTAGCCAACAGTTTCAATTACTTGAGAGCCTGGACTCATCTGCTTTCTTGACATAAATGTGTAGAACTATCATTTTACTCTATTTCTTTGCCCATTTCCTTTTGGGAAGATGGTTGCGGTTGCAGAGTATTTCTATTTTTGTTCTAAGTCTTTCATTTGCATACATCCCTCTTGGTGAATTAGATAGTCTTTAAGTATATCCCCACAGGATGTAAACGGTGATTACTTTGTGGAAGGTCATATATGAAGCACTTCAACTTTATATTTTTGTCCATGTGATACTTTAAACAGTTCTGATTTTTTTAGAATCAGCATTTTCATTGTGATCATCTTGTGTGAGACATTTACAAACATAGATCCTAAGTACTGGAGTATGGTTAAAGCTAGCAGGTGTAATTTAGATGTAAACAGAACCAATTTATAAGCCAGGAGAACAATGAACAACTGAAAAGGCTAAAGAAAATAAGATTTGGTATCTAACCATAAGGCTTTGTCTGTACAATAATAACAAAGATTGCTTTCCTCTGAATCAGTATATACACGACCTATGAAAATCAACCTCATCACAAAGAAAACTGTCAGAACTACTGGCACTTCATAGTTCAAATGCCAGAAACCAACCATTAATTCTTTAAAGATGTACATTTTATTTGAGAGAGACAGAGAGAGAGAGAGTACCAGCAAAGGGAGAGGCAGAGGGAGAGGGAGAAGCAGACTCCCCACTCAGCAGGAAGCCCGATGTAGGGCTCAATCCCAGGACCTGGGGATCATGACCTGGGCTGAAGGCAGACGCTTAACCGACTGAGCCACCCAGACGCCCCTCAGAAATACAAATTCATTGTAGAAAAATTATTGCATTAATAAAGAAAAAAAATAGAGGGAGGAATTTGAGTCACAAAAAGTTCCAAAAAGAAGCGGGGACAAAAGGAAGAAAAAGGAGAAAGAGGAAGAGGAAAGGAAAGAGAGGAAAAGGTAGAAAATGAAGAAGATGAAGAGTAGAATGAGGAGGTAAAGGACTGTGATGTGTCTTCCCATGAAGCTGTAGAGTTCTAAAATGATTCCTGAGGTGACATTCTAGCCCAAAGCCATGCATATATGGCCATCCGTCATTACCTAATAGCCGATAACATCAGTTACACTGTCCAATACCAGAGCCATTTGCTACATCTGGCCATGATGGACTCGAAATGTGGCTGGTTTGCTTTGAGATGTGCTGTAGTATAAAATCCACACTAAATTTTGAAGACTTAGTACACAAAAAAATAAAGCAACCCAGTAATCATTTTTATGTTAATTACATGTAAAAATGATAATGTTTAGATTGCATAATGCTGCAATTCCTAGCCTAGTTCTGAAAAAAGCAAGACTTAATAAGTAGTCAATTACTGGTGGCGGGTAATGACATCCATAACTAATAAGAGTGGGTGAGGGGGAGGGTGAAAGTCAATCCAAAGGTCCAGGACAGTAATAGATGAACAAGATGTACAGTCAGGAAGAGGGTTCAAGGATCACCATAGGGTGAGACTTTCATCAGCTGACCAAGTCAATGAGAGCTGAGTAATGGACAGAGGGAGAGGTTATCATACATCCAACCGTTCATCATTCATTCAGCAAATATTTACTGAGAACCTACTATGTGTCAGGCATGGATTATCTCAAGGCACAATGGTGAACAAAATGAGCAAGTCCCCTTTGAAGCTTACCTTCTACTGGGGAGACATATTAATCAAAATAAACAAATACAAAATTATAAATTCTCAAGAGCTATAAAGGTCTAGTAATGTATTTTTTTTTTTGAGGATTTTATTTATTCATTTGAGAAAGAGAGAGACAGAGAGAGCACAAGAGGCGGGGTGCAGAGGGAGCGGGAGAAGCCGACTTCCCACTGAACAGGGAGCCGGATGCAGGACTCCATTCCAGGATCCTGAGATTGTGACCTGAGCCCAAGGCAGACGCTTAACCATCTGAGTCACCAGGTGCCCCCTAGTGGTGGTATTTTTAAGAACTCTGAGAAGAGTTCAAACTAGGATAGTTAAGAAAGAAATGGAATTATGATTGAATACCCAGTCTCCTTCCTCCATCTAGGCCAAAATATTTCTGGATCAATACAGATCTTTAGGAAATGTATGTGGCTTTTCTAACAATAAGAAATAAAATTTCTCCATTATTCCCAACATATTTCCCAAGGACTTCTCTGAAGGTCAAATGACTCAACAATATAGAAGGTGACTAACGTGTTGTGTATTTTCTCCCAAAATAAACCAAGTTGCTTATAAAAATTAATTGCAAAATTTCTGCTAACTAGTTAGCCAGATAAGTCCCTGCTTTCTCACTTTAACTCAAGACATGATCTACATTGTAAAATACGTCTAATATTCCACAAACTCAAAGGCTATGTGCTTTGAAATCTAAAGTTTGTTCTTTGATGATTTAAATGCATTAAAGATAGAGTTGATGGCAGGTTTAACATGATGACTGACCTTCTCCCACATTGGTACCACAACAATATGGCCTCTGTTTCTAGAGCAATTACCAGTGCAGACAGGTCGTTCCTTCCTTCTGCAAACGGGGATAGGGGTGGAGTCAGTGAGAAGACAGCTTTGACATGGCATCAATGTCTACACGGAGATTAGAAAGGTGAGTAAAATCAATTAAAGTCTCAAAGGGTACAAGCAGAAAGAGCATTCCCCCTGAAGAAATAAATCTGCAAAAACCTTGAGTCTGGAGAAAGAACAGTTCTTAAAACTAAAAGGAGAACAGTGTGGCTGGTGCCAGCAACAGGGGGAGCCCTGAGGTTAGAGCTCAAAAAGCTTTGTTAAAGATTTGGATTAATTTTCAAAAAGTAACGGGAAGCCACTGCAGGTCTCAAAAGACATTTGAATTTGTTTTTAAAATGACCGCCAGGCTGCAGCGTGTAGAATGGGCTAGAACCAGCAAGAGGTAAAGTCTTGAAGTCAACAAGGGATTTATTGCAGGGGTTCAAAGATGGTAATCGACTAGTGGGAGGTGATGAACATGGGGATGACAATGAGACTTGGTTAGGTTTCAGAGGAGGAAAACAAAAAACAGAATAGTGTTTGGGTAAGAACTAATATTGGCCATTTGCTTGAAGGATGGTAAGCCTTTTGGTGATGACCTCCCCTTCTTTCTCTTTGAAAGAAATATTGGACAGAACTTCTAAATTTGCTCTCAATACTCAGGATTTCTTTAAGAGATATTGTGAATTGGCATAACCAAAGTGAAATATAGACTTCATTCTTAAAACATTACAGAATTCTACAAATCTTCACTTTCCTCTTTAAAAGTCTTTATGGATATTCAGGAACTGATTGGTGCCCCTATCAGAATTGGTTTATACCTCCTGTTACAGCTATTATGTTTATGGTAATTATTTATTTAATGTCTGCATAGCACTAAATTTTGGCTTCTTAAAAGAAGCAATTTATCATTTAGCTTTATTTTCCCAGCATCTAGAATAACACTGACACCTAGTCAATACTGAGTAAATGAATTCTTACACTGACAGAACACCCACATTCTGTAAAGAAGGATGCAACCCTGGTTGCTCTTTCTTGATTTAAGATCTTGCAGGACATGCAAATTCTCAGGCTCTACTCGCCCACCTCCTAATCAGAATCTCCGGGCTTGGGTCACTCCAGCCTATTCTGATGCACATTAATATCTGAGAACCATTGCTTTTTCTCAAAAACCATTGCTATTGCCTCAACGGGAAATAGCCTAACCAAATGGGATTGATTTTGAAATCAAGCCAACATAGGAAGGATTCAAGTAGCCTATTTTAGGATCTCTCCTCATTCTTTCTTCCAAATAATCCTTATAAAAAGCTTCAGGACAACATAGGTGTTTTTTGGTGCTAAAATTCTGGGGTGCCTGGCTGGCTCAATCAGTAGAGCATGCAACTCTTGATCTCAAGGTGGTGAGCTTGAGCCCCAGGATGGGTGTAGAGATTACTTAAAAGAAAAAAAAACACACAAAATCTTTCCAAAAAACTTCTAATGCAAACCTGTCTATGTGAAAGGTCAGCAAACTCTTTCCTGTAGAGAACCAGAGAGTAAATATTTTAGGGTTTTCTGGGCATATGGATGGTCTCTGTCATAACTACTCAGTGTATAAGGAGTCACAGCACAAAAATGAATGGGTCTGTCTGGGCTCCAATAAAATGGTATTTATGGATACTAAAATTTGAATTTTATGATTTTCATGTGACACAAAATACTATGCTCCTTTTGATTTTTTATGCTATTTAAAATATATAAGCCATTCTTACTTTGTGAGCTGTACAAAAATAGGTGTTAGAGTAGATCTGGCTCCCAGATGTGGATTGCCACCCCATGTAATAATCCAATACTGACACAATCTTCCAGGCATAGATTTACACTTCATTTCCACTTCGAGCATTTCATATGTGCCCAGCAAAAAAGCAATACAGATAAAAGTGCTTGCCTTCAGGGAACAAGTCCAGAGGAGAAAAGACATTAAAATTAACCAAATAAAGAGATAAGTAAAGAACATGACAGAGGGCTGTAAGAAATGGTCATAGAGAAACTTATTTTAAGCAGGGAGAGTAGCAAAGGTCTATCTGAGGAAGTACTGTTTAAATTGAGACCAGAAGAATGAAAATGTACTTATTGCATGAAAAGCCAGGAGAGCAGGGTTAGGCCAAAGAATAGCAGGTCACTAGGACAGAAAGGCTTGATATATGTAAGGAGTGATGAGTTACCACTGACTTAACATCACTGAAATATAAGGGTGGGGAGGAGAGGCACAAGATTCCACTAGAAACACAAGCAGGAAGCAAATCATACAGAGCCTTGTCAGCTAAGTCAAGGGATTTGGGAAGGGTTTTACAAAAGGGAATCATGATTCTATTTCAGGTTTTAAAAATTATTCATTTTTTTTTTAAAGATTTCATTTATTTATTTGAGAGCAAGAGAGCAGAGAGCACAAACAGGGAGTTGGGGGAGAGGGGCAGAAGGAGAGGGAGAAGCAGACTCCCCGCTGAGCAGGGAGCCTGATGCCGGACTCGATCCCAGGACCTGAGATCATGACCTGAGCGGAAGGCAGATGCTTAACTGACTGAGCCACCTAGGCGCCCCAAAGTTTATTCATTTTTGCCACTATGTGGAACTAGATTTGAAGGGCAATAAGAGAGATGGGAGATGGTTGGAAGACTAGAAGAAGAATATGTGTGTGTGTGTGTGTGTGTGTGTGAGTGAGAGAGAGACACACACATACACATCAGATATTAAAACTGAAATACTAATAGCAGAAATGAAATGATTTCATAAGCCCAAACTGATAAGCCTAATTGCAGAATTTAACAAAATGTTCAACACTAGAGAAACTGAGAAGTATTTTGGAGGTCAATTGGATTGAATTTGACCTAAATACAGAACCAAATATTCCAGGAAGACAATAGAAAGCTTCATTCACCATTTTCCATCCGCTAAAGAATAATATAGTTTATATGAATGTAGGTAGGCCTCATGAATGAATAAGCTTTGATAGTTTACTGTTCATCACAGTGAACAGCTACTCAATCCAGCTCCATAATGACATTTTTTTCTATTACCAGAGGCATTTATCTAATAACACGACCCTATTAGTAGATCTGTCTAAATTGATATTGAAAGGACAATTAAATCTGGCACTCAGGCTACAACCACTACTCAGTGTGGTAGGTTGGAAGGTATTGAACATCATTTTTAAAAAAGGTATACTTTGAACATTGGGGGCATTAACGCTAATTAGAGTAATGACTTCATTCAGCAATTTTCTTTTTATAAGGCTACTTGGATCAGGCTCTCTCCTCCATATAAAAGGGCAAATCCTTATTAATTTAGATGATTACCTCATAGGAATGAATACTAAATGAAAACAGTACCACAGGCCCAGCCTACCCTTTCTTCCTCACTACGCCATGTCCCTGGTACCGTGGTAACAAGACGACAACACTGAAAATTTTTCTTCTTCAGTGATTCACACACAGGTCTCCAGTAATCTTCCCCAACCTTTTTATGCTCAGAAAAGAAAGCTAATTTCATGTTTGAAAGTTCCATTTTAAAAGACAAGTGTTGATGAATCTTTATTTAGAAATATTAGGAAACCATTGCCACTAACTACGGTAGATAACTGCCCATGTAAGTCTGAGTTTTGTATTAATCCATTAAAGCATCACTTAGAAAAAGAAGACTAACCCAAACCAAATTTTTCCATCACTCTCTCACATTCATGTCATGAGCAACCGACAGTTTATGTGTGACTATTAGTTTCAAGAAACAATTGCTGTGCTTTGGACTGGAGGCAGCATGCTGAAATTCATGAATTACAAGTCTTCTGACAGGAGTCTTTGATAGCTCCAGGGACTGGAAATAGAATATGAAACTTTCACCCAAAGGTCACTGGCTCCAATTTGGCCTAAGCTGGTAGTAACTAAAAGTTATTATCGATAGACAGGTGTTCAGCAAGTGCTACAAAACGAATCGGTGGTTTCAGTGTAATTTCTCAAAGACAGGTTTCTATGTCAGGAACTCATGATTACCTCATGCCCTAAGGTGGATAGTTTTAGACAGGAGTCAAGACATTGACTGAAAGAAGATATCCCACCTCCTTCTAGCCTTTACAAATGGTCTTTTTAGATGAGAATAGCCAAACTGGCAAGAATGTTTGTTACTTGATAGTTTTTTTTATTTGTAAGACAGAGATACATTTATATCTAACTAGAGTCTCTCCAAATACCCTTGTTTATGTTTGAATAAGATATCACAGGTTTTAATGAGAAATGATAAAAAAAAAAGATTTTATTAAAACAATTTAATACTCTTGCCACTCAAAGTGTGATCTGCCTATCAGTAGCATCAGCATCACCTCGTTTATTAGAATAGCAAACGTTCATGTTCAATCCAGACACATTGAATCAGAATCTGCATTTCAACAAGACCTTCAGGTAATTCAGATGCACGATACAGTTTGAGGAGTACCGTGTGTCTAGAGGACACATTGTATAGCTGCTCACTGAACACAAAGTGTACTCAATAAACATATGTTGACAAAAATAAAGACCTGAATACTGTTTCTGTATGTTAATTTCAGAATCTAGTATCCTGGGCTGTTTGTATTACTTACATTGGGACTTATAAAACTGCCTGCTTTCCTATTGTCTAAGCATCCCCACTGAAGAATTGAAGCTCCTAGAGGGCACGGATCCAACCAGACATTCCTTTGGACTCCAATCTAGGTCTTATCAGTTGAATACTGGAACTTGAAATTATCATTATCTTACGTTAAATTAAGTCATGCTAAATAATCCTGTTCTCATGAAACACTAATTTAAACAGATTGTGTTTACCTGGGAGACCTGAAGAGCTATCATGATGCCCTGGATCATTAACCAGCAGTAAATTGCTAAACCACTATTTAATGACATTGATGGTTGAATACATGCTACGGGTATTTTGCCCACTCTGCTAAACTTGTAGCAGCCACCAAATTAAATACTCAGACCAATTTTTAAAATGGCTTTGTGTAGAACATATTGCTATTTAATACATTTCATTAAATTTAGTCAACATGAGATTAACTGAGAAATATTAAAATTTGGATTATGACTTTATTTGTATGAATGTTTACAGTCACTATCTCCCAAAGGAAAATCTAAAACACATTAACTTTATGGTACTAATAAATCATTTAGCTTGAAGTTCAGCTTCTCCCAAGGATCTGAGGCTTCTATTCTAAAAATAAACAAAAAAATTTAATACTGTATTGCAAATTTTCCACAATATACCTTTTGTTGCCCTTTTCAAATTATCCAAATAAAAATTTCATATGTTTGGGTACCCAAGGTTTTCATGAGAGGCTCTCAAGCCAGCTGGGCAAGTTCCCTAAATTCTCTGAGCCCATATTCTCAACATTTGTTTGTTTAAGAAAATGGTGAGACCAACTTGATAAAACTACTCTGCATATTTAATGAAATGAACATGAACAAGTTTTTTGGCACATAAGTACTTCAGGGATTTTACTACTCATTTCTGTTACTACTTCTACTACTACCTCTATTACTTTTACTACTATGACTACTACAACTACTATTACTACTTCCGGGGCACCTGGGTGGCTCAGTCATTGGGCGTCTGCCTTCGGCTCAGGTCATGATCCCAGGGTCCTGGGATCGAGCCCCGCATCGGGCTCCCTGCTCTGCGGGAAGCCTGCTTCTCCCTCTCCCACTCCCCCTGCTTGTGTTCCCTCTTTCGCTGTGTCTCTCTCTGTCAAATAAATAAATTAAATCTTAAAAAAAAAAAAAAAACTACTTCCAATACAGTATTTGTCTTGAGAGCATCGGGTTTTAAAATAATTGAACATATAAAATCCACTCCCACACAGTTCACCAAGGAACATCAAAACATAATGCTCCAGATTAAAGAAAAACTTAAAAATATATGTAAGTCTGCAGGTATAATTACCTTTTCTATTAATGCTAAAGATTCTCAATTATGGCTTAATCTGGTCTTGGCTTTTCTTTAGGCTTGGAAAATTAAACATTTGATTTTGCTGATTAACATACTGCCAACAGCTGTGGCCCCCTACACCCTTTCTTTTTACAGAGAAGAATGATCTTTTTATTATATGAGTTGTTAGAGCCTCATCTTTCCTTCTACCTAGAAGCAGGATAACCTAGAATGAAGAGCATGACCCATGGACTCAGACAAACATGGGTTAAAATCTAGGCTCTGCCACAGAGTAGCAGTGCAACCCTGAGCATGTTACAATATTTATAAAAAATATAGAGATAATAACAGTACCCTGCACAGAGAGTCAGGAGGATATTAATTGAGATGCTGCAAACTTTATTTGCCTAGCATTCCACATTGTGCAATGGTCATGGCTAAGTAACTGATAAATGCTATTTTTATTGCCTACACATGAAGTATTAAAAGGTGAGGAGCAGAGTTTCTGCCCAGTGGTCATGCTCACTTAATGATATTCTCAGTAGAGGACGCCTCTCAATGGCCTGATTTTAGGAACTAGTGAACCAAGACTGCCTCAACCTTCTAGGCTTTCTTTTTTCTCACCTCTAGAATTGGGTTCTCTGGAGAACCTGGCTAATACGATGGCCTTTAACCTGTCCTAGATCATGGTAACCTGCTGACTTTCTAACTCCATTCTTGTGCTCATTGCTTTCGCCTTCAGAGTCAGACAGGATCTTGGCCAACCATGCAGCCCAAACTCTCATTCCAGACGTTCCAGTTATGTCTGCTTTCCCAGTGTTCATTCAGCCTCTCTTTTTTTAACATTTTCAATGTTGGGCATTTCACTATATAATTAGGCAACCCATTCCATTTCTGGCTAGTTCTTAATTATGAGACACTTCTTCCTATTGCTGAACAGAAATCTTTGTTTCCTATTACATAAAACTAATGATACTGATTTTGGCTTTTGGAACAGAATAAGTCTAAATGTTCTTCTGCCTGATGGAGCTTCAGCTATTTCAACTTTGTTGTCATATTTTATTCTTAAAATAGAGTGCTGAACAGAACTGAACATGGTGCTGGAGATACTATTTTACCAGTAATGCAAATGGGACTATCACTTTCTTCTCTGATTTAGATATTATCCAACTATTACATGAAACCTGAATCACCACCTTGGGCTAGGTAGAAATAATTCACTTTTAGTCCAACTTGTAAGCCGAGATTGCCAAGAAGAGTTTTCAAAATTTATGTGCCCTCTTACTATCTATGGATTTTTTTCAAGCATCAACTAATTCAAAAAAAAGGTTTTCCCTTCTTGTTTTCTATACACAATTGCTAATAACTTTAAAATTCTTTTATTAGCATCTTGTACTACAAAGTCTTCCCCTTTTAGAGGCCCAGTTTGACAGGGTCTATCGGTAAACAACAATTCCTGGACCATGAGAGAGAGAAAAGGTGACAGATGAAAACTACCCTGGTGCTCTCAGTTAGGTCTTGTTGGTAGGAGCTGGCCTGGAACTCACAGATAGGCCTCAGTGTTCTCTGCCAAACATCAACAATTTCTTAGCACACCAACTTCAGAGAAGGCCACTCTGTGATGATGGATCAAGAGAAAAACTAGACTACCCTGTCCTGTATCTTTCCCACTGCACCATGAGCCTTGCTTCATCTTTCACCTTCTAGATAAGAACTATTTAGATACCCAGGCATAAAATCATCTCTGCCCCTCAGAGCATTCAACCTATCAAGAACTCTCAACTTCCTTGAGCCCTCCTCAAAATCGTCTCCTGCAAGACCAAATTCTAAGGCTTCCTACTGAGATGTCATACAGTCCCCTGTGGTGTGAGGCTTTCCCTCATTGCAGTGAGTCAATAAACCCACCTTTGTTCAACTACAGGTATGTTCCTGCTGATCTTGGCTGAAAGGTGCTGACATCTTGTTATGGAGGTGACAGGTAAAATGAAAAAGACCTACCGAGGATTTTACCAAATGTAAACCTTCCTATAAATTTCTTATGGCCTATGAAACCAGATATAAGAAATCTACACACAATGATGCCAATTTGGACATTAAATCCTTTAGTAAGAACCCATTTGTGCATTTGTTACCACGAACTGAAAATCATTTTTTTCTGATGGGAATCTTGCTGTTGCTTTCTCTAGAGGTTCATTCTTGACATCCCTTGGAACAGAGAGTAGATGACCTTTTGTTCAGGAACCTGTCTTCTGGCACCTCAGTTTTTATAAGAGAATCAATCCTATCTTCCACTCAGCTGATAAAGCATTTAATGTACCACTTGACTGGCAATAGGGCATCGGTTCTATCAGGTAAACGTCAGAAAGGATCATCTTGGACTTAGGGCTGTTCAATACATTTCAAAAGCTCAGACAAAAAAACCCCACAATATTTGTAAAGGATTACTGGAAAGATACACAGTGCATATATTCTTCTAAATACTCTAAAATATACTCCTGGAATAAGTCAAACCCATAGAAAACTGTTAATACCTGGATTTCATGCTATTTTTCCTCCGGATAAGAGCTTTTACCCAGCTGCACTCCTGTACAAGTCCATTGGACTACATCGAGGAAACTATTAAGTAACAGCTTTGTGACACTTGATGCTGATGTTGTCCATTATGCTATTCTATGTCCCCTCCATGCTTCATGAGAGAAAACTGTTAGCATTAGTGTCTCCAGAGCTACGAGTTTGCTTTTACTCATGACCACTGTGGTCTTGTAACTAATCATCCTTTCTTAATGTCTAGTTCCCTTAGAGACAAGTTGATGATTTAATTCTAGGAATATCTAAATTACATATTGCAACTATAGAGATTTCTAAGTATGCATTTAGGGTCTCTCTTTATATTATTTTTCTTTCAAAATTGATTTTTTTATTGTATAGATCTTTGTAAGCTAACTTTTTCTTTTTCTTTATTATTAGGTTATGTTAATCACCATACATTGCATCATTAGTTTTTGAGGTAGTGTTCCATGATTCATTGTGCATAACACCCAGTGCTCCATGCAGAACATGCCCTTCTTAATACCCATCAACAGGCTAACACATCCCCCCACCTCATCCCACCCAGAACCCTCAGTTTGTTTTTCAGAGTCCATCATCTCTCATGGTTCATCCCCCGCTCCGGTTTCCCCCACTTCATTCTTCCCCTCTTGCTAGCTTCTTCTTTTATTTATTTATTTTTTTAACATATAATGTATTATTTGTTTCAGAGGTACAGGTCTGTGATTCAACAGTCTTACACAATTCACAGTGCTCACCATAGCACATACCCTCCCCAATGTCTATCACCCAGCCACCCCATCCCTCCCACCCCACCCCCCACTCCAGCAACCCTCAGTTTGTTTCCTGAGATTAAGAATTCCTCCTATCAGTGAGGTCATATGATACATATCTTTCTCTGATTGACTTATTTCACTCAGCATAATACCCTTCAGTTCCATCCACATCGTTGCAAATGGCAAGATGTCATTCCTTTTGATGGCTGCATAATATTCCATAGTATATATACACCACATCTTCTTTATCCATTCATCTGTCGATGGACATCTTGGCTCTTTCCACAGTTTGGCTATTGTGGACATTGTTGCTATAAACATCGGGGTGCACGTACCCCTTCAGATCCCTATATTTGTATCTTTGGGGTAAATACCCAGTAGGGCAATTGCAGGATCGTAGGGTAGCTTTATTTTTGACTTTTTGAGGAACTTCCACACTGTTTTCCAGAGTGGCTGCACCAGCTTGCATTCCCACCAACAGTGTAGAAGGGTTCCCCTTTCTCCGCATCCCCGCCAACATCTGTCGTTTCCTGACTTGTTAATTTTAGCCATTCTCACTGCTGTGAGGTGGTATCTCATTGAGGTTTTGATTTGGATTTCCCTGATGCCGAGTGATGTTCAGCACTTTTTCATGTGTCTGTTGGCCATTTGGATGTCTTCTTTGGAAAAATGTCTGTTAATGTCTTCTGCCCATTTCTTGATTGGAGTCTTTGTTCTTTGGGTGTTGAGTTTGATAAGTTCTTTATAGATTTTGAATACTAGCCCTTTATCTGATACATCATTTGCAAATATCTTCTCCCATTCTGTCGGCTGTCTTTTGGTTTTGTTGACTGTTTTTTTTTGCTGTGCAAAGCTTTTTATCTCGATGAAGTCCCAATAGTTCATTTTTGCCCTTGCTTCCCTTGCCTTTGGTGATGTTTCTAGGAAGAAATTGCTGTGATTGAAGTCGAAGAGGTTGCTGCCTGTGTTTTCCTTTAGGATTTTGATGGACTCCTGTCTCACATTTAGGTCTTTCAACCATTTTGAGTCTATTTTTGTTGTAAGCTATCTTAACTCATTATGGATTGAAATAGGGGAGTAAGTAAATTAAATGATTATTGGAAAATGAATTTAAAGAGTGAGTTGGTAGAAGCTCAAATACCAGTCCCAGTATGCAGAGCTCACCAGTCTTGCCATTATGAATGAAGTTTATCTGACTCCACATTCACTTTCTCAATATATCTGAACAAAGTTTCCTTGTATTATATATACTTTTTATCATGCACTTAGCCAAATGAATATATTTTGTATCCACTTTGGAATGTGCTCTAGGAAGTTACCTTCTTAATTACTTTAGTAGGTTATTTAAATGGCCAAAGTGGTTAACTGAAAACACACTCTGTAATTTTTCTAGACTAATGCATACTGAGTTTATCTTTTTTCCAAGTAGTACATAAGCTTATAAACCATGAAAACTGAGTTTCTTCCACAAGATCTGTTGTCAAGCCAGATGTCCTGCTTTTGCATTATTTTGTGGGATCTTATTGCTTGCTTACTTAGTGAAAATGTTCCTCTTTACACCTACTTTGCATCTGAATTACATACCCAGCATGGATAATCTAAGAGCCACATACATAAATAATACTCCTACTGCATGTCAATCTCCAAAGGAGACAGTTCTGAGGAGACTGTCCCAGCAAGAACCTCCAAGACTTTCATGACACATTAAGAGGGTTACTTTCCATCTAACTCTTGTGCTTAAAGTGAATTATATGAAAGCTTAAAATGCATTCCAAAGCCAAGTAGAAGTGGCTTTTGGAGATTCACCAGTTTGCATTGTCAATGATATAAAAGGCTAATTTGCTTTGAACAATTTGAGTTGGCAATTTGTGTTGAAGAAAAACCTAAAAAGTATAAAGAATATAACCACAGAGTTTTAGATTAACATTTTCCTTTCCTTTTATTTTTTTAAGTTTTACTTGTCTATTTTTATTTTTTAAAGATTTATTTATTTGAGAGAGTGTGTGCGAGTGGGGGGAGGGGCAGAGGGAGAGACTCTCAAGCAGACTCCCCACTGAGCATGGAGCCTGACAGGGGGCTGGATCCCACGACCCATGAGATCATGACCTGAGCTGAAACCAAGAGTCCCACGCTTAACCGACTAAGCTAACCAGGCGCCCCAACATTTTCCTTTTACATAAGAAATGCATTACATAAAATCATGTAGGTCAGCTTGACAATAAAAACAACCATGTTAAGAAACTGTAAAGGTTAGGGGTGCCTGGGTGGCTCCGTGGGTTGAGTGTCGGACTCTTGGTTTCAGCTCAGGTCATGATCTCAAGGTCATGAGATTGAGCCCTGTGTTGGGTTCTGTGCTCCATGGGGAATCTGCTTGAGATTCTTCCTCTCCCTTCCCCTCCTCCCACTCTCTCTAATAAATAAATAAAATCTAAAAAATAAAAAAAAAATAAAAAGAAACTGTAAAGGTTAAAATGAGACACCACAAAGGCACTGTATGGTGGTCTGGGTGACAAAAAGTATCTACAACTGCCATATTGTAATTGCTTATTGTTAAAATTGAGGCCTATGATTCATCCCAGCTACAATGAGGCAGACACAGATTATTTGTGTTTGAAACACTACAGAAGGTGGGGGTACATCAGGATTGATCCAGCCCAGGAGCCCTGAGCCAAGGTGGAACGTAAAGCCAAAAGCTTTTGGCAGGCATAAGATTCAAACGCTGGACACTGTAAAAACAAGCAGCAAATCCAAAGGGCCAGAAGTAGGTTCAAAAGCATAGCGACAGGGCCAAAGGTACAAAACTGAGTAAAGTGGCAGAGCAAGTACAAATTGCCTACACAAAAGCTGTGAGTTCTGGGCAATTCCTATGAATAGCAGTGGGTGTTTGTGTTTGGCTTTTAAGAGTTGTGGCTAGCATGGCATGTAGGAGGGTAAGAGGTTTCAAAAACTGTAAGAGGCAGAGGAGGAAAATTCAGAAGTTGGCTATAAAATTGACTTGAGATGTAACAAATGCCACAGTGCATTCCAGAAATCAGTTTTGTCCTTTCATAAAAGAGTATGGCTCTCAGGCTTTATAAGGTAGCAACATGTTGTACACACCCATCTGTTAACCATCAGTCTTGCAATTATAATATAATTTGACATGAGTATTTTTCATTGCTTTCTTTTAATAATCACAACACCGTTCATCATTTAAAAGTTTTCTATATTACTATCCACACATTCCTAAATTTTCTTATAAAGGAAAAAAGGTACATTCATGGCAAACTACGTAAAATATCTGAAGTCACCTTGGAAATGCAACTGAGCTTCCTGCTACAATTGATTTCAGCAGGAAAATCAGTTAAGTAAGTTAAGATAAATGTAACTGTCCTTCAGATAAAGATATGATTAGGAGATCTCTGTCATTAATGTGCTACTGCTGGAAGGAAAACTTATACAAACCAAATAAAAACTTTCTTTAAAATTCTGCCCCCAGTTCTAACAAGGCAGGCTAAAAATCCAAAGATAAAACAGATGATTATCTCATTATATCTACTGAGTATCCCCTCCATGGTCTAGACAGTTTGTGTCCACGAACCTGCAATGAGAAATGTGATAATACTATGATGAAATTAAAATGGCCAAAGACAATTTTTAAAAAGCTATAGCAATGTCAATTAAATAATTTCTGAAGGCTTACTGTTTATACTTGGGAAGTGAGCTTGTATTACCTATTTATGTTGCTACCTGCTGATAAAAGCACAGCACACTATTATTTATAGGATGTTAAAGGAAAAAAAAACTTACTATTACCACATTTGAGAAAGTCAATAAACATCATTCACAGATGGATTTTAAGTCAATCACTACTCTTAGATCTAGCATTTTACAGTACTCAGTCCCAAATATGTATATCTAAACACTCATCTCTACCTGCATATTTCTATTGTATTATTATATATTTATACAACGTCTACTTCCATGCGCACCACTAACCACTGATGAGTGGGCAGAAGCCTCAGTATAAAAGAACATATAATAATGCAAAATGTTTTGGGAAGAGTACTGCAATAAAATGAGTAAAGTTATTACTGTGTTTTAAAAAGAAAATCTAGCAACTACCATAAACCATAAATTCAATATATGTGAGCATATCTGGAAAGCTCCTCAATCATAATAATACATTATATTGCTTAGCGCTTTATATTTTTCCAAAAAGTTTCCACATATATGAAATAGTTTATATTATGCCTCACAAGAACTCTCTTCAAGAGTCAAAGAAGACAATATTGTCCTGTGAAATGTGAAGAAACTGAGTCTCAGTGAGACTGAACAACTTACTTAAGGGCGATTTGTGGCGAGGAGCAGAACTGGATAAGACATAATAAAGGTAGGTCTTCTGATTCTTTGCCCAGAGCCAGGTGCACTTTGCTGACAAACTTGACCCTAACATTCACCGAAGATGTACCAGGTTGGGACGCATGTGATGTCTCTGGTTCGCTCCAACATGGACTGTTTTCTTGGGTTTCAGCTCTAGATTTCCTTCATCTACTTTGGACTATTGCTTATCCTCTCCTGAAGTTGTGATAACAAACCTAGAATGTTTGGATTCGAGGCCTGTAATTGTCCCAAGATGCAGACCGAAATAGGAACGTGTGTGGGAGGGAGGAGAGCAAGAAGATGCAATGCCCTCGATTTGTAACTGGGAAGCTATTTGGAGAACAGATCTGCGGGGGGCGGGGGTGTCCACAGCCAAGGCTAAGGACAGCCTGCTTGGCTCACTATGCTCCAAATAACTTTACACATTCCCATCCCCATGCCTTTCTGGAGCCTTTGCCCCTATAGAAACATACTCCCTTCCCCCATTGCTTGAAATGCCATCCTTCCTCTGCTGGGAACTCTCCACTTCAGGAACTGTGGGCCTGGAAGACTCTAGTCCAAGCCTCTTATTTTACAGCTGAGGAAATGGCATCTAGAGGATTTTCACTTGCCCAGGTACACACAAAGTGAGATTCTGGTCTCCTCACTCAGTTGCGTATGTTTTGCCCTCTGTAGAGAATTGTGTTTGTACATTCATCATTCTTCTCACAATTAGTTACATTTCCATGTGTATTTTATCTGTTCTTGCCAGGACAACATGATTAGAAGTTCCCCAACGAAGCTACTTGACACATCCTTGCATCTGCCTTTTGGGATCTGACCCAGTTTTCTGCCCCTAACATAGTGAGATGAAATGCTAGAAAATGGCTATCTTTCAAGCAATTGTAGAGGGAAGGAATTTCTTGGATACCCCCTCCCCCATCCCATGGGGAATTACTCCCCTGTCTTTTGTGTCTATAGTCCCCTAGCCAAGTGATTTGCTATGAAATACATACAGAGTTTCCCAGGGCTTGTCTGCCCTGCCAGCAAACCCTCACCTTACTACTGTGAAACCATGCACAGATGTTGGGTTCTGAAAACTAGAGATAAAATTAGAGGGACATTTCTATTTGGAAATACTTTCTAAAAACTCAGTTATAGCTATACAGATTATGGGAAAAGAGTTTACTGACTAGAGCCCTCTATGGAAAAGAACATTAGTAGTTGGTTTTTTTTCTTTTTTCTCTTAATAATTATTCACCCAGATCAAAGCTGATTTCAGGGTGATCAGAGAGGCACACTTGTTATTTATTGCTTATTTAAAATATAATTGAAAAAATATATAATTGAACATGCACATGTAAAAAAAGGTTTTCAAACTTTTAGCTCAAATGTCACAGTCTCCATAAAGTCTCTTAACCTGGCAATTCCAAGGGGTCTCTCTCCAAGGAACTTTTCTTTTTTTTTTTTTTTAAAGATTTTATTTATTTATTTGAGACAGAGAGAATGAGAGAGAGAGAGCACATGAGAGGGGGGAGGGTCAGAGGCAGAAGCAGGCTCCCTGCCGAGCAGGGAGCCTGATGCGGGACTCGATCCAGGGACTCCAGGATCATGACCTGAGGCGAAGGCAGTCGCTTAACCAACTGAGCCACCCAGGCGCCCCTCCAAGGAACTTTTCTAGAACTTTACTAAAACTCTTAAGATTTTCCATTTAAAAAAAAATATTTTATTGGTAGATGACTAAATTCTCCTACTTAAATATAAATTGATTATGGGGGTTCTACTCCTATTTATCTGAGTATCTTCTACAAGATCATGGTATACACAGCAAATCCTTAACATGAGTCTGTTGAATATATTAATAAAATAATTACTTGGAATCTGCAATTATTTGATGTTATAAAGTTGGCGTGAAATAAATAGAGTATAAGAGCTTTTTTGGTCTTAACATATTTCTGAATTCCCACCTCAAGCCAACTAGAGAGAACATGGGAAAAGACAAACATTAACTTAAAAATAAATATGGATATAATGTCAGTTAAGTGGGCCAAAACAGTGTCTAGATATCATCTGGTTCATTTGTGATCAAAACTCATGGTAGCAAGAAAGGAAAGTATTGAGTTTTTATTTTGAATTCAAGTATTTCTTTTTTCCCCCAGCATTATTGTGTGTGTGTATGTGTGTGTGTGCACTTTCAAGATCTGCTCTCTTAGCAATTTTCAAGTACATAATACAGTACTGCTAACTATAGTAACCATACTCTATATTGTATATTAGATCCCTAGAACGTACTCATTTTATAACTAAAAGTTTATAACCTTTGACCATCTTCACTAATTTCTCCAAACTCCGTGCCCCTGGCAACAACCAATCTACTCCTTGTTTCTATTAGTTCTTGTTTTTTTTTTTTTTTTTATTTCACCTATAAGTGAGATCATATAGTATTTGTCTTTCTGTGTCTGACTTATTTCACTTAGTATAATGCCCTCAGAACAGATCTATGTTGTAAAACATGGCAGGATTTCCTTCTTTTTTATGACTGAATATATATAATATTTTCTTTATCCATTCATCCTTTGATGGTCACTCGGACTGTTTCCGTGTCTTGCCTATCATAATGCTACAATGAACATGGAAGTGCAAATATCTCTTTGAGATAGTGAATTTATTTCCTTCAGATAAATACCCAGAGGTAGAATTGTTAAATCATATGATAGTTCTATTTTTAATTTTTTTGAGGAACCTCCATACTGTTTTCCAGATTGGCTGCACCAGTTAACATTCCCACCAACAGTGCAAGAGCGCTCCCTTTTCTTCACATCCTTGACAGCACTTATTATCCCATCTTTCTGATAAGTTTTTCTAACAGGTGTTCAGTGATATCTCATTGTGATTTTGATTTGCATTTCCCTGGCGATTAGTGATACTGGGCACCTTTTCATGAACTCATGGACTATTTGTAGATCCTCTTTGAAAAAATGTCTGTTCAGGTCCTTTGCCCATTTTTAAATTATTATTGTTATTGCTGTTGTTACTTTGCTATTAAGTTGTATGAATTCCTTACGTATTTTGGATATATTTAATCAGAATATGATTTATAGATATTTTCTCCCATTCAATAGGTTGCTTTTGTTGATTGTTTCCTTTGTTGTGCATAAGCCTTATAGTCTGATACAGTCTCACTTGTTTATTTTTGCTTTTGTTGCTTGTACTTTGGGTGTCATATCCAAATAATCATCATCAATGTCAAAAAATCAAAAAAATAAATCAAGACTAATGTCAAGGGACTTTTCCGTATGTTTTCTTCTAAGAGTTTTATGGTTTCAGGTCCTTCAAATAATTCTTCAGCATCATTCATGATGATAATATCTTCTCTAAAAAAATTACAATTGCCAAAAAGAAGAATGAATTTTAAGGTTCACTTTTATTTTATTATTTAAAGATTTATTTATTTCTTTGAGAGAGAGAGTGAGAGAGCACACATGAGTGGGGAGAGGGGCAGAGGGAGAGAGAGAATCGCAAGCAGAATTCCCGCTGAGCACAGAGCCCAACATGCGGCTCAATCCCCCAAGACCCTGAGATCATGACCTGAGCCGAGATCAAGAGTCTGATACCCAATCAACTGAGCTACCAGGTGCCCCAAGGCTTACTTTTAAGGTAATTTTAAAAAAATTACACTTTTAGCGAACACGAAGCAGTGAAAATGGTTACTTTTGATTCTGCAAGATGTTAGAAACACTGGAATCAACCTAAAGCCCTATTCCAGGAGGTCAAAAAGTGTAGCTCTGTGATAATTTACATTTCTTCCTTCACTGACTTTTTGGGTTCTATTATCACCAAGAGGACATATGAGAAGATGATCTTCTCACAACTGTGACAGTAACTGTAATAGTCCCAGCTGTGACTTGGTCTCAGTAACTTCCCAATTCGCCCACTTGAAGGTGATCATATAGTGCTTTTGTTCCTATTTTAACAATGGATCTTCTGGAACACTTTTGTTCTCTGCAAAGCCTTGTAGTCAACACACCAAAATGACTTTAAATCGTCATTCATTTAATAGTCAAGGTCACGTGCAGGGTGCTCTTATGCAGTCATTTAAATATACATGATGATACTAACTTTAAATTCCTAGGACCCAGTTCTATTTAAGCAGCTTAACAAAATGTACTGTGTTCCCTGGTAATAGAGGGACTACTTCTGTAAGTGTCCCCAAGTTATTACAGGAAATATTTGCATGATTACAACTCTGCTTTCAGGAGATTGCAGTCTGAGTTAGAACAAAAACAAAAGAAAAACAAAAACAAAAGAAATAATGGTTGGCTCCAGGAGAGAGAAATGGCTTTTATTTATTTTGTTTGTTTTCAGTTGTAAGATTTATAGGTATATTTTGGAGTTTCTTCTCTCTGTCTCTAGTTTGACTTTTGTCTTAGAGAGTTTATCATCTAATTTGAGACCACCCTTGTAATAAATTTTTCACACCTCAGAAAGAAAAAGGAAAACAGAGGGGATTAGGAATAGGTGTCTAGTTCAGAAAAGATTTTTCATTTATCTATTTTTATTTTTTAATTTTTTAAAGATTTTATTTATTTATTTGACAGAGAGTGAGACACAGTGAGAGAGGGAACACAAGCAGGGGCAGTGGGAGAGGGAGAAGCAGGCTTCCCACGGAGCAGGGAGCCCGATGCGGGGCTCGATTCCAGGACCCTGGGACCATGACCTGAGCCGAAGGCAGACGCTTAACGACTGAGCCACCCAGGTGCCCCAAGATTTGTTTTTTAGAAGTAAGGGTGTTCCTGTACTGCTATGGGGCTTATTTAAAGTAGTTATTTTTTAAGACATTATCTATGAACATAAAGAACTAAGAACATGGTATCAGATAATTTCCCAAGATGATTTTCATTAGTATTAAGTTCAGCTTAAGCCTGTCCTGCTTAAAGGGAACCCACTAGGTAGAAAAGTACCTGAGGGTCAGTTTACAGTGCTACATTCCCCTTGCACTGAGTTTTTATACTGCTTCATCACTCTGTGCCTCAATTTCTTCATCTGCAAAACATATGTGCCTTCATGCTTACTGTCACGTCCCAGTTTGAGAAATGTTTATTTTTAATAACACTGATGTGAGTGAAACTTGGAGGGATTATAATTTGTATATTATATATATATATATATATATATATATATATATATATATACACACACACACATATATAATTTACCCCCCACAGTCACCTCTGAGCAATTTCAGTAATACTGAAAAACAGTGTTACAAGGAAGAAAATGGAAAGAGAGCGATAAGAAAACAGAGGCTAACATAGACCAGTAAATAAGGAATAAGTAATGATATCTATATGAGGACTTGT
This sequence comes from Mirounga angustirostris, assembly GCF_029215605.1. Taxonomy (NCBI): domain Eukaryota; kingdom Metazoa; phylum Chordata; class Mammalia; order Carnivora; family Phocidae; genus Mirounga; species Mirounga angustirostris. Next base: position 83,744,560 of record NW_026991720.1, on the reverse strand, counting down.
AGGTAAAAGGAACTATTCACCCAAGTTTGCAGCTTGAAGGGTGGAAGAAGAGAGATGGTATGTGCCACTCTCCACACAAAGCAGGGCCAAATAAGGGAATTCTGAACAGGAAAAAAGAAAGTATAACCTTGGGAAAGGAAGAAAGAAAAATGAAGATTAATATTATTGATTGAACTTGGGATATAGTACAGAAATATGGAAGTCAGCAAACTGATTTGGAAGGGAATAGGAAGACAAATTAGTTTTCAACATGTTAAATTTGAAGTCACAGCTGAATATCCATGCACAGATGTCCAACTGACATTTGGACAGTTGAGACTGAAGTTCAAAAGGGAGGTGAGGGTCACTGATTGATTTTGGGGAGGATTCTGGAGGTGGTAATTGAAGCTATGAATGTGTATAGGGCTTCCAAGGGAGAATGAATAAAATGGCATGGGAAAATGCCAAATGTGATGTGAACACCTAAATGGTCATGTTCTAAAATCATTTGTGTTTTAAGTGTTAATCTAGATATTTTTCAAATAAATTTCTGAGAGTGTGAAAAGAAAGATACACAACATTCTTTTGCAGTTTCACAAAAAAGGTGTTCTAGAAATCAACACTTTATTCTTATGTCAGCATCAACAATAATATACAACCAGAAATTATTCCCGGGCTTCAGACATAGATCTGTGCTTAAGTTCTTTTTCTTCCATTTGATGCCTTTGTCTTCTTCCTGATTGTATGCTCTTAACAATTACACAATTGTCCTGCTCCTTATAAGGCTGGATTATCTGCTGAGAGGTTCAGGCATTGCTGTCTAGGAGAATGAGAGAGAAGGTTGCCCAGGGATAATGTATAGCCTTTATGGTGGGTGGAGCTGAGGCTCAGGACAAAGATCTTGCATTTATGAAGATACTAAGTTGCATTGACCTGTAACTTTCTCAGGCATTACACACTCAGCTGTCCCAGGGAAAGACAGAGGAGGCAAACAGTAGCATCAGTTCAAGGCTGGGGATCTTGGATAGGTGCAGCAGAAAAGTAGAGGAGCAAGGCTGAGACAAGGGTTCATAGAGGGGTAACAAATGACTCAGTTGGGAAGCAGTAGTGATGTGTATAAAACCTTTGGAATAGGTAAAAACCAAAGGGTCAGGATTAGTGACAGAGAGTGATAAGCAGAGAAACTAGGAGGTTCCTGGGATCAAGAGCTGAAGGTCTCTGAGAGATGGGAGATGACATGTGTGGTAGGAGGGAGGTCATGGGAGAAACGGACTCATGTTTAGATGACAGGAGTTCTAACAAGTTCAAGGTCCTGAGCAGGTGAGTGAGTAGCTGAAATTAAATGGCCTGTAAGACTAGATTATATATCTATTATTAGATAACCAGAGTGATCAGGAGGCAGGCAACTGTGAGAGGTAGGTGTCAGTAACAAGAAGGAGTATAGAGCTGAGAAGATTCTAGATCAAGATAAAAGAGCAATATCTAGAAGAGGTGACGAGGATACAGAAGACCAGCTCACCTTCCTCCTGGCATAGGGGCCGTGCGATTTGAGGGAATGGGTGTTTGTCTCTTGGAATGACTGCAGAAAAAGCAGCATCCTCAGGGGATATTCAGATTTCAATCAAGGTAGGAGACAAAGAGATCACTGTATGAATTATTAACTAAGAAATAAATATTTTGGAGAGGACAAGGAAAGGTTGCAGCGGATAGTCTAAAGCAGGAGCAAAGAAACTTAGAAAGGTAAGGACAAAAAGTTAGGTGGGAGGATAGAAGAAAAGGATGTGGGTGGGGGTAGGACTTGAGGGTGAGGACAGAAGACCCCAGGGACGAGAGGCACGCTGCTTCTAACATGTACTGCTGTCACTAATCTCAGGACACACCTGCTCTCTTCTCTGGGAAGTGATGATGGCTATGCTCAGGTTTGTAAAAGGCTGGCAAGGGCCTTCTTAGGTAAGTGCCACCAGGGGTTTCACTGAAGGGAAACAGGAGACCCAGTCCAGAAGTGGCAGTGACAGACATAAAGATATCCCATGGTACCGACACTTACACATAACATGTGCAACTTTGTTCCTAATGCATCAGAAAAAAAAAATCAATTACTATCAGGGTGTTGTTTAAAAGGAGTTCTATTTCTATGATTTTTTCTTATTTTGTTCATTTATGTTCCTTTCTCCCTCACTTTCTATTCCTGATGTTATGTGTCGTTCCATAGCGGACTCAGTGTGGCACAGATGTCCCACATACTGCAGTGAAAAGGAAATGGTTTCCTTAGCAACAATAACCACACAAAAGCCTGAAGAATTTTCTTTGCTACTCATGTGACGTTTTAGCAGTTTAAGGAATCCAGAGTAGGAAAGAATAATAAACATCCGATTGGAACATACTGCAATGGAGACATGCAGAATGAATGCAAAAAGGCGTATGCTATTTATAAACAGTTGATGGGGTGATTTTAAGTGACCTGACCTTTAGCATCATGTTTCATTCTTTTTCTCAGTGAAACAGGTAAAATCATCCCATATCCAGTTAAGCAGGCTGAAATACATTCTTTCAGGACAATTTCACTGTCACCTGAATCTGATAATCATAAACAAGTAAACAATTGCACAATAATGTTCTGAGCAATAATGGGATGTGTGTTAGAGCTTTTGAAGAAAGGTTGTTGTTGTTGTTGTTCAAAGAGCACTTCTGTGAATTTATTGTTCCTAACCACATCCCCCAGAAGGGATTCTTGGAATTTATAACACTTCCAGGCTTCTGCTACCAAATTTTTGCTTTTCAGTTTTCTATTTTAGCGGTTCTACAGTGAAGTTTAGAATCATCATAGTTATGTCTGAAAATACATCCATTTCCCTCCATTTCTCTTTTTTGGTAGGCTTTTTATTTTATTGATCATTTGATTGGGATTTCTTGCCAGAATGTTCACCTGCTGACAATATGCTAGTAGTGGTATTAAGAGTGGGGGAAAGAAAATGAGAAAATTTGCAAATATGTGCAATTATTAGAATTTGGTAGGAATGTGCTCAAGCTCTATTAAAGTCTAAACATCCTGTTGAGACATCCTGGCAGGAGAATGGGGAATGTACTAAACAGGTTTCATAATTTGACGGAGGTAAAAGTCCCAAGATGATTGCTTAACATGCAAGATGATTACTACTTTAGGGAGAAATTTCACTTGGGGTCCTGGAAGGACTGCTGCCAGGAGACCACTGGTGCTCTGTTCAGTCCTCTGTGAAGCCATGTGGGGCATCAGACACCTCCCTGAGCCTGGCCACCGTGACAATTAGTGGAGTCTCCTCAAGCATTTGGCCATTAGGTTTATGATGCAAAGCAACACTGATTCTAGAATTACGAGTTTTGAAAAACTAGGAGCATGACAAAACGATAAACTAGAGCCACTGAAGAGAGTCAGGAAATGAGCCAGAGCCGAGGGCCCGAATAAAAATTAACTCGGTGCCATATGACCTCAGTCATCCACAGCCGTGTTTTAAGTCCCTGGGCAGATGGCTTTTCTCAGACAACTCTAAGAGCTGTGATAAATTCTCTTGGTAGAAGTAGTAAGTGCCCCTTCAAAGACAAAATGCCCACATTCTTTTTCAGATCACACCTTTCAAATCAAACTACCCATGCCTGTCTCGAATCTGATCTCCACAGATGCAGCCATTAGAAAGAAAGTGTGTAAACTCGATACAATGACCAAGATTAGAGTTAGAATAGCAAGCCGTAGTGCATCCAATTCACAGTATCTCACCACAAACACAGTATTTGAGACTGCAAATAAGTTTAAATTCTATAAGACTCAAATTTGTTTTAATTCATAGAATTTGGGGTCTAAATTAAATGTGATCAGATCAAAGTAACAGTGAATAGGTAGTGGAGTTTTTGTTGTTGTTGTTTTAATTGGCAACACTTAAATTAGCCGAACACAATTAATTTGTTTGATAAAAAGGAAACTATAAATTTTTCTAATTTTGTAGATATGGGAGACCTATCACCTCTAAAACCTCACCACCAAATATGCTGTCTAAGCCAGGTGAGTTGGGCCGGGTCACTGCCGAAGGATGCTGCACACTTGCCTGGTAATCTGACCAGACACTCTCCTAAGAAGAGACTAAGCTCAACAAGAATAGCTCTGTTGGGGGGCACCTGGGTGGCTCTGTCGGTTAACTGTCTGCCTTCTGCTTGGGTCATGATCCCAGAGTCCTGGGATCGAGCCCCACATCGGGCTCCTTACTCAGTGGGGAGTCTGCTTCTCCCTCTGCCTGCCTCTCCCCCTGCTTGTGCTTTCTGTCTCTCTGACAAATAAATAAATAAAATATTTTTAAAAAAAGAATAGCTCTTTTGGGGTGCCTGGGTATCTCAGTCGGTTGAGTGTCCAGCTCTTGGTTTGGCTCAGGTCACGATCTCAGGGTAATGACCTCAGAGTCATGATCTCAGGGTTGTGAGCACTCAGTGGGGAGTCTGCTAGAGATTCTCTCTCTCCCTCTTCCTCTGCCCCTCTACCCAATCACACACTCTCTCAAAATTAATAAATAAATAAAAAGATTAGCTCTGTTTTCATTCTGCCCAATGTTTCAATATTGTAAGAATTGATCCTATTAATCTATGAACTTGAATCAAATCTGAAAGTCAACATCTTACATTTCACATGTATTAAAATATAAGGGGAAAGTTTTGCTCTAGATCAATTTTCATGACAACAACTAAATACTTGGAAGTTTTGTGATGATGACAGGAATTTTAATTCTGCCTAAGGATGCAGTTATTTATCAATTTTAATGCTGATATGGTTTCAGTTTAGCAAAGGAATCTGGATAACTTTTTAAGTTCTTTGAAGTAAACGTATTCTTTTATGTGGGATTTTTAATACAAGCAATTAGGAGCCATGGTCCTTATTGTCATTAAAAGCCCTAAGGCCATCTCCACTGTGATTAAAACATGACTTTAAAATATGTTATCGTTTGTCTACATAATTTTTACCACTCAGTTAAATCAGTGACAGCACATGCTGCTGCCGTTTATCTCTGAATTCCAATTATAATGCTAATACTTAACCCAGAGCAAGTTATTGCATCCCTCTGGCCCCCTTTTCTTCAACCATAAAATGGTTGCGGCAATACCCCGCAGAATTGGTGTAATGGCTAAATAAAAAATTAAGATACGTAAAATCTCCAAAAATATCTGCCCCACACTAAGTACTTAATAGCTGCCCTTCCAGGTTATTTCCAGATGTTTATTTTCTTCCACTGCATCATTAAAACATGCAGCTGAAAGATGAAAACATCTGTTTTTCAGTCAATTTTCTTGTCACAGACAACACAGCCTTACCGTTGGCCTTTTTTCAGAAATGCCTCATGTTTTCTCATCTTTCAGCCGCTGTCACTCACAATCGACTTTTTCCTAGTCCTGCAAGACTCTTAGTGATAGAGAAGCGCCATTTAGCACTTCCCAATTTTACGTTAGGAAAAATTGAAAATGACAAATTAGTTTACTTCTTCCTTCAGTCAAAAAACATTTAGGAAGCAGCTGAGTGCCCCAAAACAGCATGGTTTTGGCATCCCAGGCTGCCACATATTAGCTCTGTGGTGCAGACAGATCGTTAAACCTCCCAAAGCCTAGGTTTAGTCATCTGTAGAATGAGGATAGTGCTTGGCAGGACACCGCCGAGAACACCGGGCCAGGGTGGTGATTCCAGGATGGGTCATGAGGCAGAAAGTGAGCTGACACCCGGGATGGCCCTTCAAAGATAAGGAACATTTAGAAAGTCAGAGATGTGGGAGTAGCTCCCCAGAGGAAATCAGTAAGAAAATGTCCTTTCACCTCCGGCTCGTGGTCCTGTGAGCAAAGGCATGGAGGTGGGAAAGTTGAGAGCATGTCCAGGAAGTAGTGAAGGGTGAAGACCAATGCTCTTGGGCATACAAAGGTGAATAGGGAATGGAGAGAGAGAATGTTGGAACATCAGGCAGAGGACAGGTCCTTGGGGCCTTGAAAATAAAAAAAAATTCTGACCTTTTTTTTTTTTTTGTCCAGAGTGTGAGAAAAGGCATGGGGGTAAAAAGGAATAAATATGTGAAAAGTATACAATAAGATTGATCCTAACCTAGTAATGGCTAGTTCCACAGGTGAGAGAAAATTGATAAAGTTTTCCAGCCAGGATGATGGAAAGGATAGTGTTATTATCAACAGCCAGAGTAGACAAAAGGAGAACAGAAGTTGAAGTGATTTGTCCTGTAGGTACGCCCAGAGATCAGGAAAGAGGAGACTCCCAAATTAGCAAGCTATATATAGCAGAATCCATGCAATATATAATACCACAGACACTTGGAATGCCCTAACACTTTATCGAGAAGTTTCATCAGATAACACATCTTTACCATCTTTTTTTTTTTTTTTAAAGATTTTATTTATTTATTTGAGACAGAGAGAATGAGAGACAGAGAGCATGAGAGGGAGGAGGATCAGAGGGAGAAGCAGACCCCCCGCTGAGCAGGGAGCCCGACGTGGGACTTGATCCTGGGACTCCAGGATCATGACCTGAGCCGAAGGCAGTCGCTTAACCAACTGAGCCACCCAGGTGCCCAACCATCTTTTTGATAATTTAAATGACACAGTTGATTCTCATTGATAGTCAATCATATATGAAACTATTATTTGCAGCCTCAAGGCCTAGAAAAATTTATGCAATCAAGCAAAAGAAGCTTAAAACTAAAGCATAATGCCTAAACTACAAGGCTGAGATTTTTATGCTACTTCTGTCATGTATTTCTTATGTTAGTTATAGAAAGTAACCAACTATTGTTCTGAGCCCATTTCTCCTTTTTACAAGATGAACTCAAGAAGTCTGACTTAATACGAAACAAACAGCTAATAATATTGAAATAAAATTGATATGAAATGAAAAACACGTAGTTTACAAAAACAAAGAGGTTTCTCCACTACCCCCCTTTATTCTAGCATTTCTAAATAATTAGTTCCTTTGAAAAAGTAAATTCATAATTGATAGACAACCTTGACTTTCAAGTTTTTATTTTCTCCATTTTTCTTCTAGTTCCCCTTTTATTTATCATCTCAGAAGAGTGAAATATGGAACAGACTCTTGAATATCAGAATGCCAATGAATTGCTTTATTCTAGATAATAAGTGAATGCTACACAAAAAAAGAGTCACATTTTCCAAATGCCTTGACAGCGTCAGTAGGGACACCTGGGTGGCTCAGTCAGTTAAGTGTCCGACTCTTGATTTTGGCTCAGGTCATGATCTCAGGGTCATGAGACTGACCCCCGCGTTGGGCTCCATGCTTAGTAGGGAGTCTGCTTAAGATTCTCTCTCTCCTCTCCCTCTGCCCCTTCTCTCCCCTTGTGCACTCCTCTTTCTCTCTCTCTCTCAAAAAGGGAGAAGAAACAAAAAATCTCAGTAACAACAGTCCATCGATATCAACCAACCACAATGCATGCCAAATGAGTTATGTTTTTCCTCTTTCACAGAAATTTCTAGTTTAATTGGTAGCTTATGCATCAACTATCCAATAAGACATTTAGGTTTAAAGGAAAAGACATTGCAGAAAATCAATCCTTTAATTAGGTTGTATGTTCATTTGTAAGAGTAAACACTTTGTAGATGTTCCTGACACCCATCTTCCTTCTCTCTCCAACCTCAAGAGCATCACTCCAGCAAGTGCTTCTAGTTCTCTTATAGGACCAGCTTCCCTCTCCTTACTGCATCATTTCAGCCATATACACATATGCTAGACGGTCTGCCATCATTTTTAAAAATCCTACTTCCATCCCACACCTCTCTCTAGCAAACACTCAGTTCTCTGCTACTCTTAGAATAAAACCCCTTCAGAGTAGTCCATACTCAGTTGTCTCCAGTTCTTTTCTTTGGATCATTTCAAAAACCTACTCCAATCAGGCTTTTGTCCACACCATGACAACATAATTCCTCTTGTTCTGGTTACATCTATAAACACACAGTCCTGGGTCTCTTCCTACTTTATTCATTAATGCTTTTCAATCTCTTTTTCTACTTCCTTTTTATCTTCCCAAACTCTAAGTGTTTCCAGTCCCCAAGGATTGGTCCTCAGACTACTTCTTTACACTCATTTCCTATATGATCTCATTCAGTCTCACAGCTTTAAATGCCATCTAGAAGGTAAAAACTTTCAAATTTATATCCCTAGCTCCAAACTGTCCTCTGAACTCCAGATTCATATATCAGCTGCTTGGTTCACCTCTGAACATAGTTGTCTTATAGCATTTCAAGCTTTGCAGGCCCCAAACTGAACACTCAATTTTCCACATCCCACCTCTGCAACCTGCATATCGTACGGTTTTCCCCTTCACTAAGTAGCAACTGTAATCCACGTAAGAGTAACTCTAATCAGGCCCAAAGCCCTGGAGTCATCTTTGATTGTTTTTCTTTCTCATATACCTCGCATCCAATATATTCCCAATTCTGTCATACCTTTGAAATAGATCCTAAATATGACCACTTCTCCCCTATTCCACAACCACCCTCCTGAGCCAGGTTACCAAAGGATTTCTCACCAGTCACCCTGCTTTACCCCTAGTCCCTACTCCCTAGTTTTGTCTCCACACAGAAGCAAGAGTGATCCTTAAACACTGCCAGGCAGATTATGTTGGTCCTCTTCCCTTGTCACTCCAGGCGGGAACCCAGTGCCTGGCCCCATTCTCCCTTGCTTGTCTTGCTCCCACCACCTTGTTTTGTTTGCTGTTTCTGGAACCAACAACACATGCTCTGTCCTCCAGCCTTTCCGCTTGCTGTTTTCACTGTCTGAATTTATCTTCCTCTAGATATGGGTCTGTAATACCCTCACTTCATTCAGGACTCTGCTCAGGTATCTCCATGTCAGAGAGGTCTTCCCTAACCATGCACCTTGACCCTACAAGGTGATCTCTTAAAACACACACACACGCACGCACACACACAATCACTATCTCCTTACTCTGCCTTCTTTTCTTAATATCCCTTATTCTTATCTTACATTTTATTGTTTTTTTTTTGTTTCTATTTATTTATCTATATGGTGTTTCATTTCTCTCTCACATCCCTAAAATGCAAGCCCATGAGATCTGGGATTTACTCTGTTGTGTTCACACATATATTCCCAGTGCCTAGAACAATCACTAAATGAACAAATGAATGGCTAAATAAACTTCATCACATATTCCCATATTTTACTTGAGTTTTACTTGAACTTGTTTGTTATACACATAGACATGCAGGCATACCCACACGCTAATGGCAAACCACTGTTAACTCTAAAGTGCATGTGAAATGTCTAGGCATACTGGAAATCAGACTTTCTGGGGGGCAGACTTAATTTCAGTCATACTCAATATCACTTGTATTAAAAAAAACAATTTTGGGGGCAAAAAGGAAAGAAAAATGTAAAATAAATCATTCTAATAGCAATATAAAAATGGTTTATTTAAACTTTTAATTCATTTAAACCTCATTTATGGTTTGTGTGCATATAGAAAATTACATAATCATTAAGTGTACAGTTTGATGAATTTTCATAAAGCAAACACCCAGATGAAGAACACAGGATTTCTCAGAACCTCAGAAGTCTCGTCTTGGCCCTTCCTAGTCAGGATACCCTGCCCAAGGTAAACACTACTCTGATTTCTACCATCACTGATTACTTTTGTCCTTTTTAATTTTTATTCTTTTTAAAATTTTTTTAATATTTATTTATTTGGCAGACAGAGAGAGAGAGCACAAGCAGGGGGAGCGGCAGGCAGAGAGAGGAGGAGAAGCAGACTCCCTGCTGAGCAAGGAGTCCCAAGTGGGGCTCGATCCCCAGGATCATGACCTGAGTTAAAGGCAAATGCTTAACCGACTAAACCACCCAGGCACCACACTTTAGTCTTTTTTAAATTTTAAACTATCTAAATGGAATTATAAAGTATATATTCTTCGTGTCTGGCTTGTTTTGCTCAGAATTTTGTTTTAGGGTTTTTCACATGTTTGCAGGTAGTGATGCTTCGTTGTTCCCACTGCTACATAGTATTCTATTGCATGGATATGTCACAATTTATTTTTCATTCTTTTGTTGATGGATATTTGCTTTATTTCCAGCTCGAGACTATTAAGAATGGAGCTGCCATGCCCATTTCCGTTCTTTGCACATACATGTGTATATTCCAACAGATTAGAATGGAAAAGCTGGGACATGGCATGGACGTATGTTCAGCGTTAGGAGATCATTGCCAGTTTCTCAAAGTGTTAATGTCATTTGTTTCTTTTGCAGTTTATTCTCACCCAATTCACTAAAATCTGGACTCTGCTACTTCTAAGTGAGTAGAACTTGTGAATATTCTTGAAACATTAATAACTTCTTATAGCTTTGAAACTTAAAATCATCTCTAAAAGCAGGATTCCTGAAGTGTAGCCAGGGGGTATTAATTCTGAAGACAGGAAGTGGATTTGGGGGGGCGGGGAGGGAAGAAGAAAGAAAATAAGTTTCACAAGACAAATACAATAGGGAAACAGCGTTAACTAAATAAAGCAGAAGTCTTTTAAGGCAAGAGTCCTCAGATTTGCCAAATTCTAATGTGCTTTGACAGTTACAGGAGTGGACTAGTGTGCAGTGCTGGGATAGGAACTCTGTGTGTGATAGAAAGCCTTTCTTCGCCATGGAGTAGCTTGTGGGGCTATGGTTCCACAGAATACACCGTGAGAAATACTGGGCAAGAGTATTTGCTTAGTAACTACCAGAAATATCCATAATCCTTAAAGACTGCTCTGACTCAAGCACTAGCAACATCTAATATACAGTGAAATTCTTTGTTCCAAATTATTTATGTATCATTATCCTTCTTTGTTTTGATTTAATCCACCTTTGCATTCCTTTTTCCATTGTTCTGTACCCTGAATCCATTCACAAATTCAATGTCCATGGTGGTTTTTAATTCTTAACATTGCAAATCTGGTTGCAATGATTCAATATTGAACTTTTTTTTCTTTTTAATCAAAGATTATAGGACCGGAGCAAAATTAGGTTACTTAAGATATCATATATTTTAGCTTGAGTAAATAAAATTGCTAAAGATTTTATCATGTATCCATATATAGGCTAGTTTTAAAATCAGCATTATCTCCTTGAAGTAAAATGCTCTTAGTCATGTTGATTAGTTTAAATAAACTTGTTATCCTGGGGTGTACTGAAATTATTATTACCTTCACTCTTCCATGTGTAAATTATAGATAAAGAAATCTCCTAAAATATCCTGCAGAAGTAGCATCACAATTGAGAGAGAAAATAATCTAATCAAATGTGATCTCCTGGATCTAATTCTTATCATTAATATAAGAAGGACTGAGGCAATGGGGGCTCCCCTGGCTCCCGTTCTCAGTTAACTTGAATTCCGTGTAATATACTTTGGAATGAATATTGGATTTCAATAAAGAACATTTGGGGAATTTGAAACCCAGAAAGCAAGGAAAGCATCCAAATTTATGATGGCTCAAAGATGCTTGAAATAGCAATTTATGCCAGATCAAATACCATTTAAATGGGTTTTAGACTACTGGGAAAAAGTGTTTATGGAACATCTTATATTTGCAAAGTGCTTTCAGTCACTTTTAATAGTCATGTTGGGTGGAGAGCTGTAATTGCCATGGACAAGGACAGCTCAATATGACAACTGACATTCAAGAGAGTTTATGGAAAATCATAAAATCAAATTATTCTAAGGTGTTTGATCATGAAAATAATAACAATAACAGGGAAAAAGAAAGAAGAGGAAGAAAATAAAGAATAAAAAGAAAAAATGGAGGAAGAAAGGTATGTGGGAAGCAAGGATAATAATTCTTGATATTGAATTTTCTATCTGGCAAAGTCCTGACACGTAATTAATGTCTGATATATATTAGTTATTCTCAGTATCAGTCTACTATTCCTCAAAATTTCTGGAACTGTGTATAGATTTGCAAGTTAAAAAGACAGAAGTGTTAAAATAAATGGTTTCTAATACAACAAATCAAAAGAAAATGAGAGATATACTCCTAACACTAAACAAGAGGTAATAACAAATGATCAATGGGAAAAGTGAATCTCTTTACTTTGTAGCCTGTGGGTCATTAGTGGTTCAGCCAAGATTTTTAGTGGCTTTCATGTTGTCTCTTGCTGGGCTCCTCAGAGCTTATGGCTCGTCTAATGCTATATAATTAATTATGAAGGGAATCAGTGTATGTGGTATCCTTTAAATGATGCCAACTCTAAAGAATATTCATATAAGTCAAAGATTGAAAGTAGTTTAAGTCTCATTAGGTAAGTGTAACTTTAATCCTGGTGGAGAAGACAAAGCATGTTAGACTGAGGCAGAAGTCCATTATGTGCTATTTTGTTACATTGGTGGCCCCCGATGGACCACGTCTCCTCCTATTCATTCCCTGGAACCTTCCCACACCGACTCTAGTTTGGCCTTGGACTTCAACTGGCCAGTAAGAGGTTGGCAAGTAGAGGCTGGATCAGTGCTTGCACGCTGGGACAGGCCTTCTCAGAATGCTCTCTCTTAGAACTAACTCAGCCATCATGCCAAAAGAAATCCAAAATATCCTGCTGGACTCTAAGAAGGCATTCCTCAAACCACATGAAGGAGGACTGAGGCTCCCCAGCCAATCTCCCCTGCTGGATGTGATTGTATGACAGCCTCCTGCCAAACAATACTGAGCAGAAAGAACTGTCCAACTGAGTCTAGCCAACCCACAGAATCATGAGAAACAAAATCAATGCTGCTTTAAGGCACCGGGTTTTGGAATGGTTACATTCACAGCAATAAGTAGCTGAAACAATACCTATTCCAGGGAAATCATAGCATTGATTTATCCCTATATCTGATTCAAATTGTTTTCAATTTTTTTCTGAAAGTAATATATTCACATCATTTAAGCAAACTGTCATACAGTGCTAATAAAGGTGAGTAATTTCCTTACCTACCCCTAATTCCTCTCCCTGGAGGCAATCGTTAGCTCTCTGATTTAGCTTTTTCTCTTTAATAGGTATTTCCATTTCTTATATTACTCTTGATTTATCCATTTCAGATATTACATATTGACAGCATATTATGGCAGAAGAGTCTTCATCTCTCTTGTATAATTCCTCAGTATTCTTCCACATTTCTTATTGAATTAATATTTTGTGTTTATATATTGTTAGCATATAAATATTGTTCACTGCTGGGGAAAGTAGTTTAATTCTGTGATACTTCCTTTCTTGAATAATCAAGTTTTGTTTTACCTTTTTTGTTTGCTTTGCTATTGTTATTTTTTATTATTAATTGTTCTTTCTTCTCAAACTCTTTAACAATACCTTTCAATTGTTTCCCACATATTCAAACTCGTCAGGTAATTAGCAGTTCCCTTTTTTCTCTTGGAGAATGCTTTTCTAGAACCCTCCATTCCCTCCTTCTGATCTGAAGTGTTTTTGCTGCTACACAGATGAAATCTCAGGACTTCCCTTTACAATTACCAGAGCATTTCCTGGACTCATTCCTTCATTAAAGGCCCCATTTCCTAGAACTCCTGGTTCTACTTCTTTTGGAGGATCAATCTTCCTGTAGTATCTTAAGAAATGGTGTTTGGAGGCAAATGTTTACATCCTGTATATCTACCTGAAAATTTCTTCTTCCTTTACACTTTATTAATAATTTTATTTGCTATAGTATCTCTAGGTAGAAAATTGGTTCTTGCAGAGTTTAAAAGACCTCACTCTATTTGTCTTCTTTTTTTTTTTTTTAAGACTTTATTTATTTTAAAGAGAGACAGAGAAAGCATGAGCAGGGGCAGATGGGGAGAGAGAGAGAGAGAATCTCAAGCAGATGCCACACTAAGCATGGAGCCCAATGTGGGGATTGATCTCACAACCCCCAAGATCATGACCTGAGCTGAAATCAAGAATTGGACGCTTAACTGACTGAGCCACCCAGGTGCCCCTCTACTATCTTCTTATTTCCAGTACTGTTCAGAAGTATGATACCATTTTTATTCTGAATTTTTTTTGTATATGCCCAATGTTTGCCTCTCTGGAAACTTTTAGACTCTTTTCCTTTCTTGGCTGTCCTGAAATTTTATAATGGTGCAACTCGATGCATATACGTGTGTTTCATTCTTTTAGATGGGCAGTGAATCTTGAGGTAACTAAACTTAAGCTTTTAATTTCTTCTTTGACTATTTCTTCCTCTGACTTCTGTCTTGTCTCTGGGACTTCCAAGTCAAATGTGGACTTCCTGGATTATCCACTCATTTTCTACTTTTTGGTAAACAGCACTAAATTTTATCTCATAATTATGAATGACTTTAAATTTTAGCTTTCTAAAGTGTTTAATTCCTATGATCTTTCTTATTCTGAAGCTATCGCTTCTTTTTTATTACATTAATGACTGTATTTTAAAAAATTTCATCAAAAACCATCATTTGCTTCCAATTCTTCTGAGTTTCTGTTTGGAGTTGCCTTTTGGTTTCTGTCTTTCAGGTTTGAGGCTTCATCATATGCTCAGTGGTCTCATGCTGTGCTTAATCTAAAATTGGATTAGATAAAAAGTTGATTGTATAATTTGTGTGAGTGGATGGGGCTTGTCCACTGGTGGTTTTCAGTGTATATCGTTTGGGTGGTGAGCTGGCTTTTTATTGGGGGGGGGGGGCGGGTAGGGGAGAATCCCCCAGGGCCAGATATATGAAGCTATTTGTCTCCTCCATAGAAGAATCCTCCAGTTTCCTGCATGAAATTTTTAAGTCTAGCTGGAAGCTGGGCTGTAAACCTTTCCTTAAACCTATTTCCAGCCTAGCACCAAGTCCCTGCCCATGGCTCTTTTTCTTGTTCCTAGGCTCCCATTTCTCAATTGAGATTTCTCCAAAGAATAACCACCTAGTGTTTGACGAAAAAGGGTAATTAACTGGCTATATGTGGTAGGTATGGATACCTGAGAATCAACTGATTTATTTTCAGACTTTCAACCATTCCCTCTGCTCTAAGCTCCAGGTTTCACTCTGTCATCAGTTAGCCCTAGTGCCTCCATTTAATGACTCTCCAGGATTCTGTGGCAAGGCAACAGAATGGAAGAGGCTGACTTGTTCCTAACTGGTATTCCTTAACTGCAGACTTTTACATCTCATTACTATTTCTTCTGCTCTCACCAGTCAGATCCTCTCCTCTGTCTACTTTCCTGATTCTGAAAATGTGTTGACCTCCCAGTCTTCTGATGCTTCTCCCCTCTTCCTTTTCAACATGAGTTTATATATATTCCCACTTACACTGTCATCTTAGTGATATTTGGGGAGTGAGAAAATTAAAACACATGTTCACTGCATCAAATGAACTGCAAGACCTTTATTTTTTTTTAGCAGGTGAAATTTCCACTGGCAAAAATGGAGTTGTAACAGATTAGGGCTACTTATTGGGATGCCTGACATGCTTAATATATAGTCAAATCTTGACACTGGATAAATACTAAGCTACATCATCAAGCAACTGGTGACAGCTATAGCTTGGTGAAGGAGAAAGCGTTCTGGTTCTATCTGAATTCCTGCTAAAATAGAATTATAGTCCTCACCACAAGTGAAAGTGATAAATATGCTCTACAATGAAGTGTTATGAGACATGTTGATTACAGGGAGGCATGCAGTTCCAAATACAGTGTTAGGCACTGGTAAGATGATGAGGGTGAGTAACTGTTTTGTATGCAGAGAAGGGTTATCAATTCCAATATTCAACTTTAGAAATGTATTAAACGCTATCTTAAAAAATGTTCAAAACCGGGCTTAAATCACACTTTCTCTATAACGTCATCTCCCTGACTTATCAGCCAGAAATTATCTTACCCTCTTTCAGTAGACATTTTCTATCAACAGCTGTAGTGTCTAGTGTTTTTAATTTCATTGAATGAAAAATGCATCCTCCCTGGGTTTTCTCCCCTAACTGAAGTAACAACACAGGACTGCCAAAATTATTGGCCCAGTAGGGATGTTAAACAAATAAACAAAACCAACCACAAAACAATGATAAACCATCACTATCATTCCATTTAAAGAGGTCTATTAACGGGAACAATTTGAAAAATTAAATAAACACCCAAGTATTTAATTATAGCCCAAAGTATGAAATAAATATCTGTGAGTCCATACTGATATAAATGTTTGAATAAAATAAATGAGGGAGAAGAGACAAATCTGCACAGAAGAATGTTATGTGAATTATTTAGATTCCCCTTCCTCAATGAGGCAACACATAATTTCCTACCCTCTGAGTACGTGTTGCACATAGTGACTTTCTTCTAAAAACTACAGTGTGAAGGGACGCCTGGGTGGCTCAGTCTTGGTTAAGCAGCTTCCTTTGGCTCAGGTCATGATCCACAGGTCTTGGGATCTAGACCCGTGTGGTTGGGCTCCCTGCTCTGTGCGGAGTCTGCTTCTCCCTCTGCCTTTGCCCCTCCCCCTACACTTGTGCTCGCTCTTGCTCACTCTCTCTCTCAAATAAATAAATAAAATCTTAAAAACAAAAACAAACAAAAAAACACTACAGGGTGAAAAGGGGATGGGATGGGAAGAATAACCTTATAGTGGAGAAACCTCAAAACAACTACCACTTAGTCACATGATCAAGCATAACATCAACAGTGATAAAGTTACAAGTCATGTTGATCAGATGTACCCTAGATATGATGTGATAAAAACAGCACTTTATCTCTGTGGTCTTCTTCCCTAAAATATATAACCAAAGTGTAGCCATGAGAAAAACATCAGACAAATTCAAATTGAGAGATACTGGACCAGTACTTCTCAAAACTCAGTCATCAAAAATAAAGTCTAAGAAACTATCATAGCCTAAGGAAACACGACATCTAAATGTAATGTGGTATCCTGGATGGGGTCCTGGAATAGAAAAATGATTTTAGGTAAAAATTAAGGAAGTATGAATAAAGTATAGACTTTAGTTAATAACATATATCAAAATGGGTTCAGTAGTTATAATAAATGTACTACGCTAATGTCATATGAAAGCAGACATTGGACGTGTGTATGTAAGAACTTTCGGTACTATTTTTGTAACTTTTCTATAAGTCTAAATCTACTCTAAAAGTTTACACAAAAGCTACTACAACAGTAGAATAAAGACAATCTTTTAAATTCAGTAGGGGTCCTTTATGAAAAACAAAACAAAAGAAAAAACAAAACAAAACAAATATCCCCTCTATAATGCATCTATTTTTTGGGGTAACATTTTGGCTTTTGGGACATATTGATCTTTATCATTCTGGGTTCCTCATTTGTGGTACTGTTGTGACAAATACAATTTTCTCCTTCCCTTGAGAAGCTTACAATTAAATGGGGTTTTATATTTGAATCTATCATTTTCAATATTTAACACTGTGCCTTCTGATGTGGGAAGCAAAGGCAAAGGAAAAATTAAATTTCCCAATGACAAGCCCTTGAAACGGGCAGAGTGACATTCCCCTAGGAACTCAGCTGCCTGGATGTTGACACTTGCTAAGGGCAAAGGGCAATCTTAGCTCTACCCTGCCCCGCCCAGGACCCTGTAGGTCTTCTTTAACATATAAAAATTCCTTTGGAAACTTCCTTTATCTCTGCCCCCAAGATATATGTTGGCAATCATCCCCCAAGCATATGGCCCACCATATACATCTGAAGGGTCTCATGACTAAGGTTTTATTAGACAGTAATAAGTAGCGTTTTCCTAACAATAGCTAGCCCCCTCAAGGTCCTGGAAACCTTGTTTTCAAAATACCTTGGAGGTCTCTGCTGTCCCTAACCCCCTTCCAACTTTAAAATATATAATCAGTCACCTGTCACAACCCCAGGGCAGCTCCTTCTGCCCCCGGGTCCTGTCCCTGTGCTTCAATAAAACCATCTTTTTGCACCAAAGACGTCTCAAGAATTCTTTCTTGGTCATTTTCGACATCACCTTCTACATTATAGATTCTGAAGAAATAAGATATCTTTTTTTTTTTTAAAGATTTATTTGTTTGAGAGAGCGAGAATGAGAGAGAGAGAGAGTACATGAGAGGGGGGAGGGTCAGAGGGAGAAGCAGACTCCCCGCCGAGCAGGGAGCCCGATGCGGGACTCGATCCAGGGACTCCAGGATCATGACCTGAGCCGAAGGCAGTTGCTTAACCGACTGAGCCACCCAAGCGCACAGTGAAACTTTATTTATTATTATTTTTTAATAAAGATTTTATTTATTATTTGACAGAGAGAATGAGAGAGAGAGAGAGAGAGCACATGAGAGGGGGGAGGGTCAGAGGGAGAAGCAGACTCCCTGCCGAGCAGGGAGCCCGATGCGGGACTCGATCCCGGGACTCCAGGATCATGACCTGAGCCGAAGGCAGTCGCTTAACCGACTGAGCCACCCAGGCGCCCGAAATAAGATATCTTCTATGCAACTTATTTGTATTGTTTTATCCCATTAAATTGGACAGATAAAAAATATGCAGATCAAATGAAAGAAGGTGCTATTGCTAAGTATGTGGAAAACAGTTATAAAATGACAGATGTGATAAAAAGGAATCTAAAACATGAGAAAGCTAGAAATATGCAGTCATGTTTTCTGATCAAAATATGAAAATAAAAACAACCAATAAGGTTTGGGGTTTTAGGTTCACCCACTAGACCCAAGACCTGACCTTTACTGCTCACCTGCTAGTACCCACCAACCTTTGTCCCACATTATTCCTTTTGCTAGTCTTTCCAGCTTATCTCTTAACGCAGGCAAAAGACCTAGCAGGAATACCATCCTGGGATGGTAACTGAAACTACCCCTCAAGCACTAATGACTATTCAGATGAAGAGCTTTGGCAGGCCCAGACCACCCAGACCAGTTCGAACTTAACCCCTGATTCACGGAGTGACCTCTGGGATGATCTACAATTACCTTTACCTCATTATAATACTAAAATCTCCACCCAAGGAAGAACACAAGCCTCATTTATGTAACACACAATGCCTATGTAGGCATGTTTTTTTAAGGGGCATGTGTGACTTATGCCTACCTCTGTATATGATGACCAGGCTCCTCTACCTAAATATTCATCCTAACCCTAAATAAAAGGAACCCATTCACCTTTGCTTTGGCAGTCATGGCTTTGTTAGTTATTCCTGGTGATCTCCTTACTTGCTGCAAATAAAATTTCCCTTGGGTGACGACTCCACCTGATGTAGTTTCTATCTGTGACTCACCAACAAGCAAACTCACATTAGTTTGGTTACATTAGTTGACTATAAGATTAATATGAGTCAGTAATGTATTGTTAAGGCAATATCATAAAGATTGAACTAAATTTTGAAAAGGGAGAACAATTGTTGATTTTATGGGTGTTTTGAGTTTCTTCATTATATTTTATGAATTATTGATACTGATCATGTAATAGTTCCTTAATTAGAAGCATTAGATTTAATTTTAAAAGAAAATAAATCTTATCACAAGGAATTTTTTAAATTGAAGTTATTTTATAAATCTTTTTTTTTTAAAGATTTTTTCATTTGAGAGAGAGACAGAGTGAACACAAACAGAGGGAGAGGCACAGGGAGAGGGAGAGGGAGAGGGAGAAGCAGGCTCCCCGATGAGCAAGGAGGCTGATGCAGGACTTGACGCTTAACCAACTGAGCCACCCAGGTGCCCCAAATTGAAGTTATTTTAGAAGAGATTTTTATTCTTGTTTTGGGGTTCATTAGTATGATGGGAACCAGTTATCACTGTGCATAAAGGTCCAAAGAAAAGGGCACTCAATTGTTTATATTTGTGTATTATATTGGTTTTCATTTTAAGTATGGAAAATTTGGCATATGGTAGGTAAATTTCTTAGGATAATCATACAACATGGTTGAATATTACTAATCTTTATTTATGGTTGTTCTTAAGACAAAAATGAAAAACTCAAAATCCATAAACCCCAAGAAAGAAGCTAAGGACATAAGATAGACCTTATGGGGAAAAAAAAAAGCTGTTTTGTTTTGTTTAAGGCAGAGAGAGAACAATAAAGATAAAAATATTGCATGTAATAAAAACAGGATGCACACACACACATATATGTACATATATATTATATAACAAATGGAAAACAATGTAAACATATTCATATAGTAAGCCTATTAGTTCAGTGGGGAAATGGATGCAGAAAGAAAAAAGAATACATTTTTAAAATAGAAAACTAAAAAAATAAGAAAAAGTGAAAAAGAGACAAAAGAGAAGGAATTGAGGAGAGAGAGTAAAAGATGGAGGACTTATGAACAGAAACAGAAAGGGAACAAAGGAGGAAAGAAAGAGAGGAAGAAAGAGGACTCCTCTGGAGATTCTAAATTGAATGCATTGTCACACTGTTTCTGGAACTGTAGATGTAAGGGTGTTAACACCTTTTATTCCTCCATTTGAAATGTTAATTAGCTCATTAACCACTGTTCCTGGCTCTCACTAGGGGAGCAGGGCATTATCCCTCCCAGGCTGACTAGATGTAAGAACAGAACAAGAATGCCCCTAAGCATCCAAAGAAACCTTTCCTTTCCAGATCCAATAGCCTTATCTGCTTGGTTGGATATTTACATATTTGGTTTTCTAGAGGCTTTTCCAAGTAACTTTTTGTCTCCACTGTAAGTTGCACTACTTGGAACATCTTCACCAGAAGGCTCATAGGCAGGCTTCTGCTTATTACACATCAAGTCTCATCTCTGTGGTTAACTCTGTTCTGAAAGTTTCCCCAGGTGCGGTAATGAAAATATCCAGCCTCCTGGTAAACCATAAGCTCCGTGAAGACTGCAACAATGCTGATCTTGTTCACAGCTATATTCCCAGTAGCTAGTATAATGACTGACATCAAGAAGGTACTTAATACATATTGGACATATCAATGAATGGCAGGATGAATAGTGGATGGATGGATCAATATTCTAAATGTCTGCATGTCTGTTTCCAACTAGATTGTGATGTAGGGACCAACTACTTATCTATGAATCGCCAACATCCAATTTTGTACATATGGCATATAATTAAAAAAGTGAGTGAATAAACTAATGGAGTTACTACTGATACCTCAACAAAATAATTTACAAAATATAATTTAGGATTAAACATTTTCAAGTAATGTATTTTTTGGAAGTAATACAGGGAAGTGTGTGTGTGTGTGTGTGTGTGTGTGTGAGATTATGTAGGTGTGTGTTTTACAATGAGATGCTTCTCAAAAGCCTTAAAGGAAATTATTTTTCCTTTTGAATTTTAAAATTTAAAATCAACACATGATGAGATCAAAAACATATATGTCACCTTAAAAAAAAATCACTTACAGTCCAGAGCAATATTATCATGTAACTATTTAGAAGGAAAGAAATAGAGTAAATGGAAGATAAGGAAGGTAGTGATTACTGGTTCCTTCTGTTGCAGTGCTCGAACAGGTCACTCAAAACAAGGTGATGATTTGCATGTTCAGTCACACGTTACTCACAGAACAACCTACAAATGCTATTTGACAATTGTTTCCTGTTGGTGAATATAATGCAATCCACACAGACTGTCAGGACATAATAATAAGAACCAGGACACTTCATTCCTACTGGGGCACAGGCAGGGTTCAGAACATCAAATTTTACTGTAATCTACAGATATAATATTGGGAATGGTCCAATCCCCTTATGATCATCCTTAGCTGCCAAGCCTGGTTAGAAAACACTTCAGTTCAGCAAATGACTCTCCAAGTACTCTGTGGGAATCTTAAGTGGATTCTGATGCCTACAAATAATGCATTCAGATCAGAAATACAGAAGAGGCTGGGTTTTATCTATTTCTATCAAACGTTTGATGAGGATAAACTTTAATAACATTGTTTATTCTTAATTTGAAATTATTTTTAATCAAAGACATAAAAAAAGATCAGTGAGACCTGCTTATTGATCAGACAGACAGACATCCCACTGCCTTCCCCATCCCAACCAAGGTAATGACAACATGCGTGCAGATGGTGACTATTCACTGCTAATTTCAGTAGGATTCCTCCTTTATGCCATATAAAAAAAAATAGTTCCCAATTATAGTGTTTTTGAATCGTGATGGTGGATGGCTAGGGATTCGTAATTTCAACTTCGACTTCTCAAAAACATGTTCAAGAAACACACAGAGACGTGAGGTTATAGCAGCTGAAACACTTGGTATTTAAGAAATACTTGGTGAATGAGAGACGGTGGACTCTGAAAAACAAACTGAGGGTTCTAGAGGGGAGGGGGTGGGAGGATGGCTTAGCCTGGTGGTGGGTATTGAGGAGGGCACATTCTGCATGGAGCACTGGGTGTTATGCACAAACAATGAATCATGGAACACTTCATCTAAAACTAATGATGTAATGTATGGGGGTTAACATAAGAATAAAAAAAAAAAAAAAAGAAATACTTGGTGAAGGCCAGGAGAAATATCTACTCAGAGACCCTGAGGCAGAGCTGTAGGCCCAGGCTTGACTGTGGCAGGCAATATACAAGCATATTGACTACAACCACGTCCTCGAGGATGCCTGGCCTTCTCCAACCAGAGGACGTAAAGACAACCTCTTTCTTCTCTCCATCTGTAAGAAGGTGGCTTCCTGATGCTCTCAGGGCCACTGGACACAAACACACCCTCACTGCCATTAGTATCCTTTTCTATCCAGTCAAAGATCCATACTCTCCAGTAATATAATCCCACCAGGAGGGGAGAGATATGCATAGCTAGTATATGATCAGAACTTTGGCTGTAAGTCAGCAGCAGGAAGGGTAGAGACAAAAGCAACTCTTTAAGAACACTGTTCTTTATTTTTTTTTTTAAAGATTTTATTTATTTATTTGAGACAGAGAGAATGAGAGAGAGAGAGCACATGAGAGGGGGGAGGGTCAGGGGGAGAAGCAGACTCCCTGCTGAGCAGGGAGCCCGATGCGGGACTCGATCCCGGGACTCCAGGATCATGACCTGAGCCGAAGGCAGTCGCTTAACCAACTGAGCCACCCAGGCGCCCAAGAACACTGTTCTTTAAAGTAGTAACTTTTCACTTAAGTATTTTTTCAAGAGAAAAATTACAAACTATATAAGGCAGCGATGCATTTCCTTCCCATATTTACATGACTAGGTAGCAAAAGCAGAGCTTTCTTGCTCAGTTCAGCAAAGTAAACTAGGGTTTTTAAAAAAATGGCTTGACATTAGAAATATAGCATGTGACCAAACCCCTCAAGTAGGCTTCAGGCATAAGGTATGAAAGTATTCTAAGAGCAACCAGGTGGAAAGTGAAGGTGAACAGAAGCATTAGTGGTAGGCAAACATTAGGTCTGAATACATCTCTCCTCACTGAACAGAAAGTCTCCGACTTGGGATCTGTAAAATGGCAAGAAAGAAAGGAAAGAAAGAAAGAAAGGAAAGGAAAGGAAAGGAAAGGAAAGGAAAGGAAAGGAAAGGAAAGAAGGAAGGAAGGAAGGAAGAAAGAAAGAAAGAAAGAAAGAGGGAAGGAAGGAAGGAAGGAAGGAAGGAAGGAAGGAAGGAAGGAAAGAAAGAAAGAAAGAAAGAAAGAAAGAAAGAAAGAAAGAAAGAGAAAGAAAGAAAGAAAAAGAAAGATAGGAAGGAAGGAAGGAAAAGAAAGAAAGAAAGAAAGAAAAAAAGAGGGAAGGAAGGAAGGAAGGAAAGAAAGAAAGAAAGAAAGAGAAAGAAAGAAAGAAAGAGGGAAGGAAGGAAGGGAGGAAAGAAAGAAAGAAAGAAAGAAAGAAGGAAAGAAAGAAAGAGGGAAGGAAGGAAGGAAGGAAAGAAAGAAAAAGAAAGAAAGAAAGAGAGAAAGAAGGAAGAAAGAGAGAAAGAAAGGAAGGAAGGAAGGAAGGAAGGAAGGAAGGAAGGAAGAAAGAAAAAGAAAGAAAGAGGGAAGGAAGGAAGGAAGGAAAGAAAGAAAGAGAAAGAAAGAGAAAGAAAGAAAAAGAAAGAAAGAAAGAAAGAGAAAGAAAGAAAAAAGAAAGAAAGAAAGAAAGAAAGAAAGAAAGAAAGAAAGAAAGAAAGAAAGAAAGAAAGAAAAGAAAGCGATTGAACCCTTAGAGTAGAGGACAAGCATATTTTGGAAACGGAATGTGGATGGAAGTGATGTATGCTATTTCCAGGCCCTATTCTTAACAACTTCCCAAGCAATCCTTAATTCTCTTTTCCCTAACAGCCAAATGGAGAAAACTCCAGATTGGAAGGCACCTGCTGAAGATGGTGGGAGATGCAGGATGGAAGGAGTCTGATCCCTAAGTGAACGCTTGAGAGAGAGCTATCTAACCAGGAACACCTGCATTAGGTTATTGCTTGAGCAAGAAATAAATTGTTATTGTGTTAAGTCACTGAGATTTAGGACATATTTATTATAGCAGTGAGCATTATGTTAACTATACTACTAATATAGAAGCCTTGGGAAAAACAGGCCCAGTGATGCTGTTTGATTTTGGAGGAGGAACAGGGGGGGAAATATGATACGTTAGATCTGTTTTTGAACATGGCCCTGCCATTGCTTTGCTAGGATGTGAATAAGTCACTTAAAATCCAGGAGTCTGTTTCCTTTTTGTTAAAGTGTTTGCAACAAGTTGCCCCAAGTTAGTTACTGCTTACCTTTCTTCAGACTTAAAATTCTGTGGTTCGTTTATCATAAGTGAAAACTTAATATCAGATACCACTCACATGAGCAGTTAAAAAGTGTGAGTACAGAGGAAAAGTAGGGAATATTTTCAATAGCCCATCTTGAGCTGACTTGCTAAAAAGCTTTGTACCAAAACACATGTGAAACAGAACTTAGCCTGGTCAGAGTAAAGATAAGCCTCTCTTACCCAAACAGTTATTATGAGAAACATAAGCATTTTTAGAAATGGATAAAAACAAAAATTCCCTTTCAAGTATATAAACGAACTGAAATTACATCTCCTTGAAAACATCAACCAAGGCACGGTATGATGAAAGACAAGATTAGATTCAAGCCGAATACTTCAAGGAATAGCCAAAATGTCTGAGAGTACTGACCTCATCCCCTTAGGGAAAACTTGTAAATGCAGACCTGTCACTTGATTCATTTATAATTAGAATCAGTAATACTCTGGACGGTATTGGGAGAACAATCACATATCGGCAGGAAAGAATGAGATGATAACCTAAAGGTCACTTTCATTTCTCTTGTCTCTGCTAATTGAGTCCTTATGATGGAGAATTCAGGGGGAGCCAAATGGAGACAAGCGCACCTTCTGCACGGAGCCTCGACGCTCTTATAGAATGAATTACACAAGTGCTTTAAGTAGCAGAGGTCACTAAGCAGTTTTAGGATAGGAAGCTTACATAACCTCTGTGTGATGAGAAAAGCAAAACAAAATATAACCACAATTAAAACCCATTTAAACATGAGAGTCCTAGCTCAGTTGAATAGCTTTGGAATAAACTCACCTCCTCTGGACGAATTTCAATTAGGGCAGAAGTCAACCTTAAGAACAGGGTGTCAGCCTCATGGAGGTGGGCAGGAGTCTGTCAGTCAGTACTCAGAAAGGAAACTACGATTTCCCTACCTAAAACTGTGAAGGTCTAAAATGCCCTTTGCATGGCATCAACACAGTGCAGGGCACAAGGAGACATGCAGGTGATGAAGATCTAATGCAATGTAGACCTAACGCAGTTGTAATGTAGGGGTGATGATAGCCATTGCCTGAGAAATAGTAGTGCTGAGCTGTGTGATCGAAGCAGGGTGCTGGTACTTGATAAGAACTGCACGGGGCTTGGGAGGTGAGGCAAGGTGGTGATCGAGTGCCTGGGCTTTGGATGTTAGCCAGACTTTGGCTCAAATCTTGATTCTGCCGCTAACCAGCTGTTTTAATGTTTCACGTTAATGGCTTAGCTGTTTAATGGCAGGTTACTTAGCCACTCAATTTCCTCATCTATAAAATAGAGATAATAACATGTACCTCATGGGTTTTTGTGAGATTGAAACGAGACTGAAAATATGCAGTAAGGTTGGACCTAAGTTGTGCCTGCTACTAGGATTTAAATATATTTGGAAAAGTCTGATAAAAGGGTGAAGTAAGCTATCCAGGAAACTATTTGCATGAAGAATAAAGAAGCCTCCAGAAAAAGACTTTCTGAGGAAAGAGCTACCTTGAGCTCATAATGGTCTCAGAACCAGCGGGGAGGAATGCTTTTGCATCTAGCTTGATGTCTGCCATTCAAATCTATCCTAGGTTAGCGCCCCAGATTCATGTCTGATTAAGGGAGCTAGAGGGCTGTGAATGCAACGGGAAAGGGCTCTGTCATGAAAGCCCTGTTGGAACAGAGGCAAGCTCTCTTTGGTATTCATCTAAAAAGGCTATTTAGAATGGAAGAGAGGAGATTGCTCTTCCAATTAAGCACTGACCATCATACTCAAATATCTGAAGGCTCCAGTTTAATGCTGGCTGTACATAAAAAGAACTGTAGTGCCCGATGAGATGATGAGATCAGGTGGCGCTTCTTGCCACGGGGTCCCCGCCTGAGATCATAGTGGAGGTAGCAGAGGTAGAGGTACATGGGGCTGGGGCTGGGGATGTAGTGGGGGGGGGAGGCCCCTCAGGAAAGGACTAAAAACATTCACAACCAGCTGCAGTGAAGCAGGTGTGGCTGCACCTGGGAAGGGTGTCTAGTGGCTGCTGGTGTGTGGCAGCTGGTAGACAAACAGCAAAGGCACCGGCAGTGATGACAAGAGGTGCCCAGAGGGAAGGAACAGCAATACTTTGTGGGGCGGATACCACACACCCATTGCGCTGGTGTGTGAGCACAGATGGGACACCAGAAATCCTATGGGAGGGCAAGGGGAATATGTGGAGGAGAAATGACAGGGTGGAGTTAAAGTCTTGCATGATCAGATGTGGACAAGAGCCTATTTCATGTAGTTGATCCTCATTGACATTATTTGGATCCAGGGAATGGTGAGTCTGGGAAATCTGCATCAGAGATAAATATGTATCACAGGCATTCAATGAATGATAATCTTCTACCTCTTTACTCTGTTCTTTCATCCATTTTAAGAGGATGACATGGATTCATCATCAAATCATGTCTGAATGCAGCAAATTATATAAACCATGGTCAAGTTCTAAGTCTTTCTTGGCTTGTTTATTAGCAAAATGGGAAAAGTGTGATCTGCTTTGTAACCTAGAGATGGAATATGTAGAATATTGTTCCAACATCTGCACATAGTAAGTACTCAGCAATGTTAGTTTTCTCCATTTTTCAACAATTGAAGAATTCTATAAAATGAGCATCTCAGAACCGACCTGGAGAGGAACTTAGCTAGCAGAGCTGTGATAAATACAAATGTAGAAAAGACTGTGGATTCACATCAGGAGTTCTAGATAAGAGCTTCCTCCTGCCCCACATCTAATAACCGATCTGATCCTTCCAAACAACTGTGAATCTGGCACTATGATTAACGTTTACTTATGAAGAAACCAAAGCTCTAAGTTTTCACATGAGTAATTGTGGCTTAGGCAACAAAGCAAACTGAGCTAATGCTGACAATCCCTTATGTTCTTTTCTTCTGCCCAGATTCCTTTATTTTTTGTCTTTTGGTTTTGTTTTCTTTGGGGGGGGTGACAAAATATATATGATGTAAAAGTTATCATTTTAAATATTTTTTCCAGCTTTACTGAGAAATAATTGATGCACATAACTGTACAAGTTTAAGGCATATAGCATGATGGCTTGAAATACTTGTATTGTTAAAAGATTATTGCAATAGATTCAGCTAATACCTATCATCTCACATAGATATAATAAAAAGACAAGAAAAGGAGAAAAGGAAAAATAAAACATCTTTTCGCCTTGTGATAAAAACTCTTAGGATTTGTTCTCTTAACTTTCCAGTATACACCATAAAGCAGCGTTAACTACAGTCATCATGCTATACATTATATCCCTAAATTTATTTATCTTATTACTGGAAATTTGTACTTTTGACCACCTTCCTCCAATCTGCCCTTTCCCTACCTGCTGCCTCAGGTGACCGTATGTCTGAACTCTCTTTCTAAAAGTTTGATTGATTTATTTATTTATTTTAGATTTCACATGTGAGATCATATAGTATTTGTCACTCTCTATTTATCTCACTTAGCACAATGCCTTCAAAGTACATCCGTGTTGTCACAAATGATAGAATTTCCTCAATTTTATGGTAGAATAATTTTCCATTGTATATATATTATATATATCATATATATATATATATATATATATCACAACTTCTTTACCCATTCATCCACCCAAATAATGCTGCTATGAACATGGGGGTGTAAACATCTTTTTGAATTAGTGTATTTATTTTCTTTGGATATATTCCCAGTAGAAGTGCTGAATCATACAGTAGTTCTATTTTCAATTTTTTGAGGAACCTTCATACTGTGTTCCAGGGTGGCTGTACTAATTTACATTCCCACCAACAATGCACAAGGTTCCCTTTTCTCAACATCCTCACAAGCATTTGTTCTTTGATGATGGCTATTCTAATAGGCTTTAGGTGATATCTTGTGGTTTTACATTGCATCTCCCTAATGACTGGGGATGCTGAGTATCCTTTCATGTACCTGTTGGTCTTTCACATATTGTTTTTTTTTTTTTTAAAGATTTTATTTATTTATTTGAGAGAGAGAAAATGAGAGAGAGCACATGAGAGGGGGGAGGGTCAGAGGGAGAAGCAGACTCCCTGCTGAGCAGGGAGCCCGATGCGGGACTCGATCCAGGGACTCCAGGATCATGACCTGAGCCGAAGGCAGTCGCTTAACCAACTGAGCCACCCAGGCGCCCTCACATATTGTTTTTAGAGGTCAGGTCCTTTGCCCATTTAAAAAATTTGGTTATTTGGATATTTTTTTGCTAATGAGTTATATGAGTTCTTTATATATTTGGGATATTAGCCACTTATCAGATGTATGGCTTGCAATTTTTTTCCCCTATTCTGTAGGTTGTCTTTTCACTTTGTTGATGGTTTCCTTGGTTGTGCAAAAGCTTTTAGTTTGATGTAATCTCACCTGTTTATTTTTAACTTTATTGCTTGTGCTTTAGGTGTTATATCCAAAAAATTCATTACCTAGGTCTGTGTCAAGGAGCATTATTTCCTTGTTTTCTTCTAAGAGTTTAATGGTTTTAGGCATTACATTTAAGTTTTTAATTCATTTTGAGTTCGTTTTTGTGAGTAGTGTTAAGATAAGGGCCCAGTTTCATTCTTTTACATGTGAATATTCAATTTTTCCAGCACCATTTATTGAAAAAATGGTCTTTTCTCCATTCAGTATTCTTGGCTCTCTTGGTGAAATTAGTTAACCATAAATGTTTGGGTTTATTTGGTGGCTCTCAATTCTGTTCCATTGGTCTATTTGCCTGTTTTTACACCAGTAAAGCATTGTTTTGACGATTATAGCTTTATATAGTCTTTATAGTATAGCTTGAAATCACGGAGTGTGATGCCTCCTGCTTCGTTGTTCTTTTTCAGGATTTCTTTGGCTATTTGGGACCTTTTGTGATTCCATATACATTTTAGGAGTATTTTTTTCTACTTCTGAAAAAAATGCCATTAGAATCTCGATAGGGATTGCATTGAATCTACAGATAGCATTTAGTAGTACTGACACCTTAACAATATTGATTCTTCAAGCCATAAACATGAGATACCTTTCATTTATTTGTCTTTTTTTCCCTTTCATCAGGGTCTTGCGGTTTTCAGAGTAGAGATCTTTCACCTCCTCAGTTCAATTTATTCCTAAGTATTTTGGTTTTCGTACTATTATAAATGGGATTTATTTTTTATGCCTTTTTAAGAGACATCATTGTTAGTGTATAGAAGCAGTACTGATTTTTTTTTTTTTAAGTTCCTGGGGTAGAATTTAGTGATTCATCAGTTGCATACAACACCCAGTGCTCATTACATCAAGTGGCCTCCTTAATGCCCATCCCCCAACTACCCTATCTTCCCATCCAGCAACCTTCAGCTTGTTTCCTAGAGTTCAGTGTCCCTTATGGTTTGCCTCCCTCTCAATTTTCATCTTATTTTACTTTTCGTTCCCTTCCCCTATGTTCAGCTGTTTTGTTTCTTAAATTCCATTTGAGTGAAATCATACGGTATGTGAGTGAAATCGGAGAAAGACTGACTTATTTCACTTAGCATAATATCCTCTATTTCCATCCACATCATTACAAACGGTCAGATTTCATTCTTTTTGATGGCTGAGTAATATTCCATTGTGTATATATACCACAAAGCACTATTGGTTTTTGCGTGTTTCAGAATTTATTTTTAAGGCTGAATAATTTTTCCATTTTATATATATAACACTTTTTTTTGGATCCATTAATCTGTTGATGGACCCTTGGGTTGCTCTTACCTTTTGACTATTGGGAATAATGCTGTTATAAATATGGGTGTACAAATACTTATTTGAGTTCCTGTTTTCAGTTCTTTTGAGCATTTATCAAGAAGTCAAACTGCTGGATCATATGGTAATTCTATTTTTAATTTTTTGAGTAACTGCCATATTCTTATCTATAGGCTGCACCAGTGTACAAAAGGTTCCAATTCCTACACATTGTCACCAACACTTGTGTTAATTGGTTTTTGTTAGTTAGTTAGTTTGTTGTTTTTTTTTTTTAAAGATTTTATTTATTTATTCATGAGAGACAGAGAGAGAGAGAGGCAGAGGGAGAAGCAGGCTCCCAAGGAGCAGAGAGCCCAATGCGGGATTCAATCCCAGGACCCTGGGATCATGACCTGAGCCGAAGGCAGACGCTTAACCATCTGAGCCACCCAGGCGCCCTAGCTTGTTTTTAAATGGTACCTGTCCTAATGGGTGTTCTGGCTAACAGCTTTTACCAATGCCTAATGGAAAATGATGGAGAGCTTAAAAAAGAATCACAGAATACTCATACCTGTACATTTTTTGTAAATTGGTACTTATATTTAACTTAGTCATCTAAATGCAATTCATTTAAAAATGTTCAATTAGTCATTCTTAGTATTTGTCTGTAGATTTCCAGTTAAATCCATTTCAGTTATTGTTTTTAAAACAGCATCTGAAATGAATATGTTTTTCTGGATTGCATTTGCAAATAAAATTTAGCACCTTTATAAAGTCCAACTGAGTTTTCCTCAGGTAGGTGGATTCAACCAGTAAATTAAGCTCTAGCTATCTGATTACATTTTATTTGCTGGTGTTATGTATCATTCTCTACATTTTATCTGGATTACAATTGTAGGCAGCAAATATTTGGCAGTAGCATGAAAGAATCTTCCCCAATCTCAAAACCAGAAAGATACGGTAAATTCAAGCATTGTTCCTAACAAGTAAGATAACTTTTTTTTTTTAAGTTAAAAGTTCAGGATTTATAATCTTATTGGTCTGTAAAAATATAAATTTGTGTATTAAAGATGGGTTTTAGTAATAAACACAGCAGTTTTGTTTGTTTTCCATATTTAGTTACAAGATGGGTGTCTTGAACACTTCCAGTTAACAGAATGAAGTCTCTTCTGATGATGTCAGTTTGCAGTGTTCCAGTATTTACTGGCTGTGTGCAACTTCTGGCCAGGAATCTTTGTGGAAGTTTAAAAACAAAATGTAAACTAGGGAATACACTGCTTATCTTCTAGCAATAAAATAAAACATTGCTGAGAAACATTAGTATTAGAGGACCCCCAAAATAGGTGCCTGTTCAATGCTAGTCTTCTTTTCTCCCTATCCTATACTTTAGTTATCATCTTTGTTATGTGACAATTATCCAGAGGAACACTTTATCTCAATTATCATGTTTCTTCCCTTTTCATTTTCTTCGGCACATAAAAATGAAATGTTTGCTTTCAAAGCATGAATTGGAGTGTATGGTTTTCCCCCTAAGGAGTAAACTTAATTTAATTAATAACTTCAAAATCCCTTAGGTAATAGGAAATATGCATAGTTATTACAAGCCAGTGTGTGTGGAGTAGGGGGAGAAGGGAAGATGACTCAGTAGGAGGTAGAAGCAGATAACATATGTGCAAATGGAAGTTAGAATCTGGGCAAAAATCCAGGAGTAAAGGGTGCTAAGTTAGTCTCAAACAACTTGCATTGCCCAGGTGTATTCATGTCGAGCCAAGAGAAGGTTGCAAGCTTGTTGTAGATGACTGGTCCAGCTCATGTGAGAGCATCTTACTTCCTGCTTTAGGTGTGCTGGCTGTAAATAAACTTGATTTTTGAACAGCCACATTTACAAGCCAGAATCAGCAGGGAGGATTTGCCATAACAAAGTGCTTTCCAGGCATCACAGTGTTCTCTTTAAAGAGGGAAATTTCCTCAGTGCACTGCAAGTGTGATTTGATTTACAAACAGTTGATATAAAAGACAGGACCGTAGTGCTGAAAATACCTGAGAGTTCATCTAATACAACATCTCCATTTTATAAAGAAAGAAACTGAGGATGACAGGGGACAAATGACTGGGCTAACTAAGCAAGCTGAACAGCCTGGAATTCCCAAGCCTCCTGACTACCAGGGCAGGGCTCATCCCACGAGGCCACACCAGTGATTTCTTAGAGCAAGATTCGGATGTATTTAACCTGAAAAGAATCTGTATTCTTTTCCCCAAACTCCTCACCTACTTCAAAGATGATCTTTGGTAATTTTATAGAGTCTGGCCCATAGCATTTTGAAGTGGACCCTCAAAAATTCACTGTGCAAGTATTTTTCTAATCTTAATGATGATAATAAGGAAAAAAAATAATGTTTCACACTTGCCTAGGGCTTATTATGTGCCAGGCATTAATACAGGCATTTTATGTCAACTAACTCACAAAAACCCTTATCAGGAAGGGACTATTATCCCCATTTTACAGATGAAGAAACTGAAAGCAGAGTAGTTAAGAAACATGTCCAGAATGTATATGGTTGATAAGTGATGCAGTTGGGATTTGGACAAAGCCAACAAACAGGACTTTAGAGGCTGTGCACTTAAATACAATGCTGTATTTCCTCTGGAAAAACTGTTATCCTACACTACTACTTCTCTATAAGGATAAGGAGATTTTTCTAGTGGCCACATTAAAGTAATTTGTTGAATCTAGTTTCTGTCCCTTCCCTTATGGTAGTCCCTATGGTGGGAGGTCTGGCAGGGAAGAATGGAGAGCCAGAAGATACAGGTGTGATCTAAATTGCACTGTAAATGCTCCTCAAATGAGGCCACGTTGGAGAAGGCAGAGATTAGATTTTCTGCAGTTTTATTACACTTCAAGAAATACAACATTTATCGATTACTTTAAGTACAGGTCTTCAATATGGAAAGAGCAATGCAGTCTAAGTAAAACGGAGCAGTTACTTGAAGTCAGATAAAACAAGCAGGCTATTATTTCATAAATGACATTTTAATTATCACCAGGAGGCCATTAAGAATGCATCATGGCAGTTTGCTTGGTTCCTTTTAGAAAGATAATATTGACAAACTGCTACGAAATTGCAGTTCAGAAAACAGTATAAATTGAGATTGGTAATAAAACACATATTCACTTGTGTACCCTAAAGCAATGATGAACAATTTGAAGAGAGAAGACAAAGTTAAAATTATATTTTTCTTTTTCAGGGAGAGGCAGAAGAGAAAGTCATTTGCAGGAGGACTGTTAGGTCTGTAAATTTATTACCTATGTGAGTTACTTGATGTGTTTAGCATAGTAATTTGAAGTTTCAGCCAACCAAGCACAAGCCACTCATTTGCCGAATGCCCTTGAATGCCAATGCTGCCTTCTTCTCGAAAAAGTCCAGAAGATTGTCTTTAGTGACCTCCAGTCTGGAGGATTTCAAAACAGCTTAGTTTTGGATATAGTCCTGAGTCTCAGCAAGGATGACTGGCATAACTCCAGAACCTTCAGTCATCTTTACAAATTTCACAGCTTCCTCCCTTGGTGACCAGAGGACATTAGGAAAGTTTTTCATATTTAGCTTCCATCCAAAAATTGAAGGGCTTATTGCTTATCATGACTGGTTTTCCTCATAATTAAAACCAGTGCAAATATTCTTTGCCAGTGATGTGGGTGGTTACTCTAGATACCACAGGAAAACCATTCAAGCCACTTACCTTTTATCTCTTTCTCCCAGGAAATACTTTTCGTATTGGTCTCTTTGGTTATTAAACCAAAGGGGAAAAGCCGTGGTGACTGATTCCGTTATAGGCTAACCACAAGAGAAAATTCTTGAGACATCCTTTAGACACAATATAATTTACTTTTCTTTCCTTAGAATTGTTCCAAAGATAGGGATATTATTAGGATCTAGGGATCATTAGGATTCCTAGGGGAAAGGTGAAGATGAGTGGTAAATTGCAATTCTGTAGCCACATAGCAGGTTCTATTTTTATTTCAAGATAACTCCCCACCTCTTGCCTTCTTCTCTATATTCATTAATTTATTTCTTCAACAACTATTATTAAAGAGACACTTTCTGTGCCTAGATTCATCTATCTCCAAAGAGACTTTGGTCTAAAGAGGAAGTAAAAGAAACACATAAATAAATAGAAATGACAAAGAAAAAAAGAAATGCCATGAAAGTGTTATATAGAAAATGATGGTTTTACATGATATCATAAGACACCCAGCAACTCTGTTTCAAGAAGGTACCTTGAGTACAAGTGTGTATCCCCATTAAAAAGACCTCATTGAAAAGCTCAAAAAGATTAAAAACAGGTTTTAAACTATAACTATAAAGATGACAAAAACGAGCAAGAGATCTCACTAAAATTCTGGAAGGTAGAATGGATAGAGTGATAGTTAATGTACTCACATATAGCGATGAACCAGAATATATTAAGAAAGGGCTTCATCCAAGTGGAAGGATGGAGTCTTTGCCCCACAGAAGTTGAAAGAGGCTCAGAGCTCAGAGGACACAGGGTAGATGAGATCAAGATGACATAGGAAGCTGGGCGCCTGGGTGGCTCAGTTGGTTGGGCGACTGCCTTCGGCTCAGGTCATGATCCTGGAGTCCCGGGATTGAGTCCCACATCGGGCTCCCTGCTCAGCGGGGAGTCTGCTTCTCCCTCTGACCCTCCTCCCTCTCATGCTCTCCGTCTCTCATTCTCTCTCTCTCAAATAAATAAATAAAATCTTTTTTTTAAAAAAAAGATGACTTAGGAAGCTAAAGGTAGAACCCTAATGATCATTTAACCCAAAATCAAAAAAAGAAGTAAACAGGGGCGCCTGGGTGGCTCAGTCAGTTAAGCAGCTTCCTTTGGCTCAGGTCACGATCCCAGGGTCCGGGGATCGAGTCCCACTTTGGGGTCCCTGTTCAGTGGTTCTCCCTCTCCCTCTGTTCCTCCCCTGCTCATGCTCTCTCTCTGAAATAAACAAATAAAATCTTAAAAAAAAAAAAAGTAAACAGACCTCTCTGATGAAAATTAGGAAGGCAACATAGGAGTTGGAGCATGGGTAAATCTCTCTTAAATGAAGCATCTGGGACCTGAAAGATTAAGGCTGGCTCCTTAAACTGAGGCTACAAATATGTGGGCAGAGATCATAGTGAACTTCTAATTTTTAAATATAACTAGGCCATGAAGAATAAGCCTTCTTTTCAGAAAAGCCTGAAACATAAAATGTGAAGAACGATGATAAGAACATAAGAATCAGTCAGGAAAATTTAACATAAGAAAGACGTTACAGGGGCGCCTGGGTGGCTCAGTTGGTTAAGCGACTGCCTTCGGCTCAGGTCATGATCCTGGAGTCCCGGGATCGAGTCCCGCATCGGGCTCCCTGCTCGGCAGGGAGTCTGCTTCTCCCTCTGACCCTCCTCCCTCTCATGCTCTCTGTCTCTCATTCCCTCTCTCTCAAATAAATAAATAAAATCTTTAAAAAAAAAAAAAAGACATTACAAACAATAAAAATCAGAGAATAAGAAAAGATTCGGAAATTTAAAAAAATATATATATATATATACATGATGAATGAAATTTAAAGATATTTAACTGGAGAGTTGGGTGATAAGAATAAGGAAATTCCTCATATTAGGAAATAAAGGGACAAAGGGAGAGAAAATATGAGGGAAGATAAATAACGCAGGTCAATCCATGAAGACCACATCTGACTAACAGGGGTTCCAGACAGGATAATAAACATGAAGGATTAAATGTGCAAAGAAACATTAAAAAAAAAAAAAAGTATTTTCCAGAGCTGAAAAATTATCTTCAAATGGAAAAGATCAACTGCAGGTTTGGCACAAACACCTTTTTTTGAAAAGTAATATACGTAGACCTATTGTGAAATTTCAGAATACCAGGACCAGGGGTCAACAAACTTTCTGTTGAGGATCAGAGAGTAAATACCTGAGGTTTTGCAAACCATAGAGTCTCTGTCGCATCTACTCTACTCCCCTGTTACAGCACAACAGCAAACATAGACAGTATGTAAGTGAACGAGCATCACTGGATTCCAAAAGAACTTCAGGTGCAAAACAGCTGGTGGCCTGTGTTTGGCCCATGGGCCATAGCTTATTGACCCCTGGCCCAACGCAGAGAAAATGTCAAAAACAAAGAAAGAAAAAGGATAAACAAAAATGAAAAACAAGCAAATAGCCAGATAACCTATAAAGGAATAAGTATCAGAATGGTATGAATAATACTGACTGATAAGATAGTGGAATAGTGATTCAAAGTTCTGTGGAAAATACACAGTCATGCACCTAGTTATTATTATTTTTTTTTAAGATTTTATTTATTCATAAGAGACAGAGAGAGGCAGAGGCAGAGGGAGAAGCAGGCTGCCTGTGGAGCAAGGAGCCCAATGCGGAACTCAATCCCAGGACCCTGGGATCATGATCTGAACCTCAAGCAGATGCTTAACCGACTGAGCCACTTAGGTGCCCCTTGTGTATCTAGTTAAACTAGCGAATGGGAGGGCAAGACTTCAGACAAGGACTCAGAAATTTACCTCGCAAATATCTTTTATGAAGAATTTACTTCAAGGTGAACTTTAGTAAGACCAAAGAGAGAAATAGGGGGAAAAAAACCCCACAAAGAACAAAATAGAACCCAGAAAAATAATATATCCAACCTATAAGTAACCCTGAGTAAGGCAAGGGAACAGAAGGCACTGCAAGGATGGTATTTGGAAAAATTAAAAACTTGACTGAATACATAATACAGCATTTGAAAGAAAAAAAAATAAAGGTACAAAAAAGACAAATAGTGACAGTAGAAAAATCAATTAGAAAAAGAAAGCATTTAAAACCCAAACAGGAAAGGACACATAATCATAGCATTCTGCTTGTCTATGTAATGAACAGATGAGTATTTGCATGGATTGTCAGGAGAGGAAATCCTGGTCCATGCTTTGGAAACCTGAGAAAGCAAGCACTGGGAGGGGAATCGAAATGATTTTAAGATGGCGAGAGCATGGACTGCACACATTGTAAGAGGCGAGATCAGAGGGCCTTGTGTGTTATGCTAGAAATTTCTTTTTTCTTTCTTTCTTTCTTTTTTTTTTTTTCCAGGAATTAGAGGCTACTGACAGCTTTAAACACAGAAGTAACAAAAGTTCAGTTTCTGACATATTGCTTTGGTGGTGGTAATAGACCAGAGGTAGAGGTAGAGGAGAGTGAAGGCAGGGAGAACTTACATGGGGGACACGCAACTGAGGAGTTCCATTGGGCCTTTTGTTGCAGAACTAGAATATCATGGTAACCAGTAAAGAGGCATCAATACTGTGCATCCTAGAACTCTTCTATGAGCTTTTGTTTGAAGATGACCAGCTCTTGTTTATCTTCCAAATGGGGAGGGGAATGTAAGAAAACATTTTGGGTTTGATACCTCCAAGAGCAACACAGAAGCAGAAGATACTTGGAACAGGGGCACCTGGGTGGCTCAGTCGTTAAGCGTCTGCCTTCGGCTCAGGTCATGATCCCAGGGTCCTGGGATCGAGCCCCGCATCGGGCTCCCTGCTCAGCGGGAAGCCTGCTTCTCCCTCTCCCACTCCCCCAGCTTGTGTTCCCTCTCTCACTTTATCTCTGTCAAACAAATAAATAAAATCTTAAAAAAAAAAAAGAAGATACTTGGAATGGAGTAAGCAGAGGATATTTTTCAAACTTCAAGTTTTTATTACAGAGTTCCCAAACTTCCACACCTCCAGTAAAAAACTGAATATTGGGGCACCTGGGTGGCTCAGTCAGTTAAGCCGCTGCCTTCGGCTCAGGTCATGGTCCCAGGGTCCTGGGATTGAGCCCCGCATCGGGCTCCCTGCTTGGCGGGGAGCCTGCTTCTCCCTCTGCCTCCGCCTGCCTCTCTGCCTACTTGTTCTCTCTCTCTGTCAAATAAATAAATAAAATCTTTAAAGAAAAAAAAAAAAACTGAATATTGTCCAAGGTCTGAGAACTTTTGTTCTTGTTTTCAGTCATTATAGCTTCAGAACTAACGCACTAAAACTGTGGTACTGATAGGATAGGGCAGCTACTCTTGTTAAGGGTATCCATCCTCAATTTCAGTCTCCAAAGAACAGACCAGATTCAGGAGTTTGAGTGGGCAGAGGCTTGGAATCGGCATTTTGAACAGATGTTTGGTAGCTCTGGATTCAACTATACTAACAGGGAAAAATATATACTTAGTCAATATCCCTTCTTTTAATCTACCTACATCTCACTTTACATAAATATTCTTTGCCATCAGTTCTGCTATCAGTTTGTGGGATGAACTCTGAAGCTCAGATATAAGCTTGTCATTTTTAAGATAATGTCCTCAAATTCTACCAAATAATTCCTACCCTTTGCTACCCTGTGTTATTTAATTTGGCAGAGAACTTTGGGCAACATTTTCCATAATTTTTCTCCACCAATTTGGTGCCATGCTGTTTGGAGTTAGAGTAAAAACAAATTATCTTAATGTGAAACTATATATAACCTGTGGAAAGGTAAATATTTAATTGTGCCTAAATTTAAAGTGGTATTTTATTTTCAGGATAAAATTACGTTCAAGAAATTGTTCTGTTTTCTGAAATTATCTTTCTTTTTAAACCGTCTTTACTGAGATTTCTGTTTACTCTCTTACCAAGTTTAATTACTGCTTTTAAAAAGCAAAGAACTTCATGTCCCACACTCTGCTGCCTAACCTGCTCAAGAACAAGTTCCAGAGAGATTGTCATATGTGAGTTTGACCTAGAATATAGGTATTCATTTGGTTTCTGTGCTGTTTTCCTCAAAATAAAACTATGTGCTCAGTTCAGATACATTTGACATTGCAGTCAGTTAATATAATGGGAATTATTTTCATTTTTTTTTCACTGTATAGCACGAACATTCACTGAAGAATAAGAAATGCAAATAGAAGTATCTGTGATGAGGCACTCAAAGCTTAATGACGGATTAGGAGAAAGTAGAATCTTGGGAAGCAGAGCACTGGTAGGTTCTCAAACAGGGGCATATGAAGTTAGAGACACTAAGATATTCTTCAGTAGAGTGATGAGTCTGAGACTTTATTTGTCCCTAGGATTCTTCAAATCCAGAGGAATTATAACCATAGAGTAACTTCGTAATTCAGTTCTCCTTTGGTGGGTTATGGATAGAGGTCAAAAGGAATGCACATGAATCTGGATCTAAACCAAGAATTTTCCCTATTAGGAAATAAGTCCCATAAGGACAGGGACTTTGCCCAGTTCACTTTCTTTCATCAGTTCCTAGAACAGAACAATTGCTCAAAAAATATTTGTATTTGGAAGGTAGGAATGAGGGGAGGGAGGGAGAGAAGGAGGGAGGGAGAAAGGAAGGAAGGGAGGAAGGAAGGAACTAGGAAGACACTACGCCAGTGACGTATATACCTTAGTATTATTAGAGCAAAAGAATGAAGCCCTGAAAATGAAGTGTAGTAGATTCTGAGGACACAAGATGACTTTATCAGTCCTCTGGTCCCAGGAGCTTCCATCCTAAAGGGAAAAGCAGATACAATGTGGTGGCTATTTCAAGGATGTGGACTAAGTATTATGGAAGCAGAAAAAAAAAGAGTTAGTAATGAGTAAAAGTGAGACTAAAATCTAAGTCCTCTAACTTTGAATCCTATCCCTTTACATGAAGGTTCTGTATTCGTTAGGTCCACCTTGGTAGGAAGTATTATTAGTTTTCACTCCCAATTGCTTCAAGTTTTAAAGCCATATTGCAGGTGATGTCTAGAATGCCTTTTAGCAAGTTACTAGGACAGACTATTGAGGAAGAATAGTAAACTAGCTTTCTTCTTATTTACCAATTACTTCCAGAGCTCTGATTGTCATCCCAATGCCATCTAGAAATTCTGATCTTGCCCCAGTGTCCCATAGTGTTAACAGTGCTCAACCTGGCCATCACTATAGCCACATGGATGGGTCTATCATGTAACAGGGAGTCAGGGTGCAATAGAAGCTAGCCCTCAGGGAATCACACAGAACTGTTTTTATCTATGCTGCAGACAGAAATCTGGGTGTTTCCATGTGTGCTACACATGTGAATGTACCTCACCTGTGTGTTGAAGTGGAAAAAAGCTGGAGAACTGCCACAATGGGGAAAAGCCTATTTTAGGATGCAATACAAGTTCAAGACAAGATTCCTTAAGTAGGAATTGCTCTTGAGTTGTTGGTAGAGGAGAAGCTAACCAAAGAGACAAACCTAAAAAAAAAAAAAAATGTACGGGTAGGAGAGGGAAGAGGGAATAGGACTTTGATTAGTTATGTAAGGTCCAACAAATTTATTCTGTAGCACTGACTAATTCCTGGGCATCCTCCAGTTTGAGAAGCATACGTTTTGCTATTTTTATTTGATATTATGACATATCCTAAGATTATTGATAATCTGATACATTTTTGTAATGCTTTACATAAAATAGCTAAATTAAGCGAATTGCTCTGTGGTCTAACAACTAATTTTAGAAGATTTGGATCACAGTGCTGCTGAGTCCTGACAACTTGAAATACAGTCAGGCGCAGTGTGGCTAACCCATTCAACTCCACACAAAAAGCAAAAAAAACTTGTAGTTTTCCTAACCCATAGGATTTCAGTCAAAGAACCCATGCAGTGATATAAGAGACAGAGAAATAAAGGAAAAGGTAAACATAATGCACACATCATTAAATGGTTTAAATATTGGTAGACTCTTGTGA
Organism: Mirounga angustirostris; assembly: GCF_029215605.1. NCBI lineage: Eukaryota > Metazoa > Chordata > Mammalia > Carnivora > Phocidae > Mirounga > Mirounga angustirostris. Next base: position 83,703,470 of record NW_026991720.1, on the reverse strand, counting down.
TTCCTAAATTGTTTCATACTTCTCATCTGCATTTAATTGTAAATGCAACTGATATTGGATGACTTGATTTCTTAATGGTTAGATTCACATTTATTAGAGTAGGGATTTGAGAACAAGGCTTTCAAAATATCAGACTATTGTGGTTTTGCTTGCATATATCTTTACAAGGTTTCTTCAGCAATCTTCAATCCAATATTCCTAGAATCTTTGTGATATCTGACACTCTGTTTTCCTCCCCCATACAGAATCATTCACTTGGTAAAATTTGCATATGTCTATTTAATAATCCAAGAAAAATAGGTATGTGACACTTCTTTATTTTTAATTACCATATAACTGACATAGAATACAATATAAAAACAGTATATTCTAAAAACCTCTTCCAAATATTGAATTATTTTGGATTTAACTGTCTTCTTGGGATGTCTTCAAAGAATTGTTCAATGTTAAGTAACTAAATTTGCTCGCACATTAATTTAAAAAATATTTATTGAATGCTTTTTATGAATATGGTATGTTAAACTCTAGGGATATTATGGTAAAGAAAACAAACTATATGTTCTCAAAGACTGTATAGTCTAGTGGCATGGAATTAAATAGAGAATTGCAATAAGGTACGGTGAATACAGCAAGAAGAGTTTAGGATGGGGATATCATATAGGTATATTGGGCAGTTGGGGAGAGCTGCCAGGAGAAGTAGCCTCTAAGTAGAGGCCTGAAAGGTAGAAGGAATTAGTTTGGTAAATAAAGGTAAAGGAGGGTGGTGAGGAAGTGATTGTATGAGAGGAGTCTAGGCAGAGGAAAAAGAGCTATGAGAGGGCATAGCCCATTTGGGGAGATATGGGGGATTAAAACTCAATGTCTGGAAGAGAGGACATGACACTACAGAAGATGGTCAAATAAACTTTATTAAGGAGTTTCAACTTCCTTTTGAAGGCTAGGAAGAGCCCTGAAGGATTCTTAAGCAAGGCAGTAAACAATCTTCCCTAAGGGAAGAGCTACTAACAGTGAAGTCTGAAGATGCTTCCCCTTCCCCTGAAAAGCACCAGCTGCTGGCTAGTTCCCTTGAATAAAGCCTACCAGTCAAACAGCCCTCTTCCTAACATGGAGAGGTATAAGACCTCTAAACTATGTCTCACTGCCTCATGTTGGAATACACACAGCCAAGAATCACTTGGCCTGTGTAGAAACCTCCAACATCTAGAGACCAAAACAAACAGAAAAGTAGAAACAAGGGGAAGGAGAGACTGTTCTGGGAACAGAAGAAAAGTTTTTTAAAATACAGATGTTATATCCATGAAATAACATAATGGGATACAAAAGACTGATCAACAGATTGAAGCAAGAAGGGAAAAAGAAACCTATAAATCATCCTATGGGTTTATGTCAAAAATAGTATCCACCAGCATTTTGTAAAATTATTGGTGCAGTTGAAAAGTTTATCAATACAGGGGTGCCTGGGTGGCTCAGTCGGTTAAGTGCCTGCCTTCGGCTCAGGTCATGATCCCAGGGTCCCGGAATTGAGCCCCGTGTCAGGCTCCCTGCTCAGTGGGGAGTCTGCTTCTCGCTCTCCTCCCAGCCCCTGCTCTCTCTAGCTATCTCTGTCTCTCTCTCAAATAAATAAAATCTTAAAAAAAAAAAAAGAAAAGAAAAATTTAGCAATACATAATTAGAAAATTAAGCAAATGCGGGGCATCTGGGTGGCTCAGTTGGGTAAGTGTCTGCCTTCAGCTCAGGTCATGATCTCAAGGCCCTGGGATTGAGCCCTGTGGCGTGTTCCCAACTCAGAGGGGAGTCTGCTTTTCTCTCATCCTCCCCCCCTCCCCCTGCTTGTGCTCTCTCTCAAATAAATAAATAAAATCTTTACAAAAAAATAGAAAAAAAAAAGAAAATTAAGCAAATGATAAAATGAGGCAGTTACTAATTCATAAAAAAATGATATATAAAATCATAGTACATCACTTGTCTCAGGACTGAATAATGCTTACATAATCATAAGAAAATAAACCATGAGTGAATTTAATAAAAAAATATCATTACCTCTGAGGGGCAGAGAGAGGTATAGGGTATATGAGGGGTGTATGTGGCATGTAAATGGAAAAGAGCTAAGAATATATACACTAGATCAGGAATCAAAATATAATTTCTAAAACAGAGAAACCAACAAATAAGAGTACAAGAATATGAGTTTAAAATGTGTAGTCCCATATCAGGTTGAATTACTAAATAAGTTAAAAGTGATGGTCTTAAAGTAGGAGAATGTGGGTTAGTAACAGGTATAGTAGGACTCTTGTTATTAAACGTTGGCCTTTTTTATGCTACTTGACTTTTTAAATATGTTCATACACTACTTTGTCAAAATAAAAATAAAGTAAAATATATTTATCTGGCCAATACTTTAGGGAAAGATGCAAATTTAATTTTTTTTAAAGATTTATTTATTTATTTTAGAAAGCAGGGGCAGAGGGAGAGAGAGAGAATCTCAAGCAGACTCTCCACTGAGCGTGGAGCCCTACACAGGATTCAAGCTCACCACCCTAAAATCATGACCTGAGCCGAAATCAAGAGTTGAATGTTTGACCGACTGAGCCACCAGGTGCCCCACAAATTTAATTCTTGAATCTGATTCATCCTCTTATATTGTATAGTAAAGCAAATGTGTATTGCAATAAACTAAATATATCTTTGAATGGTCTCAAAGATTTGAAAATGTGGGTTTGGGGGCAATCATTCTTTTTTTTTTTTTTTAAAGATTTTATTTTTGTATTTGACAGAGAGAGAGAGACAGCGAGAGCAGGAACACAAGCAGGGGGAGTGGGAGAGGGAGAAGCAGGCTTCCCGTGGAGCAGGGAGCCCGACGCAGGGCTCAATCCCAGAACTCCGGGATCACGATCTGAGCGGAAGGCAGACACTTAACGACTGAGCCACCCAGGTGCCCCGGGGCAATCATTCTTAATCATTTTTTCACAAGAATATTCTTGGCATTCTTTCTGAAATTCACCTGCTGAGAAACAACATTTCATATATTTTGCATAAAAGGTCTTAGAAGTCCTGTCTGCCTCATCTCAGGAAATTTTGGTTGTTTACTTTAAGGTAATGTAAAAATCCTATTTTCTTTCAGTACTTTGGGAGCATCCTTAAGATATATTCAAATTCTGACCAAAAGAAAAAAAAAAAGGATATATTCAAATTCTGCATCCTTACTGGATGCTAATGTAATTCCAACTTTAAAAAATTTTAATGGCTGAATGTTTTGGACAATGATATCTCCCCTTCACCCCCGACACAATCACTTTCTCAAACTTTCCTTTTCCAAAGCAAAGAAGTTCACATCTTTACACTTTGCAATGTAACCTATGAAACATAGTAACATACTTGGAAGGATTTACATTAGGGAAACAACAACAAAAAATACAAGCAGAAAATATTAAGCTTGAATTGTTTGTGTATCAAACAATTCCTATGGGCTTGTTCCTATCCATATATAATATAATCAGCACAAAAGCTTCCTTCCTGTAATGATGACGGAGGCAAGCTAGATTCCTACTTAGCTGAATCTCTTAGATTTGAACACGAGGAATCATCAATAGAATCTGTCCCACAATTAAAGCTACATAGACAGTTCTACTGCTTAACTGTTGTAAGGATTTGAAAGGTTAACTCTACCATACTCTTGTTTTTCTAACCCAAATTCTGGAAGAATAAATCTTTTTTCTCCTCTCACTCCTTCCTTTCTATATAATTCCCAGAAGATCAAAAACCTTTTCTCTCCTTTTGAAAGATGTCTTGTCTTGAATACTTTGAAGCAAGTCTTTGTGAACATTTGATTTAGTCTCCACACTCAAAACTGAGTAGAAATGTTATGTTCTCTCATTTAAGGGCATTTTTGTTTAAATCTGAGAGCCTTTTCACAAGAATAAGACAAAGGAAAGGGATGGGAAGTGCAGGCAAACTGACATATATAAGATTGGACACATTAGCAAAGAACCAGGCATATGATTATGTGAAATGGGGGGGGCAAAAGAAATGGGGAAAAATATCTTTTCACAGAATGTTTTTTATGCTTATTTTGATCATTTAAATAATAAACCTTTTCTATCAAATACATTATTAGAAAAAAATAAACCTGCATATAGATTAGGAACTTCATTTTAAAAAGTAAGTCCTATCACATAGATTTTGTTCATCAGGTTTCATTTATTCTTTGCTTTCAGCTTTAGAAAAGGAGATGAAATTAATTGATTAACCAAGAATTACAATAATGGGGAAAATTAATGGTGATTTTAAGAGCAATCTGATCAAAGCTTTAGCTCCCTGACTCTGAAAAGCCAGCTCCTTCTACAATAAGCAATCCCAGGCACTGGTTACTAGATGTAGGGACTCAATCTTTCAGTCATCAAAGACCTCCTGTACTTTTTCTAATTAAACTGACAGACACACTAAGGAGTGCCAAGAAAGCTGATAATGAAAAGTACTAAATCTTTTACAAAATTCTGAGCTGAACAAGGCACAGTATCTGGCTCAAAGGAAAAAGAAATACTAATTTTCTTATACATAATTAACTTAAATGTTTTTCTTAAAGGAGCAAGTAATGACAGGAGATGCTCTAATACAGGTTCCTCTTAATTTAAAAAATGAATCTGCTGCCTTCTAGCTCTGCTAGATGTCTATTCTGGGGAAATCTTATCTAGGCTGGTGACCTCAATGTCATTTTTGATGAGACAATAAGACCTGTATGAAGGCCATTTTGAAAGAAAAGAGACCTTGAAATGGACTAAAAAATCCAAAAGGTGAAGCATTATTGATTTAGGGGAATTCTGGCAGAGAGCATTTCTATTTTCTTAAAATCTACAAAGGAATTTATAAAACTTATGAGACCTGTTAATTCAAAAGGCTAATATTTATTGAATACCTACTGTGTGCCAGGTAGTATATGAGGCAGCAGGAATACAATAATGATCAAAAGCAGAAACAGTCCCTGCCCTTGTGTGGCTCATAGACTGGTAAGGAATATTGGTGCTAATGAAATAACATAAAAATGAATGTATAATGGCATTTGATATGTAGATATATAGATATCCAGAGAAATAGGATTGATTCCAATATTTCATGCAGCATTGTAGACTAAAGGAGTCAGGAAAGGTTTCTTGAGGAAGTGGCTCTTGAGCTGGTGTCTAAAGAATGAGTAGGATTTAACTAGGGCAAAGAACTATTGGGGAGAGGAGAGTGTGGGTAGGGAAAGTTCTTTAAACAACACAATAGGCATGGTGATCCTAAGATGTCAGGAAACAGCGCATTTCAAGGACTGAGGGAAGGTGGCTGAAATATATTGGTGTGCGGGGAGAGCACTGGGAGACATGATGCTCCTGAGACAGATACGAACTAAAGGGTTTTGAAGATCACTCAAGGATTTTCGTCTCCCCTGCCCTTATTGTTCATTTGTGTGATTGATAATTTACTGATTACCTTTCATCCTCACAGTGACTCCCACTATTCCACACATATACTATGGACAAATATTTTAATGTTGAATGAAAATTCATTCATTGCACTGATATTTATTGAGCACTGTCTTTGTTACACATGCCACTCTAGGAATTGAAAAAATAACAGTGAACCAAATAGATCTAAATCCTTTACGGAGCTTACATTTATAATGAGGAAAACAGAGAAATAACAACATAAATAAGTAAAACATAAATTGATTAGGTGTTAAGCGCTAAGGATAAAAATGAAGCAGGAAATGGGAGCAGCAAGTATAAAAACATACCTTTGTGTTTGAATATAACCTTGCTGATATTCATTGTTGTTTTGTATGAATACATTTAAAGTCATGGAAATGGCATTGTGCTACAGATCTTGTTTAGTTTCTTATTTTTTTTCTACTTAGAACCATGTTCATAAGATCCTTCATGTTATTAGTACATGGAATCTTTTTTTCTGTTGCATAATATTCCATGTGTCTCCACCACATTTTATGTATATGCACTCTCAATGATGGAAAACCAGATTGCCTCCATTCCTTATTCTAAGCCATGGATCCATGAATTAATGTGTGGGTTGGGGGGGCTGGGGTGACAGTGGAAAAGCAGAGGGTGCTGGCTTTGCATTTAAAAAAAAATGCTGGATGTAATGTGAAAATTGGAGTGGAGAGAGTCTAAAACATATGTTAAGTAAGCTATTTAGGAGACTTCCTGCAGCAATCCAGGAAGAAATAATGCATCTTAGACAAGGTAGATGGTAATGGTGGAACTAAGGAGAAATGAGAGGATTCAAATAGTGTTTATAAAGTAATGTTGATTGGCCCTGGTGACAGAATGGATATGGAGGTGAGGGAGAAAGATTACATGGACCTAACACTGGTTAACATATACAATTTCACAGTGAAATATCCTTTAACAAGCCTATGCAGAAACAATTCACTAAATACCTACTATATCCTATTAACTGTACTAAGAGTTTAAAAGTCCAGTAGAGAGACAAAAAATGACAACCAAAATATAATTCTACAATTCCTATGATGAAAACCATAAGAAGGCCCAGGTACAAAGCATACTGAAATCTGTTTGGAGATGAACAGAATTTCACCAGGCAGACCCTGGAAGACAGCAGAGGGAAATCCAAGCACAAAGACATGCTAGTGTGGACGACTATAACATTTTAGAGCAATTTTAAGGAATTTGTGTATGCTAGATAGGAATTAATGAAGTGGAAGCTGGCAGGGATGAGAAGGACCATACCATTCCATAGCATAAAAAGAATTTTATGGAAAAGTTGATGGAAGCTATTTGAGCAGACAAGTAACCCTATTAGATTTGGATATTAAGATTACTTTAGCCCCAAAAGAAAAAAGGCCAGTAAGGATACTTTCAGTGTTCCCTGAGATGGTTAGAATATGAACAATGACAAGGATGCCGGGAACAGACCAGAGGGGTACGCTACGAAGATGCTACTTAAGGGTTAGGACTGGAAAGGACTGGATGATTGCTTGAATGTTGTGGGGAATCAAGGGTGACTCCTATGTTTCTGACTGGGGCAATCATGTTAACAGGTATGACGTTTACTGATACTGGGACTACAGTGGGGACTCAAGTTTTGAGGAGATGATGTGCTCAAGTTAGAATTTTAGTTTATGTTTCTTTGAAGGACAACACAGATAGAGGCTATATATAGGTTTAGACCCAGGAACTAGGTCTGAGTTAGGGATACAGATTTAAGAGTGGGTGTATGTGTAGACTGAGAAGGAAAAGAATTAAGACTAGCCAACTTCGTGAGGGACCAGGCAGAACAATCAGTGTAAGCAAAGGTGAATAAGACAGAATGGGCAAAGATAGTTAGGAGGAGAGGAGAACCAGGAAGAGGAAGAGAGAGGGAGAAAGAGAGAATATGACTATATGGTATTCCATATATATTCTCTAAATATATAAACATTTTCTAAAACGTTACACTGGTTTATCTCTTTTACATACAAATTCAATTTATCTTTGCATGTGATGGCATACTTTTAACAAAGAATCCAGGTTTATAGTGTTTGGATTTTATGGCATCAATAAAGTTTTAATCTATAGTTAAAATGACTGCTCTATAAAATTTCCCCTTGTCTTGCAGTTTACATGTCCTTGTATTCAACTTAACATACCCCTCCCATAATTTCCTCTATATTTTCTGCTGTCTTTGCATCTGTTTCTCATGAATCTGGGCTGTTTCTTCTATTAAAAAAAAAAAAAAGATCTCACCATTTCTAATTTTCATTTTACTCTCTTCCACATCCTCTATACATATTTGTAAATGTATTACATATTTTCCAGGGTCTGACAAGAGCCTGAATACTAATGGAATTAATTATATTAACAATAATAACCCAGATGTCACTGCTTTTTGAAAATACCTCCTACGAGGACCTTTGCCGTTTGCCCAGTGCCTATAATACTGCAGCAGGGTAGGATGTTGCTGCTAGTTTGTCCAGCATTTGAACCCCTTCTCTCTGTTTAAGAAGTCCATCATTGTGTGAATACTGTGAGAATAAGGATCCTGTTTCCTTTTCCAGACCTATGAAAAAATATCACTCTGAACCTGGGCAGCTAGGCGGCAGACATGTGACCAAATCTCAAGTCAATCAGACACTCTTGTTGAGGATTATGAATCTGGACAGATTAACCTAAAGAAGCAGAGAGGGACGAAAATGTTTTCGAGGATCCAACAGCCTAAGTCCAGGGGTAAGGCCCTGTGTCCTGGGCCAGCAGTGCCTGTAGCTGTCAGAAGTCAGAGACACTCAACAGGGTTCTTCCTTTGTAGTAAGCAACTTCTGCATGAAAACTGCATCATATATTCTATCTCATTAGTAGTCCAACATATCCCTGATGATAAGTAACATTCAGCATTTTTTCATGTAACTACTGGCCATTTGTAGATTTTCTTTGAAGAAATGTCTATTTAAGTCTATAGTCCATTTTTTAACTGGGCTATTAGGGTGTGTTTTTGTTTTGTTTTTATTTTTGTTTTTTAATCATTTGAGTTGTAGGAGTTCCTTATATATTTTGGAGATTAATCTTTTTTTTCCCTGCTTCCAAGAGCAATTTGTTGGTTACTATGTGGCAGATACTGGGGGTTCTAGGGCTATAAACATAAATAATAAACTCTTCCTGAATCAAAAATCTTAAAGTCCAATAGAAAAGACTTATAAACAAATGATTACAATAGAATTTGATTAAGTTAATAAACCTGTGTTCTCTCTTTCTTTGGTTTCCTGTCTTCCAGAAATACTTACTGCTCATTATATATTTTAATGTTTTTTTTCTTTTTACCTTTTGACCTTCTTCACCCATTGCACCCCCCCACCCCCACCTCTGGCAAACACCAATCTGTACTCGATCTATGAGCTTGTTTGTTTGTTTGTTTGTTTTAAAGATTTTTATTTATTTGACACAGAGAGATACAGCGAGAGAGGGAACACAAGCAGGGGGAGTGGAGAGGGAGAAGCAGGCCTCCTGCCGAGCAGGGAGCCCGATGCGGGGCTCGATCCCAGGACCCTGAGATCATGACCTGAGCCGAAGGCAGACGCTTAACGACTGAGCCACCCAGGCGCCCCTTGTTTTTGGTTTTGTTTGTTTTTAGATTCCACGTATAAAAGAGATCATATGGTGTTTGTTTTTCACTTATTTCACTTAGCATAGTGCCACTGAGGCTACCCATGTTGTTGCAAATGGCAAGATTTAATTCTTTTTTTATGGTTGAATAATATTCCATTGTATATACAGTTGACCCTTGAACAACATGGGTTTGACTGCACAGGCCCACTTATATGTGGATATTTTTCCAGAAATACATTGGAAAAATTTTTTTGGAGGTTGAGGTAATTTGAAAAAACTCAGATGAACTGTATCGCCTAGAAATAACAAATTAAGAAAAAAAATTACCTCTCATAATTGGAGAAACTGTATCAGAATCATCACAGGTGTTTTTTTAAAAAATGTAACAATGTTTCTAATACTCTATTATAAATATGACTGGGAAACTGCATGCCATAAAAATTTTATAATCATTCATTCATTAGTATATAGGCTAGGCTACCATAAAGCAATCATATTGCTGCTTCTTTGTTATTAGTGCATGAAGCATTTTACCTGGGAATAAATATGATTTTTTTCACATTATCTTTTTGTTTTTGATATCTAGTATTAGTAATACAAGGCATTTTGTATTATATAAGACAATATTGGTGTAGGTATTGATAGACAATTCATCTTCTAAACAGATGATGAAAATTTATGGTATTGATAAATATAGTATAGTACTGTAAATGTTTTTCTTCTTCCTTGTGACTTTCTTAATAGCATTTTCTTTTCTCTAGAACACTTTATTATAAGAATACAGCACATAATATATTTAACATGTAAAATATGTATTAATCAACTGTGTGATCAGTGAGGCTTCTTGGTCAACAGTTGCTATGTTTTTGAGGAGTCAAATGTTATATGTGAATTTTCAACTGCATGGGGTGTTGGCATCCCTAACTCCCACATTGTTCTAGGGTCAACTGCATATACCACAATTTCATTAGCCATTCATCCACCCATAGACAGACAGACAGGTAGGCTGTTTCATCCACCCATAGACAGGTAAGCTGTTTCATCCACCCATAGACACATAGGCTGTTTCTATATCTTTGCTACTGCAAATAATCCTGCAATAAACATGGAGGCAAATTTATCTTTTTGAGTTAGTGTTTTCATTTTTGTCAGATAAACACCTAGAAGTAAAATTGCTGGATCATATGGTAACTATTTTTAATTTTTGAGGAACTGTCATACTGTTTTCCACAGTGGCTTCCATTCCACCAACAGTGCACAGGGTTCCCTTTTCCCCACATCCTTGGCAACACTTGCTATTTCTTGTCCTTTTGTTAATAGCCATTCTAACAGGTGTGAGGTTTTATCTCATTGTGGTTTTGATCTGCATTTCCCTGATGACTAGTGATGTTGAACATCTCATGTGCCTGTTGACCAGCTGTATGTCTTCTTTGGGAAAACGTCTATTCAGATTTTTGCCTATTTTTAAAATGGGTTATTGTTTTTTTATTATTTGCCACTGAGTTGTATGAGCTCTTTATATATTTTGTATATTAGCCCCTGATCAGATACATGATTTGCAAATATTTTCTCCCATTTGGTAGATTGCTTTTTCACTCTGTTTATTGTTTCCTTTGTTTTGCAGGAGTTTTTTGTTTGATGTAACCCTATTTGTTTTTGTATGGGTTGCCTGGCTTTTGGTGTCGTAACCATGAAATCATTGTGAAGATTAATGCCATGAAGATTTCCCTTTATGTTTTCTTCTAATAGCTTTTTTTTTAAAGACTTTATTTATTTATTTGAGAGAGAGAAATGAGAGAGAGAGAGAGAGAAAGCACATGAGAACGGGAAGGGTCAGAGGGAGAAGCAGACTCCCTGCTGAGCAGGGAGCCTGATGCAGGACTCAATCCTGGGACTCCAGGATCATGACCTGAGCTGAAGGCAGTCGCTTGACCAACTGAGCCACCCAGGTGCCCCTCTTCTAATAGTTTTATGGCTTCAGGTCTTATGTTTAAGTATTTAATCTACTTTATTTTTATGTGTGGTGTAAAATAATGGCCCAACTTTATTATTTTGCATATGGATATCCAGTTTTCCCAGCACCATTTGTTGAAGAAACTATTTTTTTCCCATTATATATTCTTGGCATCCTTGTTGAACATCAGTTGACTATATATATGTGTAGATCTACTTCCAGACTCTCTATTCAGTTCCATTGGTCTACATGCTTGTCATTATGCCATTACCACACTGTTTAATAATATTAAAACTTCCAATCCATGAGTATGGAATATTTTTCCATTTGTTTGACTTCTTTAAATTTTTTTCATTAATGTTTTGAAGTTTTCAGTATACAAGTATTTACTTACTTACATTTATCTTAAGTAGTTTATTCTTTTTGGTGCTATTGTAAATGGAATTATTTCCCTAATTTCCTTTCAGATAGTTTATTGTTTGTATAAAAAGACAGAACTGTTTTCTTTTTTTATTTTGTATCCTACAACTTTACTGAATTCATTTATTAGTTCTAATAGGCTTTTTGTTTGTCTGTTTGCTTTTATGGAGATTTCAGTGTTTCCTATATATGTTGTCTCCAAATAGGGACAATTTTACTCCTTCCTTTTCATTTGGATGCCTAGCTTTTTGATTTCTTAGGCTCAACATAGATACCAGTCTACTGCAGGGAACACAAATTAAGATCCTCTCTTGATCTGAGGTCATAGGGGTTAATTATTCTTCATCCCTCCACTTTGGTTGGGGAGGAGTCATAGCATAACTTTCTCTTCAAAAACCCTTTCTCCCCCTTTCACACATTCCTACTCTTCCATGCCAGCTTCTTGCCACTTGCTGGGCTTGGGATCCAGTTCCTTTAGTTTCCTGGGCTTCAGTGTCTTCAGCTACATAATGGTGATAATAATGATATGATATCTACTTCATAGGTTTTTATGAAGATTGATGATTATATATATGTGAAGATTAAATTATTATCTCTGTATCTACTTATCTATATATCTTTGAAAGAGTCTAATATACAAGTAAAGGTTTCTTTTTTTTTTTTTTTAAGATTTTATTTATTTATTTGACAGAGAGAGACACAGCGAGAGAGGGAATACAAGCAGGGGGAGGGGGAGAGGGAGAAGCAGGCTTCCCACGGAGCAGGAAGCCCGATGCAGGGCTCGATCCCAGGACCCTGAGATCATGACCTGAGCCGAAGGCAGACGCTTAACGACTGAGCCACCCAGGCGCCCCCAAGTAAAGGTTTCTTATTGCTATTTTCATATCATATTACTATTGTCATTATTAATTGCTATTATATCTTATTGTCTCACTTGAAATTTCCATTTAACATTCTTTAATTCCTGGTATGACTATGTTGTTTTACATAATAAAATCCTTTTTTTATGTGGTTAAAGGGATGTTAGGCACTTAAATTATGAAAGAGAAATTTAAGAAATACTGTTTTGAAATCACAGTAGGTGTAATACTGGTCTTGAGGATATAACCACTTTTTGTCTTTATTACTACCTCTGGTCTGTCCTTGCTGGTTTACTTTGAGGGAGAACAAACTGACATGGCCAGGTTTCTAGAGGCTGAGTCCTAGTGACTACTCAGTACAGAGTTGGTTGTATGGACAGAATACCAGTACTACACATTGTAGGCTGCAAGAACTCTTAAAGGGCATCCAGCTCCATCACTTGACTTCCATGGTATACAATGGAGGCCTGCAGGGTTGAACGTTAGTGTTGTTTTCAAACACGAGCTCCAAAACACCAGTTCTGGGGAGATCTTAACAGAGCTCCATGACAATTAGTTCCATGGTCTAGCAGGTTTGAAAATGCCAGAAATACAAATTTAAACAGGTTTCTTTATTGTAAGACTTCTCAAAACTTTGAAATACAAATCCGTAATATAAATCTTTCAAGGACGATATGGTAGGTAGTATTCTATATTTTCCAAACTTGTTTGACCTCAGAATGTTTCCTCCCTCTTTGGGGGTGAGGGTGAAATTTCACTGTCCTATGTTCTTCTAAGTACACATCAGTAAACACTGGTTTAGAATGATGGGATATTACGGTCAGAAGGAGCTTGAAAGTCACAAAGGCACAACTAGAAGAGCAGAGACTTGGAGCCAGTCATCCAGATACAGAAAAGAAAACAGGGCAAAATTGACCTTGCATTGACTGAACACCTTTCCAATGGGAAAATGTTATTCCAAGCACAAACTCTGTGTCAAAAAATGTTGGAAGCAATTTCAAGTTTGTCACTTCCTACCTGAAAGACCTCCTGCAAGTTACTAACCATCTTTGAGCTTCAGATTCCTCCTCCGTGAAAAGGATTAAAATAAAGCACTGTGAAAATTATAGTGTGCGTAAAGCATGGTGTCCAGTGTATTAGTCCGGGTTCTCCAGAAAAACAGAACTAATTGGATATTCAGGTCTGAGAGTTAGGAGCACCAAGGGGTAGGGGAAGATCCCAGCTCAGTAGGACAGACAGCATATTCAAACATCCTCAACAATTTTGTTCTACTTAGGCTTTCAACAGACTGGGTGATACCCACACACTTTCGGGAGGGCCAACCCTTTGACTGTATTCACCAATTCAAATGCTCATCTCTTCCAGAAACACCCTCTCAGACATACCCAGAAACAATATTTAACCAGATATCTGGGCAACCCATGGCCCAATCATGTTGACACGTAAGATTAACCATTACATCTAGTATTGTTTTTGATGTTTTGATGTTGTAGTTATTTCAGTCCAAATATTTATCGATGTGTGTATCCCCTCTAGAACAGCACTACCAAGAGAGCTCTTAGCCCATGTTTGGCAACCCCAGCAACTATTTAACAATGCATTCCATTTATTATTTCATTAGCCCTGGATATTAGAGAGCATTTCTTTATATCAAGCCACAATCTTTGTCTCTTTATCTATTACTTGTCTAGTTCCACTCCTTAAGGTCACTCAGAACAAAATCTCATTTCTCTATCCTATGCAACTCATCAGTCATTTAAATACAGTGCTCATGTTCTCCTAAAGCCTTCTCAGTAGAGGTCTAAAACCGAGTTCATGACAGATTCAAGATTAGCATTTGCACTTGCAATTCCTAGGCCTCAACTGTATACTTGGAAAAATAGCTCTGCTTTCTCTGAGTCACAGTGCATCCCTACCAATTATTTGGTTTCCTGGAGTACTGCAATCCTTCACTAGCTATCTTCTGCATTCTAACATATTTTTTTAAAGATTTTATTTATTTATTTGAGAGAGAGGGAATGAGAGAGAGAGAGAAAGCACATGAGAGAGGGGAGGGTCAGAGGGAGAAGCAGACTCCCTGCTGAGCAGGGAGCCTGATGCAGGACTCGATCCTGGGACTCCAGGATCATGACCTGAGGCGAAGGCAGTCGCTTAACCAACTGAGCCACCCAGGCACCCCTCTAACATATTTTTAGAACTTGTTTTTTGCTGCAAATGAGGACAGATTCTGTTTCTTTTTTTTTTTAATTTTTATTTTATTTAAATTCAATTTAGTTAACATATACTGTTTTATTAGTTTCAGGGGTAGAATTTAGTGATTCATTAGTTGCATATAACACCCAGTGCTCATTTCATCAAGTGCCCTCTTAATGCCCATCACATAACTACCCCATCGCCCCACCCACCTCCCCTCCAGCAACCCTCAGTTTGTTTCCTATAGTTAAGAACCTCTTTTGGTTTGCCCCCCTCTTTGTTTTCATCTTATTTTATCTTCCTTTCCCTTCCCCTATGTTCATTTCTTTTGTTTCCTAAATTCCACATATAAGTGAAATCATACGGTATCTGTCTCTCTGACTCACTTATTTTGCTTAGCATAATACTCTCTAGCTCCATCCATGTCATTGCAAATAGCAAGATTTCATTCCTTTTTATGGCTGAGGAATATTCCATTGTATATGGATGTACCACACTTCTTTATCTATTTGTCAATCGATGGACACTTGGGCTGCTTCCATAATTGGCTATTTTAGATAATGCTACTATAAATTTCGGGATGGGGCACCTGGATGGCTCAGTCGGTTAAGCCATCTGCCTTCAACTTAGGTCATGATCTCAGGGTCCTGTATCAAGCCCTGAGAGTTGGGCTCCCTGTGCAGCGGAGAGTCTGCTTCTCCCTCTCCCTCTGCCCCTCCCCCCTGCTCTCTCGTGTGCACACTCTCTCTCTCAAATAAATAAATAAAATCTTAAAAAAATATCAGGATGCATGTATCCCTTTGAATCAGTGTTTTTGTATTCTTTGGGTAAACACCTAGTAGTGCAATAGCTGGGTCATAGGATAGCTCTACTTTTAACTTTTTGGGTACCCTCCATACTGTTTTCCAGAGTGGCTGCCCCAGTCTGCATTCCAACAGTGTAGGAGGGTTCCCCTTTCTCCGCAACCCCGCCAACATCTGTCATGTCCTGACTTGTTAATTTTAGCCACTCTGACTGGTGTGAGGTGGTATCTCATTGTACTTTTGATCTGTATTTCCCTGATGTCGAGTGATGTTGAGCATTTTTTTCACGTGTCTGTTGGCCATTTGGATGTCTTCTTTGGTGAAATGTCTGTTCATGTCTTCTGCCCATTTCTTGACTGGATTTGTTTGGTTTTTGGGTGTTGAGTTTGGTAAGTTCTTTATAGATTTTGGATACTAGCCCTTTATCTCATATGTCATTTGTGAATATCTTCTCCCATTCCGTAGGTTGCCTTTTGGTTTTGTTGACTATTTCCTTTGCTGTGCAAAAGCTTTTTATCCTGATGAAGTCCCAATAGTTCATTTTTGCTTTTGTTTCCCACAGATTTTGTTTCAATGTTGTTTGTTAGAAAATGTGATGGACACGAGGGTATGGTTCAGTTGACATCAAAGAGATCAGAACTTTCTAGAATACAACAAGTGCAGCCTGGGATGCAAACAACTCCATCAGACAATCACCCAGCTCTGAAGATTGCAGTATTGTAGCACTCTGAAAACCACAGTATTATATAGCACTATTTAATTCCTTCAAGCCCACTGCCAACAATTCTTGTACTTGAAAGTGGATTGCTAGCACAAAAAATTTCAAATGACTGTTCTACAAGTTGATATCACTGTACCTTGGCAAGGCCTGTCAAAGTCCATTCTCTCTCTAACAACTTGGCTGTCCCCTCCCCCCAACAGTTTCCCTTCCTACCCAAACTCTAGCTTCTCAACATTCTGTCTCAATATTTTCATGCTCATATTTAATGCATTTTGTTACCTTTGACAAGACCTTGATCGATATTTTGTTATTTTGCGGCAGCCGTGATCTACTTTCATTCACTCTTGGGAATGCATCTTTACTTTCCTATATGATTTTTATTTTTACTCTTGTTTCTGAAAAATAGGTGCCACAAGGAGGCATTTTTTCATTAATAGAAGAATTATGTAAAATTTAAATGAAACATGAAAAGGAAAAACACTTTCCAAGTAATTGGAAACCCATGTTGGAAGAATATAAATAATTCTATTAAATAATATTTCTGAGTCTAATTCTGTAAGAGTAAGTTACAGGAGTCTACCAAGAAGCAAGTGTGGTCTCAAATTATATATAATAGAATTAAATCAATGATAATTGTAAGGATACCCAGAATAGAAAATAAGCAACAAGAACACAGATGATGTGATTAACCAAGATGAGAATGAGTATTTACAGGGAATGGTTTCAAAATGAAGTAAAATTTCAAATTAAATAATAAATAAGAAAAAAAAATGAAAATAAAGTCGTGTCTTTCTGTGTTATTAATATCTTCATACTCAGAGACAATTATTTTTATCCCTTCCCCCAACAGCCTTCTAATTACTACTAGGAAGGCCTGCCTAGATAAAAGGATGAGGATTTGAAGATTAAAGAACAATAAAGAAGAAAATCTTATATATTTTCATCCTCATGGATATAATTTAATTTACTAAGTGATAAAGAGAAAATGAGGTAAAATATTAATTGAAATTATTAGTTCCATTCAGGCAAATATTAAGTATGTAAGACCCATTTGACAAGAGGGCAGTTTCCAATATACCACTGGACTTGTTGAACTACATAGAAAAAGTGGTGAATCAGGGTAAATTACATCAGTTTTTAGGCATATACCATGCCAACTGCACAACTTATTTTGAACAAAACACCTATATTTATGCTCATTTCTATGGCAGTGTTGTTTTCTGTGCAGGACAGAGAAATCATTTTAGTTAAATTTCTGTTGTATTCAACAACAAGCCATGGTCTCGTGGGAATATTTGTGAATACTGTCCCCATTACTCAGTAACCTATAGCTTACTAGTTTAAAAAAAAAAGTACTGAAATGCAAGAGCAGGGCGCCTGGGTGGCTCAGTTGGTTAAGCAACTGCCTTCGGCTCAGGTCATGATCCTGGAGTCCCAGGATCGAGTCCCGCATCGGGCTCCCCGCTCAGCTGGGAGTCTGCTTCTCCCTCTGACCCTCCCCCCTCTCATGTGCTGTCTCTCTCTCTCTCTCTCAAATAAATAAATAGAATCTTAAAAAAATTAAAAAATTAAAAAAAAAAGAAATGCAAGAGCAAAAACCAAGAAATAAGACCAATTGAAGTATAAAATGTAGCATATCCCAACAGGGGAAGATTTTTTGAATATAAAGTAGGAATATAGTAGGAATATAAGATACCAATTTTCAGAAGAAAGCAAAGGATAAAGAAAGCAAATAATCAGTGAGCTTTGGGTAGAAACAAAACGCTTGAATGATAAGTAAAAAGAAAATTTAAGTAATATTCCACTGTGTGTGTATATATATATATATACACACACCACATCTTCTTTATCCATTCATCAGTTGATGGACACTTGGGCTGTTTCCATTATTTGGCTATTGTAGGTAATGCTGCTATAAACACTGGGGTACATATATTACTCAGCCATAAAAAAATATGAAATCTTGCCATTTGCAACGACAGGGATGGAGCTAGAGAGTATTATTCTAAGCAAAATTGGTCAATCAGAGAAAGACAAATACCATATGATCTCACTCATATGTGTAATTTAAGAAACAAAACAAATGAACAGGGTGGGGGGGGTGGAGAGAGAGAGGCAAACCAAGAAACAGACTCTTAACTGTAGAGAACAAACTGATGGTTATCAGAAGGGAGGTGGGTGAGGGATGAGTTAAATAGGTGATAGTGATTAAGGAGGGCACTTTGATGAGCACTGGGTGTTGTATGGAAGTGTTGAATCACTGTATTGTACACCTGAAACTAATAGTACACTGTATGCTAACTAGCTGGAATTTAAATAAGAATGTAAAAAAAACTAAACTGTGACAGGATGAAAATATGACAGGAGCTAAATAATTGAAAAGAAAACAAACAAGAAGAGTACTAAAATGAAGGTTAGTGCAAAGGCAGGACTATGAATATGAAGGAAAAATGTGATAATACAATGGGGCAAGAAAGCTTACCAGTATAAAATATCTTTAACTTCTGATTAATATGTTTTGCTTCGAATATGAGTATATATAACACTCTGAATGTCAACTTTTCATGAAAACAAACCAAGGTAATGATATAGTATTTCCTTCCCAATTGGGGCTTTGAGAAAGTAGCCTGTACCTATCACTCCTTAAGATCCTTGGGGGACAGGTGACTGTCTCAAAAAGTGAGAAAAGTAATATTAGCATACTATTATGCAAAGATTTTTTTAAAAAAATGGATGAACTTGCACATTTGCATTTTATTAATACATTAATTTTAACAGTTTGGTAATGCACCAATAGTTTTATAGATCTATTTATATTTAGATCTATTTATAGATCTATTTTAAGTCTAGCATATTCATTAGTTGCTTTGCAAATATACAACATATAGGATTTCTGACTAAAAAAAAAAAAATATGACAAACATTACCAAGGCCAAAGAATATGTAGTTTCTAACTTCATTATAATTGGAAACTATCTAGTCATTTTTCTTAAGTATATTCATATACACTTAAAATGTTCTGGGCATATAAGAACATCATGTATTTGCATTTATAGAATGTGTTTATAAATTAATTATTGAGACAATTTAATCAAGTGTTAATTTGAATATAAATTTGAATACATATTATAATTTTTTTCTACTCAGAAAATAGCTAAAATATTTCAACTCATTTGCTTGGCATTTTCAGGGACTCTGGTATTCTGTTTAGGTGAATATTCTAGCCTTTCCCTTCAGAAGTTCAAACTTTTAAATTTTAATCACCTTTGAAAGAAATCTTTCTCAAATACTACTTTTCTGCATGTGACTTAACGTTTTCTGGATAGCTCAAGGTCATTATTAGGCAAATCAATAGCTGTGCTGGGTTGCAATACTCTGCTGTCCTCTGGGAGACTGATGAGTGCTTCCCCTAGAACAAATGACCCTAGGTGACTCTGTTCTTTAATTTCTTCTATACACTTTTTGTACTTTTCCCCTGTCCTCAATCACTGTCAGACTGTCAGTGTGTCAGCCTCCAGGAGTCTCCATCCCCACTTCTCTCTCCCTTACATAAATCATTGCATGCACCCTCTCCTAATTTGCTGCTACATTTTACTGTAAATGAGACTTATTAAATTGAGGGAGGATAGAGGAGAAGAGAGGAGAGTAGTTAATGTTACCAAACTTGCAAATACTATTTGAAAATGAGTGTTCCTGGACATCCTTGAAGGTAGAAATGATAGGAACCACCCTTTTTTGCGATAAGTTACACTTTAAGTGTAGTAATGCTTGCTTCATCTCTAGTGAAACCAGATAGCTGCATCAGTAGATTTTTTCCTCTGGAAGTTTAATGGAGAACTCAGAAAATGGGAGTAGAAATTGGAAGTATCTAATCCTCTTGGAAATAATCCGGAGGGACCTGACCTGGAGAAATCTTTCTGTTCTTGTGGGCTAGCCTTGAGGGAAGAGTTCCCTTTGGGAAATAGCACCCTCCAATATCAGCTCACAGTGCCAAAGGGCAGGTTTTTCTAGTCAAATGCATGCCTGTTGAGGTAACTTCTTATGTATGGAATGAAAGTAGGGGGGTGAGGAGAAAGAAAACTCATTGGAAAATTTTAAATCAACTCTTTTCCTTTGATTTACCCATCATCATAAGGTTCATCTCACTTTGAGCTTCCCGTATATTATTTAAAACTTTTTGTTTATTGACTCCATATGTTGTGTTCAGTATTTGGGTTATCATCAGTATTCCAATTTAAATTATGAATTTTTCATATTTATCATTTTGTCCATTAACTATGTGGCCAAAGAAATCGAACTTCACATATTATAAGAAAATTTAAAGTCACCCTCATGTAAAATGAAAGAGAAAGGTGAGATTGGAGTAAAAATCTTATTAGCAGTGTAGAATTAATAATGGAATAAAATATTATTTCCATTTCCTTTCCATTAATTCTCTAAGAATAAAAGAATAATAAAGAAACTCATGTTCCCTTATAGTTTATTGAAAACCAGCCAGAAAATGTTAGTGAAATGCTATACATTCCAAGCACCATATGTTGTTAATTAAAATGCCTTTACATTTCTTTAGTGAGAGAACACACATACTAATTCCTTTGTTTTAAAATAACTTTCTGAACTTGCATATTTTCTAATACAACCTAGGATCTTTCTATCTCTCCAAAGGTTTGGCCTCATTAATTCTATTCTCCAACTTTCACTGACTTTCTGTAGTAAAGGTAGAAAAATCAAGAAAGTCTTTGAAATACTTATGGAAAAAAAATAAAGAGAACATGAACAAGACAGGGCAATTACCATGAGTCCAAGAAGTATTTACGTAAGTACAATCAATAGAACTTGAGTGGAGAGGGGGTTTAATGGGAGATAGTTTTGTTGACCAAATCTACTAGGTTTTGATTTTGAGTGATTTGACAAACCATGAATTACCATAGTGAAAAAACCAGACTATGAGGAATGGCCACAGCAATACAGTAAGAACTGTATTCTGGAGACAGTGTGATAGTTTGTAGGGTACTGACAGACAAACAGGTATAGGAACTCAGAACAGGGACTCTCAAGGTTAATCATGAGAATTAAGACAAGAATAAAATTATTATAACTATAATACAAGATTAATCTAGTACAAGATTCTGAGGTCAAATTTGTGCTGCAGCTCCCTACTATTGATCTAGAACATTTTGAATTAGGAAGTGGATGTATCCTAGGGTCTCAGGTGAGGCTGAATTTCTATGTGGGGATTAAGGGGTTTCCATTGCTGACTTTGAGGAAAGAAACTAGACATCCATTCATTTTTTCAACTCATATTCACTGAGTGCTTCCTAGGTGCCAGAGACTACTCTAAACTTAAGAATTAACAATGATCCAAGTAAGTTATCTGATCTCTTAAAGTTTAAATTCATGTGGTTTGGATACTGACAATAACCAAATAGACAAATAGATACAAACTATAATCTCATTTATATAGTAACTACAATGAAGAAAAACAAATTAGAGGAAGGGGTTGGAGAATGTTGGCAGGTGCAATTTTGGATACGGTTGTCAGGTAAGTTTCCTGACGACTTTTAAATGAATATCTTAAAGTGAGAAAATAGAATATATAGTTATTTGGAAGACAAGGAGCCCCAGAAAATAAAATGACAAATTCAAGATCCCAGATGGGTAGGAATGTGTTTGTTCTGTTCAAAGAACAGAAGGGAGGCCAGCATAGCTAATATAAATAGGCTTATAAGTCAAACTCTCCATTTTATTATAACTAATAATTAATATCAATCTGTGTTTTTACTGGTCCTTTAAAACTCACATTTGTAGGGTCTTTAGAATTAGCTTTCATGAAAACAGTCTCATGCAGACAAGATACGTTGACCACTTATCCTAATTTTATATGGTTGTTACAAACAAATACAGCCTATAACAGATCTAAGAGAGCTGATTATTACATAAGGAAGGATAGACTGCTTCACCATATTAAATTTTAATCTAGTGTATGAATGATTTTCAGTAATTGCCAGAGTTTCCAAGCCTTCAACAAGGAAGAGCTTTCATGTGGTGTGAATCCTCTACAACATGATTGGTTTATTTAAACACAGGGCAGCAGGGTATTTTTAGGACTGTTACTTCATAATTTTTAGTGAAAGCACTGTGCATATATGTATGCTTTGCAGGATCAGGATGATCAATAGAGGCCTCAAAATTTCAGATATAGTTTTTGTGCATGAATGAAATGTGTAGCTTATAAAAACAATTAATAAAATTATTACATCTATTGTAACTTTTCTGGAGATTGGTAACCACGTTTTGAAATAAAATACTTACTTAGCAATAAAAATCGTTATGGGTTGTGAGAGAGCTGAAGAAGTGAGTCCTATGCCCTTGAATATTGGATTTATTTTAATGACATGCTCCAAAAAGCCTGCTCCTCTTCCTTTTAACTACAACTAAACAAAAATTTATACAGCTAACAGTAAACTGGTTAATGTTTTACTTTAGGTAATAACAAGTCATTTGAACAACATTCAATAAGGAAGTCATTTCATGTTCCTTGACTTTAGCTTTTAAGTTATAATTTATATGATAGTATTAAATTAGTTAATTAATTCCTTGGTTTGTTGCTTCTAGTCTCATTTGGGAGAAAAAAATACTTAGAAAGAGGCATTTGCATTACATATTTTGGAAAAAGCTGGGTTTATAAAAGGTCCCAAACCAAAAGGATATTTTGTCACATTTTAATGCACAATAATACATCTAGTTTTAGTGCCTTACACAAGAGCAAAGCAGCATGCAAAAATCATACACTCTCTGTCAATAGCTCTGAATACAGATTAAATCACTTACAGAAAAAAAGAAAAAAACTGGCATTATAAGATCCCAAAGGGGTGTAAAACTTCACTAATGTGTTTTCCTCTACTGGTTAAATAAAGATTTAATGAGCTTTATGTGTAAATGTTTAGTGTTCCTAAAATGAACACCCAAATGTATGGCTTAGAATCTTCCACAGTAGGAATATTGCTGAAAGAAAGAAAAAGGAGCAAGTATCAAAATAAAAACATGTTATAATCTGGATATAAAATAACAACTGGACCCCTTTAACTGCAAGCTCCAAGAATCTACTGTTGTTATAAAGGTTATTATTTATATGGTAAAAATTTTCTCTTGTAATAGAGTGTAAGGGAAAAGGAAAAACAATGACATTTTATCTCATTTTGGTCTCCTGGAATGACAATAATCTTAGCATCAGTTTAAGCACTGATCTGCCCTTCAGGAAATATTATTTACATTTCAGTGGGTAGAAACTTGGACTGATAGAAGAACGTTTTTTCTCAACACTATTTATAGTGCCAGCAATGATTTTTCTTTGGCTTCAGTATCCCTTTGTCACCCAATGCTATCTTGATTGAAAATAGAAATTCACATTTCAATAATAAATATATCAAGGCTATGATTTTTTAAAAAGTTGATGCTGATTTTAGTAAAATGAAATGGATTTATGTAAAATTTGTTGTATCTCTTCTCTCATCATGATCTGCTTAAGTTAGTTTCATAGAAAATTATTTGTACTTAATGATTTTTTTAAAGATTTTTTATTTGCTCATTTGAGAGAGAGAGAGAGAGAACGTGCCAGCAAGAGCATGAGCAGGGGGGAGGGGCAGAGGGAGAGGAAGAAACAGACTCTCCCTTGAGCAGGGAGCCCGATGCAGGGCTTGATCCCAGGACCCCGGGATCATGACCTGAGGCAACGGCAGATGCTTAACTGACTGAGCCACCCTGGTGCCCCTAATAATTTTTTTTACAGGATTTTATATGCTACACCAGGAAGGACCATACTTTTATGTATAGAAGAGAACATATTGAATTTCATAGTCCCTGTAATAAAATTGTTTAAGAAGGTAGGTGTGCTGTTTGCAGTAGGCTCAAGCCATATATGTTAGGTCCATGATTAGGAGAAATCACAGAATTGAGGTGAAGGTGAGTGCCATATTGGTACTATATTCTGTAAGGTGCCCAAATAATTTGCTGGTCTTGATTTAGTCTTCTTAAGAATTGGGGCAATATTACAATAAGCTTATGTCTATCTAAAGGAAACACTGAAGTTTGGGATCAGTGGCTTCTTCAATAGATAGAAAAATAGCTTTGTTTCCATTTAAAAGCAAAACAGCAAAATACTGTAGTGGATGATATGACAGAAGTGCTGCTCTGGAACATGACTGTGGATGATCTCAGTAGATGAGTTAATGAAATGAGATTCCAGACACAGCTCAGGAGACATGGGGTTAGTTAATAATGACATTCAGAACAAAGGTTGAGGCAAATAACTGGTGCGAGTGGTCAGTGAAACCATGAATGCAACATTCCAGACAAATGGAAGAGGTAGGTCAGGCAGGATTCACGGATTTAGAGCCATGGGTAATTCAGCACTTTGGACAGTTCCCAAAGACAAGGCTTCCTTCCAGGCACTTAGAGTACTTATCCTTTAGATTACCAGATCAACTCACTTATTTAGACCTCTTGGTGTCTCATTCATACCTTCATGTGATCTTAATCCTAAAGGAATTATCTGCATTTAACAGAGCTCTGTGGTCTGTGTTTCATATGAAGCCTACACCTTCAGTCCTGACATAAAGGTTCATACTGTCTGTTACTTGATTTTATGTCAGGCTCACCACTGGGCTTTGTTCTATTAACTTAATTTTAAACTTGACTCAATATGAAAAGGTAAGGATGGGATCATCCAAGTCATGAAAAAGAGGTTGTTTACCAAGATCCATCAGAACCAAGTCCGTTGGGCCATATGCATGCAAGGGCACTCAGCAGCTGTTGTATAGCAGACTGAAATGAGGTGTTAGACTGAGCAAGGAGTTGGTGCTGCAGAGAAGAGACTTTAAGAATCTGCTAAAACTCTGCCTAGGATCATGTGGCATAACTGTAGATAGTAACTCAAGCACACTAAGGCCTTCCTTGCAGCCTCAGGTAAGTAAAAGAATTGCTCTTTTGGAGCAAGTAATTTGAGCCAATTTCTAAAAGGTAGATCTGCAATTCAGGACAGTCCATTTTGTTTCTAGTCAAAGGACAAACTGCATTTTATTTACATCTATTCACCAAGATTAAACTTAGAATTATTGATAGTAAGACTAAAATCCATACATATGAGAAATACTTAAAAGAATATATTCTTCCTCTTAACTACTTTTCAGGTAGGTGTCTCCTGTTCTGAAACTGATTGGTGGGGATGAATACTATAAGACTGGTTTTCTCAATGATGGGCATCTTAACTAGATATTTTACAGAGGACTTCCTTGATCTTTGCTAATTAAAAAAAAAAATGAATGGGTTCCCAGTTCCTGACAAGAAATGCACAAGTTAGGTTGCTAAGTATTTATGAGAAAGAAGAAGCAGGGGCTGTCTCCCTACCTCCAATTGCATCAGTAGTCTTGATGTTCTGGTGTGTGGGTTGGAATCAGTCTTAAGGGCCCAACATAGTTAACAGGTCTATAACCTTAACACTGAGAGTAACTCAATTTCTTGTTTTCTTTAGTGGACTTCCAGATATCAAAAATGAATTTTTTAGTCTGGCTGAGGGCTGTAGAGTACTGAGAAGGCATGCGAATGTTCTAGCAAGGAGGAAGGGATGGAGCAATGGCCCAAACACTGCAGAAGGAGGAATATATAACAGAAAAACTAGGACTTTACTGAAGAAATCTTATGAGAGATTGATATCATGAAAATTTGACAAATATAAAAGCTCTCAGGTCTTTCTTTGTCTAGGTGAGCAGCACATGATTGTTATTCTATATATTCTGAAAGTATCAACTGCAGAAAAGGCATTCCTCAGGTTTCCTTGACAAATAACACACTAAGTGGTAACCCTGAGCCTAGCGCTTATGATCAATCTGAAGGAATAATAGTGATTTTCATTAGAATGTCAATTCTACTGGTTCCTCAGCTGTAATTGTAGAAAAATCCAAAGATCCCAAGATTTGAGAATGCTCCCTAGATGTCTGCCTAGATGGTTATGTGACCTGAAAAAGGAGTATCTTATTCATCCAAGTACACCATGTGTATTTGCAAACAATGGTATTGATTCCCCAAAGTCATATATATAAATCAGCCTTATTAGTCAATGATCAGTTCTATGGACGTGGAGGCAATTAACAAGCTGGCACCAAACTTTAGGAAACTAAACTCCCAATACTGAAAAGATGTCTAAAGAAGATTCAGGACAACCCACTCTGGCTCACAAAACTTGGCTACATTTATACAGTTTCGAGATAGTTCCCTCAAAATTTAACTGGAGGGGCGCCTGGGTGGCTCAGTTGGTTAAGCGACTGCCTTCGGCTCAGGTCATGATCCTGGAGTCCCAGGATCGAGTCCCGCATCAGGCTCCCTGCTCGGTGGGAAGCCTGCTTCTCCCTCTGACCCTCCCCCCTCTCATGTGCTCTCTCTCTCTCTCATTCTCTCTGCCTCAAATAAATAAATAAAAAATCTTTAAAAAAAAATTTAACGGGAACCTAAAATTTAAGTAAGACTTTATTTTTTAAATATTGCTATTAAATTTCATGGCATCTAGTTTATCATGAGAACAGTGGAGATTTAACATGAACACTTGGTTTAATTTTTTCACCTTCTATACAGTTAACACAGTCTTTATTTTTACAAACAAAAAGAAAAAGTCATATTGTTAATCATACTACTCTTGGAATGCTCCTTATGTTAAGCCATTGGTTCTTTGTGACATAAATATAATATTTAATAAGGTAATTAAATACAATGCATTATTATTGGCAGACATGCAAACGAATGAATGCCACTAAATAATGTCACAAAGCCTGCTGGAAAATATACTACAAAATTTATTGTTCATTTACTCTGACTTCTTTGATATGAGTATTTTCTATGATTTATATAGTTATTTTTCATATAGTGTAAGCCAGGTTATATGACCAATACAGCTTTTGTATTTAAAATATTTTCTTTTTTTTTTTAGATTTATTTGTTTATTTTAGAGAGAGAGAGCATGAGCAGAGGGAGCAGAGGGGGAGAAAGAGGGAGAGAGAGAATCTCAAGCAGACTCCCCACTGAGCACGGAGCCCCACAAAGGGCTCGATCTCATGACCCTGCGATCGTGACCTGAGCTAAGATCAAGAGTCGGACATTAACAAACTGAGCCACTCAGTGCTCCTGTATTTAAAATATTTTCAATCAACTTCCACTATTATTCATTTTTGACAATATGAATAAGAAACAATACTCAAGTGTAAAGCCATTTTCTTTTCCTGGGTATTTTTGCTAATTTCTTGTAAATGTGGCAATAAGCAAGTAAATGCCTTAGCCATAAAATAGGCATATGTCTCAGCCTAAATTACCTTAGGAGTGTGAAAAGTAAAAGAAGAGATTTTAATACTTCTAACAACTTTAAAATATTAAGTTCTTAAATAACTATAGTCCACTGGGCATCCACAAGTAAATGAAGGGGGAAGTGGACGGCCAAACTGATACCAAACCCAACTTATTTGCTGATGGTAGACCTCAGGTATTTTATGCACTAAGCAGCAATGTATATATTATTAGTTTTGTTTTTAGTATCACTCATTATTAATTATAGTACAGTAAAACTAGATTCATCTTTCAAGTTAATAACAAATATATAAATATAGTTCAGACATACAATAACTGTGAAATATGAATAAAAATAGTGTTCTCTACCGTTTTTTTAGTCATATCATTTTAAAGTTTCTTTATGCATACACAGATACATAATTTCATTAGACATAAACTATATGCATGTAGATGTCACTTAAAGGTAGAAATGTGATCATAGCAACATGTTATTTATATTTTTCAATGCTACCATTCCCCATTTACAGCTAATTCTACTGAGGTTCACAGACACTAACTGGGTTATTTAGTATTTACAGTGGTTAAGTAATAAAGCCAGATTTGGAACTGAGACAGATTCTGGCTCATGTTACAGTGCTCTTTCCACTGAACCGTACTTCCCGCATTCAAGCTTTCAGTGTCATTTACTGTTCATTTTTGATTCGGGTACACAAGGAGACTTGCTATTAGACCAGAGGTTTGGAGAGCATGCAGAGATCATATTTTCCTACTTCATCATTTTGCATGGGAGGCAAGTGAAGGCCAGTGAAGAAACTGAAGAAAACTACACAGAGATAATGAGAGAACTGGAACTCAAGCCCTGAGATGCTCCAGAGATGAAGATAATTTATTTGGAAGAGCACACACAGTTTAGCCTCAGGATGCCATCCCAAGCCTACTTCAGGGGATATATACATATCTCTTGGCATCTGAAGAGTAGAGTTAATCCAGATGTAGCTTAACTTTTTTTTTTTTAAGCAAATATGTTTCTGAAATGACCTCATTAAAGCTCTCAACCCAAACAGAGTAACATGTTGGTAATCTGGTGTCCTAATGCATCTCAATCAAAAGAGAAAAATGTGATGCAACAATGAATACATTTAGCAGTAGAGCTGTGCTTACCTTCATAAGTCCCACTTTCTAGGAGAGCCCCACTTTTCTCCAATTCCATAAAATCTTCAACGGTGATGAAAATATAGTCCACTCCAGGGACCTCACCCTCCTTATGTGGCCTTGTGGTGCCTGAATAAGGAAAATTTAAAAAGAAAGACTCTAAGTGATCTGTTGTTGAACTTTAGAAATACCACCATACTTCTGAATATTCAATAACACTTGTTTGTACATCCTGTGAGTTGGCAGTTTGCATTTGTCCTTCTGTTTGTTTGGAAACAGAAAATAACAGGGGGTAAAGATTAAAGTTAAGTATACAAAGCATTTTTCTTCATCAAGCTTATAAAGAGTTCATTGCCATGGAATGTGGTTGCATAGATTTTTTCTAGTGAAAAATGCAGACCGTTGTGCCTTTTTTGAAGGGGCGTTTTGAATACTGGGCCAGGAGTCTGCTAGCTCAGGAATTTACATATCTCACTTCTATGAATGAACCTTTATTGTACTGTAGATTGCCTTGCTATGGCATAAAATACAATGGAAAATAGAAATGTTAGCAGCATGTCGATTTATCTTTGTATTTTTATAATCTGCTCCTTTGTGAGGGTACTTTTGGTTTTCATTTGTTAATTTGCACCAAAAAATAACTTATATTTGATTTAAAGGAACACAAAATCTTTATTAAAATTAATTACATAGCTGGAATTGGTGATAATTGAGGTAGTATTATAATGCTAGTAATAGTTTCCTTCCTTCCTTCTGGCTTGCCTGTCTGCCTGCTTTCCTTCTTTCCTCCCTCCCTCTCTCCCTCCCTCCCTCCCTCCCTTCCTTCCTTCCTTCTTGCCTTTAGTTCTGACTGAATTGGGAAGTGACATGCTCTAAGGAGTCGCTTCATGGGTCCACCACCCCTGTTTCCTATAGAATGAATGCAGCTTCTGGGGTAAAGTGACGGAAACATCCACCTATGGCTCAGTGCAGCCGTACTGGAGAACTCAAGCTTCCAGACCTGCTGTCCAGTGCATGAGGCAGGAATGAAAACAGAGACATAGTAAAGGCTGTAGGTTTGTTTTCTGGTGCACTTCCTTCTCTGAACATGCCTTAAGTTCTTTTCTTTTTTCTGTGCTACCTAAATAAAACATTTTGTATGATCAGGTTGCAATTTCCATAATCCATATATGCAAATAGTTTACAGAAATACACAGAGGTCAAATATAGAAGCAAGTATTAGTACACTGGCAGGCTTCTTCATGTTTAAAATTTCCTCCATATTCTCTGTATACTACAAAAAATTTTAAACCCTTACATTTAATTTTCAGTCTATGAAATCTTTATGAACAAGGCCATGAAAATAGCCAGTCAGCTCTTCTTTTGGTCTATTAGAATCAAATCTGAGCTGCAAATGAAAGGCATAAACTCATGTCAGAACATACAATGTGTTAGGGAAATTGATTTTTTTATAAAAATGAATAATTTCCATTGAAAACATTTTTTGAAAAGATTTGAAGGCATTATTTCCTAAAATTAAATTTTATAACCCTTCTTTGGAGGTTGCAAAACAATTTTTTCCATGATCACACTTAATGACTTTCCCCTAAATTTGTTATTTCATTTGTTTAGCTGAGCCACATTTTGCAATATTTCTTACTGCTTTCATGTTATAAAATATAAACCTCCCACACCTAGTATGCATAATGTTGTCAAATTAATGTTTCTATGAGAACCTTAATTTTCAATATCCTGACTTTTATATGCTTAACCCTTGTGAATTAAAAGCGCATTAACATAGTTTTTGGTAATCAATTTGTTTTTCTGTTTATTTAGAACACACTTTAATCATTAAGA
Source organism: Mirounga angustirostris (assembly GCF_029215605.1). Lineage (NCBI taxonomy): Eukaryota > Metazoa > Chordata > Mammalia > Carnivora > Phocidae > Mirounga > Mirounga angustirostris. Next base: position 83,673,111 of record NW_026991720.1, on the reverse strand, counting down.
AAAATCACATAACAAAGATTCAATTTTCCTTCCTAATTTATCTGCATATTTCAGAAGCTACACACTTTGATTAATTAACAGCTTGCAGCATGGGAATGCATTCCTAGCACAATGTGAGCACAGGACCACATGCTTGAAGGCAATTTCCAGGTCTGCTTCTTTTTTTTTTTTTTTTTAAGATTTTATTTATTTATTTGAGAGAGAGAGAATGAGAGACAGAGAGCATGAGAGGGAGGAGGGTCAGAGGGAGAAGCAGACTCCCTGCCGAGCAGGGAGCCCGATGCGGGACTCGATCCCGGGACTCCAGGATCATGACCTGAGCCGAAGGCAGTCGCTTAACCAACTGAGCCACCCAGGCACCCCCAGGTCTGCTTCTTGACCGGAGTTGCTTGCCTGTGTCAAACTCTAGTGAATGTGTTTGTGGTTGTGATTTTTAGGGAGGACCATCAGTACTCTGGTTCACTGGGTAGGTTTTCCATCTCTACATTGCACCTGAGGATAATGTGACTGAGCTCTTGCATTGGGGATACAGACTCCCAATGGCTATATCAGTGTCACCTGTTGCCATGGACCTGCTTGACGCTGGCTGCTTATTTGGACTGGGGGCTCACCTACCTCATTATGGCTTGAAGAAATTCTACACTATAATCCTAAATGCTGCAATTCCCATCTTTTTTTTTTTTTTAAAGATTTTATTTATTTATTTGACAGAGAGACACAGCGAGACAGGGAACACAAGCAGGGGGAATGGGAGAGGGAGAAGCAGGCTTCCCACAGAACAGGGAGCCCGATGTGGGCCTCGATCCCAGGACCCTGGGATCATGACCTGAGCCGAAGGCAGACGCTTAATGACTGAGCCACCCAGGCGCCCCTGCAATTCCCATCTTTGACATCCATCTCACATCCTTTTTTTCATTCTCTTCTTCTTTATAATTATAACCCCCAGCCTCTTGATCTCTTCTAATTTCCCTGGTGTTCCCCAAATATGGCTTCATTTGCCTCTCTAAATTCTAAAGGGCTGGAAACAACCTAGAATCTTATCTCTCCTTTGGCTCATCTTCACCATTTCCCAGCTCTTAATAAGCTCCCAAGTTCACTATTGGATATTTCGTTCATAGACTGTAGTTGCTACAGAAAACCATGAGCATGCACTAAAAAAGCACCCTACAAATTCAGGTTATCCAATATCAGTTGGATACTACTGATGCTTGGTAATCTTTTTATACATCTTCCCTCTCTATGACAATCTTACCATTTCTAATATTCAACTGCTTTGACTTTCAGCAGAAGATATTAGCTCATTTCCTTTTTGGTAAAGTAAGAGATAATCTGAAGTCAAATTCCCTGAAGTTTCTTAATTTGTACTTGCCTTTTCTGCATTATCTTCACCCTTAATTGGAATCATCCATCTATCTTGCTAAGATGAATCTCTTCTCTTCTGCCTTCTTGCAGTTCAGTTGTTTTTTTCTTTTTTTAAATCAGAGTTAAATATACAGATATTTTGAAGATTCTACCATTCTACAGAGTTCAGTGTTTAAATAAAAGCGTACTGTCATCACCACTCCCCACACCATTCCTTTACCCAAATGCAAAGACTTTTAACTCTTTTAGCTGATTCTTTTACTTCCATACATTTAAAATTTATTTAAGATGTCCCTTCTTTTTGTTTGTTTACTTTATTATTTCCTGATTTCTTAGTAAAGCAAAGTGAGGATTCAGCTCTTTTTTGCCCACACTTCTACACATCACTTCCTCCTTCTTACCTCCTCCCATACTCCCAATAAAACAAACTTGTGTTTAGATTACTATTTAATGTTTACAATAATAATACTAGGTAAATCTATTCCAGCTGAACCTTGTAGTGTACTAATTTTCTTTTCTTGCATAACTTTCATTTACTCTAGATTTAATGTTTCCATTTCCAATTTTCCATATATTAATAGATAATTCAATTAATTAACTCCCTCCTTGTTGGATAAATTGACTTTCAACATATACAAGCATATCTGATATTTCATCATGTTTATCGTATTGAAGAAATCACTCCTGGAGCTTCTAGCCTGCTCCAATCCAGACTATGTTGTCCTACGACACAGCCGCCATCCTGGGATCATCTTTCACCATCATCCCGGGCATTCACTTTGCCTCTCCTATGTTGTACTGCTCTCTCCCAGGTCCCATGTCTTTTTTTGTGGCCTAGTTCCTCATTTTGGCAGAGGACATCTGTCAGAAGCTTTCTATCAAAGGTTGCATAGCAGCTACATTTTTTGAGACTTTGCATGCCTGAAAAAGAGTTTATTCCATCCTCATGGGTGACAAATCTGACTCAGCATTTCAGGAAAATATCATAATGAAAACATATTTTCTCTACACTGTTCCTCTGTTAATGTCACCACCATCCTTCTAGCCATGCGTGCTTTGAAACTTTCCCTCAGAGAGGTTTGGCTGGAAATAGATTTACATAGTATTATACCACCCCATGTTTTTAAAAAGGGAAGTGGAAGCATGGTGTAGCAGAAAGGTTTTCAAAGTTGGAATTCAGAACATTTGCATTCTATTTTTGTTTTAATAATTTAGATATGTTGTCCTAGATTAAAATATCATTTGTTTATTTATATATTTATTTTTATGTAATCTCTACACCCAAGGTGGGGCTCAAACTCATGACCCTGAGATCAAGAGTCACATGCTCTTCTGACTAAGCCAGCCAAGCACCCCGATATACGGATGCCCAAAAGACACATGGAAAGATGATCAACATCACTCATCATCAGGGAAATATGAATCAAAACTACAATGAGATATCACCTCATACCTGTCAGAATGGCTAAAATTAACAACACAGGAAACAACAGATGTTGGCAAGGATGCAGAAAAAGGGGAACCCTCTTGCCCTGTTGGTGGGAATGCAAACTGGTGCAGCCACTCTGGAAAACAGTATGGAGGTTCCTCAAGAAATTAATAATAGAGCTACCCTATGACCCAGCAACTGTACTACTAGATATTTACCCAAAGAATACAAAAGTAATTCAAAGGGATACATGCATCCCAATATTTATAGCAGCATTATCTACAATAGCCAATTAGGGAAATAGCCCAAGTGTCCATCGATTGATGAATGGATAAAGAAGATGTAGTACACACATATACAATGAATGTAATATTCCTTAGCCATAAAAAAAAAAGACCGAAATCTTGCCATTTGCAATGACAGGGATGGAGCTAGAGAGTATTATGCTAAGCGAAATAAGTCAGAGCAAGATAAATACCATATGATTTCACTCTTACATGGAATTTAAGAAACATAAAAACAAATGAGCAAAAGGAAAAAAAAAAAAAGAGAGAGGCTAACCAAGAAACAGACTCTTAACTATAGGGAACAAACTAATGGTTACCAGAGGGGAGGTGGGTGGGAGGATGGGTGAAATAAGCAATGGGAATTAAAGAGTGCACCTGTCATGATGAGCACAGGATACTGTGGAAGTGTTGAATCACTATATTGCACACCTGAAATATTACACTGTATGCTAACTGGAATTAAAATAAAATTTTTTTAAATTAAAAAATAGAACATCATTTAGTTGACCATCAGTTGTCATTTGCAATGAGGTAAATAATACATATGAAAGAGTATTAGAAAAAGTAAAAACACGAACATCATGGTAATACGACTGCATTCCTCTTTAGTAATATTAATAGTACTACTAAGAATAATACAATTCTAACAGACATCATTGATGGTATCTTACTTTTGGAATCTACTATAATTAAAGTTTTAAATAAATTAATTTCATTCACACTAACACTTCTTAAAAATAAAAAGTTCTTATACCTAAAGACTCAGGTTGCCATGGTTATTGTCTGGGTATAAAGAAACATAAGTTGAGAGGTGCCTGAATGGCTCAGTCGGTTAAGCGTCTGCCTTTGGCTCAGGTCATGATCCCAGGGTCCTGGGATCAAGCCCCGAGTCGGGCTTCTTGTTCAGTAAGGAGTCTGCTTCTCCCCTGCCCCTCCCCTTGCTTGTGCACTCTCTCTCTCTCTCAGGTGAATAAATAAAATATTTAAAAAGAAAAAAAAGGAAGAAACATAAGTTGAGATATAAATCCATTTCTCTTGATTAACATGCTAAAATGTGAGACACAATGGTTCAATCACTACATACAGGGTGTTTTGTCTTTTGTTAGCAGACATTTAGAACCAGTAGAGTCTATGGACTAGGTTGCAAGAAGTTTCCTATCATTTGCTGAATCATCTGAAAAATGTGAAAGCGCTCATAAAACCTGATTAGTGAGTCATTTAATTTTACCCACCGGCATAGGACCTTCAACAACAAGAGTCAGAAAGCATGATTTCAGATCTACTCATCCAGGAAAAATGATATTAATTGTTGTTAAATCAACTGGCCCCCAGAAGGAGAAAGCAATTGGTTAAATAAAGAGAAAGCAATTGGTGATCTACAAACACCCCTTTGGAAAGAAATAAGATTCTAGAAATAAGGCAAATAATGTGAAATGTGATGAAGTGTTGTACGATGGGTATCTGAAGCTAACGGTAATTCCTATCTAGACTGGCGGAATAGTTAAGTTGAATTTCCTGAAGCAGTTACTTACCTTATTTTTATGCTGAAATAATTATAGTTACTTTCCCAACTCAAATGATTATGAATCGAGAGGTGACAGTGAAGCAACACTCAGCAGTAACAACAAGTTATCCCCCAGGATTAAGAATAGGGTGGAAGCTAGGTAGAATAAGCGAGGAAGTACAGATGATGAATCATAGAGCTGAAAGTTAAACCTCATCTTCTTTTAATGCTCTTCTATATTTTGTTGGGACATTCCTAAGTAGTGTTTAGATAAGTCCAAAATAAAATTATTATCCAGAATATGGTTTATAGATTTCACTCTCTTTCTCCTGGACCACTCCTCCAAAGAAAAAATAAATAGAAAGGGAATGGAGGGAATGCTACCAAATTGAGGCTTTATCTCCTATTGCTTCATTTCTTAAAAAAACAACTTATTTAATAACTGCTAAATTAAGTACTGTATGAATAACACGAGTTAATAAAAGCATATAGCATTTCGGCTCAAAAGACATGTCTGAAGAGAATGAATGCTCCCAAATGGTTAGCTTATTATTGATACATAGTGAAAGCACATCAAGGCCACTGGTCATTTTGTTACCACGGCAACTGGGTTTTTTAAAATTGTTTTTCTACTTTTGAAATGAAGGAACATTGCTCCTTTTGTCTTAGTAAGGAAAGAGCAAGATGTTTGTGGTAAACGTAATTCTGAAGCACATTTTGCCTCAGCCTTCAGATATGTTCTAATTTTAGTAAAGTACTTTAAAAAGCAGTTACTGGATTATAGAAAAGTATTACTAGATAATGGTCAGTGCAGTCATCTCTTGTAATCTCTTTTGGTGTGCTAAAAGTTCTATAGTGTCCATTGCACTGTAGGCACCCCATACACACTTGCTAAAGAAGTGGACTTGGAATCAATCATTAATAGTCAAGGTGTTCTAAGCAGATGGGGCACTGTGTGAGAATCTGAGAAACTGAATTATTTTCTTAAGCATGTTTCGGAATACATTCTCTCTTTATTCCTGGTGTTTCTCAACTGCAAGCTGAAGAAAATAAATCTTGACAGCTACAGTGACTTCCTCTGGATTCGACCTTTAATTAACTTAGATTTCCGAAGACACTTCCTTAGTTTGTCAGTTACTCATTAGCAAGTGTGAGCACCATCACCAGATTTGTGTGTGTGCTTCCAATAAAAACATTCAGGAGATTCCTTGGCCAATGCCTCTAATCAATTTTTATATAATCTGCTTAGATCTTGGGTTTTATTACACTCATTTTCAATCAAATAAAGTCCAGAAGTATGATTTTATACAGACACAGAGCTAAAGTTAGCAAAGCAAATTAAATAATTTGGGTCACTAAATTCCACATGATAGATTATAAAGCAGTGTGAGCTTTATAGATTTCCTATTGGCTAATGGGGAGGGTTGGGTTAAGGTCAAAAAGCAAACCCTGCAATTTGGTTCAGTTAATCACCTATTAGGTATAAGAAGTATTTACTGCCTCAATAAAACACTGCATATTTTATAAAATATTAAATATTTGACAAATCCATTTGCAAAATACCAGTAACTTTGACTTTTCTTCTTAAAAGTATATTGCTCTAAACTTCAGTAATTATTTCAAAACTCCCTTATCCTCTAAAATAGCATGCTGCCAACTATTGTTTAAAGTTGTATTGGCGGGCGCCTGGGTGGCTCAGTCGGTTAAGTGACTGCCTTCGGCTCGGGTCATGATCGTGGAGTCCCGGGATCGAAACCCGCATCGGGCTCCCTGCTCAGCAGGGAGTCTGCTCCTCCCTCTGACTCTCCCCCCCTCATGCTCTCTAACATTCTCTCTCCCTCAATAAATAAATAAAAATCTTTAAAAAAATAAAGTTGCATTGGCATAGCTAATAATGTTCTGTATTTTTCAGACACAGAAGTTTTCGAAGAAGAAACCTCTCCTTGGATATATCTGATATACAAGTTCAGACTAATGTCCCATACGGTACCAATTACTGTTTTACATCTTAAAAGTTTGGACTGAGGCAGTATCATACCCAAACAAATGGTTCTTAAAACGTAGGATGCATCAGAATCACATGCAGAACTTGTGAAACACAGATCGTGTTTCTAATTCAGTAGATCTTGGGTGACACCTGAAAATTTAAATCTCTAACAAGTTTCCAGGTGCTGTTGATGCTGCCAGTCCGGGGACAATGATGAGAGAATCACCACTCTAAGCTCGCTCAGATCTCTGGAAACCCAAACTAAAAGCAATATGAAACTTCATTATCCATTCAACTACAATAACTCATAAGTATGTGGTTTGTGACCTTAGCATTCACCCTAAAGTAATCGATAGCCGTGTTGTGGGTTCAGAGGAAACAAGCCATTCTTCATTTCCAGGTGGATAGGTGAACAGTCATGAGAGGTATACTGGAGCCCTGCAATGCTCTCTTAATGCTACTGCACGTTGCTTTTCCATAGTTCTCTTAGAAGTTAATTGAATTTGGAAGATAATGGACAAATCCCCATTTATGTTTGCTTATAAATAACCTTCATTATTATTGAAAGTAAAATAAACCATCTTGGTCCTATGTATGCAACAATATGGCTTAAATCCTGAAAGACATTGGAGGCTTGAATGTGGCTCACCAGGAGTGGTAAGTGATAATACGGCAAGGAAAAACAAGTATCTGATGCAGAAAATTTCTTGTATTAAGAAAATATTATGGTAGTAATTAAAAAAAAAAGAAGACACAAATGAGAAATTTGGGAATCTCCAACAAGCAAGACAAAATAACGTCTTATTATTTCTCTATGCCAAGGTATCTGATTCACTAAATGTTAAATTACAGCTTGCCTACAACTATACTAATCAGACTCAATCAGGGGATCGGCAGCATGCATGGTGGAATTAGTACCCATAAAGCTCTCTGTTGGAACAAATTATTTAGAAAAATATATCCTTACATCACTTCCATGATTTCACTTATATAAGTATGTCCCTGGTGTAAACATTAGAGAAAACAAGGGGTAGAGGTGAGAAATGTCATTCAAAACTCCTACTTTATCTTATTGTCCCTGTCACTGGAACTCAAAACCCGTGATACTAAGAAAGGCAATGTTTATGTAACACTGTGTGTCAACTATACTCAAATAAAAAATATATGCTATTAGGGATGCCTGGTGGTGCAGTTGGTTAAACATCCAACTGTTGGTTTTGGCTCAGGGCATCATGAGATCAAGCCCTGCATGGGGATCCACACTGAGAGTGGAGTCTTTCTTCCTCCACCCCTCCCACACACACACACTCTCTCTAAAATAAATAAGTCTTAAATATGTATATATATTATTTTAAAAATATACACAATGTTCAGAGTGATTGTTTTCGAAGCTGATGCATGTATATACATTTTCAATTTTAAGGCTCCTACACTCAATGATCATACTTAATTATTGACAGTACCAAGACATCACTGACTGCTGACACACAAGCATCCACACACTGGGGAAAAGCTAGGGCAAAGGGAATGATTTCATAATTGCATAGCATTTGAATCATCACTACTTTGGTGACAAAGAGTTAATAACCTGAATTTTATCCATTCTTTCACACCAAAGTCCATCTTATCCTCTCACTGGCTTGCTGAGAAAACTTTAGCTGCACAATTCTTTTCTCCATCGAAGCTCTGCCTTTATGTCACTTGCATTTACAATCTAGAATAATCCACTGCTCATGGATACAAAGACATGACAAGATGAAATGACACACCCAAGGAAAATCAGATTCCTAAACAGTTATATTCTTGGTTTCTGATCCATTCTCACAATATATAAAGCGATAGGGTAAAGGGACACTGGACTCTCACTTATAAAATATGGTAGCAAACCATAATCTCAAGATTCTTGAACTGATTATTAATTTCCTGAAATTCTTAAGAGAATGAAAGAAGACAAATGCCCCTTTTGTTACCAATTAATTCAGTTTTGAACTTTTGATTTTAATTCTTCAATATTTAATTTAGCTATGTTCTATATCTGGCATTCTATAGGATTAATAAAAAGAGGTTTTTGATTCCCTAATTTAGTATTTAACAGATAATGTTTCAAGATTACATACTGAGCTAAAAGTAAAGAAAGATCAGTGACTTTTTATAGAAACAATATATATTTAGTTTGAAGCTTTTATACTCTCCTTATGTAAAATTAATTTGGGCCAGAACTAAATTGCACAGATACAGCCAGCCTTCTGAGCAATGCAGGGACACTCAATTCTTTGATCTTCATTACACAGAAGGTTTACTGGATCATAAATTTATCATTTTATCTCTATTAGACTCTTGCAATGACATTAACTTTTACTATCACCATATGTCTCTATGGCATTCTATATTCTAAAATGCCCAAGGTAGATGATAGAATACAGAGTCTATAGAATACCAGAAAATCCACAAGAAGGTAAGAAGGCAGTTAACTACTCAGGGATTTCAAAACATCGAAATGCTTTTCAGATTATACGGCATAAGTCACATATTTGAGTGATCAACCTTTATTTATTGAGGTTCTCCAGTATACTTATGTCAAATTATGGAGAGAAGACAAGAATAAGGGAGGAAAGAGAAAGGAAATATAGTGGGTACCCACTAAGTAAGCTGGTTGAGGTGCTCTTTAAGACTTAAACATCAGACATGCAGCCAGCAGCCCTGTAGCCTAGATCTATATGATCCCTTTGGTTTGAAGGATGGGAGGACTCTGTTTCTTTGCAATTATCATAGCCTCCAGGACACTGTGATCTTCTTTCCAGGAAACTGTGTTCCCTTTTTCATTGGACAGCAAATTAAAAGTGATACATGGTAGAGGAATATATATTAGGTGCTGTCAAATAATCATTTTTTACCTTTGTTGGAAATTTTTACATAAAAATATCAGAATAAAACCATTTGGTAACAAACATCTTCAGCTCTATAGACTCTCAGGCCAGTGTTTCTGAGGGTTGCAATTATCATGAGAGATTAAGAGAAGTTTTATGAGTTAAAAATACAAAATAAAATTTTAAGGGAATTTCAAAAGAATGCTAATTAAGGCACTTCTGGCACTAGATATTGAATTAATAGTGAATTATCAAAATAAATATTAGATCCTTTGGAGAAAACACTTGTGATTTTAAATATTTTATTTATTTATTTGACAGAGAGAGACACAGTGAGAGAGGGAACACAAGCAGGGGGAGTGGGAGAAGGAGAAGCAGGCTTCTCGCTGAGCAGGGAGCCCGATGTGGGGCTCGATCCCAGGACCCTGAGATCATGACCTGAGCTGAAGACAGGCGCTTAATGACTGAGCCACCCAGGTGCCCCCAAAATACTTGTCATTTTAGATAGATCCTTCCCTCCTTTATAGAGAACAAGAAAACAAAGTTATCTGCCAGGATTAATTGAGACAAAGTGCAAAAGAGAGACAACATCATCAGTCCAGCAGCTGACTCAGAAACCTACCTGAAAGTACCATGAAAAGTTGGAGAGCTAATATGTAATAGGGTGAAAGTCCTATCATTGATAGTCCTCTGACTTTCAAACCCAAGTATTAAGGACTGTCTTCTAGAAGAAGGGACAAAGAGTCTGGTATTTGAGAAAACTAGAAAGGCGAAGGCTGGCCAACTAGGCTGCAGGGCATTAACAAATCCGTATCAAAATCAACAATGCATGTAAATTTAACGTACTGGAACGAAGTTATGTAGCTCTTTATCTCCCCAAACTGCAACTATTTCTTTGGGCTTTGCCAGCCATACTCTTTCTGTGGCAACTCCTAACCTCTGCCATTATAAATGTAAGCAGTCACAGATAACAGATAAATGAATGAGCATGGCTGTTTTCCAATAAAACTTTATTTACAAGGCAGTGGGCTGAATTTGATCTGCAAGGATAGCTTGCCTACCCCTTTAGGTTTTTCAATCCTTTGTGTCTTGATGCTCTTACCTCCTAGACTTATACTTGTAAACCAACAAGATGCAACTCAAATGTTAGCACGGGAAATCTCAATATGCAGGAAAATATGACCACTTCTGATAGCATGGCCAGTATTAAGTGTAACATTTCACATATATGTCCATTTTTCCTTTGAAAAGTTTCCAAGACATAATGAACCAGGTAGATTTCTAATACACAGAAGCAAAAAGGGGGAAAAAAAACTCTGAGAAAGGCACATAGATATTTGGCTCTCAAGAAGCAAGACAGACTATCCTTAAGCAATTTTTGAGCTAACCTGAATGCATAACTGCAAGAGGATCTATGCATTTTGTGATGCTGCAGCAGAAGCAGAAACACATCTATTCCTATAAGTAAAGTAGTAAATGAGCTTCTCCATGCTGGACGTATTGCACTGAGGGTGCATCTTTGGGTGAAAAATAATGGTATCTTGTTGACCTTGCTGCCATTTTGAGGTATAACTACAATAGCAATGCTTCAGCAGACTATGTACAATTCAGTAGACATTTAATACAGACATGAAGTATTGAGACTCTAAGCGCTTCTAAACTTTTCATGGGAATTTTATCATGTTGTATTTGTAATAGCCCGTATGTAAGCTACACGTTTCCCATGCAAATTAAGTTTCACTTTATTTATAGTAGGAAGTAATAGTCACATTCACATTTTATATTTGAGAAGAAAATTGTTATTATCTGATATAAAGGTGAGCAATTACATGATAAAGTTGTATGTGAAAAATATACAAATGCATATAAGCTTTAAATTTAGGACCAAAAAACTAGCATAATGTATGAAAATAAGACAAAGAGAAGGGGAATTATTTTGGGTTAAGCAACTCAAGATATTTGATTCTGCACTGAATTCCAGTACAATATTGAAAATAACAGAGCTAGAGGGCTTTCTCTAGCTGAAACAGTCTGCTAATTTTTATTTTATTTTTTTTCACTTTTTAATTGTTATGTTAATCATCATACATTACATCATTAGTTTTTGATGTAGTGTTCCATGATTCATTATTTGTGCATAACACCCAGTGCTCCATGCAGAACGTGCCCTCTTTAATACCCATCATCAGGCTAACCCATCCTCCCAACTCCTTCCCTCTAAAACCCTCAGTTTGTTTTTCAGAGTCCATTGTCTCTCATGGTTCGGCTCCCACTCCGATTTCCCCCTCCCTTCATTCTTCCCCTCTTATCTTTTTTTTTTTCTTAACATGTATTGCATTATTTGTTTCAGAGGTACAGATCTGTGATTCAACAGCCTTGCACAATTCACAGCGCTCACCATAGCACATACCCTCCCCAATGTCTATCACTGAGCCACCCCATCCCTCCCACCCCACCCCCCACTCCAGCAACCCTCAGTTTGTTTCCTGAGATTAAGAATTCCTCCTATCAGTGAGATCATATGATACATGTCTTTCTCTGATTGACTTATTTCACTCAGCATAACACCCTCCAGTTCCATCCATATCGTTGCAAATGGCAAGATCTCATTCCTTTTGATGGCTGCATAATATTCCATTGTATATTTTTACCACATCTTCTTTATCCATTCATCTGTCAATGGACATCTTGGCTCTTTCCACAGTTTGGCTATTGTGGACATTGCTGCTATAAATATTGGGGTGCACGTACCCGTTCAGATCCCTACATTTGTATCTTTAGGGTAAATACCCAGTAGTGCAATTGCTGGATCGTAGGGTAGCTCTATTTTCAACCTTTTGAGGAACCTCCACACTGTTTTCCAGAGTGGTTGCACCAGCTTGCAGTCCCAACAACAGTGTAGACAGTTCCCCTTTCTCTGCATCCCCGCCAACATCTGTCGTTTCCTGACTTGTTAATTTTAGCCATTCTCACTGCTGTGAGGTGGTATCTCATTGAGGTTTTGATTTGGATTTCCCTGATGCCGAGTGATGTTGAGCACTTTTTCATGTGTCTGTTGGCCATTTGGATGTCTTCTTTGGAAAAATGTATGTTCATGTCTTCTGCCCATTTCTTGATTGGATCATTTGTTCTTTGGGTGTTGAGTTTGATAAGTTCTTTATAGATTTTGGATACTAGCCCTTTATCTGATACATCATTTGCAAATATCTTCTCCCATTCTGTTGTCTTATGGTTTTGTTGACTGTTTCTTTTGCTGTGCAAAAGCTTTTTCTCTTGATGAAGTCCCAATAGTTCATTTCTGCCCTTGCTTCCCTTGCCTTTGGCGATGTTTCTAGAAAGAAGTTGCTGCCACTGAGGTCGAAGAGGTTGCTGCCTGTGTTCTCCTTTAGGATTTGGATGGACTCCTGTCTCACATTGAGGTCTTTCAACCATTTGGAGTCTATTTTTGTGTGTGGTGTAAGGAAATGGCCCAGTTTCATTCTTCTGCATGTGGCTGTCCAATTTTCCCAACACCATTTGTTGAAGAGACTGTCTTTTTTCCATTGGACATTCTTTCCTGCTTTGTCAAAGATTAGTTGACCATAGATTGAGGGTCCATTTCTGGGCCCTCTATTCTGTTCCATTGATCGATGTGTCTGTTTTTGTGCCAGTACCATGCTGTCTTGATGATGACAGCTTTGTAATAGAGCTGGAAGTCCGGAATTGTGAAGCCACTGGCTTTGCTTTTCATTTCAACATTCCTCTGGCTATGCGGGGTCTTTTCTGGTTCCATACAAATTTTAGGATTATTTGTTCCATTTCTTTGAAAAAAGTGGATGGTATTTTGATGGGGATTGCATTGAATGTGTAGATTGCTCTAGGTAGCATTGACATCTTCACAATATTTGTTCTTCCAATCCATGAACATGGAACATTTTTCCATTTCTTTGTGCCTTCCTCAATTTCTTTCATGAGTATTTTATAGTTTTCTGAGTACAGATCCTTTGTCTCTTTGGTTAGATTTATTCCTAGGTATCTTATGGTTTTGGGTGCAGTTGTAAATGAGATCGACTCCTTAATTTCTCTTTCTTCTGTCTTGTTGTTGGTGTATAGGAATGCCACTGACTTCTGTGCATTGATTTTATATCCTGCCACTTTACTGAATTCCTGTATGAGTTCTAGCAGTTTTGGGGTGGAGTCTTTTGGGTTTTCAACCCAAGTATCATATCATCTGCAAAGAGTGAAAGTTTGACTTCTTCTTCGCCGATTTGGATGCCTTTGATTTCTTTTTGTTGTCTGATTGCTGTGGCTAGGACTTCTAATACTATGTTGAATAGCAGTGGTGATAGTGGACATCCCTGCCGCATTCCTGACCTTAGGGGGAAAGCTCTCAGGATTTCCCCATTGAGAATGATATTCGCTGTAGATTTTTCATAGATGGCTTTTGTGATATTGAGGTATGTACCCTCTATCCCTATACTCTGAAGAGTTTTGATCAAGAAAGGATGCTGTACTTTGTCAAATGCTTTTTCTGCATCTATTGAGAGGATCATATGATTCTTGATCTTTCTTTTGTTAATGTATTGCATCACGTTGATTGATTTGCGGATGTTGAACCAACCTTGCAGCCCAGGGATAAATCTCACTTGGTCGTGGTGAATAATCCTTTTAATGTACTGTTGGATCCTATTGGCTAGTATTTTGGTGACAATTTTTGCATCCATGTTCATCAAGGATATTGGTCTGTAATTCTCCTGTTTGATGGGGTCTTTGTCTGGTTTTGGGATCAAGGTAATGGTGGCCTCATAAAATGAGTTTGGAAGTTTTCCTTCCATTTCTATTTTTTGGAACAGATTCAGAAGAATCAGTATTAATTCTTCTTGAAATGTTTGGTAGAATTCCCCTGGGAAGCCATCTGGCCCTGGGCTTTTGTTTGTTGGGAGATTTTTGATGACTGCTTCAATTTCCTTAGTGGTTATAGGTCTGTTCAGGTTTTCTATTTTTTCCTGGTTCAGTTTTGGTAGTTGATACATCTCTAGGAATGCCTCCATTTCTTCCAGGTTATCTAATTTGCTGGCATAGCGTTGCTCATAATATGTTCTTATAATTGTTTGTATTTCTTTGGTGTTGGTTGTGATCTCTCCTCTTTCATTCAAGATTTTGTTGATTTGGGTCATTTCTCTTTTCTTTTTGGTAAGTCTGGCCAGGGGTTTATCAATCTGGTTAATTCTTTCAAAAAACAAGCTCCTAGTTTCATTGATCTGTTCTACTGTCTTTTGGTTTCTATTTCATTGATTTCTGCTCTGATCTTCATTAGTTCTCTTCTCCTGCTGGGTTTAGGCTTTATTTGCTGTTCTTTCTCCAGCTCCTTTAGGTGTAGGGTTAGGTTGTGTACTTGAGACCTTTCTTGTTTCTTGAGAAAGGCTTGTATTGCTATACACTTTCCTCTTAGGACTGCCTTTGATGCATCCCAAAGATTTTGAACAGTTGTGTTTTCATTTTCATTGGTTTCCATGAATTTTTAAAATTCTTCTTTAATTTTCTGGTTGACCCATTCATTGTTTAGTATGATGCTCTTTAGCTTCCATGTATTTGAGTTCTTTCTGACTTTCCTCTTGTGATTGAGTTCTAGTTTCAAAGCATTGTGGTCCGAAAATAGGCAGGGAATGATCCCAATCTTTTGGTACCGGTTGAGACCTGATTTGTCACCTAGGATATGATCTATTCTGGAGAATATTCCATGGGCACTAGAGAAGAATGTGTATTCTGTTGCTTTGAGATGGAATGTTCTGGATATGTCTATGAAGTCCATTTGGGTAGTGTGTCATTTAAAGTCTTTATTTCCTTGTTGATCTTTTGCTTAGATGATCTGTCCATTTCAGTAAGGGGGGTGTTAAAGTCCCCCACTATTATTGTATTGTTGTCAATGTGTTTCTTTGCTTTTGTTTAATTGCCTTATATAATTGGCTGCTCCCATGGTAGGGGTACAGATATTTACAACTGTTAGATCTTCTTGTTGGATAGACCCTTTACGTAGGAAGGAGAGAACTTCCCTAATTTGGGGAAGGAAACAGGCATTAAAATCCAGGAGGCACAGAGAACCCCTCTCAAAATCAATAAAAATAGGTTAGTTAATGTATTGTATCATATTAAGAGTCCTTCCTCATCTTTTATTACAGTCTTTGATTTAAAACCCAATTTGTCTGATATAAGGATTGCCACCCCAGCTTTCTTTTGGTGTCCATTAGTATGGTAAATGGTTTTCCAGCCCCTCACTTTCAATCTGGGGGTGTCTTTGGGTCTAAAATGAGTCTCTTGCAGACAGCATATCGATGGGTCTTGTTTTTTAATCCAATCTGATAGCCTGTGTCTTTTGATTGAGGCACTTAGCCCATTTATATTCAGGGTAACTATTGAAAGATAGGAATTTAGTGCCATTGTATTGCCTGTAAGGTGACTGTTACTGTATATTGTCTGTGTTCCTTTCTGTTCTCTGTTGCTTTTAGGCTCTCTCTTTGCTTAGAGGACCTCTTTCAATATTTTTTGTAGGGCTGGATTCGTGCTTGCAAATTCCTTTAGTTTTTGTTTGTCCTGGAAGCTCTTTATCTCTCCTTCTATTTTCAATGACAGCCTAGCTGGATATAGTATTTTTGGCTGCATATTTTTCTTATTTAGTGCTCTGAATATATCATGCCAGTCCTTTCTGGCCTGCCAGGTCTCTGTGGATAGGTCTGTTGCCAATCTAATGTTTCTACCATTGTAGGTTACAGATCTCTTCTCCCGAGCTGCTTTCAGGATTTTCTCTTTGTCCCTGAGACTCGTAAGTTTTACTATTAGATGTCAGGGTGTTGACCTATTTTTATTGATTTTGAGAGGGTTCTCTGTGCCTCCTGGATTTTGATGCCTGTTTCCCTCCCCAAATTAGGGAAGTTCTCTGCTATAATTTGCTCCAATATACCTTCTGCCCCTCTCTCTCTTTCTTCTTCTTCTGGATCCCAATTATTCTAATGTTGTTTCATCTTATGGTATTGCTTATCTCTCGAATTCTGCCCTCGTGAACCAGTAATTGTCTCTCTCTCTTTTTCTCAGCTTCTTTGTTTTCCATCATTTGGTCTTCTATATCACTGATTCTCTCTTCTCCTTCTTTATCCTAGCAGTTAGCGCCCCCATTTTTGATTGCACCTCATGAATAGCCTTTTCGATTTTGACTTGGTTAGATTTTAGTTCTTTTATTTCTCCAGAAAGGGTTTCTCTAGTAACTTCCATGCTTTTTTCAAGCCCAGCTAGTATCTTTAAAGTCATGGTTCTGAATTCTAGATCCGACATTGTACTAATGTCCGTATTGAGTAGGTCCCTGGCAATTGGTACTACGTCTTGTTCTTTTTGTTGAGGTGATTTTTTCCATCTTGTCGTTTTGTCCAGAGGAGAAAAGATGAATGAGAGAACAAAATGCTAACAGGGTAACAACATCCCCAGAAAATATACTCTAAACAAATCAGAAAAGACCTGAAGCAGTGGGAAAAGAAAGGGAAAGAAAGAAAAAAGAAAAAGATAAAAACAAAAACAAAACAAAACAAAATAAACAGAATATGATCAAATATGATCAGGCTCATGCATAGATCAGTGCCACACAGTAGATTTTGGGTGTATTTTGGTCTGTTAGAAGAAAGTACCTCACAAAATTTTAAAGAAAGAAAAACTTATATATGTACAAAAATAAGGGTTGATATGATGAAGGGATGGAATATGACTGTAAAGATGAAAATTATAAAAAAATTTATAAAAGGAATTTATAAGAAGTTGTTTGAAAAAAGAAAGAAGAGGATTTAAAAAAAAAAGAAAAAAAAGGGATAGAATGTGATCAGGCAGTAGAGTAGAACAAAACCATACACTAGAGATTTAGGGTATATTTTGATCTGTTAGAAGAAACTATCTCAAAATTTTAAAGAGAGAACAACTTATATATATATATATGCCAAAAATAAGGGTAACTACTATGAAGGGATAGAATATGACTCTTAAAAATGAAAAATAAAAATGTTTTTTTAAAAAAGGGATTGATAAGGTGTTGGCTGAAAAAGGGAAAAAGAAAAATTCAAAAAAAAAATGTTAAAAAAAAATTAACTTTGAAAGACTACAGAATCATGTTAAAAAAGCCATGGATTCTATGTGCAGTATTCCCCTAGCGCTGGAGTTCTGCCGTTCTCATTGATCGGTAAACTTGGTCTTGGCTGGCTGTTCTCGCTGATCTTCTGGGGGAGGGGCCTGTTGCCATGGTTCCCAAATGTCTTTGCTGGAGGCGGAATTGCCTGCCCTTGCTGGTCCAGGCTAAGTAATCTGCTCGGGTTTGCTCTCTGGAGCTTTTGTTCCCTGCAAGCTTTTGGTACAGCTTTGAGGAGGAGAGTGAAAATGGCGGCCTCCCAATCTCTGCCCCAGAGACCGAGAACTCGGGGCCCCGCTCCTCAGTGAGCCCCCAGAGAAAAGCAGTCAGTCACTCCCGTCTCCCCGGTCTCCGGCTGCACTCTGTGCTCACCCAGCCTGTGACCAATCATTTCTATCTCTGGAACCCGACCCCGCACGTAGTCTCCAAACCCAGCAGATCCCTGCGGTGCGCTCCCGCACCTCTCCTTCCAGGGGAAGAAGGTGAGTCTCCCCGTATCTGCCGCTTGTTAGGTCCCTGCTGGAGGAGCAGGGGCCCGACTGTGCCACGGATCACGGTTTATGGCAACCCTGAGCTGAGAGCCCACGTTTCGGCTCCGTCTCTGCAGCCGGCTTCCCCGCTCCAACACCTGGGAGCTCTCCTGCACTCAGGCACCCCCGGTCTTTCTGTGACTCCGAGGGTCCTGAGACCACACTGTTCAACGAGGGTTCCACCCCGCACTTAGTCACCAGAGTGACGTCCCTCAGTGGATCCGACTTCTAAAAGTTCCGATTTTGTCCTCCGAGGCTCTATCACTTGCCAGAAGTAGCCGACGGACTCCCCTCTCCCGCCCTCTATCCTCCCGAATATCGCCTCGGATTCACTTCTCCACACGTCCTGCCTTCCAGAAAGTGGTCGCTTTTCTGTTCAGAGACTTGTTGCTATTCTTTTCTTTGATCTCCTGTTGAATTCGTAGGTGTTCAGAATGGTTTGATCCCTATCCAGCTGAATTCCTGAGACCAGATGAAATTCAGGTCTCCTACTCCTCCGCCACCTTGCTCCGCCCCAGTCTGCTAATTTTTAATATATTCAGTAATACATTTTTGAAAACTTCTATTTTTTATACAAACTTACCCTTTATCCACATGCATATGAAATGTTTGAGAATGAGTGTTATCTACTAGAAAAAAGAAGAAAGACATGCCTGATAAATATAGCAAAGTAAGGTATTTTATGAGAAGTTTATTTGTGTAAATAATATCAGTATGTGCTAGTATTTATTAAATCCTAAACTTGGTGAGGCACTGTACTCTGCACTTTGCATGCATTAGCTCTTTAACTTCTCACAACGACTCCATAAGATGAGTAGCATTCTATCCATTTTACAGCTTGAGTAACTTGCCTAAGTCACAGGACTGGTAAGTGGCCAAGTCAGGATTCAAACCCAGTCAGTCGCTGCAAAGGCCAGTATCATAAGTAATAGGGTACTCCATTCTCCCACATGAAATGTTCTAAATAGATTTTTTTCATGAGAAATGGATGGAAGCAGAGGGCCAGAATGGTGGGGAGTGTGTTGGGTGAATGGGAGGTGGGAAGCCATCATTCAGAGGACATTCAGATCAAGTGTTCCAATAGGAGAGCATAAAGAAACCAGGAGCCAAATATCCTCTGGAGAAGTAGGGGGAAGTAAGGCATTCTCTAAACTGTTGCTGAGTTAGGGTAAGTTCATTGAGGAAGATAATTCAGAACTATGAGAAAGTAGCTGGGGAGCACAAAGGAGAGATATCTTTGGAAATAAAAGCCCAAATTTGTAAAACTGAAAAGCTACAAACATTGTACAAGAAATGTAATAGAACTCTGAGAAGAAAAAATAATTTCCTCAAACTAGAGAAATTGCAAAATATTAAGAATCGGATGAAATTTTACTTATTCAGAGTTTATGTGCCTTTTACAAATCACATTACAAAAATGTCAACAAATATTTATTTGGTGCCTACACTGGCTGCCAGAAAGACAAAAGAAAAAAGAAAAAAAAAATTCCATCATCAAGGAGGCTTCACGTTATTAAGATATAGAGAACCACAGCCTCCTATATAACCACTATTTCAAAACAGCACTGAAAATGGTAAATACAAAATTATTTGTAATATCCTTAAAAGATAGATGATTTAAAGCAGAAATGATACAATACATAGTGGGGTTTACAACATGCAGTGAGTTAATACAAAGGCTGGGGGAGGGGAATATGGTATATGGGAAGTGGCATAGTACTTGACGGCTAACATGAAAAGTTAAAGATGTATATAAGACAAGGCCCAAAGCAACCTCTAAAAACGCATACACAATTTAAAACCAGAGATTATCAGTTTTAGATTAAAAAGCAAGCTCTGACTATATGCTGCCTGAGAGAAACACATTTTAAACAGAACAACAACAACAAAAAGCTAAAAGTGAAAGGTCTGAAAAACATATGCCTTTCTGTAATTAAGTGAGAGCCGGCATGGTACAATAACAACAGAAAAAGTAGATTTCAGAGCAAGAATATTAACAGCAATAAAGAAGGTCGTTTCATAATAAAAGTGTCAAGTCATCAAGAAGACAAAAATCCTAAATGTTTATATATCCATAACAGAGATTCAAAATGCATGAAGCAAAAACATAGAACCACAAAAGAATTGACAATTCTGCAATTATAGTCAGAGATTTTAACACCCATCTTTAATAACTGGTAGAACAAGTACACAGAAAATCAGTAAAGATACAGATCTGTGAACAACACTACCTGACAGTTTAACCTAACTGACATTTATAGAATACTTCACCTGCAGCAGAATACACATTTTTTTGCATGCACATGGAAATTTTACCAAGATAGACCATATCTGGGTCATACAAGTTTCAATATTTTCATATGGTTTAAATCATAAAAACAATGTTTTCTGGCCACAATAAAATTGGGTTAGTAACCAGTAACAGAAAAAACATCTGGAAAAGCCCTAAATATTTGGAAACTAAATAACTTCCATTATACTTTCAAATAGCTCATAGATCAAGGAAGAAATGTAAAAAAAAAAAAAAGTAATTATAAATTATTTTGAACTAAGTAAAAATGAAAACACAACACACCAAAATTTGTGGGATGGTAATAAATCAAGAATTAGAGGGAAAGTTATAATCCAAAATATCTCTGTTAGAAAATAAGAGGGGTTCATGGGTGGCTCAGTCTGTTAAGCATCCGACTTCAGCTCAGGTCATGATCTCAGAGTTGTAGGATCTAGCCCCATGTCCAGCTCCACGTCTAGCAGGGAGTCTGCTTCCTCTCTCTCTCTGCCCCTCCCCCCTGCTTGGGCACTCTCTCTCTGAAATAAAGAAACAAATCTTTAAGAAAAAGAAAAGGAAAGGAAAGAAGGTCCCAAATCAATGATCTGAAACACTACAAAAAGAAGAGTTAATGTTGGTTTGAAAACTGACCCCTACACACAGAGGGCAAGGAGAGATGGAAGAAAGAGGCAGGCCACTCCAGATTCATAGGTGGCAGGTTTAATAAGCAAGAGAATTTACGTAGGACGGTGGCCGCAAGACAAGTAGATCTTTGTGCCTGCCTGCCAGAATCTTAAGAGTTTATACAGAGGCCTTAACTGGGTTCAATTACATATACCATCTAAATGGTCTCAACAACACATTACTCTTTCAAATGCTGCTCCTTGAAAATGGCTCCCAGTGTGGGAACTGTGTGCAGAAGGTACATTTCAAGGACAAGAGGAGGGGTGAGGAGCCTCTGCTTGCCTGGATCCTGCTCACAAGTCAACTTGTGGTCACATCTTCTTGATGACCTCCTCCAACAGCAAATTAAACCCAAAGTAAGAAGAAGAAGGCAATAATAAAGATCAGAGTATAAGTCAATAAAATAAACAGAAATCAATATAGAAACAATAAAACCAACAGCTGGTTCTTTGAGAAGATCAATAAAATAAACTTCTAGCCAGATAGCCAGACTGATCTCAAAAAAGAAAAGATGACACAACTTACCCAGATGAGCAATGAAAAAAGTAAAACAACTAAAGATTCAAGGTATCAAAAGTTTAGGGGTGCCGGGGTGGCACAGTCGGTGAAGAGTCCGACTCTTGATCTTGGCTCAGGTCTTGATCTCAGGATTGTGAGTTTAAGACCCATGTTGGGCTCCACGCCCTATTAAAAGTTGATTAATGAAATATTACAAATAAATTTAAGGCCAATCAATTTGACAACCTAGATGAAATAAGACAAATTCTTTGATACAACCAAAGCAAATTTAAGAATACGTACATAGCCCAAATAGTATAAATATGTATCTCTATGTGTGTGTGTATTGAGTTTGTTAGTTAAAAGCTATCCTTCAAAGAAAACTCCAGGGCCAGATAGCTTTGCTGTGAATTGTACCAAACATTGAGAAAGAAATAATACCAATTCTACACACTCTGAGAAGACTGAAGAAAAGCAATTCTATCCAATTCATTTTACAATGCCAACATCACCCTAATACTAAAACAAGGCCAGAATTATAAAAGAGAATTATAGACTAATATCCCTCATGAGGGGTGCCTGGGTGACTCAGTCGTTAAATGTCTTCTTTTGGCTCAGGTCATGATCCCAGGGTCCTGGGACTGAGCCCCACATCGGGCTCCCTGCTCAGCGGGAAGCCTGCTTCTCCCTCTCCCGCTCCCCCTGCTTGTGTTGCCTCTCTCGCTGTCTCTCTCTCTCTGTCAAATAAATAAGATCTTTTAAAAAAATAAAAAAATAATATCCCTCATGAACACACATACAAAAACTCCTAACATTATTTTAGCAAATAGAATGCGGCAAGATGTAAAAAAGACAATGTATCACAACCAAGTGAAATTTGTAACAGGCATGCAAAGCTACTTTTACATTTGAAAACCAATCAATAGATTTCATTATATTGCCTAAAAAATTTTAAAAATTAATCAGAAACATACGGAAAGAATATTTGACAAAATCCAAAATCTCCTGATTAAAACCCTTAGCAAACATTAAGTTTTTAAATGTGAACAATTTGGTCATACAGCGTAAGTATGAAGAGATGTGTGCAGTTATAAACACCAAACCCAGTAGAGTCATACCTCTGGACTACTGATGAGAGGGAAAATGAATTCAAGAAGGAAATATGAAGAAGGGTATGATGGAGGAGATTCAACTGTATCTGCAATGTTTTATTAAAAATGTAAAGATCTGAGCAAAGCTAAGAAAATAATAAAATTTATTGTAACTTGGTGGGCTATACTTAAGTATTTGTTGTATTCTTTCTCCACTGTGGTGCTTTAAAGTAAATGATAGTATATAAATAAATTGAATACTAAGCACCCATTAAAATGACATTTATAATTATATAATGGTGTGAAAATGTTTTATAATGAGTAATATTACTTTAATGTAAGACAAAATTACATATAGGAAGATAGCAATTTTGTAAATGTATATTTGTATATATGCATAATATTCTGCCATGTAAGTTTATCACAATCTGTTTATGTACTATCCTACTGGCTGAACATCAATGCCATTTATGTTGTTTCCAAATTACAAACAATGCTATAATGAATATTGTTGTATATCTCCTGTACATATTTTCTTATTGAATATACTTAGCAAAATAATCACAACTATATCAATAGTTTTCCCTTCTAAAGCTATAGTAAAATAAAATGGAAGATCCCAAATATAACATTGAAAAAAGATAGCTGGGGCGCCTGGGTGGCTCATTCGGTTAAGCGTCTGCCTTTGGCTCAGGTCATGATCCCAGGGTCCTGGGATCGAGCCCCGCATCGGGCTTCCTACTCCACGGGAGGCCTGCTTCTCCCCCTCCCACTCTCCCTGCTTGTGTTCCCTCTCTTGCTGTGTCTCTCTCTGTCAAATAAATAAAAATATTTTTTAAAAAAAGAAAAAAGATAGCTGAATCTAACTCTTTCTCTTTGCCTGCACCAAACAGCCATTTGTTATTTGAAAGAAAACTTGACAATTACTGTTGGCCCCAAACTGTTCTTTGGCAGTGCCCAACAATCACACTTACATCACCTCACTTTCTCTACATTTTTTATCAAAACTGTTGCTCTCTCTTCAAACCTTCTTTCTTCTTAGAGCCGCATTGTATTTTTTTTATTATGTTATGTTAATCACCATACATTACATCATTAGTTTTTGATGGTGTTCCATGATTCATTGTTTGTGCATAACACCCAGTGCTCCATGTAGAACGTGCCCTCTTTAATACCCATCACCAGGCTAACCCATCCCCCCACCCCCCTCTTCTCTAGAACCCTCAGTTTGTTTTTCAGAGTCCATAGTCTCTCATGGTTCGTCTCCCCCTCCGATTTCCCCCCCTTCATTCTTCCCCTCCTGCTATCTTTTTTCTTTTTTAACATATAATGTATTTTTTGTTTCAGAGGTACAGGTCTGTAATTCATCAGTCTTACACAATTCACAGCGCTCACCATAGCACATACCCTCCCCAGTGTCTATCACCCAGCCACCCCATCCCTCCCACCCCCACCACGCCAGCAACCCTCAGTTTGTTTCCTGAGATTAAGAATTCCTCCTATCAGTGAGGTCATATGATACATGTCTTTCTCTGACTTATTTCGCTCAGCATAATACCCTCCAGTTCCATCCACATCGTTGCAAATTAGAGCCTCATTGTATACTGTATACTGTTGTATAGTCAATCCCACCCTTATAATCAGACACAGGATGAAAGAGATGCTACTTGGATATAAATTACTATATCCTCTCTGATGGGCAGTTGCCAATAAATAAACATCAACTTTTAAAATGTATAAACATTTATAAACAATTCTACCTCTAGGAATTTAGCATACAAGCATTCTCTCACGGATATATATATATATATATATATATATATATATGAACATCCTTGCAGCATTCTTGTAATACAGAAAAATCTAACATAAAACAATAGCTTCCTCATCATCCTCAATTAATGACTGAAAATGCTCAGTACATCAGAGTAGTAGAGAAATAAGAGACCTCCATATAAGCATGCTTACATTCTATTCTTTTTGTTAGCCTTACTTCCAAATATACAACAGTTATAACCTAAAGTACGGGCAATTGTCAGAATTTTCTTTCCATATCATATCAGACACTTTTCACTAGTCTTCCACTTATTTCAGCTTTGTCTAGGAAGGGAGCTCTCAATTCAGCCTATGCACTAGAATCACCTGGCGAGATTTGAAAGTCAGCAACTTCACCTGACATAAATTAAACCAGGATTCTGGGGGTTAGCAGCCAGTGGTTGCTTCCAAGGTAATCTTAATGCCCACCAGGGCTGTGCATCTCTGGATATAATCAGTAATTTGGTTTATCATTGGAAAGCTGACTGCTTTAATTGACTTCCAATTGATTCCTATCTATTGTAAAATTTAGGAAGGTAGTTAAATTTATTTTGTTTCCAGGAACTGTGATGCTTGCCTCTTCCACCTGCTATATAGTTTTAGGTTTACTGATGTCAGTCTAAGATATTTTGTTATAGGACTTTGACACATTGCAGATATACATGACTTTTACCCTCGGTGACCAGACCCATGACTTCAAGAGTTCTGCAAGCTCATAGTCTAACACATTTTGATGTTCTACATAATATGCTGTCAGGTTAGCCCCAATGTGGTGATTAATGTCCTTTAGAGGGAACATTCTGCCTGGTTACCATTTGTTGATCTTGAGTGCCTTGTTAAACATTGTGTCTGTTGGGTAGTGGCACTTGTTTTATTTCTCACAATGACTTGTTGAAAGAAACATTAATCTCTACTGTTTCATGCTTGGTCCTCTTTCTTGGGAGTGTATGAGTTGTGATCAATAAGCAATAACACACTTTTTTTAAAAATGTGTTTTTATAAGATACGTTTAGCAAAACTGTCAGAACTTGAATATAAAAATGAGTATTTACATCTTAGGAGACTATGTGCTAATTCTAATGTACTACTCAAGTAGTATTTTTTTTTTAAATAATTCTGCTTTTGGAATTGCTTTTGGAACATCTATCATGGCAAAATTTCATTGTCTGAGGCTGAATTTGGCTTATAAAGATAGCAACTAAAAGTTGTTTAGATAGAAATCTAATGTATTTTGTGGACTGTATGTTAAAGAAGTAAATACCATTTGGTTCAAAACAGAGGTATGATTAAAAATAAACTATTTTCTTTGTGACTACACCTGGCTTTTTTTTTTTTTTTAGATTTTATTTTTATTTATTTGACAGAGAGAGAGAGAGACAGCTAGAGAGGGAACACAAGCAGGGGGAGTGGGAGAGGGAGAAGCAGGCTCCTGGCTGAGCAGGGAGCCCGATGCGGGGCTTGGTCCCAGGACCCTGGGATCATGACCTGAGCCGAAGGCAGACGCTTAACGACTGAGCCACCCAGGCGCCCACTACACCTGGCTTTGAGAGTAACTGACATTTTTTTCACAGCAGCTGGTAGAGACCCAGCCATCAAATTATCCCTAGGTTATTAAAGCCCTGTGTTTTGGCATTGTCATTCCTCTTGGTATTGGCATAAAGTCATACAGATGGGGACAGTGGTATACAATGAAGGGGTTAGCCTGTGGATTGATATAAATTATTTAACTCTATTAGTCCTCGTGTAAAATGGAAATAATGCCAACCAGGTCAAAATGCTGTGATATTAAATGAGCGGATATTTTTAAATGCTTTGTCCCAACACTTTTCACATGTTGATATGCATAAGAATCTCCTCATGTGTCATTATGATGAAGTTTCTGATGGACTACCCCTGGCACTGGAAGGCTTTAGCCCAGGTCGGTAAGTCGGTAACTCAATAAGGGCTAAATTTCCTTCCTTCCCATAAGCCATGTCTCCATTTTTGTTGCTTTAGGGGTTTGGATTTTGGTCAAACAACTGTAACTATTACTACTACTGCATGAAAGATCCTGGGCATTATCACAAAGAACATGACTCAGGATGTGCATACTAGAAATCAGATGAGCCCCCATGTTTATGGGCTTAATATATTCACTCAATAATAAAAGCGACCTAGGTTCCTATTGCCCGAACTTCCATCCCAAAGGGTGGGTAGAAAGGCATCTGGGACTTAAGTGGAAACCAAAGTCTCATGGTGCAGTGGTTTCCAAAAGCGAACGTCCCATGTGTCGCTTCCATGAGAGGGGGCAAAGAAAACAAACTGGAACCAAAAGAACTGAAACCAGGCAAAAATAGGCTTTCAGGGTCAGGTGTTTTCATCTGCAAATATCTCTTGAGCCAACAGTGAAAATAGAGGGAGTCTTCACTGAAATACCTACAGGGGAGTACACAGGTAGAGAGGAAGTTTTGTTATGAAATTTATTTTATGGGCAGTTATAATGAAAATGTATCTTTATCATTCCAAGTCAATAATGATATTCAGCAGTTCTTTGTCCTCCCTTCACTAAGGATTGCTGCTGGCTATTAATCTTTTCAAACATAATGAAAGATACAACCAGTCTAGGTATATTGAAATAAAATTAAATCCTACTCAACTCTAAATACTGTTTCTGTTTGAGGTGACCTGATGATGTCTGGCTAACAAGCATTGGACACACACAATAGTCACTTTGTTTCTTTATACCCAAACAGATAGCATCACCTCACACTGCCAAGCAGCTACTCAAGAACAATCAAGAAACAGATACATTCTCAGTGGTGATTTAGGGAGTCCTTGCAAGTAGGCTTTTAGCAATCCTTGACAAGGCACCTTCATCATATTTCATGAAGCTTGAAAAACACTCTATCATCTTTTAAGATCCTTAGTACTATCTCTCACATCATGTTATTTCAAATCAATCATTCCATATCCTGGAAACAGTTTCTCCATGAGGCTTTGAAGTAGTTTTGATCCAGTAGTAGTATTTTTACTGTTATATAGACTGAAAATGCAGACCCTCCAAACTCTTGAACACTTTAAGTTGCTTTCAGATAATTCAAGCAACAACACAAAACAAAAATAAATGCAGCTACACACACACTTAAACTTTCTGCCTTTGCACTTGGCTCACTTAGATAATAGAAACAAAATAAGACTATCTTTTTCCCTGCTAATTCCTTCAGTGCCCATTCATCATCACTCTATTTCAGATTGCCCACTATAGATCCGCTGTGTGCTTTAACTCCCCTTCTATTAAATACATTCTAAGTATACTGAGTTATTTTATTTTATTTATTTTTTAAAGATTTTATTTATTTGACAGAGAGAGAGATAGCGAGAGCAGGAACACAAGCAGGGGGAGTGGGAGAGGGAGAAGCCCGCCTCCCACCGAACAGGGAGCCCGATGTGGGACTCGATCCCAGGACCCTGGGATCATGACCTGAGCTGAAAGCAGACGCTTAACGACTGAGCCACCCAGGCACCCCTGAGTTATTTTAAAATATAGCCAAAGATGAATTCCTGTTAAATATATTATTAATAATACACTTCAGAACCATTAATTTTAAAGTCAACTAAAAGTCAGTTCTTCTATCTTTTGATATTTGCATAACTGAAATGTCACAACAATGACCAAAAAAAAGACTACTTTTGCTAGCCATCTAAGCAGCCTCATTATTTTATGAACCTACCACAGACATGAGCATGTATGCAAGCATTCTCTTTTTTTTTTGACATGTAATATTTTATTACTTTCAGTATACAACATGAAGATTCAATAATTGTATATACTGCAAAATGATCAGAAGTCTAATTAACATCCATCACTACACATATTTACAAATTTATCTTCTTATGATGAAAATGTTTAAGATCTATTTATTCTCTTAGCAATTTTCAAATATGCAAAACAGTATTATTAACTATAGTCACCATGCTGTGCATTATATCCCTGGGACTTATTTATTTTATAACTAGAAGTTTGTATCATATTTTTCTTAACCAGTGTTCCTTTAATGTTTATATAGTTAGTCATCAAATTTGCTAATAGGAAGCATGCTAAAATATTTCACTGTGCACTTTCTTGATTATTTTCTTAGAATAAAATCTTAGATTTATAACTACTGGGCAAGAGTAACTATATACTTAAGGCTTTTGGTTCATATTACAAATTGTCCTCCTGAATGGGGAGGAGTTTATTTAAAGATTTAGACACTGATCTAAACGTTTTCATTTTCATTCAAATCAAAATATATTCAAAATTTCCTTCATTAATAAGTTTCAAGCTTAATAGTGTTATACCTCTATACAATTTTAGGGCACCTTGTTTGCTGAGTTCTCATCAAGAAAACATGTATTCTGTCAAATGATTTTTCTGCAACTATTGTGAGGATAAAAGTGATTTTTCTTTTCTAATTTTTGATATGGTGAATTACACTTTTTTCCCTTCAGTATTCTTTTTTTTTTTTTAAAGATTTTATTTATTTATTTGAGAGAGAGAGCACACGAGAGGGGGGAGGGTCAGAGGGAGAAGCAGACCCCCTGCTGAGCAAGGAGCCCGACATGGGACTCGATCCCAGGACTCCAGGATCATGACCTGAGCCGAAGGCAGTCGCTTAACCAACTGAGCCACCCAGGCGCCCGGTATTCTTTTTTTTTAATTTAAATTCAATTAATTAACATATAATATATTATTAGTTTCAGAGGTAAAGTTCAGTGATTCATCAGTTGCATTAACACCCAGTGTTTATTGTATCATGTGCCCACCTTAATGCCCATCACCCAATTACCCCATCCTTCCCACCCCATCCCGTCCAGCAACCCTCAGTCTGTTTCCTAGAGTTAAGAGTCTCTTATGGTTTGTCTCCCTCTCTGATTTCATCTTGTTTTATCTTTTCCTCTCTTCCCCTAATGATCCTCTGTTTTGTTTCTTAAATTCCACATATAAGTGAAATCATATGATAATTGTCTTTCTCTGATTGACTTATTTCACTTAGAATAATACCCTCTAGTTCCATCCACGTCATTGCAAATGGTAAGATTTCTATTTCTTTTTGATGGCTGAATAGTTTTCCATCGTGTGTGTGTGTGTGTGTGTGTATACACACACACCACATCTTCTTTATCCATTCATCTGTTGATGGACATCTGGACTCTTTCCATAGTTTGGCTATTGTGGACACTGCAGTTATAAACATTGGGTGCAGGTGCCCCTTTGGATCACTAGGTTTGTATTGTTTAGGTAAATACCCAGGAGTACAATTGCTGGGTCCTAGGGTAGCTCTATTTTTAACTTTTTGAGGAACCTCCGTACTGTTTTCCAGAGTGGCTACACCAGCTTGCATTCCCACCAGAAGTGTAAGAGGGATCCCCTTTCTCTGCATTCTCACCAACATCTGTCATTTCCTGAGTGGTTAATTTTAGCCATTCTGATTGCTGTGAGGTGGTATCTCATTGTGGTTTGGATTTGGATTTCCCTGATGCCGAGTGATGTTGAGCACTTTCTCATGTATCTGTTGGCCATCGGGATGTCTTCTTTGTAGAAATGTCCATTCATGTCTTCTGCCCACTTGTTGATTGGATTATTTGTTCTTTGGGTGTTGAGTTTGATAAGTTCTTTATAGATTTTGGATACTAGCCCTTTATGTTATATGTCATTTGCAAATATCTTCTCCCATTCTGTCGGTTGCCTTTTGGTTTTCTCAACTGTTTCCTTTGCTGTGCAGAAGCTTTTTGTCTTGATGAAGTCCCAACAGTTCATTTTTGCCTTTGTTTCCTTGGCCTTTGGTGATGTTTCTAGGAAGAAGTTGCTGTGGCCGAGGTCACAGAGGTTGCTGCCTCTGTTCTCCTCTAAGGTTTTGATGGATTTCTGTCTCACTTCATCTATTTTGAGTCTATTTTTGTGGGTGGTGTAAGAGAATGGTCCAGTTTCCTTCTTCTGCATGTGGCTGTCCAATTTTCCCAACACCACTTGTTGAAGAGACTGTCTCTTTTTCATTGGATACTCTTTCCTGCTTTGTCAAAGATTAGTTGACCATTAGTTAAGGGCGTATTTCCAGGTTCTCTATTCTGTTTTATTTGTTTATGTGTCTGTTTTTATGCCAGAACCATATTGTCTTGATGACTGAAGCTTGCAATAGAGCTTGAGGTCCAGAATTGTGATGCTACCAGCTTTGATTTTCTTTTGCAACATTCCTTTGGCTATTTGGGGTCTCTTCTGGTTCCATACAAATTTTAGGATTATTTGTTCCAGCTGTGTGAAAAAAAGTTGATGGTATTTTGATAGGGATTACACTGAATGTGTAGATTGCTCTTGGTAGCATAGACGTTTTAAAAATATTTGTTCTTCCAATCCATGAGCATGGAACATTTTTCCATTTCTTTGTGTCTTCTTCGGTTTCGTTTATGAGTGTTCTATAGCTTTCTGAGTACAGATCCTTTGCCTCTTTGGTTAGGTTTATTCCTAGATATCTTATGGTTTTGGGTGCAATTGTGAATGGGATCGACTCCTTAAGTGCTCTTTCTTCTGTCTCTTTGTTGGTGTATAGATGCAACTGATTTCTGTGCATTGATTTTCTATCCTGCCACTTTGCTGAATTCCTATATGAGTCCTGGCAATTTTGGGAGTGGAGTCTTTTGGGTTTTCCACATAGAGTATCATGTCATCTGCAAAGAGTGAGAGTCTGACTTCTTCGCTGATTCAGATGCCTTTGATTTCTTTTTGTTGTCTGGTTGCCGAGGCTAGGACTTCCAGTACTATGTTGAACAACAGTGGTGATAGTGGACATCCCTGCTGGGTTCCTGGTCTCTCTCAGTATTTCCCCATTGAGAATGATATTCGTTGTGGCTTTTTGTATATGGCTTTTATGATATTGAGTTATGTTCCCTCTATCCCTACACTGTGAAAAGTTTTAACCAAGAAAGGATGCTGTACTTTGTCAAATGCTTTTTCTGCATCTATTGAGAGGATCATATGGTTCTTATCCTTTATTTTATTAATGTAGAGTATCACATTGATTGATTTGTGGATGTTGACCCACCCTTGTAGCCCAGGCATAAATCCCACTTGGTCATGGGAATAATCCTTTCAATGGATTGGATCAATTGGATCAATTGGATCCCACTGGCTAGTATCTTGGTGAGAATTTTGGCATCCAAGTTCATCAGGGATATTGGTCTGTAATTCTCCTTTTTGGTGGGGTCTTTGTCTGCTTTTGGGATCAAGGTAATGGTGGCCTCATAGAAAGAGTTTGGATATTTTCCTTCCATTTCTGTTTTCTGAAAAAGCTTCAGAAGAATTGGTATTAATTCTTAACTATTTGGTAGAATTCCCCTGGGAAGCCATCCGGCCCTGGACTCTTGTTTGTTGGGAGATTTTCGATTACTACTTCAATTTCCTTGCTGGTTATGAGTCTGTTCAGGTTTTCTATTTCTTCCTGGTTCAGTTTTGGTACATTATACATCTCTAGGAATACATACATTTCTTCCAGATTCCCTAATTTGTTGGCATATAGTTGCTCATAATATGTTCTTGTAATTGTTTGTATTTCTATGGTGTTGGTTGTGATCTCTCCTCTTTCATTCATGATTTTATTTATTTGGGTCCTTTCTCTTTTGTTTTTGGTAAGTCTGGCCAGGGGTTTATCAATCTTATTAATTCTTTCAAAGAACCAGCTCCTAATTTCGTTGATCTGTTCTACTGTTCTTTTGGTTTCTATTTCATTGATTTCTGCTCTAAACTTTATTATTTCTCTTCTCCTGCTGGATTTCAGCTCTATTTGCTGTTCTTTCTCCAGCTCCTTTAGGTGTAAAGTTAGGTTGTGTATTTGAGACCTTTCTTGAAAGTTTATTGAGAATGGCTTATATTGCTATATGCTTCCCTCTTAGGACTGCCTTTGCTGCATCCCAAAGATTTTGAAGAGTTGTGTTTTCATTTTCATTTGTTTCCATGTATTTTTTGAAATTCTTCTTTAATTTCCTGGTTGGCTCATTCATTCTTTAGTAGGATGCTCTTTAGCCTCCATGTATTTGAGTTCTTTCCAAATCTCTTCTTGTGAGTTCAAGTTTCAAAGCATTATGGTCTGAAAATATGCACAGAATGATCGCAAACTTTTGGTGCTGGTTGAGACCCGATTTGTGACCCAGTATGTGATCTATTCTGGAGGATGTTCCATGTGTACTCGAGAAGAATGTGTATTCTGTTGCTTTAGGATGAAATGCTCTGAGTGTATCTGTGAAGTCCAGTGGATCCAGTGTGTCATTCAAAGCCCTTGTTTCCTTGTTTATTCTCTGCTTAGATGATCCGTGCATTGCAGTGAGTGGGGTGTTAAAGTCCCCTACCATTATTGCATTATTATCAATGTGTTTCTTTAATTTTGTTATTAATTGGTTTATATAACTGGCTGTTCCCAATTTAGGGGCATAAATATTTACAACTGTTAGATTTCTTGTTGGATAGACCCTTTAATTATGATATAGTGTCCCTCTTCATCTCTTATTACAGTCTTTGGTTTAAAATCTAATTTTTTTTAAAAGATTTTATTTATTTATTTGAGAGAGAGAGAATGAGAGACAGAGAGCACGAGAGGGAAGAGGGTCAGAGGGAGAAGCAGACCCCCCGCTGAGCAGGGAGCCCGATGCGGGACTCGATCCCAGGACTCCAGGATCACGACCTGAGCCGAAGGCAGTCGCTTAACCAACTGAGCCACCCAGGTGCCCTAAAATCTAATTTGTCTGATATATGGATGTATGCAAGCATTCTTATAAGACCATTTAACTAAAATCCCAAACACAAATGCTTAATATATCATTGCTTTTGCAAAGTAGAAAACTTACAAATATGAAAAATGTTATCAGAAACCCAAGCAAGAAGTGAAGTCAATCAGAGAAAGATAAGCATCATATAATCTCACTGATATGAGGAATTTGAGAAACAAGACAGAGGATCATAGGGGAAGGGAGGGGAAAAATGAAATAAGACGAAACCAGAGAGGGAGACAAACCATAATCTCAGGAAACAAACTGAGGGTTGCTGGAGTGGAGGGGGGTGGGAGGGTTGGGGTGGCTGGGTGATGGACATTGGGGAGGGTATGTGTTGTGGGGAGTGATGAATCACAGACCTGTACCCCTGAAACAAATAATACATTATATGTTAATAAAAAACAAAACCAAAAACAAAGAGAAACCCAAGCAAGAAAAGTAACTCCCACTAATATGATTCTTTCAATAATTACAGATATCAAAGAGTTGGGGTTCTATCCTAAAAATAAAATACATTATGTTTGCTCTATATGTACATTTATTGTACTTAATTAGGATAAATTAATGACTGGAGGCAGTAAGAGATCCTAAAATACCCTTAATCAAAGTAATGTTGAAATTTGTGTGTACTTTTGAAGTCAAATATATCTTGAGTATGAGGATCCTTTTTAAAGTGGTAATTTATATACAGAACATATTCCTGCTGTCTGGTAAACCACTGCCTTGCTCTGAAGTATAAAGTAGAGGCAAAGACAACAAAGAGCTCAGAACCTGAAAGAGAGAAAGAGTGAGAGCGAGAGAGCACATAAACATCTGTGGTATTACTAGACCAGACACAAACCACTACTGAGTAAGTTTTGCCATGTAAGGACAATTGGAAACATCAGAAATATATGTCTATGCAGTTTGTGTATGTACATACTTTACATGAAGAGCATTTACAAAATTTGTATTTTACTTCATAGTAACTACATATATTAATACAAACTGAGTTGTCTTTATGAAATCTCTCTCTCTTTCAACAAACAACTGTTCAGTTTTTTGAGCCATCCATTGTTCCAGGTAGTGGGGAAATTCTGACCCTCAAACAGTGGGAGAAACAGGCAAGCAAACAGACATTTCTGCAGGTTAGCATCCAAGACCTTCCACATTTGAATTTTCCCTCTGGATCTCCAGTCTCAAATGATTTCTTAACTTGGACCAACTGCAACAATCAAACTAATATGCATGCTTTTTTACCTCACATTACTTTTAATTCCCATTCCCTTCATATCCTTCATCTAATATACTCTGCCCTTTCCCTTCCCTTCCTCTTCCTTTATCCACGCAAATCCATCAACTTCTTTAGGTTCTGTAATTATCTATCATAAATTTGGCTGCTCTCTTAGCAAATGGGTGCTGTGATAATCATTCACTCCCTGAAATTCTCAGTAAACCAGATTTTTGTTTACATCATGTTTGACTTTTTAGATGGCCAACAATAAGACAAAAATTTATTCAGTGACAGCCTGCAGGGATACAGAATGTTCAATCCAGCTCAGTCTCTGCAACTTCTGCCATCGTCTGTCCATCTGCACTAGGTTTTTATAGTACTTGAGGTCTAATTTTTCTTTGTATTCATCTTTGTACCCCCAGCATCTAACACAGGGCATATTCAATAAATAGTTATAAAATAAATGAGGAAGAACTAGATAGTGAATATTGCTCCTCACAACAGTACCCTGTAAATTATAAGAAACTATTCAGCTGAGAAGGCAAGCTAATAGTTTTACAGCAGCAAGGTCAAAACCAGAAAGAACTAATTAGTTAACCAGAAGGCTTAATTATCCAAAGTTATTCTAAATCCCTAGCATTAGGGTTAACACAAGTTACTCTGCATATCTGTGTAGAAGTGAAGAGTGTGAACCACTGAGCCAGATTACCTGAGTACAAATCCTGGCTTTGTCACTTGTTATCTGGACGACCTTGGCAAGTTATTTAATCTTTCTGTACTTAGTTTCTTCACCTGTAAAGCTGTCATAACAACATACCGTCATCCTCATAGTGTTGTTATGAGGATTAAATGCGATAATATTTCTAAACTGCCTAAAGTTATATCTGGCACATAGTAAATACTCCGTAATATTGTTAAATAAATAGATAATATCAGCACCTCCCAATCCGAGTCTTGAATAAATCTGTTCTGACAAGATGCTCTATGTAATTATATATTGAATAGGTTTGGGGAATGTAGCATTTTGTGGAGAGTCACAATATAAAATAGTAAATTCAAAGCTTTAAAAAATTTTATGAGTGGTCCAAAATAGTGGTATAGGAAGACCCTGAACTTACCTCCTCCCACAGACAAACCGAATCTACAGCTACGTATGTTATAATTCCTGCTGAAAGAACTGAGAACTAGCCGAATAGCTCCCTCCACAAGGGACAAAAGGGCCATATTGAGAGGGGTAGGAGAGGCAGAGACTTGGTCTTGCCAAAAACCCCACCCTTGCATGGGACCTGCAACAGGGAGGAATCTCCAGAGCCTGTCCCCACATCAGGCACTCCAACCCAGTGGACCTGCACTGAAGACACAAGACCACAAAAATGTCTAATTGTGGAAACTAAAGAGGCTTACATTCAGGGCATCCAGGGGTTCTATGGGGAGGTGAGATACTTTTTTTTGAAGGACTTGCATGCAGACTTGTCTTATCATGGGACCTAGCACAAAGGTTTGAGAGGTGACTGGATTATACATGAAGATGAATTTGCTAACCTTAAAGCATCTGCTAGAGGGTCAGGGACCACTTATGACTTTCTTTGGGGGTATGGGTGCTGGAGAGAGCCACTTTTGCACTCTCCCATCACTTTGATAGCACAGGTGAGCATGTGCAGACACAGCCTCATTAAAGATGCTGATGTATTCCACCCCCAGTGCTCTTTCTTGGCCTTGCTAAAGCCACGATTGTGTCCTACCTTCAGTGCTGTCCCCTAGCCTTGCTAAATAAAGCTGGTGAAAAGCAGAGTCCATACAGGGGATACCCCTTGATCACCTGACCTTGGTAACCATAAGGGATTGCATTTCTGGGCCCCAGGGGACTATTACAATCAGAAAGACAGTTCTGGGTAGGCTATCACACCCCAGGCATTACACAGACAACAGAATGAAATACAGCCTCAGGCTTTTTGTAAAAAAAGTTCATGTACTTGTCCTGGAACTTCAACCTGAACGACAGGATTCAGGTTTGCCGCACATCTGGAAGCTATAAAGGTGCTCTCAGGGAAGGGAGGCAGGGAGACACCTTTTTTTTTTTTTTTTTAAGATTTTATTTATTTATTCACGAGAGACAGAGAGAGAGAGAGGCAGAGGGAGAAGCAGGCTCCCAAGGAGCAGGGAGCCCGATGTGGGACTCAATCCCAGGACCCTGGGATCATGACCTGAGCTGAAGGCAGACGCCCAACCATCTGAGCCACCCAGGCGCCATTTTTGAGCCCTCCCTTGTGCTCATCACAGCTAACTTGTACCTCCCAGAAAGGAGCTTATACACTCCTCTGAAGCTCTGATTTTTGCAACTGATGCCCAGGGACACCCTCAGATCTCCTAGTGTGGAGGTCAGCAGGGTTTATGATTGTGTTTCAACAGGACTGTATAAATTTGCATACTTTAAAAACTGGTGCCTGAGGATCTAGCTTCCAAGCATCCTGAAACTAGGTGCTGAGATCACTCCCTTTGGAACACTGCCAGATCTCAGCACACTCTTAACAACTGGGACCTATCAAGAAAAAATCGCAAAAGTACAAGAGACAACCAAGAGGTAGGATAAGGTTGCATGATAAGGCTCATCACCTACACAATGGTGCTCCTTCAAGACTGGGAGAGGTAGTTGTTTCAACTAATACATAGAAACAAACACAGAGAGTCCAGCAAAATGAGGACACAGATGACCATGTCCCAAATAGAAGAAAAAGTCACAGCCTTAGAATAAGACCTCAATGAAACAGAGATAAGTGATCTACTTGATAAAGAACTCAAAGTAATGGTCATAAAGTTGCTTACTGAATTTGGGAGAAGAATGGATAAAGAATAAGAACCTCAACAAAAAGACAGAAAATATAAGAAAGTACTAAACAGAAGTCACAGAGCTGAAGATTACAATAACCGAGCTGAAAAAATATTCTAGGGGGATACACAGATGAATAGATGAAGTGTAAGAAGGGATGTGGAAAACAGGTCAGTGGAACTCACTGAAATAGAGCAGCGAAAATAAAATAAATAAATAAATAAATAGAGCTTAAGGGACCTATAAAACAACATTACGTGAAATAACATTCACATTATAGGAGTCCCAGAAGGAGAAGAAAGATAAATGGGCAGAGAACTTATTTGAAGAAATAACAGCTGAAAACTTCCCTAACTTGGGGAAGGAGAGTCATTCAGGTCCAGGAAGTACACAGAGCCGCTAACAAGATAAACCCAACAAGGACCACACCAAGACACATTATAATTAAAATGTCAAAAGTTAAAGAGAGAATCTTAAAAGCAGTACAATATATGATTAATTAACTCACAACAAAGGAGGCAAGAATATACAAAAGGGAAAGGAAAGTCTCTGCAATGAATGATGTTAGGAAAACTGGACCGCTTATGCAAAAGAAGGAAACAAGACCACTATCTTGTACCATAAACAAATGGATTAAAAACTTGAATGTAAGGCCTGAAACCACAAAAAAGTCCCGGAAGAAAGCCATAAGTAATAAGTTCCTTGACACTGGTCTCAGAGTTGAATTTTTGGATCTGACTCCAAAAGCAAATGCCACAAAAAACAAAAACAAGCAGGACTACATCAAACTAAAAAGCTTCTGCATAGCAAAAGAAACCATCAACAAAAGGAAATGGCAACCTGAGTGGGAGGATATATTTGCAAATCATATATCCCATGAGGGCTTAACATTCAAAATATATAATGTATCTCAGGCGCCTGGGTGGCTCAGTTGGTTAAGCGACTGCCTTCGGCTCAGGTCATGATCCTGGAGTCCCGGGATTGAGTCCCGCATCGGGCTCCCTGCTCAGCAGGGAGTCTGCTTCTCCCTCTGACCCTCCCCCCTCTCATGCTCTCTCTCTCTCATTCTCTCTCTCAAATAAATAAATAAAATCTTTAAAAATATATATATAATGAATCTATACAACTCAAAACAAAAAAAAAAAACACAAAAAAACAAAAAAACAAAAAACTGATTAAAAACTGTGCAGAAGACATGAACAGACATTTCTCCAAAGGAGACATCCATGGCCAACAGGCACATGAAAAGATGCTCAGCATTACTCATCATCAGGGAAACACAAATCAAAACTACAATGAAATACCACCTCACACCAGTCATAATGGCTAAAATCAAAGACACAAGAAACAATAAGTGTTGGCAAGGACGTGGAGAAAACAGAACCCTGGAGCAGAATGCAAACTGGTGCAGCCACTATGGAAAACAGTATGGACCTTCCTCGAAAAATTAAAACTAGAACTACTCTGTGATCTACCCCAAAAATACAAAAACACTAATTTGAAGGGATATATGCACCTCTATGTTTATAGCAGCATTATTTACAATAGTCAAATTGTGGAAGCAGCCCAAGCATCCATCAATAGATGAATGGATAAAGATGTAATATATGTATACAATGGAGTATTACTCAGCCATAAAAAGAATAAAATCTTGCCATTGGCAACAACATGGATGGAGCTAGAGTATAATGCTAAGCAAAATAAATCAACCAGAGAAAGACAAATACACATGATTTCACTCATATGTGGAATTTAAGAAACAAAACAAATGAACAAAGGGAAAAAAAAGGTGAAACAAACCAAGAAACAGACTCTTAACTATAGAGAACAAACTGATGGCTATCAGAAAGGAGGCGGGGGGGGGGGTGAAATAGGTGATGGGGATTAAGAGTACACTTACTATGATAAGCACTGAGGAATGCACAGAATTGTTGAATCACTATATTGTACACCTGAAACTAATATAACACTCTAATTATATTGGAAGTAAAATTAAAAACAAAACAAAGAACACTTGTATTAAGTTGTTTCCAAGATGCTTAAGTTGATCTAAACTGTGTTTAGATCAGTGATATTTCAGTGTGGAAGTGAGACCTATTCTGTGATGCATGTAGTGAGGTCTTTAAGACCACTTGTAATAAAGATGTTTCTAAGGAAAACAAGAAAGAAAGCAAGAAAGAAAGCCAGCAAGAAAGCAAGCAAGCAAGCAAGCAAGAAAAAGTTTTGTAGCCATACAAACTTGTTTATATGTATTCACAACACTTCCCGAGTCTATCACAATACAAAACAGACATGACTGCCCCATAGCATTAGTTCTGATTAACACATTTTGGGAAATTCTAATTATGCACCTGTTGCTGCTTTGCTTTGTAATCATTCAAATATATTTGTATCTGTATTTTTAAATGCATTTAATTACATGTATTTATTTCAAGTCACAACTAGAAAGAAGGTATGCATTTTGGTTTTAATGTAACTTCTATTTATTCTTCTACTGTTCCTCCCTTTCTATTTTGCTGACCTAAATGTAATGTCAAATGTTATTTAAAACCATACATTTAGGACTTGTGGTTTCATAGGTGTTTGACTTAAGAGCTCCAACAAAGCCTCTAGCCACACCCACAAAAATGTCCTTCAATTAGAAAAGACTGAAAAGAAAAAACCTCAGAGCATTACAAAAACCCAAGAGGGATAAAAAAACCTATTGCCAAGGGCGCCTGGGTGGCTCAGTTGGTTGAGCGACTGCCTTCGGCTTGGGTCCTGATCCTGGGGTCCTGGGATCAAGTCCTGTGTTGGGCTCCCTGCTCGGTGAGGAGTCTGCTTCTGCCTCTGACCCTCCCCCCTCTCATGCTCTCTCCCTCTCTCAAATAAATAAAATCTCAAAAAACAAAAACAAAAAACCTATTGCCAAAATCTTAGGAGTCTCATGTCAACATAAAGGCAATGGAAATGAATTGGTGACCTATAACATGATTAACACCAGCAAAAAGGAAACCCTTGCCTGAAGGGAAGTGGCTAGAAGCTTCATCTTTCCTTCCTTTCTTCCCTACAGCTCAGTGCCCTGACTTCTAGAAAAAGAAGATAACTCTCTCTTTATAGTATGATCATACTTCTGAAACAACCTTTAGGGCAGCATCACCCAGAAGGCAAGGAGCAATAAACATTCCCCTCCTTTCACATAGGAACTCCAGTGTGTATTGAAATTTAAACACAATAAAGGGAGCACAAATATGCCCAATGATTTTCAACACAGATGTAAATACAATGAAAATGGAAGAAAGCGTTTTTAACAAACAGTGCTTGGGCAATCAGGCATCCATAGGCAATAAATAAATAACATATAATTAAATAAAAATGGCCCTTGACCTAAACCTCACACATTTTACAAAAATTAACTAGAAATTAATTATAGATTTAAATGTAAAATGTAAAACTATAAGCCTTTTAGAAAAAAAAAAGGAAAGAAAACCTTTAACATCTAGGGCTAGTCAAAAAGTTCTTAGACTTGGCACAAAAAACACAACCCATAGAAGGGAAAAATGATAAACTGTGCTTCATAAAATTAGAACCATTTGCTCTGTGAAAGACCCTGTTGAGAGCATGAAAAGACGAAGTGCAGACTGAGAAATAATTTGCAAACCTCCTATTTGACAAA
The DNA here is from genome assembly GCF_029215605.1 of Mirounga angustirostris. Classification (NCBI taxonomy): domain Eukaryota; kingdom Metazoa; phylum Chordata; class Mammalia; order Carnivora; family Phocidae; genus Mirounga; species Mirounga angustirostris. The sequence goes on along the minus strand of NW_026991720.1, from coordinate 83,632,175 downwards.
GGACTGGCTTCTAGAATAATAAAGAACATAAAACTCAATGTTAAAAAAAAAAAACAATTCAATTATAAAATGGACAACTTACAGATAGAGCCATTTTACCAAAAAATATACACAGATGACAAGTAAGCACATGAAAAGATGTTAAAAATCAATACATATTACACTAAAGCAAATTAATATCACAATGAAATATTACTACACATCTATCACAATGGCTAAAATAAAACATAGTGACAACATGAAATTCTGGTGAGGATGTTGAGAAACTGGATCACTTATAGACTTGTGGTGGAATGGTACAGCCACTCTGGAAAATAATTTGGCAATAACTTAAAAAAAATTTTCTTTAAAAACTAAGTATGTGAATAGCATAAAACCCAGCAATTGCAATCCTGGGCATTTATCCTAGAGAAATGAAAAGTTATGTTCACTCAAAAGTCTGCACACAAAATGTTTACAGCAGCTCTATTTCTAATAGTCCCAAACTAGGAACAACCCAGATGCCTGTCTTTCAGCAATGAATGGCTAAACAAACTATGGTACATCCAGGGGCACCTGGGTGGCTCAGTCAGTTAAGTGTCTGCCTTCAGCTCAGGTCATGATCCCGGAGACCTGGGATCGATCCTCGAGTCAGGTTCCCTGTTCAATGGGGATTTTACTTCTCCCTCTGCCCCGCCCCCTGCTCATGCTCTCTCTCTATCTCTCTCACTCTCTCAAATAAAAATCTTAAACAAACAAACAAACAAACAAACAAAACTATGGCACATCCACACCATGAAATACTAATTAGCAGTGAAAAGGAACAAGCAGCTTAAACATTCAACAAACTAGAAAAATCACCAAGGAGTTACGGTGAGTGAAAAAGTCAATCCTAAAAGATTACATACTATGTGATTCCATTTATGTAACATTCTTGAAATGACAAAATTATAGAAATGGAGAACATTACTGGGGGCCAAGGGTAAAGGGGGGGGATGTAAGTGAGAGGAAAATATGGTGGCTATAAAAGAGATCTTTGTGGTGAAGAGAATGTCTGTATCTTGACTCAGTCAATATCAGTATCCTGATTGGATATTGTACCATCATTTTGTAAGGTGTTATCTTTGTGGGAAACTGAGTATAGGGCAAATGGAATCTCTATGCATTACGTCCTACAACTGCATGTGAATCTATAATTATCTCAAAATAAAAAGTTTAACGAAAAATATTAACTGAATGGCATATTCAACAACCACTCTATTCTTTTCATGTGTGGCAAGTACACTTCTTCAGTATGCTAATATTGACATGTCTTAAACAATATTATTTTAAGAAAATGGGGATTATCCCTGAACTCGTTTGAACTGATTATTTTATAATGCTTTTCATGAAAATATGAACTCAATTCACAGAAGATTTTAAAAGGAAAATGACTAGTATCAGAGGAAATGAAGTGCTAAAAGCCCAATTAAATTAAATATTAAACAATGTTCTAGAGGATTATAGATTCAAAAGTAGGCAACTGGCTCAAACAGAAAAGGTAAAAAAAAAAGTTTAAACAGTAATTAAGAGATAACATGCACATACGGTGTGTTAATGGGATAATACTGGGAGCATTTTGTCTTCTTTTAAACCTACTTAAGAACAAAGAGTATATTCAGTTTCCAAATGTTGGATGAACTTGAATAGTCTGGTTATCTAGAACATTTTTCTTATATAAACTTACCCTAAAATATGTTAATATACCCTAATTTCCACTTCCCACTCTAATCATCTCTCTCTTCATACAAATATATGCAGACATATATATTTTTTAAAATCTCCACTATTTCCATTCTCCCATTGCTTGGTCATTGTATTCAAGCTATCTGAGTTCTAGATAACTGGGTTCAGTGTTTACTGATGTAGCACTCCAGGAGGGGACTAATGACTTGCCAATTTAACAGCCAAAAGTGCTGACACTCATTTCTTGATACTCTCTTTTCCTTTGTCCTCTGTGACAGTGTCCACTCTTGTCTTTCTTCTACAGTTTCTACCTCTCTGTCTCACTCACTGGACTTTCTTCTTCCTTCTCCTTCTCAACAGCAACAGTAAATATTTGTGAATCACTTTACCAATTATTTTCACATACATTATTTCATTTGTATTTGTGAAGAAAGTTTATAATCATTACATTTTTTACAGGCGTGGAAAAAAGGACACAGGTAAGTGATCTATCCAAGACTATACTCAGAGTCAAGTAAATACTCTCCTTCATCTTTTTTCTTGCTGTTTCTGCCCTTCCATCAATCTTATCTACTTTTATGGCTTTTGGTATCACCTATGGAGATATCTTTAAACTGTATCAATGATACACTCATTTCATTTGTAACACAGATGATACAGATATTTTCAAAGTCCCACAGTTTTTACTGCCTGTTAGATAACTTGACACAAATGTCTCTTGGATGAAATTCATCAGGTTGCAAAGAACACTGTCTATGGGAATCAGTAATTTTTTTTTCTTAATTTACTTATGTTTAATGGCCTGATCATTTCTCTGGTCATCTAGCTATAAAGCTTGAGTGTTAACACTTTCCTCCTCCACATCCAGTCATGGATCCCATGTCTCTCAGCTTTGATTCTTTCTAGCCCCCTCTCTGCACTCTAAAATAGACTGTCACCTCTGCCTCAGTTAAACCATTGGAATGTCAATTATATGCTATTCCTATATCACTGTCAGATTAATATTCCTCAGTTGTAGCCTTCTGCTTAAAAGTAGTAACTCTAACTGCCTGTTCTGCTGCTAGTTTCTTCTGCCAACACATATGTGCTTGATGTCAAAGTCAAAGGCAAACTCAAAGTGTGTCAAAAGTATCTCTGAAGGTATTTTTACATGCAATTTGTTCAAGGGAGCCTACACTCCAGGAAAAACTAGGTTTCTGTATAAAGGGCAGAGCAAGTATTTAAAGAAAAGAAACAATAATAACACAAGATCACCAGGCTGGAGTTAGGCTGCTTGGAGGTGGGAAAGCCCATATAACTAGTCTGGCAGAACTCATCACAAACCTGCAGACATCAGTATCACAAAAAGAGTCTGAAATGAAAGTTTGGGTTTTTTTTTTCCCCCGAAGATTTTATTTATTTATTTGAGAGAGTGAGAGAGAGAGAGAGAGCACGAGCAGGGGGAGGGGCAGTGGGAGAGGGAGAAGCAGACTTCCCGCTGAGTGGAGAGCCTGACTCGAGGCTCGATTCCAGGACCCTGAGATCATGACCTGAGCAAAGTCAGACGCTTAATCGACTTAGCCACCCAGCACCCCCTGAAATGAAGGTTTTTAAGAAGTTGTCAACTTAAATGAAAGGCCGCAAGGTTTTATTTATTTTAGGGACCATAAGGTACTTTTTTTTCCCCGAACCATATTCATGGTGTCATAGACATAAGGTAGCAAGGCCAACTGGTGGCACTTTCTCATCTAACTTTTCATTCTTATTTATAACTTTTCCCAGTTACAGCCAAACTAGTAACTAGGTGGCTTAGTGTGGTCCAAAGAAATTCTTGCTTTCTTGCTTTTATGTTATTTCTGCCTCAAGTACCTTAGCAGCAGTCAAAACACTAGCAATTCTTAATTTTTTTTTTAAGATTTTATTTATTTTGACAGAGACACAGCAAAAGAGGGAACACAAGCAGGGGGAGTGGGAGAGGGAGAAGCAGGCTTCCCGCTGAGCAGGGAGCCCGATGTGGGACTCGATCCCGGGACCCTGGGATCATGACCAGAGCTGAAGGCAGACTCTTCACGACTGAGCCACTCAGGCGCCCCCAAACACTAGCAGTTCTTAACCATCCATATAAATTCTATCTTAATTTTCCTGATACTTCTCTACCAAAATGAATATTATCATTCCTCTTTAATAAAATTCATGAAACTTTTTTTTTTTTTTTACTTTTCCAGACATGGTATTTCCCCTTGCATTATAGTGTGTATTATCATCTAGTCACTATATTTAAAGTACATGAAATGCACTGTATTTGCCTTAAAGAAGCTTATGATAATGCTAAATGATCAGTAAAGATCTGTACTATGACTACCACCACCACTGCCACGAATCTGTGCTCATATTTACTAAGTGCCTACTGCATGCCAGGTATGCATTAAGTGATGTAACCCTCAAAACCACCCTACAGACTGGAAATAGAGACCCAAAGTAGCAACTGGCCAGGGTCACATAAATAACACATGGTGTATATAGGTTTAGAAACTCTGGCCATCTGGTTCTAGAGCTTTAACTATTAAGTGATACTGCAAATTTGAGCTGAACAAAATAAGCATCCATTCTGAACTTACAAGCATGTGAGTATTTATTCTCTTTCCACTTTTTTCCATGGTAACCTCCATTTGACCAGAGAAGGTCATGGATACCTTTTCTACATTCAAAAATACCAAAGTTGTGTTTGTATCACCTTTTTCTGGCTTCATATAATGCCAGTCTTTTGCTGAAGTTGGAACCATGATTGTAAAACATAACTGAGATGGACCATAAACTATTTTGTAATAAAAATTGAAGCTTTACTGGGGTGCCTGGGTGGCTCAGTCAGTTGAACATCCAACTCTTGGTTTCGGCTCCCTGTGCTCTGCGATCAGCAAGCAGTCTGCTGGGGATTCTCTCCCCCTTCCCCTGCCCCTCTCCCACTCTCTGAAATAAATAAATCTTTTAAAGAAATTGAGGCTATACTTCATTGAGCTTTCACTGTTAAGTCAGTAACTGAGAGACCTTATAACAATTAACCATATTTATAGAATATTACTTAATAAACAAAATCAGTGGTTAGAGTTAATTGATTCAATGGAAGGTAGGAGTTCACACTATTACCAACAGAATCAGTGAGTAACTTAAATACAAAAAGAAATATCCTGTGTTTCCAAAACTTATATAAATGTGAATGAAGCATACACTTGACTTAAATCTTCCTAGGTATCACGGCTAATTTCCCTTTTAATGATTATTACACTGCATAATTTCTTCTATTTATCATAGCAAAGTTTATCATAGTAAAGCTACCAACAGCACATAATAGATACATTTCAACATTTTCCTGATACTTTCAAGGAACTTATACAGCCGTAATCCTCAGGTGCTACCATAAACTGAGCAGCATATATCTCTGATTATATTTCACAGTCTTCAGTTTCTAACACATGAAGAACAAAATAAACAAAGGCTACCTGAAAGTGTCTATTTAACTACTGAGTCTACCAATCAATGTCCTTCATTCCAAACCATCAATACTGATGGTTAATGAATAAATGTAAATGAGAAACCACATTTACCAATTATATATGTATATACACATGCTGATACACATGTATACACAACATCAACCAGCCATTCTGTCTTCACCAGCGACTAGTATATGGCACTAACATTTAATTTTATATAATCTTTTTAAAAATTTTTTTTCTCAAGTAGGATCCATGCCCGGTATGGTGCCCCATGTGGGGCTTGAACTCACAACTCTGAGATCAAGACTTAAGCTGAGATCAAGAGTTGGACATTTGACTGAGCCACCCAAGTCCCCCTTAGTTGTATATAATCTTAATTCTCCCATTTCCTTTCTGTCTTTATCTATACATAAATTTTACAGAATCATAATACTGACACATATAAACTACAGAACTGAATTTTTAAAGCAAACGTTATAATGAAAACATTCCCATGCTGTCAGTAGCCATACTGCCAGAGATAATTTCAGTCAAAATTTTCAGAGATAATTCTGAGACAAACAGCTTTATAAACTCATTTTTCTGTACTTTTGAATAATTTTTTGGTATAAATATTGACAACAGGATTGTTAACATTTTAAATTATCTTGAAATGTTATAGGCACCATTTAAAAAAATAAAATTTTACGCTGCATTGTTAGTGCCTAGATTTCTACATTTTTTTCAATGAAATAAAAATGCTAAAACATGTTAGCAGTTTCTTTCTTCCACCTTATCCATTCTAACAATTGTCAATAAATACCTAAGCAAAAAAAAAGTGTATACTAGCAGGTTCTAAGGAAGAGGAAGGTGCACTGAGTTAAGCTATGCTTAAAACTGAAAGCCTTTATTTTATTTAAAGTAATTTCCATGATTTCAAGAATATTACAGCCTCATAATGAAAAATATTAAGAGGAATATGATCGCTCATGATTCATTCATCCATACTTTATTCTATGAATATAATTTGATATTTCGATATGATCAACTACATGTAAATTCTTCAGAGGCATAAAATTTCTTCATAAGCATGACTTTGATCACTGCACACTACTAATATATCCTATTTTACCTAATCATTTCCCTCTTAGTATACAGTGTTGCAATGAAGAGGGGCAAATTTTTGTCCACATTTCTGATTATTTCTTTAAATTCCTAGAAGTGAAATTACTGATTATAGTTGTAAGGTTCTTGATACATAAAATCAAAATACTTTTCAAAAAGCTGTATTCAAACTTGAAGGAAAAAAAATTTTGAAATATGAAATAAAAGCACTAGTTGGAATGTGTTACAAATGGCTATCTGAGGGCGCCTGGGTGGCTCAGTTGGTTAAGCATCTGCCTTCGGCTCAGGTCATGATCCCAGGGTCCTGGGATCGAGTCCCGCATTGGGCTCCCTGCTAGGCGGGGAGCCTGCTTCTCCCTCTCCTCCCCATTTGTGCTCTCTCTCTATCTCTGTCTCTCTCTCTCAAATAAGTAAAATCTAAAAACAATAAATAAATAAAAATTAAAATTAAAAAAAAAAACAAATGGCTATCTGATATTATACATACATGGGACAGTTCCTCTTTACAGTGGATAAGGAAGTCCGGAAATGGGAAAGAAGTCAAGGGCAGAAAAGCAGGGAAAGAAGATAGGTAGGGCAGAGGGTAAAGAAACAGTACAAGCTCTATTAAAATATATCATGCAACATAACAATAAAAAATTAAAAAAATAAAATAAAATAAAATATATCATGCTTTGTCTGGATGTACCTTGTACATTCATGATCTGGTTGGAGAAGGGAGCCAGAAGTGACAAAATAACCTTTTAGTTATTTTATAGCCTTTATGGATATCTAAAGTCAGGTGGGTTTGGAGTTTAAGGATTGTTTGAAAACTATGTTGTTTGACTTGTATGAAGAATACAGGCTCTTGAAAACAAATGTAAAATCTGCTTGAGAATTTTAATAGTCTTAGAATAACCATATCTTCAAAATAATGAGAGATAGAGACAGAAATAGAGAGAGAAAGGAACCCCATATGGTATTGTATCTGGGATTAAATATCAAGAGAGGGGGCGCCTGGGTGGCTCAGTCATTAAGCGTCTGCCTTCGGCTCAGCTCATGATCCCAGGGTCCTGGGATCGAGCCCCGCATCCAGCTCCCCGCTCAGTGGGAGGCCGCCTCTCCCTCTCCCACTTCCCCTGCTTGTGTTCCCTCTCTCGCTGTGTCTCTCTCTGTCAAATAAATAAATAAAAATCTTAAAAAAAAATATCAAGAGAGAATATGGAAAGAATCATCCTTTACCTTATCAATTCATATATTCATTCAATCAGTTATTCTTTTAACCAATATTTATTGAGCATCTATTAGATCCCAAGCACTGCTTTAAATGCTGACGTGACAATAAAGAGATATGGTCCATATTCTCTTAGAGCTCACAGATTAGTGAGAAAGTCTGACAATTAACCAGGCAGTTATAGTAGAATATGATGGCAAGCTCAGTGGGATAAAGTAAACATAATAGGGTCAATCAAGCCTATTAGGGTGATTTTAGAAAGCATCTGGGACTGGTTTTTGAATGAAAACTTAAAGCTAGTTGATAGAACAAAGTGGCTGAAAAATCAAAATGGTAAAATGCCTTGCCTAGGGTCACCCACCTAATACTGTGTCAGAGATCTTCAGACTCTTCACTGATGTTAGTGATATTCCACTACCTTAAGTTTCCTTAACACCTGTGGACTGCCATTCTTTAGGAATGTGAATGATCAGAAAGATCCACTGTATGTGGGAAAATAGCATGGAGACTATGCTTTAAACTACAAAGTATTTTAGGACAGAACTGGATCTTTAGGACAAGTTTGAAAAGAAAATAAACTGTGTTTTGTCTGTTGTCTAACCTTTCAGTTAGGCTTGTCAAATAGCAATGCGTCTGTGAATATTCCAATCCATCATTAAAAACTTCATCAAACGCTTACTTAGGCCAGTGGGGTTCCATATATGTATTCAACTATTTACAACAGGACAGACGGACGAAGCAAAAGCCAAGCTGAAAGCGCTTTCTTTTTGAACTCTATGACACCAGAAAATTCTAATAAATTTTAATGTTGATCACTTGATCCTGATTCCATTTAGAGGACATTACAAGGTAAAAACAAACGATAGAGCATTTTAGGGGAAGATTATGAAGTCTAATTGCCAATATCACCCTCATGCATTTGATCAGCTTGCTTTCTGCTATAATTTCCAAATTTTCTTATTATGTTGACCCTCAAATTTTCATCTCTGTAGGGGCACCTGGGTGGCTCAGTTGGTTGAGCGACTGCCTTCGGCTCAGGTCGCGATCCTGGAGTTCCGGGATCGAGTCCCGCATCGGGCTCCCTGCTCGGCAGGGAGTCTGCTTCTCCCTCTGACCCTCCCCCCCTCATGTGCTCTCTCTCATTCTCTCTCTCTCTCAAATCAATTAAAAAAAAAAAAATCTTAAAAAAAAATTTTTTTCATCTCCGTAAAACTGCATAGCATTTTACTACCTGTGCTTTGCTTCTCTTACAGGCTCGCACAACAATATTTAATTACATCTCTTTTCTTTGAAAATAGCTAATAACTGGGCTTCTTAATTTCTTTCTCCCTCTCCAAGGAGATACTCTGCCTCAGAGCAACAAGGAAAAAAATTTAAATGTATACTGAGCAAAAATAATTACAATCAAGTCTTAATTTTCTATAGTAGAGGAAGGCAGAGGTAGCATGTGTGACTGAAATCCACGGTCATGCCCCAAATTTCATTTCAAAAAGCAATTTCAACTTCTCATTTAAAACAAAGCTATTACTTGCAGCAAGACTGGTTGATCTGAGGGTTTTTTCCCCCTGTACTCAGCCAGGGGGTAAAGGGAGGGACACATGAAACAGAAGGACCCTCAAACTTCATAAATCAATCCCCAAGGAAATGAAACTTAACTGTAGTCATTTAGCACTGCATAAAGAGGAATTCTACAGAAAATGTAAATACAGCTGAAACCATCTGATGCTTATTGTTTTCAGATTCTAAATGCCCTATTTAGAACTAATGTATATAAAGAGTGATCCAGTTTCCAAGTCTGTGATTATTTAAAATCAAATCTTGAAGCTCCACATTTAGAAGTACCTCTAGGAAATATAAAAATGAAGATACCATGCTTTACCTCCATATTTCTATGTGATGACATTAATTGGGAGGCTAAACTGAAGTTGTGCATAAAGAGCAGCTTCTCTACTTATGAACAGATTCCAAAAAGTGATTCATGGTTCTAATTGTTTTTAAGTGCAAAGTGACTAACGAGGTAAATTTAAGCTTGCAATTCCCAAATGTATTTTCACAATGTAGAAATATCCATTGTTCTTTCAAACCTTTAAATGTTTGAAGGACCTTTAAATAATGCAAGAGGAAAGAAGAACACACGGTCTTCTTTCTGTTGATACCCATTCAACAAAGGATCTTTTGCCAAAATAGTTTCATCTACCTGAATAAAATTTGTTAAAGTATCTGACAACCACGATCGATGATAAAGTTGTTTTAGGAAAACCTTAGATTAAACAGCGGTCCCAAAAGTATGGTTCGGACAGGCCAGGAACATCAGCTTTATCTGGGAATATGTCAGACAAGCACAATTGCTGGGCCCTACCCCAGGCCTACAGAATCAGAAACTCTGGTTTGGGCCCCAACAAATTGCATTTTATTTCTTTATTTTTAAAAGATTTTATTTATTTATTTTTATTAATTCGTCAGAGGGAGAGAGAGAGCACAAGCAGGGAAAGCAGCAAGCAGAGGGAGAAGCAGGCTCCCCGCTGAGCAAGGAGCCCGATGCGGGACTCGATCCCAGGACCCTGGGATCGTGACATGAGCCGAAGGCAGACGCTTAACGGACTGAGCCACCCAATTTGTTGGGATAAATTACATTTTAAAAAGCCATTCAAGGGATGCCTGGGTGGCTCAGTCGGTTAAGCATCTGCCTTCGGCTCAGGTCACGATCCCAGGATCCTGGGATCGAGTCCCACATCGGGCTCCTTGCTCAGCGGGGAGCCTGCTTCTCCCTCTGCTTGTGCTCTCTCTCTCGCTCTCTGACAAAGAAATAAATAAAGTCTTAAAAAAAAAAAAAAGCCATTCAGCTCTACCATTTACTGATCACTATCAATTACAAACAGTGCAAATTTCACGTGTTTTTTTGGGGGGGAACTGTGCAAGATATGTGTTTCATTTTTGATTCTGTATAGAAACTATTACAATTTGTGAATGACAAATCTCATTAGTGATATTTTAAAATTTTAAACCACTTTTGGTCATTATATTAGGCAAGGTTCTCCAGGGAAACTGGATTATTTATCCATTTGCTTATTTATTTACTGCTTATTTATTTATTTAAAGGAAATGGATCACACAGTTATGAGGGTAAGTCCTAAAATCTGCAGGTGGCAAGCTGGAGGCCCAGCAGAGACAGGTGCAGTTCCAGCCCAAGTCCGAAAGCTGGATTAGCAATAATCGTGCCTTGGATAAACTTCATTGGCTAAGATTAGGAGAGCCAATGGTATGAATTCTCGTCAGAAGGCCTCAGTTAGTCTTGAGACCTAAGAAGAGCTGAGGTCTCCACTGGGGTGCAAAGGCTGAGAGAGGCTGATGTCCCAGCTCAACGCAGTCACGCAGGAGGAGTTCCCTCTTACAAGAGAGAGTTAGCCTTTTTGGTTCTTTTCAGATCTTCAACTGATTGGATGAGGGCTACTCACATTAGGGAAGACAATCTGCTTTACTCATTCTACCAATTCCAATGTTAATCTCATCCCAAAATACCCTCACAGACACACCCAGAATAATGTGTGGCCAAATATAGGGGGGCCCCATGACCCAGTCAGGTCGACATGTAAAATTAACCATTACCTTCATTTTTATTTTCTATTTTCACTTCCAGAATTATATAAACATTCTTACCAATATTTCCAGATACATGAGTACACTTTGCTCTTATTGGACATGATGTGGTTAATACCATTCATAAAACAACTATAAGCGCAGTATAAACACAGGAAGTTGGAGACACTAAGAAACGGCCTGCTGGTTTAAATTAAAAGAGTCCATCATCACCATGCAGAACATGGCCAATGCTGGGCAGTCAATGCTCTTTTGCTCTGTTGTACCTTTTATATATCAATAAAAATTTGTAAGTTAAAAGTTAATAAGGAGAGTGGCTTTTTTTGCATAGTACCAATTCAACTGGAAATAAATGAAAAATCCATTCAAACAGTAAAGCATTTTTATTATACATGGTAGTGCAGCAGAGTGTTTCGTTAATAGACCATTTGGCATCAAGTAGACTGATCCTAAATCAAAAGAGAACAGGATTTTCTTGAGGTAGAAAGGATTTCAAATAATCAATAGCAAAAGCAAGTATTTATGGCATATCTATTATGTATGAAGTGCTAGTTATGAGGCCCCAGGTTTTCCCAAATTAATGCTACAAAACTAAACATTCCAAATTTGATAGCTAAAAACATGGTAAATGTGTGTATTCTATACTTTAAAACTTTGTCTACCGCGTCACTTTTTAATCAATGTGAATTAAAAGTCCTCTTGTTTCACTTTGTAATAACAGGCTGAAGTGTGCTTGTCTATGTTTTTATATAATATAATAATTATAGTAATAGAAACACTTACAGAGTGTTTCTTATGTGCCAGGCATAAAGTACTCTGTACATCCTAACTCCTTTATCTTTACGAGCTTAAACAGAGAGTTGGGTAAGTTGTCTGAAGTCGCACTGCTAGGAAGCAATAGAAGGATGATTTGTACCCTGCAGCCTGGCTCCAGGCTCATGCTGTTAACCATGGTGGCCCACGGCACAGCGGCAGAAACTGCCCAGGGACTTGGTGAACTAGAAATAAGTTACTGAGGAGAACCAGACTTCATACGAAAAGAAGCAAAATTAATTTCTGTTAAACAATGAAATTAAGTTTGAGTTAGTAAAATGGATTCTTCCTTTCTGTGATACCAAATTACAATTATTTTATTTTTGTTTTGCTTCACACATAGAAAAACATATGAGTCTTCCTGTAGCAATTGCTTTCTCTTCAGAAGGGTTTTTACCTACATAATAGCATCAGCTCGTTGCAACAATCCTGTGAAGCACTCCTCCCATTTTAGAGATAAGAAAACATGCTTAGAGAAGTTCAGAAACTGATAAAGCCAGAAGTTCCTATCTTTCTGTGCCTGAAACAGCCCCAAATCCTACCACATTGCATTACAAATGAGAATTTACCACTGGGTCACACTGTATGTAGAATTTTATCTTCAATATCCTGAAAACAGAAACATATTTAATTAACTAGCTAAATTTTTAAATATAAAAATGGAAACTATAAAAATAGAAGCCAAGATAAGGAAAGAAATATATATAACAAAACTCAGGAATGAGAGGATATGCAATTACTTGATGCTAAAGTCCAAGGGAGCAATGAAAAAATAATAATAAAAATAAATAAATAAATAAATAAAAATTTTTAAAAAGATCATAGGCAGTCAGTAGGGTTTATTCAATGTAGTTATTATAAGGTTAAGACTAAAGGAACTGAAATGACATGACTATTTAAAATTATATTTTGAATACGTATATGGAAAGGTTTGGAGGGAAAAAAGTAAATGATTTGGCATGTTCCTGAAATATGAATAGCTCCCAAGAGAATAAAATAACCATGTTTAAAACTTGAATAAAGAAGGGAAAAACTAGGACAAAGCTTGTTCTCTGCAATTAAATTGAAATGACACATCATTATCTTTATCTCTTATAGTAATTTATTTTCAGCAGTATCCAAACTTGGGTCAAAAAGTCCCCAAACTTTAGATGGCTGTCAGTAAGTACGTATGAGCTAGTTGTTAAATTCAGTATTACTGGGGATTACCTCAAAGAAGCAAAGACACACCCATTATTTTTGTAACTAGTTCCCTCAAGCAAAATTTACCAGTCAAATTGATGCCCTTTCCAGACCAAGAGCCATTGGTTGATCTTTTCATGGGCCTGCAGAAGTTACAAGTTAGAGAACGTTCTCATTTCTTGAGAATATGTGATTTTACACAATAGAAAAATAATAAGAAAGTAAGGAAGTGAATGACTAAGAGACAGCAAGTGCAGACTAGTGCATGCAGGCAGAGGGAAGGAGAAGGAAGTCTATTTTAGATTGTTATAGATGTTTGTTTCATCAAGATGCAGAATTTAAGAGCATCAAAGAGAACTCAGAGCAGGCTTTGCCTCAGTGTTACATATATATTGATTTTAAATCTCACCCAAGAACTCCTACACTGTCTCCCAAAGATGAAGTAATATATGTGAAGTCTATTTATAAATTGTAAAGCACTACACAAGGAGGACAAGCGATAAATCATGACCTCAATAGGTTAACAACCCTGGGTTTACAACCATCATCATTCTTGTTTTCCAACTGGAAATGAAATTTAATTACAGGTGCAGAACATGTCAATGGTGTACCTGAGGACAGGATTATAGGATTCATCCAAAAGTCAGCTTGTATTATCTACAAATTGGCCTTGTTCCCTCTTCAAACTATAGATTATTTTACAGACCACATTTGTTCCTTATGATTCGAGCCTAAGATGTTATTTTAGAACACAAGTTAGAAGGATACTGGTTTCACTAATTCTAAATCACCAGTGACCTGTAGCTTTGGGCAAGAGCAATGTCAGTATGAATGCCATATATTCAGTAATGAGAAGTATATGCAACAGAATAAAAAATTAGAAAAGAGAAGTAATATTCTCACAAAATCTTATTATAAAGAATGAGCTAATTCCTCCTCCAAATGATTCAATGGTCTCAAAAGATATAATGCCATTACATAAACATATTTAAGCAAACATAAAGCTAAATGAACTCATAATATGCTGTTTTTGCTAAGGCAGGATGGGATAAAAGGAGAATAAAGCAAAAAAAAAAACAAAACCCCACAAAAAAAACAAAAACAAAAACAATGCTCAAGACTTGAACGAATAAGAATGTTTAGATTCTCACACTACTTTCTTGGTGATTCAGGCCTTTTCTAATTTAAGAAACCACCTCATATTTCTGAGTGCTTGTTATTCTGTATACTCCAAGAATTACTGTTTTCATTTTGAAGAACTGGTTTATTGGAAAAGCCAGCCTGAAAAATTAATTTTTCTCTGATACCATCTTTTATTTTTTAATGTATATACTTTATATATAAATGTAAATATATATGTATACACACACACACACACACACACAGGGCCACTGTTGCTAAATGCTAAAGAAGCAAGATTTAAAGGGAAGACAACAGAGGACTATTTCATCCAAATCCAGTGTCAAAATTTAACACATAGTATACATTTTTAAAAACTAGTGTTTTTGTTTTTGCTTTTCATAAGGCAAGGATATTACATTATCCCTAATCATGCTTAGTATCCTTAGAGAAATGTGACTCTGTGATGAACATGGATATTATATGAGTGCTAGAGTCAATGCATTCTAATTTTGTGTTAGTCTTTTTAGGATAATAACCACCCTAATAATGAATATGTATTTAATAGTTGCTTTCCTGCCAAACATATTGAGACACTGCCTTACTAAACAAATGAAACATTTTCTTGCTTCAAAATTTTATGCTCCATGTAGTAATCAAAGTAGGGAACTAGAAGCAGTGATAGGCTTTTATTTTATTTTTATTTTTATTTTTTTTAAGATTTTATTTATTTATTTGTGAGAGAGAGAATGAGAGACAGAGAGCACGAGAGGGAGGAGGGTCAGAGGGAGAAGCAGACTCCCTGCTGAGCAGGGAGCCCGATGCGGGACTTGATCCCGGGACTCCAGGATCACGACCTGAGCTGAAGGCAGCTGCTTAACCAACTGAGCCACCCAGGCGCCCTAGGCTTTTATTTTAGATGCTTTAATATAATTTCCCCAGGTCTGAGGCAGCAAAACTCAGTAGAGGATTTTTCTCAACTTTTTCTTTAGTTTCCCATTATTCTGTCCCTTCTTCATTCTTCTCTTTCATTTTCATCCTTTCTTTAAATGTAGTAGATTGACAGGAAGATATAGGGTGAGCTTTGGGGAGAAATATTCTCCTTTCCTGTGCCTCATCATTATTGGATCTTAGCTTGGATCATAGTTGTAAATATACCATATTTGTAGTGTAATAATAAATATCAAAGTCATGCCATTTTGTTATCTGTGTTGTATTGATCTGGCTCTCCTGTGTCTCTTCACATACTAGTATATGTTATACTTTTATATAAAAGCTTTATATATGTATTACACATATAAATGTATGGTTGGCTATCTATTTGTCACTATAAAGTGGCGTAAGTTACATTTACAAATGAATTTTACGTGGCATATATTAAAGTGCTTTCTTATGCCTTCTTACTTTTCGATTAAAAAAGAGTTTTAAAATGAAGGAATCATTTAATAAGCATAATGTTTAAAGAAATTAGTTCAGATGAGTTAGTTATGTAGCTTGGCCTGGTTTTATCAACAAAACAAGCATTTATCAACCAATTACTTTGTCTAAGAAATTACATGCAAGACTTTTGTTTGGTGGTTACCACTTGCAACCTCACATGTTTTCATTTGAGATAGGAAATCTCTGCATAGGAGTTACTACAGATTTACTGGGAATTCTTCTGCTAGCAAATGAGAACATTTGGCATGTATGACGTCATCTATTTCAATCATGTGATTTTACAAATAAGAAACAGGACATTCAGAAATGTTAAATGAGATGCTTAGTTAATACTGTCTGAGTATCTCTCACAGTCAAGTGGATGGCCTTGTACTCTGCCTGGTGCAGAGTCTGGGGACCTAGGGGTGTTAGGAGGCGGGACTGGTCTATGACATCAGGACACAGACATTAAAGAGAGAACCAAAGTCTGAGTCCTGACAGTGGGCAGGCCTGAGAAGCATAAGAAGCTTCCAAGAAAGGGGCAAAAGGAAAAGTCATATTCAAGTTCAGGTATTAGAAAGCTGGAACTGGTCTAATAGAGCCCAAGGAAGCAGCATTGACAATGTTGTTGTTCATGATACCACTCATGAATGAAAAGGCTTTCTCACCCTTCAGCTAACCAACATTTTGCCTCGTTTCCACTCAAAGTGCTCTTTCCAATTGTTCCAAGAGTTGTTTATTATATGTGTCATTCTGTTGTAGGGGGAAACCATACTCTTGTAGGATGATGAGGTTTGCCCAATATAGCCTTGGTTTATTCCTGTTGTCCTTGAGTAATTATAAATACAACTCTTTCCTTCCCCAAATCCTGTGGCTTAGATAATAAATTACTTGGTCAACCAATTCAATTCATGTGACATCAATTCTTTATTGCCTTGCCCTTTTAGTAATTTCTTCATATGTCTTCGTCCAATAATGGCCATGTAAATTATTAACTCCATGAAAAGAAAGATGAGTAACATGATTAGGTTAAGTAGTTAGAGCTCTGCTCATTTAAGATTTTAACTTCTCTTATATATAGAACATTACATACATACTGTAAATTAACCTATATCTTTCTCAGTACCCAGATCACAATTGCATGTAGAGGATGCTTGAATTTTTTTTCTCCTGATTGCTTGAGTGATCAGATGCCAAAGCCCTCATCAATATAAAGTCCTACCCAAATCATGAGGCAGTTCCAATAATCATAGCATTTACATGTACTCACTGCAAGGATTTTAACCATGTTGCCAGAATAATATCAAAATAATAAATAAATGACCAGAGCATTTGAGTTATTCCAACATATTTTTGTAATCTATCATTCTAAAATACAGAGAATATTGCAAGAAATGAAAAGAGGGGGGCTTTGTGCCACTTTTAAAAAGACTCCTCTTCTCCCCATCAAAATATTAATACTCCAAGCAACTTCTCTGATCTAATGATAAAACAGTTAAATTTTCAAGCTAAAGTAATTTACATTCAAAATACCTTTTCATTCATGTATTCTTGTCTTACTATTAAACAAATGCACGGTTAGGCTAATGATGAAGAGTTAAATGCATCTACATTGTCTTTTCCCTATCCTCATCCATGAAGTTCCATGAAATTCTACTCTTCAAATTTCAGTTCAGATGTCACCTCCATTGTGCATCCTTCCCTCTTGACTTTTTTCTCCTTTTCTTCAACCCCTCCTCCTTGGGACAGTCAGGTGCTCTACTTCTGTATTCTTACAGCACCTTTTACATATCGATATTATAGCTGTTACCATATCGTACTATAATGTTTACATGCCTATCTGCCCCATTAAGTCGATCTCCTAGAAGTCAGGAACCAAATCTTTACATCTGTCAATTCCCAGCATCTAATGCCTGGAACACACTGTGCTTTTAGTGAGTATTTGTTGGGTAAATGAAATCAGTGATTCAGACATTAAAAAAGGTGATATCTGAATATTAAATATTTTGTATATTTAAAAGAAATTACAATCTTAAATGAGCACAGCACTAACTTAATAGTGACATACGTACTATTTACAAAGTTTGTCTTAGAGAGGGATCCTTGTCAAATACACAAAATGTTCATAATCACAAAGTCATTATGATGAAGTGAAGAACAAATGAGTTCCAAAGAGAAGATCCCATTTTTCATTTTATACTTAGGAAAGACAGGTGGGAAGAAGCACATGCAACAACCTGAAGCAATACATTAAAACCTAAGAAGCAATACCAACAAAGGGAAACCCGTCCTCAGAGATAAGGCATGTTCATTTTAATAAAACCATAAGGAAGTTGGGCCCCGGATCAGGGCCTAGATGTGTCAGTTCTTTGTATATATTGCCAACCGCAGAAGCAAACAACTCAACGAAGTCAGCATGGTCAGTCCGGTTAAGCAACCAGTGAGAAAATCAGTCAAACTGGTGATTAGACATTTAAGAAAATCAGGTCAAAAGCAAATAGTTGGATTGAGATTTTCTTTCACCTACCTTTGTATTTCACACAGAGACATAAAACAAAAACAATGGGAAATGTGTATTTTTCCAGCCATCCTCTCTGGATGACTGTGCCATACCACCTGAAAAATAATGACGTGCTTATAGTTCCCCAGGGTTCTTTCAACTCACAGAAATAGCCTAGGAACCATTAACATGGATTCATGTTTATGTACATAATCTTCTATGTATACATTATCTACTGCAATATTATTTGCGTATATACAACATATACTGAAATGGAGTATAATGAGTTATCATTATATTCTTTCTCACTAACTGAATGCTAGGGTTTTTTAGGGGGAGCACATAATACATGTGGTCACCCCAAAGAGCAAAGTGGGCTCTCTTAGGTCCTAGGCTTATACAAGTGGAAGGCGGGAGTGATAAAAGGACAATAGCAAGAGAGAAAGAATGTTTTTTTCCAAAATGCTAGCTAGCCCCTTAGTGTTCATAGATCAGTACTCTAAGGGGCCATTTGAGACCACCACCTTATCTACTTTCTGCTTCTAGACAGGATTATATACACAACGTTTCCAATATGAGGGGTAATCCTGCTCTTAATATCTTCCAAAGGAGATTTAAACGCTTTCATTTGTAACCTATGCCTGAGTTTTGACAACATTCATAATCAAGTCATTCTTTGTAGAGCTGACCTAAATCCCTCTTAACCCAGCAGGAATTCATTTCCTCCGTGTGCTCCTTAGAAGAGCAAGCTTATCACCTTCTTCCACATAGTCTTTCACACACTTGGCTAATAATTCTCGGGTCTAGAGAAGGCCTGAGAGGGGTGGGATAAGCACTAAGCTCAATGGAGCTTGATGCAGGCCTATGCTTGGAGGGTGGTCCTCAAAGTGACTTAATTCACGGGCCCTCACACTGACAAGCCAAGGCTGAGGGAACAGAACTGGGTGGGATTATCTCATTGGAGGGTGCTACTGGCAGCCTAGACAGGAAAATTCTTTGTTGGTGGGATCATCCTGCTCACTGCAGGACATTTAAAATACCTGCCCCTGACCCCCACTCAATCCTCACTAAATGCCAGTAACACATAGCCCCAAACACTCTGGCAACCAGATTCTTCATCTCCACACCTCCAGGGGCCCCATAGTGGAGAGACACTGTACCTGTTTGAGACCTGCTGGTCAATAACCCCTAGATTCAAACTCATAAATCAGGCCAGAATCAAACAGTTTATAAGAAAAGTCAGTATTTTCCTATAGCACATTTCAAGTAGTCTTATACTTCTTTTTCTCCATATTCTAGGACTATTACAAGTTATAAAGGATAAAGTTAATAATAACAGTCCCTGTCACTTACTAATTATCTATCATCCATCAGATTCTGCTTGCTATTTTGCATGTGTTACATTATTTAATATTTAACAAAACCGTATTTAGGTAAAAATCACTATCCTCATTTTAAATATGAAGAAAATGAGGATCAGAGAGATCCATATACATCTTCAAAATCACCCAGATGAGAACTGATAAAACCAAGCCGATATCTTGCTAACTCTAAAACCATTGCTGTTTTCAGAATATTGGTCTGCCATATAGGTTGCCATATATTTATATATCTGGGTCCCATACACAGGAAGGAGATGTGGGACAAAGACAACAGTACACATGCAACAAGGGATCTCACAAACTTAAATAAGGTCACTCAGACTTGATAGACTGAGGAAAGAAGATAGCCAGGGACAGCACCCTAGAGAAACAGCAAAGAGCAGAGTCAGGGAAAGAAGAGGAGGAATTTTCGTAAGCATATTGTTATAAAAACTTGAGGCATTGAGAAACTTCAGAATCACCACCTTCATATGATAGCCTATTAACACTAACATCTTACTGCAGTGCTAAAGAGTTAAAGAGATAGTCTACAGGGCAAAGGAAAAATGTAAGGACCAAGTAAATGTTAAAAAAAAAAAAAAATCCCTGTAGGAGACCTTCCAAGATGGCAGAGAAGTAGGGAATCCTAGTTTCGTCTGGTCCCTAGAAATCAGCTACTTATCAAATCATTCTGAAAACCTGCAAAATTAACCGGAGATCTGCGAGAAGAAGTGCTACAATTCTACAAATAGAAAAGCGACCATTTTTTTGCAAGGTAGGAGGTGCAGAGACATGAATCCAAGGCGATATATCCAAAGATAAACCGGGGAAAGAGGGAGCCTCTGAAAGCCAACCACCGGAAAGTGTTATAAGCAGTGGAGCACAAAATCGGAACTTTTAGACCTTTACCTGAAAGGCACTCAGGAGGCGAAGCAGGGAGGAATTCCAGGAGGGACAGCGTGGTCTCTGGATCCCCAGGGTCACAAAAAGAACGGGGCTGACTGAGTGTGGCAGAGTTCCCAGGCATTGGAGGGGGGAAGCCGGCTGCAAACAGTGAGACGAGGCGCTGGCTTTTGCTCGGTGTTGCCTTAAACCATGAACTGCTGCGCAGTCAGTCGAATGCTCTGGAAGCAGGGGCCCAGCCAGAGGCAAACGGGGGGGGGGGGGGCGGGGAACACCCCTCTCTCCCCCAGGAAGAGAGGCATAGGAGTAGCCTCAGGAGCCCATACAGTTTGGAGACTCGAAGCTGGTCCAGTGTCTGAGATAAAAACGCTCGGTCACAGGCTGGGTGAACCCACAGTTCAGAGGAAGACCAGGGAGATAAAGCTGATTGACTGCTTTTCTGTGAGGGCTCACTGAAGAGAAGGGGATGCGAACTTCCAGCTCCAGGGCTAGGGAAGGGGCACCGCCATCTTCAGCGTCCCACGGGCAGCTCGGGAGCTGCTTACACTGAGCGCAGCCCCCGTGCAAGGGCGGTGCAATTCCTCTAGGGCGGACACCTGCGAATCAGCGCCACAGGCCCCTCCCCCAGAAGGCCAGCAGGAACTTGCGGAGAATACCAAGTTTACCGAAGGTAAGGAGCTGTAAAACTCCAGCTCTTGGGGAAAAGAGGTATATAGCATTCGTTTTATGTTTTAGTCCTTTAGTTTTCTATTTTATTATCCTTTTCAACTATCTTCTTATCAATTATTGTTTTTTAAGTCTTTTTTAATTTTAATTTTTACATTTATGGTATATATATATTTTTAATTTTGGCTTCCTTTCATTGTATTCATATACATATACATATATACTTTTGTGTGTATATATAAGGTTTTCTTTCTTGCTTATTTTAGGATCTACTTTCTTCTAACAGACCAAAATACCAAGGAACTAGTTTATTGTTCTGTTTGACTTCTTGTCTGATTTTATTCTCATTTTATTCCCGTTTTATTTCCTATTCTTTTCTTTTTGGTTTCTGTTCTCTTCTGATTAGAGTAGTGTATATTTTTCTGGTATAGTTATTATTCTTTAGTCCTTCAGTTTATATTTTATTATCCTGTTCAACTATTATCAGTTATTTTTTAATTTTCATTTTTACATTTACGGTATATATATTTTCATTTTTGTCTTCATTTCATTGTATTCAACTACATTTTTCTGTATATATACATATACAGACAAACATACACACATATATGGTTTTCTTTCTTGCCTATTTTGAGATCTAGTTTCTTCTAACTAGTTTCTTCTAACCAGCTTCCAGTTGATTGTTCTGTTCTACTTCTTGTTTGATTTTATTCTCATTTTTTTTCCTCTTTTCTTTTTGGTTTCTTTTCTGATTTGTGTAGTGTATACTTTTCTGGAGTCGTTTTTGCTATATTTGTAATTTGTTGCTATATTTGTAATTTTTCTCTCTTTCATCTATTCTTTTCTGGGACATAATGACAAGACAGAAGAATTCACCCCAAAAGAGAGAATAAGAGGCAGAACTCACAGCCAGGGATCTAATAAATATGGACATAAGTAAGATGTTGGAACTAGAATTCAAAAGAACAATTATAAAGAAACTAGCTGGGCTTGAAAAATGCATAGAAGATACTAGAGAATCACTTACTGGAGAAATAAAAGAACTAAAATCTAATCAGGTTGAAATCAAAGGGCTCTTTCTAAGATACAATCAAAAATGGAAGATCTAACTGCTAAGGTAAATGAGGAAGAACAGAGTCAGTCATGTAGAAGACAAAATGATGGAAAATAGGAAGCTGACAAAAAGATAAATGACTACTGGATCATGAGGGGAGGACTTGAGAGATCAGCAATACCATAAAGGGAAACAATATTAGAATAATTGGGGTCACAGAGGAAGAGTAAAGAGAGTGACAGGGGAGGGGCAGGATTATTTAAACAAATTATAGCTGAGAACTTCCCTAATCTGGGGAGGGAAACAGGCATTCAAGTCCAGGAGGCACAGAGAAACCCCCTCAAAATCAGTAAAAATAGGTCAACAGCCACACATATAATAGTAAAGCTTGCAAATTTCAGAGATAAAGGGAAAATCCAGAAAACAGCTCGGGACAGGAGGTCTGTAACCTACAAGGGTTCAAATGTAAGGTTGGCAGCAGACCTGTCCACTGAGACCTGGCAGGCCAGAAAGGACAGTCATGATATATTTAAGGTGCTAAGCAAGAAAAATATGCAGCCAAGCATACTTTATCCAACAAGTCTGTCATCCAGAATAGGAGCAATAAAGAGCTTCCAGAACAAACAGAAACAAAAAGAATTTGTGATCACTAAGCCAACCTTGCAAGAAATATTAAAGGGGATCCATTAGCAAAGAAGAGCCCTAAAGTAGCAAAGACTAGAAAGGAACAGAGACAATATACAGAACAGTGACTTTACAGGTAATACAATGACACTAAATTCATATCTTTCAATAATTACTCTGAATATACAGGGGCTAAATGCTCCAGTCAAAAGACAGAGGGCATCAAATTGGATAAGAAAACAAGACCAATTGATAGGCTGTCTACAGGAGACTCATTTTAGACCCAAAGGTACCACCAGATTGAAAGTAATGGGGTGGAAAACCATTTATTATGCTAATGGACATCAAAAGAAAGTTGGGGTAGCAATCCTCATATCAGACAAATTAGATTTTAAACCAAAGACTGTAATAAGAGATGAAGAGGGACACTATATCATAATAAAAGTGGCTATCCAACAAGATCTAAAAATTGTAATTACATATGCCCCTAACATGGGAGCAGCCAATTATATAAACCAATTAATAATAAAATTAAAGAAATACATTGATAATAATGCAATAATAGTAGGGGACTTTAACACCCCAACTCACTGCAATGGACTGATCATCTAAGCAGAAGATCAGTAAGGAAACAAGGCCTTTAGGGGCACCTGGGTGGATCAGTCGGCTGAGCATCTGCCCAGTGGGGAGCCTGCTTCTCCCTCTCTGTCTGCCTGCCACTCCCCCTGCTTGTGCTCTCTCTATCAAAGAAATAAAATCTTAAAAAAAAAAAAAAAAAGGGAAACAAGGTCTTTGAATGACACACTGGACCAGATGGATTTCACAGATACAGTCAGAGGATTTCATGCTAAAGCAACAGAATACACATTCTTCTCGAGTGCACATGGAACATTCTCCAGAAGAGATCACATACTGGGTCACAAATCAGATCTCAACCAGTCCCAAAATTGGGATTATTCCCTGCATATTCTCAGACCACAATGCTTTAAAACTTGAACTGAATCACAAGATAAAATGTGGAAGGAACACAAAATATATGGAGGTTAAAGAACATCCTACTAAAGAATGAATGGGTCAACAAGGAAATTAAAGGAGAATTTAAAAAATACATGGAAACAAATGAAAATGAAAACACAACTCTTCAAAATCTTTGGGATGCAGCAAAGGTGCTCCTAAGAGGAAGTATATAGCAATATAAGCCCTTTTCAAGAAACTTTCAAGAAAGGTCTCAAATAAACAACCTAACCTTACACCTAAAGGAGCTAGAGAAAGAACAGCAAATAAAGCCTAAATCCAGCAGGAGAAGAGAAATAATAAAGATTAGAGCAGAAATCAATGAAATAGAAACCAAAAGAACAGTAGAACAGAACAAGGAAACTAGGAGCTGGTTCTTTGAAAGAATTAATAAGATTGATAAACCCCTGGCCAGACTTACCAAAAGCGAAAGAGAAAGGACCCAAATAAATAAAATCATGAATGAAAGAGGAGAGATCACAACCAACACCAAAGAAATACAATTACAAGAACATATTATGAACAACTATATGCAAACAAATTAGGGAATCTGGAAGAAATGTATGTATTCCTAGAGATGTATAATGTACCAAAACTGAACCAGGAAGAAATAGAAAACCTGAACAGACTCATAACCAGCAAGGAAATTGAAGTAGTAATCAAAAATCTCCCAACAAACAAGAGTCCGGGGCCGGATGGCTTCCCAGGGGAATTCTACCAAACATTTAAAGAAGAATTAATACCGATTCTTCTGAAGCTTTTCAGAAAACAGAAATGGAAGGAAAATATCCAAACTCTTTCTATGAGGCCACCATTACCTTGATCCCCAAACCAGACAAAGACCCCACCAAAAAGGAGAATTACAGACCAATATCCCTGATGAACTTGGATGCCAAAATTCTCACCAAGATACTAGCCAGTGGGATCCAATTGATCCAATTGATCCAATCCATTGAAAGGATTATTCCCATGACCAAGTGGGATTTATGCCTGGGCTACAAGGGTGGGTCAACATCCACAAATCAATCAATGTGATACTACTCTAGATTAATAAAATAAAAGATAAGAGCCATATGATCCTCTCAATAGATGCAGAAAAAGCATTTGACAAAGTACAGCATCCTTTCTTGATTAAAACTTTTCACAGTGTAGGAATAGAGGGAACATAACTCAATATCATAAAAGCCATATATGAAAAGCCCACAGTGAATATCATTCTCAATGGGGAAAAACTGAGAGAGACCAGGAACCCAGCAGGGATGTCCACTATCACCACTGTTGTTCAACATAGTACTAGAAGTCCTAGCCTCAGCAATCAGACAGCAAATAGAAATCAAAGGCATCTGAATCAGCAAAGAAGTCAGACTCTCACTTTTTGCAGATGACATGATACTCTATGTGGAAAACCCAAAAGACTCCACTCCCAAAATTGCCAGGACTCATATAGGAATTCAGCAAAGTGGCAGGATAGAAAATCAATGCACAGAAATCAGTTGCATCTATACACCAACAAAGAGACAGAAGAAAGAGCACTTAAGGAGTCGATCCCATTCACAATTGCACCCAAAACCATAAGATACCTAGGAATAAACCTAACCAAAGAGGCAAAGGATCTCTCAGGAAATTACAGAACACTCATGAACAAAATTGAGTAAGACACAAAGAAATGGAAAAATATTCCATGCTCATGGATTGGAAGAACAAATATTTTTAAAATGTCTATGCTACCAAGAGCAGTCTATACATTCAATGCAATCCCTATCAAAATACCATCAACTTTTTTCACAGAGCTGGAACAATAATCCTAAAAGTTGTATGGAACGATGAGAGACCCTGAATAGCGAAAGGAATGTTGAAAAAGAAAAGCAAAGCTTGTGACATCACAGTCCTGGACTTCAGGCTCTATTACCAAAGCTATAATCATCAAGACAGTATGGTACTGGCACAAAAACAGACACATAGATCAATGGAACAGAATAGAGAGCCCAGAAATGGACCCTTAACTCTATGGTCAACTAATGTTCAAAAAGCAGCAAAGAATGTCCAATGGAAAAAAGACAGTCTCTTCAACAAATAGTGTTGGGAAAATTGGACAGCCACATGCAGAAGAAGGAAACTGGACCATTTCCTTACACCACACACAAAGTAAACTCAAAATGGATGAAACACCTAAATGTGAGACAGAAGTCCATCAAAATCCTAGAGGAGAACAGAGGCAGCAACCTCTTTGACCTCAGCCGCAGTAACTTCTTGCTAGACACATCGCCAAAGGCCAGGAAAACAAAGGCAAAAACGACCTATTGGGACTTCATCGAGATAAAAAGCTTTTACACAGCAAAGGAAGCAGTTGAGAAAACCAAAAGACAACCGACAGAATGGGAAAAGATACTTGCAAATGTGTTATCAGATAAAGGGCTAGTATACGAGATCTGTAAAGAACTTACCAAACTCAACACCCAAACAACAAATAATCCAATCAAGATGTGGGCAGAAGAGACATTAATAGACATGTTAATAGACATTTCACCAAAGACAAATAGCCAGCAGACAGATGAAAAAATTCTCCACATCACTCAGCATCAGGTAAAATTAGATCAAAACCTCAATGAGATACCACCTCACAGCAATCAGAATGGCTAAA
This sequence comes from Mirounga angustirostris, assembly GCF_029215605.1. Lineage (NCBI taxonomy): Eukaryota > Metazoa > Chordata > Mammalia > Carnivora > Phocidae > Mirounga > Mirounga angustirostris. Next base: position 83,605,788 of record NW_026991720.1, on the reverse strand, counting down.
ATTAACCACTCAGGAAATGACAGATGTTGGTGAGAATTCAGAGAAAGGGGATCCCTCTTACACTTCTGGTGGGAATGCAAGCTGGTGCAGCCACTCTGGAAAACAGTATGGAGGTTCCCCAAAAAGTTAAAAATAGAGCTACCCTAGGACCCAGCAATTGTACTCCTGGGTATTTACCTAAACAATACAAACCTAGTGATCCAAAGGGGCACCTGCACCCCAATGTTTATAGCAGCAATGTCCACAATAGCCAAACTATGGAAAGAGCCCAGATGTCCATCAATAGTTGAAGGGATAAAGAAGATGTGGTATATCTATATACAATGGAATATTATGCAGCCATCAAAAAAAAAAAAAGAAATCTTACCATTTGCAATGACATGGATGGAACTAGAGGGTATTATACTAAGTGAAATAAGTGAGTCAGAGAGACAAATACCATATGATTTCACTTATATGTGGAATTTAGGACACAAAATAGAGGATCATAGGGGAAGGGAAGGAAAAATAAAATAAGATGAAATCAGAGAGGGAGACAAACCATAAGAGACTCTTAATCATAGGAAACAAACTGAGGGTTGCTGGAGGGGTGGGAGTGGAGGGACAGGGTAACTGGTGATGGACATTAAGGAGGGCATGTGATGTAATGAGCACTTGGTATTATATAAGACTGATAAATCATTTAATTCTACCTCTGAAACTAATAATACACTATATGTTAATTAATTGAATTTAAATAAAACTAAATTTAAAAAAAAACCTGTAATCATAATGACTTCTTCCCCTTTGACTCAAGACACAGCATTTGAATAACTAAAATGTAGTTAAGACTTGCATACATCATAAATGCTAGTAAGTCTCTACCTCTATCTCCCAAGAAATAAATATTTTGTTTTAGAAAATCCAATTTTGTAGTTAAGATATACATGAAACTGCTCAATGTTTTAGATAGGTAAACATGAAATGTTTAACCTTTCTGCTTAGGAAGAATTTGGGTTTTTTTAATTTACTTCATTGATGAACTCTTAAAAGGGGTTTCTACTTTTCTACATAAAAATAAAACAAAAGGAGGAAGGTAAAAATGAACGCAGATTTTTGAATTTTAAAACTCTTGTTTTTTGTTTGGTTACTACTCTTTTTAACCACCTTAAGTCCTTTCTGGCTGGAAATTACAAGAAAATAATAAGTAAGAAAGTAATAAGTAAATTAAGGAAGAAAAATAATAAATAAATTAGGAGTATATTGGTAAAACTTGAGAGACTTAACGAGATAAAATTAGGAGTGAATATGTTGAAGAATATATAGACAAGAAGGACTGATCAATTTGGCTAGATAAGGATTCATGAAAAAAAGCCACAGTGATAAGGCTGGTTTTGGAGGACTTAAAATCTGAATCTTCAACCCATAAAGAAGGCTATTGAAACTGTGTGAGCACAGCAATGACTCTTGATAGTCTTGTCCATAGTAAAGGCTACACCAGTCAGGAGGACCTATTAATCAGAGGCTACTATAATAGTGCTATGTACTGCAAGAGGACACTAAGTTGGGATGAGGATTTCCATAAGAATCAGGATAGCCAGTACCAGGGAGGACAAAAAGGGACTTTGGAGAAAGGTCCCAAGGGTAGAGTGTGAACAAATCAGAAGTGGCAGAAGAAAAGTCACTGGATTATTGATTAAAGGAGCCAGTGACAAGCTTGAGAAATTTTGTAAAGACTTTTGGGAAATAGAGTTAGAAAAGAGATACAACTTCAGATCATTGTCCAGGCACATTGGTTCCCTAATGCTATTTTAATGAGCCTAGCATTGATTCTATGTGCTCAAATCTGCAAGCATGGACTATTTACAAATAATAAAGTGATTCTTCATGTCCTCATTTTTTCCTTGTCCTACATTCTAAGTACTACGGTTATTCTCAACTCTTTGGCTATTGGAAATCCATATCCCATCCCTAATCACGACACCACTCATTTTTAAATGCGAGCCTATTGCTCTGCATACAGTGTCCTTGCTGGGCTGTTACTGAATACTAATATTTCATTCTCTTCAAAGAAAAATAGTACACTGTAACCTTACAACAGCCGATAAAAGAATGTTTAAAATACTGGTTACTTACCTGGCCCTTGTTTTGAGAAAAAATATTGAAGAACTTTAAGAGTTAAACTTAATAATAACTTCAAATGCTTAAAAAGAATGACAGGGCTTTTCCTAAGGATATAATAGAAGGGGCAGAGTTCAGAGCTCTGAATCCCCTAATCATGTAAGAGTTTGTTTTTCACAGACTTCATGCCAGATGCTCTTTCCGGGCTGGCTAAACCCAGTACAGTGCTTGTATAGTAAGAATCCATTATGTCATCCTCGAAATACTAAACAATGGCCAAAAACCAAAAAGTGAAAAACAAAAAAACAAGCCTAAAGATAAACATGAACTTGTATTTCACTTATTATCAACAGATATTCTCTGAATATATTTCATCTCATGAACTATAGCTTATATATATATTTAAAGCACATTAATTATCATAACCCTTCCAGGAAAGAATCACATAAGGGAATAATTACTTTCAGGCTTGCTGTGTGAAGTTAGGGATCACAGCCCATGACCCCTCAATTAATACTCACTTGCAGTGGATAAACCCCAAATATAAAACCGCGACTACTTTGGGTCACAAGGAATTTCCTTTGTAGCATTAGATGGGAAGTGGGTGTTTTGATCTCTACAGAGAGCCAATTACATATCCTAAAGAAGGCCTCATTTGGAGTTACGGTTTTCGGTCCCACTTAAATTGTCTAGATCTATAAAAGACTTATGTGTTTGCTAGTGACAAGATAAAATTCAAATTACTCCAGAAAAGGTAAAATTCAAGTTACCCTGAAGTTTCTGGTTCATATTTACTTCTGTATTTTGAAAAAGAGGTGAATGGATAGCCAAGAAATTAAATGAAAATAAAATGGAGATGTATGAACAAGAGTCAACTTTTCAGGTGCTTCTAGGAAAAAAAGTAAGTTTTTGTTTCATCTTGGTTTTTTGCTGAAACTTTAAAGATGGACCTATGACATGCTCTGCATAACTAATATTCAGTATCTATGTTCCACACATATGCAGGATTATTGAAAGATTCTACCTTGGCTGGACAAAGGAATTTCAGAATGATGGTAAATTATACATGTGAATGCAAGCAGATAATTAGCGCAAACAAAAGCCATTACTAAGAAAGTTACTGTCATACTTTCAACATATAGAAGAACTTGTGGCACCAATACAGCCAAAATTTATAGTCACCTGCTTTCTCATGCTCCATTTATGAGACTGCATGTAGCAGGATTGATTTCATATTTAAAGCATTATATCTGCTGGATGGGTATCCCACCTCAGCCTTAAATGTTTCTGCCAAAGAAGTTTTCACAGTGGCGTCCCTTGACACGAGCGTTTAATACCTCCTCCTCCCTGCCTTTTTCATATAGCAGATTTAAAAAAAAAAAGTGGAGCCTTTTTAATGTTGAACCTCACATTACTTATTCCTTGGAGAGTTTAAGGCTGTCACCCCAAGACCTGTCCTTTCTGTTAATGAGAATAATTGATTTCTGTCCGAGTGTATATCTCATTGTGTATTTTAGATTATTCTCAGCTGTCCCTTAGGTTCTCTTCCTTTCCTTCAGACTGTACATATCTAGTTAGGTTCACCTTTTCTGACAAACCTTGTTTTCTAAACATTTTATCACTTTGCTTCTCGGCACTCCCTTCAATTTGTCATTGTCCTTTTTTTTTTAACAGCCCCACATGCGTGAAATCCTCTAGAGGGCATTTTAGCAATAGCCAGAGAAGTACAAGAGCACCATTTTTTATTCATTCCCAGTTTTTCTGTTTAAACAACTAAACAGAAGTGCATGTTTCCTTTTGAAATGAAAGCCAGCGCTCAACAAAGGTCATTTTTTTTTTAATTTTTATTTTTAAAGATTTATTGTTACTATTATTAGAGAGAGAGCATGAACAGGAGGGGCAGAGGGAGAGGGAGAGAAAATCTCAAGCAGACCCTGCACTGAGCATGGAGCCCAACTCAGGGATCGATCCCATGACCCCACGATCACAATCTGACCTGAAACCAAGAGTCAGATGCTCAACCCAGGACACCACCCAGGTGTCCCCAAAGGTTTATTTTTTTAATGATAGTGTTTTATCTGATAGTTGAGCAGAAGACAGAGAAGGATACATAGAGAGGGCAGGAAGAGAGAAAAACTGGGCAGAAATGTTCTGTGGACAAGCATGTCATGGTCATTATGCCTCTTCTGTGTCCCCTGGCTATTATGACCACAGATGACGCTACCACCAAAGGATTAGTATATACATTCAAAATTCCTCAAGGAAAAGGAAGTTGATACAATTCTGCTTTTTTTGGTCAACAACATACTTTTCCCAGCATGCCATTCTGTGATTCTTCTCCCTATCCACACTGGAAGGTGTGGTTTTGCTTATTTTCTTTAGAATTCATTTAAGTATGTCATGATACACTGAAGATGAACTGTGATTTTCAAATGAACATGAACCCATGGAAAAAAGTAATCAGGATGAAGTTAGATTCTTCTCCCATTGCCTCACCCTCCCTTCATCCTATCTCTTTTTGAGATTTAACTGGACATCTTTGCAAGTCAGTCTTCGTGCTTTGGTTGGTGGCTGACTGAAATGTATCCACTCCAATGACCTATCTAAGATCTCCACGTGGCTTCTGACACTTTCTCATCCACATAAGTGAGAAGTTCTCCCTTCCTTATACGTATCACCATGGCTACCTTCCACTCAGTACTATTAGCAGAGGAAACCACCTATGTAGTATGTGTGTCCATATCAGTGAGACAGAGATAAATTGTATATTTACATGTCTCTTCATCACAGGCTTCTCCCCATCCCAAGTGATGGCTATTAGATTCCCAGAAGAGAAGAAGGAAGAAAAAGAGGAATAAATGAGGAATCTTATAAATTGAATTATGCCTGAAGGCCAGCTGTATTTATGTCTCTTTATCCATCATGAAGTGATCTGAGGCTACTGAATTTTCAAAATATTGTTGAACTGAAGGTACATTTCGGAGGAAGAGAAGATTTAACTATCTACAAATTATAGCTTATGGAAGGCTATAATAAAAAAGATAAATTAGTTTTATTCTATGTAACTCCAGAAGGCAGAAGACACAAGGCAGCAAACACATATTAGCTCAGTAAAAGGAAGCCTGTTCTAATCATTTAGAGGTGCTTAAATGTGAAATGTTGGGACGCCTGGGTGGCTCAGTCAGTTAAGCGTCTGCCTTTGGCTAGGGTCATGAAACCATGGTCCTCGGACCGAGCCCCACATCGGGATCCTTGCTTGGCAGGGAGCCTGCTTCTCCCTCTGCCTGCCGCTCCCCCTGCTTGTGCTCACTCTCTCTCTCTGACAAATAAATAAATAAAAATCTCTTAAAAAATAATAAAAGTTAAATGTTCTCCCTTTCAGAGTTATTAAGTTCTCCATTACTAGTAGTATTCAAGTAAGGACTGGATGAGATTTGTTATTGTGAGGGGTAGATGGTATTTATATGTTATATTGGAGAATGGGCTAAATTGATGGTTTCTAAATGTTGGTACTGAGTCCAGTTTATCACCCAGCCACTTAGTTAAAAATAAATACCGGGGGGCACCTGGTTGGCTCAGTCAGTTTAAGTGTCTGCCTTTGGCTCAGGTCATGATCTCAGGGTCCTGGGATCAAGCCCCATGTCGGGCTCTCTGCTCAGCAGGGAGTCTGCTTCTCCCTCTGCCCCTACCCCTTTCCCACTCATTTTCTCTCCCTCTTTTTCTCTCTCTCTCAAACAAATAAAATCTTTAAAAAAGATAAGTACTGAATCCTCACCCCCAACTACTGTCTCAGAATCCTTGTGAGTGAAACTGGGGAGATTAGTATTTAACATGTGCCCCTGGTGAATCCGAGCACAGCCAGGTTTCCTTACTCCTAAATAGAGGTGATTACTGAGGCCCTATCTAAGCCAGAGCTTCTACTGTTATCCTGATTATACTCTTAGGAGCCTAATGCATCATGTGACTCATCCTCCTTTGATTCTTGTTAGCTAACTATTTCCATCCCAAAGCCCTCTTGTTAAGGAGCTAAATATAGTCACATAGAGATAAATTATAGCTTAAAAATACAAGTGTGAAAAGGGTTAGAAGATTTGTAACTTCCTAATGAAAATGTTAATTCCTGAAAATTAGAGATGCTAGGCATATTTTTTAACCATGTGGAAAATGGAACCCACAGGAGAAACAGACTCTCAGCTTGGCAGGAATCGGGCCTCTACCTACATCATTTGCCAGCACCTTGTCCAATGTGTGGCATAGAAATGCCCAATAAATATATGTTGAACACATTAATAAGCCATTTAATTTAAAAGGTTACTATTATGTCCAGGTGTTCTTGATGACAGCTGAAGGGAAAACTGTGAATACCTGAAGTGCAAAATGGACTTAAATTTATGTACTAAACAAGTGTGGGACTTGCAAATAAAAACAATATTTTTATCACATTTAGCACAGCAAAGAGCATGTAGCTTTGAAAAACCTCATATTTATTCAGCCTCTTGAGGGTTGCTTTATATCCAGCCTCATTTTACAAAGTCTTTGAGGCAGCTATAAAAACTACCCAATGGAATGGTATAATGAGCTATCACCTACTTTTTAGCTTTTGGCCAGAAGACCAAGGTGTCATTTAAAAGTACATTACCAATCTCACTTAGCCTTTGTCTGAAGGTGTCTGTCTGGTTTCATCATGAAAAAGACTAACGAAAAATAGACTCAATTTCTTATTAAATATTATATTTCAGTTTGTTTAGCTATGGTGGATTTAACGATTTGTTTCCTTTTTATAGAAACAAAAGAAAAAGGTCCAAGATAACATTTCTGAAATATACTGCAAGGCTTTTAAAAGAAAAAAGAAATATGTGTTAGAAGAAAGGCCCATAAATTCTTGACCTTTTATCTCTACTGAAAAGATCATTTAAATTCACTTAATCCTTGAGGTTCACAGATGTGTAAGAATGTACAATGAAAAGCGTTAATACTTTTATCAGTGAGAAGCGGGAAAGAACATGAAGAGTAAGCACAGGCTCCTTTGAAGTGAGAGGTGAAGCAACATTTCATATCCTCAACACGTCTATTTCTAAGAAAAAGGGTGAATAGAGATAAATGTTAGTACAAGATTTACAAGATCTTCTGCTTCACAATTTTTAGAACTGTAAAGTACAACTGACAAATATGTCTCAACGACAGATAAAATATAAAGGAAGAAATAATGATGTCAATAGTCCATTTTGATGCTGAGGGTTTGCCAATAGAAGCTTATGAAAATAGTGTAGGAAAGAACTGTTTCTCAGAATTCTCTTTAAAAAGAAGTGAAGAGATTGGGGCACCTGGGTGGCTCAGATGGTTAAGCATCTGCCTTCAGCTCAGGTCATGATCCCAGGGTCCTGGGATCGAGCCCTGCATCGGGCTCCTGGCTCAGCGGGGAGCCTGCTTCTCCCTCTCCCTCTGCCTCTCCCCTGCTCATGCTCTCTCTCTGTATCTCTGTGTCTCAAATGAATAAATAAAATCTTAAAAAAAAAAAGAAGTGAAGAGATCAAAATTGCTTTGACATTATCAGTCAGAGTTTTCTATCTAGAAATATCTTTGGAATTAAGCCAGTATTATTTGACTTTGGTCTTTCAAGTCTAGAACAATGACAACCACTCTTCATGAAATTAGGGATTAAAGTTAAAATACAGAATTAAACTGTGAGAAATTTTAAAGTTTACATATTAAATTTTAGTAAATCTTTTAAGTTCTCTCTTATAGCAGACTCTGGCTGCTCTAGTTAACAGATTATAGCCAGAGTATAATCTAATAATTCCAGAATCTTGCAATATTATCAAAATTGGATGTTACTTCTAGAGAAAAATGTTTTTTCTAAAAGGCTATGTACCATAATAAGTATTCCAAATACTGTATGCTGATATTATGAGAAAAAAAACACTAATAATATTTTTAAAATTTAAAAATGTAGGTGCAATTTAAAATATAGTAAAATGCTCCAAGTTTGATGAGGTTTTTCAAATGTGTACCGCTAGGTAATTACCATTCTAATCAAGAGTTAAAACATTTCCATCACCCCAAACATTCCATGCTTCTTTGTTCACAAATCTCCCCATCCCCTATACACAATCTTCAAGCAACTATTAATCTGCTTTCTGTCACTATAGATTCATTTTGTCTGTTCTCTAAGATCTCATATAAATGGAGTTATACAATGTGTATCCTTTTGGATCTGGCTTTTTTTGCAGAGCATAATGTTTAAAAAATTTATCCATCCTGTTAACGTGTATCAGTAATTCATTCCTTTTTATTGCTAAATAGCATTCCATTATAATAAGACCCCACAATTTATGTGTTCATTTACCTGTTGAATTTGGTTTGTTTCCAGTGTTTGGCTCTTCTGATTATAGTTGTTAGAAACATCATGTTGGTTAAACCAGTTATACAATCCTAACTACATGTTTATCTTTCATATAATTTAAAAGACACACATGAAAGATGGGTGAACTAGGTGAAGGGGATTAAGAGTACACTTATCATGATGAACACTGAGTAATGTATAGAATTGTTGAATCTCTAGATTGTACACCTGACACTAATATAACACCATATGTTAATTATACTGGAATTTAAAAATAAATAAGTATATAAAATATTAAAAATATAGTGAGAATATTAATTAATTAATTAATTAAAAAAGACATGTGGCATATAGATTTCACATGCAAGTAACATAGTAGGATATGAGATAACTTTTTACAAGAGTTATTAAATAAAAACTTTTCTTCTTTCATGACCTCTATTTTGGTTTTAGATTTTTAAAATTTTCTTCAGAAAAAAATCCCCAGTACTTAAGAACTTGAATGTACTGTATCTTTAATTTTTATTTTTTTATCCTTTCATTGTTGATAATTTTCTGTATAGTTATAATGTACATTAAAACATACCATTTATTCCTAGTCACATTCAGTAAATGTGCTAACCACACAGTTCATAATCTGGTGAACTTGAGGAAGGCATGATGTTTACATATGTATGTTCATAGGGTCAGCCTACGAGTTTTCCATAAAATCAAGAACATTTTATAACAAGAAAGGCTGACATTTTCAGCAAATTCCCATTCCTTTCTGACCACTGTCCCCTGCCCAACTCACTATAGCAATAAGAAGCAAGAATATTTATAATATTTGGAGAATAGTAGACCCTAGCTTGAGAACATGCTGCTAACCACCAGACACATTTTTATCTTTCTTTAAACATTTCTAATATATGTCTTAGTGATAGAGAATCCTTCTATTACCTGTCGGGTCAACTATATTTGTTTATCTTGGTATAAAGAGAGAACACACAAAATAATCTGAATTTAGGAATTACTCATATTTTGTTTCTCATTGGTGCCTTAGGTTTAAAGCCTGTATTATGAAAGTCCCATTATTTCATTGACTGCAAAAAATATTCCTACTGGCCTCTTAGGAAAGTGAAGGGGAGGATAAAAACTTTAATGAATGGTTAAATGCAAGTCAGTCAGAAATCTTTCCTGAGTAATCAGTTTAAATGGATCAGTCACCATAAAAGCAATTAAAATAGAGTAGAACATGGTCTCTGAATTCCTCCTGGGTCTTAAATTCTGTGGATTCACATAACTATAAATTGATAATGCATACAAGGTACACTAAACATGTACAAATTAATAGAACATAACACTTTACCATAGTTCGCAAGGCTCTTTATGATGGTCCTCACTTTCCTTTATCATCCTTTCTAATTCATGAACTCATATTCTGCCTGACAGTCATTTAAATGATTCTTAAATCTTTACCTCTCTGACTTTGCATATGCTGTTCCCTCTGCCTAGAACTCATTTCCACCTCACTAACCTTTATTTCTTTCTTAGGACTCTATATAGACTCCATCTTATCAAAGAAGGCTTCTCTCAAGTCCTGAGCCTGGGTTAGGTACCACTCTTACATGCTTTCATATGCTCCCTGTAGCTGTTGTTTATTTTACTTTATAATTGTTTCTTGACTTCTTAACATTCCCCACTGGTTGAAAACTCTGTGAATGCAAGAACCATACATATATCAATTTCTGTTGTATTCCTAGGGTTTATTAAAGGGGTTGGCACCTAGTGGACACCTCATGAATATTGGTGAGAGAATGAATGAATAAATGAATGAATGAGCTTGAATACAAACATTACAGAAGAAATGGAAAATAACAGAGTGATTGCTTAGCTAAAATGAATTGAGGCAATCTTCCTGAACTAGGTGAGCCTTGGTCTAGATTTTGAAAAGAATGGAATCTAGTAAGTGGCAGAGAAGAGATTGGTGTACCAAGTTATAAAAAGAAGTGTACAAAAGTCGTATTCTAGGAATTGAAGAAAGATTAGCTTGACCAAAAAAGTAAAGTATAAATAGAAAACTAATGAGAAATAGAGTTGGAAAACAATCAGTAGTAGCTGGTAAAGAATTTTAAGAGCTACAAGCTAAAGATTTACATTAAAAATAATTAGCAAGTTCATCTTTAAATAGGTGGATATTATGGTGAAAATGATCTCTGAAGGGAAAATACTTCTATTTAATAATTTTTTTAAATCAAAATGTTAATGTTAAGTAAACAGGTGAGTACCTGTAAACTGTAGGTCATAAAAGAAAGAAAGAAAAAAAGAGGGGGGGGAGAGAAGGAAGGAAGGAAGGAAGGGAAGGAAAGAGAAAGAAAAGAAAGGAAGGGAGAAAGAAAATGAGAGTGAATGACATTTACACTGCAAAAGAAAGATAATTTTTAAGCCCTGTTTTCCATAGTTTACGTCTAGCTGGAGGTATATGAAACCTTGGGGAGCATCCTCAGGATGCCCCTGAGATACTTCATAGCAACACAGTGTCAATTAAAATGGACATCAGTAAAGCATGGGCTAGTGGGCTGGAAAGAGACATTCTGTTCATTCAATAAACCTGTTCTCATCTCATTTTCTTAAAGCTTTAGGATTCGATTAAGTGTTAAAGGCTGCACAGGAAGAAATGTGGGTTCTGATTAGACAATAACAAGGTCATTAATTTTTTCATATTTACATATAATGTTTCTCATACTACAAAACTAATTTTCAAAAGCTCTGAAAAACATAGTATATTCAAGTATCATATTGTGGCTCTGACTTATCCTTTGTGATCAAATAATCTGGAACAAAGAAATGTGTGTCCTGATCACTGAATTAAATAGCACATGTATGAAGTGCGTGGCTGTGTTGTCTAAATAAATAACCACTATTCAATGATCATGCTAACTAGGGCATACTGAAGTGGGTAAGATTAATGAAGACTTTGCTTACAATTTAGCATCTTCCATACCAACAGTTTCTATTGTTGAATATTTTCTTTAAAAAAGAATCTTTGCAATTTTTACATTAATAGTCTCAAATTGGAAACATCTGGATCCTCTACAAGACTGATGCTCATGGGTTTTGTAAAAGATCAATATCTGCTGAGTATACTGTACAGTGAATATTTGACAGAATGAAAAACCAAGCACACCAGGGAGGCAGCATGCTATGGTTGAAAAGTGGCTCCTATGGAAACCGAAAGGGCTGTATATTTATCTCACCTTTGTCATTTGCTGGCTATGAAATTTGGGCAAGTTTTTTTAAATTTCTATGAATCTCAGTTTTCTCATCTGAGAAGGATGGAGAATAACACCTATTTCAAAATGCTTTGTGTAAAGTATATAATACAATGCTGGGGGCAAAGTAGGTGCTCCATTAATATGTAGTATTAGTGTCAGTTGAATCATTATTCAATGTATTTTTGTCACTAGTTCCTTTTAGCAAAAATATACCTCGGAACTTGAATTATGCTTGCATAAAGTATTCCTAGGACACATCATGCAATCTATTAACATGTCTCTGCATCGTAAGTCACTCAGAATCAAAAAGTTCCAGAGCTGGAGGAAAGCAACTAGAACGTGCATTTTTCTCTATTGGCATCAGAAAGGAGAAGTTTTTCTTCTATTCTAGAAATATTTCCAAATCCCTACTACTTGCTCTTCCCCAAATACAAACTTTCGGAGAGAGGCTTAAGGAAGAAAAATTGCAATATATTTCTCCCCTTTTGGTAGATTAGATCTCCCTATACCATTGGGCTGTTTTCCAAAATAAGCAGCTGGTCAGAAGGCAGTTGCTAAAAGGGCTGATCTCAATCATCCCTGAAGTGATTCTTCGGTTTATAGTCCAAAATAATTCTACTCAGTACGGCATATCCATCCATCTTTTTAGGGAGTTGGGCAGTGCCCCATCCATGGCCGGTTCCATGGTGAATTTGGCTGCTTGGTACCTCTTGTGTATCCTTAGAAAAATGTGCTGTTGCCATGAATGTACTGGCTAGGACCAAAACGGTCATAATTCTAAGGATAAACGCTTATTGAAAGAAAAGGACTGGGCACTGTAGAAACAGCTTTGGATCCAGACAGATTTAAGGTCAGATTCTTATTCTACAACAAACTGGCTGTGTGACCATGGGTGGCATCCTAGAGTCTCAGTTTCCTATGCTCTAATATAACTATTTCACAGCATTGTCATAAAGAATAACCACAGATCACAAACCTGAAGTATCTAGTGTAAGGCTGTTTTTCTTCCTTTCTCACACATCCAGTTTCCCTCAAAAACCATTTTTTGTTTTTGTTAGCAAATTTATGAAGTCTCTTTAAGCCAAATTACACACATGCACACACACATTGAATTCTGAAAAGGTAAATCATCCTAATGTTTTAAGCCTTTTATCCCAACCCTGATAGAATCCTTCAGTAGACACTCTCGAGTCCTTCTCTCTCTCTCATTGAAGAGTGCTAGAGTTAAGGATTTCTTTTGCTTCTAATCAGGAACACAGTCTGAAACTTTTCTCAAAGGACAGATCAGAGAAACTGAGTCAGCAGTACACACACACAATCATATACACACAGGATGTGAGTTCTTCCAGTCCTTAAGCTTAACAGGGAATGCCTACAGGTTACTTCTAAGGGTTTCATGTTTTAAGTGCACATTTTTTTTAAAGATTTTATTTATTTATTTGCGAGAGAGACAATGAGAGACAGAGAGCATGAGAGGGAGGAGGGTCAGAGGGAGAAGCAGACTCCCCGCCGAGCAGGGAGCCCGATGCGGGACTCGATCCCGGGACTCCAGGATCATGACCTGAGCCGAAGGCAGTCGCTTAACCAACTGAGCCACCCAGGCGCCCTTAAGTGCACATTTTTAATGAAGAAATCCTTCCCCAAAAATGGAAGCAATAGAGTATAGTGTAAAAATGAGTCACTCACACCCGAATTTCAATTCCCTATTTGCCATTTACTAACTGTGTGGCTTTAAGATATAGCTAGTAAATGCCAAAACCACCTTATATGTAAAAAGGAGATAATATCTACCTGCTGTTAAAATTAAATTATATCTTTATGAATCATCTCCAACAGTGCCTGGAACATAGTAGGTGCTCAATACATGGTAGGTATTCATTTAGTCTTTGTAATTATCACTAGGAAGCCTACTTCCCTTAAATAGTCTCCTACACTATTCATTTTTTTTTTTAAAGATTTTATTTATTTTTTAGAGAGTGAGCGAGAGAGAAACAGCATGAGAGGGGAGAGGGTCAGAGGGAGAAGCAGGCTCCCCGCTGAGCCGGGAGCCCGACGTGGGACTCGATCCCAGGACCCCGGGATCATGACCTGAGCCAAAGGCAGATGCTTAACCATCTGAGCCACCCAGGCGCCCTACACTATTCATTTTTAAAAACATTTGGAGAACTTATGCAAATCATCCTATCCTGCCTCCCCATGCCTTTTTCTAGTGATGATCAAGCACAAATAGTCACAAATAGTGCTCCCAGGACACAAACGCTTTAAACTGAAATCTTCCTCCTTGTTCTGTATCTCATGTCCAACAGAGTAAGTTTATTCCCTTTTTCACAGGGAAGCATTTCAAACATCCAGAGGCAGCCTCCATGTACCCCCTGTTTCTTTTCTCAGGCTAAATATTCCCAGTTCCTTTAATGTTACTCATATTTCATATTTCTAGACATTTCACTACTGGTTGCCCCTGTATGGAGGAGTTACTGGATCTAGGTAGGACTTAATTTCTAAATAATGAAATACTAATTTGGGACCAAAAAAAAAAAAAATCATCTAGGAAGAAGAGAATGTAAGGGGTGGGGGCGGGAAATCCCCCCAAGATGCTGATAATACACTGTCTGTTATTACAGAATGGTTTTAATGGCAAACAATTTTCAAAACTAAGTGGGAACATTTAAAGCCCTGTTGGCTTCTGTCTACTGTTCTCCTGCCCCATCAGGATGCTGCCAGGAGCAAGATTTCCAGCATCCTCCCGTCCTAGTTTTTCAAATACTTCTCGGTCTTTTCAGTGGATGCTGCATGGTATTTCTTTTCTTTTTGGTGCCACATAATCACTCATTATTTTGCGAGTTAATTCTCTAAGCAAGATGACTTCTTAAAAGCAAATTTAAGCTAAACAGAATTAATGTTGCTCATCTTACCTATTCTGGAAATGATTAAATGTAGCCTAACCCTCCTACTGTGGCAAAATTTAATATCCTTGGCTGCACTATAAATAAGGAGTACATTAATCCTCAGTTACTATTGCTTTATATACATAGAGTTATATATTTGGGTTAATCAGTAAGTATGTGCCACAACTGCTTTTTTTCTTCATCCTCAGGCAAAGGACAAATACATTAGTTTGCATAGGTTAAATGATACGGACCTTGCATCACCTTTCCCAATACTTTATCATTACCAGAAACATTTCCTCAAAAAAGTAAAAGGTTTCTTTTTTTCAAACACTTCTCGTTACCAGGCACACTGGTGAAAAAAAATAACAGATATTCAGTTTTTTGATAGACTGGTCAAACAGGATTATTTATTTATTTATTTTTGGAAAGAGTTAATACTCTTCAGGTTCTCTTTAAAAGCCAAACAGCCCTTCTGTTCATGATGAGTTGCATGAGTTGACATTCCCACGATTTTATTCTTCTTTTAGATTGGCTTTCATGTAGTTGAGATAGTGACTGCACTGAGCAGATCAGCATTAGATGTTATACACAAGAGAACAAGCCAGCTCTAGAGACACCAGCCCACAGCCAGCCTTTATCCAATAAAGCTGCAGTCAGCCCAGCCCTTACTTTGCTTTCATCACTGGATGCTTTTCACTTTGCACAACCACAATGTGTACCATGTGGATCATATATTTTTAATACCATATCCCAAGATTAAACTTTTATTTATCAACTGAAACTCCACTCTCTTTCTTTCATTTCTACTACCTTCTCCCTCATTGTTTTGATTTCATGTTTAATCTCTTTTAACATTTTCTTTTCTGGGGGCACCTGGGTGGCTCTGTCGGTTAAGTATCTGACTCTTGGTTTCAGCTCAGGTCATGATCTTGCAGTTGTAAGCCTGAATCCTGAGGTAGGCTCCGCACTCAGTGTGGAGTCTGCTTGGGATTCTCTCTCCCTCTGCCCCTCCCGCTTGTTCTCTCTCTCTTTCAAAACAAATAAATACATCTTAAAACAAAACAAAACCATTTTCTTTTCTTTTCATTCAAGAACACTTTGGATGTCTATCCTCTACATCGTTGAGTTGATAAGTCTGTCCTTTACTATATCCATGGAAATATAAACCTGCTATGTATTTGTGTTGGACTCTGTGCTTAAAGAGGCTTAGTCAATTTTCACTTGAGCTTGTCCCTCAGTCTGCTTTCTTATTTTGATAGAAAGCAGTATAAAATAGGTTTTAAGTGCTTTATATAATATATGTAAATGTATAATATTTATAATATATGTGTATATATATGTATAGGGAATGCTTTCTATTACAGTGAAGTCATAGGAAATTATTTTCATGTTTCTAATAAGCTACATCAGTGAAAGCAAATGAGTTTTTCAAAACTCTGTTGACTTAATACAATCTTCCTTTGATATTATACATTGAATTCATCCTCGTATTTGGAGTCTTATCATGCATTTTGCTACTTTATTCAGCCAATGTGTATCAAGGTTCCTCACAGAACATGAAGTCAGTATCTTGTATTATTTTTATAAAAATATGTAACACTTGTGCATCCGTTTGTTAAATTGCTTAACTCTTATCTGGATGTCAAAAAAATCTATAAGGAGGCCATAAAAAGATTAGTCTCAGGAAATTTATAAAACTTATGAAAATATCCACATATAGTTAAAGTTTAGAAAACTAGGTTACATGGAAATAAGAATACAAGCCCCCCTGATTAAGAACAGAAACTATGAAACAAAAATTATTTCTCTCTAAACAAGAAATTCCTTTTAGTTAAATAGAAATTATGAAGCAAAACACTCAGACCTAAAATTATTTTATTTATGTACTATGCAATAAATTGTCTTCTCTTATTGAGAATAAAAACCAGGCAACAAAGAATATTCATGAGCCAGTGAGCTAAGCAAAGAACCTATTAGTTTTGCTATCTAATGAGGCTGACAGAACAGTTGCAAGTCAGATTACATTTGACTGTGCTCTGTTTCTATCACATTTCTATCACATCCACCACTTAATGTAAAGAGATAAGGATTCTCTTATTGATAAATTGTTTTGCTCTCTGGGAGTCCGTGTTTGCCCACCTGAATTGTCAAGAACCATGTGGCAAGTCATGAAACATGGTCAGTGCAGCAGATAGTTCACAAAGTATCCTTATTACTAATCAATTCAGATATGAGTCAAATTAAAATGAATTTAGAGGCTCCTTGTTTAGATATTCTTCCTGCCTAGAATTCGGCTCTTTATTTTCCAACTCCATGAAAATCTTAGGAAAATCATTGGTGTTTGATAGAGGTCAATCTGCTAACTGTCTTTTATTAGGATTTTAGGGAAACTTTGTCAGTTTCTTAATCTAAAACATAATTCAAAACTTTGTTTCTTCTAGTCAGTTCTGTTCTACTAATATGAACAAATCAGTGCACCTACTAATAATATATATTGGCCATTTTCTGTTTGGATCAAATGATTAAAAATATTTAATCATTAAGATATATATGTGTAATAATGGAATAAACTACAAAATATAAAATGATTACAAATGCTATTGCATTTGTCCTAAAGTCAAGTCACTAATTTGAAGTTTCCATTTCTTATTCTGAGACCTTTGTGTATATTGCTATCACTCCTTTGTATAGACTTCATTTTCTCTCAGATCCACTCTGCCTGTCAAATGGATGAGTTTTGACCTAAACAAATGAGGGAAAATTTTTAAAGCTTCAAAAATAATCCTTTGTTAAGTATATATTTTGTTTCTATAACACTGAAACATAAACTGATAAAAATCTAAATGTTTTCATTTCTTCAGTTTTCCCATTATAAAGAGTTTATGGTGAAAAAGACTAAACATTAATTATAAATTAGAGGATAGAACTGGAGGCTGAAGTCTTTTTTCACTAAAAAATATCTGTTTCTGAGGCTTCAGCTTGTATGCTTGTTATATAACATCTGGCTGGTTTGATCAGTACTCTGCCATTTTGATTGAAAACAAGACTTCAGTAGGTGAATTATTTCACTGGGTACATTTGGTATGGGGTATCCTCTTCGGGAAAAATCAGAGGGATTTTGAAAATAATATTATTCCGTTCAAAATATGGAATGGAAATGTGGTTATATTTGTAATAAAAAGGTAAGTTGGAGTGCCTCTAAGACCATAGGTCTTCACATAGTTTGATGATGATTCTCTTTCATTTGCTCTTTGGAAGCCAAGGGATGTTTAATTCATGTTTTCAGTTTTAAATAGGGTGTCTGAGGTCAGAGATAAAATGGCATTCGTGCCTAGAATTTTCTTAAGTTCAGTTAATGAAGATCAAAATGGTTTCTCCTTTCTTGCCTTCCTTCTTGCCCTCCTTCTTCCTTCATAAACTTTATGTTTCAGGAATTAGCCTAGGCTTCATATAGGTTAAGAAAATGTCAATTTAAAAATAGCTATTTTGTCTTTATTCCTCCAAATATCTCTAATTAAAAGGATTTCCCATAATCATGTATTAGCTTTTCCTTAAACTGTACTAAATTTGTCACTTATAATCCCCAGTAAGGCACTAGCTTTTTGGAATTTCCCTAAAGTTCGCATGAGCAACAATTGCCATCAAAAGAACATGATGCATCATATCTATTTTAAACTTCCCAGGACTCTCCTGTTGATGAATGTTAATAATTCCAGGCAAAGTTAAGGGAAGGAGAGAATTCCCCTTGAGAAGAGAATAAATATAGGAGAGCGATCTGAACACAAATGGTATGGTGTTTCTGTGCAATTAAGTCTGGAGTACTCTACTGGATATCAGAACTACATTTGTCATTTGGTATTCCAAAAACACTGACAGTATCCATGGCTGTTCTAAGGGGAAATAAATTATTCATTTGCCAAAGTTTGATTACCACTTGAAATAATATTCTAAAAATCACCTATGTGTATTGAAGGAAAAAGCAAGCAAGAGAATAAGGTAAAAATGCAAAAATTAATTTTCCTTTCAAAATAATTTATGTTGTTTCTTATGACTTGAATAATAACTATCAAGAGCAATAATGTATTAACATACTACTAAAACTTTATAACAAGGGTAATGATTCCTAATATTTCAGGGTTTACTTAGTTATTTTTCTCTTAGGCATTTTCACTAAATAGAGTAACGTCTCGGATTCCTTAACTATGAAATAGGGATAACAAAAGCACCTTTCCAGCTACTTTATTATGAAGATTAAGTTATTTAATACATGTAAAATAATTAGAATAATCTCTATCATATTAACCATTTGGTAAACAAAAACAATGAAAATGTTATCTACTGTGGTCATAAAGATCATAAAGACTGTTCATAAAGATTCAATTCATTTTTCTTTTCAGATAAGATAGGATTGTACTTCGCCATCCCCTTGAGTTTGGGTAATTGGATTTGAATGTGGGAAGGAAGCATCTATTATAAATTCCAGGACTCTTTCTTGATTGACAGGGTGGATTATAAAACTGCTGAAAAGGAGTTGGAAATATGGTAAGTCAGTTTTGGACACAATGTGTTTGAACCGACCATGGACAACCCGGTGGGAGTGTCTACTATGCAGCTGGATAAGTAAGTCTGGGGCTGGACGAACATCTGGAGGCACCAATTTATAAATGACTGTTAGAATCATGGGCTTAGAGGAATCACCCAGGAAGGGTTTATAGAGAAATCCTGAAGAGTAACGTGTGAGGATCAAAGTCTGAAGAACTTCAGAACTTGAAAAATAGTTAGTAAAGGTAACTAGGTACTTAGTTTTAAGGAGGATGAGAAAGAAGACTGGGAAGACAAAGGAAGAAGGCACAGCCAAAGCTAGGGAGAAAACCAGAGGAAAGTGATACCACAGAAATCAGAAAATAAAGTTTCAAAAATCCCATAGCCATAGAAAAGACTCAGTTGCTGCCTGAGAAAATAGTATTTTTCAATGAATATGCACACTGTTCAGCTTATACTTGTAAAAGCTTCTATTTCTTAAATTCATCCAAAAGAAGACACCATGTCAATTTTGAATATGTTGCTATTTAGTACATCAACCTCTGGGTGGATTACAATTCCAACTTGTTTCTGGTGGTAGAATTAGACTGTAACACAAATAAGAGCCTTAAAAATGACATTAGTGGCACAGGTTTTGCTGCAAACATTTTGAAATTGGATGTGTGAAGTTTTCAGATTTCTCATCTGCTACTGAAAGAGGCTAACTTATTTTGTGTTGAATGGGTACTGAAAAAGCTTTTCATCTCCAACTCTGACTGTGAAGATGATATGGAGTGTTCTAGATGCAACAATGGATAGTCCATGAACCAAAAATCACTTCTCTTAGGTACCATCGCAAGTCAAGCATCTCAAAGGTGAAGAATATGGTGAAACAAATGCATGAACTGTACATTAATAGTGCCATTTTGGGGGTAATTTATGACTTGTATTTTGTTGCATGAAACCTATTTTATTTGCCATGACTTTATTATATGTCTTTTACTCAAATAAAATGGAATATGTAATTTTCAAGACATTGATCTATATGTATATTTTCTTTTCCTTCAGTGAACAGCTTGGGACTAGAGATGCAAAATTAATGAATTATATTCTGTTTATAACCTTGACAACTTACATGTCTCAGTGGCTAATATACAACCACAATAGCAACACACTGGTATTCACTTATGTATGAAATTGTGTTATGATTCCACATGCACACATTTGTCAGAAATAGGTGTGTCGTGATTAAAAGCATGAAATTTGCAGTCAGACTGACACCAATTGCTAAGGTGGAGACTTGAAAACAGTTTTCCTGATTTCTAATTTTATAAATAAAAAAATGAGACTTATTAGGCAATCTATCCAAACCCATCTAACTAGGAAACCTAGGGGCAAAGAATCAAAAATGGGAAATTATGGAATTTGTTTAAAAGAGGTGTTTTAAAATGCTGTCCACATTTTCAATAATAACTTATTTCACAGAATTATCATGGATGTATGTTTTTTTTTTTTTAAGATTTTATTTATTTATTTGACAGAGAGAGGCAGGGAGAGAGGGAACACAAGCAAGGGGAGCAGCAGAGGGAGAAGCAGGCCTCCTGCGGAGCAGGGAGTCCGATGCGGGGCTCGTTCCCAGGACCCTGGGATCATGACCTGAGCTGAAGGCAGACGCTTAACGACTGAGCCACCCAGATGCCACCATGGATGTAAGTTTTTTTAAGTAGTATCACAAAATGGTCACAAAATCACTCATTCACTTACTAAACATGTTTGAGATCATATGCGTATCAGTCATTGCTCTACAAAGATGAAAAAGATATAGATGTGATTCTCAAAGAGGAGATGAAGATAGCTGGATTAACAAAGGATGTGATGAGCCCATGGTAAGAGTTGTGCACAATGAAAACCAGTGGCTTTTATTTTTCACATGTTCAAAGTCCTTTCTCATTTTGAGTCAGGGTCTTTTAATCTAACTTAAGAGAGAGTTAAAGATAGAAGGAAGAATGAAATACTGAGCCCATGCTTTCTGCTAAAGCTCTCAGCAAACTTCAATCCTGTTCATTAATTTTAAGTCCAGTAGTAGGCTAAAGCAGGCTTGAATTGGCTTGTGGGTGAATTGTTAAATATCCAGGAATTTTATGAAATGACTATCAAAACCACTGGTGACTTGAAATCAACCATAGTGGGCATGGTTATACCACAGGAATTGCAAACACTGCAAATTAGAGCTTTCTTTCCTTTTTTTGTAGGATGGGAGAGCTGGTTTACCCATGCACCACAGCTTCCAACACATGGATAAACAAAGTCAGAAACCACTGGTTTTCTCCTTTTGAGTCTCTCCTCATGAGTCACTTTTCAAATGATGTTAACAAGCTTCTCTCGTGGACTGTGAACTATGAAGGAACTGATTCTGATTTTGTTTTTAAGCCTTGTGTTTGGATGAGTACTATTTGGTCATGTAAGCCAACATTTTCAGGGAGAATAAGGGAGAAAACTGAAACAAGAGACATGTTTTCCCTATGAAAGCATAGTGACCAGATTAACCTATCTTTAACTGAACATTTCCAGGCAGTGGAAATTGCCTGAAAACCCAGTTTTCTCAAGTAAGTGATACCTTAAGTGGCTTTTAATTTTATCTTTTCTAGTTTTTATGATAGTCTGCTATCTCTTTGCTCTGTTCTCTTTGGTAGATACTGCTAGGCATAGCAAGTAATGTCCATTAATTTCTCGATTGGGCAAGAAGCACAAATAGCTGAGTTCCAGTTGGAACTTACCATTGAGTCACTAGGTGATGCTGACAAACAGATGTAAAGTTCCTAGTTTAAGCTTTAAACACAGTACTTCAAGTCATTTTAAGAGATTAAAAATTATATTGTCATTTGCAACAACATGGATTGCCACTTGAAGGCATTATGATAATTGAACTATGTCAGAAAGACAAATATTATCTCATTTATTCGTGGAATCTAAGCAAACAAACAAACAAATAAAAAACACCAAAAAAGAACCAAACTCATGGATACAGAGAATGGCTTGGTGGTTACCAGAGTAGGGGGTTGGAGATGGGCAAGATGGATGAAGGGAGTCAAAAGATGTAAATTTCCAGTTATAAAATAAGTAAGTCTTGGGGGTGTGATGTACAACATGGTGATTATGGTTAATAATACTATATTACATATTGGAAAGTTGCTATAAGAATAAATCTTGGGGCAATCTGTGCGGTTCAGTAGGTTAAGCATCGGCCTTCAGCTCAGGTCATGATCCCGGGGCCTGGGGATCGAGCCCATGTCCGGCTCCTTGCTCAGCAGGGAGTTTGCTTCTCCCTCTGCCCCTCATCCCGCTTGTGCTCTCTTGCTCTCTCAAATGAATAAATAAATTAATTAATTAAAATATTTTTTAAAAGAATAAACCTTAAAAGTCATCATTACAAGAAAAAAAAATTTTAAGATTTTATTTATTTATTTGTCAGAGAAAGAAAGAGAGAGAGCACAAGCAGGGGGAGTGGCAGGCACAGGGAGAAGCAGGCTCCCCACTGAACAAGGAGACTGAATTGGGACTCGATTCCAGGACCCGGGATCATGATGTGAATTGAAGGCAGACACTTAACTGACTGAGCCACTCTGGCATCCCAAGAAAAAAAATTTTTATTACTATGTATGGTAACGATGTTAACTAGACTGATCATTTCATAATGTATACAAATATAAAATCATTATGTTGTACACCTGAAACTAACATAACATTTTATATCAATTATACCTCAATAAAAATTTTTAAAAAGTATTAAAAATTATCTATATCTATATTACACAAATATATTTGTATCTATACTGAATAATTCCTATTGTTAAAGAATTTATATTAATTTGAGGAGGCAAAGATTAATGAGCACAAAACAATTAGACAACAATGTCAGTCATAAACTCATATTAAAGTAGGAGATCAATACAAGAGGCAAGTATTGATGATAGGAGACAGCTTGGTGAAGGTGGTGGAATTGGAGTCATCCCTGAAACGGTGCATAGTTTTGTTTTGTTTTCCTTGAATGTCTGGAAAGAGCATTTCAAGAAGGAAAAGAGCAACAACAAAGTAAAGAGTGTCACTTATGTGAACAGACTCAGGGTCAATGGGGCCAAGAACCAGGCCTCACCAGGCTCTGATGTGGTGGTACCCTGGGAGACAGAGGGTCACAGGGGACAGTGGATCCTTGGAGACAGTGGATCACAGGGGACAGTGGTTCCAGGGGGACAGTGGATCCTAGGGGATAGTGGACCCTGGGGGGATAGTGGACTCTGGAGGACAATGGGAATGAGTTTGCCTGTCCAGAAGTATATTTTAGCTTCCTTTGCACTGAATTCTCAGTTCTAGCTCTGCAATGTATCTTGTGAAATAAAGAAACTTTCAGTCACTGAAACCCCCACCTAATAACTAAATGTAGCTGGGTTTATCTCTTCAAAGAGCCACCCACCCTGCCAAGGGAATTCAGGGAATAGGAAGTTAAGTGTTTGGAGGACTGGTGGTAAATGAAATACCAAAATTAAAGAATAAGTAAGCTAACAAGGAAAAAAGGACCACATAGGACTAAGGGAAGGGAAAAAAAAACACAAACAAAAAAATTAAAGGGAGGAGGAACACTAAGAGAACTATTCTCCAAAATAAGATAAAATGGTGAGTTTGAAATTATACTCATTGAATCTGCCTGAATATGACTTTTAGTGTAATTATAACCTCTGACTCTAAAACATGCTAAGTCATACCAGACTGTACTTGAAACTTTACACTTAATACTCATCTTAAATGTAACATCATACCTATAGGCATTGATCCTCAAATAAACATTGTTGTCTACTTAGAAATTCTTATGATTCAAATACAAATAGTTTAACAGATTGTATTTTATGTGTATGTCTTTTTATGACACAAGCAACTACATTTAAATGTGCAAAAACTCTTCTCTGGGTGATTTGCATTCTTATATCCTATTATAGAGTTTCTTATTTGAATTTCCATCTGGCCCCTAATATCTTTTTGTGTTTATTATTGCCTTAATGAGATAATCTTACTTGTACATACCTAGATTTCATTACTATTTGGCAAAAGCAATCTCTACCCTAATTTCGCTTCCATAAATACCTTAGCCTTAACCTTGGAGCGTAATGCAGTCTGCTATGAGATAGTTCCAAAATAGCAAAATGGAAAGAAAAACTACTTAAAAGTAAAATGTAAGTAAAGGTTATTCCTTTATCTCTTAAAATCACAGCATTATAAGATTAATCTATATCTACCAGTATAATCCCTCTTTGAAGACTTAACAAGACAAAGAATATATTGACGTATCTTGGACTGAAGCAGAATTTGAAAGAATTAAGTAGGTTCTATGCAGATTTTCCACTGATGGGGACCAGCAGGGCTGAACGTTGATAATTCAGTTCTTATTTAACAGTCATAAATGTTATCTTCAATCTGTGCTATCAACTAAAATTTTGTTCACTCAAATGCATCCACATTTGTGGCTTTTTTTGAAAAGACTGGAAATCATCCCTAAAACTCAGACAGAAAGAGCTCAATGAAAAGAAATGATGATCCATATCCACTTTAAGGTTCATTTCCTGATAAGTGAACTTTACAATAAGTTTAGATTGCCAATAAAAGTCTCTCTAATTTTAGAGCCAGTGTCTTTCAAGAAGGATTTAGAGCCTTTTCCAACTTCTCAGGATGGCAGAGTAAACTGACTGCACAGTAAATAACTAGACATTTATTTACTTATTTATTTAAATTAGTGAGCAAATAGTGCTTACTATATGCACTGTATTTTACAGATGTGAATTCATTTCATCCTAGATGTCATACAACACACTTGGGACATAATGGGAGAGTATGTTTAGAAAAAGAAGTTTAATTAGGTGTCTTTAAATACAGGCCCTCTATATTTGAAGTGCATCTTTAATAATACCAACAGTAACTGCTATTTATTGGGTGCCTGCTAAGTGGTGAACCATCCCCACATGTTCGCTCACCTTCATGTCAGCCTTTCAGATAGGTATTATTATTAACTCCATTTCATGAATGAATAAACCCTGTCTCATAAATAGTAATTACCAGAGCCAGGATAAAAACCCAGGTGCCAGTGTCTCCAAAGCATGTACATACATTTTGGATTTCTCATATTCACACATTAAAAAAAAAAATTTAGTTCCATCTTCTACTTTTCATGAAGTTACTGGGTCAAACTCTTCCCCACTACAAATATCTCTCCCACCTGTCTTCTTCTATCCCTGCTGTTAGCCCACTAGTTAAGCCCTCATCACATCACACTTATATTTTTGTTAAAGACTTAACGTTTCCTCTTTCAGTCCACTCACCACACCACCAACAGGATGACTTTTAAATAACATAAATTTGATCATGTTGCTACCCTACTTAAAACTTCTCAAAAATCCCCCATTGCTTTCAGACTAAAATCTCACATCTTCACCACACATACCAAGCCTCTGCTCAGGTGGATTCTACTGGTCAGTGTAGTCTCATTTCTCCCCACAATAGCCCAGGCCTCCCTTGCCCCACCTACAACACACACATACACACACACATACACACACACACAGCCTGTGTTTCAGCTAGATGAACTCCTTCGCATTTTGCTGTCTTTGGGCCTCTGCAAGGTACCATTTCTCTCCTGGAATGCCCTTTATCCCCTTCTTTTCTAAGGCCCTACATGCCCTTCAATACCTACCTGAGATATCACACGGGATGTCCTCTCAGACATGTCTGGGTCTAGGTCAGTTATTTCCCGTTTAGAGCACTCATCAGACTTTCCCGTTAGAGCACTCATCAGACTTTCCCCATGTCTAAGGTCACCACATCAGCTGACCTGTATTTTCCATCTCTACTAAACACCAAAACAAGCTAGAACACACAGTACAAACTACATTTACTATTCCAGTCCTTCAGTGAGTTTTGTTTTCTCAGGTGCTGAGTTAAAAAGAGGCCTGGAAAAAGATGGTTATCCAGCAGAATTTGTATGTGTTTATTCCTTAGATATTTCTCATCGTTAGCCACTGTTCCCAGCTTTATCTCCTGTTATCTATTGTGCTTGGCTCCTGGCATTTACACATGACCTTTTGGTATTGACTTTTTTGCCCCCATCTTAGTATCTTAGATTACAGATTAAATACCTCGCTCACTCATTACTTCCCAGTATTGACCCTGTACCACAGGTTTTCTCTTATGTCAATCCTATATCCAGCCAGATGAACACAGTATTTTCATGACTCTTAGATCACAAAACTAGAAGTCATCAAGACTTCAGACAGAAGTAAGTTATTAACATATCCAGGAAAGTGAATTCAGCCCTAAGCAAGGAAGGGATCTTTCATGAGAGTGGTCTCATGCTACATTGCCATTGCTAAAGAATGGTTATTTCTGTTAGTAAGTACATATAACTACATACTAAGTGTATGTTATATTATTCAATCCTCACAGGAGATAAGATCACATTTACTTTACAAAAGTGAAAGCTGAAACTCAGAGAAGTTAGTAACTAGACCAAATTCACATAGGGAGATAACCATCAAAATTGGGATTCTGTCTAATTTTAAATACTGCATCTGCCCCACATAATTCTCTTTGAGTACAAGTATCTTGGGGATTTCCAAGTCCTAGTACAGGTATGCACAGAACCCCGTATTTGGAAGAGGGAGCAGGTAGTGGATACCAAATCAAGCTATATCACCCACATCAAAGAACTGGGAGAGGTGTCAGAGGCAAATTGATAGTTGCAGAAGAGTGAAAATAACAGAAATAATTAAGTGACATTAGAAATATGAGCAATATAGAGGTTGCAGAGAGAAGGGGTGATTATTACTTAGGAAGGGTGATTTTATGATGTCTTACTTTTTTCATTTGTAAAAATGGGGGCTGGAGTGGGGAATGGGTGGATTGTATTATCTCCATAGTCTGCTTCTGTCCTATGACTTTGTCATGTCTAGATATTTGCCAGATTATTTCTGTTTTGTACATTTCCCCCTCAAGACCATATTTTCTTATATGATCTTTGGAAATGTAGTGTTGAAAATTTTCCACTATCAAGAACTGACATGGAGTCTTCATTATTCAGGTCCCCAGCTTCTCTTCTTCCCCACTTTCTAAGTACTTTGCAGGATGTTATTGCTTTTGATTGTCTCCTCCAGAGACTGAGGAGAGAAAGGAGGTGGAATTATAATCAGTCTCACTTATTAAAGTTCTTGTGAAAGTTTGATAGAAGAGAGGGTCGGCATTTAAGGGAACACTTTTTTCAAATCATAAAGCTCTTAATTACCTGCAGTAATGGAGAGCAGTGGTGTGTATAATCCAAAATGGTGGATAATCCAAACATCATTTATATTTGACTTTGAAATGTATTTTTGAACTTGCATTTGAATAGAAATATGGGACCAAAGACTTGAAGAGTCCTAAACTTTCTATCTTCCTTACACACACTAGTCTTTACAGAAAATAGGCAATTGCATGTTTGAGCTTTAAGAGTTTTTTCCACTGGAGTGCAAGTCAAATTAAAGTTCGAAGAAACAGAAATGGTGGCGATGTCAACCGAAATAGCTAAGCAGGATGTTCCCCCAAAGAAATCAAAAACAAGATTCATCTTAGATGATGTAGCGTATGGCTAAATACTGCTGAAATGTATATGGTTATCTATGAACCATCTTTCCACTTAAAGTGGATCATTTAAGCTGGATGTGATGCACATCATTTCAAGCTGATAGGAAGATGACGAGCTAAAGTTGCTCAAAGTGTCTGACTCCCCCACTGAATGCCAGCCTGGCACTGGGAGGAAGACACAGCAGGGTGTCTTAAGAAGCTATTTCCAAACAAATTTAGACTTGTCTTATACATGATGAGAGCTATTTATAAAGATTGTATAACAAATATCTTATAATAGACACCTCTGTCAATTGCATTTATAATGAAAAATCTAACACAAGAAGGCGTTGATTCCCAGTGCAAGTTAAGGCTGCAGTATCTTTTCTTTTTCATCAGCTATGCTAACTGGAGCAGAGTCAGTGACAAAACATACTCTCCTTCAGTTTATTAAAATCTGAATTGAGACCTTTATGGGAATTAAAGTTTTCATCAAGATATACAAAAGAGTAAAAATGAATCAATTTATTTTAGCTGGTAATGCCAAATCCAAAAATCATACAGAATGACAAAATCTACATTCAGAAATGATGGGGATTATTACATAGGGATCTTTAATAGTTTCTACTGTGATCTGTGTAATCCATGGACAAAAGGCAAGAAGAGAGATTTAAAGAATTGAAAGAAAAGCAGAAGGAAACATGTGGAAAATAACAAAAATCAAAAAGAGAATTTAAATTCTGCCATATCCTCTAAGACAAATAGAAAGCAAAAATAAATGAATGACAAAAGAAAACATAATCTAAATGATTTTAGTAAGAGTGCTTTAAATCTATCAGTAATTTTCTACCTGTGTTGGCCGAAAGAAGATGAATCATTAAAAAGGAATGTAAATTAGGCCATATCCCCAGGGCAGGTGAAATTAGCATGTAGTAATTGTGCAGACAGAGGGAGATTTTAACATTTCAACAATCAAAGACTGGAGTTTACAGAGGAAAAAAACATTAAGACTAGAGTCAGAAAAAATTGAAAAGAAAACCAAAATTATTTCCGTGATTAAAAAAAAATATATATATATTTTGCAATTTTTGAAATATGAGATTATATTTGAAAACTTATGATTTTCTTATTTCAAACATTTCTTTTTTCAATATTGCCATATTTTTTCTTAGAGTATCTAAAAATATGAAATATGTCTTACGATTCCTGTAATATGGCAATTTGAAACCCTGAATTTCATATCCTAATTTACTCCCAGTTTATAATGTTATCTTGAGTATAAAGTTATCTCTTTGGGTTAAAGTTCTGCTTCATTCATTGGTTCATTGTTTCAGTAAATATTTCTTGTGTACTTATTCTGTACAGGCTCTATGCTTGGTACAATACTTGTGAACATAAATAGGACATGGTTACAGTTTTGGTGTGTTTGTTGGGACAAGTAGAGCAGGGACAAAAGACAAAATATAACATAAAATGGCGAAGACATTTGATTAAAACTGAATACAAGTGGAGACAACACAAGTAGATAGCGTTCATTTCTACATGGGGTTAGACATATCAAGGAATTCATTATTAAACAGTCTTATGAAATCTCTACATTTCAAAGATATTTACCAATGACCTCTTTCCCCAAAGGATAAGAAAAAAAATCCTCATTGAAGCCTTTAATGCAGGTAAATTTAAAATAAAAACAAAAATAAGAAAATACAATAATAAAAATAATAAAAAAGAAATCTTCTAAAATATGAAATAGCTCTTTTCAGAGATATCATAAATAAATACATAAATAACTGTTTATTACTACTACTACTTATTTTTTTTTACGTAGTTTCAGAAGTAGTAGTATCCGAAGTAGAATCAACATATATTTTGTATACAAAAAAAAAATGAGAAATATATAAGGAATTGTGCATTTAGTACGTTTCACCTCACATATTCTTAACTGACTTTCTTTCATGCTTAGAAACCATCCTTCATCAAAAAGACCCAAGTGTTAAATAAACAAGTGTAGATTTCACAGTGTGTACTCTCCTGTGCTTCTTCAGTTTTTGTCATTTCTTTTTGGCTTTGGTGAGCAAACTATGTTATTGCCATAGTCTTCCTTTTACCCCCTGAGAAAAGTTTCCCATGTGTTAAACAGAGCACAGTTGTGTGATGTGACATGTGGATGTATGTGAGGTGATGGGGGAAGGGGAGGCGAGGAAGGAGAGAAAGAGGGAAAAAGATAAAGAACATTGTTGTGTAAGCATACAAATGTATAATGTATGCAAACATATATGAAAACACGGTCTTCTAGACACAGGCGGAAAAGAAGAAATATAATCCACATGAGGCACAGAAACACATGTAGAGTCAAATACAGCCATCTTAGGGGACAAGGCGTTTCAAAACCCAGTCTACAAAACCATTTAATTAAAAGAACATTTTAATATTGATTCTGCTTTTCTTTGTAAGCATTTTCTCCCTTCTGTTTGTTTTCTTTACTAAAGTCACAGCAAGGGCTGTGTTCAGCCTCCAGTTGATCTAAGCTACTCGGTGCATGCCCAGACAGCAAGAAAATGGTTTCTCTGGCAACAGGAATTATGTGAAATCTCTGTGCATCCTCCCCCACCCTCCATCTGATTCCTATTCACTTAAGCTGTTCACCTATAGGCAACAATGAAGCACTGGCACTCTAATGAGCAATTCAAATTTATTGAGCTAACTCATGGAGGCGGGTACTGTGAGCATCCTTATTTCCTGTGTACCAAGGAGCAGGGCACATTTGTTGTATGTTATCTGTATTATTCAAGAACCATGCACTGTCAGCAAATAGCCCACACCAGAGAAGATCAGATGAATATCTAAAATATGATGCATATGTGAAATTTATTTCCATGATGTTAGAAGGAAATACAAAGGCTTTCAGGTGCTAAACACTCAGCTTTGAATTTTCCAAAGATGCTGAGGCATGGAGGTCACAATGATTTAAAACAGCTTCACATTATGTCTGGAACCCAAGAGGGAATGGCAAAAGCTTTGATTAAATTGCTTCAAATGTCAGCTTTTTTCTTCTTCTTTTTTTTCCCTAGGGGCTCATACAGTCCCTCCATGACTAAAGCTCTAGAGTTTTGATTTTAGGCTTTGTTAATTCTCTTTGTTATATTCTCTAATAATAGTTCATGATTAGGCTTCCTCTACATGTTTAGTATTTTTCTCTGTAGCCTTTGTTTGGGAGGGAATCATGAATTTAGCAATGGTGCTAAGGTTGATATTCACTAAGAGAGTTTAATCAAGAGGGGATTGATTTGCTTGGAGGAGTCAGGGCTGAGAAGCAAATTAGCCTTGTTCCTTAGGCAGTGGGAGAATGTGAAGGGGGTTAAGGAAATCCATTTTTCTTCAACTCCAATAAGGATGAAATAATAGTGAGAAATATACTCAGCAACACAAATCTGAAAATAACAGTGAATATGGAATGGACTCCTGGACGGATTTCAGAATCATTGTCCTAGAAATTTGTCAGGAAAAAATCTGCTTCTTGACAGTCTAGAATATCTTAGTACCTTAGGAAGGAGGTGGATTCTCAAAACTTCCTTGGTTTTATGATCCTCTATTTAACCTGTTCAAAATTAAAGACTTTCTGCTGCCAAAAGCAATAGGAAATGCCTCTTTGTAGAAATCTTTAGCCTCAACCTACATGCTATAGTATTTAAATAATAACTCATTGGAGGCCTGTTTTAAATATTTAAATTCTAACTTCCAGTTAAAGCTCTGAGAAAATAGTGAGCAGGATGATCAACTGAATGACACAAATATAATGATTATTTAACAAAAACCATAGAAGAGTAACCCTGCAAGACAAAGGTGAAAGTGAAATAATAGGGCTAATAACAATAATTGCTTAATTTTTACAGTTGATCCTTAAGTAATAAGAACATATTGTCTTAGATTATAATTTAAAAATCTGAAATAACTGCCACTTTTTCTAGGGCATAAATACAGCCAATAAGTATAGCCCAAACTTGGAGAATAAACACAAAAAATGTAAGTTTTACACAGAAGAAATGTCTACTGAAGCCGTAATATTTGTAATTTTGAAACCCGTCACAGGGCTTTCAGAGACACCATATCTCAGAATCAATATTTTATTCCAGTTGGAAAATGGAGATTCAACACTTCTACATAAGAACAAATTGCCCTTCACCTGGTAAATCAGACAATCTGACACTAGGGCTTTGTGTAGTTAGCCATTGCTTGCTTTGGAGAAGACAAATTGTCCCCAAGATTTTGGGGATGCCCCCTCTGCAAGTAGCACATATGGTAATACATCCAGGGACACAGATGTTTTCAAAGAACTTCTGAGCTTTGACTTGGAACTCTTTCCACAGAAGCACCTTTCAACTGTGGGTTTTACTTTGTTTTATTTTCTTAATTCTATTTATTTAATTCCACCCCTCCTTGATCCAAGAAGAGTTGAAACGACATGCAATCATGGTGTGTATGTTTGTTAATCCCTGATAAATGTTCCTTTTAAAGGAAAATTGTCTAAGATTAGGAAAGTATCTTGATAAGGTGCTTGTGAGTCTGAGAGTCTGAGAACATGTTAGTAGGAGAGAAAGCAAGAGAAGACAACAAAACTGTTTCTAAATTAGAAATTTATGAGAATGTGTTGGGTGGTGGGGAATAAAGAAGAAAGAAGAAGAAAAAGGAGGGATGGCCTTCAAGGTAGATGTAAAAATTTACAACTGGGTACATATGATATTCAGTTTTAGGTTGTTGGTGTTTCTGCTTCTTCCCTATAATTGAGGAAAGTGTGCTACATTCACATTGCTGAGCACACTTATTTTTTTTTTTTAAGATTTTATTTATTTATTTGAGAGAGAGAGAATGAGAGACAGAGAGCACGAGAGGGAAGAGGGTCAGAGGGAGAAGCAGACCCCCCGCCGAGCAGGGAGCCCGATGCGGGACTCGATCCCGGGACTCCAGGATCATGACCAGAGCCAAAGGCAGTCGCTTAACCAACTGAGCCACCCAGGCGCCCGAGCACACTTATTTTTATGAAACTGTGTATGTGGTGTATGCTTCAGAAAGAGACTGATACCTTCATTTGGGTATACACCAGAGCAGGAAATAAAAAAGTTGTAGGGAAAGGTGGTTGGACATAGAGGTGACCATGAAGATGCAAGACCCATTGGGAGTTTAGAGAAATTTTGAGAAGGGTATTGGGCTTTCCATGGGGCATGGAATAGGAGTCTAAACTCATCTTATTTAGAGCTTCAAGAACTAGAGGACTTCAGATGACATAGGGGTTAAATACCATAACTTATTCACACACACACACACACATGCACACACACACGCACACACACACAAGGAGATGGTGAAATACTACAAACTTTAAAATCAGAAATAGGAAAAATACACAACTGAGTAGGAATTCAAGATCTGGGGTTAGAAAAATGTCATATGGATCAAGGGACCATGTACGTTTGTGTTATGTAAGATTAGTGGACCAGTTTTAGGACCTTACTATGGTGATTTTCCATTGAGTTTCCATAATCTTTTCAAAACCACTTTGATTCGAATCTTATGCTTAATGAAGCTTTCCACATACTAGCTGTGCCTGACCTTAGTCTAGTGGGTGAAACTATCTGAGCTCTAATGTTCTCTTTTTTTTCTGTAAAATTAAAACAGTAGTCGCTCTTCAAAAATAAATAATAATGGCTAATTTTTATTTTAATATGTCAAGCCCAGCTTTACAGCTATTATTTCATTTAACTCTTCCAATAATCCTCTTAGGTATACTACTCTCATTGTAAAAAATCAGGAAACTAAGGCTAGCAGAAATTAAACTTTGCTGAGCACAAAGCTCATGAATAGTGGGGCCATTAGAACATCCCATGGTACTGATAGTAGTAATCTCAGTAAATAGAAAGTCAGTTTTAACTCTAAATTTTTTATTATTATTTTCCACAACGGGTGAGCCCAAGATAACTCTGTAATGATGAATCCTCTATAAAGTCTGTTCTACGGCGCCTGGATGGCTCAGTTGGTTAAGCGACTGCCTTTGGCTCTGGTCATGATCCTGGAATCCTGGGATCGAGTTCCGCATTGGGCTCCCTGCTCAGTGGGGAGTCTGCTTCTCCCTCTGACCGCCACCCCCCCGCTCTCATGTGCTCTCGCTCTCACTTTCTCTCTCTCTCATTCTCTCTCTTTCAAATAAATAAATAAAATCTTTAAAAAAAATAAAAAATAAAAAAATAAAGTCTGTTCTAGTCATACTATATTTTTTTTTCACACTTTCTTAATTTTGTTTGACAGGGACAGAATGTTCTTGCTCATTTATTGTTAGTTTCATCTGCTCAGAACACCAGTTAATCCATGCTGCTAATGAATACAAGGGCAACGGGTACCTGATTCCTGCTCAGGCATCAGGCTTATTTCTAAAATGACCAAAACTGGGGCGCCTGGGTGGCTCAGTTGGTTAAGCGACTGCCTTCGGCTCAGGTCATGATTCTGGAGTCCCAGGATCGAGTCCCGCATCCAGCTCCCTGCTCAGCAGGGAGTCTGCTTCTCCCTCTGACCCTCCCCGCTCTCATGCTCTCTCTATCTCATTCTCTCTCTCAAATAAATAAATAAAATCTTTAAAAAATAAAATAAAATGACCAAAACTTTACCCATTATTTCAGATTGACTATGGATTTGCAGGAAGAAATCCCACCCTATATGTCCTGTGCTTCCAATTTAATTAACCACCACTCAAGTGGCAAGAAGCACAGGCAGGAAGGAGGATATACAGCCAGTCCCTGCACTTTGGGCCCTGGAGTACCCAGGGCGGGCATGTAGCTGCTTGTGATACTGTCCAAGGATGGCAGGGTCTTACCAGGTCTGGAAAACTCAACCTCTGCTAGGCCACTGTCCTTTTATACTCCGAGTTTATGTCACCATTTGGAAAGGTGCAGACTAGCAATTTAATGAGGGATATGTTCATTTACCGGGAAGCAGACTTAGTATCAGATACACCATACTCTTATTTCTGTGGAGAAAGCAGAATGTCTGGATTTACCTAAAACATATCTTCTGCTTCCAATTTTCCAACATCCTGGAGAGACAATTTCCCTGCACCTACTATGTGAACCAATTGATAAGAAAATGTTAAAACCAGGGACCCCTGGCAGGCTCAGTTGGTAGAGCATGCCATTCTTGATTTTGTGGTCATGAGTTCAAGCCCCAAACTGGGCATAGAGCTTATAGTAAATAAATAAATAAATAAATAAATAAATAAATATTAAAATTAAGGTTAAAAAAAAGAAACTGTTAAAACCAGAAGTAAGATTTTGTATAAATTTAAGAATCTGACACACACTGGTTCAATGAATTCTAAATTCTCATACATTAAATCCTTGAAATCTGGCAATTACTAATATGTGTCTAGATAGAATACCGAATTACATATTTTTTCTAGGATAATAACCTCAAGCTTTTCAAATTGCTTTTATTAAGTTTGGAAGAAAGAAATTAAGAAAAGAAAAACAATTATAACTGACCTTGAAATAACATAAGCATTGTGTGGGCAGGCTTTGTATGACATGCTGTCCAAAGGTTTATAAAAGCCAAATTATCATCAGTCTCTATTATGGAGAAGAAGGGGTGAGTGATAGAAAACATTAAGTTAAACAAAATCATTTAAATAGAATTATTGCAGTGCACTGTGTCACACAGGGTCTTGCTTGAAGAAAATAAGCAAGGGACACCATTCCCTTTCTCACTTTCAAAGATACAGGTTTTGCCAAGGGCTTGGAATCTTCTTGCTGCTAACAATAGTTCCTTCCTTGCATTAAACGTGTCTCACCAAAGCAGGTGTTCGACACATAGGGGCCTGCCTTCAGTACCATCAATAGTTCCATTACAGGGGACTAATTCTCTAAAGGTACCTCTCTTTTGAACAAAATTTCATTTGGACTATCTTTTCTAGATGGTAGATGCTGGTGACTATTGTCTCAATATAAATAAAAAGTTTAAATAAAGGTGATAAGCAACTCCAATTTAGTGGATGCACTATGCTTTCACTTTATGAAATTTATCAGTTGTGATATTAATTATTATAAAAATGTAGTTAAACCTGCTCAGTTACCTGTTACTAGCCAAGAACTCATAATCCTTACAAAATATATAGAGTGGTTTCATTTCCACATTTTCAAGAATCATACATCATTGCAGTACTGTGGTTGGATAAGATTATCTAAAATGGAGATAAACTCTTTCTTATGTAAATATGTCAAAATATATGTAATTCATTGTACGTAAAGTCACAAATGAATCATGCCCTTCCTTAGTGCAATAAAGGTACAGATCATATTTGGAAAAACACAACAGTGAGAGTTGATAAGTATGACTTTATTTTTCTTATGAAACTATACATGTAATAGCTAACACTGATTGGGTGCTTCCTGTGCTCCAGTCACATACACTTTGTGGGTAGTAACTCACTTAATCCTCATAAAAAAAACAAACAAACAATGAGACTGGAACCATCATTGTCCTCACCTTATGGATAAGGTACAGAAAGGTTAATTAACATTTCTAGACGCAGCTAGTAAGTACTGAAAGTGCAATTTGAATCTGGGTAGTCTAGTTCGAGAATCAGTCCTTTCAACCACTATTTGTACAATTTATTTAGATACATAATTTATAATTTATAGACTATCATTCATGATATATCAGAATAATCTTTTACATTTACATAATGGAGACCATGCAGAATGGTCCGGTTTGTTTAACAGGACACTGGATGCCAAGCAGCTCACTAATGTACAATTGTCATGGGAAAAGAAGATGTTTCTGAGTCACTGGTACCCTGGAGAAACTGCATGCTATTTTATTCAAAGTCCAAAGAGCTTTATTTCTAAAGGATAAGCTGAAAAACCATCATGTGTTCCCTCATTAGAAAACCAAATAATCAAATTTTATTTCTCAAAGATAAGGAAGATCAAATAGACCCCTCAGATCTAACCTGTGCTTTCAGAAAGGGTAGGAAAATAGCAAGTGTGATGACTAAATCATTATACTGCTCTATCTGGAAAAATTCTGTGATTTAATGCAAGACAGTATGTAAAGAGAAACACTACATTACTGGCTGAAAATCTGAAATGGAGATGCAGAGCCTAACCATTTTTCTGGAAGAACTAAAATGTGTTGGAAGAAAGAGTTGGATCTATTTTTTAAATGCTAACATTTGACATTACCTCTTTTTAAGGAGTTATATTATCACTTAAATGAATATTACATTAACCAAGAAGGAGAATATGAAATTTACATGTTCTGTTTACATTTTTACTCTTGGCCACACTGCACCCAAGCCTCTCCATTGCCAAATCCTTTTGATAATAAATTGAGTTTTTGTATAATCTTTTTTAGTTCACCTGAGCAGTGATGCACAAAATTGTATACCCATGGTTGAGAGAAATAATGATGTTCCTTAAAATCTAGCTGGCTATCAGAGAGTGACTAAGGTACCATATGAATTAATCACAAATAATCCTAATGATATTTGTAGATCCTTTAAAAAACTACAAATATACCTGTCCCTTTAAGTTATCTTAAGAGCATATTTGCCACATATTCGGGTTACCTGGTATTTTAATATTTTTTAAAGGAAAAAAAAATAGATATCCCTTATCACAGAAGTAGGTCCTAGCTGGATGTAGGATTTAAAATAAACATTTTGAAATCTAGTTTGTACCTATCTGGAAATGAAATACATTCAGTCTTCCATTCATTCTACATTTTTCCAACTTCTTGAAACATGAGAACCTGCAAAGAATTTAGAGGGAAGATGCTCTAAGAAAGTCACTAACATGATAGCTTTTTACTAAGGAACTGATTATAGGAAGACTAAAGAGTTAGACTTATCCTAAAGCTTTCTCAGCTAGCAGTCTGTAAGAGATTTTGCAAGCCTAACTCATAAACATATATATAGATAGATAATAATTTTTAATTTTTTTCCAAACAAAAATGTGAGGTAGATTGAAATAATATTATGCTAAAAACAGATCAAGAAGTTTAAATCATATAGTTGACATTAAATAAAATAAAACTATATTGTTTATATTTAAAAATGTACTATATAATCTATTATTACTTTTAGATAATAATAAAATCCTTTACAGTAACTTTATTTTATTTCTAAAACAAATCTTTGCCCAAGAAAATATTTATATGTAATTAACTCCACTACAAGGTACGACTAATGTTTCCAATGAAGATTTAGTATAATTTTCTTTAACAAATATATAGCTCACTCTGCTCTTAAAATATGTAATTAATTATTTCATTTGAATGTATTGTTTAATCTAGCAAATGTGTAATGAATAGTAGTAATGACATAGAAATAAAACAATGCAGTTCTGCTATCATAACTATTCATCCACCAGTAAAACTAAAAATTGAACTGTGGAAAGGTGAGAGAGAGAGAGAGAGTGAGTCATAACAAAATCAGGAGGGAAGAGCCCAAAGCTTTTAACTCATAGGTTGTTATATTTATGCATGGAAACATGTTTTAAAATAAGGTGGACCTAATATATAAAGACAAGAACAATCTTATAAACATTTTTTGAGAATATATACATTGTCACCTTTCTGTGTTCAAATGGTAGAAAATAAAGAATTTATGTCAAAGGCATTATTTTCATTTTCATTGGAGTTATTTGGTCAAGACGATAGCCATAGAAACATATATTTTAGATCCCAGCATCAGAAAAGGCCAGAATTCTGGCTTAATTTGCAAGCACAAAATAATATCATAATGGCAAAACATCAGACTCAATGTCAATTGAATTTATTGGTTAATAATGTAGGCAATAAGGCTAAATTTAACACATTGTTAAGGCAGCCTCTGCTGAATGATTTGAATTACTATGAATAATATTAAGGATATTAAAAACATTTGTTTCTTAGACAATTTGTCGAAGAGTTTTGAACTCTGTTTTGTGAGAATCCTTCAGGAAGTTCAATGCAGAGACTTTTGTTTAATAGGAGTAACCAGGAGTAGTCTAAAATCAGAAGCTGTAGCCCTGCTTAAGCTATGCAGCTCAATCATAGAATAGAATAGTCACAGAATTACTTATAGTTGCCTTATCTAGTTGAGTCCTCTTATATTAAATGGAAGGAAAGGAAGATCCAGGAACACAGAAAGAATTACCAAAGAGTGCTCAGTAAACGAGGAAAGAGAAAATTTTAAGTAAAGCAAACCCAGGCTTTCTGACTACCAGATCTTCTATGAAGCATTGCAGTGATCATGTAGCCATACTTAGAAAGGAATAGTTAATCTTTTAAATGATTTCCTAATATATTTCAATTTGTATCACATTTTTTTCTTTTTTTAAAGAAAAATCAGATTTTTGTTTTTATTTGTTAATATATATGCTTATGAATTAGACATAAATTCTAATGTTCATTGGGTGCTAACTAATCAAATCTATTCATTTTTTTAGTCGATCCATATTGAGAGAGAATTTAATAAATTCAAGGAGCATTTGTAATACAGAAGGATTTACTTTGATGTTCAAGTTATCTACCCTCAGAAAAGTCACATAAAGTAAGCAAATAATAATAATGAAAGGGTACAATTAAAAGTAGCTAAAGAAAAGAAACCTCAAGTGTAACTTGTGAATTCAGAACACAGAGTTGTAGTTCTAAAAATTTGATGTGCATAAGATTCATGTGGGAAGCTTGTTTAAAATGAAGATTTCTTGTCTTCACCTTTAGAAAATGAAATATAGAAGGCCTGGGCTGAGGCCCGGGATGTGCATATTTGATGAGAACTGGAAGTGTTTCCAGCACAGGTAAGCTTCGGACCACACATGATGAAACATTGCAAAGGGTCTGCTTCAAGATAAGGAGAAGCAATGAAAAGGTCACAAAGAATGTCATTTTAGAGACATTTCTAGAAATACAGATAAAATTTGGGTATGTGGAGATGAGTGAAGGGCAATTAAGAAAGGGAAAGAGAATAAATAAAGGCACAAGAGCAAGAAGATGCAGAGTGAGTTAGGAAATAGGTGGGCTAAGTTGGTGAATGCTAAGCCCGAGAGAGTGCTGTGAGAAATGGCTGTAGGTCAGGGAAATTGATTAGGGTCAGGAATGTCAAATCAGGACGTACTGACACTAATAAGTGATAGGAAGTTCCTAAAGGTCTCTGAACAGGTAAAAGCTTAACTCAAAGTGTAGGGGAATGGATTGGGGGAAACAGAGTTGAATCCATGAAAGAAGATGAAGTGGTCGGAGAATCAAAGTAGAACAAGACAAAGAGGGGCAAGGAAATGACATTGAGAAATGTCTGTATTTTATGTCTGGAGAAAGAGGACACCTAGGAAGGAAACAGAGGAGTGATGAGATCTTTAGAAGGATAACTAAGGGCAAGTATATCAAAGAACAAAAGGGTTGGGTCAGGGGCATAGCACTGTAGCATGTAGGAGAAAGGATAGCTCCTTACATTGCCCAGGGACACCAGTTTCCCTCTCCAGGCCACTGAGTGTGGGTTCAAAAAGGAGGCATAATTGCCACATTCACATTCTGTGAAGACTGATGACTGAAAAAAAGCAATGGGATTTGACTGAAGGATGGGTTTTGATGGGAGTCAGAGGAAAGAGCAATCACATGTGATGGTATCATGATTGCTGATAGCAGGAAAGCAAGGAATGGAAGATTTCAAGTATAGTGCCCAGTAATATTAGAAGCAAGGAGGTACAGGAAATTGATGGAGGAGTTTACAGAACCCAGTAATCGGAAAATCTGCGTGAAAGTATGGGAGCCCTGTCCAGTTTTTAGAATCTTCCTTTCTGGGCTTTTTTTCTGTAGCTCCTGTTAGGAAGAAGGGAGAAGAAAGGTAAGAAGCACCCAGTGCCTGCTCCAAAATGTTTTCCTAGCTTATAACATGTCTTGTAAAGCAATTCCAGCACTGTGATGTTTACACTGAGATATGCCAACACACCCAGCTGGTCCAGGGTGGTGCACTTAAGTTTCGAGTTCCAGTTTCTGCATCTGTGTAAAATGTGGACCACAGTCCTTGCCATTCATGACATATAACTTCAGGAGGGGGTCACAAGAATCAGTGAGACAGTGACTCTCGACAACCTTAAGCCAACTGGGGAGAACTGCTTTAAGTGTCAAACAGTTTCTTCATATTCAACCAGGTTTCTTAAAAGAAACCTTTTTTTTTTTTTTTAAGATTTTATTTATTTATTTGACAGAGAGATAGAGAGCACAAGTAGGCAGAATGGCAAGCAGAGGGAGAGGGAGAAGCAGGCTCCCCATGGAGCAGGGAGCCCAATGCGGGACTTGATCCCAGGACCCCGGGATCATGACCTGAGCCGAAGGCAGCCAATTAACCAACTGAGCCACCCAGGCGCCCTTAAAAGAAATCTTAAAAGAAAAAAAAAATCAGAGAATTTGGGGCGCCTGGGTGGCTCAGTCGTTGGGCTTCTGCCTTCAGCTCAGGTCATGATGCCGGGGTCCTGGGATCAAGCCCCGCTCAGGTCATGATCCCAGGCTCCTGGGATCGAGCCCCACATCGGGCTCCCTGTTATGCAGGAAGCCTGCTTCTCCCTTTTCCACTCCTCCTGCTTGTGTTCCCTCTCTAGCTGTCGCTCTTTCTGTGTCAAATAAATAAAATCTTAAAAAAAAAAAAGTCAGAGAATTTAAGAATAAAACATGGCTGGCAAGCCACCTTTATTGGGTGAAAAAGGGGACTTAAAAATTATTTTCTCAACTATACTTTTTATATTAAATAAAACAAATGTCTTTTTAGCACTGTAGATGTCTTTTAGGAAGAAAAGGCTAACTAAATTTCCTGAAAAGTAGGGTGGCTAGTTAATAATTTACCAGTTTTTCAGAGGGTTAGCTCTTGTGGCTCATAGAACCCAACCTACTAAAGTAATCTGTATGTGAATCCAAAGAGAAACTAGCAGACCTAAAAATGGCCATCTTTGGGCATGGGTTTCTGAGCACTAAAATATGACTTTAGAACTATTTGGATGTTAACTTTTGAACAAAACAGGTTTATATATTGCTCTCTTTCTAGATCTCCTGTTGCTCTTTATAAAAACAGCTGTCAGGGTGCCTGGGTGGTTCAGTTGGTTAAGTGTCTGCCTTCAGCTTGGGTCATGAGCGCAGGGTCCTGGGATCCAGTCCTGCATCTCATCGGGCTTCCTGCTCCGAGGGGAGTCTGCTTCTCCCTCCGCCTGCCACTCTCCCTGCTCATGCTCTCTCTCTCTGTTAAATACATAAGTAAAATCTAAACAAAACAAAACTGACTGTCATGGCATTTACAACATTCGTTTCACAGCTTCCTGATGGGTACTAACTGCTTGCTGGGCACTATGCTGAATGTTGGAGAGAAAAAGTTAAAGCAGACATTCTCTGCCCGTGATGCAGCCCTTTGATTAGCTGTGGACCTTACTGGAGTCTGTTAGACTCCAGGGCCCCTGACATAGGATTCTGTCATTGTCTTATATATATTTTTCCCAGGCTTTTACTATAGCTATCTGAAAAGTAATATTAAATTGAAATTAGCATTACAGTTAGAAGATAATTTCAATATAATCATTGCCTTTTTAAGGTGAAAAGCATATTATCTCATTATCTAACACTTTTTGGTTCATTTTGGTTGATTCTTGAAATAAATATGACGATCAGCTGCTAATACTAGTTAATCACTTAATCAGTGTGTACAACATTTACTTTACTTTCCAAAAGGGTCATCTTATCAAGATATAAGTTAATGAGTTGGGAAAATTCTGTTCTATCATGTATCTTGGCCCTTAGGAAGATTCCACAACAATCTATCAAATCTTTTAGAGAAATAACAGAGGGAGCTATTAGTAACTAAGAGTACTGCAGTTTATAACACTATTTCATATTTTCTGTTGTCATTTCAGTTTTGTCAGTGTTTGTAAAACTGAATATAATCAAAAGATTTGGATTGGGTTTAAGACATTTGAGTATTATCAAGTTAGTATACCTATAAATGCTACATTGAAATGTATCTTTGTCTCCACTTGGTTTAAGCTAAACAATTAGAAGCAGTTAGATTAAAAATCTTTCCTATAAGCCCTATATTTGACATAGCAATAATTCAAATGAAAATAAGAGATACAATAAAAATATAAGTCAAATTAGTAAACCAGTACCATTTTCCTTAAGTTGAAGTTGAAGATGAAGAGAGAAGGGCCAGGTAGAGAGAGAGTAACTGGTGGCATTCGCAACACCATAGTCACATTTCAAAGTATAAAATGGTTTGTAGCTTAAGTAACATAAAGGGAAATATTTCTCCCAAGTAATGAAACAATCTACAATGCAGTTTTTAAAATCGATGCAGTTCAGCTTAAATGAAAATTTCAACTTACGGTTGTATAAATTATAAGTTGAATGAAAATATAAAGATCTAAATAATAAGTTGTAACAAGAGTTGGTGAGAAGTATATCTTTTTAGGCATCCTTTTAAAAATACAGTTTTTACGGTTGTTTTAGGGGCGCCTGGGTGGCTCAGTCAGGTAAGCCTCTGCCTTCAGCTCAGGTCGTGATCCCAGAGTCCTGGGATCGAGTCCCGCCTCAGGCTCTCTGTTCAGTGGGGAGTCTGCTTCTCCCTCTGTCCCTCCCCTGAGCTCTTGTTCTCTCTCTCTCTCTAATAAAAATAAAATCTTTAAAAAAATACAGTTTTTATTTTCTCCTTTCCTATATGACTACTAAAAATCTTAGTGGGTCTTTTTTTTTTTTTTTTAGAAGTGTATATGTTAACTTTAAAATAATTCTATTATCTTAAAAGAAGTGTCTTCGAGCACAATCCATGAGACATGATCGGGGCTTTTGGTGCTAATGTACCCATGTATCTATTTTTTTTTTTCTTTTAAGTCTGATATGGACTTACCTTGGCTCAAATACACTGATGCTCTGACTCAGCTGACAGAAAGTTTGACAAACCAATTGGAAGAGGGGAAAGAAAGCAATAGGAGAGGACAAAAAAAAAGATGGGGAGAATGGCAGAGACATTTTATAGTTTATAAACATGTGAGTGGACTAGTGTGTGTGTGTGTGTGTGCATCTTCGAGAGAGCGAAAGACAGCACCATGTGCCAGAAGCTCTGTAATGGGGCTGGGGCTGTGTCTTATGCTACAACAATTACCTGGGCATACATTATTTGATCCTCAGCATATGTAAATTTATAACGTTGGAGAGCAGACTTTACTACACTGTAAGTGCCCATACAGATACCACAAAATGTAATATGATCCTATTCATCACAGTTTGCTGTGACAATGAGACCTTTCAGGGCAATTGTGTGGTTCTTCATTAATGAAAAATTTTCATACATAGCCCTGTACAAGTCACAGTCTAAAATACAAAAAAGAAAAAGTAAACTTGCTTCTTATTTTAAGATGCAATTGAAGTATACATAGAAAATACGGGAGTCAGGGGCGCCTGGGTGGCTCAGTCGTTGGGCGTCTGCCTTTGGCTCAGGTCATGATCCCAGGGTCCTGGGATCGAGCCCCACATCGGGCTCCCTGCTTGGCGGGAGCCTGCTTCTCCCTCTCCCACTCCCCCTGCTAGTGTTCCCTCTCTCGCTGTGTCTCTCTCTGTCAAATAAATAAAATCTTTAAAAAAAAAAAAAGAAAATACAGGAGTCATAATATGAATGATACTGTGGAGTTTTGCTTTTGACTTTACTTTTTTAATTATTATTTTTTGCTATTTATTTACTTATTTATTTATTTGCTTTTGACTTTAAATATAAAGGCTAATCCTTGGTCAAATGCTATAGAGTAGGAACTTGACAACAGATCAAATCATGCTTGCTGTTGGTTTATCTGTCTTCAATAGAGCCTACACATCTGTTATCTTTGAGTGCATTCGTTTATTTCACGTATTTCTATTGTGTTACATATTCCGTAACTCTGTACATGCTATACTATTTAACTTGTACCATGACTATGTTGATTATATTTTATAGATGAGTAAAATGAAGCTCAAAGAGATGAAGTAGTTTGTTCAAG
The DNA here is from genome assembly GCF_029215605.1 of Mirounga angustirostris. Lineage (NCBI taxonomy): Eukaryota > Metazoa > Chordata > Mammalia > Carnivora > Phocidae > Mirounga > Mirounga angustirostris. Next base: position 83,561,018 of record NW_026991720.1, on the reverse strand, counting down.
ATTATGTGATTAATAAGAGAGAAATCTGAATTAAAAAATCAGACCAGTCTAGTGCCAATGTCCAAACCACTAGGCTACAAATTAAGAAGAAAGAAACAAAATCAGATTTACTCCCAAGAATTTAAGAAATTAAGACAAATTACAAAACTGACATCTCACGTAACAGATTAGGGGTTCAGCAAATTTCCTCAAAAGGTTAGACTGCTTCTTAGGCAGGAGCAAAATCAAACAGAAGATACTCATCTATCTGATGAAACAAAAGGTCAATCAGGATGGAGTTAAACTAGTATTAAAAGAACAGCAAAAAGAATTTCAAAAGCACATAATGGCATAGTCCATGCCACTGTTGTTTAAGAGAGACGGCATCTCAGGGGCGCTTGGGTAGCTCAGTTGGTTGAGCGTCTGCCTTCTGTTCAGGTCATGATCCCAGGGTCCTGGGATCGAGTCTCACATCAGGCTCCCTGCTCAGCGGGGAGCCTGCTTCTCCCTCTCCCTCTGCCATTCCCCCTGCCTGTGTTCTCTGGCTCTTTCTATGTCTCTGTCAAATAAATAAATAAAATCTTTTAAAAAAGAGAGAGAGAGAGAGAGAAAGAAGGCATCCTGGTTACCAAACGCAAGAGTATTATAGTTCCATTCATTCATTCAATTATATTTTTTGAATACCTACTGCAGTTTAGATGCCATACTAAGTGCTGAGGACACAGCAGGGAACAAGATCCATAATGGCTCCCACCTTCAAGGAACTTGTTTCTAGTACAAATTTCTATCCAGAGAGAATTCTAGATGAAGGCTTCAGTCGATCTTTGTCTGATGCCAGGAAGTATTTAAGTTACAGGACTCTTCTTATTCTGAACATATGTAGACCCGATAATTTTCTGACTATAAATGTATTTCTGTGTAGATATTTTATAGTAGAATGTGCTGTTTTGCCAACCTGAGAATTCTGATCTACATTATAATGACCTATCTGGAAGAAAATAATAAACAGTTTAATTTATATGCCATGAAATCAACCTATTATGGGCAAACTGACCAAGATAAATTTGAACTTTCGAGGCTGAGGAACAGATTTGGGCCCATGGTAAATTCATCTAGGAAATGTCATCCTTGTGAGGCATTTTCTTGGGGGAAAGTCAGACAGGCAGGTATCCCAACCTTTCATTTGATCGTTGCACTATCATCTTTTAAATAAATTAAGCACAACTCAAATTACAAAATGAGTATATGAGTTTATGGTTAAGATGTTTACTATTCAAAATAATTAAAAATTATCTGATTAGAGATATTTATAACTTTCTGTTTGAGAAAAGTATGAACTCAAAATAATTTTTAATATAGATCTTGGATTTTTATCCCTATAGGTTCCATCCTGTGTAACACGAACCACGATAAATAAATTTCTCCCTGTTCTGATTTCCTTCAATGATTCAAAGCAAGTTAATAAATCTTCCCTAGCCATCAAGGTTCAACAGGAACTAATTCCACAAATCTGAAATGTTGGATGGGACCTAAGTACCTTTATTCCCAGCCACTAATATTACACAAAAAACAAACAAAAAGAGTTACAATTGGAATAATAATCAGGAAGCTTTACAGAAGGACATCTTTACTGATCATTCATTAATGATATGTCTATAACTGATTCTGTTTTTACTGCTATGCAATCAAAAAAGGAAACTTTTAATATGTAGAACTTCAGAAATCCCTGAGATAGTCTAGATGTGTACTACAAGGGCATGCTAAGTTCAATGATAAATGGCGACTTGGATGCAACTACAAGGATTCCAATTAAAGTTGACTTTTAAAGTCATACATTTGGCACACCTGGGTGGCTCAGGACGTTAAGCCTCTGCCTTAGGCTCAGGTTGTGATCCCAGGGTGCTGGGATCGAGCCCCGCATCAGGATCCTTGCTCAGCGGGAGCCTGCTTCTCCCTCTCCTTCCCGCTTGTGCTCTCTCTGTCACGATCTGTCTCCTTCTCAAATAAACAAATAAAATCTTAAAAAAAATAAAAAACATAAAGTCATAAATTAAAACAAACACAATTACATATTGCCATATAGTCTTTATGTAGTGGTCTCTTTACTGAAACAAACACATTAAATATTGTTGAGATGCAGAAGTGATAAAAAAAGAATCTGTAGATGAGATAACAAGACCTTAAGTTTGTTAATGTTCTCTTGGCTTCCTCCCTGTCTGGGTAGTAGAAAGATGTATTCCACTGAAGTTTCTGAATAGCCAAAATTGTGTAAATCCCCTCTGAAAACAACCTCAAAATCTCTACTTACACTTGAGCTCCTTCAGTACAATAACTTTCTGTTTAATAAATATCTCCTTAAATTTTCATAGGGCAGCCAATTTTTCTGTATAAGAAAAATTCTTCCTTAAAAAAAGATCTATACAATGTTCTACAATCCACTTTCCCTTTAAATCCAACTTCTCAATTCATAACAAATTACTTCCTTTTAGTGTATCAGAAGTGCTGTTGTAATCTGTTTATGCGACATATTTTTTAAGCAGTTACAAATAAAGGAAGAGTGTATTTATAGAGAATGAATAAGAATAATTAGTTCAGGTAAACATGACATTAGAAACAGTAAAAGAATTAGAATTGTATAAATTGCTTTTGAAAACTACTGCTATATCCAACACCGTCTGTGTCTACTTTGTTGATCATCAAAAGCTTATCTCTATTTGGTTTCTCCACTCTGGAATGCAGCCTGAGAATAATTTTGAATAGGAAAGCAAGCAGTGAAAACAAATAAAGGGTTACATTCATTACCAGACATTTGAAGGGAAAAATGAAATGGTGGCACAAAATTGAGCTGTGACTGAACAACATTATAATCCCCAAATCCCTAATATATACTAGCTGGGTGAAGGAGTAAGAGGATCCCATTGAAATAATATTTTCAGTGAAAGTACTTCTTATCAAAATGGCATTAACAGAGGCTCTGGAGGTCATGCATTTTCTAGCTTTCTTATTATCCGAGGTACTCCAGAAATAATCAAATGCAGAGATCTTATACCCTTAGTGTAATTCCTTGCTATAACCAGCATCCAATTTTTGCTCCATGAAAAATATCTAGGAGAACATAGTGTACCTCTAAACACTGGCTCTATCTTATTTGATCCTCTGTACACCTAATTGTGCCTTTTACATGGTTATGGATTTAAGTAAGTTGTTCTCCCAGTCTTTTGAGTTAGGTACCCTTTAGAATCTGCTTAAAAACTGTGAACTTACTTGTACATACATGTATTCACACAACATTTTGCACAGATTTTCAGGGGATTCATAGCTCTCTATAAACTAATCCATGCACTCCAGGTCAAGAGCACATGCTTAAAGTTAAAAAGATGAAGGAAGAACAGATATTTTGTATTGCTGAGTTGAAAAGTAAATTAAAAAGCAAAGAATAAAACAAATAGAACACACACAAGAAGAAAGAAAGAAGAAAGAAAGAAAGAAAAAAGAAAGAAAAGTAAAAGAAAAAAAGAAGAAGAAGAAGAAAAAAGAAACACAGGGAGGGAGGGAGGAAGGGAAGGAGGGAAAAATCCTGAAAATGTTCTGTTTTTATATTGGTAAGAAGAGCATCTCAAATCACCTTATTCTTTTTGCCATTTATGTTGTCACCCCTTAAAGGTAGGTAGGTCAATGGGAAAAGAGACCTCTTCTGTTTATTTCTCTAGGATTTAGCCTGGCTCAGGGACAATGGGCTACATTCCATCACCTAACTTTTGAAAACTGTGATATGTCCATATGCCCCGGATATGTCCTACAGGGACTGATTTCTAAACTATAAATTAGGACATGTAGTCTGACACCATAAGTGTATTTATGGGAACATTAGTACTATTTAGGAAAGCCTACAATGTCAGATAGATGTGTCCATTCTCTGATCAGAGTTTCCTCATCTCACCTAAAATGTCTAACTAATCCATACTCGCTCCACAATTATGTGTACTAATGTCTACAATTTACTTTGAAATACATAAAAAATAAGATGAATTGATGGGGTGTATATAGGAGTGATGGGTTTTAGATGTGTGATAAAGCAAAGATAGCGAAGCAATGGTAGATACTAGGGGTACAGACATCCACTGTAAAATTCTTGAAACTTTTCAAGATGTTTGAAATTTTTTATAACAACTTTGGGAAAAATACACTGAAAAAAGAAAGGAATAAGAATATGACAAAAGAGATCCTCCAGCTTGTTAATGGTGGTTACAGTTGAGGTTAGAATTACAGGTGATATTTATTACTTCTGGATTTCTCATTTTTCTATATTCTTCCTACATTTTTTCTTAGGTAATAAGTAATAACATGTTTTATAAAGAATTTACAAATCAGACTGCTACAAATTAGACTGTTAGAGCACAGGTATTTTTGTTAGGGACTGACATGGGATGAGATTTGCAAAGTAGATGTGGGCCTGTGTCATTCTAGTGGACTTTATCTCTGAAGGTAACGGTGGGGAGGGAGGATTAGCCTAAAAGGGCTCTGCAAGGAGACGTCATAATGCGATTAAAATTGTCTTCTGTTGTTTTTGTTTTTAATGAATTCTGGGGAAAAAAGGAATGGAATGGGATGGAGAAAGAGGTACAGAGTGTATACGAGGTTAATGAGGAAACCCAGTAATCTGTGTATCAAAATCTTCAGTAACTTTGGTGAATTAAATAACACAAGCGGAACTATTCTCATCCACAATGAACACAAAAGCTCTGACAACAATAACCACAAAATACGTGAGAATAGATAAGAGGGGAGCAGTACTCCGCTGTACTAACAAAATAACTTCTCAGTACCCCACTCCTTTGTGGGAAGCAGGGAAGGAGAGGGAAACCTCTTTGGGGCAGTGTAGTTGTCTAGTTTATGTGAATAACAGACAGATGTTCTTGAAAATATTCGCAACAGTGCACACATATGCACAGAGCCGCGACGATTGCTTTACTTGAACCTTTTAAACACATATTAAGAGTGGAAATACAGTAACAAAATTCTAGTAAAATCATTTGTCTTTCTGAGCTCCATGTTACTTTCTGGTGAAACAAATTCAGTGAAATCAATCTTTTTTTTCAAGGAAAACAGGAGTAGCATTAGAATATAATACCTACAATGTTCGCATTATAGTAAAGATTTTGCCCAAATAATGTTGTGAAATACTTATTGTTGGGAGATTGGAGGACAAAATCTTTATTTACATTGTAAATGTACATTAATGTCAAACCACCGTTAAGACAATGATTACTTAGGCTTTTAGCAGCAGACTCCGAGTATATGTAACTATAAGACCAATTTCTTACTCCTAATAAAAGAAAATTTGTCTCTTCATTCTACTGAAGTGCAGGTATAGATTTAAACACCTTTCAAACATAAAGAAAAGACGTATTTTTAAACATATTTAAATGACCTATTTTTATTTAATTCAAGGTTCCAAATGTAGCAGGCCTGTACCCTAAAATGGTAATCGACTAAAAAACAATAAAGTAGCAAAGAACAATGCTATTTCTTTTCTAAATTCATATACTGTTGGGACGCCTGGGTGGCTCAGTCATTAAGTGTCTGCCTTCGGCTCAGGTCATGATCTCAGGGTCCTGGGATCGAGCCCCACATCGGGCTTCCCGCTCAGCAGGAAGCCTGCTTCTCCACCTCCCACTCCCCCTGCTTGTATTCCCTCTCTCGCTGTCTCTCTCTGTCCAATAAATAAATAAAATCTTAAAAAAAAAATTCATATACTGTCTCAGTAAATGTAAAATGCACAATAAATTGTAAGCATAACACCATAAATGCATCAGTCCTATTTTCCTCATATCATCTAAGAACAACAATAGATGATACCATCTCTTGCTTATGAATGAGAATTCAGGCAGAGTAATCAGAAGCAATAAGATAAAGATGACAAAGTGTGTTTGACAAACTATGTTTTTTTCTCTAATTCTCTCAATACAGCATCAAATACAGCAGCCTAGGATCACAGCAGCTGCGGGAAATACATGGAAGTTGGTACCATCATTGGACTGTTTTCCCAATAGGTAGGAAGTAAAAGGTAAATGTGGACATTCAAACAGCACCAGAAAAGCCTCTGAACGGACCCCGTTAGAAAGGAGCATGAAAACCTAAGGAACTATGAAGAAAGCAGTTGCTTGAGAAGCCCGAGTTCCTTACTTATCTCAGCTAGTCGTGATTTGTAGGAACCAATGCAAAACGATGTGGTGTATTAACTGCGTTTATGGCCCTAATTATTCATCCTCTCTGTATTCATTCCCTTTGTAAAGAGAATTTTGAGTTCTTCCTTTAAGGGTGAAGTCCATTTGACCATTCTATGCAACTTGCTTTGGCCAACAGAATGACTCAGAAGTGACAGTGTGACAGTTAAAAACCTGGTATCAAAGGGCCTTGTGTGTTTCTGTTTTCCTTGTAATTTTGTCGCTGCTACGAGAAGGCATACGCTGATTAGACTGTTGGTCCCAAGAGAAAAGATGAGAAACATGTAGGACAGAGCTGTCTCAACTAACGCATGCCAACCAAGCCTAATCTAGAACACAGCCCATGATCAACCAGCAGGTATATGAGTGACCCCAGCAGATAGCAACAAAACCACTGAACCAAGCCTGGCGTGCAGATGTGTGAAAAAAAATATTCTTTGTCATATGCCACTGAAGTTTTGTGATTATTATGCAGCAAATCTAACTGATACAGAACCTCTTTGTCTAGTTTCCTTATCTGCATAAGTAGGTGACAAATTTTTTTAAAAAAGGCTCTTTAGGGGCACCTGGGTGGCTCAGTCATTAAGCGTCTGCCTTCGGCTCAGGTCATGATTCCAGGGTCCTGGGATCGAGCCCCGCATCGGGCTCCCTGCTGGGTGGGAAGCCTGCTTCTCCCTCTCCCACTCCCCCCGCTTGTGTCCCCTCTCTCGCTGTCTCTCTCTGTCAAATAAATAAAATCTTTAAATTTTTTTTTAAATGAAAAGGCTGTTTATAAAAGCTCTACAGATTTATAACCCATGAAAAGTCTCAAACTTCCACTGTCTATTTCAAACGATTAGCTAAGAAATTCTTATCCTTTGATCTGTGTGCAAATTACCCAGTTATGATTTTAAATGCACTAGAAAAATCACATTATAATGTATATCAAAAAAACGTATTATTTCTTTGTTTTACCTTTGTTTGAGAAAGGCAAGCCACTACATTATTTGATGGCATCCCCTGTGAGCAACCTTGATGAAGGACTTTAATAAAAGTGAGTGGCTGTAGAGCTCCCCTGAAGTTTTATGCCCCTTTCAAGGAAACAACAATGGCAACAACTAACTGAACCATGATACAGGAGAAATAAAATACACTATAATTTCAATTTTAATTTCTTTATGCAAAACATTCAACAAGCTCTAAATAACCTGCCTATTTTTTGCTGTGTTGGTCCAAATTATCTTTTTCAAATATTCCATGCAATACTTTTCTTGATACACTTTTAAAAAACTATCCAATCATTATGCAACTTATTAGAATGCATTGATTTTCTTAGTTCTATCTTATATATAATGCTTTTCAGAATTATCCAACACATCGCTTCTCGGCCCTTTGGCTAAGATCAAGTGCAGAATTATCCAACACAGAGGACTACAATTTTGGATGATTCACACTGTCATAGAACAAATTTTTTAAAAACATGCGGTTACGAATGATTTCCTTTCTGTGTTGGGTGAACTTCTAAGTAAATTCAGATATATTTAAATGAGTTCTGATTTCTTTTTAAATTTTAAATTTAATTATCTGAAATGAATAAGAGAAGTAGCCCTTTTAAAAACACCATTTCACTTAACTTAATATTGGAAATTTTATGTTTCTAGTTTATGCAGCCAACAAACTGTAGGGGAAAGTAGACCAAATGTATGTGAGGTAGCAGAGAGAAGATCAGTTCTTTCTAAATATAACAATGTTTATTATGTACTCTGTACAACAGAGATTCTTATTTTTTAAATTTATTTTTATTTTATTTATTTTTTTAAAGATTTTATTTATTTACTTGAGAGAGAGAGAGAGCATGCACTAGTACGAGCAAGGGCAGGGGCAGGGGCAGAGGCAGAGGGAGAAGCAGACTCCCTGCTGAGCGCGGAGCTCAATGCAGTGTTCGATCCCAGGACCCTGAGATCATGACCTGAGCCCAAGTCAGACGCTTTACTTACTAAGCCACCCAGGCACCACAAAGATTAAAAAAAAAAAAACTGGAATCAAATACTCATGATTTCATATGCGAAATAGATATATGAAACATTAGATACAAACTCATGAGTCAGTACAAAGAGATATGATTATATATATATGATATATATATCATATATGTCATATATATCATATATATCATATATGTCATCCTATATAGCTAAGAAATATCAAATGTACCAATACCTAAAAAGAATCACATATAGAGTTAAATTGATACTCTAAATACACTCCCAGGAATTCTTTGAAAATAAGAAAATACACAAATGAGTTTTCCAATGAGCATCTAAGTATAAATGTATGTAAAAGAAATTTGTAGATGTATTTTCCAATAGGTTAGATACTTATTCCAAAAGTAAGAATAACCAACATTACTTTAGAGAGGCTGTACCTGAACAAAAGATTAATATTTGGGAAGCGAGGGTATAGAAATAAACATTTTTGAGAACCTCATATACCAGTTTTAAATGTCGAAACAATCTGCAATGCATGCATTATTATCCTCCTTTTTTTTTATTACTGAAGAAATTCCTTCAGAGACATTATAAACCCTGGTTTAACAGTTCTCAATGCATGGTCCCTAAGAACCTTTAAGGGGACCTGTGAGGTCAAAATCATTTTCTTTTTTTTTTTTTTAAAGATTTATTTATTTATTTATTTATTTGAGACAGAGAGAATGAGAGAGAGAGAGCACATGAGAGGGGGGAGGGTCAGAGGCAGAAGCAGGCTCCCTGCCGAGCAGGGAGCCTGATGTGGGACTCGATCCAGGGACTCCAGGATCATGACCTGAGCCGAAGGCAGTCGCTTAACTAACTGAACCACCCAGGCGCCCCAAAATCATTTTCATAAAAGGGTACTAATACATTATTTTCCTTTTTCTCTGTATTAAGATTTGCATTCTGTTACAAACGCAGCTGTAGGTGTAAGTGCTGCTACCTTATCACAAATCAAGGCAGGGGCACCAAACTCTATTGATAGTGTATATTCTTCACCACCACACACTTGGGAGAAAAAAAAAATGCTATCGTCTAAGAATGTCCTTGACTAAACAGTAGAAATTTTATGAAATCACAGTTCTCGAGGACACAACTTTTTAAATGTTCTATGTGACAAAGTAGGAAATGCATATGGCTCATTCCCTTCCATCTCATATCAAAGTATTACGGTTGTCTCAAAGAAAGGCACCCGTGGGGCGCCTGGGTGGCTCAGTTGGTTAAGCGACTGCCTTCGGCTCAGGTCATGATCCTGGAGTCCCAGGATCGAGTCCCGCATCGGGCTCCCTGCTCGGCAGGGAGTCTGCTTCTCCCTCTGACCCTCCCCCGCTTCATGTGCTCTCTCTCTCACTCTCTCTCTCTCAAATAAAAAAAAAAAGGCACCTGTGCATCTGTTTGGGTCACAAGCAGAACTAGCCCCCCCTTCGTTTTATGGAATGCTATTTTTACTTGAAAGAATGACTGACAGATAAACTATGTTAGTCAGACTTGGATATTTGGCAGACATTTTCTTGAACATCAACAAAGTAAGCCTGTCACTTCAAAACAACAACAACAACTGACGATGATTTTTGCCAATGGTAAAATGTGAGCTTTTGAGCTAAAATTAGAATTTTGAGAGACTTCTATCAACCAAGGTCAGTTTGATGGCTTCCCAATACATAAAATCTTTTCTGATGAGATTGGTGGTGAATTTAATAAAGGAACTTTTATAAGGAAAATTGTCGACATTTGAAAAGTCTGCATTATTCAGTGAAACGATGAGCAATGCAAAGTCATGTGTGCATAAGATATTCAAAGTATGAATCATACCAATGAAACTATTTCAACTAAGTATAAAAAGTTCATTAACATGGTTTCCAATTCTGCACTGCAACTAAATTTTAAGAAACTACTGCTTAACAAGTTTTGTGGTAGCATCATAGAAGAATATTCACGATAATCTAAAAGGTATTAAAATACTCCTTCGTTTTCCAACTACATATCTGTGTCAGGACAGATTTTCTTTATATACTTCAACAAAAATACTGTATCACATAAGATTGAATGTAGAAACAGATATGAGAATCTACCTGTCTTATGTTAAGCCAGATATTAAAGAGATTTGCAAAAATGTAAAACAACATCTTCTTCATACTATTTTTATTTTGGAAAACAGTTATTTTTTATCAAAAATATTTATGTTAAAAAGTAATGGGGTTGTTACTGTTATTTTAATGAATTAATAAATATTTCTAAAATAATTCTAATTTAAAATATAATAAGTACTGATAGATATAACTCACATTTTAAAAAGCTCTTTGGGATCCTCAATAATTTTTTATACTGTAGATGGGTCCTGGGACCAATGCAAGTGAGAACTGCTATCTTAGGGGTAATGGAAAAGGTATTAAACTCTGGCTTATTCTGACCAAAAGCCCATGCTTTTCCCAATTGACTGCAATGCATTTCATTATAGATACACTATAGAGCTTGACATTTCAAAAAAAACAAAAAACAAAAACCAAAACCAATGGCATGATTCTTTAAACATACTACAAGTAAAAATTTTGGCACCATAATGACCTAATGTTATTTTAAATACATTTCAGAGTTTTATAAACCATATAATATATGTGTGACTCATATTTAAAATAATTTAAAATGGCATTTATTACTATTATTTGAGTCACAGAGACATGAAGCAATTTCCCCTATTTACCTGCAATGTGCTACCCAGGGCAGTGCAAATTTTTTCAAAAGACTGAGAATGTAGTATTGGAGCAAAAGCGAATCATGCTTTTAAGAATTTGTTCAATTAAATTAAGAATTATCATATCCTTAAAATTTGTTTTTCTACTATTTGATAAGAACCCCCTTCCACCGTGGTAAGACATATGTAGATAGCCTTAATTCCCTAGACATACTTTTAATTAGGGTAATTTATCTTTTAGGTAAAAACAGCTGACTTGTTAAGTCACATTATAGTATGTCCATTTTCCCATTATCAAGACTATCTGTCTGCTTAGTTTGCTAACAAGTCATTGATCTTTCTATCTCAATAAAACTGCAGGCTAATATCAAATTTCAAAGAGTGAATTTCATGATATTGGTATAATTAGGGATAATCTGATAATTTTTTTTAAAAAAATGCTTAAGCTTCATACCCAGTGAAATCTAAAAAAGATGTTCATGATGGAAAAAGGATGTTTCAGGTAGAAAGCTGTCTTTGACCTCATCAGAATATGTAATAAAACTTTAATATCTATTTGACCAGTAATTTAAATACAGAGGATAAAATGGATGAGCAAAATATGTTACTGAAGAATGTTTCACATGGCTTAGATATTAGTGGACCTCAGATAAAAGATCACATACTTCTTTGGGAAAAAAACAAAACCAAAAACAAACAAACACAAGAAGAAAGGAGAAGCCAAAGTGAATAAATAAGAAATGAGGAACCATATAAAAATACAAAAGGGAAGAAAAATAAATAACTCATTAAAAAATCTACTACATGTACATTGGACTGCTTCTAGAGTAAAACATGAAGAAATTGAGATAGCACACATGTAGAAAACCAGGAAATAAAAAAACAAATTTGGACTACATATGAAAAGAGATATTCAGGCTAGCTGACCTAATTAATCAATGTCTATACCTCCAAGGGACCTCAGAGAGCATTGATTAATTTCAAGTATTAATTTTTCACAAGGCAAGTGAATGCTTCTGTTCCCAATAAAATCATATATGGAATAATAATCACTATAACAGAAAGTAGAGCCCTCTCTACAGGCTGAAAAACACTGAACTTAAACATAGGGATGCCTGGTGGTTGGGATTGTGGGCAGATAGCCAGGAGCATGAAACAGAGGGGCAAACTGAGGAATGTTTTAAATGCCATGGTAAAAGCCATGGTAGAATTCTGTGTTATGTGGTGATAGAATGAATGCAGTGTGGCCACTGAAATGGGAACCATTTTTGGACGCGGAGGGAAGGCTAGAGCTGTGAAATCAGACAAAGGGGTCATGAATTGTGTCTGCGGAAGACACAGGCATAGTACGCGCAAGGGGCAAAATCACGAAATCTAATCCTACAAAATAGGAACTGTAGTCTTCAGAGCTTTCTAGTGTAAAGCAACTTGTGTTGGTTTCTAATTATTAACTAAGAATCACTCCTAGGGCTTAAAGAGCGTTCTCTTTCGGAAGACCCATGAAAGCAATTTCTTAGTGCTGGAAGTGGGCGCACACCTCAGTAACTGCTTTGTGTTATTTATCAGGCCCTACAAACCAGTAAAAGTAACCCTAAACTTGAACAGGCTTCCCTTTTCATGTTGGTAATTAGGGTCAAATTTGCAGCCCACTCTTGTTATATGTTTTAGGAGTATATGACAACATATAATATCTATCTTGATGACTGTCTTTATTCTGGGATATATTTTATTACCTCACCCTTCATCTTTACCATTTAATTATGAATTATGTTATCTTGTCATGATATATATTTTGATGTGTTAACAAATTCTTTTTTTTTTTTTTAAAGATTTTATTTATTTTTTAGAGAGCGAGCGAGAGAGAAACAGCATGAGAGGGGGGAGGTTCAGAGGGAGAAGCAGACTCCCCGCCGAGCCGGGAGCCCGATGTGGGGCTCGATCCCAGGACCCTGGGATCATGACTCGAGCCGAAGGCAGAGGCTTAACCATCTGAGCCACCCAGGCGCCCCATGTTAACAAATTCTTAAAATCTGTTTTAGAATAAAGCAGGATATTAGTAAATGAATATTTTAATTTTATTTTCTAAATAGTAACAGGGAAGGTATATATATTCTGAAGAACTTTTTGAATTCTAGGGCTAACATTCAAAATCTTTGATTATAGTATTATCTTTCCTCATATACAAAAATGGCGGATACTTATAAAATCAGTATAGACCTTTACCTGATTGTCTCATGTAAGTAAGAGAACATGCGTGTGAGATGACTGACCAGTTTTAGGTCTACACTCTGTGGCCCTAGACAAAAGCAAAATTAGCTGCCTTCTAAGGAATTCTGCTCAGAAATTTGGCATCTGTGGCACCTATCAATTAAGTAAATCAGATTAGACTTTTTTGCTCAATTGCTTGAAAAAAATAATTATGTTCTTTATCTGAAAAAACAAGCTTCTTAAAATTATTAAAAAGTACACTGAAGAAGAGATACAGTGAAAGCAATCAGAGGAAGAACTTCCAAAAGTTTTTGTTGCTGTTTTTTACCTATACCATAATTATCAAAATATTTGAAACCTGAGGAAAATAAATATTGTTCTTGAGTACACGTTTTGGAAACAGAAATTAAAGCAATGATGTTCATACCAGTTAACAGGAAGTTAGGGTACTTAACTAACATTGAAAAATAACAATTTGTGGCATACTGAGCCAGGGTTTGAAGATAGAACAAAGCAAGGAATGTGCTCATTTCCTTTTTTTTTTTAATCCCAAAGATTTCTTAGTTATTTGTCAGAGAGAGAGCACAAGCAGGGGAGCAGCAGGTAGAGGCAGAGGGAGAAGCAGGCTCCCCACTGAGCAGGGAGCCCGATCCCAGGACCCCAGGATCATGACCTGAGCTGAAGACAGATGCTTAACCGACTGAGCCACCCAGGCATCCTGGAATGTGCTCATTTCCATCAGGAATGTATTACTTGATTGAGGGGGACTCTATGCATATAAATAGTAATTGACAGGGCGCCTGGGTGGCTCAGTTGGTTAAGCAACTGCCTTCGGCTCAAGTCATGATCCTGGAGTCCCGGAATCGAGTCCCGCATCAGGCTCCCTGCTCGGCAGGGAGTCTGCTTCTCCCTCTGACCCTCCCCCCTCTCATGCTCTCTCTCGCTCATTCTCCCTCTCAAATAAATAAATAAAATCTTAAAAAAAAAAAAAACTTAAAAAAAATAGTAATTGACAAATTTTTCACAACTCAGAGTGAAAGTAAGGGTTACAGGAATTCAGGTGAAATCTCTGCTTGGTGGGTGATCTGGCAGGCTTTGTGGAAGAAGCAGATTTTGAATAGATTGAAATAGTGTGGATGAAGTGGGGTGATGGAAGTTGGGGTGACAATTTCAGATAAAAGAAACAGTTTTCACATAGGCATGGGAATTGCCAATTTTGGCTAGAGCAGAGGCCTTCTTTGGAAAAATAAGAAAAAATAAGTTAAAAAAAAATCAGGGGCCAGATCATATTGCAGACCAGCTTAAGGAACATGCCCTATAATTTCATCACATTGAGGGATTCTGATTTAAAAATTGCAGACTGTGATATTATTTGTAAACACAGTCTAAATTTAGAAAAGCAGAGAGTATTCATTTCATCTCCATTCAATAATATGGTATAGTTAGTAAGGCTCCAGCGTTAGCAGAACTGGGTTCAAATCTTAGCTTTGCTTCTTGGCCTCAGAAAAGCTACCTAACCTCTGTGTACCTCATTTTCATCATCTCTAGCTGAGGAGGGGATACTAATTGTACACGAGACTTGTTTAGAATTTAATCAGATAATGCAGATAAATCAAACTACTTGACATCACCATGTAAGCTCTCTACGTGAGATACACATATTGACACCAAGACACACACACCTAAAAATATTACCTATAATCTGTTATTTATCTTGCCAGTCGGGCGAAGCAAGGGACCTCCAATTTTACCTTATCACAAAACATCGCTTTCTAATTATCGATCAAAAAATAGTAATTAAGACCTGGAAAAAAAAGTGTGCTAGCTGCATTGATGATAAAAGACATGTAAGAAATTGCTTTTTAAGAGCCAGGGTACACAAAATAAATGAACAAATGAATGATTAATAAGCAGATAAAATAAAATAAGCCCTTTCCTTGACCAAAGGTTAAAACAGATGAGTAAGGTTTCCAAGACCTTCTCAAGGTTACCCAGACAATCTCTCTATGCCTTATTTGTCAGTGAATAGGGAGGAATATGTCACTGAAAGGGGTCTAAAAAGGTTACCCAATCCATCTCTCTCCTCCAGCTGGGACCACACCGACACAGGCAAGACTCGCAGAATTCCTCCACCGTTGATTGTTAAAACCTTCAAGCAAATTGATTGTTCCGTTTTCTGTGGTAACCTTTGCCAAGGTTCAATGGCCTGCTTTGTCAGAAAATCCTTCCTCATTGCCAAATTAAATCCCTCTTATCTGTCCTATCATGTTTTGATCTTAGTTTCATTAGAAAGTGTCAAGTATTGAGGGCGCCTGGGTGGCTCAGTTGGTTAAGCGACTGCCTTCGGCTCAGGTCATGATCCTGGAGTCCCGGGATCGAGTCCCGCATGGGCTCCCTGCTCGGCGGGGAGTCTGCTTCTCCCTCTGACCCTCCCCCCTCTCATGTGCTCTCTCTCTCTCATTCTCTCTGTCTCAAATAAATAAATAAAATCTTTAAAAAAAAAAGAAAGTGTCAAGTATTGAAATTTTAAAAATCAATTTAATAAACATTGGGTGAAATTCAGTAATTTCCCTTTGGCCTGGCTAATTTTCTGAAAGAGTCCATACCAACTCTTTTAAAGAAGAAGAATTTACTCAAAGCTTAAATGGAGATGTAGTTAAAGACTATTTTTCTAAGATGGCCGCAACAATACCTCCTATATCAGATGTTCTTCTAAAATCTTGTGTCCATCCATTAGGAGGGTAAATCTAGTTCCCTTCTCTTTACATTTGTAACTTGCTTGTAACCAATAGATTGTGGCTCAAGTGACGCAGTATGACTTACAAGGTAAGGTCAGAAAAAGCCATTCAACTTCCACCTTGTGGGTGTTGTCCTGAGGCTGCCAAGCTATGAATCCGTATGGAAAACTCTGAGACTCCATGCAGACAGAGAGATGACCAACCGGACCCTAGCTATTCCAGCCACCTGCTATTCCAGCTCCAGGAACCATGTGACTGCAACTGCATGAGCCACCCCAAGTCTGAACTGCCCAGCCAAACCCTTCCCAAGTCCTGACCCACAGAAATCATTGAAATGATTATTGCTATTTTAAATCAGTATGTTTGAGAATGATTTGTTATGGACTAATAGTAACTAGAACATCCTCTTTACTAGAACGCTGTAAAGAGAGGTCTAAGATAGGTCTAGTATCTATGAGGAAAGCTACAACTGATAGGCTACAAATGACAGGCAGAAAAGGGGTATGGATATTTTTTAAAAATGTACTTTGTGGGGGCACCTGGGTGGCTCATCGGTTAAGCGTCTACCTTAGGCTCGGGTCATGATCCTGGGGTCCTGGGATCGAGCCCCACATAAGGTGGGGCTTCTCCCTCCCCTCCCCGCTCATGCTCTCTCTCACTATCTCTGTTGCTATCTCTGTCTCTCTCTCAAATCAATAAAATCTAAAAAAAAAAAATGTACTTTGTATGTGAGAAAGCATCTGAAGGTACTCTGTAATCTGTAAAGAACCATACAAATGCTAAATAGTTTGGTTAATGTTATGATGAATTCTGAAATATAAATTCAGAGCCTCTGAAAAAGGACTTTTCTCATTCTTCAAGACTCAGAGCAAATGTCACCTCCTTTTGATGTCTTGCCTGACACTTCCAGAAAGGGTTAATTATTCTGTCTTCTGTACCTGCAGAACATTTTGCACTTCTACTACTTCAGTTAATAGCTATCATTCTTTGTTTATTTTTATGTGTCTATCTCTCCTCCTAGACAGTAACTTACTTGAAAACAGGTCTGTGTATTATTTATCTTTGTGTCTCTAAATCCTAACACAATACCTGTCACATAGTAAGCACCAAGACATACGTGTGTGCTGAACAAACAAACAAATGAATAACTATTTTCTGACAATGCGTACAGGCACGGCTATGCACCAAAAGACTTCTTAAGCATAGATAAACAATTTGACTTTAGCTTTCAAAAAACTCATCGGCTTCTACAAGACAGTGGGAAGGACGTCGGTCTTCTCATTTATCTCCACACTGAACAATTCCATTCCAAAGAACCATTTCTGGGAAGTAATTTCCCTCCATTTAATTGCCTTTTTTTCCTTCTCTCTGAAAAGTCTCAAACTCTGAAGCCCATACCTCCCTCTTTGACTCCACAATCTTTCTTACCTGTTTACTTTGTGTACAGTCGTCCCCTAATATGCGGGCAAGACATTCCAAGAGTAACTGCAGATAGTACTGAACCCTTATAGACTGCATTTTTTTCCTATACAATCATACCTATGATGAAGTCTAATTTATGAATTAAGCACAGTAAGAGAGTAACAACAATAACTAATGCTGAAATAGAACAATTACAAAAATCTACTGTAATAAAAGTTATGTGAATTTGGTTTCTCTCACAATACCTTATTGTCCGGTACTCACCCTTAGTCTTATGATGACGTGAGATGATAAAATGCCTACGTGTTGAGACCAAGTGAGGGGAATGTCACAGGCACTGTGATGTAGCATTAGGCTACCACTGACCTGATGATTCATCAGAAGGAGGCTCATTGGCTTCCGGATCGCGGTTGACTGTGATCGAAACCCCTGAAAGTGAAACTGTGGGTAAGGGGCAACTACCGCACATGTTTATTTTTTTGCTAATTTAAAGAAACCGTCATTTTTAACCTGTAATATTACAAAAGTGTTTCATTTTACATAAAGGAAGGAAGAAATGACAGAGTTTAATGTTACTTTTTTTCTTTTTAGTCATCATAATTTTATGTATTTTAACATGACAAGGAAGAAGCAACTGAGATGTGTTTTCAACCGGTCATAAAACCTACTGATATTCTGTTATGGAATTTATTGACAAATGAATCAAATTTTCTCCCATGCCAATTTTTTTGGGGAGGAGTGGGGACAGAGAGAGAGAGTGCACATGGGGTGGAGGAAGCAGGGACAGGGACGGGCAGAAGGAGAGGGAGAGAAAGAATCCTAAGCAGGCTCCATACCCAGCGCAGCCAGCGCGGAGCCCAACACGGGACTCAATCTCACAACCCTGAGATCATGACCCGAGCTGAAATCAAGAGTTGGATGCTCAACTGACTGAGCCACCCAGGTGCCCCATGCCAATTTTTAAAAAAGAGAATATTGTTAGTCACTACCAAATTTTCCCTTATTTGAACAGCATTCAGATCCTTGCTTTATATCTTTATTTTAAATCCCATATGAATTTTACTGTCTTATCTCCTTTTTTAATTCTTACCTCACAGGCTAATTTCTGCTTTTATTGGCATTTGTTAGGAATCTCATATTTAGTGTCATTTGCAAATTCTCTTATTAATCTGGCTTATTCATCTTACGGAATATGAATTCAGATATTTAAATATTAAAACATAGCATCAGTTTCTTCATTCCCTACAGGCCCAACCTGTTGTAGAGAGGGTTCCCATTAATTTGGTATTTCTGTTCATTGTGATTTGTATGAAACTATGGCTGCTAGGAATTTTGCATGAGTCTAATTCTACGAAGTCAAGGGAATTTTTTTCCATCATGAATTTGTGTTAATGGATAAAATTTCATTTTTTAAAAAGATTTTATTTACCCATTTGTCAGAGAGAGAGAGAGCACAAGCCAGGGGAGTGGTAGGCAGAGGGAGAAGCAGTCTCCCCGCTGAGCAGGAAGCCCAATGCAGGACTCCAACCTAGGACCCTGTGATCACGACCCCAGACAAAGGCAGACGCCCAACTGACTGAGCCACACAGGCATCCCTAAAATTTCTTATTTTAAGTATTTTTTTGTATTAGTATACATTCTGCAAAGAGAGAGCACTCTTTATTCCCTGTATCTTAAAACTTAGGCGTGTGCTGGTTTTAGAACTTTAAAACAATTTAGTGTTACAGGCATAGTCCTTCTGGATAGGAACTAATAGTAAAAACAACCATAATAATAGTAGCTTCCCTTTATTTCAAACTTACAGTGTGTTAAGTATCTTCCCAGGCACTTTTCATACAGATAATTAGAGCTGATATACCTTACCATGTACCAGGACCACGCTGGTACCTAACATACATTAATATATTTAATCATCACCACAACTCAGGAGCAAGATACTTATATTGTCCACATTTTACCCAGGCGGAAACAAAGGCACAGAGTCAACTAACTTGTAAGCAGTTGAGCCAAGATTAAAACCCAGACTCTCTAACTCCAGAGTGTTAACATTATGCTCTTTTCTTCTCACGTAGGCTGCACAACCCCCTATTAGTTTGTCATTTACTTATCTGTAAAATGAGGCTCAAGTAGAGTAAGGAACCACTCCAAAATTCGCACCGTTGCTGAGTGCTGGAGTTCAGAGTTGAGCCACCACCTGTTTGATTGCGAAGACTATGCATTCCCCATAATACTAGCGAAAAGATCCAGTGATCAAAGGAGAGTGGAGAGGGCTAACTCTCTGGCCCCTCCAGATGAGGCAAGCCACCTTCTGTTACCAGTTCTCCACTCTTCCTACTCTGCACCACAGTTGCTTAAAATTTATATGACATATTCCCCACACATCACAGGGGTCAAGGTGTGTGTCTCCTGTGAATTAAAATACAGCTGATCTTGACATAAAGGAACTTTCTTTCTAGAGGATTTGTGACATTGTGCCTCATTCAGTGCTCTGTTCCTAAGTCCTGAACAGGTAAGAGTTAATGAATCAAGGCTCAGAATTGGTGGTTAATCATAATCAATCAGAAGAGCAGTAATAAGAACAAGTTGTCCATTTAATTGATGATTATCTCTTCCTGTCTTAGTTTCATTATATATTTTTTAAAGATTTTATTTTTATTATTTATTTGACAGAGAGAGAGACAGCGAGAGCAGGAACACAAGCAGGGGGAGCAGGAGAGGGAGAAGCAGGGAGCCCGATGTGGGACTCGATCCCAGGACCCTGGGATCATGACCTGAGCCGAAGGCAGTCGCTTAACCGACTGAGCCACCCAGGCGCCCTATGTTAGTTTCATTATTAACGACCACTTCCTAACTCCCATATTTCAAGAAGGGACTACCAACATTACTTAAATACCCTAAAATTTGTTTGCTTGGTGTTCTAGGTTTCTTTTGAATACTGTTTAACTCTCCCTATCCTAGTGCCCACTGCTGTCATTTAACATGATTTTCAATGGATCTCTTTTGTAGTCACCTGTTGAACAGAAAGAAAACACTTCTTTTTTTTTTTTTTTTTTTTTTGTCAGGAGTAGTTCCTTGTAGCTCCTAAGTTCATATGCATTATACTGGCAATATTTCCTCCACACACCGTCTGAGCTCAGCTAGCCAGCAAAAACCAGCCATCATCGCAAACCTGTCACATAACAATCAGATCTGTTGAAACAGTTTTAAAGACTATGAGCTTCACTCTGTCATAGTTAAATGATCCCTTTTACCCACTGCTAAAATTATTACATGCCTCCTGACTTTGTTTAATTGTTCTCAAGGAGCAATTTCGTAGACTGTCATTGTCAGTTAAAGTTTTTGAAGTGGCAACTCTCAAGCAGAAACTGAAACGATGAAGCTCAAAAGATTAGCATACAACCCCAAAGAGGAGTAATACTAATGAAGCTGAAGCCACGTAGTGCTACTAACTTCACATCCAGCTGTGAGATTCAAACTCTAAACTCCCTCCCCCCTCCCCAAGCTCCACCCTTTCTGAGGACCTTCTTCCAAGACGGAATATCACCTTCTTAGCTGCTCCGTTACAGGAGCTTACAGACCCTGAGGTTAATTTCTGCCTGGATCACGCTCTATGGCTTTATTCAGTCGAAAACTTGGTGCCAAAGAATGTTTAATGAGTTCCAAAGAGGCAATCACCAGCACAGAAGTGAATTTAAATTTCACGCTAAAGCCAGCTAGTGCTTCCTGGGCAGAACTGCAGCCGACCAACCCACCTTTTGTCGCTGTCTTTTCCTCATTTGCATTTGGATTGTCTTCTATGCTGCTAGTACCTCGATTTGTTTTGAAAGCACATTGTTCCAAAGTACAGGTTTTAATGTTCTATATAGATATTTGGTTTTGATTTGGTCTGAAGGTTTTTCTGGTTTTATATAAGGCACGTTAATTATCTGCCCCTCCTCCCCACCCCAAAATCTCTCCATGTTCAGTAAGGAAGAAAAAAGAAGATGCAACTGGATAAACTATAATCTGGCGTGGGACAAGCTAATTTTTCCTGATTACAATAAAAGACAAAATAAGAACCACATATAATTGTGTGTTGTGTTGCCCCTGTTGGCCATTATGGCTTAAGGGCCACTAATCAATTTCTAAGACTTTCCAAATGTCAGAAAGGGACCTCCAAATGATAGATCAGAGGAAACGTACCAAGTACACATAAGTCCCACAGCCAGCCATGTCAGCACCAGGCTGATGATAATGTTCACTGTGCTTAAATCGGGCAGTTTTCCTAATTTTCAAAAGAATTCTCATGGCCTGTGTATGCCCTGCACCACCTGCAAGCTGGTAACAATGCAAAAAACTACCTTTCTAATTCTGACCCGGCACTATTGATTTCTCTCTAAACGTATTAAATAACGAGAATTTATATTGCGATCCCCTAAGGCATGGGCTAAACCTGAAAATATTATCATTTTACTACCAGATATTTAGTTTGGATCTAAAGTAGTAGAAGAAGAGGTCATATAGGAAATTAACCATTTGAATCATTTATTCATGTTTATTCATACACCCAATAAATATTTATTGGAAAACACTGTATACCAGACATAATGGGAATCAGAGAAAGTGATTAAAAAACAAAACAAAACAAGAATACCTTAGATACTGAGTCCATTAGCAAGGGGTTGGTAATAGCAGGGATAGAGGACTAAACCAGAGAAAACAAAACATTCTCAAATAAACGACAGTTCAGGGATATCTAGTTTTGTGCTTGTAAAATATCCTAACACTGGTCCTCACTGAGGCTGGGAATCAAAAGGGGTCTGCAATCCTAGAAGCTGCTCCACCTGGCAGTCTCTCCCCATTGTACCAACTCTGATCTCATTAGAAGGTTTGGTCTGCTCTAAGCATAGCATCAGTGATGGCTCAACTAGGCTGAGCACAGAGTTGAAGGAAGCAAGCACAAGCACGTGTCACTGGAAGTTAGCGCAGGACCTGGTTTTCTGCCAAAGGCTTTCAGCAACATAGGAACAGGTGGAAAGGGAGCAGACTCCCGTTGTAAGCCAAGACTATAAGTCTGTATAGGAAAAGTTTGGAAAGTACATTTTACTGCATACCACCATATGGCTACTCAACTGGCACATTTTATAATTTCATGGTGCTATATGTGTTCCATATCAATCATTTCTCGGAGACACATTCATTTAAGACTGAGCATAATTCCATCAGAGTTACCAGTTCTTATAACATCAGCTTCAAGAATATACTAGTTATTAGTTTTCCAGTGAGTGAGCTCCAGTTTCAATTATGTTGAAAATACTTTTACCTTGAAGATTTAGGAGGATTTAGCTCCTCCTCCATTTGAGGATGAAGACGAAGGACGAAGAGGGGGAAGAGGGAAGTGGGGGAGGGGAGAAAGAAATACTTCCTTAAAACAAGTACTAAAATCACCCCTCCTTAAGGTCATGGTAAGGAATAGAGAACTTTTAAATTATGAAACTTTCACATACAAGGTGGGGCGACTCATTTTTTTTTTAGGTAATTGACAGCAGATGTAAGGCAAATGGTGATAAGAGAAAGCTGTGGAATCAAATATAATCCAAAGATAGAGGCTTTTAAATTCTAAAATAAAGAAAGAAGGGTAAGACCCAGTCAAATTTGCTTTCAGTCCCGCAATCTTTTATAGCACTGCCCTAGTATTCCTCCCAATCCTACTTAATATAAGGCAACCGATTAACACCAAGACACATTATGGAAATGTAAAGCCCTCAAATGATAGTAAATTCACCTATATTGCTTGATATTAATCCCATGTTCTTTGTATCTTTACTGATATTTTCCTTAATTCTATTATGAACTCTTCCAGGTAACTTGACAGGACATTAGTTTGTGAATAAACAATTTGCAAGGTACATATGCTTTGAAAGAAGGAAATTACTGTGAAATGAAAAAGCCAATGATAGAACTTATTCCAGACTCTGAATAAAAAATCAAATATATCAAATACATTTTTCTTACTGGATATTTTCAGTCCATTGAGTTTAAGACATAATTGGATTTTTCCCAAAAATAATCAAGCTCAAAATCAAAATTCCTTTTCACAGAGGTTTTACATAATTCAAAACCTTGCTTCTATATTTGGGTAGAAAGTACTGTAACAAGGATATTCATGCGGCTATTTATTCAACACAGATTTATCAAGCATTTACTATGTATACAGCACTAGGCACTACTGAGATTGTAAAGATTAGTTAGTGATGAAAACTGTTTTTAAGGAGCAGTTGTAGGACAGATAAGACATGCACATGAATATCCAAAATACAAGCAATAAAATATTTTGGTTTTTTTTCCAGTGATATAAAAGTGGTTTCTGGTTAAATGCTACCTATGCTTAGAAAAGGAGAAGTTATCTTCACCTGAGTTGAGGGAGAGCTGGTAAGTTTTTCAGAAGAACTGGTATTTTTAGCAAGGCCTTGACAAATAGGTAGTTTTACCCTAACCCTAACCTTAACCCTAACCCTAACCCTAACCCAACCCTAACCCTAATAACAACAACAACAAAAAGTACATTTAGGCACATGAGAAGAGAAATTTAAGTGGAAGGAAGGAGCTAAGGAGGCAAGGCACTATTCCAAACACTGGTGTTATTATGGAGGACAGAACAGGCACAAGCCTTTGATTTTTCATGGAGCATATGTTCTGGGGAGGAAAGAAAATAAATATAATAAGTAGGTAAATTATATAGTCTACTGGAAGGTGATAAGTACAATGGAGAAAAATAAGTTGAATAAAGAGGATGGGTAATGTGGTTCCCATTTTAAGTGGGGAAATCAGGATAGGCCACAGCACAAAGAAGATATTTAAACGAAGTGATGACAAAGCAAGCCCAAAGATCACATCCGAAAAAGCTTCAGCAGAAGGGGAGCGTTGGTTGATGAAGTTGTTGGCAGAATAAGGATAGATTGCAGAGGACCTCAAATGCCAAGCTAGGGAATTTGGATTTCATTTTATAGACACTAGGGAGATGTTAACAATTTTTGAGGAAAGATTAAAAAAGATCTGGGCTGAGCTTTACGTAGATGACTCTGGCAGATAGCTTAAATGGAAGGGACAGAAAAAAAAAAAAGGCAGGGAGACTTCCTATTGCCTCCTACAAATTAGGAAGTAGAACAAGAATAAGAATGAGAATATTAACAGTCTGGGAAAATTTAGTTTATATAAACTAATTCTTTTTAGTAGTTCATTTAATATATATATTACGTATATATATATACACGTAATATATATATATATATGTTTGTGAATGTTTATATGCCAAATACCACTGGAGTCTCACAAGATAACTTTAATGAACAAAACAGGCAGATACCCCTACCCATGTGGACCCCGCATTCTAGAAGGAGTCAGACAATATACATGAACATAACATAAACACTAAACGTAAGTAAATACATTATAAATATATAGTATAGTAGAAGGTAACGTGTCTTCTGGAGAAAAGACCTAAGAATAGGCTAATGGGACAGTAAGAGGTGGAGGTGGGTTTGTGATGCTGCAGAACCGATGTAGGATCAAAGGTTGGCTCTTACCAAAGGCAATATTCACACTTCCAAAAAAAAGTTATAAAAATTTCTACCCTGACACAGACAGATATATTAAAAAACAATGAATCTCTTAAATTTAACAACACATCAATATTCTCAAGTGGCCAAAGAGACACAGAGCATTTCTAAATCTTGTGTCTTGTCTGTATGAATAATGATATATGTTTTTTTTTTTTTAATTTTATTTATTTATTCATGAGAGACAGAGAGAGAGAGAGAGGCAGAGGGAGAAGCAGGCTCCCAAGGAGAAGGGAGCCCGATGCGGGACTCGATCCCAGAACCCTGAGATCATGACCTGAGCCGAAGGCAGACGCTTAACCATCTGAGCCACCCAGGCGCCCCTGAATAATGATATATGTTACTAATAAGTTACACTAGGAGAGCTTCCAAAAGTAAATAATGTTAAAGATTTGTCTCTCCAGACAGAACCCAAACAAATCTATCCCATTGGGAAAACACATTGGACTTTAAATGATAGAGAAAAAGAATGTGCTTCTAGAGTCCTTGATTCCCATAAGAAATAGGACAACGACTTGTTCCCTGGTACATAACAAGTATAAAGCTTTGTAAAATTTTTGAGAAAATTAATGATAACATCAAGTTCAATTTTAAGGTATTACTGCTGTTCCAGTGACAAATTATTTTCCCCAAAGCACTGGTTACGAATCTTTTCAGTGGTATTTCCTAGCAACATATTTGTGGGTTAGATCAGTATACTTATTATAATCATCTCCTTACATGATAATTTTATATTATTTCTAAAATTAAACCTAGAAATGGACAAACTCTTGGAATTGTACTGTTTGGACAAGTCTTTTGATTCCTACCCAACATAAGAATGTTGGAAGTTCAGTAGGTTTAACAGTAAATGACTTATTTGGCCCTCTCAATCTTCTAAATCACTTTATTCATCGCGCCATTCACTGCCTACCCATTGCAATAAAATATGATGAACACTACTAAATTGTGATATCAGATACAGATTGCCCAATGTAGGAACAGATTACACAATACAAAGTAATATTTTCTAACATCAACAAAAAAGAATTTCTACTTTCCATAAAAGTGAAGTAATTCATATTCAGCAGAACAACCTCCTGGAGATAACAATTATAAACTATGGACAAACTATAATAAATAACTTTCTGAAGGTAGTGGGAAGCAACCAAAAGCAGGCAGAAACTAGAAACAGAGAATGGTATTAAGTGAGTTTCCCAGAATTTGTATTGCTATTTGCCTCAGGGCAGACACACATACCACAATACAGAGAGGCTAAAAGTTGGATAGTTCTCTTATTTTATGGCTTAAAAAATCAAGGGTCAAATTTAGGGGCTAGTACACTGGGACGTGAAGGAAGAAATTTTGTGCCATTATCCTTCAACCAAGGATCACTGGGTAGGAGAGCACCTGGTGAATAAAATTGGGTTTATTAACTCAGAAATGAGAACACACACCAGGGGAGCCTCATAAGTTCTAGCATTGAGGTTTGTGTTATGTTCTTTTGGGGACAGTTCAAGGAGGTAAAATTTTGCTCTAGATTCTGTTGTTAGGAAGTAGAGGTTAATTCTACTATTGAGAATCTTCATAGTTCTTATCTAGTAATCATGAAAGAAGCAGCAACTACTTATATTAGCCACAGAGGGAAAGTTTAGTCATTTTTGTGGGTTGGAGATTTTTCTTTTTGTCTGTTTTTGGACATGATTATAGAGTGGTCTCATTTTTGTCTTGACTCATCATGGTCACAGAATGGCCCTGCCTGATGTTTGTATTCTGAGCTTTGTTTTGTTTTAGGTTCAATAGTGGAATACCATGGCCTCCCGTGAGTGCCTAGCTAACTCTTAACAACACAAAGCCCCACCAGTTAGTTTCAGGCTAGATCCCAGCTGTCTTTTCTCTTTCTCATCTGGAAAGGAGAGAGTTACAGAAGGAAGCATCAAATTCTGCCCAAATATCTGGCTGATTCTTGAGCTATCTATGTCTGGGCAGAGTCCAGGCAGCCTGGTTAAAGCTCTAAAGACTAAACAGAAATTTCAGCTGTTGCCCATTGTAGACAAGACAGAGTTTACATGTGTCTGTTTTTGAACATGTAATATATTTTGAAATATAGGATTAATCACCTGCTTAAAAAAATAAACATTTTCAGAAGAACATAACAGTAAGCACAGTAATGTCCAGCATAGAATTAGACATATGAAGAAACAAACAAACAAAGTCACTCATACTCAAGAATAAGAGAAATTGATGAGAATCACCACAGAGGGCCCATATTGTGGAATTAGCTGGCTGACAATTTTTTTAAAGTGGCTTTTATATTATGTTAAAAAACATAAGGAAAATAATAATAATCAGTGAACAGATAGTAAATTTTAGTGGAGGAATGGAAATAAACCAAAAAAAAAAAAAAGGAATTCTAGAAGTGAAAAATTCAATATCCTAAAAAAAAAAAAAATCCCTGGCTAGCCTTTATAGTAGATTGGAGATGAGACCAAAAAAGAGTAAACTTGAAGTGAGATTGATAGAAATAATCCAATTTGAAATCATGAGAAAATTAGAAAAAAAAAATCAAAGAAATAAACAGGTCCTTTGTGACCTGTGGAACAATATTAAAAGATGTAACATGTATCATAGGATTCATAGGAGGAGAAGAAAGAATGGAGCACAAAAGAATTCTCAAATATTTAAATAATTAACAAAAATTCTCCAAATTTGGTAAGAGACAAAGTTACATATTCAAGCAGCTCAGAAAACTGTAAGTTTTTTTGTTAAGAAATTATTTATTTATTTATTTGTCAGAGGGAGAGAGAGCACAAGCAAGGGGAGCAGCAGGCAGAGGGAGAAGCAGGCTTCCCACTGAGCAGGGAGCCCAATGCAGGACTCGATCCCAGGACCCTGGGACCATGACCTGAGCCAAAGGCAGACGCTTAACTGACTCAGCCACCCAGGCGTCCCACCAGAAGAAATTTTTAAAAAATTCAAATCATAGTCGAATTGTTGAAATCTCAAAATAAGAAAAAATCTTGAAAGCAACCAGAGAAAATGGCATATTATACATAAGAGAATGATGGTACAAATGATGGCTAACTTCTTATCAGAAACAACAGAGGCTAAAAATAAAAGGCTGTTGAAAAGAAAAAATTAAGACTGGCCTCTGAGAATTTTATATCTAGTAAAAATATCCTTCAAGATTAAAGGTGAAATACAGGGGCACCCGGGTGGCTCAGTCGGTTAAGTGTCTGCTTCGGCTCAGGTCATGATCCCAGCGCCCTGGGATTGAGCCCCATGTCGGGCTCCCGGCTCTGCGGGGAGACTGCTTCTCTCTTGCCCTCTCCCTCTGCACCTAACCCCACTCTTGCTATTTCTCTCTTTCTCTCTCAAATAACTAAATAAAATCTTTAAGAAAATAAAGGTGAAATACAGACGTTTTCAGATCAACAAAAACTAAGTGAAACAATTGCCAAAGAAAACTGAAAGTTATTAATAATTATTGATAATAAACCCTAAGAAAACAAGTTATATTTCTGTCCACTGTGAAATACATGGATTTGCAGAAAATTTCCATATTAAGTAAAAAATGATTTCGAGTAGTGCAGCTTGCACCCTTCAGGATCCTTAGAGGCTCTAAAACAATGTCAAGTTAAGCAGCCAGTATTAGTTTTAAGGACACTGCTTGTTAGCATTACCAAATTAGAAATTCTTGACACAAATAGGGAGCACACTTGGGTCATCAATATAAAAAGCATGTCTTTTGTGAAATTAATTAGAAAATTAGATTTAAAGTTTAAATATAAATTCTAAATGATTCACTAAAATGAATTAAAACAGCTTTCAAACTACCCACTTCTGTTTCCTGTGTCAGCTTCCTTCACTGCATGCACTTTCTTTTTTTAAAAAACAAATTTAAACAAACCAGAGAATGAAGGCAAATATTCTGATATTTCAGGTCAGCTTCCTTTTATACTGGAAGTATCCATTTATACTGGGGTCACAAAGTTATTTGCTTTAATGCTCCTCATTGCTTTAACATGACTTTTTGCATCTTGATTGATGGTCCCTATTATGAAAAATGTATTATGAGGCTCAGAATCTGCTTTTATATGGGCTAAAATTCAACCTTTGCAGGCCAAGGTAATATCATTTATATTACGTTCAACATCCTTTTACTGAAGTTAGCAAAGCATTTGAAGACTGGAGGTTTAAAAATACATTATTCTAGGGCGCCTGTGTGGCTCAGTCGTTAAGCGTCTGCCTTCGGCTCAGGTCATGGTCCCAGGGTCCTGGGATCGAGTCCCACATCGGGCTCCTGCTCGGCGGGAAGCCTGCTTCTCCCTCTCCCACTCCCCCTGCTTGTGTTCCTGCTCTCGCTGTCTCTCTCTCTGTCAAATAAATAAATAAAATCTTTAAAAAATAAAAAAATAAAAAAAATAAAAATACATTATTCTAAAAGGATAAGAATTTATTAGAGTGAAAGAGACACTAAATGACTCTGAGCTCAAGGATAACTTTCTGTAAGTATGTGTCCAGGGAAGAACAGTAAACAAAAAATCAGAAGTCCGGGATTCTAGTTCTGGCTTTGGTGGTAACTAGCTATGACAACTTTGGAAAATCATTTAATCTCATGTTTTTTGTAAAGACATATACCAGAGTATTTCAAATATTCCTTTATATAAAGAGATAGTTTAATCTATGCTATGTTTATAAAAGAAAAGTTGAGTTATTGAATGGAAATAATTTGACTTTTAAGCATGTTTCAGAGTCTACAGGCTGCAGGTCTTTAATATGCTTTTCACTAAGGATAAGAAAAGCACCCAGAGTATATAACAACAAAAATCACAATTTGGGGGCTCCTGCATATCTTTGTGACAAGAAGTCTTGTGCATCTACACAACAGATGAACACCTCTGAAGGTCTGATCCATAAAGAGTGTAAAGAAATTAATCTGTTGATTTGACAAAATAATTTCAGGCATCAGTTGATGGTATGTTTGGTGGAACTTGGTTCTGCCATGAATATAAATGTTCCATATTATAAAGACCTATAGTCTGATGTAAAATTTTGAAATATAACTGCTGTTGTTTGGTTATCCAAATGTATGTATTCCCCTACAAGATGAACACCCCAGTTCAACAAACAAGTTTGACCTTTAGCAGAAGATTGCCTATTGGTTAAAATTGTGCCGCTTCCTACTCTAAGCCGAAATCTTGCATTGTGAACATCACAGAATTCTGGCTTCTCCCACTACACAGTCACAATTCTACATGGATAAGATATATCACTAAGCAGCCCATATTTTGGGTTTTTAGCTCAAAATCCAATTAGTTGGCTTACAGAAAGAAGGATCACTGACGTCAAAGATGATGGACTACATTCCTGATAATATCATTTCTTTTTTGTTTTGTTTAGTACCCAAAATACCAAATTAGTCCAATCTTAGGCATCTTTGAAACAAATGTGATTCAACTGAAAGTATCCCAGGGGTCTAAAGGAAGAATATGTCCCCAGGAGCCTGGAGGCACTTACACTCAGCTTCAGGCATGTGAACAACACATTTTCAAACAAGATCTGGCAGATGAATGTGTTTCTTAGCCAAAGGAGGGTATGAGAAGCAGAACCCAACTACCTCTGAAGGAAAAGACTGGCAGGAGTCAGCCAGGAGATCAGAGCTCCAGCCAGCCAAGTGGGAATCCAAATCTGGGATCCAGTCATACATGTATAAATTATTCTCCATTATAATTATTGCAAAGAACAAAGTCCTTCTATCAATGCAAAAGTAAACTCAAGCCTCAGTCTAGTAATATCAATGATATGGATTCACAATTACACACTCTCAACAACTGTTTATTCTGTCATTAACTCACATAATATTTTTTAGGGGTTTTTTTTTTTCTCTCCTGAGGCAATTGGGAACATAGGAGCTCTGCAACATCAGCACTTGTGTTTTCCCAGTTGTTCAGAGAATAGACCAATTAGTGGAAATGTGTAGTAATACATGCATTTGGCAGCCATGTTTGTACAAAATGAGGGTAATATTTAAAATAAGACACTTTTAATGGAACATGATGGCACCTGAGAGTATTGTGGAAAAATCTGGTATCAGATACTTCTCAAGAGAATAACTATGGGATTCCTCTCTATAGTACCAACTTGCAACTCTTCAGTCCTGTTGAGATCTTCAATCTGCTGACCCCACCCAGATTTCAGTCCCTAACCCCCTCCCATTAGCTCATTCCCCACCCAGTTTAAATCTCTCCTTTATCATTGTAGTCACCTTAGTGCACTCACCTTGACTCTCTTGTTCTCCTGCTTCATCATACACACAACCTTAATTAAATAAAACTCACATTGTCTCCATGTCTTACCCAAACTGCTTAATGTGACTAGTGAAAAATGACCAACTTCAAGTGGACTCTTAATGCTACCCATCGATCATTTTATATTTCCCTAGACCACTCCTTTCCCACTCCCCTAGACTTGCAGACTTCTCATTTCTCAAAATCTCTGATACCTCCTCTACCATAAGCTTGCTTCCTTTTTCACTGAAAAATCTGCTGCAATCAGAAGAGGACATTTACTAGTTCCCAACACCAGATCTCCCCACCTATTTGCCCGTAAATGCTTTTCCCTTTTCATACTCAAGTCCTTAGATAATCCCATTAGACACATGGCTTTGAACACCACATATGAGCAGTTGATGCCCAAATGTGCATTTTACCATTCTAGGACCTCACTCCTGAATTCCAGAACCATATATCCAGCTGCCCATTTGACTTATCCTCTTAGATAACAAATAAGCATCTCAAACCCAGTATGTTCCAAACAGAGGTCGCTATATTTTTCTACTTTCTCACTTCCATCAAGACTTGACTCAGTCATTTTCTTAGTTTTATCTTCCCTGGCTTCCTTTCCAAAATTTTCTTTTTCCCATTGCCCTGACTTGGGACATTTAATGATCCCTTTCGCTAATTATATATATTTTCCTCTCAGTAGTTATTGCTAACACATTATGTATTTTACTAGTTTTCTTTTGTATTGCTTGTCTCCCTCATGAAAAAAAGGATATTTTTTTGTTTTGCTTATTGCTGTATCACAAGCACCTGGAACAGTGTCTGGCATATAATAGGCATTAGATACATATTTGCGGTATGAATAAATGGGATATGCTAGAAATACAATGTACAATTTCCATTAAAAAATTCAAAGTCTTATGTGCATAAGATTTAGTGCACTTAAAATTATTCTATCTAGCCATTTTTCTAGACTTCTCTTTGATTATTCTCCACCCTGTGTTTGCATGTGTTCATATATACTTGAGAACAATGATGTACATCAAAATTCTTTCCATATTATAAACTACATACATGCAATAAGACATGCACATCTATGCAAAAAGAAATTAACAGCTTCATGACTGTGGAGCTTGCCATAAGAAGCCTACTTGCCACAAAAGGACTTCATTCTCTTCATTTTCTCTATTGCCCTACATCTGTCTTACTGTGCCACCATTTTCTGGGCAAACAGTGCTCTTTATGAATTTCAGCCAATATAGTTTCTTCTGTAAGAAAGTATTTTTTCTTCTTTCTACAACTGAGTGATTTTCATTGTTCAAGATCTTAAATATTTTTAATTTATTTGAGAGAGAGAGAGCAGAGGGAGTGGCAGAGAGAGGGAGAGAAGCAGACTCTTTGCTGAGCAGGAGGAGCCCAATGCAGGGCTCAATCCCAGGACCCTGAAATCATGACCTGAGCCAAAGGCAGATGCTTAACCAACTGAGCCACCCAGGCGCCCCTCATTTTTCAATATCTTACTCAGATTTCTCTACACATCTGTAAAGCCTTAAGTTTCACCAGGTAGAATGATTTATTCTTTCCCTTATGTTCATGGTAGTTAACCTGTCACATTTAGATCACTTGTTTACATGTCTGTCTCCCACACTAAATTATGAGCTTCTCATAAGCTCAGATATCTCTGTACCTTCAGCATTTAACTGAAGTCTGGCACACAGTAGATATTGAATATTTGCTTAAGGCAATCATCAATCCAGAGAATGCTAGTACAACCCTACCTATGTAAATATATTTTTGGGAAATCCGTTGTCAAAATGAAATATTTAAAAGGATTAGCTTCAAGAAAAATAACACAATATACTTCTCCATATTAAGCAACTGCCAAGGCTACCAGAGTCAGAAATGACAAAAATAATAAACTATGAGTTAAATATATTTCATTAGGATTTAAAATTTGAAATTTGGCTTACTTAAAATGATCTGTATAGAAATATAACGATAATTACAAATTCATTTCTAAGTTAAGACATATAGCACTAAAATGATTGAACTTCATTTAAAACTAAGAAAACCAGCTAAAATTAATAAAATCATAAGTAGATACATTTTTTTTTTCAGGGTATGGTTGCTACATGCTTTTTATTAGATCTTTCAAGTTTGTGAAACCAAAAGAAGAACTTCAGAATGTTAATTAGGAACTCTTAATTTTCTCCCTAGTTGTGAATGTTAAAATGGTAAATTTAATGTGGCAATGTTCATTTCGGTGTGAGTTTAAATATCACATTGTGATAAATTCATTAGTTGTAAGAAAGAATGATACTAATATAAAGTTGTGACCAAAAATTGTTAATTTAACAAAACACCTATTATTTCCTTTCATATTGCTATGGCAAAATAATATGGAGATTGACAATGGTTGGGTATCTTAATGTGTAAGTTTATGTGTGAAATTTTTACCACATGCTTTCCCTATTTTCCAAATAGACATTTTAATGTTTTTTCAAGTTAGGTCTTGAAGAAAATAAAAGAGATTTCATTGCACAATTTCTCTGTAAATATTTGCTTTTTATAAACCTATATATTTTTTTCATTATGTAATACTTTAAAGACAACATTGCCAACTGGAATGCAATAATGGTGTAGAAGTTCCAGTATTAAAATTTCCACTGAGATTAAGAAAGAATCATCATGTAATGGCAGTTCTTAGAATTAGAAGCCTGCAAGTGGGTTTTAATTCGTCTGCTCCCACACTAAATTCTTTCTCTGTCCTAGCTAATGAGATGCCTACTTTCCCTAGTAAATTTGGACACTAACTTTCCTTGACAATCTTATTGGGAAGTGGCCTACATTTCATTTATTAGAAGAAGGAATGTGATAGCAGCAATATGAGTTTCTTCTTTTGCTTTGTATCTCCAGAGGCATTTTATTTCAATGTGCAAGTGTGTGTGAGAGAGGAGCGTTAGCTTATCCTCTTGAAATCAGGTAGCAGGAAGTCAAAACAATTATCCTTAGTGCCCACTTCCAAGAGGTCCTGAGGCAAACACAAGGTGGCAATAGGAGAGATTACATTTCTGCTTTCACCAAGGATCCGCAAGGAAACTGGGGTCAGGCAATTCTAGCTAGAGTTCCTGTTTACTTATTGAATGCCTATTATGTTCCAAGCATGCTACAGGAGATCATTTCTCATCTTCATCACTAATGTCAAAACATCCTTGCCAAGAGGTATTATAATTTCCATTTTACAGAAGAGGAAAATGAGGTTAAAAAGCCTAACGAATCTGTCCACCTTTATACAGCTAATATGTGCCAGAGGACAGACTTAGTTCCAGTTTCTCCTGCTATACTTCATTGCTCCCTGGTGTACATAATAGAAATTGGTTTGGAAAGAAGAAGAATATTAGTTTCCAGTAAGGTTCATTTCCCTCTCTTTCCCTGGACATGTAGAGATGGGCAACTTGGAGGGAGAATTGCTTTCACTCTATAGTTTGAGAAAAGAAATAACCTTTCATATTCACAATTTGTCTCTGAGTTACTAGCCCAGTTGCAGGCTTCAAATGGACTAAACTTCATAAAAGGGTTCCCTGCAATACTTCTTCTCAAACATTAGGGCAGAATGAAACCA
The DNA here is from genome assembly GCF_029215605.1 of Mirounga angustirostris. NCBI lineage: Eukaryota > Metazoa > Chordata > Mammalia > Carnivora > Phocidae > Mirounga > Mirounga angustirostris. The sequence goes on along the minus strand of NW_026991720.1, from coordinate 83,526,263 downwards.
TCTGAAGTTTTGGTAAAATGTGCTGATTCTGATTCTGTAGGTTGAGGTGGGGCCTGAGATTCTGTTTTCTAACAAGGTCGCAAGTGATGCTGATGCAGCTGGTCTACGGATCATCCCAGGGCAGCAAAGCTCTATGAAAAGGTAAGACATCTCTCCTTTGTTTCCCCAATTGCAATGGTGGATGGATATAATGGAATATAGATGGAGAGGTCTCCAAATCATTTTGGACAAGAAGACACATGATTCATGGACCCTATCTATAGTTAATTTTACATGTATCAAATCATTTACCCCCATTTCCTTTAATTCTAACTTTCATTGCTCACATTTGACTATTAAACTTCACAGTTTCTTAGAAAAAATATGTAGTGATTTTTTTTAGTATGATTAACATTTATTTTCGGCTTTAGTAAAACTGAGACTATAAAGACAATTGACTTTTTAATGGAGATTTTGAGCTATTTAATTTCATAAACAATGCAATACAATCTTCCACGATGTGGACAAGAAGAGGATCCATTTTTTCAAGTCATAAGTAACATACATATTTTTTGTGTGTTATGTCCTCTATTAGGGAATGAACAGAGGAAGATAATCAAAAAACCAACTTTGTTTTGGTTTTGAACCAAACAACTCCTTTGAACAGAGGAAGATAATCAAAAAACCAACTTAGTGGGAGAAACAGAACTGTAAACAGAAAAGCAGAATGTTTGTGCGTGTGTGTGTGTGTGTGTGTGGTTACAGGAGAACAAGAGACTTTTCCCAGGATCTGGGGAGTAGTGATCAGAGAATGTTTTCACAGAAGAGCTATAACTAGCTTTCACTTGGAGGAGAACATTCCAGACATTGGGGAAAAATGTGTGGATACTCATAAGCATAAAATACCATGGTATAGTTTGGTACATTTGGCTCTAATGATTGTTGAGACAGTAAGAAAAATCAAGACTTCTATGGTAGACCTTAATTCAGGCAAACCCAGACACAGAGAATTCTATAGTCTGGAGAGAAGGAAGCATGAGAAATGAACAGTTGATAACTTCATCAAAGGTCCACCTGTCACCAGTCATAGTTAAATGTGTCTTTCAGATTTGGGGGATATGAACTACTAATAGACATAGTAATAGTTTAATACCCATTTCTTTGTGTCCTGACTTAGATAAATGGAACTAGCCATTGATTTTCTTAAACTCTAATGTGCCAATAATAAAAGACTTATGATTCCCAGGATAGCAACTGCATATCTGCATATTAGGAAATAAAAGTTACCATATGCAGAACCATATGAAGACTTGCATGCACAATGGGAATGAGTTATCATAACCTAGTGATCCACACAGAGCAGAATTTCATATACTACTAACCAATCCCAGCCTCTTTGCATTTTTTCTCTTTAAAAGAAAAGGAGTGAAAGATTTTATTTTTTGAAGTATCTCTTGAACCCAGCACATATTGAAAGAGTAATGTACATAGGTGTGTGGAAGGGGCTGTCTATAATATCTCAAGGAATGATTTATATTCTCTGTTTCTTCCTTTTATAACAAAGAGTGAGGGCCCCTAAAGGATGTGTGTGGAGTCTTACTCATGAAGCATTGTCATAGCTTTAGCTGGCAGAGGTTCATTAGTGGGACCCCACTCTTTAAGCAGATACACACCCTGAATTACCCTAAAGTATATTCATCTGAACAAGAAAAGTCCAAAAAAATAAACCTACTATTTTTTTCTTTTTTTAAATTTTATTATGTTAATCACCATACATTATACCATTAGTTTTTGATGTAGTGTTCCATGACTCATTGTTTGTGTATAACAGCCAGTGCTCCATAAACCTACTAATTTTTTATAGGACTTAACAATTCTTGGATCTAACCTAAAACCCAACCATTAAAATGGAAACTATTTATATCAGTAACTTCATGAGAAGGCTAGTTATAGAATACTTGTCCTACCTACAAAATCACTTAATTTAAATTCTCTTATTATTTTATATCTATCTATATATCTATATCTATATATATCTCACAGATATTTTTGCAGCTTGATATTTTCTAGCTTCTTAGCTATGTTCACTTTTTTTTTTTTTGTAGGATTTGCCACAGGGGACCTTCAAACTGGACACAGAGATGAAATAGGTTTATACTACTAAGAACATACTTGAAAATGATTCTTACTCAGTTCTGTGGTTTAAGTTCAATAGAAGATCAGAGGAAAGGAATGTTTCCTCCTTCTCATGGCCTGGTGTGAATGTAAGGTTTCTACAAGGTGTTAGGCTGACTGCAATAAAATGAAAACTCTACTATATATCATTAAAATGATGATGTATTTATAGAACATGAACCACAAGAGAGCTATACTGAGCACTTTCAATAAACCTCAATTAAAGTGATCAATATTGCTAAAAGAATCTTTAAAAGCACCTCTGACAGAAAACTTCTTTGAGATTAGTTTTAAATGCTGAGATAAACAGACTACTTCAAGGCATAATGGGAAGTAAATTCCAGAGTGAAAGTCCTAACTCTTAGGACCTCAAGGTTATGGCTTGAATGAATGAAAGTTTGATGAATTCTTAAAAAAAAAAAAAAAGGTATTTTTGCCTTTTATACTTGGGAAAATAAAGAGTATCCTATATAAAGACTTTAAAAAACCTTGTGCTAAGTCCTTCTGAACATTTTATGCATGTTTTTCTTAAAATGTTAATTTTTTCTTATCCCTGATAGGATAATTTAGATATTACCTACCAGTCATGGTCCACTTAAAGTCCCACTTCTACAAAGCCTTTCCTTTATGCTGTAGTGTTATTAAAATTTGCACAAATACAATTCTTGATTACAGACTTAGAGCAGTTGCCAATTGTTTCTGGTAAGTCTTAACTCCACAGCCGAAAAGTAAGCTTCCTAAAGTCAAGCTTCACACTATACTTCACCATACAATACCTCATATTAATAAGCAGTCCCTAATCAGTACAGTGACAGCTTTGTTTAAAATGCAAATACCACTAGAAGGGTTTATACCTTAGGTGAGCTTTCAGGGCTCACAAGCTAATTAGCAGCTGAGTTAGCAAGCTATAGCCACTGTCAGATGAGACCTAGAAGGTCCTGGATGCAAAGAACTAAGGAAGGTAAGAATAGAAGAGGATACATTTAGAAAAAAGAGGTGCTTTGGAAGGAGAAACAGAGAGGAAAAGACAAAGCACAAGTTTGCCTAAGCCTGGCCCTATGAACACTTTGATGTTGATAGCAAAGATCCTTTTGAAATATCCCAATAGCAGGCACTCAAGAATTCTTTCTCAGATGGAAAATCCTGACAAAAGGGAGACCCTGGGAATACTCTGGTATAGCTCACCTAGCAGGTGCCCAAACCAGCTAGCCCAATTAGGAGAGTTGTTTGTTGAGCCAAAGCCAGATACATTGTCTTTACACTAGTATTGGTGCATTAGTGTTCATTTATTCAGTCAATCAATCATTTAACAAATGTTTAGTGCACACCTGATATGGGTTAACATGATCTGAGGGCCTAGGGATTCTATTGTGAACAAAATGAACTTTAGAAGGTCTTGCTTCCTGGCTGACACATTAATCAAATAATAATACTACTGTAAACTTAACAATTTTTTGAACCACTGGTTAGTATATTAAAAAAAACAAAAAACAAAAAACTTCTAAGTATATTTGGCAGAGAGAACCACTTTAATGGGGGAGCAAGTGAAAAAGGATAGAAGAGTATTCTGGCATGTGCTAAGGCCCTGTGATGGAAGGAAATCGGAAGCTTTCTGGAAAGAGGACTTATTTTTTATTTATTTTATTATTTTATTATTTTCTTTTTAAGTAAGCTCTACGCCCAACGTGGGGCTTGAACTCATGACCCTGAAATCAAGAGTCACATGGTCTACTGAGTGAGCCAGCCAGGCTCCCCAGAAAACATGGAGCTTTCTAAGCACAAAAGAAAGACTGTTCTTACAAAGTTGTGTGAATTTGGGGCAACTGGGTGGCTCAGTCCTTTAAGTGTCTGTCTTAGGCTCAAGTCATGATCCCAGGGTCCTGGGATCGAGTCCCACACTGGGCTCCTTGCTCAGCAGGGAGTCTGCTTCTCCCTCTCCCTCTGCCTTTCTCCCCGCTCATGCTCTCTCTCTCTAAAAAGAAACAAACAAAGTTGTGTGAATCCAAGATCAAGAATCCTTCAACACTAGGCCAGAAATTCTTTAGCATGGCATTTGGGCTTTTGTTGCCCTCTGAGTAAAAGGGTCCAGAGGGCTCAGTTCTCTACTGTAGGAGAGAAGGCCCCCATCCCTTCTGCCTTTCTTACTGGGCGAGGTGTTTGTGCCTTTGGGGTAGTGCTTGGCAAGACCCCTGACTTCAACAAAACTTTGAGCGGCTTCCAGAGTCACCTGGAATCTTTTGCTAGATAGAGAAAGTCATAGAAACTTTAGGTTGAGAAGATATTAAGAATACCTGTCTGCTTATAGGATTGGTCCATCTCAGAGATGGTCTTAGAGCTAAGGTGATCTCTTTTGATTCAATGGATTATTCTGCCAGCCCTACTCCCAGGGAGAAGAGAAAGGTGAGCAAGTTGAATAGCTGCTCTGGAATTTTAGCTGGGGTCTTATTAATATGGGAACTTCCTGACCTGCAATGCTTCAATCAGAGTCATCAATTAAGCTTCCTTCTTCTCCTCCATTGGCTGACTGCCTGGAAATGAGCCTCCTATTTCATAAGACATGTCATTGTGAGTTTCCTTAAAGACTCCAAAGTTGGATTTGCTTTACTGAGTGAAGAAGAAGAAAGAAGAAAGAAGAAAGAAGAAAGAAGAAAGAAGAAAGAAGAAGAAGAAGCAGCAGAAGAAGAAGCTATTCTGACAGTGTTGTTTCAGAGTAAATATTAAATTTTGAAACACCTTGATTAGAACTTTTTCTTTATCATTATCACTTTCATTGGATTAGGTATATTATTTAATTTGGGAAACCAGACAGAGGATCTATGAGAGGAAACAGAATAATGCACTATTTCTGGAAAATATATTATTTGTCAAAGATACTATTTAATAGAAAGTTGTCTTCATGTTGAGCACCAGGAAAAGAACTAACCCCTATACTATATATTGAGTATATTTTATAAGCCTTAATATGCTTGAGATATACAGTATCTACTTTAACCTCTGATATCTGTGAATCACTTGCACTGATAATTCACATCATAACATGGTTCTAATCTTTTTTTAGGGTACTACCTAATGCAGTCAAATAGCAATACACTTATATTTATTTATTTTTCCACTTATATTAAACATCTGCTATCTTCAGAGTAAGCAATTGAGGTCTCTGAACTGAGACTGCCACATGCTGTATGACCTAGAGTACGAGTTGAAGATATGACAGATTTAGAAGAGAAACATACCTGAAATTGAACAGAAAATTAAAGCATTTTAAACTCAGTGGCTTGTACTTATTTAATATCATGTTGCCACCTAATAAGACTTTTAAAAATTGAAAATGGAATTCAGGGTAGTAGAGTTCTAAAAGTAACAGAAAATGGAGGCTAGAAAGGAGGCCGTTATTACTCAAGATATTTTCAGAAACTTAGAAGTTTTGTGTTCAAAAACAATTAAAAATAATAATTCAGCTAGGGTAAAATATCTTTTTCTGAAACATGATTGTTTTATCTCAACTTTTCTCCCTTCTATGCCACAGGCACCATATGAACAACTAATTTTACTCCTAGGAAATTTCCTATTTTCCAAACTTGGAAGCTATACTGAAATTTATTTCAACATGTGGCTTTTTCTTTTTCAGCTCTCATTAAGAACTTATTGGTACCCTGAGGGTCACTCAGGCATCACATGCACCTCATTACAAATATTTCTTATTAGTCCTAGATTTTCTTGGTTCTCCCTTGATAGCTGCTGCTCTGTGAACTGCTTTTACATTAAAGCTATTTTGCTGCTTTTGGGGTCCCTGGGTGGCTCAGTCATTAGGCGTCTGCCTTGGGCTCAGGTCATGGTCCCAGGGTCCTGGGATCGAGCCCCGCATCAGGTTCCCTGCTCGGCGGGAAGCCTGCTTCTCCCTCTCCCACTCCCCCTGCTTGTGTTCCCTTTCTCATGTTCTCTCTCTGTCAAATAAATAAAATCTTTAAAAAAAAAAAAAAAAGCTATTTTGCTGCTTTTAAAACAAAATTCCATTGGTGGAAAGTTCCCAGGGTTCATGATTCTTTGTATGCAATTCTTTTGTATGTTATGTATTATCTGGTTTAAATATCAGTGACATCTAGGTCCTAAAACAGCTGGTGAGCTATGTCCTTAGTTGTATAAACATGGTCCTCTCATTCTAGACCTCTGAAATTTCTCTGGGTAAAATGCCCTCACCTGTAGTCATTAACAATATTTAAGAGAGACCCTACTAATCCTCCCATGAATGTTGAAATCCATGTTTTCATTGTGTTATCTATTGTTTTGTTCATTGTTCAACTATAATTGCATCAATTTCCCCAAAGCACACTATGTACCATAGTCAAATTGTCCACATGTATAAAAGTGGTAATCAGATCTGCATGCAGTGTTAAAGTTTCACTTCTGCCGTTCTACTAAAGAGGCAAATCCCATTGTTTCATCAATATTATTCCAAACAGACTCCAAGAAAATGTGTTGTAACTCCTGTCCTATGGAAAAGTGTCCAAGATGCAAACCTCTAAGGGATCCTACAGCAGTACAAGCAGTATACTATCTAAACCACGTAGGGAGCTGTTTCCATAATGCAGTTAAAAACACTGTACTAGAAGTCTTACTTGTCATAACGTAGAGGTGACTTCATGCCATCTTTCAGAAAGTCTTGAGTTTTTTTTTCAAATTCCCATAATTAGGAAACTATCATACAATTTACAGAATTGCTGTTTCTGCACGAGGCACACACTATTGTACTCTTTCTTCTGCATCCTCACATTGTCCTCTCTGGGGGTTAGTGCTGTACTTCTTACCTAAAATATGGAGAGCCCAACCCTTCCCACCTGAACTCAGTCTACACTCACACGATCATCTTAGAACGTTGTATAATAGAGAACAACCCATTTCACACACACCCTCCCCCCATCCAATAACACATTCTCTTAACCAGGGTCTCAAACACATAGCTCTCTGCTAAAGCGCATCCTGCCTCTGCTGGTTGGAGTTTTCACAAACCGAAGCCTAAATAAAGGAACAGTGTGGCTGCTATAGAACGTCCACTCCCTGCTCAGCACAGGAATTCCTTAATAAGCACATGAGTAGTACAGGACAGTAGTATATCACCTCCCTGCATTCTAACTCTGGGACATGATCCTTCTCCTGGCACCGCGAGTCACGATTCAAAAACAGGGGGAAAACAGTAAGATAGAAGACGGCAGCTTTATCTTTTCAGAGATGGATGATAGGCAAGTATCCCTATGTTTTTACCTGTCACTTCCCATGCGGAGAGTCCAAATGTAAAGTACCACACATGCGTGCGTCTTTTCTTGGGGGAAATTGTTGACGAGCCCGCTAAACAACAACAAAAAGTGCTTTATATTGTGTCCAAAGAAATATAGTCTAGGCTTTTAAAAATGGAAACGTGATTGCCAGAAAAATATCTTCTGCTTGCCTTGCTGGGTAGTTTGTACTTGAAGTAAAACCGTCACCACCCACTCCCCATTCAACCCGAGATCTAAAAAGGCAGGTGAACTGAAAGGAACCAAGAGCCTATCCGTCCCTATCAGAAAACAACCATAGGAGCAAATCACGTTGGAGGAAGGCTCGACAACCCGAAGAGACCATCTCCTCAGGACTGGGAGGAGAGATATGGAGCCATTTTTCACTAGGTTCACCAGAAAACGTCAGCTCACAGCTGCTAAAGCACTGCCAGAGCGCATCTTAATTTGGTCAAAAGGGACCCAGCCAGTCACCCTCACAGAACATTTTCTTAGAGAGTCCATTACAAATCGGATCCCCTCTGCTTTGAGCATCTTCTTGATATAGTCTTTGGCAATTGCACGGCACAGATCTGTATCCAATTCAAAACTAAATGCCTTCCCCCATTTCCTCTTAAAATCATGTGAATTAGACACTTCTGAGCTTACAGTTAAAAAAAAAAAAAAAGGAGGAAGGAAAAAAACCCACGTCTCCCCACTCCCAACCCTCCTCCAGCTTCTTGACTAATACCTCTGGGCAGTTTACTTCAGAATAGAGCAGATTCTTGAGTGCACAATGGCAAACTGGCATGCAAGTCTCCTATCACAAAAAGCACAGGCAATGCTTTCTTTGTAAAAACACAGGAAAATACACATGCTGGAACAAAAGGCACTCTATCTGCACAGCAAGAAACGAGAGAAATCATGTGTTTGTTTTACACACATCTATAACCAATTATAAAAAAAAAACAAACGCCTTGGCATCTATTTTAATGATGACATATTGTATTCTTTCCTCAAACCAGGTCCCGATAAAATAAAATTTTAAGCTTTGGCTCCAGTGGGAGGTAAAACATACTCTGCCATGAGAATACCTGGTGTGTGTCTTTGTTGGTAGGGTGCCATTTCAAACTTATTATATTTGAACTCAATTCTGTGGGAAATGAAGATAAGGCAAATTCAGTCAGATATCTCTGAATTATTCTGACATTACGAGAAATGCCAAGTCAGCAGATATTTGCTGTTTACAGTTCACAATAACCTAATCGTGCATTTGCAGCCTCCTGGAGCAAAATGCTAACTATTCACCAAACAGCCACCTGACAATCTCGGGCTCAAACACACATTCTGACTCAGAAGGAGACATCATGACGGCTCTCCACTGGCCGTATTGAACAAAAGCTCCGCAGGCAAACGGGAGGCATTTGGTAATGAAGTGAGAGTCAAATCAAGTTTAGGTTCACATCTGGTGGAATATGGCACTGCCTACCCAGCGGTTGAGGAGCAGGAGGGTTTGGAGGTTATAAATAGAAAACACACACATATACACAATATAGATATTTAAGCCAGACCGGGGTCAGTTTCAGCTTACTAACCTAGAGCTCTGTTCAAAGGAAGCAGAGAAGCCGCACGTCCTCTCCCACCTTTCCATGGTCCTCAGTCAGTGTCTTCTCAAACCACCTGTACTGATCCAACCCATTCTCAGATAATATAATTTTCTTGATAGAAGTAGTCTCAGCTGAGCTTTGCTTTTTTCAGCATGGATGTCCAGAATTTTCCTCTTTAAGCCAGACACAGCAACAAAACTGCCGCTGAGGTCTTTTGTTTTCCCCTCCTCTCAAAGATGAAGCATGCAGCACTTCTCTCTCTCTCTCTCTCTCTCTCTCTCCCTCCCTCCCACCCTCCCTCCCTCCCTCTTTCCCTCCCTCTCCCTCTCTCTCTCTCTCCCCTCACACGCTTTTGCTCTCTCCCTCCGTTTCTCTTTCCCCAACCCCCACCAGCAACCTCACTCGATTCCGTTCAGTTGGGGTCATTTACATCTCCCAGCATGAGAACCTGTGTTCTGTAAGCGCCTGTCTCTCACTTTTGGGTTTCCTCTGCGAAAGGGAGGGGGGCGGCTCTAGGTGAAGTCAGGTGACCCCTCTGTTAAAAGCCAGATAGATGGATGGAGTGTGTGAATTTTAATATACACACAGGCACATTTACATTACAAAGCAGCGAAGAAAATCTAGCTTCTAGGGATTAGGCATTTTTGTTTTTGATTTCATAGTCCCATTTTAGCAATTAAGAGAAGCTAATATAGTATAATGAAATGTAATTAAAGTTTTCAGTGTTAATAACAAGGCTGCATACTTTCAGAATCATCGAACTGAACCATTCTTTTAAACTTGTAAGCATGACTTTCTTTTTCTTTCAAGGGTCAAAGAATCAGTCATTTTACTATTTACACGCCTTTTCCAACTGGCCCTGTCTTTGACATCTAGTTCAACTATCTCAGTTAAGGACCATCAAAGAAGACCAAATAACAATAAGAAGAAGAAGGAGGAGGTGGAGGTGAAAAGACAAAAAAGTGACAGAAAACCAGAGTATATTGCATGGATAGAAATCAATAGTTTCCTATTGTAGAATTAGATTTAATAATGAGCAATTTTTTTGGCTCTCAGGCAAATAACTCTTCCCTTCTCTGCTTCAGGGTCTCTGTCTAAAAATAGAAAACTCCCCTCCCCACCAATCAAGCAAGCATGGCAAAGAAGGATGTCCAGGTAGATATACCACTCAGGGCACCAGGTACAGAAGCTACTGGAAAAACTTGTGCTAACCTTGTACAGTGTTGAAGATAAATTTATAGTCTACAGACTTCGATCTTAACGAATAAATTTGCTACCACCTCGTTCCCTGCTCCAAAGTTTCTGAGTGCAGAGCATCTCTTTTATCTCTACCATTAAATAGGAATGAAATGCAGTCTGCTCTTAGAAACACTGCAAAGAAAAACAAGATAATCTCCACAAACTATTTTGACAACTCAAGATAAAAAGTACTCTGTGAAGCTAAATGACAAGTAATTAGAAGGAGATCAACAAGTTTGGCGAGAACAAGTATCAGAAGAAGAATCCCTTATTTGGCCTTTGGTGTGTTATGCATGGATTCTGAATTTCAAGAACAGGGGGACACACTGGTGCCTCCACAAGAGGAGAAGAAGAAGAGAGCGGACATAGAATCACATTATCCCTGCCTCAAAAGATAACATTTCAAACCCTTACACAAACAGCCTCTCATTCTCTCGAGAGTGCTGTCAGGAGAGTGCTGCGTTTACTGCTGGGACCAAGCACTCCACCTGAAATACACCCAGGCCCCTCCATGAACACCACTCAGGGGTAGACACAGAATGAGTAACAGCCATTCACTCTCCTTGCTTGTTTTGTATTTTAAAAGCTTTACCTTGGGCGCCTGGGTGGCTCAGATGTTTAAGCGTCTGCCTTCGGCTCAGGTCATGATCCCAGGGTCCTGGGATCGAGTCCCACATGGGGCTCCCTGCTCTGCAGGGAGCCTGCTTCTCCCTCTGCCTCTCTCTCTCTGTCTCTCATGAATAAATAAATAAAATCTTAAAAAAAAAAATAAAAGCTTTACCTTGCATGGAGAAGATCCTATTTAAGCTTTTAAAATAAATTATGTGCAAACTGGCTGCAAATTTAGCTTTAGTGTGTGTGCTACAAAAATTGGCACCAAGACACTGGACAATAAAAAAAGATCTTCCCTCAGAAAAGTTGGCTTAGGCAAATTTAGGAAGACCTAAGATTTTGTAGGATGAAAACATAAAGGATTCAATTTTACAGTCGCTCATAACCAAACTAGCTGTTCTTTAGCCTTTATTTTTCCTTTCTAGCATTGGGTGTCTTCATTTTGCATTTGCCCTTCTTTTTTTTTTTCCTCCACCTCACCCTCTGGCCTTTCTTCTTTTGGCCATGGTGTCATTTTCCTTGAATATGCAAAATGTTGACATCAGAGAGAGACAGGAAAGACATCTTCTATTATGTCAGATAACGCATGGGCTTTAACTCAAACTCCAGTGTATGGCAACTTCCAAGCTCCATGCTATTCTAACAAAGAGGCATGATGAAAAATGAACTTTAGACTGCATATTTTTTTATTATTAAAAATCAAAGGATCTTGATTTTAAAAGGCTTATTAAAGTTCACCACTGACAGGCCAATGCAAAAAAAAAAAAAAAGGATGAAAATAATTTAGCAAAAATATTCCAGCAAATAACCCCAGTCATCTTTTTCAAATGTCTTCCATTACTCAAGGAACAAACTAAAGTACAGACAGAGTGTGAAATAAATCTTTACTCATGCATTCATTTATTCAACCAATGTTTATTGAGCAATTCCTTTGTGTTAAGCACTATTCTAAGCACTGAGGGGTACAAGGTAAATAAAACAGAGTCTGAACCCTTTCAGAAATAGATAATATGTAGCACCGACATATAAGAGATGTCAGTGCAAAATGTTATGGAAGGTCAGAAAAGTGGGGGTGGGATTCTCCTTAGTGGGATGCAGGATGGTTACAACAGAAGAGGTGACATTTGAACTGAGCCTTTAAGCATGTGTCAGTTTTCTAGGGAAGAAAGCAGATACGAGAGGATTTCAGGCCACGGGACACAAAAAGCATGAACAGAGACTTGTGTGCAGTGTGGTATGGTTGGGATACAGGCTGCTTGGGGCAGAGTGGCTTGGAAGGTAGATCAGAACAGGCTGTGCATGATCTTGAATGTTCTGCCCGAGTATCTGTGCTTTATCTGAGATGCAATGGCAAGCTATGTAAGGATACTTGGCTGGTAAATTATTTGTTTTATAAAGATGATTTTGGTGTGACGTGGAGGGTGGATTACAGCCTTGTTTCCCAAACTTTTCCTAATGATAAGAATTACCTGCAAGTGATAGTAAATACACGGATTCTTGGGTTCTACTCCAAATCCAGAGAAGGTCAGGGATCTGAATTTTTAACAAATGTCCCAGGTGATTAGACATAAGGATACTTACACAGAGAGTTAATATTCTCAGGATCGTTATTAAGCCAAATAAAAGACTTCTGCTTCTTTTACACTTAAATAAGGGATTTTTACATAAAGGTTGGGGACACTTATCAGAATCAAATATGATGAATGTGCTTATTTTGAGCCATGAAACAAAATGATATACAATAGCTCATACAATCTAATTTCTATCTTATCTTGTGTGAAACCTTTTGTCCTGTGAGGGTGAATTTATTTATCATCTCTCACTCACATCAGGGTCTTTCTTATGTCTGTGCTTCTGATTCCCCTTCCTGGTATGACCTCCCATTCCTTTTCCCATCTTCACTTTATCCTTCAAGGGATTCCCTGCTACCATCGGGCACATGAATTCACCCCTTCTCTAGTATCGTTTGTACTTAAGGCGTATTGATATTACAACAGCAGAACGTGAAATAATTCCAATATCAAACACTCATATTAGTGCCAGGGGATTTAGCTTTTACATTGTCACAATGATTCTGTAAGGTACTAATACTACCACTTAACCATCGAGGAAAGTGAAGTCTGGAGACATTAAATAATTCACCAAAGGTCAGAAAATTAATAAGTTTCTGGATTAGGACCCAAGTCGGTCTCTGCTACATGATTAATATCGTACCACATCTTATTCCCCAAACATCTGGAACCCAAAATTTAGTGGTTGATTAAATCAGTAGATAATGTTATTACTCTCTTGCTTTCTACCCCTTTGCATACTAATGGCTCCGTTTGAGGAGTTGGACTCTGTCTCTGGGTTTAAAGCCCTTCTCTGCCACTTTCAAGCCAGTGTGACCAAAGGTGAGTCATCTAATGTCTCTGTCCCTCAGTTTCCTAAACTATCTCATAGTTTCATTTGAAGCGAGAATCCATGTTAAGTATTCAGTACCGTGCCTGAAACAATTAGATACGCAATGTTAGTTATTATTTTTTATTATCAGTATTGTTACTATTATTATCAAGTGAGAAGCAAATTTTCAGTTTATCTCCATATGAGTTTTCCATCTCATCTGGAGATATGAAGGGGTCAAAAAGCACCACTGACTCTGTGTATTATTAAATGTAGTTAATATAGTTTTCACTCCAGTTTACAGAGCTACAGTTGATTTGATCAACTCAGGACAATGCACCAACTACTATTTAAATAATCATAAGCTACACATATTGCTTTATTATTAGATCTGTAATGTATGGTCTCTTGAGACATTTGTGATGTTTTCCTGGCAGGCAGAAAGTAGGAATTACACAATTTTTAAAAAGCCAACACTTGCATTTTAGCAATAAGCTGAATATTAATTCTTCTTAAAAATCAATTATACTTGCTTTTTGGACAAACTACTGTCTTTTTTTTTTTCCAAAATAAATATGTCCAATATTTCCATGGAATATTTCCTTACCTTCTGAGGCATGTTTACTAGCAAACAAAATTTCTTTTAACTATGCAACGTTCTTGTCAGTTAAGTGCACACTTAGTGTAGATATGGTATTGTGCTTCTATGATATCAAAACCAAATAAACAGCAGATGTTATTTGTCAGTGGGAAAAAATTCTGCATGAGAATTGTGATTGTCACATTTTGCAAACAATCGACAAACATAATCTCAAGAAAATTCTCTTCTTTTTTTTTTTCAGTTATATAAACTGTTGATCATAACAGGAAAAGATTGTACCATTGGTGGTTTGTTTGAGTGTGGACTAACTGGTGTATTACTCCGTAGACCATTGGGTGTGAGTGTAGATGGCTTTTGGGTTGGCAGTTATAGTTAATGTTTGCAGAGTCCAGATCTCTGGGAAATTTCTCTCCCTGCCTTATAGGCTGCATAACAATTTTCATCGAAAATAACTCATCTCTTTTTTTGACTGCTTATGCCAAATTAATGCATTTTCAGTCACTGTCAAAAGTATCCTATTCTACTTGAGGATGGTTATATGGATGTGCATGCATACATAATTATCACAGGCAATGGTTAAAAGAGAAGAAAAGCAAAAAGCAGAAAATTCCTGCTGCTTTGGGTTTTTCTTTAGTCTTGACTAACCAGCCAAAGCAGGTGCTTTAAGAATGGCCTTTAAATATTGCATGGTGTCAAACATACAGAGCCTTAGCAACCCTGGCTTCACCATCTCCTGCCTGTGATGATCTCTGTTGCATAGAGTTCTCAGGCATAGATGAAATAATCCATATAAAGTGCTAGGCACAGTGCCTGGCACACCATCAGGGCCACTACCATCATAATCAACATCACCACCATCATCATCATCATCATCATCACCACCACTTCCACCATCACCACCATTATCATCCTCTTCCTACTCATCGTCATCACCAAGATTTTCATTTACCAGACACTGCTCTAAATAAGCACACAATAATAGTAACTTCTGTTATTATTGTTACTATATTCTTGTCTTTTGCTGGCCTTCAGTTCATGACATTGCATATTCTGAGCCTATTACCCTGATGGAAAACACACTATCATGTCCCAAATCAAAACAAAACCTTACATTTAAATACCTTTCAGTATATGAAGTAGGGAAAAAAAAAAAAAAACATAACACGCTTTCCCTTTCACTAGTCTTTCCTCTCTGTAAACAAGTCTCAGGCTCAGACCTTGCACAGGGAAGGTCCTCCCTGGATGATTTCTAAGTCTTCTGAAAGCAATTCATGAGATATTATGAATCCTCACAAGAATATGCTTCATATGACTGAAGAGACTGAAGCACAAGTAGAAGTGCTTTCTGTACTGAGTGGGCATAAATAAATTCCATTGTTGACAGCTGTCCTTTATGGATCTGCATTTCTGATCTCATAATGAATCATCCCACTTGTGACTCCTGAAAACTGGGATGAATTGTGATCTTTTATCTTCTCCAGAGGCTCATGCTTTTCCATAGCCTTTCATCTACTGACCTTGCAGACCCCATCAGATGGACATAAAGAGGGCATTTATGGGGTCTCTTTCTCTACAAAACAAACTCTGCCTTTGCTGAGCCTAGACAAGACTGTGAAGTGAGTGTAATATGTCATCCATATCTTCCACCCTTCCTTCCTCTGCCCTTTAAATTACTCCCTTTAAATGGCACTTTCTCTATCACCTTCCAAATCCTTCCTGATTTTGATGCTCACCTCATAACAAAACCAAAATTCAGTAGAATGCACTGTGTAAATTTGTGTGTGTTACCTGAAGTAACACTTATTGTCTTAGTGATTTGGATGGCTTGTATAATCTCTTAAAATGTAAACATTCCTGGGAAGTAGAAACTAAATATGGTTTCTAGGAATTTTAAACCATTGCCTGAAATATGTCTATTTAAATGGACAGAACTCAACAAAGCGTATTTCTTTCAAAGCCCAATTTCAATTTGTGAAGGAAAATGAATGGGGAGGAAGCTATGTACTCTGAGCTGACTAACCTAGCATTGGAAAAAAGGGCAGTGCATGGCCACTTTGGTTTTGAATCATAACTCCACCATGAACTGACTGTATGACTTTGGGCAAGATAGCTTAAGGCTACTATGCCTTAATTTGCTCATCAGTAAAAAAGAGAATATAGTGTCTAAAAGTAAGTGCAATCATGAAATAGCTAGTACAGACTATGGCACATAACAAGCTCTCAGGAAATAGGATTTTCGTTCTTGTTCTTCCTAAGTAGTCACCTACTAAATAGTTCCTTTGTTCTATGGGTCATCTTCCATGAGTCACCTGATCTGCTCACAGCTCTTCAATTCACCTGACATTGATATTAGTATCTTTCATCATCAGAGGCTTCACTATTCAAGTAAGATAGACTTTTGCAGGGGGTCTAAATTTTAGTCAAGTAATCTACCTTTCTCGAGGCACCAGACCAACTTAATAAAATCAAAATCAAATTAAATTGGATTGAGAAAGAGGGAGAAGAATAAGGCAAAGAACGAAGAGAGGGTAGACAAAGAGAGAAGAGAGAAGAAATAGTTAAATGATCTATCTAAAGGCCTAGAGGTGGTACCATAGGCAAGTAGAGAAAGTGCAACTGAACTTTATTAGAATTCAAAAGACCCTGGCCTTGGATTACTCATTTAATATCAATGACATTGTCTGTGAAATAAAGATACTGAACTTTTCCCAAGACCTCATCCAGCTCATAGATTTTGGTTTCATGAGATTAGAAAGTAAAACATTTCTTGAGGACCCTTCACTACCAAACCCCATTAGTCCCCATGATACTGGGGAGGGTGGGCTCCCATTGACTCAATCTGACTCTGCTACATACTCCACCTATATTATCTCAATTAACCTCCACGGTAGTATTACCATCCCTACTTTCAATTTTTGGCTCAGTGAGCTTTTCCAAAGTCAAACAGGCAAAGGGACAGAGCAGGGATTAACAGCACCTTCTAATACAAAGCCCCAGGTACTTTTTATTGCACCATGCTGCCACCCTCTGGGACAGAAGTTGGGAATAAAGCTATATAGAAATTAAACCTTCATTGAATGACTCTAACAGTGATATTTTAGATAAATGTGAAAAGTTCTGCAACCATCATTGAAATTTGAGGAAAACACGCCCTGTTATGGCAGTGATGCGCTGCTCAATGTTTAACAACTGGCACTATGGAAAAACAAAAAGAAACAAACAAAAAAAACTGATTGGTAGCTTTTGTCAATTTCTGCAGAGTAAATATGCTACCATAGCCAATTTCAAGCTATCAACTTAAAGTCACTCAACTGGAGATGGGGAGAGATGTACATAAATAGCTCTTTTAAGACAATGCTAGTCATCTCCTGCATATCACTGTGTGTATGTACGTGTGTGTGCGCGTGTGCGCGTGTACGTGTGTATGAACCTGAAATTATACTCCACCTTAATTTTCTTAAAAAATACTGAAAACCCAAAACATAGGTCCAAATGCTTTTCAAGTAACTCTGAGTGCCATGTGTTTCAATTAAGCCCTAATAAGTTTCCTTTTTTGGTCAAATATGCAGATTACTCATCTACCTCTTTAACTTTCAAAATATAACTGTCAATAATCCAGGCAAATAAAAGAAAACCAAACCCCAAGCTCCCAATATTGACCTTCTTATTTCCTTGTGGAATACTGCGTGGTTCTTACATGTTTTCAAATGAATACTTTTTAAGATTTCTTTTTTTTTTTTTTTTTTTATTTGAGAGAGAGAGTGAGAGAGAGAGAAAGAGCACAAGAGGGGGAAGCGGGAGAGGGAGAAGCAGACTCTCTGCCGAGCAGGGAGCCCGATGTGGGACTCGATCCCGGGACTCCAGGATCATGATCTGAGCCAAAGGCAGTCGCTTAACCAACTGAGCCACCCAGGCGCCCCTACTTTTTAAGATTTCTTATGAGATGTGTAGGTTTTCCAGGAAGCACCAAGGCAGGGTTTCCCCAGTAAACTAGCAGGTGACAACTGCAGTATTTGTCCGTACTGTCTCAGCAAAGGGCCATTAGGGATACCTGAACAGAAAAAAAAGACAAAACTATCCTCTGGACCTGCGTTCCTTATTCCTCACCTTAAAATGCCATAACTGCTTGAGTTCCTCTGGAATAAAAGCAAGGTGACTGACAGGTTGTAGGGAAATTGCATGCAGAATTTATGTGCCCTGTGAGCAAGCAGAAGGGTTGTCATTTGCTTAAACACCTCACAAATGATATTTGGATAAATTGCTTGAGGAATGACTTCTGATTGCTGAGACAACTTACTGCATCTTATTCATTTCTTCTGATTGTGAGATACAGAAGTAAGACTATTGCAGAGGGTTAAATGTGGAGAGTATTCCATGTAAGGAAATTTACACAAACGCCTGAATTATTGCCTATATAAATGTGCAGAAATTCCTCCCCACCCACTAAATAAAGGGAAAAGAGAAAGGACCCTGAAAGCATCACTGCTGTTCAGAGGAAAATGAGATCTGAACTGAGGAACAACTCACTTTTTAAAAATTATGATAAGGGGAAAAATCTTAAAATTTCTATTGTTATCTACAGCACAAATATCTACAGATATCCACTTATATCTGAGGTTAGCCTACATAGTAAAAAAAACAAGATGTACTAAAAAATTAAAATAAGAAAAAATGTTTTACAATGGAAGAAATAATGCTTAGGACTAAGCTAAAGCAAAGGATGTTAACATCAGGAAGAATATCCTGTTAGCTTAGCAGGCACCGGAACAGATGGCTGGGGGAAAAAAAAAAAAAACACCCCAAAACTAGATCTTAGACACTGAAGCATTTTTTGCTTTGAAATCTTCATGAATGCAATGTAAATATCTCTCTTCGATTGCTATTTTTCTTATATTAAAGAGCTAAGAGTAACTCTTTGGAGTTTCTTTCTAAATGATTCTTTAAAACTCCACACTGTCCTAAGTTTTAGATGACTTCATAAATAATGAACATGATAAAAATGAAATTAAAATAAAAGCATGATTCAGATTTTTCGAAATGTGGGAAGGTCTCTAAATTTCAGGTTGTTAATTTAATAAATAGAATTCATATCTAGTGAGATTAAAGATAGCACAAACTTGAGTCAGTCTGAGTTTCCTCCAACTCAGGAGTCTCAACAATCAAACAGGACAGCTGGAGTAGGAAGAGAGAAGGATTCATCATAAATCCCTGAGGTAGAACAAACAGGTCTTAGTAAACAAAGGGATGTATGGTCATGTACAAGGACAATTTGAGGGTGACTAATTCCTAGCTTGAGTCATTTCCCATTCTCCCTTGCCCCCACCTCAGTTCACCTTTCATCTTACATCCTACAGTTAATGAGGGATGGGTTAGTCCTTTGATAAAGGGTGGCAGATAAAAATGAGCTTGATTTTGAACAATTCTATCTGGAGAAACTGCCAGAAATCCAACTGGAGATCTTAAGAAGTCTGACCTGGGAATGTAGTATTGGGAGGCATCCAGGGCATAACTGAGTCCTCTCACTGAAGTGAAAGAATGGGGGGACGACACCCAGCAAGAGACTAGGAGTAAGAAAAGGGAAAAGGAAACATCAGTATTTGAGGTGAAAGGAAAGGATTCAGAGCCATTAAATGACAGTGAGAAAGACTATCCAAAAAACAAAACTAGGAGACAGCCATCATCTGTGTGGAGACTGCCTGTGGGTCAAACAGATGAGACCTGGGGAAAGGCTGATGGATGTGGGTGGCACCTACGAGGTTTCTCTGTAAACTTGGAGAGCACTAAGCAGGTCGCTGGAGGAGAGACTGGAAGGAGACGAGGTGGAAAACAGTGGCCTCCAAACCCGTTTATCTCTCCCAATCTTCTTGGCTGCTTTAAAAATACAAATTCTTAAGCCCCATCCTTGGAGATTCTGAGTCAGTAATGAGTTTTTAATCTCATGTCTGTTGTTGAATTTTGATCATACTCTTATATGACTCTTAGAGTATTCCATTTTTTAAATTTTTATTCTCATCTTCCATCTAGTCGGCAAGGACCTTGTAGGTAAGAATTATGTCTCTCATGCTCTTATTCCCCATACCATCTAACCTGAAAAATAATAGGTACTCACTAATATGTGTGGATTAATTGGTCATCTTACTACTGTTCTTTAAGATAAAATCATCCAGGTGATCAATTTCAAAGGCTGTAAAGACTTAGACCCATACTTGAATAAAGACTGGTGTATCTTTTGATAACAAAACAAAATTCTGATGCTAAAATAAAATCTAAAAGGTGTCTTGAAATGGCCAGGAGCAAGAAAAAGAATGTTTTCCAAAATGATTCATGACATACAGCCATGTCGGCTTTATTTTGGGAAGATGTTGATTTGATTTGGAGATGGTTAAATGTGTCACTCTAAAAGTGTATGTGTTTTCACATGATGTGAAAAAACATAATTATAGCTGTCCCTTGATAGCCTATTCATTTACAGCGCTATTTTGGAAACAGTAAGTTTCAAAATTGGTTTCCAGTTTTGGAAGGAAGTTCCACTGTATAGTAGCTCTGGAGCTTTGCCCCCTATAGATTTTCTCCATTGGAATTCAATAAAATTTAATCGAATTACAATGGGTGAACCCACAAGGTGTCCATTGCTGGCTCTCAGATTAAGGAACTCTCTTTCCTCAGGCATTCACACCTCCCAGTGCTGAGTCCTGGGAACGGTTTTTAGAGAGCATCTCTGTACCAATGAATACCTGTGTGCATTAGTAAATAGCAAAATAACTACTGTAGTGAAATCACATTTAATTTTAGGAATCGAAGAAAAACTCACTATGTTTCTATTCTAGCACACAGGATGTAGCTTACTTCTTTAAAATGTCAAGCATACAGACACAGATTTTATTTAAAGAACATGGAAACACTGCTTTTCTTCGTTGATTGACTCTAGGATATAGTCTTTTCCCATCAGGAAAAAGATAAGTTGATATGTTTTCTGAATGGGCATACCAGTAACATTGTCACCGTGTATCAGGGAGCTTCCAAAAGCATTATCTCATTTTGTCATTAAAACCACCAATCAGGTAGCCACAGTAAGTATGGTAATCCCAGTTTTTCAGATAAGAAAACTGAAGCTCAGAAAGGTAATCATTAAGTGTAAACCAGGTTTGTTTCTTTTTTTTTCCTGTATTTTTCCTTTCCATTAAATAATGCAATCGCTAACTACTTTCTGCATCATTCTAAACATTCTATCTAGGCATGCGTGTGCCTGAGTTAAGATAAACGGGCCTTTTCTTCATGCGTATATGTAAAGTCATGGGGAAAAAGTATTCCTATTTCCCTTTACTTACATTTATATCTATATGTTCATGAATGCAAAATACACACAAAAATTCAAATTAACTAAGGAAATAATAGTAATCACCGGAGAGCTTTGTTACAACATGGTTTTGAAGCTATCATTAAACTGTGGAAAATGAAAAATAAATGACACTAAAATATTTTAAAAAGAGATAAAATCCACACAAGAGGAATGCTTTCAATTTTGTTCTGCTTCAAGTTAGATTCTTTAAAAGTAAATTAAGTTTATGCAAGTCTGAATTTGCAAACAAAATAGACATTACATAGTTTTGTTTTAGAAGCCACTTTAATTGGTTGTATAGGCCAACAGTATAATATTGTGTAAGTGTTCTGTTTTTATTTCCACAAATCTGGAAAAGTCCTAAGAGGTATTAATGAGAAGAAATTGCAGATTTATATTTTTTCAAAAAACTATTGACCTGAAAAGCTCTTAACAAAAGCTTTGCACAATGAATTGTCTATTTTGCCATCATGTCAAAACTACTGCCTTTGATACAACTCACTTTTCCTCTCTGGGCATATATATAACATTTTTGTTTGTACTCTGTTATTTGTTTTCTTTTTTGGGATTTAAAACTATGTCATTTACTCACATAACTGCTCTTCTCATGGCCGTATCTTTACTTCTTGCTTTTAAGAAAACCATGCTATTTATTTCTCCTCTTTCCTGTCCCATGGGTGAGTCATCTAACTTATTTGAGCAAAGTGTCCATATCTATAAAGTGAAAAGTTGGACAAGATATTCTTTATGATCCCTTCCAATTTTTTTTTTAAGATTTTATTTATTTGACAGAGAGACAGAGAAAGCACAAGTAGGCAGAGGCAGAGAGAGAAGCAGACTCCCCGCTGAGCGGGGAGTCCGACGCGGGACTTGATCCCAGGACCCTGAGATCATGACCTGAGCTGAAGGCAGATGCTTAACCGACTGAGCCACCCAAGTGCCCGATCCCTTCCAACTTTAAAGCTTTATGCAGTTTTAGAGAAAACCTGAAGAGTCACACAATATGGTGTAACACTAAAGGATAAAGACGAGGAGTTTCTTTTTCACTCTCTGTGAATTATTCTGGACACTTCCCCGGTTGATACTTCAGATTCTAAACAAGTACATATTGAGAATGTGGGACAGAGAGAGACAGAAATGGTGAAGCAGGTGGAGAGAGACAGAGAGGGACTACTAGACATTTGTGGATCACATAGGTGTATTAGAGGTGGTAAACACTATCACAACCCAATACCCCAACAGTCTCTTCCCTCTTCATTAACAGCTCTTTGTGTCCAGGTACTCAAACAAAACAAAACAAACAAACAAACAAACAAAAACCACTTGGTATCCCCCTTGTCTTCTCTCTGTCTTTCACTCCCCAGAGCAAATCTGTCAGCTATACCTGCAAAATAGATCCAGAATCTAACCCTTTTTCACCACTCCCACTTCCAACAAGGGACTCTCATGTCGAATCTGGATGATAGCAGTGGCCTAACTGGTCTCGCTTCTGCTCTCCTCTCAGCCATACCGATGACCTTGTTAAAGCATAAGTCAAATCTTATCACTTCTTTTTAACCCCAAAGGCTTCCCATCTCACTGAGAGTAAAACCAATGTCATAATGTGGCTTATGAAGCCATTCACAATATTTTGGTCACTCCCAATACCTGATGCTATTGTTCACTGGGTTCTGGCCACACTGGCCTCCTCACTACTCTCCTAGACGAGCAGGCAGACTCCACCATGAGGCCTTTGTTATCAACATTCCTTCAGCCTGGAAGGCTCTTCTAGATATCCAGACAGCCAGCAACCTCTTTCTTTTCCACCTTGCTTCCAAACTCATCGTCTAAGCTGAGGCCCTTCCTGAGCATCCCACCTCACTTTTATCCCATTTCACCTTCCATTAGGTGACACCTCACTCGAATGAAAGCATAATAAGTTAGGGATATGAGTCAGTTTTGGTCACATTGTATCTTCAGCGCCAAGAACAGTGCCTGACATATAATCCATTAGTAAGTATTGGTTGAATTGAACTGAATTGGATCCAACAACAGCATGAAAAGCTTGAACCATGCCTTGAAGAGCAGATTGGATGGTGAGTAGATGATGAGGAGTGTACAGGCCATTTTTTTGGTAAAGAGAAGTATATGCCACTTGGAAATATGAGCCTACTTTGGGGAGTATCACATTGAGCAAACTCAAGTTAACATGAGAAAACTGAGTCACAGAGCAGTTAAGGTCACAAGGCCAGTTAGTAGAAGAGCACAAGTCTAGAAGCCTGATCCCCAAACCTTCCAGGTCCAGGACTCTTCCTAAAGATGCAGACCATTTAATTTTCAAGTTTAATCAGGACAAACACAAGCAAGACAAAAAAGGATTGTTCTGTTTTATCTCAATCGCTACCAAGTCCATTGAATTCATATTAGCCATAAATAAACTAATGTTGGATAATATCCCCTTATATAATAACATCACATTATTAAGAATTAATGTTGTATTTACATAAAAAACACATTTTAAACTCTCAAATTACAGAAAGCAATAGTGGTCAAGATGGTGTGATTATCAGCATTCATTACATTATTCTGTTGACTTTCCATATGTTTGAAATTCTCTATAATAAAAGTTTAAACACAAAAAATAAACTGAAAATAAATCCCAAAGTCTTAATCAATTTTGTGTTCCACTTCCTTAAAAAATAGTTATAACCAAATTTCTTCATTCTCTGTCTTTTCTTTGTTTTTTCTTAATCTAAGAACACAGAAGTTGTATCCTCCTGCATGTGAGGCCAAGGCACCGATGCACCTTGAGGGACCCGAAATAAGCTTATGCACTGTAGTGGTCACGTTTAGAGTAATAACATCATGAAATCTATGAAATCAGGTGTACTTACACTTCATGGAATCAAGTCACGTTGCTTTACTAAAAGAAGAACCTGCGTATTTCCTTCTCTTCCCTAATTTAGACACAAAATAGTAATGGAAATGTACATATAGCATTGTCTTTCTTTCTCTCCCTCTCTTCCTTCCTTGCTTCCATCCTCCCTTCCTTCCTTCCTTGTACTGAAGAATTTTTCCTCTGTGGATGTTTATCACCAGTGTATTCCTATAACTTTATCTATTCCAGATTCCTAACTTTTCATCTTTTGCTACGAGCCCAATCAAAATGCACTTTCATCTTTCCTGTAGTTTTCAGTTACTCTATCCATAATTTCCATTTTATTTGCTTTGGGGGGGGCGAGGAGAGCTCTCCAGCTGCGTAGAACTTCACAAATTCCCTTTATTTTGCCCTTGACTGCCCTTTCTCTGAGTTCTCCTAATCTCTTCATTTCTTTATTTGCATTATGGACATCTATCTGTACTCCCCCCCAAAAATTCTGGCTATAATTCAGTCTAATGCATATGACTTATAGATATATAATACAGTTCTGACTTTCATAGTTCAGAAAGAAGCTAGGAAGGTGTGACACTTCACACTTTCCTATTCAGGGATTCCCTTTTCCCTTGGGGAAGGCTTCCCACCAATAAACCTCATTTAAGTCTTGTTTCCTCTTACTGTTTGATTATAGTTATGGTATTCCTTGAAGTATCTTTGAATGATTTCACTCCCCTGATTAAAGCCCTTCTAGACCTCCCCATTGTGGTTGACATAAAATCCATCTCCTTCCTTCTGGGAGGCTGTGTAAGGTGTGGTTTGTCTGCCTCTGTAGCCCTATGTGAAGTCTCAGTGGCCTTTCCTCAGTTCCTCTTGGCATCCTATCTAGGGTAGGTTCCCTGTAGATCCTCCATCTCAGCCCTTTGTTGGTTTTCTTCTTAACACCAGTAACAGTTTGTTTTGTATATTTTATTCATTTGTCTGCTTTCGCTTAAAAAAAAAATACTTTCAGTATATTGTAAGCTCCTGAAAGATAAAAATCTCTTAGTTGTCTACGTTCTCTCCTTAAGCCTTACATAGAATAAAAAACTAGGATAAAATGGTTATGAGGAACATTAATTTAAGCTACCTAAGTCTCACAAACATATATTTTATTTATTCTGTGTTCATCTTAGGGAAACAACTTAAGAAATCTTTCAATTTTGGTTAATAGCAGAATCCATTAAATTTGACTTCAATTATCTAAATAGCCAATAATTTCCTCTTACTGGCACATGCTCTCTCAGTGAAGATTTAAAATCCATGGAAGATGAATGATACTGACTGCCATCATGACTTCATTACCCTTCAAACATTTTGCATATTCTACTAGGACTCTTTCTAGCCTTTTTTGGTTAGCACATAAAATCTACCTGTGGTCCTTTACAAACATCAAAAAATGGGTATGGTGGTCATATACAGGATCCATTTTTTTTAAATGAAAAATCGTTGTAAGTAGGTCCCATATGAGAGACAAAAATACACACCCAGACTATTTGCCAATTATGAACACAGTACTATACCTAAGAAGATATATCTACATTTCTATCTCTAGATAGGTAGGTAGAGTTGTCAAGTGATCAAAAGATAGATAGATGATAAATAGATAAATAATTTAGGATAATATCACATATTCAGTAAAACAAATGAAGTGTATTTTCTCATTTCGGGTAATCTTAATTCTTGGCCTGCTGGGTTTTGTTTGTTTATTTTGTTTATGTTTATGTTTGTTCTTTTAAAAATCAGAAACTCTGCTGCGTAGCAAGATGTTAGAGTTATATATACGAATCAACCATCCACACCGGCACAAGAATGGCTGCCTTACTTGGTATTATCTGAGACATGCTATGATGTCTCACTCCTTTAAAAATACCTGCTCCATTATTTACTTATCTTATTAGAATCCCACCCTCGAGGTTAGGCCCTATCTATAAAAAGTAGAGTAACAAAGCATAAAGAATGCACAAAAGTGAAAGAGCCCTGATGAAGATTAGTCAGCAGATCACTTTGCCTTCCTAGAGCACAGTGCCATCATGTTTAATAATACTAAGACCAACAACAATACAAACAATAACTAGTTCACTCTGCGTACTATTATGCCAGGTAACATATACACCAATATCAGAAGATAAAAATTATTATGCATGTTTTACAGAAACAGAAATTAAGCCTTAGGGAATAAAGTGACTTGCCTAAAGTCCCACAACTTGCTCAGTATTTAAGCTTGAATTCAAACCCAAAATGTGGACTCCAAGGATTATATTCTAGTGACCTATAAAACTAGATTAGATGAGCTAATCTAGTGATTTTCTAAATATTAATCAACTGCTGTACTGGAAGGCAAAAATGGTGGGCTAGGAGAAAATAACAGACCTGAATAGAATTTATGGTAGAAGCCTCTAGGGAGAAGTCCTCTACATCAGGAAAATGGGCTAAGGGCAGGTAAAGCAACTCATACAGAAGGAAATAACAACAGCCACCCCCCCCCCCCAAACCAGTTTAAACTTCTAATAATCAAAAAGATGCAAATTAAAATAAAATAGTATTTTCTGTTTTTTTTTTTTTTTAAGATTTTATTTATTTATTTGAGACAGAGAGAATGAGAGACAGAGAGCATGAGAGGGAGGAGGGTCAGAGGGAGAAGCAGACTCCCTGCCGAGCAGGGAGCCCGATGCGGGACTCGATCCCGGGACTCCAGGATCATGACCTGAGCCGAAGGCAGTCGCTTAACCAACTGAGCCACCCAGGCGCCCAGTATTTTCTGTTTTTTAAATTGGTAACATTAAATTAATTTTCCTTATATTGGAGAAATTGCTGAGAAACAGGCACTATTGCTAACAATATAAGATATTTTGGGATTATGTATGAAAATCTTAGGATTGCGTATCTTTTCTTCTGGAAGTTTATCTTAAGAAAACAGGGTTGGGCATAAAACTATATACAAGGATATCACTACAGCATTATTTTAATAACTAACCTTTAGAAACAATTTTAATGTGCAAAAAGATAACTGGCTCCCTGTCTTTCAGGCACATGGTACATTTCCCAGTTCCATTTGAATACCCACGTGATTTGCTTTGGCCAAGCTCACGAGAGTGGAAGTGTCATGTATCACTCCCACACAAAAGTTTTAAGAACTGGTGTGCAATTTGTACAACCTCTCTTTTTCTAACACTGTGTCCAACAATCCAATTGGTGGGAGCTGTATCAGTCTGCATCCCAGAGAGAAGGTTTTAAAAGACAGCCTCCAACTAATTTTTGATGGACATGTACTGTGAATGAAACAAGTCCTCACAGTTTTAAAACCCTCAACTGGGGTCAACCACCCCACACATACGCCCCCGAAGAACATTTGGCAATGTCTGGAAACATTTTCAGTTGCCAAAACTTATATGGGGATGTGTGTTACTGGCGTCTAGTAGATAGAGGCCAGCAATGCTGCTAAATACTCTACAGTGCACTGGAAAGCCCCCCACAACAAAGAATTACCCAACCCAAAAAATCAATAGCACCAAGTGAGAAATCCTGTTTTAAATCATGGAGATAAAAGGATGTTTGTTACTACAGCATAATCTAGACTATTCTGACAGATAGATGATTCAATATTTGGAAATCTATTCATATAATTTTACCATAAAAATAGGGCAAAGAAGAAAAAAATATGATCTTCTTAGCAGATTTTAAAAAACTCCTTTCATAAAAATTCAACATTTATTTGATAGTAAAAAAGGAAAAGATGGCTTTTTTTTAAGATTTTATTTATTTATTTGACAGAGAGAGAGACAGCGGGAGAGGGAACACAAGCAAGGGGAGTGGGAGAGGGAGAAGCAGGCTTTCTGCTAAGCAGGGAGCCCAATGTGGGGCTCCATCCCAGGATCCCAGGATCATGACCTGAGCTGAAGGTAGACGCTTAACGACTGAGCCACCCAGGTGCCCCAAAGATGGCTATTTTCTTAATATCATGTTTGAATATCACAAAAATTTGGTTCTCAAAATAAAAGCCAAAATTATGATTAATATTGAATCAGTAGAATGAGCCCATAAGGCCAAAAACTAGAATAGCACTGTGTTTAGTTGGTAATGGTATATACAATGGTATATATATTTCCTGTATATATATCCTGTATATTCAGGAAATATATACTCATATTCATTAACAGAATCAGTGAACATGTTTTGGGGACTCCTGTCTCATGCAGGAGTTTGGCTTGATGTGCTTTATCTTCTCTCTTCAGTTCTAAATTAAGGGTTTGGTGCGCCTTGGTGACTCAGCTGGTTAAGCGACGGACTCTTGATTTTGGCTCAGGTTATGATCTCAGGATTGCAGGATCAAGCCCCGCATTGGACTCTGGGCTCAGTGGAGAGTCTGCTTGGGGATTCTCTCTCTCCCTCTGCTCCTCCCCCAGCTCATGCACGCTCTCTCAAATAAGTAAATCTTAAAAAAAAAAAAAAAAAGTCTCTAAAATTAATTAAATAATTATTGATTGATTGATTAAGGGATTTTAGAAGGTGAATTGATTAAAACAGCTGTGTCATATAACTAGATGCCACTTGCAACTAAAAAACATAAAATATTTGATAATATGATACTCTGAAATGTGGGTAGCTTCCAGTTTATAACTGAAAATGTGTATAAAACACATTTTATAACTTTTGTTATACTGACTAGATCCCTTTGGTAATGATCAAAAATTGAAATTACAACTGGCTAAGAACTGGGTTCAGTGAGGATTCACATGCTCTGCTAATTCCACTGGCAATACCACCTGGCTAATCCTGGGTCATGATGGCTCAGCTGAGCTGGTTGGTAGTTCTCAGAAGCTCAGCAAGAAAGCTCTTATTGACGTGGAAGAGCAGTAGATATTTCAGGGAGAGGAATTACCATGGAAACTGCCCCCCCATAATTTAACATTTAAAGACTTCTGTGGTCATAAAATTGTCAATGAAAATTTTTGAGACAAATAACACAAATTTTGGAAGTAGTTCAAATGTCCTTGAAAAATGAAAAATGCTTCTGTTTGCCACAGAGAGATTTACCAGGTAAGAAGATGTTTTCTTCAGTCCAGATTTTATTGATCTTATTTTAAGAAGCCTTTACTAGTCCAGCTCTTGGGGAAAAAAAAACAAAACAAAACACTTCTCTAAAGGAATATTTGGATCTCGCTTTTTAAGATAATTAGATTTTACATACTTAAGAAAGTATAAACATCACATATTTACATTTATTTTCCTTTAATGATCAATTTTTGTGTTTTATGGAATAAAACAAATTTTCCCAGAATGAAACTCCCGTTTACAACCCTATAACTATTGGAAATAAGGGGTTGCCTTACATTGGCTATGCATATAATTGGGGCCTAGGAACTAATTGAGTCAAAGTTGAGGTTTATCTGTATCATACAGCAATAAAAAGCAACTTATCTTGGATAATGATCAAGTTAATGACTGTTTTGTTTTTTTTTCTTTCTTTTTTAAGGATTTTATTTTATTTTATTTTTTAAATTTTATTTATTTGACAGAGAGAGAGCACATGGCAGGCAGAGGGAGAGGAATAAGCAGACTCCCCACTGAGCAGGGAGCCTGATGCGGGGCTCGATCCCAGGACCCCAGGACCATGACCCGAGCCGAAGGCAGATGCCCAACGACTGAGCCACTCAGGCGCCCCAAGGATTTTATTTTTTAAGTAATCTCTACATCCAACTCTGGGGCTTGAACTTAAAACCCCAAGAACAAGAGTCATGTGTTCTACCGACCAAACCAGCAAGGCACCCCTGTTTTTTCTTTTAATATATTATGAGCAAGTTCTAGAGATCTGAAATTCCATAAAGTAGATCAACAAGAAACCTAGAATTCAACTTCAGGAATTGTGATGCTCTAATCTCAGGTACAAAAACAGATATGTTGCTTTTTTTTATTTCTGTGATTTCTAGTACTTTGTTATTTGTGTGAAAGTATTTAAAAAAGTGTCATTCAAACATTTCAGTAATATTAGCTGTATAATAATAGAAATAGAAAACTTCAGATATGTTAGCCACTCATGAGTATCAATAGTGAGTATTTATTATCAATATAGAGAGAAATATTTTTAATGTTCAGAAGTATTATAGTCACATCAGATATGTTTTATTCAATTCAATTGCAAAGTTTTTAGAAGACCATGACCAAATCCAATGAACTGTATATTAGTGCTGGAAGCGAGGGGAGGGGGGTCAGACAAAAGAAGATGTCTTACAGAGCTAGTCCAGCTTTGCCCCAAAAGAGAGTGCTCTGAGGAGTAGTTCAAATAATATTCTGGGTGAAGTAAGAGCCAGGGTGCATGACAAAGAAATCTGTCAAAGTTAACAATTTTCAATTGTAAATAAACATTCCAGAGGAACCTACAGAAAAATGTACATTATTTTATTAAAGGACCAAACTCATACAATGGCACAAGAAACAAAACGCCTGTTTTATTTTTTCTGTCCAGTTTTCTTTTTAGGTAAGTGGTGAGGAGATAAAAACTAACTGTAATACTTAACAGTTTGTTTGTTACAGTACAATACAGACCAAATGAACAAGGGACCAACTTCATTCTTCACCTTTGATAATTGTTTCGGGGCAGTATTTATACAGCCTTCATTCTGGGTTAGCAATAAACCAATAAATAGTTGTGGAAACTACTGTATGCATTTCTGTGATCATCGCTTCATCTTATAGGGGAAATTACTCTGAGGATGTCTCAAACATCCCATTTTGTATCAACCCAGCATTATAAATGACTAGTCAATTCAGTCAATGAATTGTCTCAAAGGGAAAAAATTCAATGACACAAGGTATTCTTATCATGCTGACAACAACAACAAAATTAAGCAAAACAGAACCAAAATAAGTTCGTTTATTGAATTTTCATTTCTTGGTAAATAGATTCATTAGTCATTCAATGTACATTTAGCCTCTCCTTGGGAAGTTATGGGCCCAGAATGGTCCCAATGGGCTGCATGATCTTGCTACTGCTTGCTTTTTTTTTTTTTTTCCATTTTGTTTCTTTTTTTCATTCTTCTCTAGGAGTTTGGTCTTAGGAAACTTCAGGCTTCATAGTGGATACTAAATGACAGGCCACAGTCCTTGGTCATATTCCAGTGGGGAAAGGCCTATGCCTTCCTTTGATATTTAGAGACCAAAGTTATTTAAAGAATAATTCTCTTTCTGGGGAACCCTCTTACTGTTGGTGGTAATGCAAGCTGGTGCAGCCACTCTGGAAAACAGTATGGAGGTTCTTCAAAAAGTTGAAAATAGAGCTACCCTACAACCCAGCCATTGCATGACTGGGTATTTACCCCAAAGATACAAATGTAGTGATCCGAAGGGGCATGTGCACCCCAATGTTTATAGCAGCAATGCCCACAATAGCCAAACTATGGAAAGAGCCAAGATGTCCATCAACAGATGAATGGATAAAGAAGATATGGTATATATATGCAATGGAATATTATGCAGCCATCAAAAAAAATGAAATCTTGCCATTTGCAACAACATGGATGGAACTGGAGAGTATTATGCTAAGTGAAATAAGTCAATCAAAGAAAGACATGTATCATATGATCTCACTGATATGAGGAATTCTTAATCTCAGGAAATAAACTGAGAGTTACTGGAGTGGTGGGGGGTAGGAAGGATGGGGTGGTTGGGTGATAGACATTGGGGAGGGTATGTGCTATGGTGAGTGCTGTGAATTGTGTAAGACTGATGAGTCACAGACCTGTACCTCTGAAACAAATAATATATTATATGTTAAAAAAAAGATAGTAGGAAGGGAAAAATGAAGGGGGGGAAATCGGAGGGGGAGACAAACCATGAGAGACTATAGACTCTGAGAAACAAACTGAGGGTTCCAGAGGGGAGGGGGGTAGGAGGATGAGTTAGCCTGGTGATGGGTATATTAAAGAGGGCATGTATTGAATGGAGCACTGGGTGTTATACGCAAACAATGAATCATGGAACACTACATCAAAAACTAATGATGTAATGTATGGTGATTAACATAACGTAATAAAATTTAAAAAAAAAAGAAGAATTCTCTTTCTGAACTATACCCAGTAAAATGTGCAGACACAAAGCTGTGCAAATGTCCTTGCTGAGTTCATGTTACTCATTCTTACTCCAACCAGGAAAATCTAAATACAGTTTGGGCAAAACAATAGATTAGACATTTCTAGTGTGACCTAGCAGATGCATTCTGCAGGAATTTGTCAAACATCCTCTGGATCCTTATAGTTTACTAGCTTGCAAGGAAACCAAAAGAAAAAAAGGCACAGATGATGCTATTCCAACTGGAACTTCCATGTTTCATGAATGACTGTCACGGTGCCAACATGAGGTCCCTTTGAGGGGGCTACAGAATTGTCGGGGTTAATAATAGAAGTGACTTAAAACTTATTCTTTAACTGCTCAGGACAGGTCCTTACTTGTCTTTGCAGGTGTCCCTTTTATATCTTGGTCATGTTTTGCTGAACATGTGCCTCATGTGCTATAGTTCTGAGGACATAAGCAGTGGATAACAACTGGGTTTAGAAAGGTTTGTTTGATAAGAGCTGTATAAGTGGCCACCCAGCGACTAACTGCACACTGGCAGAGAGAAGCTTTGTAAATATAGAATTCTGTAAGGACTGCCTGGTTTGGCCTTTTTGAGTACTTTTAATACTGAAAGCAAGGGAGAGCCCTAAATTCAGAACATAAGGTGAACATTAAAACAACTTACTGAAAACGGCTGAAGCCTCGCTTATTAAAGAGAATATTTCCTACATCACTGTGTACACAGCAGTGTAAGTCAAGCATAGGGGTTCTATTACCTCTTTCTGCCTTTCTGAGGAAGTGGTGCAAACCCTTAACCTATGTATCTTAGGAGAGAGATCTGTCCCAGTTTGGATTCTCTTCTGTGTGTGTTTAATTCCTGTTTTTCTGGAGGTCTCATCTGAGGAATGACGTTCGCTTCTTCTATCAGGGCACAGTCTTTGTTTTTGCTCTTGCTTAAAGTTCACTCTGAAAGTAGTGAGTCTTAACTTCCAGGACATGCTTTACTCCCGTAGGCTTCTGGTTGCTTCAGGCTCAGCTGTGGCTGCTGCAGTTCTCCACCTTTCTTACCCGAGTATTTTGGGTTTGAGCTTTTTCTGCCAGTTACGAGCTCCCTGTGCGATTAGCTCTTTTTTTTTTTTTCCATGCAACATTTCCTGAGTATTGCAGTTTGTGAAGACTATGAGCTATGAAAGATCAACATAGTGATGGGAAGTAGCCTTCTTTCTGCGTAGCAAGTGTTTTACTGTTTATAATACCCGAAAACAGATCTTCCATTACACAGAATCTGTAAAGTCTGAATACTTTGTATGCAATTCCATTAAACTTGTCCCTAGTAGCTTTGTGGTACAATTAATCTTTCTGTAGTAAATATTTTGAAGGTCTCACCACTATTTAATTTATCCAGAACCCATGATCGAGAAGCTCTCATACTCAAGGATTCTGATTAAATTCAGTAATAGTATTCTCTATAGAAAATTGGGTATTGGACTGCTCAGGGTAAGCTAAGTGTAATAACAAAACAACCCCAAAATATCAGTGGCGACAGGCAACAAAGGTTATTTGCCACCCACAGTTCATTATAGATTGGCATGAAGGGTGAGCTAGGGGTGAGATGGGAGGAAGGATTGAGCCATACAGTCATTTAAGGATCCAGGCTTTCTAGCTTGTGAGTCCATCTCCTCTAAGCCCTTGATATCCTTCCTACTCAGGTGGAGGTTTAATGGGACAGGCCTCAAAATGGTCATCATTTTAGCTCATAATCCATTATCCAGAATCTATTGTTCTGTGCCCCAGAAGAAAATGTCCTGTGCTCAGGACAAAAATGGAAGGACTGTTTTGCTTATTATACTTTTACTTTTTATTTTTAACATTTTTCTTTTCATATTTTCACGTAAAAGTGACAATATAATATGAACACTTCTCTGTAGCTAATACATGAAGATGATTCTATTGTGTCTTACCCAGTAGGGCTTTATGTCATTTTCTTAATAAGAGTAATGAATTTGATTTGGGAAACAAAGGCAGAAGAAAAATTATTAAAATTTCCTTACTACCTATAGCCCATTGACAAGTCCTTGAAACAGGCAGAGTGACATTCCAGAGTGTCACTCCAACAGAGTGACAATGTTAATACTTTGCTAAGGGCATAAGGCAATCCTAGCCTGACTGCCCCCCACCCCTCACCCTCCCAGATCCTATAAAAGTCTACTTTAATTTATAAGGATTCCTTTGGAAACTTCCTTTATCTCTAAACCCTGCAAGATATGTGTTGGCAATCATCCCCCAAGCATATGGCCCACAGATACACATCTGAAGGGTCTCATGACTAAGGTTTTATTAGACAGTAATAAATGACCTTTTCCCAACAATAGCTAGCCCCCTCAAGGTCCTGGAAACCTTGCTTCCAAAATTCTTCAGAGACTTACGCTATCCCTAACCCCCTCCCAACTTGAAAGTATATAATGGGCCACTCCTCATGACCCCATTGCAGTTCTTTCTGCCCACGGGTCCTGTCCCCCTGCTTTAATAAAACCACCTTTTTGCACCAAAGACGTCTCAAGAATTCTTTCTTGGCCATCGGCTTTGAACCCTAATAACATCTTTCCTACATCAAATTCACATTAAGCCATCCATACTGCCTTGCTCAGTTTTTGTGATCAACGGATCAAAGGCAGACATTTGCAAGGTGATTGTTTGGGGTTTCAAGTTCAAACTGAAGCAACAGAGGACATTAAATTTACCTAACCATGAATGGTATTGTCTGGTTGAAGGGACTGAACTTAGCCATATTTAAGGAAATAAAAATATACAAATAACCTATTAGAACATGATTTCATAGAAACCATGGAACATATTTTGATTTTATCTATGGGGATCCGTGTTTCATTTTTTTAATTTTTTTAATTTTTTTTAAAGATTTTATTTACTTATTTGTCAGAGAGAGAGAGCACAAGCAGAGGGAGAAGCAGGCTCCCCGCCGAGCAGGGAGCCCGATGTGGGACTTGATCCTGGGACTCCAGGATCATGACCTGAGCCGAAGGCAGTCGTTTAACCAACTGAGCCACCCAGGCGTCCCCGTGTTTCATTTTTTAATAATCCAAGTGATTGACAATGTTCTATCATATTTGGGTAATGAATTCTATTGGTGGCTAAGAAAAATGAATGTATCTTTCTGGGTATTTTGCTTACCATTTGGCAAGAGACTGAAACACTGAGAATAATATATCTGAAACAGATTTTCTTTCAGCAACACGGATTTTCATAGTTTTATTTAGAAACAGGGAATAACAAATTGTCTGATTTGAAGTATAGAGCTCCTACTTCAAAAATCAGAAGGCAAGGACTTCATGTCCACATATAAGGCTGTTAATGAAGCCCCCTTGGCTCTTCCAGCTAACCTACTAGTCTTTAAACTTTAGCAAATGCCCTTAGTCACGTGATTGATTAACTAACCTTCCTTTATCTATAAATCATGCATTCTTTCCTAGAAAGAATACAGCACTCTTGCGTGTCACAAAACAGGAACCAGACCCCCTTGCACAACCTTCAAGCACTGAGATTACGTCTGTAGCTGGCATCAGCGAGTCTGCACATAGTCAAGAAATATTACAGAAGTATTACAGACTCCTTTTGCTGATTAACTACCAAAAATTCCTAAAAAACCCCTAGGTCAGGCAGAAACCTCAGATTTGGCTCTTGGACAAGAGTCTGCCTTCTCCCCAGGCAGTCAGCATTCTGAATAAAGCTCAATTTCCTTTTCCAATCAAAACTCATTTTTTGAATATTGGCCATTCTGCCAAGGGCAGCCAAATTTGGATTTGGGTAATATTAGGTTTAGCCTTCAAGAGAAAAACCAAGATAAATAAGAGAGAGCTTCAGAACTGTATTTCAAACTAAGCTTATAATTGTTTTTTGGGGGGTTTTTTGGCCACTAAAAATGACACATATTTTGATACTCTGAAGGGAGATACAAGCTTTGAGGTCATCACCTATCCCAAAACCATTACTGATGATGCACTGTCTGCCAACCATCCGAAAGTGTGTTTGTGTTTGTATGTGAAAGGAAAAGAACTTACCTCCGCCAACCATGTAGGAACAAGAGAGGAAAATACATTGATAGCATCTAATTTAAGTAATTAATAAGAATTTTTGGTAGTACATAGCGATTGTTTCATTTGAAAGTTGTAAAATTTGTCTTCCAACATTTCTAAAGATTTTATTTATTTGAGAGAGAGAGAGAGAGAGAACAGAGGGAGAAGCGGACTCCTCAATGAGCAGAGAGCCCGATGTGGGGCTCTAGACCAGGACCCTGAGATCATGACTTGAGCTGAAGGCAGATGCTTAACTGACTGAGCCACCCAAGCACCCATGTCTTCCAACATTTCCTGTAATACTCATTTAGAATAGTTCAAGAACAAAGTAGGAAATTCAATTTTTTTAGGCAAGCATTTATCAAACACTTCTATGTTCCAGGCTCTGAGGTCAGGACCTTCTATTAGACGTCTCATTTATGACTCACAATCATGTGAGGTAACTACTATTACCCCTTCCCCCTTTTAGTTATGGTCACCATTAAACTTGTGTATGTACTTATTCATTAAATGTTTACTGGTCATCTAATATATACTAAACACTATAAAGTACACAGAGGAAGTGCTGAAGTACATAAAGAATGATCTCAGACTAATAAAACTGAACATTTTTTACTACATTATAACACTTATTTTGGATAATCCATCAAGAACTTTCTTTAGCTCATGAAGATCTTTCCTTTCTCAGGCTCTTACACAGACTCTTCCCTCCTCCAGAATGCTCTTTTTAGGACTCTTCTTCCAAACCTCAGATCTTAACTCAGATTTTCCTTGACCCACCAATCTAGTTTCAGTTCCTCAGGTTAACCTCTCTTGGAGTCCCTTTTCATTCCCCTTTATTCCACTTACCACAATTTATCACTACATACCTAAGAGTATTTGTTTAATGCCTGAGTCCCAAACTTGACCATAATCTGGAGGGCAGAACCCTGTCATTTGAGGTTCTTATGTGCAAAGTTTAAGGGTTTGCATTTTGTTCTAAATGCATACAGAAGCCATCAAAGGTGGTTTAGCAGGGTAATGAAATGTCCCTGTTTACATCTTAAAAAGACCTTTTCTGACTGCTGTGATCCTAGGTGCCTTTGATTTTTTTCAATTTAACTTGTTTTCTTCTAAACCAAATTTGTAGTTATTTTGATTATTATTTTTAACATTAAAGGGTCTTATTATCATGAAGCTCTATATTTGTACACATATATCTGCTTATCACATACACATATGATATGAACAGATAATCTTCAATTTACATGTTGATTTGAAACTATGTTTTCTTTTTGCCCTAAATTCAGCACTGCCACATTTATCAGCCAAAAAAGTTGAGTAACTTGCTGTCAGGAATTCTAGCTGTGTTCTACATGAAGTGTTAACTGCTAATAAGAGCAAGCCAGGAAAAGAGTATTAAATGCAATATATCTAGGGCTAACATAATTAAGGGAGGAAAAAAATATCAAAGCCATAAAAATACTTTGATGTTATATGAAACTCAGGCTCTAGCAAATGTAATATTGATGGATTATTTGGCTTTTCAAAGTTTTTCATTCACAGTTAAATCCAAACTGAAAACTCAGAGCATTAAGGTCAGAAAAATCAGGAGGCTTGCATTTTTTTTTCAATGACCAAAGTATTTTCAAGCATCCTCTAAGTGAGCAGTTCTTTTGTCATTCAGATCCCTGCTCACTGAACCGATTTCCTGTTTGGAGACTGAACCAAGGATTAGTTAAATTTGATTTAAAAAATGTCACTAATGAAACATCAGGAAAAGAGAAAAAGGAAATGATGAGGCATGTGTTGAATAATATTTATGGCTTATATTTATGTATGTGACTCAAATACTTAAAAGTAAATTCAACCCACGTGAAAAAGAAAATTGCTACTTTATGTGTGACCAAAAATTTACATACATTTGCAAATAGTTATAAAATTCTAGACTATTCCTTAAGTTTGTCATCAAGAAAAAATGTCTAGTTAATAAAAAATGATAAACCATTTAGCATTAAAATTGTGATAGCTGAGACATGGAATAAGAAAGCCATTCTTGCATCAAGCTTTAGTTATGTCATGTTCTGTTACCAATTTCACATTACAGATTGAAATGAAATTGTATAAATTATGCTCATACATATGCTAAACTCAAGAACTCCTATATCATATTGCATTTCTCATTGTATTCAATACCCTTTCTAATAATAACTAGTTGATTCTCATAAAGGCAAAATATTAAATCCATTATTTAGACGAAC
The DNA here is from genome assembly GCF_029215605.1 of Mirounga angustirostris. Lineage (NCBI taxonomy): Eukaryota > Metazoa > Chordata > Mammalia > Carnivora > Phocidae > Mirounga > Mirounga angustirostris. The sequence continues at coordinate 83,487,804 of NW_026991720.1, read as the reverse complement.
AAAATACATAAATAAGTACTGTGTTTTCTGATATTTTCAGTATAGTTTGGGTCAGTAGTAGGGGAAATGACCTCTAATTGGAAAAAAAAAAAAAAAGACTTAAACTTTTCTGTTCCCTTTGATATAATAGTATAAACTGAGACAAACTACCATCTTATAATATCATAAAACACACTAATATTATCAAGAATCAGAAAAAAATACTGATATCTTATTCACATTGTAAAAACAAAGCAGTGAGGATTACATCTAATATATTTCTGGATGCTATGGGTATATATGGGATATAAATATTTATTTATTTATTTTAAATATTTTATTTATTTATTTGAGAGAGAGACAGAGAGAGAGGGAACAAAAGCAGGGGGAAGAGTAGAGGGAGAAGCAGACTCTCTGCTGAGCAAGGAACCCCAGGCGGAACTTGATCCCAGGATCCGGGGATCACGACCTGAGCTGAAGGCAGATGCCTAACCAACTGAGCCACCCAAGTGTTCCTGGAATATAAAAATTAAAAAAAAATCTTTGAAAAATGAACAGATCATCTAATTCCTTGGAGCTGCAGTAACTGCTTAGGCAGAGAGATGGGGATGACGTCTCAATAAAAAATTGAAATAAATACATTATATTAAATGTATTTACTAAGTGGTTTCACCTTGTATTTTTCAAAGGACCAAAACAAGAAATGATAGAGATTTGATTTGAACATGACTAATATTTCTTGAACAGTTATCACATTATAGGCACTCATTTAATTCTGCCATAAGCCAGTAAGGTAAGTATCAATATTCCAATTTTATAGATAAGTAAATTGGAAAGTTAGAAATTAAGTCTGGGCTTAAAAGATTCCAAGGCCATGGTCTTTTCTCTCTACTCTCCACTCCTCCTAATTCTGTTAATATACCACAATAAAAGACATGGAGTGAGGAGAGGAGACTAGTGGATGTAGAACAGGAAGAAAGTGGATAAAATAGTAAGAGAAAATCAAGTTGGAAAGTCAGAATTGCTCATTACTTGAAGCTTAGCTAAAACTTATGTTTAAAATAATCAGAAAGGGCGCCTGGGTGGTACAGTTGGTTAAGCATCTGCCTTCAGCTCAGGTCATGATCTCAGGGTCCTGGGATCAAGTCCTGCATGGGGCTCACTGCTCAGCGGGAAGTTGCTTTTTCCTCTCCCTCTGCCCCTTCTCCCTGCTCGTTCTCTCTCTCTCTCTCTCATTCTCTCAAATCAATAAAATCTTAAAAAAATAAAATAAAATAAAATAATCAAAACACATTGTGCTGGCCAGTCTCCAAAATGATTCCCAATGATTCCTGTTCCCTAGCTTTCATGCCCTGGAGTAGTTGATTCCTGCATTTAATATACTTGACCTGTGTAACCAAACGGATATTGCAGAGATGTTAACATGTGATCTAAAGGTAAATCATAAAAGACACTGTAGCTTTCACCTTGCTTTTCTTGAATCATTCACTCTGGATGAAGCCAAATGCCATGTCATGAGGACACTTAAGCAGCATTATGGAGAAGTTAAGGTAAGAGACTCTTGTGAGGTCTTTGGAAGTAGATCCTGTAGTAATAGTCAAGCCCTCAGATGACAGCAGGCTTGGTCAACATCTTGACCATGAAGGGGAGCAGAAATTGTCACCCCAAAATATGCTACTTTGACATGAGGATTATTTTGAGCTAAAGACAATCAAAAACCCAGCATATTCAGAAAGAAAAGCTTTTTGCCTTCCCCTCAACTGCCTGAATTTACATTAGAAAAGGAGTCTATACCAGAAAGAGAGCTATTACTAGAAATAACTTTTTTTTAAGAGATTTTATTTATTTGTTTGACAGAGAGAGCAAGAGAGCACAAGCAGGGGAAGCTGCAGAGGGAGAGGGAGAAGCAGATTCCCTGCTGAGCAGGGAGCCTGATGTGGGGCTTGATCCCAGGACCCCGGGACCATGACCAGAGCCGAAGGCAGACACTTAACCGACTAAGCCGCCCAAGTGCCCCTAGAGATTACTTTTTACCTAGGAAACTTATCTTCTGCCTTCCCCTGAATGGCTTTCCACCCCTTTATATCCTCAGACCCTTACTCCCTTCCTTAGCTTAGGATGTTATATAAGCTTAATTATCTGTCTGTCTTTGAGTCTTCATATCTTTATAGGGCTCCCTTATATAATATTCTTTGTTTTTCTTTTGTTAAGCTGTCTTACATCAATTTAATTATTAGACCAGCCAAAGAACCTAGAAGGGAAGAAGGAGAAAATTTTCCACCCCTACAACTACAACCTCCTGAGACCCTGCCTAGAATTATTTCCATCTAAGCCTTTCCTGAAATTCTGACCTAAAGAAACCATGAGATAATAAACATTTATTGTTTTAGTTTTTTTTTTTTTTAAGATTTTATTTATTTATTTGACACAGAGAGAGTGAGCACAAGCAGGGGGAGCAGCAGGCAGAGGGAGAAGAAGTCTCCCCACTGAGCAAGGAGCCCGATGTGGGGCTCGACCCCAGGACCCTGGGATTGCAACCTGAGCCGAAGGCAGATGCCCAACTGACTGAGCCACCCAGGTGCCCCTACATTTATTGTTTTAGGTCACTAAGTTTGTTACACAGTAAATAATCAGTAATTAATATGTATGAACACAAAATTAACTGACAGCTAATTTGTTGGGCAAGATTATTCAGATCATCATGATATATAAAGTCAGCACCATGCTGTTATTATACATGAAATAAAACATAAAACAAGTATTCTTAGTTTTAAAGAATTGCTAGTCTGAATATTAATAAGCTTTTAAAACAGTAAACAAATAAGGGCTGGAAAAAGTTTTCTACTTAAGTGATAATGCTTATAGAGAAAGAGCTTTGATTCCAGGTGTAGACACAACATGGGCTCTAAAGCAAGTTTAATTTCTACCTGTGTGACTTCCTTTAAGTTTCTAAATTTATTGGGCTTCCATTTCCTCATAGACAAAATATTAATAATACTTTAATCTATATCAAAAGATTATTGTGAAGATTAAGTGAAATAATGCATTTAAATTACGTAGGGCAATGACTGGCATATAACAAGTATTTAATAAGTATCAGCCATAATACTCGTATTATTATAATTATTATTATTAAAGGCTCAGTGGAATCTTGCCTAGAGTTAGAGCATTAGATCAAAAGACTTCCTAGTTAACAATGAGAGAATCCCACACTACTATGAAATATTTCTATTTTTTTTTTTTTATGTCTCAATTTTACTTCATGAGATTCATGATGGTTCTTTTTAAGAAGGTGATGGAACTAGGAAATACAAGAAAAGGATGACAAAGAAAGAAAGAAAGAAAGAAAGAAAGAAAGAAAGAAAGAAAGAAAGAAAGAAAGAAAGAAAGAAAGAAAGAAAGAACGAACTTAAGAAAATCAAAGAAAAATAATATATAATTACAATTCATATTTGGCACCTGTATTTATTGCATCTCTCTGATTATTTGGCCCATTAAAATATAGGGAGTGTCAGCTACAACAGCAGTGAAGCATTCTGGTGTCATGAGTCCTTTGCAGTCTTGTAAATTACTGAAGACCACAAAGAGCTTTTGTTTATGTAGGTTATAGCTATTGATATTTACAGTATTAAATATTATAATTGACAGATTTGAAAATATTCATTAATTCATTAAAAAAACCTATAATCCGATTGTTACTATAAATATTTTATGAAACTTAAAAAAAAAACACCTATTTTCCAGAACAAATATTGAATGAGAAGAGTAGCACTGTTTTATGTTTTATAAATATCTTTAATTTTTGGCGAATAGAAACATCTGTATTCTCAAATCTGTTTCTTCATTCAGCCCATTGCAGTATTACATGTCATTAAGCCTCTGGAAAACCTCCTGGTGCACTCATTAGAAAATGATTGTGGAAAAGATAAATAATATCTTAGTATTATTATGAAAACAGTCTTGGATTCATGGATCTGTGGGCTATCCAGATCACACTTTGAGAACTACTGAGCCACATCATTCTGGGACTTAAGGAATTCAGAGTCCCAGTGGTTATTCCTCAGTAGTCTTACGCTTATAAGGCACTAGAGTGGTCCTGAAGGCTGTACATTTTCCAAGTGAGCACTGGATATGTTTCTATAGAAAATATAGATTACTTCTTCAGTAAGTTCATCTTAACTATGAACACTCATAAAAAAATAATGGTAATAGTAACTGACATTACTGAATATTATGGTGCAGGTATTGTGCTGAGTCATTTGAAGATGTCATCTCATCTAATCTTTACAACAGTCTATTGGTCTCAATTTTACAGATTAAGAAACTGAGGCTTGTTACTAACTGGCTTGAAATTACACCAATAATAGGTGCCACGGAACAGGCATTAGACTTCGGTCTGGCTGACTTCAGTACTTCTTAAGTTGCTGCCTACTGTAGGACACACATTAGGGAATAAAAGAGAAGTGTACAGAGCTGGTCTTCAGCTGTTTATGGTTTACTAAAGGAGTTATGATTAATACCCCCAAAATAATAGGAAAGTGGTCTAAGTGATATAACTAAGTAGAATGTGTGGTTTTTTAAACAAGTGTTTTAGGATTCCTGAGGATAGATAGTTCAATGGACACTGAGCTGGAGCAGTGATGGACATTTTTAAGAAGTCCAAATAGAGTTGATCTTTATGGCACAGAATATTTAAACATAATGGGAGGAAGATAGACCAGAAAAAAGGAAAAGGATGTGAAAATCCAGGGAAGTTAAGAAAAAGCATAGCGTAAGGGATACACTAAGGAACCCACTTGATGGAAACAAAAGGTTGATATGGTGAGTTAAGGAAGATTAATTCAAATAGACAGGTGGACCACACAGTCCTTTGGAGTTCATGGTAGAGTTGTGGGAACACCCCACTTCCATGTCAGCAGAGGCAGCCCTGCTACAGCAGAGGCTTTTCACCTAGAGAGGGGACCAGAGCCATGATCTGATAAAGCTGTGACCCTAACTTTTAATCTGCAACATGCTGGCATCTTTTTCTCAGTCCATGAACTTTATTTGTGTCAGGAGCGGAGTCAATGACTACAGTTAATTAAATGAGGTCCAACATTCTTTCATGTTCTAAGTAATATTTATCAATCCTGAATACCTTAAAGAGGATTAAATATGACTTAATATCTCTGGTGACAATATAAAAATATGTTTGTGTGTATAAGTGGTATGAGGTAGAGCAGGAGGGATTTCAGTACACTTACAATTTAATATTGAATCTAGTCATTTCACTGACTCCAGGTAAAGTTTTATGTTCTTCAGGATATGCACAGTTCATGCAAACTACACACTCCATGATCAGAGAGACTGTGGACAGACATTAGTATTTGGTAGATGATCTATTTCAACAGTATAATTGATTAACTTAGAAAGGATAGTGTTGGTAGAATGCTTTATCTTTATGTGGAGGGACACCCATTAGCTTAACATTACTCCCTGTGGAGGAACATGACAATTGGATTGGGAAACTGGAAAGAAACACTATATGTGCAACCAAGCCCTTTTCTCTTAACCCTTGGAAGTGAACCACTTACAGTTGACGTGGTTCTATTGTGGGTGAGTCTATTTAATTTCCATGCTCAGTTTTTTTTTAAATTTATTTATTTTATTTCATTTTATTATGTTATATTAATCACCATACATTACATCATTAGTTTTTGATGTAGTGTTCCATGATTCATTGTTTGCGTAACACTCAGTGCTCCATTCAGTACGTGCCCTCTTTAATACCCATCACCAGGCTAACCCATCCCCCCACCCCCCTCCCCTCTAGAACCCTCAGTTTGTTTCTCAGAGTCCATAGTCTCTCATGGTTCGTCTCCCCCTCCGATTTCCCCCCCTTCATTTTTCCCTTCCTGCTATCTTTTTTTTTTTTTAAACATACAATGTATTATTTGTTTCAGAGGTACAGGTCTGTGATTCAACAGTCTTACACAATGCTCAGTTTTAAGAAGCCCCTTACCTACGGATGTGAATCATATTCCCTAATGCTAGCTTTATCAGTAATGAAGGTGATATTTTGGATTCCCTTTTGCCTTACTGTATTTTCTTATTACCCAATTGCTTCAGATTGCAAGCAGAGAAAATGGATATTATTTACTGAGCCTCCAAAGACTCAAAAAATATTGATAATTTTTTTTAAAGATGAAAACATCCTGAGAATAAAGTAACAGCAATTTCCACAATAATCAAATGCAGTTGGCTCTAGGATATTTGACTTAATCGAACAGATTGGTTGGCACAGTGTCAGAAATGTGTTTTTCAATCTAAAAAGTATAAAATTGCCTGAGATTTCAGGTAACATAACTATGAAAACAGTTAGTAAAGCAACTCCTAAATTCTAATACTTAAATCTTTTGAATTACTTCAAGTTTCTTGTGAAATTCAGGGGTTTCTTTACCTGAAATCTCTTAAGTCAGGACCTTCTAAAAAATAAATTAGGTAGATTTGCCTACAGTTTTCCAAGATATATGAGAATTTCTGAAAGATAAGTACGTAACATAGAAGGTAACATTTTTTTTTTCTTAAAGAAAGGCTCATAATGGAATTATGTATTGTTTCCTTGATAAGTTATAGAAAATTACTTCTCATGTAGCTATTCCAAGTGTTGGTGTTTAAGGAGTCTCAAATTCTTTTGAAGTATTGGTAGTATTTCTGAGAGAGGTCAATTTAAAAATATCCAAGTACAGAGATTAAATTATCAATCATTTTCTACCCTGGAGATTAAACACCAAATCTCTCTACTCTAGAATATATACAATCAATATTTATGTATTATGTTAAAAATTACAATCACAGACAATTCATTTGTAAAACTTTAAAACTTATGAAGACTGGTTCGGCTATTATCAGGCCAGATTTTACCAGGTGAGTTGTTCCATTATTATAAACTAAGTCCTCTTACATTATTAGACTCTCTTTTACTGCATGGGAGAAGTGATAGTATTAATTGTGATAAAGAACTCTTTGTTTGTCCAAAGAAATATTTAACTCTGAATTGTGAGTTTGAAAACATCACAATGGTACCAGAATGGGAAAACTGGACTAGAAGGTCATTAGTCTCTTTATCATTCTGGATAGTAACAGGACCGCCAGTGAAATTTTAGTGCTGGCTTTTTCTTGTTAAAAACAAGCACTTCAGGGCGCCTGGGTGGCTCAGTTGGTTAAGCGACTGCCTTCGGCTCAGGTCATGATCCTGGAGTCCCGGGATCGAGTCCCGCATCGGGCTCCCTGCTCGGCAGGGAGTCTGCTTCTCCCTCTGACCCTCCCCCCTCTCATGTGCTCTCTCTCTCAGTCTCTCTCTCTCAAATAAATAAATAAAAAATCTTAAAAAAAAAAAAACAAGCACTTCATTCTTTCTCTGAAATAAATAAAGATTTTAATTAATTTATTTGAGAGAGAGAGAGAGAGTGCAGGAGCGGGGGGGGGGGAGTGGCAGAGGGAGAGGGAGAAGCAGACTCCCCACTGAGCAGGGAAGCTAATGTGGGACTCAATCCCAGGACACTGGTATCATGACCTGAGCTAAAGGCAGATGCTTAACTGGCTGAGCCATCCAGGCATCCCTCTCTCTCAAATAAATAAATAAATCATTAAAAAAAAAAGTGGAAGCACCTGGGTGGAACAGTTAGTTAAGCCTAAGACTGTTTTGGCTCAGGTCGTGATCTCAGGGTCATGGGATAGAGCCCTGAGTCAGGCTCCATGCTCAGTCTGCTTAAGATCTCTCTCCCTGGGGCGGGTGCCTGGTGGCTCAGCTGGTTAAGCATCTGCCTTTGGCTCAGGTCATGAACCCAGGATCCTGGGATCAAGCCCCACATGGATACCCACATGGGGATCCCTGCTCGGTAGGGATCCAGCTTTTCCCTCTCCCTCTGCTGCTCCCCCTGCTTGTGGTTGCTTTCTCTCTCTCTGTCAAATAACTAAAATCTTAAAAAAAAAGATTCTCTCTCCCTCTCTCTCTGCCCGTGCCACCCCCCCACATTGCTCACACACTCTCTCTAAAATAAATATATAAATTAAAAAAAACCCCACTTCTTTCTCTGTCAAAATGTAAAGACTTGGCTTTTTTTTTTCCATGCATTAAACTCATAGCAATTTCATGTCAAAATATAACCAGTGAAAAATAATTTCTCAATTAATTGAAGACATGCTGGTAATAATAATTGACAAGAGGTTTCAAAATGGGTGTCAGGGAAGAAGACCTTCCTGTGCCCTGTGGTCCTTCTGGTTGGACTTAGAATCAAATTGACATGAGACAGATAAACAGGAGAAAATAAATTTAATAGGCATATGTACGGGGAGTACACACAGACATGGAGTTCCAAAGACAGTGAGGCAACACGAAGTTTATATGAGCTCAGGAGTGTGTGTGTGGGGGGGGTTCTGAGGATGCAAAGAGGAGAAAGCTCATTAGCAAGAAGGTGAAAAGGGATGTTTGGAGAAAAACAAGGTTGCTTTATCATTCAGGTAAGTTCCTTTAGTAAAGGGGAGTCTCTGTTAATAGTTGTCTTCCTGGCACAGACTCTCCTTTTCAATGTAAATTTAGGCAATTATGGGGCAGGCAGAGAGCTTTTCCTGCATCTTCTGGGTTTTGATTACTTCTAACTCAAAATAATCTTTATGCCAAAATGGCACATTTTGAGGTGTCTCATCCTGCACCTCTTCAATAATTAGTCATTGATTTTTCCAAAACATCTTTCAAATTCTAAGATACAAATATAAATGGCAACTCTTTAATAAATTATATATTAATATTTTTTATTTTGATTTTTATTTATGTAAAATGATGATCTTTATGGATAAATTAAAATCATTCTGCACTTCATTTTTTAGGATTAATCTTTGTTACCAATTAATGGGATAGAAACTCATAACTCTAGAACCGAGTCTGATTATTTGAAAAATTATTATCAAACTGGGTAACTAAAGGACTTTAAAAAATAGCAATCAATTTAGGTCTTTAACTTTTATAGGAAGTTGAGTAGATTGTGTAATTTTAAATTGTCACTGTATTAAGTTTATTCTACTATGGAAATTGCATATAACATATAAAGGACTCAATTCAGAAAAAAATGCATATGCTGTTTGCTATTAGTAAAAAGAGAAAAAGCACCTCTTGTATTTTAATTTTATAACAGTTTGAAGAACTAGAAAGGTGTTCACACAGGTAGAAAGTGATGAAAATATTATAACATATAATGAATAAACAAATTGTATCATTGATGTATTTATTAAAACATCATAACACAATGGTTTTAAAATTTTATCCAGAATCTAGCAATTCATGCAAATTTTCATAAGTGTGAATATGCTTTCTTCTTTGAATTAAAAAAAATCACATTCTCACTCTTTATAAACATCTTGGATTCATTTTCGATATCACTGATTAAAAACAAGCTTTTTCCTTATTTTCATTACATGAAGAGTTTTTATTATCCAGCTTCAACGATTAACATATAAACACAAAGGAAGTGGAAAATTAACAGCTCCCATGCCTGCCCCTTCCCCCTTTAACTCCTTGTACAGTTTAGAGCAGGTTAAATCTGGCCTGTGGCCTGTTTTTGCATTGCTTCTGAGCTAAGAATAATTGTTTCATTTTTAAAGGGTTTTGTGATGGGCCTAATAATTCCTACTCCTCAAAAGATACCCATATACTATTCTTCAGAACCTGAGGATATGCATATGTTCTCTAACATGGCAAAAAAGGCTTTGCAGATGTGATTATATTAAGGACCTTAAAATGAAGAAATTATCTTGGGTTATCTCGGCGGGCCCAATCTAATCCCATGGGTTCTTAAAACTAGAAAACGTTTCCTGTCTGGTCAAAGGGAGGTGAGAGGACAAAAGCAGGGTCAAAGGGATGCTACAGTGCTCTTTAAAGATGGAGGGAGGGCATCATCAGCGAAGGAGTGTGGGCAACCACTAGAATCTGGAAAAGTTGTGTCAATAATTTCTCCCCTAGAACTTCTAGAAAAGAATGCAGTCCTGTCAACAACTTGATTTTAGTCCAGTGAGACCCATGTCAGACTTCCAATCTATAAAGCTCTAAGATACTAAATTTGTGTTTTATTAAACCACAATTTTTTGTGGTGATTTGTTATAGCAGCAATAAAAAATTAATACAGGTTGTAAGAAAACAAAGAAGAATAAGTGATAAAAACACATGTAACCAATAAAGTCTAAAATATTTATAATCTGGGCCTTTAAAACTTCTGGCTTTGGGGTGCCTGGCTGGCTCAGTCAGAGGAGTGTGCAACTCCTGATCTTGGGGTTATAGCCCCACACTGAGTGTAGACATTACTTAAATAAATAAATAACTGTAAAAAAAAAACCCAAAAACCTTTCTGGCTTAGACATTAAAATTTCTTAGCCTGGATTTTTCAGACATAGGACTTTCGTATAAATTTTTCGTATAAATTGACTAGGCCAATTTTTGGCCTGCATATTTTGAAGGTATTATTTGAAATAACACAACATAAGTTAAAACCAGTCCAACATGGTAGCGTGTGAGTATTAAATCCATGTGGTATATTGGTACAATGTTTTTATCTATCTATCTATCATCTATCTATCTATCTATCTATCTATCTATCTATCTATCTATCATCTATCTATCTACTGATGGGCTGGAATTTATTGCAGAACAAAATTGGTACACTTGATGCTTTCAAAGTAGAGATTGCTCTAGCTCTACTCCACCAGACATTGTTGGGTAAGCATCACTGATGATCATGAAGAAACACTGGATTAACAAATCTAGTAGGAATATCACATCTCTTAATATAGTTGAAACTGGGCTGATAAGACCATTGTTTGGATGTGTTTATAGGAATAAACCATGCTAGAAAAATGTTTAACAGTTAATAATTTTATGATGTCCACAAGAATCACTGCACTTGTACAGTTGGGGATTGAAACACATAAGAAATCATCATAAAAACAGGCTACAAGGTCTGATTCTGGGTAAGACACATGGGAAATCCATCCTGTGTCTCCCACTGAATACAGCTGTAAAACCTAGATAGAATGCATGGAAGAGCTTTTTGAGAACTCTTGATAGTAAACAGTGGCAGTCCTAGATGATTTCATTGGCCAATTCTCTCCAACATTTAAACAAGAAATGACAACAGTTTATTCAATCTATTCCAGAAAATATAAGAGGAAGAAATATTTTCTATCTCATTTTATGATACCAGCATTAACATTATAGCAACTTCAACACAGACAGCTCAAAAAAACCATAGTCCAAATATCCCTCACTAACAGAGATTCAAAAACCCTCAATTATCAGATAGAATCAGAGATACAAAAAAATAAATAAATAAATAACACCACAACCAAGTGAAGTTTATTCTGGGAATGCAAGGATGGTTCAATATTTGAAAATCAATCAGTGTAATCACCATATTAACAGTCTAATATTTGATATAATTGATACCCTTAAAAGCATTCAGTAAAACTCAGTATCAGTTCATGATTAAAACTTTCAGTGAACAAGGAAGGTAACTTCCTCAACTGATAAAGGGCATCTACCCAATATCTACAGCTAACATCATTCTTAATGGTGAAAGACTGAATTTTTTCCTCTAAAGGTATGACACAAAGCAATGACGTCTGCTCCCACCACTTATATTCTACAGCTTGCTGACTGACTTAGCTGATGCAATAAGACAAGAAAATGAAATAAAAGGTAAACAGATTGAGGAGGAAAAAATAAAATCTTCCCTATTTTTGGAGAACATGACTCTCTTCATAAAAAAATATTAAGGTATCTACCAAAAAAAGCCAATAACAAAAAGGTCTGTAAGGTTATAGGATACAAGTATGTAGTAGAAGGACACCACTATGATACTAATTTCTAGTACACATGTCTTTTCTAATCTCTTCTATTTGAATGTGAACAGTACCTGTGACTTGCTTCTAACCAATTAAATATGCCAAAGGTGATGTGATGTCACTCCTGTGACTGTTGTAATACATAAAACTCTCTTGCTAAAAGACTGTCTCTAGGGTTTCCATGTCTTTGCCTTTGAAGAAGCAAGCTGTCATGAGTCTTATAACCATAAGGAAGCATTGCCAAATATCTGAAGGATCTTGGAAAACAATCCTTCCCCAGTAGATCCTTGTGGAGGACCCAGCTAAGTCATTTCCAGACTCTCAACTCACAGAAATTGTGAAATAATAAATGTCTATAGTTTTAAGCCATCAAGTTTGTTGTAATTTGTTACACAGCACAGAAAACTAACACAAAAGTTAACACACAAACATATTTCTATATACTAGTAAACTAATGTTAGTTTACTCATTAGTCACTAGTATTAGTAATACTACTAATAAACAATTGGACATCAAATTTTTTAAAAAGAAATTACAAAAGTTCTAAAAGTGCAATATTTAGGCATAAATCTAACAAAATATGTATAGGATCTGTATGCTAAAAACCACTAAATGCTAATAGAAGAAATCAAATAAGACTGAAAATAAGTGGACAGATATACTGTGTTCATAGATTGGAAGACTCAACATAGTGAATACCAATTTTCCTCAAATTGTTCTACAGATTTAATGCAATTCTAATTAAAATCCTTATAGTGCTTTTTTTAAAAAAAAATTATTTATTTATTTGTGAGAGAGAGAGAGTATGCGAGCACGAGCAGGGGGAGAGGCAAAGGGAGTGAGAAAGGGAGAAACAAACTCTCTGCTGAGCAGGGAGTCCAACACAGCTGAAGGCAGACTCCTAACTGACTGAGTCACCCAGGTGCCTTCCTTGTAGTGTTTTTGTGGATATAGACAAGGTGATTCTAAAATTTATATGGAAATGTAAAGGAATTGCTATAGCTAAAATAAAACTTTGTAAAGGAAGAATAAATTTGATGGAATTATATTATCTTAAGATTCTAAGACTTAATTATGGGATAGTAATAAAAACAGTAGTATGGGTGGAAAGATAGATATAGAGATCATTGGAACCTAATAGAGATTATAAAAATAGGCCCACACAAATACAGTCAATTGATTTTTGCCTCCATTTTGACAATTAAATAGAGTGAGAATAATCTGTTCAATAAATGATGTTGAAAAATTAGATATCTCCATGTAGAGAAATGAGCCTCAACCTAAACTTCATACTATATACAACTTAACTCTAAATGGAGCACAGATATAAATGTAAAGCTATAAAACTTTTAGAAGAAGACATAAAAGAAAGTCTACATGATTTTTAGTTAGGCAAACAGTTCTTAGAAATGACACCAAAAGCATAATCCATAAAGAAAAAAAATTGAAATTTGGGCTTTATAAAAATTAAAAAAGAATTATCTCTGTGAAAGATGTTAGATAATGAAAAGACAAGCTATAGACTGGGGTAAATTATTTGCAAATCCTATATGTGACAAAAAACTGGTATCCAAAATATATTTTTAAAATCTCAAAATTCAAAAGTAAGAAAATATATAATCCAATATAAAAATAGGAAGACTTGGAAAGACATTGTATAAAAGAAGATACATAGAAGGTAAATAAACACATAAAAATGTTTAATATCACAGCCACTAGGGAAATTTAAATTAAAACCATGACAAGATCCCATTACGTACCTATTAGAATGGCTTTAAAAATTTCTTGACAGTACCAAGTGCTGGTGATGATGTAGAGTAATTGGAATTCTTAAACACTGGTGAGAATGTAAAACAGTGAAGCCATTCTTGAAAAACGTTTGACAGTTTTTTGCAAAGTCAAACAACTATTTACCGTATCATTTAATTACTTAGAAAAATGAAAACTATGCTCACACAAAAACCTATAAAAACACAAATTTTTATAGCCTAAACTGGAAGCAACCTAATTGTCTTTCAATAGATAAATGGCTAAAAAACAAACAGACAAAAAACACAAACAAACCAAACCTGGGATACATCATACATTGAAATACTATTCAGCAATAAAAAACCCCACAAAAAACAAAAACAAAAACCACAAAAAAACTATTGCTCTACATAACAATTTGTATGAAGCTCAAAGACATTATGTTGAGTGAAAGAAGTCATCTAAAGGTTGCATACTCTATGATTCAATTTTTATGACATTCTCAGAGAAACTACAGTGATGACAAACAGATCAGTGGTTGTCAGAGATTGAAGGATGGTAGGAGCTTATGACCACCAAGCTAATAGCACAAGGGAGTTTTGGGAGCATGTTTCATATTCTGATGATCCTAGTGGTTGGTAAGAATCTACACATATGATAAAGTTCAAACTGTATACTGAAAAATCCATTTTTACATGTTAACTTAAAAAATAAAATAAATTTTGGGCGCCTGGGTGGCTCAGTCGTTAAGCGTCTGCCTTCGGCTCAGGTCATGATCCCGGGGTCCTGGGATCGAGTCCCACATCGGGCTTCCCGCTCTGCGGGGAGCCTGCTTCTCCCTCTCCCACTCCCCCTGCTTGTGTTCCTGCTCTCGCTATGTCTCTCTCTGTTAAATAAATAAATAAAATCTTTAAAAAAAAAAATAAAATAAAAAAATAAATAAAATAAAATAAATTTTAAAACCATTTAAAAAGCAAAATGGGAAGTCATTCAGAGAGGACAGGAGGGTGAAGCACTTGTTATCCTAGTAAACCATACCACAAATCTGCATGACTTATGTTCTTTACAAAATCCTTTAACCTATTTTCTCATCTTAACTGTGGCATCAGAAATACCATTAAACTCCATGCATAGCAATTTTCACCTCCGACAAAAATCAAGACTGTGTATGCTTGTATGCCCATCCTGGGGGAAAAATGATAAAGTAGTTAAAGCTCAAATAATATGAAGACTAAATAAGCCTCCAGAATTAGTATCAATTAAGAATGATAGGAAGTAGGAAATACAATATGTTTTAGCTATGTCATATTTGAGGGTGTTTGTTGTATGACTTCTGATTCATCAACACATATAAAATATATGCTTCTTGGACATAGCACTCTAGGTTCAGTTTGTAAGTACTTTAAAAAATCCAATAGCATTATATGCTTTTGTTGAGATTCAACTTGGTTTAGAAGACAGAGTCTACACTCATATTTACCACTGGCTAACTGGATAATTTAGGATAAGCCTTCTGAGCTTCAGTTATTTACATTTTTAATCAATAGAATAAAAATAATGATATCTAATTTGTCTACTTCAGAAAGCAGGTTTAAAATTCAGCTAAGTAAATTTACCTAAATTACTTAACAAATTATATTTATTTTAAAGATTTTATTTATTTGAGAGAGAGAGAGAGTACGCCACTTGGAGAGGGGTGGGGCAGAGGGAGAGGGAGAAGCAGGCTTCTCCTGAGCAAGGTGCCTGATGCGGGTTGATCCCAGGACTCCAGGATCATGACCTGAGCCCAAGGCAGACACTTAACCGACTGAGCCACCCAGGCGCCCTACTGTGTTATTTTTGATACAAAATGAGATACAGTCTGGGGTGGGTGTGTGTGTGTGTGTGTGTGTGTGTGAAATTTAAGGATAGTGTGCTTCTATCCAAATCCCTTGACTAGCACTGGAATAGTAATCTTCCTTCTCCTGAAATTTTTCCATTTAATTTTCTATAGTTACTGAACATAGTTGTTTGCTTATTAATTGAAGACTTCAAAAGACAGTCTTTTCCTAATCATTAGATACTCAGTCTTCTGCATTTCCAAAATATCTATGTTTAAGTGGCTTGGAAAGCACCATGCCTATTAGCAGTTATTTGGATAGTCAATATTTTTGCACTTCAAGTTGTTCATCTACATATACATCATGCAGAGATAATTTTAATGCAGCAAGGTATATAGTCAAATGGGATGACTGAAAAACAATCATTTAATGTGAAAGGATTTTTTGAATCCCTTTATTCTTAAGAAGGTGTGTCTGATAATATGACAAATAAACTAGGTTTGCAGAATGACTTCAGAAACAGAACTGAGAGGTTAACACTAGAATTAAGGATTTGTTTCCAGATGGTTTTTCATTATACTGTAAAATACATCAATGTGCTAGATCCGATCCCGTGTCATCCTGCTATTTACATAAATCTGCACTGTTTTCAGTTTTCTGACCTGTCATTAACATTGGCAGTGAAATGAGGAACAAATCAGTGTCCAGTTCTTTGTTGGAAGTTTATTAGTAAGTCCCATCCTTGACTTGTGTTCTAAGTACTGTATACATGGCAAACAGAGGCTTCTACTTGAAATTTTATCTATTTTTTAAGGGACTGAATTCTGTTAATTGTATTCCACTGAGGAAAGATCTATGTGTGAAAGGCTGTCTCATTCTTGACCCCTTATATTCAGTTTTCATTTGAGGGTTTAGTAAGGGCTACTGACTTTAAATGCTCTTATTTCTGACTATGAACTGCTGAACAGGCCACTTAGAGAGAATGCCCAAGACATGGTCCAAATAATTTTTACTTATATTATTTATGTGAGTGGAATCGTTAAAAAGGTTAAGAAATTTAATAAAGTGATCTGACCTCATTTATTTTGATCAGGTTATATTGTCAATCTCAACTCTTTTTTTTTTCCTATTACACAAATTATTCTTGAAGTAAGAAACAAAAAAGAAATAATACTTTCTCTGGTATGTGAATCATGTATATATATATCTCCATATCATCAGCTTAGTTGATTGTCACAGAATATGGATTTGCCTTTATTAGGCAAGATCAAATAATTTCACCCTGTTAATTACTAAAGATCATGATTTTGAACTCTTAGTCTACTTTTCTTTAAATCTTACCCTTCTGTGGTTATTATTCCCAAATGTACCTTCTTGGAAGATCTGTTACTGAACACCTCAGGCTGAGAAATAATGTTTTTACTATGTATGAAGGTATGAACTGTCAGGCAGCTTAAGCTCAGAACATTAAAATTTATTATCTTTAACTCAGTTTCAAATGATTTAAGATCTATAGACAGATTGATAAGGCAACTATGGCAAATTGTTTACAATTGTTTAAACTGGATGTTGTTAATCACTGTATTATTCTTTCAGTTTTCCTATACATCTGAAATATTCATAATAGAAATTTGGGGAAAACTTTTATCTTTAGATCAAGGCAGGCTGCCAAATACCCGCATATCCAGACCACATTGCTTTGGACTTTTTCAGAATTGATTTTATGTTTCATGAACTGTTGGCTGCATTTATCATAAGGATATATAAAATGATCTCCTCTATCACATAGTGTTCCCTTCATGAGGACCCATGAAAGAAATTTCTCATAGGTCAAAGAAACAGGCAACATCTCTTGTTTTTACCTTTTGGAGACTGTGACTCTTGTAACTGAATGTCTTTTCCATTGCTTTCATGGTTAAGAAGTTCAGAGTCAAATTTACAACCTATCCCCAGTACTTGGCAATGTCTTCAGGGTATGAAATTTATAGCTTAACCTTTTTCTAGATTTATTTAGAAATATGTCCCATATCCTTATATCTCTTGTGTACTTATTTTTAAACTAAGTAATTCATGCATTTTTCCTAGATACCACAAATCTTTTTTGGAAATAAGACAGGCTAAAAATAATTTTTAAAGATGTGTGTGTGAGAGAGGAGAGAGAGAGAAAGAGAGAGAGACAGAGACAGAGACATAGAGAGAAACTGAGGCACAGACACCTAGAGACAGAGAAAGAGACTGTGTGTGTGCGTGTGTGTGTGCTGTTTGTGTTACAGTGTGTGTAAATTGATTTGAGTCATAGGTACTGTTTCTCTACTTCATTTTCTTTCTTTTTTTTAAAGATTTTATTTATTTATTTGACACAGAGAGAGAGATAGTGAGAGAGAGAGAGAGAGAGAGAGAGATCACAAGCAGAGGGAGCGGCAGGCAGAGGGAGAGGGAGAAGCAAGCTCCCCGCAGAGCAAGGAGCCCCATGCGGGGCTTTATCCCAGGACTCTGGAATCATGACCTGAGCTGAAGGCAGTGGTTTAACCGACTGAGCCACCCAGGCGCTCCTCTACTTCATTTTCATACCTAAACCATGTAGCACTTGTGTGTGTATCATGAAGATCTCAAGATGTTGCTATACTACCCTGTTCCTGTCCCCCTTAACCAATACATGAAAGATCTTTAAATCATCTAAAAAGCACCTACTGTATATACAAAGTTTCATCAGGGTTTCTAGTAATGAGAATTGCTCATACAGACATGTAGGCCATAGGTGTCACAAAATACATAATTTTATTTTTATTTATTTTTTTTTTTTAAAGATTTTATTTATTTATTTGAGAGAGAGAGAATGAGACAGAGCGAGTACATGAGAGGGGGGAGGGTCAGAGGGAGAAGCAGACTCCCCGCCGAGCAGGGAGCCTGATGCGGGACTCGATCCAGGGACTCCAGGATCATGACCTGAGCCGAAGGCAGTCGCTCAACCAACTGAGCCACCCAGGCGCCCACAAAATACATAATTTTAGATTTGATAGTAAAAACACAGTAGCTCTATAATAATACAAAGATAAACAACTGGACAATGATTATAAAGTTACATATTAGTACAGTGCTTCTGTAAGCTTTAAAGGGATATGAAATAGATAGGAAGCATATTAGTTTGTTAGGGCTGCCTTAGCAAAATACCACAGACTAAGTGGCTTAAACAATAGAAATATATATTCTCACAGTTTTGAAAGCTTAAAGTCCAACATCAAGGTAAGGGCAGATTTGGTTTCTTCTAAGAGATGTAAGGGGAAGAATCTGTTCCAAGCCTCTCAACTTCGCTTGCAATTGTCTGCCTTCTCAAGGCTGCTTTGTCCTTACATAGTCATCCCTACATGCACAAGCACCTCTGGTGTCTCTCCCTGTGTCCAAATTTCGTCTCCTTAAGGACACTAGTCAGATTGGATTAGGGCCCATCCTAACTGCCTATTCTGAACTCAATCACTTCTTCAATGGTCCTTTATCCAAATAAAGTCACATTCTGAGGTACTGGGAGTTAGGGCTTTGACATATGAATTTTAGGGAGACACTATACAGCCCATAACAGGAAGCCTGCATATGTGAGGAAATAGTGACGTTGGAGTGAGGAAATGATGTAATTCATGGGCAGTTGCAAGCGAAGTCCATTTCAAGATGGCATTGCATCCAAGCTTACATACACGGTGACTCTAAATATTAAAGGAATTAATGAGGTAGTTAGCAAAGACAGACAAAAATAAGCAAGATTCCAAGATAAGACAATAATTACCAAACACTTATTCCACTAATTAATTAAATAATGAATTTATTTTAAATAATAATGAAATATGAGATTAAGCGTGCGATACTATGAAAACTGGTAAGTACATTCCAGTCTTTGGAGAATAGGAAGCTATACAAGTTTTCTGTTTCTGTGTATAATGACCTATTATGATACTTCAGGATTATTTTTCTAAAAAGAAATAAAAATAGTTTGTTAAGAATTGTGTTGAGATACTACATAGCACTTCTTTATTTCATAATAAAGGGGCAGCATGCCTTTATTTGTTTTACTCAAATGTAAATGTAGTACTAATGGGGGGGGGGGGAAAGGAAGTTGAATGCTGCAAACAAAGTATTAGAAACAACACCTAAATAGAAGTAAGAAAGGATTTTCCCTTGGGATGTATCCCTTAGTTGTGAGGTCTTGGTCAAGTGAGATAATCACCCTGATCCTGTGTTTCCTCAGTTATAAAGAGAGGAGAGTACTATGAGATGTATTTATGAGTAGTATTCACTCAGTCATTCAACAAAAAGTCATACGTGCCTACTATGTGCCAGAAACTGTTTTAGGGAGTGAAGATAGAGCACTAAAGGAAACGGTCATTGTTCTCACTCCACTAGGAGAAGTACACAATAACAACAGCAAAGTGAACATGTAATTTCGTAACAGGTTGATAAGTATGAGAGAGAAAAATAAAGCATGGTAGGGGATAGAGAATGAGGTGCTATTTTAGAAATAGAGTAAATGAAAACCTATATGCTAAATGCACAATGGAACTGCAAACTACAGAAGCAAGCATATTGTATTTACTTCCGATCTTAGTCAAATTTAAAATACCTACTAAATTTTAATATATTTTTAAAAGATTTACTTATTTTAGAGAGAGAGTGCACATGCGCAAGTGGGGGGAAGGGCAGAGGGAAACACTCCTCAAGCAGACTCCCCAAGGAACTCGGAGCCCAATGCGGGGCTCCATCCCTCGACTCATGAGATCACAAGCCGAAACCAAGAGCCTGACACCTAATGTACTGAAGGCGCACTCCCAAATTTTAATATTTTTAAAACAAATATTTGAAACTTTCATATGAAAATAGTATGTGCTTATAATTAAATGTATCTTCATATGAAAATAGTATGTGTTTATAATTAAATGTATAGATAAAATGTATTAATATAAAAAGCCCCTTTTTTCTATCTAAAAATTAATGTCAAGCAGTTACTCTCTTTGGGAATTTGACTTTTCAACTAGAATAAAGGTGTGTTACTCTCATTTAAAAATATTTAAACATTTTAATATGTTAATCTGATAATGACAGATTCAGATTAGTTTTTTTAAGGGAAGGCAAGGAAAACTGGGTAGGCCATATCATTACCATTATTTAAATTTGGAGTATTAAATAGTTCAAATGGAGAATGAAATAAAATCACCTAATTTTGAAAATCAAAATATATATTTTAAATTGGGCTTGACATTCTTTTTATACTTTATGAGCATGTATCATGGGCAGATATTTGTTTTTAAAAGAACTGACCACATATTGAAAAGTTGGTTTACTATTTCATTCTATCATGACTGCATAACAAAGATCTAAAAATATCAGTTTCCATGGTTTTGCTTTAATGGAAATAGGCTAAGTTTTTTCAAATTACAGCCAGAGTAATGGTGCCATTAATGATAGTAAAGAAATGGTCTCAGTGAAATAAAAAAGATCCAGAAAACATGTATTTTAATCATTTTTTATAATGCTATTCAAAGGTGTAAGTTTGTAGGAATAGAATAGTAATTTTTTTTACTAGTATCTTTGAATTTTGTTATTTTTTTAATGGGAGACATTTATTTATACTACAGAAAGAATATTAATTTAACTCCTCTTTGGTTCCTACAAGTACTGTGTGCAACAATTTTACTATTAAATTTTATATTTTCATTGTTGTTGCTTTTCTAAAACTGGATTTTTCTTGTGTGGGTGGTGTTTTCTTTCTCCTGCTTTCCTTGTTTTTTTCTCTATCTTCAACAGTTTTGTTTAACAGTTTTAAAAGACATTTTCCAAAGTTTCACAGACATATGCTCAACATATATAATTAACTTCTTTCTAGTAGGAAAATACGATGACAATATAAGGGTCGGTATACACTACTAAAAAGTTTTTCCCCTCCTACTGCCTGTTTTTAACAAGAAAATATGCTTGAAGTATTCAGCGAACAAGAACAAAAGCAGTTAAAATCAGAGATCTTATGTTGAGAAATACAAATGCTAAGTTTTCTTTAACTTCGTGGGTCCAATAAGTTATAAGTTTACTCTACAAGCACCTAGAAAATTAGAAGTATTTCGATATTATCTGAATTACTTTCCAAATGGGATTATTTCTAACTACTCTAAAATGGGGGCATCACTTAGGTCAATATAAAATATTTTTACTGTTCATATAACCTACTATTACAGATCCATGAAAACATACAATATTAAGGCAACCACCATTCCTTTTTTGGGGACTGGAGAGGGCAGGTCAACACATAAAATGTTACTAATCAGAATTTTCAATTTAAGACTCAAATTGTGCGAGGCAATTTGAAAATCTGTCAACATAACTATTTTAAATAAGCAATGCCGTAACACTTAGATTACTGCCTTATAATTGTAGATGGAACTGGTGTCCCATGAGGAGGACGATTTAATCGGGATCAAAAGCATTGAGTTGCTACTCTTGAGAAATTAGTTTGAAATACACTAAATTTTAGTACTAAATTAAGGAAATCTTTTGAGGTGACAAAGAAGTAGTCCAGTAGATGAAAAGGAGAGAAGACAGAGAAATAGGAATTGTTAGATATCAAAAGAAATATTTGTTACTTTTTAAAATGAAAGGTAAGGGGCGCCTGGGTGGCTCAGTTGGTTAAGCCACTGCCTTCAGCTCAGGTCATAATCCTGGAGTCCCGGGATCGAGTCCCACATCGGGCTCCCTGCTCGGCAGGGAGTCTGCTTCTCCCTCTGACCCTTCCCCTTCTCATGCTCTCTCTCTCTCTCTCATTCTCTCTCTCAAATAAATGAGTAAAATCTTTAAAAAAAAAGATGAAAGGTAAAACTTTCAGCTTATCTTAAGAAAATTTGAAAAATTTCCAGTGGCAAATTAATAGTCAAGTCCAGCTAGTGCTCTCTGCAAATATTCATTGGTGCTGCCTAATTATTACTCAGAGTTACTGGTATTGTCATCTTTTATATTTTTATTCGTTAACACACATGCACACAAACACACGGACATTTAAAAGACCCTGTAAATGTTGCTTAATAATGACTAAATTTTGATAAAAATTTCTCAGATGAGTCTTTTCACTTTCCAATGAACATATATTTTTAAAAGATTTTATTTTAGTGCTCGCTTTGGCAGCACATATACTAAAGATTTTATTTTATTTAGTTTTAGAGAGAGAGAGAGCAAGCTGGGAGGGGCGGAGGGAGAAGGGAGAGGAGAATCCCAAGCAGGCTCCATGCCTAGCCCGGAGCCTGATGTGGGGTTCGAACTCCTGACCCTGAGATCATGAGATCATGATCTGAGCTGAAAACAAGAACTGAATGCTCAATTGACTGAGCTACCCAGTTGCCCCTCCAATGATCATATTAAGTAAAAGAACTAAATTCCATGAGCTGTCATGTAAGAGGTAGGCATTTGGTTATTGGTAAACAAATTTAAATAAAGATAAAAAAAGGAGTCTGCTGAGTGTACACATCTCTCTTAATGGTGACTGTGTGAAGAAATATAAAATAATAAAAACAAATTAAAATAGATATAAAAACTATAATCACAGAGAAGATAAAAATGATGTAGGAGATTTGATATAATCCTACTGTCTTTTTTAACTCTTTAGCTACAAGTCATTTGTGCTAAGCTGAAGGCTCTTGCCTACTAAGTAGCTAGATCCCCATTTACCTTTTCTGAAAAATAATACATGTATATATTAGTCAATATTTACTGACAGATTCTTATCTATACAGCATTGATATGGGCTCTGAGTTCTTATGGGCACCTTGATATGGGCACCTTGGTTCTGATAACCTAACTGAAAAATGCAGGTGAGTTCTCAAATGATTTGAAAACTCAAATCTATACACCAAAAAATTATGTGAATGTTTATAGAAACTTTAGGGGCTCCTGGGTGGCTCAGTCATTAAGCGTCTGCCTTCGGCTCAGGTTATGATCCTGGGGTCCTGGGATCCAGCCCCACATCAGGCTCCCTGCTCCGCGGGAGGCCTGCTTCTCCCTCTTCCACTCCCCCGGCTTTTGTTCCCTCTCTCGCTCTCTCTCTGTCAAATAAATAAATAAAATCTTAAAAAAAAAAAAAGAAACTTTATTTAAAATAGCCCAAAACTATAAGCAACCAAGATGTCCTTCAATAGGTGAATGGATAAACAAATTAGGGTATAGTCATACAATGAAATATTATTCAGGGATTAATAGAAATAAGCTATTATGCCATGAAAAGACATGGGTGAATTGTAAATGCATCTTGATATGTGAAAAGAAGCCAGTCTGAAAAAACTACATAATGTAGGATTCCAGTTTGTTGACATTCTGGAAAAGGCAAAACTAGAAGTGGTAAAGAGGTCATGGTCATCAGGATAGGGACAGTGCTGAATAGGTGAAGCAGTAAAGAATTTCAGGGTGGTGCAACTAGCCTATATAATGCTGCAATGTTGGATACATAACACTGCATTCATCACAGTCCCTAGAATTTCACAGCACAAAGAGTCAAATAACACGCACAGATTTAAAAAATCCTTTAGGTGAAATGCAGAATGTGACAAATAAATCTAACTATCCAAATGTATGAAATGACTTCACTGACGGGGTTGAGGGAAAAAGGTTCTATCCTAAGTAACTTTGAAATGAATGGAGTCTGTAGGACTAAAGGCAAATGAAACAAAACAAAACAAAAAACAACACAGCTGTACTTAGGTACTGTGCTTTAGTTGATAAAATTATTTCCTATAGGGGTATATGTTAACAATTCTGAGATATAGATAGATATAGGTGACATAGATATACATAGAGATGTAGATCCTTGAGTTCAACAATTAAATGAATGGATGGGGAGAACCAGATTTCTCATTATTGGAGCAGAAGGTTACAGACAAGGGGAAGGGACAATGGATGTGGTGCTGGATTGGTGTTGCAGACATCATTATAAAGTCATGTTTAGGTTAATGTAGATGCGGATGGTTACATATAGAAATATTTACAGGTGTGTGTATACACGCAGTTGGTATACACACATATATTTCCTTGCTCTGTCTGCTAGGCCTAGAAGAAAAGGCCTAGAAGCAGCAACACCCCAGGTACATGAATTCCTAGGGCTCAGATACTGGTTTCTCATTCTCCAATAAAAGGAACCAGGACTTCATAGAGAACTGTATGATTCTAGGACTGGTGCAGAAAACATCAAGATGAGCCTGACACATTTCATATTTTCAGAAAATATTAAATTGCTAAACACACACACACACAATTTGAGCAACAACATAAATAAAATAGTATTGAATTATAATCCAAAGTGTAAAATAAATATGCATGAGTCATACTGATATAAATAAACTATTGCATAAATAAATAAATGACAACTCTCCACACAAAAGAATTTCAAATAAATTATGTAGATATTCCACCCTCAAGGCAGCATAGTACAACTCTCTACCCTTTCAGTATGGGTTGTTCATAGTGACTTCCTAAAGAGTACAGCATAGAAAGGGGGGAAAAGGGAGTAACTTTATAGTGTAGAAAATTGAAAACCATTACCACAGTTAGACGATCAAGATCAATATTAAGTGATAAGTCATGTTGATAGTACATACATAGATGTGATGTGATGAAAGTAAATAATTTTGTAATTTCCCCCCAATACATAATTCGACTCTAATCATGATTAACAAATCAGAAAAATCCCATTAGAGGAATATTCTACAAAATATATGGCTAATATGCTTTAGAAGTGTCAAAGTCATTAAAAATAAGGAACTAAGAAACTTTCACAGCCAAGACGGGGAGACATGATGACTAAATGTAATGTGGTATCCTGAATAGAATCCTAAAAAAATAAAAGGATATTAGGTAAAAACCAAATAAATGTGAATGAAGTATGGATTTCAATTAATGCTAACGCATCAATATTGGCTCATTAATTGTGACAGATATGCCATATTAATATATGACACAAATAACAGGAGAGACTGGGTGTGGAGTGCATGGGATCCCTCTGTACTGTCTTCACAAATATTCTATAAATCTAAAATTGTTCTGAAATAGAAAAAAATTTTAAAAATTAGTTTCACACACTCAAATTGATTCAAATATACTAAAAGTTATTTCTAATAACTGCATACAAAACTGGTTCATCTTTTTTAGAAGAATATTTGACTTTGAAACAAAAGTGTATCAGTTTTAAAAACTATGTCTGTCCAAAGGGTCATTGCATATTTTAAACAACTCTAAATTTATCAATGTCAACAAAGCATTCTTCAAATTTCATTAATCTTAGGCAACTACAAGTTGGACACAATGCTGTTGCTAGCAATTAAACCTATATATTGATTAATGTTATAACCATGTGA
Organism: Mirounga angustirostris; assembly: GCF_029215605.1. Taxonomy (NCBI): domain Eukaryota; kingdom Metazoa; phylum Chordata; class Mammalia; order Carnivora; family Phocidae; genus Mirounga; species Mirounga angustirostris. Next base: position 83,462,015 of record NW_026991720.1, on the reverse strand, counting down.
AAAATCATTTTTATTGATTTGTATTATTCATTTTCAATCTAAATTCTTTTTCTTTTTTTAAAGTAAGCTCTAGGGGCGCCTGGGTGGCTCAGTCATTAAGCATCTGCTTTCAGCTCAGGTCATGATCCCGGGGTCCTGGGATCGAGCCCCGCATAGGGCTCCCTGCTCAGGGGGAAGCCTGCTTCTCCCTCTCCCACTCCCCTTGCTTGTGTTCCCTCTCTCGCTGTCTCTCTCTGTCAAAGAAATAAATAAAATCTTTTTAAAAATAAATAAATAAAGTAAGCTCTACATCCAACATGAAGCTTGAACTCATGACCCCAAGATCAAGAGTTGCATGTTCTCCTGACTGAGCTAGCCAGGCAACCTTCAACCTAAATTCTTGTAAATGTCTACATAGATCACAAATAAGTTTTTTTTTTTCTTTTTCTGGAGCTTCAAATTTGGTTGGTTTATGTGCCCTATGATATTGGTGAGACAGTGTAACACATACTGCCATTTTGTGGTCTGGTTTATTGACTATCTGGCAGGCATTTTTTTTTCCATTTCATGAAAATGGTGAGTTGGAGATAACAATACAGTAAATCTTTGTGAATACTTTCCATGATTCAATCAAAGAGCACTGGTAAAGAACACATCGTTAAGTTCATTGCATTCTATTTCTTTCAACAGTTCCATAAACTGGTGATGATTCATAGCCTTAAGATATGTATATAAATGATTGTAGCAAGTATATCCATGAGAGTTGTCATAGAATCTGCTTCAGAAAATTCAGCACAAATATTTCTGGCATATTTCTGTATATCATACTGTGAAATAAATCCATAAGAAAAGTATCAGTCTCTTGTTTTAAAAACTTCTCATAAATTCAAAATTTTTATGTAACATATCTGGAGCACCAACTATCATGATGAAAATTAAGTTTTTCATATGTAGCTGAAATTCTTCTTTGATAGTTAAAAATTCAAAAATATCTATTCCAATACCTTGATTCTTTCAGTCCATAAACTGAATCTGTAAATTTGGAAGTCTTTTGAGTAGAAAATATCCAAGAAATTAATTGGATGGTGCCTCTCATACGTATGACTAACATAAAGTTAAAGAAAAGTATTTTGTGATTTTTCAAATTTTGAGTAAGTTGATATTTAATATTGCTAGAAAGTTCTTAAATGCCATGGGCAATTGTTTGGTGGCAATGAATATCTTTCACTTTTTGTAAAAAAGTCCTTTTAATCTTCATAATTTTCTAACAAAATTTACATAATTGAAATAATTGGGTTTTTGTTTTGTTTTATTTTCACAATTTTCCCATCAAAGTGGTTTTCTTTTTTTGTGCTAGAATCGAAGCCTTTTTATAGCCGTACAAAATCATAAGCTCAGAACCTGTTAAATATTATTTAAAAATTTTTACTGGACATTTAATTCTTATGTCAGCAACTAACCTCATTGATCGTTTGTTACTGTTGAAGAGAAAACTACTTTTAAATTCACTATGTATTTTCTGAGAATGTCTCTTAATGATGACCAATTTATTATATCTAAAAATCATTTTATGAAACAAACACCTCTTCCATTTTGCTCTGCCTTGACAAATTGTAATTGTCATTCATAATAAAATCTGTAACATATCTTTATTTAGTGTTTTTTTCCCTTCACTATTACAATTGTAGTATTAGCATCTACATTTCCATTTGATTTTGCCCCTATTATATACCTTTGTGGGTTTTTGTTTTTGTTTTTGAGAGAGAGAGAGAGAATATACAAGTAGGGGGGAGGGGCAGGAGAATTTTTTTTTAATGATTTATTTGAGAGAGAGTGGGTGGGGGGCACAGGGAAAGGGAGAGAGCCTTAAGCAGACTCCACGCTGAGCATGGAGTACGACTCCGGGCTCCATCTCACGACCCTGAGATCATAACCTGAGCCAAAACCAAGAGTGAGACACTGAACTGACTTAGCCACCCAGGTGCCAGAGAGTGAGAATCTTTTTTTTTTTTTTTAAGATTTTATTAATTTGAGAGAGAGAGAAAGAGATAGAGCACTAGCGGGGTAGAGGGGCAGAGGGAGAGGGAGAAGCAGACTCCCCACTGAGCAGGGAGCCCGTTGTGGGGCTTGATCCCAGGACCCCAAGATCATGACCTGTGCCAAAGGCAGATGCTTAACCAACTGAGCTACCCAGGTGCCCGAAGAGAGAGAACCTTAAGCAGACTCCATTACCAACACAGAACCCAATGCAGAGCTCTATCTCATGACACTGAGATTGTGACTTGAGCTGAAATCAAGAGTCAGATGTTTAACTGACTGAACCATTCAGATGCCCCTATATACCTTTGTTTTAAATTTTAACACTTCTAAATTCTTACTTTTTAAACTAGAAACACATTTTAATTATAATTATTTAAGGTCTTCATAGTTATCACTACAAGTTGGGCTGTCAGCATAAAATATTTAAATATATTACAATGTGAGAAAAAAATGGAGGTGAGGGGTAGCTTGGGACTTGGAATGAGGTTCAAATACAGCTGAGGGCTGGCAGAAATAAAGTAAAGACATAGTTTCTATCAGGCACAGAAGTCCAGAAAGGGAATAAATTGTTCAGGGCACCCCTTGAGCCCCAAGTAGTAAGGGTCCTATGGAAAATCTAGCCAGGCTTTGGCTTCATTTAGAAGGCTACTATCTTATAACCACATTTCCTCTTTGGGATTTGAATATTATACAGCAAATGATATATGGGGTAAAGGCTTCATCCATTTGTCACTGAGTTTAGGAGAGAATATCACAGACTTTAGAGGAAATGGGACTATCAAAGGAGAAAGTGACATATTCCTTCTATTTATCCACATAATAATTTACAGTGCAACACTGGGTTTGAAGTAGAAACCTCCACATCTCATTAAGTTCTACTGATTTTTTTTTTTTTAAATCCAAAGCTAGGACATAAGCCTGGAGAATATCTCAATTATACCAGCAAGAACTGCTATATAAAGTCCACAAGTTATCAGCCAAACTATAATTTCATTATTAGACTTCATGCTCTGCTAGGTTTCATTCAGTGGGTATTGTTTTCCACTCTTTAAAATCCTTGTTGCCACAAGTGGGCTAAGTTCTTATATAGTACTCTTAGTCACTCTGAATATGAAATGTATCTAGAGTTGGTTTTATACAATTGTGCAACCAGTTACTGATTTGCCCCACTTAATTCCTGTACATCTTTTTCCTTCCCCCATTATTTCAACTAACATTTAATTTTATTTTTTTAAAGATTTATTTATTTACTTGATAGAGAAAGAGAGAACGCGCAGATGGGGGGAGCAGGAGAGGGAGAGAGAATCTCAAGCAGGCTCCCTGCTGAGTGCGAAGCCCAACTTGGGGGTCCATCTCAGGACCCTGAGATTGTGGCCTAAGCAGAAATCAAGAGTTGGATGCTTAACTGACTGAGCCACCCAGGCGCCCCTCAATTAACATTTTAAAACAAACACCTCTTTTAAAAACATTTTTTTTTAAGATTTAATTTATTTATTTGACAGAGAGAGAGAATAAGCAGTGGGGAGGGGCAGAGGGAGAGAGAGAGAAGCAGACCCCCCGCTGAGCAGGAAGCCTGATGTGGGGCTTGCTCCCAGGACCCAGAGATCATGACCTAAGCCGAAGGCAGATGCTTAACCGACTGAGCCACCCAGACACCACCAAAACATTTTTTTTTCTTCTGAAAACTTATAGTGATGTACATTTCCTACCTACCTTCATTGTATAGCAGAATAAATTGTTTTAATTGCTAAAGTGTGGTCAAAGAGTCACACATTTTAAGAGTGTTATAATTTTCCTATAAATCTTATCCATACTGGTGATTATATTCACAACTGAACTTTCAAAGGAAGAGTCCATTTGGTGCATATGTATTGGTGACATTTTTAGGTTGTCATTACCTGCAGGAAGAGTGAACCAATGTCTCAACATGAATAAGTGGTAAGTGACCTTTAAAAATGTTTTTCAGAGTAAGACTTTTCTTTATTTCTCTTGCTATTTTTAAGTGAAGTAAATCTGGATTAGAAATATGATAAATCCTAACTAAAGTTGCTTAAAAATATTCTCAGAAGTGAAAAAAGTCAATCATTTTCTCTTACATATCCCTTAGGGAAAGAAATTTTATAAATTAGTAGTTAACATGTAAATTGTATTTGTGATTTCTGACTACTAAGAAAGAAAAAAATACTAAATATGCTTTTTCATCTTGTATTCAACTACCATTCATTGAATACTTGACATATATGCCATAGAGTTTTTTTTTTTTTTAAAGATTTTATTTATTTATTTGAGAGAGAGAATGAGATAGAGAGAGCATGAGAGTGGGGAGGGTCAGGGGGAGAAGCAGACTCGCTGCTGAGCAGAGAGCCCGATGTGGGACTCGATCCCAGGACTCCAGGATCATGACCTGAGCCGAAGGCAGTTGCTTAACCAACTGAGCCACCCAGGCGCCCTGCCATAGAGTTTTTAAAGTATTTTTGGAAATACACAAATATATAAAATCTAATCTCTTTTCTCAAGCAAATTTTAGTTTATTAGAATTGATACAATGCATAAATATAATTCAGCTCATGGTAATTGAAAGACAGTTGGGAATAAAGTAGTTCAGGTGGCTATTTTTCATTTGCTCCTTCAGACTCACCATTCTTTACTCTGCTTTGTTACCCTGCAACCCGATCTGTATGAATGGCATTTATAAGCTTTGGTTTCCATTGAGTTTGACCAATGGGCAGCACCAGCATGCCCTCATAAGAGAGAGCTGTAAGAGTAAAGTTAGAGTATTTAGGGGATAGATAGTCTTTTAGCCTCTTCCTATGAGGTCGAAGTAGTTTTGGATGTGTCCCTGAGCCACGGCCTCAATGCCCGGCAAAGTTTCTCCTTCACATTACCCTCTCTATGTCTGGATCTTGCTAACTGGTCTCTTTCAGGTCTAGAGGTGGTAACAGGTAGAAGCACCATGGAAGGACCCCAGGATTCTGCAATATCCTTGCCTAATATTCAAATTTGAGTATATCATCTGCTTCCTATCAGAATTCCAAAATGGATGTTTCTGAGGAAAAAAAATCAGTTCTAATTATTTAGAATAGTTCTGTTATATTTGATTATAGTAAGTAATGATTACATTGGAAAAGTGAAAGTTTTTTTTTTCTCTCTACTCTTTGTTTTTTCTCTACTCCATAGCCAAAAATTAATCATTTCCCTGTGAAAAGCTTATGAGGTTTCAGAGGATGCTCCCAAATCATAAGGGTGTAACAAAGAAAATGGAAAGACAAACGGACAGGATTTAGGATATCATTCCTCACACTCAAGAAGAAGAGGTTACCTGAAACAAATAATACATTATATGTTAAAAAAAAAAAAAAAAGAAGATAGTAGGAGGCGAGAAATGAAGGGGTGAAATTGGAGGGGGAGACGAACCATGAGAGACTATGGACTCTGAAAAACAAACTGAGGGTTCTAGAGGGGAGGGGGGTGGGGGGATGGGTTAGCCCGGTGATGGGTATTAAGGAGGGCATGTTCTGCATGGACACTGGCTGTTATACACAAACACTGAATCATGGAACACTACATCAAAAACTAATGATGTAATGTATGGTGATTTACATAACATAATAAAGAAAATAAAAAAAAAAGGAGAGGTTAGCATGGGCTCTAAGGGTGAAAGGATGGAAGTGGTAGGAGGAAAATGTGAAACTATCTCCTCAATAAATAGAGAAAATGGAACTTGGGGTAAGAACCCTTTCTGCAGGGAAAGATAGGTCTTTTGGTAAGTCTTATGGGCAGTGAGGGACATTTGCATAGCAGACTGTCTCTAAAAGAGGAGTAGTGGGGAAGGTGGAGGGCAGAAAATGGGGAGGACAGGAAATGGGGGCAGGTACCTTGGAGGGTGGGCACCTCCTAGCACATTCCAGATGCTTAAATGAACAGTGTGTCAGTAAACATGTCATAAAGACACCTGGATCCTTGTATAACACCTTAAAGAGGGAAGGACTTACATTAAAATGATTGAAATTTAATTTCTTACCACCCACACAAAAAGGGGATTCAGTCCAATTCATTTTAATTTGGGAAAAAAATGAAGTAACATGGCATTCTTATAGATAAGTATGTTGCAGTAAAATTCAAATGAACTGCTTCCTGAAATTAAGGCTCCTGTGGTAAAACCAATCTCACACCATACAAGACAAGGGGGAATATCATATATGTAATATTGCCCTTGATTCAGAGCACTTTCTACTAAGTTTGCTTTACGACCATGACTCTAGCATTTTGGAAGTCCCTGGATGTAGATGTTGTAAAAGATTCTCTTGGTTTGTAAAAATCATCTAATAAAAGTGGAACAAAATATTTTTTCTCTCATGCTTATAAAGGCCTGTTCATGCTAGGTTGGAATCCTGTCAAACTAATCACATACTTTGAAGGTAGTATTTTGTGAAGCACTTCATGCTATTCAAAATAGTAGTTAATATAAATACATTTTTATCTTTTAAAAGATATGATAAGAAATATTTGTAATTCCAAACTACTTACAGAAATAATTTCCTATGACCAGAAGACAAATGTTTATTAGTCTGAGCAATATAGGGGAAACTATAATTGCTTTTTTGGGGGGAAGGTTTTGGTTATTGGTCAGTTTGGTCATTCTCTACCTAGCCATATAATAGACTTCTTTCCACAATGCAGAAGTACTCACGGATCTTGATTTTTCTCTTTATCTTGGCTTCAGTGTTAATAAGGAATCATTCCAATATGGCAGAGAATAAGCAATGGGTAATGCATAGAATTTTCTTTCTTTTGGTAGCCATGCTATCAGCAGAAGCCAGTGTTTTTAATAGATATGTTGGTAACTAATTCCCATCGCACACAATATAAGTTCAGAAGCAGGATTTATTGCCACTACAATGCAAGTGAACTCCATTTTCTCATCTCCACCTCCACCTTCTTTACAGAAGAAAAAAAGAACAACTGAGGCACATGGGAGTCAAGGAACTTGTCTAAAGTCATGAAATAAGTTAGTGGAAAGTTGGAACTTCAACTGGGTTTTTTTAACTCTTAGTCCAGTGTTGTCCCGGTCTACCAGATTTGACTATATATTATCACACACTATGAGAAAATTCCAACATAATTTTTCCTCCCTACAATGGAATTAAATTAAGATCAATTTCTTAAAATTTAAGTTTTTATTTTTAGTTTGTACATTGAGTTATTATTAATACTTATTGATTGAGAAGAATTGAGACCTTAAGATGAATAGAAATTAAAAGAAACAATAAATAATTTGTACAACCATAAAGTTATTTCAGTATACTACTTCCACATGTTAGTGGTAACCTCTCTTCCTTTGGAGGCATCACATTTGTTTTTCATTACAAGTATTTCCATGTAAAACTGAATGAATGAAGAGATTTGCTACTAATAAATATATGAAAGTGGGGCACCTGGATGGTTCAGTTGGTTAAGTGGCCAACTCATGATTTCAGCTCAGGTCACGAGATCAAGATCATGGGATTGAGCGCTGTGTCCAGCTCTGTGCTCAGCGGGGAGTCTGCTGGAGATTCTCTCTTCCCCTGCCCCCCCAAATAAATAAATAAATCTTTAAAAAATAAATGTATCAAAGTGATTATTTTGGTATTTTCCAGACTTCTAGTGCCTAAGCTTACATGGCAGTGTCCTCATTACTCTTCTTCTACTCTCCTAAATGCTTTACTACTTCAAGCACTTAAGGCACTAAATCCCTCATGCTGATGCCTATGAAATCAACATTTCCAGCTCACTATAAGCACTACAAGTACAAGTATTTTTCCTAGAAATTATACCCAACTCTCCTTTCTTTGTGCTTGCACAGGAGTATAGATCATTATTAACTCATGCATGTAATAATAATTGAAATTCTTGCTGAGTTATCAATGTTTATTGATAGAGAAGACAGTACAGAAGTTCATATGAATAGAAATTACAAGAAATATAAGTATAGTTTATCATAGGCTTTCCCATACATAAATTCACTTAATTTTTCACAATTATCACATGAGTTGGACATTGTTATTATTTCTGTTTCATAGTTGAGACACAAATTAATGAAATGCTTGGCCCAAACAACATAGGCTGTGCACCCCAGTCTTGGACCTCAAAATTCCCTGCAAAAATCTCTCTGCTGTACCCTCAGCCTTTCAAATGCCAATAAAACACACCTTAGTAATTCCTTTTTTTATGTTTTTGCACATAGTTCCTAGTGCAAAAATATTTTTTTTAAAGGAAGTCATCTTTAATTAAGCACACCCTAATCTAACTTCTTGCCATGGTATATGAATTCAATATTTATGTTTTGTTTGATTAAATCAGTGTTCACTTGTTGACATGTTCTTTATAACTTTTCTTATGTCAATTAGGTATTAGAGACATTCAGAGATTTTCCATTTTTATTATGGAAGGTAAGACCAAGATAGTTGGTCAAGTCCACTCTTATTATTCTCTATGGTATTCATAAGATAATTAATTTCTGTTAAAAATATCTCATCAGGGGGCGCCTGGGTGGCTCAGTTGGTTAAGCGACTGCCTTCAGCTCAGGTCATGATCCCAGGGTCCTGGGATCGAGTCCCGCATCAGGCTCCCTGCTCTGCGGGGAGCCTGCTTCTCCCTCTCCCACTCCCCCTGCTTGTGTTCCCTCTCTCGCTGTGTCTCTCTCTGTCAAATAAATAAATAAAATCTTTAAAAAAAAAAAAAAAAAAAAAAAAAAAATCTCATCAGGATATAAAACTTCCAATATTATAATAAAAAGTAACACTGAAAAAAACAAGTCTCTTCATACCAACAATTTCTTTAGCTTTGGCAACATACTGGCTATTTTTTCCTGTGTTTGAACTATTTTATTTTTATTCAAGTATAATTAACATACAGTGTTATATTAATTTCAGATGTAAATATAATATCTCATGGTGGTTTTAATTTGCATTTCCCTGATGATGAGTGATGTTGAGCATCTCTTCATGTTTCTGTTGGCCATCTGCATGTTTTCTTTGGGAAAATGTCTATTTGGGTCCTCTGCCCATTTTTAATTGGATTATTTTTTTTTTCTTCATCACAATTAAGTATTTCTTTAGCTTTGGTGGCATGTGACGAATATTTTAAATTTAAAACATGTTTTTAACTTAAATATTATCAATGAGTTCAACTACAAAAGAAATTCCAACCAGTCTGTGGACTGAATTTTATGATTTAAGAATGCTTCATTTTATGTTACCCTTCCTTGATTTTTCTTACAAGAAGAATGACTGTCTTATTTTCTCTGAAATCTAAGATATGTTCCATTTAAAGTGTTTCACTAACAAATTGGCTTTTGGAAATATCACCTGGATAAAAACTCAACATTTCAATAATAGCCATTGGAAAAACAAAACAAAACAAAAAAACCCAACTATTCAGAATTTCAGGGTTTTAACTGGGTACAGGAACTTTTTTTTTTTTTTTTAAATAATTTACCTACTACATAACTTAGGTTTCCTTGACATTGTAGGTTGACTCTCCTCATGGATCTTCATAGCATCCATTTTTTTTTCATGAAAACTTGACCTTTGAGTTATAAATGGGTAACACTTGTTATGGGAACTTGTTCCAAATAATGGTCTGTGATGGATCTAGTCAAGTAAATTGACATGTCCAACTTTATTGTAAATATCCTGTTTACCCTTGAGGATGACTTTCCTTTATGTATATAAATCATAAGAAGCAGACATAAATTTTAAAAACTTGAACATTGCATATATTTGATAGTTACCACTGTTCTCATAGAATCATCTAATCAGGATCAGGTTAATTGGAGGCTGAATACATGAAAAATGCATATGGGGCATAGTATAATACTATAATAGGACTTTAAGGTTTAAATGAAAATGATTAAAATAAGAAATATAGAATAGCTGGATGGATATATCTGATGACTTTCTGGAAACATGCTTGTTGGCCTGGCTATTTTAGCGCATTCAACTTTAGTTGAATTGTGTTTCCTTTAAAATCTCGGTAATGCTAAATATAATAACCATGTTGTACAGATATTCATTTTTCTCAGAATGGCCAAAAAATTAAGAATGTGATGCTATAATACAGTTTCTAGTCAACTTAAATCTACAAACCTATTATCTGTTCGCTGACAAAGAAAATGGAATAGACAGAAATACTCTAGAAAGTCTAGTCTAAGAAATTCTACAGCACTTTAACTAGTTCATGCCATAATTACCAAAGACGTCATTAACTCTGAACACAGGAAGACTTTTCTTTTATTGCTGCTGTAATTTTATATGCCAGCTACTGTCTTTCAGTTCCAGGATAAACTGCTGGCTTCTTAAAAGTTAATGACTTTAAGTTACAATTCCCTTTGTTTTACTCTATTTTTAAAAATATTTTAGGTGTTCATAACATTTTAAATAAACATGTCAATTCAAATTGGTTCTGTAATGTTTACCATATGGGAACTGTGTAATATAAATTAGTCCAGGACACCTTTCAACATATAATATTCTGAGGGTACTGGTGCTCCTACAGGTTAGTTTTGTTTGAATTTCATTCAGTTAAATCTTTACTTAAGTACTTAATTGCTTTTCTAAAAAAAGTGCTTTCAAGTGAATGTTCTTATGCTGCAGGTTGTTTATGATGAAGCCATGGAGTGCTTCTCAAACTTTAGTGCATATCAGAGAGACCTAGAGTGCTGGTTAAAATCCAGATTCCTTGACCCCACCCTTAGAGAATCTGATTAGGAGGTCCGAAGTGGGCCTATGAATGTGCATTCCTAGCAATCTCCTGGGTGATGCTGATTACTGCCAGGCTGCTGACCACACTTTGAGTAGAGTTTAGAATATGATTCAATCTCTCTTTTTTTTTTATTATGTTATGTTAATCACCATACATTACATCATTAGTTTTTAATGTAGTGTTCCATGATTCATTGTTTGCGTATAACACCCAGTGATTCAATCTTTAGAGAAATTTCTTCAGCTGCTAATATCTGGTTTATTCTTTAGGAGCAAATAGTGAGATGCTTTATCTTAAAATAAGCCAAGACTGTTTCTCTTCCGGTCTTCAGTGTTCTCTAATTTGTAAATGAATGTTACCAGCATTGGAGAACGGAGACTTGAGGACCAGTTCACTTGTCAGTATCATTTAGTGGGAAAGAACATGAGATTTAGAAACTTTTAACATTTATTAGCTGTCCCTTGGGCAAATTACTAAAACTTTCTGAATCTCATTTTTAACATTTGTACAGAAAAAATAATAAGATCTATGTGAAAGTGTTATTGTAAGCATTTAACAAATTAACCTATGCAAATACATTCTGAAATCTGTCAAGCATTTAACAATATCCTTTGAGATCTCACTCCATTCATTATGCCCTACATTTCCAACTTCTCCATTTTCACTGGCTCTGTCTCCAAGACAAAGGGCATACTTTTTCCTCAAATTTGAAGATAATCCTCTATGACCCTACATAGCTACTGACTTCTCCCCTCAGTCTCCCTCACAATCAACCTATGAAAAAATTACCTATGCTCACTGCCTCTAGTTGCATATTTTTTAGTCCTTCATCTTACCATTACATTTGAAATTCTGCCTCCACTCCTAAAATGAAATTGCCCTCTTAATGATCATATTAACTTGTGAGTGTCCAATCAACACCTATCATGAGCAATGTCTCTCAGGCATGTGGTCTCTAGCCCTAAGTGGTTGGCATGGCTCATGCAACCTCTCCCCCACTTCGGCTTGAGCAATGCTTTCCTCTCTTGGTTTCCTTTTACCTCCGTCTTTGCTGATACCTTTTCCATGGCTTGCACCTATTTTCTCTCAGTTGGCATGCTGTCTCTGGAAGATCTAATCCTTATTCGTGCTTGCAACTGCCATCTTTGTACTTTGACACTTCTCAACCCACACACCCAGTATAGACTTCTCCAAGTCACAGGCCCATTCAACTTCCAACTGAATATCACTATCTTGATGTCCAAATTTAAATTCCACAAAACGAAAAATGTAAGACATGCCCAGAATATGCACCTGTATTTCCTATATTCCCTGGGGGAATGAGTGGCAATTCCATGTACCTAGCTCAAATGGCTATCTCTAAGAATTCCCTCTGGCTGGAATACTCTTCACTCTTTCTTCATCTGGAAAACATTTCTTCATCCTTTGGGTTAAAGCCTAGACATTAGTTTCTCAGGAATCCTTCTTTGACCATCCCAGTAAGTCCTCCTATGTATTTCTCTAGAACCCTGTATCTCACCTAAGGCAGGGTTCCTGGCCATTTCCCACATTACACTCTCAGTCTCGTGGAGGAAGAGACTACCCTGTCTCTTTAACTAATGAACCCTCAGCACACAGCTGACCCCATGGCACATGACAGGTACTTAAAAATGATGTTTGATTCCCTTTTCCAAAAATATTCAGTCATTCAACCTATAAACATTGGGCCACCACTTTTCTGTGTACTGGGTGAACCACAGTGAGCAGAACAGACAAAACCCCCTCCTTGGGTGTCAGAGGGTCAGAGACAGACAATAAACAAGACAGACAAGGAATAAATAATCACAAAATTAAAGCATTATGAAAGAAAAACAATTTAACTGAGAAGGAGAATAACAGAGGGGAATCTGTCTAAATAGAGAGGTGACAGAGTTGGGAGTTGTTTTTTAAACAGGATGAGCGGAATATGTCCATACAAAGAGCATACAACATGAGCAAAGGCCCCATTGTGGGAAAGACCTAGTTTGCTTTCATTTTGGGGAAGTCACCCCTTCCCCACCTGAAAGGAGAAGCAAGTGGAAGCTCAGGGAATAAAGGGAACTGTTGTATAAGACAAGGCTGAAGAATTAAGCTAAGTCCATTCTTCTCAGAGACTCACTGTCAAGTAAGAATAATCTACTCCTCTAACTTATGTTCAATATGTTTCAATGTTCTAGTTATGGTTCACATCAAATTCTTACTGTGTGTTATTTTTTATTCAATCATCTTCATCCCATATAGTAAACAATCTTTAGTCATACTTTAGTAGTGCTTACATCTTTTCCAAAAAATAAATTTTTACATACTTTTCTAGTAGTCAGTATGTTTATGTCATTTTTTAACACAACAAAGAGCCTTGAAGATATGGCGAAGTTTTTAATTAGATAATATATCAGAACAGCTCTGTGAATATAATTTCCATATAAAATCTCTAGTAGATGTGTAATAAATCAGATTTGTGCCATTACCTTAATAAAAAAACCTATATTCTTATAGTATCAATGAGAAGCTGAAATATAGAAGTGTTATTTTCCAGAAGTAATTTATTTCAGAATAAATTTTTTATTAAACAATATTGAGTGCCAAATTCTTGAGTCCATTTTTTTATCATAGCAACTTTAAATAACACCAGCTCTAATCTTAGTATCATGTACTTACTTAACTGCAAAATTTATAATATGAACTTATCCTATACATAGGTATTAACCTTAGGTTTAAGACTACATTTTTAAATTCTGAATCTAAGTAAAGCTTTTAAATGATTTGCCCATTTAAGGCATCTAAGTTAATGAAATGGTTGATTGTTAAAATATGGATTATCTATATCAGGGTTTCTCAAACTTGATATATTTTGAGCTTAGTAACTCTTTACTATAGAGGACTATCCTATGCATTATAGGATAGTGTCTTTGCCCTCTAGAAGCCATTTGCAACTCCTCGTTCCCCAAGCTGTGATAATCAAAAGTTTGGCTGAGAATCACTAGTTGATAAATTTTAACAACCTGAGGCTCTGGGTTTAGAATATAGCATTTCATCCTTTCCTACACAGTTGGATGCCCCTATTTTATGTCATTAATATCCAAAACAGTCCTTAGTAAATCTGTTATCTGTATATATCTGAATGCTAGAGTTGGTTGATACTTTCTTGAAAATGACACAGGTTTTGCTGGAGTTGACTATTTGTTCTGATAACAAAGAAAGAACAATTTAAATTATAGTTGTTTTTTATAATTATATCTGTGTTTCATAATAACTGTATAAATTTTAGAATTTGTATAAAATTTAGAAAACTAAGTAAAGCACACTGGAGAATGTAAAACTACTAAGGATAACCACTTAACATTTTGAAATATTTATGTTGTTTGTATATATACATATATTTTATAAAATTGGGAAAATGCTGTTAGACAATTTGTTTCTTATAGAGTGTGGTGTTCTATTATATTCAATATCATATTATGTGCATTTGCATATGTTATTAAATATTCTTTGAAAATGTTAATTTATTATATTTTATGTACCATAATTAAGGAAAGATAATTATTATTCTACCCTTCTTAAGTGCTTTTCCAATTTTGTTTGAATGACTAAAATCTATAGCATAAAAATATAGTTTAATACTTAGCAATCTAATGTGGTCTTTGAATGGGTGGGGTTTTTTTTGTTTGTTTGTTTGTTTTTGTTTTTTTTATATATATTTTTAAAGATTTTATTTATTTATTTGAGAGAGAGAGAATGAGAGAGAGCACATGAGAGGGGGGAGGGTCAGAGGGAGAAGCAGGGAGCCGGATGCGGGACTCGATCCAGGGACTCCAGGATCATGACCTGAGCCGAAAGCAGTCGCTTAACCAACTGAGCCACCCAGGCGCCCTTGTTTTTGTTTTTTAATTCCCATGTAAGAGATATAGATTTTCAGGCAACTTCCTTCTCTCATACTTGGGTCTTTGATTATTTTCTTTTTGGTTTAGTAGTGACCACAGCTACATGGAAAAATAAAATAATATATACATAAGGTGATATAAAGGACTAAAAGGAAATCTACCCACAGACATATAGTCACACACTGCTCTAATTTCAAATTATTTTCTGTCTTTACAGGCAAAACAGATTGGAAATAAGTTTTTCAGGTGTTTTTCACAAATCCTGAAGAAGTGACTCAAGGGGCTATTGCTTCTCTAATGAAATGATATATATATACATATATAATGAAATTATATAAATATTGGAAGATAATTTGGTTAGTTTTCCATTTAAAACCAGTGTATAAGAATAATCTACAGAGAATAGAAAACATACATCCACAAAAACTTGCATGTGAATTTTCATAGCAGTATAATTCATAATAGCCAAAAAGGTGGAAACAACCCGAATGACCATCAACTGATGAACGTATAAACAAGATAGGGTGTATCACTACAACGGGATACAATTCAACTATAAAAGAGATTGAAGTACTGATAGGTGCTATAATATGGATGAATCTTGAAAACATTACATGAAAGAAGCTGAATGAAAGAAGCAGTCACAAAAAGCCACATATCGTGACTTCATTTATATGGAATGTCTACAATAGTGAAACTCATAAAGTAGATTAGTGATTTCCAGGACAGAGGAGTGGATGGAATGAGAAGTGACTGCTAACGGGATTTGTTTGGGGGGTGATGATGACGTTCTGGAATTAGAAACTGGTGATGGTTACACAACATTGTAAATATAGTAAAACCCCTGGATTGTACACTTTAAAGGAGTGGATTTCATAGTATATGAATTGTATCTCAATAAAAATAAACATATAAACACAATAAGCCTACTACAATCCATTCTGCAATAGACTACACATGTGTAGTATCTACGATGAGCAAAGTAGAAAAAAACATAGATGGTATCACCAAGAAAGGAGAAAACTCTAGTCGATAAGAAAATTGGGAAACCAATCCCTCAGTCAAGAAAATAAATTTTTAAAATGGTCTGAGGTTTAATTTTCACTGCTTTAGAGTATGGAGCTTAGGAGAATACCCGAGGTGCCTATCTGTAAATATCTTCACTAGCAAGAAACATCCATTCCACTGGAAACTCAAGTGTTTTAACCATAAACTAAAGTCTGGCATAAAATTATCTCAGGAGCATCACCTCCCATTTCCTAAGAGAATAGATTTCTATCAAGAGTGAGCCTGGGAAAGTCAAATGACCACTATCCTATGAACACAATAAGTAAGCTGTAGTTTAATATTTGAATTTTACAAATCTAATTATTGGGCCATCTGCTGAAATAATTCTGCTTCCTTTGGGTCAGGATCTGAACCTCTCTCCCTTACCCAGATTTATCTCCATTTTAGAGAAAGGAATAACAGTAGTTCTATCATTTTAATAAATTGTGAGGGAGAGGAGGTCAGTTCCAGACATATAGCATAGCAATTAATACTCCCTTTTCAGCCTAAGGATTTAAGATGATATAAAGTTACTTGTTTTTAAATCATTCTAATATATTGTTGAACAATCCCCCCGAGAATTTAAGTGCTGTAATAGAAAAAGTAACAGTATAACTTTTAAAGGATGCAAAATAAAACATAAGGCCTATTGCTGTCAACTACCCATATGAGCAATCACTATGGATATCTGGAGAAAAATATCATACTAATGTGAAATGTCAAAGGGAAGAAGTAGATCAACCTTTTGTTAAGTACATAGTATAAATACCTTTCCCAGAGCCAACTGCTGACCTAGTCCTTGGTTCTAACTCCTCACATTGCAATAGGTGCAATATCCATACAGGAAGAAACTAATTTAGTAAAGCATTTTAGCTGACATTTAAGAATGGACCAGGTCAGAGTGGGGTGACCTCATTTGAAGGTGTCCAGCAGGGCAATATGGAAAATCAGACACAGAAAGAGATTATGGAAAAGCAACAAAACTTGGCAAAGATACTTCTGCGAGTAAAATTTCAGGGCGAGTAAAGTTTCAGGTAAAGTCCTTGGTATTATGAGCGATACGAAGTATCACTGAATTGTTAACAACAAATCTTATTTAGCATTCAGTACCTTTTAGGTTTTTGAAGTACTGGAAAACAATGATCTTTAATACAATATGCCATTTTGACAAGGTACCACTATGTGTTTTCATTTGCAATACTATGCCCCGGTGAACATGGGGAAGTAATGTCAATCAGACCGTGAAAAGGAAAAAGTTTGAACAAAGAACAACTGCACTATTAACCATACAATCTGGAAAAAAATTTTGAAGACAAGCTGTGAACAAATACTACTTTTTCAAAATGGACAAAAATTTAGTTTTCCTTCCACATCATTTCTTAGGCTTAATATATTGCAATTTTTAATACACTATTCATGTGTTCTAGTCATGTCAGATGTGTGGGCGTCCAGCAAGTCTTTATGAGAAATATAGAATGCAAAAAGTGTACCTGTCTTCACACTCACAGTTGGCTGCACTCTGTTGGCTCCCAATTTATCAGCTTTTAATTGTAGCAGATAATGTTTATTGCCTTAGGAATGGTTGATCTTGTGAAGATAACATTGATGTTACCAAGAGAACATGCTAAAAAGCACTTGACCAATTACTAGGTTCTGAGACATTCTTTGGTAGTGATAGTTTTCTAAAATTCATTCAGTTTATTTGTAATAGTACCACCGTTTATTAAACTGCCACCTGGAACTAATGATAACTCTGAAAAAATAAATCAGTTGTTTGGACATAATTTATAATAGTCTCTCAACATTCTTTCTTTACTTGAATGATAGAGAATATTTCTATTAACGGTGGCTCAGGAAAGTAAAGGAACTCAATGGGATGAAGTGCTTAGCTCTTTCCAAGTGCATGTATTAATATATATCTTTTATTTTTCTGTTAGGAGATGACAGGAATTTGGAAAGTCTGAGTAAAGTTCTCCAGGTGAACCTTATATAAGTTGAATTCCTAATTCTTCAAGAATCTTCATTTAGAATCTTGTATTGGAATACTTTTTCTGTTATTAATGGTTGATATTACTACTGATTTAAGTAGATTAAAAGTTGTAAAAAAACCACAATTTTTTTCAAACAATGGGAACCCTCCTTATAACTATCTGTGCTTAACAGAATTAAAAATAAAATTAAAATACAATCTGCTACTTAAAGGCCTCTCCTAATTCATATAGTTAATTTATTTATTGAGTTGCTATTATATGCTAGGTGCTATTCTAGATGTATATCAGGGATATAGATATGGCTCAGACATGGATTCTTCTTTGTGAAGATTATAATCTAAGAAGAAAGCTTATAAATGCACATAAATAAGTACCATGTAAGCTAAAAATGGCTAGTCTTGGGAGGAATACTGGTAAAATAAAAATTCATAAGAAAGAGACATCATTAGATAAAGTGTTATTTTATAGGGTGGACCTTAACACATATATGTGTAAAATCATCTGCTCCTGTTTTTAGCCTTTATCAAAGTCTACTGGTGAATTGACCTCATATTAAGACAAAATATGTCAAATAAGCCAATGACAACTCCAGGAAATACCAATTTTGGGGAATGATCTGAGGTATGAGTATCAAGTTTTCTTTTGCTGAGTAGTTAGAGGGTCTTATACTAGAGATAAAAGTAGACCATTAGAAATATCTGATCTATATCTTTGTACATCAGAAATGTCCCCTCTTCTGCAAGGAATTTCCTGAACACCTTATTTGGAAGGTCCCTTTGGTATTCCCTAGCCCTTCTTCTCACTTGTCTTGAGCATACAGGCATTATTATTTTTTTTTACAGGCATTTTTTTTTTTACTTATTTATTTGCTTACTAGCTTCCTCAATATAATCTAAGCTCCTTCAGGATAGAGGACTTTGTTTTGTTCACTGTTATTTCACCAGTTTCTAGCATCTGGCAAGCATTCAATAAATATTACTGAATTAGAGAATAATTTGCTAATTTCCCAATAAAATAAGCACAGATTTTAGGATTTCAAACCACTGAGCACTAAAAAGGATGTTACCCACACAATTTTATCCAATTCTTTGCCTTTAAATGGCATCTAGAAGACGACAACTCCCAAACGAATATTTAGAGGACTGGCTTTTCTCCTTGAACTTTATTTGACATCTCTGCTTGGCTAACAAAAATCCCAAATTTAATATGTCAAAAACAGAAGTATTCTCCATTTTGGTTAATGCTATTATCATCTACCTACTTGTTTGAGCTCAAAACCCTTCTGGATCTTTCTTGTTCTTTCATCCCCCACATCTGATCCATCACCTGCTCAGGTATATCACATATTCTTCTACTTTTGTCCATCTCGTGCTCCTATCCTGAACTAGCTTCATTTCTTGATTTCTTATTTTGCCCTACTTCCAGCCTTTCCTTCCTATAATCCTTTCTCTACACAGCAACCAAATATAGTTTCAAAGACTTAATCAGGTTGTTCTCTTAAAACCTGAAAGGGATTCCCCCTGCACTCTGATATGGATAAAAAGATTTTCTATACTCTCCTTCTACTGACTTCTTTGACTGCCTTTCTTGGAACTTTGTTTCCTGTACCCTAAAATCTAGCACCACTGATTTTTCTCTATTTGTTCAATTCCAAGCTTAGCCCCACTTCAGGAACTCTCCTCAGCTGTTCCTCTGGGTTTGAAGTCTGTTGTTCCTGACCTTCCCTATTTTTCAACACTAAGGTCTCAGCTAAGGTACCTCTTCCTCAGAGGTCTTCCCCACCACCTTATATGATGTTGTCATCTCCTAACCCAGCCCTATTAATTCTTTTCTTACTCCTTACTCCTGAAATGACCTATGTTTATTTATTTGTTTACATTAAAATGTGAGGGGGGCGGAGCAAGATGGCGGAGGAGTAGGAGACCTGGATTTCGTCTCCTCTCAGGAATTCAGCTGGATAGGGATCAAACCATTCTGAACACCTACAAACTCAACAGGAGATCGAAGAAAAGAATAGCAACAACTCTCTCATCAGAAAAGCGACCACTTTCTGGAAGGTAGGACGTGCGGAGAAGTGAATCCCAGGCGATATTCGGGAGGATACACGGCGGGGGAGGGGCCTCTGTTGGCCGCTTCTGGCAAGTGATAGAGCCGCGGAGCACAAAATCAGAACTTTTGAAAGTCTGCTCCGCTGAGGGATGTCACTCTGGTGGCTAAGCGGGGGGTGGAACCCTCCGGGACAGTGTGGTCTCAGGACCTTCGGGGTCACAGAAAGACTGGGGGTGCCTGAGTGTGGCAGAGCTCCCAGGTAATGGAGCAGGGAAGCCGGCTGCAGAGGCGGAGCCCAGGCGTGGGCTGTCAGCTCGGGGCTGCCATAAACCATGATCCGCGGCACAGTCGGGCCCCTGCTCCTCCAGCAGGGACCCAACAAACGGCAGATCCGGGGAGACTCACCTTCCGCCCCCCGGGAGGAGCCGCAAGGGAGTGCACCGCAGGGATCTGCTGGGTTTGGAGACTCCACCCTGGGTCGGGTGCCGGAGATAGAAACGCGCAGTCACAGGCCGGGTGAGCACGGGGTGCGGCCGGAGAGCGGGGAGACGGGAGTGACGGACGGCTTTTCTCTGGGGGCGCACTGAGGAGCGGGCCCCGAGTTCTCGGCTCCTCCGGGGCGGAGATTGGGAGGCCGCCATTTTCACTCTCCGCCTCCAAAGCTGTAGGGAAAGCTCGCAGGGAACAAAAGCCCCGGAGAGCAAACCCGAGCAGATTACTTAGCCGGGAGGGGGCAAGGGCGGGGCACTTCCGCCTCCGGCAGAGACATTTGGAAACCACGGCAACAGGCCCCTCCCCAGAAGATCAGCGAGAACAGCCGGCCAAGACCAAGTTTACCGATCAATGAGAACGGCAGAACTCCAGCGCTAGGGGACTACTGCACATAGAATTCATGGCTTTTTTACCATGATTCTTTAGTCGTTCAAAGTTAATTTTTTTTTAACTGTCTTTTTTTCTTTCTTTTTTTTTTTTTAATTTTTCTTTTTCCCTTTTCAACCAACATCTTAATAATCCCTTTTTTAAAAAAACATTTTTATTTTTCATTTTTAGAGTCATATTCTATCCCTTCATAGTAGTTACCCGTATTTTTGGCATATATATGTAAGTTGTTCTCTTTTTAAAATTTTGAGATAGTTTCTTCTAACAAATCAAAATATACCCGAAATCTCTAGTATATGTTTTTTTCTACTCCCCTGCCTGATCACATTCTCTCCCTTTTTTTTTCTTTTTTCTTTTTTTAAATCCTCTTCTTCCTTTTATCAAACAACTTCTTATCAATTGCTTTTATAAAATTTTTTATAATCTCCATCTTTACAGTCATATTCCATCCCTTCATCATATCAACCCTTATTTTTGTACATATATAAGTTTTCCTTTCTTTAAAATTTTGGGAGGGGGCGCCTGGGTGGCTCAGCTGGTTAAGCGACTGCCTTCGGCTCAGGTCATGATCCTGGAGTCCCTGGATCGAGTCCCGCATCAGGCTCCCTGCTCGGCAGGGAGTCTGCTTTGCCCTCTGACCCTACCCCGTCTCATGTGTTCTCTCTCATTTAAAAAAAAAAATTGGTGGAGGCACTTTCTTCTAACAGACCAAAATACACCCCAAATCTAGTGTGTGGCACTGATCTATATACCAGCCTGGTCATATTTGATCACATTCTGTTTTGTTGTTGTTGTTGTTTATTTGTTTTGTTTGTTTTTGTTTGTTTTTATCTTTATCTTTTTCTTTTTTTTTTCTTTTTCTATTTTTCCCTCTTTCCCTTTCTTTTCCCACTGCTTCAGGTCTTTTCTGATTTGTTTAGAGTATATTTTCTGGGGACGTTGTTACTCTGCTAGCATTTTGTTCTCTCATTGATCTATTCTCCTCTGCACAAAATGACAAGACGGAAAAAATCACCTCAACAAAAAGAACAAGAGGTAGTACCGACTGCCAGGGACCTACTCAATACGGACATTAGAACGATGTCAGATCTAGAGTTCAGAATCATCACTTTAAAGATACTAGCTGGGCTTGAAAAAAATATGGAAGTTATTAGAGAAACCCTTTCTGGAGAAGTAAAAGAACTAAAATCTAACCAAGTAGAAATCAAAAAGGCTATTAATGAGGTGCAATCAAATATGGGGGCGCTAACTGCTAGGATAAATGAGGCAGAAGAGAGAATCAGTGATATAGAAGACCAAATGATGGAAAATAAAGAAGCTGAGAAAAAGAGAGATAAACAACTACTGGATCACGAGGGCAGAGTTCGAGAGATAAGAGATACCATAAGATGAAACAACATTAGAATAATTGGGATCCCAGAAGAAGAAGAAAGAGAGAGAGGGCCAGAAGGTATAATGGAGCAAATTATAGCAGAGAACTTCCCTAATTTGGGGAAGGAAACAGGCATCAAAATCCAGGAGGCACAGAGAACCCCTCTCAAAATCAATAAAAATAGGTCAACACCCCGACATCTAATAGTAAGACTTACAAGTCTCATAGACAAAGAGAATCCTGAAAACAACTCGGGAGAAGAGATATGTAACCTACAATGGTAGAAACATTAGATTGGCAACAGACCTATCCACAGAGACCTGGCAGGCCAGAAAGGACTGGCAGGATATATTCAGAGCACTAAATGAGAAAAATATGCAGCCAAGAATACTCTATCCAGCTAGGCTGTCATTGAAAATTGAAGGAGAGATAAAAAGCTTCCAGGACAAACAAAAACTAAAGGAATTTGCAAACACAAAACCAGCCCTACAGGAAATCTTGAAAGGGGTCCTCTAAGCAAAGAGAGAGCCTAAAAGCAACATAGACCAGAAAGGAACACAGACAATATACGGTAACAGTCACCTTACAGGCAATACAATGGCACTAAATTCCTATCTTTCAATAGTTACCCTGAATGTAAATGGGCTAAATGCCCCAATCAAAAGACACATGCTATCACACTGGATTAAAAAACAAGACCCATCGATATGCTGTCTACAAGAGACCCATTTTAGAACCAAAGACACCCCCAGATTGAAAGTGAGGGGGTGGAAAACCATTTACCATGCTAATGGACACCAAAAGAAAGCTGGGGTGGCAATCCTTATATCAGACAAATTAGACAAATTAGATTTTAAACCAAAGACTGTAATAAGAGATGAGGAAGGACACTATATCCTACCTAAAGGGTCTATCCAACAAGAAGATCTAACAATTGTAAATATCTATGCCCCTAACATGGGAGCAGCCAATTATATAAGGTAATTAATATCAAAAGCAAAGAAACACATTGACAACAATACAATAATAGTGGGGGACTTTAACACCCCCCTCACTGAAATGGACAGATCGTCCAAGCAAAAGATCAACAAGGAAATAAAGACTTTAAATGACACACTGCACCAAATGGACTTCATAGACATATTCAGAACATTCCACCCCAAAGCAACGGAATACACATTCTTCTCTAGTCCCCATGGAACATTCTCCAGAATAGATCACATCCTAGGTCATATATCAGGTCTCAACCGGTACCAAAAGATTGGGATCATTCCCTGCCTATTTTCGGACCACAATGCTTTGAAACTAGAACTCAATCACAAGAGGAAAGTCAGAAAGAACTCAAATACATGGAGGCTAAAGAGCATCCTACTGAAGAATGAATGGGTCCACCAGGAAATTAAAGAAGAATTAAAAAAATTCATGGAAACCAATGAAAATAAAAACACAACTGTTCAAAATCTTTGGGATGCAGCAAAGGCAGTCCTAAGAGGAAAGTATATAGCAATAAAAGCCTTTCTCAAAAAACAAGAAAGGTCTCAAGTACACAACCTAACCCTACACCTAAAGGAGCTGGAGAAAGAACAGCAAATAAAGCCTAAACCCAGCAGGAGAAGAGAACTAATGAAGATCAGAGCAGAAATCAATGAAACAGAAACTAAAAGAACAGTAGAACAGATCAACAAAACTAGGAGCTGGTTCTTTGAAAGAATTCACAAGATTGATAAACCCCAGGCCAGACTTATCAAAAAGAAAAGAGAAATGACCCAAATCAACAAAATCATGAATGAAAGAGGAGAGATCACAACCAACACCAAAGAAATACAAACAATTACAAGAACATATTATGAGCAACTCTTTGCCAGCAAATTAGATAACCTGGAAGAAATGGAGGCATTCCTAGAGATGTATCAACTACCAAACCTGAACCAGGAAGAAATAGAAAACCTGAACAGACCTATAACCACCAAGGAAAGTGAAGCAGTCATCAAAAATCTCCCAAACAAACAAAAGTCCAGGGCCAGATGGCTTCCCAGCGGAATTCTACCAAACATTTCAAGAAGAATTAATACCTATTCTTCTGAAACTGTTCCAAAAAAGAGAAATGGAAGGAGAACTTCCAAACTCATTTTATGAGGCCAGCATTACCTTGATCCCCAAACCAGACAAAGACCCCATCAAAAAGGAGAATTACAGACCAATATCCCTGATGAATATGGATGCAAAAATTCTCACCAAAATACTAGCCAATAGGATCCAACAGTACATTAAAAGGATTATTCACCACGACCAAGTGGGATTTATCCCTGGGCTGCAAGGTTGGTTCAATATCCACAAATCAATCAATGTGATACAATACATTAACAAAAGAAAGAACAAGAATCATATGATCCTCTCAATAGATGCAGAAAAAGCATTTGACAAAGTACAGCATCCTTTCTTGATCAAAACTCTTCAGAGTATAGGCATAGAGGGTACATACCTCAATATCATAAAAGCCATCTATGAAAAATCTACAGCGAATATCATTCTCAATGGGGAAATCCTGAGAGCTTTCCCCCTAAGTTAAGGAACGCGGCAGGGATGTCCACTATCACCACTGCTATTCAACATAGTATTGAAAGTCCTAGCCACAGCAATCAGAAAACAAAAAGATATAAAAGGCATCCAAGTCGGCAAAGAAGAAGTCAAACTCTCACTCTTTGCAGATGATATGATACTTTATGTGGAAAACCCCAAAGACTCCACCCCAAAACTGCTAGAACTCATACAGGAATTCAGTCAAGTGACAGGATATAAAATCAATGCGCAGAAGTCAGTGGCATTCCTATACACCAACAACAAGACAGAAGAAAGAGAAATTAAGGAGTCGATCTCATTTACAACTGCACCCAAAACCATAAGATACCTAGGAATAAATCTAACCAAAGAGACAAAGGATCTGTACTCAGAAAACTATAAAATACTCATGAAAGAAATTGAGGAAGGCACAAAGAAATGGAAAAATGTTCCATGTTCATGGATTGGAAGAACAAATATTGTGAAGATGTCAATGCTACCTAGAGCAACCTACACATTCAATGCAATCCCCATCAAAATACCATCCACTTTTTTCAGAGAAATGGAACAAATAATCCTAAAATTTGTATGGAACCAGAAAAGACCCCGCATAGCCAGAGGAATGTTGAAAAAGAAAAGCAAAGCTGGCGGCATCACAATTCCGGACTTCCAGCTTTATTATAAAGCTGTCATCATCAAGACAGTATAGTACTGGCACAAAAACAGACACATATATGAATGGAACAGAATAGAGAGCCCAGAAATGGACCCTCAACTCTATGGTCAACTCATCTTTGACAAAGCAGGAAAGAATGTTCAATGGAAAAAAGACAGTCTCTTCAACAAATGGTGCTGTGAAAATCGGACAGCCACATGCAGAAGAATGAAACTGGACCATTTCCTTATACCACACACAATAATAGACTCCAAATGGTTGAAAGACCTCAATGTGAGACAGGAGTCCATCCAAATCCTAAAGGAGAACACAGGCAGCAACTTCTTCGACCTCAGCTGCAGCAACTTCTTCCTAGAAACATCGCCAAAGGCAAGGGAAGCAAGGGCAGAAATGAACTATTGGGACTTCATCAAGATAAAAAGCTTTTCGGAATCAAAGGAAACAGTCAACAAAACCAAAAGACAACTGACAGAATGGGAGGAGACATTTGCAAGTAATGTATCAGATAAAGGGCTAGTATCCAAAATCTATAAAGAACTTCTTAAACTCAACACCCAAAGAACAAAGAATCCAATCAAGAAATGGGCAGAAGACATGAACAGACATTTTTCCAAAGAAGACATCCAAATGGCCAACAGACACATGAAAAAGTGCTCAACATCGCTCGGCATCAGGGAAATCCAAATCAAAACCTCAATGAGACACCACCTCACAGCAGTCAGAATGGCTAAAATTAACAAGTCAGGAAACGACAGATGTTGGCGGGGATGCCGAGAAAGGGGAACCCTCCTACACTGCTGGTGGGAATGCAAGCTGGTGCAGCCACTCTGGAAAACAGTATGGAGGTTGCTCAAAAAGTTGAAAATAGATCTACCATATGATCCAGCAATTGCACTACTGGGTATTTACCCCAAAGATACAAAAGTAGGGATCCGAAGGGGTACGTGCACCCCGATGTTTATAGCAGCAATGTCCACAATAGCCAAACTGTGGAAAGAGCCAAGATGTCCATCGAGAGATGAATGGATAAAGAAGAGGTGGTATATATATACAATGGAATATTATGCAGCCATCAAAAGGAATGAGATCTTGCCATTTGCAACGACGTGGATGGAACTGGAGGGTGTTACGTTAAGTGAAATAAGTCAATCAAAGAAAGACATGTATCATATGACCTCACTGATATGAAGAATCCTTAATCTCAGGAAACAAACTGAGGGTTGCTGGAGTGGGGGGTGGGGTGGGAGGGATGGGGTGACTGTGTGATAGACATTGGGGAGGGTATGTGCTCTGGTAAGCGCTGTGAATTGTGCGAGACTGTTGAATCTCAGATCTGTACCTCTGAAACAAATAATGCAATATATGTTAAGAAAAAAAGAAGAAGAAGAAGAAGTAGAAGGTAGCAGGAGGGGAAGAATGAAAGGGGGAAATCGGAGGGGTAGACGAACCATGAGAGACGATGGACTCTGAAAAACAAACTGAGGGTTCTAGAGGGGAGGGGGGGGAGGATGGGTTAGCCTGGTGATGGGTATTGCGGAGGGCACATTCTGTATGGAGCACTGAGTGTTATGCACAAACAATGACTCATGGAACACTACATGTAAAACTAATGATGTAATATATGGGGATTAACATAAGAATAAAAAAAAAAAGAAAAAAAAATGTGAACTCCATGAGAACAAAACTCATGTGTCTTACAAATGTTGGAATGCTTGACAAACAGATGCTCACTAAATATTTGTTGAATCAGTTAATGTAGTAATCAATTAATCATCAATCAAATGGTCATAAAACACTGCTTTTATGCAAATTTTAAATTTATTTAATTTTCAAGGATCTTCAAACACTATTCTAATTTAGTTTCATTAATATTTATTGTGTACCTCCTACACGCAAGAGAGTGAGATAAGGTCTGAATATATAAATATGAATAGGACATGGACTCAGCTTTTTAGAGCTCGTTGGTTAACTGAAGAAATATCAAGATAAATAATTGCAACATTGATGGGATAATTGTAATAATACACAGAATACAAAAATAGAGAAGATAAAGAGCATATAATATCTGGGCTGTGGCATAGCAAGAAAACATTACAACTAAGAGTTCAAAATATAAAATCTAAGAGTTCATAAATGTATAGGTAAACCCAGATGCAATTCAAACAGGGTGAATGCCATGTGGAAGTAAACACACATTAAGGGTACAGAAGCACCACAAGTTCAGTTTGGTTTTGGAATGTTAGAGCCCTTTTGCAGCGATTATTAAAGAAATGATCAGAGTGGAAGGCAGGTCTGCAGGTTTACTAGACCTTTGAGAAACCAGGTGTGCCACACCAAGGAATTTAAATGCCATTGCACAAGAGATAAGAAACAAGTGAAGAGACTTCCTTAAAACATTCCCAAATGTCTAGTACTACCAATTATGAAAATGGAAGGAAATCTCTCTAAAGGTGGTTTCTGATTCATAAGATTGGTATATCACTTAACAATGACTCAGACATGAATCATGGGACTGGTATATAGACATGGCACTTTTAGTTTTTCTTTTCTTTTTTCTTTTCTTTTCCTTTCTTTTCTTTTCTCTTCTTTTAAAGTAGTTTCCATGCCCAACGTGGGGCTTGAACTCACAACCCTGAGATCAAGTGTTGCACGCTCCACTGACTGAACCAGCCAGGAGCCCCTATAGTTTTTCTTTTAATCTTTTTCCGTAGCATGGTATGATTCTCCTTAAGAAAATTTCATTTCTAATGAAAAATACAATATTTTCTGAGTCAAAATTCAGCACTAAATACTTCATATTGACTTATACTTGAACTACAGGAAGCCTTGCTTTTTTATTTTATTCATGTTTAGTGTGTGATCCTCAACAAATACTTGCTGAATCATGATCAATAATTAAATTTAATTGCTTACTATGATTTCCTAACTATACAAGCAATTGTGGTTTTTTTATTAACAGATTCACTAAAATTTCAGATGAGTTGGTAATATTACTTCAAGTATAGGCTAAATATCATAACACTGCTTAACAGTTTTCTATGGGTCATTTTATAGATTATAAAAGGGAGGTTTAAAGAGGTCGCATAACTTGCCTAAGATTGCATAGGTAGTAATGGGTGGAGCAAACAGACAAATGGAAGGTTTAGTCCAGAATCCTTGCTTTTTAACTCCTACTATAATGTAGTCTTTCTTTGTTTCAGAAGCAAATGATAAGATCCTGGTTAAATATAGCAGAGATACACTCCACTAAAAAGACTTTAGATGATGATGGAGTAATTAAAATTAAGGAGGAACAGATTTACATCTGGTTTTCTCCAAGAGCTTTGCTAAACTTAGCAGTTAATGTCTAGCTACCTCTGTTGTGGCAAGAAAGGAAGGGCCTATTTTCTATCCTTTCAATGATGTACATTTCCCATTACAATTTCATCTTTCAAGGTAGCCTAGATGTTTTAATTCTTATTTCCTCACAATTTTGAATTTTGTTCCTGTTTTTTTTTTTCCCTTTTCTGGATAATCATGTAATATCATCAGATCCACTCCTCACCTTCTCCTCATAAACTACATCCTGGGAATTATATCCTGAAAACTGAGTTTTCTTTGAGTGAATCCATGCCCTTGTCTTCCTCGTATAAAGTAAGTCTGCACTGTTGTCTGCCATGTTCCTGAGATATAATCCAAAGCACTGACCAAATTTAATATTCTTAATTTTTCACTGCCAAAGAAGGAAAATTTCAAGCCAACAAGAACAAGTCTAAGAACAACATATTAGATGAGTTGAACTTCAATTAACTTTTCCTAACCGAGATTTTTTTAGAGGAAAAAAAAAGCCATTTTACTTAAATGTTTTTAAAGATCTTATTTATGTATTCATGAGAGACAGAGACAGAGAGGCAGAGGCAGAGGGAGAAGCAGACTCCCTGCTGAGCTGGGAGCGAGATGTGGGGCTTGATCCCAGGACCCTGGGATCATGACCTGAGCCAAAGGCAGATGCTTAACTGACTGAGCCACCCAGGCGTCCCCATTCTACTTCATTTTTATTTTTATTTTTTAAAAGATTTTATTTATTTATTTGAGAGAGCGAGACAGGGAGAGAGCACAAGTGGGGACAGGGAGAGGGAGAAACAGACTCCCCTCTGAGCAAGGAGCCCGATGCAAGGCTCCATCCCAGGACCCCAGGATCATGACCTGAGCTTAACTGACTGAGCCACCCAGGTGGTGCCCCTACTTCATTTTTAAACACAATGAATATAACATAGCTAGAAATCTTTTTTTAAATTGTCTCTTAGGACACAGCAATGTTATTACTTTACATAAAATTTTAAAAACTATGTTTTAATATTTACTTTATCACCTCCTGATAGTTATAGCTAAGTGCTTTATAATCTATTATTTTGTCTTATAGAAGGCAGAAAAATAATCCAGCAAAACTAGGAATTATAATAATAAAACAGTGTGGTTATATTCCTTTATTTAGAAATGATCTCTCAATAGGATTTTCTTGCTACCTTCACTTTTCTCATCATTAGTCTGTTTAACAAACAAATCTTAAACAACCATAAAGAACAAGATCTGTGCTAGGGGACACGGGTTTTAAGACTAGGATAATATTAAATTATGTCATGAGGCTCCCCTCCCCCCTGGAGTGCTGTGAGGAGTACATTGTTCTCTGGGAACCCAGAGGAAAACTAATTCTCAAACTATGAAATATAGAACATAAATGCAGTTATTAAACATAATAGTGAACAAAGAGGGTAAAGCTACCACTCGGTTTGGAAAAGACTAGTTCCCACTGCAATAGCAACTCCCTGTATATTCTTCTGTGGTTATCCCCAAAGCTTGTTTCTGTATCCCCTTGCTTTTCTACATTGTATTCAGCTCTGTATGTATTTCATTTATGTTTGCATGTAAACAAATATTTGGCTGTTTTTTGATCCTTATAAAAATTGTATTGCATGGTAGGAGATCTTCTGATACTGCTTTTTTGCATTAAATACAATGTTTGAGATTCATCCAGGTTGATGTCTATAGTTAGAGTCCCTTCTCTTGTTTGTTTCTAGTCCTTTGCCATTGCAAACAATGTGGCTATGTAAACATTCTCATGAATGCCTAACAGCACAGATGTGCAAATTTCTCTACAACCTGTTATCTGTGCATTTTAAATGAAAATAAGAAAATGGTTTCCAAACTGTGCCAATATACACTCTCACCAGTAGGGTATGGATTCTAATTGTCTCACATCTTTACAGACACTTTATATTGCCACATTTTTTAAAAAAATTGCCAATATAATTAAGGTAAAAGGTTTATGTTATTGGAGTCTTAATTTGCATTGCCCTTATTACTAATGAGGTTGAGCATCTTTTCATAATTTCATTGTCCAGTTGTGTTTTCCTTCAGTGAAATGCCTATTCATTTCTTTCACCTACATTTGGATTGAGTTGCAAACTCTTATATTCTTTTGCAGGAGTTTTTTGCATTGTCTTGTGTACCAATCCTGTCAATTATATGTGTGACAAATACTTTCTCTAGCTTTCTAATGGTTTCTTTTTTCACGAACAAGAGGCCTTAAAATGGATACTTTTTTTTGGTCTTGTTTGTGAATTGTTTCCAGACACCAAGGTCATAGAGATAATTTTCTATGTATTCTTCTAAGAATTTAAAATATTTATCTTTCTCTTTTAAGAATTTGATTCACTTGGAATTGATGTTTGTATATAGTATAAAGAAGAGATTTTAATTTTTTTCCATATGCATAGTCACTTTTCTTAATGCTATTTGTTGAAGAGCCCATCCTTTACAAACTAATCTGCAAAACCATCTCTATCAAATATTACATTTCCTTATGTATGTAGTAAATTGTTCAATTTGTGCTCTTAGAGATTGGAGACTCTAAATGGACGGGCCTTGCTTACCCAAGCCTTTTAATGCAATATTGAATGCGTAAAGAGCACTTAGCTGTAATTTGGGGAAGGGATAATGTGTAGAAAGTTCAATGGCTCTGCTTAAGAAATTAAAGGCATTCAGTGTTGGAGGATGGCAACTTGAATAGATAGGAACATTGACTTGGATCGACAGCCAGTCCCAAGAAAATGGAGAGATAGGGCCAAGAGAAAATTCCTCTTGAGGCAAGACTGAATGATTTTTAGAATAGTGGTGTATAATATTCAATTCAAAGTTGCTGTTCAAATGATCTGCTCAGTTTTCAAAGCCTTCAGTAAATATCAGACACACAATAATGCCTTGGAAATTGGGTGGTTTCCAGTAAGGAACAAAGCAGTACAAAGGAAAAGGACAGTCATTTTTTTTTTAAATTTTTTAAAAGATTTATTTATTTGGGAGAGAGAAAGTGGGGGGGAGGGGCAGAGGGACAGAGGGACAATCTTCAAGGTGGCTCCCTGCTGAGCTCAGAACCCAATGCCCAGCCCCCTTCCCCTAACCCACAACCCAGGAGATTACGACCTGAGCTGAAAACAAGAGTCAGATGCTCAACGAACGGAGCCACTCAGGTGCTCCAAGGACAGTCATTTTAGATGGAAAGATACAGGAACAGCATATTGGATCAAGAACTGGGGAGGTTAATAAAAGCTTTCTCTTCCTTGGAAATGGTGGTAGAAGGAGAGGTGGCTGATATAGGATTTTTTCTTCTATGTAGGTCTAGATCATTTTATTGGACTGTTAAAGGAAAAGTTATGTTGTTCCCCACAAGCACAATCTTATTGTTCCTGTAGTTCAGAAGCTCCTACATAGAAAGTTTTATGAGGTTTTTATTCATTTCTTTTGCTTTGAACTGTAATATTAAGTTTGAAACTCCTCAGCAAAGTATCCAGAACTGCACAGAATCAGTGCAGGACCTGTGTGGATCTTTGCTGACTTCTAAAGTCACCCCACCTTGGCTGTGAACTTTGCTGACTTCTAAAGTCACCCCACCTTGGCTGTAAACAGTAGCCACAGTGGAGGACTCAGTGCAACTTTGTCATCTGTGACATTGCAGGCTAGGACTGAAAACAAGCACACTGTGATATAGTAGCATGAGCATAAATATATCAAGTTTTACAGTCATCCATGGGATCATGGCTGATGGAATCATTTCAGGCAAGATAAGCAAGTTTACTGGTAAGGGAACAGAGAAATCTACCTGTGATACAATGATCTTTATCTGTCTCCAGGTTAGAGTTTCTATCAAAAACAAGATAGAAATATATTCAACAGCTGGGATGCCTCATTGGAAATTCATCCACAGTATTTTCTGGAGATTAAACTGTTAGATGCATTTAATGAAAGGAAAAAAATAAATTAATTGATAAAATCTAATAATATCATTCTATTAAAAAAATCTTCCTAAATTTGCTCCATGGAAACCATCTACACACTAGAAGAAGAAATACAACAAAATTTCGAAGTTTAAATCAAACTTTAGATTACATATTTAATATACTTTTTTGAATTTATATTTTTATTATATTCAGTTAGCCAGCATATAGTACATTGTTAGTTTTTGATGTTGTGTTCAGCGATTCATTAGTGCATGTAACACCCAGTGCTCATCACAACACATGCCTTCCTTAATATACTTTTAAACTGATTTCTTTAAA
This sequence comes from Mirounga angustirostris, assembly GCF_029215605.1. Classification (NCBI taxonomy): domain Eukaryota; kingdom Metazoa; phylum Chordata; class Mammalia; order Carnivora; family Phocidae; genus Mirounga; species Mirounga angustirostris. The sequence goes on along the minus strand of NW_026991720.1, from coordinate 83,429,190 downwards.
AGTAGTAGGTCAGTTACTAAGTCTGTATATAATAAATATTAAGGTATTAACTATGTATTTTGTAAGATAAATGACATATATGACCAAAGGTGAACCCTCTTTTACAACAGGTAAGGGAAGATTTAGGACTTTGTGTATATGAAATGTGTGAAATTAAAAAAAAAAACATAAATAAATGTATCCAAACATTCTTTGGATTTATTACAAGGTGACCCTTTTATATTTCATAAAAGTAGGAAATATTGAACGTTGAGTGTAAAACAGCTATTGTAATTGATTCACACATAGATTCCTTAGTAAAGTCTTTCTCAATCCTTGCAAGCCAGACTCATTAGTTTTTCCTCCAGATTCTCATACTGTTGACCACAGCTCTTATAGAACTCAATAGATCATATTATATCATAGCCATTGGAACCAAGCAGACATTACTACTTATTGAATGAATGAACTAGCACAAAACCACTGCTTAAATTAATTGAAAAGTAAAAATCTCAATTAAATTAAAGAAATCAAAGCACATATATCCTGGTCAGTATTGTCATGGTCAGTTCTATCAAATGTAAAATGTGAAGTTATGGACAGAATTAATAGAAGCTCTTAAGGAACAGAAAGGAGAAAGGATGGAATGAGGAAGAAAGGCAAGAAGGAAGGAAAGAAGGAAGAAGAAGGGGAAGGTGGAAGGGAGAGAGAAAAGAAAAGGAGGAACGGGTGAGAAAAAATTAAAGAAAGAAAAAGTGTTTTGAAGAGACACAATATTAATGGAATGGCTTGTTTTAAAAAATCATCTGTAAGCTTAATGGGAGGAAATATTACCAAATGAAAATTAACACACTTTAAAAAAAAAATTTATTTATTTATTTGCAGAGAGAGACAGCGAGAGAGGGAGCACAAGCAGGGGGAGTGGAAGAGGGAGAAGCAGGCTTCCCGCTGAGCAGGGAGCCCGATGCAGGGCTCCATCCCAGGACCCTGGGATCATGACCTGAGCTGAAGGCAGATGCTTAACGATTGAGCCACCCAGGCGCCCTGAGGATTAACACACTTTAATGAAAGAAATCTTAAATATCAATAACTGTCCTAAGTAGACCATTTTAATTATTTTACGTATAATAAGAGCAATGCTGTATTAATTGAGCCAGCAGTATTCTGATTCAGGTAGTCTGTGGATCATACTTTGGGAAATACTGGATTAAAAAATTGTGTTAGAAAACAAAACAAGCAATAGCAATAAAAAACTCTATGTAGCACGGACATTAAGTATGAAATGAAAATATTCTTTCATTCTGATTCTACCCAGTATAATAATGCACTCTCCCATGCTACTAAGCAGTGACAACATTCCCATAGTTGTCCCCTGGGAGGCACGGAAGGGAATCTGGCCTTTAGATAAATAAAAGGAGAGTAATTCACCCAGTTACATAGGCCCATTGTATTTCTTTTCCCTATGGTTTAATTAACTTCATCTTTAATACACAGGTTAGAAAACCAGGCTAATTATGAATAAAACCAGAAACACATCTAAACATTTAAACCAGTATCACTACCAAAAGTGGACTTTGTTTTGGTAGGAGGAACTGACTCTAATTCTTTATGGTTAGGATTGATGCTTACACTCAGGATAAGTATCCTCTTACACTTGTTAAATCCAGAAGCAAAACTACGACTCTAAGCATCATTGTTGATCCTGATTATTCAAAAAGAACCAAGCACCTTCTTCATCGTTACAAAGGCTGCATAGAAATAAAGTGAGGGTTCTAGAGGGGAGTGGGGTGAGGGGATGGGTTAGCCTGGTGATAGGTATTAAAGAGGGCACGTATTGAATGGAGCTCTGGATGTTATACGCAAACGATTATTCATGGAACACTACATCAAAAACTAATGATGTAATGTATGGCGATTAACATAATAAAATAAAATTAAAAAAAAAAGAAATTCTGAAAGAGCACAGCCTTAGGAATCAAATTGCCCTGGGGTTGAACAGCTGTTTGCCCTTGAGCAAATTATTTAATTTCTCTATCTAGGATTGCTCCTATATGAAACAGGCAATTGGGATATTTCTATTACAGGATAGTTTTAGAGTGAAAAGTGGGAAAATGCAGATTCTTATGTCTATTATATATAGCAGCTTCTCAGTTAAAATGAGTTTCTTGTCCTACAACATCTTCCATATCCTTTTGTGTTAGATTTTTAATGCTATTGACTGTACTTTTATTTGCAAATTTGCCACAGTTTTAAAAGGTTGGGCCAGCTTCTTCTTTTCATGGGCAGAGAGGTGAGCATTTTTTCGAAAGGTGAACTAGTCCAAATCTTGCCTCAGTCATTTCTGGCCTGGATGAAGTAGAAGAATGGGAGGCTGGCTGCTAAGGGGAGAGTGTAATAGTCTGCAGTGGTCAGGGAGCTGAGTCTGGAGCAACTCATTTTTTCTAGGGACAGTTACACACATGGTCCTTTACAACTTCAGTTTGTCACCAATGCATAAATCGTTCTCTTGGGATTAAAACAAATGACTCAAATAAGTTATGTCCAGCAGAAAAATCCGTTGAATGAAGCGAATTAAATTACTTACGAAAATTAAGTGCTTAACTACCCTCAAATACCATTATCCGTCTTATTCTTCCTATTATTAACATATGCAAGGAAAGCAAAAGTTAACCATAAAGGGACATTATTTCATGCTTCTGAATTCATAAAGTATATTCTTTGGTATAAACAAAAGATGAATAGCTTCATTTTACTATCAATATTTGCAAGAGGAATACTAACTTACCAGACAAAATACAATTTTCTTTTCTTTTTTTTTAGGGGGAGAGGGGCAGAGGGAGAAAGAGAATCTTAAGCAGGTTTTACACCCAGCCTGGAGCCTGATGCGGGGCTTGATCTCACAACCCTCAGATCATGACCTGTGCCAAAATCAAGAGTCAGACACAGAACCGACTGAGCCACCCAGGTACCCCAATACCATTTTCATTTAAAACCATGATCCCAGCGGTACCTGGGTGGCTCAGTCGTTAAGCGTCTGCCTTCAGCTCTGATCATGATCCCAGAGTCCTGGGATCGAGCCCCGCATTGAGCTCCCTGCTCAGCGGGAAGCCTGCTTCTCCCTCTCCCACTCCCCCTGCTTGTGTTCCCTCTCTTGCTGTGTCTCTCTCTGTCAAATAAATAAATAAAATTAAAAAAAAAAAAAACCATGATCCTTATATTCTAACCTTCAAAATGAAGACTTTTAAATTGAAAATAGGGGATGACTATTCACCACATTCCTTGGGTAAACCATTGACAATGCTCATGTGATCTGTAAAGATCCACATACCTGGTTCAGTTTGAACTACACCTTGATTTTACTTGCAGAGGTCTAACAAATATCTTGGCAAGAATTTTGTTTCCAATTCTGAGCAACTGAAAATGAGTTTCACTTCTCAGCAGAATCTGTACTGTGGACTCAGCAGAAGCATTAACCTTCCATTTTTTAAAAGAAAACAATCAATATCCATAACATGTAGGGAGAATGGATCATTCTTCCATCTGTTGGGGCATTTTATATGAGAAATAACATCAGGGCTCAGATAAAGAAAAACTTGTATCCACTTCTGTAAAGGGCCAGATTTATAGGGCCTCCAAATTCCATTAAACACTCAGAGCAGGAGAGAATGGTGAGAAAGCATCTCTTCTAAGTTTTAATTTGGTTTCTATTTGTTTCTATAATTGTGGAAGATACCCTTTTGAATGATCAACTATACTTTCAAAGCAAAAGATAAGATGCTGGCTACACCTGAACTTGCCAGTGAACATTTTTAAACTTTGGAAAACGAGTGTGGATTTGGAGGAATAAGGTAGTCCAAAAACAGAGTTTAATGAATAAATTAAATTAATTAAATTATTTTCAAACTTCAGGACTTTAAAGATTTTAAAGATTTAATGTGTATGCATGCCAAAAAAGTTGAATTTGTGTCTTCATTTACCTCTGGTAAAGTAATAGTCTAAGATTATATATATATATATATCATACACAAATATATACTACATAGATTTAACCTCAAAAAAATATATATACATATTCTATATATAATGTAAAATTAGATTTTAGCTTCCAAATTGAAAAAAATAATATTTTAGAATATATATGTATACATATATACACACACACACACATATATATACACACATATACATATATAGGTATATAAAGGTAGTAAGTCAATGTGATCATAATATTCTGAGAATGACTGAATTCCTAAACACAATCACTTTCTTTTAGTATATTTACTTAAAATCTGAAATTCTTGAGAATTTAAATAGAAGTACAGAGTCATTTTATTCTGTTTTCTCTAAGGAGTCCATTTTAGGTACATCAAGTATAAATGCCCTATTATTGCAAGTAGTGCATTTAAGTGGAGCTTCGATAAAAATGTTGGGAGGGTGGGAGGAGAGAAGATGCGCAGTGAGCCCCATTATTATTATTACTATTACTATTATTATTATTATTATTATTATTATAATCCCCCTCATTGTGGAAATCAGTATTTAGCATTTACTTAACGCCCGAATTATAAGGGCATTTTTTTTAATGATTTTATTTATTTATTTATTTGAGAGAGAGAGTGAGAGAGAGAGAGAGCACAAGAGGGGGGAGCGGGAGAGGGAGAAGCAGACTCCCTGCCGAGCAGGGAGCCCGATGCGGGACTCGATCCCGGGACTCCAGGATCATGACCTGTGCCAAAGGCAGTCGCTTAGCCAACTGAGCCACCCGGGCGCCCAGGGCATTTTTTTTTTTAAGTGAAAATAAAGAAATAGTGTGAAGAAGACATAGATGATCTGCACTGTTAACTACAATGTTTAGCCAGTAAGAAAGCCTAAGAAGTTTCGGGCTTCTATTTCTATGCCCCTCGACCTCTCATTGGCATTCACTCCAAGGTGTTTTAAACCAGGGGCCTGGTGAACTACAGTACTAGGGGCTGGAGACCTCAATGTCCGAAGGGAAAGCTTAAACCCTACTATAGATTCCCTCTTTCTGGTTTGCTTTTCTTTCTAGGACCTTGTCCTTCATATGGCTGCTATGGTAAGCGAGGCACCCGGTTACCTGCTGCTCCTCAGGATATACATTCCTCCTACCTTCCACTCTTCCTGTCCCTTTCAGAACTCTTCCTTTCCCTCAGAAGGCCGAAGGGAACCAAGGTGGGTGAAGGAAAAAAAGTCAGCATGGCCCCTTTGGCTTGAGCCAGGCTCTAGTGTAAGGAAAGGGGTTTATACAATGCACACATGGTCTAGCTTAGTTTACCTGGGAAAGCATTCCCCATCAGAGTTGAAGGCCAAAGCAAACTCTTACTAGTAAAACCAAATATGCCAAAATATCCCACTTAGCCTCTGGATACAAATAATATTAATATTAGTATTTCAATATCCAAATCCTGCTTTCTCAATGAAGACCCACAAGACTTTGGTCCCAACATAAGGTCATATTCCAAGTAGTGTCTCCCCTACTACCTGGTTCAAATCTACCATCTGTTTGGTTTAGTGCCGTTTGCAGGTTGCTTCCTGCTGGCCATCTGAGCAGAGCATTCCTCGTGACACTGCTGCCCTCTAGGAAAATGCTGTTTCCTGTTGCAACTGCTTTGCAGACTCAGCTGAAATGTGCCACTGTGCTCTACCACTTTAGAAACGTTGGTATCCCAGACCCAAAGTGAAAGTGGTCCTGTCCGGTGTTTCACAAGGGCTTTCCCTGCAAATGGCTGAGGTGTTCTGAAAAGCAGACACAAAATGATCACATTCATACAACGTATGTAGGGCGATGTCCAGAATATTGATCATTAAACACTATCGGTGGATATCTCTGGATAAAGACATCTTTTTTAATTTTATTCTTTGTACTTAACTTTATTGTTTGGCCTATTGTTTCTATTTAGCTTATATCAGTTTTATAATCAAAAAGAAAATAAAGGGGCGCCTGGGTGGCTCAGTTGGTTAAGCGACTGCCTTCAGCTCGGGTCATGATCCTGGAGTCCTGGGATCGAGTCCCGCATCGGGCTCCCTGCTCAGTGGAGAGCCTGCTTCTGCCTCTCTCTCTGCCTGTCTCTCTGCCCACTTGTGCTTTCTCTCTGTGTGTCAAATAAATAAATAAAATCTTAAAAAAAATAAAAATAAAAATAAATAAATAAATAAATAAATAAATAAATAAATAAATAAATAAATAAATAAATAAAAGAAAATAAAGCTCTCTTCAATGAAATAGAAGACGTCTAGTTGCCGCTCCTTCCCCACTCTTTCTGGGGGAGAGTCAGGTGGTCCTGTAGGCCAGCTAGAGAAGAGAGGCATTCTGCCCTCGATTTTACCAGCCCTACCTCAGGAACCCATGCTCAAACCTTCTTCCCCCTTTAGAAAAACAAAAATCATATAACAAAACAAAAAACAAAAAAAAAACAAAAAAAACAAAAAACAAAAAAAACCACACTCAAATCCCTAAATGAATCTGGACTGGAAATATATTGAATGGTAGCATAATTGCTGAACATCATGTTTATTTGGCAAAGTCTAAAGACAAAACTGAATTGCACACAAGCAGCACCGATTTTAAACTAGGTCTGTGTACCTCGGGTACATTCAGTCACCTTGTTGCAGCGTTCAATTTCATACATGTAATTTCAGTTCGTTATTCTGGTCTTGCTAGGCTTCAGCCATATAGCTGATTGGCTAATTATTTCTAGTTTGGAGTCAACCATAAACTTGCTATGCAGAGTCTATGTTTCCTTAAATGCTGTCAATAAAAATGTAGATCAGATTAAGTCTCTGAGTTCAATAACCCATTATTAATGAACTCACTAATTGGGTTGTTCAAGCAGATACAAATCCTCTTATCTTTACTATCGTTCTGTATAATTTTTTTCATTTATCCATGATAGAAGATCATGAGAAACTATCCTAACCACCTTGCTGAATTTATGTTAAATGAACCATTCTAGCAAGCCCTGAAACAAAGGAAAATTAATTTCATTTCTCATAATTTTTGTCCTGAGAATACTAGCTAAACATTATTGGTTACTCCTTTATTTTCTAAGTGCTCCAAAGAATCTGTTCAAGAGTGTAATCAAGAATATCTCCAGAGGGCGCCTGGGTGGCTCAGTTGGTTAAGCGACTGCCTTCGGCTCAGGTCATGGTCCTGGAGTCCCGGGATCGAGTCCCGCATCGGGCTCCCTGCTCGGCAGGGAGTCTGCTTCTCCCTCTGACCTTCCTCCTTCTCATGCTCTCTGTCTCTCATTCTCCCTCTCTCAAATAAATAAATAAAATCTTTAAAAAAAAAGAATATCTCCAGAGATCAGAAACTGTCTAGTGTTTTTGACATAAACTCTCTTTTCTTATTTGAAATCACAAATCCATTTGCCTAGCTCCACTCTCCTGACACCTCTTTGTTTACATGATTCATAAAAAATAAATACTGGTTAAAGCAGTCATAACCACACCTGTAAGTTGAAATACATGATGATTTGGACTTAGAGACTTGAATTGATTTTGAACACTAAAGGAGAGATTAAAAAGGAGATAACTATCTATCTACCCATTGTCTCACTCAATTCTGCTCATTACATAATTTTTATTTAAAGATGATTCTTTTGGAATGAGTGTGCCCCTAACCTTTTCAGACTCCATGCAAGATTACAGTTGATGGTCCAAATACCACATGACTCAGCACCTAGATATAAAGCTGACAGACTGTTAAAGTACTACACTAATCCTCCTACCTTCACAAATATACCTTTAAAACATCCTGAAAAACTAGGTTAAAATTTAGATTTGCCAGACCCCGCAGAGTTGTGTCTTCTTCCCACGCTCAGATCTCTCTGTACCAGATAGCTGGCACTAAACACCTCAACCCACACGTGCAAGATCTGTCCACACTTTCTCCCATTGCAAGCAGTCATTCCAGGGAAACTGAACCCAGGGAAGAGGCCTGAACATGTCCTCAATTATGCTTGGAACCATCTGGTTAGAAATTTTGGAGCATGAACAGAGGAGAGGGCATGGGGTCTGTCAGTGGGGGCACATGGATTCCTGGTTAGTTTCAGAAGCCTCTCTTGTCCAGGTCTATAGACTGTACCATCTTTGCAGTTGAAGAGTGCATCTTCCTCTTTTGAATATATCAATTTGGATCTTTGATCTCTGCCAACTGCAGAGCCCGACCTGGGGCTCAATTTCACCACCCCAAGATCATGACCTGAACTGAAGCCAAGAGTTAGATGCTTAATGGACTGAGCCACCTAGGGGTGCCCCTGCCTTGAACATTCTTCTAGATTGAGAAACTCTTCTGCATTCACCCATCCTTGTATGTTTCTTTCATTTTTTATATATGATTTCCCTCCTACTACCACACACACAGATAGATACAACTACCATTTACTATTTTCCAGAATAGTTGGTACACAGTAAATTAATATTCAAGCATCTGGCTTCTAATCCTCGACCTACTAGTCACCAGCCATATCACTGCAGGATCTTTGGCTACATTTATTGTTTGTTATTAAAAAAAAAAAAAAAATGATAATTGCCATGCTATCTTCACAAGATTGTTTTAAGGATAAAATAGGAAAATATATGAGAAAGTCATCTTTGAAAATGACAAAATGTCACATAAATGAATGGAATTATCATGTCTACCACTACAAACTTGTCTTAATAATTATGAAATATTGCTCTTCAATACTATGCACCTACTCCCCATTCACCTAGTGTTTGCATAATTTGCCATTTTATTGTAAAATTGATCTGTGTTTATTCTTAGAATGCATGGATATTGTTAACTATTATCAACAGAAATATTGAGCTAAAAGTAAGTTCTATCTTTATTGACTCATTTATTAATATGCCATACAAATTAAGATAAAACAAATGCACAAATAACAAAAATTCAAATATAATAGAACAGAAAAGGACAGAAATATGAAATATGACTAATAAGACTCTAGGAGTCTACTCTGATTTCTCCTTTGGCATATTTATCATCACTATTTATACTAAATAATTATTTAAGTTGGTTTTATTTTCTCTATTCAGCTACCAGTCCTGAAATGCTTTGTAAATTCCCTGAGAAAAGTCTTTTCCTTAATATGCCTCTCTCTGTATCATAACACATTGCTGAGAATATGACTTCTTTATACATGCTGACAGAATAAAAAAGTTTAAAGGTTTTATTTATTTATTTAAGAGAGAGAGAGCAAGAGAGCGAGAGAGAGCACAAGCAGGGGGAGCGGCAGGCAGAAGAAGAAGCAGGCTCCCCGCTGAGCAGGAAGTCCAGTGCGGGGCTCCATGCGGGGCTCGATCCCAGGATGCCGCGATCATAACCTGAGCTGAAGGCAGACGCTTAACCGACTGAGCCACCCAGGTGACCCCAGAATCAAAAAGTTTAAAACACAAAGACTAACTTCAAAATGCTGCAACAAGACTAAGTTCTTTCAGCCCTGACTAAAAACATCTGTAACTGAACATGAAAATTTACATGGGAAAATATGCTTCCCAAAGTCTGGCAAAAATTTTGTAAGTGTCCAAGATGGTTTTGGTTATGAATTTCCTAACAGTACTTAACTTTTACTATGCCTGAGTGGACTAGTGAAGTTTGTCCAGGAAAGTGTTCTTAGTTGCTTCTTGTATTGGGTGACCTATATTTATGAATGAGGAGGCTCCACTGTGTCATCTCCATAGCAACAGGGCAAAATATCTTTATCTTCCCATTTCATTCATGAGTCTTCCATCCTTACCAGGAACAAATCATGCTATCTCAGGCGCAGAGTTAATTTGATGCTCTTAACTGACCCTGATATAAAAAACATTAAGGAAATTAGTAATACTTGGTGTTTACATAACCACTTAATCCAGGAAAAGGTGTCAGTTTTGCTATGGTCCATTACTGTCTGGGACTAATAGGACTATTTTACTAAGATACCACCCCCACTGCTCCCTTTATGTCACAAAGTTTCCATAAAAAGTTAACAATACTTTACTAAAAGGTGCCTAGATTAAGAATTAATTTAATATGTTAAAACAAAAGACAGAAAGGCAAAATTGGATGAGACCTAAATTTAAATCACTACTAACTTTCTTGGTCAGTAGAACAATGCTAGAAGAAACTGATTATAAAGTGCTTGAAATCTGAGGTATTTGAACTCTTAGCCCAATCAAACATTAGGCAAGAGATATTATTTGTGACAACATGGGTATTATGCTAAGTGACATAAGTCAGAGAAAGACAGATACCATATAATTTCACTTATAAGTGGAATCTAAAAAACAAAACAAATGAACAAACAAACAGCAGAAACAGACCCATAAATACAAGGAACAAACTGATAGTTGCCAGAGAGGAGGGGGTGGGGATGGACAAAATGCGTGAAGGGGAGTGGGACATACAGGCTTCCAGTTATGGAATGAATAAGTCACAACGATGAAAGGTACAGCATGGGGAATACAGTCAGTGGTACTGTAATAGTGTTATATAATGACAAATGGTAGCTATGCTTTTGGTGAGCACAGCTAACATACAGACTTGTCAAATCACCATGTTGTACACCCGAAACTCATGTAACATTGTGTGTCACTATACTTCAATTAAAAACAACAACAACAAAACCTCCCAAACAGGAAAGAGATCTTTATGTGGATCCAAATAAACCCATGTAGAAGTAGTTGCTTATAGAAAATTTAATTTTCACTAACCCAAAAATATGATAGCAGTGCTTCCTACTTAGCGTGCCCCCATAGGATTTTTGTTGTTCATTATATAGGTAGGAAGGGAGGCAGAAGAAATGGGAAGTTTGGAACGCAATGGAGGGAACTTATCTCTGTCCCCCAAATTCTATAAACCACTCTTGCTAGATGCCTGATTAAGCTGTGGGCTTGGCTCACAAATGAATATGAGATCCACTGGCTGTACTGAAGGTCATTCTTTGAGCTGATAGAGACTGAAGAGTCATTTTATGTAAAGCATTTCACTTAGTACATCTTTAAGAAAATGCTCAGGACCAAGTGTTCCTGTTTGCCCACTTTTATCTTTAAAGAAAAATGTATCCTTTATGCTCCCTTTTAATTTTTCCCACTTCTAAGGCAGAACAGAATTTGCAGTACTCCTACTTTTCACAAGCACTGAACTGGATATTTGATCCCTAGAAGATGTGAGTATTTATGTATGAGACTGGGTGCAGAGGAGACTACAGGGTTTCATATGATGAGGAGCTATAAAGGGTAAAAGTTAAGCTTTTGATGTAATCATGTTAAATATACATTCTTGATATTTTTCAATTACACAGTGTATTTTTGCCTGAATAATTTCTACCTAGCATTGTGTCTTATGGATGTGATACTGCTAACTAAACATTATTAGCTTGTGATAGTATACGCTTTTGTTGGGATTAGCAAAATACTGCCATTTAGGTAAAAGTTTTATTACCCTGGGGTGCGTGAGTGGCTCAGTCGGTTCAGTGTCTGACTATTGGTTTCTGCTCAGGTCATGATCTCAGAGTTGTGGGATCGAGCCCCCACATCGAGCTCTACACTGGGTGTGGAGCCTGCTTGGGATTCTCTCTCTTCTTCCCCTACCCTTCTTTCCCTCAAAGAAAAGACTTATTACCCTGAGGACATTTTTTAAGGTGCCTGAGAGAATATCTGAATTGTATAATTTGTTTTTATATGTGGCTCCCAAATGAAGATACCTCATAATTTCATACACACACACACACACACACACACACACACACCATTTTACAGCACTGATGAGAAATTATGTTTATCATTCATATGTTAGGCATTGAAAATTAATTGTTCATTTTAAATATATATTGCCAAACTAGATTGGCATCCAAATGAATGCTTAGATCATTGGTCTTATAAGAAGCCCTTTCCTCTGGTGAATGGGTTAAACCACTGCTGTCAGATTGAATAGAATTAGCCTTGCTGATATGTGAATAATTGCTCTGTCAGGAAATGTCACTGTCACTGAGTGCTGTTCCTTGTCTGCATTGAATTTTCTGTCTGGCTCAGAAAATTTTAATAACAGGTTGGAATTCACATGTAAAATTTTAACCAATTTTCATAAAAATACATTATTTCATTTTCATTTTGCTCTCATATAATTTTTGGTTGTCATAAAATAGGATACTAAACACATCTTATTTCCTTAACTTTTATTGCCTTTTGTCCTATGAGGATAGACACTTAGAGTTCATTTTTTCCCTTAGTATTTTTCAAATTTTAATGGAAATTTAAATTTCATTGAAAACACACACACACAAAAAAGAGAGAGACAGAGAAGAGGCAGTGAGATGCACAAAACTGAAGAAAGAGATGTGAGCAAATTTACCTCCTCTATGTCTTGAAGGAGAGACTTTTTTAATCTTAGGTGCTCCAAGGACATAAAACTAGTGCTCAAATTTCAAAAATTGCCTTTAAACAATAAAAGTCTTGGCTTAAAGACTGTTACTAATCAGGGCCCAATGCAGTCACGAGAGTCAGGATGCTTTCATTACATAACCTACTTGAGTATAAATCTGGAATCTGTGTCTAGTCTATTCAAAATCCTTTATAGGAAACTCAGTCTTGAGGGCAGAGGTGTTGTTGTTTTAATCTTCTTAAGTTGATGTATATCATTTTGGAAAAAAAGAGATAAGATGTGGGAATTGAAAAATCAGTTCTATAGAGTAGAAAAAGAGGATATTTCCTCTATTAGGTTCATGATGCCAAAATTAAGGACTCCTAGCAAGCAACAATGTAGGATAAAGAAGGTTTTGTCAAGACCCTTAGTCAAGGGGACCTTAACAGGAAATTTAACAGAAAACATGTAGTCAAAATTGAAATTCAAATTGTAAAATATTGATCAATAGAAACAGAAGGGGGTGGTTGCTGATATTTGGTTATTCTAGAAGGAATCAATATTGTTTGTAGTCTTAAGTGTTTATAAAGTAATGCAAAAGAATGGATAATAAATAAATGGCCTTGAAATTTTAACACAAGAAGAGAAATTTAATGCAAGGTTTCACTGAGACTTAGAGGGATATGATAGACTGGAATGCAACAACAGGAGGGTACATCTTGTTCAAAGGAAAGTGGTCTAACTGATAGGAGAGGGAAAAAAATCGCATTTTGTTACAAAGAAATGTCCAAGACTATGAGGTTGCAGCTGGGAATACAGAAGTGACATCATTGTGGGAACAAAGAATCACATATTTTAAAAAGGTTTAGAAGGCAATTTGTCCAACTTTATTTCACATCATTCATATTACAGAGGGCAGACTAAGGTCCAGAGAGATTCAGACTTTCTTCAAACACAAATTATCACATTTAGGACAAATTATGATATTAACACCACAAAGATCACAAAGCTTCACAAAGGAGCAGTATACACTAGTGAGGATCGAAGTGAGAGAGGAAAAAAAGTATTTAGATATTTTCCAGAAAACATGTAATCTGTTATATTCCTACTTTACCATTCTGAAAACTTTGTTTCATGGAAGAGAAAGAATACAATCAGGGATACTGGTGCTCACAAGCTAATTCTGACCAAGGAAAAAAGTGAACTGATAATTTGATTGGAATCCAGAATTCCTTAGTACAGAACATTATTATAGACTCCAGGAAAATAGGGTACTTTGTTACATGCAATCCCCAAACCCCCTGCTTGTACTACACTGAAGAAACATCTTCATCTGTCTCTACCTGGAGAATTGTTTGATATCATGATATCTCCTCAGATATTCAGCAGCCTAATGGAGTATGAAGAAAGCCTGGTTAGGGGAGCGGGCCATATAACTTGGTTTCTACAAGAGACATTTTCAGAGTGAATGGGTATATTAACTATATGGGCATAATCCAGCCTGTCCTGAGCAAATCAGAAGTATGGGCAAAGATACTTATAGGTAAGCAAGGGAAACTTTATTTCTCCTCTTATGCAAAATCAAGAAGACCATAGTTGATTTTCTGTCTTTACTTTTCTGCTTGTTTTAGCCCCATACAAGTTTGTGGGTCCCAGACTTCTTCCTTGGTCTACTCCCTACTGTCCTTGTAGTCATCTGCATATTGAGGCTGCTGTGAGTCTTGGAAGTATACTACACTAGTGCTTTAAGATGCTGGACATTTGCAGAAATGAGGTTCAAATGATGTCTTTGTCATTTGACAATTGGCTGATTACCTAAGGAGTTAGTACAAATTTACACCAACTACCTCTCTAGCTAAAGATAGGTAGAGAACACTCAACTTACAGTCAGGTGTACAAAAAGGGAACCAGAGAGTATCTACCTACATGACCTAAGTATTCCTGTCCTTGTTGGGAACTGGGAGAACAAAAAAAAAAAAAAAAAGTTGGGTGAAGGGGAGGAGGCAACAAGAGCCTGATGCATAAGAGAAGAAATAGGGGCACCTAGGTGGCTCAGTCATTAAGCGTCTGCCTTCGGCTCGGGTCGTGATCCCAGAGTCCTGGGACTGAGCCCCACATTGGGCTCCCTGCTCTGCAGGAAGCCTGCTTCTCCCTCTCCCACTCCCCCTGCTTGTGCTCTCTCTCTCTCACTATGCCTCTCTCTGTCAAATCAATAAAATCTTAAAAAAAAAAAGAGAGAGAAAGAGAAGAAATAGCCCGTAAGATGTGGAAAAAGCAGCATGTTAGAGAAGGATCTACTATAGAAAGCGTATGCTTTGGGCTTGAATTGTATTTAAGCAAGACTTCCATGGGGAAAAAGAAAAGCATGGTATGAATGATAATAAGAGAGTGACCAAATGGGAAGGAAGTGGTCTGAGAAGATGGCGTATTGATACAAGGAAAACTGGAGAGTAACTAAAATTCAGTAGCAGAATATCAATCTTCATGAGAAACATCACAAACAGATGATATACTGTGTAGAAATTTCAATGAGTGATGTAGAGAACAACAATGGAAAGCAAACTTTGAATGCAAATATATAATGTATTAAAATTATGAGAAAAAGTATAATTAAACATGGATAATAAGCCTTAAGAATAGTCAGAAACAAACTGAGAAACAGTAAAAAAGCTAACACACACTGGGTGTTGACTACATACCATACCCTCTGCTAAGGACTTTGACTCATCTGAACCTCACACAACACTATTAGTTGTCACACTATCATTCGTATTTTATAAATAAGGAAGCTGAGGGACAGAGAGGGTAGGTAACATGTTCAAAGTCACACAGTAAGTAAGTGTAACAGCAAGGTTTCCAACTCAGCCTGGCTCCGTTGGTAAATCCAGCTGTGCTCTTCAGTGAAGTCCAAGGCTTTTTCAAGCAGCCAGTGTTTCTCGTCAACTTTGTGGTGTCTCACAATGCAGTATAAAAGAAAGTGTTTAAATAGAAAGTAGTTCATGACTAAAGAGAGATAACAGATGATAATGCATCACTGAACAAGAATGTATACTATTTAAAAACGGAACAGTCAGAGAAAAAGAAAGAATACTTGGAAATTAAAAATATGACAGTGGACATGAAGTATTCAGAAAAGAGTTGGAGGATAAGATTGAGAAAGTTTCTCTGGATAAGAAAAAAAAAGACAAAGAATTAGACAACAGAAGATCTTTTTTAAAAAATAATTAAATAAAACAGAAAACCAACACAAGACGCTGACTAATTGGATTTCCAAAAGAAAAAATATATATATACGCGCACACACACATTTTTTCTCTGTCCAGCCCACCCCATATATTCCTTAATTGAAAGACATGAGTTTCTAGACGTCAGTGGCTGGTTGCCCCCATAAGTGAATAGATACGGAGATGCAAACAAAATATATCTTCATGAGATTTTTAAATCACCAAGGATAAAGAAAAGATCCTAAAAGCTTCTAAGTAGGAAACAAATCTTACACAAAATCTAGAAGAAATACAGAAACAAACTTATCATATATACTGAAAGCTTGAAGATAATGCAATGATGTCTCCGAAATTTTCAAGAAAAATTATTTTCAACCTAGAATTCTATGCCCAGCCAGATTCAATCAAATGTAAGTCTAGTTTAAATTTTTGAAAAGCTTACCTTCCATGAATGTTTTCTTATGAAACTTCTGGATAATGTATGTAGGGGGAGGCAGTAGAAAGAATACCTCTGTCATATACCAATATAGTGCTTGAATTTTTAACCATGTGAATCTTTTTTTGATTGTTTTTAATTCAAAACAATTTAAAAAGAAATTGCAGTATAGACATAATGCTTATAAATATGAAGATAAATACTTGGGAGAACAGCAAAAAATGTCAACAGGCTATTTCTGGGGATGAGGGCATTGGGGAGGGCAGTGATCTAGTGCTCTTTGTTATAAGACACACATTAGTGCCTTTTAATGTAATATTATTACATACATTATCACTTTGTTATAAAAAATTCAATGGCAACAAACTCTCCAAAAATACAACAGTAATATTTTTTTAAATGTCAGACAAATGAAGCAAGTTATAAAAAACATATGGAATGATTTTAATTTATAAAAATGTATTCATATAAATGAGGGGGAAATTGGATTAAGATATTATGCAGGTGATTTTTACTTTTTTTACTTTCCCAATTTTGTATAATAAAATTATTTCATAAATAAAATAAAGATAATAAGTACAATTAAAATATAATTAGCTAGACGTGACTCTAAATTTATCTACCATTCAAAAAGTGGATTCTGTGAAAAAAGGTATTTTGAGTTGTAAACCACCAAGTTACAATTAAGTTTTTGTAATGCTAACCCATTACAAGTTGGGGGCTCCCTATACATATGTGGCATATCAAATGAGGAGGTGGCCTTGCCAGAAAAACAATGTGACTGGAAACCAGTTAAGTCTACATATGAAGAAGCTTCATATTCATTAGTTAAGACAACTTAGGGAACTGAGGAATTCATCATATGCATCATTAACCAAATGTAGCACTCTGACATTGCAACCAGGTGACTTCTTTCTGACCAACGTATTTCTATAATGGGCACTGCTTCTAATGTGACGTTCATGATGTTTAACATCTTTTCATGTACCCGTTGGTCATCTGTATGTCTTAGTTGGAAAGATGTGTATTCAGATCCTTTGGTGTGTTTTAATCAGATTGTTTTTTTTTTTTTAACATTTTTTACAAAGTATAATACTTTTGTTCAATGATATGCTTCATCACTCCACCCAAGGAAGAAACAATCACAGTATCTCTAGTTGGCATTAGTTACAGTTAGTACATTAACTGATTGTACAACTGTAGCTGGGTCAACATCCTAACACTGTTCTAAGTCACTGTTTTGTCCACATAACAGTAGTTCACATTATGTATAAAGATGCAAAGCCCTGAGTTGATTGGATAGACTGATTCTGTAATTCCAAAGGAAAGGCCACTCGATAGCAATTTACCTCTCTCTTTTTCTCAAATGTTGACAAACATCTAATTTAAATTTAATTAAGGTTATAGGAACAAGAAAGCAAAACCACAAAAGATAAAACAAATTCAAAAGGTGGGATATGTTACAGAACAGACATGATCTTTTCAGCAAGTTAAAATGCTATCACAAAAAAAGACAATTGAAAACAATATGGAGGTTCCTCAAGAAGTTAAAAATAGAGTTACCCTATGACCCAGTAATTGAACTATTGGGAATTTACCCCAAAGACAGATGTAGTGAAAAGAAGGGGCACATGCACCCCAATGTTCATAGCAGCAATGTCCACAATAGCCGAACTGTGTAAAGAGCTGAGATGTCCTTTAACAGATGAATGGATAAAGAAGATATATATGTATATATTCCATATATACATATATATATATATATTCCATATATACACTGGAATATTACTCAGCCATCAGAAAGGACGAATACCTACCATTTACATCGACATGGATGGAACTGGAGGGTATTATGCTAAGTGAAATAAGTCAATCAGAGAAAGACAATTATCATATGGTTTCACTCATATGTGCAGTGTAAGGAATAGTACAGAGGACCATAGCAGAAGGGAGGGAAAACTGAATGGGAAGAAATCAGAGAGGGAGATAAACCATGAGACTCTTGACTCTGGGAAACAAACTGAGGGTTGTAGAAAGCAAAGTGGATGGGGGGATGGGGTAACTGGGTGACGGGCATTAAGGAGGGCAGGTGTTGTGGTGAGCACTGTGTGTTATATGCAACTAATAAATCATTGAACACTACATCAAAAACTAATGATGTACTGTATGTTGGTTAATTGAATTTAAATAAAAAAACAAAAAAGACAATTGAAAACTTGATAAAGATATACACAACTTGTGATCTTGGATTAGATCTTACTTCACACTGATCTGTTACCAAGAGCATGTTTCTGACAACTGAGGTTGAATATGATTATTAACATTATTTTTATAGCTAAGGTTCACACTTCATTCAGATTTCCTCAGGTTATCTCTAATGTCCTTATTCTGCTTCAGGATACCACATTACATTCAGGCATCATGTCCCCTTAGGCTCCTCTAAACTGTGACAGTTTCTTAGACTTTCCTTGTTTTTTTATGACTTTGACAGTTTTGAGGGGTACTGATCAGATATTCTGTGGAAGATCCCTCAATTCAAATCTGTCTGATGTTTTTCTCTTGCTCAGACTGGAGTCATGAGTTTCAAGAAGGTAGTTCACAGAGAAAGGTGCCGTTTGTATCACATGATAGCAAGGACATGTTATTCCATGAGTTATCACTGACGATGTTAACCTTAATCATTTAGCCAAGGAAACATTTGTGAGTTTTCTCTACTGGAAAGATACTCTCTTTTCCTTCTTTTCCATGTCACGTTTTTTTAGAGGAAGTTGCTACATGCAGCCCATACTTAAGGGGTGTGAAATTATTCTCCCTACCCTTGATAGTAGATTATCTACATAAATTATTTGATTTTCCTCTGTATGGAGATTTGTCTCTTCATCTTATTTATTATTTACCCACCCATTTATTTATATCAATATGGATGCATGGATATTTATTTTATACTTTGGGTTATATTTTAATACCACTCACTGCTTATTGTGGTGTTCAACTTGTTCCC
This sequence comes from Mirounga angustirostris, assembly GCF_029215605.1. Taxonomy (NCBI): domain Eukaryota; kingdom Metazoa; phylum Chordata; class Mammalia; order Carnivora; family Phocidae; genus Mirounga; species Mirounga angustirostris. Next base: position 83,410,189 of record NW_026991720.1, on the reverse strand, counting down.
GCTTAGCTGGTTCCTGTGTCACTTTGACATATCCTCATCATTGTGTTTTTTGAGCATTTCCGTACTTTCTGGCACTACAAAATGATCCAGGACTATGTGTGAACCTCATCAGACTTTTTTTTTTTTTTAAGAGAGTGATACAAACATTAGCTTAGAATACATGCTTTTCATGCACTGAATTATTTTAAGATTCTCTAAATTCAGGGGAATAATGATAAGGTTTCTTCATTGTTCCAGGCTAATATGAAATGGTGAGAGTTTTGCTGTCTAATATATTCTAATCAAATACAGTACTCACCTGTTAGATGTTTGACAAGTGAGGTAATGGAATGCTTACTAAGTAGAAGTCTACAATTGACATGATTCAAGTGCATCCAAGTAAATTATTTGGGGAATAAATTTTCTTACGTGTATAAGCTGCTGTGTGCCCACAAAGCAAATTAGCAAAGAAACACAATATTTGGATGTGGTTTTGTCCAAAGACATTAGTGATATTGCTTCATCCTAGCAACTGAACCTCAGCTACTGGAGAAGAGAAGAATTTACTAGCACTTGAGGAAGTTCCTGAGGGGCAAGGATTGAAGCTTGCAGTCAAGGACACTACTGTTAATCAGGTTTGTTTTAATCCCCCATCATCCTGTACAAGAGCAGCCTAAGAGGACAATTGGCTGAGCTATCAGAAACTGGGATAATAAAACAAACAGAAAATAAATTATTAATTAGGTTTTTCCCACCCAATGTCACATCAAAAATATTAGTAATTTCCCCCATCTCTACCATTGACCTACTGATTGATTTAATTTTATATCACAATAACTGAATTTTTCAGTGGTTATGCAACATCATAGTTTTTAAGAGCTGGCTTGCCTAAAAACAATTCATTGATTAAAGCAATTACTGAATAGGGGCGCCTGGGTGGCTAAGTCAGTTAAGTGTCTGACTTTTGATTTTGGCTCAGATCAGGATCTCCAGGTAGTAGGATGGAGCCCCATATAAGGCTCTGCGCTCAGCTCTGTGTCTACTCCTGATTCTCCTTCTCCCTCCGCCCCTCCCCTCCCCGCTCTTTCTCTCTCTTGCTCTAAAATAAATAAACAAAATCTTAAAAAAAAATAATGCAATTACTGAATATAACACTCAGACACTTCGCCTTTAATGCCCCATAGGTTGGATTACAGTTTTATATGTACGTCTTATGTCCTCTAAATAAGGGCTTGATTAGAGTCTCATCTGAAGTTAAATCCCACTAGTTATGTGACCTATTTTCTCACCTCCTTGAGCCTTTTCTTTTCATTAAACTACAAATAACAGTAACCACCCTAACAGAGTCATTGTGAGGATTAAATGAGATCATTTGAAGTAAAGATCTTAGCGCTTTACATTTATTACATAGAAATGCTCAATATGGGGCGCCTGGGTGGCTCAGTTGGTTGGGCGACTGCCTTCGGGTCAGGTCATGATCCTGGAGTCCCTGGATCGAGTCCCGCATCGGGCTCCCTGCTCGGTGGGGAGTCTGCTTCTCCCTCTGACCCTCCCCCCTCTCATGTGCTCTCTCTCATTCTCTCTCTCAAATAAATAAATAAAATCTTTAAAAAAAATAAAAAATAAGAAATAAAGAAATGCTCAATATGTGTTCCTTTTTGTTTCATTTAGGGCCGGCTTCATAGGTGTATGTGGCTTGCACACCCAAAAGGGCCCCATGCTTGGTTTTATGATTTGCTGTTGGTGTCTTGAATTTCTTATTAATTTTTGAATAAGGAGTCCAGCATTTTTGTTGTGTATTGGGCCCTGTAGATTATATAGCCAGTCCTGGGTTCACCCAACTAAATTGTAAGTCCTTTTTGAAATATGGAATTCCATAGTTGACTTTACACCCCTAATATGTTCTTCAGTGCTTAGGCCAGTTTTCTGCCTGTGAGAGAAAGCAATTCACCTTTATTGAAAACAATAATAGTGGTTTATTTAAGACAGTTTCATTGGAAGACAGAGAAGACCTGCCTGGGAACCATGTGCAATTATTTCATGCCTCAGCATCCAAGTGGCTTTGATTACCAGCAAAAAAAAAAAAAAAAAAAAGTTAAATGAAGGTAATCTTATGAATTAATTTCAATCACCATGCTTATGCATATCTAAAATAATACCATGATTTTAATAAAAAAGTGTATCTTCAAGGAACCCAAACTCTTTATAAAGTTCATCTTTAAGGTGTATGTTCCTATAAATTCAAGAAGAATTATTGTCAACATTTGAGTTATGCTTGCTGAGATGTATAAAGGGGCCCTTTTCACTGCCTGCCAGATGTGCTTATAATAAAGCAGTAGGGCTTAAAGAGACCTGGTTTCTGGGAAGCCCTCCTCGTGCTCATTTTGCTGGAAATATCCAGTTCTTGGTCCCCGATAAGTTATTCTGGCTCCCATTGATTTCTGCATGGGTGGGGGTGGGTACAGGACCCATGGCAGCAATAATGCAGAGTGGTGATATAAAGAATATACCGGGAATATATACTGATCAGGGTATTGGAGTCCCCGAGAGAATTAATGGTAATTTTGCATATCTGGTATGGTATGAATGTTCTTACGGCTGATTCAGAGCTTCTTTCTTGGATTCCAAAAACATGATCATTGTTCTGGGTTGGCATATATTATAGGTCTAAAATGTGTTTTTTGGTTGTTCTTTACCAGGGCTTCAGAATTTTGACTAAGAAAATCCATCTAAAATGAGGAAATCAACATGAATCCTATTCCTATTGGAATGTTGCTCTCTAAAGTGGGTAAACTCAGTTGGTCAGGGAGCGGGATGCTCAGGATGACTAATTCAAAGCTCTAGAGGGTCTTACACAATCTGGAGGCTTTATACTAGACACTACCACTGAGGTTAGACATGACAACACCTCAAATCATTTATCTCATATGACCTTTAAGTGGGACACCAAGGTCACTTTACAAAGACTAGGGACCAGTATTAGAACCAGCACTCATTTACGATAGGCAGCTGAGAGGGTATTAGGCATCCCTTATTGCAGGGAATCTGGTGTGTGTGTGCATGTGTGTGTGTGTGTGTGTACTATGTATGAAATATATTTACATGTTTCTATGTATACAAATATACACATACTTTAAAATTTAAATTTACCATAGTTTTTTAAACCAGCTACCTTTCCTCTAGTTGTTTAGTAAAACTAAATTAAATCAGCATTCTTCACCATCTGCTGGGTATAAATCACTACTTGCTCTAGGAAGAGAAGCTAGTTCTAAGCTCAGCACATAAAACCTTTACCAAAACACATTTCAGTTCTTTGGCATGTCTGAAGGACAGACTGAGCCTGCTGATCCTCTACCAAATGATTTGACTCCAGTTGATTGATTCTGTTTAACGGTAACAAACCAATCCACTGCTGTAGAACAGCAAAAATACAATTGCCTGAAACCTCATAAGGCAGCTTCTCTTGAGATGTGAATATAAAGGAGTAGCAGTCCATGCATTTGCATCAACAAACTGCCCAAAGCAATTCTGCATCATACCCTTGCACATCCCCAGCAGATGTATTTTACTCCACCTTAGAATATGAATAGGTTGATTTACATAGTAATGAGAAACAACTGAAACTAAGCAATTAGGCAGGTGAGGCTCCAGTTAGGGGGACAAATATTTTAAATACTGTTAAAGTGGAAATCCAAAACAATCTAAATAGACTGTATTCTTTTTCTTCTTTAACCTGGGCTGCATTAATGAGAAATTAATTGATTCTTGACAACTTTAATGAGCCTTTATTAACTGCATAATTGAAAAGAAAAACCCATGGATGTAATGAGCATCTTAATTTCTTGGAGCCAATGTGATTGACTGACTCAGTCATGAGAAATCCCCACAATGTGCTATGTCCATCTCCCCACAAATATCTAGGCAAAAGTAAAGCAGTCTGGTTCATGTTTCCTCTGTTTCTTTGCCTGCTTGGGTAAGAGGAATATATTGTGTGGAAACAATATTGGGAGTAGAATGAGCACTGTGTCGATGATTCTAGCCCCTTTTTTTATCAGGAACTTTCTGTGTGACTTTTATAATTACATATTTTTTCAGTAATTATTTGTCACTTATCTCCTCCTGGCTTCCATTTTCTCATTTGGAAAATGATGAAGATTAACTCTAAATTCCCTTTGAACTCTAAATTATATGTTTCTAATGGCAAATTACATGGTGACTCTGGTATTTTAAGGACCCAATCAGTAATCGCCATCCTGTCATCTAATCCAAAATAAAGTCTCCTTTCAGCAGAGTAAACGCTAGCCAAGTTTCTGTACTAAATGACCAACTGGAATTTTCTAATGTTCCTCTCATTCACAGTCTAGATCAGTTATTCTCAAAATGTGGTCGCTAAACCAGTAGCTTCAAGTCACCAGAGAAATTTCTAGAAATGTAATTTCTCAGCCCCATTCTGACATACTGAATCAGAAGTTCTGGGAGTGAGGCCCAGCAATTGATGTTCTAACACAATTTTTTCTGGTGATTCTACATGATAAAGTTTTGATCCACTGGCATACATAAATATATCCTCTTTCACATCTTTAATTCATTTGGTGGAAAAATGCTTTGTGAATGGCTGTATCACAGTAGGTGGCCATTATCCATGAACAAACTTATCAACTGGTCCTGTATGGGTCTTTGTTCAGACAAACATTCCTCTCCCTCCACCTCACACCCCCCGCTTGGTTTCTTCCTTCATCTTTGAAATAGAATTGTTGTTTTATCAATTAGACTTACTAGAAAAATGTAACTGACATTCATAGAGCACTTTAGAACTTCACATCACTTTTCATAGGTAATATCTCCTGATTATCACCATCACTTTATAGATAATGAAGTCTCAAGGAGGTTAAGTGATTTTACAAGGTTATATGGCCAGTAATGCAAAAAAATGAGATATAAAATCATCATTGAAACACTGTAACTTCAGTTTTCAATAAAATTTTCAACCAAATAGGAAGAAAAAAAGAATAGCTAGGAAAAAAAAAAAAAAAAAAAAGCCCAAAGCTTTCATCCTTAAAATAGGAAAAAAAAATGGGCCTGGAATTAAAAAGAAAACAGCATTTCCTGAGGAGAAAATAATCAATCTTGATGTTCATGTATGCTTTTATTTGTAAAACCTTTGTCTAAATTTATAAGAATGATTGATGGTAACACAACTCAAGAAACTCATTTCACTCACAAGTCATCACACAAATGAAAATTTTCACAAAATCTCCACTAAATCAGTTTAAATTTAAGATTAAAAAAAAGTCTGATGAAAGATGATAAAGATATCAACATGTAAACTAAGAAAATATAAAGTACAAACAAATCCACCAAATCCACTGGCATATTTTAGAAAATATTCTGAACCCAAATGTACAAAATGAGAAGTAATAGAAAGAAAATATGCTGGACAAAGGTCACACATTATACTTAATCTCTGTATTACCATTTAAGTCAATATATCTTTCACTATTTAGACTACTATTTAGTAATTTTTAACTCAAGCAACAAATCTCCAAAATTTTGAGACAGAACTTAGGTGAATAGAAAACATCCTGTATTCTCTCCAGTTTTTCCAAGAATTTTTTTTTCTCTCAACCAAGCTTCTTGAGATTTCAAACTTGCAGTAATGAAGGACTCAAAATAGGACACATACCAACCAAAGTTGTTTTACAAAACATTTACCAGAGTCTTAAAAAAAGAAAAGTGGCTGTACTCAGTGCAGAAGACAGCAGCGCTATAAATTAACCCCAAGGCCCACATCTCAAGATTCACTTGACAGTTTATCAGTTCTAGGAAATGCATGCAGGTAATTTAGATGAAAGATGAAGGCAAAGGCTCCAAGGGCCTGCTGTTCAACTCAAAGCATTATTTGAGCTAAATATCTTCATATTCCAAAGGTTGAGAGAGTATGGTCAACTCGATTCACTTGGTTTCATTAGCAGGAACAGCAGTATGGAAATCTCTGTATTACCGAGTTAAAGGTTAATAGTTTTGTTGAAAAAAGGTGTTCACATTAAACAAATTACTTCATTTGAATCAAATGAAATGAAGTAACTTTATAACCCTCCTAAAGTACTTACGCATAGTGAATTAGGAGCAAACATACTAAATTATGTAAATATTTGGCATTTGAAAGATTTTTCAATCAATTGTCCTATGTTTTAAACTAAAGAAAAAAATGATTTGTTTCAACTCAGATTGTTAGGTTTCAGTTAGAACTAACTTCTCAAAATGAAGTTGAGAATAAAATTACTTATTAATCTCTATGACAAATCGAGTTAACTTAGAAGCTCATTCTCACTCAGCAAATAGATTTAAGAAGGATACCTTTTATTTCCTGCATTTCTGTGAGCACATCTACCCCTATTCTGTTTCAGAATCTATTTCATTTTCTATATAAATTAGCACCTGGTGTACTTGAAATTATCTTTAGGCTCCCATTTAGTTGTTCTACCTGGAATTTATAGCACTTGTCTTGCCCTCAAAACTTGTCAGGACAATGTAAACTATCCAAGAAAGATATACAGTGTAGTTAACATAAATGAATCAATCTGTTGAGTTAAATAGGTAAAGCTCCCTATTTTAAAATAATATAAATACATAAATATAAACATATGCAGAAACAGAACAATCTTAAAATTTGTACAGAACCACAAAAGACCCCAAATAGACAAAGCAATCTTGAGAAAGAAGAATAAAGCTAGAGGCATCATACTCCCTGATTTCAAATTATATTAAAACACTATGGTAATTAAAACTGTGGTATTGGCATAAAAATAGGCACATAGATCAATGGCCCGGAACAGAGATCTCAGAAATATATCCACATACTCATATATATATATATATATATGGCCAAAAAATATATATGAGAAAAAAGCCAAGAATCTATAATGGGGAAAGGGCAGTCTCTTCAATAAATGGTGTTGGGAAAATTAGACAGCCACATGCAAAAAAAAAAAAGGAAAGAAAGAAACAAACAAACAAACAAACTGGACCACTACCTTACACCATACACAAATATTAACTCAAAATGAATTAAAGACTTGAATGTAAGACCAGAAACCATAAAAGTTCCAGAGGAAAACAGGCAGTAAGGTCTCTGACATAGGTCTTGGTGGTAATTTTTTTAATCTGACACCAAAAGCAAAAACACCACATAAAATAAAAATATCTTACGATTTTATGACCTAAATCTATGGAAAATGATTCAGGAAACCCATTCTCTGAATGAGAAAAAATATTTATAAATTCTGTGTTTTAGGGTGCCTGGGTGGCTCAGTTGGTTAAGCGACTGCCTTCGGCTCAGGTCATGATCCTGGAGTCCTGGGATTGAGTCCCACATTGGGCTCCCTGCTCGGCGGGGAGCCTGCTTCTCCCTCTGACCCTAACCCCTCTCATGTGCTCTCTCTCTCTCATTCTCTCTCTGTCAAATAATAAATAAAATCTTTATAAAAAAAATAAATAAAGTTTCATTGGGCGCCTGGGTGGCTCAGTCAGTTAAGCGACTGCCTTCGGCTCAGGTCATGATCCTGGAGTCCCGGGATCGAGTCCTGCATTGGGCTCCCTGCTCGGCGGGGAGCCTGCTTCTCCCTCTGACCCTCCCCCCTCTCATGTGCTCTCTCATTCTCTCTCTCTCAAATAAATAAATAAAATCTTTAAAAAAAAAATTCTGTGTTTTATATCATGAATGACATATTCATGCATGCATCCAATCTATTACTTGGCTTTTACCACTTAGAGTATAATGATCTTCACTTTGGCATGACAAGCTATGTCTTCAAAGATGTTTATCATCTCCTTGGTATGATTTCTACTGACTATGACAAAAAATTAGAAAATGTAATCAATAACAACTAACAAAAATGGTCAACTTATGAAGTGATTTTGTTTCAAATATCTATCTCTCAGTTAAAAGCACCCAGAATATTCACTCAAAGAACCACATTTTAAAAATGGCAGTTGAGTTTCCAGATCAGTTGACCAAATCCTATTTAATTCATAATATAAATATGCCAAAATACTCAAGATACAGCTCCAATGCACTTGACTGCCAGTGCCATACTTTAGAACTTTTAAATTCAACTTACTTAAACATACTTACAATTTTATGTACAAATCACTCTTTTAAAGGAAAAAAAATTACCTTTTTAAACTTATGTTAAGGAAATATGTACTCTGTTACCCAAATTGGAGGTTCAGAAATTTGTTTATCTCCTTAAAAGTCCATGGGATTCAGATTTAATTATTCCTACATTGGTAGTAATCCTACTTGTGGCAGAGTGGTTGGTGTTCCTATAAGCTTTGTCACACATTCTCTGGAGCCTTCAGAGTCAAACAGGGTCAGAGAAAGTGGTGTGCTGAAGCCAGCTCATACTGGCTTGCGAGAAGCAATCTTTATATTTTTCGGAATTTTGAGAGATAGAGTTAAATGCAACCATTAATAAAAATTAAATAATATAAACTTAAAATTAAACAAATTATATTGAAAACAAAGATAAATATTCAAATCTGTCACAATCTACTTACTTTACAACATTTTACCCTTTTACTACTGAGGATATTTGTGTCTATTGCATCGTATGGTGGAAATACCACATAATGGTCTGTTATTGCACACCATTATCTTTTTCAGTGATGACATGTTGGGAGCTTGAATTTGGTCAGGATGGGCATATTTATACCATGGGTATTGGCAAACACTACAAATTAGGGCTTTTTCTTCTGGAAAGCTGGCTTCTCTAGGCAACCTCTGACATCTACTTCTACGGTATCATTTACAACTAAGTGATGCTTTCCCAGCAGGAAGAGATTTCACATTTAGAAAAGAAAACAAAACATCTCACCATGATATTTATATGATATGTCTCAAGATTTTCATATAGCTGAAATTGGGACAAAATGAACACCACGACATATTAAGAGGAAAAAATGCCACAAGAATTGCAGCTTAATAGGTGTTGTGCAGGAAAGTGTTGAGAAAGAGAGTAAAGGTATTTTGGGTTGATTATATACATTTAAATTGATAAAACTATTTCTTAATTCTTGTGCTCTTTGAATAATGGCCAAGCAATTGGTCCCCAGACACAGAAAGGATCCCAAACTTGATGTGATAGAAGGAACGTATATAGTCATTAAGAATAATGCATCCAGGGGCGCCTGGGTGGCTCAGTCGTTAAGCGTCTGCCTTAGGCTCAGGTCATGATCCCTGGGTCCTGGGATTGAGCCCCGAATCGGGCTCCCTGCTCCATGGGAAGCCTGCTTCTCCCTCTCCCACTCCCCCTGCTTGTGTTCCTGCTCTAGCTATCTCTCTCTCTGTCAAATAAATAAATAAAATCTTAAAAAAAAAAAGAATAATGCATCCGAATCAAGTTCTAAAGTAGTTAAATCCTACCTTGCAAAATGACATTTCAAAAATCATTTACACCTAAAAAGGGAAGGAAGGGTAAAATAAGGTATCAGAAAATGAATTCTAGTGTATGCCTTAGCTGGGTACATAGACAGACTGTTTTGATGTTTCCAGAATTTAGAACTAATCTTGCTAGATATTTTTTGATGATGATGTTCAAAGGACCTTTAGTAAATGGTCTTCCATTTGACTATTAATAAATATATTTATTCTTGAATTGCCCACCTAATGTGTAATTCTTAATAAAAAATTATGTAGACTTGTCTTCTGTAAATCCTTGTTTTTGATTTATAAATCTCAAAGTTAAAATACTCCTGAATAGAGAATGCAGTTTGGGTGGGGGTGGGGGGAAGCAGGAAGATGACATTGGGAAGTACCCAAGTATTTCCCATAGTATTGGTAATTTTCTAGTTTTTAAATAGGTAGTGGGTTTGCTGCCTATTTTAATATTATGCTTAATAACTTATATTTACTATATATTGTTTTGTATGTAACAAATGTCACATAATAAAAATGTTTGAGAAGAAAAAAAATCCTATGTTTCCATATCTGCCAGCTGGGCATTTAGCTTTTATAAACCTAATCTACTATATAGTCAAAGTAAAAGGACCTTCCTCATAAAATTTTTGTGTGCTTTAAATGACATGTATGTAAGAAGAGGTTCTGAACTCTGACTGAACAATAGAACCACCTGGGAGTTTTGAAAAAACACTGATGCTCAGGGTTACAATCCTAGAAATTTTAATTTAATTGATCTGGGGAGGAGCTGGGCATCAGTATTTTAAACCATATCTCCCTGGATGATTGTACCACGCAGTCTGCGTTGAGAATTACTGTTAGCTATTATTATCAGTGCTTCAATCTATTATACCATTAAATTGTCTACACAGTTACCAAAGGGAAAAGGTATTATTGAGACATATAGGAGAAAATGTGTTTATTAATTTGTTCAGTTGCCAAAACAGCTCAGAAATTAGAGGTTTCTTTACTGTTCTCACTCAACCCTTCAATGAAAGTAGAGCTACAGTTTAAATTTTTTATTGAACTTGAGAGGGCCTTCTAAAAGTGGTTGTGTTCTAAGATCCATTTTCTAGAGTGGAAGAGCCAATATCTTTTCTCAGCTTATTTTAAATGAATCCCTTTGCTCTTGTGTTAGTTGTGCACATAATTTAGTGAAACTCTTGAATTAATCTCCATTTCCACCAAATTGTGTTGCAGCCACTCAAGTCCAAAACACTGCCATGTCTAAATGAGATGGCTACCAGTGCTCCCGTGTGGCCTTCATGCTGCCACTCAAGTCTAGCCTCGAGTGCATAATCCTCGTACCTGTCAGGGATCTCTTAAAAACACACAGCAGATTTTCTCATTCCTCTGCTCAAAACTCTCTTTTGATGTTTTCTTATCACCGTTAGATACAAATCCAGAGTTCATCCCTACAAGGTCTTTTAGCAGGTGCCTGGTTTCCTCTCTGATGTAATCCATATGCTTCTTCCTATCCTCTACTCCACCCCAGCCTCTCTGATCCCTTTGCTAATCCTTGAACAAACACATTGCACAAAGTCTCTCCTTTGATCCTTCACACTTGCTCTGCCCTCTGCCTAGAACATACATCTACTCCAAAAGGTTTGGCTTTCCCTCCCCTTCATTTGACTATCTATGCAAATGTCATCTCTCCAAAGACCTTCCTGACCACCCTATCTAAGATTATAACTTCATTCCACAACTATTGTCACTCTTCATCTATTCATTCAACTCTATTTCCCTTTACAGCACTTAACCACATTAATTATATCACATATTTATTTATTTATTTATTTATTAAAATATTTTATTTATTTATTTGAGAGAGAGAATGAGAGACAGAGAACATGAGAGGGAAGAGGGTCAGAGGGAGAAGCCGACCCCCCGCTGAGCAGGGAGCCCGACGTGGGAGTCGATCCCGGGACTCCAGGATCATGACCTGAGCCGAAGGCAGTCGCTTAACCAACTGAGCCACCCAGGTGCCCTCACATATTTATTTTTTATTGTATCTCTTCTCCCTAGAATTTGAGCTGTGTGAGAGGATGAACTTTGACTCTTTGGTTTGTCACTGTATCCTCAGCACACAAACGCAGACAAATACAGAGTAGGAACTCAATAAATAATTGCTGGATGGATAAATAAATATATAGTCAGGATGAGTTTTCTCTAAGTCCTGCGACTCCCAGAAAATTCTAGAATTCTTTTGATTCATTGATTAAAACAGCAAGACCAATTAGCTTCACAACAGATGGCAAACCTAAAGCCAAGCAGCCATCTTGCTAATTCTGGCATCTGTCACAAGATGCATTACGCAGGAGTGTGCATAGATTAGCTAAGATTCAGCAGCATTATAGGAAGTACACCTCTAACTCTAGTCATTCCACCATTTATATTTTGATGAAATCTAAAGGAGACCACCTTAAAATATCCATAAATCCAAAGGGCATGGATTATATCAATTTTAATCCTGTTCTGCTAGTGATTTGAAGGAAAAAAGTCATCCTATATTTAATATGCAACTTGAAAAATTCAGATCAACACATACTACATAATATAATTTGGCAATGTTCTTCCTAATATGTTTACAATTTGCAAAACAAACAATATTATAGGTGGCTCAATACACTAAGTATAGTGAATACAAGTGTGTGATAGGATGCTTTCAAAAGAAAAAAAATACTCTTTTCCTTTTTATAGTACTGATAATATCTGCTCAGAAGTTTAGAAATAGATGCCACCTAATATTATTATTATCTCATCATTGTTAAGAAATAATAATGAAGCTGACGTGTTTTTTTTTTTTTTCTTTCCTGTTAGTGGCAGAACAAAATAACCTGTGAGAAATGTTCAAGCAAGCACTTTGGTTATTTTGGTGTACAACGATATAGAGGCAGTATATTGCATGAGTTCACCAATTTTGTTTTGTGTCATATAGACACAGCCAGACTCAAATGAAATATATTTTATTGAAGTAAGAGTGCTCCTATTCACAATACAGGAAATTAAACGATAAGTTCTTGTCAAACAAAAAGTAAGTTGTTTTAAGGAAAAAGAATTTTTCTGACATTTAGTCAAATTTTATTCTTTCAGGAAACAAGCAATTCTTTGACAGAAAAATATGTTATTGCCAGAGGATATGTACTCCTCTGTTAGATTTTGCTAGTTTTCTATTTTCTCAGCACATAAGGAACAGATGGAAATAAAGCTGATCCAATGAAATAATTTCTTTTACATCCCAGCAATAAGGAAAGCTAAATTTCAATGAAATAATCTAACCAAATTTACCACATGTATATATATGTGTTTTGGAAACCTTATAGGAAATGTAAAACCTAGGAGAAATCATGGAAATTAGTAAAATAATATTTACCTCTTCATTTCCTTTCAGACAACTTTATAGTTGTTATTTGTATTCTTCTCTAAATTCTCATTTTCCCCTAAATATGAATGCAAAAAGCTATACTGCTTGCTCCAGAATGATGTTTAGCTTTCTTAGAGAGTTTTTCATACTCTGGATAAATTATACTCACCTGGGCTGGGACTTATCATGCTATATTTTAACAAGGAGTGTGAAAACTTTCAGATTGCTGGCTAACAAAATAGCCTTTTCCAGTGCACTGTATGGCCATGTTTACCTCATGACTCTATATCACTCAGATTTTAAAATATCATTATTTTACAATAAAATTATATGTTATCAAACTGAACCACTGTAGGAATTAAGAGTGCGCCAGTGTAAGCAAATAATCTGGGACAACAGTGGGAACAATTAATTTGACTCCATTCAAATATTTAACTTACCTTGGATCATAATCACAGTGTCAAGCTCATCAAAACAAATCAAAAACAATCGCAGCCATTGACATGGGTAGAACTCTTTCAGATGTCAGTGGTATTGAACTCTTAAGAATACCAGGAAACTACAAGAAAACTGGCAAATCTCACACAGAGAAAACCAAGAGACCTCTTTGGTCAGTTACGTGTGTGAAGTATGCAAGCTTTCCTATTACCCAGGAGGGATGTATTCTTTAATTAAATAATATGTTAATGATACTAAAAGCAGTATCTTAGTTGGATCCCTGTTGGCAGTTCTCCCAGGCAACCAGCAGAAACAAGTGCTAGGATCCATGAAGATAAACACTCAGGGGAAGAGTACAGAAAAAGTGTTGGAGATAACACACAACATATTTAAGTATTTTAGAGACTAGATCCTAGAGAAGAGTTGTGTCCTGACATACAGTTTTCCCAACTTCAAGTCCCCTTAGCCAGATCCCCAAAATCCCCATGGTCTCTCCCTTGCCAGCTGATTTGAGGGAAAATGTGACAGGAGAGAGAAAATCTTAACTAATTGCCATTAAAGTTATTTTGCAAATTTTACAAAAACATACAAACGTGATGGGGTGCCTGCATGGCTCAGTTGGTTGAATGTCTGACTCTTGATTTCAGCTCAAGTCATGATTTCAGGGTCCTGGGATCGAGCCCTGGGTTGGGCTCCACACTAAGTGGGAGTCTGCTTCTTTCTCTTTCTCTCCCTCTACCCCTTTCCCCGCTCACGTGGTCTCTCTCTCCCTCTCTCTCTCTCTCAATTAAATAAATAGATCTTCAAACAAACAGACAAACATATGAACATGTAAACACATTGGTAGGCTCCTTTACTCTGGGCCCATGCAAGTAGGGGGTCCCCGAATCTTTTTTTTTTTTTTTTTTAGTACTTTGGATTTTTTTTTAGTTTTTTTTTATTCTTATGTTAATCCCCATACATTACATCATTAGTTTTAGATGAAGTGTTCCATGATTCATTGTTTGTGCACAATACCCAGTGCTCCATGCAGAATGTGCCCTCCTCAATACCCACCACCAGGCTAACCCATCCTCCCACCCCCCTCCCCTCTAGAACCCTCAGTTTGTTTTTCAGAGTCTATCGTCTCTCATGGTTCGTCAGGGTCCCCGAATCTTAAACTATATTAACTCCATAGTACATCTGTCACAATCTCTGAAACAACATAGTAGTATAGAAATATCATACAGAACAATGGAGGAGAAAGTAAAACTAAGGCCATAGCTTTCACTGTTTATGTTACTTTTAAAAATTTGATGTTATATCTTTAAAATCCCACTGACAGACATTTTTTTTAAAAAGATTTATTTATTTATTTGAGAGAGAGAAGGCTGAGAGGAGAAGAAGAAGAGAGAGTTTTAAGCAGACTTTCCGCAGTGTGGAGCCCAACGTGGGGCTCAATCTTACAACCCTGAGATCAGGGCCTGAGCTGAAACCAAGAGTGGGACGCTCAACCGACTGTGCCATCCAGGCACCCCAACCCCACCCCAAATGACAGACATTTTTGGTCAAAAACTGTTTTTGCCACCTTTCTATATATTACTACCAAAAGCAAAATGTGTGTGTATGTGTGTGAATGGACATAAGAAATTATGTGGTAATTAGCTCTGAATAAATTGTGGAATTAGCTGAACAACTTGAGATATTTAAGACTAATTACTACGGATTTAAAGATGTTTAAGTATCCTCTTCTTTATCAGTGCTGCCCAGTGAAGTCTACCTATTAGTCACTCATACTCATTAGCCAGTAAGGTGTTTGATATGGAAACTGGCAGCTGAGGATTTGGGGATCTGGTACAAAAAAGATAGCTGAATTAACACGGTTAAATTCTTAAGTTTCAAATATGTGAAGCAGCACCAAATCTGTCTATATGTTTTTAAAATTTCAAAACACTTGAGTGCTGAACAGAAATACATATACCTGTGTGATTTACAAATGGCATTCTAGCTTTCTTTTTAATGACATTTCTAGAATCCACTTCATTTGAGGTTTATAATAAATGGAATGGCTGATTCAAAGAAGTATAGAAGAATTCAGAATTAAGCCAGTGGCTAAATCTTGACTATGTTTTGCTGAGTTCTCAGCCAATGACATAACCATTGTCCGACTCTAAGGAAAGGAGAAAGATGAAGTCTACACATGGAGAACTATGATTTTGCCAGATGAGCAAAAGATGCTAGAAGCTGCAGATAAAATAGGAAGTAATTTTCAGATGATGAAGAAAGATGAGGGAAGGAAACTTGACAAAATATGGAACATGAAATTAGGCTAAGACTTTTAAAATTCTATGAAAATGAGCAATAATACCAGGGGATCTGAAGAATGGGAGAAAACATTTTTCTTTTTACGCAGGGGCAGACATAATGGTTAAAGGTAAGCTCTGTGCCCTCTGACACTGTTATGTGCTCATAAATTTATAAGTCAATATGCTTCTCTGTAATGTGTGGTTAACACTGCATTCATAGTATATACAAAATAATAAAACCATTTTTAATAATCATTGTTTACAAAAGTTCCAGGAGAAAGAATGTACTGTAAGACAAAAAGGTCTTCAATTCTATGCACAGTTCCCTTGTTTTTCTCCTACTTTTCAAACTACTTATTTTCTTTCTGTGATTCTCTTCCTTCATTTACCCTTTGTATGGTAATGATCCTCAAGGCTTCATCCCTGCACGTATTATTTTCCTTTTCTGAATAATCTCCACTGTAGCCCCCCATCCAGTTACATATGCTGGCGGTTCCCACAGTCTTATCCCTAGGCTTACCAGCCCTGAGTCTCAAATATTTATTTCTCACTGGCTATTGGTTGCTCCCAGTTGAATATCCCATAGGAACCACATGCTCAGCATTGCAAACTCCAAATTCCTTCTTCCTATTTTTCTTGTCTTCATTAATGACACTATGTCACCCAAACCAAATATATTTGGGAACTATCTAGAATTCTTCCTGCCTCACTTCTCTCATTCTACTCCCAAGATCAGAAGCAATATTAACCGGTGGTCAGGTGCTTAGTTCAAAGTGTGACCATGCCACTTACTAGCTGTATGAACTTGGATAGGTCACTTAGCCTCCCTGTGCCTGTGTCTTATCAGGTTGCTTAGATGATTAACTGGATAATATATATTCAGTGCTTAGAGCACTGCCTGAGGCTTCCTAAGTGCTCGATAATTTATTATTGCTCACCTTCACGCCTTCATGTGTACTGTTTCCTCTGCTTAGAATGCCCTTCCTAGGATTTTACTATAGTTTAGATGCCAGGCTGATCATATAGAGCACAAGCATCTGGGATGCTGTCTTTGCTGATAGATGGGCTTCTGGTTGTAACAAGTGTCCTAAGAGTTATAAGCAATAAATCTCCTCTAATGTAAGGAACAGGTTGTTTGGCCTGTTGATTTTACTTCTGGCAAATTAGTGAAGAGGGAAGTGAATGCAATCAGTCTGGTGTGGAAAGAATGAGTCACATACAAAATTCAATACCTAACCCCTTATTAGGGGATTCTCTAAACCTTGCATACTTCATCTACGAGATCATATAAATCAAAGAAGATACTCTGAAGGACAGAAAAGCATGCCTTACCTAACTTTATGTATTCAATACCCAAGAGTGTTCCTAGCTTATGGCAGCAAGATCTTAATATTTATAAAAGAAAAGAAAGAAGAAAGGAAATAAAGGAGGAGGAGGAAAAGACATGAAACATAATGGCATAATATACAAGTATGAAAAGATTTTTCTGACTGTACTTAGCTACTACTATCATAGAAATGGGATTACATAATAAAAATGTGGAGATGTGGTTGTTAATAGGAAACAGATAATTCACAGCAAGTGTACTATGTTTTCTCACATTTAAAGACACAAAATAGAAGGGAATATCTACTTCCAAAGACTGCCACTACAATTTAGAAGGGGAAATCAAATAAATAAACCCATTTTTAAAATAAGAGAATAGATCTGTGATTTAAAATCTAATTTAAAAAATTATAGAAAAAAAAGGAATAGTGATTAACTTATTCAAGACTGTATCTTTTATATGCTTCTCAGTAGGTACTGGCTTCCCAAATGGAAGGAAATGTAAGCCTATGAGATTAAACTCACAATATATATTAAAACATCAGCTAAATCAATTCTAGAACACCCAAAAGAAAACAAGTACCATTTTTCTACTTTTCAATATGAAATACAACTCAAATAGTGACTAATATTTACAAATAAGGCAGAAATTCTGGACACAGGCGAGTAGGAGGCTGTATTCGTTTGAAGCTCTGGCTTTTAAGCTCTTGGGTGGGGAGCAAGGGCATCATGGGGTCGTGGTTACTGGCTGAGAGTTCTCCCTGATGTAATTGTGGGAACCCCCCTCACCACCGTGTCTCTTTTCACAGGTCCCTGAAGTAGCTAGCTGATTCTGTCCCAGCTAGAGAAGTCCTCCTTTGGCATCTGATGTAGCTGATTGTCACTCTTCATTTTCTCTTAGGTTTCACTGCTTTTGTCTATTTATATTCTTGATGATGATAGCTGAAACTCCCACTGACTTTGGAGTTTGCAATAGATATTTGTTACTACTTCTTCGTCACCATCAACGTCCTTAAGGACTTGGATAGTGATGTTGACTTCCTTTTTATCACCACAGAGTAATTTTAGCCACATCTCTACTTCAATAGTTACCATCCTTGAGGGTGGAGAAGAATCTTCCTTCCAACATTGTTTATGTACAATTGTATTTATCCTTGAAAAACACTTTCTTGTCTTTTTCTCTAATATTCCTAATGATACAAAAATTTTAGCTTACACATTCTCCAACTTTGATACTTCTCTTCCATAATTTATAAAGGAGGCTGGATTGTATCCAAGTTAAGAATGGTGTTATTTTTTGGTCAGATAAAGTGGTGTTGTACAATTTATAGAATTTATAAATATCTCTAGGGCCAATTTCTAAATGGGAGTTTCATATACACACATATGTATGTATGTATATACACAGGTACACACAAATGTATTTATATACATATACACACATATATATGCATACACATAAGGTAACTAAAAGTAATTACTAAAAGCCATAATTAAAAGCAATGTCAGTAATTGCTGGGCCTAAGGCCACATAGTGTGTTAGAGAAAAAGCCTAAGCAGAGTTTAGTATTATTTCTATATTGCTATGAGCAGGGTTTAGCCAAAGAGTTCAGCCACTAAGCAGTAATTAAGGAAATGCACCCAAGTGTTAAGAAATCATCATTGCTGGGGCGTCTGGGTGGCTCAATTGGTTAAGCATCCAACTCTTGATTTCAGCTCAGGTCATGATCTCAGGGTCGTGAGATCGAGCCCCATGTTTGGAGTCTGCCCGAGATTCTCTCTCTCCCTCTCTCTCTTCCCCTCCCCCTGCTTGCATGTGTGCTTTCTCTCTCTCAAATAAATAAATAAATGAGTCCTCTGAGATATTTGGTTTTTCTAACATTTTCCAAGCTTACTTGAGCAATAGATGTAGTTGCTAAAAATTTTATCTCATTATTTTCCTAGTTAATCTTATTGACATATATATACTAAATTCCAAGATCAGGATTTGACAATGAAATAAAGTTAATTCCATTTTTCTCTTGGCTTCTTGATAGCTCAGAGAAGCTAAATATATGTATCTATATGACTTTCATTTTAACTTCTCAATTATATATATATGACTTTTCATTTACTCGGAATTCTATATTTCTACTTAATAATTAGGCCTATTTCTTTTTCCCAGTAAGTTTTCAAGTATATTTTGCAAGTGGAGAAATAAACAATGTCTGATAAACTAGAGTGCTTCTGGAGGTAGAGGAGGGCTTTTTAAAAATTCTAAGTTAGAACAAAATAAGACACAAACAAATAAACAACTAAGCTAAGGTATATTTAACCCTCTAAAACACTGAATAAATTCATTATACAAAGTCACAAGAGGAGAGATAAACTGGTTCTCTCTGAGGGATGTAAAGAGTCTTTAAAGAGAAGGAAATTTGTGAGCTAAATGGGAAAAGATAAGTAAGAATTTGCTAAACAAAGAGGAGAGGAAAAAGCATTCTAGATAGAAGCAACAGCATTTGCAAAGACAAGATGTTAGGGGGAAAATATAGTATATTTGGGAAATTGGGTTTGGAAAGAGCATTGGGTCTATTGGTAGAGCAGCAGAAAGTGAAGCTGGAGTAAAACGCTACTTATACAGCCTCATGGGTCATACCATAGATGCCAGAATTACCACCAATTAACAAAGAGGGAGCCATAGGAATCTAGAATCTGTTAGGAAGGAGAATGATGTGCAGGTATCCTCCGCTTTCCAAAAGTCTGTGTTACACCTCTTTGCTTTTATGAAAGACCTACAGTAATACCTGTTTTAGCTAACTGAAAAAAATACGAAGAGGATTTTCACTTGTATGAAAAGGTGGCATCCCCTATATTTATCACAGCATTGTCTACAATAGCCAAGATCTGGAAGCAACCTAAGTGTCCATCCATATGTGAATGCATAATGAAGATGTACTATATATTCACAATGGAATGTTACTTATTCATTAAAAAAAAAGAAGGCTTGCCATTTGCAACAACATGGATAGACCTAGTATTATACTAAGCAAAATAAGTCAAACAGAAAAAGGCAGAGCACTGTATGATTTCACTCATATGTGGAATCTAAAAAAACCAAAATAAATGAATAAACAAAAAACGAACAGATTCATAAATACAAAGAACAAACTGGTGGTTACCAAAGGGGGAATTGAGAGGATTGGCAAAATAGGTGAAAGGGATTAGGAGGTACAAACTTCCTGTTATAAAATAAATAAGTCACTAGGATGAAAAGTGCAACATATGGAATATAGTCAATAATATTGTAAAAACTTTGTATGGTGACCAATAGTAACCATAGTTAGGGTGGTAAGAATTTCATAATGTATATAATTGCCAAATCATTATGTTGTGCACCCAAAACTAATATAATATTGTATGTCAACTATACTTCAATTAAAAAAAAGTAATGTGGTATAAGACAGTTTTCAGAAAGCAAAGCATACTCTGTTTTATGCCATTTTGGCTTACAAAAACTTTCATAGGAATGCTTTATTTTTGTATACTGAGGTGAATCTGTAATTAGATTTATGTTATAGAAATAAGACACTATAGTCTTTGAGACAGGAAGTATATCAGCTCTTACATTCCTGCAGTTCATGGAATCATCTCTATATTTGCCACAATTGACAGGAATTATTAATAATAGCTGGCTGTGAACTCTGGGAAGCTTGCTGGACACACAGAGAATCTTAGAGCTTTTTTCCTTTAAATTAAATTAACATGTTAAAACTTTAGTTTTCTGATTTTGACATAAAATAACTGTGCTTACTTATATCTTAAAATTAGAAGAAAGGATATATGGCGAGAAATTAATTACAAACAATTTCAGAAGTAGATCAAATAATTTCATTTCTTTAACATAATTCACATTGGTGTGTGTTTGAAACCTAATCAATGGAGAAAGAAAATAAGCTGATATTGAAAGCACTAAGAACAACATCAGATTCAAAGAAGCAATTTCATCATTGAACGTTTGTGAACTTTGGCAATTAATTAAGTATTTCTGGAATGAATTAACAAGCATTTATTGAAAACATATTACAATCCAATTTTCTGCTAGAAAATATATGTAGATAACTACAATAGAGTGTTACCCAAAGAGAAAATAGGGAAAAATGACCCCCATCACTCCCCACCCAGAAAGAGAACCTTCTATATGTCTGGCCATTAAACTTTGAATTTAGAGCCCCAAAGAGATGGAGAGTCAGGGGATTGTTTGTCGTAGGGTAATTTGATCCTAGCACTTCCATACCATTAATGGAATATATGTAGCCAACTTTCCAAAAGCAGACATGTTTTTTTCTTCAGCTTTAAACAGAAAACAACTCGACTTAAAAATGTAAACCAAGCAACTTTCCAAGGGTGGGTAGGTGTAAGTTAGTATCATAAAAAGCCTCAGTATGGTGTGCACTTTAAAAGAGTCTAATACTGTGAGCGAATAAAATACCTGACTGAAGAAGAAATGACTTGGTGGAGTCTGTATAAAAATGACTATGAATATAAACATGGGCTTTGAATGAGGTTACTATCTCCATAAATCTTAGGGTATTTGTGCTTTTCATTTCAGGATTTTTCTCTGATCAAGAGCATTCTCTCTCTTGTCAACTTCTTTCTAAATCCTTTAATATGTACAGTAAGAAAGTATCCATAATTTTAATAAAAAGCTTCATTTTCTTGTTATCAATTGAAATAATGATCTTTATAGAGGTAGGCATGCTACTTATAGAGCTTTTAAAGATAAGTTAATGCTATAAATGCTAGATCTCAAAGCCTTGAGATTTGCTTCTAAAAATCTCTTTTCAACCACCCCTCCCCTCCATCAATGCATACATATTTACACACATGCCCTGAGATTCACAGGAAATATATTTTGTATTTCATAATAGAGTTTAAAATAGATGCAAATCACAACTAAGTCAAATCTTAGGATCAATCAAATGGAAATGTTTCCCCCCAATTCTTCATCTAGGTTCCATTATACAATTAAAAAACCTTAGGTATTAATATAAAGGTAGAATGCCTTGGATAAAAGCAGGAAGGCAATAAATACCACTTGAGCAAAATTTATATGTAACTTGTTTCTACAAAGTAATGAGCATTTTTCAAATCTTCTTGCACAATGAGTAATAAAAGAGTCATATTTTTTTCTTTGATCTCTCAGGGAAAAATTTCAAGTTAGTAAAAATTCTATTGCTTTCTCTTGCCCAAATTAACTATTACAAGTTTCAAAACACCTCATCAGGAATGGTTTAACTTTCTAAACTGGGAAAACAGTGCTGGTTATTTTGGTAAATATTTATACTTATTTATACTTACCTTTTAAATATTTTCCAATGCTTTGCATTTGAAATACTCCCCTAGAAACAGCTAAACATAATCTGATAAAACATCTCTAGTTCCTCAGGAAGAAGTTCTACTCTTGAGCAAAGTAAAATCTTGATTCAGTGCCTTGCTAGAAAAAGAAATCGTATTTTCATTTAGCATGTTCAATGTTTTAGAATCTGACTTGGATCCATTTCCCTTGCTACGTATAAATATTTACATTCTTGGGGCGCCTGGGTGGCTCAGTTGGTTAGCATCTGATTCTTGATTTTGCCTCAGGTCATGATCTCAGGGTATTGAGATCGAGCCCCACGTCAGGCTCTATGCTGGGCATGGAGCCTGCTTATGATTCTCTCTCTCTCCCTCTGCCCCTCACTTGTGCACTCTGTCTCTCTCTCCATCTCCCCATTACATTCTTGGTAGATAATCTTTAAGAATTTATAAATTCTATGGCCTATGTTTTAATAAGTTGTCTTGTAAGTCCCCTTTCAAAAGTAAATCTCTCCTAAGTTTGTTATAACTGACTTTCTCAGCTTTTGCTTTCCTTACCAATTTTGGTTTATGTTTTAAAATTATGTTATACACCCCAAATCAGACTTTCTCTAATATGATTGGTGCAAGCTCAGAATATTCCTATTGGTGAGATACAGCGGAATAAGCACTAGATTTCCAGAAAATTTTGTCATTGGGGGTGACTTTGTGTCCACAGAAAGACTGTTAGTAAATACAAAAAGTCACAAATGGGATGAGCTACTAACTACATTTATATTTTAAATTGTAAAAAATAATTTTTAATTTAGAAAGGAATCTAAAGATTATCTTTTATAGTGAATTATACCATTTTTTAAAAAAACTTCCAATGATTTTTTTTAAACTGCAAGCTTAGCACTTTTATACATTTCAATAAACATTAAATTAAGTGTCTACTATGTTCCAGGCACTATACAACTGCTAGGAGCTGTCATAGACCCTATGCAGTTTAGAAGACAAGGCAAACATGAAATCATAGGGTTCATATCCTATGAACAGTGATAAGACATAGATATGTGGAATGTGACTTCAAGGAGGAAGCAATCAATGCAGCTGGCTGGTGAGGGTTTGAAAAAGACTTCCAGGAAGAGAGATAGTTAAGTTGAATTTGAAAGAGAGATGATTTTTTCTGGTCAGATCAGGAGGAAGAAAGCATTTGAAGCAGAGGAAACAGCATGTTTGGAAGCATGGAGGCAAGGACAGTACAGTGTTCAGGACTGGACTGAATCATGGAGAACTTCCTGGGCTGGGCTAAGCTCTTTGGACATTATCCAGAAGAAACTAAAGAGTTCCTCTTAGAGCAGGGATAATAATTGAATATTAGGAATATGAAGGAATGGAAAGTGAAAAAGTGCAATATGCTAGTAAATGTTTCTGCCCCAGATCAGTATCACCTGGGTCACTTATTATTCTTACAGATTCCATGACCCAGCATCCCCCGGAATGGAGGGCCTGGAACCTGTGTGCTCAAGGTGCCCTGAATGCCTGGAAAAGCTGGGGAAATACCACTTTCAGAGAGTATATTCTTTCACAGGAAGCCTAGGACACGTGGCTGTTTTTTCTGCAAATTTAGGTCATGTTATTAAAATGTAACCAAATCATGAAATGGCTATAGTTATGGTTAATTGATGGTTTAGTTGCTTAGCCTTTCAAAAAGACTTTAAATTCTTAAGAGCAGAGGACATATCACCTAATAGGGTCCCGGCTTCTAACATAGATAAAGATTTGATGAACATTTGGTAATGTGTGAATGAATGACAATACAATCATTTACACATTTTTAAAAAATGGCTCCTCCTCCTTGTGTGTATTACAAGGTGTCCAGTTACGAAATACAATCTACTGAGTTAACACTGAAGAATGCCGATTAATTAGGCTTTTTCCATGGTATGAACAGTTTAGTTCTTAGCAAAATGAACGAAATACATTTTTTCATATCAACTATGTGTTTGTCAAATAACAAAGTATAATGTGTTCGTGTGAAATACTTTGATCTGTCTTTTGTGCCCTGGAGTAATTACAAATGATTTTGCACTTCACATATATCGCATTCCATAGAAAAAACACAGGATCAATCAAACTGACACCTAAAATTAAAGGCATTGGAACATGATTTGCTTCATAAACATTATTCTTCATTAGGAGAAGCTCCTGATTCATGAATTTTCTCATATTTGTAAAAACATATTGTTAGAGAGGACAGGCAGAAGAGTGAAAACAATTGGATAAATATTTTAAAATTTATCCTTGTATGGAAAAGAAATATTTTCTTTCAGTAATTGACATTTAAAGGGCAAAAAGTAGCAAGGGACATATTTTCCACTAACTTGACAATGTCAAAGAGACAGACAGTTTTCCTATATGTTAGAGCAGAACATCATGGCAATGAAGTGATTTTATTTTCTTGAATAAAGCCACAATAACAGGTAGAAAACATAAGAGACATTTATAAACCATTACTTAAATATAAAATAAATTTTGCTGTTTTTTTCAAAACATACTTTAAAAATCATTTTGAGATTATAGCTGAAGGAGCAGGTAGAGAAAATGCCATAGAGAAATCTTTCTACATTATCTCCACCGTCTTTATATGAGCTTTATATGAGCTTTATATGTAGAGCTTTATATGAGAAGGTTACTATTTGTTCCTGTTATAATAATTTCAGAGGACATTACTCATGAGAGAGAAGGCAAAGCGTCCACGGTGTGAATCTCTTTTGGTGATTTAATCACAGTTGCTAAGGAAAGCAGGATCATGAACACTGCCAGCCACCAGCTGCAAATACAATAACTGTGAAATTTATTTTTACAAATATACTGGCAATTTTATAACTGTGAATGAATACTAAGGAGAGCCTATTCAGTTGGTACATTTACTGAATTAGGCATTGAGTTCCAGAGTGCAGTTGTGGCTAGAGTTCTATTTCAACATTCTCTTGAAAACATGCACAGAAATAAAATTATATTTTAAGTGCCCTAGGGAATCTTTACATATAGGGAGAGCATGGTCTAAGTCACTCTGCAAAATAAAAATTCACTACATTGAAAGATGAACAGGATTCCTCTGTAGTGGTTTTTTTTTTTTTTTTTTTTTTTTTTTTTGGTGCAAACTCATGTAAATCAATAATTATTTCAAAGTAAAGAGTTTTAAACCAATTTATTCTACAGTTTACAGTATCATAAAGTTGGATTTTTATAATTTTTTTAAAGAATGCACTTACTTCATCTCATATGGATTGGCATACAGTATGGTGACAAGTTTTTCATTCATTCAACAATTATTTATTGTGTGGGCACTGTGTGGGAGGTCCTTTGCTAGGGCTGGGGACAATGCAAAGTCCCTGCTTGCCAAGAACTTATATTAGCATGGAGGGAGACAGAAAAAAACAAAAACAATAACAAAAGGATAAGAAACCACTAGGTGTTAATGCTATGAGGAATGAGGACGAATAAAGCAGGATAAGGGAATAGAGCTTGACATAATAAGGGGTAGGGTTGCTATTTCACATAGGGTCATCAGGGCAGAGTCTTTCGGAGAAGATGGTATGTCATTAGAGCACTGAAGGAAATAAAGGAAAAAATTATATGGAAATCTGGGGCAAGAGTCTAACTACATATCCCAATACACTATTTTGAATTAGGAACTGTCATTATTGTAACACATTTATTAATATAAGAGAGACGGATCATGCATAATCCTTGAGACATAGCTCACACATGAGGATATGGTTTAGAACCGCAACTATGGAGTACAGCAGATGTTGTTCAAATCCCCACAATTTACTATCTATAAGACATGGATACGGTATTTAATTTCTTTTAGCCTTAGTTCCTCATTGTAAAACAGAGGCAATGAGAGCTTGTGGGGTTATTTTAAGAACTAAATAAAATATGTATAATGCTTAACACAAAATAAGTGCTCAATGTAGTTGTAATTATTATTTAATAATAACAAATAAATGTAAATTAAAACTCTACTTTTATTGACTCCCATGGTTTGGGATCGTATTCATTCATTCATTCATTCAACATTTCTTAACCCCTGACTCTGGGTCACACACCATGACAGGTGACAAGGATACCAAAATTTAAGGAATATCAATGTATTTCTTATTAGCATGGGAGATAAACATGAGAAATAATTTATAATATAATGCAATGATTGTCATAATAAAGAAGACGAAGTAAGTCTACTCTATTTGAGGCCCTGAGTAGAGGTTACACAAAGGGGATGCATAAAATTGACCCTTGCAAGATGAATAGGAATCCAACAGGTAAATGACATAAAGAAAGAACAGAAAGAACAGAACAGAAAGAATGGAGTCAAGTCCCATGGTAACAAGCCGGTGGGGGTGGGGGTAGACACCTTTAGAGAACTTTGACTATATCACAAGGTACCTGTAAAGGAAAGAGGTGAAGTTGTAATAGCAGGCTTGAAGTAAATAATGCAGGCTCTTACATGCCTTTAGGCTTCTACGCCACACCAAAGAATCTAGACTTTTTTCTGTGACATTCTGAAGGCGGTGCATGATTGTGTTTCCATTTCAAAAACTTCATTTGGCAGCAGTGTGGGGAATGGTGAGGAGGAGTTGTTAATATTGGGATCAGGAGACTTTAATTACACAGTGTTTCAGAACATCCTGGTGCAGGGTCTGGTGAGAAAGAAGCAAAGCAAGACGGAGACGGAAAGAGAAATGTAACAAATTTCCAATCCCATCATTTATTCTAAAGAAAGTAGTGATCATTGACACATTGCTGTTCCAGGTTCTGGAACAGTGTCAAATACCAGATTTTAGCTAATATTAGTTAAATATAATAACTATTTAAAGTGACTGATTAGATATGAAGAAGGAGAAGGAGGAGTCTAGGACTTCTCAAATATCTGGGTTAAATAGAACTAAAAGAAGGAGTACAGTAAAAGTAAGAGGAGGAGATTTGGGGAGGAAAATACTGAAGTCAGTTCTGTAGATAAGTAGATATGTGGCCTCGTTTGCAGGAGTTGTAACTCTGGAGAGAGAGACAGTAGAACTGTCCCACTACTGGAAGTTAAAAGGTAAGGGTTGAATGTGGTCTCACCAGGAGAGCATGAAGGGTGGAAACCAAGCCAACGGGGTGGGATTGTGAAGAAAAAGAAAAGCCACGAGGTCCAAATGGCATGAGGAAGAAACAGTCCCTGTAATCTCCAGGATCTCTTTTTCTAATGTGTTTCTCAGGGTTTCATCTTGGCCATATTTTCTTCTCATGCAGTACACTCTGCCTTATGGGCAGCTTCCCTATTTCAATACCACATCTATGATGGTGAGGGCTGCAATTCTATCTCCAATTCCTTACAAATGTAAGCATTTAGCCTTGATCTGAAAAAATTGCTCTTTAAATGATCTCAACATATTTAGCATCCATAGCACAGTTAAGTAAATGAAACAGAGAGAGGCATTTAACAATGAATTGTACATATAACATACCTAACACAATGCTGTGCTCACAGTAGGCATTCAATAAACATTTGATGATCAAACACAAACCCAGCTCTAGCTTATGCCTTTATCATTTTGGCCTTAAATGAAAAGAGGGAACTGTAGAGCAACATTTATCCCAAATATCACACATGATAGATACCAACTATATTTTATTTTGAAAAGTGTATTTAACTATCGGAAACAAAGTTAAAATATTTCCATTTGAAGATGTTTGTACTTGACTGTGTAAAAGACATTAATAATTAATATACTGGGTTTTTTTCCTTCAAAGTCATATAATCTTATTCCTGAAGCCCCATGTAATTGCAGATAATTTTAATTTTAAGTATCAGACATATAGTTCCAGAAAAACCTGAGTAATCTGAACGTGGTGTTATTTTGCCTTTACCCAAAGCAATACATGTTCCATGTGTCTCACAAAATTCATTTTCAAATAATATTGAAACAAATAATTAAAACATAAAGAAATGTCCAAAGGGCTCATCTGCTCTTGATGTAGAGCACACATTACTTCAATTAGTTATGAAAAATAGTGCATTCTGGGCGTACATATCTAAAAAGTTAGTCCACAGAATATTTTTTTTTTAAAGATTTTATTTATTTGACAGAGAGAGACACACAGCAAGAGAGGGAACACAAGCAGGGGGAGTGGGAGAGGGAGAAGCAGGCCCCCCGCGGAGCAGAGAGCCTGATGCGGTGCTTGATCCCAGGACCCCGGGATCACGACCTGAGCCGAAGGCAGACACCTAACGACTGAGCCACCCAGATGCCCCCACAGAATATTTTTTTTAAAAACGTATATCATATTCTGATGCAATAGCTAACCTTTCTTTTAAAAATTTTTGTTTAATAAATTGCTTAGGTTAGATATGTTAAATAATTTTACTTTGGAAATGAGTTACCAACATCACATATCACAATGGTCACAAATAAACCTACCAAAACCATTATTTCTCCATCTTAATTGTCCACTTGTAAGGTCAGGTCAGTGATGAAAACGATTCTTCTCAGTCATGATTTTGTCATACAAAATGTAATAATTAGGTATTCACTCTACAAAGCAATACCAAGTCTTTTAAGCATGTAGAACAGTAAGCAATTATATATGAATTCATGTATAATACAAAACAATAAATCGGACCAGGAAAGACTTGCTTATCATCATTAGCTCATTAGCTCATGTTTTAAAAGGAATAGGTTATAAATGACTTAATAGAGATCAAATTATTATAACATGATGTATGTGTATACAATGTTTTGCCATAAATATTGTACAATGTATTTATTTACCACGGGGGAAGAAAAGCATCAAATAATTAATAGTATAATAGCATTCCAACAAAGTTGTTAAGAAAGTGTTAAATAGGTTTGAAGCTAGCAATTCAGGAATACATAATCATATTAATTGGAAAGAGTCCATCTGAATCAGTTAAAAAATGGACTTATAGGATATTTTAATTTACATGTGGTTTTATAACATGATAATTCAAACTATGGAACTGCTACCAAAATTACTAAGCAGAGGTTTTACTGAGCTCAGGCTAAGGAAAGATGTGACTCATTTATAACAGACATATTAATTATATGCAAATGCATGCTTTAAAAATTCTAAAATGTAATATGCATCTTAATGAGTAAGTTAAATATTTCTCCTTAAAATTTTACTCATGCTATTCATTCATTTCCAATTATTTCATGGCTAGTGCAAAAGTAAACGTTGGCTCCATGATTATGTATGCAGTAAGGCTTAAATTAATAAGATTTTATTTCCTAGGTAACAGGCATCATGTTTACAGTCATTGATCATGGTTTCAGGCACCCTTAAAAGAAGTTCCTGTTGCTTACAACACTAGGCAAGTCCATGGCCTTGAACTTTCTATCAAACTCAGAATTCAGCTTAAAACTTTTCATTAAGCCTTCAGAGAGAATCATAAAGATGAGTCTCTATGAACTTATGAGTTTTCACACCATTACTTTGATAAGATGGAGACTCCATGATGACAGGGAGTTTTGGTAACTATAGTGTAATCAAAATTGGGTATGAATCCATATACAGACTATGTGGCTTTGGGCAAATTATTTAACCTCTCCGTGTACTAGCTGAAAATGAGGAAAATAATAACAAAGGATGGTTGTAAGGATTAAATGAGCTAACATTTATTAATTACCTAGAATAGTTTCTTGAATGTGAAGAATGTTCAATAAATGTTTGTAATAATTATTAACATTTATTGTCCTTAGTTTCAATGTTAATTCTATAAAGTTTCCTTAATGATCTACAGTTGAATACTCATCTTTATAGCATTAAATTGGCAATTATCTTTTTTTCACTTACACTGATGTGGTAAAACCACATTTGTTGTTTTAAGAGCAAAATTGATTGAATAAGCTGAGATTTTAGAATGGGAAATACTCACATTCATTACAATTCTCAACATCACCAGGGTGAAGAATATTTTAAAGAATACAAAAATTTGAAAATTTTGTCTCTTAGAGAAGGCATTCCCTCACTTTTTCAGTGTTTTTAGTGTTTAATTTAGAGATAAAAAATAAAAATATAATAATCCAGGATAGGGATATAGCCAAAGAGAAACCTAAAGAAGACACCTTAATTTTTTTTTTTAATGGCTCATAAATGTATCCTTACCCTAAGCAGACAATCATGTTTAGCATGGTTTCAGAACTTCTGACCCATTAAAAAGTAGGCTTCTCTATATTTTGTTATGTACTGTGCCTGGTTTAGTTCAACGAACTACCTTCTCACCTCTACTGCTCCCTCCAATTATAAAAATTTCCCCTAGCCTAGGAATTGAACTCTATTTTTTCACTCAGAATTTCTTTTTTGGTCCACCACAGAGGTAAATATACTTTCATAGATTTTTTTCCCCTCTATAATCTTTTCCCTAAGTGAAAACCCTTTCGTGATCAGTTACTGCCAGCAGAATATCACTCATTTATTTTCCACCTCATTTGAACCTACAAGGAAAATGTACACATGCAGGGGATAATGACGGACAGTGTGTGAAAAAATTCTTCACACAATATGTGTAGACAGAAAGGACAGAGGTAAATTTAAAGTTCAATTAATTCATTCATCTTTTGCTTTGAAGGTGGAGATGTGTTTGCCTTAAACTTGTTTTAATTGAAGTGTAATTGGCATACAATGTTATTTCAGTTTCCAGTGTATAGCATAGTGATTTGATATTTATATACCTTAGGAAATGATCACCACTGTAAGTCTAGTTACCATTTGTCATCAAATAAAATTGTTACGATATTACTGACTATATTCTCTAGGTTGTACATTAGATCCCTACATTTTATTTATTTTATAACTGAAAGACTGTAGTTTATTTTAATTAATTTTTTTTAAAGATTTTATTTGTTTATTTTAGAGACAGAGGAAGAGAGGGAGAGTGTGCGAGCAGGGGGAGGGATAGGTGGAGAGGGAGAGAATCTCAAGCGGAATCCCCGCCAGAGCCAGGAGCCTGAGTGGGACTTCATCTCATGACTAGACCATAAGCTGAGCCGAAATCAAGAGTCAGGGGCTTAACGAACTGAACCACCCAGGCGCCCCTGGGCAGTTTTCAATCCCCTTCTCCTATTTCATCCATCCTGCACTCCCCTCCTGCCTGGCAACCACCAGGTTGTTCTCTGTATCTATGAGTCTGTTTCTGTTCTTTTCTGTTTGCTTGTTGTGCTTCTTAGATTCTACATGTAAGTGAAAACACACAGTATTTGTCTATCTACTGTGCCCGGTTTAGTTGAACAAACTACCCTCTCTAACTCCTACCTCATTTTTGGCTTCTTGTTTAAACAAATTAGTAACTTTCATTATGGCCTTTTATTTTAAAGTCCCAGTCTTTCATTTTTCCTCCTCTCCTAAGCAAATCTTGTCACCTTAACTATTTTGAAGTGAAAGTATTAGCCTCTATTTATTTACCTCTTTATATTCAGCCTTAAAAAAGTGCTATAAAGTGTAGGTCGGATAAGCCACATCTGATCTGTCACAAAGTATTATTAAACATTAAACTATAAAAAGCAAGAAGCAAACCCAAAATATGTTGTTTAATCATTTTACACAAGATTTAAATCCTCGAAGGTGTTTATTTCATTACTCAACTTCTCATTGTGGCACGTGCTTGAAAAGCAAGAGGCTTCCTTTGTTGCTAAGTTCCTGATTTCCATCAGGCATAATATGGTATACACTCAGAGACAGGCTGACTGTTTCTGACACTCCTGTTGATTGCATTGTGAAATCTTGGGTTCTTGATGCTTAGAATTCCATGTCTCTGTGTCTTCAATTTCTCCTCCCCAGCTCTGTCTCTAGGCAAATGGAGGGTCTTTAGAATGAGGCTTAAGGAGGTAAACTCCTTTTATACTGATATTATCCAGTCAGTGTTTATGCTACCTTTCTATTCCCTGCTCCTAAAAATATGATAAAAAGAGACAAATATGCTTTCTCTACTTTGTCATGAATAAAAATCACTTGGAAGAACATTTTTAAAAATGTGTATTCTTGTGTTCAACCAGAGATTCTAGTTCAGTAGGTTGGGTAGGATCTTAGAATCTGCATTTTCAATAAGCTCTTCTGGAGATTTTGATGTAGGTGGTCCTTGTGCATGGTTTCAGAAACTCTGCCTTAGAAAGCTTTAATCAATACAAAGCTTTCTGATTTCTGGCGATCAGAAACTAGCACAGGTAATCACAGCCTGTCAAACTGCCAATTATTACATGGGATTTATCAGTCTTCATCAGATCTTAATATTCTAATACCATTGCCTCCAGCCAGAGTCATAACCTTTAACTATATTGGAAATAACTTCTTCCTTTGACCATGAGGAAATGTGATTTTTTAAGTTAGATCAAGAAAGTCATCAAGAAAAAACAACGGAATACACTTTATCAGTCGGCTCATCACAAAGTTAAACCATGGAGAATCTACCTGATTATGATCTGTGCTTATTGCCCGGGAGAAGCCCAGTCTTATTATTATTTGTTGAAGAACAGTTCCCCCTACTGGCATACTTGCTGAATTCTCCCTTCCATTATTATTACCTTTTTTTTTTTTTTTTTTTTTTTGAACAAAGCATTAGTTCAAGTCAAAGTTCCAAAGTTCAATGTTTTTACTTCAGGATCATGCCTAAGGATTATGCTCTCCAGGTTGGAGTCATCCTTTGAAAGCTAGATGCTAAAGAGTGCTTTTCTTGACACGTTATTTGCCCAATGAAAGTAACCCTAAAAGAAAATGAGAGATTTGGCTTTTTGGCCAAGGGTCAAGTCTCAAATCTCAGAACTGGATTGGACATACTTTTGTTTTTTAAGTAATTCAGTATGCTCCCTTTTAAACATTCCAAATTAGATCGGTCAGAACTGCAATGGGGAAGTAACCTTGAGTTGGCAATGGACTGTTCAGAATTCATCACACTAATTTTTTTTATCCCTCTGGCATGACCTGGAGGTATTTTATAAAAGATTAAACAATATCTGATATAAGAATAAATAAGATCTCTCCTTCCTAGATATTTTCCAGCATAGTCTGGAAAGTTAGGCTAGGATATCTGATGTGGTTTTAAAGTTCAGGAAAGTGGTCCTATTTCTAACAATGTGTGGAATTTCTATGCTCTTTCGCTAAGTTTTGTAGGTATGAGTTTTTCTGAACATTCCAGTCATTTCTCTCACCATTCCTATGTATTAATACTTCCTATACACTACTTTCTAATCTAGCAGGCCTTAGAGTGTGGTCTGGGGACTACTGTGCAGTCATTATGCTTATACTAAGATGTTATGTGCTTTTTAAATTTTTACGAATGTACAATGAAGTTTTCCAGAAATTCATGATGTGTGTGATATTCAACAGATTGAATGCAGAAGCAAATATGACCATCCATTAATGCTGCTTCTATTAATCCAGGTAATAGGGTTTAAAAAATTGTTTTGCTCTGGAAAATACATTTATTTTCACAGTAGTATATTAATTATATTAAAATGTAATGGGTTATTAGTGTTATTTAAATAAATTAATAAATATTTTAGGATGATAAGTTTTAATCTCTAACACAGCAAATATTGATAAGTATAACCTATATAGATGCTAAATAAGAATGCTAAAAAATGTGATATATATGTATGTATATATGTGTACATATATATACACACACACACACATATTATTGTGTCATTAAAAAGAAAAAAAGAAAAAAAGAAAGAAATCCTGCCATTTGTGACTATCTACGCCAGTAAACCTTGAGAGGATTATGCTAAGTGAAATAAATCAGACAGAGGAAGACAAATACTGAATGATCTCACTATAATCTAAAAAAACCCTGAACTCACAGAAACAGAGTATATTGGTGGTTGCCAAGGGCAGGGGGTGGGGTGTTGGGATGTGGGTAAGGGTGGTAAAAGGGTACAAAGTTGTAAGATGAATAGGTTCTGAGGATTTAATGTACAGCAGGGTGACAATAGTTAACAATAGTGTATTATTGTATGTCTGAAAGTTGCTGAGAGAGAGGTCTTAAATGTTCTTACCACAAAACCAACCAAAAAAAGGTAACTTTGCTAGGCGATGATGTAACCTTATGGTGGTAATCATTTCCCAATATATATGTGTATCAAATCATCAGGTTGTGCATCCTAAACTTACGCAATGTTATATGCCAAGTATATCTCAATAAAGTTGGAGGAAAAAAAAAAAGAGTGGAAAGGTCACCTGAGACCAAAATATTTGACTATTGCTCTAGTTAAACTGAATGCTGTTCACTTTATATTCCCAATACTGTTTCACTATCCTGTCCAAAATATTTCTTTTGACTGAAATATGCTTCTCCTCATACTTCCCATTTTGTGTACTTAGATCTTCACCATCCTTTGAATTCAGTTCAACTTCTACCACGGCCATAAATGTTCCTGCTCACCTCTACCCCAATTCTTCTCTTCCTCATTGGATAAGAGTTTAGATGAGCTTCTCTCTTATGCCATTAATCATTTTAACCTTTTTATTATAATTTATTTTTCTTTATGACTTCTTTTCATATTAACTTCTAAGATTTTTGAGGAAATTAAAAAACAGGGTCTCCTTATTTTTTGAGGATTTTTTTTCTCCCTACTCTCAGAACTCAGTATCGTGCCTTGCACAAAGTAGGAACTTTATAAATATGTTTTGGATATGCACCCTATACATTTTCCTCCTTAGTTAAAAGAATTCTTTGTAAACCTACTGCAGAATTGATTCAAAGTCTAATAGGAAAAACAATGGACAATGAATGTAGGGTCATCTTTGAGCCCAACTGTGAGCAGACAAAATGGCCTGTAGTTGCCTTCAGTTTCTCTGGGGCCTTTCACCACCCATACAGTTCCTGCCCCCTTCCTTATACCCTCCCTTTCCATATTCCCTTTGTCCTTCCTATGCAGGCTCACTCCTCCTCAAATATTCAGGAAAAAAAAATCTTATTAAATAAAAATTAAAAAAAAAAATGTTTACACATAATGGACTAAAAAATTTAAAGCCTCTCTATGAGCCTCTGGTTTTTCTGTTTGTTTTTGTTTTTTATGGAATGAGATTGGATATAAGGAAGTAAATACACCAACAAATGAGTAAACAACTTATTTTCCTCCCTGGTACTTATCTTTTAAATAGAGAAAAAGGAATAATCTCTTTTCGTAATTTGAATAAATAGGAGAAAAAAATATATATATATATTTTTGGAGGGGTTTGACAAAAAGAGGGCAATTGGTTTTTTTGCTTGTTTTGTTTGTTTTTAAAGATGTATTTATTTATTTATTTTAGAGAGACAGAGGGGGACAGGCAGAGGGAGAGAAGGAATCTCAAGCAGACTCCATGGTGAGAGCAGAGCCTGACTTGGGGCCCTATCTCACGACCCTGTGATGACATGAAAAGGTGGACGCTTAACAGACTGAGCCATGCAGGCACCCCAAGAGAAGGGTGATTGTTTTGCAAATGTGGATGCATCCAACCTGAGTGACAGTCTGATTGTAATTTCTAGTTAAGTAGTCCTGCAGAGAGAAACCCACCACTTAACCACTGTCGGCCTTCCCAATCTCCTTGTTACCATACCGCTAACAAAGACAACAACCTTGTACTAGATCTCATCCCTTCAACAGTGGTTTATAGGAAATAGGTTGTATGCCCACGCACACTTCAAAGTGAGTTTTGACATGTCATAATACCTTTCATTATGGGAAGGACACTGCAATACTGTAAAGATGGGTAAGATGGGCATTAGAGAACCCAGGTTCTGCTGTCTGTCTCCTAACAAAGAGCTAGGTAGTCTTAGTTGGGTTACTTAAATCCTTTAGGTCTTGGTTTCCCCACCTTTACTCAGTGATTCTGAGTCTTATCCTGAAACGGATTCTGCAAAATTAGGGTCCTATTCTAGAAAATCCCTAATGTTTTTTTCCAGATCCATGGTAAATAAATCAATGGCTATTCCAGATATTAAGGATGCCTAAATTACAAATGCCTGGTTCATATTCATCGAGGAAGTTAGTGGTAAAATCAAGGTGAAAATGCAATTACCTTGAACTTCAATTCTCTATTTTGTCCATAAGATTCTAGCCCTAATATCAACCTGGTATCAGAGAAAGGGACAGAGTAAGGGTAAAGACTCTTGAATGGGGACAGAAACACAGGTAAGATTGGATTAAATGATTTCTTAACCTACCCTCACACGAAGGGAACATGTGATTTAAAAAAATATATTTTAGGGGCACCCGGGTGGCTCAGTCCCTTAGGCGGCCAACTCTGGATTTTGGCTCAGGTCCTGGGATTGAGCCCTGCATGGGACTCCCTGCTCAGCGGGGAGTCTGTCTTCCTCTCCCCCTGCTCATGCTTGCGTGTGTGCTCTCCCTCTCTCTCTGAAATAAATATATAAGTCTTTAAAAAAATACATTAAATAACTTGAAGAATATAGATGGTCTATATTAATTAACAACATTAAATTTGTTTACAGACCTCTTCTCTGTTTCCCAATTCTGAATCTTATCCAGAAGGCCAAGGCATTATTTAAAAAAAATCAAGTTTTCTGATGTGTTTAAATGACAAAAGTGTTCACAGGATTGTACTCATGTGAGTTTATAACTGTTAACTATAGCACACTGATGAGTTCTGCTATACCTAAGAGTGCTATATGATAAAACTTTAGAAAAATGCTGATTTTACAAATTTGGCTAATTCACTCATGGAGCAGATTTCAAAAGTTCTAGAGTCAGAGATTTGTTTATTAAAATTAATTCTAAATTATATTGTCCTTTTTCTTTCCTCACAAATTTTCTTGGCATTCATATTTATTTCTACCTATTAATAATATATACCATAGAATTTCCACATTTAAAAAAGTAAACATAGCAAATAGTTCCTTCTACTAACCTTAGTTAATAAAAGTGCTTGGAATTTTATGCGCTGCCTGAAACTCTAGAGAAAACTTATTGGAATGTGCTTATCAGAGGCAGATGGGGCCTGTTACCCCACCTGTAAGAAAAATCCATCTACTGGACTATGACAAAGAAAGTCTCTTTTAAGAATATTAATTATGGAATCATTTGACCTGTGCAGTCATGAGGTTCCTTTTAGTTTTATTCAGACGCTAATTAATAAAAACTCATGAACTAGAAATACCGTGTGAACTTGAAGGTTCATTCTTCTAAAATTAAATAGGACTTTGGTTAATCAGTATTTATACATCCATGTTTAGGTAACTGGCAAAGGAACATTTGGGACTGCCTTCTTGGGCTCTAATCATGAGCAAAGTTATTTGTACTCCCCAAGAATTTGAAATATTATCAATTCAATGAAATAGAAGCAAGGTGCTTAGCTAGGTAGTCCAAAAATAAAGACGTGTGGATGATTAAACCAAAAAATAGGGTTTGATGCTTCTGCTTTAAAGGTTATAGATCAGAGTTTTACCATTTAAAATTTGTTTCTCAGAAAACGTCTGTTCTAACAAGAAATGTAGCTAGAAGAACAGCAATGGTCATTATTTATACTGATAGAAAAATTATAAATAAAGAGAAAGTTTAAAGATGGAATTAAAAATGAGATTCCTAAGCTTAATCAGAGATTTACTGCCTGTGTTGTCCTCCCATGTATATAGGTCATGATTACGAGATGGTCCCTCTGATCTACAATGAAATCAAGATATACTATTACATGACCTATTAATTAATAAATGTTAATAGTTTTCTTTTTTAAAAGTAACAATGCTGGGGCGCCTAGGTGGCTCAGTTGGTTAAGCGACTGCCTTCGGCTCAGGTCATGATCCTGGAGTCCCTGGATCGAGTCCCGCATCGGGCTCCCTGCTCGGCAGGGAGTCTTCTTCTCCCTCTGACCCTCCTCCCTCTCATGCTCTCTCTCTCTCATTCTCTCTCTCTCAAATAAATAAATAAAATCTTAAAAAAAATACTCTAAAAGTAACAATGCTAATAAGCTCTCCCAGATGTTAAAAAGACATTCCCAACAGAATATAAAAGAATAATTTTATTACTACAGAATTTAATGGAAGTTAATTCTAAAATTTAAAATGTGTATTAAGTATAATGACAGTAGAAAATTGGGACTGAGGAGATATTACCTAAAGAACAAAATTTTAGATACAACTAAAAACAATATAGAAAATAAGAAAAGTCGGAAATAAGAAAAGTTAGAAAATAAGAAAAGTCAACAACTTTAAAGTGGCTACAAAGCAGAAAACATTTTAAAACACGGAATTTAAGATATTTTGGTGATAAGCTCATTACTTTAACAT
The DNA here is from genome assembly GCF_029215605.1 of Mirounga angustirostris. NCBI lineage: Eukaryota > Metazoa > Chordata > Mammalia > Carnivora > Phocidae > Mirounga > Mirounga angustirostris. The sequence continues at coordinate 83,371,727 of NW_026991720.1, read as the reverse complement.
CATAAATTCATTCTTCTCATAATAGATTCTTCTTTCAATATACTATTAATAGATTGTATTAATAATTAATAATTTACCATTGCTGCCACGACAAATTACTAGACAGTGACTTAAACAACACCAATTTATTTTCTTGTTGCTCCGGGTATTAGAAATCTGAAATCTGTTTTTCCTGGTTAAAGTCATGGTGTCCATGGGCTGGTTCGTTCCAAGGACTAGGAGGTAAGACTCCCTCGCAGAACTATTTTCGGTTTCTAGCGGCCACCTGCATTTTTTAGCCTGTGGCTCCTTTCTTCACCTTCAAGATGCTACAATTTTCATGTCCACAGTCACATAGGATTCTCTACGGATAACTCCTGAGTCCCTTTTATAATCTAGGAAAAACTACCCATCTCAAGATCTTTTTTTTTTTTCCTATCTGAAGATCTTTTAATTTTTATTTAATCATATCTGCAAGCCCCTTATTTACTATATAAGATAACATATTCACACATTCTGGGTATTAGGACATGGGCATCTTTGAGTGGCCATTATTCAGCCTCCCACAAAGGCTAGGAACCAGAGCAGATCTTCCAACGGATGCTTACAAATTCAGAGTAAAGTATATTTAATTTATTAAGTGAATGTGCTTATATAATTCTTAGAGCTTTCATGTCAGAATAGGCTAAATTCTTTCTTTGAGATCATTTTTTTTTTCTTTTTTCTTTTTTTTTCCCATTTCACCCATCCCCCCACCCACCTTGCCTCTGGCAATCACTAGTTTGTTCTTTGTATCAGTTTTAAGTCTTCTCACCAGCAGAGTGCTTGGCACTGGTTAGTGTTCATTCTAATTGTTAGCTGAATATAACTGAAGCTTACTAATAAGTATAGGTCAGTGAAGAAAATGTTTAAAAGTTTATGGTATTCCATAAGATTTCCATTTTCACAGACCAAAGTATCAGTCCCCAATAATGCAGAAAAGCAGAAGCAAACTACTTAATTTGGCTAATGCAGCAGTTCAATAAATATTTCTTGACTATCTATAAACTTAACACCACTGACAAAGGTAAAGATTTCAAAACAATTCACTAATAGCATCAAGCATGCTTGAAAGGGAGTGCAGTGACTGCTTTTCTTCAGTGTTGTCTTTGATGAACTTGCAACCAGTAAGTTAGTACAGGAATTAGTTCATTAGACTCTATAGAAATAATATTAATTAAAAATTTAAAAAGCAAACAGCAGGTACAGCTCTTTCTCTTCATGAAACACAAAAATGGTCAAATTCAATGGGTTAATCGACCTATTGATTAATGGGCTGAAACAAGATTAATATTTTCAAATGCCACAGAAAAGACCAAAATGGCATTTAGAGATCTGGAAACAATTATAAACATGAACTCATTGCACAGTATTTCAAAACATAAGAAACAAAAATCGATTCATTACTTTTCATTCATTACTTATAATTGGGTATACGATCTGGACTTAATCATATGTCTTTTATTGGTTTCATACTACACATAATTTTCTCTCATGATTCTCAACATTCATTGGAATCCTCTTCATTTCGTTTCCCTGATAACAGGCAATCCTAACAGGACAGCCAATCCAATCTTCTTTCCTGTTCTCATTTAAATGTAAATGGTGGGGTTGAATGCTTTATCTGAGCAGTTAGTATAGAAATATAGAAATTTTCAATGGTCATTGAAGTTTATCATTGCATAAAATGTCACTGCAAACAAGAATCTCCATTTTGATACTTAAGAGAATGAAAAAATATTGTTCTACATGCAGATGGCAGTAGAAGAAAAAAATGACCATGAAGTATTTGTGCTATTAATGTTGAAGCAATGACCGATTAGTAGGGGGTGGGACCTTATAAGATAAAACCAAACACAGAAATAGAGCTATGACCACTCCAGAGATGTGTAGTTGGGACTTGTCAGTCAGACTAAGACAGCCATAAATGAAGAGTGGCAGTCATTCTCGTTAGGCAGCTGCAAAAGCAGAGGCCCAGACTGACCGTAGATGTTTGTTGATCCAATAATTGGATTTGATTATGAAAAAAAGGGAAGGGGCTACATTTAAGATATGCAGCAGACGTTACCACTGTGCATGGTTTCTAATTCCCCTCTTCCTTCTAGCATTAAGCAAGATCCCAATTCCTTGAAGTTAGGTGCAGCATATAATTGCTCTTGTCATTAAACTAGTTAGTGGAAGTGATATGTGCCATTTCTAGGAAAAAGCATTTAGGAGTCAGTGCACAAATCTCCCTGCACTCTTCCTCTTCTACCATAACAGGCAACATTGCAGATGGTGGGACTTCTCTGAACTCAGGTTCTACCCAGAGTGAGGTTCACATTGGAATGCAGCCCCCTATGGAAAGGGAAGAAAGAAATAAAGGCCTACTGCTTAAACTGTTGGGATCTGGGGATTGTCAATCTCTGAGTAGCCTATCGTATCCCTATGGATAAGAAGGACTCGACAATTTGGATTCCCAATTCTGTTGGTAGCTTAGATTTTAGAAGATGTGGTAGAAAAAGCAAAAGCAAGAGGTTAAGCAAGGAGAATTACACTGGAGCCACAGGGTCATGCTCTATGTTTGTAAGCTATTACTTCAAAGCAAGAAAGCTATTGACCTTTTCTGTCTTTTGCATTCTCAATAATGAATTAGGTTTTTAAAATTCAAAAGCTTAAGTTTTTCTATTTCTAAGTGCCTAATACCATCTATATCAATAATCATCTAAACATTCTTATGCCAACCACTGAACGTCACTGTTATGAAGGTATATTAATAGAGGCTTGACTAACCACCATATTAAGTAGTTGGATTTTAACTAATTTATTTCAGGCCAAAGTACATAGTTTTAATTGACAAGAATCCGTCTTCAGGCTGACTGAAGCTCCCATGTATTTGTTTCAGTTTAAAGAGATACTTACACAATGATCATAATGAATAAATAATTATTGTTGCTAAAAATGGCTCTATTGCCTTATTTAAAATGTACCTCTTGGGTAGAAACCACCCCCAGAAGAAATACCAAAGAATTTTTTTTAAAGATTTTATTGATTCATTTGAGAGAGAGAGAGCGCACACAAGGTGGAGAAGGGAGGAAGGCGAAGGAGAAGCAGACCCCCCACTGAGCAGGGAGCCCAACACAGGGCTTGATCCCAGGACCCTGGGATCATGACCCAAGCCAAAGGCAGACGCTTAACCTACTGAGCCACCCAGGCAACCCCAAAGAATTTTTAAATATCAAATTATATACCTGGATAGGAAAGGTTTTTTAATTGTTATATCACCACTATTGTTTTTAAAAATCTGTATTGTAATGAATAGTCTTTTTTCATTTAATAAAGTTTTGTTAATGTGCAAACTAACACCTCTTAGTTGAATTTGCTTCTAAAGTTTATGACTCTTTTCTTTCTTCCTAAGTGTATGATATTAGATTCAGTGACCACAATGCAAAAGGTTTAACTTTGAACTTAAACAACTGAAAGCCTGAGGAGGGGAAAAGACACTATATACTTCTGTTCAATATACTATTTACTTTTCTATATACTTCTGCTGAAGCAGAAGCAGAAGTAAAGAGATGAAAGGAAATGTATGGCATTCCACAGATTTGGAGCATATGCTACTCTTTATGTTCATCTGAGAGCTATGACTGCAGGTAATAAATCAGGAAAGGAATGACTACATATAACAACTCCTAAAGATGGTGGCCTATCGTATGTTTTGGATGAGAAATTGACATTAGAATTAGCGCAGGAAGAGAAAGAACAACTAAATTAGCCATTGAATTAGTTATCTCTTTTTGCCCTTCACTAAGCCACATGTATGTGAAACTTCAAGCAACAACATAGCCATGAGAGACAAAGGTCATTGACTCTCTGTGAGCTGTAGAGTGCTGGCTGGTACAGAGGAGGCCATTAGCTTTTAATTTCTCTCAAATGCTCTCAGGTCTGGCTCTACATGTTATTGAGGCATGTTATAATGTCCCCAAAATGCTCATTATTGCAATAACTACGTCCAAGATAAAAGGAACCCAGCTGCGCTGAACTTTCCTGGTCATATTAAAGCTGCCTTTTCTAGAGATAATTATTTTTTACACTGATTTGCAAAATGAATATATATCAAGTCTATACTTACAGTTGAATAAAAGTTTATGTCTACAAAATACCAAATGTTTGAATTGCATAATATTAATTAAATATAATAGAAACTAGATGAATTAAGCATTCAACAAACTACGTGAGGAAAATGATGACAAAATAAAACTAAAGAAAAGAATTTAGAATTAAAATAACAAAAATAAATTAGAAAATAGAAAAGTGACTATTAATAATAATTATTTATTGAATGCTTACTATTTGGCATTGTCTTAAGTAAGCATTTACCTAATAACTCATTTAATTATCATTATATTTCAATGAAGTAATAATAGAAAACAACCCCCCCACCACACACACTTATTCAAAGAATATAGTTGTAGAAAACTTTAAAATAATATGTAGAAAAATATATATAAATTAATTCACATATAAATTGAAGGATGAGAAATAAGTTAAAATAACATGCATTTTTGGCATTAAAATTATTTTCAACTGATATATTTAAAAAGCTGATGCTAGATATTTTGATGCCTACAAAACTTAAAAAGAATAGCAACAAAATTAACACTACAGTCCATCCTTACTGATGAATACTCATATAAATATACAAATTAAATTTCAAAAAAATATATATTTACACTAGGATTGACAAACATATGTTGGAGAAATAGAGGCAGGTTTCTCACTGCCAGAGAAAGGGGTTACAAATAAGAAAAGGGAGAAGGCTAGCATAATTAAATGGTGTTGGATTAGAATCAGAAGTATCAATAAGAACTCATATGATTTTTAATATACTTACAGATGGATAGCTAAAGAAATAAATATAGATGTGTGAGTATTCATATATCTATTTCCTAGTTCAATGCACTAAGAGAGCCTAGAGGCAGAGATGCCCAGCGACAATGTGCTCATCTCATTTCTTCATATCTATATGCCACTCCCCAATAATATAAACCAGGATTCCTTGGAATAATGGCTGATACCAGTCCTCGGGATATTCCAGTGTGGAATATTTTTCAGTGCCAGAAAGTATGAAAGTTCCCTCCTGAAATGGATGGGGGACATATTGAAAGGACAGAGGAGTTAACTTGAAGGATCTCCCTACGGCCAAATCGGGAACAATTTAAACAACAAAATAAGGAATGATAGTAATGTGTTATAAACCATGGAATAAATAAATATCTGCTAGCCCATACTAATACTAATAAATCATTAAACTAAAAAAAAAAAATTAAAGGGGGAAACAGGACAGCTATTTTTTCAGTAGAATTCTAATCAATAAATGTAGAAGAAATGACAGAAAAGAAAATCACCATTAGGCAAATTACTACAGTAATAATAGTTGCGTGGGAGAATTACTGAAAAATGCTAAAGTTGGTGGGAAAAATATTTACATAAGATATTTTCATAGTCTCCAAGTGTCTCTCCACAAGAGACTTCTTAATTACAAAGAGAAAACCAGAAACTTTACAGTAGAAAATCAAGAAGACAAAACCTTAACAAAATGATCAAATCACTGGTAATGAGTTTCTCCTGATATGATGGGCTAAGAAAGGCACAATATTGCTTCATGATGTTCCTGCCAAAGCTCAATCCAAAGGAAAGAAAAAATCAAACTTAAATTGATGGATATTTCACAAGGTAACTGATCAATATTCTTCAAACATATCAAGGTCTTAACAGAAAAAGAAAGACTGAGGAACTGTCATAGACCAGAACAGACTGAGGAGGCATAAGAATTCAATGCAAAGTGGAATTCTGGATTCATTCTCTTTTATGAGCTCTCTAAAAGTTACTGACATTAAACTATTTTCATATTTGCCAAAGAGTTTTTCCTAGTTTTCCTTCTGTTCATGTTTATGATAATTTTGACATATGCAAGTTTAAGTTTTTCCTAATAAAATAGTCTATTTTCCCATTGACTTGTATTGTTTCTGTTTTGTTTTTTACATACAAATACCTTCACTATCTCTAGAGATTTGATATCCACTAAGATTTTGATTTTTTTATGGTTATAGTTTTTTAGTAGAAAGGTCTTTATTTTATTTTTTTTTAAGATTTTATTCATTTATTTGAGAAAGAGAGAGAGACAGTGAGAGGGAGAGAGAGAGAACACAACCGGGGTGAGGGGCAGAGGAAGAAGCAGACTCCCCGCTGAGCAGGGAGTCTGACGCGGGGCTCGATCGTGGGACTCCAGGATCATGACCTGAGCCAAAGGCAGACACTTAACCGACTGAGCCACCCAGGTGCCCCAAGTTTATATAGTATATATAAACTAAAATATCCTATACAAGTTTGTATAGTGTATTAATGTTAATTTTCTAGTTTCAATAATTGTATTCTTTATGATAATACGTTAGAAAATCTGGGTTAAGGTACAATGGAACTCTCTGTAATGTACCTGCCCTTTTCTATGTCAAAATTATTTCAAAATAAAAAGTTAAAATATCTAAAATGGCCAAATAAGATTTATTCAGAATTGTTGGGATAGTTTAATATGGGCAAACTAAAAAGAAAAAATGTGTCACCACAATAAGTCTAATAGAATAAACTGTTATAATTTCAATATATTCTGGAAGAATGATAGAGAATTTCATATATTTTCATGATAAAAAATTCATAGAAAAGCAGAAATGATAATTAATGCAATATCTAACAAAATACCTTCACAAAAATGAAGCAATATTAAAATCAGAAACAAAATATAATACTGTTTTAACACTGTTATTTGAAATTATTCTAGAAACTGACCAAAACAAAAATTTTTGAAACAAATCAGAAAGGAAGAGACCAAATTATTATTAAAGGCAATCTACCTGTATACCTAGAAAGCCTAAGCAAATCCCTTAAATAAATACAAACCAAAGAAATCTTATTAACAAGAGAGTTCAATATAGTCACTGGACAAAGAGAAATATATAAGTAAATATAAATAAATAAATTTTTCTATACTGGTAATATGAATTTACTTGATATGATGGATGAGAAAGTATTTCATTCACAAAAACAGCAGCAACATTCCTGGCAAATGTCATTTTGAATACCTGTAGGGGACTCTTTAGATAAAATTACTTAGAAATACAAATATGATTAAGTAAAGTAAAACTTAAAGTTTCTGTATGGAAATTCTGCCTATTATAAAGCTATAAATTCTTTCAAAAAATCTACAGATTGACCAAAATTTAAACAGGGTTTATTTTTTTAACCTGATAAAATTATTATAAATGTTATTTGAAAAGAGTAAAGGCAAGAATAGATCAGAATAAATAACGAGAAAAACACTTGTCTCTGTCAAATATAAAAATATGAGTCTTCAATTAGTTAAAAGTGTGAGACTAATATAGGCAGCTGATCAAGAGATCATTTCAACAAAGTAGAGAGCATCAAAACAGGTTATAGTGTGTTTAACTTCTTATATGATGAGAGAATATTGCAAAAAGAGTGGAAAAGAAAGAGATTTGGTAGTTGCAGTATGGTATAGGAGTTATGAACACGATCTCTGGATCCCAACTGTCTGGAAATTAATCTTAACTCTGGGACTTGGGCAATCATGGATAACTTACTTAACTCTGTGTTTCACATTCTTTATCAGTAAAATGGGGGATAGTAATAGGATCAACTTCATAAGATTTTGGTGAGAACAGAGTTAACACATGTAAGACTACAAAAGTTCGCGGCACACAGAAAGTGTTCAATAAATGTTTATACTATCTAGCACAGTTTTAGAGATATTGGATAGAATGATGCAGACAATAAAAACAAAGACTAAAGCCAATGTTTTCATGCATGAATATAAATTCTACATAATTTAAACATAACACACAAAATATAGCCATAAAAAGGTGAAAACTATAAATGAATGTTAAATCTCTAGAGCTAGTGAAGAAGTCAAGAAGTGAAAAACTGATCATTTGCTTAAAGAAAAAATTTGCAGTGTCAAAAACATCAAAATAGATTTGTACAAAGGTGAAGCTAGTAAAAACTCATGGTCAGGGGCGCCTGGGTGGCTCAGTTGGTTAAGCGACTGCTTTTGGCTCAGGTCATGATCCTGGAGTCCTGGGATCGAGTCCCGCATCGGGCTCCCTGCTCGGCGGGGAGTCTGCTTCTCCCTCTGACCCTCCTCCCTCTCATGCTCTCTGTCTCTCACTCTCTCTCTCTCAAATAAATAAATAAAATCTTTAAAAAAAAAAACAACTCATGGTCAATAGGACAATTGGTTAATGTCATTAGCATATAAGGAGCTATTAAAAGAGGAGAATGAGATTTTATAAAGTTTTTCATTCATGAGATATTACATAATCATTAAAAATTACGTTTTGAAAAACAATGATGTTAAAATAGTCACAAAATAGTGTCATGGTAAAAAACATCAGGATTCAGAATTAGTTCAATGATACCAATAATATGGTATGTACTTTTTATGGTATGTATGTGAATGATCTATATCTTTTTCTTTATATTTCTCAGAGTATGTTCCTCTCAGATTTTCTATTAGTGGGGGGAAAAAGGTATATTAAAAGTGTACAAATAGTTAAAATGCTAGATGATTGAACTGATGACAGAAAAGCTAGGTAGGAGGTAAAACCTGGTGAAGTCTAGACCAAGTTATTAGTCCTATAAATAACTGACTCTAAAACTTATTGAATCCAAACTGGGATGCTTAGATACCATTTAAGATCTCTTTGTGCCATGTATAGCCTTTATTAGTAATCAGGGCACATAATTCAGGCCAATTCAAGAGAAACTTGTCCAGTACCCTCTGTACGTGTTCTTAAGAAACACAAAGACGAGGGCGCCTGGGTGGCTCAGTTGGTTAAGCGACTGCCTTCGGCTCAGGTCATGATCCTGGAGTCCCGGGATCGAGTCCCGCATCGGGCTCCCTGCTCAGCAGCGAGTCTGCTTCTCCCTCTGACCCTCCACCCTCTCATGCTCTCTGTCTCTCATTCTCTCTCTCTCAATAAATAAATAAAAATCTTAAAAAAAAAAAAAAAAAAGAAACACAAAGACGAACAGGACACTGTTTCTGGCTTTACTGGGTTTATCTTTTAGTGTGCCTGGAAGATGGGAAGATAAACACACACAAAAATTACTATAAAATAAAGTCTGTTTTAAAAAGCTACAAACATTTCTGGGGATTAGAAGGAAGGAGAAAACCATTGGTGTGGTTCATTCATGTGTGCAATAAATATTTATTAAGCTTCCGATATACACTGGTTATTTTAGAAACAGACATCAAGAAAGGCTTCTTTGGAGGAGGTATCTCTTGAGATTAGCTGTGAAATATGGGTAGGATCTTTCCAGAAAGAGATGGGGCATGAAGGACATTCTAATGAAAGGATCTATATGGAGATTTGGGGGACTTTGATGAGCAGTTTCATTTGTAAGAAGCAAAGGCTACACATAACAAAGAGCAAATGATAACACTGTAAAGGTTTATTGGTCTCATATTGTGAAAGGAGGTAAATGTGAGCCTTAGGCATTTGTTCTGAATTTGGTGAGCAATAATGGAGTCTTTCAAGGTTGATGAGAAAGACATGTTTTGAATAAAATGGATGTTTGTAATTCTGAGAAAGAATCTATTACTTCTGAAACTTTGTGCAATGGAAATCTCTCTTTGGGTTATTTGAGATACAGCAGTGAGTCTGCAGTTACAATAACAAACAGTAGCAAGTTTCTTGCATGTAGGAGAAGCTCAGAAAAGTTGCTCAGGATTCATTGTGGCTACAACATAAAACAAAGTGACGCAGTCACTGGTGGATGGGAAGTGACAACAACAGACACACCATGCGGACAGGCAGCTCATCGGGATGAGGATATACAGTTAATCAAAACACCATGTTGCCTGGAAGGCCACCAGGGAAAGCTATAGATCATAGCCATATGCAGTCACCCTGAGCTTCCAAGAGGGGAGGCTCCCTGTCATCTTTGAGAAAAGGAAAAGGAAAAATCAAAGCCCAAATTGCTTCTACTCCCTATGTGTGCCATGCCAAAGCATATCTGTACATGTTTCTGTGCATATATATATGTATTTTCAAACACGACCCCTTGCTTCGTAATTATAACAATAATATAGATCACTTTAAAGTAAACAATTTTAACTACATTTACCTTTTTCCTGATTACAAGAGTTCAAAATTTATGACAATTTGCATGAATTTAGAATGCCAGGGATTATTTTAAAGGCTCTGGTAGGGCTGACATTGGAGTTAAAATAATAATGTCTTTGTGGATTAAAAAATGCACAGTTGGGGTGCCTGGGTGGCTCAGTTGGTTAAGTGGCTGACTTTGGATTTTGGTTCAGGTCATGATCCCAGGGTCCTGGGATCGAGCCCCGCATCGGGCTCCCTGCTCAGCAATGAGTCTGCATGAGGATTCCTCTCCCTTTGTCCCTCCCTCTGCTCGCACTCTCTCTCTCTCTCAAATAAATAAATAAATCTTAAAAAATGCACAGTTTATCTACCTATATTTGCTTGTGAGACAAAAAATTTTTGAGAGACTTAAGAATTTCAGCAGAAATCAGAGCTCAGAGGTTTAGTGATTATTTCTCTATTTCATTTTTGGTCACATTTGCTCTCAGATGGTAGGGGACCGTTGATACCACAATTAGAGAAAACTTGGCAGCTCCTTTTCTGATAGGGTTAATAAAAAAAGAATCAAACCTGTAGTATTGGGGTTTCCAAATAAAGGATGACTTTAAGGAGATAAGGAGCAGCAGCGAACTTCACCTTTGTAAAACTGAGACTTCAAAATGAGTCAGAACAACTCACTTAGATAAGTCATGAACCTAACTGGCTAAATTAAAGCAAGACTAGGATTTCCCACACAGCTGGGTTCAAGGCAAACTGTGGCACAGCAGTGTAGCCCATGAAGAAGAAGAGCCACAGGTTAGAAGTATCCCAGAAAACACCTAATAAGGGGGGCAGGTTATCGGGAAATCAGCAGTGTGCTTAACCTGAAGTCAGCCATGTTTCTTAGAGACCATTAATAGACTTTTTCTGCCAGTAGATTAGACAGCTGTTCCCTCCACGTTTGAAAATGATTCTTCATGCTTACATAGAAGTTCAGAGAGAGGAAGGAGCTTAGATATTATGTGGCAGGGTAACCCTTTCATTTTACAGTGAAACTGATACCCACAGAAATTAGGAGTCTTCCTCAGGCTTTCAGCGGTGATTTAGTCTATTAGCTAAGGCACGAATTCTGGTCTCCTGAGAGAATAGCTGTGTAGTTTGGTTGGAACCCTCCTCTCTTGTCCCCAGCATCATTTCAGTAGCTTCCTTGACCTCCCGGCTCCCTCCAGTCCAGGTAGTTTACCACTAACAGGTTCATCTGTCATGGCAAAGCACTGCTATAAAACCTTCCATAGCTTCTGCCTTCTCACAACCTAATGAGGTCTTTGCAGACAGAACCCCTCTCTCCCAAGATAATTTCTAACCTTTAAGACTATTTCCCAGTGAGAAACCTCTCCTCCAGTCTTACTTTTTTATAAAGTTTCCTGGGTTTATTTCATCACACACAACACACAAACACACACACACACACACACACACACACTTTTTACTCCTATTCCCCCACTCTTAATAAACATGCTTATTACACCCTGCTTTTTTTGAAAGACAAATTTTCATCTTTCAGTATCTAGATCAAGCCTCACCTTAACATAAAGCTTTCCCCAATCACATAATTCCTCTCAATTCTCCATTCCATTCCCCACACCATATTAGCATATTAAGCTTCCAATTGCATATTTTGGGCAAGTAATGTAAAAATTGTGAAAACAAATAGAATTTGAAGTCAAGTTGGTGCAGATCAATACACTATATGTCAGTGAAAAGAAAAAGATGTTATATTTGTTTTCAGTTTTCAGTGTCCTGTGTATAAGCTAAAACTTCCTCCAGTATAGCTTCAGTCCCAATAATAAAAGCCTCCAGATTTTGTGGGCTAGTTAGCAAGATGATATACTAAGTCTTGCCTGGCTCATATTTGGTGCTATTCTTTTTATTCATTCTGAGGGTTGACTCTCCTTATTTCCCACTCTATTATTTTTAAGTTAAAATAGGATGTTTATCTCACCATTCCCTGTTGTTAAACTTTCAAGAAAATAATTCTAAGAAAAAATCAGGAGAAAAACCTATAATCCATGATTGGTGAAAAAAGCAGAATATATACTTTGGTCTAACAATTCTTGAATTTCTTTAGTCTGATAATTACGACCATTTAGATATAACTGGAATACATTCATAGACTATGCCAAAAAACAAACAACACATCTATTCTCTTCAAACTTAACATTTCTCAAAATTCTATAATTTCAGGAATATTGATTATTTACCAATAATCAAAAAATAATAAGAAGAAAGGTGTGTTAGAAAGATTTCTGGGTAAATCTTCATCATTACAGGAATTTCAGAAATGTTAATTTTTTTTTAAATGAAAGCAGTCTTATGTAGAATAAGATGTACCAAGCTACACAGGGTTCTAGTGAAAACTGGAAACTAACTCTTCCTTTTTCCTTCTCATAAAATGGCAGAACATATAACTAAAATGTTTAAAGAATAGTCTAGGTCAATAGAAAATACATTTTTTGTTTAAATATATTTGGTTTAGTTCATCTTTGGCAATATAAATGTGTACAGGCTATATAAATTCATAAAGGGAAAGATGACATCTGTCTTGTCTTTAATTTTATTGCAGTGGAAAGCAGAATTGAGGGTATGGTAAGTACAAAATAAGCATTTATTGGACCTCTGAATGAATGAATACATGAATATATACGTATTGTTATTAGTTATTATGACATTTCCTTAATATTAGTACACTTGGCTCAAGTACAGCAAACTAGTCCTGGATTGTCAGTAAATAGTTAAGTGAACATGGGCATGATACTTAACGTCTGGGAGACCTACTTTACTAACTTGCAAAATGAGGTGAAAGTCGGGTCTGCTCACTTAAAAGGGTGCTTTTGAGGACTGAGTGTTAAGTATTATGCCAAAGTATCTTGGCAAACTGTAAAGTACTAAAAAAAGCATAAAACTTTATTTTAATAGCATGGGCTATTTGAAAAAAAAATATTAAATTCATACCCAAGTTGTTTACCTGATTTATAAAAAATTGACAAGTAGAGGGCGCCTGGGTGGCTCAGTTGGTTAAGCGACTGCCTTCGGCTCAGGTCATGATCCTGGAGTCCCTGGATCGAGTCCCGCCTCGGACTCCCTGCTCGGCGGGGAGCCTGCTTCTCCCTCTGACCCTCCCCCCTCTCATGTGCTCTCTGTCTCTCTCATTCTCTGTCTCAAATAAATAAATAAAATCTTAAAAAAAAAAAATTGACAAGTAGAAAAAATAGAACATACATAGGAGGCTTTTACACAAGCTTTACTATTGAGATTTTCATGTGCGGTTATCCTTCCACAACTGTCAAAGCAGATCATGCAGAAATTTAAAGATAGAGAATACTTACTTAAGAGAACAAGGCCTAAGGATATGATGCTAATTTTGATTAATTTTTGCATTCATAAATGGCTTGCCAAAATAGGAGGACCAGTGAAATGGCCTCATTATACAGCTTTGTGCGCTTGCTGTTGCCCATTATTGTACTTTCTGGTAACTGATTTGCAAAGTGTGCTTTTAATGTTTTGTTTAAAAATTCATTTTAGGAAGATTAGGAATGTAGAACATTTCTTGGAACAGCTATTGGCAATGTTTAGTAGAGGAAAAAAAACTATCCAATTTCCCTTTGCATACTATAAAAGAATGATTTATTGCTAGCAGAATTTTGTTGCCTTAGTAGAGATAACCTCTTTCTACATTTCAAACTATATGGGAGATGCTTCTATTCTATTCTCCCATTTAATAAAAAAAAAATCATGTTTGGAAAAGAACATTAGCAAGATGAGCTTTGTTCATTCCACAGATATTTACTTATTACTATGTGCTAGGCAATATGCAAGGCACTAGAAAAATTTTTTCTAATATTTTGAACTAACACATGCAATTTTACTCTATTTGCAGTGTAGACTTATGGAAATGATTCTGAAGACTACCAGAGAAAGTTTCATATCTATCTTTATATCTTCAGAGCCTGGCTCACAGTAGGTATGGCACATAGTAAGTACTTAAATGCTCAGTAAATGAACTGATGAGAATAAATAACACTAGTCTGGAAACCAGAGCCTTAAAACCCGAACGTTATTGTGGATTCTACCTTCATCTCTGCTCTGCATGCTCACTGTCTTTGCCTTACTTCATTTTCTCACCCACCAACAGTTACTGCAGTAACTTTAAAAATGATCTCTCTGACTCTGATCTCACCTCCTCCCTACTACATCTTCCAAAATGCTGTCAGAATCTAAAATATAAATCTGGTCATTTCACTCATTGGCAACATTTTTCAGTCTTTTCCTCCGAGCATTCCTAATGGTGGATTAGGATATCTATAAATCCCCAAAGATCAGGTTTCAGGGGGTTTCCTCTAAGTGGCCAGTCACAACTATGATATTTTTTTGAAATTTAATTTTACTTTAAAATGTGTTCATTGTCTGTGTTCTTCTCCATCATATGCATAAACCTGTTTTAATTTCAAAATTTTCTTTTCCTTTAAATTGTCAAATAAAATTGACACTTCCGGAAAACACACTATGCAGATCGTGTTGATTTCCTGCATTCTGTACACATCTTTGCCACTCTTGTCTGCCAGCAAGGGGTACACGCATGTCAGTGTGAGAAAGACACCGCAAAGAAAAGGGTCAGTTCTTTAACAAACAAGGCCCTTCATGAGCAGAGTCCTGGAAAATTTTTTGCCCTCACTCTTTGTAACTTCCCATCCTTAACCTTAACTATTGCTTTAGCAAATCATTTACAACCCTCAGAATGTGCTGTGTTTCTTACAAATTTCTGCACCTTAGCAAACATTGTTTCCGCCACACAGAACGCCTACTCCTTGACCCACTTAATATATTCCTCATCCTCAAAAACCCCGGATTAAATTTTACCTCATCTTGACAACCTTCCCCATCTCTCCCAGAATAGCCCAGAAGATAGCCCTGCTTCCATAACATTTTGTGCATTCCCAGCATTTATCATGTTATAATAATCTTTTTGGACAAAGATGTTGTTACTCAACATCCTAGTGCCTGGTGTCTTAGGATAATAACATTTTAAAATTTGTAATTACTTTAATCAAAAGAACTTGAGAAATAAGATAATTATCTAATTTGAGGGCCACAGCTTTAGAAATATTTTCAATTGTTTTGGGGAAATTTGAAAGAGAACTGTTTAATCTAATAGCATCTTTAAAATACCATAGAATAGTAAATCAGCCTCTGCTTTTTAGAATGCAGACTTCAGTCTTCAAATTACCATTTTCAGCAACCAAATAGATTTCTTGCTTCTTAAACGCTTAATATTATGATTATTACATGGAATAATTTGGTCTTTCACATAATAAAACTAGGTTTGGGACTTAAACCTATCATATGGTGACCCATTGCTCTCTTATTGGTTTATTCCAAAGAGATGAATAATTACAAGATCTAAAAAAAAGTTCATCATTAAAAATAAGTATCTGGATTATAATATTATGAATATGATTAGATGGTGCCTCATTTAGAAAGCCTCTGGCTTTGACAAGAGAGAAATTGAATGTTTCTAAGTGTATTGAAATTATAGTCACTGCAGCCTAAACTTGTCTTTCAGGCAGTTAATTGTTTTTCATGCATCTTAGAGGTGAGTATAAATTGAAATTTCAAGTACTGATTATAGATGATGCTCATCCCCTGAAAAATGAAACTGATAAGAAGGTTGTTAGAAAATCCCCTATGTCCATCTTATAATGTTAGGATGCCTTTGACACAAAACAAAATGTTTGACTTGCATTTATTTATTTATTTATTTTACTCTTGGGTATTCAGTTAAAAAAAAAATAGGTGTTGGAGAAAATTTCATTACACAGAAAAATTTATTCTTGAATCTAACCACATGGATTGGAGGGGACATCTGAAAATCCATCCAGGTAAAAATACATTTCACAGATCTTCCTAACAACCATATTCTAAGAGACAAATGAATTTCATAATTACCAGTGGAAATCACCTATTCAGCAGCCCATACAATCTGGTGTGGATTATGGTTTTGATTAAAAAAAATGGCTAGAATAATTTTTAGTACCTAATAAATGACTTACAAATGTTTCCAGCATATGTACTTAGACCATGCACAATAACTGACTCTCTTTTTGATTTAGTAAAAAAATACAGCCCTAGACGAACCATGAGAGACGATGGACTCTGAAAAACAAACTGAGGGTTCTAGAGGGAAGGGGGTGGGAGGATGGGTTAGCCTGGTGATGGGTATTGAGGAGGGCACATTCTGCATGGAGCACTGGGTGTTATGCACAAACAATGAATCATGGAACACTATCTAAAACTAATGATGTAATGTATGGGGATTAACATAAGAATAAAAAAATTAAAAAAAAAGAAAAACAAATCAAAACCATAATGAGATACTACTCCTCACCCCGTAGGATAGCTATAATAACAATTTTTACAGAGACTTTAAGATCTGTTGGTGAGGATGTAGAAGAATACACTGCTGGTGGGAATATAAAATGGGGCAGCTGCTTTGGAAAACAGTTTGGCAGTTCCTCAAAAGGCTAAATATAGAATTACCACGTGACCCAGAAATTCTACTGCTAGGTATGCACCCAAGACAATTAAAAATATATATCCACACAAAAACTTGCACATGAATGTTCACTGCAGTATTATTTGTAATAGCCAAAATATGGGGCAAAAACCAAACGTCTATCACCTGATGAAGGACAAAATAAAATGTAATGTGTTCATACAAAAAAAAAAAAAATACAGCCCTTAATTAGGATGGAACATTCACTTTGAGAACAGGATTTTGTGTTTAAAAGCCCTGCCTGGTAATTCCTTCATCCATCAATCTCCACCCACCGCCCAATATGAACACTGTCCTTTATTTAAGTTGCCGTGAATGATGTGACCAAATGATGGCCTTAAGAACATTTACAGTTAGACTGAACTCTTGAGATCAAAACAAAAGAAACAGAAGAACCATGCCGTGTCAATGAGCTACCATTAGCATGTTGTACTTGAACTTATAGTAGATGATATCAGCATCTCTTATGATATTATGATATCATAATCATCTAATTATGATATGAATTCATGAGATTCATTTTTAACAAAGTAGAATTTATATCCTTAAATAGCAGCTCGCTTTTCAAAGCTGTTACTTTTTGGAGATGAAACTGTTATTAGTAACGTACAAGACTTTTTTAGAATTGATTTTGGGGTCAGTTGATGGCATATGATAAAATAAGCCTCTTTAAAATCACACATTGGGGTGCCTGGGTGGCTCAGTCGGTTAAGCGTCTGCCTTCGGCTCAGGTCATGATCCCAGAGTCCTGGGATCGAGCCCCGCGTCAGGCTCCCTGCTCAGCGGGAAGCCTGCTTCTCCCTCTCCTACTCCCCCTGCTTGTGTTCCCTCTCTCGCTGTGTCTCTCTGTCAAATAAATAAAATCTTTAAAAAAAAATAAAATAAAATAAAATCACACATCATTGTAAAAAATCAAAATAATAGTAACATTTGTTCACTTGTTAACCAACTTGCTGACCAGTCTTGGCTCTAAATGACTTTGGTCATTTCCTAAAATTGCATTTATCCAAGCAACATATAAAATTTCCACCATGGATAATAGTCAAATAAACTTCCCTTAGATATCTTCTGAAAAGGAACTCTAAAAATGTGAGAGACAATGATTAATTGATGTAAATACAGAATAACTAAAAGTTAAATTAAAATGGGATTTTGAAGGTAATATAATTCCAGCTCACGTTTCACTGATGGGAAAACTGAGAAAAAAAAATACCTTGTCTAAGGCTAGACCATTTAAGTAATAAGCCAAATGTACTTGATATTTGGTTCATTCTCCTCTGCCATACAGTTTACATATTTGGATAATATCAGTTACTTAGCTTTATATTTATAAAGTGTATATTATTTCTTAAAATAGCCATACATACAATTATTCCAATATATCCTTTACCTTTTGTTTCCAGTTTTTTTCTTTGCCTTAATGAAAATTTAAACACAATTATATTTTATAACATGTAATTAGAGCAGATTGATTTGACTCCCAGCTTTTCAAATAGAAAAAATTTGGTGGCTTTCATAATCAGAATATTGGTGAAAATGAGTTTGTAAGAAATGGCATTGATATATACTTTCTTATAGCCAGAGAATGACTAAAAAGAATTTACTCTATAACTATACTTGTTGAACAATTTGTGTTTTAATAATATAATTGAAAGAAGGGTTTGGCATAGTGATTCAAAAGGGCACATGCACCCCAATGTTTATAGCAGAAAGTCCATAATAACCAAAATATGTAAAGAGCCCAGATGTCCATTGACAGATGAATGGTTAAAGATGTGATATTTATATACAGTCGAATATTATTCAACCATCAAAAAGAATGAAATCTTGCCATTTACAATGATGTGGATGGAACTAGATGGTATTAAGATAATTGAAATACGTCATATCAGAGAAAGACAAATACCATATGATTTCACTCATATGTGGAATTTAAGAAACAAAACAAATGAACATAGGGGAAGGGAAGGAAAAATAAGATGCAAATTGAGAAGGAGGCAAACCATAAGAGATGCTGAACTCTAGGAAACTGAGGGTTGCTGGAGGGGAGATCAGTGGGGGGATGGGGTAATTGGGGGATAGGCATTAAGGAAGGCACATGATGTAATGAGCACTAGGTGTTATATGCAACTGATGAATCACTAAATTCTACCTCTGAAACTAATTTAAAAAAAGAAAAAAAAGAACGAAGGGTTTGGGAACATGGGTTTGGGAAAATCTTTTTCAGAAAATTTAACTTTTGTGTGTGTGTGGTTTTTTGTTTGTTTTTGTTGTTGTTGTCAGAGAGGGAAAGAGGGAGACCGAGAGGAGCAAAGGGAAAGGGAGAAAGAAAATCTTAAGCAGGCTCCTCACCCAGTATGGAGCCCAATGTGGGACTCAATTTCACAACCATGAGATCATGACGTGAGCCGAAATCAAGAATTGGATGCTTAACTGACTGTGCCACCCAGGTGCCCTGATAAACAGAAAATTTTATTAACAAATTCATTTTCAGATGACCTTTTTTTTTTTAAGATTTATTTATTTATTTATTTGACAGGGCGAGATAGCAAGAGAGGGAACACAAGCAGGGGGAGTGGGAGAGGGAGAAGTAGGCTCCCCGCCGAGCAGGGAGCCTGACGCAGGGCTCAATCCCAGGACCCTGGGGTCATGACCCAAGCCGAAGGCAGACGCTTAACCAACTGAGCCACCCAGGTGCCCCTTCAGATGACTTTTTATACTCTGATTTGAAATATGGTATGTTCTTCCCTACAATTGCCTCAGTCTACTAAAACTGATACTGCATGTTGGTAGGAAATAATGTGTTCAACTCTAAATAGTAGGAATTTGTATATAATTTAAAAATATTTGTTGGTTGAATGTTAAGTGATGCATTTCCTGGCAAAGACTCCCTTTATAGAATAACATTGTACAGAAGATGTTCTTAAAATAATGAGTTATTATGTTTACACCAGAATAAAAAATAAGAAACTCATTAAACAACCTATAAATAGCTGTTGCTAACTATGGAACTTAAGTCAAAGTTCTTCCTTATTCCATAAATTAGTGCACTTTCCTATATAGTTTACAAGAATGGAACATAAGGAGATTTTGACATTTAAAAAATACTAATTTGCTCAATAGGAACATACTATCACCCAGATAATTTATTGTATATATGTTCATATGTGCTTTTCTTAACTTTCTCAGCTTCTCATTTTTATCCTATGAATAATCTGAATAGAAAACCAGATACACAGCCTTGAGTTGTATGCTGAATCCCAGAAAGAAGTGTTTTAGTCAAAAGTTTTGGTAATAGCTACCAGTCAGAAAGAAAGTTCAGAAAATTTATGGAAAAAAAATTCAATAACTCTTAATTATAGTGGCCCTAAGGAACACTCATATGAACATTCTGAAATCAGGGAAAATAAAGTCTTAGTTATTTTGTGAAAGCATCATTCTGTGTATATTCAATTGTAATCATAAAGAAAAGACTTGAGAAATTGCCTTTGGCAAATCCTTCAGCTATCTAGAAAACTTATCTGTTTCCCATTTGCAGAACTTTAAATGGATCTGGAAACCAATACTATTTTTTTAAATTTATTTTTTTAAAGATTTTATTTTTTTAAGTACTCTCTACACCCAACACGGGGCCTGAACACAGAACCCCGAGATCAAGAATTGCACACTCCACCTACTGAACCAGCCAGGCGCCCCAATACTATTTTCATGCAAAGGTGTCTTACCACAGTTTGTGAGTTTGATATTTTAAAATTCTACTTTCAACTATCAAATGTGTATAGTAAGAGGTCATGCAAGAAATTAAACAATGTACACAGGTGTGAGTATGAAGGATCTCTTAACTGTTCTGCAATATAGACCATTATAATATTTGGCAAAAATGTTTTTTGAATGCCTATTGATTGGACACACTGAAGTAAAATATTTGCTCAAAATGGTTAATCAGCAAGTACTGTAAACGGAAGAAGCCATCTGTGAGCTTGGATGCTCATTTCTGCCTTTGTAATTTCTCCAGTTTGAAGAACATCTGGAGGATGCTGACAGTTATTATCTGAAACATTCTTTTCTTTTAACACCAATACTCTTACCATATTCCCTAAAGTTCTTTTCTAACCTAAAATATCCTCACCTGCCCCAAATCTGAGCTATCACAAAAAACAATTTTCTTCCTGATAGCCTCATTTGGCATCTGCTATCTCTCTAAATGCACATGCGGTGAATGTGCACCATTGACCCAAGAGAGCAGTAAAAACTTACCCAAAAAAATGATGACCTTGTTTGACTTGCTCTCCATTTCAAGGTGTGAACCAAGGGTTGCTCCAAAATGAGTAATTTTTGCAATAATTATGGAAATAAAGTTTCTGCATGTGGCTTCGTGTGTGTATGAAATAGAGTTGAGTGGTTTGGGAGTGTATAAAAATAAAACAATAAAGGGAGAAATAACTTATAATAACATTATGACATTTTCCTTCCAAATACTTTAGTCATATTTAAATTATAACCACAGCAGTTTAAATTGTGCATTCTTAGATCAATATGAAACTACATAAAGAGAAAAAAATCAATCTTTGCAACAACACTGATTTTCTCTTGTCTTTGCTTAGTATCATTAATGGTGTAAGATATTGATTCTGCTTTAAAAATAACAGCTCTACAGACAGTTTCCTAGGGTTGAGATCACTGTTCATTTTAATTTTCTTTAAAGTTGATTTTGCAATCAATGTTCACTACACAAAGACGATGTTCTAGGAAACAAATGAAATGGGGTATTTCTACCTTGTCACATTTTTTATCCTCCTCCTTAAAGATAATCATGGAAGTATTTGAGTGAAAGAGAATGAGAGCCTAAATGTTTGAGAATAACCTGTAGTCTTGAAGGGCTATGATAGACCTAAAATTTCCATTAGAAAATATTAGTAGATAATTCTTTTCTATAATTAATAAATCCATTAGACATACTATCTTTCACTTGACATGAGTTTTTACATTGAATTTATATTTCTGGTCAGGTTCTCTTTGGTCATCTTAAAATGTATCCCCTAATAGACAGGTGGCCCAGGATAAGGTACTTTCTTATCTACCATTCAGCCTTTGCTGAAGTTTCCAGACAATGTCAGCCACTGCGACCACCAACCCATCCATCTCTTATGGGAACCTCTTTCCAGTTCTGAGTGAATCTCCATTTGGGATCTTTCTGTATATCTTCTGTTTCTCTGTCTTTCTAAATCAAGAACTTCCACATTACAAATTGTCTCTCTCTCTCTTTTTTTTTTCTTTTCGGTAGAAGATAAGAATATTGGATAACATTCCTATTTGTAACTATTTGGAACGCCAAATAATCACTGGAAAATGGTCACAGGTAAGGAGGTCAGAACATGGTAAAATAAAATAAACAGGTTAAGTTATACATTAATTGAGCTTAACTTCTTGTTCTATAGAACATTCATTAGTTTTCTTGATGCCAAATGCCCAGCCAGATGTTGCTCCTGATCTGACAACAATGTGATTCTGCAATACGTTTGTGCTTGCTTTATGATGTCCCCGCCCCCATTTAGCCTGGTCTTATAGTTAATGTTCATTTTTAAAGCTCTGGAAAAAAGCTATTATATATATATATATATATATATATATATATATATATATATATATATACCATTTTAAAAACTAAGTTCCCTGAAAATATTGAGGTGTTTACATTGTATGTTAATAGAGAGTTAAAGTGGCTGTTAATGATATTAAAAAAAAAAAAAGTAGTTTTCATGCAGCCACTATGGGAAATAGTGTGGAGGTTCCTCAAAAAATTAAAAATAGAACTACCAAATGATCCAGCAATTCTATTACTGGGTATCTATTCAAAGAAAATGAAAACATTAATTTGAAAAGATATGTGAACCCTTACATTCACTGCAGCACTATTTACAATAGCCAAGATACAGAAATAGCCTAAATGTCCACTGATAAAAGAATAAAGAAGATGTGATATAGGGGTGCCTGGGTGGCTCAGTCGTTAAGCATCTGCCTTCGGTTCAGGTCATGATCCCAGGGTCCTGGGATTGAGCCCTGCATTGGGCTCCCTGTTTGGCAGGAAGCCTGCTTCTCCCTCTCCCACTCCCCCTGCTTGTGTTCCCTCTCTCGCTGTCTCTCTCTCTGTAAAATAAATAAATAAAATCTTAAAAAAAAAAAAAAGAAGAAGATGTGATATAAACACACACACACACACACCATGGAATATTACTCAGCTATAAAAAGAAGGAAATAGACGAACCATGAGAGACGATGGACTCTGAAAAACAAACTGAGGGTTCTAGAGGGGAGGAGAGTGGGAGGATGGGTTAGCCTGGTGATGGGTATTAAAGAGGGCACGTTCTGCATGGAGCACTGGGTGTTATGCACAAACACTGAATCATGGAACACTACGTCAAAAACTAATCATGTAATGTATGGTGATTAACATAACAATAAAAATTAAAAAAATAAAAAGAAGGAAATACTGCCTTTAGCAAAAACATGGGTGGACCTTGAGGGTATCATGATTATAAATTAAATAAGACAGACAAAGAAGGACAAATGCCACAATTTCACATATATATAGAATCTAAAAAACAAAACAAAACAAACAAAACAAAACCCAGACTCATAGATACAGAAAACAGATTGGTGGTTGTCAAAGGGGAAGAGAGTTGAGAAGGAGGTAAAATGGATGGGATCAAGAAGTACAAACTTGTATTTATAAAACAAATAAGTCATGGGGATCTAATGTACAGCATGGTGAATATAGTCAATAATATTGAATTAACTTTGGTGACAGATGATAACTACATTTATTGTGGTGATCATTTCACAATACATACAAATGTCAAATCACTATGTTGTACATCTGAATATATCCAAATATAATATGGCATATTATTTACCTCAATTATTAAAAAGTAACTTTCAAAGCATAAATTGATTTTATTTTCATAAATTTCACTTATACTTCAGCACTAAATATAACTTGAATCAATATAAAAAAGAGAGCTGGTTATTATAGATTGCCTATTAAGAACTTTACACAGGACAGTCCACTATATATGGCCAAGGTAGTGGCAGTGATATGTTTCATTTAATAATAAAAAGAATATTGTAATGAAAAAAATGAATCACCAACAAGAAATCCTGTTAGGGCAAATGTACAATAGTTTATGTTTGAAAGAAAAAAAATGCACTGAGCCCTTTTTTGGTCCCACTATCATGCAACTCTGTAGATAGAAACCACTTAATAAGTAAGAACATTTTATAATGATATTTATTTATATTTTAATAATATAGAAGTAGTCCAAGATTATTCTTGCTTCATTCCAATTTTATTTTGTAGTGAAAAGAAAATCTTATATGTATACATATATACATATATGTAATAAGTCATAGCCTGCACTCAAACAAATTCAGAGCTTATGTTTGTAAGTTCTTTACATATTAAAGAATACCACATATTACAAAAAAGAATAAGTGATGGATGAAGGTGAATTGTCTTTAGGAAAAAAAAAAATAAAACTTCCTTCTATTATGAAAAACATCTATAATTCATCCTTCAAAGTGTCCCAACTATGTGGGTGTTATATATCTTGATACTTAGACCAAATTAGGTTTTCCTTTTTTTCTCTTTTTTCTTGGTTCAATAGTTATTTTTTGAGGTCCCACACTTAAAAATATTTTTAGCTGAATTACATTCACTGAATTCATTTACATTATAAAGACAATACATGTTCACTTTAGAATGTGTGGGAACTACTTTCTCTGTCCCAGAGAGTCCTCCTTTATTTTTTTCAATGTTTACTGACTGCCTACTATGTGCAGGATATTCTGCTAAATTCTATGGATAAAAAATAATAATAATAAAAGTAAAAAATACATGGCTACTACAGTAAGAAACGTATAGTCCTAGTGGTGGAGTTGGACAGTTGATGAGGAAGTTAAAAATCTGTGTGGCAAAGGCCATACTAGGGGGAGGGGCAACAGAGGTATTAATCTTGTCCTGGAGCTCAAGGAAGAATTCCTGGAGAAAGTAACATACACTCTGCAACATCTGCAACCATGAGATAATTAACTTTTCTCCAAGTCTCTTCCCACAGATATGTATGTTAAAACAATACATTTATTTAATTGTATTTTACCATATTTGCATTATATTGCAGCAAATGTGGTTTTTATAAGAAATCCCCCTTTCCCTAATTCTCCCTCCGCAAAGTGTTTCCTACCAGTGCTCCTTGATTCCTTAAAAGGCTTTGGCATATCTGTGTATCTCATACTACTGATTGTAAGATGTCAATTTGGGGGAAAGTAACAGGATTAGAAAGGCAAATCTAGTCTAGAGAATAAAGCTATTGGGAAAAAAATCTCAAAAACACTTTTTATATTATCTTTTCTTCTATTTTCTAAGTTCACTAAGAAAGTGCCCATTTCTTCAGTCCAAAGACTGCTATTTAATACACTCAGGCCCTAGCTAACAAGTGATTTGATGATGCTCCTTCAAGAATGAAGCAAACAACAAAATGCTGTCAACGTCAAAGACACAGGGATAAAAACAATAAATGAGTTGCAGTGTTCTGCCACCTAGGTATTTTTTGCTTCCCTTACCGATGGTCAAAATGAACCCATTTTGCTGACTATTACTAAAGTGAAGGACTTAGGGACCCTTAATTTAAAAAAAAAAGGAGCCTATTTCATTCCACAAATATTTTCTAACACATTTTAGATTTGAACTGAGCTTCTTAATCTGTGATGTATTTTGCCTCAACTACCGATTATTTCTAATATAAAAATCATAATAACTCAACATGACAAATTTGGCTAAATTTATTTTATTTTATTTTATTTTATTTTTTAAAGATTTTATTTATTTATTTGAGACAGAACGAGAGAGAGAGAGCACATGAGAGGGGGGAGGGTCAGAGGGAGAAGCAGACTCCCCGCCGAGCAGGGAGCCCGATGCGGGACTCGATCCTGGGACTCCAGGATCATGACCTGAGCCGAAGGCAGTCGCTTAACCAACTGAGCCACCCAGGCGCCCCCAAATTTGGCTAAATTTAAATACAAACATAAAATGACATCTATAATATCTTTATTCCCTTAAGATAGTAAGAGCTGAACTCTCTGAAACAGTAATAGGCCAGGAACTACTTGAAATGCTTTTCCTAAACTCACTTGGTCCTCATAAGGAACGTATAAGGTAACTTCAATTATCTCTTTTTTGTAGAAGAGAAGACTAAAGCATAGAGAGGTTAAGTAACTTACTCAAGATCACACAGCCCGTAAACGTCAAAGTCAGGATTCAAACACACTCAGCCTGGCTCCAGCGTTGGCATTCCAAACAACTGTGTCAGTACCTCGACACATATATGCCTTGTCGCTTGTTTTCAAATATCGCTCTACTGATCATGTTCCCCCTATATCTCTGTGTGTGACTCAGAAGTTATGCTGTTACCAAAAGTCTTACCCACACTACATGCAAAAATTAGTATTTTAGCTGTAGTTTTCCTTATGTGTCATTGATTAAGGCAAGGCTTCTAAGACCCATGTTCTCTTTAGTACCTTTTCTCCAACTAAACCACCCAATTAAATCTGTTGCCATGCTTACCTGGCAGGGGGATATGGGCCTCTGCTGTTTCTGCAGCAGTTCACAGTGATGTTCTTTTCTTTGAGGCCCTGCTTTGCTGTGCATTTCCTTTGCCCTTCCTACTGGAAGTGCCTCATTCAGCAGCTGTTTGAGGGTCTTGTTATCAGCCATTCTGCTGGTCTAGCTATGCCAGAAAAAAAGTGGAGTAGCAAGGCACCCCTGTCTCAGTCACGGTGGAGGACTTGATGGTGGGACTGGTTTTCTAAATTGAGTTAGAAATACAGGCCTTTTGTTTGCGAGGAACTTTGTACCACACCGACATTGCAGCCTCTTTCCAAGACTACAGATGTGTGCCATAGTTCATGCCATGGTTCTCAAGCTCAGTGAGCTCAGTGACCCATACCGTCTTGGTGTACAACTGTAAAGTATGCCATGAGTATTTTCTTATAAATCATAAGGCAACGGAAATTGTGACTAATTCGCTTTTAGGTATTATACCAGATTTCAACAATATTATGGTCGTTTCCTTAAGTAGAAAATTAAATGCATGGGATAATTACAGCTAGCTGGCCAGACAGTTAGCTGTCTTTAACACTGCATCTGCCCATGGGAATGTACTGCTCATGTGAGTCAAAGGAGAGAAGAGATGAAGTGCTTCTCCATTTGTTGGTCAATGAATGGCGTGAGACCATTTGCAGGCCCTGGTGTATCAGAACTGGTCTCCCAGCAAGTGGTTTGCTTGGAACTCCAACCCAAAGTATGCGATATAATCTAATGAAGTCTAAATTTATGCTTGATGTACAGTTAATGATCATATTAAACAAAAGCTGAAAGGAACTCTGGAGATACTATTTACAAAGATGTCTGCCTGCTACTATTTAGTGTTGATGCTTACTTCCATTTTGTCCAGGAGAATCCTTTGTCACATGTCGAATGCCTCTAATAGACAGTGGAGTATATCGGAGCTTCATGCTTATCAGTAAACCTACACCGGCTCTGCAACTCAGTCTAGGACTTTTTCTAAGACCTTTCCAATGTGTCTAGGCAGAACTTCCTTGAATCCTCTTTTGAATCTTCTAACAATCTTTTGAATTGATAGAATTGCTTTCATATCCTCTGTACATCCATAATTCTGGCTGTATAAAATACATTGAAAGATAAGAGACCTCTCAGGAAAGCCAACTTCACCGCATTGGTCATGAAGAATGAGTCAACTCCAGTGCACCACTTGGTGATAGAATAGGGGCTTCTGGATCATGATACTTTAAAATGGTATTCTTCAGACATTAGGGATTACACTGTGCTGCTAAACTTACACAATCATTTTTTCTTTAAAAGACAGAGCAAATTAAAAAAGTATGATAATAAATCAAAAAATCCCCACAGAAATGTAAAATACATCACTGAAAATGTTCCTCCCTTTAAAATGATAATAGCTTCAATGGGCCATTATCATCTGAGGTAAAGCGAATTAGACACTACCTGTCAATGAGTGTTTAGGGATTAGTAACATTAATACATGGCATACATCACTGAAGCAACATATCATAACATCCCATTTGCGACAGCAACTGTCTGAGGCATAAATATTTACTTAGGGAATCACTGATGTATGTGTCATTACCACGTTAGCAATACCTGATATTATGTCTCTGGGTGATTGATGACTTCTTAATCTCTGAACTCACTTTGACTCTTTGGGCCTGGATTGTTGGCCCTAGAAATTGTTACAGCTCTTTCTGAATTGTTCTAGTATGCTGTATGAAATTGATTTTTGAGTTAATTATACATAATGGGCATCGGGAAATATAAATATGAGCCATTCCAAGTTAGGGTGTAGTTAGGGTGAATTGCTATGTAATTTGAGTACCTACATGACATAAATATATATGTAATTAATTATTTTAACCTGGAGTGGATAATTCCAGTATGTAGCATCGCCTATAGAGAAAATGTGTATGGTGTCACATAAAATGGATGTGATGAACATAGTGAAATACCTAAGAGCAATAGTGGTAAACAGGCATCGCCACCCTGCTGTGAGTAACTCAGAAGGCAGGTGCTCATTCAAAGGAGACTGAAACGATGTATTAGAAAAGTTTAACTCAGGGAAGGTGGGGGAGTAGTGACAGCATACACAGTATTTACTAACTTGCCCCGAAACCTATTTGTAAAGAAGTCATGTGTTTTTTACTATCTCTATTCATTAAATGTACAGGATATAATTTGGAATAGCTAATTGTTCATGAGAAACAATGACCCCATTTTATATCTGTGTGGGCAAAAGATGGGAATTGAAAAGTCAGAGGAACTGTATTTGCCTTTCTCCAATCTGCTACTAGATTACAATAATCATGAACATTTTTCCACTTGGTAAACAGTGAATGCTGCTAGGTTCTTTCTCTAGTGGTCCCGGGACATATAATTTACAGGAATCCTATCAAGGAAAATGTAAGACAGAAATCAAACAATGTTAATATCAGCAACGAGGCTTGAGTTTTGCTAGGTCCTGTGCTAAGTATTTATCTAAATGTTGCCATCATTTAATCCCATCAAAATTCATGCATGGAAAATATTATTATCGACATTTACATATAAGAGGGTAAGCCTAACAGAGGTAAGGTAACTTGCACAAGTTTTCAGAGTTAGTGTGTTGGAGCTGAACTCAAACCCAGGGCTACCTGACTCCAAACTTGGTTTTTCACTTTGCTTTGATTGGATAAGGAATCTAAGAAATGTAGGGATATATAATCCTTATTAGCCTGTATTTTAAACTAAAACATTGATTTTGCTTTGGGGAGTGAAGAACCAGAATGATTCAATGAGATCTACAGCTTTTGCAAAGCTCTGAAAAGTAAAAGCAACTCCAGGACAGGACACTAGGACAAAATGCCAGTTCTGATTCTGTTTCTTTATCCTAAGTGTTGCAGCTCCTCGGTATTTATTTCAGGCCTTAACTCATGGGGCTTGTTTAATTTAATTAAAACCTTCCTCCCCAAATACTTTTGTGTTTATTTTTGTGTACACTTATTTTTGTGTACTTATTAAGGATCTTTATGCTGCAAATGAAAGGTAGGGTTTAGCTTTAGGCAAATTTGGTTGGGACGCTCAAATGATACCACCAATGACCTGGTTTCTCTCACTCTCTCTGAGATATAATCCTCAGGCTCCAAATGATAGCCCCTTATCCCTGCCACATGCAGCCCTTCTGGGCTTTCCAATTGCTGGTCTGAACACCTCATATTCTTACACCACACCATCCAAGGAAAGGAAATGATCCCTTCTGGTAGAAGAGAGGAACAACCTTTTTTTAATTTTTATTTTATTTTATTTTATTTTATTATTCTGTCCCAGGGAAACATTTTCTTATGGTCATTGGCTTTGATTGGATTATGTGCCTTAAACCAGTCAATGTAACTACACAGTTGACAGGTAACCAGTGATATCTGATATCTGGGCTATCCAGCGACAGAAAGAAAAATTTTAATTTGCATACCTAAGCAGTTTACTTGGACCTACACGCTAACAGTTTGCCATTCTAACTGATCCTCATTGTAACTGACTCCCATACCATAATGTCAGCTGAATTTTTTCAGTCTGCAAATGCAACAAGAAAAAGTGACTCCTGAACCTTTAACACAAATACCTGTTAGTTTGATGTTTGGAGCTAAGCTTTCTCTCAATTGGTAGGCCCAATTTTGATTCTAAATACTTTTATTAAAAACAAAACAAAACTTTCTCATCCCACTCCCAGTTTTCTATCTGGAAAGAAACCTTTGAAGTAATCAAAACTCTTCACTAGCAACATGAATTTTTAATCAATTATGGAGGGTTATTATGAAGCAATCAAATTTAAAATATAAACTACTAGCAGCAAACTTGATTTTTAGAGGTCTAGATCTAAGTCATTTTTGGCATGCTTAGTTAAAACCTTGCCTCAAATGGGAACAGTCCGATATTTTTTTCCTTAAGCTATGTCATATGACTTTTGTTTTGTTTTACTTAGATATAGTTGAAAGGAGCAGATAATCATAGAGAGACCTCATTACCATCTCTACCACCTGCTCACTCATGAATAATTTAAACTAGGCCAGCTATTCAAGGTTTATTTTTTCCCCTCTTTTTTCATAAAATACATGTTATATTGTAATGCTCCAGAAAATGTAATTCACTTTCCATTTTAAAGAAACTCAACTAAAATTGATAAAAATTAAAGAAAAAAAAGAAAGTAAAAGATCTATGAAGGTACTAGTTTCTTTTATGTAATAGTTCCTGGATAATATACCAGCACTGATTAATAAAACCTGATCAGGGAAACAGTAGTCATTATTCAACTCATTTAACTAACTGGCAAATGTATATAGCTTGAAAATTGGCACCTCATGGAGAAAAAAAATTTAAGTAAGGAACATAGATACATGATCTTTGTTCTAATTATCAAATTAAACTCTCTTTTTTGGTCATGATTAAACTCTTTTAAGTTAAATATCTTGTGATCCTCAAACACTATAAATTTAATGAAAAGAGGGAAAAATAATAGGCTTGTGTAAGATCCATATGGAGGGTTAGAAAATGTTTTTAAGTCTTTAGTTCCTTAGAAAACTAATTCCTTTAGTATTGATTGCTTATAAGCTTTAAATATATTTCTGCATGGAATGTGTCTTCACCTGCTCACTCAAACTTAGGAAGTTTATTTACTATCATCTAACTCAGGGGTCAGTAAACCATGAACTATCGGTTGTCCACCTATTTCTTTTTAATAAAGTTTTATTGGAACACAGTTATACTTATTTGTTTACATTATGGCTCCTTTCTTTTTGCACCATCAGAATTAAATGGTTGTGACAAAGGCCAATGGCCTGCAAGCCTAAACATTTGCAGAAAAAAAAAAAAAAAGTTTGCAGGCCCTTGATTTAATTTTCCTCCAAAAACTTAATATACAGAAAGCACTTCCTTTGAAAATATTTCATTTATGAACCTTCCTGACAGATTTTTGTACATTGATTTGGTATCCTGTGACCTTTCTGAATTCATTTATCAGTTCTAGTAGTGAGTCTTTAGGTGTCCATGTATAGTATGTCATCTGCAAATAGTGGAAGTTTTACTTCTTTCTTACCAATCTGGATGCCTTTTACTTCTTTTTGTTGTCTGATTGGTGTGGCTAGGACTTCCAGTATTGTGTTGAATAGAAGCAGTGAGAGTGGACATCCTTGTCTTGTTCCTGACCATAGGGGAAAAGCTCTCAGTTTTTCACCATTGAGTATGTTTGCTGTGGGTTTCATATAAGGCCTTTATTATGTTGAAGTATGTTTCCTCTAAAACTACTTTGTTGAGGGTTTTTGTCACGAATGGATTTTGTACTTTGCAAATGATTTTTCTGCACTTATTGAAATGATCCATGGTTTTAATCTTTTCTCTTATTGATGTGATATATCATGTTGATTCATTTGTAAATATTGTAAAAAAAAAAAAATTTGTAAACTCTTGCATCCCAGGAATAAATTCCACTTGATTGTGGTGAATGATCTTTTTAACTTATTGTTCGATTTGGTTTGCTAATAATTTGTTGAGAAATTTGCATCTATGTTCATCAGAGATATTAGCTTGTAGTTCTCTTTTTTTGTTGTGTCTTTATCTGGTTTTGGAATCAGGGTAATGCTGGCCTCCCGGAATGAATTTGGGAGTTTTCCTTCCTCTTCCGTTTTTTGGAAAAGTTTGAGAAGAATAGGTATTAACTCTTCTTTAAATGTTTAGTTAAATTCACCTGTGAAGCCATTGAGTTCTGGACTGTTGTTTCTTGGGAGTTCTTTGATTACTGATTCAATTTCCTTTCTGGTAATTGTTCTGTTCAAATTTTCTGTTTCTTCCTGTTTTAGTTTGGTAGGTTGTATGTGTCTAGGAATTTGTCCATTTCTTCTAGGTTGTCTTGTTTGTTGGCATATAATTTTTCATAATATTCTCTTACAATCCTTTGTATTTCTGTGGTGTTGGTTGTTATTTCTCCTCTTTCATCTTTGATTTTGTTTATTTGAGTCCTCTCTCTCTCTCCTTTTTTTTTTTTTTTATTAGTGTGGCTAAAGATTATCAATTTTGTTGACCTTTTTCAAAGAACCAGCTCCTGTTTTCATTGATCTGTTCTATTGGTTTTTTTCAGTTTCTATATCATTTGTTTCTGCTTTAATCTTTATCATTTCTTGGACTTGGGTTTTGTTTGTTGTGCTTTTTCTAGCCCCTTTAGGTGTAAGGTTAGGTTTTTTATTTGAGATTTTTCTTGCTTCTTGAGGTAAGCCTGTGTTGCTATAAACTTCCCTCTTAGAAACACTTTTGCTGCATCCCAAAGATTCAGACTGTTGTGTTTTCATTTGTCTCCATGTATTTTTTGATTTCCTCTTTGCTTTTCTGGTTGATTCATTCACTGTTTAATAGCATGTTGTTTAAACTCCATGTATTTGTGCTCTTTCCAGATTTTTTTCTTGTGGTTGATTTCTAGTTTTATTGTACTGTGGTCAGAAAAGATGGATGGTATAACTTCGATCTTTTTGAAACTTGTTTTGTGACCTAATACGTGATCTATTCTGCAGAATGTCCCACGTGCACTTAAAAAGAATGTGTACTTTGCTGTCTTAGGATGGAATGTTCTGAATGTATCTATTAGGTCCAGTGTGTCATTCAAAGCCACTGTTCTTGTTGATTTTCTGTTTAGATGATCTGTCCATTGATGTAAGTGAGGTGTTAAAGTCCCCTACTATTACTGTATTACTATTGATTAGTTTCCTTTTATTTGTTATTAACTACTTTATGTATTTGGGTGCTCCCATGTTGGGTACATAAATATTTACAACTGTTATGTCTTCTTGTTGGGTTGTTCCCTTAATGATTATATAGTGTCTTTCTTGTCTTTTGTTACAGCTTTTGTTTTAAAGTCAATTTTGCCTGATATTAAGTATTGGTACCCAGGCTCTCTTTCCACAGTCATTTGCATGATAAATGCTTCTTCAATCCCTCACTTTCAATCTGCATGTGTCTTTAGGTCTGAAGTGAGACTCTTACAGGCAGCATATAGATGGGTCTTGTTTTTGTTTTTAATTTTTTGTTTTAATCCAAATGCCACCCTCTGCCTTTTGATTGGAACATTTAGTCCCTTACATTCAAAGTAATTATTGATATGTATGTATTCATTGCCATTTTGTTATTTGGTTTGTGTTTGTTTTTGTGGGTCTTTTCTGTTCCTTTCTTCCCTTGCTCCCTTCTCTCACCATAAGTTGGCTTTTTTTAGTGATCTACTTGAATTCCTTTCTCTTTATTTTTTGCATATCTATTACTGGTTTTTCATATGTGGTTACCATTAAGTTTGTATATAACATCTTCTGCATATAGCAGTCTATATTAAGTTGATGGTCATCTAAGTTTACATCCATTCTTTACTCCTCTCCTCCCCCACATTTTAGGTGGATGGTGTCATACTTAACTTCCCTTTATTTTGTGAGTCCTCTGACTGATTTTTACAGATATACTTATTTTTACTGCTTTTGTGCGTTCTACTTTTCTTACTTTACTTATGTTTTTTTCAGTCAAAGAGTACCCTCTAACTCTTCTTATAGGGCTGGTTTAGTGGTCATGAACTCCTTTAACTTTTGTTTGTCTGGGAAACTCTTTATCTCTCCTTCTATTCTGAAGGATAGCCTTGCTGGATAGAGCATTCTTGGCTGCAGATTCTTTCCCTTCAGCATTTTGAATATGTCATGCCATTCCCTTCTGGCCTGCAAAGTGTCTATTGAAAAATACATTGATAACCTTATGAGGTTTCCCTTGTATGTAACTGTTTTCTCTTGCTGCTTTTAAAATTCTTTCTTTATCACTGCTTGTGTCCATTTTAATTACTATGTGTCTTGGTTGTGGACCTCATTGGGTTGATTTTTTGGCGGATCTCTGTGTCTCCTTTGTCTGAATTTCTGTATTCTTCCCCAAATTTAGGACGTTTTCAGCTATTTTTTCTTCAAATAAATTTTCTACTCCCTTTTCTCTCTCTTCTTCAGGGATCCCTATAATGTGAATGTTATTGCACTTAATGGATTCACTTTCTCTAAGTCTATTCTCATTTTGATTATTTTTTTCTCTCACCTGCTCAGCTTGATTACTTTCCATTACTATGTCTTCCCTGTCTCTGATTCGTTCTTCTGCTTTTTCTAGCCTGCTGTTACTTTCATCTAGTGCATTTTTAATTTCAATTATTTTGCTCTTCAGCTCTGGCTAGTTCTTTTGTATCTCTGTGTAAAGGGTCTTACTGATGTCCTCCACTCTTTTCACAAGTCCAATATCTTTATAATCATTAATTTAATTTAATTTAAATTCCCTATCAGGCATATTACTTATCTTTGTTTCACAGCAAGATCCCTTGCTGTTATTTGTCCTGTTCTTTCATTTGGGACATATTTCTCTGTCTCCTCATTTTGTCTAATCCTCGGTGTATGTTTCTGTGTATTAGGAAACTAAGCTATGTCTCTTGCTCTTGAAAGTAGTGGGTGCGGCGTGCACTTTTAACAGGGTGGTGCTGGTCCTTTTCTGCAGAGAATTCAAAGCTGCTGCTCAGACCAGGCATCCCGATATACTTTGCAAAGTGTGCATGGTGAGGGCCTCTGTGGCTGCAAGTCCTGTGCACTGGTCCTCTTCCATAGGGGATGCACAGCTGCCACCAAGACTGAGGCTGGCCATGCCACTCCACAAAGCACAGGTGTCCTCCATGGAAAGTAACCTGCTGCCGCTGGACTGAGGCCTCATAAAGCACCCAGTCAGGAGACTAAGTGTTGGCAGGGTTTGCACCAGTCTTCTGGGGGAGGTGACTGCAGCTTGGGGATTGGCTGGGCGGGATGGGATGCGGGATAAGCAAGTTAGGTGGTCAAGCTGGTGCCACGCTGGTTCCCACAGGTGGCCTGTGTTTATGTGGGGGGGGGGGGGCAGAGAATAGAAATGGAGCCTGCCAGCTCCCTTGTTCTAGGAGAAGTCCCTCAGGGAACTCTGAGATTAGTAAATAACTCTCTGTCCCATATGCTCCAGGCATTTTTCCCCAAACTGCTGCTTCGATGCTGTATCTCTGCAGGCTGTTTGTAGTACTCTCTTTAAGGGAGGGGACTCTGCTTTCTATGGCCCTCCTACTCTCTCAGAGCCAAGCCCACTGATTTTTTTAAAGTTTCAGGCTTTAAATCCTCCTGGTTCTAAGAACTCATGAAATTCAACCCCTCCGATTTTCAAAGGGAAATTCTATGGGGATTTGTCTACCCCATGCAGGCTTCGCAGTGCGGCAGTGTGATAATCTCCATGGCCTCAGCTCCCTCCCTCAGGCGGCCAGACCCACGGGGTTTAGCTCCCCACTAAATCTCCATCCTTCCTATCCTCTTCCCTAGGACGTGGCCTCTTCTCTACATTTAATTGTAGAGTTTGTTCTGACAGTTTTCAGGTCATTTTCTGGGTTATTTACACCGATGTGAGTGTTTCTAGTTGTATCAGTGGGATGAGGTGAGTATAGGATCCTTCTACTCTGCCATACTGCCTGGAAGTGCCTTAGCCTTCTGTCATAATGTGCTAAAATAAATGCCCTCAAAAGATATTTATAAAAACAAATGATATCTGAGAGAAAAACAATATTTGGCACCATTTTCTTCTTTCAGAATTTTTTTTTTTTTTTAATTATCTGACCATT
Organism: Mirounga angustirostris; assembly: GCF_029215605.1. Lineage (NCBI taxonomy): Eukaryota > Metazoa > Chordata > Mammalia > Carnivora > Phocidae > Mirounga > Mirounga angustirostris. The sequence continues at coordinate 83,335,662 of NW_026991720.1, read as the reverse complement.
AGGAGGTTCTAAGTACTAACAATGCTAACTAGGAGAGTTAGAAATGGCACATGCCTGGAGGTAAATAGATCAAAAGAAGAACCTGGCACGTGAAGTGACCAACTCCAAACAGATCTCCATATTTGAGTCAAAATTGCTTTATTGTTTTCAGGCAAACAACTTAAAATAACCCCTGAAAAGCCTGGCTTGATGCAAGACACTCTATATTCCATTCATTCCCCCATTTTTTTTTTTTTTTTTTTTTTTGCACACTGGCTTATGAAGAAATAGACATATAGATGAAAGAACAATGGGTTAGAACTTCAGAAACTTAGTTTCTGGTCCTGACTCTGTCCCTAACATTTAAATTATCAGGGTTTCAGTATTTTTTGGTTAATAAGTGTCACTTTCTCTTTTATCTTTTTTAAATTTATTTTTTACTTGAGTATAGTTGACATATGAAGTTACAATAGCTTCATAGACCTACATACAACATAGTACGACATAGTGATTCAAAAACTCTATATATTATCCCAAGCTTACCACAATTGTGGTTACCATCTGTCACCATACCATGCTACTACAATACTATTGACTGTAATCCTTATGCTGTACCTTTTATTCCCATGCTTGGTTCATTCCGTAACTGGAAGCCTGCATCTCCCATTTCCCTTCACCCATTTTGCCCATCCCCTCACCCTGCTTCTCTTTGGTGATTTTCTAGGTCAGTTTGTTTGTTTGTTTTTTGCACTGTTATTCCACAGAGGTCAGTACGTATTCCATAACTCAGAAGTTATGAGTCTGTGGAGAAGTGGGGGGAGAGGTGGCTTAGTCTCCAAAGTCTGGATTTTTTTTTTTTTATAACTACTGGAATTCCATATGTTTTATTTAAGAGAAAAAGTCCATTTCTAGTAAAAGTTTGAAAATCATTGGTTATGCAATTTCATAGTCTCCTACATGCTTGAAATTTTATTTTGCATTAGTTCAAACTGTTCAAGGGCGTTAGTAGATTATCTCTATTTAACAAAATATCCATAAACCCCTAAAATATTAAATTATAAAATTAGAAAAATGCATAGCCGATTTGTAAGTCATTTGGTCCAGCTGTCCTAATTTTTTTCTAATACAACTAGAATGGGGCATCTAGCCTCTCTTTTTAATTAACTTTGTTTCTACACTATAATTAGACAATGTATTACCTATTCCTATTTTGGCAAATAGGAAAAAAAAATTTTTAAATATAAACCCCATTATCTTAACATTAAGATGTGAATTTTGAAGATTTTTTTCTCGTATTTTTTATAAGAATTTTAAGCAATTTTAATCATTTAGCATTTATAATTTTATATCATGTTTTTAAAAACTTAACATATACTTTTCATATTTTGTATTACTATACATCTCATGACCATGATTTTGATGGTTGTGTTTTACTTATCAATCCACTATCTGATAACTGAGTGTTTTGCTGAACTAATTATGTTTCCTCCTCTTTTGTTATGCAATGAAAATATTATATAAATAGCTTCTTCCAAAGTTAATATTATTTACTTTGACATAGTTTTTTTCAGAAATGGGAGCATTGTGTACAAGAGGATGAATATACGGCTGAACGCTTTCCTATAGATGATGTAATGATAGACATTGGTGTGACAACATGTGAGGATGTCTGGACTGATTGCTAGTATCTTCTTGACCACTTTTGGTGGCAAGGGGCTCAAGATATACAAAGAAGATGTACAAGCGACAGTTACAGGTTTGGAAGCGGAAATAAAACCAGTTTCCTTAGAAGTTATGATGAGTTTACTTTCTCAATAACAAACAATTGTTATCACTTTTTTTTAACATTCTGTTTTTGCAATAGAATTTCATATATTCTCTCAAATCTTCAGCTTATCCTTTGCTTAGAGGACAACAGTTTGTTTCTGTAAATCAAGGAGAAGAATCACATAGATTGGGATACCTTTTATGATTAGAATAATTAAGAAAATAGACTAGTGGTAAAAAAAAAAGTTAAGCCACTACTTTTCTATCGCAATTGTTTAGGTCTCTTTGGAATTATATATTAAATAATGTAAAATACTATTTTGTATATATATTTGTATTAATTTATTTACCAAATATATTTATATAAATCAGTACTTTTTATTAACGTAAATATAATTATTTAATGTTATTAAACTATATGCAGTATGTATAAATAACAGATTAGTAATAGGTGATATAATATAAAATTAATTGAACACAGTGAAACTTCATGGGGCTATGCTCACAGGGCATTAAGACAAAGGATTAACACTGAAAAATTAAGTCCAAAGAAATAAAAAAATGTTCTTAAAATATCAGAAAGATTTAATGACTTTATGAGGATTGTTGGAGCACATCTCTTGGAGGCATTTAATTGTGTTCTCTTTGCTAGTCTTAGGTGGAGTAAGAGGAAGAAGAATAACAGAATGTAGGAAAGAAGATGGGCTCTTTTAAGTGACGGTATAATCAGTATAAATATCTCAGTCTGTCTATACATTTTGTTAGCCTACAGGTTTTTCTTTTTTTTTTTCCATTTTTACTTAGCTATTCCTCTAGGAAATCAGATTATTTTATCTACAAATTCAGCATTGTGCCTTTTTTCAATTCACCAGAATATCAGAAACCATCCCTTTCAGAGTAGTTGAAGACATCTTTTCAGCTGTGATGATAGGGATCACCCCCAGGTATTGAGTATGTATTACTACACATGTAGGATATTAGTTTTCTGCTGTGATTCAACCTGACTGTTGCCATAAGCAGCCTTGAGCTTCTAAAATAACTCTCCTATGAATGTTCTCTTGAGTTTACTTACCTGGAGATCATTTTCTCTAGGTCATGACATTCTAATTCAGCTCGGATCTTCTGGAATCAGTGAATAGTTTTTAGAGAGAGTCTCATCCTTCACCCTTATTTTATGAATGAAGAAACTAGGGTCTAGGGAACTGAAATGACTTGCCCAACCCCCTACAGAAAGTATGCAGAACTAAGAGATCCCAAGTTCCATCTATAGAGAATAATAAAGAAGGTAGTTTCCCCAGATGTCAGTGGAATTCCTTGACCATCTTTCAGCATCTGTCCAACACACTGTTGGAAGAACAGCCCACATTCCACCAATTCCCTGAGAAATATTTAGTTATGATCTTCTTCTTCTTCTTTTTTTTTTTAAAGATTTTTACTTATTTAACAGAGATAGCACAAGTAGGCAGAGCGGCAGGCAGAGGGAGAGGGAGAAGCAGGCTTCCTGCTGAGCAGGGAGCTCGATGCTGGGCTTGATCCCAGGACTCTGGGATCATGACCTGAGCCAAAGGCAGCCGCCTAACCGACTGAGCCACCCAGGCATCGCCCCTGGTCATGATCTTCTCTTCCAAATTCTTCATTTGATGTTATTTTATGCTATCTGGTATTGTATGTTTTTAAAATAGCTTCATAATCAAGTAGATTATTAAGTTCTGGTAAGTAGACTGGCCTACACAAATATGAAGGCTATATATAACACTTAATGAATTTTTCCAATGTGACAGATACTTTGCTAAGCAATTTACTCATATTATCTCACTGAGTTCTTACTACTACACCCTGAGGTATAATTATCCCATCCCATTTTACATATATTTGTTGAGATTTCAGCAACTTGCTTATGCCTGATTTCACTTAATAAATACCTTTTGTTCATGATGATCACAGCATTTCACAATCACAGTCATTCATGATATTTCAAATTGAAGTAACTTGAGTCCACATACTCTGACTCTATCATTTCACAGATAAACCTACAAAATAAGTCTGTATATGACTGTTGACCAGAGTAGACCAAATATAGCTTAGCAATTATGGAAATTACATTTCTTTCCTTACTTGTATGCTATGAAATTTTCTTACATAGGCAAAGGAAAAAGAGATTAAAGAAATAGTTTTGGGCGCCTGGGTGGCTCAGTTGGTTAAGCGACTGCCTTCGGCTCAGGTCATGATTCTGGAGTCCTGGGATCGAGTCCCGCATCGGGCTCCCTGCTCAGCGGGGAGTCTGCCTCTCTCTCTGACCCTCCCCCCTCTCATGCTATCTCATTCTCTCTCTCAAATAAATAAATAAAATCTTAAAAAAAAAAGAAATAGTTTTATAAATTTGGCAATCTGAGGAGAGAGATAAAATTAAACTACTCCTTCCTAACTTAAAAAATATTGTGACTCTCTATCTGATCTATCACAAAGGGCTGAATTGTCAACCAAGCTCAAAGAAAATGGAGGTTTACAAGACAGAAGTCTCGGCTAACACCACATCAATGTCCGGAAGGCCAGAAATCAGTCAGGCATAACTTCTTAAATCCTTTCCCAACACTGTGATGCATTTTGGATTTGGAGAGAGAAAAGCTAACTGCATGACATACAGGATAGCCCAGGGAAGCCTATTAATTCAGGGATCTCATATTATACACCTTAGAAATTACTTAATGAGATGGACTATTAACTTTTATTCTCCAGTGGGTCTGTGTGTAATAAAAGAAAAAGGGGCAGTTTGATTACAATAAGTAATCCAGACAAACAAGGTAAGATTGCTAAAATGATTTCTCAGATAAGAAATCCTTACATTGACTCTGCAAGACCTTTTTATCTTGCAGCTAGTGAATTCTGTCACTGTTTACAAGGAGGTGTGGCCAAGATTAAAAAGTTTCAGGCTATAGGGAGGAGGGAGAAACCTAGTTCTTAACCTTATCTTCCCACTTAACAAAGTAGAAATAAACCTGCAAACAATTGGGAATAAAAATATTATAGTCTTCTAAGTAATGATTATTAGCATCTAATAAATGCAATGCAAGAAAAAAGTAATTTGAGTGTGAAAATGCTACCTAGGTACAGTAATATCACCTCACAAGTATTACAAAGTAGGAAAATATGTATTTATTTGAATGTCTTTTTAGAGTAGAGCTGCCAAATAAAATACAGAACACTTAGTTAAATTCAAATTTCAAATAAACAACAAATTTTATTTTAGTATAAGTGTTTCCCATGCAATATTTAAACTTATATTTTGTTCTAACAACCCTAACTGGAAATCCTGTATTTTTATTTGCTAAGTGTGGCGACCCTACTTTAAGGTCATACACTGGAAGTAGTACAATGTAATGATTAGAGTGAGGGCTCTGAAGCCAAACTATTTGGAGTCTGATACTGACTTTGCTATTTACTAACTATGTGACTGCCCAAATGATTTACTGTTCCTAGGTCTCAGAGTTCCTTACCCGTACAAATGGGAGGTTTTATGAGGATAAATGATAAAATACATGGCAAACACTTAAAACATACAGTATGCTTGAGTAAAGATACTCAGAAGAAAGTACTATATGGAAAGTTAGCTGGATTGTGAGTACCTTAACTTTTCTATTTCTACTTATAAATAGAAAATTTCTACTTCAGTATGGCTATTTGGATTTCATCTATATATTCTTCTAAAGCAGAAATATATTCATTGTTTTCAGAGTCATATAAATATTAAACACCACATTTTGTTTGTTTAGTGAGTGTTTGCCTTGCCTATATTACGTGAAATATAAGAGAGTAAAGGGTCACAAATCTCTCATAACAGAGCCTACCCGATGATCTACTTACATTTAATTGCATATTTTAGTGTGAGCATAATACTTCAAAATCTATACTTCTAAGACATATGAACTTAAGTCTGCAGTGGGAATGTAAAAAGAGCAATCAGAGTTAATCAGCAAAACATATAGGATAACTGATTTCAAAAAATGCAGAAATTCCTATTACCTGCTGAAATATACGTCCTAAATAAAAAACAAACAAAGAAAAACTGCTTCTCTTTGCAGGAAAGTTTTTCTTCTTTACCAAAGACAAATTAATTAAATTCTTCTCCAACATTCTCTTCAATATGCATAGTGATCACATTATATCTAAAGAAAGTTTAGTTTGATTGTTTCTTAAATATCAATATATTTTTAGAAATAAAACATGCACTTTTTGGTACACTTTAATTGTGAGAATAAAATATTAGGTATTGCAATCCACAGCATAAATTACCTTCTATCAGCTTACTCTTCTTATCAATTGTAATAATGCTCTGAATTTCTGAGTATTTTAAAACAGTGATTGAAGAATTGAAGTAGATTTCACAATAATTACTCTCTCAATAGAATGATGGATATGTAGATTAAATATAAATTATTAATATATATAATCCAAGCAATATTGAGTCATTTGAAGTGTACAGATAATTAACAATTGACTACATCCACACATTTTGTTATCAAAAAATTAAATATATGAGTTCTAGTGCTTTTTGCCAACAGTAGAATTGTATATCTACAGCAATCAGCAGGGATGTACAGTATTTGGTAATTTTTCCTAATAAGTTAAATTCATAAAAATTCTCTCTTTGAAGTTTGCCGGAGTATAGGCATATGCTTATTTTAGGAGAAATTTAATGCTAAAATCAACTGAAGTAAAGAACAGCTGATTCTGTGTTCTTGATGATAATATGAATGGATGTATGTAAGATTTTCCTTTTAAACAAATCTGGCCTCTTTACTGAACATTTTCTCCAAAGTTTCAGGCATAAAATCTGATATACTGAAATGGTCACTGTTCTCTTTATAATTCTAATTAGACAAGGAGTTGCCAGATGTTCTGATTGTCATAAGGCCTCCCCAGGATACAATATTGTCTGAAGTGTTTTGATTCTGTAGCAATGATAACACATAATCTGTGCAGAAGCACATTTCCCACTCCATTTTCAAAGCACACAATTAAGTTTTTTTTTTATGATTTTACCTCCTATTTTCAGAGAGGCAGTACACAATTCTGTATGTCCTTCTAGGTGTAATCATTGTTTTACTGAAACTTACTTCTTTTGCCTTTTTTGGGTGTTGCTACTTCTGTATTTACAACCTGTATGTCTATTTTTGTTGAAACCAAATAATGAACAAAAAGCACAAAGGGACCTCTTTACAATGTCATTATGCAGGCTAATGGAAAGGTAGATTGACAAACAACATTTCCAGTTCTCTGTGCAAGGACCCCAAGCTTACCTCTCAAGTTGCAATTATAGATTTTCTATGATGGATTCTAGAGAATTTGCTGTTAGGGATTTTTTTTTTTTTTTAATTAGTTGTTCCATTGAACATAAAGCCTATGATAGGAGTAAATTTTCTCAACTGGATAAGCTTTTCTTCCTCCCTTTCTCTTCCATCTGTCTTTCTTTTCTTTTTCCCTATAAATGAGGCCTTTGGAGAAAAGTACCAGAAATATTGGCATAACAAGAAGGGATACCCGGGGTGCCTGGGTGGCTCAGTCTGTTAAGCGTCTGCCTTCAGCTCAGGTTGTGATCCCAGGGTGCTGGGATGGGGCCCCTCATCCGGCTCCCTGCTTGGTGGAGAGCCTGCTTGCTGGCCGCTCCACCTGCTTGTGCTCTCTCTCTCTCTGTCAAATGAATAAATAAAATCTTAAAAAAAAGAAAAAGGGATACTCAAGGTCCTGGATAATGGAACATGTATCTTTGTGGTTACCCTGTTGTGTGCTTGTAGCTTGAGATCACAGATGATAAGGCATTTCTTAATTTACCCCATTACCATAGTCACTTCTGGCCACTCCTCATTTCTCTGGATCAGCTCTCTTCCTTTCTTTTAGATAAGATATTTAAGCTGTGTACTCCAAGTGTGAGTATGCCGTAACCACACTGCATATACCTTGGCAATGTAGCTAGGGAATGTTAGGAGCATCAAGTCCTAAACAAAATTCTTCCTTTCAATTTGGGAAGCATCTTCACTTTCTCAAAAAATACAGTTCTTTCACCTGCTCCATACCATTAGATTAGCATCTAGCTTTTTCTTAATTAAAAATGAATTCTGTATGTTTTTTGAAAATTCCCTCTTTAATTCATTACAGATTCATCTGAAGAACAACTGAGAATGTACTTTGATGTATGCTCTAGGGAAAACAACAACAACAACAAAAACCAAAAGCTATCCAATCTTTCATTCTACTTTGAACTAGGAGTGTTTAAACAAGGAGGCTTTTTGTTTGAGAATAATTTAAAACGAGGCTGAGAAAGGCCAGTTGGGATAATTTTCCCTTCACTGTGAGTGATTTTTAGTGTTAATGTTTGACTTTTTGAACCTTAGCTAGACTCCAAAAGATCTACATCTATTAGCCAGTGAAAATATGTGTAACATCATTCAGAGAGCCTGCACTGTTAAAACATATTTAATCCAATCCCAATTAGTAAAGTAAAAAATTTCATTACTTTTAATTCCATTTACTTTAATAATTGTGGAACACTCAGGGCGCCTGGGTGGCTCAGTTGGTTGGGCGACTGCCTTCGGCTCAGGTCGTGATCCTGGAGTCCCGGGATCGAGTCCCGCATCGGGCTCCCTGCTCGGCGGGGAGCCTGCTTCTCCCTCTGACCCTCCCCCCTCTCATGTGCTCTCTGTCTCAAATAAATAAATAAAATCTTAAAAAAAAAAAAAAAAAAATAATTGTGGAACACTCAGAAAATCTATGTTATTTTAAAAGGTCATGAAGTAGCCCTTTTTAAATTTGCTAATTTAAATATCAACTCATTTTCAGCACATGGGAAAATATAGAGTACGTCTTCTGGCAATTCAGAAATATTTATTGTAATTTCATCTCTCTCTTTAGTTATAAGATGAATAATATGCTCTCTTCACAGACATCTAATCCCCTTTAATCAGTCAAAAAGCTTTTATTACTGAACATATCTGTGCCCAACAGTAGTCCTAGGTACTATGTGGGCTTAAAAAATAAAATGAGCAAGAACACTATCCACCACTTAAAAGCACTTATAATCTAATAATAATAAGTAGTTAACATTTATTGAAAGCTGGAGTAGCTATATTAATTTCAGGCAAAGTAGACTTCCCAATGAGGAAGATTATCATGGATAAATAGAGCATTTGATAATGATAAAGGGATCAATTCTGCAGGAAAACACAATAATCCTAAACATGTATGCACCTAACCAAAGAGCATCAAAATATATAAGGCAAAAAATAACAGAACTGAAGGAGAAATAGATAATCCACTCTTAGAGTTGGGAGAATACAAATCCTTTTCCCAATATCTGAAAAATCAAACAAGCAGAAAATCAGTAAAGAAATACTTGACCTAAATGGCAACATCAATCATTTTAACCTAATTGACATTTATAGAATATTCCAACCAGCAACACTAGGATACATATTTTTCTCAAACTCATATGGAATATTCACAAAGATGGACCAAATTACAGGCTACAAACATCCCTTAACAAATTCAAAATAATAGAAATCATACGAAGTATATTCTCAGAACACAGTGAAATTAAACTAGAAATCAATAGCAAAAGATGGGTGAAAAATCCCCAAATACATTAAACAAGACACTGCTACATGACACATATTTCAAAGAAGTATCAAAAGAATTTTTTTAAAAAAGATTTTATTTGGGGTGCCTGGGTGGCTCAGTAGTTAAGCGTCTGCCTTCGGCTCAGGTCATGATCCCAGGGTCCTAGGATCAAGCCCCACGTCGGGCTCCCTGCTCCGCGGGAAGCCTGCTTCTCCCTCTCCCACTCCCCCTGCTTGTGTTCCCTCCCTCGCTGTCTCTCTCTCCCTGTCATAAATAAATAAAATCTTTAAAAAAATATTTTATTTATTTATTTGAGAGAGAGAGAGAAAGAAAGAGTTAGCGGAGGGTAGGGGACCAGAGGGGAAGGAAGATGGAGAGGGGAAGAATCTCAAGATGACTCTGCAGTCCAAGTACTGAGCCCAACCTGGGGCTCAATCTCACAACCCTGAGATCATGACCTGAGCTGAAATCAAGAGTCAGAGACTTAACCGACTGAGCCAGCCAGGCACCCCTCAAGATAAATTTTAAAATAGTTGGAACTGAATGAAAATAAAAATTCAACTTATAAAAATTTGTGGGATGCAATGAAAGTAGTGTTAGAAGGAAATTTATTGTAATAAATATATATATTTGAAAAGAAAAAAGATCTAAAGTCAATAAACTAAATTTTAATCTTAGGTAATTAAAGAAATTAAGCCTAAATCAAGAAGAAAAAATAATTAGAGCAGTATTCAATAAAATTGAAAACAGAAAAATAAGAGAAAATTAACAAAACTAAAAGCTGATTTTTTGAAGATGAATAAAATGGATAAATATCTAGCCAAATTAAACAAGGGAGAAAGAGAGAAGATACAAAATATCAATATCAGAAAGATGTGCCCTCACTACTGATTACATGGGCATTAAAAAGATACTAAAAAAATAATATGAAAGAGTCTATGCCTGAAAATTTGATAACATTGATAAAATTGACAAATTCATTGAAGACATAAACTATGGAAGCTCACACAAGGGACACAGACAACCTGAATAGACCTATGCCTATTAAAGAAATTAATCAACTATTCAATAATCAATAACTTTCTAAAAATGACATCAGGCCCAAAATATGTTCCGATTGTTTCTATGAGATTAGCAATACTGCAATACCAAAACCAGATAAAGACATTACAAGAAAAAAAAAAACAAACAACTATAGATCAAAATCTCATATAAACATAGATGCAAATATCAACACAATTTTAACAAATTGTATGCAACAATGTATAAAATGAGTTACAAACCACAGCCAAATGTGATTTATTCCATGTATTCAAGGCCAGTTCAACATTAGACAATCAGTTAATATAATCCACCATATCTATAGGCTAAGGAAAAAAAAAAAAACTATGATCATATTGGTTGTCATAGAAAAGAGCATTTAACAAAATCCAACACCTATTCAAAACAAAAACTCTCACCAAAGTAGGAATAGAGCACAATTTCTCTAACTTGATAAACAACTTCTACAAAACACCCACAGTTAACATTATACCTTTTGGTAAGAGATTGGACAGCTTCCCCCTAAGATTGGTAACAAAGCAAGAATGTTCTGTCTCACCATTCCATTAACATCATACTAGAAGTCTTATCTAGTGTAACAAAACAAGAAAAAGAATTAAAAGCTATACAAATTGGAAAGTAAAAATAAATAAATAAAATAAAACTGTCCTTATGAACATATAGCATGATTGTCCATTAGTCTATGTAGAAACTCAAAAAAAATCTACAAAAAAATTGGAATCAATACGAAAGTATAGTGAGGTTGCTGGATACAAGGTAACATATACAAGTCAATTGCTTTTCTCTATAACAGCAATGAATAATTGAAGCTTGAAATTAAAAAAAAAAATTACAATAGCACAAAAAATTAAATACTTCGGTATAAATCTGACAAAATATACATAGGATCTGTATGCAGAAAACTATGAAACATGGATGAAAGAAATCAATGATTTAATAAATGGAGAGATATTCTGGGTTAATGAATTAGAAGACTCAGCCTAATCAAGATATCAATTCTCCCCATTTAATCTATAGCTTCAATGTAATCACAATCAAAACCTCAGCAAGCTGTTTTGAAGATATTAAGAAAATGTTTCTAAAATGTATTTGGAAAAGTAAAGACGTATAATAAATATCATAATACTGGAGAAGAAAAATGTTTGTGCATTCATAGTAGACAATGTTGGCAAGAGGTGTGGAGATGCAAGAATTTAAGACAGACTAAGAAACTGTTAAATCCAGATAGGAACTCACTGCCTATGGCAACAACGACACTAATTTGGGGATTTTAAAATGTAAGACAGAATTAAACACTAGGCATTTATAACATTGAAAATGGAAGGATGTGATCAGGATTAAAATGTATTTGTTTCCATCATATGAAAAACAGAAGAGGGAATCAGTGTAAGATTTTCAGATAATAGTTGAATTTTAACAATAACTAAATGTGAATTATTAGAACAGATCAAATGCTAAGCCACAAAGCATGTCTCAGGGAATGCCAATCAATCTTACCATACAGGCCATTTACTCCTATTCCAGTAAAATAAAATATTTCCCCCAAATCTGTTTTTTGGAAATTAAAGAACACACTTCTCTGTGAATAATATGTCTGTCAAAGAACTAGATAATGAATGCTCTAAAATACTTAGAACAAAATAAAAATGCATATTGAATGCCCACATTTATGTGATGCAAGTAACACTTAGAAGAAAATGTATAACTTAGATGCATTTAATAGAAAAAAGAAAGATTAAAAATTAATGAGTTTTATTTTCAATTCAAAGTTTAGATTAAAAAAATGAGATAAAATCAAACATAAAAGAAAGCATATGATGTAGGTATGAGCAGTAATTTATTAAATTGAAAACAAAGAAATGATAGGAAGGGTCAGCAAACTAAAAAAATGTTTCTTTGATGGTTTTAGTAACTTGCTCAAAGTAACTCAGCCATAAACTGTGGGAGCAGGTCTCCCAACAGAGCAAGTGTGACCCTAGGCTCTGAATTCTTTTCGGTAACACTTCTTCTAAGACTCCTTTTTCCATTTTACCAAAGTATGAAATAAAGTCCAGAGAAATTAAATACCTTGACTTGAGTCAATATGCCATCTGTGTTTTAGTTGTTTTTTTTTTTTTTCAGTGTGTTTAGTAGAACATTTAAAAGTACGTATGTGGCTTGCATTATATTTTATTGGACAGTGTTTTTTATTTAGGGGATAAATTCAATTTGAAAGTAAAAAAAGTCAGAAATAATAGATGAAGGTTCTAGCCAAGAGGGAAATAAATATTCTTATACAGAGGCTATAATTTCCTAGGTATTAAGAAAAACACTGAAGATAGCAGGAAGGGAAAAATGAAGGGGGGAATTCGGAGGGGGAGACGAACCATGAGAGACTATGGACTCTGAGAAACAAACTGAGGGTTCTAGAGGGGAGGGGGTTGGGGGGATGGGTTAGCCTGGTGATGGGTATTAAAGAGGGCACGTACTGAATGGAGCACTAGGTGTTATACGCAAACAATGAATCATGGAACTCTACATCAAAAACTAATGATGTAATGTATGGTGATTTACATAACATAATAAAAAAAAAACCCTAAAAAAAAAAAAAGAAAAATACTGTTCTAATAATACTCTTGCAATATTTTTGGGAGTGGAACTGGTAACTTCCTCCATGTTAATCCTCTTAGATCAAGGATATTTTCTAAAATTGGATAGAATGTCCTCTTTGGGGATTTTATAATGGCATTTTTCTTTCTATAACTCTGGGACAGTGCCAAGGGATAGGTTGTTGAGTATGGGGAAACAAAATCCTCATCTCCATAATCTCTATCAGCCACCAATAAAGCCACCTTAAATAATTTTTCATTCTATGCAAAAGCAATGTCCTTACTAAATAATATGGCTTTTAGATTTGTCTTCTAATACTTGGTTCTCAGTTTTCATCTTTTTTTTTTTTTTGGTCAGTTCGTATTTAGCACCAATTATCATTTCCCCCTTTTTGAAATATTTTTATTATTTTCTTCTCAGTTTTCTTTGCCCAGTCCCTTTCCATCTCGGCATCAAACATTTAAGGTACCTGAGCTCAGTCCTAGGACCTCTTTCCTTTTGCCTACACTCAGTCTCAGTCTCTAGGTTATCTTTTTTTTTTAAGATATATTCATTTATTTGAGGTGGGGAGAGGCAGAAGGAGAGAATCTTCAAGCAGACTCCCTGCTGAGCGTGGAGCCCGATGTGGGGCTTGATCTCACAACTCATGAGATCATGACCTGAGCCAAAACCAAGAGTCGGACACCCTACCAACTGAGCCACCCAGGTGCCCCAGTTTCTTGGTAATCTTACCATTTTCACAGATTTACATATTACCTATATACTGATATCTCCAAAATTCAAATCTCCTGGTCAGACTCTTAGCTAAATCCAGACTCACATTCTACTGCTTACTCAATATCTCCACTTGGATGTTCAATAGGCATCTCAAATTGAACATGCCCCAAAATGAAGTCTCAATTTCCCACCCAAAACCTGTTTCTCTTACAAACTTTTGCATATCTTTAGAAAGGGTCTCCATTAGTCCAGATGGTTCAGACCAAGTGATGCCATCTTAGCTCCTCACTTTTTCTTATACTCAACATCCACTCCATCAGCATATTCTTCAAAATTTATCCAAAATCTGACACCTCTCACCACCTCCACTGTTGCCCCTTGATCTAAACCACCATCCTCTCTTGATTGCAATAGCTTTCTAACCTAACTGCTTTCCCCGTTTCCACTCCGACTCCTATTCAGTGTTGTCCATACACAGCCAGAATTATCACTTTAAAACATGGGCATATAACATTATTCCCATGTTCAAAACCATCCTCTCACCTAACATAAATCCAAAGTCTTCAATCATAGCTTATGTAGTCCTGTATTGTCTCTCTCCCTCTACCTTCCTCTGACATTATCTTCAGAGGTGGGAAGATTACCCTAGATATTTTTGGATGGTCTCAAATATAACCACATGAGTCTCATAAGAGTTAGGAGAGTCAGAGCCAGAGAAAGATTTGAAGATGCTATGCTTTGTAAATAAAGGAAGGGGCATAAGCTAAAGAATGAAGGCGGCCTCTAAAACTGGACAAGGAAGGAAGGAAATGGATTCTCCCCTAGATTCTCTGGAGGGAGTGTAGCCCTGCCAACACCATGATTTCCATCCAGTGAAACCTGTTTGGGACTTCTGACCCCTGGGAATGTAAGATAATAAAGTTATGTTGTTTAAGCCATTAAGTCTGTGGTATTTTGTTACAGCAGCAATAGGAAAACAATATACCCACAAATTTTAGACCACTCTGTTTAGCCTCATCCTTGCTCTCGCAACTGACTTTTATGTCCTAGTCATTCCAGGGAATCATTCTAGTTACTTCCATCATTACTACAATTTGCTCCCATAATTTACCTTGCTTTCTAAGACAGTGCCTGACTTTTATCCATTTTCAATTTTACTTCATGTATTTTTCTTCCCCTTTCTTCTGGCTAAAAACCCAGCTCTGCATTTCCTGGAGAGGTAAACTCCCTGGAGGATTACTTGATTCTCTAATGAATACCTTACCTTTTAATTATTTTATTTTTAAAAACTGATTATTGTTCAAATGATATCAGTTAGAAAGGTAATTTCTGAATGAGAATTTGACTGCTTCATTCAGCATTTAAAGTTACTGAATAATTACTAATTAGAAATTACCAAATTATTTGCTATCTCTATACTTCATATGTATTTATAGATTACTTCAAAATTTTCCAAGTATTTAATAATTAAATTCATGTATGTCAGAAATTAATATTTAAAAGTAATTTTTTGCTTTTGCATTTTGTTTGCCAGTTAAAGCAATTTTTTCTTCAATGTTACATTTTTATATATGATTTACAAGTTTGCCAAGGAACAAGTTAATATATTTACTATATCATTTAGGTTTTATGGGATCTTATATTTATATTTTTATACACATTAGAAGTAGGAAATAGCTCTACCACTTAGGATGTTGACTCATAAAGTGAGTATTTTCTCTGCAGTAAAATAATGTACTTCTCAATTTTCAAATAGCAAATATAAACACTCCTGAAGTTTTAAAATTCTAAAATCTTTTCATATAGAGACACAGTTATTACTTCCTTTTTATAATCATTTTCTAAACAATATATTTCTAGTCTTGCAAATATTTATTCTTTAGAAGCATAAAAGTCACTACTCTCAGAAATGAATTTTAAGGTAGCAATTACCTCAATCATTATTCCCAATAAGTTTGGAAATTATAATGCTATATTCTTAGTTTCATTATTACTTCAGTATATTTTTCTGTATTTATTAATTTGTTTAGCTACTGAAAGCATCAAATGCTTTTTATTTTTATTTTTTTTTTAAAGATTTTATTTATTTGACGGAGACATAGAGAGAGAGGGAACACAAGCAGGGGGAGTGGGAGAGGGAGAAGCAGGCTTCCCACTGAGCAGGGAGTCCGATGTGGGGCTCGATCCCAGGACCCCGGGATCATGACCTGAGCCAAAGGCAGACGCTTAACAACTGAGCCACCCAGGCACCCACATCAAATGCTTTTAATTTAGCAGACCCAATTATACTGTTCAGTAGAATTCTCACTTTGAGAAAATTATTTTTGACCTACAGATAATTCCTAAAAGAAAATATTTATAATATCCAATTCCAGTGTTTGAGTTGCTTTATTGATGTCCTGTGAATGACAAGAAAAAAGAGTTAAATCAAGCAACAAAGTCCAGCCAACTGTGGGACATGTAGGTTTTCATCATCTGAGGGAGGTTATTTTCATAACTCAGGTCGTAAGACTCCCTTTTCATTTGGTAAGCATTATTTCTTTATTATTATTATTATCATTACTATTATTATTTGTCATGGCTCACTAGTATTTAAGTTTAAATGAACTTAAGTTTAAACTTAAGTAGGTTTGTTTAAACGAAATCTAAATTTTAACTCCCCTTCTGATCTATACTTGGACTGGTTTTGCCTACAGCATTAGGAGACCCTATATAATTCTAAATTTAATCCTGGTGCCCCAAATAAAATATTTATCTTTTAAGTCATGGCAGGATAATTAGGAGAGGTTATGACAGCCTGCTGGACATGTGTTTACTTTTAATTTAATTCTGATTTGTAGAATAATCATTGTACATAGCAAGGTCATCTTTATTAATTCACTTGCATACTTATATGAAGATATCCCTATACAAGATTCCAGGTAATGCTTTTCCATGCAACTCAATCAGTCCTTAGTGATGGCAGTAAATACTTTGTCCAGATTGATTTGTCACAAACCATCAGTTATTGCACAATGTTTATAAATTCTGTGACGCACATCAAAGGACACAAAGACTAATGACGAGTTAGGCATTTTAAGAAACCAAAACTGAAGCAACACTATCTAGCACTTAAATGACATTTTTCATTTTCAAATTACTCTTTCATGAATACTAATTAATTGTACAAGTACCATGAAGAAGATAATTAAAATTATGATCCTCATTCTGGATATAAGAAAAATGAAGTAGAGAGTCTAAGTTGTTTTCATTTTTCTATTTATCTCTCATTCTATTATATATCTATTTAAATATCAGTTCTCTTTAAATAAACACACAACCAAACAACAACAAAAGCCCTTTGAACTCTTATTTGGCCTACTTGAAAGATCATGCATGGGAGATTGGTCCACTCCTTCTCCGTGAAATTCATCGCTCTGTTTGTTCTACCTCTTGCCCATTCCACCCAATTATTCTTTTTCAATCTAGTACCCTAGAGCCTAAAAAAACCCTATATATGTACAATGTCCTTACTGAAGAGGTGGACAAACTGAGGCCACTAGGCTTAAAGTGATTTAGCAAAAGCCACAGAATCAGCACTAAAGTCCAAGTGCACACAAATCTCCATACTGTTTTCTACCATAAAACTAGCTATCATAAACTAAGGAGGGATGTTTACTGTTTTGCATGTCCTCTAATTTTGTCTCTTGCTCCCATTTCAGTTAATACCTCACTATGTCTTTTCTACTTCTGTGACACAAGATAATCAAAAACATACTCACCTATGAGTAGCTAGGAGTCAGGGAAGGGTGAGACCATATACAGCTGGGTGAGTTCTCTTAGGTTGAGGATTATAGACAAGCATGTGCTGGAGCAAGGAGTAAAGGAACAGCCCCGAAGTCTGCAGTATTTGTTATTAAACTGAAAGAACACTCTTAAAGTGGAAACTTCGAGGGTATTAATTTTCATAAGGAAGGTCAATACAATTTGTGTAGAGGATGAATAATGTGGAACTTCCTCTAACAAGGCAAGGAGGTGAAATTTTATTTTGTAACTTTGCATGGCTTCATAAGTTTAGGCAATGGAAAGTGAGAATGATATTAATGAGTTGGAAAAAAATACAGATATAGGTGTGCTAATGAATACAACTTTAATTGCTAAAGTCTTTCAGGCAGTAACTGATTTCAGGGAAGAGCATCCGCTTATAATGACTATTATGTCAATTTAACAGCATTAATGCAGCTAAAATATGACAACTTAATGCTGATCATGTTCCGTACATGTTGATAACTATGCTTTCTAGACTCTGCATGGAGCCTAATTGAAAAATGGTTATCTTATTTTTAAGGTTTATCATTAACTACAGAATAAAGGACAATGGGGTACTTTTGTTTACCCATAATGAACCAACATTCCAAGTCACAAATTTACCTAAGTGATTAAAATGATCAAGTTCAAAGTGCAAGCTAGATAAAAATTTCATAGAACAGTATAGAATCTTTATGTCCTCCTCTTTTTTCCCCATTAATCATGTCTGAAAGTTTCTTCTACTATAGAAAGTAGAAGAGCAATATGAATTTTATTAAAAACAGTTTCATTTCTTCATTATTTTTAATAAGAGAAACAACCAGCATGCCAAATTGGAGCACTGATGAACAGTGCAATAATATATGCTTTATATTGACTCTTTTCTTTTACTTTTTGATATATACACACATGGCCAAGGGGGAAAGAAAAGATTTATAATTGCATACCTTATTTATTTTCAAGAACAGAGCAAAGAATTAACACATTTTGTCCTAGGATTCACTTTCATATAAAGGGCACTTTGGTTTGTATTGGTCAGAATTATTCTATTGTATGCTTCAATATAACAAATGAACTTCCAAATCTTAGTGTAATCCTCAATTCTGCAAGTTTTAGTCTGGCTTGTTTAAGTCCAATGTTGTTCAGGGCAGTCTATTCTTATGATGGGACAGCAACTAAAATATATGGCCATTAAGTTCACTGCAGCAGTAAAAGAGAGATGAAGGAAGAGCACCAGCTCATCCCTTCATTAGTCACATTCAATGTCCAGAACTAGTCATATGGTCCTAACCCAACTACAAAGAAGAGAGCAAAACAGAAAACTCATGATATCTGTTGAGCTCTACACTGAAATATCACAGTGGAGATTCGATTATTTCCAAAAATTAAATCCAAACCAAGCAAAACATGTTGGTTTAATTAAATCTGGGTAGTTTTTATTTCAGGAGAGCTAAATATTAACCATTAGCATAAAACCAGAAACATATCTGCCAAATTTGCAAAAACTTAGGAAAAAGTAACTATTACAAGATAGAAAGTTCATTTGAACCAAAGTCGAAAATACCTGGAAACATGCTCACTCTCTCTCTTAATCTTGCAATTAAACCCATTAATTAAAGTCCTGTGTTATTTTGCTCTTCTCCAATGCTTAATTGGTCTCCAATAGCTTGGCTAGAAGGGTTTAAAGAGGAAGGTCAATAGACTTGAACAAAGTTTTACAACTTGTTGATATTTCATGTGGTGGTTGCTGAAAGCACTCTTTGTCATGGAATCTCTACTGTACTATGGCTACAAACGAAGTGAACGGTGTGCTATCACCAGTCAAGAGTAGTCATGGGATTTTCTCTCAGGATGGCTATTTTGACCCAGCCTCAAGGTATACAATTAAAACCAAGATATGCAGAAGGATGGATTAGAACTAGGAGGAAAAATAAGATAAAAGGCCTAGGTAGATAGATGATGACATAGAATAATTGATCTGGATCAAGATGAATCAACAGTCTACCTCAAGATTTGAAATCAACAGCAGAGAAAGATTTGTCCTATAACTCCGTAGTAATGTATGTGCATAGGTGCTTTGTGTTTTTTTCATTTGCAACCATGTCCAGTATTAAGAATGCATGAACATCTGAGTAGAGACTATTCTAGTGGGAAAAAAAAGCTCAGGACATTTTATTTCATTGACTAAATGTCTAGATTAATTACATCAGTGCTAATTTCATTGTTTAATAGTAGCAGTTTTGCTGCGACTTTCATCTTTCCTGTAAATAAAAACTACCTTTCCCCTAAAGAATTGGCTGTTAGATGAATTTCATTATGCTAGTCAAGGATTAACCACCTGTCATATTTTTATTACAGAAATATTTTGGGTTGTAATTATGTGATGTTTCATACACTAGTAGGAAAAGTGCAAGGTTCTCAAGGGAAGTGTTCTGATTTACTTGGTTGCAGCTGAATGAAGTTTATGAAACATTTTATTTTGCAGAGTTGATGGAAGGCATGATTGTGCAATGGTGCTGGGAAGAAAAGAAAATCCTAGAGGCATGCCTTTCAAAGATGTTACAGGCTATGAATTTAAGATTGATTTTGGTATCCCAGAGTGAAAATAAAAATCTTAATATGTAATTGATTCTGAAGGCACCCTTTCACCCTTCCACATGCTTTCAGCAACAGGAGCTCCTCCACCTGCCTCCTAGATTCCACACCTATCTCTCTCTAAGGAGATTTCTTTTCGCCTATATTCCAAATCCTTTCCTTCTGCCTTCAGATATGCAAGGAATGGTGGATGGTTGTGGTGGTAGTGGTGGTAGTGTGATCTCAAGTAACTGGCTGGGACCTCCCATAAAGCCTTGTCAAATACCACTATTTCCAGCCTATACACTATCCTCACTCATCCCAGATTGCACTGATCCGAATTGCAACCACAGAATATTTCATCTGCTGACTTTCCTGTTCTACTCTGTACTCAACATTTTGTTTCTATCTATCTATCTATCTATCTATCTATCTATCTATCTATCTATCTATCTATCATCTATCTAACATCTACCTATATCCATATAATATGTATAGATTTTTATGTCAAAGAGTTGACATCACACATATTTCTCTTTATTCTTTCATTCAGCCATCCATCCATCCAATAATGTTTACTGAACACTTAAATTAAGGATGGCCAAACTGGGTTGAATTCCAGCAGGCAGTTTCTCAGTTAATTCACCAAGTTCTAAAATCTAGTCCCTAACTATGAAAGCCTAGAGAATCACTTCAGTCAGTACTCTAGGAGATCAAGCACTGATAACACACGATAACCAAAATGGAAAACCCATTTACTAATTTACAATAACAAATTACTTTCAAATGGTCTAGAATATCATATCTCTGTAATAAATAGATAAGAAGTCTACATAACCAAGTAGCAAAGGTCCATGAGAAAATATATCATACACAGACTGATTTGTGATCAGACACAGTCAGAACTAGAGAAGCTAGAGAAATCAAGTTCAATGGCATCAGATAATCTAAGACACATTTCATAATAGTGTTGTGGTATAGTTTCTGGGACTTCAGTGACTGACATTTAGCGAATTGTTATCATTCTCCTTGTTAGGGCATCCTTGTCATTGTGACCAGGAAGGTTAACATTCAGTGGTTATGATTTTACTCCTCAAAATATTTGGCAGGGGCACTACCAATCCTTAACTAGTTGACTCTTCTTTGTCACTTTGACATACATTGTCACATTCTTTCTTTATGGTGTTGGTTCTCAACTGGGATGATTTTTGCTTCCCAAGAAACATTTGACAACATCTGAAGACAATTTTGGTTGTGACAATCAAGGAGGATAGCTGGCATCTATTAGGCAGGAGCCGGGGATATTGCTAAACTTCCTACAATGCACAGGGCAGTGCCCACAACAAAGAATTATTCACTCAAAATACCAATAGTGTCAGGGTTGAGAAACCATGTTCTAGCAATGTTATTATGGTCAATCTGCTTATAGTGTAGTTTTGTTTTCCTTGGAGCTATTCTGAATCATAAAAGTAACTCTGCCAATCCTGTTTTCACCCACTAAGTGTAAATATGAGGTTTAACTAGCAACAAGCCAATGTTATTTCCCATTTTCAAGTACTTGATGACAACTCACTGTGTATTCATAAGTACTGACAATAACTACTATTGGATTCATCTTCCTAAAATACAATTCTGTCCTCTTACCACCCCATAAAGGACTTTTGTAATAATAGCCAAATTTATCAAGCATTAATTTCTGCAAGAAATTGTTCTTACCATCTTAATTTATTTAATTTTCTCAATATTTCTATGAGGTAAGTACTATTTTATCCCCATTTTACAAATGATGAAACAATGTCACAGAAAGGCTACTTACTTTACTAAGGCCACCTATTTGGAAAATGTTATGGCTGGGATTTAAATCCAAGTACCTTATTGTGTTACATTATATGATGATGTTTGGTCTAGACTGGGCTTTAAAATGCTACAAACAGTAAAAAGAATAAAGTTCAAACTCTTCTAATCAACCTCATAGCACTCTAAATCCTGACCTTCTCTTCTTCTCTTGACTTCCCACCCAATACCTTGAAATATAGAAATTCCACCTCTATCTTTCTCATGTACATTACCAGGACTGAGGATTTGCTCAAAAGGTCTTCTCAACTGGAATGCCATCTGGATCTTGCTACCTATTCAATTACACTTAAAGATGGGTTAATAAGGCTTGCCTTTTTCCTGAAGTCTTTCATCCCTGGCTGCTATAGTTCATAATAATCTGACTTTTACTATACTTACTATTTTGAAGAAAAAAGTTGGCCTTTAGACATATCTACTCTGTGATAGATATAATAGATAGTGATAAACATAAAATAATATAAAATAGATAAAATAGGTAAGTACATTTGAAGATAGGCCCAAACTGGGTTAGAAAAAATCTATGTTCTATTTTTTATCACCTATATGTCATCTTGGACTGAACTTCAATTTTCCATCTGTAACATGTATATAATACCCCACTACACAGGTGTTGTGTGTGTCTTATTATTTTACTGATGGGAGAGACTATATATATATATAGAGAGAGAGAGAGAGATACAGAGAGACATAGATACATATATATTCATATGCACATGTCATGTTTTATATATTCGATATAAATAAATATATGTGTGTGTATGTGTATATCTATATCTCTATATATCTTGTAATCAAGAGAAAAACCAAGTTTTAACTCTGGATCTGCCATGTATAAGTCAAATTATCTCAGGCTACTCAATTTGTTGAGCCTCATTTCTCTTCTTAATAATGAAGAGAGCACTCACGGATTAACAGATTACATGCTTGATATAACTCTAGGCTTCCTGGAAACACAGGCAGGGATGGACCACCACAACAGTCCTTAACTACCTCAGGCTCTATTTAGTACCAGATTTCCACTGAAGAAATCATGGATCCATTGTTCCCAATCTAAGGGTTCTGTTCAGAGAATCTAAAGGATCCAGAATTATTCTAGGGTAAAAAAATGTGTGCCTCTAACTAGTAAATGTGACTAAGTTTACCATCACAGGGCAATCCAAAAAACACTTTAGTTCTTCAGGGATTGCCATAATATTTGTTTTTGTTTTTTTTCTTTCCTTCTTATTCCTGCTTTTTGGCTTCTTATTCTTCTCTCCACTCATAAGAAATCTGGAGTATGAATATAGAAGAGCAGGTGAGAACAGAGTTCCCAAAACTGGGTTCATATTGCTCAGCTGAGTTCAGCCCTTCTTGGTCTATTTCTCCATTAAGTCCAAAAATCTTGTCATTATTGCTCTACAAAGATGAATTAACTTAGGTTTTCTAAATAATTATTCCCCAAAGTCTTCAATCTGGTTATACATTTTAATTATAACACAAGGTCATTATTTTACCTTAATTACTTGTATATATTCAGTTTACCCATCTGTAAAATGAGAAGAATGACATTTGTTTACCTATATTTGAACTTGAGGTAAGGATGCATACCTAGAGAACAGGACTTATGTTTTCATCATTCCATATTTCCAGCACCAGGCTGGTCATACACACATAGTAGCTCTCAATGTTAGTTAAACTGAATTAAAATGTTATAATATATAAAAGTTTATAAACTTATAATCTCTTTAAATTTAACAGGTTAATGACACTCTGAATTAACAAACTCTATGTTAATGACATTCTGAATTAACAATCACACTTATTTTTACAACAAATAAATTAGAAAGATAAATTTTTATGAATATAACCATATTCAGAAGGAAAATAACATTTAACCCACAGAATAACTAAAATTAATTTTTTATATTTGTATCAGGGAACCAGATGTCTTTTTTTCCAAAACTCATGGTAGGGTCAGTATAATGGCTTAAATACAAGTTCTCCAAATTGTACTTATGTTTTCCTTGTATGTGCATTTTTTATGTATTTCATTCTACTAAAAGACTCCTTAGTGAACTTTGAGGTAAAGAAATGATGTTGGGGCCGACCAAAAGCTTCCAATGTTGGCCTCTGATCACAGATGCTGTGTCACTTAGTGCAGAAAGCATCTTCTTTCAAAATATAATTAATTTTCTGTAGTACTTCAAATAATATATTCAACTCCTCACTTTTAATTAATATTCCTTTTCTCGCTCCAAGTTTAAATTATGTTCTGAAAGCAATTTTTGTCAATTGCTTTTTCATGTGAGAAATATAATTATGAACATTTGAAGATAGGCCCAAACTGGGTTAAGAAAAATCTATGTTCTATTTTTTATCACCTATATGTCATCTTGGACTGAACTTCAATTTTCCATCTGTAACATGTATATAATACCCTACTACATTTTGTTAGTGTCATATTCATACTTTTTAATAATAAAGTTGTGAATAAAAAATGAACACAGACTCTTACACACGTTTAAAATGTCTCATGCTATAAGTAGAGTAGAACAATTCCAGAATACACTGATAATGCATTAAGTATCTTGGTTCTCCAAGAACAAATGTTTTCCTGGTAGCTTTTGTATAATCAGCATACTGTAAATCAATCATTAGGAGCCTGAGCATAAATAGAAAAGTAAAAACCTTACTTTAAAAATGTACTGTAAATCTTTTCACTAATATCTCATAACAATTATTTATATTGTTAGTATTTGACTATAGATTCATAAAAAAGGAATTTAAAATGGAGAACAGTTTTTTAAAAGTAATAAATTTAAGGCACTGATACTATATGCCTATTGGGTTATCATGGAAAAGAAAGTTGGTTAAAGGTGATTTTTTTCTTTTACACCAAAAGGTCTTGGAGATACAATGTTTTCTGTAGGAGGGTCCCCATATCCATTCTCCAGGTTCTTAAGTGTGAAGAGGAACCTGTGGTGATTGCACCCACAGTGGCAATTTCTAAATTCTGGCTTCATGAATCATAGCTGCAGGCCTTAGAGGTAGCAGTTATCCTGGTAGGGAAGGTCTGTATTTTTTTGAGTATTGTTCCTGAGGATCTGTTCTGCAACCCCCTTCTCTAATTTTAACAGCAATTTTCTAAACAGCTAATTTCCTAAATCTCTTCTTCCTTGCATGGCTTTATTTCCTGCCAAACCCTGAATGACACATTATATACTGTTTTGCTTTATGGAATAGAAAACCAACAACAACCAAATTCTTTGACACCGAAAGCAGTAAGAAGAGATGAAATCTTGACAGAAACTGCCCACGCATTGGCTGCCCACTCATTGGCTCCTTAATGATTTAAGTTGCTCCATGGATACTAGATATCACTGTGCATCTTAATCTGGATCCCTTTAGTCAGAATTGGGGCATTTTTCCAGAAGCCAAGGAGGATCTGTGAGCATATGTGGACATCTCAATCCCATGTGTTCCTGGTGAAGGGATCAGACAAGTTGTGCCAACTTGTGTCACCATGGAACTATGCTCAGAGAGGTAGGTGGAGGATTTGGGAACTGAGAAGCCGTCACTGGACTGCGCTACAAGCGACAGTTGAGTCAGCAGAGCACCAGTTACACTGAGACGGCAAAGTAGTGCTTCTTTCCAGCAGGAAAAGGACCATTTTTTTCCCCCTTAAAATGTTATGAATTCTAAAGCAAATAACACAGTTGTCTCTGTTTTGGTTACTTCCAGATAAGAACAGAGGAAGGCATGCCATTGTTGAATAATGTTGAATAATATCAATCAGCTACTGATCTGGGTCTTTCTGGAGCCTTGGTAGGACTGATAACAGTGGGGCTCCTGCACAGCAGTTGCGGGGATGAGTGTGTGATTTAGAGGTCTTATATAATTCACTATCCAGTTTCATGATTTTTTTCTGCTTTTATGGAAACATTAGGTAAAAAATACAGATAAACATCTGTGTTCTCCTGTGTTCTAGGGCCTTCCAAAATTTGTTCAGAACTGTAGGTGAAATCGGAGCTATAGTGACCAAGGAAGCTGTGGTGTGGGGAGGAATTCTTAACCTCTCTAAGGCTAAATTTCCTCATCTGGAAATTGGGAACCACAACACATTTCTCATAGGATTGCAAAACACAAGGGCATCATTATAGTCCTTGCATGTAGATATTTGGTAAATGTTAATTCACTCCCTCCCCCCTCCCCCAACTCCATCCACCACCCTTGCAGTGGTTTGCAAAAGAAATACTTTTATAAAATGCCAAGGTGAGGAACTGGGAACTTTTGTAAATACCTGTTTATAGAGTTTTATGTAGTTGGAATTTTAAATTCAGATTAGAATTCAGAATATGAAATGCTGGTAGAAGGTCTGGTAGAACTGAGGTTAAATAAGTTTTTATAAGCAAAGTTTAGAAATTAAGGAAGCTTCTAGATAATGTAGACTCCTTTGCATATCTTATCTCTCTCCTTATAATAAGGCTAATGGTTTTAATTAATAATATATTCATCAATTAATCTTTTTATCCCATTAGCTGCTTAAATATTCCAATATTTCTGGTGATGATATACTAAAAAAAAAAAAGAAAGACAATTTGGTACTTTTAATGGCCAATGAAGAGCCTCATGTCAAGATGAATTGACTTGACGCTAGCCAATCAGTGGACCTTAACTTGAAAACTCTCCTGATAATCATCCATATATACTTTTTTTTTTTTATTGTAGGAATTTCTGTCCATATCTGCTTGGCAAAAAAATGTCTTTTCTATCGATGGAACTCCATTTATGCTCACTAGATACCTTGCAGTTCTTTACTTTTCCTCTTTTTCTATCCTAGGAGCATCTCTGAACCTCTTTGGATGCATCTTTATGTTCTTGTGACTCCCCAGAACTTCTATTAGAGAGTTCTTCTTGTGTAGGGTGTGGGCTGGGAGCCAAATCCACCTGGGATGGAATCTCTGTTCCTCCACTGAGTTAGTGTATGGTGTCTGGCCTGTTACTTAACATTAGAGCCTCAATTTCTCCATGTAGCTTCAAAAGTGTAGGTAACACCTTCGAGGGATGCTGTAAGGATTCAATAAAAAATGTATGAAAAACATTTGCTCATAGAAGTATTCTGCAAATGGTGGCTGCAATTTAAAGAACTGTTCTGTTATCAAACTCAACGCCCAAACAACAAATAATCCAATCAAGAAATGGGAAGAAGACATGAACAGACATTTTTCCAAAGAAGACATCCAAATGGCCAACAGACACATGAAAAAGTGCTCAACATCGCTCGGCATCAGGGAAATCCAAATCAAAACCTCAATGAGATACCACCTCACAGCAGTCAGAATGGCTAAAATTAACAAGTCAGGAAACGACAGATGTTGGCGGGGATGCCGAGAAAGGGGAACCCTCCTACACTGTTGGTGGGAATGCAAGCTGGTGCAGCCACTCTGGAAAACAGTATGGAGGTTCCTCAAAAAGTTGAAAATAGAGCTACCATACGATCCAGCAATTGCACTACTGGGTATTTACCCCAAAGATACAAATGTAGTGATCCGAAGGGGTACGTGCACCCCGATGTTTATAGCAGCAACGTCCACAATAGCCAAACTGTGGAAAGAGCCAAGATGTCCATCGACAGATGAATGGATAAAGAAGATGTGGTATATATATACAATGGAATATTATGCAGCCATCAAAAGGAATGACATCTTGCCATTTGCAACGATGTGGATGGAACTGAAGGGTATTATGCTGAGTGAAATAATTCAATCAGAGAAAGACATGTATCATATGACCTCACTGATAGGAGGAATTCTTAATCTCAGGAAACAAACTGAGGGTTGCTGGAATGGTGGGTGTGGGAGGGATGGGGTGCCTGGGTGATAGACACTGGGGAGGGTATGTGCTCTGGTAAGCGCTGTGAATTGTGCAAGACTTGAATCTCAGATCTGTACCTCTGAAACAAATAATGCAATATATGCTAAGAAAAAAATAAAAAAAGAAGAAGAAGATAGAAGGAGGGGAAGAATGAAGGGGGGTAAATCGGAGGGGGAGACGAACCATGAGAGACGATGGACTCTGAAAAACAAACTGAGGGTTCTAGAGGGGAGGGGGGTGGGAGGATGGGTTAGCTTGGTGATGGGTATTAAAGAGGGCACGTTCTGCATGGAGCACTGGGTGTTATGCACAAACAATGAATCATGGAACACTACATCTAAAAAAGGAAAGAAAAAGAAAGAAAAAGAAAAAAAAAGAAAAAGAAAAAGAAAGAAAGAAAGAAAGAAAGAAAGAAAGAAAGAAAGAAAGAAAGAAAGAAAGAAAGAAAGGGAAAGAACTGTTCTGGTTGATGTTCATGAAGTCCATTACCTAGGATTTGTCTTGTGTGGGCACTCATCTACCATTCCCTCCCACTGGGAATGCTAAGATGAATGAGATTCAGGACATGCAGTCTCAGCTTTCTACAAATATTTATTTAGCTCCCTTACTGATCTGCACAGTTTTTCAACAATGTCAAACAATTAAAAATAATAGAAAAGGATTCAGAATTTCTACCAAAAATGGGAGTAGACAGATGTACATAGCTTGGCATTAGCTCCCCAATTCAGTATTTTCTTTGGAGGACAAGTTAAGGATTATCATTTTATGCATACAATTGGGTTGTGTTGAGCAGTAGGTAAAACTCTATCTGCATTCCGACAGAGCTTGTGCAGATACTTGCTGATTTTGTGTGCATAAAAAGCAATATTCCTGAAACGTAGCCTTTAAGTAAGAAAGCTTGGAACAGGAACTGGGAAACTAACTGGAAATTGATCTTATTCTAAACATCTGACTTGCCTACCAAAGGCAGGCTCTATGGGTACTTTTTAATTGAATCAATTATCAATCCTACCTCATTTTTACCTTCTAATTACCATGAGTGAGAAACTCTACTGAATATCCTAAATTTCTCAGCTGTGCTGTAAAGATTGCACTGAGCACTGATTTAGCCTCCCGTTAGCTAGATCTATTTGGGCGTCGACCCAGCACCATTCACTTGCGTAAGTGACATTTATTAAAGTTCAACATTAAAAGATACTATATTTCATGTTAAACATGTTATTGTAAAAATTACAATAACATTTACACAATAATATACCTCATGCTTCAGAAGTCTTTATGTCACATCTCAACTTATTACGTATTCCAAAGGAGGAGAACAATTTTAAAAGCTTTGTATTTCTCATTATGTTTATTTTCCCATCCACTTACTAAAACTGGACCATATTTCAGAATTTCATGAATAGTGAAGGCAGATTTCAAGGAACATCAGACTTATGATGGCATCCTTAACCTGACATTCATAGAAAAATCTGAAAGTACACGCACGGCTGGTTTTATCCAGAACTGCACTTAATTTAAACCCAGCTCTTTAGTTTTCCCTGAAGTGTCTGCTGTATTTGATGTATCTTCAGTTTCCATAAGTTGTTTACACCTGCTGAATATCAAGGGCATTCCATACTCAGAATAATTTAAGGCAATTTGATGAACCGATTTGAATAACAATAATATAAAGAAAAACAAGCCAGCAGAATCAGAAAACTACAGCATTTTAGAGTAGAAAGAACCATTATAGAGTTATTTCTTTCATTCCCTACCCTGCCTCCCCTCAGTCCAAAAGGTAAGGCTTTTGCCAAGGTCCTATAGTTAGTTAGTGCCAGAGTCTAGTCCAGAACCAATTGCTCTTAATTCTTCGATAAGTGTTCTTTCCATAGTGCCATGTTGCCAAATAAGTAAAGCCACGGGTTTTTGTTACTTAGCAAGCTCTAGCGATGCTAAACTACAAAGTGTAAATAACTCTGACTCATGCACTAGATATTAGACTATCAGTAACCACAATTAGGATTCCTTTTTTATTCTTTTGGACAGATGCATTTGAATCAGAAATTGAGTGCTCTACTACAATTTTACAGCTTTAAAGTCCCATAAGAACATCGGTATCCTTGCCACCTGCCCACTGCTTTCCTTCAGCTGCATAATCATGCAACAGCCTATGTTCTAGTCAACAGACTTTAGAAACTTGAGTAGAACCTGACAGAGTCTTAATTCCTATTCAAAAAGTGCAGTGGCATGCAATGAGATACGCTGACCTCCTTATATCCAGCTGGGTTACAATTTCGAAGTCTGTAGGGAGCAGATGCTGGGCTCCATGGAAGATGAGCTATTTTCCACTGACTGTGATTACCAGCTTTTCTGGAGGTGGGAAAAGGGCTTCAAGCACCCATCTCCGATTCTTCCCCAGGCCAGCTGCTGGAGCCACTGAAACCCAAGAGTGTTCCTACCATCTGCCTACTCCATCCATGGTCCACAAGCCCAGGGTTCCCATGAAGAGCCACCCCCTATAAAAAGGAAGAAAGAAATACAAACCAAATACAAACCTGGGTCACAGGCATACACAAAAAAGTTGATCAGCTCTGGGCAAAGGGAATTTTATGTGGTTTGGAAGATTAGTAAGGTTGTTCACTGTTGGTGTTTGTTGCCTTTCCGGGGGCCAGATGGGTTCCTTTATTCAAAAACTAGTGTCTGGTGGTGTCAAACGGCTAAATCAATACAATCACTTCTAATGCTTCCTGACTTTCCATTTAAGCAACATTTTGAAGCCATTTCTCTCCTGCAACGTACACTGTTAGCAAACCCAACGAAGGTTACTATCTGAACAGGAAAGATGCATTCATTTTGCTCAATGGGAAAAGGAAAAAGGAAAATGTATTTTACTTTCATGTATATGATGTGAAACTAGATCTTACTATTTTCAGTGATAAGGGGCACAGAGTAAACCTAATACAGCTTTCCACATAAAGTAATAACACATTTTTAATAAACGTACCACTCAGGCATACATCTGAATGAGTCAAGGAGGAGAAAGAATCCTTTCAAGTATTTGCTACTGCTCAGAAGCTTTTGAAATTTTTCTTTTGAGCTAGTTTTCCAGGGCAGTTTATAAACCTCTCGAGAAATTTAGTTTCATTTGTTTATAGATTTCCTTCTCCTTTGGTCCACAACATTAATAATCATATTTATTCTCTAATAACCCTATTCTCAACATTTAGCACCAAATGCAATTAGGCTGCTTAAAAAAATAAAATTCATTTTCAAAGAACAAAAATTTGGCAACTTGATTCAGAAATAATTGCAAAAGAACATGATTCATATTCTAAAAGCAACTTTAAAAGGAGCTTCTAAATCGATGATTCTTATTTGAAGAAATAAGGCTAAGGTTGAAACAGATATATAATACACATCTGTTGCTATATGTTGGTTTAAAATTCAGTTGGATCTGATATCTCTATTTCTATGCCTGCATGTCTACCTATAATTCAACCTACCATTCCAGCACATGAATCTATACTGCTTAAAGATATTAGGAGTACTTAATTATGTTCTTGATCACCTTCAACTCACAGAATTTCATGTCATTGGAAGAATTTTTTTTTTTTTCGGTAGTAAAACCCACAGGTTGATATCACTCTCTTTTCTTACTACATGCTTAGAACTATACTTTTATGATGAAAATTACAAGTAATTAGAAAGATTCATTCATGCCCACAAAACATATTGCCTGGTTGAATATTAACAAATATTTTTTATAAGCTTTAAAAGTACTGATGTGTGCTTAAGAATTAAAATTATTTTCCCCCATGCAGTATAGTAGAAAGTTCTGCTCTAATTCAAGACTTTTTAAAAAAAAATTCAGACTTTTTAATAAATATGTGTTTACCAGCTTCTCTCCAATAGTCCTCTCTGACCATAGTCCAATATAACTAGGGGAATGGGATGTTGACCTTTTGCATAGCTATACGTTTTGGCATGTTTTTAAAAGGAAACCGTTCCCATAACTCTTAAAGAGCCTGCTTCTATTTGCTTCTCCATGAAAGCTTTTTTAAAAAGATTTTATTTATTTATTTGACACAGAGAGAGACAGCGAGAGAGGGAACACAAGCAGGGGGAGTGGGAGAGGGAGAAGCAGGCTTCCTGCTGAGCAGGGAGCCCAATGCAGGGCTTGATCCCAGGACCCTGGGATCATGACCAGAGCTGAAGGCAGACGCTTAACGACTGAGCCACCCAGGCGCCCCTCCATTAAAGATAATTTAACATAACAGAACATTTAAAATATATATGTATATATCACAAATCTTACAATTTTATTCTTGATACTGCTTCTTTTTAACATGACTTAGTTTATACTAACTTAAAGTGCTTAAATATTGTAGAAACATCATTGTGAGTTACACTTCAATCAACTCTTTCATAAAGGTAATTTCTTTCATATCTTAAATCTGTTTTTCATTTTATTCACTTTTTATGGAATAGTTTTAGACCTTTGGTTTTATTGATTTTTGTCTTTTACTTGGTATATGATGGTATTTCTTTTGGCTTCAAATAAATTTAAAATATTTCCCAATAAAACTATCTCACCAAATGACAATATGAACTTGGGAGAGAAGTTTAATTTTAACTACCTTCCATTTCATTTTGAAACTTTTAAAATTGGTCATTGAAGTTCTTCATGGCATCTGGTATAATGGGAAAAAGCATCTAAAATTTATATCTGTGCTCATACTTGCCTTGAAAATTAATTTGTGTCTTTAATAAATATTAAGGACAGAAAAGACCAGAATTTCATCAGTAAATGAAAGTGGTTATTTTTTTCTCATTGTTAAGAAGCATAGCCAATTTAACCATGGTTGATTAGACTCAAGAGTTAACTATATGCAGCCTTTATGCTCAGTAGAATATTAAAACCAAGTTACTCTGTTTTTACTTTTTAAACACTTGAAAATTAATCCAACATTTTTTCCGTATTAATTCCATTAAATTCTTTTACACACTTTTGAATCTATATTACCCAAAGAACAACACATGCTGCCTTAACTTTGTATACTTAATATGTTACAATGAAACAATCTTGTCTAATCTCTAAAGATGCTGCTAACTTCGTGCTTCTGAAATTGTCTTTTGTGCACTATTAAGGTAACTGAAAATACCATTTGATGGATGTTCTGAACTCTCTCTCTTTTTTTTTTTTTTAAATTTTATTTATTTATTTGAGACAGAGAGAATGAGAGACAGAGGCATGAGAGGGAGGAGGGTCAGAGGGAGAAGCAGACTCCCTGCCGAGCAGGGAGCCCGATGCGGGACTCGATCCAGGGACTCCAGGATCATGACCTGAGCTGAAGGCAGTCGCTTAACCAACTGAGCCACCCAGGCGCCCTGAACTCTCTTGAGTCCTTTATCTGTATACATTTTTCCTAGTTAGTCTTTATCACATTCTAGGTTGTAACAGTTACGTCTCATCATTATTTACTCATATCTCCTGATGTTCTATTATATAAAATATATAACCTGAAATCTAATAGCAGAAAAATTCTATTTACAGTATTTATTTTTTAAAAATCAACTTTCACTTTAGGACACCAGGCTCTTCTTAAGACTTCTACCCCCCACTCCCAATAAATCATACAACTAGCAATTAAAAGACACGTATTTAGGTCCAAACTGAGGTCTTTAACGGGTATAAATCATGAGACTGGCTTATGTTTTAGTGAAAATACCAAGAGTTAATTCCTAAGGATCTTTTCTCCCTGATGTAATTTGAAAGAATGAAGAACTGATCTAATGGAAGCTTCTGTGTGCATATTCAGGAGCATGTACACTCACGTTCACCACATGCCCAACAACCCTATTTCTGTGACCAAGTCCTGCCTTCCATGATTAGAGACATAGCTTCAAAAAATATATTTTTGAAGAATTAGGCTCTGAGATAAGGTTCTGGGGAAACAAAATGAAAAGGCTAAATGTAGTCAACTGTTGTTTATGGGGCAGGGAACAGACTGATGGGGTTTTATATTATCTGTAGTTAAGGCCCAGTAAAGACCTGGGCTGACCATCTCCCTCTCCCACTTAGCTTGGAAACTGACCAGCAGCTGGATCCAGATTCCTTTCAGAGAGGGATACAGGAGCCAAGATGGCCACAATTGAATTTGGCTGAGTGTACAGGGGTGCGTGAGGGGAGGGTGTTTCTGGAGCTCTCACCCCAAAACCCTCTCTTATTCACTAGATACCAAGGAAATGTAGATCCAAGACTGCTCCTTTCCTCCCAGTCATAGTTATCGGTGGTGGAGTGATGTGGTGGTAGTTCGCAGAATTACTCAGTCGGGTCTTGTAAAACCAGCTCAGCCACCCTTACATAGTTACAAATTGACTACATTTTTTTTTTCATGCAGTTATCCAGGACTTATTCCTGGTGGCATTAATAGATTACACAAAAGGCATACATATTAATGTACGCATTTGGAAGAGCAGTGACATGCACTTGAGTAATATCTTTTCCTTTTATGGTGCTGGGTACGTGAAAACCAATGAGAATTTTTCTGACCTAAGAAAAAATGTAACAAACATCACTGCATACTCGAGGTCAATAGATATGCTGGACACACATGTAAATTTCTAAATAAAGCCAGGATTTTTCACACGCCTGACACATTTTTGTTGCATACTCTGAATATGTCTGCAAGTTTTTTTTTTTTTTAAGATTTTATTTATTTATTTGACAGAGAGAGACACAGCAAGAGAGGGAACACAAGCAGAGGGAGTGGGAGAGGGAGAAGCAGGCTTCCCGCGGAGCAGGGAGCCCGATGCGGGGCTCGATTCCAGGACCCTGGGATCATGACCTGAGCCGAAGGCAGACGCTTAACGACTGAGCCACCCAGGCGGCCCGTCTGCAAGTTTTATTAAAAGATATACTGAGTGAAGATGGTGGATTATCCAGGTCCAATTCATCAGCATACAAGTGATTATAGATCATATAAATCAGACTCATTTCTATCTTAGATGTTTCTTCACTTTTATGCAAAGTTAAGAGCATCCTTAGTGAGTAGTAGTATTGGAATTGGCTATTAGGAGTGGTAGCTACAAATCCAAAGAATAATTGTTTGATTATAATATTCAGATTCATTGAATTTCTAATAATCTCCTTTATAGGAGCTATTCAAGGACTTCTAATTGAATTTAAAACCTTGTACTGAAATCCTATCACAAAACTCTTTATGTTTACTCCTATAAGCCTAGTTATTTTACCCTTATATTTATTTTTCCTTCATGGTGTTTCTTTGGTACTCTAAAGAGAGATGACTTATTTAAGAAGTTAATTAACTAATGCAAAATTTACTCCTATTAACTTCATATTTAATTAAGACTTCTTATTTATGTCATCGCCTTAGCAAGGACTACAAGTATTCCTGAATGTCAGCCCCTTATCTATTTCCCTTAGCTTTTAAACATAATAAAGTGCCCAGATTCTTTATTCAGTATTTCAGATCTCCTTTCTTTTATGTCACAAAAGATAAATGCACATGGTTACACTGACAACATCACAGCTTTGAAAATGAGTCCACCCCTTACCTTATAAATAGTTCAGTCACTTACTTTAATCCATCTTCTTCTGGCCATCACTCTAATGTCAAACTTACAAGTTTAAGAATGCACTTTTCTCAACTTCTAGTTTTAAAGCAAGAGCCCAACAGTCTATTCACTTCCCTAACACAAAAGGACAGAGGTGGCGTGTGGACTGACAAGATGTGAATTAGTAAGCATTCTCATTCAAGAATATGTGATAATGAGGCTCTGGCATTTTTATTCTGATGAACATTCAGTGTTAACAATGGCACAAGTCTACCCCTCCTAAGATGTGCGTAGGTGAAAAAGGTTGGTGGCTGACTTTGCATTTGACTTCTCTCTGTGTTTTCAACACTTCAGTATAATCATTCATGATCCATACCTTTTGCATAGTTCTGGTAGTTCGATAGCCTCCCCCCTGCAATGTGTGTGTGTGTGTGTGTGTGTGTGTGTATATATATACACATTTTTTGCTTGTTTGTTTTATTTATCCTAGCCAAGTTCTTCTTTCTTTAATACCAACTTTCCAGAGCCCATAACTTTGAATTTATTAAAATTCAGAGCAACACTAAAACAAGAGGAAGACACACACACCCACAGAGTTTCTGGAGAGACTGTAAAGTCTCTGAGGGTCATGGAACGTGAAGGAAATGGATTTTGATATCTACTTAGGACCTAGGACCTGACTTGAAAAGTCCTTGAATTGTCCTAAAGTTAATAGAAGATTATTAAATAAAATGAAACAGGTACCAAAAAGTTGACGTGTGAATTTGATCATTTGACCAAGCCCTCTCTTTTGAAGTACCACCTGCTCATAATCAGGGATTGTTGTTTTGTGGACTTCTATAGGTTCCATACAAGAAATTTGTACCCAACACTCAATATTATCACTTTCTAAGAGTTATAGAACATTTAGCTTTACTTTTCAATGCATAAGTTTCTTTTTACTTGTGAGGTTCCTCTGCTGCAAACCAGAGATGAGATTGGGAGTTACTGTGTAGATTTTATTTACAAAATAGCTGTTTCAGCTAATAGATTTAATTTGCATTCTCCTGTCTCCCAGTGTGGAGTTCTACCCCAGTCGTGATTCATTCTAAATCATCAACATCCTGGACTAGAATTAATATTCCTCAATACTAATTTAGAAGTAAGACAGGTTTTGTAGCCTGAAAATAGCAAGTCTCTTCTGGCTAGAACATCATCATAAACCACACAACAGCAGCTATCAGCTTTTTCATTTAAAAATTCCGTATCTTAAATCAATTTTGTCCCAAAAGTCCACCATAAAAAATCAATGCAATTTAACTTTTAAATAATGGTGATATAGCTGAATATTTATTTTTTAACATAGAAAGACAACAACATCGCCTGTTGTACTCACATGGCACCGTGCGGAGGTAGAGGTTGTCACGAATGATTTGCTGAAGTTCGTGGTCCACAGAACCCTTCTGAAATCGTAAGTTGAGGTAGTGACGAAGATCCTTATCAACAATTCCTCCTAGAATGATAAAGTTTCTTAATGAAGGATGTTGGAAAATATTTTAAGTATGTAATTTGATTCTGTCGTAAATATAGTCATGAAGCCATTTAAAGATTTATTTACTTATTTGAGAGAGTGAGAGAGAGAGAAAACACAGTGGTGGGGGAAGGGCAGAGGGAGAGAGATTCTTAAGCAGACTTCATGCTGAGCACAGGACCTGGGGTCAGGGCTCAATCCCCCCACCTGCGATTACCTCCTGAGCCAAAAGCAAGAGTTGGGCGTTCAAACAACTGCACCACCCAGGAGCCCCTCATGAACCCATTTAAACATTTACCTCCATAATAATAAAAATATTTACCGAGATAATAATTGTCAGGTCGTGCTCAGTGTTTTACAATGCATTCTTTAAATTATTTTTCATTTAGAATGAAGTCTACATGTGTTACTCCTGAACTAATAGTGAAATGTCATAGTATATCTCATTGCATGGCTGAAAAAGACCGCCCCCCACCTCCATTGTCCTTTGGCAGGCATCATTCCACTTTCTGTCTCTATGAATTTGATTACTCTAGCTATATCATATAAGTGGAATCATATAATATTTGCCCTTAAGTGACCGGCTTATTTCACTTAGTATGTCTTCAAGGTTTGAGAAGATTTTTAAGTTATTGAAAGTCACTATGGATTTAGATAAGTAGGATGATATGAAAAGTTAAAAGAAAAAAAAACCCTACACAAATATTAATACTTTCTCCCTTTATATAATAAATCAAAGTAATTTTCTATGTGCAGATAATTTTAACTTGGGACAAGGTTTGGAAAAATTTAGATATTTTTTCTTTTATTATTATAGTTGTTTTATTATTATTATTATTGTTATTATTACAGAAATAATTTTAAGCCTATTTGCCATTATATTCTAATGAAAAATAAACTGGGCTATAGGTGAGAAAACTTACTATGTGGATCTACCAAAGACTAATTTCATATTTAAAGATAATCATTCTAAGTTATTATTTTATTTTATTTTTTATTTAAGTAGGCTCCATGCCCAGCATGGAGCCCAATGTGGGGCTTGAACTCATGATCCTGAGATCAAAAAGTGAGCTGATATCAAGAGTTGGATGCTTAACCTACTGAGCCACCCAGGTGCCCCTAATGATGTTAAGTTATGAAGACTTATCTGAGATTTTTCTTATTCTTATACTTAAAAGAAATCGAAATACCTACAAAAATACAAATAAAAATTCCCGAAACAGTTATCTTTTCAAACATATTAAGTAACTGAGCCAAGACAAAAAATTAAAGATAGACTAGGAAATCTGTAATAATCACATAAATCATAGTCTCTTCAAGTCCTTTTGAATTCCCAAATTACAATTCATCAGTGTATTTGCACCACCATGACCATGTAAAATAGCATTCTGTGGGTGCGCGTATATGCAACACAAACACTCTTACACAAACAGTAAATATATTTGCAAGCTACATACTGCAACATTTTTGAAGCTTTTGAATCCACTGTTTCAGTTGCTGCCTTACCTGCTGGCAGAGCCTCAGTAAGATGCTATAAAAAATAATATACTTAACTGAATTGACTATCAAAATTCTTACTCTCCAAACACCGTTTCTCATATATTTGAGCAAATAATTGCAATCTATTTTTCTTCCACCCAATATAATATGATAGCAAAAAACAAATGACATCAAAGGAAAACATACTGCTTGTTGAGCACACAGAAATACTCCATCTAGAATGCTTGTACATATAATTTTCCAAATTCAAAACAATTTCCTTAGTCAAAGAAACAGAACAGTCAGATATGAAAGTCACTTGAAACTACTATCACACTTACCAACAATTACCTATTACTTATACCTCCAAACGTCCTGCATTTCCACGTGTCTTGGACCTCCTGACATCCCTCTGAAGTATTTAACAATTAGAAATTCCGTTTTTCTCCCTTGGTCTTTTCTGGTCAACAGATCTTGTCTACACTTGCTGCTAATTCATTACAGCCACAGAGGAAGCATCATGCCTGCCTGTTCTCAGCTGTCATTTCTTCAGAGTTCTAAGTGTCCAGGTCCTTCAGCAACTGCACTCCAGCTTTCTTCTCTTTTTTTCTCTCTGTCTAATATGTGGGACATGCCAAGTGATGAGATGCTTTCTGGCAGCCCGAGAAAATGCTAACTATAGAACAACAGATGTAGTCTGTCCACTAAAGTAAGCTAGAATCACTCACCTAATGTAACATGGATAAGCTCACATTTTGTAGTCCAGGATGATTCTTGTCCCTGAAAATAAATTTTCAGTTGAAACCATTTTTTGGACTACAAATATACTACATTAGCCCTCTCAAAAGTTGGCCTATTTAAGAAAACAACAACAAAAGGCTGTCTATTCATTCAGTGACTATTTTTCTACCCATAGAATTATCTGCTGAAGTTTCTGAGAATTATTTAAAAATTTCTTCCACTAATTAAAATGAAAGACATAAATGATCACAATTATTTTGGAAGGACTTCTCTTGTCTCATGTTTCACAAATACTTTATTATTCTTTATAATTTATCATAACATCTTTCAAGTATGACAATTTTATTTATCCTTGTTATGGTGACTTCTGCTACTTGCCTACCTAGCATATTCTTTTCCTCTATTCTTTTTTTATTAAGAACCCTGACTTCATTTCAGGCCCAAACATTGTCTGCTCTAGGACATGGATCACAGTGAAACAGTCATAAGATCTAGTTCCTCATTTTCCTACCTGCCCTTTCAATCTTCCATTGAGACCTCACACAGAAGGAGGGTATTTCTTATTCACTGAACTAGACCAGACTATCTGAGATGGAGCTGTCACATTCTGACCACAAAGTGACATGCACAAGGAAAAAATCCAACAGCTTAAGAGATTGGAGAAGTTAGAAACAACCTGGGTGCCTGATGGCTTCGATGAGCAGCTAAAATAATATCAGCAACTATGTAACTTAATATTTCTTGTTATATGAGAATATAACTTTTTCTCGTTTTCTAAATTTTCTAAAACTATTATGGTTTTCTGTTATCTGCAATGCTACATGATCACAATCGATATATGTATACATATAGAACTGTATATATATATATATATAAACGTATATATATATATACGCTTGTGTGTGTGTGTTTATAGAATACACACACACAGACGCACACAGACACACACACTTAAAGGCACATTTTTCCTTAATTGGCAATTTAAATTAGCGAAGAATTAAGCAACAGGCAGTGGGCCATGGCTGAGCTGAAAAACAGCTCCTGGGTCTCAAGACTACTTGATTTCAGGTATTTAACATTTTAAAGAATTCCACATGGTGAAGTGTTCAATAAATGTTATCTATTATTAAAAAAACTGGAAAATCTGCTACATTATTTTCCATAGTTATAATTTTTGGTTGTGTGGCTATTTTTTGTCTGCGGCATTTCTGTTTTGTCACTTGTTAGTGATACTCAGATTTGCTGGCTTATCAGATGCCCACACCAGTCATTCCATCAAGCAGAGCACCTGCCGCCACCAATGCCTGAGCCACTGTATTCTGCCCTTCAAAAAACTCCGTGGCTCTTACTTACTATTATATTTTAAAAATTGTGAGTTACTTCATTTAACTGTGAATTTTTATCCATTTATTTTACAAAATAAAATAATTAAAAGATAGAATACCTTCTCAAATCACATATTAGCAATAAGAGATCTGGGAAAGATGTGAAGCCAAAGATTCTGCTTCTAAAGATCATGGACTTATAAAGTTACTTAACTCATTAATGAGAGCTCCACCATTATAACCTAACTACTTCTCAAAGGTCCCACTTCCTAATACCATCACATTGGAGGTTAGGATTTCAACATATTTTTGGAGGAGACAAACATTCAGTCCATAACAGTATGTGTAGAACCAAATAAGGTCTCCACTAGATTTCAATTCTATACTTCCACATAAAATGTTTACTAAGTGCATTTTAGAGTTTGGGGATTT
Organism: Mirounga angustirostris; assembly: GCF_029215605.1. Taxonomy (NCBI): domain Eukaryota; kingdom Metazoa; phylum Chordata; class Mammalia; order Carnivora; family Phocidae; genus Mirounga; species Mirounga angustirostris. The sequence continues at coordinate 83,294,820 of NW_026991720.1, read as the reverse complement.
TTTTTTTTTGTAATCAGATAATTATATTAATTTTATTAGTTATTTATAATTATAGACCACAAGTTATCCCTAGTCCATAAGAAATAAAGCCATGGATGATCTCCTTAGGTTACTGTTTTTTATTTTCTGAATTGTCCAGGAAGGTAAGAACATCAACAGACTATCGATTTCATACATTGTCTTTGTCAAATAAGTAGTAAAATAACCAAGCAAATCAGTCTTTAAGAAACTGGAAGAAGAAAAAGTTCTATCCATATCCCTTAAGATATGCCCATGAGTAATTACAAATTCCTTTTATCTCACTTTATTGGGTGGTGGGGAAGTCAAGGAATAGATAGTAGGAAATGATTATAAGGCTATGTTGCTATGTCCCTTTTTTAAAAATAGTTTCTGCTTGGCTTACCTCAAAAATGGAGAAATAAATCACAAGAAAGTTGATTGATTCTGTTAAGATCCACAGCCACAAAATAGGTGACAGACATATCTAATCCAGTCTACCGGAGCAGGCTCCATCCCCTTTTTAGGTGGAAAATTGTATCTTTGGTTTCTGATGATCTAGAGGCCCAACTCATTTTCAAGCAGCTAGAGTACTGCACCAAATCACTGGATGCATTTGATCTATACTGGCCATTCTATAAATTGTGAGCCAGTAAAACTGTTCTTCCCCCAATAATTCTCCTTTGCCTATTTTAAATAGGAGCACACATAGACCCATGGTAACTCACTGTAGATGAATTAATCTGGTTAATTGCTTTTCCATAGCTGGAAACATTTAGGTATATGAAAATTTGTATCCCTTCCATATTTTACTCATAATATTAGAGAGTACAGTTAATCCTTTTTGTCACGCCTTAATATCTTTGTGTGTTTTCTTCAAACTTTTAGTAGTATCACATATTTTGTATAAGAAAGGCAATAATAAAAGAGTCAACAAAATACATTAAGGAGTTGCAGATCATTAGGAGATTCAAAACTAGAGAGAATAATTGCTGTTTCAGAGAAAATGACAGAGATAAATGTAAGTGGTTTATAATATTCTCCAGCTCTACTGAAAATGGCTTTTTATCATTTCCTTTCCCCTACTATTGCACAGCTGGGATATTATTATTGAGTTTCATTTTTCATTGTTAGCCTTGGTCTCAAAGTAAATGTTAGAGTTGTTCTTATAGTTATGATTATAAGTTCCCATAGAGAAGAAGAAACGAAGAAGTTTAAGTGTAAATTTAAAAAAATGTAGTGATACAAAAATCACAATTCTTTTTCTTGGAAAATCCAAGCATTTACCCACATTAATTTTTAAAACCATAAAACAAATGGCTCATACTAGGTATGCCTGACACACACTCACTTATTAAAAGTGAACATGTGAATGATATTTAAACAAGGAATGTCCAAGCTTATTTCATTTTATATTAGCAAGCTATTATCCTCAAGTCAACGGAAAAATTGTATTTTTAAAAAGATATTGTGAATAAAACTGATGAGTATTGTCAGGAATAGATTTGTAAACATAAGACATTGTCTCATGTTTTCAGAACTATGAAACAAGGTCAGTCCTTTCATTTAATTTTTTGCTAACCTGCTGCAACTTAAAACTCCCAGATGACCTGATGCAATAGATGGTCTACTCCAAATGTCTTCATGCTGGGAAGTATCATGACATAGACCACATTGCCCAAACTGATTTAAAAAAAAAACAAAAAACTCACAGCTTTATTTATGAGCCCATTTTACAATGACAGTACAAAGAAATTCCCTGACAAAACTGGTTCTAAAGAACAGACTAATATATCCTCTATAGACTGTGTCATGATGGACCAGGACTAATGATGTTATGAGAATTCTAGGCACATGATTTGAATTGCTACAGGCTGACTTCGAATAATGAGGAATGTGTTCCAAAAGTTTATTTGGAATGCAGGATGGTTTTTTTTTTTCCCCATAGAAATAATGTAGCTTATTATAATTATGTCTTTGGCCAATCTATAAGTCTCTTAAATTAATTAGGCACCTGAAATACATTATTCATGGTATATTGGAAACACATAATTGTTACAATTGGCATGTATAACAATGCTTCCTGGGAGGTGGGGGCAGGGGGATGAGAGTTATAGTTCCAAGTTTGGCTGACAGGTTCTAAAAATTCAAAACACGTCTTTCAAGGAGAATTCAAATGCAACACTCAGCTCCAAGACCCTCGTGGGGATTCTTGCTCATATCCTTAAAGATTCCTCAGGGCAACTATGGGTTAGGAGTAGGTACAGGATGGTGCAGCCTATTGAAGGACAATTCCATATATCCTTGTATAAATGCTTATGGGACCATGAACATTCGCTGATGTATTTCCTCATAGCCCTGCTCAGCCCAAACTCTTTTTCTTTGGAGTTGCTCAGCCCACAGTTTATTCTGAGGTCCTACGGGCATCAGTTTGTGTTCCCATCATCCATTTGATCTGATTTCACTATAAAATGGGCTGTAATCTCTTTCCATTGTTCCTATTTTAGAAATAAACACAAAATCAATTTGAAATTTCCTGGGCATTCTTAAAAATGATTTCGGCTCATGTCATGATCTCAGGGTTATGAGGTTGAGTCCCTTATCGGGCTCCACGCTGGGTGTGGAGCCTGCTTAAGGTCTTTCCCTATTCCCTCCCCGCCACCTCTATTACTCATAAAATTATGAAAACCTTTATTACTCATAAAATTATGAAAAAAATCTGAAATGCCTTTCCCCACAAAAATTTGTAAGCCCCTAGCCATTTTATCTACCCATCCCCCTCTCCTGTGCAATACATAAGGATCGCATACATAGTATACATTATAAACATAGTATAGACCCTGTAGGAAAGACAAGGTCAGTGGGTAATAGTGGAAAATTGATGGCTACAAAGCCTGGAAAGTATTTTCAGATTGCAGAAGAAACCTAAGCTCACCTAACTCAGTTAAATATGTCATTTGAGGAATAGGATGTGTGTTTCTGTGCATGCATGTTAGGGAAAAAGTGGGTGGACAATAAGAAGTAAGAAAATAGGCACTGGGGGCTATGAGGATGGAGGCAGAGTAAGGAAGGACATAGAGGGAAGATTTCGTTATCATTCTTGTGCCCCTAGGTTGTTCTACTTTCACCACTGAAAGCCAAGGTCCTGATCTGACTCAACAGAGAAATGGGAAGCAGGAGCTGGGTTTGAGAGACTGAACCCAAACGATATCCTAGATTGCAGTGGAAAGGGAAGTAGGAGGGAAAAAAACTCTCAAGCAGTGAAAGCTGGAAGAGAAAACCATGCCTGCTGCCAAGTGGCCAACATCGCTGTGCCCCCCCAACTAGCCGAAAGAGAAGTATATGAATCAAGCAAGAAGTATAGTCAAAGACCCTGGAAGTGAGTTATATTATAATGGACTTTTACTGAATTATAGAATTACTTCCTCCAACTAGAGTTCTAGGGGCTATTTATACACTTGCCAGGCATAGAGTGATAGATTGGTAAATTCAATTATCCATATCTGAACGCTATCAATTAAAATTTCCTAAAAATTCATTTTTAGACATCTGGGGCTGTATTGCCTGTAGAATTATAGGAAAGACTGAGCCAGCAATAGGAAAGAAGAAAGAATGTACAATTAACCAAAGGCATTCTTGATTGCTTTCTATCCCCTGATTACATATAAAATTGTGCATGATTTTTGAGCTTACAAAAGGATATTTAGAGGTTGCCATCTTAAGTGAACCCAGCTCATGCCTTGAATTGTTTGCAACAAAAATCTACTGAAAATATTTCTTTAAAGTAAACTTCCATTTTTGCTGAACTACTATTATTTATTCTTAACAATATTTTATGAAAATGTTATGTGACTGTTTACCTAAAATATATTTTGAAATCAAGAAAAAAATGTAGAGGCTACAGACTTCATAGGAAATTAGTTTTTATTGCTTTAGGAAAGAAATGACAGCAGAGGAGAATAAAAAAACAAATCTGATAAGGGGGGAAACACACACATATATGCTACATGATTTCACATTTTGGGGTGTTATTAAAGGGGTGGGTGTATTAAAAGGAGCTGAAGGTAAGTACTTTCTGTGTCTAGGCCCAAGAAATAGAAAAGATTTTTATGCTGCCCACTACCATTTATCACAGAGCATCACCATTATATTATGAAAATCAGGGGACAGTAGGGATAAATGTTGCTATTCTTCATTTGCAACAAACTTCATTTTCTTGCCTAGTGCAATTTTTATTCTTTAACCCTAGCACAATGCCTTATAATTGATTTGTACTCAATAAATATTAGTTGAATTACATTCCTGCTCAACTGATGACTTATGATTTTCTAAGTATTAGTAAATGTTTCAAATATATGAATGTAACAATACATAGCCAGTATAATTTATGGATGTTCAGATTTCTTTTTTGGACTGATACTATGAGCCATTTGCTAGGTCATAAAAGTGGCTTTTATTTGGTTAACCCTGTGGTGTAAATATCTCATTTGAATGAAAGTTTACTTTCTTTTGTCAAATAATCACCTCTATAATATAAGAGAAATAATTTTGTTCTTGAAATAAGTATAAAAAACAAATATATTTGAAATATGTTTATTTTATGCTTTAGGAAGTATGTGACCAAGAATCTTTAATATTATCTGGGATAATATTAACATTGATTGCTCAGCCATGTACTTTTATTATATACTCCTTAAAATAATACCACAGCAAAGAAAGACAATGATTTTAAGTCTCCATTCTGCATAATAATTTTTACAAAACAGAACAATGATTTCTAGTTTTTGATGAGTAACACTTTTTAAAAAGATTTATTTATTTGAGAGAGAGAGAGCACATGCAGGTGCATTGCAGGGGTTGGGGGGTGCAGAGGGAGAGAATTTCAAGCAGACTCCCCATTGAGCACGGAACCTGACCCAGTCTGGATCTCAGGACTCTGAGATCATGACCTGAGCTGAAATCAAGAGTAAGACACTTAACGAACTGAGACACCCAGGCACCCCTGATGAGTAACACTTTTAAAGGTAATATCTAATGGTTAACTCTTAAAAAATCTGGAGGAATGCCTAGAATTTTCATTACTTTGAAAATAAAGTATCCATTGACCTGAGAGTTATCTTTTTTAATAATATCAACATGGCAGTTACTAATTTTGCTAATATTAAAAATGTTTGAAACAATTCATTAAAGAAGGCTGATTTTAGAGATGATTTACTAAAGATGGGGGTTTATATTTGGCAAAAAACACCATCTTAAATAAAGACCCTCTCCAATATGCAGTCTTCATTGATTTTGTAGCTATCATTATACTTGGCTTGAAATACTTATATTCTTTTGATTTTAGCTTCAAGTCAGGCAATTCTGTTTTGCAGTGAGAGGGGATATCATTTGAGAACTAATTTTTAATTCAAATTCTTTAATGTAAAATACAGAATGTGAGGTCTAAAGTAGTAAAATTAGACTAAAGTTTCATTCACTCAATGTTAATTAACTACAATAATACTATTTTCCTTTCTGTGTGTAGAATATTATTTATTTCAAAGATTTTTAGTATTTATCACTGCATTTGTCCAACATAAGAACTGTAAGTGGTAAATAGAGTCGTGTTTTAATTTATAAATGATTAAAGCAGGTCAGAGATTAACTGACTTGGCTAAACATACAACAGAACTACAACATTTACTTAGGTCTCTTCATTCTGTGCTAAGCAATACCTCTGCCATTCTAGAAATAAGCAACTAGAAGGGAGAAGAGTGTACAGACAAGGGAGCATATTCCCAAAAGAGATCTATCAGAATTACCTGGTTATTTTACATATGATACATATGTATCCCCATCTCTGAGGATGAGCCATTCCTGCTGTGTCACATCCTCCATGGTCCTGAGCCCAAAGAAAGCTCTGAAGCTTTGCTTTAAGTTCAGACTCTAGTCTTACATGCAAAATGCTGAACTTATTTTTTTTTAAAGATTTTATTTATTTATTTAAGAGAGAGAGAGAAAGTGCAAGAGAGAGAGCAGGAGCAGGGGTGGGGGGAAGGAGGGGCAGAAGGGAGGAAGAAGCAGGCTCCCCGCTGAATAGGGAGCCCAATACAGGGCTCAATCCCAGGACCCTGGGATGGTGACCTGAGCCAAAGGTAGATGCTTAACCAACTGAGCCACCCAGGTGCCCCAAATTCTTTTTTTTTTTTTTAAGATTTATTTCTTTATTTGAGAGAGAGAGAGTTTGCAGAGCACAAGCATGAGTGGGGGGAGGGGCAGAGGGAAAGAATCTGAAGCAGAGACCCTGCTGAGCATGGAGCCCATGTGGGGCTTGATACCAGGACTCCGAGATCATGACCTGAGCCAAAATCAGGAGTCCGACGCCCAACCGGCTAAGCCACCCAGGTGCCCCCTGAGCTTAATTCTTGAGAAAACAAAACATGAGTGGACAGGAGTTGGTGACTGAAATAGATGTGGATTTGGCCAAGGAAGACTCAAAGATTTCACCAAGATTTCCAGCTGAGTGATTAAGAAAATGGTAGCAGCATTGACAGAGATTAGATTGCAGGGACAAGTAGATATTTTGTTTTGTAAGGGCATGGCTGTGTGGCAGACCACGTGGAATCAATTACATGTTGGATGAAAGAACAAAAAAGGAGGTAAAAGGAGACAGAATCTACTGATGTGAGTGGTATTACGGCATATCTTTCTCAAACAATTGATCTTATGATCGACTTAAAATCAGTCAATAGTGAGGATGTTAGAACAAAAATCCCAGAATTCTCCTTGAAAATAAAGTTTCCCAAAATCTCTTTTAGGATGATGCTTTTCAATTTATATGACTTGGATTATTTATATTACAACACTGCAGGATAATTTGTATGCAAATATGTTGTCACAGTCCATGATGAAATTGCAAAAGCCTGGAATACTGATATGGAACTTATCACTGATTACCTTCACAAGTGACTCTCAGGAATGGAATCTCAATAAATCACTACCGTTCTTTCTAAACAACTATCACCTTATCAGCATGCTAAGAGTTAGAGATAGCAATCATGTTCTTTATAAGCATGATACAAATCACCAAGGAACTGCAACAAACCTATCCCTCATTCTTAAATGATCATGTTTAGAATTACTTTCCTTTCCCTTGTTTTACTTGGTTCATATCTCTGCTCAAATATTACTCCTCACCCTGTCTAAACTTGCGTATCTCCCACAACCCCACTGTCAACATTCACTGTTCTTCTCTACTTGTTTGCATAGCAGTGACCACTACCTAAATTACGTTATATATTTACCTGTTTGTTTATTGTTTAAGTTGTTAGGATGTAAGTTCCATGAGAGAGCAGAATCTGACACCTAGTAGGTATTCAATAGGTATTTGCTCATTGATAAACAAAATGGATGCAAATAAAAAGCACTTCTGGAGAGACTATAAACCAGGAATTGCACAACACAATAATAAGATCCCATTATGTCTCAAAAATGCCTAATTTTTCTACATTAAATGTTTAACAGGCTCCATGACTTATTTATATTAAGAGCTGGATTAATATCCATGACCATGAAGGGCAATTAGCAGATTTTATAAATTATGCTAACTCATTACATTTCAGTCACAATGGATAATTGGTGGCATCTCGAGGTCAAGTTTTATGTCTTGATTAAAGGTGTCTTTATAAAAAATATTTACTGCTTTGGCTTCCTTATATAAAATGTATACTCAGTTTATTCCATTTATAATAAAAATGCTATACATCACATTTTTGTGACAAAAAGTTTGTTTGAAGTTAAGGTATATGATGATTGCATGAGTATTGTGTAAATGTTATATTAAAATTGATTTAGATCTATCATCACAAATTTTATCGTTAGCAATCAACGCACAGAAAAGAACCATCAAGTATAAAATTAAAATAATCCTTACTATCTATGATGTATTCACCAAGGTATGAAACTGTATAGAATATTAGCCTAATATGCAATCATATTGTCATTTTACAAGAAAGTACCAGAAAATGATGGCACCAACTCTAATACATCATTTTAGCACTCAGCTGAAATTTATTTTAGTAAAAATGAAATCTTTTGACCTAGTGAATCATCATGAAGAAAAGTGGATGCCAAATGCAATTATTTTTAGTATGTAACTTTTCATGCTTTAAAACAGTACTTGCTAAGCAAACATTCTCTATCATTCTCTTGATTTCAATCAACATAAGATTATAGGGCACATTAATCGTTCTCAAAGTGGAGCATCAACTTTAAATTTATTTCTCAACCATAAATCTAGTATCAAGTGTTAAATTTTTAAAATATATAAAACTCTTGAAGTAAAAACAGTCTATCTGTAGCTTTCAGAGGATTTATTATTAAAATTAAGCCTGCAGTAAAGGACATTGGTCAAAGGAAAGAGTTTATAAAGAAAATGTTAAATACTCAAAGTAGTACGCATATGGTCAAGAAAGTAGGAATTTAATTTGTCATTTTTATTACCAGTAGCCAGCCAAAATATAATTTTTTTAATTTTCTAAAATCTGGAATCACTGTAACATTTCTATAGTTCTAAAGAACTTTTAGGTAGAAATAGGCTACAGCTGGGTGTAGTTATTTTGTTTACTGCCAGAAATGATTATGAGTAATGACTAAGAGAAGACAAAAATTCGTTAAGTACATGAAATCTCAAAAAAAAACATGGTTTCATGAAAAATACTAGAAGCTAGGAGATATTTGAACCACAAGTCCAGGTTTAGAAGGTCTGGTTGAAGGATATTCTTAGATCTGTTTGATCTACAGAACTCTTCTTTTGCATCTGCTCCAGTCTTTGTTTCTGTATTGGTAAAACAATCTCGGACACAGAACTTTCATGTATTATCTACACTGGAAATGTACAGAAGGTGATGGACTAATGGCAAATGTGTTTCGAGATGTAACTTTACTTAATGCAAGGGAGGTATATAGTCTTAGGTTTCCTAGAGATTTTATACCATTTGATCACCTAAGTGAAGGAAGTCTTTCTTTAAACTCAACTCAAATAATCATTTTGGTTCTGACCTTTCGTTGTTTTTGTTGTCTTTAATAATATATATTGAAATTTTTGTTAAAATAGAAAAACATTGTTGTGTTTTAGGGACAGTTAGTGTTAAAGTACAGTAATCAAGGGGTGCCTGGATGGCTCAGTCGGTAAAGCGTCTGCCTTTGGCTTGGGTCATGATCCTGGAGTCCGAGGATCGAGCCCAGTGTTGGTGGGATTGAGCCCCATGTCGGGCTCCCTGCTCGGTGGGGAATCTGCTTCTCCCTCTCCCTCTGCTCCTTCTCTCCCTCTCTCGCTCACTCTCTCTCTATCAAATAAATAAAATCTTAAAAAAAGGGGGGGGCGGAGCAAGATGGCGGAGGAGTAGGAGACCTGGATTTTGTCTGGTCTCAGGAATTCAGCTGGATAGGGATCAAACCATTCTGAACACCTACAAACTCAACAGGAGATCGAAGAAAAGAATAGCAACAACTCTCTGAACAGAAAAGCGACCATTTTCTGGAAGGTAGGACGTGCAGAGAAGTGAATCTGAGGTGATATTCAGGAGGATAGATGGCGGGGGAGGGGGTCTCCGTCAGCCGCATCTGGCAAGTGATAGAGCCTCAGAGCACAAAATCGGAACTTTTAGAAGTCGGCTCCACTGAGGGACGTCGCTCCAGTGGCTAAGCAGGGGGTGGAACCCTCGCTAGACAGTGTGGTCTCAGGACCCTCGGGGTCACAAAAAGACCGGGAGTGCCTGAGCGCAGCAGAGCTCCCAGTTATCGGAGCGGGGAAGCCGGCTGCAGAGACAGAACCGAGGAACGGGCTCTCAGCTTCAGGTTTCCATAAACCGTGATCTGCAGCACAGTCGGGCCACTGCTCTTCTAGCAGGGACCCAACAAGCGGCAGATCTGGGGAGACTCACCTTCCTCCCCCGGGAGGAGAGGTGCTGGAGCGCACTGCAGGGATCTGCTGGGTTTGGAGACTCCACCCGGGGTCGGGTGCCAGAGAGAGAAACGCGCAGTCACAGGCCCAGTGACCGCGGAGTGCGGCTGGAGACCAGAGAGACGGGAGTGACTGACTGCTTTTCTCTGGGGGCTCACTGAGGAGTGGGGCCCCGAGTTCTCAGCTCCTCCGGGTGGAAATTGGGAGGCAACCATTTTCACTCTCAGCCTCCAAAGCTGTACAGAAAGCTTGAAGGGAACAAAAGCTCCCGAGAGCAAACCCAAGCAGATTAAGTAGCCCCGACTGGGTAAAGGCAGGGCAATTCCGCCTCCAGCAAAGACATTTGGGAACCACGGCAACAGGCCCCTCCCCAGAAGATCAGTGAGAACAGCCAGCCAAGACCAAGGTTACCGATTTACTGCACATAGAATTCATGGCTTTTTTACCATGATTCTTTAGTCTTTCAAAGTTAATTTTTTTTAACTGTCTTTTTTCTTTTTTTTTTTTGAATTTTACTTTTTCCCTTTTTCAACCAACATCTTATCAATCCCTTTTTTTTTTTTTAATAAAGATTTTATTTATTTGACAGAAAGAGATAAGCGAGAGAGGGAACACAAGCAGGGGGAGTGGAAGAGGGAGAAGCAGGCTTCCCGCGGAGCAGGGAGCCCGATGTGGGGCTCGATCCCAGGACCCTGGGATCATGACCCGAGCCGAAGGCAGACGCCCAACCATCTGAGCCACCCAGGTGCCCCATCAATCCCTTTTTTAAAAAAAACATTTTTATTTTTCATTTTTAGAGTCATATTCCATCCCTTCATAGTAGTTACCCGTATTTTTGGCATATATATATAAGTTGTTCTCTTTTTAAAATTTTGAGATAGTTTCTTCTAACAAATCAAAATATACCCTAAATCTCTAGTGTATGGTTTTTTTCTACTCCCCTGCCTGATTACATTCTATCCCTTTTTTTTCTTTTTTTTTAATCCTCTTCTTTCTTTTTTCAAACAACTTCTTATCAATTACTTTTATAAAATTTTTTATACTTTTCATCTTTACAGTCATATTCCATCCCTTCATCATATCAACCCTTATTTTGTACATATATAAGTTTTTCTTTCTTTAAAATTTTGGAAGGCACTTTCTTCTAACAGACCAAAATACACCCAAAATCTAGTGTGTGGCACTCATCTATGCACCAGCCTGATCATACTTGATCATATTCTGTTTTTTTTTGTTTTCTTCTGTTTTTGTTTGTTTTTATCTTTTTCTTTTTCTTTTTTTTTTGTTTGTTTTTCTTTTTGCTATCTTTCCCTTTCTTTTCCCACTGCTTCAGGTCTTTTCTAATTTGTTTAGAGTATACTTTCTGGGGACGTTCTTACCCTGTTAGCATTTTGTTCTCTCATTCATCTATTCTCCTCTGGACAAAATGACAAGATGGAAAAATCACCTCAACAAAAAGAACAAGAGGTAGTATCGACTGCCAGGGACCTACTCAATACAGACATTAGTACGATGTCAGATCTAGAGTTCAGAATCATCACTTTAAAGATAATAGCTGGGCTTGAAAAAAGCATGGAAGTTATTAGAGAAACCCTTCTGAAGAAATAAAAGAACTAAAATCTAACCAAGTTGAAATCAAAAAGGCTATTAATGAGATGCAATAAAAAATGGGGTCGCTAACTGCTAGGATAAATGAGGTAGCTGAGAGAATCAGTGATATAGAAGATCAAATGATGGAAAATAAAGAAGCTGAGAAAAAGAGCGATGAACAATTACTGGATCACGAGGGCAGAATTCAAGAGATAAGCGATACCATAAAATGAAACAACATTAGAATAATTGGGATCCCAGAAGAAGAAGAAAGAGAGAGAGGGGCAGAAGTTATATTGGAGCAAATTATAACAGAGAACTTCCCTAATTTGGGGAAGGAAACAGGCATCAAAATCCAGGAAGCACAGAGAACCCCTCTCAAAATCAATAAAAATAGGTCAACACCCCGACATCCAACAGTAAAACTTCCAAGTCTCAGAGACAAAGAGAAAATTCTGAAAGCAGCTCGGGAGAAGAGATATGTAACCTACAATGGAAGAAACATTAGATTGGCAACAGACCTGTCCACAGAGACCTGGCAGGCAGAAAGGACTGGCAGGATATATTCAGAGCACTAAACGAGAAAAATATACAGCCAAGAATACTATATACAGCTAGGCTGTCATTGAAAATTGAAGGAGAGATAAAAAGCTTCCAAGACAAACAAAAACTAAAGGAATTTGCAAACACAAAACCAGCCCTACAAGAAATCTTGAAAGGGGTCCTCTAAGCAAAGAGAGAGCCTAAAAGTAAGATAGACCAGAAAGGAACACAAACAATATACAGTAAGTCACCTTACAGGCAATACAATGGCACTAAATTCCTATCTTTCAATAGTTACCCTGAATGTAAATGGGCTAAATGCCCCATCAAAAGACACAGGCTATCAGATTGGATTAAAAAACAAGACCCACCAATATGCTGTCTCCAAGAGGCTCATTTTAGACCCAAAGACACCCACAGATTGAAAGTGAGGGGGTGGAAAATCATTTACCATGCTAATGGACACCAAAAGAAAGCTGGGGTGGCAATCCTTATATCAGACGAATTAGATTTTAAACCAAAGACTGTAATAAGAGATGAGGAAGGACACTATATCCTACTTAAAGGGTCTATCCAACAAGAAGATCTAACAATTGTAAATATCTATGCCCCTAACATGGGAGCAGCCAATTATATAAGGTAATTAATATCAAAAGCAAAGAAACACATCGAAAACAAAACAATAATGGGGGGGACTTTAACACCCCCCTCACTGAAATGGACAGATCATCTAAGCAAAAGATCAACAAGGAAATAAAGACTTTAAATGACACACTGCACCAAATGGACTTCACAGACATATTCAGAACATTCCATCTCAAAGCAACGGAATACACATTCTTCTCTAGTCCCCATGGAACATTCTCCAGAATAGATCACATCCTAGGTCACAAATCAGGTCTCAACTAGTACCAAAAGTTTGGGATCATTCTCTGCCTATTTTCAGACCACAGTGCTTTGAAACTAGAACTCAATCACAAGAGGAAAGTCGGAAAGAACTCAAACACATGGAGGTTAAAGAGCATCCTACTGAAGAATGAATGGGTCAACAAGGAAATTAAAGAAGAATTAAAAAAATTCGTGGAAACCAATGAAAATAAAAAAAAAAAACTGTTCAAAATCTTTGGGATGCAGCAAAGGCAGTCCTAAGAGGAAAGTATATAGCAATACAAGCCTTTCTCGAGAAAAAAGAAAGGTCTCAAGTACACAACCTAACCCTACACCTAAAGGAGCTGGAGAAAGAACAGCAAATAAAGCCTAAACCCAGCAGGAGAAGAGAAATAATAAAGATCAGAGCAGAAATCAATGAAATAGAAACTAAAAGAACAGTAGAACAGATCAACAAAACTAGGAGCTGGTTCTTTGAAAGAATTAACCAGATTGACAAACCCCTGGCCAGACTTATCAAAAAGAAAAGAGAAATGACTCAAATCAACAAAATCATGAATGAAAGAGGAGAGATCACAACCAACACCAAAGAAATACAAACAATTCTAAGAACATATTATGAGCAACTCTATGCCAGCAAATTAGATAACCTGGAAGAAATGGATGCATTCCTAGAGATGTATCAAGTACCAAAACTGAACCAGGAAGAAACAGAAAACCTGAACAGACCTATAACCACTAAGGAAATGGAAGCAGTCATCAAAAATCTCCCAAACAAACAAAAGCCCAGGGCCAGATGGCTTCCCAGGGGAATTCTACCAAACATTTCAAGAAGAATTAATACCTATTCTTCTGAAACTGGTCCAAAAAATAGAAATGGAAGGAAAACTTCCAAACTCATTTTATGAGGCCACCATTATCTTGATCCCAAAACCAGACAAAGACCCCATCAAAAAGGAGAATTACAGACCAATATCCTTGATGAACATGGATGCAAAAATTCTCACCAAAATACTAGCCAATAGAATCCAACAGTACATTAAAAGGATTATTCACTACGACCAAGTGGGATTTATCCCTGGGCTGCAAGGTTGCTTCAACATCTGCAAATCAATCAACGTGATACAATACATTAACAAAAGAAAGAACAGGAATCATATGATCCTCTCAATAGATGCAGAAAAAGCAATTGACAAAGTACAGCATTGTTTCTTGATCAAAACTCTTCAGAGTATAGGGATAGAGGGTACATACTCAATATCATAAAAGCCATCTATGAAAAACCTACAGCAAATATCATTCTCAATGGGGAAAACCTGAGAGCTTTCCCCCTAAGGTCAGGAATGCGGCAGGGATGTCCACTATCACCACAGCTATTCAACATAGTATTAGAAGTCCTAGCCACAGCAATCATACAACAAAAAGAAATAAAAGGCATCCAAATCGGCAAAGAAGAAGTCAAACTCTCACTCTTTGCAGATGATATGATACTTTATGTGGAAAACCCCAAAGACTCCACCCCAAAACTGCCAGAACTCATACAGGAATTCAGTAAAGTGGCAGGATATAAAATCAATGCACGGAAGTCAGTGGCATTCCTATACACCAACAACAAGACAGAAGAAAGAGAAATTAAGGAGTCGATCCCATTTACAATTGCACCCCAAACCATAAGATACCTAGGGATAAATCTAACCAAGGAGGCAAAGGATCTGTACTCAGAAAACTATAAAATACTCATGAAAGAATTTGAGGAAGACACAAAGAAATGGAAAAACGTGCCATGCTCATGGATTGGAACAACAAATATTGTGAAGATGTCAATGCTACCTAGAGCAATCTACACATTCAACGCAATCCCCATCAAAATACCATCCACTTTTTTCAAAGAAATGGAACAAATAATCCTAAAATTTGTATGGGACCAGAAAAGACCCTGAATAGCCAGAGGAATGTTGAAAAAGAAAAGCAAATGTGGTGGCATCACAATTCTGGACTTCCAGCTCTATTACAAAGCTGTCATCATCAAGACAGTATGGTACTGGCACAAAAACAGACACGTAGATCAATGGAACAGAATAGAGAGCCCAGAAATGGACCCTCAACTCTATGGTCAACTCATCTTTGACAAAGCAGGAAAGAATGTCCAATGGAAAAAAGACAGTCTCTTCAACATATGGTCTTGGGAAAATTGGACAGCCACAGGCAGAAGAATGAAACTGGACCATTTCCTTACACCACACACAAAAATAGACTCCAAATGGTTGAAACACCTCAATGTGAGACAGGAGTCCATCAAAATCCTAAAGGAGAACACAGGCAGCAACCTCTTCGACCTCAGCCGCAGCAACTTCTTCCTAGAAACATCGCCAAAGGCAAGGGAAGCAAGGGCCAAAATGAACTATTGGGATTTCATCAAGATAAAAAGCTTTTGCAAAGCAAAGGAAACCGTCAACAAAACCAAAAGACAACCGACAGAATGGGTGAAGATATTTGCAAATGACATAACAGATAAAGGGCTAGTATCCAATATCTATAAAGAACTTATCAAACTCAACACCCAAAGAACAAAGAATCCAATGAAGAAATGGGCAGAAGACATGAACAGACATTTTTCCAAAGAAGACATCCAAATGGCCAACAGACACATGAAAAAGTGCTCAACATCGCTCGGCATCAGGGAAATCCAAATCAAAACCTCAATGAGACACCACCTCACAGCAGTCAGAATGGCTAAAATTAACAAGTCAGGAAATGACAGATGTTGGCGGGGATGCGGAGAAAGGGGAACCCTCCTATACTGTTGGTGGGAATGCAAGCTGGTGCAGCCACTCTGGAAAACAGTATGGAGGTTCCTCAAAAAGTTGAAAATAGAGCTACCATACGATCCAGCAATTGCCCTACTGGGTATTTACCCCAAAGATACAAAAGTAGGGATCCGAAAGGGTACGTGCACCCCAATGTTTATAGCAGCAATGTCCACAATAGCCAAACTGTGGAAAGAGTCAAGAGGTCCATCGACAGATGAATGGATAAAGAAGATGTGGTGTATATATACAATGGAATATTATGCAGCCATCAAAAGGAATGACATCTTGCCATTTGCAATGACGTGGATGGAACTGAAGGGTATTATGCTGAGTGAAATAATTCAATCAGAGAAAGACATGTATCATATGACCTCACTGATAGGAGGAATTCTTAATCTCAGGAAACAAACTGAGGGTTGCTGGAATGGTGGGTGTGGGAGGGATGGGGTGGCTGGGTGATAGACACTGGGGAGGGTATGTGCTCTGGTAAGTGCTGTGAATTGTGTAAGACTGTTGAATCTCAGATCTGTACCTCTGAAACAAATAATAAAAGAAAAAAATAAAAAAAGAAGAAGATAGCAGGAGGGGAAGAATGAAGGGGAGGAAATTGGAGGGGGAGACGAACCATGAGAGACGATGGACTCTGAAAAACAAACTGAGGGTTCTAAAGGGGAGGGGGTTGGGAGGATGGGTTAGCCTGGTGATGGGTATTAAAGAGGGCACGTTCTGCATGGAGCACTGGGTGTTATGCACAAAGAATGAATCATGGAACACTACATCTAAAACTAATGATGTAATGTATGGTGATTAACATAATAATAAAAAATTAGAAAAAGAAAAAGTACAGTAATCAAGACTCAACTCTCCAGAGCAGATTACTTAAGGATTTCAAATATTGTTTTCCAAATCTATAGTGGAGTGTTCTTAATTAGCATAAGAATTATTAAATAAATTTCTTTTGAAAAAATAAAGAGTGTTAAGGATTACAATAGGTGGTTAGAAAAATTGTAGTGTCTTCGTCATTATAAGAACAGAGTATAATAATTTGGCCCTATAGCCTAAAAATAAGTGAAACAAGGTTCTGGATCTTCTAGATCAGTTCCACATAAAGTTTAATCCAGTGATGGCTGGGTAAACTGATACTGTTCAGAAATTGAGAGTAGGAAATATTTATAGTAATTTGTCAGGATAATTTCATCTTTAAGCTTTAAATCTAATAGCAAAACAAACATACCAACAAAAGCCACCAGGGACTTGTATTAAATTTTTTCTAGTAACTCATTCTTTATTGTATTTTACAAAACTACTGGTCTGCAAGAGCTTACAAAATAAGCGATACATTGAGACACATTATCCTAGTTCCTTGCTATTCTTATGTCCACATGCCAACTCTGAATAGAGATTGTTATCATAAAGCTATTGAATCCTCCAAGGTGTGAACCTTTTATGCATAAAGCTTTCACAGTGCTTACAGGCTTAGGATGTTGTGCAACTGTTCTGTTTCTTTCTTTTTTTCCTGCTCGATAATAAATGTTGATATGTTTGCTTAAAACTGACCTCTCAATTCAAAAGTAATTTAATGACCTTTCAAATTACATTTCAATATAACAACCTACCTGGTATCCAGGCTGTGGTTGAGAAGACATATAGCCTGCATTGTCTTCCACACAAATTCTAATATTACCACAAGAATTTCCCAGTTACTGATAGGCCAAATTGGCTCAGGTCATTTTGCCACTTCTCTTCTCAGTTCAACCAACCTTTTTCCCAGACTTTCCATTTTGAAGCCCATGTAATTTCTGTGGTTTCTGTTTTGTTTTGTTTTGTTTTTCCCAAATGCTTAGAGGTAGAGCCTCCTTATTAGGAAGGCAAATATAATCATGCACAATTTTTGTGGCAGAGCAGAATTATAACTGTAGTTATAAAACATACATAAGTTACTTTCTTCAGGGAGTTATAACTAAATATTCAATCCCAGCTGTCTCACTTGTCAGTTAACCAATACATGACCAAAATGGCAGCAGGTAAATGTGAACAATACAATAGTGACTATAAGCACATAATAAAAAGCCACTCATCCTCAGCCTTGGTGATGGCAGGTCTGCTTCAGTCATACTTTCAAATACAAAAAATAATAATATGTCAGTAACAACTGGCCAGATTTAACTATCTAATCTTATATTAACTTCAAGAAAGATGAATTTCTTAATAAGGAATTGGGGCTCTTTCAGTAGCTGTCTAGAGCAGACTGGCAATTTGAGTGATATCCTAAATGTAAACCTTAATGATTACCACTTAGATATTTAAAGTTCTGCAATTGCCCTTACTAGGCTTATTACAAGGGAAATAATCACCTCTACAGATGTTTCTTGACACATAATAAATTGAGAAGCATGTAATTCTTTTTATAAAGTATTTGTTTTGGAATATCTACTCTCCAAACACATGGCCACTTTTGAATCACTACATTCCTGGAATTAAAAAAAGAAAGAAAAGAAAAAAAGTGATACTGCCCTGGAATTTAAGGTGAATTATTATTGCTCTACCATAAACTGAATTTTTGCTTCATGAGACATTTGGAAAAAAAAGCAGCAAAAATCTACTAACAGTCTAATATGATTCATATTATATGGTTGTGGAGCTGGCCCTTAGACTACTTGAAAAATTAGAGGTTTATCTACCTGGCATTAGTAAAATAGCTGCCTTATGTCAAATAAACCTTTTTAACATGACAACACTATCAAGTCAGTAAATTAAAATATAAAAAAACCTCATGAATTGCCTTTTATGTAGTCTTTCTAAAAATAAGTAAAGGCACAATTATGTAAATTCCAAAAGAGAATTGTTTCAATCAACATCATAAGGTGTACAGGAATTTAGGTCAAAGATGGTTAAAATATTCAAAATATATAAAATAGGATATATATCTAGTCATAAAATAAAATTTTCATGATTTTAATAAAATCGATTTTTTAAATTAAGACATTTCCACCCAAATAATGGAAAATTTCTGATTCCATCTAGATCTAGTTACTTTTTCTTTTTTCATTTTAAGATTTATTTTATTTTGTTCATTTTAGAGAAAGAGAGAGAGAGAAAGATAGAGCATGCATGTGCATACAGGGGAAGGAGCAGAGGGAGAGGATCTCAAGCAGACCCTGTGTTAAGCATGAACCAGATGTGGGGCTTGATCTCACAATCCTGAGATCATGACCTGAGCCAAAATCAAGAGTCAGATGCTCAACGAACTGAGCCACCCAGCTCCCCCCTGCCCCAATTACTTATTTTTCTAAACATAAATACATATATTAAAAAAGATTGTAACTGAAACCCAATTTATAATCCTATAAATTATATATGAAAATATACTTTAATTTTGTTTTTGAGAAAACATTTGAATAAAAAATTTTGCTAAACAATTTTTTGTTATGTGAGCAAATGAAATAATTTTTAATTCTTTCAACAAAAATATATATGGTGAGAGACCATGGAGTTGTGTGCCACAGAGATGCACTCACAGTTAGAAATCCAAAAGCTGGCTCATAAATGGCTCAATAAATCAAGGATGTAAAGATACAGAATGGAGGCAGAATTCATTAAAGATTTTCATTTATAAAGATGTAAACAATTTATTTCACTCCTAAATGGATAGTTTTTGCAATTAAATAAATTCTATTTCAGTGTCTCATAATTCTTTTTTTTTTAATTAAAAGTATGTTGATCATTTCTTCTTGAAAAGTTATTGCTTTACCCAGAAATGTAGTTAAGGGCTCATTTTCCTTTCTTTGATTAACACTCTTTCTTTTCTTTCTTTCTTTTTCTTTGTCTTTCTTCCTTCCTTCCTTCCTTCCTTCCTTCCTTCCTTCCTTCCTTCCTTCCTTCCTTTCTTTCTTTCTTTCTTTCTTTCTTTCTTTCTTTCTCTTTCTTTCTTTTTCTTTCCTTCCTTCGACTAACCCTATTTCTTAGAGATGAACAATCTGTTTCTAATCTGGAATTTGACAGCAGACTTCTTACATGCACTATGTATTTATTTAACATTTATTTGTTCAAGTTATTTTTTTAAATATTTTTGATTTTATTTATTAATTTGAGAGAGAGAGAGAGAACAAGCCGGAGAGGGGCAGAGGAGCAGGCTCTCCACTGAGCAGGGAACCCGACATGGGACTCGATCTCAGGACTCTGGGATCATGACCCTAGCCAAAGGCAGATGCTCAACTGACTGAACCACTCAGGTGCCCTGTTCAAGTTATTTTTGCATTAAATAATTCTGGATTTTGGAAAATTTTCCAAACTATATCTTTATTTTATTTATTTATTTTTTTACTGGATGTATGTATTTTTATGCTTTTAATTTTTAATCAAATTATAGTTGAAATATAAAATTAGTTTTAGGTGTACAATATACATTGTCAAATCACAACATAGTGATTTGACAATTATATACATTAAGAAATTCTCACCCCAATAATTATAGTTAATATCTGCAACACACAAAATTATTACAGTATTATTGACTATATCCCCTATGTTGTACTTTTCAACACTTACTTATTTATAACTGGAAATCTGTATCTCTTAATCACCTTCACCTATTTTGCCTATCTCCCCAGACTCCTCCCCTCTGGCAACCACCAGTTTGTTTTCTATAGTTATGAGCCTGTTTCTTAAACTATATCTTTATATGGTACTGAAGACCTTGAACAGGAATGCATTGAATCATTGTCAAAACATGGCAATTATCAAAACTCTATTTCATCTCAAGTTTCAATTATCTTATATTTACTAATTTCAATTTCTAATTGTTGTGCATATTTATAATGGGAGTCAGCTAGATCAAAATTAATAAATATGATATGAATAAATATAATATAACTATATTAAAAATATTTATGCTTGAATAATTATAAAAGTTCATGCTGTTTCAGGAAATGTACAACTTTTACTACATTAATATAAATAATATGTAATTTTGAGGTCATCTCATGAGCCTAGAAATATTGTTTTTAACATGAGGGCATGCCTATATCTAGATAAAACATAACAATAGGCAAGTAGATAAATGGGAGATAACAGATTCTAGAAATAGACTGACATATGTTCAATTGGTTTTTGATATATTGCCAAGTTAATTCAATAGGGAAAAGATGATTTTTTCAACAAATATTGCTGGAATAATTAAACATCTGTATGTAAAACAAATACAAAAGCCACAGTTACTATATCATACCATGGACAATTATTAATTTGAAATGGATCTCAAATCTAAATGTAGAAGTTAAAAGCATAAAACTTCTAGAATAAGACTTAGGAGAAAATCCTCACAATCTTGGTAAACAAAAATTTTCTTTGTCAGAACCCCTAAAAACACTAAGCATAAAAGAAAAAAATTAATAAATTAAATTTCCCCACTATTAAAAAGCTTTTGTTCTTCAAAAGAAGACATTAAGAAAATGAAAAAAGCAAAGCACAGACTGGGATAAAATATTCACAATTTTGAAATCTGAGAAGGGACTTGTATCCACAATACATAAAGAACATTTACAACTTAATAAAATAAACAACTGGATTTTAAAATTTAGCAAAAGATCTTAACAGGCACTTCACCAAAAAATATAAATGAAAATGAATGGTCATTAAGCACATGAAAAGATGCTACAACTCATTAGCCATTAGAGAAATGCAAGTTTAAACTACAGTGAATTGCTACTACATATCCTTCAGAATGGCTAAAATTTAAAACAACAACAACAAAAACTTAAAACATG
Organism: Mirounga angustirostris; assembly: GCF_029215605.1. Classification (NCBI taxonomy): domain Eukaryota; kingdom Metazoa; phylum Chordata; class Mammalia; order Carnivora; family Phocidae; genus Mirounga; species Mirounga angustirostris. The sequence continues at coordinate 83,273,284 of NW_026991720.1, read as the reverse complement.
AAATGTTGCCAAGGATATGGAGCAACTGGAATTTTCATATATTACTGCTATAAGGCAAAATGGTTACAACCACTTTGAAGAAGAGTTTGAAAGTTTCTTACAAATATATACATGTATTTACCATTCCTTATTTACCCAAGGAAATAAGCGTCCACAGAAGATTGTAGTTGAATGTTAATAGTAATTTTATTCATAATATCCCCAAATTGGAAAAACCTAAATATGTGTCAGTAGTACACTGGGCACATAAATTGTGTATATTTACACAATGAAGACTTCTCAGCAACTGATGGATGAATTTCAAAAGCATTATACTGAACAAATGAAGCTATTCACAAAAGTTTTTATTGTATGATATCATTTATATCAAAGTAAATGTAATCTATATTGATAGAAAGCAGATCAGTGGTTTCCTGGGGTGGGGGTAAAATTTGCCTGTAAAAGAACACCAAAGAACTTTTGGAGGTGATTGGAATGTTCTGCAGCACCTCACTAAAAAGGTATTTAGTAGATTCAGCATGGTTCATAATATACAGTTGTATTTCATGAAATGACAGCTGAGGTCTTCTATCTAGAGTCTAGAAGAAAAAAGTCATTTCATTTTCTTCTTAAATAAAATGACAATGTACAGTATTATCAAGTGATCATTTTGAATGAACATATTTTAAAAAGATAGAAAAAAATGGGGAGGGGGGATTGGTTAGCCCGGTGATGGGTATTAAAGAGGGCATGTACTGCATGGAGCACTGGGTGTTATATGAAAACAATGGATCATGGATCACCACATCAAAAACCAATGATGTATTGTATGGTGATTAACATAACATAATAAAATTTAAAAAAAAAGATAGAAAGAAATGAGGCTATGCTTTCATTCTCCCATTTGGAAATAGGAATAAAAACATAATGAGACTGTTTTGTTAATGAGTTTATAAGAGGGTAACAAGCTTTTGTTATAACAGTTACTGTATTAGCCAGTAAGACATGTTATTAGTTGCCATATAACTAATATATTTTAGGTTACATCAATCAAACCACTGAAACTTGAAAGACATGCACTCATTTTACCATAAAATAGTGTAAATTAAGACAAATGTGGATAATGTGTTAAATTATTCTTCATTAAATTAAGGAAAGCAAGAAAGAGATATAAAATGATAAATACGTATTTATATAAAAGGGACTTCTAACTTTTATAACAAAATAGAAAAATATAAAATAATAATACAAAATAGCTCCTTATGAATTGACTTAACATTACTGAAATGTAAAGACAATAAGCCATATTAGACTGACAAAATGTGAAAGTGCTTATACACAAATATGTGTGCGTATGTAATATGCATACAATTATGCATATAAGTGTGTCATGAAATAATGAAATTAGGGAAAGCCCTATGTTGTACTGATAAATACTGATAAAAGTACACAGTTCTGTGAAATAAATATATAAGCATATACAAGATTTACATATACCACTTGAATAGGTTTAAAATTATACATTTTATATTATCTAGTATCACTATTAATTATTCAAATCCTTCATAATCCCTGTATTATAAGAGTCTCCAATAAAATTAATTACTTAAATAATTATCTTAAAGCTATTTTCATGATTTAGACATTTGTTTATTCTGCATACAGTGAGGAAGGATTATGATTGTGTGTGCTATAGAAGCAGCAGAAGCAGATTTTTAGAATTCAGTAAACATTAAACTCCTTACCACTGTAGTTTGAACTATGAAATACAAGTCTCTCACCATGGTGGCCTATTAGGAGAGTTATCCAAGCATGAAGGTGAAATAATATCAAAGCATGGGCTTGAGTCTTTGCTTGGTATGTCCTTTATTTTAAATTGTAGAATATGTGTGTCACTGTAATGCATCTTAATAGGCTGCATCCTTATCCCTTTCTTTGTGATTTCATTAATTGCTTGTGGGTTAACCTATAAAAACCAACTATCCAGAGCTTACTCTAATAATTCTACTAATAACACTGATCAGAATGGTAAAAGAGCAGAACAGCAGCTACATAAAGTAGGTAAAGTCTTAGAAAACACATTACTTTTCACTAACTAGGCACTGAAACAATATTACACACACACTCCTTTAGAAAAAAATGCTAAAACATCCTGACATTGAATATTGTTGTGTCCATAGTATTTGAATCTTTTTTTTAATTTAAACTTAATTAACATATAATGTATTATTAATTTCAGAGGTAGAGTTCAGTGATTCATCAGTGGCATATAACACCCAGTGCTTATTACACCAAGTGCCCTCTTTAATGCCCATCACCCAATTACCCCATCCCTCCACATAGCATTTGACTCTTAATTTCTGCATGTTTTAAGTCAGAAAACTAAGTGACTTTCCCTTCTTATTGAAAATCTCACTGTAAGTTTAGAGGTGATTTTTAGTGTGACTTAGCTTTGAACTTGCCACACTGAGTATCTAGACATAAACACTGACTAAGTGTATAATTATTTCAGATAAATTGGTACTAGATAAAAGTCTTAAGTTTTAACTTCAAACTATAATATTAATATAGGCGTTGGTACTTTTATGCTAACAATTCATTTAAGCTTAAGGACTGTCTTGGAATTTTCTTGTATCTTTATGCTTTTCTAATTAGTATTGTCAGGAAATGTAGATTACCAAAACAAAATAAACATTTTGCAAAACACAAACAGTTACACAAAACAAAAATAATATGTTCCGTTCCTGTGATTTCTGGGCAGGCAAATGTTGCTAACTTTGGGAGGTTCATGCTTTTAAACTCCATAAAAACAAGATGTTCAACCCGTAGGGAAGTTACTACTTTCATAATTTTTCGTATTACTCATCCAAAGAGAAAAATAGGTTGAAGGACAGAGAAAAATGATGGCATGATTAAAAACATGAATAAAACGAAAGCTGGAGAATTCAACTTATTTTTTAAATTTTGTTTTATTATGTTATGTTAGTCACCATACAATACATCATTAGTTTTTGATGTAGTAATCCATGCTTCATTGTTTTCATATAACACTCAGTGCTCCATGCAGTACATGCCCTCCTTAATACCCATCACCGGGCTAACCCATCCCCCCACACCCCTCCCCTCTAACACCCTCAGTTTGTTTCTCAGAGTCCATAGTCTCTCATGGTTCATCTCTCCCTCCAATTCCCCCCCCCCTTCATTTTCCCCTTCCTTCTCCTAATGTCCTCCATGCTATTCCTTATGTTCCACAAATAAGTGAAACCATATGATAATTGGTTTTCTCTGCTTGACTTATTTCACTTAGCATAATCTCCTCCAGTCCCATCCATGTTGATGTAAAAGTTGGGTATTTATCCTTTCTGATGGCTGAGTAATATTCCATTGTATATATGGACCACATCTTCTTTATCCATTCATCTGTCGAAGGGCATCTTGGCTCTTTCCACAGTTTGGCTATTGTGGACATTGCTGCTATGAATATTGGGGTGCATATGGCACTTCTTTTCACTACATCTGTGTCTTTGGGGTAAATACCCAGTAGTGCAATTCCTGGGTCATAGGGTAGCTCTATTTTTAATTTTTTGAGGCACCTCCACAAACCAACTTGCATTCCCATCAACGGTGTAAGAGGGTTCCCCTTTCTCCACAACCTCTCCAAAATTTGTTGTTTCTTGCCTTGTCAATTTTTGCCATTCTAACATGGTGTAAAGTGGTATCTCAATGTGGTTTTGATTTGAATTTCCCTGATGGCTAATGATGATGAACATTTTTTCATGTGTCTGTTAGCCATTTGTATGTCTTTGGAGAAGTGTCTGTTCATGTCTCCTACCCATTTTTTGACTTGATTATTTGTTTTTTGGATGTTGAGTTTGAGAAGTTCTTTATAGATCTTGGATACCAGCCCTTTATCTGTAGTGTCATTTGCAAATATCTTCTCCCATTCTGTGGGTTGCCTCTTTGTTTTGTTGACTGTTTCCTTTGCTGTGCAGAAGCTTTTTATCTTGATGAGGTCTCCAAAGTTCATTTTTGCTTTTGTTTCAGTTGTCTTTGGAGATGAAACTTGAAAGAAGCTGCTGTGGCCGATGTCAAAGAGGTTACTGCCTAGGTTCTTCTCTAGGATTTTGATGGATTCCTGTCTCACATTGAGGTCTTTCATCCATTTTGAGTGTATCTTTGTTTATGGTGTTACAGAATGGTCAAGTTTCATTCTTCTGTATATAGCTGTCCAATTTTCCCAGCACCATTTATTGAAGAGACTGTCTTTTCTCCATTGCATATTTTTTCTTGCTTTGTCGAAGATTATTTGACCAAAGAGTTGAGGGTCCATACCTGGGTTCTCTATTCTGTTCCATTGGTCTATATGTCTGTTTTTGTGCCAGTACCATGCTGTCTTGGTGATCACTGCTTTGTAATATAGCTTAAAATCAGGCAACGTGATGCCCCCAGCTTTGTTTGTGTTTTTCAACATTTCCTTGGCGATTCGGGGTCTTTTCTGATTCCATACAAATTTTAGGATTGTTTGTTCCAGCACTTTGAAAAATGTCATTGGAATTTTGATTGGGATGGCGCTGAAGGTACAGATTGCTCTGGGTAGCATAGACATTTTAACAATGTTTATTCTTCCGATCCATGAGCATGGACTGTTTTTCCATCTTTTTGTGTCTTCTTCAATTTCTTTCATGAGTGTTCTGTAGTTCCTAGAGTATAGATCCTTTACCTCTTGGTTAGGTTTATTCCGAGGTATCTTATGGTTTTTGGTGCTACTGTAAATGGAATCATTTCTCTAATTTCTCTTTCTGAAGTTGCATTGCTAGTGTATAAGAAAGCAACTGATGTCTGTGCATTGATTTTGTATCCTGCCACATTACTGAATTGCTGCTGTATGAGTTCTAGTAATTTGGGGGTGGAGTCTTTTGGATTTTCCATATAAAGTATCATGTCATCTGAGAAGAGAGAGAGTTTGGCTTCTTCTTTGCCAGTCTGAATAACTTTTATTTCTTTTTGTTGTCTGCTGTTGCTAGGACTTCTAGTACTATGTTGAACAATAGTGGTGAGAGTGGGCATCCTTGTTGTGTTCCTGATCTTAAGCGAAAGGCTCTCAGCTTTTCCCCATTGAGGATGATATTCGCTGTGGGTTTTTCATAGATGGATTTTATGAACTTGAGGAATGTTCCCACTATCCCTATACTCTGAAGAGTTTTAATCAGGAAAGGATGCTGTATTTTATCAAATGCATTTTCTGCATCAATTGAGAGGACCAGATGGTTCTTCTCTCTCCTCTTATTAATGTGTTCTATCATATTGATTGATTTGCAAATGTTGAACCACCCTTGCATCCTGGGGATAAATCCCACTTCGTTGTGGAGGATGATCCTTTTAATGTATTGTTGGATCCTATTAGCTAGGATTTTGTTGAGCATTTTGGAATCCACATTCATCAGGGATATCGGTCTGAAATTCTCCTTTTTGATGGGGTCTTTCCCTGGTTTGGGGATTAAGATAATGCTGGCCTCATAGAATGAGTCTGGAAGCTTTCCTTCTGTTTCTATTTTTTGAAACAGCTTCAGGAGAATAGGTATTATTTCTTCTTTGAATGTTTGGTAGAATTCCCCAGGGAATCCATCAGGCCCTGGACTCTTGTTTTTTGGGAGTTTTTTGATCACTGCTTCAATCTCGTTACTGGTTATTGGCCTATTCAGGTTGTCAATTTCTTCCTGTTTTAGTCTTGGCAGTTTATAGGTTTCCAGGAAGGCATCCATTTCTTCCAGGTTGCTCAATTTATTGGCATATAGTTGTTGATAATAATTTCTAATAATTTTTTCTATTTCCTTGGTGTTAGTCATGATCTCTCCCCTTTCATTCATAATTTTATTAATTTGGGTCCTTTATCTTTTCTTTTGTATAAGTCTGGCCAGTGGTTTATCAATCTTATTAATTCTTTCCAAGAACCAGCTTCTAGTTTTGTTGATCTGATTACTGTTTCTGGTTTCTAATTCATTGATCTCTGCTCTAATCTTAATTATTTCTTTTCTAATGCATGGCTTCGCATCGTTTGTTGTTTTTTCTCTAGTTCTTTGAGGTGTAAAGTTAATTGGTGAATTCAGGATTTTTCTGTTTTTTTGACAGAGGCTTGGATGGCTATGTATTTTCCCCTTAGGACCGCCTTTGCAGTATCCCATAGGTTTTGGACAGATGTGTTTTCATTCTCATTGGTTTCCATGAATTGTTTAAGTTCTTCTTTGATTTACTGGTTGACCCAAACATTCTTGAGCAGAATGGTCTTTAGCTTCCAAGTGTTTGAATTTCTGCCAAATTTTTCTTGTGATGGAGTTCCAGTTTTAAAGCATTATAGTCTGAGAATATGCAGGGAATAATCTCAATCTTTTGGTATCGGTTGAGACCTGATTTGTGATCCAGTATGTGGTCTATTCTGGAGAAATTTCCATGTGCACTTGAGAAGAATGATTATTCTGTTGTTTTAGGGTGGAATGTTCTGTATATATCTATGAGGTCCATCTGGTCCAGTGTGTTCAGAGCTCCTGTTTCTTTGTTGATTTTCTGCTTAGATGATCTGTCCATTGCTGAGAGTGGAGTATTGAGGTCTCCTACAATTAATGTATTGTTATCAATATGACTCTTTATTTTGGCTAACAGTTGGCTTATGTAGATGGTTGCTCCCATGTTGGGCACATAGATATTTACAATTGTTAGATCTTCTTGTTGGATAGACCCTTAAAGAATGATAGTGTCCTTCTGTGTCTCTAACTACAGTCTTTCATTTAAAATCTAATTTGTCTGATGGAAGAATTGCTACCCCAGCTTTCTTTTGAGGTCCGTTGGCATGGAAGATGGATCTCCATCCCTTCACTTTGTCTGGATGTATCTTTAGGTTCAAAATGAGTCTCTTGTAGACAGCATATGGATGGGTCCTGTCTTTTTATCCAATCTGCAACCCTGTGCCGTTTTATGGGAGCATTTAGGCCATTCACATTGAGAGTGATTATTGAAAGATATGAATATATTTTCATCATGTTGCCTACGAAGACCTTGTTTTTATAGATTGTCCCTGTAAATTTCTGTTCTATATCAGTCTTGGGGTCTTTCTCCTTTTATAGAACCCCCCCTTAATATTTTTTGCAGGGCCAGCTTAGTGGTCACATATTCTTTCAGTTTCTGCCAGTCTTGGAAGCTCTGCATCTTTCCATCCATTCTAAATGACAGCCTTGCCAGATAAAGTATTCTTGGCTGCATGTTCTTCTTGTTTAGTACCCTGAATATGTCATGCCAGGCCTTTCTGGCTTCCCAGGTCTCTGTGGATAAGTCTGACATATTCTGATGTTCCTCCTTCTGTACGTAAGGAATCTCTTCCCCCCTAACTGCCCTTAAGATGGTTTCCTTGGTTCTAAGATTTGCAAGTTTTACTATTATATGCTGTGGTATTGGCCTGTTTTCCTTGATCTTGGGAGGGGTCCTCTCTGCCTCTAGGACATGAATGTTTGTTTCATTCCCCAGAATAGGGAAGTTCTCAGCTATGATTTACTCAAATATATCGTCTAGTCCTCTCTCTCTCTCTCTCCACCCCCTCAGGGATTCCAATAATTTTGATATTGGAACGTTTCATGGTGTCACTTATTTCTCTGATTCTATTTTCATCGATTCTGAGTTGTTTTTCCCTGGCCTCCTCTTTTCCCTTCTTGTCTATTAATTGGTCCTCTAAATCACTCATTCGTTCTTCTGCCTCGCTTACCATAGCTGTTAGATTATCTAGATTAGATTGGATCTCACTGATAGCATTTTTAAATTCTGCCAATTCAGCTTTCATTTCTGCCCTTAGAGACTCTATGTTGCCATTAATAGATTTCTCCATTCTAGCTATCGTCTTCACAGTTGTTATGCATCTCTGACATCTTGGTTATATCTGAGTCCATTTGTAAATCTGTGGCATAAGTCATAGTCTCTGAGTCTTTTCTATTTTGGGGGTTCCTCCTCTAGTCATTCTGTTGAGGGGTGGTTGAGGGAATGTATAGAGTCCAAATTATTAACCACAACCCAAGCAAGATGCACCTGTTTTCTTGGGACCTTAGGGTTGCTGGCCTCTTGTTTTGCCAGCCTGTCTTCTGGGGGAGGGGTCTGCTCTGCTTTTACTCAGCCTAACCTTACTAACCCTGTTTGGGCAGGGAGCCCTGCCCCCTGTGGTGGGGGATGGTCTCAGTGGAAACCGGTTTTTGGGGCTTTTGTTCCCTGGTGGTTTCCCTGGCTGCTTTTTGTGTCTCTTCTGAGGGTCAGAGCAGAAGAGATCATTTCCAACTCTCTGCCTCAGAGCAGAGAGATTGCAGTCTGTTCTTCAATGAGCTCTCCAGGCCACACTATTGCCATTTCTGTCTGTGCTGCTATAAACTGCAGCATCCTGGGTTGTGTGCCCCTAAGAAGCGCTCCCAGTCCTCACTTGCAGGTCAGGGCACGTCTCTGCCCTTTGTGCTTCTAAAACCGCCAGCTGCCCCCAGTTCGTACGCACAGCACCGCCGCTCCTGGTTTCTGACTGGGGGGCTGCCTTAAAGTCCTTTCCCCGTGGTCTGCGAGTCTGTTTCCTGTCCCCAGCGTGGGAGGCTATCGTTCACCGGCGGTGTAGGATCCCAATGGCTCGGCTCCCTCCCCCTTCCATTTATCCTCCAATATCTGCCTGCAGAATCATGGCTCCCCGTTTCATACCTTGAAACCAACTGCCTGCAATATTCTGTTCGTAGGGATCCAGATCTATCTTCTTACATCTCAGGCTGATTTCGTGGGTGTTCAGAGTGGTCTGGTAGATATCCAGCTCAATTCCAGGGACCAGTTGGAATAGGGTCCCCTACTCCTCTGCCATCTTTTCCCTCCCTCTGAATTCAACTTATTTTGACAAACCTTAGGGTTTTAATACAAATTGTATATTGTATTCAGTACTAATTGGTAATGGTGGGAATTAAAGAATAATTAATAAGACTTTTCCTTTCCCTTACCATCAGAGCTCACAGTTCAACCAGGAATAAAGACATGTAATCAGATTTACAAAATAGTATGACAAATGTGATATGTAAGTCTGTAGAGGAAAACCAATGAGAAAATATTTGGAGAACTCCATGAACTGTATCTACTGTTACATCTACAGAAAAGAAATGAGGCTGAATAGTGAGGCAGAGGTTAGAACATGAAGGAGACCCTGTGCTATCTACCCTATGGTTTATTGTGACATGAGTCCTAAGTTCCTTGATTGATCTAACTTTAAGTTTCACTAACATCGATCCATAAATATTTAATAACTGATTTACAGTTGTTGTTGCTGGCTATCACCCATGGGTCCTTATTTCCTTGTGCATTTTATTTTTGACATGAACTTTGGAACTTTTAAATATTTAGGTGCAGTTCAATTACCTCAAGAGTGATTTAAATTTGCTTTTGCTGGGAGCATTGGAAGCACTGCCAACCAAGAACCACTTCACTTCAAGCTAAAGCTATAGCTTGAGGTGTGTTGTTACTGCTGTTTTTTGCAGTGACTCATGCCCAGTATGAACTGGGGCTGCAAGCAAACGTGAGGACTGGGTTGAGTGCACAAATTCTCAGGGAAGTCCTCTTCCCTCCACCCAATGTCAACATGGAGACAAATCAGTTTCCTGGTCATCTCCTTCTGGAAAGGGCTGTGGGAGCAAATCATGAAACATGTTTCCTCTTTGATGTCACATTATATGTCTCAGATTAGACAGAAATTCTTGAGAAGGCCCTAATCTTTTTTCCTGTCATGTTTTTTACTCTACCTGATGATCAAATTGGAAGTGCAGCTACCAGTTGGTGAAATATTGGTGGAAATCTTCTGGATGAAAGCCAATTTCCATGTTTGCTTAACTCTGAATTCTTGTTTTCACTTCACTTTTAGCTTTAAGAAAGGAATGAAAAAGCAGCCCCTGTTATCTGGGTTGGCACTCCTAGCTAAACCCTGTTATTCTCCTATTGAACATAATCTCATAGAATATTCACCTCAGACAGCGTTACTCTGAAACCATGATAAAGGGAGACAAAACAAAGCTACCTCATAATTTTTTCTAAACATTGAAAAAAAAAAGTTCACTATGCCACCCACAAAATACAAAACATCACCTTTTCATAGTTAAAATGTGTAAATGACTTATTACTTTATCCTCTTTCTAGTCTATTCCCTCTAGCTAAGATTTATTGAGATATCCAAGAGCACCAATGCATAAGAGGCATCTTCTCAATCTCATGGAAAGTGTGGATGAAAGCATCTCTAGATTTTTTTTCCTTAATCTTTAGTAAAGTTAAAGTAAAAATAGTGTGCTTATTATGGAAGATAAGTCCCTTAGCCCTCCTTCCAGCCAGAGGTGTCCCTGAGCCTCTATTATGTTACACTACTTAATATATTGAGACTTTAAAATAATATAGGGAAAAGCATTATATAAACAAGATTATATGTAAATAAGATTTTATATATTATATTATTTATATGTAAATGTTATATATACATATATACATATATAATATACTATATTATATATAAAACTATACTATATTTTATATTATATACATATGTGTGTATATATATATATATATATACACACATATATATCTAGGATTTCCAGGGACACATATATAGAAGCATCAGGCACTTGGAGTTTATATCCCCTTGAAAAACCTAGTCACAAAGTCATAAACCTTTGAGATCTAAATCCTACATTTCCATCTACACTGCTAGTAACTCTGGTAACCCAACCCAACATGTCTGAAGTGAAAAAAGGATACACACACATACACGTACACACACAATTGATCCTTGACAACATGGTTTGAACTGTCGGTCCACTTCTGTATCAATCTTTCTCCATAAATATACTGACACAAAACAAAATAAAAGTTTTGGAGATTTGTGACAATTTGAAAAAACCTGCAGACAAATCATGCAGCCCAGAAATACCAAAAAATTAAGAAAAAGTTAGGTATTGTTCTAAAAATACAGTATATAATACATATAATATACAACATGTTTATCAATTGCTTTTTTAAAAAAGATTTTATTTATTTATTTTACAGAGGGAGAGAGAGAGAGGGAAACAGGGGAAGGGGCGGGGAAGAGAGAGAGAGTCTTAAGCCAACTGAGCACTGAGCATGGACCCTAACACAGTGCTTGATCCCATAACCCTGAGATTATGACCTGAGCCAAAACCAAGAGTCAGGTGCTTAACTGACTGTTCCACCCAGGCACCCCTGTTAATCATTTATGTTATCAGTAAGGTTTCTGGTCAATAGTAGGCTATAAAATAGTTAAGATTTTGCTAACCCCCACTTTATTCAAGGGTCAATATTTGTGCATATAGATCTATAGCGTGTCACCTACTCTAGGCCTTGATACCTCTCACTTGGGCCACTTCAGTACTGTCCTAAACAGGTATATGTCTCTCCACTCTATTCCCCCCATGTTTCTTTCTACCTCTATTTACATTCAGCTTCTTCAAAAAGATTGTGTCTTTGATGTGTCAAAAGCAAAAATTAGTTCCCCATATTTTGGTTAGAGTTAGTTATGACTCTGTCTGGAATCCCTTCTTTGGACCCTCCATGTTTTGGTCTCAATACACACTTTCAGTTCTTCATGTGCATTGCTCCCCTGTCCTATCTTTAAGCTCCAACCAAACTGAACTACATAATGTCCTGCTAGGTGTTCCTATCTCCAATTAATTGTTTCCGCTGTTCTCTAGACCTAAAATATTATTTATCTGGACTAATCCAGAGTCATAAGATGGGAAACGGGGTTAGTTTAGGTTTGCTGAAACATAAACTCTGCAATAGCCTAGTTTTGCTTGGTTTTGCTTTTTTACTGTTTACTAATGTAGCACAGATGCCAAGAACTATGCCTGTACATACAATAAATATTTGTTGAATGAATAAGATTCCTTAAGAGTTTAATATTCTGTATGCAACCACCGGTGCCTAAGCATTTGTGAATTACCTTAACAGACATTTTATATTAAGTACTTGCTCATGCAAGGCACTGTATTAAGCCTGTCAGATAACAGATAATAACAAAAATGCAGGAATATGACAAGAGCAGCAAACTTGTCTCTAGAATATACTCTTCTTGTGAATAACTCCAGAGTACTTATTTATTATATACAATATTCCTTCCAGATTGATTACATACATAATAATACAATCAGATATCAGATGGTTGTATACACATATGTATGCCCAAATTAAAAAAAAAAAATTCAGGAAATTTTCTAGAACATTCAATACAACTCTGGGCTTAGAGCTTTTTTTTTTTTCCCCTCGGTTTTTGTTTTCCTAGTATTCCATGTCAACTGTATACTATTCTGTTTTCTTATGGTTATAAAATGATTTATCTCTGTACACTTAACCTCCTTGGTCCTGGTATTCTGGGGTGGCTGCTACTTAATGAAAGTGACATGATAATGATCCTTCTAGCTAACCAGCTACACTGAATCAGTGCTAGAAAGACTAACAAGTGAGAGGCATGATGGCTGAGGCTGACGCATAGCCAAGAAAAAGAGGTAAAACTTAGTAGAGAAAAAGGAAACCTACTATGTTAACCTCATGCAATAAATCTTACAGAATACGTGTCTAAAATCTTTTGATTGAATGGCAGAATCCTTGCATACTGATTTCTTAAGAATTTTATGTACAGGGGCGCCTGGGTAGTTCAGTTGGTTAAGTGACTGCCTTCAGCTCAGGTCATGATCCTGGACTCCCAGGATCGAGTCCCCGCATCGGGCTCCCTGCTCAGCAGGGAGTCTGCTTCTCCCTCTGACCCTCCCCCCTCTCATGCTCTCTCTCTCTCTCAAATAAATAAATAAATCTTTAATAAAAAGAATTTTATATACAGATACATTGTAATAAATTAGTTTATAGGCCGCTATTATCTCCAAATCTCTAAAAGGAACTCAACCTTAATTTAGGAAATTCAATATGGTCATAATTGAAAAAGCATTTCTTAAAAAGTGTCCCTTCATGGTCAAAATAATCTTTGACTATCCTGTATTACAATCCTTCCTGCCTATTAGAATCCATTCAGATATTCAGTTCAATACTTGCACAGAGTATGAAAGAGATAAAAATTTCCTCAGAGGCACTAGTTCTAGTGTTTAACAATCGCCTCCTTTTAATTGGGTAGATGAGAAAAGTGAAGGCCATTGTTTAACAACCTCAGCTTAATTATATATGACCTTGGCAATGGCAGCCAAGTTAAAAACTAGATATTATCAAGGAGTCATGCTATATGTAATTATTATCAAGAATAACATGTCACCCTATTTATGAGTATTTATTAAAATACTCCACAGACAAAATTATGCATACACAAAAAGTATAATATGCAACTCCTTTCAAATCCATGCTTTCCCCAGGACTAAATTTCATGGACAAATTGCTTCCCTTCTGTTTATATTCCTGAACATCTTTTTTTAAAAAATGTATATATATATATATATATATATATGTATATTTTCCTTCTTAGGAAGTAGAACTATAGACAATACATAAAAGAGATAATACCATTTCAGAAATCTGAAGAGGTTTTCCTGGGGTGGTGCAAGTGTTGTTTTGCTTTTGTTTTTGTTGTTGTTTAAAAATCTTATGTGAGTGCTGTCCTTAAAACATTATTTTTTTTTCAGATTCACAGAACATATTTTAAATTTTTGCTGCTTGGCACTGGGCTCACTATAAGGACAGAACATTATCAGATTTTATATAGACAGAATCGTAGAGTTTTAAGGTTTAAAGGGCCCTTAGCAATGAATAGTCCAACTTTTACTTTTTATAGGTGAGGAAACAGATTTGGAAATGTTACATGAATTAGATATTTAGCGGGAATCTTAGTGGTTTTGAAACACTGATCAAAGTCTCCAAAATACCCTGAAATATATCCAAAAATGCTTTGCAATTTGTATTGTGGAAACCTAAGTTTAGCATATTTCTTTTGCTGTTTTAAAAATAAAAATGGTAGAATAATATACAGAATGAATGTCAACAGGAAGTTTAAGAAACTGCCACGTTGGTATGTCTATTTTTTTTTTCAGTTATGTAAACCTATGATATTCTCAAGAGAGAAGAATATTTTTAAATATTTAGCAATGCTATCTCTTGGGCTGTCTCAGTCTAGAAGTGAACCTACATATGTGTCTTATGGATTTCTCTCAGGTGTCCTTTTGAATATTACCTCTTCTAACTTGAACTTAATACCTTCTCAGTTTTAGTGTATTTCAGAGAATATGCAGGGGTAGCTTAAGTTTATATTGATGCTTAGCACATTCTCAACTTGTACACCTAAGAACTCATGCACATCTTTTTACCTGGTCTCATGTGTATTTACAGTGTAAGTTTGAGGACAATCTTCAATTATAATGCACTGAAACCTGAAGAGCATGTTGAAGTATGATAGGGAGGCACTGCCACGGGGATGGTAGAGAAAGAGGATAGGAGATAGGGTCTCCATTTACCCTGTGTTGTTTGCTAATCCTAAAGTGGGCAGGTGACTATAACTATACAAACTGTCCCTGCTTATAGAAGGGCTCTATTCCTCTTTTTAAAAATCACATAGACTTGAATCAAATATAAACAAAAGTGAAAACCTATTTTTCAAAATGTTAGCTTATCTTGCATATAATGCATACTTTTGAGAAAAACAGAAATGATAAAAGCAGAGGAAGTGGCGGGGGGGAGAAGAATGAGGAAGAAACCAAGAGAATAACAGGGCAGAGGACTGGGAAAAATAGAGCGGGATACAATTTAAACTCAGAGATTTATGTTATAGATTATATAGGCACAGCCATTATTTCAAGTTTTTGAATGCTATATAGGAAAAAAAAATTGACTATCTTATTAATGATGCATGCAGTAGAGTTACTTTAAACATGAATCACTTATCCCAGGATAACAAATACACTTAATGGAAAACATTCAAGATATGGAGAACATAATAATTTTAGAAAATAGATGTACAGAAATTTAGGTTCTGGGAAAGCAGGAAACATTATACAGTAGGGTAAACACAGGTGATAAGAGTTAGTTAAGTGCCAACCTAACATTTAAGAAAGCATCAAAGGTAGATCAACACAGACAGATCAGCGGGTAACTCTTTCACCCTCTAACCTACATACATGTTATCATTTCTAATTTTTCCCATATTATACATTACATCAAATAAAATGCATTATGGTTTAGTGGTTATGAGGGATAGCTCTAAAGCAGAGATCAACAACTGTTTTTCTGAAAGGGACAGATAGTAAATGAATGGGGAGGGTGTAGATGAATAATGGAAAGGGAGAAAAAGAAAAAAATATAAAAGTCATTAATGTATAATCTTAGGAAAATAAACATGAAACACTAATGATTGAGTAGCATTGTGGGGGACCACAAGGGTCTTGAAATCAGACAGATCTGAGGAGCTCAAATCTCAGCTCCCACATTGTACCCCTAGGTAAATTACCTCTCTAATCCTCAGTGCCCTTATGAAAAGATAGGGAATAATAATAGCATTTAGTTCTTAGGGTTGAGAGAATTGATATAATTCAATCACATAAAACTTAACATGGTGCCTGCAAGAGAGTAAGTATCCCGTAAATAAGAGCAATAAAGAGTAAAAGAATGGGTGGTAGCTATAAGATAACAAAAAACAAAAACAAACAAACAAAAAACCATTTGGTCAGTTCTCACAGTTAATAATCACATAGAATCTTATAGTTTTCTTTTGTAGCACAATTTAAAAAATTATTGATGCATAATTGACATAAAATATTATATTCATTTTAGGTATACAACCTAGTAATTTAACATTTGTATACATTGTGAAATGATCACCATGATAAATCTAGTTACCATCTGTCACCTTATGAAGCTAATAAAATGTTATTGATTATATTCCCTATGCTGTACATTACATCCCCATGCACAATTTTTAGTGAGATATAATGGCTATGTGACATTGTACACACTTAAGGTGTACAATGTGTTGATTTGGTGCACTTTTATGCTACAATGTGATTACCACCATAACTTTAGCTAACATCTGCCTCACAGCATATAATGATCATTTCTTTTTTGTGGTGAGAACATTTAAGATCTAGTCTCTTGGCCACATTCAAGGATGTAATATAATATTCTTAATAATCACAATGCTGTGCATGAGATCCCCAGAACATATTCACCTTTTTTTTTTTTAAAGATTTTTATTTATTTATTGAGAGAGAGAGAATGACAGAGAGACAGCATGAGAGGGTGGAGGGTCAGAGGGAGAAGGAGACTCCCTGCCGAGCAGGGAGCCCGATCCGGGACTCGATCCCGGGACTCCAGGATCATGACCTGAGCCGAAGGCAGTTGCCCAACCAACTGAGCCACCCAGCGCCCACATATTCACCTTCTAACTGCAGGTTTGAAACCTTTAAATGGCATTTCCCCAATTGTCTCACACCCCAGCCCCTGGTAGCCACCATTCTACCCTCTGTCTCTACAAATTTGGCGTTTTTAGATTCTAAGTGTAAGTGATATCATAGAGCATTTGTCTTTCTTCACAATTTTTACTTTTAATGATTGTTTTATGTGTTTCCCTCATCACCCCCGGAGGAATGGGCTTTGTTCATAATTATATTCCCAGAATCCAGCATCATCTCTGGCATATCATAGGTGCTCAGAAAACATGCTTGAGTGAATGAAGGGACCCAGATTGAGAAAGCATAGGATAAAATTTAAATTTTATCATTTACAGTTTTATGTGCAAACACCTTCTCAGTTGTCATGTCTTTACTTATAAAGTGGAGGCAATGCTAACACCCAATTCAATTGCTGTGAGGATTCAGGGAGAAAGATATTCTGATAAACACAACAGCATCCAACAGTGTCTGGGGGATAGTGCCTAGTAAATGCTACCTGAATCAAATTTAGTGGTTTTTGTTCAAACTCAAGCTGACCCATAAGATTAAGTTAATCAAATTTCTGTGTCCTTCAAGTGCTTTAGTTATTAAACTATTTATGCCATATCTGCGATGTATAACAATCAAAATGGCTTGTACTTAAACTTGTGATATGCTTTTTGCTTTAAAATGTAAAGGGATATATTGTTTTCATAACTTTATGCTCTTGAAAGAAAAGCCACTGATCTTAGTATAAAGAATCTAATTGATCTGTTCTGCCAAAGCAGCATGTTGTTCACTCTACACTCTCTGATTTTAAATTAAAAATTAATATGCCTACCTGTGCTCACTGGTGAATTTATTGGGAATCATCAATATTTCATATATGGCACAGGCCAATCCTATGTTGTGCATCTAAGGCAGAAACATATGAGGTGTTGCTAGGACCCAGCCCATGGCTGGAGAAGTTTCATCAGCAGCAGAAGATGACATTAAGAGGAAACCTGATGAACCAAGGAGAAGAAATCAATGGCTTTTCTCTATCCTGCTGTGAAATTAATGATGGCACCTTATGGAACCAAAATATCTCTTGCTAAGTATAAGAAAGCAGAGAAAATCTTCATAACAAGGTTGAAGTTAAGGTTTTCAAGGTACAGCCGTTAAAAGACATATTTTCAAGTAATATTTAAAGTCATTGGAAAATGCCAATGATTAAGGTTAAATGTGAAATGAGAATGGAAAACCATATACAATAAGGGCTCAATTATATATAATTATTTTTTATATACACATTTGTTTTTAAATAGACTGAAAAGAATTGTGTAAACATGATAATGGCAGTTGTCTTTAAATGTGTGGGTTATGGATGCTTTTTATTTTATTTTTGAAGATTTTATTTATTTATTTACTTATTTTGGAGAGACAGTGCTAGTGGGGAGAGAGGCAGGGGGAGGGAGAGGGAAAGAATCTCAAGCAGACTCCCCGATGTGGAGCTCAATCTCATAACCATGAGATCATGACCTGACCTGAAACTAAGAGCTGGATGCTTAACCAACTGAGCCACACGGGTGCCCCATTTTCTTTTTAGTACTTGCATGTTAGGTCAATTAGATTCTTACTGTCAGAAAAATAAAGATACGTGAGGGATTGACCACAGATACTGAAAAAAAAAATTGCACAGAAAATTCTGTAAACTGCAATAGGCCACATCTAAGCCCAAGTCAAAGAAAACAGAAATTAAGGGAAAGCCGAAGTCAAGAGTCAATTAAAAACAGAGTAGAAGGGATGTTTCTACTTTACATAAGAAAAGGCCAAGAACATAACTGACTCCAGATAATGGTGAAGCACAAGAATGAACATCCGTCATCTGGCTTAGCCCCCAGCTCCTGCCCTTCCTGGTGCATGAATTTACTGTTTCTTGCCTGATTGAGGCTGGATGGTCTAGCTATTTCCAGGTTTCTATATGAGTACAATAAATCTCCTTACACAAAGTAAGTTGAAAGTCTCTTCCTTAAAACAGGAGCTTAAATAAAATAACTGCAGTTAAAAGAGGACTTCTTTATGACGCTCCCCTTTCATACTCAATCTCAAAAGAGACTGAGTAGAGGACTTATTTGTCACACAAGTTGTTAAGAAGAAATGTTAGTATTGGAAGGCACGCTGCAATTACAAGTCTTTTAGTGCTTAGGATAGCACAGACCAACAAGTATCAAAAGTTCACAGACCCAGATAAGGACCTGTTCAAACTAGCACTGATGTTTGTTGGAAGTAACATGGAAGAAAGGGAAAAAGAAAAGTATGATGAAGGCAAGGGATTATTCAAAGAAGTGGAATTATATGCACTGGGACTAAGATTAGGGATGACAAATAGGTCCTACCTTATATGTCAATCATAGTTGATTGATAATGGCTATCTAGATTACAGTGAAGAGAAGAACTGCAGAGCCACGCTGGAGACAGAAAAATGTCCTAGGATCAATTAGGAAGGTCTGCTACTGGTCTGCAATTCTGCAATGAAGCACAGGTAGAAGGGATGGTGGTATGAAAAGAGTAGAGGCTTTGCAATTCAAATACCCATCCCACATCTTATACATGTAGGGTTTTGGGGGAAATTATTTAACCTCCCTTAGCCTCCATGTTCTCATCATAGGAATCATAGTACCCACTTCATAGTATTTCTGTGAGAATTAAGTAATGTAACAGGTAAAGTCCATAGGGACACACCAGGCGTCCAATAAGATGTTGGACCCTTCTTCCTGGCTTCTTATTTTCTTTCAAAACCTCTGATTACAACTTCAATACTACTGGCGCACAATTAATTACAAATGCACAGCACAGAGTACCGGTCCATGATTGATTATTACTCTATCAGTCCCTATCTTTGGCCCACAGGATTAGTTACAACTGTACAGCTCACACTCCAGGCTCACAGTTGATCACAACTGTATCACCCTATAGTCTAGGTCCACACATTGCCATTTTTGCTACTGGAATAACAGAAGAAAAAAATAGACACATCACAGACTGTTTATAGCTGACTTGGAAAAAAATGCAGTTCTTGCAGTGAGTGCCTAAAAATCCATGCCTTAGGTCATTTGTTTTCATTGAGTAGAAATAGAAATAAGACTTAACTCTTCTTTTGGAAAACGCAGAAGATGAAAACTCTCTGTTCTTTCTGTTCAGTTTTTCTGAAACCTAGAACTGCTCTA
Organism: Mirounga angustirostris; assembly: GCF_029215605.1. Lineage (NCBI taxonomy): Eukaryota > Metazoa > Chordata > Mammalia > Carnivora > Phocidae > Mirounga > Mirounga angustirostris. Next base: position 83,253,690 of record NW_026991720.1, on the reverse strand, counting down.
AAAATCTTCTATTAATTAAAAAGTAATCTGTTCATAAGTCTACGATAAAAATTAAAAAAAAAATCCAGCTGTACCCGCGCACCACTGTTCTAGCCAGGAAATTCCAGTTTCTCTCTATAATCCTTCTTCCCTCTTTTTCTTATTCTTCCTCATCTACTTTCTGACAAGGTTTAGATGAACAATGAGTGCAGTAAAAAGACAGCTATTCTGACTTTTTGGTGAGGCTAATACCTAATAAAAAGGAGTATATAGTTCAACTCTATCCCCAACTCCTAAAAAGAAGAAAGAACCTGGTGAAGGTCAGTGAGGATTCAACTATTTTCTTGGCTTGTTTTGTAAGGCCTAATGCTTAAGTATGCTTTTCTTATGCTCCTGATAAGTTCTGAGCAAAAGGCTTAAGCTGGATCATTCTACAAATCCTGGACCTAAAATTTAAAAGTAATTTGTAAAAACAGCAATAGGGTGTACTGAGAAAGCTCATTTTGACCCGGCTTCATTTTACCCATTTTTATGTAGGATTGGCCCCACAAAACAGTATGGTGTACCTACTTAGTTATTATAGCCTTCTCTTCCATAAATTGTGTTTCCAACAGATGAGTGACTGGGTTTACGATTCCTCTGGATTCCAGTTACCCCATATTATTGCCACGTAAATCAAAATTGTACTGCAGCTACAACATAATTTTTTTTTTTTTAGAACATGTATTGTCATCAAATCTGCATATCTTTTTCCAGTTAGTTTAGCAAAAAAAAAAAAAAATGTGATTTTTTTTTTTTTTTTTTTTTTTTTTTTTTTTTTTTTTTTTTAATGCTGTAATAAGGACTGCTTTACAAAGTGTAAATCACTCTGGTATTCATTATGAACCTTCACACTGATCCCAGCATTCTTCCCCTCTGTGCAAAAATTTCCCACCACTAAGTCAGCCAGTTAAGTGCCTTTATTAGGAAATGAGAGTATCAGAAAACTTGAAGAGGCAACTAGGGAGGAGGAGAAGCCATGGTTTTATTTATGTATTTATTTCTAATAGATAAATGAACCAAAAAAGCTAGTGTCTTTTCTATCATTCATCACTGAAATCAAACAGCTGAAATTCCTTTAGAATATTTCCATACCTATTTATCTGTGTTAGATACCTCTCCACACTAATCTATCTTCATTTCCTTCTGCTTCTCAAAAAAAAAAAAAAAAAAGCCAACACAAATGAAGCCATGTTTGTAAACCATCTAGCTATTTTAAAAATGAAGTCAAACTAATAAAGCGCAAGAACTAAAATTACTATTGAGCCACTAGTTACTTATAACATAACCCTTGGCTAAGAAAATTCTCTACATTTTAAATTTAATTTCTGGATGAAGTTCTAGCCGAAAGATTACATCCAGCCTCCTAAATATGTGTTCAAGCAAATGTATTGAAAACATCTTTTGTATGTAGGCTCAACAAGGCCAATCTTAACATTTCCGATAAGAAATTGGTTTTTTTAAGCCCCAGCAGCCAAAGTATGAGTGTCATAGGTGATATGATACAGGAATGTTTTCACATGGAATGGTCTTTTTGTACAGCAAAGAATGCTTCTAGCAGCCCATGTCACTATAAGGACAGCCTAGTGGAAAATTCACTGTTCATACATTTCTCACTTTAATACAACAAAGTAGAACATGGTATTAAATACTGGGTAGTCAGACTTTTAGTACAGGAAAAAAAAAAATCAAAGAGATCATGTCGTTACCACACCTCTCAGTTTGGGGAGGGTAAATCTAAGGCTCAAAGTCCCATGACTTGCATGAGACCAGAGAGCTGGTTTTAGCCAAGTGCCTGAACCAGATCCCAGAATGCTGAAGACACTTATCTTTCAAGCAAAGAGATTAAATGTTTTGTTTAAATACCCGTATATTAATTTTAAGTCCAAATCATAAAGAATTACTCAATAGATGTTCAATGTTTTAAAAGCTTCCATATGTTATGCATGGATAACTGTAAGCATTAACATGTAAGGTATGCTCTTGATTTTTGCTCCACTTGGACAGTCTTCTAGTTGTGTCAGAAACTAATTTTTCCCCACAATCCATTCTCCCGTTCTTCCTATTAGTAATAGAACCTCTCCTCCTGCATTTGAATTTCAGCAGGGTACGTGCTCACCCAGCTAGGGATGATCTCTCCAAGACTTTGTTGGCAGCTAGGCATGGCTACTTTACTGAGATCTAGACAAATGGATATGACAGAAGTGATGTGTTCCACTTGTACATCATATTCTTGAAGACTGTGCTTGTTCTCTGCTTTCTCTTTGCCCCACTTCCACTGGAAAGGAATATAAATGTGTAGCACATGTGGTCCACAAAACACTATTAGTGTAACCAGGAAACAGATGGAACCTGGTCCCCAAAGAGGTTATGCAACAGAGCTGCTTACACACTAGACTGTCTTCCTATTTCTGTATTATGTTGTGGGAGAGAAATAAGCCATCTTCTGGGGGCCATTGTATTTGGGGGTATTTCTGTTCTATCAGCTCAAACAATACGCAATAGAAATATACTAACTCTGTCCCCTTCTTTTTGTGGAAACAACTGTTTATCATCAATCTTACCAGGAATCACTTCCTTATACAGCTGTTTCCTAACCAATACAGTTGTTAAAGCAGCCCCTCCTTTGTACCTTTTATAGATTTTACTAGAACATATACAACACTTAATTGTACCTATTGGTTTATAATAAACCAGACTGGAAGTACTAGGGGGGCAGGAAAACTACTTTACTCATGTTTTTTTCTCTAATGCTTAACATGGTATCTGACACATGGAAGGTACTCAAACAATGTATGTTGAAATAATTAATTGATTTTTTTCTTGATGATTTAAAACAAGTATCAAGACCTTTCAGTTTAATGAACACTAATATTAATTTTATTATAACAGGGGTTAATTAAAAGTATCCCCATATATAATAACAGAGGAGTGTATCAGATTTAGTACCTTCTTCGGCAGATTGAAGAGTGCTATCCCCCGTCTTCACAAAGAACAATTACCCTTCAAATTATTTTTAATTGGTCCTAATATATATTTTTTCAATATTCATTTTTTTAAGTGAGTTTGTCTTTCTAAGTTCTGCTGTTAGAGACTATTATACAGTTAAGGTATAAGAAATTTAAATCATAGAAAACTGAAATCAATAATCAGAGGATATTGCTAGAAGACACTACTTATTGAAAAAAATCCAAACATAAAAATAAAACTACTTGTTCTAAAAGTAAATTAGCTATCTGAAAATAGAAGAGAGAATAAGAACAAAAGTGTTTTTGAATGCAATTAGCAGAGTGTGATTATGTATAAGAGACCAGACAGAGGTAAGCCAAAAGAAATATTTGGCATAGCCCTGAAGTTTTTGCTTGACAGGCCAACAGCATTTAATCTCTGACAGCATGCAAAAGCAGGAATTCTTTGTAAAACTATGTAATTAAGTGAAACTCTCAGCAGCTGCCCTGTAAATCTCTAGAGAGAAGACTGGCTAAAGGCTAGGTTCTATAGTTGTCACTGCTCCAGTTGAATGGTCTTTAATTTGACCCCTAAATGACAGCCACACCTAGGAAGAAGAATCAGTAATGTATTTGACATAGACTCCTCTGTAGCAGAGTCAAAGAGGCACACAAAACAGGGGCTAAGAGACAAGATCTATAGCGAAAAAAGGTGGGGAGGCTTGCTTACATCATCTAAAATCTTATAAGCACCATGCATTTGTCTTGAAGAATTAAACCCTTGGGGCCAAGTCTAAGAAGGAGTTGCCAAAGTACCAGGAAAATGAGCTATTGGAGTCTAATGTCTCCTATTCCATAAATTAACAGTTAACACAAGAATTTAAGTGGCTCCCGAAATTGGCCAGGGCCAAAGGTAATTATTGTCAGAAATTTGCCTGTTATAAGATTTGGCGGGGCATTTGGTCCTTCCTTGTTCTCCACTAACTCTTATACCTAAAGTGACCAAGTGTCCCACTTTGCCCAGGACTGTTCCTGTTAACACCTATTTAACTGAAAATTATTAATTTTATTCTTAAAATTGTTACAGATGATAAATTATATATACATGCCTTTTAAAGATCAAGTCTCTTAACACCATTTCTTAAATACCTCTTGAATCTGTCCACTTCCCCTGCCTCCATTCTCTTTACACCTTCACCTTTCATGAGGACTACTGCAGGAATCTCCTTGGCTAGTGCACTTCTTCTACTCTTGTTATTTTACAATTGATTTTACATAATACTGCAGAGAGTCTTTTAAAAATAAAATTATGACCCTGCTCTCCTTAAAACCCTTCCATGTTCCTGTTTGTGTTTAAACATATGAAGACCAGCATGATTCTGACTCTGCCTGCCCCTCCAACCCCATCTGGTAACACTCTTTCCTTTCTTTTCTGATTCTTTGGCCAAATTAGATTTATTCCAGGTCCCTTAGCTATCTTAGAGATTTCACTTCTTTCTGTTCTTTTTTTGGGAATAGACTTTCTCCGCTTAACTCCCTTCTTCTGGTCTTATTCTTACTCATCTTTTTTATCTCAGTTTAAATACCACTTCTTCAGAAACAGTTTCACAGATTCCCACAACCAGGCAAGGTCTGTTCCTACAACAATAACAGTAATGCACAATTCTTCAAAACATCCAGAGAATTCCATATATGTAAACTATTCCATATACAGTTTATATGGCCCATTAAGCTACAAGTTCCAGGATCATGTTTTATCTTGTTTGTTCCTAGATCTCCAACACCTTAGCATAAAATGAATGTCCCAACAGCTTTTTGTTGAAATTATCAAATGGAGAGTTCCAATTTCAGGCAGCTAAATATAAAGTACCTACTCCTTAACTTTAAACACTCCCTTTGAACAAGCCAATGCTTCATAATATATATTACCTTCTGTTTAATTCTTCTTCATAATTGAATACAGTAAACTAGATTTAATCCAACAGACATCAGATTGAGGTAAAAGGTACATATATTTGGTACACCTAATTATTTCATATTTACCTCAATTATGTTAAGCCTATGCAATCAATAATTTATATTCATGAGTTATTTCTCTTGCTTTCATTTTTCTACTTTCTATTCATTTTTATAAAATGAGGGAAAAATAAAATATTCAAATAATTATATAAATATAGATGTGTAAAGATGCTTACACTGCTTAAATTGCTAGCTTAAAGGAAACTCCATGATAATAGTCACTAGAAATATTTGCTAACTAAAGTATGAAAAGTTGAATTAAGTATGTGAAAACCAATATAAGGGGATTATGAAACGCATTATCAGAAAGTCAAACATGCAGATGGGAAAGTCCAACCTGAAATCTGAAAGCCACTTGTACTATGATTCAATTGATATTTAGAATCCATACCTGTTAGGATGAACCCAGCTACAGCACAAAGGAAACTCAACTCATCACTGGAGATATTTGATCATCTCATATAACAAGAACTCTGGAGGTTGGCAGTTCCAGGGTTTGTAATAGTGGTTCAAGCATATCATTAGGAACTCAAGTTCTTTCTATCTTTATGTTCTTCATTCTCACTTTTTTTCTATAGGTTTTTACCTTATGGTTATAAGATGGCTCCTTCAGCTTCAGATATCAAGTCCTCCCACAACCATGATCATAGAAAGAATGAAAGGGCGAAGAAACAGAACCTTCCGTTCTGGAGCCTCTCTCTTTTTATCCAGTAAAGATGTCTTTTTTAGAAGCTGCCAAGAAAACTTCCCATTGTGTATCATTGACCAGAACTGGATCACATGTGCATTACAAGATTTACCACTTAAAAGACGAATAGAATTATCATGAGGGCTTAAAGTAATCACAAGAACAAAGGATCTCAGCCCATTACATGAGCAAATAAAGGTAGGCAACAGGGTCTGTCATAGAACTCTGAGAGTCAGATTCCTCTGAATTAGAAGAGTAAAGTGGTAACAGTGAACATAATTATACAACTGAAATTTTGCTTCCATACATTATAACATAAAAGAGTTTCAGGGAAAACTATTTCTAAAACAGAAGGGGATAAATTAAAAATTAAGCCATATAAATTGTTAGAAGCTTTCTATTTTTGAAAATATAACTATCGGGGCAGTTTTAGAGACTCAAATAATATGACACTTAAAAATAAACCTTCTGCATTATGCTCAGTGAAATAAGTCAGAAAATACATCATAGATATCATATGATCTCACTTACATATGAAATCTAACAAACAGATTCATAGGCACAGAACAGATTAGTAGTTGCCGGAGATGGGGGGTGAGGGAAATGGGTAAAGGGAGTAAAACATACAAACTTCCAGTTATAAAATAAATTCATCATGGAGATGTAATGTACAACATGATGATTATGATTAATAATACTGTATTGCATATTTTAAAGTTGCTAAGAGAATAGATCTTAAAAGTCTTCATCACACACAAAAAATTTGCAAGTATCTATGGTGACAGATGTTAATTAACTACACTTACTCTGGTCATCGTTTCTCAATATATACAAATACCAAGTCATTATGTTATATAGCTGAAACTAATATAACGTTACATGGCAATTACACCTCAATAAATTTTTTTTAAAAAGAAAAAAAAAAACCCTTCTTTTGGATTCATTTCAACCAATGCTCACAACAAATACATATTAACTGGTCAAAGGTTTTGTTTAGCCGCATGGGTTTCATAATTATGTTATAGTTAAGAGGACAGAAAACAAACAAAAATGTGGAGATTCATTTCATACTCAAACTCTCACTTTCAGTCCACTGGCAATTACATTCTTAATTTTATATTGCATCAAACCCAATGAAAAAGCCACCTCACATCAATCTTCCAGTTGCATCTTAGAGAAATAATGGCTCTGAACCAAGTACCCAGGTACTAACTAGTTTAGTTTTAATTCAGAGCAGATGGACTAGGGCTCTCAAGGTCAAATTTACAGGATCTTCTTGGGGAATACCTCATGGTCTCTGTATCATAGCAGATGGTGAAAATATTTTAGGGCTATTTTGAAATGATGTTAGTGAAACTACATTTCTATCAATTGTCTTATATGGCTTCCATAAACATGATTTTCCTTCTAAATCAAGAGTTACAATTGATGGAGCTTAGCAGGGCTCTTCTGAGATATCATTATCAACAATGACACACTGAGAATTTATATTCCAAATTCAGAGATGAATTACAGAAAAGGAAGAAGTGGATCTCTGAGATAAATAGACAGATACTGATAAATGATGGTATAATGTGTATCCTGTTTTCCTACATAAAAGGAAATAATTTCTGTCTTATGTTATGGTAGACTTTTAAACTGATGTTTCTTTTTGGAAGATAAGCACAATATAATTCTTCTTTTTGACGCTTTGAGCAAATAACAGCACTTGACATACTATAGATGTCCAATAAGTTGTATTTTTTTTTTCTTATTGGGGGTAAACTTCTCTTTTTCTTTTTTTTTTTAAAGGGTTTTATTTTTTTAAATATTTTATTAATTTATTTGAGAAAGAGAGAAAGAGAATGAGAGGGGAGAGGGTCAGAGGGAGAAGCAGACTCCTTTCTGAGCAGGGAGCCTGGGACTCCAGGATCATGACCTGAGCCAAAGGCAGTCGCTTAATAAACTGAGCCACCCACGAGCCCCTATTTTTATTTTCAAGATAAAATACTGTGAAGGGCATATGCTATTTGGGGTAATGTCAGATATCTACTCCTTCCACTCTGATTTTTTTTCTTGGGAAATTATGTTTATTGTCTAAAATCTTACTGGGAAGGTAATTCCCAGCTATTTTATCCCACTCCCAAAGTGGAAAATGGGAAATCTCAGATTCCTTACTTTTCTTAAACTGGCAGGGCCTGGGAAATGGCATTAATTAGGCTAATAATATCCTTGATCCTGGGGCTTTGGATCTTGAGTGATGCAAGGATGAAATGCAGTCGAGAATTTATTTGTTATAGCAGCAAAGGTAGGAGTGGTGATGCTGCCCTAATTAAGACTGTTCCTGCTACTCTGGTTCCTATGTCCCAGGCCCCTTCCAATTCTTGGTTTCAGACCAATCCCAAGTCAGCCCTCATTATTCTAATAAGTTGTCTTTTGCTTAACTGGAGTTGGCTTTTATTATTTATAATAAAAAATTTTAAAAATACAGATAAAATTAGATCAGAGCATACCATTTTATAGCCTTATTTCCCATTACTTTATCTTGAACATTTGTCATGATCAATACAAATATTACACAACATCAGCTTTAATGGTCACCTGGCTTATCTGCATGAATATACTATAGTTTATTAGAATCTAGTTAATCAGTGCTGGAGATTTAGCTGTTTCTTTTTTCTCTTTTACCATTATAAATAACCCTCTGGTTAGCATCTTATTTATATGCCATTGTCTACAGTTTTGATATTTTTACCTTGTAATAAATTTCTAAAACTGGAATTATTGGGACAAAAGGGAAACACAATTTTGGAAGCTTTGAATTATGCCCTCTGCAAGGAGGGTTGTACCTATTTATCATTCTATTAACAGTATAGGGAGGTGCCCATTCTAAGATCGTACTCATTAGTTTTATTGTAAGATAGGAGCCATTCAACTTCACTTGTCCAAATACATAACATAGAAAGCAATCAGTCTAGTTTGAGGATCCCCATGTAATAAAGGGGAAGAATTACAATAGAACTCAATGCTTACCTCATAATATTTAAGAGTTCTCCACAGATTTCTTAGTACAACTGAATACAACCCATTTCCATGTGTTTTCTTGTGGACGGATGCTGTGAAAGCTCTCATAGTGAGAAGGAAAAGGAAGAGAACCAAAGAAAACCCGGCCAGCCTTCATTATAGCTGCTTCTTACAGCTAACTGATTCATACTCTGAAAGCTAAGGAATGAAAGGTTTCATATCTACCAGAAGTATATGTACACGAGACACCGCTAAAATCCATTATAAAGTTGGCATGCCTAGAGAGAGTGTGAGAAACACATAGTCTTGACCCACAAAGTTTTCTCTACATTGTTCTGTGAAAATCGCATGGCATCTTCCTGAGTCAACTGGCCTTTATTTAAACTCATGAAACAGTGGATGCTACTGACACGATAAAAGAGGCCATCTCGGTAGATCTGATCTGTGCTTGTGTATCTTGGAAAGTTGAGGCTGATGAGATCCATTTTCATAATCTAGCTGCTGTGTGCTAAGGAAATACACCCAAAAGCACAATATCTTCAATTTGAATTATTTTGGCATTTATCAAGAACTAAGTAGGCATATATGCCCATGTGCATGTGAGTGTGTTTGCACATGAATGTGAATGTCCCTGTGTGTGATTGTGGGCATGTGTGTGATCTGAATAAATCTAATAAGGGCCCCAAGTGGCCCAAGTTCAGTGAGGTGTAAAATTCAAAGAATCACAGTTCATGCAAGGAAAAAGTATTTAAAATACTCCAATTCTTTACTCAATCTCTCACAGATAAATACATTTTAATGCATACACGTAACCTGAGAATTCTTTTCTCCCTGTCCCTGATTTTCTTAACATAGCAGCTATCCCGAATCATTTCTCCCAGTCTCAACTCCCATTTGTCCCAAATTCAGCCCTCTTTTCCCCCTTTCTCCCCCTTTTTCATCTCTCAGCTGTTTGAATCACTTAGCATCTTTAACTTCTTAAGTACTCCCTATGTCCGAAATACTATCTGATTATACAAAGTGCCCACATGGTAAGGAGCTAGATGCTGGGGGAAGTAGGAGAGTACTGTGATAATTAAAGTATTAATTAGCTTAATTCTAAATATACATTAATAATGTTGTCCCTGACAGATTCATATACAATTTTTGGCAAAACAGCCTCAGAAAGTAATAGATGAGATGTTCTATGTCAATTTTAAAGATTCCTGATCTAATTACCATACATACATTCTCCAAGGGAAGAAGAACTTATGAACAAGGGCTTTAAAAAACAATGTTTTATTTTACTGTCCCAAAGAAGACAAAGAAAATGTTGCTTTATTGCTTTACTGGTGGACGTAGTAGTGTCTTAAGTGGCAATAGCCATTTCTACTTTTTTCTTTTTTAATTAAAAGGGAAACTTACCCTGAAAAGAAACAAATAATTGAAGCACTCACACATTTAGGTATGAAACTAGAAAATCTGATTATCATAGAATTGTCATAGATGCAAATGATCTGAAACAGCCTTAAAAATTATTCTAGTGGCATAGTGAAACTATGAGACATGGAAGTGCTTCTTGACTATGAATTTGCTTTATTTCTATCTAAAGCCATGATCTGTATTGTAGAAGAACACACTAATGGGTATTTCCTAAGAGAAAAAAAAAAAGGGCAATCCCCTGGGTTAAGAAAAACTTCACAATATATTACTGGCACCTAAAGCTTTCACTCTTCCTTTAAAAAACAGTAAGGAACTTGTATAATTATGTGTTGGAAGGAGAAGAGGACAGGAGATTGTCAGCACTAATAATTTGTCAACAGAGTTCATCTTTTTGCAATTTAATATTTGCTGTAGACTGAGCTTTTATTTCTCTGATAATTACTAAATCTATATGACCACTCCAAATGGGCACAGTAACTCTTAATGTTCATTTTTATTATATGATACATCTGTTTAGATGCATATGATGAATTAATAGTTTTATACATTCCAAATTTATACTGATATCATAAAATAGGTTCAGTATTAATGAAATTTATTTTCGACAATCCAAAATATACAATCAATGACAAAATGTTTCTCGAGGGAGCAATAAGGTTAAACGTAGTTAAAGTATTCTGGGCAGTTCACTGTGTCTTTGAACAAGGGTCAATAAATTATGTATATTCTTCACATCCAATTGCTGGCCTCAGTAGCTGCCTAACAACCAGGTAAAATAAATAATTGCTTAGTCTTACTCAGACCTATGATAATATCTACTAGAAACTACTAAATTATTGGTGATAGAGAATAATGGTTCTCAAAATTTTTTTGAAGGCTTTCTTTTTGTTTCTAATTCAATCCAGTATATCATCAAATATGTATAGAATGTCTCCTATGTGCAGTATGCCTCAGCACATAAAAAAAATAAATAAGAGTGTACCAGCCTTCAAGGATATCACATTCTTATGGGCAAAGAGAGTAAGGAGTTGACAAATATAGTGCAAACACAACTATTACAAGAACAAGGCACTACGGAGTCTTCTCTTACAACTACTCTTCAGTCATTCAGTGTCTTACCCATCAAAAGTCCTTTTGGTTTCCTCCCAAGTATCTCTCAAAACTGTTGGCTTCTCTCTTTGTCTTAACACCCCAGTCCAAGGTGTGTGACTTCCTGTTTGGTCTCTGCAGTAATCTCCCAGTGAATTTTTCCACATTCACTCACTGTTCACCACAATCCATTGTCGATAGCAGCCAAAGATATTTTCAAAATCATATCTGATCCTGTCCTTCCCCCTATTCCCCCAGACATGGAACTCCTATATGTCTTCCCTTTGTTCTTACGATAGAAAGCTAGATCCTTAACCCAGCCTCACAGGTGGGCACAGGAGCAATAAGGCTACCTCTAAACTTGCATTGCATGCTCCTTTTCAATAGTGTACACAAGGGCCTTCTCACAGATCAATCCTCTTCTAGGATGGGGCCAACAGCCCTGGACACCCTTTTTTTGTTTGTTTGTTTACCCCTGGACACACTTTTTTTTTTTTTTTTTAAGATTTATTTATTTTGGAGGGGAGGAGCAGAAGGAGAGGGAGATCCCAAGCAGACTTCATGCTGAGCCATGATCTCTGTGATCATGACCTGAGCAAAAATCAAGGGTTGTCTGCTTAGCCGACTGAGCCACCTAGGCACCCCTACCCCTGGACACTCTTACCCCTACTCTATCCCCACTGCATCTAATTAATTTCTATTTATCTTGCTAATCTTAACTCAAAGGGCATTTCCTAGGAGAAGAATCCAAGACATGCAAACCCAACTCTTTTGTTATAAATTCTCCTAAGTGATTTCAATTGCTTACTTTGCAGTTTTTATTTATACTTTCAATTATTTAAATACTCACTTATTATCTGTCTCTCCTACCAAACTATAAGAACCATATCTGCTTTTGCTTATCATTATATCATCATTAGCATATGCATTGTCATAGTAGTTGCTCAGTTAATACTTGGTTGAATAATTGGGAAAAAAAAACTTAGGAAGGGAAATATCTGTTGTAAATGTGCTCATTTATAAAAGAAAAATTATCACTAGCCTATTTTAATTAAAAGTTATATTGTATATAAAATGCTAAAAAGTAGGCACACTAATAATGCAATAAACAAGTATGTGCAAAATAACATCTTTTAGGGTGTTGTTTCCTTCTGGCCACTTTCGCCCCCAATGCCAAGAGGGGAAAATTATTCTGATGTAGCTCATATCAGAGCTTTTTTCCTACATGGAGCTACACTGGTTTATGAAAGGAAAAGTTAAACTTTCCAGATATTTTATAAAACCCACTTTGAAACACTGAAACTGAAATGAAATTTGATGCATCAAATGTAATAATATTCTAGCAGTTGGTCCTAATTTTTAAGGGTTTCAAATCAACCATATTGTAGCATGGACCAGCACTTTATTCCTATTCATGACTGAATAAAATGTAGTATGCTTTGTTTATCCATTCATTGGTTGATAACACCTGATTTCTATTTCTGGCTATTATGAATGATGTTTCTATGAATATTCATATACAAGTTTTTATGTGAGCATAAATTTTCATTTCTCTTGGGTATATATCTAGGAGTGGAATTACAGGTCATAGGGTAACACTGTTTAACTTTTTAAAGAATTTCTAAATGTTTTCCAAAGTGGCTGTACCATCTTACAATTCCACCCACAATGTATAAGAGTTTCAATTTCTCCACAGGTTGTTAGTGTACATCTTTTTTGACAATAATCATCTTAGTGGGAGGGGGGTGCCTGGGTGGCTCAGTCAAGTGTCTGACCTCAGCTCAGGTCATAATCTCAGGGTCCAGGAATCAAGCCCCATGTGGTGCTCCCTGCTTAGCCAGGAGTTTGCTTGGCCCTCTGCCCCTCCCCCTGCTCACGTGGTCACTCTTTCTCTCTCTCAAATAAGTAAATAAAATCTTTTAAAAAATAATCATCCTGGGGCGCCTGAGTGGCTCAGTCGTTAAGCGTCTGCCTTCGGCTTAGGTCATGATCCCAGGGTCCTGGGATCGAGTCCCACATTGGGCTCCCTGCTCTGCGGGAAGCCTGCTTCTCCCTCTCCCACTCCCTCTGCTTGTGTTCCCTCTTTCGCTGTGTCTCTCTCTGTCAAATAAATAAATAAAATCTTTAAAAAAAAATAATCTTAGTGAGTGTCAAATGTTACCTCATTGTGGTTTTGATTTGCATTTCCCTAATGACCAATGATATTGAGCATCTTTTCATGTGCTTATTGGTCATGATTTTATCTAGGAGAAATGTCTAAGCAAATTTTTGCCCATTTGTAAGTTGGGTTGTATGTCTTTCATTGTTGAATTGTAAGAGTTCTTTAATATTCTAGATATAAGTCCCTTTTATTTCTTTTGCCTTTTATTTCTTTTTTGTCTAATTTTCAGGCTAGAATCTCTAATATATATATATGTATAATAGAAAGAGTGCAAGCATACATACTTGTCCTGTTCTTGATTTAAGAAGAAATCATAGTCTTTCACCAATAAGTTGATGTTATCTGTGAGTGATTCATAGATGACCTTTTTTAAGATGAAGAAGTTCCCTTCTATCTTTGTTGGTTGAGTGTTATAACATTAAAATGTGCTGGATTTTGTGCAGTGCTGCATCTATTGTTTTTGTTCTTTACTAATGTAAAGTATTGCATTGATTTGCTTGATTTCCCTGGGTTAAATCAAACTTGCATTCTTGGGATAAATTTCTCTTCGTTATGGTATACAGTATATTTTATATGTTGTAGTATTGTTGAGATTTCTTGTGTCTATATTCATAAAGAAAACTGGTTTGTAATTTTCTTTAAATCTGATGCCTTTGGCTATTTTTTTAAATCAGGTTAACAGCCTCATAGAATGACTTGGGAAGTCTTCCCTCTTCTTCTCTCTTTTGGAAGAGTTTGTGAAAGATTGATGTTAACCCTTTAAGAGTTTGGTAGAATTTACCAGTGAAAACATCTGGGCCTACAATTTTCTTTGTGGGAAGTTCATTTGTTTTAAAGATTTATTTATTTGAGAGAGAGCGAGAGCACACATGCGCTCTCACATGAGCAGAGGGGGGCCATGGAGAGAGGGAAAAGGAGAGGGTAAGAATCTCAAGCAGACTCCACACTGAGTGTGGAGCCCTACACGTGATTTGATGTCATGACTCTGAGATCATGACCTGAGCTGAAATCAGGAGTCTGTTGCTTAACTGACAGAGCCACCCAGGCACCCCTGTTTGTTTCTGTTTGGTTGTTTTTTAGTAATTCAATTTCTTTATTTGTTAGATGTCTATTTAGATTTTCTACTTCTTATATTGGTTTGGGAAGTTCTGTTTTTCTAAAAGTAAGTCCATTTTATCTAGGTTATCTAATATTTTAGCACACAATTGTTCTTTCCCTTATAATCCTTTTTATTTTTGTAAGGTTGATAGTGATGTCCCATATTTAATTCTTGATTTTAGTAATTTGAGTCTTTTCTTGTTTGTTTAGACTAGCTAAAGATTTTTCAATTTTATTGATTTTTTTCAAAGAACTCTGTTTTTCTTGATTTTGTCTCTTTTTTCTAGAAAGTCTGTATTGCACTTATTTTCATTCTAATCCTCATCATTTCATTCCTTCTGATTGTTTTGAGTTTAATTTGCTCTTCTTTTTCTAATTTCATAAAGTGGAAAATTAGGCTATTGATTTGAAGGCTATAAAGTCCCCTCTAACCACTGCTTTAGGTGAATCTCATAAATTTTGGTATATTATGTTTTTTGTTTTCATTCTTCTTAAAGCATTTTCTAATTTTCTTCTCACTTATTTTTTTAAAAATTTTTTAAAGATTTTATTTATTTATTTGAGAGAGAGAGAATGAGAGACACAGAGCACGAGAGGGAAGAGGGCAGAGGGAGAAGCAGACCCCCTGCTGAGCAGGGAGCCCGATGTGGGACTCGATCACGGGACTCCAGGATCATGACCCGAGCCGAAGGCAGTCGCTTAACCAAGTGAGCCACCCAGGCGCCCTTCTTCTCATTTATTTTTTAACTCATTAATTATTTAAGATTTTTTAAAAAAAATTCTACCACATGGATATAAATTTCCCAAATTCCCCTTTAACAATCATTTCTAATTTTATTTCATTCCATTCTTTTCCATTTTATGAGGACAGTATTACTCTGATACCAAAGCCAGATAAAGATGCCACACAAAACAAAGAACTTCAAGCCAATTTCTCTGATGAGCATACATGCAAAAATCCTCAACAAAATACTAACAAACTGAATCCAAAAATACATTTAAAAAAATTATTCATCACAATTAAGTAGGATTTATCCCTGGGATGCCAGTATGGTTCAATACTCACAAATCAAACAAGGTGTTACATGAATTTAAAAGAAGAAAGGATAAAAACCATATGATCATTTCAATAGATGTAGAGAAAGCATTTGACAATGTATGACATTTATTCATGATAAAAACACTCAACAAAATAGGGGACACACCTCAACAAAATAAAGGCCATATATGAAAATCCCACAGCAAACATCCTCCTCAATGGGGAAAAACTGAGAGCCTTTCCCCTAAGGTCAAGAACAAGATAAGGATGTCAACTCTCACCACTTCTATTCAACATAGTACTGTTAGTCCTAGCCACAGCAATGAGACAACAAAAATAAATAAAAGGCATTCAGATTGGTAAAGAAGAAGTAAAATTTTTACTATTTGCAGATGACATGATACTATATATAGAAAACCCAAAACACTTCATCAAAAAACTGGTAGAACTGATAAATGAATTCAGTAAAGTCTCAGGATATTAAATCAATGTATAGAAATCTGTTGCATTTATATACACTAATAATGAAGAGCAGAAAGAGAAATTAAGAAAACAGTCCCATTTACAATTACACTAAAAAATAATAAAATACCTAGGGATAAACTTAACCAAAGAGGTGAAGGACCTATAATTTGAAAACTATAAATCATTGATAAAAGAAACTGAATATGACAAAGAAATGGAAAGACATTCTATGCTCATGGATCAGAAGTACAAATATTGTTAAAATGTCTACACTACACAAAGCAATCTACACATTTAATGCAATCCCTGTGAAAATACCAACAACATTTTCACAGAACTAGAACAATCAATCCTAAAATTTGTATGGAACAGAAAACCCAGAATAGCCAAAGCAATCTTGAGAAAGAAAAACAAAACTGACTTCCAGATTTAAAGTTATATTACAAAGCTGTAGTAATCAAAATGGTATGGTGCTGGCACAAAACAGATAGGTAGATAAATGGAACAGAATAGAAAACCCAGAAATAAACCCACAGTTACATGGTCAATTAATCTTTGACAAAGAAGGAAAGAATATACAATGAGAAAAAGCAGTTTCTTCAATGAATGGTGTTAGGAAAACTGGACAGCTACATGAAAAACAATGAAACTGGACCACTTTTTCACACTATACACAAAAATAAAGTCAAAGTGGATTAAAGACCCAAATGTGAGACCTGAAACCATAAATATCCTATATCAGAGCACAGGCAGTAATCTCTGACATCAGCCATAGCAACATTTTTAAAATTTGTTTATAAAGAAGATTAATTCAAAGCAACCAAATATATTCTACCTATCTTCTCCATAAACAGAAGAAACAAAACAAAACAAAACAAAACAAAACCCTCACTCAATTCTAAGGAGTCAATGATTTCAGGATAGTTTCCCCAAATAGAGAACAGTTCAATAAAAATCTCTTTTTGAAAATTTCAACTTGGGCACCTGGGTGGCTCAGTTGGTTGAGCGACTGCCTTCGGCTCATGTCATGATCCTGGAGTCCCTGGATCGAGTTCCACATCGGGGTCCCTGCTTGGCGAGGAGCCTGCTTCTCCCTCTAACCCTCCCCCCTCTCATGTACTCTCGCTCTCTCTCATTCTCGCTCTCTCAAATAAATAAATAAATATTTAAAAAAAAAAAAGAAAATTTCAAATAAATATGCTGAAGTAAGTAGTTGTATTCAAATAAAAAATATTCATTTAGAATCAAGTTCCTGGACATCTTTAGAGGTAAAATAAAGTTGTTCTCCTTTTACCTAGTAGACAGATATGAGATACTTTGTGTGCCTTCATCTATCAAGGGATAAGATCTTTTTAAAATTTCTTGAAGTTGTTCTTATGGTCACCATTTACCATTAACATAGATTCAATACTTTACTTTCAAAGTTATGCAGTATTTAAACAGTCTCCTAAAATGAATATAAAGTTATAAATGTAAGGTAATGGAGTATTTGATAAATGTTTAATCATGGCTTTTATAATGAATCAAGTTGAATTTAAAGGATATTCATGTATGTTACAAGTGATTAAAATAAAGATTTTTACCTCCAATGATCAATTACATTTTTTTCCTTTAAAAAAACCATGTTCACTCATCTCATTTATAGCAATACAAATTCATAGCTGAATTTTTTCATGTTTACTCTGATTCAGGTTTTTTCAATTATGATAAAGCAAAAATTGATTACCTAATAATACAGAAAATACCTATAATTATTAACAATTTTCTATTATTAAAAACATAACTCCTCTCTCCTTGTATATTATTTACCTTAATTGATTTCCTTTTATTTCAGCTGTATTTTGCTTGATTTTACAAAAAAGCCTCTCTAAAATGTATCCCATTGTAGTCTGTAAGTGGGAATAAGTGGTGACACTTCCTTTAGATCATTTAGGAAAAATGGATCCTGAGGACTATCTTTTTGCTAGTTTACAATGTAGTAATTCCTTGATCGATGACACATTCCACAGAATATTAGATGACTTGCTTACAACATTTTCTTAAAGCTTTTATAGACATAAGCAAAAATAAATCTGAATTCATAACTCATGAGGCATGCATATAAAAATGAACAAATTAAATTAAATATATGAGACCTAAATTTAAAATCAATGGGCTAAAAAGTAAACTATAGCCTTCACTAAGGTTTCTAAGCCTTTGGTCACAAAAATAAAAACTTTCTTCTTTCTTTGAGAAAGAATCCAAATATACATAATAAGTCATATCCATAGTATGTGGTGACCACATCAAAATTTTATTGAAGGTAAATTCTGATACTGTATTAAATATTGGGTAAATTTCATCCCTTATACTAGCTATGACCACTTTCTTGATTTATCACACACTGTTCTCACAATAGTGTACAGCTCAGCACCTAGTTTATCTTTTTCACTGCAGTTCCACTTTGGTATTAAGACTTAAGAGCCTTTTTTTTTTTTCCTTTTATAAAACTCTTAAATCTTCCTTTTTCATTATCCTTTAGCACTTTGAAGTTTAACAGATTTTGCCTCTTATTATCTCTTTTTTCTAGACTCTTCAGCATTTATTCACAGTAGACCACATTTGCTAATGCTTGCTTATCCTGGGTTCTCAGAGTGATCAAGATCTTTCCATTTTGATTATATCTCTCAAGTTCCTCATCACTGAAGGTAATTCCTCTCAAAGTCTGTTACCTTCCACTGCACCAACAAAAAGGAGAAAACGGTCTTCCCTTAAAAGAAAACTTGTATCTCAGTAATTTATGAAATGTCACACAGAACATTATAATTATTTCAGAAAAATATTTCTGAACTAACCATCCTTTGTCTAAAAGATGTTTGTATTAGTAAGATTTCAACCATTGTAAAGTATATTATTTCAGAGGCCAAACTGAACAAAAGGGAACATTTACACTGTTTAAAATACTGTACATAGATAGTAGGATATTGTTTGAAATATTATTCTATCTTCTTTCTTTAAGAAAATGTACTTTAGTAGAATCCTGTAAACTAGAGGTAGACAAAATTTTTCTGTCAAAGGCTAAATAATAAATACTTCAGGTTTTGCTAGCCATATGATCTCCTCTATAGCTGGAAAACTGTTATTTTAACAGTGATGGACAATACATACATGAATGGACAGGGTTGTGTTTCAATAAAACTTTATGAACACAAAAGTTTCAAAATCATCATTTTCACATTGTAAAATATCATTCTTCTTTCAAAACTATAAACCATTTAAAAATACAAAAACCATAGTTAGCTCATGGGCCATAGTAAAACAGCAGGCCAGATTTGATCCAGTTGTAAACTATTGTACTGAATTTTACTTCTTTAGTAGCCTTTGATTTCTACTATACAGAACACTAACTAGAGAAAAAGGAACACATTTATGATCCACTATGAAGAAGAAACCTCTTACCAAATTTTTCAAAAGTTTCGTTTTTAAAATTAAGGTATATTGCATTTCTCTGAGTAGTGAAAAAAAAAAAAGTCAGATTTTGGCTATTATGAAAATCACTCAGACAGTAAATTTCATCATGCTCTAAAATTTTTTAGTTCCTCTATGAATGATTGGGGTATAGATGCAACTGGGTTTTGTTTGACTTGCTAATTGGTATGCCCTGTGAAGTTTCTGAACACATTCATTTTCAGAACATATGACATAGATATACTACAACTGTCATCTGTTCTGAGGATAAAATTCTTGAATAAAATTATGATTTTTGACATTGAAAAATATTTTCCTATGGGAAAAACAGGTATGGAAGACCAAGCAAATGTTGGAAAGTAATTACTTTTTAAAACCTCTCCTCAAGTAAATCAATAGCATCAACTACAACAACAACAAACACCAATGCTATTTATATTTCATAATTGAGTAATTATGGATATAGAGCTATTAATTTTCACATGAAATGTATTATTTCTTGGGAACTTTCTAGGATTTTCCCAATCTCTAGTTGTAACCAGATCTTTATAGATAGATTTTCTTCTGCTGCAGACAGAACACAAATTAGAAAATGTTTTTTGTTTGTTCATATATACAAATGTCCAGGGAATTTCTGATTTTAACTTAGGAGTTGGTGATATCTGATTCCTAAAGCCCATTTTTGCCAAGCCTTATCTTTATAAGACTTCAGACTTCATTACATCAATGCCTGGTGTTTTTTAGCAATTCCTCTTCCTTTCCTCTTCTAAACTTGCCATTTCATTCTCTCTTTCTAGTATTTTGCAACAGGTGTGACCCACAATTTACTTATATTAAAGCCAAAATTTTCAGTTACCTTGGATCTACATAGAAGTAAATCTGTCTAAATTCAACTTATGAATACAGAAAACTCATGATTGATATATTCTTTAGGTCAGGATTTATATGGAATTTTTTAAATTGAATTTTTGAGCTGCTTCAACCCTAAGATTTTGTAAATGAGGTAGCCAAGGCACAGTTTCCTCAATGGCTTGTTCTGGAAATCAGACAACGAATACACAGAACTAATATCAAGACGCCATGAAAAAGGAGAATGGCTCATGCCTGGAGAATCTTAGCTCTGTGAAACAAAGTCACTAGGCTCGGAACAACTAGCATTGATATCCTGAGGTACAATATGCCTGTTCAGGACATTGAAGAGGTCCAGAGTATGAGGAGGGCTACAGATAGAAGTGTGTTAGTTACGCACTGTGGCCACTCTCCCCTTATCTCTGCCATACACTATGCCCTGAGAGGCTAACCTCTATGAATGGCATCACCTGGATCCCACGCCCTGCAGCTTCAAACAGATCAAGCGAAAGGGAGAGTTCCCCGACAGCCAGAAACTCAAGATGGCCCCAAAGTATGGAAAATCCAATCCAATTCTCTAAAAGAGACTTATAATTAAAGGTAAAATATTTCTGTGAATTTTATGAAAAGATTACTGATTATCTTTCCAACAGGCCTCTTGAATAGCAAACTTTCTTTATCCTTGACAGACACTGACTGAAAGCCCTAAAACCACAAAGCAATCTAAAAGATAAGAGGAGTTGAAAATAATAATAAGCATTGTTATAAGTATACATATTATTATTATTAGTCAACACTCACTGAGGGCTATCATGTGTCAGGTGATATTTTATATGGATAAGCTTAGTAAATCTTCACAGCCACCCTATGATGTAATTATTAGTCATCCCCATTATATAGATAAGGAAATTGAAGCAAGAAGTAACTTGCCCAAAGTCACAATCTAGTATAAAATAGAAGCTGGTATATCTATGTTTTAGTTTTTTCCTAGTGATAAACAGAAAATAGTCACTGAAATTTGTATAATTGAAAATATATGTCAAAGTCAGCATTGTTCCTTTTTACTGATTCTGAAATCAACAGAGCTGATGCTCTAATGAGGGCTCTGTTATAGAATGATGGGTCAGGATGAAGATTTGTGCTGAAAGACCACATAAATTGACAGATTTAGGACAATCAAGACAGAGGCAGAAAGTGAGTAATAGTCAGAGGCCCAAAGAGACAGCATGTAATCAGCATCGAAGAAGTCTGATAGTCCATAGAAGGAGCCCCATCCCATGGCCTGGGGAGGGGCTACTAGGGTTCCAAGACAGGCCCCCACCCATGAGGAGATCCAGTCTCAAGGGAACTAGATCAAGGCCTATAACAAAGCCATAGAGTGCTATGGTTAAAGCTCTGCTGTTCTAAAGGCCAAGGGAATTATCGCATATGGGAGCTAGTTGCACCAGTAGTCACTTGCACAGTAGTAAAAAATGCCCAATTATTATCTAGTTATAGGCATGAATGGAATACATATTATGATATATCTAGGCTCTTGGGCATCTATAATATTTAAAAATGTTGTATGTCCACTTTCAGGAAATCTCCCTAAAAACAGCTGGTATGCATCCTTCATGCTCTTATTTCCTTCCTTCGTCCTTCTTGCTGGCTGGAATGTTGGAATATGGCTGTAATACTTGGAGCTTAAGCAGCTTCCCTTGACCTAGAGCTAAAAGAAATATGCTGAAGATGATGGAGAGTACAAGGAACCAATGTCCCTGACAACTTGGTGGTGAACCTACCTGCCCTAAATGGCTTCTCTTACATGAAAGAGAACTATATTTAGGTTATCGTTATTTTGCCTTTCTTATTATTCATAATTTAAGCTAATCCTAACTGGCACAATGCACAAAGCACCTAATACATTTACACTGCCCATAATTAGCCACATTAATGTTAGCTTTTATTATTTTTGCTGTTGTTAGGGCTGAGGTAAAAGAATTAATAAAAGTTCAGTTTTGGCAGTGGGGTGTGTGGGTCAGAGCAGGATGAGAAAAAACTTCAGAATGCTGAAAAACTCATCAAGCTACTTAAATAGACTGTAACTTGGGTCTATAATGTTAATCTCCATTATTCCTTAAGTTTCTAAAATTAATCTTTTTATATTGTTCCAAATGCTGTCAAGGTGGCTTTAGCCAGTAAGAGAATACCTGGATAGTATAGTTGGTATACACCGTAATCAAGATTTCTCAAACATCTGTCTGAAAGCCAGAGCCTTATCTGTGTTTGAGACCATGGGTAAATGGACATACAGACTTGGGATATGACCAGGGGAGGGGAGAGGAAAAAAAAACTATTCTCCCTTTACAGTTTTGTGCAATATTGTGAAGAAAACAAGTGGTGTTTAAAGCTGCCGGCTTCCATATAATCATTTGTTTATTTTCCCATTTCAGTAAAGAACTTAAGAGTGCATATAAAAAAAGTTTCTTCCTCTAAGTCTCCAGAAGGTATATCAGCCTTCCAGATATATCTGTGAAGGGAGAATAGTTAGACAAAAATAATCAGAACATTAAATACATTTCAATGCTAGTTTTCCCTTTAGGTTTCAGTCGTTTAAAACATAAAACTTGTGCCATTTGTGGAAAATGGTTTTAAAAATATACGTGTCAGACGATATTTAAGTTTAATTTTAGGATGAGAGCAAAATAATATGCTTTTATATGTTATCCAAAAGAATAATAAAGTTGAGTATAATATATAGTCTAGGGTAAAAAGAAAAAACAACAACAACAACAAGAAAATGGGGGAAAAAAAAACCCTGCCAGAGGGCATTCTTAGAATCATCAATAAGGTTGTACATTTATCTTTAGAGACAATAATATCAAATTCCGCTGAAGTTCAACATTTTCAGTAATTTTAAAATGCCTTATCAAAAAGTAATAAATGGGAGGAAATAATAAAGAGCAGAGTGGAAATAAATGGAGCAGAGACTAAAAAGACAATAGAAAAGGTCAATGAAACTAAGAGCTGATTCTTTGAAAAGATAAACAAAATTGGCAAACCTTTTAGCTAGACTAAGAAAAAAAGAGAAGAGTGAAAAAAAATAAAATCAAAAATGAAAGAGAGGAAATTACAAGTGATACCAAAGAAATACAAAGGATCATTCAGTAAAGTGGCAGGGTATAAAATCAACATAGAAAAACCTGTTGCATTTTTTACATTAACAATGAATATCAGAAAGAGAAATTAATAAAACAATCTAATTTACAATGTCATAAAAATAATAAAATAGTAATAAATTTAACCAGCAAGGTGAAAGACCTGTATACCGAAGCTGTACAACACTGATTAAAGAAACTGAAGACAAATAAATAAAAAGATATCCCACACTTATGGATTGGAAGAATTAATAATGTAAAATGTCCATATTACCCAGAGCAATACACACATTCAATGCAATCCCTATCAAAATTTTAATGGCACTTTTCATAGAAATGGAACAAACCATCCCAAAATTTTTATGGAACCACAAAAGATCCTGAATACCCAAAGCAATCTTGAGAAAGAAAAAGTTGGAAGCAGCATGCTAACTAATTTCAAACTATATTACAAAGCTATAGTAATCAATCAGTATGGTATTGGCATAAAAACTGACACATAGATCAATGGAACAGAATAGAGTCCATATATAAACCCAAGCATGTATGGTGAATTAATTTATGGCAAAAGAGGCCAGGAATATACAATGGGGAAAGGATGGTCTCTTCAATAAATGGTGTTGAGAAACCTGGACAGGCATATGAAAAAAAATGAAAATGGACCCCTATCTTATACTATACACAAAAATTAACTCAAAATGGATTAAAGATTTACATGGAAAACTATAAAATTCCTAGAAGTAAATAAAGGGAGTAAGCCTCTTAACATTGATCTTGGCAATGAGTTTTTGGATTTGAAACCAAAAGCAAAAGCAACAAAAAAAAAAAATAAAGAAGTGGGACTATATCTAACAAAAAGCTTCTGCTCATTAAAGAAAACTATCAGCAGGCAAGATGGCGGAGGAGTAGGAGACCTGGATTTCGTCTCCTCTCAGGAATTCAGCTGGATAGGGATCAAACCATTCTGAACACCTACAAACTCAAACAGGAGATCGAAGAAAAGAAGAGCAACTACTCTCTCATCAGAAAAGCGACCACTTTCTGGAAGGTAGGACGTGCGGAGAAGTGAATCCGAGGTGATATTCGGGAGGATAGACGGCGGGGGAGGGGCCTCCGTCGGCCGCTTCTGGCAAGTGATAGAGCCGCGGAGCACAAACTCGGAACTTTTAAAAGTCTGCTCCGCTGAGGGACGTCACTCTGGTGGCTAAGCGGGGGGTGCAACCCTCTGGGACAGTGTGGTCTCAGGACCCTCGGGGTCACAGAAAGACCGGGGGTGCCTGAGTGTGGCCGAGCTCCCAGGTAACGGAGCAGGGAAGCCGGCTGCAGAGACGGAGCCCAGGCGCGGGCTCTCAGCTCAGGGTTGCCATTGACCGTGATCCGCGGCACAGTCGGGCCCCTGCTCCTCCAGCAGGGACCCAACAAGCGGCAGATCCGGGGAGACTCACCTTCCTCCCCCGGGAGGAGCCGCGCGGGAGTGCACCGCAGGGATCTCCTGGGTTTGGAGACTCCACACGGAGTCGGGTGCCAGAGATAGAAACGCGCGGTCACAGGCTGGGCGAGCACGGAGTGCGGCCAGAGACCGGGGAGACAGGAGTGACTGACGGCTTTTCTCTGGGGGCTCACTGAGGAGCGGGGCCCGAGTTCTCGGCTCCTCCGGGGCGGAGATTGGGAGGCCGCCATTTTCACTCTCCGCCTCCAAAGCTGTACGGAAAGCTCGCAGGGAACAAAAGCCCCGGAGAGCAAACCCGAGCAGATTACTTAGCCGGGAGGGGGCAAGGGCGGGGCAATTCCGCCTCCGGCAGAGACATTTGGAAACCACGGCGACAGGCCCCTCCCCAGAAGATCAGCGAGAACAGCCGGCCAAGACCAAGTTTACCGATCAATGAGAACGGCAGAACTCCAGCGCTAGGGGAATACTGCACATAGAATTCACGGCTTTTTTACCATGATTCTTTAGTCTTTCAAAGTTAACTTTTTTTTTAACTGTCTTTTTGTCTTTTTATTTCTTTTTGAATTTTTCTTTTTCCCTTTTTCAACCAACATCTTATCAATCCCTTTAAAAAAAAAACATTTTTATTTTTCATTTTTAGAGTCATATTCTATCCCTTAATAGTAGTACCCATATTTTTGGCTTATATATATAAGTTGTTCTCTCTTTAAAATTTTGAGATAGTTTCTTCTAACAGATTAAAATATACCCTAAATCTCTAGTATATGGTGTTTTCTATTCCCCTGCCTGATCACATCCTCTCCCTTTTTTTTTCTTTTTCTTTTTTCTTTTTTTAAATCCTCTTCTTTCTTTTTTCAAACAACCTCTTATCAATTCCTTTTATAAAATTTTCTATAATTTCCATTTTTACAGTCATATTCCATCCCTTCATTATATCAACCCTTATTCTTGTACATATATAAGTTTTTCTTTCTTTAAAATTTTGGGAGGAACTTTCTTCTAAAAGACCAAAATACACGCCAAATCTAGTGTGTGGCACTGATCTATATACCAGCCTGATCATATTTGATCACATTCTGGTTTTTTGTTGTTGTTGTTTTGTTTTGTTTTGTTTTTGTTTTTATCTTTATCTTTTTTTCTTTTTTTTCTTTTTCTTTTTTCTCTCTTTCCCTTTCTTATCCCACTGCTTCAGGTCTTTTCTGATTTGTTTAGAGTATATTTTCTGGGGACGTGGTTACTCTGCTAGCATTTTGTTCTCTCATTAATCTATTCTCCTCTGCACAAAATGACAAGACGGAAAAAATCACCAAACAAAAAGAACAAGAGGTAGTACTGACTGCCAGGGACCTACTCAATACGGACATTAGTACGATGTCAGAGCTAGAGTTCAGAATCATCACTTTAAAGATACTAGCTGGGCTTGAAAAAAATATGGAAGTTATTAGAGAAACCCTTAATGGAGAAGTAAAAGAGCTAAAATCCAACCAAGTAGAAATCAAAAAGGCTATTAATGAGGTGCAATCAAAAATGGGGGCGCTAAGTGCTAGAATAAATGAGGCAGAAGAGAGAATCAGTAATATAGAAGATGAAATGATGGAAAATAAAGAAGCTGAGAAAAAGAGAGATAAACAACTACTGGATCACGAGGGCAGAATTCGAGAGATAAGTGATACCATAAGACGAAACAACATTAGAATAATTGGGATCCCAGAAGAAGAAGAAAGAGAGAGAGGGGCAGAAGGTATAATGGAGCAAATTATAGCAGAGAACTTCTCTAATTTGGGGAAAGAAACAGGCACGAAAATCCAGGAAGCACAGAGAACCCCTCTCAAAATCAATAAAAATAGGTCAACTCCCCGACATCTAATAGTAAAACTTACGAGTCTCAGAGACAAAGAGAAAATCCTGAAAGCAGCTCGGGAGAAGAGATCTGTAACCTACAAGGGTAGAAACATTAGGTTGGCAACAGACCTATCCACAGAGACCTGGCAGGCCAGAAAGGACTGGCAGGATATATTCAGAGCACTAAACGAGAAAAATATGCAGCCAAGAATACTCTATCCATCTAGGCTGTCATTGAAAATTGAAGGAGAGATAAAAAGCTTCCAGGACAAACAAAAACTAAAGAAATTTGCAAACACAAAACCAGCCCTACAGGAAATCTTGAAAGGGGTCCTCTAAGCAAAGAGAGAGCCTAAAAGCAACATAGACCAGAAAGGAACACAGACAATATAAGGTAACAGTCACCTTACAGGCAATACAATGGCACTAAATTCCTATCTTTCAATAGTTACCCTGAATGTAAATGGGCTAAATGCCCCAATCAAAAGACACAGGCTAACAGACTGGATTAAAAAACAAGACCCATCGATATGCTGTCGGCAAGAGACTCATTTTAGACCCAAAGACACCCCCAGATTGAAAGTGAGGGGGTGGAAAACCATTTACCATGCTAATGGACACCAAAAGAAAGCTGGGGTGGCAATCCTTATATAAGACAAATTAGATTTTAAACCAAAGACTGTAATAAGAGATGAGGAAGGACACTATATCCTACTTAAAGGATCTATCCAACAAGAAGATCTAACAATTGTAAATATCTATGCCCCTGACATGGGAGCAGCCAATTATATAAGGTAATTAATATCAAAAGCAAAGAAACACATCGACAACAATACAATAATAGAGGGGGACTTTAACATCCCCCTCACTGAAATGGGCAGATCATCTAAGCAAAAGATCAACAAGGAAATAAAGACTTTAAATGACACACTAGACCAAATGGACTTCACAGACATATTCAGAACATTCCATCCCAAAGCAACGGAATACACATTCTTCTCTAGTCCCCATGGAACATTCTCCAGAATCGATCACATCCTAGGTCATAAATCAGGTCTCAACCGGTACCAAAAGATGGGGATCATTCCCTGCCTATTTTCAGACCACAATGCTTTGAAACTAGAACTCAATCACAAGAGGAAAGTCGGAAAGAACTCAAATACATGGAGGCTAAAGAGCATCCTACTGAAGAATGAATGGGTCCACCAGGAAATTAAAGAAGAATTAAAAAAATTCATGGAAACCAATGAAAATGAAAACACAACTGTTCAAAATCTTTGGGATGCAGCAAAGGCAGTCCTAAGAGGAAAGTATATAGCAATACAAGCCTTTCTCAAGAAACAAGAAAGATCTCAAGTACACAACCTAACTCTACACCTAAAGGAGCTGGAGAAAGAACAGCAAATAAAGCCTAAACCCAGCAGGAGAAGAGAAATAATAAAGATCAGAGCAGAAATCAATGAAATAGAAACTAAAAGAACAGTAGAACAGATCAACGAAACTAGGAGCTGGTTCTTTGAAAGAATTAATAAGATTGATAAACCCTTGGCCAGACTTATCAAAAAGAGAAGAGAAATGACCCAAATTAAGGAGTCGATCCCATTTACAATTGCACCCAAAACCATAAGATACCTAGGAATAAATCTAACCAAAGAGACAAAGGATCTGTACTCAGAAAACTATAAAATACTCATGAAAGAAATTGAGGAAGACACAAAGAAATGGAAAAACGTTCCATGCTCATGGATTGGAAGAACAAATATTGTGAAGATGTCAATGCTACCTAGAGCAATCTACACATTCAATGCAATCCCCATCAAAATACCATCCACTTTTTTCAAAGAAATGGAAGAAATAATCCTAAAATTTGTATGGAACCAGAAAAGACCCCGCATAGCCAGAGGAATGTTGAAAAAGAAAAGCAAAGCCGGCGGCATCACAATTCTGGACTTCAAGCTCTATTACAAAGCTGTCATCATCAAGACAGCATGGTACTGGCACAAAAACAGACACATAGATCAATGGAACAGAATAGAGAGCCCAGAAATGGACCCTCAACTCTATGGTCAACTCCTCTTCGACAAAGCAGGAAAGAATGTCCAATGGAACAAAGACAGTCTCTTCAACAAATGGTGCTGGGAAAATCGGATAGCCACATGCAGAAGAATGAAACTGGACCATTTCCTTACACCACACACAAAAATAGACTCCAAATGTTTGAAAGACCTCAATGTGAGACAGGAGTCCATCCAAATCCTAAAGGAGAACACAGGCAGCAACCTCTTTGACCTCAGCCGAAGCAACTTCTTCCTAGAAACATCACCAAAGGCAAGGGAAGCAAGGGCAAAAATGAACTATTGGGACTTCATCAAGATAACAAGCTTTTGCAAAGCAAAGGAAACAGTCAACAAAACCAAAAGACAACCGACAGAATGGGAGAAGATATTTGCAAATGACATATCAGATAAAGGGCTAGTATCCAAAATCTATAAAGAACTCATCAAACTCAACACCCAAAGAACAAAGAATCCAATCAAGAAATGGGCAGAAGACATGAACAGACATTTTTCCAAAGAAGACATCCAAATGGCCAACAGACACATGAAAAAGTGCTCAATATCGCTCAGCATCAGGGAAATCCAAATCAAAACCTCAATGAGATACCACCTCACAGCAGTCAGAATGGCTAAAATTAACAAGTCAGGAAACGACAGATGTTGGTGGGGATGCGGAGAAAGGGGAACCCTCCTACACTGTTGGTGGGAATGCAAGCTGGTGCAGCCACTCTGGAAAACAGTATGGAGGTTCCTCAAAAAGTTGAAAATAGAGCTACCATATGATCCAGCAATTGCACTACTGGGCATTTACCCCAAAGATACAAAAGTAGGGATCCGAAGGGGTACGTGCACCCCGATGTTTATAGCAGCAATGTCCACAATAGCCAAACTGTGGAAAGAGCCAAGATGTCCATCGACAGATGAATAGATAAAGAAGATGTGGTATATATATATACAATGGAATATTATGCAGCCATCAAAAGGAATGAGATCTTGCCATTTGCAACGACGTGGATGGAACTGGAGGGTATTATGTTGAGTGAAATAAGTCAAACAGAGAAAGACATGTATCATATGATCTCATTGATATGAGGAATTCTTAATCGCAGGAAACAAACTGAATGTTGTTGGAGTGGGCGGTGGGGTGGGAGGGATGGGGTGACTGGGTGATAGACACTGGGGAGGGTATGTGCTCTGGTAAGTGCTGTGAATTGTGCAAGACTGTTGAATCTCAGATCTGTACCTCTGAAACAAAATATGCAATATATGTTAAGAAAAAAAGAAGAAGAAGAAGAAGGTAGCGGGAGGAGAAGAATGAAGCGGGGGAAATCGGAGGGGTAGACAAACCATGAGAGATGATGGACTCTGAAAAACAAACAGGGTTCTAGAGGGGAGGGGGGTGGGAGGATGGGTTAGCCTGGTGGTGGGTATTGAGGAGGGCACATTCTGCATGGAGCACTGGGTGTTATGCACAAACAATGAATCATGGAACACTTCATCTAAAACTAATGATGTAATGTATGGGGATTAACATAAGAATAAAAAAAAAAGCAAACTATCAGCAAAATCAAAGGGCAACTTATAGAATGGAAGAAAATATTTGCAAACCACATATCTGCTAAGGGGTTAATATCCATAAAATACAAGGAATTCATACAACTGAAAAGCAAAACTGAAATTAAATAAGATAAAATAAAACAAATAAACAAAAATCTAAATAACCCAGTTAAAAAACAGGCAAAGGATCTAAATTTTCCGAAGAAGACATACAAATGGCCAATAGGTATATAAAAAGATGCTCAACATCACTAATCATCAGGGAAATGCAAATCAAAACCACAATGAGAAAAACCACCTTGAATTTGTTAGGATGACTATTATCAAGGACACAAGAGATAAATGCTGATGAGGACTTGAAGGAAAGGGAACATTTATACATTGTTGATGAGATGTAAAATGAGTATAGTCACTATGGAAAACACAATGGAGGTTTGTCAAGGAATTAAGGACAGAACTACCATATAGCAATCCCACTTCTGAGTATTTATCTAAAGGAAATGAAACTATTATCTTCAAGAGATATGTGTCCTCCCATGTTCATTGCAGCATTATTCATAGTAACCAAGGTACAAAAACAACTGAAGTGTCTATCAATGGAAAAATGGATCAAGAAAATGTATGTATATACAATGGAATATGATTTGGCCTTAAAAAAAGAAGTCCTGTCATTTGCAACAACATGGATGAATCTTTCATTACGCTAAGTAAAATAACTCACTCAGAGAAAGACAAATACTGCATGATCTCACTTATATGTGGAATCTTAAAAAAAAAAAATTTAAACTCATAGACACAAAGGAGAAAAGTAGTTGTCAGGGGCTGGGGTGGGGGAAATAGGAAGAAGCTGGTAAAAGGTTACAAACTTTCAGGTTTAAGATAAATAAAGTCTGATTATCAAATGTAAAATTTGGTGAGTATAACTGGTAACACTCTATCATATGACTGAAATTTGCTAAGAGACTAGAACTTAAATGATCTCACCAAAGGGGGTAAGAAGATAACTATGTGATTTGAGAGATGGGTTCACTATAACTTAATGAATCTTTTCACATTGTATATCAAATCACCTTGTTTTATACCTTAAATATATTATAATTTTATTTGCCAAGATACCTCAATAAAGCTGGAAAATGTGTAGCTTAACCAAAAAAGTACAAAACCTATAGTAAAAAAATCTATAAAATATTAGCTCAGAATACCAGAGTTGAATTAAATAAATGGAGAGATATATCAAAAACAATCTTTTAATTTATATTTTCTTTTGTTTTTGTTTCTCTTGCTGAAACCTGACTGATACAGAGAAAAATATATATATTTTTTCGAATTCAGAGAATACATACCAGCCAAGAAAATTAAGCCTATTTAAAATACTAATTAACCTATCATTTAAAGACAAAAAAACCCAATTTTTGGAGGCACTTGTCCACCTAAGAACATCTTTTTTTTTTAAAGATTTTATTTATTTATTCATGAGAGACAGAGAGAGAGAGAGAGAGAGACAGAGGCAGAGGGAGAAGCAGGCTCCCAAGGAGCAGAGAGCCTGATGTGGGACTCGATCCCAGGACCCTGGGATCATGACCTGAGCCAAAGGCAGACGCTTAACCATCTGAGCCACTCAGGCGCCCAGAACATCTTTTTTTTTTAACCTCTGTTTTCATCTCAGTGGGTTCCCTAGGACACACTGACCTTTACATATTGACCTCTCATTCCTACAGCACACCTTAACCAGGGTGTTTTCTCCACTGTACCCTGTGCTAGGCCCTGGGGTGTACAAGTGAGTAAAGCATGGTGTTGACTGCACAGAAGCCACAGGCTGGTGCAAGCAAACAGAAATTTAAACAGGTAAATTTTAATTCAGCATAGTGGTAGGAAAGAAATTATTTAAAAAGGGTCATGGGAGAACCCAGAAGCCACTGGGGGAGTCAGGGAAGCTTCACAGAGAACCTTCTCCTGTATCTTTGATGAGGTTCATGGCTATCTCCAGAAACAGTACTAATCCTCAACCCAGCAGCCACACTGTCTGGTGCCTAACAAAGCTCCTATGCATCTTTGGTAAGCTCAGTTAAACATCCTAAGTTTTATCCTATACCATTAAATCCTGATGTTCATCCTTTTAAATCCTTGGAGGATTTTCATTCATGGACAAACTTCTTTATGCAAATATTACTCTTTGGAAAAATCTCTTCATGCTTATTGGAAAATAAACAATGTGTTTTGCTCTCCACTGATTCTTGCATGTCAAGCATCAAACATGGGTGGCAGATTTCTGATTTAACAAATAGCTTTTAACAAATAGCATCAGCTTTTGCTGCAGTTATGTGAGTTTCACATTCATCACACATCTCCAAAATACTTCGCTGCTGAGTAAAACACTCTGAGGTATAGTACATGAAAAGCACTATATAATCCCCAGCAGAGTGCAGAATGAACAATCTCCTATTTAAAGATTAATGATTCTTTTAGCTGCACAACTGACTTATGGAACTGTCTATTTTTTAACTATGGAGCTATGAATGAGATGCTTATATTTAAGAGACAGAAAAGGTTAAGCTTCCCGTTTCCTGCTCAGTAGCTATTTACTTGTTTTGCGTAGGGCTTTAAACATGAATTCTAATGAGAACAAACACACATCTGCTCAAATCTCAATTTTCTGAATGTGGTTTATCCACTCTGCTAAGTATCTATAGATGCATAAAATTTAAACTAGTTTCTTCCTGCCATCTTATATGCTTCTCAGCTACCTCTGTCCTACCACCAGCTGTTGTATTTTAAATAATTTTAATGTTAGCATAAGCAAAATGTTAATTATCATGTAAGGAAAATTCATATATAAGTCATCAAATTCAACTGGATTGTGTTTGGACTCTCTGTGACATTTGCCTCCATACTAGACTGTTGAGATATAACCACATCTCTGAGTTTCTCTTCAAAACAGTGCAAAGTTCACCTGTTGGTTCAACATTAAACACTTGTACTAAGCAGACTTTAAGAATCACAGGTGGCTCAAACACACTTATCAGTTCACATTTAACTCAAAATAAGTCTTATATATAACTCACACAAAAAATTTACAAAGAGAAAAACCCCTGCAAACCCCCAAAATTTAGCATTATGACAAGAACAATTTCTGAATGTGCCAGGTAAAAACAACAACAACAACAAGACAGTGTGAGTAATTTAATCATAAAATTATTTAGATTCTAATTTAAGACCATTTTTTACCATTTTTTTATTATTATGTTATGTTAATCACCATACATCATTAGTTTTTGATGTAGTGTTCCATGATTCATTGTTTACATATAACACCCAGTGCTCCATGCAGAACATGCCCTCTTTAATACCCATCACCAGGCTAACCCATTCCCCCTCCCCCTCCCCCCAGAACCCTCAGTTTGTTTCTCAGAGTCCATAGTCTCTCATGGTTCATCTCCCCCTCTGATTCCCCCCCTTCATTCTTCCCCTCCTGCTATCTTCTTCTTCTTCTTCTTTTTTTTTAACATATAATATATTATTTGTTTCAGAGGTACATGTAATTTAAGACCATTTTTGATCAAAAGTTAGGAATTATAAACAGAAACAAACTACTGATAGATGCAGCAACCAGGATGAATCTCAAATGTGTAATGCTAAGTGAAAGAAACTAGACTTGAAAAGTTACACATTATATGATTTACATGACATTCTGGAAAGGGAAGAACTAAAAAGATAAAGAACATATCACTGGTGACCAGGAGTTAGGGCTAGGGGCAAAAATTAATTGCAAAGGGGAAACATGAAGTATTTTTTTTGGGGGGGAGGGCAATGTAATGGTTCTGCATCATGAATGTGATGGTGGTTACAGTACTCTATGCATTTGTCATATCTATATAACCTCACACCAAAAAGAGTATATTTTATGTCAATTTAAAAATAAGTTTTAAAGGGTTAGGAATTGAATCATGAAGGAAAACATTATTGTCACAGAAAAATAAATGTCAACTCAATTGAATCATGTTGTTGAATGATTGTTGAAATTGTTGTTGAAAATTACTATTATGAATATTACAAACAGTAACAATCCCAATAGTCTCTGAAACAATTCCAAACTATGTTAAATACAGATGTGGGCACAGTGAGATTACTTCCACACATGGAACTATGTAAAGTAATTGTCTCAACTAGGTGAAAATAAACAGATCCTAAATAAATTCAAGTGTTCTTTAAGCATTTAAGAAAGAAATATTACTGTCTTTGCTTAATGCAATGTCTACCCTTTATCTGTTAATTCCATGTCATCTCTATTCTCTTTCTTACTAATTTCATACTCTTCCCTTCTACCTAAGAGAGAATGGATACATCTTCCACCATGTTTGAAAATTTAGTTTCCAAGTTTTATGCCTCTATACCAAGATTTCTTAAAGTGTGACCAGAGTCACTGAGTCATGGCTCCCCAAAGATATCCATACCCTGGTCCATGGAACCCATGAACATGTTCTATTATATTTCAAAAGGATTTTGCAGTTGTAGTTAAGGTTACAGATCCTAAAATAGGGAGATTATCCAGGTGGGTGAAATCTAATCACATGAAAAAAAGCTTTTATCAGTTAGGGGCCAGAGAGTTGAGGCAGAGGGGAAGGTCAAAGTGGTAAGAAGAATGAGAAGGACTCAGACTTCCATCATTGGCATTGAAGAGGAAGGAAATGAGCCAGGAAATGAAGGAGACTTCTAGACTCTGAGAATAACCCCCAGCTGATAGCCAGCAAGGAAAACAGGCAGTTGGTTTTAGAGACACATGGAAATAAGTTCTGCAAACAACCTAAATGAGCCTGAAGTGGATTTCCACCAACACTTCCCCACTCCAGATAAGATTCCCCGGCAAGAGACAATTTTATCTCAGTCTTGTGATAACCTATGCAGAAAAATCAGGTGAGGAGTCAGATCTCTGATCTACAAATTATTAGACAATAAATTTGTATTATTGCAAACTGCTGAATTCATGGTAATTTGTTACAGCAGCAATAGAAAAGTAATATATTCCCTGAATCATAATCTTTAAGAGTGATACCTGGGAATTCACATGGAAATTCTTGTGACTACTTCATTTGATAATCCCTTCCCTATATCTTCCTTCTGCAATGTATTTCTTATCAATAAGTTAGGCCCAAACCATCATGCATTTGACCACCCCAGTCTTTGGTTACTTCAAATTGAGTACCCTCTTAACACTTACATAATTACACTCTTGAGTACTAATTTGTATTACTTATTATATCCTACTATGAAAATATCTTTTTTTTAAGATTTATTTATTTGACAGAGAGAGATGCAGTGAGAGAGGGAACACAGTAGGGGGAGGGGGAGAGGGAGAAGCAGGCTTCCCACTGAGCAGGGAGCCCAATGCGGGGCTTGATCCCAGGACCCCGGGATCATGACCTGAGTCGAAGGCAGACGCTTAACGACCGAGCCACCCAGGTACCCCTACTATGAAAATATCTTGTGATTAGTTATATTTGTAGTGTATACCCACGGATTATAATTCTCTGGATTAAACTCCTTGGAGATAAAAATTGTGTTTTCTTTTTCTTCTGAGAATTATTATAAAATAATTTAAGCTGTAGGATTTTATGGAAAAAAATGAAACCAAAACAAAACCTGACATGACTAAGAAATTTTAAAGGAACTGAGCAAGTCCTAAGCTCAGAGAATGACCAAGGGAGGATCTCGATGACTCCCAAGAAATAATGCGGGTGGGATATTACTTTGGTGATTCTATCAAAGTCCAGGGGCTGGCCCTTATCTTTGCAAAATTAAAACTTAATTTTGTCAGTACGTTGAGAGTTCCTTTTCTTTCTCATCCTATAAAGCTCACAGAGACTGATGTAGAAATCCAGATGTTAGTGGATAATGGATTACTTCACATGGTATTCATGACAATCAGACATTCCTATGGTCTTAACTAGTTGATAAACTAAACAAGGCAACTTTTTGGTGAGCTTGAACTCAAGACAAGAGGATTTCAGTATATTACTGAAACATAGAATGATGTTAGGCTTTAATAAGCTGATGCATCCATCTCCACAACAGAGATGTTTACCTGGAGGGAATGCCTAATTGTGCAATTTCTAGGTTTGCTACTTTAATCTCCTTTTCCAATCCCAATTGTTATTAACACATACTTTCAGTATATATGTTAATACTTCCAGTCAAATCTGCCTGATGTCCACTTTATTTTATTCATTTTGCCTAGATTTACCGTTTAACTTTCAGTAAATAATTTCATGTACAATTTTATGGGAAAAGTGACCTCACTATGTAAATAACATGTATTCTCTACTATATTATTAAAAAAATAAAAATAAAAACAAGGGATTCAAACTGAAAAATTATTTGATTTATAATTAATCTTAAAATAGCATCCATCATAAAATCAATAGTCTTTTTGTTGTTGTAGTTTTGGTTAAGAAAATCTAAGTCTTACTATTTTAAACTTGATGATACGAGTTTTCCTCATTCTAACTTTATTTTTTCTTATCCAAATGTGTTCTCTTGACTAGTCATCATATTTCTGCCACTCTGTTTTGCATCTCTTACTCCCATAAAGATATTACAAATGCATATCTCACACCTACTGGAGACATAAATATTTTGGCAATATGGAAAAAGAAAGAATTAATAAGTTGTCATTTGGGGTATTGTAAAAAATTCCACTATCCCTCAAATCTACCTGGTATTCCTATTGTTGTTGTGTTTTTTAAAGACAGTAATAGTTAAGATTTACAAACACAAGGTAGATAATATTATTTGTAATCTTCAGAAAACAAGTATTAGCAGATATTATTTCTATTTTACAAAAGACAAAGGGTAAGCTTGGAGATAATAACTTGCCCAAGGGTGCATGGTTATCTGAACAGAGATTTTAACTCTGGTGTTTATGACATAAAGACCATTTCTCTTACCAATACCCCATGCTGCATCACGATCCACGTATCTCTTATTAAACAACAAATAGAGATATAGTAGTCACAACCCACCATTATAGACTGTAGTAATTATCATTCTAGAATCATACCCTTTTATATTTGAAGTGGGCATTAGGTATTTTCTTCCAGCCCAAATCTCTGAAAGATATCCCTGCCAGCAGATAGTTATCTTGAAAAACCTCAACACCACAGCAATGTGATTCCATGTGCTGATTCCATTTTGGGGCAACTCAATATGAAGAAGAATTATTGTAACCAAGAGAAAGTCAATCTCTTTGAAACATCCCCTGTTAACTTCCTGGCTCAACCTTCGGAGTTACACAGGCTAAATTTACTCCTACTTCTTTTGTATGAGCAATTTTTACTTGGGTACACCCCCCCACCTCCCCAGTCTCTTCAACTATAATCAATATGAAGTGGTTTTCTTTCCCTGCAAAGCCTTATTCAAATGTGGAACCCAGAACTGAACATTCAATGGTTGGGATTGTATTACCATAGAGATAGACGGTAGTGGATAAAGTACTCCAGGCCTGTTACTATAATCCCGACCGCAATACTTGGCTTACCATAGTGTCACACTATTTGCTAATATTAAGTTTGTGCTCAACCCATGACTCTAAATACCTCTAAATACATACCCTTATCCTTATCACACCTAAATGCCTTTTTTTTTTTTTTTTTTTTTGTCAGCCCACAGTTCAGGCCCTTTGAAACGACGGGAAGTTTTTACCTGATGGTGTGGGACTATAAAAATGACTGTGCATGATGAAACTGTGCTGTGAACTTAACAATCAATGGGGAAAACTACAATTGTTTCATGACCTTTAAAATTCTCTGTCAAAACATTAAAAACTCTATTACTGACAGATAGAAATATAAAAGGAAATGAAAGATAGTGAAATTAATATTTATTTAGTACATCATAATTTATAGCATTCAAAACACTGAGAATTAAGGGGTGCTGTTGGTTTTGACGAAACACTTCTTTTTTTTTTGACAAAGAACTAATTTGAAAAATGCTTGCCTTCTCCCTGGATGTACCTTTTCTATGCCTTGCAGATTGCCACACTTTCTAAGTTTGGATCAGCTACCCACATTTTACCTTTTGTGCTTTCACTGTCATGAAATATCTCTGAGCGTTCGTTTAAAATGAAGATTTTTTTTTTCTTTTTGCCAGCATCATTTCCTCTGGGACATCGGCATGCTTTTTGTCACTTTGCCCAATTATGTCTGTAGGTTCCCCTTCGTTTAGTTCCTAGGGCTGTGTTTCTAGAGTCTCTTGAATGGCAGCAGAGTCAACATTCCCATGGTCAGCCATTTCTTCTATAACTGTATTTATATTTGATTCAAATTTCCCTTCCAGCACTATCATTTTTCATTTATTTCATCTGTTGGTCAATTACCTCCTATGATCATCCATTTTTGTTAAATGGCGCATGGGACTATACATTGGGAGGTAAGACAACAAGTTTTGCTATCAGGGCTTGAACTGAATAACAGAAGCAGAGTAAGCAATCACCGACAAATTCTGCAACAAGTCATATGATTGGTCACTGATCAACATGCCCATCTGTTATTCACTTAGTGATTTGTGGACTGAAGACCTACTAGCAAAATCTGTACTTTATGTACTTCGTCATAGTTCATACATCATTGTTATAGAAATTTGAGCCGTGACTAGTACTATTTAATTAAACCATGGTGAAACTGTGCAGAGTGAGGACTGTCTGTGTTCCGCTGTCCAGGGACGTGTTATTTCTGTCTGGGCACTGTATTTACATCTCAAAATGCAGAGCACAGCAGGATCAAGTATGGAGTTCTGTGATGTGTCACAAATCTCCACTCTCCAGATAAAGATCGGTGCAAACAAATGTCCCATTTTAGTTACAAAGAAAGAGAAATTATGCCAATTTCTCCAAAGGAGATATCTGATCGATCTGAATTAAAAGGGAAAGGCAATTATTCTAGCAACTTTTAGTGTAACCATGCATAGTACAAGATTACCCCCCTTTGGGACATCCGGGTGGCTCAGTCGGTTATGCATCCGACTCTTAATTTCAGCTCAGGTCATGATCTCAGGGTCGTGAGATTGAGCCTCATGTCCAGCTCCTCACTGGGCGTGGAACCTGCTTAAGATTCTCTCTTTCCCTCTCCTTCTGCTCCGCCTCCCAATAAGAAAACAATAATAATAATAAAAAAAGATTACCCCCCTTTTAAATGCTTCCATATTACATACAAAATAATTTTAGATTTTGAGACTCGGTATCATTCTTACTGTTACGGCTTCCAAGATCTACCTTTTGAAAATTACAAATATTATTCTCTTTCTCATCTCTATTCTCTCTGCTAAGATAAGCATTGCTAAGCCACTTACTAAAAATATGACCTTGAGAATGTCATTCTTTGAGCCTTTATTTACTTCTCTGTGAAGTGGCATAATATGCATGCTCAGTTAGTCATACTGAGTCATTAAAAGTATCAAATAAAATTAAGTATATGAAATCACAAACTACAAAGTACTAATATAAGGTGAAGGTGTGAATTTCCTAAAGCAGAATTCTTCCAGAATGAGGGAAATGGATACATTTAAAGCATTCAGGGACAAACTCTTATTCCTCACCTATTAGGAGATGCAGTTTCATTTTATCCATGTTTATTCTGCTTTTTCTTATGTAAACATCAATCCCTTTGATGGAGAAAATGGAAGCAAAATAGAAGGTAAGGACTCTGCTTTCTTTGTTCACCTGCTAATATTATACAATATGTCTAAAACAGTGAACCTATAATGTTCTAAGCATAGCCTAAGATTTTATTTCTTGCTAAGTTTATTTTGAAATCTTCAGCTTTTTCTGCACTATAATCTTCCCTCCACTAACAAGTGTGTCACAGGCCTTACTTGAGCATTTTTCTCCTCCTATTACACATACACACCATTCAACCTTCTCATCAGAGAAATCCCTTTACTTCAGAATTGCCTTCTCTCTTGAGTTATATTTCTTTTCAGAGGCTCAACCAGGGAACAATGTACTTGTTTTTTTGAATCATTTTGGCAATTGATTTTCTAATGTCTAAAGTTCATATATCATTTTACTGCTTGCTTTTACATGCAGTTTGTTCACAAATAGTTGTGTTTATTTTATTAGCAAGCACTTAGAGCCATCTGCATTGGGCTTACTTCTGGATTCTCTGTTTCAGCAGGTGGGGTGTGAAGTCAAATATGCCCTGGCTTCTCCAGATTCAATAATACTGAAGCACTATAATATCCTGCATTTCACCCTGCATTTAAATGAGCCACCAGAGGATAACTTTTCCTTCCTTAATGTTCTATATTAGAACACTTTCATCCTCCTTAGTGTATAAAGGATGTCACACCTCCTTCATGGATGTTGGACCAGATTCCAAAATGCCAGCTGAATGTTATAGGCTCACAAAAAGTCAAAATGGTGGAAAGTGTCTCATATTAATTATCTCTGAATTAAAGTCACAGTGACATCCCTGGTTCTCATGGAGGAGAACAGGCTAAAACTGGAAGGAGAAAAGTCTGAAATGTAACAAGAAGAAACATTTTCAATTCAATCTACATGTCTGTTCAAAATATGCCCCCTTTTGAGACAGAAAGGACAGGTCTGTGACATGGTTTCTACCATGCCCAGCAGAGCATGGCAGTGTGAATTAAATGTGCTAACACGCAGCACAATGCCCCCATTGGGATCAGTCCTGCAGTGTTGCTACAGGATCCACAGGGCCTCCCAGAACCAGAGTTCTGATATCCATTAGACATACAATTTTAAAAATTTACAATCCATTAAAAGTGAACAGAAAAAAATACTCTCATTTTAAAAGTGAGAAAACTAGAACAAGAAAAGACTAAGTAATTTTTCTCAGGACCACACTGCCTACTAGTGGCAAAGCCAAGTCTGGAACCCAGATCTACTACTTCTCATTCCAGTAATATCTTCTCATCAGTCTAAATATTGCTTTCAGGTTTATTGACAGTAACTACTTTGTTTAAATTGTTGCTTTGCTGATATATGGATCCTTTCTTCCCTGAAGGCATATTAATTGCTTCCTGCTTTTATTAACTTGGTATATCTGACCTTCTTCAAAGCACTTAAATATGTAAATGATTGCCCTGCTCCCCAGAAAAACAGGAAGTGGGCAGCTACTCACATCTGCCTGAGCAAGAGGCACTGAATGTTCAAGAGGACTGGGGGAGGCAGGAAGGACAAGCTTGCATTTATTCCTGAAATGTTCACAACCTTTGCAATTGAATTCCTGAACCAATAAACACATCTACCTTAAGATAGAAGTTTAGAAATACATTTCAAGATAGCTTTAGATGGTTTTGGGTCAGAAAGGAAAAAAAGCATTCACAGATAGAATTCAAATTAGTGACAGACAAATTCTAGAGTCATGTTCACATAAGCAAAGGGAATTTTTTAAAATAAGGGCTTAATATTTAGTATTATTTTTACATATGGCTTAATTATTGTCTGAAATAGAAGGTACTCTGTTCTTTAGCCATGAGCCTCTCAATTCATCTATTGTCTTAAATTAATTTTGTTGGAAGATATATTTAGATTTCTATTTTAAGATGATAGTATCTTGTCAATAATTACATTTCACTCCAAAAAATCTGCACCTACCTGGTGGCAGGATTTCCTGCGGGTACTGAGTTGGTAAGCTTAGCCAGAATTAATAAACATGCTGGGCACTATCAAGCAATTTTCTTAAAATTAAAGTATGATGAAATGACCATGTCATGTATGGTCAGTACTGAGCTCTTTAGCTGGTGATATCAAAATATATTTCCCATAGAAATAGGAAAATCAAAATTTTACTAAACATTTAGAATGATTTTTTAAATTTTATGAAGCTCCCAAAAAGTAGAGCCATTTTTTTTAATAACTCAACAGTTCTCTGTATTATTTAAAAACTTTACAAAATTTCTTTAAGAAACAACATTACTGGAAAACAGACTAGCTTCTATGTGTAGCTCTTAACATAAAACACCATTTTCCACTGGGTCTAATAGACTCCCTTATCCCAAATTATTCACAGTCTACCAGCAAGGAATATTTTCTGCAGAACAACTCAGGGATGAGGCAGAGGAAGGGTTGAAGATGAAAGAGTGCCAAATCAGAATCCACCTGCTGCAGATGGGGTAGAGGAAGAGAACAGCTGGGGGAATTAAAGGTCGAAGGAACACTTTTCCATCTGAATTTCCGTTGTTTCAGTAAATCATTTGATTCCCCGCTCCTCTTTGGAAATACAAATCTAGCTCCTTCTTTATCTCTTATAGGATTCCCTTAGTTAAAAATGACTAAGGCTCTCCATAAACCACAAGATAAAATCCCGTTCCCTTAGCAGAGTACATAGAGTTCTTCACATTTTCTCACTGTCCTGCACGTATCACCTACACTCACCGTGGTGGAACCCACACATAGGTGATTCTCCTTGCAGGAATGCACGATCCCCCTTTTCTGTTTGATAACGCTATTACGTTAAGTGTCAGCAAACTTTTCAGTTAAGGATTCTTGCCTGGAAGCCCATTGCTCCTTTCTCTGGGGATGCTATGGCACCCTGTTCATAGCTCTGCTAAGACTTATAACCTTGTCATAATCCTCTGCTGCCCCACGTGACTGTGCACACCTTCAGCTCTGTATCCCAGGTACCAGAGCACTGACTGTGTCAGAGTAAGGAACTAACTCAAGGTATACTTGTCGAATGAAACAGCAAGTGGGTATGTGACTTTAAAAGGAAAGGTATTTCAATTGAATAATTTAAACATATATAATGCCTTAATTGTTCCTGTCCTAGAGTGTTTAATGGAAATTTAAATTTCCCCTCAACTAACAGATAGTGCTTAAATTCTGCACAATAGATGACCATTAAGGAAATCAAAAACCTCAACTACTTTTGCTGCATAGTTTAACCTGATGTTACAAAGGATTACAGTTAGGCCAAAACCTTCAACTATAATAGTTAATTCTCAGCAGCACTTACATATAATTCACTTTTAAATAAATTATAACATTTAAGTGTTAATTTGTAGAAAAAATACACTATTGTCACATGATCAAAATCTATACTATAATTTTTAGTTAGGGACTACTGCAAAGGTAATCCTAAATATTTATAATCCTAATCAGTTTTTCTTTCTTTTTTTTAAGATTTTATTTATTTATTTGACAGAGAGAGGCACAGCGAGAGAGGGAACACAAGCAGGGGGAGTGGGAGAGGGAGAAGCAGGCTTCCTGCTGAGCAGGGAGCCCAATGTGGGGCTCGATGTGGGACTCAATGTGGGGCTCGATCCCAGGACCCTGAGATCATGATCCAAGCCAAAGGCAGACGCTTAACGACTAAGCCACCCAGGCACCCCCCTAATCAGTTTTTCAATTGCCTATTTCACC
The DNA here is from genome assembly GCF_029215605.1 of Mirounga angustirostris. NCBI lineage: Eukaryota > Metazoa > Chordata > Mammalia > Carnivora > Phocidae > Mirounga > Mirounga angustirostris. Next base: position 83,210,023 of record NW_026991720.1, on the reverse strand, counting down.
TTTTATATTTATTTCACCCATGGTACAAAGTCTTCTGGAAGCTGCATATTTTTAAATGTCTTTATTCATTATTATTACTAGAAGCACCATGTTTCCCAGAAAATAAGGTACATAAAAATTATTATTGCTGCAGAATACTTTTTCCTCAATATTAATTCTTCTTTCAAATGGTTACAACTAACTTACATGGGCAGTTTGAAAAGAATGAGCAGACAATTGATTCAGTTATTATTAATATACAGATATAGAAGCTTCTTTAACTTCCCATCCCGGGCGGGCATATTTAACAATACTATATAGTGTAGAGAAGGTAATTAGCAGTGTGTATACATATAGCTGGAAAAACACAGAATTGTATGTGATAAATTTCTAAACATGAGCCATAATTGCTGTTTTTTAGAGTTGTAATGGCTCGTAGCCATATTCAATTCTGACTACTTCATGCAGCTGGTGTATGTTGGCTATGGTAACCTCACAGAAACCTGTTGTCTCTAAATTTTGAAAATACTGGTGCCAAATTAAGAAGAACAGGAACTTGGCTTTATTAAATGCAATTCAGGTCCATATCATCAAGTAAAATAGCACACAGATATGACCAGCAAACTCATACTTATCTGTGTAACCTTGACTGAAAAAAAGATTCTCCTATGTTCCCACATTCTCAGGCTTCCTAGGAAAGACCGAGTTGATGCCTTTTGTTCTGGTGTAATTATTATTTAAAAATTTTTTTTAAAAAAATTTATTTGAGAGATACAGTGTGTGTGAGCTGGGGGAGGAACAGAAGGGGATAAACAGAGGGGGAGGGAGGGAAAGAATCTCAAGCAGATTCCCCACTGAGTGCAGAGCCTGACAGGTAGAGAGCAGGGGTGGCCTGATCTCACAACCCTGAGATCATGACCTGAGCCGAAACCAAAAGTCCAATCCTTAACTGACTGAGCACCCAGGTACCCCTGGTGTAATTATTAATAGAATTCCTTTGCACTCAAAAACATGTCACTGTTTGGTCATACACTTTATGATCACCTAGTCATCCTCCTTGTAAATGCAGCCCTCAACTCCAGAAAGGATGAGGTACAAGAGGAAGGAGACACCAGCTTAGCCATTTCCATCAGATATATATATTTGCTTAATGTCACAACCAGATTTTTCATACTCTCAGGAAGCTAGTTTGCAATCAGTATACAACATCTGTGCACTTACTAGAAATTAAGTAGAAAAATTGTATCTAAGTTTAAAGTTCCTATAACATGGCTACCACACCTTTTAGCTTAATCAGCATATTTGAGGGGAATAAATTATTTATAGATCTCTGAAAGAGTCTTTCAAGGCATAAAAATCTGGTGATAACTTTCAGCAGTTTATCTAACATTCTAAATCATACCTTTTTTAAAAGATTTATTTATTTGAGAGAAAGAGAGAGAGAGAGAACGAGTGGGGGAAGGAGCAGAGGGAGAGAATCTTCAAGCAGACTCCCCACTGATCCCAGAGCCCAACGCAGGGCTGGATCCCACGACCCATGAGATTATGACCTGAGCCAAAACCAAGAATCGGACGCTCAACTGACTGAGCCACCCAGCGCCCCCTAAATTATACCTTTTAAAATGAACTTTTACAAATTTACTTTTGGTAGTTCTGTTTCAGAAATTCAAGGAATTTCTTGTGGCACTTTTCTAGGAAATACATTTCATTTCATACCCTTCACCCATACCTCCTATTACCTTCTTCCTGACCCCACTAACCCATTACTAGCACATCTACCAATTGGCTTCTGAATTGGCCTTGGGATATTATTGCTCCCTAGTATATATCAATTGCTCAATTGGGATTCAATACTAGTAAACATCAAAGGAAAATGATTTATTCTTCTTCCAAGATCGTTTTATATTGTATATTGTTTCACAATTTAGAACTGGTAGATTCAATTAAGCAGAAGTCTTTAGACAGACGTAGACATGATGTGTTCTCATGGAAATGAGAGTAATTCTGAGGGGTCACAAATTTCCAGTTCTACAATATTTTCACTTGCTTTATTTTTCATATCAAAACACATAAATATATAGATTCACTGAGTATAAATGTAACTAGCATATATTGACTTGGGGAGAAACTCAGCCAAACATGTTTTCTGTTTCACATAATGATTTGCATAGTTAGCCAGTAGTTAGTGACCTGTTCCTTTTAATAAACAAGTTGTAGTGTGTAACTATGAATTCATTATTTGTAGGGAATGTGAGTTTATAATTATTTTTCAGGACATGTTTCAAAGCAACGGCATTTCAAAGCAACAACATGAATCCAAGTGTTTTTTTTTAACATTATACTTGCAGAGCAGAAATAATGAATATAAGTTTGCATGCCATCAGAAGTGTTCTTGAGAAAGGGAAAGAGTACCATTTGAGTGCAGGATCTGTTTGCTGAGAGTGTAAAGTTTGTTGAGATGAATAAATCAAGGTGAAAAAACTGAATAGAACACATCTTTATTAAATGCATGCGCACTGAAACCTTCTATCTCTTTTTCTCTTATTACTTTCATTAAATGAAATATTAGTTGGAAGCTTACGTGTCACCCCATATAAAAGAGGAGATGTTCTAGGAAGAAAAGAGGGGAAAGAACGTCAAATGTCAGCATGTATCCTTCTCTTCCCCTCCTAAATGCTGCCCATTCCTCACTTGGGATTAAAGTAACATAGAAGGGAAAGACAAGAAAGAAGGGAACTTGCTTCAAGTATCTATAGTATGTTAGGTATAATAATTTATGGTATAGGGAAACAAAGAAAAAGTCTTTGATTCCTTTAAAAAGCTAGGGTTTCAAAAAATAAAATCTGCAGCTGCTATACATAGAAACCAAAAGAAACTCTCTGATTAAGAGCATTAGCGGTAAGGAGAGTGTTGCCCTGAGTCATCTTTTCTGATTTATATGTTTAAATTCAAATGACTTCAAATTAGACATTAACGGATAGCAGGTTTGTTTGTTACTAAATATAGTGACTCAACTAATTTTGAGTGGATCTTACTGCTATCTGTGCTAACAGGTGCATAGAAGAGAAAATGAAATGGATGAAATACTTTAGGAACATCTGCGTAAGATATTTAACTTGTATTCCTCACAAAGTAGTCTGATTGCCTTTTATCTTCATTTCTAATTTTTATTATGATCTTTTGGTATAAAAATCGCATATGCAACACACCTATTTAAAGCTATGTTACATACGGGATGTTTATAATTGGCAACTTCCCGTGACGGTATTCCTTGCAAAGATTATCCATGTTGAACAGGGTTTACTGGCAAGTTTCAAACACACTTTTCAGTAGAATGAGGTTGCTCTGATCCTTTCTGGTGCTTTTTCCTTTTTTTCTATTATTAATATTGATTCACACAATGGAAACATTCCTAAGTCAACTAAAAAAAATACCTTAGTAAATACAAAAATTAGTCCTTAATATAAATACAAATTTGCTGTCGTTTGGGGAATGTTTTATAGAAACCACTATAATTCTGGAGATAGATAACTCACAAGATCAGTCTGAATCTATCTAAAGAAACATGGTGAATTTAGCAGATGTTTGAACAGTATAACAAGGTCAAGATGAGAAGGAAGACCATTTTAAGTAGACACTTGATGTTTTTGTTAATTTAAGGACTCATTTGGTGGTTGTCACCGATCTCATTTATGTGCTAGTATTCTATATACAGTAACATAATGTTTAGATTATGTAATTGTGAGGAACTCTGCTGATGTCCCACTTTCCTCACCAAAGCATAAAAAATATAACTGCTTCTTGCCCATTAAAATATACTTTCCTGGATTTTACACTGCAATCTAAAGGAGGGTACTAGCATTCTCCCAATGAACTGCCTCTGAACACGAGTTTGAGATCGCCAGAAGCGTGTCAGGACACCAAAATATGTTAGTTGTAGTTGACACTTAGTGTTTCTGCCAAGAACATCAGAAACACATTAATCAGGATAAACACTCAGATGTTTCCCTACATTTCTTCTATAGCATTAGCTTTTTTTTTTTTTTTTTTAAAGATTTTATTTATTTATTTGAGAGAGAGAATGAGAGAGAGAGAGAGAGCACATGAGACGGGGGAGGGTCAGAGGGAGAAGCAGACTCTCCGCCGAGCAGGGAGCCCGATGCGGGACTCGATCCCGGGACTCCAGGATCATGACCCGAGCCGAAGGCAGTCGCTCAACCAACTGAGCCACCCAGGCGCCCCTATAGCATTAGCTTTTAATGTCAATTAGTAAAGCAAGAAATACATGCTAGAAGGAGTGTAAAAGAACTGAGGACAGTTTATTAAATACTAGCTAACCATCAAATTGACCTCCAGAATGTGACCTATACAAGTTACCAGCAAAACTAGAATGAAATATAGATTCCTAACATAGAAAAAAGCTAAACTAATTATGACTTCAAGAGCAAGCTGTTCAGGGAACTTATGAGAGCTTATGCTGCTAGTAAAGCTCTCTTGCCTTTACTTGGTTATGCATTCCTTTCTGCTCCCTTAGTAGGAGATGAATTCAGCATACATTCTCTGTCTTTTTCTTCTTTTTCTTTTTTAATTCATTTTTTGGATACACTTCCATCACCTTCTCTGGCCCTTAGTCGCACTGTAAAGCCAATAATCGCCATGTTTATATGTGTGCCCTATGAACCATCCCACGGCAAATTCCACTGGGATGATTGTAGCTATTACCCAGGAAAAAAAATTCACCTCAACTTATCTTGCCCTAAAAACTACCTCCTCTACCCAACATTATTATAACTGCTGGCCCCATTTTTTAGGTTATTCTTGGAACAACCTTTGACAGGTCTCTCTTTCAATACTCATATAAATATTCCTTGCATGAAAAATAATCCTGTGTCTTTTGTTCCTCTCCATTCCAGGCCCTGCTACCTCCAAGCTCTCACTAGGGATCCTTTGTTTCTGCCTTCTCCTTATATAGATCAATCCCGCTGAAAGAAAACAACATTATGAAAACAACAGTTATGAGTAGCTGACTTTTTCCAGAAACTTCAGTTATTTCCCAATGTCATTCTAAGTCCGGGGTTTACTGGCAAGTAAATACAGTGTCCGATAATAGTGTCATCTAACTTTCTATCCTCTATTTCAAAAGTTGGTATTCAGTAGTTATATTACTTTGTACTCCTGGGGTAATTTAAGAAAGAAGAGATGACTGTGTACAACTGATTTATGAATATAAATGCACATTTTTTATTCATCACTACTGCATTTCACCTTGCTAGAGTTGGTCTCATGGTTTTTGCTTGTCAGGGTCATTTTGGGTCTATACTAGGATACTGAATCCATACTAAGCTCTTATTTATTATTTATTGTTATTACTTATTATCCTATTTTATTTCCTGTAACTTGTTAAAAGTTTATTAAGTAGTCATTATTTTATTTGTTGTTTAGACTATTTTATTGGTGTCCAGCCACCCGACTCCTTTTTTCGTTCTTTTTTTTTGGCTCTTTCCACCTGGTGATCCCCTTTCCCCTTCCAATGTTCTGCTGTTGTCCCTTCTCCCTAATTCTCGAAAATCAGGAAGGAGTTGATGTGGTGTTTACTCTTGTAGATTATTCTATTAGCATTATGTTAGCATGAGAGTATTTCTGTACAGTGAGATGTTTGCATTTTAATATGAAAACTGGAATGAAAACACTTATTTCTTAATAAAGGAATTCTAGGCATCAGAGAACAAGTGAGGAAACACTCTTCTGACCAAAACATAGAAAGGTCAGATACCCTATGAGGCCTTTTGATACGTCTATTCCTAAGTAGCATTTGTTTAGTGTTTTGAGGGAAATTAGTTTGAAGGAGGTAAACAAATTAATAATTAAAATGCCTACCGATTATTAAACTGGGATGGTCCTCATGTGTGCTTCATATGCTTTCTAAAAATTTATTTCTCATATACTCAAAGATAGAAATTGTTCTCATTTTGCACATGAGAAAACTAAGGAATAGGGAAGTTAATTATTTTCTCCAAAGTCACAGAGCCAGATAGGTTGAGCAAGATCTGAACTTGGGTCTTACTCTCAAGTTAATGCTATTAACCATGGTGTTACATAGCGCTTTGATTGGTACCTACCACAGAATTCATTTGCACTGGGCAAAAAAATGTGAAAACTTGCCAGAGCTGGGGACAGGGAGAAATGGGGAGTTGATAATCAATGGGTATATAGTTTCAAATTGCAAGATGAAAAAGGTCTAGGCATCTTCTGTACAATATTGTGCTTATAATGAACAATGCTGTATTGTACACGTAGGAATCTGTTAAAAGGGTAGATAACACTTTGTGTTCCTACTACACTCAAATAAATTTTTTTAAAAAGCAAGTGGAAACTAACATTGATTGAGTGATTAATGGCCAAGGCATTTTATACATAAAAACAGCCATTGATGACCACTGTCATAAGTTACCGAACTAAAGCAATGCATAGCAAATCATAGAGCTCTCCACCCTTGTAGGTAGACACTATTTCGTGTCCCTCTAGAATGCTTCCCCAGCCTCATTCATTTTGTCTCTTTGGAGAACTCCTGCACACTTCAAATGGTCCTGGTGGGACTGTGAATCAAAGTGTGTGCCCCAAACCTACCCAAGGCCCCAAATGAGCATGTCAATGACATAGGTGGGTAATCAGAGTCTTTCCCATCTCTTCTGTGTTGGAACTACAGAAAAGTTTCTCTTATCCTTTTTGCTAACAGGAGGCTGTGGCTCTGAGTGTCCAGGCTTTCGGCTCTTTACAGCGTGGGAGAACAGGGCCAACAAGGTAAGAGAAGCCAAGACAAGTAGAGCCAAAAGAGAAATAGAAAGAGAGTGAAAGAATCTCATGAGAAAGTGTTAGCCCCAGATCTAGGCATGCCTGAGGGCAGAGACCTACAAATTCCTTCTTAAATTTTTAATAGCTTAGAGTTGGGTTTTTCTCATAGGTACCTAAAAGAGTTCTAACTAAATCACCTCCTCCTTCTGAAAACTCTTTTAGTTTCCTCAATTCTCTTTTCTGGCTAAATACCAGTTGTACTCATTTTTGTAAAAATTCACAAACTATGATTTATAGCACATGTTGTGTTATTTTGGTTTTTTTGATAGCTTCGGGTATCTAACCTTCCTTACCTGACATCTTGAAAAGCACCTCAAAGTATCCTACGCTATTTGTACTTCAGATAATGACATTACAAATTATATTTCTGGCCAAGATGTACTTCTTCAACTCATTTGAATGTTTAAACTTTCAAAAACACACACGTGAGTTTGAAAACATACGTTAAATCTTACAAGGCACTGTTGCTGTCATTGTGACCTTGCTTATCTTTTATATCACCTATCTTTTACCATCATCCTTATCTAATATAAACGGAATAACATTATGTTTTAGTGACATTCCCCTAGAAGAACAAGCTGAAATAGTTCTTTGTTTTCAATATTATACTATTCTGCCCTGTCTTTGTAAATACAAAGACACATTCATTAAACTTTGGCTGTTAAGAAAAAAATCATACACAATAGAGGCGAATTTATTTATTATTATTTATTTATTTATTTAATTTTATGTCTAACTGCATTTATTTTTTATTTTTTTAAAGATTTTATTTTTTTATTTGAGAGAGAGAAGGAAAGAGAGAGAGCACATGAAAGGAGGGAGGGTCAGAGGGAGAAGCAGACTCCCTGCCGAGCAGGGAGCCCGATGCGGGACTCGATCCTGGGACTCCAGATCATGACCTGAGCCGAAGGCAGTCGCTTTACCAACTGAGCCACCCAGGCGCCCATGTCTAACTGCATTTAAAGGTAATACCCATGTATCAGTATATTCACTCATAACGTCAAATATAGTATTCCAAGTCTGGTTAAAAAACCGTGCTTTTAGCCCTCTGGTTAGAAATATAATACAACTTTCAGGACTATTAAATTTCTCTACATTTATTCAGCACAGTGGCCTATCATGAATTGCAATAATATTTGTTATAACTGACCCTTAGAATGAGCTAGTTTAAGGTTGCTTAGTGGTGACAGAAGGCAGTGAGAGTCCGTTATGACAGCCATTTCGACAAGGAGGCTTTAAATACCATGCTTGCAAAAAATAAGTCCCACTGCTTTAGCAGAGTAGGTCATAGGACTTTAAAGAAGCAAAATGACAGACTAGTAAAAGACCAAAGATACAGACAGGCATTGAATGAAAAATTCAGAAAGCAGTGGCAATGTGAACCTAGTCATAATAATAAAGGAAGCTTCAGAGCAAAAAGATAAAGGTGTGAAATGAAAATCTTGCTGGGTGTCAGCAATGAAACGCTGTACATATTTTGTAAAGCCGCACGGGCTAGTTTCATTGCCAAATTAGCTGACAAATGTCTGCCATAATCATGCAATTTACACATTTGTACTCATTTTAGAATTAGTCTCACAGTTACGCACTTCTGAAGTTTTTTTAGGTTAAGGAAATGTATGCAATTGGTTTTTGAGGGTTATTAATTATTTTTGCCTTTTCCCGCTAACTATTCCTAATAAGGATATGTTATAAGAAGCTTGAAAACCAAGGATTTTTCAGCCTCCTCTTTTGCAGGTACAGTGACACTGTAATTGATTGTCATTTGTGCATTGCACAAGGATTGCACATCACATTTTTGTATATTATTACAATAATTTTCCAATGTTGAAAATCAAATGTCTTTAGGAAAGGGAATATTTTTTTCTAATTTACACACAGCACTCTAGAGGCTAGGAGTGACCCAGTGCAGGTAAGTTTATAGTAATAATATGAATGATAACTGAAAGGCAGTTCAGTGGAATGCAAGCTATAGATTCAGATTCCCTGGTCTTATTGTTAATCTGCTCTGGCATTTTCATCAAACTACTTTACAACAGTTTCCTCATTTGTAAAATGAGATCAGTAACAGTACCTATTTTACTGGGTTATGGTGATGATTAAATGAGTTAATGGATGCAAAGTTTCCAAAAGTTGCTAGCTATTATCATCAACTAATTTTTACCTAAAAGTTTTACTCACAGTGTGCCAGAGACTGTGCCAAGTACCTCCTATGATATTTTCAAATAACACCAAAAAGTAAAGGAAAGAGGTCACAGATATTAATTAACTTACCCAAGCTAAAAGGTGACTTGCATACCCTTTGGATTCCATACTGCTTACCCTGAAATCATTCATTCATTCATTCAGTCAGTCATTCATTCTAGATATATTCATAAAAGGAACAGTGACAAGGATCATGGAGCAGATACTAGGCCAATTACAATGCAAGGTAATAAGTAATTAAAGATCTAAGAAAGGTGCTGTAGGGAGAAGGAACTTAGCTAGTATAGCAGGGGGCAGATAAAAGGTCACAGAGGAGATAGTTTGGGAGGAAGTAAGATTAGAGGATTTCCAACAAGCATGTGATCCAACATTTTATGGTTCCCAGGTTAGCTCTATTCATAATTCCTCTTCTTTCCAGCTCCTCTCTCCTGGCTGCAGTGACTCATCTGGTTTGTGGGTGTTATGAAACTAAAGGATAATCACTAGAGTGAATTAACACAGGTTTCATCTAACACTCTGTAAACAATATATCCTGCTTCAAGGACTAGGTAGGAAGATATGAATGAATCCATACAAACATTCTCCACTTTTGACAGATGAACTCAAAAAATATAAATACTGTGTAGCTGAAGTATGCTTCATTCTTTAATAAGTACTTCGACATTTATTATTTCATGTGATATTCCATAATCATTTCCCATAAGAAGTTTAAATTTTATTATATGCATTTGACAGATGAGGAAATTGAGACCCAGTCAAGCTAAGAAATGTCAGAGCCTAAATTTGAACCTGGATTTTCCAACTCTAAATCTTTTTTTTTTTTTTAAGATTTTATTTATTTGAGAGAGAATGAGAGTGAGAGCGTGAGCATACACAGAGGGAGAAGGAGAGAGAGAGAAGCAGACTCCCGCTGAGCAGGGAGCCCAATGTGGGGGCTCGTGGGATCATGACCCAAGCTGAAGGCAGGTGCTTAACAGACTGAGCCACCCAGGCACCCCTCCAACTCTAAATCTTGTGTTGTTTCTATCATATTTTCTTGCTTCCCCTCACTGCAATTTATGAAACCTGAACTGATGAATAAAAACTGCCTCAGGAACAACAGTATTGAGACATGTCTCTTGTTTTATAATTATTGAATTAAAAAAATACTTTATATTTTTAGGAAGCTTTAGATTTACAACAAAATTAAGAGGAAAGTACAAATATTTCCTATATACCTCCTATCCCCACACATGCACAGCTTCCTCCATCACAACAGCACTCACTAGAATGGTATATTTTTACCAGTAATGAACCTATATTGACACATCACAATCACTCAAAGTCCATAGTTTACATTAGGGTTCAGTCTTGGTGTTGTACATTCTATGAGACTGGACCAATGAAATGACGTATATCCACCATTATATTATACAGAGTATTTTCACTGCCCTAAAAATCCTCTCTGCTCTGGCTATTCATCTCTCTCCCCACCATCCCTGGCAACCACTAGTCTTTTTAGTGTCTCCACAGTTTTGCCTTCAACAAATGGTCATATAGTTGGAATTATATCCTATATAGACTTTGCAGGTTGGCTTCTTTCACTAAGTAATATGTATTTAAGTTTCCTCCATGTCTTTTCATGCTTTGAGAGTTCCTTTCTTTTTGGCACTGATTAAAATATTCCATGGTCTGTATGTATCACAGTTTATTTATTCATTCACCTACTGAAGAACATCTTGGCTGCTTTCAGATTTTGGCAATTATGAATAAAGCTGCTATAAACATCTGTGTGCAGTTTTTTGTGTGGACATAAATTTTGAACTCCTTTAGGTAAATATCAAGGAGCATGACTGCTGGATCATATAGTAACAGTGTGTTTAGTTTTGTAAGAAATCACCAAACTATCTTCCAAATGGCTGTATCAGTTTGTATTCTGGCCAGCAATCTATCAGAGCTCCTATTGCTCTACGCCCTCCACACCAGCATTTGGCATTGCCAATGTTCCAGATTATAGTCATACTAATAGGCATGTAGTGGTATCTCATTGTTGTTTTTAACTTAAAATTTAAACTGGATATTTAATTTTAATAAAAATGTAGTTAAAATTCTGTTCGTTTCTATTAAAATATGTATGCTAATGTTTTTCAAACTTGAGTATTGGCCAGACTCCTTCATATAGGAAAATGCCCCCAAGTTTCTACTGCTCACTTGAATTATATTTATTATAATACTACTTAAATACATGCAAATGTAAAAGAAGTTATTAGTCCCCTTTCCTTCTAGCTTTTGTACAACTTTTATGATTATAAACCACAAAAAAGGTACAAATTAAATACAAAAATTTAAAAAGCCTTTTAAAATTCAAGTTAGGAATATTAATTAATTTTTAAGAATATTAATTAAATGTGATAAAGGGTAATATCTTGCTGAATTTAGATCACTTGCACTGACTTTTACAATAGACGGATGTATTTATATGTTCTATATCGATATGTTCTATATAAATCATTGTCATTATCAGTATCAATATTTTTTTACATTTAACCCATTTTAACTAATAGTCTCTGAAATCCATTATATCTCCAAATATAATATCAAATATAAAAATGAAAAGCACGTAACAATTTATTTTTTCACTCACAGAATTCCTACTATTAGTACTAGACCTCTTTCAGGATGGTACATACTCAGATGGGATTGAGGCCCCATGCCTGCCCAAAAGTGAATATCTAACTACTAGAGGCAGATTCCCTCGTATGCCCATGTCTGTACCACTGGGAAACCCATGACAACTAAAGTGCCCACCACCAGTTTCTTAACTTTGAAACTTCTGTTCTCAGAGAGACTCAAAAATTTTATCTGCTTTTCTGTTGTATCAATTGTATAATTCACATTCTATGTCTTCATTGTTTTTCTTATTAGCCCAAGACCAAACAGTACCTGGTACATCTGTACGATAGGACGTTCATAATATTAAAATCGCATCTGATTAAATGAAAAAATTAAATCTTAGTATATTAAGATGTCTTGCTATTGCAAATTCTCACTGCAAAAAAAAAAAAAAGAAGAAAAATAACTGTTTCTATAACAGATAAAAGTAGTTGATCTGAGGAAAATAAATTATGATCTCTGTTATTTTTACATTAGGAAACCCCAACCTAACTGGGAAGCCAGCATACTAAGCAAACACATCAAAAGTAAAACACTGAGTTTTTTTGTATGGGTCCTACAGAACCTACTTGAATCAAAATACAGAAGACAAACTGAAATTATAGTGCAATGCTCAGTTACTAGTTGATATAATAAGCAAAAAAAAAAAAAAAAACTCTTTTGCAGGCCTCTGAGATTTTGTCCACACATTTCTCATTAAACCCTCTTTAGTAATAATGAATCAATTTTTCACTTTTCAATAGAATACTTTTTGCTCCTAAATTTGCTATAATCTTCAGTTTCATCTAAAAACTTAACGACAGTATGGGTTTTGTTTGCTGGTGCCTACCATTTTAACTTAGATGTCTTTTATGAAGTTGGTAAAATTTGTCTCAACTGTAAACCTTACAGTGCATCAACTAGCAATTGTTTATGGGACTTTCAAACTATTTTTCACCCACCTTCTCTATATTGCACAGCTTAAGTAGGAAAAAAACAAACTTTCTTTTCCTTCCAATTACTGTAAAATCCAATTATGGCAACAAAATTGAAAATAACCAAAAAGTTCTTTGCTTCTATTGTTTTTTGAAGTGTTTTGCAATCATCAATATTAAGATTTAAGTCAAGCAAACAAGTAGAAAGTATTAGGATATCTGAAGCTGAGTATAATTAGATGCCAAATATGAAGAAATGTTTGTAAACATCTCAACAGAAGGATTTGACATTGGCTGAGAATAGATACAATGCCCTGTTTGTGTAATAAATACAGAGCTGAATTAGCCAGGACTCATTAAGAGGAAACTATAACATACAACATAAATATTTTGGGAATGGATAATGCAGGGGGGATGGGCAAATAAGGATGGATCTCAAAGGGTGACATAATTTTCTTAACATACAATTTTGAGAAGTATCACCAAGGCATCAGGCAATTATGACTATAAATATGATTTATATATAAAGTGGTTGAAGCAGGCTAAGAAGGACTGTCAGCATCGTTCTAGAGGGAGTAGAATGAGACAGTAAAAACTGTAGAAAGAAAACAATATCAGGGAAAAGGGTCTAGTGTTTGAAAAGATAACTCCGTCATTTTGAAATAAATATCAATTATCTGATTATTTGTAACATTGCAGGAGGTGCGTTGCAAATGGAAATACATAGATTTTTTTTCTTTGTTTCTTGCAGCCTTCATATCAAAGAAAGATATTCTTATAGACATGTATCCACTGGATATACAGAAGCAACACCAACTTGGGCATAATATCCCAATGAAATATTTATAACACACACAAGTTAAAGAGTTATGTATTTGTGGGATGGAAGAACTTTTAGACCAAATGATGAATTAGGTCCCAGAGCCGTCTTCTGCTTCTTATCTATTGCTGCCTTTCTACCTTCATCCCTGCCTTCCCTTCTCCCATCTGAAGACTGCTCTCTACTAAGGCTTTGTATGTGGTCTTAATCTTAACATGTAGATTTGCCAGAGAGATATGACAATAGCAATATATTTCCAAATGTCTCATATTTATCTTCTTTCCCATTTTTCTTCAACTCTTATGTACAAGATAAAAACTACAGTCAGGTGACCACACATCTGGGGTCAAGAAACCTGGGTTTTAATCCAGACCTCTCCCAAGACCTGTTAGAAAAAATAACTTATTTTTTTTAAGATTTTATTTATTTATATTAGGGGGAGGGGCAAATGGAGAGAGAGGAGGGGGGCAGAGGGGGGATGGAAGGAGGGGCAGAGAGGGGGAGAGAGAGAATCTCAAGCAGACTCTCCACTGAATGCAGAGCCCTATGACCCTGAGACCATGACCTGAGCTGAAAGAGTTGAGTCACCCAGGCGCCACAGAAGAGCTCCCTTAAATCCATGAGCGTTACCTGCCAGAATTTTGCCACAGTAAGTGGAAGTGGCAGTTACTATGGAAATCATATATCTTACTATAATTTTCTGTTTTACAGATTAGAAAATTGTGAGTCAGGGAGGTTAAACTTGGATACTGAATAGGCACTGACATGCAAGGGAGGGAGGACTCAAGCCAGTCTGAATGACTCCACTCTGATATATGATTTCCCTAGTCACTGCCATTTACTGTACTTCTGTAATGTTCCAGGTACTGTGAAACAGGTGGGGGCAGCATGTTTGGTCTCAAGAGTGTTATCTACTATAGCTAAGGAAGGCTATCAGGAAACAAGGAGGAAATCTGGTGTGAAGATGAAGATACATGTTTAGTTCTTTATTATAATTCTAGATCAATAAGCAACAGTCACATTATTACCTGGACGTAATGGCTATTTCCACAGTAATAACAGTTTAAGCAAACGAACCAAATAAACTTAATGTGTAACCTAATGTTTAATCTCAATTATTACATGGAGGCTGCAGTCATAGTGAGCATAGTTCTTATTTGCAATACTTTCAGGAAGGTAATGGAAATGAAGTGAAGATGAGAGTAAGCCTTGAATTTCCGTAATGTATGTGAACCTTAAGCAGGGCATGGCTTGCTTAACTGCCTCTCAGATACTCTGTAGCTTGGAAGCAAGCAGCTTTCTAAAGGCAAACACAGCTGATCAGTTTTAACTCTCCTGGAATAGATTTATCATAACCCATAGCCTGAGAAACTATTTTTAGAAGATTTTGGTCAGGTCTTTGATAAATCATTCTATTTGTCCAAGGCGTTGACTTCTGACAATGAAAGCCGATCACACTTGCTGGCTTAAAGCAATTCTTACTTGCCAATACAAAGAAATCGTGTGGTCCAGTAGATTTTATGCTGAATGTAGAATTCTAAACATTGGGAGTTGAGTTCTAGTTTCGTCACTGACTCACTAGATGATTTTTGCAAGTCACATAATCTCTGTGTATCTATTTTCCAATTCTCCAAACAGGGAAATACAATCTTTAAAGTCCTTAAGCTTCTCAAAAGAATAATTTTTCTCTGCTTTATTAATAGACTCTGAAATGCTGTTTCAGAGGGGCAGAGGGACAGAGAATCTCAAGCAGACTCCACTCTGAGCACAGAGCCCGACATGGAGCTCAATCTCACGACACTGAGATCATGCATGACCTGAACCCAAACGAAGAGTCCGACACTTAACGGACTGCACCACCCAGGTGCCCTTCCAGTTACTCTTAATATAGCTTTGATTTATTTGATCTACTCTAGAGCCTTAAAAAAAAAAATCAAAGAAATGACATGATGTTTAATCACAATGGAAAAATTATGAGATTATTTTAAGACATTTTAAAAATTTAATTGGCATTTTAATTTTTGGCAATGACAATATTATTAGGTATATGACCTTCTTAGGTTTAGTTACAGTACCAATACTAATTCAAGTATCCAATGCCTTAATCAGCTTCTGAATGTTTCTAGGTTTTTCAAGAAAAAGCAACACTAGCAATGAATTAACAAACTTTTTGATTCTTTCCACATTCTGTAAGTCATTTTTCATTGGCTAATTCACCATCACCACAAGCCCTAAATCCCTTAATTACACCTTTCCTCCAGGTAAGGTACTCCCTTCTTAAAATCCCAGTTTCTGCCTTTGATAGTTTCTCAAACTTGGGTTCTTATTTCAACTCTTTACTTTCCCTATCTTGCATTGTCTTCATCAGGTATAACATTTATCAAATAATTTCTTTGTTCCAGAATACTGTTTTGGATACTGAAAATACAGAGAACAAAAAGACATGGTTTTTGCTTATAACGGATTTCTCATATATTTGACTATGCAGAAAGTCACCAAGCCATTCCAGTTTTTCCTTTCAAATGTCTGCACTCTGGTACCATTTCAACTGGTCTAAATCTCCATCACCTCAAGCATCAATTAATCTCACATTCCGTACTTCATGGCCAAAGTCATTCCTTACCCTCTTTACTCCTCTCCTCTTTCCCTCATTACTTCCAAAAGTAATGGTGCACATCACTGTTATGCTAATTTTCCTTTAGATACATGTTTATCATTTCTTTGCTCAAAAGCCAATAATTATTAATGTACCATATCTGCACTCAATAATCAAGGCAGATGTCCAAATAAAATTGTTTCCACAAACATCTAAAAGGAAATTTCAACTCCAGACTTGCCAGCTTCTTGCTGCCCCATTACGCACCATCCCAAAGCTAAGTTCTCTATGGCTTTGTTCATGATTTTATTTCCCAGATACGAAACAGCTTTTCTGTATTTATATAAATTCTTAATTCTTAAGTGAGGCTCAAGTTCCAGTATCTAGCAAATTTCAGTTTCATAGGATATCTATGTTCTGAATACCTATATATTTCTAGTTTGTGATACATAATATGGTACTTTCATGCAGTCTGATAGTAGTCTTTCACCTACATTATCTTGATGACAGGACCAATACTCTCTGTCTTTCCTGGCTATTTACCTTGCACCCACGTTGGCTGGGCACAATAGGTACAAAACACTTGCTCACAATCGTGACTTGCAGTGAGGATATATGTCCCTGGGTCTTATACATCCTAGTTTTAATTATGGTCAATATAGGCACTACCGAAGTTTAATGAGAAATGAACTTTCTTGTGATAAAATTTACATGTTGTTCTTTTATTCTCCGCTTCATTTATTTGTTCTGTTATTTGGATTGGTTGATTGGCTCATGTTTATACATTGGTGTCTGTTACAACCTCCCATAATTAAAGTGTGGGATATCAGAACCTTACTTTTCTCTACTAACATGTGGGTTTGTTTTGCATTAAACATGAATTTCTGTTAAAAATAATTGAGAGACATATTTTATCTCAAAAGTCTTTTTTTGTTTTTGTTTTGTTTTGTTTTTGTTCTATTTTTAGTAGGAAGAAGGCTTCTAAACTAAACATACATCCTTAAGGCCATATGGTTTGGTCATCAGATACCAATGTAGGAAGAAGACCCAAAGATGGGTGTGTTACAGGGAGAATATTTGTGAATGTGCATGTGTATGAGTAATAATAACAATAATATTATCATATTATGATGTCAACATACAAGTTTAGTCTTAAAAGATGCAAGGTATTTAGCAGAACAGAAATTAGAGCAGGTCCAAAGACCTGAAGAACCTCTTATCTTACTTGCCCTGATTCTACCTTTAATCCTGTCATTTCTAGCTCCACACTTGAACCTCCCAACCAGCATCCTTTAAATTGTTCCCAACTTCCTAGTGTCTTGAATATCCTCAGTCATGGTCCCTGATCCATCAGCACACAAGCTGGAAAGTTTCCCATGCAAAAAACAGACAGCATGTCAGCTGGAGCCCACAGACCACCCTTCTTGCTCTTTAACAAGTGACACATGCCATCTTTTTTTTTTTTTAAAGATTTTTTTTTTTAATTTATTTATTTGACAGAGAGATAGCACAAGTAGGCAGAGCAGCAGGCAGAGGGAAAGGGAGAAGCAGGCTCTCTGCTGAGCAGGGAGCCTGACGCGGGGCTCGATCCCAGGACCCTGGGATCATGACCTGAGCTGAAGGCAGATGCTTAACCGACTGAGCCACCCAGGTGCCCCTATAGTAAACTTTTATAAGTTTTTTTTAAAAAGATTTTATTCATTTATCTGACAGAAAGGCAGCGAGAGAGGGAACACAAGCAGGGGGAGGGGAGAGGGAGAAGCAGGCTCTCCGCTGAGCAGGGAGCCGGATGCGGGGCTCGACCCCAGAACCCTGGGATCATGACCTGAGCTGAAGGCAGCCACTTAACTGACTGAGCCACCCAGGCTCCCCAACACATGCCATCTTTATGACACTACTAACACCTGCATTTCCCTATGCCATGCTTCATACAGCAACTCAGGCAATGTCATGTCTTACTCCTTTTATAAAAGACTTTTGCAGTTTTGTTCTGATAACTGAATAAGGAGTGAAAACAAAAGATTGCTCAAATTGTTTTCATATTTCATTTGTTTATTATAATCTAGAAAAAATGTTCATAGTAAATTGGATATAATCCCTACATATAGTTTTCACTCTCTACATAAATGCAACCAACAAAATTTTACACAGTGCTGCTAGTTATTTTGTCTTTGATTTGTGCATAGTAGTTAGATGTAGAAAGTAGACAGATGATATAACACCCCTCAAAGTGAATAGTTACATGTGCCTCATATCAGGCTCTAGGAATATAGCTAGGGATATCTTGACAATTCTGTTTTCCAATGTAAAGTGATGCGAAGTTATGAAAGTACACAAATATAGTTTTATTACAACATTTGCTAAGAAAAAAACAAGTCCATAAGAATTGGGCTGGTTCAATTCCTCACACATTTCCATAGTTCTGAATGTGCACTGTTAGATCCAACTTTAGAGGACCACTTTCCATTTCCTTTGGTAATGTAACTCAAGTAATAATGAACACAGACTAAGAACTCCGATCACAATACCACAATGGCAGTGTAGATGATAAATACCAAACTTCAAATCCCACATCTGAGGACCAATGGCCAAAATAGAAACCAGTGAACCACCGCTTTAAAAGTATTTTGTTAGATACAGAACAAATGTGAGCTTCTGCTTTTCAGCATAGGTTAGAATTAGTTCTGGTAATTTGTAAAAGCTTCTTAACAATAGTTAAAACATAATTATATGATCATTATCTGATACTTAAGTATGCCCTCAAATTTCAATATTACTTTCATTCATAGAATAAAACATTAAAAGATAAAATAAACTATATCTCTTATAGAAACTATTAGGTCATGTAATAAAAATCGTTTTAGTTAAAATCCAAATTAGAGTAGGAAGAAAGGAATTATTTAATTACATACACAGAAAGTAGTTAAATAATCCATGGAGATGATATAATTGTATACCTACTTGTATGCAATACTTTGCAGTTTACCAAATATGCATTATCTCATTTTCTTTTTGATTTAGTTTCTCATTTGTAATGTAGGGCAATGGTTGTTTCTATCCCACAGTTGTTTGGATGAAAATGTGTTGATAAATGTATGCAAAGTATGCTTAGAACCACACAAGGCACATAAAAAGCACCATAAAGCTGTTAGCTCTTATCTACAAAAATAAGTATAATAGTGAGAATTGAGTAAATTCATAGAAGGCACTTTGTGCCTGATACATAGTAAGTGCTCAGTGTGAATGCTAATTGCCTAAGAAGTATATAGTACATACTATTACTCCCATTTTACAGATAAACAATGGTTAGAAATTCAAGCCAGGGGTGCCTGGGTGGCTAAGTTGTTAAGCGTCTGCCTTCAGCTCAGGTCATGATCCCAGTGTCCTGGGATCTAGCCCCGCATCTGGTTCCCTGCTCAGCAGGAAGCCTGCTTCTCCCTCTCCCTCTCCCCCTACCTGTGTTCCCTCTCTCACTGTCCCTCTCTCTCTGTCAAATAAATAAATAAAGCCTTTATTTAAAAAAAAAAAGAAAAGAAAAGAAAAGAAATTCAAGCCAATCCCCCAAAGGTCAGTGTTATATATATGAAAATCAACACATATACATTTTGCCTTTTAACATTTCTACAGAATATTTCATTTTTAACATGCCCTATCCTGACCCCCTCCATTTATACTTCCTATTTGTTCCTGTGAATTCTGTGTGTGACAATTTAGGGAAAGAGCTGTTGCTCTAATTGTGACTCTTCTCTTACATTTAAGTTATTGTTTCATTTTTGGTTTCTATGGAAATGAAATTTCTTACTTCACTGCTGGATTTGGAAATGTTATTCTAGCAACATGGTTCTTTGCAGAAATGGAGGAGCTAACCTGGGCTTTAGCATCAGGAATTTGTTATTTAACATAGTTTGGGTAAAAGAAAGGGTCCACTACTTCCTAGAAAATAGATATGATAATTCTTAACATAGCTTAGTCCAAGAAGCATATTTCTTTCATACTGCATTTCTCTATTAGAAATATAAATAAAAAGTATATGCTCCTGTCTTCTGTTTCATCTTTCTTTCAAACAGACATATTTTTTAAAAAGTCTCCCACATATTCCACAGTTCATTCATTACTCTGGGTTTCCAGGGAATACTAGGAAATGCATGATGTTCTATAGAGTACAAGAGTTCCTAAAATAATAGTCTGCTGGTTTGCTGGTTCTCAACAGGGAAATATTATAATATCATCCTTGAGTTGTTAAAAAAGAAACCACCTACAACTAAACAAAATGTATTTTAGGCAAACATCTGCAAAAAGAGCAGATAAATTAGGGAGAACACACAGAAAGGCCTAATCTAGTTCTGCTGTGAAAATCCAGGTTGAAAAAAATGCCAATAAAACACATACTGGTTGCACTCTCAGTCCTCAGAAGGCTAATGCTGGCGTTCACTTTGCCTGTTTCAAAGAGCCTACACAGCATCTGGCTTCTGAATCTCTGCCACGCCAGAACTAAAATCTCAAGGGATTTTAATTTCTGCATTTATTTTTAGGGAATCAGAAGTACATTATGTCTGACACATTTGTTTTCTCTAGGCAGGCTGATGGAAAGTGAAGTAGTGAAGTAGGAAAATTCAATTCGCAATTAAGGAATTTGGTCATAGGGCACTAATAGAATGCTATGCATTCCAAACAATGCTCATGCAGAGCCCTGTGCATGGAGCTCATTTCTCTCTAACTTAGCAATCTGGGTTTTGGGCATGGGAGGATAGACTTTTGAAGGCTAATAACCAGTTACTATCTACTCATTTCTGATATCTCTCATTTTGTTAGTAGTCACCAAAAGAATGATAGGAGGGGTGCCTTTTTCCATTCAAAGAAACCAAAAGCTACACTAAACCTTTGTTGACATTCTACAATCCAAACTGCTATTCTTTTGTGCTTACTTAATACATAAGACAAAGACTCATTGTGTAAGCTTTAGATCAAGATATACAGGGCGCCTGGGTGGCTCAGTTGGTTAAGCGACTGCCTTTGGCTCAGGTCATGATCCTGGAGTCCCTGGATCAAGTCCTGCATCGGGCTCCCTGCTCGGCAGGGAGTCTGCTTCTCCCTCTGACCCTCCCCCTCTCATGTGCTTGCTCTCTCTCATTCTCTCTCTCTCAAATAAATAAATAAAATCTTTAAAAAAAATAATAAAAAAATAAAAAAAATAGATCAAGATATGCAAAATTGGACTAAGTTGTTATTTGGAAGAATAAGAGCAGAATCAGCCTTAGGCAAATATGGAAGAAGATGAAGCATGAGTTTCCAGGGATTCTTTTTTAAAAAGCTGATTAATAAAGCATTTTAAAGTAAGTGCACTAGTCAAGGGCACTGAAAAAACTCCAATTAAAAATAGGTTTTATAGGTGGAGCAAGATGGTGGAGGAGTAGGAGACCTGGATTTCGTCTGGTCTCAGGAATTAAGCTGGATAGGGATCAAACCATTCTGAACACCTACGAACTCAACAGGAGATTGAAGAAAACAATAGCAACAACTCTCTGAAAAGAAAAGCGACCACTTTCTGGAAGGTAGGACATGCGGAGAAGTGAATCTGAGGCGATATTCGGGAGGATAGACGGCGGAGGAGGGGCCTCCGCCGGCCACTTCTGGCAAATGATAGAGCCTCAGAGCACAAAATCGGAACTTTTAGAAGTCATCTGCACTGAGGGACGTCGCTCCAGTGGTTAAGTGGGGGGTGGAAACCTCGTGGGACAGTGTGGTCTCAGGACCCTTGGGGTCACAGAAAGACCGGGGGTACCTGAGTGCGGCAGAGCTCCCAGTTATCGGAGCGGGGAAGCCGGCTGCAGAGACGGAGCCGAAGCGCAGGCTCTCAGCTTGGGGTTGCCATAAAACGTGATCCACGGCACAGTTGGGCCACTGCTCCTCTGGCAGGGAACTAACAAGCGGCAGATATGGGGAGACTCACCTTCCTCCCCCAGGAGGAGCGGCGCAGGAGCTCACCACAGGGATCTGCTGGTTTGGAGACTCGACACAGGGTCGTGTGCCAGAGATAGAAACGCTCGGTCACAGGCCGGGTGAGCACGAAGTGCGGCCGGCGACCAGGGAGACAGGAGTGACTGACTGCTTTTCTCTGGGGGCTCACTGAGGAGCGGGGCCCTGAGTTCTCGGTCTCTGGGGCAGAGAATGGGAGGCCTCCATTTTCACTCTCCTCCTCAAATAGACAAAGAGAAAATCCTGAAAGCAGCTCGGGAGAAGAGATATGTAACCTACAATGGTAGAAACATTAGATTGGCAACAGACCTATCCACAGAGACCTGGCAGGCCAGAAAGGACTGGCAGGATATATTCAGAGCACTAAATGAGAAAAATATGCAGCCAAGAATACTTTATCCAGCTAGGCTGTCATTGAAAATAGAAGGAGAGATAAAAAGCTTCCAGGACAAACAAAAACTAAAGGAATTTGCAAACACAAAACCAGCCCTACAAGAAATCTTGAAAGGGGTCCTCTAAGCAAAGAGAGACCCCCAAAGCAACATAGACCAGGAAGGAACACAGACAATATACGGTAACAGTCACCTTACAGGCAATACAATGGCACTAAATTCCTATCTTTCAATAGTTACCCTGAAAGTAAATGGGCTAAATGCCCCAATCAAAAGACACAGGCTATC
The DNA here is from genome assembly GCF_029215605.1 of Mirounga angustirostris. Taxonomy (NCBI): domain Eukaryota; kingdom Metazoa; phylum Chordata; class Mammalia; order Carnivora; family Phocidae; genus Mirounga; species Mirounga angustirostris. Next base: position 83,187,349 of record NW_026991720.1, on the reverse strand, counting down.
AGAGTGGATAAAAAAGCAAGACCCATCGATATGCTGTCTGCAAGAGACTCATTTTAGACCCAAAGACACCCCCAGATTGAAAGCGAGGGGGTGGAAAACCACTTACCATGCTAATGGACACCAAAAGAAAGCTGGGGTGGCAATCCTTATGTCAGACAAATTAGATTTTAAACCAAAGACTATAATAAGAGATGAGGAAGGACACCATATCCTACTTAAAGGGGCTATCCAACAAGAAGATCTAACAATTGTAAATATCTGTACCCCTAACATGGGAGCAGCCAATTATAAGAGCCAATTAATAACCAAAGCAAAGAAACACATCGACAACAATACAATAATAGTGGGGGACTTTAACACCCCCCTCACTGAAATGGACAGATCATCTAAGCAAAAGATTAACAAGGAAATAAAGACTTTAAATGACACACTGCACCAAATGGATTTCACAAACATATTCAGAACATTCCATCCCAAAGCAACAGAATACATATTCTTCTCTAGTGTCCATGGAACATTCTCCAGAATCGATCACATCCTAGGTCATAAATCAGGTCTCAACTGGTACCAAAAGATTGGGATCATTCCCTGCCTATTTTCAGACCACAATGCTTTGAAACTAGAAGTCAGTCACAAGAGGAAAGTCAGAAAGAACTCAAATACATGGAGGCTAAAGAGCATACTAATAAGAATGAATGGGTCCACCAGGAAATTAAAGAAGAATTAAAAAAATTCATGGAAACCAATGAAAATGAAAACACAATTGTTCAAAATCTTTGGGATGCAGCAAAGGCAGTCCTAAGAGGAAAGTATATAGCAATACAAGCCTTTCTCGAGAAACAAGAAAGGTCTCAAGTACACAACCGAACCCTACACCTAAAGGAGCTGGGGAAAGAACAGCAAATAAAGCCTAAACCCAGCAGGAGAAGAGAAATAATAAAGATCAGAGCAGAAATCAATGAAATAGAAACCAAAAGAACAGTAAAACAGATCAACGAAACTAGGAGCTGGTTCTTTGAAAGGATTAACCAGATTGATAAACCCCTGGACAGACTTATCAAAAAGAAAAATAACTCAAATCAACAAAATCATGAATGAAAGAGGAGAGATCACAACCAACACCAAAGAAATACAAACAATTATAAGAACATATGAGCAACTCTATGCCAGCAACTTAGATAACCTGGAAGAAATGGATGCATTCCTAGAGATGTGTCAACTACCAAAACTGAACCAGGAAGAAATAGAAAACATGAACAGACCTATAACCACTAAGGAAATGGAATCAGTCATCAAAAATCTCCCAACAAACAAAAGCCCAGGGCCAGATGGCTTCCCAGGGGAATTCTACCAAACATTTCAAGAAGAATTAATACCTATTCTTCTGAAACTGGTCCAAAAAATAGAAATGGAAGGAAAACTACCAAACTCATTTTATGAGGCCACCAATACCTTGATCCCAAAACCAGACAAAGACCCCATCAAAAAGGAGAATTACAGACCAATATCCTTGATGAACATGGATGCAAAAATTCTCACCAAAATACTAGCCAATAGGATCCAACAGTACATTAAAAGGATTATTCAGCACGACCAAGTGGGATTTATCCCTGGGCTGCAAGGTTGGTTCAACATCCGCAAATCAATCAATGTGATACAATACATTAACAAAAGAAAGAACAGGAATCATATGATCCTCTCAATAGATGCAGAAAAAGCATTTGACAAAGTACAGCATCCTTTCTTGATCAAAACTCTTCAGAGTATAGGCATAGAGGGTACATACCTCAATATCATAAAAGCCATCTATGAAAAACCTACAGCGAATATCATTCTCAATGGGGAAAAACTGAGAGCTTTCCTCCTAAGGTCAAGAACGCGGCAGGGATGTCTACTATCACCACAGCTATTCAACATAGTATTAGAAGTCCTAGCCACAGCAATCAGACAACAAAAAGAAATCAAAGGCATCCCAACTGGCAAAGAAGAAGTCAAACTCTCACTCTTTGCAGATGATATGATACTTTATGTGGAAAACCCAAAAGACTCCACCCCAAAACTGCTAGAACTCATACAGGAATTCAGTAAAGTGGCAGGATATAAAATCAATGCACAGAAGTCAGTGGCATTCCTATACACCAACAACAAGACAGAAGAAAGAGAAATTAAGGAGTCGATCCCATTTACAGTTGTACCCAAAACCATTAAGATACCTAGGAATAAATCTAACCAAAGACGCAAAGGATCTGTACTCAGAAAACTATCAAATAGTCATGAAAGAAATTGAGGAAGACACAAAGAAATGGAAAAACTTTCCATGCTCATGGATTGGAAGAACAAATATTGTGAAGATGTCAATGCTACCTAGAGCAATCTACACATTCAACGCAATCCCCATCAAGATACCATCCACTTTTTTCTAAGAAATGGAAGAAATAATCCTAAAATTTGTATGGATCCAGAAAAGACACCGCATAGCCAGAGGAATGTTGAAAAAGAAAAGCAAAGCTGGTGGCATCACAATTCCGGACTTCCAGCTCTATTACAAAGCTGTCATCATCAAGACAGTATGTACTGGCACAAAAACAGACACAAAGATCAATGGAACAGAATAGAGAGCCCAGAAATGGACCCTCAACTCTATGGTCAACTAATCTTTGACAAAGCAGGAAAGAATGTCCAGTGGAATAAAGACAGTCTCTTCAACATATGGTCTTGGGAAAATTGGATAGCCACATGCAGAAGAATGAAACTGGACCATTTCCCTACACCACACACAAAAATAGACTCCAAATGGTTGAAAGACCTCAATGTGAGACAGGAGTCCATCAAAATCCTAAAGGAGAACACAGGCAGCAACCTCTTTGACCTCAGCCGCAGCAACTTCTTCCTAGAAACATCGCCAAAGGCAAGGGAAACAAGGACAAAAATGAACTATTGGGACTTCCTCAAGATAAAAAGCTTTTGCACAGCAAAAGAAACAGTCAACGAAACCAAAAGACAACCGACAGAATGGGAGAAGATATTTGCAAATGACATATCAGATAAAGAGCTAGTATCCAAAATCTATAAAGAACTTATCAAACTCAACACCCAAAGAACAAAGAATCCAATCAAGAAATGGGCAGAAGACATGAACAGACATTTTTCCAAAGAAGACATCCAAATGGCCAACAGACACATGAAAAAGTGCTCAACATCGCTCGGCATCAGGGAAATCCAAATCAAAACCTCAATGAGATACCACCTCACACCAGTCAGAATGGCTAAAATTAACAAGTCAGGTAAAGACAGATGTTGGCGGGGATGCGGAGAAAGGGGAACCCTCCTACACTGTTGGTGGGAATGCAAGCTGGTGCAACCACTCTAGAAAACAATATGGAGGTTCCTCAAAAAGTTGAAAATAGAGCTACCATATGATCCAGCAATTGCACTACTGGGTATTTACCCCAAAGATACAAATGTAGGGATCCGAAAGGGTACGTGCACCCCGATATTTATAGTAGCAATGTCCACAATAGCCAAACTATGGAAAGAGCCAAGATGTCCATCGACAGATGAATGGATAAAGAAGATGTGGCATATATATGCAATGGAATATTATGCAGCCATCAAAAGGAATGAGATCTTGCCATTTGCAACGACGTGGTTGGAACTGGAGGGTGTTATGCTGAGCAAAATAAGTCAAACAGAGAAAGACATGTATCATATGACCTCACTGATATGAGGAATTCTTAATCTCAGGAAACAAACTGAGGGTTGCTGGAGTGGGGGGTGGGGTGGGAGGGATGGGGTGACTGGGTGATAGACACTGGGGAGGGTATGTGCTATGGTGAGCGCTGTGAATTGTGCAAGACTGTTGAATCACGGATCTGTACCTTTGAAACAAATAATGCAATACATGTTAAGAAAAAAAAAAGAACATAGCAGGAGGGGAAGAATGAAGGGGGGGGAATTGGAGGGGGAGAGGAACCATGAGAGATGATGGACTCTGAAAAACAAACTGAGGGTTCTAGAGGGGAGGGGGGTGGGAGGATGGGTCAGCCTGGTGATGGGTATTAAAGAGGGCACGTTCTGCATGGAGCACTGGGTGTTATGCACAAAGAATGAATCATGGAACACTACATCAAAAACTAATGATGTAATGTATGGTGTTTATAAAAAAATAAAAAATAAATAGGTTTTACATGTATTGACTTTTATTCACTTAAACTGAGTTCATAGTCTTTTTTTATTCTCCTGTGAAATAATCAGGCAGACAAAAAACAAAAACAAAATATGTTAGCCTCGTCATTGCTGTTTCCCAACTGAAATAACAAGTTATAATTGTTTTGCTGCAAAGATGGCCATACATTTCAAGAGTTGATCATTCAAGAAATACTAATTTTTTTTTGATACTATGCATTTTGGGGATTCCATGTAACTTTTTTCTGTTCCACTGTAGCTCCTACATTTCTTGGTTGTTGTGGGTTAAAAATGTGGTTTACAAAAACTTAATGCCTAATTGCATCAAAAGGAGAGCAATCCAACATATGGCATGTTTAACCATGGAGCTCCATCTCGCTAAATTGGGCATTTGCAATATAAGTTGATTAGTGATTTATTTTCTGCTCAATTTTACTATGAACAATGCCAATTCTTCATTTCATCCAATTCATGTTAAATATTCGGGGACTCCGAGATCACAGAGGGATAAGCGCGTGCCTGATTTCTATCATTAAAATTAAGTCCTTGATGGGACACCTGGGTGGCTCCGTTGGTTAAGCATCTGCCTTCAGCTCAGGTCATGATCCCAGGGTCCTGGGATGGAGCCCACATCATGCTCCCTGCTCAGCGGGGAGCCTGCTTCTCCCTCTCCCTCTGCCTGCCAGTCCCCCGGCTCGTGCTTGCTCTCTCTCTCTGTCAAATAATTAAATTAAATCTTAAAACTATAATTAAAAATTAAATTAAGTCCCTGATATCAAGTGTAGAGCAGTTATGGGTGTACAGCTATGGGGTATACACCCCCCAGAAGGTGAACAATTTTTAACTGCTAATCTTTAAGTAAAGTTATTTTCTCAAATTATTCTAAAAGGAAGCCTAAACTGAATTCTGAACTTCAGAGCTGTGTAGCATAGAGTAGGTACATTTGATAGAAAGAAAAATACAAACAAAAATAAGATGAGAACATCCCTCATCTTGTGCTTGTGGAGAGACAGGTCTAGGTGTGGCTTCCCTATTGATTTGTACAGCAAAACTATTAGAAGGGGAAGAGACCCTAGACGTAGAGCAGAACAATCTCTATTTCTTTCTTTCTCTCTCTCTTCTTCCTTTTTTTTTTAGATCCTTTACCAAGACTTCAATTATCTGAAGTGCAGAAAAGCTATAGTGTTGCAGTAGATTGTGACAACACAGAGAAAACCTGGCCTAGTCTTGAAATTCAAGGAAGCCACCTCTGGATAGTTGGAGACAATCAAAAAGGGATAAAGTAAGATCTCTAGCGGCAACATGGTAAAGTAGAACTTCACCTCCCCTCCCCCTACTTAACATAATGTGTGCTTTCTCATTTAAAGGTAAAGAAAGATATATGGAAAAGAGAGTGTTCAACTGGCAGCATATGTAAGGATAACTAAATGCACATAAAATAACCCCAGAATCAACAAAGCAACAAACCAATTTATATGTCACTAAAGCAAGAAAAATCATTTGAAATTCAATTTGAAAGGCAGAATTATACTTTTTCATTTACTAAGAACACTTTATCTAGCTGACAATGTTTTTGTCAAGATTCATGTTTCTCATGTAGTTAATGTTTGTAAAGTACCTTGTGCTTTTCAGTAGGAAAGATTTGTAAGTGAAAACTAAATCAATGTCTGAATAAATGATTTTTGAAAAGTGCAAACTTCAAAACAGTACAAACTTCAATTTTAAGATTTGGTTTGGTTAAAAAGAAAGAAAGTATTCTTGCTTTTTATATTTAACTTATGTAAATGTATGCTATTTTCCTAAAATTCATTGCTAGCACAAAACACAGTTTTTTTTTTGTTTGTTTGTTTCTGAGCAAGGCTGCTCCTGTGGTGGGTTTTAAAGAAACCCCAGGGGAGTAGGGAGGTGCTTGTTTTAAAAACACAGATTTCCAGGCCCCATCCTTGACATACTGAATCTGGATGTCTGGGAGATCCCAAACCTGTTAGGTTATAAAGTTCTCCAGGTGTTTATATAGAGCAGACAGGTTTGGGATTTACAAGTACAGCCCATACGTAATACTGACCACTCAAATCATCCATATTCTGTATTCATGAGGAGGCTTTAGAGCTTATTGAAGAGAGGATTTTCATCTTTATCTCTGATTGCAAGATAAATTGAGTCTAGAGTTAAGGTATCAATTTCAACCTGAAATTACCTGGTGACACAAATAGTGATTTGAGATTTTAAAAATCTTTTTCTCCAACTGTTCTATTATCAACTTCTTGATATAATAATTCCTATTTTATTCATTTTTGTAAGCAAACCCTTTGGCTAAATCCAAACAAATCTACTATCATATAGTCATTCATAGAATAAATGTACAATGGTAAATAAAAAAATAAGAACTCTTTAGAGCTTAGATTCTTACAGGAGAGACAAACAATAAACTCAGAAACAAATAAATACTGAGGATAATTTGACGAAATGGTGAGTACTGTGAAGAAAACAGGTAATGTCATGAAAGGTGACAAGAGTTGGGAGAGGCAAGAATTTATTTAAATCAGTAGTCAAGGAAGGTCTTCCTGAGGAGGTGAGCTTTGAGTGAGAAGCCAACCAGTGAGTATCAGGGGATGGAGGAGTCCAGGCAGGGGAACAGTAAATGCAAAGGCAAAGCTCAATGTGTTTGAGAAACAGAAAGAAGGGCGGGTATGTGGAGTATCTAGGTTAGTGGTTCGGTGTCAGGACATAAAATATCTAGAGGTACATGGTGGGATTGGAGGTGGTGGTATGACCTGGAATGACTTGAAAAGCTGGCCTGGGGCTAAGACTGTTTATCTTGGCAGTGAAGAGCAGGGCTGCCTTTGGTTTCAGGAAGACCTGGATTCCAGTCTGGACTTCATTGATTACTAGAGAAGTGACCTTGTATATAGAACTTAATCTGACTCCAATTGCCTTTACTGGTAAAATGGGGATAATACCAGAGTAATAATGCTGTGAATAATAACAGTCCATTGCATTGTTATGAGGATTAAATGAAAAAATAAATATCAAGTGCTTAGCTCAGTGCTTGGCTCTTAGTAAGTGCTCTACAAATGTTAGCTGTCATTATGATGGGCAAAACTTTCTTTCTATATAAAATTCATTATAGCACGTTTATATACATATTATCATATTGTATATACATATATAAATTTATATATTCAAAAATATTATAAATGATGATGATATAAGAGAATATGCATAGAACAACAAATAAGTGATCAATAATTTGTACTATTGAACTGTTGCCTGGTAAATCCTGATTTTTGAGTAATCCATAGTTACTGGCTGAACAATCTCTCCCAAAGCAGAACTAACAAAAGTAGATTCTTCTATACTAATGTATTCTCTGATCTAGATATATTTTCCTGACAATTTAAGCTGGGAAGATGGTTCAGCTTGTAACACTGAGAAGTGCATCTCTACTCTAGTTCTGGGACATTGTAGGCTTTCCCAAACAAATTATGCCCAGTTTTGTCCTGATTCACACTGAACAACCCCACCTAAATTCAAATCCACTACATTCAAGCTCATTTAAGGAAGAATATGAGGAATGAAATTTACATTAACTATTAAGTAAAATATGACAGCTATATATCACATGGGCTATTAAAAAAATAAAAACAGAGCCTTTTTGGTAAAGATTCTCATTGGCTGGTAGATATATTTCTTTTTTAATTATTCATGTATTTGATACCGGGATTAAATAAACTAATAGGCATAAAGCACCTTGTACAGTGCTTGCTACATAATAAGCATCAAATAAATTGTAGCTATTATTAGTATATTGATGAGAATGCAAAACCCTTTTCCCAATTAGAGTAATTCTTAAAGGTACAGACTTACAGCCTTCTTCCACCCCACTTGTCTTCCTTTATTGGAGTCCCCAGGAGATCTCAAATATGTATTTTTTTAAAGGCAAAATCCCTGAGATTTTGAGATGTTTTGCTAAGCGTAGCCTTGCCAAATTATGCCTATCCTGTACGTATGAAAAAATAAACACATTTTGTTGTACTCTTTGAATTTTTTATGAGAATGTAAAATTTTAATAAATATAATAATAATAAACGTAGGTATAATCTTTTCATATAAGATATAACTCTCTCTTATAGACTTATCTATCAATGTTTATATGCAAAAAAAAAAGAGAAAGAAAAGAATATATATATGCATTTCCAATCAAGTGGGTTGCAATTCTTTTCTAAGGGTATTTTTTTCTCTCTGAATACCTAATAATGGTTCACTTGAAGAATGCTTGATTCCAAAAGTTACTTCAGGAAAATTGAATGTTGCTTCACATGTGCCACCTCATGTCACCAGCAAGAGCAACAATCCATATTCTTTTGAGAATGCTTTGAATAATTTTTTTTAAATATTTTATTTATTTATTCATTAGAGACAGAGAGAGAGGGGCAGAGGGAGAAGCAGGCTCCCAAGGAGCAGGGAGCCCGATGTGGGACTCGATCCCAGGACCCTGAGATCATGACCTGAGCTGAAGGTAGACGCTTAACCATCTGAGCCACCCAGGCGCCCGCTTTGAATAATTTTGACATGATTGAAAATCCTAGTTCTCCTAAATGTAATCAGTTTCACAAGCTATTTATGGTTTCACACCTTGAAGGAATTTCTTTAGTTATCTTCTCAGCACCTAAGCACTGAGACATAGAGCCTGCCTTCATGGAGCTCAGAGTTTATCTAGTGGGGTGCAGACAATAATAAAATAGTTTTACAAATGGCTAACAAAAACTGTGATAAATGCTTTGAAGAGGGGCTCCTGGGTGGCTCAGCTGGTTAAGCAGCTGCCTTCGGCTCAGGTCATGATCCCAGGGTCCTGGGATCGAGCCCTGCATCGGGCTCCCTGCTCAGCGGAGAGCCTGCTTCTCCCTTTCCCTCTGCCTGCCACTCTGCCTACTTGTGCTGTCTCTCTGTCAAATAAATAAATAAATAATATCTTTAAAAAAAAATGCTTTGAAGAAAAACTTCCTGGAGTCTTAAAATCACATAGCAGGGTGAGCAGGGACAGCAGTGAGTGCAGCAATGAGATGTAAGCCTAAGAGTTAACTAGACAAAGCGGAGGTGGGGCCTGGGTAGATTGCTAGAGAGGGAGAAAGGGAGAGAGGGAGGGAGCTGAGCTCTTCTGAGGAAGTCAGCGAGGAAGTCAGCGAAGATGTTGTGGCTGAAAGAGCAGGAGATTGAGGGGAGCAGAGGTAAGGCCAAGATGAGGGCTGGGATGAGCTTGTCCTAAGCACAGTGGCTTTAAGCAAGAAAGAGTTACAGGATCAGACTGGTATTTGACTTCAGTGGAGGACAGGCTGAAGAAGAGAAATAGAGACAGATTCAGGTGAGTGTATGAAAAGCATCAGATCAATGGATAACACCTCATTACTTCCAAGGGTGCCTTTCACTGGTGATCTTTTCCATTTTACATTCTAATTTCTAACTGTATATCATTTTTTTTGGAATTTTTAATATTTTATTTTTCTTACTTAGCAAAGCAATACACTTATAGGGGTCCATTCACAACTGTTAGGGGTTGTAGATAATGCTTCTTTGGATTTCTTTTACAGGTTAAAGTTAGTTTCAGTTTAATCTGATAAAATTTCTGTTTGTACCTTTTTAAAGGCAATTTCAAAAATCTTCAATGAAACAGTCATGGAATCTCAGTGACCCAAAGAAGTCTTGACTTCAGCATTTGATAAAAGAGCAAAGCAATCCTAAAATATCAACTTTGTGGGATGACATTTACATGTCAAGCTTTCTTTTCTTGACTGATGAAAAATGTTACTTTATTACAAATTTGATTACATTTGATCATGTTTTGACTGCCTTTGAGGAATGTCTCTTTGGTAATTGCTGGTAAAAATACAAATAGATTGGAAGGACATTACTTCCTAGAATCACTACAAATGCCAGACCAAGTCACACTGCCACCATTCATGACTGTTTTTTAAGAAAAAGTACTTTATTTAATTTCATTTTCTTATGCTTTCAGAGAAAGAGAGATTTAAATGCCAGGCGTCATCTACATGGAAGAGTTTTAAGTTGGCAGTAACATTACTTCAAGCAGAAAGGACAACTGGACATAGGTTATACTGTTCTCTGGCTACCTCAGATCTTGGTGAACAGTTAGCCTCTTCACTCCTGCTCAACATTACTTCTCTGTCTTCTGGTTTCTTCTGCCATTTCTGTTTTTTTTCTTTTATGCTATCTGCCTGCCTGGAATGTTCTGCTGTATTCCTTTAAATGCCTTCTCAGAGCTAACCTCTGGCAAAAAAACTATTCAGCTAGTCCTAATCTATTTTGTTTCATGGCTTGTGCAATTCCCTTCAGGCTCTATTCTTCTTGTCCTTATGTTTGGCCCACCTGTGGAAAGGATGGGAACTATGTTGACATTCCATAATGTGTTCAGGTCACCATCTGTCTTTGTTATTTTGAGTTTATTAAAATTTTCACAAGGCACATCAAAATAATAGTGATAATGCCAGCTCGTTAGCAGGCATGGGTCTATGAAGCAGTCTTGCTGTTAATGGGTAGAGTGGTTGCTGACCTTGCTCTGTGTTTTGTTTATTTGCAGGTATAGCTTTTTTTTTTTAATTTTTTTTATTCTTTTTTTTTTTTTAAGATTTTATTTATTTATTTGAGACAGAATGAGAGAGAGAGAGCACATGAGAGGGGGGAGGGTCAGAGGCAGAAGCAGGCTCCCTGCCAAGCAGGGAGCCCGATGCGGGACTCGATCCAGGGACTCCAGGATCATGACCCGAGCCGAAGGCAGTCACTTAACCAACTGAGCCACCCAGGCGCCCCTAAATTTTTTTATTCTTACGTTAATCCCCATACATTACATCATTAGTTTTAGATGAAGTGTTCCATGATTCATTGTTTGTGCATAACACCCAGTGCTCCATGCAGAACGTGCCCTCCTCAATACCCACCACCAGGCTAACCCATCCTCCCACCCCCCTCCCCTCTAGAACCCTCAGTTTGTTTTTCAGAGTCCATCGTCTTGTAGGTATAGCTTTTAATTGAGATGATCAATGTTCCCAGGTCATGAATAATCAAATCCATGCACTCTTTCAATGTATCCATCCATTGTTCATTCATTCATGTATTCATTCAACAAATATTTATTCAGTATCTTTCATATACTTAGCCCTGTGCTAGACCCTGGAGATCAAGTAATAAGTATATAAGACAAAATCCCTGACTTCCTAAGAGTTTACTCTAGTGGGACAAAGGGGCAATGGTAGATACTAATTGAACAATCTCACTTATAGATGTATAATTATAAATTGAGGGAAGGACTAGGAAAGGACAGAATGCCATGGTTCCATAAGCCCAGGTAACAAAAAAACTTAACTAGACAGGTAGGGAGGGAATAGCCCGAGATGGATGTTTTCCTCAGGAAATGACAAAGGTAAGATCTAACAAAAAGGGTGGCTGTGGGAGGGGGCAGAGAAGTGTAAATATGTTCTGGATAGAAGAAACAGCATGTGCAAAGGTTATGTGGCAGTGTGTACACATCTCTCAAGGAACTAGAAGGAGGGCAATGCCAATGTAACTGAAGTCCACAGTAAAAGGGACAATGGTGCGTGATAATCTCTAAACTGAGGTAGATGTAAGGCCAAGTCACAAGGCTTTGTGGGCCTTGTTGAAAATTAGGTCTCCATCCTACTGAAAGCATTTAAAAATTACCAAGGGAAGCCCTGGTGAAGAAGCATCAAATAGACTCTTTGAACAGACCACTTTGGCTTCAGTATGCAAACTGGAGGCTCCTTGAATGTTAATACTTGATATAGTCTATTTAGAATGAGAAATGGAATGTTGCTTCTGCTCCTGCCTGAAATTTTTCAAAACCAGACTATAATGTTAGTAAACCAATCACCCATGAAAGTTTGGTATTAAATTTCCCTATTTTGAGAACAATAACTACTAAAACTCCCAAATGAAAACACACACACATACACACACACACACACACAAACCCTCTTCCATTTCTAAAAATCAGAATGTGTAGGAGCTCAGAATCTTATTTTTTACACAGTCAGTCACAAATAAAATATTTACAAGCTAAACAGCATCTTACAAATGTTAAGAAGCATTAAGATAAGTGGTTTATTTAGGTTTGTTTTGTTTTTTGTTTTTTTGTTTTTTGTTTTTTTTAATTCTCACTGCATTTTAGCTTAACTGATGGACATACTTACTGGTGAGTACTGAAATAGATTAATACCTTTAAGTGCCAAAAGACAAAACCACAACATTTTTATGTGCCCTCTATTAATAGAGATCCTCTGACTTTTGAAGGCTTACCTGCTGTGATCAAAGCCCCAGACACTCTTTAGCATCCAGTTCACACTACTCAGCTTTTAAAAACCCTCTAGTGAATCTGCTAAACCATGCAGTTCTGGGATCCAAAAGAGTACCTGATTTTATCTAGGTTTCTGTCTTCAAAATAATAATAATAATAATAATAAATCTAAATCTACAGGAGCAAAGATATTTAGGAGTACAAACAAATACATTTTAATAACAATAGGGGAAAAAATCAGATACTTGGCCTACCTTCCAAGACCCAAGTTCAGGAGGTTGAATTTTCACTCTTCCATCTGACAACATAATTAACACCTACAACTGCCACAGACACATACTCCCTGTAGTGTTTTAATCTTTATTATTATATTCACAGCTTTAAAAAAAAAATAACACAATACCAAATTATAAACTCATGTCCTGTTCAACTGTCAGACAGGATCCTGGTTTCGTTTTACAAGACAGTACTGAATATTTACAGAAATATACATATTCAAAGGATAATAATCTCCAAGAGGAAAGCTATTAAGGATTCTCTAAAAATGAGGAGCAACATTAGCAAAGGAGGCAATTACAGTCACATCAAAGACAGATAACAACTCATTGTTTTAGCAAGAATGGAATGCTTGTCCCATGTTTTTGCTTGATAATACAGATTTAAAACAAGCATCTAGAGAAAAATCTTTGCTGCTTTGAATCTCAAAGATTTTTTGAAGTCTCATCAAGCACAAAATGCCTAGATAACTTTTCAGATATCTTTATGTGGGGTAGGCAGAATTCAAAGACGGCACCCAACATTCCTACTCAGTGATTACAACACCTGTATAATCCCCTCCTCTTGAATGTGGGTGGGACTGTAAATACGGTGGAAGAGTCACTCTCTCATTCTCTCTCTGTCAAATAATAAATAAAATCTTTATAAAAAAAATAATAAATAAACAAGGTTTCATTGGGCGCCTGGGTGGCTCAGTTGGTTAAGCGACTGCCTTCGGCTCGGGTCATGATCCTGGAGTCCCGGGATCGAGTCCCGCATCGGGCTCCCTGCTCGGCGGGGGGTCTGCTTCTCCCTCTGACCCTCTTCCCTCTCGTGCTCTCTGTCTCTCATTCTCTCTCTCTCAAATAAATAAATAAAATCTTTAAAAAAAAAATTAGAAATTAGTCATCGCATCTGAGGAAGGATCAGGGAAGTGAGGGCCCTAAGCTAAAGCTTCACAGGTTTCAGAGAAAATCTGCGTTTTCTGTTTTGTTTCCTTACTCACACTCATCTAATTCCAAAACTCTTGAAACAACCCTCCTTTACTCTTCTTCCTCTTCAATTTCCCCCCCTACTGATTCTTCCTCCTCAGTGCCTAGTCACCTCTTTCCCCCTTAAAACAAGAGTTCTAAAAACAGACAAAAATTCCAAAATAAAAAGTGCAAATAAAAAAGTAAAATCTCTCCTTCAGATAAGCTTCCCTCAGTTTTCAGTCTTCTTTCTCTCTAATTCATAACTGACATTTCTTTCTAGTTTGTAACTACTAAACTTCTTCCGTGTTTTGTCTACACTATCTCCTTTTTCTCATCTCTAGTTTACTATCTGGTCCACTGTAAAATGACTAAAACTGCTCTCACAAAAGAAACAACCTCCCTCCTGCTAAATCTGTCCTCATCCTAATGAATCTTTCAGTAGCATTTGACACTCCCCTTCCCCAGAGACATTTTTTCAGAAACATTTTAAAACAGTGAAAGGTTTAACATGTACAATGATTACATTTATGCCCACCACATAGATTCCTCCAACAATCCTTAATATTTTGCCATTTGCTCTGTGTGTGTGTGTATGTGTATGCATGAATTTTGCTTAATGATTGTGCAGGGAAGTTGTGGATATCAGGACATGCACACACCTTCAAATACATCAGCTTGCACCTTCTAAAAATAGTGACATTTTCCTATGACACCAAGTGCCATCATCACAACTAAGAAAGTTGACAATAATTTGGTAATATTATCTGCCACCCAATACATATTCATATTCCCTTATTGTCTCTAAAATGCCATTTAGCTGTTTGACTCATTGTATAAGCTCAAACTCAGGTATCATGCACTGCATTTAACTGTTATGTTCTTTTAAGTCTTTTAAATCTTGAATAGTCATTCCATTTTTTTCTCCATATAATGACATTTTTTTTTCTCCATAATAATGACTTCAACCTTTTGAGGAGTGTAGGTCAGGTGTCCTTGGAATGACTCATATTCTAGATTTAGCTGATAGTTCCATTTTGTTTTTATACATTATTCTTCAATCCCCTATATTTCCTAGAACCTAGGCTTAATGAGATACAATTTCAACATCTTTTGGTGAAGATTTCTTCATAGATGATACTGATCACTACATATTGCATCCCAGAAGAAGGTCTCTGATGTCAGATGGCTTCCCTCTTAGGGATGTTAAATATGATCATTTGGTGATGGTGGTGTCTACCAGGTGTTTCTCTTTGCAATTAGTAGTCAACTAGCAGGGTATTTTGATGCATGTGCAAGTAATCTTTCACCTATGATATTAGCATTTGAGCCCCGGCTTGAGTAAATAGTCCACTGGGGTTGCAGAATGATCCCTCTCTATTTTTCGAAAAGTTTCCTACCCGTTACATCAGTGATTTCACAAGATCTTCATTTCTTTTTTCTTCTATTCGGTTTTCTATCCTCAGGGATCTTTCTGGAAGTTGGACCAATTTCACACAATTATGGTTGGTACTCATTAATTTCTTGAGAAAGGGAAATTTGGAAAGTACATTTTAATATAGGGAATTCGAATAAATGGTTCTTATTTGTGACTCTTTACAGTGTATTTAAGCATCAAGGGCAAGAAGCAACCAGCCTCCAAAACTTATCAACCAGAGAATTAATACATTGCAATATTATAGTTCTCAATATTCAAATACATAGGTGTTTTGTTTTTGTTTTTGTTTTTTCGGATTGCTTTTACTGATATGAAGACTTTTAAGCAGGATTTAACTTTTGCATCAATATAGTCTCACTAGCAGAGTAGGAACCTTCTCTGTCTTGTTCACAGCCACACATCCAGCACTAGTCACCTAGCTGACTTTCAGTAGTGTCTGAATACCTTGCTGAAAGGGGGACTTCATATTTTCTTATTTCCATGTGCTCAAAAAATTTATCAAAAAAAACATACAGCAGTTTACTGGACTGTTAGCTAAATTTAAAAATAAGATTAAAACTCACAGCCAAATTAATAGCCACACCACCAACAAAACATGTTGAAGACCTGTAACTGTTAAATTCAATAAAAATTTTGCAGAAAGGGTGATTATTCCTTTTTCTTTCTTTTTAAATTTTTAAATTCCTACTTTCAGCCCCCAGAAGCCACTCCATAAATACTCATCTATTGTCTCCCTTGTTTTCACTAAATTATACATGTTCATTTCAATTGGTGCTTATTCATTTGAAATTCAATTTTCCTTAACTCGGGGAGTAATAACTAAGATAGGACTCTATATTTTACACAGAATTTAGATGACCAACAGTGTTTAAGCAGACAGGTAACCCCACCTACTTCTAAAATTATTCAAGAATAATTACTTTTTCGGGGCGCCTGAGTGGCTCAGTCGTTATGCGTCTGCCTTCGGCTCTGGTCATGATCCCAGGGTCCTGGGATCGAGCCCCGCATCGGGCTCCCTGCTCAGCGGGAAGCCTGCTTCTCCCTCTCCCACTCCCCCTGCTTGTGTTCCCTCTCGAGCTGTGTCTCTCTCTGTCAAATAAATAAATAAAAAATCTTAAAAAAAGAAAAGAATTACTTTTTCAATGGTGACTTAAAGTAACTCTAAGTTCCCAGTATAAGTATGTTTTATACAGATTACAATTAAATGTATTTTAATACTTTAGATATTAAGCTATCCAAAATATGTGATTATCCACAACGTACTGCTTCCTAAACTTCTGGACAAGTGGGGGTGGGTGGGGGTTAACGTTCATTGCTATAAACGCATACACTTATTGCTAACTATTTCATAGCTCACTTAATTCAATAACCCTTGTCTGAAAACAATAATCATGAGTGTAAAAAAATACCATTGAGATTTTTTTTAATTGCATTACTTAGAATATACAGATCCATCAGCATATTTACTGGTATAAGAATTTTGGTAGGGATGTTTTGAACAATATGATCCTTAATTAAAATAAAACTCCATGAAAGAAAATGAGTGTTACTTAAAATGAGAATGATATAGAATGCATTCATTCCATTAGCCACTGTTCTTCTATCTAACATTTATATTGTGCTGTGATTACAAAACAATTACCTAAAATTCATTTCATGGGGTGCTCCTTCACAATGTACATCATAATCCATCGTCAGTTTTATGTTTGTTTTTAAAGAGTAAAATCAATAAATTTATTTGGTACAATTGGAGGGTGTATTCATTGTCTAGGGCTGCCATAATGAACTACCCACAAACTGGGTCACTGGGGACAACAGACATTTCTTATCCCACAGTTCCGAAGGTCAGAAGCCTGAAATGAAAATGCTAGTGGGGCCATGCTCCCTCTGGAGGTACCGGAGAAGGGTCTGTTTAGACCTCTCTAGCTTCTGGTTGTTCCTTGGCTTGTAGTACTGTGACTCCAACCTTCACATGACACTCTCTGTGTACGTGTCTCTGTATCCACATTGTCCCTTTTTGATAAGGACAGCAGTCATATCGATTTAAGGGTCCACCTTATCCCAAAGAGTAAAAGGTTTGGTGCTTAAATAGCTGCCAGGTGGTTTAGAAGTAGAAACAATAAATGGTTGTAGATTCCCAGAAAGCATTTCCCTGATCAAGGCCTAAGGCTGGATCACTACATCAAAAACTAATGATGTATTGAATGGTGACTAACATAACATAATAAAAGAAAATTTAAAAAAAAAGGCCTAAGGCTCTAAGAGCACCATAGAGAGACTCACAGAGTACACTTGCCAAAATTTTAACTTGTGATAGAGTGATTAAGTTAACCAACAAAAACAAATATGCAAGACTGGCTGAGATAAATGTGAAAATTTAGAGCGAATAGGAAGGGACTTGTCCTCCAAAACAGTAAAGCATATTATAAAGCTAAAATCATTAAAAATAATAAATATACAAAAATCAACAGTAATGGAAAATAATTTTAGATACACAAAAATAACAACTTAGTATAAAATAAGGCACAGATTACAAAGCAAAGACTTAGTAAATTATGTTTTCCAGACAATGGGTCAAAGCCATTAACAAATTTTTAAAATCTATTTTGTTGACCACAGTCAGTTGTTTTTTTTTTTAATTGAAATAGAAAAAGATGAAATGAAATGGGATGGGATGGGATAGAATAGAATAGAATGGTTCATAATTCAGTACTAACATGAATGATAAAAATTATTTTTGACACTTTTATTTCAGTTATAGGTTTGCATGTGTATCATATGTGTTTTAGATGTGTAAAATGCATTTTTTTTAATGTAGGTTGCAATAAAAAAAAGTTTGAATGCCTCTCCAATAAATAACTTGAGGTAATTATTTGGAAAATTATATCTTTAGTTTCTAAAAACTAACAAAACAAAATATAGACAGATTAAAGGGATTTTTAAGAAATCACTACAATACATATAGGTGGACATGTATGTGATCTCTGAGGAAGAATTTTAGAAGGGTAAAAGTCAAAAAAGAAATTACAAAGAAAATGTTTGAATTCACAGACACAAAAAATGTGTAGTTCAGAAAGTAATCAAAACTGCAGGGAACGTGACAAACTGGAAAAAATAACTGCAACACCAACAACAGAAGGAAAATATCCTTAATGTATAAAGAAGAATCAGAAATCAATAAGAAAAGCACTGATTCTGGGCGCCTGGGTGGCTCAGTTGGTTGAGCGACTGCCTTCGGCTCAGGTCATGATCCTGGAGTCCCGGGATCGAGTCCCGCATCGGGCTCCCTGCTCGGCAGGGAGCCTGCTTCTGCCTCTGACCCTCCCCCCTCTCATGTGCTCTCTCTCTCATTCTGTCTCAAATAAATAAATAAATCTTTAAAAAAAAAAAGAAAAGCACTGATTCTATAACATGTAAATAATTTACAGGTAAGAGACCTATGACTGACTACAAAGTGTTTATTTTCACTTAATAATTGAAGAAATAAAAAATTAGGCAATAGTGAAATACTCTTATCACCTTTTGCAAGGACTGTTGAAAAAGGTAAGAAATATCTAAGGCACACTATTTTGGACTCCAATTTGGCAATAATATATCAAGAACCTTAAAATGTTATTTTTCTTTGGCCAAATAATTCCATTTTGTGGAGTTTCTCCCAGCAAAATAGTTTGAAATATGCAACAGCAAGAAATATGGTTCAGCTATTCATCTTATTGTTACTAGTAATGGTGCTAATTATATGCTCCATATGCCAAACAAGTGGAGCAACCTGCAATAGATGCATGTTTTCATTAGAATACTTTTTAATGGAACAGAAAAGGATGTATTCTATATGTCAGATAATCTGAATCAAATTTTACATATATATGGATGAGAAAATGATTAGGAGAAAAATTATACCATTAGTGGTTTTCTTTGGATTGAGAGATTGTGCGTAATTTTAATTTTCTTCCTTATGTCTATTTGTTCATATAGCTTAAATAAGTATATATTTCTTCTCTAATGCTAAAGGCAATTCAGTTCATCTTAAAACAACAACCTTTTTGTTGCTCCCTTCCATGTTGCCTTAGCACTGGGTCTCTAAGGATTTTCCTAAACAAGGAATGCCTGAAGGTGTTGTAAACTGTTCTTTTTAAGACAATTAAGCATTCCTTTAGTCACTTTGTCATTCAGTGTGTGTGCTTTTTTTTTTTTTTTTGGTCTTAATATAAACCTTTAGAGTATTCACTTCAGTATTTTAATTTATTACTTGTCTCACCTGTTAAGAACCAGAACTTGAAGGAGCTAACACAGACCTGCTAATAAAATAGCCTCCTATTAAACATGAATTAATGAGTTCATTCTCTAAAAGATAACAAAGCATACTAAGTAAATGTAAGTCATTCTTTCTGTATTAGGAGAAGGTTTTTTTTGTTTTGTTTTGTTTTTTGGTTTTTGGTTTTGTTTTAGAGAGAGAGATAGTGGGGGAAAGGGGCAGAGGGAGAGGGAGGGAATCTTTTTTGTTTTGTTTTGTTTTTGTTTTTGATTGATTTATTTATTTTATTATGTTATGTTAATCACCATACATTACATCACTAGGAGAGGGAGAGAATCTTAAGCAGGCTCCACACTCAGCGCAGGGCTTGATCTTACAACCCTGAGATCACGACCTGAGCTGAAATCAAGAGTCAGATGCTCAACCGACTGAGCCACCCAGGTGTCTCTGGTTACTTTTTATTGTGCATGAATGTGGGGGGTATTGTGATGCCCCACTCAAACATCCCTTTAAGGAAGGACTTGCTGTCTCAGGAGGAATAATCTGAGCCTTCCCCAAAGCGATGTCCCTTCCTGGGAGTGGCCCACATGTTCTGGCTGACCCAGGGGATATTATGAAGACCTCCCCATCTCAGCCCGATTTAGGAGGATTCTGAAGAGCTATTCTAAGTCCAGAGCATCCTGTGGGGTTGGGCCTACACTGCAGTTTGACATTTTTCCCTCTGCCTAGTCTTTCTTCCTTCCCCTCCATTCCACAAGTGTTGACCTCAAGAACGTATCTTCATAAACCTCCTACAAGGTAAACTCTAACTTAGAATCACAACCCAATGAGGGACAATAAATTACTAGTATGGATACAAGCTGGGCTAGTGGCATCTTGGACATATTTTTTATTTTATTATGTCATAAAATTGAAGAATAAAAATGTAGAAGTAGAGGTACAGATGCATTAATAGAAAAGCATTCAAAACCAAACTTACCTTGAAACATTACAGATTTGTCTTAGACCATTAGTCATTAATGGTTAACTATTTATAATTTTACAAAATACCATAATCAGTACTTATGAGAATATGTCTGCAACTTATTTTGTAACATGTTAGTAAAATAATTTTAAAAAAACCACCTTCGTTAGTATCAAGCTTTGCAGCAGTGTTAATAAAATGACTGACACCCTCTGATTTTGCTACATTTCCTTGACCGCATTCAAGTAGCTGATTCTGACTTGTGGGTTCCACTGCTCTCTTCCACATGCAGTAAACGATCATGTATGTTTAAGCAGACTGAACCTTGATTCTGACATGTTTCACAATGCTTCCAATGATGCTGAATCAGAAAGCAGCTCTTAAAACCTGCTAACTCAACACGCTAGTCTGAATTGAAGCTGTTTGCTGCCCTCTGTAGATAACTAGAGATGAAATGCAAAGTCCTGAATTAGTAAACATTCACTTTCTCAGTTATTTTTTTGTGTAAACTCAATAGAATAATAGACTAAACAAGGGATAATTCAATTAAAGAGGAATTAAGAATCTTTTCTTGTAATCTCTTTTGTATTAATACCCAAAATTAAGACTACACATTTGAAAACACTGCAAGAAAAAATGAAAATGTAACACATGCACAAACACACACATACATATACACTCATGCACTAAGCATTTTACACTAGGTAATTTTTAATCTTTTTTGTTTTTTCATTATTCTATATATTAGTCACATTTAAAATTTATTGAATTATAATAGAAAACGCCTTCTGATTAAAAACATAAACTAGCTATTCTATTTTTTATAGACTTAATTTTTAGACCAGTTTCAGGTTCACAGAAAAATTGAGTAGAAGGCAGAGAGATTTCCCTTATACTCCCTGCACCCACAACAAGTTCTATTTTCACATAATACTTTTCCTCACTTTTTATATGAGGCTCACTGTTGTTTCCATCTTTTTATTATTGCTATTGTTTTTATTGTTGTTATTGTTTTTATTGTTGCTATTCATTTGTAAGAAAAGTCACCATTTCAACCATTTGGTTTTGACTTAAACTTATTTTCCTGAAAATTTTCTACTCAACCAAGGAGTAGGAGCTCTGTGGGTGATATTAAAATGGTGGCAATAATGACAACAAACAGCTGAGTGCTTACCATGAGCAAAACACTGCAGCACATACTTTATATGTGCTAACCACTTTATCTTTGCAAATATTAAAAAGTCTGACTTTGTAGAACTTACAATTTTGTTGAGAATAGTATTATTTAGAGTTCGATCACCATCTCTTCGTTAACACAAATTGCTATTCTTAGGGCATGAGAAAGGTCAGTTCTTTTTTGTAATGCCTGTTATTTTGCAGTGAGTATGTGGTTTTACTCCTATGCACGTTATCTGTACTTTAAGCTCATCTATGACTTCTTGTGTTTTAGGTAGTATGTTTAAGAATTCTTCCCAAGATATAATCAACCCCTACATTCATAGCTTCTCTCTCTAAATATACGCTAGCCTTTAATCACTTCTTCAAAGTAGTGGTTATGTCTTTATGAAAATAACATCCCAAAAGTCCTACACTATTGGACTTTTCTGTTTCCATTAAATCTCTCTTGTCAGTGTACTTCTCACATCTTGTACTAGTTACAAGGAGACTTGACTTTGACTTGGTTGACTTTGTCTTTATGGGCTGAACTCATACTTAGATTATTGCACATATATTACAATAATCAGTGAAAACAGGAGATACTTCCTAGCCCTGATGATATGAATTAGGATCTAGGAAAATGTTGGGTAAAACAGAATGAAAAGTTGCATAGGTACAACGGATATTCAAAATAATTGTGTCCAGACAAAAGACTGGAAATAGGTTTAGGTAAATGTAAATAAAGAATCACCTCATAAAGCAAGTTAAGTGTACCTAAAAGTATTAGATCCAAACTCTTCACAAAACTTGGCAACTGAAAGTGCTGACATCATAGCTCTTTCTTCAAATTCAAAATAACAGCAAAGCCCATAAACTACATTCAGTACAAGATAAAGCACCCCCTTTTTTTCTTATGTGACTAACTCAAGGTCTCTAATTACTTAGTAAGAGTACAATATTTTTTTGAAGGAGTTAACTAGTAAATTATTAATTAATTAAACACCTACTTTTTAAAGCCTGTTATGTACAAGGTACCATTTTAGGCACTGGGGTTACCTCTACAAACAAAACAAACAAAAATCCCTATTGTCATGGTTTTACATTATATCTTGTCATAACATCCTGGTGGAGGGAGAAAGAACATAAGCTTATAAATAGCTAGAATGTCATATAGGGGAGAAAAGTTAATCAGGGTAGAAGAATTGGGAATTAGAGTGTGTTTGACCATGTGTATGACTGGAATTTACATTAGGATAGCCAGGGAAAAGCTCACTGGTAAGACTTGAAGAAATAAGGGGGTATGTCATAATGTTGCCACTTATTCCACCTTTCTTTATATTTGTAGCTTGCAAAAAAGGTGGTTACCAAATCAGAGTCATTTTTATAGTCAACAACATGTCTATTATATGGCAGGTATTCAACGGTGTTTGCTAAATGAATCAATTAATCAATGAATGAATCAATCTCCGTTTAGACACATCATTCCATTTCCCAGAAAATGAGTCTGCCTTTTAAAAAAGATACATATTATATATGATGAATGTGATAATAGGCAAGGATATGCAAAGAACCACATAGCATTGAAATATGCTTAAGGACAGGTATTTTGAAGATAATAAGGCTAACATGGATTCTTCTTAAATAATAAAGAGAATCCTGCTAATGGGAAGCTTCCTAAGCCAACAGGGACTGAGAAACATTGTTGGACACACAATGGTAACAGAATTAAAATGATCAGTCCTGGGGGGGGCGCAGAGCAAGATGGCAGAGGAGTAGGAGACCTGGATTTCGTCTCCTCTCAGGAATTCAGCTGGATAGGGATCAAACCATTCTGAACACCTACAAACTCAACAGGAGATCGAAGAAAATAATAGCAACAACTCTCTGAACAGAAAAGCGACCACTTTCTGGAAGGTAGGACGTGCGGAGAAGTGAACCCGAGGCGATGTTCGGGAGGATAGATGGGGGGGGGGGCGGGGGGAGAGACTCTGACGGCCGCTACCGGCAAGTGATAGAGCCACAGAGCACAAAATCGGAACTTTTAAAAGTCTGCTCCGCTGAGGGACGTCACTCTGGTGCCTAAGCGGGGGGTGGAACCCTCCGGGACAGTGGGGTCTCAGGACCCTCGGGGT
This sequence comes from Mirounga angustirostris, assembly GCF_029215605.1. NCBI lineage: Eukaryota > Metazoa > Chordata > Mammalia > Carnivora > Phocidae > Mirounga > Mirounga angustirostris. The sequence continues at coordinate 83,163,665 of NW_026991720.1, read as the reverse complement.
CACAGAAAGACCGGGGGTGCCTGAGTGTGGCCGAGCTCCCAGGTAACGGAGCAGGGAAGCCGGCTGCAGAGGCAGAGCCCAGGCGCGGGCTCTCAGCTCAGGGTGGCCATAAACCGTGATCTGCGGCCCAGTCGGGCCCCTGCTCCTCCAGCAGGGACCCAACGAGCGGCAGATCCGGGGAGACTCACCTTCCTCCCCCGGGAGGAGCCGAACGGGACTGCACCGCAGGGATCTGCTGGGTTTGGAGACTCCACCCAGGGTTGGGTGCCAGAGACAGAGGCGCGCGGTCACAGGCCGGGCGAGCACGGAGTGCGGCCGGAGACCGGGAGACGGGAGTGACTGGCGGCTTTTCTCTGGGGGCTCACTGAGGAGCGGGGCTGAGTTCTCGGCTCCTCCGGGGCGGAGACTGGGAGGCCGCCATTTTCACTCTCCGCCTCCAAAGCTGTACGGAAAGCTCGCAGGAAACAAAAGCTCCCGAGAGCAAACCCGAGCAGATTACTTAGCCGGGAGGGGGCAAGGGCGGGGCACTTCCGCCTCCGGCAGAGACATTTGGAAACCACGGCAACAGGCCCCTCCCCAGAAGATCAGCGAGAACAGCCGGCCAAGACCAAGTTTACCGATCAATGAGAACGGCAGAACTCCAGCGCTAGGGGACTACTGCACATAGAATTCATGGCTTTTTACCATGATTCTTTAGTCTTTCAAAGTTAATTTTTTTTTTAATTTTCCTTTTTCCCTTTTTCAACCAACATCTTATCAATCCCTTTTTTTAAAAAAACATTTTTATTTTTCATTTTTAGAGTCATATTCTATCCTTTCATAGTAGTTACCCGTATTTTTGGCTTATATATATATAAGTTGTTCTCTCTTTAAAATTTTGAGATAGTTTCTTCCAACAGATTAAAATATACCCTAAATCTCTAGTATATGGTTTTTTCTACTCCCCTGCCTGATCACATTCTCTCCTTTTTTTTTTCTTTTTTCTTTTTTTAAATCCTCTTCTTTCTTTTTTTCAAACAACTTCTTATCAATTCCTTTTATAAAATTTTTTATAATTTCCATCTTTACAGTCATATTCCATCCCTTCATCATATCAACCCTTATTTTTGTACATATATAAGTTTTTCTTTCTTTAAAAATTTGGGAGGCACTTTCTTCTAAAAGACCAAAATACACCCCAAATCTAGTGTGTGGCACTGATCTATATACCAGCCTGATCATATTTAATCACATTCTGGTTTTTTTTGTTGTTGTTGTTGTTGTTTTGTTTGTTTTTGTTTGTTTTTATCTTTATCTTTTTCTTTGTTTTTCTTGTTCTTTTTTCTCTCTTTCCGTTTCTTTTTCCACTGCTTCAGGTCTTTTCTGATTTGTTTAGAGTATATTTTCTGGGGACGTGGTTACTCTGCTAGCATTTTGTTCTCTCATTAATCTATTCTCCTCTGCACAAAATGACATGATGGAAAAAATCACCTCAACAAAAAGAACAAGAGGTAGTACCGACTGCCAGAGACCTACTCAATACGGACATCAGTATGATGTCAGATATAGAGTTCAGAATCATCACTTTAAAGATACTAGCTGGGCTTGAAAAAAATATGGAAGTTATTAGAGAAACCCTTTCTGGAGAAGTAAAAGAGCTAAAATCTAACCAAGTAGAAATCAAAAAGGCTATTAATGAGGTGCAATCAAAAATGGGGGCACTAACTGCTAGGATAAATGAGGCAGAAGAGAGAATCAGTAATATAGAAGACCAAATGATGGAAAATAAAGAAGCTGAGAAAAAGAGAGAGAAACAACTACTGGATCACGAGGGCAGAATTCGAGAGATAAGCGATACCATAAGACGAAACAACATTAGAATAATTGGGATCCTAGAAGAAGAAGAAAGAGAGAGAGGGGCAGAAGGTATAATGGAGAAAATTATAGCAGAGAACTTGCCTAATTTGGGGAAGGAAACAGGCATCAAAATCCAGGAGGCACAGAGAACCCCCCTCAAAATCAATAAAAATAGGTCAACACCCCAACATCTAATAGTAAAACTTACGAGTCTCAGAGACAAAGAGAAAATCCTGAGAGCAGCTCGGGAGAAGAGATCTGTAACCTACAATGGTAGAAACATTAGATTGGCAACAGACCTATCCACAGAGACCTGGCAGGCCACAAAGGACTGGCAGGATATATTCAGAGCACTAAATGAGAAAAATATGCAGCCAAGAATACTATATACAGCTAGGCTGTCATTGAAAATAGAAGGAGAGATAAAAAGGTTCCAGGACAAACAAAAACTAAAGGAATTTGCAAACACAAAACCAGCCCTACAAGAAATCTTGAAAGGGGTCCTCTAAGCAAAGAGAGACCCTAAAAGCAACATGGACCAGAAAGGAACACAGACAATATACGGTAACAGTCACGTTACAGGCAATACAATGGCACTAAATTCCTATCTTTCAATAGTTACCCTGAATGTAAATGGGCTAAATGCCCCAATCAAAAGACACAGGCTATCAGACTGGATTAAAAAACAAGACCCATCAATATGCTGTCTGCAAGAGACTCATTTTAGACCCAAAGACACTCCCAGATTGAAAGTGAGGGGGTGGAAAACCATTTACCATGCTAATGGACACCAAAAGAAAGCTGGGGTGGCAATCCTTATGTCAGACAAATTAGATTTTAAACCAAAGACTATAATAAGAGATGAGGAAGGACACCATATCCTACTTAAAGGGTCTATCCAACAAGAAGATCTAACAATTGTAAATATCTATGCCCCTAACATGGGAGCAGCCAATTATATAAGCCAATTAATAACAAAAGCAAAGAAACACATCGACAACAATACAATAATAGTGGGGGACTTTAACAACCCCCTCACTGACATGGACAGATCATCTAAGCAAAAGATCAACAAGGAAATAAAGACTTTAAATGACACACTGGACCAAATGGACTTCACAGACATATTCAGAACATTCCATCCCAAAGCAACGGAATACACATTCTTCTCTAGTCCCCATGGAACATTCTCCAGAATCGATCACATCCTAGGTCATAAATCAGGTCTCAACCGGTACCAAAAGATTGGGATCATTCCCTGCCTATTTTCAGACCACAATGCTTTGAAACTAGAACTCAATCACAAGAGGAAAGTCGGAAAGAACTCAAATACATGGAGGCTAAAGAGCGTCCTACTGAAGAATGAATGGGTCAACCAGGAAATTAAAGAAGAATTAAAAAAATACATGGAAACCAATGAAAATGAAAACACAACTGTTCAAAATCTTTGGGATGCAGCAAAGGCAGTCCTAAGAAGAAAGTATATAGCAATACAAGCCTTTCTCAAGAAACAAGAAAGGTCTCAAGTACACAACCTAACCCTACACCTAAAGGAGCTGGGAAAAGAACAGCAAATAAAGCCTAAACCCAGCAGGCGAAGAGAAATAATAAAGATCAGAGCAGAAATCAATGAAATATAAAATAAAAGAACAGTAGAACAGATCAACAAAACTAGGAGCTGGTTGTTTGAAAGAATTAACAAGATTGATAAACCACTGGCCAGACTTATCAAAAGAAAAGAAAAATGACCCCAATCAACAAAATCATGAATGAAAGGGGAGAGATCACAACCAACACCAAAGAAATACAAACAATTATAAGAACATATTATGAGCAACTCTATGCCAGCAAATTAGATAACCTGGAAGAAATGGATGCATTCCTAGAGATGTATCAACTACCAAACCTGAACCAGGAAGAAATAGAAAACCTGAACAGACCTATAACCACTAAGGAAATGGAAGCAGTCATCAAAAATCTCCCAAAAAACAAAAGCCCAGGGCCAGATGGCTTCCCAGGGGAATTCTACCAAACATTTCAAGAAGAATTAATACCTATTCTTCTGAAACTGGTCCAAAAAATAGAAATGGAAGGAAAACTTCCAAACTCATTTTATGAGGCCACCAATACCTTGATCCCAAAACCAGACAAAGACCCCATCAAAAAGGAGAATTACAGACCAATATCCCTGATGAACATGGATGCAAAAATTCTCACCAAAATACTAGCCAATAGGATCCAACAGTACATTAAAAGGATTATTCACCACGACCACGTGGGACAAATGACATATCAGATAAAGGGCTAGTATCCAAAATCTATAAAGAACTCATCAAACTCAACACCCAAAGAACAAATGATCCAATCAAGAAATGGGCAGAAGACATGAACAGACATTTTCCAAAGAAGACATCCAAATGGCCAACAGACACATGAAGAAGTGCTCAATATCGCTCGGCATCAGGGAAATCCAAATCAAAACCTCAATGAGATACCACCTCACACCAGTCAGAATGGCTAAAATTAACAAGTCAGGAAAAGACAGATGTTGGCGGGGATGCGGAGAAAGGGGAACCCTCCTACACTGTTGGTGGGAATGCAAGCTGGTGCAGCCACTCTGGAAAACTGTATGGAGGTTCCTCAAAAAGTTGAAAATAGAGCTACCATATGATCCAGCAATTGCACTACTGGGTATTTACCCCAAAGATACAAAAGTAGGGATCCGAAGGGGTACGTGCACCCCGATGTTTATAGCAGCAATGTCCACAATAGCCAAACTGTGGAAAGAGCCAAGATGTCCATCGACAGATGAATGGATAAAGAAGATGTGGTATATATACACAATGGACTATTATGTAGCCATCAAAAGGAACGAGATCTTGCCATTTGCAACGACGTGGATGGAACTGGAGGGTATTATGTTGAGCGAAATAAGTCAATCAGAGAAAGACATGTATCATATGACCTCACTGATATGAGGAATCCTTAATCTCAGGAAACAAACTGAGAGTTGCTGGAGTGGGGGCTGTGGTGGGAGGGGTGGGCTGACTGGGTGATAGACACTGGGGAGGGTATGTGCTCTGGTAAGCGCTGTGAATTGTGCAAGACTGTTAAATCTCAGATCTGTACCTCTGAAACAAATAATGCAATATATGTTAAGAAAAAAAAAGAAGAAGAAGAAGGTAGCAGGAAGGGAAGAATGAAGCAGGGGAAATCGGAGGGGTAGACGAACCATGAGAGACGATGGATTCTGAAAAACAAACTGAGGGTTCTAGAGGGGAGGGGAGTGGGAGGATGGGTTAGCCTGGTAATGGGTATTGAGGAGAGCACATTCTGCATGGAGCACTGGGTGTTATGCACAAACAATGAATCATGGAACACTTCATCTAAAACTAATGATGTAATGTATGGGGATTAACATAAGAATAAAAAACCCCAAAAAAACATAAATAAAATAAATGAAATCATACAGTATAAATAAATAAATAAATAAACAGAAAACAAATAGGACAGTGGGTTAAAATTAACAAAATTCCATGTCAAAATTAGAGTTCTAAAAATAAAAACAGGGCGCCTGGGTGGCTCAGTTGTTAAGCGTGTCTTCGGCTCAGGTCATGGTCCCAGGGTCCTGGGATCGAGCCCTGCATCGGGCTCCCTGCTCAGCGGGAAGCCTGCTTCTGCCTCTCCCACTCCCCCTGCTTGTGTGCCCTCTCTCGCTGTGTCTCTGTCAAATAAATAAAATCTTAAAAAAAAATTAAAAAAAAAAATGATCAGTCCTAAATTCACAGTGAATACTTACTGCTGAGTCAGCCTATACCTGAGAACATGGTACTGGTACTAATTTAAATATGCCCTTTTATAGAAATGTCAGATCCAAATTGATGTAATTTTATCTCTTTTTTGACAGCGAATTTTCTCATCTTAAAAAGCCAGTGCTAATAAATGTGTGTGTATGTGTGTGTGTGTGTGTGTATACACATACACATATATACATTCACCCATGGACATACAAGCCAAACATTAACACACATAATTACATCATTTGTGCCATTTCTTTTCCAAATGCCTCAGAGGCTAGTTCTATTTATCTGGGACAAAACAGATAATCTCCAATATAGTTGTGAAAAAATATGACTACATGATACCAGAATCTCTAATTGTCAATTGAAATGTAATTTCTTAAGTCATTTAGATATTTAGTTTATACCACAGTGAAGACCTAAATATTTTGAAATAAGAAGTTCTTAACACTATTATCATTGTTAAAAAGATTGAGGCTATATTTGCTCTAAAGCAGCATTAATTTCTCCCAGGATAAATGTTAATATTTGGAAGCAACTGCAATTAGAATGGAACTTAAGTATCCAGAGGAAAATCTCAGTGTCTACTACTGGGAAACTGGTGGCATAAATGAGAGTAAGATATGGGCTATTAGTGAAGAAAGTATTTTATTGGAGCTAATTTGATCTGCCCTCTTTGATTTTCAACATAATGAATAAAACAGTGTAAAGCCTTTAAAATTTATATAAGTTTAGTTATGCAATTTTAATATTGGCAACAGTATTATTTTAACTCTAATAATGTAATTAAAGTTAACCTTCTATTTCTAATTCAATAAAGCAAAATTTATCAAAGCTCACTTGACAGTTCTTCAAAAAGTGGTCTGTTGAAGGTGATTTCTACCGCTATGATGGCACCATCTTGAGTGGAACTATTAAGAAATCAGGCCAGTCCATACAAGGAAAAATACTACCAATTTAAGTATCCATTCTTAGCTTAGTCTTTATTCCCCCATCCATCTACAATTTATACTTAGCATTGAATCTCCAAGGAACTACACCATACGTTGGTGTTTATGGAATTAGAAGACATGTCTCTAATTCTCTGTAACATTTTTTTTCTCAGCAACAGTATATTGGCTAAAGACTTTTAAATATTGATTATTTTAGACATCAAAGTAGTCAATAAATCTGAAATGTGTTTTCACTTGAGTGGAAATAAAAAAAATCTCCATTCTACTAACAACTTTAAAGGATTTATGGTTGAAACTATATGACATCAAATTGATAGAAAAGAAAATCATGCAAGTGCATGGTTGTGTTTTACAGATACATATATATCGTTAGTCCGTTTTATTCCTTCCTACAAAGGATTCTTTAGATTACCACTGTTCCGTTGGAAAAAAAAAAAAAATGAAGGATTGAGATTCAGAAGACCTAAACTTCTAGAAAACAATAAAGTCGTGCAAAGAGATGTGCATGTTTTGTTTAATGGATATATACATAATATTTTAGAATGAGCTTCTACTAAAAGCATTGTTTGGGGATTGCCACTGTTGCAAAGAGAAAAAGAACTGAAAGAGAATTGTGGATTAAGATTCATAAAACATCAGTTTTTGTCTCAGTTCTGCTTGTAATTCAGTTTGGGGGAATTCACTTAACTACTTAACAGTCTGATCCCTGATTTGTTAAATAATGAGGATATAATATACAACCTCTGAGGTCCCTTTCAGATCTAAGAAGTACTAATATTCTAAGTTGTCAGAATTATCACCTTTTCTTTTGTAGGGAGTTTATATATTTTAAAGTTTAAATAAACAATGTACTGGAGCACCTGGGTGGCTCAGTTGGATAAGTATCTGCCTTCGGCTCAGGTCATGGTCCCAGGGTCCTGGGATCAAGTCCTGAGTCAGGCTTCCTGCTCAGTGGGAGTCTGCTTCTCTCTCTTTCTCTCTCTCTCAAATAAATAAATAAAATATTTTAAAAATATAAATAAATAAATAAATAAATAAATAAATAAATAAATAAATAAATAAATAAACCATGTATTAAAAGTGGTTAAAGAATGTTAATTCAATATAAATATAAAGGGGAAGAATAATAAAATAATAGATATCCTACTATCCAGCTATAGCCATTACTGGTATGTGGACCAAGTATGCGTGTATATTATTTAAAACAGTAACAAGGCTCTCTAACTTGTTTTTCTTCATAAACACAATGTAACAAATACCTTTCTATGTTATTTCCATGTATAGATTAGGATACTTTTAAGTATAGATTAGAATAATTTTATTTATTTATTTATTTTAAGATTTTATTTATTTATTTGTCAGAGAGAGAGAGAGAGACAGCACAAGCAGGGGGAGAAGCAGGCTTCCCGCTGAGCAAGGAGCCCGATGGGATGCGGGGCTCAATCCCAGGCCATTGGGATCATGACCTGAGCTGAAGGCAGACGCTTAACCGACTGAGCCACCCAGGCATCCCTAGGATAATTTTAAGCACTTCATTTGTATACACAAAATATATTTAACCAATCTCCCCCTTTTTTTTTTTGGACTTTTAGATTGTTTCTAATTTTGTTATTATAAACAAACTGTGATGAATAACATTGTAGGTGTATCTTTACTAATTTCTCTATTTCCTTGCTATAAATGCACAGATTGGGGTCATTTGGTCAAAAAGTAGATATTTCCTTTTAGTAATTTGATATAGTTTGACAAATCATCGTGCAGGAAGTTTGTCCTGACACAGTTCCACAAGTGGTATACCAGAGGGCTTATTTTTTTTTTTTAAGATTTTATTTATTCATTTGGGATAGAGACAGAGAGAGCACAAGCAGGGGGAGAGGCAGAGGGAGAGGGAGAAGCAGGTTCCCCGCTGAGCTGAGAGCGGGAGGCGGGGCTGATCCCAGGACCTGGAGATCATGACCTGAGCCGAAGGCAGACACTTAACCATTTGAGCCACCCAGGCGCCCCGAGAGGGCTTATTTTCTCAAAACAAAGACAATTCTGGGAGCCTCATTGCTGTTAATCTTTGTTATTTTGATAGGCAAAAATGGTACCCTACTCTCATTTCAACATTAATTTATTTGATAACTAGTGGGAACAAATGTGTCACTACTTGGTCTGGGCCACTTCTACTTTTTTTTAGTAAAATTTTTTGTATGTGCTTTAGCTCATTAAAAAAATTTGACAGACTTTATATTTTATAGCAGTTTTAAGTTTACAGAAAAATTGAGCAGAAATTACAGAGTTCTCCTATACCTTTTCTCTTCCCCCACCACCCAGTTTCCCTATTACTAAAATTTTGCAATGTGGTATATTTGTTATAACTGATAAACTAATATTGATACATTATTATTTGCTGAAGTCCATAGTTTACATTAAAGTTTACTCTTGGGGCGCCTGGGTGGCTCAGTTGGTTAAGCGACTGCCTTCGGCTCAGGTCATGATCCTGGAGTCCCAGGATCGAGTCCCGCATCGGGCTCCCTGCTCGGCAGGGAGTCTGCTTCTCCCTCTGACCCTCCCCCCTCTCCTGCTCTCTCTCTCTCATTCTCTCTCAAATAAATAAATGAAATCTTTAAAAAAAAAAAAAATAAATAAAAAATAAAGTTTACTCTTTGTGAGGTATATAGCACTGTACTGCATTTTCTCTTTGTCATGATTTTCTTATTAACATTTTCTCTTCTCTAGTTTACTTTTATGTTAATATAATTTATTAATTTATAAATAAATAAATAATAAAAATTATTACAAATATAATTAATTATATTAACATATGAAACGTATTAATCTATGTATATCTGTTAGATATATAAATATGTTAAGATTAGTCTTTCTTCTATCTATATCTTAGAATGAGACCTCTGCCACTTCCCCATTTAACATAGCAAACCCTACACATATTTAGCATTTCCTTGGTTTTTTGTGCCTTATTTTTTGCCACAACACTTACCACCATCTGACATGCTTTAAATTTCACTTCACTATTTATTGAATGCTTCCCACAACTAGTATAAATTCCATGAGTTCAAGAATGTCTATCTGTTTTGCTCACTGCCGTATATGGAGAACTTAAAACAGTACCCGGCACATCTTAGACATTCAATAAATACTTGTTGAATAAACAAATACGATGCTGTATTTATAAAGATGAATAAAAAAAGACAGACTCTGGCGGCATCTGGGTGGTACAGTTGGTTAAGTGTCCAACTCTTGGTTTCGACTCAGGTCTCGATCTCAGGGTCCTGAGATGGAGCTCCTCATCGGGTGCCGTGCTCAGCTTGGAGTCTGCTTGGGTTTCTTTCTCCCTCTGGCCCTCCCCTCCCCTCCACTCTCTCTCTCTCAAATAAATAAACTTTTTTTTTTTTTTAAAGACAGACTCTGCCTTTATAGAGTTTACAACATAGTGAGGAGATAGACACAAAACAGAGAAAGAAAGAAATGTGTAACTATGAATATAAAACAATATGCAGGAAGGAACTGAAATGCTGCAATAATAAAATCTGGGGAATGTGTGGGACTGTACTTTTATAGAGTGACTAGGAAATGCCTCTCTGAAGATGATCATCCAAGCAGAGAGAGAAATATGTGTATAGGTCCTAAGGCAAGAAACAGATAGATGGAGTCTAGGCAAATATAAGGCAGGCGTGTGGCTGAAGCATTACTGGAGAGAGAAGGGGACAAATCAGCCTTACAACCCAAAGTAAGGAGTTTGGATTTTATTCAGTGTAATGGGTAACTACTGAAAAGTTCTAATCAGGGATTAAACTGATTGGATTTATATTTTTAAAAGCTCTTTGTGTTTGTTTTGTGAAGAATGTATTCTGGATGAGGGGGCCAAGAGAAGAAACGGCAAGACCAGTTAGGGAGCTTTCAGAGTAGGCAAGTAATAATGATTGCCTGGCATACAATGAGGGGAGAGGATCTGCAACTAGATTGGAAATACATTTGGGATGTAGAATACACAGGACTTAGTGAATAACTGAATATTGGAGATGAGGAGGATGCCAGAATTAAGGATGCCTCTCTGGTTTCTGGTTTCTGGTTAAGCAAATGAATATACAGTACTACAGTTTACCAACAAAGGGAAAACTGGGGCGGGGGTGGTGGTGGTGGTGAAATCAGATCTTAAATATTAAACCATATTTGCATTCACAAATAAATTCTGCTTAACCGTGACATTTTACATACTGTTTGATTCTCAGGCTTATTTTTAAGTTGAATTTATAATACAAACTTCCTCTACTGAGGCATTACCCATGAAAGCTGGGTTACAATATGGTTTCTAGGAACCTCCTCCTGTGAGGACCTTGATAATACAAATCTGAGAAAGGGTGGGAGACCGTGTTCAGGAGTTCTCACAAACGTGTGCCACTTATGTTAATAAAGTCGATCATCCCATGGCCCTGACAAACCCTATTTACCTCAAAATTGGAGAAGGAGGCAATATGCTTAGTTCCTGAGCTACGGTGTTGTGTCCTTTCTTTTCTTCTAGGAAGGCAACAAAACTGCAACTGCTATGCTTGTTCTCCTGCTGCCAATGGGGGGCCCATCCTTAATATAATAAACCAGATGTTTGGTGTCTCATGTCTGTAGTCTAACATGTTACCAAACTGTATAATATGTGCTGAAACAGAATGAGGCAAATATTGAATTCTAAAGCCATACTGTCTGATATTTTATTAAGGCTCACAATTCACTTTCTAGAACATAAGTGTAAATACAGACAGTATCAGCAGAGCACAAACGAGATGTTTCTAAAGTTTGGAACTTAAAATTCTACAGAACTGGCCTTTCTATGAATATTAGGGTTTACATTCTACTTTTGTCTAAGTCAGAGGAGTAGATTCAATTAAAAATAACACTTAACAGTAGCCTTGATCAATAGAGTGGGAGAATGGTTTTATCAAAGTCTGACTTTACTGATTAATTTTAACCTTTGACTAATTGATCTCCCTTCAGTTTACTTTTTCCTGAAAGCTACCCTGGGCATTTTTGTTTTTAGGATTCATGTGCTTGTGGAGGTGCCAAATACTTAAAGCACCTCTAAAAAAGGTGCTATGAAAATACTTACCAACATCTTTTGGGATTGCCTACTAGGAGGGAGAGAGAAAGCACCTAGACATTGAGGCCCTCATAAAGTACACGTCAAGGGTCCTGAGCCGGCTTTCTGGGCATGCAGCCTGTGAAGCAGCATGTAGCCCCCTGCTCAGAAAGTCCCCAGCCTTGGCTTAATGCTCTTCTGCAGCCATCTTAAAATTCTTAATAATTTTATCTTTGAACTTACGTTTTATAATTGAAGTCTGGTGGGACAATGGAACATGGATGTAAGCCAAGGAAATATGTGTAATATGTGTGTCTGTCACTCATTCCTTGCTGCCCTGTTTATACACAGGGCTCATGATGCCCCCATGAGCATACAATTCCAATGATACTATAGTAGTGGGAGTTCAACAAGGCACAAAGGGAGGGTGTATGGTAAATGTCTTATGTTGATGGCTGAGTAAGTAAGGGTGTTGACAGCCCAGAGAGGTCATGGTTTCCCTATGAACCAGAATTGGCTTTGAATGCAGAAAGAAGGCAATGGTGTTCTAAGAAACATGAATGAATGACCAAGGAGCCTTATTGTAGCCCTTCTTATTTGTATTACTTCCATTTAGTAGTTGATCACTTATGCTGAAAATGATGATATAAAAGGAAAGGTAAAGATAGGGCAACCTATAGTTCTTTTTCCTTTTTAGTTCTTCCTTACTCATCAAATAAGCTAAAAGTAAAGACTATGGGTAGGATGTGCATATATCAAGAAGTAAAATACAAACAGATGAGTTAATTTTGTGCAGAATTTCCACTATTCTGGTAAGAATGAAATACATACGCATGTATAAGCTCCAAGATATGAATTATGTAATTTCTGTGATTCTGCATACTAGTTAAATGGTCCTATATTTGCATTTAAAATTAACAGTGCACAATGTAAAAGTGAATGGTAAAATCCATACTAATAATCTAAAATTTTAACTCAGAACATTAAATAGCAAATTTAAAAAATAACACAAAACACATGATAAGTCAAAAGAGGGACAGAGGAAGAAGATAAAAGAGCATTATATTTTAGCATGTTTAACAACAGGTTTTTTCCACTACTTTTTGAACAAGAAACTGTAAATGTTCATTTTACAGTGGTCCTTGGGTATGACTGCTATATTAGGGTGTGTGTGTGTGTGTGTGTGTGTGTGTGTGTAGATCACATTGTTCTGCCAGTGAAATAAAATAGTTAACATTTTTTAGGGTTTTCATTCAATGGCAGAGTCATTTTAGGGTATTGCAGAGTGGCTCTTTGTTTCTGAATATGTTGGATGAGGGGAGGAGATGGGAAAGAGCTCTGACAAGCCATCAAAAATGAGTCTTACTCCTAAATTGATCAAGTGGAAATTGTGTGTGTATGTGTGTGTGTGTGTGTTTTTCCCCAGGAACTAGTGTTCTACCTAGGATACTTATCCTGGAAAAGGTCATTTCTTAAATGGTATTCAGATGGTAGGAAAGTTGAAATGATCTCCTAAGAGGAGGCCATTTCTTTTTATTCCATTTATATATTTATTTCCTTTTATTCCATTTATGTATTTATTCCATTTATCCTTCTCTTGCTGACAAGATAGGCCTCAAAAGCATTTATCACATCTTATTACTGAAAAAATGTTGAATGTCAAAGGGAGGGACAATTTTCTAGAAGATTCTGGTTTTACCATATCATTGTAGATTTGTAAGAAAAAACAAAAAGTTCTTCTTCTTCTTCTTCCATCCAATTAAAGGCCCACCAAAATGACATAAACTTTTTAAAATTACTTTAGTCTTTTTTGAAAAGCCTAGTGTTCTACCAGGAAATGTCAATTTTGTTACTTTCTAACTGTGGGAACTGGCTTTGTTATTTAGTGTTTTTTAATAAGCAATCATAAATGTAACAACTGTTTTAGAGCGGGGAGAGTCATGAATTTTAATGTATACACTGGGTATTTTAAAAGATGAAGAGCTAATTCCAATAGGAGTAGACTGAATTATTTATGTAGGTTGTATCGATTACTTCTGGAATCTGAATTTTCTCTTTTGCTCCAGCAGTTAAATTCCTTTGCCACATTTAATCTAGTTTAAAGGTTTTTGCACAATTTCCTGTGTGTGTCCCATAATTAAATATTTCCTTTAATAATTAAAAAAGTAGGCATTTTAAACATAAAGTTGACATCTAGCTTTTTGCTGTTTGAATGAAATCTTCCCTGGACATTAGGGAGTAGAAAGAACCATATGTCTCTTATGTCTTCAGTCTGAGGAATACTTCAGAAAAGAAACAAAAACCATCCTGCACACAATGGGTAACTGATTACTACAGTAAAGATTATGAGAATTAATGGGGAGATTCAAATGTCTTTTAATGGGACATCAATGAGAAACATCATACTAAATTTTCAATTCATGTTATGAACAAAAATGAAGATGTAACATTTTTTAGTAAGATATGCCCAAAGTTCATCTAGAAGAACCTCTTAGGTAATAAGTAATATAGGGGCAAATATTCGAAGACCATTGGACCTAATGACTTCTTTTAATCCTTCTAATTCTTTTCTTTTATGACCCATTACCACTTTCCCTGAAAAGATAATTAACAACAACTAGGAATCTGATTTACTGACATTGTTCTTGGCGGGCACAAGAGAAGATTCGGTCACCTCGCCATCAAAACAACGTGGCCAGATGTTCTGCATCAACTAACTACCAACACATTTAAACAGCTATCACTGAGTAATGTGGTGGTAATGAAAGCATCTCTTACAAATGAAAATCAGACGTGCACGTATCCTGACATCTGTGATGTTCATTCCATCAACCGAGCTTTTAATGACAATTAACTGCATTTTTCACATGCTGAATACTGCTCCCTTGTTACAAGGTAATAGGCCACATTCCTAGAAAGCCAGAACACGCAGGGAAAGGAAAGCACACAAAAGCTTGTAATATAAATAGAAAACTTATGGCAAAACGGTGTTGTTAAAAGGGGAAATATATTTATATTTGGGAATTAAAAACGAATAATTTTTGTCTATTTTAGAAATGCAAAAGGGAATCAATTAACAGTTCACACTGCAATGAGAAAAACTTCTCTTTGCTTCCTGCTCCCAGCTCTGGCTGCTAGACCTGGAATGGGGGTCCACTGTCTTTCTGTTGAAGAGCAACAGGCATGCCCTAATCCTTTAGAAGTGCTAAACTGGACACTCCCTGTGTTTATTCTGTTGCCTTCCTGAGCATTTCTCTTTTACGAACTCTTTCTGTAAAAGCCATATTAAATTAATATCCTCAACAAGTACTGATACCAATAATTTTTTTAAGATGCAAGAGATCAGAAAATGAAACTGAAGTAATAAAAATATTATTTGTCATATTTTCCTTACTTTAAAAAATATTTAATAAACTATTTACATATACAGTTTTAAAAAGAAATCAAATGGCACCTCTCCTCCATGGTTCCATTTATTTATTTATTTATTTGTTTGTTTGTTTGTTTATTTATTTATTTATTATAGCTGATGCTTTTTTACAATTTTATTTATTTATTTTATTTATTTTATTTATTTATTTGAGAGAGAGAGAGAAAACAGAGGGAGAGTGAGAGGGAGAAGCAGACTCCCCACTGAGCAGAGAGCCTGATGTGGGGAGTCTCAGTCCGAGGACCCTGAGATCATGACCTGAGCCAAAGGCAGACCCTTAACCGAGTGAACCACCCAGGCGCCCCATGGTTCCATTTATTTAAAATGTTTTTTAACCTACAGTTTTTACCTCATATTTTTCAATAATCTAACCCCACTATTTTTAGGCCCTAATGATTTCCTTTTATGCAAATTTTATCTTCTTAATATCATCTTGTTTGCTTGGCGATCATGCCTATTTTCTTTCTCCTGTCTTCTTGGTATAATAGAATCATTATTTTTACTTAATAATATTCACATTATTGTGACTATTGTTCAGTATAAAGCCAAGTAGTATGTTATTATAGTTCCTTTCTCACAAAGCTGTTGCCCATTTTGTTTTCATTTGCATTGTTTACTCTAACCCAATCCTTAAATTTTTCCTAGCGTTCCATCAGATATGGCATGTTCCTTCAGAAGTTTGTTTTTTACTGTAAAAACCCTATCACATTTGATAGATTTATTTCCCTCTTTCTCCTGGAGCCTTTCCTTTCTCTTCCTGCTCCGGCAGGTACTTACCTCCCTCTAGACCAGCTGTCTCCTTGGACTTCATTCTACCACTTGCCAGGAAAGTGATTTTTGACTGACTCACCAATTAAGTAAGTTTGGTATTAATGTCAGATCTGACTGTGCCTGAAATAAGAAATCAGTGAAATGAGTCTGAAAGACGGTAAGCTTAAGAAAATAGGCCAACGTAATTTCTCATAAAAAGACAGAAGATATTTGATCACTCAATCACCACCATGTACAGAACCTCAAACATGCCGCTCATAGGAAAATCATAATCAATGCTTGCACCGAGCCCAGTTCCACTCAGTAATACAAGTTCCCTAGGTCAATTGAACTAACTCTGCTTCTTTCCAAATGGCTATCTTGGCACTCATCCAAGCTGTCTTGACCTTATGTAGTTAATTCTGCAGCCTGGATTGGAATTTCAGAATGAGGGCCCTGAATGTCACATAGATGCTGCCATTTACACAAGGTTCTCTCTCCTGTCTTTTTTGATGATCTCCCCACTACACCTCTCACAGTGATTTGAACTATATGCATTGTTGCTCCCACTGCACTTGTCACCTTGGCAATGTGGCAGGGTACCGTCTCTTTATCAAGATAATGACCTCATTGAAATAGGGAAGAAGATTAAAAATATGTAACTGCACTCTACCTTCACTGATACCTATTGCATAAAAAAATTTAGAGGTATAACAGGCAGGACCATTTCATTCCTCAGGCACAGAACACATCAGCATTTCAGGGACCTACTTTTCTGGGAAACATTAAAGAACTGAAAGGAAAAAAAGTTTATTGTGTCTAAAATACAGAAACTAAAAAATCCAAATTAACAAATGCTTAATTAAATACCCTCAGAAATGACAGTAGTCAATTACAAAATTTAACAAATTATTTAATAAACTGTTAAAATTAAATACATTTTAATTATATTTTAAACGTTTTGTAGAGGCTAGATGTTTTTACTTCCAAGAATTTCCAGGTATGCATGCTGATACCAATAACAACAGTAATAATATTAATGACAGCAGCTGCATCTTCGGAAGGAGGGCTTTCTAATTTTTTTTATTTTGAAAAACATCCAACATAAGAAAACTTGAAAGAATAGTCCAAAGAGTACCTGTGTATCTTCTACTAATATTACACAATCGCTAACCTTTCAAGAATTTTTAAAGCTCTTTATAAGCTTGGCTACTGTTCACACTAACCCTCTCAGGTAGTCCATTTATCATTCTCAGTTTATAGTTGAGGCATCTGAGGCACAGAGAGATTACGGCCCTTGTTCTTAGTCACAGAGCTGGTAAATGTTGGCCTGGGATTCAAATCTAGAAATTGCCTAAGAGCCCATGTTTATTAAAAAATCATTCCTGTATTAAATGAATTATGCAAAGGCAAATCTTTTATAAATCACTTTACAACAAAATTATATTTTATGGAGGATGTAGGTGTGTTTTAATATGGTTTAGGGAGTGAAATCTCTGAATATAATAGTGTCTAGAAAGCTCTTTAAAAGGCTGTGGGCAAATAGATGGCACGGCAGAAGCAGATGTCCTTGGCAGTGCAGCCAGGGGAGAGATGAAAAAGCTAAGCAAGATATGCAAAGACTTTGGATTCATTCCTGTATCTGGAAAAGACAGAAGAGGAAAGAAGTTTCGCCTTTACTGTGGCAACCAAATATATTTTAGCAAGCTTTCTATGCCATACTCCCTAGTTTTTCTGCAAAACTATGGGCCTAACATATCACTAATTCTTAGGCTATAGAAAGGACTCTTGTTCCTGGATTGAAGACAAGGAAACTAATATTCCTGACCCAACCCTGAGTTTAGTCTGATTTGTAGCTGCCAATTTCAGGACTACTAAGCACACTCCAGCAGTGTCCTGGCATAGCGGGAAAACGTTAATGTCCCGGATTTAGAGAGCTAGGTTCCAATTTCAGCTTTACCTTGAGGTAATCCTGTTTAAATTTTGGGAGCATGAGTGTCCTCTATTATACTTAATGACCTTTAAGACCAATTTCAGGTCTAATATTATATGATTCATTTTGGAACACATACTAACTAGACCAATTTGAATGATTTTAGGCCAATTCTAACTTCTTTATATGCAAAATAAAGTTGAAAGACTATCACACTGCCTTTCGGCTGTTCAAAACACTTTCATATCTGTTGATATGTCTCCTTTTACCATCTTCACAGTCCTGTGAAAATACTATCCCCACTGGACAAGTGGGAATACTGAGGCCTTGTCACATCAGGTGTTAAAGAACCATAACCAGCTGGTAACCAAGACAAGACTTAACCCAGGCCTCTGACTCTCCACCCTTTCAATTTCAACAGGCAAAGTTACCTCTATAGCTTCATTTACTTGTATTTTTCCTGAGAAATTATATATATATATGTTTCCAGTATTGGTGTTGATGGTAGGCAACATAGAAGGTGACTAGTGAGATATGTTTTGAGCGCCTTCCAGCAGGGCCCTTTGCCCAAAGGTAGAAATCCTTACTTTTTGTTACAAGGCCTAAACTGCCACAGGTACACAAATTTGTTAAGGCCCTAGACAGACCTTTCAGTCTAAAAGAAAATGCAATCAACGTGCTCCCAGAGGTGGCGTATCCTTAGCAGAAACAGGCTCTTTGTCAGGGAAAAGAGTGGAAGGCAGGTATAATTGGCCATGTTTAAACACCCTCTGGGGCGCCTGGGTGGCTCAGTCGGTTAAGCGACTGCCTTCGGCTCAGGTCATGATCCTGGAGTCCCGGGATCGAGTCCCGCATCGGGCTCCCTGCTCTGCGGGGAGCCTGCTTCTCCCTCTGACCCTCCTCCCTCTCATGCTCTCTGTCTCTCATTCTGTCTCAAATAAATAAATAAAAATCTTAAACACCCTCTGGAAAAGGGGTTTAGAGCAGGATCTTGGTGTGGTGAGGAGGGATGACAACCTAAGTGAGTTGTCAATAGTAGAAAGAAAATGTGATGATACTGAAGGTAGAAAGCCAAAAACAGACCTTGCTTACTTCATCATCTTGCCTGGGGCCAGTTTGATTTGTTCCTTTAACATAGCACTTGCCCTTCCTAACCTTGAAAGATTATGAGGGTTTTAAGTGAACGTAAGAAACACAAAAGTGATGACTTTCAAGGTCACAGACAATAAAATTTCTCTAACTCTGCTTAGGGTGTCTGCCTCTATTGTCCTTCAATCTCATCCTTTCTCTGGAGCAGCATTCTCCAAGTAGGACCGCTTAACGGTGGTTCTAAAAGAAGTGGGAAAAGCTGGGATCTGCAGTCATACAAATTTGGGGAATGCTGGTTAATATGTTCAACCCTAAGGGATTAACAATGCACAGTTGCATATGGTAAGTTCTGAGAAGTGTGGGTTTGCTTAACTCATTGTTCCCCAATTGTACTTGCCCATAAAATCTCTCTTTCTCTTTTTTTATAATAGCATTCTATGAAATGCTTTTGGAAAACTATGCCACACTGTACTATCTGTGTAGTAAGAATAAAAGACTTTAATTTTTTTTTAGTATGTTTAGCTGACATTTAACTGTTCAAATCATGCATGTTCAAATTGTGTATGAGTTTTTTTTTAACTTTTGAGTTTATATAGAATTCAGTTTTTATTTCAGTTAATGCATTTATTATCTAAGGATTCATAGCACACTTTTTATTAATTCCCTATATTAAGTACAAAATGGTCAGTTCTCTTTTACTTCAAATATTCTTATCAACTCCAGGATTTTAAAATTGTGTGAATTTTTGGACTGCCATAACATTCCATGCGCATGGGTTGGAAAAACAAGTATTGTTAAAATGTCCATACTACCCAATCTACAGATCTAATGCAATCTCTATCAAAATACCAACAGCATTTTTCACAGAACCAGAACAAATAATCCTAAAATTCATATGGAATCACAAAAGACCCCAAATAGCCAAAACAATCAAAAAAGGAAAAAAAGCTGGAGGTATCACAATCCCAGATTTCAAGTTATATTATAAAGCTGTAGTAATCAAAACAGTATGGTACTGGCACAAAAAAGCAGACATATATCAATGGAACAGGATAGAAAGCCCAGAAACAAACCCATAACTATACGGTCAATTAATCTTCAACAAAAGAGGAAAGAATATGCAATGAGAAAAAGACAATCTCTTCAACAAATGGTGTTGGGAAAACTGGAGAGCTACATGCAAAAGAATGAAACTGGACCACTTTCTTCCACCATACACAAAAATAAACTGAAAATGGAGTAAAGGTCTGAATGTGAGAAACCATAAAAATACTTGAAGAGAGCACTGAAGCAGTAATTTCTCTGACATCAGGCCATAGCAACATTTTTTTGTTTAAGTATACTCTACGCTCAATGAGGGGGCTTCAACTCACGACCCCCAAGATCAAGACTTGCAATCTCTACCAACTGAGCCAGCCAGGCACCCCATGTAGCAGCATTTTCCCAGATATGTCTCCTGAGACAAGGGAAACAAAAGTGAAAATAAACTATTGGGACTATATCAAAAAAAAATTTCTGCACTGCAAAGTAAACAATCACTAGAACTAAAAGACAGCCTACTGAATGGGAGAAGATATTTGCAAACAACATATCCAATAAAGGGTTAGTATTCAAAATATATAAAGAACTGATACAACTCAACACTCAAAAAACAAATAATCTAATTTAAAATTGGGCAGAAGACATGAATAGACACTTCTCCAAAGAAGACATACAAATGGCCAACAGACACATGAAAAGATGCTCAACATCACTCATCATCAGGGAAATGCAGATCAGAAGTACAATAAGGTATTACCTCATACATGTCTGAATGGCTAAAATCAAAAACACAAGAAACAACAAGTGTTGGTAAGGATAAGAGAAAAAGGAATCCTAGTTCAGTGTTGGCAGGGATGCAAACTAGTGCAGCCACTGTGGAAAACAGTATGAAGTTTCCTCAAAAAATTGAAAGTAGCACTACCTTATGATCCAGCAATTGTACTACTGGGCATTTACCTCCAAAATACAAAAGCACTAAATTCAAATGGATACATGAACCCCGATGTTTATTGTAGCATTATTTACAATAATCACATTGTGTCCACTGGTGTCCACTGATAGATGAATGGATAAACAAGATGTGGTTGGAATGGAATATTATTCACCCATTAAAAAAGAATGAAATTTTGCTATCTGCAACAACATGGATAGAGCCGCAGAGTGTAATACTAAGCAAAATAAGGCAGTCAGAGAAAGACAAATACCATATGATTTCACTCATATGTGAAATTTAAAAAACAAAACAAATGAGCAAAGGAAAGAGAGAGAAGGAGAGACAAATAAAAGAACAGACTCTTAACTACAGAGAACAAATGATGGTTACCAGAGCAGATGGTTACCATAGGTGATGGGGGTTAAAGAGTATACTTATCATGATGAAAAAAATAAATAAAATTTTAAAAATTATGTGAATTTGCTTTTGGTGATATAGTAACACTAGTATAGTAAATACATCTTAGTCCTCAGTAACATTTCCTTACATTTTAGAGAATGTAAGAGAAATTATTAAGTAGACATACAATTAGTAGAGAATGCTGGCAACAATAAAACATTAAGTCTAGGAATGATATATATTATCTTTATTACCTTTCAGTGGGCAAAACTAGTGTTTAAAACCTAGTTGGCTTTTTTGTTATTGTAAAAGAGATTTTGATCATCTGCTTAGGCTGGAAATGGTTTATGGTCAAAAATGGCCACAACCTGACACTGCCTTTAGGGTGTAGTGGAAAGGTCATGGGACTGGGAGTGAGAAGACCTGAGATTTATGTTTGTCTTTTCACTAAGCTATGTAAATTTGGTTATGTACCTTCTCATCAGAGCTTTTTTTTTTTAAGATTTTTTTTTAAGATTTTATTTACTTATTTGATAGAGAGTGACACAGCAAGAGAGGGAACACAAGCAAGGGGAGTGGGAGAAGCAGGCTTCCCGCCGAGCAGGGAGCCCGATGCGGGGCTTGATCCTAGGACCCTGGGATCATGACCCCAGCCGAAGGCAGACGCCTAACGGCTGAGCCACTCAGGCGCCCCTAGAATGGATTCTTAATTGGTCTCTTCTCTTCCACTCCATAGATAAAAATCAACAAATGTAACTTCTCTATTTCTCATCATCTCCAGTGATGATGCACTAGTCCATGCAACCATCATGTCTCTTGGACGATGGCTACAGACCATTGTTAGTTCTACTTCTCACCTGCATTTCTTTAAAAATGTTCCACACCATAGGATGTTTTTTCAAAACATATAGTAGATCATTTCTCTGTCACATTTCTAACTCTCCAGTGGGTTCCTATTGTGCTTAGGAGCAAATTCCTTACCACAGAGTTCTGCTTTGTCTGATCCTTGCCTACCCCTCCAACCCCAGCTTTTAATGTCTTCTCCTCTCTATTGTTCAAAATGCCAATAAGTCAGTTCTGTAATAACTTCATTAGAGAGATGGACAGTAACAAAGAAAAAACTTTTTGCCATTTGTTTTTACTAAAGCACCATCAGTGGCTTCAGTAATTGCTATACAAAGATAACTCTTGACAATTAGACATTCACTCCTGGAAAAAATGTGCAGAATACTCTGCTGTACCATGCTTATGTATTTTTCAATTCTAACATAAAGCAAAGGAAGAAAACAAACAAAACAAAACAATACCAAACCACCAATCAATAGGCATTTTAAAAATATTTAAGCTGCCACCAGTGTAAAATGTGTACACATACAAAATATCTCCTGAATCTACAACCAACATCCTAAATTAACTTTCTTTCTTTCTTACTATGCTAAATACAATGAAAGCAATCAGATATATAAAGATTTTTGAGTACAATGTTACTGCAACATAATATATGTTACAAACCTTTTTAAAGGATTTGTAAAAACTTAACCAGGGAGAAAGTATCAAAATATAATGTTATTTTTGTCCAGGCTATAAAAATGCCACTTATTACTCCTACCACTTTCTACTTTACACTCTACAATCCAGCAACACCAAAATGCTCATAGTCCTCTACAAACATCATAGTACCCCACACTCTATACCTTTGTGTTTGTTATATTCTCTGCCCCAACATCCCACAGGTAGACTCCTGGACTAGCCATTCTTCAAGTTTTATCATGTCCTGTGTTCTCTATTCCCCAGTGACCCCACACTCTCCTCCTAGAAAATTAATCACTCCCTTCCTTATATTATTGTGAACATAACTCCATGTATTACATATTTCTAAGAAAGCACACTATAAGTACTATTATTTTATCACAATAAAATTTATTTATTTAATATTTATATCCTCTACTGTCAGTTTCCTGACTTCATAAACAATGTCAGATTCATCCTTATATTTTCATAGTTGATCCTACTATCTCACACAGAATAATAGATGTCTCTCTGGATTTGCTGAGCTGAACCCTACTTTCTCCTGATTCACTGAATAGGCAGTTTACATTTTTGTTTGCTTCAGTTTTGTGGGCATAAATGACAAACGAACTGAAGGACAAAGATGAATGAAAACCTGAACCATATAAAAACCTATCAGTCAGTTTTCACATTTTGCCTACAAATCTAATTTACAAAGCTCTTTCAATTTTGATTCCATGTTTTGTTAAGTGCATTGACTTTGTTTAATTTTCCTGTTGGCATAAAATGTTTAGATGTTCCTAATTTTAAATGAATGCCAACAAAAAGAAGATAGGTGAATGTGATGAAATCAGCTGATATTAGATTTAAACACAAACACTCACAAATATATATTCACTGTATAAACACTATTAATATAATTAGCAACAAGATATCCATATTAATACTACTAATAAAATTATTTATAAAAATTTACTTTAAATTATTTATAATTAATACTCAATAGTTAATATTAAAATTAATAATGCTCAACATATGTTCTCTTTCTATATGCAGCTGGCCATAGCACAATTAGAGAACTGTTTTTATGTTAAGGCCTAAGTGACTAATAATAGCTTAACATGCTCACCTAAGTATTAACAAACCAATAACTTAATGAACAGTCATCTCATGAATGAATGTCAGGCATCGGATCGGGTAGATATTTTTGCATGGGGAAACGTCCCAGCACTTTAAAGTGCATCACACGTGCTACAGCTACACTTGGACTATAGCCACATTTCATTCAATGTCAAGCCCTACCTTATCCTACTTTTTTCTATCTTTTCCTATGGGATGCACTTCCAATTTTTAATAAATTATATAGAAAAACTTTGCACTAAACATCCTGTCTTTCCAGATGCAAACCAAGAAACAGACTCTAACTACAGAGAACAAACTGATGGTTACCAAAGGTGAGGTGGATAGGGGAATGAGTAAAATAGGTGATGGGGATTAAGGAGTGCATTTTTTTTTAAGATTTTATTTATTTGAGAGAGAGAGAGAGTGAGGGAGAGAAGGAGCAGGGAGTGGCAGAGAGAGAGGGAGAACCAGAGGTGAGCAGAGAGCCTGATGTGGGGCTCGATCCCAGGACCCTGAGATCATGGCCTGAGCCAAAGGCAGATGGCTTAACTGCCTGAGCCACCCAGGTGCCCCTAAGGAGTGCATCTGTGATGAATACCTGGTGTTGTAGGTAAGTGATGAATCACTATATTCTAAACCTGAAACTAATATTGCACTGTATGTTAACCAACTGGAATTTAAATAAAAACTAGTGAAAAAAAATCCTCTCTTTCCCTTCTTTCAAAATAACAGCACATCGTTCTCTTCAACAGTTTACTTCCAATTAGCATCACCCATCCTTCACTAGTTCCACTGGGGAGGGCATCTGTACTCACATGCAGTGAGTTTGTTTTAGTTGGGAAGTCATTCATTAACTCCACAAGTAACTCTAAGGATGTTCATAACACATGTATGCCCCTGAAAAACCTGGAAAATTCTTAGATGTTTTACAGTGGGAGACTGGGTAAGTCACTGTGGGTATGATATAAAAGATTATGTATTGTCTTATTCATGGTATCTTGTTAAGTGGGAAATAAAGCAGGATACATAACAGTTCTGTGAATGTGTTTGTGTGGTGTATGAACATATCTATGCCTGTCTATCTATATATCTATCTTTCAAGAATCATTCATCTACCATTTTTATGTTTAAGACATACACAAACATTTAACAGCAGTTTTTCTGGATGGCAAATTTAGAGACAATTGATATATTCTTATCTTCCCTATGTCTTTTTTCCCTCCAAGGTTTCTGCAGTTAGAAAACATTTCTTTTTGTATTTGAAAAATATATAAATTATATGTATATACAATTTTTAAAAATGACTCAAGTTTTCTGACTGGTTTCATAGGAGAATGGTTGGAGCTATTATCCAATATTAGGAAACACAAGGAAAAGAGTTGGGTTAGAGGTAATACGGATTCTCTTTTGAGCATCTTGACTTTGGGCCAGCAGTAGTGAACACAGAAACAAACGCAGTACTTGTGCAAGTATATTTTCAAACAGAACAGAATGTATGAAATGGAAAGCAAAAGTTGTTTTTCTACCCCAGACCAACCCTTGAACTTCTTCCCAATAGCAATCATATTTTCTTATGAATTACTCCAGAAAAAAGCACATGTACACATGTTATTTTATTTTACTTACCAAAATACACAAAATATTCTGCATTTTTTTTTTTTTAGTAATAAAGCTTGGAGATATTTTCACACCAGAGCATAAAACTTGCTTATTATTTTTAGTCACTGTAGAGCATTCCATTGTGTGCATATAATTGAGTCATTCCCTCATTGAAGATCATTAGAATTGTTTTTAATATTTTGCTGTTTCATATAATCTTCAACAAAAATCTGGTACATAAACTTTTTGCCAACTGTAGGTAACATTCTTAAGAGTGGAATTGCCTGGTCATGACATATGTGCATTTTAAATTTTGATAAACATAGCCAAGTTCTTTTCCAAAAAGTTTGCGTCCATTTACCCTCCCATCAACAAGGTATGAGAGTTTTAGTTTCCCCCAACCCCTTATCAACACTGAATAGTACAAAACTTTTTAATTGTAGCCAGTCTAGTAGTAAAGGGGAAGCAATAACTTTCAGGTTTGGGCCATAGACACTTTGGTCTCGTGGAGGGGAAAACACTACAGCTAGGATTCTTTGCAACCATTCTCACAGGACCACCTGTTCTTGCAGAGGAGTTTGCTTGTCTAATTTATTTTCTATTTTCTCTTCCATTCTACTACATTCCTACTAATTGCAGGAAGTAATGTCTCTCAGTGATTATGCACATTGTACTTGTCCTTTTCTGCTTACCATTAAGCTGGGGAAAAAACAAAAAGCTGACCCAGGTAGTTCTTCCTGACTTTGGTGAATTGTGGAGAAGGAGGAGAGGCTTTGAGCCTTCCCCCGCCCCCTCTTTGAGTTTATCTGTTTTTCCATAGTATGCCTCCTCACTATATAAATTGGTTTTAAACTGTGGGTGGGGGGCAGTTGTACCTAAGCTATTGTGAAGGACCGTGTCCCCTGGATTATTTTAACAGGGGAGGAAGTGGTGGCAATAGTGTGGGTGGATGGGGTAGAGAAATGGGTAGTCACTCCATGGTGATTTTTGGGATCCTCTGTCTCCCTGACTCCCATATTCAAACATTATGATTGAGAATACTTCCATTTCCTTTGCTTTATTTCTGACAGTGTACTTCTGCTGTTTTAAAAAATATATATATTTTTTGGCTAATTTTGTTAAGTTTGGGAGAAAGCAATTCAATTATACAGCTTCACCCTATCATAAAACCCCAGAAGCCCCTTTGTATATTTTTCACAAGCTTAAAAAGATAAATACACCTGTTAAGATGTATACATTTTATTTTCTGAATCAGAACATCTCTGGTGTGACTCTGCCAATTATTACACATACTGCTCATTATCTTTCTATCATACACACCTGCTACTGCCTAGCCTTTCTTCTTTTTATCAAAATGTTCATGGAGGACTATCTTCTATCCCCTGTATGTTCATTCCTTTCTGGAGTTTATGCCCTGGAGAATATAAATGTTTTTCTGTGATTTATTCATTTTCCTCAGAAATACTTTTTCTTGCTCTGCCAAAGCTCATCACAGAAAATTAATAAGGGTGATTAAAGTCATATAGTCCACCAAAATGATAAGAGGAAATATGGGAATTTAAACAAATTTTGCAAGAAAATCATATTTTTTGCATGCAAAACAGTACAATTAAAGCTATTCTTGCAGTTCTAACTCTAAAGACCCAAGGCAAAATGTAAATGTTTTATAAAGAAGTTTAATACACTATAAATACATTCTCTAGGCAGATCCATAAAATAATCCATGGTACTAAGTTACCCCAAACTTCATTTTATTGTTCTTCCAATAATTTCATTTCTGGTTCAATGCTTTCTCCTTTCATTGCATGACATGAATGAGTCTTTTGATGGGCACTTTCTTTGCCATTTTAAATAGTTTTACTTGGTTGCTATAGCACCTAAACCAAGGACATGACATTTCTGTATTAGGCTTTTAAAGAATTATGTTTCTTTCTGTCTCTAAGTGTGTGTGTGTGTGTGTGTGTGTTTATATACGCACATATATTAATAATTCACCCCCCCAACCCCCAGCTCCCTTGGAAGCATGTTCTTTTCCCCCTGGAAGACCATTGTTGTATTCAAGTGAAGAATGCTAGAATAGAATGGTATTGTAATTAATTTGTTTGCATCTTGGTAAATCTTCTTCTCACCAACAGATAAACAATGGCAGGCATATAAAACAATTTTATATCTACATTGACTCATTAATTTTCAAACATCATTGGTAATTAACAAATAAAATGATGTGGGGCCAGGTTGTATTAGATAGTTTATGATCAGCTTTTGTTTCCAATATATTGAAATTTTAATTTGATACTAGGAAACATGTTAGGAAAAAATGTTTATTTTTTTACTTTGAACGTCAAGTTCAGATCTCTTTTTTGGTCACTAATTTTTAGATCTGAGCAAAGGATTAAAATCAGAATGACACTGATTTCAAGTAAAATGAAATAAAGAATGGAAAGCTCAAATATTCTCTTAGGATAATTTGGAATCTGCGAGATGAATAACATTACTTAAAACACTATCACCCTCGGGCGCCTGGGTGGCTCAGTCATTAAGCGTCTGCCTTCGGCTCAGGTCATGATCCCAGGGTCCTGGGATCGAGTCCCACATCGGGCTCCCTGCTCAGCAGGAAGCCTGCTTCTTGCTCTCCCACTCCCCCTGCTTGTGTTCCTGCTCTCGCTGTCTCTCTCTTTGTCAAATAAATAAATAAAATCTTTAAATAAATAAATAAATAAATAAATAAATACATACATACATACATACATACATACATACATACATACAACACTATCACCCTCAGTGAATTGGCAGTTTTAGTTAATATGCTGATTGTGACAAAAATTATTATAAATTCTATGCTTTAGTCTCTATCACATATTTACTTCCATCTTTTGTTGTTCTGGAAGAGAATAATTATAATAATAACTACTACTATCTTTTCATGAGCATTTACTCTGTGGTACACATTGTTCTAAGAGCTTTACATATAACTGCTCATTTAATCCTTGTAACCAATTCTATGGAAAAGGTATTATAATTATTCTCATTTTTCTGGTGAAAACACTGAGGCACAGATAAGTTAAATATCTTGTCTATGGTTCAAAGCAAAGAAGCAGGAGAGCTGGAATGCAAACTAGAAAGAGTGGTTCCAGACCCTAAACCTTAATCATTAGAAAAGAAGTGTGCTTAGGTCATCTATACCTTTGTCTGAACCAGGCTACTTTTTAACTAGCTATGCTACCTTGAGCAAATTTCTCTATCCCTCAATTTCCTCTCTAAAATGGTGATAATAATGCCTATCTCATAGAGTATACTGAGAAATAAAATTTAGGTGTAAAGCAGGTAGAACAGGCCTTGGCACATGAAAAGCAGTCAATAAATGGCAGTTATTATTATTTATTATTATGGTGGTTATCGCCTCCTAATATGATAAATTTTCTTCTGTGAACATGACAGCATAATTATGGTTTTCAGCAGCTTTTCTATGAACAACATGCATGAATATTAGTCTTATGATATGAAAAAAAAATTCTTGTTTTGGTCTCACAACTGAAAAGGTTCATAACTTTTGGCAGAGACTAGAACTACAATCTGCAACCAATGTAAGAAAAATAATACTGTACTAATTAACACGCATGGGGAAGGAGCAAGGACAATACTGCAGAAGTTTCCAAAGTTGACCATGAAGCTTTAATACACATCTTGAGCCAGAGATATTCGGTCATTCCTCTGGGATTTCATGTTACTTTTGTACATGACCTTATTATAATGTTTCACACATTACACTGTAAAGACCCATAACAACACCTCTCACTAGTGGCTTTATTCCTAGCACCAAGTATAGCACCTAGCCAGAGAAGGGACTCAACAAACATTTGGTGACTACACATATCACACAGTGCAGAGAATAAGCCTGAAGGCTTTGGGGACTGATGCCTTTAGTTTGGAGACTAAGTCTACCACTCTCTACCTATGAAACATTCACTGGTTATTTAATCTAAACCTCAGTTCCTTTTTCTGTAAAATGGAAATAATTAAAACACTTTCTATATAGGACTGTGGTGAGCATTAATGAAAGTGATACATGTAAAATGGTTAATACTATGTCTCACACATAGTGAGTGCTCCTCATGTTTTCCTTTCTCCTCCCATTACAGTAAACATAAATGAGTCAAAAAAGCATCTGGATTTCATCATTCTGTGTTGCAAGATACTACCCTGTGAAATATTTGGATTCAAAATATTCATTTCACTGAACACCCTTTCTTTCATGCTGCTTGTCAATATAAAGACTTTTTGATATAACATCTTTATATATAAAGTGTAAGTGTATATGAACTGATGAGATTAACAATCATAACATCAAATTTAAAGCACATACATATGTATAAAGTGTGAGGGCCATTATCTATGCTATTCCATCCCGCATAGCTAACATGTAAAAGTTACATAACTAACAGTACTTTTTCGATATTTTTCCAGTGGCTTTTTTAGAGATATTCTTGATAAAAAAAGATGAGGTCTGTGTTCATAGAGAAACATAAGTAAAAGAACAAAGAATATCACCAATAGCATTATGAAATACTAATTCTAAAGTTATTATAACAAATGAATGTATTAAATGAGTTAGTATTTGTATAATATTTAGAACAGTACTTGGTATACCATGTTGAATATTTATTATTATTAAGTTTGCCAAAAGCAATGCTTCCAGTTAAAAAGCATAGATGGGTAATGCTGTTTTCTCACAGATTGGAATTTTTCACCTCATAAAAAAAGACCACGAGTAAAACTAAATAAAGGTAGGCTTTTTCTTAAGGAAACAAACGTAAAAGGAATATAAAACAATCTAATCGTTTAATGGAACAGCTACTTTTTCTGCCAAGAACTCACTTAAATTATCCCATTAGCTTCTGAAAACATTATATTTGGCATTAAGCTTTCCTTCTACCTCACAGAATTTAGACTTTTTAAAAAGATAATGAAATCACTTTCAATTAATACCAAGAATTGTTACAAAGTGGCCCCTATGTTCTTGATTGACTGCATTCTGCATTTTGTCAGTATTATTTCTTCACTGCAAATTTTAAATTTGGCTATAAAAAGTATAGACATGTGTTTACCTTTTACAATGCCTCAGGGAAAAAGAATGACAAATGGATGAGACACAGATTGAAGCCTTTAGTCCTCATTTTTAGAATGTTTTATATTTCAGTGCCTTTACATTGGCAAATCTTAATTCAAGATAATTTTACATTTTTCCTCATGCTCAGTATAGGAAAATCTCAATACTGTCATCTGGATAGGCTATTCAGATAATAGAAATCTTGAAATTTTTAGCTGCAGGGCTTCTAACTCTAAAATCATTTGGCCCCTAACTTCATATTTTTCAACGTCGATGCTTTTCAAGACTGATGAGATTAACGGAGATTTGGGGTTAATAAATACCGCACACAATATTTTTTTTTATCTTATTTTATCTTCACAATACTCACGAGGGGTTAAGCAAAAGAAGCAATTAATAGTCCTTGTATTACCAAAAATGTCTCCCTTCACCTGCTTCTGCATCCTCCCTGCCTTGGGCTTCCCAATATTGATGGTAGAAAGGAGAGTTCAGTAGTGTGCCTTTTGTCACAGATTAAACTCAAAAGTTAAACCAGCATACTTACAGCATCTGGTTTGAACACACATTTGTGTCTTTTTCTGTCCTATCCGCTGTGTGGTGGTGATGTGGTCAGCAAGGAAAGTGAGGAGGTGGGTGCATCTCCTTCATAAGTCACTACCTTATTCAAGCAGAGCCTGGTTCATCTGACATGCCATGATCACTACCTCATGGATAGGCTTAGTCAATGACTATAAGACATTGCATATGAGGGGGGAAAGCTGGTAACTGGACAGAAAGAAAATGACAATATTTCATTTAAAACTGATTTTACAGTGAAGTCATCTCTCCATTTACCATCATTCAAGTTTTTAATGACGCAGACACATAAACAGTGGTGTCTCTTGTCCTCCCCAATTCAAACACACACACATATTCAGAAACCCAGCATCCTTGATGCTGCTCCCATGGTAACTGTCATAGAATAAAAGACAGAGCTTTTAGAGAACCTCTTGGTTGGCAAGTCAAATGAGGAGAGAAGCTATGATCAGCAAGAATAATAAAAGAGAACTGATGCCAGAGCTGAAACTCAAAGCTGCCTAAATAAGCTCAGATGACCCCAAAAGAACTTTCACCATGCTGCCTAGGGAGGTCATTTCATGCTATTAAACTATTTGAAATTTTATCAGATTGAAATGTGTGTGTGTTAACAAGCACCTTCCCATTAAAAGCCTAAAAAATTCCAGTCACGAAAAGGAATTAATAGGCATTCATGCACATAGTCGTGTGAATTATTTCATTGCAAAGGCTGCTTTTCTTCTAAGAGTCACTTGAGAAACAAGGCTCAAAAAATCTGAATTTTGCCTGGGTGGAAGGGAATGGCAGACATGAAAATTGAGGTTATCCTGGAGCTGAAATTTCCTTAGTGAATGGTGAGGTCTGGAGAGTGGTGTGAGGAACCTGGGAGAAAGAGGGGTACCATGTGCCTAAGCAGGTAGAAATTTCCTCATAGCCTGGAAGATTCATGTGGAATGACTGTTTTGGATTTTAAGGAGATGACAAAGATACGTATCAGATTTGATTGCAATATTCACAATTAATTTAATAGCATATCAGCTCTTTTTAAAGAAATGCAGTCCTTAAAAATTTACATTTGGTAGATACACTTGGTAGCTCAGCAAGATCATGGAGCTAAACGTTCATCGTAAGTTAAAACAAAATTATTGAAAAATTTTGATCTTCTTAAGCATCTCCATTCTCTTAGATATTACCTTATCACTTTCTAAAAAAAAATCAGTGTTTTTTTTTTAAATGATTACCCCTGTTAAATATAAATTCTAAGAAATCAGAATTAATTTTGTAAATTTTCTTTGGCTTGTAGGGGTCTTTTTGGGGGGGGGGGGATAAAGTGAACAAAGGTGATTTCCCCCCCCAGGGCACCTGGGTGGCTCAGTCGTTGGAGCAT
This sequence comes from Mirounga angustirostris, assembly GCF_029215605.1. Classification (NCBI taxonomy): domain Eukaryota; kingdom Metazoa; phylum Chordata; class Mammalia; order Carnivora; family Phocidae; genus Mirounga; species Mirounga angustirostris. The sequence continues at coordinate 83,131,144 of NW_026991720.1, read as the reverse complement.
CGGACTCTTGATTTTGGCTCAGGTCATGATTATGGGGTCATGGGATCCAACCCCTTGTCGGCTCCACATTCAGTGTGGAGTCTGCCTGGGATTCTCTCTCTCCTTCTCCCTCTGCCCCTCCCCTGCTCACACTCTCTCTAAAATATAAACAAATAAATAAATAAAATATTAAAAAATAAAAAGGTGATTCCCCCTTATTTTACTTGTCAGTCTAAGCATTAAATACAGACAGCCACAGTACATGCCTAAAATCATGAAATGGCTGCTTTTTAATCACGAATAATTTCTATAACTTCTCATTGAAGTGGACTTAATACTTTTAAATTAGAAAATAATTTCTATGTATGACTTTTTATGAGAAATGTGGGTATTAAAAAGTATTGCACCACTTATGTCCAGGGAGAGGTGACATTTATGAAGCACCTGCCATCTGCCAAGTCCTGTGCTATGTTATTTCACTTAATACAACACCCCTATGAGACAGATATGCAACAGGAAACCAGGGACATCAGAGAGTTTATGGTGGATAATGCACAGTTCTACATTTCAGTTGCCATTGTCACTTTACATCAAGGGCAACTTGAGGCAAGAACTAAATGACTTAACATCATTTCTAGTTTCTGAAGTGAAATTGGCAATTGATTACAATGAATAGTGTTGATGATGAAGGTCATATTGATAATGGTAAAGTAAAAAAAATATGAAGACATACTCATCATAGACTCCCAAAGTTCTTTACATAAACAATCTTTAAAATTTTACTAGCCTCTTACTGCTATGCAGAGTTTAAAGGAAATGAGAAAACCAGGAAATAAAGAAAAAGAACAAAAGCAAGCATCATGCAAGAGGTGAAGAAAAGATTTAAAAATCCTTCAAGATGAAGTAAGTTTACTAAAATGTCATGTTATTTTGAAATTAAATACATGCTCTAAGTGGAACTTAGATAGCAACTCATTGAGATCAGTTCTCCTGAAACTCATGCTTACATTATTTAAAGCACATATTCTTCATAAAGGAAGCCTCCTAACCAGTGAACACACACATACACGTACACACACAGTACACGATATAAAAATAATATACATCTGAACAGTTAACTCTCTAAGTTACCTCTCAGAGGAAAGCCTAGTAACCACTTCACTGAGTTACTCCTGCTTGTCACACCGACTTATTAATTTGCTGGATTAAATGGATCCTGAACCACGTCACATATGTCATGTCATCCTTCATTTTCTCCTAACAGAATCTCTGCCCAGGATGCTTTGACAGGCAAGGAGAACAAAAACCCTGTATGTGTAAGCTTGGTGCCCTATTTTCAACTTCCAGGTAGGCAGTTATGTAAACAGTCGTCCCTCTGCCCCCCTCAGGACTAGCACTTGCTTAAAGGGGTGGGATATGATGAGGCTGCAGCATTACGCCAAGTTACATGGTTCTAGCAGGCTGGGAAAACTAATGTGATGTCTAAAATTAGCTTAGAGCAAATTTTATGACATTCTTCTGTGGTAGATAAGAAACTGTTTTTGGAAATTATGCAGAGTGCCTATATTCAAGGCATATATGACCACAAATAATTAATCTAGAAAAATATTGATAATATTAAATCAAATTCAAATCTAAAGATAATCTGGAAAAGTAAATCAGGGTGACAAAACATCCTTCATTAGGTTACCCTGGCAGCAGACAACATACCTACTCAAGATTAATCAATAATGAAGAAAAAGCACTGTGTTGCCTTCAAAGATCCAAAGTCTCTGTTTTTTCATCTTAAGAGGCATAGATATAATGAATTTTTTTCCAAGCCTAGCCTTCTTGTTGTCTGTCTGATGACATGGACAATAAACACCACAGGAGATCAGACCAATGTGACTAAGTGTCCTCAGAAGAAAGCTTTGTGGAAAGAATGGAACTTGAATTGCTTTCTGAAGCACAGATCATATTTATATAGTTGGATCATGGAGACAGACAAGGAAATAAGTTGTTAGGACTGAGTTTGGCACAGAAGGAGCTGAGAATTGGTACCTAAAAGCAAATTGTTTCGGCAGGCACAGTCATATCGTGGAAGACTTAAAGTCAAGGCTAAAAATAATTTTTGTTTTTATTTTTTTTCTCTACAAGTCATGGTGAGCCATTGAAAGCTTAATACATGGTATTTTATAAATAGGTATTTTATGAAGCTTAATTCTGTAGCAGTTTTAGAACAGATCACAGTAGGCAAGGCAAAGGTAAGACTCTAGGCATGAAATGGAGAAGGTCTGGATTGGAGTATTAGCAGTGGAAATACAAGGGATGAATTGATAAAGAATAACTTCAAAGGAAAAAATCCACTTGGCAGTATGTGAGAAATAACTGATTCCTTTTCAAGTACATTTCCCCCCAATGTTCAAAATTAAAAACAGAATCTATGTTGAAGTCCTATTGATGAGAACAAGGACAACTATTATATTTAAAATGGCTCACCCACTCTAATATGACCCTGTGAATGAATCAAAGCTACCAAGGGCAACACACCAAAACCATGCAGTCTTGCTCCAAAAACAGTTCACATGAGGACATGCATACCAAATAAATTGATATCCACAGGAAAAGACACAGTCCTTTTATGACCTCATATTGAACAACAAGATATATTCCGGCATGAAGAAATTTATGTCTCTAAAAACAAAATGGAATTCAATGAGCCCTTCAGTCACCTAAAAAATATTTTGGTAACCTAAGTGTCACATTACTTGAAATCCAGAATTTAGCAGTATGAAAGCAATAAATATTTGAAAAGTCAGAATGGTTTTCGAATGAAGCATTATGATGTTAAAGTATTTATAGACTCTGAAGAAGTAAAAGTAGAGAATCATTGAGTCATACAGTTGGAAAGGCCAAGTATGATAGATTATATTACAGAAGATTTCTGTAGGACATCTAGTTTAACCTCTTCTTGGAATGCAATAATTTATTTTAAATCATTTCTGACAGGCAGTTCTATTCTGCAAAATGAAAACCAGTCTCTTCCACTGGACAACTCTAATGATTACAGGCCCATTTTATCTTTCTCCCAAAACTGTCTCCCTCAACATCTATTTAATGGTCTACTCAGGTGTTGGGAAATGCATAAAACAAGATTATTCTTCCTAATACATGGTAGTCCTTTAAATATTCCAAACTTGTCTTTACTAAAGATTTTGTCAGAAGAAATGTCCCAGATCCACTACTGATTATAATGAAAAAGTATTTTTCTATAATTATTTCCATGAGAAAGGAGATCCATAAACAAGGGAGAATATGTGTCTGTGATCCACATGCTTCATGTAAATTATCTCATTTAATCTTCATCAAAACAGATGAATCAAAAAAACAGATGAAGGAACCTGGTTCTCATTTATGTTGTTTTTAAATGGATTTTTTAAAGTGTTGTTATAAGTTCATTAACAATCTTTGGAATTAATTTGAATGCTTGATTTTTTTCTTTGATTTTTAATTATTCAAGCTTAATTTCCAACTTAGCAATTAACATTTCATTGTGTAAATCTAAAGAAAGGTATAGGGTAACTCTAGGGAGGAAACACTTGCTGACCACGAGCACTATTCTAAGGACATTTTATATATTGTTTCATTCAATCCTCCTATAATTCTATGAGGTAGATACCACGATACCCATTTTACAGACAAGGAATTTGAGTTCACAGAGACTAAGCAATTTATCATTGATTATCCCGGCAATACGATTATTATGGTAGTAAGTGGTAGCTCTGGTGTGCACACAGCTTGACTTCAAAACCTCTGCTTTTTCCATTTTAACAAATGCAGATGATAATGGCACCCTACCTCATAGGGGTGTTAGGAGGATTAAAATGCCAGTGCCTGGGAGTCAAGCAAGCACCTGCGTAGTTCTGCATAGTGAAGTCTCTTCTTCCTAGTGAAATCTACTTAGCTTAGACTGTGTTCCTAGGGAGTTAGCTATTAATTCCTCAGAAAGTGTTATCAGTAAACATGTTTTCCCACCTGCATAGTATCCTGGAATTGTGACATTGGAAGTCTTGAGTATGCACCACATTTTTATTTTCTAATGGAAAAGGGCCAGGAATAGGTACTACTACTAATAAAATCCTAAAATGTTTTTGCTGACTCCAGCCTCATCTTTACCCCAACGCCTCTACTAACTGGTTCAAGCTTCACTCTGATACCTCAGACAAAATAGGAACACACATCACTGCTTAAAAATTCTCCATTGCTTTGGTAATACAGTCTGAGTTTTTTAGCATGAAATAAAAAGTACTGATTAATCTGATCTTTGCCCCCTCTTTCTGTTTCTTCCTTTCTCTTACTTTGCCACAGTAATTGCAAATTGTGGGTAATTCATCCTGTTTCACACTTCTGTCAGCTGCATCCAAATATTCCACATATAACCCAAGAGTCCCACTCCTAGATATTTATCCCAGAGAAATGAAGATAACATACATCTCCACGAAAGTCTGTACACAAATGTTTATAGCTGCTTTATTCATAATCTTTTAAAAACTATAAATAACCCAAATGGCCATCAACTGGAGAAGGAATTGACAAGTAGGGTAAATCCATGCAGTGGAATACTACGCAGCAAAAAGGGAATAAACTACAGATACATGCAACCACACGGATGACTCTTTTTTTTTTTTTTTTTAAGAAGCAACTCTTTTTTTTTTTTTTTAAGATTTTATTTATTTATTTGAGAGAGAGAATGAGATAGAGAACATGAGAGGGGGGAGGGCCAGAGGCAGAAGCAGGCTTCCCGCGGAGCAGGGAGCCCGATGCGGGACTCGATCCCGGGACTCCAGGATCATGACCTGAGCCGAAGGCAGTCGCTTAACCAACTGAGCCACCCAGGTGCCCACGGATGACTCTTGAATGCATAATTTAAGAAGACAGATCCAAGAGACTATATACTATATTACTCCATTGATATGATATTCTAGAAAAGGCAAAATTATAGGGACAAAAAGAGATCAGTGGTTACTAGGGACTGAGGTAGGGGTAAGGAACTGACTACCAAGGGACAAAAGGGAAATTTATCTGGTAACAGAAACGTTCTATATTTTGTTTTTGTTTGTTTGTTTGTTTTTTAAAGATTTTATTTATTTTATTTGAGAGAGAGAGAGAACGAGTGGTGGGGAGGGCCAGAGGAAGAGAGAGAGAGGCAGACTCCCTGCTGATCAGGAAGCCCGATGCAGAGCTCAATCCCAGGACCTGGAGATCATGACCTGAGCTGAAGGCAGATGCTTAACCGACTAAGCCTCCCAGGCGCCCTAGAAATGTTCTATATTTTGATTGCAGTAGGAGTTACATGACTACATGCCACTGTCTAAATTCTTAGAACTGAACACCTAAAAGGAATGGACTTTACTAATATAAGTTATACCTTAAGAGACCTAACCTTAAAAAAAACCATGTTATCTTTCATGCTTGTCCAAATCTTCATTTATTTTTTGAATAATGTTGTTCATTTTTAGACAATGCTTGCCCAGTCTTTAAATCCAAGTCTTAGGGACACCTGGTTGGTGCAGTCGGTTAAGCAACAGACTCTTGGGGTTTCAGCTCAGGTGGTGATCTCATGGTGGTCGGGCTCTGTGCTCACAGCCTGGAGTCTGCTTGAGATTCTCTCCCTCTGTCCCTCCTGCTTGTGCTCTCTCTCTTTCTCTCTCAAATAAATCAATCTTAAAAAAATAAAGAAATCCAAGCCTTAAGTGTCAGTCTCTTTCAAGAAATGATCCCTCAACTCCCAAGCGAGGCTATGGGCTCCTCCTCTGTGCTCTTCTATCCCCTGTGCTAGTTATCTGTTTCTTCCAATGCATAACAATTCAGTACCACTAACACTGCACCACAAGCTCCGTAAGGGAAAAAACAAAGTCTTATTCTTTATATCCCCAGGAACTCAATGAAATGTAAGAACTAACAAATGTTTGTTACATGGACTAAAATTATGTTTAGAACTTTACTGGCTTCTAAAACAGATGTGGAAATTACAGAACATACTTGATTTAACTCAAGTCTATGACCATTGTATAAAGTTTGTTTGCATATTAGAAATAGCATAACAAAATTACTACCACACAGTTTAATTATAATACAATCCTTTAAAACATTTATACAGATATAATTATAGGGTTGTTCTAGTTTGATTTATTTTACATATCTTTGCTGGTAAAATATCTGTTAGATATATGCTAAATACAGGAGAATAAAACATCTCAAAAGTTGTAAAAAGATATTATTTACAGCAGTTAATGTTTTAATAGTTCTTTTGCTCTTATTCTATTTTGAGCAACTTTTTAATCTCAATTTATGCAAATGTGTGCATATAAAATTATAACGCTCTCTGGACTAAGGCAACTGAGAACTCTCATTGGTCAAAGAGACTTTTATAGGATGAAGATAATCCATGCAAATTAAACAGCTCAATTGAGCCTGTTTGTAATATTCCAAATTGCTTACTCTATCTTCTTTCCTGAGACACAAAAACACATTTTATGGCCTGATTGTGATGCAGTGCTGTTGGGAAAAGTTATTATGAGATAATTATATCCCAACAGAATTTGAGGCACTTGGCTGCTCTTTGTATAGAATGTCACCTGAGGGGTGAGATTTCCATAACCACTTTTATTCCAGTAGAGCTATTATTCTGATTCACAGCTTGTTCTGTTTTCAAGCATAAGGCCACTGAAATGATGTTTATCACTCAAAAGAAAAATTAAGAGAAAAATGGAAATGCATGTTGCACTAAGATTATGAATTCAAAATCTAAAACTTACATTATCTCTCAGGTAAAAAATGAGAATATATTTGTGTCAGCAAGCAAAATTTATTGAAAGAATCAGAAGGAAGACACAGCCTGCAATGATTAGACCATCATGATAGTCACCATCCCCAATCATAACATTATCAAGCCTTCCATTATAGAATGGTGGATGGGGACTAGGGCCATCACAGCATTGAAATGGAATGTTTATGCACCAATACCCATCACATGCAAATGATCACTGGTAAATTATAAGACCCATAACTAACTTTTTTTTAAAAAGATTTTATTTATTTATTTGAGAGAGAGAATGAGAGAGAGAGAGCATGAGAAGGGGGAGGGTCAGAGGGAGAAGCAGACTCCCTGCTGAGCAGGGAGTCTGATGTGGGACTCGATCCCGGGACTCCAGGATCATGACCTGAGCCGAAGGCAGTGGCTTAACCAACTGAGCCACCCAGGCGCCCGACCCATAACTAACTCTTATCATGAAAAATATCAAGAAGTCTAAAGGTTTGGAATAAATATGAACTTTAAAATAAAATAAAAATAGGGGCTCCTGGGTGGCTCAGTCGGTTAAGCATCCAACTCTTCATTTCAGCTCAGGTCATGATCTCAGGGTCTTGAGATTGAGTGCTGTGTCGGGTTCCAGGCTCAGTGTGGGGGTCTGCTTAAAACTCTCTCTCCCTTTCCCTCTGCCCCTCCCCTGCCCCCAAAATAAATAAATCTTTAAAATAAAATAAAAATATACATTAAAAAGAAATAGGCTGAGATAGCTTGATCGCTGAGTTTTGTTCCCTTCCCTTTCCTTTATCCATGTGCCCCCCCTCCCTACTTTCCTTCCTTCCTATTTCAGTGACCAAAGATTAATGGATGGAGCCAAAGACAGAATCTCCTTTACCCTAAATCTACTCCTAGCTAATAGTATTATAGTGAAATTTCATTTTAGTTTTATTTTTTTAAAGATTTTATTTATTTATTTGAGAGAGAGAGAATGAGAAAGAGAGAGAGAGCATGAGAGGGGGAAGGGTCAGAGGGAGAGGCAGACTCCTTGCCTAGCAGGGAGCCCGATGTGGGACTCGATCCAGGGACTCCAGGATCATGACCGGAGCAGAAGGCAGTTGCTTAACTGACTAAGCCACCCAGGCACCCCTCATTTTAGTTTTAAAATAGATACATTAGCACATACTTTTTAAAAGATTACTTGAATAAAATATCCATGTCATACTGTGCATGCATGATAATTTTTAATACTAATTTTAATTAGCAAATATTTAATTTGCTAATAACCATAAGCCAATTATTTCATAATGTTTGTTTTGCTTTTAAGTCTCAAACAATATTAGGAATGTTTTTCAGTCTCTAAATTAGCTACGAGGAAATCAAATTATACTGAAGTAAAGCAGACACTTTGAGAAACCTTTATTTTTGCCCTTAAATGGTCAATATTTAATCAGTAGGTTAAGTATCCAATTTCAGGGTTCAAATGCAGGGTGACTGCTACCAAAAAAGTTAGCAGCAAATAGTATGAGTGTTCTTTCATGCAGCCGTATATTGCTGTCTATTATCACTAAGCCGTTGTGTACGAAACCACAAAAAAGTTGAATTGGTCATAAACTTAAAAAATGAATGCATGAGACGCAGTCAGCTTTGCATGACTCATTTGAGGATGAAGGATAATACACCCACTGCAATATGATTTCTTTTCTCCATGAAGTGTGCTGTCCTACTCTCAATATATTTCATGGCAGGGACATTTAATGGTGCAATAAAAATGCAAACATTTAATTCTTCCTGCCAAACACTCAGCGGTAATAAATCATATCACACATGAAGCAAAACTAGGCAAGCAATTTGCTATGTAGTTAGCAATATTCAAAATTGTGTTATAATATACTCTTTATTTTCTTGATTTCTTAGCCCTTTCTTCAGCACATACTACTTTTGTTCCAGTGATGAAAATATAAATATAACATGATGTTACTTCTTCCTTTGATGTCTGTGTCTATTGTTATTTTTGGTGAGAATAAACATTAAATTGTATACTAAACTTGAACTATGGCTCTCAACCACTAGCTTCCAGACTACAAGTAAATTAGGAAAGAGATCTTGATCTCTTTTTATCTTTGATAGAAAAAAATCAAGTCCAAATTACTAACAGTGTTTTCTTTTTCCTTTTCTATTTTTTTTTTTTAACTTAAAACTCTACAGGCTGGGTCATAATTTTCCTCTTGACTTCTCACTCCTTACTCTTCTTATCATCTTTCCTATTCTAGTATTCTAGGTCCTTTCACAAAATGCTGTTTCACACTCTATGATACAATTATATCATATGTAAGGGCATCTGTACTACTGAAGTAAACAAGAATCTGTGCTTAATATGAGCTGGGTAAATCTGTGCCAATTGTGACTTCATTGGAGAGGTATTAAATAAATACTGATGGGATTATCTTGTCTTAGGAAATAGGGAAAAAAGAACCAGTGTCAAGTATATTCATGTAGTGTAAGTACCATATGAAGAACACCAACTTTATCCTGCGTTCATCAATAACTGCTAATTATAAAATATGCAAAAAGGTGTTCTGTGTGCTACATTAAGAGAGATAAACTTGATAATAAATGTTCCCTGGCTCTGTCTTGTGTGAGATCAGCCAGCACGATATAAGCACCTACTTCCAACAACGAAATGTGTTCAGTGCGGCAGGAAAACTCGAGCACATAATCACAAGGCACATTATAGGTGATGCCTTGGTTTCTTTAAGGACAAGAGAGTTAGTTATGTACTGTTAGTGGCCACATGAAAGTCTGAGAGGATTCATTCCTACCTCCTTTAGGTCATTCTAGATTGAAGCAGAAGAGAACCCTGGATCTTCAGACGACTCTACATTGGTACTGAAGATTGTAAGGGAGAGAAGGGACAATGGATTGATGCCTCTGTTTCCTTCTTTGTCTACCTCACACCAGAAAACAAGCCTCTGTTTAAAAGACTTAGCAGTGGATGCTAATTTTACTAGTCTACATGGCTCAAGAAAAATGGATGAGTTATTTCTACTTCTTGTTAAGTTTTGTTACAGGTCTGAGTCAAGACTTTGCAGGAAGTATATGACTATGATATTTTAAGCCAAACATAAAACTTGAACCCTAGATTAGCGTTAAACATATGAAAAGTAAAAAGCAGAAAAGTAATTTATAGTTTATGTGGTATAGTATAGTTTATCCACAGTTTTCTTCAGGAATATCTCTATTGCCTATTTCTGACATCATATCTCATATCTTGAAAGTTGAGGCCTTTTTGTTTTACTTCTATTTCCCTCAAGCTACCTATAAAAGCCATACATGTTCCCAAGAAAATAAGAGAGGAATAGGATAGAGTGATTGACAGTGAAAAATAAAGAGTACAACATTTGATCCACAATATTCCCTTTAACCTACAAGGGGTCAGCATAAAAGGGGAAAATAAGGGCGCCTGGGTGGCTCAGTCGGTTGAGCGACTGCCTTCGGCTCAGGTCGTGATCCTGGAGTCCCGGGATCGAGTCCCGCATCGGGCTCCCTGCTCGGCGGGGAGTCTGCTTCTCCCTCTGACCCTCCCCCCTCTCATGTGCTCTCTCTCTCTCATTCTCTCTCTCTCTCAAATAAATAAATTTAAAAAAAGGGGGGGGAAATAAAAACTGAATTAAAAGCAGTTTTAGATGGGCTTCAAATGTTGATCCAGAAAAAACTGGGACCCTTTCTTATATCAGTCACTACCCCAAAGCTTAAAATAATAAGCAAAGAGGAAAAGAATGACTTGAGAGTTATTTCTACCATTGTAAATTTCTATTATAAAAAGGGTGATGCTGCACAAACAATGAATCATGGAACACTACATCTAAAACTAATGATGTAATGTATGGGGATTAACATAAGAATAAAAAAAATAAAAAAAAGAGCCTATGGCAAAAAAAAAAAGGGTAATGCATATAAATTGGTGTTTAATATAATTATCAATAATATAATTACCAAGTACAAGATTCTGGGCTCTAGTTGTAGACAGAGATAACTAAATTCTTTTTTTTTTTTTTTTTTAAAGATTTTATTTATTTATTCATGAGAGACAGAGAGAAACAGAGGGAGAAGCAGGCTCCCAAGGAGCGGGAAGCCCGATGCGGGACTTGATCCCAGGACCCTGGGATCATGACCTGAGCCGAAGGCAGACGCTTAACCATCTGAGCCACCCAGGCGCCCCAGAGATAACTAAATTCTTAAATATGTCTCTCTTCAGTCATTGATCTGACATAGTTTCTTTGGGTTAGAACATTTTATTTGAAAAATATTATGAATCATTGTTATAGTTCCTAAAACACTTTTAAGTGGGACTTTGTCCATTTTGTTCACTGCTGTATTTTCAGCTTCTCAACAGTACCAGGCACAAACTGGTACCCAATAAACAGTTGTTGAAAGAATGAAAAGAATGCAGTTTGATTTACTTTGGGAAATGGGAAAATCCAGCCACATCTTCAATGTCCATGTAGAAGGCTCTAGGTTTTTTGACATTTGTGGATATGATATAATATATATTGCTTACATTATTGTACAACTAAAACTAATATAATACTGTATGTTAACTATACTGGAATTAAAATTAAAAAACGTAACAAAAGAAAAAAAAAAGGCTAGCCTTGTAAGTAGAAAGTCACTGGAACAAATCACACACAAAAAATACTTTTCTAAAAATATTAATTTTCCTATCCTTTTGTCTTATCTGAAACACCTGCCATTAGCAACTATCTTAAATAATAATTTAGCTGTATTAAGGCAGTATGCTATCTGCTATAGACTGAATGTTATGTCTCCCACTCCCCGAATCATATATTGAAATCCTAAACCCCCAATAGGATGGTATTAGGAGATGGGGCCTTTGGTAAGTGATTAAATCATGAAGCCCTCATGCATGGGATTAGTGTCCCTATAAAAGAAACCCCAAAAGCTCCCTTGCCTTTTTTGCCATGTGATGATACAGCAAGAAGACAGCAGTCTATTGACCAGTAAGCAGGGTCTCACCAGACACAAATCAGCTGGTGCCTTGATACTGGACTTTTCATCTCCAGAACTGTGAGAAATAAAATTCTGTTGTTTTTAAGCCACCTAGTCTATGGTATTGTTATAGAAGCCTGAACAGATGAAGATATTATCTGAGAGAATTAATATGTTTACGGGCTAGTAAGCTGACAATGATTAGTTTATTTCCTACCCAGTCACTTTACAAGAGAAGAAGGTTAAGAGATGTGAAGAAAAGACAACCATTACCACAGGGCTCTGTCAGAGTCTAAAGGGAAATCACAGGAAGGTAGCCAAGGGTTAGTGTCAAGGATTGGAACTCAAAACAATCTTTACTTATTCAATAATTGTGTGTAGGGCCAATTTTACGAAAAATGATTCTGGCGTTTGGAGATAGGAAGTAGCACAGTTTGGAGATAGGAAGTAGCACAGAGCAATGTGGCCTGAGTCAGGAAACCTGACTGTAGTCTCAGCTCTGCCAAAGAGCCGTATAACCTCGGGCAAGACATTTGATATCTTTGGACGTCACATCCCAAGTCTGTAAAATGAAAGTGTCGAACTAGATAGACTCTAAATGCTGTTCCTCCAATAAAATTCTGTGATCTCTTGTCTTTTAGCTGATTTGTCAGAACATTTTAAAATCATTGATTTTTTTTTTTTTAGATTTTATTTATTTATTTGAGACAGAGAGAATGAGATACAGAGAGCATGAGAGGGAGGAGGGTCAGAGGGAGAAGCAGACTCCCTGCCGAGCAGGGAGCCCGATGCGGGACTCGATCCCAGGACTCCAGGATCATGACCCGAGCCGAAGGCAGTCGCCCAACCAACTGAGCCACCCAGGCGCCCAATATCATTGATTTTTTAATAGCATAACAAGTAAAACATTTAAAACTTACTGCTACCATACTAAGAGCACATGATGACAGATTTATTATAACCATATATGCAAAATGCATTTGAAACTTGAATGGACAAATTTCAGTTTATACCTTTAAATAGCATGAGAAAGTAGATCAGAATAACAGACATTGCTTTAATAATAATACATAAAAATGGGTCTTAAAATCACATAAAATATTTCTTTAAAGATTTTATTTATTCATTCGAGACACAGAATACAGAGAGAGAGAGAGCATGAGCAGGGGGGAGGCAGAGGGAGAGGGAGAAGCAGGCTCCCTGCTGAGCCAGGAGCCAGACATGGGGCTCGATCCCAGGTCCCTGGGATCATGACCTGAGCCGAAGGCAGATGATGCTCAACCATCTGAGCCACCCAGGCACCCCAAAATCACACTAAATATTTTTTAATTAGGAAGGCTACTGAGTTGCTAAGAGAGTAAAACTTAAAAGTTCTCATCACAAGAAAAAAATATGTGACTATGTATGGTGATGGGTGTTAACTAGACTTATTTTGGTGATCATTTAGCATTATATACCAATATTGAATCAGTATGTTGCACACCTGAAATTAATAGAATGTTGCATGTCAATTAAACCTTAATAAAAAGAAGAAAAGTTACATATACTCATATATAGTAGAAGATAGAAAATATATATATATATATCCACATGATATATACTAAATATATACCATATACGTGTATATACATACTTAGAAAGAAATACACACACACATATATATAGCAGTTTTGTAAGTGTGTGAGGGGTGTTTCACCTCTCCCTCTCTTTCTCACTCTCTCACAACACATTTTTATTTATTTTTTCTTTTTTTTTCTTTTTTTTTTATTCTTATGTTAATCCCCATACATTACATCATTAGTTTTGGATGAAGTGTTCCATGATTCATTGTTTGTGCACAACACCCAGTGCTCCATGGGTGCAGAATGTGCCCTCCTCAATACCCACCACCAGGCCATGCAGAATGTGCCCTCCTCAATACCCACCACCAGGCCAACCCATCCTCCCACCCCCCTCCCCTCTAGAACCCTCAGTTTGTTTTTCAGAATCCATCGTCTCTCATGGTTCGTCTACCCCTCCGATTTCCCCCGCTTCATTCTTCCCCTCCTGCTACCTTCTTCTTCTTCTTCTTCTTCTTTTTTTTTTAACATATATTGCATTATTTGTTTCAGAGGTACAGATCCGTGATTCAACAGTCTTGCACAATTCACAGCGCTCACCATAGCACATACCCTCCCCAGTGTCTATCACCCAGTCACCCCATCCCTCCCACCCCACCCCCCACTCGAGCAACCCTTAGTTTGTTTCCTGCAATTAAGAATTCCTCACATCAGTCACAACACATTTTTAAAAAAGGTGTGATAAATGAAAATATTGGAATGAATGACAGAAATTGAGGACCTGGCATAGACCCAGGGAGAAGAAAAAAACAATTATTTCAGGACACATAGAGTAAACACTTATTAGTAAATTATGTCCTAAATGGGAAACATACCTCTCACATATACATGATGGCTATATACATTTGCACAATATGTTTTTTTCTTTATATTGCTTTTGAATTTCACATCGGCAAAATAGTATTAATGGGTGGTGAGTCTACTGGTGGTTACTTCCTTTCCTAAAAAATATGAGCAAAGGTGACTAATTCATTTGACAAAATTGTAATTGATAATTGATAGACTCACCCTCACTTTTCAACTGCATTTCTTTCTAAGTTCCAACACCATGGTTCACTAATATTTTCCTTATAAAGAGATATTTCTTATTTCCTCAAAGTCTTATGATTAATGGCTTTTAATGAAGATGGGAAAGGAGGTACACATCCTAAAAGTCACCAGTCAATCGTTTCAACAACTCATCTTTTCATTCATTTATCAAATCTTTACTGACTATAACATACTAGGCATTGGTTTGCTTAAAATGTGACGTGATAAGTGATTTAATAGAGACACTGAAAAGAGCTTTGGAAGGATGGAATGTGTAACTTCTAAAACCCAGCTCCTGACATCCAGAAGGTGGCTTGGTACTTACAGGGAAGCCTTGTTATTCTCCTATAGAACCTAAATAATCCTATAGAGTATCAACTCCAGACAAGCTCAGTCCAAGAACATGAAAAGGTGAGGTCAAACAAGGCCACTTCATAACTTTTTCTAAGCACAGACAAAAACGAGGTCACTGTACTACCCACAAAATGACAAATTTCATTTTCTCTCAACTAAAATGAGTGACCATTGCTTCTTTACCAACAGAAGCTTTATCCTCACTCTAGTCTGCCCTCCCTCTAGATTAGATTTATTGAGATATTCAATCATAAAATTGTTCCCACTTTCTGACAATATCTAGAGAGAAGCCTGCTTTTTCAGACCCTCTCTCAAATCACCCAACCGAAGCCAAAACCTATAAGAGGTTCTTTCTAACACCCTCTTACTGAAATGCCTCATGGTTCCACTGAAAAATAAATGGCATCCTTTGCTGCAAGGAGTAATAAACCCAACCTGTTCAGCTGCAGGTGTGCACCTGGTGGTCTGAGCCCTGAGGCATGGCACTCCTCTGGACTGGCCAGAGGAAGGTGATATCCTCACAGAGGAAGAGGTCCAATGACATAGTCGAGTTCTGGAGAAAGAGCAGGGATGAGGATGGAGTGGAACAAAGAACTGCCTTCTAGGCAGACGTAATAGGAATTGCAAAGGACCAGAAAACAACACCCTTTCCTACTCTTCCACCAACACAACACAGCCTCATACTTCAAAGCTCGGATAAAATTACCTCTTTTCTGTGATATCCCAATTCCTTCAGCCAAAAAAAAAAAAAAAAGTTTCTTTGAATTCTCATGGAACTCACTGTTTATGATACTAAAATAATAATAGTTAACATTTACATTGCCTTCAGCATGTGTCAGGCACTGTTCTAACTCCTTCAGACTCACAATAATCCTCTGAGGTAGGTACCAATTAGTGACAAAGCTGGGATTTGAACATAAGAAGTTTGACTCTTGAGTCTAACCCTTAATCACGAGAGTGTAATGACAAAATTATACCATCTTTCTAAATCTGGTAATTTATCATAAACCACGGTGATATATGTTAGACTCTTATAATATTACTGAATTCTTTGACTGTGAGTTAACATCTCAGATTATATGCTTCTTGAAGAGGAACTTATGACTAACCCCTCGAGTATCCCTCATAGGAGCTACCAAGTCACAGAGACTAGATTAATTTACATTAATCAAATAAATTAATTAATCACATAAGTCACATAAATCAAGCAACTAATTGATCCACTTCATCAGTGCTTCTCAAACTTGAGCATGCATTAGATTCTCCTGTTAAAATGCAGATGGCTGGGCCCCATCCTCCAAATTTCTGAATTTGTAGGTCTGGGGTGGAGCCTAAATTTTGTATTTCTAACAAGTTCTCAGGATGGGCTGACGCTGCCGGTTTAAGGATTTCTCTTCGAGAACTACTGCTCTACATCATTTCAAATAATAAGTGTTATCTATTTAGGTGACACAAAATGTGATGTACACTTCACTACAGAAACATACACAGCCCAAATTGTAGAAATATAGGAAGTTGTATGGGTTAGAGAGTCTAAATTTCATGGATGTGATCAATTTGAGAGTGAGATTCTAATTAATTAAAAATAATTGCTGAACTTATAAACAAATTTGAATAAAATACCTCATCTTCACATATGCCTACAAAGAAGATCACCTCAAATTTGATTACGATTGGGGTGCCTGGGTGGCTCAGTCGTTAAGCATCTGCCTTCGGTTCAGGTCATGGTCCCAGGGTCCTGGGATCGAGCCCCGCATCGGGGTCCCTGCTCGGCGGGAAGCCTGCTTCTCCCTCTCCCACTCCCCCTGCTTGTGTTCCCTCTCTCGCTGTGACTCTCTCTGTCAAGTAAATAAAATCTTAAAAAAAAAAAAATACAGTTGACTGGGCACCTGGATGGCTCAGTCGTTAAGCGTCTGCCTTCAGCTCAGGTCATGGTCCCAGGGTCCTGGGATCGAGCCCTGCATCAGGCTCCCTGCTCCGCGGGAAGCCTGCTTCTCCCTCTCTCACTCCCCCTGCTTGTGTTCCCTCTCTTGCTGCATCTCTCTCTGTCAAATAAATAAAAAATCTTAAAAAAAATTCGATTATGATTTATCCGGAAGAGTATTTTTGACAAGTGTCTCCTTTGGGCTACAATATCAATGAAAAAATGCAATATATCATAGCTTTCAAGTATGAATCGCATTGTAAATACAGAAAAAAATTACCAAATGTTTTTCTGTATCTGTCAGAAAAAGGAAGTCTAGTCACATTGACATCTTTATAGTAATTAAACAACGCACACAATTTAGCAGACTGACAGATAAAGAAGCTGCCTATGTCAGGTCGATTAGCAAACCTCAGCAGATAATCCCCTCTAGAAAGCACTTGTAATTTCTACAGTAAATTATTTATAAAGATCAGTGACTTAAGTGGTCACTGAAAAGGCACTATTTACAAGCCACAAATTAAAATAAAGTATTCATAATAAATTAAAAGCACCATATCAACATCTCATGTAGCAAAACCATAAGCAACAGATCCCAAAGGGCTGAGAAACTCATTATTACTTTATGCCAAGTAGGTGCTTTTGCCAGAGAACTGTCTAATCCTCCCATATTCCAGCTCATCAACAGGCTTTAATTTCACCCATGGTAGCTAGCCAAGCCTGGGTTACTTACGCCTTGCTGCCACCAGACTGAAAGCCTCATGGATCAGCTGAAACTGGCCAATGCATCCCTCCTGTTTCAGGATTTGCTTCATGGGCGTCTGTGACAGTGGTTGGTCATGGACTGTTTGCCTGATTCTTTGACCACTATTCTTGCTCTACTCTTTCAAGTCCTCCTGATCTACATTAGCTGTATCTCCTCTGACCCTTGGCCTCTCATCCTTGTCTGCCCACTTGCTTTTCAGTCAATTGCTGTCCTGATGCTGGGCTTGATGGGACCTGCTCTCCACAGCCTAGGTCTTATGCCACCTCTTATTGACCCATGCTCTTAATTATTATACCTTACTGCCTCTCACTCTGGAGTTTTCTTTATAATAGGGATGCTTATAACCACCTTGTAAGCTTTTGTTTTACTTATTTTTAATATTTTTAAAGGAAGAGAATAAATGATGAGAGGAAAAATAATTGGTTTGTACAGGTGGCTTTACCTTTATGAACAAAACATTAATGTAAGCAAAGACTTCTGGGGTGTTATATAGCACTTGAGATTTTCTTTGGGACCAACCTCTTGTTCCCTCTCTGCTGTCCTCATCTCTTCCTTGATCTAAATCTGTTAAATTACAATTCTGACCCCTTCCAACTTATGATTTCAAGGAAGATTAGGAACAGCTGGTCAGCAGGTCTATTGAATAGCCTCTGATAGACTTGAAGGGCATTATTAAATTGTCCCTGTGCTTTCTCTTCTACAATTACATTTTCTTCAACTTTGTCCTCACAGCTCTCTTTTCCCATCTTTATTCATGTTTGTTATCTTCATAACTTTTGTTGAATTCTCTATATCTCTTCTCATGTGTATACTCATAGCTCTAGATTAGTCTAGTGAGAAGACAATGGCTTGGTGTATCTTACCCCATTTGTTACTTTTTTTTATGCTTCCTTTAAAAAAGTAAACCAATATAGGCTTCCCAGTAGATTTTGCGCTACACAATTATATCTTTGATTTTGGAAAAATTACAAAGAACCAAGTCAGTATCAATCTGCATGTTCTGAAATTGTTTTAGTTTCTTTTTATTCCTGGGGAATCATGTTCAGTCACCAATGACTTATTTGTCTGTCCTCTCACTACTATCCCAAATTCAGTGTTAAGTGAGTGCAAGGATGAAGGAAAAGGAAGGGAATTTATTGTTCTAGCAGCAGCAAAGACCATTGCTGTTCAAAAACAATACAGAACACAAGACAATAAACCACCAAATAGAATCAAGAGTTACCACTCTTTTCTAGGTTGAAATTATTTGCTTTTTATAAAGTAATATCAATACTATCTATCCTGAACAGTATTATCTTTATGAAATGTGTAACTTTATTAACCACTGCTCTTAGGTTGTTTTGAGGCATAAACTAAGATGACAGACATATTCTTCTCTGATGATACCTTTCCTCATCCAGCAAATAAGTGAGAATATTAATTACCACCTGTTTTCAACTCTTAGAATAATTACAGTACTTACTTTTAATTAAGATAATTTTAAATACTACTTTATGGTTTCTACTACTAATATGCTTTATCTGAGGATAAATACTTTTATTAGTTATCTAAGCACATTTTACGGTACATGTATATTATGGGAATAAAAAGAATTTAGTCTAATCTAAAGCTGTAGTCTTTATTTTATTCTCCATACATTAGTCATGGTTTCAGGTTTGTTGAATTGTCCTCTTTTTGCAGTTAATATGCTTATTTTCTTTACTTTGGCAATTAAGAGGATATAATACAGCAGCTGGTACTAAGTTCCAGTTATTTCCATTTTTTGAGTACCTTCACTTCAGGGAAAAAAAACATTTCTTCTAAGTTTAAGAAGAATATTTTACACTATGTACCAGATATTCAGAACTATTTTCCATTATGCATCATGTTCCCTAGGAGCAAAATTCTAATTAAAAATCTACACTTTGATTAATTTTTATTTAAAAATGCAGGCACAGATATAATTGAGAAGCCCCACACAAGACCACCACTCACAGACACATACATATTACAAACAAAGGTATGCTCTAAATATGAAGAGCAACAGGGCAATTTTACTTTCATGGTACTCAGACTCTTAAAGGGTTTTTTAAAAGTTTGGATTGTTTATAGATAAAATTTTAACACCTAATCTGAATTAGCTGTCTCATGTATGCTTTTTTTTAATTATGTTATGTTAATCACCAGACATTACATCATTAGTTTTTGATGTAGTGTTGCATGATTCATTATTTGTGTATAACACCCAGTGCACCATGCAGAACGTGCCCTCTTTAATACCCATCACCAACCTAACCCATCTTCCCACCCCCCTCCCCTCCAGACCCTCAGTTTGTTTTTCAGAGTCCATCATCTCTCACGGTTCATCTCCCTCTCCGATCCCCCCCCTTCATTCTTTCACTCCTATCTTCTACTTTTTTTTTTTAAACATATAATGTATTATTTCTTTCAGAAGTACAGATCTGTGATTCAACAGTCTTGCACAATTCACAGCGCTCACCATAGCACATACCCTCCCCAGTGTCTATCACCCAGCTGCCCTATCCCTCCCACCCCCCACCAGTCCAGCAACCCTCAGTTTATTTCACGTGTCTGTTGGTTATTTGGATGTTTTCTTTGGAAAAATGTCTGTTCATGTCTTCTGCCTATTCTTGATTGGATCATTTGTTCTTTGGGTGTTGAGTTTGATAAGTTCTTTATAGATTTTGGATACTAGCCCTTTATCTGATATGTCATTTACAAATATCTTCTCCCATTCTGTCGGTTGTCTTTTGGTTTTGTTGACTGTTTCTTTTGCTGTGCAAAAGCTTTTTATCTTGATGAGGTCCCAATAGTTCATTTTTGCCCTTGCTTCCCTTGCCTTTGGCGATGTTTCTAGGAAGAAGTTGCTTCGGCTGAGGTCAAAGAGGTTGCTGTCTGTGTTCTCCTTTAGGATTTGGATGGACTCCTGTCTCACATTGAGGTCTTTCAACCATCTGGAGTCTATTATTGTGTGTGGTATAAGGAAATGGTCCAGTTTCATTCTTCTGCATGTGGCTATCCAATTTTCCCAACATCATTTGTTGAAGAGACTGTCTTTTTTCCATTGGATATTCTTTCCTGCTTTATTGAAGATGAGTTGACCATAGAGTTGAGAGTCCATTTCTGGGCTCTCTATTCTGTTCCATTGATCTTTGTGTCTGTTTTTGTGCCAGTACCATACTGTCTTGATGATGACAGCTTTGTAATAGAGCTTGAAGTCCGGAATTGTGATGCCGCCGGCTTTACTTTTCTTTTTCAACATTCCTCTGGCTATTCGGGGTCTTTTCTGGTCCCATACAAATTTTAGGATTATTTGTTCCATTTCTTTGAAAAAAGTGGATGGTATCTTGATGGGAATTGCGTTGAATGTGTAGACTGCTCTAGGTAGCATTGACATCTTCACAATATTTGTTCTTCCAATCCATGAGCATGGAACGTCTTTCCATTTCTTTGTGTCTTCCTCAATTTCTTTCATGAGTATTTTATAGTTTTCTGAGTGCAGATCCTTTGCCTCTTTGGTTAGATTTATTCCTAGGTATCTTATGGTGTTGGGTGCAATTGTAATTGTGATCGACTCCTTAATTTCTCTTTCTTCTGTCTTGTTGTTGGTGTATAGGAATGTCACTGATTTCTGTGCATTGATTTTATATCCTGCCATTTTACTGAATTCCTGTCTGAGTTCTAGCAGTTTTGGGGTGGAGTCTTTTGGGTTTTCCACATAACGTATCATATCATCTACAAACAGTGAGGGTTTGACTTCTTTGCTGATTTGGATGCCTTTGATTTCTTTTTGTTGTCTGATTGCTGTGGCTAAGACTTCTATGTTGAATAGTAGTGGTGATAGTGGACATCCCTGCCATGTTCCTGACCATAGGGGGAAAGCTCTCAGGTTTTCCCCATTGAGAATGATATTCGCTGTAGGTTTTTCATAGATGGCTTTTATGATATTGAGGTATGTACCCTCTATGCCTATACTCTGAAGAGTTTTGATCAAGAAAGGATGCTGTACTTTGTCAAATGCTTTTTCTGCATCTATTGAGAGGATCATATGATTCTTGTTCTTTCTTTTGTTAATGTATTGTATCACGTTGATTGATTTGCGGATGTTGAACCAACCTTGCAGCCCAGGGATAAATCCCACTTAGTCGTGGTGAATAATCCTTTTAATGTACTGTTGGATCCTATTGGCTAGTATTTTGGTGAGAATTTTTGCATCCATGTTCATCAAGGATATTGGTCTGTAATTCTCCTTTTTGATGGGGTCTTTGTCTGGTTTTGGGATCAAGGTAATGCTGGCCTCATAAAATGAGTTTGGAAGTTTTCCTTCCATTTCTATTTTTTGGACCAGTTTCAGAAGAACAGGTATTCATTCTTCTTTAAATGTTTGGTAGAATTCCCCTGGGAAGCCATCTGGCCCTGGGCTTTTGTTTGTTTGGGAGATTTTTGATGACTGCTTCACTTTCCTTGGTGGTTATAGGTCTGTTCAGGTTTTCTATTTCTTCCTGGTTCAGGTTTGGTAGTTGATACATCTCTAGGAATGCATCCATGTCTTCCAGGTTATCTAATTTGTTGGCACAGAGTTGCTCATAATATGTTCTTGTAATTGTTTGTATTTCTTTGGTGTTGGTTGTGATCTCTCCTCTTTCATTCATGATTTTGTTGATTGGGGTCATTTCTCTTTTCTTTTTGATAAGTCTGGCCAGGGGTTTATCAATCTTGTTAATTCTTTCAAAGAACCAGCTCCTAGTTTCGTTGATCTGTTCTACTGTTTAGTTTCCATTTCATTGATTTCTGCTCTGATCTTTATTATTTCTCTTCTCCTGCTGGGTTTAGGCTTTATTTGCTGTTCTTTCTCCAGCTCCTTTAGGTGTAGGGTTAGGTTGTGTACTTGAGACCTTTCTTGTTTCTTGAGAAAGGCTTGTATTGCTATATACTTGTCTCTTAGGACTGCCTTTGCTGCATCCCAAAGAGTTTGAACAGTTGTGTTTTCATTTTCATTGGTTTCCATGAATTTTTTTAATTCTTCTTTAATTTCCTTGTTGACTCATTCATTCTTATTAGTATGCTCTTTAGCCTCCATGTATTTGAGTTCTTTCCGACTTTCCTCTTGTGATTGAGTTCTAGTTTCAAAGCATTGTGGTCTGAAAATAGGCAGGGAATGATCCCAATCTTTTGGTACCAGTTGAGACCTGATTTGTGACCTAGGATGTGATCTATTCTGGAGAATGTTCCATGGGCACTGGAGAAGAATGTGTATTCCGTTGCTTTTGGATGAAATGTTTTGAATATATCTGTGAAGTCCATTTGGTCCAGTGTGTCATTTAGAGTCTTTATTTCCTTGTTGATCTTTTGCTTAGATGATCTGTCCATTTCAGTGAGGGGGGTGTTAAAGTCCCCCACTATTATTGTATTGTTGTCAATGTGTTTCTTTGCTTTTGTTATTAACTGCCTTATATAATTGGCTTCTCCCAAGTCAGGGGCATAGATATTTACAATTGTTAGATCTTCTTGTTGGATAGACCCTCTTAGTAGGATATAATGTCCTTCCTCATCTCTTATTACAGTCTTTGGTTTAAAATCTAATTTGTCTGACATAAGGATTGCCACCCCAGCTTTCTTTTGGTGTCCATTAGCATGGTAAGTGGTTTTCCACCCCCTCGCTTTCAATCTGGGGGTGTCTTTGGGTCTAAAATGAGTCTCTTGCAGACAGCATATCGATGGGTCTTGCTTTTTTATCCACTCTGATAGCCTGTGTCTTTTGATTGGGGCATTTAGCCCATTTACATTCAGGGTAACTACTGAAAGATAGGAATTTAGTGCCATTGTACTGCCTGTAAGGTGACTGTTACTGTATATTGTCTGTGTTCCTTTCTGGTCTCTGTTGCTTTTAGGCTCTCTCTTTGCTTAGAGGACCCCTTTCAAGATTTCTTGTAGGGCTGGATTCATGTTTGCAAATTCCTTTAGTTTTTGTTTGTCCTGGAAGTATTTTATCTCTCCTTCTATTTTCAATGACAGCCTAGCTGGATATAGGATTCTTGGCTGCATATTTTTCTCATTTAGTGCTCCGAATATATCATGCCAGTCCTTTCTGCCTGCCAGGTCTCTGTGGATAGGACTGTTGCCAATCTAATGTTTCTTCCATTGTAGGTTACATATCTCTTGTCCCGAGCTGCTTTCAGGATTTTCTCTTTGTCTCTGAGACTCGTAAGTTTTAGTATTAGATGAAGGGGTGTTGACCTATTTTTATTGATTTTGAGAGGGGTTCTCTGTGCCTCCTGGATTTTGATGCCTGTTTCCTTCCCCAATTTAGGGAAGTTCTCTGCTGTAATTTGCTCCAATATACCTTCTGCCCCTCTCTCTCTTTCTTCTTCTTCTGGGATCCCAATTATTCTAATGTTGTTTCATCTTATGGTATCACTTATCTCTCAAATTCTGCCCTCGGATCCAGTAGTTGTTTATCTCTCTTTTTCTCAGCTTCTTTATTTTCCATCATTTGGTCTTCTATATCACTAATTCTCTCTTCTGCCTCATTTATCCTAGCAGTTAGAGCCTCCATTTTTTATTGCACTTCATTAATGGCCTTTTTGATTTCTACTTGGTTAGATTTTAGTTCTTTTATTTCTCCAGAAAGGGTTTCTCTAATACCTTCCACGTTTTTTTCAAGCCCAGCTTGTATCTTTAATATCATCATTCTGAACTCTAGTTTCAACATCGTACTAATGTCCATATTGATTAGGCCCCTACAGTCGGTACTGCCTCTTGTTCTTTTTGTTGAGGTGATTTTTTCCATTTGTCATTTTGTCCAGAGGAGAACAGATGAATGAGAGTACAAACTGCAAACAGGGTAACTACATCCCCAGAAAATACACACTAAACAAATCAGAAAAGACTTGAAACCAGGGGAAAAGAAAGGGAAAGAAAGGAAAAAGAAAAAGATAAAAACAAAAACAAAGCAAAACAAACAGAATATGATCAAATATGATCAGGCTGGTGCACAGATCAGTGCCACACACTAGATTTTGGATGTATTTTGGTCTGTTAGAAGAAAGTGCCTCCCAAAATTTTAAAGAAAGAAAAACATATACGTACAAAAATAAGGGTTAATATGATGAAGGCATGGAATATGACTGTAAAGATGAAAATTATAAAAGATTTTATAAAAGGAATTGATAAGAAGCTGTTTGAAAAAAGAAAGAAGAGGATTTAAAAAAAAAGGAAAAAAAGGGAGAGAATGTGATCAGGCAGGAGACTAGAACAAAGCCATACACTAGAGATTTAG
Organism: Mirounga angustirostris; assembly: GCF_029215605.1. Lineage (NCBI taxonomy): Eukaryota > Metazoa > Chordata > Mammalia > Carnivora > Phocidae > Mirounga > Mirounga angustirostris. The sequence goes on along the minus strand of NW_026991720.1, from coordinate 83,106,400 downwards.
GGTATATTTTGATCTGTTAGAAGAAACTGTATCTCAAAATTTTAAAGAGAGAACAATATATATATTATGTATATATATAATATATATACCAAAAGTAAGGGTAACTACTATGAAGGGATAGAATATGACTCTAAAAATGAAAAATAAAAAATATATTTTTAAAAAAGGGATTGATAAGATGTTGGTTGATAAAGGGAAAAAGAAAAATTCAAGAAAAAAAAAGAAAGAAAAGAGAGTTAAAAAAAAAATTAACTGAAAGACTAAAGAATCATGGTAAAAAAGCCATGAATTCTATGTGCTGTATTCCCCTAGCACTGGAGTTCTGCCGTTCTAATTGATCGGTAAACTTGGACTTGGCTGGATGTTCCTGCTGATCTTCGGGGGGGGCCTGTTGCCGTGGTTCCCAAATGTCTTTACCAGAGGCAGAATTGCCCTGCCCTTGCCCAGTCCGGGCTAAGTAATCTGCTCGGGTTTGCTCTCAGGAGTTTTTGTTCCCTGCAAGCTTTCCATACAGCTTTGGAGGACAAGAGTGAAAATGGTGGTTTCCCAATCTCTGCCCCGGAGGAGCCAAGAACTCAGGGCCCTACTCCTCAGTTTGCCCCCAGAGAAAAGCCGCCAGTCACTCCCGTCTCCCCGGTCTCCGGCCGCACCCCATGCTCGCCCAGCCTGTGACCGCGCGCCTCTATCTCTGGCACCCAACCCTGGGTGGAGTCTCCAAACCCAGCAGATCCCTGCGGTGCACTCCCACGCCACCCCTCCCGGGAGAGGAAGGGGAGTCTCCCCGGATCTGCCGCTTTTTGGGTCCCTGCTGGAAGAGCAGTGGCCCGACTGTGCGGCGGATCACGGTTTATGGCAACCCCGAGCTGAGAGCCCGCGCCTGGGCTCCGCCTCTGCAGCCGGCTTCCCTGCTCCGATACCTGGGAGCTCTGCTGCACTCAGGCACCCCCGGTCTTTCTGTGACCCCGAGGGTCCTGAGACCCCACTGTCCCGGAGGGTTCCACCCCCCGCTTAGCCACCAGAGTGACGTCCCTCAGCGGAGCAGACTTTTAAAAGTTCCGATTTTGTGCTCCGCGGCTCTATCACTTGCCAGAAGCCGCCGACGGAGGCCCCTCCCCCGCCGTCTATCTTCCCGAATATCGCCTCAGATTCACTTCTCCACAAGTCCTACCTTCCAGAAAGTGGTCGCTTTTCTGTTCAGAGAGTTGTTGCTCTTCTTTTCTTCGATCTCCTATTGGGTTTGTAGGTGTTCAGAATGGTTTGATCCCTATCCCGCTGAATTCCTGGGATCAGACAAAATCCAGGTCTCCTACACCTCCGCCATCTTGCTCCGCCCCTCATGTATGCTTTTTTAAAAAGATCTTATTTATTTATTTGTCAGAGAGAGAGAGAGAACACAAGCAGGGGAGCAGCAGGCAGAGGGAGAAGCAGGCTCCCCGCCGAGCAGGGAGCCTGATGCGGGACTCGATCCCGGGACCCTGGGACCATGATCTGAGCCGAAGGCAGGCGCTTAACCGATGGGGCCACCGGGTCCCTCATGTATGCTTTCAAAAGTAGTGTATGTTGAAGCACAGAAGATGGAATGTAGGTATGTTGATAAAAAAGCCAAGTTTGAAGAGCCAAATCTAGAACAAGTGGGTCATGAGTTGTTAAAATCATGGAGAATTGTCAGGTTCAATCAATGGGCTAAAAATATAATCTCCAAGAAAACTGGGATTCAAACTTCTAGAATGGTGTAAAAGCATATTTATCCAATTGTAGTCCTTTTTTCAAGGGAGACTATATGGTTTCTGACTCATTATTGCTGGCTTTGAAATATTTAATCTGTGATTTTGAAGTCTCTAACTTAAAACAGTGTCTTCTACGTTTTTTGTCATTTTCTAAATTTGCATGTTTTAAAAACTAAAGAATACCTCTCAAAAAAGAGAAAAATGAGTTCTAGATTAGGTAACAGAAAAATCACCTAATAGCTAAGAGTTCAATGTTCATAACTTATTTCCTAAATCTATGGTTCCTAAAACCAATTAGAAAGAGATACAGAGCTTTTTCCTTTGTTCCTGTTATAGTACCTCAAACCGTACTATGTATACCACATCCTCTGTGGCCCTTATCCAGCCTCGTGTGAAAGGAATAGAAGAAAAAACTGAGCCACAAACCTATTTGATTTTTTTTTTTTTGACCATGCGGTGTCTGTGAACTTAGAAAACATTTTCCTCTATTGAAAAAAAACTCATAAATTCTTACTTCTAGGGAGCCTATAAATAAAGATTTTCAATTACCAAGCAACGAGCAAAACTATAGTTACAAGTACTGTGGCAGTTTTTACACGAAGTTGGCAAGCATATTAATAAGGAATGTACTTTCTGAATAGCTCAGGGTTTGTGTAAATGATACTGTTTATCATGCCACTGTTAAAATAACCAACATATCTTAAAGCACTTTGTGTGTAAAGAAATTCATAAAATAAAAAGCACTGAGTTCTGCATGAAAGAATATAGGATATCAATCTCATTTTATCTTATACAAAAGAAACCTTTAGGGTGTTGGTATAGTAAGTGAAGCATACAATTTGCAGAAACTCTAAAGACTGTCATTTTTGTCACATGAGCTTGTATTATTTTTCCAAGAGATTTATACTACTATATTTTTAACTACTATTTTCAATTTAAGGCAGAAGATGAACTTGAGTGTTTCTTAAGTATATTTTAGCCTCATCATCACTTATTCCACAACCTCTTCAAAAAGGTACTTTAAGACACTGCCATTTCCTGTGAATTTGTAGCATTATTTAAAACTGTTAATATTTATCCAATCATGGTAAAGATATCAGTTAGGATAGAAGTATAAAATTATATAAAATTTAAAAAGGAAGTCCACTCTCTCTCCCTCCCTTTTCTCCAGAGAGACAAGCTAAACAGCTCCTCATGTTATATTCAAAATGTTATTCTACAAATTTAAAAAGTTAAAAAAATTATAAGTTTAATAACACAAATAGAATCATGTATACAGATAGTCTGGCAAGTTGGACTATAAGTTAAACACCTTGAAATAGAATACTGGATCTGAAAGTACTTGCATTTGAGATTTTGATAGCTATTGCTAAACTGTCCTTCAAAAAAAGAAAAGGCTACCATCAAAAGTATATGGGGTGACTGGGTGATAGACACTGGGGAAGGTATGTGCTCTGGTAAGCGCTGTGAATTGTGCAAGACTGTTGAATCTCAGATCTGTACCTCTGAAACAAATAATGCAATATATGTTAAGAAAAAAAGAAGAAGAAGAAGGTAGCGGGAGGGGAAGAATGAAGCGGGGAAATCGGAGGGGTGGACAAACCATGAGAGACGATGGACTCTGAAAAACAAACAGGGTTCTAGAGGGGAGGGGGGTGGGAGGATGGGTTAGCCTGGTGGTGGGTATTGAGGAGGGCACATTCTGCATGGAGCACTGGGTGTTATGCACAAACAATGAATCATGGAACACTTCATCTAGAACTAATGATGTAATGTATGGGGATTAACATAAGAATAAAAAAAATAAAAAAAATAAAAAAAATAAAAAAAAATTATGTCAGGGAAAAAAAAAAAGTATATGAGAATAACTATTTCTTCCAACACTGGGCCCTGGAGCGTTGGTGGTATAGTGGTTAGCATAGCTGCCTCCCAACACTGGGTCCTATTAAACATTTCACTTCTTTCAATCTTGACGTTACTCTATATGAGTAAGGGTGAGCAACTTGCCAAATGTTTATTTTTATTTTGCTCTTTCTGAAACTGCTCATATCATTTCATCATTTTTTCTTGGGTTGTTCATTTTTTGCTATTGATTTCTGAGAACTCTTTTTTTATATTTATGATATAACATAAATTATCACATGCTTTGCAAAAGCTTCCCCAATTTATTGTCTGTCTTTTGTTTATGGCATTTTCAACTCTGTGAAGTATTTAATTTGTATATATAAGATAAATCCATGTTTTCCCTTACAGCCTCTGAATTAATGGGATATGTACAGAGGTCATCTTACTACAAATATTTTGTTTTTAAAGTTTTCTTACCATTATTCTCTATTTCTCCCTTCCCTTCTCTTTCCTTTTTATGTTTAAAACTTTAGTCCATTTATAATTCAATTTTATGTAAGAGTATAAGAATACAGTTTTATGCCTCTATAAATGGTTAGGTGGTGTCCCAACACAATTCATTGTCCAGCTTATCTCAATGAACAAAAATGACAACTTAATCACATACTTATCCCTCTAAGTCTGTTTCTTGTTCTTCTCCTCTTTTCCATTAATCCTCTATTCTTGTACTATTGCTATACTATTTTAATTATCACAGATGTGTTGTAATGTGTTTAATATCTAGCAAGGCTAACCTTGCAGGTTAATCTACAGAGTTTTCAATAAATACAATGGAAAGTCAGTGCTCAAAGGGATGCAGAGAACATCCAGTTCAGCTTCTTTAATTTACAGATGGGAAAGTAAAGGCCAGGGAGGTAGGTACAAGATTCATGCAACATGCCACAGCAGTTCATGGGAACACGGGATGTCTGGCTAGTTTCCTAGCACTCATTCATTCTTCTGAACCATGCTAGTAACTATAAGCAAATACATTCCCATAGACATCAATACTTCTCAAATTATTCCTGAGCTGTTTCTCTGATTTTTTCTTCCTATTCTACTTTTTTTTATGCCTTTGAAACTTCACTTTTCTATAAACTTATGTGATTTTCATCACTATGTTTACTTTTAAATACCTGTTTCTCATGAATACTAGTAGAAGAAAATCAGACCTGTCTTCTAACATTCTTTGTCATGGCCTATTTATTTTGTTCATTAGAATCCTGAGTGGGATTGTTCTAATGATGAAAAAAAATTTTCAAAGTGACGCACAATTGAACAGTAAAGTTTCCATTGACTAACCAGGCAGTTACATGCCAGAGGCAGTTATCAGCATGTTAATGTGATCTATGGCTGGCATTAAATGTAAAGCATTGCAAACACTACTGAATGTATGAACATAATACATATACGACTTCCATTAGATTTGAAAAGTCTGAAAGAGTTATATAAAAAAATTATGAAACTATGTGATGTGCTTTACACAATGATTCAGGGACAGAAACTTTGCCCTTTCCAAAATGAGAAAAAGAAAGCTTAGAAAAAAATTAAAAATAATACCAGATTAAATCAAAATAGCAAGCCAACAACTCCAGGGCTCTGGCAGAGAAGTAAAAGCAGATGTGGAAATTGAAGGATATTAAAGTCCAGTAAGTCACTGCCTGGGGTGGTTTCATATAAAGATGCTGGACCATTTACAGAACTAGGAATCCATCATACTCTGATGCCAATTATAAAGGTTATAGTTCTGGACAATTATGCTATCACCTAGACATTTTTAACTGAATTAACAGTTATTGTATTAGATTTACCCAAATCACTGTATTAAAATAAAGGATCTGGCTATTTTCCAGTTAAGTAGAATGAGACACATGATATTAATGGAAGAAAGCATCTAATTTTCCCAAAGTCAAAAGATCTAAAACACCTCAATATAGGCAATATGGGGTGAAAGTTTAAATTAAAATGCAACATCACTTCTTATCTGGAAAGCGCAATGTAGCAGAATGTTGAAAAGGATCATACAGACTAGGAGCTAGCAAGAATTGAAAAGAATTGAAAGAATTTGAATTAATAACTTCCACTGAGAGACAACAGAAAAATGATGCATGCCTCCCACTTACACTATTCTCAGAATTAAATTCAGATACCTCCAGGCACTAGATGATCACTTTTGATACAAACAGTTAAGTCATGAAGTTTTATTTTCCTTTCAAGATAGGTTAGTATGTGAAATTATTATTATGAATTTTTACTTTTAGAAATGTAGTTTCCATACTGTGAACTAATGCATCCAATAATAATGTCCTCTTTCAGTAACAATCATCCATTAATTGCTCAAGACTGTCTCACATGAATTTGGAGCTGGAATTCCAACAAAATGCTTACTTTTATACATCTATACCTTTTCTTACAACTTTAAAGGATTCATTAGTGTCACCTACAGCTTTAAAATATAGTGGGGGTTAATGCATACAAACCACAGTGTGATGACTGAAAAATATCTTTAAAATGTATATGATAGAGGGGCGCCTGGGTGGCTCAGTTGGTTAGGCGACTGCCTTCGGCTCAGGTCATGATCCTGGAGTCCCAGGATCGAGTCCCACATCGGGCTCCCTGCTCAGCAGGGAGTCTGCTTCTCCCTCTGACCCTCCTCCCTCTCGTGCTCTCTCTCATTCTCTCTCTCGCAAATTTAAAAAAAAAAAAATGTATATGATAGAGTCTTTCTCTCTAAGAGCTACTAAAGTAAAATCCATATGTTAAATATATACACTTACAAATACAATTTTCCCCACACCAGAATCAGAAAGAGCCGCAATTTAATATATGTTCCTAAATGTTTTATGATTTGCTTTCTTAAAATAAAAAATAAAGAACAGGGAATAAAATTTACTTACTATTTCTCATTATAACAAAACAAATTGCCTTACCAACATCTGAGTGACATTACTTTAAAAAACAATTCACAGGTGACGAAAGTCAAAAATTTGTATCTTGATTTGTCAAATCTAAACAGTAGACTTCCCCTTCAATTCTGCTTAGGATTTATAAAAAATCTGTTAATATTTGGGGTGTTGAATTTCCTTCCAGTACTTTTCTTACTTTTTTAGTGTTTGTGTGAGTGTCCATATGTATATACATTTGTATTATGAATACTTTTTTTACATTATGTAATGTGTATGCATTTGTATAAATATATATGTATGTTCATATATGTCCCCATAAGAATACAAGACTATAGTTTTGTATGCTATTTAAAAAATACTATTTCACATTGTAGGTCAGTTTTGAATTAATTTTTAAAAGTCAAACAAAGTTCTGATGATGCCTGAGAGGTGGGTCATGAGGTGCAGTGTGATGGAGGAAGGCAGATATGAAAATGCAGATAACAACACACTGAGAATTTAATTCACCTAAACTTCCTAAAATACTGTATTTTGCTTTTTCTGAACCAATTTAATTCTGGTTTGGGTTTATTTTCTATTTTGTGTTGTTTTGTAAGCTACTTCCAATATTTTATGGCAATTTTACTTATTAATAATCCTAACATGGGGTGTGTGGGTGGCTCAGTTGGTTAAGCGTCTGACTCTTGATTTGGGCCTGGAGCCTGCTTAAGGGAGACTCTCTCTCTCCCTGTACCTCTTTTTCCCCAAAATAAATAAATAAATCTTAAAAAAATAAATAACCCTAATGAGAATTTAATGAACTGGAAAGTTAACAATAACTATTTTATTGTTTATTTGCATTATTTATTTATTAACACAAAAATCTCGAACTTTCTATCTCACTGCAAGTATCTACGTAGTAATTAGATGATGTTGGTTCTCCAGAGTTGGAAGATGGATGAATAAATGCTGTTTGTCCGTGGACTGTTTCAGGTTCCATGATCCTGACCCTGGATGATGCCCCCTGGAACATGGGCTTTGTGACTTAAATATTGTATCCCTCCCTGCTCGTATCCCCTGTATCCTCCTCCCCTTTTTGATCTACTCTGTCCAGAAAGTCTTCATATACTTACAGGCATGACTTCTTGCTGACATCAGATACTGTGGGAGCTAAATATATCATGAGCTAAAGATACCTTGATTTTCCAAACCATCACAGTGCCATTTGTTCCCAAATTACTTTACAACCAACTTCTGATTACCCCAAGAAGATTATCTGATTACTGAGCAGTTAAATGAGAGTACTTCCCTGTTCTCTCAGCTAATTTCTCCTCCACTGGAAGGGAGGGAGGTTGGATCTGAAGAACTAAAATAGGCAGCTGCCCAGGTGATATAATTTGAGATGACTGGGAAGAAAAAGTCATCTAAAACTTTAACTCATTGTCCTCCATCATTAGAGAAGCCTTCTATAAGATATTAGAATATTTTTTTTTTATGGTCTTCAAGGACTCCTTTTAAAATGTAGGTCCTCCATGTCGGGCAAGAAAACCATGATCAGGGCTCACTGCCCGTCGGTGGGAGGCCTTCACACAAAGTAGAGACCGGCTGTCTTAGCGTGTGAATAGTAGAAAAAGGTGTCTTTCTTTCTTTCTTTTTTTTTTTTTAAGATTTTATTTATTTATTTGACAGAGAGAGATATAGCGAGAGCAGGAACACAAGCAGGGGGAGTGAGAGAGGGAGAAGCAGGCTCCCTGCCGAGCAGAGAGCCCAATGCGGGGCTTGATCCCAGGACCCTGGGATCATGACCTGAGCCGAAGGCAGACGCTTAACAACTGAGCCACCCAGGCGCCCCATAGAGCCTGGCCTTTTTATTTTTTTTATTTTTTTTTTATTTTTATTTTTTTTAAAGATTTTATTTCTTTATTTGACAGAGAGAGGCACAGCGAGAGAGGGAACACAAGCAGGGGGAGTGGGAGAGGGAGAAGCAGGCTTCCCACGGAGCAGGGAGCCCGACGTGGGGCTTGATCCCAGGACTCTGGGACCATGACCTGTGCCGAAGGCAGACGCTTAACCGACTGAGCCACCCAGGTGCCCGAGCCACCCAGGTGCATCTTTCTGATGCAGCTCCTTGCCCACTCACGTGGTGCCTTTGTTCAGAACACACTGCAGAATCGCACTCAGTAGCAATTGTTTTCAGCCGGCTGCTGGCTACACAGTGATAGAGAGGGAGGACCAAGTGTGCCGCCCCTGGGCGCCCCTACCTGGTTAGCCAAAAACCAAAAACAGCTTAAAATGAGTGCTTGTCAATGTTGCTAGTGGTTTATAATACTGTTTTAGTTACCCGACTTGAGGCAGTGTTTTCATTTATACAGATATGCAAAATCGAGTATATCTGGGTACATCATGTAGGAAAGCAAAATTAAACAAAACAATAGTAAAAATTCAGGTTTACACACTGATCAGTATCATAAATGTGGTACAGTTTAATATCCCTTTAGTTTCAAAGGCTGAGGGCTTGTGACAATGTAATTAAGAACGTGTGTACTTTTTCTTAACTGTCCTTTGTAAATACGTGGCTTTCTGACCACCAGAAATATTAACCTTCGGCATCTTCCAAAGTGAGTCAGCCCTTAAAGACAACCGTCTCACCATTTCAGGGATCTGACACCCAAATGACTTTCTAATTTGGGGATTTTTTAGTTTTCAAATGGAAACCCCAGAACTGGGGTATGGTAGAGACGCCTTAGGTTCTTCAGAATTATCTCTGTACTTCTTCCATCTCAGCGGGTCGGCTCAGTATTTGTCGCCTGTTTGGTCCTCGGAACTTGTGTATGGCCTAACCCTGAGGTTAGTTCTGGCAGGAGATTTTACGCTGGCAACACTTCTGCAAACAAAGAAGAATAACCTACCAGCGAATTTCACAGGGGGTCTCTGCTTTGGCCTCAGTCACAACTGTGACACAAGGCACAGGTTAGATGGTGACAGTGGCAGGTCTTTATTTCCTCTGTCAGCTCCCAGAGAGTTGCAACCACATATGAAATATTGCCTTGTTTAAAAAGCACTTACACATGGTTCACATTGTTTTCAAAATGCTCTATCCACGTCATTCCTACAATCAAGGGAAATGTTGGAGTTGATAAGAGAAGGGAGAAAACTAAATTTTAATAACATCTTATTGGAAGCTAAATCCCCAGCTGGGAACTGAATTTACAACACAAGAAAGCAGAAGGTAAATATGCTGAAGTGAGGCATTGTTAGCAATTCCTTCTGCTTTTTCAGAAGAGCTTAATTGAAGTCCTACCAAGATAGAAATGATCACTTAGCAATCCACATTTGAAAGGCATTTAATGGAGCAACTCAATTCCTAGTGGAACTAACTTTTAAAATAAAAGGGCAATAACTAAGAATTATTATGGATGCATAACAAAATTGGATTCTCATATAGCTACTTATTTCTCACACTTTGATGAAATACAGACTGCTCAGAATATCAGGTTGGAAGCCTCTGAAATATCTGACTCTGATGTCAGGCTAAGTATTCCTCACAAGCAAGGTTCTTGGTTCTTAGTTCCTCTTGTCTGTGACCTGAATGTTTGCAGACATACTAACATACAGTAAATGCTTACTGATTAAAAAAATAAGAAGAATAATAAAAAATGCAAAATACATTTCAAGCTTACCACCTTTTCAAAATGAAAATCAATTAAGGTGGAGTACAAAACTGATAATACTTAACACATGTACATGAAAATGCATTTGGTGTTTTGTATATTGACTGTAATGTATAGATCTTGCTTAGCTGATCAATTTCCTAACTGAGAGAAGTCATTCAGGAGAATGCCCTGTTGGCAGAGATTGAAGCAATCTGTGATCATCAATTACGCTTATGAGTTTTTTCAATCATTTAAAATTTCAGTACATACTGATTACCCATGTGTCTTCTAGACACCATAGGGATACAAAGATGAATAGGACAGAAACTCATAGAGAAAATTTTCAGAAGAATCATTGCAAATATTATTTACGTGGCATATATATATGTATATATGTATATATACATATATATATATGTACATTTTATTTGACACTTGTCTGTGACATACACCAGACAGTATACCATTAACTGGATGATCTACGGAGAATCATATAGTATCTATAAGGCTTTTTCTCCTCTGAAAAAAATTAAAAGGCATTATAGGTCCATTTATCATTATTCTATATATTCTATATTATTCTAGAATGTTCTACCCTTATTTCCTTTCTCCTCTTTGTCTTTTATACCATTTCCCCTGTATTTCAGCCACTTTTCAGATCACTGGCATGCCACTGTTCCTTGAAACTGTCCTTCCTTGGTTTGTTTCCATAACACTACCCTATCCTAGTGTTTGTTTTATCCATCCTTTTCTAATGACTCCTCCGTTTCTTTTATTGCATACTCTGTGTCTTCACATATCCTAACACCTAGCTCTCTGTGATTCCCGCCTCTGGACTTTCTCCCTCAAAATGCTGATCAGTCTCATCAAACACCTCTGTGCTAATCATTTTTAACTTTCTTCCTAGGACCCCTTGATTAAAGGGGCCCTGAACTCTGACATCACATATTGACAATCCCACACATTGAAAACTCAGTTAGATAGCATTCTGTACCATTACATACATGTCGAGTCCATCTCCCCTCATGGACTGTCAGATTCTCAAGTCTAGGGACCATGCTTTATGTCATCATTTTATATGTCTAGCATTTGGTGAATGAGGCACCATAGAACTCCATTAGTAAATCGTTCAGCGGGTAATGGACTTAAGCCTCTGAGGCTGTAAATCTGGTACTTCTGACACATACTAAATAATTGGAATCAGCCTGCCTTGTTTTCTGCCTTTATAAAGTCTTGGATGGCAACCTTTCAACAACATAGTTAAGGCTGCAGGAAGCCAGTTTAGTTTGCATAACCTTGTAAAAACAATTTAATGTTTTTTTATGACAAAGATTTTTTTCTTAAATGTGGGTGATTTATTTTCCTATGCTAGAGATTATAAAGAATGAAAAAAATAGTAATGTGGATGTTATAGTATGAGTGATTTTCCTATGAAGACTGATGAATAGTAGTGGCAAAAGAGATTTTAAAGGCTGTCATGTCACTGTCCCTCCCCCATTTTATTGATGAGAAGCCAGACTTCTAAATTAAGTTGTTAGTTTCAGACAGTGCTTCACAACTTCGGATTCAAGTTAGAATCAACTAGAGTACTTCCAAAAAAATACTGATCGCTGTCCTCTCTCTCTCTCACACACACACACCCTCAGAAAATTATGATTTAATCAGTTTGAGGTGGGCTCATGGCTTTGAAAAAACTCTTTTTAAGTTCTCTAAGAACCACACTGGCTTAAAATTTCTAGGCTTACTGCATAGTAGTTTAAATAGGAATATACTAACTGAGTTGTGATTTCAAACTACATGTGCAAAAATCACTGTTATGAATGATTATTCCTGGATTTTATTTATTTTTTTAAAGATTTTATTTATTTATTCATGAGAGACAGAGAGAGAGAGAGAGAGAGGCAGAGGGAGAAGCAGGCCCCCAAGGAGCAGGAAGCCCGATGCGGGACTCGATCCCAGGACCCTGAGATCATGACCTGAGCTGAAGGCAGACGCTTAACCATCTGAGCCACCCAGGCGCCCTCCTGGATTTTAGAGCTAGCAAATATTTTAACAGTCATTTTATAAATCACTTGAAACATATGTATTAAAAGCTTAGGTATAATTTAAATACAAAGGAATAACACTCATGTATTCACTTTATGAAACCCATTATTTCTATAGAAATTTCTCATTAGTACCTATATTAAACAGCTTTGGAGTTCTACTCTTTGACCAATAGGTGGCACTAGTAATTTTTGTATTAAACTATAGAGCAACCAAATTGCACACCTTTTAATGAAATGTATTTTATATATATCTCTATTAAGACACATTACAAGCTTTAGCTTCTGAAATTCATTTTTAATTTCTCTGCATGTGTTTCATTTAAGTGCTCTTTAATTGCTAGAGCGCTTAGCATAATGAATACTGAAACTATGGATTGATTTAATGCCACAATAAAGATTTTCTACTTTAATCCTTAATTAGTTCACTGAACTTGCATCCATTTAATATCAGTGACTAGGATCTTATTAATGATAATATTACTTCCAAATGAGAAGCAATGCAATCCACTGAATCCCCTCTAACAACAATATCAAATTAAGGTTATGATTTGTGAGAAATAACTTTAACTTAAAATACATTTTGTGTTCATAAATAATTTTTAGGTTTCCTATAAGTTTAAGCAAAGATCCAGGTTAATCTAATATCACAGGACACTATTACTTAAAATATAGACATTTAGTTGAGACATGTGGTCTGGCTAATTAAGAGTTAATTCAGTCTCCTTCTGCTCCTATCCCTTATACTGGTCTCTGAAAACCACTGCTTGAATTGAGTAATGAAAATATATACCAAAAGATATCCATCCATATGATCTTCCTTCACCAAACAGCAAGAAAAATATTAATTAGCGTTAATTCTGGCCTAACTTTATTCCTACAGTGTGCTGGCCTCTAAAGTTTTATTCTAAATTTCTAGAGTTTTCAAGGTTGATAAAATATTAAGTAATAGCTTTTGCTGTGAGACTTAGCTCAGGCAAGCCAATTCTGCAAATATGCCTTTGGTTGAATTGAGTCCAACAAATCTCTCATTTCCTAGGAAAACTTAGTCACATCAAGATAATACAGTCATATATAGGGATGGTTTTTCTTTCATTCTATTGTTTTGTTTTTAAATTGGGCTCGAGATGATATACTAAAAAAGAAGTTTTGAGCCCTGAAATATCTCTTTCAGAGACACTTGATTAATTAGCACAGAGAATTATGACTGAATCACTCATTCAGATGTGAAGTTAGTTAGTAAGACTAACTATCATTGTGTGAGGTTCCCCATATGCTGGGAAATGATTTTTCTCAGCCTGGAGACATGTTTGTGTTTTTTCTAAAAAGATTCAAGAGGGAATAAGCAAGATATAAATGTATGAAGTTTCTCTTGCTCTCTGGGGTTTTGTGCAACTTATTTCAAGAATGATTAAAAATTGAGTGGTAGCAAAGTAAAGAGTGAAGTGGAAGTGTGATTTCATCTATCAACCTAAACCTGGCCGTTCTGTTGTCAGAGTTGTTTTCTAAAGCCTTTCTTCCCTTCAGAATACACGCAATATAAATGGTACATTTTTTTCCATTTTATGGGAGAAAAACAGAACTTTTGTTATAACATGACTCACTTTATCTCCTTGCCCCCAAATCCCTGCTTTCGTCTATGGTCTGCAATCAGACATGCCATTACCATTCCTCTGTGCAGTGCTCTATCAGGAATTTTGAAACCTATTCCTCTTAGGAAATATTTTCTATTGTTTGTTTATCACTGTCTGCTCTCAAGAAAATGGTTCATTTTTAAAATGCTCATTTTTAAAACGTTCTCCCTAGTTCAACCTATTGAACATAAGAGTAAATGTACCTCAACAAAAGTCATAATCCTGAGGTGCAATGGTTTTCAACCTTCAATGCACATGAGAATCACTTGGCAGTAGGGCTACCAGATTTCGCCAATAAAAATACAGGACACACAGTTCAATTTGAATGTCAGACAAATAACAAATAATTTTTTTAGTGTAAGTATGCCCCAGGCTTACAAAATTTGTCATTTATCTGACATTCAAATTTAACTGGACATCCTCCATTTTATCTGGCAACTCTACTTGGAGGGCTCAAAAACAGATCACTGGTGTCACCCTCAGAGTTTCTGATTCAGTAGAGTATGGCCCAAGATTTTGTTTTTCTTTTTTTTACATTTTATTTATTTATTTCAGACAGAGAGAGAGAGAGCGTGAGTGAGCAGGGGGGGGGGACAAACAGAGAAGCAGGCTCCCGGCTAAGCTGGGAGCCCGATGCAGGGCTCAATCCCAGGACCCTAGGATCATGACCTGAGCTGAAGGCAGACGCTTAACTGACTGAGCCACCCAGGCGCCCCAGCCCAAGATTTTCTAAAAGGTTTCTAGGTGATGCTAATACTGTTGGTCTGGGGACCATAGTTTTGAATACCAGTGCATACTGTGTAAGAGTTTAAGTTTGCAAGATACTGGCATTTGAATCCCAAGTCTGCTGGTTAATACTGTGTAAACTGAGTTATTTGTTTGAGCACTATAAACATTGATTTCCCCACTGAAGAAGGCAAGTATTAATCATATTAGTGATGATGACATGTAGTAATTCAGAGCACTCAGAAAAATGCAGAGTAAGTGCTTGATAAAAGTTAAATCACAAGTTCATCATAGAGGAAAGAATTTTCATTAAGTTCTTCATTTCCCAGATTGTTTTATATAGAACACAGAACCACAGCAAGTCAGTGTTGTTTAACATGAAAAAAAGAATTGGGAAGAAAGTTTACTATAAAATAACCCAGAATTTTAAGACTGCTCCAAGACTTAGAGTACTAATAAAGAAAGTGAAACTCCAAGAGAAGCATTTTCCAAACTTATCTGAACATGGATCAACATCTCTTCCTGCACAGAAAAGTATTTAACCACATAGTTTTCCATGAGAAACCAACTTAGGAAATACTGTCATGGTTCACAGGGCATCTAAACACAAAATGACATAATTACAAACAGGTATCACTTTTGCTACATAGAAAAACGTATTTCTTTCAATTATTATTGGTATCCAGCAGAGTTCGGCTAAAACTACAATGCATTCATTCTTTCATTTATTCAACACATTCACTGAACATCTAAAATGTATTCAAGAGAATGATATACTATAATGATACAAGGAAGAATTAAATAAATACTGTCCTTAAGTATCTCAGTCTGGTACTTGAAATACTTAATAATAGGTATTGTTCAAGACTGTTTTAATGTTCCTCTCACCTTAACCAAACTTTAGATAGGTTTCTTCCTAATTATAGTTCCCTGAAGTACCTTTACTTAGAGCACTTAGACTTGCAATTGTAAAGTCTTCCTCTTCTCCTTTGAGATGTAAATCTTCAGCAACCCAGAAATTCTCAAGGAACTAGTATCCCTTTGAAATGTAATCACAGAAGTAGACATTGTCCTATCTCCCAGTCTCTGTGGGAGAGTAGGAGTCTAATAAGAAGTGACAATTAGCAAACACAGATGGCCTAATCACACTGAACAACCTACCCACTAACATCCTCCAGTACTTTCCCATTAACTTACTCCAGCATTTAAAAATCCTCTCACCTTTTGTCTCAGCACATCTGAGTTGAATCTCTCTCTCCTATTGCAATAGTCTTGAATAAAGTCTTCCTTGCCTATTCAACTGGTCTGGTGCAGTTTTTCTTTTATAGTACTAACCACATTTTACCTTGTATATTGTTAATCTTGTCCAGTCCAGTATATTGTTAATGAATCTCATTAGCAACAAAAAGGGTTGAATGTGGTGCCTAATGTGCAATATTTTGAATCCCACCCTTGCTTGTAGGCAGTGGACTTAGAAAGAAAGAGCACTACTTTAGGAGTCAAATGGAACTTGTTTGAATCTCACTCCTACCTGCTACTACTTATGTGGCTTGGGGAAAAATATTCAATTTATATGAATATTGCTTTTTTTTTTCCTAATCTGTAAAATAGGGATAAAATAACTTACTTTTCAGACATTCTCTGATTTAGAAAAAAAAGTAGGGGGAAATGAAGCAGTTTGTAATGAGCAAATAGTCAATCAGGCACTCAGAGAAAAGCTGAGCCAATGTATTGGCTGGGAGCCAGCAAAAATTGCCCAGCACCACTTACTAAATCCCCTAGCACCTCCACAGGATGCTCTCAGCTCATCCTAAAAGAACAAGTCTTTCTAAGGTTCTGGCTCCTCTTGAAGATATTTCCTCCTACTATCCCCCTTCTTTCAGGAGTCTGATTCTTTGGCTTCTTCTGAGTTTCCACACAATTGTTCCCTTACCAAAAAACATCCCCTCATTTATTTCTATATTTTTGGCAACTAGTCACATTGTGTTTTGAATGTCTTCCCCAGATTGGACTGTTTGGGTCTGGTTAATTCTCTACTTAAGCCAAGTCATGTCTTTCTGAAGGAACCAAAGCCCTATGCCTTCTTGATTTCCATCCATTACCCAGAACAACAATCATACTCCATATTGTCATTACTGAACAAGAGAAACACATCTGCAACCTGGGCAGAGCCTCCAGAGGGATTATGTACTGATGTTTGTCATTAGAAACCAAGCTACTTTTCCTCTGAAAGGACAGAGTTGTTTGTCAAAAGTGGATTATTTTGGAACATTATTGTGTTCCACCAGGGCATCTGCTTTTTTTCACTAAGTAAATTGATAGCCCTCTCAAGCCAAAAAGCACCTTTGATTCAACCTCTTCAGTTTGAATTACATGAAATTGACATCTACTATCATACAAAATTTGTAATGGTTGGGGCTTAATTTAATTAGTCCCAGCACTGAATTTTAATGAGGAAGTCTTAGAAGGCACTGATTTAAATTTACTAATGCACACCAGACATGTACCACTGGTACCAAATATATACTACTGGGATCACAATGAAAGTGGTGACATTAAATGAATACATTTCTTTTATTTTTAAGTTTATTTATTTTATTTATTAATCTCTATACCCAATGTGGGGCTCAAACTGATGAACCCAAGAACAAGAGTCTGTGTTCTTCTGACTAGGCCAGCCAGGCACCCCAAAGTGAGTACATTTCTATATGTAATCTGGAATGTACAGGAATTTAGGAAAAGGTTATCAATTTTTTGCACAGCTTTAATTATCAACCAGTATTGAGCAATCTCTATAGACCTAGTACATGGCTACATGATGTAGGATGTTCAGAAACAGAATAAGTCTTAGTCTCTGCTTTTAAAGAACAGTTAGTAAGATACATATACACCTGTGAACGTTTGGGGGTTTTATTTTTGTTTTTGTTTTTTGTTGTTGTTTTTAAGTAGGCTCCATGCCCAGTGAGGAGCCCAATCTGGGCCTGAAACTCATGACCCTGAGATCAAGACCTGAGCTGAGATGGAGAGTCAGATGCTTAACCAACTGAGCCACTCAGGCACCCCATACCTGTGAACATTTAAATACTGACCTAGAAGATAGGACCCTGGAAGACACTTTCTGAGATTACTGGGAATTAATCTAGTTCTAATAGGGGTCAGGTCATGGGGTTGAGACTGTGTCTTGGGAGGACTATAAAAGACATAAAGATACCTACATATGAACAATGGAATCTAAGTTGTAAGAGGTATCAGGAAATCTTTGTAAAGAGAAATAACAAATGAGAGACATTTTAGGAAGGTTTTCCATATACAATGAATCAGAATAAGATTAAAAGAGTAGGCAGACTCATGGGGAAATGATGCAAAATACAGTTTTCTTTAATCAATGGGGCTGGAAGGTGACAAGAAGACACAGTGAAGAATGAAAATAAGGCTTGGATGCAGAATGAATTTCCAAGAAAACATGCCTTAAACGAGATTTGAAATAGGTGACACATCTGTCTACAAATGTACACTTGGGAGCTATACACATCAAGGTGACAAAGCAGGCAGTGAAGTACATAAGCTAAAGAAGTCAATGTGTGCTGACCATGAAAATTATGATAGCCGAGAACTAGGGATGGGTAAGGGTTCAATAAGTTAAATGATCTTCTAGGATAGTGGTTCTTAAACTTTGATGTGCATGAGGACCACCTGAGGACTGCTTGTTCATAATGTAGAGTCAGTAAATGTAGGGTTGAAGCTAGAAATTTAAAATATTGAACAGTAGTCCCAGGTGAGGTTGCTGCAGGTGAACCTGAGACCACACCAGGACATACATTGAAAGAAACTTGTAAAATAAGGGTGGCGGAAATCTGTCTTTAATGCTACAATCTTAGTTTGTTTTGATATCTGAAAAATGATCTTCCTATTTTTTCTTGCATTCTGCTTCATGCTGGTATTATACATTAAAAAACAAAAGCAAAAACCACTGAAATATAAAAGAGGGCAAAAGGTTCTAATACCAAAAAATAGAGCATAAAAATGATTGCTGAGTCATCACTGCAAATTTAGATGTGAACCATTTCTCTGTAGAAGTCTTTCAGAAGTATCCTGGGTAAAATAAACTTTAAGAAAAAGCAGGTTTGTGCTTTTATTGCTACACTGTATCAGAATGTCTGCCATGTTCCCAGTGTAGGTATCTTCAACAGATCGGGGGCAGTATCATTTAAGCTAGTTACATTCTTGGCAAGTTTTATATACTATATAACTTATTCACTGTATAATATAAAAGGGAGTTAGAGTTGTCTATCTAAATCTGGAATGAATATTTAAAAAATTAATCAGTTTCCCACTTTCCATTGAAAGTGGGAAATATAATTTTTATCATTCCTATGAGATCTCTATTTTTTTCATGATTCCCCCCAATTATTTCCACTATAAATTTTTTGATGGATGAATTTAGTACTGTAGAAATTTGGGAATCTATGTGAATAAAGGAATCACTAAAGAGATCTCTTTCTTTAGAATAAAATGACTAATAAAAGCTGTAAAATATATTTAACACAATTAATCCCTCGGAAAATTTTGTGTGAAAATTTCCAAGTTTAAATAGCTCTAGTCTCATTAAGGAATTTGTATTTTATTAGGAATATATAGCCCCTATGAGGCATTGTAAAATCTTATAACTTCAGTTCCCTCTGGTGGCAGAACCTTCAAAGTGAAACTGTCAGCAACTCTGGATAGGGCTTGCATTTATAACCTCTAGATGAGAAGAAATACAAAGGGCTTATTCTTAGGTATTGAGATGGCTTTGGAAATAGCTTCTCACCTACATCCTTGGGGCAAGTAACTACTGGGGAAGGTAGAAAAGAAAGGATGTGATTTTACACTGTTGCCGTTTTTTGTTTTTTTTTTTTAAACAGGGGAAAAAGCACTCCCCTAAAGCTTGAGTATATATTCTGGAGGCTGCTTGGATAGTAATTTTCAAATTAATACAATCTATTACATTTCTTAGACAAAGACATAGAAAAATGCAGTTAAAAGAATAAAAAAAGACAATGCAAGAGAAAAAAAAGATAAAGAGACTCCTCCTCCTTGCTCATCAGCAGAGTCTTCTTAGGCATGACAGAATCATTCAGCAAGGTAGCATAAAGACCTGGGCCCTCAGAAGATTTTATACAGATAAAGGTTTCATTTTAAATTTCTTTCAAAACCAGGGGTGTCTCAGGTAATTTGAGGTAATTGAAAGTCCAAAATCTAAGTGAATTACAGAAGTTTAACAGCTAGTTAAGCTGTAGAACTAGGATTTAACCCCAAACTTCTGACTCTAAACTTATTTTGTGGTATATTATACTTCTCAAAATCAGAGCCTGAAGCTGCGAACAAAAGGGATTCATAGGTTACTGCATAAGAGGCACATGCTTGAAAGAATCCCAGATGTGATCAAATGGCTGAACATGTTCTATTTTCTGTAACATGAAGCTTAAATATGCTACTGATTTTTGTAATCTTAGTGAAATGTAGCTTCTAAAATATAATCATGTGTGCTCTTGCTTCTGAATCTTGAAGCCAAAATATCTGTAGGATTATATATCCCTCAGGGTTCAGAAATTTCAATAATCCAATAGGATAGGGGTTTTACTTTAAAGCCCTTCTAATCCACAGATTTTAAAAGTTATTTGGAGGTATAAATGTCAAGGAGATACACATAAATGCATCAAACACTGTAATTATTTTTTTTAACCATAAATCCTTAAATTTCAACTTTCTCAAACAATAATAAAGCAGGAAGTATCTTTGGAAGAGATAAATATGATTTATTTGTATAATATTCATTGCTGTTTAGATACCTCATAGCCATTACCCACTTTCACTCCTTCCTCTTCTTCAATATTAATATGATTTAGATTTTGTTTACCTTCTTGGGAGAGGCCTTATCCTTCATGGAAGGTGGGCCTCAGCACTAATCGTTAAGTGGCGGAATCCAATCATGGTGATCAAATTCCTTTTACTGGTGACTGGCTCAGATAGAACATATGATAGAATAATGGCCAATGAGACCTGAAAGGAAGTCTGCTAGGAGGCTTTGGGAAAGTTCCTTTGCTCTTAAAAGATGCAGGTAAATGACTTCAGGTTTTAGTAGATTTACCTACTTCTGAACATCTTATTATGTATTAATAAATATTCTCATTGTCTAAACCACTTTGAGATAGCTTTTCTGTTATTTTCAGTCAAAAGTGTATTGATCTAATTTGTCTCTGAGCCTTTATATCTTATAATAAAGTCAGCTCTAGGGAAAATATTAGGTTGAAGCAGGTCAAGTCAGTTTTTACCAAGCTTCTCTATGGTAGATAGACTTTTCAGAACCCAACTTATTCCCATATATCAACTTGCAGCCCTTACTAAAAATTTACAAATAGACATCCACTGTAAAAATCTATAAAGTATAGCCTCTGCCTTTAACCAGCTTCTACTAGAGGATTCCAAATGGTTTGTAATGCCAGATCACACAGTTTTAACAGTGGCTCCATACTCTGGCTTTTTCCAATTTCTCACCTTCCTACTCATAATCTATTTCCTTAGATCTCTTTCTATCTGTCCCCCTGCCTCCACCAAATAGAAATAGAGATTGATGCAATGATAAAGTCAAGTCACAAAACTATCATTCTTATTAAAATAGTTTAAATTATTTAAATCTCAGTGGGTTCTTTTAGAACTTAATTCTGATTTAAGAAAATCAATAACTTCAGTGTTCAATTGTATTTTGTGGCATTTACCCAGGTAATAATCATCTACAACATACACTTGAATTATTTTCATACAGGCAAATATATGCTTGTCCCCTAAGCATGGCCCCTGTTTTTGAACTAAAAGTATAGTAAGTGTACTGGAAGATAAAGGGTGCTATTCACGGGGAGGAGGAAAAACTCTCTTGGCATTACATTTAGTCCCCACATCTTCATAGAAGATTTTTATATACATCTGTATGGACTGAATTTAATGAGTGTATATTCATTTATCATTATATATTTT
Organism: Mirounga angustirostris; assembly: GCF_029215605.1. Lineage (NCBI taxonomy): Eukaryota > Metazoa > Chordata > Mammalia > Carnivora > Phocidae > Mirounga > Mirounga angustirostris. Next base: position 83,084,832 of record NW_026991720.1, on the reverse strand, counting down.
TAAATAATGATAATATAAGATCTCACCAGGATAGGACTGGGAGAGAAAAGCTGGGAAAAGAGTTACATTATGGCAAAAATTTCTATCATCCTCAAAACAGAACTTTCTGGTAGAGTGTGAGAGACTTTGGCCATAAAATTTAAGTGTATATGTAAAACATGAATTGAATAATAAAATGTATATTCCTCTTTCTCTAATTTTATTAAGTTATAATTCAGATTTAAAAATATGCACTTGGAACAGTGTAAATGACAAAAAAAAATATTTAAATTAATTTCTACATAACAAAAAAGCAAAGAGAACTAGAATAAACTCAACCCAACATTTCTTGACTTTCATGAGGTTAATCTACTCCCATATAGTGTAATATTCATTATTTCTTTAAAGTTCCCATTTAATGAAGAAAAAATTTAAGATAAAGTAGTAAAATAACAAAGGAAGAGTGTTCTATAAGCCAGTCAGAAATATTACTCTTACCGAATAAAAACAAATCTCTGCATCCTTTAATTCAATCTATGAGGAATAGTTGAATTATTTCTAAATGCATCTTTTCACTTAGTTTATAGCCCTCAATGATTTTAACAACTCTATCTTCCCATACACACATTGACATTATTATATGTTTAAAAAACTCTTCTCTTTAGAATCTCATACTCTAAATTGCCTAATCTATTGGATTGGTAATAATTTATCAAAACCAAGAAAGTGAAAATACAGTAATACAAATGCTATGAAAGCAGGAAAAGAATACCTTTTATAAGATGAATTCTATCCATGTAAAAAAGTATATTGCATCTAAAATATTTGTATGCTGAATTACTCTTAGGTGGAATTTTTACAAGGTGACCTTCTATTAGTTGCATGAAACAAATTAAGTGCCATTTTAAATATCAATTATTAAAATAGCAGCACTCTCATTGTTGCAATAATAAAAAAAATAACATTGTTTGATTTTAAACATATCAAGGAAAGACTTTATAAAAAATATTTTTCTCACATTTCCAAATCGGGCTGTCCTTCAAAAGTGTGCTTACATTGACTGTTCATGTCTTCTATTTTTATACACATCCAATTTTTTTTTAAAGATTTTATTTATTTATTTGAGAGAGAGAGAATGAGAGACAGACAGCATGAGAGGGAGGAGGGTCAGAGGGAGAAGCAGACTCCCCGCCAAGCAGGGAGCCCGATGCGGGACTCGATCCCGGGACTCCAGGATCATGACCTGAGCCGAAGGCAGTCGCTTAACCACTGAGCCACCCAGGCGCCCCCACATCCAATTTTTTAAGAATTCTTATCAGACTCCAATATGCCTGACAAAAACCTACTCAGTTCACAGTCTGATGTTTATCTCTGATTTAAAACAGCCTTCAAACACCTTGTCAGAATCTGCCAGTGTATTGCTTTAGGCAACAAGTTCCTAACAATACCCCACAGGGTTACAGAGGAGAGTGTTTTCTATCAAATGCAGCACCTTTCCCTTTTTCTTATCTTCAGACAAGTAGAACACCGAAGCCTTGAGTCCCTGGTTTAATGTGGACAGCAATACATTTTACTGCAAGAAGTACACTCACCAACTGGCTTATATATGCTTTTCTTTTATAATTAAGGGCAGAAATAATATCACAAAGGAATGATCAATGATACTCTGAGAACTACTCTTTCCCAGATGGAGATTATCTTTTGAGAAGAGTCTTTAAACATCTCAACCTGGGGTTTATAACCACAAGAGTTATTCAGAGAGTCACAGAATGGGGCTAAATTAAGTTAATGTATTTATTCAATCAATCAAAAAATATTTAGTGAACATCTGCTATATGTCAGGCAGTGGGAATTCAAAAATGACAGGACAGTCAGAGTCTTCTAGCCTAAGGGAATCTAGTGAGGAAGAGAGTCAATTAAGCAAAACTACAGTGGTGATCTTGAGGCAGGTGTGGGCAACAGCTAACTTAACTGGGCTGAGGGCAGGAGGAGTAAGGAAAGGCTTCCCCCAGAAAGAAATGGCATGCATTTAATCTGAGACCCCAGAAGAAGCCAGGGGAAGAGGAAGTGTGCTGAATTTTTTTTTCAGATATGAATTGTGTTAGGGCATTAAATGGAAGAAGAAATGGAACTAGTATACATATAGTACTAAGTGTTTGCTAGAAGTTTTATATTTATCATTTCATTTTTTTCTCAGAACCAACCATCAATGACTTGGATAGTATCTCCATTTAACAGAGAAGAGATCTAGTTGCAGAGAGGCTTGATAAAGGCCCTAAGTTCAACTGAACTATAAGAGCCCACCCACTGAGTTCTCGCAAATAAATGTGTAATATGTTGTCTGCCCGTTCCAGATTCATTCTCCACCCTTAAACAGCAAAGCCGGTGGTTTAACTCAGGCACATTAGACTCCAAGGCCCTTGCTCTCTTCACCAACCACAATTTCTGCTATTCCAAGAAGGAAAGAGGGAAGGAGGGAGTAAAAAAAAAAAAAATAAATGACATAAATCAATGGCACAGAGCTTGTATTCTAGACCACACAACATTGCTGTTGTCTTTAACTGAATATTCACTTCATTTACAAGGCTGAAACGGAATTATGCCGATTCTTTTCTTAGGGCTACAAAAAGTTTTTGGGCTACATGCTGTATCACTGGGACTTCAGTTATTCTTCGGATGTGATGCAGACCAGTCTGGGTCTAGGGATCCCTGTCCCAAAGTCCCTACCCCCTCCATCAGCTTCACATATGAAACCTTCAAACCAAACCAACCCTGCATGTCACTGATTCTTCCTTGAGATTATCAATGAGAGACTGATTAACAGTTTCCTTGAAATTGGCAATTCTCCTATCATGGCTGACAGCAAGGAATGACGGACGTAGCATTTTCTTATATGTGTTTTTTAGAACCTTGCTCTCAAAGTGTGGTTCTTGAACAAGCAATGCTGCATTGGTCTCACCTGGGAGTTTATTACAAATACAGAATTTCAGATTCCATTTCAGACTTGCTGAATCAGAATCTGTATTTTTAACAAAATATCCATGTAATTCTTAAGCACTTTAAAGTTTGGAAAGTACTGGTTTAGAAGAGTAATGATGCTCTTTGTTAATGTGCAAGTTTCCTTCTACAGGGCTTCTACCTTCCTTAAGATGTTCATGTTCACTGAGATCTCTTTCCAGTAGCCACATGCTATTTGTGGAAACAGAGAGCAGAAGAATAGAGCAAATTATAGAATTACTAACTTGGAGAAATAACTTTTTTTAACACTACTATTCCACTATACTTAATGCAGCCCAGGTTTGTTTGAATAAATACATTTAATTTTAAGGCCATTTACTTTGTTCTGCCTTTAACATATGGATTTCTGTACATATCTTACAATATTCCTAGGATACATTCTAGAACTAGAATTTTATGATAAAGATTTTTTAATTAATTTATTTTTTTGTGCGCGCACATACGAGGAAGACAAGCGCAAGCAGGGGGAGGGGCAAAGGGAGAAGCAGACCCTCCACTGAGCAGGGAGCCCGATTGCGGGGGCTCAATCCCAGGACCCTGGGATCATGACCTGAGCCGAAGGCAGATGCTTAACCACCTGAGCCACCCAGGCTCCCTAGAATTTTATAGTAAAATAAATTATTATTTTACCAACTGTTAAGTATTGTTGATAAGGTTTGATGTCAGGACCAAGGTCATGATTCAGATATTCTGGAGACTGTAGGAAAATTAAGGAATTTGGGCTCCACAAACAAGTAAAGCAGTATGTCAAGAGATTCAAAAAGAAAAAGTAAGGAGACAATGGACTTTGCCTATTTTAAAATGATGGCTACAGTACAGCTGTGACTCACAGAGGAAAGATGATGGCTCCGTGCTTTACCAGGCACCAAAAATAGGCCTATAGCAAATTATATTGAAAGAATTAATAGGCATTTTTTTTTTAAGTTGTTGCTGTTCTGATACCATATGAGCTGCTAGACTTGAGCTTCTCTCTCTGGCACAGAGACCTTGACCAAACAGCAAAGCCACAGCTTTTGGAACCAACTGAAACTAGAATCAAACATACAGACTCCTGGCAAATCAAACACCACACATGTGTCTTTTCATATCCTACTATACTGTTTCTGAGCTGTCCCAAGCCCATGTGCTTATGCAGCCTTCTGTTCCTCAGCAGAGCAGAGAGCTACACATCTATTTGATGCAGACCTCTTAGGCATTTAGGCATCTCCTACCTATTCCCAAGCATGGCTCTGCCTAGATTCAGTATATGCTCCTCAGTAAGCTAGCCTCTCTGTCTCTATCTTTCTCTCTCTGTCTCTGTCCCTCTCTTTCATAACTACCAAATGTGAAATAATAACACTGCTAAGAATTACATGAGAGAGCAGCAATTGTTAACATCTTTCATAGCTTATAGAAGTGTGAAATTTGCTGTATGAGAAAATCATGTCTCAATGGAATGGGTGTTTAATATCTGCTAACACCTTTGGGACAAGGTCATGAAATTTAATATGTACTTCATATCACTGAAATAGAGAAATCAATTAAGTAACAGATCAGACACCCATACAATCTTCTTTGATGGACTATTATTGATGACCACTAATATAAGAAGTAACAGTTCTCTCTGCATATCGATCACCTGATCTTATTAGGCAAAGATACAAAGATTTAGTGGTAAAAAGAGAGTAAGAATGTGGATGAATTTCTTCAACTCAGTCCACTGGAATAGGACAGGGAGACCATCTAGTTTTGAAGATAATGTCATTGGGAATTGATTTAGATTATCCCATAGCACTTAGAGAATGACATATAATTTCTATTTCTGCAGTGTATTTTTTGGAAACCTTAAAACATTTTCCCAAGCCTTAGTTCACTCTTTTATTTCTGCCTGCACCAAGTAGCTTCTGTCTTACAGTTGAGAAAACAAGAACTTAAAAAGAGAACATAATTTTGAAAATCCAATTTGGGGTATAGTTTCTCCTTCATTTAACTATTGCTTAAATATTGGGGAGAATTCCAATTCTGCCTATTTTTTTTTTCCCTAAGTGATCTATCCTCTCACAAGACTTTTGGTTTAAAATTAGGATGATAGTAGAAACATTATACCCCCAGCCCCAACTCAATTCTATAGCTTTAGAATCATATTTTAACTACGGACTGCATATTTGCAAATGGTTTTGTTAATTGAACAAATTTTTTAGTGGCTTTAAGAATACTATCATTATTGCTATTATTGGTTGCAATGGTAAGCAAAATACATATAGTACCTGTCTTCAGCAACTCATATTCTAGTAGCACATAAAAACCTCAAAAGCAACATATCAAAAGCTAAACTCACCACCTTCCTTTTAAACCAAACTTCAACCATTTTTGTTATCTTAATACAGTTAATGCAATTGCAAATATATATATATATTCATTTAAATATATATATTCATTTAAAAATATTCTTTCTGTTTTTGAATGGGCAGATTATAAAGATGAGGCTGTAATTATTAAGCCCTGTTTTCTCTTTTTTGCTACAAATTGGTATTTTTCCAAGACCTATGGGATATATCCACCTATATGTCCACTGGTCGTAAAAATGTACCACTCCTCATGTTTACCCCAAACTTTATTTGCCTTACATTTTTCTAGCTTAATTAATGATGTCCTCATCTACTTAGTTAAATGCACACCTCATTTAAAAAAAAATCTTTCATGTATACTTTTTTAAGATTTACTTATTTATTTTAGAGACAGAAAGAGAGCATGTGAGTGGGGTGGGGGGCAGAGGAAGAGGAAGAGAAATCCTCAAGCAGACTCCCTGCTGAGTGTGGAACCTGACAGGGTTTGATTCCAGGACCCTGAGATCATGACCTGAGCTGAAACCAAGAGTCAATGCTTAACTGACTGAGCCACCCAGGCACCACTTGATTTGTATTTTCCTTTCATAATTACTAATGGGTGTTTCTTGCTGCCAATTTGTATGTTATCTTTGGAAAAATGTCTATTTGGAACCATTTTTTAGTTTGGTTATTTATCTTTTACTGTTAAAAATAAGAGCTCTTTATATATTCTGGACACAAATCCCTTATCAGATACATTATTTACAAATATTTCACCCATTCTGTGGGGTGATGTTTCACTTTCTTGATAGTGTCTTTTGAAGCAAATTTTTAAAAATTTTGATGGATTCTATCTATATTACCTTTTGTGATGTACTGTCATGTCTAAGAAGTTAGTCTAATACAAAGTCTCAAAATTTATTGTTTTTTATGAGTTTTATAGTTTTAGCTCTTATATTTCAGTCTATGATCCACGTTTAGTTTTTCCACATGGTGTGCGGTAGAGGTCCAAATTCATTCTTTTACATGTGAATAATCAGTTATCCAACAAACATTTGTTGAAAATACGGTTCTTTCTCCTTTGAATTGTCTTGCCACATTTGTCAAAAATTAATTGACCATAAATGTAAGAGTTTATTTCTTGATTCTGTTACATTGCATTGATCTATAAGTGTATTCTTTTGCTAGTATAACAGTTTTGATTATTGTAGCTTTATAGTAAGTTTAGTAATTGGAAAATGTGAATTCTCTAACTTTGTTCTTTTTGAGATTATTTTGTCTATTCTGGGTCCACTAGGCAGGGAGGGATTTGATCCCCAAATGAATTCTAGATCACTTTATAAATTTCTGCAAAACAGCTAGTGGGAACTTTGCTAAAAACTGCACTGACTCTGAGAATCAATTTGGGGAGTATTACTATCTCATCAATATTAAGTTGTCTGCTTCTTTTTGTTTCTTCGGCCACTGCTGTGTTGGGCTTTTTATAACCTCCAGTGTAGTTTGCTGCTTAAAACACTTCCTACTGCACTCTGGATAAATTCAAATTCCCTATTATGGACTATAATAATATTTTCTGTAGGTGGACACCTACTCTCCTCATTGAATTTATCTTATTGCTCTTCAACTTCTTTACTGCTTCATTGTTTTTCTTTCTGGTCCTGAACAGGCTCTGCCTGTCCTATATCAGATCCTTCACTCTTTTTATTCCCTCTGTCTGAAATCCTCTTTCCTGAAATCTTTGCAAGCCTGACTTCTTTTTATCATTTAAGTATTAATTACAAGTCACCTTCTCAAAAGGCCTTTGTTAAGTCTGAAATCTAGTATGTTACAAAAAACCCTACCCTCTCCATCCCTTAGGTGTACTCTGTCAGATTACTCTATTTCATCTTCTTTGAAGTACTTGCAAGTATATGAAAACATTCCATTTATTGTTTACTTCTTTATTGTCTAACTTCTTACCTGGAACATAAACTTTAGCATCTTTTTTTTTTTTTAATAAACTCCAGCATCCTGACCAATGCTTGACACATAGTTTTCATTCATGAAGCATGCTAAATGTTGTTGCATGAATTCCTGTACCTTCTATATAGTTTCTCAAAAATATTAATAGTAACAAGTATAATAACAATAGTAGATGACATTTATCCAACACTTATGTGTTAGGCTTTGTAGCTAAATGCATGTAAAGCCATGCACTACTAGTTCAATCTTCAATAACAACATTATGAGTTAATATAATCATTCATCCCCATTGACTGATGAAGGATCTGGGTTAGGAGGTTAAGTAACTTAGGCAAGGCCATTGGTCAAGTGACAGAGACAATATTCAAATCTATGCATTCTGGCTCCAAAGCCCATACTCATGAGCCCTTTAAGGCCTCTTAGTGATGAATAAGCACTTGTTCAAAGGTCTTTTACATTCTAAGCATTATGTTGGGTGCTATGCATATGAAGACCACTGCCTTCAAAGAGTTCTATGCATAGAAAATAACAAATGTATGGTGAGGTCACTTAGTAGACAGCTTTGGACACTTTGTTGAGTTTATTCATTATTCTTTCTGAACATAGTAGATTATAACAGACTTGATAAAGCCATCATATAATTTAATTGTTCTATATTTTAATATACTCAGAAATTCAGATTTGCTAGATATTTTTAGTGGGTGAAAGTCACAAACTTCTCTAGAAAGTGAAAACATCTCTTTTTGATGGAGGTTTATTTGCCATAAAATCTAACAGCAATTCCAACTTTCTCAGAAATTTTTAAAATTTAAAACTTTAAAAACAGAAGAAAAGGTGACAAGCTTAATTGGAAATCCATTAGTTAGAAACTTGAGAGCTAATTTCTTATATCCTGATGCCAAAGAACTGCTATATATTTTAAGAAGAGAGTTCAGATAAGGAAGGAAAAGACAAAGATTACAGGATACATTATTGCACTTAAGTATGAAATCAAGACAAGAAGTTATTTAAAGATAAAACAATCACTGCCATCACACGCAATAAATCCAAAGGAAGAAATAATAAATAATACAACTCTGAGTGACTTATTATGACTATTTACAATATTCATAGCCTATTATGTTTGCTAAACATACCATCGTTTTTCAATTTTCTCTTTAAAAACTCCTTCAGGCAAGGTAGAGCCAATGGAAAATGATTAATAGATATCTTATTTTTAACAAAATTATGTAATATGTCTTGACAGATTTGAGTAATGGCTTATATCAGCACTTCATTTACCTCTGGGTATGATAAGTGGGGGAGGTATTGTGGCTAGTGAGGCGAGGCTTGCTTTATGAGGACAGGGACTGTATTCCTTTTGTCACTCTGGGATCTCCAATGCCTAGTACCAGGGTTTGATACTTGGTAGACACTCAATATCACATTTCACTGATACTAGTATGTCACCCATTATTAGAAATAATCATAATTTTAAGTGTGATCGAGAAGAAAACACACTGCCAACTATAACAAATTATTTCTTACTAATTTGAATTTAAATATTATACTTATCCATAGCATCATTCTAGACTCATCTTGATGTAGATTTATCACATAACATTCTAGTGAAAATGGAAAAACATAAGAGAAATTAAACTATTCCTAAAAATATTCATTTCAGAGTCAAACTTTCCTAACTGCATTTAAACTCAGAGTTGTTGACATGCATGTTTTCCAGTACAATATTGTCCTTTGTACCACAAGAGCATTGACAACGTGGTACTTCCAAAAAAAGTGTTCCACTCTTCTCCCTGTGATTTTCTTCCAAGCCAATGCCACCCATTCTAAAATTTTGCTGCTGGGGGTTTTTGACCACATCAGAAGGTTCAGTGGGAAGTTTTCAGACTACAACATCAGAACTTACATCCCCTCCTTAAATAGTCCTTCGTGTTTTGATTGAAACTTCAAGAGAATGGAGTCATCCAGTCATACCACCAGGACTAACAACCAAGTTTGCATATGTGCTGGTGATGATATGAACATCACAACCACCACTTGCCCAACAGTGGTTGCAATTTTCCATCAACTGAAAGATGCATCCCAATTTCAGATATGTTAAAATGTGAAAAATCTGATTTTTAAATTGATGAAATGTGATATTAAAATAACAGAGATGTCAGGAAGAGGACAAGCAAGACAGATGGGGATGGCATGCTTTATGTGAAATAAAATAGATTAAGCTCTCCCTTTGCATTCTCTTCCTAGTAACAGAGGCTAGAAGGATTCACATGGTCACTATAGCCCCTGCCCCTGTAAGAACTATGTTGCGGAAGGCAGTTGAGTAAAAGCCTCAGTTAAATTCATTCTAAAAAATGAAATGGTAGGGGCACCTGGGTGGCTCAGTCATTAAGCGTCTGCCTTTGGCTCAGGTCATGATCCCAGGGTCCTGGGATCGAGCCCTGCATCGGGCTCCCTGCTCAGCGAGGAGCCTGCTTCTCTCTCTCCCACTCCCCCTGCTTGTGTTCCCTCTCTCTCTGTGTCTCTTCTCTGTCAAATAAATAAATAAATCTTAAAAAAATGAAATTATATTCATTCATTTATTAATATTTATTAATAACCTACAGTTTACCTAGTTCTCTTCTAGGTAACAGGAATATAATCATGAATCAAAGGGCTACTGAGCTTATTTTCTAATAGGAAAATCTCATATTGTTAATATTGTTAATAAAAATTAATTGAACAAGATAAATCCAGAGTGATACATTTTGTGATATTACAGAAAGAGAGTAATTGGGATGGGTAGAGTGTCTTTTACAGAGTGAAGGAGTCTTTGAGGGGTGCTATTTCTTCACTGAAGGCACAAATGGATGGGTGGGTGAATAAGTGGAGACAACAATCTAGAGGTTCTCAGTGCACAGCTTTCCCTTAAATTTCCTCAGGTGGGGGTGGGCCAGTTTATTTCAGCAACTGAAATTCCTGCTAGGTTCCAACTGCAAATTTAAGGAGGAACATCAACCATTTCTCCCTACTAGAAAAAGCTGCCAGTATCTTTTTCTCTCTGTGTGAGCTGATTAAGTAATAAAACCTACACAAACCAGGGGATAGCTCCCTGAATGAACTCAAGAGAGGCTGATGGTCAAAATTAAATTTAAGCAGATGCTACGGTTTGTTTTTGATATCTAGCATGTGGGCATTTTATCAAAGAACTATGAATACAATCTTATTTTTAAAATATTTTCTCTATATAATAACCTGCCAATGTTTCCTCAAACATTGATTAAACTTTTGTTTTAATAAGGACAATTGATTTTAAAATGTAAAAATGCCCAAACTATGAGTCTTTGAGAGTTTTTGAGAGTCCCATCTTCAACCTCAGCAAAACCTTAAACTCTGCGGAACATGTGGAAACAGTTTCATTTAAGCGTCGCTTGGTGGCAGTATAACAAAATTGCTATGAAAGTTCCTTACTGGGAAACTAAACTCTGTAAGGAAGAGACTAGTAGAAAAACAATATGTTATGGCTGTTTTGTGGTATATAAAAAAAATTGCTATTTATAAGTTATTGAAAAAGTATTTTTAAATACATATACCAGTAAGAATTGTACTTATATTAAGATAACATTAATTGACAAATATTTACTATTTCTACTATATGTCAGGCATGGAGTTAGGGTTTGGGTTAGAACAATAAATTAAACGGTCTCCTTTGTGGGCTGAATTGTGTCCCCTAAAAATTCATATGTCAAAATCCTAATCCCCGGTACCTCAAAATGTGACTGTATTTAGAGATAGGATCTTTCAAGAGGTGATTAAGTTAAAATGAGGTCATGGGGAGGGTACTCTAATCCAGTACAACTAATGTCCTTGTAAGAAGAGGAAATTTGGGTACAGACACACACAGAGGAAGACCATGTGAAGAAACAGGGAGAAGATAGCAATCTTTAAAAAAAAAATAGGGGCGCCTAGGTGGCTCAGTTGGTTAAACATCTGACTCGGACTCTTGATTTCAGCTCAGGTCATGATCTCAGAATTGTAAAATCAAGCCCTATGTCAGGCTCCACGTTGGGTGTGGAGCCTGATTAGAATTCTCTCCCTCTCCCTCTGCCCCCCCCCACTTGTAGTTTCTCTCTCCCTCTCTCTCCATCTCTAAAAAAAAAAAAAATTATATGCTGAAAATATAATGGGATCTTGGCAGGAAGGATGCATTCTTTTAGATTATGGTAGGAGACCTCACGTAAGAGGAGTTTTTAAGAGCGACTAGAAATTTCCCAGGCAGAAAAATGGAAATGAGAAGGAATGGCATTTAGGAAAAAGAGGATGTTGTGACTGGGGGGTGATACGCAGGGAAGCACCTGTTGTGGGGCAAAAACCTTGAGTCGTTCTGAGTTGCTCTTGTCAGGAGACAGCCCTGGAAGTTAAGTTGAGAACAGGTTTTGCAGAGCCTATAAGCCGCATAAAGAGAGGTTATTTTCTGTCCAAACCATCCCTCTCTTGAAATGTTTAATTAGCTTATAACCAATCTAAGATAGTTGACTGTTTAGGTTAAAAAAAAAGATTGGTAAAAAGGCGGGGAGAGGGGGAGCAAGATCACAAGGACAGTAAAACATGATAATCTTATGAACCAGCATGTTTGTTTGCAGTGATTGATCTTAATTTTAACCTTTCTGGAGTCACGACACAAAAGAAAACAGGTAAGAAAATGGGAGGAAATTTATACCATTTTCTTAGGGCCACAGAGTATCTTCTGCATAAAATAAAAAGGAGAATTTTCATATGACATTTTATATAGGGGAGATTGAGTAATATCATGAATATCTTCAGCAGCACTTTGCAGGTAACATAGCAAAAGGTTTGATCTCTCTTTCCCTATTACTCCTTTCTGTACAACCTGAGGGCTTAACTCATAGTAAAATCCCCTAGAGATTCCAGGAGGGGATAAGCTGGCTCAGGTCCCTTCCAGGAATCTCACTGGAGCCAAGGGAAGAGTTTAAAATACATTAAAAGTTGATAGATGATATGTGCCTTCAATAATATTCCCTAAACATTGTCTCTCAGCTGAGCTTTTTATAGGAGATGCTGAAGAATGCAGAATTTATCTTGTAAGCATTGGGAAACTATGATAGATTAGTAATCCAAGAACCAAAGCAATCAGAAGGGTTTTTGGAAAGAGAACTCCAGTCACCAGTAAAGAACAGAGATTCTTTCAGAGTAGTAGTGCTTGACTATGGAAGCAGCACGAAAATATGATAAAAACACAGTCACCCTACTTTTGAATACCCTAACATCAAACATTGCATTGCAGCTCAAGTATGATACATTAATTTTCTTAGCAAAATAGATTTACCTTGTTATAGTCTATATTTGTTAAAGATACTGGATATCATAAACATGTGCAATAAATATTATTATTTAAATAATACATGATAAATATTTAAATAGTACTTTAAATATTAATGAACTTATAGATACGTATTTCTAATATTTCTTGAGTCCATTAAACCCCAAACTTAGGAATGTTTGAAAGAGTCCCATGGAAAATAAAATTCATGATAGTCATTTATGATTATCTCCTTAATTGTTATTTTAATAATTCAAATTCTGCAGTCCTAAATACCAAATACTTTGTATACTTTAATTACATTTTCTTTAGAAAATATACTTTTGATAATATTAAAACATTATTTTTAAATGCCTTAGTACTTTTGGTAATAAATGTAACAGATTAAAAAGTGAACCCATTTACTTATAATTTAGTTTGTTAGAGGATTTATAGAAAATGATAGTCTCTGCCAAAGTGTTTTCATTAATTCTAAGATTGTTTCAAAACATATACCTATATAGGGCACCTGGGTGGCTCAGTTGGTTGGGCGACTGCCTTCGGCTCAGGTCATGATCCTGGAGTCCCGGGATCGAGTCCCGCATCAGGCTCCCTGCTCGGCATGGAGTCTGCTTCTCCCTCTGACCCTCCCCCCTCTCATGTACTCTCTCTCTCTCTCATTCTCTCTCTCTCAAATAAATAAATAAAATCTTAAAAATAAATAAATAAATAAATAAATAAATAAATAAATAAAAACCATATACCTATATAAAGTATAGGAATATAGTTCATGGTATTGCAGTAGCATCGCATGGTGACAGATGGTAGCTATATTTGTGGTAAGCATAGCATAACCTATAGTCTTGTTGAATCACTACGTTGTACACCTGAAACTAATGTGACATTGTGTGTCACCTATACTTCAATAAAAAATAAAATAAGGAGGGGTGGACGAACCATGAGAGACGATGGACTCTGAAAAACAAACTGAGGGTTCTAGAGGGGAGGGGGGTGGGAGGATGGCTTAGCCTGGGGATGGGTATTGAGGAGGGCACATTCTGCATGGAGCACTGGGTGTTATGCACAAACGATGAATCATGGAACACTACATCTAAAACTAATGATGTAATGTATGGGGATTAACATAAGAATAAAAAAATTAAAAAAAAAAAGAAAGAAATAGGCAGAAGACAGGAACAGACATTTCTGCAAAGAAGACATCCAAATGGCCAACAGACACATGAAAAAGTGCTCAACATCACTCAGCATCAAGGAGATACAAATCAAGACCTCAATGAGATATCACCTCAGAGCAGTCAGAATGGCTAAAATTAACAAATCAGGAAAAGTTTTATACCTACTGTTGGTAACTCTGAAAACATATCTATTTACACGAACAAAGTAGCATTAATACTGTATGTTGCACTCGTGTCCACTAAAAGTCCATCAAATTCTTCCCCACTGTCAATTTTACTTGGGGTACCTGTGGGGAAATTGAAGTGGGCAGTTTAAGTCCAGGGGAGCCCCTGGGCCCCTTCATGCTGATTTGGAGGTGTTTCAGTCAGAACCTCATAAGGCGGCAAGGAACTTTTTGTTCCTGGCTCCTCGATAGTGAAGGCAGAAGGAGCAGGCATGGCCCCTGAGGGCACCAAGGATGGTGTAGAAGCTGGTTATGTGAGCGGAGCCCATGGTGGCACAGAAACAGAACAAGAGGGAGGAGGAGACAGAGGTGGCAGGCGTGCTGCCAGAAAGGTTGGAGGGAGATTTGAAGTGTGGACTAACATTCTTTTATCTCTGTCTCCTGTCTCTCCTTCAAAAAGCAAAGGCGTAAGAGGCTTTTTCTCTGATTGCTTTTTGGCCCTTTGCTTCATCTTTTCAAAGTATGGTCGAGTGGATTTTCTTTGGGAGCAGAAGGGGTATTCCCCACTTTCTTGGCAAAAGTTCAGGAAGAACACAGAAGAAACAAAGCTGTTCGCATTTGTTCTTCTCCCGGAGTTGGGGGGCCTCACCCATATACAGGTCAGGTGGTGTTATAATTAAAAAATAAAATCATCCTTTTCTTAAAAAAAATAAATAAAAATAATAAAATAATAAAATAAAATAAACAAATGCCTATAAAACCTACTTTTAATGGTGAATTTTGGTAAATAAGAATGTATGTCTTAAAGCTGAAATAGGGGCACCTGGCTGGCTCAGTTAGTTAAGCATCCGACTCTTGATTTCGGCTCAGGTCAGACGATCTCAGAATTGTGAGATGGAGCCTGCTTCAGGCTCCGTGCTGGATTTGGAGCCTGCTTGAGATTCTCTCTCTCCCTCTGCGCCTCCCTCCACCAACTCTTTCTTCCTCCCTCTCTAAAAAAAAAAAAAAAAAAAAAAAAAGCTGAAATTAGCAATGATGCTCAGAAGAATTTAAAGCGTGATTCATGTGATTGGTTTGTTGATTTTGTGATCAGATGATTCAGATGAGGGAAATTCCATAATTGAACTCTGTTGATATTTCCAATATCACTTAACTATCCTAAAACTAGTTAATCTAAGTAACTCCACTGGCTAACATGTCACATCATGAATCGATAGCCCAGAGATAAGATCTCATACTGCTTATAGACTAATATAATTAGGAATGACGTTAAGGTCAGGTTGTCTTGCCCCTCCTGAAAAATATCTCTGAAACATATGGTGTGTGTATATATATATATCAGATATATGATCAATAAAATTGGGTATGAATATTGCCTTCTTGATAAAGGGGCTGGGAGAGGCATAGAATCTTCATTCATGCTCTCTATTGTCAGCATCAGTTTTCACCCAAGGTAAAATGATGAAATTATAGAGGATAATGAAATCTTTAACAATAATTGACTGTCTGGTATATGTCTAAAGCACTGATTTTTATCTTGTGTGTGTGTGGGGGGAGTGAGAAGAGATAGAGCGAGATCTCGTAGAGGGTATAGTTGTCATTTATAGGGTTTTATTTTAAATTACTCAAGGTATTAAACAACCAAATCACCAAACCATACACAAATTTGGAGCTGGAAAGGATGGGGGAGAGTATGGTGAACAGTGAATTTGTGAACATTGTTACTTATGATATAGTCTTATTCAGTTACTCTGGTGAGGGGAGAGGGAAGACTGAAATCTGCTGTATTAAAACTGCTAGGGAAGATAAGTTATCTGTTATTCTTGGGAAAGGCCCATCAATAAACAGCATTTTACTCTTTATGCTTCATTCTAGTGTTCTAAACCCTGGACAATGATGGTGTAGATAGCTGAAAACTTCTGTGATTCAATCTGATCCCAGCTCTTCCTTTCTGGTTTTCTAAGCCTAAAAAAGAAATCCCTGGATTTAACATGGCCCAGATACTGCTACTGAATGCTACGTGTCAAGCCAGGAAGGTGTCCTGGAAAATCACCAGTGCTGATCCGCTTCTCAGCTTCCCAAGTCCTATGGCTATCTCATAGTGACAGAAAACACCAAAAGGAACCAATATAAGCCCTTACACAATGTGCAAACCCTAGAGCCCATCTGATATTGAGAAGAAATTCATTAAATAGCCACACTCCTTTTGTACACCTGAGTCATGTTGTCATGGAATGTTTAATAGGTTGACCAGGGAAGTCAAGGTGCTCATGTGTCTAGGTAATGGAAAAGTCCACTGCATAATCAGCCCCTAACCAGAAGTGATCCTCAACTGTATTTCAAAATACTTTGTCAATCACTGTGGAGTAGATAATGCAGATCACTGAAGGAAAATACATAGATGAGGAAAAGCCAGTAGAGAAAACGTGGACGTGGGGTATTAAACAAGCAAAACCACATTATCCTGCATTACCATTTTCTTGGCTCATTGGGTAAGAGTTTGATGAATTCAAAAATATCTCTGAAAAATATCTCTGAAACATATGGTGTGTGTATATATATATATCAGATATATGATCAACAAAATTGGGTATGAATATTGCCTTCTTGATAAAGGGGCTGGGAGAAAAGAATTTGATGACTGATGCCAGCATGTAGAGTAGATTCTTCAAAATAACTGTATTTAAGTATTTACAGTAAATCATATACATATTGTGTTCAGAGTATGAGCTGAGTCACTTCAATAAAATCTCTTATTTTTCTAAATAAAGATGTAAAGAACACAGTCTTCTCTGGAGTCTGTCCAGTTTTCTAACTTCATTCTCTTTAAAATGGGGTAAGTAACAATGGCTGTAACGCCTAAATTGGAATTTGACTAATGAAGAATCCAGTGAGAGAATGTTGATGTATGCATACCCAGTTCCTCCACAAATTTTATTCTTATTGATCTCCCTGATATGAACTACTATAGTGATCTTAGAACTAATTTAACCAGGTAACTCTTTATCATCTCATTCTGATTTTTAACCATTTTATATCTTTGTTTTTACCTTAAAATAATTTTTTTCAAAGGGCTCCAACATTCCTTTGGCAAGTCATGTGAAAGACTTTGGAAATTAACTATTAAATACTCCTATAGTATCATGTTAATTTTTTTCATTTGATATGAAAACATAAACCTATATTTTTACTTTAAAATTTCCTTTCGTAACATGTGCATAAATGGGTACTTGGTCTTAAATGCGTTCAACTTGAATCTTTCCCTGTTGAACTGTCCTGTTGGTTCAACATTTTTTTTCCCTTTTTCACATAAATCTTCTATAGTGGTCTGGATTAGAAACTTTCAATATTAAGTGTGAACATAAACAATGAGCCATGTCACTTCAGGGACAATCTAAGCATTTAGTTTGCATACCTTCCCTGAGATGCTATGAAGTTTCCAAAGTTGTTACAAAAAATTGAATCTACATGTAAGTCTTTGAACATGTTCCTTTGATTTATGAAGAGAAATTTTGAATTTACTGCTCTATGCTTGAATTTTGAGGCTGCCAGAATGGATTTATCTTGAAAACTCCTTGAATTGGTACCTCACAAAAAATAAGGATTTACATGAGCAGCAGGAGTGTTAAGGAATTTACAATCTGCCTTGGAACAAAATGGAAACTTACTTTGGAGTTAGTGAGCAGTGTGGTACCATGGGCTGCTTTCCTCAAGGCAATTTTTGAACAAATGTTTTATAAGACATTGTCCTCAAAATAACAGTGTAAAATCATAGTTATAACTTGTGGGCCCAGCTGGACAGTTTTAAGATCCATTCTAAAGAAGAGTCATAGGATAACTGAAGTCCTGAATTGCTAACTGGGCCTAGAAGTTATTTCCAGAGTTATCTATACTGAGGAATGTAGTTATTTGTAGACTAGAGCTGGGATCTGGATTTGGTGATAGGCTTAACCAGAAGCTTTCTCTGGAAACGCACATTGTGTCAGACCATGGAGAAATTACTATTCAGGCAACTCCAGTTTTCCTCCATCTCTACATGCTTCATCTGTGGGAAAAACATTTTCCTCTACAGTCACCTTCATTTAAGGAAATGGTAGATATAATTGGAGTTCTTTACATTCATTATCAGCAAAAGAAATAACAAGCATATGATATGAACCCTGGGATTAGGAGCTTTGGATGAGGGTTTACGACAACTGTTAGAATCCTAGATTCTTAACTAGATATAGCTACCTAGTGAAAAGAATATAGCCTGGAGTAGAAAAATTCATAACAAATATATTACATGAAGGTCAAAGTCTAATTCTGGTCTTTAAATTATATTACAAAGCTGTATTGATCAAGATAGTATGATACTGGCACAAAAACATAGATCATAGATCAATGGAAAAGAATACAAAACCCAGAAATGAACCCACAACTATATGGTCAATTAATGTTCAACAAAGCAGGAAAGAATATCCAGTGGAAAAAAGTCTCTTCAGCAAATGGTGCTGGGAAAATTGGACAGCAACATGCAAGAGAATGAAACTGGACCACTTTCTTACACCAAACACAAAAATAGACTCTAAATGGATGAAAGACCTGAATGTGAGACAGGACACCATCAAAATCCTCGAGGAGAACACAGGCAGTAACCTCTCTGACCTCAGCCATAGAAACTTCCTGATGGGATTCTTTTAAAGGATAAAACCATTGGTACATCCAATATCTGGATAAATACTTCATTTTCTTGAAATGACTTGAATATTTTCATTTCAGGTTGAGTATTAGAAGCTGCCTTACTCTAAAACATGAAAACAAATGTGGCTATGATACTGGTTCCATCTTTGCTTCATCAACCCCCACAGAAATTTTTGAGTTTAATCTCATGTTTCTACAGAAAAGCATGGTTAAATGTTTTTTTAAAAAAATTATGCATGCTATCTTTGTGCAGTTGGGAGTGGGAAACTGGTTATGGGTAAAATTTTTAAAAGAAAACTGATTCACTTCAGAATGGCATGTGAAATATAAGTATATTACTATATTTATGTGTGGAAAATAATGTTTAGTATTACAAAATGATATTGAAATCACTTTAAAAGAAAATAGACAAAATGTTATATTTCATGTATACGTTATCACAGAAATGTTGAAGTTGCCAACCCAAATTTTCCCATTGCTCTTACAAAATAGTTTTAGCTCTTTCTCTCTGTGTACACCAACATGTGTTCTCAGTCTAGAGACAAGTCATTCAAAACAGAAGGAGTATAGCTTCTTTTGGACTGTTTCCCAGCACAGTGACCTCTGGCAAAATCTTTGGCTATAGAAGCATGAGCTAGTTCAACAGGGCAATAAACACTCTTCCCTTCCTCCACATTAGTGGCCCAAATGGCAATTTGTCCAAGAAATTGCCTGCTGGTGCTGTAATCTCAAATCCCACTTCCACCGGCAGAAAGGTATTCTTGTCCACAAACAAATAAAAGACCAGAAACACATCTACTGAGACAGCTGAAGAGTAACACCACTAATTGCTTAAAGTAATTTGGAAACATATTTTAGAAGTCATAACACAAAGAACATGACTAAAAGGGATTATTAAGTAAATAAGATCAATTTGATTTTTTTCTACCTGATCTCATTTCTGTTGGGCATTTACTAGGTTTATGTAGCATTACTCTCAGAGGCTAAGCAAGCCAGCTGTAAACTAATAATAATTTCTTTTCTTAAGAAAATAAGGGTTACACTAAAATCAGAAAATAGTAAGCAACAGCACTCTAAGAATAAAATTTGGTACAATTATCTAAGAGAATTGCCCAGAATACTAATAACTTCAGAAATAATACAGAGTTGAGCACATTTCTTTTAACTTTAACCTGATTAAAAAATAAAATATTCACTGGCAAAGAAAACAAAGCCTCAGTTAAAATTACTTAACTCTGACCTACCCTCCTTGTTCCCTCCTCTACATTCTTCCACCCTTAAATATACTCAAGGTCATGACCTCACATATATATCTTATTATTTGTCATGCAATTTTCTTGTGATAACCACCTCTATTTTGTATTTTTCTATGGCCTGTCTTGCTTGATTTAATTCTCATGGATTTTTACTTTTACCTAACAATCTCAATATGTGTGATGTAAACTCTGATTATTCAAAGATTATAACATGCAGGATAGAAGAATAATAAAAGGCAATACATATAGAGGAATCTTTTAAGATTTGTGTTGGAAAAAGGAACTAGTTTGGAAATGGTCCGTTCTTTCTTCCTTCCTTCCTTCCCTTCTCCCTTTCTTTCTTTCTTTCTTTCTTTCTTTCTTTCTTTCTTTCTTTCTTTCTTTCTTTCTTTCTTTCTTTCTTTTCCTTCCTTCCTTCTTTCTTTCCTTCCTTCTTTCAGAAGGGCAGGCTGCATTTTTTAAAAATTCACTATGGTTATATTTTTAATATATGTATTGTACATAGAGTTCAATTAAAATAGGTACAGTTGTTTATTTCTTTATTAAACATTTGTTAAAGACTCAGCACACAAAGTAGCATGAGATTTAGCCTTTTTAATTTTTTTATTCAGTGTTCTAAACTAGTTTAGTCATAGAGACAGTGTATAATCTGCTGATGACATGATTTAATTGTGACATAAAATTTATCAGGTTCTTTATTGTTTATGATATTTATCCAGAATCTGGAAAAAAAATCCCTTTAGTATATTTGTGTGCATAACATGTGGGAACAATATTTCTTCAGTCTCTGAATGTGACCAGGAAAGACTATGGTTAGAAAAATTATCTCCTTCAGTGTTAGATATTCAAATGTATTCAATGTGTGTAAAATTCTCTACTAAATACAGATGAAAGCATACTTCTAAAGTTACAACAATTTACAAGGGCATGAAATAGAGTAAGATTTATTACTGAAGCAACCAAAAGAGGTAAAAGGTAGTGCTGTTCAAAATTTACTGTGCATCAGAATCACCAGGAAAACTTGCTAAAATTTCAAATTCCTGGCTCTACTTCCCAGGGATATTTTATTAGGTCTCAAGTAGAACCCAGGAATCTACATTTTAATAAATAATCCAGGAAATTCTGATGCATTTTATTTGGGAATCATACTTTGAGTCTAGTAAGAGTAAAGAACTAATTATTAAGGATTCAAGGAGTCGGTGAACAGAGGACAGATAGGAAGGAGGTCATTAGTAAATAAAACTGATGATCTTGTTTTTTATTTCACTGGGAAAAGAGAAGCAACCAGAAAAGAATTTCTAAAAGTTCCCACAGAACATTTTTCCATTCAATTGCATCTGTGACCATATAATAAAATGTGTTATTATGGGCACCCCTCGCTAAAATCAATCACTCTACTTGACCAGTAGATCCTCCCTCTCATACCTACTAAAGATTCCAGAAATTCTTGCCTCTCTACTGCACCATCTATGTTCACCTTTTTGTTCTCTGATCATTATCAAGAGCATGAAGTCATCTCTTATTTCATTAAAAAAAAATCCACAACTCTCTATTCCACTTCCCCCTTTAACTACTGTTCTGATTTTATTCCTCTTTTTACAATAAAACTATCAGTGTCCCCCATCTTTTCTGATCACTGTTTCTGATTTCTCTACTTCCATATTTTCTTGACCTCTCTCCAATCAGGATTTTCCCTCTCCATCAAAACTGATCATGAAAGAATCTCTAGTGATCCTTACATTGCTAAAACTAATGGTCAAACCCCAGTCGTCATCTCCATGGCCTGATACCAACATTTTACCTAGGCCATGCTTCTAGCCTCAATGCTCTCATCACTTGGCTTCCAGTACATCAGGATAGTCATTCTTTCTCAGGCTCCTGTCCTCATCATTCCATTCCTTCCTCCCCCTTCCCATCTTCATCTATGCTTATCTCCATTCACTGCTCTGTTGGGAATTTTATCCCATCCATAACTTTCCATACCATCTATATACAGATGACTCCCAAATATCTATCTCCAGCCCAGATCATCTCCCATGAACTCCCATGTCAGATTTCCTATAGGTCTTCTTGAATGTTTAATAAACATCTCAAATTTAGCATTTCCAGAAACAAAATCCTGGTCATTTGTACTCCTCTCTCCTAATCTCTTATTCTATAACCTCTCCTACCTCAGAAATGGCAACTTTATAAGTTTCAAATTGCTCAGGCCAAAATCTTGAAGTCATCCTTGCTTTCTCTTTTTTTGTCACATCCCATATCTGATCCATCCGTGAATCTAAAAATGTATCCAGTTTTACCACTTCTATTGCTAACATGTCAGTCCGAGCCTTTCAGATCTTCCTCTCAGAAAGGCAGCCAAAGTGATTCTATTTCACAGAAGTTAAGATCATATCACTCTTCTGTTCAAGACACTAAAAATCCCCATCTCACTCCAAGTAAAAGCCAAACCCTTAAAAGACCTTCAATAGCAAAATTAAATCAAGTAAATTCATATCAAGCTAGGTCAAGTCAAGGCATATCAGTCAACGCAAGTTGAGACACATGACTAGATGTGAAGTCAGGATGCAACAGGTCAAGTTAGGTTTTTTCAGGATCTAGATAATCTCCTCACCCACACTTTCTTCGTTACTTCAGGCCTTCCTACTAGTCCTCTCACTAGGCTCCAGCCACACTGGGTTTCATGATATTCTTTGCTGCTGCTAGTATCTGAAATGGCTTCCCCTAGAATCCCCTCTGACTTGCTCACTTGTTTTCCATCTTTACTCAAATGCCACCCTTTCAGCCAGCCTTGCTTTTTTATCCTAATATTATAACTTTCCTCCACCAACACATTCTAGCCTCCCTCTCTGATTTTCCTTTCTGGCTTCGAATTAATAACTAATAACATGTTCTACTGATTTGTTTATTGTCTGCCACTTCTCTGTCTCCTTCAAAATATAAGCTTCCTGAGGCTAGGGATTTTGTTACACTTATTAATTGCTCTTGAGTAGTGTTGAGGGAGCTATTTTGTGCCATTCTTTGAAGGCATGTCAAGGCTGAGAAACTATGGACAGTGTATGCTAGCTAGAACTGTGTTTCCTATTTTGATTTTTGGCAAATTCTTCCTACCCTCTCTTTATCTCTTTTTTCTCCTTTCATCATCATCTCAGTCTTTAATTTTTCCTCCCCTGGGTCACTCATTTTTTCCTCCACTTATCACTTTCTAGTGGATGTAACTTTATAGAACAGTAATAAAAATGATACTATTCATATTTGAGTATGTGCAGTGCATTCTACTTTATAAAACAATTGCATATACATTGTTTCATGCAGCCCACTGAGAAATATACACCCCATCCACACACACACACGCACACACACACATGTATAAATACATACACATGTATTTCTGTATTTGAAGAAATTTTATTGTTTTAGCCTTCCAAAGAAGCTAAGGTTAATTGCCGGTTGTTTTTTAATCTTGGAAGATTTTGTTTTTCTTTTTCAAAGTGTCAATAACCTTTATGCTTATTCTAATCCTGCCCCCATCCTCCCCTGATTTTGAGTCTTACAGTATATCAGATCAATTTTGTCCCTTTTAATGGAGTTGTAGGTCACACAGAAAGGAAAGAAGGCAACATTTATTAAGTGCAAATTGTGTGGCATGGACTCTGCAAAGCCCTTTACATTTACATTTAATCCTAACAATTACCCTGTGTGGTGTGTATTATGATTCTCATTTTATGGATGAGGAAATCAAAGCTCACGGAAGTTAAATAACTTGCCTGGGGCTATATAGCTAGTTAGTAGCAGAGCTGGATCCAGGGGCTCATGTTCTTTCTATAATAACAAATTACACTTCTAAGTAAATGTAGGAAAAAATTATAGTTTTTAGAATGGCTTCTGATTTTCTCTGATACATGATTGTCAAAATTTAAGGTGGCAAATTGGAATCAGAATATAGACCAGCATTGAATATCCAGGGAAGTATAACATGAGCCACAAATGTAAGGCACATGCATAATTTAAAAAATCTTAGTCATCATATTATAAAAAGTAAAAAGATACAGGTGATATTAATATTAATAATATATATTTTATCTGATATATCAAAATTCTCATTTCAACATGTAATCAATATAAAAATTCCAATGAGATATATTACATTTTTTATCATACCAATGCTTTGAAATTCAGTGTGGATTTTACACTCATAGCTCGTATCAATTCAGACTAGCCACATTTCAGGTGCTCAATAGCCACATGTAGTTAGTGAGACTGTACTGGACAACACAGGTATATACTAATCTGTAATGGGTCTAATTACTGTCTCATATCCTTCCCTTGCATCAAACTTCTTGGACAGACATGTATACTCATTGATTCCACCTTCTTCACATTGCTTTACTCACTGGAATGAGCCTGGTTTCAACTACCAGCATTCCAGTCCAGTTAGCATAAGATGACAAATTATCTTATGGTTTCCTATTCCTCCAGCTTCTGCTTTATTTAACCTCTCTGCTGCATCTTTGACGAGTATTGATCACTCTCTCCTGCCTTGCAACTCTTCTCTCTGTCTTACTGTGAATTCACTCCTAACTGGTTCTCCTTGTACGAAAATTTTTAGCTCACCATGTTGATTCTACTTAGGCTCTTCCCCCTTACATGCAAATATTAGTCCACAACCTTCTTTTCTACTCTCTTCTGATTTGGAATTGCTAAGCCATACATATAGCCTCAAGTGTCATCTATACAATTGAGGACACCTAAAACTAATCACCATGCACACCTTCATCATGAAATCAGGCCTATATATTCAGCTACAAAAAGTTCATTTTCACACACGTTAAAATATTTCTAAAATCACACACACACACACACACACACATACCACTTCCTCCTGATCACCAGTAGGTTGTAGGATATTTTTTTCCTCAAAACAAAGCATGCAGTTGCTGGCCAAGTGGATTATATTTTATTTGTCTAATTAAGTAAATTGAAGGAATTAAGAAAAGGAAAACCATAAAAGTAAAATGCTACACAAATATTTTTTTCCTATCTTTTAACAGAATGAAATTCCTTTGGTAGAACTGCATCTATTTCAAAGTGAAATAATGGGCATCCTTTTGAATTCTATAATTTCTAACTGTCAGTTTGACTTCTATCGGCAGTGCTACCATCCAAGGAATGTGACCATAAATTCTGGATAAATAACAATACTTATCAAGTCCTTACTTAGACACAATATATTAGTCATGTATTATAAACTGCAGAAGGAATAAAACAAAAATGCCAGAGTATTTATGGACTCCACTGCAATATGTGTTCATTTTCAGACTTCTTTAGTACAATGTGTGCTTTTGCAAAGGAAACAAAGATGATTTTTCATATGAAGTTGAAAGAATAATTAAACAAATTTGCTATAGTTTTTCTCTTTTTGCAGTAATTTTTCCTTCCATTTTTAATTCCACTTGTTCTGCTTCTCAATTCAAATATGCCACTCATGGGATGCATTCTTCCTATACAGAAGTGTGATCAGTAGCAGCCCTCCAGCTCATTTTAATACATGCAAACGCACTTCTTTGGTTGGAGCTGCTATTTGCAACCTCTGTTTTTTGCCACTCTGTCTCAAATTTACTCTCTGTCTAAAAGGGCTCTCCAAAGCCAGTTGTGAGTCTATTCTATTTTTCAGTGTCTTCAGTCAGTCTGATTTTTGAGACTAAGTTGAAAACATCTATTCAACATCTTTCCTGGCTTTCCAACTTGACCATCTACCCTCAGGTATATCTACACACAGGTATAAACACAGGCTGCCACCATCTGTCCTTCAGATATATCTTGTGAAGTTGACTAAAAGGGAAACACTAAAGCTATGAAGGCTTGTGTGAATATAATGTTGTAATGCAATAAACAGTCTTCAATTTCCACGGCATGACTATGTTTTACACACTTGTTTTCCATGCTGGTTGTCTTCCAATATCCATTTCCCTTTCCTGCTTAGTAACAGAATCCAGAACAATGCGCCCAGCTAAGAGGTTGTCAGCCTTACCTACACAGCTGGTATGGTCATATAACTAAGCCTGATCAATGACATATGAGCCGAAGTATGTATGTGCCCATGAAAGATTCTCCTTAAAAGGGAGGGGCTAGCATAGACTTGAATGTTGACACAATAGGTGGAACTCTACTAATCATCTTGACCCCTGAATTTGGACATCCCAAGCTGAAAATGGAAAAACAGAAAATGAACCACGATAACACTGTAGAATTGCCTGCCATAGGAGCCTTGGACAGCCTACCTAAGAACTCCTTGAGAGAGAAATAAACCTCTACCATATTTAAACTATTTTCTTGTTAAATGCAATTAAACCTAAACCTACTGGGAATACCTACCATGGAGTGTTTCCTGTAACTCAGAGGTACTCAGTTTTATACAGACAGATATGATTGGCCTATGTTTTCCAGGACGACTGACAACCACAATATTCTCAAGACCTAAAATTTAGTTTCACGTGTGATTTGTTAGTATTATATTTGCTTGTCTAACTTTGCAGAGGGCATGCCTGGCTACTTGATCACATTTACAATGGGTAGATTAAGTAACAGAATTGATTTAAATTTTTTCTTCTTTTTTCCATGTTAGGATATTCACAGGTATGTCTTAGACATTCCCTGTGAAGACTTACATATTCTGAATCACTATCCGACCACAATCCCATGCTTGTCTGTCTGCAGTGATTCTTGAACAGATCTGTATTGTGTATTGTTTTAGGGAAAAAAAATGTTACTTTATAGTAATATGATTTCCTGTATGTACAAAAAATCCCTGATATATGAATAAAATGCACACCCATATATACATACAGCTCTTTTTCATAAAATAAGTGGGATCAAGCAATATTAGAAAACAATCCTAAAATTAAAGTCACAAAGAAGACAATATTTTAAAAAATCCATGTAATGTTATTTTTTCTGTTTCTAGGGTCATACTTTTAAACACAATTATAGGGACGCCTGGGTGGCTCAGTCATTGGGCGTCTGCCTTCGGCTCAGGTCATGATCCCGGGGTCCTGGGATCGAGTCCCGCATTGGGCTCCCTGCTCTGCGGGAAGCCTGCTTCTTCCTCTCCCACTCCCCCTGCTTGTGTTCCCTCTCTCGCTGTGTCCCTCTCTGTCAAATAAATAAATAAAAAATCTTAAAAAAAAATAAACACAATTATATATAGCACGACTCTCCAATTCACTTTTAATGAGTCTAACACATATAGGTTTAACATATTTAAAAGATGTTTTACATCGTGTTGAGATTTGCAAATAGATTGCTTATATGATTCCTTTCTCACCTTTGTTTATATGTACAACCATATAAATTTTCAGAAATTCTTATGAATTTTAAATACTCAAATCTCTTAAAATCAAGGACTCAATAAGTATTCTTTCATCTTAAATAAAAACAATTTAGTTCACAGAACAATAATGAAGATAATACCTGTTTAAATATGGCATCAATTTTTGCAAAGACCTTTAGGAAGCTGACATGGGTGAGTTGCTTTATTTATTCTCTATTTTTTTTTTAAAAAATTCATATGTTGTAAGGCAAACATAATGCAGTCATATACTGAAGACTCCATACACACCATAAAATAAGCTATGTACATCAAAGTTAAAGTTCCTGGTGGATTCAGGTAAAGAGTTACCATAAACCCATTGTATTTCAAAATTGAAGAAAACCCACTAACCATGCTTTCTGTGGCTTTCAAAATTCTCACAACAAAAGCTGCTTTGAAACATGCTGGGAGAAGTACTAAAATACCACACATATAACCTGTTCAGAATTTTATACTGTGGGCAGATTACCAACTGTTGTGGGTGTATTTTCTGGATGCCACTATGGAATTTTGATCATTAGATGGACATAATTTGAATAATAATATGCAATACTATGGTAGTTTTAAAATTTCATTACCAAAGCTGTTCATTTATTTGCAACATGTGAGATGTTCTACATTCAATTAAACACTTAGTACTGTTAATAAGTGAAAATGGATTTACATTTAAAAAATACATTAGAATTTTACTCATCTTTCCTTTCATAGCAAGGATCTAATCTTAGCATTTGACCACCAGGGCACTGGTCATTAATAGGAAATTACAAAATGAGATGTGATGTGAATATGTTAACGTTCTTTTATGCTTTCACATCATTTAATATTAAATCTTTGGATATAGCCATACATCCATATTCCTTAAAAGTGAAAGATGAGTTTGTCTAACATTTAATAAAACTTGCAGATTCTCTCAGAGTTGGTCCAACTACCCTTATGTTCCAATGGAACTCACTGGAAAACAGTGTCTACAAAAATAGATGAAAGGACAGTGCTTCCATAACGGCACACCTTAAGTGAGAGAACAAAGGATAAGTCTTTCTTCCTATAAATTTGTTTGCTCTCAATTAAGAGCCTGGATACCATGGTGATTATGTAATAGGAACATGTACCAAATTAGCTAGAATGCTTATTAGTTTTTCTTTTTTGATGACTGTTGTTAGAGATAGAAAAAAGATAATACAACTGAAAATTCACAAGGAAAGTACTAGTGAAGAGTGAACTCTCAGGAAAAATAAAATCCATAGAGAACTAATATTTATTGAATGCCTACTATGTGCTAGCGACTGGACTAGGCAGTGACCTACATCTCTCATTTAAATTATTATTATTGGCAATCAAATGTCAAATTAACTATATCAGTGGAGACTCATTTCAATTTCTTACATGGTTTTAAAGTGGTTATTTAGTTTATCCACCTGACAGCATTATTCAACTGCTTGATCAGAGAGTAATATGAATTTCCCAAACAGTGGAGATAAGAGAGTGAAGAAGTCTGCAGATGGGACCTAGAGTACTATTCGAACTCATAGTCCTTTGGTAATTTATTTTCAATACTTAATCTTCCTCACAGTAGCACAAATAAGTT
Organism: Mirounga angustirostris; assembly: GCF_029215605.1. NCBI lineage: Eukaryota > Metazoa > Chordata > Mammalia > Carnivora > Phocidae > Mirounga > Mirounga angustirostris. Next base: position 83,056,015 of record NW_026991720.1, on the reverse strand, counting down.
GTTTGTTCAAATCATTGCTATTTAGAGAACAAAGGCCTTTGGGATCATTCGATCCACAGTTTTCTACTTATGTAGATAATTAACTCAGGCATAGGAAGATCACAAGAATCCACAATTGTTAGTAGCAGAAATGGGAGCAATAATCAGCTTCCATGTTTTCCCTCTTATGAATGCCCGGAGATGCCAAATGTCACCCAGAAAAACTAATCTGTTGGCCTTAAACCCTCAGACAGGCAGTGTAGTAGTCGTCAAGAGTCCAAGAGTCTGAAGCCAGACTGCCTGGATCTAAATCCACTAATGCCACTTATTAGCTGTGACTATAGACAAGTTACTCAAGCTGTGTAGCAAGTATCCCATTTTATTGGGTACAGTAATAGTACCTACCTTATGGAAGTTTTGTGTGGATTAAATGGAGTTACATTTGTTGAACACTTAAAATCATATTTTATGTATTATCAGTTAGTATTTTAAATGATGTATGCTTTCATTCACTTACACACACACACACAAAACTTGAACTCCTACTATGTACTAAGTATGAGGAATCTAAGAATGAAGAAAATAAACAAATCCTCTCTGCACCTAATAAGCTTATAGTCGAGTGGGAGGTAGGAATTAGTAATCAGACACTTGCTAGCACAATGTTTTATGAAAGGGAGGTAAAGAATGCGACTAGAATATCTAGGAGAAATACTTAACCCAAATGTGGGACTTCAGGAGCAACCCCTACAGAAAGTGCCTAGAAGTGTGAGCAGCTTGCTGTGGGAGGCACAGGGAAAGTGTTCCCATTAAGGGAGGCAATAGGTGGAAAGGAGCAGTTAGAATGAATGTGGAGCTGGAGACGCTAGCTGTGGAGTGTGAGAGTGAAAGGAAAAGAAATAAGAGTGGTAAGCAGAGTCCAGAAAGGGGTTTACAAGCAACATTAAAGAGTTTAAAATATTCAGAAAGACATGGGGAGCCATTGAATGATTTAAGCAGGGAGCTGATAGGATTGGGTTTGCATTTTACAAAACACTTTGGCTATAAAGTAGGTAAGAGGGAATCAAGATAATTCGGGAGCCCACTGATAGAGTTTCAGCTGAGAAGTGATGAATGACCACAATAACTTGAAGGTTTATGGAGCCCTATTTTCTAACGCAGCACACATGATAATCCCTGGAAAGCTACATTTCAGGTTACCTGGGGCCAACCTGAGTCTCCTTTAGTAAAGAGAGCACTGCTTAACACCACAATGTAATCTGTATTAAACATAAGAACAGGGTATCTGGCCTCCTAGAGATGTTTTTGGGAAGCTAGAGACAAAGTATCTAGAGTCAGGTACTGCGGGATTAAAATTGGCTCCCTTACTTCCTCAGGTAGGTGATTTGGGACAAATCCTTTTATTTTATTTTATTTTTTATTATGTTACACAAATCCTTTTAGATCAAAGCATTTTTTTAGTGTATAAAACTAGGATAAGAGTAGCTACTTCGAAGTGTTAAATGAGACAATACGTGTAGATAGCTTAAAATCTATGCCTGGCATATATTAAGCTTTCAATAAAATTTAAGTCTTACATTAAATGTTTTAAATTTTGTTATAGTTTTCATGAAGTCAAGTTACAAAAGCAATGATCCTTATTTTTAAAGTCATTGAAAACCATAGTATTTTCAAGTGACAAGTCTACTAGCCCTTCGGGGTGTAACAAATGCATTTTCAGTCCACAAGGAGAGAAACAAAAGAAATGCCGCTCTACAGAACTCTTATAAAACAGGTTAATTTGCATTTTTAGCTCTTCACACATTGTTCTATCATAACGCCTTAAATCTTCCCTCATGTCTAAGAGTTAGCTTGGTCTCTCAGCCAAGAGTCAAAGAATTAAATTGGTTAGTGTTCCTATTTTCCCTTCCTGACTACAAAGCAAAGTTACATCATGTTGATCGTCAGCAATTTCAGAAGCAATCAGTCTCTACCTCCATAACCTCCAGTGGAATTCTATCCATCCATGAACGTGGACCAGAGATGTTTCCACAACAGACCTAAAAAGTACATCACTATCAGTCAGCCCCTAACCCTCAACCGCTACTGCCATACCATCGTCTAAACATAAAATGTATGGTATTACAACTCTCCCTTTGCTCATGCTCATGCCTGGAATGACAGTTCTGAAAGTCTGAAATGTCTACAGAAACTGTCAGGAAACAAATTTTTATGGATGTCATCTGAAGACAACCCTACTTTTGCTGGTATGTCCAAAATCATAATTAACAACAGACCATGATTATAAACCCAACAGATGAGTCAGTGTGCTAAACACGAGGGGCAGAGGTAACTAGAGATGGCTGTTGACTTCAAGTAGTCCATATTCTGATGTAGGAAGCAGATGTGTGTAGCCACATCTACTATAATGTGAAAAGTGTTACAGCAGCAGAATGCACCAAACATGGTGAGAAAACAAATGAAATGTTATTAATTCTGCCTGGAGGGGATAATGAAAGGCCCATAGACAAAGTCAATTTTGAAATACTTATTTCATTATTTAAAATTTGTTTATGTGTATGTGTTGTGTGTGTGTGTGTGTGTATCCTCTGAAGATGCATTCACAGGGAAGGCAACATTCATAGGGAAGTGTTCTTTTTTAAAAGGCCACTAAAGTCTGTGTTTCAGAGAAAAAATTGTCTACTACTACCACCCATACCACAAGTATCATTATTTTGAAAACTCCACAACATAATGATTTATCAACAACAAATACTGGGGAATAGAGGAGTTCCTCACTTCAACTCATGCTGAGCATTCGATAATTTCCCCAAACTGATACTATCTCCAATTGTGAAATCACCCCCAAATAATCAGTGAATAAGAAATATAACTCCAAATGTTTAACCATACAGAGAACAGACATACACACATTTGGAAATCGGTTTTTGAAGTGTTGAAACTCTCAAGGCATACAGAACTTTCACTAGGCACTGTGAAATCAAGCTGTGCCCTTTCTTCAAAGAGGGTGAACAAAGTATACAGACCAAAAAGAACAAAGAAATATGGACTTTAAATTAATAAAGCACCGCTTCTAGATTTTTATATGAAGCTTGCTTGTTGAGCCCTAAGGATTTTCAAGTAGTCATCATTGTTGTTATAGCCATAAATTCAGCCTCTTAAAAAAATTGGAAAAAAAAATAAAAATTGAAAAATACAGACTACAGACTACCACAGAAGGATTTTAACATAGCTCAAGTTGCACTATTATATTAGTGGATTTTACTCCAGGCTATTTCCCCTTATGGTTGAAACTACGTAAGAAAAAAGTAAGTAAATAAGATTATTATTTTGAAGTTTTTAAAATTCATTAACTGCTATGTGTTATCTAATAGTGGAAGAAAAATATTTTAAGAAACCTATGAAAGGTATACTCCCATAAGCATAAATTATGTTGTAGTGCTAATATGCCTTGGAAGCCCTCTACTAAAAATATTAGTCATTCAAAGCAATTGAGTTCAGTGTCAGTGATACATTTTCAGATATTATGCATCCTGTTTTTCTTTAATTACAAAAATTACAGGGCCATTTTAAAAGCAAAAACTCCCCTGACATCTTAACACAACTAATAATGAAATGGAGCAGCTGGGAACTAAGTTGCTGTGACAGATGTTCAAAAGCAGAATGGAGGCTCCCCCACATACTTAATCCTCTTTTAGGCATGGTGATGATGAGAAGCAGGATCTTAACAATTCAGGTAGTATGCTGAATTTACACTTAGGCACCAAACTTCTGACAGGAGTGAAAAGAACATGTTTTCACTCTAAAATCACAATCATGCATTAAGGGTCTTTTCTTTGCACACTGTCAGAAGTTTGAAGTAGATAAAATAAAACTATGAAAGGAAGCCCATTTGGCATAATATTAAGAAACACCAGAGAGGCTGGTGCCACAATGGCTGGACTTGAATCCTGCCCTGTCCTCCTCACAGCTGCATGACCTGGGGCAGGCCTCAGGTTTCCTATCTGTACAATGGGAAAAATAAGAGTACCTACCTGAAAAGACAGTGCTGAGGATCAACATTTAGACCACTCCTTGTGGCAAATACCCTGTAAGCATTTTCTATTAATATTATGAATACTTAGAGACAAGAGTGTGGGTAGTATAGTCTTAGAACTACTTCTCTTAGAAATATTTTTTCGGGGCACCTGGGTGCCTCAGTTGGTTAAGCAACTGCCTTCGGCTCAGATCATGATCCCAGGGTCTTGGGATTGAGCCCCACATCGGGCTTCTTGCTCAGCGAGGAGCCTACTTCTCCCTCTATCTGCTACTCCACCTGCTTATGCTCTCTCTGTCAAATAAATAAATAAAAATTCTTTAAGAAAAACTTAAAAAATATTTTTTTTCACAGAGTGTCTTTGTGAGGCATGTCTAATAGAGACAGAACGTGCTGTGCTTATGAGAAGAGACAGTGAGATTGTTCAGAATTAATGGAACCCTCAGGACACATAGATTCCACTCAGACATCTATTCTCTCTTTTCTCTTCATCTGACAGAGGAAAACACTGACACTTAAGGAACAAATTATGGCCAGTCTAGGAACAGTGGCAATTACATGCACAGCAACGCAGAATAACGGCACAGTTATAGTTACATAACAATACAAAACCAAACCATGACTGTCAGTCACACTTAAAGAGTTCCAAATTCCAGAGCATCCACATATGGTGTCTAGAAGATACTCCAGGGGTGATGTCTCCAATGAATGTGTGTGCCCACACACATATACCTTTTTACATCATATAATAAAAACAACACACTCCTTACATAGCATTTGTAAAATACAGTCAAATGTAAAGAGAAAGAAATAATTTATAATACAGAAAGATTCACTGTTAATATGTGGTATATTTTCCTCCATTTTCCTATGCCTCTTAAGGATTAGAAAGTTGAAAAGAAATTGGATTTTGTTTTTAAACTTGTATCAAAACTATTTACTTATATTATTAAATATTTTAAAATTATAATTTCAATGATTAAGTGGTATGAAATTTTAGAAATATACCATAATTTATGTAACTAGCCCTCCTCTGAGACATTTAAACTACATTTTTCAACACTTGGGTGCTTACACCAATACTATGATAATTTGTAATGTGTAATCCTTGTGCATATCTCTGTTTCAATTTCTACAAACTGACTATATGGAAATAGTGGTCCCAAAAGTGTTAAGATGTCTTTTAAGGCTCTTAATGCACATTGTTAAATTGTACTTCAATGGCATTCTCATCACCAGTGTATGTAAGTTGCTTTTTTGTTACATTTACCATCACATTTTTATTTTAAGAAAGTATTTTCCAATATGATGGGTAAGATATAGCTTCTACAGTACTAGTTATCAAATAAATGAAAATTAAAACAATAAAGTCGAATACTCTTTTTTCTTTTTTTAGATTGAACAAATACCATTTAGCATCATTTCTTTTTCTTGTTTTTCTTTAATTTCAATTAGCCAGCATATAGAACATCACTAGTTTCAGATGTAGTGTTCCATAATTCATCAGTTGCATATAACAGCCTGTGCTTATCACATCACAAATACTATTTTTTACAGATTTCACATAGTTTCAGTTTCTCTGATTCAATTTCAGTGAAACTTGTGCCGTACTTGTCTTTCCTGTGATAGTAAGGAATGGCTTCCAATCCAAGTACCCATGACCATCAGTGGCTCTGTTTTAGTTCCATCAATGGTCAGAAAAATCTTTGTCGCCCTCTTCAGACTCTGATACACAGTAACACAAATAGAAAAATACTGATAACTGCCATTATGTGCTAAGATTAGGAAAGAAAAGGAAGATTACATGCGAAATTAAAAACAGAGTCAAAAGAAATATGCAATAAACATGAAAGCAAAGTAACATCAAGTACAAATTCAGCTCTACAGAGGCAGGAATCATTTACTTTTCTCCGTTGCACATAAGTCCCTGTTTCATTACAAGTAATCAATAGATACTTTGAATGAATATTGAAACTGAATGGAAAGAGAGAACCTAGACTGTGAAGCACTTTAGAATTGGTATGAATTTTTAGCCAGACTTTAACATTTTTGTTTGAACAGAGATAGTTTACTTAGTTCCCTTCTCTTTCTTGGTATCTCTCTCACACTTGAGACTTTCAGAACTTGTAACCAGGTTGCATGTAATTTTTATCTGGTTGTAATTATTTCTTTCTTCATAAAGGATAAAAACAGAAGTCTAATTGGCTATCCACTGGTTCTCAAACTGTGGTTCACTGACCAGCAACATTCATATCACCTAGAAACTTGTAGAAATACAAAAATCTTGGGCCTTACGCCAAATCTACTGAATTGGTCAGGGGGATGGCCCAGGAATCTCTATTTCTAAAAAGTCCTCAAGATGATTCTGGTACATGCTCAGGTCTTTGAATACTGACACAATCTGGGGCTATTCTACCTCCAATATATGTAATCCTCCACTCCCTGACACACACACACACACACCAGCTTAATCCATAATCTAGAATACCCCATTTATAAAGAAGGTAGAAGAAAGAAACTCACAGTTCTAAGATCACCATTTCATCACTGTGCTAATCACCACTCCCCACTTAAAAATGGAAACTATGCAGGGGCGCCTGTGTGGCTCACCTGGTTGAGCGTCCAACTATTGATTTTGGCTCAGATCCCTATCTCAGGGTCTGGCTTCCCGCTCAGCAGGGAGTGTGCTTGTTTCCCTCTCCCTCGCCCCCTCCCTCCACTCACGCTCTCTCTCTAAAATAAATAAATAAATCTTTAAAAAAAATAAAATAAAATGGGAACTATGCATTAAAAAGATCTCAGATCACAACACCGTTACTTTACAGGGCTTGTTTTTTCACATTACATAACAACTGGGTATTTTTTTTTTTTTTAAGATTTTATTTATTTATTTAACAGAGACACAGCAAGAGAGGGAACACAAGCAGGGCGAGTGGGAGAGGGAGATGCAGGCTTCCCGCAGAGCAGGGAGCCCGATGTGGGACTCGATCCCAGGACCCTGAGCTGAAGGCAGACGCTTAATGACTGAGCCACCCAGGTGCCTTGGGTTTTTTTTTTTCCTACAGAAAAAAATTATAGCATTTCATTAAATTTGTCTTATTGCCTTACAACATACTTTAACATGACAATTCTCTTACCACACGAATTTTGGCAACAGTTATTTAAAAAAGAAAATATTATATAATATTCCAATATTGCCCAGGCAAAGTGAAATAATACAAAATATTACCACATCACTTCAATAATTAGTATAATATTGAGTCCTCAAAACATTGCTTTGTCATTGAGTTTGTCTCCATAAGCAAAAAATAAGATGAAAACCCTATGTACGATTCCTTAGCATGGTCACTATTAATCATGAAGATGGCTGGAGGAATCTGTCCCTATCATTTTTACTGCATAATGTTCACATTAGCAGCTACATATGGACTCAGTGTCAGTTTCAATACCTGCAAAATAATTATGATAATATTAGTTTCTTGTTCTCCCTGACAAAGCCATTTTTAGACCCTGTCAACCAAATCCTCTGGGCTCCATGGAGACGTGTGCTACATAAATACAAAGCATTATTTTTACTCTTTTCACATTATTGTGGAGATTGTTAAATGAAGAAGCAACGTACTAAATATTAACAGCTTTTATTCAGTGAAAGTCATTTTACACCTTAGTTAACAACATTATACCAAATAGAAAACTGAGATATAAGGTAATCAATCTCTCACTTAATAGTTCTGAGTTACCACCCAGTTATTCTACAAAGAGATGACTCTCTTTTTAAAAGACTAAACTTATGCAGATAAGTTTGGGATGGATTACAAAAATATTAAAGTGTAAAGAAACAAAGGTGGGCTTTAGTAAATTACCCAAGAATAGTTTATATTAAATTTGGATACTGTCCAAGCAAGAAAAGAAATAGGGGCACCTGGGTGGCTCAGTGGGTTGAGTGTCCGACTCTTGATTGCAGTTCAGGTCATGATCTCAGGGTCATGGGATCCAGGGTCATGGGATCGAGCCCCACATCAGGCTCTGCACTCAGCACTGAGTCTGCTTGTCCCTCTCCCTCTGCTCCTCCCCCCACTCACCATGAGTAATGACCAAACATTTCTTGCCTCACAGCAGCAACAAATCACCTGCATCTTATTGCTGTTTAAAAGTGAGAGTCACTTTAGAGTGAGAATTGTTTCCTTCATTGATGGCAATCTCTTTGCGTCTTTTAACTAAAAACATTTTACTAAACAGTGGTAGGTAGACATAATGTGTATTTGCGTTGAGGCAAGGTTTTTAACCACACTCTTTGCTTACTAGCTATATTATTTTGGATGAGTTACTTGATTTCCTTGAGTACCAGTTTCTATACGTGAAGTGGGAATTTTATTGCCTTCCTAAGATTATTGTGAGCTTTAAGGTAGTTAAGAAATGGGCAGAAGACATGAATAGTCATTTTTCTAAAGAAGACATCCAGATGGCTAATAGACACATGAAAACATACTCAACATCACTCATCAACAGGGAAATACAAATCAAAAACCACGATGAGATACCACCTCACACCTGTCAGAATGGCAAAAATTAACACAAGAAACAACAGGTGTTGGCAAGGATGCAGAGAAAGGGGAACCCTCTTGCACTGTTGGTGGGGATGCAAACTGGTGCAGCCACTCTGGAAAACAGTATGGAGGTTCCTCAAAAAGTTAAAAATAGAACCACCCTATGATCCAGCAATTGAACTACTAGGTATTTACCCAAAGGATACAAAAATACAGATTCAAAGGGGTATATGCACTCTGATGTTTATAGCAGCTTTATCAACAATAGCCAAACTATGGAAAGAGCCCATATGTCCATTAAATAATGAATGGATAAAGAAGATGTGGTATATATACACAATGGAATATTACTCAGCCATCAAAAAGAATGAAATCTTGCCTTCTGCAACAATGTGGATAGAGCTAGTGTGTATTATGCTAAGCAAAATAAGTCAGTCAGAGAAAGACAAATACCATATGATTTCACTCATACATGCAATTCCAGAAACAAAATAGATGAATATATGGGAGGGAGAAAAAAGAAAGAGAGAAAGGGAAACAAACATAACAGACTCTTAATGATAGAGAACAAACTGAGGGATGAGAGAGTGGGTGAAGGGATGGGCTAGATAGGTGAGGGGCATTAAAAAGGGCACTTGTTATGATGAGCACTTAGTGTTGTATATACGTGATGAACCACTGAACTCTACTCTTGAAACCAATATTGCACTGTATGTTAACCAACTAGAATTTAAATAAATCTGAAAAAAAAAGATTCAGTTCTTGTTAACATGGTCTTTCTGAAATTGAGATGAAATCCACATCTCTATCACTTTCATTCCTTGGTGTTTTGAAATCTGGAATTGAGCAGACAGATTGAAAAACAATCTCCTTTCTCCCTGTGGTCTGTGATGTGTCACTATTGCTCTCATCCAGCCCCAAAATACTGTCAACTTCCCTTAATGCCTATCAATCTACCAATCAATTTACTTTAGATACAACTTAATCACATCTTCATTCAGCATTCATTTTTTTTTCAAGTAATGACATTAAATGACCTTTTAAACTCCATAGATCATCTACAGCATTTCCTTTATCTACCACCCTAACAACCCATCTTAAAGCATTTAGATTTATTCTTCGTGGTTATTTTCTAACTTTTTATTAAGCAATTGTTTAAAGTGATGTTCAATAGATAGTAGTTGTTTGCTATTTATTATTTCTCATATAGATTTGAAATCATTAATAAGTAAGAGCATAATACATGAAGAGTTTTCTTTTAGCAGAACTAAAAGACCATTTCCAGTAGACTGAAATGCTCCCTGAGCACACTTATCACCTCCTGATGGTTATAGGAAAGACCTAATACATATTCACAGAAAATAAGAATGCATGCCTGATTAGATGAGCCTTCTGTTCCTTTTCTGTATTACATCTTACTAAGATCTGTATTTATTAAGAGCTAGCAACACTCTCCATTTGACCAGGCTATATCCCATTCTCCTCTTCTTTTATGTTAATGATATACTATGTTACACATGGCTTCCAAACCCATAGATTTCTAGTTCTGTTTCTATATTTTCTTGATGTACAGGTACACTTCTCTGTCCATTTTACTTCTTTTGGACAAACTGAATTCTGATCTATCCTCTGTTTAGACCCAAAAAGCTTCCCTTTGGAGGCTTATAAAGCTTGACTTCTAAACCACAGTTAGATCATAAAATAAAAGGCAATATTTCCCTATATTTCTCTTTGGTTATATATTAATCAGGTTGGTATTTCATGTTATAAAGTTCATGTCTATGTTCTACTAAGAACATTTGTTTTGTTTTATACACATACTTCTGAATCCTTGTAATCTCTCAAGCTTCAGTATCTCTTACAAAACCAAACTAACTTTATAAGTTTTAAATACTTTTACAATTTTATTCTACTTTTTAAGCAGTTAATTAGGAATATTATAAATATTTCCAAGTTACCTGTAATTACCACCCTTGTCCCATTTTCAGGAGGCACCACACAATAAGAACCATTCTGTGACAGGTTAATTACACAGTGGGACTTGCAGGATAGTCTTTTTTTAAAATTATATTATTATTTTTAAAAGATTTTATTTATTTATTTGAGAGAAAGAGCTAGAGAAGAGAGAACACAAGCAGGAGGGAAGGGCAGAGAGAAAGAGAGAGAGAGAAAAGCAGACTCCCCGCTGAGCAAGGAGCTTGATGAGGGACTCAATCCCAGGAGCCTGGGATCATGACCATGATCAGATGCTTAACTGACTGAGCCACCCAAGAGCCCCTTAATTATTATTATTATTATTTATTTTTAAAGATTTTATTTATTTATTTGACAGAGAGAGACACAGCGAGAGAGGGAACACAAGCAGGGGGAGTGGGAGAGGGAGAAGCAGGCTCCCCGCAGAGCAGGGAGCCCGATGTGGGACTCGATCCCAGGACCCTGGGATCATGACACGAACCGAAGGCAGTCGCTCAACCGACTGAGCCACCCAGGCGCCCGAAGCCTATTATTTTTTTAGATTGTATTTATTTATTTTGAGAGAAAGATAGAAGAGTGCACACAAACATGCGGGAGGGGCAAAGGCATAGGGAGAGAGAGAATTTCAAGCAGATTCCACGCTGAGCATGGAGCCCAAAGCAGGGCTTCATCTCATCACGCTGAAATCAGGGGTTGGATGCTTAACCGACTGCCCACCCAGGCGGCCAGCAAGGGTAGTCTTTAGAACTTGGTGTCAGAAGGGAACTGATTCATTGGGCCTTTCTTATATAATAAACTCAACTGAATTTGTATGTAGAGATTATTAAATAATGCATATTATTTCCCTGAGTTAATAAACAAGAGTCTTAAAACATGATACTCAAATCCATTTAAATTATTGATGTAGGCATTAAGGTGATTTTATTGGATGTGTAACTAACTATTAAACAGAGTCATTTTCAAAACATTTTCATTTGATATGAATATATAAAAGACAATGAAGTTAAAGTATGCCAACTTCAATGAAGTTAAAATACACTAACATCAATACAAATAATAACTCCAACAATTCAAGTAGAAGATAATAATTAGCTTTAAAAAAAATAGGAGCAAGTCCATGTGATCTTCTAAGAATTTTAAAGTAATCAACTTTAATTATTTTTAATTTAAATAGTTTTCTAGTACCCTCTAAATAGATTTGCTATCCAGTTACTCACCTATCTACCCATCCATTTCACCCATACCTAATCTAGTAAAAACTTTGATAGTTAGTTTAGCTATGACATTGGACAAAGGATAGAACTTGAAGTTAGGAGACCTGGATTCACATTCTGGTTCTGCCACTTACTTCTTATGTAACTTTAGTGCTCCATTTCCTTATCCATTAAATAGAGCTAATATTGTCAACCTCACTGGAGTGTGACTATTATATAAGATAATGGATATCCAAGTGTCTAGCACATGTTGATAAATGGCAGTTGATATGGTTAAGAATCACAAAATAGAGAAATGGTCATTTCAGATTCCAACAGGCTGAAAAATCGCATTTTGAGTTTTAATTATCTTTTATTTCAGACTTTTCCTATATTGTCTCTCACACAGAATAATGCTTTCAAATGCAATTTTTATTGTTGTCAAATAATTCACTAATTATCTTTGCTGGCATTAAGCACTTCTTTTGTATCTTCTCAAATGTTTAGCTTAATGTTAAGTATACTGAGATGTTGAATAAATGCTATAAAATACCTAGGAAAATGTATAAAAATTGATATAAAATTTTTAAAAATATAAGATTAGGGTTGAAATGAATGGTCACAAAAAATTGCAAAGGGAGATAAATCCTTTATTGAAACTTTTATGCCTTTGGCTAGTTTCTTAATAAGACCATAGCACCTCTGTTTAGATGAGGAAAATGACCCCAGGTATTGGGATATAATTTAAAAGAGAGATAGAAACAAGAAAAATTAAAAGTAACAGTATAAACAAATAAACATGTTAATAATTTTAGAACATAGCTTTTCTCCCAACCCCTGACTTTCTGATCCCCCAGACTTTTTGAGCCATTTCTTTAACTTAATCACCCAACACAAGAACCAAACGAAATAAAAGTATTGTTCTCATAGAGAAAGCTATGCTGTAAAAGTAGCTACCTGAACCTTTGGCCAGTTTTGACCTCCATTTATCTATTTCAGCAGAGGATTAAAGATTTCTAAGACAAAGACTCCACAAATAAGGACGTTGAGAGTGAGTTAATTTAAGATTTGAGATGTTTCCAGATGGAGACATAGCTCTTTACATCCCATTCTACAAGGTGGGTCTGAATTGTATATAGCAACCTATTGCATGGACAATAATTTATTGGCAGATCATAGAGCAGAAAATCCAATAGTTCTGTTGGAAACAAATTTCAGAATGGCTCCAAAGTCTGACAGAAGTGGACTAGAAAGAAACAGATGATCTTCAATTCTCAGTTCACAATATGAACCACAGACTGCACCACAGGCAGGGAGACCTCATAGGTGAGCTAATATACAATGTGATAACTGTTCCCCTCCACAGAAAAGAGAGAGAGGACTCAAACTAAATCAGAAATGAGAGAGGAGAAATAACAACTGACACCACCAAGATACAAATGATTTAAGAGAATATTATGAAAAATTATATGCCAATAAATTGGACAACCTAGAAGAAATGGATAAATTCCTAGAAACATATAACCTCCTGAAATCGAACCAGGAAGAAATAGAAAATTTGAATAGACTGATTACCAGCAATGAAATAGAATCAGCAATTAAAAAACTCCCAACAAACGAAACCCATCTAGGACTACATGGCATTCTACCAAACATTTAAAGAAGAGTTAATACCCATTCTTCTCAAACTATTCCAAAAAATAGAAGAGGAAGGAAAACTTCCAGATACATTCAACAGGGCATGCATTACCCTGATACCAAAACCAAATAAAGACACTACAAAAAAAGAGAACTACAGGCCAGTCTATCTGGTGAACATAGAGGCAAAAGTCCTCAACAAAATATAGCAAATGGAATCCAACAATACATTTAAAAAATCATTCACCACAATCAAGTGGGATTATTCCTGGGATGCAAGAGTGGTTCAATATTCATAAATCAATCAATGTGATACATCACATCAATAAGAGAAAGGATAAAAACCACATGTTCATTTCAATAGATGTAGAAAAAGCATATTACAAAGTACAACATCTGTTCTTGATAAAAACCTTCAACAAAATAGGTTTAGAGGGAACATACCTCAACATGGTAAAGGCCGTATGAGAAAAACCCACTGCTCACATCATACTCAATGGGGAAACATTGAGAGCTTTTCCTATAAGATCAGGAACAAGACAAGGATGTCCACTCTCACCACTTTTATTCCACATAGTACTGGAAGTCCTAGCCACAGCAATCAGATAACAAAAAGGAATAAGAGGCATTCAAATCAGTAAGGAAGAAGTAAATCTTTCACTATCTGTAGATGCCATGATACTATATATAGAAAGCCCTAAAGATGCCACCAAAACTACTAGAACTGATAAATGAATTCAGTAAGGTCTCAGGATACAAAATTGATGTACAGAAATCTATTGCATTTATACACACCAATAATGAAGCAACAGAAACAGAAATTAACAAAGTAATCCCATTTACAATTGTACCAAAAATAATAAAATACCTAGGAATAAACTTAACCAAGGAGGTGAAAGACCTGTACTCTGAAAATTATAAAACACTGAGGAAAGAAATTGAAGATGACACAAACAAATAGGAAGATAGCACATGCTCATGATTTGAAGAACATATGTTGTTAAGATGTCCATATTACCCAAAGCAATCTGCTGATTTAATGCAATCTCTATCAAAATACCAACAGCATTTTTCATGGAACCAGAACAAATAATTGTAAAATTCATATGGGACCACAAAAAACCCGAAAGAGGCAAAACAATTTTGAAAAAGAAAAACAAAGCTGGAGGTATCACAATTCCAGGTTTCAAGTTATACTATAAACCTGTAGTAATCAAAACAGTATGGTACTGGCACCAAAATAGATACATATCAATAGAACAGGATAGAAAGCCCAGAAACAAGCCCAGGATTATATGGTCAATAATCTTCAACAAAAGAGGCAAGAACATGCAATGGGAAAAAGACTGTCTCCTCAAAAAATGGCAATGGGAAACTGAACAGCTACATGCAAAAGAATGAAATTGGACCACCTCTTTACACCATACACAAAAATAAACTCAAAATGGAGTAAAGACATAAATGAAACCATAAAAATCCCAGAAGAGAGCACAGGCAGTCACTTCTCTAACATCGGCTATAGCAATGTTTTTCTAGATGTCTCCTGGGGCAAAGGAAAAATAAATAAATAAATAAATAAACTGTTGGGACTACATCAAAATAAAAAGCTTCTGCACAGTGAAGGAAACAATCAACAAAAGTAAAAGACAACCTACTGAACGGGAGAAGGCATTTGCAAATGACATACCCAATAAAGGGTTAGTTCCAAAATATATCAAGAACCAATATAAGTCAACAACTAAAAGACAAATAAAGCAATTAAAAAATGGGCAGAAGACAAACAGACGTTTCTCCCAAAAAGACACCCAAATGGCAAAAAGATACATGAAAAGATGCTCAACATCACTCATCATCAGGGAAACGCAAACCAAAACTACAATGAGATATCACCGCATACCTGTCAGAAAGGTTAAAATCAAAAACACAAGAAACAACAAATGTTGGTGAGGATGTTGAGAAAAAAGGAACCCTTGTGAACTGTTGGTGGGACAACAAACTGGTGCAGCCATTCTGAAAGATAGTATGGAGTTTCCTCAAAAAATTAATAGAACTACCCTATGATTCAGTAATCACACTACAGGGTACTTAGCCCAAAAATATAAAAACACTAATTCAAATGGATATATGCACCCCTATGTTTATTATAGCATAATTTACAGTAGCCAAACTATGGAAGCAGTCCAAGTGTCCATTGATAGATGAATGGTTAAAGAAGTTGTGGTATATATATATATATACACACACACACACACACACACACACACACACACACACACACAATGGAATATTATTCAGCCGTAAAAAGAGTGAAATTTTGCCATTTACAACAACATGGATAAAGCTAGAGAGTATAATACTAAGCAAAATAAGTCAGAGGAAAACACATACTATATGATTTCACTCCTGTGTGGAATTTAAGAAACAAAACAAATGAATAAATGAAAAAAGAGAGACAAAACAAGAAACAGATTCTTACTTATAGAGAACAAACTGATAGTTACCAGAGGGGAGGTAGGGGATGAGATGGGTGAAATAAGTGATAGGGATTAAGGAGGGCACTTGTCATGATGAGCACTGGGTGATGTATGGAATTATTGAATCACTATACTGTATATCTGAGACTAATATAACACTGTATGTTAACTATATTGGAATTAAAATTTAAAACTTAATAAAAATGATAAATGAATAAATAAAAAGCTAAATGAATAAATGTTCCCTTCACTTCGTTTTCCCCACCACATTCACTCTTGTGAGAGATGTGTCAAGGTTACAATTAGAGATGGGAGAATTTCCCCTCTTGACTCCAGTTCTTCAGATATACTGATTTTAGGTTTTGTCCCAGTGTAAGAGTATCATGATAAAACCAGAGAGTAATTGTTGCTGACCTTGTGTCATGATAAACTTCGAGGACAGCGTAGCCTAACTTAAGCCATTGGTAATACCAAGGTGAATATATTCACCTGTGTTCCCAGGTACAGCTAAACTGTTTGTTAAAATACTGAAATAGTTTATCAGGTGATAACTAGATACTGCCCTGAGCCATCTCAGTTCTTCTCTTGTTCTCTCCACAACTTGGTCACCTAGAGGTAATATCTAGTACTGCAGAAGTACTTTTATCAGCTGTTACACAATATGAATAATCCTCTGAGTCAGACTCTCAGGTGACACTCTACTAAACTACACCTATATATGCCCAGAGAGTATGGTTGCTGTTTTACAGAACTATGGTATCCTTCTGGAAAGAGTAATATTCCATTACCGTCTCTGTCTTTAGTCACAGTACTCCTAAAATTTCGGAAGGCTTATTTGAAAATCTTCAACAGGAGATTTAAAAATGACAACCACATGATGCTTCACATCAAAGATCTATAACTAGGAAACTGCAGTGATGGCAGAGTCTGGCATCAAGATGGATCACATCCCAGTGCCCTACCCATCTTTATCAGATTATTCTTGAAACTATAACTAAATTATTCAGGTATCATAGTATAATTACAAATAATTTTCTTTGGCTGCTTTGAGAACATTCAAATATGTCCAGAAAGGGTGGTTTTAAAATATTTTTTTAAGATTTTTTTTTTTTTTTGACAGAGAGAGATAGCGAGAGCAGGAACACAAGCAGGGGGAGTGGGAGAGGGAGAAGCAGGCTTCCCGCTCAGCAGGGAGCCCGATGCGGGGCTTGATCCCAGAACCCTGGGATCATGACCTGAGCCGAAAGCAGACGCTTAACGACTGAGCCACGCAGGCGCCCGGGTGGTTTTAAAATATTAAGAAAAAGTCTATTAGTTGACATCCATATTGAAATTTCTCAAGTATAAGCGATTTGTTTCTTGGTTTTCATTGCTGATCTATGAACTGATGAATCATCTTTGTAAAAAAAAAAAACAGCATAAATATAAATGTACCTTGTGAAGGTCACTTTTAATTTGGGGTAAGTTCCCCTCTAATGCTTATAAATATTCTGAAGACTTTACAAAACTGACAACATGAATCACTCTCTTAACCAAATGGAAAGATCTACAATGATTTTTAGCATAGTTTATTTTTATCAGAGCAGAGATTTTAGGCTCTGATTTTAACCTGCATTTTCCTTCTTTGCACAGTGCTTGAGTGAATATCAGTAACCATGGTTTATGAATAGAAAAGAAAAAAATACCTCCTGTGATATCAGCAGCATTTTGGATATGGTCAAAGAACTCTTAAGGTCAAGCAGGAAAAAAAAAAAAAAACTTGGAAAATGTATGGTATAAACAAAGCAATGGAAGAAATTATAAAAGAAAGGCAAAATAGGGTCGCCTGGGTGGCTCAGTTGGTTGAATGCCTGACTCTTGGTATTGGCTCAGATCATGATCTCCATGATCTCGGGCTCCTGAGATCAAGATCAAGTTCCACGTCTGGCTCCGTGCTCAGAGCAGAATCTGCTTGGGATTCTTTCCCTCTTCCTCTCCCTCCCCCTTTTCTCCTCCCCATTCTGGTGCATGCTCTCTCTCTAAAATAGATAAATAAAATCTTAAAAAAAAAGAAAGGCAAAATTGATGTGATACAAAATACCAAAACTTTAGTACAAAAACCACAAAACTTAACACCAGAAAAATAGTAAAAAATGTAGGAAATAGGTAAAGAAAAGCCCAAAATATATCCTGAGATAACTGTATTATCTTTTTTTTTTAAAGATTTTATTTATTTATTTGAGAGAGAGCACATGAAAGGGGGGAGGGTCAGAGGGAGAAGCAGACCCCCCGCTGAGCAGGGAGCCCGATGCGGGACTCGATCCAGGGACTCCAGGATCATGACCTGAGCCGAAGGCAGTCGCTTAACCAACTGAGCCACCCAGGCGCCCTATCCTGAGATAACTGTATTATCTTAAGGACACTATCACAACCTTAGTGGACAATGGATGAATAAATCTTTTTGACGAACTTTGAAATCCAGAATCATATAATCTATAAATATACTTCAAATGAAAAATCACACAAACTGCTAATTTAAAGGGAAGTAATATTTTACAGCTATTAAGTTAGAAATAAAGAAAAAATAGCTAAAATCCATGAAGATTTGGGTAACCAGGCACATTACTTTCATAAATCATTTAAAAATGTAAAACATTCTACAGTTTAGAAGTTAATCAGGCATATATATATCCTTAGTCTATTTTTCCCTAACACCCTCCATTTTCTCTTCTGCACTACTGTATTTAAGTATAATTATCTCTGGTATTTTAAAAGTTGGTTATCTGTCTTTTCTTCCAAACTGCAAACACCTCTTATTCCAAAACCACATTGTTCACCACCTTGTTTTAACATTTAGCATAGAGTAGACATTGAAATATGTTATGACTAAATGAATAAGTCTCCACATCATTTAACCAATATTCCCATTCTTGAGAAATCAACTCAATAATTCAGAAGAGCAAAAAAGATTATATAGAATAATAGCTAGCTAACAATTATTGAGCATTTGTTTGTTGGCTTACATAGATTATCTCATTTAATTCTCAGGATAGATCTATCAGAAAGGCATCATTTTAAATCCATTTAGAACACAGGTAAACAGAGGTTCAGGGAGGTTAAATAACATCCCCCAAAGTCACATAGCTATAAACAGCTTTGGCAAGATTTGAGGCTTAAACTATCCAAATTCAAAGTCCAAATTCTGAAAACAAGTATACTGAATAGTGTTATAAATTGACTATGGGTAGAGCTATTAAAAAACTAACCATCTAACAATATGGCGTTAGTTAAATATTATAATTTTTAAAGTTTAAAGAATGACCAATCTGAAAGTAAAAACAAACTATGAATAATTAAAAAGGAACTTCCCAGTATTTCATTTATAAAGTATGTACTCACAAAACAGAAGAATGAAAAAATTTTAACTAGTGTGTTAAAATGAAAGAGTTAATGGTATATTTGATATTTTATGCTCACAGTGATTTTTAATAATTAAATCTAAAATTGAAAACAAACAAAAACCTATTTATTTTTTCCAAGTATTTAAAACCTTTATTAGAAAAATACCAAAAGTCCATTTAGTTTCTGGAGTCTCTGAATTTATAGAATTTTCAAGTGATCTTTATTCCTTAAAAGATGAGTGAAATTGAGAGCATTTTATATTGTGCATTCCACTGTAAAATACATTGTAAATTCTGTAGAAGTGCAGTAACAAATTGGAGCATATGAGACTCGGCTGCATTGGCCCTGCAGGGTGCAGAATACCAAATTAAATACTTTGAGCACACTCCTATACATGTCCAGAGTTTCACTTCACGTGAAAAAGAAAATTGCAAAGAAAAAGGGCTACAGCCTAAGTTAGCGCTACAGAATGAAATGCATACAGGCTTG
Organism: Mirounga angustirostris; assembly: GCF_029215605.1. Classification (NCBI taxonomy): domain Eukaryota; kingdom Metazoa; phylum Chordata; class Mammalia; order Carnivora; family Phocidae; genus Mirounga; species Mirounga angustirostris. The sequence goes on along the minus strand of NW_026991720.1, from coordinate 83,036,304 downwards.
AATGAAGTAATCTCAGGAGTTGGTTCATATTTGAAATCAAGATTATCAGTCTTTCTTGATGCAATTAAAGTGGTGACTTTAATCCGTAAAGCTTGATATACATTTACCTTGAGTACCCATTATCACCTCTTCTTGAAAGAGCCCAATAGTGAAGATCTGCTGGGCAAAAGCAGTCTGTGCCCTTCAAACTGAACCACAATGTCCACAGAGAAAACCATGTAGGACAATGCTCATTCATAAAGCATATTCTAATCTTTGGCTAAAAGATGGAATACAAGGTTCGGTCCTGCCTACTTGCCATGCCGGTAATTAAACCCTTAATTGCAATGTGGCGCATACCTACTAGTCAGACATCCCGGGCGTGCTTACTTCAGCAGCATCACCATGCTGAGCTGCATGCAAGAAGTGAAGCTAGTGACCCGGGAACATCTTCCTACTATTTTTAGGACAAGCGATGACTGCACTGCAATGAATATAAAACTTTCCTTTACAATAGTGTCTACCTGTAGGTTTGACATGTGGTAACTGTTCTCTAATGTTAGTAATTTTAAAATAGGGGAAAAAAACATTTTGGAGTCATAACGATTAATTATTCCCCTTGGCAACCCATTGCTGTAGCCCTGGAATGCTTCTTTTTTTAGAGGTCAGTGGGAATCAGGCTGGGGCTACTTAGTTGTTGCTGCTCAATATGGAGTTGAGAGAAACAGGGGGCCCAGCTCTGATCCTGAAGTTGCTTTTGCCTCCTCTAGTCTTAGTGTGTGATTTAACAACAAACAAACCTCCCTTTTTAACAACCTTCACTCTGATATGAGTGGTCTGGGATCCAGACTTTGAGAACTGCCACTTCTGCACTTCAGTATAAGTAAAAGAGATGGCTTAGATGGGCTATAAATGCTGTTTTAGCTACCTTCCTTCTATCAGAGCATATTATAACACCTGCGGTTCTGACCAGAAAGATCAACAGTAGAGACTCTGATCTAGGTCCAGAGAACTTTTTAAACCAGGGTCTTTAACCTGGGGACTATATTTATTTATTTTTAATTTTTTAATTTTTTAATTTTATTATGTTATGTTAGTCACCATGCATTACATCATTAGTTTTTGATGCAGTGTTCCATGATTCATTGTTTGCATATAACAGCAAGTGCTCCATTCAATACGTGCCCTCTTTAATACCCATCACCAGGCTAACCCATCCCCCCACCTCCCTCCCTTCTAGAACCCTGTTTGTTTCTCAGAGTCCGTCGTCTCTCGTGGTTCATCTCAGGATTTCTTTGGATAAGCTTCAGAGGTTCTGCTCCATGATAGGTAAAATGTGACATGTGCATTTCCTGGAGAAAGGTCCTATAACTTCCATCAAATTCTCAGAAGCATTTGGGACCCTTATATATATCACATTCCATGTTAAATGTTGTAATGTATTTTTGCTCCCTTGAGATCAAAGAGGGAGGAGGTCTCCTCCAAACCAACTTAAATGATGGGAGAGTCACGTAGTTGTTTCTTGAGAGAGGGGGCTTCTCTGTCAACCCACGGGGGTACTCCCATTTCTTGCTAAGGGACAATGCTCTTTTGACTCTTCAGAAGCATTCAGAACCAAGTAAGAGAAACTCTGATTCTACAACCCTCAAACATGTACTGACCAACCAAAGTCAACAGACATTGTACTATTTATTATTTTCTTTAGGTTTATAGCCTTCAATTTAACCGTGATTCCATGCATTAAAGTAAGTACAGGGAAGAACAGTAATATTTCATGGTTATGTTTTGACATACACTATCTTAAGAGTTTCTTTTTAGGACAAAAATATTATGTTTACCTCATTATTTTGTCTAAAGGACTATTCACTTTCTACCTGCCCAGTTTTAAAAAAATCAATGTTACTATTACAAATTGCTCAGCATTTCTAATTTTAGCTATTCGAAAAGTGTGTGTGCATTTTAAAACGATGTTTATCACCACTTTCTACTGTTAAGTTACATAACCATACCAAGTTATAATTTGGTTACTTGATTTTTCAGCTTTATTTGTCTCCACACTATTACAGATGAGATAATCAGTAAATACTGTACCTGTGGTATTCTAGGTATGATAGCTACATGTTTAGTTTTGTAAAAAAAGTGCCAAAATATTCTTTCCCCTACTCTCCCAATTTTAGTTAGTTTAGTGTCATTTTAAATTATCAAGGCATACAAAATTTATGTTCTGTTTTGTTATCAAGTCCACATATTTCTTTTAGTCTTAGTTCTGTTCAACATATTAAATGCTTACCACCAGTCATTTTGCTAAATTTTTCTGTGTTATCCCTCGATTGGCTGAAGTTCAGCCTCTTGTAGGTGAGCAGTATTTCTTGAGTTGTGGCACATTCAGTAACTTTTTGGCCTTTATACATAATAAAAAATCTTAAAAAAATAAAAAAAATAAAAAATCTTGGCTGAACATGAAATCCTTTCTTTTCTCAGTTATCTCAGAGGTTTTTCGTCCATTAATTTTTAGTCTTGAATATCACTGAGGAGAAGTCTAAGGCAGGTGTGATTTTTTTTTCCCTCTTGTAAATAAAGTGATCATTTGCCCGCTACTTAAAAGATGCTTTCTGTATCATCAAAGGTTAATAAATATACTAGGATATGTCTTAAGGACATATACCTTGGGTAAATAGCAGAAGGATATGTCTCAGTGACTGGGGTCAATTCTCACTGGTACATGACATATCCTTTCAATAAGCAGATTCAGGTATTCTTTTCTTTTCACAACATTTTTCCTTCAAGTTATATCTTCAAGTATTTGTTCTGTTTCATTGTTGTTGGTTTTCTTCTTAAGAAACTCCAATTATGCATACATAAGGTCTTTTTTGTCTGTTTTATACAGTTACCATTTTCTCTTTATTTCTTCTTATCTTCCATTTTTATTTTACTTTCTTGCATCTTCTCATGGATATCCTCTGTTTCCTTGTTGTGTTTCCACAGTGTCTATCCTCATGTCTGGTCCTTCTGATTCTTTTGTATTTTGGGAATAGTTTTGATTTGTTTCTTCCTCATCACTAAAATCTGCCAATTAACACTCAATTTCCTCCCACTGTCTCATTATCTCTACTTGAGTTCTTGTTTTTATGATTCATGTTCATAGAAGTAAGAACTTTATTTTGTAAGAAAATTTAAAGACTCCACGTTTTAGAGAAGCTTTAGGTTTACAATAACGTTGCAAGGAAGGTATAGAGATTTCCATGTACTCCCTGACCCCACACCTACACAGCCTTTCTTACTATCAACATCACTCATCAGAATTATACTTTTTTTTAAAGCAAGGATAAACATATATTGGCACATTGTAATCATCCAGAGTCCATAGTTTACCTTAAAGTTCACTCTTGCTGTTGTACATTCTGTGGGTTTGGACAAAGGTATAATGACATATATCCATCATTATAGTATGTAGCCTTTCAGATTGGCTTCCCTTAGTAATATGCACTTAAATTTCCTCCATGTATTTTCATGCTTTCACAGCTCATTTCTTTTTAGCACTGAATAATATTCCATTGTCTGGATATAGCACAGTTTATTTTATCCATTCACCTACTAAAGGACATCTTAGTTTTTTCCCCAATTTTGAGAATTATAAATAAGCCATTATAAACATCCATGTGCAGTTTTTTTATGCAAACATAAGTTTTCAACTCTTTTTGATAAAAACCAAGGGGCATGGTTGCTGGATCATTTAGTAAGAGTATATTTTGTTTTATGAGAAACTATAAAACTGCCTTCCAAAGTGGTGTACTACTTTTCATTCCCACGGCAGTGAATGAGGGTTGGGGTTTTCCACATCTCCACCAGCATTTGGTGTCCTTAGTGTTCCCAATTTTGACCATTCTAGTAAGTGTGTAGTGGTATAGCATTGTTATTTTAATTTGTATTTCTCTGATGACATATGATGTGGGGCAGTTTTTTATGTTTATTTGCCTTCTGTATACCTTTTTTTTTTAAGATTTTATTTTTTATTTATTTGACAGAGAGAGACACAGCAGAAGAGGGAACACAAGCAGGGGGAGTGGGAGAGGGAGAAGCAGGCTTCCTGCCGAGCAGGGAGCCCAATGAGGGGCTCGATCCCAGGACTCTGGGATCATGACCTGAGCTGAAGGCAGACGCTTAACAACTGAGCCACCCAGGCACCCCATGCCTTCTGTATACCTTCTTTAGTGAGATGTCTGTTAAGCTATTTGGTCTATATTTAAGTTGGGTTGTTTATTTTCTTATTGTTGGATTTTAAAAGTTCTTGTATATTTTGGATAACAGTCCTCTATCAGATATATCTTTTGCAAATATTTTCTCCCATTCTGAGGCTCATCTTCTAATTCTCTTGACATTGTCTTTCACAATTTTTTATTTTAATGAAGCCCAACTTATTATTTTTTCACAGACTATGCCTTTGGTGCTGTAGGCAAAAAGGCACCGGGGCGCCTGGCTGGCTCAGTCTGAGGAGCATGTGACTCTTGATCTCAGGGTCATGAGTTTGAGCCCCATGTTGGGTGCAGAGATTAACTTAAATAAATAAAAGCTTTAAAAAAAAAAAAAAGGATCGCCATACCCAAGGTCATTTGTTTTCTCCTGGGTTACTTTCTAGAGTTTTATAGTTTTGTGTTTTACATTTAGGTCTGTGACCCATTTTGAGTTAACATTTGTGAAGGGTGTAAGGTCGTTGTCTATATTCTTTTTTTTTTTTTGCATATGAATGCTCAGTTGTTCAGCACCATGTTTTGAAGAGATAGCTTTGTTCCATTGTACTGTCAATGCTTTTTTGCTTCTTTGTTAAATACTAGTTGACTATATATATGGAGGTCTATTTCTGGACTCTGTTCTGTTCCCTTTATCTATTTGTCTATTTCTTTTTTTTTTTTCCCAATATGACATTGTCTTGATTACTGTAACTTTACAGTAGATCTTAAAATCAGGTAGTGTCAGCCCATCAACTTTGTTCTTTACCTTCAATATTATATTGGAAATCATGATATTAATAGTAAAATTTTAGATCACAACTTTCATATATGCTCTTTAGGAATATTTTTGACATAAGTGTTCTTCATTTGTTGACAAATTTGTTGCTCTCTTTTACACTTTTTTCTAATATTTTTGATCCATGGTTTGCCAGTTCTTTCCTTAATATTTATCTACTGAGAGGATTAAATTTTCCCATAGAAGGTTTTATGCACCTAATTTCCTCTGTAAGTGTGTGTATGGTGGTGGAAGGGTGTGTGTGTGTGTGTATATGTTTGTGTTTGTGTCTGTGTGTAAAGGTCCAGAATTTCCAGGATTTTAAATTCAATATTCCATTAATTTATCTTCAACTCTGATCTAGGCTTGCATATCTAGGATGACCATTTACCTAAGATCTCAGGAAAGGGATCAGCATTAGTCCTGGATGCTAGAGAATCCCTTAGGCATTTTGTACATTATGGGAGCTCTTGTAGAAAGTCATTCTTGGAAAATCAAAACATAGTGAGTGAGACAAATGTTAATCAGTATGAACTTAAACCCATTATAAATACTATTTTCCAACCATATCCAGTGAACTTTACAATTTGTCTGCATTTGGCCACACAGGACTCTAGTGAAAAGATCCTTAAGTCTAGAATTACATGAAAGGTAAGTTTGGGTACATAGCACTTACATTGTAAGCACTGAGCCAAAGAAATGTCCAAAGTAGACACAGGATAAGAAAAAACTAATTTAAATTTTCCCATTGTGAAGGAATATACAATGGGAAATAAATGTTTTGGTGTGAAATGGACCTGGATTTAACTCTGGTTCTGAGCATAGGATTGTGAACAAGTTATTGAACTTCTCTGAGCCTTTGATTAAAGTATCTAGACTATGGTGTCAGTAGCAGACCATCTGACTTATAAGAGAAGTCTAATAAATGTCGGTTTCCTTCACTCTCCACATTGACATTGGTAGAAATAATAAATTGTGATTATAAACAAAATAAAACAAAACTTTTAAGAGGTCGTACTTTTTAGATTGATTATTTATTGGAGAAGATGATGGAAGAACATGAGTGAAGAAATATTTAATTCCTGCACTATCCTTCAGAAGCTGGTGTAAGCAGGCCCTCACCAACAAAAAGAAAAGGAGGTGAGCATTTTCCTGCTTATGGAAATGCCCTACCTTGGAAAGGTGATGAGTCATAAAAATCAGTACTTCTGGACAAGAGTACTGTGTAGTTATCTGTGGTGGCCAAAAGAGCCTAGTTCATGAGGACCAAGTTGGGGAGCTAGTTAAGTTAGCTGGTCTAGGTTAAACCTAGACTAGTTAAGATCACAACCTGAATTTCCAAAAGTTCCAATGGTTTGAACTATTCAGTCAAATTTCCAAAAAGTTAGAGTAATGTCAACTTTCAATGGGTGCCTTAACTTCTCCCCCGATATTTAGGCAAGTGCTAGCACTGTGCATTATCTCCGTGTAGAAGAGGGAACTGGATAACTTCTTTTTTCCCCCACTGGTTGTCGAATGATCCTTTATTGAAACATTTTCCTTTGTAGTTAACTAGCTGGGCATTCCACTGCACCACTGTTGATGTCATCTATGATGTCATGAGGGTGTCGGCCATCAACATTGCAGCCCACAGACTGGGCAGTCCCCAGGATTTCTTTAATGGTTCCAGAGAGTTCTCTGCCTAAAGATCGGTGTCGCATCTGTCAGGCAATATTGACAATCTAATCAAAAGTCGTATTTCCACTGTGCTTAATGTTTTTCTGCTTCTTTCTGTCTCTTGGTGGTTCCTTGAGGGCTTTGATAATCAGTGCAGAGGCAGAAGGTACCACTTCAATCTGGGCCTGTCTGTTCTGAATGGTCAGTTTCATGACCCTTCCAATCACTGGTTGCCTTGGCGATGTCATTACCACCCTTTTTTGGAGACAGACCCAGCGGGCCGATCCTTGGGGCCAGGACAGACATGGCACCGACTTCGCCACCGGTGCACCTCAGGTACACGACTTTGATCTCGTTGGGGTCGAACTTAGGCAGCATGGCGGAGGTGGCTGGTGTTGGATGAACCCGGATTCCGGGCGACCGAAGAAAGTTGCACCTTTGCCTCCCTGAGCCAAAAGCCAAAAGCCTGGATAACTTCTTATACCCAAACCCTTGCTATCCTGGCCCTGGGGACCACAGTTCTGCTTTTCAGCCTCAGCCCCACTTACTTCCACTACCTAACTAGTTAAATCATTCTTCCTGGACTTGTTCACTGCCTTTCTGGTACATTCCTACTGCAATAAATTCCCTAATTCACCCTGGGGAATCCACATAGAAAGCATATCTACCTATGAGGTTCCCCCTCTGCCAGTCTCACATGCCTTGCTTATCTTATAATGATGTATTTAAAGAAATTGCAAGGCAACTGGATACATTAATGACCCCGAAATTTCAATTCTTCCAGTTAAACACTGAATCATCAGAAAGCAAAAGCCCTGGGCCTTGTTTTCTATTCTATGCAAGAATAACTTCCTTGTGTTAAATAGAGTATTATTCTCTTAGCACTATTACATCCTCAATAAAATAAATGTTCATTGAAACAAAGTTTATCTTTTACAAAATTATAGTTGAAGGCATGCTCTATTCTGTGCCCCAATACCTCTTATAAAAGACACAAGAAAATGGATTTTATCTCTCAGTCAATGCTAGGACAGTTTTTCTCTGTAGATTTACTTCCATGCTATTTTTCTATCACACAATGAAAAGGATATAGCTTAAGATAATTCTTTTTGGTCTGATTTTCCAGAAAATCTAGATTCACATTCTAGTACCACTACCGTTTTGCTAATCTTTGTTTGGTGGTTTATTTTACTTTCCTTCCATCCTCAAAACATTAGTTTCTTACTAAGAATCATGAAGAAGCACTTTGAATGTTACGATACCATTGAACACCAATAAACCTATTGTCATACTCCATAAACCCTTCTAAGAATGCATATGAACGAGGGAGGAAACATTTGTACTTTTTTAGTATTAATACCACCAGCCTGATGTCCTTTCTTTAAAAAATGACATTGGCCCCCAAACTGCCTGATTATTCTTTTTTTAATTGTGAAATTAGTATATACTCTTAAAAAGCTTAAAGTGAAAAAGTCCATTGTCCCTCATTTCCCCAATCTTGCTCCCTGTAGCTAATCACTACTAGTAGTTCTTTATACATCATTAGAAAAATTCTTTTTTAATTAGTCTTTAATTTTAATAGGTCACTTCAAGACTATTTTCAATGTAGCCAGAGTATGGATTATAAAATCAAATAATTGAGGACCACTAAACTGTTGGTCAGCACTGACAGAAAAACAAACAAAAACAGTAACACAAACTCCATCAATCCATCCATCTATATATCTGCATAAAAACTTATGTTCAATTAGCTTTATATAGAGATTTCATTGTGTATGACATAATGTATAGACTCCTACATTATAGAATCTTAGATCTGAGAGTAATTTGAGGACTAAATTAGTATTACTTCCTGAACTAATAGATAAGGTAACTAAAACTCTGAGGACTAAACAAATTAAGCTAGTTCAATGGGATGGATCCAAATCCCTTGACTCCTAATTATATAAGAGATAATGTGGAACTCTGTGAACTGGGGATGTAGCAAATAACTGTGGGTGCACAACAAATCAAAGTGAAACAATAACACAACCACTGTATACTTCACTGGTAAGGAAATGAACAATAAATCAGTCCTACCTGTATCAATAGTGTTTGGGGACCTGTACTACTCTATGAATAACAAAACAGAATATATTGCTCCCCAGATGTTTATAAGCTGGCTGGGGCAATATGACATATAAGACACAAATATATGGAAAAAAAAAAAAAAACGGCAACACAAACAAAAATTAGTTCCAAATGACTCATAGGCGGTGAATGCTATAGGAAAGAGAGGCAAGCACAACTCATACATAGTGACTCTGTCACAGAGGAGATAGGATTTCAGCCAGACTTGTAGGATAAGTAAAAGAAAAAGTGTTTTAAAAATAGGCATGAACAAGAATGCAGAAATAAAATTTTGGTTTGTTCAGAAAATGGTGAGAAGTTGAGTTTGAATGGAACATTGGGTTTATTATACATGTAGAAGCTCAGAGGAGTAAATGACAGGTATGCTCTGGTGGGTCGAAGATGCAAATGGCATGTTTTAGAGCTTGCACTTTACTGTATATTTAGCAGGGAGCCACTGAAGGTTACTGAGGAAAGAGTTATATAAAAGTGATATTTTTCTAAAGTGACTCTGATAGAGTATGCTAGAGAATTGAGGCTAGGGTAAGTGTTGATGTTAAGGGAGTCATTGAAAGGATGATTCCCAAAGGGAAAACTTGGGGTACATAAGGAAAACAATCCCTCTTCTGATAAAAACTGCTTCTGCATCTGTAATTTCTCTAAGTAACATAAGAGACAGGAGGCCTCAAATGAGTAGATGATCTATAAGATAACTCTCAACAATGTTCATAATCATCTTTTATTACATATTGTTATGGGTCGATTGTGTTATGGGTTGAAACTATATGTTGAAGTCCTAACCGCTAGCACCTCAGAATGTGACCTTATTTAGAAATAGGGTCATTGCTGATGTACTTAGTTAAGATGAGGCCATACTGACCAGGGTGTGCCCCAATCCACTATGACTGGTGTCTTTTTTAAAAATGGAAATGTGACCACAGACATATACATGGGGACAATGCCATGTGAAGATGAAGACAGAGATCAAGGTATAAGCCAATAATGCCAAAGATTGCCAGGAAACCACCAGAAGATAAAAGGCATGGCAGAGACTCTCACTCATAGCCCTCCAAAGGAACCAACTCTACCAACATTTTGATCTTGGACTTTAACCTCTAGAACTGTGAGCCAATAAATTTTTGTTGTTTAAGCCATTCAGTTTATAGTAGTTTGTTACTGCAGCCCTAGAAAATTAATACACGTATCAACACTAGAAGAAAAGAGACCAGCTCTTAGAGCCTGGGTTTTGATATTCTCTGGAGGCATTTAAAAAAAGCTATTAACTCTATTTGCTAAGTTCAAGAATTGAGAAATTTCATAATGCTTGGTCCTTGGATGTATTTTATTTTTTTTAAAGATTTTTATTTATTTATTTGACAGAGAGAGATAGCGAGAGCAGGAACACAAGCTGGGGAGTGGGAGAGGGAGAAGCAGGCTTCCCTCTGAGCAGGGAGCCCGATGTGGGACTCATTCCCAGGACCCTTGGGATTATGACCTGAGCTGAAGGCAGATGCTTAACGACTGAGCCACCCAGGGACCCCTCTTGGATGTATTTAAAAAAAAAAAAAACCCTAAGAATTCTGAAAAAGAAGAAAGAGTCTACATTAAAAATAAGTCTGATTTTCAATTATTTCCTGGTTCTAAAGATTCTGCATGACAGTAACAGATATAACTAGCATCTTAAGTATGCTAGCTTCAAGATTTTCATTCATTTGGGATCAGTTATATATCCCAACCAAGAAAATTACTCTTATTCATTATTTCCACTATTGCATAGAAAACTGCCAAATGTGAAGAGGTGTGGAAAAATGCCAAATGATTTGGCAATGATTTTCATTATTAGAGTGCTCATGGTAAACCATTTCTACATTGTTCTCTTTTTAAAATTATTCTTATGTTTAACTAGTCAAATTCGAAGGAAGAACAGACAATTCCTAAATTGGGTGAGATGAATAAGAGTCCATCCTCCTTGAGAGAGTAGTAATACTTACCACTGTGATTTTTCTGAAGTTGTCATTCTGTCCTAATTAGCAAGTAAAAAACCATCATTTTTTTTTCATTTCCTCATGTTCTCCCTCAAAGTACTTCCTTCCTACATTTCTCATCTCATTAGGGAATCACTTATTAAACAAGTAGCTTTACTTCACAATCGTCTTTGTAAATACACGTATAATTTCCTACAACATTGCACCCCTCAGAAAAATCAGTCTACTCTTGAGATTTCATCTTCAGAGTACACAATTTAAGATAACACTTTACCATAAGTTTTTTCCCCTCCTCCATATAGACCTGTCATGAGAGAAATCTTCATAAACATCCCTTTGATTCTGCTTTTTCCTGCTCAGTCCTGCTTGCTGCCCTATTAAAGCATCAACCCTGTTCCAGGCACTCGAGTCCCTCTGCAGTCTGCACATAATCTTTTTCCAGCTTCCTCCTCCACTAATCCTCTAAACAAAGTCTGTGTTTCCAGTTGTCTATGCATTGCATGGTTTGCAAAACCATCTACACTCCTGGGCTTGTGGTCCTCCCCCAGTTTTTTATTGTTGGAGCACTTCCCATTTCTAAGGCCAGGATACCATGTCAAATCTTTACTCACACTTTACATTGTCTCCACAGGCAGAAATGAGCTCTATTTGTTTTCACAGAGCTATTGGTTTACACAAATACACACTGACTTGCAAGAACATTGTGTGCAAGTGAATTTCCCAACTCTTCCTTGAAGGCAAGGATGTCTCCTGTGTAACCAGTTAGCATTTAGTGCATCCACATCTGTGAAAGTAATACATATACATTGTTATAGTAGAACTTATATGAGCATAGAGACTCCAGATCTCCTTAACATCTGAGTCATTGGTTCTCAGATTCTCTGTGAATGGTGTCATTTCGTTGTATGGGGCCTTGATTCCATCAATTCTTGACCCCAATAATCCTCACCTTTCTTATGTTAAATTGAAAGCTTCTTAATCTTTATTGTTTTCATTTTGCCCTAACATGGCTTAAGTGATGTTTTACCTTACAGAGAATCCCTTCCATAAATGTTTGCTCTTTGGAATAATGAATAACGGAATGTCTTTCTATCTATAAACATCTTACAGAAAAATAAATAGCACACAAAATTAAAAATGTGATCTGACTTTTCTGTCAAATCTATCACATTTAATTCTTTATAATTTTATCAAATTGTTTGATATGGGATAAACATTAAACATTTTCATTTTCCCTTACTCAATCCTGCCTTAATTACCCTGGCCTCAAACCTCTCCATTTTTCCATAACCCAGGACTCTGTGCTATCTTTGTTCACTTCTGCTACACTGGGGATCATCTCTAAAGCAATTTCTTGTCTCCACAGCTCCACCGCCACTGAGTGATCAATTTCTCCTCTTAGATTTTTCTTTTTTAAGATTTATTTATAAATTTGAGAGGTGGGTGAGGGGCAGAGGGACTCCTCACTGAGCGGAGCCCAATGCCACCCTAATCATGACCTAAGTGGAAACCAAGCGTCCCACACCTAACCTACTGTGCCACCCAGACACCCCTCTCCTCTTAGCTTTTCAACAAGACTACCTTGCACATGGATTACCTCTCCCCTCAGAGCTCTGGTCTTCCTTTCTGGTCTTTTCTACTTTATATCTCTTCCTTGAGCTGTGTTCCTGCCCTTCCAACTGGCCAGCCTTCCCACTTGGAAGACCTGATTTTCCCTTTAACTTTAACCTGCATAATGTTGAATGGATTCCTTAAAGCCATACCCTATTTATACCTTTGGTAGACTTCCACTGAAAAGTCTGAGAAATATGAATAATGAAAGCACGGGTAAGATCTGAGTATAGTTTTTATTTGGAAATATTTCATGTATATCTTTGTATGGACACATACCTTAATACTAAGATAAACCGTCTCAGAATTTTATCTTAGAAAAATGTTAAGTAAAAATATTAGTGCTATATTATTTAAAAGTTTCAATACCAATTAGCATCACTCTATACATCATCCCCTGATAACAAGAGATTATCCTTAGAAATTATCAGTGAGGGCACCTGGGTGGCTCAGTCGTTAGCGTCTGCCTTTGGCTCAGGTCATGATCTCGGGTCCTGGGATCGAGCCCCACATAGGGCTCCCTGCTCAGCAGGGAGCCTGCTTCTCTCTCTCTCCCTCTGCCTCTCCCTGGCTTGTGCTCTCTTTCTCTCGCTCACTTTCTCTCTCAAATAAATAAAATCTTAAAAAAAAAGAAGAAATTATCAGTGAAAAATTGCACTGTAAAATCTGGTTAAAAGGTGTGCTATTTGGCACATCTTTTACTCTATTATAAAAACATAAGGCCAAGAATATTAAGATTATACTTGATAAAAATAAATAGGCAAATAAGATACATCTTATTAATGGAAAAAATAAGCATTTTCACAATCTGTGAATGATACCTAATTAAGAGATTACTGGCATTTTCTGGAAATGTTTTATTTATTTGCCCCAAAGCAAAATGCCATTATTTAAGTAATCTTGTACAGGCTATTTTAATGTATTACAGCTCTTCTAGCTTAACTATACAAATAAAAGAAATTACAATGGCTTTTGAAGTTCAAATTAACTGTACCTCTGATAGTATTTAATGCAATTAGAGTATGGTAATAAGGGGAGACCATTTAATTTATACATATGCTCTGACATGGTCTCAATTCTACTGTATTTATTAACCAAATTATTCAATGCTATTTGATAATCTCAGTTTGTGTTGGTAAATAAGCAACATGCTAGACCAAAAACATATGTATACTTAGTCTTTGGAATGTCCTTATTGGTCAAAAAAATTATGTCTTATTAATTTCAATGTCTCCAGCAACTAGCATATTGCCTTACATATAATAAATAAGTGCTCAGTAATTTGTATGCTGAATATAAATTTAAAAGGAAGTCCAGAAACTATCTTCTTGTAAATTTACACAAATCAAAAAGACCAGTTTTCTGCTATTTTCTACCATCAGAGAAAACAACTTTTTAGAAAAAGTGTAGCATTCATCATTTACAGCCACTTCTGATTTTTATATTTATGTAATTATTTTTTTTTCCAGAAGAAGAAGAACATCTCTAATCTGTTGTGAAAACTGAGTTTTATCATTTTTGAAACTTTAACAACATAACATATATGTGCATTAATCAATGCACTCCTTTCACTTCTAGAATAAAATGTGCAACACATACAAAGTCAAACCATTTAAGACAACAGGATAGAGTAACAACTCTATTCCACATCATTAATTTTGAAAAATATTCAAAAAGCCTTAAATTCTTCAGCTTAAAAAAAGACATCTCTCACATTTAAGTAATTTTTACCATCATTTTTCATTCACCATTTCTGTATAATATTTTATTTGTACATAAAAGGTGATGTCCTTAAATTTTATGGGCTTATAAAATGTGACAGTATGTTCATAACTTGTTGGTTCATCCCTTTCATCAATATCCATAAGAATTTACAATTAGGTGATGTTATTTCTCAGTAGGAATAGGCATATTGAAGAAAAGGCTTAGGGATTCATTAAATAATACAAATAAATTCTAAATATAGCATCGGCTTCATTACCTCCTGGATGTTGTTTTTGTTTACAAGGATAACACACTCGATTGGAAGTTGTTAGGGAAACTAAGGACTGTTTCTGTGTTGCTCTGTGACCCTGAGCAAGTCATTCTGCTTCTCCGAATCTCAGCCCCTTACTTAGAAAAAGAAGACGTTAAATAAGATAACCTCTAAAGTCTCTTCTAGTTGAAGTTAATAACAACAACAGCAACAATGACAGCTAGCATTTATTATGTGTCAAAGCCTGGTTATTTAATCCTCACAGCACTCTGTGATAACTGCTGTCTTTATCCTCATTGTACTTATAAGAAAACTGAGTTCCCACAGGTTGACTAACTTGCTCTAGGTCACATAGCTTAAAGGTAGCAGGGCTAAGAATCAAACCCAGACAGCATGGGCCCATAATCTATGTTCCTAACTGCTACAGTCTACTGATCATTTTCATAAAGACTATTACATGTTTCGCTTATGGCACTCACTGAAAATTTTATTCTTTCCCCCTTGGTGTTTGGGGAAATAGAATGAGCTTTAGAGTCAATAATATTGAGTTGTTATCCTAATTCCATCATTACCTGCTCTGTGACCTTGGGCTAGGTACTTACACTCAGAGTCTGTTTCCTCATCTGTGAAATGAAAATACTCATCTACCTCACAGGGCTGTTGTTTAAGGGCTAAGACTGAGGATGCATGGTCTAGCATAGTTCCTGGCATACAACAGGCATTCAGTCAATTTTATTTCCTTCTCTCAC
Organism: Mirounga angustirostris; assembly: GCF_029215605.1. Lineage (NCBI taxonomy): Eukaryota > Metazoa > Chordata > Mammalia > Carnivora > Phocidae > Mirounga > Mirounga angustirostris. Next base: position 83,021,236 of record NW_026991720.1, on the reverse strand, counting down.
GTTTAAGCTATAGAAGCTGATGCTGAAACCTAAAACTTTAAATTAAGACCACATAGTAGGCATTTTTAGGATTCACACTCCTAGTAGCTCAAATGAGACCTAAAATGAGACCATTGCAGAAGTTTAGAGAGTCATGTAGTGAAATTAAAAAGAGAAAAACTGGCATGTTTCTAGAGGGTGTACATAGTACTTAAAAGCTGGAGTTCTGAGGAATTTGTTCAGCTCAGTATTAACATTAATGCCAGGGATATGCAAATATATTGTCAAGATTATTTGTAACGATGCAACAGTTTGTTAGAATATCAGGTTTTTGTTCTCAATCTCATACACTCTGCCTTCTAGACGGCTCCTTAAACAAGCATAGAATTTATTTTAGTCTTTCAAAGATATTTTGGGAATACAGAATTTAAATGCATTTAATATTATAAGAAAGAAAATTACTGAGGGAAAATGATAATTAGGACTGTGCCCAATTTTCTTATTATTCCAATTAATTTCCAAAATCAGTCTCTCTCCCACTCTACCACTCTGTTTTAATTATAGATGAGAAAGAAAAGAAGGAAGGAAGGAAGGAAAGAAGGAAGGAAGGAAGAAAAGAAGAAAGAAAGAAAGAAAGAAAGAAAGAAAGAAAGAAAGAAAGAAAGAAAGAAAGAAGAAAGAAAGAAAGAAAGAAAGAAAGAAAGAAAGAAAGAAAGAAAGAAAGAAAGAAAGAAAGAAAGAGAAAGAAAGAAAAAGAAAGAGAAAAGTAAGGGAGTAAGGGAAAGAACTTTTGGCATACATCTTCCTTTGAATTTTTGAGTGACAAAGGCTTAAACAAATATTTAAGAAGATGGGCTACATGAAAAATAAATTGACAGTAGGATTAATTTTGAGGAAGATTCAAAGATAAGGATTAAACACAGTCATTTTTCCTGCTGAAATTTTGAATTCAGATAAGAACCATTTCTCTTTGTCTTTCTATTAAGTTCTAAATACTTTGATCTGTTACTGAGAAATTACTATTAAATATTTCCATGTTTAAAATGTGTGTAAAAAATAAATAAATAAAATAAAATAAAATAAAATGTGTGGCTCAGAAAGACTCCTTCAAAAGAAGGAAGATCTGTGTTCCTTTGGTGAGTTGATTGTGTAAAACAAGTGGACAAACGAAATTTAAACAGCTCCTTTAAAAATTAATAGAATATTATTGTAGAATTAACTGATTTTATTTCATGAAACAACTATACTAGGTGTAGTTTATTATGGAATATTCCCATATACATAAAGATTAACATAAGACTTGAAAATAAAACAGTGAGTTTGATTCTAAAACTAAAAGATTTGTATAAAGCAGATAAATAATATACTCTAATATAAAAATGTAAAATGAGTTGTTGTACAGTTGATGTTAAAGAATTATCTAACATTATATATATATATATAAAATATATATGTGACATTTTAAGATTTTATAGAGTTAAAGGATTCAGACTAAACTGAGGTAACCAGGATTTATAATGAATCAGCATATTCTAAGTAGCTCTGGTTTGCCTTGTTATACATCTGTTAAAATTTACTTAAAACTGGGCACCTGGGTGGCTCAGATGGTTAAGCGTCTGTCTTCGGCTCAGGTCATGATCCCAGGGTCCTGGGATAAAGTCCCGCATTGGGCTCCCCGCTCAGCGGGGAGCCTGCTTCTCCCTCTGTCTCTCTCTCTCTCTGTCTCTTATGAATAAACAAATAAAATCTTTAAAAAAATTTACTTAAAATTAAAATTCTCTCTTCACAAGCTTTAATTACTTACAATTAGGTATAACAGAAGTCACTGCAGAATTGTACCACCACAGTGATTTCAAATTTGCCATTTCCTAACATGTAGGGATTCTCAATAAAAAAATTGCTTGGAATAAAAATTGAATAATTTACTTAGTATTTATCCATGCATTAGAAAACTTATAAAGGGAACAGACTATTTTAAGCATAATTCCATAACTACTATAGATGAATTATTATGTCAGAACGTATCAGTTTAAGTTGAAATAGTTTTTTAATTAAAATGTTTAAAACATCAAATTAAACTCTAGTATTGTGAAAATGTACAAAATTATTACAATTCATGGAATATTTCCAAACTTTAAAAGCACTTCAATGTGAAAGATGGACAGTTCCTTAGGAACACAGATCAGTCTGTGCTGTACATTGTTCACAAAAGTCAAAGCACTTATGGATTGACATGCATCTTAAATCTTTCTTCTTGTGGTTTCAATATTTTAAAGTGCCATGCACTGTGGTGAGTGATTAAAAATATCAACTATTGGGGTGCCTGGGTGGCTCAGTCAGTTAAGTGTCTGCCTTCGGCTCAGGTCATGATCTCGGGGTCTTGGGACCAAGCCCCGCGTTGGGCTCCCTGATCAGCAGGGAACATACTTCTACCTCTCCTCCCTGCTCATGCTCTCTCTCGCTCTCTCTCTCTCAAATAAATAAATAAAATCTTTTAAAAAAATTAACTATTTCACTTTTCTCAGTGATTTAACCTTGTGTGGTCAGAGGGCATATGGGAGTAGATTAAAATTATTAATTTATTTATTCAAATCAAAATCACAATAATTAGGTTTTTTTATTGAAATGAAGCCCTCCTTTTCAGAGATGTTGACTACTTTTCTTGCAGCACTAGAGGCTATAAGATAAAGCCATATATAAATTAAAGATAGAAAGAATGCACCTATTGCTAGAGAACAGGTGAAGCATCACTATCTTTTTAGCAAAGAACACATTTAGCGACTCTTCATGCTTACAGGACTGCCAAATATAAATCTTTGAATTTTCATAAATTCTTCACAAAGCTCAGAATGACAGTTTTGCAAAGTTAGACATGGATGACTTGAAGCATATACAAGCAGCTTTGCTTGATTTGGGGAAAACCTAACTGAGTGGTAATTTTGGAAATGGTGGTCAGTCAAGCAGAAATCACTTTGAAATATTCTGTTGGTGGACTCCAGAACACAGATTTGTAAAAGCCCTGGGTTCCCTGAATCTGCTACAGAGTGGTCATAAACTGGTGGGAAGGTCTCCGAGAGGTCATACACCCCAGGCTTCCAGCCATTCAGAAATCTCTTTGATAAGGAGATGCTTAGCCTCTACTTAAGCCATTTCCATGTGGTGTAAGGGGATAGATGGAGCTTACACTCTGGTTGCCCACACACTGCACATCTTAGGGGCCCTGTTCCCATAGAGCTATTACTAGGGGGCTAAATTATTCTCCGCATCAGGTATAGTAGAAAGAAACATTATTACAGAGAAGGTACAGTAATCATTAGCTTCAGATCTAAGAGAACTTTATTCAAGCAGATGAGATTGAGAATACAAGTTAAATGCTTAGATTTAAGGGAAATTCAGTTTACAGAATCCAGTTTACAATACATAAGCTCTATTAAGAGCTACATACAGTAGCTGAGTTTTAGGATTTTGAAGAAATTCTAGACTTGCGAGCAGAGTCTTGCAAATTATATAATAACGCCAACAAAGCAATTTTGTTAAACACTCCCAGTATGCCAGGATTAGTGCTTAGTGTGCTGAGCACTTTTACATACATTAATTTATTTCATCCTTTCATTCACCCTATGAGGTAGGTTCTTTTAATACCTCCATTTGAAAGCTGAGGAAATGGATACTCAGAGACTCAAAGTGTGTTCCAAGAGAAAGGAACTGCACAAATAAAGGAGGAAGAAGAAAATTAAGGAAAAATCACTAAAGTGTGCGAACTTTCTCTATTGATCTCTGTGACCTTTTAGCCACCAGCTTATGGTTTCCATTACTTTCTAGTAGTGTTTAAGGGGTATACATTTGTAATTGTATCTACATTTAAAGAAACAAGCTTATTGTCACTGGACAGAACACAGTTAGAACCCCCAATCAAAAATGATGGAGAGAGATACAGGTCTGTGATTCCTCAGTCTTACACAATTCACAGTGTTCACCATAGCACATACCCTCCCCAATGTCCATCACCCAGCCACCCCATCCCTCCCATCCCCCACAGAGCACTGGGTGTTATACGCAAACAATGAATCATGGAACACTACATCAAAAACTAATGATGTAATTTATGATGATTAACATAACATAATAAAATAAAATTTTAAAAATGATGGAGAGACATTTACTTCTTTGGTCAGATACGACTAAGTGGCTTACTCAAAAGACAATCCAGGGGCGCCTGGGTGGCTCAGTTGGTTAAACAACTGCCTTCGGCTCAGGTCATGATCCTGGAGTCCCGGGATCGAGTCCCGCAACGGGCTCCCTGCTCAGCGGGGAGTCTGCTTCTCCCTCTGACCCTCCTCCCTCTCATGCTCTCTGTCTCTCATTCTCTCTCTCTCAAATAAATAAATAAAATCTTAAAAAAAAAAGGCAATCCAGATAATTGTGGCTTTCACACAACGTATCTGTCAGTTCCATGGCTTTTTTTGTTTTTCCCATATCAAATATATGTATTTCTTTAAATGAAACAATCACTGTGCTTATCAAAAATAAAAATATCCGGTAATTAATGTCCTATTTTTTTGCTTATCTGACAAAAAAACAATTGTTAGATATTTAAACATTTTAAGACACTGTATAAATAGGATTAACTTATTTTGAAAAACATTAAAGTAACACATTTGAGAGATTAACATTTTCTGATTCTTTTTTTTTTTTTTTTTAGATTTTATTCATTTATTTGAGAGAGAGAGTGCACATGAGCAGGGGCAGAGGCAGAGGGAGAGGGAGAGGGAGAAGCAGGCTCCCTGCCGAGCAGGGAAGCCTGAAGCAGGGAAGCCCGAAGCAGGGAGCCTGATCCAAGGCTGGATCCCAGAACCCTGGGATCACTACCAGAGCCTAAGGCAGCCGTTTAACCGACTGAGCCACCGAGGCACCCCAACATTTTCTGATTCTTATAAGCAATATTCTGAGTCTATACATATATGATCATGCTTATATAGAAACTAATAAATATATGTCTTTTTAAAAATTAAATTGTTTATGCAAGGTGATGATGCAGAAGGGATCCTAAGAAATTATCAGAAATAAAAACCTACACATATATTTGCAATGACCATTTTGCTTAAAGGATGTAATTTTGTATTGTCTGTTGTATTTAGACAGTAGTATTCAGAGGAGTTTATGATACTAATATGTAGAGTGTGTTATTTGAGCATGTTTTTAATTCATGAAACAGAAATACATAGAGTATCTAGGAATTTAAAATATTACATGCTTTAGAGAGTCAGTTAGAACTTAAAACAATCACTAGATTGCAATGATTTTCATTCCAGAATTGCTAATAAGTAACCTGCTGTGTTACAAATCTCTCAGCTCCCACAATAATCTACATCAGCAATCATGACTAATAAGAGTGGAAGTGCATCTATCTTCAGCAAGTCATTACCACTGCAGAGTTTATTCTCTACAATGTAAACATTAAGGAAGTAAGAAATACAGAAAAGTATTTTGAAATGAAAAGCAAACAAAAACTCAAAACATTTCTTATTCACAACATCGATTAATTTTATGAAAAGCCACATTGATCTAAGAAACGTCTCCATTTCCAAAGCCTTTACAGAGTATCGACCCTTAAAAATAAAGTAAAAGAAAACTAATATTTAAAACTAAGTGATACTACCTTAAACACTTTCTGAAGTATAGAAAAACCTGATTATAATACTGGCATTAACAGAAACAAAGATAAGTCAGAGAGGACCTTTATTTGTACAATGAAAGAGATAAACAATGTGTCCTGTGTTTTAAGAAAGCTATGTTATAACCCGCAGCATGACTGAATACAGAACTAGATACACACCACATCACTGTGAGATTTTGCCATTGGGTCTTACTCTCTTAGAGAGATTACTCTTTAAATCAATGAATAATACTCGTTCCCCTAGGTTCAAAATTAAGGGAAGGAGCATCTAGCAAATTCCAATTTTGCCTGTCAGCCAAAAAAGAAATTCCCACGTTTAAATGTCCAACTCTGTCTATAACCCTCAAGTTTAAAAACCTAGAGATGATTACAATGGGTATTAAAAATAATGCCAAGGTCACTTCACTCATTTTGTAGATCCTTTCAGTATTGGAAATCTGACAGTCAGGCTTGCTTAACTATTCAAACAGTACAGAATAGCCAGAAGCTGTGATTTCTTCAGATTAGTAAAGAATAACCCAAAGGACTCAAAAGTTGAAGCACAACTAAAGAAAAAGTCAACGTACCAACACTGTATCACATCAGGCTTGTTGACAATGCATCCTGGGAGACATGACTTTATCTTCAAAGTGACGTCGTGCAACTTTTGCCCACTGAACCAGGCATCTTATGCAGGGCACACAGCAGAGTTAGCTGCCAGCTGAGAAACAGCATTTAAAACCTGGCTACAATTACGCTGACCCTCAGAAAATTGTTTGCCTATCAAGGAAACTATTTGATCTATCAGAAAATAAAAATAAGCAAACAAAAATAAGTGCCATCACTTTAATGTTTTCTCCTAAGACTGCCTGTGCTTTATTTTAACTTTAGGTTTAAAAAACAAGGTCAAGGAAGCCCTCAGTATTTTTAGTAAATTGTTAGGAAAGTTAAGTGCATAAAGTAGAGAATCTGCAAAGGAGCAATGCAAGTAATTAAGTCATGTCCTTCTGTCTCTGTACAAAATGGGCATATGTCAACTATTTTGACTCAAAACAATCTTTAAGAAATGGGGTCCCATCACTTCCCACAAGTCTAAAATGAGACCTAAGTATATGTCCCCACCATTGCCATTTACTAGCTTACAAATATTAGATAAGCTATCTAACCTCTCTGAGTTATATTGTTTTAACCTGTAAGAAATCTGTTAACAACTTCCTTGTCTCCCACATATTTTTGATATAACTAAATGTGATCATGTGCATGAAAACACTTCCAAATCATAAAAATTATGCAAATAATGTTATTAAGCTAGATCTCTTATTTAAATGCTTACATACCTATTTCAAGTTGAGGCCATTCTACTTTGTTCAAGATGTTAATATGAATGACACTAGATCCGACTTGAAAATATGTTGGGTATTTGAAATTAATGGATGCATGTTTAAAAGAAATGCATTCTTAATCTGAGCCATGAGGCTCCTACATAAAAAACTTCATTTACAAAAACATCTTTCTGCTATTGTCATTTTACTTTTTATTCCTCTCCTCCCATCTAATACCCCTCGATAGACACACATACAAGTATGAAAACTAAACACATTGTACATTTGATTAAACAAAGAATTTTCTAATGTTACATAATTATAAATAAATGGATTTTTTGGCTAAAATCTATTTTAATCCAAATCAACCCCAGTCTTTCGGCATCAGTTTTAGCTTTATAAAATATTCTGAATGTTGTCTGACTTTTCCAAGACATCATAATTTGTGCTAGGTAGTTAAAAGGTCTACACTCAGGCAAGTAAGAGTGCTATATTTCTGAAATTAGGAGCTGCAATATGTGAAGCAGTTTGGAGACAGAAGTTTTCAAAATATTGAATCCAAGTCTTAACTAAGAACAGACATGCAGAAAAGGAAAAAGGAACACACCAACAGTAAGCAACCCAGTCCAGGAAACGTTGTCCCCAAGGGTCTGAAATATCTCCTCACCTACCCAAAGACATCAGGGAGTAGTTGGGAATGGAGAAGCCTCTGGTAAGAGGATCCCACTATACTTCCCTTTCCACTGAGAAACACTTGGAGGCCCAATCTGGGGAAACTCCTTTTGCTCCCTCGGCAGCAGCAGCATGAACCAGTGAGAGCTTCAATGGCACCAGATAAACCAAGAAGACCGTAATCACACTGTAAGGACTCTTAAATTAAACTGCCATTGGAATTGCAGCTGACATGACCCATGTTCAAGACCTACCAAGGGTAACTTCCAGCTAAATTAAAAGATTGAAAGACTGTCCACAGTCTGCTAACATAGTGAAATAAGTCAGAGAGAGAAAGACAAATACTATATGATCTCCCACTTACATGTGAAATAGAAGAAAACTGAACTCATAGAGATGAAGAGTAGATGGTTGCCAGGGGTGGGGGAATTTGGAAAATGGGTGAAGATGGTCATAGGATACTAACTTTCAGTTATAAGATGTACACATTCTGAGGATCTACTGTATAACCTGGTGACTATAGTTAATAATACTGTATTATTTACTTGAAAGTTGATAAAAGAGTAAATCTTAAAAGTTCTCACCACGTGCATAAAAAAAGATAACCATGTTTAGTGATGGATATGTTAACTAACCTTTTTATAGTAATCATTTTGCAATATATATACATATCAAATCATCACATTGTACACCTTAAATTTACACAATGTTGTATGTCAATTATATTTCAACAAGACTGGGGGAAAAAAACTTCTAGAAAATATAGAAGAAAATCTTAAGGCAGAGAGCTCTTAGACTTGAAACCAAATACATAATCCATAAAAGAAAAAATATATATAATTAGATCTGATCAAAATTTAAAACCTTTACTCTGAGAAAGTCCATGTGAAGAGGATGAAAAGACAATCTACAAACTTGGAGAAAAGCATTGCAAACCACATATCTTAAAAGGAACAGTACCTAGACTACATAAAGAACTCTCAAAATTCAACAGTGAAAAAACAATCTAATTTAAAAATGAGCAAAAGCCATGAACATCCACTTCACCAAAAAAGAAATGCAGATGGCAAGTAAGCATGTAAAAAGATGTTCAATATCATTAGCTATCAGGATTACACAAAATAAAACGACAATGAGCTCTCACTATATACCTATCAGAATAGCTAAAATTAAAAAATGGTGACAACACTACAGGGTGGAAAGGATGTGGAGAAATTAGATCAATTACACTTTGCTGAAGGGATGTGAAAATGTACAGCTCAGACAGTCTAGAAAACAGTTGGGCAGTTTCTTATAAAACTAAACCTGAAATAACTACATAACCCAGCATTTGCCCTTTGGGGCATTTATTCCAGAAGAATAATAATTTATGTTCACACAAAAACCTGTAAATGAATATTTATGCATTTATTCCATACATTTTATTTGTACTAGCCAAAACCTAAAATCATCGCAGATGTCATTCAATGGGTGAATGCTAAAATAACTGTAGTATATACTTTCCACAGGATACTACTCAGCAATAAAAGTAAAAAAATATTGATACCAGCAACAACTTGTTTGAATTCCCAAGGAATTATGCTGAATAAAAAAAGCCAACCCCAAAATGTTACACCAAATGTATAATTCCATTTATATAACATTTTTAAAGAGTCAAAATTTTAGAAATAGAAGACGAATTAGTGGTTGAATTGCTAAGGGTTAGAGACAGGGGAGAGGGCAGGAGCGACATGGCTAGGCCATAACAGAGCAACAGGAGAGATTCTTATGGTTCAGTACTTTCACTGTGGTGGTGGATTTAAAAACCTAATTAGGTGATACAATTGTATAGAACTTAATATCATGCGTACAATTATGCAGAAAAGAATCCAAGTAAAATTGGAAAAATTTTAATAAAATCAGCAGATTGTATCAGTGTCAGTATCTGGGTTTGATATTGTATGATCGTTATTCAAAATATTATCACTGAAGGAAACTGGGTGAAGTGAACAAGGAATCCTTGTATTATTTCTTATAACAGTATATGAATCTACATCTCAAAATTTTTAATTAATTAAATTAAAAATTCCTATTACTTTCCAGATTCACTGTTTCTAAGTTTTCCTTTTCTGTCATATAACTTCTTCATAGGATTTATTGTAATGTTGGGTAAGCACACACAACCCAATATTTTATGCCCAGTATGCAACAGGGATCTTTTTCATATACAAATATCTTTACTAAAGATGGCAGTCCACAAAACTGCATTTTTAGATTTTCCTCTGTCCACTTACAGAAATGACTTTCCAAACTTACTCAGGTTTAACCTGAACATTAAAAGAATTCTCTTATTCTAGTACAGATGAACTTGGCTTTAAACACAGCCTGCTAGGAAGGCTGAGAGTCTCATACATTAAAAATTAAGTGATCTTGGTAGTTCAAGAGAACTACAAAACAAATCCCTCTTCTTTCTACTTCCCCATCCTTTATAAGAACTCTAAGATTAGGGGGTACAATAACAGTACTGCTGCTAATATTAAGAATGGACTATGAGTATGTGGAAATTTATTAATTAAATGAATGGGCTCTAAGTGATACTTAACTATTTGACACTGACCAATTCTTCTAAGAAGACTGTATTGCTGATATAGATTTAATCAGTGGGAAATCCTATTCAAGAAGAGAATATTAATGTATCTTAATGTTGCTGATTTTTAATTTTACTACCTTTAAATAGTAAGATAATTCTAAAGAAATTTGAGTGACTCGGGAGATGGGAAGAACAGAGCTGACCAGGCAGAATAATAGAAAGTTAAGAGCACCAAGGGCTTTTGGCACCAGAAAGACCTGAATCTGAAACTGAACTTTTTCACCTATGATGTTTTGTGATCATGGTTAGTTAAGTCAGTATGTCTAAACCTTGTTTCCCATTTGTAAAAATGTGATTCATACCCACTTCTAGTAACAAGGGCTCATAGAGCCCAGAAGCCCCAAGGGTATGGAATCATCACCACACCTTGACCTAAGCTCCAGTCTGTCATAGTGGAGTCTCCTAAGAACTGGTAGCCAGATAAAAAAGCATCACTGAAATTCTTTCAATCAGGAGAGGCAGAAGATTCCTTGGAAGCAATTGGGCCTTTACAATATGACTGAACAATATATGGTGTTTAGAAGAGAATTTCTCAAAATGAAGGCTGAGAGTCATTTGTATCATAATCAGGTGTTTAAAGGATAAGTTGTACAGCAAGAAAAACACTGGGGCAAAATAGAGACCACACACTAGAATTAGACACAGGGAATGCAAACCGTAAATGGTAGCGGAAATTCAAGTGAAAGTTTTGGACTCTCACAGTCATGAATTGCTGGGGTCTAAATCAACTATAACTAGATTTTCAAAGAGTGGAAGATACCTGAAATGAAACCTACAGTTACAGCCGAGTTACATTTTAGAGTCCCATCTGGAATTGCTTGCACTAAATTAGCAAAATTCAGCTGCACCTTGATTAAGTCATGTTCCTATTGCAAAGCCTTACTATGTGTGGATAGATTTGGAATTTTTCCCCCCTGACTTTTCTTGGCCTACATGATTTTCGAAAGTAATTAGAAATCCTTATTCAAGAATAAAGTGCTATAAAAACCCTGCCCAGAAACCAGATGAATCAAACTGATAAGCATATTTTATTGAGCATATATTTTGTTCCAGCTATTGTGCTAAGCACATACAGATGGTTTTATTTACTGCTTACCATGGTCCTAAAAAGTCCCTATTATTTCATCTTATTTTCATTGTCATATTTCCTAATTCAATTATTAATGCTATATCAGCCTAATTTTCATATATTTAATTTTTTAATTTATTGGTTTTATATTTTTGTTTCTTCTATTTTGGATATCACCTGCTTTGTTACTGATTTTTTTTTAAAACTAATGTTTCTATCTTCAGTATGTTACATTTCATTTTTCTTCTATTTTATTCACATTTTAATCTTCTGCTATCCCTTTCTTTTTTAATGACTATTTCCTCTTCTCTGATTCTTATTTCATATTTTTATTTAACATTTCCCAATTGGTAGTGTCTCCAGGGTCAAGTGCACCCATGAGCAGATGCTACCGCTCTTCCCTCACGGCTGCCTCAGTAACCACCAACTCCCTTAGTGGATGTCTCAGAACAACCTCACCCAGGAAGGATTCAGATGATACAGATTTGTAGCATAGTCTTGATTTATGGCAGATTGATCACATCTTTTACAACATCAGTGAGTAAGTGCCACTTTTTAGGGAAAGAAGTCTTTGAATTCATTTCTATCAAATGTTGGGGGGAGAAGATATCATTCCTGCTTATGTTTGGATTTGAGGAGTGCTACTTGACTTTTTGAATGCCTATTTTAAAATCCACAAGTCACCTAAGCAACAAAACAGAAGGTGCCACACCATCATCACAACACCACCATCTCTGCAACCATTGTGGTTGTTTATCTCTGAAGATTACAGATTTTTAAGATCATTCTTGCCCAAGAGATGAGAAAAAAGCATACATATGTGAACAGAACATACTCTAAAAATAGCAAGTTTAAAAGTGAATTACAAAACATTTAACCAGGTATACTTCTGATTCTCCTTTCTGAGCATTTCTACTGTAAATTATAGCACCTACACTTCAGAAGAGGAGGTTGATAAGCTGGTTTTAGATAAATACCTCAAACTCAGAAAAAAACTTCTTGTGAAGTCCCAGTGGGCATAAATGACAGCATTCTTTCTCAAAATGTTTGACAATTCTACTCATGGGCCTAACCCTGCCTTCTTCACTCCATTTCCACATACTATTCTTCAGGCAGATCTTTCTAGTTTTGGAGGAGGGTTTTTTGTTTTGTTTTGTTTTGTTTTTTTAATACACCACCTCTGACGAAACAATTCAACTTAGTCTGGATTCTCTAACCAGGGAATACTTTTCCTCATCTACACATTCTCTGTCCAGTCAGGAATTCTGGTTGAAGTCGGTATAGAAGCCTGTCATATGGAATACAGAAAGGCTGCCAAAATGCTACTGGGATAAATAAAGACAGCGACAGGCATTGAAACTTGTATATATTATACCTTGATCCCAAAGCTATTTTCCTAGACTGGTACAACTCCCAGCACAATATAAAGTTGAAAACCTATGAGATGTGATAAAGAATGAGACAATGGTTTGGTTTTTGTTTTTCAGTTGTTGCGTGTGGAACATGCACACACACAAGATGTTAATAAAACTGAGAAGAATATCAAAATATCACCCACTACTCAGAATTAATAGCTAGTCATATTTGTTTTATCTTATAAATAAACATCAGAAAATACCACAGGTATATTTGACGTTTTCCTTCATCCCTAGCTCCACTCCCTACTTGCATTCCAAGAGAAAAACTCAATAGTAAATTTAGTATATCCTATCATTTTTTTGTATTTCTTTCTATTCACGTATTATGCCTATTTCTCTGCAGCTATACTTAAGCTTTTATTCTCATAAAAAAGTGCATATTAAGATAAATCATTCTTTTTCGTGGTGATCATGATATAATTAAACAGGAATAGAAGTGATAACAGCAATTTGCATCTAAGTTAGATATTTACATTTGTGTCTTTGAGTGTTTTTTGACAAGAATCCGTAAACATTTTAGTGTATATATCTACAAATAGAAATTGGATAATATATCCACATTACAAATAGTTGTTAATTTTTTTTAAAGATTTTATTTATTTATTTGACAGCGAGAGAGGGAACACAAGCAGGGGGAGTGGGAGAGGCAGAAGCAGGCTTCCTGTGGAGCAGAGAGCCTTACATGGGGCTCGATCCCAGGACCCTGGGATCATGACCTGAGCCGAAGGCTGATGCTTAATGACTGAGCCACCCAGGCGCCCCTAGTTGTTAATTGTTTTGCCACAATGTCAGAGTTTGCTCACAACATCATGCCCTTATTTTTGTAAGCAATGGAGACCTTACCACATTAGATAATCTAATTACATTTCACTAAGGATCAATGAAACACCTATACATTCTTTGTGTCAATTAATGGAAATTGGAAAACCTAATATGCTCCTTTGGAAAGCATTTGATTCCTCTTAATGCAATTTACACTTATAAAAAAGGATTCATGTCTTAATCATTTTGAATCATTACACTTACATCAATAAATACTACAGTGGTTCAATCAATTACAATAAGGAAAAGAATCAATTAACACTTGAAGTAAAAATTCTTTTGGCAGGACTAGAAACAATGAGCCAGGTGTTGTTCAGAAATAATTCATTTGCTCATTTTGGTGAGTTGCATTAGCTCTCTTTAATGTACGGACCTTATAGAAAAATTGAATAAAGAACCTTGGCTCTGCTTTGCTTCAGCCTGAAGAGTATTAAGCTAATCCCCACATTGTTGCTTCAGATTAGAAGGCATGATATGTCAGCAGAAACGTCTGTAAGACAGAAATACAAGACTTCTTCTTCCCCCTCAAACTTTACTACTTTTCACTTCTGAAGTGTAATTATAGATCATGACCAAAATCAAAACTAAATTACTTGACTAATGGTCAATTTTCATCACTCTCAAAACATTTTTTCCAGGGATTTAATCACTTCCAAAAAGTGTACATACTGTTGTCCAGCTAATGAATAAACACGAGTGAGAAATCAAAAAATCAGAAACATCATGCTTTTATCAAAATCCATCAATGTCTACAGACATTCCAATTTTTCCATGAAGTTTTGTCTGGTCATTCTAGACAGAGTAATCTTCTTTTCTTCTAAAATCCCATTGCATTGTGTCTATTCATCTACGATTTTCTAGTTTTATTATTTTACTTATTAATGTCCATGACAAGTCTCAAAACAAAATTATAAACAACTGTGTCTTAATATTTTGGAACCTTCAATGAGTAGACAAGTACACGGAAGTACCACCCTAAGATGTAGCTCCTATAATTATACTATTTTATAGATAAAACCCTGAGGTCTAACTCTATGGTCAGAACCTACATTGTCTGATTCCACTACCACGTACTTAACCTATAGTGTTTCCCTCTTGGTAGAATTGTGAGAGATTAGCAAACCAATGTATGAGAGTGTAGGGGGACAGGGTCCAAATCCTGTCAAAACTGGAGTTTGTTAGTGTTTCACTTCACAGAAGTACGATTCTAAAGGGAAGATTATGATAGAATTCAAGGAATGAAACCAAGCCAGGAGATAACTGACAAATCAGGTACCTAACCTAGAGGGGTTTGGCAGGAAGAAATGTAAAAATGACAAAGCTTGGTACTGGGATGACAGGAAGGTATTTCAAACTGATCCACTGGAAAGTTACAGATGACAATTGTTGAATACATAATAGAATAGACCAGACTTAAAACAGAATAGACTTAAAGCATAAGATAGAGAAAGTAAGCTCCATGATGACAGTGGTTTTTAGCGATTATGTTCATTGATAAAGCTCAATGCCTCGAACACTGACTGCATGTAGGAGGCACTCAAGGTATAGTTGTTGAATCAATGAATAAATGGTTATGGAGGTTTCTTTTTTAATGTATGAAGAAATACATTAAGACACCCAACTTTCAGTAGTTCCTGGCTCACTCACCATCTGGTCTCTCCTCAGGGATTCTTCACTACTACTCTGGACAGTCCCTTCCTTTCACTTTGACTATGACTAAATACAGATTCCTATCATTCTCTAAAATCTTCAAGCACATTAAAGTCATTTTATATCAAATTCAGAAAGCTTCCTGCTCTGGGAGAATTGAGAAATCCTTCAAAAATCAAGTGTCTGACTGAAGAAATTGAAGAGCTTATATCTACAGCTGCCACAAGTGAATGATAAATAGCACTTCATTTAAGATTAAATTACTTTTTATTCAAAGAAATAAGTAAGTTATGGTTAACTGCTGAGTTAGCAACTGAAATATTATCATTCATTATTGATCCTATCTGTAACAATAAAGTGAGCTATCTGGGTTGTAATGTTGACATTACATTTGCTTTTTTTTTTTTTTTTTTGAGTGATACCAACTACGATTATTACCAAGGAAATAATTCTCATACTACATTGAAGGTAGGTTGATTTTTATGTGTACAATTTTCATCATTGAGTAAAGGTTAATTAAAATACTGGAGTTGCTCATTTATTAACAAAGCCTCAAGGAAGGAGAAATCAAATGGGCAAGGCAGAAGAAGAAACAGTAACATGATTTTTTTCTGTTCTACCAATAGAATCCTGTTCTCCCCTTCTGAAAATTGCTAAGTACATTCCAGGGTAACTAATGATCATGGAATCACATGTTCAAATGTGAAGGAACTTAGAAATTGTCTGCTCCTACATTCCATGGATAAAAACACAAATCTAGAGAGGATGAGCAATTTTCCTAAAGCCACCTTTGGATAGAAATAGGAAAGAAAACCAGTGAAATAGATTTTAAGTCTTCTACTACATCATAAATTGTAGTTAATTATTATTCCATAGTGCTGTTTTGTTTTTAATCATTAAGAAAAAAGTTACTACTCAACTACTACTTAAAATATTCCATGATGAGTGAGTACCATAGAGGACATAATTTCTAGTACTTTGATGAAGAGGTAACGTTTTGTAGCAGACAGACTTTGAGTCAGAACATCTACATTTGAGTTATTTGACACAATCTAGTTGTGTAACCTTGCACAAAATATTTAGTCAGTCTTTCATTTTTTTTACTCCAAAATGGAAATAATAAACTTGTCTTATTTACCTTTCAGGATTGTTTTGAAGAATAAATAAATTAATGTTCATGAAAGGATAAGAGGAAACCGACTTATATGCAAAAGCAGGTTTTGAATTAAGAAAAGACATTAATCATTATCTATGACTCTTGAAATCATTAAAAACAATATTTCATTAACATTAATGCCTATATACTATAATGTTAAGTATTTAATAAATGTTTGGGGGCACATCAAAACTTGTAAAAAAAAATGTAAGTTACATGAAATGTACACTGAAAGTGAAATCGGTTCCAAGATAACTAGTTTTGATATTCCATGATTTCCATATTTGCTTTATTTCCTTGTTCACAAAGAATCACTTTTCTTTCTATTATCTCTCTACCTGTCTGTGTATGTATCTGTCTAACTATAATTTAAGCCCATCTTTTAAATGTCCTATAATTTGATGTCAACGTATCTGTTAAAAATAATTATATGTAAGAGGAATTGCTTCATTAAATTTGCATTAAAGTGTGAGAATTAAGTATTCAATTAATATAAAGTGTTTAGAACAATATCTGGTAAAAAACAAGCACTCAATGTTAGCTATCATGATTATTTAACATTTGAATAAATTCTATTCCCCAAAGAAAAATATCTCCATTTTTAATTGGTAGATGATTAACAGAAGAATAAGTAAATAAATGTAAAATTTAAATATCAAACTATTTTTCATTGAAAACCATGCCAATTTAAAATTTTTGATTTGTTAATCTCAAGTATTACTGAAAACATAAATAATACGTTCATACTGCCAGTGGAAGTAATATTGGCCTGACAGATTGGAGGCCAATTTGATAATAAGCATTCGAATGTAGAATGTGCATTGACTATGACCTAACAATTCTAGTCATTGAAACCTACTCTACTGAAAGGCTTACAATGTGCACAAGAAAGTAGGGCAAAAAATGTTGTGGCATTCCTTGAAAAAGAGAAAAATATCAAAATTTCAAAACTTCCATCATGTATGCAGACAACATGTATGTACAAATTAAATATATACAATTTTTGCTTGTCAGGTGTACCTCAATAAATTTGGGGAAATAAATTCCATCAGTAGCAAAACTTCTTATTGTTAACAGCATGCCATGTTATTAATATTATGTGCCAGCCGAAAAGAACAAGTCAGAGCTGCAGGTACTAACTGGAAATTTCTTCATAACACACCATTGAGTTAAAACAAAAAAAAAAAGCAAGGTGCTAAAACACAGAATATGATTATAGTACACACACACACACACACACACACCTCAAACAATACCATTTAGTTCTATAGGACAATATGTAAGTGTTATGGGTTGAACTGTGCCCCTCCAAAAATATGTTGAAACCTAACCCCCCAGTATCTCAGAATATGACTTTATTTAGAAATTGGGTCTTCACAGAGGTAATCAAGTTAACATCAGAACATTATAGTGGGACTTAATCCAATGTGACTGGTATCTTTATAAAAAGGGCCCCTTGGACACAGAAATAAACATGGATGGGGGAAGATGGTGGGAAAAGACATAGGACACAGCCACCTACAAGTTAAGGAATACCCGAGGCTACCAGAAACTAAGAGAGAGGCCTGGAACAGATCTTTCCTGAGTGCCTTCAGAGGGAGCATTGCTCTGCTAATACCTTGATTTTGGACTTTTAGCTCCAGAATTGAGACAACAAATCCATATTTAAACCATCTGGCTTTTAGTATTTATTTGGTAGCACTAGAAAACTAATACAGTAAGTGCATAGAAAAGTGCATATTTTATGTTTCATGCAAAACACAAGTAATATTATAATGGGAATTTGGGGGAAGCGGACTGAATTTGGATATGGTGTTGAAAGAAGAAATGCTAATTTTTATCACAATATTATAGAAACTAAAAATAAATAGATTGGGAAAACATCTCTTTATGGGCAAGGAGAGTCCATACTATCAAAACTCAAGAGACTTACTTACCCTAGGCAAAATTGTGGCATTAGGAAAGCTTTCCCTTCATCTTTTCAAGCTCCCTTTTTATACTCTCATCAGCTCTTCTGGTGCTCAATAGCATCATTATTGCATTTTGGTGGCCCAGTGTCACTATGTTGTCCCTCTGTTATATGCAAAACACTCACCAAATGTCCATGTGCAGAGAATAGGCACTCAGTGAAAGTTGGTTCCCTTTTCTTTGCCTTATTCCTTCTTGCTGAAGCCTCTAATGCTCCTAAATAACTCCACTTTCCAAATTGCCACCTATCTATATGGTCCATACTTTCTTAATAGATTATTAAAAAGAAACAACTAAATTTTAAATAGCTGATAGCTCTCTTGCTTTCTGAATTATTGGTAAATAAAAATAAAATTTCTGAAATGCAACCTATGGAATGGGAGAAAATATTTGCAAACCACATATCCAACAGGGATTAATATTCAATAACATAAAACTAAATAACCTAATTAAAAATAGGCAAAGAACCTAAATAGATAGTTTTCCAAAGATGACATACAAATGGCCTACAGGTATAGGAAAAGGTGCTCAATACCACTAATCACCAGGGAAATACAAATCAAAACCACAATGAGATAGCACCTTATACCTGCTAAAATGGCTATTATCAAAAAGACAAGATATAACAAATGCTGGCAAGGATGTAGAAAAAAGGGAAGCCTTGTAAGCTGTTAGTGGGAATGTAAACTGGTACAGTCACTAGGGAAAACTAAATTAAAAATAGAACTACCATATAATCCAGCAAGCCTATTCTAAGAATATACCAAAAAGAAACAAAATCATTATCTCAAAGAGATACCTGCATCCCCATGTTAATAACTGCATTATTCACAATAGTTAAGGTATGGAAATAACCTAAGTGTCTGTCAAGGAATAAATGAACAAAGAAGATGTGATAGATACAGGGGCGCCTGGATGGCTCAGTAGGGCATATGACTCTAGATCTCAGGATTGTGAGTTCAAGCCTCATGTTGGACATGGAGCCTACTTAAAATAAAAAATAAAAATAAGTAAGAAAATCTTTTAAAAAAAAATGTGATATATATCTCCACACAATGGAATATTATTAAGCCTTAAAAAAGAAGGAAATTCTGTAATTTGTGACAACAAGGATGAACCTTGAGGGTATTATGCTTAGTGAAATAAGTCAGACAAAGAAAGATAAATACGGCATGGTATCACTTATATATGGAATCTAAAAATATTTTTATTTTAATTTTTTAAAGTCAAACTCATAGAAACAGTGTAAGAGTGGTTTCCAGGGGCTGGAAGTGGGAAAAAACAGGGAGCGTTTGGTAAAAGGGTACAAACTTTCAGTTATAAGATGAATAAAGTCTGAAAACCTAATGTATAACATGGTGACTATAGTTGATAACACTGTATTGTATAAAATTTGCTAAGAAGGTAGAACTTAAATGCCCTCAAAGAAAATGAAAAGGTAAATATGTGAGCTGATGGACATATTAATTAACTCAATGGGGGAATCTTTTCACTATGTAATCAAATCATCATCTAGACTTTATATATAATTTCATTTGTCAATTATACCTTAATAAAACCAAACAAAATGTGATTTAAGGAAAGCTAAATGCATGTGCATTGAGTATAATTTCATTCTGTATGATTAAATGAACTGTGCAATTTGAAGTCTCATCAGAAAGAAATCTGGGGGTAATGTAGCTAGATTGTACACTCAGAGTGCAAACCTCACTCTACCGTCAGGGGGTTAACTGATTGCTCATCTAGCAAGCCATGTAACTAGTTTGTAACTGTTGATAACTTCTGAGTGCAGAACTGGGCACAGCCTTCAGAAGAACACCCTTCCTACTGTGTATGTATAGTTAGACAACCAAAAATAAAACCCAAAGGAATGAGCTACAAAGAATATTTTATCATCGCATGAAAAGAGTCTTATTGTTTAGTTTATCCCTCATGAACTCTAATAACAAAGCCCAAATATATATGGCACATTTATCTCTCACAGTATATTTTTAAGCTCATTCGCTCATTTTACTTTCATGATAATCTTGTGAGGTAAGCCAGACAGGTCTAATTTACATTGGTTTGATCACTGAGATGGGCTTAACTGAATACCACATAGACTACAACAAGCAATGAGGACTCCAGAGTGGCATAAAAACAACGTGCATAGGGATTCATGATACATGGGAGGAGGCCAGTCTGAATAATTGAGAGGTTTGAGCTATAAAGTTATAGAATATTTCAGAAAATAGGCTGGAATTACAGGTATTAAAAAAATTTGAAATAAATATCTTTTTCCCCAAAATTAATTTAATACTATTTCCAAGCAACGTTCCTATTGGATATATGCTTTGCATGACTGGAGAAAATTGATGCATAACAATCATATTATTGGTTTAAATTATTCTGTCAAAATTATTCTCTTAAATAGGCTAATATATTATTAGTTTACCTAGAAAACCTTTTATCATTGTTGATCCAAAGTATACTTTTGGCATAATTCTCACATATTTTAAATTAGAAAGCTACAGGTGAATGGGCATTAATTGCATATGTTAATATATAACATATATGTAATATGTACATTATATATTATATAATACATATAATCAACAAAAAAACCCACTAAATAGTTATTCACCATTTCTTACTGGGTATGTGCTTTGGGAAATGTCAAGATTACTGAGAACCTAGTCCTCTGTTTCATAGAGTCTACTAGAAGGGAAGAGTCACACATGAGAGAAAGATTATGAGAAGTAAAATAAAGTACTACAGGGGTTTAGGGAAAGAACCCTTTTTCAAATACAAAAAAAATCTTTTTCTAAGTTTTATGTTTTATGTTTCATCCTCATAAAAATATGCTTTTTAATAACTAACAACTACATATTTTAAAAGTCAGATATATTAGGTTTGGTCTATGAAATGGGAATTACTCTGATCCTCCCAAACAAAATTATAAATGAAGTCTTTCAACTATTAAATTATCACAGACATGTCACGCTACCAAACAGAAGAAAAATGTACATGATTCAGCTCCACAATAGGAAATGTGAAAAATTATAGCACAACAAGCCTCCAGCTTCACAGTACCCAGCCAGCTTGTGAAGTGATGGTCTCCCAAGGAGCTCTAATGGCAAGAGATTTAGACTCATTTTTAAAAGCATTTTCAGCTTGGGGACAAGATTCATTGCCATCCATTAACAAACAGCATCAATATCAAAATCAATAATGAGACTTCTGAACACTATTAAAATACTGGCAATGAAGCCAAGTTCTAACATTTCAGCAAGTGAAGCAAATGAAAAAAAAAATGTTAAAACAGCTGCTACATAATGGGGTGAGGAATGCAATCAAGCACAAGATGGACAGCCAAAAAGCTTCAAGGGCAAGCGAAAGTATAATTTGAACAAATGTAACATCAACATCAATTGCCTCAGAACATCAGCAGCAGGCAAGCATCACTGGAGGGAATAATTAGTGACAGTGACTTGATTTTGGAAAAATAAGAGTCTACGACAAAAATAGGAGGTAACAGATACAACAGAAAGCTCCAGGAGTAACAGCTTTAATCATTCTCATCAAAATAACAGTGCATGTGGGTTAGATATAGCTCATTTTTAGCCTTCCTTATCCTCATGGAAAACATCGTCAGTCGATAATCTTAGTGAATGCACGAGCTTCCGATGTATGTCACAAAATACAGTTCATTAAACTGAACAGTGAGTGATTTAGACTAGAGATGTTTTTACAGATAATTAAGAAATCTTGGTTAAACAGATGGAGAAGACAGATGCTGCTCTTTCTCAATTCTCAAATTTTGGGGGTCAAGCCATCCCATGATTTCTGTCTTAGCCAGATGTGTTGTAAATATGGAAAAGGGTTTTGATTTACTGGATGCTGCTCGGGCTATTATAAAAGCTAAGTGGAGAAACTAAACTTTGATTATAATTATCTGGAGACAGGAGACAACATCAACACGAAAAGGTCATTTAGAAATTAACCCAAATTTTAATAATAGCAAAGACGTATACAACCCTGACTATGTAGTGGTCACTTGTTTATGTGTTTCCCAATATTAACTCCTCCGATCCTTATAAAACTTCTATGAGGTAGAATTGAGCCATTTTTCAGATCAGAATATTGAGATCCTGGGGGGGGGGGTAAGTGATTTGCCCAAAGTCATACAGTTAATAAGTGGCTATATTTTAGAGTACTGCGAGCTCATTTTCGACACAGGAGGAAATTTAAGAGCTATCCTATTTCATTGTCTGGCAAGGACCCCATTAAAATGGAAGGATAATTTCACTTACATCCATAAGGCTACACAGGAAATACTGTCAAGAAAGTAACATATTGACATTAATTTTTCTACATATTCTCTAACCATCAAATTAATATTTCCTTCAAACTGGAAGAACAAGGTCTTTTTGTGTTTTATCACAATGTATATTATTCATGCAGTTAGCAAATTATTTCAATAAATATTTACTAAGTGACTTTACTATCTGCAAAATATGAACACTGGGAAAAACATATTCTCTAGAGAAAAACATACTCTCTAATGTGCTTTAAAATTTGACAAGAGGGCGCCTGGGTGGCTCAGTTGGTTAAGCGACTGCCTTCGGCTCAGGTCATGATCCTGGAGTCCCGGGATCGAGTCCCGCATCGGGCTCCCTGCTCGGCGGGGAGTCTGCTTCTCCCTCTGACCCTCCCCCGTCTCATGCTCTCTCTCTCTCTCTCATTCTCTCTCTCAAATAAAAAAAAAAACTTTAAAAAAATAAAAAAAAATAAAATAAAAAAATAAAATTTGACAAGAGCTAACCGTACTGGACATTAACTCCTTCAGTGTCCAAACATTTATGCCTCCATCTATGGGAATAATGCTTGTATGTCACGCTGGACATTTTTGTATTTTATAAAACCCAGTGTTCTGAACATGAGTTAGGCATGATGAAACCACTGTGAAATGTGTCCTGACTCGACAGCTTTAAACAGCCCCTGCAGTGCGGCCATGCTCCAAAACCTCTGATGCTGTGGCTGTTCCAGCTGGTCCCACAGGGCAGCACAGTGAGGTCTCAGGTACTGCTGTCCATCTTGTACTCAACACCTCCACATTGCTGCATGATTCCAGTGAGTTTTCATTCTTTCTCTTTTCTGGTCTCTTTCTCAAAGAATTTCTTCCTACCCCTTTATCACTTAAGTCCTTCACAATTTTCCCTTCTTGGGACACCTTTTCCCCTTCTTTCATGTTCTCTTCTGCTTCCTTTCTGCTCTCTAATAATGGTGCTAAGCATTTTTCTTTGTATAGCCATTGTTAGCTGAAACAATGTTTCTGGTCAGCAAAAAGATGGACCATATTACAGAAGGGCTACACCTTTTCTTGTCCACTAGCTCTTGATTGAAATAACCTGTATCACCTCCACGTTTGTCACCCTACTGGACAGTTGAGGGTAGGAAAGTGTTGCTGCTTTCACTCCAGTGATTTGAAATAACAGCTGAATTTGAAGCCTAGTTCTGATTTTTCATTATCACTCTTTTAGATTTCCACTTAACATTAACTTGAAATTTTCCCTTATTTAGGCTTTTTCAAATCATTACCATTAATTAAAATTGTCTTATTTATCTCTAAATAAAAAGTTGCCTCCATAAAGGGATAAAAGGAAAGCAGGGTCCAGAAACCCAATTCAAGAGAGGAGGCTACTTTTTAGTTTACTTAAAATACACTGTTTTGAAGTATGTCTTTTTAAGTAACTATTTTTATACTATTAGCAGAATACTTATTTCAAGTGATGGTGGTAAACATTATTATAAGTTTTAAGTAATTAATAATTAGTATAGCATATTTTTAACAATAATGGGCTATTCTCTTTTTTATAAAAGTTCATAATTCAAATATGAATTAGTGATGTCTTACGGGTAAAACTGTTCACAAAGTGCTGTCCACGAATTTTAAATTACTAGTTTGGTCCAGTGTCTCAAGTCTGAGGACTCAAGGCTGCACATAAGACCCAAAATCAATGCTGCTCATCTAAACTGATGTTAAAATGTAACATTCCTGCTGCTAAAGTGAATGTCTTACTCCCCATCCACCCCCTTGTTTTTGGTTTGCCACCTGGATAGACGACAGATCTTTCTCCTTTATAATCATTCTACTCTATTTCAACATCTTTTCTCCTAATTTTCTAAAGGAAAATTTATAATACTCTAATTTTACAACAAACTCCACATCCTACTTACCACTTTCTTGAGAACCCAGTTCATATGCTATAGACTTTGGTATATAATAAAAGGCTTGCTTATGTTTAGACTATCTCACTCTTTACTTGATATTTACAGACATTTCCTGTTCTTTCATTCTTAAATATGGTCCTGTAAGGACTAAAATACAATCTTCAGAAAGACATAATAGAACTTTGATTTACCTCTATGCACTGTTTTCTTTTTTAAATGTTATTTTATTGTGGTTAGAATACTTAACATGAGAGCCATCCTGAACAAAATTTTAAGTGTACAGTGTTGGTCTCTGATGATGACATATTAGGCACTCACTAGTGGCTGCAGCCAGGTCTCAGTCTTTGTAAGTAGAAATTCATGCTACCTCATTCTTGGATAACCTCTATCCCTGTCAACAAAGCCATTTTGTTCATAAGTCCATTCAGAAATCACAGGAGTTATTGGGAAAAGAAGTTTACTGGTGTCCAAAGACCAGGTCATCTTATCCACTTGGTTATTAAAATCCTTCACTCCTACCAAAAAACTGTTAGAATTAAAAAAACAAATTCAGTAAAGTTTCAGGATACAAAAATCAATATACAAAAATGTGTTTCTATACACTAACAACAAACTATCAGAAAAAAATTAAGAAAATAATCCCAATTGCATTTGCATCAAAATCATGAAATAATTAGGAATAAATTTAAGAAGGTGAAAGATCTGTACACTGAAATCAATAACATACTGATGAAGACAATTGAAGAGGTCACAAATAAATGGAAAGATATCCCATGCACATGGATTAGAAGAATTAATATTGTTAAAATGTCCATATTATCCATAGCAATCTATAGATTCAATGCAATCCTTATCAAATTCCAATGGCATTTTTCACAGAAACAGAAAAAAAAAAAAGCAGCCTAATATTTGCTTGGAACCACAAAAGACTTTGGACAGCCAAAGCAATCTTGAGAGAGAAGAACAAAATCACACTTCCTGATTTCAAACTATATTACAAGGCTATAGTAATCAAAACAGTATGGTATTGACATAAAAACAGATACATAAATTGATGCAACAAAATAGAGAGCTCAGAAATAAAAACATGCATATATAGTCAATTGCTCTGTGACAAAGAAGTCAAGAATATACAATGAAAAAAGAAAGTCTATTCAATAAACAGTGTTAGAAAAATTAAACAGATTCATGCAAAAGAATGAAACTGGACCTATATCCATACCAAAAAAAAAAAAAAAGGCACCTCAAAATAGATTGAGGACTTAAAGTTAAAACCCGAAGCTATACAACTCCTAGAAGAAAATAAAGAGGGAAAGCTCCTTGACATTGGTCCCGGCAATGGTTTTTTGAATTTGACAACAAAAACAAAGGCAACAAAAGCAAAAATAAACAAATGGGACTATATAAAACTGAAAAAAAACCTTTTTCACTGCAAAGGAAACCATTAACAAAATGAAAAGGTAACATACAGAATGGGAGAAAATATTTGTAAACCATATATCTGATAAGAGGTTAATATCCAAAATATATATAAAACTCATACAACTCAATACCAAAAAACAATCTGATTAAAAAGTGGACAGAGGAACTGACTAAACATTTTTTTCTGAAGAAGACATACAAATGGCCAGCAGTTACATAAAAGAGTGCTCAATATCACTAATCATCAGGGAAATAAAAATCAGAACCACAATGAGATATCACCTCACACCTGCTAGAATGGCTATCATCAAAAAGCCAATATGAGATAACAAGTGTTGGCAAGGATGTGAAGAAATTGGACCCATTGTACACTGTTGGTAAGAATGCAAAATGGTGCAGATGCTATGCAGAGTTTATTAATGAAAGCTATATAATGACCTGTAGAGATTAGCAAATGATCAATGACGTTGGTGGCAATACCTGTAATCAATCAGATTTGAGATTAGGTAGAACTGGGTTTGAGTTAGATCTTCTTATTAAAGTTCTATAAACTTTTTTGGCTTTCCTTTCCTCCTTTGTGAAATGAGGATAGTGGTGAAGATTAAATCGGATAATCAGTGGGAAGATTTTGACAAAGTACCAAGTGTTCAGTGTAACTTGTTAATATAACTGCATAGACACAGCCTTCTTCTTTAGTTTCCAGTAGTTCCCTTGTAAAATGTCATTATATTGTAAATGTGTTATTAATAATTTTCATTATAATAAACCAGCAAGGAAGTACATTTTTTTAAAAGTACTATTAAAATAGAAATTTAAAAAAAATAAATAAAATAGAAATAAAAATTTTCATATTCCTTGTCTGGTCTCCTCCCTCATATCTATTCTACTCTAAATGCACAGTTCGAATGTTCCATCATGAGAGTACTGATGCTAGCCCTGATATTGCTGGGGAATATGGAGAAGCAGTATTTCTTTCAGTCTTACCTCTGTGACAATCTAACAGCTTTTGGCAAGCTGAGGAAGAAATAATTCCCGATTTGTCCTTCTGTCTTGAATCTAAATCTTACCTTTTTACACTCAACCATAAATTATTTATCTAGGCAGAGATCTGTCTTTCACATTCATTTTATGATGAATGTTTTACTTTTAAAAAAGGCAGATGTTCCTTTGAATCATAATCTACTGGGAATTCTATTACAGCTCAAGTTCACTATAGAGAAGAATGGATCAAAGCCGGTTTACTAACAGAAGAATATTTTTCTCCTTATTCTCCCCAGGAAATGTTTATCATGAACTTTCCTAATTTAATTCACATTACTAAAATCTCACGATATAAATGTCATTGTACTGTAACATTGTGGGAACATGTTGTCAGACACAGAGTACCAACACAGGGTTATTCATACATAATCTGGAGACAGATTGCCTGAAACCAGAATCACAGCTATATCTCTTAACAACTAGAAAAACTTATGTAACATACTTGTGCCTCAGTTTCCTATCTGCATATGGTACCTATGGTACTTATGGGTTTGTGTAAGGGTTAAACATTAACCCTTGATCCCTAGCTCTTCACAATTATAAATCTTTGAGGGATATATCTCCATTTGTTAAAAATAAATTTAAATAGATGTCATACACTTCAAGAGGCCTGAAAAAATTCTAATTTGCTATCCCTCTTTATCAACAACAGTGATATAAAATTATTTCTAAATCGTTTTTAAAAGATCTGAATAAAGATAAAAAAATTTTAAAGACAAGAAGATTGAAATGAGAAACTGAAAATATTTCTTTTTCTATACTTATATTCTAAAGCAGCTACTTAAAAGCAGAAGTAAAGACACAACTTGGTGAGGCCAGGATTGGTAGGCATTCCTGTCTGGCTCATGAAAATGCTCCATAAATCCAGTTGTTTCCATTTTGATCTGTGAAGGGCCTGTGAGGGTGTTTGACCTATTGTTTCCTAACAGGGAATGTTCATGATGCTTAGTCTTAAATCTCTTTGAATTTACACTTCATAGTAAGTAATCATAGACTGTCTAATCTCTATTTATTTGGACCTAGAATTCTCATGAGTAATAGAGATAAGGCTGATAAAAACATTCACAAAAATATTTACGAAGGGTTCAATAGTAATATCAAAATATAAATAATACAGGTATAAAATTGGACTTTAAAATACCCAGTCATGTGGCTAAAGGCAAAGGCATTCCTCTGTGGTACCTGGTCCACAAATTCTTTTAATGAATTTTTGTAATTTAATCATATCCTTCCATAGTTATCTCTGAGAATAATAAGGCATCTTGAAAAATATATAAAGTAGGGGCACCTGGGTGGTACAGTCGATTAAACATCCAACTCCTGGTTTCAGCTCAGGTCAGGGTCATGAGATCAAGCCCTGCCCTGGGCTCCACACTGAGCGTGGAGTTGGCTGAAGTTTCTCTTTCCCTCTCCCTCTGCCCCTTCCTGCCTCTCTCTCTCTCTCTCCCCTAAAATAAACAAATAATCTTTTTAAAAAAAGAAAAATATATAAACTATTAATCTATCATGGAAATAACTGTACATATTGTTTGGAACTTACATAATTTCTACTATGCAAAGTAAAACGTAGTAAATTGTGAAGTATCCCAATCACTTTCTGATTTCATCTTAATTTTTAAATCCCCAAACAGAAGAATCAAAAATTGTATTTATTCATATTACAGTCTTATTTATTTATATTGTTCATATGAAATGATATTCCATGGCCAAGAATGTAAAGGCAGTTTAATATTAGAAAATCTATTAAAAGTAAAGTTCAAAACCAATGCATCCATAGAAAAAATATGTTTATTTTGACAGATACCAAAATAATCATCTGATTAGCACAGATTAGGAGAACCACAAGGATGCTTCCTTAACATGATACAACACACCAAAGCTGACATCATTTTAAATGATGAAATACTACAAGGATTCCTGTTAATTGTAGGAATAAGGCAAGAGTAATATTTGGATACACGAGACAGTGCAATAAAATTTGAAAAAGAAATAAAAGCTATAAATATGTTAAAGCAAACAGTAAGTGCATATTAGGTACATAAGTCATAATAAAGTCACTCTAAAGAGTAGTGAAAGAATGGAGTATTTATGTAATTGTTTCGGGGCAATTAATGAACTCAAGAGAAAAAAATACATCCTCTTAACATTATATATATATATATATATATATATATATACCAGTTATATTAAAAAGTAAATGCCCAAAACAAAACAATAGCAACAAAACTCACAATGAGAGAAAACCACAGGTGAATGTTTATGTAATCTCCTGTTGAGAGAATTACTTCTATAAAAAATAAATCAATCATATTAGAGAATGTTGATAAATGTGACCACTTATGTTTAAAAGGGTCAGTCACTCAATTGGCCAGAAAACAGAAAAAGTTGAAGGCTTCTTGGAAGCACTAGCTGCAAGTCTGTACACCATTTTTTTTCCCAAGTTTTTTTTTTTTTTTAAGAGATATACTTTTGTAAAAGTAACACAAAGCAATATATATATATGTCCAAACAATAACTGTTGGGTTATCTGCCACAAAACTTATTCTCCCCATTAATTTGCTTTAAAAATGCAAGCAATGTGTTATAAAATAGCTTCAATATAAAAATTCATAAAATTTCCAGGGTATTAATAAAAGATAGCACATTATTTTTTTCTGGATAACTATTAAACTACACTCATTAAATGGCATCCAAAATGTCTCAAAGGTTTAATGGACAATGAATGTAACTTTTAGAGCCCTTTACCTTTTATAATATGTAGAATGGAAAAGCTTTCATCTGTATTGACTATGGAAACCTCAAAGTTATAGGAACATACTAAACAGTTTCATATAGATGGAAATCTGGTTTTTCACAAATATCTAAACAGTATACTATTTCCCAGTTTCCCATTAGACTCTTGCGAGGATAGTTGTAGTAGACTAACTGATAATTAGCATGAAAAAAATTTCCAGGGAAGATTATAGGAAAATGGGTGTTTCAAACAAACTAGCAGCACCTTTACTTACGGTTTTCTTTATAGCATTGTATTCTTGACCATGTTTAAAGGAACTTTAAAACAATCTAAGCACACTAAAATTTTTGCAGTAGGACAAAAGGCATGTACACAAAGTATAATCAATGGAAGGCTGGAACAGAGTAACGTCTCTATTGAAGCTATAGTGCGCAAGGCTGCAAAAATAAAAGGTTGTAATAAAAAAAAAATAAGGGGGAGGTACTCTAGTAACCTAGAGTACTATTTAACAACATTAGTAAATTTGGATTATACTCCCCAGGACCAGAAATGGAATAATGTTTAAGTATCATAAAAATGCTTTAAGGCGGGTCGACTGGGTGGCTCAGATGGTTGAGCGTCTGCCTTCGGCTCAGGTCACGATCCCAGATTCCTGGGATGGAGCCCTGCGTTGGGCTCCCCGCTTGGCGGGGGCGGGGGTGGGCTGCTTCTCCCTCTCCCTCTAATGTTCCCCCTGCTTGTGCTCTCTCGCCCTCTCTGTCAAATAAATAAATAAAATCTTTTAAAAAGAAATGCTTTAAGGCAAAATGACTTTAAATTTCAGCAAATGTTTGAATTTAAAAATATTTTTCTTTCATATTTTTATTACAGATTTAGTGGGGGTAAAAAGCCTACTCTATTTCATTTAACAATCGCTTATAGTCCTAAAAATTAAAAAAAAAAAAACTACTCTTATCAGACATTTATCAGAAGCCTCTATTTTCCTTACCTATTTTTTGCCTTATGAACCTACTTTATTATCTCTCAACAGATTATATCCTTCTCTGAAACAGGGAGATTATGATTACATGAAATTACTTTCACTGTATTTTAAAGCTGTGAGGGAGAAGTAAACAAAAGCATTTTGAAAGTCAGAAAAAAATATATATAGCCTTACTATGTTTGTTGTCTCACCAACTCTGGGATCCTAAAACAATAGCAGCACCATCAATAATAACTTATATTAACAGTATAAATCCTAGGCAAAATTCTAAAACTGGGTAGTAAAATATCTGTACATGGTTTTGTCAAAGTAAACAGGAAAATCTAGAAGATAGTATCTAGAGATGCATGTAACAAATTAACGTTGAGATGCTTGTCTGTGCATTTATACTCACAATTATTATAATGGTTAAAAGAATATTCCACCTAGATTAAAAATTTTGAAATGAAATACCTGTTTTAACAATCTGACACAAAAGTTCAGAGTACCAATTGTGCATCTATTTTAGAATTAAAAAAAAAGAAAGGCTGGCTCTGATTGAAAGCAGAGCCAAAACAATAAGAATCATTACAGTGAGTTAAAAAAAGAATAAATAAAAGAGTATTTTTACTTGGTTACTCTTCTTAAACAGTTGGGGCTGATACTCTAAATCAATGAAAATGATTGAACAGCCATGCCATAGTTATTCTAAGGTGTCATAATAACATCTTCAGCCTTGATACTTTTTCATTAATTTTCTCACATAATTAGATTTATGGTATAACTCCAGGGGACAATTCCACTGCACTGTCGGGAAAATCCCTTTCCAGAAACTTTGACAGTATATGAAATTTGAGATAAGTGCTTTCATTTAAAAATTTATATTAAGTAGTTAAATTAATTGCATGATATTGTTAATATATTTTTAAATATTTATATGTATATATGTGTTTGTGCAAGTATATACATATGTATTTGTGCATATATATGTATAATATATAAGATATAATAATTTGGGATACCTCACTCTTCAAAATTTATTCACTTCACCAGAAATCACCCATAAATTCTTATTCCTGCTTTTTATTGTGTTAGCATTAACTCACAGGACACTAACATCTGATTTCAACTTCTCAGCTGTCCAGAGACTCTACATAGGGTGCAAGCCTTAGACCTGGGCAAGAATTACCTCTTCTCTTTATGTCAGTAGGTGTCCACATTTGCTTGCTCTTGGAATTCTTTACTTCTCCCAGTAGGCCACATTGTCACTTCTGCCACCACTGACCCTTCCAAGGATCTTGATGACCACTTTGGTGTTCAACTTTCAACCTTTTCTAGCATATCCCTGCATTACAATTTATACTATTATCTAACCGAAAAATCAACACTGCTCTGAAAGTAACATTATTTACCATCAGAGGTTTGCATGAACAAACTATTGCTTTCAAAGAAAATAATTTTTTTGAAAATTCCTCCTCTTTCTACTTTTGGAATTCTGGTCCATATTCTCTGTTATTCTACTTTTTTTTCATCTTTTTATTATGTTATGTTAATCACCATACACTACATCATTAGTTTTTGATGTAGTGTTCCATGATTCATTGTTTGCCTATAACACCCAGTGCTCCATGCAGTACGTGCCCTTTTTAATACCCATCACCAGGCTAACCCATCCCCCCACCCAACTCCCCTCTAGAAACCTCAGTTTGTTTTTCAGAGTCCATAGTCTCTCATGGTTTGTCTCCCCCTCTGATTTCCCCCCCTTCATTCTTCCTTTCCTGCTATCTTCTTTTTTTTTATTTAACATATAATGTATTATTTGTTTCAGAGGTACAGGTCTGTGATTCAACAGTCTTACACAATTCACAGTGCTCACCATAGCACATACCCTCCCCAATGTCTATCACCCAGCCACCCCATTCCTCCAACCCCCCACCCCCCACCACTCCAGCTATTATTCTAATTGTGTTCTTTCCTATATTCTTCTCTTTTTATTGTAGTCATCTTATTGCTAAATTGAACCACTGGCTTTAAATAATTTATATTTCAAATTTAGACTTTTCCCTTCATTATCCATTATCCATCAATAAGCATGCATACAATTGTCCATGGGTTATGAAAGAATATAGTTTAATTTTCTT
The DNA here is from genome assembly GCF_029215605.1 of Mirounga angustirostris. Taxonomy (NCBI): domain Eukaryota; kingdom Metazoa; phylum Chordata; class Mammalia; order Carnivora; family Phocidae; genus Mirounga; species Mirounga angustirostris. Next base: position 82,988,383 of record NW_026991720.1, on the reverse strand, counting down.
TAATTTTTCTATGGATTTAGATAACTTCATCCTTCTTCATTCCTTATTTGCTTCTTCTTTTTCTTTTTAAATCTGAAATGTGTTGGAATTTTAATACCTTTTTCAGAAAACAACCCACACCAATAATCGTATTAGTCCAATATTTTTGTTTTAAAATATTTGATTTATAAATTTTGAACTTTGGGTGGGAGGGATGGGGTGGCTGGGTGATGGACATTGCAGAGGGTAAGTACTATGGTGAGCACTGTGAATTGTGTAAGACTGATGAATCAGAGACCTATACCCCTGAAACAAATAACACATTATATGTTAATTTAAAAAAAAGACACATTAGTAAACAATACAGAAAAATCACTGTCATTGAGAAGAATATGGTGTGAGCATACTTACCATCTAATTTAATTTAAAATATTAAATGAAAAAAATGAACTTTTTATATGAATCACTTATGATAAGACATCATTTAATCTTAAGGTTATAAAACTCATATTGTAGATAATAACTAATGATAACAACATTTCACCAAACACAAATAATAATACTTCCATTCACTTGGTGATGATATATATGTATAAAGAAACAATTTGAAATTAGAATTTATGAAATTAGAATCCAGCCTAATTTCATTTTCTAGACTCAGACCATAATCATACTTTTTCCTTTGCTTCAGGTATAAGACCACTCATTTTTCTTAGCGCAACATTCAATTTGCTAGAATATGCTGACATGCTTCCTAAATCTCTGACCCTAATTGTTGATGAATGCCTAATCTATCTATTGAGTCAAGTAAGAGATATTATAAATTTAGATTATTTATTTTTGGCTCAAACTAGAGTAATACCTCAGTTGAGAATTATATCCATTAATAAGACAGGAAAGAGAGCTTGACATCTGTCAATACTTACAAAACTGCAAACTGAGTTCATTGTCATATAACAATGAAATCTATAAATGATGAGACTTTAATCAGGTAAGTTGTACTTAATTCATTAGCGAGACAGAGACACTAACTTGGGCATTGAAGGGTTAATTCATTTTCATAGAAAAGAATATGAAGATTATGATAAAATAAAATATATAAATGCAATTAAGGTGATCATTTTTATTTTATAATAAGAAGAATATTTAGACAGGTCTGCCTCACCTTTTCACTTAATAATAAATCTTACAGAAAGGCAAACGGTTACATAGATTAGGAGGTCATGTAGCACACATTCTACATTCCACTTTTATGAGAAAGGCAAATAAGAAAAATCATAATCAGGCTTACTTCAGAGTCTTAACCAAAAAAGTAATTTCTAGTACATGTCTTGAAATCAATATTCAACCTTATGAACCACATACACCAAGTCATTAAAAAAAATCATTTATATAGCCTTAGCCCAAAGCAAGGTACAGATATAAAACAATAATTTCAAAAGAGGATTGTAGCAATGGTAGCATTATTATAATATGTATATAACCTCCTAATAATTTAGTGTAATGTGAGAGAGATAAAATTTTCTTGAATATTTGAATTCTGAAATGCTTATTAGAAATTCAAGCATTATTTTAGAGTTTTGCCATGTACGCTAGAAGAGTTTTCATCAAAGAACTAATATGGGCCTTTTTATTAAAAAAAAACTTAACTTTAAGATTTCCTGAGATTTTGTGGCATAATTATATTGAATAACCTATGTACCTAACGTGTTAACAAATGAAATGCATATCTCCTATCCACATGTAGATCAATCAATAAATTAAAATATTCCACATTTTTATTTTCAACACTGATATACAGGATAATTTTAAATTTGTGTTATTTCACAAACACTCTGGTCAGCATGCCATAGAAAAAATTGGTGATAAATACCCCCAAACTGTTTGTAGCACAGCTAAATTGCAACTTTTGCTGGTAAATAAAATCAAGTTTCTGAGATAATAACTGAAAATGAAATCTACCTGAAAGAGAGAAAGCATTAACTTATCAGTGTACCACTATTAACTTGTATCATACTGCCTTTTCGGTGCTCACCTTTCCCATCTTGTCTCTATTAACTGTTTGGGAGCAAATGCAACAGCATAAAGGATGACTTAAAATAATGTATATGTAGAGAGCAATCTTCAAATTTAAAAATTACATATATCAGAAATTCTTTCTTTTCTAATCATTTGGAGAAAAAATTATACATTTCTCCCAGATTTTAAGATATTTATTTTCAGCCAACCTGGAAATAATTCACTATATTTGGCTTAAAAGTTGCAGTGGATTCTGTGAAAATGAAAATAATCCCAGTGTATATAATGGTGAGAGGAAATGGTTTCCTGTCTAAATTCCTTTATACTCTCCATGGGTCTAGGGTTAGCAGGAATAGGGTTGGGTTTCATAATTTTGGAGCTATGCCTATGGTTCCAATAGCTTAGATACTGGAAGATAGAGTGGGAATCCCAGGAAGATGCCTACAGAAATCTGAGATTCAAGTACTTAAAAGAGTTTATTTATTTCACAAATACGTATTAGCACTGGCTAAGTGACAGCAATTATTCCAGGAATTTAGGATATGGTCATAAACAAAACCAGCATGAGGTTCTTATGGATCTTATGTTTTAATGTGATAAGTATAAATTCATGTCCAGTGTTCCAGAAACAATGAAAATAAGACTGCACAGTTTAGAACCCAGACATGTAGAGAGAAGGTAATAAGTATAAATAAATGAGGAGATTCCCATAAGGCCACAAATCACCTTGGACTGACAAAATTCCCTTTTACAAACATTGGGTAACATTACTCCTAAGTATGTCTAACTGGCCAGAAGAATCAGAAACTCAAGGCATAATTCTTATATCAATGGAAGGTGCTGCACAGAACAAAATTTTCAGGTACAATGTTCTTTTCTTCAGAGATAGGACAACTCTGCTTGACTCATTTCAAGTATGGTGTTCTCCACTTGGCCAGTTATAGAATTTTGTAAATAAAGTGGCATAAGCCATTCAATGAAAAAATGTATGTCTTGGTTGAGTGAAATAGTAAAGCAAATTAAATAGCCTGGGAGGCATACCAGCAATCCTATTTTATTCAGAGGTGAGTTATGAATTGTAGTCACAAATTATATCAAGGAAGTTTTGTTTTCTATATGAGATGATGAAGGGGTGGATATAGAAAAGTTTGTCAAGCAAAGGCAGAGTGAGGAATTTGGAAAGGAGGTGGAGAAATGGTCTTTCTGTAACTAAGGTAGGTAGCAATAGCCAAGTCATAGCACCATCTACAAAGAGTCTAATCTCAGGTCAGAGTTCAGTATAACCCCACCCCCGCCATCCCTCAAAGTGTGGGTTTCATGAACTCAAGTCACAATTCATGTCAAGGAAGTCTTGGTGAAGGGGAGTAGAATCCTGGAAAGAGCAACATTTAATCTAAGAGATATGTTTCTGGGAGAATGAGTGCTTCCAGCCTCTCTGCCTTGATAGAAAGAACTACACTATACTGTGTGTGAGGACCACTTTCTCTTCTTAGGCTCCAGCTCTTAGATGTGCAGGGACTCCTGGCCCAGGATGAACAGCCCAATTCACAGTATCCTAAATCTATCAAACCTCCTACTGAGAGGTAAGAAAGAAATTCAACATAGGAAATGTAGCTGCAGAATTTATGATATATTAATACACTGAACAATTTTTGCAAGTCTCCTGTTTATGCCATCAGTTTTTGTCCCACCCAGAATTTGGGAAACCACAGAACAGCACGGAGTTCAGATGTCACAATTGACTTTCTGAATGAATGAGTGAATGAAGATATCAAAATAAGGCATAAATACCTAGATAAGGAAGGGAAATGAATAAAAATAAGGCTATTTTCTACATTTATATGAAACAGGGAGAGCTGGTTTAAAGAAATAATTCATAAATTTTGCAAATATAGGTTAAGTAATTATAACAAAATGCAGTCATCATGACTTACAGAGAATTATACAAAGATTCAAAATAAACTAAAAATTAAAAAAAGACATGCAGAAAATGTATTTTGGTTTTAGACATCATTACTATGGGCAACTTAGGTTTGTTATAAAAATTTTTTTAAAGATTTTTTTATTTCATTATTAGAGAGAGAGGGAGAGTACAAGCAGGGGGAGTGGCAGGTAGAGGGAGAGGGAGAAGCAGGCTCCCCACTGAGCGGGTAGCCTGACATGGGGCTCGATCCAAGACCCTGGAATCATGACCTGGGCCAAAGGCAGCCGCTTAACCAACTGAGCCACCCAGGCGCAACCTGCTATAAGATTTTTGAAAAAGAAACAGTTTAAATAAATTAGGAAAAATACCACTCCAAAAACAATTATATTTACTCAATTCTCATTAAGTTCTATTTTTTAACAACTTTTACCAAAGTCTGATTCCAACTTTCTAAATTCAGGAAGTATCCTTTTTTCACCCATAATAAACACTTTCACCCATAATAAGTATAGAAATGAGGTTATGCTGAGTAGTTCTCCCAAGACGACTTGAGAGACCAACATCAATAAAAACCATGGGTGATAGAGAAAAAAAATGAATTTAACACACACATATTTTACCACAATATTTTACTAGGATTTGATGATCATTGTCTTCCCTCCAGTCTCACAAATCACAACACAGAGACATAATATAAACTGAGGCAGGGTAGAGATTTGCATTCATCAAAAACCAATACTCTAGCTTTTTTTTTCCTCCATTATTATCTATTTGCACCATCTGCTTGGCTGGAAAACTTGATCATAATCTTTAAATTACTACAGTGTGTTGGAGGTTGAAACCTGTTTCATTAAATAGCAAAGGTGTATTTTTCCATTTTGCCGATCTATTATAAAGAATTAAATGGTAAAATCCAGTAATAATAGGCTTTAGTAACATCTAAGAACTTTGCATGACAGGTTCTATAACTAAAATGGTAATTACCAAATATAGCACCAAATGCTTAAGGAAAAAATAAGATTCTTGTAAAGATTTTTTTTTTTGGTAAAGATTTTTTTAATTAGCTTCCTATTTTTCCCCTTTTCACGCAGTGATTCATCTGGGTATAACAAAATCAATTCCTAATTTACAGAAAAATTAGAATTCTATAATGTTTTAATTATCCTTTGATATGGCTATACTGAGATAGTAAATCAATCCTAAAAATTATTTTTATAAGAAATTAAAATATAGCTGGAAAAAACCAGGAAAGAATTCTCATTCTTAGGTACCTATATTCATCATAATTATACTGACTTCAGTATATTAACATTTGTAAGTGAATTTCTTGCAACATGTGAAATTTTGCTTCCTTTTATTGGAAAACCCACAGGTATTGTTTGTTTCTCATTAATTTACCATCTAAGAAAAATTTAATGGTGCCTTGTTGTTTGAGCATCCCAACTCTCCTCCCTTAATAAGTTGAATGTCTGAAGTATTTTACATGACCATATTTTACTGTTTTGGTGACAAAAATATAGTCAGATCCTGCTTCCACAAGACACTGCAGATGTCAGAGATAACTTTTAGGCTCTGCTTCTCTTGAAGCCTAAGAAAAACAGAGCCAGGCCAGGTCATCTATGGAGCTATTATGGACTTTTATGTGTCCAGCTGGAAAAGCTAATGATCATCAAGTTGGAGACTTCCTACTTACTATCTCTGCTGTTTCTTTCGAGCCTGCATGCTGGAAATGCTGCCAAGGTCATTGGTATAAGAGAATTCTTTACTAAGGGTGAGAGCTACATGCATGTCCCCCAGCCCAGAATAAAGGTGGGTGGGAGGTAGCAAGGCTTCTCATTTGGTTCCTTATAGACTTTTTCCCTGGATTTGAGACTCCTGAGCCTGATTCTGCTAAGTCCAATTCAGGTGAGCTCTCCTGGACATGGGAGCTCACAGTGTCAGGCCCCTGTGCTCAGATCCCTTATAGTCTATGCTAATCTTGACTCAAAAAAGAGCTTGCCCTTTTGTCCAAATGAATGGGAATTCATTTGGACTATTTGATAAATGCAGGTGATATATGTAGGTAGAAATAAGTGCAAGTGAATAGGGAATAATTATCCCAATTAGTCCCCTTGACTGTGCTAATTTATGTCTATTCCCATTTCTTGTTGCCATTTCCAGGTGGGATGTTCTTGCCCACTATAAAACTGGTAACTTGTTATTTCTGACAATTTTATATAGATGTGATATACCATGAATCAAATTCTGTTTCATGATACATAATTAGAGTACAGAGTTGTCACTGCACAATTAAATTATAAAGTAGGTATTTCAAACAGTGGACTAGCAGGTCTCATACATACAGCCTGCCCTTTGCATGGCCTCCTTACTGAAGCCCGTTGTAGAATGACCCATTTCTTCATTCAGCAAACAGTAAGTGCTGATCTTGTTGAAACAGAACTGCTTAAAATGGCAGTATTTGTTTCAATATTAGAAAGCTGTCACTATACACTCTTAAAGCAAGTCTTTCTCAGTTCCACTTGGTTTCATTATTCTAGAATGGAGGCAAACTAAATTTCCAAGGCCCCAAATAAAAGTTAAAAAATTAAGCTTCTTTCAGACTATAAGCCCTTTGAGGAACATATAGTATTAAAATAAAAAATGTGTTCTGAACAATTTATGCCTTTAGTCTTTAGCACTTCAGTTTTCTGAATAGACAGTAATGTGAGGGGCGCCTGGGTGGCTCAGTAGGTTAAGCGACTGCCTTCGGCTCAGGTCATGATCCTGGAGTCCCGGGATCGAGTCCCGCATCGGGCTCCCTGCTCAGCGGGGAGCCTGCTTCTCCCTCTGATCCTCCCCACTCTCATGTGCTCTCTCTCTCTCTCTCTCATTCTCTCTCTCAAATAAATAAAATCTTAAAAAATAATAATAAAAAAAAGACAGTAATGTGAAATTCTAAGAAAAAAATCACTCATAGCTATAGTACTGTCAGGGGCATAGGTATTATGTGCTTCTTAGGTTTGATAATATTTAGTTGAAAAAAGGCCTTTGCAATAAATTGGTCCAGGTTCTCTGAGTAGATGATAAAAATTAGCCTAAAGTTTAAAAAAAAAAAAAAAAGAGTTAAGGCCAATTACAGAAGGCCACCTTTTCTCAGAAACAAATGTAAAAGTGCAATATTTAAAGCTCTTATTATCTTGGATAAAAGTAAAAGAAAATTGCTGTTAAACAGAAACCATGTAATTATACAATGAACATAAAATAGTAATTGTGTGAAATAATATAATCAAAGGAAACTATAAAATTATGACAAAATTTGATAATGATTATGATGGTTTTCAGAAGGCATATGATTGGTATCTGACAAAAGGCAGTTATAAAACAGGAAAGTGTCATCACCCCACAATGTGACACAGAAGGACGCAATCAAGTTCTGAGGACTGTGTCCTGTAATTTGACTTCTTTCCCCAGAGAGTTTCGCACTGGGACTCTACAATGTAAAAGGACTCACGTTGCTCCTCGTGTTTGGGGTGTCATTTCCTATTCTCATCTCTAAAAATTGAAGTTCTGCAATTCCATCAAGGTTCTATTTATATTTAACTACTTTCATTAAGATCATTCTGATATGTTGTAAATATTCCATTATTTCCAACTTCTGCAGAACATACGGATACGAACCTCAATATAAAATCAGGTGTGTGAGTCCACATCACTGGCTGTTAAACCCTCCTTCAGGCATGTGAGTTCGTTTTTCTCTCTCCTTTCCTCAAATGCTCTAGAGCAGCCATGCAGACCACTCATCATGAAGAGGATGCTGAATAAATTAATAAATGAATGAACAAAGGAGATCATCTAAATATAGACTAAAGCATGACTCTCTAGATAATGCTCTAAAGAAGAGCCTGTATAAAGACACACCTATGGATATTTTCCATTAGAATTATATGTATGTAGTTGTCTCTGTCCTGTGAGACTAGGGGTTTTCTAGAGTCTAGAGAGACTTGAATCACCTATCAGTGTTATCCTATCACTTAGCAGAGCAACTGATACAATAACAGACTGTTAACTTTCACCAAAAATCCATCTCCTTTCCTTCCTGGGAGCATGACTAGATTACATTTTGCCAGCATCCCTTACAGTTAGGTCCAGCCATATGACTCCTCCTCGGTAATAAAATGTTGTCACTTAAATAGGCTAAGCTCTTAGGAAGTGTCTGCCCATTCCCTGCTCTCCTTTTCCTTCTACCTGATGGATACAGAGGACAACAAGGACCTGATGGTGGCAGAGCCATAGAACAGAAGATCATTTCCTGAATCATCTGGAGGAGAACTGCCTATTGACCAAGAAAATCTGCCTGGTTAGGGAGAGGCAAGGAGTGTGCTTAGGATAACAAATTTAAGGAGGCGCTTGCTCTCATGTCCTTGAGTTCATTCTTTAGATGACATTCTTAATATAATTCAGTCATTGAAAAAGTTTCCTGCTGAGGAACAAGAGACACTACCAATGGTCATATACAGCTCCAATTTGAAATTGGAAGTTAATTTTAATTATGCCAATTAATATCTTGTGGGTTTGGAGAGCATGTACTACCCTAATTACCTGTGCATAGGAAGAAAACTAAACTCTCTAACACACAGAATTCTACATTAGTGAGCAAGCTATGGGATAAAAGAAGTAGTTACTTTAGGTCCTAAAGGAAATTACTTTTAAAAGGCTTATATTCAACGAAAATATTCACATTATTCATATACATTATTCTTCTTAAAATTGACAGCACAGCCCTGGAGATACATCACATTCCACATACACTAAATGCAACAGCTTGAAGGTTGGTGTTTTTAAAGGCACTTAAAAAATAAAAATTACAAGTGTGAGAACTTTAAAAAAAGATAGAAATTGGATGTGAATTAAAATGATTTCTTTATATCCTTATTAACAATGTACATAAAATTCTGTTTCTTATTTTTCTAGTAATATTTTCCTTTACCTTTTTGATTACAATAGTAATATGTGTGTGTGTTTTATTAAATTTGAAAATTAAAGAGGAAATTGATCCATAAGATTCACTTTTTTGGATTTACCCATTATTTATATTTCCTGCATATTTTATTTTAGTATCTATCTATATGTAATTGCATAGATTATATGTACATGTATTTGCACATGTTAAAAATAAAATAGCTTCAGATAACATAGATTTTATTGTTTTCATATTTAATTGCAATAGGAACATTTTTCATATCACTAAATTTTCTTTAAAATTACAATTTTTAGTAGTTGCTTAAAATTTCCTGTTTGAATGCATCACTATTTAACTCCTTCCCTACTCTTGAAATTTATACTGATATTGTTTTTTTAACCACATGCTTTTGTATCAATATTTATAAATGTAAATACCTCTAAACTGGTTTTCACAAATTTCCTCAAATTGGTGCATATGCGCATTGGTCTCACCACACTCTAACCAGCAGTTAGAAATAATATCTTGATCTTCATTAATTTGATAGATAACAATGATCTCACACACTTGTTTTTTATTAGCAATTCTTTGTTTAATAATTTGAAAAACATATTTTTATTTCTATTTTTAGGAGTTATTTCTTCATGCCTTTTGCTCATCCTTCCCCTGCCCACCCTTCTGGAATATATGCCTTTTTGTGATTTAAAAGTATGCATTACATATTAAGTTTATTGGACTCCCAGCTATCATATATATTGCAAATATCTCATTTCAGGATGTTATTTATAGTATTTTATCATACAAAGCAGTTTAAAATTTGTAGATAATCAAATTTATTTGAACTTTCCCCCTTATATCTTCTTTTATTTTTATGCTTAGAATGTCATACATTACACAATTATCCATGTGATTTTTACCTTTGTTCACTTTCTTCTTACTTCTTTAATTCATGTATCTTGGTGTAATAAATGGTTACTTACAGTCACTACTCTATGCAAGACTCTAGTCACATGCATTTTCCAAACATATCTGCTTTCTGATAGTGACATGGTGACCAGCACAACTAATCAAACATAGCAGTGAAATAAGATCAACAGCGTCTATCTAAATTCAAATATTTTCCTTCAAAAAATATCTAATTAGAATTCTGACTTTGAAACTTTCAAAAAAACAAGTTTAATTTAAAAACAATTTATCACTGGAAATAGACCTACAAATTTCAATGTACTATTCTGTTATTATTATTATCTATATTATAAAAATTATTTCAAGCAGACTACATAGTGAGAGTTTAGTGTTTACACCAAGTTCTTCTTTTTTAGAAGCTTAGTACAGAGCATTATGCAGTGCATATTTGGTCTGTGTCTCACTCCTTTTTTGTCCCTTCATCTTCTGTTTTAAGGCCCAAATTTTCCTCTTGCATTTTACTGGCTGAAAGGAAGTCTGTAATCTTGTAGTATTCAGTGGGCTCCTGACGTTTATGAGAGGCATGTCTTGAGACAAATCCCCAAATCTGTCAGTGTCACTATAGCCTTTAATTTCCCTGATAAAAAGCAGTCAAGTATAATTGAACAATGTAAGCTTTGGATGAGTATCCTGTAGAACTGGTTTTCATCAGTGATTAATTTATCTGGACAGGAAGTTGTATCCTTAAACCTAAACCAATTACTTCCATACCAGTAAAATGCTTTCTAGCACCAGTGAAATCTCATCCATGAAAACTTCAAGTGTATTTTCTTCTTTCAAATGATTGTGCATTTTAAACACAGGGTTTCTATTAACTCATTTAAGCTGTTAATCTAAAGGACTGAAGCTATCCAACTTTTTTTCCTGAACTAATGTTTCTGAGTCAAAGGGTATTATCAAGGAAATTACAAGTAAAAACAGAATTGATCTATAGCAAAGTACAGAAATAAAGTAGGTAAAACTCATTATGAATATAGTTTATTATTGCCTTGGAGCTCAGATCAAATTTCTCTATCTAAGAACCCTAAATTGGTCCAAATATTCTAGGGTCAAAATAATTCTTTTCTCTTAATGGAGCTCAGCAAAATACTTCCATTTCTCAAATGTTACTTTATCCAAAATCACTGAATTTGGGGTCTCCTTCCATTTACCTGGTTGTATTATTCTAACTCATGCCAGAAACACCAGGTCTGGGGCTTATTTCTTAGTGGATAGTAGGTTTAGATATATGACTGTCAAGGGTTGTAGAGAGCAGCTTTGTGGTTAGGTAAAGATTAGGTACAGTTATTACATTTCTGGAAATACATACTCAAGACCCACAATGGAAAAGCTACAAAGGCAAATGGAATCCTTTCAGAAGAAAACCTATCTGCAGATAGTCTCTCCATGTACCTTTTGGGTAATTGGTAGATTATGCTCTAGTTTAAGAACCTTTAATTCTTGGCAAGATCTTAATCCTTGGCTACTGAGGCTACATTTCCCATATATTCTAATAAGTTACATTTTCAACATGTATACATCAAATGCAGTCTGAAAGGGGACACTGCAGCAAATATTAAGCACTTGCTTGAAAAAGATCCTGTTAAATTTTTTTTTAATTTTTAAATCAAATTGTTTTCCAAATATTATCTATATGTCCAAAGACTGCTATATCTCTGTTAATACTTCTAAATAATATAGTATAGTGCCCATTTAGCTTCAAGGTAACTGTGCCGTGTACAATCAAAACCTTTAGAAAAATATTCTAGTCCGATTTTATTGGATCCAATGTGCAACACAGGAAAATATACTTGAGTTTAGCAAAGGTTGTCAGGGAGAGTAGGGATTATGATTTTGAATTCATGAATCCTACTGTTCTATGTCAACATAAGCCCATTTTTCTCTCCTCTTCTTTATTTTTCTATTTCCTCTTCAATAAATAGACATGCCTATAGGAAACAGGAAGAAGGGCTCTGATGAAAATGATACATATTGCAGGAACTATAGAACAGCAATGTTACCAAAGTGGATAGTATTAGTGAATTAGTGAAATCATGTTTCAACACACTATCGTGAGTATATGAATCCTTAATAAGGTAAACAAGCACATTAAAATACATGTGTAATAAAAATAGTCTGGAAAAAGAAATCATTCCTTAAAAACAAAAAAGAAAAACAAAGGCCATAGTGCTGACTTAGCTTTTCATCCTTAGAGTTACAAAAGCTATCTGCAAAGGCAAGATATTTATAGCTCTCAGTTAACATATACTCAAAGGAATAAACGTATAGAAAGGGGCAAAATAAAATCCTTATCCTGTGACTTCACTACAGAAGTCTCTAAAATAAACTGAAATAATTGAAATAGTGTTCTTTAGCTAATTTTCAGCAATTGTTTCTTTGTCATGACATACATTATAATTCCTAGTACATTTAAGTAGATTTGTTCTGTGGACTCATGTAATTGCACCTCCCCAATAAAAGTAATTTTCCTAAATGACACACCTACTTGATTTAGCACACCACCAATTTTTCCTCTAACTATGACATACATATGCATATTCTGCCTGCGTAGCTTTCCAAAAGATGAGCAGTTCTTTAGAAGTGCCCATGCCCATTATGGTGGCTACATTCAGTGTTAGGTGAAGTGTTGTCATTAGACACCCCTGACTGTGATTTTAGTTATGGGGATACATAGGACCAGTTATTGGTATACTTAATGTATTTCATGTATTTGTTTAAGTCACATAATCCTAGGCTGAATACCTAGTATCATCAAAGTATATTTTTACTGGAACCCTCTTACACTATTGGTGGGAATGTAAATTGGTGTGGCCACTGTAGAAAACATTAGGGAGGTTCCTCAAAAAATTAAAAATAGAAATACCATATGGTCCAATAAATCCACTACTGGGTATTTACCCAAAGAAAATGAAAACACTAATTTGAAAAGATATCTGCACTCTTATGTTTACTGCAGCACTATTTACAAGAGCTGAGATATGGAAGCCACCCAGTGCCAATCAACAGATAGATGGATAAAGATGTGGTATATATGATGGAATATTACTCAGTCATAAAAAAGGATGAAATCTTGCCATCTGCAACAACATGGACGGATCTAGAGAATATTATGCTAAGTTAAATAAATCAGAAAGAGAAAGACAAATACCATATGATTTCACTTACATGTGGTATGCAAAAAAACAAAACAAAGAAACAGAAAGCAGAAACATACACACGTACAGAACTGACAGTCGCCAGAGATGAAAGGGAGAGGAAGATACAGACTTCCAGGTACAAAATGAATAAAATGTACAACATAAGGAATACAGGCAATGGTACGGTAACAGATGGCAGTTACACTTGTGGTGAGCATAGCATAACAAATAAACTTGTGGAATCACTATGTTGTATAGTTGAAACTAATTAGCATTGTGTATACTTCAATGTAAAAAAATGAAGTATATTTTTTTATATATTAGTAGGAATTTTCAGATTTTTATATTCATTTTTGATGAATAAGCAAAAAAAAGTGTTATGCCCTATTATATACAGATTACATTTATAACTGAAAACATCCCAACAAACAGTATTGATCTGTGCACAGACACATATGTCATGTTAAATTTTTCCTGTCTGAGCATAGACCATGGTTAATATATTCACAAACAGTTCTTGGTATATTGTTTTTGTTTTTTTTTTAAGATTTTATTTATTTATTTGACAGAGAGGGACACAGCAAGAGAGGGAATACAAGCAGTGGGAGTGGGAGAGGGAGAAGCAGGCTCCCCGCCTAGCAGGGAGCCCAATGCAGGACTCGATCCCAGGACCTGGAATCATGACCTGAGCCGAAGGCAGACGCTTAACGACTGAGCCACCCAGGCGCCCCGGTATATTGTTGTAATAGCACTTGCTATCACCTATATAGCATCATATCAAAACTTATTGAATGAATAATTTTAAGAATATGCTTCTTCTCTCTTTTAGGCAACATCACTTTTCAGGCAGAATAAAGGATATCCTCACTTGAAAAGTAACAAAAAAATGGCAGTTTGTTCTCAGCTGTCACTTTCTAATAAATTATAACTATGCCATATTGCTTGTTTGTTATCTGTTGACTTTTAATTAAATTGGGAAAAAAAGGATGCATGCCCTCAATCTTTTGCAGTTGTTTAGATGCCAGATTAGCTTGAGGGATAAAGGTCCAAACTTAGACACAGAGCACAAATAAGGACAGAGAACTCCAAAATGATAAAAGTAATGAATAAATACATGAGTTCTTACTATATTGATATTCTAATATAAGCATGCTGAGATTTTTAAAAAATGAGATAGATGTAGAAACAGGAAGATATACTTATTACCTGATATTTACTGATCAGTTTGGGCCTGCACTTACGATAAATAGAACATCTCTGAAACTTATAGGAATGACAAAGGAATAGAAAATAACTGTTTTACAAACATGAAAACATAGCAAAGTGACTCAGCTCAGTTGGGTATGCCCCTGCTTCACTAAATAACTCTCAAGTAAAGAAGAGACTTAAATTTTGTAAGGAAGATTTAGATAAAGAATAGAAAAACAGTAACGTTTCCAAATATTGTGAACATTACAACCAGCTATGTGAAAATCTCTAAAACAAAACAAACAAAAAAATCTCTAAAACAGGATTCAATAAAACCTGGATACGCTTCTAGCTGTCCTGGAATTTTGAATTTTCAGCCTTTCACACTCTTTCTAAGCTTTATGGTTCTGTGAAAATAACTATAAAAATACAGTCTTCAAAACCCAAGATTAAGTTTTAATGAAATAACTGACGATTAAGTTAGTTTCAATGAAATAATGGATTTTAAAAAGGAGCTGCAATGTTTATAGGAACCACAGGGTTCACTAGAAAACTGACGTCATCTGGCTCAACCCTCCCATTTTTCATTGAAACCTAAGGCTCACAGATGGAGGCAGGAAAAAGGAGGGCAGGATGCTTTTCTATCTGCCTATGTTTTCAAAATTATTATGAAGAAAATAGGTTATACAATGCCCAATTAAATCCTCATACCAACTCAGTGAAACAATATCACTCTATATATTTTATATATGAGAAAATTGAAGCTCAGAGAGGGTAAGGTGAGCTGTTCAGTACCACACAGCCAGAGAGTGGCAAACTAGGACCAGAACTGAAACTCCCTCTTCTAAGTCTGGTGCTTTTCATATACCCAAAGTTACGCAGGAAAATGAATTACTACTATTCTTTCCACTATTTCTTCACTTAAAAATGTTTTCAGTGTCTACTGGGTTACCATGCTTTATTAATTTCATAACTTTCCAAGGCCAATTATTGAAGAAAATCACAATGATTGGTTCAAATTTCATATCTACCACATACTATTGTGTGACCTTGGCCAAATCCCTCAGTTTCCTCATTTGTAATGTAGAGACAAAAACAGCACCTATTTCAGTGGGTTTAAATGTGACAAAGCATATAAAGTGCTTAGAACAGTTCCTAACACACACACAAACACATGTTTGCATAATATGGTATGCACTTGAAATTTTTACTATTGTTTTTGTTGCTATTTCTGAGTCAATGTATAATATAAATTGGGGGAAATCTTAAGAGTTTCTCTACTAAAACAATATTTCAAATAATAGGTTTCCCCCCATGTATTTGTGACTTGTACTTTTATTGAAAATTTCTCTATGTCACGCTTTTTAACAGTATATATTTATAGCATGTTCTCTTAATATTTAATAAATATATCAACTATTAGTTTTCTGATTGCATGAATATTTTCATAAATAACATGGGAAATACAATAAAAATGCTAACACCTTTAAAAAAAGCCTTTCTTGCCTTCTTTAAAAAGAAAGCTCAGTATGGTGAGCGCTGTGAATTGTGTAAGACTGATGAATCACAGACCTGTGCCTCTGAAACAAATAATACATTATATGTTAAAAAAAAGAGAGAAGATAGTAGGAAGGGAAAAATGAAGGGGGGGAATTCGGAGGGGGAGATGAACCATGAGAGACTATGGACTCTGAGAAACAAACTGAGGGTTTTAGAGAGAAGGAGGGTGGGGGGATAGGTTAGCCTGGTGATGGGTATTAAAGAGGGCACATATTGAATGGAGCACTGGGTGTTATATGCAAACAATGAATCATGGAACACTACATCAAAAACTAATGATGTAATGTATGGTGACTAACATAACATAATAAAATTAAATTAAAAAAAGAAAAGAAAGCCCAGTAGTAATCTCTTTAAAATTATTAAAAAATAATTTCTAGACAAAGTGTAAGAATACATATTTTAGGTGCAAAAACAACCAGTCAAAAATTTTATGAACCCGCTCCAGAAAGCACAGTATTCAATTCCAGTTAAATTTTTGTTTCAAATAAACATTTGAAACTAGGCCACATCCTGTTCTATGCTTGCCAAAAATGAAAATTTCAAAATCTAAACTCATGTTCTACTTCCCAAGCACACACAGAAGTCATCTCAAATTGAATCTAGCCAATTTAAAAATGACTATTAAAACTTTTAAGAAAAGATATTTTCAAAATATAGAGTGAACATAATGTAAATCTAAGTCAACATTAAATCTGACAGAGATGGTTATACTATGTAAAGCATGAGCAAGTGCAATAACATAGATCACTATAGGATATGAATGTCTACAGATGAAAACTGCAGTATTAAATGTGGAAACCTGCAGCACTCTGGCACCTGCTGGGATTTAATGACAAAAAGCCAAAGGCATTTTCAAGGACCAATAAGGGAACTGAAAAAAGCTCTCTTTAACTCTCCCATATACAGGGATGACAACATTAATGTTTACCTGAAGAACTAATTATAGCCACCTGCTCTCAAACTAACTGACAGCCTAGTTCTATGACCCCAACAGCTGGAAAATGACATCCAACAAGGACACAACTATGAATTTCGTTCTCAGTTTTTCTACCAATGATAAGCAGGTTCTTTTTTTTTTTTAAGATTTTATTTATTTATTTGACAGAGAGAGAAAGCACAAGACAGCAGAGTGGCAAGCAGAGAGAGAGGGAGAAGCAGGCTCCCGGCTGAGCTGGGAGCCCGATGCGGGGCTCGATCCCAGGACCCTGGGATCATGACCTGAACTGAAGGCAACTGCTTAACCGACCGAGCCACCCAGGCACCCCAAGCAGGTTCTTTTTTTTAAAGATTTTATTTATTTGTCAGAGAGAGAGAGAGAGCATAAGCAGGGAGAGCGGCAGGCAGAAGGAGAAGCAAGTTCCCCGCTGAGCCAGGAGCCCCATGTGGGACTTGATACCAGGACACTGGGATCATGACCTGAGCCGAAGGCAGATGTTTAACCAACTGAGCCAACCAACTGAGGCATCCCGATAAGCAGGTTCTTGCACAGTCTTATTAATACCTCTACTCATGAAAGGGAAACTTGGATTGAGGTAAATGGTAAAGAAAATCAAGACCAAATAGGCTTAGTCCTTGTCACAGGCTTTTGCATTAATTTCTGTCTCTGATACTTCCTTTTGAAATATATTAATACCTTTCTTTTCAGAAACCACAATGCCAACTCTTTTCATCACACACATTTGTATATTTCTCAAGAACAATTTCTGGGAGAAAGTTTTTAAAAAGCCAGATAATCATTAGACCCATGCAAGAAGAGCACCTGTCCTAGATCCATTGACACTGGTCTTTGTCCAGTCACAACCCTCTGGAGGCCTTGGGGTCTTGCACACCCAAAGTCCACCCAAATTTTTTATATAAATCGTTCTCAGAGTGTCCAGAATTCCCAAATTCCTTATCTAAATGGCCTTGATCTTCCTCATGTCCATTCTGATCCTAAGGGGAACCTCATCCATGTGTGTATCCACATGCATACTATGGCCCAAGGAAGACCAAATGGGGGTATTTGGTCAAGGATTAGGAGTGCAGCCAGAGATTGGCCATACAGGCTAAGTGCCCAAATGAGTACCTATGAGTTCCCTTGTAGTGTTGGATATCAGGATAGAAAGAGAAACGGAGCAAGCTATGAACCAATAATGGGGAATTTGATTCTTCCATGAAACTACAAGGTGACAGAAAATTCTTAATTTGAACATGGCCTTCCTAGTCATTGCAAAGCTGTATTGGTTAAGATGGGAGACAGATCATACATAATTTAACAGACTTTTTAGCTTTCTTTATAATTTTAAATATTTAGACTTGACCCATGTGGGCCTCCATCTGAATTTTTGCCTCAGGCCATGCAAATGTTAAGGGTTAGCTTGAAGAAAGCAATGGAGTTTATCTACTCAAGTGTTATCATTCATAAATACATCAGGGAACCTTGTTCTTCCTCTCTGTGTGTCAAAATTTAACTTTTTCTGTCAAAATTCTAAATGAGTAACAAAGGATTAACAGTGTGTTCAGACAGCATTGGCCAAATTCTATAGTTTATAAATTCAGAAAAAGATAGCAATCTTCATTAACACTTATTATTAGATGCTTCACCTTTGGAAACAAAAATTCAAATACTATCCTAACTCCACTATGGTTTCTCTATGGTTCCCTGCACATTTCCCTCCATGCCTCAAGAGCTGTAGTATGTTCTTTGTTATATCTGTATAGAGATCATCATGGCACCTAGGCCTTTAAGTCCATGGAAGCTCTGAACTTAAAATGAGTTCCATGAGGCCTAAAACAAATTAAAAAAAAAAAAAAAAAACAGTTTCAGTATCAGGAGTAATTTTAGACACTAAACTTTTAAGTTCCATATAAATCACTTAAGTAAACTGGGTCAGAGAAAATATCCTTGATGACTGACTGATCTAGTATTTTTGAGAGCCTAAAATATCCTTTGTGCTGATAAGAGACACATCACATTACCCTCTAGGGGGCTCCACTCTGGAGCAAGAATGACCTTGTAATCACAATGCAAAGAAATGGAGTCCTTTGTAGTTCATAATAAAATAAGAATTTAAGCTACCAAATAATATTATATGAAGATAAGTGATTTTTCCCCAATCCTGTGTATTTGACTATATGGAATCATCTAAGTGAATAGGTAAAATTTCTAAGAGTTTAGAAACTTTGAAATTTCCTGTGTAAATTCCATCAAAGAATATACTTAAAGAAAAATTTCTGTATTGATGAGGGTATTTCTTTTACAATTGGAATTCATAAATCCTTATTTAATACAAAGAAAAGAGTACATACAGACAGTAACATATTAGAGTAAAATAAGTTATTACAGGCAGGATGATAATGGATTTGAAAAACATTTCAAATTACTTCAAATAGTTAGAGGTTTATAATGTGGTGCTAGTTTTAATATTATTTCAATCAAAATATGCAACTATAGCTAGAGGGTGGCAAGTTATTAGAATGCAGCTCTTCCTTAACTACATTTTAACAACTAGAAATACTAGAAATGGGACTAGAGGTTTCTGGGCAGTAGTTATCTATCAGTGGAAGAATGGAGATCTGGCTGCATTGCAAACTGTAAGCTATATTTAGAGGAGAGTTTCTTCATAGGATGGGAGGCTAAATAGGGAGACTGAAAGTTTATGTCAATAAACAGGTTCCGTAATTCATAGCTAATGCGTTTCCCAAAAAAGACAATATAATCAACTCTAGATCTTTCATGGTCTGAATTTTCTGCTTTTGGGTTATATAAGGACCTCTCATATTTGTCGTTAGCTCATCTGTCCACATTTAGCAAACATTTATAAGTCTATTATATGTAAAGCCCCATGTGAAGGGCTGTGGGGAAAATAGAAATGAACATCATTCAGCCTATTACATAAAAGATGCTCCAAAAGAGAGTTGAAAAGGGAGTTAAATTTTTGGTCAGTTATTACTGCAATTTGCTAGGAGCACCTCTTAAAAGATAAGACTTTGTGGGGAGTCATAGGATACAAAAAAAGTAGAAAGCAAATGCTAATACCAGCTTTGTGAAATACGTATGGTCTTCTAACTGTCCAGGAACCCCTTCCCTGTGGCACAGTCCTACCAATGATTTTGAGATGGTTTTGCTTCTTGGCTTAGAAATACTGATTATTAAAGAAAAAGACAAAAGAAGTATCCACACAAGTTTTACAGACAGAGGTAAAATCATTATGTTATTTGTAAAATGTAATCACAGTACAAAATGAAATTGCTTTGGAATCACAATGATGAATTTTGCATTTCTAAACCTGGACCCAATATTCACATCCATGTATCTATTCAGAACTGATGAAAGGCTAAGAAAGATAAATCTTGAAGTGGAACTGATGTATGAATTGCTACCATAAAGAAAACCTCCAAATGGTCATTTTTCCAGGGCACTAAGTAGCTCTTACATACTCTGAAAGCTGTATTACCTTGGCTCCTAGCCTTAACTAGTCCCTATACCTCAGTATGGATTTTTCCATCTCTAGCATCAACTGTTTACTTCCAAGAAGAGGTTTGATGTAAATGCAAAAGTTCCTTCTGAACCATAAGTTAAGTAGGATCACATGAATTTGTTTGTTCTAATTTGTGCACTGATTCTAGCTGCTATGTGAAATGGGCAAGTCACATCATATTTCCAGGTTTGGCTTTCTCATCTATGTAACAGGCTGGTTTGAAGAACACTGCTATGGGTTTCCATTTTGTGAAAATTTTGGTCAGTTGTAAGGGTCAAGCCTTCTCTAATCAAAAGTCAGTTTTGGGAGGAAAAGAAACTTTTGCCAAAAGTACAAATATGACCATCCATATGTTCTAAGATATAAATTTTAAATTAGTCCTAAGATCCAAACACATTTATCACAAGAACAATATAATACATTCATTTTTAAAAGCAATTAAATGCAAATAACTTTGGATTTCCACTTATATGTGGTATATAAAAGGTACATAAAGTCTATGTTTTATATTTGCATATTTTTATATTATGAACCTTTAAATTCATACGTGCCACTCTAAGAGAGACAGTAAATTTTAAAAAGGTACTTTTATAACACTTACACTTAAATAATATTTTTACACTCATGCCTTTTAATAAAGCTTTTCCATTTATTCACCTTGGCATGGCTTTTGTGAGATAGCTAATATTATGCTCCATTTCAAAAGCTATAAATAGCAATAGCCTAGCCTGGAAACCTGGATTTTACTACAGCTAAAGTTTACTACCACTAAATGATTTGCATACTGTTAGAATTGGAACAACAGAAGCTATTCATGTGCTCTATTCTTTTCCCTAGTATATCTCCTAAGGAAAATGAAACTATTATGATAATGATTATAAATGAGAAACAATGTATAATGGAATCCATTTTACAAACTGCCTAATAAAATATATATGCATATATATATATATATTTTAAAGATTTATTTATGTGAGAGAGCAAGAGAAAGAGAGAGAGAGCATGAGCAAGAGGGGTAGTGGAAGAGGGAGGGAGAATCTCAAGCAGACTCCACACTGAGCATGGAGCCCAACATGGGGCTCGATCTTACAACCCTGAGATCACCACCTGAGCCAAAAAAAAGAGTCCAACGCTTAACCCACTGCACCACCCAGGCTCCCCTAAAATATATTTTAAATAAGAAATATATCAACATACATCATTAAGATATGGAGAACAAAATACTGAACAGAAATCGCTGCAATCAAGGTTAGAAAAGAATGTCTAAACTTCCAAAGGAAACAGATAATACCATGGGGTAGAGATGCTACAGAGACAAAAGAGAGAAAGAAGAACTAGGATAAAACAAGTAACTAAACAAAAATGTGTATATCAAAAAAAAAAAAGGTTAAGGAGTAGTGGAAGAGAAATGTACATGTCCAAAGTATGAGATGAATTGGAAAATTTAGTAGGAAAAAAATGATGACCTGTTGTTACCATGAGGGAGGGAGAAAATAGCTGACTAAAGAGAAACGTATATATCAAAAAGAACTGATGATAAGTGAAAGAGAAATATCAAAAGCATGAGATAAATTCAAAATTTAGTACCCAAAAAAATGGATACAGAAAGAAGTAAAATGGGAACTTATGGGGGACTTCACGTGGTGTGATTCCACAGTAGAAAACAAACTGAAGAATCTACATTTCCTTCAAATCCCAAATTTCAAGTCTGTAGGTTATTAATCTAAGGACTTAAAATGATATAGCTGGTTAAAACAACTAAGGTAAAACAGTGGATTCTAAGACGAATTCAATGCAATGCCTTGAGCATTATCCAGAAAAAAATAAAAGGACTAATAAATATAGCACCAAGGTTTAACTTGCCCAGAAAATGCATGTCGTTCTAAACAGCTGTCATCACATAATAAAAGCTGACTTATTTCAGATAAAAATCCAAAGAAAACCCTTTACGGAAATATAGGCTGAATAGTGTCAGAAACAAGCTTCAGTGAATTTATACAATATTTCTGCACACCTACCTGTAGGAAAAAATGACATTCATCAAGTACAGTCACAATAAAAAGAGTAAAATAACTCTTCCTTTCTACCAGTGCAACTGTAAATTTAATAGAGGTGCCAAAGATTAAAAAAATATATATTCTCAGAGAATGTCAGTAATCAAAATATCTTTTGTAGATGTAACCTTAGTGTTCTTTTCTTTTCACATTACATTAAAGTGACTGTCATCACAAATACTCTATTTTGAGACCTGAAATGTTATTAAACTAAAGGTTGCTATACATACATGAGCTTGGGGACATGAATGAAGTGGATTATTTCAGTATAAATCTAACAAAGATTTAGGAGGAGCTCTTCCACAATGGGTAACATCCTAAGGCAAGAAGAAAAAGGGGTTATATGTCACAACACATTTTTCCCATTACATCTAATACAGCACGGAATAACCAGAGTATCAAATTATTTAGTCTTTACAACGGAGATAGCAAAGAGTTATGAAGCTCACAGGCCTTATCATTTCTCTATATGCCCTAAGTCAATTTAATCATTAATACTTAGCATTTTTTTCTCATAAAAACAAAGGACAACATTTCTAATTAATGGCTGCCAGAAGTTAATCAATTTAAATATTTAGTATAAATTAGACATAGCTAGATTTTTTTGCTTTTAATTAATTAATTAATTAATTATTTTTAAATGAAGTATAGTTGACATATAGTATTAGTTTCAGGTGTACAACATAGAGATTTGACAATTATATACATAGGAAATGCTTAGCATAAGAAATGTAGTTACTACGTGTCACCAAAGTTATTACAGTATAATTGACTATATTCCTGACACAGCTAGATTTTAGAAACATACTTTCATTTTTATTTTTTGATGACCAGAATACAATATTTGATGAGCAGAATCACAATGTTGAAAGAAGAATAAATAGAGAAATAATTAAAAATGCATATAGGAATTTGGGTGGTGCTTTTATATTGTTATCAAAATAAAATTAAGGCATCAAGTCACAACTACCACCACCCCCCCCACTACTACTACTATTATTACTAATATCAGCTCTATATAATGTTTATTATGTACAGTAAGTATTCTAAGTGCTTTTCCCTAGTTTTTCCAAAGTTTAATCAAATTTTGTGGTCATTTTAAATTAGGATGTAATATATTTAATATTATATGTAATATTTCATGTATAATATATTTCATACGTTATGAAAGCTGAAAATCTGATAATGCTAAATTTAAAGGAGTTGTGATCTTCAAAATTTGAACCCGAATTATTTTTGAATCCAATGTTTGAAAGGTCAGGGATAATTAGGAAGTGAAGAACATGAAAATGGAAAAGGTGAAACAGGCGTTTATTTTATTCCACCCAACAGCGCCTTGCTCATTATGTGTACATTGTGGATGCTTAATACACACAAATACTGTGATGTCACATGGTCTTTCACTACCAAAGCATTTTTTCTCTTGAGTGAAGAAAGATGTGGGTGAAGTTTACAAGCAACAGAGATGCCAAGAAGAACCACCTGCTCAACAGTTGGCACTGACTGATCTCAATATGATATGATAACCTGTGTAGAAGAAACAATGAATTGACTAGTCTTCCATAAAAACAAAAGGACATAAATAGTATTACTTCATATACCACAAAATACCCTAGTCATCTTTATCAATTTCATGGGATTTGTATCACCATATTCCATTAGGTGAAAAAAATAATTTCCAACTTAAACAATATACTAATTGCTAAAATATTTGAATGCATATCAAAGAAAAAAGTAAAATATGGTATTTAGATATGTTTTTTGAATGTGGGTATATTTTGAATTTTGTTCAAAATAATTTTCATCTGAATGTAGTAGCTGCCTACAATTAGTGTACATTTAGGTGCATTCTTTTGGAATAAGCTCAAATAATTGGTAGTTAATGTGTAAATAATCTTCAGCACATATTTAGCTGTTGGGCATCCTTGACTATATGAGGCAAGGGGAAAGAAATGGGCCTCATTCTACACATCAGAGAAATATTGCCCTGGGTCCACTATCATGCACAGTTCCAGCATGAAGTTCTTAACAGAAATGCAGTGATATCCCTGGCTGCTTGATGTAAGGTGGTGGTAAGAGCTTTTCATTTCATCCTTTTTGAGCTCTACGGCAGGCAAAATTATGACCCCCTGAAGGTGTCTAAGCCCTAATCCCCAGAACTTGTGAATATATTAAGTTCCATGGCAAAGGGAAATTAAGGTTGCTAATCAGCTGACTTTAGAATAGAGACATTAGGAGCACCTGGGTGGCTCAGTGAATTAAGCATCTGACTCTTGGTGGTTAAGGTCATGATCTCAAGGTCATGGGATTGAGCCCTGCAATGGGCTCCACACTCAGCATGGAGTCTGCTTGTCCCTCTCCTTCTGCTCCTCCCCCTACTTTCACACACTCTCTCTGTCTCTCAGATAAATAAATAAAATATTTTTTTAAAAAATAGAGATTATACTGTACGTCTGGGTGGGCCCAATGTAATCACAGAAGTTTTGTAGAAGTGAGAATCAGAAGACAGAGAGAGAAATGACAGTGTGAAAAAGACCAACCTGACTTGTGAGCTTTGTAGATGGAGGAAAGGGACCTAAGCCAAGGAAACTAGATGACTTTTAGAAGGTAGAAAAGGCAAGGAAACAAGTTTTCCCCCAAAGCCTCCAGGAAGAAACACAGCCGTTGATCTACTCCTTGATTTTATCCCACATAGATCCATTTTGGACTTCTGACCTCCAGAAATGTAAGACAATAAATTTGTCATGTTTTACACCTCTAAGTTTGTGGTTGTTACAGCAGCAATAGAAAGCTAATACAACATCTTATCACACTAAGTTAGTAGTAGATAGAAAACAAACACCTCCTTCCTCAAAATGAACAGTAGAATCTTGACTGAAATCTTTTATTACCATAACCATTCCCAGCTCTTCAATCAAAAATATATGAACAATGTATAAATATTAACTAACAGAAAAGGAAAAATTGAGCACTTCATATGTTCATATAATTTTTCCTTAAATCAATATCATTTAAAATTAAAATTAAGTGTAAATATTTACTTTAGAAAAGATAAAAACTTCAATCAATTTATCATTCATTCTGGAAAGTAGTTATTTATTTAATTCCTAAGATACTGATTTATATACCTGTGAAACACTACTTGAAAAATAAGAACCACTCATTCCATAAATTAGATCTGTATTTTCCCGACCACACGAGAATGTTTTCAAATTAAAGGAAATATGATATAGGGGCGCCTGGGTGGCTCAGTTGGTTAAGCGACTGCCTTTGGCTCAGGTCATGATCCTGGAGTCCCGGGATCGAGTCCCGCATCGGGCTCCCTGCTCGACAGGAGTCTGCTTCTCCCTCTGACCCTCCTCCCTCTCATGCTCTCTGTCTCTCATTCTCTCTCTCTCAAATAAATAAATAAAATCTTTAAAAAAAAAAAAAGGAAATATGATATATTAACCTCCATCTTTTTTTCCTTCAACTGAATGAGAAAAGCACCCTGAGGGGATTTTGTTTAGTATTTCCAAGAATCATATGGTGCTATGTCACTGCAATGTATATTTATAAGAACTTAGGAGTCAAAATTACTGCTAAAAATATGAATTAAGAATACTTCACATGTTGTGTCCCTAGAAAACAGAAGAATTTAAATTTCATGAAGAGATATACATATATATATATATATATATATATATATATATATATATATATATATATCACTGCACAAGCCCCTGAACCATACATTATGATCACTGGATTTGAGGTCACCATTATTTTCCTTTTCATAATTTTATAGATACTCAGACTTGGTCAATTAATGAAATGTTTATTTTGGCCTTGGCTTGATATTGTCAACACAATGGTAACAACGTTCATGATAAACATATCTGTGTTGGCAGTTGGCAATCTTTGGAGGGGTATCTGGACTCATGGCAACAGTGTGCTATATTGCCAATGAAGCATTTATTCACTGGAAGCTTCTATTTAATACAAATGGTCCTTATCAGAAAAGAGCTATTCATGACAAAAAAGGAGTTTTATAATTTTATATCCCTTTTTATTTGATTCTAAATATTAAACATATTTCTTTATTCTTCCACAAATATATATACTTTATTTCTTCCACATATATAGATATAAATGTATATAAATATATAAATTATTTACTACAAAAAAACTAAAAGTATTATCATTAAAATCAGCATATTTTGTGCTGTTGAAATTGAGGGCTATATTTTGGCCTGCCAGTACCTCTCCAGGTGGCTGGCTAAATTCCCTTGTGAGGCTGGCCCCAGGCATCCTGCCGTTGTTACAAGCTGGGTTTTGTTGCCCTTGACTGTCCTCTCTCAGATTGTTCTTCCTCCTCAGATCACTCTTCCTTCTCCTCAGAAGTACCTTCCCTTTGTCCTCTTGGCAGGGGACTGATCCCTACCAAGGTGTGACACAGAGAAAAAACTGGTGTTGAGAGTCAGGAGATGTGGCGCTAGCTTTGGGTTATATAACTTTATGTGTAGCACTTTGCCACTCCAGGTCTCAATCTCCCCAACTGTATACTGAAGACAATGGGTTCAGTAATCTTTATAGTCCATTCAGAATCTGAAAAGCTATAATCCTTTGAGCTATAAAATACCCATCTGGGCTTACTTTTGGGGCTTTTGGCCCTAAAGGGATAGCCAAAAATAAAGGCTTATGTCACTGCCATTTTAGACATGTTTACATTTCATTTGATGCTTCCTGAGGAAGGAAATATCTTCAAAACTTCAAAAGAATGATTGAATCTCTAATGAAAGAATTTTAGAACACAGTGTGAGATTTTGGATTTTCCTCTTAAGTCACCATTTGAGAGATAAGAATAGTCCTGCATATTGCCAATGGCCATGACACAACTCGGAAAACAAGGCAATTTCACTACTGAACAATCTGAATTCCCATTCAAAGAATGAATGTGGATAAGGATGGCTGAGTCTATATTTAAAAGCAATTTTGCAGGCAGCTAAGATGTTATATGCAGCTTTGTTCCTTCCAGACCACTAATGTACATCCCCATACAAATAACCCTAGTTTCCAAATAATTCCTTCTTTCCATTCTGTCCACTGGACAAAGGAGGAGTTTTTCTATATGTCTACAGCAAGTGTGATGAAAAATCCTGCCCACCCATATAAAGGTGGTAGGATTTTTAGTAGTCAAGTTAAGAAGTGCTTTGAATATCAAAGCCCTTTGTTGATTCATCAGAGTCCTTTTTATTTTTTCCACCAAAACCATCACAGTAAACAAAGCAATTTCACTGAGCCAAGTTATGCTAGTGGGCACAAACACCTCTTTTAACAACTGAACTGGCTGCTGGGGACGACCACTCCTTTAATTACACCTCAGAAGTGCACATAATGAGAAAAGAGCCAGCCACACTGCCTGAGCCCCCAATGTGGATTGGCTCTTGACCAAGTCCTTTGTGTCAGTTCTCTCTTCTTTCATCCTCCCTCAGTGTGGTGCTGTTATGTGAGATTACCCTGTTTCTGCTTTCTTTCTTACCCCCTTTCATGTCCTCAGATAAATTTCTTACTCCAGTCCCCACTGTTCTCAGCCAATAATATTTTCCAAGTTGAAACACTTTCCCCTTCAATATACAGTCTGTTCAACAGTTGGAGCCCTCAGGCTCCATGTCTATAGCACTCATTTATCCATTATTAATTTATTCACTCATTCAATGTATCTATCTATGATGTTTTTTGTTATTGGTGATAGGGAGCCTCACAGATCATTGGGGAGAGAAATCCAATATGAGAATACATTATGATAGAATATGTAAAATTTCCCAGGACATCAGAAGAAAGAATGGCTATCATTCTTCAGAGTTGGCAAAAACTTTGTTAAAAGGCTAAACAATATACTGCCTTGAGTTATTTGATTTGTGATACAAAGGTCAAGAAAACAATGACCTTCCTTATCTTAAAGATCATTTTATCTCCTCAATAGTACCTTGTAAATAATAGGCACATTGTGGGTGCTCAATAAAAGCACACATTTTAACTATGCATCATGGCACCATGGCAGAGACCCAGGCTGATTTTTCTTGCCCTTAACCTTCCTCTCAGGTTGTTCTTCTATCTTTTTTCTTTTCACATGTACTTTTCTCTTGTCTCTTGGGCAGAGTCAATCCCTACCAACATGTGGCATAGAGGGAAGAACTGGTGAGTTCCAATTACTTAGGTCAGATGAATAGACAACTTAGTCAAACTAGAGTTCATACATGTGATTCCTGTCGTGGCCTCTTATTTTGACTCTCATAGATGAGCAGAGGTCCTATTTCTGACACTGACTGGTCATTTTGTAAATGGGTCACTTGTTTTACAAAGATTCCAGATGCCTCATCTTCAAGTATGGAAAAAATCTACCTCCTCAGTCCTATAAGTGGATGGTTCCCCAATCTTTACATCTTTGGCCATTTATTTATATATAAATATATTTATTGAACAGTCACTACTTTGTTAAGAGTTATGGGGGATACAGAGCTGAAAGATGTATCCACCTTGGTTGGTAACAACTCTTTCTTCTTCCATTTCCCTCCTTTCAAGGGTTAGCCTATCCTGTTTACTTCTGTTAACACTGCTAATCCAATTTTAGTAGATGAAGTATGTTTAGGTGTGTCTCCTTTATGACAAACTGTCCATTCACTGAATACAGGCCTAACAATGGGCTTAACTCTGAATGGATTTTACACTTGATAAAATAGATCCAATGAAATTTAAACGATGTAGCTAAGATCCCAAGGATGTTAATTGTGAGTTTTCCTTCTTATAAGCTCCAGATGCAGAGAACAATAGATAACAGACCTACTCAGGATAAGTTTTAGAGAATGTAAATCCACTTTGGCTCAATACTCACCTCCAGACTGTATTTTTTTTAAAAGGTTATGAATTCATGAGGAATTGTAAAAAATTGGCAGATAATATCATTTACAGAAAGAGTTTCTGGAGTACTCTATCATTCTCTCTTTACCCTAAGTCAAGACTTTCTTTCCCAACTCAGTCCAAGTCTGCATTTACTGGAGTCAGGGGTGGCTGTAATTCTAAGATATGGGGGAATGGAGTTTTGAGACCAGACTGTATTGGGAAAGACCTATACATCCAGTGTTGGACCCAATAAGGATGTATGCATTTTCTCACTGACCTAGTGGATTCATGAAAAGAGCTTGTCTTGAGAATTGAAAGGGACTGTTCCCGAGAAGACTCTCTAAAATAAGAGAGCCCCAAGAAAAAGCACTTGCAGGAAGACAGGGTTTGAAAAGAAGCTGTAAATTGCCAGTCAGAGACCTGGAAGTCTCCAGTGGTGGAAAATATCAGAAGAATCCACAAAAGTGCTTCATGAGAAAAACAACAAACATTTAGGCATCTGAAACACAGAGCAGTTTGACACCAGATTAAACAGCACCAGATATATAAAACTATAAGTTAGATTGTATATTAGACTGCATTAGACTGTTTAACAGCAAGGGGGGGAAGAGTCTATTTTTAATACCTAATAGTGGCTAGAAAACTAGGAATAAACCTAGGAGCTGGGAAGAATCCATAGAGCTTGTTTCAAGGCTTAACCGTGAGAAAGAATGTGGCTATCTGCTTGTTTCTCACTGAGTCTAACTGGTGACACCAGCTATTAGTAGAATCCAAATTTCCTGGCCCAAAATCCACTGTTATCTTTATTTTCTGAAAAAAAAAAAAAATATATATATATATATTAGGAATACCAATTTGCTCTATACATGGTAGAGAGTAACGACTTTAGAAACATAATATTCCAGTGCAGTTTTCAACCTTGTTTTGACCCTGATTCATGAGAAAGAAAGGAAGGAAGGAAGGAAAAAGGGAGGGAGGGAGGGAAGGAAGGAAGGAAGGAAAGAAGGAAGGAAGGAAGAAAGGAAGGAAGGAAGGAAGGAAGGAAGGAAGGAAGGAAGGAAGGAAGGAAGGAAAGCAGACAAAGAGGGAGGGAAGGGGGAAGAAGGAAAGGGGAGGGAGGAAAGGAAGAAAAGGAAGAAAAAAATCAATTTTCAAAAGACGTCTTTGAGACAATCAGGGGAATTTGAATATGGACTGGGTATTTTATATTAGGTAATTAGCAATAAGTTTGTTAGCTGTGATAACAACAAGGTGGTTATGTCTAAAATGTCCTTCTATGTGAATTAAGCTCACTGACATTTAGATGGTAAATATAAAAGATGCCTGGTGTGATATTGTGTTTTATAATAAAAAATTTTTATTTGTTCTTTATCCTATTTCTGGCACAGAGCCCTAAAACCCTTGGAATTTCCTAAATGATGAGAGCTATACAGGGGTCTTTGTTATGTTGATAGGTGGACTTTTGGAAGGTACCTAAGGATGGAGGCTGATTGCCATAGGAACCAACAATCTGATTAGAGGATTGTAATTTTCAGTTACACCCACTAACCTCCAGGGAGAGGAAAGAGCCTGGAGGTTGGGTCAATTGACAACTGGTCAATGATTTTTAATCAATCATGCCAGTGTAATGAAGCCTCCATGAAAACCCAAAAGGACACGGTTCAGAATTTCTAAGTTGGTGATGTGTGGAGACACAGGGAGAGTGACACACACGAAAAGGGCATAGAAGCTCTGTGCCCTTTCCTCATACCTTGCCTTATGCATCTCTTTCATTTGGGTGTTATTGAGTTATATTCTTTTATGATAAACTGATGATCTAGTAAGTAAACAGTCTCCTGAGTTTTACGAACTGCTCCAACTCGATAGTGTCAGAAATGAGTTGAATGTAGGACGCCAGCTGGTGTCCAGAGAATTGCTTGGCTATGTGTTGAAATCTGTCCCCTGTCACATACCGGAACTGGGTCCAGAACCCTAATACCCGGTATTTGCTTTAAAATACTCCAGAGAGGGAAAATAGTAGTGGAAATAAATGAAACAAAGTGAAAAAATACAGATAATTGTTGAAGGTAGGTCATGGGTACGTAGGGGTACATTGTTCTATTCTATTTGCTTTAAAAGGTGATTAAATTTTCCATAATAAGAAGCTAAAAATGAATAAGAGAAACTCACAGGTCCGTATGTTTGATTTGTTGTAACTATGCCTCCTCCACAACTCTTTACATGGGTAAAGCAGCTTCCCTCAAAGATCACTTCTGCGTAAACACACCATACACAATAAATAATTCCTTTATTTTGTAGAAAGTAGCTTGGAATCTAAAACTAACGACTTTATTCCAAAGCTGCTCTTTGCATTAAGAAAATCAGAGTTCTCCAATGAAAATAATTGAGAATTGAATATCCTAAGTATCTCAATATAATGGTTAAGACTCAATTCACCGAGGTCCTGAGCACCACATCTTTGCATCTGTATTTTAGATACCCTATCTTCAGTGAGAGCATCAGAGTTTTGTGATAGAGGAGGCTGTGAGGATCACAGGCCCTTGGGAAACTGCCCTCACAGGCAATTGAAGAATGGAAACTGATCATTTTTCAGACACATTTATATAGGAGATACCTATATCCTGTCAGGCAGAACTAATTCAAACTACTTATTTAAAAAATACTACCATACTTGTTATCAATTTTAATACCCAGACCTTTCACATTCTAATGCCTCCGATCCTGACGTAAGTCCTGTTTAAATTAATATCATCCATGCTGCAGTTGTGACATAGTTAAATGCGTCTATACATGCACAAAACAAAACAAAACACCTTGCAGAAGGGAATCCAGTGGCTGGGAAGAAAGTTATGGAAACAGTGAAGCCCTCTTTCTTTTTCTCTCTTGTTCTCTCTTTTTTAAAATAAAAGCTGCTACAAGAATTCTTTTTTTTTTAACAATTCTCGATGTAAAAATAAAACTATAAAAAAGACAGACATCAATGACTCTAAACAGAAAAGTACCTAGAAAAGTTAGAATCTCAATTAAAGATATTTGGAGATACCTCACCTAAGGTTTTCATTTACATTTTACTTTTTTTGTGTATATATATTATACTTCATAAAAATTGACTAAATAGTTCCAAAAACCTTTCTTCCAATAAGTATAAAATAAAAATTCTAAGTGATAAGAAAGAATTGTATCATAAATTAATTAGCAGCACGGTTTTTCTTCTTTCTTAGTGAGAGATAAAATAATGTCATATCTTAAAATCAATGAAATGCAATATCTGAAATGGAATAAAGCTTATGGAGATGTGACACATTTATGTAGGTTACCTAATAAATAAATAATTAAGGGTAATTATAGAGGATCAAAACATGTCCTCAATGCTAAGAGCATTCTTTAGAGAAACAGTCATGATTTTATAGCATCATTCCCTAAAACCACAGATAAAATAATAATGCTTGTAGCCCATGGGGCTAGCAAATAAGGACACTTCTGGATGTTCATATATACTCACTCTAAATATCCTCCTTCCCACTCCCAAAATTGAGAAACTGGATAAATCTAGGTTATCGTCAGAACCACAATCAGTTTAGATAGGGAGATAAATTTCAGACCATTATGATGAAAGACTGTAACAAATGGAACTGTCCAACATGAAAGCTGTGGTCACTGCCATCTTAGAATGAAGGACTTCGGTTATTACCTTCACTGCTTTGGGAGTGGTCTCTCCATAGGGAAGGAGGATGTACTGGAATGAAGACCTACTGAACCTCTTTCAGTTTTATGATTTTATGTTTCTAAATAAATTCTTGTGAACCTGCTCATAAATATTGGCTGATATACTCTTTAATTAGATACTCACCCTTAAGTTCATTAGCCCCATCAATGGAAACAAAAATGCAAAGTTTCAAAGCCATGAAATAATATTTCCTCAAATAGCCATAAAAATTATGCATAAGCTCAGTTCATACATTTTATTTTGTGTTACCTTTGACATAAAATTAAGGAAAAATTAATTAACAATGCCATCCAAACACCATTTCTAACAATCCAGCTTCCCTCAGAGACTCACCATTGGTTAAATGTACTACAATCTTTCTAATTCATATATTTATTACTGTTTCTTCACTGTCCTAAAGTGTCAATGGCTCTTAAGGTAATCTTTTAATGATAATTTTTAAAATATTAAAATGAATGAAAATCTTTATATTTTCTTCACTAATCATTTCCTGTTCTTGTTCTTTCATTCATGCTTTTTGATAAATTATTATTCATACAGAAGGAAAATGGATGCTGATTTTCCTAAAATATTCATTTTTGACATGATGACTATTATAACAAGTTTGTTTAATCAATACTATTGTAAGAACAAAATTTAAAAGTCTTGTTACAAAATAAAAGACTACTAGAAAAAAGTAAGGAAGAAGAGGAACGGGAGAGGAAAAAGAATGTATGCTTTTCCCTTATTTCTCCCGAGCTGCCTAAATAGGGACAAAATGTGAGAATGTTGTAGCTTTGAGCTATGAATCCTCCAAATTATCATATGGCTGTATTTACTTAAGGGAAACAGACAACTTTCTGTCGTGTCCAAAAATTAGCTTTGTTTTTGCATCTGAAACTGTCTTTGAAGATTCATACAGTATATAAAAAGTAAAGCATTAACAAGACAATTATAAGAGTATTTGAACTATTTATTAAATACCAACTTATCCCCTTATTCATGTTAAACATATTTCTTGTAAAATAAAATTTTTTCTAATTTTATAAATATTTATCTTATTATCATTGAAGGAGTAAGTACAAAATTTTTTTATTGTTATGTTAATCACCATACATTACATCATTAGTTTTTGATGTAGTGTTCCATGACTCAGTGTTTGCATATAACACCCAGTGCTCCATTCAGTATGTGCCCTCTTTAATACCCATCACCAGGCTAACCCATCCCCCCACGCCCCTCCCCTCTAGAACCCTCAGTGTGTTTCTCAGAGTCCATAGTCTCTCATGGTTCGTCTCCCTGTCCGATTTCCCCCCATTCATTTCTCCCTTCCTATGATTTTTTTTTTTAACATATAATGTATTATTTGTTTCAGAGGTACAGGTCTGTGATTCAACAGTCTTACACAATTTACAGCACTCACCATAGCCATTACCCTCCCCAATGTCTATCACCCAGCCACCCCATCCCTCCCACCCCCCAAAACTCCAGCAACCCTCAGTTTGTTTCCTGAGATTAAGAATTCCTCATATCAGTGAGATCATATGATACATGTCTTTCTCTGATTGACTTATTTTGCTCAGCATAACACCCTCCAGTTCCATCCATGTCATTGCAAATGGCAAGATTTCGTTCCTTCTGATGGCTGCATAATATGCCATTGTATATATATATACCACATCTTCTTTATCCATTCATCTGTTGATGGACATCTTGGCTCTTTCCACAGTTTGGTTATTGTGGACATTGCTGCTATAAACATCAGGGTGCATGTACCCCTTCGGATCACTACATTTGTATCTTTGGGGTAAATACCCAGTAGTGCAATTGCTGGGTCATAGGGCACAGGAAGAAATAGAAAACCTGAACAGACCTATAACCACTAAGGAAATTGAAGCAGTCATCAAAAATCTCCCAATAAAAAAGAGCCCAGGCCCAGATGGCTTCCCAGGGGAATTCTACCAAACAATTAAAGAATTAATACCTATTCTTCTGAAACTGTTCCAAAAAATAGAAATGGAAGGAAAACTTCCACACTCATTTTATGGGGCCAGCATTACCTCAATCCCAAAACTGGACAAAGACCCCATCAAAAAGGAGAGCTATAGACCAATATCCCTGATGAACATGGATGCAAAAATTCTCACCAAAATACTAGCCAATAGGATCCAACAGTACATTAAAAGGATTATTCACCATGACCAAATGGGATTTATTCCTGGGCTGCAAGGTTGGTTCAACATCCACAAATCAATCAGTGTGATACAATACATTAATAAAAGAAAGAACAAGAACCAGATGATCCTCTCAATAGATGCAGAAAAAACATTTGACAAAGTACAGCATCCTTTCTTGATCAAAACTCTTCAGAGTATAAGGATAGAGGGCACATACCTCAATATCATAAAAGCCATCTATGAAAAACCCACAATGAATATCATTCTCAATGGGGAAAAACTGAGAGCTTTCCCCCTAAGGTCAGGAACAAGGCAGGGATGTCCACTATCACCACTGCTATTCAACATAGTATTAGAAGTCCTAGCCACAGCAATCAGACAACAAAGAGAAATAAAAGGCATCCAAATCGGCAAAGAAGAAGTCAAACTCTCACTCTTTGCAGATGATATGATACTTTATGTGGAAAACCCCAAACTGCTAGAACTCATACAGGAATTCAGTAAAGTGGCAGGATATAAAATCAATGCACAGAAATCAGTGGCATTCCTATATACCATCTCTGGAAAACAGTATGGAGGTTCCTCAAAAAGTTGAAAATAAATACAAAACTCTTAAAAGGCTATTTTATTATTATGCTGGAAACAGATGACATGAAAAATTTGAGCAAAAGATTCAAAATAATCCTAGTACTCTCTGGTAGCATAACAAATGAAAAAAGATATTCCCCCCTTGAATAAAATGTCCACCTACATGTACCAAAAGATCTACTGCAGGGAGGTAATTGGTGGCCCATATTGGCCCAGGAGGGCATATTATGGTTACATCAATGCACAGTAGGATGTCCCAGTAGAACTAAATATAAGGCAGCTTTGATTTCTTTGCTCAGGACCATCTAACCTAATTTTAGATAGCCTGGATCTTTATCTGAGCAACTTTGTGGAAAGCATGCTCTGACTCTATTGTCCCAGAAACCAGAGCAAAATATGCATCAACTGACCTTTAAATAACTGCATTTTGAAATAATATAAAGGAGGAAAGGATTGCGCAAACTCACACAAATACACACCTCTGTCTCCACCCTTTCTCAGAGAGTTAAGCTTAAAATGCTATAATACTGGAAAGATATTGCTTTAAAAATATAACCAATGCCATTAAAATCAGCCTATTATGAAAACAAGCAACTACTTAAAAGCGTGGAATATTCCCAGCGATGCCCGTACTTACCACATATCCTCAACCATTGTAAAACCCCATAGGATTTCTACTTGTTTTCCTAACAATAATGATTCTTAAATGTATTTTGTATCAAATTCACTTTTCTCGATTTCAATATTATTCATCTTTTCTGTGATCAATGTGGAAGCGAAGAAAACAAACACAGCACTGAACATTTCAGACAGGTCAGTTACACACGTGGTTTCTCTACACATATTACAGCATCAGCATTTGCCGCTCAAGAAGCCATGGATGGGTCAGGCTAAAATAAAGTCTTCAATAGAGCCGATACTTTATTTTGCACACATGCAACCAAGATTACATCATCATGGTTAAACTCATAATCTACTAATATTTTGTTAAGAACTCCAAAGTTCAAGCATTTTTATTCAAACCATAAAAATCCAGAGAATGCCAGACCATACCCTGACATCATTTGCACTTAGAAGTTTCTGTTGCATTTTTTCTTTTTACTGCATTAAAATAATGTTAACATCAAATGTGGATCTGTAAGAACTCAATGTCACGGCTTCAAGTTATGAGAAAGTTTCTATACAAATGAAGGGGTGCCCTGTTTATTATCCATGATCTCAAAAGTGGTTGTATTAATATGTTGTAAAGTCAAACATTATCCATAAAAATCAATAAAATTAAAACATAGAACAAAATGTAACAATATAAGATAGAAAAACAGAATATTCCTTTAGGGTACCATGGAATGTGCTAACAATTTGAGAGATACAAAGAAAGTAAATGTCACAGTCCTATCACAATAAATCGGGTTGACATTATTACTGTAATAACAGTTGATGTACAGGCAGATGATTTTATCTATTTTGTTCACCTACAGTCCCCACTCTGGTGCTTGGCTTATAGTAAGCACTCAGTAAATATTTACTGAATAAATTCAGTGTGTTGTTTGATCTTTACAAGAAGCCTATAGTATTATTGTTACCATCTTTCTTTTTATTGTCCTTATTTTACCATTTACTATTATTAGTAGTACTCTACAAGTGAGAAATCAGAGTGTGAGAGAATAGCATAAAATGTCCGACTTATAGTCTATTCTGTCTGACTCCAAACCACCAGTGCTCTTGTTGATAAAAACCAGATCTCCTATGAAACACTATGTGAAAAGGGTCAATAAATATTAGAGGAGATCACTATAAGCTGAGCTGGTAACCAAAATTTCATGAAGGACACAGATATGAGTTAAAAGTCAGAGTATAGTCAGGATTAAAACAAGAAGGGGGAGATGATATTTAAAGAAAAGAGGTGGCATGAGAAAAGGGGGGCAATAAGGCACAGTTAACATTCAGGGTCAATTAATAGGCATATCTGGCTCTCGTGCAGGGAAGGATGCATGGGTAGGCTTCCCTGGTGTAGGCATGCTCAGTACTCAAAGCAGTGTGGGGAAATGCAACAGTCAGAGGTCAGTAATAAGTGAGAGTGCCAGAAATACTAGAAGTCTGGAAGCTTTTGGAACCACAAATTAGAAATAAACCAGAGGTAAAGAGTGCCAGATAAATCATAACTTAAGGGAAATTGCAATGTTGGAAGGCTCCGTAGGGGTTCTATTATCCTGTAAGTACCAATCGTCCAGGAGGTATGTGAGGCTGCAAAAATCTAGGGGCAAATTTCCTGAGGGCCAGGTGAATTGAGCCCAATAATTTAGAAGGAACACATTTCAAAAAGCCCTGCAGAAGACTGTTGAATCTCAGATCTGTACCTCTGAAACAAATAATGCAATATATGTTAAGAAAGAAAAAAAAAGAAGAAGAATGTAGCAGGAGGGGAGAATGAAGCGGGGGAAATCGGAGGGGTAGACGAACCATGAGAGACGATGGACTCTGAAAAACAAACAGGGTTCTAGAGGGGAGGGGGGTGGGAGGATGGGTTAGCCTGGTGGTGGGTATTGAGGAGGGCACATTCTGCATGGAGCACTGGGTGTTGTGCACAAACAATGAATCATGGAACACTTCATCTAAAACTAATGATGTAATGTATGGGGATTAACATAAGAATAAAATTTAAAAATATTTAAAAAAAAAAAAAAAAGCCCCGCAGAGACATCAAACAAAGGTAGCATAGTGGGGAGGGTGTAAAGTAAAAGAATATATTCAAGTCACATGGAAAACAAGTTAGAAGCTGTGTATGAACTGACGCCAATAACCTTGAACATCACTGAGAGCTGAGGAGTCTAAGACAGAGCTTGGAGCTGCTTGTCTAAGTCCCATATGCTTCGCCTCTTGTGTGGCATTATGTGTGCTTCGAATGGCAGCATTTGCTATTGTTGGCCTCACGACAGAGGATTGTAGCACAGCAAGGAACTGGATACTGTAAAACCGTTTTCTAGTCTGGGTGTGCCTTGACCTGCAAATTTGTATGGGTGAAAAGTGTTGCAAAAGGCAAAGGAAAATGTAATTGCAGGTGAAAGGAAACTCTGGTAACATGTGTGTTCTGATAAGTTCAGGAAGACAGGTACTGAGAGACATAACTAGAAAAGTAGGTTGAACGCAGACTGTAAAAGCCTTGAATGTTTGAGGAGAGTTTGGATATTTTGTTCTAGGAAATGGAAGGCGATGGAGATTTTTGAATTGGGAAGTACTCTAATAAAAGTTTTATTTTTAGGAAGA
Source organism: Mirounga angustirostris (assembly GCF_029215605.1). Classification (NCBI taxonomy): domain Eukaryota; kingdom Metazoa; phylum Chordata; class Mammalia; order Carnivora; family Phocidae; genus Mirounga; species Mirounga angustirostris. The sequence goes on along the minus strand of NW_026991720.1, from coordinate 82,949,537 downwards.
TGGATTTGGCAGCAGTGTAATCTACAAAACAAAGATAAAAAACAAAGGATACCAATTAGGAAGGCATTGTAATAATTTAGAAGTGAGGCAAGTAATATTTGAATTATATCCTTGACAACAGGAATGCAGAGTTTTGGAATACTGTAATATGAGGAACAATAGTGGATTGAAGAGCCAATAAGAGAAATTCCTTATAATGAAAATTATGAGCCTTTATCTCGAGAGACGTTGAAAAATAAACAGACACAAAGGCACATGTGTGCCTGTGTGTACATGTGCACACGTATACACCCACAATCACACTTTATGTACATTGGAAAGGGTATTGCTTTAACTCACGGCAAGTATATCAATGTATCACTTATGGTAGAGGTAAAGTTTCAAACCTGTGATACTGGGTGACAGGTATAAACTCCATTACTCATACCATATGCATTTTTATATATGTAGCAAATGTTTCTTTTTATTAAGTAAAAGTACAGCATTTTGACAAAGCAAAGTCTTACACAATTATGCTGAATGTGCAAAATAATATACTATTTCAGAGAACACATCAAAATAAATTTAGATTTTAAACATTCTTTTGAAAATTTATACATCAGATAACACAATAAATACTGAAGTAACCCATGCTGACAACGCTAAGCCACCATCTATTGGACTGTTTTTCAAGGGATAGAATGGATTTATTCTTATCCATCAGCACATATATGTCCAGAAAAAGGTCCCAGGAAGAGAGCAGTCTACAGTGCAAAGCTAACTGGCTCACATGGGACTTAAATCCTTCTTTCTGGCCTCACTAATGCAATCTCTACTCAACTAGGCCCTAAATAAACCAGCTTGTTTTCATAAATTTGAAGTTAAGATGTTCTTTTTTTTTTTTTTTTCATTTTGGCAGAGTGAGAAGTATTAATTTAGTAAAGTTTAGTAAAGTTTTTAGTTTAGGAAATATAATCACCAGAGTTGTTATTTTTCACTCCAAATACTAATTAATTAATTAGTAATAATAATTAAATACTCATTAAATAATCAGTGTCAGTGAAAATTGACTCCAAAAGAGTCAGATAATTTATATTGCTGGAGTTGTGAGATATATGCCATTCAGATTAAAGAAGGATAACTTGTAGCTTTATTACAGATATCTAGATATCTGGACAGATAACTGTATTTGGGCTGTTCTTGACTATGGGGAACACCTTTTTAATTTTTCAAAATATGCTGGGGTTAATACAACACTTTAGCAAAAGTTTTTGAGCCCAGAACTTATAAGGCATTGTTTTATTCTTCCATCCCAACACTGTTACCTGTAAAAATTTAGAAGTGAGGTAAATCAGGCATTTACAGTATGATTCATTCAAAATGAATGCATTCGGGCGCCTGGGTGGCTCAGTTGGTTGGGCGACTGCCTTCGGCTCAGGTCATGATCCTGGAGTCCCAGGATGGAGTCCCGCATCGGGCTCCCCCTGCTCGGCGGGGAGTCTGCTTCTCCCTCTGACCCTCCTCCCTCTCATGCTGTCTGTCTCTCATTCTCTCTGTCTCAAATAAGTAAATAAAATCTTAAAAAAAAAAAAATGAATGCATTCAATCTGGACCCTGAAATGATATACTTTATAGTTACTTTGGAGATTTGAGGTCTAATAATACCTATCTTGATGCTTTTTGTTATTTATTGCTATCATTTTTGTTCCAATGAACCAAAAGGAACAAATATTTACGAATGTCAGATTTTTATTTATGTAAAATTGGGGACCAGAAAGAATAATTTTTGACAGATAAAATTAATCATTGGATTAAACACCACTTGAGACTTCAAAAAACTTCAATCAGATAGCATAGTATTAGCATGACAGTTCTACCTTGTTTTTAAAATACTTTCATTAACAACGATGAAAGAAATCATGGAAGCTATCGGCTAATACATCTGACAGGAGCATTTCATCGTTATCAGCAATTGTCAGGATCTGGTCTGATCTGACAGACTAGACAAATATTTGTGGCATTTTGCTTATTTTTTGCCTATCATATTATCTACTTGTATAAGTGGTTCTATTTCATGGCAATACATGTCCCCATGCATATGGTGGGCCCTAATCAGAAGAATAGTATGTAAGAATAAATATATAAGAATAGTATATACCCAATACTATGAAAGGCATATGCTTGAAAACACAACACAGACTAAAACAGTTAGATAGTTTGGATGGCTAAATACTTGAGTGCCAAAAGCTAAAAGACACGTTTTCATACCTAATAAGTAGGTATGTCATTTATACATTTTCAACATGATGATTTCTATAATTTATGACTTCTATACTAGAGTCCTCTTATTCTTATATTTCTTTCTATCTGAATTCACACAGCCTTCACTGAGATCCAAACAAATGGGAATGTTTCATTGTTCTAAGCCTGGCCTATTTGTTTGGCAGTACACAAGCCAGCTGGGCTCAAATGCAGTATCTGAAGAATGATGTTGAAATAGACAAAGCAGGCTCTCAGGACTAGTCATGCTAAAGGAAATAACTTTGGGCAATTCTCAAATAGTAACATAACCACAATATTAGTTGGTTGTGATATGCTAATAAATACTACATGACCGACCCTTGAGGCAATAGAGGAGAATTATTTAAACCTATATTCCACACTTTTCACCCAAATTAGCACTTTGTCCTTGCCTAAATCATTTCCTTTGTGCTTATCAGGGCAGGATGTTTAGCTTTGTTTGGGTGGTTTTTTGTTTATCTGTTTTTGTTTTTGTTTTTGTTTTTTTGTTGTTTGGGTGTCCTAATCCAAAACCAAATCATGAGGTATGCTTTGAGGTAGTCATCTATATCAGATACATATTGAGCTACAAAATACTTTATATGTTATTCCCCCCATTCAGATATTTCATGTAGTTTAATTATAATATTAAATACAATAAAAAGTGCAAACAGTATATCAGAAACAAACATGCAAAATGACAGAAATACACATTTGTTTCTCTGAGGGTAAAAAAAAAAGTAATAAACTCAAGCCATCTTAAGCATTTCACATTGACGTAACAAAATAAAATGAAGCTCAGCTGGATTCATGGCTTTGTACAATTTCAAACAGTAAATATAAATCAATAAACTTGCCTTTTTCTTTTCCTTTTTTTTTTTTTTTGGCTTGCTTGATCTTATTTAGGAAGGTTTTTCTACTACAGATTTTGTTCAAGGGAATAAGGCCAGGTTCCCAGTGTGAAAAAATACAGCCTGACTCTGCAAAGGCTCAATCAGAAACTAAACTTGGAACCGCCCAATGGCAATAAATACAGAATGCCAAGGTAGATAAACCTGTATAATGGTAAAACAAAAGGTAGGGTGTTCTTGGCACACAGAATTATTTTCTCCCATACCAGAGCCAACTTTTTGTGTATCAGTGAAGCTTTTAAAATTTGAGCTACTGTAATAAGTTAAAAAATGTTTGAAATATATAAAATAGAGAAGAAAAAAAGACAGGTAAATAAATTCACAAAAATGCATTATACTGATATCAAATAAATTTTCTGGTCATAACTATAATCTTTCCCAACATTATAGTACTCTCTTGACCAAATATAAAGACATGCATATATATATATATATATATATATTTGTACATTTTAGTAAGTGTCTTCAGAAGTGTTTTTTTTTTTTTAAAGATTTTATTTATTTATTTGAGACAGAATGAGAGAGAGAGAGCGCACATGAGAGGGGGGAGGGTCAGAGGGAGAAGCAGACTCCCTGCTGAGCAGGGAGCCCGATGCGGGACTCGATCCAGGGACTCCAGGATCATGACCTGAGCCGAAGGCAGTCGCTTAACTGACTGAGCCACACAGGCGCCCCTTCAGAAGTGTTTTGAAATTGCTGTAAATGACCAATAAGAAACTACATTATTTTGAAACAGATTTAAAACATTCAATTTTCAACACCACTAGGAATGAGGCATTAAAATCTCTGTTTTAGAAATGAGGATACACAATAGCCAAACTGTGGAAAGAGCCAAGATGTCCATCAACAGATGAATGGATAAAGAAGATGTGGTATACATATACAATGGAATATTATGTAGTCATCAAAAGGAATGAGATCTTGCCATTTGCAACGACGTGGATGGAACTGGAGCGTGTTATGCTGAGCAAAATAAGTCAATCAGAGAAAGACATGTATCATATGACCTCACTGATATGAGGAATTCTTAATCTCAGGAAACAAACTGAGGGTTGCTGGAGTTTTGGGGGGTGGGAGGGATGGGGTGGCTGGGTAATAGACACTGGGGAGGGTATGTGCGATGGTGAGCGCTGTGAATTGTGCAAGACTGTTGAATCACAGATCTGTACCTCTGAAACAAATAATGCAATATATGTTAAGGAAAAAAAAAAGAAGAAGAAGAAGAAGATAGCAGGAGGGGAAGAATGAAGGGGGGGAAATCAGAGGGGGAGACGAACCATGAGAGACGATGGACTCTGAGAAACAAACTGAGGGTTCTAGAGGGGAGGGGGTGGGAGGATGGGTTAGCCTGGTGATGGGTATTAAAGAGGGCACGTTCTGCATGGAGCACTGGGTGTTATGCACAAACAATGAATCATGGAACACTACATCGAAAACTAATGATGTAATGTATGGTAATTAACATAACAATAAAAAATTTAAAAAAAATAAAAAATTTTAAAAAAGAAGAAATGAGGATACAACCACTCAGAACCAGTAATTTGCCCAAGATCCAAACTCGGATCTGTCTGAGTTCAAAATGTTCTTTTAATTTCACAATACTAACTGTAAAAAAATATACTTTATAAATTTTACCTGATCAGAAATAATTCCAAGATGTAATACTAAATCTCTGTTGTGTGTACTGAGTGAAGGGTATAAATCAAGTATGGATATAACCTAAGAACAGCTTCTGTGGGGAGAAGAGCCTTTTAAGAAATAATTACAAACATTATTTAAACATATGTATATTTAGATATTTATGAAATACATTATACACTTGATACTATTTCTTTCATTATGTATTTTGGATAAGGCCAAAGATAACATAGCAGAGAAATGGAAAGAAGATATATTTTTAGTCCCTCAATCAACCAATCCTGGTGTCTACCCTATCTTTAGACTTCCTGTTGGGTAAAATCATAAATATTCTTATGGTTTATGACTGCTTGATTTGGATTTCAGTAACTTGAGCTTGAAAATATCATAACTAGAGGCGCCTGCGTGGCTCAGTCATTAAGCGTTTGCCTTCGGCTCATGTCATGGTCGCAGGGTCTTGGGATCAAGTCCCGCATCAGGCTCCTTTCTCTGCGGGGAGCCTGCTTCTCCCTCTCCCACTCCCCCTGCTTGTGTTTCCTCTCTCGCTGTGTCTCTGTCAAATAAATAAATAAAATCTTAAAAAAAAAAGATAGTTTAAAAAAAGAAAATATCATAACTAATGCACGCTATTATATAGAGGTGCAAAGAAAGTAACAGTATAGAATTAGGAGTTAGGAGAGGTGTTTAGTTCAGATAATTATCTTCACTATGCATATTCATTTAACTGCAGTTTTTCAATCCCAAAAAACCATGTTCAAGGCATTGGAAATACCAACATAAAATATTGCTTTTCCTTAAGAAGTTACTGGGTTTGCATATTAGAGATAGTCAATAAATCACCGAATACTAAAAATCACCTAACCCAGTGATCTCTTTTGCCACTCAGAAAATCTGAGGTCACATAACTAGTGGCAATGCACAGTAGAAATATGGACTCTTATCACCCAGAACAGAAATAATGGTAAAATCAAATAGTCTAGAATTATCTGGGAAAGAATTTTTTAAATAAGGCTTCAAAATCTGGGCTGGGTCATGCAAATCGTTTTATTCCTCATGCCACGGTCTTATATCATGTAAAGTAAATATAATAATATTGCACTTAAGTATTTATATCTATTCATGCCTTCTGTAATCCTTGATTTTTTATACAATCTATAATAAAGCAATATTTGCAACTAGGCTACGTTTTGGCCAATAGGATGTAAACGTAAGAGTCTCGTCCTCTGTTTTGGAAACTTTCACCAAAATATGGCCAAATGTGCCCCTTCTTTCTCTCATCTCTCCTGCTATTTCAAATGTGCACATGGGTGGCTGGGTCAATAGGATTAGAACCACTTGTGGGGATAGAAGAACTAAGAATTGGAGCATTCTGGCTTCTAGATAACTATTATGCTTCTACATCAGACCTGAAAGGCTGTGTGCAAGAGATATCAACCTAAGTCAAAATTACTGGTGTTTCTGGTATTCTCACACAAATAGAACACTAATGTCTTTAAGTTAAATATATATATTATATATATACTATTATGCATAATAGTATATATAAATAGCAAAAATGGTACATAAACACATATAAATAATAGCATATATAGCATATACATATATATGATATATATTAGAATGGTATTGTAGAAAATATGAGGTACATAAATGTTTTGATTACATAACTATCATGGTCTGTGTCTAATCTTGTCTGAATTATGTGACTGGAAATTAACCTGATAACATTTGTTATAATCCTGTGTCCTGTGAAATCTGCTTGGGAACATGTTGACAAATCACACACATAGACATAAGAAAGAGAGAAAAACACTAAAACCCTTGGATAAAGGCTCCAATGACCATTGCCTCTCTGCACTATAAAGCATTGTGCAGATTATTTAACAACAACAAAAAGCTGCACCAGGAAACTCAGTGTTTGGACTTGAATAAAGGATACTGTATTGTTTTAAAGAAAGAATCTTTTCAAAGAAACACACAAATGATTGTTTAATCTGTTGTGTTTAACAGAATCTAATTGAATGTTCTTCAAAAACATTATGCACATTTGTCTTGACCCCAAAGTGAGAGTGGATTCATGGACTCCTATGAACCAGTGTTTTAGTTTTTGTTATGGAGCTGCCTGCTCAACTCCTATTAGCTATACTCTATACTCACAATTGCAGAACTCCAATATGGGAATCGTTAGATCAAACTATTATTCTAACAATTTGGTTGACTGAACACTTTCCAAAGATAAATGCACAGATCATTAGATCAAAAACTCATGTTCTGGACTAAATCAAACTCTCCTTCCGATCTTCTTCCACCTCTCTTCTCCCTCCTCCCCTTTTCCTCCTCATTCTCCTCCTTGGCATCTTCATGAAAGAAATTCTCAGACCTACATAAAAGATTGTAACTGTAAGCTACTGTGAGCTAAAGCAAAGATAAAAATGATTTTCTATCTCTCAGAAATTATGAAACTAGGAATGTTCTCATTTCCCACAGCTCCCAACTCTTCCCTCTTGAGTTCAATGGAATATATTGGTTATTTATCTGCTAAAGTATACTGTTTTGAAAAATTACTGCATGTATAGTTATGGATGGTCCAAGAAAATTGAGCATTTATATTCTACCTCCATAAATTTGTCAAACTAACCAGGGATGCACAATGTCAGATCTGAACTCTTCACACTTTGGTTTTGAAGCCAGTTCCCCTTAGAATTTACTGTTTGGAAAGAAATTATTATTGAACTACAGACCCAGACATTACGGGAAATCCCAGTCTATGTTAATGATATCTTAAGCTGCAAATGCAATAAATCTATTCTCCCCTCTCCCTTGATTAGACCTGCCTTCCATCTTCTACAATACTCAGATTACATAATTGTGTTCTTAAGCATTTTTGAAAATTAGGTCACTTCAGTCTGAACACCTGAATGGTTCTGCAGTTAGTTTTAATACCACAAAAAAGAAAAAGAAATGTTTTACTCCTACCAAACTTTACTATCTTCTCATCAGAAGGTTTTATTATGAAAACATTTAAAAATAAAATATGATATGGTTTATTATCTGATAGAAATGCATTACATACAATATAGAATCAAAACTAGCAGTCTGAGGACACAATAATTCATTCCTGTCCTGAAAAAGATAAATACTTCATTCAATAAATATTGAGCACCTACTCTGTGAGGGCAATAATGAATGAGACTACAAAAATATTTAAGCTTGATCCCCAAACCTAAGAATTCTATGGAATGGCAGGTAGGTGGTATGCATATAAATAATGATTTTGCAAAGTAGTTTATAAGTGTCCTAAGACTGAGGTAAATAAGAATGGAGATAACACTACTTTTTTTTTTAATTTTTTTTTTAAGATTTTATTTATTTGAGAGAGAGAATGAGAGAGAGAGAGCACATGAGAGGGGGGAGGGTCAGAGGGAGAAGCAGACTCCCCGCCGAGCAGGGAGCCCGATGCGGGACTCGATCCCGGGACTCCAGGATCATGACCTGAGCCGAAGGCAGTTGCTTAACCAACTGAGCCACCCAGGCGCCCGAGATAACACTACTTTTAATTAAACCAATCAAAGAATCATTGAAGAAGGAGGTGATATTAGAGCCAGGCAGAATAATATTCTTGGTTAAGGAAGGAACAAAAACATGGAGATAAAACTGAACTAGTTCAGCATGTGTAAGATGCAGTGTATCAATCATAGGGTGATGGTATCAAATACATGTAGGAAGTTGTTAGGTGGAGAGTTTGGAATGTCAAGTGAAGCATTTAGAGTTTATTCAATAGGTGGGAAAAAAAGAGTAAAAAGAGGACTGCAACACGGAGTGCTATTTTCGGCCGATTATTTGGTAGTCATTTGTTGGATGGGTAAGGCATGGGAAAGACTGTCAGCAGGAAACCAGACTAGAAGCTATTGTATTACATACAGACACTAGAAATAAAGGGACACATAAAGAGTGTTAACAGAAGAAAAAGAAGGCAAGAACAAGGATAAGAAATATTTCCAAGACCTAACTGACAGAATTAAACAAATTAAGGAGTCTGAAAAAAGAGAAGGGATGGCATAGATTTCCAAGTTTACAGTTCAGGTGAACCAGGAATCAATGGCACCATTAGAAGAAACTGGAAAATCAGGAGTCATAGCTTACTAAAATGGAAATTAAGTTGACTTGTAGATTTTTAAAGAAAGAAGCAGAGCACTCATGTGGAAAGATATAGAGAGCAATTAGAAAACATGAAACTGGGTCTAGTCAGAGAGGACTGGATGAAAATTTGGCAGTTGCCGGATTGAAAATTAGGTCTGAACATATATCTGCATAAATTCACTAAACAAAAATAGGCAGAGAAGTCTGCCTTTATTATTCATAAAGAAATCTTTTCTTCAGGGGTGCCTGGGTGGCTCAGTCGTTAGGCGTCTGCCTTCGGTTCAGGTCATGATCTCAGGGTCGTCCTGGGATCAAGCCCCCCATCAGGCTCCCTGCTCAGGGGGAAGCCTGCTTCTCCCTCTCCCACTCCCCCTGCTTGTGTTCCCTCTCTCGCTATGTCTCTCTCTGTCAAATAAATAAATAAAATCTTTAAAAAAAAAAAAAAAAGAAATCTTTTCTTCAGAGAAAAATATAAGAATTTGAGTATCTGTAGAAAACAGTATGGAGGTTCCTCAAAAAGTTGAAAATAGAGCTACCATATGATCCAGCAAGTGCACTACTGGGTATTTACCCCAAAGATACAAAAGTAGGGATCCAAAAGGGTACGTGCACCCCGATGTTTATAGCAGCAATGTCCACGATAGCCAGACTGTGGAAAGAGCCAAGATGTCCATCGACAGATGAATGGATAAAGAAGAGGTGGTATATATACACAATGGAATATTATGCAGCCATCAAAAGGAATGAGATCTTGCCATTTGCAACGACGTGGATGGAACTGGAGGGTATTATGTTGAGCGAAATAAGTCAAAAAGAGAAAGACATGTATCATATGACCTCACTGATATGAGGAATTCTTAATCTCAGGAAACAAATTGAGGGTTGCTGGAGTGGGGGGTGGGGTGGGAGGGATGGGGTGACTGGGTGATAGACACTGGGGAGGGTATGTGCTCTGGTAAGCGCTGTGAATTGTGCAAGACTGTTGAATCTCAAATCTGTACCTCTGAAACAAATAATGCAATATATGTTAAGAAAAAAAAAAAGAAGAAGAAGAATGTAGCGGGAGGGGAGAATGAAGCGGGGGAAATCGGAGGGGTAGACGAACCATGAGAGACGATGGACTCTGAAAAACAAACTGAGGGTTCTAGAGGGGAGGGGGTGGGAGGATGGGTTAGCCTCGTGGTGGGTGTTATGCACAAACAATGAATCATGGAACACTTCATCTAAAACTAATGATGTAATGTATGGGGATTAACATAAGAATAAAAAAAAAAGATTAAAAGGAAATAGTACTTCAATAAATCATTCCATCTTGAAGCCATTCCACTCTAAATACATTACAGTCCTGTAACAATGGCTTGCACTCTCTGTGACTACTGCCAAGAATTACCATTTTGCCATAGTGATGTTTATTTGGTGGGATCAAATGATTTAGAATATCATTATTTATTAACAGCCTGGCCTATCCTTATATTTGGTAGATTATAAATATACAAGAAGGGTAAAGAATGACCAGATTTATCGACTGTCAAATTTTAAAATTCAAAATTATTATAATCATCACCATCTTCATGTTTCTTGCTCATTGAGGAATAATCAGTAAAATCTTCAGAAGTTGAGTGCTAAGCAAAATGAACAGGTAACTGAAAATACATCTGTACTGCATCTTTTTGTTGAATTATATTTGATGACAAATCAGCTAATATCCCACTGAAAATGTGTAATTGCCATTGCTCCCATTAGCTGAAATCATGTCCTTTGAAAAGCTTACTTTTAAGAGCACAAAAACATCCAGTTTTCTGTATTTTCCAATAGTTAAATATTTAGATAGCATTTAGGGTATGTTTTATATAAAGCCTTTATAAACATGCCCTGCTTATCAATTATGAAAACAATAATAAATGTAGACTATGTGTAGCTCTATAAGAGAAATGACCTATTTATAAGTTCTTTTTTTATATAAGTTCTTTACATACTCTACAAATCTATGTAAATATCCCTGACACCAAATCTACAGCTGCAATGCTTCATAAATTAAAGATATATTTTCCATTCACAAAAGTGCTTTCCCACCCTTTATGAAAAAAATGTTATTCAATAGAACAGCTTTCAATCTATTTTATTTTGTTTGAATTAAATCAAATTGTTTCAATACATAATAAATCTTGAATATAAATATTGTTCTATAAGCCTCATTGACAAGTCAATAAATTAAAAAAGGAACATTTTGATTTCTCTGTATTTCTTAGCAAAATTTACACTGCTGCTAGAAAAAAATTTCTGCTCCTTATCTTCTATAGAGTTTTGTGTTGTTTTTTGGAAGTTAGCAACAAAGGCAAAATATAAATTGAAAAAAACTTGTTGAAAAAGTTTATTAGAGAATCTTTTATTTTTCATATGTTAGAATTCTATATATTAGAATTGACTTTTCTCTAATAATAAAATAATAAAATAATCTCATTGAATACAGAGTCAAAAGTCTACCAAATGAACACAGTTCAGCAGTTGGCCTTAGTGGCTATTTTCAAGTTTAATGATTTTGTTTGGTTTTTCTTTTTTGTGGTTTTTTTTAAGTTTAATGATTTTTTAAAAATAGGGGTTATAACTTAAAACAAAAATGTCACCCACTTAAAATCTTAAAAGAATGCAGATGTTAGACAATAAAACAATGTTTCTATCAATGAACACTTCAGGATATTTTTATAATGTGTTTTGTTGTTAAGCTAAATGAATTCAGAATAAAAGAAAATAATTTTATAAAGAGGCAACCATGGTATTTATTGCAAAGAATGCATGTGTACTTGCCATAAATTCTTAGTTGCTAAATAGGAAATTTTAGGTTTAATTTCTTAAATATTGTATTTAAAATGTTTAAATGTACATCAATAATTCAGTCTTCTGCATTTAGTCATTCCTCTACTTCATAGTGGTAAAATAAGGCTTTGTAGAATTTTTAGTTAGCCTTGGCAATCAGTACTAAATGGAAACAAATGACAAAGAAGCAACTGCACAAAGTCAGCATCTAATTTGATGCCTTTATTGACCTTATTCTCCCCTCCTGCTGAATTCACGAATTTATAAAAGCTTCAGAGCAAATTTATTAGAATGAGTCAAATTCTTAGAGGTTTTTATTAAATCCTTTGTGTCCTTGAGAATAAAGGAAAAAGAGAGAGTGTGTGTGTGTGTGTGTGTGTGTGTGTTTGTATTTGCCATAAAGTTACTAAAGAAACATGGAGAAAAAAAAAACCTATGTGAACAAGTTTCTTGACTCTTACCCAACTGCCAGTTCTATAACCTCAACATACAACTTTCTGGAGCCCCATGCATGAATGACAAGAAAAGTACCCAACAGTCTCCAAAAACACCCGAGCATGTAATCGGGCATCTAACTATAAATACTGTTTATATTGTATGCAGTGACACATATGTGCTTATAACCTCTACTTCTTTATATATTACATGTGCAAGGAATATCACAGAACTCAACAAATACAAGTCCATCTTCACTCTAGCTTTGCTAATAGAAAGGAACAATGGCCCAATCTATCAGAGGCAAGAAAGCGGCATCTTCTATACTATGTCATAGTGCTAAACTGAGCCCAGCACATACTTGGGCTTATCTCTGCAACACCAAGGAAGACCAAAATCAATATTAAATTGCTAACTCCAAATATTTAATAAATGGATTCTGCAGTTAAATAAAGACTGATAAGCTTGAATGTTAGCTTGAGGGAATAGCCTATTCTTTTCTTTCCCTTTCTATATTTGCTTTTGCCAAACTTCACTCAGGCTGGAAATAATCATAATAATTGGAACCAGCAGAAGGAAATAGCTGATGCTGCTGGGCAAGATGAAATAAATCTGCAACTCAAGTAATGCTAAATATAAGCTCCACATGAGCATAATAGGACGAAACACCTGAGATAAGACAGTTCTTTGGAGCCAAATCCCCAAGTTTACATTTTACAAGTAGATACATTTTAGAAATGCAATATTTATAATGTATCTGGATGCTACAGAGTGTAAACAAATAGCAGATTTATGTCACTATAGCAGTAAGACTAACAATTTCCTAAGGGGAAGAAAGAAGACAAATAAGAAATGTTTGATTTCTGAGAAAAAAATATTCACATAAAGTGATAATGTAATAAACTTTCAAGTTTGCCAAACAATATTTGTTTAAAAAATTCAGAAATGCGATAAAAACCTGTTAGGGGAATTTTAAATTCTTTGTCATTTGTAGAATTTGAATCTCCTTGTCTTTTAACACAGTCCTATTGTAGTATTTTCATGGTTGCCAATGGTATATGCTATGCAATACTGAGACAGCCAAATAAGAAATATTACCACACTTCTAAGATGCTTATGATTGCAGCATGAAAATCAGCAATTAACTCTGAAGTGTTTGAATCATTCTAAGATGGGTAAAAGAAAAAGAAATGAATGCCATTTCTATCAGAAATTTTGAAGCTTTGGAAAGGGAAACAACTAGAAAAGTGACACATTTGGGTATTACAACTGTCTGCTCTGCAGTGTGGGGCGCTGTCTAGGGTATTGGTTCATTAATCCTCTGCACTCTGTTCTACTCTGTTTTAGCAATATAGCAAAGTGGATAAAAGTTAGGCAGCCACTTAGGACTGAGTGACCTTGGACAAGCTGAGCCGGGAAAATAATGAAACTATGTTTCAGTTTCCTCATGTTTAATTGGGATGATAAAAATCACTTTTCCTAGTAGAGTTAAAGTGAGCCTTAAATGAATGTAATTAAGCGTGAAGTGGGACTCTTCTTGTTTTCCTGGAATGCAGCTAAATCTTCAAAGCAAAGGATAATGAAAAATAAGTTATCACTCATATCCATGGTAAAGCCAGTCCAAAGACCATCACTCTCAGTAGCCCAGATGAGAAGACTAAATATTTGAAAAGAGATCCACAAAAAAGGAATCCTTGCAGGGAACCTTAGTGAACAATGAAGTGTCTTCTCAATTACCCCTAAACTGTGCTTTGGGCAAGGACGTGGTCACTCACAAGGGTCACTCCCAGGCTGGTTGCTTGTTGAATTTTTTTTAAGATTTTATTTATTTATTTATTTGTCAGAGAGAGAGAGAGACAGAGAGAGAGAGAGGGAGAGCACAAGCAGGGGGAGGCAACGGTAGAGGGAGAAGCAGGCTCTGCACTGAGCAAAGAGCCTGATGTGGGACTTGATCCCAGGATTCTGGGATCATGACCTGAGCCGAAGGCAGATGCTTAGCTGACTGAGCCACCCAGGCGTCCCTGCTTGTTGAATGCCTGAAACAGTCATAGTTTCCCCCACGCTACTACCCAGAAGCAAAGTGTGAGAGAGGTCTTGGGACAACATGAAAAGTTTTCCCTGAGCCTGAGGGTATTCATAAAGATAGGGATATATGCCTACTTCTTGTCGGAGAATTCTGAAGGTAGGAGCTTGGGTGCAGCTGCCTATAATATTTGGACAAAAAGAGAAGTGGCTGCATTTCTGCAACATGATAGGTCAAGGATGCATGAAGTTTTCCATAGCCAATTAGACACTTTAGCAGAAAGCCACTGAAAGCCCTCTAGAAAGGATCCTGCTCAAGAGCGCTGCCTGTTGGGTCAAGGGGAGAGCAACAGAAAGAACTTGGAGATGTAATGCAGTGGGCAGGAGTTGACAGCAGAAGTATAAGTGATCAGGTTTAGAGCCTCTGTCAGGACATGCTGCAATCAACATAGTGGGGTATGCAAAAGGTGATGAGGAAGCAAGAGTATGTTTGAAGAACATACAAATGTTATTCATGACAGAAAGCCAGCATCTGGATGCCTGACATAACAGAGGGCACATATGGACAGATTTAAAAGCACTAAAGAAATGGGCCTTTGTTCCTTCATTCATGTTCCTCCTCCTCCCTTGCCCTGACCTCTGAGGAGACAGAGTAGGTGGGGGGCGGGGAGAGGTGGAACAAACGAAAACAATGAAATGGACCACACTAACCTCTCTCATTATTGGTTTTCAGAGTTCCTGATCAAGACTGAGCTCAAAAGAAAGGAGAACATTCCAACTGGATGCAAGGTTTAAAATTTGTATTGCAAACAGACTACAATTGCTTTGTACCTGAAAATGAGGCTATTCTGATACATTAAAGTAAAAAAAACAAAAACAAAAACAGTCATGAGGTGGGGGCAGTGAGGTCCATGGTAAGGCAGGGGTAAGTAAGAAGAAATAGTCAAGTCTTGTTTGTATCCTTTCAGCCCAACCTGTTTAATAAACTGCTCACATGACACAGTATACATGACTGGAATGTTCTAAGCTGTCAATACTATCTAGCTGCTTTTACTATTAACACTGAATGTTTTTTATTAAATTCAGCAATGTTTGTATTGCTCGGCTCAGACATGAACTCTTAGGTTTGACATTAACTTCAGGAAGTGCCACATAAATATTTAAATTTAAAAAATAAGAAAATTAGTTGATTTACCTATCAACCAAATCCATCAAAATATCAAGTGTAACAAAGAAAAGGAAAAAAATATTCTTAGCACAAAAATATGTACTGTGTTTTTTCTTGACTGAATGAGCTCTTAAACTTGATTACTCAGACAATTTAAAGATATTTTTAAAGGGATGGCATATGAATACCATTTTTTGACTAATTTACTATGAACTACTTAATCTACCACGTCTACATATTCCTTAGTTCCCAAATAGAGTAATTTTCTCTCCTAAAACGGCCTGAAACAATTCTCATCCTAGATAAAAACCTCCCTTCTGGAGCAAAACAGCCAATTTAATTCTCCCAATAAAGAAAATCTCTTATTCTAACTAAACTTCTAAGCTGCCTTTTGATACTTGAGGTCTGTGGCAATGTCACTCAGCCTCAGTCATTAGCAGCTAAACTCTCTTAGATGTTGATGGGTAATGTACTCAGCAACCTGGCTTTCTGCAGGGCTCATACTATTTTGAATCAAGCAAGCATAGGTTACACACTGCCAAACCATTTAACATATAACTTTTAAATTAAACAAAAACAGATTCTTTCACAAAAGTTTCAGTGTAGGAATGAAATGTTACTCAATAAACCAAGAACATTTTGTAATTTAGATTAATTATGAGCAAGAATGTATTTCAGAAAAAAATAGAGCATATTTTGGGAAAAAATAACACTTTAAGAGAAATGAATCTCATAAAGGATGAGGTAGGTAATGATCACACTGCCAAAAACCTACAACATAATACAGAGCGCTGTACATATATTCAAAAAGAAATCCTTTAAAATGTTTTAAAATATTTTTCAAGGATATAGCTGTAAGCTAAAATGGCTGACCTGACAATGTTCGTTAATTATGAGTAGAGTTTACTAATGTGTATGATGGTTAAATTTACGTGTCAACTTGACGCGTCACAGGGTGCTCAGATATTTGGTCATATATTATTTTGGCTGTGTCTGTGAGGGTATTTTTGGATTAGATTAACATCCAAATCACTAGAATGAATAAAGCATATTGCCCTCCCTAATGCAGGTGTGCTTCATCCAATCAGTTGAAGGCCTGAATAGAGCAAAAAGGCTGACCCTCCCCCAGGTAAGGGAGAATTCTTCTGCCTGAGTGCCTTTTGAAATGGCACATCAGATTTTCCCTGCCTTTGGATTCAAACTGAAACATTGGTTCTTCTTGGGTCTCAGAACTGCTGGCCTCCAGACGAACTAAACCATCAGCTCTACTGGGTCATCAGTTAGCTGACTTACTCTGGATATTTTTCGAATTGTTAGTCTTCATAATAAAATAAGCCAATTCCTCATAATCAATCAAGCAAGCAATTAATCTCTCTCTCTCTAAAAAAAATATATATACATATACATATATATACATATATACACATGTATATATGTATATATCTTATTGATCTTATCGGTTCTATTTCTCTGGAGAACCCTAACAAAATATGTTTCAAATAAATCAAGTATTACAGGGAAAGAAGATCTTTATCATTCATTCATTCAACAAATGTTTCTTAAAATATTCTACATATTTTCAGGCATCACTCCAGGTACTTAAAGAAATAAATATGAATTAAATACTATCCCTACCTTTGATGAATTCCAGGTTTAGTGCAAGTAACATATTTGACAACTTTATTGGAAAACCATTATTAAAAATGAAAATCAGTAAACATTTTGTTATGATATTAAGAATTAGAAAAATCTGGATCTGTTTTTCATATACCAACTCTGGATAAAATAAAAGAACTTTGAAATGTTGGTATATATATATACCATTCTTTTAATTAACAAAATTATATAACAATTACAGAGTTATACAATTATATACAGTTCAAAATATTTCATACTTCATTTCTGGGACCTTTAACTAAAGAGACTACCTACAAGAAAGAAGATAAAATTTTTAGTCTTCAAAAAGATACATATTCTAACCATTGCCATATGGAAACATTTGAATAATTTTACATGTCAGAGGAAGGTAATTCATTACAAACATAGTGTCAATGAAGAATTCCTAGTATAATTTAGAGAAGAGTTTGCATTTTCAGGATTTACTCCCAATATAAACTAGAATATAATAGCAATGGTCAAAGAACTTGATCTCAAAATAGCACCACAGAATAAAAAAGTGAGGCATTGTTTAGTTTCTGTGACCTTTGAATTAAGACTAAAAACATACAGCAGATAAAGGTAGCACTGTTGAAGACAGAGTTCTCACTATTATTGTTTGTATTTGGCTTGCTAATGAAATAGAAACATCATCTTTAGTGCGTAACAGTGATATATTAACATTAAAAATCTATATGATAATTGTTTCCAATATGATTCATATTATAAAGAACCCAATGTAGGAGTATATTTGTATATTATTAAAGATCTATGTCCCTCCCCACCCCCCAAGGTAGAAGTACTAAGTAAAGAAGACTATATGTGGAGGCCTTGAAATATAGGCATTCCTCAAATTCCTATTCTTGGTCCCTTCTCATTCAAGGCTCTTCTAAGGGCACCGTAGCTCCTGGAAGGGCCACTGGTACCATTGTAAAAACAATGTCACTCAGTTCTCCAATCTGCAGTTCCAACAATTCTGTGAGCTCTAGACATATGTGACCAACAACCTTAACACCACAAATATGCCATCTGCCTGCCAGGCACCTCAAACACATTATATTCCCAGACACTCAATTTTTTCCCCTCATTCTGTTCTTTACATAATATCAATTGGAGCAAAATTAAATAAAATAAACAAAATAAAATCTAAAAATAAAAAATTGGCCATTTTGTAATTTAATTCTGTTAACAATTTAGACCCTAGTCTAAAGTGTTTTAAGTAAAATATCAGTGATAAATATCTCATGAATATAATCATATTACTTCTTCACTAAGAGCCAAAATATACTGAGAGTAGCATGCTGCTTCTTCTGCACTTGTCGAAGAGAGCAATTTTTAATTTCTAGAACTGCCTGAAGCCATTTCCCCTGCAGATTAAATTTTAATCTCTATAGTTAATGGCATCTTCATCTACTCCACACAGCTATCCCAGGTAAGAAATCTCAAAATTATCTTTGACTACTACCTCTCCTCACCACTATCTCCCATCAAGTGGATATAAATTCTCATTCTTTCTGCCTCTAAAATATGTCTCAAGTTCACATCCCTTCATCTCCACTACTGATACCAGACCTCAGGTCTTGCTGTCTGTTTCTTCTCCACTCAGTACATACCTCAACCCGGGCGCGTGGGTGGCTCAGTTGGTTAAGCGACTGCCTTCGGCTCAGGTCATGATCCTGCAGTCCCAGGAGCGAGTCCCACATCGGGCTCCCTGCTCAGCAGGGAGTCTGCTTCTCCCTCTGACCCTCCTCCCTCTCATGCTCTCTGTCTCTCATTCTCTCTCTCGCAAAAAAAAAAATACATACCTCAACCCAAATTTCCTCCCTGTCCCACCCTGGAAAAAAAACAAAAAACAAAAAACAAAAAACCCCACCACTCTGATTATGCTTCTTCCTTGTTCAAACACCTTTAGTGGCTTTATTCACTTACAGAATAATGTCCAAACTCTTTAGGTTTAGGTTTGAGGCCTTTCCTGATACAATTCCAAGTTTCCTTCCTGGAAAAATTTTCAGTTGCCACTAGGGGTACTCAGGTACCCCTTTCTCTGGCCTCAGTGATCTGTATTTTGTTCTCTGCACAGGAGGGTCATTTTCACCCTCTCTTATCTTTGGCCATGCTCTTCTCTCTGCTTTGTACACCTCCCCTCCTGAACTCCCACTCATACTTTAGAGCCAATGTCAAAGATCCCTTATGCTGTGAAGCATGCCTACCCCCACTCCCACCCATCTTCCATCTCTAAATAGTAACACTTCCAACTTAACTGAACTAAAAGTTTTATAAAATATTTCCCCATGTATTATCTTCTCTTTTTTTTTTTTTTTTCGATTTTATTTATTTGAGAGAAAGAGAGTGAGCATGAGAGCACATGCATGAGGATGGGAGAGGGAGGAGCAGACTAAGAGAAGCAGACTCCCTACTGAGCAGAGAGGTCTACAAGGGCCTTGATCCTACCCTGGGATCATGATCTGGGCCAACTAAGCCACCCAGGTGCCGCATTATTTTCTTTGATTCTAACAACCCTATGTAACATATGAGGAGACTGAGTCTTATGGGAACTTAATCCCCCATAAGGAAGTGATAGCAATGAACTTGGGACTGGAATCCAATTCAGTCCTCATACTCCAAGACCCACCCTCTTTATATATTATATTCAGACGAACTAAACCATCAGTGCCCTAAGTACTGTAAAAGCAGTATGTTTTTTTCTGTACCGTTCCACTAAAACTCAGTGTTTTAAGGTTAGCTTTCTCCATAATTGCCTCTCCCTTTATTCCATATTCTTGGAGGGTAGGGTCTGACTCTTGTTATTTTAATGCCAGGACCTAGCTTTAGAATGACACACAAAAATAATATAATGAATAATAATTCACTCAATTAATAAGTTAAAGGATCTTAATTGCTAGAAGATTTTTATAATGATGGAATAAAAAATAGTTAAAAAAATACAGAAATTCCATCATAACACACACACACATATGCCCCTACCCATCTTAACCATGCATGTCCTAGAGAGAAACCACCTATCACCCTTTACTTCTATGCAAGGTTCTTAAAGGAGCAGAATGCACATGCTATTTTGCCAAATACAATGGAACCATTACAGACATCATCTTTTAACCATTTCTGCTGTGTCTGGAAGGGTCGAGCACTCACTCAATGTTAAGGCAGCCCTGATAACAGTCCTTTCCTAGGATCCCTTGACTTCTAAAACATGGATGCCACAGCATTTCTCTTGTCTTTTCGTCTTTACATTCTTTTGTTGGATAATCTCATATTCCCTAATCTACACATTTAACCCCAAGCACTCTCCTGAGTTTAAGACTGTAATAATCAGATGCCTATTCTTTCCAGGTACCTCATGCTAAATAGATCCCAAATGGAATTACCTTCCACCCACATCTACTCTTTGCCTCTAAATGACTGACACCACTTAACTGAAAGCAGAAAATCAAGCAAGATTCCTCACTCTTTATCCATATCCAATCAGGTATACTAACATTTTACTGTCTATACATATTTCTTTATTCAGCTCCCCTCTTTCCCATCCCTTCCTTCATTGTTATGGTTCAAGACCTTAAAACTTCTCCTCTGGATAACTCTGTAGCCTCCTAAATGGTCTTCCTGCCTGTATCTTCAACCTCCTTTAATTAGGTCTCTTCATTGCCTACATGCGGTCCATGAAATATTGCCTACATTTCTCCTCACTGGGAAAACAATGGACAAATGTGACCTTGTCAATCCTGTTCTTAAAATCTCTTAAATACTGAGAAGCAAACTAGCATAGTGGTTAACAGCACTGACTGGGTTTGAATCCCAGCTCTGCTAATTATTATGTAGCCTTGTGTGAGTTTCTTAATCACTCACTCCAGGCTCCAGTTTCCTCATCTGCAAGTGGGCTTAATGACAGTACCTACCTTGTAGAATAATCTGAGAATTAAATTAAATAACATTTATCTAAAATGTTTAGAATTCTGCCCGACCTATAGTAAGCCCTGCACAAATGTTTGGTATCAGTAATAATAATAATAATAATATTCAGTGGCTCAACATTCAGTTCTATGTGATGGTTTGGCCCACATCTAATCCCCCAAAGTCACTTATTACTATTGTCTACATTAAATTCCAGACTTTGGTGCTGAGAACCTCTTTATCACACTCTTTGAAACTCTTAATATCATTGCCTCCTTGCTTTTTCTCTAGAAGACTTTTCCTATTTTCCTTACCTGATACACTATATATATATATACTGTTATATATAATTTTGAGGCTATACTATACTCCAGGCCCTGGGCTATGCATATTATAGGCATTATAACATTTATTCCTCATAACATCTTTATAAAGTAGGTTCTGCAATAATACCTATTTTACAAAGGATGAAGCTGATTTATAAAAATGTAAAACAATTTGTTCAATTTACATCTAGTATGGGACAAAACTGTGACTGAAATCCACACCTGTTTGTCTCCAAAGCTCCATGCTCCTATTACACTGCACTGTGAAATTCCTGAAGGGAAAACATGATTTACACACCTTTCTATGGTCATTATCTAGCACACTTCCCAGAACATAACATTAAAAATACACACATACAGAGTTTATGTAACCCCTTGAACTGAAATCCATGATGTAGAATACTAAGAACTCCTAACCCATACCCATATTTTTTCTCCAAAATGTTTTGTTTTCCTACTTTTTATTCTCTTTACATCATAGAAAGTATATTTAAAAGATGAAAGAAACTTCTTAACTCATATCACCCAGGTATACAATAGGATGTTACTACTTGAGGGTGTGGATGATGTCTTAATGAAGGGTTATTCATCTTTTTATCACCATTTTCTAGTTCAGTGTCTGCTAGAGATTAGGTTACCAATAAATGTTTGCTGAATAATAAGTAAATGAATTCTACTCCTGGAAAAATGGAGTTGGAACATTTTTGGTGAGTCAGTTTATAATTATATACACTCCTGGATCAATGGCACAGACATTTGTAAACACTCCATAATTCAAAAAATATTTCAAGTTGGTTTTGGCATGCATTGTGAGTGTATTTTTGTAGCTGATTTGCTTTCTTGATTATGCTCTATTTTGGATAATGTTAAAGTGAATTTGTGTTCTGACATATTTTACTTCAGAATGGTTAAAATTTTCTGGTATTTAAAACAGAGTCCAACCAGAGCAAAATTGAATGAGGTAATGAAGGCTTACCTAGAATTTGACTGAGGTTACCTAACAGGAAAATACATCTTGGTTTATTCTTCAAATAGATTTCTCTTTTCAAAAGATCTTCACCATTGCTCCTCAAAACAATAATATAGGAATGAAATATCTATTTTTATACCACTTTTCAGTTATATCAATCAGAAGATTTTGGTCGCAACATAACAGAAAACCCAATCTAAATGGCTTATCTTATGTACTATTACCTCAATAACAAGAAGTCCTAAGATAGGGCTGGTCCTGGGTTCATTATTTTAGCAGTTCATCAAGGAGCCAGTAGCTTTTTATCATTCTGTTCTGCCAATCTCCACATTTTGGGTAACTCTCCTCATGAACACAAGACAGCTATAGTTGCTCCAGGCATCACCTCCACGTGCAGAAACTTCCACAGACAAAAAAGTGAATAGCTCTGTCCTGGATCTTATTTTAAGAACTAAGAAATTTCTCAGAAAGTCCCCAAGGGGATTCACCTTACTTTTCATTACTTAGAACTGGGTTATAAGCCATTTCCTAAAACAATCACTGGCAAAGAGATGAAATTACCATGCTTGTTTTACACTAATCTAAATTCATCCCCTTGGGATGAGGCCAACCTAATATGAAACACATGGCATAGCAGCACATCAACGTGTGGATACTTGAATAAAACTGTCATTCTATTAATAAGGAGGGAGGCAGGAGGAGAAGAAATGCATTCTGGTAGAAAACCAACAATGTCTCCCTAATAACTTTCTAAAGTCTGAAAGCATATTCAACTGAAGCAAAGCATCTCCTTAGTCAATGCCAAGAGTCGGTTTCCCCAAGGATAAAGGATATCATGATGCTCTTCACACTATACAATGAAGACTTTCCAATTATTTTTAAAAGGGAGAGGTGGGACGAGAATAAAAAACATAAAAAATAAAGCATTTTCTTCATTCATAGTAGTAGTTTAGCATATTGTGTGGGCCATCAACAATATCATTAATTTTTATATAGTTTTTCTTAGATTTTTATGGTATATGTGCACTTTATAGATTCATAAACAGTATCACTCCACAGTAGATTAATTTGACATAAAGAAAATGGCTGTAAATTTAACACATCAATGTAATTCAAAATATTATATTCTCCATTTCATAACAAAATCTCTTAGGATTCATGCTAACTAAACTTAGGTTTTCTTGACATCTTTAACTTAAAGCAGTACTGTACATGTATTTTAGCTAAACACTTATAAATTAGGCATCATTTAACTTATTTTTAAATGAGTACTTCTTTAGAATTGTAATATACCTTATATCCATAGCATGTTGGATCCAGTCCTCTCACCTTACTCTGAGACATTTAAATCAATGAAAATTAAAACCACTCTGTAAATATGTTATATTGATGATGAATAAGCATGCCTGTTGTCCCTCCCCATCTTTTGTTACCTTAACATTAGAGCGTTATCCTAGGCATTATGTAGTCCATCAGCTATTTGGCCATGCAAATAAAAATAATCAAATTTCATGGGGTGCCTGGGTGGCTCAGTCAGTTAAGCATCTGCCTATGGCTCAGGTCATGATTTCAGGGTCCTGGGATGGAGCCCCATGTCAGGCTCCCTGCTCAGCTGGGAGTCTCCTTCTCCCTCTCACTCTCCCTCTGTGCTTTCCCTTTCTCTCTCTCTCTCTCTAATAAATACATAAAATCTTTTTTTTAATTTAAAAATAAAATAAAAAAGTAATCAAATTCCAAACTCTTAAAATCTGACTTCTCATTATCACTTCTTAAGGACTAATATATATGAAACTTAGAAATCATCTGGGTACTTGATTTCGTTATGTCTTTATGGTCTCCCACTGTCAGAGCTAATAAGGGTTAAAAATACCAGTCACAGTTGAAAATTAATAGGTGGCTATGCAAGGTTTTCAGCTAGATTTATCACACATGGAATAATTTGATGTAACTCTTTCCCTAAAATAAGACTATATCCTCACATGCATAAATATCTTTCTGGGACTATTGATTTAAAAACTGGCATTAAACCTTAGTGTTTGAAAAATGTGTGTGTGCACCCACATGCCTGTGCGTATGTGTGTAATTCCCATGTATACAAAGAAACAAAATAAATCTGCTGTTCACTAGAGTGATCTCCCACACTAAAGAAAAGCACAGGCACTTTCAACTAAAGAGGAAAAGGAGATTCAGCTACAGATGTTTCAGAAGAAATACTAAGAAAGAAGGTTTTAATACTTTAACTGCCGACAGGTAAGAGCATCTTGATAACATTCTTGCTCTTCCAGAGGGGGATCAACTTCTTTCTATCTAGGCTCCAATCCTAACACCAACAAAATGGCCACCCCCTAAGTACCTGACTTGCTAGAAAGACAAGATTATATATAGTTATTCATTTTCAAGGTGCTTTTGGAAATAAGTCAGGACTTTTGGGTGGTTTTAGTTACCTTTTAAAAAGCCTAAATGCTGGTTACTTTTTAAAGAAATGTTGTGTAGTAAAGAGTTGCTTTAACATCTTTACAGCATAGACTGCAAAGAAAGGCAAACTGGGGTCAACTATGGACTGATCAGAAGGCTTCGCCGACGTAACACTGGACATTTCATATACCTGAAACTTGCTTATGCTTGCAATCTAGCTAATCAGATTTTTAAAAGTTTAGGTTATATTGCCAGATAAAATGTGGGTTTCAACAGCACTTGTTATCCTTCTTTCATGTATATTCCAGCTAAGTATAAACCTTCCTAGGCATAGCAATACAAAATACTGGGATAAGCAACACTGATCACCTATAAAAGGAAAAATAAATGTTAAAAAATATATTTTTTACACTTAACATTTTTACTCAGACAATCTCTATGATCTATGAAGTGACAATGTAAAGTGCAAACCACTTTTATGCTACTCATAATCCATGGCAACATAAATAATTCAACATTACATTTGGGAAACTCATGTTTTAAGAAATTTCTTCAAACACAATGAAATGTGAAAAATAGATAAGTAAAATATACTTTTTTAAATTAAATAAGTTTGCTTCTTCCTGCTCACTCCACAGAGTCACTTAATAAAGTTCATGGTTATTTAAAGAAAAATCTGATTTCATATGCACAAATTTCACTACAGGCAGTTAGGAGGTTTGAAAAAAATTCTTCCACAAATTTGTCATTAAAAAATCATTGTCTATAGAATATCTTTTATTTGAAGCTATAAAATTTTATTTTTTTTCTATCACCATTTTTGTTTTTGGCAATTATTGGATACATAATGAACTGCCATGGTTTTTACACTGATTTTTTTAAGTGAGCCAAAATAATAAAATGACATAAAATCTCACATGGATTCATATAACAATTACAAGAAATAATGTATTCCAAGATGGAGCAACCATATAATTATAAATTTTGAAATAAATCCGATCATTTATTTAAAATAGCTACTCATTAGCCTACTGGGTCTTTGAAAATCAAGACACTGCATGCATTTGAGTGAATATTCAGTCAGTTTTCAAAGAAGGAAATTTTTCTGTTTCTTCCAGACTATCCAAAACAGTCAATACCATATCCTACATTTAATACAAATTTTTAAAGTTTTTTAAAAATTTATATAATAATGGAATTTTTTAAAAAGAGTTGATAATGTGTCAATGAAATGCAATAATGGAATATTGGAATAATGGAATTATTAATTCTCTATGATGATGTGAGCATTTTACAACACTTTTTAGCAGATGTATGTCTTTTACTAATTGAATTCATTAGTTATGAATCTATTATTAAATTATCTATATGATATTAATTCAAATTTACTTTTATTAAAGGAAATATCACATTGGTCCTTACTGGAGGCAGAAGAGAGAGAGAGTTGGGAATGAAATGAAATAAATCATTTTTAAAAGGTCACAATACGAAAAAATTTGTAAGACCCTGTTCCATGTTTTTGTCATGTAAATAGCCAGATTGTAGCTAAGAAATTTTTTTTTTTAATTTAATATTAGACACTGGAGCTTCAAGTTAGAGGTTTCTATTGAATTCAAAGATAGGATTAATTCAACTAAAATTCTAAAATCATTGGGGGGCTGATGGTAGATATATTGTTGGTTGCTTCATCCTGGAAGTGTTACTATAGAGAATTTATATTAAACTACTGACGTTCTCACAAATGCAAAGTAAGCTCTTTGCTGAATTTTTATGCATTTTTATTATATATGGTGTACTGTGAACACTTATGAATTAAATCTTTTTTTTGTTTTATGAGGTACTTGATTTCTAGCTGAGAAGTAAAAGTTCATCCTAAAACATAATACTTGTGTCTAAAACAGTCACATGTAAAAAGTATAAATAAATTCCTAAACTTAAATTAGTGAATTCTAATAGGATTTCAATGCTTGTCAAGCCTAGAGTAAATGATTCAATATATTCACCAACTGCTTAAAAGAAAAGATATGGGTACAAAGGAAATAAACTACTGAATGAAAACAAACAATGGCTAAAATATGAAAATAAATATAAAACAGTAGTCTTTACACATAAAGGCAGCATCAGTTGGAGTTATTTTCAAAAGGTAAAAATATGTTCCATTCCACTTAATGGCATTACTCTTCACACTAATGTTTTACAAAGAAAAGAATTTATTTTACTCTACAGAAAAACCTCAAGAATACTACTTGAAAATTACTCATACTATTAATTAGTCAATCACTTCATATATTTCAGTTAGTTTTCAATAAAGAGTAAAATATCTTGAAAGTTAAAAACATTTCATATGTCACTAGCTCAAAATGACCAATGTCTGGAATAACATTTATTTGGAATACTATGTAATGCTTATTATCTGCCAGACACTATCTTATTTAAATACATAACTTATTTAATATTCTCAAGTTACTCTTAACCACTCCAGGCTAGATAACTTGCATATATAGCCCATAGTAAGTGGCATACTTGAGATTCAAACCCAAGTAGTGGTTAAATAACCACTATTCTATCCTACCTCTTGAGGGAAATGATTCAACCGGGGTCTGCTATGCATTTGAAAGCCATTGTTTATAAACTATAAGCATTCGGGGTTGTCAAATGTGAAAACTTTTTGCTAATTATGGGAGTGAATGTGTGAGTTTCAAGGAACTAAAAAGGAAAGTGAGCATAATAAATATGCCAAAAGATCACACAGTATAAATGTTAAGAGCTGAGATGGTGGCACTTAACTACTTCACCTGTGATTTCATCCTGAAATTACTCCCATTCAAAACACACACATAAAAAAGCAAACAGTCATATTTACCATTCAAGGTCATACCATTTAAATTACGTACATACACCAAAAACTACAGTAGTATCATCCATAAATAATGCTCAAAGATAATTGTCTCATTAACCTGGTTCCCAAACATTAAAGATGTTTTATTCTAAAATAATTAAGTGGTCAAATTGTTCTAACAATTTGATTGTTTATTGGTCAATAAAATTCACGTACCTTAAAATGGAGGCCAAGTCACCTTTACTGGAGAAAATTTGACATAATTTACTTTTACCTTTCCAAATAAAAAGCAGCACAGAGGTTTAACTGTATGATACTAGCCTGAAGTCAGTCGGGAAGAAAGCATGACTCTTAATAAATGTGGATCTGCTTTCCTTTGAAAGTAGCTTTGAAAGGAGCAATAGGAGGGAGAGCAATGTACATCTCTAGAGCTGAATTTCAAAGGCCTTATTTGGACCTTCTTCCACATGGGAAGAATTAGAAAACTTTTTGCCTTTTATTTTCCATTGTAAGATCCTAAATGGGCAAGTAAGTCCAGGCTATGTAGGTCTCCATGTGGGATTAGATGCAGTAGCAGCCATAGTGCGAGGAATGTAGGACACAATGGTCTATGTAACTGGCTGCTGTGAACTTTAGTGGCAAACTTTAAAAAAAGAAAGAAAGAAAGAAAGAAAAATCTTTACCACTTCAGCACAGATCTCAAAATCCCTTGAAGACACTTCCTTCAACTGGGTCTGCTGCATTAATGAGATCATGGAACAGAACTGCTAATTTAGAATTAAATGCTTTGGTGAGAAAAGCATTATAAACTAAAAAGCCAGAGTTTATAAAAAATAATTGGATGTGACAATAAGTGGTATTTTTCATATATGACCCACCATTGTGTGGATAAAGCAGCTTAAATTAAAAACGGAATCCCTTGAATTTAATTAAGTGGCTTTTAAAAATGGTTTTAAGGACATTTAAGTAATGTAGGAAAATTATGACACATTGACTTTGTCTAGTATGTCTTAAAATCCTACTAGTTCACTTCTTTTAAAATTATAATTTAAAATTATGACAGCTAAAAGAATTGTTAAATCACTGTGTTGTATACCTGAAGCTAATACAACACTGTATGTTAACTCTACTGGAATTAAAATACAAAACTTAATAAAATTTTTAAAAATTTTTAAAAAATAAATACAGTGCTGAAACAAAAAATAAATACAAGTAAAAATAAAATAAAATTGTTACAACTGTAATGTCAAATTAACCAAACAAGTAAATAAAAATTGAGTAAACTGTGCAATTTTATCTGGTGCAGTTTTTATCAATATTCTTGTTATTTAAAAATCTCCTTTTCTTTGGAAAATCTGCCTTAGTTTACCTGATTATATATGTAGCTTCTATATAATTCCCAGTGTTTAAATGAATATTCAGAAATCAATTATGTCATTCATATTTTAAAAATACAACTTCTGAACAAACCATGTTAAAGTTTTTCAACTATGCTAGTTTACTGACTCACTAGAAATAAAAATACTGAGCCAAGAGATTCTAAATATTTTTCCAGCAAGTAAAATCTGTAGTGAAACCCAAGACACAGAGGCACCATTATCTAACATTCTGAAAATTTCACTTTGCTTACAATGATAAATAAAATAAACCTATCTGTTGTTTGACAAGGGAAAGAATGATTTCAACAAGGGAATAGTTTATATGAATCACCATATTTAGAGAATATACAAGAAGATTAGATTTTCTACTACAGTTAAGCGAGCATTTTTTTTTTTCTTTTTTGATCAGTCAGGATGTGAATCAGGTTCCTGAGGGGGCTCTGTGAACATCATTACAAGCATCAATCATCAATGACCAAGTGAAGCCCAGAACTGAGAGTTAACAGAGAAAGAAAAGAGAATTTTCCCTAAATATATCACTTCATATTTGTATATTCCATGAGTTCTAAAATCAGTACTCTTTCAGATAAGATATTATAAAGAAGTTGGGTGATCAGAGACTACCTTGGATCAAATCATTGCAAGATTTAAATGACATCCAGTCCAGGCCCCATCTTACATAGAATTCACGACATCTGGTCATGTTTGCCTCTTCATAAAGACCCCAAATGATGGGGAGTTCATGAATTCACAATATAGCCCGCAGATTTTTGGAAAGTTATATAAGAAAGCTCATCATCATCATCATCATCTTCTTCTCGCTCTCTGTTTTAGAAAAGTCATCTTCTTAATGTAGGCAAAGATGCTTCATCCTTTAAAAATTTCTATAAGTTTACCTTAGTTTTGCCCTATGGAAGTTATCACAGGGTAGTCAAAATTCCTTTTCTTATTTGATAGCTTTTTCGTATTTAATGATAGCTTTCATGCCCTCACTTTTCCAAGTTAAGTCTTACTACTGGATTTTATGGAATATATCTATAATACCGAATAATCTTCCTTTCTTTCTTTTTTGGACACATTCTTGCTGCTAGAGTTACAGTTTGCCAGGATCCACCTCAAAATGCAGTGCTCAGAAAGAATACAACATTAAATCGTGGTCATCACTGCAAATTATACTAAGACAATCATCCCCTTCATTAGGATACTATCATTAGTCCAATTTAACAGCACATTAACTCTTGCTGCCACTTACCACTACAAATACCTAGCTTCTGCCAATAAAAGCATGGTCATTAATTGTGTGGTGGATTTCCTGGACTCAAAACTAGAACTTTACATTTGTAACTACTGCTGTAAGATAATATCATGACATTTAATAAGTTAACATGAATCCCTATATTTGAGCCTTCCTACCTAACTTATAAATCTTCAGTTCCATACAGTATTGAGCTATGTGGACCTACAAATCAATGTTTACGTTAGGCTATCTCAAGTCATCAGTTATCAATACTCAAGAATCCCCAATGAAAATGTTTTCTTGTATGGTAATTTACATTTAAGAAATTTTGCCGAGACTTCTTTTTCACTTGTTTACTTTTTAAACTGGTTTCCTAGAGAAGAACATCTCCCTAAGTGTTTCTTGATAGTTGGTCGTGCAGTAAGATTAAGTGGTTGTTCAAAATTCAGACAATGGCATGCTCAATTTTATCTTTGAGGCAGGACAAACGTAAAATCATCAACAAGAAACCTTTCTTTAGTCTGATACGAATTTGCATATATACATACACAGCGCACATGAAATGAGCTACAGTACATATACAAATCACATGAGGAAAACAGAGATAAGCTACTTTATTCTAGTTAAAGTTGTCCTCTTTCCAAGAAACTTTTATCTCCCTCTTCCCTCCTTCAGGACCTATTTTCCCTTCAGCAAAAACAGGGTTTAAATTAGAGTTCTGCAAGATCCCGGTCTCCCTAAGGCCCCATCACAGCCTTCAAGTGAGGCTCATCTAAGCCAGGTTGGAGCTGAGGGAGCCTGAGCTGTAACCCAGGGGCTTTTCCATCCAGCTCCTCCTCAGAAACACACCCCTCACATCGGAAGCCAAAAGAGAGTCCAACCACAGAGATCTTCCACTCAACAAGGGCAACCCCCGAGGAGCGAACACTCGGGTAACCATTTCTCTCCTCCCGACCCCCAGCACCAGAACCCGCTCCTAGTGCCGCGCCTTCTTCTCGAGCCTTCTCCCGCCGGCCAACTCGGGGTGAGCGCCCGGGTTAGTCAGTGCGCACGTGACGCGCGGTGCCCACATGACACGACCGAGGCGGGGGAGGGGGACAGAGGAGCGAAGCAGGGAAAAAGTTAAGGAAGACCCGTCAAAGCGCCCAAAGCCATCTGTCCCTTCCCTTCCTCCTCAACTAGTGGCTCCGGGAGGGATCCTTAGGGGATGGCTGCGGACCAAGGCGTCTCCGGTCCAGCTCCCCAAAAGGAGGGCGTAGTTCTCCGCGCGCCTCGCCACCCTCTGTTCCTCCCCACCCTGCTGGTGATGCCGCTGCACCCTCAAGTTGTTCCTTCCTCCCCTTTTCTCCCTCCCTCTTTCCTTGCTTCCTCCCTTCCCTAAAAGCTCTTCATCCACTGCGGGCTAAGCCACTGACGCACATTCAATTTGCCCCGGGAGCTGGCCCGCACCTCTGAGGTCACACAAGGCCAAACACCTTCCAAACTGGAGGGTCTAACTGCGCAAAGTTGCACGCCGCACCGCAGCCTGCCCCTCCCTTCCATTTAGCAGCCCCGTTCGGATCCCCTGCAAAGCTCACTTGCTTTGCCGGTACTCTCCCGACCTCACCCACCGTCGCGCCACACACCCCCTTCCACACGCGAGCCCACCCTTCCATTGCTCTGCGCTTCGAGCCGTCCAGCCGCCTGGCAAAGCACCCAGCAAGCCGCTGCGCTCACCTTGTTTGACACACTTGAGTCGGAGGGGGTCCTTGCAGTGTTTGATCACGGCCAGCACGTCCCTGATGGTGAGCCCCGCCACGGGGGTCTCGTTCACTTCCAGCAGCAGCTCCTCCGACACCAACTTGCTGCCGCTCTCATAGGCCACCTTGCCGGGCTTCACCTCCCCCAGGTAGGGGAACTGTCCGTTCTCGGCGCCCCCTTTCAGTTCAAAGCCCAGCTGGCCCTCCGGGTTCCTGCCAATGACACTCTCGTGGACTTTGCTAGTCCAGTGGCTTTTCTTTTTCAAGCTTTTGGACATGGCAGTGGGGTGAGTCGCCTCAGCTCCTGAGGGGTTCCTTTGGGGTAGGGGAGTTGGTGGTCAGAGAACGAGGATGGAGGAGCAAGGGGGCCAAGAGGTGAGAAGAGCAGACTTTGCCTTCCTCCCCCTTCTGTTCGGTGCTTTCCCTCTTCTTTGGATGGAGTGTGGATGATGAAGGGGGAGGATGAGAGGGACGGCTGGGCAGAGGTAGGAGAGCTTGGGTGAGGTTGTGCTGTCCCTTGAATGACACTCAAGGCTGTGGCCCCGCAGCAGAGGAGAGCTGTGGCGGCGGCGGCGGCGGCGGCGGCGGCGGCGGCAGCCTGAGCGAGCAGTAGCCGAGCTGGTGAGCGAGTGGGGTGGGGGTGGGGAAGGAGGGTAGGGATGCCGGGGGCCACCCCTGCGTGGTGCGAGTGGGAGCGCGCGCGCGCCTGGGTGTGTGTTGTTAGCTGATATCCATGGTAGCTGCAGTGGCAGCGGCGGGGTCCGTGTGTGTGTGTGAGTGTGTGTACTAGTTGTACTGTACTGGCCCGAGGGGAGGAGGCAGAGGAGGAGGGAGCGAGCTGGAGGGGGAGGAGGGCCGCGCGCGCGCGCCGGGTGGGGAGCCGCTTCGCCCCTGTCTCCGCTCCCTCCCTCCGCAGCTTGACCCGGTAGTGAAGGCGGAGAGAGAGGCAGGCTGGGTCCGTCTGGCAGCCTACGAGAAGAGGCGGGAGCGGGAAAGGAGGGCAGCCGAGGCCCGGCGTGGGGAGGCCGGCAGGAAGGGCTTCGAGCCCGGTGCGGACCTTTTCTCAGCCTCCAAGCGGCCGCGCGGCTCCTTAGGCTGCTGCGCCGTGAGACGCGCCGACTTCCTCCAGACTAGCGCTCGGCGGGAGCAGAAAGAGCGAGACCTGGGCTTGCGGCGCGCCCCCGGGGCCGCGGCTTTGGCGGGAGCGCGGCGAGCCCCCTGGCGCGGGGCCCTGCCGTGGGAAGGCCGAGCTGGTGGGACCCGTGGACCTATGGGGGAGGCCTGGGCGCGGCGCGCCGGGGGGAGGCGGAGGAGTTCTCTGTTGAGAGAGGCTTTGTCTCCTCACGTTTTCAGTCGAACTTGTCGCAGAGTTCTCAGAATTCCCCCTCAGAGGAGCGGAAAGTTAGGGAAGTACAGTCTGGTTACCCAGACAGCGGGGAGGCAGAGCGTCACTTCGCGCGGTGCAGGCTCAGCCCGCGCGTCGGGCCGGGATGGGAACTTAGCCGAGGGGAGTTGTGGGCTCAAAGGCGAGTCCGGGGACGTGTAGGGGAGGGGGCTTCACTTTTCCTTGGTAGGAGGCGCGGAGCGAGGGGCCGTGGGGTGGGGCGGGAGAGCGGTCGCCTCGAGCAGCCTCCTGGGCGAAGTGGGCTGTTTCCCCCG
The DNA here is from genome assembly GCF_029215605.1 of Mirounga angustirostris. NCBI lineage: Eukaryota > Metazoa > Chordata > Mammalia > Carnivora > Phocidae > Mirounga > Mirounga angustirostris. Next base: position 82,916,021 of record NW_026991720.1, on the reverse strand, counting down.
GGAAACTGCGGCGGAGACGCCTGGGGCACGTCCTCGCCCAGGAGAGTCTCAGACTCGGGCTTGCACCTTAGGAAGAAACCTTAAGATGTCCTGGCGCGACCACTTCGTGCTCCAGAGAAGGAAAAGACGGCTCGGAGCGAGCTTGAACACCGCGGCAGAACCCGGGCTGGAACTCAGCTCGCAGGCCCACCGCCAAGGCTCCTTTCCCTTCACCAAGTTTGCAGCCAGGAGGAGAGGTGAGGACAGGGGCGCCAAGATGCCGGACGGCTGCCGATTTTCACTAGAACGCTAATTTTGTGTAAGATGTTAGGAGTGATTTTTGAAATTCCTGTAACTGGTAAATGAATTTCATTTGCTTTATTTCAAAATGATACGTTTGAGAAAGAAAAAAAAAAGTCGCACACCCACTCTTCTCTTTAAAGCAAAGCTTGAAAAGCACTGAGCAGTTGAGATTTTCAGTGTCTGAGATGAAGAGAGTGTGGGAGGTAAGTACAGTTAAAAACGTGTAGCCCACCCAAACAGAAAGACCAGATTTGAATTCAGGCTCTGCTACTTACCAAGAATGTGATACTGAGTTAATTGCTTGACCTTTGTGAGCCTCAGTTTCCTTATTTGTTAAACAGGGTTAAAAGTACTAATTTGATAGGACCGTGTGAGGCTGAATCAGGTAATGCACACAAATGCTTGCCTGGCACAGGTGGGTAGGCGCTCAAAATAGTAATTTCCTTCCTCTTTTCCTCTCAAGTATAGCTCACTATTTGGGGAAGAGGGGGATCAAATTTAGTCAGAACTAGAAGAGATCTTAAACATGAATTATTTAAACGTGTCTTTTTTTTTCCCTTGAGAAGATGGATCCCCCACTGAGTTGGCTCCTGCTGATGAGGATTATTCAGTGAGCCAGGGGCAGTGCCAGGATCTGAAACCAGAACTGAAGGCAATGCCCAGGAAGGGGGAAGGCTTTTTGGAACATAGCCCAAGCTCACCCAAACAAGTTGGGTTTTAGCATTATGAGATACAGACCTACATGGAAATTAAAAATGGGAACTGAATATGTATTTTCAAACACGTTACAAACTGACATGAATGGGTAAATACTAATATTTATCAAGTTTTAGCCACGTGCCAGATGTTGTACTATAGGCTTTACATTTGTTTCTCCCAACATCTTAATGAAGTAGGTATTATTATCATCCCCTTTTACAGATAAGAAGACTGAGGCATACAGAGATTGTCTTTTGCAAGGCTGCAAATTTAATCAGTGCTGAAGCTAATATTCAGACCCAAGTGTTTTGGCTTCAGACCTGGTCTCATTCACTGCATTGTACTCTCTTCATGCACTTAACCATGTATCATACCAGTGATCAGTACTTAGTGTCCCCAGAGGTTGGGTCTGCATTTTATTGTAGGGAAAATTAGGGAAAAAATGGAGTAGGAGTTTGGCATAAAAGCATTTCCCCCTCAAGAACTCAGAACAGTCATTGAGGTATGTGCCAACAGTTTAGTGCTTCTCAGCTCCTTATTCATCTTCTTTGCCCTGAATTGTGATATTTAGAGCTGGAACCTGTAAACATTGCTTTGTTCTCAGTTGGCCCAATGTTAGGACTTGTCAGTAGAAGATGCTGGAGGGACACTGCATAAAAAGAGAGGCCTCTTCTTGGTACCAGTGCTTTTCTTCTTGCTCCTATGGTGTGGTCAGTGAGTGGCTTTCTGGCCAGTGATGTGTAAGAGACCAGTGTTTGACTACCCTTCATTAACTTTGGCTCGTTCCCAGTGTGTGGCTTTCTAATAAGCCTTACTGGCATCCCAGTGGGTGGATTCCTAGCAAGTTTCACTGACACCGCAGCTGGTGGTTTCCTCACCAGCCCAATCTGTGACACCTCAACGAATTTCATTTGCTGTCAGTTGGGCCACAGCCACATTATCTCCAATGAGATCTGTCTCCCTGTCTTAGTAGCGTAGAGGACAGGGATGGGCAGAATGGTTCTTCTGACTTATTGCCTAAGTTATTATTGGGGGCTTTCCCACAGCCTCAGAGGTACTGGCTGCTCCCTAAACCACTACCCCTGTATTTGTTAGTGATCTCCTCTCTTAGTAGTCACTCCCCTTTTACTAGTTAATAATTCCTTATATTAGCATTTCCCTGTGTCAGTTATTGCGTTGTTTCTGGCTCCTGCCTGGCTCTTGTGTGCTGTCGGTGTAAAGGGATCATGTAGAACCATCTGGGGACTTAGAAATTGGGATGCTGCATCTAGCTATACAACTTGGACTAAGTCACCTAACCTCTCAGAATTTGTTCCCTCATCTGTAAAAAGGAGGTGATAATATATATAACAGGGTTAAAATTTGGATGCATTTTAAATGCATGAAATAAATGCATGAAAAAAATTTACATGTATTCTGAGGACTTGTTAGGTTGTTTCCTGGGAGTAAAAAAACAGCATTTTCTGTCAGATATATTGTCATCAAATAAATTGTTGGTTAGATGCCTCTGCTAACTTTTCAGGGACAAAAGCACATAATTGTGAGTTCCAAGTTGTTCAAGTTTCCAGTGCTGTGAAAAACATGACTGAAATTACAATCATTTTAAAATGCTAGATTCAGACTAATTTGATTACTTTCTATTCTGGTATCCTTCACATTTGCTTCATTTCTTCTTGTCTTCTTTACCCTTTCTGGGTTTGATGCCTGTGTCAAGAAAGAATTATTTCATTGATGAGCACTCTGTGCAGAATATGGCACTAGATTTTGCATGCTGTTAAAAAATAGTTTAACAATCTTAAAAACTGAAGAAAGAAAAGCATTCTTATCACTTTGCGCATTCTCTTGCACAGTATAAATGCTAAACAGAATTCTACCTGATGACAGATATGTCCAGAGTGATAGTGTATAAAATTTCATTATATGACTACCACCTTAACACAGATTTTTATCTTTAGTACTAAATGATTATCTCTTTACACTCATACTAATGTCTTAAGGAAATGGAATGCAGAAGAGCACATATTGATGAAGAAAAGACGGAATATGCTTAGCAATGAGGCTGACGTTAAGAAGTCAGATTCTTCAAGAGCTTGGGACAGGGTCTGAGAGGTGATCTTGGTGATGATAATGGCAATGTATGATAAACTTGACCAACTCCATAGTTTGTCTGTGGCCATTCCTATTATTAAACCTCCTTTCACTTCTGCTTCATTATTCACACACACAAATGCTAATCCATATTTATAAGGTGGATTTATTTAGCGTAATACTGAGCTTCTCAGACTTTTCTATCAAAATATCTCTAACAATGGTATGCTCGCCCACCCCCAGCCAAGAATAATCTTATTTTTTAAGAGTAATCTTATTTGAAGTCTCTAGTTTTTATCTAAAAATTCATATGATTTTTCTACTCTGTAGTCAGTTCATATTTATATGGGTATAAAATATGATTTTTCCCCCAACTTTGCCTTAAAGATGTTCCAGGAGGATTTTCTATGTTTATCTGCTCGTTTCTTGGCCCAGCCTGGTAACTGCGTAGGTATCTACAGCTTAAGTACAGTGACTGGATATACAAGCCCAAGTTCTGGGGAGAGAATTTGGGCTATGAAGATAGATACGGGGACACTTTGAAACCTTGGCTCTTCAGCCTTACCCAGCACTGTGCTAAATGTGGTAATAGAAAAACACTGAACTCCATTTTTACAAAATCTCTTAGTAGGCAGAAAAGAGAAGAAAGATCACTGAAAAAGATTGTATTGCAAGGAGAGGATTGAATGTTGAGAAATCAAGCTTCTTGAAGTTAGTGAGGGGAAAGTTTAGGGGCTGAGATGCCTCCAAACACTTGCACAGAACTGCATATTTCATTTGGTATCTTATCAAACTACATTATAGTGCTAATTCTCTTTACCTGAAAACCTCAAATATTTTGATGACTATAACCTTTATATCAATTAAATTACATAGGAGGGCCAGAACTGTTTCACTGTAGTCTAGAATTAATGTTCATGATTGTGCTTCTGCATATTTTAGAACCATTTTATTATGTCTTAGTATTGCTTATAATATTGGGATGGAATATATGGTCCAAAGTCTCCACAACTAAGGAACTTCCTTTCAAACAGCACTGTCAGTTAGTCACCTAGCCCTTTGTAAAAGATCTGGGGACAGGCGAAATATGACTACTTAAGTCTACGAGGGTATTAGATCATTTTAGTTCGTAGAAAGTTCTGAATGATGTGACTTTGGTCCTTTCGCACATTTTTGTATGAAGTTCCTGGACCATACAGGATATACGAAGGCAGGGAAGAGAACTGCCAAAAACATTTAAATAATTGCTTCACTTTAACTACAGAGTTCACAGTTTGTGGAGCAATTTGACCAGCTCAATAAAAGAAAGCATGATAATGTTTTTTGTTGTTGTTCTGTGACTTTAAAGTCATTGTAATATTTTTTGTAAAGAATAATGGGTATTTTAGTAAGAACTCTTGATACTTTTGCTATCTATTCAACATATGCACAAAACACAAAAGGCTAATACTGTATTTGGATCTGGAAATGTATACTTTCTTATGGAGTACTATGCAGGTATACTTAAATGTCAATATCTGAATTTATCTTTCTTTTTTAATGTTTTGCTTTTTACTTATTCTGTGCCTGTCAATCTTTTATCATCAGTTCACATTCCACTAAACTCAAAAAGTTATTTTCATACCTTTTATACTTTAGGCCCTTCTTACCAGATTTTTTTAAACACTTGAGAAATTCAAATACTTCAATTTCATGCCATGAAATAGCTATGTGTGCCCCCCCTTTTTCTTATTTGAATGAGTAGTTCAATTGCTGTCACTTTATACTTTGTGATTCTAAATCTTTTAAAACCATCTTGCCATTTTTTCATGCATTCATCCTTATAGAAAACTCTATCTAAAAAACACTCTTACTTTCTAACTGCTGCTTTTTTTTTCAAAGTATTATTCCTTCTCTTTTCCAAATGGACATCTCAATCTATTACTTTTTTCTTTATAGATCTCTGTAGATGTATCTTCAGGTTCCCATCAATTCCCATCATAAATTTTAAAATAGACTTAAAATATCCTACATGTATTTTTAATATGACATCTACTGCCCAAATTCTAATCTTGCCTATTTTTTTTTTATCATTTTTGTTGTTAATTTAAAATACCAGCAGTTTCCATTGCAAGGAATAAGCACAAAGAGACAGTATTATCATGGACTCAGTTTTGTCAGTAGTGAACAATCTTTTTAGGTCTAAAGAAAGTGATGGAAAGAAAGTCAACAAATTCTATTTTGAAATATTAAGGAACAATCAGATGTGTTTTCTAGTCTTTGGAAAGGATATTTCAAAAAATTCAAAGACCTGGGTGGCTCATTCGGTTGGGCATCTGCCTTTGGCTCAGGTCATGATCCCGGGGTCCTGGGATCGAGCCCCGCGTCGGGCTCCCTGCTCCACGGGAAGCCTGCTTCTCCCTCTCCCACTCCCCCTGCTTGTGTTCCCTCTCTTGCCTTGTCTCTCTCTGTCAAATAAATAAATAACTAAAATCTTAAAAAAAAAAAAATTCAAAGAAAACTTCATCATGTTTCCTCAGCCAGATTGCTGAGAAGCAAAAATGCTGATGAACAATTGGAGACAATGAGAATGTAATTCTAATCATACTAATTTTAATAATTTTGAAGCCTCTCCAAATACTGCTCTGTGTGACGTACTTTGCTTTTAACCATTTTGAATGTCATGTATGTTTTTCAGACTATGATGAATACTAGTGATCTTATCCTGTCCTTCTGCCCTGCCACAGATGCATGTATACATATATCTTCCAAATATTACATATCATTCATGTAATTTATAGATCCACTGAAGCCCAATCATTTGCTTGGATATGGAATTATTTGAAAGTCCACCTCAATAAATCTCTTCAGTAGTTTTTTATTTATATATAATCAGCTGAAAGTAATCTTATCTACTGAATTCCTATGAAATGCTATCTGATCCATGACATTTCTTTCTGCCTTTCATTATAACATTAGATTTATCTCAGCCTCACTTGTAAGCTATAACTTCTTTGAGAGCATGGCTTATGTTTGTATTCCTGACAGAAGTTGAATGAATAAAGGAGAATACAGTACTAGGAGAAAAAATGAAACATAACTACAATGAATGTGTATGTATATATATACATCATTTATTATGAAAATGTCTATTATATTAAGCAAAGAATCAACTGATGGTAGTAAAGTAAACCCAGAATTTAAAAGTGTATTTCAAAAGGTCAAGAACAGCAAGAAGTTCAGGAAGCTGTTGTTGGTTTGAGGCAGTTGTCTCCCATTTTGGCTATTGAGAATATTTTTAAAAGTAAAAGAGGGAGTTTAAATTTAAGAGAAAATTGTAGTTTAAGATGGGTCATAGGATAATTGGAAAGCATTTAATTCTTAGACCATCTTAATCTTCCAACTTATCTCAGTTAAATTGTAGGGCAATAAAATAATTTGGAGGTTTGGCAAGCCATTGTCTATAATCTCTGAAAAAAAGTGGACATTAGGGGAATCAGCAGAAAATGGGTAAAAAGCAAAGCTATCATGTGCTTCCTAAGAGAAGGATGTACTCCACAAACTATGGGCCACAAAAATTAGGACATCAAGAGAAAGAAAGGATAACATGAAGTTAGCATAGCTTCATAAAGAAGCCAAATGCACATTTTTGTTTATAAAGTGTGACTTGTTTGTTGTGGATCAACGTTAGCTAAATCATTAAGCATTAATGCCTTCACCTCTTTTCTCATATCAGCAATGAATACTCAAAGCCTGGGTCTCCATCGTCAGTGTAATATCTTCAAGTGATTTCAGTTTGCAAATGCTCTGTTAGCACATTCTCCACATCTGACTTTACAGGACTGCACATAATAGGACTATTACTTACCTCTCATAAGCACTCTCAATATCTCATGTGCTCATTCAATCAACTCCCATTGTTCCCTCATGTTGATTTGGTGGGATTGCTCTGGATCCTTTCAAAACATGGAAGCCTTTTCTTGAGTAATTCACTGACCCTAAAGCTGTCAGATATTTTAAGACCACTGTCACGATTTTAATATTGTAAATGTGTAATGCAAATTTAATCAATATCCGTTTAATGCAAAATACACTTTGTGTAGGGGCGCCTGAGTGGCTCAGTTGGTTAAGCAGCTGCCTTGGGCCCAGGTCATAATTCCAGGGTCCTGGGATTGAGCCTCACGTCAGGCTCCCTGCTGAGCAGGGAGCCTGCTTCTCCCTCTCTTTCTACCTGCCGCTCCCCCTGCTTGTATTCTCTCTCTCTAATAAAAAAAATAAAAAATCTTTAAAAGAAAAAATATATATACTTTGTGTAAATAAAACTACACTATGAAAAAGTAAATATAAAAAGTATACATTTTAAAATTTTACACAAATGTTTAATGAATTTCAGACTGTTATTTAAAGACAGTTATGAATATTTTACCTACAGTTAATATTGCAATAATTGGTCAATTAGTAGTTATATATGGTCTGGATTTAAATGAATTCCATCTAGTTTTGAGTCTTAATTAAAGAATTTGCATATTCTAAAGTCTTTTAGAGTATAAAGACTGCCATTTAATAAAATTTCAAAATATTGAGAACATATAATTCCATCTAGTTTTGAGTCTTAAAGAATTTGCATATTCTAAAGTCTTTTAGAGTATAAAGACTGCCATTTTAATAAAATTTCAAAATTTTGAGAACATATTTTTATTACAATATAATGATGCTTCCTACTTAGGCCATTTAAAAATTTTTATTTCTATTGTCTACAGAATCTTGATAGGAGAACTAGAAATAAGGAAGTAATTCTTTCATTTAGTAGCAATAGTTTTGGGGTTTTTTTCTAAATCAGAATTGAAGAGGTAAAGGATTCCATGCACTTGGTAATTTCATTGGGTGACTGTAAGAGTTCAGGGACTCATTTAGATGTCTTGCAGACCACGAGAAGAATAAACATTGCATTTTCCTCTTAAAGGCCCCAAAATATTTTAAAGGATGTCAGTTTATATATAAACATTCCCTGAAGCTCCCACTTTAGCAGGAAGCTAAATAAAAGAAGTTTAAGTTTTCCCAATACTAATGGAGATTTACTTCCTAGTCCTTTTCTCTGAAGACAATTGTCTCTCCTCAAGGGTAGGAAGATTTACATATGATTCTAAGGGCTAGAAACACCTTTTCTGCTCTCTCCAAAATGTTTCAGTATGTTTTGTCATATTGCTTGACAATTTTATGTTAAAAGATTTATCCTTTTGGGGCACCTGGGTGACTCAGTCGGTTAAGCGTCTGCCTTCAGCTCAGATCATGATCCCAGGGTCCTGGGATCGAGCCCCGCATCGGGCTCTCGGCTCAGCGGGAGGCCTGCTTCTCCCTCTCCCACTCCCCCTGCTTGTGTTCCCTCTCTCCCTGTCTCTCTCTCTCTGTCAAATAAGTAAATAAAATCTTTTTTTTTTTTTAAGATTTTATTTATTTGCGAGAGAGAGAATGAGAGACAGAGAGCATGAGAGGGAGGAGGGTCAGAGGGAGAAGCAGACTCCCCGCTGAGCAGGGAGCCCGATGCGGGACTTGATCCCGGGACTCCGGGATCATGACCTGAGCCGAAGGCAGTCGCTTAACCGACTGAGCCACCCAGGCGCCCCAATAAATAAAATCTTAAAAAAAAAAAAAAAGATTTATCCTTTTGAGACAATAAAATACAAATATCTCTGAAAGGGCTTCTTCTACTTTAGTCCTTCATATGGCTACTAGTGAACAAAATGTGTTTATATCTTACCAGGATAAAAGGAAGATTGCCAGCCAACAAATCCCTAGAGTCAGTACTACATTATATGTTGCTTAGCAATATCCACGATTTTCTCGGTCTAGTTTACAAATAAAGACATTAGAAATCAAGGGCAGGTTGGTATGTTATATGAAGTTGTGAAATTGGCATTTATTCTGTGTTTCTAATCTCTCTATATTGACTTAAAAACAAAGTAATTGGCAGGTTAATAGGTGGTGTGTTAGGGTGGCAATAATTTAGTTGGATGGCATAGAAAGATGTTTCCTAGGAGATAATTTTTGTTTTTTAAAGATTTATTTATTTAATTAGAGAGAGAGCATGCACACGCACGCACTCGAGTGTGGGGAGGGGCAGAGGGAGAGAATCTCAAGCAGACTCCCCTTTGAGCACAGAGCGATCTCATGACCCTGAGATTTGACCTGAGCTGGTATCAAGAATCAGACGCTCAACCAACTTAACCAACTGAGCCACGCAGGCACCCCTCCTAGGAGATAACTTTTAGGCCAGGACTTGAATGAGGTGTAACATCTAGTTGTGAAAAAATCTGGGAAGGAATTTTCAGACAGAGAAAAAAGAACTATCTAGGACCTGAAGTAGTAAGGAACATGACATGTCAGAGACGAGGTAATTTTCATTTATATTATTTTATGCATTTGATTTTACTACCCCTTAGGTTAGTCTATATAAGGTCTTCCGCAAATTGGACCCTGCTTGAATTTTAATTCTCCCCTGATCCTTTCTCACCATGCTCCATGCTAGTCAGTGCCTCTGTGACTTTGTATAAGCTGTTTCTTCTGTTGAATAGCCTCTCATTTATTTATTCTTGGCTGATAAACTGACTCATCTCTTAAACTGCACCTCAAGCATTCCCTCTTTTAGGAAGCTTTCTCTCATTCTCGCCTGCCCACCATCCATAGAGTTACTCAAGTAACTTGACTTGTGCACTTGAGACATGGCTTTGCATTTACTGATTTACAGGTCTGTTTTTTATCACTAGTGAGTTTCTTTAAGACAAAGACATTGTTATAATTCATCACCTAGTACATATGGTCCACCATAGTAGTGCTGCTATATAGTAGTACATAATTCTGGTAGTATACAGTAGACACTCAATAAGTCATTGTTAAATAAATCAAGGGATATCTTCTTTTGTTATAACTTAACTAATGTGACGTTTGTCTTCAGAGAAGTTTCCATGACATATTTATCCTAGTTAATAGCCATAAACTAACTCTTCACCACTATAGCTATATCCTATAGCCATTAGGATGTTTCCAATTATTTCATCTCAAAACAAAAAAATGTTAAATATAATCATTTATATTTAATGCAAACTACACCAATGGAAATACGCTGAAAAGATTAATTTCTGACATACAGTTTTCAATTCAATTTTTTGTTTAGCATATTTATAATAGATTTTTCAGCCTACTTTTAAATATGTTGGCATTGAGAACTAGGTAATATTTAATGAAAATCATGATTTAATAGCATGTTTTATGTGACTTGTTTGTTTCTTTTAATTTAGAGTAGTAGAGTTATATTTGAGATCTTAATTACATTTTATTCACCAGAACTCAAATGTTCTTTCTTAACTTGGAACCTAAGGGCTTTTTCAATTCCTAAGTGCCTGGCAGAATGAGAGTAACTGGATGAGAACCTGGGAGGAGAAATTATGGGAGCTGTGGCAAGAGAGGTGGGAGGAGGATATGGACATTTTGGCAGCACCAAACTTTAGGAGATGACAGAGATACAGCATTAAAGTAACCATGCAGAGCCACTCTGGAAAACTGTATGGAGGTTCCTCAAAAAGTTGAAAATAGAGCTACCATATGATCCAGCAATTGCACTACTGGGTATTTACCCCAAAGATACAAAAGTAGGGATCCGAAGGGCTACGTGCACCCCGATGTTTATAGCAGCAATGTCCACAATAGCCAAACTGTGGAAAGAGCCAAGATGTCCATCGACAGATGAATGGATAAAGAAGATGTGGTATATATATACAATGGAATATTATGCAGCCATCAAAAGGAATGAGATCTTGCCATTTGCAACGACGTGGATGGAACTGGAGGGTATTATGTTGAGTGAAATAAGTCAAACAGAGAAAGACATGTATCATATGATCTCACTGATATGAGGAATTCTTAATCGCAGGAAACAAACTGAGTGTTGTTGGAGTGGGGGGTGGGGTGGGAGGGATGGGGGGACTGGGTGATAGACACTGGGGAGTGTATGTGCTCTGGTAAGCGCTGTGAATTGTGCAAGACTGTTGAATCTCAGATCTGTACCTCCGAAACAAATAATGCAATATATGTTAAGAAAAAAAAAAAAAGAAGAAGAAGAAGAAGGTAGCGGGAGGGGAAGAATGAAGCGGGGGAAATCGGAGGGGTAGACGAACCATGAGAGACGATGGACTCTGAAAAACAAACAGGGTTCTAGAGGGGAGGGGGGTGGGAGGATGGGTTAGCCTGGTGGTGGGTATTTAGGAGGGCACATTCTGCATGGAGCACTGGGTGTTGTGCACAAACAATGAATCATGGAACACTTCATCTAAAACTAATGTTGTAATGTAAGGGGATTAACATAAGAATAAAAAAATTAAAAAAAAAAAAAAAAAAAAAAAAAAAAAAAGTAACCATGCAGAATTGGGAATACATACTCAGAGCTTTCCCCATCCCAGGAAGTTTCCAGTATACTAACACTTGCTTAGTGTCTAAAGAGGTATCTGAATGATTGGCATATGTTCTAGGCTTTATCCTAGTCGGGAAGAGGCTTCTACCCTGTAGGTTCTCCTTGAAGTCATTGGGGCTACAAATGTATGATACAAATTTACTGAATGAACTAAGCTAATGAATAAATGTATAAGCCTTTAATATCAGTCCCCTTATTTATTTGTCTTTAAAGTTTATGTCAATAGGTACTCCTAGATTCTTATTTCATCTAATGGGATAGAATCTACTACTAATATTCTTTGTTTTGACATTCAAATTATTTGCTTTGCCCTGGAGGAGCTCCTTCAGGATGGTTTGCTTATCCTTTTGACATGTGCTTTTGATTATTTGAACACTTTTTTGCTTCTTCATATAAAAGAGTATTCCAATTATATCTTGCTCTTTCTCTTCCTCAGCTCTGGAATTTGCCTTTCACCCCCAAGGAACCCTGTTCCTTTTAGTGAAGAATCATATTTAGAAACCAAGATATATTTTGCCTTATTTATTGCTATTTATGGGCCATAATTTCTAAGCCCTTTCAGTGGACAGAGCTAGGAAATGTATATAGAGATATTTCAAGTGTATTTATATGTAATATATTAACTACACTTACATATATTAAAAATGATTTTATACTGATACTTCCAATTAACATCACAAGTCCCTTTACTTTTCATAAAAAGAGATAACTCAAGACACTGGCTTATTATGAACAAAACACTAGGATTTTGCATTTTTTTGTTTTTGTCTTTATTGGTTTTTTTTAAGATTTTATTTATTTGAGAGTGAGAGAGCACGAGTGGGGGGAAGAGCAGAAGGAGAGGGAGTAGCAGACTCCCCACTGAGCCAGGAACCTGATGTGGGGCTCAATCCCAGGACCCCAGGATCATGACCTGAGCTGAAGGCAGACACTTAACTGACTGAGCCACCCAGGTGCCCCAAAACACTAGCAGTTTTGAAGGGACAGTATTTGTTGCCTATATAAAGTAGGCCTGGAAAGTAATAATATTGATCTCATACAAAGCCCACTGAATTAGGTTTCGTTAATATTTAAACATAATGGGGGCGCCTGGGTGGCTCAGATGGTTAAGCGTCTGCCTTCGGCTCAGGTCATGATCTCAGGGTCCTGGGATCGAGTCCCACATCGGGTTCCCTGCTCAGTGCAGAGCCTGCTTCTCCCTCTCCCTCTGCCACTCCCTCTGCTTGTGCTCTTCTGTCTATCTCTCTGTCAAATAAATAAATAAAATCTTAAAAAAAAATATTTAAACATAAAGTATATTAGAATCTTAGATATCAGAGGGAGACATTTTCTAGAATTTGATCTAGATGTTATACAGTAGACTCTTGCAGTATTGTTCTGGATCTGTGTTGGAAGAGAAAAATAAGATCAAGGGTCAGAAGCTTGTACTAATGCTTCACAACATTGTTAACCACATGGAGAAAGCATATTAAGCATACATTACACCCAGAATCTTGAAATTAATGCATATTTATGAGAGGAGTATAAACAAACAAGGAAGTATTACAATGACACACTGACATAGTGACACTAAGTACATGGGGCAAATACTAGTGTTTTCTCTTTGGATAAATACGGTGGCTACAGATACAATACTAGCCATTCCACTTAGCAGTAGCTTGACTATTACTGGATTACCAACTCGAATAACTTGTTTAGAGTTGAAGAGGAGGAGTTGTGAACATCTAAACACTGAGGATTTGCATCATAAAAGCCCTAGGACTAGTATTCTAGTTCTAACAGAGTTCTCTTCCCAACATGTCTTGGAGAACTTTAATCCAATGGGCTGTGTCTCCCTTACTAGGTTGAAAATAAGAGCTTCTCTACTTGTTTTACTAATCCCAAAGATTAATTCAGTAGAAGTCCATGCATACTTTTACTGGTTCCTTTGCTTTATCTAGAAAAATAAAATGTAAAAAATAGTTTGACAGTTTAAAATTTGTTTTATGTAGTATAGTAAAACAAAGATTCCCATTTTAATACTACATCATATATGCAGTTGCTAAATATTGCATTGTAATAATTTAATGACCTGAAAATAATGTAAATATATAAATGTGTGTGTGTGTATGTGTGTATTCATGTAATGCTCTTTTTAACTTCAGAAATCATTTTTTAAAAGTGAATACTTGAGGGGTACCTAGGTGGCTCTGTCAGTTAAGCATCTGACTCTTGATCTCAGCTCAGGTCTTGATCTCAGCGTCATTTAGTTCAAGCCCCACATTGGGCTCCACACGCAGCAGGGAGCCTACTTAAAAAAAAAAAAAGGGTGAAGACCTAAAGAAGCCACCACTGTAATTATAAAAAAAAATTTTGACCAGTGTTAGAAAGCAAAATTAATTAACAATGAATAAGGAGTTATTATGTGATATATATCATATGTTTTGCATTTTATTTAATTATCAAAACAATATATTTGCTAGACTGTTATCCCCATTTTATGGAAGAAGAAACTGAGATTACATACTTTATTGAACTTGGTCAACTTCTTGTAACTAATATATTACGGAGTTTTTAAAGCCACATATGTCTGACTCTAGACCCTGTACTTTCTTGAATGCATCATATAAAGCTTTGCACTGTCCCTGGCCAAAAACAACTTTTGTTAAATTGATTCTTCGCTTTTTGATCTGTAAAGGAAGTATGTTGGCCTATTTTAGTGATCTCCATGTTTTTAAAAAGCAATAAATAATGTTCACTACACATACAGTTTTTTTTTTTTTTCTGGTCTGTATTCATTATTGCAAAACAACTATGACTCAGTGATGCTTTGAACTTAATTTCAATTTTATTAATTAAAACACATCTGTATACATATGAAAACTACCAGTTGTGACAACAGAATAGAGAGCTTTGTTTTGAAAAGTAATTTATAACTGAAAATTGACCATAGATAAATTGTGAAGGTGGGAGCCACACATATGGGGGTAAAAGTTGGCCTGGAGTCATTTTTTTCTTTCTTTTTTAAAACAGTTGTAGCCATTAAACTTTTTTGTTGAAGTATAATTAACATACCGTATTCTATTCATTTCAGGTGTACTATATAATGATTCAGCAATTCTGTACATTACTAAATACTCGTCATGATAAGTGTACACTTAATCCCCCTTATCTATTTCACCCATTCCCCCCCATCCACCTCCCCTCTAGTAACCACCAGTTTGTTCTTGTATTTAAGAGTTTGGTTTTTTGAGGCGCCTGGGTGGCTCAGTTGGTTAAACGTCTGCCTTCAGCTCAGGTCCTGATCCTGGCGTCCTGGGATCAGTCCCCGAGTCGGCTCCCTGCTCCCTGGGGAGCCTGCTTCTCCCTCTCCCTCTGCTGCTTCCCCCTGCCTGTGCGCTCTCACTCTCTCTCTATCAAATAAATAAAATCTTAAAAAAAAAATGTTCGGTTTTTTTGTTTGTTTATGATTCACCAATTCTATATATTACTTAGTGCTCATCACAATATATGAACTCAATCCCCTTTATCTATTTCACCCATTTCCTACCCCACCTCTGGTAACCACCAGTTTTTCCCTATATTTAAGAGTCTGGCTTTTTTTGGGGGGTGGGGTCTTTTTTTTCTTTGTTCATTTGTTTTGTTTCTTAAATTCCACCTATAAGTGAAATCGTATGGTATTTGTCTTCCTCTCTCTAATACATTTCACTTAGTATTATATCCTGTAGGTCCATCCACATTGTTGTAAATGGCAAGATCTCACTTTTTTTTTTTTTTTTATGGTTGAGTGATACTCATTTGTATATATACACCACATTTTCTTTATCCATTCATGTATGAATGGACACTTGGGTTGCTTCCATATCTTGGCTATTGTAAATAATGCTGCAATAAACATAAGGGTGCCCGGAGTCATCTTAAATGAGCTTCATCCAAAAGGACTTCCTAATAAGCAACAGGATCCCAAAAGAGAGTCTATGAAGAGATGGACCTGCTGAGAAGCAAATCACAGTGAATTGTAGGTGAGAGATGCCTAACAATGAATGGAGACAGAAGTAAATGTTCTGAGGAATCTTGTAAGGAACTGATATACCCTGCAAGGGAAAAAACCAAGAGTCAGCTTTGACACCTGCCAAACCAGACAGCAATGATGGCAACTCACGAAAGTACCAGCAGGCAGGAGCTTTCCTATGCCCTTAACTCTATCCACCATCTTGAACCCTGATGTGATCAGAAACAGTGCAAGTTAGCAATTGAGGAGAGAAAGACAAGTTGGGAAAATAGAGGAATATCTATCCAAGCCGTATTGTATACCTCAGGCCTGCCTTCTGTTGCGTGGCTGATTAGGTGAGTGCAAAAGCTTTAATTTTAAATGAAGCTTGTAGTTTTTATTATACTCTGGTTGTACCTATCACTTTCAGAATTAAAATAGTTTAAGTAACTAAAGTACCAGGGGGATTTTTATTATTTAAGACAGCTATGGGACACCAACCAAGATTTTATCCAGGGAAAGGAGAAGAATTACCCTCTGGAGCACACTTTAATGGACATTGTGAGAGAAAAAGTTATTTAATGATTTCATTTGTCAATTCTGTTCCTTCAGAATATCACTGTAGATTTATATATCCATATATCATATATCAAAAAATACACATTTATCTTTATATGTGCATGTATCAGATGGAGCACATTGCCTTTTGCAGATTTTGCTTTTTAAAAATTCTTACTTGATTATTCTCTTAATTGCATTTCTCTATATTTCTAAATTTTTTAGCTATAAACGAAGGGTCAAGTTTTTATATGCAAGATTCTATGTTTTTCTTTATAATTGGAGAAAATCATATCTAAACACCATGTGCACATGATATGTGACACCCCATCATATTTGCATGTGAATGTTTATAAAGTACAAATCATTTCAAATTCCCAGGATCAGAATTAGATTTGGAAAAAAAAAATGTATTCAATAAGATGTGTAAGATGAGATAGAATTAATTCTAATTGAATTCACATAGGATTTGAAATTAGATGTAAATCTGTAATATCGTATTACATTAAGTATAAATTAGTATTTGATTTGCATTCAGAAAAATGTACTATGTTCACTTCTGAGAACCATTTAGAACATTAGAACAGATATTCTATCTTTATTTTCTCTTTTCCCCTTGCCACTTAAATGTTATTGAAAAATCTGTCTAACTTGATTGCCAATATTAAAGACTGGTTTTGAGAAATCCAGAGAAACTAAGATTCATATTTTAGAGAAAGAATACAGTAAGAAGTATTTTTATAAGTGTCAAAAAATGTTTCTTAAGAGGTAACAATTTTAATACCTTAAAAACTAATCTAACAAATACTGAACTTTAGTTAAGGCTAGAAAAGATATACAAAACACAAGAATTTCTTGAATAAATGTTCCACATTTAGCTTAAAGAATTAATTTAGGACTTGGTATTCCACTGTTAGTATGTGGACATTAAAGAAATGTTATTTGAAACTGATAATGGTAATTAACTTAGAAAATCTTTAGAATTTGGATTTAGGTCCTATGATTCAGAATTTAGATGTTGTCCGAAGGAGATTCGTATTGGACCCTAAAACTACCATTTAATTAGGTGTATTAAAAAAAAAAGAAAATTCTAACATAAAAAGCTGTTAATGTCCTATATGACCTCATTCTTACTACTATGATGTAGGTGATAAAGTTTATAAGACGTGTATTTATATTTCATTATTAACCATGGCTATTCATAAAAAATTAAACCCCAAAATATAACAAAAATGAATAGTTATTAATGTTTAGTATTACTCTGAAAATTGAGACTGTTTAAATGCTGGTTGTGATTATATAGCATTCTGAATTCCGTGAATCCTTTGACAGTCCTAATTTCCTACCTAAGAGCTATTCTCCACTTCTCCCTTACTGACAGGACCCCTTTTTGTTCAGGTTGGCAGTGTTCCCGGATAAAATACCTTCTCAGACTCTGTTGCAGCCAAGAGTAGCATTGTAATAAAAGTACAGGCAAGGAGATAGAAGTATATTTCTGCTAAGAGACTTCTGGCATTATTTTTGTTTTTCTAATACAAACATTCTTTTTGTCCCTTTCTCTTTCTCCAGCCTAAAGCACAACTGAAGAGGCAGAAGCCATCCTGCCTCTATAATTAGACAAGCATGAAGATAAAACCTTCCCTATGAGGATAATGGAACAAAGTGATAGAAGGGGCCTAGACTCCCTTCCTTTAGACTTCTTGTTATCTGAGGAAAATAAAATGCTATTACAAGTTTAAGCACAGAGATGGGCTTCTATTTCGTGCATATCAATACATCACAATTCATATAATGTCCATTAATTGGCAAAAGTATCCATTTTAAAGGATTAATATGAGAGACTAACAGATACCTAACTACAGTTAAATCTCAGAAAAATTATAGTTTTTTAACCCATCGTATTTTTGAAATTGATCTCTCAAAGTCAGTTATCAAACTATTAAATACATTTGAACATTGCTATGCATTGTTACAGTGAATCCTGTTATTTTCTAGGTGTATTATTGTGTATGTGCCCACACGCACATGTGTGTGTATTTACATATACTCAAGGAATCTGAAGGAACCATGATTTTATAGGCCACTCAGTGCCCAAACTCATATCTCTTAACTCATTCTTTTTTTTTTCTTTTTAAGATTTTATGTATTTTGGGGGGCTCCTGGGTGGCTCAGTCATTAAGCATCTGCCTTCAGCTCAGGTCATGATCCCAGAGTCCTGGGATCAAGCCCTACCTCGGGCTCTCTGCTCCGCGGGAAGCCTGCTTCTCTCTTTCCCACTCCTCCTGCTTGTGTTCCCTCTCGCTGTCTCTCTCTCTGTCAAATAAATAAAATATTTAAAAAAAAAATATTTTATGTATTTTTTGAGTGGGGAAGGGGCAGACGCAGAGAAGAGAGAGAATCTCAAACAGACTTACATTGAGCATGGAGCCTGATGTGGAGCTTGATCTCATGACCCTGAGATCATGACCTGAGCCAAAAACAGGAGTCAGATACTTAACTGACTGAGCCACCCAGATGCTCCTCTCTAATTTATTCTTTTTTTTTTAAGATTTTATTTTATTTATTTATTTGAAAGAGAGAGAATGAGAGAGAGAGAGAGAGCACATGAGAGGGGGGAGGGTCAGAGGGAGAAGCAGACTCCCCGCCGAGCAGGGAGCCCAATGTGGGACTCGATCCAGGGACTCCAGGATCATGACCTGAGCCGAAGGCAGTCGCTTAACCAACTGAGCCACCCAGGCGCCCCTCTAATTTATTCTTTAAACCTTTCTATTCAATATCCACTTCCTTAGGGAATAAATCCTAATGTAACCCATTAAAAATGATTTAATGATTTATTTATCTTCAACTTATCATTGGAGGCTTCTGGTGTGTGTGTGTGTTGTCCCATTTACTTTATTTGTATACCTACTTTCTTGAGGGTTTTTATCATAAATGGATGCTAAATTTTGTCAAATGCCTTTTCTATATTGAGAAAGCTATGTGATTTTAATCATTTCATTGATGTGGTGTATCACACTGATCGATTGGTGAATGCTGAACCATCTTTACATCCCTGGAATAAATCCCACTCAATATGGCATATCATCCTTTTAATGTATTGTTGGACTCAGTTTGCTAATATTTCTTTGAGGATTTTTGTATCTATATTCATCAGTAATACTAGCCTGTAATTTTTTTTGTGGTGTCCTTGTCTGGTTTTGGTATCAGGGTAATGCTGGCTTCATGAAATGAGTTTGGAAATGTTCCCTCCTCTTTGATTTTTTTTTTTTTTTGAAGAGTTAAAGATTGATATTCTTTAAATCTTCAGTAGGAAAAAACAAAAAAGTCTTCCATAGAATTCACCAGTGAAGCCATTTGGTATGGACTTTCGTTTGTTGGGAGGTTTTTGACAACGGATTCAGTCAACCTCCTTAATTATTCTTATGTTCAGATGTTTTATTTCTACATTACTCAGTCTAGGTAGGCTGTATATTTCTAGGAATTTATCCATATCTCATATGTTCAATTTGTTGGCTTGTAATAGTTCATACTACTTTCTTTGATCCTTTGTATTTCAGTGGTATCTGTTTTAACATCTCATCTTTCATTTCTGATTTTAGTTATTTAAGGCCTCTCTTTTTTTCTTGGTGAATCTAGTGAAAGTATTGTCTATTTTGTTTATTTTTTTTAAAAAGTATGTGATGGCCTCCAGTGGTTCCTCAAGGTATGGGGAAAGGACTTTGAGGTTCCATGCCCTCTGTGATTCACCACTCTCCCTACATCTCTACACGTTCACCTACCCAGAAGCTCTCTGAACACTGTCCTTTTGGGATTTTATGGAGCCTTCATTACATTACTGATTAAATCATTAGTCATTGACAATTTTTTTCAGCCTCCAGCCCTCTCCTGCCCCTCCCCAGAAGTCAGGGTGGGGATCAGGGATAGGACTGATTTCATCTTGGTTCCCCTGATAATAAGCCCCCATCCTCAGTTGCTTTCCAGAAGTTACCTCATAAGCCCAGTTGTGGAAAGGAGCCTGTTAGGAATAACAGTACACCCATTTCATTTTTATGGCTCTGAATCCATTTCAGGAGCTGAGGACAAGAGCCCAAATATTATAAGAAAAGATGTTCCTATTGCTCTTACTGCTCAGGAAGTTTCATGGGTTTGGGGAGCTTTGAGCCAGGAAACATGGATGAAGACCAAATATATATATTTCTTATAACTCATGATATCAAAAATGAATATACAGAAATCTTTAAGTTGGGGGGGTAATATAAACATTTCACTGATTAGTAAATTAAGCCTTAAGATTACATTTCCTTGGTAAAAATCATTACTGATATAGATGCTATTTGTGCTAAGAATAAAATGTCTTAAACTTTACCGCTTAAACTATCCCAGAAATAACTTTTCTCAACTTTCCATTAATATGACAAGATTAAAAGTTACTAAGTCATAGGGTACCTGGGTAGCTCGGTCAGTTAAGTGTCTGCCTTCTGCTTAGGTCATGATCCCAGGGTCCTGGGATCAAGTCCTGCATCAGGCTCCCTGCTCAGCAGGGAGCCTGCTTCTCCCTCTCCCTCTGCTGCTCCCCCTGCTTGTGCTCTCTCTCAAATAAATAAACAATAAAATCTTTTTTAAAAAAGGTACTAAGTCAAAACATTTTGAAAAACATTAAAACAACTGTTTCTCAGGGTCTGAACACTGGCTAGCCTGAGAAACCACTGGAGCCATCATATACTTTTCCCCTCAAGTGAGCAGTATCTAAGAAGAAGAAGGCTGAGCAAGGTTGCAGTTCACATGCACTACCCATCCCTCATACAGAGATGCAGGGATTTTGCCAACCATAAATTTGAACTACTGTCCATTTACTGAAATCTACTTTCAGTGATACCTCAAGACTTTACTGCCTTAGACTTTACTACCCTCTAAGTATCTATAGCCTTCAAACTCAAAAAATTCAGTTCCTGGTAAAGCAATATGAATAAAGAGGGACTGGGGATGGGGATGCCCTGGGGAGTTTGGTAGGCAGAGAAGAATAAAAAAGACTTCCCTGATCTGGAATTGAACCTAGGTGAAATTTGCTAAGAGGGTAAATCATAAGTGTCCCACCACACACACGCACACACACACACAATTTTTGAAATGGTAACTGAGGTGATAAATGTTAATCAGCTTGATTGTGGTGATTATTTTACAATATATATGTATATCAAAACATCAAATCCGGGGCGCCTGGGTGGCTCAGATGGTTAAGCGTCTGCCTTCGGCTTAGGTCATGATCCCAGGGTCCTGGGATTGAGCCCCGCATCGGGCTCCCTGCTCCGCAGGAAGCCTGCTTCTCCCTCCTCCACTCCTCCTGCTTGTGTTCCCTCTCTCGCTGTGTCTCTCTCCGTCATATAAAAAAAACAAAAACAAAGCCATCAAATTGTACATCTTAAATATATACAAATTTGTCCTTAATTTTTGTACCTCAATAAAGCTGAGGGGGGAATAAAGGGAGGTTAGGGGGGAAGTGGTGCATGGAAACTGTACCGTAGCCAAGGACAGTGCTTGTAATTCTTGAAAAGTAAAGAATTTTCATGTTATTTCAGGAGAAAAAAAAATTAGAATAATCCAAAATAAATTATCATCCTAGAGACCAGTGACAGGCAACAGAGTGAGATCAAGTTACTACAGTCAGGGCTGCTAAAAGCTAGAAGTTGTTCTAGAAGTTATGTATATTTGCCTTCCACTTCAAGAATAAAAGGAACCTTCTATTAGCACTCAAGGAGGCAGTGAGAGACATCTACAGGAATCCATTCCCCCTTTAATAAACTAAACCAGACCCGTTAAAAGGATTCAGCATTCTTTTTTCAAGGATAAGCACAAAGAACAATATATAAGCAAATAAACAACCAATAATAATAATAATAATAATAATAATAAAACAGATGCAGACTTATGAAAGAAATTCTTCTGCACAAGCGAAGAAAGGACTTACTCTAAAATACTTCTTAAAATGATTTTACCTATAATAAGCAAAATTAAGTACTTTAAAATACCTAGAAATGAAACAATCTAGTTCAAAATATTTAGTATCTCAGATATCTTGGTAAACTTGGTGAAATACTAAGGATAAAAAAAATTACTAAAATCCAGGCCCAAAGATATGAAGGTTACTTAGGGACCAGACAAAATACAAGAAACCTAAAGCAAATTCCAGGCTGGCTTTAAAAATAAACCTGTGCAACATCAAACACTAAGAAATAATGGATTCTTATTTTCTTTTTTTTTTTTTTTTTCCTTTTCTGCAAAGTGACAAGGCTTGGTAGCAAATGACAACTGAAATCTTCATTTTCTGATATGCAAGTGTTTATAAATTACCGCACTGATGTAGAAACTGAAAAGTTTAACACATAATTCAGGGGGTCAAGAATTAAAATTGAGAAGTAAAAAATGGAAAATTTTGAATAAATGTTTTTATAGTGAGCCTTCATATGAGTGAATCCAAGAAATTTGTGTACACATGTTAACATTTGACACAAGAATAACAAATATCACTTGAAAAAAGATATGTAATTCTAAAAAAAAAAAATTGTACTTCTTACCTATAATCTACACCCATATTAAATTAACAAAGATCTGTAAGTATAGGATTGCATTAGAAAAAGCACAGTAAAGTTCTTGTTTTACATAGGAGAAAGGTTAAATTTGTTAAATTTGAAGCTAAAAAAAATTATATAACCAAGACCTTCCTCAAAGAATATAAAGTGACATCTCAGGAAAATGGCAGAATAGGAGAATCCTAAGTTCACCTTGTCCCATGTATAGAGCTAGATAACACCCGTATCAGTGTAAATAACCCAGAAAATGACCCAAAGAATGGCAGAACAGACTCTCCACAACTAAATGTAAAGAAGAGGCTACATCAAAGAGGTTAGAAAGGGCAGAAAAGCAGTTGGGAGCCAAATAGACCTGCAGAACTGTCCATAGGAGGGAGGGATGTGGTGGGCACAGATGGTGGACAGGACTAGACCCCCACAATAGGCACCCCAAGCATGGGGGTCCCACACTGGGAAGGTGAATGCCCATAACACTCAGCTTTGAAAACCAGAGGAGCCTAATAATCAGTGGGGATTAACACCTGAAACTTTTAAAAATCATAGGCTAGGCTCTGGGAGAGCCAGGAGGGTGAAGTCTGTGCTTTTAAAGAAACAGCACAAAAAACAGCCCCACTGATATACAGCATAGAACAACACTGTGAAAAATACCTGGGGTATATGGGAAGGAGATTTATTTACTAGTCTCAGAGCATGTGCTAGAAAGGCAGGATTCTTTGGAAGACTTCTCCAAGAACAAAAGACCTGGGGGGCACCATTTCCCTCCTCCATGCCCCCAGCATGGATACATGGACACTTGTGGGAACCAGCATAGCACCAACTCTCCAGTTAGCTTGAAACAGTATACCACACCCCTGCACTCTTCTGTGGACCCACCCCTCCAACCCAACAGGTTTCAGCAGGAGTTTTCTCAAGTGGCTGCAGGTCAACTCCACAGTGGACCAGCATGGACCTGCTGCACCATGTGTCCCACCCTCTGTTCCCCTGCAGCCCAGCCACTTCCCATATGCCTTTGGCAGGAGTTTATCCAAAGTGGTGCCACAAGTCTGTCAATGTGCAAGCAGCCCTGACGGGCCAGCACCACTCCAAAGTGACTCCTGCCCTGGGGAGAATGGAAGACAACCACACATACCAATCCAACTGTAGCCCCAGGAATGGCCTGGGGGCAGACATCTGGTGTGACTACAATCCCACCCACCAATAAAAGCTTTTTAAGGGACAGTACAGGGAAAACACCCTGTAGTTCAGTGCTACTGCCTCTCTGGCCAGTGCCTCATCTGACTCAACTCAAGCCCAAGGTGTCTCCCAACTGGCCCACTAACAACACAGAGACCAAACCCTGCCCACAACAGACAAAAGAGCCATTGCTGTTGACTGGACTGAAGGCAAAAGCAACTCAGCCACAATAGTAGGAGGTATGTAACACATATAGGAGACACCCCTGAACCGCCAGGTTCTGATGAACAGGGTACACTGCACTGCAGAGCACTACAGGACTTCTTCATAAGGCTACTACTTTCAAAAGCAGGAGATATAGCTGACTTTCTTAACACATAGAGACACAGAGAGTTAGACAAAATGAGGAGACAAAGGAATATGTCCCAAATGAAAGAAAAAGATAAAAACAAAGGAAGAGAGCAAAACAAAACAGAGATAAGTAATATGGCTGATAAAGAATTTAAAGTTATGGTCATAAAGATACTCACCTGACTTGAGAAAAGAGTGGAGGGCCTCACGTGAGACCCTCAACAAAGAGAAAGAAAACAAAAGAGAACCAATCAGAAATGAAAAACTTTATAAACCAAAATTAAAAATACACTAAATGGAATTAATACTAGACCAGAAGAAGCAGAAAAATGGATCAGCTATCAGGAAGACAGAGTAATGGAAAGCAATCAAGCTGAACAGGAGAGAGAAATAATAAAAAATGAAAATAGACTTAGGGAAGTCAGCAACACCATCAAGCATAATAACATTCACATTATACGGATCCCAGAAGGAAAAGAGAGAGGCAGAAAAGGGGGCAGGAAATATTTTTGAAGAAATAATAGCTGAAAACTTCCAAAATCTGGGGAAGGAAACAGAAATCTAGATCCAGAAGGCAAAGGGAGCCCCCAACAAAATCAACCCAAGAAGCTGCACAAGATACATAGTAATTAAAATGGCAAGAAGTAGTGATAAGATAATTTTAAAAGCAGTAAGAGAAAAAACAGTTACATACAAGCGAAACCCAGTAAGGTTATCAGCTGATTTTTCATCAGAAACTTTGCAGACCAGAAGAAATAGGCTTCATATATTCAAACTGCTGAAAGGAAAAAAACCTGCAGCCAAGAATACTCTATTCAGCAAGGCTATCATTCACAATAGAAAGAAAGATAAAGAGATTCCACAAACAAAAGTTAAAGGAATTCATGACCTCAAAACCAGCCATACAAGAAATGATAAAAGGGACTCATGAGTGGAAAGGAAAGACTATAAGAGTAAAAAAAGATGTGGGAAAAATAAAGCAGTATAATTAATATATCTATAAAAATCAGTCAATGGATTCATAAAATAAAAGTATGTAAAGTATGAAACTATACACCTAAAAAATGGAGGAAGAGGAGTAATGAATGAGTTCAACCTTAAGCAACCATCAACTTAATATAGACTGCTATATGAATACAATATTACATATAAACCTAACAGTAACCACAAATCAAAAATTGCTATTGGATATATAAAAAGCAAAGAGAAATGAATCTAATTATACCACTAAAGAAAGCCATCAAACTATGAGAGAAGAGAGCAAGAGAAGAAACAGAACTACAAAAATAACCATAAGATAAGTAACAAAATAGAAATAATGAGGCACCTGGGTGGTTCATTCAATTAAGTGGCTGCCTTTAGCTCAAGTCATGGTCTCGGGGTCCTGCCTGTGATCAAGCCCCAGGTTGGGATCCCTGCTCAGCGGGGAGTCTGCTTCTCCCTCTGCCCTTTCCTGCTGCTCATGCTTGCTCGCACTCTCTCTCTCAAATAAATAAATAAAATCTTTAAAAAAAAAGCAATAAGTACATACCTATTAGTAATTACTTTGAATGTAAATGGGCTAAATGCTCAATCAAAAGACATAGGGTGATAGAATTGATAAAAAGCAAGACCTATATAAATGCTGCCTACAAGAGACTCATTTCAAACCTAAAGACACAAGCACATTATAAGCGAAGGGATGGAAAAGCATTTATCATGAAAATGGAAGTGAAAAGAAAGCTGGAGTAGCAATACTTATATCAGACAAAGACTGTAACAAGAGACAAAGAAACAAACTAAATAATGATAAAGAGAACAATCCACAAGAAGATATGACAATTGTAAATATTTATGCACCCAACATGGGAGCAACCAAATACATACGGCAGGTAATACCAAACATAAAGGAAATAATCAACAGTAATAAATAATAGTAGGGGACTTTAACACCCTACTACATTAGTGGGTAGATCAAACAGGAAATCAACAAGGAACCAGTGGCTTTGAATGACACACTGGACCACATGAGTATAACATATATTCAGAATATTCCATCCTAACACAGCAAAATACACATTCTTCTCAACTGCACATGGAATATTCTCCAGAATAGATCACATATCAGGCCACAAAACAAGCCCCAACAAATGTAAAAAGATTGAAGTCATACCATGCATCTTATCCAACCACAACACTATGAAACTAGAAATTAACCACAAGAAAAAATCTGGGAAAAACAGAAATACATGGAGGTTAAATGACATACTACTAACCAATGAAAGGGTTAACCAAGAAATCAAGGAGGAAAGCAAAATATACATAGAAACAAACGAAAATGAAAACACAATAGTCCAAAATCTTTGAGATGCAACAAAAGCTGTTCTAAGAGGGAAGTTTATAGCAATACAGGCCTATCTTAAGAAGCAAGAAAATCTCAAACAACCTAACTTTAAATCTAAAGGAGCTAGAAAAGGGAAAATAAATAAATAAACAAAACCAAAACCAGTAGAAGAAAGAAATAATAAAGATTAGTTAAGAAATAAACCAAATAGGGCGCCTGGGTGGCTCAGTTGGTTAAGCGACTGCCTTCGGCTCAGGTCATGATCCTGGAGTCCCGGGATCGAGTCCCGCATCGGGCTCCCTGCTCGGCGGGGAGACTGCTTCTCCCTCTGACCCTCCCCCCTCTCGTGCTCTCTCTCATTCTCTCTCTCACAAATAAATAAAATCTTTAAAAAATAAAAATAAAAAAATAAACCAAATAAATACTAAAAAAGAAGAAGAAGAAGAACAGATCAATAAAACCAGAAGCTGGTTCTTAGAAAAGATCAACAAAATTGATAAGCAGTCAGACTTATTCAAAAAAAAAAAGCGGGGGGGGACTCAAATAAACAAACTCAGAAATGAAAGAGGAGAAATAACCAACACCACAGAAATAAAAAGGATTTTAAGAGAATATTATGAAAAACTATATGCCAAAAAATTGGACAACCTAAAAAAATGGATAAATTCCTAGAAACATATAAAATCCCAAAACTGAATCAGGAAAAAATAGAAAATTGACCAATTACCAGCAATGAAATTGAATCTATAATCTAAAAAATCCCAAAGAATAAAACTCCAGGACCAGACAGCTTCAAAGGTGCATTCTACCAAACACTTAAAGAAGAGTTAATACCATTCTTCTAAACTATTCCAAAAAAATAGAAGAGGAAGGAAAGTTTCCAAATTCATTCTATGAGGCCAGCATACCCTGATATCAAAACCAGATAAAAACATTACAAAAAAGAGAACTACAGACCAATATCTCTGATAAACATAGATGCAAATTCCTTAACAAAATATTAGCAACCCAAATCCAGCAATACATTTAAAAAATCATTTACCACAATCAGGTGCAATTTATTCCTTGGATGCAAGAGTGGCTCAATAGTTGCAAATCAATCAACGCGGTACATTGCTTCAACAAGAGAAAGAATAAAAACCATATGGTCATTTCAATAGATGCAGAAAAAGTATTTAAGAGTGTACATCATTGATTCAGGAAAAAAAAAACTCTCAGAAAACTATGTTTAGACGGAGCAAACCTCAACATAGTAAAGGTCATATGTGAAAAACCCACAGCTAACATCATACTCATTGGTGAAAACCAGAGGTTTTCCCATAAGATCAGGAACAGGACAAAGATGTTTACTCTCATCACTTTTATTAAACATTAGTACTAGAAGTCCTAGCCACAGTAATCAGACAAGAAAAAGAAATAAAAGGGATCAAAATTGGTAAGAAAGAAGTAAAACTTTCACTATTTGCAGATGACATGATACTATATAAAGAAAACCCTAGACGCCACCAAAAAACTATTAGAATTGATAAACGAATTCACTAAGGTCACAGGATACAAAATTGATATACAGAAATCTGTTGCATTTATATACACTAATAATGAAGTAGCAGAAAGACGTATAAGAAAACAATCCCATTTACAATTGCACCAAAAATAATAAAATACCTAGGAATAAACTTAACCAAGGAGGTGAAAGACCTGTACTCTGAAAACTAAAAAAACATTGATGAAAGAAATTGAATATGACACAAACAAATGGGAAAGATATTCCATGCTCATGGATTGGGAGAATAAACATTGTTAAAATGTTCGCACTATCCAAAGTAATATACAAATTTAATGCAATCCTTATCAAAATACCAACAGTATTTTTTTACAGAACTAGAATAAATAAATGTAAAATTTAGATGGAATCACAAATGACTTCAAATAGCCAAAGCAATCTCGAAAAAGAATAAAACTGGAAGTATCACAATCCCAGATTTCAAGATATACTATAAATCTGTAGTAATCAAAACAGTATGCTACTGGCACAAAAAAGACACCTAAATCAATGGAACACAAGAGAGCCCAGAAATACACCCACGATTATATGGCCAGTTAATCTATGACAGAGCAGGCAAGAATGTGCAATGGGAAAAAGACCGTCTCTTCAACAAACGATGTTGGGAAAACTAGACAGCTAAATGCAAAAGAATGAAACTAGACCATTGTCATATACCATACACAAAAATAAAGTCAAAATAGATGTAAAACTTAAATGTGAGACCTAAAACCATAAAAATCCTAGAAGAGAACACTGGCAGTAATTTTTCTGATACCATCTGTAGAAACATTTTTCTACATATGTCTCCTGAGTCAAAGGAAACAAAAGCAAAAATAAACTATTGGGACTACCTTAAAATAAAAAATTCTGCACAGCAAGGGAAACAACCAACAAAACTAAAAGACAACCTACTGAATGGGAGGAGATATTTGCAAATTACATATCTGATAATGGGTTAATATCCAAAAAATATAAAAACTTATATAACTCAACACCAAAAACACCCCACAAATAATGCAATTAAAAAATGGGCAGAAGACATGAGCAGACATTTCTCAAAAGAAGGTGTACAAATGACCAAGAGACACATGAAAAGATGCTCAACATAATTCAGCATCAGGGAAATGCAAATCAAAACCACAATGAGATATCACTTCACACCTGTAGAATGACTAAAATCAAAAACACTAGAAAAAAAAGTATTGCCAATGATGTGGAGAAAAAGGCACCCTCGTGCACTGTTGGTGGGAATGCAAACTCTGCGGGCCACTGTGGAAAACACTAAGGAGGTTTTTCAAAAAATTAAAAATAGAATTACCACATGATCGAGTAATTCTATTACTGGGTATTTACTGAAAGAAAACAAAACACTAATTGGAAAAGATAAATGCATCCCTACATTTATTGTAGCTTTATCTAAAATAGCCAAAGTATGGAAATAAAATATACATATAATTTAGGAATATTACTCAGCCTTAAGAAGAAATGAAATCTTGCCATATGCAACAATATGGATGGATCTAGAGTACATAATGTTTGAGAAGCAAGTATGAAAGCAGAGCTTGAGAGAGTTATTCCTGAAGGGGTGGAACATGATGCTGGATATGAGAGAATTGATTGAATGGAAGCACTTACACATGTCTCAGAATTGATGATCTGGAAACAACACTGAAATCTATCCCCCCAAATTTTGCTAGGATAGCTTCTTGAAGCTTGAACAAAGAAAATAGGATCAAAAAATCCAGAAATTTTTTTATGATATTGCAGAAGAGGTTGAAAAGACGCAAGGGGGGCGCCTGAGTGGCTCAGTCGTTAAGCGTCTGTCTTCGGCTCCAGTCATGATCCCGGGGTCCTGGGATCGAGCCCCGCATCGGGCTCCCTGCTCAGCGGGAAGCCTGCTTCTCCCTCTTCCACTTCCCCTGCTTGTGTTCCCTCTCTCGCTGTCTTTCTCTATATCAAATAAAGAAAAAAAAACTGAAGAAAAAAAAAAAAAAGAAAAGACTCAAGGAGATGGGAATATTAGAATAGATTTACTATGTAAGGCTTGATCACTTATGACCTGATTAAGATTCCTGTGTGGGCCCAGAAGACACCCCATAGGAATGTGATACATGCGGGCACCACCACCTTTAAAAAGCTTGGTTGGTGGTAGCTGCACTCTGCAGGTTGTGATGGACAGAGCAGGTTGTTGCTATCAAACTGGGCTCTTTAATATCAATGGCAATGAGGCCAGGGTATAACACTAAATCATCAGAGGCATGGAGGATGTAATTGTCAGCTTGCCATCAATTTGCCTTGACTTTCAGGGACTTGTGGTAATAGCCAATAGGTCATGGTGTTCTTTTTTTTTTTTTTTCTTATGTTAATCCCCATACATTACATCATTAGTTTTAGATGAAGTGTTCCATGATTCATTGTTTGTGCATAACACCCAGTGCTCCATGCAGAATGTGCCCTCCTCAATACCCACCACCAGGCTAACCCATCCTCCCACCCCCCTCCCCTCTAGAACCCTGTTTGTTTTTCAGAGTCCATCGTCTCTCATGGTTCGTCTACCCCTCCGATTTCCCCTGCTTCATTCTCCCCTCCCGCTACCTTCTTCTTCTTTTTTTTTTCTTAACATATATTGCATTATTTGTTTCAGAGGTACAGATCTATGATTCAACAGTCTCACACAATTCACAGCGCTCACCAGAGCACATACCCTCCCCAGTGTCTATCACCCAGTCACCCCATCCCTCCCACCCCACCCCCCACTCCAGCAACCCTCAGTTTGTTTCCTGCAATTAAGAATTCCTCACATCAGTGAGATCATATGATACATGTCTTTCTCTGTTTGACTTATTTCACTCAACATAATACCCTCCAGTTCCATCCACGTCGTTGCAAATGGCAAGATCTCATTCCTTTTGATGGCTGCATAATATTCCATTGTATATATATACCACCTCTTCTTTAACCATTCATCTGTCAATGGACATCTTGGCTCTTTCCACAGTTTAGCTATTGTGGACATTGCTGCTATAAACATCGGGGTGCACGTACCCTTTTGGATCCCTACTTTTGTATCTTTGGGGTAAATACCCAGTAGTGCAATTGCTGGATCATATGGTAGCTCTATTTTCAACTTTTTGAGGAACCTCCATACAGTTTTCCAGAGTGGCTGCACCAGCTTGCATTCCCACCAACAGTGTAGGAGGGTTCCCCTTTCTCCGCATCCCCGCCAACATCTGTCGTTTCCTGACTTGTTAATTTTAGCCATTCTGACTGGTGTGAGGTGGTATCTCATTGAGGTTTTGGTTTGGATTTCCCTGATGCTGAGCGATATTGAGCACTTTTTCATGTGTCTGTTGGCCATTTGGATGTCTTCTTTGGAAAAATGTCTGTTCATGTCTTCTGCCCATTTCTTCTTCTTCTTTTTTTTTTTTTTAAGATTTTATTTATTTGACAGAGAGAGATACAGCGAGAGAGGGAACACAAGCAGGGGGAGTGGGAGAGGGAGAAGCAGGCTTCCTGCAGAGCAGGGAGCCCGATGTGGGGCTCGATCCCAGGACCCTGGGACCATGACCTGAGCCGAAGGCAGGCGCTTAACGACTGAGCCACCCAGGCGCCCCCTGCCCATTTCTTGATTGGATTCTTTGTTCTTTGGGTGTTGAGTTTGATGAGTTCTTTATAGATTTTGGATACTAGCCCTTTATCTGATATGTCATTTGCAAATATCTTCTCCCATTCTGTCGGTTGTCTTTTGGTTTTGTTGACTGTTTCCTTTGCTTTGCAAAAGCTTTTTATCTTGATGAAGTCCCAATAGTTCATTTTTGCACCTGCTTCCCTTGCCTTTGGCGATGTTTCTAGGAAGAAGTTGCTTCGGCTGAGGTCAAAGAGGTTGCTGCCTGTGTTCTCCTTTAGGATTTTGATGGACTCCTTTCTCACATTGAGGTCTTTCAACCATTTGGAGTCTATTTTTGTGTGTGGTGTAAGGAAATGGTCCAGTTTCATTCTTCTGCATGTGGCTATCCAATTTTCCCAACACCATTTGTTGAAGAGACTGTCTTTGTTCCATTGGACATTCTTCCCTGCTTTGTCAAAGATTAGTTGACCATAGAGTTGAGGGTCCATTTCTGGGCTCTCTATTCTGTTCCATTGATCTATGTGTCTGTTTTTGTGCCAGTACCATGCTGTCTTGATGATGACAGCTTTGTAATAGATCTGGAAGTCCGAATTGTGATGCCGCCAGCTTTGCTTTTCTTTTTCAACATTCCTCTGGCTATGCGGGGTCTTTTCTGGTTCCATACAAATTTTAGGATTATTTGTTCTGTTTCTTTGAAAAAAGTGGATGGTATTTTGATGGGGATTGCGTTGAATGTGTAGATGGCTCTAGGTAGCATTGACATCTTCACAATATTTGTTCTTCCAATCCATGAGCATGGAACGTATTTCCATTTCTTTGTGTCTTCCTCAATTTCTTTCATGAGTATTTTATAGTTTTCTGAGTACAGATCCTTTGCCTCTTTGGTTAGATTTATTCCTAGGTATCTTATGGTTTTGGGTGCAATTGTAAATGGGATCGACTCCTTAATTTCTCTTTCTTCTGTCTTGTTGGTGTATAGGAATGCCACTGACTTCTGTGCACTGATTTTGTATCCTACCACTTTACTGAATTCCTGTATGAGTTCTAGCAGTTTTGGGGTGGAGTCTTTTGGGTTTTCCACATAAAGTATCATATCATCTGCCAAGAGTGAGAGTTTGACTTCTTCTTTGCCAATTTGGATGCCTTTGATTTCTTTTTGTTGTCTGATTGCTGTGGCTAGGACTTCTAATACTATGTTGAACAGCAGTGGTGATAGTGGACATCCCTGCCACGTTCCTGACCTTAGGGGGAAAGCTCTCAGTTTTTCCCCATTGAGAATGATATTCACTGTAGATTTTTCATAGATGGCTTTTATGATATTGAGGTATGTACTCTCTATGCCTATACTCTGAAGAGTTTTGATCAAGAAAGGATGCTGTACATTGTCAAAAGCTTTTTCTGCATCTATTGAGAGGATCATATGATTCTTGTTCTCTCTTTTGTTAATGTATTGTATCACATTGATTGATTTGCGGATGTTGAGCCAACCTTGCAGCCCAGGGATAAATCCCACTTGGTCATGGTGAATAATCCTTTTAATGTACTGTTGGATCCTATTGGCTAGTATTTTGGTGAGAATTTTTGCATCTGTGTTCATCAGGGATATTGGTCTGTAATTCTCCTTTTTGATGGGGTCTTTGTCTGATTTTGGGATCAAGGTAATGCTGACCTCATAAAATGAGTTTGGAAGTTTTCCTTCCATTTCTATTTTTTGGAACAGTTTCAGAAGAATAGGTATTAATTCTTCTTTAAATGTTTGGTAGAATTCCCCTGGGAAGCCATCTGGCCCTGGGCTTTTGTTTTTTGGGAGATTTTTGATGACTGCTTCAATTTCTTTACTGGTTATAGGTCTGTTCAGGTTTTCTATTTCATCCTGGTTCAGTTTTGGTAGTTGATACATCTCTAGGAATGCATCCATTTCTTCCAGGTTATCTAATTTGGCTGGCATAGAGTTGCTCATAATATGTTCTTATAATTGTTTGTATTTCTTTGGTGTTGATTGTGATCTCTCCTCTTTCATTCATGATTTTGTTGATTGGGGTCATTTCTCTTTTCTTTTTGATAAGTCTGGCCAGGGGTTTATCAATCTTGTTAATTCTTTCAAAGAACCAGTTCCTAGTTTCGTTGATCTGTTCTACTGTTCTTTTAGTTTCTATTTCATTGATTTCTGCTCTGATCTTTATTATTTCTCTTCTCCTGCTGGGTTTAGGCTTTATTTGCTGTTGTTTCTCCAGCTCCTTTTGGTGTAGGGTTAGGTTGTGTACTTGAGACCTTTCTTGCTTCTTGAGAAAGGCTTGTATTGCTATATACTTTCCTCTTAGGACGGCCTTTGCGGCATCCCAAAGATTTTGAATAGTTGTGTTTTCATTTTCATTGGTTTCCATGTATTTTTTTCATTCTTCTTTAATTTCCTGGCTGACCCATTCATTCTTCAGTAGGATGCTCTTTAGCCTCCATGTATTTGAGTTCTTTCCGACTTTCCTCTTGTGATTGAGTTCTAGTTTCAAAGCATTGTGGTTTGAAAATAGGCAGGGTATGATTCCAATCTTTTGGTACCGGTTGAGACCTGATTTATGACCTAGGATGTGATCAATTCTGGAGAATGTTCCATGGGCACTAGAGAAGAATGTGTATTCCATTGCTTTGGGGTGGAATGTTCTGAATATATCTGTAAAGTCCATTTGGTCCAGTGTGTCATTTAGAGTCTTTATTTCCTTGTTGATCTTTTGCTTAGACGATCTGTCCATTTCAGTGAGGGGGGTGTTAAAGTCCCCCACTATTATTGTATTGTTGTTGATGTGTTTCTTTGCTTTTGTTATTAATTGCCTTATATAATTGGCTGCTCCCATGTCAGGGGCATAGATATTTACAATTGTTAGATCTTCTTGTTGGATAGATCCTTTAAGTAGGATATAGTGTCCTTCCTCATCTCTTATTACAGTCTTTGGTTTAAAATCTAATTTGTCTGGGGCGCCTGGGTGGCTCAGTTGGTTAAGCGACTGCCTTCGGCTCAGGTCATGATCCTGGAGTCCCGGGATCGAGTCCTACATCGGGCTCCCTGCTCAGCAGGGAGTCTGCTTCTCCCTCTGACCCTCCTCCCTCTCATGCTCTCTGTCTCTCATTCTCTCAAATAAATAAATAAATAAAATCTTAAAAAAAAAATCTAATTTGTCTGATATAAGGATTGCCACCCCAGCTTTCTTTTGGTGTCCATTAGCATGGTAAATGATTTTCCACCCCCTCACTTTCAATCTGGGGGTGTCTTTGGTTCTAAAATGAGTCTCTTGCAGACTGCATATTAATGGGTCTTGTTTTTTAATCCAGTCTGATAGCCTGTGTCTTTTGATTGGGGCATTTAGCCCATTTACATTCAGGTTAACTATTGAAAGATAGGAATTTAGTGCCATTGTATTGCCTGTAAGGTGACTGTTACCGTATATTGTCTGCGTTCCTTTCTGGTCTATGTTGCTTTTAGGCTCTCTCTTTGCTTAGAGGACCCCTTTCTAGATTTCCTGTAGGGCTGGTTTTGTGTTTGCAAATTCCTTTAGTTTTTGTTTGTCCTGGAAGCTTTTTATCTCTTCTTCAATTTTCAATGACAGCCTAGCTGGATATAGTATTCTTGGCTGCATATTTTTCTCATTTAGTGCTCTGAATATATCCTGCCAGTCCTTTCCGGACTGCCAGGTCTCTGTGGATAGGTCTGTTGCCAATCTAATGTTTCTACCCTTGTAGGTTACATATCTCTTCTCCCGAGTTGCTTTCAGGATTTTCTCTTTGTCTATGAGACTCGTAAGTTTTACTATTAGATGTCGGGGTGTTGACCTATTTTTATTGATTTTGAGAGGGGTTCTCTGTGCTTCCTGGATTTTGATGCCTGTTTCCTTCCCCAAGTTAGGGAAGTTCTCTGCTATTATTTGCTCCATTATACCTTCTGGCCCTCTCTCTCTTTCTTCTTCTTCTGGGATCCCAATTATTCTAATGTTGTTTCGTCTTATGGTATCGCTTATCTCTCGAATTCTGCCCTCATGATCCAGTAGTTGTTTCTCTCTCTTTTTCTCAGCTTCTTTATTTTCCATCATTTCATCTTCTATATTACTGATTCTCTCTTCGGCCTCATTTATTCTAGCACTTAGCGCCCCCATTTTTTATTGCACCTCATTAATAGCCTTTTTGATTTCTACTTGGTTGGATTTTAGTTCTTTTACTTCTCCAGAAAGGGTTTCTCTAATAACTTCCATATTTTTTTCAAGCCCAGCTAGTATCTTTAAAGTGATGATTCTGAACTCTATATCTGACATCATACTGATGTTTGTATTGAGTAGGTCCCTGGCAGTCGGTACTACCTCTTGTTCTTTCTGTTGAAGTGATTTTTTCCGTCTTGTCATTTTGTGCAGAGGAGAATAGATTAATGAGAGAACAAAATGCTAGCAGAGTAACCACATCCCCAGAAAATATACTCTAAACAAATCAGAAAAGACCTGAAGCAGTGGGAAAAGAAAGGGAAAGAGAGAAAAAAGAAAAAGAAAAAAAAGGAAAAGATAAAGATAAAAACAAAAACAAACAAAACAAAACAACAACAACAACAACAACAACAAAAAACAGAATGTGATCAAATATGATCAGGCTGGTATATAGATCAGTGCCACACACTAGATTTGGGGTGTATTTTGGTCTTTTAGAAGAAAGTGCCTCCCAAAATTTTAAAGAAAGAAAAACTTATATTTGTACAAAAATAAGGGTTGATATGATGAAGGGATGGAATATGACTGTAAAGATGGAAATTATAAAAAATTTTATAAAAGGAATTGATAAGAAGTTGTTTGAAAAAAGAAAGAAGAGGATTTAAAAAAAGTAAAAAGAAAAAATAAAGGGAGAGGATGTGATCAGGCAGGGGAATAGAAAATACCATATACTAGAGATTTAGGGTATATTTTAATCTGTTAGAAGAAACTATCTCAAAATTTTAAAGAGAGAACAACTTATATATATAAGCCAAAAATACGGGTAACTAGTATGAAGGGGTAGAATATGACTCTAAAAATGAAAAATAAAAATGTTTTTTTAAAAAAAGGGATTGATAAGATGTTGGTTGAAAAAGGGAAAAAGAAAAATTCAAAAAGAAAAAAAAGAAAAAAAGACAGTTAAAAAAAATTAACTTTGAAAGACTAAAGAATCATGGTAAAAAAGCCATGAATTCTATGTGCAGTATTCCCCTAGCGCTGGAGTTCTGCCGTTCTCATTGATCGGTAAACTTGGTCTTGGCTGGCTGTTCTTGCTGATCTTCTGGGGAGGGGCCTGTTGCCATGGTTTCCAAATGTCTCTGCCGGAGGCGGAATTGCCCCGCCCTTGCCGCCTCCCGGCTAAGTAATCTGCTTGGGTTTGCTCTCTGGGGCTTTTGTTCCCTGCGAGCTTTCCGTACAGCTTTGGAGGCGGAGAGTGAAAATGGCGGCCTCCCAATCTCCACCCTGGAGGAGCCAAGAACTTGGGGCCCCACTTCTCAGTGAACCCCCAGAGAAAAGCTGTCAGTCACTCCTGTCTCCCCGGTCCCTGGCTGCACTCCGTGCTCACCCGGCCTGTGACTGCGCATTTCTATCTCTGGCACCCGACCCTGGGTGGAGTCTCCAAACCCAGCAGATCCCTGCGGTGCACTCCCGTGCGGCTCCTCCCGGGGGAGGAAGGTGAGTCTCCCCGGATCTGCCGCTTGTCGGGTCCCTGCTGGAGGAGCAGGGGCCCGACTGTGCCGCGGATCACGGTTTATGGCCACCCCGAGCTGAGAGCCCGCGCCTGGGCTCCGCCTCTGCAGCCGGCTTCCCTGCTCCATTACCTGGGAGCTCTGCCACACTCAGGCACCCCCGGGCTTTCTGTGACCCCGAGGGTCCTGAGACCACACTCTCCCGGAGGGTTCCACCCCCCACTTAGCCACCAGAGTGACGTCCCTCGGCGGAGCAGCCTTTTAAAAGTTCCGATTTTGTGCTCCGCGGCTCTATCACTTGCCAGTAGCGGCCGACGGAGGCCCCTCCCCCACCGTCTATCCTCCCGAATATCGCCTCGGATTCACTTCTCCGCACGTCCTACCTTCCAGAAAGTGGTCGCTTTTCTGATGAGAGAGTTGTTGCTCTTCTTTTCTTCGATCTCCTGTTTGAGTTTGTAGGTGTTCAGAATGGTTTGATCCCTATCCAGCTGAATTCCTGAGAGGAGACGAAATCCAGGTCTCCTACTCCTCCGCCATCTTGCTCCCCCCCCAGGTCATGCTGTTCTTAGACATGAGATAGATGGGTAGATACCTATGAGAAAGAGAGAGAAAGAAAAAAAGATGATAGGGAGAAGACTGTCATCAGCTGCTAAAATGGGAAAATGTGCCTTCTCACTCAATTTCCAGATCTAAATCAGTTCTCAGATTTGGAACTCATTAATTAAAGCCCATGGTTCCCTTGTGAAAGAAGCCTACAATGCCACATGAAATTTATACAGTAAATATACCCTTGATTATTCTCCAAAGGGACATGGAATCATTCCCTGGGTAACTGACACTAAGGAATTGGAAAATCCAGACATTTCTAGAACAGTTAGGTATCAGGTCTGAGCTGACAGTGATGCCATGGGATCTGAAACAACACCATGGTTCTCCATTAAATGGGAGCTTCTGGAGGCCAGGCAGAATTTGGCTCAAGTCCATTTCACAGTGTATCAAATTATCTTTGTTCCTAACCTGTTGTTATTTCCTTGGTCCATGTGTACATTACTGAGAGAGAAGTATTTTGCAGCTGGCATTATGGTCTATGGAATAAGAGCCACTCGGTCATCAAGAGCCAAGTAGAACCCCAGAAATCACACTCCTATCCTGAGGAAAATTATAAATCAGAAGTAATACTATATTATGAGAAAAATTGCTGAAATTAATACCAGTATCAAAGACAGAGGATGTGGGATTGATGGTTCACATAATATTTCCATCTAATTCAACTATATGTATCCTGCAAAAAATGAAATGGATCCTGGCAGATGTATATATTATTATAAATTTATCCAAGTGGCAACCCCAATCACAGCTACTGCATCCTACCATCTGCCATAGTAGCTACTGTTGTGTCTACTGCTTGGTTAAGTGGTAATAAATTAACACAGGCTTTGGCACTTGTTACAGGGCTACTGATCTTGCAGATAAATATATATTTTTTCCAATTCTTTTTACTAAGGAGGATCAAGTTTGGTTTTTATTCACATGGTAAGAACAGAAGTTCACATTTACTCACTAGCCCAGGGATGCTAACTGTCCTGCTCTCTGTCATAGTGGAGAATTCAGGTATCTTGATCATCTTGATAAGCCATAGAACATGCTACTAGCCCAGTACACTGATGACATCATGGTAGTCAGACTTGGTGAGTAGGAAGTGGAAAGTATAGAAGATATGCTAGTAAGACGTTATATCAAGAAGGTGGAGATAAGCCTCATGAAGATTCAAGAGACTCCACAGTTTTGGAGCCCTAGTGATCTGTAACATGCCACAACATCTTTCTATGACTAAGGACAAATTTGCACTTTGTCCCTGACAGTCCTTTGATAGAGGTACTGTGTTTGATAGGTCTCTTCTGGTTTTGGAGGTAGTATACACTGAAACTGAAAATACTGCTCTGACCCATGTATTTGGTGACTTGGAAGCTATCCATTTTGGATGAGGACAAGAGTAAGATGGGATTCTGCAGAAGATCCACCCTGAGGTGCCTAGCCACTTGGGCCTTATGATCCAGTGGATTTGACAAAGGTAAAAAAAAGAAAGTTTTTGTGCAAATTCTCTGATAAGTTTCTAGGATTTAGAGGTAGAGGAACTGGTTTCAATTTTAACAAAAATTTCTGCCATTATCTTGGATCATACTAGAAACTGATAACCTGACCATGGGATGCTAAGTGACTATGGCACTGGGGTTTCTTTTCCTTTCTCAGATCCATCATTTCATAAAGTTGGGCAGGTGCAAAAACAGCATTTGGATTTCAGCCTGTGCATATCCATAATGTACT
This sequence comes from Mirounga angustirostris, assembly GCF_029215605.1. Lineage (NCBI taxonomy): Eukaryota > Metazoa > Chordata > Mammalia > Carnivora > Phocidae > Mirounga > Mirounga angustirostris. The sequence goes on along the minus strand of NW_026991720.1, from coordinate 82,876,356 downwards.
AGTAAATCACACAAACAGGTAGCCAGACTTCTGTGCGCTGATACTTCTAGCTCAACTTATATTTTTGGCCTTAAGAGGTATTCGGTATTCCCAATAATCAACTAACACAGAAGAAAGGAATCTAGGGTGATGCAAAGGTGGATTGATGTGATATGCTAATGCGAAACTGAACAGAACTGATGTCAGTCCTTATGCTGGTGGACAAGTAAGCAATAAAAAAGGGGGGGTTAACATATTAGTTGTGGTAATCAACTCTAATTACCAAAATAGGCTATAGCGCCTACATAATGAAGGTACAGAGGAATTTATGAGCTTTTATGCCCATGATAACTATAAATGGATAACGGCAGCAACCATGGTTAAAGTGTTTTGATATCTATTTTTGTGTAAAATTTAGTGGCTTAAAACAAAAATATGTTATTTTGTTTATGAATTTATAATTGGGGCAGAGCTCAGCAGGGACAACTTATCTCTGCCATATGAATTCTCTGCAGTCTCAATTGGGATGACTTGAATATATAGGGATTGGAACAGTTGGGAACTGCCCATGCATTTCTCTCTGTGTACTTTTGGGGACTTATGTGATTCAAAGCCTCTGAATGTCATCTCTCTAGCATATGATCCTCAAGGTAGTTGGATGTCTTCCATGGTGGCTCAGAGCTCCAAGACTGAGTGCCCAAGAGATCAAGGCAGAAGGTGCAACACCTTTTATGACCTAGTCTTCGAAGTCATGAATTATCACTTCTGCCATATTCTATTGGTAACACAGGAACAGTCATAATGAAATGCATGAGGACACTACACTAGAGCTTAAGTAGTGGGAAATGTGGGTCACTGTGGGTCTATATTGTCGGATGGCTATTACACAAAGAAAAGAAAACAAAGGGCTTACCACTAAGAAGTAAAGTTTCTCAAACTTGGCAGTTTCCCTGCCAAGCATGCACCTCAGCCAAAGAGATGGCCAACAGTGAAAAAAATGTAAAATGAGTGGTGGAGAAGAAAGGTGATGGATATATATCAATTATGGTTTTGGAACTTGTTGCAGTACTAGCACTTTTGTTAGTTTCACTAACCCTCTTACTTTAAATAGTTTTGGTGCTTGAATCTGGCAACCATTTTGAGAGACTCTGATTGATTACTCTTGTGCTTTCCCTCTTGGGGAAGAAAGAAAGGATGCTCTAATTAAGACCATTTTCTTGGAGCACCTGGGTGGCTCAGTCAATTAAATGTCTCACTCTTGGTTTCAGCTCAGGTCATGATCTCAGGGTTGTGAGATTGAGCCCCATGTCAGACTGTATGCTAAGCAGGGAGGCTGCTTGAGATTCTCTCTGCCTCTCCCTCTGCCCCTCCCCATCTCTCTCTCTCTCAAATGAATCTTTTAAAAAAATTTTTAAAAAATCATTTTCTCTAATCACAGTAAGGTAAAACTACAAATCAATTATTAATATAAAAATCCATAGAGAAAGCAATAAATACCATCTCTCAGAGTCTCATTTTGTGCATAGGTAATTTAGAAGTTGGCCAAGAACATGAATAATTATGCAGATTTGGGGGGCTTTTTTCCTGCAATTCTTTCCACTTCAGTCCCAGCCACTTCAGCAGCCTTACATTCAAATCTGTGTTTCCTGCTCAGTTAGACTTCCACTGTCTGTACTCTATTTCCCTTTGCTGTGGATTGAAAAATACCTTCAGACAGAAAACAGGGGAGAATAGAAGACTCACTTCATATACTTTTCTTCTCTTAAAGATTGTAGGCCTGGATTGGTTCTGCCCAACTCCTGCAAACAATTGCTTTATATATGTTAATCAGCGTTTATAGTTATTTAAGGATAATAGGGTAAACCTGATAACACCTAATCCATCACGGCCTTCCAAAACATGTTGCATATCTTGCTTTAGACATGCTATCCTCAAATACAAAAATATAGTTGTTTTACATGCTTTGTTAAATTTATAAGATGTTATCACTGTTAAACTTATTTTTTTCTTTTCACAGTCAACATTATATGTATTTTAAAATCTATTCTTTTTTTATATACAGTTAATTGGTTTGTTTCTTCTGCCTAATGCACATCATTCTATTATAATGCAGGTACTATATGTTATCAACTAATTTCATAAGCATTCAATAGCTAAGTTATTCCAATTCTTTACTAGAACAATGCTATGGTCAACATCTTTAATATATATCTCTTCATTCTTCTCATTAATGAGATTAGGATAACTTTACATAGTAATTTAAGTTTTTACTTCTGTTATTTTTTCCTTTTTTTAAATTTTTTTATTTTTTTGCTGGGTTCTGTGGAAGTCACTGGATATGTTATGTATGAATTCTTATTATTTATTCATTGTAAATATGTAATCCCTGACTACCACTTTAATCTCAGTCTTGTTACTTTAATGGATTCTGTGATATGTCACTCAGATCCTTCTTCAGGACCAGAGGGCTTATTCTCCCAGTGATGAAAAAAGATACTTGCAGAGAGCCCATAATAATCATTAGGAACTGCCTTGGCTAAAAAATATTATCTCACCCAAATTCACACTCCCTTCCTAGGGACAATTCAGGGATGACCTGGGACCAGTCAGTGTAGGGATGTTTGGGTTCAGCCTCTCTCTAGCTTTAGAAAAAAAGCTTTTACTGATACTGCATCAGAGCCCTACATTTCCCTCTAACCCAACCCTGCTTTGTTCCCCTTCTCTTCCTTTCACAGGGTTGACTTCAAGAACACTCCAGAATAAATCTGCTCTTTCTTATGGTCTTTCTCCCAGCAGCACAACCTGTGGGTGACATTTATTCGTAGAAATTCTTTCTTGCATTGCCCAATTCTCATATGAGTCAAATTACGTTGGCTTTTCTCTTGTGATTTGGGCTTTTCTATCTTGCTCTGGTAAACATAATCTGTGGTTCACTTAATTCCTTCACTTCCATTAGAGGTCTTTTATCCATTTGGGGTTATTTATTTATTTATTTATTTATTTATTTATTTATTTATGTAAAGGTATGTGCTAGAGGTCCAATTTTATTTTTCTTTAAATAGTAAGTTAAATTTCTAGTTTCATTTACAAAAATATCCATCATCTCTTCATGGTTATGTAATCTAACTTCTATCACATAACAAGTGATCTGTTTAAATCCTTGTTTTTCTATTCCTTCAGTCAATCAATCCCTACCTGCACTAGTACCACACTGATGGTTTTATCATTTGGTGCTGTGATCTTACTATCCAATAGTATGAATTTCCTATCTTTGTTCTTTTTGAACCGTATTCACGGAAATTTATCTTTCTGTATAAACTTTGGAAGACATTTGTCAAGTTTCTCCCAAAATTTAGCAGTGGTGTTGAATTGAATAATGATGAACTTATAGATTTGATGACAATTAAAATCTTTAAAATTTTATCCATTGTATTCATGAGTGTATTATATCTCTCCATTCATATCTACTTCGATATTTTTTAATAGAATTTTTAAAAAATCTCACTAAATCTCTCAGGCAATCTCTGCTAGATTATTTCCTAGGCAATTGATAGCTTTCATTGTTATCACAAATAGCATCTATTTTCCATTTCATTTTCTAATTACTTATTGCCAGTGAAGAAAATCTGTTGAATATATTTGAAGGATGATTTACTGAGCTGACAGATAAGATTGAAGGACTCTTTGAGAGGTTATTAGCAGGGAATAAAGAGATGGAATGAATGGAAAAAAAAGTCAAAAGATATGGAGACTTATAATAGAAATATCCATCTAGAAGGAGAGAGAAGATACACATATAAAGAAAATATTTGAAGAAAAATATACTGATTATTTAAATTAATGAAAGATGTAAGACTTCCATTTAAAAGGGTACATAAAGAACTGAACAAGACATATAAGTGGAAGAAAAACTTTCTTATATGGATATATTATAGCAACTTTTAAGATTATTAAAAACAAAGGAGGGGTGCCTGAGTGGCTCAGTCTGTTAAGGGTCCGACTCTTGATTTTGGCTCAGGTCATGATCTCAGGGTCATGAGATCAAGCCTCACATCAGGCTTTGAGCTGGGGTTGGAGCTTGCTTAAGACTCTCTTCCTCTCCCTCTGCCCCTCTCCCCCACCCCCCATGCACGTGTACTCTTAAAAAACAAAAAACAAAAAAACCCACAAAGGAAACCACTTAAAATTTTCAGAAGGAAACTAAAACTTATCTTTCAGAGGGAAACTAAAATCCAATACCTATTAACCTCGACAACAGCAACACTGAATACAAGAAAGTTTACAAGGAAAAGGATTTGAATCTGATATTGTATTCAGCTAAAGTATCACTTCAATGTTAGAGCCAAAATAAAGATATCACTTATCAGAGAATCTAGTAACATGAAAAATCTCTTTAAAAGAATTCTTAAAATTCTTAAATGTTTAACTTTTGAAAAGAAGGAATTGATTTCATAAGCAAGAAATTGCTATGAAGGGCTGAATGTGTAAAAATAAGTAGAATTTACTGGTGTGTGAAAAAGTAATAATTTAATCACTTATATAAGCACAAAAATCTAAAACTAAAACTTGTTAGGGGAAGAGTGGAAGATGGGAGAGGGAACTGTATTAACATTTTTTTCCTGTTCAGGGTGAAACATAATTATTCACAAAGTTATAGATATTGATAAGGAAACATAAACAAAATATTAATCTGTTTTATTCCCCCCTGATTAGAACATTGATGAGGACATAGTCAATGGTAAAAAAAAGTATTTGTTGAGAGAATCTTAACGAATTAATGACCATCAAAATAATAAAAATAGAATGCATATATAATTAGTTCATAAAAAACATCTAATTAAAATCAGGGAAATGGGAAACAAAATTAATTGCAGTAGATAGAAAACATCTAGTACAATAGTAACAAATTAATTTATGGTAAAACTTATTAATTAAAATAAGGAAAACAATAATAAAAAGACAATGACTCTCAGATTGTATTAAAAATAAAAGTTAGCAGTGTTGTCTAAAAGATACTCATTTAAAACACACATACACAATAAAATGCAGAAAAAAATTGATAATGAAGGCATGGAAAAGATATATCTTAAAAATATCAACTAGAAATTTTAATATAAGAAAAAGAGAAAAGGTTAAAATGAAAATTATCATCAAAGAGATGTTAAATATGCATAAAAAAGTAAGCTGAGACTATAGCCTCTTATTATAAAAAGGAATAACATCTGATATGGAAAGGCATAGTAAACAAACACACATTTTATGGAAATGGGTATATGATACTTGGAAAACTATAAAGGTAGAGATGATTTCAATGGTATTACTAAGTTAGATGTACTAGATATATGTCTAGAACTTGATATCAAATGAACATTGAATACATATTTTCAAACACACAGGAAACATTTACCAATGATGGTCATATACCCAGTTCCACAAAGAAGTTTCAAAATATTTCAAATAATTAGCAACATACCATCTATATTCTATAACTACAATATGATAAAATTAGAAATCAAACAAGAATATTTAGGAAAAATTCCCTATCTCTAAAAACTAACATATTACCATTCGCCCATTGATTTAAGGCTGAAATTACATGCTAAAACGTGAAATTCTTACATTTGAATGACAATGAAAACACTGAGTTGAAGTCTGTTTGCTGCTGAAATGTAGAGAAAATGTACCAAAGTATGAACATTAAGCAGAATATAAGAAAGATGAAAAAAAAGAAAGATGGAAAACAAATTAGCTAAAATCTGAATAAGCTAGGAAAAGAGCAACAAACTAAATTCAAAAACAAAAGGAAAAGAGAGAGCACATAAAAATAAGGATAAAGTTATGACAAAAGAAACAATGAAAAATAAGGTTATGTGAAAACACTAAGAAACAAACTTCTAGTGATACCAATAGAGTAAAAAAAGAAGAGAGAAGAAGCAAATAAACAATAGCAGAATGCAAAAGAGTATAAATAACTAAATATAAGCAAAATTCTACAAGTGTGTAATGAACCAATATACACCAAAAATAGAAAGTTTTGATGAAATTGATATATTTCTGGAAATAATGATCACAACTCCCCTTCTCCCAGAAAAAGTCAAGGCCAGATGTTATTAGGTGTAAGTTCTGTAAGTTTTCAAGAAACAAGTATCATACAATTTTTTTCCTCAAAAAATAGAAAAATTGGAAAGTTGTCCAATTCATTTCATTAGGTTAATATAATCTGGGTACTCAAACTCAGTAACAGTACAGGAGAACAAAACTGTTGGTCAATTTCATTCATGAACATAAAAGCAAAGATCCTATCAGCTAATTATATCTAACAGGGCATTAAAATTAGCTAATTTGTGGCCAAGTAGAGTTAATCTAAGGTATGTAGGGATTTTCAGCTTGGAAAGTTATTAATGCAATTAATAACCACCACATCAAATGATCAAAATATTAATCTTTTAATTTGGGCTGAGAAAGTACTCAATATGATTTTTTACACAGTTAAGATAAAAATTCTTAGCAAAGGAGGAGAGAGAAAGACACTTTCTTAAAAAAACAACAACAATAAAAAAGGGTATTTACAGTATATCTACAGAAATCATCACATTTAATGGAGACATTTTAGTTTTGTTTCCTTTCATGTGGGTGTCAAGACAAGGATACATGCTATCTCCACTATAGTTCACATAGACCTGAGATCCTGCACAAGACATTAAAATATAAAGAGACTAGAAAGAGAAGGTACACATATGATATCTTCATGCAATGCCGAAGAGAATTTATAAACAAGATTAATATGAATTTTTTTAAAAGATTAATATGAAAATTAAGTTAATTTAAGGGCTGAAGAAATAATACATATCCATATGGCCACTATCCCAGAAATGAAAAGTGCTATCATTTTTTCAAATTTGTTCCAATTTTTTAAATAAAATTAAATCCTTTCAAGTTCCTTTTTTTAAATAAAAAGGATACATATATAAAAAAATTCATCTCAGCATTGTGTGCTGGCAAAAACAATCTGAAACAATCTCTTTTACATTAAAAAGTTAAGGCTGGAAGAGCAATAATTACCTAATCTCTCTCTCTGCTCTATAAAAAATTTCAATTAACTCAGTCCAGATTTTTTCCCCAAAATTCTTCTAGCTTAGCATCTACTATTTCTTTCTCACAATCACCATGTATTCAGGGAGACATATGCATTTCTAATATTAAGAGTTTATAAGAAAGGGACATCTGGGTGGCTCAGTTCGTTGGGCAACCGACTCTTGATTTTGGCTCAGGTCATGATCTCAGGGTCTTGAGATCGGGTTCTGCGCTGGGCATGGAGCCTGCTTGGATTCTTTCTCCCCCTCTCCCTCTTCCCCTCTTTTGCCCCCCACACCTCTCCCCCTCCACTGCCTGCACTCTTTCTCTCCTAAAAAAAAAAGTTTATAAGAATAATTTTTATCTTAAAATCAGAAGGAGTTGATTTATTAAGAAAGACCTCTTAGTTGTACTTGAAATGCTGCTTTCCCTCTCCCACAGTACCTTGTGCTCTTCCTTTCCAACCTGGGCCTGACACAATAGTACCCACAAAGAAGGGTGGCAAGAAGAAGAGCTGTTCTGCCATCAAGGAGGTAGTGACCAGAGAATACACCATCAACACTCACAAGCGCATCCATGGAGTGGTTTTTAAGAAGGTACCCCTCAGGCACTCAAAGAGATCTGGAAATTTGCCATGAAGGAGATGGGAACTCCACATGTGTACCACCAGGCTCAACAAAGCTGTCTGGGCCAAAGGAATAAGGAATGTTCCATATGGTATCTGTGTGCAGTTGTCCAGAAAATGTAACTGAGGATGAAGATTGACCAAACAAGCTCTGTATGTTGGTTACCTATGAGCCTGTCACCACTTTCAAAAATCTGCAGTTAATGCAGATGAGAACTAACTACTAATTGTCAAGTAAAGGTTAAAACTGGAAAAAAAAAAAAAAGACTACTTAAAGGGGATATTGAATGGATACTAATGAACAATATAAATATCTTTTTTGAAAAAATCTTTACTTGAAGCTGATTTATAGTTTTAAAAGATCAAAATTGCATAATATAAAAATTCCACACCCACACTTCTGGCCAGGATTTTTTAGATCTTCTTCTCTAATAAATTTCAAATATTTTGAATACATTTCTAAACAAAAATTCAAATCACTTGAAGCCTTTCAAGAATGTAACTAGCCATTCTAGAAGAAAATATAAATAAGAGACAATGGGCAAAGTCTAGATCAGCACTGTCCAATGGAAATATAATGCTAATCATAAATGTGAACCACATATATAAATTTAAATTTTTCAGTAGCCATTTAAAAATGTTAGAATAAATAAATAAAATTAATTTTAATAACATTTTAACCTAATATATAAAAATATTAGTATTTAACCCATAATCAATATAAAAATTAGTATTGACATATTTGACATTCTTAATATCAAAATTTAAAAAATCTATTGTGTATTTTACACTTATACGACCATCTCAGTCTGTGCTATCCACATTTCAAGTGCTCAGTAGCCTCACATGGCTAGTGGCTATCGTATTGGATAGGACAGATGTAAAGAATGCCTTGATTAATATGCATTTATTAACATGATGGATATAGTATGCTAATCTGGTAAAAGCAAACACCAACATTTAGGAACTTCTATTATGTGCTTAAAATTATGTTAAGCCTATTATATGAATTATCTTATTTAATGCACTGTAAACCTATGGAGAAAAAAATACTAATGTTACTTATATTAGTTCCATTATATGATTGAGAAACTTGGGATTAAAAACATATCCCAATGGACCACAGCTAACACCAGGCAGAGAAAGAATTGAGCCAGGCTTACCTGCTTTCTAAGCTTATACTTTTAATTATTTCATACTATACTTGTTGTAGTTTGGAGGATCCTGGCACTAGGGTGATGCCTATGGAGGGGGAAATAAGTGGAGTAGTTTGAGAAATATTCAAATAATAAAAGCAGCTGGACTTGGTGATGGGTTATATATGTAGGTTGAGGGAGAGGGAAATATCTAGGATGATGGTTGTTCGCTTGAGCAGATGGTCAGATTGTGTGACTATTGCTAAGATAAAGAATATTGGAGAAAGGCAGGTGTTTGAGAAAAGATTCTAAGCACTCCATACTTCAGATTCTGAACATTCCTATCATCTTTTTAGTTACATTAAGCCTCTACTTGGAAATGTGATTTTAAAATGTCCTCTTAATTCTACTGGTTATTGCACGGACCAGCCTAGAAAAAGAGAAAAATAAGGTGTCAGAATAATATAAAAGAAAGCCTCCATGATAACTTTCTTTTACAAATAGGAAGAACAGCTAATACAAACAAGAAAACAATTTATAACTTATTTGGACTCAACAAATTTTTTCTAGATTAATAATATAGATTAAATTTATGAAAAAATTAGAAAATTATAATTGTTAACAGGTTTAAAATTTAGGGGATAAAAATAGATGAATGCCCCAATGAATGGATTCAAAATAATACCACTTAAATACTGATGTATTCTGTCACATCTTTCTAGCAGATTTCTACTGTGAAACCTTTCTAGTAATGGGTGAAATCTGTAAAAAAAACCAGTAAGATGAAGCTCAGCAAGAGCTTTTGTGGTATTTATGTTCAATATGGATGACAACTCCTATAGACACTATGGATTAGAGGAAGGGACACCAGTTTATTCCACTGTTGTTTAAAAAGCGATTATTTATGCCTCTCCTCAATTTCTTTAGTCTGGCTACTTCATCTTAATTGAAGGATGTTCTCATTCTTTGCTCCTATAAATTTGAATCCTTCAAAAATGAGGCTGAATTACAATCTTCACATTTAGTTTGTTAAGGTAGGGAAAACCACCGCTGTGTCTGAGAACAGGGAAGGGAAAAAATTGCGGGGAAAAGGCTCAAGTTTTGGAACAGTAGTTGTGGAGACCAGGACTGGGAGGTAACAAAATTTTGTTAAAAAGATTGTTAAACTCTGCTCAGGGCTGTAATGTATATGTGTGTGTCAGAAGAAACAGAAGAAGGAAATCATCAACTGAATCTGAGCCTCAAAATTTAAACAGTAAAATGAAGAACGTCCCCAGGTATTGTGAAACAGGAAGTGATAGGGCCTCATAAGTCTTATAGTTTCCTTTGCGTTTGCTAAGGGTATACTTATTAACTGATTTCAGAGAAATTAAATAAAAGGCTTTTCTTTTCTTTTTTTTTTTTTTAAAGATTTTATTTATTTATTCATGAGAGACAGAGAGAGAGAGGCAGAGGGAGAAGCAGGCTCCCAAGGAGCAGGGAGCCCGATGTGGGACTCAATCCCAGGACCCTGGGATCATGACCTGAGCCGAAGGCAGACGCCCAACCATCTGAGCCACCCAGGTGCCCTAAAAGGCTTTTCTTAATAAAAGTTTCTCAGGGAAGAGTTCACCTCAAGAGTAATATTTAGCCAAAATCACATTCATAAATAATGGATTTTGCTTTGTTTCTTTAGCTCTCAATCTACTGTTGTCATGTCTGTTGTTTGCTTCTTTTTTTTTTTGAGATCTATTTATTTATTTGAGAGAGAGAATGAAAGAGAGAGTGAGAGAGTGAGCGGGGATGGGGGGAAGGGTAGAAGGAGAGGGAAAGAGAGAATCTCAAGCAGACTCCCTGCTGAGCACAGAGCCCAACAGAGGACTTGATCTCATGATCCTGAAATCATGACCTGAGCTGAAATCAAGAGTCGGACACTCAACCAACTGATCCACCCAGACACCACTCTGTTGTTTGCTTCTTACGGCAGTAATCTTTAGTACTGAAATTTAGTCTAAAATGAGACAGTCATTTTCATTCAGTGACTACATAAATAGTGACACACTGTGGAAGGTGAGGCATCCTGGACCCACACTTCAAACTCCAGTGTGACACTGCAACTTTCTTCCTGTTGCACCAGAGTAGATTTTAACCAGAATGACCCAGGAAACTGAAATGATCAGAGGAGTACTTTCTGAAAGTTACTTGGGAGTAGGACATAGGATGGACTGAGACCAGTGAAGACACACTGTATAATAGTCTAAATATGAGGGTACCACTACCTGGGCAGTAGTGGTGATGATAGAAAAGAAATATTAGTTAAAAAAAAAAGTTATGTTAGGATTCTGAAAAGCTGATTTATTTAATGTGGGCATTGGGGATAAGGAAGATGTGAAACATGATACAGGTAGAACCTAATATGTGATAATGATGGTCCCATTGGTAGGAGAACCTGGATTGCATAGAAAGGTGTTGGAGTAATGCAAAGGAGATTAGACAGTGTTGTTGACTGTATTCTACTCCCTTTAGGTTTTCCTTTTGTGTTGCAATGGCAACAGACAGGACAATGGATGTAACATAGATATCTTGAGATTATGTATATTTGTCACCATAGCAGTCAGAGAAATGACAGGCATGAGTAATACTCAAGATGTGCTAAATTTTCAGGTTGCATGTACTCTTTTATCCATCAGCTTAAACTTTCCTCCTATTATCTCACTCTCTGACCTCTTACACACCTTTCAACTCTGTAAGGATAACAAAACAAAACTCTATTATCATCCTTATGATACATCTCATATATATGTGAAATCTCCTAGTGTCTTACTAAGACATATTCTTCTTATAAACTGAGAAACTTATTTATATGGATCCAATCGCTTCTTGGCCTTTTGGCTAAGATCAAGTGTTATTTATATGGATCCAATACAATAAATTTTTACCAAAGAATCTAATGGCAAAACATTCTTGAGCATACAAAACTTTTTCCAAGGAACTCATCAATTCCTGCCCAGTTTCATATGTTTTTCTAGATGTCTTATCTCCCTATATATATAGAAGGCTACATTTACATCTTTTCACTTCCTACTCTCCCAATCACTATATCCTAACACCTGTAGTAATATTTAGCTGGCATTTGTAATGTTAGGATTAAATTAGAGGAGAGAAGTCAGAAGTATAGTTTTGAGATTCATTTGCATAGTAATTTGAGTCACTTGGAAAGATAATGAACAGAGAAGAGGGGAGATTAGTGCACAGAGAAAAGAAGAAAGTCAAGGATGGAACCTTGAGGAACTGCCCACATTTTGTGGCATTGAAGAGTGGGGAACGACCCCGTGAAGGGGAGAGAGGCAAAAGAAAGATGAATACCAAGGTATTCTAATGTCATAGGTAAGACAGGTGTTTCAAAAGGTGGTGGTGGAATGTACAATTTTCTCTTTCTGAGCATACGAGAGATAGGCCCTGAGAAAGATCATTGATAACTTCTGATAAAACAGGTTTAGTGTAGTGTTGTGGGAGAAAATCAAATTGAAAAAGGTTAGGGATAAATGGTTGATAAACAGAGGCATTAGCTTGATAGTTTGTAAAAACTCATAGATCAGCTGTAGAAGCCTCACAGACCACATTAATGTGTTCTTTTATCACAGAGAATAATTTGAAACTCTTCATACCACATTAGTCAGAAACTGGGTTTTATTCTATTACTATCAATCTATTGTACAAGTTAAGGCAAGCTATTTTTAACTACTTCCACTTTCTTTCCTAAATTTAGCCTCAATACCCAAATGAAATGATATTAGGATGATGTTTATGCACCAGTGGAAAAAAGGGGTATTTGATTACCATTTAATGGCTATCTAATATAATATTTACAAGAAAATATAATTTTTAAATATTTGAAAGACTGCTACATAAATATTAACTAACCAAAAAATCTTTGATCAGATGGTGAGAACAGATTTTTTACTTTAGAAAATATGCTCATTTTCAGGTTACTATGAAAAATACTCTCAAGATACTCAGAGAAGACATATTCCCTGCTTACAAGGATCTCATAATCAACTAAGAATATAAAGTTGGACTGCTAAATATGTACTGTTACAGGCAGAATGAATTTGTCCCCATTCCCTAGTCCATGAGGTTTCTATGAATATCCTCATACAGGCTCTATTTTACCGTTAGTAAATGGTGGGGACATTTTTTTCTTTTTTTTTTTTTTAAAGATTTTATTTATTTATTTGACAGAGAAAGACACAGCAAGAGAGGGAACACAAGCAGGGGGAGTGGGAGAGGGAGAAGCAGACTCCCTGCCGAGCAGGGAGCCCGATGCCGGACTCGATCCTGGGACTCCAGGATCATGACCTGACCCGAAGGCAGTCGCTTAACCAACTGAGCCACCCAGGCGCCCCAAGGTGTGGACATTTCTTAACTAAGAATTATATTAACTCTGTTGTAAAAGATAGGGCAATTCTTAAGCTTTTGCTAGCACTCAATTGCCAAAAAAGGCCATTAAAAGCTGATGGTTTTACTACAGGGTAGCTGTGGTGAGTCTCACATTTCTTACACACAAAAAAGAATCTTGACATGGTTTAGAAGCAGGAGGATGTACTAAATGGGTACTGACACCATTCACATTACAATGTAAGCAATTTCTCCACTGTGAATGGAGTATTTGGAGTAGTTAATGTTGTTTTGAGAAAATGTTCCTCTTTTTTTAATAGGACTCTGGGTGTATTATTACTGAAGATTGATATATATCCTCAGATGGCATACATGTATAGATGTGTAAGTGTGTGGGTATATGTGTGTGTGCATGCACTTGGTACAATACTTGGTGACAAGGAAGAATGAGAAGTTATGTACCACTGACTGAGAGACATTGGCCTCTCAATGCCCATTCTGGAATGTTCTTCTGTAGTCCACCTGCTCCAAATCATGGTATTATTACTCACTAATTTAGATTTTGAGAATTATATTACTACAAATTATCATGCTCAGTTTGCATTGCTGAGAGAGAGGGCAAGAAGACATATTTAGCTTCTGAACCTAAAGACTGTTACTCCTTCCTTACAATCTCTCTTGACAGTGAGTCAGCAGAAGGGTAATTTTAAAGATTTTATTTATTTATTTGAGACAGAGAGAATGAGAGAAAGAGAGCACATGAGAGGGGGGAGGGTCAGAGGGAGAAGCAGGCTCCCTGCCGAGCAGGGAGCCCGATGCGGGACTCGATCCAGTGACTCCAGGATCATGACCTGAGCCGAAAGCAGTCGCTTAACCAACTGAGCCACCCAGGCGCCCGCAGAAGGGTAATTTTAAAAAGGCTTCACTGTTTTTATGCTACCATTCCCTTAATTCCCCACAAAAATCACCAAAGGGTATAAGGAAATAACCAACTTCAGTAACTTCTTGGTGGCTAAATAAAAGCAGTCACAATGTAGGAAGTTTAAAATCATTGACAAAATATGACATTATCTATACGGTTTCCAAAAAACTTATGGTTTCACATGATGTCTCCTCACAGGTTAAAGAAAATGGTTTCCCTGTCTCAAAATCATTTGTTTTATCTCTCTTCTTTTCAAATAAAGAGATAAAAATGCATAGAGATGCATCAAGAAACAATAGTGTCTATGGATAAAGAAGGAAATACTTTGCATGCTAAGGAAGCTAAACATTCTCTTTTCTATCTTTTGTTCTTTATATGAATGATATGATTAAAATATGTTCTCAATAGGGAGATAGCATAAAAAAAGTGTCTCAGGGATTTAGCCTTTAGAGCTACATTGCCTAGACTTTCATTCTACCCTAGTTCTTTCACTGCTCAGATATGTGGTCTTGTGCATGTATCTATTTTCACATTAACAAAATTGGAATAATAATAGTATGTACCTCAGAAGTTGTTTGGAGGTTGATATTAATTCATGTATGAAAAACATTTAGAATATAAATTATTTATTAATTTGCTCTTATCATTTTCTTAAATATAGGCATAGAAGAGGAATTGTCCTTTGATCTATGGATCCTTAATATTATCTGCATTTCTAAGTAAATGCCTTAGTAGAGTCATATATTTATATATTTTGGAAGAATTCACATGTGATGAGAATTATGGTTCTGTGGAAATTTGGACATTCAATGAAATCTATCCCTAAAATTATAGTCTTTGGGGGAGGAAATCCTTCCCCCACCCCAATTTTATCCATAGTTTTTTAGCTATCTGGTTCTTCTCTTCTTTTTTAAATTGACTTTGGCCATTTAATTTTTTCCTGGAAATTGTGCATTTCATCATTGTATTAGTTTGCAAAGGCTGCCATAACAAAGTAGCAGAAATTGGGTGGCTTAAACAACAGAATTTGTTTGTCTCACTGTTCTGGTAGGTTAGAAACCTGAATCAGCAGGGCTGGTTCTTTCTGAGGTCCACGAGGGAAGCATCTATCCCAGGTCTCTCTCCTTTACTGTAGATGGCTGTCTTCTCCCTGAGTCTCTTCATATCATCTTTCCTCTATGCTTATCTCCTCTTCCTATATCATTCTATTTGTAAGGACACTAGTCATATTGAATTAGGGGCCCATCCTACCCAGCTTTGGCCTCATTTTAACTAATTACATCTGCAAAGACCCTATATCCAAATAAGTTCACATTATGAAATATTGGGGGTTTCCTAACATATGATTTTTATGGGGACTCAATTTAACCCACAGCAATTAGTAATGTCAAATATTTTCTTATTGTGTTTTAAATAGTATTTTAGTATTAAAAAGTCTTCCTTATTTGTTTTAAAGATTTTTTATTTATTTATTTGAGAGAGAATGAGATAGAGAGAGAGAGCATGAGAGGGGGGAGGGTCAGAGGGAGAAGCAGACTCCCTGCCGAGCAGGGAGCCCGATGTGGGACTCGCTCCCGGGACTCCAGGATCATGACCTGAGCCAAAGGCAGTCACCTAACCAACTGAGCCACCCAGGCGCCCAAAAAGTCTTCCTTATTTTTATTTGATTTCTCCTCTAATTTATTTAATACATTTGTAATCATTTTCTCATAGAGTATTTCAAAAGTATGCATAAATAGGAAGAATAGTATAAGCAACTGCCATATAACTATCACCCACTATCAACAATTATCAACTCATGACCAATCGTTTTAAGATTTTTTTTATTTGAGTGTAGCTGAAACAAAAGGTTACTTTAGTGTCAGGTGTACAGCATAGTGGTTCCACAAGTTTGTACATTATGCTATGCTCACCACAAGTATAGCTACCATCTGTCACCGTATAACCCTGTCACAATATCATTGGCTATATTCCTTATGCTGTGCCTTTTGTTTCCATGACTTAGCCACTCATGGCCGATCTTGTTATATGTACACTTCTGCCCTCTCCAGTCATATGCATTTTTGAAGTAAATCCCAGATATTTTATTATTTTATCTGATAATGGTTTTACGTCTCTAAAAAAATGAGAACTTTAAAAACATAGCCACAATAGTAACATTATACTTAATATTATCAAAAAATAAACAGTAATTTCTAAATATCATCAACTATGTAGTCAATTAAAATTTCATCAAATGCCTGAAAAATGCTTTTTGGTTTTGTTTTGTTTTGTTTTTCTCATTTCCTCTGCCCTTCCCTCCCTTTCTTCCTTTCTATAGTTCAGGAGTCAGCAAACTTTTTTTATGTAAAGGACCAGAAAATAAACATTTCAGGGTTTGTTAGCCACATACAGTTTTCATTGTATATATTATTTTGTTTACTGTTATAAACATTTAAAAATGTAAAAGCTTTTTTAAGCTTGTAGACTGGAAAAACAGGTCACAGGCTAGATCTGACCTATAAGCTACAGTTTGCTGACTTCTGTATAGTTGAACTATACAGAACTGGCATTAAGATCTATGTTGTATTGGTTTGAGATTAGATATGCATGAGATTTATTAGAGTAAACACCAGTGAGAGAAAATAGGAAAGAAACCAGGACTGTCTCAGAGCACCACCAGATTGCAATGCAGTCCTGACTGTTGTGGAGGGAAAGAGAAAAGTGGGGAAGATTGGGCAGAAGAGTCCCAGACTGCAGTGCAGTTCTAAGGAAGTTTGACAAGATGTATGGAGGTCCCCAAGCCAAAGTAGTTCATCAAAGGGTCCCAAGACTACCAGGAATGAGCATCGCTTAATATCCATGCCACAGTTAGTCACTGGCTGGGAACAGCTTGTGGGAGGCATAGCCTTAGCACAAATGCAGTGATAAAGGCCAGAGCCCAGAGCTGGGGATATCAGTCAGTTTGTTCCCTGCAGTTGGAGTTCAGTGAGGTGCGTGGCTACCACACATTCACTGCAATTGTTTGATGACTCCTAATTTTTTGTTTATCTATTACAAGTCTCTCACATAGAAAAGTATTTGTTGAAGAAATTAATTATTTGGTCTGTGGAATTTATCAGACTGCAAATTGGTGATTTTATCCCATTGGGTTACTTAACATGTCTGTTGTTGCCAACTAGGCCCTGAAATTGATAATTATACCTAGACATTAGTTCTCGATTTAAAGATTTAATCATATTCAGTTAAATTTAGGGGAAGAATACTTTATGTGTAATGTTATGATATTAGCATACATTGATGATATACAAGGGGCTCCTGAGGTCTGTGCATCTTACAGACTTAATTCAGCTCTCATTTCAGCTACTGATACAGTGGATTTATCCAGGAGAAATCAAATTTATTGGATCCTACTTCAGGCACACTGTGTGCCTTTTCACCTACTGTCAGGACCTTCCCTGAAGATATAGGGCAAATGAGTGAGAGATGCAGAGGGATTAAACTCCTGAAAAAGGGTATTGATGCCCAAATTCTCCTATCTTTTTTTAAATATTATTTTATTTAAATTCAACTAACATAATGTATGATTAGTTTCAGAGGTATAGTTCAATGATTCATCAGTTGCATATAAAACCCAATGCTCCCTTACATCACGTGCCCTCCTTAATGCCCATCACCCAGTTACCCCATCCACCCACCCACCACCCCTCCAGCAACCCTCTGTTTCTTTCCTATAGTTAAGAGTCTCTTATGGTTTTTCTCCCTTTCTGATTTCGTCTGATTTCATTTTTCCCTCCCTTGCCCTATGATCCTCTGTTTTGTTTCTTAAATTCCACATATGAGTGAAATCATATGATAATTATCTTTCTCTGATTAACTTATTTCACTTAGCATAATAACTTCTAGTTTCATCCACAGCCTTGCAAATGATAAGATTTCATTTTTTTGATGTAATATTCCATTGTATATATATACCACTTCTTCTTTATCCATTCATCTGTCAATGGATATCTCAGCTCTTTCCATAGTTTGACTATTTTGGACATTGCTGCTATAAACATTAGGGTGAAGGTGCCCCTTTGGATCACTGTTTGTATCCTTTAGGTAAATACCTAGTAGTTCAATTGCTGGAACATAGGGTAGCTCTATTTTTAACTTTTTGAGGAATCTCCATACTATTTTCCAGAGTGGCAGTACCAGCTTGCATTCCCACCAGCAGTTTAAGAGGGTTCCCCTTTCTCCACCTCCTTGCCAACATTTGTTGTTTCCTGACTTGTTAATTTTAGTCATTCTGATTGGTGTGAGGTGGTATCTCATTGTGGGTTTGATTTGTAGTTCCCTGATGCTGAATGATGTTGAGAATCTCTTCATGTGTCTGTTGGCCATTTGGATGTTTTCTTTGGAAAAATGTCTGTTCATGTCTTCTGCCCATTTCTTGATTGGATCATTTGTTCTTTGGGTGTTGAGTTTAAGAAGTTCTTTATAGATTTTGGATACTAGCCCTTTATCTGATGTGTCATTTGCAAATATCTTCTCCCATTCTGTCGGTTGTCTTTTGGTTTTGTTGATTGTTTCTTTTGCTGTGCAAAAGCTTTTTATCTTGATGAAGTCCCAATAGTTCATTTTTGCCCTTGCTTCCCTTGCCTTTGGCGATGTTTCTAGGAAGAAGTTGCTGCGGCTGAGGTCAAAAAGGTTCCTGCCTGTGTTCTCCTCTAGGATTTTGATGGATTCCTGTCTCACATTTAAGTCTTTCATCCATTTTGAATTTATTTTTGTGTATGGTGTAAGAAAATGGTCCAGTTTCTTTCTCCTACATGTGACTGTCCAGTTTTCCCAACACCATTTATTGAAGAGACTGTCACTTTTTCCATTGGATATTCTTTCCTGCTTTGTTGAAGATTAGTTGACCATAGAGTTGAGTGTCCATTTCTAGGCTCTCTATTCTGTTCCATTGGTCTATGTGTCTGCTTTTGTTCCAGTACCATACTGTCTTGATGATTATAGCTTTGTTATATAGTCTGAAGTTCAGAATTGTGATGCCACCAGCTTTGGTTTCCTTTTTCAGCTTTCTTCTGGCTATTTGGGGTCTTTTCTGGTTCCATACAAATTTTAGGATTATTTATTCCAGCTCTGTGAAAAATGTTGATGGTATTTTGACAGGGATTGCATTGAATGTGTAGATTATTCTGGGTAGCATAGACATTTTAGCAATATTTTTTTTTAAAGATTTTATTTATTTATTTGACAGAGAGAGACACAGCAAGAGTGGGAACATAAGCAGGGGGAGTGGGGGAGGGAGAAGCAGGCTTCCCCCCGAGCAGGGAGCCCGATGTGGGACTTGATCCCAGGATCCTGGGATCATGACCTGAGCCAAAGGCAGACGCTTAACGACTGAGCCACCCAGGTGCCCCATTTTAGCAATATTTATTCTTCCAATCCATGAGCATGGAATGGTTTTCCATTTCTTTGTGTCTTCCTCAATTTCTTTCATAAGTGTTCTGTAGTTTTCAGAATACAGATCCCTTACCTCTTTGGTTAAATTTGTTCCTAGGTATCTTATGGTTTTTGGTGTAACTGTAAATGGCATTGATTCCTTAATTTCTCTTTCTTCTAGCTCGTTGTTAGTGTATAGAAATGCAACTGATCTCTGGGCATTGATTTTTATATCCTGCCACTCTGCTGAATCCCTGTATGAGTTCTAGCAATTTGGGATGGAGTCTTTGGGTTTTCCACATATCGTGTCTTCTGTGAGGAGTGAGTTGACTTCTTCTTTGCCAATTTGAATGCCATTTATTTCTTTTTGTCTTCTGATTGCTGAGGCTAGGACTTCTAGTATTATGTTGTACAACAGTGGTGAGAGTGGACATCCCTGTCGTGTTCCTGACCTTAGGGAAAAAGGTCTCAGTTTTTCTCCATTGAGAATGATATTGCTGTGGGCCTTTCATAGATGGCTTTTATGATATTGAGGTATGTTCCCTCTATCCTTACACTGTGAAGAGTTTTAATCAAGAAAGGATGTTATATTTTGTCAAATGCTTTTTCTGCATCAGTTGAGAGGATCATATGGTTCTTGTCCTTTCTTTATTCATGTAGTGTATCACATTGATTGATGTGGATGTTGAACAACCCTTGCAGCACAGGAATAAATCCAACTTGGTTGTGGTGAATAATCTTTTTAATGTACTGTTGGATCCTACTGTCTAATATCTTGGTGAGAATTTTGGCTTCCATAGTCATCAAGGATCTTGGTCTGTTTCCTTTTTGGTGGGGTCTTTGTCTGGTTTTGGGATCAAGGTAATGCTGGCCTCAAAGAAAGAGTTTGGAAGTTTTCCTTCATTTCTTTTTTTTGAAATAGCTTCAGAAGAATAGGTATTAGTTCTTTAAATATTTGGTAGAAATTCCCCTGGGAAGCCCATCCAGCCCTTGACTCTTGTTTGTTGGAAGATTTTTGATGACTGCTTTAATTTTCCTGCTGGTTATGGGTTTGTTCAGGTTTTCTATTTCTTCCTGTTTCAGTTTTGGTAGTTTATAAGTTTCTAGGAATGTGTCTATTTCTTCTAGATTGTCTAATTTTGGCATATAGTTGCTTATAATATGTTCTTAAAATAGTTTGTATTTCCTTGGTGTTGGTTGTGATCTCTCCTTTTTCATTCATGATTTTATTTATTTGGCTCCTTTCTCTTTTTGATAAGTCTGGCTAGGGTTTTATTGATCTTATTTATTCTTTCCATGAACCAGCTCCTAGTTTTGTTGATCTGTTCTACTGTTTTTGGTTTCTATTTCATTAATTTCTGCTCCGATCTTTATTATTTCTCTTCTCCTGCTGGATTTAGGCTTTATTTGCTGTTCTTTCTCCAGCTCCTTTAGGTGTAAAATTTGGTTGTATATTTGAGACTTTTCTTGTTTCTTGAGAAAGGCTTATATTACTATATATTTCCCTCTTAGAACTGCCTTTGCTGTACCCCAAAAGTTCTGAACTGTTGTGTTTTCATTTTCATTTGCTTTCATGATTTTTTAAAATTCTTCTTTAATTTCCTGGTTGACCCATTCATTCTTTAGTAGGATGCTCTTTAACCTCCACTGAATTTTGTTCCTTCCAAATTTTCTGTTGTGATTGAGTTCAAGTCTTAAAGCACTGTGGTCTGAGAATATGCAGGGAATAATCCCAATCTTTTGGTGCCAGTTGAGACCTGATTTGGACCAGTATGTGATCTATTCTGGAGAATGTTCATTGTGAACTCGAGAAGAATGTGTATTCTGTTGCATTAGGATGAAATGCTCTGAATATATCTGTGAAATCCTTCTGGTCCAGTGTGTCATTCAAAGCCCTTGTTTCCATATTGATCTTCTTAGGTGATCTGTCCATTGTTGTGAGTGGGGTGTTAAAGTCCCCTGCTATTACTGTTTTATTATCAATGTGTCTCTTTAATTTTATTATTAATTGGTTTATATAATTGACTGATCCCATGTTAGGGGCATAAGTATTTATAATTTTTAGTTCTTCTTGTTGGATAGACACATTTATTATGATATAGTGTCCCTTTTCATCTCTTACTACAGTCTTCGGTTTAAAATACAATTTGTCTGACATAAGGATTGCTACTCCAGCTTTCTGTTGATGTCCATTAGCATGATAAATGGTTCTCCAGCCCCTCACTTGCAATCTGGAGGTAACTTTGGGTCTAAAATGAATCTCTTATAGAAAGCATATCTATGGGTCTTGCTTTTTTTTTAAAATCCAATCTCTAACCCTGTGTTCTTTGATTGGAGCATTTAGTCCATTTACATTCAGAGTAGTGATTAAAAGATATGAATTTAGTGCCTTTGTATTACCTGTGAAGTCACTGTTTCTGTATATTAACTCTGTTCCTTTCTGGTCTTTGTTACTTTTGGACTCTCTCTTCACTTAAAGGATCCCCTTCAATATTTCTTGCAGGGCTGGTTTAGTGATCACAATTTCTTTTAGTTTCTGTTTTTCATGGAAGCTCCTTATCTCCCCTTCTGTTCTGAGTGACAGACTTGCTGGGTAAAGTATTCTTGGCTGCATATTCTTCTCATGTAGTACCCTGAATATATCATGCCAGTCATTTCTGGCCTGCTGGGTCTCTGTGGACAGGTGTGCTGCCAGCCTTATGTTTCTACCCCTGTAGGTTAAGAACATCTTTCCCCAAGCTGCTTTCAGGATTTTCTCTTTATCTCTGAAATTTGCAAACTTCCCTATTATTTGTCTAGGTGTTGACCTATTTTTATTGATTTTGAGGGGGATTCTCTGTGTCTCCTGGACTTGAATACCTGTTTCTTTCCCCAGATTAGGGAATTCTCAGCTATAATTTGTTCAAGTAATCCTTCTGCCCCCCTCTCTCTTTCCTCTTACTCTGGGTCCCCAATTATTCTAATATTGTTTCACTTTACGATATCACTGATCTCTTGAATCCTCCCCTTGGTGATCCAGTAGTTGTTTATCTTTTTCTCAGCTTCCTTATTTTCCATCATATTGTCTTCTATATCACTGACTCTCTATTCTGCCTCATTTATCCTAGCAGTTAGAGCCTCCATTTTTTATTGCATCTCAGAAATAACATTTTTTATTCCAACCTGATTTAGATTTTAGTTCTTTTATTTCACCAGTAAGAGATTCTTTAGTGTCTTCTGTGGTTTTTTTTAAGCCCAGCGGTATCTTTATAATTGCTGTTTTGAATTCTAGTTCTGGCATCTTACTTATATCCATATTCATTAAATCCCTGGCTGTGAATTCTGTTTCTTATTCTCTTTTTTGGGGTGAGTTCTTCCATCTTGTCATTATGTCCAGAAAAGGATAGATGAAAGGGAGGGAAAATACAAATATAGCAACAATGACACCAGAAAAATATACACTACACAAATCAGAAGAGAACAGAAACCAAAAAGAAATGAAAAGAAAAAAAAAAACTGAGAAAAAAATCAAGCAAGAAATAGAACATAACAGAACAATAAACTGGACCCTGAGTGTAGTTTGGTCTAGATCCCAAAATAGGCAAGAAAGAAAACCTTATATATACAAAAATGTATAAGTGTAAAGTGAAGTTTAAAATGAAATTTAAAAGGGGCACCTGGGTGGCTCAGTCGTTAAGCGTCTGCCTTTGGCTCAGGTCATGATCCCAGGATCCTGGGATCGAGTCCCACATCGGGCTCCCTGCTCCACAGGAAACCTGCTTCTCTCTCTCTCCCACTCCCCCTGCTTGTGTTCCCTCTCTTGCTGTCTCTCTCTCTGCCAAATAAATAAATAAAATCTTTAAAAAAAAAAAAAAGAAATTTAAAAGTGTAAAAGTGTAAAAATGAAATTTAAAAAAGACAAGAATATTTGATAAGAAAATAATTGAAAAGGAAAATAAAATATAAAACTGAAGGACTAAAGAATAACTATACCAGAAAAATATACACTACACAAAACAGAAGAGAACAGAAAAGAATCAGATAAGAAAAGGAAAAAAAAAATGGGAATAAAATTCATACAAGAAGTTGAACAGAACAGAACAGAACAATAATCTAGGTCCTGGGTGTATTTTGGTCTGTTTGTTAGAAGAAACTAGGTCTCAAAATAGGCAAGAAAGAAAACATATATATACAAAAATGTAGTTGAACACAATGAAAGGAAGCCAAAAATGAAATATATATATATATATAAACTGTGAGTGTAAAAATGAAAATTTAAAAGACTTAGAAAATAATTGATAAGACAAGAAAATAATTGGACTCCACAGGCAGCCCCTGCCAGGATTGTGCCGCCCTCACTGCCAATCCACCCCACAGCCACCACTGCCCTTTGGAATGGCCAGTAGGGGACCTGCCTACAGCCTGAGCTGGGGGGGGGTACAGCCGAAGATTGAGAAACAGTAGGATGCAGACCTGGAGCAGATCCTGATCCAGTGAATCACCACCCAGTGCCACAAGCATGCAGGCCGGCCCCAGCCTGGGCTGCAGAAATTCCAGAATTGGCTTAAGGATGGCATGGTGCTGTGTGAACTCATCAACGGGCTATACCCCAAGAACTAGCTCCAGTGAAGAAGATCTAGGCCTCCATTATGGCCTTCAAGCAGCTGGAGCAGATCTCTCAGTTCCTGCACTGGTGGAGCACTATGGCATCCACACCACTGACATCTTCCAAACTGGGCCTCTGGGAAGGAAAGAACATGCCATGTTTGCAGCGGATGCTGATGAACCGGGGTGGACTGGCGGTAGCCCGGGAGGATAGGTTTTTCTCTGGGGATCCCAACTGGTTTCTGAAGAAGTCCAAGGAGAACCCTTGGAACGTCTCGGACAACCATCTGCAAGAGGGCAAGAACGTCATTGGTTTGCAGATGGGCACCAACTGCAGGGCATCCCAGGCCAGCATGACCGGCTATGGAATGCCCTTCCAGATCATCTGATCCTACCCCAGCCCTGTTCCTGCCCTCCCATGAATGGTTAATATATATATGTTTTAGCAGTGACATTCCCTGAGAGCCCCTGGGGCTTTCAGACTCCCCTCGGCCTGGGTGGGGGTCTGGCCTGCCTCCTCTGGGGATGCCCAATGGCAGACTCTCCCCCTGTGCTTACTAATACATTCCCTTCTTTAAACCCCTCCCCCCAAAAAAGACAAGAAAATAATTGAAAGGGATAACAAAATATAAAATTGAAGGACTAAAGAATAATAACTATACCAGAAAAATATACACTACACAATCAGAAGAGAACAGAAACCAAACAGAAAAGGGAAAAAATGGAAATAAAATCAGACAAGAAGTTGATCAGAACAGAACAATAAACTAGATCCTGGGTGTATTTTGGCCTGTTTGTTAGAAGAAACTAGATCCCAAAATAGGTCAGAAAGAAAAACATATATATATATATATGTTTGTGTTATTTGTGTATATATATACACAAAAATAAAGTTGAATACAATACAAGGAAGCCAAAAATAAAAATACGTATATAAACCATAAGTGAAAAAATGAAAATTAAAAAAGACTTAAAAAATAATTGATAAAATAAGAAAATAGCTGAAAAGGATAATAAAATATAAAACTGAAGGATTAAAGAAAAGTAAGAAAAAAACCCACGAATGCTATATGCTTTTTTCCTCAAAAGCTGGAGTTTTACAGTTTTGTATGATCGGTAAACTTGGTATTTGCCAGAAGTTCCCTCTGGTCTTCTAGGAGAGGGGCCTGTTTCGCAGATTCTCGGGTGTCTCTGCGGAGGAATTGCACGGTCCTTGCCAGGGGACTGGGCTCAGCGTGCGGCTGGGTCTGAAAATGGCGTAGCCTTAATCTCTCTTCCAGGAGCTAAAAGTTTGCATCCCCCACTCTTTAGTGAACCCTCACAGAAAAGCGGTCAATCACTCTTGTCTCTCTAGTTTCGGACCAAACTCTGTGTTCACCCACTCTGTGACTGAGCATTTTTATCTCAGGCACGAGACCCCCTTATGAGTCTCTAAAGTTTACGGACTCTTGTGGGGTATACCGGGCTGCTACTCCAGGGGTAGGGAAGGGGGTCTCACTGCAGTTCTGCTTTTTGCTGGGCCCCTGCTCAGAGAGTTTCCCCTGACCATGCAGGAGTTCCCAGTTTATGGCAACACCCAGCAGGAAGAAGCACCTGGTCTCACTGTTTGCAACCAGCTTCCTGCTCCAATGTCTGGGAACTCTGCCACACTCAGGCACCGTTCTTTTTGTGACCCCAGGGATCCTGAGACCATGCTGACCCACCTGGGATTCCGCCTCCTGAATGCCTCCTGAGTGCCTTTCAGGTAAACTTATAAAAGTTCCGATTTTGTACTCTGCTGTTTATAACACTTTCTAGTAGCCGGTCTATGGAGGCTCTCTACCTCTGAGGTTTATCTTCCGATGTATCACCTCAGATTCACATCTCTGCAACTCCTACCTTGGAAAAAAGTGGTCACTTTTCTATTTGTAAAATTCTTTTCTCAGATCACCAGTTGATTCTGCAGGTTTTCAGAATGATTTGATAGTTATCTAGCTGATTTCCAGGGACCAGACAAAACAGGATCCCCTATTCCTCCACCCGTCTTGGAGGGTCTCAAATTCTCCTATATTTCACCAGTGGGAGCTTGTTCAAGTTCGTTAGTAGGTCATTTTTGAAAGCGATTTTTAAAATCAAACTTAGTGAGATATTATTTGTATGCAAGATCATGCTCACATTTTACTTACTCAGTTTGATGAACTTGGGCAATTGAAAAAAATCCATGTAACAACTACCCCAGGCAAGATATAGTGCATTCCTTTTTTAATCTACACTCATATACATTTTTTCTTTTACTTATTTATTTATTCTTAAACTTACAATGTTATATTAGTTTTAGATGTACAGTGTAGTGATTCAACAATTCTATACATTACTTAGTGCTCATCACAATAAATGTACTCAGTCCCCTTTATCTAATTCACCCATCCCCCAACCTACTTCTGGAAACCACCAGTTTTTCCCTATATTTAAGAGTCTGGCTTTTTTTTTTTTTTTTCTTTGTTCATTTGTTTTGTTTCTTAAGTTCCATATATGAGTGAAATCATATGGTATATATCTTTCTCTGACTGACTTATTTCACTTAGCACTATACTCTCTAGATCCAACCATATTGTTGCAAATGGCAAGATTTCATTTCTTTTTATAGCTGAGTAATATTCCATGTGTGTGTTTGTGTATGTGTATGTATATATATATATATACACTTCTGCATTATTCATTCATCTTTAGATGGACATGTGGGTTGGTTCCATATTTTGGCTATTGTAAATAATGCTGCAATAAGGATAGGGGTGTATATATCTGGTCAAATTAGTGTTTTTGTATTCTTTGGGTAAATACCCAGTAGTAGAACTTCTGGATTATATGGTAATTCTATTTTTAAATTTTTGAGGAACCTCCTTATTGTGTTCCACAGAGACTCTACCAGTTTGCATCCCCACCAACAGTGCACAAGGGTTCCTTTTTCTCCATATCTTTGCAACACATGTTGTTCCTTGTGTTTTTGATGTTAGCCATTCTGCCAGGTATGAGGTGGTATCTCATTGTGGTTTGCGTTGGAATTTCTCTGATGATGAATGATGTTGAACATCTTTTCATGTGTCTGTTGATCATACGTATGTCTTCTTTGTAGAAATATCTGTTCATGTCTTCTGCCCATTTTAATTGGATTATTTTATTATTATTTATGTATTTTGAATACTAACCCCTTATAGGATATATCATTTGCAAATATCTTCTCCCATTCAGTCGGTTGTCTTTTTGTTCTGTTGATATTTTCCTTTGCTGTGCAGAAGCTTTTAATTTTGATGTAGTCCCAATAGTTTATTTTTGCTTTTATTTCCTTTGCCTCAGGAAACATATCTAGAAAATGTTGCTATGGCCCATGTCAGAGAAATTACTGTCTATGCTCTCTTTTGGGGTTTTTATGGTTTCAGATCTCACATTTAGGTCCTTAATCCATTTTGAGTTGTTTCTGTGTATAGTGTATGAAAGTGGTCCAGTTTCATTCTTTTGCATGTAGCTGTCCAGTTTTCCCAACACCATTTGTTGAAGACACCATCTTTTTCCCATTGCATATCCCTGCCTCTTTTGTAATAGGTTAATTGACTATTTAATTATGGGTCTATTTCTGAGCTCTCTCTTGTGTTCTATTGATTTATGTGTCTACTTTTGTGCCAGTTCCACAGTTTTTGATTACTATAGCTTTGTGGTTTATCCTAAAATCTGGGATGGTGATACCTTCAGTTTTGTTCTTTTTCAAGATTGCTTTTGCTGTTTGGGGTCTTTGTGGTTCCATACAAATTTTGGGATTATTTGTTCTAGTTCTATAAAAAATGCTGTTGGTATTTTGATAGGACTTGCATTAAATCAAGATATAGCACATTTCTATCATCCTAGAAAACTTCCTTCTGCTCCTTTGGAATAAGCTCCTCCCTCAACCTCAAACAAATATTAACCTCATTTTTAACACTACAGATTCATTTTTTTAGTACTAGAAATCCATATAAATGGAATTTTACAATATGTACTTCTTTGTGTCTATCTTCTTTAACTCAGGGTAAAGTTTTGAGACTCATCCATATTGTATGTAGGTAAATCTTTTTTTTTTTTTTTTTTAAATTGCCAAGCAGGATTGCCTTGGATGAATATATTAAGATCACCTGCATAGTCAATTGGTGTTCCATAATCAGGCACTCCCTACCAGAAGGTGTTTTTCAAAAAGTCCATAATTCTCTACTTCATATAGTACTGTCTTGCTCTAGGAACCTCATAATCTGAGGTATGAGCCTCCCATTGGGTCTAGTCATAAACTTCACACCATGTCGTTTTCACCAATGATGCTTTGAATTCTACCGGGTCTGCAAGGAGGCATCACAGCATGAAGATTTTCTTAAATAAAATTTATTTTGGGATAATTCATATACAGTTGTAAGAAATGATACAGAGAGATTCTGTGTACATTTTACACAGTTTTCCTCAATGGTAACTTCTTTTTTTAAAGATTTTATTTATTTATGAGAGACAGAGAGAGAGAGAGAACAGGGGGAGGAGCAGAGGGAGAGGGACAAGAAAACTCTGCACAGAGTGCTGAGCCCTGTGTGGGGCTCAATCTCAAGACCCTGAGATCATGACCTGAGCTGAAACCAAGAGTCGGACACTCAACTACCTGAGCCACCCAGGCGCCCCTCAATGGTAACTTCTTGCAAAATTATAGTAAATATAACAACCAGGGTATTAACATTCATTTTGCCAAGATACAAAAATTTTATCATCACTAAGATCTCTCATGTTGCTATCCTACAGTCACATCCACTTCCCTCCTACCCCCATCTAGTCCTTAAGTCCTGGCAACCACTAATCTCTTCTCCATTTCTAAAATTTTGTCCTTTCAGTAGTGACATGTAAGTGGAAATATATAGTATGAAACCATTTGTTATTGGCTTTTTTCACTCTCTTTAATTCCCTGGAAATTCATTCAGATTTTTATGTGTATCACTGGTTTGTTCTTTTTTTTTAAATTGCTGAATAGTATTCCATGGTATGAATATACCACAGTTTGTTTAAGTGTGTTGAAGGATATCTGGATTGTTTCCAAATTTTGCATATTATGAATAAAGCTGCTATGAGCATTCATATAGATTTTTTTTTTGTGAGCATAAACTTTCAATTTCTTTGTGGCAAATGCTCAAGCGCAATTGATGAGTCATATGGCAGTTGTATGTTTAGTTTTTTGAGAAACTGCCAAAATATTCCCAGAGTGGTTGTATCATTTTATATTCCAGTTTCTCCACATCCTTGTCGGTATATGATGTTGTCACTATTTTTTATTTTAGCTACTCTGATAGGTGTACAGCGATATTTCATTTTGTTTTAAATTTTCATCTCCATAATGACTAAGGATGTTGAGTATCTTTTGTGTGCTTATTTGTCATCTGTTTCCTTTCTGTGAAATATCTGATCATTCATTTTTTGGCATGAAGATTATTGTTCTAATAGTTTTTGAATTGTTTAAGTATTCCCCTTCCCCCAGTGTATAGTTACCAAATTAAATGGCTATAGTGTCCTTTAGGAAAAGATTGGGATATTTATGACCATTTATACTTGTCATGGTGTTCCAGGGTTCTCCCTGCTTAGGATTTCCAAAAACTAACAAGAGGCCAATTACTATTGGGGAATCTATTCTCAGAATTCTGGTTATCCTTAAAATCTTTTAATTTTCCTGATTGTGTAGTATCCTTATTTCCTGTTCATCTAATTTGCCCCTAGGGAAGCTGTGTATTAACCACTTCCATAAATCTCTGCTTATCATGCTTCCCTAGTTGTTTCTCTGAACTCACCACTCATATTTATTGCACCCATCCAGCTTCTGTCCCTTCTTGCTGCTTGGACTCTATTGTTTTGAGATCCTATCATAAACATTGCTATTATTTGACCCTGTTCTCTAATGTCATCTTCTATTTATTAGCCTTAGCCTACAGAGGAGAACTGTGCTAAACTTTAAAATATTGCTGGTTACCTTCTCATTAACATATTTCTTGTGATTTGGGTAAATATTATGGGTTTTCTGGCCCTATATGTTATATTCACTCTAGCAAACCCACTTATATTAGCTTTTAAATAACCTTTTCCTATATCTGATAATAGCAATTCAGACATTTCCAACTCACTTAGTATAAGTCATTACATTTTCCATGCTTCTAGGAGTTATCCTAATAAGATGTTTATATCTCTTTAGGCCCTTGATAGAGAGTTATATTCTATATTTTGGGAGAGCATACATTGATAGTTTCCTCCTATCCAACTTTATGTTCTGGTGCTCTTGATAAGACTCCCCTAGGATCTAGTCCCACTGGCTCATCCTGGCACATGATGGCTAGGTCCAGTGGCTCTTTTGAAGTACAGTTCCTTTTCCTCCCCAGGCCCAGAATGTTCTCAGTCAGGACAGATTTCAAGGGATGTTTTTGTGGGGAAGAGGCCTCTGCATTTTATTTTTAAGGAAGGGAGACTTGTTATCTTTTTTTAGAGAGATGTGGGCCATTTCTATAGGCTCAGGAAGTCTAGAAGACTGAGAATTTTCAGGGCACTAACTAGATATACCCATTCCATAGGTCAGGGTCCCATTTTTCTCTTCACTATGGTTCTGACCTAGGTGTAGCACTTCCGCCTTATTTGGGAGTTTAACATTTTTAGTTTGGTGGGTCCTCTGTTTTAGTTCTGAGCTGGGTCCTCTGTTTTAGTTCTGAGCTGGGTCCTCAGTTTTCTCTGCCCTCTGGCTTCAAGAGACAATAGCCCCCAGACACTTGGTGTTTCACCCTTAGCTTTTACTTGCTGATTAATCACCTTAGCTATATGTCATCTTTTTCAGAATGATCAAGTTTAGGAAAAACTAATTGTACTGTACTTATAGCTGTGATTTCCCCCATATTTCTTAAATAGTTTATATGCTACACCAGCTAATGCTCTCCCGTCCTTCATCATGGTACCCCAGTACCACACTAGTAACAATTTTAACATTTGCATTGCCATGATGTGCCAGTGGCTATCTATAGTCCATTCATAATTTGCCATGTGGTGGGAGTGATCCAGCTTCAAATTCCCATCCAAATTTGGCTCTCTTGAACAACTCCTGGCACTAAGCTCACAGGGTAGATTCCCAGGGAAGCAGAATCTGTGATGGAGATTAGTGTGCAGGTGGCTTATTATAAGTTTAGAGAGGAAAGGAAAGAAGCGGGGCTTTGCAAAGGAAGAAGATTAACTGGATCTAGTTTCAATTGAAACCTTAGCTGAACTTCAGGTTGTGTAAAGATGGATTAACTCTTCAGAAATGCTCTGAATTGGAGCAAAGAAGACAGACCTTTCTATGTTCAACTTCACCTGGAAAAGAAATATCACCTTAGGCAAGGTGGCTGTCTTTAGTCATCTGATGGGACTGATACCTGAGAGCTCTCTGCCAGACCCTCTCTTAGCAGTTCATTTAAGAAGGTATACAGAATATCGTCCCATACTAGTATATATTATAGATATTTCCACTTTAAAGTATGTAATATATACATAGTATATAATATATATACTTTATATAGATATTTATATATATATTTATATATTTATATATTTAAAGTATGTAATATATACATACACTAGAGTTTATTCAATGCATTACTTTTTTGTAAGAGATTTTATTTATTTATTTGAGAGAGGGGGAGCACAAGCCAGGGGTGGTGAGGGGCAGAGGGGGAAGGAGAAGCAGAGTCCCGCTGAGCAGGGAGCCCCCTGAGTGGGGAGCTCAATCCCAGGACCCTGAGATCATGACCTGAGCCTAGGCAGATTCTTAACTGACTGAGCCACCCAGTGCCCCAATCCATTCCCTTTTGATATATATATATATATATTTCAGTCTTCAGGTATTAAATAGTACTACTATAAGTAGCCTTATGTTTACATCTTTTTGTATTTTTGTCAGTGTAACTTTGAGATAGACTCATAGAAGTGAGATTGCTACTTCAAAAGGTAAGTATATATGCAATATTGCCAGATATATCCAATATCCCCTTCATTGGCATTTTACCACTTTACAGCACCAACAGCAAGTAATGACAGTGCTTATTTATTCACAATCTCATCAATAGACTGTATTGTTAAACTTTTGATTTCCCAATCTGATATGTGAGAAATGATATCTCAATGTAGTTTTAATTTGCATTTCTTTTATTATGAATGATACTGAGTATCTTTTCATATGGATAAGAGTCATTTGCATTTTTAACTGTCTCTTCATATTTCTATCTCATTTTTCTGTGGGGTTGATGTTTTTTTGTGTGTCTATTTTTGTCATTTAGAAGTATTGTATACACTGAGATAGCAACCCTTTTTAACATAAATTACAAATTCATTTTTGCACTTTTCCATCTGTCCTTTTATTTTGCCCATATATTTTGTGATATAAAATTTTATTTTATTTTTTATGTAATCAAATGTATCCATCTTTTTCCATACTGCTTCTGAATTGTAGTTGGGAAACATTTACTCACTTCCAGCTTATAGAGTAATTTACACTTGATTTTTGAGGAGTCCTGCTCCAGGCCGAAAACTTATGTGTGATCATTTAGGCCCAAATTAAGGCAAGTATAGTCTTTACCTGGAAAGTTGCCCTCCTCACACCAGACTTGGTGCACAGACTGGAGGGAGATACAGTTAATGACTCAGCACCCCCACACTTCCAATGCTCTTGGATTGCCGATATATAAATATCTGCATTTATAGCCCCAATGACTCCATTTAGAGAGGAGATTGGGGGAGAAGGGCCTGTCCAAGCCTTTCTCAAGTACCTCTTTCACAGATATCACCTTATCCAGGCACCTTGAAGATATTTTCCTCCACTTTCACTCAATTTTTAGTATTGTTCCACTTCCAACTCTTCTTCAAGTCTCTCCTTGGCCCCAGGTCCATGCAAAAGCTGTAGATATCCTCCCATCTGCTCACATCTGTCTCTCACCCTGCAGTTACTAGGGGAAAAATAAACCACTGGGAAGCCAGTACATT
Source organism: Mirounga angustirostris (assembly GCF_029215605.1). Taxonomy (NCBI): domain Eukaryota; kingdom Metazoa; phylum Chordata; class Mammalia; order Carnivora; family Phocidae; genus Mirounga; species Mirounga angustirostris. The sequence goes on along the minus strand of NW_026991720.1, from coordinate 82,843,226 downwards.
TTTCCTGTTTTACCTCTTGCTTACAGTGTGTCAGTGAGTAAAGTCTTGACTGTTTCTTTCATTTTGACTTGTCCTAATTTACCACCTCAACACATGGCAGCTCAGCTCTCTCCAGCTCAGCTATTGACAATTATAAATACTTACATTAATTCAATTTTTACACTCATATCTCTGATACATTTGTAATTTTTAGTGTGAGGAATGTATCCAATTATTATTGTTTCCTTTTTTAAAATTTAATTTAATTTTATTACTTTATGTTAATCACCATACAGTACATCATTAGTTTTTGATGTAGTGTTCCATGATTCATTGTTTGTGTATAACACCCAGTGCTCCATGCAGAACGTGCCCTCCTTAATACCCATCACCGGGCTAACCCATCCTCTCACCCCCTCCCCTCTAAAACCCTCAGTTTGTTTCTCAGAGTCCCTAGTCTCTCATGGTTCATCTCCCCCTCCAATTACCCCCCTTTCATTTTTCCCCTCCTTCCCCTAATGTCCTCCATGCTATTCCTTATGTTCCACAAATAAGTGAAACCATATGATAATTGACTTTCTCTGCTTGACTTATTTCACTTAGCATAATCTGCTCCAGTCCCATCCATGTTAATGTAAAAGTTGGGTATTCATACTTTCTGATGGCTGAGTAATATTCCATTGTATATATGGACCACATCTGCTTTATCCATTCCTCTGTTGAAGGGCATCTTGGCTCTTTCCACAGTTTGGCTATTGTGGACATTGCTGCTATGAACATTGGGGTGCACATGACCCTTCTTTTCACTACATCTGTATCTTTGGGGTAAATGGCCAGTGGTGCAATTGCCAGGTCATAGGGTAGCTCTATTTTTAACTTTTTGAGGAACCTCCACACTGTTTTCCAAAGTGGCTGTACCAACTTGCATTCCCACCAACAGTGTAAGAATGTTCCCTTTTCTCCACAACCTCTCCAACATTTGTTGTTTCTTGCCTTGTCAATTTTTGCCATTCTAATTGGTGTAAGTTGGTATCTCAATGTGGTTTTGATTTGAATTTCCCTGATGGCTAACGATGATGAACATTTTTTCATGTGTCTGTTAGCCATTTGTATGTCTTCTTTTGAGAAGTGTCTGTTCATGTCTTCTGCCCATTTTTTCACTCGATTATTTGCTTTTTGGGTGTTGAGTTTGAGAAGTTCCTTATAGATCTTGGATATTAGCCCTTTGTCTGTAGTGTCATTTGCAAATATCTTTTTCCATTCTGTGGGTTGCCTCTTTGTTTTGTTGACTGTTTCCTTTGCTGTGCAGAAGCTTTTTATCTTGATGAAGTCCCCAAAGTTCATTTTTGCTTTTGTTTCAGTTGTCTTTGGAGATGAATCTTGAAAGAAGCTGCTGTGGGCGATGTCAAAGAGGTTACTGCCTATGTTCTTCTCTAGGATTTTGATGGATTCCTGTCTCACATTGAGGCCTTTCATCCATGTTGAGTTTATCTTTGTGTATGGGGTTAGAGAATTGTTGCGTTTCATTCTTCTGAATATAGCTGTCCAATTTTCCCAGCACCATTTATTGAAGAGACTGTCTTCTTTCCATTGAATATTTTTTCCTGCTTTGTTGAAGATTATTTGACCATAGAATTGAGGGTCCATATCTGGGCTCTCTCTTCTGTTCCATTGGTCTATATGTCTGTTTTTGTGCCAGTACCATGCTGTCTTGGTGATCACTCCTTTGTAATATAGCTGGAAATCAGGCAACGTGTTTATACTTCCTTGGTGTTAGTTGTGATCTCTCCCTTTTCATTCATAATTTTATTAATTTGGGTCCTTTCTCTTTTCTTTTGGGTAAGTCTGGCCAGTGGTGTATCGATCTTATTAATTCTTTCGAAGAACCAGCTTCTAGTTTCGTTGATCTGATCTATAGTGTTTCTGGTTTCTAATTCATTGATCTCTGCTCTAATCTTAATTATTTCTCTTCTAATGCATGGCTTCAGCATCGTTTGTTGCTTTTTCTCTAGTTTTTTAAGGTGTAAAGTTAGGTGGTGAATTTGGGATTTTTCTATTTTTTTGAGTGAGGCTTGGATGGCTATGTATTTCCCCCTAAGGACCGCCTTTGCAGTGTCCCATAGGTTTTGGACTGATGTGTTTTTGTTCTCATTGGTTTCCATGAATTGTTTAAGTTCTTCTTTGATTTCCTGGTTGACCCAAATATTCTTGAGCAGAGTGGCCTTTAGCTTCCAGGTGTTTGAATTTCTGCCAAATTTTTTCTTGTGATTGAGTTCCAGTTTTAAAGCATTATGGTCTGAGAATATGCAGGGAATAATCTCAATCTTTTGGTATTAGTTGAGACCTGATATGTGACCCAGTATGTGGTCTATTCTGGAGAAAGTTCCATGTCTGTTCGAGAAGAATGAATATTCTATTGCTTTAGTGTGGAATGTTCTGTATATATCTATGAGGTCCATCTGGTCCAGTGTGTCATTCAAAGCTCTTGTTTCTTTGTTGATTATCTGCCTAGATGATCAGTCTGTTGCTGAGAGTGGAGTATTGAGGTGTCCTACAATTAACGTATTGTTATCAATATGACTATTTTGGTTAACAGTTGGCTTATGTAGATGGCTGCTCCCATGTTGGGGGTGTAGATATTTACAATTGTTAGATCTTCTTGTTGCATAGACCCTTTAAGAATGATATAGTGTCTTTCTGTGTCTCTAATTACAGTCTTTATCTTAAAATCTAATTTGTCTGATATAAGAATTGCTACCCCAGCTTTCTTTTGAGGTCCATTGGTATGGAAGATGGATCCATCCCTTCACTTTCAGTCTGGATGTATCTTTAGGTTCAAAATGAGTCTCTTATAGACAACATATGGATGGGTCCTGTCTTTTTATCCAATCTTCAACCCTGTGCCAATTTATGGGAGCATTTAGGCCGTTCACGTTGAGAAAGATATGAATGTATTATCATCATGTTGCCCGTGAAGTCCTTGTTTCTATAGATTGTCTCTGTAAATTTCTGTTCTATATCACTCTTGGGGTCTTTCTCCTTTTATAGAACCCCTCTTAAAATTTCTCACAGGGCTGGCTTAGTGGTCACATATTCTTTCAGTTTCTGCCAGTCTTGGAAGCTCTGCATCTCTCCATCCATTCTAAATGACAGCCTTGCCAGATAAAGTATTCTTGGCTGCATGTTATTCTCGTTTAGTACCCTGAATATGTCTTGCCAGCCCTTTCTGGCTTGCCAGGTCTCTGTGGATAGGTCTGACGTTATTCTGATGTTCCTCCCTCTGTACGTAAGGAATCTCTTGCCCCTAACTACCCTTAAGATAGTTTCCTTGGTTCTAAGATTTGTGAGTTTTACTATTACATGCCGGGGTGTTGGCCTATTTTCCTTGATCTTGGGAGGGGTCCTCTCTGCCTCTAGGACAGGATTGTTTGTTTCATTCCCCAGATTAGGGAAGTTCTCAGCTACGATTTGCTCAAATATATCTTCTAGTCCTCTCTGTCTCTCTCCACCCCTTCAGGGATCCCAATAATTCTGCCATTGGAATGTTTCATGGTGTCACTTATTTCTCTGATTCTGTTTTCATGGATTTTGAGTTGTTTCTCCCTGGCCTCCTCTTTTTCCTTCTTTTCTATCAATTGGTCTTCTAGATCACTAATTCATTCTTTTGCCTCACTCACCCTAGCTGTTAGATTATTTAGATTAGATTGGATCTCATTGATAGCATTTTTAAGTTCTGCCAGTTCAGCTTTCATTTCTGTCCTTAGAGACTCTATGTTGCCATTAATTGATTTCTCCATTCTAGCTATCGTCTTCATAACTGTTACCCTGAAGTCCATTTCTGACATCTTGGTTATATCTGTATCCATTTGTAAATCTGTGACAGAAGTCACAGTCTCTGAGTCTTTCCTATTTTGGGGGTTCCTCCTCCTAGTCTTTCTGTTGTGGGACAGTTCAGGGAATGTACAGAGTCCAAATTATTGACCACAACCCAAGCAAATGAACCTGTTTCTAGGGACCTTAGGGTTGTTGGCCTCTTGTTCTCCTAGCCTGTCTTCTGGGGGAGGGTCATGCTGTGCTGTTACTCAGGCAAGCCTCTTTGGGCAGAGTTCCTTGCCCACTGTGGCGGGGGATAGGCTCAGTGAAAGCCGGTTTTGGGGGGCTTTTGTTCTCTGGCGGCTTTCCCTGGTGGCTTTCTGTGTGTCTTCCAAGAGTCAGAGCAGAAGAGATTGTTTCCAACCCTCTGCCTCAGAGCAGAGATCTCAGTCTGCTCTTCAGTGAGCTCTCCAGGCCACACTATCTCCGTTTCTGACTGTGCTGCTATAAACTGCAGCATCCTGGGTTGTGCAACCCTCAGCAGGACTCCCAGTCCTCACCTCCAGGTTGGGGCATGGGGGCACATCTCTGCCCTTTGTGCTTCTAAAACCCCCAGCCACCCCCAGTTTGCATGCATTGCCCCACTGCTCCAGGTTTCAGTCTGGGGAGCTGTCCTAAAGTGCTTCCCCCACCACTACCAGTCTATGAGTCTATGCCCCATCCCCAACATGGGAGGCTTTCCCTCACCGGTGGTGCAGGATCCCCACGGCTCCCTCCCCCTTCCATTTATCTTCCAATATCTGCCTGCAGAATCATGGCTCCCCGCTTCATACCTCGAAACCAACCGCCTGCGATATTCTGTCTGTAGAGACCCAGATGTATCTTCTTACATCTCAGGCTGATTTTGTGGGTGTTCAGTGTGGTCTGGTAGATATCCAGGTCAATTCCAGGGACTGGTTGGAATAGGTCCCCTACTCCTCCGTCGTCTTTTCCTCCTCTTATGATCATTTTCTATGAAGCCATTTTGTCACTCCATCATCACTTATTTCAAAGAACATCTTTTTTCCTGCACTGATTTGAACTATCACCCCTAAACTAATGATTTACTGGTGCTTAAACCTTCTGCCTGGAAGTGAAACCTATCACTTCCAATCACAATTTCCATGCAAATTCCATGATGAAGCCTCAGGCCAATAGGGTAGGAAGGGATAACCCTACTCCAGGAAGGAGTAGCAAATATTTATAAATAATAATAACATCTATTACACACTCCTATCCCCATCTGTGCAGATGTATCTCCCCATCCAAAATAACAAATGAGGCACCCACTGTTAGTTTCCAGTGCAATCTTCTAGATGTTTTCAAGCTTAATCAATGATAAAAGTGGTGGTAATGTTCATCCTGTCTTGTTCCTGAATTCGGTAGAGATTGTCTTAGTGTTTTTCCATATAGCATAATGCCGGATTTGGCATTGAAATAGATATATATTATCATTCTTATATTATTGAGTATTAAGTTTTGCCAAATTCCAAATTTTCAACACCTATGGATATTAATATATGATTTTTCCAAGATCTACTAAGAGGATTATAATGTTAACATATTTCCTAATTTTGAGCTTTTATTTTATATTTTTTGTGTAATCTTTCACTGGGTCATGATTTATGGAATAAACAATATATTTAAATTATGCCACAGAGTCTGGCACAAAGTTCAAGCAATATTAGGTATTATTATCTTCCTATATAGTTTCCTCTACTTCTATATTTCCTTTGTTTTATATGTAAATTTTAAATCATGTAGACTTTAATTTAGCCTAACATGTATGGGCATTCAATTGTTCTTTCTCCCATCTTCTCTCTATTCCCCTTCTTTCCCTCCTTCCTTCCCTTTCTCCTTCCCTTCTTCCCTGCATCTCTCTTTCCCTCCTTCCTTCCTTGGCTGTCTGCTAATGGTTAGTTGAATGTTTTAACAACCTGTATTGACTCTTCACTCATTTCTCCGTTGGTTTGAAGTGCTACCTTTACCGTTTATGAATATATTTGATTCTTTTTCATTGATGGGCTCTTGCCACAGTGCCATATTAACTTCCTATTTTTCTCTACTTCATTGTTGTTCCTAGTGCCACAGTCCCTCTCATGGTGCAACACACCATCTCTCACCACTTTCTGTCTCTAGTGCTGCTGATATTGTGCTGTCAGTATGAGTATTTAGAAAAAAAAGTAGTTAAAAAATTTTTTTTGAGTCAGCATGAGGAGATAGGGAGTAGAGAAAATTAGAGGTACAATTCCTATCTGTCCCCACACTGTGGTGTAGGGGTTGACTATTTGACTTTACATTCCTCACATTCCCTAGGCCCTGTAGCCAAAATCAGGCAGTTGTGTAAGTCATACTCCCTTTCTTAGAGCTACTATTTATCTATTTAAGACTACAGAACATGTACAATTCTATTTTAAAAATTCAGCACACTTAGTGATGTATTTGGGATCATTTACTAGATATTTGGGATATGATCTCATGGTACCTTCAGTCCAAATTGTAATTCTCAAGCTTCTCTCTTTTATGAATTTTTACAGGTATTTTAATTGAAAATTGGAAGAGGTCAAATCAGATCTAGGTACTTTGCGATCACTATAACCTGAAAATTCCATTACTCATTTATAATGATAGAAATCAATGAGCTGTTAAGATTTGCCTAAAGCCTCTTACCAAACTGAACTTTAAGTTTTATTAGAATATAACTCTTTGACTCGATTTCCTCATATATATATATATACACACACACACATATATATGTAAAAAATATATATAAAATATGTATATAGCATATATAATATATAAAAATATATAACATGTATATCTAATATGTATGTAACATATCACATGTTCATTCTATGTATGAATACATATTTAAACATTTATTGAGTAAACTAGGAGCCACATCTCACTAAAATTTTTTTAAAGACACTTTGCAAATATGTGGAATGTTTTGTACATTTTTGTTCCTTAAACAAAAACTTCAGTAAAGTCCCCTCCTTAATGTTATTTGCCAAATCAACAGATCCCCAGAGCAGGAATCCTCCCATTCCAAGGAACTAATGTGCATGTGGGACAAGATGAATAGCATATCATTTGCAATGATATGCTGAGGGATGTGCATACCAAAGTTAACATCACAATGCATAGCCCTGATTCTCATTTTATGGATTTTCATTACTAAATAAAATTATCTTAAGGCAAGGTACTAATTTATACGTATGTAAATAGTGTGGTATTTTTCTTTTTCTTTCTTTCTTTCTTCCTTCCTTCCTTTCTTTCTTTCTTTCTTTCTTTCTTTCTTTCTTTCTTTCTTTCTTTCTTTCTTTCTTCTTTTAGCATGGTATCTTTCAAAAAGGCTTTCTTAACTATTCCTTCAGTGTAGAGGTTTCCATATTGTTTTGTGTAACAAATTCTGAGTGACACTGAGGAGAATTGGATGGGAAAGATGGAATATACAGTTACACCAGAGATCCTTTTTTCCCTTACTGTTTTGGTTTTGGAACCAGACTCAATGCAGTTATTATCACAATGGATTTGTGATGGTGGCATAACTCACAGTTCCTGATTCCTTTCCTAAATCATTGCATAAAAAGTCGTGGACATTAAAAAAGACTTTATATAATTCAGCTGGTTGATCATAACTTTTGCCTTTAGTGTTCTGTATTTTTGATGTTTGAATTCATTTTCCATGTTTGAATTAATATGGGGCTTTACTAAAGCATATAATTAAAAGAAGTTTTAATGTTGTGAAAGAGAAGATTTTCCTCATTCTAGTGTAAGGCTGTTTAAGTACTTTCATTTCTCCCACATTCGAGGCTTTTTAGTGTTTCAAGAAATTATCTTATTCAAAGTCACAGAGAATATTTGCCCTTGACTGTATATGTGAGTCTAACACCAGTTTAGAAATTCGAAACCATACGTACGTCATGAAGGCACAATGTATGTGTGGCAACTTTAATATATGTCGCAGGTTGAAGTCAGAGATCTCTTTACAGTGGCAGGAATGTGACACTGACACTACAGTGACAGACTGACCTTTGCCATTTTGCTGGTGAGGATTCTGACATCGACAGTAGCCATGTCCTCCTGAAAAGGGGCAGGTTTTCCTGTTTGGTTTTCTCTGTGGAGTCTGGATTCATCAGATAAGCAAGCAGAGATAGGTATCATCAATTTTTCTGAACAGAATTCAGGCTACTCTGGTTAAAACTGCAAGCAGTTTCATTTTGTTTGGTCATGCATACAATTTTTCTTCCTTCATTTGCACTTCTTTTTTTCAAAGTCATATCTCCCATAATTAAATTTATCTTCAATAATTAAATTTGACTAAATCGGGACCGAGAATAGCTTTATTATAATTAATTATGTTGAAACAACTTCATTTTCCTTTTTCTCTAACAAGACCTTTTTCTGTAACACACACAAAATTCACAAAGTTTGATTCCTTAAGCTTTGCACTGGTAGTGATCTCAGTGCATAGCCGCAAATATGGAAGGGAAACTTTTTGGCTTACTAAAATAAAAAATATCAATGGGATAACAAACTCAAAAATATTTTGGATTTCCCATTTCTAATGCCTCTTGGACATTTATTCCTAGGGGATCTCCTGGCCACTTAAACTCATCCTGTCTATGATCTCACTTTCCATTTACCTTATTTGTCCACCACTCAACTTAAAGCTACTTAAGGGAAGAGAATGTCTCTTATTTGTTTCTTTATCCCTGGGGTCTATCTAGCTGAGTGCCTGGTACCTAGTAAGGGCTCAATAAATATTCTTGAATGAATAAACTTGCCTCTTCTCTTGGATTGCTAAATTAAGTTTACCATACAGTCATTCTCTCAGGCTTCAAAACTCTGTATAATCTTTACCTCCTAAATTCAATCAGTTCCTAAATTGTATATATTCCAAATGAACAATATCTTTCAAATATGACTCTTTGCCCACACCCACTGTGCTACCCACACCAGTTCAAGATTTTACTGCTTCTCTTATACTAATGCATTAGTTTTATGTTTCCCCCAATTTCAATCTCTTTTATTCTCAGTCTGTTCTAAACAAGATACAATATTCCAAAAGCACAGAATTTACGTCACTTTGTTAGGTGGACATTTTTAAGCCTCTTTAGTCTCCACAGAATAAAATTCAACCCACTTTACATTCAAAGACCTCTATAATGTGATCTCAATCTCCTGTGATCTCTAGGTCTCCTTAGTAAGGGACCTAGAGACTGCCTATAATTCTTCCCACCTCTCTGCAATGTATATGACTCATGTGGTCTGGGGGATAAGAAAATTACCTTCCTCAAGCTTAAAACTGTGTGTTTTTTTTTTTAAACATAATTCGGGTTAATTTCATCCCATCTGGTATTAGGTCCTGCCACGTTAGTTCTCATCTTCTGAAATAAATGTATGGGAAGTCATTCATCTAAAACAAAAGAAAACCTGAATTTCACTGTGATTGCAAATTTGCTGTGTAGTCAAATCACTTTTGCATTAGGTCTCTTCAATTCACTGGGAAGACTGCAGTTACACTATCAGCTGAAGTTGCTTTATTAGGTTGTTCTCATCTTGCAGATTTACATGGCTCTTAAATTTCTTGAATTATCCTTCACATGATTTGAAACTCAGTGTCTTCATCATATCCTCTCTCTTTTTCACCTTCTACAGATCTTCAAAGATGTCCAAGACCTCTGCTGTAACAACACAGTTCTTCAGGGACTCCTACATGGATTGTGTCTATGAATTCACTGCACAAGGTATTTCTCTAATTCTTCAAATATATTATGTTATGCTTGAGAGACATGGTGAATCTTTGACAAAGAAATTATGACAGTTTTCTTTCTTTTTTGCTTCCCACACATAGCAAAATAACATGGACTAGAGATGTCCATGGGCAAGCTAATAACTTTTATATTGTTTATGTATTATTTATTTTCTTTTTATATTTATTCCTTTCACTATTCCTTATCTTCCAAATTTTCCTCTAAGCTTAACATATTTTTGAGGTCTCATACACTTACCTATTTTCCTCAGAGACTTTTCTACTTTCTTGGAAGACGTTGTTACTCAACAGTGTGGGGAAGATGATATGAAGATACACTGTGTGTTAACCATTAAGATCATGAAAAGTGATCCTAGCTAGGAACTAAATTAGTCACAAGTGTTTATCTGTACATGCAAATTCATTACAGTAGGGTTTCAATTCAGCTTTCAAATTCTGAGTAAAATTTTATAGTTATTATATCTACTGGGTTATTATAATAGATATCTGGGTAGTGCTAATTCAGAGAGTGAGTTATTTCAAGATATGTGTTTTTTCACCATTTATTCATCTTAGTCTTACCTGTGTCTTCCACTTGAAATCTCTGTCCCAGCAGTCTCTTTCTCATCGTATTTCATAAGTCCAAAATCCACTTGATTTTATGGTCATGTGCCATTTGCTGTATTGAATTTCTTTGTTTCCTCCCATTTGGAAGAGAATACTTTTATTCAAATTGTCCTAGCCTACTAATTAATTCATTTATTCAGCAAATATTAAATATTATATGCTAATCATGACCAATTTCAGGCTACCAACATGTCATTGAACAGAGTTGTGAAAACATACACACAGTCCAGCTCCATGGAAACCATGGACTTCAGCAAATGTTACAAATTGGGGCTGTCTTTTTCCCCAGAAAGCAGTTTACAAGTAAACCCAAGTCCAATTACAAGCAAACCCAAGTTTATATTTGTATAAATATAAGTATATATTTATATATCCATTACATACATATATATATATATCTATCCATTATATAGATAGCTAGATAGCTAGATAGTTGTTTAGTATGATAGATTGTGATACCTATGCCTACCAAGGAGAAATTAAAACAGGAAAAGAGAGAGGAGATGTGGTGTGGCAGAATTGAATTTTAGATGTGGCAGTTGGGGAAGACCTTGTTGAGTAGGATAACAGGATACAGGGGTAGGCAGTAGGCTGTGGAGATACTTCCAGACAAGGTATTTATTGGAAGCCTGTGAAATGGTAACATGTCTGCTGTGTTGGAGAAACAATGAGAAAAACAATATATTTGGAGTGGAGAGAAAGCAATGAAAAGGTTGAAGATCAGGTAAGATGTAAAGGGGGGACTTCATAGGCCATAGTAGGGTTTTATAGGCCATAGTACGAACATTTCTTTTTACTCTGAATGACTAGGGAAACCATTGCACCATTTTTTTTCCCAGAGGATTGACATTCTCTAAGTACTGTGTGAGAAATGGATTAACATGAGGCAAAAACAGAAGCAAGGAGAACAGTAGTAGGGCATGCATTCAGGCAAGATACCATGGTGGCTTGGACCAAACTGACAGAAGTGCAGATATAAGAATTGGTCTGTTTTCACAATATATTTTGAAGATAAAATTTGGCAGGATTTTTCAAAGGATTACCTGTGGGGTGGGGGAAAAAGCAATAAAAATGTGGCTCCTAGTGTTTGGGAATGAGCAAATGGAGGAATGAGATGGAAAAGGTTTTAAGACAGCATATGCTATGGGGAGAATGGGGATATCAGGGAGCTCAAATTTGGACATGTTAAATATAATATACAAAAGCCTGATTGGAGTGAGTTCAAGAAAGAATTGGAAAAGAAAAATTGTAGCAGTAATTATAGCTACTCTTCTGAAAAATTTTGCTGAAACGGTGAGCAAAAAAGCACAGAGGTAGCTATAGGAGAAAGTTGGTACAATTGAGGGTACTATTCTAGGACAGGAGAAATAATAGCATATTTGCACACTGATAAGAATGAGCCAATATAAAGGAAAGACTGATGTTACTAGAGGATTAGGAGAGAATTTCTCAAGAGACATCCTCGGATAGATGATAAGGGATGGAGACTTGAGTAAAAATGGAGAGACTGGCCATAGCTAAGGGCTAGGAGATTTCATTGGTAATAATAGGAGGAAAGGCAAGATACGTGGACATTGATGCCTACGGGTGGATAGATACAGTGGTGGGGACTTGAAGACATTTTCTTCCTACTGTTTCTTTTTTCTCTTATAAAGAGGAAGCATTGGGCGCCTGGGTGGCTCAGTTGGTTAAGCGACTGCCTTCGGCTCAGGTCATGATCCTGGAGTCCCAGGATCGAGTCCCGCATCAGGCTCCCTGCTCAGCAGGGAGTCTGCTTCTGACCCTCCTCCGTCTCATGCTCTCTGTCTCTCATTCTCTCTCTCTCACAAATAAATAAAAAATTAAAAAAATAATAATAAAGAGGAAGCATATTTATGTGCGGAGAATAAGCATGGGGAATAGTTTCCAAGGGGAGAGGTGAAGAAAGATATGACATAATCTACATGGAAGTGGAATGTGGAAGGAAGCCTACATGGTCCAGGGACAGTACTGTGCTTTTGGGCAGCAGTGAGAAACCTCTTGACCTAATGGTCATAAATCTGAAGTGAGGCTAATCAGTGAGATTTTGTGTTTTTCACCTGTCCTATTAAGTTGTGTGGATGCAAACAGAGAGCAGGTGGATATAGTAATATTCAGAGAAAATTTCCTTTTGAATATTGCAGATTTTGAAGTTTATTCTTAGAGCAATAACTTTGTCCAGAAGGGCTTTTCAAGAAGATATATAGCACATTTAGAGATGGATATGATATATAGAGTCTTCCTAAAAAACTGTGAATGTGTTGATCATGAGAAAAAAAATAAGTGTGCTGATCATAGGAGCTTTTTACAAGTAATAGCCATTTTATCTCTGAGATGTTTTAGGCAGTTTATTCCTCCTTCTGCTTTTGGATTTGGACAGATATTGTTTTTTCTTTGTCTGGCTTTATCTCAGTTCATTACTTACAGTTTATATTTTATAAAACCAGAAGGTGGTTTAATATAGTGTAATGTATTTCTATGGTGCTACAATTCAGTGGCAGTCTTTTGTTCTTATAGCTCCATGTTACATCCCACTGAGATATGGGCTTAGTCCAAAATAATTTGTTTGGTCAAGCACAGGATTTTGACTTCAATTCTTCTCATTCACTACCACTCAATAAAAATTCCTATTTCATTTAAAGAAACAATATGTATTAAAATACAAAGTAGGCCAATATAAAACATTTAGTTTAATCACAAATGATTTTGAAGACACCAATTTTAGTTTATCAAGGCCTTATTGTATCATGTTATTTAAAATTCAGAACTAACACAGCAAATTTGCACAGGGGCATTTGAACTAGGCAATATTTTCAGACAGATTGCCACAAACATGGCAAATCAACTATCCAGTTATTTTTCTTTGTCTCATATGGGTGGGCTAAAGCCAGTGTGATCTCAGCTGATCTATTTTATTTTTTTTAATTAGAACAATTCACCATTTAATAAGTAATGGCCTTTCCTTTACGTAGTGAATATTTACCATCATCACTCAGAAGGATACCTAATTGCTCCTGGGGCTTGAATCATCAAAAAAAAATTTCAAAGAGGCTGAAAATGTTCTGCTTTAATTTTTCTATATATTTATGCAACATTGGTTTAGAACACTCCATATTCAAATATCATTGGTGTGGGACATCAATATTAGACTGCTTTCAAAATATGTTAAAATTCAGTAGGAGAGAAATACTATCACAGAAGTACTCCAAGGGAGTAAACCAAACAGCAAGAGTGAAATGCTGAATGTGGACCAAGTTCAGAACTGGAATGCTGGTGTTAAATGAGGGTGGCTGTTTGTTGAAAACTGTGTCACATAAACATGTTTATATTACAAGAACTCATTCCAAGCTCCCTATATATCCTCTGTATATCTTATCTCAGTGTTGGATTTGCTGTCAGTTACTCATTAGACCACTTTGGGTCCCATGTAATTTATTTTTATTTATTTATTTATTTTGTAAAGATTTTATTTATTTATTTTGACAAAGAGAGAGACAGCGAGAGAGGGAACACAAGCAGGGGGAGTGGGAGAGGGAGAAGCAGGCTTCCTGCTGAGCAGGGAGCCCGATGCGGGGCTCGATCCCAGGACCCTGGGATCATGACCTGAGCTGAGAAGGCAGACGCTTAACGACTGAGCCACCCAGGTGCCCCATGGGTCTCATGTAATTTAATTTCATAAATCCTAAACACAAGAAATAGCCCTGGGAGAAAAAATGTAATTAAGTTGAAAGTGACCCCTCTGAAGGTACATGTGTTTTTGTTGACAAATATAAATTGAAATATTCTCAATAAGTTGTGATTTCTGGGAATTGGAATCTTTTCTGAGTAGTATTTATAGAAACATTATCCTCCAGACTGTTGGTGTTGTTTTGGTCTTTCCTTGGTCTAGCCCACTACCTGCTGCAAAAGTGATTGTTCTTAAATTCCAGTCTGATCTTGTTACTCCCAACTCAAAATTCTGCACTGATTTCCTGAGAAAATTTCCAAACTTGTTAGGCTAATATCAAAGAACCCTTAACATAAGAACATTCTTGACTTTTCTAGCTTCATTTCCCATCAATTTTCAAGTAATTCATGCTCTCTTCCACCTTTGGCCCTTTACATATGGAACCATCACTCCATCATTCTATAGTAGAATGTTTTTCTTGGATCTTATCTTACCACCATTATTATTACCACTACTAACACACACACACCCCATCAGAATAACTTCTCATTTTCATTAATAATTTAACATCTCTCAGATACCTTTCCTGACCTTTCAGTTTGGTTTGGTTCCATATGCCAAATATTTTCTCATTATACCCTGTTCATCTATATTTTCACCACATCAGAAATGAACTTTTTATGCATCTCTTTTCCTTAGTAGATTTCAGTTTAGTGATTCTTGTGATGAGTGTCATGATTAATTTTGTGTCAACAAAATAAGTAAAGTCAGACACTTAACCAACTGAGCCATCCAGGCACCCCAACCTTGTTCATTTTTGTATTCTTAGTATTTTTCACAATACCTAATGAAGTGTAGGTATTTAATACTGATTGAATAGAAGAATCAATATTCTAACACATTTCAGACACTATATAATGATAAGTTTAAAAAAATGTTCTTTCAAGAAGCTTATTATTTATTATGGACGATATAACATACATAACTCTTAGTAATAAGAGATAGAAAGAAGTGTCATAAGGAGAGATTTAATACACCATTTGTAGTGGTCAAGATACTATGCATGTGCTAAGAGGAAGACTGGTCCTGTAGGATCTTAGAGCACATTTATAGCACAAGTCAAGAGGGAGTTGATGTGCTTAGAGCAGATTTATTCCTTTGAAGACCTCCATTTCTGGATGTGTACAGAATGCCTGCAAAGCAGGAATAACACTTTTCTTCCACAGCCGTGATTCTTCCATCAGCAAAAATCAAATGTAAGCCTCTGAATTCTGTATACCTAGGAGCTCCCCAGGGCTTCCCTCACCTCAACACTCACAGCCTTGACAAAACTATCTTCCTTGGGACCACTGGAATTATCTCCTAATGTTCTGTGTCCATAGCCAAGATTCTTATTATCCTTTATCCTGTAGGCTCTAATCTCCCTTTAGCTTTTGAACTTTGCTTTGTCTGACTCCATATCCAATTTCCCCCATGCCCCCAAAATCTTCCATTGATTTGTCTGTAACCTGTGCAAGCCAACAGCAGAATCTCCTATTTTAAACTGTTTTCCCTGAATGTCCCTTGATCTTCTTGATGCAAGGAAAACTTGCTGCTTTCCGGTGTTTCTTTTCCCTGAGCCATTTGTTTAAATGAAAGATTTGATGGGCAGCATACCCTTATTTACAGCATGGCAGTTTCCTTGCTTCTAGAAAACTCAACTTTAAGCCAAGGTTTCATGCTATAATTTTTAAAATACCAGTACACATTTTAAAGTAGCAATTTCCGTATTACTCAGGATAGACTAGAGTGTGCTTCAGTACCAAAAAATGCCCAAATATCAGAGGCTTACCATAAAAAAGATTTATATCTTTTGTTTCTACATATCTCTTGAGGGTTAACTGAATGTTCTGTTCTATGATATCCTTACTGAGGAATGCAGAATAAAAGAAAATTCACCATCTGTAATGTCACTAGTTGCTAAGGAAGTCAAAGGAAACAGGGTGGATCATATGCTGCACTTAAATCTATCTCCATGGTAGTGACTCACAACAATTCCTCACACATTTCATTGGCCAAAGCAAGTCACAAGGCCTCATCTAATTTCACAGAAACTAGGAAATGAAAGCCTACCATGGATAGGAAGGAGGGGAACCAGAAATATCTCTGACAACCACCAATACCCACTATAGCCCTGAAGCCAGGGTAGATAATACCATCGTATACAAGATGATGGTTAACTATACTTTAAATACTTTTTTAACTATACTTTAAATTTAATCTTAACTTTACCTGGAATCCTTTTTGGAAAATATTGTGATGATGAATTCTATTCCAAAAATAATTTTAAAACCAAAACATAAATAAAAAGAAAGAGCAGTCTTTTGATCTTATTCATCTGTGAAGTATTCAAGTTTGCCACCCAAGAAAGTGGTTTTATGTTTAAGATCATATTTGTGTTATGTGACCATTAGCAAAGGCTAAAAAAAAAAAAATCTATCTATTTGAAAGAAAATAACTTAAACCCACATGTTATTCATGGAAAAATAGATTTTTCCAGTTTACACCTAAAATTTTTTTCATTTTCTTCTCTTCTGTATCCCCTAAAAAGATTGTATTATTGTTATGTGTATATCTAGAATATAGTATGTATAAAAAAAGGCAGTTTCCTGTGTTTCAATTTTCATATTTAGATATAAATATCAAAGTATTTATATGCTAAATTTATTTCTACATAAATAAAATCTAAAAGATCTTCTTGGAATATATATTAAGCAGTTTGGAATAGTTTTCTTTTTTTGTTAATACATTTTTTAAAGTCGATGAATACAAGTATTTGTTTTCTAATTATATATGAATGTTGAAAAAGGAATGTCCTCATGTTCTTGAATAAAAGCCTTCCAAAATGACTTCATCAAAAATATAAATAGATATTAAATCAGGGATTGCATTTTTATCTGAACATAAGTAAATAACTTTAAAGCAATGAACACAAATGTTTCCTTAATTTTTTTCAACTCATTTTCTTCCTAAAAATAAACTGGAGAAAATATGTACTTTAAGTTTGTTGTAAAAGACTGCTTACATAATCGTTATTCATGTAAAGTCACAGGCTGAACAGAAATTCAGTAAGAGATCGTTGAGAATTTTTATTCCAAGATCAGAATATTATACAACATCACAAATATTATTCATCAAGTATACATTGGCTCTCACCCATTTGAGGCCTGATGGCCAGGAATGTAAGAAAGAGAGAAATGGCTTTGTTCAATAATGTCTTTGTTCATTCATTCTGTAAAAACCTGTATTTATTCTACAAATATGTCCTTCTCAGGACTCTACAGTTGGTGTTGAAGGGGTCAACAAATTAAAGAAATGTAAATAAGTAAAGTACATAGCATTTTAGAAGGTGATATGCACTATGGAAACAAACGAATTATGGAGAAGGAGTCTGGCAATCTCAGTATGTCATTGACTCAGCTCTCCCATTGTTATATTCTTTCCACTCTCAACATACATTGTATCTATTTTCAAGTCGTTGTGAAAATTTCACTTTTGAGTTGGTTCGATTCACCACAAAGTCTTATTAAAATAAAAGGGAGGGGAGCTGGGTGGAGGGATGGAGTAATTGGGTAATGGGCATTAAGGAGGACAAGTGATGTGATGAGCACTGGGTGTTATACACAACTGATGAATTATTGAATTATTGAACACTACATATGAAACTAATGATGTACTATATGTTGGCTAAATGGATTTAAATAAAAAGAATGAAAGGGAGGGGCACCTGGGTGGCTCAGGTCTTCAGCTCAGGTCATGATCTCAGGGTCCTGGGATCAAGCCCCACATCTGGCTCCCAGCTCAGTGGGGAGCCTGCTTCTTCCTCTCCCTCTGCCTCTCCTGCTTGCGCTCTGTCTCTCTCACAAATAAATAAATAAAATCTTTTAAAATATAAATAGATAAAAGGGAACTTTATCGTAAAAGAAAGAGAATAGCATTAATTTAGGTGACTCAGCAAAAACTATTTATAGCAAATTTACATATTAAACTGCTAGTATAGTTTTAGTTGCTAAATGACTATGCCAAGCCTTGTAATCTTTTATATGGTAAAATGCTAATAATGTCAGATTTTTCTTAGGGGAAGAATATAAGAAAATTTTGCTTGATCATAAAATACTTGGTATTGTGATAGAGGTTGAACTTTTGCTAAATTATAAGTGGGGACACCTTATATTTTAAATAATAATTTAAGTAGTTTTTAGGTACTAACTACTGGTTCCACATTCTCCTTTTACATCTGTGGTGAGCTCTTTTTTCAATTCCCTTCTCAACAGTATGATTGTGAATATAGTTTAAGCAAATAGTATTTAAATGTATAAAGTTGAGGTATCACCGTATTCCACAGACCATAGACAAATTTGAAATTTGGCCTTTGGGAAAATACAATTAGAGAATAAATTTCCAAAAACTATTTTGAATAAGAACTCTATCATACAAGGTCTCTCTCTCTCTCTCTCCATCTTCAAAAAATTTTTTTGAGCTTTGGCTCTCTGTCAGCAACCATTTATACAATTTTTATTTTTTTTACAGTAAAGTTTTCTTGTAAGCTTCAGAAATGACAACTATTAAATTATAACTCCTTAATCCAATCTACCCTTTGCTCTTTCCTTAAATGTATCTTCATTGATGAGTCACATTCTCTTATTCCTTTCAACCCATGAATCATTACATCATTTCTGTGGTATAATTACCTGTGCTGCCTTCATTTAGTTACTGGAAGAGGCATTATATAAAGTTAGTGAATTTCTCTTGGAAATGATAACTTGGATTATGTCCATTTATAATACAATTTCTTGGGTATTTTCTCTTATTATGTCATTACATTGATAGAGAATGCATCAACTATTTTAAACCATTACCCAAACTAACTATAATTTAACTGCTTTTATTTACCACAGCATTTTTGGCTGAGCATTCACAAAGACTTCAGAATTAGATTTTAAATACAATACACAGACAAGATAATACAGCAATAGTAATGAGAACAAGTATATTTTGTTAGGCTGGATTAATCTTTTTTTTTTTTTTTAATTTGGTGCTCAAGGAAGCTGGATAATAATCATTGGCAGAAGAAGTTGCGGTTTGAAAAAACATCTAGTGTGCTTTTAGCTTCAGTTCAGATTCAGATAAAAAAAATGTAGATAATATCAAAAAATTGTTTTGAATTCTTCCAAACAGATGATATCCTTGATCATAGGTTTAGCTAACTAAGGTGTCTACTTTGTCCTAGGATCCTGTCCTTGTATCTTCTTAGAGTGTAGTCTAATTAGATTTGTTTTGTGAATTATTTCTTGGTTAATAGAAAATTAATTGAAGTGGAATATATTGTCTTTTGTTACTATGACATTGTTTTCATTTCTTATAAATACAAACACGGAGACATTCAATGAACTTGGCTATGAAAATTGTTATCACAAATTTGGAAACATTGTTCTTAAATTAAGATGTGGTAGTATGATAAATTACTTTCTCTTTCTTATTGAAAAATGTATGGACATTAAATCTGGCATTCTAAATGACAGGATAAAAACTGGGTAAGTTTAAATGAAAAATCAAATCTCTGCTTTAGTTGTATATTGTGATATTGTGGTTTTTGCATTGTGTATCTGCATTGTGATATTGTGGTTTGGAACATAGGATTGGGAATCAAAGTCTTCCATGGTTAAAATTCTTTCTATCACTAAATTGTAAGGGAACTTGGGTAATGTAGTTAACTTGTTGGTTAACTCAGTTTCCATATCTATAAAATGGTAATAATAACTGTTAAATAGCAAAAGTCAGAGGAGTAAATTTGAAGATTTAACTGGCTTTACTTAGCTATTCATGAATCAGTACCTTCCTATCTAGCAAAAAAAGGAACTCCACTGAGCTGTAAAAAGGGAAAGACTTTTAAAGGTGGAAAGGTGGTGGAAAAAGGAACTTATTAGCAAATAATGCATTGCTTTAGGCAAGGTTTCCTTTCTAAGGAGTATGGTAAGGGCCTGTCGGGAGGACCATATCATTAGCATTAACCAGGTAATTCCCTGTTGACTGGATAAAGGTTACATTCCTATGGGGTTGAAATTGCAGTTAACTTAAGTATTAAGTCTTGGTTTGCTGATGTGGCGTTTAACACAAATAACTCCATTTTGGGCTTGCTGTCTTCTTTTTAACATAAAAGTCTAGTGGACATCAGGTTTCTAGCTTGATTGTAAATGCAATAGAAAGACTAGAAAAAAAAAAAGACACATACTAGGGCACCTGGGTGGCTCAATCAGTTAAGTATCCATCTCTTGATTTTGTCTCAGGTCATGATCTTGGGGTTGTGAGATCAAGCCCCGTATCAGGCTCTGAACTCAGCATGGAGCCTGTTCGAGATTCTTTCTCTCCCTCTCCCTTTGCCCCTCTCCCTGCTCAGTCTTTAAATAAATAAATGAATAAAAATCTAAAAAAATAAAAGACACATACTCTGTCAATAGTGTTTCCCAAATTAGAGAAAAAAAAGATTAAGAATTTAGTAGTCATTCATTTGAAAAAACTAGCAAATGAACAATGAAATAAACCTTTAAATTAAAAGAAAGAATTAATGTTGATAAAATTAGAAATCAATTAAGCAGAAAAATATAATAATAACAAAAAAAATCAGTAAAAATCAAAAGACTTCATTAAAAAGACCAATAAAGTGACAAGGTTTTTTTTTTTTCAAATCTCATTAAAAATTGAATGCAAAAGAAGTATTCTACAGATAGAAATTAGTGGTGTAAAAGAATTTGAGTTCATATTTATATTAAAAGTTTTGAAATTCTGGATGAAGTAGATATTATAGGAAAATTTGAATATTGAACCCAAAATAAGAAGAAAATATATAAGTATTGATTATGGTAGAATTATTTTAAATAAACAATACATACACATCTAAAAAAAAGTGGCAGATCCAAATAGTCATGAGCACACATTCCTTTTACTATCACAAAGAAATAATTATGATATTGGGTGCCTGGGTGGCTCAGTTGGTTAAGCGACTGCCTTCGGCTCAGGTCATGATCCTGGAGTCCCTGGATCGAGTCCCGCATCGGGCTCCCTGCTCGGCAGGGAGTCTGCTTCTCCCTCTCCCACTCCCCGTTTGTGTTCCCTCTCTCGCTGTGTCTTTCTCTGTCAAATAAATAAATAAAATCTTTAAAAAAAAAAAAAAGAATTATGATATTTAAATTAGTCCATATTAGAGAAATCAATAGTTTACCAGTGAATTCTTTAAGATTAGTATAAATTTGATAGTTAAAAAAATGGAAATAAAAATAATTAAATTTAGCAACTTATTTGAAAAATAGCATGCCCAGTAGATGTTATCTAAAAAATAAATATTAATATTTTTATCATATTAACCAAGAAAAATTACATTGTATTACTCTATGAATTACTGTATGGAAAGTGTTTGATGAAGTTAAAATCCACACCTGATAAAATTTGTAAGGACCTAGAACTAGAATGAATATTGTTAACCTTCCAAAAGCCTATAGACAATGTTATACTTAGCAGTATAAATTTGGAAAATTCTATTAAAATCAAGAATAAGATCCAAGAAATCAAATGAGATAAGAAAAATCAATATGATGTATAAGATATTGGAAAGGAAATTACAAAAGTCATTATTCACAACCAATATGATTGTCTACCAAGAATATGTGTAAGATTGTATTCAAAGTTATATGTACTATTAAGATGAATGGATATGAATTTAATATTACTAAAAATATAGATCTCTTGACTTCAACAATGGCCAATTAGAAAATTTAATTTAAAAAGGTAACCTTCAAAATACTCAATAAGACTATGAAATTTGTTATAAACCCTTCAAGTAATTTTCAAAATTTGCCCAAAATTAAAGAGTACGTAAAAGATCTGAGTAACTATATACTGCCATATTCTTAAATGAGAAGAGTCAATATTGTAAAGATATAAATTCTCTTCAAATTTTAAATTCAATTCAATATCAATTTAAGTCATGCTAACATTTTTTAAATTTGATATTTAATTTTGTAGTTCAAATGAAAGGGGAAAATGCGAAAGAATAAATATGACATCTTGTAAATAAAAAGTACAATAAGGAATGTCCTGCTCTATGAAGTCACTACATTCTCCAAAGCTGTATTGGAGAGTAAATAAATGAAGAACAATAGAATGCAAAACAAATCCAAGTATAATGGAAATCACATATGATGCATATTGCATGTGAAATGAATCAGGAAAAGTGGATTTTTCAATAAATAGCTGGATTTCATATGAAGTATGATTGCTTGATATTTATATGAAAAAAGCACAAATATTAATGGAAAAAACTAAACAATACTTTGCAAATTGATCTACCAGTTTATTAAAAGAATACCATGACCAAGTAGGCTTTACTTTAAGAAAATAAGGATAATTGAAATCCTCAAAAACTATTAATCCTTCACATTAACTAGACAAAATCACATTATAATGCAAGTTTGTTTATTACTTTATAGAAATAACTGGATAATATAGGCCCTGGCAAATAGAAAATGTACCTAAATAAGTGAATAAATATATGAATTCAGTGTTTAAGGTAATATTTTAAACCATAAAATTATTAGATTAAAATAACAGTAAAATGTCATAAACTGGGTGCAAAAAGCCTCCTTTAGTAGAGTTAAAGTTTCTTGAATCTAAAAAACTAAATAAGAGAACATTTATAGATTTGATAATCTATGTTTGATGTGATTAGAGGATGAGTTGACTTTTGACAGAGATGGGGTGAATACTCCACCTCCAGAGGCATATGTATTTTAAGATCATAGGGGCACCTGGGTGGCTCAGTCAGTTAAGCGTCTGCCTTTGGTTCAGGTCGTGGGCCCAGGGTCCTGGGATTGAGTTCTGCATCCGGCTGCTTACTCAGCAGGGAGCCCGCTTCTTCTTCTCCCTCTCCCTCTGCCTGCCGCTCCCCCTGCCTGTGCTCTCTTTCTCTTTGACAAATAAATAAAATCTTGAAAAAAGGTAATATACCTATCTATATCTATCTATACCCATATTTATATCTGATATCTAAATCTATATCTACACGGAATAAAGGAGTTTATCTTTAATGAAGTGAATTTAACTAGGACATCAGATGCATTTGTACATTTGTACTTAGTCAAAAAGCCAGTCTGTGTCTGATCTGTCACCTCTTTGTAAAACTTTTGTTTGGTTGGTTGATAGATTTTATTAAATTATTGGAAGAGGGTGTGTGGGCCTCTTGTCCCAAAGCCTCAGGAAGCTGCTCAGTGATTTCTCATCCCTTACCAGTCACTGGATGATTGTGGAGAACTTTCTAAACTCTATTCATTTATTATGTCTATTTTCTGCTAGTCAGGCCCTGTGCTAGAAATCTGTGAAACGATGTTGATCAAAAAGCAGCAGAGCCCCTACTCCTCTAGAATTCACAATCTAACAAATCTTGGAAGAAATAGAAAGGAAAGGTAGAAGAATCCAAGTAAGAAATATTTTAAAATATTGAATATATAAGACATGAAAATAAAAGAGGAAATAAGTTTCTGGGGAATACTTGCAAAATATATTAGATAAGGGGCATGTGTGTGTGTGTGTGTGTGTGTATTTTGCATGCATCTTTAAGAAAAAATAATGCATCTTCAATAGGTGGATGATGAAATATAAATTGCTAAGAAGAGTAAAAGCAGAAAAAGGAGGTGGAGATACAAAAGAGGAAATGCAATAAAAATCCAGAAATATTAGAAAATCATAATGAAATAAATTTAACCCTGCATATAATTACAGAATCAAATGTATAGCCGACTAAATAATCAATTAAAAATTATATTGCTCTAAAATGTAGTCTTAATAAATAAGTAAATAAGGAATAAAAGACAAAAAACAAAAATTATATCAATGCTGGCAAGCATATAATAAATGCTGCTATTAGCTTTAAAATCACTACTATTGACTTTCAAAATCAGCATAACATTTCCAGGAAGCAATTTGTCAGTATTCCTCAAAAGCTATAATATATCTATAGGGTTTTATTTGACCTAGTAAATCTATTTCTCAGAATATAATTTAAACTATGTGGAAAGTTATATGGCTGCAGATGTTCAATGAAACAGTATTCTAACTTAAATAAACTGGCAAGATATAAAGAGTCATATATTAATGGGAAGGAATATTATATATCCCAAATGACTCTGGAGAAAATGTAATAGATAATTCTTGTCCTACAAAGTACCAAGTTTGAATAACAAATTGGACATATTCTATGATTATAACAATTATCTAATAGCAAAGGCATAAAGGACATTACAAGGGGAAGAAAAAGTAGTTATTTCAAGTCAGGACACTATGATTTTATTCTTGTTTTCTCAGTTTCTAATCACTTTGAAACATGTTTACATTACCTTATGAAGGGAAAAAATATTTGACAAAACATGCACATCAGGTAACTTGCTCTGTGCTTTTCTTTACTAAGAACGTAGGAATTTGGTTAATTGGCTACCTCTTTCTTTTCCCCCTACTTACTGTTTTGAATCAGTTTTTTCCCTCTTTGAAAACTCTCTTCAAAATCTATAGCCATATAATGAAAAGAATGATGATCTGGTATCATTGCAAATAAGAAAAGATGGGATAAAAGAGAGGAAGAAAAACTTCTTACTTTTAAATCAGTTTGGGAACAATTTCTTAGGTAAATCATTGTTTTTCGTCTGACCCCACATCTCTATTTGGCTTGTAATCCTGATAACATCCTGTTTTTAGAATTAGTGTTTATGGCAATTCAGAGTGTGATGAAGTAGCTGGAGTTGACTGCAGTCTGAGCATTTATTGTTTCTGTTTTCCTGAAAGCATTTGTTCCAATTGCTTACCTTTATTTTGCTTTTCTCTCCTACAATAGAAGCAAAGCACCATATAATTTTTCTTTGTCTCTGCAATAGAAGAAAAGACATCAGATTTTTATCATCCAGGTCTTAAACTTAAGTCAACTTCCACAAATGTCAGATTTTATTGCACAATGCTGGCAGTATTTTTAATCCTGTTTTTTCCTGATAACAGAAAATGAAGACTAGAAACTAATTAATTTAGCTATATTGAGGAATAAAAAATACGTCAGAATTTTATGCAATAATTCTGATAGTACTATGAATGGCTAATACCTCCCTTTCCCACAAGAAAAACATTTTCTCAATTTAATATCTATATAAAATGATAGGGAAATAATAGTGGAGAACACATTTTTAATTTTTTATTTATTTATTTTTTAAATTTTTTAAAAGATTTTATTTATTTGAGAGAGAGAGAATGAGAGAGAGAGCACATGAGAGGGGGGAGGGTCAGAGGGAGAAGCAGACCCCCTGCCGAGCAGGGAGCCCGATGCGGGACTCGATCCCGGGACTCCAGGATCATGACCTGAGCCGAAGGCAGTCGCTTAACCAACTGAGCCACCCAGGCGCCCAATAAATAAATTTTTAAAAAGATTTTATTTATTTGACAGAGAGAGACAGGGAGAGAGGGAACACAAGCAGGGGGAGTGGGAGAGGGAGAAGCAGGCAGCCCCATGCGGGGTTCAATCCCAAACCCCTGGGATCATGACCCGGCCAAAGGCAGATACTTAATGACTGAGCCACCAGGCACCCAAGATAATGCATTTTTAAAACAACATTTGGGGCGCCTGAGTGGCTCAGTCGTTAAGCGTCTGCCTTCAGCTCAGGTCGTGATCCCGGGGTCCTGGGATCCAGCCCCGCATCGGGCTCCCTGCTCCGCCAGAAGCCTGCTTCTCCCTCTCCCACTCCCCCTGCTTGTGTTCCCTCTCTTGCTTTGTCTTTCTCTGTCAAATAAATAAATAAAGTCTTTAAAAAATAAAAATAAATAAAAATAAAACAACACTTTTAATGGGAACCTGGGGGGATCAACCTAGAGTACCTAAAATTCAGAGTAGAGTTAAGACACTTAGGTTCAATTCTTGAAGCTGCAGCTGTGTATGACATTGGACCAGATATTTAATCCTTACATGTGGTTCATTATATACAGCTAGCATCCCCTTCCCAGATGTAAAAATATTGCTAATATAATTATAGCACTGGCCAAGAGAATCCTATGTAAGTTAAAGAAATAAGCAAGCCAATATGAATATTTAGCCAGCAAAATTATATTTGTTCTAATGTTTGAAACTCCTGTTTTTCAAGGTTCTGTTTTTATGGAATTAATATCTCTATTCCCAGAATTCTAGTTGCCAGAAGTCTAGGATATTTCTTCGTGGCACATAGATATATAAAGTTTCTTAGCTGAGACCACAAGCATGAAAAAGATTAATATTCCTCTAAAGAATTCCAGTTAACTAAGCAACATAATTCACGTACAGTGGCACTGTTAACTTGTGAATTATTAAATATCATATTTAGGATAATTTGAAAAAATTGTAAAAAATGAAAATTATTTTTGTAATGTTTATAGTATTCTGAGAAAAATTATATCCCAAAGCAGATGAATTGGACTCAAATGGTTTAACCAATTTAATCAGGAGGAGTTCTAAAAAAATTAAAAGACAAAACTCTAGCTAACTGAATGAAAAGAATGATGTCATATCCAGTTCCCTGGTCTTGAATAGAAGTTTTAGCTTAGAGCTTCTTCTTTGATATATTTGTGACAAAGAACACTCAGCTCAAAAAGAAAACTAAATAACATTATATGGCCTTTTATTTGAAAATTGACCTGAATTTTATTTTCATTCTAATAGATTTATGCAGGTGACAGAATTATCACCACTGCAATTTAATCTATTAAAAATAAATTGAAAGAATGTGAAAATATTTGTAACCTGTTACAAAGTATTATTATCATCAATATATAAAAAGCTATTACTAATAAGTGAAATTGGATATAAATATGTAATACAAAAAAGAAGAAATAATAAATAAATATATGAAAAGTGGTCACCAATAATAAAGAAAAATGATTAAATGTGCAAAATCATTTTTCCTAATAAATTTGTAAACATTAAAAATGATAATCCAGTATTTTTGCAAGTATGGGAGAGAAAACTGCTGGTGGAGTATAATTCAGCACATGATTTCTAAAGATTTTAAGTCATGAAGATATCTATCTAAAATCCCATTTTAATTTGCTGTATTTACTCAAAGAGAGTAATTAGAAATATGCCAAAAAAAGGTTTTATAAAAATGTGTCTACAAAGGGTAGATGTTCTTTACATTTTATTTTTTCTTGTTGTGATCAGAAGATGGGCACTCTCTGCATTTTTGTTTCTCTTTAAGTTTAAACATTGAGCCTATAGGATTTTTAAAGGCCAAGCATATGTTCATCATTATAAAATTCTTGTGAGATCATTTATTATGAAACAATTTTCCTGGGTAGTGACATAGTGGAGGAATGTGAATTTCTCCTCGTTCTGAAATCCTCACAAAGACTTCAGTGGGGGTCATTGCATCTGTTTTGAGTTCATTGCTGTAGAGTTTTTTGATTAATGTTTTATAAGCTTATGAAAACAAATAGAAACCATTAAAGTCATTAAAAAGTGTTTTTTGTTATTAAGATTTAAGTTAATGTTCAAATCACATAGAAAAAGTAGCATTTCTGTTTCAATAAGGAAAAGTTAACGTATCACGTTAATCTCTTGTCTTAGCCAGTGAAAAAATAGATAAGATCATTAAACAGTAGAACTTTCACTGCTTAAATTTAATATTAATACATGGCTACTTCGAAGAGAACAATATCTATGTCACTCACATTACAGTTATGGCAGGCTTGGCATCTATGTGCTTCTTGGGCATTTGCTTCTGCTAGTTTAAATTATTTCTGCTAATAATTTCTTTTTGAGATGGGATTATGAGTATTATTTTTATACTGAAAGGAAGGAAGGGAATTATTGAAATTCCAGAAAAGTAGTGAAATGTGAGAAAGATGAATATAAAAATTTTATGAATATGAGGAGAATTTGATCTCTGTAATTCAATGGCATATTCTGTTTTTTTCAATCTGGATTATTGGTTTCTTGGACATAAGTTTTACTGTTGCTTGAACAGTTTACTTCTCTGATTGAGATCTTTTCTCTCAGTCTAGCCTTCACTCTTATCCTGTTCAGCCCTAATATTAAATCAGCAAGTAATGATTTGAGGGCTGTATCATGCTATCATCTCAAACTCCACATGTTTAAATCTAAGCCCACCTTTTCTTTTCATGTCTACTTGAATTAAATTTCAAATTATTAAAATAATTTTATTTTCTTCATAATAATACATGCTTATGATATTAAAATATCAAAGGATACTAAAGGGATTATACTTTTAAGTGTCTTTCTGCTCTCAAAGAACTTTTAAATATTTAAAAATATTAAAAGAACTTTTTAATATTTTTATATGTCATCATTTGCATTCATATTTCTATTTGGCTAATTCAGTGATGCATTTTTATATCTACTGGCACTCTAATATGGTAGCTGAGGATTTGCTATTCTTATACTATACTCCTACTTCTGTTCCTTCCAGCTTTCTTTTATAATTACAATTTTTGGTTAAATCAACAGTCAATGTTTATGTTGCTATGACACTATAAACATTACTCAATATTGAATCAAATAGTATGGTATAATTACACTTACTATCTAAAGGAACTTTTTCCTGTTCATAATTGATAATAATTTCTTAAGATTTTTTTTCTTAGTTGTTTATGAACTGTTTTCCCAAGATGTTCCCATATATATGTTAAATGACTGGAAAATACTCAAGCATGCCAATCTTTGTTTTTCCCTCCCTCCTTCCTTCCTCCCTTCCTTCCTTCCTCCCTCCCTCCCTTCCTCCCTCCCTCCCTCCCTCCCTCCCTCCCTTCCTTCCTTCCTTCCTTCCTTCCTTCCTTCCTTCCTTCTGTAGTTTCTCTTCCTCTTCCACTCCTTTGTCCTTCTTCTTCCTTCTCCTCCTTTTATTTTTTGGAGTACTTCTTTCATCTTCAATCATGATTTGTTGCTCTTCTGGGCCAGAAAACAAATTTTGCCCTTGACCTCTCTTTGTTTTTTGTTTGCTTCAACCATAGAGCATCTTCCGGTCATTTCCAAAGGAAAGTCACCATGGTAAATAAATAGTTTTACCTTGAATGTCTGAAGATGACCTTTTTCCCACCCTTACACCATTCATAAATGAGAAATCTTTTTCCTTCTGTATTTTGAAAGTTTTGTTTACCTCATGAGTCTTGGCTCCCATAAATTGCTACTGAAAAGTATAAACCTCATTCCAGGCTTATACCCCTTGCTACATGCTTCTCAGGATTTCTGTGTTATAAATACCCTCACTTTTAATTAGAATTTCCTTCCATTGCTTGAAAATGGCTCTAATTTTCCCAATCAGCTATTTGCCTTTCTCCCAACTGTTCTATTTCAAAAAGCCTACTGTCATGAGGAGACAGACTTCATTATTTGATGATTGACCACCGACAACTTTTAAGCCTTATCCCTTCCTGTACCCCTTGTATCTCACAACTGGGCAAGCTGATAAGAAAGCCTGGATGCTCCCTCCTTTGGAGCCAGTGCAAGGCTCAAATCATGCAAATCTCTGCCTGCTTATGTGAGAACTCTCCATCTATTTCCACATCCCAAGTGCAACCAAAACCCAGGCTGGTTTCCTTTCTTTGCTCTCTCAAGCTACTTCAGACCTGTTTGAAATGCCTGCCCTGCTCTCCCTGGAGACCACATTTATGTAAGTAATAAAGCTTTTCATACACTCTTGGTATGTATCTAGGGTTATCAGTCTCAACATCCAAACCAAACCTTGAGTAGGCTTCTTTCTTGCTTTTGTATAATGACCATAACCTTTACTATTGTCTTCTACTCCATTCTCTTCATCTCTATTGGTTGTTAGCTTTTTAATTCTTTGTTGAATTTTAATGGGAACTTGGGGGAAAATAAAAGACTATGAAGGTAAATAAAAGACTGTGGTCAATTTATTCTAGTTATTCAGAAATCTCCCCATCATTCCTTTAATACCTCAAACTTAATCCTTAAAGTCATGCTTAACTCCTGCTTCTCCTTTTTCCCCATATCCAAACTTAGCTGATTTTTTTTCTTTCATATGTCTTCATGGTGTTAACTTGCTTCAGCACTGACACTTAAACTGATTTGCTTGTTTATTAACACAATTTAAAAATGGAATTCTTTCTGCCTCAGCTTCCATTGAAGTCCAAAGGCTAAAAACAAACCAATAGGCGGTATCTTCTCTCATAGTCTTTTTTTTTTTCTTTTCTCATATTAAATGAGTTACAAGGATAATTATGCAGAAATTTCAGTGGAGATGGCTCAAAAACTAGTTTATCATATAAGAGGACATAAAAGGGTTTACTTTGAAGGGGTGGATCTAATGTCATTTTAAAATAGATCCTATCTAAGTGGGCCTCTTGCAGCTCTTTGAGATGGGAATGGACGGAGCCCTGCAGAGTACTGCAGGTTGCAGGAGCTGGGGGCCGGGCGGGGGCTGCAAAAAACCAGCTGGCTGGTGGAATGGCTTTGCCCTCATTTTGGTAGTTGCAGTTAGCTGTTCTCAGTAGGAGAATCTTTGAGATACCTATGAAAGCACAACATGATCAAAACAGTCAGCTTTTGAATACCTGCCAGAGTACACTAACATCAGAATATGACTGTACTAGTAAGTAAAACCGTCTCTAAACCTTATGTGTCTTCCAGCTGGCCAGTTTTGTTATTTGCCATCAGCATTTTGTGAGGCCTTTTTAAGTGGCTCCTGCGCTGGCTCCCTGACGTGGGGCCCACACTCAATCCGCAGGAAATAGAGACCTCAGGAAGCCAATAGTGGCTTGATTTGACATTGGTAACCTCTGTGACCTTTACTGCCAGGCAGCTAATCCAGTCAGAGGCTTTTCACTTTTCTCCTACATTGAGTAGAAAGCAGCCCCTTTGCGCCATCAACCTACGTGAGACACATATCAAGCTGTCGGAATGATGCCCTAAAGCCTCTCTTACTTGGCATGAGGTATGAGGGAAGAGATCCCTCCTGTTGATCAAGGACAGAAAATGCTTAAGCGCTCCAAAACGTTTCTCAAAATAATTCTCGCCTTTGGTGCCTAAAATGTCTTTCTGCTGAGGTAGCCTGGCCTGTTTGGAAGCCTCCCTTTATTGAACACATTTTTAAGTGATCCTTAGGCCA
The DNA here is from genome assembly GCF_029215605.1 of Mirounga angustirostris. NCBI lineage: Eukaryota > Metazoa > Chordata > Mammalia > Carnivora > Phocidae > Mirounga > Mirounga angustirostris. The sequence continues at coordinate 82,812,148 of NW_026991720.1, read as the reverse complement.
TTTCTTCGATCTCAACCATTTTATACTTTTGAGATAAGTGTCAGTATGCTGATGATCACACAACTCGTTTTTGAGAAACCTCCTCGGCATATTTTGCACAATGGGAAACCTGCGGGTACTTGCTACATATTATAACATTGTGTTATATTTTTAAATGTATTGATTTATCTATTCTTTACCTTTCACCTTAGAAACAAATTCATATGAGTTAAAAGTGAATAGAAAGAGGGAAAAACAGTACAGATAGAAAAGTTGAGTTATAAATATGGCAAAAACAAAAATGTGTTTCATAAAAACCTATATTGTTACTATGGATGAAGCAGGCATAACTCTGAACCTTATCACAATCCAGATCATATCATTTATATTTTAATTACTTATTTAATATTCTGTCTCCGTTAAGTAGATTTTAAGCTTCATAAGGGCAGGTTTTTTTGTGTTCTTTTTCTTGTTTTGTGCTTCTACTTGTGGTTTTTTGTTTTCCAGTGAGACATCACTGGAAATTTCCATCACCTGAAACTTTGCATGATGAATATCATATGCTCAGAAACTATTTGTTGAATAAAAAAATGAATAAATAAATGTGTCTATTAGAATTTTTTCTTTTGCAGTTGAAATACAAATATTTGAGTACCTGTATTGCAAAAATGTTCCTCCTGTCTTCTGGTTGTTTTTCAACATTGTTTGGGGATTTTTGTTGTCTTAGGAAAGTTTGGGTTTTTTTTTTAAATATAACAGGATTGAGGTAAAATTTATATAAAATAAAATTCAGCAAGTAATCTTTTTTTTTTTAAAGATTTTATTTATTTATTTGACAGAGAAAGACACAGCGAGAGAGGGAACACAAACGGGGAGTGGGAGAGGGAGAAGCAGACTCCCTGCCGAGCAGGGAGCCCGATGCGGGACTCGATCCCGGGACTCCAGGATCATGACCTGAGCCGAAGGCAGTCGCTTAACCAACTGAGCCACCCAGGTGCCCCCAGCAAGTAATCTTAATAAAGAAAAAGAAGAACAAAACTGAAGGTATCACAAATCCAAGATTTCAAGATATACACAAAGATGTAGTAATCGAAACAGTATGGTACTAGCATAAAAAAAGACACATAAATCAATTGAACACAATAAAGGACCCAGAAATAAACCCATGACTGTATGGTCAATTCATCTATGACAAAGGAGGAAAGAATGTGCAATGGGAAAAAGACAGTCTCTTCAACAATTAGTGTTGGGAAAACTGGACAGCTACATGCAAAAGATTCAAATTGGGCCACTTTCTTACACAATACATGAAAATAAATTCAAAATGGACTAAAGACCTACATGTGAGACCCAAAACCATTAAAATTCTAGAAGAGAGCACAGGCAGTAATTTCTCTGATATTGGCCATAGCAAACTATTTCTAGATATGTCTCCTGAGGCAAAGGAAATAAAAGAAAAAATAAACTACTGGGGCTATATCAAAATAAAAAGCTTCTGCGCAGCAAAGGAAAATATCAACAGAACAAAAATACAACCTACTTAATGGGGGAAGACATTTCCAAATGATACATCCCATAAGAGGTTAATATCTAAAATGTATAAAGAACTGATACAAACTCAAAAAACCCAAATATCCAATTAAAAATGGGCAGAAGACATGACAGACATTTCTCTAAAGAAGACATACAGATGGCCAACAGACATATGAAAGGATACGCAACATCACTCATCATTAGGGAAATGCAAACCAAAACCACAATGAGGTACCATCTCACACCTGTCAGAATGGCTAAAATCAAGAACACAAGAAACAACAAGTGTTGACAAGGATGTGGAGAAAAAGGAATACTCATGCACTGTTTTTGGGAATGCAAACTGGTGCAGCCACTGTGGAAAACAGTATGGAGGTTCCTAAAAAAATTAAAAATAAAAACACCATATGATCCTGTAATCCTACTACTGGGTATTTACCCCAAGAATACAAAAACACTAATTTGACTAGATATATACGCACCCCTATGTTTATTGTAGCACTAATTATAATAGCCAAAGTATGGTAACAACCCAAATGTCCATTGATAGAAGAATGGATAAAGAAGGTGTGATATGTATATATATAATGGAATAATACTTAACCATAAAAAGAATGAAATTTTGTCATTTGCAACAACGTGGATGGACCTAGAGAGTATGATGCTGAATGAAATGTCAGAGAAAGATAAATACCATATGATTTCACTCATATGTGTAATTTAAGAAACACAACAAATGAAAAAAGGGAAAAAAGAGACAAACCAAGACACAGAGTCTTACCTATAGAGAACAAACAAATGGTTACCAAAGGGGAGATGGGTGGGAAGATGGGTGAAATAGGTGAAGGGGATTTTTTTTATGTTTTTTTAATTTTTTTTAAGATTTTATTTATTTATTTGAGACAGAGAGAATGAGAGATAGAGAGCATGAGAGGGAGGGGGGTCAGAGGGAGAAGCAGACTCCCCGCCGAGCAGGGAGCCCAATGCGGGACTCGATCCAGGGACTCCAGGATCATGACCTGAGCCGAAGGCAGTCGCTTAACCAACTGAGTCACCCAGGCGCCCCTAGGTGAAGGGGATTAAGAGTACACTTACCATGATGAGCAGTGAGTAATGCATAGAATTGTTGAATCACTATATTGTGCACCTGAAACAAATATAACGCCTTATGTTTATTATACTAGAATTAAAAAAATAAATTTAAAGATATATATAATTCACCAACCTAAAGTGTACAATTGGATAAATTTTGACAGTTATTATACTTATGTAGCCATCAGTACAATCACGATATAGAATATTTCCATTACCCTAAACGAGTGCCCTTGTCCCATTTGCAGTCAGTCTCTTAACCACTGTCCTTTGCCTGAATTTCGTTCTTGTAGTTTTTTTACTGACTTTAGTTACAGGTCATGATAGTATTAAGAGATGCCCTAAGGAATTTTCTGTATTCCAGACATGCTCAATTACATAGTATCTGCCAGTCCACAGATGGTATTTTGGGCAGAAGCAGTATATGCAGGGAAGGCAAAACCATATCCAGAGTAATTGTCTATTTTAATAGTAACAAAATATTATCCCTTACATGGTGGAAGAGTCCAATGTAATTAACCTGCCACCAGGGAGCTAGCTGACCCTGGGAAATGGTGCCACACTGGGGACTCAGTATTCTGAGATGCTGGCAGATTGGGTACTCAGTTATGGTTGTAGCCAGATCAGTCTTGGTAAGTAGAAGTTCAGGTTACTTAACCCATGGATTACCTCCATCCCTGCCAACAGGACCACTTTGTTCATGATTCCATTGAGAAATGACAGAAGTGACTGGGGAAAGAAGCTGACTGGTATCCAAAAAAAGACTGCCATTTCCCTTCTATCCACTTGCTTATTAAAATCCTCCACTCTTGATGTCACCCTTTGGTGGGTATTCATATGGGACACAAATATCTTCATATCCTTTGCCCATTCAGAGAGGTCTGTCCACATACTTCTTCCCTGGAATTCCTTATCACTAATCTTTCAATCATGTTCCTTACAAGTCCCTTACCCTAGAGCCAAACCATTGAGCACAATTCATGAATAATTATAGACCCTTATATATGGCTACTCCTCCTTCCAGGAAAAATGAACAACTAGATACACCATTCAAAATTCTGTTCACTGGAATGACTTCCCTCCACCACTGTCCTTTGGGGATGTCCCAGAAAGAGGCTATAGTGTTATAGCTGTCCACTTTCTGGTCATGTCTGCATATTGTGCAGAACTGTCTGAGGTCTGAGTTTTCTCTTTCTCAGTCAACTGGTCATAAGAAATTCTCCATCAAGAATTTTCTCATTGGGTGTTTTATTAACCTAAATACAGTATTTCTTACCACAGAGAAAATGCTTTGTTTTGTACTTAAGCACTTTAAATTCAAGCACATTTCTAGGCAAATTTAATTATATCACTGATAAATAATAAACTTTAGTACTAACTATATTTAAATAAAACAGGTTTTCTCAATGGCAGAACTATTGATATTTTGTGTCAAATAATTCTTGTTGGAGCATATCTTGTGCACTGTAGGATGTTTAGCTTCATCCCTGGTCTATATTTACGAGATGACTATAATATTCTTTCCAGTGTGACAATCAAAACTCTCCCCAGGCATTATCATATATTCTCTGTGGGGCAGAATCATCCCAATTGAGACCCACAGAACTAGAACTATACATTATTATTATACATTATTACACACATATATATGTTATACATAATATGAAATATAAGATGTACATTTTTAAATAACTTAAATGTGTAATTGGAAAGTTGAAAGACAGAGCTCCTTGGTGACTCAGTCGGTTAAGCGTCCAACTCTGATAACTCAAGTCATGATCTCAGGGTTCTGAGATTGAGCCCCCATGTTGGGCTCCTCAGTGCTGGGCATGGAACCTGCTTAGAATTCTCCCCCTCCCTCTCCCCTCCACCCCCTGTGCCATCTCTTAAAAAAAGAAAAGAAAAGAAAATTTGAAAGGCAAAAGTCACAATTTATGTTTGGCAGTTCTTTATCTTCTAAAAGATATAATTTATCTTTCTTCTCACATTTATTTTTTTAAAGATTTTTTTTTGGGGGGGTGTACCAAATTACTTTATTTGAAGAATGGTACAAATGAAAGAAGTTAAGTAGATGTTTTGGTACAACTTATAGAAAAGGTAAAGGTAACCCCAACATGCATGCACTGCCTTGGTGACGAGGGTGGTCACCCTTGTGGCTATGGGAAGACAGCCTAAGGCTTAGCTCTCACTATCGCTGTTTCCCAAGGTGTGCTTGTCAAAGAGATACTCTGCCATGCCAGATTCGGGAGCCCCCATCTTGCGCAGGTTGGTTACGTGGTCACCCAATTCTTTGATGGATTTCACCTGCTCATTCAGGTAATGAGTCTCAATGAAGTCACACAAATGGGGGTCACTTTTATCAGTGGCCAGTGTGTGCAGTTCCAGTAGTGACTGATTCACACTCTTTTCCAAGTGTAATGCACACTCCATTGCATCCAGCCCGTTCTCCCAATCATCACGGTCTGGTTTCTCGATATCCTGAAGGAAGATTCGGCCACCTCGTTGGTTCTGCAGCTTCATCAGTTTCTCAGCATGCTCCCTCTCCTCATGAGATTGGTGAAGAAAATATCCGGCAAAGTTCTTCAAAGCCACATCATCGCGGTCAAAGTAGTAAGACATGGACAGGTAGAGGTAGGAGGCGTAGAGCTCCAGGTTGATCTGCGGTTGATGGCGGCCTCCGAGTCCTGGTGGTAGTTCTGGCGCACCTGCGAGGGGGACGCGGTCGTCATGGCGGCGGCTGAGAAGAGGCGGCGGCTGCTCGGCGCTGCAGCGGCGGCTGCAGCGGCGGCTGCTCGGCGGCTGCAGCGGCGGCTGCTCGGCGGCTGCAGCGGCGGCTGCTCGGCGGCTGCAGCGGCGGCTGCTCGGCGGCTGCAGCGGCGGCTGCTCGGCGGCTGCAGCGGCGGCTGCTCGGCGGCTGCAGCGGCGGCTGCTCGGCGCTGCAGCGGCGGCGGGGCCCTTGGAGCGGTCCGAGGGCGCTATGAGCAGACGGCGAAGGGCTGGCTCTGAAGGGCCGGCCGGGGTTGGGGCCGAGCGCCGGGTTCCGTCCAAGCACTGTTGAAGCAGGAACCCGCGGCGACTCTCGGCGGAGACTGTCTTTTTAAAGATTTTTTAAGTACTTCTGAGATTTTATTTATTTTTTGGTTTTGTTTTTTAATTTTTTAATTTTTAAAAATTTTTTAAATGTTATTTTATTATGTTATGTTAATCCCCATACATTACATCATTAGTTGTTGATGTAGTGTTCCATGATTAATTGTTTGCGTATAACACCCAGTGCTCCATTGGGAGAGGGAGCATGAGAAGGGGGAGGGGCAGAGGGAGAAGCAGACTCTCAGCTGAGCAAGGAGCTCAATGCGGAGCCTCCTTCCCAGGACCCTGGGATCCTGACCTGAGATGAAGGCAGACGCTTAACCAACTGAGCCACTCAGGTATCCTTTTTTCTCACATTTAGACATCAAATCACATTTAGACTCTCATAGCAGGACAAAAACCCAACATGTCATCCATGTGCTTTGAATTCTCCATTATGAAACCAGAGTTTGATAAGAATAAGCCATGTCTTTTAGTACTTATCATATTATCACTGATTTATTAAATGAAGGTTGCTATCTTTTGACTCATTTAGATATTATGAAAGTAAACATCATATACCACATTGTGATTACTTATTTGCCTATTTATGTCTGTTAGACTGAAAACTTCTTGGGGGCAGAAACATAATCACTTCTTACTCACTTCTGCTTCTTGAGATTAAAACTTGCCTTATTTGTAAACATTATTAAATGACCAATAAATGCTCTTGAATGAAACAACAAAAAAAATAAGAGCATAACTAACTTTTAATGTTATTCTGACACTTAGATAAGTAAAAACAGTAAAACTTTCTATAGTGAGACTGACTTAGAGATTTAGTTCCATAAAGAGATAATTCTACATTTCAGTAGGAATTAATAAAATACAGAAATTTATTGTACATGGGAGATAGGTTAGAATATAGGCTATTTGAAAAGTGTGCCTAATTATTATTCATCTCTAAATTAATTTTAAATGGTCAGTTTGTAATTGCGAAGTATGTTTTCATGACTTTCATGTTACACAATTTTGTAACACAAACTAGAACAATCATTCTTAAACTTTAATGAGTATAACCATCACCTGGAAAGTTACAATAAGACATTATTTGATATTTTGGTATATGCAAACATAAGCAAATTTGTAACATATGTATTTTATTTCCAAGATCAATTTTGTTTTTCAAGTTGGCTCCATGTCCAGTGTGGAGCCCAAAGCAGGGCTTGAACTCACATCCTGAGATCAAGACCTGAACTGAGATCAAGAATCTGATGTTTAATGGACTGAGCCACACAGGCGCCCCACAAGGTCAATTTTTAATGTCCTTTCTACAAATTCTCGCTTTACTGACCTTTGTTCCATTTTATCACACTGTTTCCTTGCTTACTGAGGTCTTCTCTCCTTTGTCCATCCTCTCCTATATCCATTCCCATGAGAGCTTTGTACTCCTTTAGTATTATACAAATTTCTTTTTTAAAAATGATTTATTTATTTGAGAGAGATTAAGAGAGAGAGAGAGTTGGGGGGGGCAGAAGGAGAGAATCTTCAGGTAGACTCCCTGCTGAGTGTGAAGCCTAACATGGGACTCCATCCCATGACCCAACAGATCATGACCTGAGCAAAAACCAAGAGTCAGATGCTCAACTGACTGAGCCACCCAGGCACCCCTTATTATACAAATTTCAAAACTGATATTTCTTCCATATTCTAGTCCAGTGGCTTTGTAAATATGGCCAAACTAAGTCTTAGAAGAAAATATAGAGATGTTTTTGTTGAGGTTCCTGAGACACATTCTGGAACTTCTAATGTTCCAGGAAGGAGCATTTAAAAATTACGTCTCTGGGGCACCTGGGTGGCTCAGTTGGTTAAGCATCTGCCTTTGGCTCAGGTCAGGATCCCAGGGTCCTGGGATCTAGCCCCAGGTAAGGCTCCCTGCTCAGCGGGGAGCCTGCTTCTCCCTCTCCCTCTGCCACTCCCCCTGCTTGTACTCTTGCTCTCTCTTTTTCTCAAATAAATAAATTCTGTAAAAAAAAATTACTTCTCTGGGTTACCAAAATTCAGTTGTTTCTGATACTTGAGAAAGATGTAGCAATGTTAGGTTAACATAAATGCTAACTTTTACTTATATTATTTCTCCTGTGTATATGTACTTTTGAATAGAAAATACATATTTAATTTTGTACCAGATTTGATATGCACTGGTAGAATTTAAGACATCAGTGTAAGTCTTTTCATATGGTAGAAAAATAATTGGCTAGGTGCCTTTAGAGTTCTTTAAAGTACTTCACAGGCTAACATCATTCTGTTCTTTCTCTCTCTCTCTCTTTTTAAAAATATTTTATTTATTTTATTTTATTTTTTTAAGTAGGCTCCACACCCAACATAGGGCTCAAACTCACAACTCCAAGATCAAGAGTCACAGGCTCTACTGACAGAGCCAGCCAGATGCCCCCTATTCTGCTCTTTCTTAAGAACAGTCTTGGTCATATGTAAACGGAGTAAATAATATTAGACTAAATATTCACTCAATATTAGGGAATAGGAAAATTGAGAGAGTTAATGTCCTGTTAAATAATTTGTTTTAATTTTTTTTTTTTAATTTCAACTTGGACCATCACAGTCTACACAACTTCACCAGTATTAACTTATCTTTTATATTTCTAAATTTATTGTTTTGTGAAAAATAGGAAAAAGTATTAAAAATAGCATTACTTCAAAACTTATTGGCAAACTAAAGTTTGGTGATATATTAAGTGGATGTGTGGCAATGGGCAAATGGACGGTCAGATTATAGAAATCTCAGGAATTTTGTAGTGTTTATTAGAACAATGACCTTCTAGCAAGCAAAAAGCACAATTTTAAGTTCAACTGATGTACCACAAAAAAAAAAAATACAGTGTGAAAAACTGTTTCTTTTTTTTTTTAAGGTTTTATTTATTTATTTGACAGAGAGAGAGAGAGCACAAGCAGGAGGAGTGGCAGGCAGAGGGGGAGGGAGAAGCAGACTGCCCGCTGAGCAGGGAACATGATATGGGGCTTGATCCTAGAACCCTGGGATCATGACCTAAGTTGAAGGCAGACGTTTAACTGACTGAGCCACCCAGGCACCCTAAAAAAACTGTTTCTTCAGATAAAAAATAAAAAATAGTGGTGACTATTTTGGTAACTTTTGGTTAATATCAAGATATCAATTATGAAGCATTAATAGCTTCTGGTAAAATGGCTAGATTCTGAGGTGGTAATTAATCTGTGTAATTCTAAAAATAGGAAATATTCTTTATGTATGTACATATGCATATATACTATACATATGTATGTTATACATATTTATATTGTGAACATTACATGTTATCATTTTATGCATCTAACAGACATTATAAAGAGTAAATGCTAAATTTTATATAAATATCCCAAAGGAGTATACATTAAAAAATACCTTCAGAGTAGATTAATGAAATTATTTTATTTTTTTAAGATTTTATTTATTTGACAGAGAGAAACACAGCAAGAGAGGGAACACAAGCAGGGGGAGTGGGAGAGGGAGAAGCAGGCTTCCTGTGGAGCAGGGAGTCCGATGCGGGGCTCGATCCCAGGACCCTGGGATCATGACCCAAGCTGAAGGCAGACGCTTAATGACTGAGCCACCCAGGCACCCCTGAAATTTTAGAAATAGGATGAATGTCTAATGTCATTAAGCATTTCATCTTATTTTATAACAGATGACATTAAGATCCAGTAAAATGATTACTGAGGGTCAAATAACTAGTTAATTAAAGATCTGTGATGAGACCCCTCAGGTTCACAAATTCCTAGCCCTAAGTTTGTTCCTCATCTCCATGTGGCAACTAAAATGCTATTGATTATTTATAGATTATATCCACATTTGAATAGGCTTTAGGTTGGTTCTGAATTGAAAGGAGATTTCTCAGTTAAGCCTCTTGATTTACTTTTGAATATCAAAACGCTTGCTGTGAATTTGGACACATTCCTGGCTTCAGACAATCCCAAAACCCAATGAACCAGGGCTTTAATCAAGAGGATAGATGGAACCTTTGAAATGCTAAACAATGAAATTGAACTGAAGGAATTTCACCCATTTCTTCTTCTTTTTCTCTTTACCATATAACTTTGAACTGATCTGAAATCCCCTGGAGTGCTAACTTCAGCTGAAGAGTCCAGTAGGATGTAAACTCCCCAACCTCACAGAAAATTGAAATGCAGCACTTTTTCACTTTGAAGAGTATTTGGATGAGTATTTTTCAAATCTCATGTGGACTTTATCTATCCATGATATTTTTATTTTTAGGTATGGTTTTAATTTTTTACATTAATGCAAATACATAAACAAGTATAAAAAGAACAATGAGGGTCTACTGGAAATGCCGGTGTCATGATTTTATCTTTTGCTTTTTAAGAGGATGTCAATGGGTTGCACTTAATTTTCTTGTTTAGTAGTATAAGCATCACTAATGATTTAAAGGCAGAATTTCAGTCTCTAACAAGGATACCATTATGGGTCTTTTGCATGTGAGTTTTATAATGCCAAAATAAGGAAAAATGGGCAAATAGATTATGTAAAAGGAAAAGCCAATAACTTGACTTATTTGTAGTTTTCTTGTGATAACACTGCAATACGAAGAAATTGTCAGTACAAGACCATAATGATTTATCACTTGTAAAGGGTTAAGTGAGATATCTATTTTGAAAGAAGCTTAGAAAAGAACTCTATAAATCACTTATGGAAATCACTTTTATACTTGTTGCTTAAGTCAGAGATACTTGATAGATGAAAAAAAGCATCTCTGAAATTTAAGACTAAATGAACAATTTTGGTCATAGTACTTACATTTTTTGCTGTGAATACCCTGAAACAAGAAGGGAGGGGAAAACCTACAGAGGAACAACTTTAAAATTTAAGACTAAATGAACAATTTTGGTCATAGTACTTACATTTTTTGCTGTGAATACCCTGAAACAAGAAGGGAGGGGAAAACCTACAGAGGAACAACTTTAAAAGAATGAGCCAGAGCAATGATTCACATATATGTAATGCTCAATGTGTTCGGATGTTTGCTGAAGATTTTATTACCTCATGATGCATTTTTATTAACTAAGGTACAAGAGAGAAAGGAAAGACGAATTTAAAGATTTAGGTGGAATGATAGAAAATAAGCTTGAATTCACTACTGCTAGAACATAATTTCTGCTGGAAAATTCTCAAGTTAACGCTCTCTGACTTGCTACCTGGTTCCTTCCTCAGCTACTCCTTTTCTTAACATCCCCATCCAACATGGGACCATTGGTCTTAACATACTATTACTCATATCTCTAAAGAATGTTACAGCCACCTGCTGAGGACCCTTTCACAGTTAAGTCTCCACTTCAGGATCTTCTAACTTTCCTCCTCTAAGTTATTATTATTATTTTCCTTATCTTTAAGAAAAAGTATCCCACCTCCTTTTTAAAGCGAATTCATCCCCATCTCTCTCCTACCTATTTAAGGAGTCTCTGTCATTAATTATCTGCTACCATATATTCATGTTTAACATCTTCTCTTTAAGTTTTTTCCCTGAGTAAACAAATTTGTTGTGTTTCAAGCTACTATTGCTCCTTTTCTCCTCCATCAGCACAATGAATGATAATTTTCAAAAGTCACTGCTTATTCACTCACTTCCCACTCATTAATTATTTAAATTATTTAAACTCTCCTTCCCTTATCTTAGGCACTTTTATTAAGTCAAATATCCATTTTGTTTGGTCAAACTCTTAGTAAGCATCTCTAGACTTGATCTCTGGTACTTGGTTGCAAGGAGCCAATATCCACTGTGTCTGATTTAAGGAAAAAAGCAATTTAATGGAAGAATGTAGGATCATCTGAAGAACTGATGTAAAGGCTATGAATATTAACATGATTCAGAAATCAAGCAGGAAAGAATAATATAATAAAATAATAATAATAATAAATTATTTATTATAATATTATTATAAATATTATAAATAAAAAATAAGTCAATAATAAAAAGACAAACCAGTTAAAAAGATGGGCAAATCACATATATATGAATGACCAATAAACAAATGAACAGATTCTCAACATCATTAGTCATTAGAAATATAAGGCAAAGCCCAGAGAAACTTCTTGATAACCATAGGATAGGTATAATAAAAAATAGTGCATAATAACAAGTGTCAACAAGGATGTGGAGAAATTGAAATGCTCATACGTTGTTAGTGAGAAAATGATGTGGCTACTTTGGAAAACAGTTTGACAGTTCCTCAAAATGTTAAACATTGAGTTACCATATGTCCTAGCAATTCCAGTCCTATATATATAGCCAAGAGAAATGAAAACATATTTCTACACCAAAATGTACACACAAATATTCATAGCAGCATTAGTTGTAATATCTGGAAAGTGAAATCAACCCAAATGTTCGTTCACTGAGGAATGGATAAACAAAATGTGGTATATCCATACAATTATGCAAGATAAAAAGGAGTAAATTACTGATACATGCCACAACATGGACGAATCTTGAAAATATTATGCTAAGTAAAATAAGCTGCTGAAAAGGACTACATATTGTATGACTCCATTTATATGAATATCCAAAATAGGCAAATCTATAGACAGAAAGTAGATAAGTGGTTGCCTGGAGGAAGGTGGGTTGACAGTTAACGGGTACAACGTTTCTTTTGGGGGGATGAAAATGTTCTAAAATTAGATTGTGGTGATGATTGCAAACTGTGAATATACTAAAAAAACCCTTGGAATGTATGCTTTAAATGGGCAAATTTTTATGTTGTGTGAATTTTATCTCAATAAAACTATTTTTAAAAAGTCAGTCATGGACCAAGGAAGGCCAGTCAGAATAAGACACAACCAGCTCTGGACATAGGATCCATCAGTTTTCCATGCTGCTACTGGACCTGCCGCTCCTGGATACATACCGCCTCTGCCACCAGTGGGCCCAGATACTGGCCTTTTTGTTGATGGCATGAACCCAACTCTTCTAGCTTCTTTGTGTTAGCCACTTCAGACTCATGTCCTAAGTAGGATCATCAGATTGTTTAAATTTCAGACAGCTCTCTGAGGTGTAATGTCTAGGACTTGGGGGAGCAACTACCTGGTCTTTTATGTAAAACCTGAGAAACCATTAAAATTGTAAGATAAAAACAATGTCCAATTCCCTAAATATAGACAGGGGGTTCAAATGCTGAGCAGCCATAAAATGACAAATGTTATCTGTAATCTTTTCAGAAAGCTTTGAAAATGCTTTCTGTATGGCCAGATGGACTCTCCCTATCCTGCCTGAACCTGAACATTAGGATACTCCATACTGAACCCCTCCAACAAATGAGATCCACACACCTCTGCCAGCTCAATTTTATCAAAGCATAGCCTAGGTCAAGCTAATGCCCTGTTCAAAAACCTTCAGTGGTAAAACATGAATTTCATGCTAAACAAAAAGTAATTGGTTTCAAGGCCCTTAAAAGTTTACAGAGTTTCCCTTTCCATAATACTTTTTCAATTTTCTCATTCATATAAGCATTTATTAACAAAGATTTTTGCTCTTCTCCCATTTAAAGTATACAATTCAGTGGTTTTTGGTATATTCAACTATGATTTTGAAAAATTATTTCCTAAGTAGATAAAAACAATCCACAGAGATAGATAAGTTTGCATCATTCCTGGGGTGCCTGGGTAACTCAGTGGGTTAAGTGTTAAGACTCTTGATTTCAGCCCGGGTCATGATCTCAGAGTCGTGAGATGGAGCCCCACGGACAGTGCAGGGTGGAGCATGCTTGGAATTGTCTCTCTCTCTCAATCCCTCTGCTCCCATGATCTCTCTCTCAGAAAGAAAAAAAATGTTTGCATCATTACTAAAATGCTGCAAGTTTAAACACGCTTTTACCAGAAAAGCTAGAGTTTAAATCAGTTTAAATTTAAATTAGTTATAACATTTTCTTAAAATGGCATAAGGTATCTCCCTAATCCCTTAAAGAAATATCTGAACAGACATGCAATTATTTAACAAGTGATAAATTTTAGGACAAGTGGTTATTAGATAGCAGTTATAGGAAAAATAATCTCCTGTAAACCTGCTTTAGGCAACCTATCCTAAAAATGTCTTTTTTACTATAAGCCCCATACCCTGAAATAGATGTAATTTTATCCCACTTTATTTTTTGGCTTCTTTCAACTTCATTGAAGTATAATTACATTTCACTAAACTTCACATATTTAAAGTGTGCAATATGATCACTTTGGGCGTATGTATACAAATCTGGGAAATCATCAATATTGTAGGATAAAAAACTTTTCCAACTCTCCCCATTTTCCTTGTACTCCTTTGTAATCCCTCCTTCCTGCACCCTCATATCTGACCTACCTTCTGAGACTATAGATTAGTTTATTCTTCAGAATTTTATATGAACATAATTTTTAAATTTCTTTCTTTTTATATTTTTTGATTTTTTGGCCTGACTTATTTCACCTAGCACAACTTTGTGATTTATTCATGTTACAGCATGAACTAATAATTAGTTCCTTTTTATTGCTAACTAGTATTTCATTGAATAGATAATCACAATTTGCACATTCATGTGTTGTTGGACATTTCAATTATTTACAGTTTTTGTCTATTTAAATTAAAGCTGTTTTGATCATCTGTGACCTACTCTTTGTAGTCATTTAGTTTTGTTTCTTCAGGGTAAATACCTAGGAGTGAAATATTTGATGTTGGTGAATGTATGTTTAAGTTTTTAAGAAACTTCCCAACTCTTTTTTTTCAGAGAGGGGAGAGGGTCAGGGAGAGAGAGGGGGAGAGAGAATCTTAAGCAGGCTCCTCACCTAGCACAGAGCCCGACATGGGGCTCAATCTTGCCTCTGAGATCATGACCTGAGCTGCAATCAAGAGTGAGATGCTTAACCGACTGAGCCACCCAGGTGCCCTAAAACTTACCAACTCTTTTCCAAAGCAGTTGTACCATTTTATATTTTCACCAGCTATGTTTGAGAGATGTAGTTGTCCATATCCTTCCCATTTCTGTTTTAATTTTGTTTATTAAAAATTTTCCCATTCCAAGGCACCTGGGTGGCTCAGTGGGTTAAGTGTCTGACTCCTGGTTTCACCTCAGGTCATGATCTTGGGGTCGTGAGATTGAACCCTGTGTCTGGCTCTGCACTCAGTGCAGAGTCGGTTTAAAATTATCTCTCTCCCTCCCCCAGCTTGCGCGGGCTCTCTCTCTTTCTAAAATAAATAAATAGATCTTTAAAAAAAAAAGCTATTAAAAATTTTCCCATTCCCATGAATGTGGTGTTTTATCTCAGTGTGGTTTGAATTTACATCTCTAAAGACTAATGATGTTGTACATCATGTATCTACAGGCCATTTGTTTATTTTCTCTTTTAAAGTAAATATTGAATGTTTTTGCCTGTTTTAAAAATTTTTGCTTTGTTTATATTATTATTGAGTTGTGAGCATTCTTTATATCTTTGTCTGATTTATGTGTTGTGAATATTTTCTCCTAGTTTGTGGCTTGGCATTTCATTTTCTTAATTGATTTTAGAAGGGTGAGTTTTAAGTTTTCATGAAATCTAAAACATCACTTAAAAAATATAGTTCATTATTTTTGTGTTCTATCAAAGAAATCTTTCATCACTTGAAGGTGCACATTGCTGTCCAGTTTTCCCAATACCATTTGTTGAAAAGACTATCTTCTTTTTCTTTCTTTTCTTTTTTTTTTTTGAGACTGTCATTTTTCCATTGGATATTCTTTCTTGCTTTGTCAAATATTAATTGATCATGAAGTTGTGGGTTCATTTCTGGGTTTTCTATTCTCTTTTATTAATGTATGTGTCTATTTTTGTGCCAGTACCATACTGTTTTGATCACTATAACTTTGTAATATAATGTGAAATCGGGAATTGTGATGCCTCCAGTTTTGCTTTTCTCTTTCAAGGTTGCTTGGGCTATTCAGGGTCTTTGGTGGTTCGATAGAAATTTTAGGATTGTTTGTTCTAGTTCTGTTAAAAATGCTAGTGATTTTTAAAAATTTTTATTGTTATGTTAATCACCATACATTACATCATTAATTTTAGATAAAAATGCTAGGGATATTTTGATAGAGATTGCATTAAATGTGTAGATTTCTTTGGGTAGTATAAACATTTTAACAATATTTATTCTTCCAATCTATGAGCATGGAATATCTTTCCACTTCTTTCTGTCATCTTCAATTTCTTTCATAAGTGTTTTACAGTTTTCAGAATACAAATCTTCCACTTCTTTGGTTAGGTATATTCCTAGGTATCTTATTGTTTTGGTGCAATTGTAAATGGGATTTATTCCTTAATTTCTCTTTCTGTTGTTTCATTATTGATGTTTAGAAATGAAACAGATTTCTGTACATTGATTTTGTATCCTGTAGCTTTACTGAATTTGTTTATTAGTTCTAGTATTTTTTTGGTGGTCTTTCGGGTTTTCTATATAGAGTCTCATGTCATCTGCAAATAGTGAAATTTGACTTGTTCCTTGCCAATTTGTACCTTTTATTTCTTTTCGTTGTCTGATTGCTGTGGCTAGGACTTCCAGCACTATGTTGAATAAAAGTAGTGAAGGTGGACATTCCTGTCCTGTTCCTGATTATAGATGAAAAGGTCTGTTTTTCCCCATTGAGTATGCTATTAGCTGTGGGTTCATCATAGATGGCCTTTATTATGTTGAGGTATATTCCCTCTAAACCTACTTTTTTGAGGATTTTGATCATGAATGGATGTCATACTTTGTCAAATGCTTTTCTGCATCTATTGAAATGATTATATAGTTCTTATTCTTTTTTTATTGTGATGTATCACATTGATTGATTTGCAAATATTGAATCACACTTGCAACCAGGAATAAATCCCCCTTAATTGTGGTGAATGATTTTTTAAATGTACTTTTGGATTCAGTTTGCTAGTATTTGGTTGAGGATTTCTGCATCTATGTTCATCAGAGATATTGGCCTGTAGTTCCCTTTTTTGTGGTGTCTTTATTTGGTTTTAGTATCAAGATAATGTTGGCCTCATTGAGTGAATTTGAAGTTTTCCTAATGCTTTTTTTTTAAGATTTTATTTATTCATTTGACAGAGAAAGACAAAGCGAGAGAAGGAACATAAGCAGGAGGAATGGGAGAGGGAGAAGCAGACTCCCCGCTGAGCAGGGAGCCTGATGCGAGGCTCGATCCCAGGACCCTGGGATCATGACCTGAGCCAAAGGCAGACACTTAACGACTGAGCCACCCAGGTGCCCCTTCCTAATGCTTTCTTAAAGAAACCAAATACATTAGATATTTTATAACGTTTCATACAAATTTCATATGTAAACAAGCTACAACTTGTGTAGAAAAGAGGTAACATTAACATTTTATTTTATTTTTTAAAGATTTTATTTACCCATTGGACAGAGAGAGAGAGATATAGCTAGAGAGCACAAGCAGTGGGGGGGTGGCAGGCAGTGGAAGAGGGAGAAGTAGGCTCCCCACTGAGCAAAGAGCCTGATGTGGGACTGGATCCCAGGACATGGGGATCATGACCTGTGTTGAATGCAGCCACTTAACTGACTGAGCCACCCAGGTGTCCCAACATTAACATTTTAAAACACATACTATTTCTTACTCATGTTCATTAGCTACTTGGCCTCATGCCTTCCAATTTCCATATCTATATTTTATTTGTGTTTTCTGTCTTTGTCCAAAGAGTTATTTACAATCATCAAAATTTTAGTATAATCTATAAAATCTTCATAATATCTGCTGATTATATTTTTCATTGTGAAACAAGATTAAGATAAAAAGCATTTTTTATTTATTTTTTTTTAAGTTTTTTTTTTTTTTTTTTTTTTTTGCAACAGAGAGAATGAGAGACAGAGAGCATGAGAGGGAGGAGGGTCAGAGGGAGAAGCAGACTCTCTGCTGAGCAGGGAGCCCGATGTGGGACTCGATTCTGGGACTCCAGGATCATGACCTGAGCCGAAGGCAGTCGCTTAACCAACTGAGCCACCCAGGCGCCCTAAAAAGCATTTTTTAAAAAACATTTTGTGAGAAAAAAACATTTTGATCTTCTACATGACATCAGTGATGGTGCAAAACTTCACTGACATGGCAACAAAATATATGTGAGAGACCATTTCAGTTATTATAGAACCCAATTTGAATTTGTAATTTGTAGTGGGAAAAAGAGAACTACAGTTTTCTTGGTGGTAGGTTTTCTTGGTGGTAGAGCTCTGGATGCTTCAATTACTCATCAGCCATGAGAACTGAAAATGAGTTGTGGTCTGCATTTGCTTCTCTCTTACAAAAGAAGAATGTGACAGGCTGAAGGGGTATATGAGGATAAGAACAGGATTCCTAGATCTGAACTTGGTTGCTTCAGATATCTGTTTCTGACTAATTCAGAAACTTCCCCCTATATTGTCATAATTTTAACACATATTTTATATCCTAAACAAACACTGACATGTTGATCCTACTTTCTAATTGTTACTTTAAAATCCACTAGAATACTGTAGAATAGTTTATGCTTTGTCAATTATCATTTATGTACAGCCTCATCTTCTAGCACATTTATCTCTCGCTGACCCTCATTCAGTATGTCTGACTCACCTTTCCCCTTACTTCATCTGGTTCTAGGCTTCCTGTTCCATAGAGAATAGGTCATGCTGCCTCCTAAGAAGTTCTCTTTGAAGTTCCCACTAGCAGGGAAATGCCTTAACAAAATGAGAACCATGCTCATGTTGGTCACTTCTCAAAGTTTTGACTCCTCCATATTCTGCCTGATTTTGTTTGTTACTTAGTATCCTTTAATATTTTTTTTGTTTGTGTTCTGTCCAGAGTATCAATCAACTAGATGGCCGCTCAGTGTGGACTTCCATCATTATACTGGAAATAGAACTCTGTCCTGTCATAATATCCAGACACAGAGCCATTGGGTAGTATGGCTAAGTTGCTGTTGAGGAGGTTTACCTGTGTTCTTTCCCTACTTAGGTGCATAGCATTTTTTTTTTTTTTAAACCAGAGCTCTAGGCATCTGTTAGTAGCATTTTTCATCTTTCTTTCATGAGAATTAGTGGAAGATCCTGGTATCATGAATAGAGCTTAGGAAATTTCTTCTTCCTGGAGAGTACTTTTACTCTCTGTTATTTTAGAAGGGATGGAATTCTCAGTCATCTCTACTAGTGAGAGTAGAGATATACATCTCTCTTCCCACCAATAGCTCAGAAGACCTGCAATTTAAGCTGATATTGTAGTTCTGTGCTTATTTATGGGGATATTTATCTTTTTTTGATCTTGCTATATGTGTTTGACTTACTCATTTTGTATTTTATCTGCCATTGCTATATACTTAGAGGAAAGGGGGCTCCTTAAAACCTGAATCTACAAAACTATCTTGACAAGAAATTTTAAGGGGACACCTGGATGGCTCAGTTGGTTAAGTGGCTGCCTTTAGCTCAGGTCATGATCCTAGGGTCCTGGGATCGAGTTCCACATCGGGCTTCTTTTTTTTTTTTTTTTAAAGATTTTATTTATTTATTTGAGAGAGAGAGAATGAGATAGAGAGAGAGCATGAGATGGGGGAGGGTCAGAAGGAGAAGCAGACTGCCCGCCGAGCAGGGAGCCCGATGCGGGACTCGATCCCGGGACTCCAGGATCATGACCTGAGCCGAAGGCAGTTGCTTAACCAACTGAGCCACCCAGGCGCCCCTCCACATCGGGCTTCTTACTCAGCGGGGAGCCTGCTTCCCTCTGCTTGCCTCTTCCCCTGCTTGTGTTCTCTCTCTGTCTCTCTCTGACAAATAAACGAATAAAATCTTTTTTTTAAAAAAGGAAATTTTAAACTGTATCTTATCATTATAGTATCCTACACTGGGTCTAACATGGCACTTGAAAAAGCAAAACATGTTTATTGAAGTAAAGACTTTTTTTTTTTTTTAAAGATTTTATTTATTTATTCATGACAGACAGAGAGAGAGAGAGAGAGGCAGAGGGAGAAGCAGGCTCCCAAGGAGCAGGGAGCCCGATGTGGGACTCGATCCCAGGACCCTGAGATCATGACCTGAGCCGAAGGCAGACGCTTAACCATCTGAGCCACCCAGGTGCCCTGAAGTAAAGACTTCTAACAGGAATTTTAAATTTACTGAAAAAAAAAAAAGGAAGCTGAATGAAATCATCCTCATTAGATGTGGTTGTTTCTTATTGGATTAATAGAACTGTAGGTCTGCATTGAAAATTCCATAAGAGCAATACAAATCTGATTCAGTATGCATAGTTTTTATTCACAGACAACTTTGTAAAGTGAAATACACCATCATCCCCATGGATTTTGGCATTTTGCTCCATGGGCACCAAGAAAAAAATAATCTATTTTAACTTGATTAAGCATAGCTGGAAGATCTAGGCTGTCATTTCCAGAGAAAATTATTACCTCTGAATCATCAATCTAGTATGCTTTTTTAGCTCATATATATATTCATTCTTGCTCTTTCCAGATATATCTGGATAGCTGAACTTTCTCAACCTATAAAGCTATTGGACTTAAGTGTTGAGACTGACCCCTGCTTTTCCCTCTCATTGGCTTTTTCTCCTTGTAGCACCTCCCATTTTCAGAAGTTGCTGATTCAGAAGTTGAACAAACTCTATTGGTTCCAGAATCCCTTTCTTTTTTTAAAAAAAAATTTTATTGTTATGTTAATCACCATACATTACATCATTAGTTTTTGATGTAGTGTTCCATGATTCATTGTGCATAACACCCAGTGCTCATGCAAAATCCCTTTCTGTGGTCCCTTCTCCTCATTCTGTCAGGAGGACGAGCTTCATTTGCCCTTCAAGGTCCTAGCTGGACTGAGAATCAAATTGACACGAGACACAATAATAGGAGAAAATCAAATTTAATAGGTATACATATAAGCAATCCACACAAACATGGAAACTCCAAAGACAATGAGGCAACAGGAAGCTTATATGAGCTAAGGAGAAGGGCAGGGTCTGAGGATACAAAGGTGAGAATGTCATTAGCAGGAAGGTGAGAATAAATGGAAGAACAAAGTTTGCCCTATTATGCAAACAAGTTTCTTTGGTAAAGGGGAGTCTATAAATAGCACTCTTCCTGGTACAGTTTCTCCTTTCCAATGTAAATTTAGGCAGTTGAGGACCAAGAAGGGAGCTTTTTTTGTGTTTGCTGGGTTTTGATTACTTGTAACTCAAAATAATGTTCATGCCAAAGTGGCCCATCTAGGGGCAGCCTGCCTGTGGCCCCTACCATTCCTTTCTTCCTTTCATCCTCTATTACTTTGTTCTCTGTCACTTTGCTAAAAGTGTTGCTGAAGTGGTAGGTTCTTTCTCTACTTAATACCATTCCCAAATAGCCAAATAACAAAACAGTATTTGATGGCAAGCAGGTAATTTATTCAGTGGTCAGAGAATGGAGAAGGGAAGCTCATGCTTTAAAGGCATATTCTCCCTGATTAGGTCTCATGGTCAGGGTTTTATGGGGTTATGCTAATTAAGAGGCTGGTAAGCAAGCTGATGTCAAGATGTTTTAGGGAAGAGAGGAGGCTTCTTGGAATCAGGGTGCCATCTCTTTTCTTCCCTTAGATGGGTACAGTTAGCTTTGTCCTGCTGCTAGTAGGTGTGTTCTTTATTAGAATTAGGTGATAATGATCTCATGGTCATCTGGTGGGTTAGCTACTGGTGTCTGAACTGTAAGAAACCAGTCAAATGCTGAGTCATGGGGGCTTGTTTGGAGCTTGTGGCTTCTGGCATTTGGTCTTAGTTTCTGGTGACAAGCAGCACCTATAAACAGTGTTAGAAAACTGAGTTATTGTGGCTTGTCATCAAGTCTGTAGTAACAAAATAATTGCATTAATTCTGTTGGCCTATAAGTTTTGCAATTATAGAGATGAGGTTTGAATTTTTCAGTACTGTAATACCATCACTTAGCATAGTACCTGATATATAGTAATTGAATATTTCTTGAAGGAAAGCTTTGAAACTTTTTTCTAAATATCCAGTCCTTTCCAGCATGACCCTTCTACTGAAGCCAGAGTGCAAGGACCCTGCTGTTTCATTACCCTTGCCATATTGCAATGTAATTATTTGTTTATGTGTCTTTTACCCTACCAAGGTTCTACAGTCCCAGGTCCTGGCACAATGTCTGAGAGATAGCAGTTTCTCATTAAATGTTTATTAAATTGATTTCCTAAATTATTTAGTAAATTTGAAAGGCAGGAACCATAGCTTTTAAATTTTATTTTTATGGGACCTAAGAGCTCCCAGTCAGAATATAAACTATCATGAAATTAAACTGAATAGTCAGGAATTTAAATGAACAAGTATTGGTGGGTGAAAATAGAACAAGTTAACTTCGGATTTGAAAAAAATTCTCAAATTTGGAAATTAAAAATACAACTGATGTTGAAGGCAATCATGCACCTACTTGACTCTGATACTCTAGAATTATTCTCACACGTTTCTTCATTTTTTATTTTAACTTCTGAGTCTTAATTTTGTTGCTTATTGTTTCTTACTTTCTTTCAAAGTAAGTTTATTCAGATCAAATTTCCCCTTCCATGAAGCTGTCCTTGAATCCTCAGCAAATATTTTCTATTTCTTCTGTAGATTTTACTAGCCTTTACTATGTGTGCAGTGAGTAGAATTTACGTGCTTTGTTACTGAAGTGCTTATGAGCCAAATGTTGGGGCCAGGTTTCCTGGGTTAGAATCCCAGCTACACCACTTACAAGCTATGCCACTTTGGGCTAGTGTCTTAGCTTTTTTGGGATTCAAAATTTCTCCTCTACAGAATAGGGAAAATAAATAGTTCTAGCCACATTGGATTGGTATCTTGGTATGAGAATTAAATGGGTTAATATATGTAAATTTCTTGGCAAAGTGCCTAGCACATACGAAGTACTATGTGTTAATATCTTTTCTCCATTTATTGCATCTGAAAACTTTTTTTTTAAACTCTGTTTTAATTATGTTACCTAATATTAGGATGAAATATCTACTTCATCCAGGCTGACATAAACAGACCAGTGAGAAATAGTGTGAGGTAATGGCTAAGAGCATAATTGCGGGAGCCAGACTACCTGAGTCCAAATGCCAGCTCTGTCACTTACTGGCTGTGTCACTAATGACAAGGTACTTAAAAACTCATAATTTATCATACCCTCAGTTTTCTCCCCTGTAAAATGTGCATAATATAGCACCTATGCAATAGGGTTATGCTGAGAATAAAAAAAGTTAATGAATGGGAAGCGGCTAGAAAAGTGACTGACACATACTAACTATTCAAAAGGGGTTAGTTACTTCTACTCTTAAACTGCCCAGCTTAATACATTATCACATATTTTAATGTATTTGTTTTAATGCAAGTCTTGTTTCTCTCCTAAATTTTAAATTCCTAGTGAATGGGGGTACGGTTTTCCCCCTAACATCCTGATTTAGGTCTAGGATGTATCTCTTATTCTGTATATGGATGTAATGTTAAGCTTCAGTTGACCTATCTGTTACATAATAATATCCCTGTGTCACTGTCTTATTTGTTGATTATGTTTGACTGTTAAGTATCACAAAAGACAAAATAAATTATCTCTCTATTCTTTTGATAGAAAATTGATTTCCCAATATTCTACTAAAGTGAGGTTTAAATAAACTTGAGATGTATATTATTCCAATGCAACAAAATGCCAAGAAGTAGATGATTGTTGGCCTTATTTCAGTATCTCAAGGATTTTAGTCTTCTGATGTTCTGAGATTTTTCTTCATGATTGACATATCACTACTTTGGTATCTCCACTCTTCATGGCTACATCCAAGTCAGGAAGGAAAATTAATGGAGGAGAAAGAAGAGGGTGCTGTATCAAGAAAGAGATATTTTCTTGAAATCCCCATCCTTCTGTATACTTTGCTTGGCTAGATTGTCACATGACTTTTGCTAGATTCAATGTGGTATAGAAAGATTCATTTTCAGCTTTAAAATATGGGAAATAAGGGAAAACAGGGGTAGAATAAATGTTGATTCAGTCTACTTACCATATAAGTAGATTTACCTCATAAGGTCTTTATACTCAAATGATTTAATGGAGGTAAACTTGCTTTTAAACTTTTATAAAAAACATGGGCAAAAAAATGGAAACAGTTATTGGATTTCCCAGAACATCTAATTCCAAGTATGTTGTACACGATTTCTCATAAGAAGAGTATGGATAATTTAAGACATTTTGATAATTTAGTTCATTTTCTGTTTACAAAGTTAATAATTCTATTTCCTCAAAACACTGTGTTAGTTTAAATTCAGTCTTTAAAAATTAAATTCTTTTCATTATATTCCACTCCTGATTTTAATTCATTATTTGTTATCTTTAAAATAGGAGAAATACAGGGGCGCCTGGGTGGCTCAGTCAGTTAAGCATCTGACTCTTGGTTTCAGCTCAGGTCATGATCTCAGGGTGGTGAGATTGAGCCCCATGTTTTTGGGCTCCCCACTGAGCAAGCAGTCTGCTTCCCCCCCCCGCCCCTCCCCTGCTCATACACACACATACACACACACACACACTCTTTCTCTCAAATAAATAAATAATCTTTAAAAATAAAAGAAAATAGGAGAAATACTAATAAACTTGGGTTCATTCACTCACTCATGAAATACACTAACACCCCACTAAAATACAGTAAATGGGATCCAGAAAATCCAGTCTTATAAATGCAGGATAGCATTATTGCAAATTGAAGAATATGACCAGGAGTGATCACAGTCTAACAGACCTACCAAGAGTTTTGACCCCAAATGTGGTTTGGCATTATCTGGTATAAGATGTACACACTGGCTTATCTATCAATGGAATTAATGCCTGTTCTTTTGGTTGTAATGGAACATCTGGGACAGTAGAAGTTGTTTTAGTTAATATTATAGTTATTTGCTACCCATTTTTTTGGCTGGTCTAAGGAGAACAGGCTGGGAAACATACTGGGAAGGTTAAGAGACATCTTGTGAGACAGGGTTGTCAGCTGGTTGCCTGTGGCTAGCCTTGCACTTCATTCTTTCTTCCATTTTCCTCCCTCCCTCCAAAGGTAAGAACTTAAACTCACCTTGTTTGGGAATGGGGTCTGAATGAATGTACCTTAGTATGGGGTTTTACTGTAAATATTTAGTCCTGTTATATTATAAGCACTGTGTTTGGAACCAGGGGACTATTGGCAAATGAACAAATATATATAATTTGGATAAGTGTTGTGACAAAAATTAATCACCATGATAGGAAACAAACAAAACAGGTCCACCAGAATGACTGGAAAAGACTTGATGAAAAAGTTATATTTAAGATAAGAATGGAAGGATGAGAGGGCATATCAATTAGGCTCCTTGCAGTGAACAGATGGTACAATCCAAGTAGTTAAATAATAAGCATTTTTAAGTAAAGGAATAACTTAAGAGGAATGGCATGGCATATAGGAAAAACCTAAGGAATAGTGCAGCACTTCAGATCTAGTGATAATGTGTGTTGGGAGGAAGAGGAGTGGAGGGCTTGCCACCTCTTAAAGAGGCAAGGAAAAGGAGCAATTATTCTGGAATCTGGGTGTAAAGGAACACTCATAGAATTTTTGTATATATTTTAGAAGGATGCAGCCAAGTCCTGGGAAGGTCATTTAGTATATGTTCACATGAATATATGTTTTTGTAAGATTTAAAAACGGATGTATTTTAACTACAATCACTTTCCTCTCTGACTTCCCCCTCTTTCATGTTGGCTAAGAGTGGCCATTTTTGGGACCCAGCCAGGTTGAAATATTTGGGTTTAGTGGACTATAAGATTTGTAATCTCTTCCATAGAAATTAGGTTATTTTTAGCCATTCATATGTAATGATGTTCAGAAGAACTTCTGCCCACTTGCTGACTCACTCTGCCTGAGTGACAATTCTATAGGTCTGATCATTATATGGACATATCTTGTGCTGCCAAGTACTGGAAATATAGGAGTAGTGGAGGAGAAAGTAATGAATTTTAAAATAAACAGAACCAGAAACTAGTCTGTGGAAACCTCAATATTCAAACATGTCAAAATTTCAAGCAGAAGAATAAGTCTCTTTGATGCCTTGTCAAAATGAAAATTTCTTTGAGGAATATATTGAAAAATGCAGAGGGTAAAGTTTAAAAAGTGCCATGTATTTTTGCATGATGGGAATTGTATAAAATATAATAGCAGTTTTCTTGTGTTTGTAGAACACCAAACTGTAAGCAATAATACAAACATCTTTATGTAAATTATGATTCATTTTTTTATAAATCTGAAATATCAATATTTTTATTAACTACATTGGTAGGCAGGATAATTATATTTCTAGTCACCTGATAGAAAATGATATCATGAAATCAATGTCACATGAAGAGGTGGTCAAAGAATATGCAACCAAACAATATATTAGAGCTGTGTCAGGGAGTTGATAGATCAGTATTATTTTTTTTCTCTTAGATTTTGTAATTTTTGTGGTATTTGTCACATTTTAGTTAATTTTTGCGTATGATTTCCCTTTTCAGTATAAATATTTACTTTCCTGTCAAATATTGTGTTCATAATATTCTTCTCTTTCTTTTAAAGAGGGTCCACAAAATTTAAATCTGCCCTTGAAACAAGGTGTTTTCCAAGTAATTATCTTCTCCTGTGAATGAAAAGACAAGGAACACTTAACAGGCTTTCAATGACTTACCTCATTTGTCCTTAAGTAAATTTTTTTCAAACTGGTGGCATAACTGGAACTATTTCTGGGAAGACACAGATTGCTTTATTACACAGATTACTTCATTTAGAAAATGCCAACAATCCACCACCACTAATTATATTCAGTAATTTTCAGGAAAAAGATGCCTATGTGTGAGAGAGAACTTATTACTACCAGTGACTATCTTGAAAACAGAGCTCAATGACATCATGTAAATAAATTAGCAAAACAGTTTATTGTAAATGTTCTCTTTGATTGAAGGCACTATATAAAAATATACACCATAGGTAACATTTTCAAGGAATATTTCATTTAATAAATCATATCTCACTCATAAACATTCATTGTGTGTGTTCAATATTAAGAAGCCTTATGAATCGTCCATAATTGTATTAATCTTATATCATAATATCTATACTTAACTATTAGCAGACTTCATTACAATATATTAATTATTGGTTAAAACACACCAGATTATTTTAATTTTTCTATGTTAATCTAAAATATATCCTTTTACTTCTAAGTCATATCTTTGGAAAATATATATAAAAAACAGTCTTGAAGTGTTACTAATCTGTCTTTCAGACTCCAGGGACATTGCAAAGAATGTGGGTCTGGATATGAAACTCAAACTATAAGTCATTGTTATTTGCCATCTAAGTCTGTAGATTTTTTGATGAATGGATAGGTTTTTATGGGGAAGACAAAGTAACACTCCTCAAACATGAAACTGATCATCTCACTCACATACTTAAATCCTTGTCTCAAGGATAAAATTCGAACCCTTTAACACATACCAGGCCCTGATTCATTTCTCAATATGTCTGCCATTTCCCTCCAGGCTTCAGCTGTGCTAAACTTCCACTTTGGTGACTAGGTCCTACTCTTTTTCACCCCAGGCTTTTATATGTGTGGGTGGAACACTCTACCCTCACCTCTTCACCTGAAAAACTCCTATCATCCCTTTCAGTTTTAGTCAGAGTAACTTTAAAAAATATAATTATTTTCTTGACCAGTGTAACAGAGTAAGTTAGATGCCTGTACATTGTGATTTTTTCCAAGAAAGTCTATGAAGATTCTTGTTTGTCTTTTTTTCTGCTAGAGTGCAAACACTTGGGGAAGGGATCAAGTCCATCACATTTATGTGACTGGCACAGGCAGGCCCATTGAATGAATTAATGTATTCTTTTTCTGGGCAAGTCTGGAGGTTAGGTTCACATTTCAACTATTGTGCTAAGTGAACAAAGCTGAATTATTCCATATCTGATGGTTGCACTTATTTCCTGAAAATGGCAATGAACACAGATAAGATTTATGTTTTTCAATTCTACTTGAATGGGTTGGTATAGGGGAACCTACACAAGCAAAGACTCAGCACTATGTGACAACTCAGATAACCGAGCATGGTCATTCCAAGGTGGCTACCGTGAGAGACAGCGGGCTGGAAATCAGGACAGGTTGGGCCACATTAATAGGGGCTTTCAAAGCTGTGATGTTTAGTTGTTTCAAGTTTTATATTTTAATTGTAGTTTCTATTAAAATTTTTTTAAAAAAAGAATAGAAGAAAGCAATAGACAAAAATTATTGGTGAAGATTTCAATACTTCCTTCTAGTCATTGTTATAACCAAGTCAAAGAATATCAATAAAGGTATAGAAGACTTGAATACTATCAACCAACTTGACCTAATTGACATCTGTTGAAAACTTCTCAAAATAACAGAATAAAACAAGTTCTTTGCAAGCAGACCTGGGGTATCACTGGAATAGACCAGTTGCGTAGCCGTAAAATGAGTCTCAATAAACTTGAAAGGATTGAAAAAAAATGTTAATAGCATTATCAAAACTGTTCTGTAGAGAGATAGTTCTGATGACTGTGTGGCTCTGAATGAGGAAAAATCCCTGGGAAGGGATCTTCCCACTTGAAAAAGTCATAGAGATAGGATGTAAACAGGGAAGAGTGAGAGAGGGCGGAGTGAGAAGACAAAGCAGAGTAGAGAGCAGAGGAGTGGAATGGAATGGGGGTGTGGAGAAGGAGGAAGTGGGTAGGAGGAGAGAAGTGGGAGAGGGGAGAAAAGAGATTAAGCAAGTGGGATCAGCAGCAGAGTTGTTTCTTTTTTTTTTTTTTTTCTAAAACAAGGGAAGACATCAACAAATGGAATGGGAAATGAGGGAGAAAGGTATGGTTTCCTTTCTCTAGCTTTCTTTCCATTTGATGCATAGTTTTCAGTAATAGTGATGTGGAAAACAAAGACAAAAGAAAAATTAAATTTCCTGAGTACTTACAGCCC
Organism: Mirounga angustirostris; assembly: GCF_029215605.1. Classification (NCBI taxonomy): domain Eukaryota; kingdom Metazoa; phylum Chordata; class Mammalia; order Carnivora; family Phocidae; genus Mirounga; species Mirounga angustirostris. Next base: position 82,783,417 of record NW_026991720.1, on the reverse strand, counting down.
CTTGACAAGTCTTTGAAAAAGGTAGAGTAACCTTCCTCTGGAAACAGCTGTCTCATTGTTGGCAATTTGCTAAGGGCAAAAGGCATTCTTGTGAGTCTGCATTAAACATATAGAAATTCCTCTGGAAACTTCCTTTTTCTCTACCCCTCAAGATATATATTAGCAATCATCCTCCAAGCATATGGCCCACTGATATACATCTGAAGGGCCTCAAGACTGAGTTTTATTAAACATTAATAAATGACCTTTTCCTAACAATAGCTATCCCCTTTAGGGTCCTGAAAACCTTGTTTCCAAAATACCTTGGAGGTTTGTGCTATCCTTAACCCCCTCCCACTTGAAAGTATATAATAAGCCACTTCTAATGACCCCAGTGCAGTCCCTTCTGCCCACATGTCCTGTCCCTGGGCTTTAATAAAACCACCTTTTTGCACCAAAGACATCTCGAGAATTTTTTCTTGACCCTTTGCTCTGAACCCCAACATGTCCATGCCAGTAGGACTATTTCCATATATTGCCCATTCAATGTACCCTATAGATCTCAGCTAAAATTCTTTACTTTGGGAGTTATTATTTAAATGTTTCAAAGTAAACCTGATTGTCAAGAGTCTTTTCCAGGGCAGGTAATTAATCCTCTAGTACCAATGAGCATTTTGCTTTGTTTTGTTTCAAAGTACTTTAAAGATAACAAATTTGAAAACTGAACGCCCCCCCCCAACCTTTTTAACTTGGGGTCATTATGGATAAATGCTGCAACAATTTTGGAAAATGTAACATGTTTACCTATACTTGAGAATATTCTAGACTTTGATCTTAGGATAATTTTTTAAATATAGAACTCATGGAATTAGAAATTTAACCTGTGAAATTTGACTAGATTAACATATATAAGCCTTTTCCTCTGCTTAGCAGTCATTATTTTAAATGAAATTAGTAACACGATGTAATTGCATCTTTTCCCATTCTCTTAAAATCCTGGACTTGCTTCTTATAAAGGGGTTGCCAAAAGTCATACCAATCCCAAATTCTATTTTCTTCAATGGTTTCTGTCACACTGGTCAATAGCAGTTTGGCATTTTCCTGAAGAACATTTTTGTTTCATTGTTCCCTTGATTGAGTGAAATCTGTATGGTACAATTGAATTCTCACTCTGCATGCTGTCTATTGAAATTGAGGTCATGAACAGCCCTAGCATTATCTAGATATTAAATTTTAGACATATTTGAGTCAAAATAAAAATTAATACTTTATTTCTTTCTTTGTTCTCCTCTATAGTAACTTTAGTGAAACTAAAACATAAAACAGGGTATGAAACCTCAGGCATTTTAACACAATAGAATTTTTTTAGTAAATTCTGCTCATATTAATACTACTTCACTATGTTTTCAAAAGGTCTTCTGAACTTTGTCAAGTAAAAATGTAAATAAATACAAGACAGTCTTCCTCTATTAAATTATTTCAGTCATTTTCAAGGAATTATTCCAGGTATATGCAAATAGGTAGTTAAAAATCAATGATTATGAAGCATGTTTTTAATTATGCTTAATTTTTTCATTTTTTTTAAAGACTTTATTTATTTATTTGAGAAAGAGAGAATGAGAGAGAGCACGAGAGGGAAGAGGGTCAGAGGGAGAAGCAGACTCCCTGCCGAGCAGGGAGCCCGATGTGGGACTCGATCCCGGGACTCCAGGATCATGACCTGAGCCGAAGGCAGTCACTTAACCAACTGAGCCAACCAGGCGCCCCTCATTTTGTTTTTAAAATGTCTTTTGTGTTGAGTTTAAAGTTTGAGTGGTAGAAACAAATTTTCAAATTATCTAAATCTCTTATTGGAGGGAGTTTATTTATTTGTTAACTAAAAATCAAAAACTATTAGCTGATCCTTATTGTGCTTCTAGACCAGAGTTAGCTATTGAATGGAATAATCAAACATAAAAATCAGATATTTAAGAGTAAGCTCTTTTCGGGCTGCCTGGGTGGCTCAGTCATTAAGCGTCTGCCTTGGCTCAGGTCATGATCCCAGGGTCCTGGGATCGAGCCCCACATCAGGCTCCCTGATCAGCAGGAAGCCTGCTTCTCCCTCTCCCTGCTTGTGTTCCCTCTTTTGCTGTGTCTCTCTCTGTCAAATAAATAAAATCTTTAAAAAAAAAAAGTAAGCTCTTTTCTTCCTGGACCAGAGTATTCATGATTCATATGCTACCTCTAAGTATTTCAACAAATACGTAGCAAACTCTGTTGTGTGGGAAGAACTGTATCTATAAAAATTTAAGTAAAAATATACCACAATTGGGGCACCTGGGTGGTGTAGTCGGTTAAGCGACTGACTCTTGGTTTCAGCTCAAGTCATGATCTCAGGGTTGTGAGATTGCACCCTCCTTTGTGCTCAGTGTGGAGTCTGCTTAAGATTCTCTCTCCCTCTGCCCCTCTTCCTGCTTTCTCTCTCTCTCTCTCAAATAAATAAATAAATCTTAAAAAAATAACACAATCTATAAATGCTACAGAACCTAAGTGTATAAGAGAGATTTGGCACTTTGGAGTAAGACTAGCAGGAATTAAGATAAAAAATGATATGATTTTATATTGGTTGAAAAGCTTGATGTGAGTCTTAAGTCTGTTAAAACACAGAAGATAAAGCTTACACTATTTAAATTACAAAAGCAATAGAGAAAAATGAGAAGTACATACAAATAAAAATGAAGGAAAAATCATCTGTAATTCATATAGAAATAAATATAGAAAAAGATCAGCTAGAAAAAGTGACTAAGTAATGTGGTAAAATATTGGATGAAAGATACTGTTCATTGTACATTTGTTTAAATTTTTCTCTGAGATTTAATATTTTAAAATAAAAAGGTAAAAAAAGGGGATCATCCTCCCACAATTTTCGGTCCTATGGATATTCATACAAAAATGTTCAATCTGTTGATATCCCATGCTTACACAAAAGGGGTAATACAGTCCTACTTGTCTTTCCCCACTAACATAACAAGTTGTCAGAACTTTTAAGTCTACATTGTTCTTTTTTTTTCTTTTTTTAATTTAATTTAAATTCAATTAGCCAACATATGGTACATCATTAGTTTCAGATGTAGAGTTCATTAATTCATCAGTTGCATATAACACCCAGTGCTCATCACATCATGTGTCCTTAATGCCCATCACTGAATTACCCCATTCCCACACCCACCTCCTCTCCAGCAACCTTTAGTTTAGTTAAGAGTCTCTCATGGTTTTTCTCCCTCTCTGATGACCTCCCATTCAGTTTTCCCTCCCTCCCCCTATGATCCTCTGCACTGTTTCTTACATTCCACATACGAGCAAAACCATATGATAATTGTCTTTCTCTGATTGACTTATTTCGCTCAGCCTAATAGCCTCCAGTTCCATCCACATCGATGTAAATAATAAGTATTCATCCTTTCTGATGGCTGAATAATATTCCATTGTATATATATACCATCTCTTCTTTATCCATTCATCCGTCAATGGACATCTTGGCTCTTTCCACAGTTTAGCTCTTGTGGACATTGCTGGTATGAACATTGGGGTGCAGATGCCCCTTCTGATCACTATATTTGTATCTTTGGGGTAAATACCTACTAGCAGCAATTGCTGGGTCATAGGGTATCTCTTTTTTCAACTTTTTGAGGAACCTCCATACTGTTTTCCTAAGTGGCTGCACCAGCTTGCATTCCCACCAGCAGTGTAAGAGGGTTCCCCTTTCTCCATATCCTCACCACATTTGTTGTTTCCTGACTTGTTAATTTTAGCCATTCTGACTGTTGTGAGGTAGTATCTCATTGTGGATTTAATTTGTATTTCACTGATGTCAAGTGATGTGGAGCATTTTTTTTCATGTGTCTATTGGCCATTTACATGTCTTCTTTGAAGAAATGTCTCTTCATGTCTTCTGCCCATTTCTTGACTGGATTAATAAAATCACGAATGAAAGAGGAGAGATCATGACCAATACAAAGGAAATACAAACAATTTTAAGAACATATTAAGAGCGGGGTGCCTGGGTGGCTCAGTCGTTAAGCGTCTGCCTTTGGCTCAAGTCATGATTCCAGGTCCTGGGATCGAGCCCCGCATCGGGCTCCCTGCTCCACGGGAAGCCTGCTTCTCCCTCTCCCACTCCCCCTGCTTGTGTTCCCTCTCTCGCTGTGTCTCTCTCTCTGTCAAATAAATAAATAAAATCTTTAAAAAAAAAAAAAAGAACATATTAAGAGCAACTATATGCTGGATCTGGAAGAAATGGATGCATTCCTAGAAACATATAAACTACCAAACAGGAAGAAGTAGAAAACCTGAACAGACCCACAATCAGCAAGGAAATTGAAATAGTAATAAAAAATCTCCCAACAAACAAGAGTCTAGGGCCAGAGGCTTCCCAGGGGAATTCTACCAAACTTTAAAGAAGAACTAATGCCTATGTTTCTGAAGCTGTTTCAAAAAATAGAAATGGAAGGAAAACTTCCAAACTCTTTCCATGAGGCCAGCATTACATTGATCCCCAAACCAGACAAAGACCCCACCAAAAAGGAGAATTACAGACCAATATCCTTGATGAACCTGGATGCCAAAATTCTCATCAAGATACTAGCCAGTAGGATCTAACAGTACATTAAAAGGGTTATTCACCAGGACCAAGTGGGACTTATTCCTGGGCTGCAAAGGTGGTTAAAACTCTCCACAGTGTAGGAATAGAGGGAACATACCTCAATATCATAAAAGCCATCATGAAAAGCCCATAGCAAATATCATTCTTGATGGAGAAAAACTGAGAGCTTTTCCCCTAAGGTCAGGAATATGACAGGGATGCCCACTCTCACCACTGTTGTACAACATAGTACTAGAAGTCCTAGCCTCAGCAATCAGACATCAAATAGAAATGAAAGGCATTCAATTTGGCAAAGAAGTCAAACTCTCTTCACAGATGACACGATACTTTATGTGGGAAACCCAAAAGACCCCACCCCAAAATTTCCAGAACTCATATAGGAATTCAGCAAACTGGTGGATATAAAATCAATGCACAGAGATCAGTTGCATTTCCATACACTAACAATGAGACTGAAGAAAGAGAAATTAAGGATTCAATGCCATTTACAGTTGCACGAAAAACCATAAGATACCTAGGAATAAACCTAAACAAAGAGGGAAAGGGTCTGTACTCTAAAAACTATAGAACACTTATGAAAGAAATTGAGGAAGACACAAAGAAATGGAAAACCATTCCATGCTCATGGATTGGAAGAATAAATATTGTTAAAATGTCTCTTCTACCCAGGGGCACCTGGGTGACTTAGTCATTAAGCATCTGCCTTTGGCTCAGGTCATGATCCTAGGGTCCTGGGATCAAGCCCCGCATTGGGCTCCCTGCTCAGTGGGAAGCCTGCTTCTCCGTCTCCCACTCCCCCTGCTTGTGTTCTCTCTCTCGCTATCCTCTCTCTGTCAAACAAATAAATAAAATAAAATAAACAGTCTCTGCTACCCAGAGCAATCTACACATTCAGTGCAATCCCTATCAAAATACCATCAACATTTTTCACAGAGCTGGAACAAATAATCCTAAAATTTGTATGGAACCAGAAAAGACCCTGAATAGCCAGAGGAATGTTGAAAAAGAAAAACAAAGCTGGTGACTTCACAATGCCAGATTTCAAGCTATATTACAAAGCTATAAGCATCAAGACAGTTTGGTACTGTCACAAAAACAGAGACCTAGATCAATGGAACAGAGTAGAGACCCCAGAAATGGACCGTTAACTCTATGGTCAACTAATCTTTGACAAAACAGGAAAGAATATCCAATGGAAAAAGGACAGTCTCTTCAACAAATGGTGCTGGGAAAATTGGACAGCCACATGTAGAAGAATGAAACTGGACCGTTTTCTTACACCATACACAAAGACAAACTCAAAATGGACGAAAGACCTAAATGTGAGACAGGAATCCACCAAAATCCCAGAGGAGAACACAGGCAGTATCCTCTTCTACCTCAGTCGCAGCAACTTCTTGCTAGACATATCTCCAAAGGCAAGGGAAACAAAAGCAAAAATGAACTATTGGGAATTCATCAAGATAAAAAGCTTCTACACAACAAAGCAAATAGTCAACAAAACTAAAAGACAACCTATGGAATGGGGAAGATATTTGCAAATGACATATCAGATAAAGAGCTAGTATCCAAGGTCTATAAAGAACTTATCAAACTCAGCACCCAAAATGCATTGTTCTTTTCTTTTCTTTTTTTTATTTGACAGAGAGAGACACAGAGAGAGAGGGAACATGAGCAGAGGGAGTGTGAGAGGGAGAAGCAGGCTTCCCGCAGAGCAGGGAGCCAATGAGGGGCCTGATCCCAGGACACTTAATGACTGAGCCACCCAGGTGCCCCTGCATTGTTTTTTAATTGTTGTGCTATATTCTATTGTTTCTTATTGGTTAGTATTTAGGGATTTTTAAAAATTTTTGGTTGGTTTTTGTTATTATAAAACCATGCCAAAACAGAACATCCTTGTACTTACATCTTGGCATATTTATTTGTTTTGTTTGTTAATAAGATGAATTCCCAGTAAGAATATTCCTGGATTAATGAGAGTGTGATATGAAAATATAATAGCTACCCAGTTACCTATCCAAGAAGGAAGGTTCAGCAAGATGAAGGGTAAGAGCTGATGTTCCCCAAATCTGACACCACGACACACCTAATCTCACCCCAGAAATATAGAGCCCAATCTGGGATGCAGATGAATGTGGGAACAACTGAATATTGAGTTGAGATTTTTTTTAGATGAAATTGGAGTCTGGACTGAGAAATTACTTAATAGGACTGACTTTCAAATTGGAAATAACTATGAACTGGCAGAAATTTAAGAGAATTTTTTAATGGCTCAAGACTAGGTTAAATTCATTGGAGAATTAAAGAAAGTTTGGATTTTTGTATACTCAGGTCTTGTGGAATTTTATAACTAAATACTTATGTATAATATGCCTTGTTTAAATTTGAACTTTTGTTTAAATTTGTACCCCTTTAATTATGAGCAATTTGAGACTCTATTCATTCATAAAATTGTTAGTCTTTTTGTATGACTTCTTCATTAAAAATTTAGCCTTTTAAAAATTATATGTAAAGCATTTTCCAAGATTGTTGCTTTTATTTGACCTTTTGAAATTTTTTATAAATAAAATTTAGAGAGTTATATAGTAGAATTTATCAACAATAACTTTTGTAATCTGTCCTTTTACAAAGTTTTTCCACTCCAGTATTACACATTTAAATATTTAATTCACCATTTTTATATATCCAAAAATGTTAAATTCATTTAGACTTATTTAGCTGTGTATAAGGAATGAGATAGGCATACAGATCTATCTATATTTCTTTCAGATAGCTAGCTCATTATCTCAATAATGTTTACTGAATGAAACTTTTACATCACAGATTCTGAATATCACATTCATTATTAACCAAAGTCTGTTTGGGTGATCTGACAAAATGCATGCAGAACCAATTATTTAGGCTTTACAGTGCATTTTAAAGGTGGCATTGGAAATCATCAGTAACTCTATTTTCAGAAATTCATCCTCACATAATTATTTTCTTTATTCTTTAGAATACTTAGAATAAAATTTGTCAATTTTCCCTCAAACGTTTTGTGTTTTTCCAATAGAATCATGTAAACTGGGAGAGATGGAACATCTTTATAATAATTGGCTTTTTCTATTTAAGAAAAATGTAGGTCTTTCCACTTATCCAAATCTTTTGTGTTCTTCACTGGAGTTTAAAAGTTTTCTTCACTTAATTCCTGTATATTTCATAAATTTATTCCCATGTGCTTTAGTTTTGTTGTTGTCGTCATTAGAGCAAATGTAATTGTTTTCCCTTTATATTTTGTCATTGATTACTATTAGCAGAGTTGAAAAATTACTTTCTATTATACTCTCATTGCATCTATTTCTTTTCTTTCTCTACTTTCTTTCCTTCTCTGGACTTTGAGACCATTTTAATAATAGTGTCTAAATTTATCATCATCAGCCAATGATGATGAAGTCAAAAAAATTCATTTTTGACTTCAATTAATATAATGTCTTACTCTTAATGAGATTTAGTGTTCCTTAAGTGCCTAAGTCTCTGCCTTGCTTCATGATCAATATTTTGGGAATTGGAACTTTCATCATGCAGAAAACCTTATCCTAACCATGAACTCTTCTTTTGTAATTGCACATGGTCTAGTGTGCTCTGTTTTGGCCTCTTCATTTGCCTATTTATATGTATCTTTTCCTTCCTGTGAGAGCTCTGCTCTGATGTTATGACCTGCCTCCTGCCTTTACCATGTCACCATATTTGATTATTTGCATTACATTGTCTGCTGCTTCAGCCTCCATACACATTTGGACTTTGTAAGGAACAATAGTTATGGTTATTTTAATCAAATTTCATATATTTGGTAGAACAGTTTTTGTATATTAAATATAGCTTTTAAAAAGGAGATGCAAGTGTAACAAACCTAGTAATTAGAAGAAGTGTAAATGTAATTTAACAGCGTAAATGATAATTATATAAACTGATCTGACATTGAAATGTTAAATATTTTGCATTTAAAAATATTTCTTGCTTGACTACAGGATTGGCTTAATTCATCTACTCTAAAATAAAAAATGAATCTAAGTAATGATACGAAATATTTTCAAGTTTTAAGCATAATTCTATTAGAAGGAAAACATACCTTTCTCATAAATCATAGTTTTAGTGGACTAATGTTTAATATATGTAAATAGTAAAAATAAACAGTAAAACTGATGTCCAATTTTTTAATTCTGAAAAAAATCTCCTTTTTGCTTAAAAAAATATCCAGTAGAGAAATAATAAGGTTTTAAAAATAATTTCAAAGGTAAATTATTTCTTCATAAAATAGAAATTATATTTTTAAAGTGATAGAAAGGTTTTCTCTACATAACATTCTTTAATGCAATTTTTATACAATTAGCAGACTAATAACAAGGTTACTAACTAGTTATCCATATGTTGCTGTAGAGAAAAAGAGAAAAAAAAATAATGAATTTGTACCTTGAAACATTAGGCAACCTAGAATTTGTATATTTTATGAATGAATAAACAATTCCCTGAGAACTTAGGGAATTGCTTGAACTTAGGGAACTCTATGCATGAATTCACTCGCGTATTCAGAAAAGGTTAGATGCAATTACTGGGGAATGAAAAGAGCAAACAACTTTTTCACAGCAAACAGCTGCCAAAGTAAATTTATATTTACATGTTTATATCTACTAAATAAAGAATAATATATGTTTGCATATCATTATCACTGAATTTAAATTTAAAAGTAAATCAAGTTGTTTTGTGTTACATTCTATAATCAATATATTTGTAACAATTTAAAGTTTTAAAGTTTGACAAGAGCTTTTTAATATTGAGGATAGATTTACCCCACTGCTTGTATTACTTAGCAGATTAGTATTTGAGTTAAAAACCTGTAGTATTTGGGAAGCTGACTTTTAATTATAAGTAGATATTCAGAATCCAAAAGAGTTAAATTTTGTTCCATTGTAAAAAAATTATTTATGAATTTGGGATTATTTGTAAATTGCAGGAATGTTATGGATCTCTATGTACTTTCAAGGCTGAAAGAGATTATGCTAAAACCAGAGGTTGCCTGCAGGCTTTCATAGTCGCCAAGTATTGGCAAAGCTCCCACATCAAATTATGGTTTAGAAACTCATTGAATGTCAGGGCCAGGGTTAGAGCAAATTCCAAGGGCCTTGAATGCATGACTGAAGGAGTAGTCAAAGCTGACAGAAATAACAAAAAGGACAGTCAAGAGACTGGAGGTATTGACATATGCATCTGAAATCTTGGGAACCCACTCCCATAATCTCATTAAAATTTGATAAGTGCAGTATGGAAAAATCAGCATAGCATAATAAATCCTCACCCAAAAGGCAAATATTTTCAACTCAAATTAAGTACTTTAAATCGGGCTAAAGAATTTACTTGGCATGTAAAGTGAAAGTAATGAGGTATTTAATCAGCAAACTTGGTGACTTGCGTCATAAGTTTATGTCTCATGTGTTTTTTCAGATCAAAGATAGTATAGGACAGTATAGTAAGGATAATCATAAAGGATAGGAAGTTACAAAGAACAATAGCTTTGAAATAGTGCATAGGGAATAAAATATCTTTTCAATAGAATTATAAGGTGAAAGGAATTCAAAATCCTCACCATAAGCATCCTGGGGTCAATTCTTTGTTATGGAATTTGATTGAAATACTATTTTCAATTGACCTCTTGGGGTTGTCCAAGCATCTCTGTGTGTCAAAGCTCCACGCTACTAGAGAGAAATAATAAATACTATTCAGGAGAACCAATTACACGTTCTCAAAGCAAGACCAAACCACACACAATAGAAAGTAACTTAACCAGCTTAACTTGATTTACAATGAAAATCAGCACATACTTTCTGATTACGTTGTTCTCAAATATTTAGTGAGAAAGCCAAGTAAAAACAGGGCCAAATAGAAATACAGACATGAAGATAAAGTAGTTGGTAAAAGAAAGGTTAAACTGTGAAGGAGACAGTCTCCATGAATTGCATAATGAAGGTGGTACCCAAATGAATGCCATTACTTTCTCCATTATTTTCACCCAAGAAATTCATAAATCCCACAGCAGGTTGGCTTGGCATTGTTATCAAATGAAATAGAAATATCCAGAGGCAGAGAGCAGAGGGCACATCAGTGCTTCCACCAACAAGAAAGAGATTATTGGAAGTGGTATTAGCAAATTCAGATCAGATACTCTGAGAAATTATTCAGAGCAGTAAAATATCACTGGATTTTAACCTTTTTCTTTAATAAATAATTGGAAATTTTAACATTACTATTGAATGCTACTTTCACAGGAAAATTATTTTTATGACTTTAGTGTAAAATCATAGAGTAAAAAAAATCATAACTGATGTTTCTGAGGAATGACATTCAGGTAGCAATACAACACAAAGAACAAGAACATGGATATTTTGGCTTCACATTAAAAAGAAAATCTATGACAAACTGATTAAATCTTGCAAAACAGATACAGAGTAAAATGAGCCTACTAATAAGCATTTCAAGACTATTACTAAAGGAAGAAATAATATTTCCCAAATTTATTATAGCTAATCTATTGTATTTATATTTTTGTAAAACAAACAATATTTAAATCAGTGATAAAAACTACTTAATCCCCAGTATTAAATTATAGTATTAAATTAATATGGCAAGATGATTAATAGAATATAAAATTTCCCAGAAGCCACTGTACATTTGCATTTACAAAAAAAACAAACAATGCAGAACAACTGGCAATATTTTAAGGGTTAAAAAATAGCAAAATAATAGAAAAGGTACATTTATTTATTTTATTTTGTTTATATAAAACAAGGAAAGATACCTATTTAACTTTCATGCAAGTATTAAAGATATTCAGTTAGAGCAGGAAGATACTACATAGGGTATAGACTTGTAATTTGGGGTAAGGTCAAACTATAACTGTTATATCCAAAGAAATACGCATGTGTGTGTGTGTGTGTGTGTGTGTGTGAGAGCATGCTTTTTTTTTTTTTTTGATATTCAAACTTACTTAGTTACATCTGAAAAGTGCTTTTTTGATGTAGTATGTTTTGAAATAGAAAAAATACTTTTTTACCATGACTGTTAAGGCAGAATTTAAAAAGATTCTGGCTGTGGGGGGCACCTGGGTGGCACAGTTGGTTAAGCGTCTGACTCTTGGTTTTGGCTCAGGTGGTGATCTCATGGTTGTTAGATTGAGCCCCAAGATGGGCTCCATGCTGAGGGTGGAGTATACTTGAAATTTTCTCTCTCTCTCCATCTGCCCACCCCTCCCACTCATGCTCTCTCTCTCTCTCAAATAAATAAATAAATCTTAAAAAAAAAGAAAAGATTCTGGCTGTAGGCATGGAAAAATGTTGATTATAAGAGTTTTACACTCTTAGTGTAAAAATATTTGGAAATAGATGGGTATCACACATACAATTTCACTACTTAGAGGAGTAAGACTGCACACCATCTTTTAAACCTTGTTTTATAATGGTAGGCTGCATGGTGGACCCCCAAAGATGTCCATATCTTAATCCCCAAACCTGTGAGTGTTACCTTACAAAGTAAAAGAGATATTGCAGATGTGATTAAGTTAAGGATCTTGTGATGGTGTCCTAACAGCCTGGATTATCCAGGTGGGCCCAATGTAATCAGCAATGATCCTTATTAAAAGGAGGCCAGTGATTCAGGGTAAGGGGTAAGAGGTACAAAAATAGAAGCAAGCCAGAAGTTGGAATCATTTGAGGAAGAGACCAAAAGCCAAAGAATGCAGACTGCTTTTAGAAACTGTAAAAAGCAAGGAAACAAATTCATCTGAGTCCTCAAGAAGGAACTTAGGCCTGCAGACTCCTTGATTTTAGACTTCTGACTCCAGAACTGTAAGAAACACTTATCAAGTATACCATTAAGTACTGCATAATATCCCACCACCCAGAGGCATCATGATTTGTAAAACAATTTAAAATTTTTAGCCATTAGGTTATTTCCAAAATATTGGTCCTCAAAAATTGTGTGACAGACAACATTGATAATTTACTGAGGATAAACTTCTTTTTTTTTTTAAAGATTTATTTATTTATTTGAGAGAGCGAGAATGAGAGAGAGAGAGAGTACATGAGAGGGGGGAGGGTTAGAGGGAGAAGCAGGCTCCTCGCCGAGCAGGGAGCCCGTTGCGGGACTCGATCCAGGGACTCCAGGATCATGACCTGAGCCGAAGGCAGTCGCTTAACCAACTGAGCCCACTGAGGATAAACTTCTTGAAAACAATTTCTTAAGTGAAAAAATTGGTATCTAGCGCTTGAAAGTTTCATTCCTGCTTATTGGTAGAAAATGTTTTTTTTTAATCATTTGTACGTTGGTCATTTTTATGTTTCTTTTGTAAATGATTTGTCACCCCACTGTTTTTAGAGTTGTTTTCATAGTGATTTGTAAGAATTAAAAAAATTTTATTGAGGTATAATGATTTGATATTTATATATATTGTGAAATGATCACCAGAATAAGTCTAGTTAATATCCATCACCATACAGAGTTACAAAATATTTTTCTTGTAATGAGAACCTTTAAGATCTGTTTTCTTAGCTACTTTCAAATATGCAGTATAATATTAACTAAAGTTGCCATCCCACTACATTCCCATGACTTATTTTGTAACTGGAAGTTTATACCTTTGACTCCCATTTCACTTGCCCCTCAACCCCTTCCTCAGGCAAAGACCAATCTGTTCTCTATATCTATGAGCTGGTTTTTGTTTTTGATTTTGTTTTAGATTCCACGTAAATGAGATCGGTGGGTATTTGTCTTTCTCTGGCTGACTTATTTCACTTAGCATAATACCCTCAAGGTCTATCTGTGTTGTTACAAATGGCAGGATTTCATTATTTGTTATGGCTGAATAACATTCCACTATATATATATCACATCACATTTTCTTTATCCATTCATCTGTCAGTGGACACTTAGGTTGTTTCAATATCTTGGCTATTGTAAATAATGCTGCAGTAAACATGGGAGTGTAGATATGTTTTCAAGTCAGTGTTTTTGTTTTTTTGGTTAAATATCCAGAAGTGGAATTACATGAATTTTTTAAAAAGATTTTAAATTTGTGAGAAAACTCCGTACTCTTTTCCACAATGGTTGTACCAATTTACATTGCCACCAACACTGCACAAGGATTTTCTTTCTCCACATCCTTGCCAACACTTATTATTTCTTGTCTTTTTGATAATAGCCATTCCAAAAGGTGTGAGATGATATCTCATTGTGGTTTTGATTTGCATGTCCCCGATGATTAGTGATGTTGAACATCTTTTCATGTGTCTGTTGACTATCTGTATGTTTTCTTTGAAAAAAATGTCTATTTAGTTCCTCTGTCAATTTTTTAATCTGTTTATTTTTTTGCTATTGAGTTGTCTGTAAAAGCTTTTTATATAACAAGGAATATAATGTATTTTCTTCATTAATTATTGTGAATCTCTTCATAATTGCAATAATTATTGAAGAAAATACATTATATTCCTTGTATTCTATTATGTTTCTATATCTTTTCATATTTAACATTCTTTTTGGTACTTGAATAGCAAGACTCCTTTAAAATTATGTAATCAAGTCTGATAGGATTTCTCTTTGTGAGTACTAAGAACACATTGAAAATTTCTACCCAGAGACCAGAGTCCAATATTATCATCATCTCTATTTTTAAAATTTCTACTGTGAATTTTGAAATTTATTTATGTGATTGAGATAACCTGATACCCTAATTTTATGTTTCTACATAGCTACTTTTCCTTAATGTAATTTGTTATTTTTATCTAATTCTTCCACATCAGTTTATGATGTGTTATTGTGATATCAGTATCAAATCTTATTTTAACTTTTTAATGTAATTTAAATTTGATAGAGGATATTTGACCTTACTATTCCAGCCGTTCAGACAACTTATTTGCTCATCTAGGATGATTTTTATCCCTGAGAAATTTTAGAATTTATACATCACCTTTACATACACATAAAAATTTTGGTTGAGACTTTGGTTAAATTTATGGTGTACTTTGAGAGGATAAGAACTGCTTCACTTTCACATTTCCCAAATCAGAGAGCTATACGTCTCTTCATTTACTTAAATATACTTTAGTTACACAGTAACATTTTTATCATTTAAAAAATTTAGATGCAATCATTTATTAGGATTATTTCTAATGTTTTATTATTTTGATTTATTTCTCTTTGAAAGGATATCTTCATTTTATTTATTAAGTGTTAGTAGCTGGTATAAAGGATGTTTTGATTTTTAGGGTTTTTTTTTTTTTTAAGATTTTATTTATTTATATGACAGAGAGAGACAGCGAGAACAGGAACACAAGCAGGGGGAGTGGGAGAGGGAGAAGCAGGCTTCCCGCCGAGCAGGGAGAGCCCGATGTGGGACTCGATCCCAGCACCCTGGGATCATGACCTGAGCCGAAGGCAGACGCTCAACAACTGAGCCACCCAGGGTGCCCTAGATTTTTTTTTTTTTAACTCAGCTATTTCCTTTAAATTTTAAAATAAATTTGAATTTCCGCAGGTTTTCTGAATATATAGTTACTTTATTTGCAAACAGTGATTATCTTCCCCCATTATTTGTTTTACAAATTATTACATTAGCCAGAACTTTCAGTTATGTTAAGTAATAATGATGATTTGGGGCTATCTAGTTTTAGGGAAAAGAAAACTAGATAGGTAATTATGTTTTATAGCCCCATCAATGCAGCACATGACTTCTTCTTGTCGCCAAGTCTCTGCCTTGGTTCCATGACCAATATCTTAAGAACTGGTAGTCATGCTTGTTAATCAAAGCAATGATCTTAGCTTCTAACCTAATTTTGATTTGAATAGATCTTCCGAAAATAAGGCTAAATATTAAATTGTGATTGCATTCTTTTTTATTTATTTTTATTTTTTATTTTTATTTATTTATTTTTTAAAGATTTTATTTATTTGACAGAGAGAGCACAAGCAGAGGGAGAGAGAGAGAGAAGCAGGCTCCCTGCTGAGCAAGGAGCCCGATGTGGGACTCCATCCCAGGACACTGGGATCATGACCCAGGCCGAAGGCAGCCGCTTAACCAGCTGAGCCACCCAGGCGTCCCAATTGCATTCTTTTTTAAAAATTTTATTTATTTATTTGACAGAGATAGAGAGAGAGAGAGAGAGAGAGAGCACAAGCAGGGGGAGTGGCACATAGGCAGAGGGAGAGGGAGAAGCAGGCTCTGGGCTGAGCAAGGAACCTGACGTGGGGCTCGATCCCAGGACCTTGGGATCATGACCTGAGCCGGAGGTAGCCACTTAACCGACTGAGCCACCCAGGTGCCCCAATACCATTCTTAATAGTAATGTGAATGAGAATAAAGATTCATAATTTTGTAAATTCTGGCTTTTGGTTTAGATATATCACCTGCCATTCCACTCTACAAACCCTTATGTAGGACTGAAAATTAAATTTTTAATGCATTTTCAGCTCCTGCTAATATTTGCATAATTTTAGTTGGATGCATTAATATGTTGTATAAAATGAATAATAGTCATATTTGCAAATATTTTGAATATTGATATATAGACTGTCTAAACATTTTGAAATTATAGCTTGGGTATTTTTTTTAAAATATTTTATTTAATTGACAGAGACAATGAGAGAGGGAACACAAGCAGGGGGAGTGGGAGTGGGAGAGGGAGAAGCAGGCCTCCCTTGGAGCAGGGAGCCTGATGCAGGGCTTGATCCCAGGACCCTGGGATCATGACCTGAGCTGAAGGCAATCGCTTAACCAACTGAGCCACCCAGGTGCCCTATAGTTTGGGTATTCTAAGTTAATAGTTGTGTAGTCATAAAGAGATTTTTTGAATAAATTTGATTTTATAGCTTTTTTTGATGTGTTAAAATTTTAAAAACGTTTCTAGATTCACTGCATTGTGTTTAAATGAATAATAATAACAAGTTCAAGGTTGTGTGCATGAGTTCTTTGTAGATTTGTATTTTTATTTTTTTCTTCTTTGTAGATGCTAGAAAATGAAAATACTCTTATAAAGGTAAAAATATTAAATATAGGTAAATATATTAAATATATAAATAAAGGTAAAAATATTAAATATACAAATATATTAAATATATTAAATATTAAAAATTAGACTTCTTCATGATATTACTCAATCATATACTTACTTGTTTCATGCCTTCCTGACCTGTTTTTGACTCAATACCTTTAAATACCTTTAGATGATAGCACTTCTATCCATTTTCTAAATTTTTGATTTTGTACATTTTGATGCTCTTACTATGTACATGAAGATCCACAGTTAATATATTTATTGCAGAAAGTATCTTAATATAAAACACTCCTATTAATCACTTCCAGCCATTTTCTCATGAATTCTATCTTATTGGAAATTTATATTGTCATGACTACTTTATATATTTATTTGCCCGCCTCATCTTTGTGTTTAAATATCCAAAAAATAAATTATGATTATACCCAAAGTGCATAAGATTTGAAAATATTTTAAATAATTGGTAAATTAACATAAAATTAAATACTAATTATTTTCATGTTTTCAAAAAGTTACAGTTAGCAAACCTTCATAAGTATTTATTAAAATTAATAGGCGAGGTACTTAACATAATGACTAAATATCTACATTTAACAAACTTTATTTAAATAAAGCTAGAACTTTTTATTTTCAAAATTTACTTAGGTTTTATGAAATATTTTTGTAAGAGTAAAACTATTCACAATTCTGTCGTTCAATATTTATCTGGCTATAATTGAAAAGAATAAGTACTGTGCTTCAGACATATGTGTACATAAAAGTACATAGGTGCATATTTGGGAATAATATGAATTGTGTTAATATTGCAAAATGTTCCTCATTCTCCAGTGCAGCAATTGCAAAATTCAACAGTTGCTAGTCACATGCCAAGTTTAGGACCTAAAATTGAACACAAAGGAAAATAAGAAAATGGACACTCCACAACCACAGGGAAACCATACTTTGTTACGCAAGAATCTAATGGCTTCATGCTTTCTTAGAGAAAGAAATTACAAATTAATTAGTCTTCTCCCTTACCTAAGTTCTTCTGCTGCTCATTCTCTCTCTATCCCAATGAAGACTTTTTCCCCAAAGTCAACAGGGGTACTCTTACAAGCCTTCTTAATATATAGATTTTGGTTTCTAGGACTTGCAGGCAGGAGATGTGAAGAAAAATTTCCTTTGCACTTGTTTGATAGGATTACTCATGAGAGTGAATGGGATTACAGGATTGCTCTGTGTCTGTGCTAAGTGACAGAATCTGAGTGACAAAGCACTCCTGTGTTCCTTGATAAATTTTTGGGGTGGCTATGTCTGTGCAATCCTAGGCACTCTACAGTGTCTTAGGTAGGGATAACCCTTTCTCACATGTTAGGGTACTGGGAAATAATGTGTGTGTTAGATTAGGAGCCTATTCAGGGTACTGAGGGAGAAAGACAGACTTCTTGTCTTATTTAAGCTATAAATTGTCTTGTTTCAAACTTAAAAAGATGTATGTACTATTACTCTAGAGTTTTTTATTATTATGTTAAAAAAAGCACAACATAAAATTTATCATCTTAACAGTTTTTAAGTGTTCAGTACAATAGTATTAACTATATGCACATTGTTATGCAACAAATTTCTAGAACTTTCATCTTGAAAAACTGAAGCTCTATGTCCATTCTGTTTCTGTTTCTAAGAGTCTGACTGATTTTGATACCTCTTATAAGTGAAATATGCAATTTTGGTCTTTCACTTAGCAGAATGTCCTGATTCTTGTTGTACCATATGACAGGATGTCCTTTTGTGTTGCTGTATAATATTCCATTGTATGTATATACCACCTTTTCTTTATCCATTCATCAAGTGATAAATATTTAGGTTACTTCTGTATCTTGGCTATTGTGAATAATGCTGCAATGAATATGGGTGTACAAATACCTTTCTTTAGGACCCTGTGTTCAATTCTTTTGGATATATACTCAGAAGTGGGGTTGGATCAGTATACCCAGAGGTGGATCATATGGTAATCTTAGTTTTTGAGAACTCTCTATACTGGTTTCCATAGTGGCTGCCTGATTTTTACATTCCCACCAACAATGCACAAGCATTCCAATCTCTCCACATTCTTGCCAACACTTGTTATTGTATTATTTTTTCATGGTGGGCATTCTAACATATGGGAGGTGATAATTCATTGTTGTTTTGATTTGCATTTCTCTAATGATTATTATGGTGAGCATCTTTTAATATACTTGTTGGCTGTTTATCTTCTTGGGAGACATATCTATTCAAGTCCTTTGCCCATTTGTTAATCAGGTTATTTGATTTTTTTGTTATTGAGTTGTAGGAGTTCTTTATGTATTCTGGATATTAACCTCTTTTCAGATATATGGTTTGCAAATATTTTTTTCTTATTTTATAGGTTATCTTTTCACTCTGCTGGTTTTTACTTTTGCTTGCAGATTTTTGGTTTAATTTAGTCCTATATATCTATTTTTGATTTATGCCTGTGATTTTGATGTCATATCCAAAGAATCTTTGCCAAATCCTATTCATAAAATGTTTCTTCTATGCTTTCTCCTAAGAATTTTATACATTGAAGAATATAACTCATTTTGAGTTAATTTTTGGATAAGGCATTAGGTAAGAGTCCAACTTCTTTTGTCAGTGGATATCAGTTTCTGAACAATGTTTGTTGAGGAGACTATTGTCTCCATTATGTAGCTTTGGAAACTTTTTCAAAGACCACATACATGAGGATTTAGTTTTGGTTCTATATTCTGTTTCATTGTTCTATATGTCTTTCTTTATGTCAGTACTATAATATTTTGATGACTGTAGCTTTGTAAAATGTTTTAAAATCATGAAATGTGACACAGATTTTTGTCTTTCTCAAGATTTTTTTCACTATTCAGCGTCCTTTGAAATTACATATGAATTGTAGGATGACTTTCCATTTCTACAGAAAAAATGTCATTGGGAATCTTAATAAGGGTTGCACTGAATCTGTAGATTGCTTTGGATAGCATGGACATTTTAACCATACTAAGTCTTCCAATTCATGAACACTGGATGTCTTTCCATCTATTTGTGTTTTCTTTAACTTTTTTCAGGAATGTTTTATAGTTTTCAGAATATAAATCTTTTGCCTTCTTAGTTAAATGTATTGCTAAGTATTTTATCCTTTTTGGTGCTACTGTAAGTGGGATTATTTTCTTAATTTCCTTTTCTGGTTGCTCATTATTTCTGTGGAAAAATGCAACTGATTTTTGTGTGTTGATTTTCTATCCTGTAACTTTACTGAATTTGTTTATTAGTTCTAACAGAGTTTGTGTGTGTATGTTTTTTTTGTGTGTGTGTGCGTGTGAGTGTAATCTTTAAGGTTTTCTGCATACAGATCATATCATCTGTGAAGAGATAATTTTACTTTTTCCTTTCCAATTGGGATGCCTTTTATTTCTTTTTCTTGCCTGAGTGACCTGGACTTTCCTTACTCTACTGAACAGAATTGCGGAGAGTGAACATCTTTATCTTGTTCCCGATTGTAGAGGGAAAGTTTTCAGTTTTTTCTGTTAAGTATGTATTAGCTGTGGGCTTTTCATATATGACTTTTCTCAATTAGCAATAATCGCGCCTCTGGTAAACCTCATTGGCTATGATACTGCCACTGCGCAAAGCTCATATATGACTTTTTTAATGTTAAATAATTTCTTTCTATTCCTAGTTTTTTAAATGTTTAAAGGGTGTTGAATTTTGTCAAATGTTTCTCTGCATCAATTGTGATGATAATGTGGTCTTTATTTTTTATTGTATTAATGTGGTGTATTTACATGGATTGATTTTCATATATTGAACTATCCTTGTATTCCAGAAATAAATCCCACTTCATCATGATATTCAACCTTTAAATGTATTGCTGAATTCGGTTTCCTGGTATTTTGTCTAGGAATTTTTCATCAGTATTCATCAGGAATATTGATCTATAATGGTTTTTTTCTTGTAGGGTTTTGTTTGATTTTGGTATCAGATTAATGCTGGCCTCATAAAATGAATTTGGAAATGCTCTTTTATCTTCAATTGTTTGAAAGAATTTAAGAATTGGTATTAATTATTCTTTAAATATTTGGTAAAATTTACCAGTGAAACTGTCTGGTCTTGGGCTTTTATTTGTGTGGAGATATTAGATTAGTGATTCAATTTTCTTACTAGTTATTGGTCTCCTCAATTTTTTTTTTTTCTTCATGATTCAGTTTTGGTAGGTTGTATGTTTCTAGAAATGTGTCACTTTCTTCTAGGTTGTCTGATTTGTTGGCATATAATTATTCATAATAGTATTTTATTATCTTTATGTTTTCCTGGCATTAGTTGTAATATTCCCTCTTTCGTTTCTGATTTTTGTTATTTCAGTCTCATGAACTGAATGTTTGTGTCCCTCCAAAACCCATAGTTGAAATTCTAATTCCCAATGTGATGAAAGGAAGGGAGACCTTCGAGAGGTAATTAGGTAATGAGGGTGGATCCCTAATGAATGAGAATTGTGCCCTTAAGAGAAGAGACATGGGTGCCTGGATGGCACAGTAGGTTAGGTGTCTGACTCTTGGTTTCGGCTCAGGTCCTGATCTCAGGGTTGTGAGATCAAGCCCTGGGTTAGGGTCCATGCTCAGTATGGAGTCAACTTGCAGTTCTCTCTCCTTCTCCCTCTGCCCCTCCCACTCATTCTCTCTCTAAAAATAAATAAATAAATCTTTAAAAAAAAAGATGAGATATGAAACAGCTTTCTTCCTTTCTTAACTTCCTACAATGTTAGGATACAACAGGAAAATAACCATCTGCAAACTGGGGAGTGGGCTCTCATTAGACACTGGATCTGCTCCCATCTTCATTTGGGCTTCCCAGCCTCCAGAACTGTGAGAAATAAATGTTTATTGCTTATACTACCCAGTCTCTGATATTCCTTTATATCAGCCTGTGCTAAGACATGGTCTTTTTTCTTTTCTTTATTTAGCCTAGCTAAGGATTTGTCAATTTTCCCCTCTTAGTACTGCTTTTTCTTCATCCCATAAGTTTTGGTATGTTGTGTTTTCATTATCATTTGTCACAAGATATTTTCTAATTTCCCTTATGATTCCTTCTTTGACCCACTGGCTATCAAGAGTGTGTTGTTTAACTTCCACATATTTGTGAATTTTCTGGTTTTCCTTTTGCTATTGGTTTCTAGTTTCATCCCATTGTGGTTGGAAAAGATACTTGTTATGTTCTCAGTCTTCTTAAATATGTTAAGACTTTTTTATTGACCTAACGTGTGATCAGTTTTGGAAAATGTTCCATTTGTACTTGAGAAGAATATGTGTTCTGCTTTTTCTTTTTTTTGATGGAGTGTTCTGTATATGTCAATTAGGTCTAACTGGTCTATATTGTTATTGAAGTTCTCTGTTTCCTCATTGGTTGTTTGTCTGGTTGATCTCTCTAATATCAAATATGAAATTTCCTATTACTACTGCATTGCTATGTATTTCTCCCTTTGGTTCTGTCAATATTTGTTCTGATGTTGGGTGCAAATACATTTATAATTGTTATATCTTTCTAGTGAATTGACCCTTTTAGTATTAAATAATGTTCTTTGTCTCCTGAGATAGTTTTTAACTTAAAGTCTGTTTTATCTAAGTATCACCTATGCTCTCTTTTTATCATTGCATTGAATGTCTTTCCCATCATTTCACTTTCAGCCTAAGTTTGTCCATATTTTTAAAGTAAATCTCTTATAGACAGCATATAGTTGGTTCTTATTCTTTTTCAAATCCATTTAGCCACTCTATGTCTTTTGATTGTGGAGATTAATCTTTTATATTTAAAGTAATTACCAAGAGGGACAAACTTACTATTTGGTTAATTGTTTTCTGTAAATGCTGTTTTTATTTTTCCCTCAATTCTTCTTTTGCTACTTTCATTTGTGTTTTGTTAAAGTTTTGTAATGACAAGCTTTAATGGATTTCTCATTTTATTTTGTACATCTTTTATAGGTATTTTCTTGTGGTTACCATGGAGATTCCATAAAACATCTTAGAGTTATAACAATCTATTTTAAACAGATAACAACTTACCTTCAATTGCATACAAAAAAATCTACTCTTTATATCCCCCTACACTTATGTTATCAATGTCACAAATTACATTTTTGTATTTTGTATCCATTAACATAGTTTTAGAGTTGTACTTATTTTTATGCTTTTATCTTTTTAATTCTATAGATGAATTAAAGGTTATTTACTCACAACCACTACAATATTACAAGAATCTGTATTTGTCTATATATTTACCTTTTCCAGAGAGCTTTATATTTTGTATGCTCTAGTGTTACTGCCTAGTGTCCCTTTATTCCAACTGGAAGTACTCTCTTTGGCAGTTTAAGACAGGTCTAATGGTGATGAACTCTGTCAGCTTTTGTTTATCTGGAAAATTCTTTATTTTTCTTTCATTATTGAAGAACAGTTTTTCTAGATATAGTATTCTTGGTTGGCATTTTTTTTCTTTCATCACTTTGAAAATACCTTTGTTGACATTTTCATTTTTCATGCATTGTTTTCCTGATTTCATTTATCTTTCATTCTGTGTTCTTTTGTAGTGCATCAGGCTTTTTAAAGACAGTATTTTGGGGGTGCCTGGTGGCTCATTCAGTTCAGTGGCTGACTCTTTGGCTTAGGTCATAATCTCAGGATTATGAGATGGAACCCTGCATTCGGCTCCACACTGGGCATGGAGCCTGCTTAAGATTCTCTCCCATTGGCTCATGTGCTCTCTAGAAAGAAAGAAAGAAAGAAAGAAAGAAAGAAAGAAAGAAAGAAAGAAAGAAAGAAAGAAAGAAAGAAAGAAAGAAAGAAAGAAAGAAAGAAAGAAAGAAAGAAAGAAAGAAAGAGAGAGAAAGAGAGAGAGAGAGAGAGAGAGAGAGAGAGAGAGAAAGAAAGAAAGAAAAGGAAAGAAAAGAAAAGAAAAGAGGAAAGGAAAGGAAAAGCATTTTGAATTCTTTATCAGGTAGTTCAGTGATCTCCATTTCTTTAGTATCAGTTTCTGGAGATTTTTTTTGTTCCTCTTATTGGTCCATGTTTCACTGTTTCTTCATATGCCTTGTTATTTTTTGTTATGATTTATGCATTTGAAAAGACAGCTATCTCTCCTAGTCTTTATGGACTGGCTTTGTACAGGAAAAGAACTTCACAAACCAGCCTGCCTGTAAATTCCAGGGGTCTCTCAAAACTTTTATGGGGATATGTCTTCCTGAGCTTGTGTGTGTAATTTCCCAATTAGACAGGTTTTCTGGTTTCTTTTTCAGGATCTTATAGTCTTGCTTTGCTCTCTCTGGTGTCTTTTTATGTTCCTGCAGGTTGTCTGGCTGCCAAAAACCACTGAGCACATTTGCTTTCTATGTACCCCAGGAATATGAAGTAGGCCAATTCCAAGTCAGGTGAGGCAAAAGGCAGTCCCTCAGGGAACCCCCCCCCAACGCTGGAACATTTGACATATGTTCCACTTTCTCCTTTGTCTCTCAAGTGAGAAGCTGTGAGCCAGTTATTTTCTCCCGATTAGTGTGAGCTGTGCCAGTTTCTGTCTGTAGGATTATAAGTTCTCTAGTGCTGCCAGAAGCTGCTGAGTTCTCTTCTGTTCTCTGTGGTCCCCAGAAATCCACAATATGCCAGTTCCATTAGCACTCAGAGTCAAGAAAGACAGAAATTAGTCACTTGGATTGCCTCCCAAAAGGCCAGAACTTAGGACATATGTTCTACTCTTCCAAGGATGAAGCCAAGATAAAGGATGGGCATTTCCTTCCCAACACAAACTGTACCAGTTTGGGAGAGAGGCTGATGCAGTTAAATTAAAATGGCTTTCTTATCCATTTCAATGCAGCTGTTCTTGGCTGTCAGTTTACCTGAGTATTGAGAGTTTCTAACTGTTTTCTCAAGTTTTCATAAAGTTTTTAGGTTGTATATTGTTTTTAAGTTAGTGTCTCTGTGAGAGAACAAAGTGTGGGGCTCTCTCTTCTACCATCTTGCTATTTATAATTCAACTTGATTTATAATTCAACTTACTATTAGTTTTATGTTAATGAAAGTATCTCCTAAAGTTTAACCATAGGTTGGTTATGAGATCCATTGTTTTGTGTTTATAATTTTTCCCTATATTGTGATATATATTTTTGTGGGAATTTGGGGCAAGTTGAAACAAGTAGGTAGACAAATGTCATGTCAACCTACATGTCAAGACCTGAAAATATGCATTATCACTTTAAACACTGTATTAGAAAATCCTTTATCTATCTCCCATCCACATCCATTTTAATGAGAACAAACTTGTTCTGCTCACAGCCCAGAATGAGCATCCAAGATTGTACCATGAGTCCAGTTAACAGCTAATTCACTGCTAGCTAATTTATTTTCTGGCTAATGATCAAATTCTCTTTCAAATTTTGAGTTAAGCAATACAGACTATAGAAAGTCAGATAGTACTGGGACATGTAGTACAGCTGTAAGGTCATGTAGGGTTTGGGATGGCAAATATTTTTGGTAATTTGACAATTTACTTGTTGAAGAGTAAAGAGAGAAGTCATATTTGTGATGAAATACAGACTAATAAATAAAACATGAAAAAGAAAACAAATGCATTTATTAGTCTGACATATTTTCATATATGATACCTTATGATAGCTTATGATAACTATAATTTTCTTTCATGCCAGTTTGCATATGGCATGGTTCAATTGATATAGGCCAGGCAGGCTAGGCTGGGCTCCAGGTTTTTAGTCTGATGTCTTATGTCTGCATGTGTCTTTGTTCTGGGGCCCAGATTAATAGGGCAGTGGCTTGCTGAGATGTGCTCTTCTCACGGCGATTACAGCAGCACAATCCATCCAGCCAGAAAACATAAATTATCTAAACCATGAAAATGGGGCCTGTTTGCTAACATTTCATCGGCCAAACCAAGTTATATGACCAACATCAACATTAATGGGGTACAAAATCTATTCTGCCCACACTAATGGAAATGGGTATGGCAGCATGTGACCAAAACCCTTGATGTAATATAGAAAATGTACAACATTGGGAACAAAAATTCAGTGTACTATTAAGAGAAAGAGGGAGAGAGAAAGAAAGATATAAAGAAACAAGAGGAAACAAATGCATCTGATGATTTTTAGTTCATGTAACACCTGCATATACCTCTTGTAAATATGTATGCTGGATTTCCCCTGGAGCCTTCCACTAACTTACTGAATTTAAGTAGATTTCTATGCTCTGAAACCAAAGGATTACTGAACAAGGGAGACATTTATTCTTAGCTATTTTTGAATAGAATATATATTAAGTGTAAATTACTTTAAATCTTTCTTAAATTTAACTAAGTATAAAAAAGTACAAAACACAGCAGGGGGTGATCACACAAGCTTCTACATTGCCTTAAATCTTATTTTTGACATATTTGTATAGTGACTCTTTATCATTCTTTAGTGATTATGGGGTATTTTGTTTAATAAGCGCCTTAAAAAATGGCTCTGCTGCCAACTTCCTCTCCCCAGGCAATACTCTCTGTCATGCATGGAAAAATAAAGAAGGCATACTCTACTTTTAAAATATATTTTTAAAGAAATTGCAAGGAATCTTCATCAATTTTTATTATGTTTAACAACTAATTGATAAAAATCATGAAAATTTTCACTCCATTCACTTACCTGCTTTACAAAGATAGAAAGCAAACTTTGAGAATTTTATTCAGTGTTTTTCCAATAATAGTGAGAAACAAATACAGAAACTAACTTAAAGAAAAGTTTTGTGATTTCATGTGAAACTATAAAAGCAAAATTGAAAAGATTTGACTTGAGAATACAATGACTTATGACTGAAAACTTCATAATCAGTTGGCCTTCTGAGACAGCTTCTCTGAATTCCAAAATGTGGCAATTTCTAAAATGAAAAAGCTTAATATTTTAGTGTTCAATTTTTATTGGTTTTTCTGAACTCCCAAAGCAAAAGCTATAAAGAACATAAGAAACAAAAAGGTGCATAGCACAAAATATTAATACAGTAATTTCTTACATTTTTATTATTCCTTCAGTGTTCTAAGTACTTTTTAGGCAATATTTAAACCTTATATCACTTTGAGAAGGGCTATTGGACTAGTCATTAAAATCTAATTTTTAGTTATGGACACTATAAGAAATCTTGACTAAAATTCACCCATGGTTTTATAAAATTAATCCCATTGAACACTGTGGATTATCATAGACTATATTGCTTAAATATTCTCTACTAGAAGATAAAGTAAAAAGAGTGAAGTAATAAAAGTAGAGTATTGCTGCATTTTGTACAAAGATCTTCCATAAACACTGAGTTCCAGGAACATATTTAACAATTCAGTAACTGAAATGACAACCTTCTTCATGATTTATCTTGAATACCTGCCACCCAATTTTCTTTAAGCAAGCATATCTTAATCTTTTACGGGTTGGGAAACTCTGCGAGCATTTGGTAAAAGATAAAGGATCTTTTCCTGAGAAGAACAAAACTTGCACATTTATTCACAACTGACTATATACATTTTAACAGAATAAAGAACCTCTGAGACTGATGCCAATACTCTGCAAGTCCTTGAACTCTGTTTTCAATACCTCAGCAAGTTTAACTAGCCTAATTTCTTTTTTCCTTCACACTTCTTTTCATTGGGGGTGGGGTGGGGGGAAAGAGTGTTTTCCAGGACCCTGAAGAGGAAAAGCTATACTTCCAGAGTCCAAATGGTATTTAATGTATCAGATAAGTTTGGTGTGTGGGTTTTTTTTTTTTTTCCTGTCTCACTCTTTAAGTATACAACCTTAATCAGGAAATATTAGCTCTTAGGAAAGAAAATCC
This sequence comes from Mirounga angustirostris, assembly GCF_029215605.1. Classification (NCBI taxonomy): domain Eukaryota; kingdom Metazoa; phylum Chordata; class Mammalia; order Carnivora; family Phocidae; genus Mirounga; species Mirounga angustirostris. The sequence continues at coordinate 82,755,866 of NW_026991720.1, read as the reverse complement.
CCAAGATTTTCTATTTTATTATAAAGTAACAACTATAATTAGGTTAATTATAAATTTACACATAGCTACTGGGAAAGTTAGCACAAATACTCAAATCTATTTTGTTAATGTAAATAACCTTTAACTTATTTTGATGGTAGAAATTTAACTAAATTAGGTATGCATAATACTATATTAACTTACAAATGGCTTTCATAGTATTATTTTTATCCTTATAATTAATTGTCAGGTATGTAAAGTACATACCATTAGCTTCATTTTGTAGATGAGAAAGGTAAGAATCAAGAGGTTGAATAACTTGTCTAAGATGATTTAAATATTAATCTTTAGAGCATGGATTCAGATTTGGCTCTCATATCCTTAATAGGATAAATTTAAACAAACAAACAAACTTGCTTCACATATTGTCCTGTTTCTTGAAATGCTCTTATGGAAACGTCCACCTCTTAGTTCACTTATAGTTATTGGTTGGCCATATGGTCTATGACAATCTCTGTTAGGTGCTGTCTACAGTTGAGAGTACAATTCCTGCTCTATTGGAGCTTATGATGGGCTGTGAGCTGTAGCATCATAGTATTTGTCTGTATGAGTTATTTAAAGTCAACATATCATAAAAATTAATATATTTGAAATGCAAACTGAAATCTTATTTAAGTCATTTAAACTATATAAGCATTTCAGACATGACAATACTTTCACTACAGATCAAAGATAACACATTTAGTAGAAAATACTCTCTACATTATTTTTCTGTAATGGTGATGAGGTACACTGATTCCTCCATATCCTATCACCAGTAATTTGTGAGAGGGCTATATCAGTTTTTGTCTTATAACAGAATGAAGTCAGTTGGCTCATTCAAGAATGCATAAAAAGTCTTGAAACATTAATTGTGTTAAACTGTCTGGAACTTGTTCAGATATCATAAAATTTCATAATCCCTATCTTTTGGACAGAGGATTAATTCAGTATTGCTCAGGTATTAAAAACTCTTCAACTGAGGGGTGCCTGGGTGGCTCAGTCATTAAACGGCTGCCTTTGGCTCAGGTCATGGTCCCAGGGTCCTGGGATCAAGCCCCGCATCAGGCTCCCTGCTCCACAGGGAGCCTGCTTCTCCCTCTCCCACCCCCACCCCCACTTGTTTTCCCTCTCTTGCTGTCTCTCTCTCTCTCTGTCAAAAAAAACACAATAAAATTTAAAAACAAAACAAAAAAACCCTCTTCAATTGAAAATTGAGAACTGCCTAGGGGCTTACTTAGTATATTTTTTCAGATGCAGGAGGGGGCAACAAGTCTACTACTAAGATCCATGCAGTAAGTGCATTTTATATCAATTCTACAACTGCAAGACACCAAGTGTTTGTAGATGAGGTTCTTTTTTAAAGGCACTCATATCAAGTTCTAATGCAAGAATGAATTCATGTTGATGGATCTCTGCTTTGCCAATAAACTTCAAAGTCTTGAAAGATGAAGTCTAAATTAATAAATGAATACTTCAACATACCAGTTATTTTTGAACATTCAGAATATTAACAATCTAAGGTCACCTTGAGTCAATGAAAATGGAAAATTATTTTTCTTAAGTTAAAAAGATTTATTGAAAGGGGGTGCCTGGCTGACTCAGTTGGAAGAGCATGTGACTCTTGATCTTGGGGCTGTGAGTTTGAGCCCCATGTTAAGTGTAGAGATTACCTAAAAATAAAATCTTAAAAAAAAAAAGATTTATTGAGAGACTGTTATTTACTCTTCTATGCCTACAAAAATGAAATCTTACAAAGCAAGAGTTTATGGTGAAAAAGTGTACACTCCGCACAATCAAATTAAAATTCTATGGGCCTAGAGTTAAGAAATTTTCTTAGATTTATTTTAAATAACTTAACCAGCTGGAAATCTTTTAAAAGTACTCACTAATTCATCTTTTTGAAATGATGGCTTTGCCTTTTAATGAGAAATCTACTTTTCTTTCTTAAAGGAAACACAATGTCCTTGGCTTAGTTGTTCCCCAAAGAAGTAAATCTTTTTATGTGTAGTAAAGACACAGATTGTGGCAAATTTATTTCAGGCATGCCAGACTGAAAATCTGTTTCTATAGCAAACAGTCATCCCTTGAGTTTACTAAGCTATATTCTTCAAATAAATAAGATATTTTACATTAGTGTAACCTGAGTGTTGCCATCAAGGTGTTAATCTTTCATTTATTATTCTAAGAAAACTACCTTAGCACTCATCCCCACAGCTATTGAAAGTCTGCCTTCCTTCTCCCATATTCAGGACCATGGGGTCATGTTAGTCTATCAAGGTTGATCCATCTGGGGCCATGTTGGCTCATCTTTCTTTCTACATACAGCTAGAGTCTGCATGGGTTCCTCCACACTGCTCCTAAAAGTGAATATATGCATCCCCACCTTATTTTCCAAGGCAGCATTATATTTTTGTTACATGTAATAGACTTTTATTGAAGTTTGAAGGTGAAAGTGTTATAGAGCAAAATAGGGAACAATTTAAACTTGATCATTTATATAGATTTTTCAACCATCTGCTCCATGGGAAGCCACTCCTTGCCATTTCTGTCCACCGTCTAGTCCTGGAACCTAGGACCTCCTAACAGATAGCATTTTTCTCATTTCTTCTTTTTTTCTGAGTTCCAACTTACCAACAATTGATCCCAATGACTTTTTCTTTTTTTTTTCTTCTTTTTTAAAATTTTATTATGTTATGTTAATCACCATACAACACATCATTAGTTTTTGATGTAGTGTTCCATGATTCATTGTTTGAGTATAACACCCAGTGCTCCATGCAGAATGTGCCCTCTTTAATACCCATCACCAGGCGAACCCATTCCCCCAACCCCCTCCCCTCTAGAACCCTCAGACTTTCTAAGTGAAACTGCAGTTTACTTAGAGAATGTGATTTATTATACACATCTTTTCATATTTATAAACTTCATGTGGTCATTTTTTCCACAATATTCATGTATGCTAGAAAAGAAGCTATATTTTTATGTAGCATAGTTTTATATTTAAAGCTATTTGATCAAACTGACTAACTATGTTATTGAAATATCCTATGCCTTAACTACATTTTTGGATTTTTCTGATCTACAATTTTCTGAGAGAGCTGGGTTAAAAATTCTCCAGCGTACGTGTGGATTGTAAAATCTCTCCCTCAAATTCTGTCAGTTTTGCCATACATAATTGTAAGCAATGTTATAAAGGTTCTAGGTGTCTATAGTTGAAATATCTCTTTAGTTGTTTTTTTTTTTTTTGCACTATCTTATAGTTTCTCTTTCTCTTTATTATTATTTTATCTTAAGTTCTATTTTTTCTGATCTTAAAATTATGACACCCAATTTCTGTTGGGTAATATTTGTGAAGTGTAGCTTTTCCAAACATTTTGCATAATTTTTTCAATGTGCTTTTTATGTAGAGCTTATTAAAAATTCTTTTTGTCTTTTAATAGATGAATTAAATGTGTATTTATTTATTTAATAAGTAAGTAGTCTCTCTGCCCAATGTGGGGCTCAAACTCTCAACTCAGATATTACCGAGCCAGCCAGGTGCCACTCTTTTTTTTTTTTTTTTAACAGAGAGAGAGAGAGCACAAGCTGGGGGAGCAGCAGGCAGAGGGAGAGAGAGAAGCAGACTCCCCATCAAGCAAGGATCCTGATGGGGGGCTTGGGCTTGATCCCAGGACCCTGGGATCATGACCTGAGCCGAAGGTAGCCACCTAATCAACTGAGCCACCCAGGCGCCCGTCTACTTGTTTTTGTTACTAACATATTGGAACATATTCCAGTCATGTATTTTTGAGTTTTCAATTTATCATGTCTCTTCGGTTTTACTTCTCTACTTTTCTTTCTTTATTTTCTGAATTCTGGTGAATTTAAAATATTTTCCTTGTTTCTTACATGTTCCTTTGTTGCAAACTATACATATTAGTGTTTTCAATGTATATCCTTAAATTTTTAATGCACAGATAAACATTATACTTCTGTAATAATTCTAAAATGATTCAGCATCTCTATCCTTCTCATAGAAAAAGAAAACAAAACTAGAAACATTGCATTTTATTAGTATTGTTTATTTTCATTTTTTTAATTTAATTTTTTGAATTTTTTAAATTTAAATTCAATTAATTAACATATAATGTATTATTAGTTTCAGAGGTAAAGTTTAGTGATTCATCAGTTGTATATAACACCCAGTGCTCATTACATCATGTGCTCTCCTTAATGTCCAGCACCCAGGTACTCCATCCCTCCACCCAGCTCCCCTTCAGCAACCCTCAGTTTGTTTCCTATGATTAAGGGTCTCATATGGTTTGTCTCCCTCTCTGATTTCATCTTGTTTTATTTTTCCCTCCCTTTCTCTATGATCCTGTTTTGTTTCTTAAATTCGACATATGAGTGAGATCATATAATTGTCTTTCTCTGATTGGCTTATCTCTCTTAATACCCTCTAGTTCCATCTACGTCATTGCAAATGGCAAGATTTCATTATTTTTGATGGTTGAGTAGCATTCCACTGTGTACATATATATGCCACATCTTTTTTATCCATTCATCTGTCTATGGACATCTGGGCTGTTTCCATACTCTGGCTATTATAGATAATGTGGCTATAAACATCAGGGTACTGTATCCCTTTGAATTAGTATTTTTGTACTTTTTGGGTCAATACCGAGTAGTGTAATTGCTGGTCATAGGATTGTTCTATTTTTAACTTCTTGAGGAACCTCCATAATGTTTTCCACAGTGGCTGCAGCAGTTTGCATTCCTACCAACAGTGCAAGAGGCTTCCCCTTTCTCCACATCCTCGCCAACATTTGTCATTTCCTGAGTTGTTAATTTTAGCCATTCTGACCCGTGTGAGATGGTATCTCATTGTGATTTTGATCTCATTGTGGTATTTCCCTGATACATTTTAAAAATATCTACTGAAGTATCTCACCTATCTTCCTTTTTATAGTCTACCATTTTAGTTCCACCTTTTGTCAAGCATAGAAATTGAATAGTGCATTCATTATAGATAATAATTAAACTGGATAAATTGTAGCCAGGGCTCAGGTGCAAGAGCATGTGGCTCCAGGGGTCCCAAACAGATTAGGTTCAACCACTGGCTGCTGATAAAATCTAAAGGCAAAGAAATGAGTGGTGTGGAACAAGAAAGGAATTTATTTCAGTGAGGACAACATTGGAAAGATGGTGGACTAGAGTCTCAAAAGACTGTCTTCAAAGTTTTGAAAATACTTTCAGATTCATATGAGGAAAATGTGGGACAAAGGTCAATGGGTACTGTAGGTGGGCAGTGAAGGTCAAGTTGATAATTGTCTGGGGGTCAGTCACGTGGGGTCTTGTTGGCTCAGGACAGTCCTTATTGCTGGAGGGGTTAGTTTCTGTTCCCCTCAGGGATGCTTTGCCTGCAGGATCTTTTGCCTGAATTAAGAGATAAGCTGGAAATAAGAACTTAATCAGTTAGAAAGTACAGACTGTGGCCAAAATGGCAGTAGTTGAAGTCCTCTTTCAATATTAACATTTCATCCTTACAGCACTGTGGATGGTAGAATTGAGAAGTAAAAGGAAACTTGGTCTTTGATTGGGTTGGTTGTAGAGCCATTGGATCAACCTGTCCAGAAGTTTATCTTCCTCAGGACTTCCCAGTTATTTGACACAGAAAATGCCATTTTTATTTATGAAATAGTTTGACTTCCCTGTTACTAGTCTATTACTTGCAACCTAACAGTTGTAATAGTTACATTTACCAATGTTTCTTACAAATTTTTGTTTCTTCCTTTCTTTCATCCTTTTTTTTTTTTAAGATTTTATTTATTTATTTGACAGAGAGAGACACAGCGAGAGAGGGAACACGAGCAGGGGGAGTGGGAGAGGGAGAAGCAGGTTTCCCTCTAAGCAGGGAGCCCAATGCAGGGCTCGATCCCACGACCCTGGGATCATGACCTGAGCCAAAGGCAGACGCTTAACGACTGAGCCACTCAGGCACCCCTCTTGCATCCTACTCTTTTTTTTTTTTTAAGATTTTATTTATTTATTTGAGAGAGAGAATGAAAGAGAGCACATGAGAGGGGGGAGGGTCAGAGGGAGAAGCAGACTCCCTGCCGTGAGGGGAGCCCGATGCGGGACTCGATCCAGGGACTCCAGGATCATGACCTGAGCCGAAGGCAGTCGCTTAACCAACTGAGCCACGCAGGCGCCCGCATCCTACTCTTAAGTAAACATTTCTTCATGTTGAAATGCTTTCTTTAATACTTCATAAAGGATCTATGAAATCTATACATCTATGAAATAAATACATTTATTTTTATTATTTCTGAAAAAAATCATGACTTTGTCCTTATATACAAGAGTTTACCTGAACAATGATTATAGATTGTCAGTTATTTTCCTTGGTGTCTGAAAATGTTACTCTTTGCTTCTGGCCAATATAGTGTTGATGAGTTTTCTGTTAGTCTAGCTGTCATTCAATTGTACTTTATTTTCCCTTTTGTAATTTTTAGGATTTATTTTTTTAACCTTGCTATTCTGCTGTTTCATGGGGCTATATTTAGATGTGTTAATCTTTATTTTACTAGTTATAGACCATATTTTCAACCTGAAATTCCCTCTCTTTCCATGCAATGTTCATCCATTATCTCTTCATATACTAAGTCTCCACATTCCCTCTAATTTCTACCACTGGATAGTCATTTAGACATAGATTTCAAAGTCCTAATTATTATCATTCTCCATTATTTATGCTTTTATATTTTTGTATATCTCCTCATGCTTTCTGGACAAATTCTTGAGTGCTACATTTCAAACTTCAATTTCTTTCTTTGACTAATGTTCTAACTCATTCTGCTGTCTTACAAGGTAGACACTAGCCATACATGCTTACTTAAACACATTTAAATTAATTACAATTAAATAAAGTTAAAAATTCAGTTCTTCAGTCATAGAAGTTATATTTCAATTATTCAATAGCCAGAGTGGCTCATGGCTACCATACTGGACAGTGCAGGCACAGAATCTCTGCACCATCACAGGAAGTTCTATTGGACAGGTCTGGAGGGCATGCCAATATTGAGTCTTAAACTTTGATTACAAAAAAATGCTTATATGCTGTTTCTAATTGGTTCTCTTCCATAGCCATCTGTTTTTGACTAATTTCTGCATCAATTTTCTCATGACTCATTTATTTTTTAAATGTCATTCTTTTTTCTAATTATTTAAAAATACGTATCTTAAAATTATTTCAAAGCTATTATTTTCATGTTGGTGTAATTACTAAGTTTGTTGGCTTTAGTTTTGAATGTTGTTTTGCTTTGTTTTTCAGGTGTTTTATAGGGTTCACTTGCTGGCTCATCTTGAGGCCTAATTTCTGTTCTGTTTGTTTCTCTCTTTCTTACTCTCTCATCGTGTTTTCCTCCATCTGCCTAATCTCCAGCTCGTCAAGAAGCAGATCATATATAAGATTCTTGGCACCTGGCCCGTGGTGACACTGGGGATATCTCATATCCACTCGTGGACCAGAAATTAAGTTGGCATACATCCTGATTGGGTGGTTGTCTCTATGCCACTTGCCAAACTAAGTTCATGGGTCACAGCTACAGGAATAATTACAGTTATGCTCAGCATCTCTCCATGGATGGAGAAGGTCCATTCCAGACCTTGATTTCATATTGTGAGCCTGGCTCTTTCCTTGCCAAATCATCTGTAGGGGGCCTTTGGGTTACAGTTACTCTGCAAGGGCCAAAGAACTGGCAGCTTCTACCTGTTACTGAATTTAAGGACAAATAGATCTGAGGCTTTGTGCCTGCTTTGTAATTTCTAACCTATAGTGATTTGTTTTTCTTCTTGTTTTTGAGCAGAACTATACATATTTAATTTAATTTCCAAAAATTTTCCATTGGTATCATTTGGGATGAATAGGCACAATTAAAAGTGTGAACTCAGGACCATTTTGAGTGGAAACCTTATCTTTCTTTTTTTGGAAAACTATTACTTCTTTGATATTTTCTGTTTCTCATTTTTTCTGTTCTCCTATTTGGAACTTTTAAATTTGTTGTATTTAACATATTTTTGAGATTGACATATATTTTCCAAAACAAGAAAAACTAGAGAAAAGAACATTACTACATTTTTGAAAATCTCTTTAATATCTCTCTACATAGCTAGGTTTTTATACCTATCAAGACAGCTTGTATTTCTTATCTATTTCTCTTTTTTAAAAGATTTATTTATTTGAGAGAGAGAGAGTGCGCGTGCATGTGTGAGTGGCGGGAGAGAATCTCAAAGCAGACTCCCCTCTGAGTGCGGAGCCTGATGCTGGGCTCATGCAGGGCTCCATCTCACCACCCATGAGACCATGACCTGAGCCAAAACCAAGAGTCAGACACTTAACTGACTGAGCCACCCAGGTGCCTCTTTCGTAGCTACTTCTTTGTTCATTCTGTTGCCATATGTTGTTTTGGTGGCAGTCTTGTAAAGAGACCCTCACAGATATGTAGTTGGAAAAAGTAAACATATTTTACTAGTCTTTTCAGAGAGTAGTGGTATTGTTTTTTGGTAGTTTCACTACCAAACAAAACTCAAATGGTAGTTTCTTAAAAGTTGCATTCCGTATATGATTGAATATCAACAAAATTTTTCATATTTTGTTAAATTAAAATTCTCAGGCAAATTGGCATTTTGAATGGATCTTTTCTCACACATGATTTTTAATATTATTCACTGGTTATTTTTGGATTCCCTCTCTCCTCCTCTGTTTACACTTTCCTGATGTAGTGGTTAGACCTAAATGTGGAAATGTCTTTAACTTTGAGAGGCCTCTGACAACATAGTGCTCTAAGTATTATGTGATATGGAAAAAGATCAAAATAGTCTATCTGAACTATAGTCAGTGGACAACAGAAGAAGACAGAAATTTAGATTAAAAAAAACCTCAGCTGATGAATGAAGAATTTTTCTTTGGATGGGAGTACCTACTACATCCTATCTACTGGTTGCTGGCCAAAGGAATTATGTGGCCTGATAGGATATTAATCCAATGTAGAGGAAATATCCCTACTTGACAGTCAATCACTTACAAATAACAACATCAACAACAGCAATAATGACAGACTCCAAAATATTATTTTAAAATATAGACTAATAATTAGAATATCTTATATTGAAATGAATGGTTATTTTAGAAAAGCAAAGCAGCAGAATACTTCTCAGGTGCTATTGGCTAAGAATTGAAGATAATTCTCTCTCTCTTTTTTTTAATATTGGCTTTTCTTTCCCTAATGTGTTGACATTTGAAAATCTAACAAGGGTGTTGTCCTACAGTTATGGGATGTGTTGTAATGACAAGGCTAAGTTCAGTCTAAGTAGATCCCGACGCATGCAGAGGCCTTGCATTATTTCTCATAAGACTTTTAAACCACTTTTTCAAATTGAAATCTCTGATGGCCTACTTCCAAATTTTGTTGGATCTAAGGCAATGATATGAATGGAGATTCCCATGCTAAGAGTCTTATGGAGCTATAAATCAGGTTAGAACTCTTAAAATGTATCCTGTCCTCTACCCTTCTACCTTGAAGAATGTACCTTTTTTAATAAGAAATTTCATATATACACATATACATATATATATATAAAATAAACCATATGATTGAGAGTTGGCTAAATATCAAAGTGATTTAATTTATTGTTCAATTAATTAAAGATGTTTGGCTGTGTGATAAAATAGGTTCACATAACTTATAAATTATTTAGTATTTCATAACATTTTTGCTTTTATTTCAAGCAAAATTATGTTGTTAAAATAATTACTTTCAGGGCACCTGGGTGGCTCAGTTGGTTAAGCGACTGCCTTCAGCTCAGGTCATGATCCTGGAGTCCCAGGATCGAGTTCCGCATCGGGCTCCCTGCTCGGCAGGGAGTCTGCTTCTCCCTCTGACCCTCCTCCCTCTCATGCTCTCTGTCTCTCATTCTCTCTCTCTCAAATAAATAAATAAAATCTTTAAAAAAAAATAATTACTTTCATACAAACATTTTTGTAACAGTAATGCAAAATCAAATAATTTTCTTGATTTATTTTATAATTTATTAATTTAGTTCTTATATAGTGCTTTAATCATATTAATGTACAGACAGTTTGTTCAGCTGAAGTTGTCACTAGATTGGAATTACTAATAAATTTCTTAAAGTAAAACTTAATTTTAGAAATTAATCATGAATTCCACCTATCATACTCAAACATTGTAAAAGAACCACATGTGTAATAAATTATAATTATGCACTATTACAGAAAAGTTGAATAAAATTCATCTTATTTGTACAACAATTTTTGCTCTCAAAGTAATATCTGGGCATATTTGGTAATATGAACAATTGTTTCATACTTCATCCATCTTAATATAGATCTGCAGATATATAAATTTGAGGGTAATATGAACCGTTTAATTTTGCAAAATTTCTTTCCTCTTCCTATGTGTAACTTTGCAAACATGATAACTCTTGAGTGTGTCCAGAACCAAGCTCTGGGCACAAAGAGAAAAAGAAAATAGGTCTTTGGCACTACTGTGGAATTATATTTCTTATGCAAAAAACAATTGTTTTATACTATCTGAGAGGGAGTATGTGTTAATTTAGTTGTCTTTTATCTACATATCCCACCAATAAAATTCTTCTAGAGCCCTAGACAGTGTCCCTCTCTAATGTTGGCCATAGTCCACACCACAAACCTTCGTGATATTTGGACACATTTGACTTTTGTTTCTGGGTATTCCAGGGCAGGAGATGTAGAGAAGGGTTTTCTTTGCCTTGGTACTTGCATTTATCACGAGAGTAGGTTGCGTCCAATCCCAATTGACAGACTAGTCCATGTGTTTTGTATTACATTTTAAAAGTGTGTTTGTGTGCAGGAAAGGAGAGAAGAAGGGAAGGGAACAGAAAAGAGACGAGGAGAGAAGAGAAGACCCTTTACAACATAAGATCTAAAATAAGCCCCATATCAGATGTCCCTCTTGCTCAGGTCTAACAAGGGTGTTGTCCTCCAGTTATGGGGATGTGTTGTAATGACAAGGCTGAGTTCAGTCTAAGTAGATCCCGAAGCATGCAGAGGCCTTGCATTATTTCTCTGGCACTGAGATAGCTTCTATCTCTAGACGAATCCAGCTAGGTTTAGTTTAGTTAGAAGAGTCTAGACAGCTGTTAAACAGCGACCTGATCAGATTTTCTATGATGAAATAGAATTCGACTGACTCTTTGCTCTATGAACTACCATTTATCATGTTTTCAGCAAGTCTAGACTCACTCAATACGGTAATGATTGTTTGAGAGTCAGACAGTTCATGAGCAACTATTCTGTTTTCTGGATGGCGGCTGTTCTTATCATCTGATCCTTTAATGCAGCAAATGCGTGCTTAGTATTATGTGTATACAATCTTTACTTGGAATTTTTGCAATTTCAACTAGCAAGTATTGAAAAAGGGCTTACTAATTAAAAACACTAAATGTTTTTAATGCATACTTCTTAAATACATTAAAATCCCATCTTATTTGTTTATATTATCCTACAGTTTTTAAAATTAATTTGTTTTTAATGAAGGCTTGAGAAGTAGTCAACAAAACATTCAACTTCAAACAGGAATGTATTACTTATATATTAGTAAGCTTGGTTATCAAGGCAATCTTTATTTTCCTTGAATGAAAATATATGCTATTGTTTATTATAACCATGTTTAAATAGTCAGATAACAAAAGAATACAAAACCACCAGGAATGTTTTTGTTCTCCAGTCTTATTTTAGTTTTATAGTAGTGACTTTGCTAAAATTCAAATACATTAAATCATGTCATCACTAAATAAAATCTGCAGAAGTATAAAGTCACTCATGATTGTTGCGTTTTAGAATTTTAGGATATTTCCTTTGTTGACTTCAATTAGGTTGTTTTGGACATACAATTAGGTAATAACTATTTATTGTGTATTTTGTTTCTGTATTGTACTGGTTGCTTTACATTGTTAATTTATCCCCTAAAGCAATCATATAGGTGATTTATTTAGATAGCATTATTTCCCCAAAATATTCACCTGTCCCTGCATCCAATGTTCTTTGTCATGTGACTTTGTAGTTCTTTTTTTTTTCTTTTTTAGGATTTTATTTATTTATTTGACAGAGAGAGTGAAAGAACACAAGCAGGGGGAGCAGTAGAAGGAGAGGGAGAAGCAGTCTCCCCCAGGCTCCCTCCCCACTCAGCAGGGAGCCCGATTTGGAGCTCCGACCCAGGACCCTGGGATCATGACCTGAGGCAAAGGCAGATGCTCAACAATTCGAGCCACCCAGGCGCCCCAACTTTGTAGTTCTTCTCACTAAATGGGGCAGGCCTGTTTCCTACCTTTTGACTGGGATTCAGCTATGTGACTTGCTTTAGCCAATAGATGAAGCATGCCAGTTCTAAGTTTAGGCTGGAAGATATATTTTGGATTTCTATTTGTTTTCTTGTGCTTCTGTTATCAATTTAAGAATTTGCCCAAGCTATTTTGCTAGTCTCAGAAAAGGGATGAAATCCATGTGGGACAAAGCTACCCTGCCAAGGCACCCCAGCTGACCTTATCCTATGTTAACAGACTCACAGATACAGGAGTGATCAGCCTCTGAATTTTGGGAAGTTTTGCAGTTGAATAACAATTGATCAATATATTTATGGTGCTTACTGCTATAACAAGAATTCTTGAAGAAGAAAATCTTGGATTGTGGAATCTTTCAGGCATATTATCATAGACTCAGATCCTTCAATATTTCTGTTCCATCAAAATTTATCTTATGGCTTTTCATCCTTGTCATCAGAAAATGGCTACTGCACTTAAAAACATAAAATGTATGTTCTAGGTAGGAAAAAAGGGAAAAAGGAAAAGCCTGCCTGCAAGAAACCTTTAAGATCTGTCCCATTAAAAAAAAAAATCTCCAATAATCCTCTCATTAGCTTCAACAAACAGCTCATTATGTAGACTAGGACTTCATAACCACTCTTTTCCTTAAGGTAAGAAAGTACGTATTTTTTACTTTAAGGCTGCTGTAGTAGGGAAAGGCAAAACAAAAGTGGATTATAAATGCCTTTTGGGGAACTAACCTCCCATGTGTGCCACAATCTTCTAGCCACCCCAAATCCCTACATACCTTATTTCTTATTTCATAGTTTAATGTACTCACTCCCATCTGACAGACACAATCTAAAAGTATGTTGCAGTTTTTGCAGCTAGCTACAAGTTTAGGATATCTGGATGATGTGCAGTTTTTCTATCAGGTATGGATGTGGCCTGATAGCAAATAAGCTTAAAAGACCAGTTACTGGTTTTCATATGTTCAAAATATGGTGATAGAGAACCATGGGATATCTGCAATAAAAATCCCATTTGGAAAGGAGGAGGATGAGACAAAGAACACAACTTACCCATAATCATTACCCAACCATGCTAATTAGGAAGAAGGACAACTCTGTTCTGGTGATGGAGAAAATTCCTTGGTGAATCTTTGGTTCTGTTATTGGGAAGACTTTCTTTATCAGAATGCTTTTTCTTCATAGCACAAAAATCAATACCCTCCTATCCAGAAATTACCACAACATTGCCTCTACTTCCTTTACACTTAGCAAAATCTGTATTTTTGTTTTGGTGTTTTTAGCCCCCCAATTTCAAGCACAAATTTTATATTTGTTAAAATTCTGTTTGGCTGCAAATAAAGGCATGTTTAATGATTAGATTTTATATCCCACTGAATAAGGAGACTTGGGTAGATATTCAAAGGTTGTTCATCTGTGCATGTGTCTTTTGTCACGATCCCATTCTCTTAGACATTGCATCTACATTCCGGGTGGAAGAAGAGGGAAAGGCAAAAGGCTGACTTAATCTATTCTTTTAAACAATTTTTTTTTCTGGAACCCCTATTCAGTAACTTCTGCTTATATTTTGTGGGCAGAACTGGTTCTCATATTATGACACTTTAAAGGTAGCCAAGCAAAGTGAATATTTTACATTTCCAACCTGTGTATTACAAGAATAGGGGAAATTTGATTGTGAATGGCTTTTGTGTAGCTAAGCCATTAATGTCTACCTTAATTTTCTTTTTTAGATTAGGAACTCAAAACTATATTTGTCTTTAAATTATGCTAAATTGTTTGCATTTGCAAGTTGGAATATCACTTCTAATAAAGGTTTTTTTGTTGCATTCAGAATATTAGTGTGTCTTTTAAATTTTCTTACTTTCACAGTTTAATATGTTTCAAATTAAAGAATGTTCTCTTCAGCAAATATTTATTAATAAAGAGTGATAAACATCTTAATAGAAATCCCAAGTTTTTCAGATTTAAAGCATTATGTCATATACTCAATACAATTAAGACTTGCTGAGGTTTACTGAAAAGAACAAAGGAAATGGAGTTAGAAGTTTCATTTTTTGGCTATTTGCCATAAGATCTTGGAGCATCAGATTGTCTATTCCAAAAGCAAAATTATAATAACTATTTCCCAGGAAGTTGGTAAGATTTAATTAAAATAATGTCTGTGGAAGCAAGTTGTGAAGTCTGAAGTACTATGTATCATGACTATTAGTTACAAATTCACTACTAACTAAAAGAGAAGTTACTTTTTGCCAAATAATTATATACACAATGGGCTTAGATACACACATTATATATTATGATCCTTAGACATCCGCTTTCATTTAAACTTTCTGTTTGATTTGAAGTTAGAAGAAAACCCACTTTGCTGGATTTCTCTAAAATGATAATTTTCTGTTCTTTTAGCACCATTAACTGAAGACAACTCATTTGAAAAAGTTTGACCCTTTTCAGGTTAACTTAATGTGAGTAAAGTGGTACGCTCTGTGAGGGCTACTGTTTTCTCTGTCAAGTGTCCTTGCCCAAACACATTAATAATGTGCCCTTTGTGGCTTAGGTAGACTATCCTTAGAGAAAATAACAGGAATGATGGAAAAGCAACTCAGGTGAGTCATAGCACTGAAAAGGCACAACTTAGAACGTAACAATGACTCTGTTGTGCTAGCTAATGCCAGTCGGAAAATAACTACATTACCAATTTTGCAAAATGTGTCTTCATTTCTGTCTTTTATTTCACTCCTGTGAGAACATATGAATCTCATCTTGAGGATATTGGCATTAAAAAGCAAACACTTTTAAAATAACATGAGAAGAGATAAAGGAAAATGAAAACCACTTAGTTAGATTTATGTAGGATATAAAGGTAATAGAAGAGATTTTATCTCCTTCTAAACAATCAGTAGAGTTCCTAAAGAATTTAACTTTCAGAGTCAGAAATTTCAAAAAACATTTATCATTCTGTTCATATAAGAATCATACTTCTAATCTGCATAGCCTAAATTTCTTCTGAATTTGAGGGATAATTTAATAAAGTATTGACAAATGAGGGGGTTTGGGATATGCCACCCCAAAATATTCTTGCTTTGGTATATTTTGCTTATTTTGAGCTGAGGGCACTTGAAAACAGCAAAATTAGGGAGAGACTTTCTTTGAATTCCCTTCATCTGCCTAAAGACAGGTCCTCCAAAAGAAACTCAATTGTCATAAATCCTCTCTCTCCCCAGGAGTTTCATTAACCAGGGTAGATTGATTCTTTCCACAGGAGAAGAGACTCAAAGTCAACACCAGATCCAGACAAACTTTATAACAAACGATCATACCTACCATCTGTTCTCTAAGGGCCCATTCATCTTTACTAAAGATCATTTACTCTCCCCTAAGTGACCTACATCTCCACCCCCCTCTCTCCTATTAAGACAACATATAAATTTTCAAATCTTACTGCTTTTTTGGGTATTCACTTTTTTCCCCGGTGATGTCTCTCATATGAAATATTAAAAATTAGCATATTACAAATATACTAATATAATACTAAAAATACATTTTCTCCTATTAACCTGCCTGTTAGTTTATTTCAAAGACTTAGCTATATAGAACCTAGGAGGAGGGCAGAGGGAAAGACTTTCCTTCCCTACATATGTATATAAAATAAAATGAGGTGTTTTATTTTTATTAATTAAGGTTTTATTTTACTTTCATTATGGTTAACATACAGTGTTATGTTAGTTTCAGGTGTACAATATAGTGATTCAACAATTCCATACATCACCCAGGGCTCATCAGGACAAGTGCACTCCTTAATCCCATCACCTATTTCTCCCATCCCCCTACTCACCTCTCCTCTGTTGACCATCAGGTTGTTTTCTATAGTTCAGAATCTGTTTCTTGGTTTGTCTCTCTCTCTCTCTTTTTTCCTTTGTTCATTTGTTTTGTTTCTTAAATTCTACATATGAGTGAAATCACATGGTATTTGTCTTTCTCTGACTGACTTATTTTGCTTAGCATTATACTCTTTAGCTACATCCATGTCATTGCAAATGGCAAGATTTCCAACATAAAAATGAGCTTTGCAAATTTTTTTCCTCTCAAAAATTAGTGGTTATTGAATTTATTCCATTATAGTTGAAATCATTATATTGCTGTTTCTCTTCACTTGTAATCACTAGCATCTATTGACTTTGTTATGAATTTACATTTGTACAAGTATACTGCTCATTTGCTGGCCGACTGGACAATTGAATCTATAGATGGTTTGCACCAACTGACAAGGAGGGGCTGAGTTGAAAAAAGTCTCCATTTGCTGCATGTTGTGACTCACTCTGTTGTTTGCTACCAGAAACATCTAATGAGAATGCTACTACTTTCATTTTATGGCCGTTCTTATGAGGCTGACAAAGAAGTGAAATGGCAAGACAAACCTAAACTACAGAATCTAATCCAATTACTGAAATATGACAGTTGGTACCTAGCTCTGTCGTCGTTAATGCCTGTTATTTCCCACTGATGCTGCTGATGAGTTACATGCACAGAAAATCATTTTCTGTTAGAGGTAAATTATCCAGACTCCCTCTGTTTTTCACGGTATTGATCAAATGTGCGCCATTCCTTTCAATTATTCTGCAGTCTGTGCAACATACTACAGACCTAATAAATATTTTATTGAAAAACTGTCATTTTGTCACAGCAACTATATGTCATGCAGATATTTATTAATAAATATTAAGATCATTATAATATCAATATCGTTAACCCCTCTGAACAAAATCAACCTTACCTAGAGTAATCTGTAAGGATATTATATTTATTTTACCTTGTTTCCAGTAATATGCAAATGAGAAATTTTTCTGCCATTGGGGATAAAAAGCCTTAAAAGCACATTTTGAAATCTAATTGTCATAAATTAAGACGCTTGCTTAATGTCATGACCAAATTCTTTTTTAAGTACAGTACTTGTAAATAAATATTGTAAAAGTCATATTCTTTTCCAGGATGATAGATCTCAGATCTCAGATTTCTTGTAATACATAGTAGTTTGCAGACTATTCTATATTTTTCAAAGATGAAAAGTTATTTCACATGATGGCTTGTTACTATAAATACATTGAAATTTTGGGTGGCTATAGGGAAAAATCAGATGGGAATAAATCCCCAGCTAATACCCAAGTAGGGGGAACATATGACTCAATGTTAACATTTGTCAGGCTTAAAAATGACTAATTTCGGTGCACACTAGCTCACTGATCTCTTTTTATCATGATACCACCACAAGCTCTAGAAACCAAATATACATTTCTATCAGGAAACAATGAAAAGGTCTCAACTTAAGAATTTTTTTAGTCTCAGTTGTGCTTAGTACTTTGTCAATCAGTGTCAAGTACTGTGGACACAGAGCTGAAGATGGCACCACCATTCTCCTTACGGCACTCACAGTTAGGTAGACTTAGCTGGGTAATCATACAAGTATCAACAGTAGAGACATACAAAATATACTCTATGAGCCTATAAGGAAGATGCCTTAACGTGCCTGAGGAATCTAGAGGGGCTTCATGAAGGAGGGATCATGTTTTCTTTTGTTCTGATTTGTGGTAAGCAGGTTAATGGCCACCCAAACATGTTCACATCCTAATCTCTGACACCTGTGAATATGTTACCTTACACGGTAAAAGGATCTTTGCATATGTGGTTAAATTAAGGATCCTGAGATTGGTAGACAGAGAGATCCGCTTAAGAAAATACAAGATTAAAATAAATTTGGCGGTTGGTTGATCTAAAAGCCATAGGTATTAAATCTATTTACTGAGTAGTAGCGGCAAAGACAAAACCAAACAAAAAACAACCCACAAAAAAAAAAACCCAAAATAACCTTTTTTTCCTTGGAGAAAATTCAGTAACTATAGATATGTCACGTTGGGTGAGGCAGTAGATACTGACAGCAGATTTTTCCTGAGTGTTATTTTATATAAAGCATTTGACTATCATCAAGAAATGAAAGTGAATGGCAACTCTTTAACACTTCGCAAAACTTTCAATTGCATGTAGGTAGAAATGAAATTTACTTAACTTTTTCCCTTTTTGAGTAGCATTTAATAAATTAAGCCAGCTAGCATAACTGCTGCAGAGCATAGCATATTGCTAAAACATTGTTATAGACAAGAAGACATGAAGAGAAAATGTTGTAATATATATAAAAGATTATGTGAATTATGATACTGGTAGGGATGGAAGGACATTTTACAAAGAAATAAATGAAATAAAGTACTAATCTGAATTTCAAACATTCTACTTCTACTGGCTTGAATTTTAGACTTTCAGGGTTTATGGGAAAGCAATGGGTTAGAAAATTGGGTCTATCAGACACGTTCAATACTGAGATTTTTAAAGAAGTTACCAAAGAGATAACTTTATTCTTATCCTGTCTCCAGGAACCACAGGATAAG
Source organism: Mirounga angustirostris (assembly GCF_029215605.1). NCBI lineage: Eukaryota > Metazoa > Chordata > Mammalia > Carnivora > Phocidae > Mirounga > Mirounga angustirostris. Next base: position 82,737,043 of record NW_026991720.1, on the reverse strand, counting down.
ACAAAAGAAAACGAGTCAGAGCTGCCACAAAATGATTTCAGTGATACAAGTAAGAACAGAGCAGCTTATTAAACACTTAGATTATTTAATTAGTATTGCATTAAACATACTTCTTTGGAGATATTAAAAATTAATATCTGTTCTCATCCTTTTAATTTCACTGAGTTCATTTTTGGTTCTTTAAATAGAATTTTCCCTATCCTGCAGGGTTCTAAAACCTATTAGTCAAATACTCAACCGTTCTTTTTATTTACAGTGGTGGTTCTCAACTCTATAAGACCAAATGTTATTCTTTTATACTAAATTTTCAATGCAGAACTTTGAAATTGAAGACCAGAATTAGAACTTTCCAAAATTTTCCCTGGTAGTTTTGGAGTCCAGCTACTTACAGAAAACCCTGATCTAGGGAACTTGCAGCAAGTGCAATCTCTAATCCTTTCCACTTTGTCTGCCTTCTAAAGAGTATAGTTAGTGCTGCTAATCTACTGGGTCTGGTGATGAGCCAAGCTAGTGTCACTGGTGGAGATGTAGGAACAAAAGAATAGAGAGAATCCAAGGGTCTTGATGTACGAATTACTGCAAAATGAGGAAAAACTAGAAAATCAACATAAAGATGGACAAGGCTGAAGCATTTAGTAAAGAGTTTTATGCCATTTTTTTTTTCCATGTTGCTATTCTGAATAAGAAAAGAGAAAAGTTTAAGGATGGAAGATAAGTAGTGCCAGTGGCTGACAGTTAAGCGATCAAGAAGTTGGAGAGCACAGTCAAGGCTATCCTGAATTTGGGTAAGGCACATGAATAGGGAGATGCAGCTGATAAGATCTTTTAATCAAAGCAAACCAAACTTTACTATACTTAACACAATGCTCAGCCTTGGGAAGTCTCAGAAGTGTGTCTAAGGCCATCCAACAAGTTAGGCTCAATTCCATTCAGAATTATGGTCCAAGTCTCCTGAAACATCGTCTCCCTCTTTCGTACCCATGTCACTTTTTTCTTCTTATGCTTTGTAAACAATGAGCTGTAAACTAAACATGAGTGGACATAGTTTTATTTATAAATAAAAATTGAGACTTGAGGTAAGCTGAGTCATATTTATTTTTTTGCATCATAGTTGTAATAAAGACTTGGTAATAAGGTAAAATTGCTGGGTAAATGCTTGTAGAATTTAACTGGCGTTTTTGATAATAAATGTTAAAATCTATTTTAATTTCCTGCTTGCGTGTGCTTTTTCCTCAGAAACTCATTAGTGATCTTGTATTCAAACTTTGATTTTTATTTATCTTTAGATGATATTGCATTTTTTTAATTATAAGCAAGAGTGAGCCTCTCTCTATAATATATATATACATTTATATGTGTATATATGTGTGTATGTACACACAATGTTACCTGCTTTAATATAAGAAGGCTACTGATTTCAGCTATTAACTCTATAACTTCCTACTTCACAAAATTCACTCATTGTGCTAGTTTTTCCATTTACTTTTTGGAATTTTTCAGATATATAGTCATATCAATTTCAAATACAGTTCACTTCTTTCTTATCAATTCTTACAAAGTGAGACCATTTTAAAATTCACTCTTTGGCTTTTGATATCAATGAGAATTTTTTATGGTTTTGAGACCCAAGTTAAAAGAATATCTTCTATTTACCCACCTTTTTGCTTCTTGAAAAAATGCTATACTAAGGCATTGTAACTGTCTTTATCTTCTTTCATTTATTTTTAGCTATTTATGTAATTATTATGAAGGTAAAATTCACCTGACATTTACTTTGTAAAAAATCTTAATTAGTGGCCTCATAGTCTTGTTTTGAAACTTAGCAATTATATCCTTAATATATAAATGGAAAAGCTACATTCTCTTGAGATAGCATTCTCTACTCTTCTATCTTATTTGTGCTTCTAAATGTCCATTATCACATATATTCATCTTATTATAATAAAAGAAAATGCCTGTGAACATTTCAGTTTTTAATTGAATAGCATGTAGGAAAATGTTTTCATTATCCTGTTTTTATTTTTTTAAATGAAGGTTGTTCTTTCTCTTCTAAGATTTCCTGTATGTTTTCTACTGTTATAAAAGAGTAAGACATGAGAAGTCACATATTTCATAAAACTTAATAGCATTATACCTTATTTTATTATTGGTGTGGAAACCACTTTTAGAAATCTTCTATCAATGGAGAAATGAATTAATTCAAGCAATTAAAAAATTCTATATTATTTTAGAATCTGGAGTTCTCAAACAAGACCAAGGAACAGAGTTGCTATGTTACAAGAAAATCAAGTAGAAAAACAATTAAATGAAAAGACTCAATATTTGAATATTTGGAAGCTGTTATAATGATATTTAATATTTTGGTCATTTACAGGCTAATTGCAGAACAGTTAAACATAATTACAAGCTTTATCTTCTCCCCATACCCCCAAATCCAGATCCCCTGTCCAATATTTTTGCCTTTAGAACTATATTAAGAACAGCTTATGCTCGAAAAGTCTTTCCCAATTTATTATCATCCTGTTCTTTTTTCTCTAGGAATTTTCCTGAAGTTTTCAGAAACCATTTAAAAGTTATCTTTGCTTAAACATTTCAAGCTTCAAAAAAAAAAAAAAACCACAAAACTTTACAAACTTCTATCACTCTCACTTCTGGAAGATTGTTTCAAGAGTGAATCCTTTGTTGCTCAAGGGGATTGTCTTTTGAAACAATGCTAATTTAAACTATAAGCAACTTACTTGCTCTCCCTCCTTAGAAAGTGTAGTGAGTTTCATAGATCTCTTTGATAAATTTGGGGTTATAAAGAGCCCGTTTTGCTGAGGTGGTAAAATGCAAGCAGGAGCCCCTCAGGTAGTGGATGTGGATTTTCTTACATTTGAGGTCTGTATGACGTAGCCCTTTCCTGGGAGTTGGAAGAGGGGCCTGTGCAAATTTTTTGTCTTGTCAGTTGATTGGACTTACGTAAGTCTTGGTGCAGTGGACAAAGATAAATAGAATGGGCCAATGAAAATAAAGAAATGGTTGTACTCAAAGATGGGACTTCAGTTTGGATCTGGGCTAGAAGCAAAGAGGGCCAGGAAGCTCTCTCTGGTCGCCCAACCTGATGTTATCTAGTAATGACTTGATAATGCCCAGTAAAAACAGTGCCCCACCCCAAAGGTATCCAGGTATATATATATTTTTTAGATTTTTAGTTATTTTTTAATTTAATTTTATTGTTATGTTAATCACCATACATTACATCATTAGTTTTTGATGTAGTGTTCCATGATTCATTGTTTGTGCATAACACCCAGGGCTCCATGCAGAATGTGTCCTCCTCAATACCCATTCCCAGGCTAACCCATCCTCCCACCCCCCTCCCCTCTAGAACCCTCAGTTTGTTTTTCAGAGTCCATCGTCTCTCATGGTTCGTCTACCCCTCCGATTTTCCCCGCTTCATTCTTCCCCTCCTGCTACCTTCTTCTTCTTCTTCTTCTTTTTTTTTTTCTTAACATATATTGTATTATTTGTTTCAGAGGTACAGATCTGAGATTTAACAGTCTTGCACAATTCACAGCGCTTACCAGAGCACATACCCTCCCCAGTGTCTATCACCCAGTCACCCCATCCCTCCCACCCCACCCCCCACTCCAGCAACCCTCAGTTTGTTTCCTGCGATTAAGAAGTCCTCATATCAGTGAGGTCATATGATACATGTATTTCTCTGCTTGACTTATTTCGCTCAACATAATACCCCCCAGTTCCATCCACGTCATTGCAAGTGGCAAGATCTCATTCCTTTTGATGGCTGCATAATATTCCATTGTATATATATACCACATCTTCTTTATCCATTCATCTGTCAATGGACTTCTTGGCTCTTTCCACAGTTTGGCTATTGTGGACATTGCTGCTATAAACTTCGGGGTGCACGTACCCTTTCGGATCCCTACTTTTGTATCTTTGGGGTAAATACCCAGTAGTGCAATTGCTGGATGATATGGTAGCTCTATTTTCAACTTTTTGAGGAATGTCCATACTGTTTTCCAGAGTGGCTGCACCAGCTTGCATTCCCACCAATGGTGTAGGAGGGTTCCCCATTCTCCACATCCCTGCCAACATCTGTCGTTTCCTGACAAGTCATGGCTTAGTTATGAGCGTTGTCAAAATGGTTAAAAGAGCCAAGGTAATTAATGCACACTAAAGGGAATGAGTGGTATCAAATCTGGGAGAGGAAAGGTTAGAGTGTTAACAGTCTGTAATTTAAAGTTTTGTGTTCACATGGCAAGGTAAAGATGTCAGAAGCAGTTTTTTATATAGCACCAGGAAAAGTAGGTTAATTTAAAAATTCTGTTAATGGTAGCCAGGTACACAAAATTGAATAAATCTCTGCTGAATGTCTTAGTCTATGAACACTTTAATCTGTGTTATCTTAACCCAGTCTTGAAGCTGGTAAACAAGTTACCTATCGATAAAAAAAAAAAATGCATAGAACAGTGCTTTATATGTAATAGGTAGTACTAAATATTTGTTTCATGGTTTAACAAATTTAAAAAAAAGTTAATTCAGGGGCGCCTGGGTGGCTCAGATGGTTAAGCATCTGCCTTTGGCTCAGGTCATGATCCCAGGGTCCTGGGATCGAGTCCCGCATCGGGCTCCCTGCTAGGTGGGGAGCCTGCTTCTCCCTCTGACCCTCTCCCCTCTCATGCTGTTTCTCTCTCGCTCGCTCTCTAAAAAATAAATAAATAAAATCTTTAAAAAAAAAGTTAATTCAGGATTAACTCATTTCTCAAACTTCCTGTACCATGTATGAGTCCTTAATGCCCCTGTTCTGACATTTAATCCTTATCCAGTCTTGGAGTCCTGGTGACTGGAGACAGCATACCTCCTTGAAGAAGGTGAATATGTTAAGAACAGTTCACACTCAGCTAATCAATTTGTTCCTTCTGGTCAGTTACCCTTTCCTTATTAAATTTTACATTTATTAATTCATATGTCAACTTCTTTGAGCTGGCTTTTCTGACTGCCCTATCTGAAGTAGCCATAACACCCCAGCACTTTATTATATACTTTTTTTTAATTCTCAGAGCTTAGTGTCATCTAATATTGTCATCTTCATTTTTTGTTTACTTTTATATTCTCTTTCTCCCCCATCTAGAGTGCAGCAGTTTGCTCATCTTAGTCACCATTAGATCTCCAGAAGCTTGTTGGCACATAGTAGGCACTAAGTTGGTATTCATTATATATATCCATGAGCCCTTAAAATGTACACTCACCCCTAAGGTAGAGGGAAGAAAGCACCTCTCCACAAGGATGACATCCATTGGTAATCCTTTTCCTTCCATATAATTTGTAACTCTTCTAATGGAGTTTCTGACATCAAAGGGAGTGACATTTATTCATTTATGTATATAAGTGTTCTTTAACTTAATTCTAGCAATTTGCAATAGGGAGATATTATTTCTGCACTGTATTTAAATTGTGTCTTTGAGGAATATCTAAGAATCCACCAGTTAGAGATGAGTTTGGCAAGCCTTTTCTTGAGTAGGTAGATGGCATGCAGTTTGCAAATCAAAAATATTTGGGGGATGAAAGAAAATTAGTTCATTAATGAGGCATTAGCAAGGAATTTAGAAAAGGGAGAAATTATTTTGATGACTATAAATTGCAGCTTAGGAAACGAAGCAGACTACTCAATATAAAGTGAAGCTAAATAAGTGAGACTGAATATAATTGGACATTTAAGTATCTGTTAGAATGAATAAAAACTGAAGTGCTTTTTAAAAAATGACATCTTTATATTATTACATGTGCAAGACCTACCAATATGAGCTATCACCAAGACCCATTTATTGACTTAATTTTCCAGTTACCAATTTAATTCATATAAATTTCCAGATGGTTTATAAGAAGTATTGAGCAGATTTATATCATTGAAGAGAAATACTAAGAAACAGGTGATTTTGAGTTAAATGATCCTTGCATTTGAAAGGCCAATGTTCAAAATGTTATCACCCTTGTTAATAATAATAATAAATGGGGTTAGAGAAGACAAATTGATTAGACAGGAGTTTACTGACATTTTAAAACATCATTAGAATTATTACATGGTAATAATGAACCTTTATTTTGTGCTTACCATGGCACATGAGATGAACTGCCGAAGATGGTTTTGGATTGGTTGTGATGCTGGGTGAGTTAGATTAATATGTTTTAAAATGACAAATCATATGCCATAAAAATCCTCTTGAGTGTAACAAATAGATTTTTTTCTTGTTAATAAACTCATGTAATTGTATTTAAAAGGTTAATGGGGGAAATAATCTTACTCCAGGGAGATAATTGTTAGGTTCCTAGAATCCTTTCCTTGGGGTGATAGTGACATTTTACTGAAGGTTTCACCAAGATCATTAAAAATGGGTCAATTATGGAGAGTGATTCTCTTTTGAATTAACCACTGATTATCAGCTGGTTACAAAGAATATCAGTTTCAGGAAAATAAATAGATAGCAATTTGTTTCAATGTCTCCTACATTTTTAGAAATGGCTAGAGGCTGTTACTCTCTGCAGTATAGAATGTTTTACATACTCTACTAATTCCACAAGAGACTGGACACATTTAGAAATAAGGTCACTTTTGAAATGTCATCTCTGAATAAGTAGCTTATGATGAACTCTTAAAATTATGGTTGCTGCAATTTTTTTTTGTCATTTTTTTTTTTAAAGATTGTATTTATTTATTTGACAGAGAGAAAGCACAAGTAGGCAGAGAGGCAGGCAGAGAGAGAGGGAGAAGCAGACTCCCCACTGAGCAGGGAGCCCGATGCGGGGCTCGATCCCAGGACCCCCAGGGATCATGACCTGAGCCGAAAGCAGCCGCTTAACCGACTGAGCCACCCAGGCGCCGCTTTTTTTTGTCATTTTAGTCACATGGGAAAAAATAAAATTCTAATAGTAAAAGCCAAAGTATTCTTGATGATAGAAATGGGAACAACATAAAGTAGTATAACAACAGCCACAGTTGTAAACAATAGTTACACAGGTAGTAAAGGACTATAATATTAGTTCCAGTGTCTTAAGTGCCTTCCATGGCCAGATTCTTTCATACATAATCTCTGGTTCTCACAATAATCTTGCAAGATAAGTAAGATTAGCCCAATTATTGGGGTAGAAATTCTAAGCTCAGAGAGATTTAATAACTCATCTTTTGCCCTATATTTAGTATGTAGCAGAGCTAGAATTTTCACCCAGGTTTCTCTCTACTCCAAATATTATGTTTTTAAAGATTAAAATATATTTAAAGGCTATGAGCCTTAGTTTCTCCATGTGCAAAATGTCAATATTAATATATACTTCCTATAACATTTGTAATAATGAGATAAGACAAATACATATAAAGTACTGAGACAGTGTTTGCCCATTGAAAGTGTTAAATAAATGCTAATTATCTTTATCATTACTATAATTATTACAATTTTGATATTTTATTTTGAAGTAATCAGCTACTCAGGTTCCAAATCTATCTGTACTTGACTTTTGCGGCTGCTTGTTTTGAGGGACATTTTACTGAGTTTGTTTGAAAATGAATATTTGTTTAACTAGAGAAGAGAATGTTAGATATTAGTGCTACATATTTTGTTTCTTGTGAAGTTTGTATTTTCATGAAGTATCTTGAACGTTAATATGCTTTTAGTGGTTTTCCATTAAATACAGTTTATAGAGATGATTATATTGGCATAAGAACACATGACCTTCAGCCACAGAACAATAAACAGTTTGGGTAGAAAAGAGAAACTACAGAGGTGCTGTTCGTCATTCCAAACTATTATTTTATTTTTCTAGTAGCTTTTGGTTGATACCAATGGTACCTGTTCCACATGATTTTTTTTTCTCAGATTTTTTCCCCATTTTCTCTCATTGTTTTGAATTTATCAAATTAACACTTGTGAGGTCAAGCATAGGGCGCTGCATGGTGAGTCTCAACTGGACAACAGGCCAGAAGAAAAACTGAAATACAGCTTATTACTCATAGGTCTTAGAGGAGGTACTGGGCAAGCTTTGAGAGGTCCCATGGGGAGATCAAGGCTGAGTGCAGACAGAGTGACTAACCAGAGGCCCATCCTAGGCACGTGTTAGGGCCTGTGGGTGGAGTGCTTTGGGGTTCCCCGACTAAGGTCAGATTGGTCTATTAAAACCAAAAGATTGGAGGGACACCTGGCTGGCTCAGTTGGTAAAGGGTCTGCCTTCAGCTCGGGTCATGATCCTGGGGTCCTGGGATCGAGCCCCACATCCGGCTTTCCGCTCAGCGGGGAGTCTGCTTTCCCTCTCCCACTTGTGCTCTCCTGCTTGCTCACTCGCTCTTGCTCTCTAATGAATAAATGAAATCTTAAAAAAAAAATTTAAAAACCCCCAAAAGATCAGGGTTTTGGTAAGCTGCAAAGTGATCTTTTCTAAGGGAAGCTTAAGGGGAATGCTGGTGGGAGGCAGGGAGGCTGTTGATCACCAGGACTACTGAAGAAGTCATATCAGGAACTTATATTTGCTGGTGATTCTGCAGGCTGCTGTGAGGCACACATGCTTGCACGAGGGGCTCATGTCAGTTTAAGGCCCCCACAGACTGTTTGGCCAAACAAAATGCAGGATGAGGCAGCAATAACTTAGCTAAACTTTCCACACCCATGCATTGCCTATGTTTTTCTACAGGTGCATTTGTGAGTTTACATAATTCGTCTCTGCTTATATAAGATAAATGATTAGTTTATAAATTGGAGAAAGGTGTGCCTGTCTTACTGCATGCAGTAAGATTCTTTAATTCACAAAGATTTATTTAAGGTATTTTGGAAACCATGAGCTCCACAAGTTCATTTAAATAACTCAATTTATAACACTTTAATTAACACTGAACGATCAATCAAAATGAGACATGGTTATGTAAACAAAATGGAAAAGTAAAAGTAAAATTGTTTAATAGATATTCTAGGAAGGTCCAGCGAGTCATGTATAATGCAAATAATAGTGTAATTGGACTCAAGTTACTTATTATATCAGCTCTGTTACTGATTAACTGCTTCTAACTTAGGGGAATTATTTAACTTCAGCTTCCTTACCTGAAACATGAATTAAATGTGTTGTTCCCAAGCTATGAAAAAGGCATAGTATTCTCTTCAGAATTATTCAGACATCTGTCACAAGTGCTGAGCAAAGTGAGATTTTCCTATCAAATTCATGCAACACACTTCTGTTCTCAGCTCATCTATTGAGGACCCCAGAACATTTTCATTTGTAAGGAAAGACTTACGCTACTAGCAGTATTTGAAAAACAACTTGATTTCTTTTTCTTCCTTTTTTTTTTTTTTTAAATAAAAGCCTGCCTGCCTGTTGGGAGGAGGAGGCTCACAGACACTGTTTCTCAGCACACATCCTGCCCTCATGTTTCCACACTTATAAGTCCTTCAGTCCCTCATCTGGTAGCCAGTGTTCTGCCCACCGCACCCAGGATGCTGGGAGAGGGTGGAAATATGAGGGAGATGCTCCGTGTCTTTGTGCTGGTGGTAGCTTCTGGGCCCTGTGGGATCCCAAGCATTCCCAGGTGTCCCCCATCTGTAAACATCCCTGCTCTGCCCTGCAATGCTCTGACCTGCCCTGCCTTTCTCTGACCAAGGTTGAAAAACAACTTGATTTCTAAGGTCATTTTTAACCCTGAGGTTCTATCTTCCATTATCTCAAATGGGGGGATTGATCCTAAAGTGCATGTTAACTTTGAGAAAGTGATTTTGGTTTTCAGGAAGTAAATTTATCAGGAAAATAAATTTTATGTAACTGTTCTGCAAAGTGTTGTGAACATTTGAAGATTTTGATGGCCAGAAAAGAGTTGTACCTTTTGCCATTTTCCTTTTATACATGTGGTCTCTTTTTTTTCCTAGTCCTGCATCTACCATTTGCCAATCAACGCATCAACTCTTTTTGACTTCCATTTAGGTCACCAGTATTTGGCAATTGAAAGTAACATAGAAGGAAAGAGAAATTAGAAAGTAACAGCGAGATATTAATTTAAAAAGTGACAGAAATGTATTGCGTTGTCATTATACAAAATTACAAAATTTATTATAACATTTTATTACTATTTCTTTGTTTGGAATATGGTTGCATAAAGACACTTTTGACTACTCTGGATCATTAATGAAAATTTTTAATTTCATATTTCATAACTGACTGGGTGAATTTAAGAAAATCACTTAGTTTTGTAATGTATATAAATGTTGAATCACTATGCTGTACACCTGAAACTAATATTATATTGTATGTCAACTATACTTGAATAAAACAGAAAATCACATAGGCATAAAGTGGAGTTCTGGATTAGATCTCATAATACCCTAACAACTTTTAAACATATCATTTCTGGGAGTTCAGGTTTTGTTATAAGACTATATAATCTTTTAGTCTTTCATTTCCAGTAGCCATTTATTTTACTTAACTATTTCATTTATTTATTCATGTCTTTTAAACTTACTGTTTTTCTGCTATTGCTCCTTATTTAGCAACATTGTGTATATTTTATGGGTGTGCACATGCAAAATAATGGACTCATATAGTCATCATTTTATAGGACCAAGGCTGTCATTTTAAAAGATGTAAATATTCTATTGCTGCTAATGTGAATTCAGTCCTTTCCTTTGTCAATTCTTGCTCTATTTATATAACTTGGGAATTTACTGTATTTTTTGAGATTTAAATACATTTTAAATTGATTTTGATATTTCCCTTGGATTTGGGGGAGATGATTGTGCAGTGTTTTAATCTCCCTAAATTTCCACATTAAAAAAAACATAAAGGGGCACCTGGGTGGCTCAGTTCGTTGGGCGGCTGCCTTTGGCTCGGGTCATGATCCCGGAGTCCCGGGATCAAGTCCCGCATCGGGCTCCCTGCTCGGTGGGGAATCTGCTTCTCCCTCTGACCCTACCCCCTCTTGTGCTCTCTCTTTCACTCTCTCTCTCTCTCAAAAAAAATAAAATTAAAAAAACATAAAACAACTAGCGTAGTAAAGCCAAAATCCCACAGCAAATGTGTACAATAAAAGTAAAAGACCCCCAAATCTAAGCAGGTGGGGATAAAGTACCAACACCTACAAGGCCCATTTGGTACCTGTGTGGAAGACATGAAGGGCCCAAGAACACAAGAACCCCCAAACTGTTGTCAGGATCTGGGTGAAATGAGCAACAGATTATTCTTGAGAAGCTCGAGAACTTGTAGGAGGCTTGTAGAACTCGTTTTCAGGTAGCTTCAAGGGGATTATCAGAAAGTCTAAAACTTCTGGAAGTAGTTTAAGCACTATTAACTCAAAAAGAATTATTTACAAAGAAAAAAAATCAGACCATCATCAAACCCTTTGAAAGTAACATTTTTTTTGCTATACAAAAATAAATATCGTTTAATATAGTCAAGAAAAGAAAATATGAGTCACAGATGGTAAATTCAACCCAACTAACCTTCAAATATAAAGGCTACAGACATTCTTTTATGAACATGCAAAAATTTGAGAATATCATTCCTGAAGCATCTATTAGATTATGAGTGCAGACAATCTAAATGATTGGAGAGTCATCAACATAAAGACCAGTGCTGATACTGAATATATTTACCAGTAGATCTAAGATTAAATGGTGAATTATAAGAAAAGCAGGATTGTGTGTAATGGCTATACATAGTAACAATACATGTTGTATAATTATTAAACATTTGGATAGAATAAGGAAATTACATGAAAAGTAGGATGCTCATTGATTGTCTTTCAGATATTAATTTGGAATATGTGATATTACTTTAAATCAGATAATGAGAAGAGGGAGGCAAAGGAAATAAAGTTACCATGTAATTTCAGAATTACTCATGGCACAAGCTATTAATAGACAAGAGTAATGAATAACATGTGTGAGAGGGAATAAGAGTAGTATATAAAGGCATTGTATATAAGTTACACTAGAGCAAAAAATATAAATAGCACTTCCTAAATAATATATATGTTTATATTTAAGAAATGGAAACAGAAGCTATACTGTTTATATTTTTATTATTTATTTATTTACTTATTTTCCTTATTTAATTGGTTGGAGTGGGGCCAGTCCTGGGTACTTTTATTTTTTATTTTTAAAATTTTAATTCCAGGGGCGCCTGGGTGGCTCAGTTGGTTAAGCGACTGCCTTCGGCTCAGGTCATGATCCCGGAGTCCCTGGATCGAGTCCCGCATCAGGCTCCCTGCTCGGCAGGGAGTCTGCTTCTCCCTCTGACCCTCCCCCCTCTCATGTGCTCTCTCTCATTCTCTCTCTCACAAATAAATAAATAAAATCTTTAAAAAAATTTTTTAATTCCAGTGTAGTTAATATACAATGTTATATTAGTTTCAGGTATACAGTCTAGTGATCAAACAATTCTGATACATTGCTCAGTGCTCATCAAGTTAAGTGTACTCAATCCAAATCACCTATTTCACCCATTCCCCCACACGCCTCCCCTTGGGTAACCACTTGTTTGTTCTCTATAGTTAAGAGTCTGTTTCTTGTTTTGCCTCTCTCTTTTTCCCCCTATGATTGTTTGTTTCTTAAATTTCACAGATGAGTGAAATCATATGGTATTTGTCTTTCTCTGGCTGACTACTTTTGCTTAGCATTATACCCTTTAGCTCCATCCATGTCATTGCAAATGGCAAGATTTCATTCTTTTGTATGGCTGAGTAATATTCCAGTGTGTGTGTGTGTGTGTGTGTATGTGTACCACATCTTCTTTATCCATTCATCAGTCAATGGCCACTTGGACTGTTTCCATAATTTAGCTATTGTAAATAATGCTGCTATAAATATAGGGGTGAATGTAGCCCTCTGAATTAGTGTTGTCATATTCTTTGGGCAAATATCCAGTAGTGCAACTACTGGGTCATAGGGTAGTTCTACTTTTAATTTTTTGCTGAACCTAAACCATACTTTTTAAAAATGTTATTTCTAGGCTAAAGGTATCAATAAGCTGGAGGACACAGAAATTAATCATCTTTGAATATACTTTGGAAGATTTGACTTCAAACAATGCAAATTAAAATTATTAAACAAAATTATTAAAAATAACTTTCAAAACTGGAAACTAAATGAAAGAAATTGATCTAAATGTGTGTAGATTTAGTGTCATTTCTGTACAAAGAGAAACTAATCCAAGGATGTTAAAGCATAACAATGGACTGTACATCTTGGGTGTGAAATATACAAAGGAAAATAAAAAGAATTAAATGGCTTTTAAAAACATATTGATGGTGATGTTAGTATTATTATTCTGACACTGTTTTGGATTAGTTTAGAATATAAAGTGAATCAATAATTTTTGGTAGAACTGAAATACAGAATATTTGACCTGGAAGAAAAGAGATATAGATGTAAAATCAATGAAATTAAATAAAAACAGTATCACCTTGAATTTGAATTAGAAGTATCAATAGGAACTCATGATGTACTTCATAAATAATATAATCTACATGTCCTAGTTCTTCCTATGTAAGAGGCCAGGAAATAACGATAGATTCCATTGCGATGAGTACTCTTATTATCCAATCTATGGTCTGTAAATACAATTTCACACAAAAAAGGTGCTTGACCTCCTTTAAGAAATAACTGATTGAGGTCTGAACAGGAAATGTACTAGATGAGCCTGGAGTACATTGTCATACCATCAAGCAATGCATCTTTCAAAGTCTAGCAGTGTCATGCCAAAGTGGATAGGTTTTTGATAAGAGATGGGGTCATTTCAGTGTCTAAATACAGAATACCACAATATATTAAAAGACATCAATTATGTTTAAATGCATAAACACCTATGACACTTTTATTAAAAATATCCTCAATTTTGGAAGATAGTAGGCAGTTAATTCATTATTTTGAAAACTAAGCATCGAGTGTTTACTGTTCCTATGCCATTTATATTGCAGTTAACCAAATGGTTGATAAAATGAAGTTTGTCTTTATAAAAATATCCAATAAAAATGAAGACAGACTAATAGAATTAGAACATTACCATTTACAATCTCTATTCAGTAGATGTAGGAAATGATTGTGATGACAGCATACAAAGAGAGTAATTTTAGACACATATACCTCCTTTTTAAAAAATTTTATTATGTTATGTTAGTCACCATACAATACTAGACACATATACCTCCTAATGAGCATGAACACGCCAACTATAAAGTACTCCTGCAAAACAAACAAACACACAAAACACAGAATCTTATCCAGCCCTACTTCCAGTTATAGGAAAGAGACAGAAGAATGTATTAAATAGTACTTAAATAGTGACACAAAGAACAAAATCTTAAACTAGTGACAAGTTTTCATTGATAAAAAATGGAAGAAAAACACATAAAGGAAAGTGAATCTCTAATTCAAGAAATTTAAGAGTTATCTCCATCAATTATAATCTACAGGTCTTATTTGGATCTCCATTAACGAACAAACAAAAGTTATCAAAGTCAGGAAATGTAAACTGGGTATTTGTTGATAATATGGACTTACTAAATTTCAGTTGTGTGTAATGTGGTCTAATGTAGTCAGAAAAATAGTCCTGTTTTAGAGATTCATACTGAAATATTTACCCATAGAAAGGTGTTATATTTGGCATTTACTTCAAAATAATTAGGGCTGTGGGGAAATTAGTTGGATATAGATAAAATCAGATGGGTTAGGAGTTGATATTGCTGTCACTGAATAGTGGGTAAATGGAGTTTCACTATACCATCATTGCCACATTTGTATGTTTGATGTTTTCCATAGGAACATTTTAAAAAAGATAATACTTGAGAAGGGTTTAGTTCACTTATTACAAGAATTTTCATTCTATAGCCAGGAGCGATTACTGATCCACTTATGCTTCAGTGAGCAGACCTCTTCCATATGATTTTGTTGTATCTTAGATGGTATTTCTTTCTCTTTCAGCCAAGTTACACTTCACCTTTTACTTTCACAGGTAATTCACAGGTATGTATAGAAAGAGACTTTAGATGACTGTCATTAAAATCTTTTGTTACTAACACCACCACTCATTCTTCACCCAGGTACATGCACTTATATGTTAATTTAACAATTGACAATTAGTTTATCATTTTAGGTATGAATATCAATATGTGTTTTAAAAACACAGTTTTAATAGTGAAAAATGACTTCTGGTAGACCATTAGCCTCTACTGTATTATTTTCAGAACTTAGAATTATCGTATAGTACACCTTTCACTTCTACTGAAAATGTGAATTTTGGTTTTATTGTGGTTCTGGTCTAGAATGTGATGCTCCCAGTTGCACAGTTACTAAATCAATCTTCTGTCAGTTCAGAAATTTAGGAAATTGAAACCATTTTGCCTCTACTTTTTAGCATTGTTTCATTTCTTTTTCATTTTGAAACTGCTCTACTGTGTGTCACTGTCTAATAGATGACCAGATGGTGCTATTTGAAAGTTTCAACTTGTCCTAAAATCAAACTCCAATAAAAACAACTTCAGGAAAATTTACATGAGTGAAAGTTATGTTTTAAGAACTTGCTGTTATTATATTTACTTGACAGATATCTATAAATTTTCTTCATTCTTTTAAAAAGAATTAAGGGAATTCATCTTCACTGAATGCATCTTCCATGTAAATCAAAGCTAATATGCAATACTATATTTTTATTCATTATAAAAGTGATGCAATATAAGTCATTAATTATAAATTATCTCTGGACATTCGTGCTATGTGATTTGTGGATCAATATATTCATTAGTCTCGAATTTAGAATGTTTTAATATATCTACACTAAGTTTGGGAAATACTATACTTGGAAAACTGGACACGTGAAAGCTACTGCCCATGTTATCCACCAATGTTACAATAGTATGTCTATCCCAGCTCACATGTATGGCCTTATAGTCCCCACTTGGTTGCCTGTTCATGGACCTGGAAGGAGAATGATTAAAAGATTAGAGGCAGGAAAGTCTGGGTAGTAGGCTGTGGTTGGACTATTGGGACTGGGCACTAAATGGGAAGCACCATGTACCACAAGCTAGGGCCTGCTAGGTTGCACTCTCTATAGAAGAATAACCCAATAATCAAATAGACAGATGACTTGGCTAAGTAGACCTCAGTCTGCCCCTGCCATCAGTCACTCATACTATACTCTGACACAACTGGCTCATGAACAGACTAGCCATAGTGTCAAGCATTGGTCCAACATAATGGGTTCCCACTCAGGAAGACTGGTTTAACTACTTCTGTACTAAATATTCAACATGCTAGCAAAAGATCAAGCCATAACTTAGTACCATTTCCCAAGGGGTCTCAGGAAACACTTGTAGAAAATTGATCACATTCAACTGCTTCCACTCTGGAAGAGACAACATTCTAGCTTCATTTAGTATAGTATAGACTTGTCTTTCCTGTCCATAATGCCTCAACCAAACCACTATTCCAGGACTTATAGAATGTTTGATCCATTAGTATGGGATCTTACCTACATCACAGCAAACAATGGACGCCTTTACAGCAAAGGACAAGCAACTGTGGGTATGTGACCATTGGCTATACTCATCTTATCAAATATAACACCATCAGAAGTTTCTGGTGAGGCAGAGTAATGGAACATTCTTAGAAGGCACAGCCAAGGTCCTTGCTTGCAAATAATGCCCTGAAAGGATGTAGTGACATCTTCCAAGACACAGTAAATTCACTAAATTAATTATTATACACCACAAATTAATATAGTGTCCTGTAGGTGTTAAATAGATGGGTACAGGAAACAAAGAAGTAGAAGAGGGAGTAGTCCCACTTAATGCAGTGTCTCATTGTGGAGCACAAATATGCTTTCCACCATTGCAGCTCTAGGTTCTAATGTGTATATGCATACAGGTTTCCAGGGAGAGAATCTTTCTTTGTACTAGGGAACACAGAAAGGATCTCATTCGTTTTTTTTCTTTTTATTTATTTATTTATTGTTTTTTTACAAACCCTTGTGTAGAGGGCTAGCTTTCAAGAGATCTCAGCGAAGGAACTGCTCTGCTATGTATGAAAGCGTGGTAGAAAGGATCTCATAAACTTTAAGCTATAGTTGCCACCTGGTCACCAATAAACCAGTAGGCAAGGGATGGAGTCATTATCATGGCCAGAGCAAATAACCTTGGAGAAGTAAGGCTGTTGTTATAAAATGGGATCAGGAATAAATAGGATGTAGGCAATAAGTAGGATGCAGGCAATCCACTGGGGAATCATTTGGGTATTGTCTTGGCTATTTTGGACAATAATCAACAAATGTAGCAGTCATGGCCTGAAAAGGAGACAGTTATAGGGCTCAGACCCTGCAGAAATAAGTATATGGATTATCCACCAGGTAACTAACCTAGACTAACAGAGGTATGAATAAGGGGGTGGTTATAGTGAGCAGTAGGTAAGAAATGGGTATGTGCAACATGTGTTCTACAGTGGATGATGGGGTGTCTCGCTCAGATCCTCTTTTAGGACTGAGGCACTCATTCCCACAATTTTTAAGAGTGTTGGCAGTTGATGGTTCACCAACTAAATTCATCCCAGAAAATTGCCCTCAAAAAATGAGCAGGGAAATAAAAGTCTACCCCCTTGCTTTAATTCAGAGCATTTCTAAGGGTCAACTTCAGAACTACCCATGTGTTCTTCTAGGGCTTCTTTTGTAATTGTGCATAGTTCATCTTCTCCCTCTGCTCAGTTCTCCTTCCCTGTCAGTGTTTTTTTCTGGGAGCATTCTCCAAGAAAAAACTTGCATGCAAATATTCACCTTGTATTCTGCTTCTTGGGAACCAGACTTACTACACTAAGTATTAGTTATAAATTAATTTTGATTTACTAGTCAAAACAAATACTTCTATTTCTCAATTACTAGTCTTATTTTATACAGGGGATTTCATAGTATATAGGAAGATATTATGATATTCTTTCATAATTTGTTAGATATTGACCTCTGAATGCAAGTATATGTATATTTAAATCTGTCCTACCAAATTAGCTTCGTATGCTCAGAAAATCAGCTAAGAAAAGGAAGGGAGATTTTAAGGAGGTGTTTGTGTGAACTCCGGAGGATATAAAAAATATATATTTTTTCTTCAGAAGACCACTAGAAGACACTGAACATAATTGCAAAGAATCAAATGGCATAAAATCAGATTTAAAAATAATATGGTATAAAAAATTGCTTTATTTACAGTGGGTCCCCCCAGATGTCAAAGAAAAACTATTTTGTATGTCATAGCATTGACTACAATTATCCAATATCCAAGCCTTAAGATACTTGACTTTTGACTTTAAAAAAAAGTCTGATTATGCTTCATTCTATTGTCACTTGATTCATTCATCCAGTACCCATTACATGGTGATTGTTCTTCATGGTTTAAGGCATTAGGTAGCATATTAATCTCCAAAATGTAAATAATACCTCAAAATACCTAGACATTGTAACTCAAGTGTAGCCTATGCACCAGCATCACCTAGCAGCTTAAGGAAATGCAGAATCCCCACCCCAGAACCTTGATAATAGAATCTGCATTTTAGCAAGACAGCCCAGATGATTATACACTCATTAAAGTCTGATAGGCATTGCATTAGAGAAGAATTAATTCCAGAGGAAAAAGTTTTATAATTTTGCTTCAATGAAATTTCATTTGCAATTAGAAATTCCATGAGGAGACTGCAGGCTGACCCCAAATTAGGACACCTGGATAGGCTACTTATTTCTTTAAGAGTTAATGGAAACATTACTTTGACTGAGAGGTCTTCAGTTTTCCTTTAAAAAGTAAGAGCTCTTTTACCTTTTTCAGCACTATGTACTTCTAAAGATCCTATATTTTCCTTACCACAAAGTGCTTCACAAAAAATTGTAATGGACATCCATTGAATAGTAGTGTTTACACCCTCTTCTGGTAAATTCTTCCTATTCCCATCCGTTTGTTTGCAGCAGTAGCTGTGACGACCCTAATTTTTGCCCCTTTCTCTGACCTCGGAGAATTGGTTCCATAGTAATCATTTCACTAATAGTCCTAGAGGCTCTTTGGGAGTTTTGGAATTAGAAAGAATGGAGGTGCCTGAACTATCCCATATAAAGTGAAGGAAATATTTATTGTCTCTCTCTCTCTCTTTTTGAACTGGTTTCCTTTTCTTGAACTGGTTCAAATTGGGTTTCTAATGTTTGCATCTAAAACAATATTAATATACTTTAAAACACTGTAAGCTTTGTGAAGGAAGAATTCATTTATGGCTCTAATCGCATTAGCTAAAACAGTTTCTGATATAAATTAGGTGCTCAAAAAATAGCTCTTAACTATCTGTTTAATGAATAGATGGTAGTTCATATCTGCAGTGCTTATTATTAATGGTATTATGAGTTTATGAAAGTGTGACTTACTTGAATTCTCCAAAATAATTTTTATACACTGGAGTAACCCTCCATAAATGCCTTATTTTAAATCTCCAACACTTTTATGATAGTGCACATTTGTTGATTGTGTCAGTCTAGCACCTTTTCTCTGCTTTGACTAATGTGCCCCTATTTTTTATATGGTTTAAGTCTGAATGACCCTGCCCTCTCCCTGTCAGACGGTGTTGGACACATTGCCCACAGCTTGGATAACTAACTTGGATTCTACATAGGACACAGCAATAAGTTGAAGAATGGGTGCAGGTGTTTGTTTGGGTGCATCAAGTCTTCTTTGACAGTTTTTCTGTAGGAACTAAGTTGTTTTTGGTTGTTGCTGGTTTTTGTTTGTTTGTTTGTTTTATTATGTTTTGTTTTTTAAGAGCACCAGCAAAGGGTGGGGTGGGGCAGAGGGAAAGGGAGAGAGAGTCTTAAGCAGGCTCCGTGCCCAGCCTGGAGCTTGATCTCTCACAACCCTGAGATCATGACCTGAGCTGAAATCAAAAATTGGATGCTTAATTGACTGAGCCACCATGTGCCCCTCTTCATTCAAAATTTAAGTGATAGAATGGTATGATATCAGTATAAGCCTTGGTTCCTGGTGGGATTGAGAACAGTATCATGGGTAGTTGTGCTAGTTAGTTCCCCTTGGGCCTTACAGTGGTTTGCATACATCTCTGTTATTTGAAAGTATTCTGAAAAACAGATGCACCCCCCCCCCCCAATATTCCACTGCCAGTTCAAAGTAAATGACGGACTTTCTCAGAGAAAATTCACAATCTTTCATTGAATAAAACAACTTGATTTGTTTTGAAGAGACTGGTTGTGGAAATGTAGTTTTAAAGCCATGATTAGGTTGGTATAAAAATGATGGGAAGATAACTTGTTGGAAATAAAGAATTTCTTATTTTGGGGAAAGTATCTACAGAAGAGTTGGTAAGAGTCCAATGGTACAAAGGGAAATGAGAGAAAATGGGACTGGGAAAAGTGTATAGACCCAACAGGATGGCAAAAAGCTGTGAACCCAGGAGAGGAACACTTCAGGGAGAAATTCCCAGGGCAGCAATAGTTCAGAGATTGTAAGAACAAGGGTGGCTAAATTTAAATTTCATATCTTATACTAAAATAAGTTGCCCTGTAAATTTTTCCCATTTCCCCCAACCATCAAAAACAAATTCTAGACAAATATCAAGTAAAAATATATTGGAAACAATACAGGTAGTTGGTAACATGATTTGTTTAAATGATAATATTTAAAAAATAATAATTTGCCTGTATGTGAAAAAGTAACCTGTTAGAAATTAAAATGAAAAAAAAAATAGTGGCACAAGAATTAAATTCCAAAGAATACACTCAACATGAAAGTTTCAGAAACTGTATGGATTAAGCTTTAAAACTCTATTAGGGAACAAAAGAAAGCATTGAATATACAAAATAGAATGTCTCATTTTTATAGATGTAGTAGTCAAAAAGTAACAATTCTCTTGATTTAAACTATGAAAATGTCACTTAGAAATTTACAAAGTGATTAATTGTTCACTTAGAAGTTAAAAACTGAAATAGCTGGGGAAAATCTAGCATGTCAAAGGTAAGGCAACTAAAGCAGTAGAGATATCAATGAAAGAATGTAGGATTGAGAGTTTGGTGTTAAGTATACTACATTGGGAAATGTATCCCAATATGTATAATATATATGAGAATTTAGCAAATGGCAAAGATGACATTTCAAATTAGTGGTCAAAGATGGAGTACTTTGTAAATGGTTTGGGATAACTAGAAAGCCTTTTTGAAGAAGTCTGTGAAAACAAAGAGGAAAGAAGGAAAGGAAAGAATGTAGAAAGGAAGGAAGCTATATAAAATATATTATTTAATATGTAATTTGTCACATGAAAATATATATTTATATATTATGTAGAAACAAAGACACAGCAAATAAATCAAAAGGACAAGAATTGAGGACGTTTGCCAACACACAATGACAAAATGTTCATGTCCATTATAAACAAAGTGTTATTACAAATATAAAAATAATAACTGAGAAAAACAAAGAATAGGAATAATCAAGTCAACAAAAAGGAAACAAAAATATTTAGTAAGCACATGAAAATATGTGACCATAGGAATTCATGAATGGCACTGCATTCAAAAATCTATTGATATAACTTTACTGAAGATGAGAGAGAAAAGCACCACTGTCATCTCAAGGTATTGGGAAGTATTTTATAAAATTTACCTTACATTTCTGATGAAAATATTTCACCAAGAATAGGAAGAAGTAAAACCTGATTTAGTCATTCTATCTAAAATCTTCAGCAAGCAAAATAAATTGTTGTGAAACATCAGAAATATTTCCAATAAATTTGGGGCCATTTAAAAAAGTACCACAAGATAACAGGATTTGAGATCAGTATACAAAAATCCAAAACTCTCTTATGAAACAATAATAACTAATTCTAAATGCAAACAAAATATATACATTTCTTTAAAATGGCACAAAAATCCATGCATAAACTGAATCCGAAATGGACAAAACATAAGAAAATTATTAAAAAGACACCTTTAGGTGTTAAAGGAAAAAGCTGAAATATTCTATACTTGTAGATAATAAATATGGTAAAAAGATCAGTTCTCAAAATAGCCTATGGACTTACTATAATTTCAATTAAAATTATTCTGGAAATTTTTTTCATGGAACTTGGCAAACTTACTGTAAAATTCGTCTGTCTGTTTTGCAAGATCGACAAAGTTAACCAAGAAAGATAGGGACTGAGGGAGGAGCAAGATGGCAGAGGAGTAGGAGACCTAAATTTCATATGGTCCCAGGAATTCAGCTAGATAGGGATCAAACCATTCTGAACACCTACAAACTCAACAGGAGATCAAAGAAAAGAATAGCAACAACTCTCTGAACAGAAACCAACCACTTTCTGGAAGGTAGGACGTGCGGAGAAGTGAATCCGAGGCGATATTTGGGAAGATAGACGGCGGGGGAGGGGGCCTCCATCAGCTGCTACCAGCAAGTGATAGAGCCGCGGAGCACAAAATTGGAACTTTTAGAAGTCAGCTCTGCTGAGGGACGTCACTCCAGTGGCTAAGTGGGGGGTGGAACCCTCACGGGACAGAGTGGTCTCAGGACCCTGGGGTCACAGAAAGACTGGGGGTGCCTGAGTGTGGCAGAGCTCCCAGGTATCGGAGCGGGGAAGCCAGCTGCAGAGACAGAGCCAAGGCACAGGCTCTCAGCTCGGGGTTGCCATAAACCATGATCCACGGCAGAGTTGGGCCACTGCTCCTCCAGCAGGGAGCCAAAAAGCAGTAATCCAGGGAGACTCTCCTTCCTCCCCTGGGCGGAGAGGCACAGGAGTGCGTGGCAGGGATCTGCTGGGTTTGGAGACTCCAGATGGGGTTGTGTGCCAGAGATAGAAATGCTAGGTCACGGCTGGGTGAGCACGGAGTGCAGCCGGAGACCAGGGAGACGGGAGTGATTGACTGCTTTTCTCTGGGGGCTCACTGAGGAGTGGGGCCCCGAGTTCTCGGCTCCTCCGGGGTGGAGATTGGGAGGCCGCCATTTTCACTCTCAGCCTCCAAAGCTGTACGGAAAGCTTGCAGGGAACAAAAGCTCCTGAGAGCAAACCCGAGCAGATTGCTTAGCCCGTACCAGCAAGGGTGGGGCAATTCCACCTCCAGCAAAAACATTTGGGAACCACGGCAACAGGCCCCTCCCCACGAAGATCAGTGAAAACAGCCAGCCAAGACCAAGTTTACTGATCAATGAGAATGACAGAACTCCAGCACTAGGGGAATACAGCACATAGAATTCATGGCTTTTTTCCCCATGAATCTTTAGTCTTTCAAAGTTAATTTTTTTAATTTTCTTTTTTTCTTTCTCTATTTTTTTGAATGTTTCTTTTTCCCTTTTTCTTTTTTTTTTAATGGTTATTGCTTTTTTTTTTTTAAGATTTTATTTATTTATTTGAGAGAGAGAGAATGAGAGACAGAGAGCACGAGAGGGAGGAGGGTCAGAGGGAGAAGCAGACTCCCTGCCAAACAGGGAGCCCGATGCGGGACTCGATCCCGGGACTCCAGGACCATGACCTGAGCCGAAGGCAGTCGCTTAACCAACTGAGCCACCCAGGCGCCCCTCCCTTTTTCAATAAACATCTTATCAATCCCTTTTTTAAAAATCTTTTATTTTTCATTTTTAGAGTCATATTCTATCCCTTCATTGTAGTTAACCTTATTTTTGGTATATATGTAAGTTGTTTTCTCTTTAAAATTTTGGTATACATTTTCTTCTAACAAAATATACCCTAAATCTCTAGTCTATGGCTTTGTTCTAGTCTCCTGCCTGATCACATTCTCTCCCTGTTTTTTTTTTTATGTCTCTTCTTTCTTTTCTCAACCAACTTCTTATCAATTCCTTTTATAAAATCTTTTATAATTTTTATCTTTACAGTCATATTCCATCCCTTCATCGTATTTACCCTTATTTTTGCACATATATAAGCTTTCTTTCTTTAAAATTTTGGGAGGCAGTTTCTTCTAACAGACCAAAATACGCCCAAAATCTAGTGTGTGGCACTGATCTATTCACCATCCTGATCATATTTGATCATATTCCTCTTTTTTTTCTTTCTTCTTTCTTTTCCTTTCTTTTCCCCCAGTTTCAGGTCTCTTCTGATTTGTTTAGTGTATATTTTTCTGAGGTTGTTGTTACCCTGTTAGCATTTTGTTCTCTCATTCATCTGTTCTCCTCTGGACAAAATGACAAGACGGAAAAACTCACATCAAAAAAAGAATAAGAGGCAGTACCGACTGCTAGGGACCTAATCAATATGGACATTAGTAAGATGTTGGAACTAGAGTTCAGAATGACGATTATAAAGATACTGGCTGGGCTTGAATAAAGCATGGAAGATACTAGAGAAACCCTTTCTGGAGAAATAAAAGAACTAAAATCCAACCAAGTCGAAATCAAAAAGGCTATTAATGAGGTACAATCAAAAATGGAGGCTCTAACTTCTAGGATAAATAAGGCAGAAGAGAGAATTACTGATATAGAAGACCAAATGATGGAGAATAAAGAAGCTGAGAAAAAGAGAGATAAACAACTACTGGATCACGAGGGCAGAATTTGAAAATTAAGTGATACCATAAGATGAAACAGTATTAGAATAATTGGGATCCCAGAAGAAGAAAAAAGAGAGAGGGGCAGAAGGTATATTGGAGCAAATTATAGCAGAGAACTTTCCTAATTTGGGGAAGGAAACAGGCATCAAAATCCAGGAGGCATAGAGAACCCCCCTCAAAGTCAATAAAAATAGGTCAACACCCCGACATCTAATAGTAAAACTTACAAGTCTCAGAGACAAAGAGAAAATTCTGAAAGCAACTCAGGACAAGAGGTCTGTAACCTACAATGGTAAAAACATTAGCCTGGCAGCAGACCTATCCACAGAGACCTGGAAGGCCCGAAAGGACTGGCATGATATATTCAGAGCACTAAATGAGAAAAATATGCAGCCAAGAATACTATATACAGCTAGGCTGTCATTGAAAATAGAAGGAGAGATAAAAAGCTTCCAGACAAACAAAAACTAAAGGAATTTGCAAACACAAAACCAGCCCTACAAGAAATATTGAAAGGGGTCCTCTAAGCAAAGAGAGAGCCTAAAAGCAACATAGACCAGAAAGGAAGACAGACAATATACAGTAACAGTCACCTTACAGGCAATACAATGGCACTAAATTCCTATCTTTCAGTAGTTACCCTGAAGGTAAATGGGCTAAATGCCCCAAGCAAAAGATACAGGCTATCAGTTTGGATAAAAAAACAAGGCCCACTGATATGCTGTCTGGAAGAGACTCATTTTAGACCCAAAGACACCTCCAGATTGAAAGTGAGGGGGTGGAACACAATTTACCATGCTAATGGACACCAAAAGAAAGCTGGGGTGGCAATCCTTATATCAGACAAATTAGATTTTAAACCAAAGACTATAATAAGAGATGAGGAAGAACACTATATCATTCTTAAAGGGTCTATCCAACAAGAAGATCTAACAATTGTAAGTATCTATGCCTCTAACATGGGAGCAGCCAATTATATAAGGCAATTAATAACAAAAGCAAAGAAACACATTGACAACAATACAATAATAGTGGGGGACTTTAACACCCCCCTCACAGAAATGGACAGATCATCTAAGCAAAAGATCAACAAGGAAATAAAGACTTTAAATGACACACTGGACTAAATGGACTTCACAGATATATTCAGAACATTCCATCCCAAAGCAACGGAATACACATTCTTCTCTAGTGCCCATGGAACATTCTCTAGAATAGATCACATACTAGGTCATAAATCAGGTCTCAACTGGTACCAAAAGATTGGGATCATTCCCTGCCTATTTTCAGACCACAATGCTTTGAAACTAGAACTCAATCACAAGAGGAAAGTCGGAAAGAACTCAAATACATGGAGGCTAAAGAGCTTCCTACTGAAGAATGAATGGGTCAACCAGGAAATTAAAGAAGAATTAAAAAAATTCATGGAAACCAATGAAAATGAAAACACAACTATTCAAAATATTTGGGATACAGCAAAGGCAGTCCTAAGAGGAAAGTATATAGCAATACAAACCTTTTTCAAGAAACAAGAAAGGTCTCCAATACACAACCTAACCCTACACCTAAAGGAGCTGGAGAAAGAACAGCAAATAAAGCCTAAACCCAGCAGGAGAAGAGAAACAGTAAAGATCAGAGCAGAAATCAATAAAATAGAAACCAAAAGACCAGTAGAACATATCAATGAAACTAGGAGCTGGTTCTTTGAATGAATTAACAAGATTGATAAACCCCTACCCAGACTTATCAAAAAGGAAAGAGAAACAACCCAAATAAATAAAATCATGAATGAAAGAGGAGAGATCACAACCAACACCAAAGAAATACAAACAATTATAGGAACATATTATGTCAACTATATGCCAGCAAATTAGATAATCTGGAAGAAATGGATGCATTCCTAGAGATGTATAAACTACCAAAACTGAACCAGGAAGAATTAGAAAACCTGAACAGACACATAACCACTAAGGAAATTGAAGCAGTCATCAAAAATCTCCCAATAAACAAGAGCTCAGGCCCAGATGGCTTCCCAGGGGAATTCTACCAAACATTTCAAGAAGAATTAATACCTATTCTTCTGAAACTGTTCCAAAAAATAGAAATGGAAGGAAAACTTCCAAACTCATTTTATGGGGCCACCATTACCTTGACCCCAAAATCAGACAAAGACCCCATCAAAAAGGAGAATTACAGACCAATATCCCTGATGAATATGGATGCAAAAATTCTCACCAAGACACTAGCCAATAGGATCCAACAGTACATTAAAAGGATTATTCACCGTGACCAAGTGGGATTTATTCCTGGGCTTCAAGGTTGGTTCAACATCCACAAATCAATCAATGTGATACAATACATTAATAAAAGAACAAGAACCATATGATCCTCTCAATAGATGCAGAAAAAGCATTGGACAAAGTACAGCATCCTTTCTTGATTAAAACTCTTCAGAGTGTAGGCATAGAGGGTACACCCCTCAATATCATAAAAGCCATCTATGAAAAACCCACAGCGAATATCATTCTCAATGGGGAAAAACTGAGAGCTTTCCCCCTAAGGTCAGGAACACAGCAGGGATGTCCACTATCGCCACTGCTATTCAACATAGTACTAGAAGTCCTAGCCACAGCAATCAGACAACAAAAAGAAATCAAAGGCAACCAAACCAGCAAAGAAGAAGTCAAACTCTCACTCTTTGCAGATGATATGATACTTTATGTGGAAATCCCAAAAGACTCCACCCCAAAACTGCTAGAAGTCATACAGGAATTCAGTAAAGTGGCAGGATATAAAATCGATGCACAGAAATTAGTTGCATTTATTTATTTATTTATTTTAAAGATTTTATTTATTTATTTATTAGAGAGCGAGCGAGAGAGAAACAGCATGAGAGAGGAGAGGGTCAGAGGGAGAAGCAGGCTCCCTGCTGAGCCAGGAGCCTGATGTGGGACTCGATCCCAGGACCCCGGGATCATGACCCGAGCCAAAGGCAGTCGCTTAACCAACTGAGCCACCCAGGCGCCCATTAGTTGCATTTATATACACCAACAACAAAACAGAAGAAAGAGAAATTAAGGAGTCAATCCCATTTACAATTGCACCTAAAACCTAAGATACCTAGGAATAAATCTAACCAAAGAGGCAAAGGATCTGTACTCAGATAACTATAAAATACTCATGAAAGAAATTGAAGAAGACACAAAGAAATGGAAAAACGTTCCATGCTCATGGATTGGAAGAGCAAATATTGTGAAGATGTCAATGCTACCTAGAGCAATCTACACATTCAATACAATCCCTATCAAAATACCATCCACTTTTTTCAAAGAAAGGGAACAAATAATCCTAAAATTTGTATGGAACCAGAAAAGACCCCGAATAGCCAGAGGAATGTTGACAAAGAAAAGCAAAGCTGGCGGCATCACAATTCCGGACTTCAAGGTCTATTACAAAGCTGTCATCATCAAGACAGTATGGTACTGGCACCAAAACAGACACATAGATCAATGGAACCAATAGAGAGCCCAGAAATGGGCCCTCAACTCTATGGTCAACTAATCTTTGACAAAGCAGGAAAGAATGTCCAATGGAAAAAGACAGTCTCTTCAACAAACGGTTTTGGGAAAATTGGACAGCCACATGCAGAAGAATGAAACTGGACCATTTCCTTATACACCACACACAAAAATAGACTCAAATTGATGAAAGACCTAAATGTGAGACAGGAGTCCATCAAAATGCTAAAGGAGGACACAGGCAGCAACCTCTTCGACCTCACCCGCAGGAACTTCTTCCTAGAAACATTGCCAAAGGCAAGGGAAGCAAGGGCAAAAATGAACTATTGGGACTTCATCAAGATAAAAAGCTTTTCCACAACAAAAGAAACATTCAACAAAACCAAAAGACAACCGACAGAATGGGAGAAGATATTTGCAAATGACATATCAGATAAAGGGCTAGCATCCAAAATCTATAAAGAAGTTATCCAACTCAACACCCAAAGAACAAAGAATCCAATCATCAAGAAATGGGCAGAAGACATGAACAGACTTTTTTCCAAAGAATACATCCAAATGGCCAACAGACACATGAAAAAGTTATCAACATCGCTCGGCATCAGGGAAATACAAATCAAAACCTCAGTGAGGTACCACCTCACACCAGTCAGAATGGCTAAAATTAACAAGTCAGAAAACGACAGATGTTGGCGAGGATACGGAGAAAGGGGAACCCTCCTATACTGTTGGTGGGAATGCAAGCTGGTGCAGCCACTCTGGAAAACAGTATGGAGGTTCTTCAAATTTGAAAATAGAGCTACCATACAACCCAGCAATTACACTACTGGGTATTTACCCCAAAGATACAAATGTAGTGATCCGAAGGGGTATGTGCATCCCAATGTTTATAGCAGCAATGTCCACAATATCCAAACTATGGAAAGAGCCAAGATGTCCATCAACAGATGAATGGATAAAGAAGATGTGGTATATGTATATATATATACAATGGAATATTATGCAGCTATTAAAAAAATGAAATCTTGCCATTTGTAACGATGTGGATAGAACTAGAGGGTATTATGCTAAATGAAATAAATCAATCAGAGAAAGACATGTATCATATGATCTCACTGATATGAGGAATTCTTAATCTCAGGAAACAACTGAGGGTTGCTGGAGTGTGGGGGCTGGGAGGGATGGGGTGACTGGGTGATAGACACTGGGGAGGGTATGTGCTGTGGTGAATGCTGTGAATTGGGCAAGACTGATGAATCACAGACTTGTAACTCGGAAACAAATAATACATTATATGTTAAAAAAAAAAAAGAAGATAGTAGGAAAAAATGAAGGGCTGGAAATTTGAGGGGGAAACAAACCATGAAAGACTATGTACTCTGAGAAACAAACTGAGGGTTCTGGAGGGGAAGGGGGTTGGGGGATGGGATATCCTGGTGATGGGTATTAAAGAGGGCACATATTGAATAGAGCACTGGGTGTTATACACAAACAATGAATCATGGAACACTGCATCAAAAACTAATGATGTAATGTATGATGATTAACATAATATAATAAAATTAAATTAAAAAAAGAAAGATAGGGACTTGTTCTATTAAGTATCAAATTATGTCTTAAATACAGAAAGTTTAAAAACTAAAGTTCGAATATTTCAAATACTAAAATTAGGTATCTCTCTCACATCTTTCAGAATAATGACTTTCATATATATTGGGTACACAAAAGGAAAAAGTTTAAAATGTTGGCAGAATATAAAAGAAAATATTTATGACTTTAAGATAGGGAAGGCCATTTTGTGTATGCCCTACCCCCAAATAAAGCTAGGGACATGAAGTAAAGTTTTTTTTTAATTGACAATTAAATGTGAACTTCTGTGTGATAAACTACATCCTGACCAAATTTAACCAAAAAAAAAAAAAAATTACAAAAAGAAAAAAGGCAAAACAGCACAATAAAATACAGGCTATCACCTGGAAAATTGTATTTGTAATACATGTGGCAGACAAAGGAACAGGGACTAGAATATACAAAGTTTTCTATAGATTGATTTTTTTTAATTTTTTATTTTTTAGATTTTATTTATTTATTTGAGAGAGAATGAGAGAGAGCACATGAGAGGGGGGAGGGTCAGAGGGAGAAGCATACTCCCTGCCGAGCAGGGAGCCTGATGCGGGACTCTATCCCGGGACTCCAGGATCATGACCTGAGCCGAAGGCAGTCGCTTAACCAACTGAGCCACCCAGGCGCCCCATGATTTTTTTTTTTTTAAAGGCATAGTATTCAAAATGATATATGGTAAGGGATATTAAAAGGAAATCATGGGGCCCCTGGGTGGCACAGTCAGTTGTGTCTGACTCTTAGTTTCGGGTCAGGTCATGATCTCAGGGTTGTGATCTCAGGGTCCTGGGATCGAGCCCCACGTCAGGCTCTGCACTCAGTGTGGAGTCTGCTTGAGATTCTCTCTCTCTCTCTCTGCCCCTCCCACTTGTGTTGTTTCTCTCTGAAATAATTAAAATCTTGAAAAAATAAAATAAAATAAAAGGAAATTCACTGGAGAGGAAATTCCAGTGACCAATAAGAAAGTGCATGTATTATCAGTCTTTCTAATAAATAGGGAAAGACAGCAATAACAAAACACTAAGTTTGATACCAACTAGTATATGTGAAGGTGTGGTGAAGTTGATAAATTCTGTACTATTATGGAGATGGAAATTTTAAAAGCCACTTTGGCAGAAAATGTTGCAGCATGTATTTATGCTTTATATACAAAAACCCAAAGGAAAATACAACTAGAAACTGGATTTCCATTAATGCAAGAAGTGAATAATTACAGAAGTGAATTCACTCAAGTCAGATATGAATAGCTAATTTACCATATGGCCAAATTGCCAAAAGTCAGTCCAGAGAACAATCAATTTCCCAGAAATTGTTTTGGAAAGGGGTGCTTGGATGGCTCAGTCCTTTAAGTGTCTGACTTTTGATTTCAGCTCAGGTCATGATCTCGGGTTCCTGAGATAGAGCCCCATGTTGGGCTCCATACTCAGCAGGAAGTCTGCTTAGACAGTCACACTCTCCCTCTCCCTCTGCCCCTCCCTGCACTCACATGCTCTCTTGCTCTCTCTCAAATAAATAAATACATCTTTAAAAAAAAAGAAATTGTTTTGGATGATTAATAAATGTTTATTTTTTTCTTGACAGCATTTTGAGGAATGCCCAATTATGCCACAGTAACTTGCAACTGTAGGTAAAAGAATTAGAACATAGAGAACCTGCTGCCAGGAAAAAGGAAGAAAACAGCCCAGGCTAATGGTACCCCAGACCCAGGTGAGTGAGGAGCAGAGAGAAGAGCTGAAGGGTAAATATGACCACCAGCTTCTG
Organism: Mirounga angustirostris; assembly: GCF_029215605.1. NCBI lineage: Eukaryota > Metazoa > Chordata > Mammalia > Carnivora > Phocidae > Mirounga > Mirounga angustirostris. Next base: position 82,705,598 of record NW_026991720.1, on the reverse strand, counting down.
AAATACAGAATATTTTTAGTTTCTAAACATGTCAATTTAAATGTTGCAGATACCGGAAGAAGCTGATAAAACCACCTTTCCTCTTCACATTGTTGAAGTTAATATTTTAAAAGGAATTATGCAAAGTATTTATTTGACAAATTGATCATTTGGTGAAATGGTTTTTAATGGGCTGGCTTCACATAATGAATGGTCCACATTCATTTGGAATAATACATTACAGTTTAAAAGACTGAGGTAGATCATACTGTGTGATATGATATATTATTTATTAAGTAAAAGCCACACTAAACAAAGTGATACATTTCTGCAGATATAAAGAGTTAGAAAGATGTATTTTCTAATAATAATAGGGCTGTCCCTGGCAGAGGGAAGACACTTTGGCCCCAAGTTCTAAAAGTGAAACTTGTTAGTATAGTACTCAGATAATGAAAGATGAATTAAATTTATGTGTATATGTAACAGGAAATTTAATTTATATTTCCTTCTTCTCGGGGTTTTGGTTAAGGGCTAATGCTGAGGACTAGGACTGCTAAGGTCCCAACATTCTAAAGAGAGACATTAGAGCACAGGGCTTCCTACAACATAGCATAGCAGGACTTGCAACATTTGGTCCATACCCAGTCATAGGCAGTACAAATCACTGACGCATTTTAGAGGACAATGTCTATAAATAGATTTTTTGTCCAAAACAGAAGGGAAGGGGATGGGAGTGAAGGGAATGGGAGAGAAGAGAAGAGAGGGAAAGGGAAGAGAAGGGAAGGAGAGGAGAGGGCAGGGGAGGGAAGGGAAGGAACTATAGCCATTTCCCTATGGCAGATTCTCTAGTCTGTATCAGTCTTGAGCTGGGGAAAAGCAGAGAATTTCTATGGCTACAATGTCTAATCCATTCAACATAATATTACACATATACACACACAGAGTTTGTTGTGCTCAGGTCCTGATCTCAGGGTCATGACGTTCAAGCTCCACATTGGGCTCCATGCTGGGTGTGGATAAATAAACTTATTTATTTATTTATTTAAGTAAGTAAGTAAGTAAATAAATAAATAAATAAAAAGTTTAAATGTGTGTTCTATTTTTAAGTTATAATATTAAGAAATATCTATTTAGATATAGATGTAGATACTGGTGACATGAAAGAAAAGGTGCTTTGTTCTCCATTTAAGTCACCATGGGGCAGAGAAACCTGCATGTCTGTGAAGTAAGATGTGAGAGAAATCAATAATCCAGTTTAAACAGGAAATGAGTAATTCAGTTTTGTAAAAATTATGATGTTGCCAATATTCCCTAGTAATACTCATGTGGATATGAGTGGGGGTGATATGTTTCCTCCCAAGGGAATAGTAATTTGAGTCATCTTTTTATATATTCTGGGACAAGATTGATGTGGAGAACAAAGGCAAAAGAAATATAGAAAAAAAATTAAATTTCCTTATAACTTACAGCCCATTGACAAGTCCTTAAGACAGGCAGACTGACCTTCCTCTAGGAACTCAACTACCTCCATGTTAATACTTTAGCTTAACATTAGTCTGACCTCCAGGATCCTGTAAGTCTCCTTTAACATATAAAAAATTCCTTTGGAAATTTCCTTTATGTCTACTCTCCCAAGATATATGGTAGCAATCATCCCCCAAGCATATGGCCCACCGATATATATCTGAAGGGTCTCATGACTAAGGTTTTACTAGATGGTAATAAATGACCTTTTCCCAATAGCTTAGCCCCCTCAACATCCTGGAAACCTTGCTTCCAAAATTCTTTAGAGACTTACACTATCCCTAACCCCCTCCCAACTTGAAAGTATATAATGGGCCACTCCTCATGACCCCAGTGCAGCTCTTTCTGCCCACGGTCCTCTCCCCGTGCTTTAATAAAATCACCTTTTGCACCAAAGACATCTCAAGAATTCTTTCTTGGCTGTCAGCTTCAAACCCTAACATCCTCTTTCCTACATCATATGGTGCCCAAGGGAGCTGCCTCCAGGTACTGACAACCTGCAATGAGCAGCGCTAGTTCCTTTCAAATTCAAAAGTCTAGCCCAGACTGTTTATTTGGGCTCAAGTACTACCTATCTAATTCCCCACTAGATATCTCTAGTTATCCAACTAAACTGTCCAATTCTGAGTTAACCATTTCTGTTCCTCAAATTTGGTACAACATTTATCTCTGTACAAAAGCCAGAAACAAAGCAACTATCTTTCATTCTTCTTCTAAGTCATCTCAAAAAAAAAAAAAAAAAAAAGGCTAACTGATTTTATCTCCTAAGTAACTTGTCCATCCACATCTCTTCCCTGACATTCCCTAGTCCATCCTGTCATGTGCTCTCACCCAGAGGACAGCAAGTGCTACCTTTAACTCCATACCACTCCTGTCCCCTTCAATCCTTTCTCCCTACTGCAGCAAAAGCAATCACTTTGAATTGCAAATGAGGCCATGTATACCCTACTTAAATCTTTCAATTACCTCTCATAACACTTAGTATAAAAAACACAATGTTAACATGGCCACTAAGACCCCATGTGATTTAACTCCGTTTTGTGCCACTTTGCCTGAAACCTAAACTCAATGCAAGATAGGCTATTTTAGTTTCTCTAATACATTTTGCTATCTTGCCTCAGAGATTTTGCATTTACTAAAATATTCTCCCTTTCTGCAAAATTTCTCTTCCTTAGTTTGCCTGATTAATACTGTAAAGCAGTGCTGGTTGACATGGAAGCCACTAGCCATATGGCTATTGAGCACTTGATATGTGGCCAGTCATAACTGAAATGTGCTTTGAGATGTGCTAAAATATACAGTGGATTTCAAACACTTAATATAAAAAAATATTCTAAATGTCTTATTACTAATTTTTATAATGAGTACATGTAGAAATGATAACATTTTAGATATATTCAGTTAAAGATATTAAAATCAGTTTCACTTTTTTCTTTCTTCAATATAGCTACTAAAAACTTAAAATTTAGTATGTGGCTTGAATTATATTTCTATCGGATAGCGGTGCTTGAGGACTTAGTTCAACTGTCAGTCTTGGCTAAGAAGTGTTTTATAAATTCCCAGACTACTTCAGTTCCTTCTGTCATTTCTTTCATTGTGCTCTTTACTTCTCAGTTGTAGCATTTTTCCAGTTGTAGGTTAGTATTATTTGTGCAATTTTTAGTTTTTTAAATGTCTCTACTCACTGCTAAAATGCAAGCTTCAAGAAGGCTGGTGCTAGTAACTCATTCAACCATTCAACTTATTTAACTATGGGAAAAGTTATGTATAGTAGACAGCCAATAAATAGTTGGTGAATGAATAAATTAAAAAATTACTAAATGAAGAAAAAAATGACACAAAAACAATCATTCATGGTCATAAGTGAAAAAAGAGTGACATGAATAAAGTGGCAAAAACTAACACATATGAACAACATGGCAAGAGAGAGTTTCACAAGAAAGTATTCTTATTCCAAGAGCCTTCTGATTAAATACTGATGTATTTCCTCTTATATTTCAAGATTAGAGAGAGAAAGACCAGGGGTATGGAACTTGGCAAATATCATGGCTTAGGTCCTTTTAGGCAGAGACAGACAGCTCTATATGACCCTGGGCCAGTACCCATTGGACCCCTTGGGAAGTTCAATATGATGTACACATCATATGGTGCCCAAGCTTTTTTTTTTTTCCTTGATGAGTATGGGCTTTTTTTTTTTTCCTTGATGAGTATGGATTGAGGTGAATTGAATTTTTGTCCTCAACACTTACTAACCTCAACAGTGCTATGGCCTTATTTGTGTGTAGGATGTTCCTCACTGCTCCTTGATGTTGGCTTGGCCATATTTGACCAATGACAAGTAGCTAGCAATGACCTTGAGCCAATACCGAGCCTCAGGCTTTATGTTATTTCACTCACTCCCTTCCAAATATGCCTCCTCCATGAGAAAAACATGGTTGCATAGGCCACTATTCCCAGGAGAAGAAGAACCTGGGGACCCAAAAATAGGGAGTAAGAAGCAGAACCTCTCTGACAAGGCCAGACTAAATTAGCCAAATCCTAGCATCTACTCAGTGTGTATATGAGTAATAATAAATACTTGCTATTTAAAACTACTGAGTTTTGGAATGATTAATTATGTAGCAATAGGTAACAGATACATGGACAAATTCCCATTGGAAAATAACATACAAAAAAAAACCCTATAAGAATGTCTCAAGCCTATTGGAACCTTAATAATAATATTAATAACAATCACTATTCCATAATGACCAAATGCCAAACACTGTGGATAAGTCTTTACAATACTTATTTAACTTTTGCAGTAACACAGAACATAGGTACTGTAATCTTCATTTGGGTCAGTGAGAAAATTGAGAGTCTGGGCGCCTGGGTGGCTCAGTTGGTTAAGCGACTGCCTTTGGCTCAGGTCATGATCCTGGAGTCCCTGGATCGAGTCCCGCATTGGGCTCCCTGCTCGGCAGGGAGTCTGCTTCTCCCTCTGACCCTCCCCCACTCATGAATATAAATCATTCTCTCTTTCAAATAAATAAAAAAAAATCTTCAAAAAAAAAAGAAAGAAAATTGAGAGTCTGAATGTTTGTGGGGCAAAGCCAGAATCTGAATTCTGATTCTCTCATATTTCTAATCACAAAAACCTATCTATTCTCATTTTAAATTTCAATGAAATATTTGACTTTATTTGAACAAAAATATTGTGATAGGAAGCAAACACCAACTTTTTATTTCAATATATCCTTTTATGTAGTTTTTGACACTGGGTGAAAGGAGAGCTGGCATCTGTGTTTTACATACCATGAATCAATATAATGAATCCATTAGTACAAAATACCTAGCTATCATCACCTCAATTTGTGTATGCAATATATTATAAAGTTGTCACAGAACATTCTTTATTCCATGCTTTAATGTCATGATATTTAGGAATGGCCATTACCTGGGAGCAATGTTGCCATATAGTGCCCTCTTAAATTGGAAGCCACACTTAAGAGAATTTCAATTAAAAAGATTTTAGGGGCACCTGGTGGCTCAGTTGGTTGAGTGTCCAACTCTTGATTTCGGCTCAGGTCATGATCTCAGGGTCCTGGGATTGAGCCCTGTGTTGGGCTCCATGCTCAGTGGGGGAGTCTGCTTGAGGATTCTCTCTCTCTCTCCTCTCCCTCTGCCCACCCCTTGCTCATGTTCTCTCTCTCTCAAATAAATAAATAAATCTTAAAAAAAAAAAAAAGATGTTTAAACACTGGGGCTCTTTCAAAATCCTTTCTGTTCTTTTGGAAAAGATTTTTTTTTTTTTGGCAGAAGATAGTAAAATCTTTTATTTGATAGGATATCGCAATCTCAAACTAAAATGTCTTTATTAACATAATTGAAAACTGACATGTATTTCTCAAAATTAATATAAATTAACTGTTGAGCAATTTAGTCCATTGTTTCTCATAAGCATGTCACTAAGTTGTGAAAATGGAATCCCTCTAAGTAGCAAAGATCATGACACTGGGGCTAAAATGGAGACGCTAGGGCTCAAATCAGCTTCAGGAGAAGGAAGTCACGCAAGTCCTTCACAAGACACAAAACTTGGGGGAAAATTTGCAGCAAAGTGTCATTTTGGAAGGAGACAACTTGTTCTATATTTACGGTTGCTATATTTCATAATAATATAAAGAGAAATCTCACCCGCCCACAGCATGGATGGCAGCCCACTGTCTTCGTGCACAAATCCTCTCACCTCACTCTCAGAAGCTCTAGTCCCCTGAAGGTCTTCTGTTCTGTCAGTTTGCAGATACGGACATATCACAGAAGCAACACATTTCACCTCAGCAGATAGACAGGGAGCTAAGCCTCCCAAGTAGCCAACTCAACTCGGGCAAGACTAAATAATTCTTACACAATGATTGTTGAAATTCTGGCCTCTCTAGAACATCCAAGAAACAAAGAAACCGCTTTGTGACCACAAATCATGGTTTACAGAAGATTAACATTGTGAGGGAATATGAGTGTCCCAGCCTTAGCAATTTAAGATTTTTCCAACAAAAGGAAATCCTCTTCTGTGATGCAAACAAGTGTGAAGTCTTTAAATGTGAATGTGAATGACAAAGATGGATAAAAAGTCTTTGTTCTTTTTACTCCATGATTTATCTGGAAGAGGACATTTATCCTCAGGGGAAAAGATGCCATTATGGAGTCAGCAACCTGCTCTCCTCACCTTCCAACAAGCACACACAATTTTCAGATGTATCATTTCACTGTCATGGCTTTGCTAATACCATTCGCCTCTCTGCAGAGGTTTTCCTTATGTTCAGCCTATGGAGACCTCCTTTGTAATTACTGTTGATGACCCAGAGTTAATGATTTACTCTAAACACCCTATTCACTGGTAGTCTATAGTACATAATGTAAGCATTTGAGTAGCCGAATGATCTGTAGTCACTGGGCACATCCTGAAGCCTGAATGAATGTCAGATGAAGATGGTGAAGTGAATGTAAAAAACACACAAACAGAACTTTTTCATCTGGAATTTAGACTCAAATTCAAACAAGTTCTTCAGCTCCTGGGGTCATCTTTGATGTGAATATGTTGAGGTTGGGGGTGAATAGTCAAGAAAGAATTCTGCGGTGTCTTTGGTGCAAAAAGGTAGTTTTATTAAAGTACAAGGACAGGACCTGTGGGCAGAAGGAGCTGCACTGGGGTTGTGAGAAGTGGCTGATTATATACTTTCAAATTGGGAGGGGGTTAGGGAGAGCATAAGACTCAAAGGAATTTGGAAGCATGGATAAAGGAAGTTTCCAAAGGAATTCTTATATGTTAAAGTAGACTTACAGGATCCTGGTGGGGGGTGGGGGCCTCAGGCTAGAATTGCCTTTTGCCCTTAGCAAAGTATTAACATTGAGGCAGTTGAGTCCCTAGAGGAATGTCACTCTGCCTGCTTCAAGGACTTGTCAATAGGCTGTAGGTAGTAAGGAAATTTAATAATTTTTCTTCTGCCTTTGTTTCCCACATCATCTAGCATGTAACCAATGCTCAATAAATTTTTATTCAATGTACTTTCTTAGGATCCCCTCTCTTCCCAAAATGGAGTGGTAGATAAGACTGAGAAGCCAGACGGACAGACCTTCAGCAGTATCAGGTTGATGAACCTGTCATTTTACCCCCATTTTTACACTAAATTTTGCCTTAATTAAAAATTCCGAGACCTGGGCTGTAGCCTATGCACAAACTTTCCTGAGTCCAAGTATGGGTTAGTGAACTCACATTTTTCTTTGTGGTTATTAAAGTCATCAAGACTTTTAACAAATTACTTTGAACCTAGAAGGCAAAAAATTGCGATGAATATTACTAAAAATGAAATTACAAATTGTATGTGTAAACAGAATAAAACCAATCCCAATTAATCCTATCAGTGAAATTAGATCAATACAAATTTTAATCTTGGTAATCATGATTTTAATCTTGATAACATTGATAACCTGTTAGGATTTTACAAAGAGAAGCCTGTTCAGAGCTGCCTGTCTCACCCTACAGGATTTTTCTTATGTCAGTCACAGCCATAGTTCCTTTCTTTGTGCACATAACAAAAGTAGAATATGACATCTTAGGTGTTCAGTCAAACTGAATTTAAATCTAAATAAATAAAATAAATAAAGTTTCAACTTTGCAAAGCAGTCTAGGGCACCTGCATATCTTAATGATATGAAAGTCATGACTCCCTACTTCTAATTGTATTTTAATATAAGGGAGTATCAGTGAATTAAATGTGCCTAATTTTCAGGAACTAATCAAACAACATTATTTTAAAGTATCTATAATGCTGTGCCTCACACATTTCTGTGAATGTTGAAAAATAAGTCTTAAACTGTCAATAAACTGACAGTGTGGTTGAGAAAGCAAAACAGGTTAAAGAGAGAGTTGTGTGATATTAGCTAGGGAGGTTGAGCATGTTTGGAATTATTAGATGAGGAAAAATGTTGAATGGAATATTTTATCTTGTTCTTTTTGTCTGAAGAGTAGGGAAAAATAGAAAAGTGGAAGAGGTTACCTTTTTCTCCTCTAGGCATTTGTTCCAAAAAGATGGTGGAACCAGAATTAAGAGTCCTGTGGTGGGGAGGTGGTCTGTGAAGGCTCCACCTACAGGTTGATTATAACAACGTCCTCACAGGCATATAAGCATGTTGCATTAAATGAATGAATGAACTGGAAGATGTGACAGTAATTTCTGTTTTTGTTACATTTTGATACTAGTCACTTTTTCTTTCCCAGACAGTTTGAAATTGAGGATGGTATGTGACAGATGCTACACTAGGTGTTAAGGGTACCAGAAAAGAATAAGAAATAGTCCCTGTTCTCAAAGAACTCCTTTCCAGTGCCATTTTCTTATTTTGGACCATCGTCATCTTCCATTTGGACTTCCAGCATAACTTCTCTAGCCTCTCTCCTCATTCAGTCAATCATCCACATGCCAAAAAGGATAGTTTTCTAAAGCACAGATCTAATTCTGTCACTGTTCTGCCTAAAATTCTTCAATGATGTCACATTGTGTATTGGATAAAATCTAGGTCTTCTAATGTGACAGAAATTTCTTAACAGAATTTTTCCTGGCCATGTTATTTATGCTGAAATGACACAGAATTACTTACTCTTTCCCAAATATACTTTGTTCTTTCATGACTGTCGGTTAAGGGGGGGTGCCTTAAACATATTTTCATTATGATATAAACATTTTTTATAAATTTGACTCATCGCTTAATTTATTTTCCTTTACTTTGGAAATGAGGCTGAGGCATCATAGAGTCAGGTTTCACACTGTGGTTGACAGTGTGGGCATAAAGGTGTGATATGTATGGTGTAGGGCCTTGACGGCTGAGCATTTAGACTTTAGTTTGCCAACAATTTGGAGCTGATGAAGTTTAGTTTTTTGTTTTTTTTTTTTTTTGAGAGTTGTTTTTTCTGTTTTCTGTTTCTTGTGTGTGTGTGTGTGTGTGTTTTTGTAGATTTTTCTTCTGCCACATTTGCGTCTAGTAATTTACTTAGAGGGGTGTTTCATAGCTGTAATATCAATTAGACCAAGGTTAGTCTGAGGTAGAGGAACAATTTTGGAGTATATTGTAATAATCCAGACACAAGTGATTACAGCCTATGCTGGAGTGGGTTTATTAAAAAAAAAGCAAAGACAAAGCTTATTGTGGCCATTTATCTGGGAATCTTAAATACAAGAAGTATAAAACCAAAAACTTTATTCAAATTATTTTTTATATAACCAACCATTATAGTTTTAATTTAATTTAATTTAATTTTAACTCCAGTGTAGTTAACATGCAGTGTAATATTAGTTTCAGGTGTAAAATATAGTGATTCAACAATCCTATACATTACTTGGTGCTCTCATCCAGATAAGGGTACACTTAATCCCCTCCACTTATTTCACCCATTCCCCTGCCCTCCTCCCCTCTGGTAGCCATCTGTTTGTTCTCTATGTTTAAGAGTCTGGTTTTTGGTTTGTCTTTTTCCCTTTGTTCATTTGTTTTGTTTCTTAAATTCCACATATGAGTGAAATCGTATGGTATTTGTCTTTGTCTCACCGACTTATCTCACTTAGCATTATACTGTCTAGCTCCATTCATGTTGTTGCAAATGGCAAGATTTCATTCTTTTTTGTGGCTAAGTAATATTCCATTGTATGTATATAACATATCATCTTTATCTAGTCATCTCTCAAAGGACACTTGGGCTGCTTTCATATTTGGCTATTGTAACTAATGCTACAATAAACATGGGGGGCATGTATCCCTTTGAATTAGTATTTTTGTATTCTTTGGATAAATACCCAGTAGTGTGATTACTGGATCATATGGTAGTTCTATCTTTAATTTTTTTAGGAAACTCCATACTATTTTCTACAATTATAGTTTTTTTAAAAAATACAGTAATAAATGATTTGTCTTAATGTGATGATGTGATATTACAGTCTGTACAAAAATTTGGTTTAACTCCCAGAGATGACTGATCTATTCAGTATAGATGGGAGATCACCAACATAATAAACAGATAAAGAATGCCTCTCAGATTATTTGTTGGTGGGAAAATCTAATAAATTTAATGGAATAAAGTTAGCTATTGAGCAGGAAATATTTTTGTATCTCCATCCTATAAGAAACTAAAAAGAAATTAGGAAAGAAAATATGTCTAACCATCATCTTTACATAAATGTTATTTTATTAATTAATGGTCAAATCACTATGGGAGACCATGGAAAGAATTATTTATGTTATTTTATTCTAATGTAGTTTCTTTTGTCAGTGTCTAGGACAACATAAAATGGAAGTAGAAAAATGGAAATATTTTCTTCTAATCATTAAGGATTGTGGCTGACTTAAGTAAAACATTTAAAGGTGATTAAAGATGATTTGATACAGTAAGTATTAGGAAGTATTCACTTTTCTAGGATAGTATCATAGAGTTATCTAGAGCTTAAATTTGAGAGAAGTCAATTAATGTTCATCACATTTTGGTCTCCTGTTCCCCTGGTTTTTCAGTATTTTTCAAATACATAATCCTGTACTCAATTTAGGGGTTGGCCCTTTTGGTTATATTGTGAGTCTCTGGGAACCAGTAACTTGGGTTTGTGGTCCTATGTTAATGACATGGAAGGCTCAAGTGAGGAAATTGACAGAATAGGAGATAATTTGACATAAAGGGGAAAAATGTGAAGAAATGAGGAACTATGGAATGAAGAAAATTTCATACATGAAATGTCAAGGTGGCTATCATGTTATATTTATCCGTGGGTGGCTTAGAGGAATCTCTTGAGGTTTTAAAATTAAACTACTTCTTCCTTTGGAAAAAAAATTCCAATTATTTTATAGTCTTGGTACCACATAATTTAAAGGATGAGCAGAACAAGTAAAACGAACATTTTTAAGAAATGACTCAATACACTATATATCTTTATTAATAAAGGGCTCATTATTTGAATGGATGGCAATGTCAAACCTGACCTTGTCATCACAAATATGTTATGGTGCCAACCACTTTGTAGACCACAAGCTCAGGGTCATCAAATGAAGGCTTATATTCTCAGCCTAGGAAGATGTGTAACCATATATTTATCATGAAGATCTATTTATTATTTCACTTTCAAAAAATGAAATAATAATTCACAAATCTGATTTTTCTTCTCACATAACCCACCAAGAGAACAAAAAGAGCTGAATTAATAGAGATTTCTCAACTATTAAAAATCTACATGAAATTTTTATTCCAATAAATTGTACCCATATAAATTCAATTTAATTTAACTTATCTTTGTATTTTAATGCAGGGAAGAGACTGGTTTACATACAAAATACTCTGTTCTATTAAATGAGTCTTTTATTAGATGCTATGTAAAACAATTCTTTTTTTTTTTTTTAAGATTTATTTATTTATTTGAGAAAGCAAGAATGAGAGAGAGAGTACATGAGAGGGGGGAGGGTTAGAGGGAGAAGCAGGCTCCTCGCCAAGCAGGGAGCCAGTTGCGGGACTCGATCCAGGGACTCCAGGATCATGACCTGAGCCGAAGGCAGTCACTCAACCAACTGAGCCACCCAGGCGCCCTATGTAAAACAATTCTTAACTAATGCTTACTATGTGCTGCCCTGTGCAAAAATGAGCTATAATAGGATTCTATGTTATGATTTAAGTAGGCATGGATTTCCATTTCAAGTACTCAGCTTCTAGACATAGGTAAAGAAATGGCATGCAGTATCAAAAATTGATAAGCTAGGCAGCCATAAGATGTTTTTGTATTAACATTTTGTTTCTATCAAGTGTTTGGCAGACTGGGAATGAATTTCTATTTAATCAATCAAATACAATATACAATATTACAAATTCAGATGATAATATAAATGTCTTGTTTAGTGTTCTGGGGTTTGCAATAAAAATTTTACATCATCTTTACCAGAACATCTATAAATAGAGGGAAGCAGGAAAACTCAATTATATGTGTAAGAGAATATAAAATGTAGGTATGCGTAGGATAGATTGCTAGATGTGTTAGCTATATTCATTCTTCCTATCTACTGTAAGAATAGTAACTTTAGCTAGGCACACAGACACCAAGCTGAAAATCACATTCCGGGGCACCCTCATAATTAGATGTGACCATGGGATTATTTTTTGGCCAATGAGATGTGAAAGGAAGCAAGGTGTGCTATTCTAGAGTTTTGCACTTAAAAGGAAAGAAGCATGCTCTTCTTTCTTTTTTCCTATTGCCATTTGGTTGAGTATGGACATGAGTATGGTGGGAGTTGGAATAGCCATCTCAGAACATGAGATAGAACCTGTATGAGAAAGATGGCAAAGCAGCCAGCTAGCAGAGGCCTGGATTATCCGATGTCATGGAAAAAAATACTTTCGTTTCAGGACAGTTATGTATTTACATCTTGCTTGAGCCACGTTAATTGGTTCCTTGTTTATAACAGTTATGTCACACTCTAAATAATGCAATGCAACATCTAAATCGTTTTAAGAAAATACTCAAATCCTGTTGAAGAAAGGAAGAGTTTTAGAATATAAATTAGCTAAAGAAATTCTCTGACTTGAATATGATATAGATCAACACCATGCAACAGAACTTTCTGTAATGATGGAAATATTCTCCACTATTTAATTCAGTTGCTATTAACAAAGTGTAGGTACCAGGTATTTGATATATGGGTGATTTTACTAAGAAATTAAATTTCTGATTTTAGTAAAGTTGGTTCATTTAAATTTAAATAATCACACATGGTCGGTGGCTACCTAACTTTGGACTGCACAATTATAATAATATATTTAGTCATTATTTTGTCTGGTGACATAACCCATAAATTATGCCTCTTATCTTCCCTAATTAGAGGGATGTTAAAAACATGTCAGAGAAAATGCCCAAGAAATGTACGCTTAATAGGGAAATTACCAACAAGCATTTGTTCCTTTATGTGTCTCAATAATTATTTAACTTAGGTTTTTAATGTTCAAATTGCCATATGTGTGTGTCTATGGAAATACAAAATAAATAGATGTTTTCATACATCTGTTATTTGTATAGCCATCCGTCTAGCTGATTCCTGTCTCTTTTACTTTTCCAGGAAGATGGCAAGCTTAAACTTTTTACTTGTGGCTAGGGTCTCTGTCCAGAATTCCTCTCTGTCTTCTTGCAGTGGTAATTTAGGTTGGAAATGGATTTGTTTAAAGGATCCTGTGTACCCCTTTTTGTTAAAATTTATAAAACAGCCTAGCTGAAGTCCACAATTCCTTAGATCATTTTCCTTGGGGTCCCCAAATAGTTCCTATTGGCTTTTTGGAGTTCTAAGGAATCAAGCAAAAGACCCTGTTCTACATGAGAGGAAAAGAAAAGTCTTATAAATTCTAAGCTCCTCTTTAAAAAATTTCTACCTTGCAGTCCCAGAGACTAGAGCTAAGAAAGGGTTCTGCCTGGTCCATGATACAACTATAGTCTTTGACTGTTTTCAAGAGCAACCACTTCTTGAGTTGACTAGAGGTATTATGGAGTACATGGCCAAAAGCAAAGCAAAGGCTAAAGTGCCTGCTGAATGATGCTCATACAGAAACATCTTAGAATAAAGTACTTGTAAAATTCTTCAGAGTTATAGTCATGTCAAACCTTGTTTTAATTCTACTCTTTTTAAATAATAGAGTTTGAATCTTTCAATATCATTATTAGAAATTTCTATGAAAATATTAATGAACTAAAATGCAGGGTACATTTCAAAATAAATTTCAAAAAATCATCATGAATCTAAAATTTTTCATGTAATTTTCAGTTTTTAAACATGTTTGTAATATACAAATAATATAACATTATTTCTTATTTTCACATTAGTAAGATTTTTTTTTGCATTTTTAAAATTTTATTATGTTATGTTAATCACCATACATTACATCATTAGTTTTTGATGTAGTGTTCCATGATTCATTGTTTGCGTATACCACCCAGTGCTCCATGCAGGACGTGCCCTCTTTCATACCCATCACCAGGCTAACCCATCCCCCCACCCTCTCCCCTCTAGAACCCTCAGTTTGTTTCTCAGAGTCCCTAGTCTCTCATGGTTCATCTCCCCCTCCAATTTCTGCCCCCCTTCATTTTTCCCTTCCTACTATCTTCTTCTTTTTTTTTTAACATATAATCTATTATTTGTTTCAGAGGCACAGGTCTGTGATTCAACAGTCTTGCACAATTCACAGCGCTCACCATAGCACATACCCTCCCAAATGTCCATCACCCAGCCACCCCATCCCTTCCACCCCCCACGACTCCAGCAAGATTATTTTATTGGGAGAAATAGATTAAAGGAAGAGAAGAAGCATTCACTGAGGTCCTAAATTCAGCCAAATCCTATGTTTGGCCACTTACAGTTTTTATCTTTTTATATATGTGATTTTGTGCCACATACATCGTTTTCCCCAGTGCATGGGTGAAGAAACTGAGACTCACAAAATTTAAATATTTTGCCCAGACCCCACTAATCTTATGTAGTAGAAAAAAAATAATTTAATTACAGATTTCTCTTCTTCTTAAACTCGTGGTATTTATATTATATGAGTATGTCTTAACTTTATATTAATTCTCCTTTTGAATGACTCTTTTTACCTCTTCTCTGTTTTATTAGTCTACTATTATCAGTCTTCCCTAAGTGCTTACACTTTTGGGATAGACAATCGCAATAATGTCCTAACTGGATTTGCTGCCTGTAGAATCTATTCTCTCATGCCTTTTTGATTATTTTTTAGTGCTTACCCTTTTTTATTGTACAATATAATACCCATAGAGATAGGCATAAAGAAAAAAAATGTACATTTCAATTTATCACAAAGAAAATACTCATATAACCAACACCCAGGTCTAGAAATAGGACATTGCTAGCTCCCCTCCTCCCCCAAACCCAACTTTTGGCCACTCTCCTACCTTTCACAAAAGGTAAACACTTCCATGCTTTACTTGATAGTTTACCAACCGATCATAAATCCATAAGTACAGTAGTTCATACTTTTTTTGAATTTAATATGATTTGAATAAATCTCATATATTCTTCCTTGTTTATCTTTATTTAACATTATCATGTGATTTATCTGTTGTTGCATAGCTATGGTGTTCTATTGTATGTATATAGCAAAATATATGAACCCATTCTATTGTTTATGAATAGTTTGGTTATTTTCCAGTAATGGCCTTAAAAATGCTGTTATGGACATGCTTGCACAACACTTGCAGTTCTGTTTGATATATACCTGATGGTGAGTTGTTAGTTCATGGGGTATGTATATTATAAACTATAAAAGATACTGCCACAAAGTTTTCCAAACCGAACAAATTTCTTTTCCCATGTTCAATTTATGCACATTCCCATCGTTCTTCTTCCACTCCAATTCCTAGTCAATACTTTTAATTTTAGCTATATTGGCAAATGTGTAGTGATTTTAACATGCATTTCCCTTGTTACAAATTAGTATGAGCACTTTTTTTCCTATGTTTATTGGCCATTTGGTTCTCCTTTTTTTGAATTGCTTGCTAAAGTCCCTTGCTCATTTTTTCTATTGTTTGTCTTTCCCTCATTCATTTATAGAATTTTAAAAACAAAGTCTGAATAGGATTTTGTTGTCATGTATATTTGTTACGAATTTATTGACTCAGTCCAGGACTTGCCTCCTAATGGTGTCTTGATGGACAGAAATTTTTAATTTTACCAATTTTCCCTTTAGAATTAGTGCATCTTGTATCTTATTTAAGAAGTCTGATGTTAGGGGTGCCTGGGTGGCCCACTTGGTTAAGCATCTGCCTTTGGCTCAGGTCATGATCCCTGACCTGAGGGGATCCTGTGATCAGCCTCAGGGTCAGGTGCCTTTCTCAGTGGGGAGTCTGCTTCCCCTTCTGTCCCTCTCCCCCCCACCCCCGTTCATGCTCTCTCTCTCTCTCAAATAAATAAAATCTTAAAAAAAAAAAAGAAGTCTTATGTTAAGTTAATAAAGAAAGCCTTCTATATTATCTTCTAGTGATTTTATCGTTTTTCCAATCATGGATAGATCAAAAATCCATCCCAATATTACCTTTTGTATGTATGACTTAAGATAACATTCAAATTTCACTTTTTTCCCATATGGATATCCAATCGACCTTGGCACCTGTTAATGAAGAAGACTGCCCTCACTCTGTTGCTCTGCAGGGAGACCTTTGTTGAAACTCAGGTGTTCATATTATGCCTAGCTCTAGATTCTTTTATAACTATTGTCTATTTTTTTTATTGAGATATAATTAACTTATAACATTGTATTAGTTTTAGGTGTACAACATAATGATTTGATATTATGTATGTTTTGCAAAATGATTATCACAGTAAGTTAACATCCATCACCACACATAGCTACAAAATTTTTTTTTCTTGTGAGCTGAACTTTGAAGATCTACTCTCTTACTAACTTTCAAATGTACAAAACATTATTGTTAACTATACTCACCATGCTCTACACTATATCCCAGGACTGCTTGTCTATTATAAAGCCTCTCCCTTAATTACTATAGATCTATATCTTGCTGTGTTTGTAGTACAAAGGCTTCCACTGTTCTTACTCTTGACTATTCTTGGTCTTATGACTTTTCATATAAAATCAAAAGCAACTTGTCACTTTCCACAAAATTCTGCTAGTATTTTTGATGGGATTGCATGAATCTGTAGAACAGTTTAGGATGAACTGATTTTTTTTTCATCAGTGAATCTTCCAATCCATGAAATTGTTACAGTCTTCTTTAGGAAGACTTCCTTAAATGTGTCAATAACACTTCATGGTTTTCTGCCTCATGTTCTTCCACATCTTTTGCTAGGTTTATTCCTACATATTGGATTTTGTAGCTGGTAGATAGAAATGCAGGTTTTTATGTTGAATTTATATCTAGTAATCTTGCTAGACTGTTTCATTCGTCTAATAATTTATCTGTAGATACTTTCAGATTTTCTTCTTAGATGAAGTATAACCTATACATTATGATTCTTTCTCTTAAATCATTACATTGCATTTTATTCTACCTTTTATCAATGTCTAGGACTTCCAGTACAAAGTTGCATAAGGACATGATAAGAGTATCCATATTTTGGGGCACCTGGGTGGCTCAGTCGGTTAAGTGTCTGCCTATGGCTCAGGTCATGATCTCAGGGTCCTAGGATTGAAGCCTATGGGGAGCCCCTCTTCAGGCTCCCTGCTCAGTGAGGAGTCTGCTTCTCCCTTTCCCTCTGCCCCTCCCCCCCACTCGTATGCTCGCTCTCTCTCAAATAAATAAAAATCTTTAAAAAAAAAGGTATCCATATTTTGTTTCTCTTGTCAGAGACAAAACTTTTAATATGTCACCAACATGTATGATGATTGTTCTTACTTTTGTTTTACTGAATTCTCCTTACCAGATTAAAAAATAACCTTCGGTAATTAGTTGCTAAAGGTTTTTTAAAATCACGAATAGTGACTTTCATTAATTTTTTTATTTTGCATCACTTAAGAGGACCACATTGTGTTAATGTAATAATTGCACTGATATTCAAATCCTAAAACCCATCTTATATGCCTAAATAAATCCAATCTGGTCATTTTGTTGTTGTTGTTAGTATCTTTTTAAGACTTTTAAAAATCTAGGATCATAAATGATTCCTGTCTGTATTTTACTAATTTCATACTATCCTCAACAGTATTTGATATCAATGTCAGTATTTGATATGGGAATCATATTTTCATATTTTACATATGAGAATCATATTTTAAAGTATGGCTCAGAAAAATTCCTTACTTAGTAATGTATGAGTTAGTTCTTAAAATTAGTATAATTTTTAAAGAATATCAGTGTGAATATAAATATAGAATTTATAAAAATAGTATGATATCAAATATCACATATGTGAAAGTGTAAAATACCTACCTATCAAGAGAAGAATGGGTATGTTACAAAATATCACATATTTCAGAAATTCTAAAAAATTGTGTAGTAGTAATATGCATCATTCAAATTAGAAGAAAAATACAACTCATATGCTTTTTTTTCCCTTCCTTACATGTCTTTAGCATAAAAATTCTACTCGCTGACATTTTAAGTTATTATATTCAGATCTTTTTGAAAGTATAGCTCCTTCCTTATACTTTCTTATTTTGTATGGTTCTGCCTGAAATGAACTGCTGGAATTTAAATTGATGGCAAATGTGCTTCACTCTACAAAGTTAGAAGCTATCAGTCTTCATTATATCAGATAGCCTCTACTGTCCTGTCATCTGTCTTTTCCAAGTGGATATCAGTTAACCAAGACACAGATAAACTGTAAGGTCATTGATAATGTTTGTCATCAATTTGATTTATAATTTTAAATAGATGGAGTGTACATTGAAAACTAAGCATTGATTTAAATAAATCAGACCTGCCTGTGAGCTTATAAAAATAAAGCAAAGATCTACACATTAAATTCTGTGTTGTTGGGTCATTGCAATACCGTCTAGATATGCTATTCTTCTAAAGTGAACAACTCAGCTCACACTCCTCAGTTCCCTGAATTCATTTTCAGAGATACTTCATTTTCAGTTTAAGAAATCTGAAAATGGAAGCATCTTTTTGCCTGGGCTAAACTTAAAATTTAGACAGATTCAGCTTGAGTAATGTCCACATGCAAATGAGGGTTTACTCTTTATCAGTGCAGGTTTACAAGTAGAATTTTGGTGAGATACTGTGATTATGCAAAGTCATTTTCTTTTCTTTTTTATATTTTTTTAAGATTTTATTTATTTATTTGTCAGAGAGAATGAGCTTCCCAGGGGGAAACAGCAGGCAGAGGGAGGAGCAGCCTCCCCGCTGAGCAAGGGGCCCAATGCGGGCCTCGATTCCAGGAACCTGGGATTATGACCTGAGCCGAAGGCAGACACTTAACCAACTGAGCCACTCAGGTGTCCCAAAGTCATTTTCTTATGTTAAAAAAAAAAAAAATATATATATATATATATATATTATTAGTTTTGGAATATATATACAGTATATATAAATATACATATATAAATATATATATGTGTGTGTATATATATATATGTATATATATATATATATATATATATATATATATATATATATATATATATATATATACATATATATATATATATTAGTTCTGGATTTTCAGTACCAAGGAAAACTGAGCAGTTATGGTGGCTTACTGAAGGTTCAAATCCAGATAGAAATGTGAAGAATTCACTCAATGGGGTTATGGAAAATGTGCCATATCTTAACTGTAGGAGGGCACCAAAGTTTGAATTAATTATTTTAACTTGAATAGAGTTATTATGCAAAGATAAGTATAACAATAGTCTTAGAGATTTCTCTTTATAATTATTTCTGCATCTTGCATTCCTTTTTTTATTATAATGAAATATTTTAAGTACACTAAAAATAGAATACTAAGTGGATTTCCAAGTGCCCACTTTTTACTTAAGAAATAAAACTACAAATAGAATTATTTCTATTTATCAGTTCCATTCTCCTCAATCCTTTACTCCCTGGAGGTAATCACTATCCCAAATTTCATCATTATATTTTATATTTTTAGTAAATACATTTGTACCCCAAAATATATAATTTTGTGTGTCTTTAAAGATTGTATTATTTATTTATCTGAGAGAGAGAGACAGAGAGAGAGAGCATGCACATGAGCAAGGGGAGGAGAAAAGGGAGAGGGAGAGAGAAACTCAAGCAAACTCCGCACTGAGCATGGAGCCCAGTGTGGGCTCAATCTCACAACACTGAGATCATGACCTGAGCCAAACCAAGAGTCAGACACTTAACCAACTGAGCCATCCAGGTGCCCCTCTTTTGTATGTTTTTAAAATTTTCTATAATAGTATCACTGTATAGTTAGATTGTATCTTAATGTAGTTTTGAGATTTATTTATGTTGATGTGATTTTCTCTACTTAATTAATTTTCACTGTACATCCATTCTTCTCTTGATAGGTAGGTATTTTGCACTTTCTCATTGTTACAAAATTCAGCAATATATGTGATTGTACATGTCTCCTAGATCTTAAAAATTAAGATATAATAGAATGGAATGGAATAGAGAAGAGAATAAGAGAAAATATTTAAATGTATCACACATAGGGTTTTATTTAATAGAAACTTTTTTTTTAAAGATTTTATTTATTTATTTGAGAGAGACAATGAGATAGAGAGAGAGAGCATGAGAGGGGGAGGGTCAGAGGGAGAAGCAGACTCCCCGCTGAGCAGGGAGCCCGATGCGGGACTCGATCCCGGGACTCCAGGATCATGACCTGAGCCGAAGGCAGTCGCTTAACCAACTGAGCCACCCAGGCGCCCCTAATAGAAACTTTTTTTATGCTGGAAAAAGTACGTGTGTACAGGATTGCAATATGATATATTTTTTTTTACTGTGAATGGTGTTTAATTGTTTTTAAAGTATGGCTCAGAAAAATTCCCCACTTAGTGATGTATGAGTTAGTTCTTAAAATTAATATAATTTTTAGAGACTATCAGTGTGAAAATAAATATAGAATTTATAAAAAAATTCCCCACTTAGTGATGTATGAGTTAGTTCTTAAAATTAATACAATTTTTAGAGATTATCAGTGTGAAAATAAATATAGAATTTATAAAAATAGTATGAAAAATTTATTCTTTCTCTAGCAATCTTCCTGCATTTCCAAACCTTACTAGCCAACTAACCTTTCTTCTAACAAAATGGTAAGAGAAAGAATGGCTAATGTTTATTGAGAGGTTATCATATGCCAAGCATATTCTATCAGGTGCTTTTCCTGAATCAACACAATTACTCTAAGGAGTGACTTTTGCTCTGAGGAAGGTGAGGCTTATATTGGTTTATTATACATCAAGTTCCCATAGATGTCAAGGGCCAAAGTTGAGATCGAACCAGGTTTGAAGCCTTGGCTTCAAAAGATACAGACAGACCCTATATTGTTCAGGATTTGGGGGACTCAACCGCTCAAATTCTAAACTTGTCCTTTAAAAAAAGGAAAAAAAAGAAGAGTGAAATGTAGGGTATCTTATTGAAATAGGACATTCAAAAATTCAAAAAAATAAATTGAAACATATTCACGTTGTTGCAGCCAGGGCTATTTTTGTTATCAGGTACAGAAATCTTCTTGGATTTGTTTAAGACTGGAACATTTATTTACTTGAACCAAAAGACATCATGGAGATCATATATTCTCTTTGTCTTTTTTTTTTCTTGATAACAGTCTCGGTTTAACTGTATCTTAATTTCTGAGTATCTGCTTCATTTATCTCTGCCTATTTTCTTTTCCTAGTGCTTCATAAATAGTGACCTTATAACTTGCTTATGCTTATGGCCTCTCTTGCTACATGATTTTTCTTCCCCTCCTACACCTAAAATCATCTTATTTTCTTGTAATTTCCTGTAAGTTCTCAGCTACATCTGAAATACATATTTCACATCTTCTCACATCTTTCTATTCCAGGCCTTGGGACCCTAGCTACCTAGAGATGGGCTGCACTTGTGCATTGTGTCCATTTCTGGTCCAATACTCTGTGGAAGCTTTGGAGGCAGAGGAGAGATAAAATCCTGTGATAGAAAATATTTTTGCTGTGTCTTCATCAGTAATTGTAGAACAGTAATTGTAGATTCAGGGCAGTTTTTGAGACAGCTTTGAGTAGTATAGGTTTAGTTTTCTTGACTTCCAAAAAGTAATTTCTTTGCTAAATGTATATTACTATTTGAAAAAGGCAGTCTGTACAGAGAATCCATTTCCTCGCCATTTCTAGCATTCAGAGCTGTATCGCTTGCATTCTTTGGTTCATGGTCCCTTCCTCCCTCTCCAAAGACAGCGGCATAGCATCTTTAAATCTCTGATTTTGTCATCATGTGGGCTTTTCTTACTTCTGGAGTCAAATCTCCCTGGACCTCCCTCTAATAAGGACACTTGCGACTATGTTTAGAGCCTCCATGTGTAATCTGATAATTTTCCCTTCTTAAACTCTTTAATCACATCTGTAAAGTCCCTTTGCCACATAAAGTAACAATTCACTGGCCCAAGGACTAGAACCTGAATATCTTTGAGGGCCATTACTGAACCTACCAAAACCACACAAAGGCAACTTTTATGCCTGTGTGTGTTGTGTGAGACTATGGACCATGGACTATGTACAAAATGTAATTATAGTAATGCAAAATATGGTGCAAATAAGAAAGAGAGGGTCAGAGAGAGAGAAAGACAGAAGAAGAAGATGAAAGAGGAGGAAGAGGAAGAGAAGGAAAAGAAAGGTGAGAAGGGGAGAGAAATCTTTAGTTCTTGGCTTCCAAGATTTGTTTTTCTTTTTTCCTCTCAAATTCAAGGCCCCATTAGGGCTTTGTATTGAACTAGATCTTCTCATATATAATTAAGGGCTCATAAATGTTTTCTTTCATTTCAGAAGCTCTTGGGGATGACGAATCAGGTCTTTAATATATATTTAAGTCAAATAAGCACATTTAAGGATTTTAAGTATTTTCAGTGAGCCTGATCCCTCTCTATACTTAAGAAAGGTTAATCTCAGGAAACAAACTGAGGGTTGCTGGAGTGATGGGGGGTGGGAGGGATGGGGTGGCTGGGTGATAGACACTGGGGAGGGTATGTGCTATGGTGAATGCTGTGAATTGTGTAAGACTGTTGAATCACAGATCTGTACCTCTGAAACAAAGAATACATTATATGTTAAAAAAAAAAAAAGAAGAAGAAGATAGCAGGAAGGGAAGGATGAAGGGGGAGAAATCAGAGGGGAAGACAAACCACGAGAGACTATGGACTCTGAAAAACAAACTGAGGGTTCTAGAGGGGAGAGGGGTAGGAGGATGAGTTAGCCTGGTGATGGGTATTAAAGAGGGCACGTTCTGCATGGAGCACTGGGTGTTATATGCAAACAATGAATCATGGAACACTACATAAAAAACTAATGATGTAATGTATGGTGATTAACATAACATAATAATAAAAATAAATAAAATAAAGAAAGTTGGTTAAGAGGGGCATACCAGGGCCCTCTTCCTTAGGCTACAGGGGATACCTGCAGTCCCTAAGAAGGAGTAATTGTGCATTGCAGAACTCCAAGAGGGCCACAGCCTGAAATGTGGTAAAAGATACTGGACCAAACTCCTTCTGTGTTCAGGGTCTCCTGCATCTTTACAGCCATTGTATATATCGTATTTCATGTAATATTTTCTGGTTCACAGGCATACAACTCATATATTTCAAAACATAGTAAATGTTTACTCTTTGCAGGCCATAAAACTATTTTCCAGCTAAAAGATCAAAACTCTATGAAAGTCTGAATAATGCAAATGTTTTACTTTAGCTAGACTTACCTAACTCTCAAATTCTATTGTGATGCATAGTGGACAGAATACTCTCTTGGAATTTAATAAACCCTAGAGGAATCCAAACAAACAGAATTGATACCATGTATTGCAAAGAAGCTGGATATCTATTCCAAGTCCCTAACTACAATCAAGCACCTAAGATTTCAGGTTTGCGTTAGCCTTTGAGCTAATAGATATGAAAGACCACTAAATTATTTTGAGTGCACAGTAAAGTTCTTCTCTATATATTCAGTGTTTCACCTTCAGAATGCCCAAGTCTGAGAGAGATTTCACCTACTGAGAGAAAACTTTCTAGAGTCTGAAGGCATTTGCTATGGGATAAATTTTCTATTACACTTTTCATTTCTATTCCATCAAACTAACCTCCCCTACAGCAGTCAGGCAACATCCTCAGCGTGTAAGACCATTGGTTTATGACAAATTACTGCAAATGGTCACCTACTAGAAAACTGAAGGCTGCTATAAAAGATCAGTGGAAAGCTTGTTTATGGCATAATCTTAATTTATTTTATACATCACAAGATTCACCTTCTGAGGAATAATAGATTTTTATTACTTTTATTATAATGCATAGTTAGCAGCTGAAAGATAAAAGCCGGTGATGCCTACTAGTATTTTCTACTTTTTTACTATGTTGTAAAGGCTATGAATCTAAATTACATATAATGATGTTAATAGTATGTTGTCCATCATGAATACAGTTATATACCTGACTTTCAAAATTATTTTAGTAATATAGATGGTGACTTTACACTAACTTATCCCTGGTATCATGAGTAATTCCTTTTGTGACCAAGGGAGCATGTTCATGAATGGTGAATTAAAATTTTATGGCAGTCTATGGCCATTGTGAGAGCAAAGTTACAGGTCACAAATTGGAATTGATACCAAGATATGATTTTAATAACACCAAATTACAACAAATGAAACAAATTAGTCACAGAGGCAGAGGTAAAATCACGATACAATGATTCCCATTATAGCTAGGGATATTTAAAAATAATAACAGTTGTAGCACTTTTTTTCTGTTTTTGATAAATGTTGTTAATAATACTTTATATTTGCAATTTTAAAACTTTTTTATGTGTAATAGCTAGTATTAACTGTGACATTTTAAAATATAGGACTATTTGAGACATTACTGAAGTAAAATAATGGAAATAATTTAATAATATAAAATATTCTTATATTTTATATTTATTGGATTTATTTCTATTTGTTTGGGTATAATTTTTAATGGAAAGAATGATGTCCAGTTCACTGATTTTGACTCTCTAAGCTGGATTATTACAGAGTAATACATGAGAGACTTTTTTTTTTTGAGTAATAGTAAATTAAGACAACTAAACCATTGCATTATGAAAGCCTCATTGGAAAAAAAAAGTGGTATTTGACTTCAATTTCTACTTCTTTCTAGTGGAATAAAATAGATGGCTCAGAAGTTAAAAAAATTTTTGGAAAGATAATTGAATCTTAAGGGTAAGAGAGCGTGTTTGCAACTTAGAAGACCTAAAGCAATTGAAAGAGTAGAACTTTAAATCTGACAAAATGGAAGATTTAAATGGAGGATTTGAAATGAAAGACATACTTTCCTTTTCATTTGAGTATAGTTCTTTTTCTTTATGGCACCCAAACTTAATTGATACAAGTGCCCAATTTTTTCCCTTCAACATACATAATATATGGCTATTACTGATTGAACAGTTTTACTGCTCTCACTGTAATACCATGCCTACTGGAGCTTATCTTACTAAAGAAACTTCAATCTGATTCTTCATAAATGATAAGTAAGTGATAATACTATCCACACTCCATCTTAATTCACTTTGGAGAACTTTCTCAAGTGATCTCATAAGGATTTTCCCTAGATATTTCTGTAGAAGGATGCACCACAATCCAATTCTTACAATATTGCCCTTTGGCATCTTCTCTTTTGTGGATCTCAGAAGTTCTATGGCAAACTAGGGTATCACAGATTTGTAACACGACTTGTCACAGGCAGAAAACTTAGAATACATTTTTATTTAATATATTAAACTAAGTTTTAATTGGTTGACAGGTATAGAGTAGTAACAGGAATTTTTAATGGCTACATAGTCATACAAATATTTTGTCATCATTACTAGTGTATTGATTTTCTTTATACTATGAGAAAGGGCATTGTTGATATGAGCTAGAAGGCTTGCCTTCATATTTTTATAATTTGAGCTTCGTATTCAGCTATTCAAGAGAAATCTTGAATTACTAAACTGTATTTTATTCCAGGATGAAAGCCCTCATTCTTGAAGATAACTGTAGGTGTATCATTTAGTGTTGCATCAACACCTAATTGCAAATAACACAGAAATGCAGCAATTCTAGGTATCTATATATATTTCTAGAGACAGAAAGTTGAAGGGAGACAGACAGGCTTCCACCCAATGGTGCTAAGGGTGCTGGTTTTACTCAGTCTCTCTGGTGTAGGATTGTTGAGACATCCTGTCTTTGAATACTCATTCAGGAAATTATTTGACAGCATGAATTTAGAATCTTTCAAATGCCCAGAAACCCACATACAAAAATACATTTTACTTTAATATTTCACAAATAATTTATAATTTCATTTTACTTCATCTAACCTGTCTGCATGTGCGATTTTGAACCACATTGGTAATTAACAAATTAGAGTAATGACAATATACTAAATACCAAATGGGCAGTATACTTCTAGATGTCTCTGGATGTGTGAGATATTTTCTTCAGTTATTTCACATTGGTGGTACCAGTAATAATAATAAACTTAAGAGTATTACTATTTTATTGAATGCATTCTCCATAGGATATACAATGTTATGTATTTTTCAAGAAACATCTTCCTTAATCATAACAGTCTTAGGAGTTATATTAATAGAGTATTATTATCTCCATTTTACATGTAAAAGACTGAAACACAAAAAGCTTAAGGAATTGCCTCATGTCACCCAGCACGAGGAAGTGTCACAGATAGATCTTGAATCTTGTATTTCTGCTGGATGTGATATCGTGATTTATAATAAAAAAATATTTATTTGGTCATCAATCTCAGTTTCTAACAGAGCTTCTAAAACCCTTGGAACTTTCTAAGTGGTGCGAGCCATCAAAGTCTTTTGTTATGGTAATTAGGTGCTGTTTGAAATACCCTTATATCACTTAAGGATGAAGGCTGCTTGCCAGGGGGAACCAATCTAGTGATTGGAGGGCTGGAACTTCCAGCTCCGCTCCTCCATCTCCGGGGAGGAGAGAGGGACTGGACTGGAGGATGAATTGATTCTCAATGGCCAATGATTTAATCAATCATGCCTATGTAATAAAACCACCATAAAAACCCAAAAGGATGGGGTTCTAAGAGCTTCTGAGTTGGTGAATGCATGGAAATTTTGGGAGATTGGTGAGCTTAGAGAGAGCAGGAGAGCTCTGTGACTTTTCCTCATACTTTGCCCTATGCCTCTCTTCCAACTGGCTACTCCTGAGTTATATCCTTTTACAATAAACTGGTGATTATATTGGGTAAATGGGTTTCCTAAGTTCTATGAGCACTCTAGTAAATTAATCAAACCCAAAGGGGGGGTCATGGGAATCTCTGAAGTACAACCTGCACTTGTGATTGGCATCCTGAGTTGGAGGAAGTTGTAACCTCCAATTTGTAGCCTGTTGGTCAAAAGGACTAGTTCACCTAAGCTTGAAATTGGTGTCTGAAAAGAAGGGCAGTCTTGTGGGACTAAGCTCTTTACCTGTGGAGTCATGTTATCTCTGGGTAGATAGTATCAGAATTGAGTTGAATTTTAGGACATCCAGCTGGTGTCTGGAGTTTGGTCTGGTGATGGGAACCACCCACCCACCAACACACACCCACCTCACATACGAATTGGAATTGGGTATAGAACTTAAATACTGGAGTATACAGAATAGTCCTGACATTTGGTTTTAGGTTAAGTTCCCATGCTTTAAAAGTATTGTTAATGTCTTAGACTATGTATGAAATACAAAATACATTACTTTTGGGGGCTAATTAGACTCCCCGTCATCAGCAGACTTGGCAAGCACTGAGAAGTGATGGGATAGTAAAGGCAGTAAAGACAAATTTCATGGACAGTACACATTATGTACTTGCTTTTCCTTCTTCTTTTTAAAAATTATTTTTATGGTACTAAATACTACAGAGATCATGAAGTCAGGATATGAAGACAGGCTGACTTCCTTGAAGATATGTCCTAAAGAAAAATTGAAACTGAGATGACAGTTGATGAAATATGCAATCTGTGATTCATGTCATCCTTTAAATTCTAGAGTTACTTTTTCATTCATTTTGTCAGCATTCAGAAATCTCAAAGGACTCAAAACTTAGCCTAAGACACTAAAAAAATGGCAAGATGAAATACAAGGGTACACACACACTTTTCCCTCATCAATGATCCAGGCAATGGTGATATAAGTGCATTTCTCCAATAAAGTAGCTGAAAAGTAGGGAATTAGAGCTATATTTCTCTCTCTTCTCATCCACTTCCTTTTCTTCTATGTCCTTTTTATTTTTCAACTGTGCTATTCTTTTTACTGTTTTCCTTCTTACTTTCTTTTTCTTTGCCTCTGGACCTTAGAATGCAAATATTGAGAATTATATTTTGATGAATTTGAGATACTTGTAAGGGATACTGAAGTAGTTCCAGCTTGAGTTTCTGTTTTATGTTAAGTTTAAATCAGGGGGGAAAAGGTGCCATAGCATTTTTGAAGGATTCTTCATGGTTCTCTGAATTTTGGGAAGACCTGTCTAGTTAATAGAATATAAAAGGGAATTGATATAATATGTTGCTTTGGAAATATTTTAATTATTAGAGTAATATATTCCTGACTGATTTTTGTTGTTGTTTGTTTTATAAGAGAGTCTCAATAGGGAAGTTTTAAAGTCTAGTTTCATTACAAAATGGAGCAATTTCCACAACTGGATGGATCCTATGGAATTCTGTATATTGGGTTATATTAATCACTCCTTACCAGCAGGGTTTTTTTCCACCAGACAAGTGCATGGTTCTTTGTATGGTTTAGCTAATCGCGGTATTGCCTGCTATGGTGCTGGAAATTGGGATGACCAGGCATAATATGTAATTAGTCTGTCTTAATCAAGCATCACCTTTGCAGTTCATGAGTTCATTTTCCAAATCTGAATGTCCCCCTCTGAGCTAAAGCATACTTTAATTTTAAACATTCTATAAATGTGACCAAAGTGTTTTGCATATTACATGCTTTTCTGACTTCTTAAACAGTGGACTTAGAGGTACAGAATTAAAAATTTTGAATGATTCTAGCCATGCAGTATTATAATGAATCATTCAGTAGCAACTGAGGAGTGCCACATGGTTATTATGTAAGCGGGTTCATAGATCAACTTTTAATAAACATTCATCTCATACCTCTATGCCACCGTTCCATCTGCCGCTGCTTACTGCTATCTATTTAGATATCTGATGCAACACTCACCCTTATTTTAATCTATAGATTTAAATGGAATGAAATGAAGGACTTCAGTGGAATATTGTGCCAACATTAGGATGGTTGTAGTGGCATGGAAAATATCTTTGATATAATATACAGTGATAAAGAAGAAAAATACATATTACAGATGTACAATATTTATTATGAAAGACGTATACATAGATAAAAATGCAGATAGAATTTAAAATGCTAATAGACATTTTTAAAGGCAATTTAATCTATTAGCACTGGTTTTCTATATATTTAGAGTTTTCTATAATGTATTTGCATTACTTCAAAAATAAAAGGGAATATATTAAATTTGAGGAGTTTCTTACATTTTTCTGTATTGATCTGAAAATGAGTGGATTTTGCTTGTAGAACTGTTTAGTGAATAGACTTCAGGTGCAAAACCAGGGGATGTCCATCCCACCTGGTGCATGCATTTAGGGTAATGTATTTTAAGCCCAGAATTTTTTTACTGTTAGAACTTTTGAACTTATCTCTGATTACTAAGCTGGTTTCTGGATGACTGAGGCTTTAGATAAATTGCTTTTTATTTGTATTCTTGGTTGTTTCTTGACACAATGATTAGAATAACAGTAATATGAGAAAAGACACATTAAGAAATAATGACACAAATCCATAGGGGCTGATTAGGAACACTTCTCAGTGGAATATTTTTCATTTCATCTACTTTATAATAATAATGGTTTTCTCAGGTGTTTCAGAGCATTCTTTCTACCTGGGCTGCTTTGGGTGGATGGTCTCCTTCATTGTGAGAGACAAGGAGTCTAACTAAAGCCAAGGATCAGTTGCAGCTGCATATGACCAACAACTTCATTCCAAACAATGAAATATGGGGGCACCTGGGTGGCTCAGTGGGTTAAGCGTCTGACTTTGGCTCAGGTCATGATCTCAGGGTCCTGGGATCAGGGTTCTGTTGGCCCTGCTTTGGGCCCTGGGCCCTGCCTCTGGCTCTGGGCTCAGTGGGGAGTTGGTTTCTTTTTCTCCTTCTGCCCCTCCCCTTGCTTGTGCTCTCTCACTCTCAAATAAATAAATAAAAATTTAAAAAACAGTGAAATATGATGCTGAAGAATATTATTTTGACAGAAGTTCATCATCTCATAATTCTGAAGGCTAGAAATTCAGAATCAAAGTGTCATTAGGGCCATGCTGATGTCTCCAATGGTTCCAGGGGAAAATCCTCTTTTGCTGCTGATGTTCCTTGGCTTGTATTTGCATCCTTCCAGTCATGAGGCTTTCTTCTCCCTATTTGTCTTTCTGTGGTCTTTCCTCTGTACATGTCTGTCAAATTTGTGTCAAATTTCTCCTTTTTATTAGGACACTGGTTATATTGGATAGGGCCCATCTTACTGACCTTAATGTGATTACTCTGTAAAGATCCCATTTCAAATAAGGTCACATTCTCAAGTATAGGGAACTAGACTTCAGTATCTCTTTTCTGGGGTCACAATTCAACCCAGAACACCTCATGAAATGATAGCGGTACTCAGGGGAAATTGAAAAACATTTACATTTTGCCGACCGAAATTAGAGATAAACAAAAAACAGAGTGAAAGTTTGGTCATGTATGGCTTAGATCCCAGTAGACAACACTCCTATAAGCTTCATAAAGAAGCATCTTCATATGCTACTAATATTATCATGAGGAAAAAAAAAGTGAACTATGTTTGAGGCAAAACAACATGTTATAGGAAGATCTGAGGGAGAAGTTTAAAATGGTTTAAGTCAAAGACCAAGGATAAAGTTAGGAGGAGATGAATTTTGTCCAAAAGTATTAAATAGCTTATGGGGTAAGATCTTCCAGCTTACTGCTGTCATAGTATTTTTCTCCGATGTTGGTAAGTGGATGTCAGTCAAATTTTTCTAGTCTTAGCTATCAACATTGTTTCCTGGGTACAGAAAAGTGGCCTAAATTCATTCTTCTAACACTCATGTAAGTTGTCTTGGGATTTGAGCAGTTGTAAAATTTTGACTTAGATTGTGTTCCCTGATCTTAATATTCCAGGTTTGCTAGCGTTTGATTGGTTTGTCCAGAGGCCATTAGGGATATTCAGCAGAACTTCAATTAAGTAGAACAGGGATTCAGTAGAATTTCGATTGGTAGAACTTTGGTGCACCAGCCAAAAATAAATCAGAATTTTTGAGTACTTAAATATTTTTAATATTCTATATGAAATAATACCTTATATTTTAACATTAGAGACACTGATTATTTATTAAGACCTTAAAATAACTAAGAAGAATAGAAGTATCTGTTAGATGATTGAATACCACAGGGTAAAAAGGTGCAAGTATATCAGGAAGAAATGTCTCTTCTTATAAACTTGATTTAATATTGTTGAGGAATAATTCCTGGTCTCCAATATATTTGTCTATATTGTTAGCAAGTAGAGAAATTGGTAAGCTGCCATACTAGAAAAAGTTATAATATATACTGTGTGAATAATATTAGGGTTATTAAAAATAGAATTTTGTAAGAAAATTTTTCTTTACCAAGTTCAAAATGTTAATACTTTCAAAGTGTTAAATAATTATTATTTCTCTCTTTTCTGCAAATCTTTTCTTTCTCCTATCCCATCCCACCCACAAATATTTTTTAGTACTGACAAATCCACTAAATAGAAAATATTTATTACTAAATCAATAATCACTGAAAGGGAAACATGATATATCAAAATACTTCCATATTTATTTAAAAATAGAGCCATTACTTGTTCAGACTCATGTAACAGAAAATACTGCCTACTAAAATGCAACTTGAAAAGATTGAGTTTAAAATGAGCTCTCTTTTAAATAGTATTTCAATATTTTTTAATGAATCCCTTTGGATTAGGGAAATTGCCTTCTAATAATGCAATAATATGCTTGAAAAAGACAATGTAATCTGTTGCTTATAAAACATCTTAATTTGTTTTCAGTTACTCCAGAGTTGACATTAGATATATGCAAAGCAGAAAATATCTTAAGGAACTAGCACTGAACACTAATGTCCTGAGATGCGGCACTTACTGTCTCTAGGCCCCTGCAAGGTCAAGGCTGAAATAAAGAAAATCAATATATCATGAAATCTCAGGTTTGGCCCTACTTATTTTTCTGTCTGCTTTTGGATTTTTCATGTAGGCTGAACTTTCTTGCTCCCAGATCTGCACCTGACCTTTTTCACAACCTCCTCATCATCTTCTCTGGTCTATAACACTTTCCCCCCTTTCTTCTGAGTCTGGTCAGAGACTGCATTTCTGCTCCAGCCTTTGGATATAGCCACATCTTCTATAGAATCTCTCATGGCAACACACGTAGCCTGATAGAAAGAGATTTAATTTCCTAGACAATGTTATACTTAAAAAAAAAAAAAGATTTTATTTATTTACTTAACAGAGAGAGAGAGAGTAGCAGAGGGAGAGGGAGAAGCAGACTCCCCACTGAGCAGGGAGCCCTATGCGGGGCTTGATCCCAGGACCCTGGGATCATGACCTGAGCCCAAAGCAGACGCTCAACCGACTGAGCCGCCCAGTCACCCCACAATGTTATACTTTTATGAGAATGAAAAGATATTTTAATTCCAAAACATTCTGTCCTCTTCTCTAAACAATTAAAGTCTTCTCAAGCATATTCTCTACGAATAGTTAAGATGCTTTGGTCATTGATTTCTTTGTAGTCCATCAATTCATGAAAATTGTTTCCGTATTTCCAGACAAATGCTTTTATTTTCTTTCTTTTCTGCAGCTTATCATCATCATAAGTTCAGAATTTAGTCAGAAGTGGTCAACCCAAGTTTACTTTGGAATGACCTGGGAAACTTTGAAAAATCCCAGAGGCCTGGTGTCACTCCTAGAAATGTGATATCATTGATCTGTATAGACTTGGACATCAAGAGTGTTTAAAGATCTTAGGTGATTCTAATATTCAGATAGAGTTGATAAATACTTAACTCAATAATTTCCAAAATCCATAGAAAAATGTGAACACTCTTCCATTCTTTAGATACTGTAAACTTTATCCTGCAGCATGTCAGATAACTAAAAATTTCCAAACTGAAACCAGAAATGAGCTGTGGCTTGTACTATTATATACTTAAGGTATTTATACATAAAAATCATAACAAAATACCACTTTTTCCTTGCTTATTCTGAAGAAGTTTTGCTGTGGAATGCTTTGGCTCATTTTTGTTTTCTCTCTGTATTTTATTTT
The DNA here is from genome assembly GCF_029215605.1 of Mirounga angustirostris. Classification (NCBI taxonomy): domain Eukaryota; kingdom Metazoa; phylum Chordata; class Mammalia; order Carnivora; family Phocidae; genus Mirounga; species Mirounga angustirostris. The sequence continues at coordinate 82,672,500 of NW_026991720.1, read as the reverse complement.
GTAAAAAATTTAATATTTAATCATGCCATCCAAGGCTAAGTCCTCTACCCTGATTAGGCCCTCTACTAAAGCTTTATACTTTAAACACATAGGTCCTGCCCATTATATATTAGACTAATTTCAACATATAAGAGAAATTGGGCGCCTGGGTGGCTCAGTTGTTAAGCGTCTGCCTTCGGCTCAGGTCATGATCCCAGGGTCCTGGGATCGAGCCCCACATCGGGCTCCCTGCTCAGCGGGAAGCCTGCTTCTCCCTCTCCCACTCCCCCTGCTAGTGTTTCTGCTCTCACTATGTCTCTCTCTGTCAAATAAATAAATAAAATCTTAAAAAAAAAACATATAAGATAAATTTATGGCTCTTCTGAATGTGTGAGGGGGATATTTTCAAAAGGCTTTTACAATTTTTAGTCAGTTATTGCTTATGCATAGGACAGTAATTTTCCAGTGTTGCTCTTGAACCAAGTCATTTTCCTCAATTGTCTAGATTTTCAGGTAGGTCTATTTTCTTTCTTGCAAGATATTATAAAATGACAACTTTGCATCCTCTTCCAATTATTCCTTTCCGAAATGTACATCACCTACTTCTTTGTTATTGTTCTTTTGAATTGTTAGTATAATTTAAAATATTTGTGGTGATAGTGAATGTAGTGGCCATTGTTGGTAGCTATTTACCTGTTCTTTCTTTTAATCAGTGACTTGATTTTTAAAATTAGATATCTAGGGCGCCTGGGTGGCTCAGTCGGTTAAGCGACTGCCTTCGGCTCAGGTCATGATCCTGGAGTCCCGGGATCGAGTCCTGCATCGGGCTCCCTGCTCAGCAGAGAGTCTGCTTCTCCCTCTGACCCTCCCCCCTCTCATGCTCTCTATCTCATTCTCTCTCTCAAATAAATAAATAAAAATCTTAAAAAAAATAAAATTAGATATCTAAATTTCTCCAAAGTACCCCATTTGCTTCAGAGACAACTGACCCAACCTTGGTATCTAACCTATCTAACCTTAATAGGTCAGAATTAAAACCCAACCTTGGTATCACAAGTTTTATTAGTCAAGAGTAATCTATCACACTTACCACAATGACTGATTCAATAACTCAGGCCAAAGCCAAATATCATGACATTATTCTTAACCACAGTGGTAGATAAAAGTTGAGCATATGAACTGATTTGGGGTCAACAAACATAGACACTGACTTGTTGGAGAATTCTGTGCATAAAGTTTCTTCTCTCTTAAAAGATATCCACCAGAAAAGATACAATCTCTTCTTTAGGACATGTTGGTGTGGGGGTTAGATGTCTGAAAATTGCTACCTCCATTTTTCCACCATGAAAAATATTGAGCCTGAGCATAAAGCAAACACAGATATCACATATGAGTGAATTATAGAAAAACAGAGATACAGCTACTGGATCAAGCCAATGCTGAAGCTTACTTATATCTGGACTTCTAGCTTTGTGAGTCAATGAATTTCTTTATTATTTAAGCAAGTTTAATTTTTCATTTTATTATTTGCAGTTGAAAATATCATAGATGATATTAATGTATTTGTCTAGACTCTGGTTTTAATGGGGATGATTCTTATGTTTAAAAAAATTTTTTGTAGATATCTGGTGGATAACATTATCAATGCTAAGTAATCTGTCTTTTTTTTTTTTTTTAAGATTTTATTTATTTATTTGAGACAGAGAGAATGAGAGAGAGAGAGCACATGAGAGGGGGAAGGGTCAGAGGGAGAAGCAGGCTCCCTGCCGAGCAGGGAGCCCGATGCGGGACTCGATCCAGGGACTCCAGGATCATGACCTGAGCTGAAGGCAGTCGCTTAACCAACTGAGCCACCCAGGCGCCCCAGTAATTTGTCTTTCTAATTGTAGCCTGATAAGGAATTTTATTAGCTACTCATTTTGAATTTTACAAAATGTTTTTCATAATCCAAATGACCAGGTAGATATTCACCTTTATTATGCTAATGAAATGAATAACCCTAAGAGATTGCTAATGTTGAAAATATCTTAATTTTTCAAGTAAAATTTATTTGATCATGACATTATTCTTTTAATACACTGACTTGTGCATGGGTATATTGTTATTTTCATACACTTAAACATATATTTAAGAAGAAACCTCAAAAGATTAAAGACCAGGGTAAAATTCTAAAATCTGAAGAGAAAGGTCAGATCACTCTTTTTTTTTTTTTTAAGATTTTATTTATTTATTTGAGAGAGAGAATGAGATAGAGAGCATGAGAGGGGGGAGGGTCAGAGAGAGAGGCAGACTCCCTGCTGAGCAGGGAGCCCGACATGGGACTCGATCCCGGGACTCCAGGATCATGACCTGAGCCGAAGGCAGTCGCTTAACCAACTGAGCCACCCAGGCGCCCAGGTCAGATCACTCTTAACAAAACAAAAATCAGATTGACACCACACTTCTCAATGTTGGCTCTGGTAGTGAGGATACAGTGTAATAATATTTTCAAAAGAAAAAAGAAAAAAACCAAGAATATCATGTGCATCTAAATATTTTCAATATGAGATGGGAATAAAGATAGTCATGGGCATAAAAAGCCTCAAAAGTGTTATAGCCAAAGGCCCTCCTTGAAAACACTCTTCAAGGAAGCAGTCCAGCATTCAGCAAGATCCATGAAAAATGAAAGCAACAAACCATTTACCAAAATATATCATTGTCTAAAAAGTCAGTGACAACATATTTTAAACTCTCCTTAAAATGCAGAACACACCTTCATAGTTAGGTGTAGGATGTCAAGAGTAAAGGAAGAGAAAACTAAAGTAATGGTTTTGTTTGTGGAAAAATATAGGGTATTAATAAGTTTCAGAAATGCATAGAAGAGAAAAAATAGGGGCATAGGTCTTTTTTTTTTTTTTTAAGATTTTATTTATTTGCGTGAGAGAGAATGAGAGACAGAGAGCATGAGAGGGAGGAGGGTCAGAGGGAGAAGCAGACCCCCCTGCTGAGCAGGGAGCCCGATGCGGGACTCGATCCCAGGACTCTGGGATCATGACCTGAGCTGAAGGCAGTCGCCCAACCAACTGAGCCACCCAGGCGCCCTGGGGCATAGGTCTTAATAGGTTAGAATTAAAACACTAATTCAAAAAGATAATATGAACCCTTACGTTTATTGCAGCATTACTTACAATAGCCAAAATATGGAAACAACCTAAATGTCCATTAATAGATGAATGGATAAAGGGGATGTTGTATATATATGATGCACTGTGACTCAGTCATACAAAAGAAAGCCATCTTGCCATTGGCAAACACATGGGTGGACCTAGAGGTATTATGCTTAATTAAATAAGTCAGACAGAGAAAGACAAAAACTATATGATTTCACTCATATGTGGAAAGTAAAAAACAAAAAAATAAACAAAAAGCAGAAACAGACCCATAAATACAGAGAACACACTGATGTTGCAGGGGGAAAAGGCAAAATGGGTGAAAGGGAGTGGGAGATACAGGCTTCCAGTTATGGAATAAAAGGGAATCAAAGTGCCACAAAGGGAATACGGTCAATGGTACTGTAATAGTGTGGTGGCGGCAGATGGTAGCTACACTTGTGGTGAACATAGCATAATGTAGCAAGTTGTTGAATCACTATTTTGTACACCTGAAACTAATGTAGCATTGTGTGTCAACTATCATTCAATAACAAAAAAAATAAGTTAGAATTAATAATTCAGAATAAAAAAAAAAAAAACAGAACAGCAACAACAAAAGACCTAACTAGGCAGGTGGGGAGTGGAAAAGAAGTATGCATTGAAAGAAAAAGCAAAAATACAAAGTATCTCTCATTAAATTTTGGTAGAAATTAATTAGCTCAGAACTCAACAGTTTGAACAAATTCTAAAGAACTCAAAATGTGTTTACTAATACTTTATTAAAATACCGAAGTAGTTTTAGAAGCTTAAAGATCATTGGTAATTTTTTTTTTTTAAGATGTATGTATTTATTTTAGAGAGAAATAGAGAGAGAGAACGGGGGGAGGGGCAGAGGGAGAGGGATAGAGAGTCTTAATGCAGACTCAGCACAGAGCACAGAGCCTCATGTGGGGCTTGATCCTACAACCCTGAGATCAGGACCTGAGCTGAAACCAAGAGTCGATTGCTCAACCAACAGAGCCACCCCGGTTCCCGGATAATTTTTTTTTTTTTTTTTTTTTGGAGAGTAGTGTCTGGCTTCTTTTTTGCGTTGTATATTAATATCACACTCACTTTTAATGCTCACATACCCCGATTCCAATATATAATAACTAACACAAAAAGATATTTTTCATTTTGAGAAGAGTATATTTTTAACTATGTACTTCTTAAAACTACTATTTTTCCTACACTTTCATAATCATTTCATGCTCAACAACAAAAAAGAGGTAAATAAAATACTCAACCATTTTAAAGTGCTTTTTATATTATTCTGTTTTATCAGGAAAAAATAACTCTTTTCCATTATACTTTTCTTTGTCTTCCTATTGTATATTCTGTTCTAAGAAGTCTGTTCTTCAATATACATGACTGTGTTAAAGTAACAAATGTTCACCAGAATTTGTTATAGATTATATTGCAAACATGCTATATATTTAATATTTTATACATATAAAATACATGTAATATGTAAGTGTATCTATATATGTGTATATATATATATGGTACATACATGTATAAATTCCGTCAGATGACTGCTTATAAAACAAGATATATTACCACTTTTATTTAAGAATCCAGACAGGCTGCCTGGAAATACTTGTCTTGAGTAGGTGCTATTTGAGTCAATAATTTAATAAATTGAGGGCATGAGCAATATTATCATATATATATATATATATACACTGAACTTGGTGATAACTCTCCCTTACTAGAATTCCTAGAATTCCAGCTCCATGGAGGCAGATTTTATTTGTTACTGTCACTACTGTATGTCCAATGTCTGGCAAAGTACCTAGTTAAAGGTACCCAGTAATTACTGTTGAATGAGTGAAAGAATAAGTGAAATAAATGCAATCTGACTCAGTCCTCAGGATAATAACAATATTATAACTGGCCAGAATATATAGACTTCCTAACAAAAAAATAAAATGTTGAAAATGAACATTGATATTAAAAATTAAGGGGCGCCTGGGTGGCTCAGTTGGTTAAGTGACTGCCTTCAGCTCAGGTCATGATCCCAGGGTCCTGGGATCGAGCCCCGCATCGGGCTCCCTGCTCAGCGGGAAGCCGGTTTCTCCCTCTCCCACTCGCCCTGCTTGTGTTCCCTCTCTTGCTGTGTCTCTCTCTGTCAAATAAATAAATAAAATATAAAAAAAAAAAAAATTAAGATGGCGGGGCATTTGGTGGCTCAGTCTCTTAAGCGTCTGACTTGATTTTGGCTCAGGTCATGATCTCAGGGTTGAGAGATTGAGCCCCACCTGGGCTCCGCTCTGAGCATTGAGCCTGATTAAGATTCTCTCTCTCCCTCTCCCTCTGCCCCTCCCCCACCCTGCTCGTGTGCCCGCACTCTCTCAGAAAGAAAGAAAGAAAGAAAGAAAGAAAGAAAGAAAGAAAGAAAGAAAGAAAGAAAAAAAAGAAAGAAAGAAAATCAGATGAAGTTACTGGGGAAATTATGAAGAAGTCCATGCACAGAAGTGACAGAGCTTCCAGATGTGATCATGCACCGAATAATTTTTTCCCCGACACTTGAAATGATGCCATCAGTTTTGCCCCCTCTCTGCCCTCCTTAACCCCCTTGGACTTGGAAGCTCCTGTCATGGAATGAATCTGACTGTCTGGCCTGGAGGTGCTTAGGATCAGTTCAACTCAGTAGGGAACAAGCAAGAAACAAAACTCTGTTGTGTGCCTGCCATATCCCAGAGAGGCACATAAGGCAATAGAGTGAGAGAAAGGGGGATAATTGTTAGCTATAAAAATTAGACTTCTTTAGTTTGGAAAGACATTTATAATCCTTTATTAGTAGATTTTCAGGAGAAGGAACATCCGGCTAGTTCCCAGATTTGTGCTTTTCTAAGGGAAATGAGACTACAAGAGCCACAGGCAGAATAAAAACCGAGGAGTTCATTCTATTAGCCTGTCCCAAACTTGATTATTTGCACATCTATGTGGAACACAAGTGATAAGTAAAAGTCAGCTTTTACTTTAGTGTCCAAATAACAATAACCCCATCCCACCACCACTTAGGATAAATGCTGGAATCCAATTTCTTCTCCAATTTCTACGGCTTAGTTATATGTTTCACAAATGATTCCTGGTAGGGGCCCATCATCTCTGGGTTTCCACTTAAGAGACTTTACTAAGGTTTACAGATAACATGGGTGAATCCAAATACCAAAAGGAAAATACAAATGAATATTAGATATTTCTGATTTCTGCATCCATTGGCTATATCTGTTCATAAGTAAAAGTTTTCCTTACTGGTTTTCTACTTTGCTGCCATATTACCACAGCTCACTTACGCTTACTAAATGAGAGTCCCTTTTTTTCATGCTGTCTAGCCAATGATTGAGAGACACAAATTCCATGGTTCCAGAACTTCACAGAAACAACTCTAAAATGACATATCATTATAATATTCTGTGTTCTGTAATGGGGATAGCTTATCCACATTTGAAAACATTTTTTGGTGTTTCCATGGTAGGCTTTGTTAATTGTTAACTTAATCCCTGCCCCTCATTCCTTCTTCCTCCCTGATTTTTTTGTGGGGGGGGGGGCAGCAATATGCCTAACAAAATATAGTCGATTATCATTATTCACATATTCCATATTTATAAATTTTAGATGAATGTGTTAATAGTTCAAACCTTTGACTTAGTTCTCTTTGGGCCCCTAGGCATCTAGAGTGTGCCAGGTCTTGTTAGTACTCCAAAGTAGATGAGACAGAAGTCACTTCCCAAGACACCTCACTTGAAGAGCTGGAATGTTGGACCCAGGCTCCAACCTTTCAGTCCCCAGAAAGGAGGTGGGATTTGGAAGTTTTCATCCACTTATTCTGTGCTGAGCCTGAGGGAAGGGTATGGCAAGTGAATGTATACCAGTCCAAACTCTCATTTTTGTTCTCAGTGACTCCCAACCTGGGGCCCTCTCTTGTCAGGTCCTAGCTTTAGGCAAGACAGATACCAGTCACTTAAGCAGCCTCCTGAAGTGTCAGAACTTTGAATGTATGGTACAGTCATCTCCTTCCCTACCCAGGGAGAAACTGGTAGCTGGGGGGGATTTCTTTTTTTTTTTTTTTTAAGATTTTATTTTTTATTTATTTGACAGAGAGAGAGACAGAGAGAGCAGGAACATAAGCAGGGGGAGTGGGAGGGCGAGAAGCAGGCTTCCTGCCGAGCAGGGAGCCCGATGTGGGACTCGATCCCAGGACCCTGGGATCATGACCTGAGCCGAAGGCAGATGCTTAACAACTGAGCCACCCAGGCGCCCAGCTGGGGGGGATTTCTGTTTGTCATGTGCCAGGAGGAGGGATTATGGTGAGGGGGTGCCATGAATTTTCTTACCAGCTTTGATGCATCTGTTTTTGCACTTTGCTTGGGGTGCAGGAGTCTTTCAACTGGTCTCTAGATTTCTCTCAAAGGAAAATAGTCTGTGTGTTGTTGTTGAATTGGGAAATTATGGGGCTTCCTGTTCCACCTTTTCACTTTTAACCAACACCAACTATTTTTTTTTACATTTTTAAAAATTTTGTTATGTTATGTTAATCACCATACATTACATCATTAGTTTTTGATATAGTGTTCCATGATTCATTGTTTGCATATAACACCCAGTGCTCCATTCAGTACATGCCCTCTTTAATACCCATCACCAGGCTAACCCATCCCCCCCACCCCCCTCCCCTCTAGAACCCTCCGTTTGTTTCTCAGAGTCCATAGTCTCTCATAGTTCGTCTCCCCCTCCGATTCCCCCCTTTCATTTTTCCCCCTTCAATATTGTTTGCTCCTTCATACCTTTTCATAAATTCTAGATTGGTGAGTCATCATTGTTTACTTCTGTTTTTTGCAAATAGAGAACCCCAATACACATCTACTGCAGACCTATCTGATAATAAGCATATGCTTCACACATCACTTGGTCACATGTGTATTGGGGTTCTCTATTTGCAAAAAACAGAAGTGAACTATGATGACTCACCAATCTAGAATTTATGAAAAGGTGTGAGGGAGCAAACAATATTGAAGGAAAAGCTGAACAATGGTACTTTAGGAAGAACAAGAACAAAGCAGCTCTGTAGATATAGTTTTATAAACAAATAATGTCTTCAAGATATAGTCTTTGGTATGAAGGGAAATCATTAGCTTCAGCTGTGGACACGAGGTTCAAATTCAAGGGGAACTTCTTCATTCTCTGGTTTAGGTTATTTGTCACCTTAATGGACAGTCATGCTGAGATTGCTTGTAGTGGAGAAAAAGTGGTCCTAAAAGAAAGAGAAAGGCACTTTTAGCCAGAGAAGGAAAATGTTTCATGGGCAGAAACACCAGAAGCCCACTAGACATCATATATGATCTTATCTAATTTTGTTAATTATAGTCTCTTCACTTCATGCTTTCAAAACGCTCACATATCTTCCTGACTCCCAAAACTTCATTGTATTTTGTTAGCTTATAGAATAAAACTCCTACACATTATAGTTGAAGGTTTTGTTAATCTGAACTCAATTCATACTTTGCATCTCACGTCTCGCCCATTTGACTTCTCTTTCCACCAGCGCATTCCTGCCACTATCCACCCTGGTTATGCAGGCCTATTTCACATTTTTCAAATATATGAATTACTCTTAGAGCTTTGTACATGCTGTCCATTTGCCTGGAATACATTTATCCTCCCACTCTCTCTTCATCCCAGTACCTACCCCAGCTCAGAATTGAGTTTATCATCTTGAGGGAAAAGGAACTTAGAGAAGCAAAGAATATGTGCCAAACACCCCAACGCAGATACTGACTTCCTTCGACAACATTCCACATGAGCTTCGTCCAGCGTGGGCTCTGTCATCTTCAGTGATATAAAATGTACCGCTTCTTGTAGCAGCTCATTTCACATTGTGATAAGTTTGACTTTTGAAACTCCTGAAAGGACAAGGCTGGCAAAATACAACTCGTTCTCTAAGGTCTAGCTCATATATCACTTTTTCTATGAAACCTGTTCTGACTTCTAGAAGAAAATTAATCACTTACCCATATGTGCTCCCAAAGTGCTTTCTTCATGCTAATATCATTGCACTTATTATGATCTATAACAGTTAGTTTCTCTTGCCTCTGTTCTTGAACCCGATTCTGAGTTTCTTTAAAAAAAAAACAGAAAACTGTGCATTAAATTTTGCTTCCTAGTGCCTAGCAGAAGAACAAATAGGAGGTAGTCAATATATCTTTGTTCAAGATAGATTAAATTTTACAATCTTCTAAACAAATCAGACACGTTTTTATATTAGTGTATTATGTGAGAAAATTGAAGAAAATAGGCAACGCAATGCAATAGATTTTACAAACTGTAAATAAGTGCAGTATAAACTCACTCCTATGTGATCTCAAAGTATTTTGTTCACACAAATATAATTGTACTTGTTGTGATCTATCACAGTTAGTTATGCCTACCTTTGCCTCCCCCAAATCCAGTGCTTACAATCAACATGTAAAATCTATGTAAAATCTAAAAAATATTGCATATTTTATTCAAATTTTCTCATATATATTCACAGAATCTTTGGGGGTTTGTTCCTAACCAGGCTTATTTATCTATTTAAAAATCAGAAACAAATATTTTACTATACAACTGTGACTATTTAATATATCCATAGTGCTCAAACTTACTGTCACAGCCACAAATTGCAAGAAAATGTTAATTCCTTATTCCTACTTATCCCAGCCCATTTACATTTGTTTTGTTTGTGCTTAGTTGGTTGATTAACTGAGTAAAGTTTTGGTTGCAATAACAAAAGACAAAATAAGAATGGATTAATCCACATAGAAATTTAATTCTCAGGGTACCTGGGTGGCTCAATTGGTTAAGCCACCAACTGTTGGTTTTGGCTCAGGTCATGATCTCATGGGTCATGAGATCAAGCCCAGAGTCAGGCTCCATGCTTAGTGCAGAGTCTGCTTGAGATTCTCTCTCTCTTTCTCTCTCCCTCTGCCCACCGCCCCCACTCTCTCTGTCTCTCAAATAAATAAATAAATAATAATAAAAGAAATTTAATTCTCTCTTATATACAGTCAGAGCAAAAGTATTGCAGGTATGGTAGGTGACTGCACAGTGCCAGGACCCAGCCTCCTCCTATTTTGCTGGTCTACTCTACTCAATGTGCACCTTCCATCTGAGATAGCTACTCCTTTTTGATATCTGCATTCCAGCAAACAAGACTGAGACAGGCAAAAATGTATGGCATGCACTTTGCCTTTCAGGACATAGCCTGAAAGTTATCTCCATCACATTCTTTCACACCCTAGAATTTAGTCACATGGACTAGAACTTAGTCACGTGGCCATACCTAGATGCATGGGAAGAAGGAAATAACATTGGCTATCACCAGACTTAACATTGAAAGGGTGAGACTGGAAATGTGGGACAACTGGCAGTGTCAGCTGCAGCTGGATTTATTCTCATTTTGTTACCATCCTGATGTCCAGTGATAAGACAGAGCAAATATAATGTCTAACTCCTTTCCCAATATATTGGAGAGAGAGAACACTAATCATTTTGGCTGATGATGTGGTCTTCTAAGAGTTTCTTAGAGTTAGAGGTTAAAGAAAGTCTGTAATACTAATATTGCTGACGTATTGTCATTTAGTTATTTTCAGGACAACATTCAGATGTAGTACTGATATCTAATTTTTTTAGTGATCCATGTAATAACAATAAAAATATAGTATAGTTTCTATTATGAATAGGCCATTAATACTGGTATTACCCTAAAATTCAAAACTCCTTTCTTTAACCCCTGCCTGTTTTTCTGTCTTGCTCCTTCTATCTTTCTATTATGACATTTTTAACACATGCCTACTACATAAAATAGCAATACAGGTTGTGGATGGCATTTCAAAAATGCTAAAGAAAACTTACAAAATAACAGTAATTATTATCACTATTATAGTTAACAACTGTACAACTATAATTATTAAAGTCAACAACTTTTCATATATTCTTTGAAAAAATAAAGCAATCTCATGTAAATTTGTTCTCAGTGAATCCATTAGTAGACAAGAAAACATTATTTGAGAGGACATATGGGAGTATACTTGAAACAGGATAAAGCAGCTTGAGAAAACTTGAAAAGCATGAAAAACACAAGAATAGCAGAACAGGACTCCTAACTCTTCCTGTCTCCAATGAACTAAAATGCTTCTAACTTATTTCCATGCCCTTTCTTCTTAGAGAAATGGCCCTCAAATACACCATTTCAAACCATTCTCTGTCATCACTACATTCCTCCCATTTCTGTGACCAACTGGAAGAGATGATTTCCCCCTTTCTACTATGCAGCTTGAAAGAATAAGAATGCACACAGACTACTCAAGCAATAAAATATAAACTCATAAATAACTTAATGATATAGCTATACATTAATAAGATTGATTTTCCTGAGTGATATTAAAAAGCAGCTCATTAGTATACAGTCCCACTGCATGGCTATATGAGGAAGCCTTGGAGAGAGATCAAGATGTGATAAGAAAGAGGATTCAGGGGATCTCTTGATATCAGCATTTGGCCTCTGTATCAGAAGGGATGGATATTATTCGAGGTCAGAATTCAGTAAATTGTGACTTACAGGCCAAGTCAGACCCACCACATTTTGTAAAAAAAAAAAAAAAAAAAAAAAAAGTTTTCTTCGAACATAGAAGGCTCATTTGTTTATCTCTTGCCTATTGCAGCTTTAATGCTACAACAAAAGAGCTGAGTATTTGTGAGGATATGGCTCCCAAGGCTGAAAATTTTTACTGTGTTACTTTAGACAGAAAAGTTTTGCCAACTCCTGCCCAAAGTACACTGCAATCATGAAAACAAATCAAGAAAAAAATCAACAAATAAAGGAAAATCTCAGGGGGTATAGTAGATATTACTACTCCCCACCAATATTTCTGGTTTTCTTTTCCATTCAGGCATTCAGAAGGCTTTCACTTTCTTGGCCCCTTGAACTTAGGTAAGGCCATAACAACTTGCCTTGGCAATAAAATGTGAACAGAAGTGTCATGAATCACTTCCTGGTTGAAGTATTAACTGGAAAATGTGTGTATTCCCATGTTCTCTCTCATTCTGCTGCTGTAGTTATTATGAGCTGATGGTGTGAAGGTTTAGCCTGGGATGCTGGGAAGGTGTAGCACTACCACATATGACAAGTGCCTAGAAAACTGATTAAACCTAGCAGAAACTGTATGAGGGACAGAGTAAATCTTTGATGCTTTAAGCCACTGAGATTTGGGACTGTTTATTACCATAATATTTACCCAGTTATAATGACTGATACAGAGCATAACTCTTTTTTTATCATGCATTAATACTCAATACATTCATAGTAAAACACCAGGAAACCAGCATGAACATGACAGGTATGGAATAGACTTCCTCAGTGGAATTTGTGAATAATATCTTATTTCAGTTATCGTATTCTTCAGCTCTTGGTTCTTTTTAAATTTTCTCTTTGTTGAAAGTCTCACTGAGTTTTTCCACTCCTCTCTCCAGCTCTGTGAGCATCTATGTAATCATTACTTTAAAGTCTTTGTCAAGCTGATTGCTTATCTCCCTTTCATTTAGTTCTTTTTCTGAGGTGTTGTCTTATTCTTTCTTTTGGAGCATATTCCTCTGTCTCCCTATTTTGCTTGACTTTTTTGTTTGTGACTGTCAATTAGCTGGAACAACTGCTTCTCCTAAACTTGGAGGAATGGTCTTGCGTGTGGTCATCCTTTATATAGACTGTGTGTGCTTGGTGACTTTTGATGGATGACTGGAGCTGTGGCCTGGTGAGGGCTGAGAGTCCCTGGGCTCTCTGTGCATGGACATCCAGGCAGGACAGCTAAAGCTAAAGTGGGTGGAAGCTGGGGCGTCCTGAGGCTCCATATGCAGAAGGTACCTTGGCAGGATAGTTGAGGCTGAAATCATTATAAACCAGGGTGTTCCAGGACTCTCTACATTGAGTGTACTCTGAAGGGATGGCTGTTGCTGAGGAGTACAGGCTCGGAGGTCCTCGGATTCTTCATGCAAGGTGCACCCTGGCAGGACAGCTAAAGCTAAAGTTGGTGTGGGCTGGTGAGGTCCTTGGGCTCTCATGCAAAATGTACCCTGGCAGGACAGCTGAAGCTGAAGTGGTTGCAAGCTCATGAGTGTTATTTTAAATGGAACTAAAATTTTAAGGGCTAAGAATGCATATACATTCTTACCAATACTCCCATATCAACATATTTTAGAGTGGCAAATTACTATAGAATTAAGACAAGTCTGTCAAAGAATTATAGTCATAGGAAGGAAAATATAATCAAAATTAGATGAGTATCATAAAAAAGAAAGGTTTGACATAAATGCAGTTTAAATTATCAGCTATTTATTCCTATCTAAGGTTTAAGACAAAACCCTACTTTTCATAATACTGTAATTTTTTTCACCATTACCATTTGTACTAGGTAAAATAGCAAATTGTGCCAGTAGCCCATTATTTAACAATGATAAAGTTTACAATGTGTTTGTTCCTTTTGAACTGTAGCATAAAAGAAAATGGGTTTTAAAAACTGAAGTTTGAGTTAGTGGGAACTTTTGTTTTCAAACAAAAAGAAGAAATTCAAATGCTTAGTTTTTTTCCCCCTCCTAAGTTTGCTGGTGTTGGGGCTGAGTTAATAAAGCTCACAAGGTTGGGTCTTTCCTAGCAGTTTTTAATTTTCCACGAGATAAACATTGAGATAATGTGGAAGATTTCTTTGTCCAGTCACTCTGAATGTTAGAATGTGGTTTGACCAGATTTCTCCAGCATATAATCTTCTTATTCCCCCCAAACAGCCAAACCATCATTTGTGAATCTGGCAAATTTTTCAACCATTTAAATTCTGGTTTCATAGATTATCATTTTCAACTAAGTTTCTAGACTCTCTTGGATAAATGGAAATAGTAAGAGTTGACAAAAGAAAAAAAATTTAAATCCTGACACTTGAAAAGTCTTGAGGAAACATCTCCTGTATCTATTTCCCTGTTTATATAAAGGATTATAGTGTGCTTTCCATTTAGAAATTATTAGAACCACACATAGTGGTTTTTAAAAAATCACAGGAAAGGGAGTAAATTATACATGTATACACCTTTATGCACATACATACATGGTAATCTACCGATAATTAATAACTTTAAAAATGAGTGTATAGTAATTGAATTTTAAAACAAAAGTAGATACAGAAATAAATTTGAGCAGAGCACCCTTCACACGAAATAACTTCATCATAAAATTTCTATTATATCTTCATTAATATTCTCCCTGAACTGTTGTAGCACATTTATTTTATAAATCGAGTCACAAAGGATTTTTTCTTTTTCAGACTCAAATTGGTAAAACTATTTGGAGCATGAAAGAAAAGATCAAAAGGGCCAACTGGGAACAAAGCACAGTGATCAGAATTCAGGATAAGCCACAACACATAATAATCCTAATTACCAATCTTTAATTAAACCACAGGGAGAATTTATGCCCTGAATAAACTTGTTCTCAGAGCTTTTTCTGACTTCAAGATAGAATGTTTTGATGTTTCTAAGTATCAGCCAAGGAGGAAGCTTATTATTTAATATTTTATGATCTACAGAAATCTAAAGTCCAGAACATATGTTAAATGCAAAGTTCAAGACAAAATATGGTCTTCAGGGGTGTTGTTGCAAAATATTTGAATTTAGCAAGCTAATTAATTCTGACATAATTGACAAATTTATGAATAGCCAACTGATGAATTAAAGCACAGAGTATATTGACAATATATTTAATGGATTCATATAAAAATAACCTGCTGTTGCAAACTAGATTTCCTCCGGAGGAAAAAAAACAAAAGCCAAATAGGTTTATGTAGTTGGGTATGTTATTAATGTGGGTTAGCCTATACTTGGAGGAATAGCCTATTCAAAATGCCTTGAATAAATTTCATATTTCTCATTTTCCTGGCTATTGGGCTGACAGAGTTTTGATTTTTTTTCTAACCCCCAAAATTCTTTCTTTGAGAGCCTATACTTGGGTATAGCATGCCACCGTTTAGTCAAGGAGGCTGAGTTGAGTTTTCTATAATGGAAAATCCAATATTAATTTCCACCTGTGTTAAACTTTGTCAACATTACACACTGTAACAGTTTGCCCAATAGCTTGAAGTTTCTTTTAAAACAGTTTTATGTATGTGTATATAAGCAGACCTGCATTTTGAGTAGTACTTTTTAGTTTTAGGCTTTATCTTTTCCTTTGCTTGAAAATTTCAGAAATTTCTAGAAAATTATATACCATGTATAGTATCTGACATCTCTTTTCTAGGTCTTACCTCGCTCTCACAGAGATGGTACCCCTGTGTCTTAGTTCATTTGGACTGCTGTAATGGGATATGATAGATGGCTGTCTTCTTCCTGTGCCCTCACAGGGCATAAGGGTCAAGGGAGCTTTGTGGGATCTTTTTTCTAAAGGCACTAATCCACCCTCATGACCTAATCACCTACCATAGGCCCCACCTCCAAATACCATCACTTGGAGTTTTAAGGTATGAGCACCCAAGTCCTCAAGGTGCCAGTGGCCCTTCCTTTGAAACCACTGGGCATCCCCACCCCGACCCCAGATCTTGCACTCTGGGCCTATGATAGAAGTAGGCTCTCAGATGATCTCTGAATTATCTTCAGGGTCACTCTTCCATTGTCTTAGAGAGGAGCTCAGATTTCTCTTGAGATGGCAAACTCATACTAATCTTATCAAATAGTTGCTTGGCCACATCCTTAGTGTTCTCATTTTTTGCTGGATAGGCTGGAGATTTACCAAATCTTTAAGTTCTGCTTCCTTCTCTGCTTACCAATTCTATCTTCAAATCATTTCATTCTTCCATCATTTTGCTATCGCAGTCAGGAGGAGGAAAGCCACATCTTCAACACTTTTGCTAAGAAATAGCGTCAGTTAAATATCCAATTTCATCACTTGCAAGTTTTACCTTCCACAAAACAGTAGAGCATGAACACGATTCAGCCAAGTTTTTTTGTCAATTCAGAATAAAGATCACCTTTTCTCCAAGAAGTTCCTCATTTCTTTCAGAGATCTTATCAGAACGATCCTAACTGTCTATATTTCTACTAACATTCTGTTCAGGATTACTAAGGTAGTTTCTAAGATTGAGGCTTTCTCTATACATCTAGTATTTTCTGCCTAAGCTCTCACCCGAATCGACTTTAAAGGTCCAGTCACAGCAGCATAGTCTTTTTCTAGCATGCACCTCAAAACTCTTGTAGCTTGTCTTCATTACACAGCTCCAAAGCTGCCTCCACAATTTTAGTTTTGTTTTTTGTTTTGTTTTGTTTTATTTTACAGCAGTACCCCACTCCTGGTACCAAATTCTGTCATTGTCTATTTGGGCTGCTACAATGGAACACCATAGAATTCGTGGCTTATCAACAACTGAATTTTTTTCTCCTCTATAGTCCTGGGGGCTGGGAAGTCCAAGATCAGGAGTCAATAGATTCAGAGTCCAGTGAGGGCCCACCTCCTGGTTCATGGACAGCATCTTCTTGCTGTGTCGTCACATGGCAGAGGGATGAAGGAGCTCTATGGAGTTTCTTTTATAAAGGCACTAATTCCATTCATGATGGTTCCACTCTGATGACCTGATCACTTCCCAAAGGCCTCACCGCCAGATACCATCACATTGGGGATTAGGTTTCAACATGAATTTTAGGAGAACACAACATACAGTCTATAGCATCCTATAGCTATGTTTATGCTTTATGATTTTCTCAGCATTGGAATGGTGATCTGAGATATGGAAATGTTGGGAAGTTAGTCTCAGTTAATAGGTGAGCTTCTGAGTACATGTTGGCTAAACCCTACCATTGAGATTTCAGGGCTCTTCTTGGCAAAAAAATCTTTCTAAGGCAGTTTTAAATCTTGGATTCTATGAGACTGCCAATGTCTCATATAAAAATTGTTTTTTGTTTGTTGTTTATTTCTTTGTTTTTAAGTCAATCAAAAGTATTTCTGTTCTTTAAAAAATTCACATACCAAAGTAATACCAAAGGATTGTCATTGGTCTTCCAACATATATATCATCAATGTTGAAATTGCCACACATCATTTAAAAACAAAAATTAACTTATTGTTAAACATAGACACAATGTCTTATCTGAGGAATTACACATTTTGCCTTTTTTTGCCTTTGTCTAAACAAAGCCTTCTTACTAATGCCTCAGACTGTCAATCTACTCTATTTTAAATAATACAGTCTTTGGGGAATAAAACTAATTTTAATGAAAATATTACAAGTAGCATGTGTAAATTCCAGAAATAATTAGTGACATTTCTTAATATTGTGGTATCATTTTTCCTCCATGTGATTGTAGGAAAATGGCTACAGCTACTACTGAACTCATTCAGAATGACAATATGTTTAAGGAGCTGTCTCTCCTGGTGTAGAGAAGTTATCTGGGAAAATAATCTTTTTTCATTTTAATTCTGAGAACTTGGTGACCTGGCTCGTGTCCAAGTCTGATTTTTGAAAAATTAGATCCAGGGACGCCTGGGTGGCTCAGTCGTTAAGGGTCTGCCTTTGCTTGGGTCATGATCCCAGGGTCCTGGGATCGAGTCCCACATCGGGCTCCCTGCTCAGTGAGGAGCCTGCTTCTCCCTCTCCCTCTGCTGCTCCCCCTGTTTGTGCTCTCTCTCTCTCTGACAAATAAATAAATAAAAATCCTTATTAAAAAAAAATTAGATCCAAACCAGGTTACTGTATGCCAGCTTCCCTGTTACTTATTTATAAGAGTAAGAAAGAACCAACCCCTGATCTCCCAAGGAACATTAACCCATTGGATACAACAGTCTTAGAAAAGAAAATGAGAGTTTGAGAGGACTAATGCTTATTACTAGTGAACAATGGAAACATAAAGTACTTTAAACTAAAAATAGATCTGATATGACAAAATTGAGACCCCAGTAATCTACCTCTGGTACATGAGCGTGTTATGTATTTTTCTCCGTGAGAGTGACATTTTATCCTTTATTGCCAGGAAACTTCTATTTTTTTTTTTTCCTTCCCAAAAGCCTAATAAGATCACGGTGAATACTGTGTGAACCAAGGATTCTTTATTTAATATAAACATTGCTTTTAAGAATGCCATGAATTGATTTGAGATAAAATTGTAAATAGGACAAGAAAATCAGCCACTGCCCAATCTAGTTTCAAGTCTCTTTCTTATTTCTTCTTCAGGACACCAACTGGTGTCTCCTGATGCCATGGGGAGGAGTTCCTAGAGGCCAGCAACTACTTCTTAGTTATCTTTTTAATGTTTATTTGAGCACACTTCCCATGAATAATTTTTAAATGATGAATAGAAATTAAAAATCATTTCTTTGGTCAACGGAGGGAGATCTTGCTGGCAAAGTGCCGTCAGGGGAGCCATATTAAAGTGAATGAGTGCTCACAGACCTCCTTTCCGTATAGTCCTTAAACACTGATAAAGAAAACCTTTAAGCATGACACTATCTCTTATACATCTTTGAGAATACATCTCCTAATTTTTGATAACAAAAATAAGAAGAGAAATTTTAAAAAGGGCAATTTAATTAAAAGAAAATAATGTGGAAAAATGAAGAGGAGTAAATTTAATTTAAGTTTTTGATGTTTAAAGTTACTTCAGAGAGGGCGCCTGGGTGGCTCAGTTGGTTAAGCGACTGCCTTCGGCTCAGGTCATGATCCTGGAGTCCCTGGATCGAGTCCCGCATCAGGCTCCCTGCTTGGCAGGGAGTCTGCTTCTCCCTCTGACCCTCCCCCCTCTCATGCTCTCTGTCTCTCATTCTCTCTGTCTCAAATAAATAAATAAAATCTTAAAAAAAAAAATCTTTAAAGTTACTTCAGAGAGGATATAAGGCATAACCACTGACTTCAACAGCTCAAGCCAACTTCCAACACTTTTATAAATCACTTCCTCTGTATTATGTTGGCCTGAATATACTTTATATTCAGCTATGTTTTAGTGAGCCTAATGACTTTGTTGGAAGGATGTAAGCATGACAAATACTGTAGAATGATAGAAGAGGTTGATCAAATCTTGGGGAAAACTAATGGGAATAATTTGAAAGGGGAAAAATGGTGATAATTCCTTTTTCTAAAACTTTTGGAAACTATCCTTGTTGTACTTTGAGATTTCCAGCTATTAAAATAAGGCCTTAATATTAAAACTGATGTAGAAATATACCTGAACTTATAGGGTGATGAAGAACTGTTTTTAAAGGTTTAACTTTTGGACGTTGGACAAAAAGAACACAACTGAAAGGAAGTAGTATAACTACTATTATATCTGCTAATAAATGTTTTATAGAAAACAGTTCAAGAAAATAAAACAGTTGTTTAAATTTGTTATAGTACATAAGGAAAGTGATAAATGTAGACATTAGCTCATTGATGATGACATCAGCAGGGGAACACAGCAACAATAAAACACAGTTTTTAACCAAATGAGTTTCTGCTTTTATTTTTATTTTTTTTAAGATTTTATTTATTTATTTGACAGAGAGAGACAGCGAGAGAGGGAACACAAGCAGTGGGAGTAGGAGAGGGAGAAGCAGGCTTCCCGCTGAGCAGGGAGCCCGATGCGGGGCTTGATCCCAGGACTCTGGGATCATGACCTGAGCCGAAGGCAAACACTTAGCCGACTGAGCCACCCAGGCACCCCGAATTTCTGTTTTTAAAGCTTGCCAGGGGTGCTAAAAGAAAATTATCTTGTACAAGTGTGTAAATGAGTATGCTGTTGGTAGAAAAATCATATATAGGGCGTCTGGGTGGCTCAGTCGTTAAGTGTCTGCCTTCGGCTCAGGTCATGATCCCAGGATCCTGGGATCGAGTCCCGCATCGGGCTCCCTGCTCAGCAGGAAGCCTGCTTCTCCCTCTCCCACTCCCCCTGCTTGTGTTCCCTCTCTCGCTGTGTCTCTCTCTGTCAAATAACTAAATAAAAAATCTTTAAAAAAAAAAAAAGAAAAATCATATATAAAAATTGCATATAAATGTATATATTATAATTCTGTTCTTATGCCTCAGATGGCAGTGGTATAATGACCACCTGATTACATGATTATATATCTACTAAAATTATTTTTGTAATTATAGAAAAGGCAGAAAAAAATAAGGAAGTACCTTCCTAAGCTTTTGGTCTCTAGTTGAAACTATTCTAAAGGAGACCTAATACCATAGACTCTATATAAGGCTGCTCTGAAATGAAGGAGCAAAGAAGTCATACCTTTCTTTTTAGAGAATTAGTATTACCTCATCACTTTTCTAATATTCAAATCATCTCTAATTTACTTTATAAGCATTGGTAGCAATATATATGGATATGTAATTAAATGCAAACATTTTGAACTTCAACAATTATGTGATGTTTGAAAATATTCTAAATTCAAAATGTTATTGACAGCAATTTCCTGGCTATTTTCTAGACAGACCATTCTTTGAGAAGGGGAGATTAAAAGGGTGCAACACAATTTCTCCAAGGGTTATTTATAATCATTGGTTAGCATCAAAATTAGAGTTATTTAAATTGTTAATCCTGGTTTTTATTCAGTGGAGTCAAATTAAATCTTCACTAATACAGGAGAAGTTTATGGTTTAATTTTATACCTTCTTTCAAATTCAATTTAGTACCACATAAATGTACTTTTCCATATTAACTTTTTCATGAAGAGCACAATTTTTACTTTGAAGGAAAAAAAGAATAGTTCAGTGAACAAATTCAAGAGTCTTTTACTTCTGGCCTGAATTATGGGAAAATAAATTTAGAAGAGCCAACTTTTGATTAAATCATTATAACTATAAAAGATTAGAGCAAGATTCTCTGAAAGTAAAAACTATTGATCAATAATAATTTCAAAAACACTGTTGCTAAAGGCAAGTTTATCCATATGTATGATTAAAGGTAAAAAGAGTTTGAAATTCACCTCTTATTCCTCAGTGAGGTATAATAGACAGCCAGAAAGTTTATTCATAATATTTTCAAGTACATTTCTAAAGTTAAGATTTGGTATATAACCTTAAATAAAATACTCTCTTTTTTTTAAAGATTTTATTTACTTGTTACAGAGACACAGAGCATGAGGGGGGGCGGTCAGAGGGAGAAGCAGACTCCCTGCTGAGCAGAGAGTCTGATGTGGGACTCGATCCCATGACCCTGGCTCCATGACCTGAGCCGAAGGCAGACACTTAACCCACTGAGCCACCCAGGCGCCCAAAATACTCTTAATCTTATGCTTAACCTTGTGCCATATAGTGAAAATGAATCTTAGCAATATCCTGGATAAATTTTAGGACCATTTTGTTGTATAAATCACTAAAATTGAATGCCCTATATCTAATAATATCTTGCTTTCTGACTGCACCCGTACCACCACCCCTTACTCTTGATAGTTATTCATTTATTCATTCATTCATTCATACATCTATTCATCTTTGTGTCTGATTCTCTCTCAGAATGGCAGTTTTATGAGAACAAGGACCTTATTTGTCTCTTTCACTTATACATTTCCATGTATATCCACTTTCTGGAATTTTCCTGTTCTCATAACTGGTGCTTGATTACTGTTGACAGTCACACAGAAAAATTAATTCATAACTCTTTTGTAGTTTTGACCTATGATTTCCTTGGTTTCACCTAAGAATCTTACCTATATTTCAATGATTTAGCACCTATGGTATGCTGGTCAGTATTTAAAAACTGCATTTCAGAAAAAAGAAAAAAGGAAAAAAAGAAACACCATCGTATGTAGCATTTGTCGATTTCTATGGTGGAATGGTCCTACCACTGATGATGTAGTCAGCTCATAAAATTCTTCAAAAATAACAAGCAGCTCTTTTGAGTTGGTACTAGCTAACTCCAGCACACTACTTTATGTCTCCTGACTTTAAAGAGAAAAATTTCCTTTTGAGAATTTTCAAAAAAACTTCAAAAAGTTAAGAAGAGTTTTTGTCTCCAGGATGCAAAGAACTGGAAGGGGTGTTCCTTGGATCATATAGCAAAAAAATAGAGATATAAATAGAACAAACTTTATTTATTAGTATAAAAATCCCAAATAACTATATAGATGATATTAATTATATAAGTAAATGGAATAAATAAAAATCAGCCACAGATCACAAAATTATTAAACTGCAACCAAGTGAAGTCTGTTATTCACCAGAAAACTGGTGAATAAAACACTGAAAAAAAATAAATGTGCCTAGCTCTAGCATTTTACAAATAGTTTCTGTTTCTGTTTATTCTATTGTGCTGGATCTTCTAATTCTGCTGGATGAAAATTAGGGAAAGTCTCATGAATTTTCAGGTCAGTATAGGTAATGAATGTTCAGTATTTTTAAGTCCAGTCCAGTGTAATAGAAAGTTTAAATGTCGTCACTTCTCTCCTTTTAAACTTCTCTGCTTTCCCATCTCTGAACGACTGACGGACAGTCACCTCAAGTAGAAAGAGATTGAATGCAGGGCTCCTTCTCCTTCCCCCATCTTCTACTTTTTCCTGTCTCCAATTCTTGTTTTGTTAACCAAGTGTGTTCCCTCTACTGGATCAGAGGAAATGGAGGGAGAAAAGGAAACAGTAAAACTCTAACTTGACTAGTGCTATTGTCAGGTGCCAAAACTATCTCCAGATTCGGCAGGTATTTAAAGCTGACTCTTTTCTTCATGGGACACATTAGTGACTTTTTTCAGAGATTTAACCATCACTCTTAGTATCTTGCTCACAGTTCTCTTCATATAAATGCTTGCATCTCCTCTGGCTATTTTGGGGATCCCAGCAGTCATCTCCCTGTCAGGATTAAATTGTGTCTACAAGCGTCTTTTAAGGAAATCCAGGAACAATGCTTTCCTGTCTTCCTCTTTCTTTCTGAGCCCAGAAGGTTTTTAATTACAAGTTTATGTTCCTAACAAGAAGAGTACCATTCAAATTATCTATTTTTTCCTGAGTGATTTACTGGTTTGCATCTTTCAAGGAATTTGTCTATATTACCTCAGTCATCAAATGTGTTGTCATAAAATGTTCAGAATATTTCATTACCATCTTTAAAGTCTATAAACTAGTATACATTGTTTCCCTTTATTACTGTAGTAGGACCTCTGTTACAAATTTGAATACAACTGGCAAGAGCAAGCATGGTAGTCTTGTCCCAGACTTTTGGTAAAGTTTAAACACAGAAATTGGGACTTATTTCCCTGTAGCTCCCTCCTTTCCAAGTTTTTTTCACTCACCTTTCAGCTGCTGTGACAGCCCATAACTACCCTCTGGTGCCCCAAGCCAGTAAAATTACGGATTTTTGTTTGAATTTCAGCTATTTTTGCCTTGTGGACTGGTAAGTATGCTCAGGAAGAAGTTTCACATCAACACAAATAACAAATAGAGTTTTGGTCTATTTGGGGGGTCTATACAGCTGTAGTTTCTGCCTATTTTGGGTCACTTATCAGAGTTTCAAATAGTTGTTTTTACATATTTTGAATTGAATTCATAATTGTTATCTGTGGGGGTACATGCATTCATTACCAGAAGAGTAACAACATGTATTACTTTTAAAATCTGGAAAGCACCACATTAACATAGGAAAAATATAAAATAAACTACATTTTCTTGCATATTATGGTACTCAGTGCGTGTAGCCATCTATGAATTTAATTACTTAAAGCAAATACTTGGAAAATTTTCAATTTATGAGTGTGATAATTTATAGAAATATTTTAATATTATAAAAAAGAATAAAATGAATTCAGATACATTCATGTATTTTTCCCTTCAATCACTATAGTTGTTGACTCTGAAAGGCAATAAAAGGCTTTAAAATGACCCAAATACAATATAGACTATAAGCCATTTTGTCCTGTCATGAATACTGAGTCTTTGCATATAAAATTATAACATATGTTTTTCTTTATGAGGAAATAATTGACAATCTTAAAAGAAAGATTACCTCCTCTGCATTAGCTGAAATTATAATTTGAAAATGCATACTCCTGTTAAAGCTTTCTTTATTTTTTCACAAACTAAGTTGAGGTTAGAAACAGAAACTCTCTAAGTAACTACGATTTCCAAGAGCTGAATTGTTGTGATTCAATTATTTAAGTTAGTTAATAATAAATGGTTCCTTGGAGAATTTTCATTTCTACAACTTAGATGATAAACCAAAGGCACATTGAAAACAGTTTTCTCCAGTGAGAAGACAAACGAGAAATCACAATAACTTATCCAGGAAGAACTTGATGGTGTTCATATTAGTGCCCATTTGCAAATTACATATAACCATTCTGTGCTATCTTTCTGAAGCATGAAATTTAAATTTTTAAAAATATTTTGTAGGTGAATATAATCTTGTTGAAATTGAGGGTCTAATAATAAGTACAGAACATTTGAGATAATGTGAAGGTCGAGGGAGATTTAAAAAATGACTGTTTCTTCAGAACTTGCCTTTAAATAATTTACTTGCCTTAAGATCTGTGGACATCTAAATTGTTCACAGTGAATGATCAGAGCAAATATTTCAGCTGCAACATTTCCATAAAGGCAATTATTTGTATAGCTTTATATGCCTAGAAATTCTTACATATCTATATTTAGAATGCATTATAAGGGGCGCCTGGGTGGCTCAGTTGGTTAAGCGACTGCCTTCGGCTCAGGTCATGATCCTGGAGTCCCTGGATCGAGTCCCGCATCGGGCTCCCTGCTCAGCGGGGAGCCTGCTTCTGCCTCTGACCCTCCCCCCTCTCATGTGCTCTCTCTCTCTCATTCTCTCTGTCTCAAATAAATAAATAAATAAATAAATCTTTAAAAAAAAAAAGAATGCATTATAAGTTTTCCATCTAGAGTTAAACTAAGCCATTATTTTAAAGCAGAATACTGTGATTTTCAAGTAAGTATTATTCTTTCCAGGTATAACATACCCTAAAGTATACTCCACAAATTATCACTTTGGATGGAGAATATTTCATCTAACCCAATTTAACTATAAGACACCTAATAGCACGCTTTTAATCTCAACATCATATTGAATTTGTTCTATTTTTCACAGTGGTGAATAAGGGGAAGAAAAAATTCAGATTTTACTTACACTAGTTATAATAAGTTATTTTTTTCCACCTGAATGTCATGTGGTTTTTAAATTAAGCAAGCTCCTAAGATAATCAGAATATTGTTTTCAGAAGTGTAATAGAAATAAAGATTTGGTAAAAAAAAATGGCAAGTTTGAAATTATAAAAAGTGCCTAGTATTGTGCTTAAGACATATTAGAAACTTAAAAACTAACATGAATGTACAAAGTGATATTATTTCTAAAATGAGATCTTTGGATTCAAACACACTTGGATTTCAATATCAATTATATTTATTTGCTGGTAGCTTGATGTTAAGAATATTACTTATTTACTCTAAACCTAGATTTCCTAATTTGTGAAATGCAGTGAGAATTAACTTGATAGCATTATTGTATGATTTAAGTGAGGTAAATCTGGTATAGTGGATGCTACTAGAAAAATATTGGTTCCATTCCTTTGTATTAAAGTTTGCCCTCTTTTTTTTTTTTAATTAATGATGCCAGGGCTAAAAACCTATGTACTTGTGATTCCCATGTTCCCAATGAAGAAGTATGTACATTTCATAAATGAGCTGCTTGTAGGGTATATATTGTACTTCAAAATATTCATTAAAATTCAAGTTAGTATATGCAGAAAAGTAATTTTCATACATATTAAAAAATGCCTTTAAAAATGCCTTTGGAATGAACAACGTAGTCATGTACTTTGATACGTAATCTTTTTATCAGTTGGGTTTATGGAGAAGGGATTCTTTAAAAAATTTAATCCATACTGCTTTTCATTCACCCATGTTCAACAACAACATAGATGTTTCATATGTACACACAAACATGCACACACATACACACAGAAACTTTTAGGGATCTCTAAGAATATATGGATATCTTAACATAGTCATGATAGGAGGATAGATTAAGCATTTAGTATGGGCTATATGTTCTTTTTATTCATTTTTATCTCTGAAAATATTCTTGTTCTCCTTAGTCTCTAAATATTGTTAACTTGAAAAATAAAATCCTAAGAATCAGATGTCATAATTCAACTAAACAATCTCTAAATTGCCCCAAATTATAACAATTCCAAAAAGTAGCATGTTAAAGGAAATTTCTTAGAGCATAGGAAACATCTTGCTGAATTAAGCTTATTGAACTTTTAAGCCCAGAATTTTATCTGCAACAAAGAGTATGTTGATGAAATCATGGTAAAAATGTAGGTTTGCAAAAACAATTAGCTTTTGGTTTCTTTCAATGCGGTCCATAGATTAAATGACCCCTGGCTTTTTTATAACTTTTGAACTACATGAAGAAAATTGCCTGGTGTATATATTCAGAAATATATCCATCAGTGCTGTACTTACTAAAGGAAAACAGAAAACATTAGATATTTTTGTAGGATTTTAAAAAGTTTCATGGAGTAAGGATGGAATAAGAAATGATTTGAATTTCAATTTAACACTAACATAATAAAGTCTTTGTATGGCCTGAAAAGATATTTAAGCCTTTCAATTACCAAAAACAAAACAAAGCAAAAGTCTAATTACAAGTCTTTGAGCCACATCTCTGTAGAGCTGTTGGCACAAGGACTTATGGCCAGGAAGGTTTCAAGCAAACAAATTTGTGTTTTCAGCATACACCATGTCTTCAGTGTATGCCATAAGGTAAAATTGTAGATCTTTTTAAAATTTAATTAATGTATATTTTTGACATATTGAACAACTTTCATTATTGAATTATCCCTGGTTGTTTCCTACTTTGTCTTTACCTGTTCCAGAAACTTTGTACATATGGATATACTAATGAGGCCAATTACTTCTTGAGTTTATTCACTTGAATATGAATTACAACAGTATGTTGCTCTCTATACTATTGTTCCTACATGAATTCAAGATTGATAATAAATGAAAGTGTATGATCTGTCTGAAATTATTTTAAGTGCACATTCAATTCCCTTACCATTTATACATTATTTAATTAAAATGGTACATTCTGCATATCATCAACTTTATTTTTTCATAGCCATTTATATCACATGCCATCTTAAGAATGTTAAAACTTTCCAACTTATTCATTTTATAAATATAGTCATATTTTATTCATTTGGCACTGTTAGGCAGGGAGAAATCCATATAAGGAAATTTCCAAATTTTACCCTTACACTTAAACTAGTAAAGTTAAGGATAGACTTTCAGTGTTGTGTTTTTCTATGATGTTTTGGCTTCTTAAAACATTTTGTTTTTGTTTTAGTGAAGTGGCACTTCTGGCTTCTTGACAAGATTATGAATATTTTCAGTTTCTAGATAATTAACTTTAGATAACTGAGATTTGGTAAAATTTATCTGGACTATCAAAAATCATCTATCTAGGAGTGCCTGGGTGGCTCAGTTGGTCAAACATCTGTCTTTGGCTCAGGTCATGATCCTGGGGTGCGGTGTCAGGTCCCTGCTCAGCGCGGAGACTGCTTTTCCCTCTCTCTCTGCTTCTCCCTTTCTCTCTGCTGTTCCCCCCTGCTTGTGCTCTCTCACTCTCTCTGTCAAATAAATAAATAAAATACTTTAAAAAAAATCATCTACTTTATAGATAATCTATTTGAACTGATTGATTTATCCTTCCCTTCTTATTATTTTAGTACATCTGCTCCTTTACAAAACTACCTCATTCCCCAAATTATTAAATTAAGAAGTCAAGTATTAAACTGCAATAAGTGTGTTTAGTATTACCCACCCAAATAAATTGTAGTAAATTCCATGGTATGTTTTAAGAAACATAAAAAGTTCAAAAGATGAGACATAGTTTAGCTCTGTTTCTTTTCATTTCCCTCCCATTTTTTCTTTTAATTCATCTTTCCCTACTTTATCTCTTTTATCCTTTATTTTTTTTAAGATTTATTTATTTATTTTAGGGAAAGAGAGAGAGAGAACATGAGCAGGAGGGGCAGAGGGAGAAGGAGAGAGAATCTCAAGCAGACTCCTTGCTGAGCTTGGAGCCTGAGGCAGGGCTTGATCTCATGACCCTGAGATCAGGACCTGAGCCAAAACCAGGAGTTGGATGCTTAATCTACTCTGCCACCCTGGCACCCCTATTCTTTATTTTTGAACGGAGTCTAACCATGATTCACTGCTTGATTTCTAGGCAATTTTTATCACAAGTTAGCATCCTTTCAACAGATTAAGGTCTTCAAAATAATTATTCTCAAACCTAAGGAATTCAAAGATTTCATGGCTTTGACGGTAATGCTGGTTAAAAATTATATTGATTTGTTAACCATTTATTATTGATTGTTTAGTGTGGACAGATTTGTGCCGATATAACTCAAGACATGATCAAATTCATACCATTAAATATCGAAAATAGGGCGCCTGGGTGGCTCAGTTGGTTAAGCGACTGCCTTCGGCTCAGGTCATGATCCTGGAGTCCCTGGATCGAGTCCCGCATCGGGCTCCCTGCTCAGCGGGGAGCCTGCTTCTCCCTCTGACCCTCCCCTCTCATGTGCTCTCTCTCATTCTCTCTCTCTCAAATAAATAAATAAATAATATTAAAAAAATAAATAAATATTGAAAATAAAAAAAAATATGATCTAAACCATTTTCAATAAAATGGTAGCTTCAATTTAATTTGGATAGATAGTGTGAAATTATTCTGACTCTGGAAGAAGGCCATAGATCAAAATACAGAAGACTTAGTAGGAGGATTTCTAAATGTAATGAATCCAGGGATTTTACTGCTCAACATGACTCTATTAGCCTGTGAGCGCCTTAGAGGCAGAAACAGTGTCTTATTCATATTCTTATTCTCAGCAAAAAAAAGTCTGATATTGGTAATAGTAACAAATTATTAAATATTATCACTCCTAATTACTTTAGATGCTCTATACACGTTGAATTAACATACCTGGAAATATCCCTGTAGTGAGCTACCTTAATTTAAAAAGGTGTAAACTTATTATTGACCATATGTTTTTGACTTCAAATTAAAAGTGCCTGAACTTGGTAGCTAAGATGACATTTCCTCATGAATAATTTTCTGCCATGAAAAAAAATCAAAATTTTAATGAAGAAAGGACAAATATAGGTTACTAATCTATAGAAATGAGATTGGGGCTTAATGATTCACTGAACCCATACTGGAAAATGGTCTTGGGAAAGGAAAGTGTGAATTTTAAGGGGACCAGAAGCAGAATGAGAAATCATTCCTGAAACTGGGGAAGAGGTAGATGTAGGACAAGAAGAACATGATTCTTTTTTTTTTTTCACATTTTTTTATTCTTATGTTAATCCCCATACATTACATCATTAGTTTTAGATGAAGTGTTCCAAGATTCATTGTTTGTGCATAACACCCAGTGCTCCATGCAGAATGTGCCCTCCTCAATACCCACCACCAGGCTAACCCATCCTCCCACCCCTCTCCCCTCTAGAACCCTGTTTGTTTTTCAGAGTCCATCGTCTCTCATGGTTCGTCTAGAAGAACATGATTCTAAAATGATGTGTTGTGACATTATTGATATGGTTGTATAGATTAGATGACACAAATAGATTCAAGAGGAATTCACATTTATTATCATGTACATTTCTAGTTGAGAGGTTTTTTTTGGGGATTTATTACATAGAAATAGAGACAATGTAATGATGAAATTCTGTGATGGCAATTTTAGAGACAAATTATTTGATTGATTGGTTCTTTATTGCTCACCTGGCATTTTTTTTTAAATGTGTCTCTGTAAAATAAAATAACCTTTACATGTTTCCAGGAGGTATTATGTATATGACTGATAATTAAATCTGAGAATAAGAAGTGATCTTACTTGGGCGCCTGGGTGGCTCAGTCGTTAAGCATCTGCCTTCGGCTCAGGTCATGATCCCAGGGTCCTGGGATTGAGTCCCACATCGGGCTCCCTGTTCGGCGGGAGGCCTGCTTCTCCCCCTCCCACTCGCCCTGCTTGTGTTCCTGCTCTCGCTGTCTCTCTCTCTGTCAAATAAATAAATAAAATCTTAAAAAAAAAAAAAGTGATCTTATTTAAAAGAAAACTTTAAATAATCAGGAAAAACATCTGAAGATCTACTAGATATTTGGTGTTGTGTGAGTTACAAAGAAGAGCAAGGCATGGCCCATACCTTTTATTAACTTCACATTTTCATGATTCCTGGTAGAGTTATCTTTGACTTGAATATTTCTAGCTATTAAGAGCTAACCTAGTGTATATATGAGTCAGAATGGCACATTTAAATAGGATGCAAAAAAGGCTTATTTAAAGGAAATAATTACAAATATGAAATTTTAGAAGAATCAGCAGTAATATGGAGCACAACAGTCTAGAAAGGAGAAGAAAGGAAGCTGTTAATAGAAATTGGAGAGAATTGTGTAGAGTTGGCCATGTTAAGAAGGGTAATGAAATTTGATCAAGATGATGGTCAGCTCAAGATGATCTTAAAAGGCAGGCATCAGGGGAAGAAACATCCTCATCTCACTTTACTCTTTCCCTTAGATCTTCTATGCAGTTTCCCACCAGCTAAAACCAACTGTAAGCAAATTCCATATATGTGGGCCTCTTGGTACAGAAAGCAGAACAGAGCAAAATACAACACAACCATTTTGCCCCTTCTTATACACTCTTGTTCTCTGCCTGCATGAGAGTTACACTTTCCTAACATAGCAAATGCACAAAATCTCATCACCCTCTCTATAATTATGGAGTCTCACAATACATCTGGACATAGTCTCACCTGAAACTGAAAACATTAGCTTTCATATTCTTCATATAGGTTGAAATTAATCTTCATATAGGTTGAAAAGGGTAAGAAAAGAAGCACTTAGTAACATAAAACATAACTAGCTACTACATTCCCCATAGCTTTCTCTGCTCACAAGTTTCTGTCACGGGATTGAGAAAAGGTTCTCAGAATAAGGATGAAATAAGAAATGTTTTGAATTGCAGTTCAACACTCTCCCTTCCATGCTTCCTTCTTCTCTGTCAGGAATTTTTTCCCCTAGTGTGTTAAACAAGATGTTTTTTCTTATGGAATGACCCAAACCTTCATTCCTACAAATGTAAATCTTGGGAGGCCAGTCTCTGTTGGTTTCCCATAGACCAAGCCTATCACAAAAATGAGTTGAGAGATGTCCCTGGTAACCAGGATCAGTCATCACCTCCTAGTTCAACAACACCCCTTCTCAAACTGTTGTTCTACATGTAGACATGGTAAGAGTAGACCGGACATGGGGCAGACTCAGCTTCCAACTCATTAGAAATTTGATTGTGTCTACTTTGGAAACATTCCTCTGTTGTCCACTAGAACTTCTAAATCCATCATTCCAAGGTTGAGGGAAAGTGAAACAAACATTTTTTTTCAGTGAGTTATTAAGTGCAGTTTTCCTTATTTTTGAAAATTTATGTTAGTGCCCCTTCATCTTTATGGAAGACTTACATTTACATGTACCTGTTTTCGGGGCGCCTGGGTGGCTCAGTCTTTAAGCGTCTGCCTTCGGCTCAGGTCATGATCCCAGGGTCCTGGGATCAAGCCCCGCATCGGGCTCCCTGCTCGGCGGGAAGCCTGCTTCTCCCTCTCCCGCTTCCCCTGCTTGTGTTCCCTCTCTCGCTGTGTCTCTCTCTGTCAAATAAATAAATAAAATCTTTAAAAAAAAAACAAAAACAAAAACATGTACCTGTTTTCACTAATGAAAGAAATCCAGAGATTTTCACTTTCATGAAAAAGGCAAAAAGTGAAAATAGCCTTCAGCATTTGTTTTGCAGTGAGCTGTTACAGAGGCAGCACACACCCCAAGCAGGGAAAGTGGCACCCTCTCATTAACAAATTAATGGCAGGTGCTTCTTGGCTTCATGCTATGTTTGGCACAAGCACACTTTACTTTCAGATAGTGAAGGAAACCTGTAAAACAGTAAGAGCACACCCATCTCCCCTACTTACATAGGAGAGTGTCAGTATACATTGGTTGTGGTTTTAAAATATATACCACATCTTGTAAATTTGTTTTCCAGCCTCATAGTGTGTTGGTTCCCAGTTGGGAACATACGGGAGACTTCAGCAGACTATTTTACCGTTTTATCAGAATGGCTGCTTCTATAGATGAGTAATGATAAAAGACCAATCGCTTTGTACACGAGGTCAGTACCACACTTTTTGCGAGGAACTATATAGGCAGGTGAAACAGAGTATTGTGGGGATGCCCTGGTGATGGAATAAGTGTTTTATAAGTTGACTAATGGTGGTGTTTACACAGGTCCTTCAGTCCATAAAGGCAAATCCATACCTAGGTTTTGTATTTCTTTTTTCTTTTTTTTAAGATTTTATTTATTTGACAGAGAGAGACACAGCGAGAGAGGGAACACAAGCAGGGGGAGTGGGAGAGGGAGAAGCAGGCTTCCTGTGGAGCAGGGAGCCCGATGCGGGGCTCGATCCCAGGACCCTGGGATCATGACCTGAGCCGAAGGCAGACGCTTAACGACTGAGCCACCCAGGCGCCCCCATAGATTTTGTATTTCTTAAGAGGACAAAGAATTACCTTTTATCTACAAAAGGGGTCCAGTGAAATCAGCCACCTCTGAGGTAGATGGTTAGTTCACCTATGGGATGATACATATTGGGACTTAGCATTGGCTTCTGGTATTGCAGATTGGGTGCTCAACAGTGAAGATAGCTAGATTTATCTTGGTGTTGCAATTATCTATTGTTGTATATTTGAAGTTTACTCCGAATTTTTGTGGCTAAAACAACAAGAAACATTTCTTACATCTCTGTTTTTGTGGATCAGGAATTCTGGCTCGGTGTCTCTCATGGGATTCCCAACAGATATTGGCCAGGATTGCAGTCATTTAAAGTTTGTTTGCAGATAGAAGATCCATTTCCAAGGTGGCTCACTCACATGGCAAACTGTGAGCAGGAGTCTCAGTTTTTTCCATGACTGTTTAGGGTGGATTTAGAGTAGCTTTTAACTTGGGACTGGGTTAGGTCTGTGAGAAATGCTTAGACCTTCTGTGGTCTCGACTGAATGTCCATGATGTCCAATGTGACCTTGTTATTCTGCTGGTCAGAACTGAATGTCTCTTAGCCCTATGTTTGATCTGGGAATCGTTTCGCTTATAGCATCCTGGTAGTTCTTTACCCAGCATAAGGAAGCATCAGTACACATGCACCCTTTATTGTTCATTTAAGGGGAATCCTATGCAGGTTTCAGGAGCGCTTTCTTCTTATGGCTCCTTTTCTGATATTCTGTACCAAAAATTTTTTCTGCTTTAGTCTCCATGAATTCTGACCTAAGCAGTCTGCACTAAAAATTCTGTCTGCCATAGACCTCCTTTGAGCTCAGGGAGTCTGATCTGGTACTCTGCACCAAAACTTCTATCTGTGATAGTCTCCTTAACTCTGATCTTTCATTCAACAATTTAGCTAGAAGGCTGTGCTCTACTCGAGTTGCTCTCAACCCACAAACCATTGTACTGTCTAAAAATTTTCTCAGAAACCTAAGGCAATTCTAAACATAATGTTATTAGTTTCTTCTCTCAAAGTCAGAGTCCGGGGTCACTTTTTTTTCCCCAATGTCTAAAAACTGTTTTGTGTATTTTGCCAGATTTCTACTTGTTTATGTCAGGTGGTACATTTGATCTTAGTAAATCTGTCATGATCAAAATGCTATTAGAGATTTCATAGCATTGTGGAATAAATTAGGTCACTTTCCCTCTTTTACATAACTAAGAAAATTTTTATTTTCTTTGGGATGTGCTTTTTTTCTTTGACATCCTTAAAATTTTATGAGATGAACACTCTAAGCATATATTTTAAAATGTATTTTAAGGGATGCCTTCGGTTCAGGTCATGATCCCAGGGTTCTGGGATTGAGTACCGCATCGGTATTCTTGCTCAGCAGGGAACCTGCTTTTCCGTCTCCCTCTGACTGCTGCTCCCCTCTCTCCTCTGACAAATAAATAAAGAAAATCTTTAAAAAGTAAATAAATAAATAAATAAATAAATAAATAAATAAATAAATAAATAAAATGTATTTTAAAACATTTTATTTTCTTCCTTGATTACTTTGTCTTGAATCACTTATTTTATTTTCCCCAAAATTGTTTCATATAATTGATATGGTTTTGCAGAGTATGCTCTGACTCTACT
This sequence comes from Mirounga angustirostris, assembly GCF_029215605.1. Classification (NCBI taxonomy): domain Eukaryota; kingdom Metazoa; phylum Chordata; class Mammalia; order Carnivora; family Phocidae; genus Mirounga; species Mirounga angustirostris. The sequence goes on along the minus strand of NW_026991720.1, from coordinate 82,638,138 downwards.
AAAGAAACATTTTTCAGTTTTTTTTTTTAAAGATTTTATTTATTTATTTATTAGAGAGCGAGCGAGAGGGAAACAGCATGAGAGAGGAGAGGGTCAGAGGGAGAAGCAGGCTCCCCGCTGAGCCGGGAGCCCAATGTGGGACTCGATCCCAGGACCCTGGGATCATGACCTGAGCCGAAGGCCGTCGCTTAACCAACTGAGCCACCCAGGCACCCAGTTTTTTGTTTTTTTTTAAGATATTTATTTATTTGAGAGAGGGGGAGAGTTGGTGGGGGAGGAGCAGAGGGAGAGGGACAAGCAGACTTCTGCGCTGAGCACAGAACCCAACATGGGGGCTCGATCCTAGGACCCTGAGATCATGACCTGAGCTGAAAGCAAGAGTTGGAGGATTGACTGACTCAGCCACCCAGGTGCCCCCATTTTTCAGTTTTTAATTAGTTTTATAGTTTACCCTTTGTAAATTTCTGCACTTACCTACATTGTTTCTATTTCTCTATGATTATTTTGTTTTCTACTTCCTCGTACTAAATGCTGAGTTAATTATTTTTGTCTTTCTGTTCTATGAAACTTTTCTTGCCAAGGTTTTGTCTACTTTTTAGGCAAGAATTTATTAATTATATCAATTTTTTAGTTTTGTTTTATTATCTATTTTGTTAATTTCTGCTTTATATTTTTTAGGGAAAGATCTGATTTCATTGGGTTTAATGTCTTCCTTTTCTACATTAAAGTGGAGGATCATGAAAAATTGTGCACAATAGCTTATTTTCTTAACCTAAAAATATTATAAACACTACACATTATTTATCTAATACCTACTTAGAACTTGCAATGTGCCAGACATTATTCTAGGAGTTTTATATGTATTGGCTCATTTGATGTTCTGAGAAACCTATGACATAGTTATGATTATTTTTCCTATTTCTATGGATAAGGAACTTGAAGCCCAAAGAGGTTAACCTGATGAAGTTTACAAAACTGTGAAATTGATGTTCACATATAGAAATGCAATTGATATTTTAACTTGGTCTTACTGTCCATATATTTAACTGAGCATTCTATGTAGACAATAATATTATGTGATAAAAAAATAACATTTTGGGGCACCTGGGTGGCTCAGTTGGTTAAGCGACTGCCTTCGGCTCAGGTCATGATCCTGGAGTCCCGGGATCGAGTCCCGCATCGGGCTGCCTGCTCGGCGGGGAGTCTGCTTCTCCCTCTGACCCTCCTCCCTCTCATGCTCTCTGTATCTCATTCTCTCTGTCTCAAATAAATAAATAAAATCTTTTAAAAAAAAAATAACATTTTGTTTTTTTTCTTTTTGACTTTATGTTTTTAGGTTATCTGTATAATACAAATGCTTTGGCATTCTATACATGCTTGAGAACTACTTGTATTATATCATTTGGGGGCAGAATTTTGTATCATACCATTAGGCATGTCTGTTAATTGTGTTATTCATCTTTTCTACTTTTACTAATTTTTTTTTACCAATTAATCTATCAATAATTAAAGAGGTATGTTGAAATCTCTCACTATAATGATATATTTTTCAAAGTTCTCCCTATTGTTTCATTAATCTTATTTATTGATATATTTGAGATGAGTTTATTTAATGCATACCTAATATTATGGTATTACACATGTAGGTTTAGAATATTTTTCCTAACAAGCTCTTGCAGGGAACCTATCCATCTCTTGGCCTGTTTTTTTTTTTTTTTCTTTTGTTTTGTTTTGTTTTTTTACTTTGCAATGATTAGTCTTTTACTACCAGTTGTTCATTTATTTATTTTTAATTTTTTTCTTTAGTTTTAGTGCACTGCAACTGCTATATCATGTGACTAAACATGCAATTTTTACCATATTTATTCACTTCTTATTTCTGTAAGTTCAGGTCTGAGATCAGTTGTTTTTACCAAGCCATTGTTTTTTAAAAATCTTCTCCCTTCCGTTTCCACTGTTGTCTCCATTGAACTCCATACATGTTATTTATCTTCCATATCTTTAAACTTTCATTCATATTTTTATGTTTTTGTCTGTCTATATTGTGCATGTCTTCTAATTTTCTACTGTCTCTCCAGGGTGTTTAATCTGTTTTTTTAATCCATTCAAGATCATTTTAAGTTTAAAATTATTATTATTATTTTCTTCATTTTAATGGTTTCATTTGTTTCTTTTTAATATCCTGCATGAATGTTCCGGGTAGCCTTTTGCTGCTGGCTTTGTGTGTTGTTTCTATTATTTCAATGTTTGATGGAATTTTCTTAAAGGACCAGATAGGAAGTATTTTAGGGACATGGCCTGTACAGTCTCTGTTGCAACTATTCAACTCTACTGGTGTAGTGATATATATAAACAAATGAGAGTGGCTGTGTTCCACTAACATTTTATTTTAAAAAAGTGTGGCTGGTACATGGGCTAAAGTTTGCCAACCCCTAACTGTATGATTATACATTTTTATATGTAGCTATTCTATGCTCTATGGATGGATGGAGAGAGAGACAGAGACAGAGAATTTATTGGAGATGCCTTCCCCTGGAGAGGATTTGTAGGGATACCACTAACCTAGCAAAATTTTAGCCACTTTGAAGATTCCTTACTTCAAGCAGTGAATCCTCCACTCATAAGATCCCCCCAAATTAAAATCAACAATAGGGTCTCAACCAAATATTACAAGAATATAAAGAATTAACCATCATCAGTGAGAATCAGCAGATATTATAAGACAGAAATTTATATCCTAAAGAACTCCAAATACCAGACTTGTTTAAAAAAAAAAAAAAAAAAAGCTTTTCTCTCCATAAAGCTATCTCTATACCACATTTTATTTACCTATTCATCAGTTGATGAATCAATCAATTACAAAGGGAGATGCAGATACAGACAGAGAGAAAGAGATATACTAGTTTAGTGGCAAGAACCTAACAAGTATTTAATAAATTCTGGTGAATGTCTGAACATTGAATAAAATTAATAAAGAAGAGTAATTTTCTGGCAAACATTATAATGTAACTGGGACTGGGTTATTCCCTAAGATTTGAATGAGACAGCAAAGTGAATGAATACTGCATTTGCTTTGAATTTTAAGAAAGTGAACCTCTATTCCAGGAGAACACCTTTTAAGTGCTGTAACATCTTGGTGAAGCACCAGTTAGCTGTCCATCCCTCTTAGGGCTGATCCTAAGCCACTAGACATTCCACTGAAAGTTTGTTCTACACTTGTTAGTCAGGTCTGTTAAAAACTTTCTATGGTCACTTTAGCCTTTAGAACACACAATGAGAAATTAGGCTTCAGACGTTATTTACCATGGTCTCTTTGTAGCCATTCTGCTGTCTTTCAGTCCAAATCCAAGTTCCCTGTTAACTCAGTACCAGTCAGGGATTTCAGTCCAGTTTGTTGAGGGCTCTGTTTCCATTTCTAATTCTTAGTTTTTCTGCCTCCATCATTTTGACTTGTCATACTGACATCTGGTGGATGAGACATTCAGCTCCCAGATGCCTAATTACCAGGCTTCACTTGTTTGATCCAGAGTGGGGAGTGATTTGAGGAAATGTTGGAGATTTGGATTTCTGGTTTCCTTTCCTATCCCCAACCCTTTACCAATTTTAATTAGTCTTCTTCAACTTCCTGGTGTTCTCAAATTTTCTTAAAACTGGGGTCGCATAAACAATATCAATTTATATAAAATCACTTACTTTGTGCCTATATGCAGGTATAAATTTTAATTGCTTGATTAATTTTACTGGTTTAGCTAGCCTCAGTGGCATTTATGAGCAAATATAATATCCTTTAGAGAAAAATCCAATATTTTCTTCAAAGGTGAAGAAAATTGAGACTTATAAGAATGGAAGTTGTCTAGTGAAAATCTGTAAAATATACTTACAGCACAAACTTTGTGAGTTCACTTATGTTTGTAGCAAACATTTCAAAATCACACACTTTTTTTCTTCTGATAAAAACTCCATGGGTAACCCATTGGCACTTAATCAATGCACAGTAAATGAAGAGGTTTAAATTATCTTTATATTCTGATGGATTCTGAATTAGTATTTATCTTTGTTAAGTTAAACATTCATCTCAAGTTGAAGATTTAGGCATCAATAAATGAAGCTCAATAAAATGTGTGTGCAGATTACTGACAAAAGACCAATTGGGTAGTAGCTTCTCCAGGAAATGCATTTAATTAGATTTTATAAAAAACAGCATATCCTATGAGATTTATAATGTCTATTAAATAAACTATTTAAGGGAAGTCACCTATGTTTACCAAACATAAAATAAAAAATGGTAAAATAAAAAAGCAAGCAGCATACTCTTAAGAGTTTTTGATTATCAAATGAAATAAAAGTTAGAATTACTTCTTGTGACACAGAGAAGACTTAAATTTTGATATTCTGGGATTAATAAAGATAATATAGCAATATGCCCAAGGAACAAGATATTCTTTAGTTGATTTTAAGTACTGCAGTTTTATTTTCTCAACCAGCAGTTTTAAATTATATTTTACGGAGACTGCAGTGGACTCATTAACTACAGTATATATAAAAACAAAAACAATCTATTAAAATAGGCATTTTTATAGATAGCAAACTAGAGGGAAAAAAAAGCGAAACAGAATTTTCTACATTGCAGATTGCCCCAATTCACAATGCTAATTAAAATTGATACCATTCTTCTTTAATGAATTTTTTCTAATCCTTCTATGAGAGACTGCAAGCAAATGCTAATAATCAAATGAGTGATTTCATAATTTTGTTTTGAAGTACTAACTGAGGTTTAAATAAATTTACAGTGGCATCACCTTAGAATACAGTTTACTTACAATGGTTCAACTTGCTTCAATTTGCGAGTGACTGATGTTGAAGAAAAAAGACAAATTAGTTCTAATTTGAAAAGACTTCCTAATTTAGCCAGTAAGAATTTTCACCAAATTATAACACTTTCATAAACATTTAGTCATTTGAAATTTTTGCTCTGATTACATAAATTGTTGCAAAATAGGCCAGTTTAGATACTTGTTTTACTCTTACATTTATAATAGCTATATAAACATGTTATATTTATATAAATTTATGTATATTTAAAATAATATTTGCATATGATATTTATAAAAATAAGAAAAACCTGAAAACTCAGAACATAAATAAAACTATCCACTAAATTCTTCCTATGTGGTCTTCCTGAAAATAATGTTTACATTGAGTACTTTCTGACTATTATATTCCTGGAAATCCCTTCACCAAGGGTTTCTTAGCTACTTAAAGGTGCACTATAACTACTATTGTCCATCATCTTTAATCTACATCATTGTCTCCCATCTTAATTTTCAGTCCTGTGGTCTATTGGGCAGTGTGGTTGGTTTGTCTGTAATTTTGTTGGTTTGTCTAAAATATTAATGAATATAAATAAATTTACAGTGTATATAATATTAATGTATGTAAAAAAAATCTTCAAGGAAGTATGTTTAGAGAAAAACGGATTTCTAAGCATCATGCCTAGAGATGGTAATTCAGTTCTGGAGGTACCCAAGAATTCTGCATTTTAATATGTATTCCAGGTGGTTGTGTTGTAGGTCCACAGGTGAAATTTTAGGGACAATGTGGATACTTAGGAAGTATAGGAAGGAGTTGGGCAAGGGAAATAAGTTAAAGAATGTGTTGTTTTGTGGTCAGTGGTTCTCAAATTTTCATAGTAGAGAGTTGTTCTGTTCATCACCTGGAACACTACAATTAATGGAAATCTGAGCATTTAGAACAGCTATAATTTGTGAGAAAGAGATGGACCATCACTGGTTTTCCTTGTAATTTGACCAGGGAGTCTTAGAGCTATGTCACAGGACAAAAGAATTTAGTTGCAATCATCAGCTTCTGATTGTCATGTTAGAGCTGGTGCAAAAGGCCATTAATCTTAGTTGAGTGAGCATTTTGCCAGACACAGCTCTCCTTTTCCATTTCATTCTGTTAGTATCTGTGCATAGCCTAGTCAGGAATTGCAAGTACAACAGCTTGGACAGTTGAAAGGGAGTGATGCAGTCACCATATAGGAAACTAGGGACATTAATAAATATCATTGATTGACCAAGCTTGATATGCAAAAATTTGCTATTACGGAACATTTTGAGGTATAAAGAGAAAAGAACAGTCTTTGAAGGCAACCGAGTTTAGAATTAAATTATGGTTTTATCTGTTACTAACATTCTGACCTCAGAATACTTATTCTGAAAGTCTCAATTCATCTGTGAAATGGGGAAAATAATGTTTATTATGCTAGACAGTTCTGAGGATTAAAAGAGGTAAAAACATTGAAAAATTGTTTAAAGGGCCTGGAAAAAGATGCATGCATACATAGATGTGTGTTTTTCCTTTCTTGCCTCAATTCATTTGCTATGATCACATTTTGAATCTCTTTTTTCAATTTTAGCTTGTATGTCTATATCTCTTTTTCACTCCCATTCAAAAAAACCAAATATTTGTGGTGTTCCCAAAGTGATAGGGACTGATCAGAATACAAAAGGAAATTGAATTGTAGCCTGTTATAAAAAGGAAGATTTTTAATACTTATTTTCTTTTATTAAACAGTATTTATTTTTCCTTTTGATCACATTTGAAGCAAACATTCAAAAAACCCAGTTATCATTTATAACTATTGAGTATTGTTAATTTTATGTAGATCTTATTAGAAAATCATAACATACACTTAAACATAATTTTACTTTTTTTGCTGAGGAGCACATAATTTATTATGATAAATAATTTTCTAGATGTACTTATTTTTATAAGATTAAGCCCCACTACCTCACTCATCAGTTTTATTTTGAGATTTTTCACTTGGAGTTTCCATAGTTTGAAATAACGTAGGTTTCATTTTTTGTTTTAGATATAGATCTCCTTTAGGTAGATGATCTTATTCTGTTTTGTGTTGCTCAGAGCTATTTAATAACCACTATAGAGAATGACACTAAAAACCACCCAAAAACACTGCACACTGGGTAGTTCAGATTAAGAACTAAATTGTTAGAAGTTTGTATTATGAAAGTTGAATTTTAATACCCTAAGAGACAAAATTTGAGGTGTGAGTTTATCTTAAATCATTGTCAAGTGAATTTAGTTACTGACGTGGGCAAAGGCTTTCATCCGAAGACAATTTCAGTTTCTTAGATTGTCCTATTAAATTGAGTGCCCCACATTATTGCTATGATGAGTTTCCAGTATATTCTTAATACAAGGGAGACTTTAAAAGATAATCATCTGATATGATACATAAACCACTTCAGGTATTAATGTACAAGTACAATTATAAACTGGCTTGAGGATTTGGAATTCCGTTTTTCAAGAAAAATTATTTATTTATTTATTTGAGAGAGAGAGAGAGAGAGAGCACAGGGGAAGGGGCAGAGGGGAAATGAGAGAGTCCCAAGTAGACTCCTTGCTGAGCCTGGAGCTCCATGTGGGGCTTGATCCCATTACCCTAAGATCATGACCTAAGCCAAAATCAAAAGTCTGACGCTGACCTGACTGAGCCACCCAGGTGCCCCTGGAATTCCATTTTAACTCTTTAATGTAGTTCAAATACTCTTGATTTAAAATAAATCATCATTTAAAGTTAAATCATATGTTAGAATATCTAAAATCAAATTCTATAATGAAAAGAGCTAAACTATGGTACTGAAATGATAATTTTTTTTTTTAAGATTTTATTTATTTATTTGAGACAGAGAGAATGAGAGACAGAGAGCACGAGAGGGAGGAGGGTCAGAGGGAGAAGCAGACTCCCCGCCGAGCAGGGAGCCCGATGTGGGACTCGATCCCGGGACTCCAGGATCATGACCTGAGCCAAAGGCAGTCGCTTAACCAACTGAGCCACCCAGGCGCCCTGAAATGATAATTCTTTACTCTGTCTTCAGAATACACAAAATAACACAATAGCTGTGAGTGAAATTATAATATAGATTTCAAAGTACCAAGAAAGGAATCAAAAAAAATTTTTTAAAGATTTTATTTATTTATGTGAGAGAGAGAATGAGAGAGAGAGAGAGTACATGAGAGGGGGGAGAGTCAGAGGGAGAAGCAGACTCCCCGCTGAGCAAGGAGCCGGATGCGGGACTCGATCCTGGGACTCCAGGATCATGACCTGAGCTGAAGGCAGATGCTTAACCAACTGAGCCACCCAGGTGCCCCAGAAAGGAATAAAAATTTAAATAACAACAGTATAAAGTGAAAAATCGGAGTGCACAGAAAATCAGAAGCAAGCTGTAGTATTATAAAAATCTCTTTTTTTTTCTTAATCTGGAAACAATTTTTGTTATGGTGTATCATTTTATCAATTGCAGGCAGTTCACAGACTCATGATTCCATGTTTCATCTTCTGTGATTAGTCAGAGTTTATGAAAAAGGCACAGAAAGCACAAAGAGATCAACACCGATTGACCGCTGACCCCTTGCTTTATGTTTCTCACCACCCATCGCGCACACACAGCTACCGTGTTTGCCAGGGACAGGCCATCGAGGGACTCTGTGTCTGAAACCCGTTCCTGCTATGATGATTGCTCACACTGCCTGATGACTCGGACGCGAGTTCTGGCTCCAACTCCAGCTCTGAGCTGGCTTCCGACCCACTGGCAGGGACTCTGACGGCACCTGAGCCCTGCTTGTGCCAATATATCTGACATGTTCAGAGCCAGCTTCTGGCTGGTGAATCTGCAATTTAAATAGCAGGCTTTTGTACACATTAGGAAATTAAACACAGGACTTGTCAGCAGTGTTGCTTCATTTAAAACAAAATATTAAAAAAAAAAATTTGTGAAATTAGGGTAGGCCCAAGTAGGTAGATCTTGTCTGAGTGGTGACTTCTTTAAGCAAATGGATAGGCGTTTATTACATTTGTATTCTCTATAATAAATTTCTCTGGTCCCTGAGTTTAAAAAAATATCCATAGCAAAGAACATTAACTTTAAAAACTCTGCTAAGAATGGTTCTTTCTTTTTTTTCTCAATTCATGTCGCCAGCTTCTAAAATGTCTGCATAATTTGTCAGGCCATTGTAAGAAGTGATGTAATCCCTGACTGTCTTATGAATTGTGCTGGTAGAGAGACAGCTAGTGACCTAAAATGGTAGGAAGTTAAAATAAATGTATTTGTGAAATATTTAACCATGAAACCATTTCTTAAAAATAACATGGGCTTTAATTATTTTCCACTCCTTTTAATCTGGAAAATTAGTAATTTAAAAAAAAAAAACAAGTGTGACTATATGTGATTTGTTAATAATCTAGTTCAACAATTTATATTTTTTCATACATGTTCATTTTCAGTATTTGTGCAGTAAGATTATAAATATATTTATTTAGTCAATTCTGCTTTATTTTATATAACATTTCTGTAAGATTTGTAGGCAAATGTAAACTATAATGTAGTTCACCTAATGTCAAAAATGTAATATTTGATTAAAAATATTAAATTGATTTAAAATACTGAAAAGATAAGGATGCCTGGGTGGTTCAGTCCAGTTAAGATTCTGCCTTCGCCTCAGGTCATGATCCCAGGTCCTGGGATGGAGTTCCGCATGGGGCTCCTTGTTTAGCAGGGAGCCTGATTCCCCTCTGCCTGATGCTCTTCCTGCTTGTGCTCTTGCTCTCTCTCTGACAAATAAATAAATAAAATCTTAAAAAAAAAATACCTAAAAGATAAATGAAAATATTTACCATTCTTTCTTGAATTTAAAGATGACATTTAAAAATACTTATATATGTTAATAATAGGAAAACAGTGAATAGAGTTAAAAGAATGTAGGTGTTAGCTAAAATAGTTAAATGGTTTCCAGTAAGCTTCAGAAAATATTGTGTATATCTACATTTTCTTCATTGTAAGAACAAGAAATTTACTTGACTTCATCGAATGAACGTAAGGCTTCAGGGATATCATTTTTTTTAAGATTATTTATTTATTTATTTGAGACAGAGAGAGAATGAGAGAGAGAGAGAGAGAGAGCACATGAGAGGGGGGAGGGTCAGAGGGAGAAGCTGACTCCCTGCCGAGCAGGGAGCCTGATGCGGGACTCGATCCAGGGACTCCAGGATCATGACCTGAGCCGAAGGCAGCCACTTAACCAACTGAGCCACCCAGGCGCCCCAGGGATATCATTTTAGTGTCACTTCACGTCAAGCCAATACATTAAAACCAATGCTCTAAATATTCTAACCCATTCGAGCAAAAAACACTCGCCAAAGTAAAAGGCAATGTAGTTGTACTATAGAATAGTTTCAAAGTAACAGCTATCCGATGGTTAGTCATGTGAATATCTAGAATAAATGAAGAAGTAATGAAATGGAAACATGCAGAGAAACAGAACTCTGAATATGCTTAAATCTGTACAAATAATAGTCAATTTGTAAATAACACAGATTCATCTATCAGTGGACAACTAGTATTTTTAGAAAAGGAAAGAGTCTTAATATAAAATCAGTTTCTTCTGTTTTTTTTTCCTTTTGTTTTGTTTTAAATTTCTTCCCTAGATCTGTTTTGATGGAAAGAAGATGAGTGATTCTACTGAACATCTGTAATACCCAGCTGCACACTGGCATTTGGGTAAGATTTGATTGATGGCGTACTTGCATGTAGATTTACAAATGTGGCCCAAGGCCAGTTACCCCTTATTTTGACAATGAAACACTGTAATCCTTAATATTAAGTGTTTACTGGAATGGGGAACAAGAATGCAGTTTCTAGCAACATGCAGAGAATAGGAATTGGTAAGTTAATCAGTGTTACAACCCCCCCAGAGGTCCCAAAGCTTATAACAGATATTCCACCCATGAAATGGCAGCTACTCATTAGTGTAGAACAGTTGCCTTAAAAAAGCCCACTAGTGCTATTATGCTGGTGCTGCCCATTAGATACTCTCAAAAGTTCTGTTTTATCTATTAGTCTCGTGTTTTTGTTTTTGTTTTTCTTAGGAGTTTAGGTTCTCTCTTTGTTAAATTCAAAAACACATGCTAAGGTGGAGGAATATACCTGTTTGATTAGAAGCTCCTGAAATAGCACATCAAAAACCTGATGGTCTGAAAAATGTTTACGAGCCTAAGAGCTGCTCCAGAGCATTAAACAGATTTTTTTTAACATTGCCTAAAATCTGTACATTTGTCTGCATAAGAAAGAAAACCTTGTGAATTCTATGTTTAGACCCATTTGAAATTAACTGGAGAGATTTCAACTGATATCTTGTACTTTGTCATTGTCAGAAAAGGAAAGGTGAAGTGCATGTTAACCTCCTGAGATCACTGAAATTTTTGGAAATTTGCTTTTACTTTTGTCATAGAAAGTTTTTCCTGTCTATGGAGCAAAATTTCCATCACATAATTTTATTTATTTATCTATCTATCTATCTATCTATCTATCTATCTATCTATCTATCTATCTATCTATCATCTATCTATCTATTTATTTATTTATTTAGAGAGCATGGATGAGCCGGGGTGGGGGTGGGGCAGAGGGAGAGGGAGAAAATCTTAAGTAGATTCCGTGCTCAGCATGGAGTCTGACTGGGGGCTCCATCTCAGAACCCTGAGATCATGAACTGAGCCGAAATCGAGAGTCAGAGGCTTAACCAACTGAGCCACCCAGGCACCCCAGTGATTTCTTTTTTTTTTAAGATCGGCTTACCAGGAGTATTACTTGTTTGACAGGAGAAAAAAGGTATTCTTAACAACTTTACTTATGTCAATAATGGCCCACATTCTTCATCATTATTTTGGTTTAACAACTATACTTATGTTAATAATGGCCCATATTCTTCATCATTATTTTTGGCTTGTATCCTCATATTGTCAAGGATACCTCTTAGTCCTCATAAACAAGTGACTCATTTTTTTTTCCTGTGTGTTCTCTCTGGCAGTTTACTTTATTGGACATATTTTGCTATTCTTATTTCTAGTTTATCTTGCTTTTTTATACTTTTTAATAATATTGATTATAGTAATAATATAACTTCATAGTTGCATAGTTCTTTTGATTGAGCAAAGTTATTTTTAAGCAGTTATTTAAAATTAGTATCATAGCAATTGTGTAAAATATATAGGATTAGATTGTTTATTCAAACTAGCCCTATAACTGGATCAAGTTTGCCAGCTAGATAGTAAGTAGTAACAGAGCTGGGGTTGGAACCCTGAAGGCATAACTCAGAGCTTAAAGAATTTTCCATGCTCACTTTTGCTACTTCTGACTTCCAAAGCATGCTTCATATTCCTTTTCTACTCACGTACAGTATGTTATATAACTTTACTAAATATAGGCAAGAAGTTCTATTAATCATCAAATCTGATCAGAGAAACTAAATGATCAAAACTATGAAATTAGACTCTAAGATTCAGTGTCTATAAATATAAATATACATAAACTGGTGAAACAAAATTATTGTTAAAAAGTGAGAGAAAGGAAAAAAATCTGGGGTCATTCAATTATCTTCAAATTCTGATTGGCAATATAAATAACTTTTAGACATTAAAAAGAAAGGCATAAAATGCCAACACTTATTTAGAGAAAATAAAGCTGAAATGCAAAATCCCAATATGCTATATAAGACAAAGGTACTAAACAAAATAATTAATGATAATAGTAAATATGCACTCATAAATACAGAAGGACATTTAAGAAAGACTTTTTATAAGAGTCCCCAAAAACATATAGGATGAAAATGAATAATGTTAATACACATAATCATCTCATTTGATAGTGCAATGAAATCTTGACTTCTAAAAGTAACAACAATCATGAATTAAGGTGAATAATACAAAGTAGAATAAGTAAACCAAGTAATATTTGCTGCAATTATTTTTTATGAAGTTATTCTAGCTCATTCTCATAGAGAAGTGAAAACAAAACTGTATCCAGAATAATATAATTGTATGGACCTTAAATAAGAAAAAAGAAATCTCTGTAATAGTAAAACAAATTTATGTGTTAAATAAAGGTTAAAAATATATATATCAGATACTGAGATCGAATACTTTGCACTTTTGCACTTGAAAAATGCCAGGCTTATTTTATTGCAATTACTTTTTGTAGGCCCATTGCTTCCACATTTCAGTTGTCATGATAATGTTAATTGTATAGCATCCATCATAAATGTAAAAGGGCAAACACCATGGTCCATTTGAAGAAGAGAGTTCAATCATTTACAGGAAAAAAACCCAAATCCTGAAGCCTATTTAAGCCATATGTAGAATTCTTTACTCTTAATCACAAAACCGTCTTGTTCATTCCCTCAATCTGAGACAATGAAAATACAGAATTTTGTGTTGTTTCCAATTAAGGTTTGAAAATTTAAAAAACACTGATAAGTAATTATAAATGACTGAGATGTTCTACATCTGCAGCATGAACACTTGATATGTTCTAAAATTATCTATAGATAGATTGTTCACATCAGTAATGTTCGCTTTCTGATTCAAAACTGCTTCCAAAATTTGGAATTTGAATTGTAGCCTACATCAATCAAGACAAATAACAAAACTGATTTATTAACAGTATCATTTCATCATGACATTTTCTCTTTTTGTCTTAATCCTACTAAAAGTGTGTAAATCTACTAGTAGAAAAATGAGCCATTGATAAGTGTTAGCAATAGGATAATTATATGTACAAAGCCAGAATTTAAAACAAACTTGAAAGGGAGGAGGTGGAGGAGGAGAAAGAATAAGAGAACAATGAGGAGAACAAAGGTTAACAATTAAGTGAGGACAGAAACAATGTAGTCAGATTTGGACTTGGAATACAACAGAGTTGAATGTGAGTGAATGCCTATGCTATTGATTTATTCATTTACAAAAATAATTATGAAGTATGTTTAAATATTGGCAAGAATGTAACTACAATACAACAAATTATTTCGCCATTATTTATTAAATGAACCTAATTACCAGTCTTAATTTGTTTCACATTTATTAATGAGACATAGTGAAGGGTTAATTTTATTAGTAACTTATATAAAGGGCAACTTAAGTATGTTTGAGAGTATTATTCTTAACAAGAATAGGTTATTTTTTATTAACATTTGGATGAATGTTCTTTTGTTCTGTTTGACTGTCAGCCTTGATGGAAAAGATCATCCATTTTCAATGGTGAACAATTAACTCCTCTGGTATAGAGCTTGGCTCCTTTCCTTAAGGTGAACACACACATACACACACCACACACACAAATACTAGGGAAATGATGCTATGAACAAAATCAGCCAGCAGTCAGGGTCAAGAGACCCCCTAAATTTTTTTTTTATTAATTTCTTGATTATTTGGGTCATGTTCTTACCTTACCTCAGAGATTCAATACCCTCTAGTTGGAGGTGCTTGGACATTTCTTAGGACCTCACATTCAGAACTCCTAAGCTGATTAAAGTTATAATTCAGGTTCTCTGGCTCCAGAGAGTCTGTCCCACTTCTAACACAAGATGCATAATTTAGAACCTTTGTAATGTTTAACTAGTATCATATGAGAAAATGGGCCTTGATATAGGGAGCTGGTACATAGCTCATAACATGATTTTTCTTCCTTTTTTCCATGGGAAATAGCTACCCCATGATATTTTAACATAATGTAATAAATGGTCATCGATATAAACATAATTGAGCTGGGTAGTTACTGTTTTCTTCTGAAATGTCATTGCCAATAACATTTTCTCCCCTTGCATTTCTTTTCCTCATTCTCAGAGAATCAAGGACATAACTATGTAATATCATGCATTTGAATAGGAAGTGTGCTGTTAAGTACCAAATAATGTACAAATTTTGTATACATTTCCTTCAATTAAAATTGCTTTGGAAATATTTCATATATATAAAAGATGGGTGGAATGCTACTGCACCACATAATATCCAAGTTACATGGTCAACATCACTATGCATTACCTATTTCTTGAAACTTTCTGAAACAAAATTTTGCGTATCTTTTTTTCTCTTGCTCTTCTCTTTGCCTCTCCATTCCTTCTTTCATTTCTTTCATTAAATGTTTTTCTAACATACCCCTTTTTTCTGTTAAGTAGATCATTAAAAAGTCCTGCTCTCCTCTTACTAAATTTTATCTTTCAGGAGTCACCTTAAAGACGAATACATATATTTTAATGTACAGTCTTTTGGGGAGTATGTGAAGGGGTAGGAAACACAGGAGACTCTCTGGCTTTTTCACTGCTCCTCACTTTTATCCGTGCACCGTCAATAGCTTTGACGAAGCTGTTCTCACTTAGCACCATATTTAATTACTTTTTGAAATGCAAAGACTTTCTTTTCAGAAAAAGATTACCATCTCTATGTAAGTTTTTACTCTTTGAAATATGTGAGTTACTTTCTAAGTAGTGGTGTCTTTGGTATCACTACAACTCAAAAGTAGAATCTAGGTTATGCAGAATATCTTAGGTAAGAAAGTGGCCAGTATTTGGCTCCAGCCAAATTTTCTGTCTTTGTTTTCGTATTCTGTATGTAGAAAGAAAACAAAGCCTTCAACAAGAAATCTGTTTTGTGGGTGTCAGTACCTTGAAAGCCAAATGGTTACAAGCTGTTCAGAAGCTTCAATCCTACCCATGAATGCTTTCCCCAACACTCTGGTCAGCCCCAATCTGCAGAATTATGTGCAATAGGCTTAGTGTGGGGACTGCTCATTCACAGGGCAAAAAAAAAAAAAAAAGTGTTATTGTTGTTGTTTTTTGTTCATGTTCAGTCTCAAATGAATAAAGGATTAAAAATAGCTTGGTGGGCTATAAGAAACAGAACTAGGTATTCGCTGCAGCTGTGCCGGTAACTAATTATATAATAGGGCATGTGTCACTTTAACCTCTCTGGCCCTCACTTTCTCATTTGCAAAGTTAGAGATATTCCTCTTGATTAAAATATATGATACTGAAGTTTTAAAATCAGAAAGCCATTTCTCTTTCTTCTGTGACTAAATTTGTAGCAAGATGGGGCTAAGGGAAAATTCTGCCTTTGTTAGGGAATCACACTGGTATTTAACCACCACAACTCCCGCGCTCCTCCAGCCACCACCAAAGCTGCTATAAAACCTAGTTTGTATGGCTAATTTTCTCTCACTCTGGAACGTTTGTTTCTGACCACAACTGATTGGATCATGAATAGATATCCATCCCAAGAACAGTCAATCCACATCCCTGGCAGTAGCCCTAGTGGCCTAGAGAGAAAAGATAAACTATATGGATTGATTTTTGTCTAAGTATATAATGAGAGACTGGCACAATTAGAACTTGTTGAAGCTGGGGTGCCTGGGTGGCTCAGTCGGTTAAGTGTCTGCCTTCGGCTCAGGTCATGATCTCAGGGTCCTGGGATTGAGCCCTACAGTGGACTCCCTTCAGGGGGAGTCTGCTTCTCCCTCTTCCTCTGCCCCCGCCCCCCACCGGCTTGTATGAGCACACACTTTCTCTCTCAAATAAATAAATAAAATCTTTCAAAAAAAAAAAAGAAAGAAATTGTTGAAGCTTAAAATGATCTGGGAAGGATCATGGATCATGGTGACTAGGCCCAAATGTATCAGGAAACTGAATATGAATAAGATTAGGAAGCAGCAATTCTGATAAATAAACCTATGAGATATAGAGAAAAACAGAAAGTACTACGTAAGACAAATTGTAAGTAATAATGGAGAGCAGAAAAAAATATGTGTCCATTTGCCTGTAGTAGGGTCCTCTTTATGGTTCCTCTTCCTATGTCTCAATTTTTCATTTTCTGCGGTTCTCTTTGTGGATACCCTTATAATAAATCTAATATTACTTGAGCCTGCTAAATAGTTACAGTCTTTAATCCAAAGACCTTACATGAAGGAAATCATTACATGATGTGTAAATAGCAAAATGACTTCATATTCCCATATGTTATTTACATTTTAGAAGAGAATCTTATTAATTTCAGTATGTTTACAATTGGAGGAGTATTTAGAAGATATTTTGAAAACTTAGAAGATTCCACATGAGTATTACCTATCCAGATCCCAGCCTCTTATATCCTCAATAACAGCAACAAACTGGACAAGAAATCCTCTTCACAATACTATTTTCAACCAAAGCAAAATGATATTTATATTGTTTTCTTGAACTTGTTGATTTGATTTATACATTTCCATGTACTTCCATTAATACAAACATGAACATGTACTCAAACTTCATCTTCATGATCAAGATGCTACCTATTAACAAATATATTTTTTTTCCATTTTCACCATGCCTAACCTTTAAATTAAATTACCCAAAGAAGATATAAATTCAAGAAAGACCATAAGAGCTTAGTTAAAAAACTTTTTAAAATGTCATTTTTATTATTTTTAAAAAAGAAAGCCATGCTTTCTATACTGTACTGCATCTGGGCATAAAACTTAATGATGTTCAACAAACAATGTTGAATTTTTTATTCTAGAAAAAAAGTAACATATATAAGATAATATAAGAGGTGGATTTAAAAAGAAGCCTGTTTGATTCAAATATACATCAGTGTAGACTTGGCATTATATATGCAAAGACATAAAAAGCAGAGATTGAAGCAGGGTCCAGAGTTTACTTGGAGAAGATTCTTGACCTTGTTCAGTTTCCACCAATACCCTCTGCCCCAAACTAAAATAAATAGAATCTGCATTTTGTTATGTAAATACAGCTTCAATATAAGCATTCCAGTTATCCCTCAACCATTTGTTGTTACATTTTCCTTCCTAAAGAGAATACCTGATGTTAACCACCGAGCCCAGACAGAAGGGATGTCTGAGAATCATCTAGGAATGGCTCTGGACCACACTTGAAAGTAGATGAGGTGGCTTTTAGTTGTCCCCATTTCCCTTTTCGTCCTCCTCTCCCTTGGCTTCCGGTGCAGCTGCCTCCTAGGTTTCTGTCCAAGGTACCACCATCCTAATCCTTTCCTTCTTCTTACTGTTGTTATTATTTTTCCTTTCTCCATCCTTTTCCCCACTGCTTAGACTTCTCCCCCACCACCTGGGTTATTAAATTTCCCCTAATGAAATTACCTCTACTATGTAGAATTAGTTCCTAAAGTGTCAATTAACTGGTCAGATAAATGAAGAAGGCTAATTCTCTCTCAGGTGACTGAGCGTTTCCTGGGGGGGAAAAAAAAGATCTTTTTCGTCAGATCCATGTCTAACTCCATCATAAAGGAGTGTGATAAGTTTCAAATCACACAGAATTTTCAAGTTATAGAGTCTATTTCCTAACATACTCCAAAAATAAATAGTTACCCCAAAAGAAACAGCCTATGGTTTGAGTTTTAAAGTTTAAGATACAAATGGAATCCTATCCTATAGACAATCATATTCCTGGATAGCTTTGCCCTGAGATTTGTTTCTCAGAATTGCTGTGTCCTGCTGTGTATCACAGCAGGGACAATCACTGCAGGCTACATTTCTCAGGCTCCATGTCACCTGGTTTCCATCTGGATTTGGTCAATGGCAGACATCAGCAGGGAAGTAGACAGTGAATGAAAGGGAAAATCCAGGGTATGTGCCTCCATCTCTGTCTGTCTAAAGTGGTTTCTTTTCCTACTACTGTTCTTCTTCTAAGCCTCCATATGGCTCCAGGAAGGCCCTCCATGGTTCCAGCTTCTCCCAGCTGATTCTGATCCCTGAACTCTGGTGCCATTACCTCTTCCATTTGTCACTTAGTCTTAGGAATGGTAATAGTATTCTGCCTCTTAATCTCTGAGTCACCCTACAGATTTCCTGTTTTGTGTCTCAGTTCTTTCATTACCTGTGTAACCAGTTTCTTGCATTAAATACTCTCTGATTATAGTATCAGGTGGTATCCTGATATTCGCAGGATGTGAAGTCCTAGAGATAACGATATCTAGCTATTTATTCCATAAATTGGCTCTGGTTATTAAAATTTTCAAATAAATGTGAGATGGGCAAAGAAGATGAGACTTCAGTTTGTACAGTTGCTCCTCTAATTTATTTGTCTGAAAACTACCAGATGGGAAAATCTACCAAATACCCATTTGTTATAATGTCAGTCTGACAAAACAAAGCAACTAAATCCCTTCATAGGAAAAGTAGTGCTTTTTTTGTTTTTTGACACCAACTGATTTTTTATTATGAGTGATGATCAAATAAGTAAAAGGAGCAAATGGCTAATGGAACAATTGGATAATAGAATGTCAATTTCCCTTAATGCTTGACTTGACATTATTTAACAAATATTTATTGAACAACTAGTCTGTGGCAAGTGTTGTGCTCAGCCTAAGGACAGAATAATGAATAAGGCACAAAACTTGCCCTGTAGGACTTCAGCCTAGTATGGGAGACATATGTATAAACAAATAAACATTAAATTCTTAGTAATTAGGAAAAATGCAAGTTGCCAATATCAACCAGAGAAAGTAGTACTAACTCTTGGTGGGTAATGTATAAAGGAGTTAACCAGGAAATGTTTTCTGAAGAGGTAATGTGATAGTTAATTTTATATGTCAATGTGAATAGATCACACGATGCCCAGATATCTGGTTAAACATTATTTCTGGGTGTGAGGTGTTTCTGGACAAGATTAGCATTTAAATTGGTAAACTGAATAAAGCAGATTCTCCTCCCCAGTGTGGGTGGGCATCATCCAATCCACTGAGAGCCTGAATAGAAAAAAGTGTGGAGGAAGGGAAGCTTTGCTCTCTCTCTGACTGTTAAATTGGAACATTGATCATCTCCTGCCCTCAGTGCTCCTGGTTCTCAGGACTTCAGACTGGGACTGGAATCTACATCACGAGCTCTCCTGTTCTCAAACCTTCGAAGGACACCACCAGCTTTTCTGGGTCTCCGGTTTGGAGACAGCCAATCATGGGACTTCTTAACCTCCATAATCTCATGAGCCTCATTATATACAGAACAAATGAATAGGTGAAGAAATAAATAATAAATAAAATTAGAAAAATGGAGGAAAGATAGGTACTTAGAAACATATAGGTATTAGAGACAGAACTAATAGGAGATATACATATATATAAAATGTATGTAAATTATATATCACAAGTTATATACTAATTACATAATTATATATAATAAATATATTAATTATAAATTATGCATATATATTTTTTTCCTCTGGAGAACACTGAGTAATACAGGAAAAATCTAGGTAATATATTAAAGGATCAATATCATTCCAAGCCAAGAGCCATGTTAGAGAACTAGGTGGGAGCCAAATAATGAAAGGGTTTGTGTACCCATGTAATGAGTCTTGGATTTAATACATGCCGAAGAGTTCATTAAGAGCTGTAAGTAAGAGATAAACATGATCAAATACATGATTTTGAGGAATATAATGAAGGAAGTATGGAAAGAATGAAACTGGTTAAGAAATTGATATAATCTAAACATACTTCTCTTGACCTCAGAATCATGAGAACATGAACTAAGGCAATTGCGTTGGAAATTGGGAAGAAACAATGTGTTCAAGAAATATTTAGAAAGTAAAGTTGACATGGTATTGTGACTACTTTGATGTGTTATGTTAGAGAATAATGAAAACTACTTAGATGATACCAATTTATTCAACTATTTCAAAATCTATCACTAGATAGGTAATGTCCTTGAATTGGAAATCGAATGGGAGTTAAAAGTTTACAATAAGCTCAACACAGATTAAATTGTTTCCAGTTTTACCAAATGGTGAATGGAGGCAGCATAACAAATTGGTTAAGAGCAGGGATTCTGGAGCCAGAATCTCTGGCTTTGAACTCAGGATCTGCCAGAAAATAGTAATAGCTATATGTTGACTAGATGAATGATTGAATGAGTAGGTGAATAAATCATTAATAAAAGTAGATAAATTAGAGGAAAGATAGGTATTTAGAAACATATAGGCATTAGGTATCTTAGGTTTCTGTAACTCAGCTTTTTTATCTGTGAAATGGGGATAGAAATAGGACCTCCTTGTCAGAGTTGATAATATATCTCAAGAGGTTGGAATAGAGCCTAACAAGACATTATCATCATCATTCTACCTTTAATATTTGCACTAGCGTGCATCTGCTAAGATGTCATTTCCAAGAACATAAGGATTTTTGTCTATTTTGTTGATAAAGAATCTAAGTGCCCAGAACAGTGCCTGGTAAATAGCAGATGCTCAATAAAGATGTATTAAATGAAAGAGAGAATACTTCTAGTTGGCACATATATTTTTATTTCTCCTTTAACAAGCATATCATGCCTAGCATATAACATGCACTGTCCTCAGCACTTCAGAGGACACAGCACATTTAATCCTCAAACCAACCTTACAAGACAGCATATTGCTCCCTTCTCGTAGATGCGGACACTAAGGCACAAAGAGTTATTGTTACCTATTGTCTTAGTCATTTGGGTATTCTATAACAGACTGGGTAGCTTATAAACAATAAAAATGTATCTCTCACATTTCTGGAGGCTGGGGAATCCAAGATCAAGTCATAGCAGATTTGGTGTCTGGCAAGGGCCCATTTCCTGATTCATAGATGGCCTACTTCTTGCTGTGTTATCACGTAGCAGAAGAAACAAAGGAGCCCTCTGGGGTCTCTTTTATAAGGGAATCAATCTCATTTATGAGGGCCCACCCTCAGTACCTAATCACGTCCCAAAGACCCCACCTCCTAATACCAGGACATTGAGGAGGAACTTTTCACAAATGAATTTTAGGGGGACACAAGCTATCAGTCTATACTGCATATCAAAGATCACACAGGGAGCAAGCAGCCAGGCCAGTATCTGAACCCAGACACTGTGGTTCTAGAGTTTTACACAATACTCATAATATCCTACAAAATTGGCTCTAGGGGGCCACAGGGATAGATTGTAATAGCAGTTCCCAAGGAGTGGGTGTCTTTTTGATTTAGACAGAGTAGCCCAACTAGGCTTACTAAAGGATCAAAAAATGCAAAATGACAGTCAGCAAGCCTCTACTGATCTGTCCAGCTGGAATATTTGTTTCATAACTTGAGAAAAATAGCTGTTCTGATTGTACCTGCTATTCAGGGGACAGCAAATATTTCAGCATCCAGCTATTGCTAATCTCATAAAAGCTTTGGTGGGCCTAAATACAAGTCTGCCTGATTTCTTTTTTCTCTAAGTTTGCATTTATCTACACTTTACTTTTTTCCCCTTTTATTTCTTTATAGATCTATTCCTCCTGTTCTTTGTAAACTCTGTGTTTTGTACTATATTCTGCTGGTTTTGTTTCATCTTCCTATACTCTGTTCTATTCATTCAGTCTTCCACATTCAGACTTCACCTTTACTGTTAATATTCATATTTAAGTCTTCTTGTAGTTGTTTTTATGATTTTCTTGTTTGTTTGCTTTTCTGTTTTTCTGGTTCTGCATGATAGAGATTATTTATAAACCCCTTGTGTTTTTTTGGCATTGCTAAGAGTTTGAAAATTTCCCTAGTTCTCTCCCTAAAGTACTTCTGAATCATCTTTTCAAATATTTCTTTGCAGCAAAAAAAAAAAAAGAAAAAAGGAATATCAAAAATTTTGAGTCACATTTTATCTGAAAGATACACTTTGATTTGATGGTGCTTTTCAAGACAAATATGTACCATTCCTGTGTTACCAGCTTCCAGGACTGAAATTTTTACCAAGAAGTTTGTTCCTCTAAAATAGACTATTAAAATAAAGTGATATTAAAAGAAAGGCACTTAAAAGTGCATATGTTGGGGTGCCTGGGTGGCTCAGTCAGTTAATGTCTGACTCTTGATCTTGGCTCAGGTCTTGATCTCAGGGTGGAGAGTTTGGGCCCATGTTGGGCTTCATGCTGGGCTTGGAGCCTACATTAAAAAAAAAAAAAAGTGCATATTAACTTTGGCTGTCTAGTCAGTGTCCTCCAGCCCTCTTCCATCGACATAGTGCCATGGATTAACTATCAGTTTTTCTTAACATTCCCTGAAGAGACTTTCCTAGAGGGAACGTATCCTTTTTGATAATAAGAGGAGTTTAGCTTTGAGGTTATAATATCTTGGTAGCTGTACCTGCTTACATACATAAATACACATGCACCCTCATACACACAGACACATACGTACACATACATACACATTTATGTATATATATCTATATCAATTTGGCAGAGTAAACGATAATCTCTATATCATATTTTAATAGTCATATTATAAATATTATTTAATATATTACATAAATATTTTTAATCTTCCAAACTCTTCTAAAGCATTACATACACATTTTTCAATATGCTTGGATTTCTACAGTGAGTGGTTTATAAAGCAAGGATTTAAATCCAGCCGTGTTCTTATCAAAGTTAACTCCAAATGAATTTTTTGTCTTATCATTCAAACTCTTTGATGAGGAAGGACTAAGTTTATAAAAATCCAACTTGCATGGAGGATTTTTTTCCTGGGGTAGAAAACATAAGGGAGAGAGAAAGCAACTCATATCTTATCCATTATGATCAACAGCCCATGCTAATGGCATTCATTAAGCTAAATGAGCAGGAGAATGAGGACTCAAGCTTTCTAATTGAGGCAGATTTATTTTTAGGATTAAGTTCTCCAAAAATATATTTTCTTTTTTAAAACGCCAAGTGCCATTTTTAGACATATAATTTAAACAGCTGATCATGGGTAGGATATGCTTTAGCCCTTCTGGAAGTATGAAATTATACAAGCACCAGATCATCATTATCATTTTTATAGTTTTATTATGACTATTATTTATTACATGAGTGGATAAATTATAAAAAGCAAAGAAAAAAGGCTCTTCATTAGAGTTAATGACTCATCCTAGCAATTTTGATATTGAGTTAAGTATTTAAGTTCTTTTCTACCCTACATCCTCTCCTGAGTGATTGCATCAGTCGAGTCTAATAAATGCATACTTACAAAAATAATAGCACCTTAGGATAGGATGCTTGGAAATAAATTTTATATATGCTGAGCTATACTATGCTTGAAAGAAAAAAAATATATATATACACATACATGAACACACACACATATATGCAGTATATGTGAAGATTAATAAGCCTAACATAAATAACATAGGTTATTACATTTTATACACAGTAGATTCTATATATTGAAAGTACTTTTATGATAAATACTTATAACCCTTGAGGTATAATTGAAAGATAAATGGACTTGTTATGAAAAGATCTGAATTTAAATTATACTTCCGCTAGTTACTTCCTCTGTTCTATGAGTGAAGTAACTTGTTTTAGACAAATCCTATCACCAAAACATAAACAAATAAATAAAAGCTAGACAAAACATATAGAACAACAATTTGAAAGCACTGGAGAGGAACCAACTCAGGGAGGATTTAAGCATCTATAACCTTCAAGAGAATGGAAGCACATTACAGTGAGTTCCACATTCACCCAGCCTTTTCCTTGAAGACATTTGCCAATTCACTGCACCTCAGAGTAGAACCCAAACAAAGAGTAGTAGTCTCACTGGGCTGAAAGACAATGGCAGGAGTTTAAAGCTGCCAAACTGAATGAGACTTGAGAAGCAAAAATCTTGAAATGAGGGGACTACAATAGTGAATAAAAATACTCTGCAGACAACTCTCTCTCAAGCCGTTTGTCGATTCCTACTCCTGGCATGTGAAAGACAAGACTCAAAAGAAAAGAAAGAAAAAAAAGTAAAACTAAAAATAAAGCCCTGCCATGAATAGAAATTTCACCAGGCACGTAGTTTTAAGGAGACAGAAGTTGAAGGTCAAGCCCAGGAATTTGGAAGCACCTTCTCAAACACCTCACATCTTCTGTTGAATCCAGAAAGGCCAAGCGCTAGAAGTAAAGCCACACCCTAGTTGTAAGGAACATACCCCAGGAGCAAGGACTACAACCTGAAAGTACAACAAAGCTGATAGAGATTAGTCCTACAGAGCTTTAAATCAGCACTCAAAAGAATCAACATTTGGAAGAGATGACACACTGTGGATAACATTATCTGCAATCAAAGGAAATCTAACCCTCTTTAAAGAAAAATAACAATTTCAAGAGTCACTATAATTTTTTTACTCAAAATCTTTAGCATCAAGTTAAAAAATAACCAGGCACGTCAAATACACTTTACCCAGATTCACCAGTTTTTAATATTTTGTTTTATTTGTTTCATCATTTTTCTACATACAATTTTTTTCTGAACAATTTGAAATAAGGTTGCATACATCATACCCCATATACCACTGAATATTTTAATATGAATTCTGTAGGCATAGGGAGCATCTCTTAAGTAATCATATAAATTGATCAAATTCATGAAATTTAACTTTGGTGTTATATTTTCATGTACATTTTACATTCCGTTTTCTATAGTTGTCCCAATAATATCCTCTATAGCTATTTTTACCACAATGGGATCATATCCAGATTGTGTATACATTTATTTGATGTATCTCTTAAATTTCCTTTAATCATGAGAGATCAAATCCAAAAGTTTTTAATCCTTTCTTCATCTCCCAGGACATTGACTTTTTTATTTTTAATAAAATAGGCCTGGTATTTTATTTGAGTTTCCCTCAGATTGATTTTGCTGGTGTTTCCTTGTGTTTAGATTCAGGTTATTTTTTGAGCTGGAAAACTACATAAATAATGTGTTCCCAGGTAATCATATCTAGATACACCTGATGTTTTGTTGACTCTTAGTAATAATCATAATTTTGATCACTTGGTTGAGGTGTTGACTGGGTTATTTACTATATATAAAGTTACTATTTTCCTTTTTGTAATTAATATGTAGTTTTGAGGGAAATAATTTGAGGCTATGTAAATATCTTGTTCTTCATCAATTTTTTCAACTTTAAATTTAGCATCTATTTGATTCTTGCCCTCATTGATTTTTACTGTGATAGTGCAAAAGGGTAACTCTCTAACTGTATTATCCTCATGTATTTATAAGTGGTAGTTTTACTGTGAAGAAGAGTTTTTCTTTTCTTCTTAATTTATCTGTTTACATAGTTTTATAGTATGCATTCATGGGTTTTTGTTTTATTCAATGAGTTATAATTCATTACTGTCTTTATTTAATTAGAGGTTCAAACTGTTTCAGATTTGGCCAGAGTGAACACCCTTCAAGCCGATTCCTGTACCATTTTGGCACACTGACATATGTACTCAGACTTGTTAGCTGTTTGCTTTCTTGTTTGTTTGTTTGTTTGTTTTTAATTTTGCAATATAATCTGGAAATCACTCCATATCAACTTATGGGCTCCAGTATTCTTTTTTTTTTTTAAGTTTTATTTAAACTCCAGTTAGTTAACATACAGTGTAGTATTAGTTTCAGGAGTATAATACAGTGAGTGATTCAGCACTTCCATATCACCGGCGTTCATCACGAGTGCCCTCCTTAATCCCCATCACCTATTTAACCCATCCACCTGCCAGCCTCCCCTCCAGCAACCTTCAGTTTGTTCTCTACAGTTAAGAGCCTGTTCTTGATGTCTCTCTCTCTCTTTTTTTTCCCCTTTGCTCATTTGTTTTGTTTCTTAAATCCACCTATGGGGGAGATCATATGGTATTTGTTTTTCTCCAACTTATTATACTTAGCTCTTATTATACTCTCTAGCTCCATCCATGTCATTGCAAACAGCAAGATTTCATTCTTTTTTATGGCTGAATAATATTCCATCGCATATATATACCACATCTTTATCCATTCATCAGTCGATGGACACTTGTGTCGACCTCAGAGAGCCGGGGACCTGGGCAGTGAAGGAACTGAGAAAGAGACGACAGTATAGCGAGGCACAGGGGACCCCAAGCGAACAGCCCGAGGTGCCGAGGTTTATTTTCCATAGTCTAATATAGCTTCTACAATGACATAGGTCTATAATGATTTACAGAAGGGGCTTAGTAAGGCACATTCTTCCATGTACACAGGGTTAGTTAAGTGAAGCAGTGGGAGTGGAGAAGAGGTAAAGAAATCTGTAACTGGCTGTGATCAATTAATTGTAAACACCATTGTACTCGGACCTTAACACAGGATAAGAGAACAAAGAAGGGAATGCACAGTGTGCAGTTTACAGCTGGCTTCCTATCTACAAAAGATCTTCTGCTGCGTACTTTAGAACAGACCACACACATCCCAAGGGCATTTCACTCTGATCCTTTAGGGTTATTTTTAACCCTGCAATCTCGAGTTTTCTCAGAGATCTCAGAGTCTGAGCGAACATGCGCCAGTGGTCGTTGTGGCGTTCTGTTTCCCACACACTTGGGCTATTTCCATAATCTGACTATTGCAGATAATGCTGCTATAAACATTGGGGTGCATGTGTCCCTTTGAATTAGTATTTTTGTATTCTTTGGACTTATGTATTCTTTTACAGAGCTGCACAGTATTCCATCCTGTGTAGGAAATGGTTTACCAATAAATTTTTTATGTTTGGGTATTCACATAGTTTTCAATATTTTGCAATTGTGTATATATATTTTTATATTATTAAAATTGTATCTTCATGGTAAATTCATAGATGTGAGATGTGCTATGTCAAAGGACAAATGCATAGGTAGTTCTACTAACAATTGCCAAATTCCTTTCCATAGTGGTTATACCATTTTGCATTTCCCCTACAATATATAACAGTGTGTCCACAGCTTCATCAATAGAGTGTATTGTCAAGTTTCTAAATTTTTGCCAAGTTGGTATGTGAGAGGTGGTATCTAAATGTAGGGTTTTTTTTAAAGATTTTATTTATTTATTTATTTGAGAAAGAGAGAAAGAGCACTGGAGAGAGAGAGCAAGCACAAGTAAGGGGCAGAAGAAGAAGCAGGCTCCCCACTGAGCAGGAAGCCTGACACAAGACTCTATCCCAGGACCCTGGGATCATGACCTGAGTTTAAGGCAGACGCTAACTGACTGAGACACCCAGGCACCCCTCCAAATGTAGTTTTAATTTATATAACTCCTTTTTGCATACAAAGTTAAATATATTTTCATATTTAAGACATTTTTATTTCTTTTATGTGACTTATTTTCTAATTTTTGCCTATTTTTAAAATAATTATTGGAAATTTCTTCATTTAAAAACTTCTTTATATATTTGGGATATTACTCTTTGGAGTAATGGAATATATGTTGTAAATATTTTCTTCCAAATTGTCATCATTTTTGGATGTAGCTTATGGTCTTTTTTTCATTGTTTGGTTTGGTTAAGTTTACCATGCAAAAGTGTTTTAAAATTATTTGTATGTGGACCAATTTATCAAATGGTTTTTATTGTATTAGATTTTGAGTTCTACTTGTAAAGCTTTCCTTTACATACAGGATATTAAAAAATTCATGTATGTTTTCTCCTGCTACTTGGATAGGCTCATGTTTTACATTTAGATTTCTGATCCTTTTAGAGTTAATTCTTGCATATGGTGTCAGGAAATAATTAATCATATATTTTCCTAGATGGCAAAAAAATTGTATACAGGCATTTAAATAGGTCCTTTTTGACTCAGGTATTTTGATACCGACATTTTAGTGTAATAAATGTCTTCATATACTTGGCTCTATTTCTGTATTTTCTATTATATTCTGATCTTTTTGTCTCTTCATGAATTAGCACCACATTGTTCTGATTATACAGATTTTTAGTGTATGTTATAATTTATTCTAGGTTCAGTCATCCTTCCCACCCACCTTTTTTCCATAAAATGTATGGTATCAACTTGTCTGGCTTTAGGGGACAAAAAGCTTGCTAGTGTCTCCATTGTCAGAGTCCAACAAAACAATACGTGTTTTCCAATAATGATCCAATTATAATAACCAATTACTTTTGTCCAAGAAATAGATCTGTCTCATTTCTGCTTGCATTAATTGTTGAGAACATGAACTGAATTCAGCTGGAGGCAGTTCTTACAAAATAATCATTAAAATATTAAAACTAAATATCAATAAAAGCAGGAGGGGAAGAATAAAGGGGGGGAAATCGGAGGGGGAGATGAACCATGAGAGACGATGGACTCTGAAAAACAAACTGAGGGTTCTAGAGGGGAGGGGGGTGGGAAAATGGGTTAGCCTGGTGATGGGTAATAAAGAGGGCACGTTCTGCATGGAGCACTGGGTGTTATATGCAAACAATGAATCATGGAACACTACATCAAAAACTAATGATGTAATGTTTGGTGATTAACATAATAAAAAAAATACACACACACAAAAGAATAAACCTCGGGGTCACAGAAAGACCGGGGGTGCCTGAGGGCGGCAGAGCTCCCAGGTATCGGAGTGGGGAAGCCGGCTGCAGAGACAGAGCCAAGGAGCAGGCTCTCAGCTCGGGGTTGCCACAAACCGTGATCTGCGGCACAGTCGGGCCACTGCTCCTGCAGCAGGGACCCAACAAGCGGCAGATCCGGGGAGACTCACCTTCCTCCCCTGGGAGGAGCCGCGCGGGAGGGCACCGCAGGGATCTGCTGGGTTTGGAAGCTCCACCCGGGGTCGGGTGCCAGAGACAGAGGCGCGCGGTCACAGGCCTGGCGAGCACGGGGTGCGGCCGGAGACCAGGGAGACGGGAGTGACTGGCGGCTTTTCTCTGGGGGCTCACTGAGGAGCAGGGCCCCGAGTTCTCGGTTCCTCCGGGGCGGAGATTGGGAGACCGTCATTTTCACTCTCCGCCTCCAAAGCTGTACGGAAAGCTCGCAGGGAACAAAAGCCCCGGAGAGCAAACCCGAGCAGATGACTTAGCCGGGAGGGGGCAAGGGCGGGGCAATTCCGCCTCCGGCAGAGACATTTGGGAACCATGGCAACAGACCCCTCCCCAGAAGATGAGCGAGAACAGCCAGCCAAGACCAAGTTTACCGATCAATGAGAACGGCAGAGCTCCAGCGCTAGGGGACTACTGCACATAGAATTCACGGCTTCTTTAACCATGATTCTTTAGTCTTTTAAAGTTAATTTTTTTAACTGTCTTTTTGTCTTTTTATTTCTTTTTGAATTTTTCTTTTTCCCTTTTTCAACCAACATCTTATCAATCCCTTTTTTTAAAAAAAAAATTTTTATTTTTCATTTTTAGAGTCATATTCTATCCCTTTATAGTAGTTACCCTTATTTTTGGCATATATATATAAGTTGTTCTCTCTTTAAAATTTTGAGATAGTTTCTTCTAATAGATCAAAATATACCCTAAATCTCTAGTGTATGGTTTTGTTCTACTCTCCTGCCTGATCACATTCTCTCCCTTTTTTTTTCTTTTTTTTAAATCCCCTTTTCTTTTTTTCAAACAACTTCTTATCAATTCTTTTTATAAAATTTTTTATAATTTTCATCTTTACAGTCATATGCCATCCCTTCATCATATCAACCCTTATTTTTGTACATATATAAGTTTTTCTTTCTTTAAAATTTTGGGAGGCACTTTCTTCTAACAGACCAAAATACACCCAAAACTAGTGTGTGGCACTGATCTATGCACCAGCCTGATCATATTTGATCATATACGGATCAACAAGGAAATAAAGACTTTAAATGATATACTAGACCAAATGGACTTCACAGACATATTCAGAACATTCCATCCCAAAGCAACAGAATACACATTCTTCTCTAGTGCCCATGGAACATTCTCCAGAATCGATCACATCCTAGGTCATAAATCAGGTCTCAACAGTACCAAAAGATTGGGATCATTCCCTGCCTATTTTCAGACCACAATGCTTTGAAATTAGAACTCAATCATAAGAGGAAAGTCGGAAAGAACTCAAATACATGGAGGCTAAAGAGCATTGTACTAAGGAATGAGTGGGTCAACCAGGAAATTAAAGGAGAATTAAAAAAATTCATGGAAACCAATGAAAATGAAAACACAACTGTTCAAAATCTTTGGGATGCAGCAAAAGCAGTCCTAAGAGGCAAGTATATAGCAATACAAGCCTTTCTCAAGAAACAAGAAAGGTCTCAAATACACAACCTAACCCTACACCTAAAGGAGCTGGAGAAAGAACAGCAAATAAAGCCTAAACCCAGCAGGAGAAGAGAAATAGTAAAGATCAGAGCAGAAATCAATGAAATAGAATCCAAAAGAACAGTAGAACAGATCAACGAAACTAGGAGCTGGTTCTTTGAAAGAATTAACCAGATTGATAAACCCCTGGCCAGACTTACCAAAAAGAAAAGAGAAATGACCCAAATCAACAAAATCATGAATGAAAGAGGAGAGATCACAACCAGCACCAAAGAAATACAAACAATTATAAGAACATATTATGAGCAACTCTTTGCCAGCAAATTAGATAACCTGGAAGAAATGGATGCATTCCTAGAGATGTATCAACTACCAAACCTGAACCAGGAAGAAATAGAAAACCTGAACAGACCTATAACCACCAAGGAAATAGAAGCAGTCATCAAAAATCTCCCAACAAACAAAAGGCCAGGGCCAGATGGCTTCCCAGGGGAATTCTACCAAACATTTCAAGAAGAATTAATACCTATTCTTCTGGAACTGTTCCAAAGAATAGAATGGAAGGAAAACTACCAAACTCATTTTATGAGGCCACCATTACCTTGATCCCCAAACCAGACAAAGACCCCATCAAAAAGGACAACTACAGACCAACATCCCTGATGAACATGGATGCAAAAATTGTCACCAAAATACTAGCCAATAGGATCCAACAGTACATTAAATGGATTATTCACCACGACCAAGTGGGATTTATCCCTGGGCTGCAAGGTTGGTTCAACATCCGCAAATCAATCAATGTGATACATTAATAAAAGAAATAACAAGAATCATATGATCCTCTCAATAGATGCAGAGAAAGCATTTGACAAAGTACAGCATCCTTTCTTGATCAAAACTCTTCAGAGTATACGGATAGAGGGTACATACCTCAATATCATAAAAGCCATCTATGAAAAACCTACAGCGAATATCATTCTCAATGGGGAAAAACTGAGAGCTTTCCCCCTAAGGTCATGAATGCGGCAGGGATGTCCACTATCACCACTGCTATTCAACATAGTATTAGAAGTCCTAGCCACAGCAATCAGACAATGAAAAGAAATAAAAGGCATCCAAATCAGCAAAGAAGAAGTCAAACTCTCACTCTTTGCAGATGATATGATACTTTATGTGGAAAACCCGAAAGACTCCACCCCAAAACTGCTAGAACTCATAAGGAATTCAGTAAAGTGGCAGGATATAAAATCAATGCACAGAAATCAGTGGCATTCCTATACACCAACAACAAGACAGAAGAAAGAGAAATTAAGGAGTCGATCGCATTTACAATTGCACCCAAAACCGTAAGATACCTAGGAATAAATCTAACCAAAGAGGCAAAGGATCTGTACTCAGAAAACTATAAAATACTCATGAAAGAAATTGAGGAAGGCACAAAGAAATGGAAAAATGTTCCATGCTCATGGATTGGAAGAACAAATATTGTGAAGATGTCAATGCTACCTAGAGCAATCTACACATTCAAAGCAATCCCCATCAAAATACCATCCACTTTTTTCAAAGAAACAGAACAAATAATCCTAAAATTTGTATGGGACCAGAAAAGACCCCGAATAGCCAGAGGAATGTTGAAAAAGAAAAGCAAAGCTGGCGGCATCACAATTCCGGACTTCCAGCTCTATTACAAAGCTGTCATAATCAAGACAGTATGGTACTGGCACAAAAACAGACACATAGATCAGTGGAACAGAATAGAGAGCCCAGAAATGGACCCGCAACTCTATGGTCAACTAATATTTGACAAAGCAGGAAAGAATGTCCAATGGAACAAAGACAGTCTCTTCAACAAATGGTGTTGGGAAAATTGGACAGCCACCTGCAGAAGACTGAAACTGGACCATTTCCTTACATCACACACAAAAATAGACTCCAAATGGTTGAAAGACCTCAATGTGAGACTAGAGTCCATCAAAATCCTAAAGGAGAACACAGGCAGCAACCCCTTTGACCTCAGCCACAGCAACTTCTTCCTAGAAACACCGCCAAAGGCAAGGAAAGCAAGGGCAAAAATGAACTAATGGGACTTCATCAAGATAAAAAGCTTTTGCACAGCAAAGGAAACAGTCAACAAAACCAAAAGACAACCGACAGAATGGGAGAAGATATTTGCAAATGACATATCAGATACAGGGTTAGTATCCAAAATCTGTAAAGAACTTATCAAACTCAACAACCAAAGAACAAAGAATCCAATCAAGAAATGGGCAGAAGACATGAACAGACATTTTTCCAAAGAAGGCATCCAAATGGCCAACAGACACATGAAAAAGTGCTCAACATCGCTCGGCATCAGGGAAATCCAAATCAAAACCTCAATGAGATACCACCTCACACCAGTCAGAATGGCTAAAATTAACAAGTCAGGAAATGACAGATGTTGGCGGGGATGTGGAGAAAGGGGAACCCTCCCACACTGTTGGTGGGAATGCAAGCTGGTCTAACCACTCTGGAAAACAGTATGGAGGTTCCTCAAAAAGTTGAAAATAGAGCTACCATATGATCCAGCAATTGCACTACTGGGTATTTACCCCAAAGATACAAATGTAGGGATCCGAAGGGGTACGTGCACCCCGATGTTTATAGCAGCAATGTCCACAATAGCCAAACTGTGGAAAGAGCCAAGATGTCCATCGACAGATGAATGGATAAAGAATATCCATCCATATATCCATATATATATACACACACAATGGAATGTTATGCAGCCATCAAAAGGAATGAGATCTTGCCATTTGCAACGACGTGGATGGACCTGGAGGGTATTATGCTGAGCGAAATAAGTCAATCAGAGAAAGACATATATCATATGACCTCACTGATATGAGGAATTCTTAATCTCAGGAAACAAACTGAGGGTTGCTGGAGTGGGGTGGGGGGTGGGAGGGATGGGGTGGCTGGGTGATAGACACTGGGGAGGGTATGTGCTACGGTGAGTGCTGTGAATTGTGCAGGACTGTTGAATCACAGATCTGTACCTCTGAAACAAATAATACATTATATGTTAAGGAAAAAAAAAAAAGAAGATAGCAGGAGGGGGAGAATGAAGGGGGGGAAATCGGAGGGGGAGACAAACCATGAAAAACTATGGACTCTGAAAAACAAACTGAGGGTTCTAGAGGGGAAGGGGTGGGAGGATGGGTTAGCCTGGTGATGGGTATTAAAGAGGGCATGTTCTGCATGGAGCACTGGGTGTTATGCACAAACAATGAATCATGGAACACTACATCAAAAACTAATGATGTAATGTATGGTGATTAACATAACAATAAAAAATTTTAAAAAAAATAAATAAAACTAGTATTTGGAAGCTATAAAAGATAGATGTGCATTGAGGGACCACAGTCTCCATGAAACAGTTTTCGTGAAATGCTAACTAATGGAGCATATTTAATTCCTATTTCTACTTCGTCACAACCAGGAAAAGAAATGCTTGTGCTAAGTGTATAATTTGATTTTTTTAATTGCTACTCACACTTGATATTTTAATAATGTTTTTATTTTAAAGGAGATATTCAAATGGCCATATTATTTTCTTAATTGATTTCATTGTGGTGCATGTTATTTTTATTTTAGACTATTCTGACCCTTTCTTGGCAATGGAAATTGACATGTTTGTATAATACCAGATTTTTTAAAGCATAGAAATATTTTTAAGTATAATATAATTCATATAATAACAAGAGTATTATTCATATAAATAACAAGAGTGCAATATAGTGAGAACGTATGAAAATAATAGCAAGAGACCTGAGGTTCTGTCATGTCTGGTTTTATGACCATGAAGAAGGCACCAGTTCCTCAATCCACAGTTTCGTCATTTGTAAAATGTGAGATTTGGACTTCACTGCTTTCTAATTATTATTTATTTAGTTTTAATTTTAAGTTCATACTCAAGTAATTTGCCATAGATTGTATTACATGTTGGAAGTATAACATTATTTATAACTTTGGGAATGAGGAACAACTCTACATTCCCTATTTTAAAAAGATTTTATTTATTTATTTGAGAGAGAGAGAGCACAAACAAGGGGCAGGGAAAGGCAGAGGGAGAAGGAGAGCAGACTCCCCATTAAGCAGGGAGCCTGATGTGGGACTCTATCTCAGGACCTGGGATCATGACTTGTGCCAAAGGCAGACAGTTAACCAACTGAGCCCCCCAGGCACCCTCTACATCCCCCATTTAACAAGCTGTTCAATTTGATAAAGTCTGACTCCTTTACTAAGTTATAAAATCAAAGACATGTCCTATTTGCTTAAAATTTTGGATACTAGTATTGTGTCTTGCATGTAGTTAGTTCTCAGTAAATATATATTGTCAGGTGAGGGTGCAGAACAGCTATAACTCTTCATACATTGCTGATAAGCAGTTTCTTATAGAGATAAAAATGAATAAGTATAATAAATGAATCTTCATAGCTATTTTATTTATAATAGCTAACATCTGGAAATAACCCAAATGTCATTCAACTGGGTGAATAGATGAACTGTGATACATCCATTGGGTATAATACTACTCAGCAACAAAAAGACATGAACTTTTGATACATGCAACAACTTGAATGGATCTCAAGGGCATTGTGCTGATTGAAAAAGAAACAAATAATACAGGACAAAACAATTCCAAACCAAACAAAAAATCACATACTATAAAATTACATTTATATAATATTCTTGAAGTGACAAAATTACAGGAATCAAGGACAAATAAGTGGTTACCAGGGCTTAGGGCTGGGGAAAGGTATGATTATTACAGGTAATGAGGTAGGAGGTAGTTTCTTTGTGTATAGGAACAGTCCCATCCCCTGACTGTAGTGATGTTTAAATCGTAAGTGTAATAAACTTTTGTAGAACTATACACCAAACCCCCCCAAAACAAAAACTAAACAAACAAAAATAACAGGAGTTGATGTAAGACCTGGTAAAATCAGAGTAATGTCTGAAGTTTAGTTAATAATATTTTATTAATGTCAATTTCCTGTTTATGACAATAGAGTATGGTTATGCAAACATCATTTTTAAAAAAGGATATTATCTTTGTGGAAACTCCATACTATTTTTATAACTTCTTGTGAAATTTAATCCATTTCAAAAGAACGAGAAAAACATGTGTTGAATGAGTTAATGAATGAACAGAGAACAACCCTCACATTGTCTTGACTAGGGTGACTCAGACTCCAGTGGACAGTCTGGAATTATGAAATCTTACACACTTATATTTCTCCCACTTATTTGAAGTACAATAATTTTATTACTAATTATTTCCATTTTTCTTTGGCTATTAGAAAACTAGTCCCAGCACTAGACCAAACCATTAAGATTCTTTCCTCCTTTTTTTGTTACTAGGCAATCACTTTTTAAGATCCAGCTTGTGACTCTTTACTTCACCCCCATTCTGATTCCTAAAAAAGCAATATACTTTCATACCTGGATTGGAAGTACGTTCAGCCTTCAGTTGAAATCTATTTCCCTTGTAGCTACTAAACAAAACTCAGCTCGAATTAATGAAATTTCATTAATATGCTTTTCTCTGTTTTGAACACAGCATCATGCTCAGCTTGGAGTTAACTCTTTGGTTTTTATCATTCCATTCTGTGTTACTTCAAAAATTTTACCTCTTTTCTGAAGGTTTAGAAATTTCAAAACTTTACAGTATCGGGGCGCCTGGGTGGCTCAGTTGGTTAAAGGACTGCCTTCGGCTCAGGTCATGATCCTGGAGTCCCTGGATCAAGTCCCGCATCGGGCTCCCTGCTCGGCGGGGAGTCTGCCTCTCCCTCTGACCCTCCCCCCTCTCATGTGCTCTCTCTCTCTCATTCTCTCTGTCTCAAGTAAATAAATAAAATCTTTAAAAAAAAAAACACTTTACAGTATCATTTAGGTAAATCTTAAACCCACCATTTCTATAATAGATTACAGCTTTAGAAGAAATAGGTAACAAGACAAAAGTTCAGTGTTCTAAGGAGACAGTTATTTTTCTTTTATTTGCTTTTGTTTTGCTTAACTGCAAGTGAATTTGGGAATTCTAGCATAGGATAGTCTCTAAAATTCTTTCCTAAAATCTGACACAAATGTTTTTACAGATGTGTTCCTAATATCAAATCAATTTACCTGACCTGAATTTGGGCCAATAAATTAGGGCATTTCAATTTGGTTGGAATTTTTTATGGCTTCTTTTGAGAAAATGTCCTATAATATCCTATGTTATTATAATTTTATCTCCTGTAAAATGACACTTATCCAGTGTTATTTCTGAGTTCTGCTTCATTTCTCTGGATAAACAGTTTTGTGAAGGAAATAATAGGATATTTTCTATAACCCTTGTTTATTCATTTTTTAATTTACCTCAGCTGTTACTGAGTGCTTATTATGTGTCCTCTGCTCTCATAGGTACCAAGAACACAATGAGGAATAAGATGAATGAAGTCTTCTCTCTCATAAGGTTTATATTGCAGTGTTCACTTGCTTTGTTTCTAGCCAGACTGGAGTTTGCATTTCAGTCTTACCTTTCTTCATGTATTATCAAAATTTCTCATATTCAAAGGCATATTCTTCATTCATGGAATTTAAAGATCTCTGGTGAAGGAACTTACTTTATGTATGAATGTGCTTTCTTTAGCAATAGGATTTTGGAACTAGAGATTATCATTGAAATGCTGGAAATGTAGACTAAATTTCCAAGAAACCAAAGACCCTTAGAATGGATCTTTATGTATAATTAAAAATAATTAGGGAGGTATAGTTTCTAAGTACATATGATTTTTATTTAAATGGGTAGTGAAGACTGAAAAGGTATTCTTTAAAAAATGAAAGTCATTAAGATAAACCACCAAGATTACTGATATTACACCATATCTTTTGTGCCTATACATAAACATTTATCCCATACATATTCTTGCTGCTGTATTTTAAATGTGCATCTCTGTGACTGCATACTGTTTGGTGGTCAAAGTTAATAATTTTAATCCAGAATTTTGTACTTTTGTTTAGTTACGTTTATAATGAGCATCTCTCTTTATATCTTCCTATTTCATGTTTTGTTCTAGTACTCAGTGTGTTGAATGGCCAAAGGTTGGAATGTCTTTTTAAAATACCTATCTCTGTGCTGAAGCACCAAAAATCTTGTAGTGAGACTCAAGATTGGTCACAGAATAAGAATTATCCTTAAATCCCTCAAAGAGAGTTGAGTAACATTGATAGAACATCATGGGGAAACTTTCATTACTAATGCTTCTTTGCCACTTTGAACTTTACAGAATATAATGTTTCAACTTTCTATAGCTCTCATGTTTAAGCCTAATTGAAAACATTGCAGAGGGATCAAAAAAATAATCCATTAACTTTGCTCTAGGGTGCTAGCTGAAACTCCCTGTGAATGTGAAGTGTGCTTTCAGTATGCTCTTAAACTAATCTTGGACTGTATTCTACTCTAGGCACGTCATCTTCCCACATGACAACATGGTATCAGAATAAGATGACAGAGCAGATCCACATTTCCCTGATTTCTTCTCTAATTCAAATGCGTAGGTTTAGTTAGGACACATCTGGGATTCCTTCACCTCATACAAAAATCTCTACCAGAATACCCCCCCGCCAAATTATTGTCTAGCAATTCCAGGAGAAATTCACTCATTATGAGTTTAGAAATCAAATGTAACTTATTCCATTTATGACAGTTCTTCTAGATGTTAACAAAAGTTTTTTTTAATATTTTGACAAAAGTCAATTCTATTGTCTTTATTATTGTATTTTATTTTATTGTCTTTACTTGTTCTTATTGTTATTTAATTTTTGAAACAAATGTAAATCCTCTCACACATTAAAGCTTTTCAAATATTTGGATATAGTTATTATGACCGTCTATTTTGTTCTCTGGGTTATGGACTACATGTTTGTGTCCCCCACCCCACCCCAAAAATTCACATGTTGAAACCCTAACCCCAATTAGGAGGTGGGGCCTTTGGGAGGTAATTAGGATGAGATGAGATCATGAGAATAGAGCCCTCATGATGGAATTAATGTCTTTATAAGAAGAGAAAAAGACTAGAACTTGATCTCTGGCCATGTGAGGATATAGCAAGAAGGTGATTATCTACAAGCCAGGAAAAAGTCCCTTACCAAACACTGGATCTACAAGCACCTTGATCTTGGACTTCCCAGCCTCCAGAACTGTGAGAAATAATTGTGTAAACCACTCATGTGTTATTTTTGTCATAGATGCCCAGACTGACTAATGCACTGGGCTAGGAGTTAAGAGTGTGGGTTCTGATGGCAGACATCCTGCATAAGAATTCTGTCTCTGGATCTTATTACTTGTGTAATATAGGGCAAGAAATTCATGTACTTCATTTTTCTCATATATAAGGTGGGGATATAATATCTACCTAAAAAGTCATCAAGGAATTAATTTAATTCACATACATACACATGAACATATACATGTATCTCTATGTAGTCTTTAAAAGTATATGACATACTACATACACAATAATTATTAGTTATTTTTATTAATATATAGTTTCATTCATCTAGAAACATTTACTTCTTTTAACCTACAAATGTCTATTAATTCATAAAATTGTCCTGTATGTTTTGTTTGCTACATCATATTGACTCATATTACCTATATTAAGTACCAAACAAACTTTTGTTTTATTTGTGCAGCTAAATTTGTGATTTCAAATTCTTACATTTAATCTTATTATTAATCTAGTATTCTAACCTTTTAATATATTTTTCAATCTGATTCTGTATTGCAGCCAGTTCTGCATTTTTTGTCTGTTTTATATTTAATAAGTAGACTATATATATCTTCTCATTCTTCTAGACCAGAGATTATGTAACTTGTCCTAAAAGAGAGAGGTAATAAATAGTTTTTGGTTCTGTGAGTCATACAGCATCATTGTAACTTCTCATATCTGCTGTTGTAGAGCAAAAGCATGCTGAGACTATATGTGAATGTATGAGCATATCTGTACTATACTCATATCTTATTTACAAAAACAGATGGGGAGCTAGATATGGCCTTGGAGTAGAGCTTACTGCCACCTTGAATCTTGACAGGGCTCTTGAGTCTTGTTTGCACCACGTTGACCCTTTGGAAAGTTTTGTTCAAGGAAGAAGTCATAGCAGTTGATATCTGTCACTTAAATTACAGAGATCTAGCCACACCTGATTTAGTTAAGTTTTTATCTGTAGTAAAAGAGATTACATTCTGACTTCTTAAGCAAAGGAAGTAATGAAGAGAAAGTTTATTTCTTACCAATTAGGAAATGTAAGTGAGCCAGAAATAGCTTACTTAATAGAGTTGTTTTAAATTGATGTATGAAAAGCCACATCGAAAATTTAAAACTTAGTTATGAAGGTAAACTAAATTGCTAATTCTAATTTGTGTTTGGAACTGTCTACTTGATTTAAAAATACTTATATGTGTTTGAAATGTGTTCCTAGAAAGGGAAGGAGGCAGACATTTCCTTAAGTTAGAGATGTTTTCTGGTGCCTATTTCCTCCTTTTTTTTTCTACACTGTAGAAGCAAAAGCTTACTAGATCCTAAACACAGGTATTGAGAAGACTAGTATTTGTTGAATTCCCTAATCCACAGGTTGTCAGTCACCAGAAGTCTCTAAATCACCCTGTATTTTCTCTTCTAGTGTATTCTTATCCATCACAGCAGTGTT
This sequence comes from Mirounga angustirostris, assembly GCF_029215605.1. Taxonomy (NCBI): domain Eukaryota; kingdom Metazoa; phylum Chordata; class Mammalia; order Carnivora; family Phocidae; genus Mirounga; species Mirounga angustirostris. Next base: position 82,597,552 of record NW_026991720.1, on the reverse strand, counting down.
CTCCAAAACTACATCTTAGAAAACTGTGTTGCTTATTGTTTTTTGATTTATGAAAAGGAAAAATGAATAATGTTGACTATCTTAATGAGCATTCCAAATTCTATGCGAGTTCACAAAAACAAATATTTTATGTTTCAGGAAATTTTATTTTCATGTCTCTTTAAGAGTGCGCTGGTAATTTTATTAGAAGTTTACAAAGTACTTGTGCTTTCTGTTTCAGATTCTATATTTATCTCTTTTACCCAAAATATGTATTTTGGTTTAAATGTGCTTCTGGCAACATATTAATGAAGTAGTAGAACAATTTACTTCCTATTACAGCTACATAATTGCACGATTTTTTCCTCTATTTTTAAATGATCCCATTGTAATTATCTTATAATATAACTTTTAAAATATCGAGGGGTGCCTGAGTGGCTGAGTTGGTTAAGCATCTGCCTTCAGCTCAGATCATGATCCCAGGGTCCTGGGATTGAGCCCCAAGTTGGGCTCCCTGCACAGTGGGAAGTATGCTTCTCCCTCTCCCTTTGCCCCCCTCCCCCGCCCCATCTTGTGCTTTCTTTCTCACTCTATCTCAATTTTAAATAAATAAATAAATAAATAAATAAATAATAAATAAAATGAAATATCCTATAGCACCCAAAAGATATCCATGCCCAAATCTTTGGAACCTGTGATTGTTACCCTTACATGACAAAAAAAAAAAAAAAAAAAAAAGAACTTTACAGATGTGATTATGTTAAGGAATTTGAGATGAGGAGATTATCCTGGATTATCAGGCAATCCCTAAATGTGTTCTTCCAAGAGGGGAGCAGAGGATTTTTCACTATACAGACATAAGAGAAAAAGGCAATGTCACCACGGAGGCAGGGATTGGATGAAGCGACAGCAACTGCAAAGGATGCTGGCAGCCACCAGAAACTGGAAGAAGTAACGAATGAATTATCCTGTAGAGCTTTCAGAGGGAGCTTGGAGCTGTCAACACCCCCATTTTGGCCCATTGATACTAATATTCAACTTCTGGTCTCCAGAAGTATGAGAGAATATATTGGTGTTAAGTTACCAAATTCCCAGTAATTTGTTATAGCAGAGACAGGGAGCTAATAGGAGAGTCATTGAGTTTTTATTTAGTATTCAAAACTGTGCAATTGCTGTTGATGGCATAAAAAAAATAGGAAAACATGCTTACTGTTTCTGAGATGTTTACAGTTTTGTGGGATGTGTAGGGATTTTATTGGTCAAAGTAATCATTCATGAGCCCTGAGCATCTCATCTTGTTCTTGCTGGGATATTCCAAGAATTCAAGGTCCTAACCACTTTTTACCCAGGCCATTTCTTAGTATTTTTGCATTGAGCAACCTTGAAAGATGAGATAATATTTCCCTCCAGAACAAAAGTCAGGAAGACTATATAAGAGGTAGATTTTCCAAAATCAGTGTTTATCAGCTGCAATGCCAACCCACTGTGTGCAGCACCCACCCAAGACCCTCTGCATCACCCATGTGGAAATTGTAGATCAAACATGCTGTCTTCTATGCTGCTAGTAGAATATTCTTTGTCTCTGACCCAGGACTCTCATGTCTTCTGACAGCATCCATAAATAACACATTGACTTAGTAGTCATGAAATGTGTTGGGGGTCCCCAAGACCACGTTCATATTTGGAGATTTGCTGGAGTGACTCAGAATGTTCATCATCAAGTCATACACATGGCTAAAATTTATTACAGGGAAAGGACACACCATGGGGTCACCAAAGGAAACAGACACAGAGTCCAGAGAAATTCATGTACGTGCTTTCCTATGCTTCCTCCTGTCCTCATTTGCGTGTGTTCCTTTATCTGGCAATAACAATGCAGCAGCATATGCAATGGTTCTGCCCAAGGAAGCCCAGTACTGACTTAGCACCTAGGTTTTCTGTTGGGGGCTAGTCAGGTAGTCACCCTCTGCCTGCCATGTACTTAAATTCCAGACCTTTGGAAGGAAAGCAGATATGCACCATAAATCATTATGTTTGTACAAACCATCTAGGCACGGTGAGCCATTCTTAAAAGTAAGGGTATGAGTCGAGTGCCAAATTCCCAGATGCCAGCCAAGGGCCAACCTTGCAAGCAAGCTCTTCTAATGATAGCTGCCTCTAGTCTGTTATGTTGATTCATGTCTGCACAGAAGGTTAAATTAAATCGTAGACCCTGAGAGGTTTATCCATGAAACAAATAATAATCCATAACAACATATGCTAAACTTCTAATCAGTGCACAAATTACTGCTGCCAAAGGCACACAAATAAGAGAGATATAAATATGATTTAGGGTTATTTTTGTGGAGAATCTGGAATTTGAGTTGGACTTTGAAAGATAGAAAAAGAGGTAGGAAATACAAAAGCTTTGTTTCTTTTTATTTGATGCAATCAGTTTTTAAGCAAAATCATGTTAACTCTATAATGAGAATTAGCCAATAACAATTTTTCCATTGAGGGAAAGTACTTGATGTTCCACACTGATAACAAATGAGATGAAACCTAAATCAGAATGATTCAGAGAGTAGTGGCGTTTTTCCAAGGTAGAAGAAGGCACTTATTGTTTTGGAATGTGTAATCTTCTATCTGAAACATTTGCAATAAGTAAGGCATTGGATGACTAATAAAAATGTAAATGATTTTATTCCAGTTTTTAAATAAAATGTTGAAAAGGCTATACATAGAAAAATATCAACTCTTAGGAAATGTTTCTATGTAAATTTCAGATGAGATACTAAGACGCTAAAGTCAAAAAAATATATCACTAAATGTAAATATATTGAAACTTTCCTATCACTATTGGGGATTGGAACCATTTTATATATACTAGTTACAGTTTTTCATGGAGTGAAAGTGTCTATGTAACAGAAATATATGGAAGGCAACACTATTACTATTGTTACTACAGTCATTTTAGTATTTGACTTATATTACATCTATTGGTCCAGGCATTTTTTCCATATACATTCTATAATACTTATGATATGCCAAGCTATGTGTTAAGAAATGATTTTCAAAATAAAAACACAATCTCTTCCTTCAAGGGGTTCACACTAGCAAAGGATAATGTAACACAGCCTGATAAGGACTATTCTAAACATGGGATTCAAGACCGTAGAATTTCACACATCTGGAAACATGCACAGTAGTCCTCCCTAATCCCCAGTTTTGCTCTCTTTTAGGTACCAGAGGTCAGCTGCAGTCCAAAAGCAGATGGCCCTCCTTCTGACATACCATCAGAAGGTTGATAGTCCCCTAATACTAAGTCACAATTCCTATGTCATTTACCTCACTTTATCTCATCATGTAGGCATTTTATCATCTCATATCATCATCAGAAGAACAGTTGAGTATAGGAACAAGATTTTTTTTTTTAAAGATTTTATTTATTTATCTGAGACAGAGAGAATGAGAGAGACAGAGAGCACATGAGAGGGGGGAGGGTCAGAGGGAGAAGCAGGCTCCCCGCCGAGCAGGGAGCCCGATGCGGGACTCGATCCCGGGACTCCAGGATCATGACCTGAGCCGAAGGCAGTCGCTTAACCAACTGAGCCACCCAGGCGCCCTAGGAACAAGATATTTTGAGAAAGAGAGGGAGATCACATTTACAGAACTTTTGTTACAGTACATTGGTATAATTGTTCTGTTTTATTATTATTACTAATCTCCTACTGTGCCTAATTTATAAATTAAACTTTATCATAGGTGTGAATGTATAGGAGAAAACATAGTTTATATAGGGTTCTGTACTGTCTGTGGTTTTGAGCATCCACTGGGGGTCTTAGACCTTATCTCCAATGGATAAGGGGGGAGCTACTGTACTTTCAATAGCACATGCACAAAATGCCATATGTACATTCACTGGAGAGGAATAATCTTAACTTCTTTTATTCGTCTGGTTTTATTTTCCTAGTGAGACCCTAACTGGCAGAGTGTTAATAGCTTAAAAATACTTGTCACAGTTGGCTCAATAATACATCACCTAGTAATGGATCTGAAGATAAACAATGAGATGCACACAAAGACATATATATTAGAACATTTATAAAGCATTGTTGACTATGATAGAGCTTTATTTTTGGAGCCATTTGTTGTCATTATATTCTATAAAAATATTCACTAACATTATGTTCTCAATATACTGATAAATTAAAAAGCAGATTATAAAAATAAGAGACATATCATCATTCCACTTTTAAAAATAAAGTATATTTATTTATAAAGATTAAATAAAGTTTATATTCTTTGTGCATAAAAATAAACAGACATATATCCTTCAGAATAGTAATGAAGATTACCTCTGTGTGATGTTTTTGTGATTATTTCCTTGTGTTTTTTTCTTTTTAATTTTCTATAATATACATTTTTTTGTCATCAGAAAAAATATGAAGCTTCAAAATTAAAGTCAATTTTTCTATGGAGCAAAAAAGATATTGTAATTCATATATTATTAGAGGGATCATACGGCAAACACAGATAAAGAAATAATAATATATTGTACCAAACACTAGAGGAGAAAAAGAATAAATGTGTTAAGTACACTGTGTATTATGGAAAAGAGGAGAAATACATTTTAAGATGTAAGTTTTTACTCTATTGTGTTAGTTAGAAACCAGTATGTAATAATTTTTTTAAAGATTTTCTCTTAAGTAATCTCTATACCCAATGTGGGGCTCAAACCTACAATCCCAAAATCAAGAGTTGCATGCTCGGGCGCCTGGGTGGCTCAGTTGGTTAAGCGACTGCCTTCGGCTCAGGTCATGATCCTGGAGTCCCTGGATCGAGTCCCGCATCAGGCTCCCTGCTCAGCAGGGAGTCTGCTTCTCCCTCTGACCCTCCCCCCTCTCATGTGCTCTCTCTCATTCTCTCTCTCAAATAAATAAATAAAATCTTTAAAAAAAAAAAAAAAAGAGTTGCATGCTCCACCAACTAAGCCAGCCAGGCACCCCAAAACCATTATGTAATAATTTTAATGTTTTCTTTTTTTACTAATGTCTCAGTCTTTTGATAGGAAATAGTTTAAAATATTCAGACATATAAAAAAAAGAATTTTGTGGGTATTAAATAGCATAACAAATGTGAAATGCTTTGAATAGTACAACCTACTGTAAATACATTAATCATCATTAAAATTACCCTAAAGTTCTCACTTTGATCATCCAAATGTATTTTTTATGTCTCTAATGAAAACATATAAGTATTTTTGCATTAAACAGATTCTTTGAAGAGCACCAAAACTAATAAGAATAAGTGGAACAGATGTCTATATAACAAAGATTTTCATGCTGCTCATCAGAGTTCTAGGACAAGGGGACTCCCTCTGGAGATAAAAGGCATTGGAAACTCCCTCCCTTGAAGTCATCTCCCAATTAGGTTGAGCTAGAATTGTTAGATTTGAATCCATTTAAAATATTGTGCTTTCAAGTTAAAAGAAAATTTTTTAAATCCTTTGTTATATCTTGGTTTGAAAATTCATGCAGAAAATCATCATTATTTCATCATGAATTCATGTTTAAATTGTACCTACTATATTACAAGTGCTCTACTACATATTACAAATATAAAGATGACAAAACACATTCTGTTATGTCAAGTGGCTCACAACTTTTTCATGAGATATACACATCAACATATTCATATTAGTAAAAAATATCAGAAGTGAACTGATAGCAATATTCACAGAATATGATGGGAACAAGGAGGAAGACAGCTGTAGCCTAGGGATAGAAATGTCCCAGAGGAAGTTGTATAAAGTGGCTAGGTGTTGGAACTAGTATCTAATATAGGTGTAAATATGGGAACCATAAGTAAATTGGTATTAGTTAAAATCATGATGAAGGTTGAGATCAGTGATGGAAGATTTTAGAGTGAGAAGAGCGGAGAACAGATGTTATGAGACACAACAACTTATAAGTGATGACTAAAGCAAAGGCTGCAACAAGCAACAAAAGAGAATAAGGTTTAGTGAGATTAGAGAAAAACAAGGGGAGCGCAATGTCACATAAGACAGGTATTAAGGAAGCGCCTGGGTGTTTCAGTCAGTTAAGCATCTCCCAGCATCTGGGATCAACCCTTGCTCAGCGGGGAGTCTGCTTCTCCCTCTGCTGCTCTCCCTGCTTATTCTCTCTCTCTCTCTCAAATAAACAGAATCTTAAAAAAAGAAAAAGACAAGATATTAAGAGTTTTGAGTAACGTCAACAGTGTTAAATCAGTAGAACTTCCAATAACAGACTAACACAATGTCTAAGAGGATGTTATTGATAACTCAGGAGAATGTTGAAGGTGGAACCAGTTTGAGTCAATGAGCAATATAAGTGGGAAAATTGAAAGAGGAGACAAGCAAATGAGGACAAAAGAGAAGAGAGTGGGTGGAAATTAGAGAATGCATAGGATCAAAGTAGTTGATCCTGGTTAGTATTATGGGAGACCTTTGAGCACCTTTAATGACTCAGGAGGAGGAGAAAAAAATATGAGCAAGAGGATGGCTGATGAGAAGAGATGGGGTCAAGAGATTTATAAAGAAGCTGGACTGAAACTGAGAAAATATAAAGTAGATGGGTTTGCAGGGCGTCTGGAGGGGAGTGAGGTTAGCAATAAAGGAGATAATGCCTGCCTGGCCAGAGTGACAAGGGACCAAGGATAGCTGTGAAAGCAGCATTCACAGGGCTTACCATGAGCCTAAGCCAGCTGAGTGAGGAGAGGTGAAGAGGGGATTAACAGCATGGGGAATGAATGTATCCTAACAACTTTCTCTTCTACATTCTTTCTGAAGGAACATTTTATTCTTTAGGAATCCTGAAGGATATTTATATATTCTCCTCTTGGTGAAGGGTAATGATCACTCCTCTTCCAAAACAGACACTGAATTCCTTTCAAATATTTACATTCTAATTTTTATATTAAAAACTAAATCGCACCATGTTTTTCACTTGTCCAGCCAATTAGCCAATGTAAAATAAATGTCCCACTTTTGAATTACCTATTTTTATACTAAAATTTAGCCAGGTTTTCAGTTTTCTTTTTTCCTCTGAGCCAATAACCCTTCATTTCTATGGGTTTTTTTTTTCTTGTGTTAGTTATATTAAATGTTCTTCTTTAATAAGTACAAATGAAGGTCTTTTCCTTCTATGATTATAAAAGTCCCATACATGTCTCTGAGCTTTTATAGCCTATAATCCACACAGCAACCAAAGTAATTTTTATCTGCAAGTCAGATCAAGTTTCTCCTCTGATCAATGCCTTCCAGTGACTTCTCATCTCACAAAGATTCAGATCCACATGGACTGTTAAGACCAATATGATGTAAGTGCTATTACTTCTCTTAGCTCATTGCCTTCTCTCTAGCTCTTGCTCTTCTCCAGCAGCACTAGAACTGTGGAATACTCCTTTTGTCCCACCATTCCTTTAACTGACCCCACATGTCTGAATCTCAAGTGATAACTGATCAGAGAGACCCTCTTGACCAACCTTTCTGAAAGAGTAACTCCTCTCTCTCTGTCTTCATAAGAATTTAGAAATTACCCTAATGTTAAATTATCCTACTATTTATCTCTTCTGAGAAATTACATATTACATATTGTGTCTCCCCCATTAGAATGTAAGTTCTATAGCTTGATAAGAGAAAAGGTTTTGTGTTTGTTTTACCTCTAGTTCCTGGAAGAATGACTGGCACAAGGTAGACATCAATATATATGAATGAATGAATGAATGAATGAATGAATGAATGAATGAGGTAAAAAATAACCATTCAAAATATCCTTTGACTTCCTTCTTTGATAAACCTCTTTTGATACCTCCCTTTATTTTTCTTCCATTTTGCATCATTCTTTACATTATATTCCCTTTGTTTTCCTATCTCTTCTGGAACTTGCATTCATCTATATTTTTGTTTTCTTTTTTAAGATTTTATTTATTTAGGGCACCTGGGTGGCTCAGTCGGTTGAGCGACTGCCTTCGGCTCAGGTCATGATCCCAGGGTCCTGGGATCCAGCCCCGCATCGGGCTCCCTGCTCTGCGGGAAGCCTGCTTCTCCCTCTCCCACTCCCCCTGCTTGTGTTCCCTCTCTCGCTGTGTCTCTCTCTGTCAAATAAATAAAATCTTTAAAAAAATTTAAAATATATATATTATTTATTTATATGAGAGAGAGAGAAAGCAAGAGACAGGGCACAAGTGGAGAGGGGGAGGGAGAAGCAGACTCTCAGCTGAGCAGAGAGCCGGATGCTGGGCTTGATCCCAGAATGCTGAGATCATGACCTGAGCCAAAGGCAGACACTTAACAGACTGAGCCACCAAGGTGCCCAATATTTTTTTTTTTAAGATTTTATTTATTTATTTGAGACAGAGAATGAGAGAGACAGAGAGCACATGAGAGGGGGGAGGGTCAGAGGGAGAAGCAGACTCCCCGCTGAGCAGGGAGCCCAACGTGGGACTCGATCCCGGGACTCCAGGATCATGACCTGAGCCGAAGGCAGTCGCTTAACCGACTGAGCCACCCAGGTGCCCCCCAATATTTTTGATTCTCATTTTCTTTGGACTCTGACTACCTTGATTTCCCTAAATGTTGAATCTATTATTCCTCTTGTCTCTCCCACAGATATCTTGACTTGTACTGAGCAAGATTGTTTATTTTTATTTTTCAGCATTCAAAAAATACGTTAAATACTTAGGTACACTCACTTTGCCAGTTATGTATAAGGATTCAGAGGTAAACAATCTTGTAGGGAACCTTTAACACCTAGCCACATCTTGAAGTCTTTCTGTGGTTAAAATGATAGGTATTCTGTCTTATATATCAATGCATTATGAATAACATATAGATTAACCTGGGAGCATAAATGAGATGTCATTTGCCATGAATTGTTGATAGTATTGCATTCATTTTCCATGGCTCTGTTTTTACTTAGTTTATTCACAGCTAGTATGCCAACTTTCTGTAAATGATTAAAATGCAATTTAAATAATTTATCCCTCACCGCAGGAAAACTATTTTGAGTTAATGCTACTTTTGCCTTGATTAACTTTTCTTTAAAATATTTGGTACATTGATTATTGAATTCTATGGATTTTATTTGGTAGTTTGTTACAGAACTCTGAAATAATAAAACATGCTTGAAAAGGCACTAGTAACATGAAAGAAGGAAAAAAAAAGGAGATGATGCTTAAAATGTCATTGACTTACCCCATGTCTTAAAAATCCCAGAGCTTATTACAATGATCAAGTTATAAAAACATTTAAAAGCATAGTAGAGGACATAGAGAGGACATCAGTCAAATGAGATTTTATATAAAGGGGCATTAGTCAAATTTAAACTCCCTATCAGGGATTAAAACCCATAAGAGATAACATCTTTATTGTCAATAACACTTTTTCATTTAAATAGTCACAATTTCTTTGATTCATAGAGTATTTTCATAGGTTAGGCAATTGTACTATATTTTTAATGATTAGGTTGTTTTGTGAAAATGAATTTTTTCTCCTATTTCTCTCTGGTCTTGAGCTTTAGGAAATGAAATAGGGCCAATGACATTGCTACTTAGAGGTCATAGAAGAATGTTTAGCAGGTTATTATTTATTGTTTTGGATGGAAGGAGTTTTCTGTTTTTAATTTGACATTTAATCACTGAAAAAGCATAAACATAACTTTCTTTATCCAAAACATATTTTCTTTACTAAAATAAAATTAAGCTGGATACAATTTTATACATTGTACTCTTTTCTTCCAAAAAGCTATACTATATAAAGTGCAGATCTTGTAGAATAGGTTTACTTTTTACATGAACTTTATTGGAATTTTAAGTTTCTATAAAAGAAATAACCAGACTGCTCAATTTGTAAGTTTACCACATTTACAGTAAACCAGCACACTCATTTAATTTAAGTTAGCTAAATTAATTCACAAAAATGAAGATACTGTCAAGTAAACTTTAGAAATTAACTAAATTGAGTGCCAAATTCATCCATATCTGCATTTCATCTCCTCTTCTCCAATTTCATGCTGATAATAGTACATACTCAAATGACTTTAAAGATAAATTTTTATTTTCTTTTATTCATTTCTCTGTGTACACCTTGTTGATTGTTTATGAATTAGATGGGCAATTTTCCTGTTTCTCTTTCTTGATTTCTCAGCCAGAAAATAAGTAAACGTAAGAAGATATATTTGCTGAAAACACTTAATAAAATTGTAAGACCCCAGGGTTTTGCATCTGAAGCACATTTTGTTTCTCAATGCTTAAGGAGGAAATATTGAATAATGAATCAGAAATAAATTACCTAATATAATGTGTAAGCAGTATTTTTGCCAGCCATTCTACTCTTCTAAAATGTTAAAAGAAATAAATTCAAGATTAAAACCTCTGACCTTGACAAGGAGTCAACTCTCCTAGCTGATATTTCAGCTAATATTGTTTACTTATCAGTTTGAATAGACCTCCTGTCCTTTATTCTCCTGTGTGTGTCTGTCCATTGTGAAGCAAACCGTCAGCAAACTTGTTCTATGTATTTATAAGTAAATTTCTATTTGGGTGATATCTCTGGATAAGGTTTATGTGTAATTAGTTACATATCACCATGTTCCTTTTATATTATATAATTTTTGAGTTCATGGAGTTTAAAATTGTAAATGTGATGGTATATATAAGTGGTTAACTTTGCTTGGTAGATTTAGGAATCCCGACTCTTCTGAGGAAATCAACCAAATATTAAATAGCAGACCTGTAGCAGTACACAATCAAAATAGATTATGGGAAGAATTATAAACTATATGCACTTAAGAGAAGCGGGTGAACTCTAGAATTGCTGACTCACATATGAAGAGTAACTTTTTATCACAGATGCAGATGTACTTTTTTCTCCTTTCTTACTCTTCTTTTAACTACCTTTCTTTCTCTTTTTATCTTTCAATTCACATTATAAATATACATTTTGCAATGATCCCAAAATAGATTTTAGTTATAAGAAGACTAAAGAAAAAGAAGAGAACCTGTCCAAGAATAGGATTGGTGTGAGGACTAAAAGATAGTGTGATATGGAAATGGCAATTCTCTAAGTCCTCAAAAATTTACAAGGTGTATGACCAAGGCCAGATATGTTACTTTTCTCAGCCTCAGTTCTCTGATGTGTAATATTGGGAAAATATTTTCCTACAAGGAGCACTGTGCCTTCCCTCCCTACAGCCCTACCAAATGGAAACTACCTTGGTGAAATCCTCATCTGATGAAGTAGGAGAAATTTTTTTGTGTGTTTCACAGGAGTCTATTACCTTTACTCTGGCCACAGATGTTTAAACCACTTTTGTGCAAACCATCTAAAAACATCCAGTTCTAACCCAACCAATAACCTTCCATTTAGAACTAAAACAAAGATTCTCACTGAAATTCGAAACAAGGAAAACCAAATGGCTGACTCAGTTAGCTGTTGGTTTAGTAAATATAAGGTTCTAATAAGGAATAACATGGAGGATAGTCACAATAAGCCAAAGTTATGTGCATGCCAAAATTATGAGATAATAGATAATAGGAGATTACAGTCAGCCATCTGATAGTGGGGAAAAAAAGGAAGACATCTGTAGTGGAGCAATAAAAAAAAAAAAGTTTCACAAATCCCTGTTGCTAAAGTCTATGAACTTTCTTTGGATATAGAACTATTCTCAAACTCTAATAGCAATGAGGCTCTTCCTATTACATTCCCAGTTCTTAGAATTCCATGAAATAGAATATTCTCTCTTGTAGTCACTTCTGCATACCCTACTGCTTTGCCAAAATAACTTACATGAATTAAAATTATCTGCCGTGTTACTTTGCCTAAAGAAGTCCCTTTTTCTAGGTCTTTATTAAGGGTTTGTCTAAAACAACTATGTTTATAAGTTGATGGAAATAGCTTTTAACTGGTTTTAAAATATAAAATTGCTGTTTTCTGTTAAGTGATAGTTTCACATCTCTAAGAATGTGTTTTACTCATTTCCATGTTTTTCATGGAATTGAACTTATGGCTATCCATTCATTCATCCATTTAAACAATATTTATTGATGACTTATTCTGTCCCAGGCTATCCCCAGAACTAGAAATATAGTCGTTAAAAGACAAACAAGGTTTCTGCAGTTAAATAATTTGCATTATAATCAAATGGAAAAGATTTTTAGATGGTGTTCTTGATTTGAACGTCAACATGAGCTATAAAATACCATGCTAGAAAAGTTAAGTAGATGATCTCATGAAATTACATTTTTAATATCCTTATAATTATATAGCTTCTCTTTTACCACAGGAAAAGGAAAGAGATGTTTATTCTATTCATGTCTAAGTAAAGTAAAAATTCACGAACCTTATTAAGGTATTAATGAGCTTAAAAGTTTTATGCATGCTAAGGAAATATTGATATTGTAGAATATTGACATATGGCCTATCAAATTCATTTTTTAGGAGTAGTTGTGTAGACCCTGGAACATGAGTTATGAACTCTGATTTCTGTCACTAACCAGCAATATGACTTCGGAGAAACCTAGTACGATCAATTTTGGTTTCTTTATTTTAAAATGAGAAGTTAGAGTAAATGAAGATAAGATACCTTCCAGATCTGATACTCTGTATCAAAAACAAAATTTCTTTTCTTTGTTATATTTCTTATTTCTTATATTTTTCTGTTCCTTGTGGGACTGCTGTACTTATCCATCTACTTCTTCCTCCAAAAGCCCCAGTGAAAGACAATAATTCATCACCTATCATCTCTTTTACAGGTCCTAGGTCTGATATCCTTAGAGTTATCATCCCTAGAAGGTACAAACATTTTTTTGAGTCTTTTTGTGAAAATTCTATGTTTATTCAAAAATAACTTTTCACAGGGGCACCTGGGTGTCTCAGTTGGTTAAGCATCTATCTTCTGCTCAGGTGGTGATCCCAGGGTCCTAGGAGCCTGTTTTTCCTTCTCCCTCTGCCTGCCGCTCCCCCTGCTTGTGCTCTCTCTCTCTCTCTTTTCACAGAATTAAATAAATGTCATTACATCCAACTATGAATCTAATTCTTATTTAAAGAAATTGGCTTGATCAGTTATGGAGCCTGGCAAGTCTAGGCCAGTAGGTTGAATATACAGGAAAGAGCTCAAGCTGTAGTTCAAGCTCAACAGACATCAGGCTGAAAACCCAGAAAAGAGCTGATGTTGCACTGCAAGTCCCAAGGCTGTCAAGCTGCAGAATTCCCTCTTGCACCTGGGAGGTCAGTCTTTTGCTCTATTCAGGCCATCATCTGATTGAATGAGGCCCACCCACATTTTAAAGGCAATCAGCTTTATTCAAAGTCTGCTGATTTAAATGTTAGTCTCATCCCAAGACACTCTCATAGAAATATCCAGAATAATGTTTGACCACAGATCTGGGCACTGGGCCCAGCCAAACTGACAAAAACCAAACAAATAAGCAAGCAAAAAAACAATCTAGCTATAAACCGATATAGCTCATTCATTATATTCTTTAATTCACGCATTGTCCCTCAGAATTTCCTGCCACTGCTAGAAGTTAACAAATGGCAGAACCAGAAATCTACTCCAGGCCTATCAGTCTGTTGGTCTCCATTGTGAGGGTTACTAAGCCTCACAATATAGTTTCACTATTTATTCAAATTTCAATTTTCATAACAATCACCATTTATTTTTTAATTGAATTTGTAATAATTTTGTCAAATCACATCCACCAAAAACTTACACCAAACCTGTTCTTTTATTTGAGAAAAAACAGTATCAGGTTTGAACCAACCCAACACCCTTAATATCTCTAATACTCATTAATCAACACCTGCTGCTGTCCTGTATGATAGCCCCTGGATTATAAGTACCAAGGTCTTAGAAATCTGCTTCTCTTTGCTTTCAACCTATTGCAATTCTACTTGCTCTGTGTTACCCTGTTTCAGTTCCATAGCCTGATACCTGATTTTTATCGCTCTTCAGTTCCTTTTCACTAACAACTTATTTAGTCTCTTTTCTTTTTGACCCTTTACTTCTGAATGTTGCCTTTATGATATTATTCAATTAACTGCACCATGAACATGGGCCAGCTGTGCTTTATTTTCAGGGCTCATCTCCAAAAACACTAACCTAATTCAAACCCGCTAGGCATCAACAACATGACTCAGAAGGAAAGGATATTGAAGGATCACCAAAGCCTTTAATTTACCTCATCAGTACCTAATTGAGTAATATAGAATAGGTACTTTAAAAAAAAAGATTTTATTTATTTGAGAGAGAGCAAGAGTGAGAGAGATCACAGGGGGAGAAAGAGAAGCAGGCTCCCCCGTGAGCAGGGAGCCTAATGCGGGGCTGGATCCCAGGACCCTGGGATCATGACCTAAGCCAAAGGCAGGCACTTAACTGACTGAGCCACCCAGGCATCCCTAGAATTGGTACTTTTTAAGGCACTATCATACTGAGACTAGTTATACAAGCCTGTGAATAATTTTTAAAGTAATATGCATGTCTTTTATCTTAAATGTTTCCAGTGCTTAAGTATTTAAGCATTACTGGGTAGATTTTATCATTAGAAAACTAAAAAAATAAAAAATAAAAAAAAAATCCAAGTATAAATGGTAAGTAACACAAGACAGCAAGAAAAAAAGGAGTAGAAATAGGAAAAACATATACAAATTGTGATTTAATTTCCTTACTGCTTTTGAAATAGGGCATAATGTTATTTACTGGCCACTGTACTATTCTAGGTTTAATCCTACATGAGTCTTTAAAGTTAAAATATAGGTGTTCATAATATTCAAACACACTATTCAAAGTAATACAATGATGAAAGGTGGTTGAAGAATAAAATGTTAGAGAAGCAGTATGAAAGATCTAAAGATGCATTTTCAGAAACTAATTTTAGGGGCGCCTGGGAGGCTCAGTCAGTTAAATGTCTGACTCTTGGTTTCAGCTCAGGTCATGATCTCAGAGTCGTGAGATGGAGCATGGAGTTGGATTCCACGCTGCGCATGGAACCTGCTTAAGATTCTTTCTCTCCCTCTCTCTGCACCTACCCCCCTCTCTCTCACATGTGCTCTCTCTCTCTCTCTCAAAAATAAATAAATAAAAATAAAAACTGACTTTATAAAAGGATTTATAAAAAATAAAATAGGATTTATAATATCTCTTAAGTGTATAAAGTAATATTAAAGAAATAATTGAATATCTCAGCTGAGTTCTAAATCATCATTGAACAAGAAAACACATGTAAGCTACACCTAGTATTATTTCAAGTTCATATATAAGTGAAGGATGTAAAACTCTGAAAGAATTCCCAAAGTTTTGTGCTCAAGTAAGCAAACACACAGTACTGAGACTTAACCCTTGACCAGCCTCACCTATTTATCATGAGATAAAACTGGACGGTATTATGCTGAGCAAAATAAGTCAATCAGAGAAAGACATATATCATATGACATCACTGATATGAGGAATTCTTAATCTCAGGAAACAAACTGAGGGTTACTGGAGTGGTGGGGGGTGTGAGGGATGGGGTGACTGGGTGATAGACATTGGGGAGGGTATGTGCTATGGTGAGCGCTGTGAATTGTGTAAGACTGTTGAATCACAGACCTGTACCTCTGAAACAAATAATATATTATATGTTAAAAAAGAAGAAGAAGAAGAGAGCAGGAAGGGAAAAATGAAGGGGGGGAATCGGAGGGGGAGACGAACCATGAAAGGCTATAGACTCTGAGAAACAAACAGGGTTCTAGAGGGGATGGGGTGGGGGTATGGGTTAGCCTGGTGATGGGTATTAAAAAGGGCATGTACTGAATGGAGCACTAGGTGTTATACGCAAACAATGAATCATGGAACTCTACATCAAAAACTAATGATGTAATGTATGGTGATTAACATAACATTAAAAAAAAGTGTGAAAGTTTCACATTATGGTACAGATAAGGAGATGGAGAAAATACCTTCAGGTAGGTTACACAAGAAAGGCTAAATGGAGGGATATTACTGTAGTCAGCAACAAAATTTTGTTGATATTGAAAATATTCTAGGTAAATGAAAATATTTTTTATGACATATAGCTCAGAAGAATTCAATTAAACTTGGACTTTTCCCAGTTAGTTATAGCTTCATCATTACTAAAAGAAGGCATTTGCCCTACACATCTGAGTTCATTGATGACATTCTGGCCCCGATGTCCAAAGTACCAAGGTCTCCTAACTTCCATGACTTCTTACCCACATTTCAGACTATTTCCCCTCCTTTGAGTGTATCTGGTTTTATGTGTTGATCCCTCATTTTTGTGGCTTATTGTTCCTGGATGATTTCAACTGCTTCCATGACCGAAACTTCCATCTCAAAAGAGAAATGTACAGGATTCTTCAGAGCTCCATATCCTCACTTGCTATGGCCTGTGCACAGGTCCAGTGGGTGTTTCACCACTATTGCAAGTGTAAAGTCTAAAAGGATACTTGTTGTTCCCTCCAAACCACATCATATTTCAGAATTTATATTTATTTTCAAATTGGCATTATGCCTTCAATCCTACAAACAGAAAAACAAATGAATTCATCTTTTTCAGTGATCCAAATGGAGACAAATCTCCTAACATACTAATTCTTTTTCTTTTCTTTCTTTTTTAGATTTTTAAAAATTTTAATTGAGGTATAATTGACATATAACCATGACTTCTTCCACTGTAACATTTCTAACATCCTGTAATCTCCTTTCTTACTGTCACTAACCTTCTTTGCTTTACATCAGGATTCCAGCATTAGACTTCAATTAACTTCTTTATTTCCAGGCTCTGCAGCTGTCTGTTCAACATTGTTATTCAGTAAGGGGTCTGGGAAGTGGCAGTATTGGCATCATCTGGAAACTTGTTAGAAAGGTGAAATCACAAGCTGTAGTTGAGAACTTCTGAATCAGAATTTGTGTTTTTAGCAGGATCCCCAAGTGATTGGAGTGCTCATTAAAGTTTGAGAAGCTCTGTTGAGCATGACCATGTTAATTCTCTACTCACATGGACTTCAAGAAATGATTGAATGGGGGCGCCTGGGTGGCTCAGTCAGTTAAGCGTCTGCCTTCAGCTCAGGTCATGATCCCAGGATCCTGGGATCAAGCCCCGCATCAGGCTCCCTGCTCCGCGGGAAGCCTGCTTCTCCCTCTCCCACTCCCCCTGCTTGTGTTCCCTCTCTGGCTGTCTTTCTCTCTGTCAAATAAATAAAACCTTAAGAAAAAAAAAGAAATGATTGAATGATAGCATTAATTAAATTTAAAAGTATTGGGGCACCTGGGTGGCTCAGTCGGTTAGGCGTCTGCCTTCGGCTCAGGTCATGGGTTCTGGGATCAAGCCCCACCTCCAGCTCTCTGCTCAGCAGAAAGTCTGCCTCTCCCTCTCCATCTGCCTTTCCTCGTTCTCTCTTGCTCTCTCTCACTCTTTCTTGCCCTCAAATAAATAAAATCTTTAAAATAAAATAAATTTGAAAGTATTACATTCTCCCTCTCAAAATATAATTCTCACTAATCACCTCTACACACCCTATACGTGGTTTTTTGCCATCCTTTGAACCATTGTGTACAATTCAATGTGTGGTTTACTTGCTGAAAATGCCCCCTACTCACTTGTTTACACAAACCTAATCCATTCTGAAGGAGTTAAAATCTAACTTTGAAAAACATATTTTTATAGTTTCTATTATGTAAATAATAATAATACAAATAATTTTATTAATAGTATCTACAAAAATGTATTTTGTATTATTTATGTTTTCTTTAAATTTATAGCCCATATTTCCAATTACATGGCAAGCCTCTTATTAGCTTGTATCCTAACATCTAGAAGAGATCCTGCACACCATTGGGATCAGATGATTTCTAAAAATAGGTCTTTCTAGAAAGCCATGCATAGAAATAAATTAGATTTATTTTTAATTTATAACACTATTTGTACAACAAAATTGTACAAAATTCTATAAGATGATAGTCAAAATTTGTTTAAACAGAACTCCCTGCTGTTTTCTGTCTCTATATGAGAAAAAAATTTAGTGTAAATGTCAACACATTTAAATGGGCAAGAACCTAATTATATGATTATACATAGCATTAACTTTCACTACCTATATTTAAAATAACGCTGTAGGATAAAATGGTGTTTGGATATATTGTAAGATTTAACAGGGAAGTAAAACCCTAATAAATCTACAGAGAAATATATCTACATCAGCAGCTAAGATATTTAGTAGAAATTAAGCTTTATAACTAATGCTTCTTGTTAATTAACATATATTATTAACCATAATGGTTTAACAATTTGTATTAGTCACAAGTAAATTATGTAATTACTACTTGAAGCAAAGGACTTTTATGATAAAAAACAAAATTCACCCTCATTTTTAATATCAAAAGGAAACAGCAAAAATTAATATACTTCTTTCTCACAAAAGGATTCTTCATTGTAATAGTTCTTAACAGTGTTTTGTTTCAAATAGTTATGTAGTCAAATATTATAAAGCAAAAATCTATATTTTTTCTAGTTATTTTCATAGTAATTATATATGCAAAGTATCTTTCTGATACTTTTTTATGTTTTATGCTCTCCCATTTTAAATATTAATTCCAATTATTAAGGGATAGTAAGAACAACTATACAAAGTAATAAGCAATTGTATATCTCTTGTAGTTTATAAAGCTTTTGCTTTGGAGTGTTCAAGTCCTAGAATTATCTTTTGTCTTTGGAACCCAGTATTTCCTTTTTTATAAATTCTATTTTAAACATCTTATTTCTCTTTTTTGTTATGCTAACTTAGGTGGGTGAAGTGCATTTCACACTAATTTACCTGTTCTTTTTTTTTTTTAAGATTTTATTTATTTACTTGGGAGAGAGAGATCTTGAGAGAGAGAGAGAGATCACAAGCAGGGGGGAGGGATAGAGGGAGAAGCAGACTCCCTGCTGAGCAGGGAGCCTGATGAGGGACTCGATCCCAAGACTTTGGGATCATGACCTGAGCTGAAGGTAGATGCTTAGCTGACTGAGCCACCCAGATGTCCTTACCTGTTCTTAAGAGGTAAATTTGTCAAGACATCCAGGAGAATATAGCCACAGTTCTAGATCAGAATTATGGCTAGTGATGAGCCATCTAATGGTGCACCATCTAGTTGATCATGCAATGCAACTTAAGACTGAGTTAGACCTATCAATCCTGTATCTGGTCCTGGAATTTAGGTCATGAGTGTGCATTGGATAAAACTGTGACAATCTTTCTGAGCTTTTTTTCCTTCCTAAGGATCACTATCTCTGAAATCTGAGAATGTCCTTTAATTCCTACGCATTGGGGAATGATGAGGCTGGCATTAGGTTGAATATTGCATGCCCAAGACATGATAAAGGAACTTTTTCTTAAAGAAGGCAAGACACAGGGGCGCCTGGGTGGCTCAGTCGTTACGCATCTGCCTTCGGCTCAGGTCATGATCCCAGGGTCCTGGGATCAAGCCCCGCATCAGGCTCCCTGCTCCGCGGGAAGCCTGCTTCTCCCTCTCCCACTCCCCCTGCTTGTGTTCCCTCTCTCACTGTGTCTCTCTCTGTCAAATAAATAAAATCTTTAAAAAAAAAAAAAAAAGAAGGCAAGACACAAACACATAGAACAAAACCATAGGATAACATGATGCATTATATTTTAATTAAGATTCATATTAGTAAACATTAAGTAAAGAAACACCATTTATGCTGGGTGACAAGCAAAGTTTAATAAAGAAGTTGACATTTGACCTAAATTTTTAATAAAGAAATATTTAATGTTCAGATGAGTATGGGATTAAAACCATCCAAAAAAAAAGGGAAGAGAAAACAATAAAATAGAGGAATGTCAAAAGAAGAAACAGTATAGGATGTATACACATTTGTAGAATGGAGAATAATTATTGACTAATATATAGATACATGAGGCTTAGAGGAGGCAATAATGTCTCAGAATTACACCATATGGGAGCTTCAGGTGAATGTGAACCTTATGGCATAGATCATGAAGAGACCAAAAATAATTTCTGAATTATTTTTAACAATAATGTTAATGGTTTACTTTTTTCCCTTTTGAATTTGATAATAAAATACATTTGAATCAGAGCATCAAGAATACATGAAATATTGAAGCTGGAAATTATTTTATAAATTCTTTTGCCAAAATATTCACTTATAGTTGGGTAAATTGAGTTCCAAAGACCTTGAATAAGTTCTATAAGGTCAAAGAGCTATTTCTTTTTGTTTTAACTAGAAAGCACACATAGTTCTTGTAGTTATTTTGGTTGTGTCAATAATTCTAACACTAGAATGCAATCAACCTCTATTGAGAAGAGAGTAGAATTTTTGATTTGGATGATCAGTTTGTTTGAAGAGATTGATTTGAACTATTATGACTTTTCTCCTATATATAATTATATTTCATTTAAGTTAGTTTTAGACAAAGCCATGAATTTTTAAAAAGTATAAACATCATCATTTTCTTGTTTTTTTAAAGGCCCTCTCATATACTATGATCATGCAATAGATATTTAGCCTTTCTATCTCTTCTTTCTTGTTGTTCAAACATTTCTGAAAACAAAATGAACTCTTTGTTCTTTCCTGGACATAACCAGACATAGTCCTCAAAGGAAGGGAAGGCCTCCCTCAAATCTGTTGGATTTTCAGGTGAATAAATTTGGATGTAAATGACTTACTTCCTAAGGATTTAGATCTTTTTATTTTTTCCAGTTTGGTGGAGATAAAGGTAAAAAGGGGAAAAATTTAAAGAAAGATAAAAACAGCATCTTAGTTTCTGTCAACCTCAGAGATGCACTGTTAAGTTCTCTGGCTTATGTGACATAGACCTCTTCCTGGATCTCTGGCATGCAGGATATGTATATTTTCTATAGTACTTATATTTCTCCTGTCAACATATGTAATATCTTCTTTGATATATAGACCCTATTTAACTATTATTTACTCTATATATTCTCGGCAAAATTAAGTACAACTCAGGGCAGAAAGTGGGGTGCTACCTACATCTGGGAAGGAGGAGAAGTGGGCTACTCCATCTGGCCTGGTGCATTCAGAGGAATACAGGGTTTCAAGTTTCCCAGGCATATCCACTCCAATATTCTCTTTCCAGTTATCAGGGTCCCATGCCTTCCCTACTAGGGCCATGGCTTCAATGTAACAGGAGGAGTCACAGCTGAGACTTGAAGTTTTCTCAGACTTAGGATTTTCTACTCAGTCTGTTCCCCAACTGTTGGAAATAAAGGCCTTTCAGTTTTCACAGTATAATATAGTTTGCCTTTCTTGAACCTCTCCTTTTTATTTAAGGCTTTTTATTTTTTTTAATATTTTATTTATTTATTTGACAGAGAGAGACACAGCAAGAGAGGGAACACAAGCAGGGGGAGTGGGAGAGGGAGAAGCAGGCTTCCCGCTGAGCAGAGAGCCCAATGCGGGGCTCTATCCCAGGACCCTGGGATCATGACCTGAGCCGAATGCACACGCTTAACAACTGAGCCACCCAGGCGCCACTATTTAAGGCTTTTACAGCAACTCACAATGTTATTTGTTTATTTAGACAGGTGGCCATGGTTATTTTAATTCTACATTTGATTATTTCATTATCTGAGGTGTACGAGTCTCATGTTGCTTCCTCTTGATTTTTTTTATTCTTTCTCATGCATCCTTCTTTCTTTAATTACCTCGTCATCTTTGACTGTTGTTGGTGCCCAAGACAGTTGGAGATAACTTGAGACCAAAATTAAGTATGCCTTTTCCCAGAGAGGAATTGCATTTGCTTCTGCCTGGTGCCTGAGGGGAACTCACCATTGGCAATGACACTAAGTGAAGTTCATGGATTGAAGTTCCTTGAATATCTCAAAAGTACATAGCTGGGGTGAAAACCCATTAAACCATTTTTCTGTAGCCATAATGTCTCCAAAATATTTTTCCTTTCCGTTTACTTCTCCAGCACTGCTCAGCCCAAACAGACTTTCCTGTTGTCTTCTGAGGTTAGGGTACTAGTCATGCCTAGGTCTGGTTTGGTCTTTTCCTGAGGTTGTAGCCCTTATGTCCCAGCTTAATGTCAGGAAGGTTCTCTTTAACACTCTCCACTTGGTCAGCACCTGAGTTTTTACATCTCCCAGTATAGCAGATGAACTAAAAGTTGAGTGTTATAAATTGTTTGATGCCCTAAAAGTTTTGGGTGCTCCGGTATTGCTCTTTCATCAATTAAAAACTTTCAAACAAAAATTGACCTGAGAGCTCACCACTGTATTTTAAATTCTACAGTTTAGTTGATATGGTTTCAAAATATTTACCCACTATTTTTAGAAAATGAGTTAGTGTGGATAGTCCTTTAGAAACTGGAAAAGTAAATTAGAGTAAAGAATATTTTAAAATACCAAGCATGAACATGATATTGGGAGCCTAGTTTAGATTAATAATCACTATAGAGTTCATGTTCCCCTTGTATGACTTTTCTTTTCTCATGTAGAGTAATAGGTATAAAATCATACAGAAGGAAGATAGATTTTTTTTCAAGACTGGGATTTTGCCAGAACAAGTGTATTTAAAACATATAATGAAACAGGGTTTAGGTGATTTCCAAGAGAATGATTAAAATGATAGGTCATCATGACCTTAATCTCTAAGTCAACAGGGAGTAAACTGAAGACAGGGCAAAATGAAAAGGAGGAAAAAGGCTAGTAAAGTGAAGGCCCTGAGGTTATTCACAACCACTCAATTAATAAATAGGTTGGATAAGAAAGCAAGAACTATAGCCAATATCTCTGATGAACATGGATGCAAAAATTCTCAACAAAATACTAGCAAATCAAATTCAACAGTACATTAAAAGAATCATTCACCATCATCAGGTGGGATTTATTCCTGGGCTGCAAGGGTGGTTCAATATTAGCAAATCAATCAATGTGATACACTACATTAATAAAAGAAAGAATAAGAACCATATGACCTTCTCAATAGAAGCAGAAAAAGCATTTGACAAAGTACAGCATCCATTCTTGATTAAAAACCTTCAACAAAGTAGGGAGAGAGGAAACATACCTCAGCATCATAAAAGCCTTATATGAAAGACCCACAGCTAACATCATCCTCAATGGGGAAAAACTGAGAGCTTTTCCTCTATGGTCAGGAACAAGACAAGGATGTCCACTCTCACCATTGTTATTTAACATAGTACTGGAAGTCCTAGCCTCAGCAATCAGACAACAAAAAGAAATAAAAAAGCATCCAAATCAGCAAGGAAGAAGTCAAACTTTCACTATTTGCAGAGGACATGATACTCTGTATAGAAAACCCGAAAGACTCCACCAAAAAATTGCTAGAACTGATACATTAATTCAATAAAGTTGCAGGATAAAAAAATCAATGTACAGAAATCTGTTGTATTTCTATACACCAATAATGAAGCAGCGGAATGAGAAATCAAGGAATCAACCCCATTTACAATTGCACCAAAAGCCATAAGATTCCTAGGAATAAACCTAACCAAAGACCTATCATATGACCTAGATATTTATGTAAGTGAAGTAAAAAATTATATTATACAAAAATATGGGTATTTATAGAAGTTTTATTCATAATCATCAAAAACCAAAATAACTGAAATTGTCCTTCAATTAAGTAATGAATAAACAACTGTGGCACATTTGTATTACTCAGTAATAAAAAAAAAAGGACAAATTGCTGAAATATTCACCAGCATAGATGAATCCCAAATGCCTTATAATTCTTAGTGAAAAAAGCCAAACTCAAAATGCTACACACAGCATGATTCCATTTACATGACATTCTGGAAAAGGCAAAATTGTAGGGAAAGGGAATAGATCTATAACTGGCAAGTGTTATGGGTAAAGAAAGGATTTGCCTTCAAAAGAGTGGCATATGGGTGTTTTGTTGTGTTTTGCGTTTGCAGTAAGGAGTGGCGAGACTATTTTTGTCTTGTATATGGAGGTGATTACACAAATATATGCATTTGCCAAAATTCATTCTAAAAAGAATGAATATTACTGTTTAAAAATTTTAAAGTAAATGAAAAAATTTTAAACTGCCACTATTAATATAATGTAATAAATGAATGATCAAAAGGCATATCTTAGTTTCCTAGGGCTGCCATAAAAAATTACCACAAATTTGGTGGTTGAAAACAACAGAAATTTATTCTCTCACAATTCTGGAGGACAAAAGTGCATGGTCAAGGTTGCTCCTTTCTGGAGGCTTCCATGAGTGTCTCTAAGTGTCTGGTGACTGTCAGCAATCTCTGGCATATCTTGGCTTGTAGGTGTATCACTACATTCTCTACTTCCTTCTTCACATGGCCTTTGCCTCTGCATTCCTTTGTGTCTTCTCCTTTTCTGTCTCTTATAAGGACAGCTGTCCTTGGATTTAGGGCCCACCCTAATCCAGGATTATCTCATCTCAAAATCCTTACCTTAATTAAATCTGTAAAAAACCTTATTCAAATAAAGTAACATTCTGAGGTTCTTAGTGGACATATCCTTTAGAGGGCAGCTACTCAATCCACTACAAGGCATCATAGCAATCTTTAATAAATTCAGATATATAGATATTGATAAGGATACTAGCAAATTCTTTCATTTGTGTTCTTATTCTGAGAATATTTTGCCTCAGATATTTCTTTTTTTTTTTTTAAAGATTTTATTTATTCATTTGAGAGAGCGAGAATGAGAGAGAGTACATGAGAGGGGGGAGGGTCAGAGGGAGAAGCAGGCTCCCCGCTGAGCAGGGAGCCCGATGCGGGACTCGATCCCGGGACTCCAGGATCATGACCTGAGCCGAAGGCAGTCGCTCAACCAACTGAGCCAAGCAGGCCCTTGCCTCAGATATTTCTTAATATAACAGATCAAAACTGCTAATAGGTGATTTCTAACAATAAAAATTAAAATGATCGTTTTCCTACAATCAAACTAGTATAGATTTCTTTGGTAGTATTTTTTTCATGAATAAGCTGAATAGTCTTATAAAATACAAATATAAATAATATGAATAATTTATTTTAATGAGAGATACAAAGTTCATTCAAGTTAATGTGAGAAAAAAAATCATGCATTGACTCAATCAGCCAGTGCATCAAATGCTATCTTTAAAGCATTTTGAAAAGTTGGGATGCCTGGGTGGCTCAGTTGGTTAAGCATCGGCCTTCAGCTCAGGTCATGATCCCAGGGTTCTGGGATCAAGTTCCACATGGGGCTCCTCGCTCAGCGGGAAGTCTGCTTCTCCCCCTGCTTGTGCGAGCTCTCTTTCTTTCTCTGACAAATAATAAATAAAATCTTAAAAAAAAAAAAGCATTTTGAAATGTCTTGAAAATGTGAAAATAAACAGTGTTGAACTAGGAACTTAAACCAATGTAGCTGGCATGAACTAGATTGGAACATCAAGAATTCGTGTTAAATTATGTCCAGTAAAATAAGAAACCCATAAGAAAAGACATGAAGAGAAAACAATATGTAGGCTTTTAACTTGCTTAAGGTTGACTGCAAAATGCATTTCGATAGAGACCACTGTTCTTGCCGTCCCTCACCTTATCTTATCAAATCCGAACTCTGCTCTATGTCAGTTCCTTTCTGTGAGGATTCTAGGAAGAAGGGGAATCATTTAATTTTCTGGTAAGATTTCCAGGAGAGGGAAGTAAAAAGTGTCAAGGAAGAGGGATAATTAAGCTAGCCTAATGTAAAGTGAGAAATGATTGGGGCCCCTGGGTGGCTCAGCTAGTTAAGCAGCTGCCTTTGGCTCAGGTCATGATCCCAGGGCCCCAGGATTGCTCCCCACTCAGTGGGGAGTCTGCTTCTCCCTCTGCCCCTCTCCCTTGCTCGTGTTCTTTCTCTAGCTCTCTCAAGTAAATAAATCTTTAAAAAAATAAAGTGAGAAATGACTAAAAGAGTACATTGGATGAAGGATGCAGTGGTAGCAAGGGGGCAAGGGCTACTACTGTTTTTTTTATGATGTCTGCTGTTACTATATGAATGCATAACATACCATTATTTTAAAGATTTTATTTATTCATGAGAGAGAGAGAGAGAGAGAGAGAGGCAGAGGCAGAGGGAGAAGCAGGCTCCCCAAGGAGCAGGGAGCCCGATGCGGGACTTGATCCCAGGACCCCAGGATCATGACCTGAGCCGAAGGCAGACACTTACCCAACTGAGCCACCCAGGAGTCCCCCCTTTTTTTTTAACTATTATTTTTTAAAAAGATTTTATTTATTTGACAGAGAGAGAGACAGCGAGAGAGGGAACACAAGCAGGGGGAATGGGAGAGGGAGAAGCAGGCTTCCCGTGGAGCAGGGAGCCCAATGTGGGGCTCGATCCCAGGACCCTGGGATCATGACCTGAGCTGAAGGCAGATGCTTAACGACTGAGCCGCCCAGGCACCCCAACATGCCATTATTTTGATTAAAATACTTGTTATTACTATGCAAAATCATACCAGCAAAATTATTTTTGAGAAAATTTCTGTTGCATGATATATTGAAAAATTGAAGGTATCTAAAACTGAGAACAGTGGGAAATATGTTTTATTTTTTATGTTTACATTACTCATCAAGAGAAATGCCAGCTCATCGGTGTAATTACTGTAATTAATGCACAGTTCAAACCTCCCAACTGTATCTCAATGTATGTTATTATACATTGGTTTCAATCTTACTTAAATACTTGCCTTAAGAAGGGAATGAGTGAAGGAATACTCTGTCCAATTTTCATATGTTTTGTCAATTTCGTAAAAGTTTTCCTTACTTAATATTACTATACAAAATTCATGTGTTATTCTCTAAAAAGGAAAGAAAAAATCTAAATTTTCCTCATTATAAATTGTGGTATAGAGAAAACCAAAATTTGAGATTATGATCATTGTTTTACCACCTATATTTTTGTGTTCTTATTCCTTTACTTCTCTGCTGTATTTTTTCTATATGTGTGTAAGTGTGAAACATGAGAAGTTGATACATGAACACATACGAAACTCTATGATCCACTCATTTTTACCTCTGAAATTCCATCTTTAGAAAGAATTTCTTTATAGGCTGTCTTTTTTTCTGTTTAACTTTCAAATGATATCTTAAAACTTGCAAGACAGGAACTGGATCCATACCATCCCCTCAAGTGGATTTGCAGTATAATTCCTCACAGTTGTTTTGTGTCCTTGGGATACTAATATGATCTATTCCATGGCAATACTTAATTGTGCAATGTTTGTTTTTCTTTCTTTTCTTTTCTCTACCTTTTCTTTGGTAATATATTAATGGATATTGTTTGTTTAAAAAATATACTTAAAAAATCTTTATTCACGATTTTGAATATATACCATGGTCACCATTAGTTCACTGGGAAACAAAACCAGAATATATTAAGGGAATTAAATTAGCGTGCTCAATTTTAATGGGTCTTCAAATATTTGCTTGTTACAGTGTACTAGGCTTATGGGGAAAAGTGTTCCTACTGAGGGTTTATTATTCAGGAGAATGTAAGGGAAAGGCTGTTTTTATTAGCACCTTTTCCCAAACACTAGCCTCAAGATATTAGAATAAAATAGCTATGTGTGAGTTTAAATGTTGAAAACTACACTGGGTTGCTGGTAAAGAAATATGTTTAACAAAATATTTCCCCTTTGAATTAGTATTATTTTTCCCCCTGGAAACCAGCTGGAGAGTAAAGCAATACTCTTCTACTTTGTTAACAAATTACAGAATTCATTTATGTCCTATGAGCAAAGGTAGACACAGTATTCACAGCTCAAAATCTTACTTAAGAAATGCCCACCAAGCACTTTAATGGTGTCTCATTTATCTTGATGGTTTATTGTTTTCCTCCAACACATCTGAAGTATTTTACCATTCAACTCTTTTTGGCAGTTTCTAAGCATATTCCCAGTCTCAGAGAGGTGTACTTGCCTTGCCTCTGCAGAGCTGGCTGGCAAAGGCAGTGTTCTGGCCTGTGGCCAGTTGCTCCTCTCTGGTGTACACCTTGCATCTCTGATTAGACTTGTGAGCATTGAGCACGGCAAACCCAACAGCAAATTCAACTGCAAAGGTATCAGTGGGTGCTATTCTAGCATAAGGAAATACACACTTTCTACTTTACTTTTTAAAAAATATGGTTGGAAGGAAAATATAGGCTATGTACTTCAAAACACACAACCTTGGCTACAATGCAAAGGATATACATGAAAATATAAACCTTCAAACTGAAGGTTCATAGAAATAAATAATGAGTGAAAAATTATAAGGAAATCATTTTGATTTATAAGTAGATAGATAACTATAGAAACATTGCCTGCAGTTTATGAGCTTAGTAAGCTTGAAAAGTAAGACATTTAATTAAGATAAATTCTGTGTTTATCTCACAAGATCTCGGTCCCTCTATTTTTCTGGCTGTTGGAACTCTGATAAGCTGTGATGATCAAAATCCTTTGTAAATCTAAAATCCATTTCTAGGTATTGGAAACATTTTTTACAAATTATTTTTGGATATAATGTAATAGAAAAAATACTTTTTATTTTTATTCTAGGGTACTGTAAATAAATTGAGTCTAGAACCTTAACACAGAGTGATAGAATAGGATAATTGGTAACATTTGAAATAATAACTAGTTCAGAAGATTTCAAAACAGAAATCTTCATTATGTTCTGTCATAAAACATCCTTTCAGACTACTGTCACAAATGAATTGGACTGTAAGTCCAATATACAACTATATTTCTTTTATTACTATATAGTATAAATATGAATTGGAAAACATAACTATATATAGTTATAATGACATGTTTCCTCAACAAAGATTAAACAGTAAACTTAACAACTAGTACTTTCCTATACATAAAACTAAAGGTTCAATACTACCCAACTTTTCCAAAGAATACATAAAATGTTACAGGTAACTTTTATCATTTTGAAGGTTAGTCATTGAAGGATATTTTATTACCATAAGTGTCTAAAATGGCTTTTCTCTCATTAAAAAAAAGATTGAGTAGAAATCTGGATTTATCATCTAAATGACTCATAACTATCTGAAGTTAGAATTTCATTCAAGCACTAAATCTCAAAAGAATAGTCGAGATAAATTAATAGTTATGCCTATTTTAGTAATGAGGTAAAGGATAGAAATATAAGATAACATTTCACAGTTATAATATTTCAAATGGAAACCTATTTTATTGTATTGTATGCTGCTCAATTATGGAATTCTTGATCAGCTACTATTCTATGTGACTTCAGATAACATCTTTTTTGGCATTCTCACCAAATCTAATTCAAGATGAATTGGCTAAAACACCCAACTGTCAGTATTACCAAAGAAATAGACCTTCACTGTTAAAAATATAAGTTATTAAAGACATTGTTTAGTTTTAAAACTGATAGAAGAAAAAAGTTAATAGAGAGCATTAAGGAGTTTGTTTGATCTGTAACTTACCCATACTTGATTTTCAAAATAAATTAAAATTTTAATTTCAGCTTCTGGATCAAAATTCTGAGTTTATGTATGAAGATTTTTAGTTTCACAGCCATAGAATATAATTTATAATTAAATTCACAACCATGAATATAATTTATAATTAAAAAAGAAGCAGTCTTGGGGCGCCTGGGTGGCTCAGTCGTTAAGCGTCTGCCTTCGGCTCAGGTCATGATCTCAGGGTCCTGGGATCGAGCCCCGCATTGGGCTCCCTGCTCGGCGGGAGGCCTGCTTCTCCCTCTCCCACTCGCCCTGCTTGTGTTCCTGCTCTCGCTCTCGCTCTCTCTCTCTCTGTCAAATAAGTAAATAAAATCTTTAAAAAAAAAAAAAAAAAAAGAAGCAGTCTTTTGATATAGTTCTTAGGACTAGATATGTACCTGATAAAAAAAAAATAGAATTATTGGTTAAAAGGAATCCATAGGCACAACTTTAACTGAGGAAGAAATTCTGTTTGCACATGTTATCAGTGATGAGAAATTAGATTTTTGAGAGCCATGTGTTTAGACAGTCTGCCTCTCTCTTTTCCTGTCTCTATGTCATAATACAATTTATATTATGCCATCTGGAAGGGGTACAGGCAACAACCAAAACAAAATCCAGTTCATAAAAACACAAGCTATACAGCCAGTTGGGAAAAAAATATTAATGCAACTTTAGGTTTAAGATTTTGTCTAACTCTGCTCTTTTGATTCATTGATGTAATTCTTTGTATTTTGGGATGCCCACTTTTTTAAAATCTTGTTTTTGATAAGCGTCTAATCTCTCAGATAATCTTTTAACACAATAACATATGTTTTGGAATCTATCCAAGAGAAATATTACTGCCTTCTGAGAAAAGAATTAACTTGTTCTTTCCTAAGGAATTCCTCTTCAAGTATGTAAAAAAAAAAAAAAAAAGCTTCTAAAAAATGAATCATCTCAAAGATAACAACCACAAAATCTGGATGAAGTTTTTGGAAATATGGAAGTGAGAGAAAACTGTATTTGTTTTTTGTTTGTTTGTTTGTTTTTGAGAAAATATAAAACTTAGAAGATGGTTATATCAGGGGATGTTTCTCTCTTTTATAGCGTTAGTTTGAAGGCAGGCAACTGTCCCAGTGTGGCATAGAAAAGTTAAAATTCAAGTAGAAACCTACATTATTTCTGGCTTAAAGAACCAAAAGTTAGAATTAGGATAATCAGACTTCTAGAAGGTGACAAGGGAATCCTGGAGGGGAGACAGCCACAGAAGGAATCCCTAAGTTCTCTATATAAACTCTGGCTATGAACCATGCATGTATAAGGAAGGCTTAAGGCAGCTTGCAGTGAAGGGTAAAAGGAGGAAACAGTTTTGAGGTGCTACAGAAAAAAATTTGCAATTTGATCATAAAGAAGGTAATTTTTAATTTATAGGAATATAACAGAATGTGGAGCCTCAGCAACACAACTCTAACAGTTTTCAAAATATAGTCCAAAATTACTTAAATATGAAGAATCAATAAAATGTGATTCATTTTTCTGAAAGGAAAATAAAATAAACAGATAAATTTGAAGATATTCCTAAAATTAGGTTGTCAGAAAAGGATTTTAAAAAAGCTCTTATAATGATAATTAATGAGGCAAAGGAAAATACACATGAGACCAAAGGAAAAAATAGAAAATCTCAGCAGAGAAATAGGGAATAGTAGATAGAAATAGAAAATGATAAATAAAAATATTAAATAGAAAATGGAAACTATAGAAGTTAGAAACAAATATTTGAAATTAAAAAAAATAGATTGGATAAGATCAATAGTAGGATGGAACTGACAGAAGAAAGAGCAAAGGACTTTAAAATTGATCAATGGAAATTATTCAAACTAAAGGCCAGAGAGAAAAAGATATGAATAGAAAAAACAATCAGAGCCTCAGAAAACATTAGATAATATCAGATGGTCTAACATGAGTGCAATTGGAGTCCCAGAAGTAGAGGAGAGAAAGTTGTACTAAAAATGTTTGAAGAAATAATGGCCAAATATTTTTAAATTTGGTGAAATTTATTAATTTAAATATACAAGATATGCAGCAAATTCAAAACAGACCAAATGCAATAAATAAACTCTCTCTAGGCATGTCATATCCAAACTGTAGAAAGCCAAGGATATAAGAAAAATATTAAAAGAATCCAGAAAAATATGGTACATTATGATTCAAATGATTGTGGTCTTCTCATCAGAAACTGTGAAGGCAGAAGGCAGTGGAATAACATGATGAAAGTAATAGAAAAAGAAAAACAAAAAACCACTACCAACCCAGAGTTTCATATGTAGTGGCAATATGCTTCAAGAAAGAAGGCATAATAGAGGTATTTTCAAATAAAAATAAACTAAGAGATTGTCATGTGAAGGCATGCACTATAAGAAATATTAAAGGAAACTCTTTAGGATAAAAGTTTATGGTAGCAGAGGGAAATTTAGGCAGTCAATAGGTAATGCTTCCCCTAAAAAGTGATAAATATATGGATATATAATTTTTTCATTATGTTTAAATATGTGACTGTTTCAAGCAAAAATTATGATACTTCCTTGCAGACTTTATAATGTATATTTACATAATACATACACAAATTCTAGCATAAGGAATATCAAGGGAGGTAAATGGGCCAACATGTTTGTAAGGTTTCTACATTTTACATGAACATGTATAATATCAAATCTAATTAGAATGTAAAAAGTTAAGGATACATAATATACCTTTAGAGAAACCATTACAAAATACAAAATCATATGTATAAAGCCAATATATGGAAACTACCCAAATAATCAGAATAACTTATTGGAAAAAAAAAGAGAAGGCAAAAATTACAAGATCATATCAACAGGTGCAAAAAAAAAATATTTGACAAAATTCAACATCTATTCACAATGAAAATGTCCAGTAAAGTAGTAATAAAAAGAAACATTTTTACTATGATAGAAAGCATCTATACAAACCTACAGCTAATATTATATTTCATAGTAAAATATTTAATGCTTTCCATATAAGATCAGAATGAAGGCATAGATGCCTACTTCTAATTTAAGATTGCAATAGAGGATGTCACAATTGAAATAAAGCATGAAAAAGAAATAAAAGGCAATAGACTGGGAAAATAGAAATAAAGTTGTCTCTATTTGCTGATGGCACAACTGTTTCTGTAGAAAATCCTAAGAAATATACAAAAGAATAAATAAAATTAAGCAAATTTAGAAGGTCGGAGTATGCTAGATTAATTTATACAAATCATTTGGATTTTATATACTGCCATCAATAATTGAAACATGATTTTTTAAATTCAATTTAAAATAATATCAAAATACCACATTGAGTTGTTACCTAAATATGTTTTTGTGTAACAAATTAATAAAATGCATGCAAGAACTCTACATTGACTGCTATAAAAACTGGAATGAAAGAATTAAATAAGACTTAAGTGAAGATATATATCATATTCATGGATTGGAAGATGCAATATTGTTAAAGTTTTAATATACATATATTACTCATAGCAATACCAATCAAATCCTAAAGGCATTTTAAAAAATGGCAAGCTAATTTGAAAATTTATTTGGAAATACAAATGACCTAGAATAGCCAAAGCAATTTTTTAAAAGAGCAAAGTTGGAGGATCCATACTATATGTTTTAAAGGCCCACTACAGAGCTCTAGTAATCAAGACAATGTCGTATATATAGTTGAAAGAATAGACATAGGTCAATTAAACAAAATGAGGAGTACAGAAATTGACCAAACTACATATGATCACTTGATTTTTGACAAAGTTTTCAAGGTCACTTATTGGGGAGAAAAGACCTCCTTAACAAATATTGCTGGAATAATTAGATATATCTATGGAATGAAAAGGAACATCAATCCTTACCCCATGCCATATACCAAAGTTAACTTGATATA
This sequence comes from Mirounga angustirostris, assembly GCF_029215605.1. Lineage (NCBI taxonomy): Eukaryota > Metazoa > Chordata > Mammalia > Carnivora > Phocidae > Mirounga > Mirounga angustirostris. Next base: position 82,564,175 of record NW_026991720.1, on the reverse strand, counting down.
GAACATAGTCCTATATGCAAAAATAAAAGCCATAACAATACTAAACAAAACAGTAGAATATTTGTGTGAACTTGAGGAAGGCAAGGGTTTAGATAGGATATAAGAAACAGAAACAAAAATAATCAATTGGCTTTCATCAAAATTCTTTTTTTGTTCCTCAAAAGATACTACTAAAAAATGAAAAGGCAAGCTGCAAATGGGGAGAATATACACTACACTACATGTGTCTGAGAAAAGATTTATATGAAGAACATATGAGAATTCTGAAAGCAATAACAGAAGACAAAAACTGTACAACTTAAAAATCAAATCTAAAAACTATTTAAAATAATTGAACACACATCTCACACAAAATATATGTACATGACAGATAAACACATGAAAATATGTCAAATTCATTATTTAATTACAATTAAATTTTAAAGAAATTACAATTAAAACATAAAAGTTACCACTGCATGCCAATTAAAAGAGCTAACAGTAATGGCTGAAAATTTCATGGGTTTTATGAGGATATGGAGCAATTTTAACTCGCGTGCACTGCTGGTGGGAATGTAAAGTTGCACAATTACATTGGAAAGCTGGCAGTTTCTTAAAAAACAAAACAAAACATAATATATACCTACCAAATAACCCAGCTATTTTACTCTAGTTACTTACTTGAGAGAATTGATAATATATGTCTACACAAAAGACTTACATGGAAATAGTCATAGCAGTTTTATGCAAAAGAACTAAAAACTTCAAATAACTCTGAAGTCCATCCATGGATGCATGGATAAATAAAATGTGATTTATCTTTATAATTGAATAGTGCTCAGCAATAAAAGTGAATGAGCTGCTGATATACACAATAGTATGTATGAATCTGTAAGTCATTGTGCCGAGAGAAGCCTGTTACAAAAAATTTCATACAATTTGATTCCATTTATAAATACCTAGAAAATGCGAACTGATCTATAGTAACCAAAATCATCTGTGATTCCCCGGGGCAGGGTGCAGAGGGAGGGATGGACTCGAAAGAGGCTCATGGAATCTTTCCAGGGTGGTGCAAGCATGTATCTTGATTTAAACAGTGGTTTTACCATGTATATCTCTATCACAATCAGTTAAATTATATACATAATAGGTGAGTACAATTTCTTATATGGAAATATACCTGAATAAGGCTGATAAAACTGTGAAACTTGTAAGTCAAGTTTGTTGATAAACAAAGCAAAACAATCCTGTCAAGAGAACTGTCATTTATGCCATATTTTAACTTCCCTTAATAGAAAAGAGTTTACTAATAACTATCATAATAGTCGTCTTACAGAAAAATCATTTTTTCTTGTATGTATACATATATCTCAATTATACATTACTTTCTAATGTCCAAAATCAGCTAACATTTTTGGCTTTTTGCTCCTTTTATGGTGTGTTAACTTTACTAAGTATAAAGTCAATTAAGAAAATATAAGACCAATTCACCCAGAGAAGTCAGAAAATTAAGGGTAAGACAGTTAAACCAAAAGTGGTATAATTTATAATGTTTATCTTTCATTGCACTAAAAAGGGTTTTAAATTTCTGTAAATATATCTGTCTTGGGGAACATAATGCTGACTGATGTAATTTTATGTTTAATGATTTTCAGGTATTTATTTTCATGTACTTATATTGTATCTTAACCTCAATGCATATTAAAACCTGAAAATAGGAACATCATCCTTAACTGCAGCATAGAAATATTAACATTGTCAATCATAGAAACGAAGATGAATGATGCAAATCCAGCTTTAATCTTTTGTCTCCTTGTCCCAGAAACCATTTCTTAGGCTGTACCTTAAAAATAAAAAACATATTGGTGCCCTCTTCCCATTTCAAACCATGAGTTTTCATTTTCTGTTGGAAATTAGACGCATGTTTCCTTTACTTTGATATAGTAAATCTTTTAACTTCTTAGTAGAAAGAGGTTTTATAAAGTTGAATTTAAAAAGAAAAAATATATACGTAAATATGCTGTTGGGTTAGTTGAAAGAATAATGCACCCATAGTCTGCTGACCTGGGTTCAAACCCCGGCTCTGTTATTGCGCTTCTGTGGAATGAAAACAATTCCTTTCTCATAGTGTGGCTCTCACGAACATAGAACCTAAAAGATTTTATAGTCTGCATGTTGAAGTGCAAAGAGCTTGATTTTTGAGCCAGGTGCATGTAGAGTTAAAATTTGTTTTCTAAATGCAGTATCAGTACAATTTAAGGCAAGGTGCTTTGTCTCTCTATTGGTTTTATTCACTAATAAAATGGCACTAATAATATCTACTCACAGTGTTGAGGTGAGATTTAGAGATGGTATCGTTTGATACCTAAGCGTTAATGGTGAGCACATAATATATATCAATTTTTATAGCTATTATAAGCGGCGTGAGTTAAAATAGTGATAATTGGGAGAACCTCATTCACTTTTCCCAAATCAACTTTAAATGACCATGAAAACAGAAGAATTACAGATAGCACAAAAAAATTGATAAAGAGCCATGTTTACAAGTGATGCAGATACTGCTCCAAAGAGAATTGTCCCATCTGCCATTTGTACCACTGTCCATGAATACTGTCTGTAACGGCCAGTCATTTTTCCTCTTTCTCCCATGAATTAGCATTTCTACAAACAAATCTATTTGTATTTTTCACTACATCTCCAACCCCACTGTCAATATACAAAAGCTCAGGGAACAGAGGGAAATAGCCACAGTGCAGGGAACATTTGCTGAAAGGTTGAATGGATTTCACTTAAAGTATTTACTCCACATTTTGCGGGTCAATTTCTTAGATCTAAAGCTTTGGGAAGGAGTATGGATCTACAGTGTGGCTGTCAGTGCAGTTGATAAGCAAAACCTCTACTCCAATTTCTGCAACCTATGGTTAAGTTCATCTAGTACAATTTGGCAGGATTTCTGTAGAATTTTCTCCTGACCTTACTGCTTACTATTCTTTTAAAGAAAATGTGGTGGCCTTGGAAATTCTGAGGAAATGTGTGTTTTTCCTTCCTTTAATAGGTAGGTATAATGTTTTATTTCTGGAGCTGGATGTTGGTTACATGGGTGGGCTCAGTTTGTTAAAATTCATTGAACTTTACATTTATGAAATATGCAGAATTCTGTCTGTATGTACCTCAATTAAAAAGTTAAATGTATTAATAATAAGTAGGATAAGTAAAAAAATAATATTTCTCTGCATTTCATGATGTAGAAATTATATGAACTTCTCTGAGTAAGAAAGAGGGAAATAAATTGTGAAAATTAAAGAATATTTCAGAGTTTGTATCATGTAGAAAAGTCATTCTTACATAAAGGAGCTTGGAATATGGTCTCCAGCTTGAGGATTCTTGATTCACAGTTGCAATTAGAAAGCCCTACTAAGATTTATCATAAATGTACCTGTTGAACTCATTTAACACAGGCTTTACAAAATATATGTGTTCTGTAGAACACTAATTCTTCATATTAATATGTGACATAGAAGAGCAAAAAATTCTGTGGTCAAATAAGTTTGAATATTAATTAGTTAAATAAAATTTAATAGTTTTCTTTACTACAGTATTTCCTAAACTGAAATTTACTATCTTTTCCAGAAGATTTTATTTCAATATATGAATGAACACAGTATTAACTCTTTTAGAGACATATTCTTTTCTCTACCCATAATCTAAAATGAACTGGAAAACTCATATTACAAAGTGAAAGTTCAACTACTAAAGTAAGCTATACCTTTGGGACTGGTCATTTCCCACACATCCAGAGTTTCATTGCAGACATTTGTAGCCACTCTGAATTATGCAGCAGAATTTTTTAGGATGAAGGTTTCTTGGGAGACATTATTTTTATAGCATATGACCCTTTGCATGAAACAGCTCTAAAAATGGCATTTCCAGCCTCTCTAGCATTCACCTATTCTCGAAGGAGAATCATACATCTAGCAGTTTCTGCTTTCTACAAATCCATACCACAGCGATAGTGTCAGAATAGAACAGAGCAAAAAGTAAAAAATGTGCTTAGTGAACTCAGCCATTGCACAAAGAGCTGTGATGAAATAACCTAAAGTTAAGGACTGGTATCTGAAAAACTTACAGAGATTTTCCTAAAAGTAGCCTACCAAAGCAGACACCTGAAAATGACTGGGAACTAGCATAGCGTATATAAATATGTAACAGAGACAAGGAAAAAGGTTACTTATGATGAGAATGAGATCAGAGACACTTAAGATAGTCATTTTATATTAGGGGTGTATTTTATGTGTTGATATGTCAATAAATATAATAATACTAGTTTCAATATTGCAGCATTACTTTGATTTTAGTCATGTTATCTTTTGGGAGATTAGCAACAATAGAAACAAGCTAAGTGATAAGCTACTACTTTCGAAGTATCTCGTTTTATAGTTTTGAATTTGGAACTTTAAATGTTTTACATGAATTATAAAATAAAATTTTTTAAAATATCCCAAAGTCCCACATCAGTTTGGTTACATAACCACTCAGACAAGAATTATTTAACATGATTTAAAGACACGGTATTTTAACTGACGTATTACTGGGATTTAAGGATTAAAAATATCACCAGGGCATCTGGGTGGCTCAGTCATTAAGCGTCTGCTTTCAGCTCAGGTCATGATCCCAGGGTCCTCGGATCGAGCCCCACATCGGGCTCCCTGCTCTGCAGGAAGCTTGCTTCTCCCTCTCCCACTCCCCCTGCTTGTGTTTCCTCTCTCGCTGTCTCTCTCTGTCAAAAATAAATAAAATCTTAAAAAAAAAAGATTAAAAATATCACCAAAGAAATTTGAAACTGAATTAAATAGTCACTGCCAGTAAAAATACTGATATTAAGTGAATATATATTATAGTAAACAATATAGGTAATATACAAAGCAAGAATATAATCAGTATTTTTAGAATAAAAGAAAAAGCAAATATAAAATAGAGAAGTTAAGTAAAATCCAAGTAATATTTCTTTTGATTTAAAAATGTCAGCATACACTTATTATTAATCTTCCTTTTTTAAAAATAAGTACATCTTTTCAAGCTCTGTTCGTTGAAAAGGCATAAAGACAATGACAACACAGAAGCAATCACCTTCTATAGCTCTTTTTGTGAGCAATAACACTGCTACTCACTAAAAGAAACAAGGATACCTTGAAAAATTACTGAGTTTTCAGATCTGGGAGAAGGTGTGTGTGTGTGTGTATATATATATATATATTTCTTATAAGATGAACATGATGTATCTTGTCTGAGAAAGCAAGGAATCCATCCAAGACTACTGAGATCTTCTTAAAAGGACACAGGAGCCAAGTTGAAATGGTTCTGCATGGTCAAAGATAAAACAATTTGGGGCATCAAAAAGAATAATGATTGCAATGAAGTAAAACATAAAATACTAAGAATCAACGAATTTTTAAAAATGCTCATGGATCACCTTTGGCTAGGTTTGCCTGGAATATTCTCAATGACTATTGCATTAGGTTAATACCACCTTGTTGCACTCATAAATGTTTCCGTTTGGAGGCCAAATTATATAGTTTCTCTACTTTCATAGGGTACTGATATAATAACTCATTATTCTGCAAATTGGCAAATAAAAGAAGAAATTATAACTACTTTATAATATAAACTGTTTAAGGGTAGCCAAATATTTGCTAAGGTTAATTTCCTTTATAGAAATCCAACTAATAAAGAAACAAAAAGATCTATAAAATCATCATTTTACAGGGACAAATTAAATAATGGATCTAGATAATAGTTCTTACCAGATGCTATAAAAATCACATGAAATGTTGCTATGAACTTAATAATGGATGGATTGGCTAACAACAACTGAAGACACTGATCTATCTTAGAAAAACCAGGCCATATGTGCCCATAAAGTAATAGTAAAGATATATAGAAAACCACCTACAAATCATTCTTACCAAAATTTGAGTCTGAATCTGCAAACTTCTAGATTTAATCCCAGGAAATATAAAGGAAAGCAAAAACATGTTGAATAGTATCAAGAGAGAGCAATAAGTCAAATATAGATAATTTTGATTTTATCTATATTTGATTTGATTTTATCCAATATGACAGGTGTGATATCTTATTATGGCTTTTATTTATATTTCTCTGAAGATGAGTGATGTTGAGCATCTTTTCATGTGTCTGTTGGCCATCTGGATGTCTTCTTTGGAGAAATATCTGCCAAGTCTTCTGTCCATTTTTTAATTGGATTATTTGGTTTTGGGGTGTTGAGTTGTAACATTTCTTTATAGATCTTAAATACTAACCCTTTATATATTTTGGGTACTAACTAATATCTCTATTTGGTTATTTGCAAATATCTTCTCCCATTCAGTAGATTGCTTTACAGTTTTGTTGATTGTTTTCTTTGCTCTACATATTGACATAGTCCCAATAGTTTATTTTTGCTTTTATTTCCCTTGCCTCAGGAGACATATTTAGAAAAATGTTACCACAACCGATATCAGGGACATTACTGCCTATGTTCTCTTCTAGGATTTTTTATGGTTTCATATCTCACATTTAAGTCTTTATGCTGTTTTGAGTTTATTTTTGTGTATGGTGTGAGAAAGTGGCCCAGTTTCATTCCTTCCATATAGCTGTCCAGTTTTCCCAACACCATTTATTGAGGAGACGGTCTTTTTCCTATTGGATATTCTTTCCTGCTTAGTCGAAGATTGATTGACCATATAATTGAGGGTTCATTTCTGGGTTTTCTACTCTTTTCTATTGATCTATGTGTCTATTTTTGTGCTGGTACCATACTGTCTTGATTACTACAGCTTTGTAGTATAATTTTAAGCCTGGAATTATGATACCTCCAGCTGTGCTTTTCTTTTTCAAAATTGTTTTGGAATTTATTTTGGAGGGTAGAGGAGGTAAATATTTATCTTTAAAATTCTCTTTTTATCAAACTGATGGATAATTATATCAACACTGTTTATATGAAAGACTTAGCAGATTTCATTGATCACAAAATCTATATGAGCCCTTAGTACTGAACCAATGCATGCATGCATGTTAGGCTTTATTTTATTTTATTTATTTATTTTATTATTTTTTTAAGATTTTATTTATTTATTTGACAGAGAGAGACACAGTGAGAGAGGGAACACAAGCAGAGGGAGGGGGAGAGGGAGAAGCAGGCATCCTGCTGAGCAGGTAGCCCGATGCGGGGCTGGATCCCAGGACCCCAGGATCATGACCTGAGCCGAAGGCAGAAGCTTAATGACTGAGCCACCCAGGCCTGATTTTAAACCTGAATGGAAGAGGAATGTGAAACCATATCACATCACTTAGGGTGAAAATTCTTTAGCTGCAGGCTTAAAAAGACTAATGGGAAGTATAAAAGCTTTAATGCAATAATTGTTAAGAGTTCTCATGTGTGGAATATAAGGAATAGTGCAGAAGACCACAGGGGAAGGGAGGGAAAATTGAATGGGAAGAAATCAGAGAGGGAGACAAACCATGAGAGACTCTGGAGTCTGGGAAACAAACTGAGGGTTACAGAAGGGAGGGGGGTGGGGGGATGGGGTAGCCAGGTGATGGGCATTAAGAAGGGCACGTGTTGTGATGAGCACTAGGTGTTATACACAACTAATGAATCGTTGAACACTACATCAAAAACTAATGATGCACTATATGTTGGCTAACTGAACATAAAATAAATTAAAAAAAATAAAACATAAAAAAGAGATTCCATTAAAAAAAGAGTTCTCATGATGAAAAATGAAATGGGATGAAGAATGAAATGCTCAGAAAGGCATAAGCAACTCCAACTCCCCAACAATATATCTGAAGTCTTAGTTGTTAATGGCCAGTCCTGCTGTGAGAGGCAGTGAAGTTGAGCCACGTGATAGCTAAGGTTTTTGTCAATTGGCTGAGTTTTCAATTCCCTGTGAGAAATACTTTTCTTGGGACACCTCCGTGGCTCAGCCAGTTAAGCATCTGCCTTCTGCTCTGGTCATGATCCCAGGGTACTAGGATCGGGCCCTCTTGGGGCTCCTGCTCACCAGGGAGTCTGCTTCTGCCCCTCCTCCCCACTCATGCTCTCTCCCTCTCTCTCTTAAATAAATAAATTAACAAAATCTTTTTAAAAATACTTTTCTTTCAATAAAAGAATTTGGATTCAAAAATTGTCAGTAGGAACGCCTGGGTGGCTCAGTCCTTAAGCGTCTGCCTTCAGCTCAGGTCATGATCCCAGGGTCCTGGGATTGAGCCCCGCATCGGGCTCCCTGCTCCGCGGAAAGCCTGCTTCTCCTTCTCCCACTCGCCCTGCTTGGGTTCCCTCTCTCGCTGTCTCTCTCTCTCTGTCAAATAAATAAATAAAATCTTTTTAAAAATTGTCAAATTAATTTTCTTAAATAGCTCTGTAGACTGAAACTCTGTTTTTCAAAAAGACTTCTAATATATTAAATAATGGATAAAAATTTTAACTCTAAACTCTAGATTAGAATGCATAGGTGCAGGTATAAACACACATGCTGTAAGCTTATTTCAGGACACGTGAGAACAAATTGTAAAATGCAGCGGTATTGATTCTAGTAGCAAAATGATTGTTGCACTTAATTGTCACTTAACATGTCACAATTTTTAACATTTTAACCTGGATAATCAAGTGTTTAAAAAAATAACAACACAGTCTATCTCCAGTCAAAGAGTTGTGGATGGCTATAGATAAACTAGAAAGTAGAACAAATAAATTAGTGCAATGCCTTGTTTAAATTAATATGATGTGTATGTCTGCCTTTCTCCCTTCCTTATAAGAACCTCAAAGCTTGCATCTACCCACAGTTGGGATACAGAAGGAAGGATCCTCACTCACAATCATATCTAGATGGCACGTGCTCTACCAATTGTATTAGCAACCTGACAAAGAAGAGGAAGATTATTTGTTCCTCTAATTCCATATTTTTATCTGCATTATGGTCTACTACTTTTTTTTCTTATCATTTTACAACATCTACTTCCTAAGCCATGTAAAACCTACAGATGTTGGTAAAGCCTCAATAGAATTTTTATTTTATTTGTTTTGGTTTTTACTTTTCTAAAATTTGAAAATGTAAAAAAAAAGGTCTCTTTTGGTTGAAAAAATGATCATCTAATTATGACTAGAAAGCCCAATTGCACTTTTCTGAAATATTCAGCGTACAATATCTGAGAGTTGTCTTCTTTATTGTCTACAATGTCTGTAAAAATTTTGGCAGCTAAAATTAAAAAATGGAAACAGGTAATGAAAAATGACATAATGTTAAAAGAAATGATTTTTATTAAGCATTTTTATTTTACCCACAGGTAATATGAATTATCGAATATAATATGTATCCCAAGTTTGCTCTTGAGATATGTAATTCTTCATAGAGAAGTAGTTGCATGATAGTAAAATAATATCAGATGCATAAATTAAAACTATTTAGAAGTTTCATAATTATCAGTACATACAAAAATGAAAAAAATAACGTAAATTAAAATCTGCATTTTTCAAAAATGAAAAAAAATCTGAATATTTTATTTGTAATGGGGTAAAGGTTCAGTTTAACACATCCAATCAGATCAATATATAATATGAAGGGTTACATACTGATTTTGAGGTGAACATGCATTTATAGGTACATGCATGTTAAGCAATCAAAGACAAAAGATCGCCACGGGCTGGGCATAGATGCTCCAGAATACCTTTGTCTAACTACAGTCATTGAAGTCATTTGCTGTTACACAACACACCAACATTATTGGAGCAATAGATATGATGTGGTTTGATCCACTCCCTTAAAAACATTATTTCAATATTTCCTTTGCAGGCCTTTTGTCCATCATGGAATATTCTTTGAGTGCTTAATCAATCCACCTAACTATTAGCATAAAAATTATACTTGTGGCTTACTATTGATCACAAACCAAGTAATTACACTTTTTTCTTTTTGGTATAATGCCTATTTATCTCATTCAGTAAGTATATATGTTCCAGGAACTGTGATGGCCTCTTTTCTAATGATAATCTCGTTAGGTAAAGACAAATGAATGCATTTGTCAAAAGGTACTTATTATTAGAATGAAGAAATACCAAATTCATAAATCTCTAAAAGTGTATACATACATACATCATTGTATGTATAAACAAACACAATAGATAAATCATTGGAATGTGTAATTTTTCATCTTTTTATAATTGGAGGTATTCATTTCAGGTTATACAATAGTGGTTTGAAATATTTGTATCTATAAATTATACTCCTAGCAAGCAATGACTACTTATCTGTCTCTATTAATAAATTCATAAAATTATCATTTCTATTTCTATTGCAGAATTATGAAAGTCCATGTGCATTTTCAAAAGCAGAAAACAGCAGTGTAAGCAAATATAGAAAAATGTGAATTTGATCTGAATATTTCTGTGCCCGTTTTTTTCTTTCAATAAGAGAAACAGCTAATGGGCGCCTGGGTGGCTCAGATGGTTAAGCGTCTGCCTTCGGCTCAGGTCATGATCCCAGGGTCCTGGGATCGAGTCCCGCATCGGGCTCCCTGCTCCTTGGGAGCCTGCTTCTCCCTCTGCCTCTCTCTCTCTCTCTGTCTCTCATGAATAAATAAATAAAATCTTAAAAAAAAAGAGAAACAGCTAAAACTTCTAGATGTAGCTTCAAATATTTCACTTAAGCAAAATATATCAGTGAACACTGTTCTTTCTTGACATTTAAAATCTTAGACCAAAGCATATGATGCCTTGAATTAATGCCTTGTTTACTTTCAATTAGTTATTTTGCACTGTAAAGTACAATTTCCAAATATTTAAGATGTCAGAAAAGAATAGTAGTTGCTGATAGAATTTTTTTTTCCCCTAAGGCAGACAGTTTGTACATGTGGATCAATTCAAGACATTAAAAGAAGTCACAATAAATGAGAATAGGTTACACTCATCTTTATCCTGTGTAATGCATACTGTTTCATTTTATTTTGTTTTTGTCTCTGTGGACTTATGTTTTTCTGGTTGTTCACTCATCACTCATTCTTCTATACTCTCCTTAAATGACTATTTATTGAGTGACTATAATAAGGAGGCACTCTGCTAGTCTAGATGTGAATATGGGATGAAACCTGCAAAAAGAGAGAGAGAGAGAGAGAGAAAGAAAATAATTTTTACCCCACAGAGTTTCTAGACTATAGTTGGAAAGATTGACATAAAATTAAAAATCAGGAAGTACATTTGGAAATCGTGACAAATACTAAAACTAGAGATGTACTAGATTTATAAGTCGTTTCTTATCAAAGAAGACAGCATGCACACACTCACTCACCTTTTGTAAACATGAGAAAGGAAGAATGGAGCAGATACAACTAGTATTGAGGAAGTGGCTATAGGAAGATGTGGGATCTCCAATTTAAGGGCTTCTGTTCTTTTAGAGAAAATATGGAACAGGATTATCAGATAAAAATACGACTTTTAGAGAAGTCAAGGAACCAAGTGGCCGGTTAGCTCAGTTGGTTAGAGCGTGGTATAAATAAAACAATATTAGCAATAAACTGGTCATTATTGAAGATGAGTATGGGTACACAGTACACTTTTTCTTACTTGTGTGCATACATGAATTTTTCAGATAGCAAGGTGTTTAAGAAAAAGGAGTATATCCCTCAGTAAAACTGTTTAAATCTATCTCTCACTACCTTACTAAGTAAAATCAGATTTCTAAACTAACCCTAAAAACAATCTAGACATTATAGCTCTAGACATTATAGCTCTCCATAACAATTCACCCATATGTATTGCTACTCCCTTCCAAGCTCTACTTCATTCATAAGACATTGTCTATTTAGCCATAAGTATGTTTCTCCTTGTCGCTGGCTGTCTTCGCTTGCACTGTTCCTTGTACTAGGAGACTTTCCTTTCTTTCCACTTCAGCTTCTAACTTTTCCAATCCTTTAAAGATCAGCTCAAAATGACATTTTGTATATCAAGCCCTTCTCAATTTCCTCTAGGCTGGTTGAATAATTGTCATGGTCCAGAGTCTTTTGTGCAAGTGACAATTATAGTAAGTTAGATTTGCCTGGTATTAAAGTTATGTGTACTACATATTATTTCATCTACTAAATTGTAAGCTTAGGTTGCAGGTCAGTGACTCTGTCTTTTTTATGACTTTGAATTCGTCATCAGCATTATCTGGAAAAGTAACAGATGCCCAATGAAAGGGACTTAAATTTTAAAAGAGTCATTTATTTAGTATTCTACCCTACTTACTAAATGTACTATGTATGTTGTCCAAAGTTATAACCACTTCTGGATAGATGGGTTTCAGTATCAATTTATAACTCTGCTTTATAAAATAATAGTACACAATTATTTTTAAATTTCTTACTTGGTTTCCCTATATTGGAGTATTTTGGGAAATTGAAACTAGGAATATTGAATCAAAAAATAAAACAAAATAAATAGAACTACCACAAATCTACTTTCCTTACAGAGAAAGTGTACTTGGAAAATGCAATTCTTCCTTAAAAATAACATTAACACATTTTTTATTAAAGAAACCTGTTGGTCAGAGGATTCTTCAGTTCCATGCAATCTGCAATCATTCTACTTTCATCAACTTCTAAAGAACCAATTCCTTCAGTAATAAAAGAAAACGCTGCCTAGTGCAATCAATATCAATCTAATTCAAGTAAGACACTTCTCTGTGAACATGCTCATTTGAAATGTCAGTATAACATCAAATGAGACCATGGTAATGAACAATATTCCACCATTACTGAAAGTAAATTAAAAGTTGCAAATGTTGAAATGATCACAATAAAACTATTATTATATAATACCTTTACTTAAAAAATAAACTACTGGGACTACATCAAAATAAAAGGCCTCTGCACAGCAAAGAAAACTAAAAGGCAACTTATGGAATGGAAGAAGATATTTGCAAATGACATATCTGATAAAGGTTTAGTATCCAAAATATATGAAGAACTTATAAAACTCAACACCCAAAAAACAAATAATCCAATTAAAAAATGGGCACAAGACATGAACAGATAATTGTCCAAAGAAGACATCCAGATGACCAACAGACACATGAAAAAAGGCTCATCACTCACCATCAGGGAAATGCAAATCAAAACCACAATGAGATACCACCTCACACCTGTCAGAATGGCTAAAATCAACAACACAAAAAACAACGGGTGTTGGGCTCCTGGATGGCTCAGTCGTTGGGCGTCTGCCTTCGGCTCAGGTCATGATCTCAGAGTCCTGGGATCGAGTCCCACATGGGGCTCCCTGCTCGGCGGGAGGCCTGCTTCTCCCTCTCTCACCCCTCCTGCTTATATTCCCTCTCTCACTGTGTCTCTCTCTGTCAAATAAATAAAATCTTAAAACACACACACACACACAAAAAAAACAACGGGTGTTGACGAGGATGTGGAGAAAAGGGAATCTTCTGCACTGTTGGTGGGAATGCACACTGGTGCAGCCACTCTGAATAACAGTATGGAATTTCCTCAAAATGTTAAAATACAACTACCCTATGACCCAGCAATCACACTACTGGGTATCCAAGGAATACAACACTAATTCAAAGGGATACATGCACCCGTATGTTTATTACAGCATTACGTACAAGAGCCAAGGTAGGGAAGCAGCCCATGTCCACTGATAGATGAATGGATAAAGAAGAGGTGGCTGTATATAATGGAATATTATTCAGCCATAAAAAGAATGAAATCCTGTCATTTGCAATGACACGGATGGAGCTAGAGTATAACAGTAAGCAAAATAAGTCAGTCATAGAAAGACAAATACCATATGATTTCACTTATATGTGGAATTTAAGAAACAAAACAAGCAATGGAAAAAAAAAAAGAGAGAGAGAGACATATCAAGAAACACACTCTTAATTATAGAGAATAAACTGATGGTCACCAGAGGGGAGGTGGGTAGGGAGATAGGTTAACTATGTGATAAGGATTAAGGTTTGCACTTGTGATGACAGGGTAATGTATGGAAGTGCTGAATTACTATATTGTACACCTGAAACTAATATAACACTGTATGTTAGCTGACTGGGATTAAAATAAAAACTTAAAATAAAATACTTGTATTTAATATAGAAATCATGAGATAGCCCTATAATTTTTAAGGCTTAAATGTGTTAGTAAAAATCATAAACAAGAAAGAAGTGCAAAACTTGGGTCAGTCAATAGTCATTCTCAAAGCTTTATATTAATTAGAATTCAAAATATTCAATGTATTATTAGATTTGAGACCTGAGAGGAGCAGGGCCAGGGAGACTGATCAATCCCTGCTTTCAGGAATCAGGCCACTGAGGGAAAGATGAATAATAGGGTAGCTGATGCTGAGCAAGGTTACAGAGCTTGCTGGTTAGACAGAGAGGTAACCTTTCTAGTTCACCTGACTCCTAGAAGGCTGTTCATTCCATGAAGCTGCCCCTGAGCTGACCCTAAAAAGAGTTCTAGTGACCTTTTAACTTTATCTAGTTATCTTCTTTTCCCAGTATTGTTTATAATTTAAGAAAGTCATCCCAGGTATGATCATCCCATTACCAGATTGCAAGAAGGTAGAAAAAATAGCAATAACATTGAATACTTGAAAAATACTTGAAAAGAAATGGATAACAGGTTTAATATGGTAAAATTTCCTAGAGATAAATGGAGTTTTAAAGAAAAAAACATATATGAATTAATAATTACAGTATGGAAAAGCAGAGTTATGTTCAACATGTCAGCAATGGAATGGGGTTGTCAGAAATGCTAATGCTTACTTTTCCTTTAACTGTACCATTTCAGTTGGACAAAAGCTATACTGTAGAGGGATGAGAAATGTGTGCATGGTTGCCTTTGTATTCTTTAAGAATTAGGAGGTGATATAATCTGGTAGTGGAGTGTGTTGGGTTTTGCTCTGTGCATTGAAAATACTTGTGTAGTTTGACGGAGAGAATGAGGTGGAAAGGGTAGCTGCTGAAGATCTGGAGGATCATAAGGCAACACTGAGCACCCAGCTGAGACTTGAGATTCTGACATTGTAGTGCCCATCTGCATCACTGAGGGATGTCCTTTTTGGCAGCCTGTCTGTAGAAAGTGGGTCAACAGTTAGGTCTGAGCAGTGATGTAGAGGTGTTAAACTGGATGGAGTGTTAGAACAAAGGGACAAGAGTCTTGAGGGTGCAGGCAAGAGAATTGCTGAAATAGAGGATGGAGTCTGGACAGAATTTGACAGTAAAAGCAGAAAAGGATAATGTATTTGAGTGAGATCTTGAATATTTGCCTTTCTTAAGTTCTTACAATTTTAAAAGGACCACCAGCAAACTCAAGCATGTCTAGAGTACAGGGATAAGAAAAGCAAAGTTTGAGGACAACATAACATAAAAGGACTTGTTCAAAAGACTAAGTATATTTAAGCAGAAGAAAAGACTTAGATCATCATATTCAATATTCAAAATCTCTCTCAATTTTCACATGGAAAAGTATCCGGACTTTCCTCTGTGGTTTTAAAGGAAATTATTGAGACCTATTTGTGAAGATACACAAATTAGATTTTGACTTAAGCTAATTTGCTTCCCTATGAAACTGTCCATAATTGGCATGGAAAGGTGGTTTTATGTCAGCCTATCACTAGTGCTTTTCAATTAAATGTTCAATAATATTAATATGAATATAATAAAGAATCTATATTCAGATAGGGCTAGAGTGGACAACTTTAAAGTGCTCCATTCCAAATCTGTTAAAATATGTAAATTGCAGTATATATCTTTTTTAATTAAAAAAATTATACTACTATATAAATCTCACTAATTTAAAAAATTAGGTTCATATATTTATGTAAACACATAGACAAAGTTCGTCAGAACGTAACAGTATTATTTCCTCTATTTGCGGACATAAGCTTAGGCTCATTGAATAATAATGTTTATCTCTTGTCTAGAGTCCAGTGTGGAGCCGTTACCCACTCCATCTATTGAGCACTTGAAATGTGGCTGGTCTGAACTGAGATGTTTGTAGATATAAAGACATAGAGGAGCGCCTGGGTGGCTCAGTCGTTAAGCGTCTGCCTTCGGCTCAGGTCATGATCCCAAGGTCCCGGGATCGAGCCCTGCATTGGGCTCCCTGCTCCGCAGGAAGCCTGCTTCTCCCTCTCCCACTCCCCCACTTGTGTCCCCTCTCTCGCTGTCTCTTTGTCAAGTAAATAAATAAAATCTTTAAAAAAAAAAAAAAAAGACATAGAAGATACTACTATAGACATACTGGTTTAAACAAAATATATTATTATATTATAATTAATTTCACCTTTTTTAAACTTTTTAAAAATGCTACTAGAATATTAAAAACTGTGGCTCAGATTGAATTTTTATTTATGATGCTGCTCTTAAGTGGAGAATAATAGAGTTCAACAATGTAGTTCTTTTTGTAGTTAAATTACTACATTACAGACATTATCCTTTGCATTCCTCTCTAGTGTTTATTCATTGATTTAATCTTGCTATGTGCCAAGCATTGTCTAGGCTCCAGAGAAAAAGCAAGGAACAAAACAGAGGGGAATAAAAAAAAAGAATTCCAGCCCTAAAGCAATTTAACTTCTTACATAAGGAGAAAAACAAATAACAAATTAATAAAATATACACTATATCAGATGATAATTGTTGTGGAAAAAATAAGGCAGTGAATCAGGATTGGGGTTGCTGGTGGGAAAAAGCACTATCGATCATGCATTTGCAATTGCAATTTTCATAGATGGTCTGGGAGGGCCTCACTAAAAAGGTAATAACATACGCAAAGGAGGGAGGGAATGAACCATGTGAATGTTAGGTGGAAGCAAGTGACAGGCAAAGGAAAGATCAAGTGGAAAGCTCCAAATGCCTGACTTGGGTGGATATTCAAATAATAGCAACTGCTAAGGCATTGTAGGTACTTTCCCCCTTCCTGCTCTGCTCTGTAGGAGGTAAGATACAATTCGAGGGGCACCTGGCTGGCTCAGTCAGTGGAGCATGTGCCTCTTGATCTCAAGGCTGTGTTTTCAAGCCCCACATTGGGCGTAGAGATTACTTAATTTTTTTTTTAAAAAAGACGCAATTCAAGAATTTTAGTGGAGCAAAAATGTATTTTTCCTTACATTATAATTGTAAAAAGCAAAATGTAAAAATGAATCTTTCGGGGCGCCTGGGTGGCTCAGTTGGTTAAGCGACTGCCTTCGGCTCAGGTCATGATCCTGGAGTCCCGGGATTGAGTCCCGCATCGGGCTCCCTGCTCGGCAGGGAGCCTGCTTCTCCCTCTGACCCTCCCCCTCTCATGTGCTCTCTGTCTCAAATAAATAAATAAAATCTTTTAAAAAAAATGAATCTTTCTGTGGGAGATTATACAGGGGGCATGGTTAGAGGCTGATGACTAGTTAGGAGGCAAAAAATGATGGTGGCTTGGACCAAGGTGGTAATGGTGGAGGTTATGACAAGTGGGCAGATTCTGGAGATAGAGCCTCCGGAATTTGCTGGCAGATTGGCTGTGTCCTGTGAGAGGAAAGGAGGTGTCAGGGATTCTTTTAGTGACCTTTCCCCTCTAGTATACTGTTAAATTGACATTAGAAAAAGGCACATAATCAGTAGAACTGTTTTTCTAATGAACATATCTTTCTGCTCTAGGAGTCTGACTTTCTGGGTGGCGGTGGGGTGAAGTAAAGACTTGTTTTCAGAAAGAGATTAGAACTCAAGTTTGTCCCCAACAACAGAATCAAATTTAAATTTTAAATGATGAGGATGATCGAACCACTTTGAGACATTAGTTAGACTGATTTTTTTCCTCCCCAGTTTACTTAGAGAAAGTATCAAAAATAACTAATACATTATATTATAAGCTGTATAAAATTGGAATTCAGTTGTCAGTTATTGAATCTGTATTACTTAAGAAGAGCTTTCGAAAAGCACAAGGTAGAGCTCAGTGTCAAGCCATGTTATGACACAGGGTTACTTATTTTCAGTGCTTTTGGCATTTGGAGCCAAATCATTCTTTGTTATGGGGCTGTCTGTGCCCTGCAGGAAATTTAACATCAATCTTGGCCTTTACTCACCAGGAAACAGTAGCTGCTCTCCATGGAGCTGTGATAACAAATGCTCCCTGATCATTAGAATCTTTTCTTAACACTGTAACGAATTAACTTCTTATTAATTAGATAACTAAAGTAGTAGCTGACATTTATAAAAAAGCACATTGTACTAGGCAACTTATTATATAATGTGTCAAAGGCATAATCTCATTTATTTAGCAGAGCCATACAATGAGGGGGTTACTCTTCTGTCATTTTACAGCTGAAGAAATCACAGTTTAACATATCAACTCACTTCCCCAAAGTCTCAACATGAGGGAGTGAAGGAAGTGGGATGATCTGGAAATCTGGGCCCTTCTTAGCATTCCTTCACAGAAGACTCTTCAAACCAAATTCATTCACGAATTTGTCTCCATGAATTTAAAATATGCAGCGGAGGAGGGCCTGGGTGCCTCAGTTGGTTGAGCACCTCTGACTTGGTTTCAGCCCAGGTCATGATCTCATGGGTTGTGAGGTCAAGCCCCACATCAGGCTCCACTCTCAGCAGGGAGTCTACTTGAGATTCCTTCTTCCTCTCCCTCTGCCCTTCCCCCCCACTCTCATGTTCTCTCTCAGATAAATAAACAAACCTTTAAAAATATATGCAGTGGATTTAATGAAAGTATCAAAACTAGATGACCACTTATTATTGTTTATCAGAAAGAAAATAACTTGGTTTTATAAATGTTTCCATTTTTAACTTTTTAAAACTTTTCGTTCACATATGTGCAAACATATAATTTGGAAAATGTACTGTTGCCCAATCAAATTGTAACATTGTTAATACTCTTGAAGATTACCTTTAACCAAAAATCTCATGATAGCAACTTTGTAAACAAGTAGGTTTAGTTTTTTCTTTTGAGGAGACATTTTAAATTTTAACCTGGATTTTATTAAAATGTTTCTTCAGCTGTGTGAAGGGCTGTGAAGAAGTGGGAGAAAGACCAGAGTGTGACAAAAATATGACAAAGGAGTTAAGAAAAACATTTCAGGAACAAAAAGAACTAATTAACTCAAGCATATGGTTCATCTCACTCTGGTAAGAGCTAAATGCCTTTTATGCTCTCCAACTGTTCAAAGTACCGTGGTGTGGCTACCCATATGATCATAAAGAGAGAAACTATTAGAAAGCATTGAAATTCATAATGCATACTATATTTTACATAACAATAATCCTTGCCTTCCTAATGTGGTGTTCCAATATATTAAATTTTCTGGTTAATTTGAAATTCTAAAAAATTATGACAAATATAATATATGCCAAAGTTGAGTGGGTTTCTTTTAGTATTTCAGAAATATCAGTCGTTAAAAAACAGTTACTGTCTAATTCTATAAAGATTGAAGTAAAATGTGCAGAAAAATATAATGAAACTTTACTACTTCCTGGGCATTTCTCTAAGTATATTATTTTGTATAGTTTTGAAAATTCTTTTGTGAACTACCTCTTTCTCTTAAATGTACATTTTAGAGTATAAGAAAGACATGATAGTAAATTGTTTTTGAATGAGATTCACAGTCCTATATAATTTCTATTTAACACAAAATATTTCCAATCTGAAATAATTATTTCAGAGCAAAGTTTTCAGAAGAAGAAACATTTTAATTTTTCTTAAATTACAGAAATTTAAAATTATTTTTACTCTTTCCCAAATTAAATGCTTCATTTTCTGTTGATATTTAGTGGAGAATATTATTACTGATCATTCTGAATACCTATACCCTGCTATTGTCCTAAGTAGACCAAGCAGTTAATGAAGGAAATTTGTTCCTTATTCTCTAAAAAAGGTTTATTTTCTGCCTTAAGTATCTGCCAGAGGATCCCTAATTTGTTATCTTCTCAAAAGTGTGACTCAAACCTCATCTAACTATCAGTCATCCTCAGACTTGAGGTGACGTCAGAATCTCCTGGGGGCTTGTTCAAACACAGAGTGCTAGGTTCTACCCACAGAGTTTCTGATTCAGTAGGTGTCAGGTGGGACCTGACAACTGTATTTCTGACAAGTCACAGATAGTGCTGATGTTGCTTGCTGGTCCAGGGACTATACTTTGAGAACCTCTGTGTTTGAGGAAACCTTCCCTGAAAAACCAAACTGATCAGTTGCATATCCTGGAGCTCTTAGCATTAATCATTGACGTGTAGTATATGCATTTTAACATTCAATGATACATTTCAAAATTATTCTCAAATCTTCTTTAATTCATAAACTCAGTAAGAATAATCCTATTTCTTTTGTGTTTTCCAACGTATCAGGTACTTTGTCCCTCATAAAATGCCATTCAACGAGTAAGCAAATATGATAGAAATATGAGGAATGTACAAAAGTGTTTTTAATTCATTAGTCATTTCTTTGTACACTATATTATTTGTTTTTTTTTTTTAAGATTATTTATTTATTTGAGAGAGAGAGAGTGCAGAGTAAGCGAGAGAGAACACGAGTGGTGGGGGGAGGGGTAGAGGGAGAGAGAGGCTGAGCAGGGAGGCCCATCTCAGGACTTGATCCCAGGACTCCAGGATCATGACTTGAGCTGAAGGCAGACACTTAACTGACTGGGCACCCAGGTGCCCCTGTACACTATATTATTTGGATGATTTATTTTTATGCCACATTTTTATATTCTGAAAATAAGTAGCAGGTAAAATAAGAGAGAATTAACTCAGGAAAGTCATTTTGAAGGAAAAAGCTCAGAAACTCAAAACTAAACCTGATGCTATCAATAGTTAGATTTATTATTTGGGATAAATAATTTGTCCCCTCTAGTTTTCAGTTTCTTCTGCTATAAACTGAGAGTATTGGATTAAATGAGCTCTAATCCTGGGAGTAAGTTTTAAATTGGATGATAACTGTAAAAAGCACACATACATTGTTTTCTCACAGATTGATGATACTTTCATGTTATCCTCACACGCACAATGGTTTATGTACAAAAAAGAGTGAAGATTCCAAGCCCTTTCTTCAAAAATTGGCCACCTGATATGCCAACCCAACAAGGTGTGGAAGAATTAAGGGGATGCCATAACTTTGAGGAAGATATATGCTTTTCTACATGTCTAAAGGAGTAGATAAAAAGGGTAATATTTCTCATGCATGGTACAATGTGCCATCTAATTATAAGTAGAATTTCGTGTGGGTTTTCAATGAACTTGATATAGAATTTTTAAAAAAGTATCAAAACCCTCAACTGTAAAGATATCAAATATTTTTAAAGAGTGATTTACAGTTTAAAATAAACCTATTAAGTTGAATGTAAAAATAAAATGTGTTATCCTTAAATTAGGTTTTACTATAAACCTCAATGTGTAGTTTGTCCCATAGAATTAATGAATACACACCATTGCTTATTTTCCATTTGGTTTATTGATTTAATGAATAAGAATTCTAAATTGTACTTTGAAGAGATTTTTTTTACTCTCTTTAACAAAAGGGTTTTATTTCAGTACTTTTTATTTCCCTTAATAATGTTAGTGCCCATGGCATTTAATAAATCTTATAAATTAGTATAGAAATGTATCAACCCACATTCTTGTTTTTTATGAGTCTGACTTCCCTGTCGGGTATGCTGAAAGAAAAATATATCGGTATCACAATTCCTTTAGAACAGTTCAGAATAATTTTTGTTTACCTTAACAGATAGGAGTAAGGATCTGAGTCTATCTTAGGATTAAGGTTTTTTATTGATGCTCATAGTATTTTTGTGAACCATAAATTCACTTTTCTTTGATTAACAAACATCAAAAAACAACAAAAGCAACTATGCAAAAGCAAATAAACCAACAAGAAGCTGAGCTTCTCCCTGTCATCCTTCTATTTTTTCCACTCAGCACATTTGCTACATTTTTCCAAGTAATAAAGATGAGCCACTTTGTTAATTACAAGACCAGAAGGAATGTACAAATAAGAAGCTTTTTTTCTATTCACTAACTGCATTGATCCCATTCGACCTGAGAACTGCCGGGATCTTTGGTTTCTCAAAGGCATTGTTGACTATTCAAAGAAAACTGAATGTGCAGATGGGTTTGACAGGATGGATTAGCCCATTGGCTGTGCTCTTTGCTAGTTGTGTATACTTGAGATATTTTCTTAATTTCTTTGTGTCCCAGTTGTTTTTCATCTGCAAGGTGTAAATGTTTTTTTAAAAAGTACTTTGTAAAACAATTTTTGTATCCATTTTCAAAATTTTAAATTTTTTCCAGTTTTATTAAAGTATATTGACAAAAATATATATATACTTAAGGTGTACAATGTGATATTTTGATACAGGTACATATTATTAAGTGACTATCACAATCAAGTGAATTATAATGTTCATCACCTCACATAATTACCTTTGTTGTTGTTGTTGTTGTTTTTAAAGATTTTATTTATTTATTTGAGAGAGAGAGAGAGTGAGAGAGAGCGTGAGAGGGGAGAGGGTCAGAGGGAGAAGCAGACTCCCCACTGAGTGGGGAGCCCGATGTGGGACTCGATCCAGGGACTCCAGGATCACGACCTGAGCTGAAGGCAGTTGCTTAACCAACTGAGCCACCCAGGCGCCCTGTTGTTGTTTTGGTAGTGACAACATTTAAGATCAACTCTATTAGTAAATTTCAAGTGCACAATACAGGATTATTAACTCGTAGTCACCCTGCTGTACATTACCTATGAGAACTTACTCGTCCAGCATAACTGAAACTTTGTACATTTTTTTTTAAAGATTTTATTTATTTATTTGAGAGAGAGAGAGAATGAGACAGAGAGAGCACATGAGAGGGAGGAGGGTCAGAGGGAGAAGCAGACTCCCCGCCGAGCAGGGAGCCCGATGCGGGACTCGATCCAGGGACTCCAGGATCATGACCTGAGCCGAAGGCAGTCGCTTAACCAACTGAGCCACCCAGGCGCCCAAAACTTTGTACATTTTGACCAACATCTCCCCATTTCCCCTACCCCCTAGTCTACTAAAAAAGTTGAACTCATAAAAGCAGAGAGTCAACCCTACTTCTCCAATCAGGCAGTACCTGCCACCTCAATATTGTGCCGCCTAGTACCCTTGTGCAAAGCACTTCCATTGCTCTTATCAACTGTACTGTAAAGACATGTTTCCTACCCACTAGGCTCTAAAGGCAAACCAACGGACAAAATAACTTCAAAACTTTGAGTAAGGTCAGTGTTTAATTCTTCATAACTCTAATAGCTCCCAGAACTTAAAAAGTGCTGACACAAAAAATATGTATTAAATATTCACTTAATAAACAAAATAATTATTGCTGATAAAATTGGTAATTTTTACTGATTTGTGGTAGGTGCAGTTTTGATTTTTAGGAACCTGTAAAGCATCAGTGAAGAGTCCATTGGCTTGGTCAGTGTGCCGTTACAGCTGAATCAGAAACATGTGTTAAAAGGGAATGAGCTTCCCAAGTGGGTAAAATAATCTTGAATTAATGTAGGTAATAAAGCAGGCATGACAGGACTTGTGAACTCTCTAAAATATCATTATAGCACTTAGTGTAATCTCATTTTTGTACTTAGTAGCGTCATTGTGTAACTTGGCCTCGAAGAATTTAATTTTAGAAAGCCTAAAGTACACTTGTGGGGAAAATTTTGGAAGAATCTACATTGCCAGCTAAACTTTTCTTCTGTCCTCTGAATTGATATAGGGAAACATTTATTTTTGTTTCCAGAAAGTAAAAGTAATCAGAATGGCAAGTTAGCCACAATTAATGAACTGAACAAAATCAAATTTTACGATCTTCTTTTTATTTAAAGAAAAGCCATACTAGAAGAAATACTTCTATAAATGACATGTTTAATGGACAAGGCTTTAAAGAAATGTCTTATCTTCATGTAAAGAAGCATCTTTATTTGTAATGATTATTTCCAATTGGAATAAAATGTAGACATATAATTGTTCTTTCCTTGTAATGATGTCAAGTACACACTGGTATTGAATAAATTGTATTTTGCTTAATTAATTGTAATGATCAAGGCATTCTGACATTATTATGCAGTCTTTGTTAGCTAATGTTCAAACTTTGATCCACCTACCATCTCAGTAGATTAGAAATAGAAGCCAGGTTTTGACTTACAAATTAATTTCATGTCAGTATTATTCTGTTATTTTAATCCTGAATAAATGTATTTCACTAACTAAAAGGTAGAGCCCCTTAAGAAAAATAATGATCATTGCTGATATGTATTTACATAAATACAAAGTCCCTCAATATCATTTTACAAGCGTCAGAGCTGGATTCAATCTCAGGTCTCCTGATGCTAAATTCTTAGCCCTGCGCATTCTATGATATTGCTTATGCCAATCAATTTGGGTTTTTTTGTGCCCCTAAACCCCTTTTTACATACTCCAACTCTGTGTAGATGCTGCCGTCAAACGTTACCCAGTCTCTGCCCCATTCTTTCACTTCCTTCTGCTCTTGGCAATGTGACAATGAGTCTAGTAGACATTCTGGTAAACTAGCCCCTATCAAAGAGTTAATAATCCATGTCCAAGATTGAGATCAACAAATCATGCTTATCTTAAGATTTTTAGCAGCAGTGTGGTAGGCTTTTTTGGTCACCATTGGCTTTACAATTCTCCAATTGCTTTACATATATAAAGCAGGTATCCCTTTACAAAATTGCTTGAGTAAATGAACCCCCCTGCCCTTGAAATGTTAGAATTTCCTCATTCTCATCTTAATCATCATTATCTTTACTTTGTCATCCTCATCTTGCATTTTTTGACTGGCCAAAGTACTTTACAGGCAATGTGTCATCAAACTAAAGTATACTTCTATTTAGCAAAAATGGAAAAACAAACTATTAACTGTTGAGCACAGATGACAATGTACAGATAGGGCTTACTCACAACATCATTACCAACATTGGAACAAAATCTGAAATTTCTGATTTCTGGCATACCCTGGTGGTGCCAATTTGACCATGTTTTAAAAAAATTAACCATGGTAATAATTTTTGAACACTGAATGACAACTAGATTATATTTCCAAAATATATCTTTCCAATTTTTTTTATCATCTAAAACATAAAGCAAAAACAAAGCCCAAATAACCAAAAAAGGCTCTCTGCCTTGATTAATGATTTTTGAAATTATGTTTTAGTTATCCAATAATTCAATATAAAATAATTTGCACATTTTTAACATGAGAACAATCCTCTCCCTATGGATTACATTTATACCTGAGATTCATGTGTTCGTCCCTGGTATTCACAAAGAGATTATATGACAGCAGATATTAATTTGTTTAGACTTTTATTCCAACAGGCAAACTGTTTCCCCAGTTTTAGGACACAGAAGTGGGTAAGAGGATGAGACCACACATAAAAGAAGGGGTTCCAGACATAAAATACCTATGGCTATAAAAGGAGGAGCAGATGGTATACATCAGAATTCTCCAAATAATAGGAATGTACTATTTTATGCGGATCCCTAAAACCTGGTCTTAAAATCTTTAACAAGCTGAACACACTTGCTCACGACTCTTCGATCATTAGAATGTCAAACAAGGCTGCTTGATAAGGGGAAAGTGAATACTGAAGCTATGTTAGTGCTTTCTGTCAGAATCCTCAGTTATAAGTTAGATGTGTAAATTAAAGTTGATAAAAATATAATAAAGAGCCCCAAACCAAAAATAGTCATCAGCCTTTCTTTCTTGCCTTCAGGACTCTTTGGCTTTCCCCTCCTGCTTTCCCTTTTTGCTTCTGTCGCTGCTCCATCTGCTCCATCTGCTAAGGTCCACTTAACAGTGCAGTGCTTGTTGGTTTAAGAAAAAGCGTGCCAAACGAAAGTGATAAGTGATTTTCCTGCTAAAACGTAAGGTAATTTGTAGAGCCATCAAAATCCAAATGTTTTTTAACTCTCGTATCTGTGTGTATACATATGTTGTTGGGCAACGGATCCTGCAAGAAAAATTGTGTGGCTTGTCAAGGAGTCAATGATGGCTCTTACAAAATTGTTAAGAAAACATTAAAAAAAAAAAAAAGACATTGGAAGACAGGTTAACTACTTAATAACTAACTTCGTTTTTAAGTCCACTTTAATCATGCTCACTTTGCTCACAATTAGTGTCACCGAGGTAAATAAGCTCCTGTGAGAACGTTTCAATCTCAGTTGTGTTTGGGTAGAAAAATAAGTTGTTCCTTACACCCTCTGAATTGACTTTCTGAAATAATATATGAGGAGTATTTTTTTTTTTCAAGCAATGTAATTGCCTTG
Organism: Mirounga angustirostris; assembly: GCF_029215605.1. Lineage (NCBI taxonomy): Eukaryota > Metazoa > Chordata > Mammalia > Carnivora > Phocidae > Mirounga > Mirounga angustirostris. Next base: position 82,537,873 of record NW_026991720.1, on the reverse strand, counting down.
TTTTCCCTTTCGGGAGGAATACAGAAGAACGCATTTCCTAAAACTGAAGAAATACATATTATTACCAGGAATAGATCTTGTATAATGGAAAAAAATATTGACCTAGAAATCAGGACTTCTGAGCTCTAATCCTTACTCTGTAACTACCAGAGTTAGTTTCCTTTCGACAAATATCAGTTCTCTGGGTCTCACTTTCCTAAACTGTAAGAAAGGGCTTTGGACTTAGTGTTTAAAGTACTGTCAAATTCTAAAATTATTTTTACCTATCTTGATGCAGTTAAATGTGTTTCCTCAAGTGTGCTTCTATTACCTCTTACAAGACCAGTTTGTTTGTTTTTTTTCTTGAATTTCTCAGAGATTACAGGCTTTAACATAAGGACAATGGAAGATAAGAAACTTCTTTTAGGTAAATGCAGATTAGAATTCAGAAACTCCATCACAAATATAAAATTCTCAGCCTCCTTGCTCATTATAATGTAAATGTTTTTGAAAATCCATGTATTAATTAAAAGAATTGAGAGATAATTTACTGAATGCACAAGCAATGATCAGATTCCTATGTCAGCCCAATATGCAATTTGATAGTAAATTCAAAGAATATTAGAGCAGACAGGAATTTTATAACTTCTTATTTTCACAAATATGTAAAAAGAAGGAGAGGCAGTGAATGATTTCTTTTGTGTGTTCTTTTACAACTTTATTGGGGTAAATTTATATAAAATTAACTGCTAATTTATAGAGTACAATTTTGTGTTTTGACCTAAGTATATACCTGTGAATGTCTCGCCAAATCAACAGAATTGTCATATTCTTTACCCCTGAAACCTTCTCTGTGCCTTTTTATAACCCTTTCCTACCCTCCTTATTCATCCCAGGCAACCACTGACCTGTTTCTTTGCTTCTGTATATTAGTTTGCATTTTCTATAATTTTTTTACAAATGCAATGATACATTATGTGCTCCCCCCCTTTTTTGGGGGGATCTGGATTCATTCACTCAGCATACTTATTTTGAGACTCATCCATGTTATTATAATTGGAAGACAATCCTCCATGGGTCTCTCATATTTTCTACATGTCTTTTGAGCAGAGTCACCGACTGCTTTTGTTCTGGATTGTTTTTGCAGGGATGTTGCATAGAGAAGACACTGGGAAGATAGCACCTCCCTCCAGAGCAAAGGACAGGTTTGTGTACCGTCCAGTATGATAAAGATGTCTTCCTACAGAATAAAGTTTAAGCAGTAAGCCTCCTATAAAATACTTGAGTCCCTAAGCTTGAGGTCCTTGTTCTGTAACATAAAGTATTGGATGAGCCCTCTTCATAGTGTCCTGTTTGAATTGGGGGTTCAGGGAACCCATGCTACTCTGGCTACTGCTATTGTTATGCATAAGAAAGTTCCTAGTCTCTGACCCAGGAGACTCTAGCTTGTTAGCTGGCAAATACAGTAAAGAAACGTTAGAGTTCTTGGCAGTTAGTTCATTATTTTTTTTTTTTTTGCATTTTTTTAAATTCTTATGTTAATCCCCATACATTACATCATTAGTTTTAGATGATGTGTTCCACGATTCATTGTTTGTGCACAACACCCAGTGCTCCATGCAGAATGTGCCCTCCTCAATACCCACCACCAGGCTAACCCATCCTCCCACCCCCCTCCCCTCTAGAACCCTGTTTGTTTTTCAGAGTCCATCGTCTCTCATGGTTCGTCTACCCCTCCGATTTCCCCCGCTTCATTCTTCCCCTCCCGCTACCTTCTTCTTCTTCTTCTTTTTTTTTTCTTCACATATATTGCATTATTTGTTTCAGAGGTACAGATCTGAGATTCAACAGTCTTGCACCATTCACAGCGCTTACCAGAGCACACACCCTCCCCAGTGTCCATCACCCAGTCACCCCATCCCTCCCACCCCACCCCCCACTCCAGCAACCCTCAGTTCATTATTTTTTATTAGTGACTGTTAGTGCATTTTATGGCTATACCTCAATTTATTCACACATTCATCAGTTAATGGATATTTAGGCTGTTTCTAATTCTGGCAATTACAAGGAAAAAAGCTGGTACGAACATTTACGTACAAGTATTTGTGTCAACTCTAATTCCATTTCTCTGGTAAATACACAGTAGTAGAGTGGCACACATGGAAGCGTATGGTCAATTTTTAAAGAAACTGCCTCACAGTTTTACAAAGTGGTTGCATCATTTTACATTCCTACCAGCATGTCTTGCTAATAATCCTCATTAGTTACAATGTCTTGTAGAATCTAGGTCCATACTTTCTTGTCTTTTGATAAATGGAAGCTCCGGGGGCAGTTCTGGGTCCCGAGGTGGCACGTGTCGTAGGCTGGGCTCCTCTGCTGGGTAGGCCGTAGGCGGCTGAGCGCTCTGGTGGTACAGTGGGCTATGCCCCCAGGCTGGCCAGGGTCCCTGTTCAGGCTCCCGGGTTCCGCGGGACCACAGACTGCGTTCCGCAGGCGGGCAGGGCGGCGGGCCCGGCTCCCTGCCCCAGCGGCCCAGTAGGTCGCAGCGCCTTGCGGCTGCGCCCCTTCTCGGCCAGGCTTCCGGGACGCGCAGGCTTGGAGGCTGCAGTTTGCTTCCCTGTCGAGGGGCAGCGGTAAAACGGGTTGCTGCGGCTCGACCAGCGGCCCGAATTAGGCAGAACTGCAGCCAAGGTCCCCGGCCAGAGGGAACGACCGGCGGAGGCACGGCTGCGATGCCCGCTCAGGCGCACCGGCGAGTCGGGGCTCGTGCCTGGAGGCCGTAAGCCCCGCCCCCAACTCCGTCAGATCCCGCCCGTCCCCCCGGGGCGGCGCCCAGGCGAGCCCCCAGTGGGCCCCCGGGAACGTCCTGCAGTACTGGGGACACTGGATGCCCACCTCCGTTCTCTTTAGCCCCCTGTGACCCCGTGGGCCCGGAGGAGCCCTCCTGAGGCAGCGCTTGCCGGCCTGCGGCAGTGGCGACCGGGTCGGGAGCCGCTTCTCTTCCCCTCCTCGTGGCGTCTGTCCTGGTTTCTGTGGGGCAGGGGCTGCTTTAGCCTCACCCCTGGGTTCTGGGATTTTCTCAGTGGTGTCTTGTCTGTGGATGGATGTTGGTGGATCTGGTGAGTGGAACTGAAGCCGAAGGACGTTACCTCCTCGGAAAATGGTGGCCGGTCCGGCCGGGGCGCCGGCGGCAAGCTCCTAAGGGCCCGGAAAGCTCGGCTGGTGATGGCAGAACCCGGGAAGGCTGACAAGCGACAAACTGTCGATGCGCACAACAACTTGGGTGAACTTCAGGAACTTTGCTAAGTGAAGGTAGTCAAGCGCTGTATTCTGTATGGTTCCATTTATTTGAAATTCTAGAAAAGGCAATGTTATGACAGCGAGCAGGTGGTATTACCTGGGTCTGGCAATTGGGGAAGGGAGTTCGTTTCAAAGAGGCCCGAGGAAATGTTCCCGAGGTAACGTAAGGGTTTTATAATGTATCGTGATCGTATTTACAAAACTGCCCACAATTACCTAAACTCAGTTGCTCGTATACTTAAAATGGATGAGCTTTATTATATGTAATACACACTTTAGTAAATCTGGGGAGAGAGACGCAGAGGGAGAGAGAAGGTTGGGAAGGTTCAGACTTGAACTGGATTGGACCATGAGGTATAGCCAACTCTTGATAAGTAAGTCCTTGAAAGGTCCATCTGACAGGCACAAAGGAATTCACAATAAACCACTCCTAAGGCTAGCCAAGGCAGGAAAAAAAGGATGCACTTCTCCACCTATTCAGTTTGCCCAGAGGAAAACAGCCAAAAGGAACGATGGAAAGGCCTCAGCTGAACAAATTCAGTGTGAATTCCTCTGGTTGGCAGGATCCATTTGGCATCCAGAAAACTGAGCTGCATGAGAATCTAGTAAACATAGGTTTTAGTTTGATAGCTATTGAGGTACAAGAAGAAACAAAAATAGAGGAATGGCGGTTGAACGAGCCAACAAATAGCATCTACCAAATGTTGCTTGGCTTTTCTTATTGATTTGTATATCTTGATAATAATATATTTTTAAATTTTTTTTAAAGATTTTATTCATTTATTTGACAGAGAGAGACACAGCGAGAGAGGGAACACAAGCAGGGGGAGTGGGAGAGGGAGAAGCAGGCTTCCCGCTGAGCAGGGAGCCTGATGCGGGGCTCGATCCCAGGACCCTGGGATCATGACCTGAGCCGAAGGCAGACGCTTAACGACTGAGCCACCCAGGAGCCCCTTGATAATAATATTTATCAATTGCAATATCTTGTAGCATTTATTTGCATACTTTTTAATCTTCTGATAAATGGCAACTCTTAAGGTAGTTATGCCTTTCAGTGTCCTTTTTATTATTTGTGCTTATTATGTATAATATAAGCAATCTTTCACTATCCCATGTTCATAATTGTTATTTTCTACTGTTCTCTAAACATATATTTTATGTTATTTATGTATTTTTAATGGGATGTAATTGACATATAATATTATACTAGTTTCATCTATACAACAAAATGATTTGAGATTTATATACATTGCAAAATTACCACCACAATAAGTCTAGTTAACATTCAGTAGTTTGTCTTTTCATTTTGATGAAATGACCTAGAATTTATTTGCATGTGATTTGAGGTAAGGACTCAATTTCCTGGAAAAGCAATTATCCCATCACTATTTACTGAAACTCCATCTTTTCTCCACTATCCTCAAAGCCATATCTGTCATATGAACATGGTTTGTTTCTTGGCACTGTATCCTATCCTCCTAATTCGTTCTTTTTTAATGCAATCTTTTCTTTAATAATAATTTTATATTCAGCAATATTGGTAAATTCTTTCAGTAGGTTAATAATTAATCTGTAGTTTCTCTTGTGTTTCCTAAATGGGAAATCATGTTATCTGAGTATAACTAGTATTTGGTGTCTTTTCTTCTTTCTTACATATGCTTTGTTTGATATTCAAATACTGAATAATTTTTATGTTTTTACTAAGCTGTTGGTTTTTGTGTCCCCCATTGGCTCTAAAAATCAATGCCTTGATTCTCTTCTGGTTCATGAGTTTCAATGGAGGCTCTTACTCCCTGGATTTTTTTTCTGTGAAAACTCTGTGAAACCTAGCTTGAAGACAGGCTTCTCCAAATAAGATCTGAATTTGCTTTTTCTTAGGCTCCTAGGACACTATAAACTAGAAATACTTAAAACTGAAATCTCAGCTTGAGTTTTTGTCTGTTGGTTTTGTATTTTTTTTTTTTTTTTTTTTTTTTAGTCAGATAAACATATTCCATTGGACAACTGGCCTGTGGTTATGAATTACCACATTTTTATTTTGGGTTAAATCTGCATTCAGCACTTAAATTCTTAAAGAAGCAGGTTTATTTCTAGTTCCTTTTTCGATAAGGCTATGGCCTTTTAGTGTCCCAGCTGTAGGAGTGAGTTTGTCTGCTATTAGATTTTCCACTGTGCAAAGGGTGGTTCCTGGGTTTCATCTCTTTCCCCCTGTATCTTGGCAACAAAAAGTAAAATTCAAGATCACTCTTATCAAATGCCCTTAGGATGAGTTAGCTCTTTAATATCTTTAATATCTTAGCAGCTCAACATTGATTTTTAAAAGGCTTTTAAAAAAATATTTTATCAAACATTCTTATTTTTTTTTAAATCAGGAAGTCATTTATTGTACCTATTTTCTCAAGCTGCAGAAAATGGATCTGCTTAATCTTTACATGACTAAATTCCATATTTCAGAGGTTAAGAAAATTATTTATTGTTTTTCAAATATTACTTATAAGATTAAGATGATTTATAAGAGTAGGGAATTCACATAAAAATTAATAGAATTAAATATATACTTGCTTCTGGGGTGCCTGGGTGGCTCAGTCAGTTAAGCATTTGACTTTGACTCAGTTCATGATCTTGGGGTCCTGGGATCCAGCCCCGTGTCGGGCTCCCTGCTCAGTGAGTAAGAGTCCTTGGCTTCTCCCTCTCCCTCTGCCCTTACCCTCCTTGTGCATGCATGTGCTTGTTCTCTCTCTCTCTCAAATAAATAATCTTTAAAAAAACTAATATATATATATATATATGTTATATATATATATACTTGCTCCTAAGCCTATTAGCTAGGAACATAATTATACCTGATTCAAAAATAAATATATTTTCACTTTATATAAAATTGCCATTTTTTATAAATGATGACACAAATGTAGAAGACAAAAAAAGTGCCAGAAGTCATTAAAAAATACAGATAAAAGAATTACTAGTTTTGGCATTAGGAAACATTTTCTATCATGAGCGGATGTAATGAGTATGAACCTAGTTGTGCTCTACTTTTTCCTTCTCTAGAAAAACTGTTCAGGTGCTAAAGTGGTATGAAAGAGGGAAAAAAATTATAAAATATCTCTTAGAACATCTTTATCCCTTCCATCCACATTTGTATTTCCCATCAGTCCTTTATGTTTCCTAATGACTATAATAATGAATATTTAATCTCAGTATGTACTCTGAACTGTAATCTCATAAAACTTAATAGGATGTCAGGTTTTAAATGTAATTTTTGGGTCTCGAAGATGCATACTTTCTCCCCTAAACTTCTGCCTGGAGCTTTTGTCCAGTTTACCACTGTTGAGGCTGAGAACCTATCTGTGGATTATCTATTATGTACATAACACTTTGACCTTAAAAACAAAGGAATTTGCTGAGGATCTCTAGATGATATTTCTTTCTAATTCTACTTGAAATGTGTGGATTTCATGGAAACACAGTGCAATTGCCTCTCAACAGGAAATGCAGAAAGATTTTACTTTATTAAACTACTACATTATGGTCTAGAATGGTCCAGATATTCCTGCCATGGGGACACGTTATCTTTAGGATTGATTTCTTTTGAAAATGTATACCAAAGATCCATTTCAACTAGTATTTCTTTGTAGATTTACCACTCCATTTTATGATCTCTAATATAAATTTTGGGGAAAGATGTTGATGAAAAATATTGCTTAAGTTTGAATATGACCTTTGAATTTGAATTCCTTGCAAGAGAACAAAAATCAAAAAATAGACCGAAGACCAAAATTAAGATTAGAGTCGAGTAGCAAAATGTTCACCTTACATATTTTTCAAGGGAAAGGAAATACAAGTTGAGAAAATTGAGACAGCACATATGTAAGCTGCTTTATAGATTTTCATATCTCAAGGAGGGTGATAGCAGCAATTTCACTTTTCGAATAAACAGTTTTGTGAAATTGTAAAGCATTTAAGGAAATTATTTAAAATAATGCAACATATGCAGTGCCCAATGTATCAAACACATTCTTGGTGGGGCTAGGTAAAAATTTCTGTGAATGTATACTCCAGGTCAAAATACTAAAATAAAAAATGATAATTCTGCCAAAAACTTCTTTGCATTAATGCATATTGTAATATATGAAAGTTAACAGCATCAGACTTCACAGGGAATTGTGTTGTTATTGTTAACTGGATTTGATTGAAATTCATGGGGGCACAGATTACTAAAAACTAAATAGAATGCATGTGCTTTTCCAGAAGCTGATTGGAAATATAGTTGAATGTTACATCTGAATGTACTATAGGGGAGTATGGTGGAAATGACCCTGCTGGGGATGAAGCCTATTATCTTATATCATGACAGTTGCAAATATAGTAAACAATACATTCGTTATTATTACCAGATTTGAACCAAAGTAAATCTCTATTGTTGCATAGTAAAACCATGCAGAAGAAATCAACCATGCTAGCTCTGGTAATACTTTTCTAATGAAATACTTTGAATTGCATACGTATCAAAATGTAAACAGCACTTAAAAGGTTATTGATGATGACTCCTCTGAGGACAATAGTAAAGTATTACCACTGTTTTCCATTTCAAAAGAGAAAATAAATTGAAGGTCATGAATGAAATTCTTTCCAGTTATTAGTAAAATGGTAGAGAATTTAATATATCAAAAGCAGAGTAATGATTTCATTTTTATGCTGAAGTGGGAAGGGTTCTTTATATTCCACATTCTAACAAACTATAATCTCCTAGATAAAAAGTAAGCAATCACGTAGCTCTGTCTGGCTACCTCCAGTAGGTGAATGTCTACTTATCTTCACTGCTTATGGGTCTATTTTCTTCTTTATGATCTTTAGGTAGGAGGCTATTGGCAATCAAAGACCAGGTCTTAAACTTCTCGTCGCCTATTGCTCTGTACAAAAATACCCCAAAATTTAGTGTCTTTTTTTTTTTTTAAGATTTTATTTATTTATTTACTTATTTACTTACTTATTTATTTATTTATTTATTTGAGAGAGAGCACGCACTAGACAGAGAGTGGGGGGAGGGGCAGGGAGAGAGACAAGCAGACTCTGCACTGAATACAGAGTCCTACGTGGGGCTCTGTCTTACAACCCTGAGATCATGACCTGAGCCGAAACCAAGAGTCCACCACCCAACTGACTGAGCCACCCAGGCGCCCCACAAAATTTAGTGTCTTAAGACAACAATCATTTTATTTATTCACAATTCTGTAACTTGGGCAGGGCTCAATGGGGACAGCTCATCTCCCCTTCACATGGCATCAATTAGGCTGAGTTGACTGATGCTAGAGTCAACTCCTGGATAGCCTCACTGATAAGCTGAGGGCAAAGTTGATACTGTCTGTTGGCTGGAAGCTCAGCTACAGCTGTTAATTGAGGACTGTATTCTCCTCCATGAGGTCTTTCCATGTGACTAGGCTGGGCTTTTCACAGCATCACGATCTCACAGTAGTTGAACTTTGTGCATGTGGTGCACTGCCCCCAAAATGCAAAAGCAACGTTGCCAAGCTCAAGCCCCGAACTTTCAGAACTAGCAAAGTGTCCTGTCACTTCTGCCATGTTGCATTGCTTAGGTCACAGGTTCAAATTCAAGAGAAGCAGACTATGAAACGTGTAAATACAGAGAAACATCATAACAGATTATCATGGACTTCAGTACTATACATGCAGATGGTACTAACCGAGTCAGTGATATATGAATGAATTATAGATCATCTGAATCATCTGATTTCAATGTTTTAGTACCTTGATTAAGTTTTTTTTTTTTTAAGATTTTATTTATTTATGACAGAGAGAGAGAGACAGCGAGAGAGGGAACACAAGCAGGGGGAGTGGGAGAGGGAGAAGCAGGCTTCCCGCGAAGCAGGGAGCCCGATGTGGGCCTCCATCCCAGGACCCCGGGATCATGACCTGAGCGGAAGGCAGACGCCTAATGACTGAACCACCCACACGCTCCACCTTGATTAAGTTTTTCCTGGTGGTTAGCTTTTCCTGGTGGTTAGCTAAAACTTCTCCTTATTTAATTTATGCATGTTTTCCAAGTTGAAATTAGTATAACTTATAGCTAATAAATGGTCAATATCATCTTCACAAAGCACGTTTTAGTTTAAGACAAGTCATATCCTTTCTGTCTGAAGAACAAACTCATTTTGTTGCCATATAGGAAATAGGAAAGACAGTTAAATACTTGGCAAAGAGAGTTAGTGACTTGTCCTTACAAAGTACAAGAGCTTCTTAGAATCAAACACAAGACGGTCTGAGTGCTTTCAGGGAGCTGCATAAGGAAGAGCCATTGCACAGGGACAGTTTCATCCCTGGTATCAGGAACGGGCCCTGCGTTGTAAGTTAGGATTCCTAAATTTAAGTCCTAATTCTGTCACAATCAGCAGTGTATCTTAAACCAGCCCTCATCTCCAAAGGTTAGGGAATTGTACTGAAAATTTCTGGAAAAAAAAAATCCTTCAGCTACAACACTCCAAGGTTCCATTCATAAAACACAATACATTTGTAATTAAAGAGAGTTTTTATTCCTTTCTATTTGTATAGCCTTTTATGTTCACACTACGAGCAGAAACCACATCCCGGATTGACAAATATGTACGTCTTTGAAAAATATTTTACCTTATATTTGGAATAGTTCTGGTTTTGTGCTGCTCTAAGTTTGAGATTTCTTTCTCCAGGAAAAATATATATTTGTATTTTATAAATATATTTCCTTATATATTGACTCTCTGTGGCTGTTTTTGTTAAAACCATTTCTATTTATATACAAAAGTTTCAAATAAGTGAATGGAATTTTTAAGTTAGTAAACAAATTTATAGAACTGTAAACATGTATCATGGTTTGGCAATATCAGAACATCCTCTGATTCCCTCATTTCTGTGTTTATCTCACCATAGACCTGGTAAAAGATCCCCAGGTTCTATATCTTACTAATAATGGATATTAGATAAAACAGAAATCAAGGTAGTAGGTGAGTAAAAACTCTTCACAAATAGTCCAGTGGTAGCTGGAGAAGATTGTATCTGCTTGTGAAAACCGATTCCATTTATTTCCTCCAAATCTTCATTCAATAAAGTCCTGTTGATAGGTGACATTAGGGAATATTTACACCATGGAAATTAGCAAATACTATATATCAGCACTCTTTTTTTTTTCTTTCTGTCAGTTGTTAAACATTTATGTTCATAATACTGAACAATAGTCAGGGAGTCAGATTAAAGAAATAGGGCAAAGATGGACAGTCAGAGTCAGCATTAAACTTAGACCTGAGTCACATGCCAGCCATATAATCTAGCAAAAAGTATTTCTGATAGAGTATTAAGATGTGGGAAAACCATAAACTGGAAACAATCCCAATGGGTTTGAAGAGCAGTAAAGAGGAATATAATATATTTATCAAGAGGTAGTTCTATTAGAAGAGATTGGAGGGACGCCTGGGTGGCTCAGTCAGTTAGGCATCTACCTTCAGCTCAGGTCATGATTCCAGGGTCCTGGGATTGAGTCCCGCATTGGGCTCCCTGCTCAGTGGGGAGCCTGCTTCTCCCTCTCCCACTCCCCCTGCTTGTGCCCTCTCTGCCCTCTCTCTCTGTCAAATAAATAAAATTAAGAAAAAAAAAAAGAAGAAGAGATTGGAAATGCAGGCAGAAAGTCAAATTGCATAGGATTTATGAGTCATGATAAGGATTTTGAACTTTAAAACTAAATCCAAAAGGAAGTCCCTAAAGAGTTTAAGCTGAGTTATGACATGATTATATTTGTTTATAGAGAATAAACTAGATTATTTGTGCCAAGTGAATTGGGGTTGAGGGTATGCAAGAAGTACAACCAGTTATGAAAATATTATAATGACTCAAGTGGGAAATAAGGGTAGCTTGAACCAGATTGATGGTATAGATGTGGAGAAATCTATGAAGATTTGGTTATTGTTTGGAGGTTGTTTCTATAGGACTTGATGATGAATTTAATGTGTGGAATAAAGGAAAACTCTCAGGCATGTAGCCTAAGTTTTTCATCAAATCATTACATCATTTACTATTAATGGCAAAGACTATGAGAGGAGAAAAAGACATAGATAGATGGTACTATTTTAAATGTTCTATATTTGAGTTACATATTACATATATAATGAGAGATGTCAAGTAGGTAGTTGAATATATAAGTACCGTGGTGCAAGGAAGAGTTCAGGGATATTGATAGAATTTTGAAAATTATCACTGCATACTCTATATTTAAAACCAATAATAATAATAATAACAATATTAACCCAGTGGAATTACCTAGTGTTAAGGAAAGAGAAAGAAGAGTATCCAAAACAGATTCTTAGAACACTCCAATGGAAGTGCAAGAGTAGTAGAGAAGCCCACAAAGCAAAGTGAGTTGAAGGAGCCAGAGAGATCAAAGAAAAATGAGGAGAGTTGTCACTGAAAATAAGAGAATAAAGTTTAAACAAGAAAGCTGTGTTCAATCTTGGTGAGAGTTGATGAATATAAGACCTGAGCTGGACTGGTGGGTCCAGAGACAAAGGGAGTGACTAAGTAGTAAAAGGACTTAAGAAAGTGGAAACAGGTTGAGTCATCAACTCATTCTATATATTTTTTCCATGAAGGGGAACAGAAAAATGGGAGATGGGGGCTCAATAGAGGAATTGTCTTTAAGATCAAAACTGATCTTAAAATTATGTTTGTTAACTCCACAGAAGTTCTTGTTATTTATAATAGGATATTTTTTATATATGTGATACTTCAGATTATATATAAATATTAACTATTTTACTCAATTTTTGTCAAAAATTTAATAGATGTATTATCTACCTGGAATTTATTGTATGGTATAAGGTAGGAATGTTCCTCCACATATAGTTAGTTTCCTAAGAATTTTTGTTTAAATGCCCACATTTATAGTATTAGTTTCTGGATATTTGGTTTCATTTATTTTTCCATTCTTCTATGAGCACTAAAGTCTTCAAATTGATACTTTTAGGGGATGTATTTTCTTTTTTTCTTTTTTCCTGTCAGAATATCACAAGATATCACAGCTCTGTCTTTCAAAGTGCTCATTTTTTACTTCACATAAGCTATAAATTATCCAGTCTAGTTATATTTAAAATTATATAGTTATATTAATAAGAATTACATAAAATTTATAGATTAGTTTGTCTTTACTCCAGAAACATGGCAGACGTCTGTGTTTTTTCAGATACTATTTTATTCCTCAGTAAAATGTATTTTTTTTAGCATAGCCCCATCACTCTTCGCACATTTTCTTGTTTTCTAGAACAACAAGGTATTCCAACTCATTCTCCTGTTTCCGCGAAAAAGATCTATAATCAAGCATTTCACTAAGGGTTCTGATTCATTTCAGTGGGAGATAGTATTTAGAAATGAATATCTGAGCTCTAAGTGCCCTCTCAGTGAAATTACTGTGGCTTTCCTGGTTGAAAGGAAGAAGGCTATGGGTAGAGACATAGATCACCCAAGCTACATGTTTGTGGTGAACCCTACTTTTCTCTAAGACTGAATCTGTACATATTTCTTTCTTCCAAGTTTTTATTTAAATTCTAGTTAGTTAACATGTAGTGTAACATTGGTTTCAAGGGTAGAATTTAGTGATTCATCACCTACACAAACACCCAGGGCTCATCATAACAAGTGCCCTCCTTAATACCCATCACCCACCCACTTCCCTCCATCAACCTTCAGTTTGTTCTCTATTGTTAAGTTTCTTATAGTTTCTTCCCTCTGTCTTTTCTTTCCCTCTTCCCATATTTTCATCTGTTTTGTTTCTTAAATTCCACATGTGAGTGAAATCATATGATATTTATCTTTCTCTGACTGACTTATTTCACTTAGCATAATACATTCTAGCTCCATCCATGTCATTGCAAATGGCAAGATTTCATTCTTTTTGATGGCTGAGTAATATTCCATTGTGTATATATACACACAAACCACTTCTTCTTTATCCATTAATCAGTGGATGGACACTATGGACTCTTTCCGTAGTTTGGTTATTGTTGATAATGCTGCTATAAACATCGGGGTGCATGTATCTCTTCAAATCTATATTTTTGTATCCTTTGGGTAAATACCAAGTAGTGCAATTGCTGGGTTGGAGGGTAGATCTATTTTTAACTTTTTGAGGAACCTCCATACTGTTTTCCAGAGTGGCTGCACCAGTTTGCATTCCCACCAACAGTGTAGGAGGGTTTTCCTTTCTCCACATCCTCACCAACACGTTGTTTCCTGTGCTGTTAATTTTAGCCATCCTGACAGGTATGAGGTATTATCTTGTCATGGTTTTGATTTGTATTTCCCTGATGATGAGTGATTTTGAGCATCTTTTCATGTGTCTGTTATCCATCTGGATGCCTTTTTTGGAAAAATGTCTATTCATGTCTTCTGTCCATTTCTTAACTGGATTATTTATTTTTTGGGTGTTGAGTTTGGTAAGTTCTTTATAGATTTTGGATACTAACCCTTTAACAGATATGACATTGGCAAATGTTTTCTCCCATTCTGTAGGCTGCCTTTTAGTTCTGTTGATTGTTTCCTTCACTGTGCAGAAACTTTTTATCTTGATGAAGTCCCAGTAGTTCATTTTTGCTTTTGCTTCCCTTGCCTCCAGCAGCGTGTCTAGTAAGGAGTTGCTATGGCCAAGGTCAAAGAAGTCGCTTCCTAAAAAAAAAAAAAAAAAAAAAAAAAAAAAGAAGAAGTCGCTTCCTATTTTCTCCTCTAGGATTTTGATGGTTTCTTGTTTCACATTTAAGTCTTTTATCCATTTGAATTATTTTTTATTTCATGTAAGAAAGTGGTCCAGTTTCATTTTTCATTCTTCACATGTTGCTGTTCAGTTTTCCCAACACCATTTGTTGAAGAGACTGTCTTTTTTCCATTGACTATTCTTTCCTACTTTGTCAAAGATTAGTTGACCATGTAGTTGTGGGTCCATTTCTGGGTTTTCTATTCTGTTCCATTGTGAATCTGTGCATATTAATTTAATCCTCTTCAAATTGAATGTTGGCTATCATTTCAAAGATTTTCAAAAAGTTGCTCAATTTTACCCCCTTTTCCCCCTAATCTGGTTAGGTATTTTAGCCAAAAGTTTTCCAAAAATCTCTAGAAGACTTAATTTTTGTCTTAGTACTGGAACACTTACATATTAAACATACCTTAATATACCAATGCTGGTTAATATTTCCAGAGTGCTAATAATTTGAAAGTGTCATCTTTCAAATCTTTTAGGCAAAGATCACTTTTTTTTAGACTCAAGAGCCTTTTTACACTTTTATCAAATCAAGACACCCACTTATCCTCTACTTTTGATGTACTTATACATCACATATTTTGGAATTCCTTTTGATGTCCTTAAATTCTTGTTTTGTCTAATTTCTAATATGTAACTGACTTGCCATACTTTTAAGATTTCCTGTACATTCATTCCTCATGTATCTCCATATTATACTATGATTGCCTCTACTTTGATGTAATATTTTCCCCCTGAATATTTTAATATTAACAAAACTTTAAAAGTGTCGTTAGTAGTTCAAGGATGTAAGAACATCCTCTCTTTGAACTTAATATTTGAAAAAGGTTGCAAAATCATTTTACTGGAGCCACATTTTAGGATTGCAACAGGTTAGAAAAGCCTCATACCAAAAATGGTAAGAAAGGTTTCCATTGTAATCAGTTATTATAACTAAATCAATAAAGCTTTAGAAAGGAATAAAGAAAGAAGAGAAGGAAAGAAGATCAGAGCAAACTAAATGTTCCCCATGCTTTAGTTCTACCATACACTTGGAACTGAGCACCCATTTGTGTCCCCACCTCCCAAAAACAGGAACCCCAGGGCAAAAATACAAATGTAAGAAAGGAAAATACAAAGAACAATGTATTGTTTCATTTGTGAAGGAATATTAATTTGACTTCTATAATGAATAAATACCAGCAGTTGCTTTAGTATGCTTTCAAAGCTTTTCTAAATTAAAAAAATTCAAACTGATTCTTTAATTTTTATGTTTTTTTAGGTCCTCAAGTATGTGTGCTAGGAAAAATATAGTACATCTTGAGGCAATGTTTGGTTAATAAGTTTCTAATTTTAATAACGTTACCTATATTAACATAGTTCAGTGTTTTAAGTATTTTTAGACATAGAATATCAAGGCAAAATAATATGCATCAGAAGTATAAAACTTGTGAGAGAGAAGTTTAGAGTAATTCATTCCTGAGACCGTTTTCTTAGGTGGTTCAATAGATCCATCAGAACAGAGTGAAGTGAAAAGTGATTTATTTTTTTTTAAAGAAAAAAACATAGGGAGAAATATTGAGATAAAATTCAACTTCTGACATGAAAAATGGAATAATGCAGCAGCACAAAAAAAAGTATGTAATTTAGGCTATTTTCTTGGAGATTAGACTATCACAGTCTTAATGGACAGTTTTAAATATCAAAAAGGGATGAATAATGTAACAACAGGAACTTGATATAAAATGATAGATATTAAAAATAGAGAATGGAACAGAACAAATAATAAAAATTATAATCCATCAAAACTTGCATTTAAAAAATAAACATTAAGACCATGAACCTTGAAACAGATCCAAAGTAGCCAGGATAGTCACATGCTATAAAAAAAAATCTATTGTATTTTAAGAAAAAGAAAATAAATTATTTGCACACACAAGCAAAAAGTCACATATAATGGTAAGAAAATCTGACTTTCAGCTACACGTTATTCCAAAAGGTAAAAGAACAACATATTTAAGAAATTCACAAGAAGAAAAATAGTCTTAGCTAAGAATTATATGTACCAGCCAAACTTAGACTCAAGAATAAAGATTGCAGACTACCAGTTTGGAAAAGCACAACTTCTGAGAAAATAGTTCTATGAGCCCTTCCTGAGAAGCTTACTAGAGAACATCATTCAAACAACCAACATGACTAGTATAAGGACTGGTATTAAGCAAAAAATATATATATATTTACCTAACAATGTAAGATTAAATGACGTAAGGGAGACAGTATGGAATATAAGAGCTACATGCCCTGACAACATAGATACATTGTAGTAAAATAAGCTTGCCAATTGCCTGTAGATATTAACAGAGGATATAGGAAGGAGAAAGCAAGGACAGACATTAGAGTTCCTTAATATAATATGTTTTATGATTTTATTTTGGACACCTGTAACTATTTTACATATAACTATTTTACATATTTACAAAATAAACTTAGTTCTAAAAAAATTCCAAAAATCAGTGGGGCATCTGGGTGGCTCAGTTGGTTAAGCGTCTGCTTTCTGCTCAGGTCATGATCCCAGGGTCCTGCGATCCAGTCCCATGGACTCCCACTCAGCGGGGACCCTGCTTCTCCCTCTCCCTCTGTCCCTCCTCCTCTGTTCATTCTTTCTCTGTGCCTCTCTCTCTCTCAAATAAATAAATAAATAAATTAAATATTATGAGTGGGCTTAAAACACAATAATTTGTCTGTGTATTCTTGGTGGGATTATACTCTAAAGATGAAGAAAGAATGGCTACAAAATCTTAAACTGATTTCTGTAACTGTATTGTTGGGGATACTACTGATATTGCTATTCTGAAACTTGCTTGTGTGTACTGTCAGATAAATCAAATGAGTCATATGGTGCTCTAGATGAAAATCCAGATTTTCAGCATAGATGAAAAGCCATCAATAAATGCATATAAAAATCATGTAATTCTGATTTTGATTTGGAAGTATTAGTATGAAAAATGTTATCACTCCACCCATGGAAACAGTCTAGAAATAATGATCATAACAATAAATAGCAATAAACTCTCCTAATCCCCAGATTTTGTTATCTAACTAATACTTTTCACTAAAAGAAACTGGGCTTCTTAGAAAAATAGTTAATTCCGGGTTTAGGGTAGGAAATATCAAGATGAGACGGAACTGCTTGTTCAAATAAAAGCAAGGAAGCAAGCCATCAAAGGCTTCCAGAATGAAGGCTTCCAGAATGTCTAAAGAATGAGAAGCCAACCTGAATAGAATTCCACTAGCCTAAAAATCAGAAAATTTGAGCACCCCTAAGAACAATAGATTGAAAGTATTGAAAAACATCAAATATGATTAAATTGACAAATTAATAATGATGCTAAATCAAAGTAAGAAATTCATTGATCACTTTTAGAAGACACTTGAAGACTAACTCAGTATTATGAAAACAAAGAAATAAAAGAATCTGGCAGTTTTCTGCCTTTCCTGCACAAACTGTATCCCCTGGTTTTTATTTAATTTAAATTTTATTTTTATTTTTTTAATTTTTATGACTGAAGTATAGTTGATGTACAATGTTATATTAGTTTCAGGTGAACAATATAATGATTTGACATTTCTTTACATTACTCAAAGCTCACTACAGTAAGTGTCGTCACCATCTGTCACCATACAACGTTAATACAATATTACTGACTATATTCCCTATGCTGTACTTTGCATATCCATGACTTTTTTATTTTACAACTGGAAGTTTGTACTAGAATATCACAATTCTGCAACACCTAATTTATTAATGGGCATAGGCCACGGAAATCAATTCATGTTAACATAACCAAAGCGAGGGAAGCAGACTATGTGCCTCCTTTAGACTGCCACAGCACTATGGATCCAAACATAAATCAGATCAAGTTTCTAGCGTTCACTGACAATTCATTAAAGATACAAGGTGAGAGGAAAATGCTGGATGACATGATGGGGGTGATGGGGGATGCAATCAGCCAACTCCAGACTCTGGGAAACTCTACATGACCAATTGCCCGGCTTCTTCAACAACAATAAAAAGCCATAAATAAATGTAAGAGATTAAAAAAGACTTCAGAAATATATCAACCTATGACAGTTATGGAATTATTATTATTTGGATCCCAATTCAAACAACCAAACTGTGAAACAAACACATTAGAGAATTGGGGAACTGTGTCCTTGACTGAATATTTGATGATACTATGGAATTAATTGGTACTATAATTGCTTTTTATGGAGTCATTAATATTTATGGATACATTCTGAAATACTTATGGATGAACTTAAATAACGTCTGGAGTGACTTCAACATAACTGAAGACAGAGATGAAATAAGATTAGCTGATTACACTGTAATTACTGAATTATTGAAGATTGGTGATGAGGAGCTTCATTATACCGTTCTCCATACTTTGGTATATGTTTGCAATGTTCTGTAATAGTAAGTTTGGAGTTTAATGATGACCTGTATGTTGAGATGGTGATGGGAATGGAGAGAAATGGAAACCATGAGGGGGAGTTGGACGTGTTAACGGATAGGACTCAGCGGTCATTTGGAGCTAGATGGGGAGGGGAAAGAGGAGCGAGAGGAAATAGCTCCCAGATGATCCAGATAGGCACCCCAGCAGCTTGGGCTCTAGACAAGCATAATGTGCAGTGGATTTATTCAGATTATAGATTTTGCTTGAATGCTGAAATGAGAGGAGAGTGGAATAAGTGAATTAAGGAACTTGTAAAGATTTCCTTACAGTGATAGATCATGACTGGACCAGAAGAAAGGTGACACCATGAGAGTCTGAGACACAGGGCGAAAGGAGAGTGCTCTCGACTTTTGTATTGCCACCAGCAGCCTGTTTCATGTTAGGCAAAACTTTTGATATAGGTTTTATTTGGTTTCCACATCTGAAAATTGATAGTGGACTTAATATATAGTCATCCGCAGCCCCCAAATACATTTCACTTCACATATCTATCTTCTTTTTTGTTGGTTAATATTCCCCCACATAAAGAAAAGAACTGCTTGAATTTATTATTATTTTATTTATTTATTTATTTATTTGACAGAGAGAGAACAGCGAGAGAGGGAACACAAGCAGGGGGAGTGGGAGAGGGAGAAGCAGGCTTCCTGCAGAGCAGGGAGCCCGATGCGGGGCTCGATCCCAGGACCCTGGGATCATGACCTGAGCCGAAGGCAGACGCCTAATGACTGAGCCACCCACGCGCCCCAGAACTGCTTGAATTTATATATTGATTAAAGATACACCAGCTCACTATGTTCTCTTAAATATCTATTTCCCAACATAGCCTCAATTGTGAGGAAAGCATGTGATAAATGAAGTTTACTCTTTTTTTAAAAGATTTATTTATTTTTTTGAGAGAAAGAGAGAGCACCAGCAGGGTCAGGAGCAGAGGGAGAGGGAGAGAGAGAGACTCTCAAGCAGACTCCCCACTGAGTGTGGAGCCCAATGTGGGGCTTGATCTCATGACCCTGAGATCATGCCCTAAGCCAAAATCAAGAGTTGGATGCTTAACCGACTAAGCCACCCAGGCGCCTCAAGTTTACTTTTTGAGTGTGTGTTTTGTACTTTTGTTTTTAAGGGACTTTGTGCCAAGTTTAAAATTTCTATCTCTCTGCAGCTCCAGTATTAATCATGGTATAAAATTACTAGAGTAACCATAATCTGGGGCTGTTTGCAAAGCTGTGTATAACCTTTCTTTAAGTTCGGAAGTGATGCTTTATAAACATAAGAAATAGTACTATGATGCTATTATCAAAAATCCTGTTTAATTCAATTTGTGTTACTCCACTTCAGCTGAACTGTAGAGAGAACTGTAGAGAGGTGACATATCATAGTGTTAATCATTTTATTGACGTAAAATGATTCAAACCCCAACCAACTGCATCTGTCTGCTCTATGTGAAAACCTATTATGTACCTCAAAACAGGGTACAAGTTAATCCTTTGACCCTTTATCTTTCCATAGAGGGCTAAAGATATTTGCTCCACACTTATGATGAAATAGAATCACCCTCTGTTTATTTTCTCCACCACACTCATTAACTTCTCTGTTAAGTGAAAAAAGAAATTTGCCGCTTGGTGAGATGATGATAGACTGAGAATCATCAGGTCATATTTTTAAAGGTTGTTCTTCATATATGACTCAGGTTTTATCAAGCTAATTTCAATCACAATATTAAGGTATTTTTGCAGTTAAAATTAAAAACTCATGAAGTGACACATTGATTCTCATTTTGGAAGGAAAATGAATGGTTCAACCCTTGAATTTATTCCTTCCTTGAGACACTAACATATGCTAATCCCTGTTCTTAGTGTTGGAGCAATGGCTGTGACAAAAATCCCTGACATTCTTGTGGGTTAAAAAGCCTTGAATATAGGTCCAAGAAGTGGGACTTAGAGACCAAAATTACACAAGGCACACTGAGCCCGAGCTGCGGCCGTGTCAGCTAGTTTAAATAGGAGTGAACTTCAAAAGAATAGCAGCCTCGGGCACCTGGGTGGCTCAGTTGGTTGAGCGTCTGCCTTCGGCTCGTGTCATGGTCCCGGGGACCTGGGATCGGGTCCTGCATCAGGCTCTCTGCTCGGCGAGGAGACTGCTTCTCCCTCTGCCTCTCTCTGTCTCTGTCTCTTATGAATAAATATAAATTAAAAAAAAAAAAAAAAGAATAGCAGCCTCAAGAGACGAGTCTTAGCCAGAGTGGCCCACCATGTTTGAAGCATGAAGGCAATGATTTGCTGGTATTCTTCGGTCAGGAACTGCAACTACATTTAGAAGCTCAAATAAACAAAGATTGATGTTAGAAATCTAGAGACTTCCACTTTTCTGAGACTTCTAGTATTTAACAGACCCTGAAGTTAGGAGGGGCTCTCTGAGGTACTTTAGAAGAAGACCCAAGGAAATTTAGACCCCCACATTAAGAAGTTAGTACTCATGGTAAAGTGAGAAACAGGTCTACCAAATAGGTAGCATTTCATTACTTAGGCTGTTCTTATCATTCGGTCATGAAAAAGAACATTGCTTCCATTATTGTGTTTCTTGGATAAAACATCAGGCTGGGGAATTAGCAGAGTGAAGGAATTTCTACATTACTTTTTCATGTTTAAGGACTGCACAATTAGTATATAGTACCAAATGTATTCCTCTCTCCCTTGATTTAAATTGTTTCCAAGGCCAAAGGGTGAATGTGACTTGATTTACTTCTTAAATTACCAGGATTGTCTTAAAATCCCCAGTCATACCTCCACATTTCTCATTTGATCATCACAAATTAAATAAACAAAATTTTGATACTTGTAGATTTCAGAGAGACTATGAGTTCAAACACTGAAGACCGATACATTTTTGGTCCTTTTTGGGTAATAATCTTCTTGAGCTGAGGTACAGAAAAAAATATAGCATAAATTACAAGGCTAAGAAGAAAATTTTTAATGCTCATACCTGTATTTTATTTCTAAGAATTAGCATTTCTCAAGGACAAACAAGATTGGTTTAAAAGCAGCATTTTTTTTTCTTAAAATCAGTATAGGAGTAGTGAGAGAAATAAAAATGATTATCATGGAAGGCATGTTCAAGGATGGGAATTTGCTTAGGATAATTATGTCTATCTGGTTGGCCAGTCTAGACATATATAAAAGAGAAGAGAGATATGAACATTCCTAATTACTGTTAAGGATAGATCTAGGAAAAAACCATGTATCATGGGAGGTGAACAGACCACCATTTGTGGGAAGACCTCAGAGTCTAAATTTGAATGACTCCAGAGGCAGTTTGAATACAAGAAGCCAATGAAGACAATTTTCGGAGTGCCAGAGAGGTACTGGGAAAACTCCCGTGGTTAATTAAGATAGATAACTAGGCAGTTTCATAAAATCTGGACGTGTTTTGGAAACAAAGTCTTCAACAATAAACATTGACTATTTTTGCATCATTTACTAAGTTTCAGATTCACAGATCTGTTGTGTTAAGTGAGGTAAGTATAACATGTACACTGAGGGGATAAACTCAGGGTATTTACAGTGTTAGGTTTCTAAAAGAAGGTACAAGAAGGATATAGAAGTAATTATGGGAAGTCCTGGGAGGCAGTCACATTTAGAACAGGCTTGAATTAAATGTTGGTCTGATGGGAGGTAATTTCTTCTCTTTTTATTGAAGTGTAATTAATTAATACAATTGTATATTAGTTTCAGGTGTACAACCTGTTGATTCAACAATTCTATACATTACTCAGTGCTCACCACAATAAGTGTAGTCACCATCCATCGCCATACTTTAGTAAAATATTAACTTTATTTCCTATTCTGTACTTTTTATTTCCACGACTTATTTATTTATAACTAAAAGGGGACTAAAAGTTTACCTCTTAGTCCCTTTTATATAATTCACCCATCTCTCACCCACCTCCCCTCTGGCAACCACCAGTTTGCTCTCTGTATTTAAGAGTCTGTTTTTTGGATTGTTTGTTTTACTTTTTAG
This sequence comes from Mirounga angustirostris, assembly GCF_029215605.1. NCBI lineage: Eukaryota > Metazoa > Chordata > Mammalia > Carnivora > Phocidae > Mirounga > Mirounga angustirostris. The sequence continues at coordinate 82,515,298 of NW_026991720.1, read as the reverse complement.
ATTCCACATGTAAGTGAAATCATATATTTGTCTTTTTCTGTCTGACTTATTTCACTTAGCATAATATTCCCTAAGTCCATCCATGTTGTTGCAAATGACAAGATCTTATCCTTTTTTATGGTTGTGTAATATTCATGTGTATGTGTATGTGTGTATGCCATCCTCCTTATTCATTTGTCTGTCAATGGACATAGGTTGCTTCCATATATTGGCTATTGTAAATAATGCTGCAATAAACACAGGGGTGTTTGAATTAGTGTTTTTGTTTTCTTTGGGTGAATACACAGTAGTGGGATTACTGAATTATATGGTATTTCTATTTTTTAGGTTTTTGAGGCCCCTCCAAACTCTTTTGAACAGTGGCTGCACCAATTTACATTCCCACCAACAGTCCATGAGGGTTCCTTCTCCAAATTCTCACCAAGACTTGTTATTTCTTGTCTTTTTGATTCTAGTCATTCTGACAGGTGTAAGGTGATATCTTATTATGGTTTTGACTTGCACTTCCCTAATGATTAGTAATGTTGAACATATTTTCATGTGTTGGTTGGCCATCTGTATGTCTTCTTTGGAAAAATGTCTATTCAGGTCATCTGCATCTTTTTTAATCAAATTATTTGTAGGTTTTTTGGTGTGGAGTTGTAATAGTTCTTTATATATTTAGGATATTCACCCCTGATCAGATATATCATATGCAAATATCTTCTCCCATTCACGAGGTTGCCATTTTGTTTTGTTGATACTTTCCTTCACTATGCAAAACTTTTTATTTTTATATTGTCCCAATAGTTTATTTTTGCTTTTGTTTCCCTTGCCTGAGGACACATATATAGAAAAATGTTGCTAAGGCTGATGTCAGAGAGACTGTTGCCTACATTTTCTTCTAGGAGGTTTATGGTTCCAGGTCTCACATTTAGATTTTTAATCCATCCTGAATTTATTTTTTATATGGTGTAAGAAAGTGGTCCAGTATCATTCCTTTGCATGTGGCTGTCCAGTTTTCCCAGCACCATTTGTTGAAGAGACTTTTTCCCATTGTATATTCTTGCCTCCTTTGTCATGGATTAATTGGCCATCTAAGTGTGGGTTTACCTCTGGGCTCTCTATTCTGTTCCATTGATCTATGTATCTGTTTTTGTGCCAGTACACGGTTTTGTGTAGTACACGGTTTTGATTACTATAGCTTTATGGTATATCTTGAAATCTGGAAAAGTGATACTTCCAGTCTTGTTCTTCTTTCTCAAGATGGGAGGTAATTTCTGAGTGGATATTACTTAAGGAGGTGAAGGTGTCCTCATTTGTTCAATTAGTGAAGGCTTTTGGCTGGGACAGAATTTCTTGAATTCATATACATTCCTATGGAAAACACCCAGCCAGAATCTGGGAGAACATTTTAGGAAAACTAATCTCAGATGATGAAAGAAAAAAAATTAGGGCAGTAGTTTAAATTTTGAAATTTTCTGAAATTGAAAAGGGTAGTGGAAAAGCAGAAGAAAGAAAGAAGTAAGAAAGATTGTTATATCCAGGACTATAGGAAAAATGTGACAAAAAATGACATGTTTATTTTCACTGAAGTAGCATTAGCTCCTGAAGGTACTGAAAAGTTAAAAGTCAAGACAGCTAGTTCCAGGCTGCTTTACGATAATGGAATCTCTATAGATCCCAATCTTTCCATACCTTCTCCAAAATACCATAATGATTAAAAGAGAAATTAAATTAAAACACCAGTAATTTACACTTACAGCATAACCAGAAAATAGGGAATATTACAAATTCAAATTTATGAGTAAATTTGAGACTAGAGGTGGTACCAGAGTCCACAATTTTACGTTAAGTCTGGTGGGAGCTGTACAAAAGTGTGGGTAGTGGGCAGTAGTGATGAAATCCAGGAAATATTACCAAGGGTTCACCTCCAGAAACAGAGAACCCCACCCTGAGTGGAAACTACAGAGAGTACTTCTCAGGTTTGTGAGATTACAGCAGAGGCAAAAGAACAAAAAGAAGAGGCTCGGAAAGACAGTTTTAGGAAAATATCTAGGAAGAGAGTGGTTTAACAAAAGGGATGCCTTGCAGCTTGTGTGGGTATTTTTAAGCTTATCTCCAGGGAAACCTGGAAATCTAGTGCTAACCTTTGGCCAAGGAAAGGATGAAATTAACTATTGGTTTATAATGTGGTATGTAAAGTCAAATTCTACTGGACACATGCTGTGCTAGCTTGTTATCTACAGTGGTTAGTGAAAATGTGTAGACTGATAATTACAACTGGTTTAATGAGTGATAATGCCTCGTTTTAGCTGTGGGACCAACAGAGCATAAAAGACTCCTCAGTAAACGTGCACCTTAGTTCAGATGAAACTGATGTATCTTGTACATATCTTGGTGGTTCATAAACCAAACAGGTAGCATGTCCTGTGTGACTGAGGTAGGACCCTGGAGGGCTGCACCTGCACATCCCGGCCTCTCCGTAATGCCTACACTCTCTCTCTCCTGCTCAATGTGCCCTTTACCTTCATAAAAGTTTTACGTGACTATACCCTGTGGAGTCCCATCGGGTCTTTCAATTATCTGATGTTGTGTGATTTCCGCGGCAGTGATTTCATTTGGAGTCAGCAGCAGGCTTCAAAGAGAGGAAAAGAAGCAGCTGATGACAAGTATCCTACCATAGCAAAATGGAATCTAAAAAGGCACACAAGCTACCCCACCACTAAATAATGATTTAACATATTAAAACTGCCATCCCTTCTTGCAACAAAAACAGAGTCCTTGATATGAGAACTTGAAGAAGCCACTTTCCTAATGTGCCTCACAAAAAAGAAATATCCTCCTACTCGATACTCCAGGAAAATAAGACATTCAAAGGAAAGATAAAATCATGGCATCCATCCTATAAAAAAACTAAAATAAAGACCAAAACAGTTCCGGGGCGCCTGGGTGGCTCAGTTGTTAAGCGTCTGCCTTCGGCTCAGGTCATGATCCCAGGGTCCTGGGATCGAGTCCCACATCGGGCTCCCTGCTCCACAGGAAGCCTGCTTCTCCCTCTCCCACTCCCCCTGCTTGTGTTCCTGCTCTCGCTATCTCTCTCTGTCAAATAAATAAAATCTTAAAAAAAAAAAAAAAGATCAAAACAGTTCCATAAACAAATAAAAGCAAATCTTCCTAGAAGCAGGATTTCTCTCAGAATTAAAAATAATGGAATAAAAAATTGTAGATGTGAAAGAACGCTAAAAAATAAAAGTCACAAACTTTAAAAAGAGTCAGGTAATGAGAAGTAGATAGTAGAGGATGTTAATGTGGAATGTTAAAACTTGGAAATAATTCAAAATTAACTTATAAATTAAGTTACAAGGTACCCAAAAGAAAATAGAAACTACTTAAAGTATATTAAATAACATAGAAAGGATAGCAATGAGGAAAAAAAAAAAAAACAAATAATAGAGTTGGGGAGAAAAACAGAGAAGGTGGGAAGAGAAAGAAGATTGAAGGCCCATAACCAGCAAAGGAAATCCAATGTACACATAGCAGGAATACCAAAAGAAAAAAAAAATGAAGAATAAAACATAACACCAAAAACAAAAACAAAACTAATGTATTTTTAATTAGGATACCATAAGTACTCATTTTTAAAATATCTGAATCTGCATATAGAAACTGTGCACCGTGTGCCTGGGAAGGTTGCCCTGCGATGCTAAACATTAACACTTAGCTTACCAAGATCATAAGAGTTTAAAGACAGTAGAGGGGCACCCAGGTGGCTCAGTCAGTCAAGTGTCTGACTCTTGGTTTTGGCTCAGGTCATGATCTCAGGGTCGTGAGAGCCCTGCCTCCAGCTCTGCACTCAGTGGGGAGTCTGCTTGAGGTTCTCCCCCTCTGCCCCTCCCCCAATCTTTTCTCTCAATAAATAAATAAATAAAATCTTAAAAAAAAAAAATCTATACATCCCTAATCAATGCACTGACAAAGTAAAGAAAATCATATTGGCATCAAACTCCTTCAGAGGAACATTAACTGCAAGAATATAATGGCACAGTATCTACCAGCTACACGGGGAAGAAAATGTGAGCCAATAATTTTCAAATATCAAGGTTGGCAGGAGGTTAAGGATAACATAAGTCTCTAAGGAATTTTGGAAGCAAGGTTTCCAGGATCTTGAGGGTGCTAGCTATTGTTAGGTAAAGGTCATTTATTACTGTCTATTAAAACCTTAGTCATGAGACCCTTCAGATGTATATTGGTGGGCCATATGCTTGGGGGATGAGTGCCAACACATATCTTGGGGGGGGGGGGTAGAGATAAAGGAAGTTTCCAAAGGAATTTTTTAAAGATATTTTTTACTTATTTATCTGAGAGAGAGAGAGAGAGAGAGAGCACGAGTTGGGGGAAGGGCAGAGGGAAATGGAGAAGCAGACTCCCTGCTGAGCAGGGAGCCTGACACAGGGTTCTATCCCAGGACCCTGAGATCATCACCTGAGCTGAAGGCAGATGTTTAACTGAATGAGTCATCCAGACACCCCCAAAGGAGTTTTTATATGTTAAAGTAGATTCACAGGATCCTGGGGAGCTGGGATAATGTTAAGCTAAGATTGCCTTTTGCCCCTAGCAAAATATTAACATTGAGGCAGCTGAGTTCCTAGAGAAAGGTCACTCTGCCTGTTTCAAGGACTTGTCAATGAGCTGTAAGTAGTAAGGAAATATAATTTTTCTTTTGCCTTTGTTTCCCATGTCAATACATATTAGAACTTTTGGAATATATAAAAAATAATATTCAGAGGAAAATTCATATTGAAAAAATTCATATCACTAAAACTGAAAGAGTGGAAATGATAAATATCCTATAAAAATATTGGAGGGGGTGGGAGTGAGTAACCAGAGATAGAGCAGACGAAAGGAGTTCACAAAGATGAAAGCAGGAAATAATGAGAAAAAAGTGATAAATAATTTAATTATTTTTATTTTTTTCAAGATTTTATTTATTTATTTGACAGGGAGAGACACAGCGAGAGAGGGAACACAAGCAGGGGGAGTGGGAGAGGGAGTAGCAGGCTTCCCGCGGAACAGGGACCCCTATGCAGGGCTCGACCCCAGGACCCTGGGATCATGACCTGAGCCGAAGGCAGACGCTTAACCGACTGAGCCACCCAAGCGCCCTAAAAGAACCTATCTGAAACAGATTTTTAAAAAATACTTTTGATGAAATGTTGCAAAATATAAAAATTTAAATGAGGATAAGTCGAAACATTTCTGAAAAGCCCAAAAGTAGACTTGAACAAGCTGAATGATGCAACTTGTTCATGAAGAAGAGAACTCAACATCATAAAGATACCAGTTCTCCCTTAGTTGATATCTAAATGTAACATCATCTCAGTAAAATACCACCTGTTTTTTTTTTTTTTCCTCTTTTTCTGGAATTAAACATCTTAAGTATAACAAATGTTATTTTTATGTACCCTTCTCATACCCAAACTTAATTTTTCCCTTTCTTGTATACTCCAATCCAGTTGATCAGCAAGTCCTAAAACTTTAGTTCCAAAGTATATTTTTGCTCCATCACTGCTATCCTTCTCTAATGCCAACATACAAATCTTTTTTTTTCATGTTTCAAGTTTTTATTTAAATTCTAATTGTTAACATATAGCGTAATATTAGTTTCAGGAGTAGAATTTATTGATTCATCACTTACATATAACACCCAGTGCTCATCACAAGTGCTCTCATTAATGCCTATCACCCATTTAGCCCATCTTCCCCCACCCACCTCCCCTCCAGCAACCCTCAGTGTGTTCTCTATAGTTAAGAGTCTATTTTGGGGCACCTGGGTGGCTCAGTTGGGTAAGTGTCTGACTCTTTGTTTCAGCTCAGGTCATGATCTCATGGGCGGTAGGATGGAGCCCCACATCAGACTCCTCGCTCAGTGGAGAGTCTGCTTGAAGATTCTCTCCTTCTTCCCCTCCCCCCCACTCTCTCTCTTGCTCTTTCTCTGTCTCTCTAAAATAAATACATCTTTAAAAGAATCTATTTTATGGTTTGCCTTTCTCTGTCTCTTTTTTTCCCTTATGTTCATCTGTTTTGTTTCCTAAGTTCTACATATGAGTGAAATCATATGGTATTTGTCTTTCTCTGACTGACTTATTTCACTTAGCATAATACACTCTAGCTCCATCCAGGTCGTTGCGAATGGGAGGATTTCAGTCTTTTTGATGGCTGAGTAATATTCCATTGTATCATATACCACATCTTCTTTATCCATTCATCAGTTGATGAGCATTTGGCCTCTTTCCATAATGTGGCTATTTTTGATAGTGCTGCTATAAACATTGGGGTATGTGTACCCCTTTGAATTTGTAGTTTTGTATCCTTTAGGTTAATACCTAGTAGTGCAATTGCTGGGTGTAGGGTGGTTCTATTTTTAACTTTCTGAGGAACCTCCATGCTGTTTTCCAGGAGTGGCTGTACCAGTTCCAGCATACAAATCTAACTTGTCATTTTTTGTTTGGATTTTGTGATAGCCTCCACAGCAGCTCCCTATCTCTTCTTGCTTCCTCCATCCCTTCTCCACAAAACAGCAAGAGTAACTATTTTAAAAATATACAAATCACATTTTATTCCACTTTACATTTCCTAATGGCTTATCATTGCAGTTATAACCAAATATCTGACCCTTCCCTAACTCAACTTCATCTCATACTGTCTCCCTTTTCAAAATGTGTAGTTCCTTGACAATGCCAAACTCTTACGCATTTCATGGTTCATTTTACTTCCCTGTTTCTGCTGAAAGTTCCTCTTCCCTTGGCTATTCACATAGATGCTCTCTTTCCTTTAAAGAGGCCTTTCTGACTATCCCATCTCAAGCTTTCACCCTTCACTTATAGGTCTATCCCACTACCCCATCTATTTTTCTCATAACACTTACTAGAATCTGAGTTTATTGGGTTAATCTGTACATTCATTGTTCATTTCAGTGAACATATTAGAACATACTAGATATATTAGAACATATTATCCATAAAGGCTAAGAATATTTCTGTCTTGTTCCTATCTCTTTCTTCAGTTTTAAGACAATGTCTACCCCATGGTAGATACGCACTAAAATACATATCAAAATGAAAATTCTTTCCTGCCTTCAACTAGTTCTAGTACTTGTGGGAAACCTAAACTTGTGCTGAACAGCATCAAATTAAGGTTTTCTGAAGCTTTTGGGTGCAAATATCAGGAATGTTGTATCAAAAAGGAAAAAATCCAATTATTTCAAGATGATGTGTGTATATCATTCCCTGGGTCATGATTCCTACCTACATATGGATATCACTGGCCATAAGATAGAAAAAAGAAAACACAATTTAAATACTACTACCACATAACTAAACAAATCAATTTTTTATTTGTCCAATGACATCAATATACAAAGAAACAAAATGTTGTAAAAAAGGTCTTGTGTGAGGAAAATTGTGGTTATCAACTAAAATGAAAGGATAATTTGAGGATTTTAATTAAAAGTTACAATCCCCACATCCCCCTAAAATGTTTTTCATAAGAGGAACTAAATATAAGTCGTAGATAAAATAAAACATATATACATTCAAAGGAAATCCCTGTCCTCTAAAGGGTCAGGAAACTCTGCTTCAAAGTGGTATGTATATCAGTAAGAAACTCTCTCCACTTATTCTCACATTGCTGAGTTCAGAGCCTCAAGTGTGTATACAATGTGCAGAGAACAAGGGAAGATGTTTTCTCTTCTGGCAATTCTCATTTAAGAGAAAGAGAATCCTTTCTCAGAAGACTCCCTCTACTATTTTCTTGTATCTCCTTGACTCAAATTAGATCATATGTCCTCAAATAATGCCATGTATACTTTCATTAGCCAATCACTGGTCATGGATATAAGGATGACTGGGGCTTGCCCTTAAACCAATCAAGCCCATTCTGAGAGCCCAGGATGGGAACAGTTCCCCCTGATACACAAGAGCTGCATGGAGGAGGGATCAAACTCTTTGGGAAGACAAATAAATGGATGCTGATTTGGGAACCAACATTTTTCAGTGAAGTCTACACTAATAAAGCCCAACTTCTGATCTCCACATCATAATCTCTTTCCACACATCCCACCATTGTCCGCTTAGGTTCATGTCTGTTTGAAATTTAATAATGATCTCATCAATTCTAATGAGCTTTCCTGTTAAAATATTCCTAAATGCTCTGTGAAAATTCATGCAAGACTAACTCCTAACAAAGTCATAGAAATGAAAGCTTCAAAACTCAGTAACCTATTGCACTTTTACAGGGATGGATGATCAGAAACTATTTGAGGAATAAGCATTCAGTCACAATGGCTGAAAGAATAAAGATTATAAAGCAAGGATGGCAGTTGTCCAGCAATTAATCCAGCCCCAATTGTTTCCTGAGTATTTTGCCATTTCTGTTTGCAAAGCAGTAATTGGCATTGTTTAGAGGAGACAAATCATTTTGCCTTCCTCTTGGCAGCTTTAAAATGACAGAATAAATTTTGCACAAAGATCTTGTTTTACTCCAAGTTTATTTATTTTTGAAACTAAATGTCTATTCATTTTTTTAGTCATAATAGGTCTTAAAACAATGCCCAAACATTGACTACTGAAATATTATTTACAAAATCCAACTGAGTTTTTCTAAAGAGTTGAGATTATTCAATGATATTTACCTCCAGATAATATCTTCAGTTTCCTAGCATGTCATATTATCTTTTAAGGCAATAATAATAATAATAATAATAATAATAATAATACTGAATGCTTGTATCTAAATAATTGATACTGCATGGAAACTAGCCAGTTGAACATAGTATGGGTTTTTTCAAGCTTTAAAATACCAACCATATTAAAACTTTAAAAACCCTGTGATTCAGGATAATATTTCATACCTATTGAGCAACTATTATCTGTTAGACATAGTATAAAGTACTTATAGAATATAAATATAAGAGATAACTCATTTACATCGTTAAATCACAACATATTGGATAAAATACTTTAAGTACCTTAATGAAAGGACTCGTAGTTTGTTTTGTTTCAGTCCTTGTTAGTGAGGAATTGGTTTTCTATTGAGATAGTGCCTATATATGGGACTTACTCTACAAAACAGCATCAGTAAGGAGATAACTCAGTAAATTTTTTTTTGAGCAGTATTTGATTTTTTTAAAAGGTGAACCTGTATACTTTCTGTAAGTAAAACAAATAAAATTGAAATGTGAAAAAAAACTTCATAAATGTATAAAATGTGATGAGTAATGAACAAATGTTAGGGACATGTGGAAAAATAACTACAAATATCTTTGGTTACTAAGACAGGAGATCCTATTTAAGCTGGATTTTGTAGGATGAATAGGGACTCACCAAGCATAAAGGAGAAATTGTGGGAAGAGGGTATTACATGCATGTTGGTTGTTAACATAACTAGAAATTTCTTGTATTGAAAGAAAAAGCTTACCAGGGTTCATTAATAGAATATGTTTAGTTGGTGAATTCAAGGGAACATATCTCCAAGACATTATAGAAAAGGAGAGAAGAAGACACCTAACACAGTTTGATGCAATAGAGAAAAGCTTACAGGTGAGAGTCAGCCAATGCCATCTTGTGGAGCTTGAGGAGGCATTTGGAAGGAGACAGGCTGTAGATGGCAAAATAGATTGTTAGGGGGCTGGCTTTGGATTTGGGATGAAAACATAATATTGTGGCTCAGTGTCCAGGAACATTGAGGGAGAACCCCAAGTCTGTTGTTATGAAAGAAAACCTAAGGTTTCAAGACAACTGTTTTGAGAGAAGATAGGAAAATAGAGAACAAGTATGTTTTGTTACTATCCATAAGGTAATGCTATACAAAAATGGCCTAGAGTCTAGATTGGGTTTTCCTTTGACGACCTTTCCTTTTTGTTCTCCAGAATAAAAAAGGGTTTCTATCTTTTTAAAATAAATTCTGTTTTCATAAAACTCTACTACAGACAAGTGTGACCATCAATCTAATAATAGTAGATTTGAGTGCTCACTTTTGTATCAATAGATTTAGCAGTTATTTTAGAAAATTAGAATACCGTTTCTTACCTCATAGAAAACCTGCTGCTAATAAAACGCCAAAAAACATCACAAAAACTATGGTTATAATCTTTTCAAGCTTATACAGTTATAATAGGCACACAATCTGTTTCTGTTCATATTCCCTTAAAAAGCAATGTGCCTGAAGATATGTACACACTCACACTCTTTTCACAAAATTACAAATAAAATATTAATTAAAAAATCTAGAAAGGTGTGAATAACTTGTCAATATCCTGCAATTAGAAGCGTACCTCACTATTTATACCCTAGGCATTAAACTAATTATTTCTTAGCCTTTACAGATAAAGTACTTTTTTTATCCCAAAGATTTTATCTATTAATTTGACAGAGAGAGAGAGAGATAGTGAGAACAGGAACACAAGCAGGGGGAGTGGGAGAGGGAGAAGCGGGCTTCTCACCAAGCAGGGAGCCTGATGCGGGGCTGGATCCCAGGACCCCGGGATCATGACCTGAGCTGAAGGCAGACGCTCAAGGACTGAGCCACCCCAGCACCCACAGATAAAATATTGGATAAAATACAGATAAAGTACTTTTGTCCTGCAGTAGAAGTTCCTTGAAAAGTTTCAGTTAATTACTGAAACATGTCTGAGTAAATAGTAAAATGTAGCTTATACCAAATTCTAGAATAAAGTGCCACCTTGAGTCTTTGGTGATATTTATTGTTTTGCATTTACCAAAATCCTCGGTATTTTATTTAACCAGAGTTTTTCAACAACCACCTAGACATTAGTTATTCTTTAGCCATTTATGACATTTTGATCCAAATCATCTAACTAACATATAATGTTAGATAATACACCTCTGCTTGATATAGGCCTCTCTAGAAAAATTATATGAGGTCAGATGGATGAACCTTCTAAATAGAATAACATGGTGATGATCTACTTTGTTCACTGCTTGCACCCTTTCAAATGCCTGAAAACTACTGCAGAATTAAACATGTAGTTGAAATAATGCTTTGGGAAAATTAATCCAAGCATTATAAAATTACTCTTTCCTTATATGACAACTCTTCTTCATATATTTGTGACATATTTAAAAATATTTCATGTAAGTATTTTTTGCATAAAGTTATTTTCACAAAGAAAGTTTTTACTCTCCTCAGACATCACTCTAAATTAGCTCATTTCACTTTTGGAAAAACTCTTGAATTTTTATGTACATTTTTCTTCTTAAAATTTAGAAGAAATGAATATAAGGTATCTCACAGAAAATGTCCTTAATAGTTCCTGTAATTTGGGGATCTTAAGTAAAATGGGAAAAGTTTGGAAGCATAGGCACCTATGTGTACCATTCCTCATTCAACACTCAGGATCCTAATGCATGGCTTTTAGATGAGTTAGTTCAGTTTAGAAGCATTACTTTGCCATTAAAGGAAGTGCAGGGGAACCATAATTTAGTTAAGATACTTCCATAATTTAAATTTGACCTAGTATTGAATACTGGGTTTCCTAGAAACTAATACACACACTTAAAAAAATTGGAAAATTAGAAAATTTCAGTATACTAGCCCCATCCCATACTTTGAATCTAACTGAATTACCAAATCAGCAGTCACTTACTCCATAGCATAAGGCCATGGGGCACATAGTACATGAAACTTAGGACTGTACCTGAACCATATTCAAGATGGTAGCCTATTAAAGAATGTGAAATGAACAAAAATATTAAAGATACAGTCTCTTTTCAACTGTTGGCAGAGTTGGCAGTTAGAAATAAATTCTGGCAGAGCAGAGGAGAAAGGCATGCAACCAACTTTGCAGCTGTGAATGACAGTCACATGGGTGGGAATAAATGCTAAAACAAAACACACAAGCACATACAGTCACATCATATACCACACCACCAACTACCTGCTTACCCCAAAGCAAGGTGACATGGACCTCTAAGAGAAAAAGAAGAGACACTCTCCCAAGGGCAGATTACCTGGTAGAGGTAGTGAGAAAATGATCAGAATATTAAATCTGAATCCAAGCTCCCTGCTGACTCTGCATAGTCCCCTGATCTATCTCCAACACTAAACTTCAATTAATGGCTGGGGCAGAATGAATGCTCCCCTGCAAAGCATAGTAATAATCAAAAAGAAAATACTATGGAGGTATTGCTGGTTCCCTAACCAGCATCCATTTCCCTATTTCCAAATTGTATCTTGTATTTCTTTCTAAGTAGGCATGCTTCCCCGTGTAGCTCCCATATTGGTGGAAGTCAGTGTTATTACCTTCTCAGTCATGGGTTCAGTAAATCTGTTCTATGCAATTATCACATGCTCTTCTCCTAGTAACCCCGACTGGCTCAGCCATGGGCATGTCACACAATTTGAATCAATGACATGCAATGAGTTTCATAGAAATATTTGGGGAATGTTATCTTTCTCCTGAGAGACTGCTGCTGAAACAGAAGAAAGCTGTCCCTCGTCCTCTGGACATTATAATTTTATGTAGATATGAAACCCAGAGCAGTTGTAGGTATCCCCATGCACAAGTGTAAAGATGATAAATGGAAAAATTACTACGTAGCCAATATTGAAGCATGTCCTACATCTGCCTTTCTACTTACTTCAGCAATTTCAAGTGCAGAATAATCCAGGGAATACAGCATCCACAAATATAACCCTTTTTGGCAATAATTAACCAATAAGGAATTCCAGCCAAAATAAAAGAAAGAGAAAAAGGGAAAAAAACATGGTAATGGAAGTATGGTAAAGACTGAATAAGAATCGAATTAATTTAAGTATGGACATAGAACAGTGGGAGGGCCAAAAAGTGGGAAAGCAAACATTAGTAATAAACATTATTACTAATAAACATTAATAATAAAAATGTTGAAGAAAGAAAAAAGAAGCATCCAATATGAAAACTCTAACAAAAAATGACAACAGACCTAAGAGAAAGTATTTCCATCATTACAATAAAAGAATAATTAATGGAGCGCCTGGGTGGCTCAGTCAGTTAAGCGTCTGCCTTCGGCTCAGGTCATGATCCCAGTGTCCTGGGATCGAGCCCTACATTGGGCTCCCTGCTCAGTGGGGAGTCTGCTTCTCCCTAAGCCCCTCCCCCCGCTCGTGCTCGCGCTCTCTCTCTCTCACTGTCAAATAAATAAATAAAATCTTTAAAAAAAAAGAATAATTAATGAAAATGACTTCCACACTGAATCAAATAGCAAAGCCAAATTTTATATATTGGAAAGTAATAGTTTACATTTTCTGCAAGCGTGCAGGCACATTAACAAAAATTGACTACCTTATAAGTCACAAATAAAATTTCACCTAATATCAAAAAGTTGAGGTAATATTAGACCACATTTATGTTACAATGAACTAAATAAAAAATAGAAACAAATGGCATAATAAATAAAAACAACTATAAGGAATATGCTGTATATCAGAACTTGTGGCATAGTTAAAAAGTGCTCAAATGAAAATATATTGACCTAGTGGCTCCATTACTAACAAAGAATATAAAAGAATCCACTTGACTATGCAATAGAAGGAAGCAGAAAATATTGTAAGGAAAGGTATCAGAAGAATTTAACAATGACAAACACGAATGAAGAATTAGAAAACAGAAAAGTGGTAGAACTAATAAATAAAAAGCAGTTTATTATATAAACTAATAAAATAAATTGACTTCTGGCTAACGTAATAATAAAAAGGAGAAGAAATCACCTGTGGCACCTGTGTATTTATCGAACTCAGTAGAATGTGCAACACCAAGTGTGAACCCTAATGTAAATCATGGAGTTTGGTTAACAACAATGTATCAATATTGGCTCATTAACTCTAATGAATGTAGCACATTAATTCAAGATGTTGACAATGTGGGGTTCTGTTTAGGGGAAGGATATATGGAAATTCTGCATATGCTCAATTCTTCTGTCATCCTAAAACTGCTCAAAAACATAAAGTGTGTTAACTTCTAAAAAATAGTAATAAGGAAATAACTATCTATTTATGAAATATTTAAAATAATCTGACAATACTTTAGTCATTCTACAAAAATTGTACAAAACAGTTGCAAACTAGGTAGAATTGGTAATTTTTTCCAGAAAATATAAATGAAGAAACTTTAAATAGAACAAGGGTTATTGAATCATTCACACATGTTTGGAAGTTACCCTCCCAAAATGGACGCTAGGTAAAACCATATTGATCCTTCAGAAAACAGAAGTTTACAATGCTATTTAAACTGGCCCAAAGAATAAGGAGAAAAGGTAAATTTCAAATTTCTTTTTACTCAGCCAGCATGACAATATCAAAACCAGGATTTGCCCTCAAAACCCACTTCTGGGGCGCCTGGGTGGCTCAGTTGGTTAAGCGACTTAGGGCCTTCGGCTCAGGTCATGATCCTGGAGTCCCGGGATCGAGTCCCGCATCGGGCTCCCTGCTCGGCGGGGAGTCTGCTTCTCCCTCTCCCACTCCCCCTGCTTGTGTTCCCTCTCTCACTGTGTCTTTCTCTGTCAAATAAATAAATAAAATCTTTAAAAAAAAAAAAAAACCCACTTCTGGGTCAGCTTCAACATGTAACTGATCAGGACCACAAAGATCAGCATCCACATCCTGGTACCCATGATTTCAGAATGTACTAATGTCCACCATATAAAATCTCAATAATGCTATAAATAACTTTGATCAGATCATCTTTGTGAACCAAGATGATAAATTTGTTACAACATTAAGTGGATGAGAAGATTCATTGAGCACATGCGCCCTTTTTTTTAACAATTATAAAATATGATCACAGAGCAAGGAATATTTGTTAGAAAGTGGATAAATATCTGGAATAGCCTTAATTTTGTAAAATAATTTGTTCCAAAGCTGGAAGAAGTAGGACCATTAACAAATGTGTTTTCTTTTTTTTTAACTACAAATTTATTATCTGTACTCATAGAAGACAGAGACTTTCAGATAGATTTTTAAAAATCTCCAAATATAAGGCACTGACCTAAAATAAAGTGATTAAAATAAAAAACAAATTAATATATGATAGGAATTTGATAGTAGAAATATTTTTCCAAGATAAATTGTGTAATATATAATTAGTTATTCCTTAAATTTTTGTTAGAATTTATCTGTAAAGCATTCTGATTTTACCTCAACTTCTTAAATTTTATTTATCTAATCACATTTTCTATTTCTTCTTGGTGCATTATTGGCATTTTATATCTTTCTAGAATTTTTCCATTTCATTCAGTTTTTCAAATGTATTACCTGGTTCACAATCCTTTTTAATTATTTGTTAAAATGTCTGTCTCAACAAGTTATATAATAAGTTTTAAATGAGGATTTCTTTCACAATAAAAACTATTGCCTTGGGGGCTATGCTTCCAGCAAATTATAAAAACCCTTCCCAGCGAAAATTGCCAAAATTGTTAATAAATTATGAACGATCCTTCATAAAGTCATTCTGAGCTGGGAATGAAAGAAGAAAGAGCAAATCCATGGGGGTAAAGATATTGACTAATGTAAGTCTTTGCTAAGTTAAATATTCATGCAAAAATTTCTGGGGTAATCACTTGAAGAACAGAAATAGATCCTATAGCTTCTAAAGTATTAAAATAAATAAATGGATTAAAAACATGATTAATCCAAAAAAGTAGAAAAAGAGAGAAAACAGAAAAAGCAGGAAAAAGAAATATAAACTCCATACTACATGAATAGTTATGATCTGTATAATTGGGCTAAACTCTTCAGTTAATCAACAAAAATTATATACAGAATTTTAAGAAAAATATCCATGTGATATATGCAATATGCATGATTAAAACAAAAGGAAAAAATGTTGAAAACAAAATTATATAAAAAAGAAATATATTGGGGTGCCTGGGTGGCTCAGTCAGGTGGGTATCTGCCTTCGGCTTGGGTCATGATCCCAGTATCCTGGGATCGAGCCCTGCATTGGGCTACCTGCTCTGCGGGGAGCCTGCTTCTCCCTCTCCCTCTGCTGACCCCCTGCTTGTGCTTTCTCACTTTCTCTGTCAAATAAATAAATAAAATCTTAAAAAAAAATAGGGGAACTCAATTAAAAAAAGTCTTTGGTCCCAATTTTATTAGATTTATTCTGAGCCTTAAATTATTATGAGATAGCAAAAGGAAGGGTAACTTATTGCTAGAAGGTTTAACTGAGAAGGAAAATGTCATATGTTATGTATGATAAAATGATTTCAAAATACTTTAAGTTAGAAGTACTATAAGGAAAATTTGAGATATTCCTAATAGCAGAAGATTTTAATGAACTTTTTTTTTTTTTTAAGATACAAATGACTAAGTCTGTTTTTACAAATATCAGCAAGGATAGAAATATTTAAACAACACAGTTAACTTTAATAGCTACTTATCATTTCTATATTCAAACGCCAAAAAATATACATCAGGGACATATTATATTTTTTAAATGTGACAGAAAAATTTTTTAAAAATCTAAACTTTGAAAAGTACCTCAAAATAGATTAGGAAAAGAGATAAATATCTTAAACCATATAATGTATTAATAATGAATAAATAGAACAATATACTAGTAATGAATACAGTAACAACAGATACAACAGAAAGATAATTCAGTAATTTAATAAAATATTTGTATAAAATAGTTAGAAGTTAGAAGAAATGCATACATTGCTAGAAAAATATAAATTCCCAAAATTATTCAAGAAGAAATAGGAACTTTGAATTAACCTTTTAATTTTAAAGAAACTTAATAGTTTAAAGCCTTCCCACTAAGCAAAGACAGGGTTAGGAATACATTACAGGTGAGCTATATCAAATATTTAAGAAACAGCTAATTATAACCTTATATACAAACTCAGAGAGTAGAAGAATCATATTTTAATGGTTCTGTGCAGTGTGAGAAACTGAATTCTAAAATGGCTTCCCAAAGACCCCATGCTCTAATCCCTGGAAACTGTGAGATGTAATTAAGGTTAATAATTACATGACCTTAAATGGCTACACTATTTTGAATTATTTAGATGGGTCCATGAAATCACAGGAGCCCTTAAAAGCAGAAGAGGAAGTCTGAAATAAAGCACTAGGAGGATTCTACTCCAGAGCCTCCAGATAAAAGCCCACGCTGGCCAACACATTGATTTTAGTCCAGTGAAACAGAGCATCCAGCACTCTCATTCCAAAATTTCTGATTTACAGAACTGTGAGGTAACAAATTTGTTTGCTTTAAGCTCTGTATCTATGCAAAGCCATGAGAAAATTTAAAAAAAAAAAGGGGGGGGGACTTGTGTCTGTGTGGGTTGCTGTTCCAAGTTTGAGTTCCCCTTTCCAATCTGCCTGATTTTATTTTTCAGAGTCTCTAGGTAATTCCTTTTTGTAGTTTATCCAGAGTTTTTCATTAGAATTAGAGAGAAGCACAAGTTGTAGTGAGCCTAGTCCATTTGGTCAGAACTGAAAACCATTCTGTATATTCTTACTAAAGTCCTGTTAGACCTTCTCATTCAATTCTTTTTTTTTTTTTTTTTTTTAAGAGAGGGCACTTGAAGCGGGCAGGGAGGGGAAGCAGAGGAAGAGGGAGAACGAGATCTTAAGCAGGCTCCAAGCCCAGCACAGACCCCGACGTGGGGCTTAATCTCACAAACCTGAGATAGAGTCCAACGCTTAACCGACTGAACCACCCAGGCGCCCCACATCCTTTCTTTATGTATTTTAATTTCTTTTCAATGTTTCTCATAACTTTATTTCTCTAGGTTACAATTCTGGTTAATTTATTCAAATTATATCTTCTGGTCAAGAATTCCCTCTTTGGCTGAATTAAATACACTTTTTAACCCATTCTTTATATTTGTGGTATCAACAGTAGTGTTTTGCATTTCCATTTAGTTATCTTTTCACTGCCTGATGGATGATACCTGATTTTCTTCTAATCTTTGTGATTCCATCTTTTGTTTATTTAAACACTTCCTAGTTTTTTTTGTTCTATATTCTGTAGCGGTAAATTTCAACATATGTAGTGTGTGAGAGTAAATCTGTTATTTAATATCCTCTTCTGACTCCTACTTGTGGCTTGCCTCTTCCTGTAGTTGGTGGTTTTTAATTATTAGCTTATTGGATGATCAGATCTATAGAAATCTTTTTTTTTTTACATTTGCTTGTCACTTTTTTTTATTATTATGTTCAATTAGCCAGCATATAGTACATCATTACTTTTTGATGTAGTGTTCAATGATTCATCAGTTGCGTATAACACCCAGTCCTCATCACCACACGTGCCCTCCTTAATCACCCGATTGCCCCATCCCCCCACCCCACTCCCTTCTCTAACCCTCAGTTTGTTTCCCGGAGTCCATCATGGTTTGTCTCCCTCTCCGATTTCTTCCCCTTCAGTTTTCTTTCCCTTCCCCTATGGTCCTCCCTGCTATTCCTTTTGTTCCACATATGAGTGAAACCATGTGATAATTGTCTTTTTCTGCTTGATTTATTTCACTTAGCGTAATCCCCTCCAGTTCCATCCATGCCGATGCAAATGGTGGGTATTCTTTCTGATGGCTGAGTAATATTCCATTGTATATATGAACCACATCTTCTTTATCCATCCGTCTGTTTGTTGAAGGGCCTCTCGGCTCCTTCCACAGTTTGGCTACCGTGGACATTGCTGCTATGAACATTGGGGTGCATGTGCCCCTTCTTTTCTTTTCTTTTTTTTTAAGATTTTATTTATTATTTGACAGAGAGAGACACAGCAAGAGGGGGGACACAAACAGGGGGAGTGGGAGAGGGAGAAGCAGGCTTCCCGCGGAGCAGGGAGTCCGATATGGGGCTCGATCCCAGGACCCTGGGATCATGACCTGAGCCGAAGGCAGACGCTTAACGACTGAGCCACCCAGGCACCCCGTGCCCCTTCTTTTCACTACATCTATATCTTTGGGGCAAATGCCCAGTAGTGCAGTTGCTGGGTCGTGAAATCTTTCTTTTTTAAAGTTTGTTTCTTTTTTTAAAGTAATCTCTACCTCCAGTGTGGCCCTCAAACCTACAACCCCAAGATCAAGAGTCACATGCTCTACTGACTGAGCCAGCCAGGCACCCCAGAAATCTTATTCTTAAATTGAGGCTTTTGCTCCTGACAGGAACCAGGGAATGCCACCAATCTGGGATGACTGTACAGCTCCCCAAAGGTCCTACCTTAGTATGAGAGAAGAATATTTGTTCAACGATTTCACCATTGCTCAAGGCCCAGCATCTAATTCAGTGTTGATAGCGGCTTCCAACCTTATGGAACCTTTGCTTTTCTAATCTACTCATTGCTCCCAATCTCAGCCCCAGATCACTGATTTTTGTTTTGTTCTAAAAGGTTTTTTTAAATTTATTTATTGACAGAGAGAGAGACAGCGAGAGAGGGAACACAGCAGGGGGAGTGTGAGAGGAAGAAGCAGGCTTCCCGCTGAGCAGGGAGCCCAATGCAGGGCTCCATCCCAGGACCCTGGGATCATGACCTGAGCCGAAGGCAGACCCTTAACAGACTGAGCCACCCAGGTGCCCCTTTGGTTTTGTTTTTTTGCTGTTTTTATTTTTGTTTGTTTTCCCAAGAGGGGAGGATAGTTTTCCTTGAAGAAATTCAGCAATCCATTGAAAAAGACTATATCATATCAAGGACTTAATTGTTCTATTATAGAAAGGTCCCTCTGAGCAATTTGTCATATTGCCCAAAGTTCAGTTTTATCCAAATCTTCTCCATCTCGCAGTATTTTTCATGTGTCTTTCCTTCTCTTGTTCTTTGTCTTTTGAGTTTATATTTTATTTTCTTTTGTTTCCTTTACTTTCATTTAAAAATTACTGTAGTGGAGCAGTGATAAATTAAAAAAAAATTATTCTGCAATTTTGAACTAGAAGGTTTTGTGTTTATATAATTTTTTTAGAAACTGTACCAATACACACACACACACACACACGCATAATTGTATATAGTTCATATTAAAGTTAACTTTAACTTATGAGTATTGCCTGCCTTTAAAATTACTTGAACACATAATACTAATAATGGTGCAAAATCTACTTTAGAACGTCTGAATTCTTATTTTGGCTACTTAAGTTTTTCCCCCCCATTCAGTAGGATTTACTATAACAAATACTATGAATATCTTGGAACAATAATCTTTGTGCTTATTACTGATAAATTTTTATTACATAATTCTCAATTACTTTTAAAAATGGTTGAAAAAATATGTATTTCTATCAACTGAGTATAGTAATAGCTCTTTCACTATATTCTCTCTAGCATGTATTTCTATTATTAAAAAATTACAGGGCACCTGGGTGACTCAGTTGGTTAATCATCTGACTCTTGATTTTGGCTCAGGTCATGATCTCAGTGTCCTGAGATCAAGCCCAACATCAGGCTCCATGCTAGGCTTGGAGAATACTTAAGATTTCTCTCTCTCTTTCTCTCTCTCCCTCTCTGTCCCTCCCCACCAACACCACCTGTGTGCTTGCTCTCTCTCTCTCTATAAAAAAAATTACCAGTCTGATTACCAGTATGATATATAAATATAATGTGCATCTTTATGTGTATAGTCATTATTTATCTTTCATTGCTTATGCTTTAAATTTTCTGAACTTTGTTGATTTTTATATAAATTATCCCTTTACATGATTTGAGGTTTTCCCAATTTCAGTTTCTTAATCTTACATATTAATGCACTGCAGTTAGAAATGTATGTATTATTGCACACAATGAATTTTTAAAAGTAAAAATCTTCTTTGTGGAAATATTATTCAACCATCATTAAATTTTAAAATTTCATTTAGCATCTGTTTTATGCAGTAAAAACCTACAAGTAAAAGTTATTCTTCCTGCTTTGGGTCTTATAAAACAAATGAAGGACTAAACATAACAATAAAGCATACATGTCCAAATCATTATGAGACACAGAGAAATCAATGCCTAACTCAGATCTGGAGTTTAAGAGAAGCTTTACACGAAATAAGACATTTACTTATTCTGAGTTTATAGGATTCATTTCAAACCATTTGAGTATTGAAAATCTAATCTGAGGGTAATACTTATTTTGAGAAGCAAACATAAAACCAGCTGCATACAACTTTCTCACCTTCAGCTCATATATGTTCACCAAGCCATACAATCAAAAATGGGAATAAAATTTCAAGTCAGAATAATTATACATGGTTTTTCTTAACCTAATGCATTAATTATTATTGCTCAGAACCTATCCAGTTCTGTGAGCAATCATAGAAAACCACTCCATTTCAGCCGCATGCAAGGTAAAAGAACAACTCATCCTAAAAAAAAAAAAATAAGAATAATAATTTTTATGAAGCTGACAGTTCGATCACAGATTATCACAATGTTGAATACTTAATAAAATTGGTTTCAGATACAACTCAGCTATTTAGCGGGCTTATGTTTGTTGGAACATTTAAGTGCATGTAAATACACTCAAACATGTGTTTCACAACAAAGCTCTTCTAATAACTAATTTGTCTTCCTGAGCATCCACTTTCTCCAGGAGAGCAATTTCCAAGAGTTGTGCTGACTGAGACGATCTCAGGTTTCCTGTCCTTTCTGGGGAGGCTCTGACTCTGTCTCTTTATTGTTCATGATCTCAGTAATGCCAAGAGCAGCACTGAGTTGTGGTGGCTGTGAATGTGCCTCCGCTGTGATCTCGAGTAGACAGGAAACAGTATTACTGTTGAAGAGCAGCCAAATGCGGCCCATCCCTTGCCCACTTGCATTCAGTGAGGGTAATTTTATAAAATGTACTCTTCAAAGAACTTGGTTGGGCACAAGTTTTAAAGAGCACTAAAAGCAGAAACTACTTTAGAAAAAGGCATTCCTTGCCTTACAGTGATTTTAAAATGTCAAAGAACTACCAAGAACATTCTGAACTAATGTTTGTATCCTCTCAACGTGAGTCCATTTAGGTCACACACATATATGCAAAATTCACCGACACAGAGCCAGAAAGGGATTTCTGACAGGAGTATTCATTCAACCAAGAGATGTTTTGAGCATCTTCAATGTATTGGGCAGCACAGTAGTGATACGCTCTGTAACAAAGAAGACATAGTCCCGAACCTCATGACAATTCAGGTTTGTGAGGAAGGCAGGCAACAAACAAAACAAACAGAAAGATAATAATCACAGATCATGATACATGATAGAAAGAAAATGAACAGTTTTTTTATGATAGTAAGTATAGGGAGAACTAGTTTAGGTAAAACTGACTGGGACAACTACATAGAGAGATGTATAACTTCCAATGGTACGGTGAGGAGGGGTGTGAGGAGTGATTTGAATAAGAAGATGTGTAAAGGCCCTGGGGGTGAGCAGAGGAACTAAAAGAACAGAGAACAGGACAGCTGACACATGGTGATCACGGGGAAATGAAAAAAAATGAGAAATGAAATTGGGAAATTAGCTTTTATTCTGTTGGAGGTGGGGAGCAGGACGTGCTTTATAGGCCTCTATAGGAATGTACAGGCAATTCTAAATATAAGCAAGAGCCATTGAAAAATTTAAAGCAGAGAAATAAAATGATCAAGTTTGTTTTAAAAATGTCAGTGTGATCACTATATGAAAATTAATTGAGCTGATTAGAAGTCGGAAATTGTGAAAAATGGCTCAGAAATGATGGCTTGCACTAGAGTTTGTTAATAGAGAGAGGTGGACAGATTTGAAATATACTTCAAAAGTATTAATTAACAGGCATTGTGGATTGGATTGAGCATGAGGATGGTGTGGGAATAATTGAGAATGAATCCCAAGCTCCTAGCTTGAGAAACTATGGAAATGGTATTGCCATTCTTGGAAAAGAATAGGCTTGAGAGAAAAATATTTGAAGAAAGGATTGAAGGTAGAAATAAAAAGTTTGATTCTGGATATCTTATATTTAAGATATTTGTAACACATCTAAATACAATTGTTTGGCTAATAAGACATCAGATGGATATATTGAGTCCAAAAGAGAGTATTGGACTGCGCATATGAAATAGTATTTGAAGACATGGAAATGAATGCGCTAAGGTAGAATTTAAATTAGAGAAGAACCTTCCATCTCCAGATGGAAAATTTGCCCAACTGAGTCAAAAGCAGCTGACAAGTTTCCGTTGGATTTTATATGAGGGAGATCACTGCTGATCTGGACAATAGCAGTTTTAGATGGCAGAAGTCAGTTATAAATAGGCTGAAGAATGAATGGGAGGTCAGTAAGTGGATTCAATGTGTAGACAACTCTTGAGAAGTTTGTTTTGTGAATGGTGAAACAAGAAAACCCTAGCGGCAGTCAAGAGAGGACTTTTTTTTTTGGAAGCAGAAGATACTAAAGCACATTTATAGGTTGTTTGCAAAATTCTATATATATAGTGGCATCAGTGTTGCAGGAAAGATGATGAATGACTGAGGAACAAAGTCCTTAAAAAAGTGAGGGGGTAGAAATCAGAGCACACATGGAAATACGGATTTTTCAGAAGAGAGGAATTCTTTCTTCATCCAGAAAAAAAAGAGGAAGATGGGCCACCTGAGTGGCTTGGTTGGTTGGGCATCTGGCTCTTGATTTCAGCTCAGTTCCTGATCTCAGGGTTGTGAGGTTTGAGTCCCACACTGGGCTCCATGCTGAGCATGGAGCCTACTTAAAAGAAGAAAGAAAAAAAAAAAGGAAGAAGAAGCACATAGAACAGTATCCAAAAGATAGGCAAATTAAATATGGTCTGATAAAATTTAAAAAATTCTGAAAGAAATATTGACAAAATGTATTGGCCACTGATAAAGGAAAAATCTCATTGGACAAGATGAGCAAACAGAAGTTGATTTTGTTTTTTTGTTTTGGTTGTTTTTTTAAGATTTTATTTATTTATTTATCTATTTGACAGAGAGAGAGAGAGAGCAGAAGCTGAGGGAGAGGCAGTAGCAAACTCCCCGCTGATCAAGGAGCCCAACGTGGGGCTCGATGCCAGGACCCTGGGATCGTGACCTGAGCTGAAGGCAGCCGCTTAACAGATTGAGCCACCCAGGTGCCCCAGAAGTTGATTTTGTTAATATTTTCGCTAATGATGGAGGAAAGAGCACAGACCAAGTGTCGACACTCATCTCTGAGACAAAGGGGGCAGGGTTTTTAGGATATGAGATGAGGGAACCATAAGCCATCTGTATTTCCTAAGTAGCTTACCCAAAGGAAAAGTAAATTTTCTCCTCCTTTGGTAGGTTCCTACCTAGCCTGGAACAAAGGGGCGTTACCTTCCTTGATTTTATTTGAAAAGGATGGCTCCCAGGTCTTTGAGAAAGACATTCCTGGCTTTTATAACTGGCAAGAGGCTTTTAAAAAGATCTATATCTCAAAGGGGCAGAGAAAGAAGTCACAATTTTAAGTTTTCTAAAGTAAGCACTCTAAGAAGTGGCAGGCCTAGAGTGAGGAAGGAAACTGGGGAAAGTTTTGTTAAGCCAAGGGGAATGTTAAGGCTGTCTTGCTCTCCACATGGAAATGTCTGGCCACATAAAATGAAACACCACATGTATGTAGTCACATATTTTAACTGTTTTTCTTATTTAAAGGCATTGTTTTTCTCATTAATAAGCTGATGTAGAGGAAAACATATGTAAATTGAATGCATGACCCATGATATAAATTCTAATGGCACCCTCTGAAGATTTTTTTTTTTGCAGATTAGTGTGTTTGCATTTGAAAAATTGTATTATAATTATGTTTATACGTCTATCCCTTCCACTGCAGGATAACTCCTAGTACTTTAGCATATTCTGCATTGTTTCACCAGTGCTCAGCAGCGTGCTTGGTATAAAGTGGATAATTTTAAAATAACCTTCATTTTGTGAGCCCCTTGACCCATACACTCACTCGTCATAGCAGCCCAAATCTTTTGCTTGGTTCTGGGTGGATTCTCATAACCAGGAGGACACAAACTTTCCACTCCATTTTCAGACTTTATCCCCAGCTCTCCTTTGATCTCAAGCTGAGCTCCATTTTCCCTCCCTGAATGTGCCATTCTAATTGTTATGTGGCCCAAGAAAAATATTTCCAGATAAGAAGGCTGAGGAGGTGCTCCTTTCCTCCCCACCATCCATGCCTGTGATGAATTCAAGATCCTACAGCCAGGATCTGTGTGTGTCGCTGGAGCTCCATCACTTGCCAAGACTTCATCTCTTACCTGGAACAACCACTTTACGTGTCCTTAATCTTCATAACAGTGTCACGTATATGGAGGTTGGTCTTATCTTTATTTTATAGATGAGGATTTCAAATCAGAGTGAGATTAAGTATATTGCCCAAGGTCATTTTCAGAAAATGATAATGCTGGGATTCAAACCCACACAGTTTGGCACTAAAGCCTGAGTCTTAACTGCTGTCCTTCCTTGCATTTCCATAAGAAATGACCCAGTTTAAGAAATGTGAAGGAAGGGTGCCTGGGTGGCTCAGTTGGTTAAGTGTCTGCCTTTGGCTCAGTTCATGATTTCAGGGTCCTGGGATCAAGCCCCACATCAGGCTCTCTGCTCAGTGGGGAGCCTGCTTCTCCTTCTCCCTTTGCTCCTTTCCCTGCTCATGCTCTTTCTCTCTTGCTTACTCTCTCTCTCAAATAAATAAATAAAATCTTTAAAAAAAATTACAAAAAAAAAAAAAGAAATGTGAAGGAAAACTACAATATGTGATTTAACAAGTTGGTAAAATATTTACTTTCTAAATGCCACTGAATCTCTAAGTGTATTAGCAAACAAAAACAAAATGCTGACTAGACAGCCACGGCAGATTATTTTTTTTTAAAGTAAGTCAAGGATCTCCTCTCATTGTCAGTTCTTATAAATAATAATCAGTTTAGTATTCTTTATTTTTGAACATTATTTTCCATATATTGATGTAGATCATAGGAAACATCTTTCTAATCAAAGTTCCTATGTTCATATGTTCCTTGAACTTGCAATAGTAAGTAGGAAACAATGAGTCACTAATGAATAAAAACTTTATATAGCTGTAAGAGAGATACATAGGAGCCTTTGACAGGCCAAAAACAAAAAAAAAAACAAAAAACCACACAAATTTCCTGTTACCAAATATCAGGTTTTGCAGGATTTAAGTCATATTTGTTTAAATAGTTCTTTTTCAGTAAAAATATGACCGAGAGAAGGATAGACAGAAAAAAGCACTTTGAACTTTACATTTTCAACTTTAACAGTGATTACTGCCAGTGAACACCTAGGAAGCTAAGCGGTCATCCCTCCGTGACTAGACATGTATTTGTTTTCATTTTTCAAAAGAATATACATTTTGTGATTAAATATAAATATATTTATTAATAAAGTTGAAGTCTGTCCTTGTAAAAAAATAAAAAATAAATAGTTTTCTTTCTAGCTTCTAGCCAGATGTTGCCAGTGTCTGTGAAAAGCCTGGGAACACTACCTCAGAGTGAAATACCAAGCCTTAAAGGAAGGTAGAGTCATTCTTCAGTCGGGAACAAATGGATGGTAGACAAAGAGGTTGGCAAAGTCTTCATTTTCTTTTCCTTTGATTGACCTCCTCAAAATGAAAAGCCCTCCTGAAAACAGGTGGTCCAGAAAATCTGTAGATAATTAAGCAAAATGAGGCTTGTTGACAGCTTGGCATGAAATGTGAATCTTTAATTACATTTTAATGACAACTCATATTACTTTACATAACTATGTTAGGTGGTATAACATGAGATTAAGAACTGCTAATACAGATTTTGAGTTGTTTTTCCCAACATTTATAAAACTGTGAGTAATAAAAACATTTAATGATTCAATGGCTAGTAGAGATTCCTTTTGTATATGTAACATGTCTGTTTATCATTTTTGTTATATAGTACTTACATAATTATTAAAAATATTGTTAACTTATTTCAGGGATAGCTAAACTGAAAGAGTGTGTTCTGGCTACAGTCGTACCTAAAATCAGTTCTATTAGACTCCTCATTAACATTAGGCAGTCATATTATTTTTGAACAAAACACAAATTACAAAGACCTTTAAAAGTCTCTCTAAAGGGGCGTCTGGATGGCTCAGTCCTTAAGTGTCTACCTTCCTCTCAGGTCATGATCCCAGGGTCCTGGGATGGAGCCCCGCATCTGGCTCCCTGCTTAGCGGGAAGCCTGCTTCTCCCTCTCCCACTCCCCCTGCTTGTGTTCCCTCTCTTGCTGTCTCTTTCTGTCAAATAAATAAATAAAGTATATAAAAAAAAAGTCTCTCTAAAGACTAATTTTTTTTTTTACTTTATTGGTTAAAGAGTTTTAGTTCTGTAGTAGCTTCACCAAGAATTATGATTAGTGGGTTTTTTTTTTTAAGTTTAATGCTTTAAACTGCTAGTAAACTTATTTATTTTGAATTCCACATAAATTATTCTAAGCAGCTTATATAGATGAACTTGAATCCAAGCTTTTCCCAAAGTGATTTCAACCATCTGTGAAAATATTGTACCATATCATATCCCTCATTTATCCTAATTAGGTTTTATGTAATAAATCATCTCCTTGTCCAGTAAAAGTGCTGTGATTTTTTTCAAACAGGTCATACACTCAAAGGTATTGAAATGAATGGAATTTAATAGGTTATATTTTTAATGGTATAACTTTAAACATGAAGAAATAATATAAATCTGTGTTCCCTTTTTTGGCTAAATCATGAGGATATACTATTTAGTATTTTAGTTCAAAGGCAGGGTAAATTTGGAAAATACAAATCCATTTGGTGCTGAGCAAAATGGGCTGCACTTTTTTTTTTTTTCTTTTCTGGTTCTGACAATATATAAATTGTCACAGATTAGCTAATCATTATTCTGAGAGAGAAAATAGCCACATCAAAGTGCACATGTTCAAAATGAAGCTCAGGACTTTTCCTCCAAACCTGGTGCCCCATTAAAACTCTTCATCTTGCTCAATTATACCACCATGAACGATTTGTTCATGCCTGAAACTTGACTAATCCATCTCCCTCCCCCTAAATCCTGTCCCCTACCAAGTCTTGTTGATTCTATCTCCTAAATATATCTTAATTATATTCATTCTTATCTCTTTCCACTAGCCCCTATTATGCCCAAACATTGCATTTGTCTTCCCTTATCAACTTTTACCTATTTCCAAGCCATTCTCCATCCTATAGACAGATTCTTTGTAGAAACTATTAAGAAGATAATACAATCCTTTTGGAATAAGCTCTAGATTAAACAATAACAATAATAAAACCAAGCATATACTTACTCCATAACCAAGAAATTCCAATCCTAGATATTCACTTAAGAGTAATGAAAAATATATATATTTTACTAAAAGCCTTGTATAAGAATGTCCATGGTTGCTTATAAAGCCAAAATTGGAAACTGCTCAAGCAGCCACCAAGAAGAGGAGGGATAAAGTGTCATATATTTATACAACAAAATACTACTCAGAAATTTAAAAAACAAAACAAAACACCCTGCTGGTAGGCTCAATGTGTCTGAATCTCAAAAAATGTTATGCTGAATGAAAGAAGCCTTACATGGAACACATTCTTTGATTCTATTTATCTGAAATTCTAGAATAGGCAAGACTAATCTATGGTTAAAAAAAAAATCAGAACACTAGCTGCCAATGAGGAGGTGAGAATGGGAACAGGAGTTGACTGTGAAGGAACATACAACAATTACCTGGGTAATAGAAATGTCCTACATCTTTTTTTATTGAAGTATATTTCACATATAACATTATATTAGTTTCAGATGTACAGTGTAATGATTTGATATTTATATATACTGCAAAATAATCACCACAATAAGTCCAGTTAATATCCATCAGCTATGTAGTTACAATGTTTTTTTTCTCCTGATGAGAACTTTTAAGACCATTTGATAGGGGTTTGCAGTTGCAAAGTTTAGGCTTATGCATTTGTCAATGCTCATAGAAAGGTTATCACTTGTGTATTTCACAGTATAACATTTTACCTTAAAAATATAAATAATATTAAATAAATCTTGAACTCTAACAATATGCATGCTCAGGTTCTTAAGGGTGAGATTGCTGGTGTCTGAAAAAACTTTGAAGTGCATTAAAAAATAAGACTAAACTGTTGTATATCTTGATTGTGGTGGCTATGTGACACCCAGGATTTGTCAAAGCTCATAGAAATGTATACTAAAGGGGCACCTGGGTGGATCAGTCAGTGGGGCACCTGACTCTTGATTTTGGCTTCGGTCATGGTCTCAGGGTCATGGGTTCGAGCTCCACATGGGGCTCTACACTCAGTGTGGTGTCGGCTTGGGAATCTCTCTCTCCTTCTCCCTTTGCCCCTCCCTCTGCCCCCACTTATGTGCGCACGCACTCTCTCTCTCTCAAAAAAAAAAAAAAAAAGAAAAAGAAAAAGAAAGAAAAAAATGTGTACCAAAAAGAGTAAAATTTTCTGTTGTAAATTATACTTCAGTTTCCAAATGCCTCAAAAGATAAGGTGGGTCAATAGATGGCTAAATGATTGGACAGATGAGATATTTACAGTTAAAGAATCAAGGTAGTGGATGCTTGGGAGTTTACTGCACAATAATTTCTACTTTTCTGATGTTCGAAAATGTCCCATAACAATATGTGGGGGAAATATGTAAATCTGGCAAGATTGCATTGTTCCCATGCTTAAAAGTCTATAATAGCTTGGATTTGCTCTAGGATTATTAACATGGTATAAAGGTTCCACATGCCTGGATCTCTCCCTGAGCTTTAAGTCATATAGGTCACTTACTCCTCATGCACCAATTTCCAATCATACCCTTCTTTGTCGGTTTTTACAAAATAACAGACTCTTTTTCCCAGGGACCTTATAATTAATGACAGTGTAAATTGTGTGATTATCTGACTCCTCTGGTAGTTTTTAAAACCCACTTGACCATGATCCATTAATATATCTCTAGTGCATATCTCCATACCCAGGACTTGGCCTAATGTAAGTACTAAATAATTACATATCAAAGCACATATGAAAACTAACTGAAGAGGTAGTCCCCTGAGTCATTTCAAAGTGAATCATGAATCATTTGCATGGTCTAACCATTGATTTTTAAATATCCCCTCATTTCTTAAAAGGGTAGTAATTTCATACAGTGATAATGAAGCCATGTTAAATGAGACACTAAGAAAAAATATTTTTGAAAATCATCAATTGGCAAAGTATCCCAGGTGTTTTATTTTATTATGGCAAAATAAATAATTCTGACAAGCAGTTTACCTGATTATAAATTTTTGTCTTAATATGTCTTTGAAGACTTATATAAATAGGTGTTGACTCAAACATTAATTTTCATTCCACATAAATTTAGTTGCTTATAAGATGGTGTAAGAAGACAACAAATTTGCATTTTGACATGAAATAAGACATAAGTCATCCTCAAAGAGAACAGGTGGGGAGTAGGAGGAGGTCGAGACTCCTTCCTCTTGGAATAGCTATAAAGCTTTTCTGATTATAGTATTAGAGCAAATCTGTAGGATAATGGTTAAATTGCTCTATAGACAAATCTCAGTGCTACTGGTACTGATTAATACTCTAGTGATTTTTACCATGAACTCAGCTAAGGGAAACAAGAATAGCACAGTCTCATTGCCCGATTTTCAGATGTGTACATCAGGAAATTTAGTAGGCAGATATTTCTCTTTAAAAAAATAATAACAAGGGACTCCTGGCTGGTTTAGTCAGTGGAACAAGAGACTCAGTCTTGGGGTTGTGGGTTTGAGCCTCATGTTGGGTATAGAGATTACTTCAAACTAAAGTCTTAAAAAATATAAAATAAAAATAAAATAATAACCAGAAGACAAAATAAAAAGTATTGACAAAAGAGAGACTAAGTGTATGTAAGGCACTATGAAGTAGTCTTTCAGTTGAAATGTGTGAGAAGATAAAGACAGTTCTGTAGTTAGGTGAGGAGATTTCACAAATTCCTATGAAATATGAATGGTTAATATTTTCGTAACTTGTACTAAAAACCTTCTAGGTTTTATGTAATCTCAGATATTGGACTAGAGGGAGAAGAAAGGCAGAAAAAGCTTTTTTATGTCACTTACGAAGTTCCTACAAAAGAACTCACCATTGGAATTATTAAAAATTATGTACACTTTAATGCACATTGCAATTGTCTGTAGTAACTACATATTTTTCCACTGGGTGGAAATGAGGTGCAGGGAGAACATTTAAAGTGAACTGAGCTATGCTGTTTAAGTCCCAGCACATATCCGTTGGAACTGCATGAATGAGCTGAGTTTAACCTAGTGATTCTAGACGAGGGACCCTGGGAATTACATTTGCAAGATTTAAGCAGAGAGTATAAGATATTTGCTCAGTAACTTCCTTTTATTCCTTTATTTTGCCAGAGTTCTGAGAATATGCAATGAAGGAAGACACCAATTCTCAAGTGAATAATCCCTTCTATAAAGGCTGCCAAACACGTAGCTGACTGCAAATGGCAAAAACTAAATTTACTTCTCAAAACAACAAAAATATGCTCATTAGAAACAAGGCTGATGTTCTGTTACAAGTCTTTATATTGAATATGTTGCATTTTGAAGAGAAGCAAATAGAAAGATGGGGGTTTGCCCAGGATGTTTTGTAATGGTCTACCAAAAATCTCTCAGGGTAACATTTAAAAGGTGATTTCATTACTGTCTGGGTTTTGTTGAAACTTCTTTACCCAGAAAATCAATTGTTTCTCAGATGTGATCCAATTCAGAGATGTTAACTTACTATAAATTGAGAAACTGGAATGTAATACAGAATGCCGATTTATTCATTTACAATAAGAATTATGAATTTATTCTGACCAAATGCACACGTTGCCATGATCAAGATATGGTTTATTTCAGAATTACATAAAAACTAAAACAGAAATTTAGTTATTACCCAAGGAATCAGTACTGAGAATTTAGGTGATCCTCAACAGTTTCTTTCAACCTAACACATTCTTTCTCCCAAAAGACACAACCTTGCTAGACAATATTATCCCTGGTGTTTGACAAAATATTCTTCTATCTAATGCTGTGTACATTGACGATTATTTTTTCTGTTCATTGTTTTCCAGGTCCCTGTGATGAATAATGAACCTTTCTTCAAATATGTTTATAAAGCTTATTTGACCACAGTCCAGTCCACACTAATAGTCACTAAATGTAACTTTACATATTTTTAATTTCGTCCACTAAATATTGAATTCTTTTTTTTTCCTCACAAAGGCTACCTGATTTTATTCCCAAGTCTTTCAAAAGGAGGGGTTCAGAGGCCATCTTACACTACCTGCACTTGTCACAATCTTCAACCACATGAAAATCCTGTAGTTCCTATAATCGGGTTTAGTTTGGAAGACACCTTGTCCTCAGCTGCTGTCGACACTGCCATTTCTGACTGATCTTTCTCCATGTAAGCTTCAAGCATGCCAATGACAATTTTAGGCCAAAGTAGTAGCCTGAATTGCTGAAAAAGATATCAGGGTTAGCAAAAAAGCGAGATAGGACTTAGTTCTCTGTGAAGAATTTCTGCAAGATATTAACAGTTGTCCCTTACTAGGAAGATTCCAGGGTCAGAATCTTGGGAAGACTTTTTAAAACAAAGCTACGTAATTCTGTGTGCTGGCATGTGTCTGTAACTCTCTAACAAAAGACAAAGTATTATCACATACTATATCAGCTATTTGACCATGGAATTCTTTTCTTATAGCACACCCACTAACAGCTAATGGAATGAAGGTTTGGGATCTACAGCTAAAATCAAATATTCACATTCAAATATAAATACAAAAATCAATTCACAGTAAAATATAAAATGCTTTGGATCTTCTTATTACTGCTCTCTCATTTGGAAAGTTATGGAGAGTTGATTGGAAGAGCAGCTATTAGTAGATAAATAATAACAATAATAGTAGTAGTAGTAACTGTAATAATAATAGGTGATAGTGATATCAGAGAGAAACCAGAACTTCTATGGCAGTGTTTACTCAAGTGTGACCTCTAGAGCACCAATATCACAATCATCTGGGCTGTTTTACAATGGTGCAAATTCCTAAGTCCCTCTGAAGACTTACTATATCAGAATCTCCTGGGGATGGACCACAAGAGTCTGGATTTTAAATAGACCTACCATGAAATCTTTATGTACACTTGAGTTTGAGAATTATTGAATTGGGTTCTCTATTTAACTTAGAAAAAGACATGACAAAACAGTTTAGAAGATTTGATAGACCCCCTGGCATCCACCGTGCCATGAGATTCGGACAATGTCTTAATCAGAGAGAGAGAGAGAAACTTTTGTAAAGATTTTGTAAGCTCCAGTATATATTATTTTCTCCAATATCTGTCCAATTTTGTCATTCACATCATATCTAAAGAGGCCAGGAAAGCTTCTTCAGCACATAATGACACACATGAAAATCTTAAAGTAGGTAGACTATATATACGAAACAGAGAAAAAATATACATTCATATTTCTTTCCTGTTTTCCCATTTTCTTTCCTATTTCCATAATTCACATGAGAACTATAAGGACCCCAGAGTTATGTCAAAACTGAACAGACTTTTAAATTTGATTGTTTGGTAATAAAAGAGGAAAAAATGAAATTTCTGGCCATTCAGGGACAACCTAAAAGAATATGAAACACTTTTAAACATTTAATTTCAAATTTAAACATTTCTTTCAAAAAAATAAAAAGAATTTAAAAAATAAACTTTTCTTTCAGCATTTACTTTAAGCAAGTTGAAGTATGACACCTCCTATTATTTTTTTTTTTAAGATTTTATTCATTTATTTGTGTGAGAGAGGATGAGAGAGAGCACATGAGAGGGGGGAGGGTCAGAGGGAGAAGCAGGCTCCCTGCCGAGCAGGGAGCCCGATGCGGGACTCGATCCTGGGACTCCAGGATCATGACCTGAGCCGAAGGCAGTCGCTTAACCGACTGAGCCACCCAGGCACCCTGACACCTCCTATTATTAATGTTAGGGCTCTGTGAGCTCAGATCTTTAAAAATTTAACTTTATATACATGTCTCAAAGAAAAGTATGTCCCTTTCCATTCCCCTCACTCCTTCAAATATTTATAAACATTACAAATATTTCAACTTATGAGATCTTCCCGTTTGGCATTCAGAAAATTTGTAATTTTTCCACTAGTGAATCACTGAAAATATAGCTAGATCTGCCTATATCTATTTTCTGCCCTTTCTCAAACCCTTAACTGATAACTGTTAGTTTCTTTAACATCATTGAAATAAGCTGTCTGAAATGAATATCGCTCCATAGTTCCCTGCACTAAAAGAAAAAAAAAAAAAAGCATGTTTGAGAAAGATAAATATTTTTTAAACTTTTAATTCTTTATTAAGTTTTGGTTCTAAGAAAAGTAATTTCATGTTCAAGATAACTAGTGCTTAAATGGGATCACTGGTGAGTTTGGTTCAAATGCAAAGAAACCAGTTATAAGGGTGTTTAAATATAAACATGAAATATGTGATGCATTGATCATATGAATATGTTACCTCTATAATGATAATGGTCATTGCTATCATTAGTTGAAAAATTACTATAGCCCAGCATTATGTTAAGCACTAAATATGCATTAATTAATCTTCATAACAATTTAAATATATTGATACTATTATCTCCATTTTTAAAAATTATAAAACTGCATTCAGAAATGTTAAAAAAAACTTGCCCAGGTGATTTAGCAGGTCTGCCCATTGTAAAAGAGCAAATCTACTCTGTCTTATTAAGAAATCAACATAACATCCCATAAAGATATTTAATTTTTTTAAATAAATAAATCACATTAATTAATGTGATTAATTTCCTAGTAACTTTAGCTCACAGCTACACCTACTGTTTTCCAAAGTACCTCTGCATGTCGAGGTCTCTATGCAAGCCACTGACATTTTTCTTTAACTCAGACTTACCATCTTAGATAGACCATCACTGTTTGTGAAATAGGTTGTGTGACACCTCTTCAGCATCCACCCCCACTTTTTTTGGTAAGGAGTCTCTTTTTAAGCTTTCTTTGTGGGAATGGCATATCAATTAGACTAAAAAATCAAGGGAATGCCCAAGTGGCCCAAAATAGGCATATGACATTCACTGTCCTAAAAATGTAGCTCTTCAGTGGGTGACAGAAAAGCAGAAAGTGATAAAATGAATCATGAGATTGATCTGCCAGGAGAAGCCTATCTTTTGTTTTGCTTTTCCTTCATTTGAGTTAGTTTCTGTTTCAGCAAAGAACCTCAACTGTAATGAAGGTATTAGGAGAGTTAACAAATGCTGTTATTGCTCACCACCATCAGTCAGTACGTCTTTATTAAATAAAGCACTGTGTTATCTATTCCATGGATTTTTTTTTTTTTATAAAAAGCATTAAAAAAAATCCCTGCCCTATGGGGCCGCCTGGGTGGCTCAGTCATTGGGCATCTGCCTTCCGCTCAGGTCATGATCCCAGGTCCTAGGATAGAGTCCCGCCATCGGGCTCGCTGCTCCGCGGGAAGCCTGCTTCTCCCTCTCCCACTCCTCCTGCTTCTCCCTCTCCCACTCCCCCTGCTTCTCCCTCTCCCACTCCCCCTGCTTGTGTTCCCTCTCTCACTGTGTCTCTCTCTGTCAAATAACTAAATAATATCTTTAAAAAAAAAAAAAATCCCTGCCCTAAAAAAGATTGCAATCTCATTGGAAGGATATAGCATATTCATGTACAAAAACAATGCAACTCATTTAATATAACATAATTTAAGACAGTTTATGCTAAGTACCAAATATTTGAATACAGCAGTATTTTCTGTTGTTCAGAAGACAGAGACGTCGCTTACTGCAAGGTTCATTGGGCAAGTTTCATTTTATAGATGGGCTTCAGCTAGACAAATTTAAATTTTAAAAGGAAAATGACATGGACAAAGTTCTAGCAGCTTAAAGGCATGAAGCCTGTCCTGGGTATATTTAGAAAACCAGTTTAGAAAAAAGGTGTGAAAGGCAATACTTCTGTTTGAAGATTTCCAAAGTGAAATGCACACATCCCGAGGGAAGATCACAAGCTAGTGCAGTGTAAGAGACAATAACCAGAGCTATTTCTTATGTTACTTTTATCTTGTTATTTTAATTTTTGCTTATGTATGTATTTTAAAACATATGAAATATTATAGTACAATATGTACATACTAGATAAGTATGCCTATATTGGGAATGTTTCAGTAATGTTTTGCTTTAGGAATAGGTGGTCAAAGGTGTCTTTTGATAGTAATACAATATCCATTAAATTACAAAAATAATCATCAAAATAGTTTATTATTATATCATACAAAAAATTTTTTAAATTTAAAAATCCCTCGTTTTTCTTTTTTTAAGATTTATTTATTTACTTTAGAGAGCGTGAGAGAGAGAGAGTGGGGGGCGGCAAAAGGAGAGGAAGAGAATTTCAAGCAGACTCCCCAGTGAGTATGATGCAGGGCTCCATCTCACAACCCTGAGATCATGACCTAAGCCAAAATCAGGAGTCGGACTCTTAACCAGCTGAGCTACCCAGGTGCCCATCTGCCATTGTTTTTCAAAGTTCTACACATTCTGGACCCAATTTCATTTACATTTTTATATTTTACTCATTTCAATATAACTTGCATGAGCATGTTATACAATTTCCTATCTCCATACCTGTCCCCAACAATTACTATTTATGTTCTTTCTTTCTTTCCTTTCTTTCTCCCTTCATTCTTTCCTTTCTATTTTCTTTCACTCTTGGTTCTAAATAGATTTTTCATACTACAAATGGACTTGGCACTGTTCTAGGTTACTGAGACCAAAATGTGAAAATGTAATTCTTATCTTAATAATCTAATATTCTAGTAAAGGATCTCATACTCATACAACATTTTCCTGTTCCATAATCTCTTGTCAAAATCTTTATCTTCCTCTGAATCTCTTCCCTTCATGCATTATGGGATTCCATGGGATTCCATTTCATGAATCTTCTCAGGACTTAATGAGGTAGCTGCTCCTAGTAATCTCTTTTCACATATAAAGCCATTGAGGCAAGAAGAAGGTACAATTGGCATTTAAACCCAAGTTGTCTGTCTCCAGATGCACTCTTCTACATAACCCTGTGCTAATGCTTAGCAATGCAGGATGAGAAAGGATATGTGCACTAGTCTGCTAGGACTGCCATAACAAAATACCACAGACTGGGTGGCTCAAACAACAGATATTTCTTTTCTCACAGTGCAGGAGGCTGGAAGGCCAGGATTGAGGTGTTGGCAGGATTGGCATCTTCTGAGGCCTCTCTCCTTGGCTTGCAGTTGGCCACCTTCTCAGTCTGTCTTCACACGGCCTTTTCTCTGTGCACACACAGCCCTAGTGTCTCTTCCTCTTCTTAGAAGGCATCAATTCTATTGGATTAGGGGCCCACCCTTATGTCCTTCTAACCTTAAGGCCCTGTTTCCAAAAACAGTCATATTCTGAGGTACTGGGGTTAACACTTCAGCATATAAATTTAGGGCAACATAATTCATTCCACAATAATGGGTGATTCACAGCTGGTTCAAAAGCTGATCAGAGCAGGTTTCTGGACTCAAATCCAAACCTGAAGATTTGGAATCTATACCATACAACCCTACTTTTCCACTTGCTTTGGCTATTTTGTGCTTTTTCGACCACCGAATACATTCCAGGTAAGGAGGACACATTACTCTCATTAGAATGTTTCACACTGGGAACTGAACTTAGCTGAGATGAACTTTTTTCCCCAAATATTTATTTAAAATCTAGTTAGTTAACATATAGTGTAATATTGGTTTCAGGAGTAGAATTTGTGATTCATCACTTACATATAAAAACCAGTGCTCATCATAAGTGCCCCCTTAACCCCCATCACCCATTCAGCCCATCCTCCCAAAACACCATAGACTGGGGGGCTTAAACAACAGAAATTTATTTTCTCACAGTTTTGGAGGCTGGAAGTCCAAGATCAGGGTGCCAACATAGTTGTTTCTGCTGAGGCCTCACTTCTTGGCCTGTAGATGGCCACCATTTTCCTGTGTACTCACATGACCTCTTCTTCATGTATACAGAAAGAACAAGTTATCTGGTCTCTCTCCTTATAACTGCACTAATTCCATTAAGGGGGCCCCACTACCATAACTTCATCTAACCATAATTACCCCCCAAAGGCCCTTATCTCCAAATATCATCACATTGGGGGTTAGGGCTTCAACTTATGAATTTGGGAGATATGCAAACAGTCAGCCCATAACAGAACCACACCTATGCCAAAAATCACATTTGCAGATTTGGGGAATAAACACAGAGAATGCCATTGTGCAATCAATAATCACAAAAGCAAAACAAGTGATGCTCCCAATCCAGAAAATTGTTTCAATTCTAAATATGCTTATGAGACCAAAAAAGCCAATCCCATTTCTAAACTAGTTACATGTGTTGGAAGGAAGCAATATAAGTCTGATAATTTTCTCATTCAATTCTAGATAGGAATTCCTATAAACTATTATGGACAATGGGGAATATAATTCTCATTATTTTGGGGGCTCGTAGTATCAAAGTGCAATACTTAATGGCACTAATATCTCTCTCAGCCCATGATCCTTAGCTGTGCTGAGAAAAGTAATAATGGATGATAATGTATTAAGTGGACTTACTCTCTTGTTAAGGAAGGAAGAACAAAGAAACCTCTGTGCTAGATTTTGGATACTGTTTATACTTATTTAAAAAAATTAATATAGCTTTTTTTTTAAGATTTTATTTATTTGACAGAGAGAGACACAGTGAAAGAGGGAACACAAGCAGGGGGAGTGGGAGAGGGAGAAGCAGGGGGCATGGGAGAGGGAGAAGCAGGCTTCCCGCCAAGCAGGGAGCCCGATGTGGGACTTGATCCCAGGACCCTGGGACCATGACCTGAGCCGAAGGCAGATGCTTAACAACTGAGCCACCCAGGAGCCCCTAAAAATTAATACAGTTTTAAGGGTAAACATTCTTCCCAAAAATTTCAGTGTGGAAGAAACCAAGTTAGCTTGAATTTTTAAGCATCCTTTGCTCATAAAAGATACAGAACATACATCTTTTCTTTTTGATTATAAACCTGCTATGTTTTACCAAGCCATTATGAGTTTGAGGATGGGGAATATAATGCTAAAATAACTTAAGCCTTCAAATGCTTTCAAGGCTCAAATTTCAACTGTCTTTTGAAGTTGAGCCAATGACGAGTTCAGTCAAGCAATTTGGTCAAGAAGGCCAGTGATTTGAACCATAAATTACTAAGTATTAGGTAGATGGCTTGTGTAAAATGTCACAAATTTGACTGTTAATTAAGACTTTGACGGTAAATTTCAGTAACAACTTAAAGGAAGAGTTTGGGATGAGAGTAACTGGGTTCTAAAATACCAGAAGTCTATTACCCCAAAGATCAAATAAACTTCACATTCTTAGTGCTTCCCTCCACAACTCTTTAACATCTCAATATATATATTTTTTAAGTTGATGATTGTTAATATTTCCTCTTTTTCTTTGGGCAAAGTGAGTTTGCTCTGAGTATGGAAAAAGTCCTACTGAATGATCCTAGCAGAAACCGGATCTATCTATACTTACAGTTTTTTCTTGCTGTGATTGAGAGCATTTTTCAGGTGAAATCAGGAAGTTTAAAACTGAAGAGGAAGAATCATCAAAAAGTTATTAACTGAAACATGTCACATCTAAGCTTCTACACAGTGGAGATTAACAGTAATTTAAAAATACTTTTGGGGTGCCTGGGTGGCTCAGTTGGTTAAGCGACTGCCTTCGGCTCAGGTCATGATCCTAGAGTCCCGGGATCAAGTCCCGCATCAGGCTCCCTGCTCGGCGGGGGGTCTGCTTCTCCCTCTGCCCCTCCCCCCTCTCATGTGCTCTCTCTCATTCTCTCTCTCTGAAATAAATAAATAAAATCTTTTTAAAAAAATTAAAAAAATAAAAATAAATAAATAAAAATACTTTTATCTGAGAACCCTATGGTATGTGAAGGGAATCGATGTTCTCAGCTAAGTTCCTAATGAAAAAGTATAGTCTTTAATAAATACTTACATTGTCAATACTTATATGAGTCTAAAGAGATTAAAGTTAAAAACCATTTGCCTTTTCATTTTCAAGCTTTAATATTTTGCTGGAAAGTGTGGAATAGAGAGTAGTTATATACAGTGAGTGTCATACACTTTTAGCTATGACTTATAACGGCTGGATTAATTATATTTTATTCCCAAAGACTGTACAATTATTTCAACTGCAAACCATTTAGCCATGTGGTTCAAAGGCTCAACTTTGAAACCAGCCCCCAGGATGACCCACAATAATCCCTGCCTCCTACAGTTCACACTCCTGTGTTGTCCCCTCACACACCACATCAGGGCCAGTCTAGGTAACTACTGGAATACATCAGAGGTGATGACAGGCCATTTTACAGGCTTCTTC
This sequence comes from Mirounga angustirostris, assembly GCF_029215605.1. Lineage (NCBI taxonomy): Eukaryota > Metazoa > Chordata > Mammalia > Carnivora > Phocidae > Mirounga > Mirounga angustirostris. The sequence continues at coordinate 82,474,840 of NW_026991720.1, read as the reverse complement.
CTTGCTCTCTGTCACTTGTTCTGATGAAAGTCATTTCAAAAGGACATTCAGGCTGTCCAGTAGAGGGACCCACAGAGACCAGAAGCTGAAGAATTTACTTTATTTTATTTTATTTTATTATTGTTTCAAATCTTGATACTAAAAACCTATCCTTGATAATAGTTTGAAACTATTCAATCATTTACTTATAATTACCTTTATGGGATATTTATTATCATTGTACATATTTGAGAACTGCTTTTAACATGTAAAATCCAACTTGAAATTTAAGTGCATATCATAATCTAAATTGTATTTCCTAGTTAAATCTAACCATCTATGACCCTAGAAATACATTAGTATATAATTAAATCGTAAAACCTTGGTCTAAAGCTCTTTTAATGTGTACTTTGAATCAAGATATTCAAGTAAATATTGTGCATTATATTATTAATTAATTTTAAAAGTAGATTTGATGTAATGATTCCTTAAACATTTACCTTAGTTGCAAATCTAATAATGTCATCATGAATATCAGAAGATTCATCTTCAGAAGCAAATAATTTAAAAATTAAATTTTTAATTTAATTTAGTCTCTATTTTTTAACATATTTTTACCAAAACCTTTATTTTCATAGTTTTTCATAGTTTAGTTCTGGTAACATTAATCATTCTGCTGGACTTGACAGAGAGGATGTGAGGGTCACCATATAACTGAGCACCTGCCTAAAGAGCAAACATCAAATGCCCACATATCCACAGGACTTCTTAAAGAAATCCAGAAAAGTGGGGGGGGGGGGGCCTATCATAAAACTCCTAATGAGAACATTTCCTGCCAGATGGATCTTCCCCCTTGCAGGGCCTGTTAGAATTAGCTCCGAAGAATCTTCGGCGAGGAATATTTAATATACACTTTTGAATTGAATTTTGAAAGCTACAAAGTTCTGGTACTTTGCTGTCTGTCACTTTTCTGACATGTTGGCCTCTGGGACATTTAAATAAAGCAAGCATAGGATTATCCCCAAGTTAGAATGGTACAGTAATAGATTGCTCTCAAACAGCTAAGAACCTGCAGTGAGCGGTGATCAACCAGGGTCATGCATCTTAGGAAAAATTTTCTATCCAATTCACTTAGTTAGCTAAGATGCAGGAGAAAAAATATTAAGTGTACAGAGTGCTAAGGTATAGTTCTACTTTGACTAACTTTAGGACTAATTTTATTAATGAGTAGCCTTTATTTTTTAGAACACTTTTAGGTTTACAGAAAAATTGAGCAGAAATTACAGAGTTCCCACATTATCACCTCATCTTCACCACAGACACACAGTTCTCTCTATTATTAACATTATCCATTAGGTGGTACATTTGGTAGAACAGATGATTCAGTGTTGATGCATAATTATTAACTAAAGTCCATAGTTTACATTAGGGTCCACTCGTGTGTTGTATTGTGCTCTATTGGTTTTGACAAATGTATAATTATGTATCCATACCATAGTATCATACAGAGTATTTTCAGTGCCCTAAATCCTCTGTGCTCCACCCATTCATCCCTTCTCCTCCCCCACCCCTGTAACCACTGATCTTTTTACTGTCTCCATAGTTTTGCTTTTTCTAGAATGTCATGTAGTTAGAATAATACAGTATGTAGCCTTTTCAGATTGGCTTTTTTTTTTTTCACTTTGCAGTATGTATTTAAGTTTCCTCTATGTCTTTTTATCACTGAATAATGTTTCATTGTCTGGACTTGCCACAGTTTATTTACCCATTCACCTATTGAAGGACATCATGATTGCTTCCAAGTTTGAGTAATTATGAATAAAGTGGCTATAAACATTTGTGCGCAGGATTTTATGTGGACGTGTTCTCAACTTCTTTGGGTAAATACCAGGGAACATGTAGATCATATGGTAAGAGTATGTTGCATTTTATAAGATAACACCAAACTATTTTCCAGAGTGGCTGTACCATTTTACATTCCCACCAGCAATGAATGAGAATTCCTGTTGCTCCACATCCTCGTCAGCATTTGGTTGTTTTAGATTTGAGGAATTTTAAGAGGTGTGTAGTAGTATCTTATTGTTTTAATTTGCAGTTCACTGATGACTCATGATGTTAAGCATCTTTTCATAGGCTTTTTGCCATGTATCTATCTTCTTTGGGGGTGGTGTGTTCAGATAATTTGCCCATTTTTAAATTTAGTTGTTTGCTCTCTTTACTGAGTTTAAGAGGTTTTTTTTTGTATATTTTGGACACCAGTCTCTATCAGATATGCAGTTTGCAAAGACTTCCTCCCAGTCTGTGGCTCTGACAAGTTTTGAAAATGTCACCTTAAATTTTTTATTTTGTACTTTCTAGAAAAGTGTAAAATACGTATTTCTAGGAGACATAGATTATTGAGTTCATAAAAGTAGAGATAATGACTCACCAAGTTTGATCAAATGTGTTGATTATCAAAAACATAGGGTCTGTCATGTGGCAAGGATGATTTAAATGTCATCTTTTGTATTGCTTCCATCTGAGATTGTGTCTTTATATAAGCAAACCTTGTCTCATAATTCTCATAAAACTAATACAAATAAAATTGATAAACTCATGTGACAAAGTACTTCCATTTTGATGAAATTAATTAAAAAGAACACGATGAAAACATCTAGATGTGACATTTTGTGTTCAGACTTTACAAAGAAGCTCATCTCATAACGCTAATCTAACATAAATAATGTTTCACTTAAATTTAATTCACTTAAACGTAAAGATCGAGCAGTGATCACACTATATTGACAAGCAAAAGTGTTCATGAATGTTGAATCAATACATGGTTTAGAAAAAGCCAATTTCACATATTTCATTTGTAAATTGTCCACAAAGGATTTTATTTACTCTTTTATGAAAGCACTTTAGCTTTGGGGAAAAAATCAATACTTTGTCATCTAAATGCTTATCTCCTAGCTCCCGATGACCTCAATTTATTTCTGAGTGTTCCTATTAATATAGATGTTGAATAGAAAGACACGAAGAAATAAGATTCTTTCTGCTGGAGGAAGTTATAACTCCATAGTTTGGGAAGGGACTAGGGAAATCCATTTCTCCCAAGGACCATGCCATGGACCCCTATGGTAAAAAGCCTGATATCTTATCTTTGCTTGAAATACTGCAATATTACAATGTGGTCCTTTCCAACTCTGGAATAGGGTTATAAAGTACTGGAAATATATGTCAAGGCAGGTTGTAAAAGGACTTATGCCATTCTATGGAGTCTGAACAGTATTTTGAATGAAGATAAGAAGCAACAAATATTTTGCAGTAGGCAAGCAACATCTTCAGTCTTTTAAAAGACTCTTGGACATCAATTTATAGAATGTGCTAGAAGGTGTCCAGGATGAAGTCTGAGAAACCAGTTAAAGTAATGCTCCAATATCTAGCCAAGGGCATTAATGCCTTTGACTACCAAGTTAGTAGTAGTGGAACTTAGAGGAGATGACAGATCAGAAAGGCATGAAATATGTGGAATGTGCTGGATTTGGCAATTGATTGTGGAGGAATGAAGTGGGGGAGGCAGGAGAAATGAAATTAAGATGATTATGAATTTTGTAATATGCCTCCTGAAATGACCGAAGTTGCCCTTAGGTAATATTGATAATGAAATACAAATAATATAAGAAATACAGGTTTGAAGGTAACACACTTTAAGTCTTAAAAATGTTGGGCTGTACTTGGAATTTAAACCCCTCCCCCCACTCTTGCTCTCTCTCTCTCTCTCTCCCCCTCTGTCAAATGAATAAATAAAATCTTTAATAAAATAAAATAAAATAAAATATATATTCCTAGATTCTAATTGTCAGATTCTGATTCAGTAAGTCTTACAGGGATCCTAGCATCTGTATTTTTAATAAATGCCTCAAGGATTTCCAATGTATATGTTCCCTGTACAACAAAGGAGCAACACCCTTAAAGAATGATCTTAGAATGCATTATGCCTTCTCTGTTTGAGTTTCTGTTTTGAAGATGTAATTTAGCAAAAGTTTCATTCATTCATTTATTCAATCATTTATCTTGATTATAAACTCTTCTCTTTTTGTTTTGGTTTCCTTGGATGAGGAGAGGCACTCATGTAGAAGCATTTTCTTTTTCTGCCAAGAGGAAAATTAATGTCTCCCATCGGCCACATGACAGGTAACATATTATCTCACTCCCATCCTATTTCCCGTAAACACACTTTACCCACATATAACTACATTTTCAAACTGACCCTCAGTGTGTGTGGATTTTTTTTTTTCTTAAATCTGGCAGCCCACGTTAAACATATTAAGTCCCAGGCATCCATATCCAAAGATGATTGCAATGTTTTTGTGTTTTTGTTTTTGTTTTTTTGATATGACTAAAACTTTACTTCTTATTTCAAGGTCATGTAAATGAAGCTCTCTCCTCCTTCGGGTCAAGAATGTTGCAGCATCTTTCAAAGAGGAGAATCACCTGCAAATTCCTTTGATTAGTGAAAGCAGCTGTTCTCAAACTTCGATGTCTCTCAGAATCATCTGGAAACTAATAAAAATACAGAGACCCAGGTTTGCTGAAGTAGCATTAGGGTCTGAATCTCTGTGTCTTTACCACGTTTTGTGGGTGACCCTGATAGACACCTTCATCTAAGAACCTGAAATGGAAGCATGGTTCTCGAGGTTGGCTGCTCACTGGAATCTTTGGGGAGTTAAAAACTACTGACGGCTAAGTCTTCTCAGCGATTATAGTTCAATTTAGTATGGGGAACAGCCTGGGTGTTGCAGGGTTTTTAATCTTCCATTCCTTTGCTGAGACTTTGTTTTTTCATTTGCTTCAAGCATATTCATAATTGCTTATTGAAGCATTTTATGAAGTCCACTCTAAAATCCTTTCAGAGAACTCTAATGTATTTGTCATATTGGTGTTGGCATCTGTTGATTGTCTTTTCTCATTTATGTTGAGATATTTCTGGTACCTGAAGGATGAATGATTTTTTATTGAACCCTGGGCATTTTGGTCTTATATTATGAAATTCTGGATCTTAATTAAATGTCCTGTTTTTTTTTTTTTTTTAAGATTTCACTTATTTGTTTGAAAGAGAGAGAGCACAAGCAGGAGGAGTGGGAGAGGGAGAAGCAGGCTCCTGGCCGAGCAGAAAGCCCGACGTGGGGCTCGATCCCAGGACCCTGGGACCATGACCTGAGCCAAAGGCAGACGCTTAACCGACTGAGCCACCCAGGTGCCCCTAAATGTCCTGTTTTAACAAGACTCTTGTCAATGGCGGGGTAGGGGGAGGAACACTACTTCATTACTGACAGGTGAAGGTGGAAATCTAGATTATTTATTGGCCTCATCTGCTACCGCTCTGGGAAGGGACAGGAGTGTCTTATTACTATCACTCACGTGGCCTCCAAGGAAGTTCTTCCATTTTAATTGTTGTGTGGTGGTGAAAGTTCTGACTCTCCACTAGGCTTCCTCTGATAATCCAGCCTGCCAGCTTTCTATTTGGCCTTCTCTGATGCCACCAGGAGGAAGGTAAGGTTGGAGCACCTCATTACAGGCCTGGTGAAGGCAGAAGTTTAGTTTCCCGACTTTGCCGGTGGGAGTAGGGGTGAGGGTCAGGGGTACAGTTGTTTTCTGTGGTGTTTGGTGGGTGTAGAGCTGTTACTGTTAAAAATTTTCTGATATGCAAGATTGGCCCTTTCTAAGTCCTTCGGCTAAAGACAGCAGAGCTTTTTGGGGATTTCTTTGTCTACTTCAGTTGGCATTTCTGGGTCTCTGGCTTCTTCAGCAACCTGTCTGCAATACGGGAGGCAAAAAGAAAACTCAGGGAATGCCTGAGTCATTCCCTGGGTCCTGAGGTCCCTGGCTGGTTTGCCTTCTTCTCTCCATTGCTTAGTCTTCTTAGGCTTGTTTTACATATAATACCTGGAGTTTTGGGTTGTTGTTAGCAGGAGGAATAGGGATAGTATGTCTACTCCATCTTTCTGAAACCTCATTTATTTTTGGTATGCTTTTAATCTTGCACATGTTTTCATTGTCTATCTTCTACAACATGCCTTTCTATGACTTTAGACTTAATGTACAGAGTACCTTGGTCCTGAAGCAGACTACTATAATACCATATTTGCTGCCTGAAACATTTCCCCAAAATAGCAAAATCACTCTCACTTCTTAAGAGTACATAAAATTGGATCAAATAGTTGTGAACAGTTGGAGAGATTAGTCATTATTCTACTCGATGTAGCTTTTAAACCTTAATATTTGCCTGAAAGTTTTATTTTTTTTTCCAGCAAAAGCAAAAAGCTGAATGCATTTCGTTTTAGATTCAACAGTGATATATTTAGGAGGTAAACGGCAGCAATGTCCACCCACTCAGATCTTTCTGAGTAGAGCTCCATTGTAAAAGAAGCAATTTACAGGAGCACTGACAAAAACCTTCCTGGTTATCCTTAATTGGTTCTTTTCACAAATCTTTTCCTTTCATCACTCTTCCTAGTGTATATCTCCCCAAGAAATGCATGCTACTAAAAAGTACAGAAAGTAAACCTCTCACATGATCATTCAGGACCTCAAACTCGAACACATTCTCTAGCTTAATGATTCTCTGCACATTCTCTGAACAGGTGCGGATTTGCTCTGACTCACCAGACTAGTAGTCAGAAAGCCTCAGCTGATAAATACCAAACCTTTCTCTGTCATTAGTAGTGGCTGCCAGAATAATGAAACATCTGGCATGTTCCTTTACTGATTAAAGAGGTCATTCCACAGACTTGTCATCCAGCCTGTGAGCATAAAGACCTAAGCCTACTCTTTTTTTTTTTTTTTTTTTTTTTTTTAGTTTCACTCTTCATGTATTGCAGATGCTGGAACATTCTACAGATGAATTTGTTAAAATGCATATAACATTAGATGATTAAAGACTCACTACATTCAGCAAAAAATTAAACCAAACTTGAAAATGGTTTAAACACTTGTGGAGTGGGAGATGAAATCTAGACTGAATATAATTTTAAGATTTGAGGATAAGTATCAACAACAAATCAATAAACTTAACATGTTCTCATGTCAAATTAAATTAGAATTTTAAAATGTGTAGAAATCTTTATAAGAAAGTGAGGATGATAAATTAGAAACTAGAGCATTCTCTAATTACTAAACAAATAATTGATAAAATGTAAATATTTTCTGAAGAGAACAAGTGGTTTTATAGAATGTCAAATCATGTTCAGGTGTAATAGGATATTAAAAGAGATTCTTTATCTCAAGACTTTTCTCTTGTAAACTAAAATTGCTAGTAGATCTAATGAACAATCTGGAAACATGATAAAATTTGTGTAAGTAATAGCCTATGATTCATTCAGGAAAAAAATCCAAATCTTAATTCCAGTGTGATGGAATTTGGGTTCTCTGTTATAGCACAGGAAATGAATCAGAGATTGAGATTGTTACACTTTCAATAAAACACCACAGCTGGGAAGTAGTTGGAACTTTGCAAAGGAAATGGAAAATATTTTGCTACACTGTAGAACATGATTTTGCACTTGAAAAATCTATGAATTTCTGGTCATCACTCCTTGCAAGAGATAAAATGGAACTGGAAAAGAAACTGAAAATAAAGAAAAAAGGTTAACAGAGAAGTGTAATTTCATTAACTAAGTTATGTTTTCCTACTTGCAGAAGCAATGATTGAAAGGCTAAATTCTTTAGAATAAATTATGAAAGAAATAAGCAGGAGGAATCCTTCCTCTTTGCTAAAATTAGGAAAAAGAAACTTTCATACTTTAAAATTACAAGATGTAACATTAGGTAATAGGTTTTTACCAAAAAAAATTTTGATCTGTCCTAAACTTTATGATAAATCCTTGACTGTTGACAGAGGGAGATGCTGAATTGGGACAGTGTGACAATTATGTACCTACTCATTTGCTTTTGAACAAATGACAGGTCAAATCTTTAATAATAAAACTTTCTAGGAAAGTAGATAAAGGTCTATTTACATATCAAGATTCTAAAATTTGCTCCATGGAAACTAGGTCTTTATTGGGACATAAAAGGGCTGTGTGACTGAGAAAACTTAAATTCTAAGATGAACTGGTTTCTATATTGGAAAGCTGCTCGGCACTCTTACTATCCTAAAATATTTTTAACTTGTAGAATCTCTTATACATAGTCATTTTTTATTTAAATTCAAGTAGCCAACATACAGTTTCAGCTAGAGTTCAGTAATTCATCAGTTTCATATAATACCCAGTGCTCCTCCCATCATGTGCCCTCCTTAATATCTGTCGCCCAGTTAACCCTTCTCCCCACTCACCTCTCCTCCAGCAACCCTCAGTTTCTTTCCCACAGTTAAGAGTCATTTTAAAAATTGATCATGAAACACTTCTAGCAGATATCCCTTTAGAACCAGTTATTCAAGTACAGGTTTGAGGAAACATCATCAAACACTAAGAAAAGTTCCATATTGTAGAAATATTTCAATTTCAAAATGTTGTAACATCAATTTCTTTTCCCATAACTGAATGTTTACCATATTTTAAGGGAAAACAGTCTACCACTTCCATGACAGACACATTGACAATATGTTAATTATGACATCATGAAAATTCTCAGTGATTTAAGTAAACTTATGATGAAATATATACTTTTGGGAGATAATCCTATGTTCATTAAACCTAGGAGGATGAAGGAATTACCAAGCTTCCCATTGTTTTACATAAATAAGCTTTTACGCTTGGAAACTGAATGAATTTTGATTGATTCCCATTTCAAAAAACCCCAAAATCTTTAACAGGAGGTCTCTCTATGGAACAAACTTTTAATGTGTAATACAGCAATATTAACCATAAGCACAATGTTGTACAGCAAGTTGAGCTCTATTACTTACCTTGCATAACTTTATATCCACAGAACAACCTTCCATCTCTCCTTCCCCCAGCCCCCGTCAGCCACCATTTTACTTTTTGTTTGTATGAATTTGACTATGTTAGATATTCTGTATATGGAATCAAGCAGTAGTTGTTCTGTGATTGGTTTATTTCATTGAGCATAATGTCTTTCAAGTTCATCCATGTTGTCACAAGTGGCAAGATTTCATTTCTCATGGCTGAACAATACTCCATTCTATGTAAACAACATTTTCTTCATCCATTCATCTGTTGATGAACATTTAGATTGTTTGTGTATCTTGGCTATTATGAGCAAGGCTGGGGATTCCTGGGTGGCTCAATTGGTTAAGCGTCTGCCTTCGGCTCAGGTCATTATTCCAGGGTCCTGGGATTGAGTCCCACGTCAAGTTTCTTGCTCAGCAAGGAGCCTGCTTCTCCCTCTGCCTGCCATTCCCCCTGCTTGTGTGCACGCATGCTTGTGCTCACGCTCTCTCTCTGACAAAAATCTTAAAAAAAAAAAAAAAAAAGGCTGTAATGAACGTGGGGGTGCAGATATCTCTTTGAGATAGTGATTTTGTTTCCTTTAGATCTATACTCAAGTGGGATTGCTGGATCACATGGTAGTTCTATTTTTAATTTTGGATGAACTTTCATATTGTTTTCCATAGTGGTTGCACCATATCACATCCCCACCAAAAGCGTACAGGGATTCCAATTCCCCCACATCCATGTTAAATGTTCTTACCACAATAGAAGAAAGAAGTCCCCAAAATCCGTCTGAAAAAAATACCATTATAGGAATCCTTTCCTGAAACAAAGCCTACCTAAATAATTGAGGAGATTGGAGGAAGGTAAATTGGGGCGCCAAAGTTTGTTCATTATCTACATCCCTACCATTTTTCTCTGCTATGCCAAACAGAAACAGTACCCAGGCAGACTTATTTTAAAATTTTTGGTTAAGATTTTCAACCTCAAAACCGTATGGCAAAAGCCTGTGTACCCATCACCCACGTCTACAGTTACAAACACTTGTCAACCTTGTCAGTTTTGTTCAGTGGAATTAGTAATCTAAGTATCTTAAACTTGGAAATGCTAGTAGTTACACATTTCTATGAAAAAGGCCCGCAAATTCTTACAAGTTTACTGACAATTAATGTTTAACAGATCACAAAGTCTTAAAATTTTTAGTTACAACCGTGTGCTGCTTTCCCAACCTAATGTAATAGGACTTCTACTCTTCTGCTGGCAGAGAAACCAATTATTTCAGAGGTACAGGTCTGTGATTCATCAGTCTTACACAATTCACAGCGGTCACCATAGCACATACCCTCCCCAATGTCTATCACCCAGCCACTCCATCCCTCCCACCCCCCACCACTCCAGCAACCCTGTTTGTTTCCTGAGATTAAGAATTCTTCATATCAGTGAGGTCATATGATACATGTCTTTCTCTGATTGACATTTCGCTCAGCATAATACCCTCCAGTTCCATCCATGTCGTGGCAAATGGCAAGATTTCATTCCTTTTGAGGGTTCTAGAGGGGAGGGAGGTGGGAGGATGGGTTAGCCTGGTGATGGGTATTAAAGAGGGCACGTACTGCATGGAGCACTGGGTGTTATGCACAAACAATGAATCATGGAACGCTACATCAAAAACTAATGATGTAATGTATGGTGATTAACATAATAAAAAAGAAACCAATTGTTTAGCAAAACTGCTCTGTGTGCTGCCTGAAAAGTGTGAGGATTGGATGTAATAAAGCTTTCTTGCTTTTAGAATCACCTTTTCATTAAAACTCTGTCATAGATTGGTGTGCCATGTATATAATACTCGTGAATAATCTTATGTAATACTGGTTTTTTACATAGACCCTAAAATCTTTACTATGTAAAAAAAACCCAAAATTCTTAATTACAATAAATCTTTAAGCTGACAAAATATTGAAATCTGTCCTGAATAATCATGATGAAGAATGACCTTTGAACACTTCGTACAGATGAGATCTCAATTTTAATGAATATGATTACTCTGTAAAAATGCTGATGTATTCCTAAGATTTCAGAAGTAACCAAAACCTCTAATTAGCTTTGGCTAGAGACACAGGCTACTACGTTATCATCTCAAGAAGATGAATTCCATAGCCTTTATTTTCTAGTGTTTATTTCCATAAAACCTGACTTGGGAACCGTCTGTACAACTCTTCAGCTTGAAGATCATCACTTCCCTTATCCTAACTATGGGTTGTATATTTCAGCACATCTGGTATAAACTAATAGTATTCAGTTAGGAGATTTAGGATTTTATGTTCATCAAAAAAAAAAAAATCTTGGAAACAACTATGAAATAATAGCTCATTTTTTAAGGACCTACTTGTCTCAACTGTAGTAGGTTAGGCGTTACTAATACATTCCCTCTTATCTCGAGGAAATAGATATTAAGTAATTTACATAAAGTGATAGAGTAAAGGGTCGCTGGGTGGCTCAGTCGTTAAGCATCTGCTTTCGGCTCGGGTCATGATCCCAGGGTCCTGGGATCGAGTCCCGCATTGGACTCCCTGCTCGGCGGGAAGCCTGCTTCTCCCTCTCCCACTCGCCCTGCTTGTGTTCCCTCTCTCGCTGTGTCTCTCTCTGTCAAATAAATAAATAAAATTAAAAAAAATAGAGTAAAATGTATACTTAGGCTGTCTGATTTTTAGAACTCAAGCTGTTCATTACTCATTATACTGCTGCTGTTAGTAGTCCTCATATTAACCAAGATAGGCTATCTGCTGGAACAATACCCACATTTCAGCTGAATACGATTCAAGCTTACTGTGCGCTCTTGTGATCAGCTATGGTGGAGAAGAGCTCTGTTCTGTGTAGTCCTTCAGGGACCCAGAATCCTTTCATATAATGTCCCCATAATCCTCCACATGCTGCCTCCCTCCAGGTTTACCAGGAAAGGGGCAGGATGAAGAATCACTATTGAGAATTTTTATTGCCAGGCCTGGAAATTATGTGCGTAATTGGCAGGATCATAAGCTACTGGTTCCTAGCTTGAGGAGCTTAGGAATCTAGTCTAACTGCATGGAGAGGATGGATGAATAAACAGTGTGTATATACGATGGAATATTATCCAGCCTTTTAAAAAGGAAATCCCGACATTTGTGACAACATGAATGAACAGGGAGGACAATTATGCTTAGTGAAATAAGCCAGGCACAGAAAGACAAATACTGCATGCTCTCACTTACATGTGAAATCTAAAATAGGGTAACTCCTAGAAACAGAGTAGAATGGTGGCTGCCAGGGGTGGGGGAGAGGGGAAATGAGATTTTGGTCAAGGGTACAGAGTTTCAGTTATACAAGATGAGTAAGTTCTGAAGATCTTATATACAGCAATATGATCCTATGTAACAGTACTGTATTGTATACTTGAAATTTACTAAGAGGATAATAAGTCTTATGTGTTCTCACCACACCACGAAAAAAAATAGTGAGGTGATGAATAGGTTAATTAGCTTGATAGTGGTAATTGTTTCACAATATATATGTATATTGTATATCAAAACATCAAGGTGTACATCTTAAATACAGTTGACCTTGGAACACAGGTCTGAACTGTGCAGGTCTTATACATGGATTTTTTTTTAATAAATACAGTACTGTAAATGTATTTTCCCTTTTGATTTTCTTAACATTTTCTCTATCTTGCTGTATTGTAAGAATACAATATATAATATAACATACAAAGTATGTTAATTTTTCATCAGTAAGACTTCTGGTCAACAGTAGGCTATTAAGTTTTGAGGAAATCAAAAGTTATTCATGGATTTTCAACTGCACAGGGTGTGGGCTCTCCTAACCTTCACATTGTTCAAGGGTCAAATATCTATACAATTTTTTATCCATTATAGTTCAATAAAATAATAAGTTTATATTTCAAATATCAAAAATCTAAAGTGCACAGATATTTATAGAACATTACCTGGGAACTAGATTATTTTTTTAATAGAACTTTATCAACTTGGATTATTTCAATCAGTGTTATTGCAATTTTTCATATTTGTAGGTAAAGGTAGTTGAATTTGCAGTATCCAGAATAATCTACTTCCATACTTCTCACTGTTCCTTTTCAAACTATGACCCAAGATCTAAAAACCATCTAGAGACAGAAGGGTATAAGAAAATCAAAGTAATTCAGAATAGGATTTAAAATGGAAATTGTGGATCCTATAACCATAAAATGAGGAAAAGGAAATTAGTTTGTGTAATTCTGTTGGTTTCATTGTACTGAGTTCATTGAATCAAAGTTAACTATAGTATTACATTGTACAGTGACACTTAAATATCTTAAGGCGGATGGGGGTGGCAGGGCGGGAACCAGCTTCCCTTGGCTTCTTTGCCAACCTAAAAGCTCCCTGGTAGATGAGCTCTGTAGGATTTGGCATCTGTTCATGAAGTGCTACTAAGTGATCAGATGTTCTCCTCCCCCATTCTCTAAGTTTGTGTCCTCACAAGTAATCATACTAAGTATGTACAGAGACTAACTTTTCAAATTTTTTAGTTGAATCCCTATACTGTATTTACGTGAGAAAATAGAATTAGTCTTTAACATGAGCTCTTAATAAAACAATTGTATTTCTATATGCTCATAGGAAACTTTATCTTAATAGGAACATTGAATTCATGAAAACTAGATCAGGTGGCATCTTTCTCCAAAAATAAAAACCTGTCTTTCAACTGTAAATACATCATTCTTCCGGCTGTTTAAAAACTAGATCTTGTCAATGGCTTCTATCAAAATATTGTAAAAGCATGAGCTTTAAAAAGTTAACCTCTGTATTAGCTACTTTGTTCCTTCCCTCATTAGTCTTCAAGTTCCTGTGACTTCTCCGTCTGACAGCAATAGCCTAGATCTACTTTTCCCCGCAAGGACAAGCATCGTTTGGTGCTTGGACTTGCTGCCTGTGATTGTAACACTTGTTCCCTGAGGCAACAAGACAGAGCCATAAAGTTTCAGGGCTATTATCCTTATTCATTTTCTTGGTAATATCAAGAATAACTCCGAGTATTTCAATACCATGAAAGCTTGATTAGATACTTACCCACCCTTTACCCCAAAAGTCTGGTCCAGATGAATAATTTTATTTCACGCAATAAGAGCTCTGGCCAGCCACAAATTGAGGAGGAGACTTTTTGAGAACTCATTTAAACTAGGTAGAACATGGGTACATAGATGAAGAGTGACAGGGGTTGGGAAATAAGGTATGGTACTGTGAACCAGACATCCCCACTCAACCCAAAGCAATCTCTCAAAACAAAACAAAACAAAAAGACAAAAAACTTTAGTCTACAAATACACAATTGGAAGCTCAGTTTATGAGCTCAGTTATATTCTCATTTGCCCCTAAATTATAAATATATTTCTAAAATTTTATTTTTTACATTTAAGTATTGAATACTTCTATAATTTTTTGTATATTGTAGAACATAAATGTTTGGGGTGCCTGGGTGGCTCAGTCAGTTAAGCATCTGCTTTCAGCTTTGGTCATGATCTCAGGGTCCTGGGATCGAGCCCCGCCTCAGGCTCTCTGCTCAGCAGGGAGTCTGCTTCTCCCTATCCCTCTGTGATCTCCCCCTCAAATACATAAATAACATCTTTAAAAAAGGTAAATGTTTAACTCTTTTCTTCCAGTTGAATGGCAGTCAGTTGTGCCAGCATAATTTATAAAATATCCTTTCCCTCTCAATACCAACTTTTATATATACTAAATTTCTATAAATATCAAGAGCTTTTTCTACTCCATTGAACAACTGGTCCAGTTCTGTTACATTACCATATTGCTTGATTATAGTATCATTTGAAAAAAGTCTTAATACATAGTAAAACTATCCTTCCTCCCGATTACAAAAGCATAGGAGACAACATTCTTGTGAGACTGAAAGCCAACCAGGTTTACAGTCCCATTACCTAAAGCCAGGAAAATGTAAAACCCTTCTTGACTAGTCCTGACTAGCTTGGGTATTTCAAAAGTCAATATGGCAAGAAAAATGTAAAAAATTGCAGGGAAGTCATATTCTGCATATCAGGAGGCTGTGAGACTGGTTTTTTTTCTTTAAGGACAATGGCCAATGTAACTGTACAATATAAATGGACTCCAAAGCTCCTGGCTCTAAATCATTGGAAGACTGTGCAGTTATTTATAAGAAGTGTATATTAAATAGTGTATCTTTCAATAGAAACACACATGAAAAAGGTTATATATTCATTGATGAAAAGGTTTTGACCAGAGGTTGATAGGAACCTAACCTTGTATTTCCCTGAGGAGCAATGATTTTATATTAGCAAATGCAGTGTTCACAGCAACTTTATAGAACATAAACTGTCACAAAGAACAAAGATAAGCTGAAATGTGTTTCTCTAGTTGAATTTAAGATGTCCCTTCTTTCTTGTTCTGTGGATTCACTAGATATGTATAGGCATAGCATTTTATTCAATTTAAGTTCATGGTGTTTCTGAATCTAAGGATTCTTAGCTTTTGTTAATTTTGATAAATTAACATAATCTCTTCAAATACTCCCTTTCTCTTACTCTATTTTCCCCATCCAGGATTACAATTACATGTATCTTGGAACTTCTCTTTCAACTTCTTTTATACCTTTTTTCCCTTTTCCTATTGCATTCTGGGTAAATTTCAGCTATTCAATATTGTAACACCTCTTTCCCTTTTCACTGATTCTAATCTATTTTCCTAAGTTAGAGTTTTAGTGTTGATTAATGTATCTTAATGGCTTGAAGTTCTACTTTTTCTTATATTTTTTATATATTCAATGATTCTGACACTACCTATGGTCTTATTTCTACTTTGTCCAGTATGGTAGCCAGTAGCCACGTGTAGCTATTCAGCACTTGAAATATGGCTAGTCTGAATTAAAAAGTATTAAAAGTGTAAAATGCACACGGATCTCAAAGACCTAGTATTTAAAAATACCCAATTATATTCATTATATGTTGAAATAATTATGCTTGGAGTGAATTTTCTAGTCCTTTTATTATTCCTTTGTTTAATTTTTTTTCAAGTTTTTATTTAAATTCTAGTTAACATATAGTATAATATTGGTTTCAGAGGTAGAATTTAGTGATTCATCACTTACATAGAACAGCCAGTGCTCATCTCAACAAGTGCCCTCTTTAGTATCTATCACCCATTTAGCCCTTCCCCCACCTACCGCCCCTTATGCTTGGAATGAAAGTATATTAAAATCTACCTGTCTGGGGCACCTGGGTGGCTCAGATGGTTAAGCATCTGCCTGCAGCTCAGGTCATGATCTCAGGGTCCTGGGATCGAGCCCCATGTCTGGCTCCTGGCTCAGCGGGGAGCCTGCTTCTCCCTCTGCCTCTCCCCCTGCTCATGCTCTCTCTCTCTATCTCTGTGTCTCGAATGAGTAAATAAAATCTTTAAAAAAAAGAAATAAAAAAAAAAAAACAACTACCTGTTTGCTTTTAGTGAAGCTACTAAATAAATTTTAAAATAAAGTATGTGCCTTACATTATATTTCTTCATTAGGCAGTGCTGGTCTATAACCTGAAAGTCTATTAGCTCAAATTCTTAGCAATCTTATTCTGGTTTTTATTGTTTTTCCTAACACATACTTATGGTGATTTATTTCCTCAGATGTCTTATAATTTTGTGGTTTGTGTTCTTAGCATGTTTTCCTGCCAGTTGTGTCCTATTGTGTTAACCGCTTTATGGTAATTACTCAGTTTGTGGTACCCCAGCCAAGTGTAAATAGTGTAAATTTTAATCTTAATCCTGGTGGTGACAGGACAGTGGCTACAAACTCTCAGAGGAGACCTTCATCCCTACCTATGGCTCAAGTCAGGGCAAATAATTTTTCTTTTAGGTGACCTTTTCTGTTGATCACATTTTCTTAATCCAAGTTTTCATTGTATTGTTCTTTTTGGGTCCCAGTTTATCCAGAGTGTTCAGCTCAAACACAGATGGATTCTAAGCCTACTGCTTTGTTTTCAGGATGCATATCGTCTTCAAAATGCAAGCCTCTCTCTCCCTCTCTCTCTCTCATTCTCTCTTTTTTTTTTTTTTTTTTAAACCAAGATAAGTGAGTGCCTCCAGAGTAAGGGCATCGTTACTAGTTTACTTTTTTTAAACCTTGTTTTTCGTTCTTACAGATTTCCTTTCCTTGATTTCAAGCTCGTATTCATTTACAAGAATGTTTGACAGTTTACCTAAAATTGTTAAGTGCTTTCTACCAGAGAGAATTTTATGTAATCTTAGGCTATCCTATTGCTACCAGTAGAAGCCCTTGTAGTTATTAGGTATTTGATCCATTAAATCTGTCTAATGTTGGTAGAGGTGTATTAAAATCACCCATATAATTGCTTTCTGTAATGTCTTCCTTTCATTAAAATGATTTTGCTGTAAGTTTGACTGTTTGGGGGACCATAAGTTTCTCATAGCTTCAGCATAAATTGTGCTTTTTATCACTCTTTCCTAACCTTCAAGTCTATCACTTTCATATTATCTTGTTAATCCTTATTTTGTATATTTCTGCCTGGCATCTACTTGCCCATCCCTTTATTTTGAAATATTTTTGGCTTTACATATGTATCTTAAAAACCGTGGTTCAATTTGTATACTTCCTGTACAGCAGACAACTTTGAAGCTTATCCTGCTGTGGCCCTGAAATCTTTGAATGCAAAAGAAGAAATATTTCTGTAATGAGATACAACTTTAGATGTCTCAATAAAAAGGGATAAGAACTAAGATAATGGAGGAGAATTGAGATTATACATAAAATTCAAGGAATATGATGACCAAAGGGACAATGCATTCCTATTGTTTATCTTAAAATAATATTCCAACCCCTCTCAAGCTTATAATAACATTTCCATTGTTGGGACAAAAAGTCAGATACTCTTGTAGACCCATAATCAGTTATCTTGGATCAATTTTTACTTGATGAACTATTGAGTGAATAGAAGATGCTCTGTTCTATAGATAAGAATTGAAGGAAAAATACTATCCTCTCCTCCAACCTGGTGCCTGAAGTTTTTATTTTTTTAAGTTGTTTTATTAACATATAATGTATTTGTTTCAGGGGTACAGGTCTGTGATTCATCAGTTTTACACAATTCACAGTGCTCACCATAGCACATACCCTCCCCAGTGTCCATCATCCAGCCACCCCATCCCTCCCACCTCCCCCACTCCATCAACCCTTAGTCTGTTTCCTGAGATTAAGAGTCTCTTATGGCTTGTCTCCCTCTCTGGTTGCATCTTGTTTCATTCCCCCCCCCCCTTCCCCTATGATCCTCTGTCTTGTTTCTCAAATTCCTCCTATCAGTGAGATTGTATGATACTTACCTTTCTCTGATTGATGTATTTTTCTTACCATAATACCCTCTATTTCCATCCACATTGTTGCAAATGGCAAGATTTCTTTTTTGATGGCTGCATAATATTCCATTGTTATATATTTATATATTTATATATATAAAGACCACATCTTCTTTATCCATTCATCTGTTGATGGACATCTAGGATGTTCATGGGCTCTTTCCATAGTTTGGCTATTGTGGACATGGCTGCTATAAACATCGGGGTGCATGTACCCCTTCAGATCCCTACATTTGTATCTTTGGGGTAAATACCCAGTAGTGCAATTGCTGGGTCATAGGGTAGCTCTATCCTCAACTTTTTGAGGAACCTCCATACTGTTTTCCAGAGTGGCTGCACCAGCTTGCATTCCCACCAACAGTGTAGGAGGGGTCCCCTTTCTCCGCATCCCCGCCAACGTCTGTCATTTCCTGACTTGTTAATTTTAGCCATTCTGATTGGTGTGAGGTGGTATCTCATTGAGGTTTTGACTTATATTTTCCTGATTGGTGCCTGAAGTTATAATAGAAACTTACAGTTTCTGTTTTCAAATTAATGTTTGGAAACCTTTTAGAAGTGCTATCAGTCTCAGCCTTAATCAATTTTAAACCTTAGGTTCTGATTGTTTGTTTCTCACTTTGTTCTTGTCTCATTCCCTTCACACAGTTCTGATTGGGTGCTTTCTTGACCTAATATCTGCCAAAATTTACCTAATAACTTTGGAATAACCTTTCATATCCAAGAACTGTGCCATACATGTTAGACAAATTTTTTCTTTCCCTATGTTCTACCACTCCCTACCCCTGGAGTAAATATGAACAATTAAAGAAGGAAAGATTACATGTACCAAGCAGGGTCCAAACTAAGTTGATTACTTTCCCTCACACTGAACAAACATTGTTACAATAAGAATTTCTATAGTGTACCATTATATACTCCATCACTGCTATTACTGAGAGCTGTCTCTGTTTAAACATTTGATACATGTCATATAAGCTACATTGAAATATATGGAGGTATTTACCAATATAGAATATTGGGGCTATTTCATCTAAAAATGAAGACTGATATATAAAAACATTGAATCCAAATTAGTTTATTAAAGCACTAAGACCTTCTTGGGATTAATTTGAGATGAAATTGTGAGAAAGGAATAACATTAAAGCTTAACACCATCCACCTAAAGTCTCAGCCCCTCGTAGGCTCACCTTTTCCCCAGGAATTGTTGGTGACCTATATTTTATCTGGATAAGTACTCCTAGGTTCTTACCAGTGAATAAAAATTTATCAAGTTTTCTTAATACACTGGAAACCATCTTTTCTATATCAGAGTCCTTGGAGTTATAGGCAGACCTTTAAAGATGTAAATTAGTGTGTTTCATTCATTAATGATCCCCTAATGTCAAGTACAGTGTCTGAAATATGAGGCATTCAATAAAGTTTTAAATTAGTGGGGACATGAATGTTTTTATGTAGTCTTTTATGACCAAAGGGAAATGGTTTCCAGGACAGCTGGCCTGCATTGCATTAAAACCTGTGGTAAAAGATTTTTCTCTGAACAATAGGAACTTCCCTATATGGATATTTATATAGATTTCTGGTTAAGGATCATGTCCCCTAGACTAAGTACAGTGTTCTGTTCAATCAGGTATTACATTCTGCTCACCTATTTAACCCCTAAATCTAACACTACACCTGGCAACTGAATACATAAGTAAAAGCATATATTAATGTATAATAAAGGCAGTGTTGAAATCCACTAGTGCTTGGAATATCAATAATCCAGGGTAATGCCTGCTTAGTTAAAAAAAAAAATGTGAGTTTCATTTGAATGCCAACTTTTGACTCATTCCTTAAAAATCAGTGTATTATATGAGTAAACATACAAAGAAGAGTTCTTATTTGAGAACGTGTCTTAAGAAAGGGCTAAATACAGACCAGGTCTTCATCCATGCGGGAAGATCTGTAAGGAGGGTAGCAACCAGGCATTTAGGATGTAGGCAAAGAACTAGAAGGAATAACGTCAGAAGCATTAGACAGAGGGACCCCCTACAGGGAGCCTGGCACTGTATTAGATTTTTGAAGAGAGATTAATATGATTTAATTCTTCTCCTCAAAGGAGTCACTGCCAGGAATATTTTACTGTGAATCCAAAAGAAATCATTTTATTGCTAATATACAGTATTTAGATTTTTATGCCCTATCTTAAATTGTCTACATTTGGGGGATGATATAATCAGACCAGTTATTCATCCTGAGCTATCGAAAACATTTGGTATATATGAACAATAGTGTGTGTATGTATGTACACACAGAATTTAAAAGCTTGGTGTGGATGTCAACATATTTTTGAGTCGCTGTATGACAAAAAAAAAAAAAAACTGGACTTCAGATCAGAAGTCTTGGAGGTATGCTGTGTAATCTTCAATTGGCCACCTTAATATAAAGATTTGGCTAAATTATCTAATAGGTAAAATTTTCATCTGGGACATTATCAGAACCTAATCAATTTTGTGTGACTATGCAAAATATGAACTGTACAAGTCCATTAGTGTAAAGTATTAACATTTTCTTTCCTGTGTCTGTGTAGCAAAATTCTCTGTGTAGTTTCTGGCTTCGATCAAGAGGTTCTTTATTGAAACTAGAAAGAAAACTACTTGAACAGAAATTTCGAGGGCTGTAAGGAGGATCTTCTCCACACTACTGGCCGGTACTTAGAAAACAACCTTCCAGGGGCGCCTGGGTGGCTCAGTCGTTAAGCGTCTGCCTTCGGCTCAGGTCATGATCCCAGGGTCCTGGGATTGAGTCCCGCATTGGGCTCCCTGCTCTGCGGGAAGCCTGCTTCTCCCTCTCCCACTCCCCCTGCTTAGTTCCCCCTCTCGCTGTCTCTGTCAAAAAATAAATCTTTAAAAAAATAAAAAATAAAATAAAAAATAAAACAACCCTCCCACAGGCACTGTGCTAGCTCACCCAGGATGGAGGGTCCTGGCTATGAAAGTTTATCAGTCTGGAAGCTGAAAGTTAGCACACTGTGATTACAAATCAGAAATCTCTTCAGTGGAATAGGAAAATCTCCACACTTTTCTCTGGACTGAAAGTGTTGACCTGACTCTCATTCTCTTCTTAAACAGATATTCAGTCCTGTCCAACTGGGGCAGCTCCAGTGAAATTCAGTGTTTCTTTAAGCATGAAGAATTTTGATTAATATAGAAAATAAATACCAGCTTCTGAAAGGGGATGTCAATACCAGTGTTTATATAATTATCACTCAGATAGTAATAATATTTTGAAATTCTGACTTCTATACTTCTGACATCTGAATTTATCATACTTCCCACATTATATTGGTTTATTGCTTCAGTGAAATTGAATATTTTGTAAGGACCAAAAATAGCAACTTTTAAGAAACTGGCAAAATGAAAGTTAAAATTGAATTTGACTAAACTTTATTGGAAAAGGTAGGAAATTAAAATTGTCCATATTACACTAAACGCTATTAGATTTACCTTTCTTCCTTTTCTGCATGTGGAATCTTAAGAGTTGGATTGATGAATCCTGGTCCTATGCTGCTGGTGGCCCATAATTAACTACAGCCTTAATTTTGTCTCCTTTATCCCAGTTTGCCTTCCCTTCCTGTCCCCAACCCACTGACACTCACTATCTTGTATTTGATGTGTCCTTCCAGGACACACTTCATACTTGTCCTTTAAATATAGCATTTTTGTGTATGTGCTTTTTTATTTTTTTTATTTACTTTTTAAAATGTTTTATTTATTTATTTATTCATAAGAGTCAAAGAGAGAGACAGAGAGGCAGAGGCAGAGGGAGAAGCAGGCTCCCCGCCTAGCAGGGAGCCCGATGCGGGACTCGATCCCAGGACCCTGGGATCATGACCTGAGCCAAAGTCAGACGCTTAACCATCTGAGCCACCCAGGCACCCCTGTGTATGTGCTTTTTTAAAAGTACATAAGCTTGACCTCCATTAATCAATTTCTAATCAACATTGTTTTTGAGATTCATGATGTGAGAAACTTATGTTCATTCCTTGTCTAATCATATGAAGATTATTTTGAAATTCTTTGATTTTTTTTAATAAAATGTGATTTATAATCCTACAACATAACCAGTGCTTCAGTGAATTTTCTAGTAGTTCATGTTTCCTTTTGCATAGGTAAAAATTTCTCTAAGACCTGTACCTAGAAGAGAATCTTTGGGTCCTATAAGCATGCACTATTCTAGTATTTAATTCTCAAATTTCTCTTCAGAATAGCTGTACTAATCAATACCTGAAAAACCCTTTTGAGAAATTTCGTATTTACATGCATTCTGACCAAACTCTAATATCTGAATTTTTAGTGGTTCTCTAGGTTGAAAGTTTTATTTTGTCATTTTTTTTTTATTTTTCACAAATTAGGCATCACTTCACATATTTATTGACTTTTTGAGTTTCTTTTAAAATTTCTGCTCGTGTCTTTTGTTGATCATTAACACCTTTTTAATGTTGATTTGTGGATTTTTATTTTCATGATCTCCCTTTGCTGTATATTCCATACCTTCTCTAATGCACGGCTTAATTTTTCACATAGTATAATAGTATCTAATCAAACCTCGACTTTTTCTTATATGGTTGATGTGGTCCTTCATTTTTTTAAGTCCCTGACAATTCAAAGATCATAAAGATCTCCTCCTATATTTTCTTGTACTTTTAAAGTTGCTTTATCTCATGTAAATGTGCATACAACACTTCAAGATGGATATTATTATGTGCGTTACATAGATGAGGAGAAAGAGGGCAACACTGAAGTTGTCATTAAATGCTACTCTTTGTTGGCTTGGTGTGCACATTTCAAAATTTTAACAAGCCAGTAAGAGATGTGTCTACAGGACCACAGTAAAGCTATGTGACAGATATACGCCCTATACATCATTGCCTCCAAAACCCCATATATTTACACTCAAATAAAAATAAAATTTCTGAATGTAAATACTCAAATAGTGAAGATTTGTGTTCTCCCTAGATGATTAACTTCCTACACCTGTCCTCATAACTATTATTACAATCAGATAAAAATAGAAAATCATTGTTCTTTGGGAAGGTTTAGAAAATTTTCAACCAGAAATAAAGGACCAGTAAGTCTTCATAATCAGCACACTTATTTGTATAGGCATTTTGAGAAATATGTTCCCAATAATTACATATAATCAATCAAAATTGGAGGAAAAGCCTAAAATTCTATCTGAAGTAAATTACATACATTTAAGGTGCATTTTACTTAAATACATTTACTCATAAAATGTGTGGGACACTTTACAGTTTATGAAATACTTTGACATTTCATGTTCTCTCAAAACAAGGTATTTTTCTTAATTGACATAGAAAAATAACTTATTGAGTGATAGTGTAATCTGTTCAAAGTCGCACAGCTAGTGAAAGGTGGAGGCAAGTGTTGAAGCCAACTGGTAACAACCACTCGGTGATGGTACCCCCCACCCCCATTTAGACCTTTTTTCATGGCATTAGATATTTTAAGCATAGGCTAGAAGAAGTAGTGCAATTTTGTGTTAAAGTAAAACAAAGGTGTGCTAATCTCAGAATTTCTAGAATGCGATTACAAAATTTTCAAAGAGGGAATATAATTTCTACTTAAACTAGTTATTACATAAGGACAATTGAGAGAAGTACTTGCCATTTAATGAGTTGGAAAGCAGGAGAATGACATTTTTGTTCTGGATGTACAGAATTAGAGGTGTGATTAGACTTTATAAGGATGCTGTTTTAGGAAATATATTTTCTATTAACATATGAAAAAATGAAGTTCAGAGTACCTATTTAACTTTTAAGGATAGCAGTGACAATTAGTTCTCCCTTTCTTTGTGTTACTAGCAGAACCAAACAATACACTGGGACAGTAAAATTGAAATACTTATGTCTAACCTTGGTCATCATTATTTACTCAGTCATTTAGAGCCAGATGCTTTAACAAATGTTCTCTCTGGAGAGTAGATCTGGTAACTTCCTTTTAAGTGAACCAATTTAACTCCACCTTCTGTAAGCAAATAATATTTAGGTATTAGTTGGTCATTAATTCAGTAATCCAGGTTTTCCAAACTTCTTTCATTTTCGTTCTCACCATCTTGGTATTTGCTGAGTACTATTTCTGCTATTTACGTATTTCTCATACATATGACAATGAAGATGCAAAATTTTAATGTGTCTGCTCAAGCTGCACCTAAAAATCATCTTACTTGCAATTGCAAAGACAAATGCATTTTTTGGAAACTCTAGAGCTATGTGGTTTTTTTGTTTTTGTTTTTCAAAAAGGTTTTTGGTTGAAGCAGAGTTTAACCCTATATATTTCTTTTACGTGCAGCCATTACTCATGGACCAATTACCACCCTGGTAACCGCAAGACTTCGACAGAGTTGTTATATGTAGTCTTTCAATATTCAGTACCCATTTTTAATAATGAAAACAAATGGATTATTTCTTGTTACATGTGACAAGGATGATGAAGTAAGAATTATAGCTATTTACCACTTCTAAAAGAAATGTGATAGGAAATAAAACTGCTCAATGTGATACTTTAGAAACGTTGATCAACAGCACCTCATAAAAGTGCCCACTGGAAATGCCTGAAATAATTCTTCCCAAATGCATTTACTTTAATGTTACTTGTAGGATATAAAACTTTTATGCTTTTATTCTGTGCAAAATTTCCCAGGATTTTATTAAAAGTGATTCTATGATCTACTGAGCTTTGGCATGGAAATCCTTTTATTCCTGCTTTTCTGAAGTTGGCTCACGCAATCAATATAAGAGTTGAGAAAAGTGCTAGTTAATGTCCTGATTTGTGACCTCCCATTAAATAACGAAGTATTACGATCCAACTTTCATAGGAAACAATGTGACGTTACTGAAAGTATGATGAATAATAAAAGTAACATTCAGCTAATTTCTATATTTGGAGAAAACCAGCCAAAAACAACTGGACAGATTAAAAATCTGTAGGAGATTATAACTTGTGAAATGTGTCTCAAACCGAAATAAGTATAGTTTTTAAAGCATTAATTTCAATGCATTTATTCCACAAAAATTTAACTCAACACTTACTATATGTTAGGCGATGTTCTAGATTTAGGGAATAAAGCAGTGAAAAAAACAAATCAGGAAAAACCTTATTCTTGTAAAGATTACATTCTAGTGCATGGAAAACCTACGCTAAACTAAGGAAATAAAAATAAAGCAGAGTAAAAGATAGGGGTGCAGGGATGAAGTGAGCACTGTGATTTGTAAAAGGATGACCCAGGAAGGCCTTACTAAGATGATGACTATGTTGAACAAGATTTTATGGGAGTGAACCGTGAGTATCTGGAGAAATAGCATTCCTAGAAATGGAAATAACACATGGAAATTTCCTCAGGTAAGTATGTACCAAGCATATTTGAGGAACTTCAGAAGCTAGAATAGCTGGTGAGCAGTAGAAAGAGCAATGGGAGACAAGATCAGAACCCTAGGGAGAGGGATCACACAGACCTCTTAAAATATCACATTTTGGTTTTACTCTGAGATGGGAAACCTGGAGAGTTTTGAGCCAAAGAGAAAAATAGTCTGACACTGTTCTATCCGTATCACTTTGGTTGCTGTGTTGAGGTAGATAATGTATAAGGGTGATAGCAGAGAGGCCAGTTAGAAAGCTATTTTGATAATCTAGGTGAGAAACTTTTTGATTTAGACCAGGATGCTGTTAGTGGTCAGACTGTAGATATATTTTGAAGTTGTAACCAAGAGGATTTGCTAACTAGTTGAATATAAAGGAGAAAAATGAGAAGTTAAATAGAACTCCAATGTTTTTGGCCTAAGAAATTGGAAGTTCCCATGAAATGAAGTGACAGATTGTGGGAGAAACCTTCTTGGAGAAGACGAGGTTCCATTTTGGACATGGTAAATTTAGGATGTCTGGACATCCAAGGAAGAATGTCCACTCAGCAATGAGAGGGATTTGTGGCTCAGGGGAAGGTGCTAGTTGAAGACAGAAGTTATGGTACTGGTTACGTTTAAATGATACTTAAAGCCATAAACCTGGATAAGATCATCAAGGGTCCAGATGTTCAGAGTTATGAGAAAAAAATCAGATAATATTTAAAGACAGCAAGTAAGGAAGAGCGAAAACCAGAAGAATGTGTTGCCCTGGAAGATAAATTTAAGATCTATTTCAAAGAGAAAGGAGTTTGGCCAAATGCTTCTGATATATCAGCTGAAGACCAAAAGTCAACCATTGGTTTTGGTAATATGGAGAAGTTCCAATTGGAGTGGATTTAAGATAGAATAGAAAGGAGGTATACATAGCACATAAATAACCTTTTTAATGAGCTAACCTCTTAAAAAGAGCAGAGAAGTGGGATAGTTGCTAGAGGAAAATGGGATGATAAACATTGACTTGTTTGGTCTTTTTAATGGGCGAAATAATAGCCTGTTTGTATACTGATGAGAATAAATGAGTAAAAGGGGAGAAGGGATGATGCAATTTTACTCAAAAGAAGGATTTTATTAAAATACTGGTAGGTGAGTAAATACGGCATGGAAACTGAAGAAGGGATTTCTCTTGTTGCTGCAAATTTCCCAGGGAGCTAGGAGTAATGAATTGAGGAGGGGAAGTTTGGACTCTGGAGAGAGAGCAGGTGGCTGGAAAGAATGCGAGTTAGTGAACTGAGGCAGTAGAGAATATGCTCCAGGCAGCACTAAGGACCAACTTCAAGATTTTAGTAAGAAACTTAAAGTGAGACTGTTCCACATAGATGTGTGTCACCGGCCATCCTTTCATGGATCTGAGGCCCGGCGAATTCGATTTGATGGGTATTAGTTTTCCAACTAAATGTGATGACCTACATGAGGGGCTTTGATATTGAGGGTGTATACAAGGGAGTGATTATGGCCGGAGAGTTGAAGCTAGATACAGAGAGAAATTAGGTCAAGAGGCAGTGAAGGATAGTAAATAGTAATAAGATCAATGGATTTGAGTTTTCCATGGAGTTGTAGGGTTGATGGAGTTGGCGTGGAAAGAGTATGTTGTGATAGTGTCAGAGGGTAGACTGCTTGAAATTAGTATCATGGGTGAATTGTGTTAAAGTCTCCAAAATATCACCAGCAAGCTGTCAATAAAGCAAAACTAAGTTTATTAGAACTCACTACAGTAGGGAGAACGTGAACTTCATAGTCCCGGTCATGTTTCCAAAGGAGGAAGTCAGAAAAGAGCTTTAGAGGTGTAGGGCTGTGGGCTTAAGTTTTAAAGTGCGGTTTTCAAGGCTGGAAACTGAACAAAACTAGTGATACAATTGTTTAGAATTCATAGACAAAACAAGGGTTTTTGTTTGTTTGTTTGTTTGTTTTTTATTTGACAGAGATAGAGAAAGCGAGAGCAGGAACACAAGCAGCAGGAGTGGGAGAGGGAGAAGCAGGCTTCCTGCTGAGCAGGGAGCCCAATGCAGGGCTCGATCCCAGGACACCGGTCTCTTGACCTGAGCCGAAGGCAGACGCTTAACGACTGAGCCACTTAGGCACCCTGAGGGTGGGTTTTGAAGTAGGACTAGATAAGTAATTGTTGTAGGAAGATCTTTTTTTTTTTTTTTTTTTAACTCCTGTGAGCTAACTTAGGTAAAGGTATTAGTTGATTGGCAGGAATTTCCTGAAGAAAACAAAGCCATTTGTTGATATATAGTTGAGTCTTAACTCGGCAGAGTTGTGCTGAAACAAACAACACAGTCCTGTTGACAGTGGTGTTCTCCATTCCTAGATCTAATAGCAATGCCATCTCGATCATGTGACTGCAGTTCTAAGTTACAGTTAAACTAATGGCAAAGGCAGGATTCTATACTGGAGTGAGTAGCTGACAAAGAATAGAGGATTAAATCATTGGAGAAGTGGATTCAAGGAACCAAGGGAATATTAAAGTGACGGAGAACTAAGTCAAGAATGGTGTTAGTGATAGTCAGAAGCCATAAGTACTAAGGAATAAAGAAGACTAGGCATCAGTAAACATTAGGGTAAAGGACCTGATAACATGAGACTCAAAGCTGAGAAGTTGAGAAAGGAGGGAAGGAAAATGTCCTTAAAAGGACATTAAAAAGGGAGGGGAACTCCTTGAGCCATTTCTAGATCTTATGGTATTAGGGGTATACAAGAGCATAGTATTGACATCCTTTATAAAAGCGATAGGGAAGTGAAGTCCTAGAGGCATCTGAACAAAGCAGAGCCCTAAATCAAGCAGCTGAAATAGGGATCTAGTGTCAGAACCAAGAGCAGGAGGAGTATGGAGTTGGGAGGATGATGGAGAAGCTCAGTATTGAACTGAGACCTCAGGGCAGAGCTAACCAAAAGCAGAAAAAGGAGCCAATCTGAAGAGGCAGTAAAAGTTCCCTTTTCCCGGGAACCCCCTTACACTGTTGGTGGGAATGCAAGCTGGTGCAGCCACTCTGGAAAACAGTATGGAGGTTCTCCAAAAAGTTGAAAATAGAGCTACCATATAATCCAGCAATTGCACTACTGGGTATTTACCCCGAAGATACAAATGTAGGGATCCGAAGGGGTACATGCACCCTGATGTTTATAGCAGCAATGTCCACAATAGCCAAACTGTGGAAAGAGCCAAGATGTCCATCGACAGATGAATGGATAAAGAAGATATGGTATATATATACAATGGAATATTATGCAGCCATCAAAAAGAATGAAATCTTGTCATTTGCAACGACATGGAGGGAACTGGAGGGTATTATGCTGAGCAAAATAATTCAATCAGAGAAAGACCTGTATCATATGACCTCACTGATATGAGGAATTCTTAATCTCAGGAAACAAACTGAGGGTTGCTGGAGTGGTGGAGGGTGGGAGGGATGGGGCGGCTGGGTGATAGACATTGGGGAGGGTATGTGCTATGGTGAGCACTGTAAAGTGTGCAAGACTGTTGAATCTCAGATCTGTACCTCTGAAACAAATAATACATTATATGTTAAAAAAGAAGAAGAAGAAGATAGCAGGAGAGGAAGAATGAAGGGGGTGAAATCGGAGGGGGAGACGAACCATGAGAGACTATGGACTCTGAAAAACAAACTGAGGGTTCTAGAGGGGAGGGGGGTGGGAGGATGGGTTAGCCTGGTGATGGGTATTAAGGAGG
Source organism: Mirounga angustirostris (assembly GCF_029215605.1). NCBI lineage: Eukaryota > Metazoa > Chordata > Mammalia > Carnivora > Phocidae > Mirounga > Mirounga angustirostris. Next base: position 82,445,419 of record NW_026991720.1, on the reverse strand, counting down.
GCATGTTCTCCATGGAGCACTGGGTGTTATGCGCAAACAATGAATCATGGAACACTACATCAAAAACTAATGATGTAATGTATGGTGATTAACATAATGTAAAAAAAAAAAAAGTCTGGAAAAAAAAAAGTTCCCTTTTCCCATCATGTACTTGTTCAAAAAAAAAATTTTTTTTTAACTTAGAAATGTAAAGAGCAAGGTTAAAGATTCTTGAATTTATATCATGAGTCAACTCTCTGATTATGAAGTAAAAAGCTCATGCATATTAGAAATAATTCAAGATGTCCGTGAACAACTTGCCTATAGGTGAAACTGTCTTTTTTTGCTTAAATGTTCCATGTGATTAAGTAGAGGATGTGCTATCCATTTCCACCGAGAGCTACTAAGCTATCATTTGCCAAATGGAAAAGCACTTAGAGAAAATGATTAACAGTTGTGATGTGTGGTGGATGATGGGAGATTCTCATATCCATTATTATCTTTATGAATGCTTAACACAAATTAAACATTTAAAGGCTTTCTCTCTTCAAAACCATGTTCTCCACTCTATTTTGAAGCAAGAGTATGTTCCAAAAATATTTTTTTCTCAAATGGTTGGGAGAAAATTGGCTTAGCCCTCCCCCAAAAACAAAAACCAAACACCACACACACAAAAATAATTATATTTATGAATTATTAGTATATAACCTACAATCTAATTGTAAAGAGTACTAAAAACATTAACAAATTCAGTGTAAAAATATACAAACCAATACCCATTCATGATAAAAAAAACTCTCAACAAGCTAGGAATAGAAGGGAACTCCCTTAATATGGTAAAGAATATCTACCAAAAAAACCTAAAGCTGATGCCGTACTTGTGAGAAAGTAGAATTCCCACTAAGATAAGGAACAAGGCAAGGATGTCCCCTCTCAACAATCCTTTTCATCATACGGGAAGACCCAGCTAATGCAATAAGACAAAAGGAAATAATATCTGAGATGAAAAAGAAGGAAAATGTCTTTATAGATGACCTACTTGTCTATGTAGAAAATCCAAAAGAATGAAAAAAAAAAAAAAAAACCCTGAAGCTAATAAGCAATTATAATAAGGTTGCAGGATATTAGGTTAATCTACAAGTCTACAGCTTTTCTATATACCAATAAGGAACAATTGGAATTTGAAATTAAAAATATAATACCATTTACATTAGCACTAAAAAAAATAGGTATAAATCTAATAAAAATACGATATCTACAAGATAACTACAAAATTTGACAAAAGAACTCAAAACTAAACAAGTGGAGAAACCTTCCATGGTCACGAACAGGAAGAGTCAATATTGTTAAATATGTCAGTTCTATTTTGATCAAGTTTCAATGTAATCCCAGTCAAAATCCCAGCAAGCTATTTTGTGGATATTGCCTAACAGATTCTAATGTTTATATGGTAAGGCAAAAGACTTAGGATAGCCAACACAGTACTGAAGGAAAAGAACAAAGACAAAAGACTGGCAGCAGTGAACTTCAGGATTTAAATAAGGCTATGGTAATAAAATGTGGTATTGGCAAAAGAATAGACAGATTAATAGAACAGAATAGCCCCCAAAATAGGCACAAATACAGTTAATCTTTGTCAAAAGAGCAAAAGCAATTAATGGAAAAAGGATGGTCTTTCCAACAAATGATGCAAGAACAACTGAGTATATGGGACAAAAAAATAAGCTAGACCCAGATCTTACACCCTTCACAAAAATGAACTCAAATGGATCATAGGTCTGTTGTATTTAAAATTACATTCCTAGGGTTCCCTGTGTTGTGCATTCAGTAAGCTTCCGACTCTTGGTTTCGACTCAGGTCCTAATCTCAGGGTCATGAGGCCGAGCTCTGCATCGGGGTCCATGCTCAGGGCAGAGTCTGCTTGAAATTCTCCCACTCTCCTTCTGTCCCTTCCCCCCATGCGCTCTTGTGTGCGTGCACGTTCTCAAATCTTAAAAAAATAAACACCTAGAAATAACCTAGACAATCTGGATGGCCTTGGGTTTGGCAATGACTTTTTAGACACAACACCAAAGTCCTCTATAAAATAGAAGTTTTACTTAAAGAACTTCTCTGTGGAAGACACTATGAAGAGGATGAGAAGACCAATCAAAGCCTGGATTCTGTCACTTACTATGTTTCCTGGAGCAAGTCACTTAAGGAAAATTAAAGATTAAGAGTTTAATTGTAAAATGAGGATAATAGCATGACTTCTCATACAATTTTTGTAAAGATTAAACAAGATAATACCTGTATGTAGTTGTACCTAACATGGAGCACTGAGTGATATAAATTATCATGATTCCTATATTACAATTCTTCCTATGCCAATGATCTGTGAGGCATGTAAGGGAGCTTATCCCAAAGATACGCCTGAAGAATCACGTAGGAGTTAAAATGGGTCCATATCTTGGGGCACCTGGGTGGCTCAGTCGTTAAGCATCTGCCTTCGGCTCAGGTCATGATCCCGGTGTCCTGGGATCGAGTCCCGTATCGGGCTCCCTGCTTGGTGGGAAGCCTGCTTCTCCCTCTCCCACTCCCCCTGCTTGTGTTCCCTCTCTCACTGTGTCTCTCTCTGTCAAATAAATAAAATCTTTAAAAAAAAAATGGGTCCATATCTTAATAACTTGTTAGGAATATTTAAAGTATTTCCTTAAGTTTTGCAGGGACTGACCAGAAGGAAAGAAACTTGACTAAAAAGCACTTCTGTCCTTACCATGTTGTTTGTTTCATATCTGCTTTCAAATTTCAATAGCTGAATTTTTGTTTTCCTGACAAAGGTACTATGTAAAAAAAAAAAAAGGCAAAAGAATGCCACTATGCTGGTATTTAGCCACCATTTAGTAAAGGCCAGCTCCCGTGAATAAGGCCCTGCTCAAATGAACAAGAAGGCATTAACATTATCCCAAACTCTTCAAGGTCCTGGTTATACTTTCTTTGAGCACAATAAATAAATCCCATTCTGAAATTAGAAATGCATTGTTGCTATTTCCTTTATCTTTTGCCTTTTACAGATCAAATCTCAACATGTTTCTCACATGCATTTCTTAATTGTTTCCTTGTTTCAGTTACAGGGTTTAACACAAATAAAAGAAACTTGATACCATTAACAGCCTTTTCTGTGCCTTAAAAGTGATTTTGAATCTCTTCATGTATTATTGCACTTAATGGGTTACACTAACCTACCGAAAAAAGCTACCCTTTGTGGAATGTGTGTTTATGTGTACAAAAAGTAACTTTTTAGAATTTCTATTAACCCCAAACCTATAATGACTTTTAACTAGGGTTTAACTTCTTAACTAGGATGTTTCCTTACCATAAAATTTTTAAGAATAGCTTTAAGACAATGATGAAACTACATGAGCAAGATCTAATTGAGGGGTAAGATTGCTTTGGGAACTGTATGAGCTGTGGGTAGGAGAAAAGAGTGAGGTGATTGGAGGGGAAGCATGGGAGATTCTTATTGGGAAACACCTTTTTTTCTTTAAAATAGATCAAAATGACTATTTCTAAGGTAATTTTTAAAAAATTGAAACTAAAGACTCAAAATTTCAATGCTGGATTGTGAGATCAGCGCTTATATGTATTGCCATATTGGTGAACTCAAGGTAAGTCTAGTAAGGATGGGCTAACCTTTCATCCCAATCTCTTCTAAGGATCCTTGAGTACCTAGTAAATACAATGCCTTCAAGAGTTTTTTTCATAGAATCTAGGGCATTCTTTATAAATGTGCATGTGGCATTGCTTGAAAATTAGTTTCTCAGGAAGATCTGTTTCACTTTTAACAAAGGGTTTTTGTTAACTTTTTAAAGAGGAGAACTACAGTGCCCAATTATTAAGGAAGGACAGAAAAAAAACTCAGCCTTAGAAAACATTTTTTGGCTTACAGCAAGTGATACTGTATACTCCTTAAATTTGATAAATCCATAAAAGCTATTTCTCCTAGAGCCACTTTTGGACCTACTGTTAGCTTCTGAAGGGTTTCTGATTTTTTTAAATCATTTTTCTGCATTTATATCAAAGTGATGTTGCTTCTCGTTCTATGCATCTCACCATTAAAGGATATTCACTGTAATGGTACAGAAAACCAAAAGGAAACTGGCAACTAAAAATTCCTGGATGAAGATCCTGGATAACAGTTTTCTCACTTAAACCCACTTTATCTTATTTTAATTTAAAATTTTTTTTAAATTTTGAGAGAGAGCATGCCAGCGAGCAGGGGGAGGGACAGAGGGAGAGGGAGAGAATCCTGAAGCAGACTCCCCACTAAGCACAGAGCCTGACCTGGGGCTTGATCCCAGGGCCCTGAGATCATGACCTGAGCCAATATCAAGAGTCAGCCTCTTAACTGAATGAGCCACCCAGGCGCCCCTAAATATTTTATTTTAAATTTGCCAATAGCCTAGACCTACTTTAAGTTCATTTAGTTTGTAAAATACTAAAACAGTGTCACTAATACTTGAATTTTAAAATTCATAAGCATTCCAAATTTTCTTAGGAAAGTAACAGTATAAATACATCCTCAAAATGGACCTGGTTTGCCTATAACACGAGTGATGCCTTTGCAGGGAACATGCCTTCTCCAATGTGCCTGCACTTTTCCCTCCCTCCCCCGCTCTCCCTGAGTTAATTTGCCCAAAAATGCAGTGAGCTCTGCTTCAATAATTTCCACCCTGCATAGTAAATGAAAATTATCGGTGTAATGGGCAGGAATTTTGCCACCAATCGTCTATTCGTATCAGTTGGATTTGCGAAATGAAATTCCTGCATAGTCTAATGAGAATAATATGCTAAAAACCTCATTGAACTCTTCATGGAGACAGGCTTCACTAGACAAAGGACCTAAAAGCCTTGCTACTTTTCACACTCTGGGCCTTCTGATCAGTAGTGTGCATGGTACCAACAGGCCTGTATGCCCCTTCTTTTCACTTTGGGTTAGATGCATATTGAAAAAGAAAAATAGGGCCCATGTTCCCCTTATTTATCAGTAAGATGTATACGTAACTATTCCACTGCATAAAACTCTGGAAAATCAACATAATCCATGAATTTCTATCTTTAAAGTTGTGATGAATAACTTTATGTAGTTTACCATATTAGAAACTTCTATCAGACAATACATTTTTAATAGTAAAAAATGTTTCTGGGGCAAAAGAAAATATTAGCACAAAGGTCTAGATCCAGCAGGTATCCTCACAAAAATAGACAACAGCATTATCCAATGTGTTATATATTGTCCACTCTGTTTTATGCTCAGTGTATGTGAAATAAACTATCTTGTTGCGGAATTATACAATTGAAGATTTTAAGGACATTTTGGCAAAATTTGAAGCCTGCGTTTCTGCAACATTAGTAAGACTGAGAGATAAGTGAATTTGTGCCTGCATGTTAGGAAGTGTTTTAATAGCCCATACTTAATCACTTACTGAAATTACCCATTAATGAATCCTGAAAAAACCTCAAAACAATTACTTTGAAGTTACTCTGCTAAGTCCTTTAGGTCTATTTATAAAGCTGCAAACACAGTGTCTAGTAGTTGTCCTGAGTCTGTTGGGAGATAAAGACACATAAAACAAATGCTCGTGATCTAATATAGCACATACAAAGTACTGTTGAGATAGGGAATTAAATTTTTTGAATGTAGGAGATTCTAGATGAGTTATATTACATGGAGGGTGTTGTTCTATCACAAATGAAAAATAGGTGCTTCCTGAAGGTAGTAAAAACATTTCATCATTGAGTGACATGCATGTGTCATCAGCATGTGTCTTATGATAGGACAGCAACTTGAGGAAATCTTTCCAGGCATAGAAACAATATTTCCAAATTATTCAAACCAAACCAGGAGGGTAAAAATCATAAAAGTTGAAGATGATGAAATTACTAGAACAATAGTTTTTTGCCACAGAGTAACAGAATTGGCAATTAACCAACGAATAAATTAACAAATATTTTGCACACATTTCTTCCCATAAAATTATTTCGTAGTCACAACAAGCCTACAAAACAGGCAAAGCAGGAATCATGATCTCCCATGTAAGATAATAAAACTTAAGCTACTTCAAAGAAATTCACCAGATTCACGTGGGTAGTAAGTGACTAGTTAAGGACACATATGTGTCTCTTGTTATCAGAGGCAGCTACTTTCTACCACATCATGCCTCTTTTACCTATATCTCTCTTATCGATTCAAATTTCAAGGTGTGTGGAGAGCAAGAAAATATGTTCAAGACAGGTAAGTGAGAAGTGGAAACCCTACTTTACTTTGAAATGTATTGCAAAATCTCATATCCAAACCAGGGATGGTTCTTTGCGTAGATATGGAATGCAAGAGTAGAGTATGCTTCAGGATCAAAATGAGTCCCTGATAACTGGCCATGAAACAACCCATTTCCCTCTAAACAGAGAACCATAGAATTGGAAAACAGTAATTGTAACTGCATAAGGCCTTGAGTGTTTTCTTAATCTTCCTTCAGTGAACAAATTCATTTATCAGATTAGTCTTGCTGATACTCTCTTAACAGGCTTAGAAAGCCCAGCAGTGATGAGATCCAGTTCATAAACTGCAAGATACACTGAGGGTCTCAGTGATGGGCTATGAGTGAGCATTGGGAGGGCCACATTATGTCCCAGATTGGAGAAGGACAACCTAGCAGGGTATCTCTGAATGGGACCAGGGCATTATCAGGAACAAGTGCTGATGATAGAAAGGTGGAAGGTAGGTTGGAAAGAAAAGGCAAAGCTGGGCAAATGATGTTAGCTAAGTGATCTCATTTAGGTCCAACCACACAAGACATGAAAAATGAGTGTGGGCAATAGAGTATTATATTTTACGATCCTTTGCTCAGAATGTTCTTTGGGTTAAAGAAGCCATGAATCCATTATGCTTTGTTAGGTAAGCCGTAGTGGATAATGCCTGAAATCAAGCAATTGATTGTGAAATCTCCCTAGTATCATAGTTTCTCAAGTCAGACTAGAACCAAAGTTAGCAAGGGTTAACCAATGGATTGCTTTGCTGACAATGTACCTTTTAAGTCAAGCCACAAACACCATATTTTAAAAAAATAAAATAATGACAACTAAAAGGAAGTCAAGAATAGGTTGTATTTAGGAGCACCAATTTCTGAAGACTGCTTCCAGAGCCGATGGTTTCCAGAAAGGCTTAACAGTTGTGAGGAGGTTGGAATTGCTCTGACAACTTTCAGTGTCTGTTATTCTGCTTAGATTTAGGCTCAACGGGGCAACTGTTAAAAGCTTTGTCTTGGTATAAAAAAGTGAAATTCATTTATGCATTTATGAAACAAATATCTATTACTTAATAGCCAACAACATGCTAGGTACTGGGAATATGAAGAAAAAGAAAAGTTTTTATCTTTTTTTTTTTTTTTTTTAAAGATTTTATTTATTTATTTGAGAGAGAGAGAGAGAATGAGAGACAGAGAGCATGAGAGGGAGGAGGGTCAGAGGGAGAAGCAGACTCCCTGCCAAGCAGGGAGCCCGATGCGGGACTCGATCCGGGGACTCCAGGATCCTGACCTGAGCCGAAGGCAGTCGCTTAACCAACTGAGCCACCCAGGCGCCCGAAAAGTTTTTATCTTAAATGAGTTCATAGTCTAGTGAGAAAATAAGCACATAAATAATCGCTAAACCACATAGTAGGTGCAGCAATGGGTCACGACTAATCTGTAAATGCACAGGGCTTGAGAAAACACAGACATAGCCACCTAATCCAGCCTAACTGGGAAGGGCAGTTTTCCTGGAGGGTAATGTACTGGAACTGAGTCTTATAAAATGAATAGGTATTACTGCAACAGAGAGGAGGGAGAGAGGAACTCCCTTTACACAGATGCCCTATGGAAGGAGTAATCTTTGCAGCAATGGGCATGTTACCATTGATGTTCGCTGCTGGTTAAGCAAGAAGTACCTTAATTTCAAAACACTGAACACAGGCCACAGTTGAAATTCTTGCTTTTAGAACCAGATGCAAACAAGGAAATAGGAAATAGAAGAATCTATACATATCTTTCAATGATTATTTTGATGATTTTAACTTTACTTTAGAATAAACTTCATTGTGACTTTGAAGTTACATGACTGAAGGCTATCTCAAATAGCCACTGAATTTTCTTGTTTAAATGCAATATATTTAATCTGCACTGCCATGTTCATTGCAACATTATTCACAGTAGCAGAGGTATGGAAGCAACCTAAGTGTCCATCAATAGATAAATGGATCAAGAAAATGTGGTATACATATACAGTGGAATATTATTCAGCCTTATCAAAGAAGAAAATCCTGTCGTCATCAATAAAATGGATGAAACTGGTCAGCAATATGCTACATGAAATAACCAGGCAGAAAGCCAAATACCGCATGGTATCACTTAATATGTGGAATCTGAGGGTGGAGGAAATGGGGAGAGGTTGGTAAAAGGCTACGAAGTTTCAGCCATAAGATGAATACGATTTGAGGGTCTACTGCATGACATGATGACTGTAGTTGATAACACTGAACTGTATAACTGAAATTTGCTAAGAGTAGAACTTAAATGTTCTCACATACAAAAAGATAAAATGGGAGGTGATGGATGGGTTAATTAACTCGGGGAATCCTTTTGCAGCTTATATGCACATAAAACCCTCATGTTGTACACTTTAAATATCTTATAACTTCATAAGGTTGATGGAAAAAACCTTAAACTAAATACAGAATACCTAGGAAACTCATAACTAAAATAATTTTAGCCATCCAGGAAAACTTACAGTAAAAAATTATAAAAGAATGTTATTTGGGGGTGCCTGGGTGGCTCAGATGGTTAAGCATCTGCCTTCGGCTCAGGTCATGATCCCAGGGTTCTGGGATCAAGTCCCACATTGGGTTCCCTGCTAGGCGGGAAGCCTGCTTCTCCCTCTGCCTCTCTCTCTCTCTCTCTCTGACTCTCATGAATAAATAAATAAAACATTTTTTAAAAATGTTATTTGATCAAGTCATTCAAGGAGTATTTTCTGAGAAGGTATATATCTTACAAGTATATATTTTATACTTTCCTTGTAGTTACTAGCACTCTGGAATAAATGAGAATAGTTTGGCAGAATGCCCAGAGGCAGAAACTAGCAAGTGCTTTAAAAAATAATGCCTTGGGGCACCTGGGTGGCTCAGTCGGTTAAGCGTCTGCCTTTGGCTCAGGTTATGATCCCAGGGTCCTGGGATCGAGTCCCGCATCGGGCTCCCTGCTCAGCGGGAAGCCTGCTTCTCCCTCTTCTACTCCCCCTGCTTGTGTTCCCTCTCTCGCTGTCTCTCTCTCTCTCTGTCAAATAAATAAATAAAATCTTTAAAAAAAAAATAATGCCTTAAAAATGTAACTCCTCATTGTCATGTCACCCTCTGCCACTCTACATTCCACATTTGAACTTGGGCACTTTACACACCATACCCTATATATGCCACCACAAACCTGTTCACCCTTCACGCATCCACTCCTGGCTCCTTCTGCTGAGTATTCCCCTCTCCCCACTCCCTGGTGACTCAGAATAAATTGTACCATATCTTGGTTTCTACTCCTGCATATGTGGCAGTGTTATTCACCATCATTCGTTTATATGAACACTTTTGGGATTGGAGTATCGGAGTTGTTAATTTGTTAATATAATTATTTTGATTAAAGTTGATCACTCCAATTGTGTTTAATATATTCAAATCACTGTTCCTACTTTAAAAGGAAAACTAGAAATCTTAATGTACCTTAAAAACCTAACATCTATCAGAATTGATGTTAAAGTGTTGTTTCTCCTTGGAGTCAGTGAGATCCTATGAGGCAGTGGGACCCTATTAAGAGATCATCTCCTTGAGAACTTGTAGGGAAATTAAAAACTCTTGAATTTTTCCAAGGTGTGAAGCAATATAAATACCTCACTGGCTATAGAACAACAGCAAACACTAGAGTTTACCCAGCAGTTTCTTGGCTGGTAGTAATAGAAGTCTAATTCTGGAGAGCATTAAAAGCATTTGAGAATAGTGATGCTGGAATAAAATGCGTAGCTAGATCAGTATCACAATTACTAGAAGGAAACTGAATTAATGTGAACAATTAACACAAAACACTGTCCCAACTTATATTTTTTCACCTTTCTTTTTTTAATTTTTTTTTTTAAAGATTTTATTTACTTATTTGAGACAGAATGAGAGAGAGAGAGCACATGAGAGGGGGGAGGTTCAGAGGGAGAAGCAGACTCCCCCCGGAGCAGGGAGCCCGATGCGGGATTCGATCCAGGGACTCCAGGATCATGACCTGAGCCGAAGGCAGTCGCTTAACCGACTGAGCCACCCAGGTGCCCCATTTTTCACCTTTCTTTGTGGGGTACTGTGCTATTGTCCTCACTAGATTATGGCTTGGGAGAATCACGCCCATTGCAAGTGCTCAAAAGCCATTGGCCCAAACTAACCAGAAGGCAGAGGACAAGGGAGCCTATTGATGGAGCTCATTTCTCTAGCCCTAGGAGTGCAGAGCAGAGTGGAGAAGGGTGAAGAGAAAATATAGAGTCCCATTCCATAGAAAAGCTAGCAAGCACTGGCGTGTTTATATACATTTTTTAAGTATATGTATTCTACATTAAGCTTCTTAAAAATTATTTGCTAGGCTTATTTGAGGTGGGAAGGCTCTTGACTAAGGATTTCTGAGCTAGAGGGTGGCCATATTTGTAATTTACCCTTTAAAATGAGGTGGAAAACATTTAAATGCTCAGTACATTTCACAGACTTAAGCTAATCTGTTTAGATGGCATCTTTTAAAATTTTTATTTTTTAAATTATTTTAAGTTGCCAGTAAAATATTTGAGATGGAAAGATCTATATTGACCAAGGTAAAATGAAGAGATACTGTTTTACTGCTCTGTACTTTGCAGAGTTTTGCCTAAATGGATTTTTAAGTATGTAGTATCAAATCTGAGAAACATTCATGTTTTCCTCATATTTCTATGTCCATTGTAACCAGAAAAAGTAAAAACAGCACCTGGTTAATTTCATACCTGGTTGCACATAAGAGAGCGTGGTTTCTTTCTTTTTCTTTGTTTTTCCCATGAAAGAGTTTTAATCAAAGGGATAATTTAAAAAGAACTCACTAAAGGTTTTTTTTTTTTTAATATGACTATGGAGTACATCTCCGTTCTTACACATATTAGCAAAAAGAAGATGTAAAAGATCTATCTAAAAAGTGCCTTTGATTAATTCATCAGATTAGCAAGTTTTAAAATAACATTTGCTTTTTTTCCCCTTCCTGAGTAATTATAGCTCACATGCTTAATTTTGACTTGATAGAGTGATAGAGTGTGGCTGGCTATATAGACAGAAATGGTGTTTTGATATTTTAGCAGAATATATAAAAGTACCTATAGAAATGCTAGTTCCAAAGAATATCGCTCTGTAGTGGTTTTTAAATTCTATTAAATTATATACCAATCTTCTGTATTATGCTATCCTTGCCTAGTAGGGAAAAAATGGCATAATATTCTTTTTTGATAAATAACTACAATAATTATTTGGGAAATATACAAAATAGAGATGCCTTATGCAGATTCCATTTAAACACAAATGGTATTTGACAATAATGTCAGTGTTCATTTTTTTTGTTTTATTAAGAAATAATTGACATACATTAATGTATAAGTTTAAGGTGTACAGTACAGTGTGATAGTTTGGTTTACATATACTGTGCAATGATTGCCACAGTAGGTTCAGCTAACATCCATATTCCCATACAAATATAATAAAAAATATTTTCCTCTTGTGATGAAAACTCATAGGATTTACTCTCGGCAACTTTGCTACATATCATACAGCAGTGTTAACTATATTTACCATGTTGTACATTATATCCCTAGTACTTATTTATCTAATAAGTAGAAGTTTGTACCCTTTGACCACATTCTTCTAATTTCTTCTATACCTACCATCTGCCTCTGTCAACCAGGAGTAGTCTGAGCTCTTTTTCTATCTTTTTCTGTGAGGTTTTTTGTTGTTGTTGTTATTTAGATTCTATATGCAAGTGAGATCATATAGTATTTGTCTTTCTCTAACTTATTAGACTTACCAGAATGCCTTCACGTCCATCCATGTTGCAAATGGTAAGATTTCCCCATTTTTTATGATTGAATAATATTTCATTGTATATATAGCACAGCTGCTTTGTCCAGTCATCCATTGATGGACACTTAGGTTGTTTCTATGTCTTGGCTATTGTAAATAATACTGCTATAAACATGGAGGTGCAGATCTTTCCAGTTAGTGGTTTCATGTCTTTTGGATGTATTACTAAAGTGGATCGTTAGATCATACGGTAGTTCTATCTATAATTTTTGAGGATCCTCCGTTGTGTTTTCCATAGTGACTACAGCAATTTACAGTCCCACCAACAGTCCATGGGAGTTGCCTTTTCTCCACATCCATACCAACATTTGTTATCTCTTACTGACAATGGTCATTCTAACAGGTGTTAGGTGATAACTCATTGTGGTTTTTATTTAGTATTTCCTTAGTGACTAGTGCTATTGAATATCTTCTCATGTACCTGTCGATCTTTCATATCTTCTTTGGAGAAATGTGTTTCAGGTCCTTTGCCCATTTTTTCAACTGGGCTATTTGTTTTCTTGTTATCGAGTTTTCTTGTTTATTGAGTCCTTTGTTTTCAATATTAATCCCTTATGCGATGTATGGTGTGCAAAAATTTTCCCCCATTCCACAGGTTGTCTTTTCACTTTGTTGATTTTTTTTTTCCTATGCAGAAGCTTTTTAGTTTGATATAGTCTTACTTGTTAATTTTTTTTATTTTGTTGCTTGTGCTTTAGGTATCATATCCCTAAAAATCATTACCAAGACCTATATCCATGTCAGGAAGCTTTATTCCTATGTTTTCTTCTGGGAGTTTCATGGTCTCGGATCTTACATTTAAAAAACTTTTAATCCATTTCAAGTTAAATTTTGTGAGTGCTGTAATATCGGTCCAGTTTCATTTTTTTACACATGGCTATCCAGTTTTCCCAACACCATATATTGAAGACATAGTTCTTCTACATTGATTATTCTTGTCTCCCTTGTCAAATACTGACTGTATATCTGTGGGTTCATTTCTGTGCTCTAGATTCTGTCCCATTGGTCTGCTTCTCTGTTTTTACACAAGTAAAATATATATATATTTTATATATATATATGTTCCATGAGCAGAGTGGAGTTATGTTTTGATGACTATAGCCCTTTGATATACCTTGAAATAAGGAAGTGTGATGCCTCCTGCTTTGTTCTTCTTTCTCATCATTTCTTTAGCTATTCTGCATCTTTTATGGTTCCATGTAAATTTTAGGAGTGTTTTTTCTATTTCCATAAAAAAATGACATTGGAATCTTGATAGGGATTTCATTGAATCCGTAGATGAATTTTAGTAGTATTGACATTTTAACAATATTAATTCTTCCAAGTCACGAACACAGGATACCTTCCTATTGGCATCGTCTTCAGTTTTGTTCATCAAAGCCCTGTAGTTTTCTGAGTAGAAATTTTTTACTTTAGTTTTTATTTCTAAGTATTCTGTTGTTTTTAATGCTATTGTAAATGGGACTTATTTTTTTATTTTGCAGAAAAATCGTTAGCATTTAGAAAAACACTACTGATTTTGTATGTTAATTTCACTGAAACTTAACTGAATTCATTGATTAGATCTAATAGTTTTTTGGTTGAGTCTTTAGAACTTTTTATATATAAAATTAAGTTGTCTGTAAATTTTATTTCCTCTTTGCCAAATCTGATAACTTTTATTTCTTAATCTTGCCTGATTGCTCTAGCTAGGGTTTCTGTTACTATGCTGATTAAGAGTAGTGAACATGAGCACCCTTGTATTGTTCCTTCTCTTAGAGGAAAACCTTTCAACCTTTCCTCATTGAGTCTGATGTTAGCTGTGGGCTTACTGTATATAGCCTTTATTATGTAGAGGTATCTTTTAATTCTTTTAAACCTCAGTTGTTAAAAAGTTTTTATCGTGAATAAATGTTGAATTTAGTCGTGTTTTTTCTGTGCATATTGAAACAATAGTATAATCATTTTCTTTTATTCTATTAATGTGATGATCACATTGGTTGAATTGCAAATGTTGAACCGTCTTTGCATCCTGGGGACAAATCCCACTTGATCATGGTGTGTGATCATTTAATGTGCTGCTGAATTCACTTTTGTTCAGTTTTTGCATCTATATTCATCAGGGATAATGGTCTGTAGTTTTCTTTTCTAGTAGTGTCCTTTTCTGGTTTTGGTATCAAGATAATGGTGGCCTCATAAAATAAGTTTGGAAGTATTCCCTCCTCTCTGACTTTTTAAAAATGCTCAAGAAAGATTGTTTGTTAATTCTTCTTTAAATGTTTGGTAAAATTCACCAGTGAAGTCATCTGGGTCTGGAGATTTTTTGATTACTGATTCAATCTAATTACTAGTAATTGGTCTATTTAGATTTTCTGTTTCTTTCTACTTTAGTCCTGGTAAGTTGTATGTTTGCAAGAATTTTTCCATTTCTTCCAGGTTGTCTTCTTTGTTGACAGGCTCTTAAGATCCTTTGTATTTCTGTGGTATCATTTGTGATGTCTCCTTTTTCATTTATCTTTTTAGATAAAAAGATACATTATCTTTTTAATTTATGGTCCCTTTTTCCCTTGGTTAGTCTAGCTATCAATTTGCGTATCTTTAAAAAAAAACTCTTAATTTAAATAATATTTTCTGTTTTTATGTTCCCTATTTCATTTATTTCTGCTCTAATCTTTTTTTCTTTTTTCTGCTAAGTTTGAGTTCACTGTGTTCTCCTTTTTCTAGTTCCTTAAGGCATAGCGTTGGGTTGTTTGGGACTTTCTTCTTACTATAGAAGTATATTGCTATAAACTTTGCTCTTACAGTTGCTTTTGCTGCATCCCACAAGCACTAGTATGTTGTGTTCCCATGTCATTTGTCTCAAGAAACTTTATTTCCTCTTTAATTTCTTCTTTGACTCATTGGTCATCCAGGAGAGAATTTAACTTCCATGTACTCATGAATTTTCTAGTTTTCCTCTTGGTAATGATTTCTAGTTTTATGTTATTGTGATCAGAGAAGACACTTGGCATGATTTTAATCTTCTTGTATTTGCTAAGAGGTATGTTGGGCCTAACACATAATCCATTCTAGAAAATGTTCCATGAGCACTTGAGAAGAACATGCATTATTCTGTTGTTGGATAGAATGCTCTGTATATGTCTATCAGGTCCTCTTGGTCTATAGCATTGTCCAAATATGCTGTTTACTTATTGATTCTCTGATCTATCTATTGAGAGTGGAGTATTAAAGTCCTCAACTATTATTGTATTACTGTTTGTTTCTTCATTTAGTTCTGCTAGTTTTTGCTTTATATATTTAAATGCTCCAATATTAGGGACATAAATATTTACCATTGTGATATCTTTTTCATATATGGATTATTTAATGCTATTCTCTGGCTCTTTTTTCCATTTTCGGTTTAAAGTCTGTTTTGTCTGATGTAAATGTAGATACCCCTGTTTTTTTGGTTACTATTTGCTTGAAATGTCTTTTCCATCTCTTCATTCTCAGTCTATATGTGGCTTTTAAGCTAAAATTAGTCTCTTGTTGGCAGCATATTATTAGATCTTATTATTTTATTCATTCAGCCATTCCATAACTTGTAAATGGAAAATTCTGTTTACATTTAAAGTAATTGTTGATAGGCAAAGGCTTATGATTGCCATTTTGTCCATTATTTCTTGGTTGTTTTGTAGATTTTTTTTTTTTTTTTATCCTGCTGTCTTTTGGTGTGTTTTGATGTCTTTTGGTATCCATTGCTTTGACTTTATCATGTTCTTTCTTGTAAATACTACAAGATCTTCCCCTTGAGATTACCATGTGGCTTTCATAAAATATCTTGAAATGATAACACCCTTTTTTAAACTGATAACAACTTTAATAGAATCTGTATACTTTACACTTTTATATCTTCTCCCTCTCTATTTTAGGTTATTGCTATTAACCATAACTACAAGAATCTGATTGTAGTTACACATATAAAAAGCTTGTAAATGGTATTTTACTATATTTAAACTTTCAAACTAGAGTTGTAAGTGAATTATGTGCCACTATTACCATATTGCAGAATGTAATTATGACTATATTTATACCAATACCACTGAGATTTACACTTTTTTTTCATTTTTTAAAATTTTATTATGTTATGTTAATCACCATACATTACATCATTAGTTTTTGATGTACTGTTCCATGATTCATTGTTTGTGTATAACACCCAATGCTCCATTCAATATGTGCCCTCTTTAATAGCCATCACCAGGCTTACCCATCCCCCCACCCTCCTCCCCTCTAGAACCCTCAGTTTGTTTCCCACAGTCCATAGTCTCTCATGGTTCATCTCCCCCTTCAATTTACACTGTCTTTTAATGTTTTTATGATATTAATTAGTATTCTTTCACTTCCACTCAAGAACTCCCTTTGGCATTTTTGGTAAGGCTGGTGGTAATGAAATCTATCAGCTTTTGTTGGTTTGGGAAAGTCTTTATCTCTCCTTCACTTCTGAAGGACAACTTCACCAGGTATAGAATTCTTGGTTGACAGTTATTTTCTCTCAATATTTTGAATATGTTATCCCCTTCTTTCTAGCCCTGAAAAATTTCTGTTGAGAAGTCTTCTGATAGTCTTATGGGATTTCTCATGTATGTAAGTTCTCTTTCTGCTCTTAAAATTCTTTGTCTTTGATTTTTGACAATTATAATGTGTCTTGGTTTAGACCTGTTTGGGTTCAATCTATTTGAGATTTTTTAGGCCTCATGGATCTTGATGTCCATTTCTCTCTGGAGACTTGAAAAATTCTCAGCCATTATTGCTTTAAAAATACTTTCTATCCCTTTCTATTCTCCTTCTGGAATTCCCATAATGTGAATGTTTCTTTCATTGTGTCTATAATTTCCATAGGCTTTCTTCATTCTTTTTTGTTCTTTTTGCTCTTCTGACGGAGTATTTTTTTCTAATGTCCTATCCTCCAGATTACTAATTCTCTCTTCTGCATGGTCAAAATTATTTTTGAAACTCTCTATTGAATTTTTCAATTACTGTATTTTCCAACTCTAGGATTTCTGTTGGGTGGTTTTTGATGATTGCTTCCCCCCCCCCCCCCCAACTGCTCATTTGGTCATGCATTATTTTCCTAATTTCATTTAGCTGTCTGTTTTTGTGCTCTTGTACTTCACTAAACTTCCTTAAGTGTATTACTTTGGATTTTTTGTTTGACAGTTCATATATCTCCATTTTTTTAAGATCAGTTATTAGAGTCTTACTAGTTTCTTTTGGTGCTATTATACTTACTTGATTCCTTATGTTGAGGAGTACACATTTGAGTGACTGGGCTCCTGTTCCAGATTTTGCAGTTTTGTTTTGGCAGACTGATTTCTTCACCAGTCAGTTCAGTTTGGGTTTCTGGGTTGCTAATAACATTCTTGAGCAGGTGGGCCTGTTTCTGTCACTTTTGGAATGAGGCAACTGATTGTGCTCTGAGGACAGGAATGGGAAAGAGTACCAAGGGCTCTTACCAAGAATAGTTGGATAGAACTGCTGGCTTTGTTCCCGACCCATGTGAGGCTGTAGGATATGTCCCAAGGTTGACAGGATTGTATGGTCAGGTCTTACTAGATGATCAAGACTGGGTATTATATTAATTAGTAGATGGGGCTATGAATTAGCTTTCCTATGATGGGACCCAGGGCCTTTACAACACATTTTTAGGGACCTTGAATCAGGCCAGAGTGCATACTGAATTCCCTGGTCAGTTGAGACCACCAGTTTTGCTTTGCAAGGGGGCTGTACTCTCCGTTTAAGTGCCATTGTACTTAGGGCTATTGAATGGGTTATGCAGCTTCCTGTGTGCTCTGGTTAGGTTCTCTGTTCCCAGACAGGCTGAAAGCTGTATTCAGTGGTAAGTGGGGCTATGAGTTAAATTCCCTGCTTGGGAGCAGCAGGAGAAGCAGCTCTTAAGCCAATAAAGCTCTTTATGTGTTGCCTTAATTAAAGCCAACACACACCCCAAGTTCCATGACTGAATAGAGCCACTGGCTTTGTTATAAAACTGTCAGCTCTGCCACCTGCCTCTTGACTTGAGTGCTTCTGGGCCACACAGCTTCCAGGAGTTGTTACTAGCCCTTCTGGTCAGAGGGGGCTGGAAGATACTCTCCACAGTGTGTGGAGAGTATGTTTCAACTACCTTGCTTGAGTGGGAGGGCTAAAGGGCTTCTCCAGAGCTACTCTTAATTTCCCAAACAGGCTCTCCAGTTGGGAGAGCCTGGGAGCTACACTCATCCTTGGCTGAACATTAACTCTTCTGCCTGTGCTTCCCATGAGAAGCCTCCATGCTTGGTACAACTGGCTTTGCTCTGGGGGTGATCAGTTCTGTCTGCCTGCCTCTTTACTCAAGTGCCACTGGACTGCACTGCTTCCAGGAGTTGTTGCCAGCCCTTTCAGTGAGATGATGCAGGAGGACGCTCCACAGCAGATGGGACTGTGATTCAGCTCCTTGTCTGGGCATGGGCAAACCAGGATCTGGGGCTGGCAGAAGTCCTTGTTTGATTATCCAAATTAGGCACCTGTGTGCCACACCAAGTTCCCTAATCAGAGTGTACCCCCTGATCTGGTATTGTAGATGAGCAAAACCACTGGGTAGGATTACTACTTGGGCACTGTGCGTATGAACTCAGTCTGCCAAGATCCATATGTTGGTTGTGGCAAGCCCCTTCTCTCTCACAGTCAGATTCCCAGTGTTTGAACCCTGCAGATTCCCTTACGATCCCTGTAGTGCAAGATCAGACAGAGTAGGGGTTCCCAGAAAGCAACCTACAATGTCAGGGAAGCTCACTAACTTCCCAGGTTCTCTTTTCTCACTGAAGGAATGGAAGACTTGGGGGAGATCTCTTTCTGTCATGTTGTGCTGGCCTGGGGGGGTGATAGTGCCTTTCTTGAACCATTTCCCTTACCCTTCTAATGCCATCTGTCTTGGTCTCTGTTATGGAGGGGTGCTTCAGCCTCTGCCCATGTTCTAGGATTCTGTCATTGCTGTCTTTTCAATAGTTGCTAGATGTTCTTCCTGTAATGGGGAACAATGTCAGGAACAACCCTCGTCACCATCTTGGTGATGTCACAGCATTTATCTTTGATCAAAAGATCTAGCTACCCAGTACTATTTAAAACAAACAATAAACATCATAAAACCTGAAACTAATATAACACTGTATGTCAACTATACTGGAATTTAAGACAATAAAATGAAAAATAAATGTCATATAAAATGATTTGTTCTAGATAACCACTCTATTTGTTTAATTCATATTTATGATCAATTGTTATACAAGATTCCAGGTAATGCATATTGATGAGATAGATGTAATACAGTAAATTTATATATTATTTTTTAAAGTACCATGTAATTGGGTGGATTTGAAATTTGCAACAGCTGTCTGGTTTTACTAATCCTTGAAAATTTCAAAAGGGAAAAATGAATAAAATATAGCTACAGATGACACAAACATCTAGATGTCACTGTTTGAATATCAATAATTTATAAAGCTTCCTGAATAAAAATAAACATTAGAATTATTTCCATTTTATATCTCTTCTCAGTTTACCCTTTCATATAAGTGCTAGCAATCAAAAGGTAAGCAGTAATCCATATTCTAGACTATTAATTAAGGAGAGAGAGGTGAGGGGGAAAGGGAAGAGGGAGAGGAAGAGAGAGAATCTTAAGCAGGCTCCATATCCAGCACAGAGCCCAACACAGGGCTCGATCTCACAGCCCTGAGATCATGACCTGAGCTGAAATCGAGAGTCAGACACTTAACCAACTGAGCCACCCAGGCACCCCTATTCTAGATTATCAATAGGTATGTCAGCTATTTGATATTTTATATAAGCCTATAGAGGTGTATTAAGCCCTGACACAGATTATAGATACCATATTAAGAGCTCAAGTTCTTTGGTCTGTACTTTTGCCATATTGTCACTTCTGGATGAGAAAAGTATTTCATTAATACCCGGAGTTTTTCTAATTTATATTTTCGTTTAAATATATTCATTACAGTAATTGTACTACATTTATTTAAACTGCAAATAAACATACCCTTTAAGCAGTTTCATTCCCAGAACTTAGTCAAAAGAAGAAAAAAAACTATCAATACATAAAGTTACAGGAGATGATAATTGTTACCATGATATTTTGTATTAACAAAAAATTTTGAAAATAAGCTAAATGTGTACCAATCAGGGAATGTTTTATACATCATGGTGTAGGCATTGCTTAGTCTGTTTCTTCAGAGGTGCAGATGGCAAGGATGTCATTAGGGAAAGTGCATATAGGAGGGAAAATTGTAAGGGAGCCAAATAAGACTGTGCGAGCCATCAGGCTACAAAGCAAGTCTGACTCCAGGAAAGAGAGAGGGAGAGATTGGATGGAAGCATCATAGACTGCCATGTAGCCTAAGGTAGGTTTGGCAAAGCCATCAGTCTTGCAGCCAAAGTCAGCCATCAGAGGAGCCCATGTCTAGCAGGAATAGATTAAACTATCCTTGCCACCCTTGGTCATTGGCTGGGAGAAGCTTGTGGGACACCTGGCCTTGTGCAAAACATGGTGATGAATTTCAGATAGTTACTAGGGCTTTTGGCCAATTACACCTGCTGTAGCTGGTGGACTACAGCCACATTCTCATGGCCATCACAAGCATCCCATGCTATGAACCTATAAAAAACAAGAACATAATGACTTGGAATATGGATTTATTGGAAGGATTTCTATAATAAGTAAAAATAAGTTACATAATAATATGTAATGACCTCACTGAAAACTATATGTGTGACATTTCCATAGCTTCTCATAAAGTAGAACCATATAATAACCAAGAACAATTAAAAACCTATTTTAACTAACATGTGGAAGAAAGAGAACTAAAAATAATGCTGATGACAGATATCAGTCATCAGAGATAGAAATGTCCTACCCCTTATAGGTATAGTTTTTCACCAGTTTAGTTTTTCAAATCTTTCAAAGATGACTTTTAGCCTGGAAATCTTCTTAGACCCACCTCCTCCTCCTTCCCCTCTTTGTCAGTTCTCTGCTCTTCTTCCCAGGGTCTCTACCATATGTTCCTTCGCACTTTTCTTTTTCATCTCCCTTTATTTCCACCATCATGTCTCTATTAAAATAGAAATTCATTCTTCATTCATTTACTTATTCATTTCTTTTTCTTTTTCCTCCATTTATTTTTAAATGTGGGAAATTTACTTACGTGTGGACTGAATGGGCCAATGACGCCTAAAAGCTAGTGTTTGTGTAATAAACATGTGAACTCTGACCTTTCTTTTGTTAGAAATGTTTTGTGTTTTGGGGGTTATTTTGTAAAATTTCTTATTGAAGAAGAAAATAACAAGAATAATGAAGGAGGATGTCCAGACCTTTAAAGTTGGAATCCCTGTGGATATAAATACTGACAACCAGTAGAATGAGTATCTGTTTCCAAGAGTCTCTGAGGGACTTTGGAGTTCAGGTGAAAAATCTTTTCCTTTCTTTCTTTTTTTTTTTTTTTTTTTAAGAGGCAAAAGGCAAGTATCCCTTCTTGTACGTGAGTCCAACACAGTCGTGTCTCCAAGTATTAGTACATTAGAGAGCTGAAGTAGACAGAAACTTTGATACAGACACCAGTGAGCCCTAAAGCAATGCACATTCCTTTAAATTGGGGGCAGAAGACATTTTATCAACTGAGAGCAACACAGCTGGGTGCCACTGCATGACTGTAATCTGAGAGACCCATTTATAATCAAGAGAGGGATCATAGAAATTGTGGACATTTTTTCCTGGTAGTAATCTGACTAGACGTGTTCTCTCAGGCTGCTGAATATAAAGAAAATCTAGCATGATCCCATCTCAAAGTCTACCTTTCCAAGTTTATCTCCTTGCTTTTGTTTAACTATTTACAATACAAACTGAAGAATTTACAATTCCCCAGGTAATTCCCAGTTTACCTACCTTTATGACTGATAATACCATGTTCTCTATTGGGGTCCATCTTTGCATCTACAAACACTACTCAACCTTCAGGGTTCAGCTCAGAAATTACCCACACCCTTGCTACTTGGAGTGGTTCCTGAACCAGCCGCATCAAGGGATACGGAATAAATGCAAAAGCCCAGTCTTCAGTCCACATCCCAACCTTCTAACTCAGATTAATAAGATCCTCAGGCGATTCATAAGCACATTTGAGTTTGAGAAGTGCAGTCTTACACTAAAAAGGCTTTTTGCCTTTCTTCGATCTAAAATAACCTTTTCCTGGTGTCTGAAGACTGCACATGTATTTTCTTTTTAGTGCTTCTCCTATCTCGAAATGATCATTCTCAACTTGTCTTTAGGCCACAGCTGATCCCTAAGACTTTTTGTGGAGACTGGAGTCTTCCAAAACTGGAGTCTGCATTTACAAATCAGGAGATTTCCTATTTAGAAACTGTACTTTAGGTTTAGTGATGGTGGTGGCGGTAGTTTTTAGAAAAATCAGAATGTCTAGAAACGTGGCCAGAGCAGCTAGAATGGCTGCTCGGGGACAGTGTGTCTTTAGCCAGGCTTGTGTTTCCAGTGGGCCACAGTCCCCACCACATTCGAATGTGCCCTGATTGACTGGCAGCTTCAGTCCTTTCTGTTGCCTGCTTCGCCTCTGACATTTGAGTTGGCCCCAGATGCATGCGCATGGACCTGGAGCTCCTGCCTGGAGGAAAGGCAAGTCTTTGTCCTGGTCAATATCCTGGTTCTAGCAAATATCCAAAAAGTTCCTATTAAATCAGTGTTACTGTGTTACATAAACATGTTTTTAAGGTGATATAAAACAGCACACGACCACAAAAAATTTACAACCTAGTTGTGACCTTAAAATTACATTTGACGCCAAATGCTAATGAGGCTGCTAAGAACCTCCATCGTTCCTACAGTGCTGGTGGGGTAGAAAACGGAACAGTTCCTCTGGAAATAGTTTGGCAGTTTCATATAAAACTAACATGTCCTTACCATATGCCACCCGGCAACCGTGTTCTTGGCTATTTGTCCCAGGGGGATGAAAACTTATGCTCACCCAAAAGCTGTACGGGAATGTTCATAACAGCTTTAGTCACAATAGTCCAAAACTGGAAACCGTCTAAATGTCCTTCAACTGGTGAATGAGTAAAAACCTGCTAAGCCCACACCTTAAAATACTATGCAGCAATAAAAAGGAATACCATAGTGAAAAATGCAAGAACTTGGTTGGCTCTCAAGGGATTTATGCCTTGTGGGAAAAAGCCAGTCAAAAAAGGTTGCATACTGGGGCACCTGGGTGGCTCAGTCGGTTAGGTGGCTGCCTTCAGCTCAGGTCATGATCCCAGGGTCCTGGGATTGAGCCCCACATTGGGCTCCCTGCTCTGCGGGAAGCCTGCTTCTCCCTCTCCCACTCCCCCTGCCTGTGTTCCCTCTCTGTCAAATAAATAAATAAAATCTTTGAAAAAAGGTTACATACTGTATGATTCCATTTATATATTTTTGAGATAAAATTATAGAGATGGAGAACATATTAATGGTTGTCAGGAATTAGGGGAGGGGAGGGTGTGGTATCAAAGAATAGCACAAAGGGAGATTGATGGTTATGGAACAATCCTCTATTTTGGTGGTAGTGTGACCAATCTGTGCATGGGTTAAAATTATGTAAAACCACACACACACACAGGATTAATGCATGTAGAATTGAAATCTGAATAAGCTCTGCCAACTGTACCAATATCAATCTCCTGGCTTCTGTTATACTATAGTTTTCATTAGATGAAACTGTGTAAAGGATGCACAGGACTGTCCTGTAGATTTCTTTTTTTTTTTTTTTTACAACTTCCTGTGAATCTATTAATCAATATTAAATTTTCTTTAAAATACTATGGTAAAAAATACATTGGCAAGTACACATGATTGAAATGACTTCTTTTTTGGTCATTTTCTTTTCTAGTTAGGGCTGAGAGATACTGAGGTCAGAGGACTTTATTTTTTGAGGGGTAGTCTAGGAATCTAAAGAAAGGGAGAAAAACCATAGAAATGCACTCCTATGTACTTGTGTATCTAGTCTATGACTTATGTGTCCAGTTACAAAACTCCTACCAGGCTTTGATAAACTACCATTAATGTGACGATTGTTTCTGGGGGAACCCCAGCTGGGTAAAGTGCAGCTGAAGATGTTTATTATCACACATTAGCATGACATGTGATTCATTCAGCTTAAGAAATGCTGATGCAGGAAAGCTTTCTCAGTTGAGGGAAGACAATGGAGTTTAAATATTCACTGTATAATAGCTAGTGATAAAGTCCATATTATGTAGGAATAGTTTATTTTGATACTCTTCTCTCAGCCAATGCAGTAGGATTTGTTTATTAGTGTATGCTT
Organism: Mirounga angustirostris; assembly: GCF_029215605.1. Lineage (NCBI taxonomy): Eukaryota > Metazoa > Chordata > Mammalia > Carnivora > Phocidae > Mirounga > Mirounga angustirostris. The sequence goes on along the minus strand of NW_026991720.1, from coordinate 82,420,894 downwards.
AGCCAGACATTTTATAGCTATAATATCAGTGCAGATTTATAGCGCATAAAGTAGTGTTCTAAAGATTCTCACTACAGTATGTTCCTGTTTAAAAAAATTAAAGCCCCAAATCACAAGAGTTCCACCTCTGACTAAAAAGAAAGGTGATTTCAATACAGAATTAATAGTAAATAATAACCCAGGCAGTGAGGGTTTGGACACTTGTCTCCGAGATGTTGCCATGTTTCCCATGATTGTTTCTTAAGCACTCAAAGTAAAATGGGGCAGGGAGGAGGAAAAGGATTAAATTGAGAGTCCAGATATCTAAAATTTTATAACCAGTTTTATCACTATTCTTGTGTCCAAGTTTCTTTTATAAATATCGGCACATTAGTTTTATAGGGTTACTATTGACTGGTGACAGAAAGGTAGTAAATGTGGAGGTTTTGTTTCAACCAAGCATTTACTTCATTTCCACAGTAGTCTAGTGAGCACAATGCAAAAACATTGGCTGAATATAGCTTATGGGTTTGCCCTTTGGTTGAATGAGGAAACATGAACTAGAGAACTGATTGGTGTTCCCACTAAAATCACGGTGGAACCTTGTGTAGAAGGGCTCTTCCACTGGCCCATCACTGAAAAACTCAACCATCAGTGGCTCATATGACAAGACAATAATGGTTCTCAAATTGAGAGCTGACAGGGAGTTAAGAGATAAAGCATATATATATGAGATGATGTAAGTTACTCAAAGGATCTGGAAAGGATTGATAAGAAAGGTAATTGAAATCAAACAGAATGAACCTTAATAGAGTCCATAGAAATTTTATCTATCTTCCCACAGAAATCAAATAAAAATCTAAGATGAGCATATCAAAATTCATGGTAGTACATCTGCAAAAAATAACTCAGGGAAGTTTGGACGAGTATCGGCTCAACCCATCAACAGCATAATGTGGCTATTTAAAAAGCCAGCAATAGTCTTTGTATAGTGTCCAAGACAAGGAAGTTAATAGTCATATCTTATACTGGTTGGACCACATCTAGAGTAGTGAGATTAGTTTTTGGCTTTAGATAGACCAATAAATTCTCTAGTGTATCAAACTAATGAATATGGTGATGCGACTGAAGCGATGCCATATATAAGAATACTGTTGAGGTATCTGAGGATGCCTAGGGAGAAAAGACATGATAAGTCCTCAAATATTTCATGGTACCTATCAAGATGACAAGAGATTCAATCAGGCAAGCCCCAGTGTCAAGTTCTAGGAAGGTAGCTCTTGAGTGGATATAAATTTAAAATTGCTAACTATTAGAGGTGTCAGGTTAAATGAACTACCTTGAAAGAGAAAAGGATGGCCTATCCTTTTGCCATCCTTTTGCCATCCTTTTGCCATCCTTTTGCCATCTTTTTGCCTATCCTTTTGCCTATCCTTTTGCCTATCCTACTGGATTCTGCATCAGCTACAGAAGGTGACCCTTGAAAGATGTTAATAAAGCCAAAAATCATATATAAGTTATGACTCCTAAACCTTTCTAAACTGAACAAACCATGTGATCTTATAACTACATGGTTTCTGTGACTATGGCCATACCATCTAGTTAAAGAATGATTACTGAATTAATTAATACAGGAGAATTTTCATGCCTAAACATGCTCAGGACAGAACAATGAATATAGTGTGTCATCATAAAGGAATCAGTGAAAGTTCAGTCTAATTTTCACTGTGTCCTAATAAAGTTTAGACTCTAAATGGTAGTATTTATAATGATTAATATCCCAATTTCTTAAAACTCCCAGTAGCATCTGTAGCTATAAGACAAATAGCACAGTGGATTGAAGAGAATATATCATTGCAAAAGTCATATTAGTTATCTGAAAAACAAAACAATTAAAAAAAAAACATAAATGAGCATGATGATATACAAACTCTCTTCTTGTATCTCTGTTCATCTGTATTTAATGCCATTGATCGAGCTAGCCTTGTTTTTCTTTCCTTGATTTCCATGAAACTACATATTCCTGACTTTCTCCTACTCCTCTACCTAATCAGTAAACTGAGAATTTCTTCCCTTTCTTTCCAAACTTTAATTGATTATATCCATCCAAGACCACCTTCTTCCCATTCTGTACTCTCACCAGAGGGTATGTTAATCACCTCCAGGCTTTAAATGACATCCATATGCTTATGGTTCCTAAACTTAAGTCTGACCCTAACCTTCATTTTGATTTTCAAATATATATATCCACCTTTCCATTGGATGTGTTGATTGCATTAGCCATGTTTTTTGGGGGCTTTTTGTTTTGTTTTTAATTTTCTGCATTCTGGTGTTTTGACATCTGAGGCCTTGTTGTACACAAAGGGACTGTCCCTCCCAAGGTTAGCTAATTCTAGAGATAATAAATAATTCACTCCTGAGCATGTCTTTGAAATGCAAACCCACCAACCCAGAGCCCATACTCCCAACCACCTCCTTCATCAGTTCTTATACTCTGGGCCACAGTTCCCCTGCCCTAATAAGCTCAGGGTCAGACAACTAGGGACAACCCATATACTCCACAGTCTGCTGAGAGTATTTAAACGAGCAAATCCTAAACCTCTTTACCCTGCTCACCCATTACTTTCTGAGAAAACCATGCTAAATACTCAACACCCTCCCCAACCCCCCCAAGCCCCGCCTTCTCCACCAACAACCTTTTGCCTCCTGATTGACCCGGCACTTCCCGCTGTGTCCTGACTTGCCATACCTTGCCTCCTGTTCCATAATGCTTATGTATATTTCAGAGTTTATCCACATGTCACTTTCTCAGATAAGACCTACTAGGTTAGAGTTTCTTGCATCTTTAGTATTCAGTACCTCTTTCAGAAGAAATAAATATTTATGTATATTTTGTCTCTTAGCCTAGACTATAAGCCTCATGTGGCCAAGAACCATGTATGTTTCTTGTGCCTCACCTAGGGGAGATGCCAATATATTTATGGAATAAATGTACTAATAATACTTTAAGACTTTTCTGCCATTTGGAGTTAATGACATACAGGTCTTGAATTGGATAAGGTACTCCTTGGTTTTCAACAAAGTTCAAAGGGCAGGAGAAAAACATTTACTGCTTCTCATGACGAAGACATTGCAAATGTTCTTCTTTTTTTTTTTTTTTTTTTTGTGAGCACTCATTTGTTTAGTGAAGTATGGTGCATCTATTTTAACCTTATTACTCAAATTGTGATTCACAGACCAGCATCAGCAACACATAAAAGGTTGAGCCCCCAGACCTGCTGAATCATAATCTGCCTTTTAACAAAATGTCCAGGTGATTCATAAGCACATTAAAAAATGGAGAGGCACTGAGCCATATTTTCTTCATATTGATGATATTCACTATGTAAAATTATTTAAAATTTTCCAATATAATAGAGCACATCCCTGGGAGAGAGTAAACTGAGTAACTGATGGTTGGTTTCTATCACCCTCCAAGGGATATCCCTTATAAGGAAATGTACAGACTGTGTTCGGCACCCTCCTGATTAGGTTTTTTCTTGACCAAAAAACAAAACCTTTCAAAGTCGAATCAAAAGAGAAAGCAGATGGAGAACAACTTCAGAGTTGAAAATTCAGTCTAGGCCCATTTCACATGATGATGTGTAATACAAGCAGCTAGTTTGTAGCCTGTCATTAGGAATATACCTGCAAACCAGACATTTCTGAGAACCGTTTCATTTCAGCGACCGAGTTGCTGTGTGCAACTGCAATTATTGAGAGTGATTTCTAATTATTCTGGCTTCCTTCGGGTAAATTACCAGAGAGAACTTTAATTTGCCATATGGTTTGCTGATACGCTACTATTCACAAGCCATCTTTAGGCACAGTTCATTGGCAGTCAGGTGCTCTGTTTGTTCAGGCATCTGGGAACCACCACTGATGAATATCACTGAAGAGAGCGGTTAATTTTATTAGCCGCTAAGAATCTACTGTGAATAATCGTATTTGCTTCATGTGAACTTTTATCCCAGAATGTGTATCGCAAATAATATATTTTAAATGCAGCATCCCCTTAAAACTCATACCAACACTGGTAATGAAATTCCAGAGGAGAAGGTACAGGATTTTGTTCCGAGTTTGCAATCTGGGGTCGAAGGATTCTCCTCCCTCCCCCACTCTCTTTCCACTGCTGTTTTTATTAAGTTCTGACAACCTCACCCGGAAAGATATCAATCCCTCCCCCACAGGGCTTAGACTCTAAGCCAGTCTGTCAGTACAACTCAGACATGTTTCTAATAACCGTTTAGAAGCTCTGTGACAGAATTCTTTTTCCATTTGTCAAGAACTATACACAGGCATTTTGATCATTGTCACAATTTAGAGAGCAGGTAACAATGAATGTGCTGAGACTCCCCCTCCTAGACTCTGGTAGATTCTGTTGGAGGCTCGAAGATTTAATGAAAACAGAGAGCTTGGGGGTAGAATACATTTTTTCCACTTTCCCTTGTCCCCCTCTATGCTTCACTCACCCATTGCTCTCCTTTCCCTGTGATCCTCTATGGGGTTTTTTCTTATTCCCAAAAAGAGTAACATGGACAGGCCAGGAGAAAATTTAAATGTTTTAGGATAGATACCACTCTAAAAATATGCTATGTCCACATTCTCTAGAAATCACTTTAAAAATTGTGAGCATTTTATTTTCATAATTTTACTACACTGTGAATTCTTGCTTATAAGAAGAGATCGCATAATCTTGAGAGGTTTGAGTTCTGTTTCAGGCCTCAGATACCTAAATTTTTGTCCCATATCACATATATCTTGTTAAAATAATTCTCTGAACTCTTGGAAAATATTGGCAATAATGGAAAGAAATTTTGAGATTTGGTATATACTTATCACTAATATGTGAGGTGTTGCTATAAAATAATGGGAATGACTTGAAAACATACATAAATCTTTGTCTACGTGCCCTACCTGTGTTCGTGCACAGATATAACCAGGATCTAGTGTATGCACTACGTTGGTAACATCTGTAATAAGATGCAGTTGTGGTGAAGAGCACATGGCTTGGAGTCCAACAGAAATGAGGGTGAGTTTTACTCACTTCTTCCCCATGTGACCTTGGATAAAACCATTTAAACTCTAGATGCTCTGGTTTCCCTCTGTACTGAGGGGGTGGATAAGATCTCCTTGACAAAGCTTTTAAATTAAAATGACAAACATACCTATGAAACCGTTAATGCTGTCTCTGGCTGCAAAATAAAAAATAAAGTGTGGCTATTGATATTATTTGTATAGACCCATTTCGAAACAAAAGTTACTTTATTCGCCCATATTCAGAACGGCGCAACATGTCGCAGTGGGTGCTTGCTGATCATTGGAATCAAACAGTGGCTCATTTGGTGACCCAAAGTTCCTTTAAGAAGAAACAAAACTACCCACAGGTATTGTACTGAGGATCTGTGATCCACACACAACACTGTGTTATGTTTCAGTTGAATGATGCAATGGGAATATAAAAATAGCTTACAAGTGTTACCGTGCTCTTGTGTATGCAAGTTTTATTCCTGAAAATAAAAGAATATTAAGTATATAACACTTGGTTTTTAATTTTTTATAAAAATTGTTTATCTAAAGGAAACTTAATATATGATTTTTTTAAAGATTTTATTTATTTATTTGACAGAGACCTAGAGAGAGAGCAGATAGGCAGAGCGGGCAGGCAGAGGGAGAGGGAGAAACAGGCTCCCCGCTGAGGAAGGAGCCTGAGGCGAGGCTCGATCCCAGGACTCTGGGATCATGGCCTGAGCCAAACGCAGCTGCTTAACTGACTGAGCCACCCAGGTGCCCCAATATATGATTTCTGAAACCAGAATGAAGGTCAATAAGTGAAAAGCTGATAATTTCATAATTTTTCATTGAAGAGTGGGTTGCTTCAGAGGTGATACCAGATATATGTATATGTATGTATATACACATACACACATATATATAAACACACACACACACACACATATATATATATATATGCGCACATGCCTACTAGAAAATAAGCTATTACCAAACCTTAACAGTAGACCCATTTCTACTTGGTACAAGGAAAAATGTTTGAGAGATAAATAACGGTGGTTTCCTCTGTTTTCATTATTATCTTGAATCCATTTTTGAAATGGGTATCCATTTCTCCCCCTTGGAAATTGCATGCTAATATCCTTCAAAATCAAATAGGCAATGATGGTGAAAGTAACATTTTTACAATAAACAATTACGTTGAAGAAGTACAACTATGTGAATCACTAATAAGTTTTTTAATCTTCACATAAGAGAACTTTCTGTTATACCTGATCTTAAAATGAGAGAGTACAAATGCAGTGATTGTAAAAGATACACCCAATTTTCTCATTTCTATGTGCATATTCTGGTGGCCATTCGAAGATAATATAAGCATTAAATATTAATACTCACCACCTGCAAAAAAAAAAAAATACCACAAAGGCTTGGCTTTCCCATTCTGGTAATTGCTGAAAACTACAAATTAAAAATATAATGGCGTGTGCTTGTTAGAATATTTGAGTGATGTTTGCTGCATAAAATGGCCTCTGGAGTAGCAATGACCTAGGGGTACGTACAGTATTCCTGAAAATAATTAGTATTTGGGGACTAAGAGACCAGACCCATAGTGATTATTTTTCCATCTCTGCACATGATCAGAATAACTTCATTTTACTCCTATCACATTTTTATTGAAAATTCATGTCAACTATACTTCAGTAATAAATTTCAGAAAATAAAATTAGTGCATTCTGTTAGGGTGCAAAATGATCAGCAATCAAAACAGCTCTATGAAATATTCTGAGTCTTTACCAGACTGTTATACCGTTTTTTAAATGGGTGATAGACAAGACAGTAGTGAAGAGAAGTTAAAATGTATGTGTTTTCACTCTAGTTAAAATTAGGTTTTAAATGCTGTAGTTGCAATTATTTTTTTTTAGTGTGAATGAGATGCTAATCAGTTGAGAACTGAGGACTGGGCACAGTGTTCTGGCTGGTAAAGTGATAAATCCTTGAGCTTTTAGAAGTGTTCAGGCCCATAAAACCTGCAACTTCTACTCATTGTTTAAGCTGAACAGTTTAATTTTCCTCAGACTCCATTAAGTGTTAGCTATTATCATGCTGAAATAAAAACTGTGCTTGCAAGTTGTCAGTATTCCTATACTGAAGTTAGTCCATCTGTCAACCTCCATATTTAAATGATATTGACTATAAGGATGTTTAAAGGAGGAATATCTCATTGTTGACTTTCTTCCAAGAGTCCGGCCTAGGATCCAGATATTCCTTGATCTTTGGTTTGGTCTTCCATTTTGCAGCCTCAGAAATTTGATTTTTGTCATCACAGATGACTGTAAGAGATTCATACAAACTCACATGAAACAAATGATAACTAAATTGCCTAATTTATTAACTTATATTGAGAAACACATCTGCCACGGGGATGGAAGATGAAGATAGGCATCCTCTGACCAGAATGTTCCCTTCCATGTCAGAAAAACCACGACAGGCCAAATTAAAATCAAAAGACTGCTTGATGATCATCTAATCAGAACAAGAAAAATTATTTGTGTGATTTGTATATTTAATGGCACCAAGCTATACAAGAGGTAGCGATCCCCACAATTTGTGGTATCTGTCATGGAGAGAGGGTCCATCTCTGTCAGGGTCCCTGGTCTCCTGAAGAAATGAGCCTCTCTGACTGGCAGTCTGCCCACTCTCTCTCTTCTGAATAAGCCAATCATTCTTGAACTTTCTTCTTCACTTGCCGTGCTCACAGGGTCACCCTGTTAGTTTCCAAGTTAGTTTCCTGACTTTTAGATCCAGCTCCTTACATAATATTAGAGTGAGAAGTCCTTCCATTTCCCTGCTGTCATGTTCCTGAGGGCATATCCCTTAAACCCAGCGGAGTCTTCTGAATAGATTGGCAAAATCACCGGCACTGTCTTAAATGAATCTAGCTGTGATTCATTTAAGTGATAAAATAATAACTTAAATTTGAATAGCACATTAAAATTAACTTCGTTCCTTTTTGTGTGTTATCTCCTTCGATAAAACAGTTCTATTTTTTTTTTAACTGAGAAAAGCCTAGTAGAACAAGAAATGCATTAATAGTTGTCATTCTAATAGCAAAATTCAAGGAAGGAGATACAATGATGTTTGTTGTTTCCATATTAACTGAACACCCACAGGAATCAAATTTAAGGTAAAGGTACATTATACATCAGCATGAAAGCTCCGTTAGACATAGTGTTCCTCCCACCATAAAAAGTATTTTTTGCCCTAGATTTTTGGCTTTGATTTTGACTTTAATTTTAATTGTGTTTTTTAATGTGGTGACCGTGGACAAAGCAATCACTTGATAAAGAATATCATTAGAATTCTGAGAGGCCATTATAATCCCAGACAGTAGGTACAGCACTGTGAAGAATAATTGTGTAGAATTTGCAATCAGTGCTTGGGGCAGTTTCCTGTAGCTTCAGAGAAATTCTAGCAGAACATTTATGGAGCACATAAGGAAAAGCATTGCTTGTAGAATGGAGCAGAATCCATAAAAGCAGAGGTAGATGTGATGGAAGTAGAGCCCTCCTCCCACAATGGTCAGAGGCACTCAGAGTCAGCTGGTGATTATCATTCTTATCATTCATGTTAGAGTTAAAGCTCCCATTGACTACATTCTCCCCATTTGTCAGACAGGAGACCAGTCTTTTAAATGCATCATGTGATTGATTTCATCCCTATAGCAACTGAATGAGAAAGATAATGTTATCTTTCTCAACAAGGAAAGTGATATTTTTAATTTTTCAGGGGTAGGAGAACTAGGATCTGCAGAATTAATCTTCTTTTGCTCCAAGACCTCTCCTTGGGTGTTTGCTTCTGGTCTCCTAGCTATAGACTCTTGGTTGATTGCCATTCCTCCAAGAAGCACACCTCATGTATTTCCCTAAGATTCAGATCTGTAGCTTCATTCTCCCATTGGACGTTTCCACTCAGATGTCCTGCAAATACTAACAACATACCATTTCTAAAAACTTTTTTTAGAAACTTTTCCATATATGATTCTGCTTCACCTGACATGCTCTTGACTTTATTTAACAGCATCACCATCAATACATTCTCTCAGTAAAATGCTCATTTTCCACCCTTCTCTGGACCTCAGTTCAGTATGTAGTCAGTCACTAAATCCAGTTGACTGTATCTCAGGAATACTCTCTGTATTTTACTTCTTTTTTCCTCTGATGCTGCTACTGCCTTTCTGTTCTAAGCACCGGTTTCCATGAACAAGCTTCCCCCTTACTAGTCTTATCCTATTCTAGTAAATCCTTCGTACTCTCTTCAAGTAATCCTCATTAGTAGCACATTTGACTGTGAGACTCCCCAACATGAGCAAACCACCAGTTTTCTCCACTGGCATAGCATGTCAGGCCTGTGGCAAAGGCAATCCAGCTATTTATCACTTTTCCATTCATCCTGGGAAGGCAGCTGGACTATGTTGCCAAGCCTCCCTTGCAATAAGACTTAGCCAGGTCACTGAGCTCTAGCCAAGAAAACGTGGGCAGAAGTAAGATAGACCATTTCTAGGCCAGGCTTCCAGGTGTGTGTTGATGCCCAGGGCTCCCTCGGAAGCTCGGTGTTAAAAGTGAGGGAGCTTCCATCAAATAGGATCCCAAAGGCTCAAGCCCACCAGAGCCATTCCCCGCCACAACCAAGAATAACATTTGGACTACAGGTGAATGACTAAAGGTGTATATGTGTGTATATATATGTATGGGTGTATCCATATTATATACCTATATTGCAACAGCTGGTGTTACTTTAATGCAAAACTTAATAGTCTTTCCTCCTCACACCTATCCAGCTTCTCCTCACATCATCCTGCATAGCCCTGTGCTGGGCCTCACTGCGGCACTGAACCGAGAGGCTCATCACTTCGCATGGTTTTTTTTGTTTTGGTTTGGTTTTTAAAGATTTTATTTATTTATTTGAGAGAGAGAGAATGAGAGACAGAGAGCACGAGAGGGAGGAGGGTCAGAGGGAGAAGCAGACTCCCTGCTGAGCAGGGAGCCTGACGCGGGACTCGATCCCGGGACTCCAGGATCATGACCTGAGCTGAAGGCAGTCGCTTAACCAACTGAGCCACCCAGGCGCCCAATGAAACTTTATTTATTTTTTTTTTTTTATAAAGATTTTATTTATTATTTGACAGAGAGAGAGAGCACATGAGAGGGGTTAGGGTCAGAAGGAGAAGCAGACTCCCCACCGAGCAGAGAGCCCGATGCAGGACTCGATCCCGGGACTCCAGGATCATGACCTGAGCTGAAGGCAGTCACCCAACCAATCAAGCCACCCAGGCGCCCCACGTCGCATGTTCTGTTCTCTCAACATAAATGCTTGAATAATTGCCAGTTCAGGTCCTTCAAACCTGAACTCAAATATTAACATTGTGATGGTTTCCTGTTGTTTGTAGGATTCTGTTAATACATATATCTCAGCACTTATGGACTGCAACTGTGTTTGTGGGAACCGTGTCAAAAAATTCTTGCGGGCAAAGATTATGTGACTGGTTACTATGGAACCGGGGTCCTGTATTTGTCTTTCAAGAGATTTTGTTAAATGAATAAAATTTGGTTCTACATACTATAATTAAGAAAACAAACAACCAGTAATTAGTTTTTCTACGAAAATCATTCTCCATTTAAGTAGACATAATTGAATAAATTATTTTCTGAGAGAGTTATTTACAAATTTTCATCATTTAAAATCTTCCCCAGCATCTTATGTAAATAGCTGTTTGTTTGCTTGTTTTCTAGGGATGGCTAAGCTTACAGTACATCTTCTTTGCCTATTCCTACAATTTTCAAGTTTTTAAAACTACTGAGATTTACTTTCTTAAGCCTTGACATACACTGTTAAACAGAGAGATGAAGAAGGTAGGTCAGTTTTCTGACCTGTTTATCTTGCTTTAGTTACATTTTTACTGAAAGGCTCTGCCAGGCATTTAGAATGCAGATATATGAGCAGGAAGCACAATACCAATGGCAAAATCTCTCCCCATTTATATCTTTTCATTGTTCTCACAGCAGGATAATTTTGACGATGTGTTGTACACAAGAAAAAATAGTTTAAATTGCTGCTACTGGCTAGAGTTTCATACAAAACAGACCCAGGACTCCAGGTCTAAGACATTTCAGTTTTCTTTCCCATTGAGCTTCAACAAAATAATCACATAAAGTACAATTTCTTTTCAGAAATTGTGATTCTTTTATTCTAACAGGAAATATATAGGAATCCTAACATAATTAATCTCCAGCAGTCTCTTTAGGTGCTATCCATGGAACTAAACCACTGAGTATTAAGTTGCCAGTTCTTCCAGGATGCTAAGTTTGTCTCACTCCCATTGTTTATGTAACGCTTTATATACAAATATATATACAGCTACTTACTAAGTTATTTTAATGATACTGGTTTTAAAATCTCTACTATAATGCAAACAATTCAAAATAAAGAGTGCACAGTATATAGCTTTTTTACAGAAGTTATTTAATACTCAAATACATATTAAATGCCTTAAAAGATGACCCATCTGTTTTGTGTTTGCGCAAGAAATCACAAAGATCCTTATTGTGAGGGCACCTGGGTGGCTCAGTCAGTTAAGAGTCCAGCTCTTGGTTTGGGTTCAGATCATGATCCCAGGGTCATGAGATCGAGCCCTGCATCAGGCTCCACACTGGGCATGGAACCTGCTTAAGTTTCTCTCTTTCTCTCTCTCTCTCTCTCTCTCTCCCTCTGCCCACCCACTGCGCATGCAAGCTCACATGCTCTATCTCTTAAAAAAAAAAAAAAGTCATCCTTATTGTGGTTTAGACAATTTCTGAAGGCTCAAGGATCTTATTTACAGTATTTCTGGCTGAGAAAAAGGGACATCAGACCTTTAAAATATTTTATCCCCACTGAAATTGTGTTATCATCATAGATTGGGCATCATCACAGATTGAAGAATTTTTAAGATTGGAAAGATTTGGGCTGATGTATACATGTCTTTTTTATTATGTTCCCCTTGGTCTTGATATATTCTTCCATGTTCTCCCCATTTTTTCCTGAAAGTATTCTCTTGAAAATCCAATTAGGTCTCAAAATATTTAAGCAGCTATTTAATCTCTTCATGTTTACTGTCCAACATGAGTAAAAGTCACTCACAGCAGAACTTAGCGTGCAGTGGATATTATACTCCAAATATATGCACATATTCTGTGGATGCTGTTGAGTCTTAAAGCTAATGTACTCATAAGGTCATAGTTTAGCCCCACATATGGAAGGATGGCGTTCTCAACAGCGAGCAGGGCCTAGAGAGCATAATTCTTAAATTTCCCAACAGTCACATACAAATTTTAGATAATATTATATATTACCTCTAAATATCAAAAGAACCAAGCCGTGTGTGTGTGTGTGTGTAGGTGTCTGTATATATATATATATATGCATTTAAGTCTAGAATTCCATAATAAATTTACATACATTGGGATTGTGATAAGCTAAAATATATAGATATATTCATTTGTTCAAAATGTTTTTAAAACTACCTAGTTTGTGGTTATTAGCTCTTCTAAAGCATCCTTCTGTAGAGTTATCCAAGATTCCTCTTATTCTTGTGTTCTTTTTATTGCAATAAGAGGAAATACACAAAAAATGTTGTATATACTACAAATAAATGAGGAAACATTTTGTTCTCTATGTTAAACTCTGGGCCATTTAAAGGGAAAGTAACTTTCCACAAGTCAGTGCATTTACATTTTCTCAAATGTGGGGTCAGAATCTATACTAAGAAGTCCTACCATATGGAACAGGAAAAACTTAGGGTAGGTGGACCAGAGAGTTAAGGTAAAGGAGTAAGAGTATTTGCTATCGGCAGTAACATAAAGGTGCCAAAAGGAACGTAGTTCTGTTTTTCAAGTTAATCACCTGTTATGTGTGCTTGACTTCCTAAGTGTCCTATCCCATTTCTGTATTTTCTATTTAGATTTTCAATTCTGAAGGTATATTTAAAATTCAGTTTCTTCTAGAGGGTATTGTACCTGGTTCTGAAGGAAATACCGTCTAAATATTTGTACCACATTGTTTCATTTAATTGATATTTAAAGAACAAAATTCTTACTCTTAGATGGCAATATAATAAAGAGGATAATTTATGTATCCTGCTATTTCACAACGTGTACATCATGAACACCATTCCATGGAAGATTTTGGACAGAGTTGATAATGCAGTGATTTCTCAAGTGGTGTTCCTCACTTCCCCAGGGCAACCCCCACCCCCTGCCCCCAGGGGACAGGCATGAGGGAATGTAGAGCGAGTGGACTTTGGGGCAGACCATTCCTTCCTTCCTTCAGAATCAAAGGATGCTAACTTTCCTCTGTTTCATCTGCCTGTGATTTCTGAAGAAACAGCTTTGTGACTAGAAATTTTAGAACTACTACTCTTGTCCAGTCATGCTATCTTTCCCTTAAGGAGCCTATAACTTAAAAAGATTAAATAACCACCAGGGGTGACAGACCACTTATGACTGAATCAGGACCAGATTTGTGTCCCCCTGATTCCCTGTCTAATATTTCTTCCATATTATCGCTTGTTTTGCAATTTCTTTTCTAAAAAGGAATAATACAGTATTTAACCAAAATTGGTGCTCACATAAAAATAGGCAACAGTTTGGCTCGATAATTTTGGTAAAGGTAATTTCGATGGTCCTTGGGGTGGTGGTGCCGAGGGGCTGTTCTTAGCTGTTGACCGAAGAAAGTCCAGCAGCCCAGACAGGTGGTGCTCTGTGCTTTGTGATCACACTATTGTGCACAGACTTTTAGAACGGTGGATGCTAATATACTCATGAGGTCAAATTTGAGCTCAAAAAATGGAAGGGCAAGAGTTCTTACCAATGAGCAATGCCTAGAGAGCAGGATTCTTAAATCTCTTCTAGATATTTGTTATTCTCTGGGATATTTCAGGAAGCCCTGACTCAGTTGGAAGCTTCAGGGAAGCCTCAGGACTTTAGGGAGGTAAAGACTGGACAGGAGAACTCCTCAGAATAAGTATGGTGGAAAGCATCTCCGGGATGTGTTAACAGACTTGATAATTTGCTCTTTGGTGAGAGAGAGAGAAAAATGATAGTATAAAAGTGTATTAGGTGGTGGTGTTGTTTATTGCTGCTGTGACAAAGTACCACAAACTTAATAGCCTAAAAGAACACAAATTTATTCCCTTGCAGAGCTGTAGGTAAGAAATCCAAAATGGGTCTCACGGACTCAAAGAAAGATGTGGGCAGGACTGGGCTCCTAGAGGATCTAGGGGAGAATTGGTTTCGATGCCTTTTGCAGCTTCTAGAGCCACTTCTTCTGTCTTGAAAGCCAGCAATACTAGACTGAGTCCTCCTTACGCTGCCTTCTCTCTGGTTCTCCTCTGCCTCCCTCTTCTCCTGTTAAGAACCTTTGCGATTACATTAGTCTCAACTGGATAATCCAGGATAATCTCCCTATTTTAAAATCAGCTGGTTAACAACCGAAATTCCATCTGCAGCTCTTAATTCCTCTCTGCCATGTAATGTAACAAATCCACAGGTTCTGGGGACTAGGACACAGAGGTCTTTAGTGGGGGGCAATTATTCTGTCTACCACAAGTAGCATGGGCATGGATTGGGAAACTCACATATATGGATTATAACTCACTAAGAATTTACTAGCATTTTACTGAGGCCTGTTGAGGTGATAGTATACGACCGAAATCATCAGGTTTTTTTTTTAAAAATTAATTTTTTAAATGGATCTGAAGAACGTTTTAGGATAGTGCTTCAGACATAGTAAGCTTTCAAAAATGTTAGCTAATAGGAAAATTTGGGTACTCTCCTGGAGTACTTAAATTTTTTTCACAGAGCAATGGAGCAAAGTTCTTTCTTATGTGAAACCTGATAGGGATGAACAGTTGAACTGTCACCTCAAGGCCTTAAAAAAATTGCTTAAAGGAAAAATTTAATCATGCAGTTCAAGAAATAAAGCCACTTTGTAACACAGCACTTCTAAAAAGGACTTACTCCCTTTGCTTAATCACATTGGCCTTTTAAGGAAACCTAAATACCTTTAGCATCATCTCTCACAAATGTGTCAACAACAGATTCCTTGACACTGAAAACTGTTCTTCTGGCTACAAAATAAGTTCTCCGTGTAAAACTCTGGGCGTTTCCTTTCCTGTTACAGAAATAACTTAATTGCATAAATACTTGTGGTGGTCTTGAAATACTTTAAATACAACCAGAGTCTCTTTCAAGCCCTGATACCCGAAGCAGGATCTTGTAAGGTGCTCCATTTATTTAACATAGAGAGAATTTGGCCAGCTTTAATCTGTAAGTAAACACCGCAGCCAGCTGCTCTGAGGGCACAAAGCTGTGACCCAAAACGGTTCCATGGGCTCTAAATTCCCTTATTTGTCACATTTGCCATTCATGCTGCCAAACTAAGCTTTCTCCATGATTGTTGGGGAAAATGCCCTATTCACTTCTCTGGTGCCTCTGGTGTTTGCTGATCTTGGATTTCTCAGAGCACGTATATGCTTTCTTTCTTTAAAAATTTCCATTGAGTTCCATCTACTTTAACTCTGAAAAACTCAATGCTTCTGTATCACACTTATGAGATCCTCTTATGTTTTCTAACAATGGATGCTGCTCATTTTTGTTTCTTTTATCATATTTATGAGATTTGGAGAAAGTTTCATCTGTCATTGGATCAAAGTCAAAAGTCTAAACCTCTATATTTTATTTCCATACATGCATAAGTTAAAGATTTACTTACAACAAGCATACTCACACATTTTAACAATGTATTTTCATTGATGTGATTTAATGACAACATTGAAAGTACAGTGTATATTAAAGAATCTCAAGTTAGTCTCTGACATCATTGTTGAGTATCCCACTCAGTAACAAATACATCCTACTTTTGCATTTAATAAATAAGTAAAATGAAATAAATTGAAGTTATTAACCATAGTTAAAATTTACTAGATAATTGTTTAATTTCACAAAGGAAAATACCGACCAAGGTGGAACACAACTCAGAAATACTTTCTACCATAACATTGGCTTTTTGCCTCAGATTTTTCCTTTTGGTGAGATTTAGTGAAAGCTATTATGAAACGTGTAATTTAAAAATTATTCAGGTTTTATTTCATATTGGGTCCAAAGACTTATACTGCTATCTAGTGGCCACATTGAGTAATTTTAAAATTATTAGCTACAAATGCATATCACAGCATTGCTGTTACAATTTTGAAAATCATTAAGGTTGACTTATTGTTAATCTCCTAGAAAAACTGATGCTAAAAATTGTGCTGTACTTGCTAATAGACAACAAGGTAAGAACTCTTCCATTGTGAATGCAGTATGCTTTATTAATGACATGCATTTTGATAATGACTAAAATGTTTAGAAAGGGAATACTGAACAAAGAAAACTTCAGGTAAACACTAGGGCAACATTTAAATAATGATTCACTAGATACTATAACAAAATAATGAACTACTACCTCTTCTGAATAGTAATAAATTATCCTTGATTTAGAAAAATTTCAAGGACTTTCATTCATTTTTTACCCAGAGATTTTTTTTTAGTGGCAGCACAAAGTGGGTTACATTTTAAGCCAAGCTATCTACCAGACACACGAGGTCAAGTGAACTCTCATGTAATCTTTAGGTTGTTATTGTTACATTGTCAATTCACCTTATTCAGGATGACTGAGATTTCTTAAAACCCAAGTTATTCACAAGGAAGGAAAAAAGAAAAGTTGACATTTTCCTGACTTAGCAACAGAAGTTAGATCAAAATTGAAAAGAAAATGTATTGGTTATTTGGGCTAGCCATTTTTAGTGGCTTTATTGTGTCAACAGTACTGGAAAAATAACTCTCAAGAAAATTATTGGTAAGAAAACAGTGTATTTTCCAAATCTTGAGCTTCGATAGTGCCGTCTCCACAAAGAGGGGGCCAGGCAAACACCCACATTTTATTGTTAATGGGCAGCAGGACTGTTCTACTATTGGGTTTTTGCCATCCAAACATGCTCCCTGCTCACAAACAATGGAGGCACGCATGCACAGGTACATATAATGTGCACAGACTCAGAGTTCAGCTTGTTTCCTGGGATACAAGGAAAACCTTTAGCTTCCCTCCTACAATAATTTAACCCTGATTCCCTGACAATTAAGCTCTAGGATTTGATATCCCCGGAGATAGTGCTGTAATGTTTATAAATATTTTATTTTTATTTTTTATTTTTTTTAAAGATTTTATTTATTTATTCACGAGAGACAGAGAGAGAGAGAAGCAGAGGGAGAAACAGGCTCCCAAGGAGCAGGGAGCCCAATGTGGGATTCGATCCCATGATCCTGGGATCATGACCTGAGCCGAAGGCAGACGCTTAACCATCTGAGCCACCCAGGCACCCCAAATATTTTAAATGGTACATGAAAGATTTTATTTATTTATTTGAGACAGAGAGCATGAGAGGGAGGAGGGTCAGAGAGAGAAGCAGACTCCCTGCCGAGCAGGGAGCCCGATGCGGGACTCCAGGATCATGACCTGAGCCGAAAGCAGCCACTTAACCAACTGAGCCACCCAGGAGCCCCCCTCTTTTCATTTTCATTAGGACAGAAATCATACCTGTGTGGTGAAGAGCTTCATAATGCTATTAATAATTGAAGACTGGAATATATCCCAAGTCATGTGTAATCAGCTAGTTCATCAAGAATAATGATATCAGGAGGGGGGAAAGATGGCGGAGGAGTAGGGGACCCTATTTCAACTGGTCCCCGGAATTGAGCTGGATATCTACCAGACCACTCTGAGCACCCACGAAACCAGCTTGAGATGTAAGAAGATCTGGATCTCTACAAACAGAATATCGCATGCTACCCAGAGCAATCTATACCTTCAATGCCATCCCAATCAAAATTCCAGTGACATTTTTCAAAGTGCTGGAACAAACAATCCTAAAATTTGTATGGTATCCAAAAAGACCCCGAATCACCAAGGAGATGTTGAAAAAGAAAAACAAAGCTGGGGGCATCATGTTGCCCGATTTCAAGCTATATTACAAAGCTGTGATCACCAAGACAGCATGGTACTGGCACAAAAACAGACATACAGACCATTGGAACAGAATAGAGAACCCAGATATGGACCCTCAACTCTATGGTCAAATAATCTTTGACAAAGCAGGAAAAAACATGCAATGGAAAAAAGACAGTCTCTTCAATAAATGGTGCTGGGACAATTGGACAGCCACATGCTGAAGAATGAAACTCGACGATTCTCTAACACCATTCACAAAGATAAACTCAAAGTGGATGAAAGACCTCAATGTGAGACAGGAATCCATCAAAATCCTAGAGGAGAACATAGGCAATAACCTCTTTGACATCGGCCACAGCAACTTCTTTCAAGATACATCTCCAAAAGCTAGTGAGACAAAAGCAAAAATGAACTTTTGGGACTTCATCAAGATAAAAAGCTTCTGCACAGCAAAGGAAACAGTCAACAAAACAAAGAGGCAACCCACAGAATGGGAGAAGATATTTGCAAATGACACTACAGATAAAGGGCTGGTATCCAAAATCTATAAAGAACTTCTCAAACTCAACACCCAAAAAACAAATAATCAAGTCAAAAAGTGGGCAGAAGAGATGAACAGACACTTCTCTGAAGACATACACAAATGGCTAACAGACACATGAAAAAATGTTCATCATCATTAGCCATCAGGGAAATTCAAATCAAAACCACACTGAGATACCACCTTACACCAGTTAGAATGGCAAAAATTGACAAGGCAAGAAACAACAAATGTTGGAGAGGTTGTGGAGAAAGAGGAACCCTCTTACACTGTTGGTGGGAATGCAAGTTGGTACAGCCACTTTGGAAAACAGTGTGGAGGTTCCTCAAAAATTTAAGAATAGAGCTACCCTATCTATGACCCAGCAATTACACTACTGGGTATTTACCCCAAAGACACAGATGTAGTGAAAAGAAGGGCCATATGCACCCCAATGTTCATAGCAGCAATGTCTGCAATAGCCAAACTGTGGAAAGAGCCGAGATGCCCTTCAACAGATGAATGGATAAAGAAGATGTGGTCCATATATACAATGGAATATTACTCAGCCATCAGAAAAGATGAATACCCAACTTTTACATCAACATGGATGGGACTGGAGGAGATTATGCTAAGTGAAATAAGTCAAGCAGAGAAAGTCAATTATCATATGGTTTCACTTATTTGTGGAACATAAGGAATAGCATGGAGGACATTAGGAGAAGGAAGGGAAAAATGCGGCGGCGGGGAATTGGAGGGAGAGATGAACCATGAGAGACTATGGACCTGAGAAACAAACAGGGTTTTAGAGGGGAGTGGGGAGGGAGGATTGGTTAGCCCGGTGATGGGTATTAAGGAGGGCACGTACTGCATGGAGCACTGGGTGTTATACGAAAA
The DNA here is from genome assembly GCF_029215605.1 of Mirounga angustirostris. Taxonomy (NCBI): domain Eukaryota; kingdom Metazoa; phylum Chordata; class Mammalia; order Carnivora; family Phocidae; genus Mirounga; species Mirounga angustirostris. The sequence goes on along the minus strand of NW_026991720.1, from coordinate 82,401,366 downwards.
CAATGGATCATGGATCACTACATCAAAAACTAATGATGTATTGTATGGTGACTAACATAACATAATAAAATTTAAAAAAATAATAATAATGATATCAGAATAACTATTCCAAAACCAATGAATTCTGAGATAAAGGCTAACTGAAATTGTTTGGTAAAATCTTGTGGAAAATATTTGTTTGACCAGCAAGTGCAAATTTTGACAGATTGTGTGCTAATATGAAATGCTAGCATGTAGTTACTTCAATTAAATATTCACTGACTCCACTACATCCTTTGTGAACGTCACACAAATATGGAGAGTGGTCCTAAGCAGTGCTGCACAAAGTGAGGATTCTGAGACAGGTTTATAATGACTTGTTATACGTATTTTAGGTTTAGTCTTATATAAACAAGTTACCTTTGTTAAAAAATGAAGAAGACCATTTATGTGAGACAGAAAACTTTAACACTTCATGGAGTGGACAGGCTCCTTTCCAAGAACTGCAAAATGGGGTGGGAGGCAAGAAGCTTTTCTAGGATAAAGAATAAAGAACAAGGAAGAGACAAACAGAAAATGTCTGATTGACTGGAGCCACATAGTCAACCGTGTTTGGGATGAGAAGGTACAGAGTTGACTTCGTATTTGGAGATGAGATTGGCTGCTGAATTTACCATCTTTCTGATCAAGTGAAGTGTTTACAGGAATAACAAAGTCATCTAAGCTTTGGTTTGCTAATGTGGCACCCCAGGCAGGAGTGACTCCATCTTGGGCCTAGAAAGTTACTTCAACAGTTCCCTCTTTGGATTATCCTCTTGATTATTCAAGAAATTTGATAAAAAAATACCAGTCTTAGTGTGACTCTTGTTGCCATTACTTCTTTGGGTCTCAGTGTATTATTCAAAAAGATTATGTCAGGTTCCTATTCTTGGGGCCACTTACATTCTTCTGTTGTCTTTTATTGTTCTAGTCAGGGGAGGCATCTGTCAGCTGGTCAGTGGCTGCCACATGCATTTAAAACTTTTGAGAGAACTCAGTGTGTCAGGGAAACAATAATAATTATTAACAAAACAATGCCCATGGTTTGGAGAGCACCCTTGAGCCATTACTCAAACCAACTAGAATCAGTAAGAAATCATCCTGAAGGTGCGGAGGTATTTAAGCCAATTCCCCTCTTTATATATTTTGTGTATATATATATATTTATATATTTTCCCCAGAAGTGTTTCTCCAGCAAGCTTGTTCCAGAGAAACTGAAGCATTGAAAATCAGGAAGAAGTTTATGATGGGTAGAAAGAACTACAGGACCCACCAGCATCATAACAAATCCAAGTCAGTTGTAGGTTGGATTACCCTCTTTTGCAAAGGTCTGAGATATGTGCACAATGGCATTATCTTTTTGAGCCAGGGCAAGGAAAAAGATCTACAAAAGAGTCCTAAAGCTCTTCATGGTGAAAGATTTAAGAAAAGGAAACACCTAGGAATAAACTTAACCAAAGAGGTGAAATACTTGTACTCTGAAAACCATAAAGCATTTAGGAAAGAAATTGAAGATGACACAAACAAATGAAAAGATATTCCATGCTCATGGGTTGGAAGAATACTGTAAAAATATACTACCCACAAGCAATCTACAGATCTAATGGGTCCCTATCAAAATACTAATAGCATTTTTCACAGAACTAGAGCAAGTACTAATAAAATTTGTATGGAACCATTAAAGATCCCAAATAGCCAAAGCAGTCTCGAGAAAGAAGAAAAAAGTTTCAAGATATCACAATCTCAGATTTCAAAATATACTACAAAGCTGTAGTAATCAAAACAGTATGGCACAAAAATAAACATATATCACTAGAACAGGATAGAGAGCCCAGAAGTAAGCCCACACTTCTATACTCAATTTATGACAAAAGAATCAAGACTCTGCAATGGGAAAAATTCTATTCAACAAATGGTGTTGGGAAAACTGAACCACTTTCTTTACACAAAAGTGAAATCAAAATGGATTAAAGGCCTAAATGTGAGAACTGAAACGATAAAACTCCTAAAAGAAAACATAGGTAGTAATTTCTTTGACATCAGCTGTAACAACCTTTTCCTAGATATGTCTTCTAAGGTAAGGGCAAAAGCAAAAATAAACTGTTGAGACTACACCAACATAAAAATCTTTTGCACAGCAAAGGAAACCATCCACCTTGTAAATGATATTTGTAAATGATAGATGTGATAAGGGGTTAAAATCCAAAATATATAAAGAACTTACACAACTCAACACCAAAAAACCCAATCTGACTTCAAAATGGGCAGAGGACCCGAATAGACATTTTTCCAAAGAAGACAAGATGGCCAACAGACACATGCAAAGATGCTCAACATCAGTAACCAACAGGCAAATGCAAATCAAAACCGCAATGAGATATTACTTTACACATGTCAGACCGGCTAGAATCAAAAAGGCAAGAAATAACCAGTGCTGGTGAAGATATGGAGATAAAGCTGCCCTTGTGCACTGTTGGTGGAAATGTAAGTTAGTACAGCCACTGTGCTGAAAAAATTAAAAACAGAATTACCATATGATCCAGTGATTCCCCTACTGGGTATTTGACCAAAGAAAATGAAAATGCTCTTTCAAAAAGATATTTGCACCCCTGTGTTTATTGTAGGATTATTTAAAATAGCCAAAATATAGATGCAATCCAAGTGTCCATTGAAAGATGAATGGATAAAGATCTGATAAATATATACAATAGGATATGACTCAGCCATAAAAAAGGACAAGACTGTCCCACTTGCAGCAACGTGCATGGACCTAGAGGGCATAATACTAAGTGACATAAGTCAGACGGAGAAAGAGGAGTACCATATGATTTCACTTATATGTGGAATCGAAAAAACAAACACAAGGGGCGCCTGGGTGGCTCAGTTGGTTGAGCGTCTGCCTTCGGCTCAGGTCATGATCCCAGGGTCCTGGGATCAAGCCCCGCATCGGGCTCCCTGCTGGGTGGGAAGCCTGCTTCTCCCTCTCCCCCTCCCCCTGCTTGTGTTCCCTCTCTCCCTGTCTCTCTCTGTCAAATAAATAAAATCTTTTTAAAAATTTATTTATTTATTTATTTGACAGAGAGAGGGCACAAGTGGGGACGGGTGGGGAGCGACAGGGAGAGAGAAAGGGAGAAGCAGGCTCTCTGGGGCAGGGAGCCCGATGCAGGGCTCGATCCCAGGACCCCGGGATCATGACTTGAACTGAAGGCAGATGCTTAACCATCTGAGCCACCCAGGCACCCCATATTAAAGCTCATTTTTTTAAAAAAACTTAAATCCATTCCAATCTTAGCCAGCTTTACCACACATACAATTCATTTTCCAGGATTCCTTTTCCACAAACCTACAACTCTTTATATCTATTCATATTTTCTCTTGTGTTTTTTCCTTCTTTGTCACTCTGGAATAGTCACTTCACTTTAAGACAAAACAACTTTCTTTTTTCCCTTAACAAAAATAAAAACAACAACAAGAAAACATGTCCACTATATCTCTCCTTATCCAAAAAACACAATCTACTTTCCTTAGCTACTTTTCATACACAATTGTTTTTTACACCTTTATTATTTCTAACAGCTGTAAATACACATATTAGAGTTCTTAACTCTTAGAATCCTTAATTTCCAGTGGAAACTAAGAAGTAAGCAATTATGGACTGGCAAACTTATAAACACATTTCATAATTTCTACAAGTATGCTCTTTCTCACAGTAAATTTTTCAGTGTGGCACAAAATATGTTTACTAATAGACCCAAATATCTTTAGTTCTATAAATGGAAACCAAAAGTGGATAAATGTACAGTAATTAATGTTTCAGTATTTTATCTTACTTGGAAATGATCTAGCTGTTCAGTGAATATCCAGTATAGCTTTAAGATTTCAAGTTACCTAAAAAGGTTTTGGAAACTATTTTTAAGTAGACACACTGTAAAGCAAAATTATTGTTGAAAAGTTTATTTATAAACTCACATCTATTTAATTTGTTTCTTTTTAACAATTATGTTTAGGTTATTCATGAAAATTTCATGAGACATTAAACAGCTAATCATCTTTCTTGCTGACAAATTGTATAATAGAGACAACAAAGGCTTATTTTACTTTTAGTAAACCTAGGTAGAATAAAAGTATTGTGTGCAGTGCTGATAACTCAAAAGACATTCTATTTTAGTTAAATCAACAAATTTTAACTACCTTTTATTTATTGAAGACTTTCTAGATCATGTGAACCTGAACTGTGCTCTTTACAAATACCACTGGAGGTAGAAAAACTTACACATTTATATTGTACATAAATAGATATACACAAACATACAGATGGATACAAAGAGATCTTAATAGCTTTAATTTTAAAATTTGAGCCATGAGATAGGAACAATAATACAAAATTCATTAGTTTATAGAAGAAGAGTTGGATCCAAATTGTGTTTCTGGCAGGTGGAATAAGTTAAGGTTACCTGCTCAGATGGCTAGACCTTTTACAATTTTAGATGATAAGACTTTTAAGATTTTTTGTTTGCCTAGTTTCCAAATAGCCTTTGTCTTTTTTCCTTCTGATAAGAATTACCTCCCTGAAGTTGTATTTCAAAGAGATGGCCCTCAGGTCCTAGAGAAGACCAGGAAGAATATTTATATCTCAAAGACACAGAGAAAGAATGCAAATTCCTCCAAGAAGGACCTTTCCTTCCTCAGGCCAGAGTTTGTACAATACCTCCAAACCTTTTGAAATGAATAGAGGGGAATTGGGGATTGAGGAAATAAGTAGACTTTGAGTTGTTTCTAAGGCCACACTTCTGGTCCTGTAAAGGATGGCGATTTCTAATTCCTCAAAGAATTGGATCGTAATCTGAGTGATTTCAAAGCATCAACCCATTCACCCAACTATATTATCTTCAATTTGCTTCTGTATATCAGGAAGATCTTCAACTAAAATAAAAATCAGAAGATTCTTATGTTCCACATTTCGAGCTATTTGTTTTTGGAATATTTTTCTTACCCTATGGGTACATAGTTTCATTTAGTTTAGGGAAGAAGGCCTAAAAACTTCTTGTCAGACTCTGAATATCAGTTTCTAATTTAGCCAACTTTTGACCATAGAATTACTTTTAAAAAATCCTTTCATATAACATTGTATGTCAAGGATACTTCAACCTACTAATTTTTAAAATCCTTTCAAGTATCTTCTCAGGTTTTAGCTGATACAAATAGTAAATATTCCTGGCAGTATTGAATGACCCCATGAACTCAAGAGACACCCCAAAGAGGGTTGCGAAAGTTATGATCCTCCCAAGATCCAGAGCCGCTCCCAAAGATAGCCCAAAGAAAGAAAGATCATCCCCCTAGAGCAGGCAACTCTTGAGTGGGGCCCTGGCTACAAATGGAACGCAATCCACATTTCTGTCTGACCCTATTTTGGGGCCCCCAACCTGACAGTTGAGCTGCCCGCATAAGGAAGAACCAGCAGCCTGTGTGTCTCAGGCATTCAGAAAGCTAAGCAAGTTTTCAGGATACAAATGAGACAAGAAGGCAATTAACTATCCCGGGGAGAGGAAGGATCAATAACCCCCAAAACCAAATTCCTAAGAGGGTAGATTGGGAAGGGACAACATGAAATGTTACTTTGTGTCCAATGGAAAAAATAAAACAATTTAGTAATGAATTTGACGTCCTTTATTTAAGGAGAAACAGTCTGGATTGAGAGAGTTCTGTGCCTCACACGCAGTAGAACGTTCTTCCTGAGGGATTTTGGGCAAGGGCAGAGTTTTACAGACTGTCAGAAGAGGCAACACAGAAACAGGGTAGGAGGTGGGGAATTTCTTTATAAGGCTAGCTAAGGTCCTATTTTGTAGGGTAAGGTAAGCAAGCTAGTTAAAGCTGAGTTGGAGGATTGTGAGTGGTAGATGTTGTATTTCCTTGACAGGTGTTTTTGGTAAGTGCAAAACTTACTTCAGGTTTATATTTGTGATGTGGGTCCCAATATACAGATTATCACTTCCTTTCTTCACCAGTGACTGAGGAGATCCAGGAGAGATGACTCTAGTAAGAATTCTCACCCTTTGTTGGCAGAAGCCAGTTTTCCCAGGATCCCACCTGCAGGTTCCTTAGGATTTAAAGTAGAGAGCGTAGCCCTAGTATCTACCAGAATTTGGCAAAGTTTTCTGTTAATTTTAATTTCAGTTTCCCCTTGTCTTTGTATGGGAATAAGTGGTAGAAGACAACTGGGGACTTCGCAGAGTCCCACCAACACTGGAGGGGCCCATATGGAGACACTCCTCTGAGTATAGATTTGGCACCATTTTGAGTGTGAGTGTGTGAAAGGATTTGACAGAACCTTCCAGGACAATCTTTTTTCCACTATTGATTACAAATGAGACACCAATTTCTGGGCCGGGATTTTGATAAAGGACCCCTAGGTTGGTGTCATGAGGGAGGCCCCGTTATTTTCATTTCTTCTGGCCTTGGAACTATTGCTGTTGTAAGTCCACTGGGTTGATGGTCTTTGGTTTATGGTCTTGTGGGCTCTGCAGAGTGGAAAGGCAATGCAGCCAGAGGAGAGTAGATGGTGAGTACTCAAGTAAAAGAGGATAGAGAGGAGCAGTCAGAGTCCCATGAGTTTTATAGTCTTTTGTTTTTGGTGCCTCTTGTGTCTTTAATTTTTTATTAGCCTTTTGTGATGAGTCTTTCAGTGAAGCCATTTTGGAATTTTGAAGACTTTTGGAGGCTTCTGCATGCCAATTAAAATAGGTATCCCATTCTGTTTGTTGACTTGGGAACCCCTGCTTTCAAGTGCACTTTTTAAGTGAACAATCTTGTTTAATTGGAACATTCCCCATAATGGCCCTTATAATTCCAGGTTGTCTTTGTAGGATTTTGCCAGTTCTGCAGTCATCTCTAGCTTCTGTCATCACAGTTATTAGACATAAAATAGATGTGTCAGAAGGTGGAGCACTCAGTTCTTCAAAACATAAGGATCTCATTTCTTTAGCTAAGCCTTGGATCTCTCAGACTTAAATTAATACCTAGAGGGATGTGCTACTGGGTTGGGGATTTTGTGATGTTTTACAGTATAACTTGGTACATGGAAATTTTCCTGATGTTGGTGAGTGACCTTGTGTCAATCTAAGCCATTCTGTGACCAACTTACCCTAGCAAGAGAATCTTCGAGATAGGTGGCTAGTGCTCTGACAGCTTTGTGTTTCTTGGCCCATGCCCATCAATCTTGTAGCTTTGGCTTCAGAGATTACCATTGGCAATAGTCTGTCATTCCTTTCATGAGATTTCTTTAATAGCGACAGACCTCTTTTTTTTTTTTTTTTAAAGATTTTATTTGTTTGACAGAGAGCACAAGCAGTGGGTGTGGCAGGCAGAGAGAAAGGGAGAAACAGACTCCCTGTTGAGCAGAGAGCCCAACATAGGGCTCGATTCCAGTATCCTGGGATCATGACCTGAGCTAAAGGCAGATGCTTAACCGACTGAGCCACCCAGGTGCCTCTATAGTGACAGACCTCTTGATGGCTTTTAATAGTCTGACTTGTGCCTAGATTTTGATTTTGATGGTCAAAACAGTCCAGGTTTCTTGTCCATTTATTTTCCCAAGTCCCCCAGTGGTTTATGCTGTGTACTTACTTCAAGGCTTTGTGAGTCCCAAAAGGGCTGCCACCCACTGTGGACTCCCAGTATAACAACCCCAGACTCTTTCTGGGAACTTTAATAAATCCAAGAACTTTTCCAGGACCCCCAGAATCTTTTGGGGAACTTTCACAAACCTCAGAAACTTTTCCTGGAAAGTGAAGAAGATCCCACCTGCCTCTGAGGAAGGAGGGAGTGATTATTCATGAAGATCTCTGTGTAAAACACCAATCCTCTGATTGGATAACTGAATAAGAGTATTTACCATCATACTTTTATATTTTTAGAATCTTTGAGGTATAATTTTTAAACTTATGTTTCATAGTAGATTCAATTTCTTTAACTTGTGGTAATGTTATAAAAATTTCAGTTCTCTCACTGCTATTACAATTAGCATAAAGGCCATAACAAGATTTTAATGAATGATTAGAGTTTTTCGAGTGAAAATAGTATATCAGATATACATATAATCATGTTTTTTTAATTTACAATTCTCACTTTATAAGTGTACAGGAAAACATTGACTTCTAATTAGTGAGGTTTGTTGTAAGGATATGAGCAAAAATACGGCAAAGTTGTTTTTTGTCTTACATCATCATCTTTCAGCCACAGTATGTAATTACACCAAGGTCATTATTAATAACCTTCAGCAAGCTTATATTTTCCATGTTGTTTCTCTCATTGCTCAAATATTACAGATAAGTCCAAAATTTACCATTTCACTAATATATCAGTCTATTTCCAAAGATAGGGGTGCTTAGCTAATAAAATTATGACTTGCTTATTCATCTTCCAACAAATATTCTCATTAAACAATGGACCTGTTTGAAATACACTTCACACACTAAGACTCTTATATTTTAAATTTTGTTTTGAACGTCACATATTTCATGAATGCTAAATTAACATAGCTTTCTTCTTTTATTAAGTGTTTTAAAATAGCTGAAAATAAATATTTACAATTACTGGATTATTTTCCTGTGGAGAAGCAAAGTTGAGCAAAATAAGATATCCAGTATTTCTAGCTATCTCTTTTTTTTTTTTCTAGAACTCTTAATTCAGGGGAAGAAAATAATTTCAAGGCAAAAATACCTGACACATGCTTACATTAAAAAAAAAAAAGTGCTTGGAGGCAGGGGAAATAAGCATTCTAGACTTATTGACTGTGATCACCGTATACCACCCTTTGAACTGTTTTCTTCATACTCCACTCACAACACAGATTTCTTCAAAATTTAGTACTCTATGCAAGTTGCTTGACAGCGCTCCAATAAAACTAGACACTCACACCAAAGCCTGTGTTCAGTTCAGCAGAAGTGAACATTTAACACACCATTAAGTCAGTCATTAAGGCCACCTTGTTTTCTTTGCTTCGCTGCTGCCTATCACACGGGGCAAAGGTACCCGAAGGGCTCCCAGGGAAAGAGGCACATCACAGGAGCAGGATAATAGGTTCAAAATAGCAAATAAGAGCTGGGGAAGGTGGTTGCTAGGATGGAAAATAGCTGGCTGCCCTTAATGTTCTCTGATTCTGTTTGAGAGCAAGGTTCAAAAGGAAAAACATATACAGAAGGATGGACCAATGAGGAGAAAGTAAATATTTAGATACATCTTTCCTTTGTATTTGCAAATGATTTGTTCGTGTTTTCTATGTGATCAAGTACGACTTAAGAGATGTGAATTCCCAGCAAGCTGTATTTTTGTATAAGTATGCTAGGAAATACACCCAAGATGTTTTTTCCTACCTCTATATTCACTATAACAGAGTCTATAATAATTTTATGAATAAGGCAAGGAAATTAATAATTACAGTGTTAAGCTACCTCCCTGCCAATAGGCTAAGGTCTTTCTATGATTTGATGTATTAAATGTTCACCAAAAAAATCATTTTTTATTTTACAAATTAGGAAAGTAGGTTTCAAAGATATTAAGTAAGCTTATCTGAATTACCACAAGTAATAACAACAAAGTGGAGTTTTGAAATAAGTTCCAATATTATTCCCTAAAGCATCTATGATTCACATAGCATCCCCTTATGTCTCTTTAAAATTTGTCATTTAATCTGATAGGTATGGATCAAGTTGATTTGTCTGCTGAGATTGGGTGTTAAATAGCTACAAATATCTCACTTGAAATTGAGCTTTGGTAATTTCCATTCATTTGCAACTTTATTCATAGATATTTCACATACCATACAATTCACCCTTTTAAAGCATACTATTCAATGGTGTTTACTATATCCACAATGTTGTTCAACCATCCCTACAATAAATTTTAAAATATTTTGGTCACACCAAAAAGAAACCTTATGTCCTTTTGCAGTCGCCCCACCATTTCCCACAACTTCCCAACCCAGTCCAGATAGTCACTAATCTACTTTTAGATCTTCATAGATTTGCCTATTCTGGACATTTCAATACAAATGGAATTTTAAAATACGTGGTTTTGTCACAGACTTCTTTCACTTAGCATAATGCTTTCAAGGTTCATCTGTGATGCACGTATCAGCACTTCATTTTTTTAATTGCTGAATATTTCATTGTATGGATATGCCATATTTTTTTCCCATGAATCAAATGATGGACATTTAGCTTGTTGCCACTTGGGGGCTCTTGTGAATAGTGCTGATCTAAATGTTCATGCACAAGTATTTGAATACTTGTTTTCATTTCTCTTGAGTATACATACAGGAGTAGAAGTGCTAGGTCATATAAATTCTAAGTTTAACCTTTTAAGGAACTGTCAGACTGTTTTTGAAAGCAGTCGACCTCCTCTTTTATTCCTGTTTCCAGTAAGTGGAGTCTTCTACCTTTTTTATCTTGGTCAGTTTAGCTAAAGGCATATTGGTTTTGTTATCTTTTTTTCAAAGAATCAACTTTTGGTTTTGTTGATTTTTTTCCCTTTATTTTTTTATTCTCTATCAATTTATGTTCTAATCATTGTTACTTCTTTTTGCTGGCTTTGAGTCTAGTTAGTGTCTTAAGATGAAAGGTAAATACGTATTTTTCAATGAGTAAATACTTTGATTGTTTATTTACATGACTATCTTCTCATAGTCAGGATCAACTATTCTAGAAGTAAGGAAACATGACTAATTTGTCACAACCGCCTAAGATAAGCTTTGGCCCAAACTACTGAACTACTAAACTTACGGATAAAATACTGAAAACACATTTTTAAGTGCAATGAGGAACTAACAAGAAAATAAGGGATAATCAAGACCAAAACCTAAGTAGGAAATCGGAGACAGATAAACAGCGTACCATTTTCACCTTGAGAATATCAGCCAAAGAAAAAAATTGAGCTCTAACCTCACTTACCTAAGAAGTGAAACAGAACACAGTTCAAGGAAGGAAGTCTAACGGGGTACTCAAGGTTAATCAATAAACTGTATATTAACCTGCTTCCCCAAGGTTACAGTAAAGAAATTGCCCAACACCAAGGGGAAAACATATGATATAAACATCTATATAATGTTCAAAGCATTTAAAATAAACATATTGTTGATCATATGTGAAAAAACTATGAAGACAATCAAGGGAATGATTATCCCTAAATTCATGGTAATGCTTCCTCTGAGCAGAAAGAGATAGAGACACATGGAAATTTTAAAGAATATAGTAAAAAAAAATTAATAAGTTGGGTGGTAGAATGCGGGTGTTCATAACATTTTTCATATTTTATAATTTTAAACAGATATTCTTTGATATGTGTATGTACTACATTTTAAGAGTGTATATATATATATATTTATATTTATATTTATATAACTGGAAAGAAAAACCTAGATCATTTTTCAAATAAAATAAAGCCTAGAGAGGTTGTATGACTAGCTCAAAGACAAATAGCTTGTTAATCAAGTCAGGACTAAGCTGTATTTTCTTTAATAAGTAACTATTAACTTGTTTGGTTTTTTTTTTAAGATTTTATGTATTTGTCAGAGAGGGGTGGGAGAGAGCGCACAAGCAGGGGGAGCGGCAGACAGAGGGAGAAGCAGGCTCCCGCCAAGCAGCGAGCCTGATGCAGGGCTCGATCCCAGGACCCTGGGATCATGACCAGAGGCGAAGGCAGATGCTTAACGACTTAGCCACCCAGGTGCCCCAGTAACTATTAACTTTTTAAGAGCCATCTACAAAATAGTATAACCCTAACACTAGAAAAACAACTTTAAATATCAATAATGTAATTTGGCCATAACTGTGTAGTGTAACAAGTGTTTACGTGAATTATCATTTTTGTTAAGTCTCCTAACAGCCGTGGCTGCAGTGCTTTGCACTAAAATTTATCCGCTGTAGCTCATTTGCTGCAAATTCGTAATCCCAGGCTTACTTTTCCTATGGCACAAAACAATCTTGAAAAGATGTACTCTGTCTTATGTTGTTAAGTTAGATAAGTAGCTTTTACTACTTGAAAAATAGCATTGGAAATTTATAAGAATATAATCCCCTTGCGTAAAGAATACACAAGACAGTACATACACCTATACAATTTTTTCTTTGTAAGGAATCACAAAAATCTTGTAAATTATGTTATTTTACCACAAATTTTTAGAGGTGGTTTTAGTCAGCCTCGGAAGTTTAAAGACATACCATAAAGGAAAACTTAGGGGGCGTCTGGGTGGCTCAGTTGGTTGATCATCAGATTTTTGATTTCTGCTCAGATCATGATTTAGTGAGATTGAGCCCCTCATTGGGTTTGTTCTTGGCTGGGAGTCTACTTGAGATTCTCTCCCTTTCCTTTTCCCTCTCCCTCTGCCCCTCCTCCCCTGCTCACTTGCTCTCTCTCTCTCTCTCTCTCTCTCTCTCTGTCTAAAATAAATAAATAAATAAATCTTTAAAAAAAAAAAAAGGAAAACGTAGGCAAATTATAATGGAATGAGGGCCTATGTTCCTGATGCTCAGCAAGGCCAAACACTGACGCCAGGCTTGCAGCAAAGAAGTTTAATTCACAAGGCAGCTAAATGAGGAGATAGGAGAAAAATCTCAAATCCTCCTCCTGGGGGAGGCGGGGGGAAGAAGGGGAAAGAAAGAAAAGAACAGGGGTGTGGAGGGGGGGGGATTCTTTGGCAGGGAGAGCATGGGCAAATGTGACTGATCATGGGCTACAAAGTTGGGGGGTAAAGATGATGCAGTCATTGGTCTCTTCAGGCACAATAGATCATCATACTTTACATCACATGTTCAAAAGATGGGGGCTTTGACACAACCGGGGGGTGGAGAGTTCAGGCTCCTTGACATCAAAAGGTCACCTATCAGACACTGGAGCAGGCCCAGCGGTATGGTCCGTGGTCTCCACGGGTCTGAACTGGGCGGAAGTGGGCCTTAGTTCAAGGAAGACAACTAGGCTACATGCCGCTTAGAAGCAGGCAGTTAGAAAGTCTATTACTAAAAGACACGGCTCGGGGCACCTGGGTGGCTCAGTTGGTTAAGCGACTGCCTTCGGCTCAGGTCATGATCCTGGAGTCCCAGGATCGAGTCCCGCATCGGGCTCCCTGCTCGGCAGGGAGTCTGCTTCTCCCTCTGACCCTCCCCCTCTCATGTGCTCTCTCTGTCAAATAAATAAATAAAATCTTTAAAAAATAAATAAATAAATAAAATAAAAATAAAAATAAAAGACACGGGCCCTAGGTTACAGTTTACCCTAACTACCCTAAACATAAGGCAACAATAATTTACCCTTGTTTTAAATAGATTAAAAGTAAAACTTTAATTGTGAAGCATCGGTTTCAAAAGCTGATCCCAGCATTGTTTAGATCGTATTCTCAAAGTGTTCCTGGACCAGCCTTACCATTGCTACCTGGGAACTGGTTAAAAATGCAAATTCAGCAATTCGTGAATTCGTGAGTTTTAATGAGCACCCCCCCCCCCCCCCCCCCCCGCTGTTTCCTATGCAGGCAGAGAAACTCAGGTCTAAAGCAGGACTCTGCCCTCTGGCTAAACATTGAAATCACCTACAGAGCTTAAATCAGGATTTTAAGAGTGAAATGTCTAGAAACACTTGAACAGGGAGGAGTCCTCCGACGTAAGGTAATGTTTGTAGAAAGGGAACAGTCAAAATAGTAATAATTGCCATTTATGAAGCACTAGTCAAAATACAAGGACCATCTGTGTGCTTTGGAAACATTTTGTTTCTTAATCGTCATAAGCCACAACAAGGTTGGGGTAAAAAACAATATATACATGTACAGGGTCATGTAGGGATGTCACCCCCAGAGAACTAAAGCCTTTTGGACTCCACCTCTAAGCACATTCATATTAATCAAGTTTATTAAATTTACGTAAAAGAACCCAAGCCAATTTATGAATCCAAGCTGGAAACATTCCCAAAGAGGACCAGATGTGTTTTTGTGCAATGTGATCAAAGTGTTTTCTTAACTATAGGCGTGGTACATGAGAAAGCAAATGATAAACAGAAGTTCCTTGAGGAATATGGATTCTGATGAATTGAAAATCTAAAACATCAAGCCACATCAGACAATAATGGTGATTTTGCTAATGAGAGTGAACTATCATCCTTTGTTTACACTGTATCCTTCTCCACATCCAGGGCATACTCATGGACTGGAGTCTCTAAGGGACCCACAGCTAAATCCTCCAATGGCCATCAGAGGGATGTTTCTCAAAACCAGATACACATTAAAACGACCTGGAAGATTGTTTTGTTTGTTTGTTCTTAGCATCAATGTCTAGATTCTATATCCAGAGATTTTAAGTTGAAGTGGGCCCCAGACATGAGCATTTGTTAAAATTTCTCCAGGTGATTCTAATGCATCACAGGGTTGCAAACCCCTGCCCTAGAGTCCATGGTTCTCAACCTTGGCTAAATATTAGACCAGTGATTCCCACAGCCTGCAGCAGAAACACCTAAGGGGAGAAGGTAAGTGGTTATAGACTTCATGTCCACCAAGCGATAGAAATAGAAACTGGGCATGACTTGGTATATGTGCCCAGTTGCTGATTCTAGTTTCAAATGATGAAACTATATTTGAAACAATACAGATGCCATAGTCTGATACATAGGGAGATCTATAAAACAGGCAGAACTTATATAATGTATAAGGAGAATTTGGTTTTTCGGTGGAGAACATGCATGTCTGTAGCTCACATCTGATCTGATTCTCTAGAAGCTATTTTGCAGCTCTGTAAAGTGTAGATAGTGGATAACCGTGGAAAATGGTTATTGTCTGTAGACATGCACATCCTGTCTTTCTGGAAAAGGATCTAATGACTTCCTTTCTCCACTCCAGAAGGAGCTAGTTTTACCTGCATTTGCACAATAATTTAACAATAAATGCATCTGTTTTTCTACTTTTCCTTTGAACTAGTGGTTAGACATTACCAGTTTCATCATTAGGTTAAAGAAAATTAACACATATTTATTTCTGTATCTCCATGGGAGATAGGATGTTACCACTCTCTAGAAGTTATTTTTTTTTTAGATTTTATTTATTTGACAGAGCGTGCACAAGCAGGGGAAGGGGCAGGCAGAGGGAGAAGCAGGCTCCTGGCTGAGCAAGAAGCTCGACATGGGACTCAATCCCAGGACCCTGGGATCATGATCTGAGCCAAAGGCAGATGCTTAACCGACTGAGCCACCCAGGCACCCTCTAGAAGTTATTTTTTAAGATAATATAATAGTTTTGATTATTTTACTCCTTCAAAAAAGGATAGCAGCAAGAGACTTTTTCAAAGGAACATTTAAGCTAAGCATTTTAAATTGCACCAGTTTGATGTTCAATAAAATATTTTAAGTATTATGTGCTTACCAAGATACAATACAAAAATATAAACTGAGTGATTCCCAGAATCATTTCATCCTAAATATGAATATAGTAAATATCTTGTGGTATTAAAAAAAAAAAAAAATTCTAAAGGAAATACCAGAATGAACCACTAGGTGGCAAAGTAGCATTTGTGATGTCAAATACCAAGCAAGGCCTGAAATCAGTTCACTGTTAACTTAATTGAAATAAAGATGTTCACTGAATTCTGATTCTGTAACATTTTATATATTTGCCCTCATTCAAATGACACTACCTGTAGCTCGTATTCTCAAGAAAAAACAATCTTTGCAATAAACTTGAAAACAACACAAGAAGTTTAAAAATATTGTCTTGAACCATCTATTCTGAAATCAGCTAAATTTAAATTTAAAATGTTTTTTATATAACAAAATGCTGAAGCTGAAAGGACTTTAGATGTCATCTAGAATAAGTCTTTTGATGTTGTAACTGATTTTAAAATCTTCTCGATCATTAAAACAAAAATTCCTGATCATTAATTATTCCAGTTCCTATAAACCATTTTCACCTAGAGAAAAATAACAAAAATATGTAATTAGCCTCCATCTACACACTACTCAAAATTTTTAAGAATACTAATCCTTAACCCACTTTTAAGCAGTTTTATTCTTTTAGAAAATTGTCTTATATGGAGTAGATTCTGAGCTCCAAAACTTCAGAGAAAAAAATAGCTAAAGCTTGAAATTCTAAAGGAGAAAACATTTCATGACCTTTCAAGGTAAACAAAAGGGAGGTATCCAAAGGATGTCAGAATGTTCTATTAGCATATATCTGTAATAAGTCAATATATTTCTCCTTCACCTGAAAAATATGCCAAAAAGGAAAAATAAATCCACAGACTATAGTTTCAGTGAAATTATAAGATAGATATCCATATGCCCCATATGAGTAAAGGCTGTCAAAGAGAGCTGAGATGTGTCAAAAACAGCCCAGAAGTGACAAACTATGGTAAAAGGGTCCCCCTCTGTCCTGCACCTTTATCTTTATTTAACACTATAGCTTGAGGTTTTATTTTTCCTTTTGTTTTTTGTTTTTCATTTTATTTTCATTTCAGTTTTTGAAAATGTTTAATTTGTCTTCTATGTCATACATTCTATTTGATAGATCGTCTTAACCCATCATTCTTCTTAATAGGGGAACTCTAGGGGCATTTCCACTAACACAGGAACAAACGTAGGCTGCCTACTATGTTCTTTTTGCTTAGTAATAAATTAACACAAACATCACAGCTTAAAACACCATACGTGTATTATTATGACTCCTGACCTGTATAAACACACGTTTATACACGTATGAACGTGTGTTTATACAGGTCAGGAGTCCAAGTATGACTTAGCTGGGTCCTGGGCTTAGGGTCTTGCAAGGTTACAATCAAGGTATTCTGAGCTTTGAAAATTAAATTCATTCAAAATAGTATAAATCACAAGCTTGTAATCCCTTTTCTTAACAATGGCAAAGTGTTCGACTGCCAAGATCCCTGGTACAGAGTTATAATTTAAGAGTATTAAGTATACAATTGCAATGCACATTCCAAATTCAATCTGTAACAGACACATTTCAGTAAGGTAATTGGTAAAATGTTTCTCTCACTCTCTCTCTCGCTCTCTCACACACACAAACCCACACTTTGCCTGCATATGTGTGCATTACGTTTTGCTGGGCGTGTTCTCTGCCACACTAAAGTTCCATAAGCCCATTCGAAGTGGCTGCGCTCCTGAATATGGTGCAGCTCCTTTGGGCTTATTTCACTGGGGACGAGGAAGTAGAAATGAGACAACTGAAAACTCTTCCTAACCTCTGCTTTATGCTTCCAACATTGTCCGCACTTTCTCTGCCATGAGATGCGGGAATGCAAAACACCAACATCAAGTGAGAGCGCCCCTCAGTAGCATCAGAAGGCTTTCTTTCACCAAAACTCAACAAAGGTACATTTAAATAGCTGAATTTAATTAGAAGGAAACTATAGCTCAATATTTCTGCTAATGAAAATACTAGATATTGGACACACGCGTGTATACTGAACAAGGATTCTTGAAAATATAAGAACATAGTAACAGATATTAATGGGTCAAGAAGTCAAAAGTAAGCAAACATAAAAAGAGAGAACTATCCACCTAGCTAGACATACCTTGTATCAAAATAACATCCTCTCCAAACGATGAAGGTTTTGCTCCATTCATTTTTAGTATTTATTGCTGTAGAGCCATTTCTAGTTTGTTTTTTTTTTTTTTAAGATTTTATTTATTTTTTAGAGAGCAAGCGAGAGAGAAACAGCATGAGAGGGGAGAGGGTCAGAGGGAGAGGCAGGCTTCCCGCTGAGCAGGGAGCTGGATGTGGGACTCGATCTCAGGACCCTGGGATCATGACCTGAGCCGAAGGCAGTCGCTTAACGACTGAGCCACCCAGGCGCCCGAGCCATTTCTAGTTTTGTCTTGTCGTTTGTAGATAACCACTGTCACCCCATGTGCATATTGTGCGATTGTAAATTCACCTTTGAGATTCTAGAACTTCCCCAAGTATATCAAGTTTTGGCTTTTTGTTAACTTTATTATTTGGGTTCTCCTAATCCCATAAATCTAAATACTCAAATCTTTCTCCAACTCCGAAGCCGTCTTTTGTGTGTGTTTTAGGTGGAAGCTGCCTCCTTGTCCACACTGCCCTTCATTTCTGTCGTTCCTATTTTACGCCTGTCTCATCCTCTGGGTCCCGATCATTTCTCCTATTATTTTCATCTCTTTATTCTTGATTGTTGTTCTGTTGTTG
Source organism: Mirounga angustirostris (assembly GCF_029215605.1). Lineage (NCBI taxonomy): Eukaryota > Metazoa > Chordata > Mammalia > Carnivora > Phocidae > Mirounga > Mirounga angustirostris. The sequence continues at coordinate 82,383,158 of NW_026991720.1, read as the reverse complement.
TTGCTATCTACACATTTATTTTAGTCTATTTTTCAAGATGTTGAGAGTTTTAATGTCCTCAAAGGTCATACAGTTTACTTGGCAAATACTTCCTTTGGTCCTTGTTCAGAGCCTATTAACCCTCTCTTTATTTTTGTTTTCATCATGAGATGATTCCCAACCCCTGTTTCCCCCATCCCTCCACCCTCCCCTCTGATGACCATCAGTTTGTTCTCTATAGTTGAGTCTGTTTCTTGGTTTGCCTCTCTCTCTCTCTTTTATTTTTCCTCATTTGTTTTGTTTCTCAAATTCCACATATGAGTGATTCATATGGTATTTATATTTCTCTGACTCAGTTTGCTTAGCGTTATACTCTGTAGCTCCATCCATGTTCTTACAAATGGCAAGATTTCATTCTTTTTTGTGGCTGAGTAATATTCCGTGTGTGTGTGTGTGTGTGTGCGTGTGTTACATACACACAAGATCATCTTTATCTGCTCATCTATCCATGGACACTATCCATGGCTGCTTCCCTCTCTTGGTCATTGTAAATAATGCTGCAATAAACATACAGGTGCATGTATCCCTTTCAGTTAGTGTTTTTGTAGTTTTGGGGTAAATACCCAGTAGTGCAATTCCTGGATCGTAGGGTAGTTCTATTTTTAATTTTTTGAGGCACCTCCACACTGTTTTCCAAAGTGGCTGTACCAAAATTGGTGGCATTCCTACGAACAGGGCAAGAGGGTTTCTTTTCTTCCACATCCTAACACTTGCTGTTTCTTATGTTTTTGATTTTAGCCATTCTGACAGGTTTGAGGTGATAGCTCATTGTAGTTTTGATTCGCATTGCCCTGATGATAAGTGATGATGAGCATCTTTTCATGTGTCTGTTGGCCATCTGGATGTCTTCTTTGGAGAAATGTCTGTCCATGTCTTCTGCCCATTTTTAATTGGATTTTTTTGTTTTTTGGATATTGACTTGTACCAGTTCTTTGTATGTTTTGGATACTAACCCTTTATCGGATATGTCATTTGCAAATATCTTCTCCCATTCAGTAGGCTGCCTTTTAGTTTTGTTGATGGTTTTCTTCACTGTGCAGAAACTTTTTATTTTGATGTAGTCCCAGTAGTTTATTTTTGTTTTTATTTCCCTTGCCTCAGGGAAATGTTGCTACGGTCTATGTCAGAGAATACTGCTTGTGCTCTCTTCAAGAATTTTTTTTTTTTTAAGATTTTATTTATTTATTTGAGAGAGAGAGAATGAGAGAGAGCACATGAGTGGGGGGAGGGTCAGAGGGAGAAGCAGACTCCCTGCCGAGCAGGGAGCCCGATGCGGGACTCGATCCCGGGACTCCAGGATCATGACCTGAGCCGAAGGCAGTCGCTTAACCAACTGAGCCACCCAGGCGCCCTCTTCAAGAATTTTTATGTTTTCAGATCTCACTCTTAGGTCTTCAACCCATTTTGAATTTATTTTTATTTATGGTTAAGAAAGTGGTCCAGTTTCATTCTTTTGCATGTAGCTGTCCAGTTTTCCCAATATTATTTGTTAACGAGACTTTTTCCCATTGTACATTCATTCTTCCTTTGTCAGAAGATTAATTGACCATGTAGTTGTGGGCTTAATTCTGGGTTTTCTATTCTACTCTATTGATCTATGTGTCTATTTTTATACCAGTACCACCCTGTTTTAATTACTACTGCTTTGTAATACAACTTGAAATCTAGAATTATAATACCTTCAGTTTTGTTTTTCAAGATTGCTTTGGCTATTTGGGATCTTTTGTGGTTCCAAACAAATTTTAGGGTTGTTTGTACTAGTTCTATGAAAAAATGCTGTTGGTACTGTGATAGGGATTGCATTGAATCTGTAGATTGTTTTGGGTAGTAAGACACTTTAAAAATATTTGTTTTTCCAACCCATGAGCATAGAATGTCTTTCCATTTCTTTGTATCGTCTTCAATTTCTTTCATCAGTGTTTTATAGTTTTCAGAGTATAGGTCTTTCACCTCTTTGCTTAAGTTTATTCCTAGCTATTTTATTGTTTTTGGTGCAATTGTAAATGGGATTGATTTCTTAAATTCACTTTCTCCTGCTTCATTATTAGTGTATAGAAATACAGCATCCTTGTCTTGTTCCTGACCTTAGGGGGAGAGCTCTCAGTATGATGTTGACTGTGAGTTTTTCGTACAAGGACTTTACTATGTTGAGGTATGTTCCCTTTAAACCTACTTTGTTGAGGGTTTTTTTGTTGTTTTTTTTTATCGTGATGGATGTTGTATTTTGTCAAATGCTTTTTCTACATCTATTGAAATGATCATATGGTTTCTATCCTTTCTCATATTGATGTGATGTATCATGTTGATTGCTCTGCAAATATTGAACCACCCTTGCATCCCAAGAATAAATCCCACTCAATCATGGTGTATGATTTTTTATTATATTTTGGATTCAGTTTGCTAGTATTTTGTTGAGGATTTTTACATCTATATTCATGAGAGATGTTGCCCTGTATTTCCCTTTCTTTGTGGTACCTTTATCTGGTTTTGGTGTGAGGGTAATTTTGCCCTCATAGAATGAACTTGGAAGTTTTCCTTCCTCTTGTATTTTTTGGAATAGTTTGAGAAGAATGGGTATTAATTGTTCTTTAAATGTTTGGTAGAATTCACCTGTTAAGCCTTCTGGTCCGGGACTTTTGTTTTTTGGGAGCTATTTTCATTACTGATTTAATTTCATTGCTGGTAATTGGTCTGTTTGAATTCTCTATTTCTTCCTGCTTTAGGTTTGGTAGATTATGTGTTTTTAGGAATTTATCCATTTCTTCTATGTTGTATAATTTGTTAGCATGTAGGTTTTCATAATATTCTCTTATAGTTTGTATTTCTGTGATGTTGGTTGTTACTTCTCCTCTTTCATTAGTAATTTTGTTTATTTAGGTCCTCGGTCTTTTTTTTTTTAATGAGTCTTCCTAGAGGTTTATCAATTTTATTGATCTGTTCTGCTGTTTCATTTTCTATATCATTTATTTCTGCTCTAATATTTATTATTTCCTTCCCTCTGCTGGGTTTGGGTTTTGTTTATTGTTCTTTTTCTAACTCCTTTAGGTGTAAGGTTAGGTTATTTGAGATTTTTCTTGCTTCTTGAGGTAGGCCTATATTGCTGTAAACTTCCTCTTAGAACTGCTTTTGCTGCATCTAAAGATTTTGGATCATTGTGCTTTCATTTTCATTTGTTTTCATGTAATTTTTTATTTCTTCTTTTATTTCTTGGTTGACCAATTCGTTGTCTAATAGCATGTTTAACCTCCATGTATTTGTGCTCTTTCCAGATTTTTTCTTGTGGTTGATTTCTAGTTTCATAGTATTGTGGTCAGAAAAGACAAATGGTATGACTTTGGTTTTTTTTAATTTGTTGAGACTTGTTTGGTGGCCCACTATGTGATCTATTCTGGAGAAAGTTCCATGTGCACTTGGAAAGAATATATATTTTGCTGTTTTAGAATGGAATTTTCTGAATATGTCTGTTAAATCCATCTGGTCCAATGTGTCACTCAAAGCCACCATTTCCTTGTTGATTTCCTGTTTGAATGATCTGTCCATTGATGTAAATGGGGTGTTAAAGTCCCCTACTATTATTGTATTACTATCGATTAGTTCTTTCATGTTTGTTATTAACTCTTTTATGTATTTGGGTGCTCCCATGTTGGGTGCATAAATATTTACAATTGTTATATCCTCTGGTTAGATTGTCCCCTTTATAATTATATAGTGTTCTTCTTTATCTCTTGTTACAGACTTTTTTTTTTTTTAATTTTATTTATTTATTTGACAGAGACAGAGACAGTGAGAGCAGGAACACAAGCAGGGGGAGTGGGAGAGGGAGAAGCAGGCTTCCCGCCGAGCTGGAAGCCCAATGCGGGACTCGATCCCAGGACCCTGGGATCATGACCTGAGCCGAAGGCAGTCGCTTAACCAACTGAGCCACCCAGGCGCCCCAGACTTTTTTTAAAGTCAATTTGTCTGATATAAGTATTGTTTCCCTGGCTTTCTTTTGGCATCCATTTGCATGATAGATGTTTCTCCAACCTCTCACTTTCACTCTGCAGGTATGAAATGAGTGTCTGAAATGAGTGTCTTTTAGGCAGCATTTAAGTGGGTCGTGTTTTTTTAATCCATTCTGTCATCCTTTTTCTTTTGATTGGAGCATTTAATCCATTTACATTCAAAATAATTTGATAGATATGTATTTATTGCCATTTTGTTACTTGTTTCGTGGTTGTTTCTATAGATTTTCTCTGATCCTTCTCTCGCTTTCTCTCATGGTTTGCTGGCTTTTCCTTAGTGATACATCTGGATTCCTTTCTCTTTATTCTTTGCATATCTATTACTGGTTTTTTATTTGTGGTTACCATTAGCTTTGTATATAACATCTTCTGCACATAGCAGTCTATATTGAGTTGATGGTCGCTTAAGTTTAAACCCATTCTTTACCCCTCTCTTCAGTATGTTTTAGGTGTATGGTGTCATATTTCACATCCTTTTATTTTATGAATCTCTTGGATGGTTTTTACAGAAATATTTATTTTTACTGCTTTTGTTTGTTTTTTGGTTTGTTTTTGTTTTTGTTTTTTTACTTTCATACTCTCACGGTCTTCTTTTCCACTCAAGAGAGTCCCCTTTAGTATTTCTTGTAGGGCTGGTTTAGTGGTCATGACCTCCTTTAGTTTTTGTTTGAGAAACTCTTTATCTCTCCTTCTATTCTGAATGATAGCCTTCCTGCATAGAATATTCTGGTTGCAGATTTTTCCCTTTTAGCACTTTGAATATGTCATGCCACTCTTCTGGCCTGTAAAGTTTCTGCTGAAAAGTCTGCTAATAGCCTTATGGGGTTTCCCCCTTGTATATAGCTGTCTTCCTTTCTCTTGCAGTTATTAAGCATTTTCTTGCTTGTCCTTTGCTCAGCTTGGTTACTTGCCATTACTCTGTCTTCCAAGTTGTTAGTTCACTCCTTTGCTTCATCTTGCCTGCTATTTATTCCATCAAATGTATTTTTAGTTTCATTTATTGGGTTCTTGATCTCTGATTGGTTCTTTTTTATCTCTGTGCTAAGAGTCCCACTGATGTACTCCACTCTTTTCTCCAGTCTAGTGGGTGTCTTTTGATCATTACTTTAAATTCTCTATCAGGCGTATTTCTTACATCCATTTCGCTTTGGTCTCTGGCTGTGGTTTGGTCCTATTCTCTCATTTGGAAGATGTTGCTCTGTCTCCTCATTTTGTCTGACTTCTTGCGTCTGTTTCTGTGTGTTAGGAAGGTCAGCCACTTCTCTTGCTCTTAACGATAATAGCCTTATGAAGAAGCAGTCCTGGAGTGCTCTGCAGTGCGGTGTCCCCTGTTCCCCCGGGGCCCAGCCACTTCAGGGAGCATCTTCTATGGGTATTGCGTGGGCTCTGCTGTTGAGTCTTGGCCTCTTTTTCCTTCAGTCCAGTTGTCTGCAGAGACACTCTGTGACTACTGTGGGCAACAAGGTGTGCAGTGGTCTGCTTGCAAAATAAGACCTGCTCCTGAGGCCAGAACTGAGATCTAGCAAAATGTGCAGGGCAGGAGGTGGGCTGTTGGCAGGGTTTTTGTTGGTCTTCTGGGGGAAGGGCCCGCAGCTCTGGGACTGAGGGAAGTGTGACTAGAAAGGGTGGATCTGCCAAAGTGCTTGGTTGGGGGCAGGCAGGACGTGATACAAACAAGTTAGTAAGAAGTGTGGGCTTTGTGCTGGTTCCTGCAGGTGGCCATGTTTATGCTAGGGGGCAGGACAGGGAAGTGACCCCTGCCAGCTTCCTGGTTCCTGGAAGGGTTGTCCCCATGATCCCTGTCTCTCCAGGCCATTGCTCTGAGATAAGCAAATCACTCTCCCTCCTGTCTGCCCTTGGCTGCTTTTCAAACTACTAGTTCTATGCTGTATCTGTGAGGGCTGTTGATCATGCTGTCTCTTTAAAGGTGGGGGCTCTGCTTCCTAATGCCATTCAGGCTCTCTCAGAGCCCAGCCAGCTGATGTTTTAAATTCCAGCATTTAAGTCCTGCTGGTTTTAAGGGCTCAAGAGATTAGGTGCCACTCACTTTCAAAGGCAAATATTATGGAGATTCCACCTCAGGCTCCTGGGCTCCCTGGTGTGAAAGTCTGTCCTCTGCCCTACTCTGCACCACCAGCTCCCTCCGCACGGAAGACAGGCTGGTTCATTTTACTGCCAGACCAAGTCTTCACTCTTTTTCCGATGTGACCTCTTCCCCATGTGTAAAATTAATAAATATTATTCACCTTGCCATGTTAAGTATAAGTAATAGAAGATAGGCAGAATTCTGACATTCGTGTTTCACAAGGAGATTTGCGGGGGAGAGCAAGAATAAAGTGCTAAGCTTAAGCGGAAAACAGCTGTTTTTCAACATGCAGTTCAACAAATATTTCTTACGGTTTTTAAATGTGACTTGAGTTTTACTAAGCATAAAATAAGGCATATTTTGGGGCACCTGGGTAAGGGTCCTGGGATCAAGCCCTGCATTGGGCTCCCTGCTCAGCAGGAAGCTTGCTTCTCCCTCTCCCACTCCCCCTGCTTGTGTTCCCTCTCTTGCTGTGTCTCTCTCTGTCAAAATAAATAAATAAAATCTCTAAAAAAAAAAATAAGGCATATTTCACCAATTTGGTACATGCAACTAAAATCTTTATATGTAAATCTAGTAAAAAATTAGGAGATCAAATAACATCGCGCAGGATGGCCAGTTAGAGTACTTATTTCCTAATTGTGTATTTACCATATTTTCCTATAGATTTCAATGTCTTAGAAGATATCTCCTTGAGTATGTCAGTATTCCAGAATGACCTCTAGATTAGGCAGCTAAAGATGTGCGGACAGGTGCCTGGCTCTGAAATACATTATCAAGTAAACAATAAAGACTTTCTTCCAGAAGACTGCTGGAAGTCACCCGAAATTCATACACATGTCCTGCTTGATGCATGCCCTAATCCAATTCAGATGTTCAGATGATCCAATCCATGTTCAGATTATAGAAAACACTAAATAGCCAGTGTGGTCACTGGCTTTTGGTTGGGCTCTAAGATCCTTTTGCCTTACCTGGTTTTGCTCTAGTATTTAACCTTTCCTTCCTTCTACCCCATTCATTCTAGCCCCCCACCCCATTCCTTTCTCTTTCTCTGTGTGTGTGTGTGTGTGTGTCTCTGGTTTGGAAAAATATCTCAGTACTATACTTGTCAGAATTACAAAATATTCTTTACTTGTATTTATTTTGTAAATACGAATGTCAGGATTCTGCCTATTTTCTATAACTTATAATACTTAACATGGTAAGGTGAATAATATTTATTAATTTTACACAGAAATCACTATTTGCAGATGGGTGAGAGATACTTTTTCAGGGAAAATTTAGTAGGTCTATGTTGGTATTGCAAACCAAGTATAGCAGGAATTATTTTAATAAAAACTTGAAAAACAAAATCCAGAAATTCAAATCACATAATCTTGTCCTTGCAAGGAATAAGGCTTACAGATTGCAAGCAGCTTTCTATACTTGAAAACACTGAAAGTAATTTTTACATATTTTACAAATGAAGAATCAAACTCATCACAATATCAATAACTGACTCCATATACTTAAAAAGTGATTGGACAATCTGAATCTCCTATATAACTGTGATATTAATGTGCTTCCACTTTGCGATTCTGTTTCTGGTTTTGTTGTTGTTGCTAATGCCATTGCTGAAATTAGAGTAGACGAATCCGTTTGTGCCTGTCTTGACCATTGTCCTTTCTAAACAACGCTGTGCCTTCTACAGCCTCTATTGATAAAAACCAGGTGACACTTCTCCCAGGCCACAAATAGGTGTGACAGGGTCCTATCGCATTTTCTCACAGATAGCTAGGGCTCTCATATTCTCCTGCACAGAAATTTGAATTGAAAACATATGGGGAAAATGAAGCCATTATCAGTGGGAAATAAATCTGAAATAATGCCATGAGGTAGACTTGGGGTCATCATGGGTATGCTGAGTTGAGGTGATGAGGAGAAAAAAAAACTCTAAATAGGAAAATGGTGAGGATACGAATAAGCAGGTGTTAAGAGGTAGAGAACTGCAGTTAGAGAAGAACTGTGTTTTCAGCATTTCTATAACCCAGCATACTTGAGGTTTATGGAAAACTTGAGATGTTAAGGCCTAAGTCTCTATGGGAATGGGGTTGTGGGAGACCTATACATTAGATATTGATATTTCTAGGTGGCCTAGTAGGTACAAAATTTTCCCCAAGGTGTTTTTGGTATTTGTCACCATCTCAACCATCATTACCATTTACAGCTGTTTGCCCTAATATAACATTTTAGTCTGTATTGTTTATTAAGCTAATACAGCATTTTCCTTACAGAATTGCTATTTTTTAAAATGTCATTTGCAATCTTCATTACTACCAACTCACTAGACAAATGTTCCCAGCTGATTTGAGACTTTCACGCACCACAGAAGGGATGTAAAGGAAAATCCTTATTCGAATGCCAATTCTTCAAAGAATTGAGACCCGACTGACCAGAGTAAATAAATTTCACATCCAAGATCAATGTGATCCAAGCAAAGGAAGCAACCAGCACCAAGTCCCTGGGGCAAAAATGAATTGAACACCTTCACTTTAAGAGGAGAAACTGAGATACTGGGAATTGAAGATCACACAGCAAAGCTGGGACTCAAACCAAAATATTTTTACTCAAAGTATATTTATCTTCATAAAGGAATGAAAAACCCAGATGTAAAGTGCATGGATTACATAGTCTATAAAATCAAATTTACTTTCTCAAATATTGTCAATAATTCCCATGGTAGGAAAAGCACATCCTGTAAAAGATAGGAGCACTAATAAAATGAAATATCATGAAAGTCACATGGCAGAGGGACATTTAATAATACAGGAAGTGTTAATTATATTTTGTAAAAAGTAGGTTTACAAAGACGATGTAGTGTGTCTTTCCCCTCCTCTTCTGCTCCGAGGAGACGAGAGGAGTCTGGACTATGCAAGCTGTGGTCGTCGGGAGGGCTTGAGGCTCCGTTGGGGCAGCGGGCAGTGGGAATATCAGAACCAGTACGGAACGAGGAGGGCATCTGTGCTAGGAGGTGCCCTGACATTGAATGTGGGAGCCACAGCGGAGTGAGGAGGGCTTTTGCTTCGGGAGGTGGCCAGCTCGGGGTGTCAGAGCCCAGGAGAGGTTGGGAGGGCATCCATGCAGGCATTGCCTGGTGAAGAGTGTCACAACCCTGGTAGGGAGAAGGAAGTGTTTGTGCAGAGACCGTGGCAAAGTGGCAGGAGATTATATCCAGGCCAGGAGTGACATACAGAGAGACTGATAAAATTAATAACTAGGAATCATGAGAGTCGGTTTCTCAATGTCAATGGAGAGAGGGAATGATATGAAAAAGACGATGACTAGACAGAATGCTATGGTGTTAGAATTTGGAGATATCAGTGTTAACTCATGGTTTAGCTAGGTAGATAGGCAGATAGCTATAGATATAAATGTGTGCATATACGTACATGTAGTGTGTGTGTGTGTGTGTGTGTGCCTAGCACCCAGATCTTGATTTTTTTTTTAAAGATTTTATTTATTCATTTGAGAGAGCGAGAATGAGAGAGAGTACATGAGAGAGGGAAGGGTCAGAGGGAGAAGCAGACTCCCTGCCAAGCAAGGAGCCCGATGCGGGACTCGATCCAGGGACTCCAGGATCATGACCTGAGCCGAAGGCAGTCGCTCAACCAACTGAGCCACCCAGGCGCCCCAGATCTTGATTTCTAATATCATTCTCTACTGAAAGGAACCAGGACTACTTGTAAAAACAAAAACATAAGAGGAAGAAAAACGAAAAGAAAGAAGGCTGATTTCAACATTGCTGGGGAAAAGAAGTATCAGATGAGGCTGGAACACATTTCTGTGCCAGAAAGAAAGGAAGTGTTCCAAGAGTAATGGGGAACTGTCAAAAGGGCGCAGAAGCCAAATCAAATGACTCCCACTGCTCACATCTGGGATGATTGGAGCCTCAAAATAAATGATATTAATGTCTTATAATCCTTTGAATAAAATAGAAACACACAAGTCTATATTATATGAATTAGAATTTTGATAAGGAACAGGGTATTTATATTACTCATCATACAGACCATCTCTTCCCTCGTATTTCTTTTCCTTTCTTGGTTCTCCTCTGCCACCATCCCCATCTTCTTTCTGTTGGTATTCCCTGGTCTATCCTTAGCCCTAAGCACTTCTTACAATGATCAGTGAATAAATTCAAACAACCTCGAAATTTAGTTCTCCCCGATTCTCCCTTTCCTTAAGTCCCTACATCCAAAAAATAATCATTTTTATTAATTGTATTTTTTGTACCATTTCCCAAAACTTCACCATCTATTCCAACCCAACCATTTCTATGTTAGTACAAGCCTAGATTACTGCCTTCTTTCTACCCTCCCTGCCTCTAGCTTATTCTGCCATTCATTCATCAAATATGTATTTAAATTCTATTATGTATTAGCACAAGACAGTCCCCACTCTCAGGTAACTGACAGTCTAGTGGTGATTAATGAACTAAGTTAATAAATAACCATGAAATGGATCTTTACAGTACAATTGTGATAAGGGTTACAAACTACGGAGTTTGTGATAAGATGTAACGGAAAAAAGATCTAACAAGGAGGATTATAAATGTTGTCATCAAGAAATTTGCAGTTGAGGGCGCCTGGGTGGCTCAGTTGGTTAAGCGGCTGCCTTCGGCTCAGGTCATGATCCTGGAGTCCCGGAATCGAGTCCCACATCGGGCTCCCTGCTCGGCGGGGGGTCTGCTTCTCCCTCTGACTTTCCTCCCTCTCATACTCTCTGTCTCTCATTCTCTCTCTCTCAAATAAATAAATAAAATCTTTAAAAAAAAAATTTGCAGTTGAGCTGTGGTCTGAAAACAAGAGTGGTTATTATGGTGGGACGGGTGGGATAGAAAATACCAAATGGATGTTCTGGACACCAGAATAAGCCAGTGTGGCTAAAGAATAATGAAAGAGAAAGAGATGTGGATGAGGGATAATTGAAGGGAATATTAACATGAATCTAGATGTACTGGACCTGGTGGTGTTAGGGAGAGAGAGGTTTTAAGGATGACTTCTCAATTTCTGATTTTAGCAACTAGTTGGATGTGATCATGTTATTTGCTTTGAAAAAGAACACTGGAGTAATCCCAGGCTTACAATGGGAGAGGAGGGAAAAGAACATAACTTTACTTTCAGTTTCAGGTATAATGGCTTTTATTTGCTGCTAGAAGCTCTTAGTGGTGACACTGGAGCTCAGAGGAGACATGATGGACATAGGAATTTGAGAGTAGCTATAGCAAAAAAAAAAGACTTTTCAGATACTCAGGAGTCAAAGAAGGAAGGACACCTTTCTAGGTGCAAGATGTGATTAAAACCCTCATTTCTGCTGCCATATCAGATTAATAACTGAAATATGTCCATTGAGATTAGCCATGTAACGCTCATTGATGGCTGTAGAATAAATTACTTTAAAACTCTTCAACACGCCAGTCAACGGGTGGAGTGGTGGCTTGGCTTCAACCACATCATGGACATTCCTGACTGACTCACCTCCACTTCAGGGCACTTAATCTCCTTATTTCTCACTGCCCTCACCTATCAGTGCCCCCTCAGAAGTATTACCATTCATTCAAGCCCCGATCCAAGTTCTTCCCAGCAACAAACCTTTTACACTTTGTGTTTTTATTTACAGCACCCATAACTATTGATGTGCATTGTGATTTCTATACATACTTCTCTCTCCTTATGAAAATATTAGCTCTTTGAGAGAAAGGATCATATTTTGTTCATCTCTGCTTCCTCGGTGACTTGCACATGGGAAGCAAATAGGTGTTTAATTGTATTTTCTTAATTTCCATTACTCACGACTTGCTTTTCAATGGATTTCTTATTATCCTGTTTCTCTTTTTTATGTGCATTTCTGAAAGAAGCTGACAAGATGTTTCCGAGTGAGCTTTGCCAGGTGTTGGCACATTCGTGGAGTCACCATGGATACAAGTTCTGTTCCTCAGTTTTTAAGTCAAGAATCTTAATTTCACCAGTCAATCTATTGGTGGCCAGCTTCTATTGACAACCACTAAGTTTACCAACCATACTTAGAGTAGGTATACATACATTCTCAAGATGATACACATTCATATGTTAAACATGCACGTTAAAGGATAGTTTGCTCGTGATTATGAAACATAGAAAAGGTAATAAATACATTAATATTCAGCTTTTATGTGATTTCCATATTTGATGTTTTGACAAAGGGAAAAGAGTGAGAGGAAAGACAGAATCTGTAGATACGAAGCTGAAATAGGAAGAACATAGTGTCTTTGAAATCAAACAGACCAGGGGAGCAATTCCATCTGTGCTGCTTAGAAGCTGTTTTATCTACGAACCAGGAATGACGAAACCTACAAATTGAGTTATTATGAAAATTAAATGAGTCCATTTATGAACAGTTCCTAGAGTAAATATTGAGATGTACTACAAATATTGATTCTCATTCTTTCATCCTTGTTTGTATCAATGTATTCTATTCTATGTCCTTTTGTCCCGATTCTCCACCTATCTGAGGAAATGTAGGTTTCCTACTCTCTTCACATCATTTTCCAGCTGAAGGGCTACTTTATTTGTCAGCATTTTCTGGAATCATTGCAATAAGCGATCCCAGAGACTCTGGAGTAACAGGAAAGCAAACATGACTTTCTATTACTCAAAAATCAAATGTAAACGTGCAAATAACTGATTCTACTTACCCTCCAAGCCCTGACCATCAAAACATGTTAGAATATCCAGAAGATAACTTTGGGAAAACTCTGTGTGTGCAAGTGAATATTCTAGACCTGTTTTATCTAGAGAGACAGAAGGTGGGAACAAATAGATGTGCTCATGTTGTCGAAAACCGACCTCGGCGCTCAGGAGCCAAAATGCGTAACGCGAAGACAAGAGTTTGGGTGTAAAGGGGAACCACAGTTATGTTGGTTGCGGGGCAAGGGAGGCTACAGCAGGCTAAGGGCTGTGAAACCGCAAGCCCGCCTGAACCAAAGGGCTGGAGGGTTAGAGGGAAAGACAGGATCTAGCGAGTTTCCACAGGAATGTGAAAGCGCTGCCAGCCTCTTTTGTCAGGTTTTCAGGGTGAATAGGGGTTCCTGAAACAAAAGGCTAAGACGAGGGAGGAGGGAAGGTAGGGAAGGTTTATGGAAGAGAAGAAAAAGGTTACTTAGTTTAAAATCGAGCTTCGTTCGCTGAAGCATTGGTACAGCCATTTTGATTTTTGTTCAGCTTTATGCTTTTAAGCAGTTTCATTAACACGAATTCTCTTAGGCCCTGGGCCTTGCTAACCTACTGTGATGGTTAATTTTATGTGTCAACCTGACTGGGCCAAAGGATGCCCAGACATTGGGTTAAACGTTTATCCTGAGTGCCTCTAGGAAGGTGTTTCTGGATGAGATTAACATTTGAAGTGGTAGCCTGAATAAAAGGGATTGCCCTCCTTAATGTGAGTACTCTCCTCTAGTCCGTTGAGACCCTGAATAGAACAAAAAGGCAAAACCTACTTTGAGTAGGAGGGAACTTGATTTGCCTAATTGCCTTGAGCTGGAACATCAGTTCTTTCCTGCTTCAGACTCTAACTGAAATAGTGCCTCTTCTGGGGTCTCCAGCCTGCCAGCCTTCAGTTCCCCCACCCCCCACCCCGGGATTCAACGTGCATGTTTTAGGACTTGTCAGCCTCCGTAACACCATAAATCAGTTCCCTGTAAGAAATCTTCTGATAGAGCTATGCGTATGATATAGGTGTGTGTGTGTGTGTGTGTTGGTGTATGTATGTCTATATGTGTATTTATATCTAAATCCTTTTGGCCTTGTTTCCCTAGAGAACCCTACTACACCTATCCTGGAGAAATTGAGAGAATGAAGGAGCCTGGTGAGGGTTCTCCCTATGGCATAGCTGATGATCAAGCTTACTATAGATTATCTTCAATATTTACTACCTTGACCACTGTCTCCAGCTGTCTTGATTAAAAGCATACTGTTACTAGACATACTTAGAAGTCTTTGCCAGCCTTTAAATATTTTCCAAGATATTCAGGTAAACAGATTCCTGAGTTGTTCTACAAAAACACAGATTGTAGACTTTTTTCTCCTTGACCTATTCAATAGTACCTTGACTTTTTTTTTTTACATTTGTAAGGAAATATTTAATCCATCCCAAAAGTATTTATTAAATACATTGTTGAAGCAAATGCATGCTTTTTGAAATTCCGTGATTTAAAAAATGTCTCCCCATGCACTCTGCTCTCTGAACACATGGGCCCACAAACACGTACCATCCATAAACGTTTAGATGAGAAAAGGAGCATCATATTTTATTTAGAATTAAAACATAATAATTATACTTTATTGAAAATAGTTTGAAACCAGCTGCTGTCAAAATTTGCACCACCTTTTTTTTTTTTTCAGGTAGCTTATTTGCTGTGAAATTTTCCATAGAAAAAAATAAAATGCTACCTATGGTTCATTTTACATAATCTTGGAATTTTAGTAACAGATGAGCCATGGTATAAATTTTTAACTGAAAAAGGGCTTAAGAAGCAACATAAATTTGAGAAAACTAGTCATTATAGATAAGCTTCCATCAGTAAAATAATCCTTATTACAGAATTAACTTTCTTTTTTAAAAAAAAAAAAAGATTTATTTCAGAGAGAGAGGGAGATAGCGCACCAGCAGGGGGAGCGGGAGAGGGAGAAGCAGACTCCCTGCCGAGCAGGGAGCCCGATGCGGGGCTCGATCCCAGGACCCTGGGATCATGACCTGAGCCGAAGGCAGACGCTTAACGACTGAGCCACCCAGGCGCCCCAGAATTAACTTTCTGATGTGCATATTTTCCTAACTGATACACAGGGCTGGATAAATGACAAACTTAAAAACTTCCTTGTTTTCTCTCCCTTATGTCTAAAGGAAAACAAATTTCTTCATTTGTTCTTGTTAACAGCCAATTTTCAAAAAAGATAAAATCATGATTCTCATACAGATATAAAAATGAACAGGTGTTAAGGATGTTATTTAGCTTGTAATCAATGAAAAAATCTGGCAGATGTTATAACTCAGTCTGACGAGAATCCAAGGCTTAGACACATTTGTAGATAAGGAATATTGAAATATATATGCAGATGGATGCAAACTGATTTTTCCACAAGATGGGGAAGAAAGAGTAGAATCAATTGAAACTTTACCCAGACAGGAAAGAATTTGTATGTCTACAGACAAGAATTATTTTGCATTGTTATGAGTTATCTATACACAGTTACAAAACAGCTTCCACAGAATCAGAATAAGATAACCCAAAGAGGTGTCCTCTAGAATGTTAGAAATTCATAGTTTTCCACTAAAGCATAAATTTTTCTTTGCATTTAAAAATGTCAACTCAGGCTGGTCCCTATAGCTGTTGATGAGCAAAAAGTATTGGCATTTAAACCTGTTTTGGTTGTTTTGGAGTAGAACAACCAAAAATTTCATAGATCTTCAAAAGAACCCTTCATCTAAAATATACTCGGTCTTAGCCAGGGGCATGTAGCAATTCAAGGACCCAGATTAGCTCTAAAAACAGACAAAACCCCCACTGCTTAATCTTGTGAGGTTAAAGCTGGCTGAGACTTTCTTTAATCTCTCTACCCCTCTATTGAACTAATGAACTAATCCAGTATTTAAGCAATAAAAATAAATTGGGCTTCATTATTTAGCACAATCATATTTACACAGGAATCTAATACTTCTACAGTCTGTTTCTTCAAATTGTAAGATATACATAACATAAAACTTACCGGGCGACCATTTTGAGCATGCAATTCACTGGCATTAAATACCCTAACATTGGTGTGTAACCATCATCCAGTCATGGCTTTTTATCCTAGACGTTTACAGGACATTTCCAAGAGGAAACTAGAGGTAGGAGGAGGAAGAAGCTCCAATGTGTCTGACATAAAGAAATGTTCTCCTTGTCAACATGTGTTTAAAAACATCATCTCTCACTAATATAGTACCATCTGTGAAATTTCATATGTCCACTAAAATTGGCCTGAAAAAAAAAAATCTGAAATTTAGAAAGATTATGACAGACCTGGTATCTGAGGCTTGTTTGCAAATGAAAGTCTTTCTGGAAGGCCACCTTCAAAAGACTCTGTACCATGTCTTTGGCCTACTAACATAAAAGATGAACCTATTGCTATACGATAATAGAAGACAGTTACGACTGCGTAACAAAGAGCATGTGTGTGGATATCACTGGCCACAATGTTTCCTCCCGAATCAGGAGAGTCACAGTCAAGGATCTGCCATCATGTCTGTGGGGTTTCCTGACTATAGTTTCTTTTAATATGAGCAAATGATTTTACTGATTCCTAAACACTTTCCCCAGCCTGATTCTCCATTGCCTGACTGGAACGCACTACTTATAAATCTAACTCTAATCAGATTCATTTCATTTGTTTAAAATAACAATACTAATAACACTAGCTCTCGCTTATAATGACAACTTATCAAACAGGTAGTACCGTATGGAATATGTGTAGGTGATGAAATTGAGCCTTTGATTTGTTAAGTAATTGACCCTTGTCATAAGGCTATTGAGTGGTTGAACTTTAACGTGTAGTTAATTCTTTCATTTCTTTACTCAGGCTTTTATAAAATATTGCAGCTAGGCACTTACTAGATGCTAGAGCACAAAAATAAAAACATAAGAATTCAGGCCTTAAGTGGCTCCGTTGTGTGTAGAGTCAAATATGTTTGATCGGGTGGATTAAATTGGATGGATCTGGACTGGAAAAATCGTGTTTGGAGGAATTCATAAGCGGTTCTTGCTCTTTACAGTGAATACTGAAATATCTTTAGGGAAGTTCTTTATTTTGTTCTTAAAAACAACCCTTTGATGATAGCCAATAGAAGGGGTATGATGAAACAATTCCCTATGTGTTGTTATTACAAGTTCTGATTATTGGTGAGCTGATTTCAAACCACATGGTTTGAATTCACATATAAATGTAAATCACGTGTGTCCTTGAATATTTAGAAAACATTTTCTATTTAAATTTGGATTTAGATTGACCTCTATGTGAAGATTGTGATTTGTTCCTGGGATATCTTTCCGTTTTTGCCCAGAAACTTCCTCAAAAGATAGATTGGCCTAAATCGCTCATATGAATGCACAAGAGGCCTCTTTTCTACTTACAACAGAGCACATATTACAATAAGGAATTGTGCCGGATTTAGAGAAGGGCTCCTTAAGAGTGAGTAGGGTTTGTCCTAAGAGTTGTGTTATTAGAAGCTGAATAACTTGGGTTTTGGATGTGTGATATCAGTCGTCGTGTGCATCTTGATCAGTTCACAATGATGAGAATGTGTTACCTGGAAGGAAGAGGATGAACCTACTGTCCATCATCCCAGGCTGGCATTGCACTCCGGTCTAATGGGCAGTTGAGTCTGTTGTAAAATTGAGAAATGCCTGCAGCTTCTCGCTGGTGAAACCGACCCTCATTCTGTTAGGTGGGGACTCTGGGCATACCTTTGTCCCATGGGTTCTAAGACTCACCGCTTAATGCAGGAGGGTGTTTATTCCAGGTGAGGCACTCAGGCTATTCCAAGCCTTCTGTAAAACTCAATTAGGGGCGCCTGGGTGGCTCAGTCGTTAAGCGTCTGCCTTCGGCTCAGGTCATGATCCCAGGGTCCTGGGATCAAGCCCCACATCGGGCTTCCTGCTCCGTGGGGAAGCCTGCTTCTCCCCTCCTTCTCCCCCTGCTTGTGTTCCCTCTCTCGCTGTGTCTCTCTCTGTCAAATAAATTTAAAAAATAAAATCTTTAAAAAAAAAAACTCAGTTAAATTTCAGAGCTCGGTTTTAGTTGTAGAATGGGGAATGAGCAACATCACTTCTTGCAGGAAGCTGGGATGGCAATATCTGCTGAGACCACCATCAGATTTTGGTTACCCCTACAGAGAAGTCTATCCAAGCCTTTCATGTGTTTCTTCCATTTTTGTATTGCATGACAATTATTTATTCATTTATACTTGTCTGTTTAAATCTTTATTATCTCTCTCCTCTGATCAGACCGTAAGCTCCTTGAAAGAAGTGACTGTTTCTGGTTTGCCTAGCACAGTGACCAGGACAGGAGAGATGCTTAAAAAAAAAAAATTCTTGAATGAGAAAAGCAGTATTATTTACATGAGAGGTGGCAGTAAGATGATAAGAAATCAGCCAAAGGAAAAGAAGAAATCTTTTTTTTTTTTTAACAATAATCCTTTGATTTTAATAGTTGGGGGGAAGGAAAAGAAGAAATCTTAATTTAAAACCAAGTTTGCTTCATTTGGAATTGAAATGAGAAAGCGCCCATAGGGATTTCAATAACCAAAACCAAACAGAAGTCAAGTCATAGTTCAGTACAAGTCTGCATCCATGTGTGAGGGAGGACATGGCCCCAATGAATAAGTTTAAAGTGGTGGTGGGAGTCCAAATAATAAAGTTGCTTTATGATAATATTGCATGAAATAGTACAATTCCCCATGCTTATGATAAAATGCGTATGTGTGAGCCTAAAAAAATTCTTATTCCTCATATACTTACTCAAGTCATGGGCCATGTTAATAATCATAACTAGTAGATAGTATGAACTAGATTTAAGATCAAAAATGTTTTTTTGTTTTGTTTTTGTCTTTTGTTTTTTAGAGACGGCAATAGAGAGGAGGGAGGGGCAGAGGAAGAGGAAGAGAGAGAATCTTAAGCAGGCTCCACACTCAGCACAGAGCCCAAGGCAGGGCTCGATCTCAAGATCCTGACACCTGACCTGAGTCAAAATCAAGAGTCAGACACTTAACCAACTGAGCCACCCAGATGTCCCCATGCTTTTTTATTTTTCAAGGGACTTCTCAAGAGGGTTTCCTACAAGTGTGAAATAATTGTTGAAATGTATTATGCTACTGTTTTAAAAAGTGGGATTATGTTGTAGCTGCTTCTATATTTTAAAACACACTGGAAATATTTTGGTGTCTTAGTCTGTTTGGACTGCTATAAAAAAAATACCAGACACTGGGTAGCTGATAAACAACTGATTTTTATTTCTCACATTGCTGGAGGTTGGAAGTCTAAGATCAGGGTACCAGCAAGATCAAGGTCTAGGGAGGGCCCTCTTCTCCGTTGTAGAAAGCTAACTTCTCCTGTATCTTCACATGGTTGAAGGGATCGGCAAACTCGCTGAGGCCTCTATTTATAAGGGCACTAATCCCATTCACGAGTCTCCACCCTCATAATCTAATCACCTCCCAAAGGTACCAACTAATACCATCACCTTGGGAGTCAGGATTTCAACATAGGAATTTTGAGGAGAACAGAAGCATTCACGCCATAGTGCTTGGTTTTGTCAGAAGTAGGAGTGTTGGAAAACTAAAAAGAATAAGAACAATTTTAAAATAGTCACAATATTTTATAACCCAGTGAAGAGCTGCCTTGATGTTTTCATCAGTAATAGAGTCAGTCAACCAAAATGCATCATCTGAGAACTTTGCGAGGATACTTCACATGCCCCAATTTATCCCCCACTCTAAAACGGCAAGTGTCAATTCTAATGTGATTGTTTAGCCATTACGTTACTGATTCAAAAATATATATTAATCCAGAATAAAGGTTTTGGCTTTGTTACTTTGGTTTCTTCCAAAATCTAGTGTTCTCAGTATTTGCACTATGGATTTATTGTCAGTATCTGAGAAGCAGCAGAGAGAAATTCATTTTAAAGTTACAGAAACATGAAATAAAGATTAGGTCTTAGCCATCTGATCTCTAAGAAGTTTCTGCAAGAAAGAGAACTGTAAGGGAATTAACATCAAGGGCATTAGCTTCCTGAGTCTTTAATTCATCTTCATTGTCAGAGGCTGCCTTGCAAACAAAAGGGAATGCGTATGTTTTTACCCCTTCAAATCCTGACCAAGCTCTTCTGGAAATAGCACTTTATTATCTTCATTTTACCTGTTTTTTTTTGTTGTTGTTGTCGTTCCTCATACCTATTTGTTATGTCCTTAGTAATCCATTTCACTATCCATGTTCTATAAGCAAAATCAAGAAATAGGATTTGGTCGATTACATAAATGGATGGTTTTGTGCAAGGTAGAAGTAGAAGTTTGCCATCCTCTCCTTACCCCACTTAATAGATTTTTCAGAAAATTCATCCCCAGAAAAGCATTTGCCATCAGGGGCTTAATCTTAAGGGTACCATCAACATTCTCAATAATTACCATATTCTAGTTCCCTTGTTTGATTGCCTTTTGTGCTCTTTGAGGAAGAACAATACAGCCTGTTTTTTCCTAGTGTTTTCCGAGAGCAATTTTATATCTTTAGAACAGGCTTCCAAATATCTTCTTGAATACAAAGAACTCTATTCTTCCATTCGATGTGAAAGAATTGTACAAATAACCACCCATACACATCACCGGATTGTGAGGAATAAATAGCACCCTAAATATTAAACACATTTACAATTACTCACATCAATCATTTAAAATCTATTGTCACACTTCAAACATTTGAATTGGAAAATCTAAGCATTATCATTACAAAATATTAATAAAATACCCACTAGGAACAGTTTCCCACCTCATAAAATTCAATTTTAAAGTCCACAAACTTCTGAAGACTGTATTTTTTTCTAATAGTTTTAATTATGGCAGACTTTGTACTTTTAAAATTGAACTTGAAAATGAGAGACTAACCAGAAACTGTTCTCATTTGTGAATTTGTAACACAATTGCAAGAAACAAATGAATTGGGCCCCAAAGAGATGTCTAGTTGGACATAATTTTATACATTTCTAAACCACCTTCCTAGGTCACCAACATATTGACAATATTATTATAGATTATGTATCTATATTGCATATCCACTATATATATTTACAGCATAATCATAATATTTTTCTATTGTTCAAATGAGCCTGCTTGGGTTTATGATTCCATTACAAAGCTTGTGTTTGAATAATAAAGCAAATATTAGACTAATATTATGTTTAATTTTTAATGATAGTCATTTATAGCTATTTAAGGTTTTGCCGAATTTTTCTTACTATTTAATCCATTACTGTTTGGAATTTTATAAAATATT
Source organism: Mirounga angustirostris (assembly GCF_029215605.1). Classification (NCBI taxonomy): domain Eukaryota; kingdom Metazoa; phylum Chordata; class Mammalia; order Carnivora; family Phocidae; genus Mirounga; species Mirounga angustirostris. The sequence goes on along the minus strand of NW_026991720.1, from coordinate 82,361,938 downwards.
TTTCTATGTGTGTGCTGAAATCCCAACAGATTTTGCTCACTAAACTTTACCTGTTATTTCTTTTGAAAGCAAAAGGGAGGTAGGATGGGAAGCACTTTTGCAAATAAGAGATGTACAGGGCGCCTGGGTGGCTCAGTTGGTTAAGCGACTGCCTTCAGCTCAGGTCATGATCCTGGAGTCCCTGGATCAAGTCCCGCATCGGGCTCCCTGCTCGGCAGGGAGTCTGCTTCTCTCTCTGACCCTCCTCCCTCTCGTGCTCTCTGTCTCTCATTCTCTCTCTCTCAAATAAATAAATAAAATCTTTAAAAAAAAAAAAGAGATGTACAAAAAAAATGTGTTTCAACAAGAAAATGCATCTTCCATATTATACTCTTCTAGGTTATCAGATTCCAATCCTGTTCATTGTCACTGAGCTATTTTGCAATTTTTTTTAATAAATTGTAGGTAGCTGATAATTGCACATTCTGTCTCTTCCAGAAGTGATTTAATTCATTTCCTCCACCCTGTGGAAAAGCTAGTTTTGTCTCTGTTTGCAATTCATCTTGACATACTTTTATTCCACATTAATTCATACTGTTTTGACTTTTCCTTTGAATCACTTGTAGCCTCTGCCTCATATCATGAGTAAAATAAGTTCTTCAACGTATGTTCACTTTTATATCTGTATCAGAGTCCTTTTACCATTTTCTGGATATTATCCTTCAACAGAATTTTCCTAAGATTATTGCCACAGCTGGATTATGCAGAAGCAGATGCTGAGGCAGAGATAGGGGTATACGGTATTTAGGAGAGATTAATACGTGAAAGAGAAAGAGATGAAGCAGAATTGGGCCAAGGAATAAGTGGGATTGCAAAGCAGGCCCGCAGCTGACTCTGCCAAGCCCCTATGTGGCCCGTTAAAGGTCCTGTATCAGCCACCCACCTCCTCCTGCCTCAGTCGCTCCATGCAGGCTGTCCGGGGAGGGTGTCAGCAGAGAACGCTCTCTGCCGCTGAGGCAGACCTTGTACCGATCCTTCTTTCTTTTCCACATACATAACACTTGACCTAGACACATGTACACATCACCAGATAACTTCTGATCTGCATTTTTGGGGTGTTCCGCAAGGCCGGGGAGCCCACACGGGAGACAGCGGCAAGCCGTCTCCACATGGCCCTGCTAGGCTAACAATAAGGCATCTGCACTTGGAAGCTGCTTTGAAGCCCCTGCACATGGCCCCATACCCAACCTCTCCCCTTAGCCGGGTCCCAGACATGCCTGCCGCTGCCCCCAAAGCACGGACACTAGGGAAGTGCTAAGTAGGGGGAGGTGGACTCAAAGAAGGTATGACTTGTCCAATTACAGTTTTAAAAATCCTGTATTTGGGGCGCCTGGGTGGCTCAGTCGGTTAAGCGACTGCCTTCGGCTCAGGTCATGATCCTGGAGTCCCGGGATCGAGTCCCGCATCGGGCTCCCTGCTGGGTGGGGGGTCTGCTTCTCCCTCTGACCCTCCCCCCTCTCATGTGCTCTCATTCTCTCTCTCTCTCAAATAAATAAATAAAATCTTTAAAAAATAAAATAGGGACGCCTGGGTGGCTCAGTCAGTTGAGCGACTGCCTTCGGCTCAGGTCATGATCCTGGAGTCCCGGGATCGAGTCCCGCATCGGGCTCCCTGCTCAGCGAGGAGTCTGCTTCTCCCTCTGACCCTCCTCCCTCTCATGTGCTCTCTCTCATTCTCTCTCTCTCAAATAAATAAATAAAATCTTTAAAAAATAAAATAGGGACGCCTGGGTGGCTCAGTCAGTTGAGCGACTGCCTTCGGCTCAGGTCGTGATCCTGGAGTCCCGGGATCGAGTCCCGCATCGGGCTCCCTGCTCGGCAGGGAGTCTGCTTCTCCCTCTGACCCTCCTCCCTCTCATGTGCTCTCATTCTCTCTCTCTCTCAAATAAATAAATAAAATCTTTAAAAAATAAAATAGGGACGCCTGGGTGGCTCAGTCAGTTGAGCGACTGCCTTCGGCTCAGGTCGTGATCCTGGAGTCCCGGGATCGAGTCCCGCATCGGGCTCCCTGCTGGGTGGGGGGTCTGCTTCTCCCTCTGACCCTCCTCCCTCTCATGTGCTCTCTCTCATTCTCTCTCTCTCAAATAAATAAATAAAATCTTTAAAAAATAAAATAGGGACGCCTGGGTGGCTCAGTCAGTTGAGCGACTGCCTTCGGCTCAGGTCGTGATCCTGGAGTCCCGGGATCGAGTCCCGCGTCGGGCTCCCTGCTCGGCAGGGAGTCTGCTTCTCCCTCTGACCCTCCTCCCTCTCATGTGCTCTCATTCTCTCTCTCTCTCAAATAAATAAATAAAATCTTAAAAAAAAAAATCCTGTATTTGCCAATTTCACAAAACCACAGAACCACACGGCCCGTGGGAGGGTCCTCCCTCTGGCTTGGAAGGGAGCTCACCCTGAAACCGAAGCATCAAGCTCTTCACAGCCAGCGGATTTCCAAGCGCATCTGTGAACTTGCCGTAGGGGATGCGGAGATAGATGGCTAATCCTGCCCGACGGGATAGGAGGAAACCCTTACTGCCGGCAGCTCTGAGGTTGCCCTCGGAGCAGAGGCAACAGGTAGTGAGGAAATACTGATCTTAAAAATCAACAGGAAACACTTATTATGGGTGCAGCTTTAAAATATCTGGTATGGATAAACATTCTAAATTTGAACGTTTATCTCAACTCTAGTTTGGTTTTTTTTTTAAGATTTTATTTATTTATTTGAGAGAGAGAGAATGAGAGAGAGAGAGAGAGAGAGCATGAGAGGGGGGAGGGTCAGAGGGAGAAGCAGGCTCCCCGCCGAGCAGGGAGCCCGATGCGGGACTCGATCCCGGGACTCCAGGATCATGACCTGAGCTGAAGGCAGCCGCTTAACCGACTGAGCCACCCAGGCGCCCCAACTCTAGTTGTTTTCTGAAAACGAACTACATTTGGCAAATAGGAATGTAAATATTCCTGGAATAGATTGTTCCTTCCCCTATGATCTTTCGCCAGAAGAACACTTGCCTTGTTTCAGAGTAAGGAGGGGGAAATATTTAGGCTAGATTTTTTTTTTTTTTAAGGTAGATACAGGCTATCAGTAAGGTTCTGTTTGTAATAATGATGCAAAAAATCAGTGAGTCTTTAATGCTTCTCGCAGGTTCTATTCCTTTACTGTTCTTGTTTCTTTACTTCCCAGCCCCCAACTATTTCCTTCCTTTTTCATAGACACCATTTGTTATGGACTGAAAGTTTGTGTCCTCCCCCAAATTCCTATGTTGAAATCTAATCCCCAGTGGGATGGTATTTGGAGGCGGGCCTTTGGGAGGTAATTAGGTCATGAAATGGAGCCTTTAGGAATGGGGTGAGTGCCCTGGAGGTAGCTCTCAGTCTTCCCACCATGTAAGGACACAGCAAGAAGCCAGCAGTCCACATCCAGGAAGACAGTTCCCACCAAAACCTAACCATGCTGGTGCCTCAACCTTGGACTTGTAGCCTCCAGAACTGGGAGCGATATATTTCTGTTACTTAGAAGACACCCAGTCTATAGAGTGCTTTGCTCTAGCAGCCTGAACTAAGACACCATTGGTTAAGAATTCCAGGTGAGGGCGCCTGGGTGGCTCAGTTGGTTGAGCAACTGCCTTCAGCTCAGGTCATGATCCTGGAGTCTTGGGATCGAGTCCCACATCGGACTCCCCTCTCGGCAGGGAGTCTGCTTCTCCCTCTGATCCTCCCCCTCTCATGTTCTCTCTGCTCAGTCTTTCTCTCTCAAATAAGTAAATAAAATCTTAAAAAAAAAAAAAAAAGAATTCCAGTTGACCTCCTTTCCAGTCCTTTGCGAATATGCCCTCTGGAAAACCTTCTTCAGTAAAGAAACTTCTTTACATCCTTTATATCTTCCTGTCATAGCTTTGCCTTAACTGATATCTGATTCCTTTTCCTATTGAGGGAGATCATTGTTCTAGCTCTAAACTTAGGACGACCATACAGTTTTGCCATCCTAACTGGAAAATCACAGAGTGAAAAGAGGAGCTGTGTTCATTATATACCAGGATAACAGACATTAACTTGCACTGTCTGGGGCAAACAAAGATATGTGTTACTCTATCTCAATCCCAAACAGGACCCTAGAGCCACATAACAACAAAATACAGAGTCTCTTAAATTTCCATTGCTACTTCTGCAATGTTTTTTCACTATTAACAATTCACAATACAGAGAATTCCATTGCCAACCTAGAACAAGGCTCTCATGCTAAATCCAGTTTAACGCATCTGCACTTGAAAGTGACTTTAAAGCACTGTTTTTGTAAATAAATTTGTGTCAGAAAACAGCCACATTCTTCATGCATATATTGTCTGGCCTATTTCAGCTATAAGGGCAGAGTTGAGTTAGTTGCAATAGAGACAGAATTAATTGCAAAGCCTGAAATATTTACTGTCTATTTATGGAAAAATGTTATGGATCCCTGGACTTCATGAGCTTCATGAGGGCTGGGGATATGCATGTCTATAGGTCTTACTCACCATGAATATTTAAACATGCCAAGCACGTAGTAGATGCTCAGTATTTGTTTTGTAGATGAATATCAAAATGCAAAATGAAGGCATAGTAACTAGTAGAGTGTGCTATTGTACATGAGCAGATGAACCACTTGAACAGTATAGGGAATCTCTGTAATTTTTCCCAATATTTAGTATATGGAAACATAAATTTCCTACAAAAGGGAAAAGATGGTTTATAAAATAAAACTGATGTAATGTATGGTGATTAACATAACATAATAAAATAAACTGAAAAATTTTCAACAGTTTGAAAAGACTATATTAGACATTTTGTGTGAAAAAAAACCACAAAATTTTCTAGTTAGATGGGAACCCCCACTTGACAGACATCTGCCACTGTTTGACTTCCCTCCTGCTCTGCATGGGGTTCTTCTGTCTGTGTGTATTCAGAGCTTTCCTTCCATCCATTCGTTTTCTCCCTCTAGGACTTCCTATCTCTGCTTCTCCCCGCTTTTCCTCAAGAGGCAATGGATAAGCATGAAGGCTCTTGAGTCAAACTGCAGGTTTGAATCCTGGCTCTCTTTCTAGCTAGTTAATTTAGGCAAGTGTCTCAAAATTTCTATACTTGGCTTCTCTTAAAAATAAATATAGTTATTTCACAAATGCTTCATAAGTTTGTAAAGTGCCAGCACAATGTCTGATAAGTAGTAAGTCCTTGATCAAATTAACTATAAATAAGATAATATATAAAGTTCTCTTAGCTAAAAATATAAAATGTCCCATGATCCTAAATTTTCCTTCAAATGCCTTTCCCTTCACAATCAGGAATTTTTTTTTCAGAGATAATTACTACTAATTTGGGGGTCTTTATTTCCATTCTCTGCATGTGAATGGGATAATTCTCTGCATGCTGCTTTGTGACTTTTTTACATTTATTAATATTTTATGAATAGTTGAGTGCCTGAATATTATTAGCCATTCTACATACTGTGTAATATAACGGACATTTGAATATTTACATATTATTTTATCTCATGGGTATGCCATAAATTATTTAATCAAAACCACATTATTAAATAGGTTCATGGTGGTTGTTTTTAAGCAAGATTGGTTTAATGAACCACCATGTACCCATCACCCAGCTTTAACAATTATCAACTTCTGGTCAATCATATTTCATCTATACCCTCATCCATTCCCAACTCTACCTTTTTTTTCTTTTTAACATAACCATAACACCGTTATCACACCTCAAAAAAATTCAAGTAATTCTTCATATTATCCAGTATCAAATATTCAAGCAGTGTTCAAAAATACTTGATGTCCTCTCCCTCACTCCTTCCCTCCCCCTCTCCAAATTATTTAAATCAACATTCCAAATTATTTAAATCAGCATTATTTAATCTCCAGATTATTTAAATCAATAAGATCCATGCACTGCAGATGGTCAGTAAGTCTCTCCTAATCAATAGATTACTCTTCATCTCTCTCTTATTTCCTTGCAATTTATTTGTTGGAAAAAAAAAAAGAACAAGAAAAAAATAGGTCAGTGGATCTCTACTATTTGTCCTGTCCAAGATTTTGCTGATTGCATCATCACCAGTGTGATCTGATGTATACCTCTATCAACTGTATTTCCTAGAAACAGGTACTTAGATCCAGAATTCAATTTTCCTATTTTGGCAATAATATTTCATAGGTGGCATGGTGTCCTGCCCTCAGGCGGTACATAGTACTGTGCTGTTTGTCTTTTTCTGGTGTTAACAGCCATTGATGATCAATGCCTAGATCCATTAATTCATCAGCACTATTGAAATGATGATATTCTAATTATAATAGTTTTTTTAATATAGCCTGCAAGAGCTAAAACCTCATGGCTAAATATTTGTTCATATTTATGTGCATCTGTTTATATTTAAGACAAATTTCTAAAAATGAAATATCTGAATCAAAGTAAATTTACATTTGGAGATTTACATTACCATACATATTGCCCAGATGCCCTCTGGGGAAGTTATACTAACTTTCATCTCAGTGTCAGGTTATTATTGTTTTAAACATTCCTTTTTTTTTTTTTTTAAGATTTATTGATTTTTCATTTTGAGAGAGAGAGAAAGCACTCAGGGAGAGGGGAGAGACAGAGGGAGAGGGAGAGAGAGAGCCTCAAGCAGACTCCCCATTGAGCACAGAGCCCAACACAGGGCTGAATCTCACAACCCTGAGATCATGACCTGAACCAAAATCAAGAGTTGGTCGATAAACCAACTGAGCCATCCAGGTGCCCCTGTTTTAAACATTTCTGTTAATTTGTTTGCCAACAATGAGAAACTCATTGTGGTTTACTTTGCAATACTTTTCTTACCAAAAAGATTCAACGTGCTTTCCTTAAATTTAAATTGGTATCTCTTTTTGTGAATTGTCAGCGCTTGGTCTTTGACCATTTTTCTGTTGGATGTCTCTTTTTCTTTTTTCCTGGTTTGTTTGATATATTTAAGTAGGTATTATGGAAGCATGATGTCTGATGAGTAGCCTTCCTATAGTATACAACATCACCACATACCTATAATATCCAGTTGTTATCCATGCTATGTTTACTGTTTTTGGAAGAGTAGTCCTGATAAGTTCTAATAGTCTTTTTTTTTTCTTTAAGATTTTATTTAATTATTTGACAGAGAGAGAGCGCACACAAGCAGGGGGAGCAGTGGAGGGAGAGGGAGAAGCAGGCTCCCCACTGAGCAGAGGTCCTGATGCAGGGCTCGATCCCAGGACTCTGGGATCATGACCAAGTGGAAGGCAGATGCTCAACTGACTGAGCCACCCAGGCGCCCCATCTAATACTCTTTTTTACCTCCATCTTTCCGATGAACTGCTTATCACTAGGGCCGCAGATGACCTAATTTCCAGTGCCAGGGAATATATTTTGCTCCTCACATTTCTTGTATGTTCTGTTGCATTTTGTCCCTGTGAACAATTAAATCCTCCTGAAACTCTTTTCTCTTTATTTGTAAAAATAATTTCTTTTAATTGTCCTCCTGCCTATCTGATTAGTCTTGGTCTCCTTTGTGTGTCTTTTTGCCTCTGTCAAAGGGTGTTATTCTCCAAATTTCTGTGTAGGTCCTTTTCTCTTATCATTTTATGCCCTCTCACTGAAATAGTAGATGAATAACTCTACTGTGTATCTGTATCCAGAGTATGTATCATTTGATCCTTAGAGTTGCATGTACAAATGCTGTGTATATACATCTGATTGAGTAAGTCACAGGTCCTCAAACTCCTCGTAGACAAAACTGCACACATTATCTTTTACCTCTGCCCAATACTGCATACTTTTATTGATGGCCCCACCATTTTCCTAAACTGTCTAAATTAGAAATCTGATAGTCTTATTGTTACATTGTAATTTGGAGGAATTATCATATGATGGGGAAAAGAGTGTAATTTGAAACCAAAACAACCTGGCTTAATTCCAGCTCTCCGGATACTTAATGGATAATCTTTGGCATGTAAAATATATTCTTTGATCTTCAATTTTCTCTTCTGTCAAAATGGGGCAGCACTAAATTCTCAGATTTGTGTGAGTAAATGATAACATAAATAAAAGTACCTAAAATGAAACACATAGTAGACCTTCAAAAAATACTAAGTTGTTTTGCCTCTCTCTTCAGTGACCACACGTCCAAGCCATCACTCCCTCAATTTCCTTCCTATATGTTTTCAAATCCATTCTTCTTTCTCCATTTCTATCAGCACTGCCTTACATTAGTCTGTTACTGTTGCTTGCTTGGATAGGCAATATCTTCAACTAGTCTTCCAATTTCTAAATGTTCTCCAATTCGTCCTTACTCTATGACCAGAATGAGCTTTTGAGAATTTATGCCTCATTATATCATGCATTGTTTTAAAATCATCAATAATTCCTGATAACCTTCAGAAAAATTAATCCAAACCTTCTTAACCATGCAATTTAATGCATGTTCTGTTGTCTGCCTATTTCTCACACCTCATGTCTTGCCACAGCCCCCTCCCAACCTGTGCCCCCCCATCTCCAGTTGCTCCTATTTTTTGCACAAACCATACCCCTAAAATGCACTTTCCCAATCTAAGACTACTTATCCTACAAAGCAGATTCTCACAGAGTGGGAGAAAACTGTCTTTAGAATGGAAGATACTCATCTGGGAGGTGATGGGTTTTCCAACTATCTAAGCCCCCTGTCTACTTGGCCATTCTGATCCATTGCCTGTAGAATAACACATCATTCCACACACCTAACTGAAAATCATTATAATAGAAAGCCGCTGCCATAGAAAAAGAACATATTGCATCTGTCAAATGAGCCAGGGCAGAAAACAGTGTGAGAACGCTTGTTACAGATTCAAATAAAGCATCTCAAATTGAGTTACCTATCTTACCTCTCCACCCCCCACAGACTCTTGTATGTAGCTCCATCATGTCATAGGGGAAATAAAATTATCTTTTCAAGTGTAATCTTATTAGACTGTGGGTTCCTTCAGTGTATCCCAGTTTGTGGCTGCATGACTAGTATACGATGGGTACTTAATACCAATTTCAAGAGTGAAAATTGACTCCACAACAGACATATTTATTAAAAGTTCAGTCAAAACTAATTGAAATTATAATCGTGGTATAATAAATTCCAAGAGATACTATGAATTTTTATTAAATAGTAATGTCATGGTAGTGTACATTCCTACAATCATAATAAAGGTCACCAGGGATGAGAAAAAAAGAGCTGCCATCCAACCTTTAGACTTTTGCAGATGAAAATAATAACTATGGGGGCACCTGGGTGGCTCAGTCGTTAAGTGTCTGCCTTCGGCTCAGGTCATGATCCCAGGGTCCTGGGATCGAGCCCCACATCAGGCTCCCTGCTCTGCGGGAAGCCTGCTTCTCCCTCTCCCACACCCCCTGCTTGTGTTCCCTCTCTCACTGTCTCTCTCTCTCTGTTGAAAAATAAATAAAATCTTTAAAAAAAAAAAGAAAATAATAACTATGAAATAGAAAAGGAAAAGCTTGTTAAACTCATGACACAAACAAGTTCCTGGTTTTCTTACTCATATTGTGTCCTTTCCCTGGGCCTCCTTCAGAAGTCAAGAAGGTGCCCAGGTGCTTGAAGGAAGAACATTCCCCTCTATTTGCAGTGAAAGGATGATGGATGCCCTGTGCTCATAGTAGGATTGCTTCCCTGCCAGGCAGGAAGCTTCCTTCTACAGAAATCAAGAGGGATAGCTTTCACTAGCAGTAAGACTCTAGCCTGCAGAAATCTGTGCTTTTCTGTGGCAAGAGAATAGTGGGGGCCCAGAGTGAGTCCTATTCCTCACAAGACCTCCCACTCCTACTCACAGTCTGGCCACCACCCTCTGCCTAGAAATATTAAGACTAAACCTACATTATTTAGGCTATAATGCTGCCTGGTGCCTTCTCTGAACTCATATTCCACTCTTCCCATTTCTTTTCGCTGTGACCACTGAAATTCACAGTAGGACATTCACAAATTCTTCTATAGCCCCGGTCTCTTCTGTTACCCCTCATTGTACCATCTAGCTTTAATGGAAACCTGTTTTTTTGTTTTTTTCCAGAGGACTTTCTTTACTTATCTTCTCAAATGATGGCCAATTTCATTTCCACTCTCTTCTTAAATTGGGCATGGAGAAGTGATAGGTATCCTGCCTCCTCCTCTTTGCCACTTCCAGTCCATTCTCCTTCTCTCTTCCCTAAAAGTCCCCAGGTTTCAAATTTGTGTCATCAGTTTGTGTCACCCATTATCTGTCCTTGCTATAGTGATCTATCTGTAACTCTCAGGGTCAGGTCATCCCCCCTTATTCTTTCAATAAGGATCACTGGCTCCTTTGATCATTGTCATGCTCTCCAACATTGCTCCTATTACATTTTTTTGTTGATTGCTATATCCATGTAGATGATCTTTTTAACTCCCTGGCCTTTTAATTCCTGGACCTCCTACCAATGATCCTTTGCATCCTCCTCAGCCACTCAATACTATGACCTTTTCAATACCAATAAATACAACTCCTATATAGTATTTATCCTTCTCTTCAATACTACCCCAAATCCTTCCTAATCATTCCCTAAACCCCCAAATTATTTGCTCTCACCAGCACCTACAATGTATTGAGCATACCACCCTCTTTCTCTCCCACCTTCCCTATATCTTTTCTCTGTGCCTAGCTTAAATCTTATGTTCACGCATTATAATTACTTTTTTGTCTATATCCTCAATTCTCTATCCTTTTCTCATTTGTTTTATTTTTATGGCTAATCCATAACCCTACCTAAAACCAATTATCTGCCTACTCCTTATGTGTAATTCCATCCATGGCTGAGCATAACTAGAGAAAAATATAGTCATACTTTCTTGTATTGCTTTAAGTTCATAACCATAACTCAAATCATCCTTAATGCTGCTAATAACTGTATTATAAATCCATAAACCATTCATTCTCTCACCTAGACATATTTCTGCCTTTCTGCTCTATTCTCAAGCTTTTAACAATTCTTTTTTTAATCTTCACTCTTGGGTAACAATTAGACTTTATTTCATTAAGAAAAAAAAAGCAACCAGAAAAGATTGAGCATTGGCTTACAACAGTAAAGTATAAACCTATCTGAATCTTTGTATTCATTCCTCTTAGTGTGGGTGAACTACTCATTATGTTATTGTGGGCCAGGTTTCAATTGTCCTCTTGATGCCATCTCCTCTCACATCCTCAGAGATAGTGCTCTTTCTCCCTTGAATCATCCATTTTAATTTCTCTTTTGGGTCATTCCTTTTAGTATATAACAATACTATTTTTTCAAAATTATTTTTGAAAAAACCTTCGTGTAGCATCATGGCCTCCTGTTTACATCCAATTTCTTTCTTTCCCTCTATACCAAAATTCTTTGAATAAGCTGTCTATGTAGCTACATTTCCTCCTCTCATACCCTCTTGAATCTATTCTAATCAACTTTTCATCTCCTTCACTGTGCAAAAATCTCCTGTTCACTGTAATATTCAGTCTGTATTCTCAGTCATTTTTTTTTCTTATTTGACTATCAGTATCATTGAACCCAGTGGCTGATTTTCTTCCCTTTTAAACATTCTTTTTTCTCTTAGCATCCAAAACATTACACTCTCTGGGTTATTCCTTTACCTCTTTGGACAATATCTCAGACTCTTTACTGTTTCCTCTTCATTTCCTGACTAAAATGTGAGAGTTTTCTAGAGCTTGGTCCTTTTGGGATCATCTCTCTTTATCAATCTTAGTGCTTAGAAAATCTCTTTCAATCTCATCATATGATATACCATCTATAAGCTATGATTCCTACATTTATATTTCCATCCTGGATCTCTCTTCTGAAATCCAGACTCATAACCAACAGCCTTCTCTATATCTCTACTTGGGTGTCCGATAGTCACCTCAAGTTTAAATGTTCAAAACTAGCTCAATAAATGCCTACTCTGTGAAGGTATATTTGACGAAAGTGGAGGATGCAATTTAAATATAGTTATATATTAAAGCCTAAAGATTCCATTTCACTATTAAGGATATTATTTTTATGGATTACAATGGTAATATCATTATTTTCTTATATAACTTGAACTCAAAGAATTCCTATCTTGGTTTGGGATCTTTAGAAAAAAAGAAAAAAAGATGCTGAGACAATACCTATACATTAACATGTTAGTTAATTGAAAAGACAATCCCAGGGCACCAAGAGGGAGAGAAAGAAGAAGAAAGGCAAAGAGAGTTGGGAAGAAAATAAAAGGTGATGTGTTGCTGAGCTGGCTGCCACTCTCTGACAAGCCTTGAAAGGACATGTTTGGAAAGCCTATGTAACAGAACGGTCCTTTGGCAGGAGGAATAGAGAAGAAATTGTCTGCTGTCTTCTTTGTATCTCTTACCAATCATTAGTCAAAGTTTGCCCCGTGAGAAGAATTTACAGCGCACCTCCATGTTGTGTTACCTAGTCCCTATGGCAGCCTGTCAGGAAGCCAGACCCCACATTTTGCAGTGATGGCTGTGGTGGGTCTGAAAGCTTGCCAAGGCCAGGAAACTCCAAGGAGACATGTGAAAAGTGTTTGATAAACCCCTTCTACCTACATCAGCAGATTTGAAGGTTAATGTCTCCTAAACACCAATGGAATTTGTTTCTTCTTAGCAAGGAGTACCCCCTATGCTTCACTATTTTAGAGTAATTTTAGGTACATTTTTAATTAGAAGAAAAAAGGAGTCATACAGGGTATTATTTCTTAGTTGTTAATTTAAAAATGGATATAAAATTAATAATTGGCTTATAATTGTGGAATGGTATGAAAATAGACATTTCAGACCATCAGCTCATTATTATGAATATTTACAGCTCAGAGTTTGAGTCATTTCCTAAATTATTTTTCCCAAATTAGAAACTACCTGATACTATATATCTTTTCTAATTATACCTTTCAATCTGTTTGATGTTTAGGATGTTAATGATTAAGATGAATTTTATGACTTTTCAATATTTAATCATAAAGTAATATTTTACCTCATACGGTTTAGTTTGAATTCCTGCAGCGAGGATTTTTTTTTTCATTTCTGTTTCTCCTGTTTTCAGTACCAACTAAAGAGAAAAATATTTTTATGTGAATTAGTTGTGAGATCTACACAGATTTACAAATAAAATATCACTGTTAGAAAACTTGTTTTGGCATTAAGTGTTATTTTTAGCTATTACTGAGTAATTACTTACCTTAAAGATAACTGAAGAATAAATGAGCCAACGTAAGTAATTTAAAATCTCAAACTTTGGTTACAGTCTGGTGTTAGTTACCTAAATGAATCATTCTAAATTCTAGGGATAGGTTAATGTTAAAAGATCTATGAGTTATTTTTCATATAAGTAATTGAGTTATTCTCTATAAGGAAAGTATGAAGACAAATACAGTTGACCCTTGAACAACATGGGGTTTGGGGCACCTCCCCCACCGTGCAATGGAAAATCCATGTATAACTTTTGACTCCTCAAATACTTAACTACTAATAGCCTGCTATTGACCAGAAACCTTACCAATAACATAAACAATCAATATATTTGTTGTATTACATATATTACATACTATATTCATACAATAAAGTAAGCTAGAGAATAGGAGATGTTAAGAAAATCATAAAGAAGAGAAAATACATTTACAGTACTGCAAAACATCCACATACACATGGACCCATGCAGTTTAAACCCATGTTCAAGGGTCAACTGTATCAAGTATCTGTTTAAATTATACTGACAGCAGGGTTGCCTGGGTGGCTCAGTCAGTTAGGTGTCCGACTCTTGGTCTCTGCTCAGATCATGATCTCAGAGTCCTGAGATCAAGCCCCTAGTTGGGCTCTGCACTGAGAATGGAGCCTGCTTGGGATTCTCTCTCTCTTTCTCCCTCTGCCCCTCCCCACCTGCTCACACTCACTCTCTCTCTAAAATAAAAAATCTTAAAAAAAATAATAAAGCAAGTGAATTATACTGATAGGAAAATGTTGATATTTTTAAAAGATTGTAATAATTCTTTCAATTAAAAATTGCCATTAAGCCTGCAAGTTTCAAATAGTGCTTATATATGTCAAGAACTTTCTAAAAAAAAGGATCAATTTCTGGATCCCCTAGTTTTTTCAGTGTAAATGTTATTTTCATGTAATATACAAGTTATGCGTAAATGCATATGCAAATCATGGGTATAGAGCGCATTGAATTTACACCATGTAAGCAGCCTCCAGATCAAGAAGGAGAATATTACAAAGTTCTTGTTTCATACAGTAAATGTGGAGCTAGATGTGAATATGAATTTAAGCTAATAATTGCCACCCAACACACCTTTGAGTTCCTTTTCAGTTAGAATTATTTAAAATTGTTTTCAGAGTTGGTGCACAGTGATAGCGATATTTGAGTTTTACATGTAGCATTCGTGTGAGTGAACAGAATGCTATCAAACAAAAATTAAATCCCTGTATTTAAAACTTTTAAGCAGTCTCACGTTATCTTCTATTGGTCATGCAGGTAAATACATATACAAGTGTGAGTATGAAAAAAATATATTCTATTTTTACTAATTAATGCATTTACATATAAAAGACAATATTTTATTTACCTTTCCTAAACCAAATTGGTGCATGCCATACTCGGTCATAATAAATACAGATAATGTCAATATCTTTCTTATAATGAGCACTATTTAAGAAAGTTTAAAACAGGAATATGTTGTGGTCAGGTGTCCAGTACTAGGCAGTAAGTGAAAGCATATCCATACTATTAATGCCAAGTGGTGATAAAATAGCTTACATTACTCCTTTCCGCTTTAGAGATAAAAAGGCGAATTTCATTGCCTCCAAAGGTGAATCTCTTTTTATAGCCCTTTGTTCTAAGGTAGTCTTTTGTTTGATGTCTTAAAAGTAATTTAATTTTGTAGCAGTTATTGAGTATTAGCACCATCTACATATAAAGATCTCTACTAGAGTAACTTCTTTAGAAAGAACAGCACTGTGGACATTAGGTTACATGCACAACTACTAATAAAGATCAATTTAATATTATAAAAGTCTGAATCTCTACAGCAAGCGATCCTAGTAAACCTCACTAGCAGTTGAACCAGCTATAGGCAAATAACACCTGATTCAAACTAATAGCAAAGAGAAGTTAGAAACAGTTAGGAGGAGGATTTTTGTAGACCACTAGATGCCACTGTTTTGTGTGAAAAACTCAAATGATATACTTGATCTCTAATTTAAATTCCTTTATTTTTTTTAAGTCACATTGAATTGGGATATTGACATTTATAGTTCTAAAGTGAGTATGTTTCTTTGCCTGGTATTAGTTAAACTCACACCACAATAAAATAATACAATATTTAAAAGAAATGATAAATCAAAATATTTACCATTATCAATATAAATCTTTGGCTGTTACAGCTGAACCATCACTGATCAATAATCAAAGTATTTATGAACTGAAAACATAAGTGATTTGAATAATAAGATAAGCATTTTTAAACTGTGGCCTATCACTTAGTTCCAAAATACTTTCTTTCCTTACGTGATTACTTACAGAAAGTTAGAATGGGATTACATATAATATAAAAAAACTTTTTAAAGCAACCCTCCTTAATCCATCAATTGGAACTGACCCAAAATTGAATGTAAGTGGGCCCACCTCAAAAACAGGGTGAAATTGGGCGCCTGGGTGGCTCAGTTGGTTAAGCGACTGCCTTCGGTTCAGGTCATGATCCTGGAGTCCCGGGATCGAGTCCCGCATCGGGCTCCCTGCTCGGCAGGGAGTCTGCTTCTCCCTCTGACCCTCCTCCCTCTCATGCTCTCTGTCTCTCATTCTCTCTCTCTCAAATAAATAAATAAAATCTTAAAAAAAAAAAAAAACAGGGTGAAATTATCTTCAAAGGTATCAATCAATTGATACCCAAATTAAGAAAACCCTTTTCTTATACATATGCTGTTTTAAGGCCTGAATCTACTTGTTCCCCAAATATGAGCCCAAATAAAGTTATTATACAATTTCTTAGTATCAGGTTGAGTTGATATCCTTTTGCTCTGGCATAGGACATAGTATTTTAATACCTATGGAAGTTTGATGGAAAGTTTTAAATAGATGAGTTGTTATACTTTCCAAATAGACCTAAAGTCCAAGATATTTATCAGGTGTTCCTTTAAATAGATTAAGGATCAAGATATTTATCAGGTATTTCCTTTAAATAGATTAAGGATTTTTCAAATCAAACAAGGTAATTATAGCGGCTAATGTTGACTAGTAATATACTATTTTACTAGACAACTGATGTCTCGTAAGCTGCCATCTGATTTTTTAAATATTCAAGATAATACTGACATAGCACAAAGTACTCAGTTATCTATTACTGTGTGGCACGTAATCCCAAAATTTACCAGTTAAAAAACAGCAAACACTGAAGATTATCTCTGTTTCACCTGTTCATCACCTTCGCAGCTGCCTAGAAAACCCACTAACACCCAAATCTAAGATACCTATCAAGTATCTCAAGTGACTAAAAGATTTTCCGAAATGGATGTTGACTATTTAAAGCTACCATCTCATTCTTAGACAACTAATATAATTTTTAAATATTTGAGGTTAATATTGTTACAGTGTAAGGACACTGATTTCATGGAGTCTATAAAAAGAAGCTGTGCGTAGATTCTGTTTTTGTATCTTCCTGCTTCCCAGGCAGTTTCCTTGACGAACAGAAGTAAATGGCTGAATGTAGGAGTTTGAGGACATTATTTCCTGAAATCACCCAACTCTCTTTACCATGACTATATATTACAAACAATATAATCTTCGCAAATTTTTAGAAAGCCCCAATTAAAACTTCTACATCTCATTTTATTTATCTCTGGTGATTCATTTGGACTAGTTTCCCAAGATGCTGATAACCTCTGAGTTACCTGATACAATTATGACTTGAGCATGTAATAGATACACAATAACTCTCTGGAAGGACTAAACAGGAGAACTTGAGGACAAAATTGACCATACATATCCTTGCTTCTCTTTCTTTCTTTCTTTCTTTCTTTCTTTCTTTCTTTCTTTCTTTCTTTCTTTCTCTTTCTTTCTTTCTTTCTTTCTTTCTTTCTTTCTTTCTTTCTTTCTTTCTTTCTTTCAAGATTTTACCCATTTACAGAGAGCAGGCACACCCAAGTGGGGGGAGGGGCAGAGGGAGAGAGACTCTCCACCCGACTTCTGTCGTGAGCTTAGAGTCTGACATGAGGCTTGATCTCAAGACCTGAGCTGAAATCAACAGTCAGATGGTTAACCAACTGAGCCACCCAGGGACCCCTTGCTTCCCTTTCTTTCAAAGGATCTTTAATATCCTTTTAAAAATATATTCTCTGCTTTTTTTTTTTTTTAATGGTTGTCATAGTTTTAGAGTCTATCTTACTACAAGCACCTGGTTATCCCAACAGCCCCCTGCCCCCAGCACACTGTATGAATGTGGAGGAGCTTCTGTGATTTCCTAGGGAAAGGTATAGGTTGGAAGGGATGCCATTTGACCCTACTGGCTGTTGTAAAGATTGCCTGATAATTATAAATATCACCAGAACTAAATTGCACAAGGGTGAGAGAGACCAGCACAGTCCCTCTGGCCCTTGCCTCCTTTGTATAAACTAGTTACAGCAAGTCTGTGCCCAAAGTTAGCAAAGTACAGCCAGGTTCAGACCAGAGCTAGGACGTCAGAATCAGACTAGTAAGGGCAAACACAGTGGAGGAGACAGAATTTACAAAGACGGGAGGGGGGGCGCATGGTAATTATACACGAGGAAACCCACACACATACTCCTTCCCTGGCTGTTCTTAAATTGCCTCCCCTTTTGAGAAGCAACTAGAAGAAATTATGGCCATATTCACTGTAGGTAAAGACCCTGAAAAGCAAAATTATTTTACTTCAAGTGGGTCCTAGTTGATAAGTTGTCAATATCAACTTTGAAAAAAATAAGCCACACGAACTTGTCATCACCTTTTGAAATTTACAGAAAGAAAATCACAATTTGGACTATCAAGGGGGAATCATGAAAACACACACACACACACATACACACACACACGTAGGCATGTACAATTTACGGTCCTAATTATGCCTTTGCCAACTATGGAAATATAAATTAAGTAACCAGTTTGTTAGCTTGAGATTCTTCCTCTGCATAGAACACCTACTTCACAAAATTAACGTATTCATCATTTAATGTGCAGAAAAATTTTTCCTGCGTTTCCATGGAAAACTGTGTATCTTTTATAATATACCCCTTGGGTTATCATGTTCTAGCCCTTTTACTTTTCTTTGAGCTGATTTGGAGCTCTTTGTAAGTTGTAGGGAACTGAGTGAGAAGTAAATTCTGTCTCACAGGGTAGTGATTTAATTGATTTCCTGCCCACTGTGGAAAACTATTTTGTCTCCATTTGCAATTCATCTGAACATTCCTTTATTCCATAATAATTTATGCCATTTGGACTTTTCCTTTGAATTAGTAATATATCAAGAACCTCTCACTGTAATCTCTGTTTTCCTCATCCAGTGTGGGCTGGTTGCCCTGAGGCTCCCCGGACAGCCTGTTGTCCTCATATTTCCCTTCCTTGTCATCCTCAAAAATTTGGCCATTTTTCTGGTTTGATTCACTGTTTGCTCTATCCTACATCTGCCTCTTTCCTAATTTGCCCCATCGTTTGTTACAGCATATCCTCCAGTATCTTCCCACGAGTGAGTGCCTGGAAGGTACATATATATGTTTGAGTCCTTGCATTCCTAAAAATGTCTTTTTTTCAATCTCATTCTTGATCAGTAGCTTGGCTAAATACAGAGTTGTTCATCAAATGTCATTTACATTAAGACTTTTTAAGATACTTCTCCAAGGTCTTCTGTCATTCACTATTGTTCTGAGAAGGCTAATACAATTCTGCGTTGCTATCTCTTATAGGTGATCTTTGTGATTTTTCTCTGGAAACTTTATGTTTTCTACTTTATAGCTGTTATTTTGAAATTTCACATTTCATGTGTTTCATGGGGTCTTCTTTCATTTTTTTCTATTGCCTAATTGTGCTAGACACATTCAGCTTGGGGATTTATGTCCCTTGTGTCTAAAAAAAATTGTTTTCTTGATAGTTCATTCTGTTCTGTTTTCTCTGTCTATAATTCTTATTAAGTGGACTATAAACCCCCATGGACTTATCTACTAATTTTCTTTTCTATACTTCTAACTCTTTGTTTTTTGTTTTACTTTTGGTCCTGGGATTTATCTTTCCTTTTATAATGTTATTTCTATCGTAATTTTGTACTCTGATTTTTCCTTTTCACAGCATCCTAATCATATATCTATTGGACAATATAATTTTCACATTTAAAAAGAATAGAGCCTGTATTATCTCTCCTTCCTATGGATTTTTTTTGGGGGTGGTGTTTTTTATGGTATCTCTTTTTGATTGCTTTATTCCTTTATTATTGTTTTAGTAAGGTTTGCAGAGGAAGAAAAGTAACATAATATGTGATTATTTAAAAACAATAATAAATTCCTTTCCCCTTTTTATTTTCCAAAATAACAATTTTTGGTTTTCCATTTATACTGGGCTGAAAAGCATTTCCCCAAAATGCTTTTACAACCTGTGAATGGACCTTATTTGGGGATAGGGTCTTTGCAGACGTAATCAACTTAAGGTGAGGTCATACTGGATTAAGGTGGGCCCTAAAGCCAATATATCTGGTGTCCTTTTGAGAGGGAAATTTGGACACAGAGACACACAAGGGAGAAGAGATGCAAAGACAGAGGCAGAGATTAGAGTGACAGGTGTACAAGCCAGGGACCCCCAAGGATTGCTGGCAACCTCTCGGAACTAGACGAGAAAAGGAGGGATTCTTCCCCAGAGCCTTCAGAGAGCATATGGCCCTGCTTGCTAACTCCTTGACTTTGAACTTCTGGCTTACGGTATTGTGAGAGAATAAATTTCTGTTGCTTTAAGTAGCCCAGGTTTTGGTACTTTGTTACAACAGCCCTAAGAAACGAACACATCTTTGCCCGTGAAAAATGAATATAGAATTTAGCAGAAACAGAAGGATTAAGTTGCTTTTTAAAAACTGGTTTCAGATAAGTAACTTTGAATCTTTGTTTTTGAGAAACAGAAAACTCACACAGTTGAGACTCTTGACACCTGTTCTCTGTAGTCATATGATGTTGAGAGAGTTAGCATTGTGCCTTCCTACCAAGGGCTTTCTCCTGGTCAGGTCAGTCCAGTCACCCGAGGATCCGTGCGTAGAACAAAGTAGTTTTTCCTATGCTGATAAATGAAGATAAAGTTATAGTTTTATGTATTTAGCTAATTTGAAGTATAGATAATGACTGCTTTTCATACATAATTTTAGGGTCTGGGCAATTTGAAACCTTTTCCTGTACAATCAGATTGGCATTTATTTTCCTTTTAAATGTAAGAATATGCTCAACACTGCACATAATTTTACTTAAGTATTTGTGGTTCAAAAGTAGTGAGAGAAAGAAGGAAATGTAGAAACAAAAAAGAGAAGCCAAGGAAGGAATGCATATAGGAAGGGAAGAGTCAACTCGATTAAATGCCACAAACTCCAAGTAAAATCCTGCCTGGGAACTGTTCAGTGAGAGGGAGTTACTGACCTCTTTGGTGCCTTGAGGAGTTGTGTGAGCAGAGGCCAAATTGCAGTAGGCCCTTGATGGAATTAGAGGCGAGGAAATGGAGTGGGGAGTGCTCTACTTCATCAAGAAGTTTGGTTTTGAAAGGAAGGAAAGAGAAGACAGTTATAGGATATTATTTTTAGAACAAGAGACTGGGAGTATTTATGTTCTGAAAGGAAAGAGTCTAAAAAGAAAGAGCAGGTGGAACTGAAGGAATTGAAAACACAGGACAGAGGGAAAGACCGAGATGAGATAGAGGGATGGATGGAGAGTTAGGGTAAGAGAGGGAGGGAGAGAGAGGGAGGGGAGAGACAGAAGAAAGAGAGAGAGAGGAATAGTGAAGGATGGGGCCCTAGTATCCAGACAACAATATATATTAGCATTCATTCTGGACATAAACTCAGCCTCTGAAACTAGAAAGAACACTGATATGCATACATGGATGTTTTCAGGGAGTTAAGTGTGAAGTTAGAAAGCAAAATCATGTGCTAGGTGTCTGTATAGAAAGAAACTAAATGTAATAAGCACACTTATTATTTTACTTCAGAGTCAAAATAGGAAAAAAGGACTAAACAAGTGCTCTAAGACCTGTCTTTAAGGCAGCAGGGGGAGGCGCCTGAGTGGCTCAGTTGGTTGGGCAGCTGCCTTCAGCTCAGGTCACAATCCTGGGGTCCTGGGATTGAGTCCCATGTTGGGCTTCCTGCTCAGCAGGGAGTCTGCTTCTCTCTCTCCCTCTCCCTCTGCCCATTCCCACTGCTCATTCTCTCTCTCTCTCTCTCAAATAAATAAAAATCTTAAAAAAAAAAAAAAAAGGCAGCAGCTGGGGGGCCGGGAGCCATTGAGTGACATGAAGTGTCCTAAACACACAGCTTCTTAGTGGACCATTAACAGAAATTATGGATTTCACACAACCCATCAGTCTTTTATTTTTAGTCCATTTACAAAACGATAAGTGACAGGTACAGACTGTGGTTTCAGATGCCACGAGACTGGTAGGTTCTGCCGTTTTATCTCCCAGGGCTCTAAGTGTCCGGCTTCGATTTATAAACTAGAAAGTGCTTCCTCTAAAAGTCATCCACAGAGGATGTGGCTTTCGGAGGCACACTTTTACTTCACTTCCCTAAGGGCTTGCTTTTCGGGGTGTAAGAAAAAGCTGCATGGAAATAGTATTTGACTTTATCTGGTAAGACTGCCTTATCAGGGGCGAAAAAAAAACCCTGATAAATAAGGATACAGCCCCTGTAGATAAACTGAAGTTCCTGACACAAATTTCAAAGTCAGTGAAATATAGATAAGTGACTTACTGAAGTATTTTATGTCAATCTGCTTCTTTAAACAAGAAAGTGCTTTCATCAACTGAGCATATGATTTATTCAATCCTCTCAATGAAATGAACACATTCATAATTGAACATGACACAAATCCTTGCTAAAATGCCAAGACACAGAGTAAGACTCTTGTTTGGAAAAATAGTATCTAGAGGTGGTTGTGAAACACACAAATTCGAAGAAACGTTGTATTTATTTATTTATTTTTGAAGAAACATTTTTAAAGTGTTTTAGTAGTGCTGTTGGTATTGGCAACCTTTTTCTCGTTATGTTTGTAAGAGTGTCCCAGACAAACCGGGAGAGCGATGGCACAGGAGTAATTTTGGGATTCAGCTCAGGCATGTAGCTACTTGTCGTTGGTTCCATTTCCAAGTGAAATCACACAGAACTTGGTGGGAGCCAATCTGAACTTGGATGAAAATGATGTCTATTTCTAGCAAATTAATCAGTCCTGCACTTATGGTGAACTACTTTGTGAGCTTTTCTTCCTGCCCATTGGGTTAATGATGAAAGAGAAAAGCTGCATTAAAGGTGGTGCCTGTCTTCTTGATTTTCCCTTTTTCTACCAAGGATTTTTTTTTTGTTTCTGAATGGAGTTCAGTTTTGCAAATTATAGCAAAATGTCAGGTTCAAGAAGACTAAGGCAAGATAAGAAATATAGAATTATGGAAATGATCCTAGCCACACTTCAAAACATTTATTGTACTCATGTAAATGAGACTGCTTTGACTAAAAAAATCAGATTGAAATTGAGGGTTCTGATTACCATAAAAATAGATTAACTGAGCTTTTTAAATGCCCCCTTTCTCAATACAGCAGGGCAATATCAGAGCATTTCAAGGTGCTACTGAGAGGTGGAAGAAGCAGTACGTGTCTGAAAAATCCTGAACACTTCAATCAACAATTAATTGATGATAAAACATTACATTCATGATTTTACATTTTGTACTTTTATACTAGATTTGTTACTTTCTTTTAAAAGGAGGATACAGATTTTTTTTTAAAGATTTTTTTTATTCATTTGAGAGAGAGAGTGAGCAAGCGAGAGACAGCACAAACAGGGGGAGAGGCAGAGGGAGAGAGAGAAGCAGGCTTCCCACTGAGCTGGGAGTCTGACACGGGGCTTAATCCCAGGACCCAGGATCATGACCTGAGCTGAAGGCAGAAGCTTAACCGACTGAGCCACCCAGGTGCCCCGGATATAGATATTTTTGAAAGTTATGTTACACATAGAACTTTTCTTTTCAATGTATAATAATTATATCACAAGGAAAAGTAAAAACCTTAATAGTAATATGTTAAACAGTTCGTAATGGAACAAGAATACACACGTGGACATTAATAATGCTGTGGTTCTCAAATTCTTGACTGTTTTCTGTGTTTAAAATAATTTCCACAAGCAGGGTATGCAAGTTGAGTGTTGCATTTGCAGCTAAGAAACTTCGATAAGCTATACATTTATCACTTACACTAATTAACACAATTGCACATACCTAAATACCTATTACTCAGAATGAGTAACTTACTGGTTTGTTGTAATTTTGGTTAATGCTCAGTTTTTAAAGCAACAGGCTCATTTCAATGATTCTGCATCCCTGGGCAGTGCTGGGCCCACTGTTTAGGCCCTAAAGACAAATCGTTACATATTACCAAGATTATTTATCACAATTTGCACATATTCTTATTTGTAAGAATTCTCATTATAACACTTGCCAAGTTATTAATAGCTTTGTCTGTCTTCCAGGATCTTGCTACTCAAATGTGTCCCCTGGATCAGCAGTATCCATCTCTCCTGGAAGCTTGTCAGAAGCGTAGAATCTCAGATTCCACCCCAGACTTGCTGAATCATAATTTTTATTTAACAAGATACTCGAGTGATTTGCATGCATACTGAGTTTGAGCAGAAACACCGAAGGGATTAAAAACCTAGTGGGCTAGAAGGTTTAAAGGTCCCAGGTGGTATGGAAAGAAAATAAATTCCAAAGAAATGTAGCCCAAATCATATTCAACTTTACTTTTTATACCTTGGATTTTCTTCAGCATCAATGTATTACAATTGGGTCATTGAGTGGGTCAGTTTAAACAAAGAGGCATGGTTCAGAATTGGGTGGAAATGAGATTTTATTTACATAGTACTCTAGGTTGGAAAGTTTAAAAGAAAATAGAAAAATATATCAAGCGATTATTAGTGATCGATTTTTCTGGTTAATTTCTTCATCATTTAAAATTATAATTTCAATAACAGTCAATTTGTCATTGAACTAAATGTAAAAATTCTTAAGTATTCAAGTAATTGAACACTCTGTTCACTCTCTTTGCATGCCTTGAAAAGATTTCCAAATCTAAGGAAGTTGTAAGAGAGTGAAAAGTACACAGAACTTGGTCCTATTTTGACAGTTCACTAAATGTAAAGCTAGAAGCCTTCTTCCTTCATGTATTAAGTTCTCTACAAACGTTTGTTGAATGAATGAATTGATGTTGAATCAGAGACAAAGACTATTCTTCCTAGAATAGACTGTAACAGGAAAAGATATAGGGCAATATCCAAAAGGAAAATACATTCAAAGTGTTTTTGTTAGACTGTTTATAAAACCAGAAAGGCAATTTGTTATTTCAGAATAAGAATTACGTTATCGAGAAGAAAAGATACTCAGGTTTGCTGATCAGCGTATTCTTTTCCTGGGGCAAATATGTGTGGGAAGCAATATTATAATCAGATAGTTATTGTGAGCCAAAGACGTTAGATGGATGATTATAATGGCTAGTGCCAGCAAGCCTGAAAAACTTTTTACCATAAGAATATACTAAACCCACAGAATAGATACGTGATTTTTCTGGGTGCAAGGCAAATCTTCATCTGATCAGTACAAGAGACATTTTATTACAATTTGCCCTTTTGATTTTTTTTTTTTTTTTTTTTTTTTGGTGGGGGGAAGGCTTAGAATGGAAGGAAGAATGGGTTGAGGGAGCCCAATTCAATTAAGAGCCTATTGCTCCTGTGTGTGTGTGTTTATGTGTGTGTCTGGGTGTGTCCCAGGTTAGCTTAAACAGGCCGCATTTGCACCTACTTAGCATTTGTCCAGGATTTTCATTTCTATTTAATGTATTAGTATTAATATTTATATTAAAATAATCAGGGATGAGTTTGTTAGATCTACTCTTTTTATTTGCAGCTTCTGTCACCATCTGTCAGGAACCTGGTTATACCTTTAAAACAATGTTTAGTAACTGCCTTTTCCTGTGCCTTTTCAGATTCGATGTAACTAACACCTCCCTTTCAAGGTCTGCATGGGGGTGCTCACTGATAAAACCAAGTGCTCGTGGGCCTGAGTGGCTGGGGACAGTTCACTCTTCGCAGTTTCAGGTGGTGATGGGACACCAGTGCTCTGTGTTTAGGAGTCTGGGGTTTTGTTGTTGTTTGTGTTTGTTTTGGTTTTTTACATTCCACATATAAGTGAAATCGTACGGTATTTGTCTTTGTCTGACTTATTTCACTTAGCATAACTCCCTCTAGGTCCACCCATGTTGTTGCAAATGGCAAGATCTCATTCTTTTTAATGGCTGAGTGATACTCCATTGTATATATGTACCATATCTTCTGTATCTATTCTTTTATTGGTGGATACTTGGGTTGTTGCCATATCTTGGCTCTTTATAAATAATGCTCAAATAAACACAGAAGTCCATGTATCTTTTCAAGTTAGTGTTTTTGGGTTTTTTGGGTAAATACCCAGTAGTGGAATAATTGGGTCATAGGGTATTTCTATTTTTAATTTTTTGAGAAACCATAATGTTTTCCACAGGGATTGCACCATTTTACATCCTCACTAACAGTGCATGAGGGTTCCTTTTTTACACATCCTCACCACCACTTGTTATTTCTTGTCTTTTTGATTCTAGCCATTCTGACAGGTGTAAGGCATTTTCTCATTATGGTCTTGATTTGCATTTCTCTCATGATTACTGATGTTGAGAATCTTTTCATGTTCTGTTGGCCATCTGAATGTCTTCTTTGGAAAAATGGCTCTTCAGGTCCTCTGCCCATGTTTAAATCAGATTATTTGTCTTTCCTGTTGTTGTGTTGCATAAGTTCTTTATATATCTTAAATATAATTTAAATAATATATCTATGTATTTTAAATTTATATATTTTGAATATCTCCTTTATGAGAGATATTATTTGCAAATATCTTCTTCCATTCATTAGGTTACCATTTCATTTCGTTGATGGTTTCCTTTGCTGTGCAAAAGCCTATTATCTTGCTGTAGTACCACTAGTTAGTTTTACTTTTGTTTCTCTTGCCTGAGGAGACATATCCATAAATGTGTCCCTAAGGAGAATGACCACGAGATTACTGCCTATGTTTTTAAAGAGAGTATTTTAAAATCTCTTGCTATAGTAGTTTGGTCATTTATTGAATACTGTAAATTACAAATGTTTATTTTAGTGTTGGTAAAGTTTTTTTTTTTAATCTTGCAGTAGATTCTTTTGGCAGCAATGAGCTCAAAATATGAAAAATATGTTTAAGGAAAACATATGTTTAAACCTCTATCTCTCAAATAAGTGAAGAATTAATGGGAACTTGCACACACACACACAAAACTTATCAATGCAAACCATTCACCACAGGGGCCCTTAGTAAAGCTAGTAGTCACTACAGAGCCAGAAAACACAAGTCTTCAAAGAAATATCAACATATACTTCAAAAGTTAGTACTTATTTTAGGAAGAGTGTTTCCAAAGACAACAATTTAATACCTGTACCTCATACATTTTATACTGAGAAGCATGAGTTTTCATTTAGATTAACTGAGTGTTCTTCTGACTTAATTTACTTTCAATCCCAAATTTCTTGGGAACATATGAAAAGTGAAGCAATAGCAATGCTAAGAATTCATGTAGGTTAATTCCAATAATACTTCAGATTTTTTTTCCCCACTCTCTTTATGGAGTCAAAGTGAAAATTTCGGAGAAAGTGAAACATCTGACATTTGCAAATTACATGAAAGTTGTAAATTCAGTTAAAAAGTTCAACATTTAGGATACAGTTATTTATTTTTACAATGATTATGTAAATACAAATTTGGGTGGAGTCAGCATTGTGATAAAAACAATGTTCTGGCCAATTGAAACAACCTATTGTGTCTGTTGGCCTTTGGCGTGTTAACGTTGCCTAGTAAATTATCCCAAAATTCAGTGGCTTAAAACGAATTATTGATCTGTATGGATGTGTGATGTGCTGACAGCAGGAAGACCAGCTGATAGATGAAGGCAATAATCAAGAGTGAAGCGGCGTTGGCTCAGGCTGGGATGATAGGAGTGAAGACCTGGGTAGTGACTGGATATAGGTCAGCTTTGCTTCACACTGTGGCAGCTCAGGTTCAGCTCATCTGGGTTCCGTTGAGCGGACACTCACTTCTACGTGTCTCTCATCTTTTCAACTGGGCCCAGTGGGCTAGACAAGGACCTGTTTTTCTCATGCTGTTGGTAGAGGCTCTGGAACACAGGCAGAATAACTGCAGGCATCCTAAAGCTGAGGCTCAGAACAAGCACAGTGTTAAATCTATCCACATGCCACTGGCCTAAGTAAGCCCTGGGGGTGGGGAAGTGGATTCTGGTCAGAATGACAAGGCTTTGCATACAAAAAAAAAAAAAAAAAAAAAAAGGATGCAAAGATTTGGGCTAGTTATTCAATCTACAAACCTGTTTGGAAGCAATGAGCTCAAAAAGAGATCTATTAAGGGGCACCTGGGTGGCTCAGATGGTTAAGCGTCTGCCTTCGGCTCAGGTCATGATCCCGGAGTCCTGGGATCGAGTCCCGCATCGGGCTCCCTGCTCTGCGGGAAGTCTGCTTCTCCCTCTGCCTCTCTCTCTCTCTCTCTCAGGAATAAATAAATAAAATCTTAAAAAAAAAAAAGAGATCTATTTGAAATTGGCTGTGGTCTTGATTATTTGTTTTTTGGGTGTTGAGTTTGAGGAGTTCTTTATAATCTTGGATACCAGCCCTTTATCTGTAGTGTCATTTGCAAATATCTTCTCCCATTCTGTGGGTTGCTCTTTGTTTTGTTGACTGTTTCCTTTGCTGTGCAGAAGCTTTTTATCTTGATGAAGTCCCAAAAGTTCATTTTTGCTTTTGTCTCACTAGCTTTTGGAGATGTATCTTGAAAGAAGTTGCTGTGGCCGATGTCAAAGAGGTTATTGCCTATATTCTCCTCTAGGATTTTGATGGATTCCTGTCTCATATTGAGGTCTTTCATCCACTTTGAGTTTATCTTTGTGAATGGTGTTAGAGAATGGTCGAGTTTCATTCTTCGGCATGTGGCTGTCCAATTTTCCCAGCACCATTTATTGAAGAGACTGTCTTTTTTCCATTGCATGTTTTTTCCTGCTTTGTCAAAGATTATTTGACCATAGAGTTGAGGGTCCATATCTGGGTTCTCTATTCTGTTCCATTGGTCTATATGTCTGTTTTTGTGCTAGTACCATGCTGTCTTGGTGATTACAGCTTTGTAATATAGCTTGAAATCGGGCAATGTGATGCCCCCAGCTTTGGTTTTCTTTTTCAACATTTCCTTGGCAATTCGGGGTCTTTTCTGATTCCATACAAATTTTAGGATTGTTTGTTCCAGCACTCTGAAAAATGTCATTGGAATTTTGATCGGGATGGCATTGAAAGTGGGCAGAAGATATGAAAAGACACTTCTCTGAAGAAGACATACAAATGGCTAATAAACACATGAAAAAATGTTCATCATCATTAGCCATCAGGGAAATTCAAATCAAAACCACACTGAGATACCACCTTACACCAGTTAGAATGGCAAACATGGACAGGGCAAGAAACAACAAATGTTGGAGAGGTTGTGGAGAAAGGGGAACCCTCTTACACTGTTGGTGGGAATGCAAGTTGGTACAGCCACTTTGGAAAACAGTGTGGAGGTTCCTCAAAAATTTAAGAATAGAGCTACCCTATCTATGACCCAGCAATTGCACTACTGGGTATTTACCCCAAAGACACAGATGTAGTGAAAAGAAGGGCCATATGCACCCCAATGTTCATAGCAGCAATGTCCACAATAGCCAAACTGTGGAAAGAGCCGAGATGCCCTTCAACAGATGAATGGATAAAGAAGATGTGGTCCATATATACAATGGAATATTACTCAGCCATCAGAAAGGATGAATACCCAACTTGTACATCAACATGGATGGGACTGGAAGAGATTATGCTAAGTGAAATAAGTCAAGCAGAGAAAGTCAATTATCATATGGTTCACTTATTTGTGGAACATAAGGAATAGCATGGAGGACATTAGGAGAAGGAAGGAAAAAATGGGGGGGGGGGGGATTGGAGGGAGAGATGAACCATGAGAGACTATGGACCTGAGAAACAAACAGGGTTTTAGAGGGGAGGGGGGAGAGGGCATTGGTTAACCTGGTGTTGGGTATTAAGGAGGGCATGTAACTGCATGGAGCACTGGGTATTATATGAAAACAATGCATCGTGGATCACCACATCAAAAACATCAAAAACCAATGATGTATTGTATGTGACTAACATAACATAATAAAATAAAATAAAAAAAAATTGGCTGTGGTCACACAAAATTAAGTGAATCCCTAAAAGGGTGATGCTCTGTAGTCAAAATAGAGGATTCGGTTTTACACCTTTTAAAGTTCGTTCACAGAATAAACTACAAGCTTTGGGGGATAAAGCCGATGTGAAATAAATGTAAACATGCTTCCGCCTTGAAGTACATGCTTTTACGTGCCGCTTATCAGTAGGATTTTAAGAAGTATTTGTGACTTGGAAGACAAAATTTGTACAACAACCTAAAAGGCCTGCAGTGGAATTGAACTTCTTTGCAAACAAGTAAACAACAACAGCACAAGCCTCTAAATTTTGCTCATGTTTTGTTCAAAATTAAAGTTGAAAATATTTAATGCAAATGGAACAATAAAAAAGGTCAGCTTTTCAAGGTTTTATAAAAATATAATTATTGAGAACAGTGTTAAAAGCAGGAAGGCATTACAATGTATTTGTACAAAAGCAAGGAAAAGACTGAAAAAATTAATGATGAGAGCTCAAACAGGGTAAAAGATTTATGTTTTGAATTCTATACTTGCACTTTGGAAGATGTCAATTTGTGGGATGAATCGTTTGATAAAGCTCTGACTGGATAAATTTATAATTTCTACCGAAGTTGAATGAAAGTCCTACAATTGTAAATATGGTGAAATAACCAAAAAATAATAAAGAGATAACCTATCTGGTAAGTTTTTTCTGACAAGTTTTTTCTTATAAAATATACATCAAAGAGAGGTTTTCCGACTGGAGACAAAAAGATAAAACCTGTC
The DNA here is from genome assembly GCF_029215605.1 of Mirounga angustirostris. Lineage (NCBI taxonomy): Eukaryota > Metazoa > Chordata > Mammalia > Carnivora > Phocidae > Mirounga > Mirounga angustirostris. The sequence continues at coordinate 82,331,548 of NW_026991720.1, read as the reverse complement.
CAAATATTTAGGTTAAATATTTGCACATTTGAATTGCAAAAATAAAAAAAAGAATTGACTGTATCCTCCATTTAGCAAAAGTTGCTTAAGTCTTACCAGGAATCTTAGCACCTGTAAAGAGACTATTTAATTAAAGAGATGTTGATCTACAGAGAAATAGTAATCTAAATTGTTAACAATTTCAAATTTAGTAACCAAAAAATACAACGTTGAAGAACATTGCAGGTAATTACATGAAAACTGAAAATAATTAAGATACTCTTTAAAAATGCTGAAAAAATACATTCCTAAGAAAAACATCAATGGGGCACCTGGGTGGCTCAGTCGGTTAAGCGTCTGCCTTCGGCTCAGGTCATGATCCCAGGGTCCTGGGATTGAGTCCTGCACTGGGCTCCCTACTCAGCAGGGAGTCTGCTTCTCCCTCTACCCCTCCCCCTACTGGTGCTCTCTCTCGCTCACTCTCTGTCTCTCAACTAAATAAATAAAATCTTAAAATAAAAAAATCAGTGGCATTATAGGACAAACTGAAGAACATGAATATGAGCCAAGAATAATTATTCTACTTACATTTATAATATTCACATCAATATAAATAAATGTTAAATTTCTTTAATGAATATAGATAGATGCTATTTTTTTTCTAGAAATCATTATATAGTTTCAGCATTATAATAAATAATTTTGGGGGTAGAGAGACAAACATTTCAAAAAAACTATGTAATTATTTTGGCACCCTCTTTCATTCTCAAAATTATCCCTGACTGCGATTTAAAATAAATGGTAAAACCTATATTTCAGTGACACAGGAATGACATCGTAGTTTCTGAACTACGTAGATAAATGGTAATTGTCAGAAATAGAGATAGAGCTTAATTATATTTAAGAAGAAAAGTCAATAGGAGGTGAGGTAGACATCTCTAGTTTTTATATTTTGATTAGTAGAACTAGTTGGCTAGTAGAACTAGTTGATTTATGGAACTCATCAGTTAATAGATGTTGTTGACCTTCATGGGATTTAAAAAAAAGAAAAGGGAGAAAGGTATACAGTTTGGCAGGAGATTAGTTTTCATATACGAGCATCAAGAGACATTGAGGCTCTTGGTGGTCTGAAGCCTCAGAGATGATCATGGTTTTGATATAAACTGAAGGGACAGCTTCTTCCCTAACTGACCATATCAAAGGCATTTCTCCTATCCAATGTACAGAGTTTTGTTCCTTCGAAACCTCTGAAGAAACAAGACTAGGAAAGAGATAACATTTTCTGTATTTATCTTGGCATGACAGATTAGTTACAAGTTAATTAAAAAAAAAATACTCTCCTCTATACTAATTTTCTGTGAGACCTAGGCAAATCAATTAAGAGGCCAGTGAGATAATATAATTTTATAATTCCACTTACCCAGTAAACATAATGCATAATTCAACTAAGTAATAAATCCACTGGAATTCTATGCACTGAAGAAATTAAAAATTAATATATTTGCATTCTCTATTGATTTATTCCTCATGAAAACACACATACACACACATATACTGAAACCACAGCCCATATAATATCCCAGTTGAAAATGCATAGATACAATCTGTAAAGCTGGGTCAGTCTGGCGTTTTAAAAGTTTTTTTAAAAGACTTTTAAATTTTAATCTGGTTAATTTTATTTATCTGATCTATTTAGTAAGACAGTAGATTTGCTTTAAAACACAGTAGGCTTTTTATGTAATCTCATTATGATTTTCTAAAATCCATGTTTTTGTGATTTCTATCCTTCAAGATCTTAAATTACTTTATTCATTTATTTGGATAGTTTGAAAAGAAATTATGTGTGTGCACATGTATGTATTTTGGAAAAGCCTTGTGGAAAATATGATGTAGACCCTTCAATAATATAATGCCTGAATTTACAGGACAGTAAATTTTAGTTCTAAGATTTCTCCTTGTATCTGAGGAATTCTATTTAAATATTACTCTGTATTGCAGATATTTAGACATGGAGTCTGGCCAGGTGTAAGTACGTATAGATAACCAAGTGCTTCCCAGAGCACTAAAGATGGATCAGAAAATAAATGAACTAAGTGGAAACAGAATCAATTAGATTCTAAAAGTTACTAGAAAGCTAATTCTTTTTATTAAGATTTTATTTATTTTTGAGAGAGAGAGCACACGAGGGTGGGGAGGGGTAGAGGGAGAAGCAGACTCCCCCCTGGGCAGGAAGCCCAATATGGGACTCAATCCCAGGACCCTGGGATCATGACCAGAGCCGAAGGCAGACGCTTATCAACTGAGCCACCCAGGCGCCCCTAGAAAGCTAATTCTAAAATTAACATGGGGTTGTATTTTTCTGAGCCTTTAAAAATATATCAGTCATATTACTTGATGCACTCATGTTTCATGTCTGGAAAAGTAACCTACTCATTATGACATTAAAATACAACAGAAACCTCCTTTCCCATGCCTGGTGAGAATATCCCGTTCCCCACCCAAGGTCATCATTTACTTTATTATACTTGCCTCCCCTCTCCCACAGCCTTTCATTCTCAGCTGATGCACATCTCACCTCATGGTTCACAGAGAAAAGTTACTACAGGGAAACTCCCTCACATTCCCAGCAGCAAATCTATTCATTTCCTCTGCACTTTTCTACTGATCCAGAGGAACTGTCCTTTCAAGTAGACTCTTGTATGTGCTGGATTCCATCCCCTCATGCCTTTTCAAGGACTTCCCTGCCTCAGTCATGCCTCCTCTTTCCTACCTCCTCAGTCTCTTCATCTTTCCATCATCCATCTTTTCCCCTCTTTTGGAATAATTCCATCAGCACACAGATGTTCTCTACTATTTCCATTTTTAAATCTCTTCCCTAACCCCTCATTTCCTCCAGTTACTGTCCTATTTTCCCAGTCCTCCTAGCAAACATTCTCTATTTAGTTGCCGTATCCTCTCCAACTCTTTATTTCTCCAATTAATCCATCAAACTATACATATTTGACTTCTTTGCCCCTTCCACTGACTGCGTTCTTTTCAAGGTCGCCAACTACCTCAGAGTTGCCAATTCCAATAGTAATTTCTCTGCATTTAACCTACTTGGCCCCTTGACAGCATTCAACACATTGGCAGTGCTGTTCTGGAAACCCTTCCTCCTGAATTCTGTGACCTAACATCTTTGGGCTTTTCCTCCTACTTCACTATACCTCAAAGTCAGCTTCTGATTTATGTCCTTTCTTCTACTTCTGACCCAAGATTTAGTTTGCCTCCTCTTCTTTATTATCCACATCTTTCCAAGGTTATTTTTTCTTTTTCATAGCTCTAGATAGCACTTCTGTGCTTCCACATCCTAAATGTATTTGTCCAGACCTGGGGAAATTGTGGGGGAATTCTAGATCATGCATTCTAGACTCATGTGTTCAACTGCCTGCCTGACATCTTCCCTTAGAGGTCTAATTGGGTTGAAATGTTCAAAAGGGAACTGAATCATTCTCCCCACTGACCGAGTCCTCTCCCCGCTTTCCCATCTTATGCAAGAGCTCTGCCATTTATTGAAGCAACAACAACAATAACATCTAAAAATGATGCTTGATTCCTCTCTGTTCCACACCATCATCCCTGGCACGCAGTTGTTTACCAGGTCCTGTTAATCTAACTCTAAAATATGTCTTGAATTTGTCTAATAGATGTCTGTTCTAATTCTGAACTGAACCTGCCCTATTCTAAGTTATCTTCCTGCGTTTCCTAAAATAATGCAAAAACTTTCTAATTATTCTCCCTTATTAACAATTCTTTCATTCTCCAAATTGTGGCAAAAGTGTTCTTTTAAAATACATAAGATCACATCACCTCTCTGTTTATTCTCTTCTAATTGTTCCCTAGTTTGTCTTTCCATGATCCAGCCCTATTTACCTCTGCAAACAGGTCCTCAGAATCACCTCTGGGCTCTATTCCATGCTTTAGTCCTCTAGCCTCCAACCTGCTCTTTCAGTGGCCATGTTCCTGATCTCTGCTTGATATGAGCTTCCTCCCACCTCTACCCTTCACCTGGCTCATTCTCATCCATTGTATTTCAGCTTGAAGTTCTCATTTTTTGAAGAATCCTTCCCTCCCCCATACCATTTAAAGTGGCCTCTGTCTACTAGTCTTTATCTTTTCTGTTTATTTTGCTGATCACACTGATCATGACCCAAAAACATTCTATTTGGTGTCCTGTTCACTGTCTATCCATTTGAATGTCCATTTAAATGGAAGCTCCCAGAGAACAGGGACATTATTATTATTTCTCTGGACCAGCGTTATATTTTCTTAGGCCAGGCCAGTATCTGCCCTATATAGCACCTGAGAGGTAATTACTGACTAAATGTATGCCTAAATGAATATTTATAAAGCATATGTGTTATATGAAAAAGGTCAAGGGATGTGAAATTGGATAGCATCACAGTCTAACCCAAACTAAGTACCCCAATACCCTCAATTGTATGAAAAACCAGAAAATAAAAATCCAAGAAGACCTGGAATAACAGCACAGTTGAAAGAATAAAAATAAAACAAATGTATTAAGTTTAGAAGGATCCTTCCCCCCTTTTTGAAAAGTTCCAAAGAAATGTATATATAATTGCAGAAATCTTATAAAGTATACATAAGAAAAATAAGATTAACCCGATAATCCATCAACTGATTAAAACCTCAATTAATATTTTATTAGACATTTTCCAGACTTTTCCCATAGAGATGTACATATGATTATTCAGCACTTGAAACTCGGCTACTGCAAATGAGGAACTGAATTTTTAGTTTACTAATTCACTTATTTATTTTTAATAAAATAAAAATTGAAACTAAAGGAGTATAAAATGTTTTTTCCAAAAACCACTTTATTGCTTGGTATGAGTACATTTTGCTTTAATGAAAATATAATGTCTGACTTGAGATGTGCTGTGAATGTAAAATATGCACTGGATTTTTTTTTAAAGATTTTATTTATTTATTTGACAGAGAGAGAGACAGAGAGAGCAGGAACACAAGCAGGGGGAGTGGGAGAGGGAGAAGCAGGCTTCCCGCTGAGCAGGGAGCCTGATGCAGGGCTTGATCCCAGGATCCTGGGATCATGACCTGAGCTGAAGGCAGACGCTTAACGACTTAGCCACCCAGGCATCCGTGCACTGGATTTTTTAAAAAGATTTTATTTATTTATTTACTTGACAGAAAGAGAGCACAAGTAGGGGAAGCAGTAGATGAGAGGGAAAAGCAGGCTCTCTGCTGAGCAGAGAGCCCCACGTGCGACTCGATCCCAGGACCCTGAAATCACTACCTGAGCTGAAGGCAGACACTTAACTGACTGAGTCACCCAGGTGCCCATATGCACTGGATTTAAAGACAATATAAAAAATAGTGCCAAAGACCTTAGTAATAACTTTTGTGTGGATTACATGTTAAAATGATAGTATTATGGATATAATAGATTAAATAAAATATATTTTAAAATGTAATCTACTTATTTTTAGTTTTTTTTAATAATAGCTACAAGAAAATTTATTTATTTTTAAAGGTTTTACTTATTTATTTGACAGAGAGATAGCGAGCACAAGTAGGGGGAGCTAACAGGCAGTGGGAGAGGGAGAAGCAGGCTCCCTGCCGAGCGGGGAGCCTGACGCAGAAGGCAGACGCTTAGTGACTAAGCCACCCAGGTGCCCCGCTACAAGAAAATTTAAATTATATATGTAACTTGCATTCTATTTCTATTTAATAGCACTTCTGTACATATACAAATACTTTTACATATATATATTCACATGTGTTTTTTAGAAAACATACTCTTTTATAAATTATTTCCTTGACTTAGTGATATTGTACAAACATCTTTTGAAGTCAATAAATACAGATTATATTTAGTCTTTTTGAATGATTGTTTAGTATTTCACTGTGTGGAATACTAGATACATACTTTTTTACTGACCATGTAGATGGTTTCTAAATTTTCACTTTTATTTACAAGCTAGGAGAAACACATTAAGGGATATTTTTATTTGTGAGGGATGCTTACAAGAGCCAAGTACCTTTTATAAGCTTTTTAAAAGAACTGGAGAAGGCCAGGAGAAATCTTTAGAAGATGATTAAGGCAATGAGAATAATGGAAAGCAAAAGCAATAGTGGATTAATAGTGATCTCTCTAAAAGTCAATTTCCTCATAAAGGGGAAAGAATGGGATGCAGAACTGGTCACAATGGGTTCCAGGAGGAGCACAAGTGGTGGCAAGAAGAGTTTTCAATGGCAGAGGGAGCAGTAACAGGGGACAGAGGTGGCAGAAATCAGCAACAGGAGGGTTGTCTGAAGACATTTGGTCCAAGAAGTTCCTAAGGATAATAAATGAGATCTGACCTGTTTCATACCTTCCGTTTATTAAGACATAATGTAAATAGCATCTATTATAAAGATTTCTATCAACAACTAAATTTAAAAAAAATCTATGTAAGACAGTTCTAAGTGGGAAAATATGTTATATGATGAGTTCACCACTCTGAGAACACTTTAAAATAATTTTAGATGAATACTGCTATTTAAAAAACAGAATACAAGGCCATGGATATGAGGGTCTGAACGATCTGCCTATCGCTGTCATTATCTCTGAGATGTCCTGAGTACAGTCTCAAAAGACACAGAGCCTACGTGGACTGGTCCCCTGGCCCTGCCCTCCTGAGAAGTGCGTCTTCTCAGCCACATCTATTCTGATGTTTCCCACCTATCTAGGCCAGCCCCAGGGGTTCCTGGATGGATGTGGGTGGAATTGTTCTCAGCCCAGTTCAGGTCTCTGTGTTCCATCCTATTAGATCTACTTCAGGTATCCAGAGTCTGTAACAATGTTACCTCCAGAGAATTCAGAATGCACTCCACATTAGAGAGATAAACAGAGTAGGACTTTCTTGATTTTCCAAGTATTCTTAGCATACTCTGTGCTTAGTGTTTCTGTATTGTGTGAATTACATACTCCCAGTGTTCCAAGGCCATTGCTTGGTTCTTAGACAGCAAACGATTCAGGTTTAATGCAGAGAAAATTATAGGTGCAGAAGAGGAAATATTTTATGGTATTACATAGAAATAAAATATAAATACTCTATTTAACATTGCTAGAAAAAAGCCTTTTCAAATTTGAACCCGTTATGCTACTTATCCTATAAATAAAATCATGTGACTTTCTTGGAAAAGAGCAGTAGAGTCTTTTTCATTCGTTTGTCTCATTAATAAGGGGTTTGCCTCCTATGTCCTACACTGGAATTTTACTACAATTTCCTGCAGTGTAATGTGTAATGAGTGGGGTTTAAGAATTGTTAAGTTTCCAACAGTTAAACCTTTTATATCAATATACTGGAAATTCAGTTAAAAGCCACTCCTCTTTACATCATCTCTGGAGTGTCATAGAAGCACATAGAAGCTCTGTTCTCTCTTTCTGGCTCTGCTAGTTACTGACTATTTCACCCAGGGTAAGTCATTTGATCTCTCTAAAAGTCAATTTCCTCATTTATAAAATGGGACAATAAATCTGCTGCTGCCTACATCACAGGTTGTCATGAGAATCAAATGAGGTAAAACATATAAATACATTTACAAGCCAAAAGAGATATTGTTCCTGGAAGCTTAGAAAAATGTTAATAGTAATATCAAGTTCTCATTTTGTAAATATTTATTATGAATCTTACGATTGCAAACAATAGAAATCAAGTCAAACTTGCTTAAGGGGGAAGCAAAAGGTAGACAGAGGGTAGTATTATAGGGATACAAAACCATCTCCCGGTATCCGAAACCAGGAGCACATCAAAGTCATCAAGAACTAGAACCAGTTTCCTCTCCTTCTCTCTTCTGTTTTGTTTCTCTGAAGCATTTTTTGAAAAATACCTAAAGATAGCTTTCTTCTTCTCCTTGAATGAAAATGTGGCTACCCACAAAGCCAGAACATATATTTTACAGATTCCGCCACCTAAAGATGTTGACCTCTCATTTCCAACTACAAATTCACAGGGAATCTCATTATGTTTGGCTTACGTGCCCACCCATAGTCCTATATTGTGATGAACAAGGACAAGTTAAAATGGTTGGTGAGAACTGCTCTCTATTTTGTTCTCCAATAGAATGGAAAGAGAGACACTTCTTCCCTCCCAAGAAAAGGGATTGTCAAACGTAAAATCCCTAAAGTATCCATTACTATCCTAAATTTTCCAAAGCACTTTTCCATGTGAATGAAATGAAAACAATGTCTTATCTTAACAGATAGAAACAGAATTTCTCTGTGGGATAGAACTACTTTTGTTAAGGGGGAAAATACCTTGGCAAGCTATTTGAAAGAGAAGTGAGATCCTGAGGGTGTGGGTGCTAGCTGAGTCCCAAGAACAAAAGAGTGATGAAGGGTCCTCTACTTCACAAAATGAAAGGTATTCAATTTTTCTCCTAAGGGGATTGAAGAGGACAAAAGAGGAGGTTGGGGGTGGGGGAGCACAAAGGAACCAAGAGATGCTGGGCAACAAAGCTCCATGGAATAAAGAACTTGTAAAAAATCTCATTGGTTGTGGGATAACCCCAGCACTCCCTCCCTGCCCCCAAAAAGACCTTTAAGAAGAGAAATAACCCATATGTAATTTTTAGGTGTTTCTGAATAATCTGGATTATATGTCTGCTCTGTGACCATCACATGAATGAGGGGTGTGTGTGTGCGTGCATGTGCGTGTGCCTGTGTGTGTAAGTAAATTAAGCATGTCTGGACCAGATCAGTAAGAAACAGAGGAAATGTAGAAAAGCAGAATCAGAGGCACTCAAGGGCAGGGAAACAGCAGCTGACTCAGGGTTATGAATGTATTATTTCCTATGGTCTGCCCAACAACTTGTCAAGTGATTAAAACAGATATGATTACCATGGGACAGATGAGAAAACTGAAGATAATCATTTACCCAATGGCTTACAGCAAATTAGTTTCAGAACAGAACTAAAGCCTAGGTGTCTCCTCACTCCTGGGCTCAGGTTACTGCATTGGATTTACTTTGCTTCCTTCAAATGTTATGGCAACACCAGAATGGTGGTAGCATACTTTATTGGCAAGAAAAGAAGACATTTCTTTTAATGAAATGCTTTTCATGCTTTTTAGTGCTTTTAATGAAACCACTAAGATTACCTCTTGTCCATTCATCCATTCATCTAACAGGTGTTTGTTGAATTCCTACTCTGTGACCAGTGCCATGATATGTGATAATTCTTTATTCTGAGTAAAAATACCTTGACCAAAGTGAATCTTAAAACTGAGAAATAAAATGACCAAATAGTAACAGAGGACCATGCAATTCACAATGTTCTTGATTTTTTTTTTTTTTGTATTCTTTGAAATTGCAGTGTCACACAAAGTCTGATCTGGTTTCAGCAGCAGAACGGAACAGTTAAAAATCCCAAACTAATCACATCAACACTCACATGCTGCTGCTGGGAATACGATGTTACAGCCACACTTTGGAAAACAGCTTGGCAGTTTCTCAAAAAGTTAACTATATAGTTACCATATGACCCAGCAATCCTACTCCTAGGTATATGCCCAAGAGAAAGAAAAACCAGGTATTTAAACAAATACCTGCACATGAATGCACGTTTTGCAATAGTTCCTCAAAGTGGAACTAACCTAAATATCCACCAACAGATGAGTGGTAAAATAAAATGTGGCGTATCTATAAAATGGGATAGTATTATTGAGCAATAAAAGGAAATGAAGTATGGTACAGCATGGATGAGACTTGAAAACATTATGCTAAGTGAAAGGGGCCAGATACAAAATACACATTGTATGATTCCATTTACATGAAATGTCTAGAATAGGTAAATCCATAGAGACAGAATGCAGATTAGTGGTTGCCAAGGGCTGGGGTGAGTAGGGAATTGGGAATGACTGCTAAAGGGTACAGGGTTTCTTTCTGGGAGTGATGAAAATGTCCTGAAATTAGGGGTAACGATGCACAATCTTTGTGAATATGTTAAATCCATGTGAATTCTATACATGGATTATATCTCAGTTGCAAAACTAATCACATCATAGTTCTACATGCGTACAAAGTCAGGACAAATAAAATTATCAACACGAACACTGACCACACTGTAGTCACAGTACTTTTGTTACATTTTCTTTTCAGTGTTTTCCTGTGCTATCCAAAATGCCCTTCAGTGAGTCACTTTCTGTTAGAAGTCTCAATAATTTTATGGAAGCCAAACTTCTAAAAAGGAGCCAATGCCCTACTTTACCTTTCTCAATATTCTGGCTCTATCTCTGAACAAGCTTTTTGTTGTTGAAAAAGCAGTTGTTAATGGCTCAACACAGAATAGGTCAGTTGTCCATCTCTGCTTTGAGAATTGCTAGAGATTAGGGTAGAGCTTTGAAATTATTTTAAATTTTACTTTCTAGGACCCAGAAATGCTTGAAAGTGCCCTGGCAATATAAACACTCTTACTCATCTAGAAGTTCCGAAAGAGCTGTTTCGAAAAGGAATAGGAACGCTTTGTGAATCAAAGCCCCACACTGTCAGTAGCTCTGCGGCCCTGATATCCCAAGTAGAACTTTGTAAAAGGATTAGGTTGAATAGGGGCTGAAGCTTGAGGCCCAGCAGCACCTCCCAGTCAACACACATTAAAAATTCGTGGCGGGGGGGAGGGGGGGGCTGCATGCCTCAGTGGGTTAAGCATATGACTCTTGATCTCAGCTCAGCTATTGATCTCAGGGTAGTGAGTTCAAGCCCGTGAGTTCAAGACCCACACTGGGCTCTGTGCTAGGTGGAGAGCCTACTTTAAAAAAAAAAGAAAAGAAAAAAAATTCATGCGCTCAGGCTTACTTGGGGAAAAAAAAAAGTGTACCCCAGGCAGGCCTTGAGCCAATTTGCATATTTTATGCCTGTCTTTTCACAGGACATTTAGGATATGATCTTCAGCATTGGACTAATTAACTCTCCATTTTGCCTGCTGCTGTAATTGGGTGCATGGAAAATCTGGAGAGTTTCATGTCTTAAAGTCCCTCGTGTGATTTCTTCCCCCATTCAGTGACCCTGAACTCTTACAAAGAGCTCATTTCTTAATAACGTAATATTAAGCTTATTTTGTCCCATTGAGTCCCTAATCCATACATAACCTAATAAGGTAGTGATATTGAACAAATGCTTGCAAAACTCCTTACTACCATTATTTGGAGTAATATTGCCAATAACTGTAATTAGGACAAAAAGGCACTCAGTGCTTTCCTGAATCCCTTTGGCCTGGTTCCTACTCCCAGTCCTGGTCAATCCTTCTGTTGCATTTCCTACTGAGTGGAACAAGACACACATGTCAGTTTCACAGCTGAAACAGAGAGCCAGAATGAAAGAAAAAACAGCTGAGCCAGCAGGAAGCATAAACTGAGGGGGAAGTGTCAATAGAGATCTTTTTCAATCCAACATAGTAAATAAACATATAGCCTTTACTAAAGCCAGGTAGCTCTTTCCTTGAGATGCTGGCCTTTGCTTCAAGCTTGGCCCAAGGTTCAGTTGATCCTTTATCAGGACAGCATTTTAGGAATTTTGGCAAAGTCAAACAAATATGGGAGAAAGAAAAAGGTCCCCATTCTTAAGCTTATTCTCAAAAAGAAAAGTGGGAAGCTTGAGACCCATGAAAAGACAAGGCAGATAGGAATCACAAAAATATATTCAAAAATTTAGGATTGGGCGCCTGGGTGGCTCAGTTAGTTAAGCAACTGCCTTCGGCTCGGGTCATGATCCTGGAGTCCCTGGATCGAGTCCTGCATCGGGCTCCCTGCTCGGCAGGGAGTCTGCTTCTCCCTCTGACCCTCCTCCCTCTCATGCTCTCTGTCTCTCATTCTCTCTCTCGCAAATAAATAAATCTTTAAAAAAAAAAAAATGTAGGATTGGCCATCAAAAAAAAAAAAAAAAAGGATTGGCCATCAAAATACACGTGGATACTGCATCACAAATTTGACTGGAACCTAATCTCTCCTCTTTGGATTTTATGCAAATCCCTTGTCTTGGCTCTCAAAGCCCTCAATTGTCTTCTCTACCTTAATGTCTTCTCTTTCCCAGTCTGCTAAAGAGTGAAATACTTAAACTCTTGGATCTGACAAAGCAAAAAGAAAAGTACTGTAACACTGAGCACATGGTGTGCCAGGTATTAGGTTATACGTTATGTTATTTAATCATCCCAGCACTTCTGCTTATGTGTTCAGTTTTGAAGAAAAAGTTGAGGCTTAAAAATGCTAATTTAGAATAAAGTTAAAATAAATTCTGCCCATCTTTGAATGGTCTACTCAATGCTATCTGGCCTACCTTGCAGCCCTCATCTGTCTTGTCTCCTACCCCTCATCTTCAGTTTTATACTTCAAACCGCCCTTTGAGTTCCTTGAGTGGGCCAACCTTAGTTCTACCCCGGGGACTTTGCACTTGCACTTTGCCAGTGAGGGAGATTAGAATCCTCTTCTTAAATCTGGTTCCTTCTTATCTTCCATTTCTTAGCTCAAAGTGTCACCTCCTTGGAGTGATCTCTCTAAATAGTTGGCTAAAAGTACCTAATTCTTCTCTCAGAGTAATTTCCTGTTGTGGCCATGGAAGTGTATCATTCAGATAACCCTTTGGGGAATGTAGTTGACTGACTGCCTCCAACTGCCCATCTTTAGATCCACTGCAGTGTTCAGTGTAGGTCTGAGACTTTACCCTTAAGAGGCTGCCCAGAGTGGGTGAGCAAGGTGAGGGTACAAGACCCCAGGCTGTTTCTGCCCAAGGCAGGACTCTTCCAATGAGCAATATTTCCTAGGGTGTGAGAGGGTCAGGATTTTCTCGGAGGGAGGGGGTGGAGCAAGACGGCAGAGGAGTAGGAGACCTGGATTTCGTCTGGTCTCAGGAATTCAGCTGGATAGGGATCAAACCATTCTGAACACCTACAAACTCAACAGGAGATCGAAGAAAAGAATAGCAACAACTCCCTGAACGGAAAAGCGACCACTTTCTGGAAGGTAGGACGTGCGGAGAAGTGAATCTGAGGCGATATTGGGGAGGATAGACAGCGGGGGAGGGGCCTCCGTCGGCCGCTTCTGGCAAGTGATAGAGCTGCGGAACACAGAATCTGAAATTTTAGAAGTCTGCTCCGCTGAGGGACGTCACTCCGGTGGCTAAGTGGGGGGTGGAACCCTCGTGGGACACTGTGGTCTCAGGACCCTTGGGTCACAGAAAGACCGGTCGTGCCTGAGCGTGGAAGAGCTCCCAGGGATCGGAGTGGGGAAGCTGGCTGCAGAGACGGAGATGAGGCGCGGGCTCTCAGCTCGGGGTGGCCATAAACCGTGATCCGCGGCACAGTCGGGCCACTGCTCCTCCAGCAGGGACCCAACAAGCGGCAGATCCAGGGAGACTCCCCTTCCTCCCCTGGGAGGAGCGGCACAGGAGCGCACCGCAGGGATCTGTTGGGTTTGGAGACTCCACACTGGGTCAGGTGCCAGAGATAGAAATGCTCGGTCACAGGCCGGGTGAGCACGGAGTGTGGCCTGAGACCAGGGAGACAGGAGTGATTGACTGCTTTTCTCTGGGGGCTCACTGAGGAGCAGGGCCCTGAGTTCTCGGCTCCTCCGGGCCGGAGATTGGGAGGCCACCATTTTCACTCTCGTCCTCCAAAGCCGAATGGAAAGCTTGCAGGGAACAAAAGCTCCCGAGAGCAAAGCCGAGCAGATTACTTAGCCCGGACTGGGCAAGGGCAGGGCAATTCTGCCTCCAGCAAAGACATTTGGGAACCATGGCAACAGGCCCCTCCCGCAGAAGATCAGCAAGAACAACCAGTCAAGACCAAGTTTACCGATCAATGAGAATGACAGAACTCCAGTGCTAGGGGAATACTGCACATAGAATCCATGGCTTTTTTACCATGATTCTGTAGTCTTTCAAAGTTAATTTTTTTTAACTGTCTTTTTTTTTTTTTAATTTTTCTTTTTCCCTTCTTCAACCAACATCTTATCAATCCCTTTTTAAAAAAACTTGTATTTTTCATTTTTAGAGTCATATTCTATCCCTTCATAGTAGTTACCCTTATTTTTGGCATATATATATATAAGTTGTTCTCTCTTTAAAATTTTGAGAAAGTTTCTTCTAACAGATCAAAATATACCCTAAATCTCTAGTGTATGGTTTTGTTCTACTCTCCTGCCTGATCACATTCTTTCCCTTTTTTTATTAAATCCTCTTCTTTCTTTTTTCAAACAAATTCTTATCAATTCCTTTTATAAAATTTTTTATAATTTTCATCTTTACAGTCATATTCCATCCCTTCATCATATCAACCCTTATTTTTCTACATATATAAGTTTTTCTTTCTTTAAAATTTTGGGAGGCGCTTTCTTCTAACAGACCAAAATACACCCAAAATCTACTGTGTGGCACTCATCTATGCACCAGCCTGATCATATTTGATAATATTCTGATTTTTTTTGTTGTGTTCTTTTTGTTGTTTTTATCTTTTTCTTTTTCTTATTTTTTTTCTTTTTCTTTTTTCTTTCTTTCCCTTTGTTTCCCCCCGGCTTCAGGTCTTTTCTGATTTGTTTAGAGTATATTTTCTGGGCATGTTGTTACTCTGTTAGCATTTTGTTCTCTCATTAATCTATTCTCATCTGGACAAAATGACAAGATGGAAAAAATCACCTCAACAAAAAGAACAAGAGGTAGTACCGACTGCCAGGGACCTACTCAATACGGACATTAGTACAATGTCAGATCTAGAGTTCAGATTCATGACTTTAAAGATACTAGCTGGGCTTGAATAAAGCATGGAAGTTACTAGAGAAACCCTTTCTGGAGAAATAAAAGAACTAAAATCTAACCAAGTAGAAATCAAAAAGGCTATTCATGAGGTGCAATCAAAAATGGGGGTGCTAACTGCTAGGATAAATGAGGCAGAAGAGAGAATCAGTGATACAAAGACCAAATGATGGAAAATAAAGAAACTGAGAAAAAGATAAACAACTACTGGATCATGAGGGCAGAATTCGAGAGATAAGCGATACCATAAGACGAAACAACATTAAAATAATTGGGATCCCAGAAGAAGAAAGCGAGAAGGGGGCAGAAGATATATTGGAGCAAATTAGAGCAGAGAACTTCCCTAATTTGGGGAAGGGAACAGGCATCAAAATCCAGGAAGCATAGAGAACCCCTCTCAAAATCAATAAAAAAAGGTCAACACCCCGACATCTAATAGTAAAACTTACGAGTCTCAGAGACAAAGAGAAAATCCTGAAAGCAGCTCGAGAGAAGAGATATGTAACCTGCAATGGTAGAAACATTAGATTGGCAACAGACCTATCCACAGAGACCTGGCAGGCCAGAAAGGACTGGTATGATATATCCAGAGCACTAAATGAGAAAAATATGCAGCCAAGAATACTCTATCCAGCTAGGCTGTCATTGAAAATAGAAGGAGAGATAAAAAGCTTCCAGGACAAACAAAAACTAAAGGAATTTGCAAACACAAAACCAGCCCTACAAGAAATATTGAAAGGGGTCCTCTAAGCAAAGAGAGAGCCTAAAAGCAACAGAGACCAGAAAGGAACACAGACAATATACAGTAACAGTCACCTTACAGGCAATACAATGGCAATAAATTCATCTCTTTCGGGGCGCCTGGGTGGCTCAGTTGGTTAAGCGACTGCCTTCGGCTCAGGTCATGATCCTGGAGTCCCGGGGTCGAGTACCGCATCGGGCTCCCTGCTCTGCAGGGAGTCTGCTTCTCCCTCTGACCCTCCCCCCTCTCATGTGCTCTCTGTCTTTCTCATTCTGTCT
This sequence comes from Mirounga angustirostris, assembly GCF_029215605.1. NCBI lineage: Eukaryota > Metazoa > Chordata > Mammalia > Carnivora > Phocidae > Mirounga > Mirounga angustirostris. The sequence goes on along the minus strand of NW_026991720.1, from coordinate 82,315,750 downwards.
CAAATAAATAAATAAAATCTTTAAAAAAAAAAAAATTCATCTCTTTCAGTAGTTACTCTGAATGTAAATGGGCTAAATGCCCCAATCAAAAGACACAGGCTATCAGATTGGATTAAAAAACAAGACCCATCAATATGCTGTCTGCAAGAGACTCATTTTAGACCCAAAGACACCCCCAGATTGAAAGTGAGGGGGTGGAAAACCATTTACCATGCTAATGGACACCAAAAGAAAGCTGGGGTGGCAATCCTTATGTCAGACAAATTAGATTTTCAACCAAAGACTGTAATAAGAGATGAGGAAGGACACTATATCCTACTTAAAGGGTCTATCCAACAAGAAGATCTAACAATTGTAAATATCTATGCCCCTAACATGGGAGCTGCCAATTATATAAGGCAGTTAATAACAAAAGCAAAGAAACACATTGACAACAATACAATAATAGTGGGGGACTTTAACATTCCCCTCACTGAAGTGAACAGATCATCTAAGCAAAAGATCAACAAGGAAATAAAGACTTTAAATGACACACTGGACCAAATGGACTCACAGACATATTCAGAACATTCCACCCCAAAGCAACGGAATACACATTCTTCTCTAGTGCCCATGGAACATTCTCTAGAATAGATCACATCCTAGGTCATAAATCAGGTCTCAACCAGTACCAAAAGATTGGGATCATTCTCTGCCTATTTTCAGACCACAATGCTTTGAAACTAGAATTCAATCACAAGAGGAAAGTTGGAAAGAACTCAAATACATGGAGGCTAAAGAGCATTGTACTAAAGAATGAATGGGTCAACCAGGAAATTAAAGAAGAATTAAAAAAATTCATGGAAACCAATGCAAATGAAAACACAACTGTTTAAAATCTTTGGGATGTGGCAAAAGCAGTCCTAAGAGGAAAGTATATAGCAATACAAGCCTTTCTCAAGAAACAAGAAAGGTCTCAAGTACACAACCTAACCCTACACCTAAAGGAGCTGGAGAAAGAACAGCAAATAAAGCCTAAACCCAGCAGGAGAAGAGAAATAATAAAGATCAGAGCAGAAATCAATGAAATAGAAACCAAAAGAACAGTAGAACAGATCAATGAAACTAGGAGCTGGTTCTTTGAAAGGATTAACAAGATTGATAAACCCCTGGCCAGACTTATCACAAAGAAAAGAGAAATGAACCAAATCAACAAAATCATGACTGAAAGAGGAGAAATCACAACCAACACCAAAGAAATATAAACAATTATAAGAACATATTATGAGCAACGCTATGCCAGCAAATTAGATAACCTGGAAGACATGGATGCATTCCTAGAGATGTATCAACTACCAAACCTGAACCAGGAAGAAATAGAAAACCTGAACAGACCTATAAGCACTAAGAAAATTGAAGCAGTCATCAAAAATCTCCCAAAAAACAAAAGCCCAGGGCCAGATGGCTTCCCAGGGGAATTCTACCAAATATTTAAAGAAGAATTAATACCTATTCTTCTGAAACTGTTCCAAAAAATAGAAATGGAAGGAAAACTTCCAAACTCATTTTATGAGGCCACCATTACCTTGATCCCCAAACCAAAGACCCCATCAAAAAGGAGAATTACAGACCAATATCCTTGATGAACATGGATGCAAAAATTGTCACCAAAATACTAGCCAATAGGATCCAACAGTACATTAAAAGGATTATTCACCACGACCAAGTGGGATTTATCCCTGGGCTGCAAGGTTGGTTCAACATCCGCAAATCAATCAACGTGATACAATACATTAACAAAAGAAAGATCAAGAATTATATGATCCTCTCAATAGATGCAAAAAAAGTATTTGACAAAGTACAGCATCCTTTCTTGATCAAAACTCTTCAGAGTATAGGCATAGAGGGTACATACCTCAATATCATAAAAGCCATCTATGAAAAACCTACAGCAAATATCATTCTCAATGGGGAAGAACTGAAAGCTTTCTCCCTAGGGTCAGGAATGTAGCAGGGATGTCCACTATCACCACTGCTATTCAACATAGTATTAGAAGTCCTAGCCACAGCAATCAGACAACAAAAAGAAATAAAAGGCATCCGAATCAGCAAAGAAGAAGTCAAACTCACTGTTTGTAGATGATATGATACTTTATGTGGAAAACCCAAAAGACTCCACCCCAAAACTGCTAGAAGTCATACAGGAATTCAGTAAAGTGGCAGATATAAAATCAATGCATAGAAATCAGTGGCATTCCTATACAGCAACAAGACAGAAGAAAGACAAATTAAGGAGTCATTCCCATTTACAATTGCACCCAAAACCATAAGATACCTAGGAATAAATCTAACCAAAGAGGCAAAGGATCTGTACTCAGAAAACTATAAAATACTCATGAAAGAAATTGAGGAAGACACAAAGAAATGGAAAAACGTTCCATGCTCATGGATTGGAAGAACAAATATTGTGAAGATGTCAATGCTACCTAGAGCAATCTACACATTCAATGCAATCCCCATCAAAATACCATCCACTTTTTTCAAAGAAATGGAACAAATAATCCTAAAATTTGTATGGAACCAGAAAAGATCCCGAATAGCCAGAGGAATGTTGAAAAAGAAAAGCAAAGCTGGCGGCATCACAATTCCGGACTTCCAGCTCGATTACAAAGCTGTCATCATCAAGACAGTATGGTACTGGCACAAAAACAGACACATAGATCAATGGAACAGAATAGAGAGCCCAGAAATGGACCCTCAACTCTATGGTCAACTCATCTTTGACGAAGCAGGAATGAATGTCCAATGGAAAAAAGACAGTCTCTTCAACAATGGTGTTGGGAAAATTGGACAGCCACATGCAGAAGAATGAAACTGGACCATTTCCTTACACCCCACACAAAAATAGATGCAAAATGGTTGAAAGACCTCAGTGTGAGACAGGAATCTATCAAAATCCTAAAGGAGAACACAGGCAGCAACCTCTTCGACCTCAGCCACAGCAACTTCTTCCTAGAAACCTCTCCAAAGGCAAGGGAAGCAAGGGCAAAAATGAACTATTGGGACTTCATCAAGATAAAAAGCTTTTGCACAGCAAAAGAAACAGTCAACAAAACCAAAAGACAACCGACAGAATGGGAGAAGATATTTGCAAATGACATATCAGATAAAGGGTTAGTATCCAAAATCTATAAAGAACTTCTCAAACTCAACACCCAAAGAACAAAGAATCCAATCAAGAAATGGGCAGAAGACATGAACAGACATTTTTCCAAAGAAGATATCCAAATGGCCAACAGACACATGAAAAAGTGCTCAGCATCGCTCGGCATCAGGGAAATCCAAATCAAAACCTCAATGAGGTACCACCTCACACCAGTCAGAATGGCTAAAATTAACAAGTCAGGAAATGACAGATGTTGGCAGGGATGCAGAGAAAGGGGAACCCCCCTACTGTTGGTGGGAATGCAAGCTGGAGCAGCCACTCTGGAAAACACTATGGAGGTTCCTCAAAAAGTTGAAAATAGAGCTACCACAGGATCCAGCAATTGCACTACTGGGTATTTACCCCAAAGATACAAATGTAGGGATCCGAAGGGGTACGTGCACCCCGATGTTTATAGCAGCAATGTCCACAATAGCCAAACTGTGGTAAGAGCCAAGATGTCCATCGACAGATGAATGGATAAAGAAGAAGTGGTATATATATACAATGGAATATTATGCAGCCCTCAAAAGGAATGAGATCTTGCCATTTGCAATGACGTGACTGGAACTGGAGGGTGTTATGCTGAGCGAAATAAATCAATCAGAGAAAGACATGTATCATATGACCTCACTGATATTAGGAATTCTTTTTTTTTTTTAAAGATTTATTTATTTATTTGAGAGAGCGAGAATGAGAGAGAGTACATGAGAGGGGGGAGGGTCAGAGGGAGAAGCAGGCTCCTCGCTGAGCAGGGAGCCCGATGCGGGACTCGATCCCGGGACTCCAGGATCATGACCTGAGCCGAAGGCAGTTGCTTAACCAACTGAGCCACCCAGGCGCCCTGATATGAGGAATTCTTAATGTCAGGAAACAAACTGAGGGTTGCTGGAGTGGGGAGTGGGGTGGAGGGATGGAGTGGCTGGGTGATAGACACTGGGGAGGGTATGTGCTATGGTGAGCGCTGTGAATTGTGCAAGACTGTTGAATCACAGATCTGTACCTCTGAAACAAATAATGCAATATATGGTAGGGAAAAAAAAGAAGAAGATAGCAGGAAGGGAAGAATGAAGGGGGGGAAATCGGAGGGGGAGATGAACCATGAGAGACTATGGACTCTGAAAAACAAACTGAGGGATCTAGAGGGGAAGGGGGTGGGAGGATGGGTTAGCCTGGTGATGGGTATTAAAGAGGGCACGTTCTGCATGGAGCACTGGGTGTTATACACAAAAAATGAATCATGGAACACTACATTAAAAACTAATGATGTAATGTATGGTGATTAACATAACAATAAAAAAGAAAAGATTTTCTCGGAGTTGCACCCTAGTCTGAGGCTATTCCTACCCAGTCTTTCTTCTTTCCTTCTCTCCTTCTGCAGGTGTCAGAGCTGCATCCTATTTGAAGGCGCTCTTCCGGTTCCCCTCTCTTCCCCTAATAAACCTCTTTCACACTCATTCTGTTTTGGTATCTCCTTCTCAAAAGACCTGAACTGATGTGCTGTCTTGTAAAACACTCTGTTTTGTAATCTTCATAGCACTTAGAACTACTTTTGAATGTGTCCGGTTTAATTGATCAGCTTACCTATTTATTTAACATCTCTCTCCAACCACTGCCCCCATTCACACCCTGAGGTAATACATCTTACTCATTTATTCCCAGTGCTAAGAACATTGCCTGGCTCATGACGGGCCTTCAATTAATTTTGTTGAATAAGTTAATGTATGGTTTAGAAGACTAGATTTATGCTCTAAATCCAGCTTCTTCCATTTATCCATTTCCAGGGGGTATTTACTGTTCTAGCTGTTGGAGATAAAACAGTAAACAAAAGAAACAAAGTCTCTGCTTTTCTGAATTCATATTCAAGTGAGGGAAGACAGGCAATAAACAATCACAAAAATATGTGGGTTATGTGCTAAGAGTTACAAAGAAGTGGAAGTGCATAGTGAGGGAATGAAGAGTGACAGGTGGATAGTTTAGGGAGTATATTTTCCTGATAAGGTGACATTTGAACAGAGATTTGAATGAAATAAGGGAGTGAGCCAAGCAGATATCTGGCAGGAGAGTGTTTCAGTCAGGGAGAACAGAAGCACAAAGGCGCAATGATGGAGTGTGTTTGGCAAGTTCAAGGAATATCCTGGAGGTAGTGACGCTGAACCACAGAGAGCAAGAAGGAACGGGGCAGGAAATAATATTAGGGGTGAAAGAGGTAAACTTGATAAGTCAGGTGAGTCCTTGTATGTCATCATAAGAACTTTAGATGGGATTTTTCTCTAAGTAAGATGGAAAATGAATGGATGGTTCTGAGTAGAGGAGTGGAAGATATCTGACTGACATTTTTAAAGGATGGTTCCAGTTGCTAGCTAGACAATAGTAGGAGACAGTGGTAAAAGCAGACCGAATAGGAGCAGGCTATTGCAATATTCCATAGACAGTTTGAACCAGGGTGTATCAGTGGGCGTTGATATCAGGCCATGTTCTGGATTTATTTGAAGGCTGAGTTAGCAGGATTTCCTGACAGACTGGATATATAGGGGTTGGGGGGGGTGGCGGGAGGAATCAATGTTGATTTCCGATTTTTGGCTGGAACAAATGGAAGGGTAGAGTTGCTGACTACTGTGTTTCCTCCAGTCGAGCTCAGCTGTGCAGGTGCAGACACGTACAGGCAAAGACTTTAATCAAGTTGGAGGTTTTCCCTGTTGAATACAATGATGGCGGTGTTTTGAAGGTATGTGGCAAAAGTATGATTATCCTTGTGGAAGATGGGACATAAGTTGCATAATGAGAGAAATTAGCACATGACAGGTCATGAGGGACAGGGGAAAGGACTGTGCTCAGGAAGGACTCGATGGCATTGAAGAATTGGTGGCTAGAAGGTATCACCGGGAGTGAGGTGGAAAAATTAGAGGCTGAGGTCCAAAAGTGGGGCAGCTGTGTTCTTTCCTTTGTACCATAAGGACTTCCTTTCTTACCCCTGCATAACACTTGAGAAGACTTATGGCTAAAATGAAACAAAAAATCTCAAATCTACTTCTCCATCTACCATCCCATGTGTCTACCACTCTTTGTGATTAAAATTCTTAAACGTTTCCTCATTAAGCTTTGCATTCAGAGCACTTACTTAACCTGGAATTTTACATCGTATGGATTCCATTCGCAACAGTACATCAAAGTACTTTTGTATCTTTGCCAACCACTTCTTGTTGAAATGATAGATTCATAGGAACTCAGATTTATTGGGACCTGGCAGGTGATCTAATTCAATAAAATCACTTTGACAGATTGGGATACTGTAGTTTACAGAGGTGAAGGGACTTTCAAAGACAACGCAGTTGAAAACAGAGCTTTGAACTGCTCTAAGTTTATCTGATTACCTGCCTAGAGCTTCTTCTACCATATACTACTGTCAATTCTTTTTCTTTATACTTGTCCCTGGGGATATTTTTTGATGTATTGGAAATCATATATTACCCTTTTTCCCTAAACCTCTCCCTCCTTCACTATGTCCTCCTGTATTCTTCAGTTTCCCCTGGCCTCATCAACAGTGACTTCAAGACTTACCTGCATTAGCAGGAACTGTAGCCTCCTAAAAGCATTCCCCAAATAATTCTGAGAGTCCACCAAGGTGACCTCATCTTCTCATGTGCTCCCAGACAAGTTTGTTGGTTCAAGTCATTTTTTTAAATATTCTGCATGTTTTTTCTCTTCTTTTCCAGTTCCTTTTGTCATGGCCACTGTCTGTGAAGCTACTGGAGGGAAACGGAGGATTGCCACTGGTGCAATGCCCATCAGGAGAAGGTGAATGTCCATACCCAAAGCCCTGTGTCTAGAAATTTTAGTCCATGAGTGCACAGGTGCCTGAGAGGTGGTATGTTCCATTCAGAGATGATAGCTTCTACATTATCTCTGCCCCACAATGTAACTTGCACACCCAAAGAGTGCAACTTGTCCTATAAAGTCTCTCAGTAATAATTCAACAGGCTTTTCTTTTTCAACCTTTGCCTAGAATCCCACTTCTCTAGTAGAAATGGTTTTGATTTGGGCTTTTCTAGCTCTAGCTAAAGAGAGGTATAGATGCCATGCTAGCCCTTCTGTTTTTCTAATTTTTTTTAGTCTCTCCCCAAACCAAACTCTTTCCTTCTCACTTAGAAAGCAAAAACCTCAATGTAGGCAATGGAAAAGTGTCCACATGCCATGTCTGTTCTCACCTGTGTGAGCCAAAGATACGCCCTGCCCTTCTGATTTCTTTCTCCCTCCCTTTGTGTGTGTATATATGTCAGGTCGTCCTGACTCTGTCTTCTCTGGTTCCTCCTTATCCCTACACTAATCCATCAACACACCAAGCCAACACATCTTGGATACACTCCCTTTTCCCACTTTTACTTGTTTGTCATATGGCAAGATAAGTAGGGACAAGGTTGGAAGCCAGAAGGAGTTTCTGAATTTTAATCTCAGTTCTGATACTGATCCCATCTGACTTCTGAATGATATAGAATCTCAAGGGTGGAAGGGATCTTTAAGGTTTATCTATTTCTAGATCTTTCCCAAAATGCAATCATCCAGTCTAGATGTTTATATCTTAATCAAGAATGAGCAAGCTTCTAAGGCTGCCTATTCCCTTTGGGGGAATTATACACCATTTTTCTTCACATCAAAGTAAAATTTGTTTGGTGTACCTTTCTTCCAATACTTCTAAATGTATCACCTTAAAGTCCGACAGTTTTGAGTTATGACACAGTTTTGAGATACTTTAAGACCTAGATGCCCTCAGATGAATGTGTCGCAATTGGTCTTAACATGTCTCTAACTTTTTTTAGAACTTAATTCTAGTATAGTTAGCATACAGTGTTATATTAGTTTTGGATGTACAATTAACTCTCTCAACATATGATGCTTGTTAGTACTCAGCAGTAAAAAGAAATGAAGTCCGGATCCATGCTACAACATGGATAAACCTTGAAAACCATACGTGAAGTGAAAAGAAGCCAGTCCCAAGAGACCACATGCTATATGGTTTCTTTTATATAAAATGTCCAGAATGGGCCAATCTACAGAGACAGAAAATACATTAGTGGTTGCTTAGGACTTGGGGTCAGGGATTGAAAAATTGGGGATAATGGCTATGGGTGATGGGGTTTCTTTTTGGGGTGGTGAAAATAATCAATAATTGATTGCCATAATGTTTGTACAACTCTGTGAATATGCTAAAAGCCATTGAATTGTGCACTTTCAATGGATAAATTATATGGTATGTGAATTATATCTCAATATAGTTGTTCAAAAAATATGATGTCCAGAAGGGAAAACAATACTCTGAAGTAGATTGCCTTAACCTCTGTATTTCAGTTTCACTCTATAAAATAGATGAGTTAATAATATCTGCTCCACCTCCTTGACAAGGTTGTTGAATCACACTTTGCAACATCATAATTATGTAAGTTATTAGTTTGAGTGACTCTCACTGCCTCATATGTGGATTACTAACACAATCCATTTACTGGTAACTCATTTGTTTTGTGGGGTAAGAGATCACTATTTCTTTACAACACTTATTACCCAACTCAGGAGAATATAAGGAACACTTAGCACCCATTGCATAAAGTCTTACACTTCACCTTAATATTTAAAGCTTTCTCCAACTTTGTCCCACACTTCCTATCATTCTTCACAGCCAAACTACATTCCAATTATAAAACAATTGCTTTCCCCAACACGTATTTTATGTATTAACCCTTTTAGCTGGTTATTCCTCTCAAACAAAATATACTGTGTTACAGACTTTCTTTCCCCCTCACCCCCAAATTCGTATGTTGAAGCCCTAACTCCAATATGATGGTATTTGGAGGTGGGTCTTTGGGAGGTAATTAGGTTTAGATGAGGTTATAAGTCTGGGACTCTATGATGAGAAATTAGTCCTTATAAGAAGAGAAAGAGATAAGAGCTCTACATGCCAGGGCACAGCAAGGAGGAGACCACCTATAAGTCAGGAAAAGAGTCCTCATGGGAGACCTGAATTGCTGGTGCTTTGTTCCTGGACTTCCCAGCCTCCACAACTGTGAGAAATAAATTCCCGTGGTTTAAGTCACCCATCTGTCCTAGTTTGTTATGGCAGCCCCAGCTGACCAATATATGCCCCTTGAAATCCTTCACTAATCCTGGTTATGGCTTCCTTCTAAAGTTGGGTTGGTTTTTTTTTTTTTTTTTTTTGGTAACTTTCTTCTCTTGGACTCCCCCCCCCCTTACTGATTACTCCATTACTCTGTATCCTCTAAGAAGGTTAGCTTCATATAAAGCTAATTTTCAGTTCTTTTTCACCTATGTACTATATTTTAACTCCTCACCTACTTGACAAGTTTGTCAAATGAGGGAGGTAATGTGGATAGTTTTGTTGTATCTTTTTTTCTCCAAAACATGAATTTTATGGTCACTTCATCTAGTATTAAGTCATGGTTGCTTCCTCTTTTCCTGTGGTTGTTGGCCCTACACTCAATATGGATATTGAGAAAGGCCTCATAGTCAATAATCCAAAATGGCTAATACACAAACACTATGTTGAAAGTTCACTCTGTCAAGTTTAACCTCAGAGTTTCTGATGAGCATCAACATTTAAAGCATCAAGAAATACAAACTGGGTAGAAGGTGATTAAGTATAGTTTAAAGCTTGCTCCTTTTTGTTGTTATGTTACAAAAGCTCATAGGAAAAGTTGAGGCAGTTCTTGAAATTGCATCTCTTTAGCCCAGCAGGTTTGACTATTGTAGGAGGACACGAAAGGGCATGTCCAATAAGAAGGAAACTGCAATCTCCGCTAGCCCACAGGCCTGGCTTCAGTGACCCACTTCTGCCTATAGCATCAGCTCAGCCTTACCTTCATGGAAAACTCAAGCCAGTTTTTTTTTTTTTTTAAAACACTTTTTAGAAAGTAAGACTTCCAGGTGGAAACCAAAGAGCAATTTCCTAATTTTTAATACATTAAAGAGGATGTTTTTCTCTTTGCTACCAGCCCGTCTTCTAATCAATCAACATCCTGCAATGTCAGTAAGGGAAAAGTGTAGTGTAACTGACAGAAGAGACCAGACCTTAAACCTGCGCTCATTCATTCCATTCTGGGTGAAATGCCTCCCAGGGCCCTACCAGCTTATCTCCCGGAGACCAGTTGGCACTAGAAGGATGGAACCATAATATGAATAAACTCCAACTCATTTTATGGGCAAGGAGGCTAACTAAGGCCTGTAAAAGGGAATGTCATGCCTAGTGGCTTATGATTTACTACCGTGGTCATAAATAGGGTTCCAAAATTTGGCGTAGAAGCTTACATGCTGCTCCAGAGGAGGTAGGTTTGGGTGCGAGCAGATTTATTTGTGTAGGTGTGTTTTACTGCTCTTGTCATTATAAAATATACTGTGAATATTTGTCTCACATTTTCTCAAGTTATGAGAAAATCTATCAAAATGTTCTCTGCTTGTGAAAAGAAACGTGAGAATGGATAGAGGGAGGGAAAAGGGCAGAAAGAAAAACCTGAAGGAAGTTAACCTCCTAGCCCCCTCCCAGACTTTCCTGTTCCCCACTGTCCCCATCTCTGCTTTCGCCATGGCTCCATTCCCTTCCCAGCTCCCTCTATTCCCACAACCCTGAAGGCCAGCCGACAGAGGTTTACATTTCGAAAACCCTTGCGTGGCTGCCGGAGCTGGGCATGCTCAAACGCCCAGCACTGGCTTTTTTCAGCTTCCAACTTTGGCAGCTCTCCCACCTGCACCGCGAAGGGGCAAGTCCGCACAGATCCCGCGGTGTGAGTAAGCGGGGAGAAATTAACCCGCTCCCACGGAGGAAGCGAGGTAGGGGAGCGAGCCGGGCAGTTCGGCGTTCCGGGGCCGCTTCCAAGGGGCGCGCGCGGTGGCGCCGGGCCCTCGGGGGCTGCGCGGCGCCGGGGTCGGTGGCCGCGCGGGCGCGCGCGCCCGTCCGAGGCCGTGCTGTCCGAGGGCACGTGCGCGGGAGCGCGCCCGGGGAGGGGTCGTGGAGTGGCGGGCGGGGCGGGCAGGGGCGGGGCCGCGGCGGCGCGCGGACGCCGAGCTCCACCGGGCTTCTTGGGGCTGCGGCGCGGCCACCAGCGGGAGGGCGGCAGCCAGCGTTTCCAGAGCCTGAAAACCTGGGACTTCGGGGGCGCTGAGGGACGCAGGAGCGGAACCCGGCCGCGGGGAAGAGCCGCGCGGTGCAGCTCGCTGCTTTGCAGACAGCGCTCTCCTCGCTCCGTTTAGGAAGTGGGTGGGGGTGTTTCGTGGCCGGCGTCGGGAGGTGTTCGAACGCCCGCGCCCGGAAAGAAAGAATTCACCTGTGTTTGAAGGCAGCGCGTCGGACGTGGAGGGAGCGGCGGCGAGCTCTCGCTCCTGGCACAATGGGCTGTACGCTGAGCGCCGAGGATAAGGCGGCGGTGGAACGGAGTAAGATGATCGACCGGAACCTCCGTGAGGACGGCGAGAAGGCGGCGCGCGAGGTCAAGCTGCTGCTGCTCGGTAAGGGCGGCTAGGCGCGTCCCGAGGGGGGCGCCCTGGGGTCGGGCCGCGGCTTGCTGGGCGCGGCGCCCCGCGGTGGCCGCCACGGGCCCCCGCGTTTGGACCCCAGAGCGGACGTGTCAGAGCCGCCGAGAGCGCGGCTTGTCGCGCCGGGGGATGGTTTCCGGGCGCGAGCGGGGCCGGGGCGGTGCGGAGCCGGGGCGGGTGCTCCTCTCCCTGGTCCCTGCCTCTCTCCTCCCTGGCCGGTGAGAACTCGCCCGCGGTGGGGGGGCGGGGGGGGAGCTTCACTTCACTCACAGGCGTTGGTGTGGACCCCGCGAGGAGCCGAGGAGCGGGTCGCGAGTAAGCCCGGTGTCTCTGAAGTTAGCTCAGCCCTCCGAAGATGAAGGGGGCATTCGCGGCAAGGGAAAAAAAACCAAAAAAACCAAACCACACCACCCCTCCCCCCTTGAAAACCCTTCGTACGCGGTGTCGTGTCGCGGTGGTGCTTTTCCCCTGTCGAGAGTGCCTCGCTTTGTGAAATTAGTGCACCTTTTGTGAGGTTCCGTGGGATCGAAATGTGTCCTTCCTGTTAACTTCCTGTGGCGACTTAGTAAGTGGAAAAGGAGCACTGATTATATTTACCTTGCCCAAGGAAGCAGGCTCTGCTGGATGCTTGATTTTTATTACTGTGGAGACGTGGAAACCATCAAAGTTGGGTAACGTTTGCCCCAGTAGTAGGTAAGGCAGATACTCGAGGGGAGAAACCTATGTGAAAGGTGCGAAAGAGTCACGCGGAAAACAGGATTCTCTCCCAGCTGCCACGGTTTCTGATGAATGAGATGGGCCAGGTACACGGCAGGCTTTTATTTGTTCTTAGTATTGTTCTCCTGGTGGAACGCTGTGTGGAGGTCTTTTCCAGCTTTTTGAAAGGAGAGACCAAAAAAAAAAAAAAAAAAAAAAAGAGGAAGCCAGGATTCTGACTGAAGGATACATTAGGAAAATATTTACAGCATAAGATTGGTAGATCTGTGAGTTAGGGTTTTCTTTTGTTTGCCCCCCACCCCCAACATACACACTCCGTAGCTATTTAGGTAGGTGAAAGATTTCTTAGAATCTTCGTTTGCACTTCCAGCGATTGCTTTTGTTTTAGAACAGTTATGATAAAAGATCTTGCACAAACCTGTTTTCAGTAAGCTTCTGTTTCATTGGTTTAATGACTGCAGGAAAAATGGTGGGGTTTTTTTCTCCATTACTAGTAGGCTTAGAAGCAGCAAACTTGGCATGACTAAAAGTAATAATGATCTGAGTCATTTTGCTAGCAAACTGTGAAATAACTTTGCATTTTAAAGACCCGGGTGGCCTTCTTCACCCTTGCCCCCAACATAAATCTTTCTCAGTAATACTGTTTACCTAAGTTTTTATGTTAATAAGAACATATTTTGCCTGGGTCAGTGTATTTTTAGTGTATTGAGCATAGAAGAGACACACCTTGATATGGAAACATGTAAATGTTTCTCTTCTGATGTGGATGTGCTTGAGATAAAAATGAAACAGAAGGAAGCTTACAAACTTCTTTTCTTGCAGTTTCTGCACTCCTGCTCTGATGTATTCTTTCAGTGAATTTTAGTGTGACTCTAGTTTGAGCCAGCCATCCACCATGTTTAAAGCAATTGAAAAATGCTTTAATTAGATGTCTGTTGGAGAGAGATGGACTAGGATGAAGGTCAGAGGAGTTCGTTTTTGCTTATACTCAGAAGAAATCAGTGTTTCTCAACCTTAGCGCTATTGGCATTTTAGGCAGGGTAATTCTTTGTTGTGCAGGCTGTCTTGTACGTTGTGGGATGTTGAGCATTGTAGGATGTTCTTTGGCCTCTACCCATTAGATGCCAAGGGCAGCCCCCTTAACCTTTGATCCTTGAAAATGTCTCCAGATAGTCCCCAAAATCCCCTGGGGGTAAAAAATTAATCTCTGGTGAGAGCCTAGATTAACAAGTAAGTATAGTTGAATGTATAATGTAGAAAAGTAAAAGTTGCACGTCTACAACCAGCTATAGTGAGAGGAGGAAGGTGTAGCAGAGTCATGATTTTCAGAAGAAATTTTGAGATTTTGTTTTTCTATACCACTAATGATAGAAAGATTTCAGAATGATTTTTAAAATTTTTTAGGTAACTGAATTCCTTCAGTTGTCCTTTCTAGCTTTGGTGTTTTGCTTTTCCCCGCATCTCCTCTCTCTGTAGAAATCCCTTTGTAACCCTGTCTTGTTGGCCCAGCTCTCCCTCCTCTTCCTCCTGATCTTACTCCTACATTACCCTTTTGCCCAGGGTCCCAGCACTCTAGTTCCTATAAACAAAATGTTGGCTTATTTCATAAATCTTATTCTTGGGATGTTTCAAAACATTTTTTTTTTCCTAATTTGTCTTTAGCAGTGAAGTTTTGACCTTTGGTTCTTTTTTGGATGTTTAAAGTCGTATGTGTAACTAGCTCAATGAAACAAAACACAACTGAGGGGCGCCTGGGTGGCTCAGTCGGTTAAGCCATCTGCCTTCGGCTCAGGTCATGATCTCAGGGTCCTGGGATTGAGCCCTGCATCAGGCTCCTTGCTCAGTGGGGAGTCTGCTTCTCCCTCTCCCTCTGCTGTTTCCCCCCACTTGTCTCTCTGGCACGCCGTCTCTCTCTCTCTCACTGTCAAATAAATAAATAAAATCTTAAAAAAAAAACAACTGAATCAACTGGAAATACAAAATGGTTTTCTAGGTAATCTATAACCACTGTCACTTCCATTTATATCAGGTCGTCTTCCTCTTTAATTATTTTATTTTTTTTCATCAAATGAATTTTTTCCATTTAAGGAAAACATCCAAAGTATAGTTAAGATAATATATTAAATAGTTCATTGTATTGCATTTTTTTCTTGAGGCGTGTATGTTTTGTCTTTCAGACACCTGGGTTGAGAGATTCAGATATGAGATGCACATTATTAGAAAAAAATTTGGTACTGGGTGTCTATTATAATTTAAATTTTTTTGAAAATCAGAGATATTTGACTATCCATATTAGGAACAGTGAGTTAGGCCTTAAAAAAGAGAGGACCTAGTCTAATCATTGACCTAAGGGAAATTAGGTCAGGGTTAGAGTGGTTCAAGTCTTTAGGTTTAGTTTCCAGGCACTGGTATGAGAATAAAATCCTAAATAGAAAAACTTATTTTTATAACGAAAGTTTTCTTTCCATTATAAATGGCTAATTGCCTGAGGAGAAAACATTTATTATTGTCATACCGTTGAGGATGTTATGGTTTATCATTTTTTAATAGCTTTAGCTATTTCCTTAGCATTGGCTCAGGATCTTAGATGTCAGGAGTCCCATTTCCTTGAATAAATGGACCTGGTATTTCAACATGGGTTCTGTGCTTCTCCGTCACTCACTTACCTGAGGTTAACAATTACTTTGATAGACACTACAGGTGGTATTAAAGTGTGTTTTGAAAGGGCTGATTTTTCTGTATCTTCTGATTCTCATTCTTAAAATTTGTAGTTTCAAGTTCTCCCATGCCTCTGGCAGCCTAATTCCAGAAGGCTTTCCAGCTTCTGGTCTTTTGCCTCTAGCCTACTCTTCCTATCATGCTAATTCCTTGCTCAGAAACCTTTGTTGACTTCTCCATTGCCTGCGCAATAAGAACTTTCTTCTAGACTCCCTTCCTCCATCCTTATACTCTTCTCCTCAGGTCACCCTCCTCCTCCAGATAGGGACAGTTGGCATATGGCGAAGCATATTGCACTCTTGTTTCTAGTGTTGTTTAGCTGCGGGCCCTGCCTGTTTCTCTGACTAGTGTGGACACTTTAGGGGCAGAATCATTGTAAGTTGTACTTGTATCCATCCCTAACAACCATTTACTTTGTCATATGCTTAAGTAGTTCCTAATTAGGTTAATATCTAGTGTAGAATTAGGACTTAACCTAGAATATAAACCATATACTTTGCCATTTTAAGTATTGATGGGAATAATTATCCAGCCAAACAAAGTAAACCAGAAAGGAATATTAACAGCATGTGATGACCAAAATAAGCACATGGTATCTAAAAGCAAATTGGTTTAAGAATTCTTTTTGATTTTTATGAGAACCTTTCACAGTCCTTTATATTATTTGAGAAATGAGAGAAAAATGACAGCGGATATTCATTGGAGGAAAGTCTGCTATGTTGCAGTTGTTATGTCATTCCTTACATTTTTTTTCTTTTGTACATCTCATTTTGTAATCTTTATTTTTGGCCTCTTTTAACCATAAATAAAGAGCATGAGTCCTGTTAAATTTATCAGTGATAGGAAATCTAATGCCTGTGTTTAGGATTTAGTAGACGTTTGGAAATATAATGCTTGTCTTCTAGGATTTAGTGGGAGATGTTATTTAAACCTGAAAATGATTACTATGATTTTTTAAACAAAAAGTGAGCATCCAACCACAATCTTACTGTTTTTCTTACGTGTGCCTCAGCCTCGGAAAGTTCAAGCTACCATAGATTCCCATGGGAGGACCTGAATGTATTTGTTGCACTTCTGGGTCACGTATTTCCTGGTCACCTGTTCTGGCCTGCAGCTACCCAATGTGTGACTTCCCACAGTGTGACATTGGGGAAGCTCAGATCCCAGATGGCATTTGAGCTGTATGAACTAAGGTCAGCAGCACCTTAGTTCTGCTTAGCCTTCTGTCATAACTTGTTACATACTAATTAAAAATCTTAGCAGAAATAAGGCAAACATCATTTTAAGGTGGATGTTCATTCCGTAAATGTAGTGGCTTTTAAACAATGTAAAATATAATTAACTTTACGTTCCTGGAGGTCGGAAGTCCAAAATGGGGTTCACAAGGCTAGAATCAGGATGTCAGCAGGGCTAATTTTCTTCTAAAGGTCCCAGAGGAGAATCTGTTTCTTTGCCTTTTCCAGCCTCTATCTAGAGGCTACCTGCTTTCATTGGCGCGTGGGATCTTTCTCCATCTTCAGAACCAGCAGTGGCTGGTAGAGTCTTTCTCTTGTAGCATTGCTCTTGTGCTGGTCCTTTCACTTACAAGGACCCTGTGATTACATTGGACCTGGATAATGCAGGATATCTACCTCACCTCAGGAGACTTGTCTTAATCACATCTACACAGTTCTTTTGTCATGTAGGGTGACATGTTCTCAGGTTCCAGGGATTGGGACGTGGGCATCTTTGGGAGCTATTACGCTGCCTCCCACAGTCTGCCCTCTGGCTGCTAAAGATTTATGTAAAATGCATTTACCGAATTCCAGCATCTCCCAGAGTCTCAGCCCATGAAAGCATCAGCACTGTGTCCAAAATCTCATCCAGATCTCATGATCTAACTGACTTTGGGTGAGATTCTGGATATAATCCATCCTGTGACAAAGTTCCTCTCTACCTGTGAAACTTGAGAACATGTCATCTGCTCGTGTAATATAATGGTGGGACAAGCACAGAGTATCCAGTTATAGGTCTTCCTGTTCAGAAAGAAAGTGGAAGAAAAAAAGGAGTCATCCAGTCCCCTGCACTGTCCAAACTACATGAGGTTTCAAGACCTGGGAATAATCCTCTGATCCTGCTCCACCTTCCAGGTGCTGGACTCTGCCCTTCCTTTTTAATGAAAGGTAGCACATGTTTGCCGCTGAGTAATTTTATCACCCGGTTTCTTGCCTGTAGAATTCTTGTGACTTGACAGCATTCTTTCATTTTGGACTCTCTTAATTTATCTTTTTTCCTTTCCTGTTTTACTATAACCAGCAAGCAAGAAAACAGCGTGTACCTTCCAGCAGTTTGCTTGGAAATCTTCTCATCTAAATACCCAAGTATATAGCTTCTACATTTTGTTTTCACATAACCGTAGGACATAATTCACTTAAGCTTTCTGCCAGTAGGTAGCAAGGATCCCCTTTCTGCCAGTTTATAATAACATGTTCCCCCTTTACATCCAAGTCCTCGCCAGCACCACAGTTAAAATCTGTATGTCAGCAGCATGTTCATGGCAATGAAAATATTTTCTGGTATCTCATGTTTTCTCTAATATATGTTCATATAGGTGTTAACATCTGTATTTCTGATAGCGCGTTGGGAGCAATCCAGGCTTTTTGTACCTTGTTCCTCAAAATTTCAGCCTCTGCCCATTGCCTAATTCCAAACCCATTTCCACATTTTTAGTGTTTTTTTTTTGTGGAAGCATCTTTGATATCTCATGTATAACTTTAGAGCATGCAGAATGATTTTAACTTCATTTTCTTCAGTCCTTTGCAACTTATGTGACTATCATGGTAACAGCAAAATCACCAGTTTCTAGTGCTTCATATTGAACCCATGGTATTTCACTCCAGACATAGTGTTAAAGAGTAAGACTTTTATTTTTGTTTGCGTCTGCTTCAGTGAAGTTCTTCCTGACCACCTAAATTTGTCTTCCTTCCTCTCTCTTCCTAATTATACCATTTTGAAATCATCTTGTGCATTTACTTTTTTATTGTCTGTTGTACCTCTTGTTGGGGTTGGTTTCCTCAGAGCATAAATCCAGTCCGACTTGTTTATCATCTAATGGCACAGAGTAGTCCTTCCATAAATGTTGATTAAATGATTGACTAGTTAAATAATTGAACATTAATTTTGACTAATAATCTTTTAAAATGAAAAAGTTGATACATTTTTCTTCTTCCTTGGATAATTTTAATGAGTTTTGGCCCAGTGTATTCTCATTTATTTCTTTTATATCTTGCTGGTTAGCGTAACTAAAACCTACTACATTATTATTCACACTCTTCTAAAAACTGGAGTTAATTTAGGATACCTAATTCTTGTTGCATGATCAGAAAGATATTATGACTCTTGGGAAATTAGGTGTAGAGTGAAATGTGATTTTTATATTTGCGTATTCTGGACAGGTTTTTTTTTTTTTTTTTTGTGGACACTTTTTCAACAGGATTGTTGCATTGGTATTTCACATGTTATTTGAGTGCTTTCTTAAAATGCATGCGGTCATACGACGTGGCATCAAATGTATTCTCACAAGGGCGCCTGGGTGGCTCAGTTGGTTAAGCGACTGCCTTCAGCTCAGGTCATGATCCTGGAGTCCCGGGATCGAGTCCCGCATCAGGCTCCCTGCTCGGCGGGGAGCCTGCTTCTCCCTCTGCTCCTCCCCCCTCTCATGTGCTCTCTCTCTCTCATTCTCTCTCTCTCAAATAAATAAATAAAATCTTTAAAAAAAATGTATTCTCACAATAATATCTTTCACAGCAGGACAATGAGATTGTAACTTTGGCTTTCTGGAGCCAGTAGGGTGCTCAGAAACTGACCAAAGTCTGTTCTTTATGTCTTGTCTGTCCTTATGTGGCAAGAATTATCATTGGTGGCATTTGCAAAGTGCATTGTTTATTTTTGGTTTTGAGTTATGCCTTAGGTTTACCAAATCCTTACGAGAATTTACGATTTACTTAGGGAAATAAAATATATACATAAAAGTAATTCCTCATAACAGCAAATAGGGAAGAAATGGTATAATAATTGATACTAGGGGAGGTGAGCTTCAACATTGGGGGTCTTCATTATTGATCATAGTTGAGGGTGGAGGTCATGGACCTCTCAGAAGTTACTGTGGTTATAAATCTGTCCATTTCCATGCATTTCTGAGCTTATTTTTTGATCCTGCCTGGCTGTAAGATCTGTATTATATAGAAACCTGCAATCTAGAAGAGACTTTGCTATCTATAACTTTGTTTTCTTACAGTCTCCACATAGATGGAATTTTAGCCCTCCAAAGTTTATTTAGCTTTATCCAGAGACTCTTTACACAGGGAAAGGCGATTGACCTACAACTCTGGCAGTAAAATGTTTTCCTTGAGATCTTGGACAAGTTATCCTAATTCTTTAAGCTTTAATTTTCTTTTCCATAAATTCTGGATAATAAATGTACCTACCTCATAGGGCTGGGGGACAGAGTAAGCTAATACATCCAGAGTCCTTAGAATAATACATGGCACAGAAGTTCTTAATAAATATAAGCTGTTATGATAAATACTTCAGAGACTCTTTGGAGTCAACCCTCCCTCTCTGTCTCTTTCCAGTTTGATCCATTTATGGTCATAGATATTAAATCCTTTTATTGGCTCTTGTTAGCAAAGGTATGTACATAGCAAAGATATCAAGAAGTATAAAATCAGTCTTAATTACTAATTTCTGATCCAGCCATGGCTTCCTTGTGGGACTTGGCATTCTGTTAACAGTATCCCCATTGGAAAAAGACCAGGTAAATATCTGTGCTGTTAGGAATTCTAGAGAGAGTAGATTTTAAGTAATTGGAAAACTTTACAAATGATTTAAATGTAATTTTCTCTCCCTTTTATTACCCATTTTTAGAATAAATGTAATAATTTCCTGCAAACTTTCCTTTTATCTTTCTTGAAAATAAAACAAGGCTGTTAGTGTAAGTTATGAAACATTATTTGAGTTGACTCAGATGAATGTGCCATTTCTCTGGGGAATTTATGATTACTTCCCACAAATTTTAAAAACCTTTTATGAAACTTTCTGTACTGATGACTCAGATTCCTAATAAAACTCCAAAATGACCATGAATTTACTTTTAAGAGAGAAGTAGCATCTCTTGAGAAGTGGTAGTAACTTTGATGTAGAAACAATGAAACATTGAATCTGTGATAGTATTTGTCTCTCTTTTTTTTTTTTTAAAGATTTATTTATTTGAGACAGAGAGAATGAGAGACAGAGAGCATGAGAGGGAGGAGGGTCAGAGGGAGAAGCAGACTCCTTGCTGAGCAGGGAGCCGGATGCGGGACTCGATCCCGGGACTCCAGGATCATGACCTGAGCCGAAGGCAGTCGCTTAACCAACTGAGCCACCCAGGCGCCCTGGTATTTGTCTCTTTTAATAGTATTTCAGAAGAGTCTCTTAAAGATTTAGCCTTGAATTACCTGGAATTTCTTCTGTTTACTTTGCCTTTCTAAGGCACAGTCTAAATTTTTTTCTGGTAATTTACTTATCTAATCTATATTGTAATATTTATTGTTTGTTTGGGCACATGTCTTTTATTTGACAGCCTTTCATGATATTTAAGAAGCATGGGAACTGTAAGTAAATGGCCCCTAAGATCAATATAATGTAATAGAAATTAGAAAAAAAACTGCCTTCTTATTGGTAGTTCTGAAGTTAATGTAATTTCAAGAGTTAAATTTATTTCAGTGCAATTTAAAATTGATCGGAGTTTTCACAAACTGAGCAGTCAGTGTAATTGGCAACAAGATCAAGAATTCTAGGCAAGCGATGTGCTCTGACTGTAACCAGTCATCAGTCTGATCAGTTAAGTTGCTGGAACTGATGAGCTGGTGCTCATCAAGGCCAGTGCTGTGCACTCCCACTCACTCATCCTCCCCTGCCTCCCAGAACCTTCTGTCCACCCTGGTTCTCTCTGCCATCTTCACACTTCTCTAAAGACTCCTGCGTCCTGGTCCATAAACATTCTCAAGTCATGCCCAGCATTAAAAATAATAAAATCCAAGCAAAACTGTCCATGCTCTCCTTAAATCATTTTAAATCTTTCATTTTCCATCTAACCTTTTCAAAATATGAGGCTGCATTCCCATTTTTACATTTTCACTTTCCATTCGCTCTTTAAATTGCTTTTTATTTAAAAAGTTATTTTTCAATTATATAGGAATATTGAGAAATACAACAGGCACTCCTGTAATCCATACGAATATATTTTTTTAGAGAGAGATTATCTTATGGTTAGTCTCTGTCTTCTGGATTTTCTTTATAATTAGGTCAGGCTTCTCATTCTAACTTCCTGTCTCTTAACTTTTCTCCAGGTTTTTTTTTTTTTTTTTTAATCTCCTTATCTTTTTATGTTACTTATATATTTTTTAGTTCACCTTATCTATTTAGCAATAAACTAATCTGCCTTTTAACATATTGAGTTTTTAATTTTATTAGTAGTATTTGTATTTCTAGAAACTCTAACCTTTTGTAAATAGTTTATTCTTATATTTTCTAGCTTTTTAAAATCACTTTCATCATACCATACTTAATTCATAGTCTGTGAAAAATTTATTATATAAAGTTCTTAGGATTCACATATTTGTAGGGTCTTGACTGTATTTCACTGTAGGTAGATCGTGTCCTCTAGTAATTTTCTATTGTGAGCACATATATATATATTTTTAAGATTTTTTATTTTATTTATTTGACAGACAGTGAGAGAGGGAACACAAGCAGGGGGAGGAGGAGAGGGAGAAGCAGGGTTCCTGCGGAGCAGCGAGCCAGATGCGGGCGGGGCTCGATCCCAGGACCCGGGGTCATGACCTGAGCTGAAGGCAGATGCCCAACGACTAAGCCACCCAGGCGCCCCTATTTTGAACACATATTAACCAGCACATTGTCTTTGTGAATCCTGTGCACCCCAGGTTGGCTGTAGCTTTCTTCTTAGTCTCGTGGGGTGAGGGTAGAGGGCAGGTTTACTTTACTTACCTTATTAACACAATATTCCAAACGGAAGGCGCCCTCTCTCATCCACTTACCCAACCACTTCTTCCTTCTCCCCGTTGCCTCTGTTTTGGTTGGTGGCACCACGATCCTTGATTTCTTATTTGCTTTCACACTCAGTCAAAAGGTCCATCGACTTTGTTTTCTAAAGTTTTTGCTTATTTTCCTTTCTCGCGTTTTATCATCCAGCAGTGCTGAACTTAAGGTTTCCCTTCATTTTTTTTTTTTTTGCCTCTCGCCACTCTTTGCTCGTGTGGTCTCTGCTTAGCACGAGGGGTATGTGCGTATGCGCGTGCGCGTGTGTGTACGTGTGTGCGTGTGCGCGTGTATGTGCGTGAGCGTGTGTGGTGGGTTGGCTCTCCCAGTACTGTTCTGGACTTCCTCATCAATTCCCATGGTGCCCCTGTGCCTGGCAGCCAGTTTTTTTTCCTTGCCTGCCAGCATGCACTGCTTATTGGTCTGTTGTGGCTCATTTTGTTCACAGCCAGGATGGTTTCTCTTACGGTCTTGTCCCTCCTTTGTAGCTCATGGATGCTATGGATCTCCTGATCTGTTTTTCCCGGGCAGCCTTTTGCTGCAGAACCAGTGCTGGTAGCCAGGCTCTTTCTTGGCTGCCCTGAGTGCTCTGTCTTCTCTGGTCACATCAAGCATGTGGAAGATGATCTGTCCTATACATTTCGCAGTGGTGCTGATATGCCATGGCGAGATGACCTCAGATGTTCCTTCTGCACAGCCACACTTCTCCACCAGGCTGTGTGGATGTGTTGCTGCCTCGGTGGCTTTCTTCTCCCAGGATCTCACATAGACCCTCTGCCTTGAGCAATCTCTTCATCTTCTCTGAAATACTGGTCACCTCTGAAACCGTGGCTCAGAGAGGCATATCAAGATAGAGGTGACTCCCGGCCTCTCTCATCCCTAGCTCCCTTCTGCCTTTGCTACTAGGCCACTGATGACCCTCTGGCTGCCAGGCTGACGGTCTCTGCCATGCGATGCCTGGAAAGTAAACCACTTGTGCTCATCCATTTTCATCTGATGGTACTAAGGCACCCCATCTGCCTCTTCTCCCATTATGCATGTAAATGCGAAGGAGAAAAAAAAATGCATCAGTAATTTTCAAAATATTTCCAGCATTACATCTGCTTTTGTTCTTTATATTCCTGCTCTGAAGTTAGGTCTTTTCATACTTGTCCTTTTTGCTGGTCCAGGTCTGCTCACCTTATTTTCCTAAAGCAGCTCTTCTTAAATTTAAACTTTAATATGCATAGAAATAAGTTGTCATCTTTTAAAATGTAGATTTTCATTCTAAGTCTGGGATGGAGCCTGAGATTCTGCATTTCTCATGGGCTCTCAGGGGCTGCCTTTGCCGCTCATCCCCAGGCCAGTCCATACTTTGGGAAGCAGAATCCTAGAGTAGGTGATCCTCCTGAATCTTTTCTATTTATCCATCGGATAAGCATTTTTCAAGACTTACCCCATCTTTGCCACATTTGTGAAATCTCCCATAACCTCATCTCTAAGGTATTTGAAACAGTGCTTTGCACAAAGTAAGAGCTCACTGTAATTTATACATACACATATGTGTACATGTGCATATGTAAAGCCTACCACACTTATATAGTTAAGCTCTTAATGTTAACCTGAAATGGTTTTTTAGTAGCGCATTTTGAGAAAAACTATTTGATACTATCTTGCATGGAAACATGCACTTCCTGGAGAGTTATCAAAAACTATAATTAGTCATAATTGAATCTTCTGTGTATTTAGCAAGAATTTTTTTTTTTTAAAGAATTTAAAGAATTTATTTATTTGACAGAGAGATAGCGAGAGCAGGAACACAAGCAGGGGGAGTGGGAGAGGGAGAAGCAGGCTTCCCGCCGAGCAGGGAGCCCGATGTGGGACTCGATCCCAGGACCCCGGGATCATGACCTGAGCCGAAGGCAGACGCTTAACGACTGAGCCACCCAGGCGTCCTTAGCAAGAATTTTTAAAGTGGATTTCATCTTTTGATCATATGATTATTCAGGTCAGGTTGAATGTGACCTTATAAATATGTTTTTATGGACATTTTCATCTGGTAATGTTCATGATGACATTCCTTTCTCAGAAGTAAATAAAGGATGGTTGCAAACTCTGAGAAAGTTTATAGTCATGGGTCTTGAAATAATTGATTGTACTATTTTTATGTAACCTCATCTCTCCTAATCTGTCCTCAACATACAACATGATTTCCATTGCCTTTAAAAGGCAATTCTGATCTTAGAAAACTATCCTTTACGTTAATATTTACTGACAAGTACTACAATATATGAAACATTTTGTGATTAAATATAGCACAAATGATCTATCACTTCTGCTTTCATTTGCTGGTTTGGCTTAGCTTTAAGTTAGTTATGACACCTGGTTCTTATGAAATGTGTAAATTCATTCAATAAATATTTATAGATGCCAACTCTATAGCTTGCATTATCTAGGTATCTGGAAATGGAACAATCTTTGGGAAGCTGATATTAATTAAAATACAGGAAATATTCTTTAAGTGTTTTAGCATAGGATAAAAGCAATATGGTTATTTTGGCTTGTTTACTAATAAGTTTAAGGATAAAGAAAACGGGTTTTGGGTTTCTTCTCTCTTTTGTCTTACTATGCCTATGTAGTAGATCATTTTAACTTTGTTTTGGATGATTGCATTTTATACATCAGGTTGAATTTTATTGCTTTTTGCCAAAAGCTATTCAAAAGCTTTCAGATGAAGGAGTTAGTAAGGAACTCCAGAATAATTTATACTGTGCACATGGCAATGCTTAGAATTTTAGCACTAATTTCTTGAAAAGTTATCAACCAACGGCGTAGCCCATGGGAGTTTTAGCAGTCACTTTTGAGATGACTTAAACTCCGATATAAAATGTAACCAGTATAAAAAGAGTAGTTCTCTGAAGAATAGAAAACTCTTAACAGACTCTTACTAGTGGCTATATTTGGAGAGCCAGTCAGCAGAACTTTATAATTCATAGACTTGTGTAGATTTTGAATTATATTTGTTATGTGTGTGTTTTTGTTCATCAGTGAGCAAATGTTATTTTAAAAAAAAACAGAACAAAAAATGTTAGAAGATTCAAGCATCAGAACGAGTCTTTCAGATAAACAGCTCATTTTTATTTTTTTTTTCTGAATAGAAGTAGAAAATGCTGTAAAGTTCTTGTAGAGTGAACCCATGTACATGGGGGACTAAGTTGAGAACTCAACTTTAATAGTTTCAGAATTGTGTGGTATTCTAGAAATCACTTGGCATAATGGTTTCTCTGGATTTCTGAAAGTTAAGATTGGTTGTTTAGATTTATGATAGTTTTAGTCATTAAATATTATATGGATAAGTTTGCAACCAAGATATTCAGTGCATTTGCTAGGACATTTTGAGTAAGAATATAGAGATGTCGCTTACTTGTCATTTATTTCCCATGTATGTCGTCTGTGATTTAAGAAAGGTTTTTAATAACGTATCTATCATTTACCTTTGCAGTATTTTCGAGGTTTAGTTTACTGTTATTAAGATTCTAAAACTGGGGGCGCCTGGGTGGCTCAGTTGGTTAAGCGACTGCCTTCGGCTCAGGTCATGATCCTGGAGTCCCGGGATCGAGTCCTGCATCGGGCTCCCGGCTCGGCGAGGAGCCTGCTTCTCCCTCTGACCCTATCCCCTCTCATGCTGTTTCTCTCTCTCTCTCTCAAATAAATAAATAAATAAATAAAATCTTTAAAAAAAAAAGATTCTAAAACTGGATATGTGTGTGCCTTAAATTGAAGCATTCAGCTGGAGCATTTCTGTTATGATATAGTGATTCTGTTATTTGAGTATGTTTCTTCTAATAATGGATTGTATGGTGTGTAGATCCAAGATAGTTTCATACTTTAATGCAACAGTGGTGTGATAATTTCAGTATAGAGACTTCATAAAAGATAGAGTCTGCAACTTTCTTGGGCATAAAATATTCACAAAGTTTTTCTAACTATCATCTGTTCTTCTAATTTTATCTTTAATATTTATTATTCTCTTATTAAAATGGCATCTGTGCTGGTAGACACGGTAAACATTTGGCATGGTGTGTGAAGAGTACCCCCGTTTATAGGTAAGGCTTTTTCTGTGTTAGGAGGAGATACTTTTCAAGCTAGCTCCGGCGCAGAGTGTGTTATGAGGCAGACATCTCAGAGGAAACCCAACACTGAATACTTCAAAGCTGGTGGGTGGGGAACAAGACTGTGCCTTTGGCTTTGGAGCTGGTGGCCTTGCCATGGTGGTTTCCTTCCAGCCTTCTGATTCCTCCATAAGTTTTATGCTCCGTTTATACTACTCACTGCTTCAAACTCTTAATTAGTTTTCCAAAATCAGACAACTCTGATCTGCCCGTCTCACCTTTTGTCCTCAGCTATGGAGTCTTCAGCCTTTGGCAGGTGGAGATTGGGCTACCTTTTGGTCAAACACTCGATCCTCTTAGGTCCAGGGAGCTGTGGTGGGAGGGCGGTACAGGGCCATGGCACGGTGCCCGCTCCTCGGCCAAGGAAGGAAAGGGCTGTGAGACTCTGTTAAGCAAAAAAGTTTGGTGCTGCTTCCAAAACCTTTGTACATCTAGTATCAAAAAATAGTTTACTTATTACCTCTTAACAAAGAAGTGGCCTTTTTTTTTTTTTTTTAATCAGACTGTTCCATCAGCGACGGCATATATGTTCATTGTTTTACATGCTTTGTGTCGTTTAGTCTTGAGCTTTACATGAGATGTTACTAATATCTCAATGTAACTTGAATATCCTTAGTTATGTACAGCATTATTGTGTTATAGGAAGAAAATACAGGCATTGCTTTCTTTTGTTCTAGTATCTAATTATTTTCAAAGGCTGATTGCCTAATTATTGAGTATTGCGTGTGTTCTTTGAATATTTGGGAAAATAAGCCTTTGAGTAAGTTTCTTTCCTCTTTGCATTTTGAATAGTTTACATGATACTGTATATGTATATAACGATGTACTTTTGTGGCTTATGTATCTACCTACCATTAAATATTTTAAATATATCTCAAGTTTAGTGCCTACATAGTAATCCATCTTCTAGATCTTCATAATTTATTGAATCACACTAATGTTGAAAATTGAGGTCTTTCAGTTTTATAATCAGATATTCTGCCATGAGGACTGCATTTTATGTGTCTATCATTGCCTGTATTCCTGATTATTTCCTTAAATTATTGGGTTACAAGGTTTGAACTGTTTTAAGACTGATGATGTGTACAACTAGATTGCTTTCCCCGCATATTCTGGTTCCCACCCCTGCAGGTGGCATGTGAGACTGCTGTTTCACCTCACCTTCATTAGCATTGAGGGTTCTTGTAATTATCTGTACTAAACTGATGAGTAAAAACGGCTTCACATTGTTACTTTAATCTGCAGTCTAATTTGCGAAGGGGTGGTGGAAGGACAGTCTGTTCTAAAGAAGTGAGTCTCGTCCATTTTGAGATTCATCAGAACCTGCCCTTTGATACTTTGCATACTTGTTGCAAATGATTTCCCCTGTTGTGTGCTTCTTGATTTCGTTGCTTTTGGACGTACATTGCTTGTTTTACCTCAAGTTCAGTAAGAAGGTTTAGAGTTGCTTAAGGTGTTGGGTCAATAACTGTGCCTTGAGTGATTTTTGACAAATGGTTTTTTGGTATTAATTTAATTATATATGCCTTCAGAATATACAACCCGAGAACTTTCTCATCAGCAGTAGAGAAGACTTTCTTAAACAACAAGGAACAAGTGCAAATCGTAGTAGACAAAATGGATTAATTCATTCATGTTAACACTGATGACATGTGCACCACGAACAAAGTGGGGCAAAAAGCATACTATGTACCACCTATTATGATGGAAATGCAAATTAAAATGAGATACCATTTCATGCCTCTCAGAATCAGACAACACCAAATGCTGAGCTGGACAACTTTAATATCCTTTTGGGTGGGAACATCAGTTGCTAGAAGCATGTTGGGTAAAGATACACATCCCTTGGAGGTAGTAATCCCACTCCCAGGTACAGACTCCAGAGAAAGTGTAGTAGCTGTAGTGAGAAAAATGTTCCCTGCGATATTGCTAGTAATAGCAAAATTTGAAATACCTAAATTATTCATCATCAGGTGTGAATAAATGTGAAAGAATGAATAGAGTATATCTTAAAAATGAAATAGTCTATACAATTATGCAAATGAAATACTGTACAGAGAAAGGAAACAGTGTGATAAATCTCAGTGGCAATGTTAAATATGCAGTTTGCAAAATGATAGGCTCTATGACACATTCATAAAGTTAAAAAATCTTAAAAACTGTCTCATATGTTTATAGGTAGACTATATAAGGAAGTATAAGAAAGTGCCTGGTGAGGCTAACCATCAAAATCAGAGTGCTGGTTATTTTAAGGAAGGGAGAAAGGGAAGTAGATGAGGGAGAGGTGTCCAGGGTGCTGTAATGTTTTCATCTTCTGAGTGCCCAGATGTTTGTTCTCTTATTTTCTGGATACTTTTGTATGACTGAAATATTTCATAAGTAAACAGAAGTTTTGTTATTATAGGCTAATTCATAGCAATTTTGGCATCTTTGTTTTCTGTGCTCCCACATCTGGTTATTTTCCAAGCCTTGTTTGCTCTCATTTCCATTGCCTTGTCCATCCTCCTCCTCCTTCCATTTTCACATGAATTAATCTGCTGTAATACCCTCCTACCTGGTCTTCCTACCTACACACTTTCCGCCCTCCATTCTAAATTAATCCTCATAAATGACAGCTTTGATCTTATCAGTAATTTCTTAGAAGTCTTTAATAGCTCCGGTTATTTACAGAATATCACCCTGTTTATAAGTATGGTATTCAAGAGCTTCTGTGGTTTGGCTTCCACCCTGCCTTTCCATATTTCCCATGACTATCCCTTGGCAATCTCTGAGGACCTCCCGTGCATTCTTATCTTTGATACCCTTGCTCATGCTGTTCTTCTTTCTAGGAATACCTTTCCATCCTTACCAGTTTCCAGTCCTGCCCGTGTGTGTTTATGAGCTGAGTTTGGGACAGTGTTTGTCAAAATTGACTAATATCTATGTCTTTAATAAGGAGGAAACAATTCTTACAGATTCCTAATATTGGTTTACATACATTGTGACATCACTTTATACAATTATGCAACACATAACTAGGTGTAAAAATCATATGTTTCTAACTTCTAAGCAGTCATAAAGCCAAAAAAATTACAAGTTTACAAATTAAACTTCTTATGAACATTACTTGTTCTGTGCTGGATTGTGATATGAATCCAGTAGAGACTGCTTTTTGCATTTGGCATGCCTGTACTACCAAATGCCACAAGATGTCTCAGTTCTCTCCTCCACTTTCTATAATTGAGCTATTGTAAAACCCTCATTCCTATGATGCTCCCACCTTCATTGGAATAAATGCCTCATTGAGGAATCATCTTTGAGTATCATGAATCATAAGGCTCAGTGGTGTTCCTACCATGTAGCCTGATTTTATACATGAGGATAATGAGGACCTTATGCAGATATCATTCAATAAATCTTTAATTAGCTACTGTCAGATGTGGGCTCTGTCAAGTGTGTGGATCCAAACATGCATCAAACATGGGTCCTGCCCTCAAGGAGTTTAGTGGCAAAATAAAGCAAAAGGAAACCTTAGTTATGGGAGGAATAAATGCTGGGGGTGGGCTTTGAACTTACAAGGAGAGGCACTTGGATTTTAAGTTCAGAGTTGTTTACTATTCAGCCCTTCAGCTATTAAAGTGCACAAACAAGAATATTAGGTTGATATGTTTATACTGAGTTGATTTCTCTACTTTTATATTTATGTTCTTCATTCTCCTTTCTTTGCCTCTCATTTCTTTTTCATGGACCCTGTTTCTTCAATTTTTTAAAACTGGGGTAGGTAATATTAATCTCATGTCGCAAAGTAGGAATCGAAATTGAGGCTTAGATAGATAGTAATTTGCCCAAAGTTATACAACTAGTAAGTGGCCAGGCTAGGTCTTGTCTGTCTCCTTATCAAATTCCAGGTTCTTAACCCTCTTGGTATATTGCTTGTCAAGTACTTTCTTAGATCTAAGGTAAACTTCTGTGCTCGTCTTACATTAAGTGAACTTTTGCATTTCAGAAATTAAAGGGTATTTTCCCTCCATTAGGGGGATAGAGCCTGGTAAAGAGTGGACATTCAGTAAATGTTGGTTGAATAAATGACAGTTATATCTTATGTTGAGAGAATTAATAACTATAACTTAAAACACCAGTATTAACTGATATACTTAATCAGGTGTTTTAACTGGATTTTTTAAAGGGGAAAATAACTCCTACCTGTACATTAAAATAGTGTCAGTGTTTTGTTTTTTAAAAATGTGAGAAACCAAGTTTAGGATATAGTCTGAGATTAGTACAGATTCAGTCTCATCTCTTATATCTTTTCATCTAGGGCTGAAATATTTCAAATGAAAAATGAAATATATGTATATATTTTAGAAATACAGGTACAATTAAATATCCTGAATCTTTGAAGAGTTAATTATACTTAAAAACTATATTTAGTAAAGAATGAATGTGGATTATTATATTTTAGAAATACTTTCTTCTATGTCAATGATTTCCCCATTAACCAAAGTAGCTAAAATGTTAATTTTTTTCAGACTGTGCCACAATGTAAAAATATCCCTATCATTCACAAGCTGGCCACAGCATGATGATAACAGAGACTCTAAGAGGGCCGATTAAATTAATCAAGCTTGTCATGTCTGATGTACTCTTCAAAAAGAATCCCAAGTATTCATTTTAATTTGGCATCCTTTTTTTTTTTTCTTTGATAAAGGCATAATACACAGTTTTACATCCCTGGTTTAAGGTTTTGATTATAATATGTGTATCTTAAAAAATGGGAAGCTGTGGTTAATGCTTGTACAGTATCTTTCTAATAACTTTGGAAGTATATTTGAACACTGATAGGTCTGATTATCAAATTGAAGTTAAGACCATTTCCCTTCCTACAGGTTAACCAGGGATATGTTGGAGGTATTTTTGCTCTGATACAATTGAAGAAAAAGAGATGATTAATAAACAACTTAGAAGTGCTTGGGATAGACAGCTTGTTCCATCTAAAATACTAAAATATTATAAATATACAATGGAGTGCTTCTGCTCAGCTTATTTTGAGGGGCGTATTAGTTAATGGCCTTACTATCCTTAAACAGGGCCCTGGGTGCTTCAGAAAATCCAAAAAACAGATCTGTCTCTTGTGCCTTGAGCAAGAAGGAGAGGAAAAAAAAATAGTGAACTGAAAATAATACTTTTTTTTTCCTTGCATTTAGAAAATTGTCCTAGTTTTCTTAATCTTTTGTGACATCTACTCTGTTTCCTATACTGCAAGTCCTAGAAATATTTCATGCAGCCAACTTACATAAGCTTTATGGAAATCAGGTTTATATACTCACTAAATTGATTTTTTTAAAGAGCAATAAAGAGGCACACCTTTATTTTGCTATTTTTATGATTATAATGTCTTATGTTTGAGTTCTGGATTGTAAATGTTTTGTTAAGTGTGTGTTTTTAAGCCCCTGTGGAAATACGGCAAATTTTGTGTTTAGTACAGTTATGGTAAGGTAGGATTGAACTCACTGCACATGGACTTTTAGAAATAAAGCTTTAATCTTTTCCAAAGTCTTGGGCATTTGCCCTGGAAAGAGTGGCAGGGATGGGGTGATAGAACCTGATTCTGTGAACTCTAGTGTGTATATTAACTTCTATACTGAGATTATCTGGGGCTTTCATTTTTTATTTGGGTACTTTTTAGATAAAGAAATTTCTACCATAATTTATATTATTTACTAGAGTAACTTTATTTAGGTTTATGGTTGACAAGTAACAAAGTTCAATTGTTACATAATTGTTTAGGGTGGTTTTCTTTATACTAAAGCAAATGATGGGTATATTTTACATTTGAGAGAAAACTATAAAAATATCTTTTGAAATTGGTATTTTCTCTCAGTTGCAAGAACTTAGAAAGATTTCAATTATTGTAACTAGAGCTTTGACCTCAGAATAGCTTTCTGGGCTGTGTTCCAGAATTATTCGTGGGGTCTTATTGTGAAAGACTTGGATTTACAGTTTATTAAGCTACAAATACAATATTTTTTGAAGTAGGTTATTTTTATAAGATATAGGTTCATCTTTAGTGAGAAATATTACTACAGCAAAAATACCTATTACATATTATAAAAAATAAATAGGTCAGTTATTTTTTATTCCCTTTTAGTCTGCTTTTGAGAATTCATTTTTATATGGATAAATGTTGTATTTCTAACCAAAGTACAGAGATTTTTCAAAATTATTGACTCAATAAGTAGGCTTATGAAACTTTTGAATTATTGAGCTTTCCTTGGTAAAAAGAAAATTTAATGCTTTGAGTCTCCTTCCATGAATAAGAACAAACCATTCAGAGCTCCTGTTAATCAAACACATAAATTATTTTGCTTTTTGGATATTTTCATCATTACTGAATTGTTTTTTTCTTACATAGAAAAGGAAAAAAAATTTTCTTAGATAGTATTGCCAATTTAAATAATTTCCAATTCTGTATTTCTTTTTTTTTTTTAAGATTTTATTTATTTGACAGAGACACAGCAAGAGAGGGAACACAAGCAGGGGGAGTGGGAGAGGGAGAAGCAGGCTTCCCACAGAGCAGGGAGCCCGATGCTGGGCTCGATCCCAGGACCCTGGGATCATGACCTGAGCTGAAGGCAAATGCTTAATGACTGACCCACCCAGGCACCCCCAATTCTCTATTTCTATCAGACTTGTATAAAGTATAAAAATGAACTTTGGGGTGTGTATGTGCCAAGTCTATAATAAAGGTTTTAGTGATTTCAGAATTTGGTTGTTAGGAGTATTTGTTTTTATTGTGAAATCACATGATTTCATCAAGGTTAAACAAAAACTCCTATGTACTTACCTTCTTCAAATATAATTTATGTAGTCTAGTTTTTAAGACTTTGCACTCTTAGAAGCATTAAGGTGTCAAAGTCAGTGAGTAGGCTGGTGTCTTTATTATTAAAGATCAGTGATTATAATTGAGGTTTTGAAATTTTAAGTAGCAATGGCATTCCAGAAAGAATGACAACAGAGTTATGTAGTTAGATGTTTAAGAAAAAAAAATTCACTGTCACTGAGTAGACTATTAGAAAGCTAATGTATGTATGAGCAGGCAAGTCTGTTGAAGCTTATCCTTAGTCATCTTTTAACAAAGAACTGTTGGAGCAGGACTTAGTTGTTGAGAATGCCATGTTCATTTGCATAATTCTCCCAAACACTTTTCCCCTGTCTTAAAAACATATGTTGTAGTCTGTAAGCACATATTGTGTGCTTATTGTGTGCCATATATCCTGTTGTAAGAAGTGAAAGAAAACAAGAAAAGAGAAGGTTTCTTGTACCTTGGGTCTAGTGGTGAGTGAGGGATTTAAGGTATCATTTGTAAGCTGAAATAAATCCCCAAGTATACATTGTTAAGTACACTTATTCCACCTCAACATAATAAAGGCCATATATGGAACTAACATGATACACTATGGTGAAAAGCCAAAAGCTTTTTTCTAAATTCAGAAATAAGACAAAGATGCCACCCTTCCCACTTTTATTCAACATAGTCTTAGAGGTCATAGCCAGAGCAATTAGGCAAGAAAAAGAAATAAAAGGCATCAAATGGGAAAGGAAGAAGTAAAACTATTTACAGATGACATGATTATTATATATAGAAAATTCTAGAGACTCCAGTATGTAACTGTTATAACTAATAAGCAAATTCAGTAAAGTTACAGGACAGAAAATCAACTTACAAAAATCTGTTGCTTTTGTATACACTAATAATGAACTATCAGAAAGGTAGATTAATAAAACAGTCCCATTTACAATTGCATCAAAAAGAATAAAATAGCTAGGAATAACCTTAACCAAGGAAGTGAAAGACTTGTATATTGAAAACTAGCAGACATTAATGAAACAAATTGAAGAAGACACAGAGAAATATTCTTTCCTCATGGATTGTCAGAATTAAGATTGTTAAAATGTCCATACTACCCAAAGCAATCTACAGATTCAGTGCCATCCCTATCAAAACTCCCAATGGCATTTTTCACAAAACTAGAAAAAATAATCCTAAAATATATATGGAAGCACAGAAGACACCAAATAGCCAGAGCAGTGTTGAAAAAGAAAAACAAAGCTAGGGATATCAGGCCCTCTGATTTCCAACTATGTTACAAAGCAGTAGATATCAAAACAGTGTAGTATTGGTATAAAAACAGACACATAAATCAATGGAACAGAATAGAGCGCTCAGAAATAAACCCACATATACATGATTGATTAATTTATGATAAAAGAGCTGAAAATATACAGTGAAAAAAGGCCAGTCTCTTCAGTAAATGGTATTGGGAATATTGGACAGCTACATGCAAAAGAATGAACCTGGACCACTGTCTTAAACTATACATAAAAATTATTTCAAAATGGGGTGCCTGGGTAGCTTAGTCCATTCAGTGTCTGGCTCTTGGCTTTGGCTCAGATCATGATCTTAGGGTCGTGAGATTGAGCCCCATGTTGGGCTGCATGCTTAAGATTCTCTCTCTCCCTCTGTACCCCCATCCCACTTGCACATGAGCACATGTGCACTCTCTCTCTGGGGGGGAAAAAGGATTAAACACTTGAACATTAGACTGGAAACCATAAAACTCCTCAAAGAAAACTTAGGTTATAATTGTTTGACTCTGACACCAAAAGCAAAAATAAACAAATGAGACTACATCAAACTAAAAAGCTTCTGCACAGCAAAGGAAAACACTGAAAAGAATGAAAAGGCAGCTTACCAAATGGGAGAAAATATATGCAAACCAAATATCTAATAAAGTGCCGGTATCCAAAATAGGTAAGGAACTCCTACAATTCAATAACAGAAAACAATCTGATTAAAAAATGGTCAAAGGGTCTGAATAGACATTTTCCCAAAGAAGACCTACAGATGGTCAACAGGTGCTTGAAAGGACACTGTGCTTACTAATCATTAGGAAAATACAAATCACAACCACAAGATATCACCTTATACTAGTTAGAATGGCTAGTAAAAAAAAAGAATAGCATTAACAGCTGTTGGCAAGGGTGTGGAGAAAAGGGAACCCTTGTGCATTGTTGGTAGGGATGTAAATTGGTGCAGCCGCTACAGAAAGTAGTATGGAGATTCCTCAAAAAATTAAAAATAGAACTACTAGGTGATCCAGCGATTCCACTTTTGGGTATTTATCCAAATAAAATGAAAACATTGACTCTGAAACATGCACACCCCAGTGTTAATTGCAGCATTATTTACAGTAGCCAAGATATGGAGACAACGTAAGTGTCCATCAGTGGATGAATGGATAAAGAGTACTATGATATAAAGACACACTAGAATATTGTTAATCCATAAAAAAATTGAAATCTTGCCATTTGGACAACATGGGTGGACTTTGAGAGCATTATGCTTAAGTGAGATAAGTCCGAAAATACCATGTGTTCTCTTACATGTAGAATCTAAAAATCAGTCAACCAACCAACCCACCAAGCTCATAAATACAGACAACAGATTGGTGGTTGTTGGCGTGGGGAAGGAAGAGAAATGGGTGAACTTTTTTTTTTAATTAAGTTTAAACTGAATTAAAAAAAGAATGGGTAAAAAAATAAGCTGAGAAAGGGTAAAAAAAAACTGACAATAAGCAAGATATATAAGTGAAATATATATTATGTTATATGGTGTTAGATTCTCTGGAGAAAAATGAAGCAGGAATTGCAGATAAGTGTTGGGGCTGGGAGTTGAAATTTTAAATAGTTGTTCATGGAATCCTTCAGTGAGAAGGTAACCATTTGAGCAAATACCTTAAAAGAGATGATGGAGTAAATTACACTAATAACTGGGATAAAACTTCCAAGGATTAGAAACAGTGAGTGCAAAGGCCCTACTGTGGAAATATTCCGGGTATATTTAGGAATAGTGAGGAGACCATTGTGGTTTGAATGGATCCAACCAGAGGGAAAAAGGAAATTGGACTTCAGTGGAAGTCCACATTAGAAGAAAAAGGTTTATATTTAAATAAAGATTGAAAACTCTTTATCTAAATTACCTTTGAGGCCCTGAAAAGCATTAAAATTCTAAGGTTCCTTCTTATAATACATGATCAGTGAGCCTTCATTCAGTGCTATTATCTGCCCCCCCCTTTTTGCTAATTAATATCACTCCTCAGGGATTATATGTTTATCCAAGAATTGCTTCTTAATACTTTTGTGAAAACTCAACTATCTTATTTTAGGGGGAAATTGAATGGATAACCTTGTGCATAGTATCTAATTTGGCTTTCTAGAAGTCTATTAAATCCTCGGCCATTTTAGAAAATCAAATATACATTGTTTTCATATTTCCACAGCCATGTGTGTCCATCTCAAATTCTTAAATGAAATTATCATAGATTATAAGGGTTAGTAAGTGAATGGCAAAGCAAGTAAACTTCTTGAGAATTAATCAAATTGAAATTTCTTTTGAGGTATCAAACGTTTGAATAACCACACGCTGTGGCCCTTTCCCCTTACTCAAAACTGAAAGCTGTTTATTTCAGTTGAAAGTTGAAAACATAGAAAATCCCCTAAAGAGAAACTCTCAAGATGCAGGGTGAACCTCGATAGTGAAACTTTTTGAGTAAATTTTATGCACCTACTGAAATCACCAAAAAAACAAAAACAAAAAACACTTATCCTAAAGGAGAACTTTTGAAATCATTTCTTTCTAATTCTAAAACTCTTAATGAGGGGTTTGTATGGTTAATCAGTCAAATATTTAAGTGTTTCTAGATACTAAATTTTTCTTTTTCAAAGAGTGACCTTTAAATAAAGCCGCATTGCCAGTGGTGAAGTCTGTTTTCTCAACAGGCACCAAGCTAATCTTGCCAAGCCTCAGAAATCCATCCCTTTCACATTCTTCCCAATCCATCCTGGGATTTGTCAGGGAGACTTTTTGAGCCATGCCTTTGCTCTTGGCTTCCACATGGACTCTGTCCTTTTCTTCCGCTCTTGGCATGACTCACCGTGGGGAGGTCTTCTCGAGCTGTTGAGGTCGGAGGTGGCCGAGCTCCTGCCACTGCTCGCTACCCACCCCACACGTGCTGGGACTCTTGGTGCCCAGGCTTGAGTGTGCTGTGTCTGTCTTGGGGCCTCACCAAGTCTCTCGGTGGGTCAAGTGAGAGTACCGTCCTGGGCCACTGCTGCTGTGCCTTGTGCTCTCACAGTCCCACAGACTCCTTTATGAAACAGTTCTTTTTAGGTTTTACTTGTTTATTTCAGTGCCCATGTGCCCTATTCTGGCGCAAATCCAGATAGGCTTGGCCGAGTGACACTGTGCTAAGAACCATAGCTCTGGGTCTGGTCTCCTTTGTTTTTGAGCCAGACTGTGAGACTTGATTCCTCCTCTCTCCTCTATTTCTTTTGAAATAGTGTCTTGTAGTGTCTAGAAAAGCCTAGATCCTAGATGACCACAGCTCAGGTTCAAGTAAAATGCTCAGTGGGTGGTTCATCACAGACACTTGAGACATTTCTATTTATTGTTTTCGTTTTCAGTGAACTGTTGGTATTTTAAAACATCTTTGTTTCCTGTTTGGATGGCCAAGAATCTTTATTTGTGGTTATATCCAGGTAAATTCTCTCCATTTCAATTTTCTATACTAAAATATCCCAGTCTTCAAATAGGCAGAATTCAGTTTGAATCTCCACTTCAGCACTTTAACTGGTGGGGTGACCATGGCACATTTCTAAATTTCTGGGGAACTCAATCTCCTCATCTGTGAAATTGGCAGAAAACATCTGTCTCGTAGGGATTGTAATGAGGATTAGACATGTGTCAAGTGCTGGGCACACGCTAGATGGTCATTACCTGCTAGTTAATGTTGACCTCCCTGAGTTGGTTGGATCACTCATTAACCATCAGTAAACAAATCCTCCGCCCCTTACTTTGTCTCATAGATCTCTGCTTGGAGACAGCTCTGTTGCATATTGGTTCCTGGCAAGCCTCTAGGGAACGGGGACAGTCTCTCTCTTAAATGATTCCACCATTACTCCGCAAGTGACTTTTACATAGTATAGGTAGCCTCTCTTTTAGGTTAGCTCACTGCAGACAGTTTTCCTTGAAAATGTGTGGGATAACATTAGAACTGTTTGCACGTGATGTGAGCATATGACAGTCAGCAGAGTGTATATTAAAACACAGGAGCTCATGGAGCCCAGTTTCTCTGTAGTTCTCTGAACCTCAATTTAGTTATTAAGAAAAATGGCAGGAATGAACCAGGTGATCTTTTAAGAACTTTAATTTGTTTTAAAAACCCTGTTATTCTGTAAGATCTGTGCTCAACTTTATATTCTAGGAAGGTGGTTCTCATATAAGAAGGATATATTCTGGTATTCCCATCATGGAGTAATTAAGTGTCTAGGAGAAACTCAGTAGAAGTCAGAGTTTGGAAATTGATCAGTTTGTAGCCCCTTTTGGTTGAGGTCTTCAGAGATTTTTATTTTAAAATGAATGCTGTGACATTCATTTGAAGATCAAAGGCTTCATTTCAAGTTATTTGCCTGTGTGTTATCTGGAGTAATTTTACCAGTTAATAATTTTAAGAAGAAGAGTATTACCTTGAATTGTTATGGTACATTATATTCTTGAGAGCAATGTGAAAATCTATTAAAGAGGATATTTTGGTAAAATACTTTAAGTATTTCCTAAGAAAGGCAGGAAGTACATTTTTAATAGTCTTTCCATTTAGTAATACTATTTTTCAAAAAAATGCTTTGATAGCTAACATAATAGTGGATGCCGTATGGCATAGTATCTTCCAAACACTTTTCTCCCAAACACGGAATTTCCATAAATCATGTAAATTGGCTTCCCACATCTAAGAAGTATGGAGTTAAAGTTCACAGACTTTTTACTGTAGGACACTTTTGAATCTTTAATATGCTAATGTGCATTGTGAATTCTCAAAAAGAAAGTACACACTATACTATGTAGACTGGTATTCTTGGCATTCTTCTTACTATTAGTATTCCAAGGTTACAGTTTGTGAGAAGCTCATTCATATATAGTACTTTGTACTTTATAAAGTACTGTTACATTATTACCTCATTTGATTCTCTCAACCCTGTTAGGTATTGTTTTGCAGTAGGAGCATTGGAGAAACTGGCTGGCTACATTATGAAGGGGTGCATCAATATAGTTGGAGATTATTTTATGCTGAGAAGGAAATTAGCTCTTAAATCAGCAGCAGCATGTTGTTTTGAGAAGCATTTGAGAAGTTAATTGAGTATGGCTTTGGTGATTAAAGAGAAATCTTTTGGAAGACATTGATTGAGAGAATGAGAGTTTAAGAATGTCAGCTGTTTATCACTGGCATGCTAGTGAAATTTCCCACTCCTTAATTATGTTTGTGTCAACAAGAAAGAATTTCTTTAAATGTCATGTTTTTAGAAATGCACTATATGGCTCTGCAATATAACCTCTCTGGATTCTTAATAAATTTAATTTAAAAATGTAAGTTAATCTGTAATGTTACTGCTTATTAAGGCGGGCTGTGTTTGTTTATAAAGTGTGAGTTGCACAATCCAAAGTACACTGAAATGGGGCGCCTGGGTGGCTCAGTCGTTAAGTGTCTGCCTTCAGCTCAGGTCATGATCCCGGGGTCCTGGGATGGAGCCCTGCATCGGGCTCCCTGCTCCACGGGAAGCCTTCTTCTCCCTCTCCCACTCCCCCTGCTTGTGTTCCCTTTCTCGCTGTGTCTGTCTCTGTCAAATAAATAAATAAAATCTTAAAAAACAAAACAAAAACACAAAGTACACTGAATAATAGAACAATAGGAACTTTAGTCCAGAGAGATTTTGTTGTCCCTTATTTCGTCTCTCCTCTTTTCCAGAAAGCTGAAGTTATTCCTGCAACATTTCTAGTAGACCATGGAATTGTATAGTATGATTGGAAGTTACTGGAAAGGTGCTCAATTGTTTTATAAGCAGGTACTTGTACAGTGCTTACTGTTTGCCAGGCATCCTCCTAAGGAATCTGTAAAAATATCAGTGTATTTCATTAAGTCATTGAGTGTCTGCTAATGTGCCAGGTAGTTTGCCTGCATCTTTAAGGTATTTTATTAAATCCTACAGCAACTTGCTGAGGAAGTGTGTATGAGTATCCTCATTTTATAGATCAGGAAACAGTTTTCTCCTGCTAAGATAGATCAGGAGACAGATATTCTCAAACGGAGGGTACACACCTGCATGCCAAGGTTAATATAAACCGCAGGAAGAGAACTATGCTACGTCTTCCGGAGTTGGCTTTGTTGATGCACGAGCAAAATCATTAGAATTCTCTTCAGTTTCATGTTTTCAAAGAGGTTTTGCTCTTGGAACTGTCATTTCAGTAGTTCAGGGAAATCTGTCCACCTAGAAAGAAACTCTTCTTGGGTGAGTGAATACTTTGAATAGCTCTTTAAGGTTGATGGAGATAAATAATAAGTGGTCATTATTCAGCCAGCCACATACTAGGATTTGGTGTGACTGGGCATGGTGGATGCTTGTTGAGACAGCAGGTGAGAAGAGAATGAAAAGGGGTTGGGGTAAGTTTCAGTGAAGAGAAGCAGGGGAAGGAAAAATGGATGTGTGGGGGTAACACTGTTAGGTTTCTGGGATGCACATTCCTTCTCTCCCCACAAAATCTTTGTTAAACTTTAAAAAATAATTTGTGAAGCTGGACTTATTTTAGGGAATGTGGCCAAGTACTGACTACAGCTTCGAGGGAGACTCGGAGCTGACTTGAGACTGACACATCTAGGTGCACTTGTCTCTGGGGTCCTTGTATTCATTTCCCTCTGGTGGTTGTGTCCGTTCTCTTTTATAGAGAATCTGAATGGGTTTTTAGATGTTTGAAGTACAAAATGGTCCCTACCCTAGAACCCCTCAATTTTTTATTTAAGGTAAGTAATTTTAGCTTTGTAATTATCTTTATCACATAACCCCTCCCTCCAGATACCTTAGCATCCTAGTAGCCCTTCTGTGCGTGGGCCTGTCCTGTTTGTAAAGCAAGGTATATTTGAACAAGAGCAGGTATTTAGACCTTGTGTGATCTCCAGATGTCTTCACAGTATGGTCTGTTTAGGGTAGATTCTTCATCATTCTGCTGTGCTTGGTAAACTCTTCACCATTGGCAGGTTAATTCTGTTCTTCTGAAATTCATGATAGAACTACTTCGCTCAAACCAGTAACACATTTTGAGAAATGAGACATTTGCCATCTAACTTCTGTGTCTTTTTTTTTTTTTTTTAGATTTTATTTTTTTTATTTATTCATGAGAGACAGAGAGACAGAGGCAGAGGGAGAAGCAGGCTCCCCGCAGAGCAGGGAGCCCAATGCGGGACTCGATCCCAGGACCCTGGGATTATGACCTGAGCCGAAGGCAGACGCTTAACCAACTGAGCCATCCAGGCGTCCCTAACTTCTGTGTCTTACATCCGTTTTAACATACGTGAAAATTTTATTTCTGCATTTTAAGATATTTACAGATAGAGGTTTTCCTTGTCCACCTTGTGATTAAGGTATGGATTTTGTAGCACATGATTAACACACTGATATTCATATATAATCAATATTCTTTAAATAGATGCTAGATACAAACCCGCCTAAATGAACTGAAGTCCAGCCCTGTATTCTTGTATTGAACACGCATATATTATGGGACATATTGTTAAAGCTTTGCTGAAATTAAGTTACGCTCAGTCTCAGGTATACTCATGCCCTTTTCTCTGTCCCATAATCTTATCAAAACAGGGCTGACTTTTTTAGTTAACCTAGGGCACTTCCTCATGCCAGTGACTTCTCTGAGTGCTCACAATTTCCTTTTAATGAGTTGTTTTTACAATTGTCAGAAGTTGATTCCAGACTCACCTCGTTTTCCCACCCCTTCTTGCTCATCTCTCCTCTTTCTCCATGATTTCTTAGCTTTCATTTGATGACTTTACAAAGGTACCAGCAATTGGACCAGCAAGAATGGTGGTTTAATGATAGCAGATTGACGTTTCAGAGCATTAGAATACCACCTGCTTCTTCATTCGGCCTTTTAAAAGTAATGGAGGGACATCAGAGAAAAGGATTTATAAGAGGTTAAAAAATAAAGCCTATGAGAAAAAGCTAAGGCTGACATAACTGTCCCCCAAAAAGAGAAAGCTGAAGACGTTTATCAGTGAGGCTGTATTTTTGTTTTTGTTTTTTTAAAGATTTTATTTATTTATTTGAGAGAGAGAGAATGAGAGACAGAGAGCATGAGAGGGAGGAGGGTCAGAGGGAGAAGCAGACTCCCTGCCGAGCAGGGATCCCGATGCGGGACTTGATCCAGGGACTCCAGGATCATGACCTGAGCCGAAGGCAGTCACTTAACCAACTGAGCCACCCAGGCGCCCCGAGGCTGTATTGTTAACGGTCAGCTGTTCTGCACATTCCACAAAGACCAAACGAAAGGAAATGGATTGAAGCTGAACTGTTCAGGGGTTTATATTGAGTGTTATTAGGAATTTTATGATTCTAAATATTGTTGATCTCTGGAGTGACTTTTTAGAGGAAGTGGATTTTTTTCTCCCTAGTCTCCAGAAATGAGAGATTTTTCATTTCTCAGGAATGGTGTAGCCTTATTGTGCTCCCAGAGATTAACAGAGATGCTAGATGACCTTTACAAGTCCTTTCTGGCTCAGTGATTTTGTCTTTTCACAATCTCTCTTCACATCTAGAGATCTTTTGCATTAGAGTCAGTTTTATTCTTTCTTTCTGTCATTTAAAGTGCTGTTAACATTCTATCATGTATCTGCTAATGGAAAAGTGACTGTGCAGTTTAGTGTGCTCTTCTCAGTATAAAAATAAAACTATGTTTATATAAAGTAGGAAGACCTCATGTAATATTTCACTAATTTAAATGGCACAGGGTACTCGTTTTTAGTAACAAACTTTATTTTTTCAGTTTATCTTCAGAGATTTGATGAGAGTATTTTTTTTGTGTGTCTGTTGTGAAATTGAATATGCCATTCATTTATTTTTATTTTCTCCTTCATATATGTCATTACTAGTTTGTTCTTTTAGCTAAATTATTCTATAACTGGAGGTATTTCTTCCTATAGTACTTTCTGAAAACTAGATTACTCTTCAGCCCTCTCATATTATCTATCCCAAAAGAACAGATGCTATTTGGGAATATCATCCTTAATTTTTTTTTTTTTTGATTTAGGAATGAAATAAGGCATAGATATAATCAAAATACTAAAGTAAATATGCAAAATATTCTCATAACAGTTACTGTACCATTAGGACAGTGTCACCTCATTTGACCTTCATTACATTTTACTTCTTTGAGAATTAAAGACAGAGAAGGTAAATTAATATGAAATCTTTGGCTCCTGATCTCTTTTTACAAGTGGGGTAATCTTGGGCAATTTAATTTTTATTAAGCCTCAGTTTTACCATTTATGATAGAACATAGTGCTTATTAAGATTGATGATAAAAATGAAAGCAAAATGCTTAGCATTAGTGCTTGTCACACAGAACTATAAAGGTAGCCATTTTTATGCATTAACAAAAACAGATACAGTTTGCTTACCACCATTTAGTAGACATTATACTAGGCACTAAGCACTTAAGAATGAGAAAGTCAGTCCTTCCTCTGGGGGAGCTCTCATACTTACATGGGAAACATAGGTAGAAACTAGTAATTGTGATAACAAGAGTGATCACAGAAATGCAGTCTTTCAGAAACTGAAGTTGGATAATATCCAACTTAACCTATTCATTGGGAGCAACAGAAATTCCAAATTGTTTAAAAAAAAAAAAAGATTGTTTTTCTTTGTGCAGATTGATAAATTGTTCTTGTAAACATTAATAATCATAGGATTAGCAGTAGAAATGCATTTTGCATTTGCTTGACTATAAATGACTGTGTAGAGCACAATTGGAAGTGGAGAATATCACAGATAATACTATTGCAAATATCTGCATGTTGATTTAATTTAGTATTCTAGATTGACTTTATGATTACTCATTGAGTTTCATT
This sequence comes from Mirounga angustirostris, assembly GCF_029215605.1. Classification (NCBI taxonomy): domain Eukaryota; kingdom Metazoa; phylum Chordata; class Mammalia; order Carnivora; family Phocidae; genus Mirounga; species Mirounga angustirostris. The sequence continues at coordinate 82,271,363 of NW_026991720.1, read as the reverse complement.
CTAATACTCTTTAACGCTACATATTACAATTTAATTTTAGTGCTTTCAAACTATGGGAGTTCTGATAATAATACATATTCATAAAAATAATACATATTTATATTGTTTCATTCCTCCCATTATTCCTGATGTCATTGGTTGGTGATGATACGGATCTTCTTTTACACATAATGCTCTATAAAAATGTATACCTGTGATTCTTAAGTGATTTGTTACAGTTCCCCAAGCAGGCTTCAGATGCTCTTGTGTTAGTCTTCAGGTTTAGAAGTTGATGTGCTCTGTAGAGGTTTTATGATAAGTTTATTTGTCACCATTGGTGTATGTCACCTGGGGCATCATTTTGGGTGTGAGAACTGATGAGGTGGGTGGAATCATTATAAATGATAACCAGTGGGAGTGAGTGGGTTAATGGATTGTTGTTTTCTGGTAGTGTTGTGTAACTCCCAAATCACCTGAGAACCATTCATAGTTTCATAGAGTTGGAGCAAAACTTGGAGTTGATCTTTGTCCAGCCTTATAGTGAATGTAAGAATGACCTCTGTCATTCTGCATCTCATCCTGATTCAGAGCACTGCTGCATCTGGATAGATGGAAGACAAAAAAGTTCTTCCTTTCATTGCTTCACATTCTGTGGAATATCTGCAATATACATCCATTTTGTAGCAAATAGATTTAATGTCACCTGTAATATCCTGAGATAAGATGTATAGGTAATTATAACCTATCTGTATATACTTACTAAAAACAGTATAACATGTAACTAATGTATTAGAGAAACAAAAGAAAGGAATTTATGTTTTTCAGTATGTGGATGCTCAGCTGCAACTACAAGTCATTATAAAACTCATACTTTTTCCATATGTAGAATCATGTGTAGTTTGTTATGCATGCAAACCTCAGTAGGTGTGCCTCTGAGAATGTCATTGTCAGAAATGGTGCTCAACTGTTGTGATAAAGTCTTCTCTCCATTTGTGAAGTAGTTGCATTCTTGGAAAAATTTGGTATATATTTAAGGCATGCAAAAAAGTCCTTGTGTTTATATGCATGGTGGGGTTCTAGACTCAGATTATGACCCTGTTCTGTTTTTTTTTTTTAACCAACATGGGTGTCCAGAGGGTCGTTTGAAAATTGTGCGGCACAGAGGGCAATGTTTCATTGATAGGATTGTTCTGTATATTGCACATAGCCACTCTTAAAACCAAACATGCTCTCATAAATTTCCATTACACTGCCCATGGGTCAGTACTGTCCTGTTTGAGAATCACTGCCCTGTGCTGACTCCAGTAGGACATCATGTAGCAACTTAAAGCCCTAGGAGCTACCTTACGTCAAAAACTTAACATAAATCTATGCATATGAAAGGTGCTCTAGAAATCTCTAGTTATCTATTTAGCCCCTTTCCACTAATTTACTAGATTTTAAGATTACTGTGAAATTATTAGAAACAAGCCCCCAAAGGCCACACCTTGAGCCCTAGACACACTTGACAAATTTTTTCTATTATGATAAAAATGTACATAACATAAAATTCACCATTCTAACCATTTTTAAGTATACAGTTCAGTGGCTTTAAGAATAGTCACACTGTTGGGGTGCCTGGGTGGCTCAGTTGGTTAAGCATCCTGACTTTTGATTTCTGCTCAGGTCATGATCCTCAGGGTTGTGAGATCCATCTAGCCCTGTGTCAGGCTCCGTTGCTGGGCGTGGAGCCTGCTTAAGATTCTCTCGTTTCCTCTGTCCTTCCCCTCCCCTCTCTCCCTCTCTTAAAGAGAAAAAGAATAGTTAGACTGTTGTTCAAGCACCATCACTGTCCATCTTTGGAACTTTTACATCATCCCAAACTGAAAGCCTGTGTACCTATTAAACAATAACTCCCCCCATTTCTTCCTCCTCCCAGCCGTTGGCAACTACCATTCATTCTACCTTCTGTCTGTATGAATTTGACTGTTCTGTATCCCTCATGTAAGTGGAATCATACAGTAATTGTCCTTTTGTGTCTGGCTTATTTCCCTTAGCATAATGTCTTCAGAGTTCATCCATGTTGCATGTGTCAGAATTTCCTTCCTTTTTAAGACTAATATTCCGTTGTACATATTTACCATATTTTGTTTATCCACTTGTCCATTGATAGACATTTTAATTCTTTCCACCTTTTGGCTGTAGTGATTAATGCTGCTATGAATGTGGGTGGTACAGATACAGGTATCTCTTTAAGACTGTTTTCAATTCTTGTGGGTATGTACCCAGAAGTGGAATTGCTAGATCACATAGTAATTTTTTTATTTTTATTTTTTAAAATAAAAAACTCTGTTTTTCTTATTTTAAAGCGCCGGATTGTTTTCCATAGTGGAAAACATTTCACATTCCCACCAATGGAGTGCAAGGGTTCTGCTTTCTCCACATCCTTGTCAACATTTGTTATTTTTCATTTTTATGATAGTAGCCATCCTTATGGGTGTGAGGTATATTTGAGCGTGGCTTTGTTTTGCCTTTCCTAATAATTAGGATGCTGAGCATCTTTTCATGTGCGTATTGGCCATTAGTATATCTTCTTTGGAGAAATGTCCAATCAGGTTCTTTATCCATTTTTTTAGTTGGGTTATTTGTCTTTTTGTTTTGAGTTGTAGGATACACACACACACACACACACACACACATAGGTATTCTGCATATTAATCCCTTGTTAGGTATATTGAAAACATTTTCTCCATTTTGTGGGCCGTCTTTTCATTTTCCTTTTAGTATTTTTGATGCACAAGTTTTTAATTTTTATGAAATCCTATTTAGCTGTTTTTTTTCCTTTGTTGTCATTTTGATGTCATATCAAAGAAATCACTGCCAAATACAAAGTCATGAAGGCTTTCCTGTGTTTTCTTCTAAGAATTGTATAGTTTTATCCCTTGCATTTAGGCCTTTGATCCATTTTAAGGTGATCTTAGTATATGGTATAAGGTAATGGTCCAACTTGATGTTTTTGCATGTGGATATCTAACTTACTAGGTTTTTAACTTTTAAATTTCAGAATTGTTGTTATAGTCTTAGTGATGTTACCATTTTAATGTGTTAATCTCCTTATCACATGTTACTTTTCTCTACTTAATTTTAAAAATATTCTTATTTTCCTAATTTGTTATGAGATCATTTTCTTAAAGATGTGCACATTTTTGTGTGTTTAAGAAATTATTTTAGGTGTGTGTCTCTTTTTCAGCTTTCTCCTTAACCATTATATTTCTTATCTCTTACCTTTCGTTATTGCCCACCAGATACTCAGACTTTGTTTCAATTATGTTTTCTTTTCCATTGTAAGATCATTATTTTTATTACAAGATATGTGAATATTATAAAATAATTTACAAAAAGTTATGTAAATCAGAAAATGAAAAGCTCTTATAATCTTAGCTTCAAAAGTTAACAATTTAGTGTATATTCTTTCAGATACTGATTGATTATATATGTACATATTCATATATATGATCTATTCACACACTTTTGTAGCCTGCTTTTTTTTTTTTAAAGATTTTATTTATTTATTTGACAGAGAGAGATAGCGAGAGCAGGAACACAAGCAGGGGGAGTGGGAGAGGGAGAAGCAGGCTTCCCGCCGAGCAGGGAGCCCAATGTGGGGCTTGATCCCAGGGCTCTGGGATCATGACCCAAGCCGAAGGCAGACGCTTAAGGACTGAGCCCGAGCCGAAGGCAGACGCTTAACGACTGAGCCACCCAGGCGCCCCTGTAGCCTGCTTTTTTTTTTTTTTTCACATGATGTAACTTATACATTTTTCTATGTTGATTCATGTAGAATCATCACATTTTTAATGCTTATATAAAAATACTCATATAGTTCTGTCATAACTTTAATAAACTCCTTCTTCCTGGACATTTAGGTTAACTACATTCTTCTTGTATTATTAAAATGCATAAATGTCTTAAGGACAAATATCTAGAAAAGATCATAGCATTTGGATTTAGGTTACTTTTAAAGGTTTTAAAAAATATATTGTCTGTTGCCTTCTGAAAGGTTGTAACAGTTCTATTCTCAGTAATAGTATGTGAGCATACTCAAACTCCCACACCAATTGGTTTGGCTGAAAATATTTTGTCCCTTTCTTTGGATGATCATTGAGATAGGCTCTTTTTTTTGATGTTTACAGAGCTTGTGATTTCCTCTTGTCAGTGCATGTGCTTTGTTTTTTATTTCTTTATTGATACTTGTTCTCTCCTTATTCTGTGTTTATTGGTTTCATCTCATCTATTTTAAATAACAATTTTTTCGTTACCCTCTTTCTGTGCTGCTGTCCCTGATTATTATTTTTTATTTTTTATTTTTAAAGATTTTATTTTTTTATTTATTTGGCAGAGAGAGAGACAGGGAGAGAGGGAACAGAAGCAGAGGGAGTGGGAGAGGGAGAAGCAGGCTTCCCACAGAGCTGGGAGCCCAATGTGGGGCTCGATCCCGGGACTCCAGGATCATGACCTGAGCCAAAGGCAGACGCTTAACAACTGAGCCACCCAGGGGCCCCACCCTGATTAATTTTACTTTCATTATTTGTCAGAATTTTAAAAAGCATATTATTTTTTTTCTCGAATTTAAAATAGCAAAAAATAGGGAGCAAGAATTGTGAATTGAGGGATGACGATTTTAGGAAGATTCTATGTCATACATTTGGCACACTTGGGGTGACTTTTTCCAGCCACTTGGTTCTGTAGGAACCCTCCTGGCTCTCTTTAATAAAGCTTTACAATGACTGAGTTTGAAATGACTGTCTTAAAGGCTTTTGACTTTTGCAAGTCTACAGACCTACAGACTAAAATTTCCTCCTGAGGGACTATTTTACTAGTACTAGAGTCATACTAAAGTAGAAATATATCATTTTCTCATATCAGACACCATCTATATGCTTAGGTATAAAATCTTTGGACTTCTGCTTTAGATAAAATCACGAGTCTTTCAGCAAATTGTGCTGTCAGAAATGCTGCACAATGGAAGGTTGGGGGAGTGGAATGAAAAAAAAAAATGTTCCATTTAGAAAAGGTTTGGTCTTACTGAGCAAGGAGCAAAGTGTTATTGAAAGTTTTGGGATGATTTCATGGGAAGGAAGTAAATGGAATACCTGTAATCAGGTTTTTAAAATATTCTTAAATTATCTATTATTATTTTCACCAAACTTCTTTAACTTTTAGAAACATCTTCATTGAGATATCAACCACAGTTTGCCCATTTAAAGTGTTGTGTGAGTCAATGATTTTTAGTATATTCACAATGTAGTATAGCCATTACCATTGCCAATTTTAGAACATTTCTGTTACCCAGAAGAAACCCCATATCCTTTATCAGTAACCTTCCATTTCCCCTTTAAACCCCACCCCAACTCTGAGCAACCACTAATCTACTTTTGTCTCCAGATTTGACATTTCCAAACATTTCATATAAATGGAATCATATGATATGTGGTCTCTGTGTTTGACCCCTTTCACTCAGAATACTGTTTATAAGGTTCATCCATGTTTTAGCATCTATCAGTACTTCATTTCTTTTTATGGCGGAGTAATATCTATTTGCGTATATGGATATGCCACATTCTGTTTACATGTTCGTCAGTTAATGGATATTTAGGTTGTTTCTGTCTTTAGGCAGTTCAGAATAATGCTGCTATGAACATTCAAGTACAGATTTTTACCTGAGCTTATGTTTCATTTCTCTTGGGTATGTATTTAGGAGTAGAAATGTTGGATCAAATGGTAATTCTTTAACATTTTGAAGAACTGTCAGAGTATTTTCCAAAGTGGCTGCCCCACTGTACATTCTCACCGCTAGTGTATGAGGGTTCCAATTTCTCCACATCCTCCCCAATGCTTGTTACTATCTCACTCTTTGATTCTAGCCATTCTAGTGGGTGAGAAGTGGCATCTTATTGTGGTTTTGATTTGCATTTCCCAGATAACTGTTGATGCTGAGTATTTTTACATGTTTATTAACTCTTCAAACTTTAAGTATAATAAATCCCTAGTAGAAGCCCTAACCTGGTATTTAGATCCATCAGTGAGGATGAAACAAGGGGACACCTCATATCTCATTAATTCAGAGATACACAGTTTCACTTTTAACGTCACTGTTATCAGTGCATCTTTTTTTTCTTCCAAGATTTTATTTAAATTCAAGTTAGTTAACATATAGTGTAGTATTAGCTTCAGGATTAGAATTTAGTGAGTCATCACTTACATATGACACCCAGTGCTCATCACAAGTGCCTTCCTAAATCCCCGTCACCTATTTAACCCACCCCCCTGCCCACCTCCCCTCCAGCAACCCTCAGTTTGTTGTCTATAGTCAAGAGTCTCTTATGGTTTGTCTCCCTCTCTGTGTTTATCTTATTTTATTTTTCCTTCTCTTGCCCTGTGTTCATCTGTTTTGTTTCTTAAATTCCACATAGGAGTGAAATCATATGGTATTTGTCTTTCTTTGACTGACTTCTTTAGCATAATATACCCTAGTTCCATCTACATCATTGCAAATGGCATGATTTCATTCTTTTTGATGTCTGAGTAAATAATCCATTGTACGTGTGTGTGTGTGTGCATACACATAAATACCACATCTTCTTTATCCATTCATCAGCTGATGGACATTTGGGCTCTTTCCATACTTCGGCTGTTGTTGATGATGCTGCTGTGAACATTGGGCTGCATGTGCCCCGGTATCCTTTGGATAAATACCTAGTAGTGCAATTGCTGGGTCATAGGATGGCTCTATTTTTAACTGGTTGAGGAACCTCCATACTGTTTTCCAGAGTGGCTGCACCAGCTTGCATTCCCACCAACAGTGTAAGAGGGTTCCCCTTTCTCCACATCCTCGCCAACATCTGTTGTTTCCTGAGTTATCTTTAGCCATTCTGACAGGTGTGAGGTGGTATCTCATTGTGGTTTTGATTTGGATTTCCCTGATGCCGAGTGATGTAGAGCAACTTTTCATGTGTCTGTTGGCCATCTGTATGTTTTCTTTGGAAAATGTCTGTTCATGTCTTCTGCCCATTTCTTAAATGGATTATTTATTTTTTGGGTGTTGAGTTTGATAAGCTCTTTATAGATTTTGCCCTTTAATCATATACTAGCCCTTTATCATATGTGTCACTGATATGAGTGCCTCATATACCAAGTGTAATATGGCTTTAGTAAAAATAGCTTGAAAAAAGAAAATCTTGACATTTAAGAAGTTCACTGATTATGGTTCTGTAGTCCTAGAGCAACTGGTTCAACTAGAACTTAAAGTATTCTCAAGTTAGGTTCAAATATTCCTTCTCTTATACTTCATTGGATTAAATTTCTAAATAAGTCATCATGTGAAGACTTTCTGCTTTTATAAACCTTCTGATTAGTGTGCCAGTGCTTGTGAACTTATTTTATCATGTCCTAGCGGTGATTTGGTGCATTATTCTCATTTTTGAATAAAAAACAATTCCATATTTCCTTGTAAAACATTAATTTTTTTGGATATTTATTCAAGGACTTTTGCCTGTTTTCTTTTTTATAAACTTGAGATCTCTGTGTGTCCATGTGCATGAAGGAGTACAGGGATTTGGTTAAGGCTGCCCCATCATTATTCATTGTTAGATTCACTCTCATTTGGTGGAGACAGCTGATGAGAAAAAGCAGCGAAGCCTTGGGCGCCTGGGTGGCTCAGATGGTTAAGCGTCTGCCTTCGGCTCAGGTCATGATCTCAGGGTCCTGGGATCGAGTCTCGCATCGGGCTCCCTGCTCCTTGGGAGCCTGCTTCTCCCTCTGCCTCTCTCTCTCTCTCTCTCTCTCTGTCTCTCATGAATAAATAAATAAAATTAAAAAAAAAAAAAAGGCAGCAAAGCCTTGTCTTTTGTTGATCTATGTGGAACTTTGACCCTGTACAGAAACTGGGTATGGCCAGAAAGTATGAACTCAACTGAGTCTTTTATTGTTGTTGTTGATATGAAATCTACATGTTAACACAACTGCATGAGTCAGGATGGTACAAATAATTTTAATGATTTTCAGCAGTGTAATCCAGAGTTCTTTTGTGCCCCATTTCCTCCCTCCCTCCCCCACTGTCTTTTTATTGTAATAGGAATACCTAACATGAGATCGATGCTCTTAACAAAATACTAAGTGGACAGTACAGTGTTGTTAATTCTGGGAAATGTGGAGTTGCCCCATTTCTTTTTAATTTATATCTGATGTAAAGTGACCTCTAGTATACACACACACACACACACACACATATAAACAATCCCATTGACAGATGATGTTGTTTAATAGATCTGGCATCAGATTATTAATAGATTATTATTTTACTGAGCCAAATTTGCTTCTGTGTAATTTCTGTTATTGATTAATTCAGCCTTCTTGAGTGTCACACAGTGTAACTTCTCTTTCTACATGAGGGCTCTTCAGCTATTAATCAAACAGCCTGTTTTCCCTGATGTTTTTCTTCTGTTAACTTCTTTAGCCTTTGAATGAAGCAGTTCATAGACCTGTATGCTACCTCTCTGGCCATAATCCCACTTATCAGTGTCCTTTCTAGAAGAGTGGTTAAAAGTATTTCAGATGTTAGCAGAGCAATGGAAAAGTCTAATAGGGTATAGTTCTTATATTTGGAATTATATGTACTTGTGCATATTTTGTATTAACTTTTCTGTAACTTTTTACTGTCATTTTCTTTTTATTAATTTAGTTCTTCCAGTGAATTACTAGATACGTTAATTTGTTAAGCTACATTTGTAGCAGGTGTTGATATTTTTAAGTCAACTGTCTGCATGTATTAATCACTTTCTCTGAGTAGCCTTCCCTTACCACACAATCTGTAGTGTGTGGTAAGGGAAGAGAGAAGAAACACTGTGGTCCATAGATACAATGGAATATTACTCAGCCATGAGAAAGGATGAATACCCAACTTGTACATCAACATGGATGGGACTGGAAGAGATTATGCTAAGTGAAATAAGTCAAGCAGAGAAAGTCAATTATCATATGGTTTCACTTATTTGTGGAACATAAGGAATAGCATGGAGGCCATTAGGAGAAGGAAGGGAAAAATGAAGGGGGGAATTGGAGGGAGAGATGAACAATGAGAGCCTATGGACTCCGAGAAACAAACAGGGTTTTAGAGGGGAGGGGGTAGGGGGATGGGCCAGCCTGGTGATGGGTTTTAAAGAGGGCATGTACTGCATGGAGCACTGGGTGTTACACGAAAACAATGAATCGTGGATCACTACATCAAAAGCTAATGATGTATGGTGACTAACATAACATAATAAAATTAAAAAGAAAAAAAACATTGTGATTGTTCATTTCCTTAACTGTCTACTTACATTCTGGTTACACCTTCCTAGGATCAATACCTTTGTCTTACTTAACTTTGACTTGATTGCCTAACATAGTTGTTGACACCAAGATGCTAGAACTCTGGTTGTGTGGATTAGATAGATTCTTTTGAACATTTACATGGCTGGAAAGTGGTTGCAGGCATGTGAAAGAGGTGAGACTACAAGGCATTTGGGTTCAAATCCTAAGATCCTTGGAATGCTGTGCCAAGAAATTTGTACTGAAGAGTTGATACAAATTTAAAAATTTGAGAAAAGCAGTTTTGGAAGGAGTATAAAAACTGGGAAATTGAGGTAATTTAGTTTTGAATATGTTGATATGCGGGGGGAAGTTTCCTCTATACTGATGGGATTTGAATTTGTCAGAAACTGCCCGTCTTGGGGCGCCTGGGTGGTTCATTCATTTAAGCGTTTGCCTTTGGCTCAGGTCATGACCCTGGTATCCAGTCCCTCCCCCTCCTTGGGCTCCCTGCTTAGCGGGGAGTCTGCTTCTCCCTCTCCCTCTACCCCACCCCTGCGCGCTCTCTCTCTCATGCACTTTCTCTCAAATAAATAAGTAAAATCTTAAAAAAAAAAAAAAAAAAACCAACTAAAAACTACCCCTCTTAAGGGGAAATCCTAAAAAAATGCAAACATATCTTGAATGTTTTCTTTTAAAAATATGTAAGTATACTTTTATTTAGCAATCTTTTGATGTAGAATTGTATGAAAAACCCAGATAACATCATACTTAGTAGTGAAAAACTGAAGGATTATGGCCTTTTTTGAGTATGTTTCACTCATTACAGTTGCCTTTTTTGCATATCCAAATAGACCTCTTATTTCCAGTTTCTATTTCTTTCAAGTGAGAATTTAAAGATACCTGCAAAGGAATCTGAATGAAAAATCCTACTAGATTTAAAAAATGTTTTCCTGTCTATTTAACAGTATCTCATACTTACTTGATTCAGTAGCCTTGATGAGCTTGCTTTATTGGATTTTTCCAAGGCATCTCATTTAGTTTTTAGAAGGAAAACCAAAACAACAACAAAAACCCAACTGTTTTATTTTGTATATGTTGATTGACATAATATTTAATTTTAAAAAGTTTCTTAAAAGATAAACAGATCACAAAGGGAAGAAAAGAGACTTAAGGAGTATAGCAGAGACTTCTGATTATCCCCCAGTATCCACTGTCCCTCAGTATTTATTTTCTAGACACAGCCACACAGCGAGGAGCCAAGTGAGGCTGGGAGGCTGGGTTCCTCTGCTCGTGGGGATTTGAGTGGAAATGATAGTTACACTTTTTGGGTTACACACTCATAAAGAAAGAGCATTTCCTCCACTCCCCTTGCTTGGTCTCCCTCCCACTGCCTGCGAGGTTCTTGTGCAGGTGGGATCACAGAGAGCTACACTGAGCCAGAAGCCATGTTGTGAAGATGCCAGAGCAATAAGGTAAAAAGGCACTTGGATCCCTACTTTATCACGCTGACCGTGAGTTCCAAACTACTTACACTTGGACTGCTTTGTGAAAGAGGGGTGGCATTCTTTCTCTTGTTTAGATCACTTCCTTTGCCTGAACAAAAATTTTATGGAAAACTTTAAGCTCCATGTTTACATGCCAAACGCATGGTTATCACATAGAAATGATTTTTTTGTTTATTTTATTTTTTTCATCATGATAAATGCATGCTTTAATTCACATCTCCTATATCCCCCAACTCCCCACCCACCTCCCCGTGGTAACCATCAGTTTGTTCTCTGTGGTTAAAAGTTTATTTCTGCCTGTATGTGTGTGTGTGTGTGTGTGAGAGACTTTCATTTCTTAAATTCCACATATGAGTGAAGTCATATGGTATTTGTCTTTCTCTGACTGACTTATTTTGCTTAGCATTATACTCTCTAGGCCTATCCATGATGTTGCAAATAGCAAAATTTTATTCTTTTCTGTGGCTGAATAATATTCCATTGACTAGTATTCCATTCCATTCCAAAATACCACCTCTTATCCATTCATCTATTAATGGACACTTGGGCTGTGTCCATAGTTTGGTTATTGTAAATAACACTGCAGTAAACATAAGGATGTATGTATCCCTTTGAATTAGGGTTTTTTTTGGGGGGGTGAATACTTAGTACTGTGATCCATGGATCATAGCGTAGTCTTATTTTTAAAAATTTGGGGGGGAACCTCCACACTCTTTTCCACAGTGGCTGCACCAATTTGCATTCCCACCAACAGTGCATGAAGCTTCCTTGTTCTCCACATCCTCACCAACACTTGTTGTTTCTTGTGTTTTTGATTTTAGCCATTCTGACAGGTGTGAGGTATCTCATTGTAGCGTTGATTTGCATTTCTCTGACGATGAGTGATGTTGAGCATCTTTTTACGTGTCTGTTGGCCATCTGGATGTCTTCTTTGGAGAAATGTCTGTCCATGTCTTCTGCCCTTTTTTAATTGGATTATTCGTTTTTTGGATATTGACTTGTATCAGTTCTTTGTATATTTTGGATACTAACCCTTTATCGGATATGTCATTTGCAAATATCTTCTCCCATTCAGTAGGTTGCCTTTTAGTTTTGTTGATGGTTTTCTTCACTGTGCAGAAACATTTTTTTTTTTTTGATGCAGTCCCAATAGTTTATTTTTGCTTTTATTTCCCTTGCCTCAAGAGACCTATCTAGAAAAATGTTGCTACATTCTGTGGTCAGAGAATACTGCCTGTGCTCTCTTCAAGGATTTTTATGTTTTCACATCTCACACTTAGGTCTTCAACCCATTTGAGTTTATTTTTGTGTATGGTAAAAGAAAGTGGTCTAGTTTCATTCTTTTGCATGTAGCTGTCCAGTTTTCCCAACACCATTTGATGAAGGGACTGTCTTTTTCCCATTGTATAGTCATTTGTCCTTTGTCAAAGGTTAATTGACCATACAACTGTGGGTTTATTTCTGGGTTTTTCTGTTCTGTCCCATTCCACCAAAAGCATGGTGTCACATAGAAATGATTTAATCTGAGTTGGTGAAAATAGAAAAATAGAATGGTAGTATATGCATAGATTACTTGAGGGAAATGTTTAAAGTGGTAAGAGAATGACCTTAGTTCACATCAGGTGTGTAACACATGGTCATCCAAATCCCTTTTGATAATTCATCATAGCAGGCTGTGATAGTAGGTAAAATTCAGGGTGTTTGACAGGGAAAAGTATAATATCCATATCTCCTTCTAAATATGCTTAGAAACCATTATATATTAATAGTGAGGGTTACAGCAGTTAATGCACACCATTTTTTTTTAAAGATTTTTTTATTCATTCATTTGAGACACACAGATACAGTGAGAGAAAGAGAGCATGGGCAGAGGGAGAGGCGGAGGGAGAGGGAGGAGCCGGTTCCCTGCCAAGCCAGGAGCCCGATGTGGGCCTTGATCCCAGGACCCTGGGATCATGACCTGAGCTAAAGGCAGACGCTTAACCATCTGAGCCACCCAGGTGCCCACACCATTTTTGTTTTAATTTAGCCTAAAATCAACCTACCTCTTGCTGAACCCCTACCTGCTGCTTAGTAGGGAAAATTACAAAATGTTCAATGTTGCTTAAGCCTTAGTCCAATCTGATTATTTAAACAGCCCATTTAGGGGCGCCTGGGTGGCTCAGATGGTTGAGTGTCTGCCTTCGGCTCAGGTCATGATCCCAGGGTTCTGGGATCGAGTTCCGCATTGGGCTCCCTGCTCCGCGGGAAGCCTGCTTCTCCCTCTGCCTCTCTCTCTCTCTCTCTCTGTCTCTCATGAATAAATAAATAAATTAAAAAAAAAATAAACAGCCCATTTATTTTTTTATTTTATTTATTTATTTGGGACAGAGAGAATGAGAGAGAGAGAGAGCACATGAGAGGGGGGAGGGTCAGAGGGAGAAGTAGGCTCCCTGCCGAGCAGGGAGCCCGATGCGGGACTCGATCCAGGGGCTCCAGGATCATGACCTGAGCCGAAGGCAGTCGCTTAACCAACTGAGCCACCCAGGCGCCCCCATTTATTTTTTAATTGAATTATTATTAACATACAGTATTATATTAGTTTCAGATGTACAACATTGAATTGGCAGTTCTGCACATTACTGAATCCTCACCACAATAAGTGTGGTCGCCATACAATGTTATTACAGTATTATTGACTATATTCCTTATGCTGTACTTTTCATTTCAATGACTTATTCATTTTATAACTCGAAGTTTGTACCTCTGAATCCCCTTCACGTATTTCATCCATGCCTGCCCCCTGACTTCTCCTCTGGCAACCACCAGTTTGTTCTCTGTATTCATGAATCTGTGTTTTTTTTTGTTTCTTCAGTTTTTTTTTTGTTTTTTTTTTTTTTTAGATTTCACATATAAGTAAAATCAAATGGTATTAGCCTTTCTCTGTCTGACTTATTTCACTTAGCATAACACCCTCTAGGTCCATCCATGTTGCAAATGGCAAAAATTCATTCTTTTTTATGGCTGAGTAAACAGTCCATTTATGTAGTTTTCATATGAAAATGTTTTATCATTTGCCATCCTCCACTCCTGGCTGTTATGCCTAATTGGCGTGGGGGTCAGAGTGTGAGTGGGAAGAAAGGGCAGAGTGACTTATGCAGCTCATTGTAGCAGGACCAGAGTCTTAGATGTGCTATGCTCTGCCTCTTCTGGTCTTGAACATGATGGCTCTTACATAGGTGGTCCTGGCATCACAGTTGAAGTGTCTCGTGCTATAAATCATGGCTTGCAGAGAGCCTACCTGCTTGAGCTGCCTCGAAGTGCAGCCTCATAATCTGTCACCCAAGTCTCTGTAGGGCTGTGGTCATCCCGTCTGCCATATTGGGCCATGTGGTAGACCCAGTGTCTGTCATCTTAGTTTCCACACTGCCTGAAAATTGGAAGTACCTTGGTTGGGAAGGCTCAGCCCCAGATACTCCCCTGCCTAAACAAGGTGTGGTCATTTTTAGTGTCCATTTTGATAAGGGGCTCCACTTAGGATAAAATAGGGGAAGGTAGGGATGATCATGAAAGTTTTAGTAGTAAAAGTAATTTGCTGTGATTAGAATGTGAGATTTATATGCATGAGTGAGTGATGATATGGGAATGTGGGTCTGAAGCAAATGAAATTTAAAAAGATAATTTTATTCAAATTTGATCACAAGAGAGATATGACCAAGTTTTTCTAAATAAATTGCATAATTTTGAGTCAGTGTTATGTACAACATAAAAATTTGGCAATTACAGAAATATTTGAGGAATAAAATTGCCTAAGATATAAACATTTAATGATATACATCTTTTAATGTATTTTTTTATGAATATATATTTATATATAGGTTAAAAATATAGGTTTGTTTTTCCTCTATAAATTTTTCTCTTTTTTTTGGTCAATGTTAATTCATTATGCATTAAATCTATGTTTTGATACTCATTAATTACTGATATTTTCCCCTATTCTGTACTTTGCCTTTCTGCTTCATTTATGGTGATCTGTAGGTTTGGGGATATTTAGTTTCTTTGGTTTATATATCTCTGTGTTTATATATTTGCTTATATATTTAAACCTAGACAACTTTAAAAAAATTTGTCAGCCTGAAGTCCAAGCTCTGTACCAAAGAAACCTAATTTGACCATGGCCTAATGAAGATGGATGCTTATTTCTTCCATGTAACAAATCTAAAGTTTAAGTAGTGTTGAGGTGCTCTCCTCACGTGGCATTGAACGACCCAAGTTTCTGTCTTCTTGTTGCCCCAGCATTGTCTTAATGCCCGTGGGCATTGTTTTAATCCACATACTTAGAACAAGACCACAGACACGTCTAACTTCTGGCTCATACGAAGGACCAGGAGAGAGAATCCAAGGCTGCATTTTCCTTTTGCACACATCATATGCTTTGATGGGGAATGTGGTGATGTTATACCTAGCACTGTAGCAGTGAGGATGGAAAATATAGTCTTTAGCTGCCAAGTTCCCAGCCAGTAGTCCTATTACAATAGAAGAGAGCCTGTTTTAATGGGCAGTCACAAGTTCCCACCACACTTTTATTTTTTCCAGTCTTCTAAGAGAATTCTCCCTTTCCACAGTTCATGAAATTATTGCTACATTTTCTCATACTTTCTTCATGGTGTATTTCCTTCCTGTCTGCCTGCCAGCAAATGTGTTTATTGCATTCCTGCCCTGTGCTCAGTATAGGAGAAAACTTTGGGGATATCATGGTGAAAAAAACCAAGGCTCTGGGGGCTCCTGGGTGGCTCAGTTGGTTAAGCATCTGACGTTGGCTCAGGTCATGATCTCAGGGTCCTGGGATTGAGCCTGTGTTGGGAGGGGCTCCCTGCTCAGTGCAGAGTCTGCTTTTCCCTCTCCCTCTACCCCTCCCTCCCTGCTCCCTGCTCATGCTCGCTCTCTCAAATAAATAAAATCTTAAAAACAAACAAAACAAAGCTCTCTTCCTTCATAGCTTATAGTCCAGTGCCTGTGAAAGACCTTAAATCAGCATTTCTAGGAGTGAACCATGGACCCTCCTCTCTCAGAGGAGACCATTTTCATAATAATACTAAGATGTTGTTTGCCTTTGTTATTGTGTTGTCATTTGTTATGATAGTACCAAATACTAATAGTACCAAATACTAGTACCAAAATACAAATCTCTTCAAACTACTGAGTCAGGTCAATGGCACTAAATTGTACCAGTAGTCATTGTAGGCTTCACTACTATGCACTTGTGATAAAGAATGCTGAAGTTGTAAAAAATCATTATTTTTATTAAATCTTGACTGTTAGGTACATACTTCTTTAATATACTGTGTAACCAAATATGAAGTATACCCAGAGGACTCTGCCATGTTCCAAAGCGTGTTGGTTATCTTGAGGAAAAACAGTTGTGTGATTGTTTGAGTTGTGAATTGAACTAGTTGCTCTTTTCTTGGAATACCACTTATACTTGAAGAAAATTATGGTTAGTCCTGCGTTGGGATTTGGCAGTTAGTTTGTCACTTCAAAGAAAACAGCTAACAGTGTTAGTTGCCAATAATAAAATTAGAGATTTTAAGCAAAAAAAATTTTTTGAACTTAAAAAAATGTATCCCTAGAACTGAGAGTCTGATATCTTTGCAAGACCTAAAGTCTTTTCTGATGAAATTATAGGTAATATTAAAAAGGTGATTAAATAAATACATATACTACAGATAGTATATATTCTTATTATGTTAGTATCATTTTGTATTAAAAATACATCAATATTGAGTTCTGCACAGCTTAGTGAACTAATTTCCAAATCAGACATGGGTAAAATACCCATCCAAGTACAAGATAGACCAATTAACTTTAAAGTATCAAAGTATGAAAAGTTCATAGAAATGCATTATAACCAATCTTTAAGCTACGCTTTTCAAATTTTGATATAGAATCAAAGAAGACTATCCACAGTTAACTATAAATGCTATTAAATTGCTCTTCCCTTTTCTAACTACATAATTATGTGAAAATAGATTTTCTTTATATTTTTTTCATGGAAGTTTTTTTTATTATTATGTTATGTTAATCACCATACATTACATCATTAGTTTTTGATGTAGTGTTCCATAATTCATTATGTGCATATAATACCCAGTGCTCCATGCAGAACGTGCCCTCTTTAATACCCAGGCTAACCATTCCTCCCACCCCCCTCCCCTCTAGAACCCTCAGTTTGTTTCTCAGAGTCCATCATCTCTCATGGTTCATCTCCTCCTCCGATTCCCCCCCTTCATTCTTCCCCTCCTGCTATATTCTTCTTCTTCTTCTTTTTTTTTTTTAACCATATAATGTATTATTTGTTTCAGAGGTACAGATCTGTGATTCAACAGTCTTGCACAATTCATAGCGCTCACCTTAGCACATACCCTCTCCAGTGTCTGTCACCCAGCCACCTCATCGCTCCCACCTCCCACCACTTCAGCAACCCTCAGTTTGTTTCCTGAGATTAAGAATTCCTCATATCAGTGAGGTCATATGATACATGTCTTTCTCTGATTGACTTAGTTTGCTCAGCATACCACTCTCCAGTTCTATCCACGCCCTTGCAAATGGCAAGATTTCATTCCTTTTGATGGCTGCATAATACTCCATTGTGTGTGTGTATGTGTGTGTGTGTGTGTGTGTGTGTATCACGTCTTCTTTATCCTGGCTCTTTCCACAGTTTGGCTATTGTGGACATTGCTGCTATAAACATCGGGGTGCATGTACCCCTTCGGATCCCTACATTTGTATCTTTGGGATAAATACCCAGTAGTGCAATTGTTGGATCGTATGGTAGCTCTCTCTTCAACTTTTTGAAGAACCTCCATACTGTTTTCCAGAGTGGCTGCTCCAGCTTGCATTCCCACCAACAGTGTAGGAGGGTTCCCCTTTCTCCGCATCCCCCCAACATCTGTCATTTCCTGACTTGTTAATTTTAGCCATTCTGACTGGTGTGAGGTGATATCTCATTGAGGTTTTGATTTGGATTTCCCTGATGCCGAGCGACGTTGAGCACTTTTTCATGTGTCGGCCATTTGGATGTCTTCCTTGGAAGAATGTCTGTTCATGTCTTCTGCCCATTTCTTGATTGGATCATTTGTTCTTTGGGTGTTGAGTTTAAGAAGTTCTTTATAGATTTTGGATACTAGCCCTTTATCTGATATGTCATTTGAAAATATCTTCTCCCATTCTGTAGGTTGTCTTTTGGTTTTGTTGACTGTTTCTTTTGCTGTGCAAAAGCTTTTTATCTTGATGAGGTCCCAATAGTTCATTTTTGCCCTTGCTTCCCTTGCCTTTGGCGATGTTTCTAGGAAGAAGTTGCTGCGGCTGAGGTCGAAGAGGTTGCTGCCTGTGTTCTCCTTTAGGATTTGGATGGACTCCTGTCTCACATTGAGGTCTTTCAACCATTTGGAGTCTATTTTTGTGTGTGGTGTAAGGAAATGGTCCAGTTTCATTCTTCTGCATGTGGCTGTCCAATTTTCCCAACACCATTTGTTGAAGAGACTGTCTTTTTTCCATTGGACATTGTTTCCTGCTTTGTCAAAGATGAGTTGACCATAGAGTTGAGGGTCCATTTCTGGGCTCTCTCTTCTGTTCCATTGATCTGTGTGTCTGTTTTTGTGTCTGTCTTGATGATGACAGCTTTGTAATCGAGCTGGAAGTCTGGAATTGTGATGCCGCCAGCTTTGCTTTTCTTTTTCAACATTCCTCTGGCTATTCGGGGTCTTTTCTGGTTCCATACAAATTTTAGGATTATTTGTTCCATTTCTTTGAAAAAAGTGGATGGTATTTTGATGGGGATTGCATTGAATGTGTAGATTGCTCTAGGTAGCATTGACATCTTCACAGTATTTGTTCTTCCAATCCATGAGCATGGAACGTTTTTCCATTTCCTTGTGTCTTCCTCAATTTCTTTCATGAGTATTTTATAGTTTTCTGAGTACAGATCCTTTGCCTCTTTGGTTAGATTTATTCCTAGGTATCTTATGGTTTGGGGTGCATTTGTAAATGGGATCGACTCCTTAATTTCTCTTTCTTCTGTCTTGTTGTTGGTGTATAGGAATGCCACTGATTTCTATTCATTGATTTTATATCCTGCCACTTTACTGAATTCCTTATGAGTTCTAGCAGTTTTGGGGTGGAGTCTTTTGGGTTTTCCACATAAAGTATCATATCATCTGCAGACAGTGAGTTTGACTTCTTCTTTGCCGATTTGGATGCCTTTTCTTTCTTTTTGTTGTCTGATTACTGTGGCTAGGACTTCTAATGCTATGTTGAATAGCAGTGGTGATAGTGGACATCCCTGCCGCGTTCCTGACCCTAGGGAGAAAGCTCTCAGTTTTTCCCCATTGAGAATAATATTTGCTGTAGGTTTTTCATAGATGGCTTTTATGATATTGAGGTATGTACCCTCTATGCCTATACTCTGAAGAGTTTTGATCAAGAAAGGATGCTGAACTTTGTCAAATGCTTTTTCTGCATCTATTGAGAGGATCATATGATTCTTGTTACTTCTTTTATTAATGTATTGTATCACATTGATTGATTTGCGGATGTTGAACCAACCTTGCAGCCCAGGGATAAATCTCACTTGGTCATGGTGAATAATCCTTTTAATGTACTGTTGGATCCTATTGGCTAGTATTTTGGTGAGAATTTTTGCATCTGTGTTAATCAAGGATGTTGGTCTGTAATTCTCCGTTTTGATGGGGCCTTTGTCTGGTTTTGGGATCGAGGTAATAGTGGCCTCATAAATGAGTTTGGAAGTTTTCCTTCCATTACAATTTTTTGGAAAAGGAAAATACCGAAGGATAGGTATTAATTTTTTAAATGTTTGGTAGAAATCCCCTGGGAAGCCATCTGGCCCTGGGCTTTTGCTTGTTGGGAGATTTTTGACGACTCTTTCAATTTCCTTAGTGGTTATAGATCTGTTCAGGTTTTCTATTTCTTCCTGGCTCAGTTTTGGTTGTTGATACCTCTCTAGGAATGCATCCATTTCTTCCAGATTATCTAATTTGCTGGCCTATAGTTGCTTATAATATGTTCTTATAATTGTTTGTATTTCTTTGGTGTTGGTTGTGATCTCTCCTCTTTCATTCATGATTTTGTTGATTTGGGTCATTTCTCTTTTCTTTTTGATAAGTCTGGCCAGGGATTTATCAATCTGGTTAATTCTTTCAAAGAACCAGCTCCTAGTTTCTTTGATCTACTGTTCTTTTGGTTTCTATTTCATTGATTTCTGCTCTTATCTTTATTATTTCTCTTCTCCTGCTGGGTTTAGGCTTTCTTTGCTGTTCTTCCTCCAGCTCCTTTAGGTGTAGGGTTAGGTTGTGTATTGGAGACCTTTCTTGTTTCTTGAGAAAGGCTTGTATTGCTATATACTTGCCTCTTAGGACTGCCTTTGCTGCATCCCAAAGATTTTGAACAGTTGTGTTTTCATTTTCATTGGTTTCCATGAATTCTTTAAATTCTTCTTTAATTTCCTTCTTGACCCATTCATTCTTTAGTAGGATGCTCTTTAGCCTCCATGTATTTGAGTTCTTTCCGACTTTCCTCTTGTGACTGAGTTCTAGTTTCAAAGCACTGTGGTCTGAAAATATTCAGGGAATGATCCCAGTCTTTTGGTACTGGTTGTGACCTAGGATGTGATCTATTCTGAAGAATGTTCCATGAGCACTAGAGAAGAATGTGCATTCTGTTGCTTTGGGATGGAATGTTCTGAATATATCTGTGAAGTCCATTTGGTCCAGTGTGTCATTTAAAGTCTTTATTTCCTTATTGATCTTTTGCTTAGATGATCTGTCCATTTCAGTGAGGGGGTGTTAAAGTCCCCCACTATTATTGTATTGTTGTCGATGTGTTTCTTTGCTTAATTGTTAGATCTTCTTGTTGGATAGACCCTTTAAATATGATATAGTGTCCTTTCTCATTTCTTTATTACAGTCTTTGGTTTAAAACCTAATTTGTCTGATATAAGAATTGCCACCCCAGCTTTCTTTTGGTGTCCATTAGCACGGTAAATGGTTTTACACCCCTTCACTTTAATCTGGGGGTGTCTTTGAGTCTAAAATGAGTCTCTTGCAGACAGCATATCAATGGGTCTTGTTTTTTTATCCAATCTGATAGCCTGTGTCTTTTGATTGGGGCATTGAGTGCATTTACATTCAGGGTAACTATTGAAAGATAGGAATTTAGTGCCATTGTGTTGCCTGTAAGGTGACTGTTACTGTATATTGTCTGTGTTCCTTTCTGATCTCTGTTGCTTTTAGGCTCTCTCTAGGCTTAGAGGACCCCTTTCAAGATTTCTTGTAGGGCTGGTTTCGTGTTTGTAAATTCCTTTAGTTTTTGTTTGTCCTGGAAGCTTTTTATCTCTCCTTCTATTTTCAATGACAGCCTAGCTGGATATAGTATTCTTGGCTACATATTTTCTCATTTAGTGCTCTCAAGATATCATGCTAGTCCTTTCTGGCCTTCCAGGTCTCTGTGGATAGGTCTGTTGCCAATCTAATGTTTCTCCTATTGTAGGTTACATATCTCTTCTCCTGAGCTGCTTTCAGGATTTTCTCTTCGTCTCTGAGACTCATAAGTTTTACTATTAGATGTTGGGGTGTTGACCTATTTTTATTGATTTTGAGAGGGGTTCTCCGTGCCTCCTGGATTTTGATGCCTGTTTCCTTCCCCAAATTAGGGAAGTTCTTTGTTATAATTTGCTCCAATATACCTCTCTCTTTGTTCTTCTTCTGGGATCCCAATTATTTTAATGTTGTTTCGTCTTATGGTATCGCTTATCTCTTGAATTCTGTCCTCGTGATCCAGTAGTTGTTTATCTCTTTCTCAGCTTCTTTATTTTCCATCATTTTGTCTTCTATATCACTAATTCTCTCTTCTGCCTCATTTATCCTAGCAGTTAGAGCCTCCAGTTTTGATTGGAAATCATGAATAGCCTTTTTGATTTCAACTTGGTTAGATTTTAGTTCTTTTATTTCTCCAGAAAGAGTTTTAATACTACTAATAACTTCCATGCTTTTTTCAAGGCCAGCTCGTATCTTTAAAATCATCATTCTGAACGCTAGTTTCGACATCGTACTAATATCTGTGTTGATTAGGTCCCTGGCAGTCGGTACTGCCTCTTGTTTTTTTTGTTGAGGTGATTTTTTTCCATCTTCTCATTTTGTCCAGAGGAGAATAGATGAGTGAGAGAAGAAAATGCTAACAGGGTAACAACGTCCCCAGAAAATATACACTAAACAAATCAGAAAAGACCTGAAGCCGGGGGAAAAGAAAGGGAAAGAAAGAAAAAAGAAAAAGATAAAAACAAACAAAAACAAAACAAAATAAAAAGAATATGATCAAATATGATCAGGCTGGTGCATAGATCAGTGCCATACACTAGGTTTGGGCATATTCTGGTCTCTTAGAAGAAAGTGTCTCCCAAAATTTTAAAGAAAGGAAAACATATATATGTACAAAAATAAGGTTTAATAAGATGAAGGGATGGAATATGACTGTAAAGATGAAAATTATAAAAGATTTTATAAAAGGAATTGATAAGTTGGTTGAAAAAAGAAAGAAGAGGATTTTAAAAAAAAAGGGAGAGAATGTGATCAGGCAGAAGACTAGAACAAAGCCATACACTAGAGATTTAGGGTATATTTTGATCTGTTAGAAGAAAATGTATCTCAATATTTTAGAGAACAACTTATATACATATACCAAAAATAAGGGTAACTACTATGAAGGGATAGAATATGACTCTAAAAATGAAAAATAAATACTTTTTACAAAAGGGATTGATAAGATGTTGGTTGAAAAAGGGAAAAAGAAAAATTAAAAAAAAAAAAAAAAGACAGTTAAAAAACAATTAACTTTGAAAGACTAAAGAATCATGGTAAAAAAGCCATGGATTCTATGTGCAGTATTCCCCTAGCGCTGGAGTTCTGCCGTTCTCATTGATTGGTAAACTTGGTCTTGGCTGGCGGGTCTTGCTGATCTTCTGTGGGAGGGACCTGTTGCCGTGGTTCCCAAATGTCTTTCCTGGAGGTGGAATTGCCCCACCCTTGCCGGTCTGGGTGAGTAATGTGCTCAGGTTTGCTCTTGGGAGCTTTTTTTCCCTGCAGGCTTTCCGTCAGCTTTGGAGGACGAGAGTGAAAATGGTGGCCTCCCAATCTCCGCCCAGAGGAGCTGGGAACTCGGGGCCCCATTCCTCAGTGCACCCCCAGAGAAAAGCAGTCAATCACTCCCATCTCCCCGGTCTCCAGCCGCCCTCCTTGCTCACCCGGCCTGTGACTGAGTGTTACTATCTCTGGCACACGACCTGGTGTGGAGTCTCCAAACCCAGCAGATCCCTGCAGTGCGCTCCTGTGCCACTATTCCGGGGGACAAAAGGGAGTCTCCCCGGATCTGCTGCTTGTTGGGTCCCTGCTGGAGGAGCAGTGGCCCGACTGTGCCACAGATCATGGTTTATGGCAACCCCGAGCTGAGAGCCCATGCCTCGGCTCCGTCTCTGCAGCCAGCTTCCCTGCTCTGATACCTGGGAGCTCTGCCACACTTAGGCACCCCCGGTCTTTCTGTGACCCCGAGAGTCCTGGGACCACACTGTCCCACGAGGGTTCCACCCCCCACTTAGCCACTGTAGCGACGTCCCTCACCGGAGCAGACTTCTAAAAGTTCTGATTTTGTGCTCTGCTGCTCTATCACTTGCCAGAAGCAGCCAATGGAGGCCCCCTCCCCTGCCGTCTGTCCTCCCTAATAACGCCTCAGATTCACTTCGTACGTCCTACCTTCCAGAAAATGGTTGCCTTTCTGTTCAGAGAGTTGTTGCTATTCTTTTCTTCGATCTCCTGTTGAATTCGTAGGTGTTCAGAATGGTTTGATCCCTATCCAGCTGAATTCCTGGGACCAGATGAAATCCAGGTCTCCTACACCTCTGCCATCTTGCTCCGCCCCCCCCTAGATTTTCTTTATGTACTTCAACCTAAGTAACAAGTAATTGCACCATATTAAATGCAGAAGTAGATATGAAAATTGAGAAGCCTGATTCCTTTTAATAAGCTATTTGCAGAAATGTAAGACAGTATTACTTAGCTCACTTTTGAGGGGAGGAGGAAAATAGAATTAGTTCATGTTTTTTATAGGTAGTCAGCAATTAAATGACTACAATTATTCTGATCAGTAATCAAGAAAAAAAGGTGACCTTTCTTCTACCTCATTGGTTCATAGTCTTTAGCTTCCAGCAGAATCACTTGGAGGGTTTCTTAAAACACAGATTGCTGGGCCTACTCCCAGAGTTTCTGATTCAGTAAATTTTGATTGGGGCCTGGGAATGTGCATTTTTAAGTGTTACTGATACTGTAAGTATTGCTAGTGCTTTTGGCCCTGAGATCTTAGTTTGAGAACTGCTGTTCTGTTCTGTTGGATTTATTGGACAAACCTGTTTGAGCTGCCATTTGTGGGAAGAAAAAAAAGATTAGAATTTTTCAAAGTTAAGTAGTACAGATGTAGAAATAATGGCTGGAACTGCCCTTAGTTGCCCGAATTTGGGAGTTAACTGAAAATTAAACAGAATAGCTTGTCAAGAACTAGGTTATGACCCTTGTCGAGGAATGAAATTAGAAACAAAATCTTCTCCCAACTTAGAAATCCTCCTTACAAATGTAGCAGAGGAAAAAAAAACACTTATTTTTGAATAAGCATTGAACCATAGTGTGATATTAGAGGCAGTCCACTAAAAGATTGCAAAGACAGAAAGAAATCTCATCCCCTTATATAGCTAAACAGATGCAACTTACTACATAAATATTTTCACGGTAGACCTGACTAGTACTTAAGAGGCTTGACGCTTTATGCACATAGTTCATTGTGTAGACCATTCATGTTAGCTTATTGGCCTTATCCAGAGGAGAAACATATATCTTTATGACAGGAGGTAATTTTCTATCTTGGAGCAAGGCACCCACCCAAGTTAGACCCCTACCCTTCCACAGAAACTGGGAGATAGGGATGCTGTTTTCTTTGATGTTCACATTTCAAAGAAATGGCTCCCATTCTCTTGAGAAAGATGTTCTGGGTTATAAAGCTGACAAAAAAACAACCACCACCACCACCCAACCTAATTGTTTTCCTAAAATACGTCACACACATATTTGAAAGAGAGAAAAAGTATTTATAACTATAATTTTTCTAAAGTAAATGTTCTAAGGATAAGAGGGTAGGGTTATCTCTCCCCTTAGGTTTAATTAAGCCTCCTATTTTAAATTTATATTTGCCCTTACACCTTCTTTATTGCTTCTGTCTTAAATATAAGGACCTTAATCTTGTTGATTGTATGGCAGCACTATGATAAACAAGTGACTTTATATGCACTTGTAATTTGGTTTTATTCCAGTTTGTACTAAATTATTCTGTAGCTTTATTCACTGTAAAAATTTGAAATTGTTGAAATTCTACATAAAAATTAGGATTCCTTAAAAGTAGAGTTGGTGGTGTGGAATTCAGAATAAGATAGCAAAATTGCCATCTTAATAGCTGAATGGCCTCTGATATCATGAGCAGCTTAAATCCTGAAGCCAGGAAATAAATGTTCTAAATGTGACCCTAAGCAGAGAATTGGACAAAGGATCTTCTTGGGGGGATAAAAGTATTTGTTTTCTGAGGTCAGAGGTTCTTTGTTTTTAAACCACTTGCAGTTAAAACTTTAGATTTCCTATACTGCTCCTCAACAAAATCAGGGGCAGACACTATTTGATTATTATTTTTAAATGGTGAATTATATAAGTCTAGTCAAAGAATTAGAATCTATCTAGCCAAGGGTTACTTTACTTAGATCTTGTTTGTGGTTTGGTTCCTTCTCCCTGCTTGTCCTTACTTGATGTGTTTCCCTTTCCCGAATCCCCTTGTTAGTAGGTGGCTGTGCACGTGTGACCCCAAACTGTGATGAGTTTCCTCTCAGTGTTACTGTGGCGATGCTCTTTGACCTTCCACCATCTGTGTGGTGTGTTACCATCAGATGCTGAGCTCCGCTTCATACTCCTGCTGAGCTTACTCTTTGCTCTCAGAGGTGCAATTTTCTATTAGCCACTTCCTCCTTAGAGATCTGAGGGGGGGTGCCTGGATGGTACAGTCAGTTGGGCATCCCATTCTTGGTTTTGGCTGAGGTCATGATCTCATGGTCGTGAGATGGAGCCCTGTGTTGGGCTCCATGCTCAGTACAGAGTCTGCTTGAAATTCTCTGTCCCTCTCCCCCTCCTACTTATGCTCACTCTCTCTCCCTCTCTTTCTCTGAAATAAATAAATCTTAAAAAAAAAAAGAGGCCAAGGGACCCCTTTGGTGATCCCACCTTTGACTTTACAGCCCATTGGCTTACTAGTCTACCATGACTATATTGCACACATTCTTGGCCCTTTGGAAGTTAAAATCTCCCTTCCTAGTACTCTCTCATTTGACAGTGTGACCAGCTTGTTGACAGTTACTTTGTAGATGACTTAGTCACCTTGACCAGCCTGGTGTTGTGACCAGAGTGGTCACACACTTTGATCTTTTCATACATGTTCCATATTCCTTGTTTCTCCATGAAAGAAGGGTGCTTCCAACCCTTTTTAATGCCGCTTCTGGATTAAGGGAAAAACAATAGCTGTCTAGTTGAGTACTGCTAGTAAAATTTACTTTTCTTCTTTCTCGGGCTTCTCCACTAGCTCTGAGATTTTTTTTTTTTTTTTTTGCAGTATTTCTTCTGTCAGTGTCTCAAACATGATTGTGCTTAGATTTGTAGAGAACAGCCTTTAACTCTTTTCTGTGTGCTGTGTGGAAAGAATACCAGTATGTATTATGTTGGAACCCTGACCATGTAGCATTTCTGATTTTCCTCTTAGGAGTCCGTCTGCATGGAAGTGAGAATTGAAAACTAATTACATAAAATTCCTAAGCTTTGAAAGACTCTTTTTTCAGCATTTCTGCCTCTGGGATAGCTATGCCTCAAAGAGCACCTTGTGACTAGCAAATTAGGTAAAAATCCAATTAATAATACTCCCATCCTCAATCTTTAATGTTAAACAGATTTCAGGATATTTTGAACCACAAGCCATTGACTTAAGGTGCTCATTGCAAAGTAAGCTAAGTGTCCCATGCTATTGATTATTTTGAGATGTGAAATGAATTAGAACTTAATGTTAGGAAAATTTGTTTTTTTCTTAAGATTATAAAATTCTCATCTGTTATATACATAGTTCAACTGATAATCTTATTTCTTTTATTTTTACTATTCCCTGATTTTTATGCCACTTGGCTCTCAGACCTGACTGGCTTGTATCATGTGAGCTTTTCTGGGCCTTCCAGTTGTTGAGCTGTTTCACTAAATGAACGATCCTTGGGTGGCTGTTCATCAGAGGTCACTATGCCAATGGAATCACCACTTCTGTGTGTGGTTACAGGGATCTAGAAGGTCTTGTCATCACAGCATGGCTGCCGCTGACTCAGTTTGCAGTGCTGTAGAAACCCAGAGGGCCTTCTTAAAGATAGCCCCACTGGAAACTACCTAGGGTATGTTAGTTGGGTGGATCTCTCTTCAGTGAGAGAAAGAAATGTGTGAGGCCATAATGGCTACAATGGTGCTTTTCACAGAGCCAAGTACACTGTTGTTGATTAATAAATAATGGGTTGTTTATCTTGGAATTGTTTTTATTGGCAGATGCCCTGAAACATTCAAAGGCTGGCTGTAAATGAAGAATGCCCTCATTGTTTATTCAGCTCCTGCTTTTCTACTTAATGTGCTGGTATCTTGGGAAAATTTCTTGAATATCAAATCACAAGTAAAATTTAAGCAGCTCCCCCCTGCCCCCTGCCCCAGGATTTTCAAATAGGCCATTTAACTATGGTCTGTTCTCAGATGCCTCTGTGATTTTGGAGTGTGTGTGCGTGCGTGTGTGTGTGTCTGTGTGTGTGTGTGGCTAGAGGGGATGGCGTGAAGGGAACAAAGCCCAGAGTTTGCTATTTAATTGTAACAGGCACATGTAGTTTAAATAAATTCAAGTACATTTCTGGTTGACTGTGTGTCTAGCACAAGTTAGCTGCTGAGAATTCAAGAAATATTCATAGAAACATGTGCAAAGTGAGGCGTGGCAGGGATCCCTGGGGAAGTGGATCAGGAAAAGGTAGTTGATGAAGAGGGTAAGTTTATGGTTGATGGAGGATAACCAGGGTGGCAAGAAGGAGCAGAATAAATTAAATTTTGGCAGGGGAAACAGTATGTTTGAAGATCTGTAGTGTGATCACAGGAGGTGTTCTTGGAACTGTAAGTTATTCAGTAATGCTGGATCACACAGCGCTGTAGGAAGGGCCCTGGGAAAATGGGAATATGGGACCCACATAACAAAAATCCTAGTTGTATCTCTGAAACCGTGATAAATACCTCTATGATATGTAGCCCTGGCCAAAGACAACATGAAGGCAAATGATAGACTTGTCATACTTTCTTTGTTTTGTGTCCTATGTTCAGATATTCTCTGTGTCTAGCAATTGGAAGGAGCCTGACAAGTAATTGATATAATGTGATGTGAAGATATCAGCTACTGTTAAATGTGAAGGATAGGAGGGCTCTACCTTTATAAAGGGCCATTTGATTAGTAATATTTTTATGTTATAATGGCATAATGCTAGGGATCTTGTGAAGGTCCTACATACTTGCATATGTAGAAAGTGAAGGAGTGTTCTGAAAATGGGTTTATGACTTGGGTGACAGGGAGGCTAGAAGAACATGGGGGAGACATTTCTGTCCTGCATACCACTGCATCCCCAGTGCTAGCAGATTATGTCGGCTATGTGTCAGATGTGTAATGATGGTGGTTGAACATACGTTGCATGAGTCACAGCTGTTGTAACATATATTCAGTTATTTGTTATATGGCTTCTTGGTACCACTGCCCTCTACTTCATTCTTAAGAAGCAGCAAAGGTTAAAATTAGGATGACTGACCAAACAGAACATCTTCCCCAAGATGGAGCAAAATTTTGAATAAAACTAATTTGTAGTGCTTTAAGTTATAGAAGATCGAATTTTTTAACGGTTTAGAGAATACAATAATTAAAAGCATTTTTTTCAGTTAAGTTTATTGAATTTAAGTATCATGAAGTAATAAACAGATGGGACTTATTTTTGACAATTTTTCTATATGTTTGGAAACCATTAAAGATTGTTTTGATATAGGGCCACCTGGGTGGCTTAGTCAGTTGGGCGTCTGGCTCTTGGTTTTGGCTCAGGTCATGATCTCATGGGTTGTGGGATCTAGCCCCCTGTCAGGCTCTGCACTCAGTGGGGATTCTGCTTGAGGATTCTGTCCTTGTGCCCCCCCACACACTCTTTCTCTCTCTCTCTCAATAAATCCTTTAAAAAAAGGGGGTGCCTGGGTGGCTCAGTCGGTTAAGCATCTGCTTTGGGCTCAGGTCGTAATCCCAGGGCCCTGGGATCGAGCCCCACATCGGGCTCCCTGCTCAGTGGGGAGTCTGCTTCTCCCTCTCCCTCTGCTCCTGCTTGTGTGCGCTCTCTTTCTCACTCACTCTCTCTCAAATAAATAAATAAAATCTTTAAAAAAAATTAATCCTTTAAAAAAGATTGTTTTGATGTAAAACAAAATTTAGCTGTAAGACAAAGAAAATGTGTGTGTGCATGTGTGTGCACGCACTCATGAGTGTGCCTGTGTTGGGGGTTGGATATGCATAAGTGATGAAGTTAGAAATCCTTTGTCTTACTTTTTTTTTTTTAGGTGCTGGTGAATCTGGGAAAAGTACAATTGTGAAGCAAATGAAGTAAGTAGATTGAAAACATTAAATTTGTTTCTTATATTTAACTGTATCCTTCCATCAAAGGAAGTAAGTGTTTTTTGCTTTTTTTTTTTCCTTTTGTCTCATTAGAATTATACACGAAGCTGGTTATTCAGAGGAAGAATGTAAGCAGTACAAAGCAGTGGTCTACAGTAACACCATCCAGTCAATCATTGCTATCATCAGGGCCATGGGGAGGTTGAAGATCGACTTCGGTGACTCAGCTCGGGCGGTGAGTTCTTAAATTCATTAGAACAGGCCTGATGAGGAGCAAGAATGACTTACATGATAATACCATACTATGTAACCTAAGATTTATCCGCTGTCTCAAGAGCATTTTATAGAAGAAGTCAAAAGGATGGCAGTGAGTGAAGTGAATCAGAAGCTTTAGAAGTGATGACCTAAGAATGCACAGGATTGTGTCATCTTCTCTTTATACCTAGAATTGTTTCCTCATCCATCAGATGATTTGGACAACTCAGTAACCATTGCAATATTTTCTGTGTAACTGGGTACTCCTGTATCTCCATAACGACTTCTTGTAGTTACTCCTGAGTTTCATGCTGACTCTTCAGTATTTGTTTTCATAATTTGGAATGCTGAAATGATCTAATTATTTGTATTTATGCCCAGCCTAAAAAGCAATCTAATCTCATATAATGAAAACAGTATAAAATCTTGCCTGTCTTTCGAATAGGAAAATATTGGCTGTTAGAAAACCTGTATCAGGATTTTGGAGCTAAAGGGGTGGCGACCTTAGGAGAAAAGCTAGTTCGACCCCCCCTTTATTTGATCAGTAAAAAAACTGGAACCCAGGACATGACAGAAGGATTGCCGTATGGTTAGTGGGAACAGAGCGCCAGGCTGGCACTTCCCTATTTGGCCCAATAACTCATTTTGGATTTGATCACAGCTTCCTTGGTCTAGTCCATAGGACACTTTTTTCCTTCCTTTCACCCCACCCCTGTTTTGCTTGCTTAATCTGTTTAAGTTTTATTATTTGTGTGTATTTTTTTCTTCACTGATTTATTTTTAATAACTGATATAAAACTTCTTAACCCTTCCACAAACCTTTAACTGAAACTCTAGCTTAAATTTTGATTTTTTTGTACAGAGTAGGTGTGTTATTACTATTACTACCACTGCTTTTTATAGTCCCTTGGATTTTATGCATTCGGTATATATATATATTATGCACACATGCACACTCGCTATCTCCCTGCTAATACTATGAGGATTTTTGTATTGAGACTGTAACTGTTCCTTTTTGTCTTCATAGTGTCTGATAGAATTTCTTTTTTTTTTTTTAACTTTGAGGCTCAATTTGTGCTTAAGAGGAAAAAAATGAATGAAAGCATTATAAGAAAAGATATTTTGGGGAAATTTAAAATAAACCTTTTTTTTTTGATAAGTTACTCTAACATTTCTTTATCAGTTATTAGTCCATATTAATTCACTAAGCTTTTTCTTTTAAACAAAAAATAAAACTTAGTATAATGAATTGAAATGTTCAAGCAGATTTCAAGATTATTTTTCATAATGATTCATTACATTCTTCTGAATCATCTTCTCTGGAATAAGATTTGAACATATTCAGACATTTTTGCCTTATCTACCGTTCGTGTAATTTTTTTTATCTTTAATTGACTCATTTATCATTGATTCATTCAACAAATGCTTTTTGAGCTTTTAATCTTACAGTGGATTACCACCCTTAAGGAGAAGGAATTGATACAGATTGTACTTTATGCCGGTTCCAGTTATGGTGATTTAAATCGTTCATCCCATCACATATATGCCATTCTGCATTTAGATGTTATATGTGATTATTAGATTGGTTTTGTAGCCTCCCATTTTCCGAGGCAATTGAAGGGTCAGTGCAAGCAGTATTTTGTGGAGTCTTTTTATTTCCTGTTTTTCTCTCAAGGACCAAATGACAGAATTGACGGGGAATAATTGCTCTGCGCCATAGACTTCTTAAAAATTTTTACTTATTTTTACTGGTTTTCTGATGCTTTGAAATCTACATGTGGGACTTCTTTTCTCCTCCTTGTTTCACTTAGTGCTAGTTTGAGTCACTCTTCTTAGACTATCTAGCTGTAGCCTAGTAACTGTGTGCCTCCTACCTTCAGACTCTTCCTTCTGTTTGCTTTAGCCATTGTTACTAACTCCTTCTCACAGATGTCTCCGTGCTCTCACATTGCTTTCAGTTGGTCTGCCCCATGTCTTCTTGTGTTGCCTTGCCTCTGCTGAAGCCTTAAAATACTTGGAGGCTTTTGGAATTGTGCTAAGAAATAACAAAGGTGAACTACACAGGACCTGGACATGAGGAAGGGACATGGGAGCTGGATATTGAAACGTGTAAGAGTTTTCTAGACAAAAACAAGGAAAAAGCATTCCATAAATAAGAAACAGTATATTCAAAGGCAGTGAATATATTTCTATTTCTAAAGTACCAATTCTTGGAAATATTATCCCTGAATCGGAGGATAACCAGATATTTAATTTTGATAGGAACCGCAGATGTGCTTTCAGAAAGAAAGCGACATGAATAATCTTTTCTAACAACCATGCATCAGTGTTTACCAGAGTCTCACCAACTTAGATATTATCAGCACTTTAATTTTTAATATCTCATGCCTGAAAAATACTGTTTTCCTTTTTTTCGTTTTTTATTTTCCTGATTATTAGTGAGATGGGAAATCTTTGTCTTTCTGTATTTCTTCTGTGAATTCCTCTTAGTGTTTTTCACTCAATTCTGTTAAATTACTTGTTCTTTTCACATTGATTCTCTTTAAATATAAAGCATATTAACCCTTCTTTAAATTTTGCAAATATTTTTGCTCAATATATTTCTTTTACTTTTTTGAAATAGTAGTTATGTTGTTTTAGAACTCTTAATTTTTTTTTTTTGCAGTCAGTTCTGACTTCTGTGTATCTTAGATTTTCTTCGACTTACAATTATTTTTTAAACTACTCTTTTCTAGAATGTTTATAGTTTTATTCTTTAGATTTATCACTTCACCCACCTGGAAATGTTATTTGTGTCTCTTGGTAGGTGGGACCTAAGTATATTATCTGATCATCCCTTGCCTTGCAGCCATTTATTAAATACTCCATTCCTCAGTGACTTGAAAATGCTGCCTTTAGCATCAAATTGGATGTGTTTCTGAACTCCCATTTTTTCCCCCCATTGATGTATTTTTTTTCCAGGTCAGTCACTTATTAATAACTTAACCTTTATAAGTTTCTTTCATTATAATAATATGGAAATGGACACCTGGGTGGCTCAGTCGGTTAAGCATCTGTCTTCGGCTCAGGTCATGATCCCGGGGGTCCTGGGATCGAGTCCTGCATCGGACTCCCTGCTTAGCAGGGAGTCTGCTTCTCCCTCTACCCCTCCCCCCTGCTCGTGATCTCTCTCCCTCTCTCTCTAATAAATAAATAAAAAAATCTTTTAAAAAATAATAATATGGAAATAATAACATTTACCTGGGAGGGTTGTGAGGAATAAGGACATAATAAACATCAAGCATTTACCACATGCCTTGGTCATAATAGATGCTCAGTAAATGTTTGTTGCTACTGTTGTTGCCATTTATAATTATTATACTACTGTTATTCTTGTCAGAATCAATTTATTTTAGTTCCTATTGCCTCATAGGGTTAATTGGTATTTGGTAGGGTAAGAGCACTTATCCCCTTGTTCTTTTACCAAAGTGTGAAGGCGATTATGCATTTCTCTTCCAGGTGAACTTGAGAATCAACTTAATGCCCCACATCCCTGATGAAACAAAACAAACAAACAAAATCTGTTGATATCTTGATTGGAATTACACCTTAGTATGTAGGTTAATTTGATGAGAATTGACTAAAAAGATGTAAAATTTTTAGAGATGGTAACTAATTTGCTGTGGAGTACTTCGTATTTGGCAGTTTCCAGATTTGCAAAGCAGATTACACATTAATTATTTAAAATCAGAGGAAACAAAGTTGTTTTCAAGGATGGCATAGAGCAATCAAATTTCATGCTGAATATCCTTTCCAACTCTCAGAATGAGTGTACTCAGTCTGTGGATGATAAACTATTGTTTGTAATAATGTGAAGTCTTGGTCACTGCATCATTTAAAACAGCACTGCTCAAAGTGTGCTTCATGGATCTGTGTCCACAAGCATGCGCACAAGATGAATTTTGCAATTACGGTAAGCACTTAGATTTGTAGCAATTGGCAGAGTCATTTATATGTTAACTTTGATAGTTTAAGAAAATGTGTTTATATTTTATGTGGCATAAATTTTATTTTTCTAATAGTAATAGTTCTGAAATAGTTTGGATATAAAAGAAAATAAAACACAGGACTGGTCCTTTGTCACATATAATTTAAGAAGCACTTACTTGGAATAATTTAAGATATAAGGAGCAGAAAACCTTGCCTTGAATTGACTGGAATGAGCACCCTTTCTCCCCCAAGCCTCAGCATGCTCCTACATAATGGCCGCTTTTCTGTTTCTCTAATTTTGTAGTTTATTTCATTAGTTAGTTCTGTCTCTCTCTGCCTGCATTGCCAGATTGCCTTTGAGAAAAGTTGTATCAGTTTACCTTCCTATCCCGTTTACTAGAGTGCCTTTTTTTAAATTTTATTTTATTATGTTACGTTCATCACCATACATTACATCATTAGTTTTTGTGTAGTGTTCCATGATTCACTGTTTGCGTATAACACCCAGTGCTCCATGCAGTACATGCCCTCTTTAATACCCATCACCAGGCGAACCCATCCCCCCACCCCCCTCCCCTCTAGAACCCTCAGTTTGTTCCTCAGAGTCCATAGTTAGAGCGCCTTTTCTTAGCACTCTGAGTAACCAAAATTTAGAAGTCTTTGCGTTAAAAAATATTGCCTAATTTATTAGTAAATCTTATCTCAATTTGCATTTTCAATTTTTAGTAAATTGCACAGTTTTCTGTCTCTATTAACTATACTCTTCTTTCTCTGTGTCAGTGGCCTATTTTCTGCCTTATTCATTTACCTCTTGGAGTCTTAGTGTTTTGATGATCTATTTGCTTGTTTGTACATAATGTCCAATAGAAATGTTCTCTCACATTTTGCTTATTGCCTTTAATCTTATGGTTTTGGTTTTTTAAATCTTGTTGTTATTTCTTACATTACGTTTAAATTTAGATAATCAGAAATTTACTAAATATTCATTTTAAATGTTTTTTAGGAGAGTGAATTTTAACATTATTCTTTAATCACTGCAAAACTTTGTTTTATGCATGGGGTTGAGACCTACATTATTTCTTTTTTTGTCTTCAGATGGCTATCTAATTATCTATTAGAGTTTTTTTTTTAAGTAATCATATCCTTTCCTACTAATTTACCTTGCCACCTTTATCATAAGTTCAGATTTGGGTTTTTTCCCCTGTTGATCTGCTTTAATACCAGAATGTCCTACATACTTAGGCTTTGAATATCTGAGAATTTTAGCTCTCCTTCCCCAGTATCCTTGTCAAAATGTTCCTGGTTTATTTCTACCTGTTATTTTTTCAGATGCATTTTTGAATTGGTTTTGTATTCTGGCTTATGTTTGAGAACTAAGAGGTTGTTACAGGATTATATTATTTTTGATTCTAAGGAATATTGATTTATGTATGTGGCAAAGTGGAATTGACCTTCATTTGCAATGTAATATGTGCCTCTCCACAGTATTTTTCTATTTCCCTCAATTCATATATTAGGTAGCACATATTTTTAAATCTCTTTTGACAACAAAGTTGTATTGTCCATCCAAAAAACACTAAAACATTTTTATTTTATTAAGTTGAAAATAAAAAATAGACATAAGATTCATAAATATATGTATAAAAGTTATATTTGTCCAACATTTATTGTAATCTCCTTTCTTGATATAGAGAAGCTCATGCTCACTGCAATTTAGTGAAATTTTGCTCTCTGCAATTTAGTTAAAATTAACTTAGATTATTTTATTTTTAGGCTCCCCCCCACCCTGTTAAGCAGTGCTTTGGGGAAAAAAAATGACTTCCTGTTTCTTTGCCTCAGTCATTTTAAGTTTGATTACATTTGTGTTTCGAGAGGGAAAAATGTTTTACATTTGTGTATTTCTTAAAGCCGTTTTTTTTTTTTTTTAAGATCTTTATTCTTTGAGAGCATGAGTGAGAGTAGGGGGAGGGGCAAGGGGAGAGGGAGCTCTCAGACTCCCCACTGAGCGTGGAGACCCATGCAGGGCTTGATCTCACCACCCTGAGATCATGACCTGAGCTGAAACCAAGAGTCGGCCCCTTAACCGATTGAGCCACCCAGGTGCCCCCAAAGCAGTTCTTGAAATGTCTGGGATTAGCACCATGAGCCATGGAGTGGTGTGGTGACTCCATTATTCTCAGGATTTCCTTAAAGATATACTAACTTTGATAAAAGTGGTATAGTTGTCTTAAATTTTGGGGGTGATTATATCCTATAGAAATGTGGTAGAGTAAATATATGAGTGGTTCTCATATGCGGTATTCACTATTGTTGACTAATGTTATTAATGAAAAAATTCCGCTAAGTCACTGGAACAAAAGATTCCTATATATGTATCAATCATGACCTCAGTATATCATCCTTGTGGCCAAAAATTTAGAGTTGCACTATTTTTAAGACTCCTGTATCATATTATTTAGTCTCTGTTTTAGAGCACTTCCTGATGTTTTCTGTTTAAGCCCCTAATCTCATTCATGAATTCTATCTTCTGTATTACCATAAATAATCATCTAATCTTTGCCTAAAAATTTCAGTCTCTCACTCCCCCTCACCCCCTCCCTGATTTTCTTTGGATGGCTTTGACTGTTAAAAAGTGTTCTTACAAAATTGAAATCTGCTGTCTTTTGCCTTAAGAATTCATAAAGGCTTTATGCCTAATAATGAAGCCTACTCTTTCCTTTAATGGTCCTTAATATGTCAGAAGACAGCTGTCAGGGTCTCTCCGTCTTCCCTTCCCCAGCCCAGGAGGACTCTTCCTAATTCTCATGAAGTGGCTTCGAATAAGATGTGCTGTCACTACATACAGCATGCCAAGTGGTCCCTGACCATCAGTGGGAAAAGAGGCCCTGTGACGTGTCTCTTGACACACAAGCATTTCATAACTCCTTTCTGAGTTCCCAGAGCACACAGTTATGTGACCTGGAGCTTACATTCTCTCCACCATCTGATTTTCTTTTCATTCTTAGTAGCTTGTAAACATACTAACGTGGCTACATCCAGGGATTTTTCCTTGCCACTCAGAAATTGCCTGGCAAACAGCATTTCTCTCAATAACACAAAAGACTGCCTATCTACCCATGCCACTTTACTAACCTGTGTCCCTTCTGATTAAACTTCAGTCTTTTCTCTAGTAATCCCAATTTTTTTTTTTTCCTACCCTATGTCACGCTGTTTTGGTACACTCATGTTCAGCTTTCTAAATGTTCTTTTTTTTTTTTTTAAGATTTTATTTATTTAATGGAACAGAGAAAGATAGCGAGAGAGGGAACACAAGCGGGGGGAGCGGGAGAGGGAGAAGCAGGCCTCCCATGGAGCAGGGAGCCCGATGCGGGGCTCGATCCCAGGACCCTGGGATCATGACCTGAGCTGAAGGTAGTCGCTTAACCAACTGAGCCACCCAGGTGCCCCTAAATGTTCTTAAGTAACATTATTTTACATAAATTTTGAAAAGACCTCATTCCATGGCTCGGTGGGATCATTGCTATCATTCTGCAATTTTAACATTTGTCTTGGGCAATGGCTGCTTGCTAATTGCTTGCTGGTATGTGTGATTGGGTGACCAGTTCGCTGTGAAATTTTAAATGAGCTGCCTAACTTTTCTGTGCCCAAGGGTCTTTTTATACAAAACACAAATTTAGGTAGAATAATTACTAAGGTACTTTGCTGCTTAAATTTATTACCTTAAAGCTCATCTGCAGACATCTGAATGTCCTGCTAATGACATGGAAGTGAATATTCTAATTAGCTTTTCAAGGAAAAGAGACTATTTTACATTTTGTGAAGAAGATAAATTTTTGCAGAAAAATGTTCTACCACTGAGCTATACCCCCTAGAAGATAAATTTTTGAATGCAACAGAGAGAGTATAGTTTATAAATATACTTCCAAAGTTTCTCATGTCTTTTCTTCAGGCTGCTTCCTAGAAAGATTGAAGAGAGTGTGCTCTTAT
The DNA here is from genome assembly GCF_029215605.1 of Mirounga angustirostris. Lineage (NCBI taxonomy): Eukaryota > Metazoa > Chordata > Mammalia > Carnivora > Phocidae > Mirounga > Mirounga angustirostris. The sequence goes on along the minus strand of NW_026991720.1, from coordinate 82,233,513 downwards.
GACCCATACTAAAGGGCATTAGTGTTTTCTATCAAGAAATTGTATTGAAATTTAATAAATATATCATAAGGAAGGCTCATGAAAACTAAGTGAAAGGTACTTTTCTGAAGTGGACAGAGAAAATTATGTTTGATGTTTAATTAATAAAAATGACCAAATTTAGAAATTTCTCATATAAGGTAATTATTTGAAAAAGCACATTTTTACTGTAATTAGGTAAGTGGTGCTAAGGATGACTTGAAACTATGTTTTTTTTTTTTTTTTATTGAGGCTGTTGTACATGTGTTACTTGCTTGCATGTATTTATCTTGTGATTTACTAAAAAGGGAAACATGCTTGAATAATATGTTCCCATGCTGAGTTACTTAATTATTTTTCAGTATGGGTTCTATCTGGGAAAAAAAAAAGTTTCACAAATTGGCAGCAGAATGAATTTATACCGTCAGCTAGTACTCTTTACTCTCCTCTGTCACCACATGCTTCTCTACTGTGTACCTTATCATTATATGTGCCATCACTTTATAAACATTTACTACAATACTTCAGGAAAATGCCCCTTGAGAAAAATTAGGGATTGTCCACCCAGTTAACATAAAGCTACAAGTCTCAGGGTACAGAAAATCTCTGTGAAGTTAGCAACTTCACATCTCCCCTATTTTTGGATTAACTATGTTTTTACCTGAAAATTTAGTTGTATAATCCAGCACTGTAGCTACTCCCCACATACAGTTATTGAGTATTGAAAATGTGTCTAACCTGAACTGAGATGTGCTATCTGTATAAAATAAACGCCAGGTTTTGAAGACTAAATATGAATAAAAATAACTATCTCAATAATTTTATCTTGGTTACATGTTGAAATATTTTATGTATAGGTTAAAATATCTTGTTACATTAATTTTACCTTTTTTAAAAATATATGGTTATTAGAAAATTTAGAATTGTATCAGTGTCTCATGTTATATTTCCTTTGGACAGCCCTAACCTAATGTGGTTGATTACCTCTGGATTAGAATGACTATTTGTAGTCTCAAAACTTAAGGATAGTTTAATTAACTGTATATGAAGCATTCTTTCATTTAAAATATTTTTCATGCTGTCTTCGATATGCATTGTGAGTATTTTTCCTTCATAGCTGTGTTTTGTTTCCTATGCCTGCATTAACAAACACCTGCCCCCACCTCCTGGCCTGTTGATTTTAATGTATACACACTTCAAGGTCTCCTGAAAATTTCAGATCATTCTGTGAAACTGTTTTTTCTTATTTCCACGTTGATTTCTCCCTTTTCTGAATTTCTTTTTTTCTATAGAGAATATCAGAAAGCCAACATTTAATGAGATTCTATCTTAAAATAATCTCTAATGGTGTTAGTGTGCCTCTCAGAAACATTTTGGGTAGGAGGGGTAAGGCACACACTCTTTTTCTGTTTCCAAAACTGATCATTATCAGTGCACAACAAACTGTCAGTGATAGTGAATAGTTGGTTAATGTGTCCCCGCATGAACTGTAGGTGTAAGTCATTCTTCCAGTTTCCTAGTGCCTTGACAGCTATTACTAATATTACAAAACATAGACTCATGATGTAAGATTATGCTCTTTGGATCAAGCCAGTTTTTGTAAGTGGTGCTTTAGAGAAATAAAAGTCATGACCCCAATGAAAAACAAAGGAAATTCACCACTGCACTTTTGGTAATCCATAATGCCTCCCTTTGTACTTTTCATCTGTAATGTCTCCCTTTTTACTTACAACAAAACAACAACAACAAAAAAACGGTCTTTGAATGTTCAGGATGATGCCCGCCAACTCTTTGTGCTTGCTGGAGCTGCTGAAGAAGGTTTTATGACTGCGGAACTTGCTGGAGTTATAAAGAGATTGTGGAAAGATAGTGGTGTGCAAGCCTGTTTCAACAGATCCCGAGAGTACCAGCTTAATGATTCTGCAGCATAGTAAGTAATCATAACTTCAGAACTAAACTATCATGAATAATTACATGCAAGTCAAATATACCTCCAAGGCAGTGTTATTGCAGAATTGGCTGACACATTCTTGTAAAACTCAGGATATTCAGGTGACAGTATTTGAAAACTTTTCTGTTTCTTGTGAATTTGTAGATAACATTACTGCTATTTCCTTTGTGTCCAGAAGTGTCTCAAGAGACTCATGCTTATGTAACTGAAACATGCAGAATGGACTGTTGGCAGCTATTTCCAAGAAATTGGAACTTTGCAAAGTTCACTCTGAATTTGGGTGTATCTCTAGTTTGCCTGGGACTAGCCCAAGGGGAGGGTAACTGATGTGATTCTTTTCATTATGCTAATTAAGGGCCTGAGAAGAGTTACTTGTCCAGTGACAGGCGCCTTGCATGAGCTGTACCCCTTTTGAAGGGGTGTATGGTGATCCCAAGATGTTTTCTCACTGAGTAAAATAGCTCTAAGCTTGAATATTGTCAATTTTATGTGCCCTGTTGCATCAGACCTTGTTTACAGATAGCTAAGTACAGTATTTTGTAAGAAAAATCTGCCCTGATTTTCTAGGTGGTGGCCACAGAAAGCTCATAAATCAAGTTGTGATAAAACCTGGTTAGGGAGCTTTCTGCTTAGTGATCTAGCTACAGTTAAAAAAAAATCAAGTATTTGTTTCCATAATTTGGCACACATACTCAAGTGTCAGATAGAAGTGGCAATAATTGGTCTTAAAATATGTGCTCTGCACGCATTTTACTTTCCACGTTATTCATTTTCTTGACCGAGCTATTGGCGTTCAGGGACACAAGTGAGGGTAAGATAGAATTATTAATAAGATCTAGGTAAATACACACACTTCACCACAGTGAACAATAGACAGATGGGGGATGGCTCTTCCTGATTATCACGCAGCATGTCGTGGGTTACACAGCAGAGTACCCAGTACGTGTCATGTGAGTGATTTCATGTGCGGGAGGAAGTAATACACCTTACTGTGTAACCCATACCAATTTTTATTTTGCTCTGTTTATTTCCTAATCTGTATTTTTAATGCTTTACAACTATATAAGCCATATATATTATTTCATTTGTATTTTATATATGTGTATGTAACATGTTACTGAGTTTATAGCTCCCCTCTCCAACTGGTATCATCCTTTCTTAGGATATTTCTTCTTGACTCACAGATTATGTCTTTAACCTCCCTGTTTTATATACTTATAATACAAAATATTTCAGAGCGCTCACAGATGTACATTTTGAGGTGATTTGGTTTATATTTACGTTGAAATGATTGTTTTCTGTCTGTGCCACTACACTGTACATTCAGTCAGGCCTGTTTTCGCCCTGTGTTCTTTCTCCATTGCCTGACACACAGTTGTCATTCGCTATGCCCTCACTTGATAATGAGTGAATGAATAAACCATACTTTACAGAGGCTAGGAGAGAAATTAGAAGGAAATTATTTACAGCAAGAACGCAACTCTTAGACCATATTACGTGCTTTGGCACCACCAGCACCTGCAGAAAGATCTAAGTGGGAATCACTGTTATGTTGAGAAGACTGCTCTGAGCTGAGCCCAGCAAGGGGAGCTTTTTCAGTAAATAAGGGGTGCTACTCAGGAATAATCGACTGAAGTCAGTCTTCCCTTATGGTGGGACCTTCTGGACCACTGCAGTCTAATGACCAAGGCTTGTTTCCTGTGCTCACGTGTTTGGGTATGCACCGAGAAGAGTCAGTCATTTGGGCTCCCCAATATTTCATTACTAGTAGTTCTGACCTTAAGATGGCAATAGTGTAGCCATTTTTCAAGAATGAATGAAGTCCTAGAAATCTGTTTCTCCATAGTGGTCACGTCACAGTGCATCTTGATTTCTGAGTTTTTTGACTGGAGATGGGGGGATGCTGCCAAGTTGCCCGTTAGGACTATCTAACCACCTATTTACTTTAAATTTGTGATCATTTAAAACAATTGGAGTTTTTCACAATGCCTGTTTTTCTTATTTGTTTTGTTGAAATATAAATGTGCATTAATTTTAGAGACTATTAGAACTGTAGCAGCTTTAAGCAAAGAAATGCATCTGAGTAATCAAAGCACATTTTAAATATTTTTCTTTTGAAGATTTTATTTATTTGACAGAGACAGCGCGAGAGAGAGAACACAAGCAGGGGGAGTGGGAGAGGGAGAAGCAGGCTTCCCGCCGAGCAGGGAGCCCGATGCGGGACTCGATCCCAGGACCCTGGGATCATGACCTGAGCCGGAGGCAGACGCTTAACAACTGAGCCACCCAGGCGCCCTCAAAGCACATTTTAAATAAGAGTAACACACTACTTCAGAGGAACAGTTAGTAAAATCTTGCCATGACCTGTTTATTTATTAAATCAGATTTTCTTACAATAATGTATAACATTATATATGTGGAATTAAAACACCGATTAAAGTACTGGGGGATTATCACCAGTGCAATAATAAGAAAATATTTTTAAGTTCAATAAATACAATACGGATAACTCAACCTATCCTCTATGTATTCTAGTATCAGTATCACATACATATACTTAACTATCTAAAAACACTTTTGATTCCTAATTCAGTGTTTGGATAGCTTTTCAGCTCCATCTCCACAAATCAAATATTTACTGAGCTCCTTTTGTTTGCAAGACCTGTTCTAAAGGGCTAAGGAAGAGTTTCAGAGGATAATACCAAAGTTGTAGTAGTTGGTGCCTCTCTGTAATAAACATAGATGTATATCTTCTAAATTATCTTTGACCACTCCCCTCTAGTATCAGAAAACACTGTAGGGATGCTCCCCACGCTCAGCTGACCTTAGGATCAATTCCAGACTGCTCACTTGAATGTATGCACCACCTCCTGGGGGCCTTGCTTTCTGAGAAACAAGGTGTGACTCTTCCTGCCTCCATACTGTTTGACTACTTCCCCTGATGTGGAGGGCACTGTTTTTTCTGTCCCATCGTTCAGGTTTCTATTTATACTCCTCACCATCCATGAATGCTTCTTTAACCACTCAAGTTCACATTCATCTCTCCATACCTGGACTTTCTGTAACATCATTTACTATATAAAATGACACCACTACATTTTAATAGCACAGCATATTTGGCATCATTGGCGGGGAGTATTGAATGGGTGGGTAACTAAAATCAGTGAGAAGTAAAACGTGAATATTGATTTAGGGAGCTAGGAAGAGGCCGTAAAAGAGCATGTGTAGTGTTTCCCTGTGTGTGACTTGAATCTGATTAAAAAGGAACAGCATTGAATTCGGCCTTTGGCTAGAGGTTTACTCATTGCTTTCTCAAAAACTTAAGACTTTCTAAATCCTCAGCAAGAGTAATGTCTGGAAAATAAACACAGTGCTACCTTAAAAAAGTATGATAAAGAATTTCAAGAAACAAACTCCTAGTGTACAGCTGCTTGTGTGTGGTTTTTAAGAAGTTATTCTGTTTCCAACAAGGGGAATTACTAATTTGTGTCCTGAGGAAGCAAAGTACACAATGCCTAGAAAATGTTAAAAGAGCTTTGTGGCTGGAGAAGTATAAACATTTTCATTTCAGTGGAAATTGTATAACATACAAACAAATTGGTTGTATTATTACATCATTACAGAGAAATGTAAAAATTTCCAATAATTTGGAATATTGCATGCATCAGAATGTTTTGATCCTTGATGTAGATGATCGTTAATGGCTATATTAACTATTAGCATATTGTTTTGTTTATTTCCTCAGCTATTTGAATGACTTGGACAGAATAGCACAACCAAATTATATCCCAACTCAACAGGATGTTCTCAGAACCAGAGTGAAAACGACAGGAATTGTTGAAACCCATTTTACTTTCAAAGATCTTCATTTTAAGTGAGTAGCTTCAAAGCATATCACTTAACAAATTTAGGTATAAAACACCTTGTTTAGTAAAGAAAGGTAGAATTAATAAAAGTTTTTAAAAACTGAGCTAGAAATTACAAAACACTTTTCTTAGGTGATTGGACAAAGAATATTTTGAAAGAGGACAAGAAACATTCTTAGGAATATTTATATATTTATTAAGAAAAAATGGCCATGCAAATCTCTTGTCTATATTTTTTAAAGTGATTTAAATAAAAATAGTTTTTGGCTTTTATTTCTAAATGGAAAATATTGCTCTGATATTGTATATTTGGAGAAAGTGTTGCTATATATTTTTAGGTAAAAAAAAGAATTTTACTGATTATGCTTATTTTATGGAAATATTAAAAATGAAGGGTACCTTTTTAAAAATTTTCCTGAAAATTTTTATTCAGGCAAACATGTTTGCACTTTTTCATGATGAAAAATGTCATTTAATTTAGAGTGTGTACTAAATATTAAATTACTGAGGTTTGAGCAGAGAAGCACTGAATTGTATATAGGCTTTAGAAATGCAAGGGATCTTGGAGCTCGTTTTGTCCAATACACTCATTTTGTAATGCACTAGACTCAGGGAAGTTCAGTGAAACATTAATTTACAGACCTATGTTCCTCTTTTTTTTTAAAGTATGAGAAAAACTTTTGGACTTTGCTTCAATTTAATGCTCTGAAACAGTAATAATAAAGCAGAATTTCTGAAAGCATCTAAAGATTCCTAGTCAAAGATTAAAAATATTCATAAAGAAGCTAACTGTTGTAAGTTGTGGGAAGTACAGTTACATACATGCAACTGTATTTATGATTCCTTCCATAAGTATTTTATTTTTTTAGAGAGAGCACACGCAAGTGAGCATGGGTGCATGTGACGGGGTGGGAGAGGGAGAGAGAAAATCGTTATAGGGCTTGATCTCACGACCCTGAAATCATAACCTGAGCTGAAATCAAGAGTTGGAAGCTTAACTGACTGAGGTACCCAGGCGCCCCCCTTCCATAAGTATTTTAAATACATTTGTTACTATCATTTTGTCCCACATTCAGTGGTTCATGTAACTGAATTTTCCAGAAAACTGCAATTGAATTTTAATTTTCCATGGCAGCTTCCCTCCAAAAACGCCCCCAAACATGGCCCTGCTTTTTTAAAACAGAATTATAGATCATAATTACTTTATCTGACCATGTAACTTTGTACTTTAATACATGGTCGTGTTTTTCATCTGCTTTTAATTCTTTTCTGTTTTCACCAGTTTTTAATCTGTCAGGGGACGTTTTTGGCTTCTGGCAATAGCTCTTAACCAAAATCATTTACTTTCTTTTAATCTGTTTATTATTTTTAGGGTATTAAATGACCAAAGTTGGGAATAGTAAAATATTAATATTTAAATAGTCTGGTATGTCTGATCTGGGAACTATTGTCCTATTTATCTAAGGAAACTCACTCTCAAAATGAGGGTTCCAAGTTTTTTTTTTTTTTTTTTAACTTAGATTCTGATTTTTTTTGTTTGTTTTGCTTTTTTACTATTTTAAATGCCTTATTTTTAAAAAGCAAACTTAAATTGTTCAAATAATGGCTTTGTTCTAACAAATGTAGTCTGAGGAGAAAATGCATGGAGTTGAGGGTTAACAAGTGCAAATTCTTGAGTTAGGTTACCCTAGTAGGTAAAGGGGCCATTTGGTTAAAGTTCTTAGCAGAGAGCACTACAATCTTGCCCATTGTCAGAAGTGTAAACATAAATGAGGTTATTGCCTCTAAGGGAAATGAAGAGGGCAGAGCTCTGTCAGCAGGGGGCGGTGGGGGGGGGGAGTATACATTCAGTCATTCAGCACTTTAAGCAATCTGTGCAAAATTCACTTTCAGTCTTGGTTAGATTTACCTAAAACATTCACTTTCCAGAGCATACTCTTCACTTCTAGCCTCGGTTTCTCAGAATGGTCATTTCATCATCACACAAGTGCTGGGATTCAGTAAAGCTGGCTCTCAGCATGATGTTCCCAGGAAGTCCATTTATCTTTAGTCTCCTTGGGTGAGGTAGAATTTCACAGGATGTGTTTAGTTACTGTTTTCACTTGCTGCCTTAAACATAGGTTTGTCAGGAACTTGAGATAAACTTTATCTTATTTTGGATTTGAGTTCTGTTAAATTACTATCATTGCTAGCATATGGTTCTGACTTTGCTTTTTATATGTTAAATGAGCCTCAGAAGAATGAGGGCAGAAATATACTTAGAATAATTCTACTGGGAACTCTCGAGTGTGTTTATAATTTTGCATGTTTTGTATTGTAATTCATTGTTTCATTTTAACAGCTGATGTAAAATTTCAGTTTCGCTTAGTTTTGGTATAATTGGAATTAAATTCGAAATGAGGCAATAAAGCATTATAATTTAAGAATGTATATTATCACTTCTGTGACTAGGCATTTGTGGAAAGTGTCTACGTGGATTATTTTGCTTTAAGGAATCAACAATTCTACTCTAATATTTTTGCCAAATATAGAATTAAAGCATCCCTTCTATTATAAATTATAAGACAAATGTGTCTTCCTTTTCTATAGTACTATAAATATGAAATGGGTTTTGGAGTATATTTATAAGGTTGATAGGCCTATATGGTCAGCTAGCTTTGTACCAGTCTTGGTCCCGGAAGTGTTAGATGACAGCCTGAGAATGTCAGAACATCTCAGAATCTTCAGTACTTTCCCCTCTCCCCCTAAAAAAAGAAATCTAAGAAAACTCAAATTCATTCCCCTATTTGATGCTAGAAAAAAGTCTCATCTGTTCATATGAAAGAGAACGTATTATAATTTTGTTCTTTTTGGTTAATTTAAAAAAAATAGTTCAGGATTTGAAGATAATTCTAATGTATGTGTGAAAGAGCAATAATGCCTTATTCACAGTCATTTGTAACATCAGATTTTAGTCATTTTTTCTCCTTGGCTAATGAATTAGACCAGTGATGCTAAAGTATGGTCCCCAGATCAGCAGCATCACCTTTATCCACCTGGTGATTCTGATTTATACTAACATTTGAGAAGTACTGGTTTAGATGAAAGGTTCTTTGCTTATGACAAATATATGAATGACCTTCATTTCTAAATTAGAGATTTCTTCTGTAAATTACTTGATTATCAAGTTAAAGCTCTCTTATATGCAACGTTCCTACAGCATAACTAGAAGACCTAGATCTTGAACTTAGGAAAGCTCGTCTATTATTCCTTGAAGGTGTTTTAAAATACTCTGTAGACATAGTTCATTCATTCAATGAATATTTATGAAGTACGACAAAGTCTTTGTCTCTACATTGTTGGGAAGGAGGGAGGAGTGATGAAATAACTATAATTATGAGGAGGTAATAATCACTATAGTGAAAAATAAAGCAAGGTAGGGGGGATATATTCATTTCCTAGGGCTGCTATAACAAATTTCCACAAGCTAGGTGACATAAAACAACAGAAATTTGGAGACTAGAAATTTGAAATCAACAGGTCAACAGGACTGTGCTCCTTCTGAAGGCTCTAGGGAAGAATCCTCTCTTGCTTCTTTCTGCTTCCGGTTGTGGTTGGAAATCCTCGGTGTTCCTTGGCCTTTGTCACTTGGCCTTCTTCCCTGGTTCCTCTTGGCCTAATGGCTCCTTCCTCAGTTTCTCCTTCCTTCCTCTTCTATTTTACTATAGCAACAAGGAGAAACAAAACCATACCCTGCACACTTTGCTTGGAAATTTCCTCAACTAATTTCAAGTTCATCTCTTAACACCCAGTCTTAGAGCATAGTCTAGCAAAGATTTTGTGACTTTACAACAGGAATTGCCTTTTCTCCAGTGTCCAGGAACATGTTTTCTCAGTTCCTTCTGAGAACTCATCAAAAACATCTTTAACATTCATGTATCTCCCAACATCGTGTTCATGATGATACATACATCCTCTAAGATAGGAGAGGATCCCACCATCCTTTTCACTCCTAAGTATCTCCAAAATTATTACCTTCTATATCTGTATTTCTTTAAAAAAATTTTTTTTTGAAGATTTTATTTATTTGACAGAGATGGAACACAAGCAGGGGGAGTGGGAGAGGGAGAAGGAGGCTTCCTGCTGAGCAGGGAGCCCGACACGGGGCTCGATCCCAGGAGCCTGAGATTATGACCCGAGCCAAAGGCAGACGCTCAACACCTGAGCCACCCAGGCGCCCCTATGTCTGTATTTCTAATCAACCATCTTTTCAGAGCAATCTGGGCTATTTCTGTTGAGTAACTCAAGATTCTTCCAGCCTCCACCTCTTACCCAATTCTACAGCTGCTTCACCTTTTTAGGTATTTGTGACAGTAGCACCCCACTGGGGGTGCTAAAATTTCTATCAGTCACACTTATCCATTCCAAGGACTTGACTTCTATGACCCTGGGGGCTGGTGAGTGCAGGCTTGTAGGGCAGGACAGCAAGCTCGGACAGGAACTGATGCTGCATTCTTGAGGTAGAATTCTTTTCCCTCTGGGAGACCTGTTCTGTTCTTAAGACCTTCCAGCTGATTGGATGGGTGAAGTCTGCCCACATCAGGGATAAGCTTCTTCACTGAAAGACGACTGATGAGAGATGCTAACTACAGCAGTAAAATACCTTCACAGCAGCACCTGCGTTAGTGTTTGACTAAATAACTGCTTAGCCAAATTGGCACATAAAACTCACCATCACAGAAGGAAATTGTGGGTTGGAATGGGTTTGGTTGTTACTTTATATTGAGTGGTTGGGATATATGTGCCATTTGGTCAGAGAAGTTATCTAAAGTTTATAAAGTCTTTTTGGTAAGCTTATTTTCCAGTTGTGTTCCTTGGCAGTTTAACAGATCAGTAATCATTTTAAGTTTTTATTTTGTTCTTATTTGATCTTTATCACAAGCTCCTTTTGTGTCCTACCCATTTTAATTTATTGTGTGGTAGAATCCTTTTGTGATATAGCATACTTAACAATTCATTAACTAACCCAATGGAATGAAGGGCACTTAAATGATAAAAGTAACAATATTAGTTGATGAACTCAGATTTGTTTTATAGGCCAGTAGTACTCTGCAGGGAAATTCTTTTTGCCTGAGAATTAAATAGGGACTATTTTAATTAGTGTGCCATCGAGATAAATGGAGCCTTTTAGATTGTACCAGTTTGCATCGTGTTTCCATTATATAAGTGGTTATTTCTAGGTTGCATAACAATCTATGTGGATTTCAACTTTTGCTTAATAAACTCTTATAAGGAAAAGATGAAAAGGTCATTGTCTTTATACTGTTTGTGTTACTACCCTGCACTAAGCTACAATGGTCTACTATGGTATATGGTAGAACGTTTTTTTTTTTTTCCACTCTAAATTTTAAGACTATTCAGTAGTCTTAACCCTTTGATCTCCTATTTCATCTCTTTCTTTTGTTTCTATACCGTGGTTTTACTTTTTAATTTACACAACCTATGTTCCCCATGTAAATACCACTTCTTGCTCAGCTTTTTCTTACCTGGAATAAGGTTTCTTCTCTATGTCAGAGTCCTACTTGTTGCCTCTGAGGGACAGGAAACATTTTGTAGTGGGAAGAGGGGACCATGTCCTCTGGCTCTAATGTTCTGTGACTTTGGCAAATTGAATATACTCTATTATCTCCGCATTGCCTGGCTGCTTCCTGTGACTTCTCAGTGTTTACTCAGAGTGCAGTCCACTCATTTGTATCTGCTTTAAAGTTCTGATCTAACTGTTCTCATATGTTAATGAATGTGTTGTTTTTTTGAGGGTATTTTGGGCTTTGTTTTCAATCAAAAATTTTTAAAAACCAAACTTATTTCCCCTTTGTGAAAACCAATTTGTGACATCATTTTCCTCCTATAATGTTCTCCTTTCTTCCCATCCCACATCCCCCTGCAATTTGGAGCTTTTTTGATGATAGTATAGAACCCTCAGAGCTTTTGAACATTTAATGTGATGTCAAACACTATTTCTCTTACAGAATGTTTGATGTGGGAGGACAGAGATCTGAGCGGAAGAAATGGATTCATTGCTTCGAAGGAGTGACCGCCATCATCTTCTGTGTGGCGCTGAGTGACTATGACCTGGTTCTAGCTGAAGATGAAGAGATGGCAAGTAGAACCACTGTTTGAAATATGAAGGGCTGGAGATGTTGCCAAGAATTTTTAATTCTTGAGTAATTCTTGCTAATGCGTGAATTATTTAAAAGTTCAGGCTCTTTCTTTTTCTCTAGCTCTTCTGTTTATATAATAAAAGGGAAGTTACGCTCACTCAAGAAGCAGGGATGGACCCCCCAAAATAAGAAAAGACTGAGAGTTAATCTCACTTCAACCCTATATGCTTAACTATGCATTTCCGGTATCTGGTTATCTACATAGTGACTGAAAGTAAAGTTAGTTTCCATAATAGTCTAATGCTTATTTTTCTTAATGTTACTTCTGTCAGCTCTGTAATCTTTGATCCAGGTTATATTTTGCTATTGACATGTAATTTTCAGATGTGTTCCAATGTACCATTAATATTTTTAAATAGAAATCTAAAATTCTGTCATTTTAAATTAACATTAGTACAGGTTAGGGAAAAAAAAGTTTAAAAAAGAAATACAGAAGTGACATTTCAAAGATTTATTTGAGAGAGAGAGAGAGAGCATGAGAGCGGGGTGAGGGGCAGAGAGAGAAGCAGGCTCCCTTCTGAGCGGGATGTCCAATGCGGGGCTCAATCCCAGGACTCGAGGACCATGACCCGAACCGAAGGCAGACAGACACCCAACCGACTGAACCACCCCGGCGCCCCAAAATGGCACTTCTGTATTTTTAAAATCAGGCACATACAATTACAGTGCAGTAGGTACACTATACCATCACACATCCATTTTTGTCATTTTGGCTCTATAAAATGTATCCATGTCCTCTTAGAAACCACAGACACTAGAAGGGCAGGAAACAGGATTGGAGGTTTCCTTCCCTAATTCATCATTATCTTTAGAGTGTTGAGCTAATTGTGTTTCAGCTTATTCAGTTTAATTTATTCATCTTTAAAAACCTCTCAATGTCTTTTAATGGAAACTTCGATTCCCTGTATAACAGTGAGGTCTCCAGATGTTTGCACTTGGCATCTCTAGATTGCAGGGTCCTGCAAGCAGGGTGTCCCCGGGCAGAGTGACACATAGTGGACACTCTGAGCACTGGTTGAATGCAAAAAGTGATGAGTGGTGTATACATTCATCTCACCTGTAATCAAGCATACTTGTCCCTGAATGGCAGAAATGTGTTTTTGTGGTATGCTGGTTTTTAGCTGACTAAGCTCTATTTTATTATAATGTTTTTAAAAGTAATGCTTCTCAAAATCCTTGCCCTTGTGACAAATTGATTGTATTCTTTTGTTACAGAATCGAATGCATGAAAGCATGAAGTTGTTCGACAGCATATGTAACAACAAATGGTTTACAGATACATCTATTATACTTTTTCTAAACAAGAAGGATCTCTTCGAAGAAAAAATCAAAAAGAGCCCTCTCACTATATGCTATCCAGAATATGCAGGTATTCTGCTCTCTGTGGATAACTTATCAAGTCATGTATTTCTAGGGAAAGTCACCCTAATGCAAAATTTCAATTATAGATTTGAATCTTTGCCTTAATAATTCTTACCTTTAAGGGAAATTATTAAGCTGCATTCAAGGACAAGTAGTTCCTTGAGGTGTAGCTAAGATGATTGAAAATAGCATAGTCATATGGAAAAGCTGTTAGACAATTTTCTATGTTGACTCATTTAAAATACTGATTTGTTCGTCCATTGACCAGATCTCGTGTCAGGTATGTGTGATGCACAGTAAGATAGGTGTGTGCACACAGTCTAACCTCAAAGACAGATGTACTCATAAAAAAGGCAGTGCAACATGTTACTACAAAGGAACACAAACGGTAATTGTAGGGGATAAATGAAGAAGGAATCCATGAGTTAACTTTTCGGGGGAGTCAGGCAAAGGTTCACAATAAATCCCAGCCCTGGTAATGAGACTGTTAATGGTCCTGTAATCTCCCTGCTGCGGGAGATGGTTCGCACTTTGAAAAGGAGAACCTGAGGTAGAGCCGTGGCTTTCCGTTAATTTACCTGGGTCTCAGTAGCCCATTCGTGAAATCAGAAGTTGAGTTAAAACTTTGCAATCTCCTGGGCTGCTGTTGAAAAGTGGGTGCCAGGAACGGAGACGCTTCTCTCTGCCGCCCAGACACGCACACAACATCTCTCTTATTAAAGCAGAGGGACTTCGTTTTCAATCTGGTTTACATATTGAGTTTCTGAATAAGAAACTATTCCCCCTCTTCTACTTAAATATCCATGTGTTGCCATTTCACCACATTCCATCTGCAACCTGTGATCTTTCAGTGCACTCTCCTTTCATAGTCTTGTTTATTCTCAACGTTTAAATTCCATGGTCGATTCTCATTTCTCTCTAGAGCCTCAAGCTTACGTTTCCAGCTGCTTGTTGAACATGTATGTGTTTTTTAGCATCTGAAACTCAAACTGAACCCATGTGTTTTGTTTTCTCAAATCTATTACCACCCCCCTCACAGGTCTCCATTTGTAAACCAGGTTATATCACCTGTACCTGCCTTTATACATGATGGTTCTAGCGCGTGAAGAAAAGGTAGCACCCTCCCACCACATCCTTGCCAATCTTAATTAAAATCAGATTGAGAAATGTGCTCATGAGTTTATTCATGTATCTTGTAGTTAGACTGCTAAGTGCCAAGAGCTAACTACCCATAATATATACAGCAAGTTGAGCTATGCACTCAGTGCAAGCTGTTTTCCCAAAACATATTTTTAATTGATAGGTTGCATTAACTTCTTTCATTAAGACACAGTTTATTGCTTTAGGATTTCAGAATACCAACCTTATTGTGATTTGATAAACTAAATTTTGATTTGTAAAGCATATGGTGGTCTGCTAGCAATGTGAAATAGTTAAATTAAAATGTAAACTTATTTTGACAAGCTAGAAAAAGTAGAAAAATTCCTAGAAATATACAACCTTCCAAGACTGAGTCATGAAGAAATAGAAAATCTGAACAGACCAGTTACTTCGTAATCATAACCTCCCATAAGTAAGTCCATGACCAAATGGCTTTACTGATGAATCCTACCAACATTTACTGAAGAATTAATACCAGTCCTTCTAAAACTCTTGCAAAAACAATGGAAGAGGAGGGAATACTTCCAGACTCATTTTATGAGGACAGCATTACCCTGATGACATAAAAAACTTCTAGGCCAATATCCCTGATGAACTTTATAAATGCAGAAATCCTCAACAAAATATTAGTGAACAGCATTCAGCATCTATTAAAAGGATCATACACCATGATGTAGTGGGATTTATTCCAGGGACACAAGAGTAGTTTAACATTTCAAATCAACATGATATGCCCCCTTAACAAAATTAAAGATAAAAGCCTTGATTATCTCAAATGCAGAAAAACCCTTTGACAAAATTCAGCATTCATTTATGATAAAAACTCAGCAAAGTGGGTACAGAGGGAATATATGTACCTCGGCATATAAAGGCCATACATTTATAAGCCCATAGTTAACATCATACTTTAACAATGAAAAATTGCAAGCATTTCCACTAAGATCAGGAACAAAACAAGGAATCCCTGTCTTGCCACTTTTATTCAACATAGTATTAGAAGTCCTAGCCAGAGCAGTTAGACAATAAAAGAAAAGGCATCCAAAATGGAAAGAAAGAAGGAATACTGTCACTATGTGCACATGATATTTATATATATATATATATAAATATAAATAAACCTCTAAAGTCTAATCAATGAATTCAGTCAAGTTGCAGGATACACAGTATATACAGAAACATTTTGCATTTCCATACACTAGTAATGAAGTATCAGAAAGAAATTAAGAAAACAGTACTATTTACAATTGCATTAAAAAGAAAAAAATACCTAAGAATAAATTTGAGGGGAGAAAAATCTCTACACTGAAAACCACAAGACCTTGGTGAAAAAAGCAGAAGACCTAAATAAATGGAAAGATGTTCCATGTTCATGGATTGGAAAAATATTGTTAAAATGCCCATACTCCCCAGAGCAATCTGCAGATACAGTGCAATCCCTATCAAAATTCCAGTGGCATTTTTTCCCCCACAGAAATAGTATAAGCAATCCTAAAATTTGTGTGGAACCACAAAAGAACCCAAATAGCCAAAGCAGTCCTGAGAAAGAACAGAGCTAGAGTCTGCATGTTCCTTGATTTTCAACTATATTATAAAGCTATAGTAATCAAAACAGTATGGCATTGGCATAAAAATAGACATATATGAGGAACAGAATAGAGAGCCCAAAAGAAAACCCACACATATATGATCAAAAAATTTACAGCCAAGAACATACAATGAGGAAAATTCTCTTCAATACATTGTGCTGGGAAAACTGGAACACCATGTTATACCATACACAAAAATGAGCTTAAAATGGATCAAAAACTTAAAATGAAGACTCCAAACCATAAAACTCCTGAAAGAAAACAAGCGGTAGCTCCTTGACATTGGTCTTAGTGATGATTTTTTGGATCTGACATCAAAATTAAAGACAACAAAAGCAAAAGATACCCAGGTAGGACCACATCAAACTGTAAAGCTTTTACGCAGCAAAGGAAACCATCAGCAAAATGGGAGAAGATATTTGCAAATTATGTATCTGATAAGGGATTAATATTGAAAACCTATAAAGAACTCTAACTCAATAGCAATAAACACAATCCACTAAAAAATGGGTAGAGGATCTGAATAGACATTTTTCCAAAGAAGACCTACAGATGGCCAGCAGGTCCATGAAGAGGTGCTCACCATCACTAGTCATCAGGGAAATGCAGATCAAAACCACAGTGAGTTATCACCTCACCTGTTAGAATAGGTATTATCAAAAAGGTAACAGGTGCTGGCGAGGATGTAGAGACCTCACCTGTTAGAATAGGTATTATCAAAAAGGTAACAGGTGCTGGCGAGGATGTAGAGCAAAGGGAACCCTCTTGCACCGTTGATGAGAATATAAATTGGTGCAGCCACTGTGGTATAGAGCCCCACAAAAAGTAAAAATTGAAATATCCAGCAATTCCACGTCTGGGAATCTTTCCAAAAAGGATGAAAACACTTAAAAAGATAGCACACCCCCCCTATCAGTTGCAGCAGCATTTACAAAAGCCAAGATATGGAAACTGGTGAAGTCCAGTGGAGGGGAAGCATGCTGGAGTATCACAGGTGGGAGCTGGTGTACAGGGTCCGGCCTGACATGGAGTGAACCACAGCTGTGGAGGAGAGGATGTCAGAATAGCTTTACCAAGTGGGCTGGGTAGCAGGACCTTGAAAGCCAAGCAAATAATTCTGTGTTATTACTGCAAAAGAGTTCACCTTTTTTTTTCCCAAATGGAACATCTTTGAGGTATTCTATATGTACACATAAAATAGATACATACATGCACACTTAGCATAAATGTGAAGCTCACTGAATTTTAAAAAGTGAAAATACAGATCTATTCACCATTCAGATCAAGAATCTGAATATTACCAGGTTCCCAGAAACCCCATCATGCCTCTCAGTCTTAAGTGATCACAACCTCCCCCCCCCACACACACAGTGATTATGACTTCCATCCTCATTGATTAATTTTGATTGTTTTCCATCTTTTTCCAAACAAACATTTGAATCGTACAGTTTTATACTCTTTTGTGTCTGGCTTCATTTGTTCCACAGTATGGTTCTGGAAGTCATTCATGTTGTTGTGCACAGCAATAGTACTTTGATTCTCATTTCTCGTTACTGTATGGCAGCTCATTGTACAGATACACAAGATTTGCCAGTCTATAATCCGTGAACTTTGGGGTTGTTTCCTAAAGTAGACATTGGTTCTGCTATGACTAGTCTTTATAGGTCTTCTGGTGAGCATATGTATGTGGTTCTGTCCAGGGCACACCGAGACAATATTGCTGCATCACAGAATATGCATGTGATTGTCTTTAGATACGGACCACTTCTGGAGTGTTTGTACTCAGAAGTCTTTAACCTCATGGCCGTAAGCCACACTGGAGACCCATGTCCAGTTTTTGAATAAAGAAAAATGGGAAAAGCTGATTAGTGTGTATAGAGAAAAGGGAATAAAAAGTACTGATCAGCATTCAGCCAATATTTCTTGATCAACCACTAGACTAGAAGGGAAATGGCATGCCACCATCAGGGAAGGGAGTTGGCTCGGTGTTGGGATGGAGCATATAAGGGAGAAGAAAAAAGGGAGATCTGGTATTTGAATCTGGCAGGGACAAAGACCCTGGGGAGCATGGAATACCATACTTTTGATTGTGGGTTTTTTTTTTTTTAAAGGCTGACTGACAGTCATGAAAAGGTAATTAACATTGGGTACTTTTCATTTAGAAGAAATCATTTCTCTCATCCCAGAAGGAAAAACACAGTGACAGAATCCACATATTTTGTGTGTATGAAACGGACTTCAGCATTTGCAGGTCCATTTTGCTTAGCCATGTACTCATTTTAACCTTTCGCCTTATGTTTTTCTTGCCTTTGCCCATCTCAGGCTCAAACACGTATGAAGAGGCAGCCGCATACATTCAGTGTCAGTTTGAAGACCTCAATAAAAGAAAGGACACAAAGGAAATATACACCCACTTCACATGTGCCACGGATACTAAGAATGTGCAGTTTGTTTTTGATGCTGTAACAGATGTCATCATAAAAAATAATCTAAAAGATTGTGGTCTCTTCTGAGTCTTGCAGTTAATGGGGAAAAATGCATTTTCAAACCAAATGAGTGCTTATATGTGGATCTCTCTAAACTAGAGTCTTGCAGCAACACAAGAATGTAGTATACGGCAGTGCATCTGGGACCTGACCAGAGTTGTTCTGTTGTGTCTTTTTTTTTTAAACTGAAAGGAACAAGAAGGATCTTTCTTAAATGTGAGAGGTGGTCTTGCAGTGTGAAACTAAGGGCAGTGTTAACGCTCGGCTCTAGTGTATTGATGATTTCTGCGTAAGTGTAAATATGCAAATGTATGTATACATGTATTTATAACTTTAGTTTTCCACACTACTTTTAGGCTTTAAGAGTGGCAACTTAAGATTCTAGCGTGATGGCTTTGGTCATTTCAGAAATATTAAGTACTTTGTACTGAATGACAGACTATTACTGTGTTTGCCAGTTTTAAACAGCTTTATTTATGTTCATGTCCTGTAAATTTTTAAGTATAGTAATTAAAAATAGGAAACATTGCAGTCCTTATCTTGATTATATGTATACTTATAATCCTATTAAAGTTATTTGTATAAACATTGCACAGACTATTTTAATAACACGATTTGTTCTTTAAATTCAGTGTGTTTTATTGAAGTGTTCTTAAGAGGATGAATATACCTGCCTTTGGTTCAGTTATGTAAACATTGTATGCATTTTAATTTTTCTTTTAAGAGTGCATGCTGATCTGATTCTACATTGGATTTGGTTTGAAAAACTAAAATTTCAGATTTCTGAGGATATACTCTCTTAGACTTACTATAAACAATTTTTATTCAGTTGGTTTGTTTTCACTTTGAATTTTAATATTTGGATGGTATTCATGCATTTCCTTAAAGGTGATGCCAGATTAATTTTTATATATTTTAAATAACTACATTTTTATTTATAACTAAGTTTAGGTGGATTATCGAGAGCATTTTGTGGGTAAAAAATATGTCTGCATAATGAATTTTGAGACATTCATTTGTGTATTTCCTTTGGGAAATCCCTTGTACCTAGTATACATGACAGTTCCTTATTTGGAAGATAACAAGAAAGACCTTTCATTTTTCTGCTGCTGGTATAATGCAAGCTTTAAGTTCATATATGTAACTAGTTTCAAATTTAATTATCACAGTATATTAAAATTACTTTCTTCCTTTAGACTATTCAAATTTCCTCCACTTGCTTGAGTTAATATCTTTTTAAATTGTGCTATTATTTCTGAGAATGAAACAGGCAATTACACTTAGAAAATGAGTAGTAGTATTTATAAAGTCAGTGATTGTATGTGTCTTGAAATAAGTCTTACATGTCAGCTCGATATTGAATTTTGATAGTCTTTTCTTTTGATTCCTCACAATGTGTCTCTGTGACCTCATTTCAACAACATGAACAGCATTCCCTACCCTCCTTCTGTTTTGTTTCCTCATCTTGAAGAAGTCCTTCAGTAAGCGTCGTGGATAAGTAGTTTCTAAGTTGAGTTATGTGCTGTCATTTTGTTGAAGTGTAGTTCTTGAAGTGTGTGTGTGTGTGGGGGGGGTAACCACAGACTACATTTTCACCTGTTCTATTTTGGGGATTTGTTTTTCTTCTTTGTAAAGAAATTCAAAATTGTCACTTTCTTAAATTTGTTAGTTTAGATTCTTTATGTGCCTTTCATGAAAGATATGTTTTCATTAATTTTACCGATGGAAGACCTGTAACATCCATATTGTGAAGCTATGTATGAAATTCACCTATACTATGAATAAATTTGAATCATGAGAAATACTGTTTAAAAAGCCACAAAGAAGCACATCTTGGTGACCATCATTGGTGAATTCCTGAACTTTATTCTGTGTAATTGTGTTACTAATAAATCCTAATAAATTCAAATTTTTAAAATTTTACAAACCTGTTGACTAAACACATTTTGCCTGAAGATTTAAGTATCTGTCTAGAATGTCCATTTCTCCTGTATCTTTGCTATCTTTTTGCAATTTCATCTACTGCGGAAGCTTAAGTAAATATTCCGGCCCCAAGTTTTCCTCATGAGTTATGGTGTCATATTTAGGACTGCCTGCTTGATAACCCGCTTCTGAGAAGGTGCCGCCGGCTCTGGGTCCACATGCGCCAAGCTGTATTCCTCATCATTCTACCACTAAACTAGTTCTCACCTCCTGGTGTGGCCACTCAGTACCATCATTGATTCAGCCCTTTAGTGGGGAACTTTTTAGCCACTTAGAACTCTTTTTAGCCCTCATCTCCATCTTGCTCACAATCTACTTTTCCAGTGCCTCATTGGTTTTTTATTTTTCTTTCCATTCCTACGACCACCTACTGAAAGCAGGTTTTTGCTTAACTTGCACAGGAAATAGTTTATTAATTAAATTCTCCACCTCCCATTTCTCCCTTCTCTAATCCAGGCCAGTGATCCTAACAGAATTGCGGTTGTGTTACCTGTGCATTGACCTGCATTGGCTCTCACCTGTCAATAAAATCAAATTTAACTTAGCCTCCTATACAGGGCTCTTCCATCATCTGAGCCCAGTTCCTTTCATGTCCACTCCTCTCCCACACTACATCTTAATAGTATGTTTGTGCATAGCCTGGGTTTTCCTTCAAGCATCTCTCTACATACTATGTGAGATATGTTTAGAACAACGTCCAGGACATGGGAAGTGTTCACTCCTATCTGCTAATGTTTTTATTTATTAGGACTTTTGTTTGTGATATCTTTTTTAGACTCAACTGGCATCTTTAGTCTGCCCTCTTGAGAACTCCATGGTTCTAGGAGAGCTGCCACTCCTAGTCCTCCCTGGCATAGACTCGAGCCTAACCAGTCCTAGTCTCCTGTCACTAGGCATGTGACCCAAAGTGAACCAGTTGTAGTCCCAGTTCTCATCCCTAAGTTTCTAAAAGCTGTTCTGGTTTCTAAAATTCCCTTCATTTCAGTACCCTTCTAAAAGGCTCCTTATATGCTTAATCTAACTCATTCAAATTCAATTACTTACTGAAAAAGTCCTGAATAAAATGCGTATGTTCTTACTTGAATACCAAAGTAACAGTAAGACCAGAAAAGGCTCAGAGAAGTTAATTAACTTGAGCAAGATGAAATCAACAAGGTTTTCAATCTGTGACTTCTGACTTCATGTCTGTTAGAGAATTCTTTTTTTTAAGATTTTATTTATTTATTTGACAGAGACACAGTGAAAGGGAACACGAGCAGAGGGAGTGGGAGAGGGAGAAGCAGGCTTCCCGTGGAGCAGGGAGCCCGATGCTGAGCTCGATCCCAGGATCCCGGGATCATGACCTGAGCTGAAGGCAGATGCTTAACCAACTGAGCCACCCAGGCGCCCCTGTTACAGAACGCTTAAGAATGCTACCTAATTTCCAGAAAATGTATAAGTAGCTTATCCCCACTCTTAACCTTCTGAGTTTATCTGAGCCACAACACTTTTTTTTTAATTAAAAATACATAAGATACAGCAAACCTGGAGGCATCCTGCTGCCTGATCCCAAACTACATTACAAAGTTAGAGTAATCTAAATAGTATGGTATTGACATAAAAATACACAGATTTGAGGAACAGACTAGAGAGCTCAGAAACCTAAAGCATTTATGGTCAATTTGTTTACAACAAAGGGGCCAATAATATACAATGAGGAAAGGACATTCCTCAATAAAGGGTGTTGGGAAAACTGGAAAGCCATATGCAAAAGAATGAAATGGCCACTATCTTAAAACATACACAAAAATTGAATGGATTGAAGACTTGGATCTAAGACATGAAACCCTAAAGCTCCTAAAGAAACATAGTTACCTCCTTAACATCAGTCTTGGCAATCAATTTTTGGATCTGATACCCAAATTAAAGGCAACAAAAGCAAAAATACACAAGTAGGAGTGCAAACTGAAAAGATACTGCGCCGCAAAGGAAATCATCAACAAAATGAAAAGGCAACCTATGGAATGGGAGAATAGATTCACAAATCCTATCTGATAAGGGTTTAATACTGAAAAGATATAAAGAACTCCTATAACTCAATAGTGAAAATCACACAATCCGATTTTTAGAAGGGTAGAGGATATAAATAGGTATTTTCCTAAAGAAGACGTACAGATGGCCAACAAGTCCACGAATGTGCTCAGCATCACCAATGATCAGAAAAAAATGCAAATAAAATCACAATGAGCTATTGCCTCATACCTGTTAGAATGGCCATTACTAAAAAGACAAGAAATAAGAGTTGGTGAGAATGTGGAGAAAAGAGAATGCTTGTGCATTCGCGGTGAGAATGTAAATTGATGCAGCCACTATTGAAAATAGTATGGAAGTTCCTCAAAAAAATTAAAAAATAGGGCTATAATATCATCCAGCAATTTCACTTCTGAAGAAAACAAAGACAGTAATTAAAAAGATTATGTGTGTGTGTGTGTGTTCATTGCAGCATTATTTATAGTAGCCAAGATATGGAAACAATCTAAGTGTCTAGCAACAGATGAATGGATCAATTCCATACACACAATGGAATATTTTTCAGCCATAAAAAGAATGAAATCTTGCCATTTGCAACAACATGGATGGACCTTGAGGGCACTATGCTAAGCAAAATAAGTCAGAGTGAAGGACCGAATACTATATGATCTCACTTATATGTGGATTAAAAAAAAAAGAAGAAAGAAAGAAAGAAAGAAAGAAGCTGGGGCCCCCTGGCTGGCTCAGTCGGTAAGCACCCACCTCCTGGTTTCAGCTCAGGTCATGATCTCATGGGTTATAGGATCCAGCCCTGAAGCAGGCTCCACCCTCAGCAGGGAGTTTGCTTGAGATTCTCTCCCTATGCCCGCCCCCCTGCTCATGCTCTCTCCCCCTTTCTCTCTCTCTCTCCCCCTCTCAAATAAATCTTAAAAAAAAAAAGTTAAAAAAGAAAGAAGCTCATTGATACAGAGAACAGATTGGTGATTGCCAGAACAGGGTGGTGGGCAAAATGAGCAAAAGAAGTTAACGGGTACAAACTTCCAGTTACAAAATACGTCATGGAGATATAATGTACAGCATGACAATGATAGTTAATACGGTATTGCATATTTGAAAGTCTGAGAGAGTAAATCTTTAC
Source organism: Mirounga angustirostris (assembly GCF_029215605.1). Classification (NCBI taxonomy): domain Eukaryota; kingdom Metazoa; phylum Chordata; class Mammalia; order Carnivora; family Phocidae; genus Mirounga; species Mirounga angustirostris. The sequence continues at coordinate 82,209,752 of NW_026991720.1, read as the reverse complement.
AAGAAAAAATTTTGTAACTGTGAGGCGACAGATGTCAACTAAACTTGATCATTTCACAATATATACAAATATCAAGTTATCATGTTGTACACCTGAAACTAATATGTTATATGTCAAATATATCTCAATAAAAACAAATATGATACCTATTATGTCTTATACCCAAGCTATTTATGTTTTAACATCCATTAGATTTGAAGCTATTTAAGAGTATGAACAGTTTTAGATGTTTCACATCATGTATTGTCTGCCAAACCAACCATGGTGCCTTGTGTAAATGAATTTAATTAATAACATCATCAATGTTACAGATGTTACTATTGTCATTGCTCAGTGTCCTGTCGAGCAAGTAGAGAGTGGTGGTGGGGCCTAGTCTGGGATCCAGTCTGGGTTCAAATCCTGGCTCTATTTCTTATTACTTGGGTAACCTTGGGCAATTTATTTAATTTTTATCTGTTTCCTTATCACCTGAAAAAAATAGGGATTAACTAATCAGACCACTAATCATAATGGTTGTCAGTATTTAGTAAGTTCACAATGCCTATTAAGCACTGAGAAGTGGGCCTGGCGTGTGGCAAACAATAAATGTCCCTGTTATTTGATTATAAAGACTATTTAATTTGGCAGTGCCTTTAAAATCATCATCAGTGCTTGACCAGTGGTTGTTGCTATGAGCCTTGGATGAAACGCCTCAGAAACAAAATAACCACCGGGATTCATCTTTACAGTTAAAACTTCTGAGTGTCTCACATTGATACTGGAAGAATGGAACACGTGAAGGAGGACCAAAAATGCATTTAATTCAACTTCAGGATTCGTCTCTTGTTTTCATATAAACAAAAAAGTGAGCGATTTAGGTTACAGTTGATTTGGGAAGTTTTTTTTCTTGTTAGTTGCTTTTCAAAACCCTGTCTTAATAGTTAAAATGCCCTTCTATATCACGAGTTTTATATTTCACAACTCCACTGGCCTGTTTCCCAGGCATTTTTCCCTTAATCAATAGGACTTGCTTTGGTGTCTGCTGTGATTTCTATTATTTACTTGGATTTTTTTAGTTACCTTAAAAGTTGTGAAACACATTTCGTCAAGCACAGGCAGGAGATTGCTGGCAGCATGCAGACTGGGGCTGAAGAGGCCATGACACGTGTGCCATGGGATAAATCTTCTCGAGCACTGTACAGAAGGACAGATGTTTCTGACTTACGGGCTATCTTCCTAAGCTCTGTACCAGCAAACTGCCATTACCAAGACACAGTTGTTCGAATTAAGAATGCATTGATTTACTGACGAAAATTGAGACGGTAGTGTTGAGCAAAGCATGTATAGAAGATCAAGGCCGACTGAACGACTATTTTAGCAGGTGGTAAGTGCCACTTTTAATAAGAGAAGGTGCTGTTTCCTCCTGAATTGCATAGTGCCTCATCTAAAAGGAAGCAGAGGAAGATAGAGAGCAGGACTGTTGATAACCTAAGATTCAAGGCCAAAGAAATTACTCTTCCAGTTGCAGTGGCTATGAAGGGATGCTTAAAATTAATTTTATTCCTGCATATGCTATATATGTATTTCCTATCTTACCAGGATTTTCTTTTTTTTATTAGATCTGTAATTTTGGAGTTCATTTTTACTAAATTGAGAGATGTTTGTACAATTTCAGTATAAAGCTAGTCTTAAAAGTAAGCCATTTGGAAGATTACATATTACCTAGAATTTTATGTTAGGCACTCTTGAATTTTAATTATTTTCTGTGCAACTTCACAGTACAGCTTCAGTCCTTTCCTTACTTCTGAAATCAAAAAGGAGTGAAGTCAAAGCTATTTCCGGACAACTCTGTCCTTAATTTTTATTACATTAAATAGTACTGGTTTCTGATTCAAGATGTAGGAAGACCTTGAGCTCATCTCCTTTCACAGACACACTGAATTTATAGTTACATATGGAACAATTTCCTCTGGAAAAAAAAAACCCACAAAAACAGAACAAAACAACTAAAATCCCAAAAACTAGCTGAGCAACTCCTAAACATTGAGTGAATGAGGGGAAAAAAAACCCCATACTGAAGTGGGTAGGAGAAACGAAGTCACAATCTCACCGTAAAACCCATTCCTAACATGGCTACCCACGACTGGGAAAAATCTCAAAACCCCATGCTTCTTTGTGAACAGCTAAGGGTTTGAACCTGGCATTGAGCACCACAACTTGTAACACCTGCACCTGAGAGATGAACCCCCAAAACGTCCAGCTCTGAAAGCCACAGGGGCTTGCATCCACGAAACCCACAAGACTATAGTGAACTGAGAAAATACTTCTAAAAGGCTCAAGTGCACAGACTCATCCACCCCAGTGCCCGGTGCAGAGGCCACTGACTGAAAAGTGCCCAGACTTTTTTTTTTTCAATATTTCTGTAGTTCTTTTTTTTTTTTTTTTTTTTTAAGATTTTCTTATTTATTTATTTGAGAGAGAGAGAATGAGAGACAGAGAGCATGAGAGGGAGGAGGGTCAGAGGGAGAAGCAGACTCCCTGCCGAGCAGGGAGCCCGATGCGGGCCTCGATCCCGGGACTCCAGGATCATGACCTGAGCCGAAGGCAGTCGCTTAACCAACTGAGCCACCCAGGCGCCCCGAAAAGTGCCCAGACTTTTATGAAAGAGGCTTATTTGCTTATCTTAAAGCATCAGCCTAAGGGCAGGCATCTAATTCCACACACATCTAGAGGTCTACTGAAATCCTCTGGAGATGGAGGCAGGCAGGTGCCATCTTGGCGCTCTCCTTCTGCCTCACTCCAGCTTGCTGTTACCTCCTGCAAAGGAGTTTGTGCCCTCCTCTGGTGCCCTGACTTCTACGGCTGCTGCCCAGAGAACACCTCCAGAACACCTCGCTCTGGTGGCCAGTGGGGCTTATGCTCATGGTTCACGCATGAGAGAAGCAGAAACAGAGTTCTCAACTGGCTACTGCCCCTAGGGCACAGCATGAGGCCACAGACCGAAGCGTCCAGGATTTCTGTGGAAGAAGCCTACTGGTTCTTCATACCTGCAGCCCGAGAGGCTAATGGAACACACATCTCAGGGCCGACTATAAGCCTCTCCAGAGATCTCAGAGGGCTGGCACGGGCTTTGTGCTCTCCCTCTGCTGTGCTCCTGAGTGACAGAGTCTTCCAGAGGGGAGCTTGTACATGTGTCTGGTGTCCTAGTTTCTGCGACTGTCACCCAGGGATGCCCCTTGATTACTGGTCTCTGGTAGCCCAGCAGAGCTTGCTTTCATGGGTTTCGTGGGACGGTATAACACATGGAGAAACAGTTCTTGACTAGTTACCACCCTCCGGGCACGGCACCAACGACAGACTGAAACACAGTCTTTCTGGAAGTGGCCTATTTACTTTTCCTGGAGCTCCAACCTACGAGACAGGCTCCTAATGTGGCACACATCTAGGTGTCTCCTGAACTGCTCTCTAGGGAGAGAGGTCGGCGGGCCGACCATCTTTGCATTCTCTGTCTGTCTCACTCCAGGTCATCAGTATCTCCTGGAAAGGAGCTTACACACTCATTTGGCACCCTAACTATGCCACTGCCACCCAGAGGACACCTCTAGGACACCTGGCTGTGGTGGCCAATGAGACTTCAGACTTGAAGCCCTACAGAACTGTATATATTTTCATACTTTAAAAGCTGCTGCCTGGTTGAACTAATAAATTTAGTAAAGTTGCAGGATACAAAATCAATACACAAAAATCTGTTGCATTTCTATACATTTCTATACACTAATAACAAGCTATGAGAAAGAAACTAAGAAAACAATCTCATCTAAAATTGCATCAAAGAGGATAAAATACCTAGGAATACATTTAACCGAAGAGGCACACTGAACACCATGACACTGATGAGAGACATTGAAGAAGCAAATAGAAAGACTATCCAAAGTAATGTACAGATTCAATGTAATCCCTATCAAAATACCAATATTTTTCACAGAAATAAAACAATCCTAAAATTTGCATGAAACCAAAAAAGACTCCGAATAGTCAAAGCAATCTTAAGAAAGAAGAACAAAGCTGGAGGCATCATGCTCCCTGATTCCCAACTATATTACAAAGCTACAGTAATCAAAGCAGTGTGGTATTGACACGAAAATAGACAAATAGATCTGAGGAACAGAATAGGGAGCCCAGAAATAAACCCATATATATGTCAATTAACATACAATAAAGGAGACAAGAATAGACAATGGATAAAAGACAGTCTCTTTAATAGATAACGTTGGGAAAACTGGACAAAAGGATAAAACTGAACTACCATCTTACACTATACACAACAAGTAACTGAAAATGAATTAAAGACTTGAACATAAGACTGAAACCATACAACTCTTAGAAGAAAACATAGGCAGTAAGTAACTTGACTTTGGCCTTAAATGACTTCTTCAATTTGACAACAAAAGCAAAGGCAACAAAAGTAGAAGTGGACAGATGGGCCTACCTCAAACTAAAGAGCTCTGCCCAGCAAAGGAAACCATCAATGAGATGAAAAGATAATCTACATAATGGAAGAAAATATTTGCAAATATATAAAGAACTCCTACAACTCAATAGCAAAAAATGCCACACAATCCAATTCAACAATGGGCAGAGGATCTGAATAGACATTTTTCCAGAGATGACGTACAGATGGCCAATGGGTCTGTGAAAAGGTGCTCAACATCATTAATCATCAGGGAAATGCAAATCAAAACCACAATGCCTATTATCAAAAAGACAAGAAATAACAAGTGTTGATGGAAGCATTCCAAGCTTCCACCATGGATGAATGGATAAAGAAAATGTGAATGGTATTCTGTAGCCTGTGGAATGTGAACCATCCTGGCAGCAAATTCATTCATCTAATTTGTGCTGGACTCACTTTGTAGCACTCCACTGGAGAATAAAATAGGGTTTTTGTTTGGTTTTGGTGGTTGTTTTTTTTTTTATAACAAAGATAAGTACCTGTCAATATAAGTGACCATTTCTCAAGCAATTAATTCACAAGACAGTTAACCTCTCATGAATAGAATATTTGTGCAGGCATGGGCATACATTTTATTCCACTCTTAAATTCTCTGTTATAGTAGAGTACCAATTAAGTTTAACTGTGGATCTGTTCTTCAAAAGGAAGCTCATCTAAAATCTTATAATTAATGACTAAAGGTAGATGGGAAAACTTGGAACCAATATAAAGTACCCTTTCTTCTAAGACCACCACCTTTAATCTCCTGCACCTAAGGTGCAGATTTAGAAAACATAGTTCCAAACTGAGTCCCTTGAAAAATTTTACTAGTGTCATAAGATTCATTCAAGATCATAAACCTGGGGGCGCCTGGGTGGCGGCCTTCAGCTCAGGTCATGATCCCGGGGTCCTGGGATCGAGCCCGCATCGGGCTCCCTGCTCAGCAGGAAGCCTGCTTCTCCCTCTCCCACTCCCCCTGCTTGTGTTCCCTCTCTCGCTGTCTCTCTGTCAAAATAAATAAAATCTTTAAAAACAAACAAAAACCATAAACCTGTAGTTTTAAATATATTACAGATAATCTGTCTCCTTTAACATCATAAGTATATATACAAATGCAGACATAAGATAATCTACTCAGCGCCTTAGTACCAGGCACTTATGGTGCATTACTAATGCTTTCATTTAGTCCTAGAATAGTCCTGTAAAGTCACTGATCAAAGTTCCATTTTTCAGATAAGGAGACCAATGAAGAAAGGTTAGGTATCTGGTAGAATGTGGACTACTAGTAAGGTGGCAGAGGCAAGATAAAATTCAGGGCTCCAGGCCATTTGTTACCATGTTTTCAAAATCCGGGGGCATAAAGACATTTTTCCTGATTGCCACAAGGTATAGAGCAGCATATCCCAAATGCTGTTGCCTAAGTAGATGTTGATAACTGTGCATGGTGCACACTAGCATGCCAATGGCTATGAGAAGTCCTGCAGGAAAGAAGCCTAGTGTGTTAACACACTGTTTTACAAACATTGGAGCTGTGCCAACCCAGCAGCTATGACCCATGTGTGACTATGGAGCACTTGAAATGTAGCTCTTCCAAATTGAGATGGGCAGCAAGAGTAACACACACACAGGTGTTCAAAGACTCATACAAAAAAGAATGCACATGATAAACTAATATTTTGGATATAATGGGTTAAATTAAATGTGTCTTTAAAATTCGACCTCTTCTTACATTGTTAATGTGGCTACTGGAATATATAAAATAGTCAAGCATCTAGAATTATATTTCTACTTGAAAAGTAAAACACTTTTTTTCTTCCACAACTCGATTTGCATTCCATGGAAAAGTTGCCAAGTTTTTAGAGGAGCATATACCGTAGATAAAAAGCTTAGATGTGAAGACTCTTCCAGTTCTGAAATGCTATGGTTTGATGTAATATGGCCTTTTACTGTGGGCGGGAGGGGGGACTAGCTCATTCTCACTTCAAATATGTCAGCTGTAATAAAAGAGAGCAATACACACTTTAAAATCCATACTCTAAAACTGAATTTTTAAATTAGCTGTGTTGTTATTTTTAGTTCCAATACATGGAGTAGGAGTAGACCCATCAGGGTACCGGAAAATTACTAAGCCCTGGTTTACAAACCCATCTCTTCAGTGTTCTTTAGCCAAATCACAAGATTAGGTTTTTTTTTTTAATGTTGTTGTTGTGTTTTGTTTTTTTAATATGTTTCAATTCCCTTAGCCAAATTCCTTTCTTCCTCCACACCTCCCACAGGACTGGACTGAGGACAGTCATGCATTAAAAAAGCTTCTGAACTTTTTTCGGAAAGAGTAGCTCCCTAGAGCTGTGGAGGAGGACAGGAATTTCATGTTCTGCAGGACTTAAATCATGATAGCATATCAAATATTCCAATGCCTTCAATGCATATTTTGTTTTTTGATAAAGACAAAAGACAGTAATAAAATCACATCTGTTCTCAAAGTTTCAATAAAATCACATCTGTTTATCTATACAATTGAAGCTTTCTAGTTTGTCAAAACTTCCCTCAGGATTTGAGCTTTTTAGTTCAATAGTATCAATCTGAGAAAGGTTATTATACATATGTGCATATTTTAGCTATACTCCTCTTTAGAATATACATGTACAAGTTACTCCATGAGAAATATCACAATTTTCTATGTGGCACAATATGCACCAAATGAAAGTTAGCTATATCAGAATAGGTGAATAAGTTCATTTGTAATTATTGAAATCATCAAGACACTAGGCATTTCAGAACTATGTTTAGGTATATTTTTTTCGGTTTGGAAGAGCCCAAATGATTAAAGCATAGTTGCTCTAACAATTATGGAGAAAAAAACAACCCTATTTTTATATCAACTTAATTGTAATTTGATTAAATCAAATATCTGATAAAGGCATTAAGATTCAAGTAAATTTATATCCCTATTTTTGTATCAAACAATATGTTTGAAAGAATAAATTTTTTTTAATCAAATCATCATGCAAACATGAATACATGTTTTATCTGCATTCTGGTAATTCCATGTGTTTCTATCCTTTATATCACTGAATCAGTAAAGTGAACTTACTTTACCTAAATACACCATGGTTCAGATTGGAAGCAGTACTTTTCCATAGAGAAACAGCTGTATCAATCCTAAGGCCTAATATCTCAGAGTCTGACTTCATCTTTTAGGCCTATTTTTTGTTGCTGTAACTGTTTGTTCGTTTTTGTTTTTTTCTTAAGTGTGTGGATAATCAAAATCACAGTTATTCTGTTTACTAAGTGGCAGCAGACTTCACTCATCTGGCTGGCAATCCCAGCCCAGGGTTGTATCTCAACATGATTTTCTCAAATTTGACAAAAGATTTTATCTAATAAGCCATATAAATGTTCCTTATTTTCTAAAGAAATGTTATTTTTCTTGAACCTTGGGCAAAAAATGCCTTTTGTTTCGTTATTGTCAAGGGCAATTGGAAAGCATTTACCAGTTAAGGAAAATATAGCTGCCAGTTCCACTCACAGATACTATGGTTAAGCAACTTAAAAATTCAGGAGAGATGTCACTAAGATGATGACATAGGTCATTCCTGACTTGTTCCTCCTCACAAGAAGACCTAAAATCTATTTACATATAAGACAACTTTGAGAGAATCCTAGAACACAGGGCTGAGACTGAAGCACCCTGCTCTATAACAGAGACCAACAGACAACACAGTAGAAGGATAAGAGGAATGACTACACACTGATCACATTGCCCCTCTCCCACACTGGCTAAAAACTATGCAGAGAGGTCTACCCTGTGCCTATGGTCCTTCCAGTCGGGAAAGAGAGTCCAGGGTAGACATCCAGCTCCCCCAGCCTTGGGGGGTAACTTCCTGGGAGCTCCCACTCCAGTCCTGTCCCACAGAGACTGTGGCAGAATCTTTGGGGCTTGGCCACTGGGAATCTGATTGGGATGGAGAATGGAGGGAGAGACTTGCAATAACCAATGTTTGGATCTTGAGAGACTAAGTTCATACATGTGGGGCCTGAGTTGTAGTCCCAACCAGCAGCTTTGCTAATCTGCTGAGCCAAGGCAGTGGTGTAATCTGACCAGGGAACCTGAAAGGTCTGCCTGATTTGGGTCTTCAGATAAAGACCTTGCTGGCCCTAGAGCTGAGTCATAGCCCAGCCCACAGCTGAGTGTAGCTCCTGGAACTGTTTTAGCAGAAAGCCTGGCCGAAAACATCTCAAATGTTATATAGCCTAACAATACTTGAGCAGAGTCCAGCAGGTAGACCTGATTGTCCACAGAGCAAATCCAGTGGCCCTGGTCAGCCAGAGAACTTGGGGCATGGGTCAACTTGAGTAGACCACAAAGAGCCTTTCTGACCTTGGAACCAGTTTTCCCACTCTGCCCAGGCAGGAAAAGTAATCTGTAGCCTCACTCATAGCCAATACAGCCTTCAGCCCACTCAACCACTGAATGTCAGTATTGCACACAGAAGCTGCACAGTCCACCCAACATCCATGCTTAACTGGTACTTGAACAGAAAGCACAGACCAGGGCTTTCCCCCATCTGCAGAACAAAACCAGTGGCCCCAATACCAGGGAATTTAGTACATAGTCTTGCATGATTCAGGTTCCCAAACAATGAGCCATGCAGGCCCTTGGGAACTTGTTCTGCTGCCCCACCAGGGCAGAGAAGCTAATTTGTATCCCCACCTACTATTCAGTATAGTTCCCAATCCTGACCATCTAGTAAACCTGACTGGAGAGCCCAAGAAATTGTGGAGACTGTCCTGCAGCCTTGCTTGGGCAGGGAACAAAGCCAGAGGTTTTATTCAACTCTTCTCAGCCAGTAGTAGCCCTGCCTCCCCGACCTCAGAGTGTGGGCAGTGGCCTCACTTATAAATAGACACTGATAGCAAGCTCCACCTCCCCAAGGACTTTATAAGTGGACACATCCGGATAAACTGAGCCAACTGGTGGAGAATTGTCTCTGCCATAATGAATCTGTAAAGTCTGGACGAAGAGATGGCTTACTCAAATGTACTGATACCAACATAAGGAATCAAGGATCATGAAAAATCACATAAACATGAAAATACCAAAGAAACTAATAAAGCTTTAATAACTAACCCTAAAGAAATAGATATCTGTGAACTATCAGACAAGGAATTCAAAATAATCTTAAAGAAGTTTCGTGAACTATAAGAACACACAGACAACTAAATGAAATTAGGAAAACAATGGATGAACAAAAGGAGAAATTCAACAAAATAGAAACCATCAAAGAAGAAAAAAGAAGCCAAACAGAAATCCTAGAGCTAAAAAGTACCATGACTTAACTGAAGAACTGAATAGAGAACATCAAAAGGAGACTTGACCATGAAGGAAGAAAGAATTGGTGACCTCAAAGACAGAACATTTGAAATCTTCCAGTTAGAAGGTCAAAAAGAAAACAGAATGAAACAGAGCAAAGAAAGCCTACAGGACTTATAGGACACAATCAAAAGAAACAATATCTGCATTATGGGAATTCTGGAAGGAAAGAGCATGAGAAAGAGACAAAAAGCGTATTTAAAGCAATAATGGCTGAAACCTACTTGAACCTGGGAAGAGAAATGGACATCCAGATTCATGAGGCCCAAAGGACCCCCAATAGGTTGAACCTTAATAGGGCTACACCAAGACACAGTATAACTGAATTGTCAAAAGACAAAGACAAAGAAAGAATTTTGAAAGCAGCAAGAAAGAGACAAGTTACCTATAAAGGAACCCCCATAAGAGTATTGATGTATTTCTCAACAGAAACTGTTAGGTCAGGAGAGAATGAGATGATATATTTAAAATTTTAAAGGGAAAAAAAAAAACAAAAATCTGTCAACCAAGAATTCTATAGCTGGTGAAGATGTTCTTCAGAAATGAAGGAGAGATAGACTCTGAGGGAGTTCATCACCACTAAATCTGCCTTATAAGAAATGCTAAAGGGAGTTCTTTGAGTAGAAGTAGAAGGATACTGACTAACATCATAAAAATAGAAGAAAGTAGTATAAACTCACGGTATTAATAAGTATATAGTCATAATTAGATTGTGCATTATGGTAATGGTGGTGCATAATTCACTTACAACTCCAGTTTAAAAATTGAAAAAGATAAAAATAGTCATAGCTACAATAACCTGTTACTGGATTCACAACATAAAAATATGAATATAGTAATGTCAATAATAACTTAATTGTAAGGGGGAAGAGAAGTAAAAGTGTAAAGTTTAGGAATGTTATCAAAATCAAATTATCAGTTTAAAATAGAGTGTTATAATTTTAAGATATTTTATATAAGCCTCATGATAGCCACAAGGCAAAAACCTGTAGCAATTACACAAAAGAACCTGATAAAGTAATTAAAGCATACTGATACCCAAGAGACCTGAAAACACAAAAAAAGACAGCAGGACAAGAAATAAGAAACAACAAATCTACAACAGATCCAGAAAAGCCAGAAAACTGTTAACAAAATGGCAATTCTAGGAATTCCTTAACCTATTTACTTCAAACACAAATGGATTAAATTCTCTAATCAAAAGACACAGAATGTTTGAATGGATAAAAAGCAAGATCCAATTATATGCTGCCTACAAGAGAGCACTTTAGCCTGAAAGACACATACTTAGAGTGAAGGATCCTGATACTAAAGCCAGAAAATGACATCACTAGGAAGAAAAAACAAACTACAGTCCACTATCACTGATGAATACAGATGCAAAAATTATCAATAAAATACTAGCAAACCCAATTCAGTAGCACATTTAAAGAATTACTCATCACAATCAAGTGGAATTTATCCCTGGGATACAAGGATTGTTCAACACACACACATCAATCAATGTGATACATCCCATTAATAGAATAAAAGAAAAGAGTCATATGATTATTTCAGATGCAGAAAGGGCATTTGATAAAAATTTAACATCCATTCATTATAAAAACTTTTAACAAATTAGGTGTAAAATAAATGTGTCTCAACATAATAAAAGCTATATGTTACAAGCCCACAGCTAACATTATACTTAATGGTGAAAGGCTAAAATCTTTTCTCTAAGATTAGGAACAAGACAAGTATACCCACTCTCCATTCCCAACCAACATAGTACTAGAAATCCTAGCCAGAGCAACTAGGCAAGAAAAGGAAATAAGAGGCATCAGAATTGGAAAAGAAGTAGTAAAACTGTCTCTATTTGTAGATGACATGATTTTATATATAGAAAATCCTAAAAGACTGCACCAAAAAACTGTTAGATTTAATTAACAAGTTCCATAAAGTTGCAGAATACAAAATTAACATGCAAATAGTAGCATTTTTATATACTAGCAAATTATTTGAAAAATAAGAAAATAATCCCATTTATACTAGCATCAGAAGCAATAAAATACTTAGGAATAAATTTAACCACAGACATAAAAGATCACTCCACTGAAAACTATCAGACATTGATGAAAGAAATCAAAGAAGACACAAATAAATGGAAAGGAATCCTGTGTTCATAGATCAAACAGTATTAATTCTATTAAAATGACCATATTGCCCAAAGCCATCTATAGATTTAATGCAATCCCTCTCAAGATTACAGTGGTATTTTTTACAGAAGTAGAAAAAAAAAAAACAAAAAACAAAATTTTTCTGGAATCCCAAAGACCCCAAAGAGCCAAAGCAATCCTGACAAAGAACAAAACAGGAGGCATCACACTTCCTGATTTCAAGCTATATTATGTAGCTACAGTAATCAAAATGACATGTACTGGCATAAAAACAGACATAGATCTAAGGAACAGAATAGGGAGCCCAGAAATAAACACATGGATATAAAGACAACTAATACCTGACATGAGAGCCAAGAATACTCCATAAAAATAGTCTTGTCAATAAATTATTCATATGTAAAAGAATGAAACTAGACTATCTTATACTACTCATAAAAATTAACTCATGATGGAATGAAGACTTAAATATAAGATCTGAAACCATAAAACTTTCAGAAGAAAACATTGACAGTAAGCTCCTTGACATCAATGTTAGTAATGATTTTTTTTAATATGACACCTAATGCACAAGCAACAAAATAAAAAAAAATTAACAAGTGGAACTACAACAAACTAAAAAGTTTCTGCAAAGCAAAAATATCCATCAACAAAATGAAAATACAACTTACATAATAGGAAAACATATTTGCAAACCATAAACTGATAAAGGGATGATAACCGAACTATATCAAGAACTCATAAAACTCATTAACAACCCCCCCAAATAATCCTATTAATGGGCAAAGGACCTGAATAGACTTTTTTTTCAAAGAAGATACATAAATGATCAACAGGTACATGAAAAGGGGCTCAACATTACTAATCACGAGGGAAAGACAAATTAAAACCACTATGAGATCTTATACCAGTTAGAACGGCTATCTTCAAGAAGAAGACATAGGGGCGCCTGGGTGGCTCAGTTGGTTAAGCAACTGCCTTCGGCTCAGGTCATGATCCTGGAGTCCCGGGATCGAGTCCCGCATCGGGCTCCCTGCTCGGCAGGGAGCCTGCTTCTGCCTCTGACCCTCCCCCCTCTCATGTGCTCTCTCTCATTCTGTCTCAAATAAATAAATAAAATCTTTAAAAAAAAAAAAAAAAAAAAAAAAAAAAAAGAAGAAGACATAAATGCTGGCAAGAGGTTTTGCCTTTCACCAAAGGCAAAAAGGTAACCTTTGTGCACTGTTGGTGGGACTGTAAATTTTTACTATGAAAAACAATATAGAGTTTTCTCAACAATTAAATATTGAACTACCATATGATCTGGCAATTCTACTTCTGGAAATATATCTGAAGGAAATGAAAACACTATGTGAAAGAAATGTCTGGACCCCCATGTTCATAGCAGTATTATTTACAATACCTAAGACATGGAATCAACCTAAGCGTCCACCAATGGATGAATGGATAAAGACAACACCGTGGGCAAGCTCACGTGCGTGAGTACACATACACACACACACACACAATGCAGTGGCGTATTATTCAACCATAAAAAAGAAAGAAGTCTTGCCATTTGTGATATAACCTTGAGGTTATGATTAGTGAAATAAGTCAGAGGGAAAAAAAAGGTTAGAGAAAGGCAAATACCATGTGATCTCACTTAGATGTAGAATCTTAAAAAAGAAAAAAAGAAAAACATCCAACCAAACTCTTTGAAAAACAGATCAGCCTTGTTACTAGAGATGAGCGGGAAGGAAAGGGGAATTAGATGTAGGTGGTCAAAAGGTAGAAACTTCCAGTTATAAGATAAATAATTACTGGGGATTTAATGTGCAACATAATGACTATAGTCAACACTGCTGTATGCTATATTTGATAGTTGTTAAGAGAGTAGATCCTGAGACTTCTCACCACAAAGAAAAAAAAAGTTTTAATTTAAAAAAATATGAAATGATGGATATTACTGTGTTAATCATTTCACAATATAGGTAAGTTGAATCATGATGTATGCTTTTACAGTGCTGTATGTCACTTATATCTTAATCAACTGGAAAATAAAATAAAAATGTGTATGTTCTTTCTAGTGACTTCTATTTCCCCAAGTTAATTCTTTTTTTTTTTTTAATTTTATTTATTTATTCATGAGAGACAGAGAGAGAGAGAGAGGCAGAGGGAGAAGCAGGCTCCCAAGGAGCAGGGAGCCCAATGCGGGACTCGATCCCAGGACCCTGAGATCATGACCTGAGCCGAAGGCAGACGCTTAACCATCTGAGCCACCCAGGCGCCCTCCCCAAGTTAATTCTAATAATTTCAATTGACATCTTAAAATATCAAGGGCAACATTTTGTATGGATAGCTATTTTAATTTGCCATAGAGGTTTATTTAAAAAATTTTTTTTTAAGATTTTATTTATTTGAGAGAGAGAGTGAGAGTGAGAGAGAGAGAGAGAGCATGAGCAGGGTGAGGAGCAGAGGGAAAAGCAGACTCCCCGCTGAGCAGGGAGCCCGACGTGGGGCTTGATCCTGGGACTCCAGGATCATGACCTGAGCCGAAGGCAGACGCTTAACCAACTGAGCCACCCAGGCGCCCCATGTCATAGAGGTTTAGATAGAACACAAACTATTATATTGCAATTGTTTGTTTCCTAAACCTTTTTTCCATTAACAATTAGAATTAGGGGTGTAATTGTGCTAAATTCTATGTCCTTTACTTTTCAAATGACTACATATACTGTGTCGGTGAAAAGTCCTACTTGGGGAGGCAAGAGTGATAGAGAAGCCGGCTTGTCTAAAACTGCATCCTGGTTCTGCCAGCTCCCACTGTATGACCTTGAGCATATTACTCAGCCTCTCTCTGCCTCAATAGTGGGTCTATAAACTGAGGATAACATCAGTGCCATCCTCCACAGTTGTTGCAAGGGCTGAGTTACTACATGTGATGCACACAATGTGTACAACACATAGCGAGTACGATGGGACTTTTAGCTATTATAATGATCATGATGCTGATGGTCATGAGGATGCTAATGGTAACGATGATGACAAATATATCATGCCGAATAGAGAAAGAGGAAAACCTCCCTTATCTCTGGCAGAAGGAGAAAGGAAATGGGATGGCGGGGGTGGCGGGGAGCAGTGGGACAGACAAGTATTTAACTGTAATTCAAAAGCAAGCTGCGATGAGCACTGTGGTGGAAATATAAGCAGGGTGACCACCTGTCCCAGGACAGTTCCAGTTTATCCCTGTTTTCCCAGCATAGTTATTAATTTCACCCATTGCACCTTCAGAACTGACCTATGGTCACTTTAAATAAAAGCATCCTGGTAGAAGAGGCCAGGGGATGGACTCCAGGCCTTGTGGAGGAAAGACATTTGAACTGATCCATGAAGAACAGTTCGAAAATGAAAGCCATTTTTCTGTTGCTTGCCAGGTTTCTCCTAAAAGGGACCTGAGGTAAGGGAAAGCTAAGTTTTCCTTGCATTTTCAGCAGAGCAGAAAACAGGAAAAAAAAAAAAAATCGAAACAAGACTGTATTGGTTTCCTCCTGCTGCAGCAAACTACCACCAGATTAGTGGCTTTACGCAATACAAACTGTTCTCCTACAATTTTGGAGTCAGAAGTCTAACATGGGTCCACGGGACTGCATGTCACCTGGAGGCTCTAGGGGAGAATCTATTTGCTTGCCTTTGAAGCTTCTGAAAGTTGCCTGTTTTTCTTGCCTCACAGGCCCCTTGCTCCCTGTAGCCCAACCTCTCCTCTCTGACCTTGGCTTCCATCTAAATATTTTGACCCTCCTGCCTCCCTAAGGACCCTTGTGATTACATTGGGCCCACCTGGGTAAGCTAGGCTACTCTCTCCCATGCTAAGATCCTTAACATAATCACATCTGCAAAGTTCCCTACACTGTATAATGTATCCACTGATTCCAGGGATTGCATCATAGACATCTGTGGGGAGCCATTATTCTGCCTACAACAGGGACTTGTTTTCATTGCTTTGGTGTCAAGAGCATAGTACTTGGAGCCAAATACCATCCTATTAAAAATGAAAGGTTCAATATTTTAGCAACCTCAGGCACACAGCTAAGTCAGCTAACTACAATTTCCCAAAGTAGAATTAGGAACTCATTTACTGAGAAAATAGGGCTCTAAACTTCAGTGTGACTTTTAGATTTATGTTTAAACTAGGAGAATACCAGGGTAGGAAATCTTCATTGTATGAGAATAATAGACAATGAAAAATGCTTTTGACGTGAATCCTTTTAAAATAGGAAGAAAAATAAGTAATAAATAATGATAAAGTTGACTGGATGTGTTCCTGAGAGATGAAATGTAAGATACTGAAAAAAAATACATAGCTTATATTTAACAAAATTTAGATTACATTTCAATTGTGGTCTAATTTGTTGAACAAAGAGTATATACTTTTGGTATAGTAGTTTTCCAAATAAATAAATGAATGTGATAGAATCTGACTACCTTCATATTTGGCTTTTACAGAATGAGGGGTATTTTGAAGAATATTAGAGGGATTACCATATTTCTCAAGCATCTCTCTTACTTCACCTTTGAATAATTCATTTTATCATTCTTATAATTATTTTTCTTTATTTGTTAACACTTCTTATTCTGCCGGACTATCCTTTCTATATCAGATTTGATTATAGTATTTTTCCATCATTATTTTCATCAATTGTGTTAATTCTCAGATTCTCAATGGCATTGGTAATTGGACTTCACAG
This sequence comes from Mirounga angustirostris, assembly GCF_029215605.1. Lineage (NCBI taxonomy): Eukaryota > Metazoa > Chordata > Mammalia > Carnivora > Phocidae > Mirounga > Mirounga angustirostris. The sequence continues at coordinate 82,193,027 of NW_026991720.1, read as the reverse complement.
TTGATTTGAGTACATTTGCTAGAACTTCAGGTAATAAAAGGCAAAAACAATAATTAAAAGCCTGGATGGGTGAAGGTGTTGCTGTCCTATGATGCACTGTGCTCCTATTAACAGAAGAGGGATGTTTGAGCAGGGGCCAGCTAAATCAGAAGTTCTAAGTCAGGGGCGCCTGGGTGGCTCAGTTGGTTGGGCGACTGCCTTCAGCTCAGGTCATGATCCTGGAGACCCGGGATCGAGTCCCACATCAGGCTCCCTGCTTGGCGGGGAGTCTGCTTCTCCCTCTGACCCTCCCCCCTCTCATGCTCTCTCTCTCAAATAAATAAATAAAATCTTTAAAAAAAAAAGTTCTAAGTCAATTTTTTTTATGACAGGACTTCTCCTTCCCTATACAATATTTTTTACTTTTAATAGCTTTCAAATAATAAAACCCAGTGGGCACCTGGGTGGCTCAGTTGGTTAAGCAACTGCCTTCGGCTCAGGTCATGATCCTGGAGTCCAGGTTCGAGTCCCGCATCGGGCTCCCTGCTCAGCGAGGAGCCTGCTTCTCCCTCTGACCCTCCCCCCTCTCATGTACTCTCTCTCATTCTCGCTCTCTCAAGTGAATAAATAAATCTTTAAAAAAATAAAATAAAAAATAAATAAAACCCAGGTAACTAATCCAGGCCTTTACCTGAGTAGAGCCATAACAATTTGAAAAATATTTTGGGGGCTAAAAGAATCACATTAAATTTGCCTTAAAATTGTATTCCTTATGTTACTGTTAAGTGCATTTAGAAGAGAGGGATTTCTAATAATGTATTTTTCTTTTTTTTAAAGATTTTATTTATTTATTTGAGACAGAGAGAATGAGAGAGACAGAGAGCACATGAGAGGGGGGAGGGTCAGAGGGAGAAGCAGACTCCCCTCCGAGCAGGGAGCCTGATGCGGGACTCCATCCCGGGACTCTAGGATCATGACCTGAGCCGAAGGCAGTCGCTTAACCAACTGAGCCACCCAGGCGCCCTAATAATGTATTTTTCTAACATATAAGCTCCATGAGGACAGTAATTAGGTCTATATTTTTCACGATTGTGTTCCCAGCAGTAAGATAGTACCTAATATACAGCAGACACTCATTCAGTACTGGGGGGGGGGGGGGGAAGCATGATGTTAGTTTTAAAGGTGATTACGTTGAGAAAATATTCACTAAACTGCAGTATTTACCATAGAGAATTTGCTATCTACCTGTCAACAAAGAATCCACTGTAGAAAGTAGGAGAATTCAATTAAAATATTTTATTATCAATATTTCATGTAGAAAAAGTATAATATTTAACTTTTCGTTTTACTATGAAAACAGTATTGATCATAATTCAAACTCGGTATTTCCCATAATTTCTCCACAGAACATAGTATTATTCAAGAAAGACAGGTAGAAAAAAAGGAATTTTTTTGGTCACATTTGGAAATGAATAGCATCCTAGATCCTCCCCTTAGAGTTTTAAAGACACTGGTAAGTCCGGACACAAAACAAAACTTCTTTATGTTTGCTATACTTAGCGAGTAAGGACGGCTCTGTCCCGCTCAAACACCGACAGGGACAAAATGAGTATATTCAGAACAGTATTTGGGGAAGTATTTCTGTCTTTTTCTCACCCCATCTCTTCTCTATTAACTATGTGCTTTAAGAATCTGGCAAGTAGAGAACGAAGGTAAAAAAAAAAAAAAAAAAAGAAAAGAAAAAAGGAACGGGAAAGGAGGTGAAGAAAGAGAGGAGAAAAGCAGGGAAGGAACAAATGTTGAACAAACGTAGAGCAGATGGCTACACGGGAGGCTACAGGCCTGAGTCATGGTCTCCTGGAGGGGAGAGACCTTGAGGTTAAGTTCCAGGAGAAGACGTGAGTGGTCATCGTTCACAGGAAGGCTCTTGTGTAAGGAGGCTCTCCCAGGGTCTCATGATCTGGTCACAAGTATCCGTGGTTGTTTGCAGAGCACAGCTAGGGAGGAGTTGGTATTCGGGCTTTCCTGGCTCAGAAAGCCCCGGAGGTTCTTGTGCAAATGATTCTTCACCTCTGTAGAATTTTGCAAGCCAGGGAGTCAAGAGGGAGCCGAGAAGATGTTCTGACTGGACTTGCTCTTCTAGAGCTACAGAGCCCACTTAATTGATCCTTCAAGATTTTTTAAATTATGAAATTCTATCTGTGTTTGTATGTAGATAGGTGTGCACAAAACAGGGAATAGATGTATGGTTTGAAGAAGAATAAAACAGATACTTGGGTTGTATTACATAAAGTTAGTATCTTTGGAGCGAGCCCCCATAGGGCTCTAAAGACCCCAGCTCTCTCCATCCTCTCCAGAGCTAACCGGGATCCTGAAGTTGATATTTAGCAACCTTTTGTTACTTTATTAACTTAGCACACATGTACATAGTCTTTATATATTGCTCAGTTTTTCATATTTTTGAAAGGGTATAGGATATATGGCCTCAAATTGCATGTGTTCTTTTAGGACTTGCCTTTGTTGGTGGTGCTCAACCTTGTTTGTGAGCTTTATGCATGTTGACATGTGTAGCTCTTGTTCATTTTCATTGAATTTTAATCCATTGTATGATCATGTCAATTTATGTAGTCATTCTTCACTGCTAAACTTTTAAAAAAATATTTGTCAGAGAGAGAGAGAGAGACAGAGAGCACAAGCAGGGGGAGTGGGAGAGGGAGAAGCAGGCTTCCCGCGGAGCAGGGAGCCCGATGCGGGGCTCGATCCCAGGACCCCGGGATCACGACCTGAGCTGAAGGCGGACGCTTAACCAACGGAGCCACCCAGGCACCCCTCATTGCTAAACGTTTTGATCATTTTCCCTTCTTTCATCAATACTGCCATGAACATGCTCATCTTGAGCTGAGACTTAGGAAGTAGAAGTAGAGAGTACAAGCATAGTCACATCTCAAAGCAGAATTATCTAGTATAAGCAGTCACATCTTGAACTCTGCTAAATGTGAAATTGTTTTTCAAGGTGGGTGTAGCAATTTGTACTCCTACCGGCATTTTATAAAACTTGCAGTTTATTCACATCCCCAGGAACACTTGGTATTGTTCGACTTGTAGCTAATTTGCAGCAAGGCAGCAAAATGTACTCCATGATCAGCTGCTGGGAGGCAGAGCTTGTGGAATTTTGAGTTTACCCTCAAAGAACATCCCCGTGGCTCCAGCTTCCTTGTGAGGCGGGGTGAGGTCAGACCCAGCCACTCTGGTATACGGTGACCTGTTTTGGAAACAGTGTCTGTGAAAATAAATGTTTACCTCAGATCTATATCCTTGAAGCTGAAAACTGGTCACCACTCCATCCTGGGCAGGAATCTGGAGCTGCAAGGGCACTTCTGAAGGAGGTGGCAAGCAGCATCTCACAGTGTGAGATGCCCGTGACCAAACCAGTGGTGACTGTGGGCCAGTCTGACCCTACAGGCCTCTCTCCCTGTGTGGTATATGGAAGCAGAACTAATTTCCTTTGTATGGAGTAAGCCCTTTGGTTCTTCAACAATTCAATGTGGGGTTGGGGTGGGAGCATAGCAGGACATGTCAAAAAGGGAAAGAGAGGAACTTATGCTATAGAAGGAAACTTGAAAACTCAACTAACTGGAAAGTAAGAAGTGTGATTGTATTTATATTGCAAGCAAGTGAAACAGGTGAGGCTAAATTCATACCACTTGGTGATACAAAACGCTAATCTCTTCTCCCCTATTTTATACTAAGTCTGATTTAAACTTCTCTGTCAAGGTGCACCATAATCCATCCTTCTTATAATTAGCCAGGCTTATTTCTTGAAATTGATCTTATACTTATCATATTGTATGCTGTATACACTTAATGCATACTTTTAAGTAACCTTGATAATATATAAATTGGTCACTATTTTTATATATAGATTTTTGTTTTGAGCTCACATAGTTCAGAAAATAATTGATCAATTAGTTTCCTGAGGGATGGAGGGAATCTCTCTGCAACACCCCCTCTTTTTTCTCTCAAATTTCTTGCAGTGAAAAATTTACTGATATTTTTAAGCTGATGTTTCTCAAATTGTTTCAATCTATCAACAATTATTTCTGCAAGCTAGCTCTCAAAAAAAATCTTTTGAGATTTACAAAGTAGGTTAGCATAATAAACATTCTGAATGTGCCTGCACTAAAGAAAACTGCTTAATTTAACCTAGTAGCTCCCAAACGTTTCTGGCCAGAGAACAGTTTTATAGGACAGATTTGTTAAAATCTTTTAAGTCTATTGCTTGAGGAACAAAGTATGGGAAATACTAATGAAGAGATGTGGACTTCCTTTAAAAGACAATGGCATCTCTGAAATGTTTTGCCAAAAGACAGTATTTTCATGGAAGATGGAAAGAAAAGGGTTCAAGTGTCAGGCTGATATAGGAACAAGACCATTTACCTGGGAGCTCAGCCGTCTGGACCCTAGGTTGATCACCACAGTTAATGCACAACTTTCACTCTGACTCTATATTACCTTTTTGTTTTTTCTTTGGTGTATTTCTTGTTTATTTTTAATTTGCTACTTGGTTGTGCTGCCTGTCTTTAGGTTGTTTTAAATTCATTTTTTCATTTACTTAATAAAAGTTTCTTGAAAACATTATGTGTAGGCTCTGTGTTAGATGGAGGAATAAAAATTTAATGATAAATATATGAATACCTTTAATTTTCCAGTCCCCTGGGAATTTGAGGTAAGTAAGCAAGCTATATACCAAAGTACCATAAAGCAGATTCTAAGGAACCTCAGAGTGTTATCCCAAGCTTCAATGATCAGTTAAGTTTTCTTGGAAGACATCATATCAAAGACTTGGATGAATGGGTGATGGTGAGGTGACCACCTGTCAGGGAGCATTGTTCCAAGTAGAGAGAATAGCATGTCATCTGCTGATAGGAGGAGAGAGAAAACATGCTGGGTTCAAACTAACAGACTAAACATTTAGTATGGCTGCTGCATAGGAGGAATTGGGGGAGGAGAATAGTGGATAGAGGAAGCAAGAACTTAGACACAGCCTAGCAAGCCATTTTTAAGAGTTTGGACATGATCTACTCATGGAATGGAAGAATAAATATTGTTAAAATGTCTATACTACCCAAAGCGGTCTACATATTTAATGAAATCCCTATCAAAATACTGACAGCATTTTTCACAGAATTAGAACAAACAATCCTAAAGTTAGTATGCAACCACAAAAGACCCAGAATAGGCAAAGTAATCTTGAAAAAAGAAAGACAAAATTGGAGGTATCACAATTCCAGACTTCAAGTGATATTACGAAGCTGTAGTAATCAAAACAATATGGCACTGGCATTAAAAATAGACACATCGGTCAATAGAACAGAAGAGAAAACCCAAAAATAAACCCAAAATTTTATAGTCAATTAATCTTCAACAAAGGAGAAAAGAATATACAATGGGAAAAAGACAGTCTCTTCAACAAATGGTGTTGGGAAAACTGGACAGCCACATGCAAAAGAATCAAACTAGACCACTTTCTTACACCATACACAAAAATAAACTCAAAATGGATTAAAGACCTAAATGCTAGATATGAAACCATAAATATCCTTAGAGAGAGCACAGGTATAAGTTTCTCTAACATCAGCCCTAGCAACATTTTTCTAGACAGATCTCCTGAGGCAAGAGAAATAAAAGCAAAAATGAAGAATTGGGATTACATCAAAATAAAAAGCTTCTACACAGTGAAGTAAACAATCAACAGAACTAAAAGGCAACCTACAAAATGGGATAAAATATTTTCAGATGACATATCTAATAAAGGGCTAGTATCCAAAATATATAAAGAACTTCTACAACTCAACACTCAAAAAAATAATCCAACTAAAATGGGCAGAAAACACGAACGGACATTTCTCCAAAGAAGACATCCATGGCCAACAGGCACATGAAAACATGCTTAACATCACTCATCATCAGGGAAATGCAAATCAAAACTACAACTAGAGATCACCTCACATCTGTCAGAATGGCTAAAATAAAAAACACAAGAAATAAGTGTTGGTGAGGATGTGGAGAAAGAGGAACACTTTTGCTCTATTTGTGGGAATGCAAACTGGTACAGCCAAATTATGAAGGAGCCCAAGTGTCCGCTGATAGATGAATGGATAAAGAATATATATATATACATATATATGTGTGTATATATATTATATAGATATATTCTATATATAACATTTTTCTTATTATATATTATAAAGTATATAGTCATATATATGGTATTATATATGGTATATATGTATATATATACACAATGGGATATTATTCAGCCATAAAAAAGAGTGAAATCTTACCATTTGCAACAACATGGATAGAGCTGGAGAATATAATACTAAGCAAAATAAGTCCGAGAAAGACAAATACCATATTATTTCACTTATATGTGGAATTTAAGAAATAAAACAAAGGGGAGAAAAAGGGAGAGAGAGGGAGAGATAAACCAAGAAACAGACTCTTAACTGACTGATGGTTACCAGAGGGAAGGGGGTAGGGGTCCGGGGAAAATAGGTGAAGGGGATTAAGCGAGTACATTTATCATGATGAGCACTGAGTAATGTATACAGCTGTTGAATCACTATATTGTACACCTGAAACTAATATAACACTGTATGTTAACTACACTGGAATTAAAATAAAAAACAATATGAAAAAGAGTTTGGACATGATCAGATTTGTTTTAGAAAGATAATGTTGACTATACCGTAGAGAATGGATCAAAAAGGGTTAAGACGAAAAGCAAGGACAGCTGGCTAGTTTTTAAGTCAAACATAAAAGTTCCCCCAAATAGGAACAACTCATGTAAGATACTCTGGCAGCTGATCCATGCTCTCCTCAGCTTGCTGTACCTTCAGCTAATGGGGTCCTGAGGAAAAGCAAGGAAGTAGGGTCAACAGAAAAGGGCAGCAGGAATAACCCCGCATTAATCAATGCTGCAGATAGAGCCCGTGCTTGACCCGAGAGTGAGAAGGCATAACTCATAACAGCGTCTCTCAGTCTTGCTCCTCATTAGAACCACCAGAGAACTTTTGAAAATGCTGACGCTAAGGCTGAGATTCTGATTCAATTGCTCTGGATTGGGGTCTTGGAAACATTCTCGAGTGGGATCAGTAGGCAGGACTGAGATTCAGTGAGAACCAATGAGTCTACCCAGAAATTCAGACCTATCTTAGTTTTGTTAACTTATGTTCCATAGTCTAAGATAGTTGTTCTCAAACTGTAATAGGCACCAGAATTTCATGGGGGAGCTTATCAAAACTCAGACAGATGGGATCTACTCTCAGAGTTTCTGATTCAGTAGGTGGGGAGAACCTGGATTTGTAACAAGTATGAAGGTGTTGCTGGCCCAGAGACCAGACTTTGAGAACCACTTTTCTTAGGCAATCATTTTGGAAATGAGATTTTTAAAAAGGGTTTTGTTTGTTTTTGTTTTTTTTTGTGGAGGAACTAAGTTTTATTATTTTGTTCTTTTATTAATTTATATGTATGTGGAATCTTTTAGAATAAAGTCTTACACATAGTAAAGAATTTTCAGAGTAATTTATAAAAAATACAAATTTTAAAATAAGTTTGGCATGTTTTGTACAGACTATATATTTTCTTGCATCAGTATTATTTTTAACAGTAACAATGAAATCTACTCAAAGGCCAAAAACATAATCATCATTATAGACTTTTATTTCTAAAAATGTACTGATATTAAACATCACAGGAACTATACATATAAAAGTAAAGCCATCAAAATAAAGTGAAATGATGCAAATTTGAAACTAAGGAACTGACTTCTCAATTAGGAAAAAAATCTGGCTACACAGATGGATCCTGAACTGAGCCATGAAGGAAAATACACTTGGCTTTATTGGACCATGACCATTGGCCATGGCTTTGCCCTTACCTTGTCATTAACTCTTAACACTTTACCAGACTGGGATATTCCAGAAATAAGGTGACTCAAATTAGCTTTGGGAAACATCTTAACTGACACAAAAAGCCCCCAAAACAGCACCTTTTTTTTTCTTAAAATTTTAATTTAAATTCTAGTTAATATAGAGTGTAATACTGGTTTCAGGAGAATAGTGATTCACCACTTACATACAACACCCAGTGCTCATCACAAGTGCCCTCCTTATACCCATCACCCATTTAGTGCATCCCTCCACCCACCTCCCCTGCAGCAACCCTCAGTGTGTTCTCTATCTTTAAGAGTCTCTTATGGTTTGCTTCCCTCTCTTTTTTTTCCCTTCCCCTATGTTCATCTCAAACCAACACTTTTTACCTATCATTTCAGATTAAGTCACCAAACATGAGAATTTTTTTTAAAGATTTTGTTTATTTGTTGAGAGAGAGAGCACACACGCAAGTGGGGAAGGGGCAGAGGGAGAGCGAATCTCAAACAGACTTCCCGCTGAATACAAAGCCCTACTCAGGGCTCAATCTCACCACCTTGAGATCATGACCTGAGCAAAAATCAAGAGTCAGATGCTTAACTGACTGAGCCACCCAAGCACCCCTAAACAACATTAGAATTTTTAATCAATTTTGGATGGTTGCTCGATTTTACCTTTACCCAAATTTTTACTGATAAACCTTCCTTTAATAAGATGGTCCCTGCACACACTAAAATTCCATTACAAAAGAAATAATGTGGTTTCTGCAATCTCACAGTTGTCACTCCCATGCCTTTAAGAACTCTTAATTTATCTAGAGCAATTTCTGCATTTCAGGGCAATAGAAAATTATGTTAAGATACGTTAAAATTATAGGCAAAGAAAACTGAAGCCTCTGTAAGCCCACAGAAAGACTTTCATTTTTTCAAATCATGCAAAAGATGTTTTCAGTAACCATTTGTGTCAGAAGTAATTTGTGGGGTACCTACTCACCACTGAAGAAACATTTGCTAAATACCAGTGCAAGACATGGTGCTAGATACTTCACATAGGTTTAGTTTCACTATAAGCATATAGATTGTTCATCATTACTTAGGCACAGGCTACAAAGACACGTTTTAACTCAAAACAATAAAAAGCCTACATGGTTAAACATTTATTCATGTCAGTCATTAATAGAATATTAGTATAGAATATATATATATATATTTATTTATTTTAAGATTTTATTTGACAGAGAGAGAGAGAGAGAGCACAAGTAGGCAGAGTGGCAGGCAGATGGAGAGGGAGAAGCAGGCTCTCCGCTGGGCAGGGAGCCGGATGTGGGGCTCGACCCCAAGACCCCAGGATCATGACCTGAGCTGAAGGCAGCCGCTTAACGGACTGAGCCACCCAGGTGCCCCTAGAATATATATATTTTTAAATATTTGAGAGAGCGATCATGTGCATGAGTATGCACAAGTGTGCAGGGGAGGGGCATAGAATCCTCCAGCAGACACACCGCTGAGTGCGGAGTCCTACTCGGGGCTCAATCCCTTGACCCTTATATCATGACCTGAGCTGAAATCAAGAGCTGAATGCTTAACTGACTGAGCCACTCAGGCACCCCAGTATGGGTTATATTTTTAGAACAAAAAAATATTTACTATTAAAATTATACAAGAAATAAAACAATGTTTTGGATATTACTGATTTTTTTTTGATGTTTAAAGTATACAATATTTTCGTTTCGAAGTATAATCTAATTCAGTAATTTCATAAGATTGTCCAAGAATGTGATCATTATCTTAAATATTTTGAGAAAAAAAGAAAAACAAGTTTGTGAGAAATGGATCAAAGTATGAACAAATATTTAGAACATTCTTCTCTTTCCCCTTTGTTTTGTGCCAACAAGGGCAATAAAACTAAAATATTTTCCTCTAGCTAATACAATAAATGATGCGGTCAAGCAGGACGCCCAAGGGAAACCATATCACATTATTTATGGTTCTTTGAAGTGGCTGTGTGGATAGGTTGGTAAGACACAATCTAATCATTTCACTTTAGAGTAGGAGAAATTAGAGACAATCTCTTTCCACACCCTCACTGACCCATGAAGAAACGGAAGCCCAGAGCTCACACCAGGACTCCAAAGATGGCCCTCTGTCCTATTTGCCCTTGGAGCATAGAGAGCGCAGCCGGTGGTAAGCTCTGGTGTGGTCTGTGTAAACCATGGAACAACTGGTTGGTGGCTTTCAAATGTTTGTGTGTTGCTGTATTTGCTAACCTGCCCCAGGCCCAGAGATGCGATTCCCTAGGTCTGAATGGAGCCCAGTATCTGCAGTTTCAACAGGGATGGTGAGATCACTGGGCTGAGGCAGGTCAGTCTCGGTTGGAACTGAGAAAGGCAGAAGTGTAGAACGGAAAGTTTCCAAAAGGGGTTTTATGCTGAACGAGCACACTTTTTTCCAAGCAAGTGACAGCTTTTTCATCAAAACTTAATGGCTTCGGGCGCCTGGGTGACTCAGTTGGTTAGGCGACTGCCTTCGGCTCAGGTCATGATCCTGGAGTCCCGGGATCGAGTCCCGCATCGGGCTCCCTGCTCAGCCTGCTTCTCCCTCTGCCCCTCCACCCCACTCGCGTGCTCTTGCTCTTTCTCTCAAGTAAATACATAAAATCTTAAAAAAAAAAAAAAAAAACAACCCACGGACTTTTGCTCCCTTAGTGGGACATAATTTGCATTGTTACCCAATCTTTGCTCCCTGAATTACAGTTCTAAGACCCCAAATAAATGCTTTTGTTTTATTTCAGTTCTGCCTCTTTTCTCAATCAACAGGTGTATAAAATCCACCAGGGGACTCCGTAAGACACTTACCTCCATAGCTTCTGAGCGTGTAGGACTGCAGTGTGGTCCAAGAATTTTCATTGCTTCAAGTCTCCAGATGATGCTGATGATGCTGTGAAAACCATTGGGCTGGGTCCTGCTGTGCAAGGCGAGGCAAGAAAAATGCCCAGAGGCAGCTGTAGGATCTCTGCCGAAACCCAGACATCCGCCCACCGCTGCCCGAGGAGCAGTAACAGGGCCTCTGCTGCTTTTCTTGCCTCCAAGCCTCAAGCAGGTGTTTCTGATTCGTGGAACCTAAAGTGGAAGCTCCTGGTAGAGCTTCTAGACAACGAAGTTCCCAAGCTTCTAGCTGTTACAATGGGTGGGTGCAGCCCCAGGGACGGGGAGGAGGACAGGGGAGAGATGAGGGGAAGCTAGAAGGGGAGAAATTGCGTTCCACTGCTAACAGAAAAGGTGGCAGAGATGTGCAGATAAGTTTTCATAGTCATTTGTTCCAAACTATAAAGGTCCCTTATCCCTGCCCATATTCAAAATATAAAGGGATCTAAGGTCCCTTATCCCTGCCCATATTCAAAATATAAAGGGATCCGAGGTTCTAGGAAAAGGATGAGAGTAAGACTCTAAAAGAGAGAAATTTCAAGGTTGAGGTGACCAGAAGACCAGCCTGCTCAATGTGACTAATAATATGCATGCGATCCTGAGGCTTACCTAGCAAGACCAAAAAGTCATGTGACCAGTGAAAGAAGTCTTTGCTCTGTTGGTGTGCCCCCAAATGCAGAATCCCACTTGGACATTGGAAACTATCCTTTTATCCTTTATGTGCAAGTGAGCTATTAATACGGGGAGTAGGCTTTGGAAGCAAAGACCAAGAGATCACAAGAAGGGCCACAAATCTGTGTTGGGAGAACAGAATTTTGCACAGAGAAAGGCATACTTTAAGTGAGGGAAAAGAAGACTGAGAGGTGTTCTAAATACACAGAAGTGGGTCTCACATTCCCTAGGCAAGTGAAGGTACTAAGACGCAATAATAAAAATGAAACTAAGAAAGGAACTTTAGGGTCAAAGAAATCAATGAATGTTAAAGGTGTAACCGTAGGGAAAACAGCCACCAAGGCAATAAGCATTGCGTTAGAAATAAGAGTTTGGTGAATAGAAAGAAGCCAATCACTAAGTTGTAGTTAGCTTGTCTGACTTCCACCAGATCTGCCTCTGTACAGGCACCATTTTAAAATCAGGCATCAAAACAGAGAATACTCCTGGTATGAAAGATCCGGTTTCATAAAATGACACGCAACAGGGACATTGAAGCGGTCACAGAATCAGGGAGCCCGAGATCATAAGATAATCACATTAGCATAGAGCCAAACTTTCAAACGCTATGTTCTCTTCAATTTTCTCTTGAATCCTATTTTTATATTAGTTATATTTTGCAGAGATGAAAAAGTAATATTCTTTGCTCTCAGTAAATGAAACACCCCACGTTGCCGCAATATCTAAACACATTTTAGGTCCCGTGGGCACATTTAGAAATGCTTAGATAGAAGAAATCACAAAGATAATAAACACAGAGTAAATTAAACATAATTTAACTTGTATTAATACTTAAGACCTCTTTATGGGAAAAAATGTACATTGGAAGGAAAGAGTGTCTATGATAGATTGAATGAACAAAGCAAATGCAGCCTTATATGTATGCTTAGAGTCACATTTAGTAAAATTAAAAAAAATAAACACATTAAACAGATAAGTGGGCATATCTGATAGACATTAAACTAGATGAGATGAGACAGGCAAAGGAGAAAGGAGGACTTACAGTTTAGATTACAGACTTAGTTCCACTCAAGTATTATGAGCCTTTTGTTTTATAAACATAAAAGATTTATCATTTAAATATCAAAATTCTGAATTTAGGAAAGCTGATTACTTGCACATTTCATGACTTCCCTGGCTTTAGATATCTTCTCAGCATTTTATACGAGAAACCAATGAAGTGACATTTGCTGAGTTGTAAGGAAGATAATTTGTTTCACAAAAATGTGATACTAATTTAAGGCATCAGACATTCTCCAGTGAGCAAGTACCCAAGAAATATATAACTCATGGACTCCTCAGTACATACAGAAATTCATTAATCAAAAGTCACTGTGTAAAACACCAGTTATGAATCTATAATCCATTGGAACACAGAATTCATACTAAAATAATGTAGAATCTGATTTCAGAAAAGAACACAAAAGTTGCAATTCAGGAAGTAAAAGCTGCATAACAAAAATAGTAATTTTTCTCTAAAAGACCAAACCAAAAATCTGCAGTGTGCCCCTGAAATGGGAGACTAGAAGTGGGAGAACACACACGTGCAAAGATGACCTCATCTTTCATGTAAGGAGCGTAGCGAATGTTATGATGTGCTTGCCCAGGCCCCCCAGAACCAGCACTTACCTTCTTGCCACTGGGAGTGCTGCCTGGTCCACAGCCTGTTGGGGGAACGTCATCAAGAAGATGTGACCGTCAGCTGACCTGTGAGCTGGACGTGGGTGATCAGAGACCCTGCACCCCCTCCTCTGTCTTTGGCACATGGGTTCTGCTTGCCTTTCCCACTTCGAGAGCCTTCTCCAAAGACAAAGTCTTGAGACAGTGATGTGGTGTTGAGAACAGTTAGTGGTACCCGGGACTGATCCCAGTTAAGGCCTCTGTATAAACTTTTAAGATGTGGCCGGCAGATACGAGGATCGATTTATCTTACTGCCTCCCAAGACAAGCCTCCTATGTAAGTTCCCTTTGCTTATTAAAACTGCCACCTACCAACTTGGAGTGGCCTGTATTTTTCTTTGCTCTCTCCCTGCCCTCTGAGTACAGGGGCTGGTTTCACATCACACCTGGGAAGCTCCCGAGGAACCCACGAACCAACACAGCTCTCAGCGCTCAGCTCTCTGCAGGATTTGCACCATGTGAAAATGTGAATCACCTGGCTTAATTAAGGCCATTCTCCCTTTAGGACAACCAGCATCGGTAACTGGTCATCTGGGGGTCCCCTGCCACAGCTCTGAAGGATCGGGTGAGCTTTAGAGTAACCTGTGGGCGGCTAAGGACTTGACTGTGATTGTGTAACAACCCACCTTCCCGATGTCCCCAAACATGTTTTCTTCTCCCCTCTCCCAAATCTTCCCACGCCCAAATCTCCACCTCGGAGGACAGTATAGTAGGTTCCAGCTAATAAGGTTAAAAAGAATAAATAAGCTCTAAATTATTGAAAAGAGAAGAACTGCTTTCTGAAAAACCCTAAAGAAAATTAAAAAATGCAGGGCACCTGGGTGGCTCAGTCTGTTAAGCGTCTGCTTCGGCTGAGGTCATGATCCCAGGGTCCTGAGATTGAACCCGACATCAGTCTCCCTACTCAGCGGAGAGCCTGCTTCTCCCTCTCCCTCTGCCCCTCCCCCCCATTTGTGCTCTCATTCTTGTGTGCTCTCTCTCTCTCTAATAAATAAAATCTTAAAAAAAAAGAAAATTAAAAAATGCAAAAACTCATAAAAATTCCATGAAGTGACCAAAACAAGATCAGTACAATGAAATCTATAGCCCTCCCCACCTCAACAAGCAAATATTTGAATACGTAATGAAAAATTTCTGGATAGCAACAAAAAGATAAAACATCTTGGAAATCAACCCCAAAGTAAAGTAAAGCACATGGTATATATGAAATAAATTTTGAAATTAAAAAAAAAAGAGGGCAATGAGGAGGAAGGATTTTTCCTTTTCCTATCAGTTATCAAAATGTTATATAAAACTAGAGTGATTTTATTAATTTAATATTGGATGACAAAGAAGTTATGCAGAAGAGTGTGAAGTCAGGCTCGTGAACATATAAGGATTTAGTTTGTGATAAAAGTAGCAATTTATATAAGTGGGAAGAGAATAGTGTTGAAATGAGTGACTAACTATTTGGAAAACACTGGGTGAGATTTACAAACCATACTGTACACTAAAATACGGTTAAGGCTTAGCTTTTCACTCAAACCTTTGATTCCATTCTTCCTTTCACCCTGTCACCTCATTCCATTCCTTTTCCTCACCTTTTTCTGTATGCTCCACCTCTTCCTTTCTTTTCCATCAACAATCAAGCATACTTTCCTATCTTAAACAACCAACCGACCAATTAAACTAAAGAGAAACTCTCAGCCCAACTTGCTTCTTCCAGCTACTACCATGTTTCTTGCCTTCTTGAAAGAACTCTGCTGTTACTGACTTCGCTTCCCCTCTACTTTTCTTACACAGCGCCCCATGTCTTACACTGGGTCTCTGGAACCAGAGAATTCTGCAACCAGAGAATTCTGGAAAGAAGGGTTTTCAGGATATGCTCTCAGGAGATGTGCTAGGAAGGAAGTGGAGAAGTCAGAATTAAGCAGATGGACAAGGTGACCCAGAGTGTAGCTCCTACTGAGTGCTCAGGTGATCGTGTGAGGGAGCACTAGAATTCTTCCTGTTGAAACAAGGGCACCAGGCCTTTCAATCACAGCACAGTCACTGGCCTGGGCGGCCTTGTGCATGACAGTCCCCTGCCCCTGAGGGCAACTGCCCATGGCAGGGGGTGATTCCTGGCTGAAGAATGGAGTATTTGGCCTTCCAGAAGGGACTGAGTGTAGCAAGATGGTATCCACTACATCTACTCTTTGAGGGGCTTACAACCACTTGCTTCTTAAGTGATTTCTCCCCGTCAGGGAAAAGCTTGGCCAGGATTCTGGTTAGCCTGGTTTCCTGGGGCAAATTAGGAGACAAGTGTTGGTGGAATGAACTAGAGCCCCTATGGCTCCCCCTGATCTCAAAACTACGACGGGTGCTCATCTTCTCCCTCCTCCACCACCCATTTTAGTTGCCCTTTCCCTCAGCCAACAGCTCCGCCGGTGGAGGCAATTTGCCTGGTTGGCTGACTCAGCATCATTCCTGAAGGATTGGAGCCCCTGGTTACGTGCCACTCCCAGGTTGCAGCTGCTCTACTTTTCTATATATCATTAAAGCTGGACAAGGCATTGCCAACAGATGTCCCTGAGAATCACTGGAGGGTCAAACATAGTCCTCCCTCCCCGCATTACATAACACTGTCCTGCCTCACCTGATCAATCACCCCTGCAGGGATAATAGCTCATTTTCTTCCCTGCTTGTGTCTTGGCATGAGGATCCCGGAAGACTGGGTTGCAGCGGCAGTCTAAAGCCTCATGGTACGGTTACTGGGAACCAGAATCTCTAATCTAAAACTATATGTGAGGAAAACTCAAATTCCTTCCAAGTGGGTCATTGTGAGTGATGGCAATCAGAGCCACTCCTAATTAACTCTACCATTCCCAAGCCCCAAATTCTACCTCTGTGGACAGAGCTCCATACAATAAGTGCTGATTTAAGGTCGATCTGACATGCGGGAAGATGGCACCTTTCTCACAGGGTATCCTCCCCAAGCTGGCATCTCAGCTACACCTGGAAGCGGCCAACCCATGTCTATCAGGCTGACTGGTTCTGAGTTGTGCAGTAACATGACAGGACCAGCAAAACCCTTGTTCTTGTGCAGGACCAGGACTAGATAAGGCAAGTGAGGACTTTGGGTGCAACATTTAAGGGAACCACTCAACTGGGGTGCCTAGGTGGCTCAGTCAGTTAAATGTCCCACGCTTGCTTTTGGCTCTGTTCATGATCTCAGGGTTCTGAGATAGGTCAGTGTTGGACTCCACACTGGGCGTGGAGCCTGCTTAAGAGTCTCTCTTTCCCTCTCCCTCTCCCTCTGTCCCACCCTGCCTTCTCTCTCTCCCTCTCTAAAAAAAGGAAGAAAAGAAAAAAAGAAAAAAAGAAAGGGAACCACTCAACCTCAGGGCACTCATCTCAGGCAACGTCTCTTTCCTACAGAATGGCTGATCAGATCAAAAATCTCTTCTCACCAATTTCTTCTTAGGCCAGCCCTGTAGTACAGAAACAAACATTTTTGGCTTGCCCCTACCATACTAGCCGACCCATCCATTAATCATGCTCTCTTTTTCTCTTCTAGAGAAACCATAAAGGACTTTCCTTGAGGCAGTAAGAGTGATCTGAGCAAGAAGTGCCAGACAATAGCGGCAAATGACTAGGTATCTGAGCCTCGTGTTCATCCTGTTTACTGGTGCTTTCTGGCTCTGTTCATGCTCAGGTCCAGATGTACCACTTCTGTCTTACCATGGATTTCTGCTGGGCCTTCCCCTGCTTATGACTTGGTGATTACAGTTCATGAAGGAAACAGGTCACTTAGTCACTTGATGTTCTAGGATCAGATGCTCTCTCCTATTGCCCTTGTAAGATCCACACAGTGTCCATTTTCACTACAGATAACACTAGGACTAGAGCGTCCCAGATTGTATGGCCCAAATGACAGACTGTAGCATACCCTGGTCTTGTTCTTCCTTGCAAAGCTCTTTTCTGTTCTTGTCTCCACTCAAAAATGGCAATTTTCCATATCACCTGATTAAATGGATTCAAGCAATATTTGCAGTTACAGAATTCTAGAAGTTCTACCAAATGTTGTGATTTTTAAATATGTTATGGGAGATGTAAGATGCAATAAGTTTATTTTGGAGAAGATGGGCCTTTTGCCAGTACATATTGTTCCCATCCTGCAGCTCCCTTAGTGTCTCATTCTTCTCTTCCCTTAGAAGGCCCAGCATCTATCACTGAGCTGTGCTTGGATTTGGCCCTTTGTCTGGTAGCCTCCAGGGGAAATAGGAGTAAGGGCTAAAGAGAGAAAGCACTGTATTGTGAGGCTCCTGCCTCATTTGAGTCCTCAGCGTGATCTTCAAGCAAAGGGACAGCCACTATCTTTTAGTAATAGGGAATGGGCCATGTCTTCAGGTCCAGTGGTTTCATGGGACTCTGGGAGTTCAAGGCTCTCAGCAGCATCTGCTCTTTTCCTCTCAGCCCACCGTGTATGGAAGAGCTTTCAGAGCTGAGACTTCAACCTGTTTGAAATTTTCCTACTGTTACAAATAAATTCTGACTTCCAAGATTCTTATAAAGTTTACCAGCCTCTTTATTATCTGACCACTCTTACTTTTGAAAGCTCATTTCTCATCACTCATTAAGCTCTTTTTTAATTTACTACTACAGTCTTTAACTAGACAATTATTTCTCAGCTCTGGAGTTTCAGTTAATACTCACTGTTGAGGAAATGCTATCAAAGATAAGTGATATAACATAGTATGTTGGTTAATAGAAAATGTCCTGAAGTCAGGCTTCCTTAGGTCAGAGGCTTCATTTTGTACTGGCTGTGAATCCTTGGACAGGTTACAAATCTCTTTATGGTCAGTTTCCTCTCCTATAAAATGAGTACAGGTGTTCTTCTTCATAGTATTGTGAGAATTAAGTAAGATGACACGTGTAAAATATTTATAATATGTGAGGCATATAAGACTGAATAAATGCTATTTTAAATTTTTTTCTAAGTTCTATAGCTATTTCTGCTAAACTTCACATACAGTACTGCAATCGCTTATTTTTTCCTTTACATTCTTCCCAGGATTATAAGTTCCTGGGGAGCCTAATATATAATCTCTTCTAATCACAGAATCTAGTAATAATTATATAAATTTGTACAGAATGCAACGGCGATGCTATGAGGACATCTAAATCATTCTGAGGAGTTAGGGAGTGTTCAGGGAAGGAAGGCATGAAAACTTGAGTTCAGTTGTGAAGAATAAACAGGAGAAATCCAAGGAGAGAATCCAAGAAGAGGGAAAAGAGCAATCTCTGAATAGAAGACAGGATTGGTGAGGGCTCGCATGCAGTAAAAGATATTAGAAAAGTCACTCATAAGACAAGGGCAAAGGGCAAGCAGGGAGGTGGTGGGGGGTGAGGCCAGTGACTGGTATTCAGCAGGTGATTATATGAGTAGAGCCTTTGTTTTTAGGCACCCCATAAACCTCTCAGTTCACTGTGAACGTGGGTAGTAGAGGGTCCTTTGGAAGCAAAGATTGGGTTTCTCAACATCCTGGCTGGCTGGAGACTTAGAATTGTATTTAATCTGATGGAAAGAAAATAAGAAATGTTACTTTTTTCTCTGTGTTTCTGTCTAGGGGTAAAGTCACATCTGTTGTAGCTTTTCAGTGAAGCATCAGCTACCTTGCCTTGGGTTTTAAGTTAAATTGGACCTGACGTAGGGATGATAATGGTGAATAATACTTCTTCAAGAAGGTGTATGGTAAAATATAGGATAGAGGAGTACTCTAATCACTAGGGAGTAATAGGGAACCAAGGGCAAGCTTTTTGATCAAGACGGGTGGGGTGTGTGAGTGTTTGAATGTGGTACAAAGAGGAAACCAGCAATGGATGATGAATCACAGTTTCTGAGGAGCACAAAGCAACAGAATCTAAAGGACAGGAGGGAGAATTAGCCTTGAATGAGGAAAGAGGGTGTGAAGAGATACTTCTTCCACTATGACAAGAGGAAAACAGAAGAAAGGGTACAAGTTAAAGTTATTTTTACATGGGGAATAGGAACTATAAGTACCTGGGAGAATGAGGTAGACAGTAGTGGAGTGATGCTCTTCGTGAAGAAGGTAAAAATTCAGAAAATCTCCTGAAGGGGAAAGAGAAATGAGTTGACTGGGGAAACTTAAGATTATATCTGGGCAGAATTGAGGGCAGATGTAATATATTGGCAAAGCATGCATCTTAAAGAGATTTTGTTAGAGGGTAGATGATTTGAAATAGGAATGGAAAGCGAGAATATCATGGTGTCATCTCTTACTGACTTTAACCATACCACATTAACACTATCTACTTATCTACCTAATAGCCAGGCTGTAAAATTTACAAAGACAGTGACCATGTCCTTTTATATTTTGGTTTCCGCAGTCCTAGAACAGTGTCTTCCACATAGTAAGTGCTCAAAGGAACTGATCTTTTGGGAGATCTGCTTGCAAAGAGAACATTCTGCTTAAAAAACAAAACAAAACAAAAGGTTGAGAGTACATTTTGAAATAGGGGTTTCAGGATACAAAATGGAAAAGATGTGATAAGAAAAGTAAGTTGTGGGGGCTTAGGAAGGGAGGAAGGAGGACAGAGCAAAGCTACAACAGAAATAGGTGTAGGAGATGGGGTGCCTGGGTGGTTCGGTCGGTTAAGCATCCGCCTTCGGCTCAGGTCATGATCTCAGGGTCCTGGGATCGAGCCCCGCATCGGGCTTTCTGCTTGGAGGGGAGCCTGCTGCTCCCTCTCCCTCTGCCTGCTGCTCCCCCTGCTTGTGCTCTCTCCCTCTCTCTAATAAATAAATAAAATCTTAAAAAAAATTAAAAAACATACGGGAGGGGGAGAGGGGTCGGCATTGGAGATAGTTGTTAAGTAGGAGGAGGACGAGAAGCCAAGTGAAATGAAATGTCGTAATGCTGAAATTCTGGCCTCAAATTGTTTCCACACTAAAGCAGTTAAAGACTCTTTTGAGCTGTTTAATGTTAGATTTTATGTTTGTTTGGGGCTTGTCATTGTCAGCAATGTGCAGGCTTTTCTTAAGAATGTAAAAAGAATAGTGGGTAAAAATTTTCATTAATCTGTCAGTATATAAACCATTATCCTAGATTGCAGTGAGTGTATTTAATTCTGAGTGCTTTATTTTTTAAAATTTAATTAATTAATTAATTAATTAGTCAGAGAGAGAGAGAAAGCACACAAGCAGGAGAAGCGGCAGGCAGAGGGAGAAGCAGGCTCCCTGCTGAGCAGGGCTCCATCCCAGGACCCTGGGATCATGACCTGAGCCAAAGGCAGATGCTTAACTGACAGAGCCACCCAGGCGTCCTTATTCTGAGTACTTTAGTGTCATTTCTGCCTGTTCACTTGTTTTCTTTTTCATGACTTCCTTTTCCCTTCTCTCTCTCTCTTTCTCTGGTTGTACCTCTTCCTCTTGTATTTTCTTTTCTTTTCTTTTGTTTTTTTGTTTTTTTTAAATGTACCTTCAATTATTTTCTCTCCAACCATTTCTCATTTGTTAGGAAGGGGGAACACTTGTGAGATAAGAGTATAACCAGAAAAACCAAGATGAAGGGAAGAGGGGTTTTGAAGTATTTTGAGCATGTCTTTCTCTTTTCTGGCATAAAGAAAAATGTCCCCCCCACCAAGCTGTGTTGCATTAGAAATAAGTTTCATCATTTGTCCAAGGTGAACTATGGGTAGGAATGGAGGAATTTCACGGTCAAGGGAAGCACTGAGCCTGAACGCAAACATATTTGGCCTCTCATTCTAGTTTTGTCATTTATTATCCTGACTTACAGCAAGTTCTTTATCCTTTCTAAATCTCAACTTTCTCACTTCACAGAAGGAAATGTTATTATCTAACTGTGGTAAGCAGACATTTGGCCCTCATGATTTTTGCTCCCTATGAATGCTGTTTCACATGGCAAAAGAAACTTTGTAGGTGTAATTAAGTTTACTAATATGTTGAGTTTAAGATTAGGAGATTATCCTGAATCACCTAGGTTGATCCAGTGTACTTGTATGAAGGCTTAAAAGCAAAAGAAAAAGGCAGTAGAGCAAGTCAGAGATTCAAAGCACAAGAAGAGTTTGATGTGCTGGCCTGAAGATGGAGGGGGCTGCATGGAAAGTCATCAGTTATCTTTGCAAAGTGGTCCCAACCAATACTTTGATTTCAGCCCACTGAGGCACTGAGCAGAATTCAGCCACACTGTGCTATGCAACTGACCTACAGAAATGATGAGAAAATAAATTTGTGTTGTTTAAGGACGCCTGCGTGGCTCAGGGTTAAGCGTCTGCCCTTGGCTCAGGTCATGATCTCAGGGCCCTGGAATGGAGTTGGGCCTCAGGCTCCTTGCTCAAGGGGAGCCTGCTTCTCCCTCTGCCCACCACTCCCCCTGCTTGTGCTCTCGCTCTCTCTGATAAATAAATAAAATCTTTAAAAATAAATAAATTAATTTGTGTTGTCTAAAGGTATTGCATTTGTGGTAATTTGTTATGGTAGCAATGAAAACTGATACTAATAATATTCTAAGATTTAAGGAATTGACAAATGGATTGGGGTTTTAGGGAGCCAATAAGTCACATCCCTTTTATTTCTCAAATATAAGGCCAACCTCTGAGAAGTAAGACATAAAGGACAAATGGAAAATTAATACTCATGTTATTACTGATGAAGGCTGAATTGGATGATGTGACCTCAATGTGTGACCACTACAGGTTTTCTACAATTTCACTCAGGGAGTAAATTCACACTTTTAGTCTCAACTGAGTCGAATGACCTCAGCACCCCTTCATAGGGGCAGACCACTTACCACATGTTTGAGAAGAGATCAGATAGCAGCTCTCTCCAAAAATACATCTGAAAGACAGAGACCCCATGTATTTTGAGCTTAGCATGATTATTTCCTCTTCACAAACTCACTAATCATATGAGTCATTCTTGTCCAATGGGTAGAAAGAGATGAGGAGAACTATTCCAAATGGAATTCTTCCACATTGAAAGATAGCTCAGGAGAATGAGATTCCTTAACAAAGAATCTAGCATACAATAAATGCCTCATATATAGTTACAAAACAGTGGCAATCATTTGGCTTTTCTAACACAGTCCATTCTGGTTTGGCTTTTTTTCCAGAATCCAACCCTATGCTCTCACTTGACCTACCTACACTGAATCAAGGCCAGAGGTCTTCATTTTGGTGCCCAGCTAAGGCTAAAATCTCTTGCTTGTATACCCTCATGAAACTACCCAGCTCCCTTCATCTTTTGTTCTGTTACCCTTTTGTACTGGCCTGTTTAATCTCATGATCTTGGGGCCAGATTCTCCATGCTTCTGTGAGTAGAAACTTGTAAAAATGCAAAACAATCACTGCAGATCAGTTTTCAGTAAAGAGAGACATAACAGGACTCTCTTCTTACCCCATTCCAGATATATTACATCCACCTCAGAACTCAAAAGATCTCCCACTGAACTGAGTATTCTTTGGAATTAATCCAATAGCGGCAAACTTCTTCTAATGTTATGAAGAAAATAAAACTGGCAAATCAAATTTTGTATGTTTCACTCTCTTAAAACTTTGCTAAGTGTATGTCATAATCTAGTGAGCGATGGTATCTAATTTGGCACAAAATCATTGGTATTGTAATTTTTAAAAAGATTGATTGATTGATTGATTGATTGATTTCAGAGAGAAAAAGAGAGAGAGCATGAATAGGGGTACAGCAGAGGGAGAGGGAGAATCTCCAGCAGACTCTGTGTTGAGCACGGGACCTGATGCAAAGCTCGATCTCATGACCCATGAGATCATGACTTGAGCCGAAATCATGAGTAAGACACTTAACTGTCTGAGCCACCCAGGTGCCCCTTATGTTGTAATTTCATGGTTAAAATTGATCAACACTGCATGGTGCAACATGATGAGCATAATGACTTCTATGTCTTTTACCAGAACAAACTTGATAAAAAAAAATGACATAAAATAGAAGTGATATTAGTAGTGGGAATTTTAGGTTAGGTAAGAAAAGATGTAGGACTGTTGTTCTCTGGTGAAGGATTCTGAGGAAGCAGTATGCGTTGCAAAAGAGCCTCATAATCACAAACTTAGTCACTAACTTTAAATCTAGGCTGGCTATGACTGTAATACTATTTTATGCTCCTCTTTCCCAGCCAATTAAAATTCCAGCAATTACATGGCATTCCAGTTGGCTATTTTTGCTATCTGCGTAAAAGCAGGCAATCATCTTAGAGTCATAGGATTTGGAAGGGAAATGAGAATAACACAAACTCCTTTTAGTTAAGTAAAATTATTTATTTTGTTGAGCTTCATAAGCACAAAAAAGTATATTTATGTCATGGTACTATCAAGATACCAGGGTCAGTTCCCAAATATTTGTGGAGACTGGTATGTTCATTGAAAAATTGTTTGTTCTTGCTTCATTTATGCAAAATACCTGTGAAATATCTGTGGAATCTTCAACAGATTATTTAACTTCTCTGTGCCTAGCCTTCTCATCCAAAAATGTGGGTAATAATATCAAGTTTATAGGGTGTCTTTGAGTATTAAGTGAGTGTCTCTCTCTCTCTCTTTCTCTCTCTTTCTACACAAACACACACAGGTTAGAATAGTTCCAAACACATAAAACTATAAATTATTGTTGTTATTTAAATTGAATGACAAGTGTTCCTGGGTCCCTCTCTGTAACAATCAGAGAGACGGTTCTTGGCGGGAAACCACTCCCAGAAACTCTACAGAGAGCAGACTGAAGCACACCTTAGTCTTTCTGTGAAGAAGGCCTAGTCCTGAAGATTCAGCCTCAGGAGCAGACTTCAGGTTTGCCACACATCTGGAGGCTATGGAAGTGGTCTCAGGAAATGAACGTCAGGGGACTCTAACTTTGCATGTTAACTCAGCCTGACCACAGCTCACCAATACCTCCCAGTAAGGAGCTTATATTCTCATCTGAAGCCCTGATTTTTGCAACTGTTGCCCAGGAGATCTTCCTTGTCTCCTGGTATGGAGACCAGCAAAGTTTCCTATTGTAGACCCACAGGACTGTACATACTTAGATACTTTAAAAGCTGCTGCCTAAGTTTCTGGCTTCTGATCAGCCTGAAACTACGTGCTGACTGAGATTCCTTTGGAACACTGGCAAATCTTGCATACCCTCATTAACTGGGACCTATTGAGAATAAGTCAGGCTGCTTAGACAATCACAAAGTTTCAAGAGAAAAACAAGAGCTAGGGCAAGGTTGAAAAACAAGGTTTATTGCCTATACAAGGCCACTCCTTCAAAACTGGGAGAAGTAGTTGTTTTGCCTAATACATAGAAACAAACACAGAAAGTCAAGAAAAATGAAGGAACGGAGGAATATTTTCCAAACAAAAGAAAAAGAAAGAACCTCAAAAAACAAAAACAAAAACAACTTTAATGAAATGGAGATAAGTAATTTACCTGATAAAGCATTCAAAGAATAATCACAAATATACTCACTGAACTTGGGAGAAGAATGAACCCAGTGGGAACTTCAACAAAGAGAGGGAAAATATAAGAAAGTACCAAACAGAAGTCATAGAGCAGAATAATACAATAACTGAACTGAAAAATATACTAGCAGGGTTCAAAAACAGACTAGATGAAGCAGAAAAAATGATCAGTGATCCAGGATATGGGACAGTGAAACTCACCTAGACAGAGCAGCAAAAAAGAAAAAAAAAAAAAGAGTTTTGAAAAGTAAAGATAGTTTAAGGGATTTATGGGACAACATCAAGTATAATAACATTTGCACTATGGGTGCCCCAGGAGAAGAGGAGAGCAGAAAACTGATTTGCAAAAATAATGGTTGAAAACTTCCCTAACCTGGGAAAGGAAACAAATATCCAGATCCAGGAATCTCAGAAAATACCAACTAAGATAGATGAACACAAAGATATCTACACCAAAACACATTTTGATTAACATATCAAAGTTAAAGATAGAGTATCTTAAAAACAGCAAGAGAAAAACAACATATCTTATACAACAGAACCCCTATAAGACTATGAATAAATTTGTCAGCAGAAAATTCACAGCCCAGAAAAGAGTAGCACAATATAATCAAAGTGCTGAAATGAAAAAAACTTCCAATCAAGAATACTCTACCTGACGAAGTTATCACTCAGAATTGAAGGAGAGATAAAAAATATCCCAGACAAGGAAAAGCTAAAGTTCATCACCACTAAACTGGCCTTACAAGAAATGTTAAGGGGACTTCTTTAAGCTAAGAAGAAAGGACATTAATTAGTAATAAGAAAATATATTAACATATAAATCATACTGGTAAAGGTAAAAAATAGTAAGGGTAGTGGATTAATCACATATGAAGCTGCTATGAAGGTTTAAAACACAAAAAGAGTAAAAATAACTATAATTATAATAAGTTAAGAAATGCACAAAATAAAAAGATATAAAATGTGACATCAAAAACAAAGTTTGAGGAGGGGAGTAAAGATGTAGTTTTAGAATGTGTCCAAACTTAAGTTGCTATCAACTTAAAATAGACTGTTTTATGTATAGGTGTTTTATGTGGAGCTCATGGTAACAATAAAGAAAAACGTGTAATAGATACACAAAATATAATAGCAAAGGAACCTAAACACCTAAACTTAAAGAAACTAATCAAACCACAAAGGAAGAAGCAAGAGAAAAGGAAAGGAACAGAGAGGAACTATAAAACAGCCTGAAACAATTGGCAAAATGGCAATAAGTACTTACCTAGTAATAATTACTTTAAATATAAATGGACTAAATCCTCCAATCAAAAGATTTGGAGTAGCTGAAAGGATTAAAAAAACAAGACCCATCTATATGCTGCTTGTAAGAGACTCAATTCAAATGTAAGAAATAACAAAGACTGAAAATGAAGGGAAGGAAGAAGATATTCCATGCAAATGGGAATGAAAAGAAAATAGGTAGCCATACTTCTATCAGTCAAAATAGACTTTAAAACAAAGACTAACAAAAGATAATGAAGAGCATTAAATTATGATAAAGTGATCAATCCAACAAAAGAATATAATGTTTGTAGATATTTATGCAGCCAACACAGGAGCACCTAAATATATAAAACAACTATTAACAAACATAAAGGGAGAAACTGACAATAGTACAATAATATTAAAGAACTTTAATTTTCCATTTACATCAGTGGAAAGATCATACAGACAGAAAATCAATATGGAAATATTGGCCTTAAACAACACATTATACCAAATGAACTTAGATATTTAAAGGACATTCCCTCCAAAAGCAGAATACACATTCTTTTCAAGTGCACATGGAACATTGCCCAGGATAGATCACATGTTAGGCTACAAAATAAGTCTCAGTAAATTGGAGAAGATCGAAAACACATCAAGCATCTTTTCCCACCATGATGGTATGAAACTGCAAATCAATTACAAGAGGAAAATTGGAAAAAATCACACAGATGTGGAGATTAAACAACATGCTATTGGGAACAAGTAATGGGTTAAAGAAGAAATAAAAGGAGAAATAAAAAAATACCTTGAGACAAATGAAGATGGAAATACAACTTACCAAAATATATGAGTTGCAGCAAAAGCATTCTAAGCGAGAAATTCATAGTGATACAGGCCGAACTCAAGAAATAAGAAAAGTCTCAAACAATCTGTCTTTACACCCATAAAAAATAGAAAAGGAACTAAACCGCCATATGAGTACAATAAAGGAAATAAAGATCAGAGCAAAAATAAATGAAATGGAGACTAAAAAGACAGTAGAACATATCAATGAAACTAAGCTTGTTCTTTGAAAAGAAACAAAATTGACAAGGCTTTAGGTAGACTCACTAAGAAAAAAAGAGAGAACACTCAAATAAATAAAATCAGAAATGAAAGAAAAGTTACAACTGATACCACAGTAATGCAAAGGATCATAAGAGACTATTATGAAAAACTATATGCCCACAAACTGAACAACCTTGAAGAAATGGATAAATTCCTAGAAATATACAGTTTTCTAAGACTGAATCATGAAGCAATAGAAAAACTGAATACATTGATTTCTAGTAAGGAGATTGAATCAGGAATCAAAAACTTTCCAGGACCAGATGGATTCACTGGTAAATACTTCTAAATATTTAAACTCTTAAAAAATTGAAGAGGAGGAAACACTTCCAAACTCATTTTAGGAGGCCAGCATTTCCCTGATAACAAAACCAGAGGAGGACATCATAAAAATATATATATAGGCCAATATCCCTGATGAACATAAGTACAAAAATCCTTAACAAAATATTAGCAAACTGAATGCAACAATACATTTAGAGGATCATACATGCTGATCAAGTGGGATTTATGTTAGGGATGCAAGGATGGTTCAGCATCCACAAATCAATCAACATGATACACCACATTAACAAAATAAAGGATAAAAATAATATCATCTCAATAGATTCAGAAAAATCATTTGACAGAATTCAACATCCATTTATAATAAAAAAATCTCAGTAAAGTGGGTAGAGAGGGAACATACCTCAACATAATAAACCCCGTATATAACAAAACCACAGCTAACATCATACTCAATGGTAAAAAGCTGAAAGCTTTCCTTTAAGAGCACAAGCAAGACAAGGATGCCCACCCTCACCAGTTTTATTCAACATAGTTTTGGAAGTCCTAGCCAGAACAATTAGACAAGAAAAAGAAATAAAAAGCATCCAAATTGGAATGGAAGAAGTAAAACTGTCATTATTTCTGGGTGACATTTTTTACATATAGAAAACCCTAAAGACTCCACCAAAAACTGTTAGACCTCACAAACGAACTCAGTAAAGTTGTAAGGTATAGAATCAGCAAACAAAAATCTATTGCATTTCTATACATTGACAATAAATTATCAGAAAGAGAAATTAAGAAAACAGTCCCATTTACAATTTCATCAAAATGAATAAAATACTTGGAACAAATTTAACTAAGGAAGTGAAAGACCTGTACCCTGAAAACTGTAAGGTATTGATAAAAGACATTAAAGAAGACATGAATAAATGGGAAGATATTCCATGCTCATAGATTGGAAGAATTAATATTGTTAAAATATCCATATTACCCAAAGCGATCTACAGTTTCAATACAATCCCTATCAAAACTCCAGTGACATTTTCCACAGAAATAGAATAAACAATCCTAAAATTTGTATGGAACCACAAAAGACCCCTAAAAGCCAAAGTGATCTTGAAGAAGAACAAAGCTGGAGACATCATGCTTCTTGATTTCAAACTATATTAATTACAAAGCTATAGTAATCAAAACAGTGGTATTGACACATAAACATACACATAGATTAATGAAACAGAATAGAGAGCCCAGAAACAAATCTGAGCTCTCTATATGGTCAATATATGGTCTCACATATGGTCAATTAACTTACGAAGAGGAAGTAAAAATATGTAATGGGAAAATGACAGTCTCTTCAACAAATGCTGTTGGGAAACTGGACAGCCACATGTGTAAGAATGAAACTGAACCACTATCTTATACCATATACAAAAATTAACTCAAAATGGATTAAAAACTTTAAATTAAGATCTGAAACCATAAAACTCCTAGAAGCAAGCATAGACAGTCAGATTCTTGACATTGGTCCTGGTGATATATTTTTGGATCTCACTCCAAAAGCAAAGGCAGCAAAAGCCAAAATAAACAATTTGGACTTCATCAAACTAAAAACTTCTGCACAAAAAGGAAACTATCAACAAAATGAAAAGGCAACTCACTAACTGGGAAAATATATTTGCAAATCATATATCCAGGAAAGGGTTAATACCTAAAATACATAGTGAACTCTTATAACAATAGCAAAACACACACACAATCTGATTAAAAAATAGGCAAAGGACCAGACTAGATATTTTTCCAAAGAAGACATACAGATGGCCAAAAGACACATGAAAAGATGCTCAGCATCACTAACCATCAGGGAAATGCAAACCAAAACCTCAATGAGCTATCACCTTACATGCATCAGAATAGCTATTATTAAAAAGACAAGAAATAACAAGTGTAGGCAAGATGGTGATAAGGAAATCCTCATGCACTGTTGGTGAGAATGTAAATTGGTGCAGCCACTACAGAAAACAGTATGGAGTTTCCTTAAACAATTAAAAATAGAACTACCATAAGATCCAGCAATTTCACTTCTGGGTATTTATCAGAAGAAGACAAAAACACGAATTCCAAAAGATATACATACCCTTTTGTTCATTGTAGCATTATTTGCAATAGCCAAGATATGAAAACAATCTAACCCTCTATAGATGGATGAATAAAGAAGATGTGGGATATATATACAATAGAATACTACTCAGCCAAAAAAAAGAGGAGGAGGGGGAGGAGGAGAAGGAGAAGGAGAAAGAAATCTTGCCATTTGCAACAACACGGTTGGAACTTTGGAACTTGAGGGTATTGTGGTAAGTGAAATAAGTCAGATAGAGAAAGGCAAATACCATTTGGTGTAACTTGTATTTGTTATCTAAAGCAAACAAAACTCATGAGTACAGAGAATAGAGTGGTGGCTGCCAGAGGCTGAGGGCTTGTGGTGTGGGCAAAATGGGTGAAGGATGTGAGGAGATACAGACTTCCAGTTGTGAAATGAAGAGGTTATGGGGAAGTGGTGTGAGGCATGGTGACTGTAGTCAATGGTATTGTACTACATGTTTGAAAATTGCTAGAAGAATGGATCTTAAAAGTACTCACACAAGAGAAAAAATTTTCTGTAAGTTTTATGGTGGTGGACAGTGGCTAGACTTAATGTGGTGATAATCCTTCAGGGTACACAAGTGTCTAATCATCACCCTGTGTACCTGAAACTAATGTAATGTTGGACATCAATAATACCTCAATAAAATTGTATGATAGTATTTGTAAATACAGATAAACCTTCATATAGGAGGCGAGACTTAACTTTAACCTTGAAGAACAAAGGGAATCTATATAGTTGAAAGGGAGTAAATCAGAATTGGAAAATCTATTCTGTGTTCTCCACTTAAAGACAAAATTGCCCTGGTTAATGTCTTTGTTATTAAGCATTGTTTCAGCCTGATCCCTTCCTTATCTAACAAGCTAAGAAAGTCTAGCCCGTAGCAACTGGAACTTCCTGTTATCTTAGAATATATATATTTTAAGCTCTATCTGCTTGTATATAGAACTTTCAAATGTTTTGTAGTCGTTCGTTCTGCTGATATTGGCTATGGAATACTCTGCAGGCAATACCTTTAGTGCTAAGATGTCAAGAGAACAAGGGTCTACCTAGAAAAATTTTAGTGATCATTAGTAGAGACTAAAAGCCACCGTATTCCAAAACTCATGTTTTTCCAGAACCTATCTCGAAGTAGGAGCAAAAGTAGAATTGGTATGCTGTCTTCTTTCTTCCCCCTTCTCCATGGAGCAATCTTGACAGAAAACTATCAACTCCCTGCTAAAATCCTCCAGTGGCCCTCCATTTTACTTATGATAAAATCCAAATTCCATACGCTGGTCCTCAAGGTCCTGGATGATTTGTCCCTGCCTTCTTCCCTACATTAACTTGTGCCATTCCCTTCCTTCCTCACTATACTGCATCCTCTCTAATTACCCATATATACTATGTCCTTTCAACCATAAAATTTCTGTTCTTGTTGATTCTACTACCTCGAATACTCTTTCCTAGGCCTTTGAAATGCTGTGGCTTTTTATCAAGCCCAAGCTCACATTGTACAATATCAGAAAACCTGCTCTGATGACTCAGTCTATAGTTGCCTCACCTTCGTCCAATTTGTCGTATCATCCTGTTTGATAGTATTTATGACCTTGGAATTATCGTATTTATGTATTAATTCTCTTGCCATTAACATAAAAGCTCTAAAAGGACAGGGGTTGGGCATATCGTGATCACCAACAAATACCCAGTGTCTTGAAGATCACTCGGCATATAGAACCTGCCTACGGATAACTGTTTTGAGCGACTAATGCTGACTTGGCTTGTCGTAGATGAGACGCTATAGAGGCCATTAAAGAGGGCTCACCTGTGATAGCAATGGAAAAAATTCCTCTTATATGCCTTCTAAGAGTGCATTTAAGCTACAGTGGGCCTGTAGCACCAACTGCATTGTACCATCCCTTGATGGTGACAGTCATCATGGAATCAATTAAATTCTTGAAATTCTGGAAGTCAGATCTATCTCTGCCTTTATCCCACTCCCCGCAAGGGCCAGCAGACACTAAGAAGGGAAATTTTTATAATGGTAACAGATTTAAGTGGTGGGAAGGAAAAAAAAAAAAAACAACACTCTGGGAAGATAAAGCAGCCTTATTCTGAACCGGAGGCCATAAAGGGATTAAAGGGCAAAGCTCAGACTCTCTGACGAAAGTAGATATTGTTGTGGGTAGCAGTAAGTTTGGGGAAGTAAGTTTAGATTATTGTTCACATAAGTTTAGACTAAAGAGTAGATAAAGAATCCAGGAGTAAGAGTATGGATTTGATGCTGAAAATATTTGGGACAAAGTTAAGTCCTTATATGGAGAAGTAGCCCAAAGATAGTAATATTTATGAAGGATAATCTGTCAGTTTTATTTTGGACAACTTCCACCTGGGAGGAAAAAGAGGTTAGAAGGATACCTGAGATCCACAATTAATGTTTCTATACCAGGAAGCTCATTGCCCTTACTTTGATACATCTAAACATTAATATTCACTTGAGCTCCTCTGCCAGAACATAAATTTTCTCTTAACTGCTAGTATTAAATATTGGGATTTCATTACTTAGAGAAAAAAAATAAAAGTCACATGTCTTCACAATTATATAGAAAGTAGCATAGCTGATGTGTTGGCCTGAACAGATTTATTTTCTCTCCTCTCCCTTTTTCTTCTTTCTCTTTCACACATTCCATCTTCCATCCTCATCGTCTCTCTTTTTAGTAGACATTTATTTTATAGAGTTTTTAATGTGTTTAACAAGATGCCAGGGACCAGGGGAACACAAAAGCAGAAGACATCTAGAATGTATTCAGGAATTTGGAGGAGGAAGTGGTAAGTGTGGGCAGAGGAGGTTAGAGAAGAAACCACAAATGTGTGCCTGCTTACAGGTCTGCTCTGATGCACTCACAGGCATCTTCCTGTTTGTTAGAGGCAGGCGTTTCTCTTTGTCGCCTCCCCCTCTGCCTTTCGTAGCCCCAATCATTTCCTGGGCTGTGGAAAAGAGAAACTCATGAGGTCACTTCAACCTTTGTCTCTTCTCACTCAAATCTATTTTCCACACACAAGCCAGAGCTGTCTGTTTTCTAGATAAGTTTTCGTTTGAAATTATATTATGTGGTCCATAACACATGGGTATAGTTAAAAATAACACCAAGAGCCTTACAGATAAAGCTGAAGTCCCATTTGATCATTAACTTCAGTGCTCATTCTTTATCCTGTTTTGAGTTTGGTATCTCGAAGTTTATTATCGGAAAGAAATTATGTATGTACCAGGCTATGTGTATATTAACGCTCATAAAACGAGTATTATGTTGGTTTGTCTAGGATGTATGGTTTTACATAAAAGGGATCTGATACTACATTGTTACATTTCAACTTGCCTTTTTTTCACTTAATGTTTAGTTTTTGTGATCTCTCAATGTCAAAATACGTAAATATTGCTCATTTTAACTGCTTTTTAGTATTTCACGAGCATGCCATATTTTATCTCTTTATTCTATTTAAGGGTGCTAATTGCAAATTTTGATATCATGAAGAATGTTTTAGTAAGCGTTTATTCATCCAAAATATATTTTATTGAGGATTTGCCAAGTGCTGGGCATTCATATCAGCGAATAAAACAAACAAAAAATCCTTGCTTTTGTGTAATTTGCATTATAGTAGGGTAGACCAACAGCAGACAGACAACAGAAAAAGTAGAACAGATAAGAGTTATGAAACAAAGAAAGAATAGAGTTATATAGGCAGGTCAAAAATGCTAGAATAAGATGGGAGGTCAGGTTTTAATACTAAATGGAGTTACCCAGTTAACCTCTGCAAATCCAGAGGTTAAACCGATAGTATGGCCCAAGTTTTAACCATATTTCACATTGTTAGCATAAACTATCTGGCATGTTCTGCCAAGAGACTCCTAACAGGATATTGTAAGGGCTTAGAGGTTATCTCTCAAGAACCAGTAGGGAGCCAGTTCTTTGGCATGTGAAAGGTTTGAACACCCGATGCCTGCTGATTAACTCTTTACTGAACATTTTCAAATATGGTGGGTTTTTTTTTTCCATTTAAAATTTTTTTTTAAAGATTTATTTATTTATTTATTCATGAGAGACAGAGACAGAGGCAGAGCGAGAAGCAGGCTCCCCGCGGAGCAGGGAGCCCGATGCGGGACTCGATCCCAGGACCCTGGGATCATGACCTGAGCCGAAGGCAGACGCTTAACCGACTGAGCCACCCAGGCGTCCCTCCATTTTAAATTTTATCCATGTTTTTTAGTTTGCCTTGGTGGGAAGGTTGATCTGAAATAAATTAGTGTGCAGTTGAAGAAGTCAGTATTTTGAAAATATTGCTCTATTGATGTCCTGTATCTAATGAACCTGATAAAATAGCAGATGAAAACTGATTTTTATACTTTATTTTGTTGTTTTCCCTTCTGATGGTTTTAGAGGTTTCTCCTTATTCTTAACATATTGAAGCTATTGTACAATGTGTTCAGGTGTGAAGTTTAATTTGTTCCTCAATCGTTTATTTGTTTTGATTTTGCTTTGCATTACATAGACTTCTGCAGTATGTGAAGTCATACTTCTACAATTCTCAGAAATTATTTCCTATTATTTCCTTAAATATTGGCTTTCTTTTATTTTCTCTATTACTTTAATCTGGAATTCCATTTAAATAAAATTTTGAACTTCTGGATTTATGCATCTCAACTTCTCTTTGATACTTTCCAGAGTTAACTCTCGTTATTCCTATAGCTATATTTTATAAAGTTTCTGTAAACATTGAATTAGCAAACACTAAGCAATTGTTCCTAGGGGGAATCTATACTTTTATATTTAAGAGCTATGTTGTTCTTTAGCTAGGTTCAGTTTGTTATTTAACCTGACTATAATGAGTTTCTTTTTCATTAATTTCAAACAAATTTGCATTTCTTTGATCTCTAATTCTTTTACCACAAACTATGTTTTTTTTTAAATAACAATTTACTTTTGTGTCATGGGTGTATTTCTCTTATTTATCTCTTTGTAAATTGTAACTATACTTATTCCAACTCCTTTTTTATGTCTATATTATCTCTATGTTATTAGGTATAAATTCTTTGATTCATGAAAGTGTTGCTTTCTTTTCTCAAATGACTGATGATTCTTAGTCATATGTTGATCCTTTGCCCTTAATTATGACCACCTGCTGACGCCATGACGTTTCAATGTAGTCACCTTCTCGGTGATGTCATTGATTTTGGTATAGTAAGTAGCGGCAACCTTTGTTCATTGCTCTACTGATATAAGGATATATATTTGTCTCTCTTAATATAGAAATGTCTGAAATAATATTTTTATAAACTTTTTACAAAATCTGTTTTAAACTGATAAACTACAATGCCAGTGTTTAAGAGAAGCAAGAAATTTTGGTGTGCATGCTCAGCCTACTATCTTGAAATTAGAAGTCCCATGGAGTTGTCAAAACTTGATAGGAGATGTAGCCATAGAAATAAAACTCTGACAGAAGTAATACCAGTAAAAAAATGTATAGGCATAATCAAACAAAATCTCAGAATGAAAGAAATCTACCTCCTTCTTTCCTCTCATCTTTTTCCAGTGCGTTTTTTTGAACCAGATCTAACCATAAGCCAGAGAGTAGGTGAATCCAGGAATGGCAATTCACTGAAATTTTTAGAGCAGAGCCTAGAAGAAGAGTTAAATGGAGGACACCCAACATATCAAAATGCTTTTAAGAACTATTTTGTCAACACTCCACCTTAATGCATACAGCACAGTGTTTAATTATGACTGTATAATCGAGGATCAACTTCTTTTTTTTTAAGATTTTATTTATTTATTTGACAGAGAGAGACACAGCAAGAGAGGGAACACAAGCAGGGGAAGTGGGAGAGGGAGAAGCAGGCTCTCCTGCAGGAGAATCCAGGGAGCCCGATGCGGGACTTGATCCCAGGACCCCGGGATCATGACCTGAGTCGAAGGCAGATGCTTAAGGAATGAACCACCCAGGCACCCTGAGGATCAACTTCTTATGGTAACCAAAATTAACATACCTGTTCAAATAATCTAACCTTCCAATTATGCTTTTTTCCTTAGCTAAAAATTTTTCACTAATTTCAACACCTATATTCCATAATATATATATAAAGATGTAAAGTCTATACATAAATATTATATTAATAAGTAACTTTTAATAAATTATAATATATAGATACAACTATTTTATCTGTTTGTGTCTCATCTAAGAAGTCTTATATACATGAACATCCACCAGTGATCTGAAAATCAAGAGATTGGGGCTGGGTTACTCCTTACTGAACAGAATTATTTTATTTTCTTATCAGGTCTTCTTCACACAGTGATTCTTCTAATTTTTTAGAGACAAGAAAGCAAAGGAGTTAAGGCAAATATTTGCCATGCTTGACAACGTTCTGATGTGCTAACTAATTCCAATCAGGACAGCCAATGTCAGCTAAATTAATATCATTATGCAAAAAATAAAAGTAGCATCAGGAATACAATTTACTAATTTGCTGATAATGGTTGAACACCAGCCAGTGGGTAGTAACTAATGGCACCACAAACACATATTGACTGAACTATAGTAGATACAATGCAATTTTTTTTTCTTTTCAATTTTATACTTGATGGTAATATATCATCTTTGGGTATTCTTGTTATCACAAATTTTACCACAAATACTATGTTAAAAATTACCTAATATATATATATATATATGTATGTATAGATAGATAGACAGATAGATATCCCCTTTGGTGGAGCTCTTAATGCAGCATATGTCTGTTATGCATTAATATTTATACTCTGATCTCTTAATTTTTAAATTTTAAAGTCTTTAAAGAACAGTTAATTATCCAAATCCAAATATTAGAATCAATCGTGTAACAGCATTTATTATGCTAACAACATCACTGATGTTGATCTCTTACGTGTAGAGTGCCAGCTATATATGCTGGTCGGAGATACACTGATGAACAGTGAGTCCTTCAGAGCCCTGACAACCTAGTAAAAAGACAGTATGTAGGCAGATAGGAGGTACACAAAATGATAACTAAAATAACACTGACACCAATACAACAAATAATAAAAGGAAATAATTACAATAAAACAACAAAGTATTACATAGCAAAAGATGAATAGTATGTACTTTTTTAGTGCTTAATCACTTATGTAACATGTTTCCCCACATTAATTTCATTTAATGCTCATAAATACTCTCTTGATTTTGATAGTGGTATTACTATTTTATTGATGAAACAAAATAGGTACAGAGAGGCAATAAATATATAAGAAATAAATAAAAGAAAAAATCAGGGCTGAGAAGGAAAGTAGGCCATAGAAGACAGACTGGACTTAAAATCATTGAAGAGAGGCTGGGGATGGAATGTGGGGTCAATGGGATGGAAAAGATTAGAGAAAGGAATATGCAGAGCATATCAATGAGCAGATCAGCTTGGCTATAACATGCATATGGAAGAAAAATAGTATATACATGCATAGGAAATCTTCCATACCAAAAATCAGAAAAAAAAAAAAACCATGTTTCATCATTAGAGAAATGATTACACAAATTATTATGTATTTATGATGGAATTCTAAGAAGTATTAAAAATGATGTGAATGAATATCCAGTCATAGTAATGATGAAAATAATTGACTTTATATAACCATTTAAAAAAAATAACTAATAAGTGCATGTGGTATGAAATCCAGAAAATATGAAACGGTTTATAGTGAAAAGTACTCTCTTTTCAGTATCCATTTCACTCCCGATCTAGAAGCAACATGAGTATAAATAATTTATAAAACTCTCTAGATAATCTATGCATATACAGACATATGCATACTTAGGTTTTATACACACATATCCATTTTTATCTACAGATTCTAGTTCTTAAACGTGTTTTTTAAAAAATATAACAATAGATGGGTATTAAGGAAGGCACAAGTTGTAATAAGTACTGGGTATTGTATATAAGTGATGAATCACTAAATTCTACTCCTGAAACTAATATTACACTGTATGTTAACTCTCTGAAATTTAAATTAAAATTTGAAACTACCAAAAAAAATTAACAATATAATTTAGAAATCGGTTTCATTAATTATATGGAGCTACCATTGTATAGATCCACTATAATTTATTTATGAAGATAAAAATCTTTCCATATTTAAAAGATATTTATGTTTTCTTCTTTAGTGAATGGTTGGCTACAATCCTTACTTAGTTTAACTGGGTCATTGGTTTTTTTCTGTTAATTTTAGAAGCTCTTCTAAAGTTAATTATTCCTTTTTAAGTTTTTATTTAAATTCTTGTTAATTAATATACAGTCTAATATTAATTTCAGATGTACAATATACTGATTCAACACTTCCATACAACACCCAGTGATCATCACAGCAAATGCTCTCCTTAATCCCCATCACCTATTTAACCCATCCCCCCCACCTGCCTCCCCTCTAGTAACAGTTCATTCTTTATAGCTAAAAGTCGGCTTCTTGGTTTGCCTCCCTCTCTTTTCTTTTTCCCCTTTGCTTGTTTGTTTTGTTCCTTAAATTCCACATATGAATGAAATTTTTCTTTCTCTGACTGACTTATTTCATTTAGCATAATATTCTCTAGCTCCATCCACTTCATTGCAAATGGAAAGATTTCATTCTTTTGGCTGGCTGAGTAATATTCCATTATATGTATATACTTACCACTTCTTTGTCCATTCAATGGTCAATGAACATTTGGGCTGTTTCCAAAATGTGGCTATTGTAGATAATGTTGCTATAAATATTGGGATGTATGAATCCCTTTGAATTAGTATTTTTGTATTCTTTGGGTAAATACCTAGTAGCGTGATTGTTGGGTTAGAGGGTAGTTCTAGTTTTAACTTTTTGAGGAACCTCCATACTGTTTTCCAGAGTGGCTGCACCAGTGTGCATTCCCACCAACAGTGCACCAATGTTCCTTTTCCTCTACATTCTTGCCAACACCTGTTGTTTCTTGTGTTTTTGATTTTAGCCATTCTGATAGGTGTGAGGTGGTATCTCATTTTAGGTTTTTTTTTTTTGTCGTTGTTGTTGTTTGTAACAATATTTTATTCTTTTTATTGTTGAGTAATATTTTCTTTTATGGACATGCCACAATTTGTTTATCCATTTACCTGTTGATAGACACTGGAGTTGTTTCCAGGGTTTGGCTATTACAAATAAACTTGCTATGAACATTCATGAACAAATCTTTGTATGGAAATATATTATTTCTATTAGGTAAAATACCTAGCAGTGGAAAGGCTGAATCATATGGCAGGTGTATAATCAGTATTTTTAATTATAGCCATTCTAATAGAATGTATTAGCATCTCATTGTGATTTGGATTTCATCAATAATAACACTGTACATCTTTTATGTGCTTATTTGCCATTACTATATCTTCTTTTGTGAAGTATTCAAATCTTTGCCCATTTCTTTTTTTCTTTCTTTTTTTTATTATGTTATGTTAATCACCATACATTACATCATTAGTTTTTGATGTAGTGTTCCATGATTCATTGTTTGCGTATAACACCCAGTGTTCCATTCAGTACGTGCCCTCTTTAATACCCATCACCAGGCTAACCCATCCCCCCACCCCCCTCCCCTCTAGAACCCTCCGTTTGTTTCTCAGAGTCCATAGTCTCTCATGGTTCGTCTCCCCCTCCGAGTTCTGCCCCTTCATTTTTCCCTTCCTACTATCTTCTTTTTTTTTTTTTTAACATATAATGTATTATTTGTTTCAGAATTTTGACTTACATTTCCCTGATGGTAAGTGATGTTGAACATATTTTCATGTGTCTGTTGGCCATCTCTATGTCCTCTTTGGAAAAAAATGTCTATTCATGTTTTCTGCCCATTTTTAAATTGTATTATTCATTTTTTGGGTGTTGAGTTTTCTAAATCCTTTAGATACTAACCCTTTATCCAATATGTCATTTGCAAATACCTTCTCCCATTCTGTATCAATAGTTTATTTTTGCTTTTGTTTCCCTTGCCTCAGGAGACCTATCTAGAAGGAAGTTGCTACGGCCAATGTCAATGAGGTTACTCTCTGTGTTCTCTAGGATTTTTAATATATTCAGGTCTCACATTTAGGCTTTAATCCATTTTGAAGTAGTTCTGTGTTTCATATAAGAAAGTGGTCCCATTTCATTCTTTTAGATGTTGCTGTCCAGTTTGCCCAACCCCATTTGTTGAAGAGACTGTCTTTTTCCCACTGCATATTCTTTCCTGCTTTGTTGAAAATTAATTGACCAGATAGCTGTGGGTTCATTTCTGGGTTTTCTTTTCTGTTCAATTGTTCTGTGTGTCTATTTTTTGTGCCAATACCATACTGTTTTGATCACTACAGCTTTGTGACATAATTTGAAGTCTGGAATTGTGAAGTCTGGAGGCAGGTTTGCTTTTTTTTTTTTTTTCCCCCCAAGGCTGCTTTGGCTATATGGGGTCTTTTGTGGTTCCATACAAATTTTAGGATTGTTTGTTCTAGCTCTATGAAAAATGCTGTTAGTATTTTGATACAGACTGCATGAAATCTGTGGGCTGCTTTGGGTAGTAGAGACCTCCTAACAATATTTTTCTTCCAATCCATGAGCATGGAATATTTTCCCATTTCTTTGTGTTGTCTTCAATTCTTTTTTGTTCTATAGTTTTCAGAGTACAGGTCTTCCACTTCTTTGGGTAGGTTTATTCCTAGGTATCTTATTGTTTTTGGTGCAATTGTAAATGGGATTGATTCCTTAATTTCTCTTTCTGCTGCTTCATTATGTGTATAGAAATACAACAGATTTCTGTACGTTGATTTTGTATCCCTGCCTTTACTGAATTCGGATATCAGTTCTAGCAGTTTTTGGTGGAATCTTTTGGGTTTTCTATATAGAGAATCATGTTATCTGCAAATAGTGAAAGTTTGACTTCTTCCTTGACAATCTGGATGCCTTTTATTTCTTTTTGTTGTCTGATTGCTGAGGCTAGGACTTCCAGTCAAATGTTAAAGAACCGTGGTGAGAGTGGACATCCCTGTCTTGTTCTGACCATGGAGGAAAAGCTCTGTTTTTCCTCACTGAGGATGATGTTAGCTGTGGGTTTTTCATAGATGGACTTTATTATGTTGAGGTATGGTCCCTGTAAAACTAGGGTTTTTATCATGGATGGATGTTTCACTTAGTCAAATGCTTTTTCTGCATCTATTACAATGATCATGTCATTCTTGTCCTTTCTTTTATTAATGTGTTGTATCACAATGACTGATTTATGAATATTGAACCACACTTGCAGCCCAGAAATAAATCCTACTTGATTGTGGTAAATGATTTTTTAATGTATTGTTGGGTTTGGTTTACTAGTATTTTATTGAGAATTTTTGCATCTATGTTCATCAGGGATATTGGCCTGTAGTTCTCTTTTTTAGTGGTGTCTTTATCTGGTTTTGGTATCAGAGTAATTCTATCCTCACAGAATGAATTTGGAAGTTTTTCTTTCTTTTCTATTTTTTGGAATAGTTTGAGAAGAATAGGTATTAATTCTTCTTTAAATGTTTGGTAGAATTTGCTGTCAAGCCATCTGTCCCTGACATTTTTTTGTTGGGAGTTTTTGATGATTAATTCAATGTTTTTGCTGGCTATCAGTCTTTTCAAGTTTTCTATTTCTTCCTGTTTCACTTTTGATAGTTTATATTTTTCTAGGAATTTATCCATTTCTTCCAGGTTGCCCAATTTGTTAGCATATAGTTTTTCATAATCTCTTATGATCCTTTGTATTTCTGTGGTGTTGGTTGTTATTTCT
The DNA here is from genome assembly GCF_029215605.1 of Mirounga angustirostris. Classification (NCBI taxonomy): domain Eukaryota; kingdom Metazoa; phylum Chordata; class Mammalia; order Carnivora; family Phocidae; genus Mirounga; species Mirounga angustirostris. The sequence goes on along the minus strand of NW_026991720.1, from coordinate 82,151,761 downwards.
CCTCTCTCATTTGTGATTTTATTTATTTGGGTCCTTTCTCTTTTCTTTTTGATAAGTCTGGCTAGAGGTTTATCAATTTTATTAATTTTTGAAAGAACCAGCTCCTGGTTTCATTGATCTGTTCGATTGTTGTTTTAGTTTCTTTATCATTTATTTCTGCTCTAATCTGTATTATTTCCTTGCTTCTCCTGGCTTTAGGCTTCATTTGTTGTTCTTTTTCTAGCTCCCTTAGCTGTAAGGTTATGTTGTTTATTTGAGATTTTTCTTTTCTCTTGAGAAAGGCTGGTATTGTTATATACTTCCCTCTTAGGACCACTTTTGCTGTATCCCAAAGGTTTTGGACTGTTGTGTTTTCATTTTCACTTGTTTTCATTTTTTTTTTTATTTCTTCTTTGATTTCCCTGCTGACCCATTCATTGTTTAGTAGCATATTGTTTAACCTCCACGTATTTTTGGTCCTTCCAGATAGTTGACTTCTACTTTCATAACGCTATGGTCAGAAAAGGTGAATGGTGCGCTTTTAATCTTTTTGTATTTGGTGACTCCTGTTTTGTGACCTAATATGTGATCTATTCTGGAGAATGTTCTATGTGCACTTGAAAAGAATGTGTAGGGCGCCTGGGTGGTTCAGATGGTTAAGCGTCTGCCTTCGGCTCAGGTCATGATCCCAGGGTCCTGGGATCGAGTCCTGCATCGGGCTCTCTGCTCCTTGGGAGCCTGCTTCTCCCTCTGCCTCTCTCTCTCTGTCTCTCATGAATAAATAAATAAAATCTTAAAAAAAAGAAAAGAAAAGAATGTGTTTTCTGCTGTTTTAGGATGGAATGTTCTGTTTATATCTGTTAAGTCCATCTGGTCCAGTGTGTCATTCAGAGCCATTGTTTCCTTGTTTATTTTCTGTTTAGGTGATCTGTCCATCAGTGTAAGTGGGGTGTTAAAGTCCCCTAGCATTATTGTGTTATTATCAATTTGTTCCTTTATGTTTCCTATTGTTCTATATATTTGGGTGTTCTCATGTTAGGCACATAAATATTTCCCATAATCATCTGTTACAATTTTTATTTTACAATTTCATCTTTTATCCTGACCATATTTACGATATTTGTGCTCTGTAGTTATGTTATATTTTTGTGTGGTTGAGTTAATCAACTTTTTTCTAGTATCACATAAATTATTTCATATTTTCTTCTAGTGCTTTTATAATTTCATATGCTACATTTACATCTTTCATTATTTAACATTTTAAAAATAATAAAGGCAGGAGGGAGGGATACTCTGTAGTTATCTTAATATTATCTGTTGAAAAGTCTATCATTTCCCTCATGACATGAAATGCCTTCATCATATAGTAAATTGACATAATTTTAAGTATATCTCTGGAATCTCTCTTCTATTCATTAATCTGTGTGAGTATTCCTTACCTGTCATTACCTAATTTTTAAAATGTATAACTGTTTAATTTACTCTCAATCGCTATCAGTCACTATAACCAATGATCACATTGGCTGACCACCCATTATTACTTATGTTAATTTTCCAAAAATTTTCTAGGACACACACAACGACTTAATATGCAAAGGTTAACAGAACAATGTGCTATCCCCACTGCTATAACTGATTGAAAGGGTACAAGCGATATTTATTTTCTCCATCCTCTATCACTGGTTTTGTACTTTTCGCACCACTGGCTAGAACTTCAGTCTAGATGGCTTGATTTGTAAGGATTTGGACCTCCTATTTGTTTTAATGTTGTCAGTTTGGGTTTATTACAGTTGCCCACGAGATTTATCAGTAGGCATGAAGACACCAAGAGATGTTCCAGTGACCTCCTGGGCTCTAGTTAGATTCCTGTATTCCCACACTGTGTGGCAGCAACTCCTCCTTAAGGTATTTAGGATCATATCCAATGCTATGGTAATGTCCTTCTTGGCCTCCTGTTCCACTGGTATGAGAGAACCGGAAAAGCTTTAGCCGTAATAGAACTCTTACTGTGTTCAGAGAGAATCTTTTCCTTGTTGCCTCTCTTCCGCAATCCCATTTGCCACTATGCCTTCTAGTCCAGCAGAAGCTAAGTTTGTAGGGTCAGGGAGCAGAAATTCCACAAAATTATCACTGGAGGAGGTGATGCTGTGAACCCATCCTACTTACCCTCCTTGTTTTTGGACTCAGGTCATCTGGGTATTGGGGTCCTAGCACTGCATATCAGGTATTAGCCCAGTACATATATGTCTCATCTAGAGGATGCCTTAAGCTGTTGCTCTGTTTTTTTTTTTTTTAATAGGTGTTCCAAAATTCTATGAGGCTAGCAGCTTCCAAGCTGGCATATTGTATGGCAGGACCAGTGAATCCCACAACCAGGCCCTCAGTGTCATATCCTCTCTCTTAGAGTGGGCCAGTTGGTCTGAGGTTATGTTATGAAGGATCATACGTAAGTAAATCAGACCCTTCCTAAGTTTTTGAGTTGTATTCTTAGTAGAGGCACTTTAGGCAGGAAAGGCAAACTCATATCCAGAGATTACTTCAATTCTGGAAGAGATAATTGTTGCTCCTCCAAGGTGAGGGTGGTGCAGTGTGATCAACATGCCATAAAGTGAATGGCTGGGCCTCATTAGGGGTATTGCCATATATAAGGTTTGGCATTTTTTTCTGCTGCTTACGGATTGGGAATTCCCACAGTTGCAGTGGGTAGCTCAGCATCTTTGATGGAAATTTTGTTCTTTCGTTTGCCATCAACCTAAGGTTATCCCGTGGGAGGTTAACTCCCTCACATATCCAGGCTTGCACAAGCAACAGAAAGACTGAATGGGTAGGTTCATGGAGATGTCCCACATGGTGGTGGCAGGGAAGCTCCAGGTCAGAAAAAGAGACAAACTGAGTAGAGAGGGAGCGAGATATTGTCAGGTTACATCTACATGCAGCCGATTCCTGCAGCAATGGCCATAGCAAAAAGTTGGACTGAAAGGATGTGAAGCAGGACAAGTGAATCATTTCTGATCCTAAGACCATCTTCAGCAGACTAGTCTTTGGGGATGTTATTTTGCTTTTGGTAAAACCAAATAGAGCATGAATGTAGAAGAATACCTCAAATACCAAGACTAGGAATTAGTCTCTTTACATCTAGGCAGGACTAAGGAGAGAAAGCCTCTACTTTTGAATAGCAAATACTGTATACTCCTCAATAAACATCAGGTATGAATATTTTAGTGTATAAATCAGTGTATGAATATTTTAAGGTCCTTGATACAGATCACTGAATGGTTTTAAAACATTACAGCTAGAGAGTATAATGCTAAGTGAAATAAGTCAAATAGAGAAAAACAAATACCATATGATTTCCCTCATGTGAAATTTAAGAAACAAAACAAACAAGCAAAAAAAAAAAAAAAAAAGCAAAGGGGGAAAAAGCAAGAGCGAGCGAGAGAGAGGGAAACCAAGAAACAGACTCTTAACTATAGAGCACAAACTGATGATCACCAGAGGGAAGGTGGGAGGGGAGGGATGGGTGAAATAGGTGAAGAGGATTAAGAAAGCACAGGGTGATATGTGGACATGTTGAATCACTATATTGTACACCTGAAACTAATATAACACTATATGTTAACTATACTGGAATTAAAACTTAAAAATTTAATAAAACAACAATAAAAACCCAAAACAAAACAACAACAAAAAACATTACCAAAATGTATTGTGTAAGAGAATCCATTTACTGTATCTTCAACAAAAATGGGAATGAAAATATGTAGTCTCACATTTTAACAGCTGAAAAATAGCATTATATTTTAAATTTGCAATTCTTTGATTACTAGTATGGTTGTATTTTTAAAATATATATAAACATATTCTTCTCTGGGTGACCAGTTCAAAGCATTTGCCCATTTTTAAATTGTACCTTTTTATACCTAGGAACTCTTTATATATTAAGAAGACTTTTTGTCCTTCATACACATTACAAATAATTTCCCACTTTTTCTTTGCCCTCTAATATGAATCATGATTTTAAATATTCAACTCCTCCCTGTTTTTCCTGTTTTGTTGTTGTTGTTGTTGTTGTTGTTGTTAAAAACTGACATTTGAGTAATCTTTTTCAAGTACAGCATTTTGGGGTTTTTGTCAGGCTTGTTACTGAATGCTAAAAAAAAAGTCTTCCAGTCACAGTTAGTTGTCACTTGTCTCTACTTATCTGTTATAATCTCCACTGGTAAAACATCATTTTTAATTTTTATAGTTAATGATAGAAACGGAAAGAGCTTAAAATTTGCTCTGTGGAGCAAAGAGATGATAAAATTACATTTTTTATTATAACTTATCTTCTCTTAGTGGCTCAAAACAATTTTATTTATTCCTCACCTTGAGTAACATGGAATACCTTAAAATCTTAGATCTTTGTTTTTCACACTTTGCGGATAGCATCTCATACATGCTTGCAGAATCTCTGGCCTCATTCCAGATATACTAAATTAGGATCCACATTTTAACATGGTCCCCTAGCAATTCATCTGTCCATTTTGAGAATCATCATTTTAAGTCCTGCAGTCTATTTTCAGGGAGACATAAAACCAATTCATTTATCAATTTTCTGGATTACAAAATTCATAAAAATTGAAGTTGTAGAATGTCATAACAGAAATCTGTATTACTTGTTTTCACTCCCATCCCAAGATTTTAATTTTAAATAGTTAAACAGATGAGTTGGCATCTGAGCTGTAGAAAATTTTCATTTTTGATAATCATCATTAAACTTAGAGATTTTTAGCACTATATAGAATAGTCGATCTGTAGGCAAAGAAATAATTTGAAAATAATCTCTGTACTTCCAGATATAGTGACAGTCATGACTTTTTGTTTTTAAAGAAGAAAATTAGAGGAAGGAGGGAGAAATTATCATATAAAGTTGTATCATAATTACACTCATTAATTCATTAACACATGTATTTACTATGTCTTTGTGTACAGGGCACTATGCTAGGTGCTTTTGGGGATAATCCAAGAATAACCAGGAGAAATAGGATAATATCATGATTATCAATAGTAAGTACTCTTTGAATGCTTGCAATTTGCAGGGTATTTTCCTGGTCGTTTGTACTCTGCAATCCTCACAGACATCCTTTGAGGTTTGCACTATTATTATCACAGTCATATAAAATTAACATCCAAGCCTAGGAAAATGAAGCAAACTTTTCAAAGGTCACACAGCTAGTGACTAGTGGGGGTAGAATTTCAACCACGCTTGCCTGAATTCCTAGCTTTACTACACATAGCTGAGTACCTGCTTTGAGTCTATCAGTAGATGGCAGTTTGAATATTTGATGAAATCATTCACTCCCATTTCAGATTTCTTCCCTTTCAAGTTTCAGGTAAGGAACTTGAGCATTTTTTTCATTAGTACGCGTGCTGCATGCCCAACTTATTGCTAGTCTCTTTGAAAAGCCAGAGGGAATACATTTATGATGGCATAAAGCTGTGTATTTTCACCTTGGGGCAGCTGAGAGATACATTATAAATGAACAGGGTGAGCAGCACTGGACAGAATATGCAGGCTTCCTACTTTTTCCCTTCCCAAGCAAAACTGTGGATAAGAACTTGTTTACCTTGTAAAGGGCACAAACCATTATATGGTATTGAAAGTAAGACTTGTTATTTCAGAGAAGAATAAAATGATTTACTAAGAGAGGATGGAACACTCTTGTGTGTGTGTTTGCACATACATGCGAGAAGTTATATAAAGTCTTTTTCTTGCTGTTATTTTCCAAACGTGTAGTAGAATAAATATAACTATGGAGAACATTTAAATAAATTTGGTTAAACATGCAAACACTGTGCAATCCCAGCCTAGATGTAGAATTACCTCTGGTTTACTCTGATTCTGTGAAATTCCAATTCTTTATTCTAAACAAGATATACGATAAGGGTGCAGAGTATTTGCAATACAAATTTTACTAATTACATGTAGATTATTTCTAAAGACATGAGACATTTTCTTTCAAGTTCTAGTAGTGGGAAGGATGTGAAAGTATCGCAGCAATTGACTTCATGCCAGAAAAACTCCAATTGAGTCACTCTCCTTAATTGCTTAATTTAAATGATTTCTCCACAGTAGTTTCATAAATATGGTGTTGAGTCTTTTTTTTTTAAGGATGAAAACAAATTTTAATGGCCTATTCTAGTTTCACAAATTAGGATAAAGAGACTGTAACCTGCCTCGTGCAATAATAACATTCAGTGGTATTACTTTAAAACAAACATTCTCGATGGGAGCAATATTTTCCTCCATGGGGCAAAAATTGGTTCTTGGGGAGGAAAAAAACAACTTACTCTTTCTGTGTCTAAATCACAGATATGCAGACAGTACATCAACAAAGATATAGCATATCTCTGGTGTTAAAATTTCACGGGAGGTCGTTAGGGAACAAATGTCTAAAAGGTAATAATAATAATTTTTTAAAAGGTAGAGAAACATGCCTTTCAAGGAATCCTCCTCTATCTCAGGACAGCAAGTCCCTTCCATATTACTGTCACTAAGTTGAAGAGTACATATTATGTTCCTTCATAGCAGTGTCCCTCCTGAAAGCCAACTATAAAATATATCACCTGCTGCTGTCTCTAGTGAGGATCTGGATACAAAATTACTGTCAATAGGGAACCCACTGGCTTCCATTTCCTATGTCCTGTATGCTTTTCAGCTTCTTATTAAGGTGGTTGAGTGTGTTCCATGACAAGATGCCAAAATGGGTGAGCCCCATGCATCAGAGAAAAGACACTAAGGTCCACAGTGAGACCCTGAATACATTATTATCCATGACTGACTTTTAGATGTGCACCATTATTTTCAAATACTCCAATCAAGTAGGAGAGAATTAAGAGAAAGATCTCCATCTCCCACTGCCCCTGCTTGTGTTCCTGCTTTCGCTATCTCTCTCTCTGTCAAATAAATAAATGAAATCTTAAAAAAAAATTAAGAGAAAGAGACTTGACTTACTTCTCAGTAGCACTCAGCATGTTGTAGAACTCGAGAATTTTATGTAGGGCCTGCACAAAATCATGAGATTTTTTTCCACTAATTTCCTCCTCTGGCTTTATTATATATACTCTGCTGTGATCCCTCTGTGCATCCTTCATCACAGAAACCACCTCCCTATAATTATCAAAGGATCTCATATTATTTTATTATAACATATGAATTTTATGCAATATTCCATCTTTCCAAAAGATATGGGCGTTATGCTATTTGCCTCTAATTAATTATGAAATAAAGAGTGTTTTTTTGTGAAAAATACTTCAGACATTACGAAGTATATAAAGAAAATGTTTTAGAGGAGATCTCCGAGTACCCCCAAAATAATTTCATGTAGACTACTGTCTATTCTCTACTGTGCTTAAGTGTAATTTCAAGCTTGCTTTTAAGAATTCTTTATCTAGCTGACAGTCTAAAAGCCAGGAATTATTAAAGGATAAAATAGCACATTTTCCTTTTTTCCCATCTTCTTGAAGAGGGATTTTATAATTCATAATTTATCCCAATCAGTGGAGAGTTAGGGCCTAAACTCTAGGCAACTCCATTCTTTTATTTTTAATTTTGATAAATAACAAGTTGGTGTAACCCCTGTTCTTCATTAACATGCAGATTAAGAAATTAATAGAGGAAGGAAGCCCTTCTTATGTGTGAGAACTGAGGCACAGAAGCCTGTTTTCCTTTCTAAATCTTCATTTCTTTATTAGCCTTCTTGTTCTTTCCCTTATGTGTTACTTTCAATTGTCTAATCACTGGTCCAATGTTACTAATATCCCCAGTCTTCCTTTTCCTAGGGCTCATAATCATAGTGCATTTCCGGAAACATGACAACAATTTTCAACCAATCAAAATGCTTTATTGCTCTGTCTCCCATAGCATGATGATGAGACCTTTAGAAGACTGACTTTCTGAAGACTGTTTTCTGAAGCTATTTCCTTACGATTAAAATTCAAACCGTATTCTACCTAATGACTTCTCGGAAATTTATAAAGGAGGAGATGCATCAAATCGCATTATTATGCCAAAGAGAGATGTAACACCCATGTCATAGGCTAATTATGGTATAATATACATTATTGCCTGTTGTAATTTTGCCATCACAAATTCAAATCTTAGACATCTAAATCTATATAATTGCAAGCCATGGTAAAATGGCATCTTTGGTATTTATTTGATCTCATTGAACTTGTTCACAAAATATCATGTAGCTAAAAAGTGAATTTACAGTTTTATTGTAACTGAATATTGAAGAATTTAAAAGTTCTATATTAAAGGGAGACTTTATGACTATACAGAGATATAATCTTCCTGAAAAATCAGTATAACAAAGTATTCATATATGTTTTGTTAAAGGGGAGGTTGCTATGGGTGCCCTCTACCCCATATGTTAAACAAATAATTCAATACCATTAAGTTAATGAAGGTACTATTTTTAATTTTATTTTTTAAAAATAATTTATTTTAGTTAAGCTAGTTTATCTTTATTAGGTAACAAAACATCAGAGGATTATATTTCATGAATGAAAAATCCCTATGTTTTTATGTAGTCCTTTTTTTTCCTGGAAATTTTTATTCTAAATAATTATACTTGCAATTATTTATTCTTTTTATAAAAAACATTCAATAATACATAGGCTATGGGTCTAGTTTCTAGTAAGTATAGTGATTTTCTGTGGTATTATAGGATTATATATTAGCAAACGTTAATTATCACTTATAATGTGCTAATTGTGTATGAGAAAGTTAATACAATGGAGTTTCCTACTCTAGGGAGTTTACAATATCTATAGAGAGTAAAACAAAAATCTACGGAGCAGGCAGATTGGTCACATGGAAAGAAGGCAGATTTGGACAATTTGGGGCTTGCGTCAAGTTTTGAAGGAGTTTTGACATATAAAGAAGATGGGGGAAAGCAATGGGGTATTCATCCAGGTAGAAGCACTGGCAGAAGAGAAGGCTTAGAGATTTGGAAGAGCTTGATACATTGCAAGAAATGCAAGGTTTTTTTTATGATTGATGTGAAGATTGTGTTGTAGGACACTCAATGTTAAAGGATAGGCACAAAAAAAATGGACCAGACCCAACAATAAAAGACATAATGTATTAAACCAACTGTTCACATTTTGGTCTTAGGATCCCTTTACTGAAGATTCCAAAGAGATTTTGGTTATACGGGTTATGTATCCTTTGATACTTACACCATGTTCGAATTTAAGCTAGGAAATTTTAAAAATATTAATTAATTAATTGGAAAGTAAGAAGAACCCAGTTACTTTTACAATAACATTTTTATGAAAAATAATTATATTTCCCCAAACAAAAACCTAATGAGATAATTTTACATTTTTGCAAATCTCTTTAATATCTGGCTTTATAGAAGACAGCTGGATTCTCATACATGTTTCTGCATTTAGCATCTTATTTTGACTGAAATAATGAAGAAAATCTAACCTTGCAAGATAAATATTTGGAAACAGAAAGAGTCTCTTAGTAGCCTTTTCAGATAATTACGGATATTTGTTTTTGGAACTTCAGCAAAACTTAAGGAGTGGATGGGAAGACTTAATATTGTTAAGATGGCAATATTCCCCAAATTAATCTACAGATTCAACTCAATTCCTATCAGAATCACAGCTGGCTTCTTTGTAAAAATTGACAAGCTGTTTCTAAGATTCGCATCAAATTGCAAGGAACTCGAAGTAGCCAAAATAATCTTGAGAAATAAAGTTGGAAGACTCACACTTCTTGAGTTCAAACCTTACTACAAAGTAACAGTAATAAAGATAGTGTGGTCCTGGTATAAGGTAGGCATGTAAGGAATGAAATTGATTTGAGAGTCCAGACAGAAGCCCGTGTGTCTATGGTCAACTGATTTTCAACAAGAGTGTCAAGGTCATTCAGTGAGAGAAAGGATAGCCTTTTCAACAAATAGTGCTGGGACAAGTGGATAGCCACATACAAAAGAATGAAATTGGACTCTTATGTCATACTATATACAAAAAATTAACTCGATATGGATCAAAGACATAAATTTAAGATCTAACCTAAAAAGTCTAAAAAAATTAAGGGTAAAATTTTGTAACTTTGGGTTTGCCATGGATTCATATATATGACATCAAAAGCATAAGCAACACAAGAAAAACAAAATATTAGACTTTGAAGATTGAAAACTTTTGTTCTTTGAAGGACACTACCAAGAAAGTAAAAAGATAAGCCACACAGGGGGAGAAATCTTTGCAAATTATGTATCTAATAAGGGAATTGAATCTAGAATCTATAAAGAACTCTTACAACTAAATAATAAAAGAGAAACTAACGATTTAAAAATGGGCAAAGTAGGTGATTCTGGTCCAAGATGGCAACATAAGAAGACCCTGGACTCACCTCCTCCATGGAGCACTCCAAATTATACCTATTAATAGAAAAATCCTTCCTGAAGAAGAACTGAGAGACTGAGGGCTGACTGAAGAGTTTTGAACAGCCAAAGATAGAGAGAACAGTAGAACAGCAAGAGAGACTTATACATGAAATGTCTCAGTATTTATCTATATCTATATACACCATGTATATACACCATGCATATATATATGCATATAAAATAAATAAATAAATGAATAAATAGAAAATGGGCAAATGATTTGAATAGACAGGTCTCCAAACAAGATAGAGGAAATGATCATAAATACATAAAAAGATTATTGGCATCATTAGTCATCAGGGAAATTAAAATCAAAATCACAGTGAGATATTCCTTCACATCCAATAGGATAGCTATAATTAAAAAGATACATAACAACAAGTTCTGATGACAATGTGGAGAATCATATACTGCTTGTGGCAATCTAAAATGATGCAGCCACTTTAAAAAACAGTCTGTGTTTCCCCAAGTACTTATACATCGAGTTACCACATGAATCAGCAATCCACTCCTGGTGACATACCCATGAGAAATGAAAACACATGTCTATACAAAAACTTGTGTATGAATGTTTATCGCAACATTATTCATGATATCTGAAAGGTAGAAATAATCCACATGTCCATCAATGTACGAAGGGATAAAAAAATGTGGTCTATTTATATAATGGAATATTATTTGGCCATAAAAGGGAATGAAGTACTGACGCATGCCACAACATGGATGAATCTTGAAAACATTGTACTAAGTGAAAAAAAGTCAGATTACAAAAGGTCAAGTATTGTCTGGTTCCATTTATATGAAATGTCTACAACAAGCAAATCCTTTGACACAGAAAGTACATTAGTGATTGCTTAGGGCTGGGGTAGATGGGACAATAGGGAGATGATCGTCATAGGGTATGAGATTCCTTTTTGTGCTCATGAAAATATTCTAAAATTGGGGAGGTGGTTTCACATATCTGGGAATGTACTAAAAGCCATTGAACTGTACACTTAAATGTTTGAATTGTATTGTATATGAATTATATCTGTGAATAAATCTGTTTTTACATAAAAGCTAACAAATGTAGTTTCTTAAAGGTTAGATGCAAGGTAGAATCCAAAAAGATTTCAATAAACATTTCTTTTTAACATAAAATCCGTTGGTTTATCTAGAACACTGAATGGGTCTTTTACCTATGCATGATTTTGATCTTGCAGATATCTCAAAAGATCAAATGTCCTTAGAGTACAGTTGGGGAACTGCTGTGCTAGGTTACAGAGTTTGAAATTCAGAGGGGCACAATCCAGTTTAAAAGAAAGAAAGAAAGAAAGAAAAGCCGTCTCTTGAATCTTGTGAGCTTTTGGAGTAAACTCTCTCTGGTTAGGTTCAAAATAGCGTACAAACATTTTTAATTTTTAAGATTTTTTTAAAGATTTTATTTATTTATTTGAGAGAGAGAGAGTGTGTGTGAAAGAGAGCACAAGCAGGGACAGAGGGAGAAGGAGAAGCAGGCTCCCCAGTGAGCAGGGAGCCCAATGCGGGGCTCAATCTCAGGACCCCAGGGTCATGACCTGAGCTGAAGGCAGACACTTAACCGACTGAGCCACACAGGCGCCCCTGTACAAACATTTTTTAGATAGAGTACATAAACATTTACATTTCTTTCGGTCTAATAATAACAGTGACAAATGTACACGACACTCAGGCCAAGTAAGGAAACTCATGAGGCTGGAAAGAAAAATTTGGGGGAAAAATAATTGTATGCTTTTATAGAAATTATGAGGGCCCACATGAGATGAAGCATTCAATAATAGGAGGGAGCTGAGTATAATTAGTTTTGGAAATCTGACTCTGACGAGTAGGGTACAGTATAATTCCGTGGGCAGAGCCCAGGAAGCTCCAAGTTCATGTTCACTAAGCACAGGAAAAATACCTTCTCAAGAAATGAAAGAATGGTTTGGGGACCAAGTAAGTAGCCCTGTCAGAAATGAATGTTTTTTTCTTACCCAATAAGTAGAAATAAATAGTTCTTACTTATAGCCAAGCTTAAATTAAGGGTGAATTTTGGACAACTTGTAATATAGTAAGTTATCTATTTTTAGTCATGAGACCAATAAAAGTGGAAATAAAAAAATAGCATATGAATACATTTTCCTGGAGCAGACACAGCAAGAGATGAGGGTTATAAAGAAGAGATGAGGTAGGCATTGTATGCCAAGGCTTGATCACTCAAGGGGTAAATTCCCCCAACTAGGAACCTAGCGTCCTAGATGGCATGGAATTATTCCTACACTCTTCTGTTTTATTAGGTCATTTTTGATCATATTTATTCACTCTTCCAAGTCACTCTATATTACTCAAGACTAGACCTTCAAAGTACGTTCAAACTTACCGCTAGTTTATGTGCTTGTTTGATCCTGGCACAAATAACTTAAAGGCAAATTTAGATTTTCATCTTGTCACTTGAATTTGTTTCTTAATGAGTCATTCTTTCAACAAATATTTATGGACTATTTATGGAGTGTTACTATAAACAGCCAACTTGCTCTTCTTCCCTTAGCAAAACACAGTTGTAAAACTTTTATCTTAGGGTGACGCTATAAACATGTAGCTATCCATACCACAAATAGTTATGCATCACAGTTTTTAACTTCAAAGAAATAATTGCTGCATAACAAAGGGTACTTTATTGAAAAGGGGCAGGACACTGACCTCTTTCAAGAACACATTGATTCCTGTAAAATTAACTTTTGCCATGAGATCAGCTGTTTTTGGATCACATTACAGGAAGGCTTAATTATTCATTAATCAAAACTATTTATTATATAAAGCTCTCACTTATAAAACAGAGGGTCAGAGCTTGGGCCTGAAGTCTAACATACAGCCTTTCAAAATTGATTCATATTCACTTTAGTTTTTCCGGGTAAAGGAATATGATTTTGTGATGTTGAACAATATTCTTTAGCTTCTATAGGTCTTAATTTCTTATTTGAACTCCATATTTTAGCTTTCATGATTCAAGAGCTCGATTAACCAACTCTAAAGTTTGCTTCCAGCTTTTATATTTGATACTTCTGCTGTCAAAGTGGAGACTCAATTTTTTAATTCAAACAACAAAAACAAAGGACAGGTGAAATGTGTTTTTCTGAAATGAAATACCGTCCTTCTCTGAACGGTAAACTTATTAAGGAAGCGATTGAACGTGCTATTGTAGTCAAGATGTATTACTCTTGCTGAGAACACCCCAATAGTGCAATTTCTGGTTTTTTAATGGATTTTTTTTTAGAAGTGTGCATTTGGTTTACTTATTTACGGGGTCAGGTAATATTTGAGTGACTCCGTAAAAGGTTTTGATATCAAGATTTTAATAAAAAGGAAATAGAGATACAAGAAATCAGATGAATTTTTCTTTGGTTTACGAAGTCAAAACTTGAAAAAAGAGAACTACAAAACAAGCGTGACTGGTAAGATGACAGACGGAACTATAGACGCCAAACAACAGTAGTGACTGAAGGAGTGAACAGCGCCGTAAAGTTCTCTATGCCCCTTTTATTTGTATATTTGATCAATGCCCATTATTTTGCGTAAAGATGCAAAATGGAGGGGCGCCTGGGTGGCTCTGACAGTTAAGCGTCTGCCTTCAGCTCAGGTCATGATCCCAGGGTCCTGGGATTTGAGTCCCACATTGGGCTCCCTGCTCAGTGGGGAGCCTGCTTCTCCCTCTGCCTCTGCCTCTCTCCCCTGCTCATGCTCTCTCTCTCTTTCTCTCTCAAATGACTAAATAAAATCTTAAAAAAAAAAAAAAAAGATGCAAAATGGAACACAAACCAGAGCCATAAAATCATGGAATTTGCATATGAAATCTCTCAATCTTAATAACAGGAACCCTGGACTAATTACATCTCTTTGTCCACATTTTACTCAGATAAATTTATGGAATTTTAAATTCTCTTATACAGACATGCAATTTTACAGACCTCATTAGGTGGTGTCCAGCATGGTGCCAATTTGAATTTCTTTTCTAATAAGAGATTTTGGCTTTATTATTTTTATTGTAAGAAAGAAATGATTATAAAATGATCTGAATTAATAAATGGCTAGGTAGCAACTATGTTATTTATATCTTTTAAATATTGTTTTGTCGCTTAAGGAGGAAACACTACTATCTCAGTTCTTTCTTCCTGTTTTCCCATTAAATGATTAGATTCGCCTTTACCCACGCGCTTATCAATGGCGTGGTGAGTTATCGTCTAGACTAGTTAGTGAGATTAAACATTGAAACCGTGGAACCACAGCAGATGCAACTCTTTCTGGCAGCTGATGCTGCCAGAAAATACCTTCAAGGTTGGTCCATAAATAGTCAACCTTTTTCCTGCATGGTCTTTAATAGCAGCTTAAAATGGATCTTTAGAATGACCTGTGGATTGTCTAACAGGAAATTTTAACCAAGTCATTAATAGCTAATGATGTGAACTGCAGGCAACTCTCCATGATCGGTTGTAGGAATAGGAGGAGAAGAAGGCCAGATCAGAGCAAGGGTATGTGGCAGCTTTTACTGCTATAACTTCTCACGTCTCGCTTTCATACGTTATTCCGATGGTAGACATGGCTTACTGGGTCAATGACTTTTCTTCTGATTTGTTTATACACACAGGCATATGTATGAATGTAACCATTTATATTTATATATGATTTCTAATCAACAGTTTTGATTTTATAGTTGTTCTTTTTGTGTGGTTTGTATTATTTTAAATAAATATAAAACACCCTAAATATTCTTTTTTTTCTTCTTGAGGCATGCAAATATTTGTTTAAATGTACACTACTAAGAATTATATATTTGATAAACAACTTGTACTCGAATGTATAGAGAGCTCTCAAAACTCAATCATAAGAAGACAAATAATAAAAATAGTCAAAAGGTTTGAAAAGATACTTCACCAAAGAAAGTAAATAAGCACATGAAAGTATGCTCTCTATCCTTAACCACTGAGGAAATGTGTATTAAAACCACGAGATATCACTATCATCTATTAGCATGTTTTAAATTTTAAAGTTTGATCAAGTGTTGGAGAGTATGTGGAGGAAATGGAACCTACATACAGTGCTGGTGGGGATATAAAATAGTATGGCCACTTTGCAAAACAGTTTGTCAGTTTCTTAAAAATATTAAACATACACCTACTATATGATCCAGTCATATAGGTCCTAGGTATTTAACCCAAGAGAAAGAAAAGCTTATGTCTATAAATACACTTGTACAAGAATGTTCATAGCAGCTTTATTTTTTATAATCCCAAACTGGAAATAACCCAAATATCCATCAACAGATGAGTGCATAAAGCAAATCATACAATGGAATACTATTCAGCAATAAAAAGGAATAAATTATTAATACATACAAGAGTTTGGATTAATCCAAGAGTGATGATTTCAAATGAAAGCCTCAATTGTGTGCACTGTATGATTTTGTTTATATAAAATTCTGGAAAATGCAAATGAATCTATATAAAGCAAATCATTGGTTGCTTGAGGGCAGGGGTGATGAATTACAAAGGGGTACTAGGACTTTGAGGGTGACAATATATTCATTAACTTGATTTTGTTGATGATTTCATGGATAATTCTACAGGTCACAACTCATTAAATTGTATACTCCCCACTGTCCAAGTTATGATGTCAGTTATACCTTAATAAAGCTTTTTAAAAATGTATGCTTCTTAATCCCACAAAAATGTGTTCTTATGAATTAACACATCTAGACAATCAATCAAAGACCTGGATCAGAGGCTCTCATGTTTAGACTTTGTCCTCAGGTTGATTTGTACCAAGCCTAATTTAGAGATGTGTCCCCCTCCTACCCTTCTCCTTCCCTTTTTCTTCCTCTTTCTGCCTTTCTTGTCTTCCTGTTTCTTCTTATCCCTCTACTCCTCCTCTTCTTTTCTCCTCCCCTGCCTTCTCCTTCTTCTCCTTTTTAATCTAAAACACTTCCAGCTTAACTTCTCATATATCCCTTCGTCACATTTCCTCCCTCCTTCCCCCCCCTCCCTTCCTTCCTTTCTTCCTTCCTTGCTTCCTTCCTTTTTCTAGCCACTGGCCCAGAGGCTTTGGTGGCTGATGAGGATGGGGAGCCACAGGAACTCTCATTCATTGCTGGTGGGAATGCAAAATGGTATAACCATTTTGGAAAACAGTTGGATGGTCTCCTACAAAACTAAACATACTCTTATTAGAAGATGCAGCAACCATGCTCCTTAGCATTACCCAAAGGAGTTGAAACTTCCAGCCATACAAAAACCTGCACATAGATGTTAGAGCAGTTTTATTCATAATTGCCAAAACTTGGAAGCAACAAAATGTCCTCCTATAGGTGAACGGATAAACTGTAGAATATTATTCAGACAATGGAATATTCAGACAATGGAATATTATCCAATGCTAAAAAGAAATGAGCTATGAAGCCATGAAAAGACATGTAGGAACCTTAAATACAAATTACTAAGTGAAAGTAGCCAATCTAAAAATGCTATGTCTTGGGACACCTGAGTGGCTCAGTCGTTAAGCATCTGTCTTCAGCTCAGGTCATGATCTCAGGGTCCTGGGATCGAACCCCGCATCAGGCTCCCTGATCAGCAGGAAGCCTGCTTCTCCCTCTCCCACTCCCCCTGCTTGTGTTCCCTCTCTCGCTGTTTCTCTCTGTCAAATAAATAAATAAAATCTTAAAAAAAAATAAAAATAAGAATGCTATGTCCTGAACAACTGCAATTTTATGACATTCTGTGAAAGGCAAAACTATGGAAGCAATAAAAAGATCATGGTTGACAGGGGTAGAGAAGGAGGGGAGGGATGAATAGGCAGAGCATGGAGGGTTTAGGGCAATGTAAATACTCTCTAGGATATTGTAACGATGGATATATGTCATTATATGTTTGCTTGAACCCATAGAAGGTACAGCAACAAAAGTGAACCCTAACGGGCTTTGGGGGATAATGATGTGTCAGTGCAGGTCCAGCCTTGGTAACAAAACATCACAAATCTTGTGAGTGATGTTGATAGTGGAGGAGAACATGCCTGTATGGTGCAGGGAGCATATGAGAAATCTCTGTACCTTCTTCCTAGTTTTTCCTGTGAACTTAAAACTGCTCTAAAAAATGAAGTCTTTTTAAAAAATATTAATCTTTCATTAGTATGCAGGATACAATTTGTGAGAAAGACAAAGATCAGAGAGATATGTAGGAAAGTAGTGCAAGCCCAAACATGAAACCACAGATTCAAGCTGAGGAAGGAGGAGCTGATAACCAGACAAATGTCAAAGTTTAATTCTATAAAATGAAGCATCAATTAACTTTATGACTCAGTTGATTATAGAAAGGTCACTGTAGATCTACATAATTCGAATTTATTTCATCTTGGATAAACTGCTCAGTTATATTTATTAAAAGAATCTTTGAAACAAACCACATTCTGCCTTAATTAACCAATAATTTGACCAAATTAACGATGAGTTTTGTTAAATTGTACATGTTTTTGAAAACATATTTTTATTTTAATTTTAAATTGTACAGATATTTCTCTGTTTCTGCTTTCACTTACACCAGAATGTGGGAACTTCTTGAATTTCACCAAACTATCCCAATAATTTTACATTTTCAAAATTGGAATAATACATCTATAAAAAATTTAGAGTGTAAAAATGACCAAATTTGTAGTTATTTTGTAAATTAATGTAATTGCTATGTAGCCAAAATAGAGCTATTTACACATGTGTTGAAAAATCTGAACAAAATCTGAATTTGAATCCTGATTCAATACCCATCCATTGCAATAACTGTATTTTGATGAAGAGCTTTTAAGTTTCTTTTATGGTTGCTATTCTCTTGTGATGCAGGCACAAATATTTTTTTAATTTTTAAATAGAGACTGAGTAAATTACTTTGATCTGTTAGGTCTAATGCCTATGAGAGTATTTTTTCTTTTTTTACTTTATTTTCATTGGTTAGGATATAGAATAAAAAGTAATAAACAATATCTCAGACTTTGAGTAGAACTTCACTGCATTAGTGTCTTCAAAGGCAAAGCCAGACTATAAGCTCAATTCAATTTCAAATTCTTTGAAAACTCATGTCATTTTGTTCTTTTCTATGTCAGGCGATTGACCCAGCAGTAGCCAGATAAAAGGGCTTAGCATATGAGTAATTTAGACCACATCTGGGGAACTCAGATGTGCACTCTGCATGCATCATAAGCTTTTCCCAAAGTAGAAAATGAAATACACAGAGATAATTACTGCTGCTGAAAACTTCAATGCTCTGCAAGACAGAGTTTATTTAGACTAGTGCATATTACAGTACATTTGTGGAACAAAAGACGAGCTTACTTTTTAGAGCTTGTGTCCACATTCTATGTGGCAGATATCTTCTGACCTGGGCATTGTCAAATGCAACTAGGTCTTTTTCCTGCCTCTGGCATTTTCCCTCTTTCATAAAGATTAGCAGTAAAGGAAAGCATCAGGGCCATTTTAATTTACTTATCAGGCATCTGACCATTGATTTTAGTTATTTGGCATTTGCTGAAGAAATACAGGCATATAGAATGGAAAATAATGTCAAAAGAGCACAGAATTCTTTTTTTTTAATTCATGGCAGTGGCAAAACTGAGTTTGATTATACTCAGGCTTGATGAGAGTCTGGGTAAACAGACCCTCTTGTACAGTCGTGGTAGAAATGTAAATTGTTTCAACATTCTTAGATACTCATTTGGCAATATCTACCAAATTTTAAAATGCACATAAAATGTGGCCCAGAAAATCCCCTGCCAGGAATTTGCACGCGCATTTTAAAGATAGGAGGTCATGTGATTCAGTATTGTTGGTATTTGCAAAACCATGGCACCAATCTAAAGGTTCGTTTGTAGGGGCCTGGTTAAGCCAAAATAATATTTGTAGAAGTCTTAATAAAATAGTTGTCTCCATGCTGGTAAGGAGAGATGACTGTGACAGATATACTCTAGGACAAGCTGCCCCGACATATGACACCTTGGCATATTGAGTACCTGAAGTTGAAGGACTTTTGAGAAAACCGCAGGAGCTGAAAGATCACTCTGACCTCCTCTCCATCACACTTCTTCCCTGAAACAGGCCATGAAGACCTCGTGGGAGAGGTGCCCTCCCTACACCCAGAGGAAAAGTGTAGCTGCATCTCTGACAACAAAGGATGCTGGGAAGAACCCTGAAAAACGGGCCTTGCTGTTTTCCCCAGCTTGCTACAATTCCGTCACTCCTTAATCTACCAGGTCCCTCCATTATTGCAAACACTTCCTCAAGCCTAGCGGAGGATTCTCGGCTTGAGGATTGCCTCAGTGGCAATGCTCAGTCATTAAGCGTCTGCCTTCGGCTGGGGTCATGATCCCAGGGTCCAGGGAACGAGCCCCGCATCGGGCTCCCCGCTCAGCAGGGAGCCTGCTTCTCCTTTTCCCTCTGCCCCTCCCCCCACCGGTGTTCTCTCTCTCTCTCTCAAATAAATAAAATCTTAAAGAAATATCCTCAGGTCGAACCGTTTCTTTGGGTCTTCATTTCCTTATGAAGGCTCTCATGTCATGTAAAACTTATGTTAAATAAATCTGTATGTTTTCACCTATTAATTTTTGCCAGTTTACTTTTCAGACCCTAAGAGTGTTGGGGAGAACATTAACCTCCCCTATAATACCCACATATATGTGCTCAGAAATCCATAGAAATTTTCTTGAACGGTGCATATAGAACAGTTAAGAGCAGACTGTGAACTCTTCTTAGGGACAAAGGAGCTATGTAGGCGAGGCCTTTTACCTTTCTGTGTATTAATTACTTCTGTTTTTGTTTTACCATGAGCTTTTATCACTTTAAAAATCATAATGAAATCTGCATTAAAAGAGTATAAAAAATATATCACTACTTTTTTGAAATGTTCAAAAGTCTCTTAAGTTTTCAGATTCTATCTTAGGTTAAAATGTTATGATTAAAGTCACTATCATGGAATATCTGTAAAGGAAAACAAAGAATAGAAAAAGGGCTCTAATACTAGAAGCTCAGAGAAAACTCAAGGAGGATACTTGTAGAAACTTGAGCCATCAGTAATAAAAATCGACTTGAAGATTATTTATTTTGAAATATATTTATTTATTAATTATGATACTTGGGATTAATATTAGAATAATGTGAATTTTCTATTTTCCTACTGGTACTGAGACAAAACACTTTACAGTCGTAACTTCTTACACATAATAGATGTTCATTAAATATATGATGACTATTAAATTAATAAGCCTATATAAAGATACTCAGTTGCATGGGGCGCCTGGGTGGCTCAGTCGTTAAGCGTCTGCCTTAGGCTCAGGTCATGATCCCAGGGTCCTGGGATCAAGTCCCGCATCGGGCTCCCTGCTCTGCAGGGAGCCTGCTTCTCCCTCTCCCACTCCCCCTGCTTGTGTTCCTGTTCTCGCTGTCTCTCTCTGTCATATAAATAAATAAAATCTTAAAAAAAAAAAAAAGATAGTCGCAAATTAAACTGCGACATCTGACCTATGACTTTATACAAGTAAAATTTAGGAAGATAACTATCAAAGCTATCAATTGAAACAGTGCTCAAACCACTATTAATGAGCCTTTTAATTTAAAAGAGAGGGACAAGGGATACTTTGTAACAGGATGTAGTAGACTGATTTATTTGGTAAATAAAGTTGAGCACTTAACAGTATTACAGGGGCGCCTGGGTGGCTCAGTCGGTTAAGTGTCTAACTCTTGGTTTCAGCTCAGGTCATGATCTCAGGGTCTCGGGATCAAGCCTCCCATCAGGCTCTGAGCTCAGCTTGGAGTCGGCTTGAGAGTCTCCCTCTCCTTCTGCCCCACCCCTCACTTGTATGCATGTGCGTGCTCTCTCTCTCTCTCAAATAATCTTTTTAAAAAAAGTTACAGGTATTACAAAAGAGATTAGCACCTACTTGAGGCAATACAGAAAACCAAATCTTTAGGAGAAATTTGAACCTCTCACTGGCTGTGAGGAACTACACCATAAGAGGAATATTGCTTAATTTTATCTTTAAAATGATGGATGTATCAGTTTAAATGTTTAGTTTTCAGTCACAAGTCAGTCTTGAGTGAGTTTGGGTTTCGGGAGTTTTTCTTAGGGCCTAGCTGCTGCTGGTTAGGTTCAGGTTAGATCACCGTCAGGAGCAAATGACAGTTAATTCTTTTCCTGTTTTATGCATACCAACCACTGCTTATGTTAAAGAAAAAAAGTGGTTTACTGAAAGATTATCATAGGGGCCCCTGGGTTTGTGCCCTTCAGTTTATCAAACCATCAAAAAGTGAAAAAACAAAACAAACAAACACACAGTTTTTTCTTACCTTGCTTTTATCTATGTGAAGTGGGATAGCAATGCCCTTTATACCTGTGATCAGCAGCTGGCCTGCCTTCCTTCTTTCCTTCCTTCCTTCCTTCTTTCCCTCCTATCTCTCCCTTTCTTCCTTCCCTCCTTCCTTCCTTCCTTCCTTCCCTCCCTCCCTCCTGGAACTGTCTGAAACAGTTTTCAGGATTGCCTGTCCTGTTTCTTCATTTCCCTGCGATTCCATGCCACCATCTCTACCAGATGTAACCAATTACGTTCTTACTTGGAGAGAAAGGGAAACGCGGTATCACCTGAAGGAAATGGAAGCTGGGGTCGTCCCACCGAGTCTAACAGATACATCACGGTCGAGCTTATAGGTGCTGATGCCTGCAAGCGTGTTACTGAGCTGTTGTTGCTGTCTCAGACGTATTTATCATGATGGGAAGTTAAATGGGATAGATCAGTCATTGCATTTAGTGTCTTAAAAATCAATATTTTTACAAAAAGGAACCCTAATCATTGAAATATATGATATTGTTATTGTTTCATAGAAATTTATGTAAATGGTCTTTGTCAATATCAAACGTAGGTTTACTTAGTTTATTCTTCATTATTTGGGTATGACAAAGAACGAAATATACTTTCAACAGAAATAAATATATCTTTTATTCCAGCTTTATTAAGGCATGATATACAAAAATTGTATCTAATGTGTAGAGTGTGATGTCTTGATATATGTACACAATGTGAAATGGTTACAACCAAGCTAATTAACATATCCATCACCTCACATAATTGCCATTTTTGTGTGTGTGGTGGGAACACTTGAGTTATGCCCTATTAGCAGATACCAAGTACAAAGTACACTATTAACTATAATCACCATGCTGCCCATTAGGTCTCCAGAACTTATTTATGTCATAATTGAATGTTTATACCCTTTTGATCAACATCTCCTTTCCCCTACCCCCAGCTCCTGATAACCACCATTCTGCTTTCTTCCTATGAGTCTGACTTTTTTATATTACACGTACAAATGAGGTCATGTAGCATTTGTCTGTGTCTGGCTAGCAATAAATACATTTTATTTGCTTCTTGTTATAATTTTTGATTTATTTACCTTTGAAATAAATGTGACTTTAGAAAATTAATATTGGCCCAGAATCTTTTGATCTTTATATAGATATACATCTGTGTTTTGGGGACATGGTTTTACTAGTACATTATGCAACTCTTATAATAAACTAGAGACAAATCAAGCTGTTATTCAGAGATAGGTGAGACAGCCCATGGCTGTAACCATGACTACAAATTACATGAAAGTTCCGTAGCCCTGCCAATTTTTTAATGTGGTAGTGATGAACCATTTAAGCACTAGTGATAGTCAAGCATCAGGGAGAAAATATAACAAATAAATTCGTTTGGTTGATAATACATCAACAGCATAAAAATGAAATGTCATGAGTTCTTAAAACAGGAACTGAGAAGTGAAGAAGTCGAGCCTCATAAGAGTTTATAGTTTCGACCAAAGGCTAGGAAAGAAAATACGGTAATTATTGTAAGTGACTGTATTAAATGAAGTTCTGATCATTACAATATACATTTTTCCAAGTCCCGTCACGCTTGGCGTTGTCAGTCAAATACCACAAAGAACATAAATGTGATTACGGTCGAAGGACACGGTGGACTACACGACATTTCAAGTGATTGCTGAGACGCATTTGAAAGGATGCTTGGCCAACCAATGGTAGAATTTCCCAAGCGGGAGGTATAGTATGCTATTCAAATACATATCTCTATTCTGCAGCTATGCTTGTTTTTCATGATAATAAAGACACAAGGAGTGGATGCTAGGTTAGGAGAGTGTTAGGAGAGTGTGCTTGCTCTTGATAATGATGTTGCTGTTTAGAGACAACTAAGTGGTGTGCCACATTGTCGGGCTACATGGCTCCAGGTGCTCTTAGATACCAGGCTATACTTCATCATTCAAAATAGTGAGAACAAAACGGGGTAAGGATCATCTTGAGAGTCAGATTGGTCCAGAGACCGAGGTGCCATCAGAAGAGGCACAGCGGAGAACACCTCACTCCAGTGGTGGTCATTTTGCCTGTAAATAAGCAAAGCTTACTTACATTGAGAATGTCTACCCCTTTAGCAAATATTTCCTGAGTGTTTACTACCCGTCATGTACTGTAGTTTCTCGGTAGAGAATATAGTAAACATGGGATAAATAAGATAGCATCATAACAGTACATTTTGAAAGTTTGGGTGTGTTCCTTTCCAGACCCAGACTATTTTTTAAATTCCCTGGGTAACTTGGAAGCCACTTTCTCTGCCTGTTCAAAATCATAGGGATTGTGAGCGTCCATGAACCCAGATTTCCAATGATTCCTGGTATTCCTCGAGAGCATAATCTCTACTTTATACCCATGTCCTTTCCGCCTCTACCATCAATCCCAGAGAGGAAGCCAGCATTTATGATACAGAATGAGCTGGAATCATGACACACTCAGTTCCATGATAAAGGATAATGGTAGTAGAACCTATCATTTATTGGGCACACACTCTATACCAAGCCCTATATTAGTGGTAGGTATGTTATCGTATGAATCTTCAAAACAGCCAGGTAGAATAAGTATTATTGGCCCCACCTTGCAGATTAAGGCACAGGGGCACCTGGGTGGCTCAGTTGTTAAGCATCTGCCTTCGGCTCAGGTCATGATCCCAGGGTCCTGGGATCGAGCCCCGCATTGGGCTCCCTGCTCAGCGGGAAGCCGGTTTCTCCCTCTCCCACTCGCCCTGCTTGTGTTCCCTCTCTTGCTGTGTCTCTCTCTGTCAAATAAATAAATAAATAAATAAATAAATAAATAAAAAATAAGATGGCGGGGCATCTGGTGGCTCAGTCTCTTAAGCGTCTGACTTGATTTTGGCTCAGGTCATGATCTCAGGGTTGAGAGATTGAGACCTACCTGGGCTCCGCTCTGAGCATTAAGCCTGATTAAGATTCTCTCTCCCTGGGCGCCTGGGTGGCTCAGTTGGTTAAGCGACTGCCTTCAGCTCAGGTCATGATCCCAGGGTCCTAAGATCGAGCCCCACATCGGGCTCCCTGCTCCGCGGGAAGCCTGCTTCTCCTTCTCCCTCTCCCACTCCCCCTGCTTGTGTTCCCTCTCTCGCTATGTCTCTCTTTGTCAAATAAATAAATAAAATCTTAAAAAAAATAGTATTCAGATGCAACTTTGCTATGTATAGAATACACTAGAAGATGCAGTAAACTTTCAGAAGTTGCTGATGGAAATACTTGGAAGCAACGTCCTAATACTCAGAGGCAGCAATGGGCTGATCAGACTGCTTAGCAGCTGGCTGGTGGTTCTCAGTGGGCTTGGGCTGCTTAGTATGTGAATTTTCATGGTTTATCTTTGATTCCTCGTTGTTAGGAGAGGACTTTGAGAATGATGACACTTTTTCTGGGCTTTTAGATTTTTCTACTTTCCCAGGCTTCTCTGTAGTCTCTTTACTGTCAATTGAAGACTTTTGGGATTTATTAAAAAACATTAATTCCCAAGATCTGAGCCACTGTCCAGTTCTTGGAAATACTGCACCTAGTAGTGAGAGATCATTACGTCTGTCAATCTTAGCTATTGCGACATTGTAAGTGTCATTTTTTAACATGGCCATCAGATAAATCTTCTCCCAGCTGAGGCAGCTACGTTTGATCTGCTCATCTTGTTTCCCCGCCGCCCCCCCTTTTTTTTTCATCTCAAACTCTCCTAAGCAATTAATCTTGGTTTTATCTCTCATTTCCAGCTGTGAATTTATTGTGGAAACCTGATACATTCTTTATCGTGACCCTTAAATCTCCACAAGTTATGGCTCATACTTTCCAGGTGAATTCAAGCAACCCGCTGCCTGAGTGAAATTCACTATCCCTGGAATCCCACATCTCCCAGCCTATGAAATGACTCTTTAGAGGAGTAAAGTGGTACTTTCTCTATCTAATGAAAGTGGAGCCAGGGAACGATGTAGGAAGTCTGTAGCATAAATGTAATAAAAATCTATTCTAAAAAATATAAAATATATATGTTTTAAGTACAACATTCATACTGATTTTTTAAAAATGAGAAGTAAAAATCATTCATCTTAAGTTACTTGAAAATTTTCCTGCTTAGTAACAGAACAAAGCTTTAGTGGCACACATCTAGCCCCACCCCATGCCATGAGGTAGAACGAATTAGATATATAACAAATACCAATCCAGTTTGAACAATACAAGGGTTTTTTCAGGCTCTCTATTCACTAAGCACCACAATGTTCCTTTTCCATGATCAATCGTGTTATACAAAAATATGGAAACAATTCCTCCAAGATGTAAATACAACATTTATTTCAAACCATCTCTCTTAAATATCTAACCGAATTCTCTTTTTAGTTTCCCATACCTCCCTCCTCAAGGACCATTCACTAGCAAATTATGTGTTATCATTTTATGCTGGAGAATTTTGTGCATGTTTAATCACTGAATCATGGCTGTTGCAAAATTCTGGTAAGGAAAATCTGCTTCATCTTCGTTATTGTCTGGTGATGATATCATCTTCACAAGTGTGTCATCTTCTGAAGGGACTTTTTGGAGGCCTTGGAAAGTGCAGGGCGGTTGGTGGTGATAAGATCCAAGCCCCAAGGCGGACTAATATGGAAATATATTGTGGGTGTACTGTACCAGAGATTTCATAAGATTCTTCTCAAAAGGCATGATAAAGTCCTTTTCTTTATTGTCAGTAGAGGTCAATGGAAAAGGTATTTATTGTACTAGGAGTCCAGAGAGATGAGTTTAAGACTTAGCTACACTGCAGTGTTACCTTGGACAAATTATTTCACTTCTTTGGGATTTGTCTTACTCAATTTATCCGGAGGGACTGGAGTGTCTTTTTCAGCTCTCAAAACTTGAGGAAATGTGATAGAAGATGGTCCTTTATCAATTTGTCTTTTAAAAATTATCTTAATTACTTGGGGGGCCTGAGTGGCTCAGTCGATTAAGCATCATGGTCTTCAGCTCAGTTCATAATCTCAGGGTCCTGGGATTGAGCCCTGCTCAGCAGGGAGTCTGCTTCTCTCTCTCTCTCCCTCTCCCTCTGCTGTGCCACCCCACCAATTGTGCTTCTCTCTTAAATAAATAAATAAAATCTTTTAAAAAAATAAAAATTATCTTAACTTCTTATTTATCAATTTAACTTTTTCCTGCAGGAATGAAAATTTTGAGGAGTCTCCATCACACTTGTACTTGCCACACCCCCTACCCAGTGTTACTTTTTTTTTTTTTAACCACTCATACTTTTAATTGATTTTTCAGCAGTTTTATTCAACCTGTCCAGGGTTCAGGACCTTTCGCTTTATAATACTTATGATTTGGGGTGGTAGAGATGGATAGATCAAATGGGCATTGTATTTATTTATTCATTTATTTATTTGTAGAATAAATAGGATAGAGCAATCCTTTATTTTGAGACACATTCACAAAGAGGTTTTCAGTCAATGAACTTTCAAGTGGAGAAGAGAGAACATGAAAATCAGCCTCCAGCTATCAGCAGCAGCTCTGCTTGGGGCCTAGGATCCTCCTTACCCAAGAAGGGAGGTGGACGTGTGTCCTTCCCTTCCTTTATTAGTTCATCCCTCTGCCTCCTGATGTCACTCAGACGTTTCATCATTTCCTGCTGAAGCAGGCATTCTATGAAATCATCAGATTCTAACTTGTACTCCTTCTCTGAATGGATACCATCGATTCCATGTGCACATTCTATCCATTCTTTTTCAAAAGCATGGCATTGGACCTGGAATCTTGTGAGGCTGCCCAACACTTTGGTCTGTCATCCAATGATCTAAGTCAAAGAAAGGCATGGTGTCCTTCCACCGTGCCCCTGTCTCCTCACTGGCCACCTCTACTCAGAAGGGGCATTTGAAACCTCTCATGGCCTGAACTTCTTTTTCAACACATAGCATCTGCATCTCATTTGCATCTAAGGCTGCAGTGAACTTGAAGAGTGAGGGTTAGGAAACCTAACAGTTCTTTCTTTGAGCTAGTTTAGCTGTAATAAGCAGAATGAAAGGGTGGGTCATTTGGGGTCCATGGGCCCTGTTCTGTGTTAAAGAGGAAGAATAACCATAGTAAATAGTACCTGAGTGACAGTGTCCCAAAGACCACCCTGGAAACATATGAAGTAGGAGGCAAAGTGATGTACCATGTGGCTTAACTTAGTACCCCAAGCAAGGTTCTTACACAGATCATTTCAAGGAGTTAATCAGAGTGTGTGTGTGTTTCATTCTGTTCATGAGCTTCTGTGTGAGTACATGTAGCTGTGCTGGAATATTTGGCGATATCTGGATCACATGCTATAAAATGTCTAATGATAATCACGTGACAATCTGTTGCTATGGTTTTGCATTTTTTGAGGCTTAAAGTTACTTACCACTCTCTTTACTTAGAAAGGAAAAGGTATACAATCTTGGTATCGTTATTTTTGCAGAGTGGAAAGTCTCTCACAGATTACGTTTGGCTACTAACGCTAACTTTTTCCTTTAATGTTATGAGTCACTGTTGGTATACAACGTCATTTATATTTTTACTCTTAATATAAAATTTTGAATTCTCCATCCAGTGAAATGTAAGTGGCTCCTGTGTCCTCCCATCTCCCAATGGAGAAGAGGGGAGAGTGGCACACCACGATAAAGTCAAAACGGGCTCCATGTGGATGTAGAGCTTGACAGTGAGGAAGGAAGGGGGCTTTTTGTGCCTCCTGCACAATGGTTCCCAGAAGGTGAGTCAAACAGTCCTGAGTCTTGGAGGGGTAAGGAGGAAGTCACTACCTGTTTATTCTCAGTGGAGCTCTGCATGAGGTGCTTTACTTCCAGGGGAGCCTCTGATTTCTCCTTTATGCTGGAAAGAGTCCTCATGTCTCACCTTACAGGAAGAAGACCATCTGTATACTACAGAAACTTCTCAAACTGTTACCAAGAAACAGAAAAAGAAAAGGAATCTTGAAAAGTCTGTGATCTCCTTGACTCTGAGAAGCAAGCAAAAGCTAACGTCTTCACAGAGTCTGTACATATTCTTCTGTGATCTTCCTGTAGAGAAGAGGAAGCAGCTGACGGTGGGCTCCTCAAAGTGGCCAAACTCCAGTTCCAGTAAAAATCTGACCCAGAAAGGGTCCCTTTTGGTTGGTGCTTGAGGTGTATTTTCTTTGGGGAAGCTTTTCCTGGCCCACGGACTGGGCAGCACTGACCTCTTAAGGGCCTGGATTACTTTTTGTCACGCGTGTGTGTGTGTGTGTCTGTGTGTGTGTGTGTGTGTTCCTGGGGATCCCAGGAGGTGTCCTGAATCTCTCCCATCTTGACAACCTTGGAAGTCCAGCTCTAGTGACTCTTCACCCATTATGGAGGCATAGGGGACCCTGTGAGGTTCATTTTCTTGTTGCAAGCCAGCAAACCAGGCAAGGTTAGGACAACTGTGGAACAAAGAGAATCCTCGTGAGAATTAAACTCATGACCTCATTCCCATTAGCACTAATTCAGTTCTGTCCACAGGCAACACAGTGTTCCCAAACACAAGGAACTCACTACTGTTTTGTAACAGATTTTCTCTCGGAAGAGCAGCCAGTGGAAATACTGTATATAGAGGTGGTTTCTTAACTGGTCCAAGAAGTAATTGCTCTTCTGCTGCATTGTTAATGAAAAAAAGAGAAATGTTATGAAAGAGATGGCCCTAATGATGTGCTGTGTCACCATGTGACAGGCGAATGCACAGGCAGTGGAGTAGGATGGGTATAGACTATCGTTACCCCAACCTGTGGGAGAATTTTGTCTCCACTTTGGAAGAGAAAACAAAAAGTTCCTATTTCTTAGGACAAACAGGGAAATACCTTGAGTAGAATATAGCTTGGGCAGCAATGAAAGAAGGAAATACTTATCATTCCTACTGCCTCCTTGCTATCTTATTTTCTCCCTTCCATTTGTTTTTCTCCCTTCTCTACTTGTAATAGAGTGTGAATATGAGGTCACAGATTTCTTGTCACTCCTACAGGAAAGGATTTGAATAATCTCTAAGGTGTTAGGGACTCAATATATTTGGAATAGCTCTCTCTTCCTCTCAGGAATAGCTGCATTGGGAAATGAATAAAATAAGTGGACAGGGCCATGCTTTACACAAAGGTGCGGGGGGAGGCATTACTAATATTTGTCAGAAGATATCAGGTGAAAGCATATTTAAAGAATAAAAATCATGATACAAAACCATACATATTACCTTTGCTACTGTAACAAAGAGTACATAAAGAAACAGGAAGACAGAGAAAATTATCATGTGTAGTGGGCTATCGCGTTTCTCTAAGATTTGTGTATAATTATATGTTTTCTCTACAGACACACACACATACACACACACTATCTGATACAGACTTTAAAGAAACAGAAACCCAAATCCAAAAAACAACAAAATCTAGGTGTCTTGGCAGAAGAGGTTAAGGGACGGGTCAGCCTAGACTTCTCAGTGCTGCTGTGTTTCTCGGCTCATTCACATTCTCATCAGTATCACAACAACCTTTGCCCATTTGCTTTTAGAGTATTCCCTAGAGTATTGCCACCCTTGTTGTGAAGATTTCTTAACCAGGATGACTGATACATTCCCCCCAGCAGACCTCTTGCTTGCACAATAAAATTTTTGACATGTGCACTCTTCTCTTAATTTAATTAATTCTCTTCCACTCACAAACTCACAAATCCACAAAGAACCTGGGTGGGAATTGGGTGGTGGTAGGGAGTGGTACTTTATTTAACCAATCTAACACAATCCTGGAAAAGCCAAACTAGTCATTCAACAGTAGACTTCAAAAAAAAAAAAAGTGTGATTTATAGCATTCTCATCTCATACCATTTCCTGTCAAAGAGAGGAATTTTTATTAGGCATAATAAAAATAGAAAATATTTTGATTCCAAGAATAATGGAAATGGCTGGCAAACCTTTTTATTTCACATTCAAGTGAGTCTGTGGATTGGAGTAGTTCTAACTGTATCCTTTCTACATAAGATCCAGAATAATAGCAAATATTTACAATGTGCTAACTAACAGCCAATTTACTAACTTAGTGCTTTATGTCTTGTGACTCGTCTAAACCTCATAACATGCCACAAGGTAGCAAGTACTATGATACTTATTTTAAACACCAGGAAACAAAAACAGGAAGCTTATCTTACTTGACTAGGATCTCACAACAGGGCAGTGGCTGGAACTTAGACCTAAGCTGTGCTTGTAAAAACTGTCATTTTTTTTTTCCCCGAAAATAAATGAATTCTTTTTTTTTCTGAAAGAGGACAGAATTTGGCATTTGTTTCAAATCCATGAAAAATAAATTTTTACTGAATTATTAACAAAGGGTAACATTTATTGAGTGCTTCCTCTGTGTCAGCTAACTTCTAAGCACTTTGCCTGAAATATCTCATTATTGCTTGCAATAATCCTCTGAGGTACTATTAGGTCCATTTTAAAGACAAGGAAACTAAGAATCAACAAATAAGTAACTTGTCCAAGTTACAAAGTTAGTGAGTTGGACATAGGATTCAGTAGGTAGACTCCAGGACCCACACCCGTTACCACCCCTCTACACATTCCTGTGGATGAGTCAATCATCAACATTTATTGAACTGTCATGAAGTTTGGAGGTAGACTGAAGAGTATTCCCCTCTTGGATATGTTATTGCCTAAAGAGTGTAGTTTGTCTGATTAGCATGAAACGTGGAGCCCAGGCAGCAGCATTAATTAGGATCATTTAAAGTCCAAGGAATTGGAATACAAGATGATTGATTCTTTGCCATGTATTCTGAATGGCTGCAGATTTAAATCCTGCACTCTTTGCCAAAACATTCTTGGACTTATCCATTAATGTTTGAGTGATTTTCCAAGATATGCCAAGCTTATTTGAATAGCTTTCATGTCCTGGGGATTGACAGAGTTGATGTGATTTCTCTAAATGATTGCGCTCTTGGGTTAGGAAATGGCAACAGGATAACTAGACAAGGTAAAGTTTATTTGTGAACTTTGTTCAACATGGTATTCTTTAATTTTTTTTTAAAGATTTTATTTATTTATTTGACAGAGAGAGAGAGAGCAAGAGCAGGAACAGAAGCCGGGGGAGTGGGAGAGGGAGAAGCAGGCTTCCCGTGGAGCAGGGAGCCCGATGTGGGACTCGATCCCAGGACCCTGGGACCATGACCTGAGCCGAAGGCAGACGCTTAACTACTGAGCCACCCAGGCGCCCTCAACATGGTATTCTTGATGTATTCTTTGTAGAAAGGGGAAAAGCTAACAACAAGAATGGATAAATTAAAACCTGATATTTTTGAAAGAAGACAGATAACTGATTGTCAGGGACTTCTTCACCCATCACCTGGGTGACTTGACATTCTCTGTGACCCAGAATCCTAATGTATAAAATGGTGGGGATGGGGTTGATATTCTTCAGACAATCCTTCCATTTCTAAGATGTAAGTACTTTTAAATGAGAGGGATATTAGCATAGTATCTTTCTGACAAATAAGGGTTGGTAGTGGTTGTGAACAGATGAGGTATGGGAAGGTTGGGAGTGGTGTGGTGATAGTTTGTGGATACAGACATATAATGAAAAAAGGATTTACAAAGTAAGCTAGCTCATTGGAATCTATTATAGTTTAGAGATGCTATTTGTGTTGTATTCTATAAATGCCAGGGTATTACCTATTACTAGCAGTCAAGTAAATTATAAGCAATGAAAATACTTCTGAGGATAAATTATTAATTATTTATTGACTTCTACCACGTGTAAAACACATAACATACATAGTAGCATAGAATGGTGACCTGCTCACTGCTTGCCTTTTAAGTATAAAATAAGGCAAGCTATTCTTATTTTGCCACGGGAATGGATTAATATCTATCGGTCACTTCAAGACAGTCTTTGGACATTCAAACTAATAACCTAGAAAGCCTGCCGCACCTGTGATCTGAAGAACTTATAGAAGAGGAGAGGCCTCTCAAAGGCTGACGTAGCAGCAATCATATTAGGAGGTGGGAGAATGTCTTCACAAGTCCCCCGCTGCTGTTCAGTTTCATTGGAAACTACTAGACTTTTAAACTTTGAAGTACCCAGATCAATTTTAGTCCAATCACTTTACCTGAAGAATAAAATAAAATAAAATAATTTCTTTGAATTACTGATTTAAAAAAGTTTGCCAAGAAGTCCTTTGTAAAGCCACATTACAGCCAAGAGCTTTAGGCATTTATTGGTTTTCACGTGTTCTTCCTA
This sequence comes from Mirounga angustirostris, assembly GCF_029215605.1. Lineage (NCBI taxonomy): Eukaryota > Metazoa > Chordata > Mammalia > Carnivora > Phocidae > Mirounga > Mirounga angustirostris. Next base: position 82,118,667 of record NW_026991720.1, on the reverse strand, counting down.
AATTGAAACTATTACTGTGCAAATAGAATCATTTGCTAAACTTCTGCAATGAAAAAGCCAATACACTGAAAAATCTGGTGTCAGTATTTCACTCATACCCTATCTATACCAGGTTTTCTCTCCTAAGTTAGGACGACTCTCTCCTCCCCCCCCCCCCCCCAACAAACAATTAAAACTAATTCCAAATGGGCAGGGATAAGAAGAGAATGCTAACATCACATAAATAAGCTGAATTGAGTATAATTAAGTAAAATTATATTTATAAATAAGGAAGTCTACTTTTGATTATCACATATCTTCTTGCAAAGGATATATCCATTTGTTTATTCATGCTGAACATAAACCATTGAAAGTCTCCTAAGTGCTAGTCACTGTGCTAGATAATAGATATACATTAGTGAACAGGAAATCAGATTACTCCTAGAGCTTATACAGTAAGGGTAAGAGGTCTTTAAAAATCCTACATATGGGTGTGTAAATCAACTAGCTTCTCTATTTAACTCTATGCCTTTGGATTTCAGTTTCCCTCCTATTCACCTCCCAGGCCCCTTCAGAGTCTGTGAGGTGCTTGCTTCTCATGATCCAGATATGTTTCTGGATTTATCCTATGGTTTAATCATCATCTGAGTATAGAACCCCAGAAAAAGAGACCTGATGAGTGTCTCTCCCTCAACAAGTCCTGGTGGCTCTAGAAAAAGATAAGAAAAACTCTACAGTATCTCTGATCCCTCTTGTGAATTTGTGAACTTGTTTGATCAAGAGTAAATTGTGGGGCACTTGGGTGGTACAGCCAGTTGAGCATCCGATCTGGTTTAGGCTCAGGTCCTGATATCAGGGTCATGAGATTGACAGAGCCTGTTGGGATTTTCTCTCCCTCTCCCTCAACCCCTCAACCCCTGCCCCCCCTTCTAAATAAATAAATAAACCTTAAAAAAAAAAAGAGTAAATTGTGATTGGCAGAGATTTAGTGGCCGCACAGCCTAGGTGAGATCTGTGCAGGGGGCAGTAGGATCAAATCAAGAAGGTCATATCGGTAATCAGTATTACAGCCAAGAGTTGAGCCATCAGGAGTTACACAGAGAAGGCAAAATGAAAACAGCCACTGAGGTTAGCAGCTAAAATCAGAAGAAATGGGCAGAGAAGCCGTGGGTTAGGAATGGGTTAGGAACTCTCAGAAGTCTGTGTAAGAATTTGGCTTCTGCATAAGTTTTCTTCCATTCTAGGCCATACAGACATGTGACACTGAGCCAGTAGGCAAGACTAATCAATAGCATTTCTGATTGTTTATGTTACGTATTGAGTAATGGAAAAGCTAATTAGAGCCAATTAGAACAAAGCAAAACAAAAAAAACCTAGGTTCAAATCTTGCCTCCACTATTAGTGTTACAACAGAAAGGTTAACTATATCTCTGCAAATCAGTTTTTTCATCAACAAGTGGGGGGAACCTCCCTCAAAGAGAGCTTTATTTGAACACTGAATTCGATCTGTACATGAAATTGCCCCCAAACCAAAATATACCATACACAATTAAAATTGACTATACAAATGCAAACATTTCAATTGAGAATACTCAGATAATAACTCTTTTTGGAGACAGATTTTCTCCCCTTTTTGAGTTACATATTGCCTAGACAATTTTAGACTCTTGAAATTTCTATTAAAAATCTCAGTTATATCAGAGATCATTCTCAAACACCACAAAGTTTGGAGGAGCCTAGGAGACACTTATGCTTGGGATTCAATATGTGATTCAGAGTAAGACTCTCAGCTGTGAGAAAAGTTAAACCTGAGGTTCCATATAACCAACTGATGGTAAGCCAGATCTGTACAGACTGTGTCCTCTGCGGACTGGAATGATTACTTTCCATCACAGCAACCGGTGTGTAGGATCAGAGAGGGTGGTGGATCTCACGGAGCAGTGGCTGACTACAGGGACAGAGTCGGGTAAAGGCCAAGAGCAGTGGGTGTGGACACAAATGACCAAGGGCTATTAATGACCTTGCCACTCACCCAGTGTGATCCTGTGGACAAATCTAGTACTTTTTACTGCATTTGTGAAGCAAGGGTCTGGGACCAGGTGACCTCTAACATTTCATGCAGTTATAACAGTCCATCATTCTATAAATCGTGTCCCACCAGTTGTCTGGCACATTTCACTTTCTGAAGCACATTCATCTTTGCCATTCATTGATCCTGTAAGGCAGGCAGGACACATTATTTTTATCCTCACTTTACAGATGAAGAAATAGAGACTTAAGGTTGTGGCTTCTACAAAGATCCACTGTGGAGTTTGAGTCAAGTATCTAGATTCAGAAATATTCAGTTGGTTTTTAAAATTATATCAGAGTTGAGTGTGTTTTCCTTTAAGAGTTCTTGGCAATTACAAATTATTTTGAACTATCATGTGAGGTGGTGGCTGCTATGGAAACTGCATTAATACATGAAGCATGCAAAGCCTGTCACCGCATCAGATGTTGCTGCCCTTTGGTTATGCTAACTTACTCATCTGTTTTTTTGAAAAATATTTCTCTCTTTCTTCTTCCCCCCCCCACCCCAAACACGTGCACATTATGCTTATAATCCCAGAAATCTAATTTTGAAATGACTCATTCTTATGAAATGTATTCAATGACTTGGAACAAAAGATTCTGGTAAAAATACAACCTGGAAAAATAGTCTGTTTAAAAATATATATATATAGTAATTGCTTTGTATTTCTGTGGCTCAACTAAAATGTGAAAAGAAGCTAAGGAAGAAAAATTAAATTCATGAGCTGAGATCATGTTTATGTTACAGTTGTAAAGGAAAATCATACATGAATTCAAGTATGTTTTTTTTCATTATAAATAATATATAAAGATATTTAGTATCTTTGAGTTTTGACCAAAGCTAGAATTTTTTAAATTTTGCATGCATTTATGAAATACTAGCAATTATAGGCATCTTTTCTTTCTTTTTTTATTTTATTATGTTATGTTAATCATCATATTTACATCATTAGTTTTTGATGTAGTGTTCCATGATTCACTGTTTGCATATAACACCCTGTGCTCCATTCAGTATGTGCCCTCTTTAATACCCATCACCAGGCTAACCCATCCCCCACCCCCTTCCCCTCAAGAACCCTCAGTTTGTTTCTCAGAGTTCATAGTCTCTCATGGTTCGTCTCCCCCTCCAATTTCCCCCACTTAATTTTTCAAATATAGGCATCTTTTTTTAAAGATTTATTTGTTTTTTGAGAGAGAGAGAGTGCGTGTGTGTGAGTAGGGGAGGGGCAGACAGAGAAGGAGAGAGAGAGAGAGAATTTCTGGCAGAGTTCCCTCTGAGTGCAGAGCCTAACACACGGACTTGATCGCAAGACTCTAAAATCATGACATAAGCTGAAACCAAGAGCCTAAGCTCAACTGACTGAGCCACCCAGGGGCTCACTTATAGGCATCTTAAAAGAGTGATCATTGTTTTTAGATCTAATACTATTAAATATAAATATACATTACATATATGCATATAATATACATAATATCTGTAAATAGTTGCCACCTGCTGTTGACTGAATGTTTGTGCCCCAAAATTCTTATGTTGAAACCTAATCCCAAATGTGATGATGGCATTAGAACATGAGGCTTTTGAGAGGTGATTAGATGGTGAAGGTGGAGCCCTCATAAATGGGATTAGTGCCCTTTTAAGAAGAGACCCCAAAGAGATCATTCACCCCTTCTGCCATGTGAAGACACAGAGAAAAGACTGCCATCTATGAACCAGAAAACAGGACCCCACCAGACACAGAATCTGCTGGCACCTTGATCTCGGACTTCCCAGCTCCAGAACGATGAAAGATACATTTCAGTTGTTTATAAGCTACTCAGTCTATAGTTTTCTGTTGTAGCAGCTGAACAGACAAAGGTGTACACCATGTATACCTCAAAGCTTGATACTTGGTATTTTATTTTATTCTATTTTATATTTTATTTAATTTTATTTTAAAGTAGGCTTCATGCCCAGCGTGGAGCCCAACATGGGACTTGAACTCACATCCCTGAGGTTAACCAACTGAGCCCCCAGGTACCCCTTGATATTTGCTGTTTTAAATGTGGTGCCTCTCTGTCCTAAGAGGAACTCAACAGTCTTGAAACTGCCTTCATTCTACCCTAAGGAATAATGGAGATGGAGATCCACAAGTTATATGAACCGGAAATACGTACTTTCGCATACATTCACTTTTTTTGGCAAATGCATTTAACCTCATTTTTTTGTTGTCAGGTGACTGGCTACCTTGCGATGACAGCTGTGGTTGATGGATAACAGCACTATAATTTTCTTGCTGCCAATTTATAGGCCATTACGGCACACTGGTAATCTTCCATCTGCCTTTCTCTGATTCATAATGAATTGGATTGTTATATACCAATTAGTTAATTATATAACTTCCGTAAAATATTTATTCATAAATTTTCCCATTTTGCTTTCTGACTTATATTATTTATATGTAATAGTAGTATAGAAAACCTTAATGTGTTTGATATATTAAAGATTTTTTTTTTTTAAGATTTTTTATTTATTTATTTGAGAGAGAGAGAATGAGAGACAGAGAGCATGAGAGGGAAGAGGGTCAGAGGGAGAAGCAGACTCCCTGCCGAGCAGGGAGCCTGATGCGGGACTCGATCCTGGGACTCCAGGATCATGACCTGAGCCGAAGGCAGTCGCTTAACCAACTGAGCCACCCAGGCGCCCTAAAGATATTTTTATGTAGTAGGCAAATCCATCATCATTATCCTCACGTGTATTGTAATGATTTTATTCCTAGAAAATTCTATTCTTCCATTTTTTAAATATTTGTATTTCATAGTTTCAGTTGTTACCTTTAAACTTTCTCTCGAGTTTCAATAGAAATATTTTTGGATGTAATGCCATTGAGAATTGGCCTTTTTTTTTTTTAAATAGTCTATTTTCTCAACACAATGTTAAGCATAATAAATCCTTTTCCTACAGATTTATGACATTTTAAATCTTATACTGAGATTCTACAATGATTCTAGAGCTATGCTGTTGTCTGTCCCACCACACTATGATAACTATTATAACTTTAAGATAAATTTTATTTTATTTTATTTTATTTATTTTTAAAGATTTTATTTATTTATTTGTCAGAGAGAGAGAGCAAGTGAGCACAAGCAGGGGGAGTGGGAGAGGGAGAAGCAGGTTCCCCGCTGAGAAAGGAGCCCGATGTGATTCTCGATCCCAGGACCCTGGGATCATGACCTGAGCCGAAGGCAGCTGCTTAACCAGCTGAGCCACCCAGGCATCCCTAAGATAAATTTTAATATCAAGAGCATAATTCACTCCTTAGTATGATTCACAATTCTCATTTGTTTAATTTTTCCAGATAAACCTAAAAAACTCCTCTCCCCTCACCCAAAAAACCAATGCTTTTTCTTTTCTGTTTCATTTAGTTTGATTTATTTTTCTGCTTTTGTTGTTGCTGTAGTTGTTCTGCTTTATTTTTTTGACCATATTTTTTTCTTGTTACGTTAATCCCCGTACATTACATCATTAGTTTTAGATGTAGTGTTCCATGATTCATTGTTTGTGCATAACACCCAGTGCTCCATGCAGAACGTGCCCTCCTCAATACCCATCACCAGGCTAACCCATCCTCCCACCCCCTTCCCCTCTAGAACCCTCAGTTTGTTTTTCAGAGTCCATCATCTCTCATAGTTCGTCTACCCCTCCGATTTCCCCCCTTCATCCTTCCCCTCCTGCTATCTTCTTCTTCTTCTTTTTTTTTCCTTACATATATTGCATTATTTGTTTCAGAGGTACAGATCTGAGATTCAACAGTCTTGCACACTTCACAGCGCTTACCAGAGCACATACCCTCCCCAGTGTCTATCACCCAGTCACCGCATTCCTCCCACCCCACCCCCACTCCAGCAAACCTCAGTTTGTTTCCTGAGATTAAGAATATCCTCCTATCAGTGAGGTCATATGATACATGTCTTTCTCTGTTTGACTTATTTCGCTCAGCATACCCTCCAGTTCCATCCACGTCGTTGCAAATGGCAAGATCTCATTCCTTTTGATGGCTGCATAATATTCCATTGTATATATATACCACATCTTCTTTATCCATTCATCTGTCAATGGACATCTTGGCTCTTTCCACAGTTTGGCTATTGTGGACATTGCTGCTATAAACATCGGGGTGCACGTACCCTTTCGGATCCCTACTTTTGTATCATTGGGGTAAATACCCAGTAGTGCAATTGCTGGGTTGTAGGGTAGCCCTATTTTCAACTTTTTGAGGAACCTCCATACTGTTTTCCAGAGTGGCTGCACCAGCTTGCATTCCCACCAACAGTGTAGGGGGTTTCCCCTTTCTCCGCATCCCCGCCAACATCTGTCATTTCCTGACTTGTTAATTTTAGCCATTCTGACTGGTGTGAGCTGGTATCTCATTGAGGTTTTGATTTGGATTTCCCTGATGCCGAGTGATATTGAGCTCTTTTTCATATGTCTGTTGGCCATTTGGATGCCTTCCTTGGAAAAATGTCTGTTCATGTCTTCTGCCCATTTCTTCATTGGATTCTTTGTTCTTTGGGTGCTGAGTTTGATAAGTTCTTTATAGATTTTGGATATTAGCCCTTTATCTGATATGTCATTTGCAAATATCTTCTCCCATTCTGTCGGTTGTCTTTTGGTTTTGTTGACTGTTTCCTTTGCTGTGCAAAAGCTTTTTATCTTGATGAAGTCCCAATAGTTCATTTTTGCCTTTGCTTCCCTTGCCTTTGGTGATGTTTCTAGGAAGAACTTGCTGCGGCTGAGGTCGAAGAGGTTGCTGCCTGTGTTCTCCTTTAGGATGTTGATGGACTCCTGTCTCACATTGAGGTCTTTCAACCATTTGGAGTCTATTTTTGTGTGTGGTGTAAGGAAATGGTCCAGTTTCATTCTTCTGCATGTGGCTATCCAATTTTCCCAACACCATTTGTTGAAGAGACTGTCTTTTTTCCATTGGACATTCTTTCCTGCTTTGTCAAAGATGAGTTGACCATAGAGTTGAGGGTCCATTTCTGGGCTCTCTATTCTGTTCCATTGATCTATGTGTCTGTTTTTGTGCCAGTACCATACTGTCTTGATGATGACAGCTTTGTAATCGAGCTGGAAGTCCGGAATTGTGATGCCGCCAGCTTTGCTTTTCTTTTTCAACATTCCTCTGGCTATTCGGGATCTTTTCTGGTTCCATACAAATTTTAGGATTATTTGTTCCATTTCTTTGAAAAAAGTGGATGGTATTTTGATGGGGATTGCATTGAATGTGTAGATTGCTCTAGGTAGCATTGACATCTTCACAATATTGGTTCTTCCAATCCATGAGCATGGAACGTTTTTCCATTTCTTTGTGTCTTCTTCAATTTCTTTCATGAGTATTTTATAGTTTTCTGAGTACAGATCCTTTGCCTCTTTGGTTAGATTTATTCCTAGGTATCTTATGGTTTTGGGTGCAATTGGAAATGGGATCGACTTTTTAATTTCTCTTTCTTTTGTCTTGTTGGTGTATAGGAATGCCACTGATTTCTGTGCATTGATTTTATATCCTGACACTTTACTGAATTCCTGTATGAGTTCTAGCAGCTTTGGGGTGGAGTCTTTGGGGTTTTCCACATAAAGTATCATATCATCTGCAAAGAGTGAGAGTTTGACTTCTTCTTTGCCAATTTGGATGCCTTTGATTTCTTTTTGTTGTCTGATTGCTGTGGCTGGGACTTCTAATACTATGTTGAATAACAGTGGTGATAGTGGACATCCCTGCCACGTTCCTGACCTTAGGGGGAAAGCTCTCAGTTTTTCCCCATTGAGAATGATATTTGCTGTAGCTTTTTCATAGATGGCTTTTATGATACTGAGGTATGTACCCTCTATGCCTATACTCTGAAGAGTTTTGATCAAGAAAGGATGCTGTACTTTGTCAAATGCTTTTTCTGCACCTATTGAGAGGATCATATGATTCTTGTTCTTTCTTTTGTTAATGTATTGTATCACATTGATTGATTTGCGGATGTTGAACCAACCTTGCAGCCCAGGGATAAATCCCACTTGGTCGTGGTGAATAATCCTTTTAATGTACTGTTGGATCCTATTGGCTAGTATTTTGGTGACAATTTTTGCATCCATGTTCATCAGGGATATGGGTCTGTAATTCTCCTTTTTGATGGGGTCTTTGTCTGGTTTTGTGATCAAGGTAATGCTGGCCTCATAAAATGAGTTTGGAAGTTTTCCTTCCGTTTCTATTTTTTGGAACAGTTTCAGAAAAATAGGTATTAATTCTTCTTGAAATGTTTGGTAGAATTCCCCTGGGAAGCCATCTGGCCCTGGGCTTTTGTTTTTTGGGAGATTTTTGATGACTGCTTCAATTTTCTTAGTGGTTCTAGGTCTGTTCAGGTTTTCTATTTCTTCCTGGTTCAGTTTTGGTAGTTGATACATCTCTAGGAATGCATCCATTTCTTCCAGGTTATCTAATTTGCTGGCATAGCGTTGCTCATATGTTCTTATAATTTTTTGTATTTCTTTGGTGTTGGTTGTGATCTCTCCTCTTTCATTCATGATTTTGTTGATTTGGGTCATTTCTCATTTCTTTTTGGTAAGTCTGGCCAGGGGTTTATCAATCTTGTTAATTCTTTCAAAGAACCAGCTCCTAGTTGTGTTGATCTCTTCTACTGTTCTTTTGGTTTCTATTTCATTGATTTCTGCTCTGATCTTTATTATTTCTCTTTTCCTGCTGGGTTTAGGCTTTATTTGCTGTTCTTTCTCCAGCTCCATTAGGTGTAGGATTAGGTTGTGTACTTGAGAGCTTTCTTGTTTCTTGAGAAAGGCTTGTATTGCTATATACTTGCCTCTTAGGACTGCCTTTGCTGCATCCCAAAGATTTTGAACAGTTGTGTTTTCATTTTCATTGGTTTCCATGTATTTTTTAAATTCTTCTTTAATTTCCTTGTTGACCCATTCATTCTTCAGTAGGATGCTCTTTAGCCTCCATGTATTTGAGTTCTTTCCGACTTTCCTCTTGTGATTGAGTTCTAGTTTCAAAGCATTGTGGTCTGAAAATAGGCAGGGAATGATCCCAATCTTTTGGTACCAGTTGAGACCTGATTTGTGACCTAGGATGTGATTGATTCTGGAGAATGTTCCATGGGCACTAGAGAAGAATGTGTATTCTGTTGCTTTGGGATGGAATGTTCTGAATATGTCTGTGAAGTCCATTTGGTCCAGTGTGTCATTTAAAGTTTTTATTTCCTTGTTGATCTTTTGCTTAGATGATCTGTCCATTTCAGTGAGGGGGGTGTTAAAGTCCCCCACTATTATTGTATTGTTGTCAATGTGTTTCTTTGCTTTCATTATTAATTGCCTTATATAATTGGCTGCTCCCATGTTAGGGGCATAGATATTTACAATTGTTAGATCTTCTTGTTGGATAGACCCTTTAAGTCGGATATAGAGTCCTTCCTCATCTCTTATTACAGTCTTTGGTTTAAAATCTAATTTGTCTGATATAAGGATTGCCAACTCAGCTTTCTTTTGGTGTCCATTAGCATGGTAAATGGTTTTCCACCCCCTCGCTTTCAATCTGGGGGTGTCTTTGGGTCTAAAATGAGTATCTTGCAGACAGCATATCGATGGGTCTTGTTTTTTAATCCAATCTGATAGCCTGTGTCTTTTGATTGGGGCATTTAGCCCATTTACATTCAGGGTAACTATTGAAAGATAGGAATTTAGTGCCATTGTATTGCCTGTAAGGTGACTGTTACCATATATTGTCTGTGTTCCTTTTTGGTCTATGTTGCTTTCAGGCTCTCTCTTTGCTTAGAGGACCCCTTTCAATATTTCTTGTAGGGCTGGTTTCGTGTTTGCAAATTCCTTTAGTTTTTGTTTGTCCTGGAAGCTTTTTATCTCTCCTTCAATTTTCAATGACAGCCTAGCTGGATAGAGTATTCTTGGCTGCATATTTTTCTCATTTAGTGCTCTGGATATATCATGCCAGTCCTTTCTGGCCTGCCAGGTCTCTGTGGATAGGTCTGTTGCCAATCTAATGTTTCTACCATTGTAGGTTACATATCTCTTCTCCTGAGCTGCTTTCAGGATTTTCTCTTTGTCTCTGAGACTCTTAAGTTTTACTATTAGATGTCGGGGTGTTGACCTATTTTATTGATTTTATTTGATTTTGATTGGTTCTCTTTGCTTCCTGGATTTTGATGCCTGTTTCCTTCCCCAAATTAGGGAAGTGTTCTGCTATAATTTGCTCCATTATACCTCCTGCCCCTCTCTCTCTTTCTTCTTCTTCTGGGATCCCAATTATTCTAATGTTGTTTCATCTTATGGTATCGCTTATCTCTCGAATTCTGCCCTCATGATCCAGTAGTTGTTTATCTCTCTTTTTCTCAGCTTCTTTATTTTCCATCATTTGGTCTTCTCTATCATTGATTCTCTCTTCTGCCTCATTTATCCTAGCAATAGAGCCCCTGTATTTGATTGCACCTCATGAATAGCCTTTTTGATTTCTACTTGGTTAGATTTTAGTTCTTTTACTTCTCCAGAAAGGGTTTCTCTAATAACTTCCATGCTTTCTTCAAGCCCAGCTAGTATCTTTAAAGTGATGATTCTGGGGGTGCCTGGGTGGCTCAGTCGGTTAAGCGTCTGCCTTCGGCTCAGGTCATGATCCCAGGGTCCTGGGATCGAGCCCCGCATTGGGCTCCCTGCTCCACGGGAAGCCTGCTTCTCCCTCTCCCACTTACCCTGCTTGTGCTCCCACTCTCGCTGTGTCTCTCTCTGTCAAATAAATAAGTAAAATCTTTAAAAATAAATAAATAAATAAAGTGATGATTCTGAACTCTAGATCTGACATCGTACTAATGTCCGTATTGAGTAGGTCCCTGGCAGTCGGTACTACCTCTTGTTCTTTTTGTTGAGGTGATTTTTTCCATCTTGTCCTTTTGTCCAGAGGAGAATAGATTAATGAGAGAACAAAATGGTAACAGGGTAACAACGTTCCCAGAAAATATACTCTAAGCAAATCAGAAAAGACCTGAAGGAGTGGAAAAAGAAAGGGAAAGAGAAAAAAGAAAAAGAAAAAAAAAAAAAGGAAAAGAAAAAGATAAAGATAAAAACAAACAAAAACAGAAAAAAAAAAGAAAAACAGAATGTGATCAAATATGATCAGGCTGGTATATAGATCAGTGCCACACACCTGATTTTGGGCGTATTTGGTTTGTTAGAAGAAAGTGCCTCCCTAAATTCAAAGAAAGAAAAACTTATATATGTACAAAAATAAGGGTTGATATGATGAAGGGATGGAATATGACTGTAAAGATGGAAATTATAAAAAATTTTATAAAAGGAATTGATAAGAAGTTGTTTGAAAAAAGAAAGAAGAGGATTTTAAAAAAAGAGAAATAAAAAAGGGAGAGAATGTGATCAGGCAGGGGAGTAGAAAAAAACCATACAATAGAGATTTAGGGTATATTTTGATCTGTTAGAAGAAACTATCTCAAAATTTTAAAGAGAGAACTACTTATATATATATGCCAAAAATATGGGTAACTACTATGAAGGGATAGAATATGACTCTAAAAATGAAAAATAAAAATGAAAAATAAAAATTTTTTTTTCAAAAAGGGATTGATTAGATGTTGGTTGAAAAAGAGAAAAAGAAAAATTCAAAAAAAAAATTAACTTTAAAAGACTAAGGAATCATGGTAAAAAAGCCGTGAATTCTATGTGCAGTATTCCCCTAGCGCTGGAGCTCTGCCGTTCTCATTGATCGGTAAACTTGGTCTTGGCGGGCTGTTCTCGCTGATCTTCTGGGGAGGGGCCTGTTGCCGTGGTTTCCAAATGTCTCTGCCGGAGGCGGAATTGCCCCGCCCTTGCCCCCTCCCGGCTAAGTCATCTGCTCGGGTTTGCTCTCTGGGGCTTTTGTTCCCTGCGAGCTTTCCGTACAGCTTTGGAGGCGGAGAGTGAGAATGGCGGCCTCCCAATCTCCGCCCCGGAGGAGCCGAGAACTCGGGGCCCGCTCCTCAGTGCGCCCCCAGAGAAAAGCCGTCCGTCACTCCCGTCTCCCCGGTCTCCGGCCGCACCCCGTGCTCGCCCGGCCTGTGACCGTGTGTTTCTATCTCTGTCACCCAACCCCGTGTGGAGTCTCCAAACCCAGCAGATCCCTGCGGTGCACTCCTGAATGGCTCCTCCCGGGGGAGGAAGGTGAGTCTCCCCAGATCTGCCGCTTGTTGGGTCCCTGCTGGAGGAGCAGGGGCCCGACTGGGCTGCGGATCCCGGTTTATGGCAACCCCAAGGTGAGACCCCGCTCCTCGGCTCCGTCTCTGCAGCCGGCTTCTCCACTCCAATACCTAGGAACTCTGCCACTCTCAGGCACCCCCCGGTCTTTCTGTGACCCCGAGGGTCCTGAGACCACACTCTCCCGGAGGGTTCCACCCCCCGCTTAGCCACCAGGGTGACGTCCTTCAGCGGGGCAGACTTTTAAAAGTTCCGAGTTTGTGCTCCGCGGCTCTATCACTTGCCAGAAGCGGCCGACGGAGGCCCCTCCCCCGCCGTCTATCCTCCCGAATATCGCCGCGGATTCACTTCTCCGCACGTCCTACCTTCCAGAAAGTGGTCGCTTTTCTGTTCAGAGAGTTGTTGCTATTATTTTCTTCGATCTCCTGTTGAGTTTGTAGGTGTTCAGAATGGTTTGATCCCTATCCAGCTGAATTCCTGAGACCAGACGAAATCCAGGTCTCCTATTCCTCTGCCATCTTGCTCCGCCAATTCTGTTCTGCTTTATTTTTAATGTTTGTCTCAAACTTGGAAGAAGTCATTATTTTACCAGAAATATTGGAATATTGGATATTGAGATTGGAGTTCATAGAATTTTGTCTGGATAGGACACCTTGGATGAATAAGAATTTATATTGGGTAGGAGTGAAAAAAGGCACCAGGGAAGTTACTCTGGAATAAATGCAACTTGGAAAATGAAAACCGAATACAGAATTTTTTGAAAGTGGGGGTGGTGGCAGTAAAGAATTGATAGTTGATACAGAGAGGACATGAGATGGTTAACTGTAAGTTAATTTATGTTATTCAGCTGGAGTAATCTTAGCCTCAAAGACAATCAGTTTCTTTACCTTGGGAAGTTTGCTTGCAATCTGCGAAAGTGACGTAGGAATATTTTTCAGAAAGAATTCTTCCGTTAGGAGATTCACTCCAAAATAATTTTCTACCCACTGATCACACTTATATATCAGAGAATACTCACACTGAACAAAGTTACAAGAAAGACTTACATCTCCAGCAACTACTACATTGCATGCTCTTATTCATAGATTCAGACAGAGTTATAGGAATCACAAGACCAGTGGAATTAAGGCTAGGGGGCTTTAATGGAGAAGAGAAGTTGATATTTTAAAGACCATACATTTAAGGCAGTGAAATATCACAGATAAGCTAAGATTTGAAATCTGATTCCACTAGGTACCGGTGGTCTGATGATGGAAAATTGCTGAACTAATCTGATCTTAGTTTTCTCATTCATAAAATAGATCATAATAATATTTTATAAGGAACATAAAAAAGACTAGAAGAAATCATTGAATGATTTACAAACTGGGAGCAACTCTTGAAACAGTAGTAATAAATGTTACTAGTTACTATTTATTGCAGTTAATGAGTAGTTTTTATGAGAGTGGAAATTCTCCCTAATACTAGGAAATAAGTAAACTATTTCCATGGAATCTGAATATATGCAGAAAATCTTATAGACAAGAGAAGGGAAGATCTAAACAGAATCAGGACAGAGACAAACCTAGTTGACTCTTTCTAAGGACTTTATTAATGTATTCATAGGGAGATCAACATTAAAACATTGAATTCTATCAAGGATACTACCTCTTGTAAATGGTGCTTTACCATCTGGAAACTTGATTGAACTAAACTGTTTTAAACAGTGGAAATGTGACTGATTACCTTTGTTCGAAAGAAAGGCCTCGAAAATAAGAGCAACAAAAAGCAGTATATAGGAATGATTGTCAACTGTGTGAAAAGGAGACAATAAAATTTGTAGGTAAATGATAATTTTGGATGTAAAGACAAGGACATTAAGACCTAAGGAAAAATTCAGAAAATAGAGTAATTGATTTGCCAACAGAAATACCTTCAGTCAATCCGAAGAAATGTGTTATTTTTTTGTTTTGTTTTGTTTTTTGGTATTGGGAATGTCCTAGAGCTATATTATTAAAAGGTTGTGCCTCCAAATTTATTGCAAGTCCCATAAAATTTGCAGTGGCTTAGGATGTATTAGGGACTATGAAAGAAAGAGAGGTCTCAAGTTAATAACTAATCAGATGATTACAGGAGAAAAATGGAAAAATCTAAACAATTTAAAACTGAAGAAAGGAGCTAGCTTTGATGGTCTGATTAAAAACCAGAAAGAAAAAAAAAAGGTGCTGTGACCATTTATCTCTAGTTACACAGTAGAAGTAGATAAAATAATTTCTGAACAGATTAGTAGCAAAAAATTCACTCTGAAAGTAGAAATTGTACTATAGCATTTTCAGATAAGTTATCAACACCCAGAAGGGAAATTTATAACTCTACAAAGAGAACTAGAGAATTATCAGAGTAAGCCAACATCCTGAAAGAGATAAGAGATGGAAAATATTCTTGAGCCTGTGTTCCTCAGTTCTAAATAGAGAAGGTAGCAATTACCCAGTTGAAAAACGTATGGACACGGGGAACTTCATTTTCTACAGAACTAAGAATTCTATTCTTGCATATAAATGATAATACAAAAAAAAAGCACTTTTTAAAATTTGAGGCAGGTACAGGTTGAAAGCAAGGAAATGATATTCCTTCAGATGTAAACAGCACAGTTTTGGACAGCAACTCTTCAGGTAATCGTTCAAGAATCTGAACTCCTTTGACGTCCAAAGGAGTTACTAGATTTGGCCTTGTGGCATTGCCACTCAAGTATATTTTATAGCGGAATGAGATACTGAGGAGCAGTGTGTAAAGTAAAAAAAGAGAGTGACAAGAAAAAGGAGAGGGAGTGCATTCATCCATTCATTTATTTTATCACTCATCTAGTGAATATTTATTGAGAGCTTGCTATATACCAGTGTTCCAGTAGTGAATGAAACTGTCAATTTCATTTTTACATTATAATGGTAGCAACAAAGATGTGACAACATATAAATTAATTTATAATATTAGATAGTAAGAAGTGCTATGAAAAATACATAGGGCTATCATCCATAATGCTGATGAAGACTCAGGAGGTAGAGTAGTTCAGAAAAGTAGGCCCAACGGGCACCTGGGTGGCTAAGTCGGTTGAGCATCTGCCTTTGGCTCAGGTCACGATTCCAGGGTCCTGGGATCAAGTCCTGAGTCAGGGTCCTTGCTCTGTGGGGAGCCTGCTTCCCCTCTCCTTCTGCCCCTCCCCTGGCTTGTGCTCTCTCTCTCCAATAAATAAATAGAATCTTAAAAAAAAAAAAAAAAAGAAAAGTAGGCCTGATATAAAGAAAGCTGACCCTTAAACAACATGGGTTTGAACTGCCAGGTCTACTTATATAAGAATTTGTTTTTTAGGGTGCCTGGGTGGCTCAGTTGGTTAAGCGACTGCCTTCGGCTCAGGTCATAATCCTGGAGTCCCGGGATCGAGTCCCACATCGGGCTACCTGCTCAGTAGGGAGTCTGCTTCTCCCTCTCCCACTCCCCCCTCTTGTGCTCTTTCTCTCTCTCACTCTCTCTCTCAAATAAATAAATAAAATCTTTAAAAAAAAAAAAAAGAATTTGTTTTTTATCTAAATACAGTACAGTGCTGTAAATGATTTTTCTCTTCCTTATGATCTTCTTAATAACATTTTCTTTTCCCAAGCTTACTTTATAAGAACACAGCCTATGATACATATAACACACAAAACACTGGTTAATCAACTGTTTGTATTTTTTTTTTTAAGATTTTATTTATTTATTTGACACAGAGAGAGTGAGAGAGAGAGAGCACAAGCAGGGGGAGTGGCAGGCAGGCAGAGGGAGAGGCAGGCTCTGTGCTGAGCAAGGAGCCCAATGTGGGACTCGATCCCAGGACCCCGGGATCATGACCTGAGCCGAAGGCAGATGCTTAATGACTGAGCCACCCAGGCGCCCAATCAACTGTTTGTATTAACGGTAAGTCTTCTGGTCAACAGTAGGCTCTTAATAATCGTTTCTGAGGACTCAAAAGTTATATGCAGATTTTTGACTATGTGGGGATGAGGACTCGGCACCCCTAACCCCCATGTTGTTCAAGAGTCAACCGTAACCCAAATGAATGCTGCTCAGTAGAAGTCTGAGGAAGGTTAAGAAGTCAAGTCAGTCCCTGTGATAACACAGCGCTTCCCCGAGCACTCAGCTTGGTGAATTCTTTGGTGCCTGGTCCTGGGCTGACTTACTCATTTGCAAGCTGGTGGGGATGGGGGATTCCCACGTGTCACATTGTGTCTCACCTGAGATCACACACCCGCCCAGCAGGTATAATGAATGGCTAATATGGGGGTTTATAGGTCTAGCCCCCAACATCAATCTGAGACACTTCTGAGGGTCATCACAACAGAGTTCTGAGGGGGTCAACCAAGGCCTCCGATGTCCCTGCCCTGTGGGTCAGCTGCTCCTTCTGTGCAGTCCTGCCTCCGGCCACGCTTCCGTATAGAAGGCCTCTCCCAGGAATCTGCCTGGAGTTCTCTGTCTCAGAATCCATTTCCCGGGGATCCAGTCAAAGATACAGATAAAGTGAGGGGAGCCAAGGGCTTCCATATGGAGCTTGGTGAAAATTCAGGACAGTTTTTATATGAAAGGAAATAAAGCACAAAGTTTGGGGGGAAATTCAGATATTGAATGTATATGTGCCTTGGAAATTATACCTGTTGAAAACTTTTAAGGAGACACTTGAACTTACATCTGTTAAAAACAAATTAGGGCTTATGCTTGAAAGGGCTACACACAGCTTCTTCTCGGACCTTTCAATGATCTTTTCAAATTCTTGATAGTCTCCACCAAGGAAAATCTTTGTTCACATAGATAGTCAAAAAATCACTTAAACACATTTTAAAACTATTTAAAAATTTGGAACTATTGAAATTGTATTTAAATGATCCTATAGGTATTCTTTATTTTATTAATAAAATAATGATAAAAATTCTTGGGATACTTGTAATAGATTTGAAATCCATTCGGACTTTTTCAAATCAAGACTTTCAATATGATGGTGAATCTCTCCTTTGCAGAATACATATACATTGCTGTAACTTGGCCACTAGCTTAGATGGTTCTAAAAATGCACCTGGATTACAAAATGAACAGAACCCTCTGATGGATGTGAGGACAGTTTTAGATCTGACCCCTAATCTTGGTCTGCAGACCATGCTCTTTGGACACCTGGGACACTCACCTTGTGGCAGTTCGACGGAAATCACACCCACAGTGGCCGCCGATGGGATGTCCAGGTGGTAAAGGATTTCCTTCCTTACTGTCAATGAGTAAGTGCTGGCTGTTCACTGTTTGCACGGGCCTTGGGCACACTTCTCAGGCTTGTTCTGCTGGGGCTATTGTCTATAGAGCTCAGGGTTGAGTCTCTGGAGACCATTCCAGGCCCAATTTGGCTACCTCAAGGACTAAAGTGATCTGTATCTCCTGGCACACCTATGACCCTTTTGCGGCAGTCCCTCCCATGGGTTGCTCTGGGATCCACTCCTGGGAGCAGACTCTCAAATGACCAATAGAGGTTCTCAGGGGAATATGCAGATCTTAAGCGGTATAATTGGGATAAAAGAATGGAGATTTAGGGACCTGGAGCTCTGTGACATTTACAAAGCTAACAGCAATGCATGTTGCAGGCTGAGAAACAGATGGACCCGTGGTAACTTACGGAGCAGTCCTGAGAAAGAGGAACCGTCAGGCAGCAGGAGTCTGAGCAATCTGAGAAGCCCCTTGATTTAAAACAGAGAATCATCAAAAGTGCCAGGAATAGGGGCACCTGGGAGGCTCAGTTGGTTAAGTGTCTGACTCTTGGTTTCGGCTCAGGTCATGATCTCAAGGTCGTGAGATCAAGTCCCACATTGGGCTCCATGCTCAGTGGGGATCCTGCTTGAGATTCTCTCCCTCTGCCCCTCCCCCCACTCACACGCTCTCCCTCTCTCTCTCTCTCAAATAAATGAATAAATCTTTAAAAGAAATGCCAGGAATAGGTGACACCACGTGCCTCAGGGCCTAGGAGTAAAGGGTAAAAAGCTAAAATGAGGGAAATTGGGGAAAACTGTTAAAAAACCAGTTGAGTCTCTAGTTCCTCCCCCAACTAACTCACTGGACAGAAGACAAGGGATTTATTTCTTGGAAAAGGTAAGACCAAGGGTCTTTGGAGTGCAGATCAAATGGCACCAGTGATAACGTTGTTATCACACAGAAAGTAGGGGATACAGTGACTTGACGCATGTTGTAGGCTGGGCTAAAACCCCCTGCCTTCCTCCTCCACTCAACTCCCAGAACTCATAGCCAGACCTTTAGCCACCAGGCAAGAGATTGGAAAAGAATATTCTGGGGAATCGGACCAGATCCAAAGGGAAGTACTAAAGACACAAACACTGTGGTTCATCCACACAGTCATGCTATAAAGTTCAAAACATCCACACATATGCTCAGTGTTTCCACTCAAGTTTTTAGACCATTACCTTCCTTCATCTCTTTTGTCTTTTGCCTGATCAGTTCTTACTCCTATCCTAAGCAGTTTCTCTCAGATAGAGCCTTGTTCATGAAGGAAACCGATGGTCAGTTCTGAGAGTTCACGAAGCTACCCTGCTCTAGCCCCTTCTGCAGTTTCTCTTACTGGAGGTCCCTTGAACCCTCCCACTAATTGGGCAGGGCATAACCCCTGCTAATTCAAGCCTTAGTCCTTAAATTTCCCTGCCACGCTTTCCAGTGAATAGCTGTGGGCTATTTTGGGGTGTTCTTCTTAGGTAATTGAGAGTCCTTGGGTTGTCTTTCTAGCCTTGAGAGGTTTTTAAAAGTCTAATCTGACATTCGTTATGAAAAATTACAGCAAAGCAAGCTCAAAAAGGCTTATGTGGTCAATCACCTTTCTTGCTTCACTTACGTAAAGGCTCAGGACAAATCTAATGAGATTAGACTTATTTTGTAAATAAGAAAAAAAGGGAGTGACTGTAGAGAGGAATTCTGTTTCATTGAAAAGCTATGGTACACCCTTGTGGGTTCTCAATTCTTTCAGTTTCCTCTGATATCTGGCAACAACTCTTTAAACTAATGTTTTTAATTCTTCTCCCAGTGTTGTGTCTTGGTGTCACTGAAAATGAAAACTGCCCTGTTCTGGAAGGCCTGGAAGCTGAAGCTGGAGGACTTGACATGAACTGCAAAGAAATCACCACAACAGATCACAGATGACCAATCTTCATGCCTGCTGCTATGTGGGCAAGTCAGAAAGTTCACTGGAAAACTCACTGCCATCACCAAAGACATTCAAACTGCAAAGCAGGAAATCCACTGGATTGCCACTGCCATTCTCGAGCCCAGCATCTAGAAATCTCCTCGACTGGCTGGCTGTACTCTGGACTCAGAAACTAGGTTTCCAATTATGAGACTTTTTTTCTTTTATTTTCATAAATTGCCTTCATGAATGCTGGACTGCTAACACCATCCAGCAAATATACCTTACGACCAAGTTCCAAAGATGCTTCTGTTGGTCCTTAATGAACAAAAGGAGATCAAATGAGAAGTGGACTTAGGCTGCTCAAAGGAAAGAAGAATGTCTCTTGAACAAGAGGAGAGAATTATGATGATTCTCTTATTTACCAAACTTTAGTAAGGTTCTTCCGAGCCAGACTAGACCCTGTCCTTGGGTGTGTCCTCTAGAAGTCCAGTTTTAGCAAGAGTCCTGGCAAGTCATTTTCTTCAGAATCCCCCACTTTGGATACTTGATCACCCTTGCTATCTGATCAAATCCCTCATCCTCCATCAGCCCCCACGTGAACTCTAAGCACTCTGGGCTGCCTTCAGCAAGAATCCTGGTAGGTTGGTTTAGCTAGAATCCCCCTACGCTTCTTGTTTTCTCTTAGTCATTTTCTATCCCCTGAGCCCCACCTGGTCCTTGGCTATAAATTCCCACTTTTCCTTGTATTCAAAATTGAGCCCAGTTCTACACTGAGGTCTCCTTTCTCATAGTTCAATAGCTCCTGAGCAAAATCTGCTCTTACTGCTTTAACTAGCAGACGCTGGATTTTCTTTGCCAAGGGGAACCATCTATATACAAAGGCTAAGGAGAGGGATTCCACAAGATCTTCAGAAGAAATCATTTTATTTTTGAAAGGTTAAGTGGGAGAGAGTGTGGGAAACCTCTAGTTCCTGTTTCAGAAACAACAACAACAACAACAGCAACAAAAGTTTCTGACTTTAGGAAGAATTAGGTATTCTGCTGTCCTATATTTGGTTGGTAACTGCTGTTGTTCTGATTGATTTCAGCTGGAAGTGAGATGAAACTTTTTATTCCTGAAATTATGTTTTAAAATTAATTCAACTATTCTCTCTGGGAAGGAAAAACAGGAAGCAAGGAGATTAAGGGTTTTTTTTGGGGGGGGTTGATTTTTGGGGGTTTTTTTTTGAAGCAACCAAAAATAGTCTTTAAGCCAATAAAAGATGGTGGAGATGTAATGATACTGAGGAATCTATCTTGGTGATAGGGTTCTGTGATTAATTTAACTATAACACAGAAGCTAGTTTACACATGGGTTGCAGAGGGACATGTAATTATGAAGGAATTCAGTGGCAGTTAGCCAGTATCCAAAGTCTATGTAGGGGACAACAGTGATCCAATTAAGAAAGTATGCAGAGAATGTTGGATTCATGTGAAAGTTTATAATGTCTCTGATAGATGGATTGATGCCAGTGGAATTTGACCCCGCAGGAATCAAGATTCAAGGAAATGATGCTTCAGGAAGATGAAAGTGCAAAGGTAAAAGCCCCAGACAATTAGGCACTCTCATTTACAGTGAAGACTTTGGGATGATTCCTACATTTTCTGAAGACAGGAAATCTACATTTCAGGAAGGGCAACATCCATGTCACTTGATATTGTATCTATTATGTTATCAGGACCCATTTAACAGTGGCACACTTTTCAGACTATTCTTTTATCAACTCGCAGAAATGAAAGCAAAGAAGACTCAGATTTTATTTTGCAAATTCTTCTCTCCAAAGCTTGGTACTGAGAAGTGCCATAATTCAGAAAGTTATGAAGATAAGGATACTTAAGATAAAAAAATATGAATGGTAACTAAAGCCATAGTTAGTTTTAAAATATGGGAAACATTCAACTTAGGAAACTAAAAAACATACACAATTAAAACAAATCCCAATGAAATAGAGACAATGTGTGTTTTCGGCCCATAATTTTAAACTCAAAGCCTAGCAGAGAGTAGGAATTCAATTGTTCAATGAATATATAAATAAAACATTGTGAATGAGCATGTATAAATGAGGACTTAATAAAGATAAAAAAATTAATGAGGTATGAAAAAATGAACTAAAAAACAAAATTTAAAGTATTTTTTACAATGGTATTAAATAAAAGTTGTTGGGTGTTTTTTTTTTTTTTTTTGAGGGATTAAGCAGCCACATTTATTTATCTTTGATTGTTTTTATGTTCTTTTCCTGTATTGCAGAAAACAAAAAATCCTCCAATGAGATATGCAATTTAGCGTCAAGAACTGGAAGGGTCTGAAATATGAACCCACTTGCAAGTTAACAAATTAGTCTGCCAGTGTTTTATAGGAGCTGGTAGAGGACATGAAACTCTTGAATCAGAGATGAAGGGCTTTATCGTTCAGAACAACAGTAGAAGCCAGATGATCAGCATTTGCGTTGGTTCTGCAAGACACACATCCTACAGGCCAATGCACAGAGGCCTGGATGATACAGGAGAGAAACTCTGAGCTTAAGGCACCTGAATATTTTAAAATAAGCAGTAATCCTATCTGGCTTTTGCCCTGAAGGGAGAAACTATTTCTGTCTTCCAAGGCTATCTGCTACATAAACATCCTCGAAAAGACAGTCTGCAATTAAATCAGTCAGATGTGTAGTGATGTTAGAAACCAACGGAGATTTGTCTTCTAACAGGAAGAAGGGAAGGAAGCACCATTATTGAATGAGCAGCAGTAAATAGGTTTGTAGGATTATAAAAGAACAGATGGAAATTCTCCACCATTTTCTGAGTGTTTTCCTGTTGGATCACCCACTTTGATGCTAATGGCAGCTTAGGAAATCAGCAGTAGTTTCTTGTAATTTTTCACTTCATAATTTCTTTGAATCGAGCAGATTCTTGCCACCTCCTCCAACCCCGATTTTCAAATTGTTTTGTAAGTTTCTAATTTCCTCTATTGAATCTCTTCCTGCTTATCATAGTATATTTTCTGTTTTTCTGAGCAAACCCTATCTGATACGACATACGATATAAGGATATGATCCAGGAAACAGGCTCTCACAGGTGGGAACCTGGGATTGGTCATTGGAAGGTCATGTGACGCAGTCATCGGTGGAGAATGGAACGCTGGTAGTCCAAGGAAAACAATAGCAAGTAGGAAATAAAGAGTCCATTGTGCTAAGGGCACACGATTCTTTTACGACTGCTCTTAAAAGTATATATTTTTAGTCACTTATAGATATGGAGCTACTAAATGTAGAACCAGAAATAAGATTTGATCTTATGAGTTGCAGATTTACAAGACAAATGGACTTTTAACAATGCTTTGCCTCATATGTAAAAGTTGGGGTATTGATTAGGAAGGAGTAGAACACCTAAGAATTGAAATAGGGAACTTCCAATGGATTCCAATGAATCTGAGGAGTTTAAACTGCCTACTTCCACTGATCTTTACTTTCCATCAGAAGCAGCCCATCTTTGCCTCTCTGGGGACATTAGCCTCACTTCACCTGATGGTTCTAAATGACCTCAATGATGCATCCTCTTGTAAGGAAATGCTAGTTCTATTCAAGACCCACCCCACCATCTTTCATTGCTTTCAGACCTGGAATTAGAAGCTCAGCACAGGATGAGGGGGTTGATTACAAGGTCTAATCCAGGAGGAGATGGCATAGACTGAAATAAAAGCAGGATTTTCCAAATTTATAGAAACCGGGGAGAAGTGCTGGTAAAAATGATTCTAAGGGTTTTATAGCAGGACAAAACAAAACCAAACAAAAACAGTAACAAATAAAAATATATACAAGGTTAGATTAGAGAATGGGTGCCCTTGCCGAACATTCTGAAGTAACCGTTGTTACTGCGAATGGCTAGGAGTGACTCTAAGAGTTTACTCAGTAAGTTGACTTAAATCTGAACATATCAATGTCCTAAATTAGGTAAGTGTGAAGTGCCAGGACTTAGTATAATGCAGACTAGTGAATCTAAAAGCTTAAGGACATTAGCATGCTGTTGACTATTAATCATGGGAAACTCTCACATGTATGCCCTTATTGTTAGCCTGAGAAGAGTTTAGAGACTACTCCCTTCACCAAAGTTTGGAGGGATGGGTAACCCTCGTGTCTTTGGAGAGCATGTGGTAGCTGTCCTTTGCAAGCTGGTCTAGACTATGAGAGAAAGTGCCATTGAAATGGACTCCCTGGTTTTAAAGGGTAAAAGGATCTCAAAATGGCGGAAGCCAGGTGGCCACATTCAACTGCCAGAGACAAGGAGGTGCAATTACTGTAAAGGGCAGAACGTAGAGCAGAGTGGCTGTACTGTGAGAGTCTAGGTCTTGATAGTTGAGCAGCCTAGTAAATTGTATTTGGTTTTTATGACCTGTACTTGATCTGGATATTTGATAAAATCTCTAGGTTTAGTGCGTCAGAGTTTGGTTTTACTGTGATTAAGCATTAAATGGAGTTTGGGCCAATGTCCTTCCGACACCCTGTGATTATTATTCCAGTGTCTGAATGCATGATTGAAATAGATATAATCAGCTACTGACAAGAGTCTCCACATTGGCTTTCTAACCTATAGAAGAAGACTATATTTGTTTTGTGCGAAAGATAAATGCATCTTGTAGAATATCCATTAGTTGTCATGAAATTAATCAGGTGGAGACTCTAATTTTAGTTGCTCTTTCAGAGGTAGTATTATTATTAGAGTAAATCAACATAGCCCCTAGTACTCAATATATAGCTATTTAGCAGGACATCTTTATAATCTTACCTCAGGGCTATATCAGCTCTTTCTTTCTGTCATAATATGTTCTACAGGAAGCCATCACACAGGATATTACAATTACCCACTGTATTGATGATATCATGCCAACTGCCTTGTTAAGACATGTGTACCAAGGGAAGGAGAAAATTCTCATGGAAATTCAGTAAACTTGGTGGATTTTCTAGGAGTTTAAGAGGATGTATCGGGCACATCAAGATATCTCACCTAAAATGGAAAAAAAAAAAGTTACTGTTCCTTAGACTCCCATCACAACAAAGAATCATAGTTCTTGGTGGAGCTCTTGATTCTGAAGGCAATACGTACCACATTTCAGGAGGCTCTAATCCACTTACCAAGTAACTCTAAAGCTGTCAGTTTTGAGTGGAGCCCAAAAGAGGAGAAAACACTCTCATTGGTTTGGACTGAATGGCATGTTGCTCTGCCACTTAGAATTTATTAACCACCAAATTCAGTGAGTGTTCTCTAGCACCTTCTGGCAATGTCTGATAGGTATATGATAACATATATCCCTAGCCTTTTTTTTTTTTTTTTTAAAGAACTACCTTTCACCATTAATTGTTTTCCTTTTAAGAAATAGCCCCTGGCTTGCTTCTCAGCCCTGAGAGTGATAGGATGACCCACTATAGAATGTAAATCAACCATGTTACCTATGGTTCCTGTCTCAAACTGGATGTTATCTGGTCCTAAGATTAAGAGCATGCCCAGCTTCACTTTATCATCAAGTAGAAGTTATATATATAACATCATGTTCAAATAGGTCAGCACAAGCATGTTGTCTGAGTAGGTGACTCAGACTCCCAGAGCATCTCTGTCTGCTTCATTGTCACTTTTCCTTCCACTCTAATGAATGGACCTGTGGACAATAGTTTCCTCTGACTAGTTGTCTGAAGCAGAAAAAATGTCATCTGTTCTTGAGGTAAAATTTGGTTTAGAGATAATTCCTGATGATAGGCCGCCACTGGTTTGAAGTGCATGGCAGCTTTATTGCAGCCCCATTTAGGAGCGTCAGGAAAACAGTGAGGAAAAGAATTTTCCAAGTGGGCAGAATTTTAAGAAGCACATTGTATTTTTATTTTATTTAATTAGTTAATTGATTAATTTTTTTAAGATTTTATTTATTTGAGAGAGAGAGAGAAAGCAAGAGACAGTACAAGTGGAGGGGGAGGGGCAGAGGGAGAGGGAGAAGCAGACTCCTTGCTGAGCAGGGAGCCCAATGCAATGCAGGGCTCGCTCCCAGGACCCTGGGATCATGACCTGAGCCGAAGGCAGATGCTTAACCGACTGAGCCCCCAGGAGCCCCAAGAAGTACCTTGTATTTTTAAATTTACATTGAAGGGATAACAGCCACCATCCATCCATGGATGGATACTAGTTCATGAGCAAAGACTAATGGATAAGCTGGATAATTACAGACTTGAATGGAACAAGAGAGGAAGCTTGATGGTACAGAAGTACACACGGTACCTGTGAATGCTCATGAAGGCATCCCAGAAAAGGCCTTTAATATCTGAATACAGTCCATTCTGTGGAAGTCAATTTGCTTCTTTTCGTAGTCATTCCAGTGCTTGGTCATTGGACTTATGAACAAAATTGCCAGAATAAGGATGGAATCTAAACCACACAAGATTTTTCCCCACAAATCTCGTATGACAAATACCACTGCTGAATGGTTAACCAACAAACGGTCCAGGGCAAATCTGAAACCCCGATATAGTATCATTTCCTAGTATGCCTAGTGAATGACTCAGTGGCGGAATGATTATATTGGACCCTTACCATCCTGGAAGGGGAGAAATTTTTCCCTTTGGAAAATATATGTACTTTGGCTATGACTTGTATTCCCCCACCCACATGCTTCTGCCAGCATTACCTCCTGGATATTTATTGGATACTTTGTTCTATGTTGGTATCCCACATAACATGGTTTCTGACCAAAGAGCTCATCTTACAGCAAAAGCAGTGACTCATGTCCATGAGACTCACTGGTCTTACCCTGTACCATGTCATCCAGAAACCGCTGTCCTGATAGAATGGTGCAATGGTGCATTGAAGAAACAGTCAGTTACCTGCTGGGAGAACAATGCAGCCCATGTATGCAAATAACTTACAAGTCTGAAGGGACATCGGACAAAATTTACTATATGTTTTAATAACAACTGCAACTAATACATGATTCCATTTCTGCGATCACCAGGACACATGGTCTAAGGGCATCAGAGTGGAGGCAGCCCCTTTCCCCATTTCCTCAAAGATGCACTCACTAACAATTTGGCTTCCCATCCCTGTCGTGTTGATCTCTGCTAGACTAGTGAGTTGAGTTTTCACAAAAATGGTTCTATTCACCTGGAAGATGAGAATTTCACTGAACAAATTTTTCTAAAGATTTATTTATTTGAGAGAGAGAGAGTGAGAGAGGAAACACGAGCAAGGGGAGGGGCAGAGAGTCTTAAGCAGACTCCACTCTGAGCACAGAGCTGTAAGCGGGACTTGATCTCATGACCCTGAGATCACAACCCTGAGATCATGACCTGAGCCAAAACCAAGAGTTGGACACTTAAGCGACTACACCACCCAGGTGCCCCCGCTGAATCACTTTGAGGTCCTCACACCATTGACCTAAGGGGCAAAGCAGGAGTTTAATGTCTGGATGGTTGATCCTGATTATCAAGGAGAGATGAGATCTCTGTTGTACATTCTGGGACATTCTTTCTATCACTACCATTGTTGCTGCTGCTGCCGTGATTACTAAGAACAATTCAGAAATGATATTTGGGTCACCCAACCAGGCAAAGACCAACGACCAGCCCAGAAGTGCTAGGTGAGACAAGAAACAACACATTTCTATATGTCATACTATGCTCACCATGAAAGAAGGAAGTTATAGAAGCCAGCTAGCTAGAGCCTCATGACTTGTCAGCATATTTTCATCTTTGCTCTATTTACATATATATATGATGGCAAATGCTGACTGCAACAAAAGGTTAAAGATATATTATTCATAATTCACCGAACTAAATAATTGTAAAAGAAACAAATAACTAAGCCTTGAAATGATGCTCTTACTTAATTTTACAGCATTTATACTTTTGAAGTTATTAAAACTTAAAACCTCACTAAGACTTTGAGGAGAAGCTGTGTGTGTGTGTGTGTGTGTGTGCGTGCGTGCGTGCATGTGCACGTGTCTGTCTGTATATAATAACGACTGTTTTTCCCCTCTCTCCTTATCCTACTATTTTATATAGCATGTGTTGTTGCTGGTGGTTACTCTTTTATTTTAGTTATAAGATGTCCAAGAGGGATTATACAGTAGGTATGCATGTTTTTCCTGACTTTCTCATGTGTTCATTTTATGTACAAATTAATTTTTCCTCCTTCCTTTTCTCTTCCCTTCCCACGGGAAAAGAAAGTAATTGATAGCTTTTCAAAGCTGCTGCTGGAAGTCCTCCTTCATTATTTCTCAAGATCTATGGGAACAAAGATGAACATTGGCTACCGGAGAGGAGGAAGAAGCATCCTCTAACTTAAGGGAGCTGTAATCTGTTTTCCTGCTGCATCCTGCATTCTTTCCCTTCAGTGTTTTTCCAGGGCAGTACAGAGCCCCAGAACCCTTGGTGATCTTGTCAAGAACAAATTGTGAAGTCGTTGCTAAACCCATTACCTACTAAGACGTTGTTGTTCATCTTAATTTAACAAAATATGCATCTCTGGCCAAAAAAGTGTACTTCCTTAGATAGTAAGAGACTCCGTAAATAATTCTAAGAAGGCTCAACTATAATCACAGCCTTCTTTGGCCAAGAGGGGTGAATCCTGGATGGAGTTTTCAAAATATACTTTAAAAGAAATTATTAATTATATCAGGAAGGGAAGAGAGCATAGATGTATATGCGTGTTCAAACCCCAGAGAAGACTGAATCTGCTTTGGATCTCAGGGAAGTCACAGGGCTAGATATACCAGCTCAGTGTCGGTGTTTGGGGGGAGGTTTTCCCAGAAAACTTGCTGGGTAGGTGCCTCCAAGAACAAGCTTTCTGAAGGCACTGCCAGCATCAGCTGAGCCAGAGAGCGGTCTGCGCCTCTCTGAGATAGTTCTACCCTCTGCCTTCCCAGGGCTAGGGCGCGCACATAAGCACGGCAGGTAAGACCAGGAAGAGAGACATTTTTATCTTGACAATGTTTGCATTTAGGCACACGAGAGAGTGAAGAGGACGCCTGGAAACACATTTGATACCCTGCTCTGTGACGAATGGCTTAGTCTTACCATCAAAGCCCTAAGCTGCATGAACTGGCCTCATTTATGTTGACGGTCTCCGAGGCAGGCGCCCCACGGTTCAGGTGGCATCGCTGGACCACGACACCCTGAGGAATGTGGTTCTGTGCCCTCTCGTGCACCCGACCTTGGAGGATGGATGCCAGGCCTGTTGAACACACCATTTGTTTGCGGCTTCCTCTGAGGCAGGGATGCAGGGAGGCTGGGTTTCAGCCGGGGCCTATCGTGAAGATGGTAGAAGACGGGAAAGGATAGATACTCTGTGCTCTAGAGAAGAGATAGCTGGCTACCTCTTCCTTACAACTGCCCTGTTCCTGTAGCATCAGGAATTATCCCTAAATTCTGTTACCATTTGTCTAGGACCTTTGGGACAACAGGGTTTTTTGTTTTTTTTTTTTAAAGATTTTATTTATTTATTTGACAGAGAAAGACACAACGAGAGAGGGAACACAAACGGGGAGTGGGAGAGGGAGAAGCAGACTCCCTGCCGAGCAGGGAGCCCGATGCGGGACTCGATCCCAGGACTCCAGGATCATGACCTGAGCCAAAGGCAGTCGCTTAACCAACTGAGCCACCCAGGCGCCCAGGGTTTTTTTTTATTTTTGTTTTTTTGAACATATTTGCTATTTGATTTCTTTTCTGATCTAATGTTAACTGGCGTCCATAATATTGTGCGGAAAAAGGAAACACTTTTGTAAAGAAAACACTAACAGGATCTCACAAATACCCATGGTTTTGTGTGTTATACATAAAAAAAGGCAAAACCTTTATATTCCTTGTGTAATGTGTAGAATTTTGTTATTTTGGTAGGCTATGTGCACTTCAGTGCACCTGCTATCAGAACCTGGTAAATCATGTTGAAATAAAGTAAATTTCAGAAAAAATCTGATAAGATTTTCAGTTGAATATATTTTAGTCATTTTATCTGTATGTGGTTTTTTTCCCCCAAATCGTATTTTATTTCCTCTTTCACCTTGACAAAGAATTATCAGCAGGAGATATCTGTGGTTATTATTACACCATGAAGACATTTCTTAATTGTGTCTCCAATCTCTTCAAAGGGCAAAGGACTTTCATATTTAAAATATTAGGAAGGCAAAGTTGCCCAGCTTTAAGTGAAAAATTAATCCTTTCAAAAGCAATGATGATATGGAATATATTGTTAAGAGCTTTCACTGAGAAACAAAGGAGAATTCTGTCTTTCTGAATTAGCCAAACAAGGAAGAGGCAAATGGAGAGTTTAGAAAAGGAAGACCCCATTAGCTCTGAAGTTGGGGGTTTCCCAGGAGTATTTTTGCTTGTCCAGTCTTAGGAGTAAAGCTCTTGTAACTCAGTGCCATTAGGTGGTTATATCACTATCACCTCATTTTTGGGGGTGTAGCACCACAGTAGAATTGGGTACATGACTGGACATCAATGGATGTTGGTAATGAAAAGGGCACTTAAAAAATTAATAGAATTTTGGAGCGGTCTTAGGTTTACAAAACATTGGTCAAGAAGCACACAGAGTTCCCCTATTCCCCTTACCAAACCCCCTCCATGCACAAGGCAGTTTCCTCTATTTTTAACATCTTGCATTATTGTGGCATGTTTGTTAAAATTGGCGAGCCAATGTTAATACGTTATTACTAACTAAAGTCTATAGTTTACATTAGGGTTAACTGGTTTTGTTGTACATTTTATGGAGTTTGACAAATGTATAATGGCATGCATCCACTGTTACAGTGTCATACAGAATGATACCTTCAATGTCATATTGTGTTTTCATTTCACATTTTAAAAAACAATTTACTGAGCAAATATTAGGTTAAAATAGCTTTCACTCTGTGCCCATTATTCTCCAATTGCTCTTCGAGGTCATTCACTGTTCTCCATTCTGCTCTGTGCCCTTGGTGGTGACCTCTACCGAATGCATCACTGGGGCTCCATTCTGAATTTGGGTTCGGGTTGGTCAGTGCAGGTTGCCAGCAGGTGATCAGAGGAGGGGAGGAGAAAGAGATTGGGATGTTTACTCCCTGCTTCCTCCTATCAGGCTAAGGTTTGGCAATGGCTCTACCCATGTTCCTCTACCTGTGGCTCCAGCCGGGGCCCCTCTTCCACAGGTAGAGCTCTCAGCTCATTCTAGAAACAGATCCTTCCCATATCTCCCTGGGCTAAGGGTAGTAAATCCTTCCTATTCTAACTAGTTCTTGTGTGCTTTCCCATCCCTTGTTGGCTTCTTTTTGCTGCATACACTTTTGTAAAATGACCCTTTATTAAGATCTCTTCAATTACCCCCGATTGTGCATCTGTCTCCCGCAGGAAGCACACACATCTATTCCGTTGACTTTTTTTTTTTTTTTTAAGATTTTATTTACTTATTTGACAGAAAGAGTTCGAGAGAGAGAGCATGAGGAGGGGGAGTGGCAGAGGGAGAAGCGGACTCCCCACTGAATGTGGGGCTTGAACCTGACACTCCGGGATCATGACCTGAGCCGAAGGCAGACACTTAACCAACTGAGCCACCCAGGCGCCCCTATTCCATTGACTTCTTACAACATTCTTATGAATTCTAGCCTGTAGCTTTATCCTCATTTTATTTCATGATTAATTAGTGATTGGTGATTAATTAGTGATTAAGAAACTGAGGCCTAGAAGAGTCAAAGCCCAAGGTCACAGACAATGTTGAACCAGGGCTACCATTTAAGGGTATGAACTCCCTGTATAGCTGTCTCTTGTACACAGGAAGATTTGGAAAAACCACTTTGCTATTATCATGTGGTATGCTTATTATTATCTAAAAAGAGAAATCAGTAAGAGAAATAAATCTATTTTTGGAACTACTGAGTTTGTAAATGAACTGAATCACTTAAAAACTGATGTGGATATTATTTGGATCTTTCATGTTAACTTTCATTTTCTGGGGAATTTGGATGATAAGGAGTAGAAAAGGTGTGTGCATGGAAGAACATATTTTACATGTAAAACAACTTGATTTTCAGGCTTTATTCCAGAACTCATTTAATGGCTGGAATGGGCCATATTATTTCTATATTTAACATTTAGTAGACATCCACACAGTTTGCATTGAAAGAAGAAAGTATTTAATTTGTATAAACTTTTTTCCAAATATCAGAAAATCCCATATAATTTAGAATTAGCAGATGTCATTTTCAAAGAATTTAGCAGATTAAGAAAACAATGAACAAATAATTGAGGCTCTGGATTTCCACAGAGCACTCCCTGACAATGCTCCTCATAGTAATCTGCTACCAAAGTAGAGAAATAAGGCTCGGAGAAGACCCCATGGAGATTCTGATTAATGTTGCAGGGAATCTGAGGGATGGATTCAGGAGATGGATCCCCGTCAGAAAAAACAGTCAAGTACCTCCTGTATTACAATGACTCTCAACCTTGGCTGTATGGTGGAATCATCTGAGTAGTTTTAAAATATACTAATAAACGGATCTACCCTGTCTTAATTGATGTGGGATGTAGTGTGGGTAGTGAGATCTTTAAAACATTCTAAGTGATTCTAATCTGCAACCCAAACTGAATGGGAGACACGATGCTGCATGCAGGCCCTGCAGGATGAATTTTATTACTTGAGAGTAAATATGTGGTAGGGAGTAGCCAGTAGCAAGACTTTAGATCTAGGTTTTATGCTCAGGTGTTTGGATTCTATCCTAAGGCCAATAGGGAGTTGCGTGAATTTTCTGCAATTTGGATTTTAGAGAGATTGCTCTGCTGTGGTGTGGAGAACAGTTTGGAAATAGATCTGCTATCATGCAAGGAGACCACTTATTCAAGTATTTCAGGGCAGATGTGTTGGTGGCCTGGAGAGGGTGGTGGTAGTGCAGATGTCGAAAAGCAAATAGATCCACAAGATATTTAGAAAGATTTGTTGGCAATGCCTACAAAGGTGAAAGAATGGAGGGAGTCAAGAATGACAAGCATCCTCCCCAGACTATCAAACTGCTCTTACTGTTATTTAGCCTTTCCTGGGAAGGTCCGGGAGATTCTTCATTTTGAGGCATCAATTCAATTGCCCTATGGGCTCTTAAACTCTGTTGATTAGAAAGACAAACTTTTGAGATATCATTGTTGCAACTGACCCTTATACGTATAGCACCTTGAAATGAGCGGGAAGTTTTTACTTGCAGAAAAAATTTATTTCCTCGTGGAAAAAAATGACTCTGCATTTAAAACCAATCTCAATGAATTATATGAGTGAGAGAAAAAATATGCTTTGTCATATTTCAAAATACAACTAATATGTGTCTTTCATTTTGCTTTCAAAATGTCAGATTCATCTGTCTTTAAGGAATACAGTGGTGAGAAAACACAACACTTCAAAAGTCCTTTAAGAAGTACTTTGTAAAAATGGCAAGTTTAAGAGCAGAGTGGTTGACAAGGTTCTGGAAATCCTAAAGGAACAATTTCCAAATATATCATGAGAGTGAGAAATGAATCAGAGACATGGATGTAGTCATAGCTTTCAACTGCAATTCAGTTCCATCAGTAGATTTTTTTATAAGCATCCTGAAAGAAAAAAATATATATATTTATGATTAAAAATGAAAATAGTACATTTCATTCTCCTCGTTCAGTATGCAGTAAAGGTGGTGGGGATACCTCCTACCGCATTGAATCATTGGCTCACTGGGTTGCACCATTCATTACAACGGGTATCTACATCAATGAGGCTAATGTGTATATAAGTATAAAATCTATACAAGGTAGGCTATTGCTTGCATTTGGATAATAGTCTCCCTGTTATCTATATTTACATTTGGTTTCAATTCAAGTGGGTAAGTATGGCTTTTGTCATCCTCAGGGAGGCATGTGAAACTCATCTCCCCACTAATGTATCCTTGTACTTATATCATATATCATTTCTGATGCCAAAAACATGGTCAGTCAATGGTTTCCCATAAACATATCATGGTATGTAAGAGCCCAAACTATTGACTCTTAGATGTGTTAATTTGGTGATGCTACCACTGTCCTAGGGTATTGAATATCAGTTTTTGGTAAGGTGTTATTATTGTAGCTCGTGTGTGTGTGTGTGTGGGGGGGGTGATGTGATGTGAAATTTGCTGAAAAATTCTCCTTCAAAACTACAGAGTGGATTCATAGATGGTAAAAATGTCTCAAGCAACTAGAGCTATTTTAATGTGGAAAATACACAAGGGTTCCTTCTACTGAAATCCTCTATGTTTCTAGAAACCAGATCCTTAAGCCAATTGTTAAAATATGAGCTAGTCAGTTGCTTCTGCACATCACTGTTGATCAATAGTAGGAAATTTCAAATGAATCTAATTTGTGAGAAATATATGTGTCATAGGATTATATTATACAAACCCGATGTATTTATTGTTCCTGCTGAGTCTGACAGTTTTGCCTGTGTATTTTTGTTTGTTTTTGCCTTCAAGAAAGCATCATGTAGGTTAATTATGAACTCTTCATCCACGTGAAATTGCAATTTCATTAGTTTGAGTTATGACTTTGTATGTCACACTAAAACACAGCAGAAGTGAGCTATGGAGTAAATGTTGAGAGAACAGAGTAACAATATAAAATGGCTATGTAGAAATGGCTAGTTGTTGATAGCTATAGCTTGATTAAGCAAATCACGCGGAGCGTATGTGTACTATGAGAAAGGCTCCGAATAAAGTTCTTATAATGAAAGGAATACCAGACCCTCTGAAAAAATTTCAGCATGTGCTTGAATAACAAAGACTGTACCTTCCTAGCTCTCTGGGTGTCAGTCGATACAATGAAACACATTTATGGTGAAGAAGAAAAGAGGATACAGCAGCTGGAATTTCTGGACAAAAAGGAGAGGAACAGACACTGAAGGCATCCCATTGCCATTAAAAGGATAGTGTGGTAGACATTGTGTAGATATGCTTGTTCTGCTCTGTGTCTTTTCAGATGCTCCTGAACTTGATCTTCTGGAGAATGAGATTTTGGAAATATCAAACATTTTTTTAAGAGAAGATATTTATTTATTATTTATTTATTTTTATTTATTTATTTTTTTTCAGAGAGAGAGAGAGAGCATGCGTGCGTGAGCAGGGATGGGGTGGAGCGGGGAGGGAGAGAGAAAATCACAAGCAGGCTCCACACTCAGCATGGAGCCGGACATGGATCCCTATCTCAGGATGCTGAGATCATGACCTGAATCAAAATCAAGAGTCAGAAGCTTAACGAACTGAGCCATCCAGTCAGGCATTTTTTTTTTTAAAGAAAATCTATTGTTTCACATTCTTGTCATCTCTTTCCTTCTAAAGCATATATTTTTCTCTTTTTAAACAAATACCTAAAAAAATGGGGAAAATAATATTTTTGCTTTTACTTTGTAATTTTCTATACAGAATAGACCTATTTCTTAATTTCGGTCAGGTAGGGCCTTTCACATTGCATTATATGCTCTAGGAAGCCATCTATTTGGGCCAAAAGTTTGAGGGATGCATATGAAACACTGAGAAAGTATGGGTTTTAGAGTCAGGAAGATCAGATTTTGAATGTTGGGTTTGTCACTTATTAGCTTTGCAACCGTGGGTGAGTTATGAAACCCCTTGGAGATTTATTTTTTCTTCTGTAAAATGGTGATATTTTAGAGAATGAAAATGGCCTCTAATTGTTCATTTTAAAAATCTTTCTCCATTAGTAATTATTATAAAAATGTTCTTTGCCTCAGTGAAAATGACTAGAAAAAAAATCAAAATAAGCAAAATTTGTGCAAGTAAATGTAATCATCTTTAATTGTTATGTTTACCTTTTATCCTTACAGGCTCATACATATAAAGACCAAAGAGCTGTTAACATTTAGGCACTTTTTCCCTTTTTTCTTCCTGTCTTTTCCCACCTTAGAAATAAATAGATGGTTAACTCAGAAAGGCAAAGTGAGTGAAGACAAAATCTGGAAATATATCAACTAGATAGCACTAAACAATCAAAAGTTGACTACATAGAATCTTTCATGATAGTCAATTTCATTTCTGTTTCTCAAATAGCATCCCCCAAGACAGAGGGCTTCTTAGCAAATCAAAGAAAACTATTAGAGAAGAATTATATACACAGTTGGAAAGAAGATATGTGTTTGGTAGGTGCTATGAATTGGGGGAGGTTATGTTCATCAAATAAAGGTTTTATCGTAAATATTCTGAGTTATATCTGAATCAATTAGGGAAACATTCATAAAAATGATTTGAGTTTTTAAAAAGTCAGAGATCATGTTAGTTATATGATATTATTGATGTGCAATAAATGTACTTTGAAGATAGAGTTTCCCTATGAAAAATTTAAAGTAATAACACAAAGGAAATCCTGGATCTATTGGTAGACAAGTAATTTGTCTTTGGTTCCAAGCATTTTTCTCTTTAAATATTTGAGATGGCTCACTTCACAAATGTTGTTACTGTGATTGAATATCAGTAGGAGTGATAACATGATATATTTGTTTCAGGGTTTTTTTGTGGTTTTTTTGGATGGCTAAAGGTACTATTTTGCATGCAGTATAACATGCATTAGTTTTAAATGTGACGGGTATCAACATGAATTTAAAGGATCGTATTTACCAAATCCTAACATTTTAGATCTAGAAAGTAACTTGTAGATCAATTAGTTAAATTATTTTACTTTCTTGATGAGAAACTTGGGGAATAAAAGGCTGACCTTCCCAAAGACCAACAGTGGATTTCCTTTATTTTAAATCTGAGTGAAGATTATTTTTTTGCTTCTTAGTATAATCACGAGCTCCAAAACTACCCACAGTTATGTCATTTGGGCAACTTCAAACCCTCTGTTTATTCATGGATCTATTTTTAGGAATCTACTTATGGTGACAATTTCCCTGTTTGCAATGACAATGATGATGACGGTAAAAAACAATGAGAAGGCAGTAAAGACAGGTAATATAATAATCAGCTTTACCGATGTCCATAAAGATTCAACGACACAATCTTCATACATGTGTCAGTGTAGACCCACAGTTTCCCCCAAATCTTCCCATCCCTGACACCAACTCTGTTACTACTCAGAGTGGGGTCTGCTCTGGCCTGACCTGAGCGCTTGTTGGAAGGCAGAATCTCGGGCGCATCCCAGTTCTATAGACCCACAGTGTGAATTTTGGCAAGATCACTCGCATGCACATAGATGTTGCTCTAGAGCATCTTTGATGAGTCTCACGCACCTCTCTGAGGGGAAGTTGGACTGGTCAGTGGGGAATCTCAGAGTACCGCTTTAAGGTTGCAAATTTCTCTATGTTTTTTTGGGGGGGGGGTGGAGGTGTGGACAGGTACAGACCACACAATACAGATTCTTTCTGTGGCACTTCCAAAATGTTTGCAATTGCCAAAAAGTGAAGGATTGTTACAATTTCACCCCAGAACTTGGTGGCAGCTGTATTAATGACCATTTCATGGCTATGCGGTGTACTCTACACTTAGAAAAGAGACCTTACACTTAACAGAAGTGGCTTTGCACTGCACAGCTGTTAAAACTTCCGGCAAATGCTACCAGATAAATTATAAGGGTGAATTAAAGGGTGCCCTTTATAAATAGTCACAAAAGGCCTCAGCAGCTGAGTATAGTGTGGGTGCAATTTGCAGAAAGGTTTGCTGTAGGCATGAAATTATAGTACTGCTGTTGGAATACAGCCAAGAGCCTAGCCATTTCTAGTAGCTGTATCACCACCTGCTAGTACACTTATTCAGAATTGAGTCAGAGGGATGGATGGAGTCTCATGAATCATCAAGTCCTCATCTAAAACACTTAATCTAGCCATTACTTTTCAAATGAGCCTTGTTTGTGCCAGACCCCTGCCTGTGGGCTGACCTGAAGTTCTAGAGATAAAGGCTTTCTGCCAAATGAACAAATGGCTTAACACGGTTTTTATTCTGAGCCAGTTCTGGAATTTTGTCTGGATCTCTGTGGTCCTGGGGCGGGGGGGGGTGGTCCTCATATATGAGGACAGGTCCTAAGGAATCTCTTTGACTTGAGTGCAAGCTAGTCTAGGAGTCATTTGCCTTAGGTTACTTTTGACTCAGAATGATCTGGGATCTTCCTACAGTTGCTGTTATTTAGTAACAAATCACTCGTCACTAAGGTCTGCTGTGGTTTGGGGATGGTTAGCTAGGGAGCAGCAACCCCTTCCTAAGGTTTACTTTCTCACTAAATAAGTCCTCCCATTTCCCATCTGATTGGACAAGGATTTTTAAAAGTATATTTGTGTGTGTGTATGTGTGTGTGTGTGTGAAATTTCTGTGTGCCTTCTATAGTCATAATAATAGGTACATTTATAGAGATCTTACTGAGGACAAGGCACTGTTTTTAGCACTTCATATATGTTATCTAATTTAATCCTTACTATGACCGTGACTTAGGTACTATTATCTGTTTTATAGATAAGGAAACTGAGGCACAGAAATGTTAAGTTCCTGGATCGAGGCCACAAAGCTAAAAAGGAGGAGCCAAAACTCAATCTGAAGCCAGGTAGCAGAGATGCTAATTTATACTGTAATAGATTCGTTGATATCGCACCGGCCTTTAGTGGAGGAATGAGGGGAATGGGGTAGCAGAAACCCTGAGAGCAGGGACCTCCAATTAGGGCCTGGCAGGGAGACTGTCTCTAGCTTTGCCGGTGACCTAGAGTTAATGAGTGGTGAGACAAAGAGAGACAGTCATTTCTTCCTGTCTTCTCTGGCTGGGGAGAAGAAACGTAGGGGGAACATCCTGGCAGACAAAATAAGGAGCAAGTCACGAATTCCTCATTCGGAGAAACAGATGCCAACTCCTAGACAGGCTCGTGTGGCCACACATTCAGGGTCTCAAGCACACACAGGCAGAGGGGTTTACCATCAGTCTGCTTTCTGTGAGCGGGAAAGAGCCAGGCTGACCCTGGGGCAGTTGGCCAGCTTGCCAGAAGTTGAATGGAAAGATGTAGGCTGATGGAAGCAGATCTGAGAACTGCTGTGTAAGTTATCTGTGCCCAGATGGAGGGGGAGGTACGTGTAGGCAGGAACAGGGTGTGGCCTGGTCAGCTGTAATTTCCTGGGGGCTGGAGAGAACACAGTTCAGCTAGTCTCACTCTCCCTGTACTTTGTGCAAAACATCCCCAACTGTGTTCGTTAGATTATATAATCTTGAGTATTGGGAGGAACATAGAATTCCTTAAATTCAGCACTGTACAAAGAGTTCTTCGTGGAAAGTAATCTGGTATACTTCTAGAGCTGGGAGACATGACCACAAAAAATGATGCTACTGTAAGAGAAAACGTTTTAAATTAATACTGGAATAGTAAGGATTCCACTGGCATGAAACACATTTAATATTAAAGTAAAATATTATTGCCTGCCACTTCCTCTTCTCTTTAGATCGTTGGCATCGGATTAAACATTTTTAAATGGGATTTCAAACCCATACCAAGCAGCTGTCTTCTATTTCAAAAGACAATGCACTCATACATATGTATTATGCACTTAATTAAAACTGTTGCATTTTCATTTTAAAAAGTTCTGGTGCTGTCCTGCATTTTTATAATAATTGAAATCTCTGGACTGCCACCAGTTGGCATATTTTAAGTGGGAAAGGAGGGTTTGGGTAGGATAGGCATCCCTGAATTCACATAATTGGAGGGACATGGCCTGACATGAGGGTCCACTGGCCCATTGCACTGTAGCTGTTCCACTATTAGGGATTCATTTCTTTTACTTAACAAGGAGATATTTTCCCCCTGAGTTTTTTAATTTTAAAAGTGATATATATTTATTATAGAAATTTTAGAAAAATACAAAGAAGAAAATAAAACTGATCTATAAATCCTATTTCCCTGAGATGAACCTTATTAACTCTATTATTGTGTATTTCATTTCTGTAACTTTATCATATAGAATCTACATGTTTTATAGAATTTGAATCATACATATTTATAAATATGTACTTTTTAGTTTTCACTTAATTTTAGGTGGTGAATTTTTTTTTCAGGCCATTAATTCATCTTCAGAACATGATTTTTTCATGACTTCATCATCAGCAGCACCATCATTATAGCTATATTTGAACTTTTCGCTTTATAATGTTTATAATTTACAAATTATAGAGGAAATAGAGATATAACTGAATTATATTGGAAAGAAGAAGAGTGATATGAAGTAGTAGAAGATACATTCTTAGAGATTAAAGCATGAAATAAATTGATAATATTTACAAACAAACAAAAAAAAGAAATCACAGTATAAGCAGCCAAGAACGAGGATGATTTAAAAATCTGCTTCTAAAAAGAGGAACATTTTTTAGAAAAGAGGAATTCAAATAGGAAACATGATTTTTATTATGAGTTCCTCTAAATTACTTGATTTTTAGCCATCTGCATATATGCCTCGGCTTAAAAAAAAGGGTGTAAATTTACTCTGGCAAAGAGTTAGACATTAAGATTACCCTCACACCTGAAGGTGTGGCAGTGTGCGCATGCGCGTGACGATGGGAGGCCGAGAAGAGGAATGCTCCATCGGGAGTGGCACGGAAGGTGGTAGAGGCTGGTTGTGGTACTTTCCTTGGTAGCCTGAGGCCATAGAGGGCTGAGAACAGAGAGAAGAATTCAGAAGTTTCTCTTTGTCACAGTACCAAAGTGTTACTTTGTACAATGTGTTTTGCTTTTGGCTAGTCTTGCAAGTAGAATCCATCAGGTGGGATATAGGATCTCAATAGCAAAGCAAGGGACCTGTAAAAAGGACAGTCCCTCCAAATGTTATGATCATGTAGAAACAGAAGAGAGTAGTATTCTGGGTAGCTCAGGGGGTTAAGCTGCTGACTCTTATTTTGGCTCAGGTCTTGATCCAAGGGTCCCGAGATCGAGCCCCAGTTGGGCTCTGTGCTCAGCAAAGAGTCTGCTTGAAATTCTCTCTCTCCCTTCACCCACCCCCACCCCCAGTCCCGTATGTGCCCCTGTGTGTGCGTGCTCTCTCTCTCATTCTCTGAAATAAATAAATAAAATCTTAAAAAAAAAAAAAAAGAGCAGTGTTCCAACCAATAAGTCTATTCATCACAGACATGTAAAATCTCCCTTTATAAACTGTATAGGGTGCCCAAGCCACTTTGCTGTAGTGTGATTTTGTTAAAATAAATATGTGTCTACAAATCATATTTCCAAGCTGAAATACTTGGAAAGGAAGAAAACACCTAGTTTTCCTATAGTGATTTGTGAGTTAAAATAAAAAAGCATCTTAGATCTAATGGGAAAATGGAAGGAATCATGCCCACATCATGTTCATCCTTTATGATCCTTCTCTTTTTTTCCCTTCTGGTTCAGGGTGGAGTTGTGCTCTCGTTTAGTTTGATTGATGCGTTCGGAAGTTTAGATTAATAGACCAGAACATTTGAGGAAGGCAACTGGTTATTTTATTGATTGTATTAATTAATATTTTGGGGTGTTTCCAATGTGCCAGGAACTATGTCAGAAACTGGTTTGTAGTGGTTGATAAAACACTGTCCCTGCCCTCATGAGGCCAGCCATTGGGAGGGGGCTACAGTAAGCAATTTTGTCATGGATTTAGGAGAACAGCTAAAGTGAATAGCTCAGCCTAGCTGAAGTTTCTTTTTCTATAAAAAACATTATAACATTTCCATAAAGTGTTAAAATAAAACCATTTCTTATGGAAGGAGTAAAGAAAGAACATGTAAAAAGGGAAAAAAAAGTTAATATTATTTTCCTTTATTCATTGGAACCTGATAAATCCAAGTTCTGGGTCACTAACTGAATTTGGTTTAAAGGAAAGATCGAGAACAGAGATGGAGTATTTGCTTCCTGTTTTGGGTGAGTTTTTCAATGGAGATTTCTCTTGTCTTTCTCCTCCTCCTCCAGGTGAACAGCATTTCCCCCTTATCTCTCTGGTTTCTCTGCTTCTCAATCCCTCTCCTAGTAGTTTTCTCTACTTTTTCTTTCTCCCTGTTATTCCTCTTTAGATGCCTTTTCCTCTCTCATCTCCCAGCCCCTTACCACAACCAGCAGCCATTAAATAGTCTTAAGATTACAATCAATCAAATCCAGCTCTAGAAGATACATACACTGGGAACAATACAGGCTATTAGCATTCCTGTTTGGACAATAAGATGAGTTTCGCCTGCCCTGTGGTAGGCAAAATAACCATCCCCAAAGATGCTCATGTCCTCTGTCCAGAATCTGTGAATATGTCCAATTACATGGCAACGGGGAATTTAGGGTATGGAAGAAAGAAGATTGCTCATTAGCTGATCTTGAGATGAGGTTTCCTGGATTATCCAGGTGGGCCCAACCTCATCAAAGGAGCCCTTAAAAGCCTAAGAGGGCAGTGAGCAGAAAGAACCAGAAAGATGGCTGAGTGGGAGGAGCTCCGTGTAATGTTGCTGCCGTTGGAGATGGAGCAAAAGGATCATGAGCCAAAAGCGTGTGGGCCTCTAGAAGCTGAAAAGGTAAGAAAATGGGTTGTATCCTGAAGTCTCCAGAAA
Source organism: Mirounga angustirostris (assembly GCF_029215605.1). Lineage (NCBI taxonomy): Eukaryota > Metazoa > Chordata > Mammalia > Carnivora > Phocidae > Mirounga > Mirounga angustirostris. The sequence continues at coordinate 82,076,651 of NW_026991720.1, read as the reverse complement.
GGGACCTCGTTCTGCGTGCTCTTTGACTCTAGCCCAGTAAGACCCATGTTGAACTTCTGACCTCTGGAACTGATAATAAGTGGTATTGGTTAAGTGACTACATTTACGGTAATTTGCTACGGCAGAAATAGAAATTAATACATGCCCTTTCTGGAGAAAGGATGTAGCTCTGGTTTGCTCCTCGCTCATGACTCACCGACCCAGTAGATCAGAAGTGATTTTTAGAATTCACTAAACACAGGTGTTTGGAATTTAGGGCCACAGTACCTTTTAAGAGGCAACAGATATGAAAAAGGGCCCAATGGGTGGGTGTTACCTGGAACGGGAAGTACTGAAGTGTAACCTAAAGAAAAAGTTTTCATCATTCACATGTTTCTGGGAATATATATTTGTGAGGTGCGTGTGTGTACTGTAGGGGAAAAAATAAGTTTCCCTCTTCCTAAGTGCTTAGCTGAGACCCTGTAATAAAAGACTAGTAAGAGAAAAACAAGCACACGTATGCATGGGTGATACCCAGGGAAAAATGAATAACTCTCTGAGATCCAGAACCTGTGAATAGGTTCAACTACATGGGAAAGGGGACTTTAGCTTACAGATGACATTAGGTTGCTAATTAGCTATCTTCAGATGAGGGTGTCCTGGACCACACAGGTGGGCCCAATCTAATCACAGGCGCCTTTAAAAGTAGAAGAGGGAGGCTTATTGGTTCAGGCTGAAAAACCGTCGTAATAGAGAAAGAAGAGTAGGGATATAGGGCTTTTAGGGGAGAGTAGAGGATTATTTAAAAGATGAATGGGCTTAGAAGAATTGATGGGAGGTATGATAATTTGTGACAAAGTTTGTCTGTGTGTGGTGTTGACTTCTCTCCTCTCTGGTGGTAAGAGTCAATCCTCCCTGATTGATGAAAGTCCTGGGGAGGGTCATCTGTGACAACTGAGTTCCTTTTGGAGAGTCTGTCTTTCGGCAGATGAGAGGAGTTCAGAGAAAGCCTCTCCCTGCATTTGCTTAAAATAATATGCTAGGGTGATGTATTTTGGGATGGCAATACACATAGGTAATTCTAATGTATGCTGTTGTGATTAAAAATACTATCAACAATACTATCAAAAGGACTATTTACTAGTCCTTTTGTTCTTTTAAAATACATTTTATTAATCAGCAAATTCTAAAATCCCAATTAATATCCTGTTGGAGTATCTGAGATTTTTTTCAATGTTATGTAAGTGTATTCAGCAATCAAAAGCGTAGAATATATTCTTAAACCATAGGTAATGGATGGGGTAAATAATCACTTGGAGCTCTTTTCATATTTATCTTTTTTACTTATTTGGTTGAATGTAAGATTTGGACAACACTCAAGATATTGTCCTTTTTTTTTTTTTTTTCCTTCCATGCGTATATTTCAAGGGTTCCATATAGTCTCTAAACCAGGTGTTTAGACTTAATGAGCCCAAATGGATGTGAGCAATCCAGGACAGTAACAGAAGCCATACTTGCAGAGGCCTGAATCAGCCAAAATCTGAATAACACAGCTCTTGAACCATCTGGATATTTGAATTTTTCCTAAACATTTGGATGAGAATAATAGCAGGGGAAGTGGATGTATCTTACTGTTCTTAACGTATTTTGTATGCTCTATGAGCCTGAATTGGGAGCAGGTTTCAAGGGGAAGGGGTGGGGGGGTGGGGGGGTAGGTGAAAGACGTACCAGCTCAGCCACTGGAGGAGAAAAACCCTTCATACCGTGAATGCTGAACAGGGTGTTCAGTGGTGAGTGTTCACGGAACTCAGAATATCTCTATAATGATAGTCCTAGCATTTTAAAGGCATGCAGGCAGTAACTGTAAAATTCAAGAGAACATTGACCCTAAATTGTTCCCTTAGACAACAACAAAGGTACAAATGTACATCTACAAAACCAAACCAGGAAGCTGACTCCCCACTGAGCTCGGAACCCCACAAGGGGCTCCATCCCAGGACCCTGCCGAGACCACGACCTAAGCCGAAGTCAGACGCTTAACCGACTGAGCCACCCAGGTGCCCCTAATTTTAAAAAGTCTTCATAATTTTGTCAGCGTACCTATTCAACAAATACTAACTGAACACTCACTGTGTAAAGCAATGTGTGCCCCCAAAGAATCTGAATGACATTTTGCTAGGCTTTCGAGATGAAATATAAGGAAGAATTGGGATTTTCCTTATAGATCTTTCAGTCTCTTAAGGAGAATAAGACACATAGTCACAGAACTATTACTGAAACATATTCAGGGAATAGGTTTCAAAGGAAAGAATTGCCACTTATCCTGGGGGAGAGGTGTTCCCCGTGAAAGTGAGTTACCACTCACACAATGGATCAGGGTGTTTCAGGTGAATAGGTGAGCAGAGACAGTTCTATTTAATAAGTATCCTGGTAAACCTGTATCTGCAATACCCTCATTTAATATTTGCAGTCATCTTATGAGAAAAGCATTGATACCCATGTTACAGATAAAGAATACAGAAGTTAAGTGAAACAAGTGCTGTGATCACCCAGCAATTTGATATATGAAAAATTAAGTTAGATTAATCATGGGCAGCAAAAAACAAATTATTCTTAAGAAATTATGCTCTTTGAAAAGTTGGTGACAGAACCAGGATTTGAACTCAGGATGTTGGGCTTTATAGGTTGTGCTTTTACTTACTATGCTATATTAGTAATCCAAGAAAGGTTTTATACAGTGCTAAAGGCGGCGGGGGATGAATCAGGATACATAGTCAATATAAACATATATGCACTCAACAAATTATATAAAACAACTGACAAAATTACCCAAGACACATAGAAACCAACAATTAAGGTTGGAGATACCAACATATACTTCTTAGGAAGTGATAAGTACAATAGGCAAAAATGTATGTAGAGATACTGGGAATCTATCCAATTAAGAGGTTGAGTTATTAGAAAATTATTTAACTTATTTATAATACCTAAACCAGCACCAAGAGTTCTATCAACAAATAGAGTTCAAAGTAATCTGGAAAAAGTTTGAGTCTAGAAATAAGAAAGAAGGAAATAGTAATATAACAATTAAAAATAAAAATTAAAAAATAAAATTTATATAATCATAAAGAGATAAATATAGAACAGCAATCAAAAATAGAGAAGTAAAACAAAGCCAAAAACTAAGGTTTGAAAAGGTTTGTGAGCTAATGTTGGGGTAAGTGGGAAAAGTGAATCCGGATCTCTTTGAGAGCCAGTCTTCACCGAACCCCCAGGTTTCCTAGTTCCACTTGTCCTCCATTTCCTCACATCTTTTCTCTGCACGTGTGTTCCTAAGGTATGAGAAATTCCCAGTATTTTACACTTCTGCAAATTTTCATAGAAAAGATAGCTGAGACCCTGGTATTAATTTGGCTCCTAATAGTTATACCCATTTCTCTTCTTTCCCCCGCCCTTTGTTCCTGCCTGCCTTTTTAAAAAACTGCCTGTATTTGATTTTCTGTTATTTATGGTGGGCAACCTTCTTGTTAGCATGGGACATTCTTTAGCTCTACAGAAATATTTAGAGCAATGAGGAAAATACGTTTTTGTTAACACTTTGAGCAGAGATTATAAATAATGCTTTTAATAGGGGAGGAATCCATCTTAAGCCTCACTGCCTTCATTAAGGGACATGCACTTTGGTGAGTTAAGCTTGATCAGTTTCATGACACAGCTTGGAGGCAGATAGGATTTGCAAACAGGTTTCTAACATTTTTGTAAAGGGGGGTTGCATGTAGGGTCTTTTAACTATGGACCACTTGAAATAGTCCTAAAACTGATACTATTTCTTAAAGCTAGAAATCCTACCCTTCTATAATAAGTAATCATTCTTCTTGAGACTAGAAAAAGGAAATCCCCCCCCCCCTCAAAACTGGAGATAAATCTAGGCTGAAACACAACGTGTATGTTTTTGAGTATAACCGAATCTTTCAACTATTTCTTTGTTAGTGTGAGTAAATAGGCCATATTTCTCCAACTAATCTGATCCAATATGCAGCCCCAGCCCCTGGTCTCAGCCACTGTGTAGCACCCTCATTTCCAGAACACAGTAGACTGTTCTCCCTTGGATGTGCTCTTATTTTCTAGGGATGTGAGAACTATTGGAAGTGCTCCTTTGTCACTCATGGTTTCGAAAACACCTAGAACACTGAAGAGCAGGGATGATGCTGGGAAAATCAGAGGGATTCTGCTTTCACAACTGTTAGACTTCTTGCTCCTCTGCTTCTGCCATCAGCATTTCTAACAGTCAAACTAATATTTGAACCTACCCTAACCCCTTGCTCACCCTGACAGCCTGGGGAGCCCAAGCCTGCCCCTAGTCCTTAGTAACCTTGACTAATAAAGGAAGTGTGTTTATAGCCTCGACTCTAACACCTATCTAGGAATTGGAATGAGTCACGATGTCATGGCTCCCTGACAACCGCTGGGCTCCCTTTCACCCTTGCTTCCATCTAGTGCTCTGAACTTAGCAAATACAGGCGTCATCAATAGGATTTGGCCAGAGTCCAGGTCTCCTTCCCGGAGTTGGATCAAATTCATGTATCTCTTTTTCTCCTTCATTGGCTAATTCAACAAATAAGTATTGAACACTTCTCATTTTCTAGGCCATCTTTTATATCTTTGGGAGATATCAGTAGCTTCAACAAATTGCCTGCTCATCAAAGATCTTAGTGGGGGAGAAAGAAACAGATATAACACAAGTTCTGGTGGAGATATTAGCTATAAAGAAAAATAAAATAAGGATAAAGGTATAGAGTGGCTATGGGAGCTGGGCTAAGGAATGGAAATATTAAACGAGGTGGTCAAGAAAGGGCTATCCTAGGAGATTAAGCCACATCTCCATTTGGGGAAAGAGCTTTCCGGGTTGAGGGGACCAGCAAGACCCGGGCTCCAAGACAGATACAGATGCTCCTAGAAAGAGAAGTCCACTGTGGCTAGGACACATTGAGATGAGATACAGAGTAGAGGAATGAGGCAAGGGGCAGATTATGCAGGATCCCTGTAGGCCAGGAGGAGGAGTTCACATTCTGTTGTCATTGTGATGGTAAATTGTTGATTTTGAGCCAGGATGTGACATGATCTTACCTATATTTTAAAGGATCTTTCTGCTCTATGGACAATAAACTGTAGGTGGGACAAGAGACAGGTTAGTTAAAAGGCAATTGTGGTCAAGGAGAGAAATACTGGTGTCTCAATTACAGTGTGATAAATGATCAAGTTGCAATACACTCAGGAAAGAGGTAGTACCCTGGAATCCTTGATTCTGTTCCTTACTCATAGGACTTAACTCCATGAAGCCATTTATGGAGATACTTGGATTTGAACATTCCAGTTACCCTTGCCAATGTCAACTTCCCAGTCTCTTTAATCTTTGCCTACAAACATCTCCCAATTTTTCCTAGTGGCAGGTGTTTTATGTTTAGACTTGGACTTCTTGATTACCCTCTTCATGACCAAGGTCACAGTCTCTTTGATGCCAAACTGCAACTGCCCAGTACTTTTCACCTGTGAGGGGATCTCCTCTTGGTCTCTACTTGTCCTACATTCCTACCAGCCCCAAGTTTCAGATGTCGTAGTGGCTTCCCAACGAACCAGTGGAAGTCATGAAAATCACAATAAAAATGTGACCAGTGTAAATGCTATAAAATAGTGACTGAATAGAAAAGGTAAAACTAAGTTGTTGTATTTGATTCTGCTCAAAATAAACTAACTGGAAATTCAAGAACTAAAGAATGCGTACTGAAATTAAGCACGTCTGACCCAACTGAAGAGAAAATAAGTAAACTGGAATATAACCTAAAGTCCCATTTCTGAGCTTAAAGTTCCTGATAAGGAACAGACTTTGAGAATTTTTTGATAATTAGAAAAATAATCAAATTTGGATCCTCAAAGTTAACTCTTTCTCAATTTTTCTTTTAAGAAATCCATTTCCTAATCTTTGGGGAATTATTTGTTAAGGGTATAAGAGTCTTAATTTTCTTTAATACAGATAATTTCATCCAGATATACAACTACAATAGCCTTCTAATTTAGTGACATGAACTGTTGTCTTATAAATGTCTCTGAATCCTTCTAGTTTTTCTCATCACCATTATCAGTGCCATTTTTTAGGTCCTCTGATTTCCCACATGAATCACCTTCATGACATTCTCTTTCCCTTCCTTTGATTTTTGCGTCAATCTGAACCATTTTTCACAGAGCTGCCAAAATGATCTTTCTAAGCTGAAGGTCTGTTTGATACCTCCCTGCTTAACCTTTTCACTGGATTCTGTCCAATTTATCTGTAGCCCCCTTCATCTTACCTTTTCCTCCCTCTCCTTTCTCATTATTACCGTGATAAACCCTCCTTTCCTCTAGCTCCAGCCATACTTCTCTAGTTAACTTACCTTTCTACGTCCAGTCTCTGATTTGATGAAGGCATATGAATTTCTTGCTCAGATGCAGTGGGTGAATGGGAAGCGAAGATCCATATTTGAGGGATCAGAACACATCCAGAAATTGTCAAGGTGTAATAAGCAGGAATGGAATCCCCAGTACTGCAATTGTAGGTCTAGGGAGCAACTACAAAACATAAAAGCACTAACCATGGTCAAAAAAGAGAATGATCCTGGAAGAAGACGACTCTTTATGCAATAGCTGTAATTTGAGTTCAAATCTCATTAAATCTCTATGTAGGACTTAAAGAAGCATGAAGACCCAGACTGCATTTATTCTAGCTCCCTAGAATAAACATTTTACAGTATTAGCATTAGTAAATGTTAAAAGAACAAAAGTTAAAATTAATTTTGACTTTAAAATATTCCTGATATTCAGGGGTGCCTGGGTAGCTCAGATGTTTAAGCGTCTGCCTTCAGCTCAGGTCATGATCCCAGGGTCCTGGGATTGAACACCACGTCAGGCTCCCAACTCAGCAGGGAGTCTGTTTCTCCCTCTGCCTCTCTCCCTGCTCATGCTCTCTATCTCTCTCAAATGAATAAATAAAATTGCTAAAAAAATAATATTCCTGATATTCAAACTCTTCAACTCACTAACTTTTAACTTTCCAACCAACAACTATAAGTCCGCTATTAGTTCACTACCCTCTTCAGCTCTTATGCAGGATACCATTATGTCATGCAGTGTTTCACAATTGTGTTTTTTTCATTCTAATAAAGTGCCCAGTTCCCTTGTTGGAAGAGCAATTAGAGTAGATGCATTCCACATACCGTGGCAACAGATGTTATCTCACACTGGGCAAATTCCTTGAATCATTCAAGGTAAACATGGTGTCCAGGAAAGTACTTCAGCCAAACTTCTGTCCAAGAGCCAGCTGTTTATGCAGTTAGAATAAAGATGCCATTTAGAGTCTCTTATTTCAGTTACAGGATTTTGTAGCATGCTTTATAATGCTACAAATATTTACTTCCAGAGCAGCAAAAAGATTGCGTGCAAATTTTACTCAGCATTTTGCATTTCTCTTTGCTTTTCTTTGATAAAGGATGAATGTTATTTGAATTGAAATAAAGTAAACCTTGCTAGACTTGTAGGCTTAGGAAAACTGTAAAGCCACCCCTGTAATGGCAAGAAAGAGGCTTTTTGTTGTTGTTGTTCTTCGATTTAATTGCTTGGATTGTTTTCTTTTTGTTTTTTTTTGTTTTTTTCCTTTTTTTCTGGAAGCCGCCTGGTAGAACTCGCTTCAAGATGTTCCTTCTATTCTGACTTCCCAGTTCAGATCATTGTTACCTACTCTGGGGAAGAGAATGGAACATAAGAGTTGATTATATGTCCTTTGGCTCTAAACTGTGGGTTCTGTTACTCTAAAGAAATATATTTAAAAAAAAATTTTTTAAGCAAAGGGAAAGGAACAGAAATAGAATAATGTAGAAACAAGTGACAGCCATCTGTTAAATTTCACCAACTGCTGGTGATATTGGTTTCTTGTGTCATTCTGACTCAAAAGAGCACTTTAAAATTTAATGTAACTATTATAAATGTCTTAACATACGTCATTTGGGCCACATGACTTAAGAAAGAATGACTTTGCAGGATATATGCCAAGGATAAATGTTAGAATTTCCTGCATATAAAGGCAAGTAAATAACCATGCAAAGGGATTCTGGCGGACAAAATATGTAATTTATTAAACATTTTATAAATATTAAATTATAAATAGTAAATTAAAATTTTACTTCTATTTAAGTTAGTTTAGATTGGCTAAGGGGATACTTTGAAAAAGAAGCAAATTTTAATTATGATTAACTTGATGGTTGTATGAACATACTTTCCCTAAGACTGGAAAGGAAGACGTTCTCTCTCTAGCTCACCCCAAAATTTCTAGGGAGCTAGAGAGAACATCCATTAAGTGCTTACTCTTGTTAGATTTATGTATAACTGTCCATTCAACCTTAGTTTAGCTTTGGTTATAGAATAAGCTAGCTCAGAAAAGTCTTTGGAAGATGTGTATGGGCCTGCACACTCCTGCCCACGATCCATTCTGTTTTATTAGAGCTTCATGGGTAAAGCAACTTCTTCCCTGTAGTTCTTTTCCATCATTTGAAGGAAATAGTATTTGACCATTTTTACTTACCGAACAACGATTTAATGTGGTTCATAAGACCCTAGTGAATATTCTCTTTATTCTGAGTTGCTATGGGAAATCTGCGAGGAGATTTCTGTGTCTAGTAGCTCGTGTATCATCCATATCAACTGATACATATAATTGATACAAATAACTTCTGGTGGGACAGGACAGCAACAGTTGAAATATGAATTTCCCCTTTTTGCATTTTAAGCCTAATGGTCTTGTCCCTAACCCTGTAAATACTATGATTTGGTAGAAAAGGACATGTTGTTGAGAGAGAAAGGTCAAAAGACTACAGGGATATGTGTCTGTAGTTTCCAAAGGGCCCTGTCTTAGAAGCTGTTTATTTTCCATCCAAATCATGAGGCAGGGTGATTAATTTTCCCAACTTTCTGGGAAAAAGAAACCAGAAAGATAGAAAACAGAAAACCTATTCTGCTCATCAAGCCATCCACCTGGGAGCAATGTTAAAAAATATTTTTTTAATGACGTTGTTATTACTTTGGTAAACTTGTCTGAGTGGAACTTTCTCCATATTTATACTTCATTTCACTTCCACCAATCTCTTCCATGTAATGCTCTATGAATCCTACCTCTCTCCTTGTCTCTCTCTCCATCTCTCCCATAGTTTCTTTTTCATGTCTTCTCCTTACTGGATATATCTGCTACACTAATAATGAATTCTGATTTCTTCAGGCAGTAATTTTTAGTGCTCACTGTTACATATGGCACAGAGCTACACTATATTTCCCAGATCCCTTGCTTCTAGATGTGGCTACATTGGCTAGCTTATCCCAATAAATGGGGTAGAAGGTTTTTGTGTCCCTTCCAGAGCAAGGTTGTTAAAGTAGATGTGAAGTTTTCCATAATCTTGGATCTGTGACATCTTCTGATTGTTCATAAGGAACCTCAAAAATGGTGGAAGTCTTGATCCTTGAGTGACTGTTAATGGACCACCATGCTCCTCTCATACCCTGGGAAAAAAATTGTAACATGGACAGAATAAAGCCACTGAGATTGGAGAATGTGTGTTTGATATAGGAGTTAACTTTCCTAATACACTTAAAAATCTCTACTCCATGGACATCAACCTTTTCCTGGTCTACTACCTCACCAAACATTTCCCTTTTTTCTGCCCTTTATGGAGCCCACTTTCTCTTTGTGCCTCTTAGACACTGGTCTTACCTAGAGATCCAACTTCAACACCTTCTTCTTTTCACTCTGTGTATTCTTTTTTTTTTTTTTTTTTTTTTTAAGATTTTATTTATTTGCGAGAGAGAGAATGAGAGACAGAGAGCATGAGAGGGAGGAGGGTCAGAGGGAGAAGCAGACTCCCCGCTGATCAGGGAGCCTGACGCAGGACTCGATCCCAGGACTCCAGGATCATGACCTGAGCCGAAGGCAGTCACTTAACCAACTGAGCCACCCAGGCGCCCCCACTCTGTGTATTCTTTTGAGGGACTATGTTCCTCTCAAGGTTGAACCTTTACTTTTATCCTCTCAAATTTCTGTCCTGATCCTTGACCTCTGCTGTCAAATTCAGACTGGTACTTGCAAGTTGTTACTGAAGAGTTCTAAGTAGGTACCCCTTAACTCCTCGGAAGAGAGACTAAAATCAAACCCATCATCTCACTGTTCAGATTATCACATTCTTTCCCCACCTCTAACTTGGTGAATGTTATCATCACCTACCAACTGACTGAAGACAGAAATTTGGGATTTGACTCAAACTTCTTATTACAACATACTTCCACCTAAGAAAACTAAAATTTCTGCCAATTTTATGTCAATATATTGTCTTCTGAATCAAAACACATCTCTCCATTCCAACTACTGTTGTACTATAGACAACCTCATAATCTCTCATTTGGACTATTAAAATAACTCTGAATTGTTTTCCTCCTTCTATTATATATTCATCTGCTGCACACCTTACTTCCAATAGAAACTAACCCGATAATTCTAAGGTGAGGAAGATAATACAATGGACATATTGAGATTTTTATGAGGCAATTATGAGCATTCTAGCTACAATGTAGTCATTTCTCTTCCTCTAAGGGAAAAAAAAAATCAGAATTCAAGCTAGTGAGAGTGTTACTACCCAGATAATTAAAATTTTTGGTGTTAGAGTTTTTTAGTCATTGAAGCCTGCTTGACATATAATAAAACTCACTAATCAAGGATTACAATTTCATGAGTTATGATTAAAGTTTGCAGTCTTATAACCACTACCCTAGTCATAACCCAAAACATGCATATCACTCCAAGAACTACCCTTGAATCCCTTTGTTCTAACCCCTGAACCCTTGCAAACACAGATTTTTTTTTCCTGCCAATCGTTTTACCTTTCTTGAATTCATAAAATGGATTCATAGAACATATATTCCCTTATGTAGGATTTTTCTTCCTTGGCATAATGTTTTAGAGATTCACCAATGTGTGTATTGGGATTCCATTCTTTAATTTTGTTGAGTAATTTTTCTTTGAATAGGAGATACAAAACCTGTCCCACATTTCCAGGGGATGGACATTTAGGTTGTGTCCAGTTTGTGCTATTTTGAATACAGCTGCCATGAGTATTTGAGTACATGACTTTCTGGGGACATAGGTTTTCATTTTGGGGAACTGGTTACCTAGAAGTGGGAGTTGTGGTTGTATGGTAAATTGTTTTCTGCTCCCACCACAATGTGTAAAAGTTCAGATTGCTCAACATCCTTATCAATACTAGCTGTATCTTCCGACTTTTTAATTATAGACATTTTGGTGGCAGTTATATCTCATTGGATTTAATTTGCATTTACTTAGTGACTAAGGATATTGAACATCTTCAATATGCTTGTCTGTCATTTAAAAAAATTATTGGGTAAAGTATCTGTCCTCTGCACTCAGAGGCATTTTTCCTTTGTCTTCAAGTATCTCATGTGTTAGCAGCTGAGTATTTTTATCAGCCTGTTTTCTGCCTGTAAAATTTTAGGAGTCCAACAGCCTTCTTTCATTTCATATTCATCTTCTCTCAGTTCTTTTCAGAACCTTGGGCCCTGAGTGTACACCACCCACAGGGTGTTATTCACAGCCCTGAAACTTAATGGATTTTGCCCAGTTGAATTTTGAAGGAACTAAGAGTCAGAATTGCTATATGAATGGGGACATGAATCCATTGATTATAAAGTCAATACTCTTTTCCTTTCATCCGTACTTTGGTATGATGGGTTATATAGTATGTTCTTTAATAAAAGGAAACATTAATTCATCAGGAGAGTAAGATATTTTGTGATTAATATCTAAAAGGAAATTATTCTCTTATGAAGAATATTGAATAACAATAAGATATTTAACAATGATTTTACATAAGATACAGAACATTTCTCCATTTCTGAAAATTTCAACTTTAATAAATTATGACACTAAAATATGCATAATGAAGATCTTTAAATGGGTTATGAAGGAGATGAATTTGAATGTGGCTTTTGAGTTAAATCTATACAAGATAAAAATACGGTATCCAAAGGTATAGATGTACAATGTCCATTTAAGAATGACCAAGAAATTTTGTGAAGAGTGCATAAAATTATATCTGATTAATTTGCGATGGAATTAAAAAGCAATTTTCAGTAGTCTGATATCTCTCAGGTACTAGTGTCTTTGTTTTATTTTTCCTGGTTACTCCATTTCATGAGTATTGACAGTTTTTATTGTCTTTTTTTTTTTCCATTGCTATGTTTCAATCTCAACTATACACCTTACACTTTAAAACATAGTCGGTTTTTTATCCAAGTGCTAAACTCGACTCTCGAATGTAAATTCTCTTCAGAGATACTTAAAAATTGTCACACTAAAAACAATGCCTTGTAAAAATTACAGTTTCTCATCTGCATGAAGAACATGAGGTGAATTTTCCATTGAAAGAATGTGTGGGTAGTACAGTTAAATAGCAGTAATGAGAACAATGGCTAAAACTGACAGATATTTATTTTCATGTTGGTCCAATTTAGAATCCATCCTTTGATCAAGTCCTTTTTAGGAACCAGTTCTTATTGAATCTTAGGTGTCTTTGATAATCAAACAAGATGGTGTTAATGCTGGCTCTCAGCTATGCTTTTACAGACCATCAATTTACTGTGTGTTGTTTTTTTTTCGGGTGGGAGTCCTTAGGAAAAAAAATTCTGTCTTGATTACTCTGGAAACTGTCTTCTGATGATCAGCTCACAACTATTATGACAATAATAGCAATATCATGCATGCCGTTGCAAATTACAGCTCGATTACAAAGCTGTCGTCATCAAGACAGTATGGTCCTGGCACAAAAACAGACACATCGATCAATGGAACAGATCGTGACTGTGAATTCATTATTAGATGAATTTAAAACATTATTAGATTATTAAAAACAAAATTTTAAAACGGAAGAATTCATTATTAGAAACTCTTGGCAGTAGATTTATATATGGAGTCTAAATTTTAGGCTATAATACCCCTATTTCTACTAACTCTAATATTGATTTAGCATTTACCATGCTAAATGTTATCTCATTAGATTCCCATAGAAGCTATGGGATGAATACTATTACATGGATTTTTTAAAGATTAAAAAAAGATTTTAAGGCTGTAAGCAACAAATTTGCATAGTTATCAAGGGATGGAAGTAAGACTTAAGCTTTTGTCAGATACCAAAAGCCCACAGTCTTAACCATTGCGAACACTGCCACTCCTATATGGTTCTAATGCTCTAGGCAGACCTCCCCATTGAACTAATAGAAAATTAATATATGCGGACTATGTATCAGTGTGAATGGCACCAAGGACACAGAGGTCTCTGCCTTTGGAATGTTCAATCTAAACACAATCGGGAAGTGTTCCAATAAAAAATGTTCTGAGAAAAATACTGTTTTTTTTTTTTTTTTTGAACATTGGCAATGATATTACTGAGGTTTGTTTGTTTGTTTGTTTTTTACATTGAAAAGGAGTTCTTCCTAGGTCTCAATGCTGTGAAGAAAGAAGAAAAGGAAAGGGAAGAAAAAATCTCAACAAATTGGTAGACTTGTTTAGAAAGGGTTTTGTTTTGTCTTGTTAAGAAAACTCCATTAAAGAGATAGTAGGGAAACCTTTTTTCCACGCTTCCATTATCTAAATAATACATTACAGCTATACATTATTATTATAAAATTATTTATAAATTGTATATTTTCAGTTTTAAAGGTAGGGGATGGTCTCAAATATATAGAAAATAAGTGGTACATTGAAACTGTGGATTATGTTCAATGTTGCAGCTTCATTTAAAACGTGCTAGTAAAATTTTCTTTTCCCATTTTTCTTTCATGCCATTTATTCAATTTGCCTTTTTTCCTTTTTCTTATAGCCAGTTTAAAGTCTTTTTTTTTTTTTAAGATTTTATTTATTTATTTGAGACAGAATGAGAGAGAGAGAGAGCACATGAGAGGGGGGAGGGTCAGAGGGAGAAGCAGGCTCCCTGCCGAGCAGGGAGCCCGATGCGGGACTCGATTCTGGGACTCCAGGATCATGACCTGAGCCGAAGGCAGTCGCTTAACCAACTGAGCCACCCAGGCGCCCCGCCAGTTTAAAGTCTTAATGATGTGTCTTAAATGAGAGTTCCTTGGAAGTAGAACATGTGATGGGGATTTAATGAATGTGATTTATTTGGAAAGTGACCTCTGGCCCACAGGAGTGAGAGAAGCAGGAAAAGGCAAAGGAAAAAGGCTGAGCAAGGATGGGGTCTCCACTGGAATCTTTGCTGTGATGGAGGGTGACTCAGGCACACAAATTACACCCTGGTTACATCCTTTTTTTTTTTTTTTAAAGATTTTATTTATTTATTTGACAGAGACAGAGATAGCTAGAGCAGGAACACAAGCAGGGGGAGTGGGAGAGGGAGAAGCAGGCTTCCCGCTGAGCAGGGAGCCTGATGTGGGACTCGATCCCAGGACCCAGGGATCATGACCTGAGGCGAAGGCAGACGCTTAATGACTGAGCCACCCAGGCGCCCCACCCTAGTTACATCCTTGAGGCAGGGGGCAGTGTCTTGTAACCCTGTGCCAGTTAAACTTGGGAGGGCAGTTTCTCAAGCAAGTGACAGCTGTGAGACCCTAAGTCCATTCCCAAAGCAGCTGGCAGGTGGGCACACCAGCCGGCCAGAGGGTGCCTACACCATCCATGGCTCATGTGTATTTTAGAGCACACACAGTCTATCATGCCATGCCAAATACCAGCTGAGTTTCTTTGAATTTACATTTGCTTATTCCCCAGGGTTGTTAAGAGCATGAAGTGGTTGCTAATGACTTGCTATAGGATTACCTAGAGGCCCAATAACGAGTGAATCAGGAAAGCTATTGTGTTGAAAGACACAGGTTTGGGGCGTTTGGGTGGCTCAGTCATTAAGCGTCTGCCTTAGGCTCAGGTCAAGATCCCGGGGTCCTGGGATCCAGCCCCACATCAGGCTCCCTGCTCAGCGGGAAGCCTGCTTCTCCCTCTCCCACTCTGCCTGCTTGTGTTCCCTCTCTTGCTGTCTCTCTGTCAAATTAAAAACAAAAATTTCTAAAACAGAAGAAAGAAACAAAGGATCTGTACTCAGAAAACTATAAAATACTCATGAAAGAAATTGAGGAAGACACAAAGAAATGGAAAAACGTTCCATGCTCATGGATTGGAAGAACAAATATTGTGAAGATGTCAATGCTACCTAGAGCAATCTACACATTCAATGCAATCCCTATCAAAATACCATCAACTTTTTTCAAAGAAATGGAACAAATCCTAAAATTTGTATGGAACCAGAAAAGACCCCGAATAGCCAGAGGAATGTTGACAAAGCAAAGCAAAGCTGGTGGCATCACAATTCCGGACTTCCAGCTCGATTACAAAGCTGTCATCATCAAGACAGTATGGTACTGGCACAAAAACAGACACATCGATCAATGGAACAGAAGAGAGAGCCCAGAAATGGACCCTCAACTCTATGGTCAACTCATCTTCGACAAAGCAGGAAAGAATGTCCAGTGGAAAAAAAGACAGTCTCTTCAACAAATGGTGTTGGGAAAATTGGACAGCCACATGCAGAAGAATGAAACTGGACCATTTCCTTACACCACACACAAAAATAGATTCAAAATGGATCAAAGACCTCAATGTGAGACAGGAGTCCATCAAAATCCTTGAGGAGAACACAGGCAGCAACCCCTTCAACCTCGGCCGCAGCAACTTCTTCCTAGAAACCTCGCCAAAGGCAAGGGAAGCAAGGGCAAAAATGAACTACTGGGACTTCATCAAGATAAAAAGCTTTTGCACAGCAAAGGAAACAGTCAACAAAACCAAAAGACAACCGACATAATGGGAGAAGATATTTGCAAATGACAGATAAAGGGCTAGTATCCAAAATCTATAAAGAAGTTATCAAACTCAACACCCAAAGAACAAAGAATCCAATCAAGAAATGGGCAGAAGACATGAAACAACATTTCTGCAAACAAGACATCCAAATGGCCAAGACACATGAAAAAGTGCTCAACATCACTTGGCATCAGGGAAATCCAAATGAAAACCTCAATGAGATACCAGCTCACACCAGTCAGAATGGCTAAAATTAACAAGTCAGGAAACGACAGATGTTGGCAAGGATGCGGATAAAGGGGAACCCTCCTCCACTGTTGGTGGGAATGTAAGCTGGTGCAGCCACTCTGGAAAACAGTATGGAGGTTCCTCCAAAAGTTGAAAATAGAACTACCCTATGACCCAGCAATTGCACTACTGGGTATTTACCCCAAAGATACAAATGTAGTGATCTGTACCCCAATGTTTGTAGCAGCAATGTCCACAATAGCCAAACTAGGGAAAGAGCCTAGATGTCCATTGACAAATGAATGGATAAAGAAGGTGTGTGTGTGTGTGTGTGTGTGTGTGTAAGGGAGGGGAGGGAGAGGGGGGAGGGGAGGGAGAGGGAGGCGAGAGGGAGGGAGAGAGAGAGAGGGGAGAGGGAGGGAGAGAGAGAGGTTAGTTTTTGCCTGGTTGGTCAGTGACTTGTTTGGAATTAAACCCAACACCTTAATTTTGTAGTCCTTTAGTGTAAATGTATTAAGGAAATGCTGCATAGTTAATTAAAATGATGAGATCTATATAAATTCTATTTTTACATAATTTGTTTATTCCTAATTGTGTGGTTTGCAGTGTGGAGTTACCAGAAGGTATGGGCAATCTATCTAGGGGTTTTCCAACTAGAAAGCCTTGCTTCAAGCCCGTGGGATGTTTAGATTCTTCTATCATTTTCTCTTGTCTTTGAAGCAAGAATGAGGACTAGTATATAGCACGCTTTATTAAGATAAATCATTTACAACAAATTTTTCTAATCTGATTCAATAAATATGAATTGAATCTTATCTGTAGGGTTAGGATAAAGAATGCTAAATTCTCCAGCATGATTCTCGTAGATAAAACACATGTCATACATTCTTGATTATATTGATGCATGTTGTAAAAAGACTTTTATTTCCTAATAAGGTATTTTTGCTTGAGGAAACTTTTTTTTTTTAATTCCTGATTTGCTTCTCTATAGTTAGGTTTACACTGACAACTGAAATAACCGAGTCCAACCCTGAGGCAACTGGCTGAATGTTAAATGCAGTGTGTCTCTGCCACCCTTGTCTGTATGAAGGGGTAGCAGTATTTTTTTTTTTTTTTGAAACAGTACATCACTTTGGGTTTTATCCTATGATTATCTAAATTGGGGTCTAAGTTTAGCTGAGACAATGACAGCCATAGCAACCCACAGTTTAGTAAAGCCAGGGCGACCTTTAAAAGAAAATTCATAGATGAAAGAGATCTCAGCTTGCCTCATATGTATACTTATATGATTTTGTTTCCCAGCCACATTTTAGAGGAAAATGAGGGTATTTCATCCAGAATAGAATACATGATTATAATTGAGAAGGAGAATATGGAACAAAAGTAAAAAGAATGAGAAAGACTACTGAAGGCAAATGAGAATCCTAGTATAAAAAATATATATTTGAAAAATATTTAAATTATTAAGTAGTTGGATTCCATTCCTAACAAAGGTAACCTTTAAGTAATTGAGATTACTAATAACAACAAATAAAGTCTCATTTTGTGGGTCTTTAAAGAAACCATAGCTTATTTATAGACATTGGGAGGCGGTAAGTGCATCCTTTTGACCATAGCACCACGTCTTAAAGACATCACATTTCTTTGAGTCTTAGGAGTCCTTGAAAATCTAGGTGTAATGTATTTCTTAATTAAATATTAAGAATGTTTTGAAAATAATCTAGATATTTCATTTGGGACCTAAACAATTGAAGAAATTGTAGAGAAGTTTGTCGTGAAGGACCACAGAAATTTACCATACATTTACAACAAACAGAAAGGTAAGGATAAATTTTATAATTTTATTCTTTGGAGGCAATGGAAAAGAATTTATCTCTGCAAGGCACGGATTTTGTTTTTCCTCTTAAAATGTGGCAAATTCTTAAAAAATGCTATATTAAAAATGAATGTATGCCTTATTAGAGAAAATGTAGTGTTTGAATGTTTCACTACATTTGTACTGCCTTATAAAATGAGTATGGTATCATTTTGTCTACCCAGAATCATTAGACCATGAGTCACTTGGAGAACAAATATTTTTTTAATTAGCTGAAGAGTTACCCCTTTACATGCTACAGTGATTTGCTTCAAGTTTTAACTATTCGATTGAGAATTTTTTCTAAAATACTTTGTGTATATGTATGTATGTTCTTAACACCACTGAGTGTGATGAATATAATTTAAATATATGGTGAGAGCAAAGATCATGGGCTATGGTATTGATTGAGCTTAAATTCTAGTTTTACCATTTAAAAAGCTTTTTTAAAAGTTGCTTAAATTTCAGATTTAAAAAATAAATAAAACATAGAGATAACTTTCTGTCTCCTGGAATTGTTCAGAAAATTAAGCTTGAGCTTATACGATGCTCCTGGCATGGATCCCATCCTTAGATGATTCAGGATCATTGTGAACATCAGTTGAAAGATTAGGATTGTATGAACACGTATTAATGAATACTAAGGTTTTTGGAGATTCCTTTGTCTGATTTAACTTTTTCTCATTCCTTTGTCGTCTCTCCTCCAATTTGCTCCCTGTAATCTCCTGGGAGCCCTGAAAGACAACTTTATTTTTTTTTTTTTAAGATTTTTATTTATTTACTTGACCGAGAGAGACAGCGAGAGAGGGAACACAAGCAGAGGGAGTGGGAGAGGGAGAAGCAGGCTTCCCGAGGAGCAGGGAGCCCGATGCAGGGCTCGATCCCAGGACCCTGGGATCATGACCTGAGTCGAAGGCAGACGCCCAACGACTGAGCCACCCAGGCACCCAGAAAGACAACTTCAAAAAGAAAACTGAAAGCCAACTAAAAATTAATTCAGAGACTACACAAGTTGTCTACAACTGTACTGTTTAATACAGAAGCCACTATCCACATTCTAATTTTAATTACAATTAAGAATCCAATTCTTTAGCTTCTTAGTTCACCTACTTGATAGCCACAGTAGCAAATAGCTACTATAGTAGATGATGTAGTGAAATAGTTCCATCATCACAGAACGTTCTATTGGATTGTGCTGATCTACATTGTTTAAAGTTCTGTATTTCTGTTGTGGAATTCTAAGGACGAGTGGAATGTGGCTCTTGCCTTGATGTAACTTAAGCCTAGTGGAAAGAAATAAGATATTTTGGAGAGATGTTTGGAAAATGTAAAAACTCAGTGGTGTAGACGATGACTATTTGGAAAAACATTAGGGAGTTAGAGTAAACAGCTCAGGATTAAAAGAGGAAAGAACTGATGGAGATGAACCCTAAAGCATAATTAACATTTACGATCTTCCCAGTGCATCAAGATGGTAGATGTACTACCTTGGGTCTACTTGTAGGAGAGAAGGGGAAATATTAATTTTGTGTCCTTATTTGTATTAGTATTTTAAATTCTTTTGTGTATTAGAGGTTTTGTGTTAAAAATACAATAGTAAATAGAATTATATTTTTAAAGAATCACAACTTTTATAATATTTAAAACTCTGTCCCTCTCTCATTCTCCAAATTTCCTGGCATCTATTTTCATTCTTGTCCTTTTTATTTCTATTTCACTGAAAGACCTTTCTCATCCTGTCCAAGACTAATGTATTTCTCAGAGTTAGAATGCCTTTCCCTCCTATCTCATATTAGGTAGTACCTCTTATTTCATTCTCCCCACCCCTGTTTTAAGACCTACTTTATTTACTTTTTAGCCCGTTAATATCGGTAAGAGTCCTATATCAAACCTGTTACATCCTTTGTCTCTTTCCTTTTCAAATTTCCTAAAAGAGTGGCCTCCATTTGTCTCCCCAACTCCTCACTTAGAAATTACTTTTCAACCCTGAAATTCGACTTTTCACTCAATATTAAGTGGATGTTTTTGTTTGTTTCACCATGGTCTCCAGTTAACATTGCCAACAATTACTGTTGTCAATGCTAGCAGATCCTTCACAGTCCACCTGTTTCTTGCATAAAATGTTAACCTCTCCAGTCACCTATGCTGAGGACTTCTGAAGGTGTCCCCAACCCAGGTGTCCCTCATGGAGTCTGTCTACTAATTGACCACATATAAAACTGACTGTTCACTATTTCCACAAGGATGTAGGCATTTCAGACTTTACACTTGATCTTAGCCAAAAGACTGAGAAGCAATAGGCATCTCAAACTTGAACACAAACTTATCACACCAAAATCTCCCCCTCCTGCTCCTCCAGTATTTTTCTCTTGGTCAGTTGCTCCACCATCTACTCATTGGCCCAAACTAGAAGCTTAGAAAATGATCTTCTGCATGCCAAATACATCGGGTCTAGCAATGGCTGCTATCTCCTTAAAATCCCTCCCATCTCCATTTCTACCCCCACCATCACATCATTTAGTGTGGGAGAAAACTTGGTCCCAAGTCTTTGTCCTCAGTTCTCACCCTCTCCAATTCATTCTTCACACTGCCTCCAGGGTGATCTTTCTGAAATTTAAATCTGTTCTATCATTGTTTCCTTTTCTATTTCCTTTATTTTTAACTTTTTTGCCAAAGCTCTCTGGTAGCTTCTCTTCCTTCTTAAAAGAAATAATGCCTGAATGATTATGTTTTTTTATTAAAACAAAGCAAAATACAGAATTGTCCAAGGTTTTAGCACCACTCAAAGAATCTCCAAAAAAAAGGTCCAGGTCTGGCATCTGTCATGACTGCCGCCCCCATCATGGTAGGGCCTGCAGAGGCCACTTCTTGGTTAGAACATAGTCCTAGACAATACTAATTCTTTAATATTCGATGATTAAGTACACAAAATGATAACCAAATGTAATAAAACATAATTAAAACTTAAGGGAGAACAGTGAGGAAAAATCAAGGAAAATTACAAAAGCAAAGACTTAGTGGTTTTATTATTTCAAAGCTTGCTGCCTTTTTTTTTAACAAAGCGTTAATCTGCGTCTCTTCGGCCAACATTTTGGATGAAGAAAAGGTAGGTTTCCAATGCAGTTACTCAGCTGCTCTGCTACCCTCTGAATAAATGAGCCACAATCAGTGTAGCTCAGATGTTTCCATTGGCCTTTGTGCGGATGCTAATGCCTGCCTCTGGCAGGACTTGAATGTGGACTTCCAGTGATTATGGATGCTTGATCTACAACTAAAACTCCAATAAGAACTAGAGTTGCCAGGGTTGGCACATCCTGGATGATGAGAACATTGTATTTTAATTCACCTATAAAATATGTGTGAATAATATGAACTGCTCTTAGAAGAATTCAATGAATATTTCATGGCCATTGTGAGTGAGAAAGTTACTCTTAATGCAGATAGGACTAGTCTTCACAGACAGTTGGCTCAGTGGCCTGAATCATCATTAATATTATCAGTGAGAAGACTTAATATTCTCAAATTACTCTTAGTTTCCAATATTCTGTCAGTTGATTTATACGAAGTAATTCCATATGGAAAATCAATTAGTTTAAAATCTTAAAGATAAGTTTTGCAGCTAATTTGTATGTGCTTTGGGGGATGGGGTATGGAAAGCCATCTTAGTAAAAATCAAATGGTCCCTAAGAATCTCCCATTTAAAAAAATGTTCATAGAAATAGATTATCAGTAACATGTATCTCTATAAATGGAGACTGATCCCAAAAGTAGTATATAAAACATGGATTCATTGCTTTGTTCACAATGTGTATTAAATCTCTCCTATCATAAACATGTCTACTAATTGGCCCTATGTGTGTACGTATAGTACATCATACTAATGAGCTTGAGCCATATCCCAGGACTGAATGTTCCTAGATTTTGAAAGCATTTTCTTCAGCATAGTTTCAATGTTAAGGTTAATTTCATTGCAATCAGTTTTTTTATAATTCTAAAATGAATGTCTTCCGAATTGTAACCTTTACCAGCAAGCATATTTTATTGAATCACAGAGCCAAAAAAGACCCTTGAAATCACGTAGCTTATTAACTTATGAAGCTGTTTATGGATCAGCATCATCTGGGAAATTTTTTTTAAGAGAATGCAGATCTGTAGGGCTTGCCTCAAACCAATTGAAACCTGAAGATGAGGGTTTTTAAGAAATGCCTTAGATACGGCTGATGCGGATGGAAGCCAATTTTGGAAGAATAAATTCATTCTTTCCAGTTTCTAAATCAGAAAACTGAAGCAGGCCAAAGAAGGCAAAGTGACTTACCCAAATAACGTAACAGATTGGAGACAAGATCTTGACTCCTAACCCCCAACACAGAGTAATTTCCGTAAACAAAAATAGAGAATTTCTTATACAAAGAAATCCAGGAATTATTTGAAACAGTGGAATGGGTTAGCCTGGTGAAGGGTATTAAAGAGGGCACGTACTGAATGGAGCACTGGGTGTTATATGCAAACAATGAATCATGGAACACTACATCAAAAACTAAGGATGTATGGTGATCAACATAACAATAAAATTTAAAAAATTTTAAAAAGTCACGTGTTGTGATGAGCACTGGGTGTTATACACAACTAATGAATCATTGAACACATCAGAAACTAATGATGTACTCTATGGTGGCTAACTGAACATAATAAAAAAATAAAATAAAATCTGAATAAAAAAATTAAAACAGTGAGAAATGTATGCATTTCTGTTATTTCATGTGATGGGTCTCTACTAGGAATAAATTTTTCTGCTTCTAACTTAGGTGCTGATTGACCAGGCTGAGTAAATTACATGTTTGCTTGAGATTTGCTATCCTAAATTGAGGCCGTGCTAATAAATGTATTACTTGTGACAAGTACAAAGCCTGTTACTGTCAATAATATGCATTTTATAATAGTTTACTTTTCCATATTCCTTTAAGAAACTCAATATATTTTCCTTCCACTTGAGCTTTGTGGTTTTATAAGCTGGATATTCAAATGACATTGCAATGCAGCATTAAGTTCTAAAAATATATTCACTTATTCCATAATACAACACTGCTAAGACCTGAGCAATCACTTTCTATGTGGCCGCAACACTACAGTGATGCCAAATTCTTGCCAAGCCAATGGGTTCAACTAGGCCAGCCATGACACAAATGATAAATCATGACAAAGGGCTCATATAACACTTGGCATTTGTTTTGATCTCCGAAGAACCATGCATTATAATAAAAGCTAAAATCTATACTGATCTTTAATAATTTCTGCCTATTGATAGCCTTCGTTTTTTACCCTGTACCTCACTGATGATAATAAGCACTCTGAAACATTAGTAGGGTTCAGAATTTAGCTCTAAGTGCTTTTGGTAGAACAGCGTTATAGGTCCTTTCAGAATGATGTGTTTACAGTAGTAATTATGTACTCTCCTGCTGAATTGAAATTGCAGTTCCTTCTTTGGGAAACCATTGCTATTCCTTTATTTACTGGCCCTAGCAAGTACCATTAAATTTTCATAAAGCAGACAGTCCTTTTTTCTATTCAAGAGTGGAGGGAGAGGGAGAGAGCGCATGCGAGTGAGTGCGCGCATACATGGGGGGGGAGTGGAGGGGGAGAAGCAGACTCCCTGCTGAGCAGGGAGCCTGACCCAGGGCTGGATCCCAGGACCTGGAGACCATGACCTGAGCCGAAGGCAGACTCTTAACCCACTGAGCCACCCAGGCGCCGCAACAATCCTTTTATTTTTGTTATTGTGAGAAACTTTATCCGTCCGTGTACTTTCCTGCTCCTGGATGAAAGGCACAGGAGTCTGTCCCTGACCAGTCATCAGAGTGTGCTTCGAAGCTTTATAAGGCTTGTCATCATGGTATGTGTCAAAGAAGTAGGAGCTTTTGACAGTGCCAGCTCTGTTCCTAAAGAGCACATTCAGATTCAGTGTGACCACTGTAAAATGAGAGGTAGAAATAGTCTTCTAAGGAGCTTTTAGTTCCAAAGTTCTGTATTATTTTGAAAATGAAAAGGTTGGGTCACATCCCTACTGGTCCTTGTTGATTATCTCAAGTTCCTAGTGTCAGCCACTTCTGTCATCTTTAGATTGCTCTTAAAAGGAAAGAAGATTTCCTAATTAATGGAGGCTCCATCTTAATTAGGTAGTAAAAAGAATAATCAGAACACTGATTTGCTGAGCATGGCAGTTGATCAAGTGATGTGAGTGAATGTTAAGTGTGTAACAACAAATCTGGTTGTAAATATAAATATTCTATATGCCTCTCACACCACTCAAGTTCTCTGGTATTGCCTACCATCTTTGGGGGGGGGCATAAATACAGCAGAAATAATTCAGATATTCAACAGTTGGGGCCTTAGGTATTTTTTTTTCCTTGTGTTCCTATCACATAGCCAGAAAAATGGGCAAAAGTAATTATAGAAATAATCCAATCTACCTTAGTTTACTCTGAGGTGTTTTATAGTTAAGTAGGAATGATTTTGTTCCAACTCTTTAGCGGTGTGTGTGTGTGTGTGAGAGAGAGAGAGAGAGAGAGAGACATGCTGTCATTGGTTATGTATTAAAATATTTTCAAATACATAGTAAAGCAAAAACACACGTAAATATGTGTAAAGTATAAGAAATGATCATTCAAAGGCATAGCCTGCCAAAATCTTGTTTTGGTTATCATTCCATTCGAGATTATTTTTGTAATCCTCCTGAATTCCATTCCCTATTTTTTCTGCTCAGAGGAAATTTTCTGTTTAACATTCCTTTGCTTTTTGACTTTTACTTCGTCATTGTATACCAAAACAACATAATGTTCAAGTTTTCATGGTTCTAAAAGGGAATTACATTGTACAAACCAGCTATGGTTTGCCTTTTAATTTTATTAAAAGAGGCTGTGTTCCAGAAATTCGTTCTTATTGTTCTTTAAGGGTTGGTACATTCATGCTTGTTGTTGTACATCAGTACAACATGAACATAGCACAGTTTATTGATTCTTTTGCTAATGTACATTGAGACTTTCTATAAATACTCGGTCCTTTCAAAAGTACTTTTGTCTCTGTTCACATGTGCTGGAGTTCTTTAAGTAAATATTCCATGTTGAACGACTGGATTCCAGGTTTAGCTTTCTTAGAGAATGTCGATTTCTTTTCCAAAATGCTTGAAGCAATTGGTATTCCTGTCATCACTGATACCATTCCACTTGCTTCAGTTCTTACCAATACTTGACATTGTCAGACTCTCCTATTTGCCATTTCTGTGGGTGTGAAAATGTGTTTTATGGTGATTTTAATTTGCCTTCCTCAGACTCATTTTTAATTCCTATTTTGATTTATTATAGTTGACCCGCAATGTTACATTAGTTTCAGCTGTACAACATAGTGATTCAGCAACTCTACATACATTATGCTGTGCTTAAGTGTAGCTACCTTCTGTTCCCTAATTGTGAGGTTGAGCGTGATGTCGTGTATGAATTTGATGTTTATGATTACTTTTCTGTGATGTGCCTTCACATGGCTTTTGCCATGTTTTCTATTGCATTGTGTGCCTTTTTAATAGACTTGTAGGATTTCTTTCTGTATTTTGGATACTATCTCATCGTCTCCCAATTTTGGGGTTTTTATTTATGGTATCCTCTGATACCATAAAACTTAATTCCTTTGTGTGTGTTACTTTGCATCTTATTTAAGCTATCCTTCTCTAACTGGTAACCTAAAGATACTGTCCTATATTATCTGTTATCAGTTTTATAGATTATGTTTTGTCATTAACTGCTATACAACTAAATTTTATATGGTGTGCGGAAGAATTCAATTTTTGATTTCATGACCTCAAACACTAGTGTCAGGACCGTTGATTGAAAACTCTCCTTTCTCCACTGACCCATAATGTCGTTTCTATCACAAAGCAATTACCAAATATATGTGGGCTTTCTGTTGGGGGAGGAGAGGAGAGGACTGTTCAACTGGTTTATCTTAGAGTAATTAAGATAACCTGGTATTACTTAAAGTTTATAATAGTTCCTCATATTTGGTAAGGTAATTCCTCTACATTTTTATCTTCCTTAAGACTATCTTACCTATCCTTGGGTCTTTGTATTTCCATATACATTTTTAATTTAGCTTTCCAAATTCCACAAAAATAATAGTTCTATCAATGTCAGTTAACATTTGTAGCTATTGCTCAGTTTGGGAAGAACTGATATCCCTACAATGCTGATGTTCTGGATTCATTGTTCATGTTACATTTGCTGTATCTTTTAAAATTTCTTCCAGGGACTTATATTTATAAAGATCTTGTAATCTTTACAAAGTTTCACTATGTACATTGTTCTCAATAAATGACATCTTTGAAAAGTTACTTTGAAAGGAATAGACTTTATTTTTTAAAATGTAGACTTAGAGCACAATTAAGCAGATAGTATAGACAGTTTCCCTAGACCTACCCCTACTCCACAGGTTCCCTTATTAACTTTTTATGCTAGTATGGCACATTTTTTTACGACTAGTGAACTGAGAATGGTACAGTAATGTTAACTAAAATCCAAAATTGATTCAGGTTTCCTTAGTTTTTACATAAAGTCCTTGTCTTTTTCTGTTCCAGGATCCCATCTAGGATCTCACATCACATTTGGTCACCATGTCTCTTTAAGCTCCTTTTTGCTTTGACTGTTTTTTAGATTTTCTTATTTGATAATCTTCACTATGAGGGGAATTACTTACTTTTCACGTATTTTGGAGACCCTTCCTCATGTGGGATTTGTCTTTTTTGTCTCATGATTAGACTGAGGTTACAGATTTGAAGATGGAAGAACACAGAAGATAAGGAGAATTTTCATCCTATCGTATCAAGAGAACTTACTGTCTACATGATTTATGACTGTTCCTGTTAACTTTAATCACCTAGCTGAAGAGGTGTTTATCCAGATTGTCCACT
Organism: Mirounga angustirostris; assembly: GCF_029215605.1. NCBI lineage: Eukaryota > Metazoa > Chordata > Mammalia > Carnivora > Phocidae > Mirounga > Mirounga angustirostris. The sequence continues at coordinate 82,049,693 of NW_026991720.1, read as the reverse complement.
ATCATAAAGTTCCTGTTTAATTCCAACCCCCTCTTTCTGTGCTTTTGGAGGGAAGTCACTATGCACAACCCATATACTTCAAAAGTAGAGCGCTATGCTCTCTCCAAAATTACACTCCCTGATTTTTTTCTTGGTGAATAAAAGTTAGTATTTTTTAATAACCCCAAAATTGTGGAGCTGTCTCAATATTTGCCTGGTTTTTGTTCTTTTTAAACATAGACAATAACATCATCTACAAATAATAAGTTTTGGTTCTTGCATCTGATACTTTTTATTGCCTTACTGTGTTGGCCAGATGCCTGAGGACAATGGTGAATAGAAGTGTTGATATTGGATATCATTATATTTTTCCTAATCTTCATTTAGTTCATAGTGGACCCTGGGTAATTGTGCCTAGGAATCTTGGAGAAAGAACTATGTAAAGATGGATTTTTAAACCAAATATGATTGTATTCTGTTGTAGCAATTATAAATTCTTTCCCCAAATTTGGCTTTATTACTGTCAACTTCTTGCCAAGTGACCTAAACCATAGCCACACAGCAATTTTATGAAAGCCCGATGTAGACATCTCCATGCCTGTGAATCTATCTCTTCCCCTGCCTCCTATGTATTACCTGGTCCTCCTCTCTTTTTGTCTCTGGAAATTCTTCCCCTGCTTTCTTCCCAAGTTCTCATTCTCCTGCCTCTGAAATGTAGGATCTGTTCGAGGCCCTCTTCTTTCTGTACACTTTATCCTCTATGCATTTCCATTACCCTCTTATTTCAACTTTGGCCATTATATTTCTCCTACCTTTGAACTCTTTCCAAGCCCTATCCCTACATTCCACTGCCTGTAGGAAAATTGAATAATGCTGTATGTAGACTTGGCCAAGATCCAACCTACTTCTCCCCCCTCAAGTCAGACCTTCTTCCTTTCACATATGAACATGAACCCCACTATACATCTCCCAGTTACCAGGTTTAAAATCTTGACAACTCATCTTCATACATGGGGAAAAAACCTTAAAGTGCAGATGATGGTACTGGGCTAGACATGGAAGCTAAGATGATGAATGGCGTACACCCTGCCTCCATGGACAGCTCACAGACAAGTGGCCATCTCTCTTTCCCCGCAGATAGGAAGTCCTAAGAACTGCAGATTCCTAATACATTCCTATTGATTTAATTTCTTCTTTTCAATCCCTAGTATCTCTACTAAGATTCAAACCTGCCTTCATTCTATTTCTGTTGCGCACAGACATCCCAAATGTAATCTACGTGCTGGAAAGTTGGCCTTCAGTGCAGCTCTGGTGATATTTTGATCTTACTAAAACAGGTGGCTTTAAGTTCTGAACCTGGCATTCAAAGCATTCCTCAAAATGTTGTTTGTTTTTTTCTGGATGTGTCATTATTGCGCTATTAAACTTCCAAGAAAGAGCTTCATTAAATTCACAGTCGGTATGAGTTGACAGTAAAATGTAATTTAAAATGAATTTTTACCTGATACAAGAATGTCGCCCCCCCCCCGCCCCCAAGAAAATAGGTAGAGTGTCAGCCTTTTAGGTTTTCCTTATATTTAGGTGGGTTTTTTTGTTTTGTTTTGTTTTTAGGTTCAATAATGTTCCAATCAGCTCACAATGTTTAACTCACTAATCCAAGTAAGGAAAGTCAGAACTGTTTTTTTAACCTGCTCCTGACCTATTGTACTCTCATGAGGAAGTCTCCTTTTTCTTGTTTGCTTGCCTATAAACAGTAATCATAAACTGTTTAATTCTTGACTATCAACAGGTGAATTATAATCATTGTAGATAACCTTGACTTTATGTCCTTGTTGGTTTAATTACAGAGTAGTGGAAACTAGGTTTAGCTGAAATTATATACTAACTCTTGTCTGCTTTTAGTCTTTCTCCAAGCAGCTTGCTGCCCTTAGAGAGCTTTTAGATTTAAAGACAATAAGTTAATGTCTTCACATTTTTGGAAATCTCTGAACAATTATTTCTTAGCTCCTACTTATGAGCTGACTAATTGAGCAGACCTTATTAATTGAGCAGACCATGCTAGTTATATACAACTTGGAGTGAGGAGTGAGGATGATGGGAGCTGAGAAGAAAAGTTTAATGTTTTCTCATCTCCTATATTAGTTTTCCTCTTTTAAACAGAAATGCCTTGATATTGACTGATAGGCCTGTCAAATAGTAGTTACCTAGAATAATTTTTGAATTTAGTTTGAATCTGGATTATGCCTCTCCTGTGTCTGAGACCTTGGGAATAGTACTTAATCTCTCTAGCCCCTGCATTGTCATGCATAAAATGGACAGTAAATAGGATTGCACTTGGTCCACATGTCTGGTGTACCTTCTAGGACATGTAATAAACAGATGTAAAACATTAGACCAGAGGTTCTCAAAGTGTGGTCCCTAACTGCAGCAGTATCATTACCTGGGAACTTGTTTAGAAATGTCAAATCTTGGGTGCCACACCAGACCTACTAAATCAGGAGCCTTGTGGGTGGGCTCAACAGTCATGTTAACCGGTCCTCCTAGAGTCTCATGCCTACTTCAGGGAACCAATGCAGTGAAGGTATGAATGAATAAAAGCATTAGTCTACAATTATGAGATGAGGCAGGAATGATCATACCTTATATGGCTGAAGAAAATTTGAGATAGTCACTACATTTGAGCTGATAATTTGTCATTAATCATAGAGGCAATTCAAAATAGTTAAACTTGGTTTGAAAAAGGGTTTGTGCAGGAGAACAAGGTGAGGATGTGACTTACATCACTATGTCACATTTAGGGAACTAGAAGTTCTTCAGAAGGCGCAGAACAAAGAACAAGAGGAAGAATTTATTCAGTTGAAAATATTTATGTAAGTTTCCAAGTTACAAAATCTGTTAAAAAATCAAATAGTCAGATTCATTTTACCATATAATATTTCTAGCAGTTAAGGGTGCTGTAGTGGAAACGTATCATCTAGTGGGAATGATAGAAAGCTTGGGGTGGAGTTGAGGGGTCTCTATTCTTAAGGTGCCAGGACTCTTAAATCCCTAAATAAAATGAGATCAGGAAAAAGGTAAAGCTTATGATCCAACACTTAAGAAAGGTAGAAATTCTTTAAACTCTATAATCGATTTCTATCTCCTAGTCCCCAAGAAACACTTTAATATGTATTCCAAACTGTGTGGCTTGGAACTGACCTACTGTTGAAGTATTCCTTTCTTGAATGAACTATGTGAAGGTCAGAAGAAGGGGAAGGTGGGGGGGACACTTCCAACAAAGGAGTGAGTGTGTGTTTCAGGCGGATTGCTCTGCTTGACTTCACTGGGCAAATTCATGATTGCCCTGAGGCAAAACAATTCTGTTTCATTCCTGACCCTCTGCCATATGCTCTGCCTTGCTTGCTATGAGCTTTTTAGAGCTAGGGAAATACCCTAGAAATGGTTTGAATATAATATTCTGGCTTCAAGGCATGAATTCTGTTATGTAAATTGTCAACTTGTATGTATGTATTAGGACAGAAGGGTTCAGCTGCCCTCTGACCTCTTCCGTTAACACTCTCACCTTCTAAGGAGAAAAGAAATCCAGTTAGTATTTTTTTTTTTAAACAACTGCTTGCCTCTTCCTTTGTTTTTAGTAAGTGTCTTTCTAATCAGAGCATGATAGTCACCAGGGTCATAAGACATTCAAGATGTTCTTGTTAAGGCTTTTGGATTAAAAATGTCTCTGAGGTCAGTATAAAATATAATCCCTAAACTGTACCAAGATATTGATCAATGGGTGGTGGTGGGGATCATTACTCTGCCTAAAAATTCCATTTGCCTGTTCATTGGTATTAATAGGCTATTTTTAATAACTGTTTTCAATCCCCATACTATTAGGAGTCTGCCTTCCAGATTTTTCTTTTATGTTACACTCTGGAATCTTAAAATTCCTTTGAACAAACTTCACTACATCTTCAAATGCTGTACACCTCTCACACTGACCAAAACTCATCCTCCTCTGGACTACACCATTCTCCTCAGATGCTCATCTTGGGGGAACACTCCTCCCACATAGCATGTGCAACAGGGTTTCAAAACAAAGGCGGCATCTCCTGATTCCTTAAGACGGCTTGCAAACCACTACTTTCCTTAATGTCTTTAAAAAATATCTTAAAGTTAATTCACATTCTTACTGAAGTGACACATGGACATACTTTAAAAATGTAAATAGTTCTACAAAGCTTATTACAAAAATCCAGTAGTCCCCAAAACACCAAGCCCCATCCAAGGCCCTCCAGGTAATACTTGTAATTCTGAGTTGTTTCTTTTGGAATTTGCCCTCATATTTATAAACAACATGTATATATCATTTTTTCTTGTTTTTTTCCCCAGTTTTAGATATTAGCTATTCCTACAGAGTAAGAGGAGGACTTACTTTTATTATTCACTTACCCCATCTTCCCACTTATATTCTACTTCCCTACCCACCTCCAAATATAGGTACAGTTACAGGGCACCTGGGTGGCTCAGTTGATTAAGCGACTGCCTTCGGCTCAGGTCATGATCCTGGAGTCCCGGGATCAAGTCCCATATTGGGCTCCTTGCTCAGCAGGGGGTCTGCTTCTCCCTCTGACCCTCCCCCCTCTCATGCTCTATCTCATTCTCTCTCTCAAATAAATAAATAAAATCTTTAAAAAAAATTAAAAAAAAATATAGGTACAGTTATTAAGCTATTCTTTAGATCAAGATTTAGTATCATGACCATGTGATTATTATTCACTGCTGAGTCGTGATATAGTAAACTTCTTTTCTCTAATATTTCTTTACTTAGAGTTACTGATATTCTCTTTCTGTTTTCTCTGTACCTATCACTATGTCATCTTTAAACTCCATGTCAGAAGTGGATATCATTTTATGTTTCTCTGATCTTCACTTTTTTATTCTCCATAGCTATTGTTCTAAAGCCTCACTGTTTCCTTAAGTTGTCTGTCATGGTCTTATCTCTAGAGATGACTCATGACTTAACAGATGACCATACACCAAAAATCAAAGTGATCAGCTATGGTAACTAATAAAACCTCTTTATTACCACCTTTACCGCTTTCCTTCTAGTCTCAGAAGACAAACTTGCTCATACCTGGTACAATCTAAGTCTGCCTCCTTCGCTCTAAATCACATCCCTCCAGCAGGTCATTAAATTGCATATCCAAATCCCTTCAAGCTCGGGGAGCCTGGGGGCCTCAGTCAGTTTAGTGTCTGCCTTCAGCTCAGGTCATGACCCCACGGTCCTGGGATCGAGCCCTGCACTGGGCTCTCTGCTCAGTGGGTAGCCTGCTTCTCCCACTCCCTCTGCCCCTCCTCCCTGCTGTGCTCTCTTGTTCTCTCTGTGTGTCAGATAAATAAATAAAATCTTTAAAAAAAATCCCTTCGAGCTCATTTCTTATTTTTTATTTCATTTGCAACTGCCTTAGTCTAGTCCTTATCACCTGCGTTTTACTATTGCAACAGTCTCCTATGTGGTCTGTTTATCTCCTGCCTTTGTTAACCCCATGTATCCTCACATTGACCTACGACACTTGGCCTGCTACCTGGCAGAAAACACAGAACTTTCTGAGACATATATGTACTTTTTTTTTCTCTTACGCCTTCTACATAGCTGTCTGGCATCCATTAAGCCTTCTTGCCCTTAAATATCACATATCTGTGTTCTCCATCAGACTGGGCACCTTCCAGAATGGGGTAAAAATGGGGTCCACTTAAAAAAATTTTCTATACAAAAACAATGACTCGTGGATCACTACATCAAAAACTAATGATGTGACTAACATAACATAATAAAATTTAAAAAAATTTTTCTATCAATATTCCATCTTTGGTAGCAAGTAGGTATTCAATAATTTTTGAATGAAGTCACAAAATATTGAATTTTTTTTAGGTTTTGTGTTATCTTAATAGTGTAGTTCAGGTGAATGGTGCAATGGTTAAGAGCAGAAACAGGAGAATCTGACTACTTGAATATAAGTCAGGGCTCAGCTGTGTATTACCTGTGATATTTGGGAAGGTTCTATAGCCTTATGTGGCTCACCATCCTAAAATTTAACAGGAAATTCATGGCACTTACCTCATGGGTTGTAAAGCTTACATTTTATTCTTCTTACAATTCTTGGAACACTTTTTGGCACCCAGTAAACATTCAACATTATTGCTATTATTGTTAATTTACATTAATAGAATGTTACATTGAAGATACTAAAAACTTTTGCTAATCTAAGGAAGATCAAATATTAAATCTTAGAAATCATGTAACTTGGTCAAGGTACCTCTTTCATAGTATCTCTTATGTAAGGTAAGAAAGATATTGAATTATCACAATATCTACACCACTGGAATGAGAAATCCCAGATTCCTAGAATCCAAGTTTGTTCATATGTATGTTATATCAACATTTCCTCCTTATTGTTTTTATGGGTTATTATCTTAAAACTACCTGATACATAAAAATCAGTGCAGCAAATCAAAATTAAACCCATATTGTTCATACTGGAGATCACAAAACACATGAGCACGTAGGAGAGAATGACATAGCAAGCCCAACCATCCAGAGCAATTCAGATGCATAGACAACTGATCGGTTTGTGAAAAATGAGAAAAGATGAAAGGTTGAGAAAGTAAAACAAGGAGAGCGGTGCATGGTTAGTAACAGGTGGGATTGATTTAGTATGACTTCCTGAAGCAGATGCTGATTCAATGGGTGGTAGTTGTATAGTCCAGATCTGGTTGTAGCTGATTCTTTTAAAAGACTCCAAAATCAGATGCAAAAATGAGTTGGCAGCCCATTCAAATGGAAAGCTGTGGTTAATAAAAGTAATTTTTTCTGCTTAACACACAACAGAATTTGCACCATTGTATATTTAAGGCTATTCAACTAAAAATAAAATCAAGATGGGGACTATAGTTATATCCTTCTTGAGCATAAGCAGAATTTTTAGATTCTAAAGTTCTGTAGCTGTATTCCTGCCATCTGGTGGTTGAAAATATTGATGTTCTTGCAGTCTGTGAAGCTATATTCCTTGTACACACATATTAATATGCATTGCTTCCCACAAAGTAATTTGCCATAACTGAAACTGGCATGCATTTTGGTACATTGCACATGGAAAAAATAGAACGTATTTTCCTTTTTTGAATTCTTCCATCAAAATTTATGATGACTTATTAAATTATTTGCACACAAAAAGTTTATTATGTTGAATTCTATAAATGATATTGTTTTGGAATGAAAATTATTTTTCTTTCATTTCAACATGCTTTAAAGATATTTTTCTTCACTCTCTCCAACTCAGTGCATTTTTAGAATGCCAAGGAATTTTTAGGTAGCCTTAGAATAAATTATTAATTTTGGTTAATGTCTTTTCAAGAATGGGAAAGTAAAACTGAATGGAAAATGAAAAACAAAGTGCAGTTATCAGTGGAGTTGAGTCAAAGACCACCACTCACTTGGTTTGTAAGCATCTGGACCTTCCTTCACTTGTGCAAAGATAAGTTTTTTGTATGCCTTCCAAATCATGCAAAGTATGTAATAAAGCAGGAGTGAGGGTAGCAATGGGGAGAGGGTAGCAATGGGGAGCAATGGGATAGCAACAGAGCAGACCCTAATGTTGTTATAGTGGAAATAAACATAAGACATCTCAGGCTAGGTAATCCATCCAAGAGTCCTGTCTCCCTAAGGTCAGGGTCAAACTTAATTGCTGATTCCCTTTAAGACCTTGACTCTGGGCTCATGACTTCCCTTAAAACATTTCATTCTTGTTGGCTGTCAGGAACCTCTACTATCCTATGGCTGTCAGAGGACTTTCAACACTGTGGAGAGTTCCTCCTCTTAGAATAGGGTTAGTCTTGGATGGTTTATTTCTTTGTTTAAGCCTTTGCAGCTATGTGTGCAAGACGGGTCGGTCCCCTCCAGTCAGATAAGAACATTTTCAATATTTCCCTTCCTACTATCAAAAAAAAAAAAAAAAAAGAACATTTTCAATGTTAACTGAAGTTTTACTTGCCCTTCCCTTTGAAGCCTCTGAGTTTTTTCTATTTTGTTGTGACAAGGACATGGAATTTGGAAACCTATTATTTGGAAACCAGGTCTAGTTTTTTTTTTTTCTTTTAATTGACTTCACTCAATAATTTTGGTCTCAATAGATTGATCTGGAAAATGGGGATGATGACAATACGTATCCACCCTCACCTGATCCCCACACCACAAGGCCTTTCCGTGATCAATAAATACATTGTTAAAGAATTTATAAAATGGACTGCTAAAAAGCTGTAATAGTCAACATTGCTCCAATTCTATTTGCTTCTTTCTATCCCTGGTTCCAGCCAGTTCAAAATGCTAGCATTTAATAGAGGAAGAATAGTGTGTGAGCCACTTTCCAAAAAAGGGCAGTTTATGGGGTGGAAGAAGTGTATGCGCAGCTACAGGATGTGGGTTAAGGAGACTAAGAAGGGAGCCCTCTACAAATAGCTAACCACCATCTATGACCAAACTCAGGTTGAAATTTTGTAATTAAAGATTCGTTTCACTTAGATCTTGATGACCCCTCTTCAGAAAGTCCCTACCAAAGGGAAAACACTTTCCAGAGGTTATCAGTTGCCAGTTGCATGTTGAGAGAAATGAAGGCGAGGTCTACTGGTCAGAGGCCAAGCAATTTATCTGGGGAGGAAGAGGGGAAAGGACAACTTCTCTTTCACATCTACCCTTGTCTTCCCAATGGGTTTTCCTAAGGCCGAGCCCTATTTGCATGATATATTTTTTTTCCTCAAGAAAGTACATGCCTTTACTAAAACAAAATTAAAATAAGTATTCACCAGGGATATAAATATTTCAAGTTTGTTTTCCTTCACTATTTTCTAGGCTTTCCCTGAGTTTGAATTTTTTTTAAAAAAAGTATTTTTGAATTTATACTGTGTGTAGTTACCACTGTGGTAACCTTATAAATAAATATATCTCTAGCATATACAATATATTTAAAAACATTTCTGTGGATAACCTTGATATAGTGGTGATAGTTCAGGGAATTTTCCATTCCCATTTAAGAAATCAGGGTGAATTTTTTCTTTCTAAAATTACTCCCCGCCAAATATATTTTGTTCACAACCATAAAAATGATGTTTAGAATGGTGACAGGTTGTGATCACAATTTTCTCTGTGCCAAGGATGAATTTATAAAAATACCATTCTTGCAAGATTGCCAATCATTTTACATTCCTTAATATATTTTAAGAACTCAGTCTACAAAATAGAAAAGATAAGGAGACAACTACATCTTAAATGATATTCTCAAGGTAGTAAAATCTTTGTAGGATTTGAAATTAAAAGGGCACAAGACTTAAAATATGATCCTTAATTAAATACCATATGAATATCCGTTTGTTCATTCATTGTTAGCACGCAGGACAACTACTGGCTTAGTGCTAAGTTCTTGAATGATGTATGTTACAATTCAACATGGATCCTGCCGTTAAGGAGCTCATATATTTCAGGGAAATATAAGACTTGATGCAGCATGATAAGAACAGTATGACAGATACTTGAAAGGTAAGGTACAATCAGAAAGAATGACAAATTCTTCTTGAGAATAAGAATGAAGAAAGGCTGTGTAGATTAGGACAAAAAAAGGAGCTGAGTTTTGAATGAAGACAATAGACATTTTACTAATCAGATATGGTGGGTAGAGATGTGCGTAAGAACTGGTATTTTGGATAGATGAGTTGACATACATAAGAACTCTATATGACATAAGCTAATATTTAAATAATAGATTACAAGAGAATAACTAACATGACATAGTATGTTTAATGAGCCACTTACTTCCCTCACTAGAGTAATAGTTACAATTAGAAAGAATGTATTGTAAAATGGAATCTTTAAGGATTTTGCTTGTCTTGTTTGGATCCAATATTTTAAAGCATCAGTAAATTATAAATGATACATGCATATGAAAGAATGTGTTTGAATGCTAAGGAAGCCTACGAGAATTTATGAATCTTACAGTCTCTCCTCAAGCTATGTTGCTATAAAGCTAATGTTGATATTTTTGATGTGGGAACACATGAATGTTTTAATGTTTCAAAATTTTTTAGGTATATTTTTTAGAATTTAAGTAAGCAAGGAGAATAGGATAAAGGTTTTACAGATTATACTGATTATGCAATAAGATTTTAAATTATTTGATAAAGGATTAAAAATAAGCCTATTTTATTAATAGAATAATTTATAATAGTAAACTACTAAACCAACCTAAATACTTAGTAATAGTGGAAATATAAATCAATTAAAGTACATCCACATGTTGCAAATACTATGCAGTATACTTAAGCTCATTAACTGGACATGTTGAATGGAGAATATATCATAATATATCAAAATAAAAAATGTAATAATGTATTTGCTATGTAGAATAGGCATTTGTTTTTTGAAAAAATCCTTAATAGGATGTGAAGATTCTATAACTTCATGATGTCTCAGTTTTGTGAAATTCAGTGACTGATTTTTAATCTTGGGGAAAATGCTTAGGGATAAATGTGCAGTATACTAAGTTATGCAATTCTGAAATTTGTATAAGTATATATTATATATAATAAAGCACACTATGTAATAGAATTACATATAATAAACATTGTATACTGTATATAATTTATTTTATATAACATCTATAGTGTTATATATAATTATACAAGTATTTCTAATTATAATACATATGATAAATATGTCATATATATGTGTATAAAATATTGCAGACACTAAATTAGAAAAGAAAGAGCCTAAAATAGTAGTTTTATAGAGCTGGGATCCAGGAGATAGCTTGGATCCAGAGAGATGTTCTTAACCTCCCAACACTCTCCCTGGCAAGTCACTAAAATGTTAGCAGCTGCCATCTCTTGATATGCAGTTTTGGTTGCTTTTAATTTTTTCTTCATATATTGGCTGAAAATTTTCTAACATGTACTAACCACTATTGTAAAACCATACTGTTTTTGGATAAACAAGAAGTATGATGAAGAGTTGGTATTGAATTTATCAACTGGAGTAAATGAAAATTTCTCTTTCTTACCCACATCAGCAACTCTTGGAATAAACAAGAGCATTAATTACTTCTATTCAAGTACCAGTAAAGGCAGATGAGAGATATTCATTCATTCCTTTATTCATTCATTCATTCATTCTGACAGCTCAAGAATATAACCATTGTTTTTCTTCTAGTTGCCTAGTAAATCATATAATTAGTTTCTACTTTTAATGTACATTTTATAAAGGAGGTATACTGTACCCATTGTTCTTGGTAGGTATACTTTGAGTGGCATCATCATATAGTAAAGTGGGTTAAGTATCCAAAGAAGGAGTTATATTGGTAATATTTGGCTACAACATTAACGGAAGTATACGTTGATCACCAAACAATAACAGAATGATAAAACTAGGTCAAATTATGAAATGCTAGTTGTACCTTAGAGATAACTAACTTAAATGATCTTTTTACAGATAACTTAAAACCCTAAAGCTTATGTGAAACAACATTTCCAGCTAATCAGTGGCAAAATTAATGCTAGATTCCATTCATATTTAACAGCTCCCACATCCGTATTTTTTCTACTCTAATATTAGCTCCAATTAGTCTGAATTTTTTTATATTTGCTGCAAAATATTAATAATTTTTCAGTTCTCTAATCAAACCTTTACAAATCCAAATGCAAATTCATTCATTAAATTATTTTTTTTTTTTAAGATTTTATTTATTTTGACAGAGAGACAGCGAGAGAGAGAACACAAGCAGGGGGAGTGGGAGAGGGAGAAGCAGGCTTCCCGCGGAGCAGGGAGCCTGATGCGGGGCTCGATCCCAGGATTCTGGGATCATGACTCGAGCGGAAGGCAGACCCTTAACGACTGAGCCACCCAGGCACCCCTCATTCATTAAATTAAAAAGGAATCTTACTGAAAACTGTTCTGCTTTGGGTCATTTTGATGGAGTATAATAGAATATATAAAACTATGTTCGTAATTCCTTGGTTAGAGATCAACTTACATACATTAACCAGCGACAGTGAATGGAGAATATGTTTCATGGGAAATTAAAAATGTAAATTTGGTAGTTATTATGTAAAATGGGCATTTATACTTTTTAAACAAATCATAAATTTTCTTACATTGAGGATTCTATGGCTTTATGATCTGTCCCAATTCTTTAAAAAAAATACATTTTGTTAAAAATATAATTTCAACATGTCATCAACACAAAATTAAGATTTTATGCTTTATTTCTTTTAAATAAATTCGACATAATCTTGTGTAAATTTAAGGAATACAGCATGTTACTTGGAAGCACTTATAAATTGTAATATGACTGGCAATGTAGCAGTATTTATCAACTTAAATAATCATAGTACAATATTATTATCTGTACTCATTATATTGTGCATTAGATGTCTAGGGCTTATTTACTACTCATTACGGGTTGATACTTTTAAACACCGTTGATCTTAGCCCCCTCCCCCCATCCCCTAGTAACCACCGTTTTCCTGCGGGCGCGTGTGTGTGTGTGTGTGTGTGTGTTTTATAACTTTTTAAAAATTCCCTTTAAGTGATATCCTACAGTACTTGGCTTTCTCTATTTGACTTATCTTACTTAGCATAATGTGCTTAAGGCCCATCCATGTCACAAATGGCAGGATATCTTCTAATGGTTGAATAGTATTTCCTGTGTATATGTACTACATCTTTCTTATTCATTCATCTGTTGATGAACAGTTGGGTTGTTTCCATATCTTGGCTATTGCAAATAATGCATGCTGTGATAAACATCTTATCAAACTCCTGTTTCCACTTCCTTTGGGTATACACCCAGAAGCAGAATTGCTGGATCATATAGTAGATTTATTTTTAATATTTCGGGGAGCCTCCATATAGTTATTCATAGTGGTTGGACCCATTTACATAAGTAACCACTAACAATTTTTAAAGGTTTCCCTCACTACATCCTTGTTGGCACCTGTTGTCTCTTGTCTTCTGGATGATAGCCATTCTCACAGGTGTGAGGGGGTAGCTCGTTATGGGTTTGATTTGACTATCCCTGATGATTATTCACGAACATCTTTTTCTGCATCTGTTGGCTATCTTGGTGTCCTCTTTGGAAAATGCCTTATGCCCTCTTAAATTGGATTATCTTGTTTTGTTTTGTTTTGTTTTTGTTGTTACTAAGTTGATGGAGTTGTTTATGTATTCTTAGGAATCAAACCCGTTATCTGACATGTTTTGCAAAATTTTTCTGTCGTTCTGTAGGTTAGCTTTTCATTTTATTGGTCTCTTTTGCTGTGCAGCAGCTTTTGAGTTTGATGTAGTCCCATTTGATTTTTGCTTTTGTGGTTTATGCTTTTAGGAGACCCAAAATAATTGTCCGGACTAATGTCAAAGAACTTCTCTGTTTTCTTCTAGGAGTTCTGTGGTAGCAAGTCTTACGTGTATGTCTTTGATACATTTTGACTACATTTTTCTGAGTGCTAATGAGATAGGGGTCCAATTTCATCGTTCTGCAGGGGTTTCTTCAGTTTTCCCAGCCTGTTTGTGGAGGAAACTATCCTTTCTCACTGGGTATTCTTTGCTCGCTTTTCAAATATTAGTTCACTGTATATGCTGGGATTGAATTCTCGGCTCCCTATTGAGTTCCATTAGTCAATGTGTCTATTTTTGTGCTAGTATCGTACTGTTTTTTTTATTGTGGCTTTGTAGTGCAGTTGGAAGTCCATAAGTGTAATACTTAAGGCTTTGTTCTTTTTTCCTAAGATTGCTTTGGCTATTCAAGGTCTTTTTTGATTCTACACAAATTTTATGAATGTTTCTTCTATTTCTGTAAAGAATGCCTTTTGTGTTTTGATGGGTATTGCATTACATTTGAAGACGGCTGTGAGTAGTAGAACCATTTTAACAATACTCTTGTGATCTATGAACACAAGATATCTTTCCATCTGTGTCTTTGATTTCTATTGGCAAAGTTTGGTAGTTTTCATTGCACAGAATTTTTACTTCATTGCTTAAATTTACTAAGTTTTATTGTCTTTTAATGCTATTGTGAATGGCATATTTTTCTTTATTTCTTTTTAGATGCTTCATTCATGTAAAAGAATGCAATTGATTTCTGTATGTTTTATTTCCATTTTATTTTTAATTTTAATTCCATTTTAATTTGTTTCAAGGCATTTCACTTTGATTTCTGTGACCAACTGAATGTTCAGTATTCTATTGTTTAATATACAAATATTTGTGAATTTTCCTTTTTTCTTGTAATTGATTTCTAATTTCATACTATTGTGGTCAGAAAAGATGATTGATACTATTTTATTCATTTTAAATTTGTTAAGACTTGTTTATGGCTTAACGTGTGATCCATCCTAGAGAGTTCCATGTGCACTTGAGAAGAAGGTGTATCCCATTTGGTTGGAATGTTCTCTCTATATATGTCTGTTAAGTCCGTTTTTTCTAAAGCATGGTTCAATTCCAGTGATTCTTCATTGATTTTCTGTCTATGATCTATCCATTGCTGATAGTGGAGTATTGAAGTCCCCTATTATTACAGTACTCCTATTTCTCCCTTAAAATCTGTTAGTATTTGTTTAATACACTTTAGTGCTTAAGTATTACTAACATGTGTATTTATAATTATTATATCTTCTAGATGTACTGACCCATTCATTATTATATAATAACTTTCTTTGTCTCGCCTTACCGTTTTTGGTTTGAAGTCTAATTTTTTCTAAGTGTGTTTATGTCCACCTTTTTTGGTTTCTGTTAGTTTGGAATATCATCTTACATCTTTTCATTTTGAGCTGATGTGTGTCTTTAGAGCTGAAATGAGTCTCCTGTAGGCAGTATATACAGTTGACCCTTGAGCAACATGGGACTTGGGGCACCAATCCTTCTTACAGTAAAAAATCCACATATAACTTTTGACTCCCCTAAAACATAACTAATAGCCTACTATTGACTGGAAGCCTTACTGATAATGTAAACATATATTGTATGTTACATGCATTATACACTGTATTCTTAAAATAAAGCATGCTAGAGAAAAGAAAATGTTATTAAGAAAATCATAAGGAAGAGAAAACACATTTACAGCACTGTACTATATTTACCAATACTATAAGTTTACATTATCTGTTTACAGTATTGAAAATTGGTTGATCAATATGAGGATACAAAATGTTGTATGTAGATGCTATATGTATTGCTAACATTAGACATAAAAAAATGAAAAGATAACATGAAAAAAATTATAGATACAATGATTTATGCATTGATAAGCAGTATGATTGCATTATGGTAAGCCTAGTATAATAGCCTAGCTAAAGAATGATACAAATATTTTATGCCATATGGTATTACAGTCATATTCATAATAAAGTATTGGGAACATTGTTACATAAACCCCATTTACCTATGATGGTAGGCTAATACATTTTCTCCAATTATGAGAAAGAGGCATATTGTATGATAATGTTTTTCTTTGGGAAAAAAAAGATGATAAAACAGAAAACTAACACAATATTAACTCTATATTAACTATCACTCACCTTATGCCTATGTTAGGATAGGCTATCCTCTTCCATGGTCTTGCAATGATATTCTACATGATGAAAGTTTAGGAGGTGATGATAACCATCTCCTACAGTTCTTGCCATATAGTTATTAGCTGTTCACAGGAAGATACACACATATACACCAGATAATTTTATTAGCTGTGCAGCATGATGATTATCTACTATTCATTAAGTGAAAGTAGATCATCATAGAGGTCTTCGTTCTTATGATCTTCATGTTGAGTAGGCTGAGGAGGAGGAGGAGAAAGGAGAAGGGTTGTGGTCTTGCTGTCTCAGGGGTGGTAGAGGTGGAAGGGGAAGCTGGCGAGGCAGACACAGTGAGTAGAATTTTATGGAAATACATTGTAATTTCAGACTTTTTTTTTTATTTCTCTAAAAATGTTTCTACACAGTACCAGTCCTCCTTCCACCATTTGTTATAGTTTCAGTGCCTATATCATAGAAGGGTCCATGTTATATAACAAGTTCAAAGCAGTCTTGAATAATCAGAACCCTTCTGCCAGATGGTCTGATGTCAGTTTGTTTTCTGGCACTGTTGTCTTCTAGGATTTCTTCCTCATCATCTGTCATGGGTTGGGAAGCACTCATCTTCATCAAGCCATCTTCTGTTAATTCCTCTGGTATGTTGTCTATTAGCTCTTGAGTTTTCCAAAAATCCATATCTTGAAACTCCCCACCACCCACCTTTTTTGACATATCAACAGTCTCTTTAATGGTTTCCTTCATTAGCTCTGTTGGTAAATCTTCTGAAGTCATGTACAACACCCGGGCATAGTTTCTTCCAAGAGGAATTTATAGTTTTAGATGTAATGGTTTTCATAGCTTTTTCTATAACATTGATGACATTTGCAGTGATGTAATCCTTCCAGATTTTCATGATTTTTTTTTCTATTAGGGTTCTCTTCTATAGTGTTGATAGTCCTTTCTACAGAAAATTGTGTGTAACGATCCTTAAAGGTCCTTATGACCCCCTTATCTAGCGGTTGAATTAGAGATGTTGTATTTGGGTGCAAGCAGACCATTTGACCCTTTGCTATTGAGCTCATAGGGTGCTGGGTGGCCAGGGGCATTTTCCAATATCAAAAGAACTTCAAAAGGCAGTCACTTATTGGCTAGGTAGTTCCTGAACTTAGGGGACAAAGCATGCATGGAACCAGTCCAGAAAAAGAGTTCATGTTGTCTAGGCCTTCTTGTTGTGCAACCAAAAGACTAGCAGCTAGTATTTATCTTTCTTCTTCGAGGCATGGGTTAGCAGTTGTTATAGACAAAAGCAGTCCTGATCATAAACCTGACTTGATTTGCTTAAAACAGTAAAGTTATCCTATCACCTCCTGCCTTAAATCCTGGTGCTCACTTCTCTTTCAATAAATGTCCTTTGTAGCTTCCCCTCCCCACCCCCACCCCCCTCAGAATAGGGCACTTCTGTCTGCATTAAAAGCCTGATCAGACAGATATTCTTGTTTCTCAGTGATTTTCTTAATGGCATCTAGCAATTCATCTGCAGCCTCTTGACCAGCAGAAGCTGCTTCTCCTGTTATCTTGACTATTTTCTTTAATTAGAGAGAGAGAGAGAGAGTGAGACATAGTGCACACACAAGTGGGGGGTGGGAGGAGCAGAGGGAGAGGGACAAGCAGACTCTGCACTGAGCATGGAGCCTGAGGCAGGCCTCAATCCCAGGACCAGGAGATCATGACTGAGCCAAAATCAAGAGTTGGATGCTCACCCGACTGAGCCACCCAGGCACCCCTATCCTGACATTTTTAATACCAACCTTCTTTTTAAGGTTACCCAAGCATCTTTTGCTGGTATTAAATTATTCGGCCTTGAATCCTTCACCTTCCTTTTGGTTTAAATTATCATATAATAACTTCACTTTTCTCAAATCCTATTAGAATCTCTAGGTATGCCTTTCTTAAAGCAAGCTTGCACCCACCTAAGAGCTGCATATTCAATACAAGATAAAAAGGTATGTATTTTACAAAACGTCCAAGGTATTCATGCCTGCTGGTGTAGCTGCCGTGGTAGCTTCATAAGGTTTTGTTTTTACAATGCTCTCGACACTGGATTGACGTTTTGAAATGGCAGGCAACCCCAGCTGCTGCCTTAATCTGTGGTACATATCAATTAGTTCAACTTTTTCTTGGGATGTTAAGACTTCTTTTCTGCTTCTTGGGAGCTCTTTCAGCATCACTGGTGGCACTTCGTATGGGTCCCATGGTGTTACTGCACTAAACACAACGAAAACTATGTGAGCATTGTGAGAGATCATTTTTTACTGTGATAGGAAATTTACTGGAGAGACAATTGCTCAGGAGGAGCTGATTAGCATCACACAGCATTTTAAGTGGATACTTGGAATACTTGAGCTCATTGTAATAGCAACAGGAGGTGACTACAAAATTATTACGGTACACTATGTACTATAGTGAATTTTATGTGGTTATGATTTAATACTTCATCTTTATATTTGCTGACTTTTCTCTCAACTGTGAATGGCATGTATGGTCCATGTGTATAAGTTTTAATAAATTTTAACTTATATTTAGTGTATATTTTATGGTTGTAAATAAGACTAGTATCTATAATACATATATTATGCATTCATGTCATACCTAACTTTTTCATATTTTTTTGTTATTTCTAGGCTATGTGGTTCATCTTTGAGTTTTTTCAAATTGTCAAAAGTCTCCAAAAGAATTTTCCAGCATATATATTGAAAAAAAAAATGCACATACAAGTGGACCCATGCAGTTCAAGCCCATGTTGTTCAAGGGTCAGCTGTCACTAAGTCTGGATTTTTATCCATCCATCCACCCTGGGTCTTTTGATCTGTGAGTTTACACACTGACATTGATATTTAGGGTGATTATTGATAAGTGAGGATTTACTACTGCCATTTTATCTTTTGTTTTCTGGTTATTTTGTTTCTCCATTTTTATTATTCCGTATCTGTCTAACTTTGTAAGTTGGTGGTTTTTCATGGTAATTTGTTCGGTCTCCCCCCTCCTTTTTTTTTTTTTTTCTTCCTGGAGAGAGAGCAAGTAAGTGTGAGTGGGTGGGCGAGGGGCAGAGAGAGAGAGAGAATATCTCAAGCAGGTTTCACGCCCAGCACAGAGTCTGATGCAGGGCTCAATCTCATGACCCTGAGATCATGACCCACGCTGAAATCAAGAGTCAGAGGCCTAACTGACTGAGGCACCCAGGTGCTTCCAGTCTCCCCTTTTTCTGTGGATTTGTATCTCTGCTCTAGATTTTTGCTTTGTGGTTACAAAGGTTTACATAACACATCTCATAGTTGAAATAGTCCTTTTTCTGATGATAGCGATTTATCTTCATTTGCCTATAAGGATTCCATTCTTTTATTCTTCCCCTTTTATTTTTTGATGTCACAAATTACCTTTTATGCTGTAATTTAATTACCAAGTGGTAGTAACTATTGTTATTTTTAATTTTCTTTTTCTTGAAACTTGATACGATAATTTCAGAATTTAATAGACTATTTACAAAAGAGTTTTCTAATTATGACTGTATGCTTATCACTTTGATCAGAGCTTTGTGTACTTTTGCCTTTTTGTTTCGGCTTGAAGACCTCCTTTTAACATTTTTTAAGCAGTTTGAAAGGTGATAAACTCCCTCAGCTTTTGTCTGTCTGGAAAAGCCTCTATTTTTCCTTCAAATCTAAAAGGTAACTTTGCCAAATAGAGTATTCTTGGCTGGCAATTTTTATCTTTCAATATTTTGAATATGTCACTTCATTCTCCTCCGGCTTATAGAATTTTTGCTGAAAAACTGGCTGGTAGACTAATGTGGGTTACTTTGCAGGCTACTATACAATTCCACCCCCCCCACCCCCGCCCGGTTGCCTTTAAACTTCTTTATCATTGACTTTTGGCAGTTTTAGTACAATGTGTCTGGGAGGTCTTTTGCATTAAGATAATAAGATGTTCTATTAGCTTTGTGGATTTCTATATCCAGTTCCTTCCCCAGGTTTGAGAAGTTCTTAGCTGTTATTTCTTTAAATACACTTTCTGCCCTTACTCCCTCTGTTTTTCTTCTGGAATATCCATTAATCTTTTTTCGTGTTTTTAAGATATAATCTTTAAGTAATCTCTATACCCAATGTGGGGCTCAGACTCATGACCCTGTCACATCTCGACTGACTGAGCCAGCCAGGTGCCCCTATTCATTAAACTGATGTTGACTTTCCTAATGGAGTCTGATAGTTCTCATGGAGTTTCTTTACTTTTTAAAATCTTACTTCTCTCTACTCTTCCACCTGAATTATTTCTATAGTCCTATCCTTGAGCTCACTTAATCTCTCTTCCACCTGATCTTCTCTATTTCCAATGATTTCTAGTGCAGTTTTCATCTCATTTATTGAGTTCTTCAGCTCCAGAATTTCTGGTTTGCTTTTGAATATAAATCTCTTTGGTAATCCATCTGTTCACGAATTTTTATTCCTGAGAACATTGTATTACCTTTCTGAGTTTTCTTGTAGCTCATAGAAAACAGCTATTTTGGATTCTGTATCAGTTAGATTGAATATTCCATGCTTTCGGTTCAGTTTGCTGGAAAATTGTCATTTTCTTCTTGTGAAACCATAATACCATGATTTTTCATAGTGTTTGACAGAAAGTGCCTCTGCATGTGAAGTACTAACACCTTTCTTATTTAGGTAAGGTTTTGTTTACATTGATTCTAGCAATCCAACATGTTGGCAATTAGGAACCTTCCTTTTGTTTTCCAGATAGTGGCACTAGAACACAAGTTTCTGGTTTCTTTGAACAGAGCTGACTCAATACTAAGGTTGGGAATGCTCGCATAAGAAAAGCTGGCAGAGAAAAAAAAGGGGTGTGGCAACAGACTGGGGTGAGCTGTGTGCTTAGCACTGGGGGTTTGAATGTGCCCAGGGCCTGGTAGTGTGGATCTTTTTAGGGGTGGGGGTAGGGGTCGCGGGCAGTGCTCTTGCCAGAATCTCAGGGCAGACAGCAAGAAACATTTTCCTTCAGTTCTTGTTCTTCCTTCTTTCCTTTCCTTTAGCACCCACCAGTCACTGAGGTCACTTCTCAGAGAAAGCAACAGGTCTCTCCTGCTGCAGGGCAGAACCAGGCAGACCCCCACTCACTACCTTCACCTTCCACCTCCTCTGCCAGAAAGGTTGTGCTGGCCACTATGGGACCTGTGACTGTCACCACTCCCCTCATTCCACAGCCTATTCTGAAGTCAAATCCACCCATGTCGGGGTGCACAGATGGATGGACTCTCAGGTGTCCTGCGCAGAGGTGCTTTTCTAAGTTAAGAATGTTTGCTCAAGGCGCCTGGGTGGCTCAGTCGGTTAAGTGATTGCCTTCGGCTCAGGTCATGATCCCAGGGTCCTGGGATCGAGTCCCACATCAGGCTCCTTGCTCCGCAGGGAGCCTGCTTCTCCCTCTCCCACTCCCTCTGCTTGTGTTCCCTCTCTCGCTGTCTCTCTTTCTGTCAAATAAATAAATAAAATCTTAAAAAAAAAAAAAGAATGTTTGCTCAGCTGTAAATGGGAGAGACAAAACAACTCTTGCCACCATGATGCTGACCACACTCTGTCCCGGTTCTTAAAACCATGTCTTTCTCATCCGAAACATCTTGAGATATACTGATAAGTATTCTGGAACTGTTTCTTAAAATATCTCTCAACGTAGACCAACCTATCATGCCAAAGATAGTTGGCTAAAAGTAATTTGGGAAAGCAGAACAATAAACTATTCAGGAATCTATCAGAATTTGCAATGGTCTGACTTAATCCAAGGATATATTTTTCAGCATCTATAGGAATACTACATATCCCTCCAGCAAAACTCCGTAACTACTGTCTTGCTCAACTGAACAAATATTGACTAATAAGAAACACCGGTGTGTTTTATTCATCACTTAGATATAACACTTAGATATATGCTCATCACAAGTGCCCTCTTTAATACCCATCACTCATCTAGCCCATCCCCACCGACCTCCCTCCATCAACCCTCAGTTTGTTCTCTATCATTAAGAGTCTCTTAACGGTTTTTTCCCCTTTCTCCTCCCCCAATATGTTCATCATTTTCTTTCTTAAATTCCAAATATGAGTGAGATCATATGGTATTTCTTTCTCTGACTTATTTTACTTAGCATAATACACTCTAGCTCCATCCACATCATTGCAAATGGCAAGATTTCATTCTTTTTGATGGCTGAATAATATTCTAGTGTGTGTGTGTGTGTGTGTGTGTGTGTGTGTGTAGCACATCTTCTTTATCCATTGAACAACTGATGGACATTTGGGCTGGGGTGAGCTGTGTGCTTAGCACTGTGTCTAGTAAGAAGTTGCTATGGCTAAGGTCAAAGATGTCGCTGCCTGTGTTGTCCTCTAGGATTTTAGTGGTTTCCTGTCTCACATTTAGAATTTATTATAAATTTTGAATTTATTTTTGTATATGGTGTAAGAAAGTGGTCCACTTCCATTCTTTTGCATGTTGCTCTCCAGTTTTCCCAACACCACTTGTTGAAGAGATTATCTTTTTTCCATTGGATAGTCTTTCCTGTTTTGTCAAAGATTAGTTGACCATAGAGTTGAGGGTCCATTTCTGGGCTCTCTATTCTGTCCCATTGATCGATGTGTCTGCTTTTGTTCCAGTACCATACTGTCTTGATGATGACAGCTTTGTAATAGAGCTGGAAGTCCGGAATTGTGATGCTGCCTCCTGCTTTTCTTTTCTTTTTAGGATTGCTTTGGCTGTTCAGGGTCTTCTATGGTTCCATACAAATTTTAGGATTGTTTGTTCTAGCTCTGTGAAAAATGCTGATGGTATTTTGATAGGGATTGCATTAAATGTACAGATTGCTTTGGGTAGTATAGGTATTTTGACAATGTTTTTCTTCCAAACCATGAGCATGGAATGCCTTTCCATTTCTTTGTGTCCTGTTCAATTTCTTTCATAAGCATTATATAGTTTTCAGAGTACAGTCTCTTCACGTCTTTAGTTAGGTTTATTCCTAAGTATCTTAAGGGTTTTGTTGTAATTGCAAATGGGATTGATTTCTTGATTTCTTTTTCTTCTGCTTCATTATTAGCATATAGAAATGCAACAGATTTCTGCACACTCATTTTATATTCTACAACTTTACTGAATTCAATATTTTAGCAATTTTTTTCAGGTTTTCTACAGAGAGTATCATATCATCAGCAAATAGTGAAAGTTTGACTTCTTCCTTGCCAATTTGGATGGCTTTTATTTCTTTTCATTGTCTGATTGCTGAGGCTAAGATTTCCAGTACTATGTTAAATTGTAATGGTAAAAATGGACATCCTTGTCTTGTTCCTGACTGTAGGGTAAAGGCTCTCAATTTTTCCCCATTGAGGATGATATTAGCTGTGGGTCTTGCATGTATGACTTTTATGATGTTGAGGTATGTTCCATCTATCCCTACTTTGTTTATCAAGAAGGGATCCTGTATTTTATCAAATGTTTTTCTCCATCTATTGACAGAATTGTATGGTTCTTATCCTTATTTTATTAATCTGGTGTATCATGTTGATTGATTTGTGGATATTAAACCACCCCTGCAGCCCAGGAATAAATCCCACTTGGTCGTAGTGAATAATTCCTTTAATGTAAGGTTGAATTCAATTTGCTAGTATTTTATTGAGAACTTTTGTATGCATGTTTATCAGGGATTTTGGCCTGTGATTCTTCTTTTTAGTGGGGTCTTTCTCTGGTTGTGGAATCAAGGGAATGCTGGCTTTGTAGAAAGAGTTTGGAAGTGTTCCTTCCATTTCTATATTTTGGAACAGTTTGAGAATAGGTTGACTCTTCTTCAAATGTTTGGTAGAATTCCCCTGGGAAGCCATCTGACCCTGGATTTTGTTTTTTTGGGAGATTCAATTTCTTTGCTGGTTATAAGTCTGTTCAAAGTTTCTATTTCTTCCTGTTTCAGTTTTGGTAGTTTGTAGGTTTCTAGGAATTTGTCTATTTCTTTCAGATTTCCCAGTTTGTGGACATATAATTTTCATAATATTCTCTTATAATTGTTTTTATTTCTGTGGTGTTTGTTGTGATCTCTCCTCTTGCATTTGTGATTTTTATCTATCTGGGTCTTTTTTCTTTTTGATAAGTCTGGCTAGAGGTTTATCAGTTATATTAATTCTTTCAAAGAACCAGCTCTTAGTTTTGTCCATCTGTTCTACTGGTTTTTGTTTGTTTCTATATTTTGTTTATTCCTAAACTAATCTTTATTATTTCCTTTCTGCTGGCTTTAGACTTTATTGCTGTTCTTTTTCTAGCTCCTTTAGGTGTAGGGTTAGGTTGTGTATTGGAGACTTTTCTTCCTTCTTGAGGTAGGACTGTATTGAAATATACTTCCCTCTTAGGACTGCCTTTGCTGCATCACAAATGTTTTGGACTGTCATATTCATTTTCATTTGGTTCCATGTATTTTTTTTTAATCTCTTCTTTAATTTTCTGGTTAACCCATTCATTCTTTAGGAGGTTGTTCTTTAACATCCATGTATTTGTGGTCTTTCCAAATTTTTTCTTGGGATGACTTCAAGTTTCATAGCATTGTTGTCCAAAAATATGCATGGCATCATCTTGATCTTTTTGTACGTCTTGAGAGCTGATTTGTTACCCACCATGTGATCTATTCTGGAGAATGTTCCATGTGCATTCGAAAATGATGTGTATTCTGCTGCTTTAGGATGAAATGTTCTGAATATATCTGTTAAGTCCCTCTGGTCCAGTGTGTCATTCAAAGCCATTGTTTCCTTGTTGATTTTCTGCTTAGGTGATCTGTCCATTGCTGTAAGTGTGGTGTTAAAGTCCCCTGCTATTATTGTATTATAATACAATAAAAAAAGATTTTACTTATTTATTGGGCAGAGAGGGAGCACAAGCAGGGGGAGTGGCAGGCAGAGGGAGAAGCAGGCTCCCCGCTGAGCAAGGAGCCGATCTGGGGCTCAATCCCAGGACCCTGGGATGATGACCTGAGCCGAAGGCAGACACTTAACTGACTGAGCCACCCAGGCACACATATTGATGAGTTTCTTTATGTTTATTATTAATTGACTTATATATCTGGGTGCTCCCAAGTTGGGTGCATAAATATTTACAATTGTTAAATCTTCTTGATGGTTAAACCCCTTAATTATGATAAAATGCCCTTTTATTTCTTATTATCTCTTATTAAGTCTTCAATTTAAAATCTAGTTTGTCTGATATAAGTATGGCTACGTCAGCTTTCTTATTACATCCATTAGCATGATAGATGGTTCTTCATCCCCTTACTTTCAATCTGCAGATGCCTTTAGACTCTAAAATGAGTCTCTTGTATGCAACATATAAATGGATCTTTTTTTTTTAATCAATTCTGATACCCTATGTCTTTTGATTGGAGCATTTAGTTTATTTACATTCAGAGTGACTATTGAAAGATATAATTTAGTGCCATTGTGTTACCTGTAGAGTTGGTGTTTCTGGTGATGTTCTCTGTCCTTTCTAGTCTTTGTTGCTTTTGGTATTTTTCCCCACTCAGAGTCTCCCTCAATATTTCTTGCAGGGCTGGTTTAGTGGTCATGAACTCTTTTAGTTTTTGTTTGTCTGGGAAACTCTATCTTTCCTTCTGTTCTGAATGGCTGCCTTGCTGGATAAAGAATTCTTGGCTGCAATTTTTTCCCATGTTGAATATATCCTGCCACTCTCTTCTGGCCTGCTGCAAACCTGACCTGTCTTCCCTTGTAGGTTAATGACTTTGTTCCCCCTTGCTGTTCTCAGGATTGTTTCTTTGTCCATCTATTTTGTGAATTTGACTATGATACGCCTTGGTGACAGTCAGCTTTTGTTGAATTTAGTGGGACTTCTCTGTGCTTCTTGGATTTTGATGTCTGTATCCTTCCCCAGGATAATTTGCTTGAGTAAACCTTCTGTCCCTTTTTCTCTCCCTTCATCTTCTGGGACTCCTATGATATGAATGTCATTTCATTTTAATAAGTCACTAAGTTCCTTAAGTTTACCTTTATGATCCACTACCTTTGTTTCCCTCTTCTTTTCAGCTTCATTATTTTCCATAATTTTATCTTCTGTATCACTAATTTGTTCCTCTCTTTCATCCATCCTTGTTTTTATAACATTCATTTGGGTTTGCATCTTGGTTTTAGCATTTTTAACTTCAGCATGACTAGATCTTAGTTTTTTATCTCTGCAGTAAGGGATGCTTGTCATTTTGTAGGGGAAATACCCCCAAAAAACCCTAAAAATTATAAAATAATATAAAAATAAAATACATATAGGAAGCTAGATCCTAGGTGTGTTTTGGTCTCCTTCTTATAAGAAGCTTGATAAAACAGAGAAAGAAAGAAAAAATAAAAATTAAGCAATACACAAAATAAAATTCAAAAAAATTTTAAAAATTGCTTTCTGTATGCAAAAATATGAAACAAAACAAAAAAGGAAAGACAAGACAAAACAAAAAGAAATAACCAAACAACCAAAAAAACCCCAGAGGACACAGGATTCTGTTTCCCCTAGAGCTAAAGCTTTGTAGTACTCTGAATTGGTAGACTTGATGTGGTTGAGGGGTTTGTGCTGGTCTTCTGGGGGAGGGGTCTCTTGCGCTGATTCTCAGGTGGAGTTGCTGCAGTGGATATGTGCCTGTAGGGGACAGGAAGGCAGGGCTTGGTGTAGCTGCTCCTTTCTTTACTTGGTGGTGCTGTTTAGCTCACTGGGGTGGCTTAAGCTTATGGGTTCCTGGAGAAAATGACTTTACCCTGTTCTCTCCTTTTCTGAGTCGAAAATACATGCCACCCCTCTTAGGTAAGCCCTCTCAGATGCCCAAACAATGACCCCTCCTCTGTCCCTGGTTTCCATCAGATCCCCACTTTCACCCTGTGCCCAAGCTGTCTGCCTGCCAAATTGGGCAGCATTCTGGTGTTTCATCTCAGGAGCGGCTGTGTTTCAAAACCTGACACTGGAGGCGCCTGGGTGGCTCAGCTGGTTAAGCGACTGCCTTCGGCTCAGTTCATGATCCCGGAGTCCCTGGATCGAGTCCCACATCAGGCTCCCTGCTCGGCGGGGAGTCTGCTTCTCCCTCTGACCCTCCCCCCTCTCATGTGCTCTCTCTCATCCTCTCTCACACAAATAAATGAATAAAATCTTAAAAAAAAAAAAAAACAAAAAAAGCTGACACTGCAGAGACTCCCATGGCAGGTATCTGCATTGATCTCTGGGGGAGGGTCTCCCTGTGCTGTGGCCAGTGCCAGCTTGTCCCAGAAGACAGTTGCACAACCACACAGTGGTTTGTAGTTTATGGTAAATTGCAATACACAACTGGCACTAGGGTTTGCTGCCCTCAGCTGTCATCTTTGTTCCTATACGGGTAAGTGGGATAGTTCTATGGAGACTCCAGAGTCCTTTGTCTGCAGAGGGGCATATCACCTCTCCCAAATGCACTCCAAGAGAGGCAACCCCTTCTCCCCATGTGACCCTGGGGATCCTTGCTGCCTGCTGCTGTGGCTCCACCCTGCTCTACCACCAGAGCACTGTTCAGTTCCCCAGGTGCGAACCTGGCAATGTCACAGACCTCTGAAATTTGCGCTCTGCTCTTTATAGAATACTGGTGGTATTGTAACCCTTTCCCTTTTCCCTGTCAATGGTTTTGGGGAATTGTTTTCTTGCACAGTCCCCTGTGTGACTTTTTACTCCCCCCCTCCCCCCCGCCCCAGTGCTTTCTCACTCTTTTCTCCTTCTCTCTTGCTACTCCCCTCCGCAATCAGGGCTTCCTCCCCTGCAGCTCCCAGGGCTCTTTTCTCCCACCAATCAACTCTCCACAGTTCCTACCTTCCACGGGTCATTTTTCCGGTTGCAGCTTTCTCTTAAGACTCCTGACTGATTTCTTGGGTGTTCAGAATGACTTGATATTACCTAGCTGTGTTCAAGGGAGGAGGCAAGCTTAGGGTTGCCCTCCTTCCCCATCTTACCTCTCTCTACAATGAAACTTTTATTAGAAAATACAGAGTCAAAATCCTAATCACCTCTCCCTGACCTAATAGAAAAGTTAAAATTAGTCTTGGTTCAAGATACAAAATGATACTTGATGTATTTTGTTTTTCTACAGTAGATACGTTTTTTATTTAGAGAAGCAGAGAAGTGAAATAAGATAACTTTTAAAATATTCAGCTTATTTTAGCTTTAAATGTGGCCCAAATCTAGCTGGAAATGTTATTTTCCATCTTTAGTTGGTTCTTTTGTTGCACTCAATGCTACTTCTGATTACCCCGAATAGATTAATATAATGCATCTTTTGTTGAGTAAAAAAAAAAATTCACTTATTTACTTCTTGATTTTCTTAAATTACTATGAAATGTATTATGCTATGATCATAGATTACAAAAAGGAAGGGGATATCTTTTTCTCTCTTTCAAAATCTAGCCTTTGAGAGCTTTGATTTTTTGACTCTTGAGCTCTTGTGAGGACTGACATTCAGTCTTGAGTTAGGGTAGGACAGGTATTGGGATTTTAAGTATTTATATTAATTTAATCCTAAATGTGCACACGAAGCCTTATGGATTGAAGATAATCATTTTTCACCTAAAAGTTAAGCAATGATAGTGTAATTCCCTACACTCTAATATTTACCTCTGAATAATGAAATGAAAGCTAGGTGTCATGTCCTATCAATGCAAATATCAAAATCTGTGTCATAAGAGGGAAACAGTAAAATAGATTTTCTCAGTTTTCATACAGGAGAAAGAGGCAGCTGCTTCCCCTATACTCCCAAAAGGAGAAAAATATTTTTTGCTCCTTGGAGATGAATGAAAAGTATCCTCTGTTCTCACTCTAAGCTTTTAGAATGTAAATATATCTCTCCAAAAGCCAGATAAGATACACTGTCTCTGGATTTTATGACTAAAGATGAGGTCCTGTGCCTCATTTTCCCCTTGAAATGTAAATTCATACCTCTAGAGTTAGGTCAGTATCTCTAGAGTTCTCTAGACCATCTATACAAATGCCAACTAACTCCCCAAGTTTTATTCCAAGCTGAGAATCCCCCATTTCAACAAAATTCATTCAAAAAGCTCTAACTCTCCAGAAACATAAAAATCTTTTATTTCCTCTCAATAGATGATCTCGGGCTTTCTTGGAAAGAGGTCATAGGATGAAGATATTGGTAATCCATAAGTGGAGTAAGGAGGATGATCAAGTAATACACAATATGCAGACGTGGATGTTCATTTAGCCAGGAGAGAGGCTGTAGTGAGTACTTGCCATGTTTGGATGTCAGATTGTGGGATAAGATGAAGGGGGGGAATCGGAGGGGAAGAAAAACCATGAGAGATTATGGACTCTGAGAAACAAACTGAGGGTTCTATAGGGGAGGGGGATGGGGGGATGGGTTAGCCCAGTGATGGGTATTAAGGAGGGCACATACTGAATGGAGCACTGGGTGTTATACGCAAACAATCATGGAACACTACATCAAAAACTAATGATGTAATGTATGGTGATTAACATAACATAATAAAATAACATTAAAAAAATTCTAACATGAAAGATGTCAGAGTCTGGCACAGAAACTCATAAAAGAAACTTTAAGTCATGGTACAGAAAGTAGTTTTTAAGAAAATGTACAAAATTGAAGAAAGTACTATCAAAAAATAAGAAAGAGATATGGAATAAAGACTTAGTTCCTTATTATAAAATTTCTAAATTATATACCTAGATATGTGCATTCATTCTTTTTTTTTTTTCAGGGACAACTGGTTGAATATTTTTTTAAATTTTTATTGTTATGTTAATCACCATATATTACATCATTAGTTTTTGATGTAGTGCTCCATGATTCATTGTTTGTGTATAACACCCAGTGCTCCATGCAGAATGTGCCCTCTTTAATACCCATCACCAGGCTAACCCATCCTCCCACCTCCCTCCCCTCTGGAACCCTCAGTTTGTTTTTCAGAGTCCATCATCTCTCATGGTTCGTCTCCCCTCCAATTTCCCCCCTTCATCCTTTCCCTCCTGCTATCTTCTTTTTTTTTTTTTTTTAACATATATTGTATTATTTGTTTCAGAGGTACAGATCTGTGTGATTCAACAGTCTTGCACAATTCACAGCACTCACCATAGCACATACCCTCCCCAATGTCTATCACCCAGCCACCCCATCCCTCCCACCGCCCCCCCACCACTCCAGCAACCCTCAGTTTGTTTCCTGAGATTAAGAATTCTATAGACATTCATTTTTGGAGCACTTGTGGACCCTTACTGAAAATTCATGGCTCCCTTCTAAAAAATTTTCTTGTGTTATTTCTTTGGTAATTTCTTTCCCTCTATATTTTCCAATTGCATTTAAAAAAAAAAAATTTTCCCCATCAGGTTGATACTAGATTTGTTGGATTTGTCCTCTCCTTCCTCTTATATTTTCTCTATTTTTGCTTTTTTTGTTCTATATTCTAGAAGATTTCCTTGACGATTGTTAAAACCTTTTAAAAAAAATTCTACAAATATACATTACAAAAACTCACTATTTGTGTATTGGTCATAGCTTTTTATTTGTATTTTGTGAGTGATATCTTCACACATGTATGAGGATATTAATCAGAATATTTAATTTTTTCTTTTTTTTAATTTAGATTTCATCCAAGATGATTTTTTTCCAGGTTTCCCATTTGTCTACTCATTCATATCCTTTTTTTTTTTTTTTTTTTATGTTATATGACCCTTGGTTGTCTGTCCCCACGTAACAATGAAAAGTGACTGGAGGCTCTAAGAGACAACTTCACTTTGGAGTAAATGCTACAGACGGTGTATCACTAAATGCTAAGAGAAGGGAATCTCAACTCTACAGGGCTAACTTCCACATAATTTTTCCTGATTCTTTCCAGACTTTTTTCTTTTTTTTTTTGAGACTCTTGATGGTTTTTAGTTAGACTTAAACATGTGACTGTAGGTAATGTATTGAGTTATTATTGGAGGAAATGAACTTCCTTGTAGACTTCCAGTTCAACTTTTTAATGTGCCAGCCTCACTCAGGCCCTTCTTCAACATACAGTCCCTGAGTTCTGAGTTTCTCTTGAGCTACACTTCACTCTGTGGAGACTCTCCAGTTTCACTTCCCACTTAAAATATCTTAGGTAGAAGTTTCCTCTTTTCTGCTTCATCAGCTAACACCCTTCTCTCTTCCCTCTGCCATCTGTCTTTTGTGCCTTTGTTTAAACTCTAATCTGCGGAAGTTTCCTTCCCTGCTGCTGTATTGCTGTGCATGTGTATCATTTTTATTCCTTCCCTATCATTGTGTGTTACCTGGATGTTCTGGAATTAAACACAGGCACTTGGTTTCAAGTGAGGCACTAGGGTCAAGGTCTCACTTCCGTAGCTAAGAAGATGAAATCTGAGATTCTTTGTGAGAGAGCTTAGTGAGGAGGGAGCTAAAGTGAGAAGCCAGATCCATGTTATCTTAGCCTTAAACCAAATATCATCTGTCCTTAAACAAAATATCATCCAAACAAATGAGCAACAACAAACCCAAATGGGCAGTAAATGGGATGAAACCAAATATGAAATTACTGATTTTTAATTAACAATGCAATTTGACGGTTTAACAGCTAAATATGAGTGAAAGAAACCAACAAATAAGCTGAGCAATCTCCCCTATGGGGATATGAAAGCTATGAGAATCTTACAGATCATCTTGATCCCCTGAAAGTAATTACTTTCGATTCTGTTTCTGTGATTATCGCATTTACTTCCTCCCCTGCTGTACCAACAATTCCTTGGGTACACTTAGAAGCTACAAATATTTCCTTTATAATCCCATATCAGACAGACCAAAGCACAATAATCAGAGCTAGTGTTGTTCTACATTTTAGAGGATCAATTTCTTGGTGTTAGGAGAAATCATTAGATTAGGGTAGTGCTCTTATAGTCTCAAAATTATGCTAATCATTACTGGTTTGAATGGACAGTAGATGGTACATTTAGACAATCTGGGTGCCAACAGCTAATGATTTGGTTCTGTGCATGATAAATTAACATGTACATGAATATATGATTGGGACTACAAAACCATAAAGTTACAGTTTAGAAAATAGTTTATAATTAAATTTCAGATTCATTGAAGTGCTTTAACAAATACTGAAGACTATTTTCTAAGGATTCAGATAAAGTAAAATGATGTATTTTGTAAAATGAGCAATATTTAGGACTATATATGAAAGAACTATATATAAATGAGCAATATTTAGGACTATATTTTTATGTAAAAAATAAAACTATAGTTTTAAAATAATAACACAATTATGATGAACAAGTTGAGTGGGTTCTAAAATAACAAGTATGCATATAGTTCTAAAATTTATAATACTTAAATGTTTTTAACAGGAGCGCTGCCTTGGTCCCCACCATCCAATATCATTCTCTTAAGGCAATTTATGAGATGATAGAGATATATATTACACTTTTCTTTTTGTCTTAAACACATATATTCCTATTTTTACTCAGATACAATTCACATACCACAAAATTCACCAATTTAAAGTACACAATTTGGGGTTTTTACCTATCCACAAATCTATAACAGGATGAAACCATCACCATTATCGAATGCCAGTAGATTTTCATCACCTCTTAGCCCCACCCCCCCTTGAAAATCCCATGCCCATTAAGCAGTCATGACTCCCACCTCAACCAGCCCCAGGCAACCACTAATCTATTTTCTGTGCATTTACCTATACTGGACAATGCATATAAATAGAACTCTGACATATTTAACATTTACTGCCTGGCTTCTTTCACTTAGCATAAGGTTTTCAAAGTTCATCCATGCTTTATCAATACTTCATTCCTTTTTATTGCTGAGAAGTGTTCTATTATATGGGTATGCCACATTTTATTTACCTATTAAGCAGTTGATAGAATTTGGGTTGTTACCATTTTTTGGCTACTATGGATAATGCTGCTATGAACATGGATGTACAAGTTTCTGTGTAGGCATATATTTTAAAATTCTCTTGGGCATATACCCAAAAGTAGAGTGACTGGGTCATATGGAAATTTATGCTTAACTTTTTCTTTAAATCAAAGTAGAGTTGACATACAATATTAGTTTCAGGTGTACAGCATAGTGATTCGACAATTATATACATGAAAAATACCATAATAATGTAGTTACCATTTGCTGTCCTACAAAATTATTGCAACACTATTGACAGTAATTCCCATGCTGTATTTTTTTCATCCCTGTGATTTATTTTATAATTGGAAGCTTGAACCTCTTAATCCCCTAACCTATTTCACCCATCAGTTTGTTCTCCATATTTATGAGTCTGATTTTGTTTTGTTTTTCAGATGTCAGATGCAAGTGAAATTATATGGCATTTGTTGTGCTCTGGATGACTTATTTCATGTAGCATAATATGTTCTAGGTCCATCCCTGTTGTTGCGAGTGGCAAGATTGCATTTTTTTACACCTGAATATTCCATTGTGTATATATACCACATAATTTTTATCTATTCATCTATTGATGAACACTTAGGTTGCTGCCATATCTTAGCTGTTGTAAATAATTCTGCAATAAACATAATAGTGCACATATCTTTTTGAATTACTGTTTTTGTTTTGTTCAAGTAAATACTCAGAAATGGAATTATTGGATTCTATGGTATTTTTTTTAACTTTTTAAAGGAACATCCATACAGTTGCCCACAGTGGCTGCACCAATTTACGTTCCTAAAAATAGAACACAAGTGTTCCTTTTTCATCACATCCTTGCCAACTCTTTTTATTTCTTGTCTTTTGATTTCTAGTCATTCTGATAGGTGTGAGGTGATACCTCATTGTGATTTTTATATGCGTTTCCTTGATGATTAGTGATGTTGAACATGTTTTCATGTATCTTTTGGCCACCTGTATGTCTTCTTTGAAGAAATGTCTGTCTGGGTCCTCTGCCCATTTTTCAATCGGATTGTGTGGCTTTTTTTGGTATTGAGTAACAGGAGTGCTTTACACATTTTGGATATTAACCCCTTAAACAATAAAGCGTTTGCAGATATCTTCTCCCATTCACTAGGTTGCCATTTTTATTTTGTCCATGATTTCCTTCACTGTGCAAAAGATTTTGGGTGTGATGTTCTCGTTTGTCTTTGCTTTTGTTTCTCTTGCCTGGCGAGACAGGTTCAGAAAAATACGGCCATGACTAATGTCCAAGAGTTTACTGCCTATGTTTTCTTTTATGATTTTTATGGTTTCAGGCCTCACATTTAGATCTTTAATCCACTTTGAGTTTATATTTGTATATGGCATAAGAAAGTGGTCCAGTTTCATTCTTTTGCATGTAGCTGTCCGGTTTTCCCAGTACTGTTTATTAAAGAGACTCTTTGCCCCATTGAATATTCTTATCTCCATTATCATAGATTGAGTGACCATATAAGCATGAGTTTATGTGTGAGTACCCCCTCCTGTTCCTTTGATCTGTATGTCTATTTTTGTGCCAGTACCATACTGTTTTGATTACTACTTTGTAGTGTATCTTGAAATTTGGGATGGTGATACCACTGATCTGCTTCCCTTGTCAAGATTGCTTTGGCTATTCAAAGTCTTTGTGATTCCATACAAATTTCGGCATCATCTGTTCTAGGTTTGTGAAATAATGCTGTTTGTATTTTGATAGTGATTGCATTAAATCTGCAGACTGCTTTGGGTAGTAAGGACATTTTACCCAATTTGAATTCTTCCAACCTGTGAGCATGAGCATGTCTAATTTGTTTGCATCATCTTCAATTTCTTTAATGAATTTTTATAGTTGAAGAGCTTTTAAATGAAAGTATTTGATCCATTATGAGTTAATCTTCACATTTGGTGTGAGGAAGGAGTACAACAGACTTTATTCTTTGCTTGTGGCTATCTTGTTCTAGCACTATCTGTTGAAAATATTATGTTCCCTCATTAAGTTTTCTTGGGTTCTTTGTCAAAAATTGTTGTAATTTGGGGACACCTGGGTGGCTAAGTGTCTGCTTTCAGCTCAGGTCATGGTCCCAGGGTCCTGGGATTAAGTCCAACATGGGGCTCCCTGCTCAGTGGGGAGCCTGCTTCTCCCTCTACCCGCCTCCCCAAGTTTATAAGCCTGCTCTCTTGTGCGCACACGCTCTCTCCATCCCTCAAATACATAAATGAAATCTTTTTTAAAAATCATTGTAATTTAGAAGCATTAATATAGTATTTTAGGTTCTGGCATATAACTTTAGAAATCTGACATCAATTTTATATTTATTTGGTTATTTTCTTTCTGGACCCTTGTAGAAAAACACATTATTAAATTGTTTTGAATTTTACTATAAATGCTTTGGTGTAGGAATTTCTATACTCCTATGCTAGGCCTTTATTCTGACATTCAAGTGGTGGCAGTTTTAAAACATCTCTGCAGGGCGCCTGGGTGGCTCAGTCGTTAAGCGTCTGCCTTCGGCTCAGGTCATGGTCCCAGGATCCTGGGATCAAGCCCCGCATCGGGCTCCCTGCTCAGCATCAGGCTCCCTGCTCAGCAGGAAGCCTGCTTCTCCCTCTCCCACTCCCCCTGCTTGTGTTCCCTCTCTCGCTGTGTCTCTCTCTGTCAAATAAATAAATAAAATCTTTTAAAAGGGGGGGGGGGGCACTTGGGTGGCTCAGTCCTTAAGCGTCTGCCTTCGGCTCAGGTCATGATCTCAGGATCCTGGGATCGAGCCCCGCATCGGGCTCCCTGCTCCGCGGGAAGCCTGCTTCTCCCTCTCCCACTCCCCCTGCTTGTGTTCCCTCTCTCGCTGTGTCTCTCTCTGTCAAATAAATAAATAAAATCTTTAAAAAAACAAAACAAAACAAAAACAACCACTCTGCAAATCTTTGAAACTACTCCAACACAGAGATGGGGTCTGTGTCCTATCTGCTTGAATCTGGCTTTATTTAGTGACTTGTTTATAACTGACAGATACATTTTAAATGATGTTACGTGACCTCCCAAGAGTATGTTGTAAAAGTGATGCAACTTCTACATGGCCTTCTGAAGCACTCACACTGGTGGCTTGAGCCACAAGGTAAAAAACTTGCCTGCCTTGTAACTTCTAGTCTATGCGGAAGGCCAGGCCACCTAGGGACACCAGATGGAGTTCACATGGATTCAGCTGAGGTCACAGCTGCAAGATGCATCTGTTGCAAGACACATGAGTGAAGATGACTTCAAATGATTCCTCATCATTCAATCACCCCTAACCACTGACTATTCCCAGTTGAGGGCCCAGAAACTGTGTAGCAGAGAAGGCATTCTCATTGTTCCCTTCCACATTTTTATATTTTCTAGTGTTAATTGAAATTCCAGTTAATGTACAGTGTAATATTAGTTTTGGATGTACGGTACAGTGATTCAACACTTCCATACAACACCCGGTACTCACCATAAGTTTATTCCTTAATCCCCATCACTTATTTATCCCATCCCCACTACTCACCTCCCTCTGGTAACCATCAGTTTGTGCTTTATAGTTAAGAGCCTGTTTGTTGGTTTGTCTCTTTCTCTCTGCCCCCCACTTTGCTTGTTTGTTTTGTTGCTTGAATTCCACATAAGACTGAAATCATATGGTATTTGTCTTTCTCTGACTGATTTCACTTAACATAATACTCTCTAGTTCCATCCACATCATTGTAAATGGCAAGATTTCATTTTTTTATGGCTGAGTAATACTGATTATATATATATATATGATATAGATGTGATTATATATATAGATGTGATTTTATACATATAGATAGATAGATAGAGATGTGATTATATATATATAATCTTTATCCATTCATCAGTCAACAGACATTTGGGCTCTCTCCATTGTTTGGCTATTGTACATAATGCTGCTATAAACATTGGGCATGTATCCCTTCAAACAGAAACTTCTTTGTAGATATGTCCCTTGAGGCAAGGGAAACAAAAGCAAAAATAAACTATTGGGACTTCATCAAAATAAAAATCTTCCACACAGCACAAGAAAAAAATCAACAAAACTAAAAGGCAACCTACAGAATGGGAGAACATATTTGCAAATGATATATCTGATAAAGGGTTAGTGTCCAAAATACATAAAGAACCTATCAAACTCAATGCCCCAAAAACAAATAATCCAATTTAAAAATGGGCAGAGGACATGAAGACATTTTTCCAAAGAAGACCTACAGATGGCCCACAGACACATGAAAAGATGCTCAATATAATTGATCATCAGGGAAATAAAAGTCAAAACTACAATGATATATCACCTCACATCTGTCAGAATGGCTAAAATCAACAACATAAGAAACAATAGGTATTGGTGAGAATGTGGGGAAAGGAGAACCCTCTTGCACTGTTTTTGGGAATGCAAACTGGTACAGCCACACTGGTTAAGAGTGTGGAGGTTTTGGGATGCCTGGGTGGCTCAGTCAGTTAAGCATCTGCCTTCGGCTCAGGTCATAATTCCAGGGTCCTGGGATCGAGTCCCGCATCTGGCTCTCCGCTCAGCGGGGAGCCTGCTTCTCCCTCTCCCTCTGCCTGCCACTCCCCCTGCTTGTGCTCTCTCTCTCTCTTTGTGTGTGTCAAATAAATAAATAAAATCTTTAAAAGCATTTAAAAAAAGAGTATGGACATTTCTCAAAAAGTTAAAAAAAAAAAAAATAGAACTACCCTATGATCCAGCAATTGCAGTACTAGGTAATTTACCTGTCCAAATTTTAAACCCTAAAACTGTGAGTGTGATTAAAGGATTATTCAAAGCAGCTAAATTTTAGGGTATAGCAGTAATACTGATTATTTCTATTAATATAAATAATATTTAACATAACTGAGCTTTTGTGATATCCAGTACTATACTTTGTCATTGATGGGTGCTTTTATTTTCTTTGTACTGTATTTAGAAACTCCTTTTATTTTTTTGTACTGTCTCTAGAAACTTTTATTTTCTTTCAGAAACTATATATATGTGTATATATACATTAGAAACTATATATATATATAATATCACCTATTTCACATTTTAAATCACATCTGTATTTCAAAATCTGTGAACATAGGTTTATTTTTTTTCCTAGAAAGTTTGGAATCTAGGAGTTACAGGAGGTAAAGGAGGAACTGGGCAATTCTTTTACTCACAGTGCTTTGGGTCTGACTAGTAAATTAATTACAATACTTTCTGTTGACAATACACTTGGGGAATTTATTTAGATCTACTCTCAGGGCTGACTTCCCAAGGGAATGCAAGTCAATTATGGTTCAAGCTCTTCCTGTCTCATTAGCTATTTGAATAATAATATATTTGAATGATGGCCCAGGAGACTAAAATTAGGAACTGCTTGTCTCAGTCCCAAATGAGCTTCTTAGTCAGATAATCTTAAGTGTCCATTATTAGTTCAAGCTGTGCCATGACTGATTCCTGGATGGTCTACTCAATCCCAGAAAAACTGGTAGGATATATAGCTTTATTTCTTTTTAATAAACATCCAATTGTACTAGACATCTGCAGCTTAGCAAATTTTCAAATAATCAAAACTGCTAAATCAAGAGATCTGATAGGTCAGTTTTGCTCATTTTCAACTTATAAATATAACTACTGTGTTCTAAAAAAATAGGGAGTTTTAGAGATTTTTTCAAAATGACTATTGCTCTGTAACCAAAAGTAACACCTAGTGCAAAATTAGGTTGTATTATTGGTGGCTAGCTGTCCTGTGATGCATGGTGTGATGAGATGCAGATCAATCTATAGAGTTCCACAAATAATGATGACCTAGGTCATTATTTAAGTAAGTGGTTGAAGAGAAATTATTTTAAAAACTATATTCCAAATGCTTGGAAAAAAAAAAGGTAAACACAATAGAGTATGATTGAAGTAAGATTATATAAAAGAAAAACATGAGCCAAACATGAGCAATGTGAACAGTAGTCCCAGAAAAAATAGGATGGCTCTTTTATAAGTTGCAATTTTAAGTATCTGTAAAAGTGAAACTAAGAACAAAATCAGTTAGCCTTTGAATTAATCTTTATAACACTCTAGAGAATAGCAGATAAAAGATAAAAAACCCAGCACTATATCCCATTCCCAAAGGAGGTGTTTCCTATGTGATTACCACTCCATTTTGATAATGTATTTAGCCAACTTGAAGACATCATTCCTTACTTGTAGTAAAAGCTCTCTCTCATCCTATGAAATGCTGATCCTTACTAGTTGGTACATTAACCCTTCATCTCAGAAACCTCAGAATTAACAGATAACATGAACTTAATCATCCTCTAGTTTTTTTTTTTTTTAAGATTTTTTATTTATTTATTTGACAGAGACATAGCGAGAGCAGGAACACAAGCAGGGGGAGTGGGAGAGGGAGAGGCAGGCTTCCCACTGAGCAGGGAGCCCGATGCGGGACTCGATCCCAGGACCCTGGGATCATGACCCGAGCCGAAGGCAGACGCCTAACGACTGAGCCACCCAGGCGCCCAATCATCCTCTAGTTCTATCTAAATTCTGTATCATTAAATTCTATCATGTGTTAATACAAAATGTTCTCATAGAAACACTAACACTAGAAAGGCCTACATTAACAGAATAATTTTTAATATTTTTAATATTACTTATAAAGAGATTTCTGCTTTTTGTTTTCTACAGAATTTATGTACATTTTATGTATATTATGTACTTTTTTTTTTTAACATAGTATCTGGTGCTGAGTATACTGGATTTTATGAATTGATAGATTGCCCATGCATGTGAAATGACTAGATTATAGGTGAGTTTACTATTGATCTTGGCTTCTTTGTTGATAGATGGGAATTACCACACTATCAGTGACCTGTGTTGGTTAATACCGATCAGCACAGAAACTATAAAATGTAGCATACCTTTTGTAGGTGCAGTGACCAAGTGAAAACCTAACTTTAGTGAACATATCTCATTTTAAGCATAAAGATCCCAACTAAAATGGAGATAGAATTATTTTAGAAAAGATTAGCATTGGGCGCCTGGGTGGCTCAGTTAGTTAAGAGTCTGCCTTCGGCTTGGGTCATGATCTCAGGGTCCTGGGATCAAGCCTCGTGGTTTGGGCTCCCTGCTCAGGGGGAGTCTGCTTCTCCCGCTCCCTCTCCCCTCCCCCTGCTTGTGTGCTTGTCCTCACACGCGCTCTCCCTCTCTCTCTCTCTCTCTCGTATAAATAAAATCTTTCCAAAAACAAACAAAAAGGATTAGCATCATCATTCTATGGTAAAATATATTTAACTCATCTTTCTGGTGGCCTGTCTTTGGATGCTGTCTGTAAACACATTGAACTTATTTCCATTAATTTAAAAAAGAGTGAAGAAACTTTACCTATAAATGTTTTAAATAGATCTCTAATGGTAAACATTCCATCATAACCGACAGCACCCTCCATCTGTTCTCATAGTTTGAAGACAAATGTCTTGGCCTATGTGAGTCTGTGTTTTCTCATGCTAATTCAAGAATCTATTCTCATTAAAATAACTTGCTGTATGTATTAGTACTAGACTTCGACTCGCTTGAATACTCTGAAAGCAGGCTGCCTATTAAAATATGATGACAATTCTCTCTAATTGTGCAGATGCTATGGACTAAACTGCGTTTCTGCAAAATTCATGTGTTGAAGCCCGAACCCCTAAGGTAACTGTATCTGGAGACAGGATCTTTAGGAAGTAATTAAGTTTCTATGGGGTCATAAGGGTGGAACCCTAATTTGATAGGACTTTGGCCTTAAAGGAAGAGGAAGAAATCCCTCCCTGTCTTCCTCTCCCCTTCCCCTCCTCTCCCCTCCTCCCTCACTCCACCCCCAAGCCATGTAAGGACTCAACAGGAAGTTGTAGGTGGCTCTGCAAGCCAGGAAGAGAGCTCTCACCAGAAACTGAATCCTGCCAAACTTTGAACTTGGACTCTCTAGCCTCTAGAGATGTGAGAAAATAAATTTCTGCTGTTTAAAACACTCAGTCTATGGTATTTCACTGTGGCAGCCCAAGCTGACTAATACAGCAGTTTATAATTAGTGTGTTTTGATAGAAGATTTGCTGGCACATTGAACAAACTGCATCACAAGTTTTAAAACAAACTGATTAATTATGAATTGTACTTAATTGGACAATAGCTACAGACAAAAATCAACGCTTTCTTACAATTATAGAATGAAAAGTATCTTTTAAAATGTCACTGCTATATTTAACAAAGGCTCTAAAATACTGTGCTTACTAGGAGTGTGTCTATCGCATCTGTAATAACAGTTTCAAATCTTTAAGTTTGATAACTCTAGAATAATTAAGATAACTCCTCCTTCTTGAGCACATATCTCCTAGGAGACAGTTACGTTATTTAAATCTCCTATTATAAAGTAGATGCTGTTTTTCCCTTTTCACAAATGATGAAATTGACCATGGGCATGCAAATGAGAATACAGGGATTACACTTAATTCACTTAAGACCATGGTACCCAATGCTACACTTTTAGCATATATATACATGCCTGCCACATAAAATATGTGTTCATGGGATAATGCTGAAGATAACATGCCAGTTTGTTCTTTGTTCTCTTTCTACAGATGATGTTTAGACCATTTTCCTTCCATGAATATATTTTTTTCAATTCAAACAGAGAAAAAGAATGGACCGAGATAAGAGCTTTCTCACTTATAATCACTTTACAGTCTTTCATCCTTGAGCTTATACTCCAGGTTTGATTGAATACTTAGGTTATTTTTGGCAAAGGGCTATACTTGGTCCTTAGAAAGTTTCAACAGACAGGGGTGCCTGGGTGGCTCAGTTGGTTAGGCGTCCCACTCTTGGTTTCAGCTCAGGTTGTGATCTCAGAGTCCTGGGCTCGAGCCCTGCAACGGGTTCTGTGCTCAACAAGGAGTCTGCTTGAAGATTCTCTCCCTCTCCTCCTGCCACTCCCCCCTCAAATAAATCTTAAAAAAAAAAAGCTTCAACATATAATTTATTCTGAGAGTGACCATAATTTCAGTTTTTGAAAATGCTTTACTCTTTACCTATAGAGAAAAAGTTAAAAAAAAAAAAAAGTGTGAGAGAAACATCTGTCTCTGTATGCCAGGAAATACCCAGAACGGAGAGTTTCTGAAAATTTGTGGGAGACACCAGTAGGCAAATGACCACAGAAACCCTTTTTAGGATAACCTCCTGTCTATACAGCTTCTCCTAGACCATCAAAATGGAATGGGGCAAGGGAGAGTCATAGACTCAGCAAATTCTCCCATGGACTTTAGAAAAGGGAAGAGGGCCAAATTGCTAAGGAATACATTAGCAGGAAGCAAATGTTGAAATGGTAGCATTTTCTGGTGCTTTCTGCCACAAATGTCTACTGGGAGGATCAGTACTACCTGGCCCCTCATTATTCCAAACATCAGCTTCTTAGACAAAACAGGCTGTTGCCATATTTTCTCCAAGTCTAGTGTTTATATATGTCACAAAACATATTAAACAAGCAAATACAAACACAAACTCATCAATATAAACAATCAGAGGTCTGTCATCCAATAACAATATTTTAAGTATAACATCTCCATAGAGGGAATAATTTTTCCTAGGAGATAAAATATATTATTCTTAGGGGCTGGTTATGATAAGGACTTGTGGAAAGCATTCCTTGAGAAGATAGGAAATCCACGAGAGGGTTAGAGCAGTAGCTGTATGGATAGTTGAGGCAGAGCAGGTTTCCCAGAACCCTGACTTACGCTGTGGACTTGAAGCATATGCCTAACCAAGGGCCATAATTATTGTGGCCATCTTAGGGAAATTAAAAAATAAAAAATAGGGAAAATTAAACTAAAAAGTAGAAAGCAACCAGTTAAGTACAAATAAAAAGAAGGAAATAAAATAGGTACAAAAAGATGAGAGTTTTAAAGAGCAATCTGTGATTTAAAAAAATTGAAAATCAGAAAAATAAAAATTTAATTATAAGATAATTACAATATAAAAGAATATTAAAAGGAAAAGTTCACAAGTAAAAATAGAAATAAAATATTTCAATGTTTATAACATAAGTAGGTAAGATTGTAGAATGAGAGTAAGAAGTAAGAACTAAAAATGTTGAGCGTAAATTACAATATAAAAACTGTGACAATAAACACAACCAAGAAAAATTTTTAAA
Source organism: Mirounga angustirostris (assembly GCF_029215605.1). Classification (NCBI taxonomy): domain Eukaryota; kingdom Metazoa; phylum Chordata; class Mammalia; order Carnivora; family Phocidae; genus Mirounga; species Mirounga angustirostris. The sequence continues at coordinate 82,006,945 of NW_026991720.1, read as the reverse complement.
AGTTAACGATTAGACAAGTAGGTAATAGAATTAAAAAGATGAAAAGCAATGGAATTCAAGTCAATAAAAGAACTAAAAACATATCAAGACATTAGACTTGATTCTATCAAGAAGTGTGAGGCCTTGATGATATGCTGTGGATCAACAGTGGCAGGGCCTGAGCTTAGTATGGCCATCCAAAACTTCTACATAGCAGATATTAGTAATTCCACAGAAGAAGAAATTAATCTACATCTGTCTAAATACACTTATCTGTTTGTGTTTAAGAGATTAGCATTTCAGACTACATAGAAAAAACTTTGTAAACTGATTCTGCTAGATGGGAAAAGGAAAAACATTTCCATTTTAGTGTAAACTGAAGTGTTTATGTATGATTAACCATATCAAGATAAACTATGGATATCTCAGCTTGGGCATACTTCTTTGTGGATCCGTCTTGGCACCCAAGAATGATCTTCAAGTACCAGAAAAATGAACTCTGTGAATCAAACAGCTGAGCAATTTAGTAAGACATGGCCTTTCAAAGTTTCTTTGGTCTTGATCCTGGTGTGATGTCCTTTTCTGGATAAAGAAGAAATCTGCTCTGTAATTTTTGGATAGGATATCTAGCCTTTCCTTTGCTTGGAGTTCAGTGGTGGAGAATGACACGACCAACAGCCTTGAGTTGGTAGGACAATGAGTCTGTGTGAGCTATTAATGCCTACATTAGCTTGTCCATACAAAAAGGAGTTGAAACCAGAGCGATAGCAAGGGAAACAGGAAGTTGAGTCACAACAGAGGAAGCTCTGGGCTGTAGTGAAGGTGCTTGACAAAATGTCTGAAAGATGAAATGCATAGATTTATGAACTGGTCATTGGGGAACTTAACTAATGCTCTGTAGAAGTCAAAAGTTTATAGATTAAGATGTTTGTTTTCTACCTTCCTTGTCCCCTTAAGGACCAGTCCCCTAGAGAGACTGCAAGTCACAATTTGGCTTTGGCTTCATCCCTGCATTTCGTGGGTCCAGGCCAGCTTAGAGCAGTCTCCTTTCCCCTGCTCTTGGGCTCAGTGTCCTCTTCTGTCCCAAACCACCTGCTGCACCAAGAATCCACACACGGCCACCTTCTTTACTCCCTTGGAAGTACTTTGGACTTTTTTTTCTACTAAACCTTTTTTTTTCTACTCAGACTCACGGTCCTCCCCTCAGTCTCACGTCAGCTGGGTCTAAAAGGAAAGCAATTAGATTATAGGAATTGATACCAAAAGTAGGAATAGCTGATAACCCACACCCACCTCCAAACCCTTTGAGAAAAATTGGTATTTTAAAATAAGACACTTTAACCTCAGTAAATACTCATTTGGTGGTAATGCAGTCACTATGAGCAAGTGAGAAAAGGAAAAACAGCAGGGATTGTGAGAGAACTCGGAAAAGGAAGGGCATAATTAGTAACTTCTGAGGTGTGTGATATCAGTGTCTATGTAATCCATGTCCAAATCCCGTTCTTGAAATGCCGATATTTGCCCATTAGTGCCTGGTCACATATTTCCTGTGATTTTTGCCCAATTTTGCATACGTCATTTAGTAATATCGTAGGTACAAGATTCCTCTTGGTTACTCCTTGGATGAAACGCTTGGTCTTTATTGGCAGCACAAATTAGTGTAATCCTTGTCATGCGCCAGTTTCTTTCCAGGTCATAGTAATTTAATTTTTTTTTTTTTTAAAGATTTTATTTATTTATTCATGAGAGACAGAGAGAGAGAGACAGAGGCAGAGGGAGAAGCAGGCTCCCTGTGGAGCAGGGAGCCTGATGTGGGACTCGATCCCAGGACCCTGGGATCATGACCTGAGCCGAAGGCAGATGCTTAACCGACTGAGCCACCCAGGCGTCCCTAATTTCTGCTCCTTAGATGAGTGAGTTTTTGTTTTTGGTGGAACAAGTTCTATTTTGTTAAAAGGACAGCTGTAAATACAGGTGAAAGGATCTCTTATAGATAAGAATGAAAGAAAAATCAACATAACTATCAGCATAATTAGAGACATGTTCATATAGTTCGTTGACTGACATTATGATGTACAAATTTTATACACGTACATTTCTCCCTAGTCTTTTCCATAATGAACATTTCCCACTATGGAAAAGCTATGTGTGCACAGCAGAACTGTGACAGGAGCCTTGTGTGTTTTCTGCTGGTATTTCTTGTTCTCCAACATTCTCTTCTTTTGCTGGGTATAAATGCACGATCCAGAGTGTTAGTTCCAAGGAAATGGATACACAATTTGGAAATTGTCATATCTGAATTTGAAATGAATTTGGGGGGAAGTATAATATGGAAAAAAGGTGAGACTGAGCAAACAAATAGGTACATACATAGTCTAAAGAAAATCCCAGAAGCAAAAGAGCTCTAGTTTTAAAGTGAACAGTTCACACTTCCTACATGGCCCTTCTTATTCCTTTCTTTTTTTTTTTTTTTTTAAGATTTTATTTATTTATTTGAGAGAGAGAATGAGATAGAGCATGAGAGGGGGGAGGGTCAGAGGGAGAAGCAGACTCCCTGCTGAGCAGGGAGCCCGATGTGGGACTCGATCCCAGGACTCCAGGATCATGACCTGAGCCGAAGGCAGTCACTTAACCAACTGAGCCACCCAGGCGCCCTGGCCCTTCTTATTTCTGAGTGCATGGAAAATATTAACCATGGACTCCTACAGATCTGGGCCTGAATTCCAATTACGGTCTTACCTCAAATGTGAATTTGGAGGAGTATTTTTTAATCTCTATGCCTTGATTTCCTAATATATGAAAATACGGTTAAATATGTTTACTCTGTGTATTTTACATAGTCCTTGGAAGAACCACATAGGATATTGATGAGAAACTTCTGTATGCTCTTAACTTTAAAAGATTTTTTTAATTTGAGAGAGAGATAGTAAGAGAGAGAGAGAGCATGAGTGGGTGGCAGGGAGAGGGAGAAGCAGGCTTCCTACTGAGCAGGGAGCTCAACTTGGGGCTCTATCCCAGGACCCCAGGATCATGACCTGAGCCGAAGGCAGATGCTGAACCAACTGAGCCACCCAGGCGCCTTAACTTCTTTAAGCACAAAGTTGTCACTCCTTCATAGAATTTCTCTTAAGAAACAAAAGTTAATAGCTCTACTATTTAAATTAATATGTGCTCATACTTACCAATACAGTTACTGATATCTGCAGGAACTGCCAAGTCAAGCATACAATGATACATAAAGAATACTCATTTTGGCAATAATTTAATGTTTTACTGGATCCATGTGGTAGATTAATATATGTCCATTCAATTGTTGATTTAATATGTTTGTATTAATAGGGAGTATTTTACAAATATAGTTTATAAAAACAGTTTGCAGGAAAATATATATATAACTGTTATGGATTGAATGTTTGTATCCCTCCCAAATTCATAGGTTGAAGCCCTAACCCCCAATGCGATGCTATTTGGAGTTAGAACCTTTGGGAGGTGATAGAGGTTAGGTGGGGTCTTGAGGGCGAGCCCCTCTTGATGGGATTAGTGCCCTTACCAGAAGAGATACTAGAGAGCTTGCCCCTCTCTCCCCATGGGCCTTCAAAGAGGTCATGTGAGCACATAGCCAGATGGTGGCTACCTGAGGCCAAAAGAATAGGCCTTAGAAAGAAATTTGCCTTGCTTATATCTTGGACTGATCTTGGACTCTTCATCCTCCAGATGTGTGAGAGCTAAATTACTGCTGCTTAAGCCACACAGTCCCTGGTATTTGTTATGGCAGCTTGAGCCAAGATAGTTATATAGTTTACTTTGTTAAGAACCCTAATATGTGGGGCACCTGGGTGGCTCAGTTAAGCGTCTGCCTTCGGCTCAGGTCGTGATTCCAGGGTCCAGGGTCCCTGCCCAGCGGAGAGCCTGCTTCTCCCTCTGCTGCTCTCTCTCTCTCTCTCTGTCAAATAAATAAATAAAATCTTTAAAAAAAATCCTAATATGTGTGTATTAGGGCAATAAAGTGGAGGAGGAGACACCATACACTTAACGGTGGTTAGCAGTGGGATTTAACATTTGGGGCTTCTCACTTTTTACTCTCTAAATTTGTACAAGATATAGATATTTTCTAATGTGCATGCATTATCCTTCTGACTTGAAAAGAGAAAAAGATACTTCGATGTAAAAAGTAAATCACAGTTAAAATCTTAGAATGCTTGAGTTTAAGGTTAAAAGAAGTGAAACTATTCTTGATCATGTTAGCCCCATGCATATCTTTGGCAACTTTGTCAAGCTTTCTAAGCCTCAGCCCCTTCATTTGTAAACTATGTATAATGATATCAGCCCTGCCCAAGATCCTGGAAATTTTGCAGGGGGAAAACAGATCTAAAACATAAGAAAATTTTTAGAAACTATAAAAGTATTTTTCCTATGTACAGTATATCATAAATAACTTTGTCACTACATATGTTAAGAAAACCTATTTCTGAATAAAAAGGAAGGAGGAAACATTACTTAGACATGAGAACTTTAAGAATCAGCAACACACAAAGATGTTTTTAAAGTTATTCAACTGTATGGAAAGGAGTGAAAATTGAAACTGTTAACTTCACCAACCATGTCCGAGAACAAAGAGCACTTGCCTATTATTCTGAGATGTCACGTATTTCCAGTGGTATGTTCTTGTCTTGTTTAAATCATTATTCAGGTCTTCTTTGTCTGCTAATCTTATCTTCTATTCTTTCCAGTTTCTCTGCATTTCAGTCTTTGTATATTTCAGAAAATAGTTCATATTTTTAGTTCTGATCAGACTAGATTAATCACGATCTGTGGCTCCTCATCCCTTTCAACAGTTCAACAGGACCTATTGACAGAAAACAATACTCTGGATTTTCCTAAGAAAAATAATATGTGCCATTAAAACAAACAAACAAACACCCAAACCCGTCTTTTATATCTTAATTGATGCTTAGTTAACTTTAGCACCGTGTACAGTAAGATATTAAAAACAATCTAGGGTTGATGTTGAGCAGCTTTGCTGTGTATTTCACAGATAATTTACTCTGAAAAATAGAGTACCATTTTCCTGTCACTTACCTTCTTTTTATTGTAGGAGTAAAACGTTTGGTGAAACAAAGGTCATATATGGTATTAATTAAAAACACAAAACAAAAACGCCGCCATTGCTTCCTTCGAGGACAAGTTTTCTATGGAAAAACGGGCATTTGTGGCTAAAAATAAGTCTGTCCTTCGGGTCCTCTTTTCCTCAATAGATACATCGCCTTGTTAGAAGACATATGGATACCCTGTCATATATATGTAGTCATGGACATCCAAAAGCTCATATTTTCCATTGGAACATTAGAAGGATAGAAAATTTGCAAGAAGAAGACTCAGGGTTTCAAGTTGTCACTGCAGATTAAAAATGTAGTATGTAGTGTTTTCACATTAAGTATGGAATGAATCTGGTGTTCTATTAGTTTCCTAAGTCTGTGCTTTTTAAGAAAAAAGTAAATAGGGCGCCTGGGTGGCTCAGTTGGTTAAGCGACTGCCTTCGGCTCAGGTCATGATCCTGGAGTCCCGGGATCGAGTCCCACATCGGGCTCCCTGCTCGGCAGGGAGTCTGCTTCTCCCTCTGACCCTCCCCCCTCTCATGTACTCTCTCTCATTCTCACTCTCTCAAATAAATAAATAAATCTTTAAAAAAAAAGTAAATAAAGGTAGAATTCTCTCTCCAGGTTCTTTGGGTTCAAAGACTCCCTGCCTAACTAGAGAAGAAACAGGTATTGATATAAAACACAGGAAGATGTGAAAGTCACAATTTGAGCTTTCAAAATGAAAATGCTTTAAGGGAAAGTGGTTTTGTAAAAGGCTATTTGATGCTTACTAGTGTTTTATTTGTGTATGTACTTATTTTAATTTCAATAGCCTTGGGTTCTAATTCACATACCCTACAATTCACCCATTTAAAGCATACAATTCAGTATTTAATATACTCACGTGATTGTACAACAATTACCACAAACAAATTTTAGCACATTTTCTTCTCTCCTAAAAGAAACTCAGTCCTCATTAGCAGTCAATCACCATTCCCACCCTCTAACTCTGATGAATGGTTAATCTAAAGTCTGTGTCCATAGATTTGCCTAAATATTTCATATTTATAAGGAATCCCATAATACCTGGCCTTTTGTGATTAGCTTCTTTGACTTAGCAAAATGTTTTCAAGGTTTGTCTTTGTTGTCCTGTGTGCCAATACTTCATTTATTTTTATTGTGAAATGATACTCTGTTTTATAGATACATCATATTTTATTTATCCATTCATCATTTGGACCTTTAGGTTGCTTCTACTTTTTTGGCTATTGTGAATAATGCTGCTCTGAACATTTATGTCTATTTTTGTGTGGCTGCATTTTTTCTCTTGGGTATATAAATAAGAATGGAACTGCTGGGTTATAATGGTAGGTGTGATGAAATACTGCTGGGGATGGTGAATTTGAGACTCATTTTTAGAAGGGTGATGAGTGATAAGATAATATGAAAATAAAGATCATGTTCAGAGCAAAAGAGAAAGTGGCAAAATGCCTCAACGGTATATCCATAGTTAAGCAGTCAATGGAAAGGTGACATTGAAGGGAGTAAAACAGAGCTGTAGGGACACTGAAGAGGAAAGGCATGCCAATGCTGCAAAGAGTTCAGGAAGAGCAAGAATAGAGACGTGGATACTAAATGTGGCGCAAAGGAGATCAAGCATTGGTGACCTTGGGATGAACAGTTTTCATAGATTGAAAAAAGTCGTCCTACATAACAAAGGCTTAAAGAGTAAGAGTCAGGGAGATGGCCAGTGTGGGGTAATATTTAGCAATTTTGATTTTTGAAAGGAAAGACAGTGACAGGACAATGGTTCAAAGTAGGAAAGCACGTTTGTAATCCGAGAAGGAAAGACAGGACAAAGAAAGGAACTCTGAAAGAAAGGGAATTGTTCATTGAGGAAAATGACAAATGAGGTGAAGAGTATAAGGCAAAGAATACAACTAATTGCAGGGTGGAGCCTTTGAAAGAAGGAAATACCATTCTAACAAATACACATTTGTATTTGGGTAGGGAGAGAAGTTCTTCTGTGAGGAATTTTTGTTTTAGTTCCAGAAAATACTAAGTAGCTCATTGAATGATTATTTGACATATATTAAGCATGTATTTTGTTCCAGAAACTATGTCAGGTGCTTTATGCATGAAATCTAATTCTCACAGCCATTTATAGAATAACATCAATTTACAGATGATAAAATTGAGGTTTAATGTTCAGGCAACTTAAAAGATCACAGAAAAATGAGGATATGATTTAAAACCCAGGCTTATGTAACTTTGCTTTTAACCAGTATATTAGTCTTTTTATTTTGTTGGCCTTCATCTTTTCTGTAAATTAGAAGATTTCAGTTGCTGACATTTGGAGTGTGCTATATGGCTGCCTGAATCTGTGACTGTTTTAATGTGTAGGAATACAAATCTAGAGTAGATTAGAATATGAGAGCTGAAGCTGCTTCTGATTTCTTTTTTTTTTTAAAGATTTTTTTTATTTATTTATTTGACAGAGAGAGACACAGCGAGAGAGGGAACACAAGCAGGGGGAGTGGGAGAGGGAGAAGCAGGCTCCCTGCAGAGCAGGGAGCCCGATGCGGGACTCGATCCCAGGACCCTGGGATCATGACCTGAGCTGAAGGCAGTCGCTTAACCAACTGAGCCACCCAGGCGCCCTGCTTCTGATTTCTAAATGTCTATCTTTAACAGTCCATGTGAAGACCAAGGATGTGAAGTCTGGTTGAAGCAATGTCCCGCTCATGGAAGCCTAGCTTTGCCCTTCTCCAGTAGGGGGCAGCATACACCAACATACGCCCCCATTCCCTGTGCCTCCAACCAACACAAATAATACAAAGAAAGATCTTTGAAGAGTCCACTGTATAAAGGTAGTAAAAAAACTGAGCCTATAATAATAGGGTCCTGCCCTGAGGAAGCATTTTGTGAAATACATAGGTTAGTTTTGATTCTTCCTATATGATTTATTAATTAGTTAGCAGAGCTATGTTGTCAATTCTCCTTGAGAGTCATATGGAGATACTAAGAAATTGACCTGATAATAAATTAATCTCCCTCAAATAAATTGAATATAAAAACATAATTCTTAAAACTCAGAACAAGGAATTTCACAACATCAGTGCTTGGAAATTGATGCATTTAAGATCTCCCAGCGTCTAAAACTTTGGGATATGAATAAGGATATATTAGTTATTGGCTATATGAAAGACAACATAATAATACTACAAGATGGAATTTATTTTTGTATTTTCACGGCCACTCAGCTGTTTTAGGTTTTTGTTAATATGACACATCCTATGTTTGCTATTTTATTAGTTAGGTTCAAATCACCATTATTTCATCAGATACTTTGTTTTAAAAAATTATTTTAGTTTGGTATAATTAATTCACAGACCCCCCCCATATATCTGTATATAGTTGGTTGCTGAGAACAGAGACTAGAAATTTTAGAAATAAAAGGAAAATAGAACGCATCTAGTGATAGTTTTTGCTTAAAACATCAAATTTCAAGGCAACTTTGGATATTTTCCTTAACACAAAACTTAAAAATACATTAATTCTAGTTCTAGAGTGTTCCATTACCCATAGAAAATAAGCTTAGATTGGCTGAGTGACCTAATTATGTATTATTTAATAGACAATATTTTATAGCAGAAAAAAAAAAAAGGGCTACCCAGTGTCACATAGCTGGTGAAGCTAGGATTCAAACACAGGCCTACCTCCAGATCCCATGATCTTTCTGAAAAGTACACCACATCATTCCCACGATCCTACTATAAGTATTTGAATCTACCATATAGAATGCTTTCTCATGAGGTGAGAATCCTAAAGATTGAGGCCAAGATGTCTCAGAAGAGCCAGTAACAAAGTAGATTGCCTTCCCAAAGTTTCCTTTTCCCCCTTCTCCAGGATACTTCAGACCAAGTCTAAAAGCAAGGATGGGGTAGGAGGAGGACTCTAGATACAGACAGTGTCTATCATCCACAAAAGCAATTAAAGAGCCATGTCTTGAAAGAAGAACCTCTTCCTTTGGTTCCTATGCCTCTCTTCCCTGGAACACTGTCCTACTCAGGAAGCCAGTTTCCTTCAATCTTCTTCTCTTGGATCATTCCCTTTCATGTGCTGTGCTGGGCTTCCTTCTCTTACTTGTAGTCCATTCCAACATTTTAGACAGACTCCATACCAAAAAAATTTCAGGCTTTGCCATGCAGACTAATAACCAATCTATGAGGTACATTTAATAATGGCTGCACCTTGTAATAAAGTTACTGCATATTTTACAAATTAACTGAGGCATAACTGAAATATAATCAACTGTACATATTTAAAGTATGCAATTGGATTATTTTTTACTTTGGCATATATCTGTAACACCAACACCTTAATGAGGGTAACACATATTTCCATAACTCCAAAAAGTTTCTTTGTGCCCCTTTGTGATATTGTAATTTATAATAAAAAAAATATTTGGCTCTTGTCCCCATCTCTGGTAGGAAGCTTCTAAAACGCTTGGAATTTTCAAAGTGATAAGATCAACAAAGATGTCTTTTGTTATTCATAAGCCCTTTCAACCACCTGAGTTCATGTCAATGAGGTGATTTTTGGGAAGCCCCTAGTAACCACGGGATGGGGTTTGGTTAACAAAAGAACAAACAGTATGCTTTTTGGTTGCAGAGATGCACTGGAGGTTGAATTAATCATCAGTGGCTGATGATTTAATCAGTTATGCGTATGTAATGAAGCCTTCATAAAAACCCAAAAGGATGGGGGCCTGGGTGGCTCAGTTGGTTAAGCATCTGCCTTCGGCTCATGTCATGATCCTGGGGTCCTGGGTTCCAGTCCCACATTGGGCTCCCTGCTCAGCGGGAAGCCTACTTCTCCCTCTCCCTCTGCCCCTCCCCTCCTCCACCTTTGTTCACGTGCTTTCTATATATCTCAAATAAATAGATAAAAATCTTTTAAAAAATCCGAAAGGATAGGTTCCGAGAACTTTGGGGTGGTGAGTATGAGGACGTCCTGCCAGTGACATGCTTGGAGAGGATCTGGAAGCTCTGTGCCCTTCCCCACCTACTTTGCAGATGCATCTCTTCCATGTGGCTGTTTCTGAGTTGGATCCTTTTATAATAAGTTGGTATTCTAATAAGCAAACAGTTTTTCTGAATTCTGTGAGCCATTCCAGCAAATGATGGAGCTGAAGGAGAGGATGCGGAACTTCTCATTTATAATGGGTTGGTCAGAAGCATGGACGACAACCTAAACTTTATTGTCATCTAAAGTTGGAGGAAGTCCTGTGTGACTGAGCCCGCCCTTAACCTGTGGGACCTGATGCTATCTCCAGAGAGATACTGTCAGAGCTGAGCTAAATGACACTCAGCTGGTGTCTGGAGAATCTGAGAATTGCTTAGTATGGCAAAACAACGAAAACAAGAAAAAACAACAACAACAACAACAAAAAGCCCAAACCCAAACTCACGTATCTGGTGTCAAAAGTAAAATACTGAGGGTAGTAATGGAATTGTGAGTAGACAGAAAACAGGAGTTTTTCTTTGTACCCTTGCAACCCAGCTGTTACTCCATTCCTGTCCACAGGCAACCACTGATCTGTTTTTGGTCATCCTAGATTTGTTTACAAGATCTTGAATTTATATGGATAGAATTATACAATATGTAGATGGTATATGAATGGTCAAAAAACTACATGAAAAGATGTTTAATACTTTTAGTCATCAGCAAAAAGTAAATTAAAACTATAATGGGATACTGATACGTACTTATTTGATTAGCTAAAAGTACAAAGCTGGACTTTTTCAGGTGTTGGCAATGATGTAAAGCCACCGAACCTCTCATCATGTACACGGCTATGGGGATGTCAAATGGTACAACCGCTTGCAAGAAACCGTTGGACAATTTTTTTTTGTTTTATTTTATTATGTTAATTGCCATATTACATCATTAGTTTTTGATGTAGTGTTCCATGATTCATTGTTTGCGTATAACACCCAGTGCTCCATGCAGAATGTGCCCTCTTTAATACCCATCACCAGGCTAACCCATCCCCCCATGCCCCTCCCCTCTAGAACTCTAGAATTCACAGAATTCTCGGAGTCCATAGTCTCTAATGGTTCCTCTCCCCCTCCGATTCCCCCCCCCTTATTTTTCCCTTCCTACAATCTTTTTTTTTTTTTTTAACATATAATGTATTATTTGTTTCAGAGGTACAGGTCTGTGATTCATCAGTGTTACACAATTCATAGCGCTCACCATAGCACATACCCTCCCCAATGTCTATCACCCAGCCACCCCAACCCTCCCACCCCCTACCACTCCAGCAACTCTCAGTTTGTTTCCTGAAATTAAGAATTCCTCATATCAGTGAGGTCATATGATACATGTCTTTCTCTGATTGACTTATTTCGCTCAGCATAACACCCTCCAGTTCCATCCACGTCGTTGCAAATGGCAAGATCTCATTCCTTTTGATGGCTGCATAATATTCCATTGTATATATATGTATACGACATCTTCTTTTTCCATTCATCTGTCGATGGACATCTTGGCTCTTTCCACAGTTTGGCTATTGTGGACATTGCTGCTATAAACATTGGGGTGCATGTACCCCTTCAGATCTCTACATTGGTATCTTTGGGGTAAATACCCAGTAGTGCAATTGCTGGGTCGTATGGTGGCTCTATTTTCAACTTTTTGAGGAACCTCCATACTGTTTTCCAGAGTGGCTGCACCAGCTTGCATTCCCACCAACAGTGTAGGACGGTTCCCCTTTCTCCGCATCCTCACCAACATCTGTCGTTTCCTGACTTGTTAATTTTAGCCATTCTGACTGGTGTGAGGTGGTATCTCATTGAGGTTTTGATTTGGATTTCCCTGATGCCGAGCGATGTTGAGCACTTTTTCATGTGTCTGTTGGCCATTTGGATGTCTTCTTTGGAAAAATGTCTGTTCATGTCTTCTGCCCATTTCTTGATTGGATTCTTTGTTCTTTGGGTGTTGAGTTTGGGAAGTTCTTTATAGATTTTGGATACTAGCCCTTTATCTGATACGTCATTTGCAAATATCTTCTCCCATTCTGTCGGTTGTCTTTTGGTTTTGTTGACTGTTTCCTTTGCTTTGCAAAAGCTTTTTATCTTGATGAAGTCCCAATAGTTCATTTTTGCCTTTGCTTCCCTTGCCTTTGGTGATGTGTCTAGGAAGAAGTTGCTGCAGCTGAGGTTGAAGAGGTTGCTGCCTGTGTTCTCCTTTAGGATTTTGATGGACTCCTGTCTCACATTTAGGTCTTTCAACCATTTGAGTCTATTTTTGTGTGTGGTGTAAGGAAATGGTCCAGTTTCATTCTTCTGCATGTGGCTGTCCAATTTTCCCAACACCATTTGTTGAAGAGAATGTCTTTTTTCCATTGGACATTCTTTACTTGGAAAATTTCTTAAAAAGTGAAATGGCACCTACCTACTTTCAGAATTCATTTGAGAGAAATGAAAGCATATGTCCACACCAAGACTTGTACATGGGTATTCATAGCAGCTTCATTTGTCATAGCCCCAAACTTGAAAAACAAAAATCCATCCATATGTAAATGGATAAATAAAGTATGGTGTATTGACACAATGGAATATTCCTCAGCAACAAAAAGAATGAGCTACTAATATATTCAACAATATGGCTGAACCTTAAGGGGTTTATATTTTTAAAGCTACTGTCTGCCCTTAAGGGGTTTTTAGCGAGGGGGAGCTGGGGGGAGAAAGGGAGAAGGGAGATATGGCTTTACTGTAATCATTTGAAGATTTTTCCCCAAATATACACACAAGATAGCTTCCCTGGTGTATATCAGGTGTAGGGGGTGGTACGCAGATAATTTGAAATGTTAGCCACTTTTTTTTTTTTTGTCTTTCCTGTCTGCCTTCCTCCAGGGCAATTTCAAACATGAAAGGAGTATGGAACCTTCTTGGCATGTCTTGAGTCAAACTACATAGCCTCAGATCTTCTCAGGCAGAGCTAACTCTAGACAGTAACAGCATGAAAGCATCATTTTAAAGTCTTTGCCCAAAAAACCATAGGTCTATGAGGAGTGACAGACAGCTAAGGAAACTCAGGAGCGTATGGATCTACTTGAGTTCCCAAGGCCCAAGTAAAGATCCAGCAACATCCTAAAAGCCAGGGTGCATTTTATTCGGGTGACATTACTTCAGATTTGTTCTACTTTGAAGAAACCCATCTTGAGTTAAAGCAAAATAGGAACTATTTCAGGGTTAAGCAAAATCACTGTATTCCTTTAATTAAGAGTCTCTCCCATAGCCTAATTTTTTCTGTAATTTGTCATCTTTTTCATAAAGCTCATTTAATTGGATAACCTCTTGCTATATATTCAGCCATCATCACTGAATCAAATGATCTTCCTATTATGAAAAATTCTTGATGATGCATTTTGATGTGGTCTGTTTGTCTAGAGGCTTCCAGTTGCTTCGTGAGCCCTGTGCCCTTTATTTTTCTCATTAAGAGCAAACCCCACTCTTCTCTAAGGTTTTCAGTTAGAGCAGTTACAAAAATCAACAGAAGCTTTTCTTTACCCTCTCACTCTTTCCTGCTAAATTTCATCTTACTTTGTTGCAATAAACAAACCACATGCTCAACCCTCAAGCTGGTTGAACTGCACGGATGCAGTGACTCCCACATCTCTCTATGTGACCCAGGCCAGGGTCACTTCTCAAGCCAATCCTCCACATCTGCATGCAGCCTAGGTGTTTCTCCATTTTTTGTTTTGTCCAGATGTTTTGTAATTGCTCTCATTCTCTGCCCTACAAACGAAGACCCCATAATATTAATAAGAAGCAATCTTCTGCCGGGATCAGTTAAGGCCAGCATGTGAGAGGCAACACCTCCTGGATGAGAACAGGACCAGAATCTGCATCCAAGTTTGGAGAAGGCAGATGATTTGGAAAGTCTTGATCAGCATGCACTTAACACAAATGAAAATGCATGCTTGTGACTGTAAAGATTTCAGTAAAGGTAGAGGGAAAATAAACAGCTCCATACATTTTACAGCTAATGGGAAGAGCGTTACATTTTCATTCTCTTTAATATGATAAACATTTTAATCTGGCTGAGATTATTCACTTCTGTTTATTTTTTTTTAATTTTAATTTTTTTTTTTAAGATGTTATGAGAGAGAGAGACAGAGAGAGCATGAGGGAGGGAGGGGCAGAGGGCGGAGAACAAACAGACTTCCGAGTGGGAGCCAGACACAGGGCTCGATCCCGGGACCCTGAGATCATGACCTGAGCTCAAGTCAGATGCTTAACCGAGCCACCCAGGTCACCTGGCACCCTGAGACTATTCACTTCTGTTTAAACATACTATCACAAGGTTGTAATTTAGAGTTCAAAAACATAATTATTAGGTTTTAAAGTATCTTTAATCAAATTAAATATACTAAAATTTGAGAAATGTAGATATGTTTTACATATGTATATTTTAAAGATTTTTATTTGTTTTAGGGTGAGACAGAGTGGGGGTGAGGGGCAGAGGAAGAGAGAATCTTCAGCAGACTCCCACTGAGCGGGGACCCCAATGTGGGGCCCAATCCCACAACCCTGAGATCATGACGAGACGAAATCAAGAGTCGGGGGCTTAACCGATTGAGACACCCAGGCACCCCTGTTTTGCATATATTTTGTCCTAACCTGAGTTTTCCAGAGAGCAAACCTGAAGAGAAAAAATTCCTTAGGAATCACTTATTTGGGAAGTGATCCTGGGGAGTAGAGATGAAGAATAGGAGAAGTGAGAATGTACACCAGAGAAACCCAAGGTAAGGATGTAATGTTGAGTTGGCTATTACTCTACCTAGTGCTCCATCATTAGGGTTTTCTGAGGAGCCTAGAAACTGCCTCCCAGAACTATCTATCCAGAGAGGATAAAAGAGGAAAGCATTATGGATAAGCTTCTGACCTCCTTTGATGCTGGCTGGCCCCATCGGTGTTAACCACCCTTACTTCCCAAATGCACTTCTCTGAATGTCCAGTGGACTCCTGAGGGTGTCCCACAGCACAGGATTAGAGCTGTCCCCAGTCAGGAAGCAAAGGGATGCTCCATGGCCCAGACAAAGCACTGTACAGTTTCACAGGAATAAAGCTGGTGAAGCCCTGGCTGAGGTAAGAAGAGAGAAAGCCAAGAGGATGTGAGGAGGTTCTGATTCATAGCCATTGATATAAATGTCAGCACCAGTGGCAGCAGGTAAGAGAGTTCATGAGCCATTTGCTTAAAATGCAAATGTTACGAGGTAAAAGTGTATTTCCACATCTGGGTAGAAATGTAGATCTACAGCGATCTCAATCCTGAGAGTGTACATACGTGACTAAATATAGTGATAACACAAATAGTGATTCCAATATAAGCTGGTTTAGAAACACAGTTTATAGACACTTCCTAAGTTTGATTAGTCAAATCCCAACAAATGCAAGACCACCCAACTGTCTCTGCCATTTTGTGCTTTCTCAAAATGTGAATCTAATGTGCGATGGTTCAAAGAAATTTTTATCCCCTTTAACATTTTATTTCTTATACAAGTAATACTGTAATGACATTAGTGAGATTTCACATGGCTCAGAAATTGAATCATAGTAACCTATCTCCTAAATGGTTATATATATCCTTCTAGCACTTAACCCTATGCTTGTAATGTGGACAAAATTGCAGTCAGACCAAGTATTCTCTTTATATTCTGTTTTAACATTTTCTTGTTGTTCTGCAGTGGTCGTTATTATGATTTTTAACCTGAACATTTTATTATATCAAATTGAACTATCATGTATCTGGCTATTCTTCTACCATTGTACACTTAGTATGTTTCAAAATATAATCCATATTTAGGCCCAAAATATGTTGTAGTGAATGTTTTCATAGCCATAATCTTTTCCTTCTTTTGCATTACTTCTGTAGATAAATGTCTGGATTTTAGACAACTACATTTAAAAAGTGGGCATATTTATTCTTAGGATATATTGTCTAAAAGGCCTGTATTGAATGGAGCACTGGGTGTTATATGCAAACAATGAATCATGGAACACTACACCAAAAATAAATAAATAAATAAAAATAAAAATAAAAATAAAAAAAGGCCTGTATAAATTGTTCTTAGCACATTCTCATGAGCATTAGGAGTTACATCATTATACTCATTAGCATTAAGAATTTTTTAAAAATTATTGTCAAATTAATAGTTGATAAGATTTCTTGACATACCTTGTGGCTTTACAGTTTACTCTTTGTTATTACCAGAATTTTTTCATTTGACTTTTTTCTGGGTGTTAATTTTTTTTTTTTTTAAAGATTTTATTTATTTATTTGACAGAGAGATAGCGAAAGCAGGAACACAAGCAGGGGGAGTGGGAGAGGGAGAAGCAGGCTTCCCGCCGAGCAGGGAGCCCAATGTGGGACTCGATCCCAGGACCCTGGGATCATGACCTGAGCTGAAGGCAGACGCTTAATGACTGAGCCACCCAGGTGCCCCCTGGGTGTTAATTTTTTAATGCTACAAATAACAAACTGAGTGACTTGAAACATTATAGTTTTATTATCTTATAAATTCTCTTGATCAGGAGTCTGGGTATTGGTTAGGTGGATTTTGCTACCTCATGTCTCACCAGGCTGAAATCAAGCTGTTAAGCAAGGTTGCAGTTTCATCTGAGACTTGGGGTGTTCTCTTCTAAGCTCAGTTCTTGGCAGAAATCAGTCCCTAATTGCTATGTGACTGAGGTCCCTGTTTTCTTGTTATCACCTCCTAGGGACCACAGATCGCCCACCCACTCATAGGCCCTCTCACAACATGACAAAGTACTTCATCTTTCAGACCAGTGGAAGAGCATCTCTCTGACAGTGCCGTTTTTAAAGAGCTCATCTGATTAGGTCAGGCCCACCGAGTGTATTATCCCTTTTGATCACCTCAAAATCAACTGATAACTAATCACAGGAGTGATATCTAATCATATTCACAGTCCTGCCCACACTCAGAGGAGGGTATTCTACAGGCTGCGTACACCGGGGGGTAGAAATCCTGGAGCCATCTTAGCTTTCTGCCTCCTACGTTGAGCTAAAGTTAGAACTTAAGATTCTATATTGAACAGACAGAAAATTAGGTATTGAACAGGTCAGGAGACCTGTTGAGTGATGAAATGGAAGACAAACCATAATCATATAAGAAATAAGGAAGTAAACATTTTAACCTCAGTTACATGACGGTAAGGATAATTGCCTTATTTTTTCACATGGATTTGAAATGTCCTCGTGTTAAAAGTTGTCAAAGAACTATCCATTTTCATGTCATGGGAAAACCATATTGATTATAGACATGTCAGTCCAGGTAATTACTTTAAAATACAATTTAAGCTATAGGCATAATAGCGACATAATAAAAACTAGAGAGAAATGAGAAAAGAAAAAAAAAATGAATTACTCATGATGTCAAACCCGAGCCTCTCCATGTATCTCACTGATCTCCCTAATTCTTGCCTGGATGGCTTGCTCGTGATGTTCATCCTTACCTGCTTCCCTGCCCTTCCTCTGCTGTTCTCTGTCAGACCCCAGATAGTGCATTCGCTTGCTTTTTCTCTAATTACACCCCTTTGACTCCAGCTCATCATCCATATCAATTCCTGCCATCTGCTGTCATGCTGAGTGCATACGGAGTCCGGCCTGACTTCTTCCCATTACCTTGTGCCATTTCACAGGATTTTCAGTATGGCTTTATGTATGAATACCTCTAGGTCGTGTCCACTGAGCTTCCAAATTGGTATTGAAAAAACTGCACATCACTTTTCCCTTGAGAATTAGCTGAAGTGGACACAGGTCTTGGTAGTCTCTGGTACAACTTGGAGATTTTCTGTTGGTCTGCAAGGTCAGGTTTCTATATTGTCATTTCTGTATTTCTTGGAAGGCTGAAATCACAAATACTGAGAGCATTTATCTGATGTTTAATATGTCTCAAGCACTGTACTATATGCTTTATATACACTACTTCTTGTATCAGCTCAGTCAATGAGAAAACCATTATCACCACTGCTCTAGATTGAATGTTTGTGTCCCCCTAAAATCCATATGTTAAAATCCTAACTCCCAATGTGATGGTATTAACCGGTGAGGTATTTGATAGGTGATTAGGGTGTGAGCATAGAGCACTCATGAATGGCTTGTGCCCCACCCACTTTTGACAAGTGAGGATGTGGTGAAGAGTGAACCAGGAAGTAAGTTGGCACCAGACACTGAATCTGCCAGCATCCTGGCCTCCAGAATTGCAAAGCAAATTTCTGTTGTTTATAAACCACCCAGTCTTTGGTATTCTGTGATAACAGCTCCAACAGACTAAGACATACTCATTAAGGATGAAGAAAGTGAAGCTCAGAGGTGAGGTCACCCATTTAGTAAGTGGTAGGGCTGGGATTTGAACTCAGGGAGACTGCATCCTACGTTGGCATTCTAGATCTGACAGGGCTTGGCAGTGGGTTGACTGATCACACAGTGTCATTTTCTTCAAAGACAGCAGTCTAGGAGAGCAAGGAGAGAGTGGATAATAGGATTTCTCTCACTTAATAGTCTGATTCCCTGCCAGGGTTCCACTGACTGTAGGTGCCTCTCCTACAGAAAGTTATGATTTATTCTCTAAGCTACGATCTCATAAATGTTTTCTCCGTATTTATGTCATGTTCAGTTAATCAACAGTGTATTAAAATCTCTATTACTGCTACCTCAATTTTTTTCCCCTAGAATCATTGCTCCTATCTTGGAAATTTTCCAACTTTATACCAAAATTTAATGAGAGTATAAAGAGACATTCTTTCTATTCTTTTTCACTTTATTAGATCACCTTTTTCTAATTTAGTTCTGTTTGAGATCTCAAAGACCTATCATTCACACAAAGGAAAATGTATACTTTTAAAAAAATTAATGCATGATTTTCCACTATTCTTTGGTAAAATGGCTCTTGATTTTTCTCCTCCCATGTTCTTTTACTTTTCCACATATAGGCTTGTTTTTTCTTTTTAATTTGCAAACCCAAGTGAGTGAGTGGAAATTATGTCTCCGCTCCTCTAAATAGAATAACTTTTGCCCATCCCAAATATTAAAAATAAAAGTGATAAACTCTAAACTTTAATTTTTGTCACATCACTGCAAATTTATTTTTAAAATTCTCAAGGGAAAAGATTATAAATTATCGAATTATTTTAAAGTTAGCCTCTTAACCTTTCAGTAAATAATGATAGAAGAAATATACATGACTTGAACTAATTTACCCTCAGTTTGATTTTTGTTTGTTTTTAGAATACTTGGATTGAATTAGTTGAGTCTAGGAAATGGACCGTGCTTCACTTCCTATCCTAAGGATTTACAGTTCTTACAGATTCATGAGATTGGAGTTGAAAAGACAGAAATAACGTCATACTCCAAAGTTAGCATTAAAATATTCCTGAAAATAGACATGAGATCTACATACGAAATGAATAAAATATTTATTCTCCAAAAAAAAATACTTAGATTGAAATAGCATACCACATATCTATTTAAGGTAATGTGATTATTACAAAATTCAGAGGACTATTTTGTGATTCACCTTAATTTGAACTGCTATTTAAAGGTTAATTTTCTCAGCTGCATTTTAGATCATTCCTACTCATTTATACATGTAGTTAGTGGAAACTGAGTAAATAAATGAATAAGTAAATGATTTAATAAATGCAAGATTGGAGATAATACCTTTATTTTAGAATTCTTCTTGAGATACCTGGCTTATCTCCTTTGCTAGAATAGTTGGTTTTGAAAGTAGATACTAACCTAATCCACTCACATTTCCCTCAGAGGTCTAAATTGGAACATAGTTTAAGGGCTTTGTTAATATTTAAACTAAAAAAATTTTTTTAAAAAGAAATTAAACTGGGCGCCTGGGTGGCTCAGTTGGTTAAGCGACTGCCTTCGGCTCAGGTCATGATCCTGGAGTCCCTGGATCGAGTCCCACATCGGGCTCCCTGCTCGGCAGGGAGTCTGCTTCTCCCTCTGACCCTCCCCCCTCTCATGTGTTCTCTCTCATTCTCTCTCTCTCTCAAATAAATAAATAAAATCTTTTAAAAAAAAAAGAAATTAAACTGAGTAAATTTTAAAGATCTTACTAGCTGTGTTCAGTGACTTAGGAATCAGACAAAACCCAATCTAACAGATGGAAAGGAGCTCCAAGGAGCAATACAAGATGAAAAACTTCTATAGGCAGAAAGGAATGAGAACAAGGAAGTCCCACGATGGCTGGGGGAGGGACAGAAGGAGAAGCAGACTCCCTGCTGAGTGGGGAGCCACACATGTTGCTCGATCCCAGGGTCCTGGGATCTCAACCTGAGCCAAAGGCAGATGCCAAACCGAGTCACCCAGGCACCCCTCCTGTGTAGAACTACTGATAGTTCTTCTCCAGTTTTGAAAATTTCTCCTGTGTTGTCTTGTCCCTGTACTCTCCCTGGTCTGAATCTTAGCTGTATTTTTCTTGACTTTTGACTCTCTTCTGCAATCTTCCCCTCTTGGCCAAATAACTGTTAACAATGTCCCAAGCTCTTTTTGATTTCTACTTTGGATCCTCAGACAATCTCATTTGCATCCGCAGTTTCTATTTCTCTCTATTTCTTGATGCTTCACAAAAATACCTGTCTCTGATCTGGACTGCTCCTCAAAGTCATCATGTTCAACACCATTTTCCTGTACTCCTCCTTCCTTCCCCACACTTGGTGCTCTTGACCATTCCCTATCTTGGTAACTCACCACTATCCCTAACATTTTCTCTCCCTAACTGTCCACCATGTCTCATAGTGATGAATTAATCATGACGTCTGTTGCAGTGGCCTCCAGAATACATTATAAGTCTGTCTGCCATTTTATTCTCCATCTCTGTAGTCCTAGGTTAGGTTATTATCTCCTTTTGGAGCATTTTGAATAGCTTCTCACAGATCTGTACAAGTCCAGTCTTCTTTTAGTCATTTTTCCACAGCATGGCCAAGGTGAACTTTTCTAATTGTTAATCTTATCACACCGTCTCATTTCTGAACACTCCTCTTAGCCCAGAATAGTTCCCTTCCTCCCTTCATCTCATTACTACATCCTCATTCCTGGGTCAAGTTTATTTACTCAGAAGAGAACTTGCCCCATCTGAGTAGATCACTATTTGCATGTTATGTGCTAATGAGATCACATTCACTGCTTTCATAACATACATTGCATTTTATACTCACTATGTTATTAATTTGTGTAATGGCTTTCTCCCTCCCAGAGTAGGAATTTGATGAAGGCAGAACAAGTGCTTGTTTTTGCTCACGATTATAGACCCCTAATTTGACTTAATGCCTATGCTGTAGCCGGTGAGTGACACATATTTACTGAGTAAATAAATGAATAAGAAAATGATTTAACAAATGCAAGAGATAATACCTTTATTACAGAATTCCTCTTGAGATACCTGGCTTATCTCCCTTACTAGAATAGTTGGTTTTGAAAGTAGACACTAATCTAATCCACTCACATTTCCCTCAAAGGTCTAAGTTAGAACACAGTTTAAGTGCTTCGTTAACATTTAAACTAAAAAAATATATAAGTGGAAATAAAAATTTAAATCCGTGTTTCCTTTTTGATGTTTTAAGCAATGTTTCCCCTACTACCTAATCATAGCAATCACAAATTCATGGATGTTCTTCAGCAGAATCAGAGTGGGAACCTCAAATACACATTTTTAAACAGTCCTCTCTGGTGTTAGCAAGACTAGTTTGAGAAATACCAACTTAATATCATTAATGTATTTATATTTATAATAGACATAGTAATGAGCAAAAAATGACATCATTCACACACGTCCAAAAAAAATACATTCTTCTATTTTTCTTACCTTCTTTTTTTCCAACCATACATTCATACTGATGTATTCCAAAATCAAAATCAAGTTTATTTACAGCAGGCTTGCAAATTGTGTCGTCTTTTTCCTGAATCATAAGTACACTTGGGATTTCCTGTATCAATTTTTTGCTAAAGGAAGAAACATGTTTGTCTTCCTGTGTGATAAAGGAATTGTTACTTATGTCTTCAGGTTGGGGATATGCTACTTAAGATTGGCTGCTGATAGTGTGGTTGTACTTAATGTATAATTTATTTTGCTCTGCAGTGGTGCACTTAGTCTCATACATCTTTTGTATATTCTTTTGGGAAATCTCAACCTAAGTGCTAACGTTTTTCTAGGTTCAACTGTGTGGGTTAAATTGTCTGGAAAATAGCTAAGCTGAGAAAGTCATGTTAGGATTATTACAACAGCATTTTAGTGAAAAATTAGAGTGTCAAGGAAGAGTTGTACTGAGATGAATGACCTCATATTGATTTTATACAAAGGGGCAAGGGGTTTCCTAGGGAAAGAGAGAAAGGATCTTGTTTCTGTCTCAGCATTTTAAAATGATAATAAATTAGATTAATGACATTCTAATGGTTTCAGTTTTAGAAAAGTAAGATTTCTGCTAGAGTTGGATCTGAGTTTCTGAATTAGGATTTCATAACTTAAAGATGGCTGTTCAATGTAGTTCAGAGTCAGGATGAAAGTCAAAGCCCTGGAGAACCACAAAGGCCTCCCCTTATTCACAGCTTTTTGTTTTTTTAAAGAAAATTGCCACACAAAATAGTATCTATGATCCTTTCTGTTAAAAAAAAAAAAAAAAAAAAAGGCCGTGCTGACTCCCAGCACAAAAGCATTACCTACAAGATGGCCACACCATGCCCAGGACATGGCTCCTTGTCTTGCTACCTGGACTTGGTCAGTTATTAAAACTGCTTTTTACTGTGCTGCAATCTGTTTCCCATGTGTGTGGTCTAAAGGAATACAAAATAGGGCCCTTATTTCACTGAAATTTAGTTTGTGGCCATGTCACCTTATGCTGACCAAAACTGAAAACCATGAAGTAAGTAGAAAAGACCTTTGCCCAAAAAACCTGTCACAAAATCCATGCAATAATGTTATTGCTGTGAATTTATTATCTAATATTGCCCAGACTGTATTTCCCAGAACTACCTGCAACAATAGGGGTTCCAAAAAGGAAGCTTTATACTGTGTCTCCTCAAAAAAACACAGCATTAAAGAAATGTTGAACTTTATTTAACCTATGTTAAAAATTTGTCTGAGAAAGCTCACCCCTCAATCCTTACTTTTACTGATGTTGTCCTATGTGGGAAACAGTTCTATGAATTTGAAAGTATATTGGTAACAGAGACCTCATATTAAACTTGAATGATTTCACAGAAATTTTCAAAGTGCCAATTTGCAGTAGTTGAAAAATTTAATAAATGAATGGGTTAGTGGATGGATGGATAGATGGAAGGATGAGCAAGTAAATAAATTAATAAAAACTCTTAAGCCTAATACAATGAATGTAACATAGATATAGTAAAGATGAAATCAAGTTTGCTAAACTCAGATGCTACCAGTAAAATGAACCAATATTTGCAATCTATCTATCTATCTATCTATATATTTATATATCCTCTAATATCCTTTTTAATCAATGTATTAACCTTTTAGAGGACATTTCTTCCAAATCTCTTCCTTTTTTACCTCCACTTTCCTTCATTCCCTTCCTCCTACCCAACCAGGTTCTCTGTTATACCAAGAACCCTCTTCATATTTCTGTATACGACATTATAATTGCATGTTAATATTTCTGCTCCCTCCGTTAATAACCAATAATCTCTAACATGGAGCAGGCATTCTTCTAAACACTCCACACATATTACCTCATTTAGTCCTGGACTCTGACCTGTAGCTGTTGTTACTCTAATTTTATGAATGTGGATACTGAGGAGTTAAGGACCTTGCTCCAGGTTGGCAGCTAATCAGTGAGAGTTGTTATCAGCCCAGATGTCTAACTAAAGGACCCTTACTTGGCACTGCTCTTTTCTGTTTATGTTATCTCCACACTAAAGAGGAGGTTTCTCTTGCCTCTTTGTCTTTAAAGCCAAGAGCACTTTTGCCAGATCACTCATATTAGCTCCTCACATGTATAAGTTCTTATGACAATGAATAAAATAAAACCCACATGCCTAAAACGAAACTAAGGCTATTGTTGTATTACAATATAGTAATTATTGTTCATCATAATGATGATGGGACATTAAAGAAAGAAGAAAATATGTTGAATATATCCTATCTCAGAAGATAGAGTAGTCTCTAGTACAGTTGAATAATTCATTATGGTTTAAGATACCGGGGTTTGAAAGGAGCAGATACTCTAGTAGTTTGAAAACACCCTATTTAGTAAGAAATCTCCCATTAGACAGATGATAATGTCCTTTGAGTTCCAGATGGCACAGTTTTATCATATTCTGCTTATACAACTTGTGTATCAAAACAGAGCTTTTTTTGTTTAAAATTCATACTCAGCTATACTATGCTTGCTCCCCTTGTTGGAATAGTAATAAAATATGGCACCAGATGAGTTACTTGATGAAGCAATTTAAAACTGCAACATGTTTCCAATACAGTCCTAACATCCGGAGTCAGCTGATGGTTACAGATTAATGTCACAATTAGTATGTGGGTGTATGATATGCCAATCTCCTGGGTTTGGAGCACGTGTAAAATGCTATGGGCTCAGCTGGGCGTTGTGTTGGCTTTGCTCACAAAGGTAATATAAACAGACATCTTCTGGGCTTCTGCTGAGATGGGGTTTCAAGATGGGCCTCTCCTGAAGTAAGACTTGATTTGACTTCAAGGAGAAAAAAGAATTCCAACGTGAAAATATTTTTTTCAGAAGGCAAATATCACAACTCCTTTTATAGACAATTAAATGATCATCAGGAAGTCAAATTGTGTACATTCACCATTCACACTGTGGGAGTTTAATAGATGGCAAAGCTGTTGTAGTTTGGTCATTATGCATGAGAGAAAATCTGCCCCTTCAAATGTCTTTAAAAATTGAAACTTGGGCGCCTGGGTGGCTCAGTTGGTTAAGCGACTGCCTTCGGCTCAGGTCATGATCCCGGAGTCCCGGGATCGAGTCCCACATCGGGCTCCCAGCTCGGCGGAGAGCCTTCTTCTCCCTCTGACCCTATCCCCTCTCATGCTGTTTCTCTTTCTCTCTCTCTCTCTCAAATAAATAAATAAATAAAATCTAAAAAAAAAATTGAAACTTATGCTGGTTATATTTTTAGAATCGAAACACAACTGAGAGAGAGCACAGAGTACATGCACAGTAAATTCCTTGAATCTTTCTTTAAAGCTTTTTATTGACTTTTTTTTAGATTCAACTTTTGACTTTTTTAAAATTCAATTTTATTGAATTTTTTTAAAAAGCCCTGGAAATTGAATAAAACATTTACAACCCTTAACTGGTTGGACTTTAGCTGCTGATTTAAAGGACTAAGCAACTGGCAGGTTTCATTAGTTTAAAAGACACTTTTTAAACTGTGTTTAGCGAAGGTGTTTTAGGTCTTCCTGAAGCATGAGATGATTTAGGCAATTATATTTAGCAACTTGCCTGCATACTTTATAGCAAGGAGATAAAATTACTGAAACTTGCTAGATTTGGTGAGTTTATAAATTTAAGGGATGGCAGTAAAAGAAATCAAAAATCTCATGATTAAACACCCTCTAATGGAAATGATGAAATTCCCAAATCTATATCAAAGATCATGATCGCTAAACTTCATTGAGAAAAAGTATTGATTTTCAACTGAAATCTACCCCGAACAACTAAATATATTCATGTACATCTCAGTGAAGGAATTTTTTTTTTTACATAAAAACATGTTAAAATGTGAGAAACTTAAAAGAAAAAATATATTTGGATTATAGAAAATATAGAAGTAAGCGTTTCATTATTACCTACTCATGTTTATAGGCATTGAAAGGTAATTTATTCATTAACTTTACAAGTTATATTGTAAATTTTGAGATGTAAGCATTTTCCAAAGCTCTGTGATAGAACTTTGATTGCGCTCTTGATATGATTTGCGCTCTTTTGGAAAGTTACAGATGGGGTCATTTCTACTACAGTTGCTATTAGTGTTAAAAGTGACTGATACTTTGGTAAAAATCTGATTTATGTTTGTAAAGCAGTTGGATACATATGCAGTTCAAAGTCTGTCCTGTTTTTAAGAACAGAATTGCTTTTGCAAGGCTTAAAGACAGTGTTTTTTTCTTTTTTTTATAAAAAGAACATAAAAATATTAGTAAATCTGAACAGGTTAACATCTATCATAAAGCATAAAAAGCTATGAAATGTCTAAAGATTCTAAAGGTTGGTTCCTTTATTATTGTGTTTTGCTGTTCTAAGGACAGTGCTTCATGTGACAATTCTATCTTTATAAGCTGGTAGAAAAGAGAAATGCTCACATTTTAAGGTTTGTTTTTCATGTAATGGATGAATTATTACAGGCTTTTGTGATATGCTGCTATTCATTATCCAAAGCCTCAAAAAAAAAAAATCTGTTTGATGTACATGTCTGCTCTGGATCAGCAGTCTCATTTCAAGCCTTCTGAGTTATGCTAGACAGGTTTCTTTTTATGAAGGGACCAGTGTGGCAGCAAAGGCAAGAGTGGTGTTGCTTTCTTTTCAAATGTCTTTAGGATGATACTGTTATTTCTTAGAATAGTGATGGGTTTGACTTCCTCTCTAGAAGCTTGTGTAATTCATATTGCTACTAAGAAGCCATGGTAAATAGCTTTGAGAAAACAGAGATTGCTAAATATTCCTGTAGCCTCCTTTGGAATATAAAATAGAGAGGTAAAGAATGGCTGATTGGAAACTTTACTAAATGCATTCAAGATTTTTTTTTAGGTTTGAATTGGGTAGAAAATAGGTTTTTTTTTTGGTCATGATACATGACTTTCTTTAGACACTTTTATTATCCCTTGCTACTGCATCAAGAACATTGACAGAGCTGTGAACCTTAAAACACATGGACACAAATCAGATGGTGTAAATGATGGGGTTTTGGAATAAAGGTGAAGTTCAGTGGGGTGAGGTCCGGAGCTGACGACCAAGAAAGAATTCTTGAGGCATCTTTGGTGCAAAATGGTGGTTTATTAAAGCACGCGGACAGGACCCTTGGGCAGAAAAAGGTGCTGACCCGAGGTTGTGAAAGGTGGCTGATTATATACTATGGGGTTGGGGGAGGCAAGGAAAAAGGAGGTTTTGAAAGAACTTTCCTGTATTAAAGAAGACACACAGGACACCAGAGGCTTTGCTATTTGTCAAGTTAAGGTTGTTTTTCCCTCTAGTAAGACCTTAACAGTAAGATAGTTGGGAGCTTCCTGGAGGAATGTTGCATTCCTCCTATCACACGTCCTTATCAATGGGCTATAGATTTACAAGAAATTCAATTTTATTTACATTTCCTTCTGCCTCAGCCTCCCTCAATTTTATGGAGGGGAGGGTGATATTAGGGCTTCAGGAAACTGAGTTATGGGTCTCTGGAAGTTAGGCTATTGATAAGAAAGCTTCTTCCTTGTAAATCACTAGGACATTTGTAAACTGAGGGAGACTCAGGTCTTGCAGGATTGTGATCTCTACAAGTTAACTACTTGTTTTTCCTTTAGGGCAGCCAGCAGTGCCTGAGGAATGTCACACATATCCCAAGGCGGTGGAGGGGGTGGGCGGGTTGGTTTACAGGGTGTCAGCTTCAGCTTTGTCCTCAGCTTGCCTTCTGTTCCCTCATCATAAACAGAGCCTACATATAACTATGCTTATCTTAAAGTGGATTATGTACTCTTCACAAGGACTGACACGGATTTACTTGACTTCATTATCATGATAAGGTTTACAAAGGAGACATAAGGTGGTCAGGGAGCACAAAGGACAGACAGGTAGCCAAGACCTGGGAGGTAAGGAGAGAATGTCTGAAAAAAAGTAAAAACTTAAAGATTGAGTTAATCAGTCAACAAATGGGGAGAAGGAGGAATATTCTAGGAAGGAGCACATTTGCCAGTGGATTTAGATTGAAGAATGGTAAAAGATTGAACTAGAGAGGGGAAAAGGTATTGGGGCATAGAGGACATTTAAGCATCATGGCAGTTGGACTTGATTCTGTAATAGTGGAGAACCAGGGAAGCACTTGAAGCTCTACATGAAGTTGTTTTGCAATTTAAAACGAGCACCATCATCTTGTCAGTTGGTTGGAAAATAGATTGGAAGTGGTGAGAACAGATGCAGTGTAGACAGTTTAAGGCGCTGTCCCAGAAATTTCTGCAAGAGAGAGACTTGAATTCAACAAGGAATAATGATGATGGAAAATGCAGGCAATTAAAGAAATACTTAGCATGCAGAATCACTAGAACTTGTGAGTAATTAGAGTTGGGTATCAGATGAGGGGGGAAAAAAGGCAAAACCTAAAGTTGGCATTGAACAACTGAGAGACATCATAGGAGGAGGGATAGATTCAGTGAGTTTAAATTTAATTAAACTCATTAAATCATGACTTTAATTTTTGAGTGTTGAGTTTTATTTGTATATGTCTCAAGAGGCAGTTAAGGTATACATCTAGAGATCAGAAGACTGATCTTACCTACAAAAGAATGAAGTCATAAAAAGTACTTAAGATTCCTAATAGAGAATGTGTAGAGTAGTAAAAGATGGTCTAGATACATATTTTTAGTAATACTAATATTTATAGGATGGCCAGAGGAGTTGGAGGAGAAGACACTAGATAGGAGGAAAATCGGGAAAGTATTGTATTCCAAAGGCAAAGAGAATAGAAGCTTTCCAGGAGAAATCAGTGAACAACCATTGATTCATCCATTAATTCACAAATACTCAATAAATTTCTACTTTGCATCAAGCACAATTGTGGAAAACCCCTATAAGGGCTCTGCCCTCAGGGAGCTTACAGAAAGGTGGGAAAATAAATGTAAATTAAATAATCACAAACATTTCATTGTAAATTGCAATTAGTCAAAAAGAGTAAAATTATCATAAAGAACTCTAAAAAATATAAAGCAGTTGAACTTCTGTAAGTTTTGGGAGCCCCTGTCTGAAGAGGTAAACTCTGATTTAAGATTTAAGGAGGAGCTAACAAGGCATGAAGTGGGAGGGGGCAGTTCTGGCAATGAAATAGCAAACATTATGCACCTACTATGTGAGGGACTTGGCCATGTACCCTGAGCTCTACGAGTTAACTTGAAACTCTTAGCGTGAGAATGATCTCAGCTTCCAGGAATTTTTAAAAAATGAATTATTACTTTTAGGGAACCAACCATGCAAGGATGGTGGTCCTAGACCAACAGGGATGTTGGAGTTTGGTACATTTCGATTTTAGGCTGAGAGGATATTAATTATGGGAAATATGAACTTAATAATTTATTAAATATTTATTCCATTACATATAATATGTGTGAGGTACTATGGGGAAGAATTTTAAATCAACTTTATTATAATTTGAGGGACAACATATATTCACCCATTTTAAGTGCATAAGTCAAAAATTTGGTAATTTTACTAAGTTGTCACATTATCTTTAATGAAATTTTTATACCTTAATTGATGTGGTTTTCCTCCCTTGGATGGCAAAAGCCTCTACCAGGCTTAACGATGAAATCTTGCCTTGTCAAGCCTTTACTAGGGCCAGTGTTAGATGCTTGATTGTTCTACTCAGCAATAAATAACATTTCTAAGCCCTCAACTTAAAACTGAAAAGTAAAGGAGATCACAAATTTTAAACATTAAGTCACATATTGTTAACCAAAAAATAATCCATTTTTCTTCCTATTTCTATTTTCTTTAAGTAAATCAAACAAGAATGTTCAATAAATATTGATGACAGTGAAAAAAAATAATAATTCAAACAAGAAAGAAAATATAGCCACCTTGTAAAATTAGGAATTGTTCAAGTTTCCATAGGGAGAGAGTTCATCCTAGAACTGATACTTAGGTTCAAGTTCTCAAGCACAGCGCAGAGTTCCCTAAAGTTACCATGTCACCTGTTCCAGAGACAAGATACAGTTCAGGAGAACTTTTTACCACAGATTCACAATGAAACACCTGACAAGTAATTTGCTGTTGGAATCTCTGACTTTAATGGAGCCTTCTAAGCATGGTGGTCCAGAATAGAACTGCCCAGATACCTACATTACTGTTTCATAGAAAAATAGTACTTCTTTTTTTATATTTAGAAAAGGAATAGACGTTTGTGTCTGTTTTGGGGTGACGTATATGGTAGACATAGAGAGAGAGAGTTCCTCACATGAACTGAGATCAAGAGTCGGAGGCTCAACTGACTCAACAGAGGCTCGGCTCGGACTCAACTGACTCAGTCGGAGGCTCAACAGTCACCCACACGCTCCAGATTATATATATACTTTTTATAATAAAATTCTCTGCCTTTTGTTTCAAGAGGTGGGGGTGACAATTCTCCACCACTACAGCTATCACTGGGGGGCACACCATATACGTGAATAAAAAATGTGAAGTGATTATTTCTTGAATGTAATAGAGACCAACTAAAGATTTGTAGACTCACTATGATGAATTAACTTGACTTTATGAGGGAAATAAAATTGTTTCTTTTGTTGGAAAACTATCTCACATAATTTGTGCTATTGCAGGCGTATCTCAGAGATATTGCAGGTTTGGTTACAGACCACCACAATAAAGTGAATATCATACTAAAGTGAGTCCAGTGAACTTTTTGGTTTCCCAGTGCATGTAAGTTAGGTTTACACTATTCCGTAGTCTATTAAATGTGCAATAGCATTATGTCTAGAAACAATGTACAAACCTTAATTTAAAAATACTTTATTGCTTAAAAATGCTAGCCATCATTTGAGCTTGCAGCGAGTTGTAATCTTTTTATTGGTAGAGGGTCTTGCCTTGATGTTGATGGCTGCTGATTGATCAGGGTGGTGGTTGCTAAAGGTTGGGATGGCTGTGGTAACTTCTTAAAATAAGACAACAATAAATTTTTCCTCATCTATTGATTCTTCCTTTCACAAATAATTTCTCTGTAGCATGCAGTGCTGTTTGATAGCATTTGACCCACATTAGAACTTTTCTCAAATTTGGGTTCAATCCTCTCAAACCCTGCTGCTGCTTTATCAGCTAAGTTCCTGGAATATTCTAACTCCTTTGTGGTCATTTCAACAATCTTCACAGCATCTTCACCAGGATTAAGTTCCATCTCAAGAAACTACTTTCTTTCCTGACACGTAAGAAGCAACTCCTCATTCATTCAAGACTTCTCATGGATTACGGCCATTCAGTCACATCTCTAGGCTCCACCTCTAATTCTAATTCTTGTGCTGTTTCCACCCCATCTGTAGTTATTTTCTCCACTGAATTCTCGAACCCCTCAAATTCCTCCATGAGAATTGTAATTAACTTCTTCCAAACTCCTGTTCAGTTTGATATTCGACCTCTTCCCATGAATCACAAATGCTCTTTATGGTATCTAGAATGGTGAATCCTTTCCAGAAGGTCTTGATTTTGCCCAGATCCATCAGAGGAATCACTATCTATGGCAGCTAGAGCCTTATGAACTGCCTCTTCAGTAATAAGACTTGGAAGTAGAAGTAACTCCTTGATCTATGGGCTATAGAAAGGACATTGTGTTAACAGACATGAAAACATTAATCTTGGGGTACATCTCCATCAGAGCTCTTAGATGACCAGGTGCATTGTCAATGAGCAATGTTATTTTGAAGGGATTTTTTTTTTTTTTTTCCTGAGCAGTGGTTCTCAACAGTGGGCTTCAAACATGGTAAACACGTTGTAAACAGATGTGCAGCTGTCATCCAAGCTTTGTCGTTCCACTGATGGAGCACAAGCAGAGTAGATTTAGCGTAATTCTTACGGGCCCTAGGATTTTCAGACTGGCCGATGAGCACTGCCTTCAAATAAAAGTCATCAGCCGCTTTGGCCCCTAATAAGAGAGTCAGCCAGGCATTGACTTCTCTTCTCTAGCTATGAAAGTCCTGGATGGCATCTTCCAAAATAAAGCAGTTTTCTCTACATCAAAAATCTGTTGTTTCGTGTACCCGCTTTCCTGAATTAGGTCTTCTGGTGAACTTGCTATAGCTTCTCCAATAGCACTTGGTGCTTCACTTTGTACTTTTATGTTATGGAGACAGCTTCCTTCTTTGAATCTTTTTTTTTTTTTTTAAGATTTTATTTATTTATTCATGAGAGACAGAAACAGAGGGAGAAGCAGGCTCCCAAGGAGCAGGAAGCCCAATGCGGGACTCGATCCCAGGACCCCGGGATCATGACCTGAGCCGAAGGCAGACGCTCAACCATCTGAGCCACCCAGGTGCCCTCCTTCTTTGAATCTTAATAACCAACCTCTGCTAGCTTCAAATTTTTGTTATGCAGCTTCCTTCCCTCACTCAGCTCACATAAAATTAAAGAGAGTCAGGGTCTTGCTCTGGATTAGGCTTTGGTTTAAGAGAATGTTGTGGCTGGTTTGACCTCCTATCCAGACCACTAAAATTTTCTCCATATTAGCAATAAGGCTATTTCACTTTCTTGTCTTTCATGTGTTCACTGGAGTAGCACTTCTGATATCCTTCAAGAGCTTATCTTTTACTTTCACAACTTGGCTAACCATTTGGTGCAAGAGGCCTAGCTTTTGGCTTATCTCCACTTTGGACATGCCTTCCTCACTAAGCTTAATCATTTCTAGCTTTTGATTTAAAGTGAGAGATGTGCAGCTCTTTAACTTGAACATTTAGAGGTCATCGTGATGTGGGAAACAAAGGCAGAAGAAAAATTATTAAATTTCCTTACTACTTACAGCCCACTGACAAGTCCTTGAAAGAAAAGGCAGAGTGACATTCTTCTAGGGACTCAGCTGCCTCGATGTTAAGACTGTGCTAAGGGCAAAAGGCAATCTTAGCCCAACCCTCCAGGATCCTGTAAATCAACTTTAACTTATAAAAATTCCTTTGGAAACTTTATCTCTGCCCCCAAGATATATGTTGGCAATCATCCCCCAAGCATATGACCCACTGAGACACATCGGAAGGGTCTCATGACTAAGGTTTTATTAGACGGTAATAAATGACCTTTTCCTAAGAATAGCTAGCCCCCTTAAGGTCCTGGAATCCTTGCTTCCAAAATTCCTTCGAGACTTACCCTATCCCTAACTCCTCCTGCCCAACTTGAAAGTATATGATGGGCCATTCCTCCTGACCCCCGTGCAGCTCCTTCTGCCCAAGGGTCCTGTCCCCGTGCTCTAATAAAACCACTTTTTTTTTTTTTTTTGCACCGAAGACATCTCAAG
Source organism: Mirounga angustirostris (assembly GCF_029215605.1). NCBI lineage: Eukaryota > Metazoa > Chordata > Mammalia > Carnivora > Phocidae > Mirounga > Mirounga angustirostris. Next base: position 81,973,616 of record NW_026991720.1, on the reverse strand, counting down.
AATGCTTTCTTGGCTATCGGCTTCGAACCCTAAGGTCTTTCCTACATCAGTTGTAGGGTGGATAAGCTGCCTAATTTCAATATTATTGTGTCTCAGAGAATAGGGAGGTCCAAGGAGAAGGAGAGAGAGATGAGGGGGAATGGCTGGTGGGCAGAGTAGTCAGTCACAGATCACCACAACAAATATAATAATGAAAAAGTTTGAAATATTGCCAGAATTACCAAAATATAAAGAGACAAAGTGAACAAATGCTGTCAGAAAAGTGGCCCCGACAGACTTGCTGGAGACAGGGTCAAACCTTGAGAAACCTTCAAACTGTAAGCAAAAGATACTGCAAAGCACAGTAAAGCAAAGTGCGATAAAACAAGATACACCAGCATATAAATGTACACTTCTACAACAGTATTTTTTAAATGTAATAAAATATTCAGATTTTAATTGGATAGGATAAATAATCCTAGCATACAGCACCTTTTTCTTTGGCATTCTGCATGTGGGGCTTTTTATGCCAAACTTTCTTACGCTAATTCTAAGTACAATCATCTATTGTTTTCTCCAACGTAAGGCTTTTAATATGTTAAAGTAGAAACAGTCACCACTGTTTTTGATATTCTAATGGAATGTCTTATTTGGCCATTTTTCTTTTTCAAAAAAGAAAACACCACAATCTACCCTGAAAAATACTTTCCATCACATATATGTGCTAGGTTTGGTTCCAATCTGATGAATTTAGAAAACATCAATGTCTTTCAAATAATCACTTGGCTTGTGTGTCTCATCTATTATCTGCTTTCTGAAGGGTGTTAAAATTAGAGGGCTATTACTGTCCGTCTGAAGTAAACTGGGGCCTTTTTATTTCCTCTTTCTTTCGTGTAACTCTATTTACTTCTTAACTAGTGTGACAAATGTGGTTTTGAGTAAAAATTGTGCTATTTAATGAAAAATGCGTTGGCAGCCGCAGAGCTGAGAATCGCAAAATGTCACAGAGCACTTATTTTCCTGTCGATTTGGTGGAGCGGTAGTTAAGGAAAAAGTTGTAATCAACATAATAATGGGATGGTTAATGTTCTAGCAGAGTGGAATTTTACTTTGATTTACTGAAAAGAAACCCATCGAAAAGCAGCCCTTTAATTACTATTCATGAAACAAGAGTCGTTAAACATCAAATTATTTTTTCTCCTACACTTCACCGTAAGCTAATCAAGATTTTGGAAACAATATAGATGAATGGAAAACCCCACTGTACAAAATGAATGGTAATTTAGATTTAAACAAGAGCTTGGAAATGGCAAAAAAAAAAAAAAAAAAAAAAAAAAAATTAGCGCATGAGCAAAGACTAAATACCTGTATAACACTGAACAAATTTGGAGCTGTTGTCATAGCTTTGTTACTCACAGATTTGACTAAAGTAGCGTGTATTATGATCAGAAGATTATCGTATGCTGCTGAGCTATGTTTCTTAATGGGATTTGATTATCTGTCCCAAAATGAGCTATGTTTCTTTTTCTTTTTTTTTTTTTTTTAAAGATTTTATTTATTTATTCATGAGAGACAGAGAGAAAGAGAGGCAGAGGGAGAAGCAGGCTCCCAAGGAGCAGAGAGCCCAATGCGGGACTTGATCCCAGGACCCTGGGATCATGACCTGAGCCGAAGGCAGACGCTTAACCATCTGAGCCACCCAGGCACCCATGAGCTATGTTTCTTAATCGGATTTGATTATCTGTCCCATTAAAGCTATTGGTAATCTAAGTTTATTATGTTGGCAACATTTGGGTAGAAAAACACATGATGTTAGTGTGCCCCCGAGTGGCCGTAGACTGGTCAGTAAGCATGTCAGAAAAGGCCGACGAAGAAAGAGGGTCATAACTGGTTAGATTATCAATGGAATACTTGCTGCATCCAGGCAGAGGGTGGCGTCTCCTGCTTTTAAAGTTACTCTGAGAGGATTCTCAATTGCTTCTATAGTTCTTATGAATATTTTACTTTTAGGAGTTACTCCTGCTAACTAGCACATCCGTCTCTGATTCTGAAGTCGTGTCACATCGGAAAAACACATATCTCTACAAGAAAGATTTCTTCTTTCTCATGTATGTAGCGTGTGATTAAGTCAAGCCTGATGGATCTGTGCAAGTATTTGCAACTATAGTTCGTGATTCAATAGGATAGTAAGAAAACTTGTCTTAGGACAGACCCATAGCCTGAAAGAAACTAGTTTGCCGATTTGTATGATGTGCATGAAGACTGGGGTTCGTTTTTAAGTTTTGCGAACCAATAGGATATGGGATATCTATAACATTTGCTGTAGCCTTCACAGAATTTGAAATCCCTTTTCTATAGAGCTGCTTTTAGAGTCACCAACTTCAATATTTTGACTCCAGGGTATTACCAATGAATGCTCTTCTTCATTTAACTCTCTAGTCCCTAGTCCCAAGATGCAAAGACTTATCTGTTGACCAGTTCATGCTTCTGGAAAAACTCAGTTGTCAGTGACTCTGTTAGCCATAAGCCTGCTCCAGATCCCTGAGGTGGTGCAGTGTATCTACAACTGGACACATTTTAGAAATGAATGAGTTGGAAGTGTTAAAAATCTGAGGCAAGAGGATTTAAGGACATTCTGAGTGAGGAAGAGAAACCTCAAATAACAGAAAAGGAAAATAGTATAATAACATTTGAACTTTGATAAACACGAAGACTGCTTCTTTGAGACACGTCAAACAAGAACACTACCTGTACAGCTGGAAGGTTGAAATTTCCATTGAAATAGGTATTTGACTTCTAACCAACTTTAATATTGCTGGTCTCAGGGCAACTATCTTCTGGCTAAAGCATGGTTTTCCAGATTTTCAATTTTGTTACTTTCTTTATTTTTTATTTTTATTTTTTTAAAGATTTTATTTATTCATTTGAGAGACAATGAGATAGAGAGAGAGCATGAGAGGGGGGAAGGTCAGAGGGAGAAGCAGACTCCCCGCCGAGCAGGGAGCCCGATGCGGGACTCGATCCCGGGACTCCAGGATCATGACCTGAGCCAAAGGCAGTCGCTTAACCAACTGAGCCACCCAGGCGCCCACTTTCTTTAATTAGTTCAAAATACTGTGTGTCTAGGCCAACCTTTTTTGTTAAACATTTAAAAAGTGAAATCAGACATAGACTCACTTTTAAGGAGGGTGATCACTAAAGTCATAATGCAAACATCTATTTTCTCTACTTAAGATTTCTCTTTTTAATTAAAATGAATTGTTTGGCATAACAACTGTTGTGATTGTGAAGGAATTTTTAAAATTCCAATCATTGGGTTGGAAGGAATAGGTTTTGTTTTGTTTTCCTGTAATCCAAAGTAACCTCTAATTTTAGTTTGATCACTTAACATATTTTTTTAATTTCTCAGAGAATAGTATTTTATAAATATTGATACTTGTCAAATTTTTGCACATAATGAAATGAGTTACGTATTTTTAAAAGACAAATTGAGGGCGCCTGGGTGACTCAGACGGTTAAGCGTCTGCTTCTGGCTCAGGTCATGATCCCAGGGTCCTGGGATCGAGTCCCACATCGGGCTCCCTGCTCAGAGGGGAGCCTGCTTCTCCCTCTGACCCTCTCCCCTTTCATGCGTTTCTCTCTCGCTCGCTCTCTAAAAAATAAATAAAAATCTTTAAAAATAAATAAATAAATAAATAAATAAATAAAAGACAAATTGAACCATTTCTGACCCCACCATTTACACCGAAAAGAGAAATCCTAAGGGTAAGACAAAGTCAAAATCCAAATAAAATAGTAATACTTCTCAAACTATCTAACTCCATTATGGAAAATTCTCTTCACACTGTTAGAGAAAAGCAGATTAAAGTAGAATGGGAAAAAAATAAAAAGACAAAGCAAAAGATGAAATGATAGCATTTGTGATCTTAATCTAGAATCTCTGAGCATTGAATATCTCCTAGCAAAATGTTGGGTTTTTGTCATATAGATATTGGTTCTTAGCCAGAAAATTTTATTGAATTCTTGAACTAAATGTTTTTTCTTTTTTCTGTCCTTGCTATCTTAGGTTCCTTAATAATTTATATTCTGCAAAGAAATTTCCAATTAATTTTTCTTACTATCACATTTTTATTGGATTATATTTGTTGATAACTCCTTTGTGTATTTTGAAAGTAAAGCCAGAAGCACTCCAGTCAAGGCTATTTATTGAATAGTGATCATTCCTAAGTGTTTAGAATGGAAATGTTACAGAACCAGGAAGAAGTGACCCTGAGACATAGCTACCTAAGCCCATCTAAGCTACAGATTGGCAAATTGCTTAATTTCTGATTTCCTAATTTAGCTTGTAAAACACTAATTAGCTCTCTTTTCAGGGTAGTTATAAATCTCATCCACTGACCTACTATTCTGACCTGTGTATCACCTTCTACTAGGATAGAGAGTAACAATATTGAGACCTGCTTGAAAAGGATATGTTGTAAGTGGTACATACTTTAAAAAAGAGAGGTCATCTTTTCTGTTTGCAAATGACATCTTTTCTGTTTGTAAGGCACCAAATTAGCTTTTATAAAGTAGGCTTGACCATTATCATGCAGTCGAACATTTAGAATGGACCCTACGGTACCAATAGAGAAGCTCAATGTTTCTCTTCTACAAAATCTCCTAATTATTAACTCTTACTTCCTACTTCTTAGTCACAAAACCAAAACATACTAAATGCCAAGAAACGGAATTATTTTTCTCTCTTGTGGTCTAAAATTATTGTCCCTCAACCATCAGTTGTAATAATGTTCCATGCCACGTTGGAGTAAAATGTGGGAAATGAGTACTCCATTAAGGACTGTTGTTCAGCCTGATCAGCCTTACCCTATATATTGACCGCACACAGTCCCATTTTCTACTAGGCTGGTACAAAAAAGATAGATTGTTAAAATCTCCAATTCTAAGGGTAAATTCAGCATGAATGACTTTTTTCCCTAAGAAAAATGTAGCAGATAAAATTGCATGCGTTTCTTTTGCATATGGAATTTCTCATCGACAAGTACATGTCTAGTGAACATTTCATTAACAACTTACTGATTGGAGGAATTGACCAATAATGAATAGTCGTTATAGTAAAGACACAGTTACGTATCAGTGAAAACAAATGTCTCTCAAAATGTGGCCAGTGAAATAATACGGGATACCTTGCATTTTTTGTTGTTCTATGATTAGAAATAGATCACAATACAGAAATTTACTACCAAGCAAATTCACTGTCATTAATATGTACCAATACATTACCAAAATGTACGTTTTCAGACCTGTGGACACGAAAGACACCCCCCATCCTCAATGTCCCAGAGAAATTGAAACTTAACCAGACAGAGCCGACAATATAGTAAAATTTTTGTATGAAAACTTTTTGTTTTAGAACACTAATCTGTTAAACCTAAACACATCGCACAACACCTTTCCTTCTGTATCTTGAGAAGTGTACATGAGCAAGAGTGGAAGAAAAAAAGGACTGATTAGAAAAGCCCACAGTCTTTTATTTTTTTTTATTTTTATTTTTTTAAAGATTTTTATTTATTTATTGAGAGAGAGAGAATGAGAGAGAGAGAATCATAGAGAGAGAGCATGAGAAGGTGGAGGGTCAGAGGGAGAAGCAGACTCCCTGCTAAGCAGGGAGCCCGATGCGGGACTTGATCCTGGGACTCCAGGATCATGACCTGAGCCGAAGACAGTCGCTTAACCGACTGAGCCACCCAGGCGCCCAAGCCCACAGTCTTTTAGATTCTCTTTGATTATTATATCTGTAACTGCATCCAACACGAACTTGACATCTTGGGTATCTGTAGCACAGGTCATGTGGGAATAAATTTCCTTATCTTCTTTCTTTAAATTCAGGTCTAGAAACTGGTTTTTGATGTAGTTCCCTGCATCTTCAAATGTATTTGGTCCTTGTTAAAAAAAGAAAAGAAAAGAAAAGAAAAGAAAAGAAAAGAAAAGAAAAGAAACGTTAATTGCATTTTAAAAGGAATAAAATTAGAAATATCACTAAGTTTTAGGATTTTACTTTGTGTGCTGCTATTTGATACACTCAGTGTTGAAAAATCAAGATGGCAATGGTCAGTTATCTGGGATTTATGCGATACTAAATTTGTGCGGGGAACCATGCATGCCCCACTGAGTGGGGGCTTCACTTGCCTCAAATACTCACAATACAGTAAAAATACTAACATATATACATAAATGAGCAATGAAGTCTATGTATATGACAAAGGCTGTTCATTTATCTGTGTACGTGGGTGTGTGTGTGTGTTAATATGAACTACAAGAAGAATGGCATTTGTAGATGAGTGGACCGCAGAACGAGGTGGTGTTTGAGCTGGATCTTGACGGGGAGTTAGAAGAAAGAAGGAAGCAGTCTGAGTGAGGCCAAAAAGTGGGAGTGAGAATGGCCTGTATCACTGGACTTGAGGGTGGGGTTGAGAGTCAAATGTGCACCTTGGAGAGTCTAGTTGGACGGAAAGGACAGATTTTTGCAGAGGAATTGTAGCAAATCAAGTAGAATGGATGGTACGGGTCAGATTATGGACTATGTTGCTAACCAAACGAAGGAGTTGAGATGACATAGGTCAAACCAGAGAGAGCTGTTCTTGACTGATGCTTTAGTGGAGCTAAATGGAAAGTTGATGAAGGGTGGGCTCAGGCATGGTTAGCCCTGTAGCAGGACATACAACGGATCAACTGGGAAAAGGCAGAAATAAAATACGAATGCTAAGAAACACAAGGCAGCTAAAAGTGATTCATGTTGATGGGCTTTATAACAGAATATACTTTCAGGGAACCTAACATAGGATAGGGCAGCAACGTGAAAATTTTCCAAGGAGATACAATTTGTGTTCCTCACTTTATTGTAACTAGGAGAAAAATTCCATGAGAGACAATCTTTAAAACCGTGTAATGTGGCTAAAGTCCAAAACACTAATAATACCAAATGCTGGCGAAGATGTGGAGCCACAGGAACTCAAAATGGTACAGCCACTTTGGACGGCGGTTGGGCAGTTTCTTACAAAGCTAAACATAGTTTTACTATACAGCCCAACACATGTGCTTCTAGATATTTGCACAAAAACTTACACGTACATAGAATCCTGAACATAGATGTTTATAGCAGCTTTATTCATAATTGCCAAAAGTTGGAAGTAACTAAGATGTCTTTCGATAGGTGAAAGATTAAACAAACTGGTTTTTGGAGTGAATTATTATTTAACAATAAAAGGAAATGGACTATCAACCCATGAAAAGACATGGAGGAAATTTAAATGCATATAGTTTTTATAATGGAAAGTGAAAGCTGTCTGTCAGAAAATGCCATATATTGTAGGATTACAGCTCTGTGACATTCTGGAAAGGGCACAACTGTAAAAAAGATCAGAGGTTGCCACAAGTTGGATGGGAGAGGTAAAGCATAGATTTATAGTGGAACACAGATGATTTTTATGGCAGTGGAACTATTCTGTATGTTATTATAATGGTAGGGATGTGACATGAATTTGCAAAGCACACAGAACTGCATGACTCAGAGTGCCCCTAGTAAACTATGGACTTTAGTCATAACATATCAATACCTGTTAGTCAATTGTCACAAATATACCACATCAATGCAAAATGTGAATAGTAAGGGAAATGGGAAGCTGACCAGAGAGGGAGTAGGTGAGAACTCTGCCTTTTCCATTCATTTGTCCTGTAAATGAAAAACTGCTCTAAGAATTAAAGCCTATTAGTTAGAAGAAAATATACAGAGCTTTATTGAATCTATATTTAGTTTGTAAAAATCAACATGGAATCATGATTATATTTAATCACATGATAAATGTGTTAACACATAATTAATATTTACAAAGCTAGAAGAAAGATAGAAGCACTAGTTTTAGATTAGCATAAATAGCTACTATGACAGAATGCCATGCTTATAGTAACATCTGGGCTACCCATGAAACAAAGTGGTGGAATTGGGCTTCTATTTGTGCTTTTTTAAATTAATTTTTATTTTTTTAGAAGATTTTATTTCTTTGAGAGAGCAAGAGTGCACATGGGGGGGGAGGGGCAGAGGGAGAGGGAGAAGCAAATCCCCCACGGAGCAGGGGGCCTGACAAGGGGCTCCATCCCAGGACCTAGAGATCATGACCTGAGCCAAAGGCAGATGCTTAACCGACTGAGCCACACAGGCACCCCTATTTGTCGTTTAATTCATAAGTATTTCCATCTTACACATAGTTTCATTAACAGAGCATGTAGCTATATTAAAAAAAAAAGTGTCTCTGAAGGAAAAAAAACCCACTTATAGAACCTGACATTTATAGTCATTAGCAGGATCAGCACTAACATTCTAGGAGCTAGGAAAACTGGAAAATGAAAACTGGAAAGAGAAAATGTCACTATTCTCAAAAATCATTCAAGCTGTCCCTCAGGAAACTTAATTCAGACTTTGAGAAACAACTGCTTTATAAAGTTTCATCAGGAGATACATAAAAAGTGCCAATTTGGGGGGGATGCTGGGTGGTGCAGTCAGCTGGGCCTCTGACTCTTGGTTTCAGCTCAGGTCATGATCTCTGGATCTTGAGACTGGGCCCTGCATCAGACTCCCCACTCAGCGCAGAGTCTGCTTAGGACTCTCTCTGCTCCTCCTGCTTGTTCTCTCCTCTCTCTTGAATAAAATTAATCTTTAAAAAAAAAATGCCAATTTGTAATATATTATATTGTTTATAATGTTTAAGATAACACAGTTTGCGGTGTTGTTTAATACATAGATTAGCAACGCTGGTCCATCTAATCTCCCATTTTTTCATTAGAGCTTTTCTTTAATGCCGACAGTGTAGAGAGGCATTTCCTATTTAGCTGCAAGACTTCTTCCAGTTTGGATCATACATGTGACTCAAGCAATTATCATAAGCCTCAACTTCATAAATGTTACCTGTCAAGATGAAGACAGGAAAATAGAGGTCTATATAAGAGTTTTGTATGGAATTAAAAAAGTATCTTACCAGTGTATTCCGGAAAGCAGACACTAAGATGCACTTTGGTTACTTTTTCTTGAAAAAGATCTTTTTTATTGAGAAACAGGACAATGGAGATGGTTGCAAAGTACTTGTGATTACAGATGCTGTTGAGCAAGTGAAGGCTCTCGTGCATTCTGTTCTGTTAGGGATAAAGATGAGCATGTGTAGGATTATTATTGGCAAAATATTAACATTGGGCCTTATAAGCAAGGATCTAGAAGTAACATCTATGTTTGGAAGATCTTCCCTGAGTTGGGGAATGTGGTAGTCATGTTGGGAAGCACCGATGCTTGGTTTTTTGTTTGTTTGTTTGTTTTACCCTGGCTTTATTTTCCTTTGAGACTTAACCTCTTCCTCATCTTCCACCAGGACCATGTCATAGGCACTGAGTGCTGCACAAAATATAATACATGTAACACCTTCAAAGCAGTGAATCCATTTCTTTCTCTCAGATCTCTGTCCTCCTACATCGAACATTCTTTAAAAAAAATAAAAACAGGATAACAAGTCTCAGAAATACCCACCGAAAGTTACATTAATATTAACATTTAGAACTATAAACAAACGCTCTCATATCTTTAAAAGATAGTCTTTCGTTTTCATTGATTATAAAATATTTTATTTGACCAATTTGCAGCTCAAGGACTACAGAAAAAAAAGGTCATCTTTTTTTCTTTCTTCTTTTTTTTTTTTTTTGTATCCATGCACGCTAGATAAAATCGCATACTGACTTTGAGGGACTGGGCAGTTTTTAGCAGTTTACAGTTTTAGTAAGAAATTTACTGGACTTGAGAGATTTTTGATCAAAGTCTATGCAGAGTGTGGAAGTATTACATCGCTATGTTGTACACCTAAAACTAATAGAACACTGCATGTGAACTGTACAGGAACGAAAATTAAAAAAAGTCTATGCATAGTCTTAAATGAACAGAACCTACAAAAAGATTGGAAGCTAACATAGTTGTAATACTATGATTCTTGCTTCTTCTCTTAGTTCTTCCTACATTCATTCATTCATTCATTCATTCATTCAATTATTGTTTGCATTTTTTGTGCGAGACACTGTGTTAGGCCTACCAACAGAAAGATGAAAAGATACGGTCACTATCTTCAAAGAGCCTGTTGTCTCGGAGAGAGAAAACCAGAATGTTATTATAGGATTATATGATAAATAATCTTTTATTTTAAAGATTGTATTTATTTGAGAGAGAGAGGGAGAGAGAGAAAGCGAGGGGAGGGGCAGAGGGAGAGGGAATCTCAAGCAGACTCCTTGCCCAGTGTGGAGTCTGACAGGGGGCTCGATCCCATGACCCTGAGATCATGACCCCAGCCGAAATCAACCGTCGGACACTTAACTGACTGAGCCATCCTGGTGCCCAGCACTATATAATGAGTATCCTAATACTCATTTACAAGGTAAAATGTGAGCCCAGAGGAAAACCTAAATCAGCCTGAGTCATCTTGGAACTTCCTCAGAGGAGGTGTTTGAAAACGTGGCTCTCCCCCAGTGCTAGTGTTTTGCTAAATGTCCCCATCATGGACCTAGTAACTCAGTAAAGAAACGAGGAGCTATTCTTTTTTTTTTTTTTTTAAAGGATTTATTTATTTATTTGACAGAGAGAGACACAGCAAAGAGAGGGAACACAGCAGGGGGAATGGGAGAGGGAAAAGCAGGCTTCCCGCTGAGCAAGGAGCCTGATGCAGGGCTCAATCCCAGCACCCTGGTATCATGACCTGAGCCGAAGGCAGACGCTTAACGGCTGAGCCACCCAGACGCCCCACAAGGAGCTATTCTTAAGACCTTCCTTTCCCGGGGCGCCTGGGTGGCTCAGTTGGTTAAGCGACTGCCTTCGGCTCAGGTCATGATCCAGGAGTCCCGGGATCGAGTCCCGCATCGGGCTCCCTGCTCAGCGGGGGGTCTGCTTCTCCCTCTGACCCTCTTCCCTCTTGTGTTCTCTGTCTCTCATTCTCTCTCTCTCAAATAAATAAAAAAAAAAAAATCTTAAAAAAAAAAAAAAAAGACCTTCCTTTCCCTTACCCTCCATATAACACCCATGCAAAATGCAGTTCCCAATTCATCCACTTCTCTCCAAGGCCCCTTCTCTTGTCCCAGCCACCAACATTTCTCAGCACGGCCATGGCCAGAGTTCCGCAACTTCCTGCAGGCTTCTCAGCCATAGGACAACACACAGGCTGGTCTGATGACCCCTAAATTTAGCTCTGGAGATTTTGGTTCCTGCTTACTTTTCCCAGCTTAATTCATACCACTTTCTTCTTTAGGACAGTGAGATCACAAGGCTACTCTAGAAACTCCTTTAGTATAAACCTAACTTTCTGCTGCTTCAGGACTTTGGCACAGCCCGTCTCCTTCCCAGGTGACATGATTCCTTTCTTCATGACATGACCCTGCCTCATTCTCACCTCACAGGTCTTACAGTCAGTGTCTCCTCCACAAGAAAGCCGCCTTCAGCCTCCATGTGAATTGTGTCTCTCCCCATCGCCATTTACTTTCTCTCACATCATTTTCTTTCCTATAAAGGATTGCTTTATAGGATAGTATTAATGGGACCGGGGGGGGGGAGTTTGATATCAAGTGCACATGTCAGTTATCAAGGAAAGAGAGAACATGGCATGTCTGGGATAAGCACAGAATTTATATTTCAGGAACGTGAAAACTTAGCTAAAACCATCGAGATAAATGGCCTGATAATTATTCATTTATTCAATGAATATTTATTGATCATGCCAGGCATTAAGAGATTCAACCTCAAAAGTTTCTAATCTATGTGGAGGGGGTGTTGGCAGTGATGGTGGGGCGTGTGTGTGTGTGTGTGTGTGTTTGTGAACAGACTTAGGATATAGATAGACGGAGTGTAGGGGTGGGCCATAATTTGAACTAAACTAACTGGAAACTGCTAATTAAAAATTTAAGGAGTTGAAGGATTAAGCCAAGCAAATGTCTGGGGAAACGTTCCAGGTAGAGGCAGTGGAGGAAACAGGAAGAGCAAAGGATTTGAGCAGACAAGAGTAAACCTGACATGTTAGCCCTGAAATAGATTAACTGGATCTTTTGTATTACACAAGAAGATGACATTTATATTGCAATCAGTGGGGGAGCTATGGGAGATTTGGGGGCAGGGAATTAACATTGTTTGTTTGCTTGTTGTTATGTTAGGTCACTTTGATCTGAGTCCATAAGATAGATTTGATAAGGAAGAGACTAGAGGCAGAAAACGAAATTATGGGGCTTTCATAATAGCTTAACCACAACATGTTAATTACCGAGAAACATCCAAGCTGTACAGAGATTTCAAAGGCAATAACTGTACCTGGGGTAATAAATGCCAATCAGCTGACTTGTTGAAGATAATCAAAAGTAGAATACATTGTAGAGTAGATTCTACTTTACACTTGATGTGTGAGCCAGGCAGAGAACAGACATATAGAACTGAGTTCCTCAAATCTACACACACACACACACACACACCACACACACACACCCACACACTAACCAATGCAAAAAGATTTCAGTAGTAGATTGAAAGAAGAGATGCTTACAATATTCAAGATAATGTTGAAGAGTTCAGTAGTTGGGTGCTTTGGAAATTTAAATCCAGTGTCAATAAACACTATTATAGATGTTGCTAATACCAAACCTTCTGCAATATCAGACTTGTAATATAAACAGAGGAAGAGGACAAAATTTTGACTTCATGTTTATATTATGTGTAAACCAACCAACACATTTAATTTTTTAAAATGAGTCAACACTCATATGGAAGCAAAGATAATTAATATGCAGTCAAACCTTTAGATTTTAGTCAAATAATTTGTTGATCTATAAAAGTAGTTTTTTTTCAGAATTTGAAAAATCATTTTATCTATAGTTTTGTTGAAATTATAAAATGTAGTACACATGGAAATAATTTAGATCATGACTTTTATTTCCTCCTTCCCACCAATTGTAATGTCTTAATCTTAATTTAACATGCCTAATGAGAGTTTATTTGCCAGGCATGTGAGCAATCTACAACAATTGACTCAAATTTTAAACTATAATAAACTCATAAGGTAGGTACAATTATTATTTCTTTTTATTTTATTTTATTTATTTTTATTTATTAGAGGGAGAGACAGCATGAGAGGGAGGAGGGTCAGAGGGAGAAGCAGACTCCCTGCCGAGCAGGGAGCCCGATGTGGGACTCGATCCCGGGACTCTAGGATCATGACCTGAGCCGAAGGCAGTCACTTAATCAACTGAGCCACCCAGGCACCCCACAATTATTATTTCTATTTTTCATATGAAATGTTAAAGTAACTAGGCCACAGCTTATTAATTCAAGTCATATTTGTGGAGGCTATTATGTATCAGGCACCGAGATAGGTTCTGTGGGTATGATTGTGAAGCTTTGTTGTGAAGCTCATCAAGTGTAAATTTGTTTATTTAGACCAGAGTTCCTCAGTTAATACCTAGTGTCCACAGTTAGCTTTAAAACTCTTAAACTCTTGCCAGTTGGCTGGAATTACCTTCGCTGTAGTCTGTCCTTTTTCCCTTAGGGTCAGACAGTAGTTCTATATGTTGTCAAACTGGGCGAAAATGTAAAATTCTCCCCTTCCCAGGTGTTTTGTTCCATGATTTTAATGGTGATAGTACAGACTGTCAGGATTCTAGGTGTTGTGTATATTCTCCATTTGGTCATAGACAAATATATGATGGATCATTTGTTGGCAAAGAAATGTGATACTGTGATTGAACAAAAATACATCAACTTGTGGATTTTGGCGTGTTGAGGATTGAATATGCATCAGTAGGTTTAAACTCCTGGTAAGCTTTTCAAACTAAAACCACCTGCTGTGTCTCCACCCACTAGATTTGGATATGCAAGTATCTCCATAATTCTTGTTTTCTCTTTTGTTCTAGTCCTCTCTTCAGGGTTTGCTTCCATCATGGGCATCCCACAATGGAGAGTGAACAGAATGAGGAGAAAAGTTGCTGGATGAATAGAATGTCAGTGCTGAGAGCCTGATAATGAATTTCTACAGTAGAAATGATATTGCTGTAAGAACCAAACTCCAGGACACCTAGGTTAAGTTTTCTCCACCAGATAAATGGGACGTGGGTTTGTCTAACTAACATTTCTTTTTGAGTCTTTTTTTCTTTGCTTTTATGGCCAGCTAAATAAGCTATCTCCATCTATCTGATGATTTCTTTTTTTTAATTACTTCTATATTTTCAATTAGATTATATTCAAAACTTACAAATCTGAGGATATTCTACTAGTAGAACTGCTCAGATTCCTGGCACAGTGATCAAATATTTTATCTCAAAGAGGATAACCTTATTGCTCTCATGTTAATAGTTTTTAAATCAGAAAAAAATTGCAGGGAGTCCCTTGCAATGAAAACAGTAATAAGAATTATCAAGATATGGATATCACCAATTTATGAACTCTGGGGGGGAATTTAAACTCCCCAGGAAAAGGGAAAAACAGAAACTTCATGTACTTTCTATGTTTTTCTTTTCTACAATGTAATGATCTCAAATGACTTTCCCAAGAAATAGAATGTTTGAAAAATCTTTTGAGATGAAATTCAGAGCAAGCCCAGCAAACTCGCTGGCTCTCTCCTGATGTTTTCTGATCATTCAGCTTCTTCACAGCCTACTGTTGACATTAACACCTTTGTGTAAGGGTAGCTATTCTCCTCTTCAGGTAAATATATACAGTTCTTGAGGGGTATAATGTGTAATATGACCCTTAGACCACTGTTCTTTTAATGTATCATGCAGCCTTCAGTAAACGTGTTTTAATAGGCTTAGCTTTCTCCTGAGGAAGGGAAGACAAAGATTTGTCCTCTGAGGGTTTTGTCATATTGATAAAAATGGCTTTCAAAAGTCTTAGATGGCATGCTAATTACCTTCTCATTTTATGACTCACTTGATCAACACTGGTGCGTGTCTATGTGCATGTGCTCAGGTTGATGTTAGAGACAAAGGTCCAGGGAGCATAGAATATGCCATCTGCCATTACAGAATTTAAATGCTCATTAGCAAATCAGAACAACAGCTGGAGTTTTGCTTTCATACTGAGTCTACTGGATATTATGTTAGCCCTAAGAAGTTACGTGTTGTTTTGCTGCTATTGTAGTAATTTCTTTTCATACGTCTCTCCTCACTTTTAGCTCTTCCTCTAAATTTTAACTTGCGACTTACTTTAGAGGTGTAAAGCATTAAAGCCTATTGAAACAATTTAGAGATTCCCAAAGTAGAAGCCTTTACTTAAATTATTGAATAAGAAATATCTATCTAAAAAAAAACATGTAAGGATATATGAGTACAGAAATATAGGGGTACCTGGGTGGCTCAGTCGTTAAGCATCTGCCTTTGGCTCAGGTCATGATCCCAGAGTCCTGGGATCGAGCCCCACATCAGGCTCCCTGCTTCGCGGGAAGCCTGCTTCTCCCTCTCCCACTCCCCCTGCTTGTGTTCCCTCTCTTCGCTGTGTCTCTCTCTGTCAAATAAATAAAATCTTAAAAAAAAAAAAGTATATCAGAATATACATGAATGTGAATACATGTATATTCCATCATGACCATTTTGTGAAAAACAGAAGGAGAAATCCAAGAGAAACATGCATTCTCACTGACTGAACATTTGGATTGGTCAAATCTACAGGAACAATTAATGAGATAAACTTACATGTGATACAGATTGAGTCCCCTTGATTCCCTGAGGAGTGAAAGTAACCAGAGTCTTCATGATAGTGAATGGAACGTGCAGTTCTCATTTTTGTGTGAAGAAGTTTTGTTTTACTTATTTATTTGTTTGGTAATACATATTTCCTTATTAAGTCTGATATTTCAGTTAGAATTCTTAAATTAAAAAAAAAAAAAGGTTTTAAATGCCTGAGCTGTACAATACAGCTAAAAATCCACAGGCAAGACTTTTAAGTGACCATTGAACATTGATTATTTGTTAAACTACCTATAGCATTGACATAGGGCAAGTCATCAAGGTTTTATGGCTTTATATTCAGCAGTTGAGTTGTGTAGTCTATTTTAAACAACTGAGGAAGCTGTTGAGTTTTATGGCTTTATGTCAAACAGTTGGCTAAATATTTAACCACACCACATTATTCACACTTAATATTAGAATAGATTATAATGAAGTAATCTGTACTTTGTAGTGCTTAGAAAATTATTACATAATCTAGGATAGCCAAAAATTACTAATACTACTGCAGCTAATTTGTTAGAAGTCTTTGCTCTTCTTCTAAGTATATGACTTCTCTTGGAAAAAAAAAAAATCACAATTTCTGACATCTATATATTTGACCACAGAAAAAGCAGACCTAATCTGAGTTGGAATTTATTTTAAATTATTATGTTGAGTGGAGTTGTTCCAAGATAATTGGTTGTATCAGAATTGGCATAACTTCTTAAGATGGCCATATAAATCTGTGTCATCACTATACAGACATAACAAAGTGGCCTAACCAAGTCTTTCCCTTGTGCCAAGTTCTGAAAATAGATCAGGGTAAATATTTTCAGACAAAAGAGATATGCACAGAGATCATTCTAGATCCCTCAATTGCTTGTGATTAAAAAACGGAATCAAGGGGCACCTGGGTGGCTCAGTTGGTTAAGAGACTGCCTTTGGCTCAGGTCATGATCCTGGAGTCCCTGGATCGAGTCCCGCATCGGGCTCCCTGCTCGGCAGGGAGTCTGCTTCTCCCTCTGACCGCCCCCCCTCATGTGCTCTCTCTCTCTCATTCTCTCTGTCTCAAATAAATAAATAAAATCTTTAAAAAATAAAAATAAAAATAAAAAAATAAAAAATAAAAAATAAAAAATGGAATCAAAAGGACTTAAAACCATAAAAAAGTCAGGTCTCTAAATGCTCATAGTTGTTAATAACATGATGTACTTTCTACCAATGTGTGTGTGTCTGTTCGGAACTTAAAATGCCCACTAGATAATCCTCTAATTATTGAATAACATAATTCATAAAATCACTAAAATATATTACTAGAATAAATTAGACATGTTATAAAGCTTACTGTTTGGATAATATTGACCATGAACATACCTAAAACAGATAGTTATATATGTGTTATTGCTCTGCAAGATTTAATAGATAATGACAATGCTAACTTGGGATCTAGCAGCTGGGTAGACAATCAGACTCACTCCTAAGCTAATACCCCCACAAAAAGGAACCCAGTGCACATGATCAATTTAAAATTCAAGAAAATTATAATTTATGTCATATCATAGATCCACTCAAACGTTGTTGAGAATAGTTATGTTGAATTTACAAAACCTAAAGCTCCACATTGTAATAGCTGCTGACTTCTCTTCTTTGACTTCCACATAGTTTTATGTCCTTTCAGTTCTCTTTTTAATTGTGGAACAATTAGGAAAAAAGTGACTTCGCTATAATTGTTTGATAAGTCTTGTAAATCTTTAAGTTCTTTGTCCTGAGGAATTATTTTATAACAAATAAAAGAGCTCACACTTGTATTTTCCATTTACATAGTACTTTCACATCTGTAAAAATGATTTCTTTTATGTTTGACTGTTGGAGTTCTGGTTTGATAAGAACTCTAAGGTAATTTCGATTAAATTAGGTGATACAGGAAGATGATACAGTATATTGGCAGAGAGAATTTTTCATTTTGATGTTCCTGTTTAAAATTCTAGAGTTCTCTAATTTAATATGCAAGTTAAATCTTTAGTTTTAAATAATCATAGGATGATGTACGCTATGTGAATACAAATCAATGCTAATGCAATATATTTTAATACCTGGGCACTTACTGAAATGAAGTTGGAAGGTATCTTATTTTTATACTTTCTACTTTGAAATACTACTGAATTTTACACTACAAAAGCCTGTGTGCACTTTTAGATAATCCTATTCAACCCTTCAAAAAAAAAAAGTTATTTAACTGTGGGAATTTATTAAGGGATTAATATATCTCAGTTGCTGTGATCAAACTTAAAAATGTAATTAAGTGATTTTAAATAGTTCCTTAAGAAAGAAGAAGAGTTGCCTTTTTTATATTTTGTAGTAAAACCTAAATATTTTCAAAATTTCATTGTTTAAATACTTGTGTTTAGAGAAACTCCCTGCATTTGAGTAATTAATATTCTCCATTTCTTTATAGAAGATGCCTTTTGTTAACAAACCCTCTTGAGTGGGAGGAAATACAGAACCTATTAAAAGAGTTAAAAACCTGTTTTAATGAATGGCAAAGAGGTAGTAGTTGGGTAGTATAGAGAATGTTGGGTCAAAAGAAGTCCTAACTTGGCTTTACAATCCAGTTCACAAACACCTTCCATTTTCAGCACTGATGCTGTCCTAGAGAATCTAACAGGACCTTTCCTACTCCTTAGTAAGGGTCAGTGAGATATGAAAGCAGCGTAGGCACTCACCTACCTGTAGGACTCAAACAGTCTCACAAACCACAGAACTGCAAAAGGACAGGAAAATGATGATGCACGAATGGGAGTTTAGAGGTATAATCTGAAGAGGCCTATCATGAGGTCATATATCTTTAAAATGATGTTTTATTTTTTAAAAATTAATGCAAATACGGTATTCTACTCAGAATATAATTTTTAAAATTTTATGACTATTATTTGGTACTGAGAGAAATAGATGTTCCAGGAAATGAATGTGACTTTCTGAGGTTTTGGGTGCTCATTGGTAGTCGTCATGTCCCTTGGTTTCAGAAGCACAGACGTGCGAAGGTACCAGAGCCTGTCAACTCAGAGATAGCTCCCCAACAGGCTGTCGTTTGATTCCCTGTTCCTTCTTCTCTCTGAAGGGGGTTCGGAGGACCAACAACATTGGAAGGAGCATTTACTCAGTGGAAGAAAGAACGGTTTCTGCTCCAATTTACCTCGTAGCGCACAGAGATATGCAGTGTAAGAAGTGTGGGCTTGGAAGTTAGAAAGATGTGTTCTATTCACATTTCTAGCACTTCTATGTATGATCGTGGGGAAATCTTTTACCTCATTTTAGCCTTCATTTTTTTTTTTTTTTTTTTTTTGGACTCTTGGTCCAACATAAGGGCAGCATTGCTCAGTTCAACATGTTACAAGGGGTGTGTACAAATAGGGTCCATACAGTGATTGGCATAGCACATTTATTCATCCGGCAAGAACTGACTGTAAGCCTACTCTGTGATAGTCACCATGATAATCACATGAGATGGTACTGGGAAGACATGGCCCCTACCCTCCGGGAGCTCAGAGCATATGAGACAGAAACAGAAACCAAAGAGCAAACAAATGAAGAAGTCGATTGCACATATTAGTAAGGATTTTTTTTTTTTTTTAAAGAACAAAATAGTGTGGTATTTCAATCCTTGAAGGCATTAGCTCACATTGGTATGGCAAGTGAGAGCTGTTTGTGTTTCTTCCTGGTACCGCCCTTAGTGACCTCACATTGCTAGGTTGCAATTAGCCATTGTTAAGGTATTTTTATACCAAGGGAAGCTGCAGGGGCTACACATCGGGCTTTCCTTCTCCCCCTGTCCCAGAGAGCCTACTGATATGTTTACCAGCACACTAGTGGGTATAGTAGTGACAAGTATATGCAGGGATGGCAGACAGAATGATCAAGGCTCCATGAGGAGACAGCATCTCATTTCGGAACTCAATGATAACAAGGAGCCAGTCCTTGCAGAGATCCAGGGTCAGAGCATTTTAGGCAAAGAGAACAGCAAGTACAAAGGCACTAAGGTTTGGAATGTTCAAGGAACAGATATATACAGCAGATAATTTATGATAGTGACTATTTCAGAGAAGATACTAAATTGGTGTTGCATAGACTGACTGGAGTTGTAAACTTCTAGGTATTCAGTATGTGATAGTAATTTTCATAACTGGTTCATGATCCAGTCTAAACTCTAGAAAATTCCATTAACTTGTGTAATGCTTTGACAGGCTTAGGAGGGGCAAACAGTCCAAGGAATTGGACTTGGATTCCCATAGGAAAACCTTAGAAACTGGATCGAAAACAAGGAGTCTAGAGAAAGTAGTTGCCAGAGGAATTGTACAGCAGCCATGACAGGACTGAAGACAAACTGCTTACATCTGCCAAAAGTAGATGTCGATCTAAATCTTGGCAGTCTCTTTATCCTGGTTTGATCTTTGACTCATCTGTCAGAAAATTCACTATTTGTGGACCTGAAATTCAGGTGTAAATTTTGAAGAGCTTTCTTTGATATTAACTTGGAAAAATACTGGCTATCTATATAACATCTATTCTAGTTAGATATTCTGTCTCACCAATGTTAATAATAAATTTTTTTTTGTTTTTAACATTATATTTATTTATTTGACAGAGAAAGAGATAGCGACAGCAGGAACACAAGCAGGGGGAGTGGGAGAGGGAGAAGCAGGCTTCCCGCTGAGCAGGGAGCCCGATGCAGGGCTCGATCCCAGGACCCTGGGATCACGATCTGAGCCGAAGGCAGATGCTTAACGACTGAGCCACCCAGGTGCCACAATAATAAAAAAATTTTTAAAGCTTTTATCCCACTGAAGTAAGTTTTGCTTCACAAATGGATACAGATAATTCATGTCACTTCTGTTCGGTTTTTCTACTTTTAAAAAATATTCCCAGTTTGCATACATGAATGAGTTTATTAATTGCATTTTTAATTAATTTTTTCATTTATTAAGTGGTACATCTGGAACCTGGTTTTGATGTTTAATAATCCATCTTATCCACAATCCACAGGGAGAGGCACTTAAGTGTCGTGACATTTTATAACAACTACGGTTTGGATTTCCATTTCTTGGTGTAGTAGATGAGTGGTTTTGCAATAGCATTTCTAGAAAGGTCTTGATAATGTGATGGCAATAAAAATAGTGGACTCATTTTCATACCCAAACCATGCTTATAAAATAGGTCTTGTTATTTCAGTAAATAGCATCACATTCCAATAGTTCTCTCAATTATTTGCATTTTTTAAATTAAGGAAATGAATAAGAATATTTCAGGCAAATGGGAGATTGGATGGCAAAGGACATACTCTCTCTGGCACCTTTCTTTTTCTCTCTCTTCTTTTTTTTCAAAGTAGGATATCAGTTTCTAGAGGAAAATGAACTCAAGCACTCACCTAGTTAAGACAAGGCATGTTTCTTGGAGGGAGGGATGGAGCTTAGACTGTAGGGTAGGTGTAGGGTCACAGGAAGGCAGTAAGAGCAGGTGGTAGCGAAAGCAAACCAGGCCTGGGAAGGATGCCCAAGCGCTCACTTGGCTCGAACCTGGGTTAGACCTTTCTCTGTGAAAAAATATTGAATATTTTTGTTGATGGTTAGAAAAACACGGTGCATACCTGAAATGCAAGTCTTTAAAGGAGAATTGAGTTTCAATGATTTTGGTTGTTTTCACTCGAGAATGCAGCACATCTTGCTCATTTGGGACATACCCAGGAGCTGTGATTCTGTCGACATCATTCAGATAGCTAATAAAACAACAAAAATAGCATACATTTTTAAAATTTTTGTTTGAACAGACCAGGAGTCGGTACAAATGAAGCTTTACTTCAAGGTCCATTAAAATTACTAAGCTCCAGACTGGTGCTTTTTAAATTCTGCTCATCAGAGCTTGGTGGCTGGTTGTGGCAGAGGGCAGCTGACCCATGGAGGCCTCTTATACAGATTGCTAGATTGATGCTGCCTGAGCCTGTATTTTATGAGGTGTATGTAACAGAATTGATGGTGTATGGATATATTTCAGAGAAAAGTTCTATTTTTGGGTTTTGATCATCCAAAAAAAAAAATGCTATCATGTAATGCTAGGCACTAGACTATCCTAAAAATGCTGTGGTTTGAATTTAGGCACTTTGAATTTTAAGAGAGTAATTGGTGGCAATAATGTTGTTCTCCACAGATTGTCTAGCTTAGAGCTCTGGATCATTTGTGTTAAGTGCCATGATTATATACAGTTAATGCAGTTAAAAAAAGAAAACAACAGGGGCGCCTGGGTGGCTCAGTTGGTTAAGCGACTGCCTTCGGCTCAGGTCATGATCCTGGAGTCCCTGGATCGAGTCCCGCATCGGGCTCCTGCTTGGCAGGGAGTCTGCTTCTCCCTCTGACCCTCCCCCCTCTCATGTGCTTGCTCTCTCTCATTCTCTCTCTCTCAAATAAATAAATAAAATATTTAAAAAAAAAAAAAACAACAAAAAACTTTTGACTTTCTTGCTGGTTCACAATGGAACTAACTCATGACATTGGTGACCCATCCAGGGGACAGAAGGCTGAACTTAGACATTACACCCACTCTACTACTCTTCTCTTCCACCCATGTGTCAGTGTCCTTAACTCTTTCCTGGAGGACATATTTAAAAACCCTACCGTTACCAAGCTGAATACTGCCCTCTTTTTCCCCACAGGATCTAGGGGTCCTGAGAAGGAGGAACAGGTCTGAGTAAACTATGTGCTCTATTAGAGTCTGTTAGATGAGAGGAAAGGAACTGCTCTTTGCCTCCTTCTTGAAACCAAATCATGTCTTTAAACTAAAAGTATTTCATTGCTTTCAAAACATTTGACAACCGCTCTTCTAGACTTTCAATACTAAGGCTTCAGTGGCTTAGCAATATGGCTATTTCTGTGAAAATGCTAACTAGAGATAGTAAAAGTCTGGTAAGGTTTCTATGACAAAATTGGCCATTATATTAAATGAAGTTTACATTATGTAGCTAAACAGGAAGATCGTGATGGGTATACCTCCATCCCGACAGAATTCGAGGGGTAGAATCCAGCTAAATATTACACATTATTCAAAAGTTGAATTTTTCAGGGACTTAGTTGAAGAGTTGTTATGTGTTAGCACCTCACACAGTGCCTTAAACAGCAAAACTATGTCGTCATTTTTTTTTTAAATAAATTCAACAGCAATATGGATAATTTATTCTTGGAGGATCTTTCTGCTTTTGAGCCGAAACAAACGGAGTGAATGCCCCAAAGGGATTTTGGCCAAATGACAAATAGGCGATCATAGTTCAGAAACATATGTATGTGTGATGTGAAAATTTATCACCATGCTTGATTCTAAAAAAGCTGAATTTTTCTTAAAAGCAAGAGACAAATCAAGATACGGATCTATCAGAAGAAAATATTAGAAGATTTTTCCAGTTTATCTGTTTTCTATTTTGTGACGTCAGGCCCTTTGTGAATTCCCTACTAAGTCTTCACATAGGGTAAAGTCTACTTTTGGTCAGGTGGTTTAGGCGGGAACAACAACAACAAAAGCAAACTTGTCAACATAGCGGTTAAATTCATTTTAATGATAGCTAAGTGAATACTTTGGTAAAGACACATTTAATGTACTTTCATTTGCGTATACAAATGATTTCAAGCAAAGCGGAAGCATTAGCAGAGTGACAAATTTGCATTTAAGATGCCTGCTTTCAGTAAGCACAAGATTTGAGTGCTCAGGCCTGTGGTCTAGAACTTAAGCCATAAGCCCAAAATACATATAGCTCAAATCGTTAAAAATAAATAAATAAATAAATAAACCTGATTCTTTTTCTAATCATGTAAAAATAGTATTTTTTTCCTGTTAGTCTTTGTTAAATCTTAAGGCTTGTAGAATTTAAATAGCACATTAGATGGCCTCAATCAGTAAACCATGAAGTATTAATAACAAAATCCTTCCCCTGTTTGTCACTGTCATGCCCCTTTTCTTTCCGTTTGCTAGCGCTGATGAAGGCAGTTTGGTGTCCCGTTGCCACGGACATTACCTTCCCTGCTCTGATTAGGACTCACCTCTTTGTTAGCCTGAACTTGAAGGGGCCATAGGGTTTTTCTCTTTCTTTCTTTCTTTCTTTCTTTTTTTTAGATTTATTTACTTGAGAGAGAGTGAGAGGACGCGTGTGCATGCACACCCGCGTGGGGGCAGGGGCAGGGGGAGGCGGTGGCGAGTAAGGGGGAGGGGCAGAGGCGGAGGCAGGGGGAGAGTGAGTCCTAAGCAGACCCCTCCTTAGCTCGGAGCGGGACCCGGGCTCGTCTCACCATCCCGAGATCTCGCCCTGAGCCCGGAGACCTGGACCTGAGCCGAAACCAAGAGTCGGAAGGTCAACCGACTGCACCAGGCGCCCTGAAGAGGCTCTAGGTTTGAAAAAATAAATATCCTATTTTGACTGAAAAAAGAAAAAAAAGGAAAAAGGGGAAAAGGTAGAGAGAGGGCGAGGAGAAAGAAAAACGGAGGGAGGGAGCGAGGGAAGAGGCCATCGCCGTGTATAGTACATGTGAAATAGACGTGGGTTTGGTACCTATCTGATACTGTATTTGGCTTTATTTTATTTTATTTTTTTAAAGATTTTATTTATTTATTTGAGAGAGAGAATGAGATGGAGAGAGCATGAGATGGGGGAGGGTCAGAGGGAGAAGCAGACTCCCTGCCGAGCAGGGAGCCCGATGCGGGACTCGATCCAGGGACTCCAGGATCATGACCTGAGCCGAAGGCAGCCGCTTAACCGACTGAGCCACCCAGGCGCCCTTTTTTTGTTTTTTTTTTTTTTTTTTCATAATTCTTTTTTTTTTTTTAAGATTTTATTTATTTATTTGAGAGAGAGAATGAGATAGAGAGAGCATGAGGGGGGGGGGAGGGTCAGAGGGAGAAGCAGGCTCCCCGCCGAGCAGGGAGCCCGATGCGGGACTCGATCCCGGGACTCCAGGATCACGACCTGAGCCGAAGGCAGTCGCTTAACCGACTGAGCCACCCAGGCGCCCTGTATTTAGCTTTAAAATGTGAATGTGATGCAGTATTTGAAAAAAAGCGTTAATTGTTGGAAGAAAGCAATGGCCGTTCAGCTATTTTTCTTTGTGTTTTACTTAATCTTTCTTTTAAGGGCCTCTAGGGGCAGAAAATGATAATACTTAAATTTGGAGGTGTTTTTAATAATGACAATTTTCTTAGATATGGAGGTGGGAGTAAAGGTGGAGGAGTGGGTCAGATTTCTTGTTCTACTGCTCTGTAAATTAGTCAGGGTATTTAAAACCATTATAATATGGGCAACATTCACAAAATGGGTACAAATGTGTAACTGCATTTAACCTGAACAGAGAAATGCTTTGAATATGAATCTATAATGTGATACTTCCACTGTAAATTTTATATTTTGTGTGCCAAAACAGAAAAACTGAAACTAAAGTTTAGAAAGATTAAAAAATAAAATGTCATTTCATCTACCCATTTTAACAATAAAATATGTAAAATGTTTTTGCTAATAAAGAGCAAAGTGTTTGGTAAACATAATGATAGTATAATTGCAAACACACTTAGAATATGTGAATGGAAAAATAAAGCTTAATTGCTAACGTATATCTAAAACTAAATCTATTAAGTACAGCTATTGAAGGGGTTCAGGAAAGCACATCCCCCCGTACCCCAGAATGTGCCACTTTGGCATGTGGATTATTTTGAGCTGAAGGCACCTGAGACCCTGGAGGCTCAAGAGAACATTTGCCCCTCCCTCAACTACATAGAAGAATCTTAATTGAGAGTCGTTGCCCTCAGTTTAGCAGAGATACATTTTATCTGAGTGAACCATCTGCATGGCAGGGCAAACATCTAATTACCAAACATCTGCTCTTCTTATCACTGTAAAACACATTACTTTCCTCTCAAGTCCCAGACCACTACCCCCTCCTCTTTAGTTCAGAATAACATATATACCTCATTTCACCTGACTTGGAAATTTCCACGTCCATGTAAATTCCCTGTAGGTATGCCTATTACATTTTATTTTCTCCTGTTAATCTGTCTCATGTCAATATGATTCTTAGGCCAGCTGAAAGGACCTTGGAGGGGACAGGAATTCTTTGTCCCCAACACTATCTTGTGCTCATTTCGGCAGCACATATGCCAACACCATTAATCTCTCACTTCTTCCCTAGAATTTTGTTAAACAACGTTTTAGGAGACTATTCCACAATTCAGTTTCTTATTGTGACTGCCCTTATCAATGATTTATATAGAAAAGCAGTGTTTCCTATACTACAGAGAGTTCTGTTAGTATTAAGATGTGGCTAGGTGCTGGGACACATAAAATAATTCTTTGAGTTTGTGTAATCACATGATGATATGCATTCTCTACTCCACCAAAGAGGCTTTGGTGGACTTTCCTCCAAGGGCTTTCGAATTTAAAATGAACATGAGTGAGTAATCACAGAAGACTGTTGTTGTTATTAGTTTTTCCTAAAATTTATATGGTTTGTTTTCTCTCTATAATCCTTCTGACCATCATGATCAGAAGTCTGAAGTATCATGCAAGTTTCATTGTTCTGTCTTCATACAATCTTTCATTTTTTTCATTTTTACTGTATACATATTTTTTAAAGTATTACTAACATGTTCTGTTGGGAGTTCATCAAAAGGACTGTATTTATACCTTTTTAGACATTGCTATGCATGTCTAAATATAATTAATATAGGGCACCTGGGTGGCTCAGTTGGTTAAGCGACTGCCTTCGGCTCAGGTCATGATCCTGGAGTCCCGGGATCGAGTCCCGCATCGGGCTCCCTGCTCGGCGGGGAGTCTGCTTCTCCCTCTGACCCTCCCCCCTCTCATGTACTCTATCTCATTCTCTCTCTCTCTCAAATAAATAAATAAAATCTTTAAAAAATAATAATAATAAATAAATAAATAAAATTAATATAGAATAATTAAATTATATTTGCATCCATGTGCACACACAGCACAGGTTAAAAATTGCTTACTAAAATAGAAATTTAAAATAATTTTGATAACGAAATTATTCAGACTGCCGTAACCTCCTAACTTCCTTATGGCTGATAATTGCCAACTGGATGATAGTAGCTGTGACAATTACATAATCTTTCTCAAGACTCCAACAGAACCCCACAATACACAAATGTTTTGGAAATCATTATTTTTCTTCTAGAATTCAGCGTCCTAATCATCGAACCAAAGGAGCGAAAGAATGTGTCATTAATAAAATTATTTTGGAAGATGATTTCAGCAATAGGACTAGAAATGAAATGAATAGCCCAAAACCTCAGTATGATGTCAACAATCTGCCTTAATGTTCAGCACAGTGCACAGTGATTAATTCCTTTCAAATGGGAGAAAATATTTGCAAAATAGGGGTCTCAGGCAAATAGTTTCAAAATTAGTTATTTTAAATGCTCCTTTGCTTAGATTTTTAAATCTCATGCTGTCACCTTGATCTTTATTTCTCTTCAGTTACTTTTTCTTTTAGTCTAACAAAATGTGAAGCTGTTTGCATTCCTCATTGGTGATTACAAAAGCAGAGTTTGAAGAATTAGAATTCCTAATATAAAATGTTTCAACTATAATTGTTGTCAAATGCATTCACTTACTAAGCTGCTGAGTCGTTGAGGTGATACTCAGATGCCCTTTCAAAGCAGGCCTGAACTCCAGGTCCCTCCAGAGTCATTTTATTACCTCGGCCAGTTCAGGTGTCATGCCACCATCTTGTAGAGTGTTCGCCATCGCACAGAGTTGTTGTTGGTCTTCCTAGAACAATGTTTTTGTGACAATGATAAAAATGTGTTGTTATTTGGAATCACGTAACTTTTTTTTAATAGAGCACTTTCATTTTATTATTTTTATCTTATTCTTTTAGGTAATAATTTTGTTGAGCATCTATTCAGTGTATCTTGAGGTCAATGGAATCTTAAGTGTCCTTATAATGGCTGGGTGAAGAGTTCTCGGTTGCAAAAACTATGTATCGTCATATGGTGAAAATAAGGTATTTTGGAATATATCATTAACTTCTGAATATGGTGTCAAAGGGATTAATAATATTTCAATGTAAATCCATTGAGATCTCAGTCAAAATTCAAGGAGAAAATATAGTGTCTTTTACAAATGAATCCAAAACTAGGAGGCTAATTTGCGAAACCAAGAAAGACAATGAGCATCAGAAGAAGAGTCAGACTTAGACTACTTTGTGCAGTGTGAGGTGGCTCCCAGTGAAGAATGGCCAATGAGAACTTGCTGTTTTTCTGATGCAATTCAATTTATTATTTTAAAATACTAATAATAGTTCATTTCACCATTTTATTAAAAATCTGTTCTTTGCATTAAAAATGAAAGTATGTCTCTCATTGTCAAAAAGAGGCTCTGTTAAGACTAAAAATCTTATTACATCTGTCTTCACATTCAGTTTTTATTGCTAACCCAAATTGATCAGATGACTATTAAGTCAAAAGTTGTAAATGGCCCAAATCCAAGGACTGACCCCATTTTCATATATTGGCACAGAGTAAATTTTTAAGTCCTTCTTCCCAATAAGTTGGATGTGAGAGAGGGCTGCAAATCCAGCGAAGTATGACCCAGCCAGCTTAGCTGGCATCCTCCCATTTGCCTCCTTTCACTGTTAAGGTACCATTTGGGACAAATTTAGGATGCAGTGAAACAGCTGCTCAGACTAGTTTGTCACTAAAGGGAAAAAATGACATGCCCTGTCAGCATTCCTTTACAAACCAAACTAATTTCTAATACACTCTTTCATTAAAAATTTTTTTTCTAATTTCAGTTTACACTTTATTTGAATAGATATCATGAAAATAGCCTCATCTGGAACATGTAAATGTGATAAAGTATTCTTCGACCACCACCTCAGTCCTTGTGCTTCCCCCAAAGGGCAGGTCACCATATCAGCTTGGTTTTTTGTCTTTCAAGACCTTTTATTACTTAGCTTATTGCTTGCATAGATAAAGCCAATGGTGGGGGTTTTCAAACCAGCTGTGCCTTATAAGCATGTGGGGCACTTTTTAAAAATACTGATACCAGGACCTCAACTCAAACAAAATGAGGCAGAACATCTGGATGTCAGATTCTACAAAGGTATTTTTGAAAATCTTGCAGGTGGCTCAAATGCGCAGCCTGAGTTGAGAATCCCTGACAATATACAGTTTTGTTTAACCATAAATGATATCTTATTGGACATATGGTATTTTAATTTGTGAATTAAAAAAAGGGCTGACATGGTAATTTAAAGAATCAAAATTCATGTGTTTACGGAGTTGGGCCCCCCAATCATATTTGAATTTTTAAAATATATAATACCAAAAAAAATTTAAATAAATAAATAAATAAATAAAATATATAATACCAAAATCAACCAGTATTATGAAAAGACGTCTTCTACATAAATAGCCAAAGTGATGGAAAACTGATTTCTACTGATAATCTTACTCTCATATTTTAAAAGCTCCAGTAATTTCCCATGCACATTTTCAACCACTTACACGTGTGGACATGTTACAGAGCTCACAAACACACCACTTCTTAAAAGAAATGTACTAGTTCTGTCCTATCCCCACTGGTGATAGCATTTCCTTTTTTCAGTAATTCTTTCCATAAATGAGGATTTGGCTCCCCATCCCAGCTGTGCTACACTTTTGAAATAGCTGATGCTTTGTAATTACTTGTTCAGCTTCAGACTTCCCTCTCTTGAGAGCAGATACTGTTTCTGTTTTATTTACTGCTGATCCCTCAGTGTATCCCCAGTGTCCAGTCAGGTGTCTGCCATATAAATCATAGTTTAATATAATTTTTTCAAATGATATTAGATGTGTAGATTTTAGTACATAAATGTTAATGAGCTTACATTCGGAGTGATTATTGGAAAATAAATACTCAATATTTACTAGAATCATGACCTGAGCCGAAGGCAGACGCTTAACTGACTGAGCCACCCAGGTGCCCCAACTTCTCACATTTTTCAAATAGCTCCAAAGAAGCTGTTTTGTTTTTAAGTGGATTTCCTATATTTCTGTTTGCTTCTGTAATAGTCCTTGAAACTTAGTGAAAGAAGCACTAAAGTTTCGTGGATAAAGAAACCCAAATGTAGAGAGATTAAGTAACTCATCCAAATTTACAGAACCAGTAACCAATAAAGCTTATGGACATTTTCCTTTAGGGCTATAGTGTAAAAATATATAAATTATATAAATAGCTAAATTGAAAGCTATAGAAAACTACTTTCAGAGTACACACACATAGATGTTTAGCAATTAATCTGTTAAAGAAACAGTTCAAGCCAAGTATTGAGTACATTAATCTTAAAATCAAATACTAAAGAAGGTCACTGAAATTACTATAGTTTTCAACAACTGAAATCAAAATTTGAGTTACACGGTACCCTGCCAACTGATGTTTGACACTTAAGGGCCTAGGTCCTCCTGAGAAGTCGTGTCAGTCCTTCAGTGCTGCATAAATTACTCTTTTACCATTTAATGTACAGTTTGAATAAATTGCATTTATCTTAATTTTTTGTCAGCATAGTGGCAGCAATCTACAGAGTCTTTATTATTTTCACTCCACCTGCATGCCAGATCATTCAGATGTTAATCAGTGGAGGATTAGCAATCATTCCTGGTCATTCAAAGTATTTTTACAAAAATCCCTTCATTGGGAAAAGCGCTCTAGTGGAAGCCAGAAGTGGGTTTTGCCACCTTGCCAATCCTCTTTGGCCTTTATTTTTCACATCTATAAATATGAGGCTTATACCAGGCTGTTTCTGAAGGGCCAGTTTAAAGTCTCAGATCCTTAGGAACAGCCAAGGTCAGAGGGATAACCAAACTACCCTTAAATAAAAAGGGGATCACCAAGTCATGGAATGGTAAAGAATGCAAGGATATTGGAGTTGAGCTCTTTTTTTTTTTTTTTTTTTTTTTTGAAGATTTTATTTATTTGACAGAGAGAGATACAGCGAGAGAGGGAACACAAGCAGCAGGAGTGGGAGAGGGAGAAGCAGGCTTCCCGCTGAGCAGGGAGCCCGATGCGGGGCTCGATCCCAGGACCCTGGGATCACGACCTGAGCCGAAGGCAGACACTTAACGACTGAGCCACCCAGGCGCCCCTGGAGTTGAGCTCTTGTAAGTTCCCCTCTTACACGTGAGTGGGAAACTGTAACCTAAAGAAGGAGATGACTTACTGGAGCCCACTTTGAGGAAAACTAAAAATGGAAGAGGAGTCTAGCCGAACTCCTGACTCTGCTTTACAAAGGATCTGCCCTAAGAACATACTTAGAATTTTTGTGCTCTTTGTTGGAAAACGGCGGAACAAGATGAGGGTTTACCATTTCCTTTAAAATTAACAGCACGAAAGAGGTATTTTTCTTTTTATCCTAATGGTGTCCAATGGTAATTTACATGGTCTAACCCTAAACTCCTGGAGGGGTAGGAAGAGGAAAGTACAAGGGTCATATTCTTCTCTATACTTAACATGCTGTTCCTCTCTTTCTTACTGTTAGTGTACCAGGTATCTAAGTTACACTGGGAGCAGTTCAGTTGTTATCATCTGGGGGCACCCAGCTGCTCCAGGACAGGACAAATGGAAATGAGTGTTTTCCTGTTGATTGTACACTCTTACTCCTTTTTTTGCATGTGGTTAACTATTGTTCTTTGGAGAACGCTATATGTTTCAGTTGCCAACTAAAATAGTTCTATACGCTTGCACATAAACTGTTTGAAACTAAGTGGGTTTTTAATGTATTTTAACATAAAATAATTATATTACAGAATATAAAATAGAATGAAATGGAACTGTTTAGATGCTACCTTGTGAACATAACTCTGACTACTTGAGTATATTTATTATACAAAAATCTTACTTAGTCACACAATTTTGAATTCTTTTTTAAAAAATTACCACTATAAAATAATCATTTCCCTGCCCAACATTGTCTTATAATTATTGTTGAACAATAATGATAATTAGAATATTATTACTATTACTCTAATGTTATAAATATAATCACTCTATGAAATGACTCATAATTAAACTAAGAAAATAAAAGTAGAGCTATTGCAGTTTCATTTTATGGGATGAACTCTTCTGTATTTAGTAAACATCAATATTTTACTCTAATACAGTATATTATTTGATACTAGGTTTGATTCCTAGAAAAAAATGCTGAATAATATTATGGCACACAAAGTTTCATTTGAAGAAGAAAAGGATATCTTACACTAAACAGAATTAAAGTTCCCCAAATTCATATTTTATATTCTTAAATTTTTGGTGTAGATTAGTACTACAAATTTAGTTCTGTTTTATGGCTCAAACTCCATTGTAGGACTACAACTGTCATTATTTGTATACTTACTGCACTTGTGGGATTTACATAATCAATCCCAAGGGTAGTCATGGCTTTCACAATAGCTAGGATGGATTGCAATGTATTACTGTATATTACTGCTTTGAACTCCATGCATTCTTGCTCACTGTAACCATTCTTATGGATGATCCTATAATTTAAACATGAAAAGCTTTTGTGAGTTGAGCAATTTTTTAAAATAATATTAAAACACATCAACAATAATTTGCTTGACTAAAATTCCAGTATTTATTTGTTACAAAAAATATTGTCCATATGTGTATGTTAAATCTGAACAATTACATGGCTTTGGACTTTTATTATTATCATTGGGACTTAATACAATATTTTCTTTGTGAGCTCCTTGTGCAAAATATAAAGAGGACTTAGAATTTGTCCAAAGTAAACCAGTATTTAAAATGAATAAATCATGAGAATTTTACTTAGAAAGCTTATTATTTTCAAAAAACAAATTTCCAGGGTGCCTGGGTGGCTCAGTTGGTTAAGCGACTGCCTTCGGCTCAGGTCATGATCCTGGAGTCCCGGGATCAAGCCCCGCATCGGGCTTTCTGCTCAACAGGGAGTCTGCTTCTCCCTCTGACCCTCCCCCCTCTCATGCTCTCTCTCTCTCTCAAATAAATAAATAAAATCTTAAAAAAAAAAAAAAATTTCCAGTTTCCCAGGACAAAGATACATACGGAGTTCTGAAACTGGTCTTTATAACGCGACGTCTAGAGGAAGCAAAGTAATATAGTAGAACATTCAATCCTTTTACTATCACTTAAGACACACTGGAAAATAGGAGTGACTGCTTTCTATTTATAGCATTAACAACGGCATCTTTTTTTTTTTTTAATGTAGGTAATTACCTCTTAAATGCTATTAAATCCCTTGCTACTTTTCCATCTGTGTTTGTGCCACTAGTTCTCAAAGTTGAAAGGCTCACTTTATTTGGCTGAACTCTTCTTTTCCTTCCATTCACTCAATCGAAACTCAAAGTTTTATGGTTTAGGAATGTTAGATTGAAATAGGTTTACCTTCAAAAGCTAAAATCTCTGCATATGCTAATTACTTTATTGCTTCTTTATTGTATAATATGTTATTGCTCCTTTTTGCTGTTGTTGTTTTTGAAGTTCTTTGTGTACATTAGGCATCATTTTGGAAGTCATATTCTGAAGGGTTTGTGTTTTATCTATACATAGAGAAGCTTTAGCATAGGGGAAAAAGAATACAAATGCCCCCCAAGATATTAAAACTTCTTTTTAATTATGTTATGGTAGTCACCATACAGTACCTCATTAGTTTTTGATGTAGTGTTCCATGATTCATTGTTTGGTATAACACCGTGCTTCATGCAGTATATACCCTCCTTAGTAGCCATCATTGGGCTAACCTATCCCCCCCACCCCCTTCCCCCTAAAACCCAAATACAAGAATTTCTGCAGTGAAAATAGAGGTAGCCCCTATATCCATTATTGACTCTTTTTGCCATTTGCTTGCCAATTTCTATTTCTTGCTGTATTTCTATTTTAAGCATGGCCATGTTTATCTTGCTATATTAAACACATAACTTTAATAAGTAAATAAAGTAGGCAACTAAAGGTTGTAGAAAAATGCAGTAAAATGTCTTTGTGGATAGATCAAGAATAAGTTCATTAAATCTCAGTTCTTCCTCAAAAACTGAAATTGGAAAGTTATTTTAATTACTAAATTAAAATGGCAGTTACCACTAAACTTGGGGGCATTTAGGTTTTCTAACTGGAACAAGTTCTGATTCCTATCTTTTTATCATAGGATAAGGAAACATCACAAAGCAAAATGGCAAGAGCAGACTTTAAAAAATCCAGCCGTAGTGGGACTTTAAGCAACGTTGTTTTTCTAGGAACTGCGTAAATCCATTTCTGTGAGATAGAGCTTTCTACTTGCAAGTGGATTCCTAAATCTGTTCCAGTTAATGAGCTTTTCCTGGGCATTTTCTGTAACATACTGCATTATGTGCTGAAAAGAATGAATTATACTTTCTCTTCTCCCCAAAAACCTATAGACTAGAGTTCCACTGTCCAATATAGTAGCCACTAGATGTTAATTAAAATTAAAATAATTCCTCATTACACTGGCCACATTTCAAATGCTTAATGGCCACATATGACTAGGAGCTGCCATATTGGAGAGCACAGACAGAGAATCTTCCTGTCATCACGGAACATTCTATTGGACAGTACTAGATTATAGAAAGGTAGCGCATAAAATCCATTTTTATGCAGTGATAGTATATAACCACAATGTCTGCATGTGGTACCATAAACTAGAAAAGAAAAAGTGATAAGCTTTATTGGGAGTAGGTGTAAGGGATCACAGGAGACTGCCTGGGAGCAGTGATGATCAGTTGAGTTTTCAAGGAGAAGTCGTTATTTCCAGATAGTGAAAAGGAAGAACATTCTAGGCAGAAGGATCAGTATGACCACATAGATGGTTACCATCATCAAGCTCTCAGTGTGTGCAAAGCATTGTGTTAAGTCCTTTATACGTCTTCTCATTTCTTGCAATAAGTCCTTTAAAGAAGGTAAAATTGTTACCTGCATTTTACAGGAAAGTAATGTAGGCACAGATAAATGAAGGAACTACCCCTAACTTATACAGTACATGGTACAGTTGGGCGACGAATGCAGTCTGGTTTGGGAGCCTGTGATCTTAGCTGCTAAACTGTACTGCCTTCTGTAGTCCACGGAACTATGTGAGTTCAGCACTTCCAGGGTAGAAAGCAGGAAGGGGGAAGTCATGGGACATTAGAATGAAGAGACAGCTAAGAGCTGGATTCTAAAGTATCTTATGTATCCTTCAAGGAGTCTGTTCTTGATAGTTCATGAAGAGTACAATTCGGGAAAGAGATGCAGTTTTCTTTTTAAAGAAATCGGTTGGTGTTGGTGTGGATATTGCAGTGGAAGAAAGAGGAGGGAGGGGAAAAGTGCTTTGCAGGATATTGTATTAATACAGTTCAGAAATGCAGGGGTTTTAAGCTAAGGCAGCAACAATAGGGATAAATGACAGCCTTGAAGACAAGAGTTGCGTAGATGTGGCAAAACTTAGAAAGTGAATATCAACCTATCTACACTCAGATTAATTGCTTTAGAGACCTGTGCTGCTATTTAATTCATTGTAGGGACAAGGAGGCCAGATGAGGAGATAACTTACTGTTGTTTGTTCTGATTTGGACCTATCCATAGAATATGGAGGAAGCAGGAGGTACCTGCTTCCCTAGTTTAGACAAAGTGAATTGAAAGAAATACCCTGAGACAGTCCGCTTGAAGATGAGAGTAAAAATCATTGTACCTTAGCAGTTTTCATTTGAAGGTATAAAGTAAGCAGAGAAGGGGGCCAAGTGCATTAGATACACCAGCAGTTAGGATGTGGTCAGAGAATCTGAGAGTAAAGCAGGCAATTAGGAAGTAAACTAGGGAAGAGTTATTCTAAAAGCCAGGGTGAAGTTTTAGAAGAGAAAAGCCCAGTGGAGTTGAATGGAATTAAAATAGGCACCGGGTGATATACAGAAACAATGAATCATGGAACACTACATCAAAAACTAATGATGTAATGTATGGTGATTAACATAACATAATAAAATAAAATTAAAAAAAAAAGGGAACTCATGATGGGGTGCCTGGGTGGCTCAATCGTTAAGCGTCTGCCTTCGGCTCAGGTCATGATCCCAGGGTCCTGGGATCGAGCCCCTCATTGGGCTCCCTGCTCAGTGGGGAGCCTGCTTCTCCCTCTCCTACTCCCCCTGCTTGTGTTCCCTCTCTCGCTGTGTCTCGCTGTGTCACATAAATAAATAAAATCTTAAAAAAATAAAATAGGAACTCATGAGCATTTCAGACAAAATGGCAATTAGGAGATAATACTGATGTTTATAAGGGCAATTGATGTGGCATGCCAGAGGCAGGAGTGATGGAAATGGTTTAAGAGAAAATGAAAGGTGGAAGAGTGAAGAGACCTAATGGCAATGATTCTTCATAGAGTCTACTGAGAAAAGGAAGGAGGAGATAGAATGAGACTCTTTGTTACTAACAAAAGCAATACTTGCTCGTTGTAGAAAATGTGAAAAGTCCAGCAGTATTCAAAATGAAGGTGCAATGTAACTTTAAATCCCGGAATTGAGAAATAAATATCATTGAACATTGGCCTATATTCTTCCCTTTTGAAAAACTATTTTGTCATAGTTGAGGTAAAGATGTTTATGCAATTTTGGATCTTAGTTTTTTTAACTAGCATAAGTATTTTCTGTTATTAAAACTTTCTCATATACTTATAACTTGTAATGGATGCAAAATATTGCAATTGAAAGGTGAATTGTCCCATACTTTTGCAATCTATTTCCTTGTGTTTTATTTTAATTTAGGGTACTTTATTCTATCTCATATTTCATTATTTTAAATAAGATGAATCTAAATCTCTTGGGGCATAAATGTTCATATTTTCTTGTTTACATTATTTTATTTTTGTGCTTTTTCAAATTTAAATTATTTTACTAAAATTCTCAGAAATATATTTAGATCAATAATTATTATTTTCCCAGTTTCCTATGTAGATTGCAAAAATTATTTCTATAAATTTGCTATAACAAATTATTTTATTGGTAGTAATGAGAAATATTAACTTCTCAAAACCTCACCTTTATTGGGTAATATTATTTAAAATTGTTTGCTAATCTGCTAAGATAAAGCATAGCTCATTATTGCTTTAAATAGATATTTGAATTTTGTCTTGTGTGAATTGTCTGTTCATAGTCTCTTTCCGTTTATATATATTGGACAGCTAATTTTTCTTACCAGTCTATATGACTGTTTATATTATGATAGTCAATTATAAATCATATTCATTATAGATTTTTTCTTTTCTTTTTTAAAACTTATTTATGGTTTAATATATTTAAAAGTTTTAATTTTTTTTTTTTAAAGATTTTATTTATTTATCTGAGAGAGAGAATGGGAGACAGAGAGCATGAGAGGGGGAGGATCAGAGGGAGAAGCAGACTCCCCGCTGAGCAGGGAGCCCGATGTGGGACTCGATCCCGGGACTCCAGGATCATGACCTGAGCTGAAGGCAGTCGCTTAACCAACTGAGCCACCCAGGCGCCCTAAAAGTTTTAATTTTTAAATAGCCAAATAATTGGTTATGTCTTGTTTTACTGCATTTAACTTCATAGAGAATGAAGAGGTAAAAAGGATAGGGATTCGAGCATGATTAGAACCAGAAAGAAAAGAACAGGTGAACACAGTGGAAGTGTGATGGGGGGTGTGAGATGATTTGGGTACATGGATGGAGCCGAGAACCCAAAAGTGGTCTGAGCAATGATCAGGAGAAAGGAGTGTCCTGTTCTTCAAAGACAGAAGAAAAGGAACAAAATTTGGTTGCAAGTACACCTGTCAGGAAATTCCAAAAGTGGAACTTAAATAATTGTTTGTATGGAACTTACATGACATTATTATTTGAAAAGAAAGAGAAGACCAGTGATTTAGATTCTAAACAGACAATCGCATCATTGACTGGGATGATGTCATCATGTGACATATTCCAAAGAACAAGATCCTCCAACATAGAACGAAAAATTAGCCAAAAAAAAAAAAGATGATCTTCTTCTCCCATAGCAATAATTGTCCTTGAAAATTCTCCAGCAGTGACAGAGCCATGAGGTTTTACATAATCACCTCCACTTACCAATTGAAATTTTATTCATTTAGACATTATATTCTTGAATTTTAGCACTTTTGTGTTTGTTGTCTCATTAAGGAATCCATGTCTAGTTTTTTCATTATAAAAAGATTTTTAAAAAGTAGAGAAAAGAAGTGCAAAAATAATTGAAATCCACGATAGTAATAACTATAAATAAGCACTTTATTTCCAGGTAGGAAAAATGCCAATTAAAAATACCATTTCCTCTTAAATTCAATTGGGTCATCGATGGACATATTTTGATATGTTTATGGCTTCTGCCCACAATACTGAAGCCCTAGATTAGGCCCAGATTAATATATTTAAAACATGACTGCTTTGAGTATTCATCTTGTTGAGAGGCAAAATTTAAAAGAAAAATGGAAATTCCAATACCACACATAAGTTACACTCCCTGCTAAAGGATAGGAGGGAGGCTTGCATGGGAATTGAGCTAGCTCTGCCACCACCTGCATGGATAGACCATCAGTCAGATTTTCCCAAAGTATTTCTTTTCAGACTGGTCGAGTACACAGACAGACTTCAAATATCAAACAAGTAAAATAGTGTATACCTACTTCATTTGTTTAACGATCGTACTTTTTCCAGATTCTCCGGCACCTGCAACAGAAAGAGGGGAGTGTTATCAATTGCTACACTAAATTCATATAGATAATAAAATCTGGGATTGTCACTTTCTTGTGGGTAAATCTTGACCAGACAACTCTCCTATATAAAGAAGAAAAATAATCTCTCTCAAGTCTTGAAAGATGTTAGCTGCCTACTTTCCAGGAGAGCAGAAGAAAATAAAACCCTCTATGATTGATGTTAAATCCAGATATAGGTCTGGCTTCAAGGGAAAGGGTATCTTCTAAAACAAGAATCGTATACTCTCAGGAAAAAAAAAATATTATTGCATTTGAACATAATTTGGAAAGCTCATGGTTTGCACCCCAAGGAAAGTGGTCCCAACTTTGCAGTCTCTAGAAAACTCTGTCTCCCAGAATGTCTCCTCATATATCCTATTTGATTAAATAGCAATAAAAAAGAGCACTAGACAATTGTCTTTTATTTCCAGAATTGTTTAAAGCCTATTCTAATTGAAGAATGGACTCTTGTCTTTATTATTGTGTTTACCTTGGTACATAGGTGTTTTCTCTTCTGCTTAAATAAAGGAGTTAATAACACTAACAACACTAAGCAAACCTAAAGAGCCTGCAGATAACAATGATGCGGGAGTATCTGCAAATGGATTGCATACCCCAGGGGGAGGAACAAGGGGTGGCAGTAATACCATAGAGAACCAGTTGCATTTACCTGGAGCGTTTATTTTAGTTGATGATATACAATATACAACTTTATTTTGGTATGTTTGGCAAACATTGTATAAAGAGATGCAAAATTCACATGATTTTTTTTAAAAGATTTTATTTATTAGAGAGAGAGAATGAGCAGGGGGAAGGGGCAGAGGGAGAGGGAGAAGCAGACTCCCTGCTGAGCCAAGTGCCCGATGCTGGGCTCGATGGCAGGACCTCGGGATCATGCCTGAGCTGAAGGCAGACACTAAAGCAACTGAACTACCCAAGCACCCCAAAATTCACATGATTTTTAAAATACGAAAGATGAAACTTTGATGAAAAAATCTGATTGTTTCCAGCTATGTCTCAAGGCCTTTTGAGCATATTTCTCGAGTGTCCTTTGCCATTAATGAGTGTTGACTTGGGAAATGAAACTCAAGAAGTACTGAAATGACCTAGGTTTGAGGATTTGGCTCTGTCCCCATGTGTGCACACATATGTGTTTGTGTGGAGCTGTGATATCTTTGGTAAGTTCGTTAGCCCCTTAATTTCCTTATCTATAAACTGAGAATATTTACCTCACAAGATTATTAGAAGACTATAATGACATAATAAGCATGAATTTATCTGCCAACTACCATGCAAAATAAAACATAGAGCAATGTACTTAAGAATCCAGGGATGAAAGAAATTCTGTGGTGTTTTGTAAAGAGAACAGTGTCAACATACCCAACATGTACTAGGTGAATGATGCTGAAGCAACTGGGTGTTCATGTGGAAAAACAACACTGACTTTTATATAACAGTAAGCCAAAATTAATTCGAACTGATTCATAAACATGTATGTGTTTTTGTGTATAATGAAACTCTAAAAGTTCTAGAGCAATATGTAGATGCAAAATCTTTCCAAACTTGTAGTCAAAGTGCTCTTAGATAGGACATAAAAAAAAAAAAACCCAAAACAACAAAAAATTGAAAATTGATAAATTGGACTTGTTCATGGTTAAAAATGTTTGCTCTCCAAACACTATCAAGAAAATAAAACGACAAGCCAATGTTTCCTAGGAGGAAACGTTCACACCATGTATGTCAGGCAAAGGACAGGTAACCAGATTTATAAAAACTATTGTAAGTTCATAATGAGAAGACATAAAAATCTAATAAAAATTAGGCAAAAAAATTAAATTGA
This sequence comes from Mirounga angustirostris, assembly GCF_029215605.1. Taxonomy (NCBI): domain Eukaryota; kingdom Metazoa; phylum Chordata; class Mammalia; order Carnivora; family Phocidae; genus Mirounga; species Mirounga angustirostris. The sequence goes on along the minus strand of NW_026991720.1, from coordinate 81,933,276 downwards.
TGTTTCTCAAAAAGAGATATATGTGACTAATAATCTTATAAAAAGATGCCCAATATTACTAGTAATTGAGGAAGTGCAAATGGCACCATAGAGAGATGGCATTACATATCCAGTAAAGTTGGCTAAAATTTAAGATTCACAATACCAACTATTGACAAGGACATAGAGCAATTGGAAGACTCTAGCATTGCTGGTAGAAGAGTACATAGTATAGCTACTTTGAAATATAGTTGGCAGTTCCTAAGATGTTAAACATAAACCTATCATATGATCCAGTCATTATGCTCCTAGGCATTTACTTCAAATAAATGAAAATGTATATCCTCACAAGGATTTGTACATGAATGGTCATGAAACTTATTTGATAGCCCCAGAGCAGTAATACCCAAATACCCAGTAACAGGGATAATAAAATGTAGCCTATTTTTATAATGAAATGCTACAAGCAGTAAAAAGGAACACATTATTGGCTCATGCAACAACATTAATAAACAAAATGATTATGCTGAGTGAAAGAAGACACAAAAAAGTATATTTATCCCATATATTCCATAGTATATTTATTTCATTTATATAAAACTCTAGAAAGTACAAACCAAAGCATAGTGACAGAATGCAGACCAGTGCTTCCTACTCATGGGAGAGGAGAAAGGCAAGGATTGTAAAGGCACTTGAGGAAAATTTGGGGGTGATGAAAATGTTCAGCATCTTTAATCATGGTAATAATGATTTCATGGTGTGTATGTCTATCAAAACTCATCAAGTTGTACCCTTTCAGTATTTGTAGTTTATTATATATAGACTTTATCTCAATCTTGCTTAAAAAACATACATCCTCACCAACTTAGAACAACAATATTGTAGGTCATTATCCAGAATAATACAGAATATAAAACACCAACAATTTTTGAGGTCTAATAGTGCCATAATATCATTAATGTGTTTTATGAAGTAGGATATTACATATTTATGGTTATACTTTAAACAAGATAAATGCAGTTGGACTCAGAAATGTTCATGTAAGAGTGTTGATTAAAATGATGACTAATGTGAGGATGGCTGCCATATGAAGAGTCTAAAAATGGATATGACTCTTGAGAGTGAAAATGATGGGAGAATTTGGTTAAAATTACTGCAAGATGTAGGACATATCGTATAGATAAAATGGGATATAATAACATACCTTTTAGTGTATTTATGTGATAAATACCTACGTATTTATCTTTAGTGTATGTGATAAATATGTATTTATCTTTATGGAAAGGAGAAAATTCAGGCAACCACTTGAACTTTGAATGTTCTGATTTTATAGATAGGAGAAAAGCAGAGAGTCACCAAGAGTTGGCAAAACCTGATAATACAAATTTGTTCATAAAATTTTTAGATACAATCACCAATAAATCTTGAAAGTATTGGGGGGGAAATTCAGTATTTTGTAACTGATATGAGATATTTTTTAGAATGTATCCTCAGGTTACAACTATAACTTTTCTTGGAAATTTGACACTAAAATATGGTATGTGACCAAGCACCTGAACTAAAATACCAATGACTAGATTTTTTGGTTTTCTCATCCTAATTTTTGTATCTTTAAGAGAAGCAAGAAACCGATATATTACTGTCAGCTCCAAAAATTGGGTCACAGGACACATTCGAAGTCTCTGTGTGCCTGTTAACTTTGGCAGTTTTAAAATTTTCCAGGAAAAATCCCGATTCAGGAAAACTAATAAACATATATATCCCTTACCAGCATGGCGGTCAACTGCCTTGTTTTACCGCTGTTTTTATGTAAGCAAAAGTAATATGACTTTTGGTAACCCTGAATCTCAGAATTTTATTTAAATTTATATCAAAATATATACTGAATCAGAGGACCCTGCCTACCCTGTTTCAATTTTCAACTCCACTGTCACTCACTTTATTCTATTTTCCCTACTCCAGTTTTTCCTAGCGCTTATCTTATTCTACAAACTTACAAATTGCTCACATGCTGTTTTTAATTTTTCTTGTCTGTCTTCCAATGCTGTGAGGTCAACTGCACAAGGGCGGGGGTTTTTGTTTTGTTCCCTGATGGATCTAAAGCATCTAGAAGAGTGCCTAATCATAGAATTTCAATGAAATAAATGAATTCTTTAAATTCGTGCTTCAAAACTAAAATTTTGCCCTCTGTCTTGTATATTATATTTTTCACATTGCAACATTTCTCCCCAATTGGCACTATTTTCTTAAGCTGTGATAAACAGATATAATGACAGCTAAATTGAATTCTACCTCACAATGAATCTGTAGTGTCTCAGCCTATCTAAGTGTATCTAGTTCCTGCAGTTTATCTGCAACGGCTGCCCACCTTATATAGCCAGGATATGAGTGGCAAAGCTATGGGAAATGAAATTTTATTGCCCGGTGGGGATAAATGGATTCTTCCTCTTGGGCAAGCCTCCAGCATACTTCTCCTCAAGGCTTTATACTAGTGGGGTCTACACCACACAGCATAAAATTTGATGAATGCAAAATCAACCACAGCCACTTGCTAATCTTTCTTTGACTGACAGATGGGGCAAAATCGTCTCATTTAAGAGTGACTGCTATGTCCAAGAGTAAAACTTTTGGGGATCAAATAAAAATCACATTATCACCTCACCTATCTTCAGAAGACAACTGGCTATGTTATTTTGCATGGCTGAGCATTGCTTGTTTGCAACAGTGGTAAGAGCAAATCGATGAGCTTTGTACAATATCTTGGTTTGCTGGCTTCAGAAAATTTGCTCTTTTGCTCCAGGCTGTGCATTACTTTGGAAAAATAAACAAGTTATCTGGCAAGATTATAAAACTGTTCTTGGTAGTTTTGTTTTAAATTCTCTAACAGTAGATGTGGACATGAGAAATTATAGCATCACCCTCTATAGCTGACATATTTGGAGAATATCTCACTTCTCCATATTTATATTTATATTTATATTTATATTATTTATATTTATGTTTATATTTATATTTATGTTAATAATTTTGCTATATGGAAAATTACAGAGTGATAGGGATGTGGGAGGAAAGCCGATGGACCCAATAGGAACTTCCTTGCTTGTTCATGCAGGTGTATTTAATCTTATATTTTGTTGAATCAGAATGGAAATATTGGGGGGAAAAGAACTTTGGAGAAAATCTGAGACTGAGAAAAGGAGCTCATCTCTATTATATTTAATTGTGAATCATACTGACAACACTAAGATCTGGCACATTTCCAAAATTATTTCTGAGTCTAGAGGGCATCTTATTATAAAATGATTCTTTCTGGGTTAGTTGATCATTCATGACCTTTCTTGGGTAAGCAGAATAATCAGTCATGTTTAAAAAATAGTATGTAAGGTTTTTTTTAATGAAACGACATATGAAACATGAGTATTTTCTTTGGAAGACTTTACAAAAGGTATCCGGAACATTTCTTGCTCTATGTAGTGTCTCCAGTCTTTTATATGAAGGTCTAGTATAGTCAGCTACAGCATTAACAGGAAAATTTCTGAAGAAAAGTGAATCTCTCTAAAATCTCGTTTATTATCTGAAACAATTATAAAGTTATTTCCAAAATAAATTATCAAGTCCCGTAGTCACAATGATTCTGGGTCATAGTTCACAATAACATTCCATTCTTGTGTGATGAGATCATGTTACAGAGTCAAATATAGACATCAAAACAGCATGTTCACATAGGCTGAGGGCGTCCCGAAATAATCTCTTCCTTCCAAACTGGTCATCACTAAAATTACTTTCTGGGCCAAGGGGTACTAAGGGAATTTTATCTCTTGGAAGTGGATAAATGTTTCAAATAATTAAATATTTAGGTTTATGCCTCATATTTTAATACTTATAAATTGGTCCTAAGAATTAAAGATTTTATTCCACGTTCTTATTTACAAATATTAAAAACAATTTTAAAGCTGTATAGATACTTGTAACTGAACTTCAGCTGAACACATTCATTTGTTAAAAGAGGCAAAATGAGAATAAACACTCCAACTTGTTATCCTGCATAAGATTTCTTGTAGGTGGTTTTAAACATCACACAACTGTGCAGTAGAATAAAACCTCAGAAATCAACCAGTTACCTGTGCATCTCTCTTCATTCCATGCATTGAGAAAAATGGGTCCAGTAGAAATTTTTGATACGCACCCAAAGTCCCACATCTACCTTAAAACAGAGAAGCTATGTCTTCTGACTCCCATATTAACGCTGTAATGTTGCTTTTTTTCAAAATAAGCACTGGTAATGTCAATATCAATATGATTTCAACACAGAAATTATTTTAAATTCCTTCATTTTAAATTAATATGAAAGCAGTGTACTTTTCATAGATCCTGGTATGCAGTGTCTGCTTGTCATGCATTTATAGACTGCAGCATGGAAGGTTTTTAGGGTAGCCCTTTTGAACAACTTAATTTTATTGCAGGGACTCTTCCTCTTTCTTATGGAGCAACAACAAAATTATCTGTTTCTTCTGCATGACAACCCTTCAAATCGTCTAGACTGAAGGTAGGAAAATGTGATGAGCATTTTGGAATTAAACAAATGTGAGCTCGCAGTTATGTCTGATCTTGATCAAATTTTATCAGAGAGTCCGTTTTCTCCTTTATAAAATGGAGCTATTAATATCTACCTCTTAGGGTCAGGACAGGTTAAATTAGAGATATGAAATACCCACGACATACTTTAACTCATGGTGAGTTCTCAATATTTTCTCTTGATTGAAGCATGCTCTCTTTTCTAAGAGACTTTTCGACTTTAATATGTTCTGTTCCTTTAATCCTTTCTCGTGGAATGTGATATTTAGACCCATTCCACTCGGAACTGCACTCCATGTGAAAGCCAGCGTATGAAGTACTGGTACTGAAAATTTTGTTGTAGATATCAGGAGATTTATCAACATCACTGATATTCTGATGTAGTAGGATAGGAATGCAACCTAGGCTGCCCTTGCTCTTGGTGCTTGTTTTTAAATAGAACACTGAATTCGGACAATGATTCATTTGCCTTTTTTTTTTTTTTTTCCCTGTATCTTTACCACATTCTTTACCTATATTGAGTTTGGAGTATTTAGGATTTTTCTACTTTTCTTCCACACCACCTCTTAGCAAACAGATTCTTTCACATAGTACACATGTATCATCTTTTTTAAACCTCACTTGAAGATTTCTGTTAAATTCCATTTTGTTTATTTGGACCAGTCATTTCTGGTAGTTCAAGTCAGTTAGAATTTTGATTTTCTTTGTCACTAAATGTTGCCAAACTCTGAATCTAACTTGAGTGTGAAATGCTGCCTATCCACCTTCACCCAAATCCCCGGTACGAGCATTGAATAGGAAAGGGTGAGGGGCAGGAAACTGCGTCAAGTGCCTGAATCATCACTAGCCCTTGTTCACTATTTGTAGTAACAACGCTAACAGTGTAGTAAACAGGGCTAACAGTAGTTAACTATGACAACCACTGAAGGGTTTTATACATACTACTTATCTGGTTAAGGGAATTGCCTTTATAGCTTGTTTGATAAGAGTTTTTATCAGGAACGGATGAAGGAAATTTATTATTTGTGTTTGGTTCAGCTTCTAACATAACTATAATGATTTTTCTCCTTTAATGTGACAATGTAGTGAATGATATTAATGTTCTAATACTATTTTAACCATGCAATCTTGAGATAACTGCCCCCCCGCCCACACACACACACTTTTTTTTCTTATATTTCATGCATTGTTAGAATCAGCTTGCTAATATTGGCTTTGGTCTTTATATTTATGTTTCTAAGGAGGGAGATAGGCCCGTCACCGTCTGTTAAATTTTGTTGTCAAGGTTATCAAATAATGCATTAAGAGGTATTTCTTTCTTCATGTAATTTTTAAATGATTTGTTCATGAGATAATTGGTTGGATTTATTTGTAAAGTCATATACTGAATTTGTAGATAAATTTGTACATTTTCTTTTGCCAGATAATAATTGTTTATTATCACTTATTACACTTATTTTTCCCAGACATTTTATTCTAATAATCTTAAAACCTGCAGAAGTTTGAGAAAATAGTACATTGGAAACCTCTATTTTATTTTTTAAATTGAAGTATAATTAACATACAGTGTTGTATTAGTTTCAGGTATACAACATATTGATTCAACAGTTCTATACATTCTTCAATGGTATATATTGAGTATATAATAAATGCTCACCAAATAAGTATATTCGTCATCTGTCACCATACAGTGTTATTACAATAGTATTGACTATATTCCCTCTGCTGTACTTTTCATCTCCATGACTTATATATTTTATGACTGGAAGCTTGTAATCCTCTTTATCTGTTTCGCCCGTCTTCCCAACGCATTACTCCTCTGGCAACCACCACTTCTCCGTATTTAAGAGTCTGTTTGGTTTTTGTTTGTTCACATGTTTTGCTTTTTAGATTCCACATAGGAGTGAAATCATATGGTATGCATCTTTCTCTGACTTGTTTTACTTAGCATGATACCTTTAGGTCCGTTCATGTTGTAGACAGTAAGATTTCATTCTTTTTTATGGCTGAGTGAGAGTCCATTGTATTTACCACATCTTATTTATCCATTTAGCAATTGGTAGACACTTGGGTTGCTTTTATATATTGCCTATTGTAAATGATGTTGCAGTAAATAGAGGGGTGCATATGTCTTTTCAAATTAGTGTTTTCATTTTCTTTGGGTAAATATCCAGCAGTGAAATTACTAGATCATACAACATTTCAATTTTTAATTTTTTGAGGAAACTGCAAGCTGTCTTCCACAGTAGCTGAACCAACTTCCATTCTCACCAACAGTGCATATGGGTTCCCTTCTCCACATCCTTGCCAACACTGGTTATTTCTTGTCTTTTTTGATACTAGTGTTTCTGACTGGTATGAGGTGATAGGTCACCATGGTTTTGGTTTGCATTTCCCTGCATCCCATGGTTTCGATTTGCATCACTGATGATGATTAGTGATATGGAGCATCTCTTAATGTGTCTTTTGGCCATCTGTAGGTCTTTGGGAAAATGTCTATTCAGGTTCTCTGTCCATTTTTTAATTGGATGATGATGATCATTTGGTATTGTTATATAAGGTCTTTATACATTTTGGATATTAACTCCTTATAAGAGATAACATCTGCAAATATCTTCTCTCATTCACTAGGTTGCCTTTTTTTGTTGATGGTTTCCTTTACTGTGCATATATATATATGTTTTTTTTATTTTGTTGTAGTCCCAGTAGTTTATTTTTGCTTTAGTTTCCCTTGCCTGAGGAGACATTTCCATAAATAAATTGCTAAGAGTGATGTCCAAGAGATTACTGCCTATTTTTTTTTTCAGGAGTTTTATGTTTTGGGTCTCCCATTTAGGTCTTTAATCCATTTCGAGTTTATTGTTGTAGTCTAGTTTCATTCTTTTGCATGTAACTCTCCACTTTTCCCAACACCATTTATTCAAAAAGCTGTCTTTTCCCCATTGTATATTCTTTCCTCCTTAGTCATAGATTAGTTGATCTTATAGGCATGTGTTTATTTCTTGGCTCTCTATCCTGTTCCATTGATCTATTTGTCTATTTTTGTGCCAGTACCATACTATTTTGAATTCTAAAACTCAGTAGTATATCATGAAATCTGTGATTGTGATGCCTCCAGCTTTGTTCTTTCTCAAAATTGCTTTCATTATTCAGGGTTTTTGTGATTTCATAAATATTTTAGGATAATTTATTCTAGTTCTGTGAAAAATACTATTGGTATTCTGCTAGAAATTGTACTGAATCTGTAGATTGCTTTGGGTAGTATGGGCATTTTAATGGCATTAATTCTTTCAATGCATGAGCATTGAACCTATAGGTTTGTGTTGTCTTCAATTTCTTTCCTCAATATTGTATAGTTCTCAATGTATAGGTCTTTCACCTCCTTGGTGAAATTTATTCCTAGGTATTTTATTCTTTTTGGTGCAATTGTAAATGGGGCTTTTTTTTTTTTAAAGATTTTATTTATTTTTCAACACAGAGAGAGAGACAGCGAGAGAGGGAACACAAGCAGGGGGAGTGGGAGGGGGAGAAACAGGCTTCCTGCTGAGCAGGGAGCCCGATGCGGGGCTCGATCCCAGGGCCCTGGGATCATGACCTGAGCCGAAGGCAGACGCTTAACGACTGAGCCACCCAGGCGCCCGTAAATGGGGCTTTTTAAAAGTCTGCTACTTCATTGTTAGTGTATAGAAATGCAACTGATTATGTATGTTAATTTTGTATGCTGTAAATTTACTGAATTATCAGTTCTAGTAATATTTTTGGTGGAATCTTTGGGGGTTTCTACATACAGTAACATGTCACCTGCAAATAGTGTGTTTTACTTCTTCCTTACCAATTTGGATGCCTTTTATTTCTTTTTCTTGTCTGATTGCTGTGCCCAGAACTTCCAGTACTGTGTTGAATAAAAGTTGTGAAGTGAATATCTTTATCTTGTTGTTGATCTTAGAGGAAAAGTTTTTAGTTATTCACCATTGAGTATGTTTCCTGTAGGCCCACTTTGTTAAAAGTTCTTATCATGGATGTATATTCTATTTTGTCAAAAGCTTTTTCAGATGAGCATGTGTTTTTTATCCCCTCTCTTATTAATGTGATATATCACATTGATTTTGTGAATATTGAACCACCTTTGCATCCCTGGAATAAATTCCACTTGATTGTGGTGAATGATTCTTTTAATGTATTGTTGAATTCAATTTAATATTTTTTAAGGACTTTTGCATGTACGTTCATCAGAGATACTGGCCTGGTAGTTCTTTTTTTTTTTTTTTTTCCTTTTCTTTTTTCCTTTTTTTTTTTTTTGTGGTGTCTTTGTCTGGTTTTGGTATTAGAGTATGCTGGTCTCATAGAAGACATTTGGAAGTTTTCCTTCCTCTTCCTTTTTTTGGACTAGCTTGAGAAGAATAGGTATTCACTCTTAATGCTTGGTAGAATTTACCTTTGAAGGCATCTGGTCCCAGACTTTTGTTTGTTTTTTTAATCCATTTGGTCACCCACACCTTTTGACTAGAGCATATAGTCCATTTACATTTAAAGTAATTATTCGTAGGTATGTACTTATTGCCATTTTGTGAATTGTTTTCTGGTTGTTTTTGTAGTTCTCTGTTCCTTTTTTCTCTTGCCCTCTTCCCTTGTGATTTGATGGCTTTCTTTAAATGTTACGCTTGTATTCCTTTTTCTTTATTTTTTGTGTATCTGTTACAGGTTTTTGATTTATGATTACCTTTAGGTTCATATATAACATCTCACATGTACAGTAGTCTGTATTAAGCTAATAGTCATTAAGTTCAAGCACATTCTAAAAACATGAAATTTCCCTCCCTCATTGATGTTTTAGGTATATAAAGTTATATTTTATATACTTAATTTTCTATATCCCTTGACTTATTTTTTGTAGATATAATTGATTTTAACTGCTTCTGTGTTTTAACCTTTCACACTGGCTTTATAAGTGAGAAATCCATTACCTTTACTCTGTATTTACTTTTACCTGTGAAATCTTTTCCTTTCATAATTTTCATCTAGTTATAACCTTTTCTTTCCACTCAAAGAATTTCCTTTAACATTACTTGTAAGGCTGATTTAGTGGCAATGAACTCCTCTAACTTTGTTCATCTGGGAAGCTCTGTATCTCTCCTTCTATTCCAAATGATAACCTTGATGGGCATAGTATCCTTGGTTGCAGGTTTTTACCTTTCTTGGATTATATTATGCCCCTCTCTTCTGGTCTCCAATGTTTCTGCTGAAAAATCTGCAAAGAGCCTTTTGGGGTTGCCCTGTATATAACGGTGTTCTTTTTTTCTAGCGGCTTTTAAAATTCTCTCTTTATCATCACTTTTTGCTATTTTAATTATTATGTGTCTTGGCATGGACCTCCTTGGGTTAATCTTGTTAGGGACTTTCTGTGATTCCTGGTCCTGAATGTTTGTTTCCTCTCCCAGACATGATTACTCTTGATGATGTCACTGAGTTCCCTTAACCGATTCCCATTTTTTACTCTTTCTGCTGTTCAGCTTGCTTGCTTTCCATTACTCTCTTCTACATTGCTGATTTGTTCTTCTGCATCTTCCAATCTGCTCTTGATTCCCTGTGGAGTATTTTTTATTTTCACTATTGAATGCTTCATCTCTGACTGATTGTTTTTTATATATTGTATCTTTGTGAAAGCTCTCACTGAGTTTATCCATTCTTCTCAAGACAATTACTTTGAATTCTCTACCACACATATTTATTTTTGTTTCACTTAGCTTTTTTTGCTGTGATTTTGTCTTATTCTTTCATTTGAGACCTATTCCTCTGTCTCATTTTGTCTAATTCTGTGTTTGCCTCTGTGTAATAGGGTGATCAGCTACATCTCCTGGTCTTCAAAATAGTGGCCTTGTGTAGAAGAGGTCCTGTGGTACCCTGTATCACAATGCCCCCCCCCCCCACCCTGGTCACCAGAACCAGATGATCCAGAGGTGTCTCCTGTGTGGCTGCAGGTGCCCTACTGTCGTCACTGAGTTGTGCTTGTTTTCTGCCCAGCCAGCTGCAATGTATTGGGTGCAGACATATCCAGTGGCAGGGCTTGCTCCCTGTGTAGACAGCTATGAAGCTTGGATGAAGGAACTGTGGTGTGCTGGTGTTGGGGGTTATCTTCCCTTCTCCCCAAGACAGGAATCATTTTGGAACGGTGCCGTTCCCTGCTGGGGCTGCTTGCACAGTGTGGTGGTGGGGGGGGGGCTCTTTAAGGGCAGAGACTCAGTTTCCTATTGCCTTCTGACTCTCCTGGAGTTAAGCCCACTGATTTTTAAAGTAATCGGGGTTAAACCCCACTGATTGTAAAACCTCTCAAATTTAAGCCCCACTGGTTTTCAAAGCCAGACCTTATGGAAACGTGTCCTCCCACCATGAGTTCCCTGTTCCTGGGGTACCTGGGGTGGAATTTGATCCTCTTGATTTGCTGCACTTGTGGTGTCCCTCCTGTTTGTGGTTAGTCTCACTGGGGGTTTGGTTCACAACTGCATCTCCACCGCTCCTGCCCTTTTTGATGTGGACTCCTCTCTACAATTAACTGTGGAAGGTCTGTTTGGCCAGTTTTCAGGTCATTGTCAGAGTTAGTTGCATATGTGTAGCTGTTCTCTCAGTGTGTCCAAGGAACAAGGTGAGCTGAGCATCCTCCTACTCTACCAGCTTCCCTGGACTCCCCTAAAAACCTATATTTTATATCATTTACCAATTGTTAATGTTTTGTCATGTTTCTTTTCTTTCATATATATATATGAAATAATGTTATATATGTATATACATATATATAATATGCTTTGTTTTGCTGAACCTTCGAAAGCAGCACTTTACCCAGAAATACTTCAGAATGCATAAGAATAAGGTCATTTTTTTCTATAAAATCACAATACTAGTTTCATGTTTGAGAAAATTTATATTAATCCGAAATGTGATCTAATATATTTTCTTTTTTTTTTTTTTTAAGGTTTTATTTATTTATTTGACAGAGACACAGCGAGAGAGGGAACACAAGCAGGGGGAGCGGGAGAGGGAGAAGCAGGCTTCCTGAAGAGCAGGGAGCCCGATGCGGGGCTCGATCCCAGGACCCTGGGATCATGACCTGAGCTGAAGGCAGACGCTTAACGACTGAGCCACTAAGGCACCCTTGATCTACTATATTTTCTACATCTAGTTTTATCTGATTGTTCCAAAAAATGGTTTTCATACCTTTTATATTTCTTGGATCCAAGATCCAGTCAAGGTTTATATATTCCCTCTGTTTATTATGACATTTAAATTAGTTTAATTTAGAATATTTCCATTTTCATATTGTTTTTATTTTGTTTTTATGACATTAGCATTTTTGTAGGTCTAGGGTAACTTCTTTTATTTATTTATTTATTTTAAAGATTTATTTATTTGACAGAGAGAACACAAGAGCAGGAACACAAGCAGGGGGAGTGGGAGAAGGAGAAGCAGGCTTCCCGCCAAGCCAGGAGCCCAATGCGGGGCTCGTTCCCAGGACCCTGAGATCATGACCTGAGCCAAAGGCAGACGCCTAATGATTGAGCCACCCAGGGGCCCCTATGATAACTTCTTATATAATGTCCAGTATTCTGAATTTATCTGATTAGATTCAACATAAATATTTTAGCATAAATATGATATAAATAATATGGGGTTTTTTTGTGCATCACATCAGTATGCTTATGGTGTTAGATATATTTGTATGACTATTAGTATGTCTGAGTACCTATTTCTGTGATAGAATACTAATAAGCATCACAAATCTATAAGATACCTTATCAGGCAAACTAAGCATGTTTCATTTGTGAGAAATATTGTGGCTATGTACTATCTTTTCTAATGAAATTTTATTTAAGTACTTCCAATTATACTTGTTTTAAAAATATAATATTTAAAAGATGATATGAGCCTTTTTGGATTTTAAGAAGTATTTTAGGGGCACCTGGGTGGCTCAGTCATTGAGCGTCTGCCTTCGGCTCAGGTTGTGATCCCAGGGTCCTTGGATCGAGCCCCGCATCGGGCTCCCTGCTCCGCGGGAAGCCTGCTTCTCCCTCTCCCACTCGCCCTGCTTGTGTTCCCTCTCTCGCTGTGTCTCTCTGTCAAATAAATAAAATCTTAAAAGAAAAAAAAAGTATTTTAAAAATATGTCCTCTTTCTTATTACTATATGTTTTAGGCTGAAAAGGGAAGAAACTAAAATACAGAATTATGTGGTTTCCCCCAAAGAGGCCTATTTTAATTAGAAATATAGATGATAGATTTGTCTAAATGTTCATTAATTGTGGAACAGGCATTTAAACACCTTGTTTTTTTTTTTAATAATAAAGTTTCAAAAAAAAGGCCTTGGTTAATTACATGGTTATTTTATCCACATTTGATAATTGGGCAAAGGAAAACAGAGGATTGAATATATCAAATCTCTAGTGCTCACTGGAATTGTCCCTCCTAATTTCCAGACCCATATATTCATCTATTTAATAGGTATTCCACTTGATTGTGCTATAAACATCACCCATTTGAATGTCCGAAATCATTTCTCCTTTCATATCTTCCCCAACTTAAACTTTGTCTTGCCTTTCACATACCAATGAATAAAATGATCACCATATTCAATTTCACATTTAATCACTCCTTTCACTTAAAACCCATATGCAGGGGCGCCTGGGGGGCTCAGTTGGTTAAACTGCTGTCTTTAGCTCAGGTCATGATTCCAGAGTCCTGGGATCGAGCCCCTCATTGGGCTCCTTGCTCAGTGGGGAGCCTGCTTCTCCCTCTCCCTCTGCTGCCTCTCCCCCGCTTGTGATCTCTGTCTCTCTCACTATCTCTCTCTGTCAAATATATAAATAAAATCTTTAACAAAAAAAAACCATATGCAGTCAGCTACCAAGTTCTGTTGACCTTGTCTCTGGATGTCCCTCAAATCTTACTTCCAAACTTGTAATTTCCACCTTAACTTACAATCTCATCAAGTATTTGCAGAGTAGTGACAGTTTCCTAGATGGCCCACCTACCTCAATCATCCTTATAAAATCTTTGTCTCATAGTATAGCCAGGATGGTTTTTGACCCCCCCCCCAAATCCAAATATTATCATTCTCACTTACATTCTGAAAACCTATCAATATCTTTCAATTGAATTAAACAAGCTCTTTATGGGAAGACATACGGCTTTTTTTAAGCTCTGTTTCCACATATCAAATGTATGTGTATGCTTTAGACACTATGAACAGCTTACAGAAATATTTTAGATTCCGATTCTGTCATTCTTCCATACATACATCATGCATGCATGCGTTCCTGTGCTAAGCCATAGGAATTCAATGAGGAACAAAGCCTGACATGTTTGTTTTCATAGACCTTAGAATGCAGATAAGAATTTAAAACTGTCACGGATAAAAATAAGCGGCTTTGTTTTCTTGTAAGCTAATTTGTGATCTTAGGAACTGAATTATCTTCTTAATTTCTTAAGATTCTTATCTGTATAATGAAAATAATATCTATTTCATAGGGGTGTTTTTGTAGATTGAAAACAATAGCAAGCAGTGGAGAAATATGAGATCCATTCTATCAGAGATAGAGATAAAACTCAACTTTGCCACAAGGTTGCCCTCGGGCAATGGACAAAGAATGATCACAAAGGAGTTAAAGAAAACTGAAGTACAGAATTGATATAAGGAGAAAGAATATAATGGGGAGCCTCATAAAATACAAAGTTTAAGGATAAATAGGCAGCAAGATAAACCTGAAAAATAATTTGAGATCTCCTAAGTTGCAATCAGTTCACTGATAAATAACAGAAATTTGCAAATATGGATCAAAACATGGGCAAAGGAAGGATATTAGTGTCCTTCTTCCAGAAGAGATCATTAACTTCTGATGTGAGGTCCCCAAGAGGACAGATTGCAAAACATAAGATCCAAGGACAAACTTTGATAGGTGAAACCACTTAAGAATGGGGAGAAGAAGCAAGTTTCAATAAAGGGAGCAGTGAGAGGATATAAAACACTAGAGGGTATTGCAGTCTTACAGGATGAAGAAAGAAGAGAGATGCAAAATTACCGAGGTTTGGGCGCCTGGGTGGCTCAGTCATTAAGCGTCTGCCTTCGGCTCAGGTCATGATCCCAGGGTCCTGGGATCGAGTCCCGCATTGGGCTCCCTGCTCTGTGGGAAGCCTGCTTCTCCCTCTCCCACTCTCCCTGCTTGTGTTCCTGCTCTCGCTATGTCTCTCTCTGTCAAAAAAATAAAATTACCGAGGTCTGAGTTTTGTGAATTGGGGGTTATCAGGGCTCTATGAGAGATAACATTTTAGTAGAGAGGAAGATACACAGGTAGATTGTAATTAACTGAAGAGAATGTAGAGGGTAAGAAAACAAGCAGTGAGCAAACACTATGAGAAGTATTTCAATGCAAAAACATGTTTAAAAAGATACCTGTGTAAGGTCAATTCAAGGAGATTATGGAGTCAAAGAATGTTTTTTAGGCTAATGGAGAGAAATATCTCTATATGCCAAGAGGAAGGAGCCAGTAGAGAATTCTGAAAATTCACTTAATAAACTTCTATTGCTTTAAAAAAAAGGAAAAGAAAAAATAATTCAAAAAGCAAAATTCTTAAGATATGGACGAGGATAAAATTTATAACACAGAGGATGAAATTAGCTTTAAACTGAAAATGGAATAGTTCAGTGAGATTTGGAGATGATGATTGATCACTATCTGGTACACGGATGTTCATCTAGGGTGAGGCGAGAGGAGGAGGAGTTTTAGATGAAAGTGGTATCGGGAATACAGAAACAGCTTCCCTTTGGATGACTTTAGGAGAAAACTAGGACTAAGTAAAATAATGATCGGCCCCACTGAAATTAAAAACAGAAATTTGTCAGCCAGGAAACAGAAAATGATACCATTTTATTCTACAACACCTGGGAATGAAGGAAATTAGGAGTATGCGTGGGGGTCAGGGTTAGGTCATCCCTAAGGGCTGAAAAGATGTTGAATAGCATCACTTTGATGGAACTTGGTTGGCTTCAGTGTATTAGAACAATGGTGAATGGAGAATTTTGAGGAATTAGCTAGGGTTGAGGGTATGAATCTCAAGGCAAAAGATTAAAGGGACAGGATATTTCAGAACTGTCAGAGGAATGAAGCTAAAATGGCTGATTCTGACTGAAGGGGTCAGGAAAGTATATGAAATCGAAGAACTAACTCAGCAAGAGTCGAAAAGAATGAGAGAATATAAAATGCTGGTCAGAGATTGAAACTTTCAGATATCTTAAAAAAGGAACAATTCTAAGTAGCACATTTATTCTATTTGAATATGAAATACTGAGGCAGGAATGAAAGCTGTGAAATCTGCTTTAAAGCATCAAAATCTAATGAACAGAATGGGTGTTTTTCCACATCTTGGTGGGTCTCATCCTCAGTTTCACATTGAATCAATCCTACTTCTATAGGTTCAAGGCTACACTGATGTATTTACACATCAATACTTGGAGAAAACTTAGATAAGCAGATGGATTCTGAGTTTGAGTCTAAAATCTTAACCGGAGGTATATTTTATGTGAAATCTATCATGGAGTTATTATGCTCTCAAAAGTTCACTACCCTCCTATCTCTCTAACAGTTTGGAGGTGTAAGTGACTTTTTGTTAGCTGCTCCTGGTGCTTATGTAAATGTTTTTAAAGGTACAGTATCGCTTGCTCTTGAATCAGTAATTCAGAGTTTGAATGAAAAAAAGTGAATGCAAAAAATTCTGTGATATTACTAGAGAGGTTCTGTTAAGTTAGAGTTAACCAGTCTTTCCCAGAGTACTTAATCTCATTAGCAAATACTGTCATTTGGCTAAATATGGAATGCCTTAATAAATGGTTTGCATCTTTTATGTGAGAGACCTGAGTCTATGTAGAAGATGTGCTGCTTATTTAAGATAGATTAACTTCAAACAAACAACCAAATGTATGCAGAACATTTGTCTAAGTTCTTTTTGCCTGTTGGAAAAGGGCATTATATAGAGCTCTTTGATACTGCCATGTGTCATTCTTGGCAAATAAATACAACATTACAAATATTTGGCTTTGCTTTTGGAACTTTCAAATTGTTATGATGCAAACGGTTCATTGCATTTTGGAGAAAATTTGAAAACTCTCCAAGTAGACCTACTTTAAAAAGGAAAGAATAAAAGTAAGAACTTTGATTTAACCTGAATTTCTGTCTTCTTTCCTCTTAGGTATACATAAGAGGAAAACAAAAGGAAGAAAAATTGTATACATTGACATCCAACTTATTTCAGTTTTGCAAATCTATTACACAACAAAAACCACATTTGTCTGGATTTTTACAGTTTATAAAATACTTTGATACCCACCATTTCTCTGAGGTTATGTGGCTAGCCTGAGGTACCTCAGAGATGTGAAAAAGGCATAACATAATGAAAGCATTAAATCAATTTTTTTTTAATCTCACGTGGCTTAAAAACACATTGTACTCATTTGTTTTGAATTACATTCTCTCCACTCTGCCAGGTAGATATGCCTATTTAGTCAATTCTGCTGTGCAGATTTTGTTTTACCAATTATTTTGAAATAAGCTTTTAGACAGTGTCAGAATTATTATAATTCTCCTACTGTCATCCTGGAAAAATGATACACTTTCTAAAATATCCATTTGTTGAGTAAGTGGGGCCCTTTGAAAAATTTGAAAATGTTGATTACCTAAGTAAATATAAACACATTTAAAGTAGATATTCTTCTGTATTTGGATGTTCAGGTTCATGTTTCTAAGAGTTAGATGATTGCAATAATATTTTAAGACAATAAAGCTCAAATAGCACCATTAAAAAGTTATGTGACATTTATAATATAGCACATAGAAAAATAAAGAATATAAAGGTTTAGAGCTAAAAGAAAATGAAGGATGAACAGTCCAGGATAGTGCCGGAAATCACTGGCTAAAAGCTAATTATAATATCATAACTGAAAATTGTAGAATAAATATGACTATGTTTCAAATATGAAGAGAAAACAAAGCTAAGTTTTCCTTATATTTCCCATTAAGCTCTGAACTTACAGAAGTACTAAAGAAGTTAATGTAAAATATAAAGAGAAGGGACATGGAAAGAATGGAAACGATCCACACTGATTCTGCAATTTAATGACAGGTATTTCTTTTCAATAGAAATAAAGTTTAATCAGACATTTATAAATTAAGTCTTTAAAAAATAACTAACTTAGGAATTCTCCAAAAGAGAACATGTTATTCATTAGAATTTGTTCTTCTTATTAAAATGTACTCTTTCTGGGACATCTTTACAGGCTTTTTCCCCTCTCTTTTTAAAGCATATGACATTATTGTCCTGATTGCAATTTTCACATGTGGCCGGGATGTCTGAGTAATCTCCAGTGTTTCCTAGAAGCCTGCTTTTTGCAAAGGAAAAAGATGTGGCATCTCTTCTGTAATATTACTAAATGTCTGAAAGGCATAATAAAGAGGCAACCTGTCTGCAAGGTGATTCTTTATTTGTAAAATAGCCATCAGATAGCTCTTTAACTTCAGTGAAGTCTTGTGTCCTGCAATAATACCAAATGGTACATCTGCTTTACAGCACATGTTAAATTTGGTAAGTTGTGTTATGTGTTTAAGCACCTAGAATTTATTAGATAAGAGGATCAGCATAAAGCATGACTTATGTCAAAAATATTTTTCAATTTGAATCTTTTAAAAAATTGAGTTAGAATCAGGATCTGATCACTACCAAGCCTTAACTGGTCGGTCCCGCATGACACACACACATTGATACACATAAAAACTGTGGTTTAGACTGCTCTCATGAATAGGAATCATTGTTTCAATGATGGGAGAGGTTAAATTTCATTCGTGAGGGAATTTGAGTGTAGGAGGATGGCAAGGTTTAGGTTAGTTCCACTGAATGCTTGTATGTCTTAATGAGGCCATATTGCATATAAAAAATGACTAGAGAATTTGAGTTCAAGGAAAAAATGAGGATTGAAGCAGAGTTTTTACAAGACTTTGTTGTTTTGAACTTGACAATTGAACGATCATGCATAGAACTCAAGAGTCCAGAAGGGAAAACTTAAGACAAATATTTGGACTAAACTGAAAGAGGAAGACTTGAGAATTTGATTCACTTGTGTAAATAAGAAGTTCGGTGCACATATTGTCGGAACCAAATAAATCCAAGCGTATTGTCTGGTAACTTTGGAACTGAATTTATGAAACTGTGACTGTCTGGGGAAAGTAAAAGATAAAATAGTGCTCCTAGTGATTCTTTTTTTTATCTCTGGTTTTAGAAGTTACCCTCTTTTCTTGATCTAACTCAACCGCTTTAATCTAAAAATAACTGGTGTATTGAGAATAGGTCTAGTCTTTTGGAAATTTTATTCAAACATAGGGATTTTTTAAAAAAGATTTTATTTATTTATTTGACAGAGAGAGAGGGAACACAAGCAGGGGGAGTGGGAGAGGGAGAGGCAGGCTTCCCGCCAAGCAGGGAGCCCCATGCGGGGCTCGATCCCAGGACGCTGGGATCCTGACCTGAGCCGAAGGCAGACGCTTAACGACTGAGCCACCCAGGCGCCCCTCAACATAGGGATTTTTAAATATATTTTATCATTACTCTTCTATCACTGTTCTTAGTACAAGAGAGGGACACCGAATGCATTTGTAGAAGTGCTTGGCTTTCCCTCTCTTCTTTTATTTGCTTTTTCTATGTCCACATTACTTTTACTCTTGATCAAAGCCTCAGGGAATGCTCTGGAGTGTGAGGGAAAATATATTCTGTGCTGTCATAAGAGCTGGCCCCAACATCTTTCTAAGTTCCCATCCTTAGGTGGTTACTTGTGAGTGCTGTGGGCAAGTGTGAGCCACAGAACTTGTGCATAAAGGGAGAGAATGTTTTCTTTTCTTTGAGGAGCAGGTGCTGGGAATCCCACAGTTGGTTTCTGAGACACTCTTGCCACTGGGAGCAAACTAGACACAGGAAAGGGGGCACTTAGAAAAATGAGGGTATTTCATGTGAACGATACACAATTCTGAAATAAAATGAAGTCCTTTTGTGTGTAACTAAGCAGGAGGAACACACAACTGATTAAAGTTCTTGTTTTGATCTCTTTATATAGGTCTTGATTTTTATTTCAAAAACATTTTTTCTTGCTGTGACCACTATATGTTAGATTTTTTATGTTTAGAAAAATGTGCAGCATACAGATTTCCTTCAACTCATTAAACATTTGTTGAATTTAGAGTTGTGGTAAAACATTGTGCTGAGTTTTAAAAGGATAAAAAGATAGAAGGAACATAATTCCTGACCTGAATCAATATATAAATATCCTAAAAGACCTTAAATGGAGTATTTTACAAGTGTAAAACAGTATCACAGGCAATATTCAGAAGCCTGAACAGTGTTATTAATATAAAGTACCTTATCATTCATTACTCTCTAAATAACTTGAGACTAATTGGTTTTCACAGCACAAGTAATTAAATAACATATTAAATTTGATATCAAACAACTCAACATGTTTCTGTTCAAACAAAATAATGTAACTCTTTATAACTTGTAATTAAAGGATTGTTTTCAGTACTAAATAACTGACATTCAGAAAATGATTAGGGTGAGATAAAATAATAAATGCATATGAGTTTTATTTTAATAATAGTAAATTGTATTATTAACAAAGAGGAATTGAATCATCTCACAAATATTTGTCTCTCTGCTTAAGCAAAAAAAATAAAATATTAAACAAGCAAAGTAAACATTTATAGAGGGCATATAAAATCTTTTTAAGTTTCCAAGCACATATTCATTATACATCCCCCATATGGTAATATACCTGAAATTAAAATTTGAGAAAAGGAAATACATCATAATTGAAAAAAAAGTGGGGGTTTTGAAAGCAAAAGGGAAAAAAAAATTACCTAATAACAGCAACTTTACAGTTCTTGCATCTCGCTCAGCGTCTTCCTGAAGCTTTTTCTCCAGTTCTTTGGATCTTTTGGCTGACTCCTTGCTCTCTGAGCTAATTCCACTCCCCATCTTGTGGTGTTAGATACTTGTTAGTTTATTTGCCCAAACTTTTCCAAACGTCGAGCACAGCTCTGCCTTGGACATAGGATGCAGAAGCACTGCTCTCCTGAGCTTCCTAACAGCCCACTCCCTTACTCTCTGAGATTCTGCTTTGACTAAGGAGATGCTTTCTGAGCTGTCACCTGATCAAAGGGTAAAGCCACAAAACCCCATGGTTGTATGGCTGGAAGCAAAAGGGGAAATTCATTATGCTTTCAAATTAAATGACCACTCATGGCATATCTTCAACAACTTGCCCATCTTGTTTAAAGAATAGTGCATAATAATGTAGAACGTGGTCCAAATCTATACACTAAAGATAATCTGCAATGAACAGTTCAATTGGAGCATGCTCTTTATTACTGTAATTTAAAGTTATTACTAATCAACAAGCTTGTATCTTCAGATATTTGAGTCTTCAGATTCTTCATAATCATTCCAGTATCACTATCAGAATATTTATATTGAATCATCCAAATTTCTAGTCTTGTATATTCAGATTATCACTCAAAATTATTGGGAATCTCTTAGTATTAACTAGAAAACATTTTTTTTAAAAAATGGAAACAAATAAATGTAGTTTTTATATTTATAACACATTGTTGTATTGCCACAAACCTAGAATTCAACACACACCCTGCTTTGGAATTACTGATTTTAGTCTTACAGGAGCCATCTCTAAAAATTGAGTTTTTACTGCTTGTGAGAAAGCCAATCCATCAACATTACTTGAGGGCCCACTTGGTGTAGACACTGAACTGTGTTCAATTTAGGCAGTGCATTCACTCTTTGGGGCCATTAAGCAACAGCTGTTGTTGACTTTTATTGATTTGGTACCAAGGAAATAAAAAACAATGTTCTTTGAAATGGTAGGTAATTTGGTTCTCCCTGAAAAGTAAGAACAGTACATATGTCTAAATATGTTCCCTGCCTTTCAACTATCCCAATAGGTATCATGCACTTGAAGACCTCCAAGGTTGGGGACAAAGATTATGTTGTACAACTTTTTGTTTATATGAGGCATAGAAAAGTACTTGTTAGGTAGTTGAAATATATTTATATCTTATATATAATAATATTGAGATATATATAATTATATATATAACTGATATATATATAAAGTATTATATGTAATACTTTACATATACTTATATATATAGTATATATATATATATATACTGATATATATATGTAAAGTATTATATGTAATACTTTATATATACTTATATATATAGTATATATATACTATATAATACTTTATATAGAATACTTTATACTTATATATAGTATATATATACTATATAATACTCTATATAGAATACTAATACTTTATATATAATACTGAGATACATATCTCAATTATATAATTACTATATATAATATAATATAATTATATAATTACTATATAATATATATTATACATATAGAATATATATAATTTTATAAGCAGGGTTGGCTACCTGTGGCAGCAGGCAAATCTTTCAGTGAATATGTTGGGATTTGTGAATGTGCCCTAACCAGGAAATGATAGAACACAGTCAGTCCATCCACATGTCAGTGTTGTCCTTCTTTTAAATCTTGTGCAAAGTTAGAACAGGTGGGGTTTTGCATATTCATAAAACAAAGAAATTTAGGCTTCCAAATTAAATACATATTCCTGATTTGTTTACTTTTTCACATACAATATTAGGCTGTAGATATATAAGCATAGTCAAAACTCCTGGATTTCACCTCTCCAAAGCCATGTTATGATAGCATAAAGATGTGGAAAGGTAGGTACGCAAGGCTTTGTGCAAATCGTGTGGTACTGTTTTTACAATGCAAAAGGCCTGCCCCAAAGGAATAAGATTTGCACTGCTTAGTTTATTTATACCCATCCCTGAACACAGAGTTTACTATGACAGCATTGCAAAATAGCAAACATTAAAATAAATTTGTTTTTGCCTATTGTTTTTATATCAAAATCAAATATACCTAGTACATTGACTATACAAGATTCCTGTATGTTTCATAACAATTATGAACTAAGACACTTCATATAATTTGCATTTAAGTAAATATACCCCACAGCTTTTTGGTGGGGACATACCTGGGCTTTGAAAAGGTGTGCATTTTACTCCGCCTTCCTAAGTAGGTTATTAACTTAAACTGACCAACTCCTTCAGGGCTGTATGCAATTTTCTGCACTGTATAAAGTTATAAACTTCTACTTTTCTGTGTAACCCAGAAGGTTCAGTCATCAACTTGGAGATGATTATATGATTTCTTTTCATCAGTGATTCAAATAAGCTTGATATAAAATTCAAGATGTTTCTATATTTAGGGGAGGCAGGCTGGGGAGGTCCAGGGAGAAGAGAAAGGTTCCTTTTACAGCTCTCTCCCCTGGGTACCTGGGCCACAGCCTTACTAATGAGCTGGGGTTGTTAATACAGCTATTAGTCCTGTGGCTTCATTTAGGATTATAGTTTTCCAGGCCTAAGAAAATGATGAAAGTAAAATAATAAACTCCACTAGAGTGGGGACAATATCTTCCTAGTTGGATGTGGTCCACAGTATTTGGCAGTGTTATCCATAGGAAATGTTCAAAAATTATTTCTTGCTAATAAATTGAGGCCTGGAGTCCTCTTTATTTCTTATGCTCTGCTGAGGTGACAGTATGGTTAGGGCTCCTTTCCAAGGTTCATTGTCATAGTGGGTCTATCTGAACAACCTAGAAATTTTAGAGTGTCTCCAAAAATCAATGAAAAAGCCCATTTTTGGTCTGAAATAATGTCAATATGTACAATTACAACTATTAGCCCAACATTTACCTTTTTTTTCCTCAGCCTTAAGAATAACATTAGCATAATCCCTTTCTATGGTTAAACCTCATTACATAGTGAGAGAAAATTGATAAAAGTTGACAGTGAGAAAGGTAACTAAATTAGAAGCTTTTTATTCAGGGTAAAGTGCAGCCATAAATTTTGTTCTTGAAAACGAACATAAAGTTATCTAAGACACTATAATGTCAGAGTTCTATGTATTAGCCAGCTGAAGGGATAGATCGCTCTGTGACACACACACACACACACACACACACACACCTCGAAAGCAGGAGACATTGTACTGGAATGTCATGGTCTTTTAGAATAATCATTTAGAATGACTTCTAAGAGCGTTTTTTTTTTTTATGTTATGTTAATCCCCATACATTACATCATTATGTTATGTTAATCCCCATACATTACATCATTACATCATGGAATGAAATGGAATGGATTTCTACATTTACTTATTCTACATGTTCTTTTTAGACTAGAATATGCTTATATATAATGATTATTTGAAATTAAAAAATGCTATAAGCTTAATCGACATTAGAATGTCATGGTCTTTTAGAATAATCATTTAGAATGACTTCTAAGAGCCTTTTTTTTTTTTTTATGTTATGTTAATCCCCATACATTACATCATTAGTTTTTGATGTAGTGTTCCCTGATTCATTGTTTGCGTATAACACCCAGGGCTCCATTCAATACGTGCCCTCTTTAATAACCCATCGCCAGGCTAACCCATCCCCCTACCCCCCTCCCCTCTAGAACCCTCAGTTTGTTTCTCAGAGTCCTTAGTAGAACCTTGTTGCGTTTTAATTTTTTTTTTCCCCCCACAGCATCAGCCTGCCTGAGAATATCTTCTTTTGGTACCAGGCTGTGCAAAAGAAAATTGGCTTGGGGTAAAGTACAGAGAGAGTCCTCAGCTCTAAAGGTCACTGAAATACCACAAGCTTTGAATGGTGTGAATAATTTTTCCTCTTGATATTTTTGGTCAGGGTCTCAGTGTAATCTTCAGAAGGGGACATTAGCCTTTAAAAAAGTTTGAGTAATCAGTATTTTACATTTATAATTCCACATCTAGCTTGAGAGGACATGCAATTATTCCCCACCTGCTTTTCATAATGAGATTTCAAACCATGTTTTTGTAGGTGTCTCTTTTGCCAGTATTACCTGGGCTTCAAGCTGGATTTCTTCCAAGGATGTGATATGTGGCTGATTTTCATAAGTGGCTTCAGTGGCTCAGCTCCTTCTGGAAATTGTAAATGCAGGCTACCATCTGTATTACTCTTTATTTTGTTTCCACATATCATAGGAACTGTTGACTTCAGACACTGGGTCCCTGGGTGGATTGTCTGGCTGCCTTAGCAATGAGCTTGATCCTTATATATTCCCATGAAATTTGAGGCAAACCATCCCTCCTTTGCTAATGGTACTCAAATGTGCACTTCTGGGAGCTATGTGCATGGTATTTCCTCCAGAGAGTTCACATCTTTGGGGACTTCCTGAGAGCAATCTTTTGATCTTGAGGGAATAAGGCAAAACTTGCTATTTCAAGTTAGTACATTCATGTGGTGCAATAAATTTACAATACCAGCATTAAGCAGCTCTTATGTCTTAAGAGATAATACAAATATGTGTTTTTATTCATTGGAATGGATTTCTACATTTACTTATTCTACATGTTCTTTTTAGACTAGAATATGCTTATATGTAATGATTATTTGAAATTTAAAAATGCTATAAGCTTAATCGACAAAGGTGAGAATCATAATTATCTCCAAGGGACCACTTCCTGGCCCAGATTCTGATCTTATTTAAGATGTTTTTTACTATGTCTTTTTAACGCAATATTTCTACCACTTACCCCCTTACTCTTACTCTTCAGTCACTTCAGTTCTGGTAATTGCAACCATCTCTTACTTAGGTTTGCGGATTCTAGTCTCTGCTCTATTCCACTGTAACCTGTCTAATTGTGCCAGGTTAAATTCCCTCAAACCCAAGTTTCATGATTATACTTTTCTTGTTGAAAAAAATCAAAGAGCTCCTTCACTGTGACTGTTTCCTGCCACCATATACTCAGAATCCAGTTAGCACTATCCAACTATCCCAATATATTTCCCATTACTTCTCATAACACATTCTCTATTATAGCCAGGCTTTTATCTTTTTCCTAACTAGATGTCCCAACTTAACTTTCACACATGCTTTCTTTCCTCAGTAGGAATATCTCGCCTTTCCATAGCTAACTTTTTCCGTAGTATCCATTCTTTAAGAACCTAATATGTATATTCTCCATTATGCCTCACAACTGCTACCACCCATTGGGTGATCCTTTACTTTCCAAATTCCTAAGAGGAATCCATCACTGATTAGTTTGTTCTTCCTCATTAATGAGGCAGAATACTTTCCAGTGACCGTGCCTTCTGCTTCTCTTCTGTTTGCAAGCTCCAAACTAAGTACAAAGGAGGAAATCTTCCTTATTGAAATAGTTGGTGAATAGTAAGTAATTGATGGAAATATGGTATTTGACACCTCTTTGCTCTGTCTTGGAAATACGTGATTCTCCTTTCCACGTGATTGCAAGTATGAAATATTACCTCTAGAATTGCAGGAATTTATTTGACAATTGGTATATTTAACAACTGTTATGTACCAGGCATGGCAGATTCAGCAGTAAACAAATTAAATAACACCTCTTATATAGCTTAAATTCTAGAGGGTGAGTATGTATGGGGGCTCACACAGACAATAAACATGATAAATATTTAAAGTATGTAGAATTATAGATGGTGACAAGTGTTAAAGAAAACAAAATGAAAAAAAAGGGGGGGTGCACCTGGGTGGCTTAGTCAATTAAGCGTCTGCCTTTGGCTCAGGTCGTGATCTCAGGGTCCTGGTATCGAGACCTACGTCAGGCTCCCTGCTCAGCGGGGAGTCTGCTTCTCACTCTCACTCTCCCTCTGTGCTCTCCCCCCTCCAAATAAAATAAAATCTAAAACAAAACAAACCCAGAATGAAATAAGGAGTATGAAAATTGTGATGAGGATGAGAGATTAGAATTTTATATAAAACTTGTCCAGGGAAGACCTAACTGAAAAAGTAATTATTTTAGATCAAGTTTTCTAAAATCTGACTTTAATATGAAAAATCATGCAGGGAGTTTACCAGAAAGTGTTTTTTGGAACAATCCATGTGAGTGAGTAAAGAAAGCAATATTGACAGAAGCAGAAATTAGATTGCAATGCAGTTGCAACAGAGAATTCAGCCATTCCTATGGGGAGCTCAAAAGCTGAGATGGTCCCTCAGATTTATATTGAAATGAGCCACAATGGACCAGTACACCTCCTTTAAGGACCGTAACAGCCAGGGGCTGGGTGGGGCAATATCATAGGCATCTATTTGATATTCACTGTGTTAACTCTTACTGAATAAACCAGAAAAGTGATATGAGGATTTTGCCAATTGCCATGTTTATTTATTCCAACTATGCATTTAGGGAGTTGAGAAATGAGTACTGACTGAGTCTGTGAATCCAGTGGATCCACTGTAACCTCGATATGGTCCAGGATACCATTTATTACCTGCTTCCCATATGTCTCCGTTCTAACATGAGGGGCATGATGCTGTTGCTGGTCCCCAAGTATCACAGTTCACATAGACCCCATAAGATATCTTTTGTGAATCTTCACCCTATACATATCTCATGGTGTTGAAGTTTTGTCATTCATGAGGATCTTTCAGTAATTGGGTCCTGGCTTTGAGAAATAGCTCAGGTATAGAAATAAAACAAGAGTTCATAACATTTTTTTGAGAGTGACCACTCTTATCCTCTAATAATTACCCTTCACTTTTCTGGTTGTTTAACTTGAGCAATACTTATGTTGCCTACTCATTTATTTGGGCTTTAAGAACATTCTGTTCTATTAACTTTTTTCATAGATCTCTGCATATAAGGGTCTCTGGGCTGCCACTCTGAATTTGACTCTCATTACAATATTATACTTAGTTTTGTTCTCATAATTAAGTGCTGAAACCTGGTCTTTCTTATTTTGGGATCTTATTATTCTTATTGCTTTGAGGAAGCCTAGGTCTGTAATTGAATGTTTTATTAACCCCTGCTTATAAAGAGCTATCTCAATAATGCTGAAATTTTCTTCACTAGTGTATTTCTTATTATTTTAATACATAGAAAACTTTTTGGTCATTTCCTAAAGTCTGGTTGGTTTTCCAATCCAGGATGCCAACTTCTTTAAGCCTCTTGTTGCTCTTCTCTACCGTCTTCCATGGGACACCACTATATCCAGTCTTCTAAGAGCCATCCTATAAAACATGTTAATACCATCTGCCAGGGTGCTGGCACCCTGTATCATAGGAACAAGCTTCTGTATGGTACCTCTCCTTTGTCTAACTTTATGTCCCACCTTCCTTTGATCTAGCAACCTTAGAATCCAGTTGTATATGTATATGATATATATGTATATGCATTCCAGCTCCTGTACATGTTGGTTAATTTCTGTAGTTCTTTTGGTATGTGGGCTCTTCTGATGGCAGGTCCAGAGCTTCCCTGGCCAGGTTATGTCATAAGTAGATTATAGTTATTTACCTGATCTATAGGAGCAGTGGTTATAGATCTTCATTAGGTTAAATGTTATAAGACAAAGGCCTCTGTATTGTCTTCATGCAAGGGGGAGTGCTAGCCTTTAAAAAAGAAGAGTATTCTACTTTTGCTAGTCCAGATGGTCCAAATCTAAGGATTTAAGGTTTTTTGATGCTTCAGACCAGGCACTGCTTTCCAATGAGGACTTTGATTTTGGTGTAAGAGTCTTGCCAAGGTTGAAAATTCAATCTTCTTTGGAACTCTCCTAGCCTTATAGTTAAGTCCTACACCTGATCATCACTTTTTCCATCCTCATCTTTACTACAGGAGATGAGAGTCTCTTTCTATGCAGCACGAGAGATCTGTTGGCTTTTGTACTTTGCATTTAACTGTTGATTAATCACTTTTGGCCTTTCATTGTCTTTCTCCAGTGAATTGATAGTCCACCACTACAGTCCTTATAATTTCTATTTCCCTTAACTCAAACATTAAGATTTTGCTCATCTATACATTGACTTTCACTGGTATGCCACCTCAGGTGAAAAGCCTACAAACTAAACTGCTACTGAAGCCAGCGGCTATCACCAGTAAAGGGAGTCTAAGAGTTCAGCTGGCTAGAGATTGAGGGTAAGGGGTGGGTAATCTTTTTCTAATGTCCCATTTTTGAGTCTGCTTCTTAGGTACACTCCTCGAACTAACTCTCTCAGATTAAGTTTCCTGGAAACAGAATCTGAGACAGATTTACATGATGAAGTGGAGTGGGGAATACCCTTGGCAGATATGCCTCTGTGGAACTAGAGTCAAAACTTGGCAGGAGCAAAGGCTGAAGTACAATGCATTTACAAGGAGTCTTTAACTAGAATGAGTCTTCAAAGTCATAACTGAGAAGGGAGATGAAGCCTTATACTCCCAAGTTGTCCAATCATTAGATGGGGGATTCCCTCAGGTAGGAGTTAAAGCCTTGGGAAAAACAGCTCCTTTTGGTCAAGCACAGTTCCTGAAGAGGGACTCAGCTGCCAACACTCCCATTAGCTGAAAGAACAAGTGTCTCAGACAGGAAAAGAGTTCTAAGTGGTGAAGCAGAATGTTCACTTCAGTAACATTTAGGCAGGGGCATCAAAGAGATGAGGAATAAAAACAAAGTCATCTGGAGAAAGACAAATCTGAGCAAAGGGAATGGTAACGTGAAAGCCATGAGGCAGACACTTGCCTAGTGTGATTGAAGAATTGTAAGAGAACCAGACTGTCTTGAGTAGAATGAGCACAGGGACCATAGTAGAAGAATAAAGCATAGTTAGTAGGTGGGGGGATGGGTGGTCCAGATTGTTGAGAGACTCCTAGGTTAACTCAGACTTTGACTTTTTCTCTGAGATATTAGAAAACATTGCAGAGTTAGCAGAATTCTGGATAGCATGTTGAAAATTAACTAGGAAAATTTCACAATAATGAAAGTGAAAGGCAACATGATTTCGGCTAGAGTCTCACCATGGTAGCAATAAAATTAAATTGCAATTTCATGTGTATAGTTTACAGTTCTTCTGTATATGACTTATTAGTTAATCATTTTTACCTTTTCCAAAGTGCCCATACTACCTAAAGCAATCTACAGGTTTAATGCAACATCTATCAAAATACCAGTAACATTTTTCATAGAACTAGAACAAATAATCCTGAAACTTGCATGGAGCTGTAGAAGACCCTAAGAAGACAAAGCCATCTTGAAAAAGAACAAAGGTGGAACTATCACAATCCCAAATTTCAAGATACACTACCAAAGCTGTAGTAGCGAAAACAGTATGGTACTGGCACAAAAACAGGCACATAGATCAAAGGAACGGGATAGGGTACCATATACAAACCCATGCTTATATGGCTGATTAATCTATGACAAAGGAGGCAAGACTATACAATGGGTAAAAGACAATCTTTTCAATAAATAGTGCTGGGAAAGCTGGACCACTTTTTTTATATCAAACACAAAAATAAAGTCAAAGTGGATTAAAGACCTAACCGTGAGACCTGAAGCCATAAAACTCCTAAAAGAAAATGTTAACAGTAATTTCTTCAACTTTGGCTGTGGAAGCATTTTTCTAGATATGTCTCCTCAGGCAAGGGAAACAAAAGCAAAATTAAACAACTAGGACTACATTAAAAAAAAAAACAACTTTTGCGCAGGGAAGGAAACCATCAACAAAACAAAAAGGCAACCTAATGAATGGGAGAAGATACTTTCAAATGATATATCTGATAAAAGGTTAATATCCAAAATATATAAAGAACTTATACAACTCTACAGCAAAAACAAAAAACAAAACAAAACAAAAAAACCCACCAAATATTCTGATTAAAATGGGCAGAGAAACTGAATAAACATTTTTCCAAAAAAGACTTACAGATGGCCAACAGACACATAAAAAGATCACTATTCATCAGGGAAATGCAAATTAAAACCACAATGAAATATCACTTTATAACTGTCAGAGGGGTTAAAATAAAAAACACCAGAAATAATAAGTGTTGGAGCGGAAGTGGAGAAGAGGGAACCCTTGTGCACTGTTGGTAGAAATGCAAACTGGTGCAGCCACTGTGGAAAACAGTATGCATGGGTCCTCAAAAAAGTAAAAATAGAATTACCATATGATCCAGTAATTGCACTATTGGGGATTTACCCAAAGGAAAACAAAAACACTAATTCAAAAAGATATATGTTTACCCCTATGTTTACTGCAGCAATATTTACAAGATTACTATTTACAAGCTTATTATTTACATTATTTACATTCCATGCCAAGATATGGAAGCAACCCAAGGGTCCATCCGTAGATGAATGGATAAAGAAGATGTGGTATGTATACACAATGGAATATCACTCAGCCATAAAAAAGAATGAAATCTTGCCTTTTGCAACAACATGGATGGAGCTAGAGAGTATAATGCTAAGTGAAATAAGTCAGAGAAGAACAAATCCCATATGATTTCACTCATATGTGGAATTTAAGAAATAAAACAAGGGGGATAAAAGACTCTTAAACAGAGGGAACAAACTGGTGGTTGCCGGGTAAGGAGGTGGGTGGGGCATATGGGTGAAGGAGATAAAGGGATTAAGAGTACACTTACCTTGGTGAGCACTGAGAAATGTATAGAATTGTTGAATCATTATATTGTACACCTAAAGTTAACATAACAGTATATGTTATACTTCAGTAAAAAGATAACAAATACAAATAAAATATATTTCTCTTCTGATTGTTTCTGTTTTCTCACTGAAATAGAAAGCAAGAGTGGGAGCTTGTATTGGAGATACCAAAGGAGAAAGAGTGAAATAGTCATCCAGTTTGTTACCAGTTCTATCCAAACAGTCCTTTATATCAGCCACATAACCCCACCCATTCAACTCTACCAAAGTTGCCTCATCAGTCATTGTGGTGTACAAATCACCAAGTCCTTTTTCCCTTAGGGGTTGTCCTTGAATCCCTTGAGCATTTGGAGATCGCTAAACCGTTCATTCTTCTGAAACATCTAGATGTCACACAGGGTTTCATGTTCTGGCTAATAACCTTTTATGCCTCACACCTGGTCTTCTGTCATCACTGTATTCTTTCCCTGTTACTTTGTCTAAAACCACGTTCTTTCACATTTCTGTCTTTAAATCCCATGCTCCTTCTTCAGGCAATCTCATTGCCTCTTTAGGCTTCAACTGTTATAAGATGAAGCCCCAAATATTTACTTCCACTTCGACCGACCCTCCTCAGTTTGTGGCTAGTCCTATAGCACTTCAAAATTAACATGTTTGAAATCACCATGTTTCTCTATAAACTCCTTATTCCCTTGTGCAGCATCACGTACTGGGCATCTGAGTCATTTCTGATTTTTTTCTTCCTGCATTTAATATAGGTTCTATAGCACTCATGAGTTCTTTAAAATCCTTTGTTCCCTTTCTGTTTCTTATCCAGGTACATACTTCACCCTCTCTCCTTGATTATTGGAGCAGACTCCTAAAGTTTCCTACTTCCTCTTTTCTTTCAACTAAACTCTTATGGATCTGACATCATAGGGATAGAAGATTTATCTTCCCAAGGAATGAGTGGCAATGTCCCTTATAACATGTCCATTGTTTAAATTAAAAACTTTTAGAAGGCCCAAAGAACAGAAACTAGTTTTTTTTCTAGTTTTTAAGTTTTTAGTAATTTAAACAGTAGGATTTGAGAAACCATTATCCTAAAAACTTGAAATGCTCAATAATGGAAATTACACAATTTCCACTCCCCACTTCTGACCGTACTTTCCCAGAACTGTTGAATTACGAGTTCAAATAAAACTGAGGTCCATCCTACACCAAAACTTACCACTAAGACCAAAGAGCTGCAAGCCTACTGAAGTTATCCATTATAGAAGACCTTCCATTTCCAAATATCTCTGTAAATATTTACTTCGTGTTTCCAGCTTGAAGGAAGACATCATAAAATAAAATGCCTTGTAAAAACAACAACAACATCAAAAACTTTTAAGTCTCTACGAGTTTATCTCAATCTACCTCTCTCCTGAATTTTACATTTCTCTCCTACATTTATTCTAAATCCTAGTCAAAATTAATCACTATTTTTCATACCTTTTTTTGTTAGCCCTTCATGCCTTTCATTAGTCTTGTGCTATTCTTGTTGCCTCAATGCCCTTTCCCATCTCAAAAATATTTGATGCCTAATTCAATGTCACTGCATCTACTACTCTCAACTCTACCCAAACTTGAGCAATTTATATATTGTATGAAAATATAGAATTTTATTGGGACCACTTTTATAATAATTGTTGAACTTACTGCAACTCATTTGAATTATTGATATATCTGGTTTATTATTTCTTTTTGGTTTGCAAGTAGCTCAGGGGATTTCCAGGTATAATCTGAAACTGGTCCCCCAACATGGAGGGCAGAGAAAGACTGAAGAAAGAGGTTGCTCCAGATTGGTAGGTGGCAATTTTAAGAAGGAAAGGAACTTATATACGAGGCTTATCCCGGGTGGCTGCAAGATGAGTAGTTTTCTGCACCTGCCCATGAAATTGTAAAAGTTTATATAGAGGACTTAACTGGGTTCAGTCTCATACTCCAACTAGATGGTCTCAACTGCACATCACTAGCTCAAGGCTATGTCCTTGGAGCAGCCTCTGGGATCAGGGAAGGCAAGTGGACCCCACAATCCAAGGGCAGAGGAGAGGGTGAGGAGTCTTCAGTTGCTGGGTCCATCTCACAGGCCAACCAGCAGTCACATCTTCGTAATGACCTCCCCCAACAATTATTCATACTAATTGATGAGCTGTAGGCTCTGGAGACAGAGAAATCTGAAAAAAAAAAACCCTGCATGTTACTTGCACTTTAGTCAGAACTCCGAAATAGAATCTTCTGCAATGGTGGGAATATTCTGTATTTGCACAGTCCAATACACTAGCCACTAGCTGCATGTGGCTACTGAGCACTTGAGGTGTGTGCAAATAAAAACTAAATTTAAAATTTGATTCAATTTTAATTATTTTGGTTTTAATTTTAAATAGGTACAAGTAGGTAATGGCTTTCAGTTACTACACGTTTGGCCTGCATGTGTACACTGAGATTTCCTGTGTAACTGTCACCACAATCCATTCATCTCATCACATGCAAACTCTCGAGGTGATGCTGCTATAAGAGTCACATCTCACCCAGCCATTGAAAAACTGCACTGTACATACCACCTTTGGCCTCCTTTCTATGACTCATGCTAACTAACCCTAATCTGAGTGTTTTGCTCTTTCCTCCACACTACCCAAAACACATGAAAGCCTAAAAACAGTCACAAAGCCATTACTCATCAAACACTAGCCCATGATCTAGTATTTTCATTTCTATTTGTGGGATGGTTTCTATTTTCTATGCATCTAGGGGTCAGAGAGACATTACTGGGTGCTTGATGGAGCAGGAAGAAAAGTTAATCTGTTTCAATGACTATGCATTTTTCTCTTCCTTTGTTGTGTTAGCAAAAGAATGATTTCCTGTCTCCATTGAATTATTTTTTCCCTAGAAAATCCTCAAATGATTTATCTACCTGTTCAACCCTTTTTATGTCTCTACCAAAGTTTTGAACTGTAGTCATACCACAGAATGATATTCCTAAAGAATATTAAAAAATGGCTAAGTCAATAATACAAGTGCACAAGAAAAGAAAACTGTGGTACAAGAAGTTTATGGTTAACGTCAAAAGAATTGTAAGGGGCACCTGGGTGGTTCAGTCAGTTAAGTGTCTGACTCTTGGTTTCGGCTCAAGTTGTGATCTCAGGGTTGTGAGATTGAGCCCTGTGTTGGGCTCCATGCTTAGTGGGGAGTCTGCTTGAGATTCTCTCCCTCTCCCTTTGCCACTTTCCCTGCTCCCTCTGTCTCTTTCTCTCTAAAACAAATATTTTATTTTATTTTTTTTAAAGATTTTATTTATTTATTTGAGAGAGAGAGAATGAGAAACAGAGAGCATGAGAGGGAGGAGGGTCAGAGGGAGAAGCAGACTCCCTGCCGAGCAGGGAGTCCGATGTGGGACTCGATCCCGGGACTCCAAGATCATGACCTGAGCCGAAGGCAGTCGCTTAACCAACTGAGCCACCCAGGTGCCCCTAAAACAAATATTTTTAAAAAATTGTACACACACATGCACACAAAGATTCAAAGAGTTCAGGGGAGAGACCTATATCCTTTACATATAAGGAATCTTGTATGAAGAAGTAATGATTTTAGCTATTCTTTGAATTATAGGTAAAATTTCAAATGGATAAAATAAAAGGCATGCAGAATACAGTATAGACTACTCCAGAGAGCACCCCGATGTTTATAGCAGCAATGTCCACAATAGCCAAACTGTGGAAAGATGGCAACATGTCCATCAACAGATGAATGGATAAAGAAGATGTGGTATATATATATATATATATATATATATATATATATATACAATGGAATATTATGCAGCCATCAAAAGGAATGAGATCTTGCCATTTGCAACGACGTGGATGGAACTGGAGGGTATTATGTTGAGTGAAATAAGTCAAACAGAGAAAGACATGTATCATATGATCTCACTGATATGAGGAATTCTTAATCGCAGGAAACAAACTGAGTGTTGTTGGAGTGGGGGGTGCGGTGGGAGGGATGGGGTGACTGGGTGATAGACACTGGGGAGGGTATGTGCTCTGGTAAGCGCTGTGAATTGTGCAAGACTGTTGAATCTCAGATCTGTACCTCTGAAACAAATAATGCAATATATGTTAAGAAAAAAAAGAAGAAGAAGAAGGTAGCGGGAGGGGAAGAATGAAGCAGGGGAAATCGGAGGGGTAGACGAACCATGAGAGACGATGGACTCTGAAAAACTAACAGGGTTCTAGAGGGGAGGGGGGTGGGAGGATGGGTTAGCCTGGTGGTGGGTATTGAGGAGGGCACATTCTGCATGGAGCACTGGGTGTTATGCACAAACAGTGAATCATGGAACACTTCATCTAAAACTAATGATGTAATGTATGGGGATTAACATAAGAATAAACAAAAAAAATTAAAAAAAAAAAAGACTACTCCAGAGACATGGAATTTGTAGGCACGCCATTCTCTTGGTAGTTGTGTCACCCTTTGCAAATTTCTTAATATTTAAAAACTGATTTTTCTTTCCTTCTAAAGTGAGAGACTTAACACCATTCTTTTTGTTATTTGAAGATTAGATACAATGTCTGCAAAACTCGCATGGTGCTTAGAGGATCACTGGATTTCAGTATAGAGTGGCATTATGACTTTTCCAGATGCAGGAAGCTGCATGTCCTGAGAACCAGAGGCAAGAATTCCCACAGACACAAGAGAGTTTAAGGGACACCGTGGTGAGTTACCATGAACAGATCAGTTTGGCTCAAGGATTGTGCATATTTGGGAGCAATGTGAGACATACTTAGAAAAATAGATTGAAACAAGATTGTGAAAGGCATTTTATTCCAAGGTAAGGAGTTTATCTATATGATAAACTGGAAAACTTGGAAAGAGCCAATGAATGTTCTTCAGTAACACAGTAGCCAAGTAGAAGTGGTGTTTTGAGAATAGAAATTGATCTACCATACTTGGAAGAAAGAGGAATAGAAATAAAGCCTCAAGTCTGGAGTCCAGTATGGTAATTGAAACATTAGAAAATAAGGAATAGAATTAAGGTATCAAATATGGAAAAGTAACTTAAAAGTGATATACAAATGGAAGAAATATTACCTACAGAAAGGTAATAAATGCTTGATAAAAAGGGGAACATGGAATGAAAATTTGGTGTAATGAAAGGAATTTTTTGGAGTCAGAGAGTCTTAGGCTTAAAATCCTGCCTTCACTCTTTGCATGAATTTAGTCACATACCCAATCTCCCTGAGTCTTGGTTATCTCCTCTGTAAAGTAAAACTAACGATACCGGGCGCCTGGGTGGCTCAGTCGTTAAGCGTCTGCCTTTGGCTCAGGTCATGATCCCAGGGTCCTGGGATCGAGTCCCACATCGGGCTCCCTGCTCGGTGGGAAGCCTGCTTCTCCCTCTCCCACTCCCCCTGCTTGTGTTCCTGCTCTCGCTATCTCTCTCTCTGTCAAATAAATAAATAAAATCTTAAAAAAAAAAAAAAACTAACGATACCAGTGAATTTGCTGTGTAACTATAATATGATGGAATGGTAATGCATTTTGTAGTTTGAATTGGAATGATGATGGTGTAAATGAACAGGATTTGGAAAAAAGAGCAACATATTTGAAATAGGAAATAAGAAGACTAACATTTATTTAATTTGACATTATAGAAGGATCTCCTTGAGGCAACATAAAATAGGTATTTGAAAATTCATGACTAGTACTCAAGAGAGACACCATTATTTTATTTTGAAAATGGAGGTTATTTTGGAAGAATGGGGTAGAAATCTCAGCCTGGAATGTCAGAATTGTGAGGTTCATGAACTCTCTCCTCCATTCCTCCGTGCAGCTCATGATGAAGTCTGCTATAGACCAAGGTAATAGATTTCTTAGCCTGTAACTCTTACCTTTCCCATTCAGTCTCCACACTATGACTAAATATATTTTTCTAAGCCTCATTTGAAAATTTCCATTAATTTTGGAGATGTGGTATTCTGATCTCTCTGCTAGATAGCTCCAATATCCCCATTTTGGCTCATACTTTACCATATTTCCATAAGTTCTTTGCTGTTCAAGGCAAAATCTCCCAGGACTTTTCAGTCTTCCTCAAAAACAAACTCTTCGCTTTATCTCTCTATTTCCTGAAGTTATTTCTATGTGAAATGTCATTATGAATTCCAAACATGCCCAGGATATCAGGGTTATGCAACATTCATTTAAAAGTTGAAAATGTGGACTATGTAAATTAGAAAATCTATTTTAGGGAAGTGCAGATCTAGCAGTCAGGGTAGCAGATTTATACTGCATTCTGTGTTGACTCAAACAATTTGGGTCAGATGCAAAAAGTTTAAGAATTAGGTTTTCCTTTCCCTTTCTTAGCTTTAAAAAAATAAGGTAAACCCAAACGTTTCCCACTGAGGGCGATAATGGATCATTGGCAGAATGCAAAGAAGGCTTTATTATCCACCACGATGTTTACCTGGAATGAAGAGCCAACATTACTAAATAATCATTCCCTTAGTTTTATTTGACCTGAGACCAATCCCTTTAAAGAGAGTTACCCTGTTAGGAAATGAGTGACATCATTATTTGCACACCCTACCTCCCTTTTGAAAGTTTTTCTTTTCCTATCTCTTGGTACATTCTTCCTTAAAAGCTCAGAGACCCAGAAAACTTCCCATTTTCTAAATGACACACTTCCTTCAAACCCTCCCACAAAACAGAACCTCTTAATTCAGACCTACTCGACCCTCTAAAGATCACACAATTAAAGCTGTTGTAGTAGGCAGTATAGGGGAATGGAAAGTCAAGCAGATCTCACCGAGTTTAAGTA
The DNA here is from genome assembly GCF_029215605.1 of Mirounga angustirostris. Classification (NCBI taxonomy): domain Eukaryota; kingdom Metazoa; phylum Chordata; class Mammalia; order Carnivora; family Phocidae; genus Mirounga; species Mirounga angustirostris. Next base: position 81,895,253 of record NW_026991720.1, on the reverse strand, counting down.
ATCTCTAAAAATGACAATAATAAAATCTGTCTATTGTCACAAATGAGTTAACACATGAGAGAATAGTAAAATAGTGCCTTGCCTATGGCACTTTTTTAAAAAAGTATATTCTTCCTGGTCCTGTGCCAAAAAGAGATGTTCTGATAGGACTCCCCTAAGTAACCACTGATGATTATATCTCCAGCACAATTCTTTATCCTGTGGGTGGCCTAATGGACATGTTTACTAGGATTTTGCATAGATATCCTGTTGTGGATCCTGTGCCTAGTCATCCACACCCTTATTCAGGGTTGAAGGTTACTCCCCTTCAATTGCTAGAATGTTGTTGCCTGATGATAGCTGTGGGATTGTCAGTTTTTTCCAGAGATTTCCCGCAGCCGAAAATATCTATTTCACCCAAGGTCATACACCCCAAAGGGGATAGTCTGCATCCAATGACTGGGGCTTCCAGTCAAGACAAATCTGAAGAACCATCCCAGTTTCAGAGCTCCTATGGGCTTTGTGGAAACATTATTACTGCATGGCACCCTACCTTTCCCTTCTACCTAATTCTTAATACTTTTACTTCCCTCATAGATGTTGATCCTGGGAGCACGCCCTAATAAACTTCCTTTACATGGTCTTGTTTCAGAGTTGGCTTCCTAGGAAACCACACCAAATACCATGCTCCAAGCCAAAACAGACTACCACCAATAACAACAGCACAACTTCTAGCAAACCTGTAGTTACCTGACATTTTGTGCACTGAACATTATGACTCAATCAACCAAGGTATTTTTGCCACTTACTCTCACTTTATTTCCACATCCAAGGAAAGAAAGAATCTATTCAATTTTTAACAGACTTTATTTTTTAAACAATTTTAGATTTATAGCAAAATTGAACAGAAAGCACAGAGATTTCTCATATACTTCTTTCCCTATATTCATAGCCTCCCCCAATACTACCATCCCCACCAAAATGGCACATTTGTTACAATTAATGAACCTACATTGACACATCATTATCACCCAAAGTCCAGAGCTTAAATTAGGGTTCACTCCTGGTATTGTACATTCTCTGGGTTTGGACAAATATATAATGGCGTATATCCATCATTATAGTATACAGAGTAGTTTCATTGCCCTCAAAATCCTTTGTGTTCTACTTATACATCCCTTTTCCCCCTAACCCTTGACAACCACTGACTTTCTTTTTTACCATCTCCATAGTTTTGCCTTTTCCAGAATGGCATGTAGTTGGAATCATAAAGTATATAGCCTTTACAGATTGTTTTCTTTCACTTAGCAATATGTATTTAAGTTTTCTCCATGTCTATGGCTTGACAGCTCATTTCTTTTTAGCAATGAATAATATTCCATTGTGTGGTTGTACCACAATTTATTTTTTTCATCACCCACTGGGCAACATCTTGGTTGCTTCCAAATTTTGGCAATTACAAATAAAACTGCTATATATCCACCTGTAGATTTTTGTATGGACATAAGTTTTGAACTCTTTTGGATAAATACCAAGGGGCACAATTGCTGGATTAAATGGTGAAGATATGTTTACTTTTGTAGGAAACCACCAAAATGTCTTCCAAAACGGCTGTACCATTTTTTCATTCCTACCAGCAATGGATGAGAGTTCCTGTTGCTCCACATCATTGTAAGCATTTAGTGTGTCAGTATTCTGGATTTTGACCATTTTCATAAATGTGTAGCACTATCTCTTTTTTTAATTTGCACATCCCTGATGACATACGATGTGGAGCATCTTTTCATATGCTTATTTGCCATCTAAATATCCACTTTTGTGTCTTTTAAGGAATTGGCCTAGGTTATCAAATTCATAAAAGCTATCAAATTTGTGGGCATACAGCTGTTCCTTCTAATGTAAATGGGAATGATGTCCTTTCTTTCATTTCTAACATTAGTGATTTGTCCACTATATAGAGGCTTATTGATTTTATTGATCTTTTCAAAGAACCAGATTTTGGTTTCATTTATTTTTCTCTATTGATTTCCTGTTTTCAATTTCATCAATTTCTGTTGTAATTTTTATTACTTATTTTATTCTACTCTTTGTATTTTTTTTTTGCACTTTTTTTTCTAGTTTTCTGAGATGGGAGTTTAGGTGATTAATTTTAGATCCTTATTCTTTTGTAATATATGCATTTAATGTTATAAATTATCCTCTAAGTATGACTTCACTTCATCCCACAAATTTTGATATGTTGTGTGTTCATTTAATTCCAATGTTTTAGTATTTCTCTTGAGATTTCTTCTTTGACCCATGTGTTATTTAAAAGTGTGCTCTTTGATTTCCAAGTATTTGGCAGAATTTCTACTTATCTTTCTGTTATTGATTTCTAGTTTAATTGCATTGTGTGATTTCTACCCTTTTAAATTGGTGAGGTGTGCTTCATGGTACAGACTATGATCTATCTTGATGAATGTTCCATGCAAGCATGAGGAGATTTTGTATTCTGCTGCTGTTACATCAAGTAGTCTGTAGATGCCTATTATAATCAGTTGATTGATGGTATTGTTTTTTCAACTATGTCCTTATTAGTTTTCTGCCTGCTAGATCTGTCCATTTCTGATGAAGGATGTTGAAGTCTCTAACTATGCTAGTGGATCCATCTATTTGTCTTTGCAATTCTACTTTTATCTTGTTTTGTTGTTAGGCACATATACCTTAAGGATCATGATGGAGAATTGACACCTTTATCATTATGTAATGTCCTTACTTTATTATTATTTCTCCTTCAGTTTTGAAGAATGATACCTTAGAGTACAGAATTTTAGGGTTTTTTTTTTTCTCAACACTTTAAATATTTTTATCCCACTCTTTTCTTACTTACATGGTTTCTGAGAAGGTGGATAATTTAATTCTTATCTTTGTTTCTTTATAGGGAAGATATTTCCTCCCCCCTCCCCGCACTGACTTTTTCAGGATCTGTGTTTTATCTTTGATTTTCTGTAGTTTGGATATAATATGTCCAGGTGTACTCCTGTTTTTTGTTTTTTGTTTGTTTGTTTGTTTGTTTGTTTTGGCATTTATCCTTCTTGGTGTTCTCTGAACTTTCTGCATTTGTGGTTTGGTGTAGGACATTAATATGGGGAAATTCTTAGTCATTATTGTTTCAAGTATTTCTTCTGTTTCTTTTATCTCCTTCTCCTAATGGTAGTCCCATTATGCATATGTTATACCTTTTGTACTTGTCCCACAGTTCTTGAATATTCTGTTCTGCTTTTATTCATTCTTTTTTCTCTTTGCTTTTCAGTTTTTGGAGTTTTCTACCAGGATATCCTCAAGCTCAGAAATTTTATTCTCACTCACTTGCTCATTCATACAGACTGCCTGCTGGAGAGCTTGTCTGATTTGGTATTCAGTTCAACAAGCAGCAGGTTGCCTTACTACAGTGCACAGGGCTCTTCATGATCCAGCTCTTCCTTCACTCCCCAGTCACATTTCTTGTCATTACACCACACCCCCACTGTAGTCATACTAAGTTACTTATAGTCATGACATTCTTTTCTTTTTTTTTAAGATTTTATTTATTTATTTGACACAGAGAGAGAGAGAGCACAAGCAGGGGGAGTGGCAGGCAGAGGCAGAGGGAGAAGCAGGCTTCCCGCAGAGCAGGGAGCCCGATGCGGGACTTGATCCCAGGACCCCAGGATCATGACCTGGGCCGAAGGCAGTTGCTTAACCAACTGAGCCACCCAGGCACCCCTAGTCATGACATTCTTTCTCTATTTTGCACAAACTGCTCCCTCTGTCTTGGCTTATCTTGCTAATATTATTCACCAATACATAAAATTGCTTAGTTGTTAATTTCTTAAATTAGGTTCCAAAATAACTAGGGAAGATTCTACATATTATTTACTATCCTAGTCTCTGATCTTGACATAATGCCTGACATGGTATACACTCAAATTAAAAAAAAAAAAAAGTGATTTCTGTGTTGAAATGGTTTTTTGTTTGTTTGTTTCTTTTGCTAAATTGATATAATCAAATTGTTTTGAATGTGGTTAGGCATAGTTCTAAGCTATGGACATTTTGGGGAGAAACTTTTTTCTCTTAAAGTTATTGATACAATTTTAGGGCTCTGCCTCAAGCAAAATAGAACAAGAAATAATGCATTAACAAATAATGCCAAAATCTCAGGAACTTGAAACAACAATGATTTCATATAGTCATTACATGGAGACAACATTCATGGAATGAAAAGACCAGAATTCTGAGGACAGAGTACTGGGGAATGTTTCACAAGTAAAATAAAGAAGGACCTTTTTCTGTATTCCAGTATAATTACAAGAAGATAACTATTTCTATATTTTCTACTGCACAGAAATTGCATTTATGTGCACCTATATGAATTTATAAACTCCTACATATAGTTTATAATTGAATGTTTAAGAATATGTAGATATCGGGCGCCTGGGTGGCTCAGTTGGTTAAGCGACTGCCTTCGTCTCAGGTCATGATCCTGGAGTCCCGGGATCGAGTCCCTCATCGGGCTATCTGCTCAGCAGGGAGTCTGCTTCTCCCTCTCCCGCTCCCCCCTCTTGCGCTCTTTCTCTCTCTCACTCTCTCTCTCAAATAAATAAATAAAATCTTTAAAAAAAAAAAAGAATATGTAGATATCTAAGACATTGTTATTAATTACATTTTTCTAGAAAGTGAGACATTTGTATTTTGAAATATATGACTATTTTGTCTAAAAGAGTGATTATTTAGTTTTTTTCCGAATATTCCAGAATAAACATACGTGAAGTATATTTTCTCTTTAGGTATCTGAATTAGCAAGAATGAAACACTTTCTCACAGAAGACTTTAGTGATGGTTTACAAATTGTTTGCATGTTACCATATTTTTTCCAGGTTTTATGTTGTAGATTAGTTCTAATTAAATTCTAAGACCTTATTATTTTTTTTTTTAATATTTGGTTATAGCAGTTATTCCAGTTATTTAGAGAACTGTTGATTTTCTAACTGGTGTGCTAGCATTCTCTAGCTTATTTCCCAGAAATGGAGAGAATGTCTTACTTTAGGAATTTTGTTTTTTGGGTCTATTACTACTGATAATGCAGATTATAGCACATTCGATAAATGAAAGCATATATTACCTCCAGTTCTTGCTCAATTTCTTCTAGCTTATTGCTTCTTTCTATAGGCAATATTCTCAAGAAAAGATCCACTCAGCTTATGAGTAGATTAAGTGTATTGATAAGCATACCATATCTTTTGAGTAGTTCCAGATTTCTCCCCCACCCAGTTCCAGTGTCTCATATTCCCACACTGGGCAGGCTTCTTAAGCTATTTTGGCACATTTATAATGTTAACTCCCACAAATATTTTTATCTGTTTTCTCTATGTTGTTGCTCTGTTTTCACATTTTATTTCTCAGAATATTAAAAAGAAATGTTAAATTGTTGAGTTATTTTATAACTGTAAATAAAAAGGAAAGGAAGAGAAAGGCTTTAGTCATAGGCCAGAAACTATTAGCACAGCTCAAATCACTCACTCTTTTGTTCTATAAGAATTATTGACCAAGGGAAGATTAGAAAAAGTCAAGGAAAGCTATCTTTCTTCCATGCCTTAGGAATACATATTTTCTTCTATGAAGGAGGATATATATATATATATATATATATATATATATATCCTCCTTCATAGAAGAAATATAAATATATCTATATATATAATTTTTATATATATATATATTTATTTATTTATTTTTAATTTTTTTTAAAGATTTTATTTATTTATTCATGAGAGACAGAGAGAAACAGAGGGAGAAGCAGGCTCCCAAGGAGCGGGAAGCCCGATGAGGTACTCGATCCCAGGACCCTGGGATCATGACCTGAGCCGAAGGCAGACGCTTAACCATCTGAGCCACCCAGGCGCCCAATTTTTATATATATATTTATTAATCCTCATTTTATTCACTATTTCAAAGTCTTCCAATAATATATCTTTCTAATTAAGTTGAAAGGTAAATGATAGTGGAAGGCCCCCAGTTCCATTATAACTATTTCCAGCTAATCTTATATAGCTAAGATTGTGTCTCCTGAATTGGACTGAGAACTTCCTGGGTAGAATGATTTCATTTTTTTTTTTCCTTTTAATTTCCATAGTACCTGGCACATCAAGACCTTCAGTAAATCTTGCTGAAGTAATGAATGAAAAAATACATTGATGGATATACTTTAAAATGTTATTCAATTATTAAAGAGCTTTCTGGCATAAAAACCTAGAAAATCTATTCTTTCGAGTAGTTTTAAAGCAGATTTAAAATTCATTTCCCAACAAGTAGTTCAGAATACTCAGGTGAATTCATAAGATTGTTGTGAATAATAAATAATGTGGGTCAGACATCCCTCTGTGAAAGACACAAGGTGCTCAGTAAATGAGTTACCTTTTTAAGTCTTTTCTAAGGTCCTTTTTTTAAAAATTTTATTCTTATGTTAATCCCCATACATTACATCATTAGTTTTAGATGTAGTGTTCCATGATTCATTGTTTGTGCATAACACCCAGTGCTCCATGCAGAATGTGCCCTCCTCAATACCCATCACCAGGCTAACCCATCCTCCCACCCCCCTCCCCTCTAAAACCCTCAGTTTGTTTTTCAGAGTCCATTGTCTCTCATGGTTCGTCTACCCCTCTGATTCCCCCCCCCCTTCATTCTTCCCCTCTTGCTACCTTCTTCTTCTTCTTCTTTTTTTTTCTTAACATATATTGCATTATTTGTTTCAGAGGTACAGACCTGAGATTCAACAGTCTTGCACAATTCACAGCGCTTACCAGAGCACATACCCTCCCCAGTGTCTATCACCCAGTCACCCCATCCCTCCCACCCCACCCCCCACTCCAGCAACCCTCAGTTTGTTTCCTGCGATTAAGAATTCCTCATATCGGGGCGCCTGGGTGGCTCGGTTGGTTAAGCGACTGCCTTCGGCTCAGGTCATGATCCTGGAGTCCCGGGATCGAGTCCCACATCGGGCTCCTGGCTCGGCGGGAAGCCTGCTTCTCCCTTTCCCACTCCCCCTGCTTGTGTTCCCTCTCTCGCTGTCTCTCTCTCTCTCTCTCTGTCAAATAAATAAATAAAATCTTAAAAAAAAAAATTCCTCATATCAGTGAGGTCATATGATACATGTCTTTCTCTGTTTGACTTATTTCGCTCAACATAATACCCTCCAGTTCCATCCACGTCGTTGCAAATGGCAAGATCTCATTCTCTAAGGTCCTTTTAACAAGTGAGCTAGGATATACCAACCATAGAGGACACATAATCTGCTGACCAATTCCACCAAGCAAGCCACATCCATATCTGTCCCAGTAGGCAATGACTGGGGCACCTGATATCTCCTTGGGGGAGATTAATTGCAGTGTTTATAGAAAGCTGGCTAGCTAGTGAGGTTAATTTGGGGCTTCATTTTTGAAGGAGCATGACAGGAGCCTCACAATCCCACAATCTCTCCACTCAATGCACTTAGATCTGCTGTGTTACTTAATTCATGCCTAGTCCTCTGTCTCTTTTTCACATGACTGCATCTAGTCTTAGTTGCACTGGGTTCATCAACTTTGGGGGTCTTAAACATGGATATATTGATCTTTGTGGATATATGCAAAAAGTATTTATAAACATGTGCTTTAGTCTTTCTTCAAAAGAATAAAAAAAAAACATTTCAATGCAAACTCATATGAAGACTAAAAATCCTTACTGTGTAGATTAGTTATCAGGCCTATCTGAGGGATATGCAAAGGAATCACATGAAAGAGAAAATGAAATTTGAATTTAGGAAATCAAAGGAATGTAATGCCTGAGGCTAATTTACCATCAATCACTCATGCTCTCATTATTACTCAAATTGTCATTGACAGAGGAGAATTAAGACATTTTTATTTTTGTTATCATTTGCATGCAGTATTGTTCTATAATAATATAAGTAGTTTTAAAAGTTTGGTAAAGAAATCCTGCTATAAAGTAGCTCATTTATATCCTTTAATGTATACCTTGAGATAAACTTTCTTGTGTTTTATTATTTTAGAGGCAATGTGAGTGCAGAGGAGAATACTGGGACATCACTGGACCAATAAGAAACTCTAATTTTTTTTTCCTTGACTACATCTGCTATTTGCCTGTAGTCTGACTTCTTTAGGGCTTTCTTCAATTGACTCATCTTGAGAACCAGCTAAAAGGAATTTCAAGGCAAACACAGTGAAAAGACACATTCAGCTTTTTCTTCACTCCAGATCACAAAGCTACTGTTGATTTCTCTTAGTTAAATATCTCATCTAGAAAAATTTATGGAGTAGAAAATTTGGGGATTTGGGGTTTTAAACTTTTGGAAACTCATAATATCATCCTGAAGCTCTAATCCTTATTAGAACCTCCCTCTCCCTCACCTCCACCTGTCTTCCCCTCCCGACCCCAGTAGTTTTACTGATTCACCCTCAATTTCCTGGAGGTCCAGTCCCAACTGTGGAAGTTGGGGGCTGGAAGATCCTGCTGAGCGGGGAATATATTTATGTATCTTTTTTTATTTTGTCTCTCCTAGAGTCCCTGAGGCATGGAAGGCCCTTAACACTTATTTACTGATTTTTCTGACTGCTTTACTGTCCACTTAAATGAGAGAATAAATCAATGAATAAATGAATAATCATAGTTTTTTTATCATGTTATATTAGTCACCATATAGTACCTCCATATAGTACCACCATGTAGTGTTCCATGATTCATTGTTTGAGTATAACACTCAGTATCCACGAAATATGTGCCCTCCTTAATAGCCATCACTGGGCTAACCGACGATCCCTTGACCCCCTCCCCTCTAAAACCCTCAGTTTGTTTCTTGGAGTCCATAGTCTCTCATGGTTCGTCTCCCCCTCCAATTCCGCCCCCCTTCATTTTTCCCTTCCTTCTCCTAATGTCCTCCATGCTATTCCTTATGTTCCACAAATAAGTGAAACCGTATGATAATTGGCTTTCTCTGCTTGACTTATTTCACTTAGCATAATCTCCTCCAGTCCCATCCATGTTGATGCGAAAGTTGAGTATTCATCCTTTCTGATGGCTGAGTAATATTCCATTATATATGAACCACATCTTCTTTATCCATTCGTCTGTTGAAGGGCATCTCGGCTCTTTCCACAGTTTGGCTATTGTGGACATTGCTGCTATGAACATTGGGGTGCATATGGCCCTTCTTTTCACTACATCTTTGTCTTTGGGGTAAATACCCAGTAGTGCAATTGCTGGGTCATAGGGTAGCTCTATTTTTAATTTTTTGAGGAAACTCCACACTGTTTTCCACTTTTCTACTTTGCCCTTCCTCTTATTCTTTCAAGTTATTTTAAGACAATAGTCAATGTAATTAGTTTCTTCTTCATTATATTTTGAATTTTTAAAAATAATTCTTAATGTTCTTATGGTTTATAACGTACTACCACTTGTTATTTTAAATGCTTCAAATGTAATATTAAATTTTAAAAACTAAGGGTGCCTTGGTGGCTCAGTGAGTTAAGTGTCTGCCTTTGGCTCAGGTTATGATCCTAGGGTTCTGGGATTGAATCCCGCATTGGGCCCCCTGCTCAGCGGGGAGTCTGCTTCTCCCTCTGCCTGCCCCTCCCCCCCGTCAAATGGGCCCTTATAAATACTTGAAGATAGCATTGTTTTATTTTTCTTGTGTTCCCTCCTTTCCTTTGTATTTCAGAAAGAGGAGGCCCAAAGAAAGCATAGTTTGTTCAGATCAAGGAGGCATTTCTCAGAGGGAATGAATGTAGTCTGCCTTCCTGTGGTTCTTTATCCTTTCCAATGAGGCTTTCCAAAAGTAATGCCCAGAACCTGTTATCCTTAAGGGCAGTTGGGCAATGCTTCATTTCACCTGTTGTCTTATACCTGTTCTATGGCTCGATAGGTAATAAGAAGAAATCTAAAAAGTGAATACTTACTTGTTGGGGGTGCAAATAAAAACAAAGTAAAAAGGAAGCAATAAACAAAATAGAAGTCTTACTATGAACAGAATGAGCAAAATGCAAATAGAGTATTGTGAAGTAAGATATTAATAAATTATTGACATAAAAATCTGAGAAAAAGCTTGCAAGTTTATGAAATCTGGGGGAAAACAGAAGCTTGGAATTTTATGGCTAGATATTATGAGAGATTATATAATCAAAAGGTTTTATGTCGTGGGAATAGAGAGCTGGGTATTTTTTTTTCAATGTAATTCATCCAGTTCACAGCCAAGACAAAAATAGAATCCAGGTTTTCCTATGTTAAGCCTGATTCTAGGGTGACTTTTATTTTTATTGTTTTTTTTTAAGATTTTACTTATTTATTTGAGAGAGAGACAAAGAGCAAGCATGAGTGGGGGGCAGAGGGAGAAACAGACTCCCCACTGAGCAGGAAACCTGACGTGGGGCTTGATCCCAACACCCTGGGATCATGATCTGAGCTAAAGGGTAGCCGCTTAACCGACTAAGCCAGCCAGGTGCCCCTCTAGGGTGACTTTTAAAAGATTGTTCATATTAATAATATAAGCTCTCTGAGAACGAGGATTTTTGCCTTCTTCACTGTGGTGTCCCTGGTGTTTAAAACAGTGTCTGAGCATATCAGGCACTTAAATATTTTTGGGATATGTGAATATGCACTGAACACATTGATTCATGAAGACTTCATTTCTGAAGGGTTTGTAAGAAAGCTTCAATATAAAATAATAAGGTCCAAGATATAAAAGCCATAAAATATTTGATATTATTTTCTTTAAATACTTACAAATTTTTAGTAAATATTTTAGTTTAATTATATGTAACTACTGATATTTCAACATTTTTGGCCTATAAAAATGGCAATATCATGTTTCAACTGAAAAATCACTGACAAATTCAATAATGTGTAATTCCAAGAATATGAAAAAAATAATAATGCTGTATAATGTTGAAAGAATGACATATCAGCTCTGCTAGTGATCTTTCCAAATTGTAGAAAGGTTATTTTATCTGATCAGGCTGAGTGATTTAACATAAGAATCATCCTGGAAGCTTTTTAAAATGTACATTTCTGAATCCCTATCAGTTGAGATTCTGGACTAGAAAATAAAATCTAAACTCCCTGTCATTCAAAGCCCTTTGTACCAGGTTATAGATTCAATGTGACACCATCACCATCTCTTCACCAGTCTAATTCTACCCCCTTCACTCCCAATCACACATTATAGATCCTTAAGTCTCCCTGTCTTTGTTATCTCTATCTCAAATGCTACATCACTGTCAAATTAAATCATTTTTAAGCCATTGCTTCACAGATTTATTATCCGTCTCCCTCAGTAGGGAGAAAAGTTCCCCAGTGGCAAGGCCATTCACTAGCAGTTTCCAAGATCCTGGTAAATTTTTCTGGTAAATAAAATGGAATTAATAAATATCTGTGATATCCATAATTGAATGACATATGCCTGCTTTGCTATAGTATGAAGCATAATGACATAAATATGAAATAGAAATGAAGATTTCATGCAGTAGGACTGCAGAGGGTGGGTTTATTAGTTCCTCTTGGGTAGAGGGCAGTTATTAGGAAAAGCTCCATTGAATTGGTGTCAAGTCAAGGTCTAGTTCATAATCAAAGGCTAGGGATCTTGTCTATAGGCAGGGACTGACTGAGACTCTGATTTTTAGTTCTCTCACTTGCTCGTTTGCTCCTGCTGTCATTCTTGCTCTCTCTCAAAAAGGCACATTTCATAAATATGGATTTTTTTAATTAATTTCTCAACTGTTACTATCTACCCCTTATTATAGCTTGAGAGCTCAACTTTACCTTAATTGGTGGTTATGCCTTTTATATGTTTGTTTAATATAACCAGTTTGTTACATTATGAGTATTTTTCTCTTTTATAGTGAATTCCTATTGGCTCTAATTCTCTTGGTATTTGTGCACAGTGTTAGAGGGAGTTGGCTTTTAGAAGCATTCTAGGATCTGTGACCTATGATTTAAATAATTTACTTAATGACACAAAAGAAAACAAACAAAAGGACATTTTTTAACATCCCCAGAGACTTTCCCCGTCAGCATCTAATTTTAGATTGTTTCAGTTCCTGCTATTGGCAGTCTTAGGAACTGCCAATTCCCATAATGCTTTCAAATTTACATGAGAAGGCAGAAAGAACATATGGGACCAAAGTTCTGTTTTTCATATTCTCCATTTTAACCTTTCCCTTTAAAATTTAATCAGCATGAGAGGAAATAAACACTTTTTGCCTTCATTGTACAATGGGAGTGACATCCTCCTCCATTTCCCCAGTGATAGTCAGGTTCCAGATGGTGGCCTTAGACTGCAAATTTTCAATCAGGTTGACTCCTAAGAGCAACTTGGTGAGTATTTTTGCCAAATGGAGTCCATCTGTTTCTTAGATGGTGCCAAGGGGCTAAATACTAGTCCAGAACTACTCACAGGACTTACCAATTCAAATCTGTAATAAGATAGCATGCATCAAACAACTATTTTACATTTCACCTGAGATAGAACCCAGAAAGGAAAAATAATTATGAGAAGAAGTCTTAGGATTCAGGGAACATTATGTAGCTGTCAAAAACCTGGGATTTGTACTACAAAATGTCTTTTGAACGATTATCAACATGTAAAATTAAAAGGGAAATGAACAGAATTATTAAAAACCCACTGCTTTTTCAGAGCTGTTTCTTCTGCTTCCTTGGTGGTTGGGGGGGGAGGGGTGATGGACAGCAGAAAGAAATACTATAAAAATCCATAGATCTTAAACATTTTATATATTTTTATTTTTTTATAAAAGGAAAGCTAACATTCATTAAATGTTAATTGCTTCATCCTGGTTGTGTGTGAAATGGAATTGCCTAGATAGATATTTATTCCCTGTAGTGTTCACACTTAATGGTGTTACATTTTATTGACATCAGATTTAAAAACCAAACTTCTCATTCTTAAACTTTAGAGGGGAAAAATATTCTAAGTCTAAGAGAAGCAAGTTTTACCTTTCAATGCTTATACTATTTTGATGAATAATTGAGTCTCTCTTTTTTTTAAAGAAATACTTGACAAATTTTATCAACTTCTAGCTCCATAAGAATCATCAGCTAAATACAATTAGAGTTTCCTTAATTATTTGTTGAGATATTTCCTTTCTATCTAAATATTTTTTTTTTTTTGCTGGCTACATTCTTTTTCTGGATAGTTTAGCAATTAGATCATTTCATAATTTAAAAAAAAGCTTTTTCCAATGTATGAGATATATGAGCAATATTTTAAGTAGCAATGATTCTTGTTAACAGAGCTCCACTTGTGTATGAGAGACTATGGCAAGAACTTTGCACACACTATCTGTAATTTATTAGAATTTTCTTCTGTATAAAAGGGCATAATAATAGTATTTACCTCTTTGTGGTGGTGTGCAGAGTAAGGAGTCATTGAATGAAAGCACTAAGAACAGTGCTGGCCACAGAGGCACCTGGTAGCTCAGATGGTTAAGCATAGGACTCTTGGTTTTGGCTCAGGTCATGATTTCAGGGTCATGAGATGAAGCCCCGCATGAGGCTCTGCCTCGGTGTGGAGTCCTCCCTATCCCTCCCTCTCCCCCAACCTGCCCCATGGGAGCGCATGAGCGCACTCTCTCACTTGCTTGCTCTAAAATAAATAAATAAATAAATAAAATCTTAAAAAAAAAAAAGGAACAGGGCGCCTGGGTGGCTCAGTTGGTTAAGCGACTGCCTTCGGCTCAGGTCATGATCCTGGAGTCCCTGGATCGAGTCCCGCATCGGGCTCCCTGCTCAGCAGGGAGTCTGCTTCTCCCTCTGACCCTACCCCCTCTCATGTGCTCTCTCTCTCTCATTCTCTCTCTCTCAAATAAATAAATAAAATCTTAAAAAAAAAAAAAGTAACAGTGCTGACCACATAGTAACTCTGGATGCATTAGGTATTACATAATATAATACCTAATACATTTATATTAATAGAATTGTCCCATGAGGTTACATTTAAATGTCAAGAAAATTAAAACTTAGGAGTTTAGGTAACTGGCCCAATTTCATGAAGTAAGTAGAGAAATCAAAATCTTGGCTCCAAAGCCCAGGTTTAAAAGCTGCCTCTCCTGTTGCTCCAATATTCCCCACCCCACACAGCATCCCCTAGTATATACAAGGTAAATATGAGGGAAGACTGCACCTCAGTACACATGCTCAGTTATGGAGATGTCTCTCTTGCCTCCAGGAGAAGCATTTCCCTGAATTGTGCCCTACACATAGGATCTTTCTTACCATTTTGTATTTACTAGATGCTACTCCTTTCTTCAAGTCCTATTTGTATTTCTAGTTTTTTGCTTTCTGGCCCTCCTGCTCATTCTCCCTCCTATTCCATCTTTTGTCTGTAAGCTAAGAGAAGGAAAGTTATCCTATCCAATCTCTCAGAATGAAAACCAAAATTTTCTCTCCCACAACATCAAAGTCATCAGTAGCCATGGTGCTACACTTGCCTCAATTACCCAAAAACCTCCCTTAATTTTAGTTTGCAATTTTTAAGGGTGGTTAGGAATACCTCAAATGACTCTCTACAGATGAATATAGGTTCCCTTAAGTGACTATGTGAATTTACATTGGAGAAATGAAATACTGATGCATTTTTAGTGAATATGGTCTTCAAAATCAACCAATGTGATTGCCACGAGGAAGAAAGTTTATCCTTCCATGCAGTGACTGACAGAAAAGTATTTTATTTCACTTGATGTGTCACATTATCGTCGTAAAAATAAAACCAGAGAGAAAGAAATAAATGTTTTAGGCAAGAATCTACAAATCAGGAAGAAATTTGGGGGGGGGGACTAGTTAGAGAATTAATTTTCATCTTTGATGGAATAATATACCTACCTACTAGGTGAAGAGACCCTCTGCCTCTTTAATTAACAACTTGTAAACACGTAATTACTGGGATAAAAATCAGGAGGAAAAGTCATTCTGCTACTTCCTGCCTTTCAATCAGGAATATAGGCAGACCTTCCGCTACTCTTCCTGTTCTCTCAGCATTAGCCTTCATTCTAATGACCCAGAGATAACCTTTCCTGATAATAAAATTTTCCAGCAAGAATTATAATTTCTCCTGCAGAGTTGCTGTGGAAATCGGGGCTATATATACTGCTATCTCTAAAGATACTACTCTACAATGATTACATTGAATAATTTCATGCTTTATATGTGCTAAATAATCCATTGGGACATAGAACTTACATTTATAATTTCTAAGAAATCCAGAAATTCACACTGCTCCATAATTTAGTAAGGTTTCTTTTTTTCTTGCTTTGAGCCACAAATTCTTGAGTAAATTGATCAGGTAGCTGACACAGTATATCTAACTTGGGAATAACTGAAGGAGCCAAAACTATTTGTTGAGAACGGCTAAATATTTAGTGTAAAATAAAGACATTTATAGAACGAACTTAGGAATACCTTTTTATGCACACTGAAAAAACTATGTAGAAGGTTCTAACTCACCTTCCAGGTACTCATCTCTCAGTGATGACTTTTTTATGAGACCAAATATATTCTTCTGTATTTGGAAAATTAAATCATTTTTCTGTGCATCTCTGTGTCTTCTTTCTAGCCAGTTTGTACAACTCTAATAATTTTTTTTATTTTCAATTCAACAAATTTTATTACCTTTAATTCTCCTCTTATGACTCAGAATCTTATGACATGCATATGTTTGAATATGTGATATGTACGGCTATGGAGTTTGGGGATAAATTGGTGTGGATTTCACTTGGCTGAAAACTCTGATTCAAGTCTCAATAGATACTTTTGAGATGTCAAAAGTGATCTGGCAGGGAATCGTGATAATTGCCAGAATGTCTTCGGTCATCTAGAAAGTTTTCCCATAAACTTTGGGAAAATTTTAATTTTCTTTTCCAAAATTTTCACTGCCTTCTCATTTTGAAAAATATTTCTTTATAGTGTTTTATTTTTGCTTTTGCTGTTGTCTGTGTTTTATTTTTCTTCAGTAATTCTTTACAAAGCTAATTCTTCTACTTCATGAAACTAATTCTACTAGATAGGTATCTCTCTTTTTAACTCAATTAGGTATGCCAGATATTAGGTGTTATGGACTGATGGTTGTGTTCTCCCAAAATTCATATATTGAAAACTTAATTTCCAATATGATGGTATTTGGAGATGAAACCTGGAGGAGGTAATTTGATTCAGATGAAGTCACAAGGACATAGGCTCTAGGATGGGATTAGTGCACCTATAAGATGCAGAGACCAGAGCTTGCTCTCTCTGCAAGAAGGGAACTGTCTATAAACCAAGAAGATGGGCCTCACCAAGAACTTGACAATGCTGACATCTTGATATCAGACTGAGCCTCCAGAATTGTGAGAAATCAGTGTTTGTTGTTTAAGCTACCCAGCTCATGGCATTTTTGTTACAGAATTCTGAACTGACCATGATATTAGGATTTATTGTCTGAGTGACTTTTTTTTGAGTTGTTTATATTATATACATAGATGAGTGAGGCACGCACTAAGCCCCCATGGAGCATACAATCTAGTATGCAGAAGTCATATATATACACACCACTTGGCTATAATACTACCTGAAAATAAAGAGGTAGTATGAAAGCCACATCCCATCAGCCATGTTAAAAAAAAAAGAAAAAGAAAAAGAAGGAAAGCATATTTCCAGCTTGGAGGGTTGTTTTATCCTTCAGGAATACTTTGGAATTCTTTTAAAAAATTTAATATTTATAATCAAAATTTCAAAAATACAGAAACCAGAAAGAACAGTACAGTGAAACCCATATGCCCAATCCTTTATCTTCAACTTATAATAGTTTCCATATTTGCTTCAAAAATTTAGAAGTTGATGGTTGAAAGCCATTTTAGTTAAACTTTATAAGGTAAGGCACGAGGATAGTCATTTAGGGGTTGCTTAGAGATAAGACATTTAAGAGAATATGGGACAAGAAGGAAACCAAGGTTATCATGTAGCTGCTATTTGGATTATATGAACACCAAGTTCAAGGACATGTGTAGGTAAAGCATGGTGGGGACAGAGGGATCTAACTTCTTTTGCATCAGGCATTATGCTGCATGCTTTCATCTTTATTGTGTATTTCATATAAGACATCCTTTACTTTTTCTATAGATAACAGAAGTCTTTTCCTTTAGATTTGTTATTTGGAAATTCTAGCATGCTAGGTTGAACGGCTTTCAGGGAAGAAAGAATGAAATAATGGAGGTCGGTTTAGGAGGTGAGATATGATAGCTATGGGAGTGCTAATAAAGCTGAGCACAGGCCATGGTAAAGGAAAAGAAGTTGCAAATACATTTTTGGGTTAACTTTCAAGGAGGTGGCGACTGAGTTGGTGTGGATTGTGAAGGGAAAGGAAGAGGCAAGATGAAGAAAATAGTAAGCTAATATTTACTGAATATTCACTCTGTAAAGTGTGATGCTTACTATTTTAGTTAAATTATTGCATGCAGTGCTGGTGAATTTCAAGGTCAAATGCCATTGGTTTTCCTATTTGTAAAAAGAGGAAGTTGAGGCAAGGAGGGGTTAGAATATTTATATTAATAAAAAGAACTTACAAGCAGAAGACTCTTGCAAGTTCAGTCCTGTTTGATGTTACAGTCCCTCATTTTTCTACATTACCTCCCAAAAAGTGCATTTAACAGTAGAAGATTATGAGTCTTAGTGAAAGAAAAAAGGATGGTGCTACTAATAATGACAGGAGGAAAAACTAGCCATGGGGAAAGATAATGACTTTGGTTTGGATACTTTAGCAGAAATCGTGGTTATCATACCCATTCCCCTTTTTTTCCATAATAAATTACCTTCCAATTTTTAACTGGTACCTGGCTGTCTAGAATGAAGAATACATTTTCCAGCTTCTCTTGCAAACAGGTGCTGACATGTGACCAAAGTCTGGTCAGTAAGAAGTAGGTAAAATGTTAAGTTCAGTGTCCAGGGAATGTCATTAAGGAACGAAGTTATGCTCTACTTCTATACCTTCTCCCTGATAGAGGGAAGGCGGAGTCCATGGCTTCAGGAGCAATTCTGAAAGATTTATCTTTTGGGCCATGAGACCAGAAGCCACAGCGGAGAATAGTAAGAGAAGTAGCTTGGATCCCTTCCACTGTGAAGTGAAAGAAAGAATAAACTTGTTTAAATTATGATTACTCTAGCATTTCTGCCATGTGAAGCATAATTTTATCCTGCCAGAAACTAATATACTGATTTTGATTCCTCTTACATTACTTACTCATTCCTTTTCCTATTATATAAAAGTAATAAATCCCTACAATGCATAAATACCTGTACTTCTATTTACATGTTATACACCATCTTAGATATGTTGAATGATTATTTTTATCCATATGGTTATTGTTAATATTCTTTCCTTCTGTGAAAGTATTTTGTGTGCTTAAAAAGCACTTATTTATCAGATATAATGTATAATTGAATCCATCTATGTCATGTACCAGCTGTATATCCTATGGAAAACTCAGTCTCTCTGAAAATCATTTTTTCTCACCTGTAAGATAAAGACAAGAATGTCTGCCCTGCCTTAAACATTGCTGTGTAGAGTAAATGAACCAATATACAGAAAATACTAAATAAATTTTGGTTCTCCTCTAGCTCATGAACGGTGCCTGTCACACAAAAGGTGGTATTTGTTGAATGAATTCCAGTTCGACAGATTGAAACCCCAAAATGAATGTAGTTCAAGTGTTAAACTCAAGACCGTATTGTGAAAACTCTGGGCAAGAGAGGCTGAAGAGCTCTCACCCCCTATTTTTTTCTAAGAGTTGGCTATAACTTAATGCTTTATGTATCTTTTGATTTAAATTTTTATGAATGAAAAGACTCCACAGAGAGAAAAGTAAGCTCCTGGGTGAAGAAGGACTTAAATTTGTGTGTAAATTCCTCAAAATTTACGGAGTATACTCTTGGATAATACAAAAGCAACACAAACACTTGACTTTCATAACAGTTCTGATTCTCAGTTGAACTCCCATGGACTACTCATATAAATTCGTAATACTGTATCACATTTAAAAGGCAGTAGACATTTTGAGCTAAAGATGCTAATATTGGAATTATTTAGGTAGTTATCATCAAATAACACTACTAATAAATGCATAAAGATAAGAATAGTTGGGAAACCTTCAATAAAAAAGAAATTTTTCTGGAATCAGTAGTTAAGTTGTATATGGAGCATCATCTTTGGCTATCAAATGACTGTATTTGATTTCCAGGAAAGTTGTGGGAACTTTAGGAACATAGGTGTTTCTTCAGATTAAACTGCTAAGCATCTATCCAGTCCTTGTAGGGCACTGGATTATTTCAAGTTATTTCCCTAAATAATATATAATGTATAATAAATAAATAAATAATGTACAATAAATAATTGAAGGGCCTACACAGTCTGGATGTTGGGGAGAATTTTGGTAGGGGAAAAGGAAGAGCTTAAACAAAAAAGGAAATGATTTACTAAGGAATGTCACCTTAGTGGCAGGAACACAAGCTTCTTTTGTTGTCTTGGGAGATGCAGTTAAAGAGAGACATTGCTTTAAGTTACTTTAATTACTGGACTATGTTCCTTTGAATGTGGCACTGAACACTCGGTGGGCTAGTCATGCTCAGCATTTTATTTAGGTTGCGTGGTGGTTGTAACATGGAAAGGTATTTTTTATTTCCTAATAAAAGTGGGTTTTAACTATATGTAAAGAAATACGGAGCCTGGTGGGCTTTTTGGCGCAAATGTACATCAGAAGCAATACGGAGCATTCATTCCAGGGGACATGCATTGTTGGTGTATTATATGCTGGAACTCTGGAGCTAGGCAGAAAAGAATGATTGAATTCTTGGTAACTAACTTCAAACTGCTGCATCTGTGTCTTGTATGTGTTCCTAGTATCCTTTAAGAAAGGAAAAGTAAAGAACTTAAAATAAAATACAAAAACATATGGATGTTTATAGATACAGGAATCATTCTTGCTCTAAGCTGGCCACGTAGTCTCCTTTAGGTAGAAATCAGGTCTCCTTTATTCTTAGAATACAAATTAGGATATGGATATATTCTGCAATTATTTGTCAAATGAATAAAAGTGTAAATGGTGAATTCAAATGACCATCCCACATTATGCTAAAATATCTTTTTCAGTTTTATGTATGTATGAATATAAACTATGAGTGAGAGTTCATATATGTATGTACAAATGACCTATATATACAAATATCAAATTACATATAAAATATGTTTATGTGTACACATATATGTAAGATAATGAGACTGATAATACTAATGATAACTAGTTAATATACATTAAACTTCCATTATATTCTAGACACAATGCTAGGTGCTGCCATTTTCTGCTTAATCATCAGAGATTCCATAAATTATAAATTTCTACAATGTACCATTAGGAAAATGAATGTGAATACCACATAGTTAGTAGTAATTCAAAATTTGCATGCATGTATATTTGCCTGAAGAGATTACACTTTTAACCGCTGTGTATATATTTATAAAGATGTCTGCAAGATCAAATGAACAACTCTATTTCACTGCCTTTTTTCATGAACTTATAACAAAATGTTTGAAAATGTTTTACTTTTGCATCCAGCACAGAATAAAGAAAATGCTGTGTCTTTCTCACTATCCCAGTTAAATCACTTCCTTGCTTTTAGTATGTTGCTCTAAAAGTGGTAGAGTCTACACCAATGAAGCTGGTTAATTGTGCATGTGTTCAGAGTAAATTATACTGTGACTTGCTTTTTTTGAGTAAAGCAGGCATCTGATTCCTAGTGGTATTCTATTACCGACACCTACAGAGAGTATTAGATAGAACATAAATGTATCATTATATGGAATATGAAATCAGAACTATTTTGGTCTCTGCTCCCTTCATTGGTTTGGAGCCGTAGATTTGACCTCCAGTTAAGTCCTTGGTCTGTGAAACTCTTAGCAGGTTTCTCAGCTCATAGCCTGGACATCCTCCAGAGTTCTCTCATGTTCTGGACTCCACTCAAAACCGGCAGCCTCCTGAGTCACCTGATAAAGTAGTTGGAGTAGTGTTCTCAAATGTCATGCATGCTGCTTCCAGAATCCAAATAGACTAACCAATCTGCGGCCTCTTTCTTAAACATAGCAAGTGCCAGGTCTAATAACCTGCCCTTTACCTTAAAGGGGATGTCCTAAAAATCAGCATACCGCTACACTCCTAAGACCCTCTCGGATGAGCCCATGAATCTTGGTGGGTTTATCTTCCACCCTCTAACTCACATGCGTCTAACAAGGCCACACCGAGTACTTGGGCTTTATACACCAGCTTCGATTTGCATGATGTTATATTCTCTCTCTATGAAACCAGAGGGACATTCTGCAGCATAGGAAGATAACCAAGCATCCTGTGTACTGTATTATGACAGAGACAGCAAACAATTTAACATGACCTTGGACCATGACTGGAAAAGCTCATTGTTGCCCTTCCTGTGTAAAGGCAAGCTGATGTCTTAACTATCTCTACTGATAGGATTGAAAAATATGTTTGCCAGATCAGCAGATCCATACCAGTGCCAGCTTTTGTGTTGATACATTCAGGTAAGAACACATCTACGCTGCAGTGGCATTTGGAGCTATGTGGTTAAGTTCATGGTATTCCATTGTCATCTGTGTAGTTTTTGCAAGAGCCATTCGAAAGAATTGCATGGAAAGATAATGGAAACTACTACACCTATATCCTTACATCTTGGCACTACTCCTAGCAATTCTATCCAGAGTATGGTATTGCTTCTAAAGATTCAAGAGTGAGAAATATCAAGGGCTTTCACTTGGTCCTTTTTATGCTACTCGAATGGCTCTTACTCTCAGGTCAAGGAATCAGTGTTAGGGTTTTCCAGCGACAAAACGTATGAATCCCAATTAGGCAGTTGGGGATTAAGGAAATAACCACAGAGTGGGTCTTTGGTTGAGGCCCTAGACTCTTTCTATTACATGGTCTATCTTAGCCCACAGTTTAACTGAGAAGCCACACTTACTTTTACGTCCCTGATATCAATGTCAGATTTTATATATATTTATTTCTTGAAGAGAGGAGTATCAGATAATTGGTGCACATACTTTAATCTGGCTATAATGGTCGAAAGTCCATGTCAACCACATACTTTAATTTCGCTTCAGTAATATCCCAAAGATACTCTTTATTTTTATTTTATTTTATTTTATTATGTTATGTTAATCACCATACATTACATCATTAGTTTTTGATGTAGTGTTCCCTGATTCATTGTTTGTGTATAACACCCAGTGCTCCATTCAGTACATGCCCTCTTTAATACCCATCACCAGACTAACCCATACCCCCACCCCCTTCCCCTCTAGAACCTTCAGTTTGTTTCTCAGAGTCCATCGTCTCTTATGGTTTGTCTCCTCCTCCAATTTCCGCTCCCCCCTTCATTTTTCCCCTCCTGCTATCTTCGTCTTCTTCTTCTTTTTTTTTAACATGTAATATATTATTTGTTTCAGAAGTACAGGTCTGTGATTCAACAGTCTTACACAATTTTCTTTAATGTATACTCTGTTTATCCTGTTTGATGCTCTGTTTCTCTTAGAATTGATGGGAACAACAAAAACAAAATGACTTCCTGACCCTGACTAGCTTTAACAATTTTTGGCTGGATATTACATTTTTTTCTATGTTTAGGATGATTGTTTCCAGCTGAATCATCAGATTATTTCAAGTGGAAATAATCTATCCTAAACATAGATAGATACTCTATTAATTAGGTCAGTATTTTTAAAATCTGGCTGTGGAAATGTTCTGTTGTTGTTGTTTTTTAATTGTAGCTTTTTTGTTGTTGTGCCAATATCTCTGCCATACATTTAGCCAAGTAAACAAAATTTCTTTATTTTTTTATTATGTTATGTTAGTCACCATAGAGTAGTACATCATTAGTTTTTGATGTAGTGTTCCATGATTCATTATTTGTGTATAACACCCAGTGCTCATTTCAACACGTGCCCTCCTTAATACCCATCACTGGACTACCCCATCTCCCCACCCCTGCAGACACTTCTCCAAAGAAGACATACAAATGATTAATAGACACATGAAAAAATGTTCAACATCATTAGCCATCAGGGAAATTCAAATCAAAACCACACTGAGATACCACCTTACACCAGTTACAATGGCAAAAATCACCAAGGCAGGAAACAACAAATGTTGGCGAGAATGTGGACAAAGGGGTACCCTCTTACATTGTTGGTGGGAATGAAAGCTGGTGCAGCCACTCTGGAAAACAGTATGGAGGTTCCCTCAAAGTTAACTCAAAGTTAAAAATAGAGCCATCCTATGACCCAGCAATTGCATTACTGGGTAAATGGAATTTCTAAGCAGGACATCCAGTCATCTGAATTTTTAACAAACTCCATGGCTGATTTTTGCTCTATTGGGTTCAAAACTGTTGGAGTAGTTAAGTTTCTCTTTGCCTTAAATCATCACTTTCAAAGTTCTGTTTTGATTTTCCTGGTTTACTAATAGTCACAAGATACAATTTGAGATAATGGTCTACAGCCTCATAATTTACGTTTCAATTAGTTACTCTTATCATTATGTAATTGTGGTTTCTCTTTCTAGGACTCTGTGGTCTTCACACGGTAAAATCATCAATTCCTGGCATTGGTTATCTTAAATAATGGACTTCTTCCTGAATTTCTTTCTTACAATCTAAGTTTATATGGGAAAAGAGATAAATGTTACTGAGAGTTTGGATTGTATTCTGTGATTTTTAAGTTATGGTTCTTTAGCCCTAGGCTTTTCTTTCTGGGCACACTTTAAAATATTACAGAGGGGGTCACAGAACTATTTGAAGTTCAAAAATTAGTCTCTTGATACATGAAGGATCATTTTATATTTATGTAAAAGTTTTGGGGGTTTTTTGTTTGTTTTGTTTTGTTTTTTAAACCCTAGCATGGAAACTGAAAAACAGAGAAAATGCCTCATGTGTTCTGTTAGGCTAATCTAAGTATATTCACATTATGCATAATCATTCAACTGATATCATTCAATGCCATTCAGCCCTCTTGTTTTTATCTTTTTCTTAAAAATTATTTGTTGGTTTAATTTTTTTTAATTTAATTTTATTATGTTATGTTAGTCATCATACCTTCTATCATTAGTTTTAGATGTAGTATTCCATGATTCATTGTTTGCGTATAACACACAGTGCTCCATTCAATACATGCCCTCCTTAATATCCATCACCAGGGTAACCCATCTCTCCCACTCCCCTCCCCTCTAAAACCCTCAGTTTGTTTCTCAGAATCCATAGTCTCTCATGGTTCATCTCCCATCCAATTTCCTCCCCCCTTCATTTTTCCCTTCCTACTATCTTCTTCTTCTTCTTCTTCTTTTTTTTAACATATAATGTATTATTTGTTTCAGAGGTACAGGTCTGTGATTCAACAGTCTTACACAATTCACAGCACTCACCATAGCACATACCCTCCCCAATGTCTATCACCCAGCCACCCCATCCCTCCCACCCCTCACCATTCCAGCAACCCTCAGTTTGTTTCCTGAGATTAAGAATTCCTCCTGTCAGTGAGATCATATGATACTTGTCTTTCCCTGATTGACTTATTTCACTCAGCATAATACCCTCTAGTTCCATCCACATCATTGCAAATGGCAAGATTTCATTCTTTTTGATGGCTGCATAATATTCCATTGTATATATATACCACATCTTCTTTATCCATTCATCTGTTGATGGACATCTTGGCTCTTTCCATCGTTTGGCTATTGTGGACATTTCTGCTATAAACATCGGGGTGCACGTGCCCCTTTGGATCCCTATATTTGCATCTTTGTGGTAAATACCCAGTAGTGCAATTGCTGGGTCCTAGGGTAGTTCTATTTTCAACTTTCTGAAGAACCTCCATACTGTTTTTCAGAGTGGCTGTACCAGCTTGCATTCCCACCAACAGTGTAGGAGGGTTCCCTTTCTCTGCATCCTCACCAACATCTGTCGTTTCCTGTCATTTTAATTTTAGCCATTCTGACTGGTGTGAGGTGGTATCTCATTGAGGTTTTGATTTGGATTTCCCTGATGCCGAGCGATGCTGAGGACTTTTTCATGTGCCTGTTGGCCATTTGGATGTTTTCTTTGGAAAAATGTCTGTTCATGTCTTCTGCCCATTTCTTGATTGGATTCTTTGTTCTTTGGGTGTTGAGTTTGATAAGTTCTTTATAGATTTTGTATACTAGCCCTTTTTCTGATATGTCATTTGCAAATATCTTCTCCCATTCTGTCGGTTGTCTTTTGGTTTTGTGGACTGTTTCCTTTGCTTTGCAAAAGCTTTTTATCTTGATGAAGTCCCAATTGTTCATTTTTGCCCTTGCTTCCCTTGCCTTTGGTGATGTTTCTAGGAAGAAGTTGCTGCGGCTGAGGTCAAAGGGGTTGCTGCCTGTGTTCTCCTTTAGGATATTGATGGACTCCTGTCTCACATTGAGGTCTTTCAGCCATTTTGCATCTATTTTTGTGTGGGGTGTAAGGAAATGGTCCAGTTTCATTCTTCTGCGTGTGGCTGTCCAATTTTCCCAACACCATTTGTTGAAGAGACTGTCGTTGTTCCATTGGACATTCTTTCCTGCTTTGTCAAAGATTAGTTGACCATAGAGTTGAGGGTCTATTTCTGGGCTCTCTATTCTGTTCCATTGATCTATGTGTCTGTTTTTGTGCCAGTACCATACTATCTTGATGATGACAGCTTTGTAATAGAGCTTGAAGTCCGGAATTGTGATGCCGCCAGCTTTGCTTTTCTTTTTCAACATTCCTCTGGCTATTCGGGGTCTTTTCTGGTTCCATACAAATTTTAGGATGATTTGTTCCATTTCTTTGAAAAAAGTGGAGAGTATTTTGATGGGGATCGCATTGAATGTGTAGATTGCTCTAGGTAGCATTGACATCTTCACAATATTTTTTCTTCCAATCCATGAGCATGGAACATTTTTCCATTTCTTTGTGTCTTCCTCAATTTCTTTCATGAGTATTTTATAGTTTTCTGAGTACAGATTCTTTGCCTCTTCGGTTAGATTTATTCCTAGGTATCTTATGGTTTTGGGTGCAATTGTAAATGGAATCAGCTCCTCAATTTCTCTTTCTTCTGTCTTGTTGTTGGTGTACAGGAATGCCACTGATTTCTGTGCATTGATTTTATATCCTGCCACTTGACTGAATTCCTATATGAGATCTAGCATTTTAGGGGTGGAGTCTTGGGTTTTCCACATAAAGTATCATATCATCTGCAAACAGTGAGAGTTTGACTTCTTTGCCAATTTGGATGTCTTTTCTTTCTTTTTGTTGTCTGATTGCTGTGGCTAGGACTTCTAATACTATGTTGAATAGCAGTGGTGATAGTGGACATCCCTGCCGCGCTCCTGACCTTAGGGGGAAAGCTCTCAGTTTTTCCCCATTGAGAACGATATTCGCTGTGGGTTTTTCATAGATGGCTTTTATGATATTGAGGTATGTACCCTCCAGATTGAAAGTATTCCTACACTCTGAAGAGTTTTGATCAAGAAAGGATGCTGTATTTTGTCAAATGCTTTTTCTGCCTCTATTGAGAGGATCATCTGGTTCTTGTTCTTTCTTTTATTACTGTATTGTATCACATTGATTGATTTGCGGATGTTGAACCAAACTTGCAGCCCAGGGATACATCCCACTTGGTCATGGTGAATAATCTTTTTAATGTACAATTGGATCCTATTGGCTAGTATTTTGGTGAGAATTTTTGCATCCATGTTCATCAAGGGTATTGGTCCTTTTTGATGGGGGCTTTCTCTGGTTTGGGGATTAAGGTAATGGTGGCCTCATAAAACAAGTTTGAAAGTTTTCCTTCCATTTCTATTTTTTGGAACAGTTTCAGAAGAATAGGTATTAATTCTTCTTTAAATGTTTGGTAGAATTCCCCTGGGAAGCCATCTGGCCCTGGGCTTTTGTTTGTTGGGAGATTTTTGATGACTGCTTCCATTTTCTTAGTGGTTATAGGTCTGTTCAGGTTTTCTATTTCTTCCTGGTTCAGTTTTGGTAGTTGATACATCTCTAGGAATGCATCCATTTCTTCCAGGTTATCTAATTTGCTGGCATAGAGTTGCTCATGATATGTTCTTATAATTGTTTGTATTTCTTTGGTGTTGGTTGTGATCTCTCCTCCTTCATTCATGATTTTATTTATTTGGGTCCTTTCTCTTTTCTTTTTGGTAAGTCTGGCCAGGGGTTTATCAACCTTGTTAATTCTTTCAAAGAACCACCTCCTAGTTTCGTGATCTGTTCTACTGTTCTTTTGGTTTCTATTTCATTGATTTTTTTCTCTGATCTTTATTATTTCTCTTCTCCTGCTGGGTTTAGGCTTTATTTGCTTTTCTTTCTCTTTTCTTTCTCCAGCTCCTTTGAGTGTAGGGTTAGGTTGTGTATTTGTGACTTTTCTTGTTTCCTGAGGAAGCTTGTTTGCTATATACTTTCCTCTTAGGACTGCCTTTGCTGCATCCCAAAGATTTTGAACAGTGTGTTTTCCTTTTCATTTGTTTCCATGAATTTTTTTAATTCTTCTTTAATTTCCTGGTGACGCATTCATTCTTTAGTAGGATGCTCTTTAGCCTCCATGTATTTGAGTTCTTTCTGACTTTCCTCTTGTAATTGAGTTCTAGTTTCAAAGCATTGTGGTCTGAAAATAGGCAGGGAATGATCCCAATCTTTTGGTACCAGTTGAGACCTGATTTGTGACCTAGGATGTGATCTATTCTAGAGAATGTTCCATGGGCACTAGAGAAATGTGTATTCTGTTGCTTTGGGATGGAATGTTCTGAATACATCTGTGAAGTCCATTTGGTCCAGTGTGTCATTTAGAGTCTTTAGTTCCTTGTTGATCTTTTGCTTAGATGATCTGTCCATTTCAGTAAGGGGGGTGTTAAAGTCCCCCACTATTATTGTATTGTTGTTGATGTGTTTCTTTGCTTTTGTTATTAATTGCCTTATATAATTGGCTGCTCCCATGTTAGGGGCATAGATATTTACAACTGTTAGATCTTCTTGTTGGATAGACCCTTTAAGAATGATATAGTGTCCTTCCTCATCTCTTATTACAGTCTTTGGTTGAAAATCTAATTTGTCTGATATAAGGATTGCCACCCCAGCTTTCTTTTGGTGTCCATTAGCATGGTAAATGGTTTTCCAACCCCTCACTTTCAATCTGGAGTTGTCTTTGGGTCTAAAATGGGTCTCTTGCCAACAGCATATTGATGGGTCTTGTTTTTTAAACCAATCTGAAAGCCTGTGTCTTTTGATTGGGGCATTTAGCCCATTTACATTCAGGGTAACTATTGAAAGATAGGAATTTAGTGCCATTGTATTGCCTGTAAGGTGACTGTTACTGTATATTGTCTGTGTTCCTTTCTGGTCTCTGTTACTTTTAGGCTCTCTCTTTGCTTAGAGGACCCCTTTCAATATTTCTTGTAGGGCTGGTTTCGTGTTTGCAAATTCCTTTAGTTTTTGTTTGTCCTGGAAGCTTTTTTTTTTTAAAGATTTTATTTATTTGACAGAGAGAGACACAGCGAGAGAGGGAACACAAGCAGAGGGAGTGCGAGAGGGACAAGCAGGCTTCCCGTGGAGCAGGGAGCCCGATGTGGGGCTCAATCCCAGGACCCTGGGATCATGACCTGAGCCGAAGGCAGACACTTAACGACTGAGCCATCCAGGCACCCCTGTCCTGGAAGCTTTTTATCTCTCCTTCTATTTTTAATGACAGCCTCGCTGGATATAGTATTCTTGGCTGCATATTTTTCTCATTTAGTGCTCTGAGGATATCTTCAGATATCTGGCCTTTCTGGCCTGCCAGGTCTCTGTGGATAGGTCTGCTGCCAGTCTAATGTTTTTACCATTGTAAGTTACATATCTTTTCTCCCGAGCTGCTTTCAGAATTTTCTCTTTGTTTCTGAGACTTGTAAGTTTTACTATTAGATGTCGGGGTGTTGACCTATTTTTTTGATTGTGAGAGGGGGTTCTCTGTGCCTCCTGGATTTTGATGCCTGTTTCCTTCCCCAAATTAGGGAAGTTCTCTGCTATAATTTGCTCCAATATACATTCTGCCCCTCTCTCTCTTTCTTCTTCTTCTGGGATCCCAATTATTCTAATGTTGTTTTGTCTTATAGTATCACTTATCTCTCGAATTCTGCCCTCGTGATCCACTAGTTGTTTATCTCTCTTTTTCTCAGCTTCTTTATTTTCCATCATTTGGTCTTCTATATCACTAATTCCCTCTTCTGCCTCATTTATCCTAGCAGTTAGAGCCTTCATTTTTGATTGCATCTCATTAATAGCCTTTTTGATTTCGACTTGGTTAGATTTTAGTTCTTTTATTTCTCCAGAAAGGGTTTCTCTAATATCTTCCATGCTTTTTTCAAGTCCAGCTAGTATCTTTAAAATCGTCATTCTAAACTCTAGTTCCAACATCTTACTAATGTCCATATTGATTAGGTCCCTGGCAGTTGGTACTGCCTCTTGTTCTTTTTTTGAGGTGATTTTTTTCCGTCTTGTCATTTTGTCCAGAGGACAATAGGTGAATTAGAGAATAAATGCTAACAGGTAACAATGACCCCAGAAAAATAGTCCCTAAACAAATCAGAAGAGACCTGAAACCGGGAGAAGAGAAAGGGAAAGAAAGATAAAAGAGAAAAAAAAAGAAAAAAGAAAAAGAAAATGATAAAAACAAACAAACAAAAAAACAAAAAAAACAGAATATGATCAAATATGATCAGGCTGGTGCATAGATCAGTGCCACACTCTAGATTTGGGGCACATTTTGTTCTGTTAGAAGAAAGTGCCTCCCAAAATTTTAAAGAAAGAAAAACAATATATGTACAAAAATAAGGGTAAATATGATGAAGGGATGGAATATAATTGTAAAGATGAAAATTATAAAATATTTTATAAAAGGAATTGATAAAAATTTGGTTGAAAAAAAAAGAAGAGGATTAAAAAAAAAAGGGAGAGAATGTGATCAGGCAGGAGACTAGAACAAAGCCATACAGTAGAGATTTAGGGTATATTTTGGTCTGTTAGAAGAAACTGTATCCCAAAATTTTAAAGAGAGAACAACTTATGTATATATACCAAAAATAAGGGTAACTACTATGAAGGGATAGAATATGACTCTAAAAATGAAAAATAAAAAAGATTTTTAAAAAAGGGATTAATAAGATGTTGGTTGAAAAGGGGAAAAAGAAAAATTAAAAAAAAAAGAAAAAATTAACTTTGAAAGACTAAAGAATCATGGGGGAAAAGCCATGGATTCTATGTACAGTATTCCCCTAGCGCTGGAGTTCTGCCATTCTCACTGATCGGTAAACTTGGTCTTGGCTGGCTGTTCTCACTGATCTTCTGGGGGAGGGGCCTGTTGCCGTGGTTCCCAAATGTCTTTGCCCGAGGCGGAATTGCCCCGCCCTTGCCCAGTCCGGGCTAACTAATCTGCTCGGCTTTGCTCTGGGGAGCTTTTGTTCCCTGCAAGCTTTCCCTACAGCTTTGGAGGATGAGAGTGAAAATGGCGGCCTCCCAATCTCCGTCGCGGAGGAGCCGAGAACTCGGGCCCTGCTCCTCAGTGCGCCCCCAGAGAAAAGCAGTCAATCACTCCCATCTCCCCGGTCTCTGGCTGCACTCCGTGCTCACCCGGCCTGTGTCCGAGAGTTTCTATCTCTGGCACATGACCCCGTCTGGAGTCTCCAAACCCAGGAGATCCCTGCGGTGAGCTCCTGCACCCCTCCTCCTGGGTGAGGAAGGGGAGTCTCCCCGGATCTGCCGCTTGTTGGGTCCCTGCTGGAGGAGCAGGGGCCTGACTGTGCCGTGGATCACGGTTTATGGCAACCCCGAGCTGAGAGCCCGCTCCTCGGCTCCGTCTCTGCAGCCGGCTTCCCTGCTCCAATACCTGGGAGCTCTGCCACACTCAGGCACCCCCGGTTTTCTGTGACCCCAAGGGTCCTGAGACCACACAGTCCTGTGAGGGTTCCACCCCCCGCTTAGCCACCAGAGTGATGTCCCTCAGCAGAGCAGACTTCTAAAATTTTTGATTTTGTGCTCCACAGCTCTATCACTTGCCAGAAGCGGCTGACGGAGTCCCCTCCCCCGCGGTCTATCCTCCCGAATATTGCCTCAGATTCACTTCTCCGCATGTCCTTTCTTCCAGAAAGTGGTCGCTTTTCTGTTCAGAGAGTTGCTGCTATTCTTTTCTTTGATCTCCTATTGAGTTTGTAGGTGTTCAGAATGGTTTAATCCCTATCTAGCTGAATTCCTGGGACCAGACGAAATTTAGGTCTCCTACTCCTCTGCCATCTCGCTCCTATATCAAGATTTTATTTACTGTTTAAAGTAATCTTTACATCCAACGTGGGGCTCAAACAACCCTGAGAACAAGAGTCACATGCTCCACTGAGCAAGTCAGGTGCCCCCAAACTGATGTGGTTTTGTTTCATTTCTCATTGTGGTTTTGAATTGCAATTCCTTGATGATTAATGATGCTGAGCATCTTTTCATGTGTCTATTTACCATGTATATGACTTCCTTAGAAAATTGTCTATTCAAGTATTCTGTCCATTTTTGAATTGGATTGTTTGGGTTTTTTTTTTTTTTTTTTTGCTAGTGAGTTGTATGAGTTCTTTATACATTCTGGATATTATCCCTTTATCAGACATATGATTTGCAAATATTTTCTCCCATTCAGTAGTTCACCTTGTCATTTTGTTGATGGTTTCCTTTGCTGTGCAGAATCTTTGTAGTTTGATACATTCCCACTTGTTTATTTTTGCTTTTGTTGCTTGTGCCTTTGATGTCAGATTCAAAAACTCCTCACCAAGACTGATGTCAAGGAGCTTACCACCTATGTTTTCTGCTTGGTGTTTTATTGTTTCAGGTCTTATGTTCAAATTTTTAGTCCATTTGGGTTAATGTTTTGTGTATAGGACAAGATACAGGTCAAGTTTCACTCTTTTGCATGCGGCTGTCCAGTTCTTTCCAACACAGTTTATTGAGAGACTGTCCTTTCCTTATTGCATATTCTTGATTCCTTTCTTGTAAATTAATTAACCATGTATGCACGAGTTTATTTATGGGCTCTTCATTACATTTAATTGATCGGTGTGTCTGTTTTAATGCCAGTACTATACTGGCTTTTTGTTTGTTTTTAAAAGATTTTATTTATTTATTTGATAGAGACACAGTGAGAGAGGGAACACAAGCAGGGAGAGTGGGAGAGGGAGAAGCAGGCTTCCCACTGAGCAGGGAGCCCGATGTGGGGCTCGATCCCAGGACCCTGGGATCATGACCTGAGCCGAAGGCAGACGCTTAACGACTGAGCCACTCAGGCGACCCAATACTATACTGTTTTAATTACTATAGCTTTGTAATATAGTTTGAAGAGAGGGAACATGATGCCTCCAGTTTGTTCTTCTTTCTTAATATTGGGCTATTTGGATATTTTTGTTATTGCATTCAACTTTTAAGATTATTTGTTGTGTATCTTTGAAAAATGCTATTGGAATTTTGACAGGGATTGCATTGACTCTATAGATTGCTTTGAGTAGTGTGGGCATTTTAACAATATTGACTCTTACAATCCATGAGCACAGAATATCTTTCTATTCATTTGTGTCTTTTTCAGTTTCTTTCATAATTGTCTTTTCAATATGCAAGTCTTTGACAATGTATTGGTAAAATGTATTCCTAGGTATTTTATTCTTTTTGATGCAATTATAAATGGGATTGTTTTCTTAATATTACCCTTCCAATATTTTGTTAATAATCTATGCAACAGACTTTTGCGTATTGATTGCATATCCTGCAACTTTACTGGATTTGTTTATTCAAACAGATTTTTGATGGAGTTTTTACGGTTTTCTGTATGTAATATCATGTCATCTGAAAGTGACAGTTTTGCTTCTTCCCCCATTCCCTACTCAAACACTCATACTCCATAAAGTTTACTGATTTGGGGTCTGGGATGCCTCAAGTTTTGGATATTAGGTAACCCAAGAAAACTTGACGGCAGACAGAGTAGATAGTGGCATTTTATCTTCTGTATTCCTATTTCTCTTCTCTGTGCTATGACTGCAGCTCTGCAGACCTTCCTACTGGCCTATCTTAGGTTCCCTTCATCTCCTCGCAGAGCCCTCTTTGACCACTTTCCTTTGCCATCAATACCTGAATTGGGGTTACATTCTACCAGTCCTTTTTACCTTTTTTTGAATTGAGCAGCATAGTGATAAAACATGGGCCTACCTATGAAATAAAAAGAGCCCATTCTGCAATTAAAACCAAGCCTTAAAATACTTATATCCTTAAGGCACATGAATAAGATTTGCCTGTTTTAAATATTACGCAGTATAAGTGGAAGTTTTCATAAGTATTAATTTTTTTTAAAGATTTATTTTAGAGAGCATGAGCAGGAGGAGCAGGGGGAAAGGGAGAGAGACTCTCAAGCAGACTCCATGCTGAGCACAGAGCTCAATGTGGGGTTCAATCTCACAACCCTGAGATCAGGACCTGAGCGGAAACCAAGAGACATTCAACTGACTATGCCACTCAGGTAGCCCTAAATGCAAATTTTCCAAAGAGGGTACAAATGGAAATGGCACAATAGCTTTTGATGGAAGAAGAGAGATGCCAAATCGAGAATAATTTCACAAGAATGGGAAGCCAAGGAATCAAACTAAAACTTCTACTTCAAATTTTTGCCTAAAATGAGCCTTCAGAGTTTGTCTGCAAGGGTTCCCATCTAGGTGTGCACAGCTATATGAGCTCCTGCTTGTCACCAGACTTTGTAATAGACCACTGGACCATTCTGCAGTAAACAACAAGGCTATCAGATTAGCAGGGCAAATATTTTTCTTTCCATTTAACAGACAAGAAAACTGAGGCCCAGAGAACTTACATAAGTGACTTTCCTGAGGTTAAGAACTGCATCCAGAATCTGGGTCTCCTCATTGCTCTTAGTAGACCATCTACAAATCACACTTCAGGTATGTGATTCTAAGAAAACCTTGTCATGTTTGCTTACATCCTGTCCCCATTTGTTCTTCACTTATTCGACTATTATTCTCTATTTTCCTCCGTCTTTTTCTCTGTTTCCAAAGCACCTTTTGTACTTTGCCTTTGATATTATGTGTGTTGCTCCATTATCTTAAATAGACCGAACCAAAGATTCACATGATAATCTCTGCCGTGAGCATGTTGATCAAGGTACTAAGGAGGCAGGAGGTGTGCCAACACATTGTGTAAGTGCCTTGATCACGTAATCCAATACTGTGACACAGGACAAAGTGGCCAAGGTAAGCAAGGAGGTAAGGCAGAGTGAAAGTGAAAAGGAGACAGCC
The DNA here is from genome assembly GCF_029215605.1 of Mirounga angustirostris. NCBI lineage: Eukaryota > Metazoa > Chordata > Mammalia > Carnivora > Phocidae > Mirounga > Mirounga angustirostris. The sequence goes on along the minus strand of NW_026991720.1, from coordinate 81,860,814 downwards.
ACAGAACTGCTATCACAATGTACTAGAAGCAGAATAGGCTGAGCTTCTTCTGCAACCATACTGTTAGAGAGTTTACTGAAAGAAGGATTAAATAAAATCCAGAATCTCATTATATGGAAACTTATTAGGCCACTTGATCCATGATCAAAGACAAGAAAGACATTTCCTTTGTAGCACAGAGTATGGGATCTCCCTAGTGGAGCTAGGATATACAAAGTTATAGTGTAAGCTCACTAATATTGTTTGAGATTTTTTCTCTGAAATTTGTGGCAGGTTTTGTTCCATAAGATCACAGAACTGGGGAAAGTCTTAGAATGCTCTTTTATGCAATCTCTGAAATGTCATTTGTTTTAAAATTTTAAAGGAAAGGTATTTCACTTCATATTCTATTTTCTCATTTTAGGTGCCATTTTCTGCTCACCCTCAAATGATTATTTTATGATGTCTTTGCATATTTAGCAAGAAATGGGTACTTGGTACACTCTAATTTCATACACAACAAAGCTTAGAAACGGCTGTGGGAAGAGATGCTTGGGGAAGGTGCTAACATCTCTACCTGTCCCTTGTAGAAGAGCCTCAAGATGGTATTTTTTTTGAGTCATCTTGTCCATCCCCTGCTATCACAGTCCTTAATGTCACCACTTACCAGTACCCAAGATTTTCTAAATAGTTTTTATGCTATAAAAAGAAACATTCTGGGAGTGGGTGTATAAGACATGTCTGGATGTCAGAGAATTTAGGATATGAGCTCATTCTGTTTATTTACAGCTTGATTACTCTTGGGAGGAAATGTACTCCCTTTTCACTTACAGGATCTCCCAGGTGGAAGACAATTGTTTTTAAGTCATTCTGTTTGCTCTTTCAGTCAAAGTTGTTGGGCTTGAGACTGATTTTTCTTCAAGGCTGTATAAACCTTGGAGTTGGCAGGATGATTTTGGAGAAGGTACAAGATGGAAAATAGGGAGCACAGGCTCTGAAGGCAATGATTTGACATGTTCTTTCTTATAACTCCTTAAGGAAACTTCAACTGTGTGATTGACTCCTCCCAATTGAATGAATACTAATTTTAAATTGTATTAATATCATAGAGTAGTTGTAAAAAACAATGGAAAGTATATTTATAAGGCAGTACTTGTTCTATTTCTTATTCTACCATAAGTAAATAAATATATTTTATTTCTTATACTCTTACATTAAAAATGTAAGTATAACTGGCAGGTTGCATAAAATATTTCCTTGGGAAAATATTCAAACCATAGCTTTCATATTGTCTTTCTTGATATAATTTTTAAATTTTTAGTTGATTTTTCCTGTATAAAGGTGAACATGTTCTTTAAATGTAAATAGGGAAATACTTGAAAATGAAAAAAAAATTCCACTTCCCTCCAGGAGCTTCTAATTCAGTGGATAATGATAATTAACGACACAAGGCAGCATTTGTTAATAAACACTCAAATGAGTGTCACCGGCAGTAAGTTCTCCAGGAATTCATAAGAAGAAACAATCTTTCTAAACAGAGAGGCTCATAAACTGAGCCAAACGTCCATGTTCCCTGACAGTAATTTGTCCAGGTTTCATGTGAAACCAAACACTCAACTAAATGTACATTCTTCCCCAAGGCTTGATTATTGCCATATACAACTTATTCTTTATTTCTGTTTTATAACATGGCTGGGAACAGCAACAAGCCTAAAAGGAGGCATTAGTAATGTTCTCTGAACATATTTCATTAACGTCTTTTAAAAACATATATTTTTAAGCCATGATGCAAAATTACAAGAAGTTTCTATAACATGATTATAAATGTGGAATGCTTTTTTTTAAAAGGAAACTCTCAAGACTCATAAGAAAAAATAGAAAGACATCAATCCTACTGATAAACTAGATTAAGTGAAGGTTTATCCAGGACCTTGTCTCTTGGTGAAGAAAAAAAGAAGCTGCTTTTCCTAGGACTTGATTCAATCTCTTACATGGCACTTGTATAAATGTATTATAAATTTTTATTAAGCCACCACAATAGTTAACCTAATTGCCCCTTTCTGAGAGAAACTGATAGAAAAGTATATGATCTGTGCTATGCTGTTTTTCAGGTCATTACTCAAAGGAACTGCAAAAGAAAGTTTGTGAATTCATAGAATCATCCATAGAAAGTTAGATGATTGCAACAATTTTCATTAATCCCCTGGACTTATTCAAAGGGTTACAGAGGTATCTCACACAATGTAGGGATGTAAATATCTTTTCTGGCTCTTATGTACCCCATCTGACTGTGTCATATGGGTTTGGAGGATATTTAAGTATTGTTCAGTGATTTAAGACAAATGAGACAATTGTTGAGACTGTCCTTAGGATATTTTTAAGCTTTTTACAGATCAGATTGCTGCACAAGTTGCTTATTTTCTATAGTTTCTTCCTGTGAAGGTGGAGTAAAATTCTCAATATGAGCAAAAGGGGATCTGGAAATCCTATTTAGTTGTATGGTCTGAAAAGATTTTCAAAGACAAGGAAAGGAAGCAGGATTTGGGTAGAAAGAAAAGGAGGATGGAGAATCACTGGTCACATACACCTTTTGTTTTTAGGGCTTCTTTGGTGCTCCTTGGAGTGTGGGAAGATTTGCTAATGCCACTGGTGAACTAAACTAGTTCTCTCATGTGCCCAGAGTGACAGAGCTCCAAAATGTCAAGTCAGTGACTTCTATCCTCAGAGTATCATCAGCTCTCCCTTGAATGACTTTTTGTCAACTTCGTAGCACATCAGTCTCCCAGTGTAACCAGAAACATTTCTCATACAGATCTTTGGAATAATTTCCACTCAATTTCCATAGAAAGCCTTCAGTGGGATGGGCCCTGAGCTAAATAAAGGGAAACTCACTAATCTTGAGTTGTGATTGGCAAGCAACCGAGCCAAACCTCCAAAGGACTTTATATGATAATGTGACAAAGGTAGTGGAGTAGACTTCTCATGTGGGGTATCATCAAGGAAAGTAGAGTGACATTTTTAGACTCAATGCTTTATATCATCTCTTTGATCCTACAGATTACCCTCTTTGATCCTACAACTGACATATTATAGCAAAATGAACCCGATCAGTTTCTTCTGGCTTGTGAACTGGCTTGCATGCAAAAACAAAAACATAACATTTCATGAATGCTTTTATTTAGTGACTCTCAACCTTGGTCTTTGCAATTCTAATTGAATCTCTGATTTAGCTTCCAACTTTCAATACTCACGTATCCATTCATTTTTCATGGGTCCTCCATGTTTCCCTTTATATATTCATCAAAGGCCTTCTGGACTCAGTATAAAAAGGATTTGATGTACAAATGGCAAAATAGTGATAAACACTGAAGCTGGGAAATGGTCATATAAGGTCATTATACCTTTATTTCCACTTTTAGAGAGTCCAAAACACAAAGTCAAAAGACAAAACCATAATAAGAATGATTTTTAGGTTTTGTGTTTATTATCAAGATGAGTACATAGAGTTACAAACTTTACAGAAAGAAGTTTATAGGCAGGCTCAGACTTAATTGTGCTTCCTCTGTCCATTAAAGAACACAAATATGTCCATTGAAAAACACAAGTATTTTCTGTATTAGTTTTGTGTGCAATTAAGTCCTTGAAAGACTGTCAGTGTCCTGTGGTTTCTAAGTTTCCTTGATGGGGTGATATCATGTAAATCATGATCAAGAGTTAGGCCTTGGAATCTTAACTGCTAAATTCACCATTTCTATGTGGTGGTCATTGTTGTTAAATATAAAATTCCACAAATTGCTGATTCTTTTTTAACACATCACTAGTGTCAGGGACGAGATGTTTCCTTTAGATCATGTTAAGGCTTCTTAGTTGCTTCCCTTTTTTCTCTTATAATACATATCTTGCAATATCTTCCATGCAGTTGTTTAAGGAACATTACACTATAGAGTCCTTGAGCTGGAAGCTTGAAATAGTATCTCAGTGACAAGGAAGGAAACTAAGTGAAAAATGAGGAAAGAAAAAAATAATAATAAAAGAAACAAACACAGTATATAGATATACCAGATGAGACTAAGAAAAAAAATAGGCAACATTCTCGAACTTGTTTAACTATGATCTTAATAAAGAAGAAAAAAAAAAAACAACTAATGGGGAAATGTTCCAATTTGCATTGTTAGTTTAATATTCAGAAAAACTTTTAGTAACTGTCTTTTAGAATGTGATAGTATCTCCATGGCTTAATATTCACACTGTATTGGGGCACCTGGGTGGCTCAGTCACTTAAGCGACTGACTCTTGATTTTGGTTCAGGTCATGATCTCAGGGTCAACCCCGTGGTCAGGCTCCTCAACAGGCACTGAGACTGCTTAAGATTCTCTTTCTACCCCTCCCCTACCTCTCTCTCTCTCCCTCTTTCTAATACATATATATTTTTTTCCTCACTGTATCATTAAATTTTCTATTATATATCATTTAATGGGAAAACAAAAATACAATGTTATTCATTACATTTCTTTTGAGGTAACTTTTGTATGATCAAATAAAAAATATGCATCAACAAAAGGCAAAAATCAAGTTAATCAGGTTTTATTAATTTATCATCTTTCTGCTGCATTTTACAAATGATAAAATTAAGATTTTGAGAAGGGGGTCTATGATCACATACATTATAAGTAGGAGAGTCACCATCCCAGATCTCCTGATTCAGTGTTTAATTTTCAAGGGCTCCCGTTATGTAAATGGCTCATTTTTTTTCCTTTGATAAAAAAGAAAAACAGCATTTAAAAATATATTCTGGGTTTTTTTTTCAGCTTCTCAAAAGTCTTTTCCTCCAGATTTAAATGAGTCTCAACTAAGTTGTCATTAGGTTGTCAAACATATTTAATTGGTGAATCCTGTATCTCATCTAAATCTCATTGCAAGTGGTTACGTGTTTTTGCCTGACAACCATTATTTCTCAAGATCTCATTATATTTAGAAACAGGATATTTCCAAAGGAAGGAAGTGACAAGGCTATATCTTTTTTTAAAAAAAAACTAATGCTGTATTTTAGGGGTGAAGCCCAGCTTATTCAAAGTCTCATCAGAAATTATGGTGAGGACTCATTTGTCACCAGGAAAAAACAGTCACTAAATTTTGTTTGTTTTTACATGCTTGACAATTCAGAAGAAATATTGGATTTATTTTGCTATCTACTAACTTCATCTATAAACATATACACAGAATATAAGCAAATTCTTAAAATACCTTTAAATGTTCAAATGTCTGTCCTAAAATGTATTTTAATAGGTGATAAAAGAATTCAAGAGGCCTAAATAGACTTCATTTTAAACTCCAAACTGTTAAACAAAGGCTGGTCATGTGGGACACCATATGAGTGTCAAGGAAGAAGATTGAGTTTTTCGAGGACCGAGACCTCATTGAAAATAGCCGACTCAAAAAACTAAGCAACCCTCATTGCAGATGGAATGAGCCTAAGCAAAGTGCATAAGATAAGGTTGAGATCCATCTTCCAGGCAAAGAACCTAGGAATACAAAGGTCAATGATGAGGCTTGAGGTTAAAATCAGAGAGAAGTTTCAGAGCTAGATGAGAGAGTTAGGAATGTTATGAGCACAGACTGGAAATGAGCAAGCAGGTCTGAGTTTCATGGGCTGTCTGAGCTGAGCAGCAGAGTTCAGATGCCAGTGAGGCCCACTCATTTCTCGCAGATTCTGAATGGAAACCTATGTCAGTAATTAGATAAAATGACTTGAGAAAATTTTCTTGCCTTCTGCTGGGCTTTTCTTCATCAGGAATAATAGCCTATGCTCTCAATGAGGGCCTCCCACTTTGAACCCCCCCCTCCACCACACCACCCCTCCACTCACCAGGCTATTTAAACTGGAAGTAAAAGAAAAGAAGTTGGGCGCCTGGGTGGCTCAGTCGTTAAGCGTCTGCCTTCGGCTCGGGTCATGATCCCAGGGTCCTGGGATCGAGCCCCACATCGGGCTCCCTGCTCCCGAGGGAAGCCTGCTTCTCCCTCTCCCACTCCCCCTGCTTGTGTTCCTGCTCTCGCTGTTTCTGTCAAATAAATAAATAAAATCTTTAAAAAAAAAAAAAAAGAAAAGAAGTTACATGATTACATGTTCAACAATTTATTAGCATCTGCCTGCTGGCAAATTTGTGACACATACATCAGGCACATCACTTAACATTTATAATTTCTACAGTCTTCCTTCACTGAAAAATGCGTGGCAGCGCGTGTCCCCTCCCCCCTCCATTGAATGCATCGCTACGCCCCATGGCAGCTCTGGAAATATTTGGGGGAACATTAAAGAAAAAAGTATCCTCTGTCATGATGAGCACTGAGTAATGAATAGAATTGTTGAATCACTAAACTGTATACCTGAAACTAACTAATCAAAGTATGATCAGCAAACATACAGGTTTTCTTTATCATCTGGTAACAGAGACTATTGTGATGTATTATATAATTATAAAATAATTTGAACTTTCTCTCACAATTATTTGAACTTTATCTCATACAAAAATATAAAAACATCTCGTTACATAATATTATTATTAAGTCTTTAGGCTTTCTGCCAAAAGTGTTTCAATTTTGATAGATAGGAAATCTCTTTTCCTTGTACCCTTATTGTTATGACTGATTTCTGGCTGCATGTTGAGTCACCAGCTGAATCATAGACATGATCAGTTATTATGATCTGAACTCAGTACAGAGATATTGTGGGTTTGGTTCCAGACCACCACAATAAAGCAAGTATCACAATAAAGTTAGTCAAATGAATTTTTTCATCTCCAAGTGTATATGACAGTTATGTTCACATATACTATAGTTTATTAAAGAGTGCAGTAGCATTACAGCTAAAAAAATGCACAATTTATTTATTTTTAATTAATTAATTAATTATTAATTAATTTATTATTTAAAATGCTTTATTGCTGAAAAATGCTAACCATCATCTGCACTTTCAGTAAGTTGTACTCTTTTTGCTGGTGGAGGGTTTTGTCTTGACGTCAATGGCTGCTGACAGATCAGGGTGGTGGTGGTTGCTGAAGGTTGGGGGACTATGGCAATTTTGTCAAATAAGACAGTGAAGTTTGTTGCATTATTTGAGTCTTCCTTTCATGAATGATTTATCTGTAGCATGTGATGCTGTGTGTTAGCATTTGACCAACAGCAGGACTTCTTTCAAAATTGGAGCTAATCCTCTCAGTCCCTGATGCTATTTTATCCACTACGTTTCTGTAATATTCTAACTCCTCCGTGGCCATTTCAACAATCTTCTTCACCAGCATAGATTCCATCTCAAGAAACCACTTTCTTTCCTCATACATTAAGAAGCAACTCCTCATCTGCTCAATTTCTACCATGAGATTGCAGTCATTCAATCTCTTCTCTAGGCTCCACTTCTAATTCTAGTTCTTGTGCTGTTTCCACCCCATCTGCAGTTAATTTCTTCACTGAAGTCTTGACCCTTCAAAGTCATCCATGAGGGTTGGAATCAACTTCTTCCAAATTCGTGTTCAGGTTGATATTTTGACCTCTTCCCATGAATCATGAATGTTCTTCATGGCATCTAGAATGGTGAATTCTTTCTAGAAGGTTTTCAATTTATCTTGCTCAGGTCCATCAAAGAAATCACTGTCTATGGCAGTTACAGCCTTATAAAGTGTATTTCTCCAATAATAACACTTGGAGATCAAAATTACTTCTCCGTCTATGGGCTGCAGAATGTATATCTTGTTAGGCATGAAAACAACATTAATCTCATTGTCTACCTTCATCAGAGCTCTTATCAATAAGCAGTAATATTTTGAGTCTTTTTTTTTTTCTATGTAGTAGGTCTCAAGAGTGGTCTTCAAATATTCAGTGAACCATGTTATAAACAGATGTGCTGTCACCCAGGCTTTGTTGTTCCACTAATAGAGCACAGGCAGAGTAGATTTAGCATAATTCTGGAGGGCCTTAGGATTTTCAGAATGGTCAATGAGCATTGGCTTCGACTTCAAGCCACCAGCTGCATTAGTCCCTAATATGAGAGTCAGCCTCTGTCCTTTGAAGTTTTGAAGTCAGGCAATGACTTCTCCCTAGCTATGAAAGTCCTACCTTGTATCTTCTTCTAATATAAGTTTGTTCTGTCCACATTAAAAATCTGTTGTTTAGTGTAGCCACCGTAATTGGTTTGGCTAGATTTTCTAGATAGCTTGCTGCAGCTTTTACATCAGTACTGGCTGCTTCACCTTACATTTTTATGATATGGAGGTGGCTTCTTTCCTTAAACCTCATAAACCAACTTCTGCTAGCTTCAGGTTTTTCTTCTGCAGCTTCCTCAATCTTCAGAAAATTAAAGAGAGTTAGAACATTGCTCTGGATTAGGCTTTAGCTTAAGGGAATATTGTGGCTGGTTTGATCTACTCAGACCCACTAAAACTTTGTATCAACAACAAGTCTGTTTCATTTTTTTTATCCTTTGTGTGTTTATGGAATAGCACTTTTAATTTCAAAAAGTTGGGTTTTTTGTTTTTTGGTTTTTTGTTTGTTTGTTTGTTTTTTGCATTCATAACTTGGGTAACTGGTGTAAGAGGCCTAGATTTTGGCCTATCAGCTTTTGACAGGACTTCCTCATGAAGCCGAATCATTTCTACCTCTTGACTTAACATGAGAGATATGAGATTCTTCCTTCCACTTAAACTCTTATAGGCCATTGTAGGGTGATTGATTGATTTAAATAATTGACATACAATGTTATATTAGTTTCAGATATACAACATAGCAGTTGGACAGTTCAATACATTATGCTTCCCCTGATAAGTATTGTCACCATAAAATGCTATTATAATAATATTGACTCTATTTTCTATGTTGTACTTTTCATCACCATGACTGATTTATAACTGGAAGCTTGTACCTCTTAATCCCCTTCATCTATTTTACCCATCCCCTAGCCCTCCTCCTCTTTGGCAACCCCTAATTTGTCTTTTGTATTTAAGAGTCTGTTTGGTGTTTGTTTGTTCATTTGTTTTTTAGAGTCCACATATGAGTGAAATCATATGGCATTTGTGTTTCTCTGACTTGTTTCACTTAGCATAATACCTTCTGGGTCCATCCATGTTTGTACAAATGGCAAGATCTCATTCTTTTTTATGGCTAATATCCAATTGTATATGTATACCACACATTCTTTATCCATTCGTGTATGGATTGCTTTCATATCTAAGTTATTGTCACTAATAGTGCAGTAAGCATAGGCGTGCATATATTTTTCGAATTAGTGATTTGGGCAAATATCCAGTGGTAGAATTACTGAATCATATGGTATTTCTATTTTTTATTTTTTTAGGAACGTCCATACTATTTCCACAGTGGTTGCACCAATTTAAATTCCCACCAACAGTGTACAAGCGTTCCCTTTTCTCCACATCCTCTCCACACTTACTACTTCTCACCTTTTTGATACTAGCCATTCTAACAGGTATGAAGTGATAACCCGTTGTGGTTTTGATTTGCATTTCCCTGATGGTTAGTATGTTGAGCATATTTAATGTGTCTGTTGTCTGGGGTGCCTGGGGGGCTCAGTCGGTTAAGCGACTGCCTTCGGCTCAGGTCATGATCCTGGAGTCCCGGGATCGAGTCCCGCATCGGGCTCCCTGCTCGGCAGGGAGTCTGCTTCTCCCTCTGACCTTCCTCCCTCTCATGCTCTCTGTCTCTCATTCTCTCTCTCAAATAAATAAATAAAACCTTAAAAAAAAATGTGTCTGTTGTCCATCTGTATATCTTCTTTGGAAAAAAAAAAGTCTATTCAAGTATTCTCATTTTTTAATAAGATTTGTGGGTTTTTTGGTGTTGTATAAGTTATTTATACATTTTAGACGTTAACCACTTATTGGCTATACCATTTGCAAATAACTTGTCCCATTCACTAGTTTGCCTTTTTGTTGTTGTTGTTGATGGTTTCCTTTGCTGTGCAAAGGCTTTTTATTTTGAAATGGTTCCATTTGTTTATTTTTGCTTTTGTTTCCCTTACCTGAGGAGACATATCTGTAAATATGTTGTTAAAGCTCTTGCCCAAGAGATTACTGCCTATTTTTTTTCAAGATTTTATTTATTTGACAGAGAGAGACACAGCGAGAGAGGGAACACAAGCAGGGGGAGTGGGAGAGGGAGAAGCAGGTTTCCCGCTGAGCAGGGAGCCCAACGCGGGGCTCCATCCTAGGACCCCGGGGTCATGACCTGAGCCGAAGGCAGAGGCTTAGTGACTGAGCCACCCAGGCATCCCTGCCTATTTTTCTTTCAGGAGTTCTATGGTTTCAGGTCTCACATTTATGTCTTTAATTCATTTTGAATTTATTTTTGGTTATGGTATAAGAAAGTGATCCAGTTTCATTTTTTTTGCATGTAGCAGTTTTCTCAACATGATGTATTGAAAAGACTATCTTTTCCCCATTGTATATTCTTCCCTATTTCATTGTAGCTTAATTGGCCTTATAAGTGTGGGTCTATTTCTGGGCTCTCTATCCTATCCCATTGATCTATGTCTATTTTTGTACTAGTACCATACTGTTTCAATCATGATACCTTTGTAGTATATCTTGAAATCTGTGATTGTGAGTAGGGTTATTGACTGGTCTAATTTCAATATTGTTGTGTCTCAGGGAACAGGGGTGCCCCTGCAAGGGAAAGAGACCAGAAACAGCTGGCCCTTGAAATAGTCAGAACACGTACAAGATTTAACAAGTTTGGTGTTTTATATGGCACAGTTTGTGACACCTCAAAACAATTACAATGATAACATCAAAGATCACTGATCACAGATCACCACAACAAATATAACAATAATGAGGTAAACAGTGATTTCTCTATCAACCTTCTGAATGTGAATAGTTAACAACTTTTGTTGGACTTTATTTAGAATAAGAGCATATTAGATGTGGTAGACAGAATTCCATAATGGCCCCCATTATTCCTGGTCCTGATACACACACCTTTTATGATTTCCTGCCCTTGAGAATAAGTGGGAATGTCTATATTTCATTTTTCACTCCAGTGATGACAGTGTATTTTATTGCAAAATTGAAGGGAGTCAACCAGAGGGGGAGGTCTTAAAAGAGGACAGAGATTTCAAGTGTGAGAGATTGTCTTGCTGGCTTTCAAGAAAATTACTGTGTTGCGAGAGGTCCACATACCGCTAGGGCCTGAGGACACCTCTAGTAGCTGAGGACAACCCCTGGCCAACAGCAAGCAAGGAAGCATGAGCTTCAGTCCTACACCACAAGGAACTCATTTTTTTCCAAGAAACACATGAGTGTAGAAGATAACCCCAAGCCTTAACTGAGAATGTAGCCCAACAAAAGCCTTGATTTCAGCCATGTAAGACTCTCAGAAGAGAATTCAGCCAGCCCGTGCCCAGACTTTTGAAATCCACAGAACTGTGAGCTAATAAATGGGTATTGTTTTAAGCCACTAAGTTTGTGGTAATGTGTTATGAAGCAATAGTGAACTAATTCATTAAGGGTATTTTTGTTTTGTTGCTATTACTTCTCATCATTTTCTGAAAAACAAAAAAACAAACAAACCTGGAAGCTATTTCTTGACTTATAAATATTCTATCCCCCATAGAAATCCTTTCATGGACTTAAGGTTCAATGTTAAATCTCAAACATTTTGGTTGTGGGTTAATGTAATAAATAAATATATGACAAATAGGGCGCTGGGGGGCTCAGTTGGTTAAGCGACTGCCTTTGGCTCAGGTCATGATCCTGGAGTCCCGGGATCGAGTCCCGCATCGGGCTCCCTGCTCGGCGGGGAGTCTGCTTCTCTCTCTGACCCTCCCCCCTCTCATGTGCTCTCTCTCTCTCATTCTCTCTCTCAAATAAATAAAATCTTTAATAAATAAATAAATATATGACAAATAGTTTACTTAACTTGTTAATAAATTTTTCCAGTATGCCTTCTTTCTGTGTGCTGGATAGTCTTCTAAGCAGTATGGACTATGGCAGTGAACAAGACAGTGGAAATTCCCTGGCCTCGAGGAACATCTATTTTCATATAGTATATTAAAAACTTAAAAAATACCAAACAGATATTTGATAAAATCAAGTAACATAATAAATGGAATAAAGAGGACTTAGAAGATAGAATATGATGAGAGATTGTTCATTGACTCATAGAACACTAGATCAAAAACTAATGATGTAATGTATGGTGATTAACGTAATATAAATACATACATACATACATACACACATACATACGTTGGCCCCAAGAGAGGTAACATTTGAGCAGAGAAGCTGAAGGAAGAGAGGGAGCAGCACCAGCACAGAAACATCTGGGAGAAGGGAGTTTAAGTAGAGGAAACAACCATGGAAGGTCCAGATAGAGTTTGGCCTGTTCCAGGAAGGCCAGTATGGTTTGAGCAGACTCCATGAAATGGAGCATAGTAAGAGATAAGCATGAAGAAGTGATTAACATCAAAAGCATATGAGGTCTTTTTTATTTATGTATTTATTTTAAGTAGGCTCTACACTCAATGTGGGGCTCAAACTCGTGACCTCAAGAGCAAGAGTCACATGCTCTACCAACTGAGCCAGCCAGGAGCCCCCATATGAGGCCTTTTAGATTCTGAATCTATGAAGATATTTTCTACTTCTGAACCTTTTGTTAGAATTCTTTGAAGACGCTGTGCCTTTTAATGTCTATCTCAAAAAGATCTACTTAACTGAGTTAACTTAGAGTACATGAAATTTTAGGTCTACTGAAGGACTGCTGTTTTCTTTTATGATGAGAGCTTTGACATATATCAGAGCTCCATTGTGGGCCTGGCCACCAGGGGACACCAAACTTGGCTTTGAGTGAACTAACATTCCTCAGGTAGGGTTTTGAGATAAATCCATTGCCCCTCCTTCATGGTTGTCTTTGTTATTCATTTCATGTCTCCATGGATTTTATGTTGTTTATTGTTTTAAATAACTTTTAGAAACAGATACAATAAAAAAAGGGGGGACATTAAAGATACATTTGCCAACCAGAGATCTTTCTTTCTAAAACTATGATTCAGGGGCACCTGGGTGGCTCAGATGGTTAAGTGTCTGCCTTCGGCTCAGGTCATGATCTCAGGGTCCTGGGATCGAGTCCCGCATCGGGCTCCCTGCTCCTTGGGAGCCTGCTTCTCCCTCTGCCTTTCTCTCTCGCTCTGTCTCTCATGAATAAAAAAAAAAAAAAAAAAAAAAACTTTAAAACTATGATTCATATTAAATCCCTTTATTAAACAATTGGTTAGTATCTAGGGACTGTGGATTAAATTAAATGAAAAAAAGCCCTCCATGTCATCAAAGAGATTAAATATGTATGTTAAGTACGATAAAATAAGATTTAAGTTTACAGGGAAGTAAAACCTCATATACGATACTATGGGAGGTCAACACAGGAAAAGCTTATGCTAAGGGGAATTGACTAAGACAAGACAGAAAGGAGAGGTTTTCACTGAATTTTGAAGCCGGACTACCATGGGCTGCTAAATATGGTAATGCTTGTACAATGAACAATACTAAAGGGTGTCATTATTACTGTATATGTCATAAATTATATATATGTGATAAATGATATAATATAAATTGTATAGTGTAAGATATATAATATAAATAAATATAAATATACATGGCAGTTTTCTTATAGAGTGCAGGGGAGTGTCTTGAAGAAGGGATTGTTTTCATTTGCAAAAAGTAACTCTGGGCTAATAGTAGCACTAATAGTAATTTTTAAACATGGAAGTATCCATTAATTCTGATTTAATTTGTCTGGGATGGAAATTAAGCATGTTATATATATATATTTTAAAGATTTTATTTATTTATTTGACAGAGAAAGACACAGCGAGAGAGGGAACACAAGCAGGGGGAGCGGGAGAGGGAGAAGCAGGCTCCTCGCTGAGCAGGGAGCCCGATGCGGGACTCGATCCAGGGACTCCAGGATCATGACCTGAGCCGAAGGCAGTCGCAAACCAACTGAGCCACCCAGGCGCCCTGTTATATATTTTTTAAAGCTTCAAGTGTACACACCATGTTAAAGATCATTGAATTTGAAGAGTAACATTTACGTAGAGCTTTCAGACTTCTACACAGAGGAAAAATTTGAAGCGGTGGAAAATGCAAGGTGAGAATGCAGGGACCATTTCACTGAAGAATGGACTTCACACAGGAATAGAAATGACAGCTGAGGGCCTTCAACAGTGGTCTAAGGAGTTTAAAGTCCATTCTCTGGGCTATGGGTACAATTAATGTTTTATTTTAAATAAATAAGTCATAAAAACTAATTTGTATTTTTGGAAGATTAATCTGCAAGCAGTGGAAAGGAGAAATGAGAAGGCACTGATTCTGCATGCAGGAAAATCAATTAGGAGACCAGGGCAGTGAACAAGGTACATTGGAATCAAAACCTGACTTAGAATTTTTTTTTTTTAATTATTTATTTATTTATTTATTTTTTAATTCTTCTGTTAATCCCCATACATTACATCATTAGTTTTAGATGAAGTGTTCCATGATTCATTGTTTGTGCATAACACCCAGTGCTCCATGCAGAACGTGCCCTCCTCAATACCCACCACCAGGCTAACCCATCCTCCCACCCCCCTCCCCTCTAGAACCCTGTTTGTTTTTCAGAGTCCATTGTCTCTCATGGTTCGTCTACCCCTCCGATTTCCCCCGCTTCATTCTTCCCCTCCTGCTACCTTCTTCTTCTTTTTTGATGTAATGTATGGTGATTAACATAACATAATAAAATAAAAAAATAAAAAAGAAAGCAAATAGAAGCATAAAAATGTGAAAGGAAGAAATAAAACCTTTTTTCTACATATGAATATAATTACTTATCTGGAAAAGTATCTCGCTTTCTCTCTCCTGCTCTCTCAAATAAATAAATCTTTTTTAAAAAAGTAAAAAAAAAAAAAAACCTGACTTAGGTAGAGGCAGTGAAAATAATACACAGGAGACAAATAGAAGATTCATGGTGAAATTAGAACTGTTAGGAATTGGAAGATGATTGGGTGCATGGGAAACAGTTTCAGGCTGGGTGACAGAAAGAACAGTGATATAATGGTGCAGAGATCGGGAACACAGCCTCAGAGATATGGAGGCGGAGACATGTGTTTAAGGCAGCGGAGTAGAGATGTCCCCAGAAGTGGGAGATGCAATTATACCACAGCGAGTCAAGCACAGCGATGTCTCCCAGCTCAAGAGCTGGATCCATGGAGAGCCGGACCCATATCTGGCCACCTGGAGCACTCTAACCATGAAGCAATAACTTAACTTTACTAAACTTCCATTTAAATTTGTCAAGTGGTAAATATTAGTTTTATCCCAAAGTTGTTTTTTGTTTGTTTGTTTTAATCACATGAGATAATACAGACATTTGACTAGTGTGTAGAGAATTCTCAACAATGCTAACTAAATGTATTAGTAGGATAGAAGTTATGGATAAAAATAGATTTGGGGGTTAACTGCAGAGGTGCTCAATTAAGCCCACAGAGTAGGATATGTTGCCAAGGAAGAAAAGATACAGGAGAAAAAGAAGGGATAGGCCTAGACCTTCGTAGATGCCTACTTTGAGAATGCAGGCAGAGCAAGGGAAACCCAAACATGGATGGGAAAAGGACAGCCAAGAAAATGGGTGTCTGATCTTTACATGAAAAAAAATTATGCAGAAAAAAAGGAATCATTGCAAATCATGATCTAAAGACTAGAGGTCTTAATTCTAGAGCTTTGTTAGAGCCTTTAATTGACCTCAGGACTGTCCTACTTCATCCTTCCATTTCTCTTAAAGAAAAGAGGAGAGAGCTATAGTGCCCTAGACACTGCTTTGCACAACTACACACCAAGAAAGTACTAAGAATTGCCTGATGATTTGCTGATTAGTACGTGATAACATCAAAACAAAATATTATACCCAGAAAATGCTACAATGTGGAAGTAATAATTATAACAAACCAAGGTTCTGTGTCTAGTTTTAAAAACCAGTGGGACAACAATAGCCAAACTGTGGAAAGAGCCAAGATGTCCATCGACAGATGAATGGATAAAGAAGAAGTGGTATATCTATACAATGGAATATTATGCAGCCATCAAAAAGAATGAAATCTTGCCATTTGCAATGACGTGGATGGAACTGGAGGGTATTATGTTGAGCGAAATAAGTCAAACAGAGAAAGACATGTATCATATGATCTCACTGATATGAGGAATTCTTAATCGCAGGAAACAAACTGAGTGTTGTTGGAGTGGGGGGTGGGGTGGGAGGGATGGGGTGACTGGGTGATAGACACTGGGGAGGGTATGTGCTCTGGTAAGCGCTGTGAATTGTGCAAGACTGTTGAATCTCAGATCTGTACCTCTGAAACAAATAATGCAATATATGTTAAGAAAAAAAAAAAGAAGAAGAAGAAGGTAGCGGGAGGGGAAGAATGAAGCGGGGGAAATCGGAGGGGTAGACGAACCATGAGAGACAATGGACTCTGAAAAACTAACAGGGTTCTAGAGGGGAGGGGGGTGGGAGGATGGGTTGGCCGGGTGGTGGGTATTGAGGAAGGCACGTTCTGCATGGAGCACTGGGTGTTATGCACAAACAATGAATCATGGAACACTTCATCTAAAACTAATGATGTAATGTATGGGGATTAACAGAAGAATAAAAAAAAAATAAGGAATTAAAAAAAAAAAAAAAAACCAGTGGGACATCTGCTTGGCTGCTACCATAATTGGCTACCAGCCTGTTGTTTTGTTGTGCTGGAAGGAGGACTTTATGTTCTGTGGGTATTATTTGCTCTTGGTCCAGAGGGACCCAAGTTTCCATTAGATTACAAGCTCTAGACACATAGCCACATGTGTGCAAGAGTCTGTGTAAGAGTCTTGCACAATTTCTCCTAGTCACTAAATTTCTTTCCTTTGAGCACTGGGTTCTTTCAGACTTTCTGGATACTTCTGTGAGAATTGATAATCCCCCTGACCTTCTGGTCTCTGAGGTATCACTTGGTGTGTTATGACTCCCCTTGGGGTAGCTTTGAGAAAACTGCCTATGATAACCTAAACAAACAAACAAAGATACATGTCACAATATAACTGTTCACTCCTGTTCACAAGTCCTTAATTCCACTCACTCACTTATTCATTTATACCACCTGTCATTCAAGAAATATTTCAGCATCAGCTCTGTGCCAATCACTGAGCTACATGTCTTCTGTTATCTGAAGAGTAGTGTGCATGTTAGTGTCTAGAATGATTTCTGGAATACCTTCAGTTTAAAGACTTCCTCAATTAATTCTTCTTCCCCTTTCCTCATATACCACAACCACCACCACCACCAAACTCTGTTGAATTTACCTTCTAAATATATTTTTGTAAGTCCATATGTTTTTCTTTTTTTCCCCCCATTTTTCCTATATCCACTTTAGGTCAGGCTACCATTCAAGTTAGTAAGAGCTGCCTTACTGGTTTTTCCACACCCATTCTTCCATTCTTACCTCTCTTCAATCCCAGCAGCCATGCTGCTATCAGAGTTTGTTTTTCCAGTGTAATTCAGATTTGATCATGTATCTCTCTGGATTAAAATTTTCAAAGGCTCCCCGCTGTTCTTAGAATAAATCCCTGCAAGTATTTATGATGTCTGGCTCTTCCCTAACTCTTCTGCATCATCTCTTATTACTCTTCCCTATCCTCTTGTCCAACCATGTCGGGCTTCTGCTCTCTGCTTTCAGTGACTTGAATCTTCTGTGCTCCTTCCTGTCCATGGCAGACTGCTTACAGTTGCTGGCTTCTTACCTTTGAATGCTTTCCAAATTCTTTGCCACTTAAAACCTACTCACTCTTAGGGGCACCTGGGTGGCTCAGTCGTTAAGCGTCTGCCTTCGGCTCAGGTCATGGTCCCAGGGTCCTGGGATCGAGCTCCGCATCGGGCTCCCTGCTCAGTGGGAAGCCTGCTTCTCCCTCTCCCTCTCCCCCTGCTTGTGTTCCCTCTCTCACCGTCTCTCTCTCTCTCTCTGTGAAATAAATAAATAAAATCTTAAAAAAAAAAAACAACCTACTCACTCTTAGATATTAGTGTGTCTGTAAATCAATGGTAAATAAAAAGCCAAAGTTTGTGCTCCCAAGTATCTTATTGTTTTGTGAAGAGAGCCAGGCATTATTTAAGAAATCATAATATATAATCATAAACTGAGATAAACTGGAATAAATTGAAAAGGAATGTTACACTGTGATAAGCTAAGCTGAAAGTTCAGAGAGGCTTCCCTACATATATATAGGCTTCCTTATGTAATGTGTATTTATATAGATATATAGATATGTATGGATATATATCCATATCCACACACATGTACATATATAAACAAATGCTTACAATTTATATGCACATATACATATATGATCACATACACATATATAACATTTATACATATGTATGTATATTAGAGAAACCTCTCTGACCATTCAGCTTAGCTTACCGCAATGACATGTTCTTTCATTACTTACCCCAGTTTATTGTAACACATTATGATTTGTTAAATGGTGCTTGTCTTCCTTCAATAAACAATAAGATACTTGAGAACACAAACTCTGGCTCTTAATTAAGCATTTTTCCCCAAAGGAGTAGCACAATCCTGTACACAGAAACAGAATTTCAATGCATCTTGCTGTTGGATTAATAAATGATTAAATGACTACCCATCCAACTCAAAACACTGCTTTGGGGCTATAATATTTCATGCGAATTCTTGGTAAAGCTTTTATGACTAATGAAGATGACATTGGAAGGGAGATAAAAATAAGGATATGAAATTTAGCAATAATTTGAGGCCTCAAAGACTTAAAAAAAAGCAAAGAGAACGACTCTGTTAGATTTTTTTAATAGTATAGATTTCCATGTTTCCTCGTTACTTTTGAATAACAAACATAGAGCTAGAATTCTCTCCTAGAGTCAGTTTTGAGAATAAATGGTAAGAAAAACTTTACCTGAAGCTGATGTTCAGACTAAAGGCATTTCACACATGTATAGATTTGAGGAGAGCAAGTTAAGAGATTACTAGTAAGCCTTTATCCAAGCTCTCCTGAGGAAAATGCTCCTTATGAAGAAGGTCTTTGAGTGAAATTATTTATTCCATGCAAACAACCAACAGCCAAACAAATAGAAAACCCTGGTAAAGAGGAGTCTACTAATAGAATCTGTTACAAATAAGCCCAAAATTGTCTTTCAGACCCTGAATATACACTTTAAGCAAGCTGATAATAATCCAAGGGCGTTTTCCAAATACGTTTTTCCTAAAAACAGGGTAGCAAGGTTAATGTGTTGAAGTGTCTTGGTGAATATTCTCATTGTTTTCAAGTGTGTACAGGGGTGTATGCCAAAATTTCCCAACAAGGCTACAAACTATTCCTTCCCTATTATGTTACAGAGCCAAGGATTCAAGAACACTTTACTGTTAACTCTTACACAATGGACAGAAATATAAAATGAGGGACAGATCTTTGATTTAAAATTTGAATTTCTCTGAAGAGAATTTTTTAAGGCATATTATTAGTTTAAAAGTCCTATACGCATTCATCATGGCATGCTTAAGGATGAAGTCCATTCTGTTACCAATACTTGATGAAGGCCACTGGAAGAGGCTGGCTGGATGAAGAAGAAAGATATCTGGAAGAAGAATGGCACCCTGGGGACATCAGAGACACAGGACTGGGAGGCGTTGGGAAGGACAGAAAATGAGTCCTCTTAACGCCACTGTATTGATGATGTTTTGCATACGTACAGATGAACTGCTTGTTTTGAGAAAAGATTTTCACAATGAAATGGGGGATTCCATAATAGCGTCTTGTGAGGAACAGTCTATCAACAGCTGGTGAGAGCTGCTATTTACAGCAGGATTACTGGTTCAACTTGAATGCCTTAAAGTTCTGCCACAAAACTTTTTGTGTGCAACAAAAAACATGTTTTGGTTTTGTCTGGTTCAAAAATTTAGGCTCATCAGCACTTGAAAGGTGACTGATTTGTGGGGGTTGGGAGAAGTCCTGGGTTTAACTGACATTCTGTGATGAAATGTTTAATTTTAAAGATAGTTGGTGAAGAAAGTTTCTGATGATTCTCTGGATGAAGGGGGTCAGAGATCTTGTCCTCGTTCATTATCCCAGAGCCATAGTCTTTTTTTAATTTTTATTTTAAGTAGGCTCCAGACCCAATGTGGAGCTTGAACTCATGACCCTGAGATTAAGAGTCACATGCTCTACCAACTGAGCCAGCCAAGTGCCCCTGTAGTCTTTTTTTTTTTTTAAACTCAATCTACCACTAGTCTTTCCTCTCTCTCACCACCCACTGCTTATAAATTGGTGCCTAGCAGGGAGTGAACAAGTTAATGACAATGAATAGGTAATTCATGGAAAGGAATTTCAGGATTTCCTATTCTTATTTATAGGACATAATCCATATTCAAAGATAATGGTGCTTAGAGTGTTGGAGACATCCTGTGATATTCATTGTGATTCATAGAAAATATGTGTGATCCTGAGTTCACTGGATTTTTTGTCTTTTCAGTTCTTTGATGAAATATTTTATTAATAAGGTCAAATAATAGACATTTTACACACATGGAAAAATAATTTTTTTGAATGAACAGGGTGACATTGACATTCTATGATAGTTGAACATGGGCCCCCCCCACCCCCCTTCTCATGCAAAATCTCCCTGGTATTTGTTCGCTAAGCTCACTGGCTGACTCTCTGCCCTGTGGCTATCCCTCCTCTAGGCCGTTGCCCAATCTCCACCTGCCAGACATGATGTTATGGCTGAGAAGTGGCCATCAGGCTCCAGCAGGTCAAACTCTGCTTATACAAATTCATGAGGACAAGCTGAAAAACATAAATGCAAGAGATGAGAAAGATCTTTGGCTAGAATTGTGCCTTCCAGAGCTATCTTTTCCTTGTGCTGGGAACATAATGCTTCTGGGCATTTCCTGGTGTCATAGCGATACTCCACAGGGACCGTTTCTGTACTTTCTCTAACTTTGTTTTAAACTAAAAAAATTGAAGAAGCCTGGGTATTACTCATAGGTTGGCTAATCTGGTAGAGATAAAGCATGGAAGAAACTCATTTTTAACCTGTAACTATATTGCATGATGGGAAAGAAACATACTTTCAAGTCAAAATTACATGAGATAGACTCTCCTATGAGTCACTTATTAGCCATAGGTCCACTGTCAGTATTTACCCTTTTAAGTTCTAGGCTTCTTTTCTGCAAATGGGACCTAAAAATATTAACTTGATTTGAAAGGATTTTTTTGGAATGGGAAAAGAGAATGAGATTATATGATATCTACTTAGCAAAGTGCCAAGAAGATAGACAGTGCTCAAAACATGGGACTTATTATTCAAATACAAAAATACTGGTTTCAGTCATTGGAAAAAAGAACCATTCTCCTTTCTGGATGTTAGGTGCTGCTAGTTACAGGCCTGCATCATTTAGAAAGTGGTAACCCAAAATCCATTATTTTTCTCTAATGCCATTCAGTAAAACACATACTATTGACTGAAAATATTTAGTACCTCAAAATCTAAGGAGAGCAGTGTGACTTTTCTAGTTCCCCTGCTCACTTTGTTCTAATATAAAATTAGAGATTCTTAAATTACAAATCCTAGGAAGTGATTTATTGTTAGAAATTTTGCCATCATATTGTCAGAGTAATAACTTTAATCATAGCTTCTCAGGCCAAAGGTAACCTTATTTATATGTTTACAAATAGTACTAAGCAAAATTCAATTTCAATCCACTACATTATACAACTCTACCAAAAGATTAACCTAAACCAAAGCACGTGGCAATGCATGAGGCTTTCTCTCACTGAGACAAACAAAACAGGACCAAATTACCCCTCCACCTTAGAAGAGAAAAGATACCAGAAAGTTTACCAAATAGATATTTACATTTATGGACTGACCTGCATAAGTTACTTAAAAAAAAGTTGAGTAAATAATTCTTAATATTCACTATTATGTTTCTTTTATACTTCAACGAGAAAGGAGACTTTGTCATAACAAATGGTAAATCTGGAGAGAAGCAAATTGATTACTAATGATTATTTGATTTCTCATGTTTCATAAGCACAGAAACTTTTTTTTTAAGGGGCATAAAAGGTTTTAATAGGAAAGGGATTAAAAGTTTTATTTTCCTCAACTGAAACACAAAATGAATGAGATTTTTCAAGTTAACTTTCATTCCATCTGGCTCAGGTGTCAGGGATCTATATTTATCTCGTGTTAGGCATGCGCTTAAAGTGCTGGAAGGCTCAGGATGTCAATGGCTTTCAGATGTCAGGATAACCTTAAAGACAGATGAATGGTCAAGACCCCGTGCCTCATTTTTGAGTCCTCAGCTGCTGTGCTGTGGAAATCATGTGTTTATTTTCTGCGTCTCCTCCTACAACAGTGTCTCTGAAGCCAGACTTCTGATCCTACATCTAGGCAAGCAAGCTCCTCCAGAAGTTGGTGAGCAAAATTATTTTTACTTAGGGGTGTGGCTGTAAGTGTCTTTGTTGTGGATGGGTTATCATCTAGTAAATATTAATAACTATCATTTTTGATCTTTAGGAAGATCATATTACCTGTTGTAATAATTTAGGATGCTTCTTTTAACATTTGTAAGCTTTCAACTAAATAGACACTAAATGACACTTAATTGTAACATTTCCACTAGTCTCCAAATTCATCCTATGATATTTCCATTTGCACATTTTCATGGCTTTGACTTGGAAAGTATCAGAAAATGTAAATTTCTTATTTCAAAAATGATGATTTTACCGGAAATCTTATTCCTTCAGATTCTCTAAGTTGATATGGCTTGTCCCAATCTACTCTGAGTTATCTTATTTTAATTTCTGTATACCTTCTTCTAGGCTTTAAAAAATACTATTCTTGTGAAAAGGACACTCTAAAAATCTGGCCAATTAAATTTTTCTCTGCCAAATTGGAAAAACTTTTTTTAAATGAGACTAGAGGTTGAATGACCTTTGTTCATGGGACTCTGAAAATGTTTTTTGACACACTGTCAAGACTAACAAGTATATTTAAGAAATAATTTAAAAGATCCAATCCTTTTAATAGGCCGACTCTTAGAAGGAAAAAAAGAAAAAAAAATCTTTCCATATATATACTTACTGATCACTGGTGATCATACAGATTGTACTGACTGGGCACCAGATATCTTATTTTGGAGGGAGGGGGTTTTGTCACATAGCAGAACTTTGTTACCTGGGTTGTTTCATAGTATGTCTGTATAAGCTCAGAGAACACTGCAGAGAATGATAGAGGAGTGACTTACGCAGAAAGGAAACTTAAGGACATACTTAGCTTACAGACAAAACCAGGTGCTGATTTAAAAACAGTCCCTTCTGACACCCCATGCTATTTTATAAAGTCTCAAAAGGAATTGGGTAGAATTCTTTACCCTTAAAGAAGATCATTTCCTTTTATTCTTTGGGGAAATGGTTGCTTGGAGCTGTGCTGAATTCTGGGGAGAGCATTTTGGGCTGATGCTTACAAAAGTGTTAACTTCTTGTTCACTCCCTGAGTGAGAACTCACAACTCCGGTGGGACGTGGATCAGATGAAGAGAAATAGGCAACCTGTCTTGTTCTCAGGTACACCTGACTAAATAATGAAAGTGGGATTTGTAGGGCAATACATGAGACTCCTGTAATCCTGACAAGGAAAGGAGAAATGTTTTCAAATGATGTACAACGCAAACAAACACTAATTATTTGGAATCCGATCCTTTTGTAAAGGACAATGACAATTTTGCTGCTAACCGTTCCGAGAGTTTGAGAAAGAAAGCAAACACTTGAGGATAATAAAACAATTTTCACCTGGGAAAAGGTAAGCTCTTGAACTCAGAAGAATCACTGTCAGGCAGAAGTGGGAGGAAAATACAAGGTGGGGGAGGTGCATAATGTGGCTAACAAATCAGTGGTAAAGACCATATAAGACTGCAGAGTAGGTCAGTAAATGGACAAATATGTTTTTCTTAGAGTGAAGATATACATAATAATCTACTGATGATGATGTGACTATGGCTAATTTTGCTTTTAGCACAAATGACTAAGATTACTCATTAAAGAATTTAATATTCTTAGTATTTATAAACGAAGCTTCATAGAATTCTGAAATTCAAAAGAAATGCTTTAAAATGAATGACAAGGGAAAATGTCTTTTATTGGTCCGTTGGTTATGTTTTTTGATTGCTCTCTGGATGAAACTGCAAAGTGTATCACCACTTTCCTGCAGCCTAAAAGAAGCAGTCTCAAGTGAGGAAGGGGGAGGTGACTGCAGGTGAAGTGACCCTGTGTTTTCTTCCGGTTCCTGGAATCTTAAATTCTGCTGGGTTGAGTGATTCTCTCCATCATAAACAATGAACTGTTTGTCAGGAAAAAGGAAACAGACTTAAACTAGCATAAGTGCATGAGAATATAGAAAGAAACATAGATTTATAAATAGTGTTACTGTTTGTTGTATTGTAGCAAAGTGCAGAAGCTAAGCCACTAAAAAATTTTTTCTTTTACAAAAGGCAGTGAGTATACCACTGGTTTCCCAGTGAACTTTCTAGCCATTTCTTTATGAAGGTTGGTAAGGTGGATTCTGTTTTGTGTCTTCTGACGAATTTAACTGTGCGGAAATTGAGTAACACTTTAAAGAAGGTGCTTGGTGGTACATTGTTAAATTGTTTAAAATGTTTTGAAATATACTTGGAGACCTTTGTCACACAAACACTATCATCTGAAAGAGGAAATGACAGAAAATTGGCAAGCATTATTGAGGGGCATAGCAAACAGCTTGGCTACATTCATTAAGGAGTCCAGAGTGTCCCCAAATAGAAAAGCATTGTTCTTCGTTTAGTGCTCGTAAAGTTTAAAAGTGGAATAAGAACAGTGCTTTAAAACACAGTTTCATCTCTTAATGTTGTTTTTCTCATTAAATCTTCCAAATATAAATGTTCTGTTCCTCCCACTTTGATTGTTAGGACATCAGAAAGGATATTAGCAGTCACGTCCTAGTTTTAAAAAATTAAGGGCACAGTCTAAACAATATTCATGTGGAGCCTCATCTTGTCCTATTCTGGAATTTCATTATTACTCTATTTGAAATGTAACAGATGCCATTGTAAAGTGTCCTTCTTCCATCTCAATCTAGGAAGTTTTAGAAATGAAGTAATCGAAGTTAATTTATTCAGGACAGGGGTTTCATAGCGTGGACCCTTAACACAGTATCTTCTTAGAGCAGCCATAAATTTGCAGTAAGTGAGAGGGATCTTTTCAACAAGTATTCTTACTTTAAGAGTGAACCCTAAAACAGCAAGCCCAGTGGAATCAACTACTCTGAATCACTTATTCATTGATGCATTCGTTAAAATATACATATGAGCATTTACTATGTGTCAGACTGTTGTAGGCTCTAAACAACATGATTAACCATATGGTGCTGGACGTTTGTAAGGATCCAGAATCTTTTTTTCAGGTGCTTGTGCTTTTTTTTTTTTTCCCCAGGTGCTTGTTCTAAATCTTGTTTGTATGGAATGAAACCTTTTGATGAAAGTTTAAAAAAACCTGTTAACTTAGTAAATGATAAAGACGTAGGATGATTTTGTGGACACTTTCCCCACCATGCACACAAACAGACCCCTTAATGAACCATCCATCTCCTGAAGAAGATAGGCTGGACGGGTGACTGTTAAATTGACAGAACTAGAAAGAAGATACTGGGCAGAATTGCTTCCTTTGACCGCTCTTAACTTCTTGTCATTGCCCCTACAAATGAACATTGCATTCTTAAAATGCTGAGTAACTAACGGAAAGCACATGGAAACCCCTCCGGAATATGATCACATAACTGAGTGTGCACTCTCACTGCTTAATAGCTCCTTGGGGTTACTTTTTGTTGAACTGTTTCGTCTGAAATGGAGAACCAACACTCCTCTAAATCTTAGCTCAGTCTCTTGGAGGGGAAGGGAAAGACGTCTAGTTTCTATGGAGACTTCTAGTTTCTAGGAGCTGCCTCCTTTTCAGAGCCGCTTGGTCAAAAGTTAGATCTCAGCAGACATGTGGAGGGGCAATTACAGGGCAGGAGGACACAAGCGGTGATAAGTGCAATGAAGGGAGAGAAGACTTTCACTGTGCCCTCCGAGTTGGCCCTTTGGCTGGGCTGTCGGCTCCATGGAGGCAGGGGTCATTTGTAACTGAGCATCAGCACTGCCCAGTGTCTGACACATAGTAAGCACTCCGTAGCTAGATGTTACTCATTTATTCAAAAGTATTATGGCTAAGTCTTTCCTAACCCAAAATGTTCACCTTCCACTAAGCGCTCTAAAATTTTCAGAAGTTTTCATCATTTAAGCATTTAAATGCATCTCTTAGGCTTAGTGCTCTTTAAAAAAAATATCCAACTTAGTACAAATCTCTACCATAAAGCGATAGATCTGTGCAGTGTTTTGTGTGCGAAATCCTTAGGTAGGAAGTTTCATGGAACATTACAACAACGAGCACCACCCTGCCCTTCCCAGCATGCCTGGGGGTTTGTTTTTGTTATTTTGTCATACAGGATAGATCATCTATTAAAAATGTAATTATAAAATGTAATACACAAATATTCTGTAATTCACATAACACTAAGTGTGTAAATTCACACTGATGATCTCCCGTGGGTCAAGTCCACGAAGCTCATTTATTTCACCGAATATCACTGATTTCTTAGTCATCCCCCCACCCCCGTCTGTGTGCAAAGCTTAGATGTGCTTGCTTCTGCTTTCGGTCTCTGAGATGTCTTTACTACATGTGCCCAGTTTTGGACAAAGCTGGAGAAATCCTCCTAGATCTGTCTGTTCTGTTCTACTCAGGGTCCAATGGTAATCTTCAAGATTTGTTAAGCTGGCCCCAGGTATAGATCGTGATTTCTCCGCTTCTCACACGCTTAATGGGAAACCACAGCGAGTAGAGTAGCTGTTGTTTGCTAGCCTAGTCACACAGAACCCCAGAATCCTCCCCGGGGGGTGGAAGGAATGGCCAGCTGGTGGCAGAGGCATGGTTATCATCTGTCGTCTTCCTCAGTTCCCTGGTCAGGCTTCCTCCGGGACCACACTGAGAGTGTCTTGCAAAGTTTCTTCCTTCAGTTTTCCAAACCTCTGTATTGCATCCTTATCCTGCACTCCTATTACGATAATTCAGTGACGTTTTATGTTTTACCCGATGAAGTCAGGGGGGGATAAAAAGGATTAGGCAAGGAGAAAGGTAAATCCTCGTACTAAGAGGCAAACTTCAGGAAGCTTCCTGTGATTATGCCCATTATCTTCTCTACCCCATTAATATTCCTCTTAAGTAATAGAGATGCCATTTTGTTTTTCTCTCTCAAATCTCCCATGCACAACTTCTGTACATAGTAACCGCAAGAACATTTCTGAAGCTGAAATTCTGTAGAATAAATAAAAGCAACTGAAACTCACTGAATGGTCTTTTGTGAAAAGAAAACGACTTACTAATTATTTACCATGGCAGAGCGACAGCTATGAAGCTTGGCTTTTTTCTGAGGTTTAAAGCTAGAAGTTGACGTTCGGCAGCCTCCCAATGTTCACATTTGTTCACAGCAAAAGCTGCAAACATTAGAAGTGGGAAGAGTTCTTAGCATACTCTTAAACCAAGGTCCACTGATTTTTACAAGTGAGGACTCCGAGGCCCATAGAAGTTAAAGGAGCTTTTTATGCCATTGCCTAATAGGCATTGAAGTGATGGTCCCGTTTCCTCGTGAATCTTCAGTGTTTTTAGGGCCCCCTTCCCCATCAACACTTACTAAGTAACCTTATCAGTTTTTTCATTTCACCAATAATCTATATGTTCAAGAGCCAAATCTCTATCTTATGGCCCCCAGTGCCTGCCGGTCAAGGTCTCGATGTGGACGCTTTGTATCTTATGTTGATAGTATCTGACCCCTTTAAAAACATAATTTTGTCTTCTATTTCATGATGTACATTTTATGTTCAAAATTAAACTGAAAGCATCCCAAGATAAGTGTGTCACTTACTATGGCTAGATCCTAGTATTGAGTAAAATGTATATACATACATAGATTCTGCAAACACTTCTTTTAAATTTTATTATGTTAGTCCCCATACATTACATCATTAGTTTTTGATGTAGTGTTCCATGATTCATTGTTTGCGTATAACACCCAGTGCTCCATGCAGAACGTGCCCTCTTTAATACCCATCACCAGGCTAACCCATCCCCCCACCCTCCTCCTCTCTAGAACCCTCAGTTTGTTTCTCAGAGTCCATCGTCTCTCATGGTTCGTCTCCCCCTCTGATTGCCCCCCCTTCATTCTTCCTCTCCTGCTATCTTCTTCTTTTTTTTTTTTTTTTTTAACGTATAGTGCTATATGTTGTTATATTATTTGTTTCAGAGGTACAGGTCTGTGATTCAACAGTCTTACACAATTCACAGCGCTCACCATAGCACATACCCTCCCCAATGTCTATCACCCAGCCATCCCATCCCTCTCATCCCCCACAACACTTTTTAAACAAATGAATAAGTTAAATAAGTAATTATATCCTGCCAGTGAAACCAGAAATTATAACCACTCGGATAATAATGATGTAAAATGATCAGTATTTAACGAGAGGCATTGTAAACCATTGGCAGAAATACCCTCTCTGTAGTCAGACTGAAAAGGTTTGAAATTTGGATCTGTCACTTCCCAGCTCTGTGACCCTGGCAAAGTTGGTAAACCTCTCTGTGCTTCATCCATACAATGGGGATAATCGATTGCTCAAAGTCAGCAAGTTCCTGCACGTAAGATACTTACACAAGTGCCTTCTACATGATGAGTGCTTAGAAGGATTAACTGTTATTTCTCACAATAATTTAGACATTGGTAGTGTTATCCTCATTTTAAGAATGAGTAAACAGAGATTAAGAACCTGGCCCAAGGGGCGCCTGGGTGGCTTAGTCGTTAAGCGTCTGCCTTCGGCTCAGGTCATGATCCCAGGGTCCTGGGATCAAGCCCCGCATCGGGCTCCCTGCTCGGTGGGAAGCCTGCTTCGCCCTCTCCCACTCCCCCTGCTTGTGTTCCCTCTCTCGCCGTGTCTCTCTCTCTCTGTCAAATAAATAATTTAAAAAAAAAAAAAAAAGGAAAAAAAAAAAAAAGAACCTGGCCCAGGATCTTGCAGCTAGTTTGGTGAAAATGGCGTAGACCCAACCTCTTCGCATGCCCACATCTAGTCCTATTATTTTCTCTCCATTCTTTTCTTTCATCATGTTCCTAGAGCCTGAAATGTAGGACTCTTTCTTGATTATTTTTTTTTTTTTGGCCTCTACCTACCTAATTATTCAGCAAAGCTGAGCTATTCCTGCTACCTTCTAAATATCTCCCCATCTCTACCAAATATTTCTGACATCTTTCTCAACTGCTTCCTCCCCAGCCACTGCTTTAATTCAGACCATGTAATTTTCTGCCTGGGTTATTTCAAAAGATTTCCTCTGGCTTTCTATCCAATCTATTCTCCACATCGTGCCAAAGCCATCTTCCTAAACCTAAATTTTATTATGTATGCCTTCCCTAAAATCCTTGAGTAGCTCTAAATTGCTTTCAAGAGAAATTCCTGAGAGAAGGAATTCCTAGGTATTCAGGCCCACATCTCAGCCTGGCGTGGGTTTTATTAGGGCTTCAGGTTGTCATTTGTGTCCCTCTAGCATCTTGTCTTTTCTTTCCAAAGTCCATACCATGTACTAAAGCCTTCTCAAAATCGCTATATTTCCTCAGCATGTGTTTCTTTTTTTAAAGATTTATTTATTGTTTTAGAGAGAGCGAGAGCACGGAGTGAAGGGCCAGAGAGGGAGACTCTCAAGCAGACTCCCTGCTGAGTGCAGAGCCCAACGGGAGATGGCAGTTGGGGGGTGGGGGTGGCAGGGCGGGCGCTCGATCTCATGACCTGAGTGGGAATCAAGAGTCAGAGGCTTAACAGACAGAGCCACCCAGCCATCACGTCCGTGTGTGTTTTCTTATGTATGTACATACACACACACGTATTTGGGGAGAAATGTCTTTGCTCCCTTTATCCTCTCCCACTTTCTTCACCTGGACCTGTATTGTTTAACTCTCAAGTAAGATAACACACTTGCACCAAAATGTCCTTCATCACCCTTCCCCAATCCACCATTCTTCTCCCAACCTGGGTGTAGATGTCACAATGTATCCTAATTGTCTGTTTACAAATTCATCTTCCTAGCCATGCTGTGAGCTCCTTGAGGGGAAATACCAGCTTTTTGTTTTGTTCATTCTCCCATTTTATCCCAGTTAGAAGTCCAGACTAAGAATACCTTAGGAATTTATTTTACTCTTGCAAAGGCTACGGAAACATTTGCCAGTGTCACTGGAGAAATAAAAGTCTAAGTAAGTGAAAAACAAAGTTAATGATTTAGACTATGGTAGGAAAGCGCTTCAAAAGTAATCTGGAATTTTCGAGAATGAGGAAGAGTTTGAAAGGGAAAATGATCCCAGTATTAGAACCTGTAAAAATAACTGCAAAAAGGCTGGAGCGAGAATTTTCATATCTCCTGGGCTGTGATATGATGGTAAAGGGAGCCCGATCAGAGCTTGGTTCAGGTTGCAGGCATGACTGCTCAGCAGGTGCTTGCTAAGTAGGCAAAGGGTTAAGGGCAAGATAAGATTAGGGAAGGACAGCACTATGATGGCTGAGCCAAACTCAGAGTCTGATGTCGTTTTAAATCCTTCCTTCTTTTGGAAAACAAGGACTAGCAAGTGAGTGTTGGAAACTAGAGAGTGAGAAGTATTATCTCCTAGCACTCCACTCAGTTTTAACAGCTGTTTAAATCAGACTAGATTTAGCACAGTAGTTCTCAACAAAATTGGTGTGCATGTGAATAACCAAAAATATTTAACTCGGTTCCCATAATGCCTGCTTTTAAAGAAATCTGTTGTTACGTTGCTGTTGTAATTAGCTTCATCATCACCATCATCATGATCGCTCCTACTGTTTTCTTAATCTCGGCTCACACCCTACACTTCCCATCTTACTGGTTACCATTAAAATTTAATCCCTTTAAATACAGACTTTATCTTAATACCTTTCAAGAAGTTGTTTAAAATCAACCTACCATTATCTTGATAGCCCTTTACTGGGAGAGTCATTAGTTTTCTAATTATATGGTGCTATTTCTATGTTTTGTAGGTATTAGAATTGTATAATATCGTCAATGTAGCGGCTGAGACTCCTTCCCCTTAGTGGGATTTTGGTGATAAAGACAACGTACTCCTCTAGCTTCTCTTGAAGCAGGACGATAAAGCTCTTCAGTGTTTCAGTGTCCTTCAGCTCTTGATGTGTCTGTCCTCCCCAAGCCCTGGCTTATGTTCCTATCTTGGCATATTCTTTTATTCTATATTTGAATCAGCTGTTCTAACCTCAAAATCTTTGTTTAATGCCGTTTTGCATGACCATAATCATCTCTCTTGTTCCTCATCACTATGGCATCTTCTAATTTTCCTTCCTTAAAGTTCCATTTAGTCTTCTACAACATTCTGGGGGATGGTGGTACCAAATATGTCAGAGCCTCCTGACAACGGTGGCATGAAGAGGCAAGCTTTCGAGATACTTTATAATTGTCAATGTTCTTTAGCCCAAGACAAGCAGGAACACACCTGCAGTTGAACAA
The DNA here is from genome assembly GCF_029215605.1 of Mirounga angustirostris. Classification (NCBI taxonomy): domain Eukaryota; kingdom Metazoa; phylum Chordata; class Mammalia; order Carnivora; family Phocidae; genus Mirounga; species Mirounga angustirostris. The sequence goes on along the minus strand of NW_026991720.1, from coordinate 81,829,094 downwards.
GTTGAGCTGATTACTCATGGCAAAGAGGGCAAAGTGTACCACAGGGAACCAAGGATGACTCAGAAAGGTATTGGAAAGAATCTCTTATAGAATTTGGACTTTGATTGGGTGGCAGGGGCATGGGGAGAGGGTAAAGAAAGAGCTTTGCTCTGAATTGGATGCTATAGGGAAGCAGGGTAATTTTGCAACTGGGTGTCTAATAAATCTTATCTAGGAGGAGGCAAGGTGAGACTGGCTGAGGCTGCAGTTGACACAGAAGCAGTGTGATCCTTATTATCTGGGAAAGTGGGTTGTGTCTTATCTTAGTATTCATAATTGGTCTATTTTTTTAAAGATTTTATTAGAGAGAGAGCGAGAACACAAACAGGGAGGAGGGGCAGAGGGCGAGGGAAAAGCAGACTCCCTGCTGAGCAGGGAGCACAATGTAGGGCTGGATCCCAGGACCCTGGGATCATGACCTGAGCCAAATACAGGCACTTAACCGACGGAGCCACCCAGGCGCCCCGATAATTGGTCTATGTTTAGACACAATTACAGAGCGTTTTGTTTTTGTCGTGACCCATCATGATCATACAGTGGCCGTGTCTAAGGTCGATATTCTGTGAAATTGTTCATGTTTGACAAACGGATACCAAGGCTTGGCTGCGAGTACCAGGCCAGCGTCCAGAGACAACAAGACCTACCACGTAGCAGCTGGACAGGTCCCGGACATCAGGGGCAATTTTCTCTTTCTCAGGACAAAATTGTTATTTCAGTAACGAAACCTACTTCTATGAAATCCACTTTCCACTACTTTGGTGATAAGATTCTAATAGAGTTTCTTTGTGATTTCCTCCCTAAGCCCAAAGGCATGGTCAATGCACAGAGTATTTTAATACAAGAGTTCATTTATTTTATGCTAGTATTTTGATGGTCAGTAAGAACTGCAAGAGATCAATCTTTGTATAACTATAATGTGCACTGGTTTAGGGAATTGATTCATTTCTTTGCATTTATACTATAAAAACAAATTTGTTATAGAAATGAAAAAATATACCATTGACAGATGTGAAGTAAATGGAGTGAAATCTTAATTTCACTTAGTGAAAGTTTCTTGTGGAGAAATTAGGGGGTCTTTCCACTTAGTACTAAGGAAAGAGCTTAATCAGAGATTGTAGAATCTTGGAGTTGAGAATTAACTATAAATCAAAGTATTTCTAATAGATCTAAGTTTAACTTAATGTGGTTAAAAATAAATATGCCAAATTTCTCCTTAGATATTCTAGATTCCTCCTAAAATAAATGGAAAAATCTTTCTTTTTCTTTCACATAATAGACTAGTTTTGCTTAAAAGAACATCTAGTAAGTGATTCAATTTCATGATTGAATGATATTCAATATTTTAGTAATGTGTGGATTTAAAATGATTAGAAACATTGACAAGTGCCACATGCTTATAATTTGCTTTAGAGCTTGTTATAAGTCTATACAGGAGGTGTTGTGGGTTGGGATGGGACACAGGTGGTGGGGGCAGTGGGGAGAAGGTAAGGCTACAAATCAAACTTGATTCCATAAGTCACATATGGAAACAATACTTTCCACGATGTAATATTTAAGACACTTGGAATATTGTTAAATATACCACTCTTTTTTTTTAATTTTATTAATTTAGTCACCATACATCATTAGTTTTTGATGTAGTGATCCATGATTCACTGTTTGCGTATAACACCCAGTGCTCCATGCAGAACGTGCCCTCTTTAATACCCACCACCAGGCTAACCCATCCACCCACCACCCTCCTCTCTAGAACCCTCAGTTTGTTTCTCAGAGTCCATAGTCTCTCATGGTTCATCCTCCCCTCTGATTGCCCCCCTCCCCCTTCATTTTTCCCTTCCTGCTATCTTCTAAAATCCAAAGGCAACTAGGACTTAAGTCTTTTTAAGATTTAAGGCTTAAAGTCTTTTTAAAGATTACAGATGGGGGCACCTGGGTGGCTCAGGCAGTTAAGCGTCTGCCTTCGGCTCAGGTCATGATCCCAGGATCCTGAGATCGAGCCCCATGTTGGGCTCCCTGCTCGGCGGGGAGCCTGCTTCTCTCTCTGCCTCTCTCTCTCTCTCACTTGTGAATAAATAAAAATCTTAAAAAAAAAAAAAAAAAAAAGATTACAGATGTCTGTCACCAGCCTAGGAGATGCGGGTTTATTCAAGTCTTGTACAACCAATGGCAGCACTTCGGATCCTGAAACCCTAAGAGTTCAGTAGTTACAGCAAGATCCTGATAACTGACTTGATTCCTTGTTATCAGTAATAAAGAGGAAATTATGTCAATAAGGTAAAAATATCCATTAGTTACTTGGGAAATTAGTATTCTTGGAGACCATTCTTCTCTATTTTATGCAGGGTCAAATTTGCATAAATGTACTTGCGGATGTATACTTTCTTTGATATTACTGTCTGGAAGTTTGCTACAGATAAGCATTAATTACTGCTTTTTGTAATGGTCAAAGTATTTTTGTGTGCTCAGTTTAGCAAGAGATACCTATTTTAAATGGAAATAAAAGAGGATTAAGGCCACTTTCCTTACCTGAAACATTCCTGCACTTGGTGTGTTTCTGCAAACTCTTCACACATCACAGATATTCTTAAAACAGTTGTTATGACTTATGCCAGAATAAAATGGCGACTTTCTCCTCTTGCTTCTTTCTTTTTTTTTTTTTTTAAGATTTTATTTATTTATTTGAGAGAGAGAATGAGAGAGAGCAGGGTCAGAGGACGAAGCAGACTCCCTGCCGAGCAGGGAGCCCGATGCGGGGACTCGATCCCGGGACTCCAGGATCATGACCTGAGCCGAAGGCAGTTGCCCAACCAACTGAGCCACCCAGGCGCCCTCCTCTTGCTTATTTCTAATCCTTGTATCTCCAGAGCATGTCAGCCTTAGGGGCAAACAGAGGTGATTGTTTTTAATGGCAAAAACTACCCAGATTATTTCTTGGAGAGTCGTCTTGTTTTCCAGGGGCTTAGATTCTCTTTCTTTCTTTAGCCTATACTTCTTTAAACTGTCCTAATGCGTTTACGTTTTATGCACCCACTGGCCAAACAAGACCAATTATACAGATGTGCACCACAAAGCAGGTTCATACAATCTTTTTACGGACTGCTTATTCCTGACAAGTTCCTTCTCGAAGTTACTGACCCTGGACTAAGTAAGGCAAATGATCAATGTCTCCTACTTACTGGTCCCTGCCTTTGCAATAGAGCACTCTGTCTCTCGACCTTTGGTCCCCAACCTTATCCCCTGCATCTCTCCCCCAACCCCCATGATGCTGAAGTGCTACCCCGATTCCGCACGACCCTGTGAGCCAAATCACAGCCTGGGAAACGTGAGAAATTAGGAGATTAAATGCTTCCTAACAGCCGCTGAAGGCCATGAGTGCCCTTGTTATCTGCTTTGCTATTTGTTACCATTATACTAGAGTTGGCACTTCAACCAGAGCCAGTATAAGAGAAATGCCCCGTCCTAGGTGCCTTTGGATTTTAGTGGTTTTGTCTCTGCCTTTACTGGGGCTGTCAGTTCAGTTCTTACCCAGTTTTCATTACTTCTTCTTAACCCTGCTTTTAGGCCCCATCAAACAAGCTTTGCAGGAGTATTTCTCCCACTCCTGAGGAGGACTCCAGGGACTAGCTTCCCAGTTTGACAGCGCCCCCCACCCCCTTGCCATGGCTGCCGCCATAACTGCATGTAGTCCCATGACTCCAGATTCTTTCTGGAATGACTCTACCTTCTCCTCATTGGACTGAACACAAGTTTTAGTTCAGAACCTCATGTCGTTCCAGTATTCATTAGTCTTCTGTTGACTCTCATCCCAATTTACTGCTTTTAATATGACCCTTTCTAAGTGAAAACTCTTACCTTGTCATCTCCCCTACTTACAGTTACTTAATGATTCTCTTCGGCTTATAGAATAAAATTCAAGTTTCTTAGAAATACGCAAGGGTCTTCAAAATCTCGTTTCCATCCATTTCCTTCACTTTTTGATAGTTCCTTAAAAATGATTTTGTGGTTTTCCAAATACTTCATTCCCTTCTGACTTTGAATTTATTCATGCTGTTCTTTTTGCTTGCCCTGCCTTTTCTCCCTCTTGCATGATTAGAAGATGTCTACTTATCCATTGAAGCCCTTCCGTTAATGGATAGTGTAGCTCCTCTCAACAAATCCACTATCTATTAAACACCATGTTTTTATTCATCTTTGTATCCCTGTGCTAAGCTCCAAGTCTGGATATAATCAGTGGCCAGTAAGTGTTTAAATGAATATATGAGTAAATGAGTTCCCTAACACCTTTCCTCCATTTTAATCCAAAGCTTAGAACTTTCTTTACTTCTACTCTTTATAGTTTCTCCCAGAAAACCTTAGGAGAAAAGCTTTATGAAAACTCTTGGAGCTCTCCCCGATAGCAGTTCCTAGTATAAAATGTATATGGCATTAAGTAGATCTGAATTCAAGTGTTACATATTAGTTTCATGCCCTTGAATAAATTGTGCAATCTCTCGGTGTCTCAGTTCCACATCTGTAAAATGGGTGCAAAATTATCGTGTGGTTATGATTTTATAAGCCAGACTACCAAAAAAAAAAAAAAAAAGGAACTCTATTTCCTCGCCTGAGAAATTAATCATTGAGATTAAATGATTTTTTATTTTCCTTTCGGGTTCAGAATTAGAAGACATGAACTTGGTCCCTGTTCTCTTACTATCCGTGACATTGAGAAAATAAATTTTGGGGTCCTCTTTCTGCTTCCTAGCTAAAATGAGGAAGTTGTACCAGATGATCTATAAAGAATCTTCCAGTCTAAGTTTACTTGATCATCTATTATCTGAATCTATATCTCTATTTCCTTTCTTTTGTATATACAATTGCACTCTAGTTTCCCCAGTATGTTTTTAAAATTATTGACAAATGAAGATAATTTCAGTGGGGGAAAGTGTTCTAGATTTACAGAATAGGTGGCTGGGAGCTGGTAAGCAACAGGCTATAATGTCTTGGTCAAATTCCAAACACAGAAGTAAATTTTAGTATGTTGATATTCTGATCTACAGAATTATATAGCAACTAAACTTTTTAGACTAATTAGGGATGATGTCAGCAAGAGAGCAGTTTTAGAAATTTCTAGTATCCATTCCATTCCAGAAACATCAATCTGAACAACTACCTACACATGAAAATACCTTCATAAGAGCTAAGGATTCCAGGCGAGGGATTACAGTCCCTGTGCGAAGCAGATACTCTATTTTTATAGAGACGTTGAGACTGTATCAGATTACCTCAATCTTTTCAATGAAGTAAAAAATAAAGCAGTTTTCTGAGAAGATAATTTCCTGGGAAATTCTTAAGAAAATAAAGACAAAGAAGAAGAGAGTGAAGGTAAAAGACACAAGGTAGGGAAAAAAAGTAAAGGATTGGTAAGTACTTACTGTGGACAGCTCCATTCGAATATAATATTGTTTTAAAATGTATTTGATTGGGGCACCTGGGTGGCTCAGTTGGATAAGCGTCTGCCTTCGGCTCAGGTCATGATCTCAGGGTCCTGGGATTGAGCCCCGTATTGGGCTCCCAGCTCAGCGGGGAGCCTGCTTTTTCCTCTCCCCCTGCGCCTCACCCTGCTAGTGCTCACTCTCTTGCTCACTCTCACAAATAAATAAAATCTTAAATAAATAAGTAAATCAAGAAATGTATTTAATTTTCAAATGAATGTGATTGAAAAAAAGTCAAGTGGTATTTTAGCACCTAAAGAGAAAAAATTCAATTGCCCTAGTTGCCCTGTCTTCTCCCATTCCCCATGTCTCTTTCCAGGAGAAAGCATTTTCTAGATAATGTAGCTATGGTGTTATTCCTTGAATTAAGGGGGGAAAAAATTGTCCTTTACACATTAGCCTTTGATCTGCTCCTGTGGAGGAGAAGGACCTAGCTTTTATCGTACACACACAGAACGCTCCCTCCACTTCACGCACCACCTGCACATACACACTTCTTCCAACCTGACCAGTGCGGCTCCTTCTTGATACCATTCACTGTGGGCATTCATATTATACATTTTCTGAGAAGTAGAGCCACAAGTTTGGAATGAGTGCTTTCTTTCTGGTCAAATGTATCTTTTCCTGGTGATGATAATTGCCTCCTTCAATCTTCTGTCATCCTCCTGATCCAATATTATCTTTCCACACCCCCAGGCCTGTGACCTAATTCTTACCCTGAAACTTCCTTTAAATTTCTTCGTGGAAATTCCCTTTGTCTCTCAGTTGTCAGACCAGCTATTTCTTCAACCTTCTGTCTTCTGGTTTCTTGGTTTACTTCCTTGCTTTGGTGGAGGGTTTCTGTTCTGGGAGTTCCTTGAGCTCCTTAGGAAAGGGTAAAAGCCAAGCAAAATTTGGGAACTTACAGACCTTGAAATGTCTTTATCCTCACTCTTGAAAATGCGTTTGCCTATAGAATGACAGCCGGAAATAATTTTCCCTCCGATTCTTGAAGAGATTGCTCATGTGACTTCTAAATTCCCAGCGTTGCTATTGAATTTTGTTGTCTTTCTGACTTGCGTGTGACATTACTCCCAAGCCCGCCAGAGGCTTTTAAGATCTTTTGTTTGTTCTTAATAGTCTGAAACCTCGTGAGTACAGACAGCGAGGACACAGCCTGGGGCCCTGTGAATCCACTGTGCTATATAACTTGGGTGACTTCGTACACTCTGGAGACTTCTGTCCTTCAATTCTGGAAAATATTCATGCATTCTATCCTTATTTCCTCGTTTTGTTTCTGATTTTATTTTGCTTTCCCTGGAAATGCCTTCACGGGAATGTTGGATCTGTTTTACCCCAGTGACGGTGCTCTCTGGCTCCTCTCTGTACAACGAACAGCATGACCCGGATATTCCAACAGCTCCGCTGACTCTCTTATTTCTGTGATCATCGCTTGCATTTCCCAGATTGCTACCTTTTATTTCCCTTTCTATGATTTTACGATTTTCTGTTTCACTAGCCTCAGGATGGAATCTCTTCTCTTAGTTGCCCAAAGACATCAATCACAAAAATATTTAGTGTTTTTTATTTCCCTTTCTTATATTTATCCTTATTGTTTGCTTGTCTGTTTTAAATTGTGTCTTGCAGGTCAGATGTTCCTCAAATGTCTGACGATTGTCCATTTATATTTAAAATGGTGGCAAATAAATACGAATCTCATTCTAGAGTTTCACTGACCAATAGGGTAGCCACTGGCCATAGGTGGCTATTGAGAACTTGAAATACACTTAGCCCCAACTGAGATGTGCTATTTTTTAAAATTTTATTTTATTTTATTTACCTTCAATTAATTAACATATAGCATATTATTCGTTTCAGAGGTAGAGTTCAGTGATTCACCAGTTGTATATAACACCCAGTGCTCATCACATCATGTGCCCTGCTTAATGTCTGTCACCCAGTTAACCCACCCCCACCCCAGCAGCCCTCAGTTTATTTCCTATGGTTAATGAGATGTGCTATAATAGTAAAATAAAAACCAGACTTCTAAGACTTTATATAACAAAGGTAAAATATCTCATTAATTAAAGAGAATATAATAATTTTGATTATTAAAAAATTATGCTTTGTAACATTATAATTAATACATATTAATATATTAGGTACACAGATTATAATTGATTAAAATGATAATATTTATGATATTGGGCTAAATGATACATTAATATTAAAATTAATATCGCCCATTTATGCTTTTAATGGGGCTACTGGACATTTCAAAAGTATATATAGCATGAGGCCCATGATATACTTCTATTGGACAGTATCACTCTGGAGGAATCACGTAAGGTCCTGGCCATGTCATTGTCCTCCCCCACAGCCCACCTCCACTAGGAAGTCCTATCAACATGTTTTCTCTTACACCAGTCGGTTCCCCCAGAAAAGAATCCTCTCATTTCTGGCTTGCTAGAGTTCTGGAAATGGCAAGAGAAAAGGAATCAGTATGTGGAATTTTGCTTAAACTTATTTCAGCATGGATCTCCCTCATGCCCCTAAGTGGGCCTCCTGCTCTTAAGAATTCTCTGGCTCAATATTGCCAAAGAGGAAGGACCCCCCCCCCCCCCCCCTTCAGCAGGGTGAGGAAGGCGAGTGAGCAGGCTGAGTAGAGTATGTGGAGAGAGGATCTAGGGTTTAGGACTTACAAAGATACTCAACCAAGTTAGACGCTGCTTCCCATGACACCCTACACTGCTAATCCACGGCCTATCTGGGATTGTAGAACAGATTCCTTTTGCTTCTTACTGGCTTTCTGCTGTAGGCATAGATACTGAGAATCTGACACTCTAGGGTTTGCTGAGCAATTATTAGTCCATTTGCTTTCTAAGTATTGACTTGTTTCTGACCTCTCTTATCTAAATATTTAGGCTGAACAGGTGCGTTCGTGTTTTTGTAAACTCTATTACTTTCATTTTAATGAAATACCAGGTGCCAGTGAAAACACATTCAATCCGCCACGTTTAACCAAAAGTCTTAAAAGTACTTCATCTTTTCTTTCTTCTTTCTTTTCTGTCAGGTTATGCTCAGACATTTAAGTCTCCTATAACCTGGTCTAAATATATTTACCTCTACCTGTAGATCTATCAAACCAGGAATAGGTTGTTCACATGCCTTTTTTCAACCATGCCAATTACAGTGCTAAATGCTTTATGTAATTACCTAGTTTTATTTTCTGAGAATCCCACTTCCTTCTACCTGGATCTAAGAGTTCTGCGAATATATTCTTAGGACTCCATGTGATTGTTTCCTACAACTTACAGTTTTTCTAGTAGGATAAAATGTTATTATGACTTATTAATCCACATAGTTTTGTCCCTCCCACGCTCTTCATCTTCTCTGAACTGCAAAATAGGAAGCTGCAAATCGGGGAAGGACCTTAAGTGGAGACAAGAAATGGACTTTATGTGACTAATCAGTTTTTTGTTTTTAATTTGAGAGACGGGGAAAGGACATGAGTGAGGGGAGGGACGGAGGGAGAAGAAGAGGGAGAGATAGAATCTCAAGCAGACTCTGCACTGAGCATGGAGCCCCACAAAGGCCCACATGGGGCTTGATCTCATGACCCTGAGATCGTGAGCTGAGCCAAAACCAAGAGTCAGATGCTTAAGGGACTGAGCCACCCCAGTTGCCCCAACTCTTCAGTTTTAATAAAGATCTGGAAAGCAGTTACGGCCAACCTGAAACATTGTTCTCAACACTATCCCAAGGCAGATAAAAGAGGATTAAGTTTGAATGGAAGTGGGAACACAGGAGCTTAGATGTGAAGGAATCCCAGAGAGCTACTGTGGTCGGCCTTGCCATAGACACACTGCTGGAGACCAGCTTTCTCCCCTCCCTCCCCTCAGGCGAATATAAGGATCTCAGAGCTGAGGTGTGACTCAGAGAAAACACTGTGTCCATCGTGGCACCAGAGCAGTGGTGTCCCGTCGGCTCTATGTGGTGTATAGGCAGCTACGTTTAGAAGCAGATTCATGAAGACCCTGGGACCCTAGCAGTTTGTGCTCAGGGTTCTAGAAGGTTGTGTAAGTAAACAGGAAAACAGCCATGATCTGCCAGGAGCTCATGGCCAGGACAGAGAAAACCATAGCCACCAGTTTAGAGAGGGTATGTTCTGTGTTCTCCTCTCTTCCTCTGAACCTAACACCTACTGAGAAACCGTAATCGAGAGTTTAAACCTGAAATGACTGAGAAATATAAAAAATGGGAAGTGTCTTAAAAGTGGCTATATGAAACATGCTGGGCCAGATAGAATGAAAGCTTGAAGTAAAAAACAAAATGTAGAAAAATAGAATTTCAGTTTTGCACACCTGAGTCTGTGACTCTGAAGCTCATTTCCACTTCAGTGATAAACAGCCACTCCCAAAGTTGCCAGCTGTGATGGTTCACTCTTGCCAGGACAAATGGAAAAGCCTCTCGAGGTCACCAGGACAGCTTCTCTTTGTTGCATGGTTGTGAATTTTATATTCCACATTCCCTTTGTCAGGATAGACAGTTGTCTTTCCTGGAGGGATGGTGACTTGGACTGGATTTTTATTTTAAACTTTGATTTTAGTCTGAAACCTTAACATGGAACGTTCTCCCTTTAAATAAATACACGCCCTTCTAGGTGACAGGAGATCCCGTGGCATTTCGTGGTCTCTGGTTCAAGTTGATGGCATATACATACACGTGCATAAGCAATTTGAGCAAATGACTGTGTTTTCAAGATGGTAAAATGGCACAAATGTTTTACACTGGCCGCTCCTGAAAAAAGGTAGCGTTTCAGAAGCTGATCGTTACTTCCTAATAGGTATTATTTGACAGGTATGTCAGTGTTCCTCCATATTTTGAGCTACTTTTACTGGAGCAGTCTGTTCCTTGCAGATAAAAGCATCCCCGTTGATACAGCCAGAGCTTCAGCACTCTTTGACCTTGAGCCAGAGACTTAACCTGTCAGTCCTTTCCCCTCTTCGTACTTGGGCATTTTTGCCATTTGTAATACTGGCAAAACGATAATCCCTCAAATGGTTGTGAGAAAGATTCATTTAGACCCATATCAAGTTCTCGGAATGGTGTCTGGTCTGTAGTAAACACCCTCAGTGTTAGTATAACATGACACAATTTGGGTTTTCAAAAAAAAAAAAAAAAAAAAAACAACGTTCTTCTGATAAGATGATCATTTTGCAAATTAAATACAATGTGATATTACAAAAATAAAAATGGAGATGTGATTATTTAAAAAGTCAAGCAACACACAGTAAGACTATGTCAACCAGCCCTGCAATCAGATTCTGGAGATAAGTGCAGTGACTGTTGAAATTACTCATGAGAAATCATTTTGGTTGTACTTAACCTTAAGGATGAAGGGGCACAAGGTACCATTTAGGTGGTATTTACTAGATTAAAAGAATTATTTGCCCAGGTGTCTCATTCTAGGAGCTTGCCCATATATCTGAACATTTATCTGTGAGTTTAAACATTGAAGCTCAGTAACGTTTAGAGAAAGAGGAATCCGGTCCCTACCTCCAGGGAGTTAGGGAGTTACCTATTTGATAGAGGAAAGCAAGACTTGGCTTTTTATTACCTAATCCAGTTGAGCAATAAAGAGGGAGAGACTCCAGGGTAAACTGCCTGACAGAGCTCAGGGGGGAGGATTGCATGCTGAGAGAGTGTTCTGTCCTCACATTGCCTCCCTGTCTTGTAAGGTTAGGAAAGCCTCGCAATGAATATGACCAGAAAGCTTTATATTTGGGTGGGACCTGTAGGAGTAGATGTTAAAATCAGTGATCTGGGATTGGGAAAAGACTTTTAAAGTGAAGGAAATAAAGGAGATAAAAGGACAATCAGTACTTCTAGAAAGCCAACCTCCCTGACCTAAAGCTACAATGTAGGCTATCCATATTTTAAGAATATTTTATGATGAAAAATAGAAGAACTGAGAAATTTTTCTTTAAGAATTTTTCCTCTATGCATTCAAATGGAAACAAATTCCACCCCTCACCCCTGCATTTAGTTTCTTTAAACAAGAATGCATTACTTAAGTTTCTATCTTTTGTGAATTAGTATTTGTACAACCTCAGGTTTCTTGTTTCCCGAGGCATGAATACGAATGTTTGCTTTCTGCAATGCCTAACATTCACGGTAAGATGATAGATTTTACCCATAACAAGAGATATGTAAATATACGAAGATCTTAAAATTTACTTAATACAACAAGGCAATCTATAACTGTCATAAGCATGTACATTTTGACATGTTTAGCCTGCCTAGTTTTAGATATAAAAATCATTAAAGTGCTTCCAAAGTTATATATATACACCTTTATTTTTCATCTTCATTATTTTCAGATTAAGTTGATACGTTTTTATAACAGTCAATATATTTATACTCATTTTCTAAATTTAAGTGACCTTTCATTATCTGTGAAGGTATCAAACAACCACTGATGTTCGTAAAAGGCATCTAGGATGTTTTGTTTTTTCCCAGCATTAAGTAAATTTTTTGTGTGCTTTGAAGCAGAATTTTTAGTTCTTTCCTGGACTTATGCAAAGTTATAACTCTTGGCAGCTTAACACAAATTGCTTTTGAATTTTAGGGTGAAACCACATTTTGACCTAACGGTGCCCGAACTTAGCAGGCACTTAGTTGGAAATTAATTTCCTCTAATCTTGTTCATTTTGATGTTGCCACAACAACTTTTTATATTTTCTTCCTTGAAGTCACTAGCTTTCTGGTAGAAATTGCTATATCTTTCTGAAGATGGAGAAATATTCTCTGCCTACAACCCTTCTCTGTGTTGGCCAATACATGGTAATTGGTGTCTGATTCATGTGCTTATGGAAGGAACTAGAAACATTCCTCTGTGAAGCTCGGCAACTCTCCTGAAACCTCCCCCTTCTGTAAGTCCTCCACTGCACCATAAATCTTCCGTTAGATCACCTGTTTTCCTATTATAATAATTTTTCTGTATGTCTGTCTCTCCATGAAGATAAGGTTCTATTTTATTTCATAATCTCTGCACCCAGAAATATCCAGTGCCAAAAGGAATAGATTTTTAAGACAACAAATTTATTCACTTTTATTTAACTCTAATCTCTTGATAAAAGTAATGAAAATAATTCTAAAACCTCAAAGTAGCATAGCAAAATGCATCTGCTGAGAGCTTTATATTGACAAAAGGTAAAGATTTAGATCTGGGCAAGGAAATGTTTGTATGTAACCACATACCCTTTTGTCTTTCTACTAATCTTTGATATTGTCACTTGGATGCATAAACTCAAGGTCATCCGTTTCATACTAATACTGAAAATCTTAGCATTTATCTAATTTTCCTAGTTTTCTCTGTGTTAGTTATCTCTTCCGTAAAAATGTGGCTAACAATACCTAATGACAGAATTTTCTGTGGACTTGAATAATGACACACGGGACCATTTAGGCACGACGCCTGGCCCATGATATAATGTTAATAAATATTAGTTTTCTCCTTTGCCCTTTCTGAGAATTTTTCACATTGTCCCATGTGAAAGGGAAGAACTAGAATATATTAATCAAATAGAAATGTTTTCTTTTCATATTTAATAATTTAAGTAATTGTTAAAATGTTTAAATATTTAGAATCAAATGTGAAAAGTCGAAAAAGCAAGAAACAGAATAGTTTTAAAAACTTCACTCTGGTAACAGGGCCTAGCATATGGGAATCAAAAAGAGAGGAAAGTTATTCTAATTATCCAGGAACTGAATATTAAATTAAAAATAACTAGCATTGCTGAAGAAGAGTAAAGAATAATGGAACACACACAAAATCAAAGCATTGCCTTAGCAAATTATCAAGCCAGAACCTGGAAGAAGATATGTGAAAAAGAGGTAAAAATTGGAGAAAATAGAAACATAAGGAGAAAAAGCAGTATTCTGGTTGAGGTTTTATTTGGTCTTTTTTTCTTTTTTTTTTTGGTTTATTTTGTTTTGTTTTTTTTTTAAAAAAAAGACAATGTAGAACAAGCATTTCCGGCTCTCTGGGTCTCTGTAATCTCTTCTGTTAAAAGATTGGGACAGATGATTCCTAAGATTCCTTCCATTTCTGCAGCATAAAGGTCATGAACAGAGAGAAGAAATGTGTCCCCACAGAAGTGGGTGAAAGATCTTTGAACGAAGAGTCACAGCTATTTATATCTGAATAAATGTGGATGTTGTGGGAGCCCAGGAAACTTTGTAGTCTTCTACCCTAGACTATATACATAGACTTACCCTTTGTGTGTGAGCTATCTCCTTAGACTGTGAGCTCCTTGCAGGTAGGTGTTGCTAAACGATCCAAGCCAATTTTGAGCATGCACTATTATCAGGTTATCTTAGTAAATATCGGTAGCCCTCAATAACTAACAGCAAGGCGAGCTACAGACCTCCTTCACAAAACAAAGTGAAAGTTCTCTTAGATTGGCTTCTGACTGAAGCAGATGAGTAGCAAGCAGGAAAAGCTGGAACTCAACCTGTTGCTTACGCTCCGTGAAGCCCTCACACTCAGTAGGCTCAGAGTTCTTAATTGGACAGTTCAGAGGCATGCGCTTACCATGCAAACAACGGAATTCAGCTAACCACCTGGATCTAGGTAGATAACCAGGAATGCCCCCAAATCAAAATTAAGACAGTGGGCCATATCTCAGGGGAGCCTTAGGCAACTGGGCTCGGTGGGTATTAAGAGCCTGTAGCATAAGAGTAGGGAGTGAACCATATGTCTAGGCAACTCATAAATCTTTCATTTCACCACTGAAAACCCCGTGTATATATTTTCATGGACCTTTTCAGATTTTAGGAGATAAAGATAATAAAATTATAGACTTCGATTACATGCTAAATAGCTCGACAAGGAATGTTCACAACCAGGGTAGCAGCCCATTTTAAGAAGGTAGCCCATTTTAAGAAAGTGCTCAGTACTCACACGTTGTATTTTCTATGGAAGTATTTGAAGTACTTTACAGAAAACCTCGTGGTAGGAGTCATGCTTTCTTCCTTTTTGTGGCAGACTTCTGGGCACATCATGGCCACATGATAAATCTTAATCGAATACATGTATGGATAAGGATGCAGGTCATCAACAGTAATCCCCAGGGAATTATTGCCTAAATGATGTGGGAAAAATCATATTTGATTTTGTCCAGTTTAGCATATACCATAAATGGCTTGATTTGGTGTTGGAGTGTCTTTGTTTTAATTTTTTATTCTGATGAGTTGCATATATAATAACATACCCACCAAATATTGCTATCCTGGTTCTCTCATATGGCCAAAGAATGTCATGATTCTTGTAGACCTGAACCTGTTCATTTTGCAAGGCCCTGCACCAGAAGCCTCTTATCTCCAGTTTTCACAAACTAGAATAGGCACCGATGCTTTGTTTCTTATCCTAAAGACAAGTGTGCATGTTGTTATGTGGTTCCTAGGAGGGCTGGAGAGTCCTATAACAAAGACACAGGATGAAAAGAGCCAAGGGAATTGCCTTGAGAAAATAAGTAGGGAGATCCCCAGAGAGGGACCTGCTTCTGTGTTCTTTTAAACGTCACAGAGTAATTGTTTCTCTCTCTCTCTCTCTCTTTTTTTTTTGTTTTAAAGGAAAGACCCAGGGTGAGGAGCAGCTCACTTTCAAGCTGGGGAGGTTGGTAAACACTGGCGACAGGGCTCACTGTGGTTTAGGAATCCCACTGCCTCAGTGGAGTGTCACTCAAAATTCCACAGCCATTCTTGGATACTGGGAGGTGGGGCTGACCGATGTACAGCCGTGATTTGACCAGCACTTGGGGCAAACTCAACCACAGTTATCAGTGTTAATTCCATTTTCTTCCAACCAGCATTTTGCAAATGAGTTAATATTGGCGGCTTCGCACTTTTTCATCGGACTTCAAACTGGTAATTATGCTTATGTAATCACTGTGAAGTTTTCTAGCTTAACGTAGGACTCAAGACTGGTGCCTGCAATACTAAAATCTCTCCGTTGATCTGATTTTTGCTTTCTTCTTGTCCAGTATAAGCTCTACTTGTGTTTTTCTCTTCTCTCGGCGAGTATTTGAGACCCAGATGTACGGGCAGCTTATCCCAAGCTTTTAGATGAGAAGTTGTATCTAAAAGAAAATGGAAAGAGTTGGTTAGCTGTAGTAACTGCTGTGATCTTGTCAGTGAGAAGTATAATACTAAGTGATAAGAGGATATTCAAAAATATTTGAAAGTATCCAGACCCTCCAACATACAGGTGCTTATATACATGCAACAATGGAGGAATATCTTAAGAGAACAACAACATACTAAAAGGGCAAATTCGTGCATGGCTATCTTTTCCTCTTAAGAACATCAGTGCCCAGGAAGACTGTTAAATTACAGATGGTCACTTTTTACTCGAAGAGGCGGTTACAATAGCATGAGCAAGTTTTGGACTCTCGAATATTAAGATTGTAAGGCAGAGAGGTTGTCTTCCCGATCTTGGAGAAGGAAGCAGCTATCCTTCCCCACTTCTAGTCAACAGTAATTGGTAGAGGTCACAGGCAGAGTTTGTCCTGCTGACACTCCTGGCATGGCTCTAGCCAACAGGTGGCTGCTGTGACTTGTTGGAGAGGTGATTCTGCAACTTTATTTTATACTCGGGTTAGAGAACTCGGTCATTGTATTGTATATCTGACTTGGGTTACCGAATCTTTGATTCAAAGGCTAAGAGACTATAGGACGTAACGTTAGAGACTTAGCCATTAAATTAAAGGCAGTTTTCAACTTGCACATCATTCCTACACTGTTTTTGATGGTAAGAACCAGCCACATGGAATGATAATAGGAAGCATCAAGGACCAGATACGAGAGTTAGGTAGAATTTTTACAGATTTCCGACAGAACCATTTTACCGGTCACATATAACCATTTCTAGTCGTGGCATTTTATTTTGACCTGCGTTCTGATACAGTGTTCTGCAGCAACAAACAATATCTGTATGCCTTAACTTTATTTCACTGTGATTATCTTAACTAGTTGGAAAGTGAACCTTGTGAATTATGAGACAGCTTTAGGTTCACCTCTGGGGGTGTGAAGACAGGGGACTGAGGGGAGAGACTGTTTGACGTAGACAGGGGCAGGAAATGCTAATACAACCTCATTCAAAGAATAATTCGTGACCTTGCTTGTACCTCAGACCTATACAATTCCGTTTGACATCTGGGTGGTTAACATTGTTTAAGCATTCTAGACAAGCCGTAATTAAACATTCCAATACCAGATCACAGGCCATTATGGATTTACAGTTACATATGTTACCTAAATGTAAACCATTAGAAAACAAAAAAACTGAAATGACATGCTGTGTGGTAATGCTACTAAACAGATACATTTTCTTTTATACTCAAGGGCTAGGACTTCATGAATGCTAGCATTATGCAAATGACTTTGTCTTTAGACAGTTGGATTGTTTATTCAACAAATATTTGTCCAACCCATACTTGGTACCGATCATTTTCTGTACTTAATATCATCCACTTAACACTTTGAAAAGCAATTCCCCACTACAAATATTATTATTTAATAAGTTAAATGGATATCAAGACTGGAGCATTTTATAGGAGGTCGCCACTCTACTAGGTCATCAGGGAATCCTCCACTGAATTTGGTACCACAGGTTTTCATATTTCTCCCTTAAGGATGATGAAAGATCAGTGAATTCCTGAGTATCTGAAGTCTGTGGAGTCTTGGGTTGCTTAGAAACTGAGTGACTAGGGGCTTGCTATGGCAACCCAATTTATCAGTGAATGCAAAACCAATGTAGCTGGCATTATGCCACATCTCCGTACTTCGCCGGTAAGAATATTCAGACTAGATCCTCTGTTGTAACAGTATTTTTATTACTTATACAATCAAACTAAAAATCACAGGTTACCAAATATTGAAATAACGACCTATAGCTCATAATGGATAGAAACTACATGAAAATTAAGCTTAAGCTTACCGTGTAATTTTAGCTATGTCAAATATATTATGTCTGTTGGTTATTATTCCATTGCCTACCTTGCTTTTATAGAAACGATTTTCATTAAATTGAAAGCATGAGAAAACAAGACTAGTAAAGTATTTAATCTCCGTGATAATAAAAAGGTTCTGGGGGTGCCTGGGTGGCTCAGTCGTTAAGCGTCTGCCTTCGGCTCAGGTCATGATCCCGGGGTCCTGGGATCGAGCCCCACATCGGACTCCCTGCTCAGTGGGAAGCCTGCTTCTCCCTCTCCCACTCCCCCTTGCTTGTGTTCCCTCTCTCGCTGTATCTCTCACTGTCAAATAAATAAAATCTTTAAAATTAAAAAAAAAAAGGTTCTGAAATTTGACTTAGATTGATAGTTCCATACAAATAATCTGTAAATGTATCTATGTATGTAGTATATTTTAACGATATCCTCATTTTATATTAACTCTTTATTTGCATATAATAAATGTGTTTTACCATATTATTTTTTTAAAAATCTTAGGCCTTAGGCGATATATTCATGTCCTCTGACACACAAATGTATCAGATAATTAATTTATTTGGAAAGCACATTTTTGCAATAATGGGGGGAAAGACCTTAGAGGCCTACTCTCATCCTCAGTTTGAGTATTTGCTCCCTTTAGTGCACTTTTAGACATGTTTTCAGATTTTAACGACACCTTTTCATAGTTTTTATATATTCATGCTATATGTAAGTGCAATCTCTGCCCCTCCTCATAGGTAGGTGCTGTATGGATCTTTTCTCCCTGTTGCCCCCAACTTTCCTATGTTTATCATGGTCCGTAGCAGAGAGAGAGATTTTGTTTTGATTATATTAAGGGTTCTCCTGAGAGTAAAAAAGAAAATCAGTGTGACTCAGGTTTTCATGGGACAAAGAAGGATACATCTGGTGATATTTTCAATTTGTTCTTTATACTTACTCATGTCTACAGAATTCTGAAATTGATCAGTGTTTTGAATCCTCCAGCGTGTCTATTCAGCTGGGCAATGCCCAACTTAATGATAATATGTCTCATCTCACAGGTGGAAATAAAGACAAAGACAGCACTTGAGCCAATTTTCTGGAACTAACTGCTATCAGAACAGAAAAGCCAGTTCCCAGGGGTGCTTATGTAAGGCACCAAAGACTGAGCCATATGAACTTTGTCCCTTGACAAAGGTGCATTTTGAAGTCAGAGAAAGGCCCACTGTTTTTTAACAAAATAAGTGAGCAGTTCAGAACAAATCCTCTACACAGCCCAGAGGAATCAAACTGTTAGCAAGGGATCACATAAATTAGTTTATAAAGAGACAGATTGGCATGTAAAAAATGAGATGGCAGAGTATACTATTTGGAAAACTTGGAAAAAATTCTAATAGGCGAAACAACACAACGCAATCACTTATTAATGGTCCACATCTAATATTGAATCGTGATTTGAACAAATTTAGAAATCTTCATTTTTTTTTCAAAGATTTATTTCAGAGAGCGTGTATGTGCGCACATGAGTCGGAGAGGAGCAGAGGGAGAGAAGAAGACTCCCCGCTGAGCACAGAGCTCATCACGGGGCTTAATCCCTTGACCCCGAGATCATGACCGGAGCCGAAATTAAGAGTCAGATGCCCAACCAAGTGAGCCACTCAGGCGACCCTAGAAATATTCACTTGAATAAATATGTCTTTAAACACTTGCAAAGAGCTTACTGTGTAGGAGCTTGTCCTACATCCTTGCATTGCAGTTCCTCAGTTAAGTGTCTGTGGAATGGCAGAAGTAAAGCCCTTCGTAAGAATATTTTCTAATGTGGAAGAATCAGACTGTTGGTTCAGTACGTGCAGATTTTTGCTTAAAGCAGATCACAACTGTTCTTGGTTTGATTTCATGCCTGGTGTCTACTGCATATAAAAAAACACACCTAGAAAATAATCAGTCCTTCTAAACTTGATATCAGATAACCTGGTACCTCCTCTCCTACCACAGTATTGAACACACCCATGTCTCTTTTTGATCTCTGCCGTGATACCTCTAGTATAGGGTTTTCAGTATCACTTCAATGCATATTTGAACACCTGTTAGGTGGTAGGCACTATTTTAAAATCTGGGATATAAAGATAAACACTACCAACACAGTTCCCAGTGCATACGTTACAGGGAGCTCCATTTTGACAGGCTCCCTTGCAACTCAGGAATAAACAACTAAATGATGAATTGAGCTTTTTATAACACTTTTTATGAGTATAACACTAAAGAGTTCTGGAGATACATAGAGGAAAATGTAGTTACATGATAGTTTATATGTGCTTAATAATATATTATCTCTGTTGCATATGGTGTAAGAAAACATACCTCTTGCCTTTTTTTTATTTTTTAAAGGCCTCCTGGTTAGGTCATGTTTCTTGACCACATTTAATGAGCCAGGACTTTGGTTAGATATTTTAGTTGTTTAAAATGTATCTGATCTAAGGTACACATTTTACATAGAGTCTCAAGGTATCAGTTTGGGTGTTTTCAGCTCAAACTAGCTGAATCAATACAGGGATTTTTGGTGGTCCACATAATTGAAAACTCCAGCAGTACTCTTGAGGCATAGTTGGACCAAACTTGCTGGTTCTTTCTCCTGAACTTTCTCTGTTCTTCCCTTTATTTGGGTGTTGGCTTTGACTTAGATTGACTTTCCTTGAGGTTTTAAGAAGTCCTCCAACAGCATGAGTATGTGTTTCCCTATTCTTCTACATCGAGGATGGGGAGGGGGGAGAGATAATAATAGAAAGAGTGATTCCCACCAATGTTGAGCAATGTTGGCCAATGTCTTTGTGAGTCCTGAGGGAAAATGTATGTTCTGGTAACACTCCCTATTTAATTAAAGGAAAATATTAAATGGAACATTTGTATTTTTAGAGGCAATGCCTCTAGAACCAAAACCTTTATAAATCAAAATCTGGAGGCAGTTTTTTGAATCTTTCCTGCTGAACTCAATATGTAAAGGCATTTCTAAAAGCTAAGTCAGCCACTCGTGGCTTCCAGGGCCCAAGCTACCCACCCTACATGGGAGGCACTGAGGATCTGAGGGTGTGAAGTTCCTGAACAAATGTTACTGTCTTTCTTTCCTCTGGGAAATTATCAAGCATAGTGAAATATCCCTTGCAGATCATGATTTAGTCAATTATAATGGCTGAATTTAGTCAGATTTATTCATTATGTTTCATCTTTAAAAATCAAAGCCAGTTTCCCAGGACATGTCTTGACACTTATGTATTGGACTTAAAACAAACAAAACAGACATTATCTATTCTCAGTTTTAATTTCATTTGCCTAGGATCGGATGAAGATCGAAAGAGTGGCCTATACGATGGTAGAATATTCTAGAAAGAAAAGTTTTCCAAGTGATAAATTTGCACCAGAGGACTTAAAAAGAAAATCACAAGGTATTTTTTCCCTCACCTAGCTGACATGGCACTTAAGCCAGAGAAAGTTTAGTAAATAGCACAAATGTAATCTTCATTTTCTTGAGTTTCATAGTTTGAAGAATTTAAATATTTTCTACTGCACAGGATGGTAAATATGAGGTTAAAAGAATGACAAAATGAGGCAAAGTTTTGACTAGAATATTTTCTGGTAGTATTTGGTATATTGAATTCCCATTGGAGGCTGGTGCCTTTCAAAACAGAAATATCTGTCAAGTGGATAATGTGAGTCTGTTTGTAAAAGGAGTGAAGGGTCAAATGAATTCATGATCTCCACTGATTTAGGGATAGCTGTGCTTTTGTAAATGCAACTGCACTAAGTAATTTGGATGCAACTCCAAATTTACACATCCAAAATCATGGATCCTTTTGAGAGAATACTAGAAAGAAAAAAAGGATATGTCAAATAGTCACATAGAAATCAACCACGACAGATACACGTAGGGTAACCGAGGAAGAAAAGAAGGAAAAATTAAAACAGAGAAGCTCGTGAAAGAGAGAAGTCAATGCTGAGGCTTATTATAAAAACAATATTTGGGGACATGCCTCTTTATAACAATAGGAATTAGTTTCATGGTTTTTAATTTTGAATTGAGCTAACTCATGAAATGGTATGGTTTCCGTGCTTTTATGGACTTACTTCAGCTCCGATTTCACTCCCGGTAGCCGCCTTTTTTCCAACCTACCATGATGACCCAGTTTTCCCTGAGGGGTTGTAGGAAATGAGAGGAAAAACAGGCCTAGCAACATTCTTGGATCATATCCAGAAAATGGTTTTTAGCGCTTGGAATACATGGAGGATGCCGTTTGAGCCTTGTATCTGTGGCTTGGGAAAACAATAATAATCTCAGCATTCACTCTGAACCGGAAAGCACTGTGGTGTTAACAGAAGGAGCGTCACAGAATAAAATGAAAAGCCCTCAGATAACATAAGCACTCCAGTTCACATTTGTGTCCTTACGCATGAACTGGAGGCACTGTGGAGGAGGATAGTTTGCTTGCCTACATACCACAACTGAGAGACCTCGGGCCCCAGCAGTCACTGAGGAGAGAAGAGGTCATGAAGCAGAACAAAACTAGCAGGACTAGCAGAGTCATGCAAGAGTGACATTCCGTAGCAATTCATATTGCTCAAGCTAAGGTTGTTTACGTGAACCATACCCTCAGAACAAAAGGGAAGAGTGACCTTCAGGAATCTGAAAGGGATGGTCACAAGAAACACGTTTTGAGTCCTTGGTGGCTTGTTGGAGAGCTATGAGGATGACAGAGACTTGTACAGAGACAGGGTTGATGCTGCCTAAACTCACTTGAACCTCCCTCGTACGGTTACCACAAGGTGATTTCCTTTATCAGTTTTACTCTCAAAGCCCCAAAATGCAACGCAAGCTTTAATGCTGCTACTAAAGCGTCACAGCCAAAATGAAGTTGAATAGGCAAGTCAGACTTCTTTATGATTCAGAATTGAAGTGTGGAGATTACAAAGGGAAGGTTTTACTCTACCTCTACCTCTACCTCTGCTTGCATGAAAGAAGCAGACAGCCAGCAATCACAGAGACACATGTAGGCCGGTTTCAGGGTTTGGATATTTTAGAATTATTCGGAATTCATCTCTCTGTCTAATGTATCACAGAGTGGTACTGTACCCCTTTTTATTCCGTCTGGATTCTGATGTTTATGGTATCTGGGCTATGCCCATTGGAATATGTAAAGGACATGAGCTAAAGGATCCATAACCTTTCCAGGTCAATATTTGCTTCTGGAAGTTTTATCAGATAGATTTATATAAATAGTCTATGTATGCATGTGTATATATTCAATGTTTTTGTTATTTTTCTTACAAAGTATTGTACGAGGCTTTATTTTTTTTTTTTTAAAGATTTTATTTATTTATTTGACAGAGAGAGACACAGCGAGAGAGGGAACACAAGCAGGGGGAGTGGGAGAGGGAGAAGCAGGCTCCCTGCGGAGCAGGGAGCCCAATGCGGGGCTTGATCCTAGGACCCTGGGATGATGACCTGAGCCGAAGGCAGACGCTTAACGACTGAGCCACCCAGGTGCCCCAACGAGGCTTTATTCAAACCGAAAAATACATCTAGAATAAAATGTCCCCACTTTGAATCCTATGGAGTCTTGGAAATCTTAAGAATATATTTCAAGTTCTTCCAAGGAGTTTATTTGATAAGTAGCACTCTCAACCAAACTTGTGGGTTCTTTGAAGACCGAAAACTCAGGCTTGTCCAAGAGCAAACCCTTCCCTTTAGCCCACTAAGAACCAAGCTGGATGATGAAGATGATTTGATTTCACTCTAGGGTCGACAGACTGTTTTCTATACTCCCTTAAATCTTCTAGCAGCAGCTGCCATGTCACTCAAATGCAGGGTTTGTGCCAAGTGATTCTTTGTAGTGTCAAACTTTTCCACTTCAAACAAAAAGAAAGGCATCAAGAATATATTTTTTCCTGTGTGGTGATTTTTTAAGATAAATTACTGTTGTATAATGTGTATCTTAGAAACTTTTTTTCATCTTTGAAAAGAAATCTAATTCGGTATGCTCCTATGTCCCTGGAAAAGTGTGCACATGTGTGTGCGTGTGCGTGTGCGTGCGTGTGTGTACATTTAACTCTTACAGGAATCTGATGTCCAGGTGTTGTGTATCTTTAAACTTACGGTAACAGGTTGTCCGGTGAGATGGATGTCCATATAATTAAGGTGGTTAGTATGTCTCTTAAATGGAACACTTTCTAATTATCCAGCTGGTTTCTCTGTGTAAATTTTTTTGTTGTTGTACATTTGCCACACTCTTCAATTTTTTTTTAAGATTTTATTTATTTGAGAGAGAGAATGAGAGAGAGAGAGCACATGAGAGGGGGGAGGGGCAGAGGGAGAAGCAGGCTCCCTGCTGAGCAGGGAGCCTGATGTGGGACTCGATCCTGGGACTCCAGGATCATGACCTGAGCCGAAGGCAGTCGCTTAACCAACTGAGCCACCCAGGCGCCCCACACTCTTCAATTTTTTAACTGGTGCTTAAACAGTAAAAAACCTGATATTTTAGCATTTTAAAGCACATCATTTTGACCAAGCCATGAGCTAACACGAATGTAAACTGATTTCTCTAACCCTTCTTAAAATTATTTTATTTCATTTTTAAGACCCCACTTCAGGGGCTATCTGTAGTCAGATTACATTTCTTAAGAATAAAATGTGTTCCACCCTCAATTCAGTCATTTTTTTAATATTTCTGTCCTCTGAAATTTCAAATTAGTTGGTTGTATACATTTTTTCCCAACCTTTTCTAATTTGGCATTTGTTAACTAAATGCTTGTTTTCCTTATTGATTATTGTGCTTTTTTTCCCTACTATTTCACCATGCCATGTTTTCAGACCTAGTTATCCTTTTACCTGACTATTTCTGTTTCTCCCCCCTAATAATTTTCCATTTAGTGTATGAGCACAGATTACTCTGACAACTATGTTGATTATATCTGTTCCTTGTGTTTCCTAGTATCATTTACATGTTGACTTATTTTCTTCCCCCTTACAGAGTTGAGTCAGCTTTGCAAACTGTTGAAATAAAGATTAGGTCTGTCAACACTTTTAGATGGCCTGTGAAATTTACATATTGATTTGGCCCTGCCCACATGAGCACTAGCCATATACACAGAGGTGCGCTCTCTTTAATCTCTTTTACACACAGCTCCTATGATGGCTTCTATTAAATATGTGGGTAAGTTAATTTCCTAATTTTAATGCAGTATCTTTGCTTTTATCCTGCGTTTCAGTTCATTAGATTACATGGTTTAAATCTAAACTTTAATTACCCTGATATTCTGCCTTTTACCTTTGATGATGTCCTTGAAATTCTCTTTTTAGGGCCATCTTACAAGCCTCTGTTTTAATCTCTCCAGCTTTTGCTGGCATTACATTATACTGTTATGTCTTAATTATGTACATCTATATTTATTTCTTTTTATTCCTTCATGTGAAGCCCTTCCTCACCGTAGAAAGCAGGTAAAACATGCCATTGGTTTAATGCTTTCACAGATAAGCAAGGTAGCAATTGAAAATAATAGGTGTATGTTTATACACACACTCACACAATTATGTGTGTATATACATGTGCATAAATATGTATGCGTATGTATGTGTGTATGTAAATCTCTATGGTTAGTTATCCCCAAAGATTAAAGTGATAAAACACATTTTACTTACGGTTTGATACTGGCAACTAATGTTCTGAGAAAGTTTACAGGCCTTTAGAAAGATTTTATTGAATTTCTTTTTCTTTTTTTTTTTTTTTAAAGATTTTATTTAGTTATTCATGAGAGAGAGAGGCAGAGCGAGAAGCAGGCTCCCAAGGAGCAGGGAGCCCGATGTGGGGCTCGATCCCAGGACCCTGAGATCATGACCTGAGCCGAAGGCAGACGCTTAACCATCTGAGCCACCCAGGCGCCCGATTTAATTGAATTTCAAAATAATTCTGTTAGTTACCACTTACAGACTATGTTCACCGCTCATTCTCCCTTGTGGTTAGAAATCATTTTCTTAATGTAGCATCAGATTATTTAAAATTGTTATTCAATTTGTACAAATGTGTCAAAGAATATGCAAAAGCATGTATTGATCAAGAACTTGTTATCTTCTTTTTTTCTTTCAGAAAAGAGTATAGGCTCTTCATTCAGTCTCTCTGGGTTTTAATCCTTGCTTTGGCACATACTAGCTTTGCGACCTCAGTTGTCTAAAGAGCCCAGGGAGGTGCTATCACAGGTCGATGAGCTAACACAGGTGGAAGACATAGTTGGACAAGACTCCAGTGTGTGTGAGCTCCTTCATTATGTCATCATCATAACTTACACGTCTTTGCATGCCCATACAATCTACAATTGCCATGTCTGTTATACTAAGATTCTTCATTTCCTGAATTGTAAAAAAAAAAAAAAAAAAAAAATCACTTAAAAAAATTCCATCTCCTAATAGAAGCTGCATACAGATTTGCATTAGGTTTAAACCTAATATCTGATTTGATCTTTCAGCCTGAGGGTGTAGGTGTAGTCTGTATGATTATCCTCTTTGGCAAGAAGAGAAATCAGAAGTACAATGACTATGCGTTACTGAGTCCACAAATCTTGTTGTTAATAAGCAGTGATCAGAACTCAGGCCATGTGACCCCTCTTTTAGAGTCCTTACAATGCATCTATCATCTGTTTCTCAAATATGTTGCAATATTTGTTACTCAACTTACTTTACTCTTCCTCTTTTACTTCATAAGTGTTAAATTCCATGAATCAGCTTATCTGAAAATACTGTTACCAAGGATTTTATTTAAACCATACAAAACTAAAAGGTTTATTATTTTTAATATTTTTGAAATGAAGAGAGTCTTTCAAAGTGTGACACAATATTTAAAAGGAAATTACTGTGAAAGTTAATGACATACAAATTTTAAATTTTAGTATAAAATTATAAAAAAAATAAAGTTTAAAATTGTCAAAAATTTTTTTATAATTGTCAATGTCAGAAGACTGGCCTGTTCCTCTCTAATTAACAAGGAAAGGACAAACAAAGTCATAGGGAAAAAAAAGATGAACGAGAATATAATCACAAATATTTTAAAGATTTATTTATTTTAGAGATAGTGTGTGCACCAGCATGGGGAGGGACAGAGAGAGAGAGAGAATCCCAACCAGACTCTCCACTGAGTGTGGAAACCATGCAGGCTCAGTCTCAGGACCCTGAGAGATCAGGACCTGAGCTGAAACCAAGAGTCAAAAAACACTCAACCGACAGAGCCACCCAGGCACCCCTCACAAATATTTTAAAATAGAAATGGCTAATATACTTAAGAAAATAGGTTAAACTATATTCATTTGAGTATTTACCAATATAAAAGTACTTGTTGGGGGCGCCTGGGTGGCTCAGTCATTAAGCGTCTGCCTACGGCTCAGGTCATGATCCCAGGGTCCTGGGATCAAGCCCCGCATCGGGCTCCCTGCTCGGCGGGAAGCCTGTTTCTCCCTCTCCCTCTCCCCCTGCTTGTGATCCTGCTCTCACTGTGTCTCTCTCTGTCAAATAAATAAATAAAATCTTAAAAAAAAAAAATCTTAAAAAAAAAATAAAAATAAAAAAGTACTTGTTAAAAACTCAAAATTCAGTATAAACCAGTATGAGTGTGTATGCAGACAGGTAGTCTCACACATTGTGGCGTAAAAATATGAACAGAAATTTGGTAAAACTCTACCCCCACCCCCCCGCAAAAATGTACACACTTTTGACCTAGAAATTTCACTCACTGCTGTTTACTGGTGTCCTAGATCAGGAAAACAAAACTATATATACATGCAATGATATTGTAATAGTATTGTATGGTGACAGATGACAGCTACACTTAGGAGCATAGCATAACATACAGTGATGTTGAATCACCATATTGTACACCTGAAACTAACATTGTGTGTTAACTATACTCAAAAAATTTTTAAACTGTATATGAATGCTTAGCATTTTTTGGTAAGATTAAAGAACTGCAAATAAAAAAAGTGTCCATTAAATAAGTGATCGGTTATTTAAAAGACAATACATCCTTTACTATGGAATATTTTTCAATAATGGAAAAAGAGAGCATTAACTCTATCCAAAATATGATCATATCTCCAAGGCACATAATTTGAGAAGAGTCAGGTTGCAGAAAGTATGATTTGGTATATGTATTATTCCATATACATATGTATGTAAATTTAAAATTCATAAAGCTCTAGGCGGTTGGGGAGAACATACCTGAACTGGGGGTTGAAAGAAACTTCTCATTTTACACCTTTTTATAATTTTCAAAATTTCTTTTTTTTTTTTAATTTTTTTTTAAGATTTTTTTAATTTATTTGAGACAGAGAGAATGAGAGAGAGAGCACATGAGAGGGGGGAGGGTCAGAGGAAGAAGCAGGCTCCCCGCCGAGCAGGGAGCCCGATGCGGGACTCGATCCCGGGACTCCAGGATCATGACCTGAGCCGAAGGCAGTCGCCCAACCAACTGAGCCACCCAGGCGCCCTCAAAATTTCTTATTTGTCCACATTACTTTAATAAATTCCCTAAAATAAACATTTGCTTAATAGCCATTGATCACCATAGCAAGTATTGATTAAACACTATATGTCAGGATCTGTGCTAAATCCTTTATATTATCACTGTCCATTTTTACAACAATTCTGAGAAGGCAATATTTCCCCCGTAACCAAGAGAGGTGAAGTAGTTACCAACAAGTCACACACTTCAGGAAGTGATGAACTCCAAATTCAAACTCTGGTCCATTGACTTTCAGAACAGATGCTCTTCATCCCAATCAAACCATTGAATATTCGTGGTATGAACAGACAGCCTAGTAACTTCTGGTTTCTGGTCATCCTCACTCTTTTTTTTTTTTTTTTTAAGAGGGAGGGAGGGAGTGGGGAGAGAGAATCTTAAGCAGGCTCCATACCCAGTGTGGAGCCTGATGTGGGGCTTGAACTCATGACCCTGAGATCATGACCTGAGCCCAAATCAATAGTCAGAAACAACCTACTGAGCCCCCCAGGGGCCCCCATTCTGACTCCTTTTAAAATATTATTATGGTTATGACAATTATTGTGTGTGTCCATTTATTTAATTGGTTACCAGCTTTGAGTCTGGTCTTTACTCTGGTAAAGACCAGAGTAGTTCAGCAGTGAACTAACCAGATAAATGTCCCCCTCCTGATGGAGCCAATCTTCTAGCAGATGCAAAAACAGAACAAAAAATATAAGCCAAATCTATGTGGGATGGTGCTATGTAATCATAAGAAAATAGAAGGGAGAAAAGGGACAGGGGCCCAATGGAAGGGGTTTGAGTTTGAGTGCTAGTAATCAAGCCCCTGTAAAGTGTTGCAAACAACTCCCTCACTTAGTTCTTATTACTATCCGCTTACTTATATTTTGTCCATTTTTTGATTAAAAAGAATAAGAGTAAGTGGTCCTTTAACTGCTAACCCCCACTCGATACAACCAGTGCCCAATAACACCAGGATTCACTTGGCTGTCGGATTCCAAACCCTGTGTGGTCACAAAAAAAGAGTTCCCAAAGAACTGTGCCTAAGCGGACTTTATTATGTTGTAAGTTTTATCCTTCATCATACTAGATCTATCTAGTGTTCTAGTGGATGTACATAAGGTGTACATAAGGTGTATCTCGTGTAAGATATATCCCTTCAAAATACTGTGGGTACATATTCTTTTCCCAAAATGAAAATCTCAACAGTGTTTACTCAGAAATGGGTACAGTGTTTTTCTACCTTATTGTTCCAGGTAACGATTTTGCTCAAAATCTAAATGTATGGTTACAGATTTTACTTAGCTGTGCTCTTTCTGGGTCTTAGCACACAAGACTCAGAAAGCTACTCAGGAACTGCTGTCTATGGGATTGAACACAGCTGCTTCTGGGAATGTAAATTTGATTCTTTGGACTGCTTGGGAGTGTGTGACATTTCCCTCTCCAGAGACAGTCAGAGGGTTTGGATGACATTGGGCTACTGATGAGTGATCCAAGTAAGTTCAGTGTCAAAGCATCTATTTTGCTTGTATTTTTTTTCTGAAGGATCTTTCTCTAATGGTGTTCACGTTTTCATTGTTATTTAACTATCCTTTCCATATGTTTAAAATGTGCTCTTTAAAACAGGAACTATCTGAACTCCTGTGTCTGTGAGCTATTTCTGAATTGTCATGTTGGGGGCGGGGAAAATGTGTGAGAATTCAAATTGAGAAGAAAATATATCAAAGCAGTTTAAATCCAATAAAATAGATATTCTTACGATAGTTATTGAAATAGCCCTTTTATTACCTTTTTACTAAAGAACAAAGATTAAAGTTCACAGTTTAAAGGACTCTTTTTTTTTTTTTTAAGATTTTATTTATTTATTTTGACAGAGAGAGACAGCGAGAGAGGGAACACAAGCAGGGGGAGTGGAGAGAGAGAAGCAGGCTTCCCGCCGAGCAGGGAGCCTGATGTGGGGCTCGATTCCAGGACCCTGGGATCATGACCTGAGCTGAAGGCAGACGCTTAACAACTGAGCCACCCAGGCGCCCCTAAAGGACTCTTCTTTTTAAGTTACCTGAAATCTCTAAGTTCTTCTGTTGAAACGAAAAGCATAAATCACAAGGGGATTGTACAAGTTCATTTCTACTTTATCCTACCAGAGTGGTCTAAATTTTGGAAAGAAAAAAGCCCAATAGGCCTAAAATATTAATACCTAAGCATTCATCTTTAAATAAATGTGTCAGTGAAAATACCTGGGAAAAAGAAGGCAATGCTTAAGGGAAAAAAGAGCACTTGGGATTCTTGTCCAGTCGTACCGCAAGGCTAACAAAAGATTCACCACACACTCAGGAGGGAGAGCACAGGCAATCCAATGAGAAGGACTGCTTTAAATATGATCTAATGAACTAAATATACTTCTGCCTGTTATTGTCACCTCACTTTATTTCAAGGTTGACTTGGAAGCATGTATTCAGCTGGCCTGTCTGATAGATGACAGTTTAACTTTGTAAAGATGTTGATCTTCCTTACATGATTTTGGGAATTTCTTTGTAAGAAGGGATTCTTAATATTGACGGTCTTTCCCCCCCCCGCCCAAGACCTTTTGTTTTCGTTAGATTTTAAATATTGCCTTTCCTTTAAAGTACCTTACGTATATACCTTTTTACAGTAAAGGTCATCTTAAATGTAATTCTTTTTAAATGTTATTGAATAGTTGTATTTTGACTGAAGAAACTTAAGGGAAATTTAATTTTTTGTTTTCACATGGATATTTTGCCGTGCTCGTGAAACTTGGGGAAAACTAACAGAAAATGATAAACAGTGAAGAATTTCTAGTTAGAACAATATGCGATTCCTTTTTTAAAGTCAGTTTATCATCCATGCTGATTGAGTGTCTCCAACTGTTTTCAAAATCCTTAGTCTTTATGCACTTTAGATTAATGCTGTATAGAGAAGTGCATTCTATTTCAACCTCATGGAGTTTTGCAAGCTAAATCATGACAAGGAAGTGAGATTGCTAATTCATCCTAATTTACACTTTCCACCCCCGGACCCAATTCATCATCTGGAATAATAATGATTGTGCAGGAAAATAGGACATATTAGAGGCAGATCAGCAGGTCAGTGCCTTTTGTTTCTCTGGCCTCTGACTTACTTGGATGGGAAAATGGCCAAAAAACAAAAAAAGTCTGCTGAGTGTCTGAGATATAGGTAATGGGTCCTCACCAGACCATAAAAATAGACCCGTAAGAGCCATACTAGTGGTGTGATGTGCGTGGGTTTCTTTTTTTTTTTTCCTAACTCCTCTGGCAACAAACCACTCATTGGGATTTGATCTCGTACTTTTTTTTTTTTTAAAGGATATTTAAAATCACACACTTTATGTAATGAGGATTTTAGTGTAGGGTTTTTCTGCAGAATACCATTTGGTCCTACCAAGAACTGTCTGTTCAAATGTTTGAGCCTTTGATTGAAAGAACTTGCTTAGCCTTTTTAAAGGTAAGTCATATGATTTGTTTTTAACAAAAAAGATTTCTATCTCCTAAGTGATAGGAGATGCCTCGACTCTATAAACACTCTTAAGGAGTTGTAGAACAATAACAGTAAAAAGCTGTAACTTTTTTCAAAGACATTAGACTTTATTTAAAAATTAGGTTTGTGTTGTTTTCCAAGTTACCAGTCTTTCTACATTTTATGTTTAAAGAGTATTAAAACCTTGTCCAATGGTCAATGGCATTTTATTTTTTGATGTTTAAAGTCTTCTGTAAACATTTATTAATATTTAAAATGATTTATGATCCAATTTGATTATTGTGAAACTTTCATTTTACACTTAGGCTATTTATACCTGACTTTTAATTTAATTTAGGAATAAAAATTCATCATAAGATTAATATAATGCGTTAATTGTTATAAATGACTTACCACTCTTATGTCAATGTACTTTCTAGTTTGCAATTACCTTCTTATTACCTGACAGAGTCATTAGTGTGTTTAATTTTCTATCTATCTATTATATTCTATCTATTATTTCTATCAATTTTTGGTGAACTTAGTCACTATGGTTAAATGCAATGTTTATTTTGGATATGTTCTTGTTAAGCATTTTTTTTCTTAATGAACAAAGATACTATAATTGCTACTTGGAACAGTAAATTATATTCTAAACAATGATTCTAGATTTAATTAGTGTAAATTATGTAAAATTTGGTAGGTAGGAGAATAAAAATAAATCAAAATTAATATTTTTGGCTCTGTAGGAAGCTTATTACAAATATCAGTAAATTATTTACTTGAATGATATCAGTAAATTATTTACTTGAATGATGACACCAAGTTTAAATAAAGGATAAATCATTCTGGGAAAATTTAAAGTTTCAATTTAATTACAGTAAGTTAATTCATACTGGAAATGGCATAAATTCTCTGGAGTGAATCTCACACAGTTTGGGGATTATCAAGAAACATAGTGAAAGACATATTTAAAATGTTTGCAGGCAATTTTCAGTCCTCTCCTATGTGGTTTTGAATTAGTAATGTCTTTTGAATCTAAAAGAAGCATTGCTTCCAATGTTGGTCCAGAAAATAATCAAAATGAAATTTTAAAAAGGTTTCGTTATATAGAATCCAGTGGTCCATTGGACTTCATGAGAGAAAAATATGTAGTAGAAAATCTTTATTTACCAGAATCATTAAACTAGAACAATGAATCCAATCCACCATCATCAGATAATAGGTTAGCCTGGGAGGAACATCATCCTTACAATTGGACAGTACTTGCACAGGATGTACTGAAAAGTTTGGAATTTATAGTTGCCTCCCTTATTTTTTATGAGAATGTTTGGCGCTGTTTACTCAAGCACATTTGAATCTTGTGGATTTTTTGTTTCCGAAGGAACAAATTCTGTAATTGTCTTTTGATAAAATCACAAGGTGTTTTAGTTCACTGGCCCAAGTTATGGCTAAAAGCTTTAAGGAGCATCTCCTAAGCTAGCAACTACCTGTCCATTTGTGATACTCTAAGTTCCTATAGATAAAAAAAAGAAAAAAATCATTTCATCAGATTTTATTGTCATCTCAGTGTTTTGCAAATAATCATTTCTATCTATGTACACTATATACATTTATTAGATTAAAAAATTGGCCAATATGAAATAACATTTTACTGTTTATTTGTATGGTTGTTCAAAATAGTATTTCATGATAACATGTCAAAATAACATTTTCTATGATAGGTATTTTTATACATAATCTCATTTACTTTTGACATCTACAACCTTATTTGATTAGTGATACAGCCATTTTAGAGAAAATTTAGCCACAAAGAAACTATCCTATTAAGACCCAGATTAAATCTAAATCACTTGACTTCAAAGTCCAGAATCTGAACCGTTGCAAACCACATGGCATCTTACTGTTTATAATATAATTTGAGGTGGGAAAAAAATAGAATTCCTGTGTGAGATTCAAAGATCAAGAAAAGCTGAGACAGTCCTATTTAAACTGCTATGACTCTAAGAGAACCATTTCAAACCTATAGTAATTCCGGTAATCAAGTACTCCAAAAGATAAGCTTGTGTCTAGAAAGATCCTTAGTATAGCATATGAAGTCCAATATACTTTTTAAATTTAAGTTTACTAGCAAAACAAGTTTTAAATTGTAATATTTGAAAAGTATAATTTAGTGATATGTATTATTGTTTCATATTATAGATGTTTATAATTTTTTTCTATTGTATATTTTTACCTCCACATATTTTTTTTTTAAGATTGATTGATTGATTGATTTTTAGAGGGGCTGAGGAAGGGCAGAAGGGGAGGGACAGAGAGAATCCCAAGCAGACTCTCTGCTGAGTGTGGAGCCCGGTGCAGGGCTTGATCCCCAGGACCCTGAGATTGTGACCTGAGCTGAAACCAGAAGTCGGACATTTAACTGACTGAGCCATCCAGGTGCCCCTACCCCCACATATTCTAGTAGAATAGAAATGCACATATAAAAAGGACTGTGGTAACTTCAATAAGAAAAGATATTGGAGA
This sequence comes from Mirounga angustirostris, assembly GCF_029215605.1. Taxonomy (NCBI): domain Eukaryota; kingdom Metazoa; phylum Chordata; class Mammalia; order Carnivora; family Phocidae; genus Mirounga; species Mirounga angustirostris. The sequence goes on along the minus strand of NW_026991720.1, from coordinate 81,795,059 downwards.
ACTTCTCATCTAGTTACTGAAGTATTTTCTGCAGAGGGGTAGGGTTCTGTGAGGATGACTCAAGAGCCCAAGTGAAGTACAACAGGAAGGGGAAAGGGCTACAGTTCTCCCCCCCCTTAACCAGAATAGTTTTTCTTGTAGCTATGTTTATATATTGGAATTGCACATAAAGAATTCTGTCTCTAAATAGAAGTTTATAAGGTACGGATCTAATGACCTTCTGTTCCCACATAATGAAACATAAGCAGATTCAAATTATTGGTTTACATCCATTGCAACTAGTGGATTTGAATCTGCATCATACTCATGTCTAGGAAATCATAGCTTATAAACACACCTAGGCATGGTGTAGGGTCAGAGTGTGAAAAGGAATCTAATTTTGAAAGCTAACTTTCATCATTCATATCCAACCTGTTGAATTAATCACATCCCAAAACTCCAAGAATGGGTTTTGTGGGCAGGTAACATATTTATTAGGTGAGGAAGGCTGTGTATCAAAAGAACAGTGCGTGTGGTTGAAAACAGAAGTGTGTGGTCTGGTTTTCTATTCTAAGGAAACCTGCAAGGAAGGCTTATGGATAGAATAGGAAATCTGAGCTATTTATTCGTGAGTAAGAAAATGTCATGCGGGTCCTGGCATTCATTTATGGTACAGATACTCTTGTAATCTGAAACTTTTTCAAGTTTTGCAGTTCACATCCCAGGAAACTTTACGTCTGGTCCATGCTTTTTCTGGGTGGAGTTTCCCAAGGAACACAGCTTTATCCACACATGGGAAGAATTACAGATTCTCTGGGAATTTTCTCTGATTTTCTGACCTATTTATTGGAGAGGCTTCTTAGAGCTTAGTCTCTCAGTTTCTACCACCAGGTTTCCAACATAGTGGAAAGGCGTAATGCTCCTAAATTCATTCTGGAAACACCCCTTTGATTTGACAAGAAAAAATAAAAGGAAAATTGTATTCTTCTTCTTTCAAAGATAACCCAAGGGAATAAGATACATTTACAAATTCTACAAAAGGAATAGAATTTATAATCTGTAAACTGATAAGATACAGCTGATCTCCCTATAGCCTCAAGAAAGGTATGTGATAAGTGATATTTTTAAATATGCCTTTTTCTTTTCTCTTCTTTAGACAAGTCTCAACCATTAGTTTTCTTTCCTGTACCTGTGATGATTCTTTGCTTTCTAAATTTAAGTATGTTAAGCAAGAAGTAAATTATTGCAGATATCAATATGTTGTCTATTCTTATGAAGGAGAAATAATAATAAAATGTAATCCAAAATTAGCAAGTGAAATAAATTACTATGTAATTTATGTAAGGAACTATGATTATGAAGAAAACCAAGTGTGCAAGACACGCACTTTACATGCTAAATGTGAGAGAAGAGTGAGGACGAACTACACTTTTTTTCCTGAAGATAAACATGGGTGGAAAAGCTGTTGAATAGAATGTGCTGGAACCTGAACTTTCCTCTTATGTATGCAGTGTGTGTCTTACATAATGTGTTTGGCTCTCCTTTGCCTCAGGTGAATAAGACTGATTTTAATTTTATAATATGAAGCATAAAGTTAAAGTATGAGTTGAATAACGATACCTAATTACTCATGGTATCAAGGCACGGAAGGAAAATAAATGAACCCAAGTAATGTCAAATATCTTGCCTATTATTAGGGGAAAAAAGTTGGAAACTTAAAACAGAGTATCAAAAATGAATCGGTTGAAAATTTGAAAAAAAAAATACACATACTCAGTCTCTCGCTCTCTCTCTCAAAAACATTAGTATGCATGTGAAGTAATGTTAGATTAATACTTGTAGCTTTCCTTATATATCATCCAGACCAGTGTTATTCCACCAACTGTCTAACCATGAGTTCAACAGAATAAATTACTTGACACTTCTGTTTGCTGAAGAAATTAACAAAACAGCAGTGGGATGGATACACTGTCTCACTTCAGTTTTAAGTTTAAAGCAGACAGAGCCTAGGCAGGACCCAGGCATGTCCATTGCTTGACATCTCTGGGGCTCAGGGTCTTTAGAAGTCATAATAATGAGTTTCCTAGTTCAGAGAGGGAGGCATTGGACAACACATGCTGTCCTCTGGGTCTTCTAGTGGACATTCTTGGGACTCTTTGCCCTTTGCAGCAACCCTTCCCTCTAGTACATGGGCTACTTTAATAAAGGAGAATAATTCTGGGAAAAGTCAGAGAGATTCATGTCTTGATTATGGCATAGAATCTGGAAAAAGGCAAATATATACACATATATCTATTTTAGCAATAATAGAATTGTAATTTTTAAATCATTTTATGTTCCATCTGTCAGAGTTGCAAATGACTTTATTAATATTAGTGAAGATGTTTAGTGATGTTTATATGGAATGTAAAATAACTTTCCAAAGGGATGACTTAATATTTGAGTTGTTTTTTTAAATAGATTCATGATATTATATAAAGAAAACTGCAATTTAACTCTGGGGATTTCCTGTACTAATTTTTAAATGGGTTTGCAAAGCCATGGATTTCTATAGAGATTCTCCTAGAGCTTCCGAAAAGTGGAGAGGAGAGTGTCAGGGGGGAGTAGGGAGACTAAGCTGGGAATTGAGATCCCAGGCACCACAGTTGTACTCCATAGTCACTCTGCCTATTTGTCATCCATGTAAGAACCTGAAGAAGAACCAGTTCAGCTACTTAAATTAAAAACAGCAGATCTCATCTTAGTGTCTTATTTTACACATGAGGAAACTGAAGTATGAGACATAAGTGGTTTGCCCATGGTCATCTGGCAAGACAGTCACAAATCAGTTTTTGGTTTAATCTCTAGTCTACTAGCCTCAACTACACTAGGTTAGATCTCTGTATTTGGATGGCTACTTTAGGTGTACCATGCAAATGAGAGTTGGAGGATGGTCTTTGAAATGAGCATTCAGTAAGATAGTACTTGATAAGCTACCCTGAATATGATTATTTGTTCATAGTGTACAGAACACCAGGATGGCACGCATGTTACATGATTTCAGAGGGTGGGGAAAGTATTTCTTCACATTCCACTCCCAAGCAATTAATACAAAGCCAACTCCAGTCCACAGGAAAACTAAGTCACTTATTTAGGCTTATATATTTTCCTTTTACATTGGGAAAAAAACATTTGACACTAATAGATTCAGGCTTCTTTGCCATCAGAACCTCCATGTGAATGAGTTCAGTGCATCCTGATGTACAGTGGACATATCCAGGGTATAAGGCATGGGTAAAGGGAGATGACAAAGATAAGCAAGTGTAGAGGTAAGTAAATAAAATTGCCATGGGAAAATTGTGTAACACTTACCTTTCTCCATTTTGAGGTAAAGTCTAATTTTCCTTATTTTCTTAGCTATGCAAGTAATATTCTTGAAAAGCCAAATGGCTCCTTCAGTGGAAATAAGTACTAATGGCGTCATAAGGGTGGCACTTCTGTTTGCAACAACACTGTGGAGGGAAAATCCGAGACCATAAGAAAATAGAATTTTTGTTATTGAATTTACAGTGTTGGCAAAAATATTTTGTGTGTGACTTTTTTTGTCTGCAGTCTCCATTCTTTTTTTTTTTTTTTAAAGATTTTATTTATTTATTTGAGACAGAGAGAATGAGAGACAGAGAGCATGAGAGGGAGGAGGGTCAGAGGGAGAAGCAGACTCCCTGCCGAGCAGGGAGTGTTTTCAAATATTTTCAAATATTTCAAATAATATTTTCAAATATTAGAAGAAACAAATTCTTATTTATTATAATGGAATCCACTCATTTCAGAAATCACTTCCTTTCAATTTTTATGAAATAACCACATAGTGTATAAAGATACCAAAAATAAGATTGGCTAGGTGAAATACATACAGGCACAAATTAGTTGATTTTAGCAGAATTGGTGTGAAACAAATGCCCATGATGACAAAATAACATTGCAGTTGAATATGCAAAAAAAAAAAAAAAATCTCTGAGACTAGTAACAAAGCAATGCCTATCATTAAAACTAGGTATCCTCTACCTTGTGTATTTAAATTCTTCACCCCTTTGGTCTATCCAAAATTCAATTATTAGTGATGAAAGTAAAGTACACTTCTTTAAAATATTTCCATTTTCAACATTGTTTATAAAAAAAATTCAGGCATGATTTCAGTATTCATGAAAATGAGATTTTCTTTTAGTAGTGATTATAATTTTGGTGACATGAGAGAGTATTCTCGTATTAATTTCCTGACAATATATTTTCCCAATTTAACCATGCATTTTTGTTTTAACAGATAGCTTACGAATGATTAGAAGAATTGATTCTTTCTGAGACTCCTCAGAACATTCCCTATAAAATTTGTATCTTGCTCTATACTCGTGAATAAGGTATAGTAAAGACAGTGTGTGTTATCATACTTAACATTTGGCAGAGAAGACCTCAGTCCACATATCCTCATGTGCAGGAGAGCTTCAGGCAGGCTGTGGGTGGCAGTGTTTGGGAGGCAAAGCCAGATAAAGCACAAGGAGGCACCCAAGTGTCCCAGGAAAGCAGAAGAGTCAGGAAGAACAGCAAGCATGTTCTCCTGAGATAAGATACCAATGCTCATCATCCAACAGTAGAAAACTGAAAAGACGAGAAAATAAGGAAGGGGAAGGCCTAACCTAGAAAGTCCGTCTCGTAAAACAAAAAGAAAAAGCATCTGTTTATAACTGGCAAAATCATTTTTCAATTGTGTTTTCTTTGTACTTTGATCTCTCATACTGATTATTTAAGCTTCTGTTTTATGATCTCTTTCTAATGCTAGAACCAGCCCTCTTGAAACTACCTAATCAGACGCGGGAGTTTGGAAGAAGCAGGTGCTGAACCGTAATTTCTTCCCTGATTAAGAAAATGGGCTGTGATCGAAATTGTGGGCTCATTGCTGGGGCTGTCATTGGTGCGGTGCTGGCCGTGTTTGGAGGTATTCTGATGCCGGTTGGAGACATGCTTATTGAGAAGACCATTAAGAAGGTACAAGTAGTCTAAAGGGTATTTCTTGTCTTGTGATTCGGTCTGTCTTCTGTCCCTGTTTTGCTGTGGTACCTGTTTTATATTTCGTGGTCACTGGTAACATTGTGTCTTTAATACAAAGGTGATGACGATCCATTGCAACTTCACCTGATAGAGAAATGTTGAAAGTATAATGTACATTGAACATGAATGCATCACTATCTTAAGTAAAATATCCAAATTCTGACAAAAGCTGTTTGGAGGTATGCAGGTTCGTAGAAATGATTGCTTCTCATTATGTCTCAAGGTTATGTTGATACGCTTTTGAATGAGAAGTAAATGTCTTTTGTGGTGGTACATTTATAAATTTAGTTGTACTTTGGTTCACACTGAGAGAAGTTTTATATATATATGTATATATATGCACTCATATATATACATACATACACACAAAATTGTATTTCATAACGAAGCAGGAATCTTTGGTAAAACTGGTATCAACTTTTTTATTTGGCAAACTGCTGCTTTTTATAATATGTGTAATGACATATGATTGTCTTATAAACATTTCCTGTTTATAAAGGTTTATATTGATTCTGCGAAAATGCTTTCAGAAACGTTATGCAGGACACATGCCAGCATATATGCAATGAGTTGCCTGTAGTTTCAACAAAAATTAGGATGATTCAATACACAGGCTTTGCACAAGAAACTAGAATTCATCTCCCACCTTCGTTCTTTCTAATGAGCTTCACACTTACCGAACTTTGAGAGAGAGAGGGAGCACGAGAATAAGAAGCAGATCGGCTGGAGTCCTAAACCAAGGGTGGCAAATTCAAATGGCTTCAGGGGTTTGGAGACAGGGTTTAAAAAAAAAAAAAAAGTGACAGTTCCAAGAACAAAATAACATAAGAACAGGAACTATTGTGACCCTTGACAGCGTGTGTCCTGCCCCAGGGCATGTATGCTCAGTTTTTTACATATAATGCTTGCCAGATGAAACATATCTGAGTGCTGACCTCAGGTCGCAGCCTGGCTAGTTGTCAATGGCCCAGGCAGAGGGTTAATGAGCATAGTACACGATGGAGAACAAGAATCCAATCATAAAATGGGCTAGACCTACCAATTTATACTGAAATTTCTGTTACTGCCAAAACCTTTACTTCTCTCATCCATTCATCCCTGTTGACTTTTTGCTCTTACTATGAGTGTAAATAAATACCATTTTATTTCACTGAGGCATTGACTGAATTGACAAATTAATATGAAGAATTAATTTCAAATCCACTTATTCACGACAAGCTACTATTTTCCACTATTTCTTTCTATAGCCACAAATGATAGTGGTTTTAAAATTAAAAGAAATTGTCTTGGGACACCTGGGTGGCTCAGTCGGTTAAGCATCTGCCTTCGGCTCAGGTCACGATCCCAGGATCCTGGGATCGAGTCCCACATCAGGCCTGCCACTCCCCCTGCTTGTGCGCTCACTCTCTCTGTCAAATAAATAAATAAAATCTTAAAAAAAAATTGTGTCACTATAGCCATTGTCTTAGTATAGAAGATAGGACAGTAGGACATTTTTGAGGTAATGGTTCATATATATATAAAATAGGAGTGCTGTATTTGCTCAATAATATAGGCATTTCTAATTTTTCTGTTGCTAACACATTGCAAAGCTTCAACCGCATGCATTTAACTTTAAAGATATACTGTAAATGGAATGTCACCCCCCTTCCTTGGAATTCCCAGTTTTCTTGCTATTATTTATGATCCAGTTCAATAAAGATAAGCAGATGCTGGTGAGGTGGGGCTTACGTGACTATGTGAGATGCTAGTCCATTGCATGGTGCTCTTCCTACTCTATAAACTGTGCTTCCTTCCGGATCTTCTGTGGAAGAGAACAGAATCAATTTCTCTGCTAAAACACAGGCTATCGTGTATCTTTTGGGAAAGTCTCCAGAATGGAAAGTCACAATAATCTCCCACTGTGCAGCATTTTAGACTATTTTCTTTCTGACACATAATTGATGGTCAGTAGCTAATTATTGATCATTTACCTTTTCCTTCTTCATTCAACAATAGTAGTACAGATAGCCTCTCTGTTCAGTGGTGTGTGAAGTACTAACATCTATTTTAAGTGTTTGGCATTTATCTCTACATTCATAGTAGTTAATCATGAGAAAATAAGAGTTTTGAGATGTCAAAAATGTGCTTTTATATAGTGACAGAGAGTAAAATATTTTGTTTTACCTCAACAAGTTTAAGATTTAACTGGAGAAAAGCATATCATGCCAACCTACAGAGAACTGTGAGCCTCATGTATAATATGGGAAAATGCTACTTAGAAAGAGGACTCTCTCTGAATATTCAGTAATTTCAGAAAGGTGAACCTGTTGGATTTTGAACAAGCATAGGATTTTGAAAGTCCAAAGAGGGCTGCAATAAAGGCATCAGAGGACTGATTAATATTATGGAAAAAGTTGTGAAAATGCAACGAACTGCTATGAAGAGGGAGGGAAGAAAATGGAAAGTGCACCCCAAATATGGGATCCACAAAAGAGAAGATTAGAAAAACGACATGGGGTAAAATTTAGGAAGCTTTGAAGATCAGGCAGGAGAATATTTAATTGACTATGTGATAGGCAATAGTAGTTGGTGGCTGTTTTCTGGTAGGCTTAAGAGATAACAAAATCTGCATTTAGAGATTTAGAGATTGCTGTCACATGGCTAGCATTTATTTAGAGCTGCTAAGAGCTTCATATATACCAATTCATTTGATCTTGCAGATCTCTCTGAGAAGCTATTATTTTACCCATTTTAGTCACAAGACCTTAAATTGACTTGCCAACTCATGTGGCCGGAAGGAGTCTGTTCCCAAACCTAGACAATGTGAAGGCAGAGACTAGACTAGATCACACACAGTCTTGTGCACTATGATCCTACTATAGAAGGGGCTGGAGAGTGAGGAGGCCAAAAACAGCAGAACAAGGAAAAACTAATGTAGGACATAGCCACTTTCAGGGAGGACCTAAGACCCTCTTTTAGGAAGATCTCTGCACAGACTGCTCAAGATATCACAAAGGTGCTCTGGGCTAGCATGGTAGAGTACATAGGAAAAAAAGGGTAATGGAGTGCAGTGCAGTTTGGATATGGAACTAAATTAGGAGAGAGTAAAAATACTTCAAGATGTCCAGCTGAGCTATTGGGAAAGATGTGCTATAGGAGGGAAAAAAAAAAAAAAAACAAAACTGAAGTTTTATGAGTGTTTTGATATGAACATCAGTGTATGTTTCAAAGGTCAGAACTCAGACTGATCATTGCTATCGAGATTACAGATAAAACTAAACAGTCCATGTGCTTTCTCAAGAAATTGAGTGTAGAGACAAAAAAGCAGAGAGATCACTACAGGTTTTATGCATAATTCAGGGGTAAGAAGACAAGAACAAATGATTTTACGTAAAGAAATAAAAGAGTATAATTAATTTGGAAGTTAATGGGGGGCCAGCACTCAAGGAAAGAGAACATTAAATGCCCTCAGGCATACGAACATTCAGGAAATAATGATGAGAACATGGTCACTAAGGTTCTTGGACATACAAATTCAGTAGGGTAGGGTAACAAATTTAGTAGGGTAGGATGCAACAAAGAAATGGAGGACTTTCTCTTGTTTTTGAAATAAGGGTTATATGTGCAACCTTTTACAAGACAAGGGAGGGTAGTATGGATCTAGACCCTCGAAGGTGGAGGAGGCACAAAACTGAGATTTGAGGAGGGATGAGTTCCAAAAAACTCTTAACTGATAGTTTATATTGTATGCCTGCCACATATCCATAGACTAAGACGAATCATCAGAATCCCTTCACTGCTCAGTATCTCTGATACATTTAAGACTAAGCCTGATTTTGCTCTCAGATTTCAATATAGCCATGTTGATCTTGTCAATTTTAGTCTTATAAAGATACTGGGACTTTTTCTTTCCTTATACTAGGCTGTTTCTTTATTCTTCAGTTTACAAAACTGTTCTAAAAATAAGATTGCAACATGTATAGAGTAGGAGTCAAATCTCTGAATTATGTGTAAACCCACAGAGCCAAGTGCCTTAGCCACTGCCTCAGGAGCACTTAGGTTAAAGCTGTTATTTTGCAAACATATAAACATTTTAGTTCTGGTTTTCGTTTACCACTGAAACTCACTGAAGTTTACTTTCTTCATTTAATTGACTAACAGCAAATTGGGAAAGTTATTACCTGCATACAAGCACCCTTTAAAAAAATTAAAGTGCTTACTTGAAAAAGATCAGAAAATCATCCCATGCTGTTACCTCATTTATAAAGTGGAGCTGGAACAGGGTGTTCTCTTCTGTGATATCACTTAGCTATCAAAGCACTTGATATGGTCTATATTAGTCCAGAAATTTTACTTCTTTTATATATAAGTGTGTGCATGTATATATACATGCACATTCATTTTACGCTATTTCTAAGGGATGTTTTCTAGGGACTTCATGCTTTTTATAGATTATAGCTGAACACTTTCTGACCGGTATTTTTGACTCTGATTCCTAAGAGAGTTCTGTGGAGCCAGCAGGTTTATACAATCTTACGTAGATAAAGTCAATGGCATCAGATGTCACAAATGTGGAAGCTACCACAGCACTTTGGAAAAAGGTCAAAGTTCTGCCAGCATTTACAAAAGATAATTTGTTACTTGACATTGTTAATATCACTTGATAAGTATTTCATGAATTTTGCATAACATTGGTAATTTTAAATAAATCTTAATTTCCCTATGATATTAAGTATAGAACACCAAGAAGGAAATTAAAGCTTTTCCTTTCCTCCTAAAAGACTGTTAAATTATACCATCGCTCAATTATACCATCATTTCTTTTCCCTTTTCGTGAAAAGAACAATCCATTAGTAGTTTGTAAGACATGTCTTCAGATAAAATAAATTGAAATAATTATTTGTTTAATAGCCCATATTTGACTCAATAGTCCATATTTTAAATAATATAATATTTATATTACTTTTATAATATCAGCTTATAGTATTTCCAAGTATGAAAAAATGATTTGTAGAAATCTTTTTATGTTAATGACAGTATATGAGAACATAAACATGAACATGAAAGAGTGCAAAGTAAATTTTAAAGTAGAGGTATAAAAACGGATTAAACACTCATACATTTGCATTTTAACTGCAATAATAAAATTACTTAAAACCAGTGTTTCAAGAAACAGCAGGTACGTGTATATAATTTCCTTCCTCCTGTCCAAGTTGTGTCAACATAACAGCATAATTTAGTACTCATGCCGAATGCACAACCTCCCATATTAAGTTCTCACATCAGGTTTTGGAGGCTAATTTCCTGGGTTTCACCAAATCTTATCCTGGGTTTTAATCGATGACTTGACGCGGAAGCTGTTCTTTGTCAGCACAGCTACCGCTAATACCATAATTCAGTGCATTTTTGTGCACGCGCGCACACACACATGCGTGCGTAGACGCTTGCAAAATGCACAGATCTTTTTGCATGTGAGGAAATGTCGTGTCCTAACCGGAACAAATTGTGGTAGTGAGTGGGGATGGTGAAGACTATTTTCAGTATGTTTCTGCATTTTAAGGAAGTTTTAATGTCACTGCGGTGAGAGTAAATTTTAAAATGACTAAATAGCAGAAAAAGAAGTGTCAGAGAATACTATGTGAGTTATCGTCACATGACTGATTGAGACAGAAAATGCTATGAATTAAACAATTCAAGCAGTCTGGAGAGTAAATGATGTTAGAATTCTCCCTCCAAAGGGTGGATAGGACCTGTATGAGAATAACAGCTAACATTTGCTGAATGCTTGCTAGCTATGTGCAAACACTGTTCTAAGTGCTCACATTTATTCATCTCTATAACCAGGAAGATAAATATTCAACTAAACCATATTCAACTTATGTTGAATTTCAAAAAATACTAATTCCGTGTGCTTCAACCTAATACTATTGTTTTTGCCCCCATTTTACAGATAAGGATACTGAGGTATAAAGAAATTAAATAACTTGCCTAAGTTTCAGTAGTTAGCACAGGACCAAACGGGGGACTAAACCCATAGGATTCAGTGTCATTCTTTTTTTTTTTTTTTAAAGATTTTATTTATTTATTTGAGAGAGAGAGAATGAGAGAGAGCACATGAGAGGGGGGAAGGTCAGAGGGAGAAGCAGACTCCCTGCCAAGCAGGGAGCCCGATGCGGGACTCGATCCCGGGACTCCAGGATCATGACCTGAGCCGAAGGCAGTCGCTTAACCGACTGAGCCACCCAGGCGCCCTGGATTCAGTGTCATTCTTAAACACTTCACTCTGCTTTGTTGGAAGAAGCCACTATACTTGTTCAGTGTGGGGACAAGATATGGGAATCTAAGTCATAGATTAAAATCTGCTACACATAACTCTGTTAGTACTTTATAAGATCCTTGACAACATATTTTCTACATTGGTACTCTACATACTCCACACATAGAAGGATATCAAGGGCATTTTAATAATTACACCAAAGTTGCCAGGGTTGGTGATGAGCACTGTTTTCCTGGAACAGCAATAATCAAGTGGGTATGTAACTAGATGGAAGATACTGCTGTTCAGACATCTGCTTTCAAATTAATGTAACAAAATAGAAGTTACAATGTCAATAGCTTTCAACCCAGCTGGAGTCCTTGCCATAGGAGAGTCATCATGTCGGAATCCAGCCAGTACTGGGGTTGGATAGATTGTATGCTTAAGGTCAGGGACAGATGCTGATGGACACATCAGCCAAGTGAGAGGAATTAAAATTATTAAATTATATTATTTTTTCATGCACATCATTATTGACTCTATACTTCAAATACAGTGAAAGATTTGCAAAATAGGCTAGATAGCCCAAATCCAACTTAAAATCTAGGCCTTTTAAGGTCACAAATAACATAAAATCCTTTGTTCCTTTAATTTTAAATTTTTTTTTTTTTTTTTTAATTCATGAAAGTCAGAGAGAGAGAGAGAGGCAGAGGCAGAGGGAGAGAAGCAGGCTCCCCGCCTAGCAGGGAGCCCGATGCGGGACTCGATCCCAGGACCCCGGGATCATGACCTGAGCCGAAGGCAGATGCTTAACCATCTGAGCCACCCAGGCGCCCCCCTTTGTTCCTTTTAAAATTAAAGGGCACTCGTGGCATATTTGGTCTTGGTATTCAAGGAGTGGCTATACAATTTCTAAACTACTACATAGAATAGTCTTAGGATCAGAAGAAACGCATTCCTATTTTGACTGTTTCAAGATTTTTTCTTTGTCTCTGATCAAACCGTGGCATTATGGAAACTACACAAGATTGGAGTAAGAAGACCTGATTTCTCTATTACCTGCTACTAAATTGTCACGTAACATTGAGTCAGACATCTGTTTTCTCTAGGACTCATTTCTACCACCGAAAAAAAATAGAGATGGGGTTAGATGACCCTAACTCTAACAGCTGATAATTCAGTGCACTCATTTCAGGTTTTTGTGTTTCAACTTTCCCATTTAAAAAAAAAAAAAATCTCCCCCTCGACAAATAAGGCAGAGTGAGTCCTGGCCTTTAGAAGAAAGGCATGATACACAGATAGTCTTTTGATATTAAAAGCACATACCTTAGAGTTAGGGAGATTTTCTGCCCCGACAAGTACCTTCCATCACAGTTCCTTTTCAATTCTGTAAATATTTATTGAGTTTCTTTCATTAAGAACTAAAGTAAAGGGGTGCCTGGGTGGCTCAGATGGTTGGGCATCTGCCTTCGGCTCAGGTCATGATCTCAGGGTCCTGGGATCGAGTCCCGCATCGGGCTCCCTGCTAGGCGGGGAGCCTGCTTCTCCCTCTGCCTTTCTCTCTCGCTCGGTCTCTCATGAATTAAAAAAAAAAAAAAAAAAAAAAATCTAAGAAGTAAAGTAAAATGTGTACCTTAAGGGTTATATGATAATTGCTATTGCATTAGTCCTTAAGATTCTTATAGTGAAGGAGTAGTGACGTGTATGTTCATGTGTATTTTCTTCTCATACAGTCTCTTGAAACTGGTACATTATCATAGCTTTTGGCTTCAACACCCTCATCAGACACCTTTACATTTAGAAGACTAGCCATCATACTTCATCTGCATGTAACTCTGTCTTAATGTTGAGCTTGTTAGTATTGGAAATAAGACTTTTGGGGAGCTAATGAAAAGTTTTTCAAGGACAAGTTGTCAAAAGTACTGGTCTAACATCGTTTTAGCAGCTCCAGTGAGCCCAGTGAACATGCATTGCAAGAGCATGGGGTTTTGTAATAGCATTTTAGCTTGGTGCCCTGTTCTTCTCTGAGGAATTTCCTTATTCTCTGCATTAAGCAATAAGTAATGTATCCTGAAGATATGAAACTTAGTTTGACTCCTACCAACTAAGTGCAGAGGTGACAGGGGAAAAAAAAAAAGAAAAGACCATAAGAGCATGGTGTAAAAGAAGACTAGTCTAAGAGTCAGAGACTAGGATTTTCATGATGGTTCTGCTGCTCTTGGAGTACTCGTGGGCCAGCCACATCGTTCCTCAGAGCCTCAGCGTGCTCGCCTAGAAAATGTGATAATGTTTGGTGTCCTTTCCCAATTCATCATTCTATGAATTGATGCTTCCTGGTGAGGGAAACAAATAGGTCAGATTGTTCCTGTATTCATGGGTCTGTTTGGGCTCATTTTCTGTGAAATACTTTTCTTCCTCTTCCTCAAACACAAAGATGGAGCTTTCCATTGTGGGCACTCTTCCCAAGGTACTTAATTGGGAATACTGCCTGCTACCAAATCACCTTTGTTTGCTCTGGTTACCATAGCTTTACAGACTTTTGGCTCAGAGAGTGAAAGCCATGGACAGAAACTGGGGGAGCATCTATAACTCCTTCAATTAATAGATACTGAAATTGACCCTGAGGGGTTTGGTGACTTTCCATTCACTCTCACAGCACCTCAAACAAGGGACCAGATTTCTAATACAGGGTTTTGTGATTCTGTCATTGGTACTTTTTCCACTTGTTTAGCTTCACTACATGGGGCATTGATGATTTGTAATGAATTCCACAAAATAAAAGTCAGACAACTTCCTTATTTCATCCTTTTATTCTAAAAGTAGTAACTTAATAATGTTAGACTGTTGTAGCTTTTGGAAACATGTCCTATTCTGTTGCCACAAATATACTGAGTTAGGGATTAAGAAGGATTTTGAGAGAGAGAAAAGAGAGAAAGTGAATGAGCAGTGGGGGAGGGGGCATGAGGAGGGAGAAAATCTTAAGCAGTCTCCACACCCAGTGCAGAGCCCTACTCAGGGCTCCATCTGACAACTCTGAAAGCGTGACCTGAACCAAAATCAAGAGCTGGACGCTTAATCGACTAAGCCAACCAGGTGCCCCAGGATTGAAGATTTTGAAGAGAAGTCAAATTTGTGTTTTTCATCGAGAAGCTTTTCCTTTTTCTTAATTTAATAAATGTTAAGTGATCATCCTCTGAAGTGTACAACTTTTGAAGAAAAGTTAAAGCTTTCAATGCTGCCAGATTTTTCTCGGTTTTTCTGTTTTGTCTCCTCAGCCTAACTGAGGGCAGAAGAGAAGTTAATGTTCAAGCTGATAACCTTTTGGAAGAGGTTTAATAAAATGTGCTTAATAAGTTGTGTTACAACTGTTGCAGTGTTACCCGAGGGTCACTCTAAAGCTTGCCAACCACTGGCCTCAGCTCACCAGCCATGTCTGCAGTATTACACACTGATTCCCTTTATAAAAGGTTGACTAAAAGAGGTTGCTATAGGGGCGCCTGGGTGGCTCAGCCGGTAAGCGTCCGCCTTTGGCTCAGGTCATGATCCCAGGGTCCTGGGATCGAGCCCCGCATCGGGCTCCCTGCTCCGCGGGAAGCCTGCTTCTCCCTCTCCCACTCCCCCTGCTTGTGTTCCCTCTCTCGCTGTGTCTCTCGCTGTCAAATAAATAAATAAATAAAATCTTTAAAAAAAAAAAAGGTTGCTATAATAATTTGTTGAAAACATGTCTGTTGCAATTGTATGGCAAGTTTGCAAAAGTTCTCCTGAGCAAGGTCCTTGAGCTTGGCCCTTGCAGTGGCTAACCAAAAGTTCTAAACGCCCAGAAGTGCCCATATTTACTACAAAGAAATAACGCAAACTTGTTTTCTTTTTCATAGCAAGCTGTCCTTGAAGAAGGTACAATTGCCTTTCAGAATTGGGTTAAAACAGGCACAGAAGTTTATAGACAGTTTTGGATCTTTGACGTGCAAAACCCACAGGAAGTGGTTGTGAACAGCAGTAGAATCAAGGTTAAACAGAGGGGTCCTTACACATACAGGTGAGTTCCCACAAATAAGCGGCGTTCTTTCCTTGACCATTTGTATTTCTGAAAAGATTTCCATTTGCAAAATGACCTTGTTTTCAGATGTGCTTATTATTTTTTCCAGTAAGGCATAATGAAATACTTTGTTTCTGCCTATAGAGAATCCCAATCTAAGGATTTAATGATTATAAGATATACAGATTTTATTGGAAATTTGGCAGCATCAAATAACTGCCCTACATTTAAGAGGTTATAGGTGTTTTGCACTTGTGATACATATTCTCGGCAACTCTGAAATATGCATGCTTAGTAGGAAAAAATTTATCAGAATTTTGAAAAGCAGAGTATTTTAAAATCCAAAAATTGACTGTATACATTATACCGGTGGTTCTCGAAGTGTGGTTCCCACCTCAGCAGCATCAGCCTCACCTGGGAACATGGTAGAAACGTGAACTCTCAGATCTCACCCCAGGTCAAATGAGGCAGACTCTTTCTTAGGTTGGAGCCCAGCAGTGAGTTTTTACAGACCCTCTGGGTGGTTCCAGTACATATCCAGTTTTAAAAACCACAGCATTAAACTGATCTTATGTAACTACAGTATATGTTAAGGATTTCTATTGAAACTAATTGCCAAGTCAGACGGGTATTTGTCTTGATTTAGTGGTTTCATCCTTCTGTTTCTCCAGGACTGAGACTGAAGATGTTACTCCTATATCTTATATTCTCTAATAGTTTAACACACTTTTGAATAGAATCTTCAGATATTAGAACTAGAGGGGAATGATTAGCCAGAACTTTTCATTTTGTAAACTAAAAAAACTGACACCAGGGGAAGTGAAGTGATTTCTCCATGTTCACGCAGACCTGGGAACTGGTGACTCCTAGATTTTTGAATGTTTTTTTTTTTTTTTTTGATTTAAATTACAGACTATGTGTTTTCTCCAACTATCAAGGTAGGAAAATTGGGGGTGGGGAACTGAGGTGCTAAAGGCACTAACCATCACCAGGATAAGGAATACATTTATGATATCCATGTGGGAACATAATTAAGTCCTGCTGTATCATTGGTTATACAAATGTGTGATTTTCCTTCAAGGATAATTACAACTCGTTACATAGCGCAATCAATTCTTATCACAAAATTTCATATTTACAATGATTTCTTAAAATTCAGAGTTTTAGTATCTTATCTGTTTTAGTCCATAATTATATAATTTATTTCTTCACACATTAATATGTTTTTAGATTGACAACTCACACTCAAAATCTAACATAATGGCCCTTGTGAAGGTGGTGTCTGCTGCCCTAGCATATGATATATATGCTGCCGAGGGCCTTGGTGACTCTTCTGTCCTAGCCATTGTCCCCAAGACTCTCGTCCCTGCGCACGTCTATGACGATTCACAGTGCTATTGAAAAACACTTGGTTTTCATTGTTACCCCCCCCCCCAAAAAAAAAAAACCTTGGAAAATATTTTCATTTTCTTCATGGTCTTAGAGTTCTCATGTTATTATCAAAAGTCTATATGAGTAGTTTGTTCCCCCCAAAATACTGTAACAATGATGCATACCTATGAAAATCTAGAATTCACATGTGAGCTAATGAAAATCTAAGAAAAATTATTAAAAAAATTATAACCTGAGTGAACTGAATACATGTGAGGAAGGCAAATAGTTATTAGAATTTGAGAACTTTTCTGTTTTTTTGTTTGGGGGAGGGTCACTTTTTCATTTTTAAGGATATTACTTGAGATGTGGAGAAATATAAACATAATACTGAATCCAGCCCGAGTCCTGCTCTGATAGGTGACAGCTAATACATATTTCCTTTTTAGAGACTTTAATCTCTCTCTCCAAGGGGCAGAAGGGTTAGATATACTTGATTTACTTGGAGAGGCAGTGAGGGCAAGGTTGAATTAGTGAAGCTGGATTTGCAGCTCAAGTTTATAAACAATAAATTCCCATTTATATAACAATGTAAAAAGGATTTCTAATCAACTAGGGGTCATCCTGGCTTATGATGTCACCAAAATGGAACCATTAGTGTCTGTTTGGATGCCTTAAACAATGGGAAAACAATTGGTTACCTTTCAGAAAAAGTTAATTTCAGAGTCTTCCTAACAGCTAATAGGTTGAGGCGAACTTGCCTCCACATAAATTATACCCTGAACGCAGTTGAAACTGGAAGGGTGGAAAGATGTCCCTCCTCAGAACCACAGGCTCATTTGGCCGATGTCTGCTAACGTGAGTTCAGTGAAACTTTGATTGACAAGGTATAATACGGGTCAAAGCATGAAATTGCCTGGATTGAGATCTTAATTATATGTATTACAATTTCATCGTCTCTATGAAGACTCAGTAATTCCTTGAGAATTTTCTTCGATCCAACATTATTCTTTCTTATTGTTGTTTTTAAGTTACTTTGCTTTGGCAGGAGTACAAAGAAAGCAATCTGAGGAAAAAATCTAAGGCAAATTTCTCCCTTTGACCTTATTAACTAACACTTTGCAAAACGTATACATTCTATTTTTTAAACAAAAGAAGTGAGCAATTACGTTCTCTTTCTAAATGTACATCCTAAACACAGGCCTCGGTGCAAAGGATTTGTCTCTTAGTGCCATCTACTGGTATGATGTTGTTAGTACAACTTAAGTAAGCTAGAATCTGGGTCACTTATGTTGCTATTGTTTCAATTATTATACATAAGTCTTCCTGAAAATTAAAGTGCTCCAATTCTAAATGTTAATAGCAAGTTGTCTAATTTTAAGATATAATTACATAAAAGAAATTAGTAGTTGACTAGTAATAGACTGTCCTGGATGCTGCTTCAGATTTGTATATTCCTGGTATGTCTACAGTACTCCAAGAAGAATAAATAATAAACCGTTGACAAAATTATGTTAAAAATAAATTATCTTTCCATCTTACTCTGAACTCTTTTGAACAAATGTGATCCATTAGTTAATTTATTCATCCAAAAATTATTTATCAATAACTCACCATGTGCCAGGCACAGTGCTTGGGGATACAAAACACCCATAATTCCTATCCTACAGGAATTTCCTTTTTTTAAAGGATTTTATTTATTTATTTATTATTTATTTATTTATAGAGTAAGAGAGTGTGCATGCATAAGCATGAGCAAGGGCAGGGGGAGAGGAAGCGAGAGAATCTTGAGGGGACTCCATGCTGAGCATGGAGCCCAGCCTGGGACTGGATCCCACCACCCTGAGACCATGACCCCAGCCGAAAGCAAGAGTCTGGTCCCCAACCAAATGAGCCACCCAGGCGCCCCCAGGAATTTACATTTTTATTATACTTGAGTTAATTGTTGTATCTTTTGTTTTTACATTTTTTTCAGTCCCATGTTTTTTCAGTCTTTACCTTAGCTAGCTATTCATCTCATGTATAGACATTCACATATTTGGTAATGCAATGAATGATACCTTATTTTGTCTCAATAAATATCCTGTACTTGCAAAAGATTTTTTTTAATAATAATCATCCTTCACCATGTTCCTAAAAAGTAGTTGGTACTTTTTAGCCTAGAGATTTTACAGCCAAGAGCTTAGAACTAATAAGTATTTAGTATATAGCAGGAGTGGGGAGGGGAACTGGCCTGTAAAATGGAAATTTATTGCATTAGTTATCTTTCATTCTCATTAAAGTACTGGAAAATATGTAAAAGCCAGTGCTTCATAGGCTATGTATGTTGAGCATTCTTTCTAATATAAGAAAAGGGACTCTTAATATAAGAGTCTTTAATATAAGAAAATATGTAAAAGCCAGTGCTTCATAGGCTATGTATGTTGAGCATTCTTTCTAATGTAAGAAAAGGGACTCTTAATATTCCCTGACGGGAACCTTTCTACTGTCTCCTCCTTACCCTCAGGATGAAGGCTAAATACTAGAGGATAGGATGCAACCCTTTTATGTTTGAGATCTTGCTTATTTTGATGGCTTTATTTCCCACCATTCTCTTACACGATGGGGCTTTTTACCGTTTCTCCTAATTTAACTTCTGTTTGTCAGACCACTTATGTGGAATTGCTACCACATTGTATCTTGACCCTTTCTCCCACCATGATCGTCCTAAACCTGAATTTGTATCTGTTCTGGGTTTTCCCATGGATTCTGTGAAAACTCTTATAGTAACACCTATTACTTCTCCCATCTATGCAGATTTAAGATCCCCTTCTCTAATTTGCCCAAGACCCAGCATTGGCTTATTTATCATTTTAAACCAATTGGTTAGCATAATTTCTGACATATTCTATATATTCAGAAATTATTTGTTACCTGAATGAATGGCATTGGAGACCTGTTCACTTGAGGCAATTATTCTGAATTTTATTGGTTTGTTTTTCAGAGTTCGTTATCTAGCTAAAGAAAATATAACTCATGACTCTGAGAGCCACACAGTCTCTTTTGTCCAGCCCAATGGTGCCATCTTCGAACCTTCGCTTTCCGTTGGAACAGAGAACGACACTCTGACCGTTCTCAATCTGGCTGTAGCAGTGAGTAGACTAAACAATAAAATTATTTGTTTTGAAATACTCTAGAACCGACTATAGTTAATTTCACGATTAGAACTATCATCAGATACTCTTTATCTTGTCATTTTTATAAAAATATATTCCTATGTCATTATTTTGAATGGAGTTAAGGTCATTTGGAAAGAAGACAAAATCAGAACAACGGAATTGGAAGACCACTTAAAGTATATCACTATGGACTCTGAGAAACAAACTGAGGGTTCTAGAGAGAAGGGGGGGTGGGGAATGGGTTAGCCTGGTGATGCGTGTTAAAGAGGGCACGTTCTGCATGGAGCACCGGGTGTTATATGCAAACAATGAATCATGGAACACTACATCAAAAACTAATGATGTAATGTATGGTGATTAACATAACATAATAAAACAACAACAACAAAAAACTGAATCTCAAAAAAAAAAAAAGTATATCATTAAAAAAAAATAGGGTCTCACTTTAAATGTCTCCTTGTGACCGGCACTGAGGCAGGGAAATGTAATCATCTAGGGAGTAGACAAATTACATTTTTTGTCCTGGCAAGATTGGGTAATAATTTTAAAGATACAGTTAGGTTTTTTTCCCCATTGAACTTAATTCTAGTATTTAATCCATCTATTTGTTAGATACTAAATAGGTACTAAAATTGATGTCTCAAACAGTGGCTTTTTTTTGTAGGCTGCACCCCATCTCTATCCAAATGCATTTGTTCAAGTGGTACTCAATTCACTTATCAAAAAGTCAAAATCTTCTATGTTTCAAAAAAGAACTGTGAGAGAGCTCTTGTGGGGCTATAAGGATCCGTTCTTGAGTTTGGTTCCATATCCTATTACTACGACGGTTGGTGTGTTTTATCCTGTGAGTACTCAAATATGAATGTTGATTTTTTTATACTTTAATTGGATAAATATGGCATTGGCAATTTATAATTTTGTAATTTAGTGTGTTTATATGATTTCTGATCTGGAAATAAATATCCTAATTTTTTTAAAATCTCTCACATGGCTTCAGCTTTCTGGTTGGAAAACTTTATTCATCTAAATTTAACAATTAAATTTAAAATGAAGCTGAGATTTACTTAGGTTTCCATTCTTTGAGAAATACAAAATTGTCTACAATAAGTCGTAAGCCAATAAGGCTTTGAATTCTATTTGTGGTTTGATTTCCCTTCTCAAAAAATCAAGTTTAATGCCATATTTTTATTTGTGTTAAATGGATTCACTTATCATTCCTCCTTCTCCAGACCTCTTGCAAATTTGTTAATATAAATTTAAAAGCCTAAATATGCACACATTGAGACGGATAAATCAGCAACATCCTATTTTAATGCAGTTTGTCATGAAATAGCAGTTTGCAGATTACAGAAAAGGCGAACTCGGCAATGCACTTAACTATAGCTTAAGGTTTTGAATTATAAATAGGACAAGCTAACTGTTGAATTGGAATTTTGACTGTGACTTATTTGGCACTCTCTGTGATATTAGTTAGATTCTCCAATTCATTGTTATTTTAGTTTTAGATAGTGTTTAGGATTGCAAGGCTATAGGTCAATAAATATGAATGCAGAAAGCCGTAAAGGATCAGAGATTCAGTTACTATTTTTTTTAACTCAAAAACTCGTAACTCCTTCCTTGGCTAATTCTGTTTTTAATTTTGTAGGTCTAATTTTTAGTATCTACTTATTAAAGATCATAACATTTAGAAAGAAAAAAAAAAAGACCGTAACATTTGGAATACCTCTGGAAGTCTGTCCTTGTTCTCCTATTTATAGAAGTATTTTTTAATATCCCCTCACCTCAATATAATAGGAGTAGTGATCAAAACTGCCTACTGGCTTAGTTAGGACAAAGAGCACTAGAGTTTGGATCATGTCAACTTCTGATACTGGCTTTTCTTCCTTTGTCTCAACCTTGGGCACTTATTTCTAAGTGCTTTTTATAGTCTGTCTTTTTAAAATGTTCAAGACCAATACTTTTAAAATTTCATTGCATATATATTTCCAACCATATAATTATGAACCACCAGGATCTGAAAAACACAAACGCGAGTTACCTATTTTATAACTTGGAACATATGGCTTGTCCTAGAAGTAATTTCTTCTTGTACCTATCTTTTCAGTACAACAACACTGCAGATGGAGTTTATACGGTTTTCAGTGGGAAAGACAACATAAGCCAAGTTGCCATAATTGACACTTACAAAGGTAAAAGGTGAGTGTCCAGATAAAGTGTGTGCACTCTGAAGCAGGCCCGGTATTGGTTTAACAACTGGTAAGGCCCAGGCGCCAACCGTGGTCCAGATCTGCCTGGATCTCAGCCCTGGACAGTCTTGTTCTGCCAGGTGTTAACACTTTAGTTGTGACAGCTGGTCCCACCTAGTGCATAGCTGCTGAATATCAGCCCCACTGGAGAATTTGGTTTACCTTCATGCACAGGTTCTCTTACATAAAGAAATCCGAAGGGACTATTTCCATCTCTGCTGCATGCCCAGCACTGCAGGACGTTCCTACAGTTACGTGACCACAAAGGAAAGGAACAAAATCGATACATCAGCTGATCAACTAGCAGCTAGAAAACATAACTTGCTGGGTGTGTTGTACTTTTGTTATGAAGCCTATCAAATAAAAATTGCTCATTTCACGGCATGACGGCATGTGTCTATAAAGATGAAAACTTAATGAATCCAGGCAAATGTTTTGAAATAATTTTCTATATTGACAAACCAGCATTTTTAAACCTTTATCAGTGCAAAAATGGAATTAGTACTTCACGTACGGTTCTAAAATGGGCATATTAAACTTGCAAATAAAGACTGTGCCTCCTTTGAAGTAGTAATAGAATGAGATAGGTTCATATAGTCATGATTTGCTTTTTTTCCCTACCTCCTGACTATTCATTCATCTGGAGTATACATAATAATCCTATGTGTAAAAAATAGGAAGAATCCTAATTTTCTAATCGAAGTTAATAAGTGTGCTTTAGATCAGTTATTTCCTGGTAAATAATACAATAGTCAAAATTGAAAGAGATGAAATGTTTTTATTAATATAAGTAACCACTGCCTCATACTGAGTCCCTATTTAAAAATTGCATATAGCCCTTACACATTCACTAAGGTGGTACTTCTACAGATTCCACAGACTCTACATCTTTCTATAGAAAAGTCTAGCGGAAGAAAACAAACTCGTCTTAATGCTTATTTCAGGGGAAATAGCATCACTGTACATTGAAGAACATGAGCATATCTGCCATTTCAATATTACAGAGACATTTTGAGGAGAGATGCTAAGTGTTTCTAATCAGAGTGAGAATTCCACATCATTTTGAGATTATGACAAGATCCATTTACCTGATGAGGGCAAGACTGAGCATGATTGCCAAGCTTATTCTGTTGAAAAAAAGAAGCAACAGTTTGCCTTGACATGTCACTGGATGATATGTTAACGGTGGGAAAAAGACAGGTTTTCCATCACCAAAAAGTGGCTGAGGATACAGAGAAACCATCACTACTATTGTTTGTATTGCTTCCAGATATATATACATGTATCTTAGATACCAGAGTAGAAATTAATCAACTCTATCCTACTTGAATGCCAGTCTCTGCAAGCATTAAAAGGGAGAAAAGTATAAATTGATGATCTGCATGTTTCCAGTCTCTTCTCTTCAATATCTGCTTTTTTCTCTTCAACATCTGCTTTTCTTTTCTTCTCCCTCAGACTGAGCTTACATCCGTTAACCACTTATTTTTCTATTTATTTTGAACACTCAACATACTACCAAGTGGTCCATTTCTCCCAATGGGGGAAAAAAAATTCTCCCCTAGGTAGAGATCTAAATTTCTGATGAGTTTCTTCATTTTCTTTTTTTCAGAAATGTGCTCTATTCTGTTGTTTTGAATTAACATTTGGCAATTTTTGTTATATAATCTGGCCACTTAATGGTATTGGGCCCTTAATTGATCTCAATAAGATGGAATCTTCAGGGCGCCTGGGTGGCTCAGTTGGTTAAACGACTGCCTTTGGCTCAGGTCATGATCCTGGAGTCCCTGGATCGAGTCCCGCATCAGGCTCCCTGTTCGGCGGGGAGCCTGCTTCTCCCTCTGACCCTCCCCACTCTCATGTGCTCTCTCTCATTCTCTCTCTCTCAAATAAATAAATAAAATCTTAAAAAAAAAAGATGGAACCTTCAAACAAAACATGGGCTCAGTGATTTGGAACATTTCTTCAACTTAGCATTTGTCACACATCTAATCTTTATTATTTTAGCGGAAGTTCTGAGTCATGATAGATAAAGTAACGTGAGAAAGGTGCTCTAGAAAAGAGAATGTTTGTTCATTTCCTTTCTTTTTATTCCTCAGGAATCTCACCTATTGGCCAAGTTATTGTGACATGATTAATGGTACAGGTAAGGGCATTTGTTTCGTGGTAATAATCACAATGAACCCTCCCTCTCTCGCACAAATTCCACCACTGTACCTACAGTGTTCTGAAAGTTAAGGGTAGGCACTAACCTATCTGTATAGCTCTGCAACAAAATTCAGGATCTCTATTGTTCCATAGGCTTAGCAAATGTTTGTCTAGTGTGATGGGATTTCTGAAGATTATGCTTGAGGATTAGTCTTTCCTGCATGACTAGGGAAACATTTGTTATCTAAAAGCTCGACTTCATGAACTACCTTCATGGCAACAGAAGTAAAGGGTTAAAAAAGAAATAAAAACCTAGAGAAGTAGTTACTATTCACATGTTTTATAAATAATATACAGATAATTTAAAATTGACAGAATTTGAAACTAATACATTATATGTTAAAAAAAAAAAGAAGATAGCAGGAGGGGAAGAATGAAGCGGGGGAATCGGAGGGGGAGACGAACCATGAGAGACTATGGACTCTGAGAAACAGACTGAGGGTTCTAGAGGGGAGGGCGGTGGGGGGATGGGTTAGCCTGGTGATGGGTATTAAAGAGGGCACGTACTTCATGGAGCACTGGGTGTTATGCACAAACAACGAATCATGGAACACTACATCAAAACTAATGATGTAATGATGTAATGTATGGTGACTAACATAATAAAGTTTTTTAAAAAATGAAGGTACTTACAAAACGTAAAACATACTTCCAAGTGGGATTTCAAGCTGAGGTAGAATCCATGAAGTTGCAAGACAGAGCTGTCTCTTTTGAATAAGGTGGTCAGAGTGAAAGAAAAAAGAACAAAAACTTAAGGTTAGAGGTCTACTAACCATGAAAAACGGGTGCAAAAATGACCATTCTGAATTAGAAGTGGGGGAAAAAAAAGTAGTATGAACTGAGATTTTGCAGCAGGCTTAGGTCTGGCTGCTCACTGTCCTTGAAGAAAAGCAAAAGCAAAGCACAGGTAGACCTATTAGTTTAAGAATTAAGGCTTTAAAAAGCAAATGGGATTCGAATACCATGAGGTAATTAAAACCTGAGATGAGGAGAACTCTCAGCAATGCAGAAGCAGAGAACAAGCATGAGGTTTCCGAAGTTGGTGAGGTGGTACCCTGTGGGAAAACAATATACTAAAGAGGAAGACAGTTAAATACAAAGTTATGTAAAGGGTACAGAATAAAAAGGAAACAGGGAATATTTACTTTTCCAAAGGTATTGTTGAGTTTCATACATCTATTTAATTTTGTTACCACTGTCTTATAGAAAAAGAACAGCAAAAACCTTGTTGAGTTTGCTTTGTACCAAATTTCAAGCCCTAAGTAAAGCATTTCAGCAAATAAATTGCCAAGTGTCCTAATGCTACTCACTCCCGTAATTACATAAGCATAATATTTCAGACCTTAGATACAGAGAAATATATTGTACTGCTCCTAAATAGTAAAGGATTCTTTATGGATTTAAGAAAAAAAAATTTTAAAATTCTGTCCAAAGGTAAGTTTTAAAAGGAGAGGTAAAGGATTCATTAATCATAAAATGATAAATACATGAGCATCAGTATTTATAAATTTAGGCATAAATTTAAAGGTATCTAAGAAGAAAATAGGAAAACAAAGTAGACTTAGAGGTGGTTTGGACAGGGCAGGGGACTCTGATGTGATCTCTGTGAGGGATTCTTTGTTTATGGCACTGGGGAAAAATGACCAACAAAACAGAAAAGGTCATGATTTAAAACCTATACCTTCTACAGTAAGAAGAGACATAAAATGAAAATACTGATATACATTTGAACTTTAAAAAAAAAAGTCAGCAATCTTGTAAGTTATTTCCCTGGTAATTGGGAATAATTATGGCATATTCTTCAATGATATATCAGATAATGAGTCTTAAAGCTTTCAAATGTATTCTTTTCCTTTAATGGTTATGGTGTTGGGAAAGCAGCTGTAGACAAGGTCCATTGAGTGACCTGTCTGGGGAGTTCAAGCCAACCTTGAAGATCTAGTACTCTCAATGCCAGAATCAAGTTCACTGTGATCTTCTATTATATTTCACTCATCACAAGAGTATAAGTGAAATGTAACAAGATCACAAGGTTGAGACATTTAACCAGAAAAAGAACCCAGAATGCATAATTAAAGGATGGGTCTTTCTGTTTTCAACAAACACATTCAATGGTATGGCTCATTTTAGTGATACTAACTGGAGAAGCAAATGCAGGAGTTATTTAGTCATTTCTTCATATATCCAGTGTGTGATGGATATGTTTTCCAAGCATTTGGAGGAAAGTCTGGGTAGTGAGAGAATTTTAATAAGTGATTTTTAAAATATTAATCAGTCATTAGGACAAATTAATCAGTCTCTAAAATAAGAACAATCGGAGGGGGAGAGAAACCATGAGAGACTATGGACTCTGAGAAACAAACTGAGGGTTCTAGAGGGGAGGGCGGTGGGGGGATGGGTAAGCCTGGTGATGGGTATTAAAGAGGGCACATTCTGCATGGAGCACTGGATGTTATAGGCAAACAATGAATCACGGAACATTACATCAAAAAACTAATGATGTATGGTGATTAACACAATAAAAAATTAAAAAAAAAAAAAAACGTAAATCTAACAGAAGTCCTAAGGGAACTTCATAGTAAGAAACTTCATAGTAAGAAAAGTATCACCTACTGATGGGGTGGGGGATTTCAAAAACAAATATTATCACAATTTTAACATGTGATTTTGCCATTATTTTTGTAACTTCCATTTATTTTTAAGGAGTGGGAAGATTTAACATGAAATTAAATACCAATGAGTATATATATAGTATACGGACTTATTGAATAGGATAACTGTTAGGCACATGCTGATACTATGGAAAGAAATTAAGAAAAGTGTGCTTAATGGAATTATGAATTGAAATGTGCTGTAAATATAAAATGCACATTGGATTTTGTTAATTTTTATATCGATTACATGTTGAAATGATGGCATTTGAGATGTATTGGGTTAAATCAAATACACCCGTTTCTTCTTACTTTCTAAAAAAATGTGGCTACTAAAGAATTTAAAAATTACATATACAGTTTGCCCTATATTTCTATTGATCCTACTGGCACAGAGATTTCTAGATTTTTTCTAGGATACACGTTACATCTAATCCCTTGTCACTGGCTTGATTTTTAAACAGATGCAGCCTCATTTCCACCTTTTGTTGAGAAGACGCGAGTATTGCGTTTCTTTTCCTCTGACATTTGCAGGTAAGACCAAGACAACAATGTAGTTCTGGGAGTCAGAATTTTTTCCCCCAAGTGACAAAACACAGACCTAAAGCTCATACTTAATAATGATGTTATCTGAGGGGAAAAAAGTACACATAGGGAAATTTTTCTTGATTTATTCAGAATAAATACGATACGGTATTCATGATGTGCTTAATAACTTTTATAAAAATTGAAGGTTGCAGAAGGATCAGATACATTATACAAATTATTTTTTCTCATTTTTAAGTAAGACCTATTTTTCCTTATTATTATTTTTTTTACTACACTAGACTATTTTCAATAACAGTCATGTCTAGAAGGGCATGCCCATCTTTCTAATGATGTCCCGAGAAGAGGATGCCATTAACACAGAACTATGTTCATGAGCTCTTGTACTACAGCCTCTTAAAATTGATGGCACCCAGCAGATATCATACAAGCATTAGAGCCCACATCAGTCCACTTGAGTCCTAGCCCTGTTCCTGAAGATGAGATTATGGGCAAACCTTTGAAATATCTCAATATTTTCCTTACCTGTAAAATTGAAGAGAGCAGTGTTTCTTTACTTAGGGTTGTGTGGGGATTAGAATATGTATTGAGCCCAGCACATTGCCTAGGTATTGGTGAGTACTCAGTAAATGATGCGGGCACTCAGTAAATAATGATATATATATCCAGAAATTGGATATATATATATCAATCAAGAACTCACATGCACATGCCCCAGTGAGTACTTGGCCTTTTGCTCCAGGATTAAGTTCTGAAAGAAAGAAATTTTCATTGTATTTCATTTAAAGTGGGTACAAATAAAAGATTTGAGGGAAGTCATATGAATACTTGATCTATCAAGGAAATTAACTATGAGAAATGTCTTCAGTATAAATTCCCATGGTAGTTCACAAGCAAAAATTGCTCTTGGAAACTTTTGAGAGTAAAGGTAAAAATAGTTCCTACTCAGGTATTATGTCCTGGCATGCCTTGAAATTTCACAAGAATTTTTTTTTCCTGTGAATTAAATGAGAATTTAAAATTCTAACAAGAGTATCCAATCCAATTTTTCTAAGTTAAAGCAAGAATATAAATCTAAAAATAAGAGAAAAAAAAAATCTCCAGACTGTAGTTCAGTTTCCTGGAATAAAGCACTTTCCTATCTGTGTTTAGGTCCATCTATGCTGTGTTTGGAGCCGAAATTAATCTGAAAGGAATCCCTGTCTATAGATTTGTTCTTCCATCCATGGCCTTTGCATCTCCACTTCAAAATCCAGATAACCATTGTTTCTGCACAGAAAAAGTTATCTCAAATAATTGTACATCATATGGTGTGCTAGACATTGGCAAATGCAAAGAAGGTGAGTAAATGTTCTCAGTATCACAGTCCATGATACAATTTGCAGTATTCTTTACCCAAGATTCCTTTCCACCAAAAATTTAAAATCTAAACAAGAAAGCAATAAGGCCAGGAAGTAAGTGTGGTGGTAGAAAAGCATTATTTTGATTTTGCTTTGTTTTTCAGGTCCCAATTGTGTTCCAGTGTTATGAAACTTAGTTATTATTAGGTAAAACCATACTGATATTTTCCCTGCTACTTTGGAAAATATCTGTTTAGGTTCTCAGCCCATTTTTTTAAACGGGTTATGTGGTGTTTTTGTATTTTTTTGAGCTCTATGAATTCATTGTATATTTTTTATATTAAGTACCGATTGGATGTTGTTTTGTAACCATTCCTGTGCTCCTTTCAGATATCTGGTAAGAGAAAAAATAACTCCTAGACTACTTTGAGCATCTCAACTTACCCATCTTCATTTTTCTTCCCTAGAAATTGGTTAATAAAAATATGTTTTCAGTGTGTCTTTGAAACAAGAATTGACTTAAATACAACTTGGAGTCTCTCTTATTTAGCTCACTTCCTTCATATTGGGATGAATGTGAATGAGGAAAAGAAACCTCTTAATTCTCAGTTCACAGATATAGTACTGGCTGAAACATAAACATAATGGTTGAAATGTTGTGCTCAGCAACTCAACTTTACATATTGACCATTAACACCTAAGGAAGAACAATAGACACTAGACATTAACTGACTAGGATGATGCAGAGATTTGTATTTTATTTTTGTACAGTAGTGATCAGGTCATATAATTTCTTCCCCAGTCAGTGTTCAAGCCCAGCTATGCCTTTTTTTTTATTTAAAGAGTTTTATTTTCAAGGAAATATTTTCTGAGTGGTATGTGAAATGAGGAAAATGATTTATCCCCAATTATTTCTTAAAACTTGTTTTCAGGAAAACCTGTGTACATTTCACTTCCTCATTTTCTACATGCAAGTCCTGATATTGGAGAACCTATTGAAGGCTTAAGTCCAAATGAAGACGAACATAGCACATACTTAGACGTTGAACCTGTAAGCAAATATATTATTGATCTGATTTGTTTCATTAAATTGAAAAAATAAATTCTCTCCTTTTTGTTAATCACATTGAATCACAATCTTTATTTCAGTGAAAATTACATTGATTTCTCTCTATTGTTTATGAAATATCAAGGTCATTAAACTTTAGTTTTTCAGCTTATGGAACTTTATAGGCCTTTTCAATGGTTCATAAGTCAGGAATATCAATGATGGGAATGAGTCTAATTGGCTTAAAACAATATGTATAAAAGAAGCATAAAACAGCAATTTATGGGGCACCCAGGTGGCTCAGCCCTTTAAGCCTCGGAATCTTGGTTTCAGCTCAGGTTATAATTTCATGGGTCCAGAGTTCAAGCCTGCCTCGGTGCTCAGTGGGGAGTCTGCTTGAAGATTCTCCCCCTCTGCCCCTCTCTCTACTCACACCCTCTCTCTCTTTTTCTCTGAAGTGTAAATATCGCTTGCCTGAAGAGATACTGCGTATTATGAGGAATTAAAAGATTTTATGGATATATGTGATTTTGGGGCAATATCTATTATACTTAGTGTCAAGAAAAATCAAAAATTCCTATAACTCAACAGTTTAAAGTTTTAAATTATTTTAATATTTTCCTCTTCAAAAGTTAAATGAAATAGCAAAATTTTAGTGGTTGTGTGTCAGTTTAAATAATGATAGAACTAGTATTATAATTAAACTGATGATACATCAATTCTGAGTGAATATACATTTGACGATGCATAGTTCAGGAATCTACATGAGCTCAGCATTGCAGTATTTTGTTAATTACCCAAAACCAATTTCTGTAGATATCACAAATCTAACTAAAACCCTGATATTTGGTTGGGCAAAGAGATTGTGAGCGCGAGTACATGCATACATATGCATACCTGCATGTACACATGTAATTATAGTTATATGTCAATTTCGCAAGTTTCAAGTAGTACAGTTTCATCTTAAATTCTATATAACAATAAAATTTTGGGATTTTTTTTTTTAAAGTTAGTAACTAGTTTGTTCTCTTTTTAGATAACTGGATTCACTTTAAGATTTGCAAAACGGCTGCAAATCAACATATTGGTCAAGCCAGCAAAAAAAATTGAGTGAGTCTCTTGAACAAGTTTAATGGTTACCTGATTTTTAGTATTTTCTTATAAGAACGTGAGTTAGTCTATTACAGTAAGTGGAAAGAATAAATTTGAACTTCTCTTTGGCTTAAGGTCATTAACTAATCATTAAATGCTTATAATTTTTGTAACAGAATTGTATCTAGTGTTTATTGAAATGATAATTACACATATTTGAGAATGTTTTGAGTATTTGGTGGTATCATTTTGTTAGCTGTCCAAATATTTCTATGACCAGTTTCTGGAATTCCTATTTTACTTTCCTGGGTAGAATTTGAGGAAAGGGAAAATCTGTGCTTAGAAAAAGTCAGTCTAATTAGAAATCAGTATTAGATTTGTAAGAGTGAAAGGTGTCTGAAAAACAGTCACATTAACATTTAAATGATTACAGGGAACAAAAGTCAAGGAACTTAACCAAGTTGCTTCTGAACATATATTTACACTAGTACTTACTGAAATTTCTGTTGTATATGTTAATATATTAATATGTATTTTCATAATTACTTTTAATGTATATTACAGGGCATTAAAGGGTCTGAAGCGAAACTATTTTGTGCCTATTCTTTGGCTTAATGAGGTTAGTATATATTTTTTTTAGTCTCTCAGTCATTAAAAGCAGTAAACTTCCATGTATATAAAAAAAGCTTTTGGTGTCTCAAAACTGAAAATGTATGTATAGTATTTGAAGTTGTATATGTTTTCATTGCCTATATAGGTGAGTATATATATTATACCTATTTGAGAAAACCCAAGCACACATAAATATCAAGTTTGTGTTAATTTTCAGTGTTTTTCTTTTAGAAAGTCAAAGCACTATCATTTTTGATTATTTTCAAAATGTAGTGCTTGTCTTAGGAAAGAGTCAGATGTACATGTAACTCCAAATGACTTGGGGAATATGACAGTGCTGCTAAGTCAACCAATCTTATAAAGACCTGGTTGGAGTAGGTGTAGGCAGTCTATCCTATTGCCTGATGAGATATTTGTAGTATAAACCATGGAGTTAATTAGCCCCAGAATTAGGAAATGCAGTACATAAAACCTGAGAGGGATTGAAACTGTTGACCCTTGCCACTTCCCTCTGTCAATAGGAAACATCTGTTAGAAAATTGTGGCCTTAGTATGTTCAATAGTGCTATTTAACATGTTCAAAGGGAGGGGGATTATATCTCACTAAGTATTCTTCCTTGGCATTTATTGCCTTCTTTGACATGCAAAGTGAATTCTATTGGCTTGTCTTCAAGATACAGATGACTAATACCTATGCAAGTGTTTGGAGAAAAGAGTGATATGTAAGTGGAAGGTTGTAAGTGTTTTGCTGCACTAATCTACTCAAATAATGCTAATTATTCATCTGATTACAGACTGGTACCATTGGTGATGGGAAGGCAGAAAAGTTCAGAAAACAAGTGACTGGAAAAATAAACCTCCTTGGTCTGGTAGAAATTATCCTACTCAGTGTTGGTGTGGTGATGTTTGTTGCTTTTATGATTTCATACTGTGCATGCAGATCAAAGAAAGTGAAATAAGTAAGTATATATCAAAAATTATATATTGCTTCAGTAACATTAGTTTACATATTACTTGTTTTCGTTTTACCAAAGAGGGGTTATAAATTAGGCTGCAAACATTTCTAGACTTGTCTAGCCTACTACTATCATTTTTACTATATCCTCCAAGTTTTGAGATGTCTAAATTAAAACAAATGCAGATTGAACAAGTAAATGTGGCCTATCTACATTACATCTTAAGTTCTAGAAGGAATGAAATAAAAAATTATCACCTTTGAAAAGTTAGTATGAATATAGCTTTATTCTGACTTTTCATTTCTTGATTTCTTGCTAATTATAAAAGTCACAAGTCATTAATATATCATTGCCTAGAGAATGTTCTGCAAGATTGAAATTCTTAAGGGGAAAAATAAAATGATAAAAACTAAAAACTCATTACGAAAAAATAGAAATAGAAGAAAAATATGCTATTAAAAAACACTGAAGTAAAATGAATAAAACATGTTAAAATAGAAACAGAATTGCTGCATATAGACAGCTGGTCTAAAGTTAGGGTGTGCACCCTAGATGTTTACTGTGGAAACCCCAATGTATGATTAAAATGCATGCTTTGAATTTGAATATAACAGTACAAGAGAAAGGAAAATAGTGTTCAACACAGCAGAACTAAATTACTCCGTTTGGAGGAAAAATCTGTTAAATGTGGGCAAGATTTGAGTTTTGGAAAAATTGTAGAGGTAGTTCAGACCTCTGTGTTCTAGATATTAGTGCCCATGCCCCCTTGTTCATAAATAGGAATGAAAGCCTGACCCTATCTTCCCTAAACTGAAGTCTTTAATCATCATGGGTGGCATTGGTGTGGCCTGTAGGGGAGAATTTTTCCATTTCCCCAAATAGTTCTTCCACTTCCCCACATGTTTCCACCAGCCTTTCTTCCCAAGCACTTCAAAACAAAAGCAACAAAATACAACCTAAATAAAAGCAATATGCTCACTTTGACAATCACAACTTCAAAACAAGTCTTATTACATTACTTCAAATCAGACTGCTGACCCTAAGCTGTCTTATATAGAAATTCTGGAGTTGCCACCAATAACTACGGAGCTTTTACTTTGTGCCAAGATTATGCTAAACAGTTTTCATGGATTATCACAATTAATCCCTAATAAAATTTCATGAGTTTCCAATAGTCACAGAATCTTTAGCATTCATTCTAACTTCTGAAGACATTCCAGAAAATTATAACAGTGCAGAATTGTTCATTTTTAAAATGTGAATCAAATTGTTAAATGATACAGTGGAATTTTCAGTCCAATATTTTTGTGTGAGATTCACAACTTGTGTCTAAAGAAGCAGCCGAATCTTTTTCTGATCACTTCAGTCACTATTTACTCACTAGGAAGTAGACCAGACGACTCTGCCTACAATCTATTTGGACAGAATATTCAAAATGATAACCTAACACATTCACATTAAAATAAAGGACATATTGCATCACTTTAAAACCTATCAGCACAGTAAAAAATAAGTTGTGATTAGACAAAGATATTCATATGACAATTTACATAAAAGATTATCCACTAAAAAGCCAAATTACCGCAAAAAAACTTGTTCTAGTGGGAAGGCATACTTTTCAAAAAGTATAATTTTGTTCCTGTATTCTCTAGTACAATTACATGATAAATTTCATCAGCGCTTAATAAGCCCTGAATGTCAAATTTCTTCAGTCCATACATGACTAAAAGTGAAAGCTTCCCAGAGTGTCTTTGTCAGCAAGTATGTTAGTTTTGCTTGAACATGACTGTTGTTACTGCTTTTTTAAAACTATTTCTTTGTAAGAGAAGAAAATTTTTCTTTGCAGATTACTAGTTCTAGAAAAATCACGGAAGATGGAAATTTCCTTAAGCATCAGTTTTGAATATTATAAAAATTATGTCTTTGGGTAGATTTGAAAACAGTTGAAAAAATAAGATAGATGTATAAGAGGGAATAAAGATGGTGGAGCTAATCTGTGGTTTTACTCAATGGATCACAGATTAAGCCAATAGTTCTTTCAAAAGAAATAGTGTATACACCTCTCAATGAAAGATGGCCTGAAGGGACAGCAACAAGTGGTTTAATTAGCTACCACTCTTTATCTGGCTAATTCTTGAGAGTCAGAAAGTAGCCTTCCATGATTGGGAATACGTATAGCCTTATCCATAACGTCCATCTGAGAACTTCTGTCATTTGAAAAATTAGGCTAAATAATAGAAAGTATGATATCTTGCCTATATAGACCATAAGTATTACCTGTATTATTTTTCCACTGCTTTCTGGTAAGTAGTAACATTTCTATTTTTCAGGCCGTGAATGAGTTTTTACCTTTCTGTACCAGCTACGTCAGGACCTTTGTTACTATTGGCCTACAAAATGAAGATTTAATATGCTTTTTACAAAACACACCTAATCTTCTGGTCAAAGAAATGGTGATGTTTTTCTTTCTTTCTTTTTTTTTTTTTTTGCACTAAGCAGCACATTTCTAAAGGATTTTAAGATGTTGGTAAAATCCACACTTTGAACACAAAACTGGAATCTTTTAAAATTCATCATGTGCACAATCGAATTGATTTCAGTTTCTGTAGGCCTGGCTCAGACATGAACCAACTGTTCTTATTGGGTACTGATTCACTAACCGGTTCCCTGGTGGCAAATTCAGCAGAGTGGACATTCTCAACAAAACTTGAACCCTGAACTCCTGTCTTCTCTGTCGAGGGAAAAACATCAGTGTCCCTGTTCAGTTGCAATAGACCGACCCCAGGGCTGTCAGTACATCACAGTTCATGAGCACCGACTCTTTTGAAAGACCTTTAAGAATGGAAAGTAAAATTATATACTACTCAAGGTTCTCTTTCTGTGGAATCCTTTGCACAGCAACAGCAGGCGTTGTAACCATTTCCTTACTGTATAACGATATATTTTGTCACTGATTATGCAAATGGACGTCCTTTTTAGCACATTTTGGCTCTTCGTGTTTAAGGACCTTATCATCTTCCACGTTCCGCAGCTCTTCTGGCAGTATGAATAGATTGTGACCTTTCTACTCTGTTACATAGAACTTACGCTTGGCACCTTCAGAATGCTGTGCTAGGTATTAAAAGATGTAAATGATAATAAAGGAATTATTGTATGAAAGATTATCAAGAATAGAATATGTGTTAACGGTTATATGTAATAGCTCTTGCTTTCACAGTCACCTCAGAATGGTCTCAACCATTAAAATATGTTCTTCAAATTCCTGTGCTTTGCCTGGTTCTTGCCATGTCACAACACATTTACCCTAGTTTTCTGTAAGAAGTATTCTATCTGAATCTCTATGTTCTTCCGGCATATGCTTTCTGAATTCAATCATGACCACTTTCTCCTAGGCTAAGTTTTTAAGCCCATATGGGGAAAAGCAAAAAAGATACTTAGTTTCATCCTTTACAGTAGCAGAACTTCAGTCTAGAGCTTAAGGATTTTTCCTTTTTATTAGGAAACATACTGTTAGTGATCCTTCTTTCTTTAGCAAGGGTTCACTTATTGCAGAGAGCACTAGTCCTACTAAAAAGCTTCTCACAGAAAGGGAAAATGGGCCACATTCTGTCTTGTGTTTTATACAGGGTGGCTTATAGGACAAAGTAGTAGTAACTGGTTTGGATACTAAAATTAATTAAAAATAACTTGTTTTCCTCACATTACCTTCCAGGGCAAATATTGAAAACCCTAAAGACACCACCAGTTCAGAGGGATCTTGAGAAAAATCTCAAAAATGTACTGATTTCTTTACATTTAGTTGAGGGGTGGTGGGGGGGGTGGGAGGTATCCCTATAAGATATTGAGATTCTAGACATCTGATACTTAAAAGTTGACATGGTGATCTAAGAGATATATGAAGGAAATTTAATTCTTGAGCTAAGTGGGACTGAAGAATTGGATGAAAAACATATATATCCACCTCACACAAGATCTATGTATCCAAGAAATGATTTAGACTTTAAAATCTTCATACAGAAAATCATCTCACAACATTTAGGTATCAGGAAAAAGATTTGCACTTATGTGTCTTTAGTATTGTTTAACTAAATGCATATTCTCATCTATCACATTACTCAACATTTTCTTTAAATTTGATAAAATATGTACAAGAGGAAAGACAAGACATATGCAAAGGTAAGTAAGTTATATTAAAAATACCCTGTAGCAAAGACAATACTTTCTTTAAATAGATTTTTTAATAAGAAAATGAGTTTGGATGTGTGTGTGCATGCTCATGTGTGCTAGGATGGAAGTGGGGCATTTTTGGGAATGTACCAAATGTGTGACTTGTATGTATTCAAGAAGGGAAAATGTTTGAATACCTATAACTGTGCATTGGTAAATCTGTATGCTTTATTCCACAGAAAAACTACACCATTTGGTAGAGAGGCACATTTTCATTCCAAACTGTCTTAACTACCACACAAACTGTAGTTGTTGTTCACACCTTAAGTTTGAAAATGTATAGCATCTGCGAAGGGGTTAACATAAGTTAAAGAATCTACAACATCTCAATGGGTTAATGCTTATTGTTGCTGACAAGTGCATAAAGAAAAAAAATCTGTATAGCTTTTGATTCTCAGGAACAGAGGTAAAGGGGCTATCATTTCAGGAAAAAAAAATGAGGCTACAGACAAATTGGTAACCCTGAAAATTCACTGTGAAAGTACTAGATACTGGTGTTGGATTTGTGCATTTGCAATAATCTGTCAATCTTTTAACCCATTATCAGTGACCCACACAACATTTATATCTATAACTGAAGTAGAGGCAGAGGGAGAGCTTAAAGATGACCTCCATTAGTACGTTCCTTGAGAACACCTCCATAGGCTCTTGGATGTGTGCCAAACCTAAAGCCTGTCCCTCAGGCCAAAGCTCCTGGACAAGCAAATTGGCCTCTTAGATGAATTGGATTTTGTTTCAGTCTGTCGTCTGTGCAATGCTCTGGGAGTGGTAATCTGTCAAGGACCATCTCCCGATTGTTTTGGCCCTATGGGATCCAGGAACATAAGCTCCCCTGGACACCAGAGCCAGGTAATCAAAGGGTGTTTCCTGGGCAGCAGCTGCAGAAATCAGGGCACCAGATGTGTGTAAAAGCTCCCCTCTGGGAGCTTCTGGCACTCAGGAGCATGGCAAGGAGCTTGAAATTGGTGCCTATTGGCTGGAGCAAGGCAGACAGCACAAAGATGGCATCCGCCAGTTTCTGTCCCTAGAGAGTATCTTAGCAGGCCACTAGAACTATGTTAAAATTCATCTGGAGATTTGGTGACTGCTGCCCAGGGGACACAGAGTACCTGGCCTTAGTGGCCAGCAGGGCATACATTTGCAGTTCCACAAGACTGTATATATTTTCATACTTTAAAAGCTGCTGCCTGAGGGTCTCTCAGACCTCCTCAAAGAGGAGGAAACTCTTTCAAGACTATTTCGTCTAATACATAGAAACTACCACAGAGTCAAATAAAATGAAGAAACAAAAGAATATATTCCAAATTAAAAAAATAGTAAAACTTCAGAAAAAAAAACCTGAATAAAATGTAGATAATTTACCTAATACAGTTCAAAGAAATTGTCATCAACATACTCAAAAGACCCAGAAGAAGAATGGATGAACATCGTGAACTTCAACAAACAGAAGATATAAGTATCAAACAGATGTTACAGAGCTGAAGAATCAATAACTTCACCAAAAGTACATGAGAGGGGTTCAGCAGAAGACTAGACAACACGATGAAACAGAAGAAAGGATCAATGAATTCCAAGACATGGCAGAGGAACTCACCCAATCAGAACAGCAAAAAGAAAAAAAAAAAATGAAAAAATGTGACGATAGCTTAAAGGACTTAAGGGACAACATCCAGTAGGCTAACATTTGTATTAAGGGGGGCTCAGAGGAAAGGAGAGAGAGAAAGGGACTGAAAACTTCTTTAAAGAAATAAAGGTTTAAAACTTCCCTAACCTACAGAAGAAAATAGACATCCTGATCCAGGAAGCCCATAAAATTCCAAATAAGATGAACCCAAGGAAAGCCTCACTGAGACACATTACAGTTAAACGTTAAAAAGTTTAAGACAAGGAGAGAACCTTAAAAGCAGAAAGAAAAAAACTACTTGTTACACACAAGGGGTTATCAGAATTTTCAGCAGAAACTTTACAGGCCAATATATTGGAAATGTTCAAAGAAAAAAAAAAATCCCAACCAAGAACACTCTACCCAAAAGCAAAATCATTCAGAGAAGATACAGAATTTTCCAGACAAATAAAAAAGCTAAAGGAGTTCATCACCACTAAACTGGCCTTAATGAAAAATTCGAGAGGGAGTTCTTTAAAATGAAAAGAAAATATATAAAGTATAAATCATATAGATATACATAAATATATAGTAAAGGTAATGGAATAATCACTACTAAAGCTAGTATAAAGATAGCAGTAAAAATAACTATAATAACTAATAAGGGGCACACAAGATTCAAAAAATTTAAAATGTGATGGCAAAAAACAAAAATGTGGAGCTTTAAAAATGCATTCAAACTTAAGTTCTTATCAACTTAAACTGTTATAAATATAAGTTTTTCTATGTAAGCATCAGGATAACCACAAAAACCTCTAGTAGATACAAAAAAAAAATAAAGAGTAAGAAATCTTTTTTATTTTATCATCTTATGTTAATCACCATACATTACATCATTAGTTTTTGATGTAGTGTTCCATGATTCATTGTTTGCGTATAATACCCAGTGCTCCATTCAGTATGTGCCCTAGAAATCTAAACATACCGTTCTGAAAGTTATCAATTCACAATGGAAGAAGGCAAGAGAAGGAGAAAGATATAGAGAACTACAAAATAGCCAGAAAACAAGGAAGAAAATGGCAAAAGTACATACCTATCAGTAAGTACTTCAAATGTAAATGGAATAAATTTTATTATCATAAGACGTAGTGAATGAGTGGATTTAATAAAGGAAAACAAGACCCAGATGCAGGCTGCCTATGAAAAATTCACTTCAAGCATAAGGACACACATAGACTAAAAATGAAGGGATTTAAAAGGATATTTCATGCAAATGGAAACCAAAAGAAAGCTGAAGTAGCTATACTTATAATAAAATAGACTTTAAGATGAAGATTGTAATAAATGACAAAGGACATTATATGATAAAGGGGTCAATCCAACAAAAGGATATAACATTTGTAAGTATTTATGCACCCAATATAAGAACATCTAAAAATATAAAGCAAACTTTAACAGACTTAAAGAGGGAAAGAGACACCAATATAATAAAGTAGGGGACTTTAAAACTCCATTTGCATCAATGAATAGATCATCCCAACAGAAAATCAATAAGGAAACATTGGCCTTAAACAACATGTTAGAACAGATGGACTTAGCTGATATATACAGAACATTCCATCCAGAAGAAACACAATACACATCCTTCTCAAGTGCACATGGAACATTCTCTAGGATAGATCATATGTTAAGCCACAAAACAAGTCTTAATAAATTTAAAAGATTGAAATCATATCAATATCTTCTCTGACCACAATGGTATAAAACCAGAAATCAGTTATAAGAAGGAAAGTAGAAAATTTACAAATATGTGGAGATTAAACAACATACCACTGAATAACCCATGGGTCAAAGAAGAAATCAAAAAAATAAAAAATAAAAAAACCTTAAAACAAATGAAAATGGAAATAAAGCATACCAAAATATATATGATGTAACAAGAGAAGTTCTAAGAGGAAGTTCATACCAACAAATGTCTACATCAAGAGACAAATATCTTAAAGATACAGCCTAACATTACATCTCAAAGAACTAAAAAGAGAACAAATAAAGCCCAAAGTTAGTAGAAGAAAGAAAATAACGAAGATCAGAGTGCAAATAAATGAAAAAAAAAGAAAAAGAAAATAGAAAAAGCTCAATGATAATAAGGGCTGGTACTTTGAAGAGAGAAAAATTAACAAACTTTTAGCTAGACTGACCAAGAAAAAGAAAGAACTCAAAATCAGAATGAGAGAGAAGACATTACAACTGATGCCACAGAAATACAAAGGATCATGAGACTCCTATGAACAATTATATGCCAACAAATTGGGCAAAACTAGAAGAAGTGGTTAAACTCCTAGGAATATACAACCTACCAGGACTGAATCATGACGAAAGAGAAAATTTGAACAGATTGATTACTAGTAAGAAGAATAAAGCAGTAATCAAAAACTTCCCAACAAACAGAAGTCCAGTATAAGACAGTTTCACTGGTAAATTCTAGCAAACACTCCAAGAAGAATTATTACCAATCCTTCTCAAACTCTTCCAAAAAACAGAAGAAAGAACACTTTCAGCTTCATTTTTACAAAGCTAGCATTACCCTAATACCAAAACCAGAAAAGGTGGCCACAGCAAAATACAGGCCCAAATGTCTGCAACATAAATTCCAAATCCTCAACAAAATATTAGCAAACCAAATTCAAAAATACATTAAAGGGTCATACATCATAAACAAGTGGGATTTATTCCAAGGATGCAAGAATGATTCAACTTCACAAATCAAGCAATGTGATATGCCACAGTACATTAACAAAATGAAGAATAATCATATGATCATCCCAATAGATGCAGAAAAAGCATATGGCAAAATTCAAGATCCATTAATGATAAAAACTCGCAACAAAGTGAATATAGAGGGAACGTACCTCAACATAACAAAGGCCATATGTGTCAACAGCACAGCTAACATTATACTCAATAATAAAAAGCTGAAAGCTTTTACTCCGAGATCAAGAGCAATACAAGAATGTCCACTCTCACTACTTTTATTCAACATAGTATTGGAAGGCCTGGCCACAACAATTAGGCAAGAAAAAGGAAATAAAAGGCATCCAAATTGGTAAGGAAGAAGTTAAACTGTCACTATTTGCAGATGACATGATACTATATAGAAAGTCCTAAAGACTCCACCA
Organism: Mirounga angustirostris; assembly: GCF_029215605.1. Taxonomy (NCBI): domain Eukaryota; kingdom Metazoa; phylum Chordata; class Mammalia; order Carnivora; family Phocidae; genus Mirounga; species Mirounga angustirostris. The sequence goes on along the minus strand of NW_026991720.1, from coordinate 81,753,493 downwards.
AAAAGCTATTAGGAACAATAAATGAATTCAGTAAATTGCAGGATACAAAACCCATATACAAAATTGCAGTTGTGATTCTATACACTAATAACAGAAATTAAGACAATCTTATTTACAATTACAACAAAAAGAGTAAAATAACTAGGAATAAATTTAAGCAAGGAGATGAAGGATCTATACAGTAAAAACTATAAGACATTAAAGAAAGAAACTGAAGGTAACACAAAGGGGAAGATAGCCCATGCTCATGGATTGGGAGAATATTGTTAAAATGTTCATACTACCCAAAGCAATCTACATATTCAATGCAATTCCTATCACAATTACAATGGCATTTTCCACAGAAATAGAATAAATAATCCTAACATTTGTGGGTAACCACAGAATAGCTAAAGAAATCCTGAGAAAAACAAAGCTGGAAGCATCATGCTTGCTGATCTCAAAGTATGTTACAAAGCTAGAGTGACCAAAACAGTATTGGTATTGGCATAAAAACAAACATATGGGTCAATAGAACAGAATAGATATCCAAGAAATAAACCCATGCATACATGGTCAATTGCTTTCCAACAAAAGAAACAAAAATACACAATACAAAAAGGGCAGTCTCTTTATAAATGGTGTTGAGGAAAATGAACAACCACAGGCAAAAGAATGAAACTGAACCACTATCTTGCAACGTACACAAAAATTAACTCAAAATGGATTACAGATTTGAATGTAAGACCTGAAACCATAAAACTCTTAGAAGGAGACATAGGCGGAAAGCTCCATGACATAAGTCTTGGCGATGATTTTTTGGATCTGATATCACAAGTAAAGGCAACAAAAGGAAAAACAAACAAGTGAAACTACATCAAACTAAAAACCTGCACAGCAAAGGAAACCATCAGAAGGCAACCTATAGAAAGGGAGAAAATACTGCGAATTATGTATCTGATAAGTTGATGTGTGGGTTTAAACACTGACACCCTTCATATATACACAAATATATAAAGAACTCCTGCAACTCAAGAGCAAAAAAAACAAAACAATTACAACAACAAAATGAAGAATCCAATTTAAAAATGGACATAAGATCTGAATAGACGTTTTTCCAAAAAGACACACAGATGGTCAACATCAATAATCATCAGGGAAAGGGAAATGCAAATCAAAACCACAGTGAGATACTATGTCACACCTGTCAAAATGCTAAAAAAAAAACAAGAAATAATAAGTGCTGGCCAGGATGTGGAGAAATGGAACTCTCATGCACTGTTGGTAGGAATGTAAATTGGGTGCAGTCTCTATGAAGAACAGTATAGAGTTACCTCAAAAAATTAAAAATAGAACTACCATAGGATCCTGCTATTCCACTTCTGGGTATTTTATGAAGAAAACAAAAATGCTAACTAGAAAAGATATTTGAACCCCTATGTTCACTGCAGCATTACTTACAATAGCCAAGATAGGGAAACAACCTAAGTGTTCATCAATGAATGAATGCACAAAAAAGATATGGTAAATACACCCCCACACACACACACATGCACGCGTGCACACACAAACCACTATTATTCAGTCATAAAAAATTAAATCTTCCCGTTTGCAACGTGGATGGACCTTGAGGGCATTATGCTAAGTGAAATAAGTTGGTTAGAGAAAGACAAACACTGTATGATCTCATTTACATGTGAAATCCAAATAAATAAATAAATAAGGCCCAGCTTACAGATATAAAGAACGGTGGTTGCCAGAGGTGGAGTGTGTATAAAGTGATTGAAATGGTTGAAGGAGGTTGAAGGGGGCAATCTTCCAGTTATAAAATGCCTAAGTCATGGAGATGTAATATACAGCATGGTGACTCTAGTTAGTAGTACGGTATTACATATTTGAAAGTGACTGTGAGAATACATTTTTAAAGTTCTATTATAAGAAAAAAGTTTCCTAACTACATACAATGAGATGTGAACTAGACTTACTGTGGTAATCATTTTACAATATACAAATATCGAATCATTCCATTATAATCCTGAAACTAATATAATGCTTTATGCCAATTATACCTCAATTAAAAAAAAAAGAATATTCAGCTCTGCTAATAAAAGAAATAATATGGAGAGATGAAACTAAGTGTGTAAGGAAGTAGTTTGTGTGACATGTTAGACATAAAGTCAAGCATGTGTTGAAAATAGGAAGGTATGGAATTATCAAGTAAGTATGAGTCACTAAGTGTGTATAAGACATTTCTAAGAGACACAGACATACCCCATTTTCCCCTGCCAGTAACATACAGGAAAGAACAAACACCAAAGCCGTGGCTGTCTATCAGGTCACTGGTTCTCTACAGCAGTGGCTAGACCTATCTGCCCTTGTGTGTCTCTCTAATCCAACAAGAGCGGATTTTGACACCAAGCACCCTCTGTATTTTGGACCCCCCTTGCTCAAACCCCAACTCTGGTCTTACCCTCCTCGCCATCAGCAGGGAAGGCTATTGCAACAGCACAGGATTCAGGTATAGTGGGGCTTCCACTCTGTCCTAAGTTTGTAAACCTATGCAATCTCTTTTTCATAACTCCTCACTGTGCATTTTAAATGGATAAATTCTGTTATTTGATAAGCTAAAGTTCTCTGAGACGGTCTGTTCCACGACCTGTGGGACAGCTCCTGGCCATATTCTCAGAGGATGCTACTCCATCAAGAAATTCCCTACACAACACTATATAGTTCTTCTATTGGGACTAAAAAAACAATGAACAAGTTTGTTTAGAGTAACTCAGCATGCGAAGTAAGAAGAAGATATTTAACAGTCTTGCTAAATAAACAACAAATTACAAATAGTATATGCACATTAAGGCCCAGATGGCAAATAAGTTTCTTTTAGCAGCTGTTTGATGGTAGTTGCCTGAAATCATTTGGTTGAAAAAGAATGAACTGGCTGAAAAAGATAAGTAGACGGGTCCAAAATCTGTGTAGACCAAAGGCCATGAATAGCTAGCAAGGTCTAGTCTATCATGGGCAACATTGAGAGAAAAATCCCTGGATCTCTAGAGGAAGGGGAGGTCCCTAAAGTTAGCTGTATGAAATGGGCGAGCTGATGTGTGGGTTTAAACACTGACACCCTTCAAGGGGATAAACCTTTATGATCAACAAGTTTAATTCACTGCCACATTGGAGAAATGTTTACAAACAAAAACTCTCAAAGTTTTATTAATTGTAGGGTTCACTTCTAAACCTTAAAGTTACAGTGTGACTCGGCTTTATATATATGCATTTAGGTATTTATCACTGATGGAAATATGCTTAAGCTACTAAAATAGGAATCAGCATACTTTCTCTGTAGAGGACCAGACAGAAAATATTTCAGGCTTTCCAGGTCACATGGGCTCTGTGGCACTTGCTACTACTTAGCTCTATCATCGTAGCATGAAAGCGACCCCAGACAATACCAACAAATAGGTGTGACTGGATTCCAATAAAACTTTATTTACAAAAATCAGGAATGGACTGAAATTGGCCCCCAGGTCATAGTTTATTGATCCCTGTGCTAAAAAGTACTTACACTTTGTAAATTATGGTATGATGGGTAATTATATTGAGTGGCTTGGTTAATGGGGAAGTTTCCTACATACTAATATCACACTAGCCTATCAGAGCTATATAAGATATATGTCATCCAAAATTTGGGCTATAAAGAGTAGATATTTAACTGATTATATTGCTTTACCACACCAAGAATGGAACTCTTGACTTTTGGGACTAGAGGCCCATCTTAATGGGGTTGCTCTGCTTGATCCTACCTGAATGGTTAAATAAGAATTATCATCATATCTGAAATTGGTACAGCCATCCCTTCTAGTTCAAAACTCGTTTGCTCTTTTCTCAGATACTCTTTATACTCGTTGGACAACAAAATTTTGATTTGCTTTTCTTTTTATAGTAAGATATTTGCATATTCAGGGTTTTTATATTTCAGAAAATCTTTCTTCAATTAGGTTATTTTTACTTTTGTTATAACAGTTCTGGCTTTTACTGTGACTAAATCTAAAATTCTGTATCTCCTTTCTCTTAGTTTGATGGATAGAAATTTGGTTCTGGTGCCTGGATTTGAATTCCAGGCCCACCACTTACTGTATGGCCTTGGGAAAATTAATTAACCCCTTTATGTCTTAGTTTCTTCATCTATAAAATGAAGGCACTCATGGAGTGGCTCTGAGGATTAAATGAGTTAATGCATATAAAGTGCTTTCAAGGGGCGCCTGGGTGGCTCAGTCAGTTAAGCATCTACCTTCAGCTCAGGGTTCCGCATTGGGCTCCCTGCTCAGCAGGAGACTTCTCCCTCTGCCCTTCTCCCCTGCTCATGCACACACACACTCTCTCTCTCTCTCTCTCAAATAAATAAAATCTTTAAAAAAAATAAAGTGCTTTAGACAGAGAATGGAGCAGAGTAAGCACTCAAATGTTAATTAAGACCACATAAATTTGGTAGCTCCCAGCAACTGTGAGAGGATTGTCTACTAACTCGTATTTCTCCTCTATCAAATAGAATTCATAACCCTGGAAAAATTATTCAAATTAATCAACCTTTAGAAAGAGCTGAAAGTTGATCATGTTGTACTGTTGTCTCCTGAATTTGAATTTACCCTACTTACAAGCTAATAATTTAGCCTATACTGTTCATGGATGTTGACAGCAGACACATGATACTCCTGGGAAAGAAACAAAAGACTTTGTTATTTGTAGGACACCAAAGCACAAGCATCAGCATATTTTCTCTCAGCTGCTCCTAACCTTAAGTCTCACAGGGGCGATGCAATATGGCCCAGATGGATGCTGTGCACGTAGCGGGTTTATATCCCAGGTGAGGAACACAGAGTTTCAGGAATCCACCACTCTGAGAGTAAACAGTAAGCAAGGCTGCTTTTCGTTTGGGAATGGGAGTGAGACTTTCCCTTATCAACCTCCCCTCCCGCCCGCCCCGCAGTGACCACTGCAAATATAAATCTTAGAGAAGGACCACATAAGAAGCAACCAGGGCCTTTATTTCTTGGTACATCCAGCAAGACATATAGGAAAACAAGAAGTCTGATGGTTACTATCTCTTTCAGGAGTAGACATGGCTAAGCCATTTGTGTTAGGTTCATTTTTCTTTACTCTTTTTAGCTATATGATAAACACTTTGATAAATGTGGGTAAATACCATTAAACTGATTTCTTCCTGGAAAGCTTCTCAAAGGCTTTAAGGTGCTATAAATCTCCAAGAGGAAAAATTACTGTTCAATGTATCCCAAAGTTTTATGACTCTGAATTCCTTTTGTTTAAGAATAATTACTTATGAATGCTAAGTACATTCTTTAAAAACACTGTTGGCTGTTCCTATTTTGCTTGTTTCTCACAATTTATTTCTTGGTCTTTTTTTTTTTTTTTTTTTTAAGTCACTGTAAAATAACCATACCCTCAACCTATGCAGGAATATAAAGTGCCTAGGACAGGGGCACCTGGGTGGCTCAGTCGTTAAGCATCTGCCTTCGGCTCAGGTCATGGTCCCAGGGTCCTGGGATCGAGCCCCGCATCGGGCTCCCTGCTCAGCGGGAGGTCTGCTTCTCCCTCTCCCACTCCCCTTGCTTGTGTTTCCTCTCTCGCTGTGTCTCTCTCTGTCAAATAAATAAAATCTATAAAAAAAACCTGTTTTTAAATTAAAAAAAAATAAAGTGCCTAGGACAAAAAAAAAAAAGGCACATATAAAGGGCTCAATATTTAAAACTGTTGCCTTGGGCACCTGGGTGGCTCAGTCATTAAGCGTCTGCCTTTGGCTCAGGTCATGATCCCAGGGTCCTGGGATTGGGTCCCGCAAGGGGCTCCCTGCTTAATGGGGAGTCTGCTTCTCCCTCTCCTTCTGTTGTCGTTCCCCCCTGCTTGTGCTCTCTCGCTCTCTCTCTCTCAAATAAACAAAATCTTTAAAAATAAAAATCAATAAAACCGTTGTTTTCCCCTACTCTGTGGCTTTCAATGACATGCTAGTTTTAATCATCTGATCGTGGTAGTGACAGCACTGTTTCATTAACTTTCTGTGCCACAGGACACATTCCTGGACTACACAGCTACCCTTTTTAAGCAAATGCCAAACGTTCCTTTGGTTCCTTGCCAAGACTTTCTGAAATTCTTCTCTCACTAGGACATGACACATATCTCACTAACGCTTTCATCTTCTTATACTCAGTATTTCCTCATTCTGCAGCAGACCCTATTTACCGTGTTACAACACGTATACTTCTCTCTCGTGACATTCAGGAGACAGTGATCTCAATGCCATGGAAACGTCACTCATAAAAAGAAATTAAGAAGCACTGTTAGTAGCAGCAGAGAAGGTGGTGTTCCCCAACATTTTGTCTACTTCCCTGCATCTCTCAGACTGCTACATTTAGGAGTTGCACAATAAATTCTGGCCAACTGTCTACAGATAGAAGTGCCATGCAGTACTTCCTCAGAAGCACCGAAGAGCTTTGAGATCATTGTTAACCCGTTGCTGCATGAGACAACACCACAGAGGAAGGGTGTGTGCAACAAGCCACCAGCCCCAACTTTGAGACCTGCGGCATGGAAAATTAAGCATCTGCCTTCGGCTCAGGTCATGATCCCGGGGTCCTGGGATCGAGCCCTGCATCGGACTCTCTGCTCAGCGGGGAGACTGCTTCTCCCTCTGCCTGCAGTTCCCCCTGCTTGTACTCTTGCTCACTCTCTCTCGCCCATGCGCTCTCTCTCTAGCAAATAAATAAATAAAATCTTAAAAAAAAAAAATCTGCCTTCAGCTCAAGTCATGGTCCCAGGATCCTGGGATCGAGCCCCACATCGGACTCCCTGCTCGGCGGGAAGCCTGCTTCTCCCTCTCCCCCTCCCCCTGCTTGTGTTTCCTCTCTCGCTGTGTCTCTCTCTGTCAAATAAATAAAATCTTTAAAAAAAAACTGTTTTTAAATTTAAAAAAAATAAAGTGCCTAGGACAAAAAAAAATGGTTAGGTTATGCCGTGAAGATTTGGTTATGTTATGATAAAACCCAAAACCAATTCTGAACAAAAGACCCCCCCAAAAAAAGGATTCCCCCAAACTGTTTAAGTTGTTTTTGGAACCACTGACAGCCTATGTACACTCTGTGTTAATACATTTGGAAACCCTGAAGACCCTTATATTGAGAATAAAGATATCCTGTAGTAATGTGTACTAAATGGTGTCCCTTAGCACACTAATTCTTGGATTCGTTCTATATGGGAAAATATTGGTCCTCTGGTGAAATATTTGGGAAATATTACAAACTAAATATGGCTCTCTTACAGAGTCACAAGATATATAAGCATGATATATGTTCCAAGATTCCACTGACTCCTTTAATCCAATGTTTTCTAAACTTAAGCATGGAACACAGTTTTTTCCACTGAATATTTGTAGTAGTGACTTACAGAATTCCAATCTGGGAAGGCCAATGTAGAGAAATGTTTAATACTTCTTCTCACTCAGCTGCTGTGTAATAGAGGGATTATGCATATTTCATATCACTCAAGAGCTCCGGGATAAGTGGGTCCGATATAAGGAAGATAAAGAAGATAGACGTTGACTGAAAAAAATAAACCTCTTTACTCCTACGCAAGTCCTTAGATATAAATAAATAAGGACAACACTGAACTTCAGCAGGCAGCAGTCAAGCTCCAAAAGCAAATAGATTATTTGGTGGGGTGCCTAAAGCACCTGAACCTTAACTTCTCAGTCACAGAAAAATTCATGTTTCATATAGTTTTAAAGCAGACAAAAAAAGGGAAATACGGGGCTTATGTGTACACACACATATGTATGCACTTACATGCAGACTGTACACATGTGTGCACGTGTGTGTATATAGAAGAACATGAAAATGTCCTTGTTGCATGGAATGTTAAGTCTCTCAAACAAACATATACCCTAAATTTTATGAACAATACATTTGGAAAGGCTAGAGACTTAGACAAAATTGAGAGAGTAGATATTTTCTGTTATGTGCCAAACATTATTCCAGGATCATCAGATATAACAGTTTTTTTGAAAGAGAGGTATAAATAATTAAATTAAGGTGATATGATAAAGTGCTGAGCAGTCCCTTAATATTGGCGAATCGGCAAAGATCTCTGTAAGGATTTGACACTTGCAGTAAGAAGATTGGCTCTCCAGAGATGTCTATGCCTTAATCCCAAAAAGCTGAGAGTCTATTTTGTGACATGGCAAAGGGACTCCACAGCTGCAATTCAAGTTCTAGACTTCAATTGGGAGATTATCCTGTATTGTCCACGTGGGTCCAAATAAATCACAGGAGCCCTTCAAAGTACAGAATTTTTTCTGCCTGGAGGAAAAAGAAATGTAGCAGAAGGGGACATCAAAGAGGAGGCAAGCAGGCTTCATTCAGGTCTTGGTAAATGGAGCTGTAGAGTTAGACTCATTTCCATACAAGAGGACCACATTGTGAGAATATGCCAAGAATTATGAAGAACAAGCTATGTTAATGCAGTATTTCTCAAACTTGTTTTTTTCAGAGCAACTTGCAGGACTCATGTTCTGCAGAACAGGCTCTGAGGAACAGTCATCCTGACAAATTATAATCCACATTTGAGAAGGGTAAAATGTTTTGGCTGATAAGTAATAGACCAGCAGACAGGAGCTCCAAGTTGAGTCCTAACTGCCAATAACTTCCTGATTAAATTTCACTGGCTTCATCTATAAATCAGAGGAATTGAGCTAACCTAAGCGCTTTCAATCTTGAAAATTCTAGATTTTTAGAAGAGCTTATGCTAGTTATAATATGCTGTAAAGAATACACAAACAAGAAAATTGGTATTGTTACTCTAGAATCACACTGATCACATTTCCAAAATAAATTGACTGAAATTATTTGAAACATCTGAATATTTTATCTGATGAGATTTGATTATTTTGAAGTTTGTCCTCTCACTTAAGACAACACTTTCCCGTATTTAAGCCTTTTGCCCAAATTAAAACGGACTTAAACACTCCTCAAAGGCCACGTGCGCTACCTTAAATACCCTGGAAAGACATCGTGGTCTATAAATGGTTCGTGGGCCCTTGGTGCTTCCAAAACTTGAATGGGCAGCGAATCGCCTGGGAATCTTTTAGGATGCAGACTCTGATGACATAGGTCTGGGATGGGGTCTGAGAAGCTGCATTTCTCACAAGCTCCACGTGTGATCCTAATGCTGCTTCTCGGCACGCAGCATCACAGACTTGAGTTTTAATGCATTTTCTGTAATTGTCAGCCTTTGTGAGATGGATCAGCCAAGTATTTCTGTTCCTGTTTGCTCACTGGCAGGCAGTAGTAACAAAACTTGCTCTAAAAGCCTCTCAGAGTTATTGTGAAATAAAATGAGATTTTATATGGTGATTCAACAAAATTTAAAATTATTCTATCCATATAGGTTATTTTATGTAGATTCAATGATTCTCTCATGGGCAATTTTTATCTTCTTTCCCACAACAGATGAGACTTACGTTAGTCATCTTTTGAGACCTCATTTATTGATTCTCCACATAATTCTGGTCTTCTAATAACTCACTAATACGTATGAATGATCTAAGTAATGTATGAAAATAGGGGAAGAGTGTCAATAAAAAATTGCGATTTTTACTATTAAGTCAAGAGTTAGTATAGTGCCACAGAATTTTATAGTTGAAAGAGATTTTAACCTCATTTTGTGGAGGAGTAAATGAAGATTGGGGAGGAGGAGGAGAGATTTTATTGTCCAAGGTCACGTAACATGTCAGTAGCCTAAAACTAGATTGTAGAAAAAATTCAAGATGACAGAACACCTACTAATACATGACATAAGAAATAATCTGCACATAAAAGTCCTTTAAAAGTGTCAGGTAAAGACAAAGACTTCGATTAAATTTCAAAACCAAAGAAATAGGATAACCTACAGCAGAGAGTGAGTCCTTAGTTTTTACATGTGGTTTTTCAACATTCCACTAGATGGCAGACAAAACCCAGCATAAAATACAGTGGGCCTTAAGAGAGGGGAATGGATAAGCAAATCCTCTCTCTCGTAAATATTTTCTTATTGAAACACTGGGCCTCTGATTTTGATATGTTTATTCAATTTACTAATATAAATCCTATCACTAATATACAGAGATATAATTCCTATACATTAGTTTGTTTAACACTGAACTAATTGGCTCTACAGAGAAAAGTATTTAGTATCGTGGAAAGAACATGAAAGGAGGCTTGGGGCCTGATCATAGTCTTGACACTAAATGAAGGAATTATATGAAGATATATAACCTCTGAATTTCATATTCTTACCCATAAACTGTGGATAGCAAATAATAAAGCACTACCTAATTGGAGGGTATTGGGTTGTATGGGAAATTGCTTTGCAAACTATAGAGCGGTACTCAAGGGTTGGTGAACGTTATTTATTTCAGCCTTTTCCCCCTTTTTGACTGGATGGTAGGAACTGAGAACCTCAAGTCAGGCTGGCCCCCTTAGCCGACCCCTACTCCAGTAATCACTCCCAGCATCCTTAGGCTCCAGGAAGCATCGGTCTTCACAGATTCTGGTTGGCTTCGGTGTTAGACTCCCAGACTCCTTTGGACATTTTCAGGTATGTCTACTTCAGGTAAAACATTCTACTACTTTAATACTGTGGATCACAAGGACTCTTGTTCCCCCCACTGTGAGTTAAAGCCCTGACTTGGCTCTCATGAAAGAAAAACAGGAAACTGCAGAGTCACTTTGCTAGAGTCACTGAGTTTTCAAAGCTATGAGACAGAAGCCAGATGATGTCACACTGTCTCCTCACATTCCCCCTGTCCTTCTGAATTTTGTTCCCCTCCAGGTACTGCCCAAATTCCAGTAATTCAGACTCAGCAACAGCCTCACTTCCTCCTTATATTGCCTCAGAGGCAGATTCTCACTTGCAAGCCACATGCCAACAATAAAGCTTAATTCAAGATTCAAATTAATTACTACATGGAATATGACTCAAAACTCTTAAGTACAGAGGGCAATACTGAAGACATTCGTGCTATTTAATACGTGAGAGGAAATGGAAGATGACTTGTCAGATCTGAGCTGGTTAGCACAATAGGTTGTAGAATATGCCCCAACGAAGGTTGTGGCCAAGCCATTACTAGAGAGTGTGACCCAAAGGCGTTAATCAGAGGGCGAACTAGCCAGTCCACGCAGGAACGGTGGGAATCTTTGAACAGTCGGCAAAACTTCTGAGTAATAAACTGAATTCCAAATAACAAAGCATTTATCTGCCACTTACAGGCTCTTAGAGACGTGTGTTCATCTGTACTTCTTGTTAGTAATTTTCACAATAAAACAAACTTCTCGGCTGTTAGCGTTGTTCTCAAGATCTGATTGTCCTCGTTCACAAAGGAGGTGAAACTGATTCACTGTGTTTTCTTTCTGGGAACACATCATTCCCACTTCCTAGAAATGCCCCTGTGTGTAAGCTTTCCTCTTTTTCCACCCATCAAGTCCTACCTCACTGGCTTGCATTTACACAGAATGGCAAATACCTGATAAAATCTGAATGAATTAATTACTCCTTCCAAAGCATTCACATTTCAAAGAAATCCGAACGGGATGAAGCAGAAAGAATGGTTGAGATTTTCATTGGTTTCTAAAGCCCTTGAAATTCCCCTCCACACACACACCCAAGACTGACACGTCCTAGCATCCTTTACAAATCTGAGTCTATGTAAATATGCTAAATTTCTATCTTTTTACTAACTAGAGACAAATAGCTGACAGAGTTGTAACAAACTGGAAAATTATGTTTGGAATGATTTGACACACCCCAGAAGCACATTTCAAAGATAGAAGTGAGCAGCCTCCAGAGCAGAGGTAACTGGGGTGTAAAAAGAGGCCCATCTAAGTTCAAACTGGACAGAGTCGTATACAAATTAGAATATTCTATATAGAGAAAATATACACACTGCTTTGTATTCAAAGTCCTAAGTTGAAAGTGGGAAGGACACATCATCCAAAACACAGGTGCTAATGTTCTTAAACAGCTTTTCACTTGAGCAATTCCACAATGAGTGGCAGCTGACTTATTTACATAGACCAAGCAACAGGAAGGGGGAAGATAGTACAAATAAATATGTATTAATAACCTTATCTCTCAAAATACCAATACCAAGCTCATGTCAGAACAATACCTCTGGAATATTAGAGAATATCTATAACAGAGTCTAAAGCAGTGTAGAATAATTTCTGTGAAGTTGCCAATGGCATATTCTGATCACATCCCTTATAGGTGTTGGCTGGAGACTGAGGCAAGCTCCCATCCTGCCATGTCTTGCTTAGACAATCCATGACTTCACTTTCTAACTCACAAAGCTCACAGGCCCCTGTGTCAGAGGTTTCTTAGATTGCTTTTAACCCACCAGCATGATTATTTTCAAGTATTGCCGTCTACATCTCTTCATTTCCATAAAAGTACAGGAAGTAGTCACTTTTCTTATCTGAGCATATAAGTATGCTAAAATATTTCCCATCTTTAAATGGTAACAAAAATCCCTTTGCTACTGCAATATCCTAGGCAAGGGCTCAAAGCCACCATTGTGTTTCCTAACTGGAAACAAAGCTTCCATTCTTGCCACTCTCCCCACCCATTCCCGCCAGTCTCTTCTCAACCCACGAGTAAGAGTGTCCCTGTTAAAATCTTGACCCATGTCACTTCTCTGCCTAAAACCCTCGGAACATAAGCCAAAGTTCATGAAATATCCTTCAAGATCCCAGGTGACCAGTCCACGCTCCACCTTTAACTCTCCAACCTGAGCTTTTATTCCTCCCGCCCTATATCACCCAGTTCTAGTCTCACTGACCAGCTTGTCCATCCTTGGACATGCCAGGCACACTTTCACAGTGTGGCCTTTGTGTTTGCTGCTCCCTCAACCTGGGGCAATGCCTACATGCCCAAATATTCAGAGTGCTTCTTCCCTCACCCATTCAACCTTTTTCCTTGAAAAATCACCTTCCCTGCAGCACCTGGGCGGCTCAGTTGGTTTAAACATCTTCCTTCAGCTCAGGTTATAATCCCAGGGTCCTGGGATCCAGCCCCACATCGGGCTCCCTGCTCAGCAGTGAGGCTGTTTCTCTCTCTCCCTCTGCCTGCCCCTTCCCCTGCTTATTCCCTCTCTCTCTCTCTGTTAAATAAATAAAATCTTTTTAAAAAAAAAATCACCTTCCCATGAGGTCTTCCCTAATTATCCTATTATTAAAATTTGCATTCCACCCGTAGCCCCTTCATTTCTGCCCAGGAAAAACATACTGAATGAGAGAAACGGCCATATTGGTATGGACTATGAGACTGGGGAGTTAGGATGGAGAGAACGGATAGATTTGAGCAACATGTAGGAAACAGAAATGTCAGGACCAGTGAGTTGGAGGAGAACGACCTGCTGAAGGAGACTGAGAAGAGGCAAACAAAAAAAGCCAGGAGTGTGGCGACATAATGGGAGGCAAAGAATGAACTCTTCCTGGGGGACAGGGCAATAATCAGGAGTATCAAGATAAAGATAAAAAAACATTCTATTAGATGTGGTGGCAGGACGAACTCGGTGAGAATCATTTGATATAATGCCACAAAGGTTCTCTGATCACTCTTCCACTGTTCTGCTTCTCACCAGACAAGCCTCCTTTTCCCTCTTTCTGACCAGCGCAAATCCACGCAAATCCACGCAGTATGCGCACAAATGCATACAGGCATTTATTCATGGTGGTTTTAATCACACGCACAAATTCTTTGGTATTTCTTCAGTCAAGAGGTGGAGCCAAATTCTTCTCCCCTTGAGTATGGGTTGGCTTTAGTGGAGTTTTTACTAACTAGACACAAATAGCTGAAGTTTCCACTTCTTATCAGTGGAATGTGGCAGAAGTGAGCCTGCATGGCTGTGGATGAGAAGTCACACAAGGTGATGCGGCTGCTGCCTGGCCTGGTCTCTCTGTTGTCCCTCTGGAGCACTCGGCCCACATGTAAATAAGGCTGGCTACTCTTTTTTTTTTTTTTTTAAGATTTTATTTATTTATTTGACAGAGAGAGACAGAGCGAGAGAGGGAACACAAGCCGGGGGAGTGGGAGAGGGAGAAGCAGGCTTCCCACTGAGCGGGGAGCCCGATGCGGGGCTCGATCCCAGAACCCTGGGACCATGACCTGAGCTGAAGGCAGGTGCTTAACCATCTGAGCCACCCAGGCACCCCTAGGCTGGCTACTCTTAAACCACAGGCTAAAGAGACCAGCTGAAAAAAAACACATGGAGATAAGGAAGTGCCTATGGAGCCCCAACTCTTCCAATCTCCAGCTGTTGGAGTCTTTTCAGCCCACTCCAACATGGGACTGAGGAAGCTTTTGAGAGGACTCCAGCATCCAACACCATCTGACTATGACAACGATAGAGACCTATACGAATCATATCGGGCTGCCAAAACAAAACATCATAGACTGGGTAGATTAAACAACAGCAATTTACAGAGCGGAGGCTGTAAGACTGAGATTTAGGCTGCCAGCGTAGTCAGGTTCTGGTGAGAACCACCTCCCTAGTTAATAGATCGCTACCTTCTCACTGGGTCCTCACATGGTGGAGAGAGACAGAAAGCAAGCTCTCTGGTGTCTCTTCACTAATCTCATCACAAGAGCTCCACCCTCATGACCTCATCTAATCCTCATGACCTTCTGATACCTCCAAATACCATCAAATTGGGAGTTAGGGCTTCCACATATGAATTTTGAGGGGATATAAATATTCAGTCCATAACAGATCTGGAATGTCTGCTTGAGGCTGGTCCACACCAGAACCATGAGAGAGAATATCAAATAATTGGTGTTCTTTTATGCCACTAAGTTAGGGATAACTTGACATACAGTGAGTGACAGAAAACCAGAACACTGGGTGACTCCTCTTTAATCTTCCAGGCTTCTGCCAGTTATGTCTGCAAAGAAAAATTTTCTGTAGTATTCTTCATTCCTCTCACCCAGATGTAAGGAAGCTATACATCCTATGTGCTCCCCCAAGTCATTTATTTCACTTTAATATGGCATTTATCACAAATGAGTACAGTTGTCTGTGTCCCCTATGAGAGTCTCTGGAGGCAAGCGATATAGAAGTCATAAAAAAAAATGTTGAAAAGATAAGCATTTTAAAATCCATTCTCATATGATATCTCTGAGGAGTACACTTGTAGGTAGAGAGGAATTAGGAACAGCACAGGGTGTGGTCAGAGCAATTACAAATGACTCCTAAAGAAAATGACACTGGGCGCCTGGGTGGCTCAGTCGTTAAGCGTCTGCCTTCGGCTCAGGTCATGATCCCAGGGTCCTGGGATCGAGCCCCGCATCAGGCTCCCTGCTCGGCGGGAAGCCTGCTTCTCCCTCTCTCACTCCCCCTGCTTGTGTTCCCTCTCTCGCTGTGTCTCTGTCAAATAAATAAAATCTTAAAAAAAAAAAAAAAGAAAATGACATTAGTTTTACCCTCCATCTTCAATCCCCTCAATAATTGTGTGTGTGTGTGTGTGTGTGTGTGTGTGTTGAAGTCTGGTTGAATTTTAAGAAGGCACAGACCTAGAGAAGAGCATCACCAGAAGTGGCAGGCTTATTTTTGATATAATTATATATGAATGATTAAAGAGAGCCACAGATGGTGACTAACATTGCAAACATTAAACAGAAGCAAGATCCAAATGTACTCAATTTATCAAAGCATATTTATTGAATGTCTGCTATGTGTTTGGAACTATCTTATTTGCTATGGGAGAAATGAGGGAATTATAAGGAAGACTTCAAGGGAGTAATTATCTGATCAGTTTAGTGGGGATACAAATCAGTAAATAGCAAAGTATAATACACTGTTAATCAGGGCAGGAGAAAAGACTACAGAACAATCAGACTGAGAAAAATGAAAAATAAATAAATAAATAAATACCAAAAAATCAGAAAAACTAACTGATAATCAAGTCAAAATAGGGAGAGTTCTAAGCAGAATTAATGTTATATGAAAAGATTTAGAGGGCACCCGGGTGGCTAGGTTGGTTAAGCGGCTGCCTTTGGCTCAGGTCATGATCCTGGAGTCCCTGGATCGAGT
Source organism: Mirounga angustirostris (assembly GCF_029215605.1). Classification (NCBI taxonomy): domain Eukaryota; kingdom Metazoa; phylum Chordata; class Mammalia; order Carnivora; family Phocidae; genus Mirounga; species Mirounga angustirostris. The sequence continues at coordinate 81,737,382 of NW_026991720.1, read as the reverse complement.
CCGGCATCGGGCTCCTTGCTCGGCAGGGAGTCTGCTTCTCACTCTCCTCCCTGCTCCTGCTCTCTCGCTCGCTCACTCACTCACACTCTCTCTCTCAAAATAAATAAAATCTTTCAGAAGAAAAAAAAAAGATTTAGGGAGAAAGGGATTCACCTGAAGGAGCAAAAACAATTTTCACATGGTTACAGTTTCAAGTGCAAGTTAGGGATTGGCAAGAGTGGGGCTGAAGAGATGAACAACAGGTGAACAGGAAAGTATCTGTAAAGCAGGCTAAGGAGTAATGGATGTAGGAGGGCATGGTGGAGACAATGAAAGTTTTAGGTAAAAAAATGACATGACCAGATATTTTCAGAAAGATTATTCTGGCTACTGTGTATAGAATCAACTGATGGATGTTATAACAAGCTTAGCAAAAGATATTAGCAATAAGAACCAAGGTAGTTCAAGTTTTCAAAGATACGGAAAGTATTCAAGAAATATTGAGTGGATTAAACTGGCAGGACCTATGGATTCATTTGTGGAATGTAAGAGAATTTTATATAGAAAGTTAAGCAACTTGGATGGATGGATGTACCAATCCCTTATATAGGCAACACAAAATTAAACATAGTTTTGGTTGAAGTGCTGATATTTTTCAGATGCATATATAATTTAAAAGTGGGCAGGGAGTCTGCTTCTCCCTCTGACCCTCCTCCCTCTCATGCTCTCTGTCTCTCATTCTCTCTGTCTCAAATAAATAAATAAAATCTTTAAAAAAAAAAAAGTCCCGCATCGGGCTCCCTGCTCAGCAGGGAGTCTGCTTCTCCCTCTGACCCTCCTCCCTCTCATGCTCTCTGTCTCTCATTCTCTCTGTCTCAAATAAATAAATAAAATCTTTAAAAAAAAAAAAAGTGGAACTCAAGAGATGGAACTGGAAAGAGCTATACTTAAAGCCATGGAAGTGAATGGATTGGTCCAAAGGAAGTGTAGAAAGTAACAAGATAATCCTGGACAAAATTTTGAGTCACACTAGCTTTCTTAAAGGATCAAGTGGGAGAGGGAGTATTTCCAAAGAAATCTACCAGGAATGCCAAGAACAGTAGCGGGAGAGGCACCATAGAAGCCAAGAAAAGAGGGCTGTAGAAAAGAAGCATTGGTGATTAGCAGCCTCCAACCTTATGCTGGACTTTGGAGGGGAGCAGGGACACTGGAGTCGCGGGAATGGAAACTAGATTGCCCAAGATGAGGGAGTATTAAGAAGTGTAAAAAGGGGGGCGCCTGGGTGGCTCAGTGTTAAGCGTCTGCCTTTTGGCTCAGGTCATGAACCCAGGGTTCTGGGATCGAGCCCTGCATCGGGGTCCCTGCTCGGCGGGAAGCCTGCTTCTCCCTCTCCCACTCCCCCTGCTTGTGTTCCCTCTTTCGCTATATCTCTCTGTCAGATAAATAAAATCTTTAAAAAAAAAAAAAGTGTAAAAAGGTCTATGTAACTCTTTCAAAAGCTGAGGAAAAAAAAGAGGTCATCAACTAAATCTCATCGTATACATCAATCAAAAACTTAAAAGAAGGTAGCCAGAATGGTTAGCGAGCACACAGCTTACTCTGCAAGCACATTATCTTGGAGAGCTTTAGAAGCCTATAAAACTCAATTCCACACTAATGCACAAGGCATCCCTCTCACCCTCACCAACTGAAGCTGCAGCTCCTAAACGCTTTGCCTTTCTTCTTCCACCCGTCATCAACCAAAGATTGGCTCTTCCACTGATCCTGGGGTGGTGTGGTATGTGAAAGAGGTCACTCAAACTAGGTATCAGTGACAGTCTTTCCTTTTCTCTCTTGTGGCACAAATTAGAAAGAACTGGGACTTTTGATGAACTCCACTTTGACACCTTAATTTGGCCACCCTTTTATGGCATTTCAGTACTGTGAAAGCTGGTGTCTAAACCTGAGAAGATGCTTTCTTGAAGAGTCTCAAGACTTCTGCCAATTAAATTGAGCTAGGCTCTTTTTATAGTCTTGGGACTATAAAAGTGACTATAAAAGCTGCTATCTCTATGTCAAGAGCTTCCCCAACTGAGGATCCTACTCATGTCTGGATGCGATGAAGGCCAAGCTACTTGTCAATCATAATAGATTCCTGTACCATAATCACTCAGGATAACCTATCACCAAGGTAAACTTGACCAGCTACTTGTCTATTTCTGTGAATACATTCAAATTAATTGTTTCTCTTGAAATGACTGCTTACAGTAGCCTTTCAAGCAGAGAAGAAAAAGCCACTTCATTCAAAAGGATCAATCTGCTTGCAGATAGGACAAGGACTTGGTACTTCAGGGAAATGCAAAATGAATCTACTTTGAGGTTGAGTTACAATATCCTAATTTCTTCAAAAACCAGCCAAGTTTCCATCACTTTTGGTGGACACTGTATAATCAGATATCCAGCTATGCTTATATGAATGTCACTTCCCCACTTAAAAACTTTTCTGATCTGGCATAGGTCACTGGAATAAAGGGATCTGCCAGAATTAACAAATATTTCATATCTTTTTTTAGAAGATTTTATTTTTCAGAGAGAGCGAGCAAGCGAACACAAGTAGGGGAGTGGCAGGCAGAAGGAGAGGGAGAAGCGGGAGCCTGATGTGGGGCTCAATCCCAGGACCCTGGGATCATGACCTGAGCCGAAGGCAGACACTTAACCCACTGAGCCACCCAGGTGTCCCATTTCATATCTTTTAAGAAGAACACTATGATTTAGAGCACAGAGTCTCAAGCCAGAATGCGTGGGTTCAGATCCTATCTCCATCTCTTATTAGTTATGTGACATTGGGCAAATTAGTTATCTATTATGTCCTTCAGTTCCTTCATCTGTAAAATGCAGATACTGATAGAATCTTACACACTGGATTATTAGGAAGATTAAGGTAATATTTTCAATAAACTTAGGATGGTGCATAGTACATAACACTGTTCAGAGTGCCTGCTAAGTGATAAACAAGTATTTGTTAAACAAAGTAGAAATTTCAGAATCTTGATAGGCTTACATCGCATCCAAATGGAAGTTTACTGGGGTGCCTGGTTGGCTCAGTCGGTTAAGCGTCTGCCTTCAGCTCAGGTCATGATCCCAGGGTCCTGGGGTCGAGCCCCACGTTGGGCTCCCTACTCACTGGGGAGTCTGCTTCTCTCTCTGCCTCTGCTCCTCGCCCGCTTGTGCACTCTCTCGCGCTCGCTCTGTCTCTCATTCTCAAATAAATAAAATCATTAAAAAAGAGATTATTTCAAATTGAAGCTTACTGAGGATAAACAGCATGAGATCAGAATTATTTCCAAGTTGTTATCTCCCCTGCCTTGTCTGATATGTTTGTTTGCATATAATAGTTTCTAAAGAAGAGTTTACTGATTTTAGTTTGGTTGCTGAGAATGAAAGTCTAAATGACTTTGGAAAATTAGAACCAGGAAGTTCTCTAACGGCATGCCAAAGAAGATGACAATAAAGAGGGAAGCGTTGCAAGACGACTACAACTTTATAAACTGTACCACATACAAATAGTGGTAATTTCTGGTCAGAGCACTAACTTCATGCTAATAGCTAACATTTCCAAATGTTCAAAGTGTGTAAATACCGCTGTCATGTCTGTTATAAATTTATAGTTATTGTTACCAACCAGCTCTAGCCTACAATTGAATTCTCCTTGTGACCTGTCTTCTTGTACACATAATTGACTCAGCTTGGCTTCTCAGAGTCCCTGGGGGACCTTTTGGCTCTGCGCTTGCACATAGTCCCTCCATGGTGTACTCAGCACATTGCACGTCTCACTGTCGGGCACACCCACCTGGACTCTCTCCTGATTTACGTGTGATATTGCCAACTTCTTCATCATCTTCTTGAGTCAGTACTCCCCAGTGGCCTTACATCTGGCCCAGGGACTTGGTGAATCAGGAGTCAGGTCCAACATTGCTGGATATTTCTTACTGCTAACTGGGATTAACATTTGGGTTAAACTAACATGCTTTCAGTTTCTGTGAACAGAGGAGCGCAGCAGACCTAAGTGTGACCAGCATGACAGCTGACCAAATCTGAAATCCCCAAGCAAAGGTTAATATTTCTTCAGCACACAGCCAGGATTTGGAATTCCTAATTTTTATCCCTTATTCTACTACACTAGGACCCTCTCATTTTTGTCTTTATTCTTACTATTGTGCAATGGGGTTAATAATAATGTAATTTTTAAAAACTTCATCTTGTCAGAGGATGAAAAAGGCAAGGTAAAATAATGTTAAAGCAATATACAAGTTTCCAACTTGGCAAGGCCTATTTTACTTTGGACATGACTAACTTTTAAATGAGCAAGAGCACTGTTTTCCGAAACGGGATTTTGGAATACTATTTCCAAACAATGATAATGGTATTTACTGCAAGATAAAAAAAGAGAGAGAGAGGAGTAGGCTGTGAGAATAAGCCTGAGCAAAGCTGGATGGAGTATACAACATTAAACAGATTGCTTTATTATAGAATTCTTCAGCTATTAGTAAATAATTGTGCAGTATGAATACTTAAGAAGACAGGAATGCAGTGTACAGCATTTCTTGGAGTTCCTTGGGTTAGTGTTCCATGGATCGTGGTTAGGAAAAAAAAAAATGCTCCTCTAAGGGCATCACCACTGACACAGGCTCACACAGGTCATACATACACATACATGAGCTATCAAATCACTGATGGTTTTGAATTTGCTTTAGCTCCAAGACTGGGAAGGACCATTATCCACACTGTTCCCTGGTGCTTTTATGGACTCTGGTAGAATAGATTAAGTAGTTGATTGACTGCCTTAGGCCATGGGTACCAAAGGCATCAATCGGCTAATAATGTTGGCATCAATTTCTACTTACAGTTTCTGCTCAGAGTGAATGTAGAGCAAAGTTAATCATCTCCCTGGCCCCACCTAGCACTTTAGCTGATTAGCATTATTCCTCATGAATCCACATAAATAGGAAGTTTGAAAAAGAAGTTATATCTAAGCAGGTATAGTATCCTTTAAAAATAAAAATAAAAAGCTGATTCCTCACCTAATGACTAGATTTTCTGTATGTATTTCCTGAATCTGTACAACAAAGAATGTTGAAAGCACAAAATAAGATCATATACTATCTCCTTTTGGTAACACAGCTGAGAATAATTCATCTTACAGAGCCACAAGAGGTAAAAAGATTCCACTGCCATTCTTGCAGTAAGGGGGTAAGGGGTTGGGGGAAAGAAGCTGAGGCAAAAATCTGCCCTTTCTGGCTCTCAATGCTGATTTGTGTCCTGAAACAGCATATCAGGTTCTCTTATCTGTAAGTGAAAAGGCTTTAAATTCTTAGAAAGAAGGGTGTCACATTAGCCTAAGGTTTTAAAGATGATTTTGAGAGGGTCTGTTCCTCTCATGCTTGAGGAATAGTGTTATCTTGGGACCCGTGGATACCACCATTTCAAAATCTAGTGTCCTGGTACTCATGAATTGCTACACTCGAAGCAGTGGTGTTATTTAACAGTGGGCTCAAAGAAGAATCTACTGCTACAAACAGACAAGGGCAATCACAGTTCCTTAAAGCCCAGCAAAAAAGAGGTCCAATTTTCTCCTTCCAAATTTAGAGGGCAAACTATCAAAGAGATGGGAACTGAAAGCTCTCAGACTCAACAATCACAAAGAGTGGTTTCATGTCTGGACAACTTATGGAAGGATGAATTGGAGTACTACCAGCTATAGTGATATACTAAATATTAGCCTATTTTGACAAATTTTTAAATATAATGCACATAATATAAATTAGCATATCTATATTATACATTATATAACATACATAATTTTATATATTTGTTACATAGAATATTTGTAAGAGAAAACACTAAATAAAAATGTAAACTAGGAGTGACATCACCAGGATGGTGACATAGGTTGTTCCTGGCTTTGCTCTCCCCCACAAGGAAAACAACTAACAACTATTCATGTCCAAGACACCACTGAGGAAACCAGAGGACATGGGGCTGAGGCCGAAGCACCCCCTCCATGATAGAAACCAACAAAGACCATTAGAAGGGTAAGAAGAGTGGCTATAGACAGACCACATTACCCCTTCCCACCCCTGTGCAGCACCATGCTTGGAAATCTCCTGTGAGCCTATGGTTCCTCCAGTAAGAAAAAAAAGAAAAAGAAAAAAAGAAAACAAAAAAGGAAAAACAAAAAGAAACAGAGCCTAGGATGGACATTCAGCTCCCTCAGTGTTATGGGTTGCTTCTTGGGTGTCCCCAACCAGTCTTACCCCATGGGGACTACAGGGGAATCTGTGGGACTTGACCACTGGGAATTACAATGGAGAAGCAGAAAAGGGCTCGCAACAATCAACACTCAGGTGATGGCAGACCAAGTGCCTACTTACATACAGTAGCCAACTTGTAGTCCCAACAAGCAGCTTTGCTCACTTGCAGAGCCAAGATGGTGGTGTAACTGACCAGGGAACAGAGCAGGATGCAGGTCTGCCTAATTCAGCGTTGCCAACCCTGGAGCCCAGTCTGCCTCTGCCTGGGCAGGGGAGCTGAGTTATAGCCCAAATTGCTGCTGAGCTTACCTCCCAGCCCACCCTGACAAGAAAGCCTGACTGGGACCATATGCAAACCCAACAACACTTGAGAAAAGAGTTTGGCAGGTAGAATTAATTGCAAAGCAAGCCAGTGCACAGTTCAGCCAGGGAACACAGGGAGTGGGTTAGTTTGAGTCAAGAGCACAAAGGACCTGGCTAAGCTTGAAGTATGTTCCTCTACTCTGCCCAGCCAGGAAAACTAATTTTAATTTAATTACTATGTGTTTTGGTGAGGACCTCCTTGGCATGATATTCTCAGGGGCTGTCTGTGCCTCCTGGATCTGGATTTCTGTTTCTTTCCCCAGATTCAGGAAAATTTCACTTATATTTCTTCAAATAAACTTTCTGCCCCCTTTTCTTTCTCTTCTGCTTCTGGGATCCCTATAAGGCAAATGTTATTATGCTTGATGGTGTTACTGAGTTCCCTAAGTCTATTCTCATTTTTTATTATTATTTTGTCTCTCTCCTGTTCGGCTTGATTGCCTTCCATTACTCTGTCCCCCAGGTCGCTGATTTGTTCTTCTGCTTCCTCTAGTTCATATATTCCATCTAGTGTATTTTTAATTTCAGTTACTGAGCTCTTCATCTCAGTTTGTTTTATGTCCTCTATCTCTTTATTAAGGGTCCTGCCAAGGTCTTCCACTCTTTTCTGAAGTCCAGGGAATATATTTATGACCATTACATTCTCTCTGTTATATTATTTATCTCCATTTCATTTAGCTCTCTTACTGTAATTTTGTCCTATTCTTTCATTTGGGACATATTCCTCTGTCTCCTCATTTTGTCTCTCTGTGTCTGTTTCTATGTGTTTGGAGAGTAAGCTACATCTCCTGCTCTTAAAAAAAAAAAAAAAAGTAGTGGCCTTACAGGGCACCTGGGTGGCTAAGATGGTTAAGCATTTGCCTTCAGTTCAGATAATAATCTCTGGGTCCTGGCATCAAGCCCTGCATTGGGCTCTCAGCTCAGTGGGGAGTCTGCTTCTCCCTGTCCTCCTGCCTCTCCCCTCTGCCCATCCTCTCTCTCTCAGATGAATAAAATCTTAAAAAAAAAAAATGTAGTGGCCTTATGAAGAAGAAGGTCCTATAGTGTCCTACAGTGCAATGTCCCCTGTTCACCAGAACCTGGTATTTCAGGGTTGTCCCCTTTGTATATTGTGTGCACCCCACTGTTGTGGCTGAGACATGTTTGCCTTCAGTCCAGTCATCTGCAATGGCTTTCTTTGCCATGTGGACAGTGTTTTGTCCCTGCATTGTTAGTGAGCCAGTCTGGGGACATCTTGGGCTTGGGTTGAGTCAGACAAGGTGTTTGACAGAGATGCAGTAGCATCAACCTGCAGGGAACTTTCCCTGTGTTGTCCTCTGAAAAAATTTCATTGGTGGGCAGGGCCTGTAATCAGATAAAATGCCTGCCCCCAGCCTACTGCTGGGGATGAAGTCAGACTAGAATGTGTGGTTATTTTCCCCTCACCCTGGTGCATGAGTCACTTTGTTGTGGTATTGGCCCCTGTTGGGGCTGCTTGCACACTGCAGGCTTGTGGCATGGCTTTTGATGGGCTCTGGCCAAGAGTGTATTGGAGTGAGCAGGTCGGCAGCAGAACAGGAGTAGGGGGCACAGTGTTAACAGGGTTTGCACAGGTCTCCTATGGGATGGGACCCAGCACTGCTTTAAAAAATTCCTGCTGCAGGGCTGGAGGGGGTGGATCTGCAGAAGCACATGGAGGTGAGGGCACTCTTAGCAATCTAGGTGGAGAGTGTTGGCACTAAGCTGGCATCTGCTGGTGTCTGTGTGTCTAGGCTGAGGGGTGAGGGAGGAAATGGCACCAGCCAGCTCTTTTGTTCTGAGAGAAGTCTCCCAATGATCCCTGCCCCTCCAGGACAGGCTCTGAGATTAGTAAACAAGTCTCCATCCCGTATACACCAAGCATTTTTCAAACAGCTAATTATATGCTATATCTCAGTAGTGCTAGTTGTTGTGTTATCCCTTTAAGGACTGGGACTCAGTTTCCCTTACCCTCCTAGCTTTCCCAGAGCCAAGCCTGCTGATTTTTAAAGTTCTTCATATTAAGTCCCGCTGATTGTAAGAACTCATGAAATTATGCTCCTCTAGCTTCTGAAACTAAATGTTATGGAGATTCATCTTCCCTGTACAAGGTACCTCTGCCTGTGGTTCCTGGTATAAGGGTCCATTTCTCTCCCCTCCCCATGCCTGTGGTATCCCTCCCTCCTGCAGACAGTCCCACAGGATTGTGTCTCCACCATTCCTACCCTGTTTAATGTGGCCTTTTCTCTACATTTAGCTGTGGAGAGATTTTTCTGCCAGGCTTTAGGTCATTTTCTGGATTCTTAACACTGATATGGGTGTTATCTAGTTGTATCTCTGGAACAAGGTGAGCTTAGTTTCCTCCTAGTCCACCATCTTCCCCAGAAGTCCTGAATAGATGAATTACTATTAAGGAGATTGAATCAGGAATCAAAGATCTCCCAATGAGGAAAATCCCAGGACCAGACAGCTTTAATTAACCAATCATTTAAAAAAGAATTAGTGCCAATTCTTCTAAAACTCTTCCAAAAAACTGAAGAGAAGGGAACACTCCCAAATTCATTTAATGCCAGCATTACCCTAACACCAAAGTCAGAAAAGAATACTACAAAAAAAAGAAAACTACAAGCCAGTATTCCTGATAAATACAAATAAAAAACCCTTCGATAAAATGCTAACAAACTGAATTCAGCAGCTCACTAAAAGGGTCATTTACCATGATCAAGCAGGATTAATGCATGGGATGCAAGGATGGTTTCCATACTATGTGATACATCACATAAACAGAATGAAAACTCTGATTGCCTCAATACTTGCAGAAAAAATGATGGACAAAATGCAACATATGTTCAGTCTTAACAAATTACACACAGAAAGAATGTATCTCAATGTAATAGATGCCATATATGAAAAGTCATAGCTAACAATCATACTCAACTATGAGAAGCTGGGAGCTTTTCCTTTAAGATCAGGAACAAAACAAGGATGCCCACTCTTACCGCTCTTATTCAAAATGGATTGGAAGTCCTAGCTAGAACAATTAGCCAAGAAAAAGACATAGAAGACCTAAAAATTAGAAAGGAAGAAGTAAAATTGTCACTATTTGCAGATGACGTGATATTATATATAGAAAATCCTAGGGGTGCCTGGGTGGCTCAGATGGTTAAGTGTCTGCCTTTGGCCCAGGTCATGATCTCCAGGTCCTGGGATTGAGCCCCTCATTGGGCTCCCTGCTCAGGATCGAGTCTGCTTCTCCCTCTTCCTCTGCCTCTCCCCCTGCACATGCTCTCTCTTTGTATCTTTCTATCTCAAATGAATAAATAAAATCTTTAAAAAAAAAATCCTAAAGTCCACCAAAACATGTTAGAATTAATCAACAAATTCAGTAACATTACAGGATACAAAATCAATATATAAAAATCTGTCACATTTTTATACACTAATAATAAACAGAAAAATTAAGAAGACAATCCAATATATAATTGCATCAAAAAGAATAAAATATGCTATGGTGAACGCTGTGAATTGTGTAAGACTGTTGAATCACAGACCTGTACCTCTGAAACAAATAATACATTATATGTTTAAAAAAAAAAAAAAAAGAAGATAGCAGGAAGGGAAAAATGAAGGGGGGGAAATCAGAGGGGGAGACAAACCATGAGAGACTATGGACTCTGAGAAACAAACTGAGAGTTCTAGACAGGAGGGGAGTAGGGGGGATAGGTTAGGCTGGTGATGGGTATTAAAGAGGGCATGTACTGAATGGAGCACTGGGTGTATACACAAACAATGAATCATGGAACACTACATCAAAAACTAATGATGTGAGGGGCAGAGCAAGATGGCGGAGGAGTAGGAGACCTGGGTTTCATCTGGTCTCAGGAATTCAGCTGGATAGGGATCAAACCATTCTGAACACCTACGAACTCAACAGGAGATCGAAGAAAAGAATAGCAACAACTCTGCAAGCAGAAAAGCGACCATTTTCTGGAAGGTAGGATGTGTGGAGAAGTGAATCCGAGGCAATATTCAGGAGGATAGATGGCGGGGGAGGGGGTCTCCATTGGCCACTTCTGGCAAGTGATAGAACAGTGGAACACAAAATCGGAACTTTTAGAAGTCGGCACCACTGAGGGACGTTGCTCCAGTGGCTAAGCAGGGGGTGGAACCCTCACTGGGACAGTGTGGTCTCAGGACCCTCGGGGTCACAGAAAGACTGGGGGTGCCTGAGTGCGGCAGAGCTCCCAGGGATCGGAGCAGGGAAGTCAGCTGCAGAGACGGAGGCGAGGAGTGGGCTCTCAGCTCGGGGTTGCCATAAACTGTGAACCACGGCACAGTCAGTCCACTGCTCTGCCAGCAGGGACCCAACAAGCAGCAGATCCGGGGAGAATCCCAGGATCCACAGGGATCTGCTGGGTTTGAGGACTCCACACAGGGTCATGTGCCAGAGATAGAAACACTCGGTCACAGGCTGGGTGAGCACGGAGTGTGGCTGGAGACCAGGGAAATGGGAGTGATTGACTGCTTTTCTCTGGGGGTGCACTGAGGAGTGGGGCCCTGAGTTCTTGGCTCCACTGGGCAGAGATTGGGAGACCGCCATTTTCACTCTCATCCTCCAAAGCTGTACGGAAAGCTTGCAGGGAACAAAAGCTCCGAGAGCAAACCCGAGCAGATTACTTAGCCCGGCCCCCAGCAAGGGGGGTGCAATTCCACCGCTGGCAAAGACATTTGGGAACCACGGCAATAGGCCCCTTCCCCAGAAGATCAGCAAGAACAGCCAGCCAAGACCAAGTTTACCAATCAATGAGAACGGCAGAACTCCAGTGCTAGGGGAATACTGCACATAGAATTCATGGCTTTTTTACCATGATTCTTTAGTCTTTCAAAGTTAACTTTTTTTTAACTTTTTTTTTTAACTTTTTTCTTTTTCCCTTTTTCAACCAACATCTTATCAATCCCTTTTTAAAAAAATATTTTTTATTTTTCATTTTTAGAGTCATATTCTATCCCTTCATAGTAGTTACCCTTATTTTTGGTATATATATATAAGTTGTTCTCTCTTTAAAATTTTGACATAAAGTTTTTTCTACCAGGCCAAAATATACACTAAATCTCTAGTGTATGGGTTTGTTCTAGTCTCCTGCCTGATCACATTCTCTCCCTTTTTTTTCTTTTTTTTTTTTTAAATCTTCTTCTTTTTTCAAACAACTTATCGATTCCTTTTATAAAAGTTTTTATAATTTTCATCTTTACAGTCATATTCCATCCCTTCATCGTATTAACCCTTATTTTTGTACATATGTAAGTTTTTCTTTCTTTAAAATTTTGGGAGGCACTTTCTTTTAACAGACTAAAATACACCCAAAATCTAGTGTGTGGTGCTGATCTATGCACCAGCTTGATCATATTTGATCACATTCTGTTTTTTTTGTTTTGTTTTTGTTTGTCTTTATCTTTTTCCTTTCCTTTCCTTTTTTTTTTTTTTTTTTCTCTCTTTCCCTTTATTTTCCCCCAGTTTCAGGTCTTTTCTGATTTGTTTAGAGTATATTTTCTGGGGATGTTGTTACCCTGTTAGCATTTTGTTCTCTCATTCATCTATTCTCCTCTGGACAAAATGACAAGATGGAAAAAATCACCTCAACAAAAAGAACAAGAGGCAGTACCAACTGCCAGGGACCTAATCAATATGAACATTAGTACAATGTCAGAACTAGAGTTCAGAATGATGATTTTAAAGATACTAGCTGGGCTTGAAAAAAGCATGGAAGTTATTAGAGAAACCCTTTCTGGAGAAATAAAAGAACTAAAATCTAACCAAGTCAAAACCAAAAAGGCTATTAATGAGGTGCAATCAAAAATGGAGGCACTAACTGCTAGGATAAATGAGGCAGAAGAGAAAATTAGTGATATAGAAGACCAAATGATGGAAAATAAGGAAGCTGAGAAAAAGAGAGAGAAACAACTACTGGATCACGAGGGCAGAATTTGAGAGAGAAGTGATACCATAAGATGAAACAACATTAGAATAATTGGGATCCCAGAAGAAGAAGAAAGAGTGAGAGGAGCAGAAGGTATCTTGGAGCAAATTATAGCAGAGAACTTCCCTAATTTGGGGAAGGAAACAGGCATCAAAATCCAGGAGGCACAGAGAACCCCTCTCAAAATCAGTAAAAATAGGTCAACACCCCAACATCTAATAGTAAAACTTACGAGTCTCAGAGACAAAGAGAAAATCCTGAAAGCAGCTCGGGAGAAGAGATCTGTAGCCTACAATGGTAGAAACATTAGATCGGCAACAGACCTATCCACAGAGACCTGGCAGGCCAGAAAGGACTGGCATGATATCTTCATAGAATTAAATGAGAAAAATATGCAGCCAAGAATACTATCCAGCTAGGCTGTCATTGAAAATTGAAGGAGAGGTAAAAAGCTTCCAGGACAAACAAAAACTAAAGGAATTTGCAAACACGAAACTAGCCCTACAAGAAATATTGGAAGGGTTCTCTAAGCAAAGAGAGAGCCTAAAAGCAACAGAGACCAGAAAGGAACACAGGCAATATACAGTAACAGTCACTTTACAGGCAATACAATGGCCCTAAATTCCTATCCTTCAATAGTTACCCTGAATGTAAATGGGCTAAATGCCCCAATCAAAAGACACAGGGTATCAGATTGGATAAAAAAACAAGATCCATCGATATGCTGTCTGCAAGAGACTCATTTTAGAACCAGTAGAAAATTGGACAGCCACAATCAGAAGAATGAAACTGGACCATTTCCTTACACCCCACACAAAAATAGACTCCAAATGGTTGAAAGACCTCAATGTGAGACAGGAGTCCATCAAAATCCTAAAGAAGAACACAGGCAGCAACCTCTTCGACCTCAGCTGCAGCAACTTCTTCCTAGAAACATTGCCAAAGGCAAGGGAAGCAAGGGCAAAAATGACCTATTGGGACCTCATCAAGGTAAAAAGCTTTTGCATAGCAAAAGAAACAGTCAACAAAACCAAAAGACAACCGACAGAATGGGAGAAGCTATTCGCAAATGACATATCAGATAAAGGGCTAGTATATAAAATTTATAAAGAACTTCTTAAACTCAACACCCAAAGAACAAATGATCCAATCAAGAAATGGACAGAAGATATGAACAGACATTTTTCCAAAGAAGACATCCAAATGGCCAACAGACACATGAAAAAGTGCTCAACATCGCTCAGCATCAGGGAAATCCAAATCAAAACCTCAATGAGATATCACCTCACACCAGTCAGAATGGCTAAAATTAACAAGTCAGGAAATGACAGTTGTTGGCGGGGATGCGGAGAAAGGGAACCCTCCTACATTGTTGGTGGGAATGCAAGCTGGTGCAGCCACTCTGGAAAACAGTATGGAGGTTTTTCAAAAATTTGAAAATAGAGTTACCATATGATCCAGTAATTGCACCACTGGGTATTTACCCCAAAGATACAAATGTAGCGATCCAAAGGGGTACATGCACCCCAATGTTTATAGCAGCAATGTCCACAATAGCCAAACTGTGGAAAGAGCCAAGATGTCCATCGACAGATGAATGAATAAAGAAGAGGTGGTATATATATACAATGGAATATTATGCAGCCATCAAAAAGAATGAAATCTTGCCTTTTGCAATGACGTGGATAAACTCGAGGGTATTATGCTGAGCGAAATAAGTCAACCAGAGAAAGACATGTATCATATGACCTCACTGATATGAGGAATTCTTAATCTCAGGAAACAAACTGAGGGTTGCTGGAGTGGTGGGGGGTGGGAGGGATGGGGTGGCTGGGTGATAGACATTGGAGAGGGTATGTGCTATGGTGAGTGCTGTGAATTGTGCAAGACTGTTGAATCACAGATCTGTACTTCTGAAACAAATAATACATTTTATGTTAAAAAAAAAAAGAATATAGCAGGAGGGGAAGAATGAAGGGGGGAAATTGGAGAGGGAGATGTACCATGAGAGACTATGGACTCTGAAAAACAAACTGAGGATTCTAGAGGGTAGGGGGTGAGAGGATGAGTTAGCCTGGTGATGGGTATTAAAGAGGGCATGTTCTGCAGGGAGCACTGGGTGTTATATGCAAACAATGAATCATGGAACACTATATCAAAAACTAATGATGTAATGTATGGTGATTAATTTAACATAATAAAAAAAACTAATGATGTATGGTGATTAACATAATAAAATAAAAATAAATAAAATCTTAAAATAAAAATAAAGAATAAAATACTTAGGAATGATTCTAACCAAGGAATTGAAAGAACTGTACACTGAAAGCTATAAATCACTGAGGGAAAATGAAGGGGACACAAATAAACTGTAAGATACCCCATGCTTTTGGATTGGAAGAATTAATATTGTTAAAATGGTCATACTACTCAAAGCAATCTACAAATTCAATGCCATCCCTATGAAAATTCCAATGACATTTTTCAGAGCAATAGAGCAAAAAAAAAAAATCCATAATTTGTGTTAAACTTCAAAACATTTTGAATAGCCAAAGCAATCTTGACAAAGAACAAAGCTGTAAGCATCACACTCCCTGATTTCAGACTATATTATAAAGCTAAATCAATCAAAAGACTTAATATTGGCATAAGAACAGACATATACATCAATAGAACAGAATAAAGAGTTCAGAAATAACCCCACATATATATGGTCAATTAATTAACAACAAAGGAACCAAGAATCAACAGCGGGGAAAGACAGTCTCTTCAATCAATGTTGCTAATAAAACTGGAAAACCACATGCAAAAGACTGAAACTGGATCACTTACATCATACAGAAAAATTAATTCCAAATGGATTAATGACTTAAGCATAAGACTAGAAACAATAACACTCCTAGAGGAAAACAAAGGAAAAAAAATCCTTGACATGGGTCTTGGCAATGATTCTTTCAAATACAACAGCTAAAGCACAAGAGCAACAAAATAAAAATTAAACAAGTAGGACTACATCAAACAAAAGAGCTTCTGCACAACAAAAGAAAGGATTAACAAAATAAAAAGGCAATCTACAGACTGGGAAAATGTGTATGCAAATCATGTATCTTATAAGGGATTGATATCCAAAATATATAAAGAACTCATACAACACAATAGTAAAAACAAACACAACAACAAGAAGAGTCTAACTAAAAAATAAGCAAAGGCCCTGAATAGACATTTTTCCAAAGATGATAAATTAATAGTCAACAAATAAAAAGGCACTCAATATCACTAATCAAAGGAAAAAGCAAATCAAAGTCACAGTGAGATATCACTTCACACAATTCAGAATGACCATTATCAAAAACACAGAAGATAACAAATGCTGGTGAGGGTGTGGAGAAAAGGGAATCCTCGTGCACTCTTGGTAGGATTGTAAATCAGTGAAGCCACCTGGAAAACAGTATGGAGGTTTTTCAAAAACTTAAAAATAGATGTACAAATGATCCAGCAATTACATTTCTGGGTATTTATCTGATGAAAATGAAAGCACTCACTTGAAAAGATATCTGCACTTGCATGTTCATTGCAGCATTGTTTATAACAGCCAAGATACGGAATTTACGCACACACACACACACACACACACACACACACACCCGTGCATGCAATGGAATACTATTCATTTAAAAAAAAATGCAATCTTGTCCTTTGTGACAACATGGATGGATCTTGAAGGCATTATGCTAAGTGAAATAAGTCAGACAGAGAAAGACAAATACACTATGATATCACTTACATATGGAATCTAAAAAAAAAAATTCATCGACAAAGAGATCTTTACGTTTACTAGAGATGGGGGCGGGGGGAGTAGAAATTGGAGTAAGACAGTCAAAAGGTATAAATTTCCAGTTATAAGATAAATAATTACTAGGTATGCAATGTACAATATGATTACTAACTATTTGATAGTTAAAAGAGTAATCCTAAGGGCGCCTGGGTGGCTCAGTTGGTTAAGCGACTGCCTTCGGCTCAGGTCATGATCCTGGAGTCCCTGGATCGAGTCCCGCATCGGGCTCCCTGCTCGGCAGGGAGCCTGCTTCTCCCTCTGACCCTCCCCCCTCTCATGTGCTCTCTCTCTCTCTCTCATTCTGTCTCAAATAAATAAATAAAATCTTTAAAAAAAAAAAAAAAAGAGTAATCCTAAGACTTCTAATCACAAGGAAAAAAGAACATTTTTTTATCTTTTTTGCGTCAGTATGAGATGATGGATGTTAACTAATTGTGGTAACCATTACACAACATATGAAGTAAATCACTATGTTAGACACATTAAACTTGTACAGTGCTATATGTTAATTACATATCTCAACAAAACTGAAAAAAATTAATGCATGTTTTCCAATAACCATCATTCCCCCAAATCAATTCTAATAATTTTAATTTAGGTCTCAATAGGCCAAGGACAACATTTTGTGTGAATAGTTTTTTAAAAAATTACCATAAAGGTTTAGATAGAACACAAATTACTACATTGAAATTATTGTTTATTTCTTAAGCTCTTTTTTCCATTAATATTTAGAATTAGGGGTGTAAGTGTGTAAATCTAAATGTCCTTTACTTTTCAAATGACTACATATACCTTGTCAGTGACAAGTCCCACTTGGGGAGGCAATAGTGATAAAGAAGGCAAACTGTCTATAACTGAATCCTGGTCTTACCGCCTCTCATTGTGTGACCTGGAGCATAACTCAGCCTCTCCCTGCCTCAATAATTTCTCTATAAACTGAGGATAACATAAGTGCCATTCTCTATAGTTGTAAACACCGAGTTATTATAGGTGATGTGCACAATGTGCCCAGCACATAGTAAGTACCACAGGAGTTTCAGCTATTATAATGATCATGATAATGCTGGTAATGATGATGATGAATATATATGGGGAACAGAAAAAGAGGAAAACCTTATCTCTGGCAGAAGGAAAATGGAGATAGAGAGGACAGACAAATAAGTGTTTAATTGTAATTCAAAAGCAAACTGCAGTGAGCACTGCAGTGAAAATATAAGTAGGGTGACCACCTGTCCTGGGACAGTTCCAGTTTATCCCTGTTTTCCCAGCATAAATATTAATTTCACCCACCACACCTTTAGAACTGACCTATAGTCACTGTAAATAAAATCATCCTGGTATGAGAGGCCAGGGGATGAACTTAAGGCCTTGTGAAGGAAAGACACTTGAACTGACCCATAAATGGAACAGTTAGAAAAGGAAAGCCATTTCTCTTATTCCTTGCCAACCTCCTCCTAAAAGGGAACTGAGAAGGGGAAAGCTGTTTTCCTTCTGTTTTCACAAGGAAAGCAAAATGCAGAAAAATTTGAAAGAAGACTGTATTGGTTTCCTCTTGCTGCAGCAAATTGCCATAAAATTAGTGGCTCGAAGTAATACAAATATATTCTTCTACAATCTAGAGGTCAGGAAGAGGTCTTAAATGGGTCCATGGGACTGCAGGTCATCTGGAGGCTATAAGGGAGAATGTTTCCCTTTTTTCAACTTTGGAGGCTACCTGTATTCCTTGCCTCATGGCCCCTTTCTTTCTTCAAAACATGCAGCCTAACTTTTCCTCTCTGACCTCAGATTCCATCCACTGAATGTCTTCTATAAATGTTCTGACACTGCCCCCTTCTTCTGATAAGGATGCTTATGATTACATTGGGCCCACATGGATAATCCGGGATACTTTCCCCCATGTTCAGATCCTTAGCATAATCACATCTCCAAATTTCCCTTTACCATGTAAAGTAACGTATCCACTTGTTCCAGGGATTACACCATAGACATCTTTGGGGAGCCATTATTCAGCCTACCACAAAGAT
Source organism: Mirounga angustirostris (assembly GCF_029215605.1). Taxonomy (NCBI): domain Eukaryota; kingdom Metazoa; phylum Chordata; class Mammalia; order Carnivora; family Phocidae; genus Mirounga; species Mirounga angustirostris. The sequence continues at coordinate 81,718,916 of NW_026991720.1, read as the reverse complement.
TTGTTTTCATTACTCTGGTGTCAAGAGCATAGTACTTGGAGACAAATACCATCCTATTAAAGATGAAAGATTCAATATTTTAACAATCTCAGGCACATGGCTAAGTCAGCTAACTATAATTTCTAAAACTAGAATCAGGAATTATTTACTGAGAAAATGGTCTCTAAACTTCCATGTGACTTTTAGATAGATGTTTAAACTAGGAGAATACCAGTATAGGAAGTCTTCATTATCTGAGAATAATTGACAATGAAAAAGACTTTTAAAGTAAATCCCTTTAAAATTGGTAGAACAATCCATATCAAATAATAATAAGCAAAGTTGACTGGATGTTTTCTTCACAATAGAATTTAAAATTCTACAAATGCAGGTATTATGCTTAACAAAATTTGTTGAACAGAGAATAATGCCAGTTGACCCTTTTGATATACTATTTAAAAAAAATATTATAGAGTATGACTGCCTTCACACTTGGCTTTTATGTAATCATGTTAAAGAGTTATTTCTGGGGGCACCTGGGTGGCTCAGTAAGTTAAGTGTCTGTCTTTGGCTCAGGTCATGATCCCAGGGTCCTGGGATCCAGCCCCACATCTGGCTCCCTGCTCAGTGGGAAGTCTGCTTCTCCCTCTGCCCCTTCCCCTAGCTTATGCTTTCTCTCTCTAATAAATAAATAAAATCTTTTTTTAAAAAAGAGGTATTTCTGAAAATGTTTTTGAGGGCTTACCAAAGTTCATAATGATTAACCTCTGAATAATCCATTTTGTTATCATTCTTGTTAACAATTCTTATTCTGCCAGGTATTAATTTCTTTATGGGATTTGATTATATTTTTTCCAACATTATCTTCATCAATTGCATTAAATCTTATATTCTCAATAACATTGGTAATTTTATTTCATACTTGATTTGAATCAAATTTGCTTATAACTTCAGGTCTTAAAAGGCAAATACAATAATTAAAAACCTAGATTGGCAAAAAATGTTGCTGTCCTGTAATGCAGTGGACTCCTATTAATAAAAGAGGGATGTTTGAGTAGGGACTAACTGAATAAAAAGCTCTAAAGGAAATTTTCATCATATAATGACTTTTTATTCCCATGCAGTATTTTTTTTCCTATGGGGAATTCAAATAATTAATACCCTGGCAAACAACTAAGGCTTTTACTTGAATAGAGTTGCAATAAATTGGAAAAAAAAATTGGGAAGTAAAAATAACACTGAAGTTGCCTTAACATTTTGTTCCTTATAAAGCTCCATGAAAGCAATAATTTTATCTATATTGTTCACTATTGTGTCCTTAGCACTAAGATATTATCTGATATAGAGTAGATACTCATTCAGTATTGGGGAGAAAACATGATATAAATTTATTAAAAGGTGATTAGATTGAAAAAGCATTCACTAAACTGCAATATTTACCACAGATAATTTTATATCTCCATATCAACAAAGAATCCATTGTAGAAAGTAGAATTCAGAGGAGGGAAGATGGCAGCAGAGTAGGAAGACCCTAGGCTCGTCTTGTCCCATGAATACAACTAAATAATTATCGAATCATCCTAAATCAACCTGAAGTCTGGAAGAACAAATTCTACAACTAAAGGTAGAGAGGAGACCACATTGAAGAAGGTAGGGGTGTGGAGATGCAGTTTGGGAGAGAAATGGATAGTGGCTGTTGTAGTGGGGAGGAAACCACAGCCATGGAGAAGGGCAAGAGACAGGACAACAAAAGGGGAGCAGATGGGAAAAGGAATCCCCATAGCAGTTGGCTTGGAAAGTGAGAAGAGTCGAATTTCCTGAGTTCTTGCAACCCATGGGGCTTAAAGCCTGGAGTTCTAAAGGTTAGCACGCTTGGCTTGGGGAGAGCCCATAGGCACTGGGACTGATCATGGAGAGAGAAAACAGCTCACGGGCATATAGCATGAAAACAGTGATCTGAAGAGTCTCTGAAGTTATTTGCTCCCAAAAAGGCAACATTCACAGAATAACCTTTCCAGGAACAAAGGAACTGGAAAGTGCCATTTCCATCAACCGCCCTTCAACATAAACACAGAGCTACCTGCAGAAACCAGCACAGCACCAACATGCATTACCTAACTTGCTTACATCAAGCCCCAGCTGCCCTGCACTCCAGTGGAACCACCCCTCCCAGTCATGCTTGCCTCAGTCCCAGTGCAGCAGCCCCTCCCACAGAAGACTGGCCCAAAGCCCTCCCCACACTGCATCTCCCAACCCAGGAGTTTTGCAGGGTCTCATTCCAGCAGTGGTGGTGACAGGTCTCATTTCACAAGCAGACCAGGCCACACCTACTTAAAACCTGTCACATTCAGGCCAGGAACAAAAAACAAAACACTGCCCACAACAGGCAAAGAGAGCTTCTGCAGACAACTGACCTGAAGGATAAGGCACCCAGGACAAAACAGCAGAATGCAGGCAGCATGCATTGGCAAAACTCCCAGAAGCACCAGGCCCTAGGGAACAGGGGCATTGCACTGCAGGGCACTAAGGACCTCATCTTCATAAGGCCATTACCCTCAAGAAGAGAAGTTACTCACTTTCCTAACACAGAGAGGCAGGCAGAAACTTAGACAAATTGAGAAGACTGAGGAACTTGTCCCAAATGAAAGAAGATGACAAGGTCACACAGCAAGATCTAAGTGAAACAGATATAATTAATAAGCCTAAAACAGAACTCAAAGTAATGATCATAAAGATACTGGACTTGAGAAAAGAGCAGAAGACATGAATGAGACCCTTAACACAGAGATAAGGAATAACATAGCAGAGATGAAGGGTTCATAAACAAAATGAGAAACATACTTGATTCAATGAACAACAGTCTGGAAGCAAAGGAACAAATTAGTGACCTAGAAAACAGAGTAATGGAAAGTAATCAAGCTGAACAAAAGAGAGAGAAAAGAACTATACAAAATGAGAACAGACTAAGGTAACTCAGTGATTCTATCAAATGTAATAACATTCACATTATAGTAGTCCCAGAAGAAGAGAGAGAAAAGAGGGCAGAAAATTTATGTGAAAAGATATTAACTGAAAACTTCCCTGATCTAGGGAAGGAAACAGATATCCAAATCCAGGAGGCACAGAGAACCCCCAACAAAATCAACAAAAGCAGATCCACACCAGGACATAATTAAAATGGTAAAATATAGATAAAGAAAAAAAAATTTAAAGGAGCAATACAAGAAAAGATAGTTACATACAAGGGGAACCCCATAAGGCTATCAGGGGACTTTTCAGCAGAAACTTTCCAAGCCAGAAGAATACAATTCCAGAAGGGAGTGGCATGATATACTCAAAGTGCTGAATGGGAAAAATCTACAGCCAAAAATCCTCTATCCCACAAGAGTATCATTCAAAATAGGAGTGATAGAGTTTCCCAAGCATACAAAAACTAAAGTTCATGACTACTAAACCAGCTCTGCAAGAAATATTAATGGGGAATCATTGAGTAGAAAGTAAAGACCAAAATTGACATTAAAAATTAATTTTTTTGTAAAATATCAGTCAAGGAACTCACAAAATAAAGGATGCAAAATAGGACACCATAAACTCCCCACCAATGTGGGGAGGAGAGGAGGAAAGTATAGTTTCAAACTTAAACAACCATCAACTTAATATAGACTGCTATATGCAGAATATGTTATATACAAACCTAATGATAACCACAAATCAAAAACTGGTAATAAATATGCAAACAACAAAGAGAAAGAATCGAAGATCACTAAGAAAGACAGCAAACCATGAAAGAGAGAAAGACAAGATCAGAAAAAAATCTTCAGAAACACAAAACAGGTAATACATATCTATCAGTAATTACTTTGAAAGTAAATGGACTAAACATTCCATTCAAAAGACATAGGGTGACAGAATCAATTAAAAAAAAAAAAGACCCACATATATGCTACTTGCAAAGAGACTCATTTTACCTAAAGACACCTGCAATTTTAAGTGAGGGAATAGAGAAACATCATCATGCAAATGGATGTCTAAAGGAAACCAGGATAGCAATATTTTTATCAGACAAAATAGACTTTAAAACAAAGATTGTAACAAAAGGGAAGGAAGGACACTATACAATAATAAAGGGGACAATCCAACAAGAAGATATAACAATTGTAATTATTTATTTACCCAACATGAGAGCACCTAAATATATAAAACAATTAATAAAAAACATAAAGTAACTAATCAATAGTAATACAATAATAGCAGGGGACTTTAACACCCCACTTACCATCAATGGACAGGTCATCCAAACAGAAAATCAACAAGGAAACAATGGCTTTGAATGATACACTGGACCAGATGGACTTAATAGATATATTCAGAACATTCCATCCTAAATCAGCAGAATACACATTCTTTTCAAGTACACATGGAACATTCTCCAGAATAGATCACACATTAGGCCATAAAACAAGTCTCAACAAATTCAAAAAGATTGCAGTCATACATGCATCTTTTCTGACCACAACACCATGAAACTGGAAATCAACCACAAAAAAAAAAAAAAATCTGGAAAAAGCACAAATACATGGAGGTTAAATAACATGCTACTAAACAATGAAGGGGCCAACCAAGAAATAGGAAATTAAAAAATACATGGAGACAGAGGAAAATGAAAACATAACAGTTCAATACCTTTGGAATGCAGCAAAAGTAGTTCTAAGAGGGAAGTTTATAGCAAGACAGGCCTACCTCAAGAAGCAAGAAAAAATTCAAATAAACCACCTAATTTTATACCTAAAGGAGCCAGAAAAAAAAAAAAAAAAAAACAAACAAAACCTAAAACTAGAGGAAGGAAAGAAATAATAAAGATTAGAGCAGAAGTAAATGATAAAGAAACTAAAAACAAAAACAAAAACAAAAAAACCCACCAGTAAAACAGATCAATGAAACCAGGAGCTGGTTCTTGGAAAACACCACCACCACCACCACCACAATAAAATTGATACACCTCTAGCCAGACCTATCAAGAAAAAAAGAGAAAGGACTCAAAATCACAAATGAGAGAGAAGAAACAACTGACACTACAGAAATATATACAACTGTAAGAGAATATTATGAAAAATTATATGACAACAATTTGAACAACCTAAAAGAAATAGATAAATTCCTAGAAACACAAAACCTCCCAAAACTGAGCCAGGAATAAATAGAAAATTTGAACAGACCTATTACCAGCAAATAAATTAACCCAGTAATCAAAATCTCCCAACAAACAAAGGCGAATTCTACCAAACATTTAAAGAAGAGTGAATACCTATTCTTCTCAAAGTATTCCAAAAAATAGAACAGGAAGGAAATTTTCCAAATTCATTCTGTGAGGTTAACATTATCCTGATAAAGACACCACAAAAAAAGAGACTACAGGCCAATGTCTCTGATGAATATAGATGTAAAAACCCTCAACAAACTACTAGTAAACCAAATCCAACAATACGTTTTTAAAAAATCATTCACCACAATCAACTGGGATTTATTTCTGGGTTGCAAGGGTGGCTTGATACTTGCAAATCAATCAACATAATCAACATGATACATGACATCAACAAGAGAAAAGATAAGATCCTTACAATTGTTTTGATAGATGAAGAAAAAGCATTTGACAAAGTACAACATCTATTCATGGTAAAAAAGATTTAGAGGGAATATGCCTCAACATAATAGAGGCCATATATGAAAAACCCGCAGCTAACATCATCCTTAATGGGGAAAAACTGAGAGCTTCTCCCCTAAGGTAAGCAACAAAAAAGGACGTCCACTCTCACCACTTTTATTCAACATAGTACTGGAAGTCCTAGCCACAGCAATCAGACAATAAAAAGAAATAAAAGGCATCCAAATAAGTAAGGAAGAAGTAAAACTTTCACTATTTGCAGATGACATGATACTATATATAGAAAACCTGAAAGACTCCACCAAAAAAACTGCTAAGACTGATAAATTCAGTAAAGTCACAAGATATAAAATCAATGAATAGAAATAGTTGCATTTCTATACACCATTAATGAATTAGCAGAAAGAGAAATTAAGAAAATTCCATTTATAATTACACCCAAAATAGTAAGATACCTAGGAATAAACCTAACCAAAGAAGTGAAAGACCTGTATTCTAGAAATGATAAAACACTGATGAAAGAAACTGAAGATTACACAAAGAAATGGAAAGATATTCCATGCTCATGGATTGTAATAAAAAAATCATTAAAATGTCTATACTACCCAAAGCAATCTACAGATTTAATGCAATCTGTGTCAAAATACTAACAGCATTTTTCAAAGAACTAGAACAAACAATCCTAAAGTTTGTATGGAACCACAAAGGACGGTGAATAGCAAAAGCAATCTTGAAAAAGAAAAGCAAAGTTAGAGGCATCAAAATTCTGGACTTCAAGTTATATTACATAGCTGTAGTAATCTAAAGAGTATGGTTCTGGCACGAAAGTGGACATATAGATCAATGGAGCAGAATCAAAAACCCAGAAATAAATCCACAATTATATGGTCAATTAAACTTCATCAAAGCAGAAAAAAATATGCAATGGGTAAGACAGTTGTTTTAAGAAATGGTGTTGGGAAAACTGGACAGCTACCTACAAAAGATTGAAAATGGACCACTTTCTTCCACCATACACAAAAATAAACTCAAAATGGATTAAAGACCTAAATGTGAGACCTGAAACCATAAAAGTCTTAGAAGAGAGCACAGGCAGTGACTTCTCTGACATGGGCCATAGCAACTCTTTTCTAGATAGGTCTCCTGAGGCAAGGGAAACAAAATAAACTATTGGACCTACATCAAAATAAAAAGCTTCTGCACAGCAAAGGAAACAATCAGCAAAACTAAAAGACAACCTACTAAATGGGGAAGATATTCACAAATAACATCCAATAAAGGGCTAGTATCGAAAATATACAAAGAACTTATAAAACTCAACACCACCCCCCCAAATAATTCAATTACAAAATGGGCAGAAGACATGAACAGATATTTCTGCAAAGAAGACATACATGTGGACAAGAGACACATAACGAGATGTTCATCATCACTTATCATTATGAAAAAGCAATCAAAACTACAATGAGATATCGCCTCACACCTGTCAGAATGGCTAAGATGAGGAGCACAACAAACAACAGGTGTTGGTGAGGATGTGGAGAAAGGGGAACCCTTTGCACTGTTGGTGGGAATGCAAACTGCTGCAGCCACTGTTGAAGACAGTATAAAGATTCCTCAAAAAAGAAAAAAAGAGCTACCCCATCATCCAAGAATTGCACTACTGGTTATTTCCCTAAAGAATAAAAAAAAATACTAATTCAAAGGGATACATGCACCCCAATATTTATAGCAGCATTGTGTATACTAGCCAAATCATGGAAGCAGCCCAAGTGACCACCCATTGATGAATGGAAAAAGAAGTGGAAAACACACACACACACACACACAAATGAATATAAAGGAATATTATTCAGCCATAAAAAAGAATGAAATCTTGCCATTTGCAATGACTTGGATGGAGGTGGAGAGTATTATGCTAAGTGAACTAAATCAAAGACAAATACCATATAATTTCACTCATATGTGGAATTTTAGAAGCAAAACAAATGAGCAAAGGGAAAAAATGAGAAAGAAGGAAAAACAAGAAACAGACTCTTAACTGATGATTTATCAGAGGGGAGGTAGGTGGGGGGATGGGTGAAATAGGTGATGGGGATTAAGGAGTGCATTTTTTTTTTAAGGAGTGCACTTGCATTGAACACTGGTGATATATGGAATTGTTGAATCACTACATTGTACACCTGAAACCAATATACACTGTATGTTAACTAAGTGGAATATATAAAAACTTAAAAAAAAAGAATTCAGTAAAACATTTTATTATCAACATTTATTGTAGAAAAGTGTCATATTTAACTGCTTCTGCTTTTACTATGGGAACATTCTTAGTTGTAATTTAAACTCATTATTTCCCATCATTATTTCACTGAACATAGTAGGATTCAAGATAGGCATTTGAAAAAAGAGGGAAATATTTTGTCAAACAAATTTGGAAATTTACAGCATACTAGCTCCTCCTCCTAGAGTTTTAAAGACTCTGGTAAGTCCTGATACAAAGCGAAAATTTTTTAGAACACTTGCTATACTTACTGAAAAAGGGAGGCATTGTCCCCCCCTCAAACAGCTACTCAAGGACACAATGAGTAGATTTAGAACAGTTTTTTTAGAAGTATCTCCTTCTATTTTTCTCTCTTCCCACCCCATCTCTTCTCTATTACTTTGAACTTTAAGAATTTGAAAAGTAGATAATGAAGGTAAAAAATAAATGTACAGACAAACAAAAAACAGGGAAGTAGGTGAAGAAAGAAAGAGAGAAGTTGGAAGAGTAGAAATATTGAACAAATGTAGAGTAGATGGTTACGTGGGAGACAACACGCCTGAGCCATGGTCGCCTGGAGGGGAGAGACCTTGAGGTAAAGTTCCGGGAGAAGATGTGAGTGGTCATCGTTCACAGGAAGGCTTTTGTGTAAGGAGGTTCTCCCAGTGTCTCATGATCTGGTCACAACTATCTGTGGTTTTTTGCAGAGCACAGGTAGGGAGGAGTCGGTATTTGGGGCTTTCCTCTGTCAGAAAGCCAGTAAGACTTTTATGCAAATAGTTCTTCAGCTCCCTAGAGTTCTGTGAGCCAGACACCAAGATTTTCTGACTGGATTTGCACTTATATAACTACAGAGCCCACTAAAATGACCCTCAAAATTTTTTTTATAATGAAATTATGTCTGTATTTATATGTAGATGGGTGTGCACAACATAGATAGCGTCAGTGTATGGTTTAAAGAACAAAACATTTGTGTTTTCTGTGTTACATAAAGTATCTTCGGAGCCCCCCCATACGGCTAACCGTGACCACTCCATCCTCTCCAGAGCTAACCGGGATCCTGAGGTTTGTGTTTATCATCCCCTTGTGTTTCTTCATTAATTTACCATACATGTACATAGTCCTTAACTATATATTGTTAGTTTTTCGTATTTTTGAAATGACATATGACCTCAAACTGCATGTGTTCTTCTAGGACTTTTGTTGTTGCTCAACACTGTTTGCTAGATTTATCCATGTTGACATGTGTAGCTCTTGTTCATTTATATTCACTGCTGAATTTTAATCAATTGTATGACCATATCATAATTTATGTAGTCATTCTCCGATGTCAACCATTTCAATCAGTTCCCCTTCTTTTGTCAATACAGCCATGAGCAGGCTCATCTTGAGCTTGTATTTTGGGAAGAATTGCTATGTATAAGCAGAGTCACAACTAGAACTCTGATGAATGGGATACTGTTTTTCAAGGTGGGTGTAGCAATTTGTACTCCTACCAGCATTTTATAAAACTTGCAGTTTATCCACATTCTCAAGAACACCTGGTATTGTTCAACTTGTAGCCAATTTACAGCAGGGCAGCAAAATGTACTCCATGATCAGCTGCTGGGAGGCAGAGCTTGTGGAATTTTGAGTTTATGCTCTAAGAACATCCCTGTGCTCTAGCTTCCTTGTGAGTCAGTGTGGGTTCAGAACCCCAACCACTGTGGTATGGTGTTATGTTTTTGGAAACATCTAGAAAATAAATGTTTATTTAAGGTCTGTATCCTTGAAGCTGAAATATGGTCACCAGGCCATCCTGGACAGGAATCTGGACGAGCAGTGCACTTCTGAAGGAGGGCAGAAACATCATCTAATTGTGTGAGATACTCATGAACAAGCCAATGCTGGTTATGGACTAATCTGATTTTTACAGTCTTCTCTTCCAGTCTAGTGTTTGAAGCAGAACTAATCTCTTTTATGAGTAAGCCCCTTGGTTCTTGGACAACTCAGTGTGGGGTTGGGGTGGAAATATAGTGGGACATCTTAAAAAGAGAAACAGAGGACCTTATGCTATAGAAGGAAACCTGAAAACGCAAACAACTAGCTAGAAAATAAGTGTGATTGTATTTATATTGAAACCAAGTGAAATAAAGGATGCTCAGTTTATATTATTTGGTGATATAAAACCCTCTTCTTACCCACTATTTCATATTAAACTCAATTTAAACTTCTCTGGCAAGCTGCACTATACTCCAGCCTTCTAGCTAGCCAGCCTTACTTCTCACACCCCTCTCTAAAATTTCACTTTGTCTTGTCAGTCTGATGTTGTCTCAAAGCCCTATGAATCTGCCAAGGTTTTTTGTCAATATTTCCCTTTCTCTGCAATGACCTCTTCTCACATCTTTTCCACGTAAGAAGTCTGAGATACACATAAAACTGTACCTTAAACCACAATTGCTATAAGCCTCCACCAATCTTGCTTACAGAAATTACAATATTTGTAAGGACTTCTGTTTTTCTAGGAATTTTCAACATTTGCTGTGGTGAATTATTAAATATTTGTCATTGGACTTACCCTTCAGATTCCAAGTGAGCAATATCTCAAGTAAAGCTCCTAGAGGTCAAATTCCATTTCCAAGCCCTTTTCTACCATTAGTTGAGCATGGCCCAGTGACAGATGGCAGTTCTTCCTACTGGTGCAACTGGACATTAAATATCACTGCTAACTTTGCTGGAAGCTCTAGCAATTCTTCAAGTCTGAACATCAGACACCTCTTCCTGAATCCCTAGAGTCTTGCTCCCCAAGATCCTGAGGGAAAACTTCTGCCAGTGGCCTCATCCATTTCCTGCCTCCTTCTTGTGAAAAAGTCACTCCATTAGTAAAAGCCTCTCTCTAAAAGAAACCAAAAGCAAATTCAAGCTAGCTTAAATAAGTGAATAAGTAAGTAAATAAAGTATTGATTTATACACATGGGTAGTCAAGCACAGATTTTGAGCACATTTTGATCCCAGGTCTCTACAAAGCCATCTCAGTTTCTGTTTCTGGGCTCTGCTTCCCTCTTTGTGACAACTCGATTCTTTTGCCAGCTTTTCCACATTGGAAGGAAAGAGGACCACTGTCAGCCTCCGCTCAGTATCTCTGTACTTTATGAATAAAAAGAAAGCAAGCCTCTCTCTTTCCCAGTGTTTATCTAATCTCATGAAGGACTCGGGTCCTGCTGGGGTTCCACATCCACCTGTGGGAATACCACACTGATTGATTAGGGATATAGGTGAGCCCCATGATCAAGGTGTACCTTTTCTCCTAGGAGCCTTCTAAGTATAAATGTATTCATGGAGTAGAGGTACCCACTAAAGCTACCCAGTGACACCCAAAGCCTAACTTTGGAAATGAATGGTGCCTCATTCCACTGTTCAATATAATCTGAACCCCAAGTTCCAAGATTCCCAAAAGGTCTCATATTATTCTCCCTCAGGGCCCATTTAGGTCCCTCCTGAATCTTTTCTTTCCTGTCTATTTCAGCCAGCATTACAAGACTTTTTCTCTGAACTGTTATACCTTTATAGTTTTACATTTCAGAAAATCGATGCACCACAGTGGATTTTATGTTCCACAAGAATGTGTAGTTATAGAAAGATGAATATTTTATGCTCATATCATATATTGTATGCAGTATATTCGTATATTTAATGCATACTTTTAAATAGCCTTGAAAATATATAAATTGATATTTCTACATATAGATTTTCTTTTTGCAAGCTCACAAAGTTCCCATGGTTCAGAAAATAATTCTGATCAATTAATTTCCTGAGGGATGGAGGGAATCTCTCTGCAATGCTCCCCTTCTCTTTTCCCCCCTCAACTTTCTTAGAGTAAAAAATTTGCTGATACTTTTCAACTGTTGTTTCTCAAACTGTTTCAATTAAGTGACAATTACTTCTGCAAGATGTCTCCCCTCCACCCCCCCAAAAAAACCCCTCAAATAAATGCTTACTATTTTTTTCTTTTGGAGATTAACCAAATAGGTTAGCACAATAAAAGTTCTGAATATGTTTACACTAAAGAAAGCTGCTTAATTTAATCTAGTACCTCCCAAACTTACTTGGCCAGAGAACATTTTTATATGAAATATCTATTAAAATCTTGTGTATCTAGTGCTTGAGGAAAACAGTATGGGAAATGCAGACCAATTAAGAGAAATGCACTTCCCTTTAATAAAACAATGGCATTTCTAAAATGGTTTACCAGAAGACAGTTACTTCATGCAAGTTGGAAAGGAAAGAATTAAAGTGTCGGGCTGGTGTAGGAAAAAGGTAATTTACCTGGGAGCTCAGCCATCTGGACCCTAGGTCTATCACCACACAGTTAAAGCACAACTTTCACTCCTGACTCTATATTGCCTTTTTGTTTTTCCTTTGGTGCATTTCTTGCTTACTTTTAACTTGCTATTTGGTTGTATTACCTGTCTTTAGGTTGTTTTAAATTCATCTTTTCATTTACTCAATAAAAGCTTATTGAAAACATTATGTATTAGCTCTGTGTTAGATGTAGGAAATGAAGAATTAACAAGAAATATATCAACAATGCTTTCTTTAATTTTTTAAGTCCACTGGGACTTTCAGATAAGTAAGCAAGCTATATAACAAAGTGTCATAAGGGAGATTCTAAGGAACCTCAGGGAGTGTTATCTCAAGCTTGGATCAGTGAGGTTGGAAGAAATCATATCAAAGTCTCAGACGAATGGGTAATGGTGATGGGGCCACCTGTCTGTCAGGGAGCAGTGTTCCAAGTAGGGAGAATAACAGGTATTCTGTTAAAAAAAAAAATGTGCTGTGTTCAAACTACCAAACAAAATATTTTGTATGGCTGCAGCATAGAAGGAATTCGGGGAGGAAAATAGTGGATAGAGGAATAGGGACCCCCTTATGTGCAGCCTTGAAAGCCATTTTTGAGAATATGGATGTGATCAGATTTATATTTTAGAAACAAAATGCTGGCTACAGCATTATGTGGAGAACTAATTGAAAAGGGATAAGACAGAGCAAGAATAACAGTAGTGAAGTCTATTTAATAATCCAAGAGATAGTGGGCTGATTTTTAAATTGAATATAGAAGTTCCCCAAACGAGAGCAACTCCCACAGAAGCTACCGTAGTAGCTGATCCATGCTCTCTTTGGCTCTCTATAGTTTCAGCGAATGGGGTAGCCAGGTTAAACAGGGAATCTGTCAACAGAAAAGGGCAACAGGAATAACCACACATTAGTCTACGCTGAATATGCAGCAAATGGTTGACCTAGAGAACAGGCACACAAAACTAATAACCATGTCTCTCAATCCTGCTGATTAGAACCACCAGAGAAATTTTAAAATGCTGATGTTAAGGCAGAGATTCTGAATCATTTGATTTGGGTTGGGGTCTTGGAAACATCTCCAAGTGGGATCAGTAGGCAGGACTGAGAGTCAATGAGAACCAATGAGTCAACCCAGCAATTCAGACCTATCTATTTTAGTTTTGTTAACTTACGTTCCCTGGTCTAAGGTAGCTGTCCTCAAACTGTAGTGGACATTAGAATGACATGGGGAACTTGTCAAAACTCAGACTGATGGGCTCTACTTTCAAAGTTTCTGATTCACTAGGTGTGGGGGGAGGGGGGATCTGAAAATCTGCATTGATAAAGGTGAAGGTGATGCCACTGCTGGTCCAGACACCAGACTTTGAGAACCACTAGTCTGAGGCAATTATTTTGGAAATGAGCTTTTTTTTTTTTAAAGGATTTATTTTTTGCTAGAGGAACTAATTTTTCCTACTTTATTCTCTTCTTTATTAAAGATTTTATCCATTTATTTGAGAAAGAGCGCAGGCACACGCATGCACGGGAGCTAGGGTAGGGGCAAAGAGAGAGGGAGAGGGATAAGCAGACTCCCTGCTGAGCACGGAACTGGATCCCAGGACCCAGAGATCATGACCAGAAGTCAACCTCTTAACCGATTGAGCCACCCAGGTGCCCCTTATTTTATTCCTTTATCAATTTACATATGGAATCTTTTTTATTTTCACACCTCTGTATTATGGAAACAAAGATTAGGGAGCTATGGTATGCTTTTATTTTATTACAGACATGAGATGTAAATACAGAGCTTGAAAAATCTCGTCAAAATACTTTCTATGCTGATTCTTCTGCTTTTTAAAATTTTATTTTGATTCTAACAGGGGAGGGAGAGCCATGTTTTTAGAATGCATCATATATAATAAGAGAATGTATAATACTCTGATAGTCCACTACTGTTCCCAATCTAGAAAAAGCTTGTCCAGTATAATCATGAAAGTGGTATTTCTGACCAAGGTTTCTGCCTGAAGTGAGTCTACAAGTTATGACAAAGTCCAGTATCTGGGGCTGGCTGGCTGTCTCATAACTCAGAATCAAGTACATCTTACTCTGATTATGTGAATTCATTATTCTTTATGTGGCATTATTATTCTTCCAATTCTCTAGGAACTTTGGTTAGTTTACAGAAGACCCCTTTTCTTACAGCAAAATATTACCAAGGAAAATTCTATTTTATCAAGTCTGATAGGTTTCTCAAATGCACACAAATCATTTCAAAATTCTTATTAGTTCTTATAAAAAGTAAATTGACTTTGTGCATGGTTTAATCACATCAAATATAACTTAGGTCAGGAATTTGATGGGTTTTTTTAAATATAAAATAACCTTCATTCTTTCAAAAACCTGTGAGTCTCACAATGTCAAAGGTCTTATATTAGCCTTTCTGCTCAGCATATTAACATTTCTCATGCTAAATGATGAATAAAGTCTTAGGAATAGCAAGAAATTTTCTTATTCAATAATTTACATGTTTTCAAATAATTTTGGTATGTTTTATACAAACTATACATTTTATTGCACCAGTATTATTTTTTTTTTACCAGTTATAAAATGAAATCTACCCTCAGGCCAAAAACATAATAATCACTATAGACTTTTATTTCTAAAAATGTACCAATAATAAACGTCATAGGAACTATGAATACAAAAGCCAAGCCATCAAAATAAAATGAAATGATTCAATTTTGAAATTAAGGATCTGGCTGACTTCTCAGCCAGGAAAAAACCGGGCTAAACAGATCCTGAACTGAGCCCTGAAGGTAAATAGACTTGGCTTTATTGGGCCATGACGATTAGCCATGGCTGTGTCCTTTCCTTGTCATTAACTCATAACACTTTAGCAGACTGGAATATTCCAGAAATAAGGGGACTATTAAATTAACTTTGGGGAGCATCTTAGTAAGTAGAAGCCAGCAAATCAACACTTTTTATTTAATTCCAGATTAAGTAACCAAACAACTTGAGAACTTTTAATCATTTTCAGATGGTTGCTCAATTTTACCTTCATATAATTTTTCCCGATTCACCTTTCTTCAATAAGATGGTCCCTGCACACACCAAAATTCCCTTACCAAAGAAATAATGTGGTTTCTGCAATCTCACAGTTGTCACTTCCATGCCCATAAGAACCCAATTTATCCAGAGCAATTTCAGGGCAATAGGAAATTATCTTAAGATACATTAAAATTGTAGACAAAGAAAACTGAAGCCTCTGTAAGCCTTTTAAAGAAAGACTTACTATTCATTATTCAAATTATGCAAAAGGTACTTTTAAAAATCATTACTTGTGTCAGAAATATTTTGGGGAGTATCCACTCACCATTCAAAAAACATTTACTAAATACCAATTCAAGGCATGGTGCTAGATGCTTCTCAACATGTGTTTAGTTTCACTATAAGCAAATAGATTATCATTACTTATTCACAGGCTAAAAAGACACATTTTTAACTAAAAACAATAAGAAAAAGCCTGAATAGTTAAACATGTAGTCATTGTTAGCTGTTAATAAAATATCATGTATAGATCATATTTTTACAATAAAGAAGAGTTATAACTAAAATTAAACATTGAAATAAAATGTGATGCTTTTGGATATTACTGACTTTGTGCTACTTAAGCATTTAATATTTTCATTTAGTAGTAACATCTAATTCAGTCATCTTGTAAGACTGTCCAAGATTACGATCAGCATTTTAGATATTTTGAATAAAAAAGAAAAACAAGTTTGTGAGAAATGGATCAAAGTATGAACAAATATTTAGAACATTCTTCTCTTTCCCCTTTGTTTTGTGCCAACAAGGGCAATAAAACTAAAATATTTTCCTCTAGCTAATGCAATAAATGATGCGGTCAAGCAGGACGCCCAAGGGAAACCATATCACATTATTTATGGTTCTTTGAAGTGGCTGTGTGGATAGGTTGGTAAGACACAATCTAATCATTTCACTTTAGAGTAGGAGAAATTAGAGACAATCTCTTTCCACACCCTCACTGACCCATGAAGAAACGGAAGCCCAGAGCTCACACCAGGACTCCAAAGATGGCCCTCTGTCCTATTTGCCCTTGGAGCATAGAGAGCGCAGCCGGTGGTAAGCTCTGGTGTGGTCTGTGTAAACCATGGAACAACTGGTTGGTGGCTTTCAAATGTTTGTGTGTTGCTGTATTTGCTAACCTGCCCCAGGCCCAGAGATGCGATTCCCTAGGTCTGAATGGAGCCCAGTATCTGCAGTTTCAACAGGGATGGTGAGATCACTGGGCTGAGGCAGGTCAGTCTCGGTTGGAACTGAGAAAGGCAGAAGTGTAGAACGGAAAGTTTCAAAAGGGTTTTATGTTGAATGAGCACAATTTCCAAACAAGTCACAGCTTTTTCATGTAATTGCTTTTTCCTCCCTTGGTAACTAAAAGGAAAAAGGGAATGCTGTTTAAACAAGAAACTGGGAGGACCACAGAGCAATACTCGAGCAACTTCTCACATTTGATCAACAATCAGAATCACCTGGGGATACCTGTAAGCATATGGATTCATAGGCCCTTTTTCTGGAGAGTCTTAATTAGGGGGAAGTATGTAGTGGTCCCCAGGAATCTGAAGATTTTAGAACCACTCCTGGTAATTCTGATAACCAACCCCGGTTGGCAAACTTGGCCCTGAGCTGTTGTATGAAAATGGACTCCAGCAGTCCTCAGCTTTCATATATGGAATCAACTAGGGGGACTCAGCAAAACACTTACCTCCAGGGCTTCTGAACGTGTAGGTTTGGAGTAGATCCACGGATTTGCATTGTTGCAAGTTCCCAGGTGATGCTGATGATGTGTTGAAAGTCACTAGATTATGCTGCGCAAACTGCGGCAGACAACTTTTAGAAAAATGGCCAGAGGCAGCTGCAGTATCTCTGCCCAAACCCATACATCCTCCCACCGCTGCCCGAGGAGCAATAACATGGCCTCAGCTGCTTTTCTTTCCTCCAAACCTCAAGCACGTGTTTCTGATTCATGGAACCCAAACTGGAACCTCCTGGTAAAGATTCTAAAAAATGTACTTCCCAGGCTTCTAGCTGTCACATCACGTGGGTGCAGCTAGGGTGGGGTGGGGAGGAGGGGGGAAGGGGGGAAGCCGGAAGAGGGGAAACTGTGTTACATTGCCAACACAAAAGATATCACAAATGTGCAGGTAAATTTTAGTTGTTTGTCAAAAACTATGGGAGTCAGTTAATCCCTGACCATATTCAAAACATAACACAAACATGGCCTCATCTTTCATATAAGGAGCGTAGCGAATGTTATGATGTGCTTGCCCAGGCCCCCCAGAACCAGCACTTACCTTCTTGCCACTGGGAGTGCTGCCTGGTCCACAGCCTGTTAGGGGAACATCATCAAGAAGACGTGACCGTCAGCTGACCTGTGAGCTGGACGTCGGTGATCAGAGAGCCTGCACCCCCTCCCCTGTCTTTGGCACATGGGTTCTGCTTGCCTTTTCCACTTCGAGAGCCTTCTCCAAGGACAAAGTCTTGAGACAGTGATGTGGTGTTGAGAACAGTTACATGGTACCCGGGACTGATCCCAGTTAAGGCCTCTGTATAAACTTTTAAGATGTGGCCGGCAGATACGAGGATCGATTTATCTTACTGCCTCCCAAGACAAGCCTCCTATGTAAGTTCCCTTTGCTTATTAAAACTGCCACCTACTAACCTGGATGGCCTGCCTCTTTCTTCACTGTCTCCCTGCCCTCTGAGTACGGGGGCTGGTTTCACATCACACCTGGGAAGCTCCCGAGGAACCCACGAACCAAGACAGCTCTCAGCGCTCAGCTGTCTGCAGGATTTGCACATTGTGATGTGAATCACCTGGCTTAATTAAGGCCATTCTCCCTTTAGGGACAACCAGCATCCGGTGACTGGTCATCTGGGGGTCCCCTGCCACAGCTCTGAAGGATCGGGTGAGCTTTAGAGTAACCTGTGGGCGGCTAAGGACTTGACTGTGATTGTGTAACAACCCACCTTCCCGATGTCCCCAAACATGTTTTCTTCTCCCCACTCACACAAGCACTCCCCCAATTTCCCACACTCAAATCTCCACCTTGGAGGACAGTGTAGTAGGTTCTAGCTAATAAGGTTAACAAGAAATAAATTAGATATAAATTATTCAAAAGAGAAATATTGCTATCTGAAAAACCCTAAAGAAAATGAATAAATGTAAAACACCCATAAAAATTCCATAAGGGGATCAATAAGAGATCAATACAATAAAATCTGTAGCCCTCTCCATCCTAACAAACAAAAATTTGAAAAAATGCAAAGATTCTGAATGGCAATGAAAAGATTTTAAAAAGTCCTGAAGGGGTGCCTGGGTGGCTCAGTTGGTTAAGAGACTGCCTGCCATCTCAGGGTCCTGGGATCGAGTCCTGCATCGGGCTCCTTGCTCATCGGGGAGTCTGCTTCTCCCTGTGACCCTCTCCCCTCTCCTGCTCCCTCTCACTCTTTCTTTCTCTCAAATAAATAAAATCTTTAAAAAAAATAAAGTCCTGAAAATAAACCCCAAAAGTAAACACATGGTATATAAAAAATAAATTTTGAAATTAAAAAAAGACAGCAATGAGAAGGAATAGAAATGTTTTATCCTATCAATTAAATGTTACATAAAAACTAGAGCAATTTTATTTTAATTTTGGATGAGAAATAAAGAGGTTATGCAATGCAAGAATTTGAAAACAGGCTCATGAATGTATGAGGATTCAGTTTATGATAAAAGTAGCAATTTATGTAAGTGGTGAAAAAGTGAGCTAGTTGAGAATAGTGTTGAAATGAATGACTAACCATTTGCAAAACACTGGATGAGATTTATAAATCATACTGTACACTAAAATAAGGTTAAGGTTTTCCTCTTAAACCTTTGATTCCATCCTTCCTTCTACCCCATCACCTCATTCCATTCTTTTTCCTCACCTTTTTCTGTATGTTCCACCTCTTCCTTTCTTTTCCATCAATAATTAAGACACAAAGAAATGGAAAAACATTGCATGCTCATGGATCGGAAGAACAAGTATTTTTAAAATGTCTATGCTACCTAGAGCAAGCTATACATTCAATATAATCCCTATCAAAATACCATCAACATTTTTCACAGAGCTGGAACAAATAATTGTATGGAACCAGAAAGGACCCTCAATAGCCAAAGGAATGTTGAAAAAGAAAACCAAAGCTGGTGGCATCACAATTCCAGACTTCAAGCTCTATGACAAAGCTGTAATCATCAAGACAAGATGGTACTGGCACAAAAAAGACACATAGATCAATGGAACAGAATAGAGAGCCCAGAAATGGACCCTCAACTCTATGGTCAACTCATCTTCGACAAAACAGGAAAGAATGTCCAGTGGGAAAAAGATAATCTCTTCAACAAGTGGTGCTGGGAAAATCAGAAAGCCACACGCAGAAGAATGAAACTGGACCATTTCCTTACACCTCACACAAAAATAGAGTCAAATGGATGAAAGACCTAAATGTGGGACAGGAATACATCAAAAAATCTTAAAGGAGAACACAGGCAGCGACCTCTTTGACCTCGGCCGCAGCAACTTCTTGCTAGACACATCTCCAAAGGCAAGGGAAACAAAGGCAAAAATGAACTATTGGGACTTTGTCAAGCTAAAAAGCTTTTGCACAGCAAAAGGAACAGTCGACAAAACCAAAAGACAACCAAAAGAACGGGAAAAGATACTTGCAAATGTCTTATCAGCTGAAGGGCTAGTATCCAAAATCTACAAAGAACTTATCAAACTCCATGCCCAAAAAACAAATAATCCAATCAAGAAACGGGCAGAAGGGGGCACCTGGGTGGCTCAGTCGTTAAGCCTCTGCCTTCGGCTCAGGTCATGATCCCAGGGTCCTAGGATCGAGCCCCGCATCGGGCTCCCTGCTCTGCAGGAAGCCTGCTTCTCCCTCTCCCACTCCCCCTGCTTGTGTTCCTGTTCTCACTATCTCTCTCTCTGTCAAATAAATAAAATCTTTAAAAAAAAAAAAAGAAGAAAGAAACAGGCAGAAGTCATGAACAGACATTTCTCCAAAGAAGACATACAAATGGCCAACAGACTCATGAAAAAATGTTCACCATCACTTGGCATCAAATACAAATCAAAATCACATTGAGATACCACTTCACACTGGTCAGAATGGCTAAAACTATAACAAGTCAGGAAAGGACAGATGTTGGCCAGGATGTGGAGAAAGGGGAACCCTCTTACACTGTTGGTGGGAATGGAAGCTGATATAGCCACTCTGGAAAACAGTATGGAGTTTCCTCAAAAAGTTGAAAATAGAGCTACCATACGACCCAGAAATTGCACTACTGGGTATTTACCCCAAAGGTACAAATGTAATGATCTGAAGGGGCACCTGCACCCCGATGATTATAGCAGCAATGTCCACAATAGCCAAACTATGGAAAGAGCCCAAATGTCCATTGGCAGATGAATGGATAAAGAAGATGTGGTATATATACAATGGAATATTATTCAGACACCAAAAAAATTAAATCTTGCCATTGCAACAACGTGGATGGAACTAGAGGGTATTGTGCTAAGTGAAATAAGTCAGTCAGAGAAAGACAATTATATGATCTCACTCATATGTGGAATTTAAGAAACACAACAGAGGATCATAAGGGAATGGAGGGAAGAATCAAACAAGATGAAATCAGAGGAGACAAACCATAAGAGACTCTTAATCATAGGAAAGAAAATGAGGGTTACCAGGGGGGTGGGTAACTGGCTGATGGGCATTAAGGAGGGCATGTGATGTAATGAGCAGTGGGTATAAGACTGATGAATCACTGAACTCTACCTCTGAAACCTATACACTATATGTTAATTAATTGAATTTAAATTAAAAAACAATTAAGCATAATTAAGTTTTTCCTATCTTAAAACAACCAACCAACCAATTAAACAAAAGAAACTCTTAGCCCAACCTGCTTCTTCCAGCTACCACAACGTTTTTTGCCTTCTTGAAAGAACCCTCTGCCATTACTGTCTTTGCTTCCCCTCCGCTTTTCTTACGCAGCACCCCGTGTCTTACACTGGGTCTCTGGAATAAGTACTGCAACCAGAGAATTTGGCCTTCCAGAAGGGACTGGGTGTAGCAAGATGGTATCCACTACATCTACTCTTTGAGGGGCTTACAACCACTTGCTTCTTAAGTGATTTCTCCCCGTCAGGGAAAAGCTTGGCCAGGATTCTGGTTAGCCTGGTTTCCTGGGGCAAATTAGGAGACAAGTGTTGGTGGAATGAACTAGAGCCCCTATGGCTCCCCCTGATCTCAAAACTACGACGGGTGCTCATCTTCTCCCTCCTCCACCACCCATTTTAGTTGCCCTTTCCCTCAGCCAACAGCTCCGCCGGTGGAGGCAATTTGCCTGGTTGGCTGACTCAGCATCATTCCTGAAGGATTGGAGCCCCTGGTTACGTGCCACTCCCAGGTTGCAGCTGCTCTACTTTTCTATATATCATTAAAGCTGGACAAGGCATTGCCAACAGATGTCCCTGAGAATCACTGGAGGGTCAAACATAGTCCTCCCTCCCCGCATTACATAACAGCTGTCCTGCCTCACCTGATCAATCACCCCTGCAGGGATAGTAGCTCATTTTTTTCTCGGCTCGTGTCTTGGCATGAGGATCCCGGAAGACTGGGTTGCAGCGGCAGTCTAAAGCCTCATGGTACGGTTACTGGGAACCAGAATCTCTAATCTAAAACTATATGTGAGGAAAACTCAAATTCCTTCCAAGTGGGTCATTGTGAGTGATGGCAATCAGAGCCACTCCTCCTTAGCTCTTCCAGTTCCAAGCCCCAAATTCTACCTCCGTATACACAGCTGCATACAATAGGTGCTGATTTAGGCTCAATCTGACAGGTGGGAAGATGGCGCCTTTCTCACAAGGTATCCTCCCCAAGCTGGCACCTCAGCTACACCTGGAAGGGGCCAACCCATGTCTATCAGGCTGATTGGTTCTGAGTTGTGTAGTAACGTGATAGGACCAGTAAATCCCTTGTTCTCTTGGGACTAGATAAGGCAAGTGAGGACTTAGGGTGCAACATTTAAGGGAACCACTTAACTGGGGTGCCTAGGTGGCTCAGTCAGTTTAACATCCGACTCTTGATTTGGGCTCTGGGCGTGATCTCAGTGTCCCAAGATAGGTCAGTGTTGGGCTCCACAGCGGGTGTGGAGCCTGCTTAAGATTCTCTTTCCCTCTCTCTCTGTGCCACTCCGCATTCTCTCTCTCTCTCTCCCTCTCTAAAAAAAAAAGACAGAGAGAAAGAAAGGGAACCGCTCAACCTCAGGGGTGTGGCAGTTATCTTGGGCAGTCTCTTTCCTACAAAATGGCTGAACTGGTCCACCAAAGGGAGGTCTGCTCTTTGGGAGGATTTCTTACCAATTTCTTCTTAGGCCAGAACCTGTCACTTGTAGTACAGAAACATCCATTTTTCACTTGCACCAATCATCCAGCTGACCCACCCATTAATCCTGCTCCTTTTTTCTCCTCTCTGGAAACCATAAAGGGCTTTTCCTGAGGCAGTAGGAGTGAGCTGAGAAAGAGGTGCCAGATGACAGTGGTATCCGGGACATGTGCTCATGCAGTTTACTTGTGTTTTCTGACTCTGCTTCTGCTTGATTCCAGATGTACCACTTCCATCTTAAAATGGATTTCTGCTGACCCATTCCCTGCTTATGACTTGGTGATTACAGCTCACGAGGGAAATTCTGGCCACATAGGCACTTGACGGTCTGGGATCAGATGCTCTCTCTGTTGGGCTTGTTGTAAAACCATATTGATAAGCTTTCTCCATTCAACTTCATGTTAGATTCCCCCTTGATTTAGTACCCTCGGGCTCCAATCTTTGACACATACTCCTGCCTCTTGCCAGTACATATTGTTCCCATCTTGTATAGTTCCCCTACTCATACAAATAAATTGTAAACCCTAGTCCTCTCCTCTTTCTGCTCTCTAGTTGCAGGAGATTAAGACTTTTATAACAATGCCAAGGATGCTCTCTGACTCTCACATTGTGCCTCTAATTAGTTATTTATCACATTTAGCCCATCTTGATCTCTCTTCAATGTTGATCAGCAATAGCCACTCAAATTAAGAAGGTATTCTCACCCATTCCTCAGAAATGCCAGAGGCATTCCATAGTCAGCAAATGCTTGCCCACTGGAATTCCATCCCAGTTCACCATCAGTAAAATCTTCAGCAACTGTACTATCATAACATCCCAGGGGCTATCCATACTCCAACCACTCCCGGTGAGGGGGTCCCCATTGTGAGCTGGTCAATGAGAGATCCGTCTCCAAATTTCAATTTAGAATCCACTTTGTAGGACCACTTCTGGTACTAGCTGTCTTAGACTGAATTTCCTGAAATGTACTCTGATATGAGGATCATATGAGGAATCATGAGCAGAAAATTTTTTGATCTCAGCCAAAACTGTAAGAGCTATGGAATTAAGATGGCCCTTCAGAATTATCCTAAATTGAAACAGGAGGTCTTTGTTTTCTCACATCAGGAAGTGTTTGGTCATGATCTACCAAGGGAGAGGATATAATTCTTGGTGAGGCAGTTCCCAGTGACTGTTGCAATCCCCCCTGTGGGGCACAACTGAGAACTAATAACCACAGCTATGTGAAGCATCAAGGGGTTAGACATTTCCACCCTGGAGGAGGGAGCTGGGTGGAGCACTTTATTTCTCCCACTGCTGCACTGAAACTATGCCCGTTTTGTTGTCCAAACCAATGAACACTTTTTAGATTTTAAATTAACTTGACTTTATCCCAGCATTAGATTCTGCGGTCATAACCCTCTTCTTAAAACACTCTTTATCTGGCTTCCTTGAGATTATTCCTCTAACACTAGAATCTCCTTGCTTCCCTATCTGGCCATAGCTCAGTCTCTATTGCAGGTTCTCTTGCTCTGCCTATCCCTTAGAACTTAGTTTTACTCAGAGTTCTGTCCAAGACCCTTCTCATCTTCAGTTGGTGTCACACTGGTGATCTGAAAATCAAGACACTGGGACTAGGGATGCTCCTATTCTCAATAGAACACTTTAGTTTTCTTCTCCTGGTAGGCCTTCCTAGCACACTTCTTCTTCTTTTCTTTTTTTTTTAAGATAAGAAAGCAAAACAATTTAGGCAAACATTTGCCATGCTCAATAAACAATGTTCTAATGTGCCAATTAATTCTAATCAGGAAACCCAATGTGAGCATACTTAATACACCATTAGGCAGAAAAATAGAAGTATCATCAGAAATACAATCTATTAATTTGCTGATTATGGATGAACACCAGCGAGTAGGTAGTAACTAGTGGCATCATAAACAGATATTGACTGAACTATATTTAGTAGATACCATACAGTTCTTTTTCTTTTCAACTCTATGCTTGACAGTAATATATCATCTTTGGGTATTCTTGTCATCATTAAGTTTACCAAAATTATTTTGATGATGAAACTTACATAATGACATGTATGTATATATATTTTTCCCAGATCAAATTTTCATCTCAAGCCTTTTCGTTTTTGTAATTATAAAGCAATATAAATGATCAATTTCCTCTAGTTAATTTTAATTAATTCCAATTTAATGAACATTGTAGACACTACAAGAACTGTGGTAGGGACTGGGAATAGGAGAATGAAAAATCATGATCACTGCCCTCGAAGAGTCATCATACAACAGAAGAAAAGCCATGTAAATGAATAATTGCATGCAGGACAACAGGTGAAGCAAAGTCTATAGCTGAAAAGATGACACAGAAATAAGTCAGAGCATTAACTGTGTCTGAGAGGTCTACAGGTCTTTTAGAGAAGTTATGATTTGAACTGTGTTTTATACATAGTAGATTCAACAGACTCCTTTAAGACGTGTGTTTATATGAGTTGCTGGTGGACTGGATGGAGCATACTGGTGCAAGAGGGATGTGCCCTTTGGTTGAGCATTTCTCTTAATAAAGCATATATAAGTTCTGGACCTTA
Source organism: Mirounga angustirostris (assembly GCF_029215605.1). Classification (NCBI taxonomy): domain Eukaryota; kingdom Metazoa; phylum Chordata; class Mammalia; order Carnivora; family Phocidae; genus Mirounga; species Mirounga angustirostris. The sequence goes on along the minus strand of NW_026991720.1, from coordinate 81,693,623 downwards.
ATTTATACTCTGCTGTTTTAATTAAAAATTGTTTTTAAAGATTTTATTTATTCATGAAAGACAGAGAGAGAGAGAGGCACTGGGAGAAGCAGGCTCTCTGCAGAACAGGGAGCCTGACGTGGGACTCGATCTTCAGACCCTGGGAACATGACCCGAGCCAAAGGCAGATGCTTAACCGACTGAGCCACCCAGGTGCCCCTAATTTTAAAATTCTTTATAGAACAGTTTATAACTCAAAATCCAAATAGTAGAATCAATCATGTAATAGCATTTATTACCCTGTTGACATCATTGAGGGTCTCTCATGTACAAGGTACCAGCTTTGTGCTGCTGGAAGATCCATGAATAAACAGTGACTCCTTCTTTAAAGCCCTGATTATCTAGTAAAAAGGCAATATGTACACAGACAGGAGGCACACAAAGTGATAAGTAATATAACAGTGACACTCACACAACAAATAATAACACAAGAAATAATTATAATAAATATAACAATATATTGAAAAACATAAGAAAATAGGCATGATATTATTTATATTTTTGTAGTGCTTAATCACTTATTCAATGCTTCCCTACATTGACTTCACTTAATGTACACAAACCCTGTCTGAGTTTGATATTGGTATTTCTATCTTATCAACAGGGCAAAATAGGCACAGAGAAGTAATCAATATATAGAAAATTAATGAAAGAAAAAAATTAGGGCAAGGGCTGAAAAGGAAAATAGGCTACAAAGGATGAATGGAGCTAAAGTCATAGAGGAGAGGCTGGGGAAGGCATATGGCATCAATTGGTGGAAAAGGTTAGAGAAAGGAATATGCAGAGCATATCAGTGAGCAGACCAGCTTGGCCAGAACATGCATATAGAAGAACAAGTATATACAAGCATGTGAAATTTACAATAGCAACAATTAGAAAATAAAAACATAATATGTTTATTTTTCAAAAATTTTCTGGGATACACACCATGATTTAATATGCAAAAGTTAATAAACAGCATGCTGTCTCCACTAATGCAATGAGTCCAAAAGGTACAAGTGATATTTATTTGCTCCTCACTCTATCACCAGTTTTATGCTTTTCTCAACATTGGCTAGAATTTCAGTCTAGATAGCTTGCTTCACGAGAGTTTGGAGCTCCCTACTTTAATGTTGCCAATTTGGGGTTTATTGCAGTTGCCCATTTGACTCATCAGTAGGCATGAAAAACACCAAGAGATGCTCCAGGAAACCCCTGGGTTCTAGATAGACTCCTGTTCTTTCACACTGTGGTGCAGCAACACTCCTCATGGTATTTAGGATCATGTCCAACAATATAGTAACTCATTTCTTGGCCTGTGTCCTATCAAAAATAAGAAAAGAGAGAAAGGGAGAGAGAAAAAGAAAGAACGAATGAATGAACGAAAAGAAAGAAAAAAGAGGAAGAAAGAAAGAAAGAAAGAAAGAAAGAAAGAAAGAAAGAAAGAAAGAAAGAAAGAAAGAAAAAAGAGGAAGAAAGAAAGAAAGAAAGAAAGAAAGAAAAAAGAAGAAGAAAGAAAGAAGAAAGAAAGAAAGAAAGAAAGAAAGAAAGAAAGAAAGAAAGAAAGAAAGAAAGAAAGAAAGAAAGAAAGAAAGAAACTCAGAAGAGATCGGATTTGTGGCCACTAGAGGCAGGATGTGGGGGAGGGGGAATTGGATGAAAGTGGTCAAAAGTACAAACTTCCAGTTATAAAATAAATAGTATTAGGGATATAACATACAACTCTAGTTAACTGTAGTTAACACTGCTGAAAGTTGCATGAGAGTTTGGTGTATCTGAAAGTTGTTAAAAGAGTAAATCCCAAGAGTTATCACCACAAGGGAAAAAACACAATTTTTTTTCTTCTTTTTTTTATATCTGTATGAGATGATGGATGTTAACTAAATATATTGTACTAATCATTTCATGATATATGTAAGCTAAATCATTATGCTATAACCTGAAACTTGTATGGTGCTATATGTCAATTATATCTCAAAAACACTGGAAAGTTAACAGAAATATTAACTTTAAACATACTTTTCAATGCAATTATTTAGGAAACAACATTAATTCATATAAAGCGAATTAACATAATATGATGAATATGTAGTGAATCTTAAAGAGCTAATTTTTCCAAGGCAATTTTCATTTTCCAAATTTCAAGCTACACAAATCTCCTCAGGGGCAAGAGAATACCATGGCCTGGTTACCTGCTTTTCAGTATGAGTGCTGAATAAGAAGAAAACAAATGCTGTGAGAGCAACACAAATTATCTCAGTAATTTGTCCTGCCCATTTGTGTCTCCCTCTCTCTCTCTCTCTCTCTCTCTCTCACACACACACACACACACACACACGCTATAGGAGTATCAGTACTCCTATAGTTTTATAGCACAATCTATGTCATCCAGTTTGCCACTCATTGACCTTTCATATTCCTGTGATCCATGTTAGTCAGCAGCAAAGACTGGTTCACCCAGGTCAGTTAGCTCCTGTGCTGTCTCCCAGTCACTCCACCTGCATGAGCCATTGCGCTTCCTGCCAGTGTCCTCCTTGCTTCCTTCCCACTGGCCTCTACATTACTCTGTCAGCCTCAGTCTCTTCTGGGCCACCCCACCTTCTCTTAGTCACACTTGTGCTGCATGTGACACATTTCCCCATCTGTGTCTTATTGCAAATATTTTCTGGTGCTCTTTCACAAGCTCTTTTTGTTGTCCTGGGTTATTCTCACTTCCTTAATTTATCGACTTTCATTATGATGAATGATCAGGATTGCAAAACATTTCTATAATTCTAGCATGGTATTTCTAACATTCACTTTGCTGTAGCTATCACCCAAATTCTGAACATATAGGCCTGAAGATTAAGTTAATAAACTTTGCAGATTAAAATGAACTTCTCCTGCACATTTGCACTCCAGGTGTAGTGGGGTGTGTGTGTGTGTGGTGGAAGCAAAGATTTAATGAAAGAGTTGAGGTAATTTCTCAATTGAATAGAGAAGTTAAATCCCTAAAAATTTAAAATGCCTAAATTAAATGCCAGGATTACCTCACTTTATCATGAAATGGGGCATTGAAATGCCCGTTCCATTCAAGGTACGTAGGTAAATCTGCATTTTGAAAGTGTTTTTTTCTCCCTAAACGAATTGTAAGCAATGATTTGATCAATTGGATACATTTTCCAAATCAAAGCCACTGACCTGAAAGATCCAGATAGAAAAGCAACCCCTTTAAACAATCAAATAGTCTAGCACTGTACTAGGTACTCTGGGGGATTCAAAGTAATCTGAGATCTCCGTGTCTACATATACTCATAAAAAGTAAAAGTAAATATATTACAATAAAATCTCAGATGTCATAAGGTAGTACAGTTTTCAGACAAATGCTATAGGCGATAAACACTCATTTGGAAGTTGAAAGGAGTCAGAAATTATACGAACAATTATTTAGTGGGATTTTTAAAAATTTGTCTCCACAGGCTATTCTTGTCAGTACAATAACTAAAACTGAGGGATAGAATTGGGAGATGTTCTTGAACAGAGAGATAGCAAAAAAAGAGTGGGAGAGGAGGAGCAAATGTAGGGGAAAGCAAGAAAAAGAAACAGAAGTGAAAGGGAGAGAAGTAAATATAAAAGCAGGAGAGAGAGAATGTCACCAGTAAGTGCCATGCTACTGATTTGCACCCATGCCCTGAGCCCAGGATGCCCTCTGGAATGGGAGAGAATGTGGAACTTTGGATGGAGATCGCATTCATCTAAGTGTATAACTTAACTTATTTTGGCCCCATTTTTCTTTTCTGTAAAAGGACAGTCTGACCCCAATGACCACCAAGATTCCTTTTTGTTTCAAAATACAAAAATTCTATGAAAGGTCACACTCTAGGCCAGGTGGCAGCTGGGCAATGTGCAAGTATGTGTTTATATTCCAAACATATTCCAAAAGCACCCTGTAGAGTTTGAAAAAGCTCCTGAATTTGTCCATCAAAAATTCTTCAATATGAACTGTTCTTTGGACTTGGTAAATGTATTCTTTCCTTCTTTTGTAAGAGACCTTTGTCTGAAAAAGCCATCTGGGAAATATTCACCTCAAGATTCCTTGTAGGGTAGAAACACTGTGGCATGTGATCTGCCTAGAATGAGCACAAATCTATCCAATGGTCACTAAGTGCCATCAAAACCCTAAATCACTTTCAGCTTGGAGGAGACATATGTGTTGGGAAGAGTCCCATTCAATTAGTCTGTTTCAGTTGAATTCCAGAGTGAATCAGGGCTTAAGCCAATTCTTAATAAATACACCAGATTTTAGCATCTGGAAAGAAGCTGATCCAAAATAAATTATATGATCCATATAGTATGTCGCTCTGGTGTGGTCATCTGATTCCTGAGCAGTGACCGTACTTTGGATGAGTGTGACGAACTTTTAACCCAACAAACGACAATTTAGCAAACAACAGCTGTGCAGCCCTTTCACCAGTGGAACTATAAAAACTCAAATAAAATGAATTGTGTTTACAGTTGCATTAGCACTTCAAAATGGCTATTTCTTTTAGTCTGTAGAAAATAAGAAAGCCTGCAGCAAACACAGGATTCAGCTCTTCTTTAGAGATAAACTGTGCCTTAAAAAGGCAGATAAGATTGATGTCTCCTCAGTTGGCGATCTTCTTTTATCTTTAGCTCTGTTTCAAATCTTTTCTAAGGAAAGGAATAATCAGTCTTGGATGGTTTTGTTAAACAACTTGGCTTATGCTCTGTTTTATGACTAATTAAAATGGGACTGAAAACAGCATGATGGTGTCACAAATTAATGCACTCCCATTTGGACCCCCCAGGGCTTGACTCAGCAGGTTGTGCCCTAATCCTGGAGCCCCAGGCACTTTCAGGTGGCTATTGATTGAATCCACAGATTCAGTTACAGCAAATGACACTATGTGGTCTGTCTCTTAATTACTTAATGCAGTCTCTGTGGGTCATGACAATATGCACATTAAAACAGGTGGTGTAAATTTAGCTGTAATGAGCCTGGTTGAGGCAATTTTTATAAAAGCTGCTGTACCCAAATGGGAGGTATCTCAAATTCAGTTAGGCAAAATGTTTCAGTGAAAATGAGGCATTATCCTAAAAGCCATTTGGATGATGTCATCTGTTATGTATAAAATGACCAAATGAAAAAAAATTAAACTGATAACTGAACCATAAATGTCTGTATATGGGGATCTGGATGGTCAGGGTAATATTTTGCCTTGCAGCAAGCTCCTTTTCAAACTAGAATAGGGAAGAATGCTGATGTGTAATTACTAAGCAGAATTCAGTTTAAGGATTCTCACCTTGTTCTAAATATGTGTGAGGCATTCTAAATGCCAGATATGGGGAGGGCAGTTCAAGATGACAGCATAGGAAGACCCTGAACTCACTTCCTCCCACGGACACAACAAATCTACAGCTACATATAAAACACTTCTCTCTGACACAGACCTGAAAACTAGCTAAACAGATCCTCCACTACAGAAGATAAAAAGGCCACATCAAGATGGGGTAGGAGAGGCAGATACACGGTCTTGCCTAAAATCCTTCCCCTGGTGGGGTAACCCACAAGCAGGAGGCATCTCACAAATATGGAGAATATCCCCCAGGAGTAAGGGGTTTGAGCCCTATATCAGGCATGCCAACCTTTGGGACCTGCACCAGAGACAAGCCCCCAGAATATCTGGCTTTGAAAACCAACAGGGCTTATATTCAGGAGACACAAAGGGATGTAGAAAACTAAGACTGTTCTTAAAGAATCATGCCCAGACTCACTGGCCTCAGGACTCAGTGCAAAAGCAGCAGGTTGAAAGTGCTTAGACCCTATGTGAAGGGGATTCATTCACACCTTAAAGTGTCTGCCAGAGGAATAGAGGTTTGTTGGAATTTTCTTGTGAGATGGGGATACTGGCAGGTGCCACTTTTGCACTATCCCCCTCTGTTGCTAGCAGCACTTACCACACCCTTGCACTCCCCTATGACCCCACCCCAACTAAACCCTGGTGGGGGAAGCTTGCACTGGCTCAGCACTCACCTGTGGTGCAGCCCTTCTAAGCACGCCAGGCAGGCTTACCCTGGCCCCATACCCCTTAGACTCAATGCCCCACTAAACCTGATAGGTGGGCGTGCCATAGCCCAGCACCACCCTGTGACTTTGCCATACTGAACTGAACTGAACTGAACTGAACTGAAAAATACACTGGAGGAGCTCAACAGCAGACTGAATGAAGCAAAAGAAAGTGATCCCTAAGACATGGCAACGGAACTTACCAGTCAGAACAAAAAAGGAAAAAGAATGAAAAAAGTGAAGATAGCTTAGAGGACTTATGGGACAACATCAAGTGGACTAATACTCATATTATAGGGGTCCCAGAAGGAGAAGAGAGAGAATTCTTCTTATTTGAAAAAATAACAGCTGAAAACTTTGCTAACTTGGAAAAGGAAACAGATACCTGGATCCAAGAAACCCAGAGAGTTCTTACCAAGATGAACCCAAAGAAATACACACCAAGCACATTATACTTAAAATGTCAGAAGTTAAAGATACAAGAGAAAGAGAGAAAAGAGAAAAATAACTTGTTACAAACTAACAACTCCCATAAGACAATCAGCAGATTTTTTAAGGTACTTTACAGGCCAGAAGGGAGGAGTGACATGATATTTCCAAAATGCTCAGAGCAAAAAAAAAAAAAACAAAAAACAAAAAACCTTCCAACCAAGAATACTCTATCTGGCAAGAATTGAAGGAGAGATAGAGTGTTCCACACAAGCAAAAGCTAAAGGTGTTCATCATCACTAAATCAGTCTTAAAAGAAATGTTGACTTTTAAAAGAAACGACTTTTGTAAGCTGAAGAAAGGGAACTAATTAGTAACAAGAAAACACATGGAATTAAAATCTCACTGGTAAAGGTAAACTTATAGTAAAGGTAGTAGACTCATCACTTACAAAGCTAGCATGAAGGTTAAGAGACAAAAGTAGCAAAAATAAGTATAATTACAATAATTAGTTAAGGCATACACAAAATGAAAAGATGCAAAATGTGGCATCAGAAACATGAAACGTGGGAAAGGGGCAGTGAAAATGTAAAGTTTTAGAGGGTGTTCAAACTTGCTATCAACTTAAAATAGACTGGTATTCATATGGGCTGATACATGTAAGCCACATTATAACCACAAAGCAAAAACCTATAGTAGGTACACAAGAGACAATGAGAGTGGAATCTAGACATAACACTAAAGCAATTCATCAACCACAAGGAAGAGAGCACGAGAAATTGAAAGGAACAGGGAGAAACTACAAAACAACCATAAAACAATGAACAAACTGGCAATACATACATAACTATAATTATTTTAAACATCAATGGACTACCTCTTCAATCAAAAGACAGAGAGTGCTTAATGGATTAAAAAAAAATACTATGTATAAGCTGCTTACAAGAGACTCGCCTCAGAAGTTAAGATACATACAGACTGAAAATGAAGATATGGAAAAGATACCCCATACAAATGAAAACCAAAAGGAAGCTGGGCTGGCCATACTTATATCGGACAAAATCGACTTTAAGACAAAGGCCGTAACAAGAGAAAAAGAAAGGATTTACATCATGATAAAGGGGTCAATCCAACAAGTGGATATAACATTTGTTAATATTTATGCACCTAATATAGTAACACCTAAAAATATAAGGCCGGTATCAAAAGACCTAAATAGAGAAATAGCAATACAATAATAGTAGGGGACTTTAATACCCCACTTGCACTAATAGATAGATCATCTGGACAGAAAATCAATAAGGAAACATTGACCTTAAACAACACGTTAGACCAGATAGACTTAACAGATATATATAGAACATTCCATCTAAAAGCAACCTAATACACATTCTTCTCAAGTGCACACAGAACATTCTCCAGGATAGAGTGTATGTTAAACCATAAAACAAGTCTTCATAAATTTAAGAAGATTGAAATTATATCAAGCATCTTTTCTGACCACAATGGTATAAAACTAGAAATCAACTGCAAGTAAAAATGGGCTGGGGGGTGGACAAGCACCAGACATCATGGCCTCCAGGAGTCTCATGGTTCCCGTGTCAGAGCTGTTGCTGTTGCTTGGCAGGGCTCCCCAGATCCATGGACAGCAGAGCAATGTGCCCATCACCACGGCAAGAACTCAAAAGAGTTGCTGCAATGAGAGTGGTTGATAGAATTTTAGGTGCCATACTGTCCTACTTGTCAGAATCTTCAACCAGAATGGGAACGTTTTACTGAGTGGGGAGAAGATCGGTTAATGTTGCAAAAGTAGATGTCACAGAGCAGCCAGGGCTGAGTGGATGATTTATCATAATTGCTCTTCCTACTCCTTAATCATTGTAAAGATGGTGAATTTAGGTGCCATCAGGGCTCAAGGACTAAGAAGGACTTCATAAACTTTAGAAGTGAGCAAGAGTAGAAGAGTATTGAACCTGTTTCATCATGGTTTGGTCCAGCTTCTGTTCTGATGACTAGTATGTCAGCACTCTTTCAACTATCTATGTGGGTCAGGACTGGCCATAACTATTTGAAGACCCTGGATTACCAGTTTGGGAATAATATACAGTTTATGCTTTAGCAACTCTGCTTTCAGGACTATCATTGGGACTCTGTATGATATTTGTGGCAGATTGCATTTTTCCTTCAAAAAGGTGCAGACCAAGCCACACTCTTCCAAAAAAAATTATTACCAGAATCTTCTCAACTTTTGAAAAAAGTGGAGGAGTAACAAGAGGCTGATGAAGATGTTTCAGAAGAGAAAGCCCAAATTAAAGAAGAAACAAAGACTTTCCACAGAATGCCGCAAGACAATGTTCTGTGGGTCCCTCATGTTCACAGATAAATCCTGGTTAATTTTTTTTTTTAATGTTCAATTAGCCAACATCAAGTACATCATTAGTTTTTGATGTAGTGTTCACCGATTCATCATATAACACCCAGTGCTTATCACCACATGTGCCCTCCTTAATACCCATTACCCAGTTACCGCATCCCCCTACCCCATGCCTTCTGTAACCCTGTTTGTTTCCCAGAGTCCAGAGTCTCTCATGGTTTGTCTCCCTCTCTGATTTCTTCCCATTCAGTTTTCTCTCCCTTCCCCTATGGTCCCCTGCACTATTCCTCATGTTCCACATATGAGTAGAACCATATGATAATTGTCTTTCTCTTCTTGACTTATTTCACTGGTTAATTTTTATAAATATTGTATTATGATTTTGACAAAAACAGAAGATTGATCATTTCTTTTGGTTTGAAGTGAACTGTGACATGCTTGTACATTGCAGGGTTCAGTCTAGATTGTCATTAGATTGAACAGACTACCTTCAGAAAATAAAAGTAGCACTACACAAAAACATAAAAAAAGTTTGAAATAGGATTAAAAAACAACAGTATGATAGTTTAAACAACTCTTTAATTTTTGAAAAATCTGGTGCCAAGCAATAAGATTTGAGTATATTTGTTTAATAATCTGTTTCAAATCTGAGTTGAAAAATTACATTTCCCAAGTGCTACATTATTGAGGTATTTAAGGAGATTACTTTGTAAAAAAAGATCACTCGTTTGATACAATTTTTCTCAGTTTCACTGTGTGAAAAAATGAACATATTTTCCATAAATGGGAACTTTGTATCCAATGACAACTCTGGTCCTTTTAGAGATAGAGTCCAAAATTTCCTCATATTTTTAGATTATGCAACTAATAAAACACTACCTTGCTTTAATTAGTTTTTTACACATTGGTAATAAGGATATGCTACTGATTTAGGAAGTTTTTATATAAGTCCATGGTGTTGTCTTGATTCCTATAAAGGTTGGTTGCCTTTTTCAGCCCCCTTTGTTCAGTATATGATTTGTATTTTTCCTACTTACCATGGGTTACATTTTTCATTTTCCAAATTGAATACTTTTCTGGAAATGTTTTTCATGCTTTAATAAATAGTCCTTTTTTGTTGTTTCAAACCAAAGTAAACTGAGGGATTCTTAAAACTGAAGAGCTATCTATGAATAATTTAAAATTTTGGCCACTCATTTCAGTTTTATATGATTCTTACTGAAACTCTACTTGAACTTTTTTTTTGGATATGAAAGTGTAAAAGCCTTGATTTTTTACATTTTGAAAATTCATAAAAGTTTAATTTGATATAAAGTTAGCATTCTACTCAGGAACAAGAAAAAAAGTAAAACTGGAAAATTCACATATATATGAAGATTAAATAACATGCTACTGAAGAGCCAATGGGTCAAAGGAGAAATCAAAGAGAAACTTAAAAAAAAATACCTTGAGACAAATGAAAATGGAAATAAAACAGCCCTAAACGTATGGGGTAGAGCAAAAGAAGTTTTAAGAGGGAAGTTCATAACAGTAAATGCCTACATCAAGAAACCAAAAAATATCTCTAATAAACCACCTAACATTACATGTCAAGGAACTAGGAAAACAAAAATAAAGCCCAAATTTAATAGAAGGAAGGAAATAGCAAAGATCAGGGATACAAGGATGGTTAAATATCCACAAATCAATCAGTGTGAAGCACTAAGTTAATAAAACAAAGGATAAAAATCATATGATCATCTCAATGGATGCAGAAAAAGCATATGACAAAATTCAACATCCATTTATGATCAAAACTTTCAAAAAGTGAGTATCGAAGAAATGTACCTCACATAATAAAGGACATTATGAAAATCCTACACCCCAAATCATACTCAATGGTGAAAAGCTGAAAGTGTTTCCTTTAAGATCAGGAACAAGACAAGGATTCCCACTATTACCACTTTTATTCAACATAGTATTGGAAGTTCTAGACACATCAATTAGGCAAAAGAAAGGAAGAAAAGGCATCCAAATTGGAAAGAAGTAAAATGTCACTATTTGCAGATGACATGATATTATATATAGAAAATCCTAAAGGCTTCACCAAAAATCTGTTAAAACTAATTCAGTAAAGTTACAGGATACAAAATTACTATACAGAAATCTGTTGTGCTTCTATATACTAATCACAAACTAGCAGAAAGAAAAATTAAGAAAATAATCCCATTTTGCGTTAAAAGGACAACCAATGAGGTGCAAGAACTATACACTGAAAATTATGACATTAATGAAAGAAAATGAAGGAGACACAAATAAAGAGAAAGATATTCCATGCTCATGGATTGGAAGAATTAATATCGTTAAAATGTCCATACTATTCAAAGCAATCTACAGATTCACTGCAATCCCTGTCAGAGTTCCAATGTTATTTTTCACAGAAATAGGGCAAAAAATCTTAAAAATTGCAGGGAACTGCAGAAGACCTTGAAGAGCCAAAGCAATCTTGAGAAACAAGAACAAAGCTGGAGGCATCATGCTCCCTAATGTAAAACTATATTAAAAGCTATACTAATCAAAACAGTATTGCACTGGCATAAAAACAGATACATATATTAATGCAACAGAAGAGAGAGCCCAGAAATAGACCTACATATATATGGTCAATTAGTTTATGACAAAGGAAGCAAGAATATCCAAGGGGAAGTCTCTTCAATAAAATGTGTTGGAAACACTGGACAGCTGCATGCAAAAGAATGAAACTGGATTACCATCTTACACCATACACAAAAATTAACTCAAAATAGGTTGAAAACTTGAACATAATACCTGAAACCATAAAATTCCTAGAAGAAAACATAGGTGGTAAGCAACTTGACATTGCTCTTGAAGGTATGCTTTAGGATCTGACTCTAAACATAGTAGCAGAAGTAAGCAAATGAGATTACATCAAACTAAAAAGCTTCTGCACAGTGAAAAAAACAAAACAAAATGAAGACAACCTACTGAATGGGAGAAGATATATCAAATCATATGTCCAATAAGGGGTTAGTAGCCAAGATAAATAAGAACTTATATAGCTGAATAACAAAAATTGGCTGTTATTAAAAAAAGCCCAGAAATAGCAAGTGTTAGACAGAATGTGGAGAAAAGGGAACACTTGTGCACTGTTTTGGGAATGTAAATTTGGGGATGTAAAGCCACCGTGGAAAACAGTGTGCAAGCTTCTTTAAAAACTAAAAATAGAACTTTCATATGATCCAGCAATTTTTTTCCTGGGTATTTATCCAAAGAAAATGAAAATACCAATTTGAAAAGATACATACCCCTCTATGTTCAATGTATCATTATTCATAATGGCAAAGATATGGAAACAACCTAAGCGTCCATCAACGTATGCATGGATAAAGAAAATGTGGTATATATCCAATGGACTATGACTCAGCTATAAAAAAGAATGAAATCTGCCAGTTGTGACAACACAGAGGGGCCACGAAATCGGTCAGACAGAGAAAGGCAAGTACCACGTGATTTCACTTCCGTGTGGAATCTAAAAAACAAAACAAATGAACAAACAAAACAAAACAGAGATGCGGGGAACAATTTGGTGGTTGCCAGAGGGAAAGGAGAGTGGGGGAGGTGAAACTGGAGAAAATGGTCAAGAGGTACAAACTTCCAGCCACGAAATAAATAATCATGAGGATATAATGTACAATATGGTGACTATAGTCAATAATATGATATTGCATAGTATATAACTTTATATGGTAGCAGGGGAAAACTGACCTTATTGTAGTGCTCATTCACAATATACACAAATACCAAATCGTTACATTGTACACCTGGCCCTAATATAATGTTGTATGTCTCTTATACCTCAAACAAACAAACAAATAAGTGCTAGGTGTGGCCACTGAGTAAACCACAAGGCAGGAAATCAATTTAATTACATCATCTGTCTATTTCCTTCTAGTTTTAATAATTTATTTTTCTCTAAAATGAATTAATTTGTCATTTTTTATTCATTTCTGGTTGGCACTGATTGGCTATTTGGTACAAAAACATTACAAGGAAGAAATCAACAATGAAGATTTCTCTGTGAAGAAATTCCTGTGCAGCCAATGGGGAAGAAAGGTCTTAGGTTCTACAAGGTTTTCCTTTTTTTTGTTTTTTTTGTTAAAAATTTCACAAATAAATGAAAGTTATGTGTATTTTCTTATTGATTCATCATTTTACCCCAGCTGACATGTGCATTTCCGTTACGTCCTTAGCCTACTGATGTGCCTTGTGTTTTTTGAATGACAGACTCAGACACAGACTCAAAATGCTGTGCTATATGGCATTCAGTATCCGATCCATTCCTAATTTTTTATGTTAAAAAAAAGCGCTACTGTAACTACAAAAAAAAAGATCCATATTATTCTATCAAAAGTTGATTATTTCAAGAATATGTTATAATTGCTTTTATAGTCTAGTACTTAGGAAGTATAATATATTCTCATAGTTATATTTCATATTGATTCTGTGATGTGTGAGGGAGGTAAAAGGAAGAGATGTGTCTAGCAAGAGCAAAGTAATTATTCTTACTAACCCGGTTTGTGAGTAAGAATGAAGAAAAATATTTCAGGAACTAGTTTTTGATCAGGAATTTATCCACACTAAAGATACAGCTGGCATGAATTTTCAGGGCTTGGCTACTGAGTCAAAGGCAAGTTTTGAAATGTCTAGTTTATTGCTAACTTCCAACAGCTATGTTTTTTCCCCCACTTACTCATCAGTCTCATGAACCCCAAGATTATGAGACTATAGCATTTCTTTAAAAATAAAGGAACTTGAACAATTCTCCTGTGGCATATGCAAACCACAGCTTCTGGGCCAGTTGAACTACGCTGTTGAGTGGCTTCGTGTTCAATAGCAGTGATGGACAAGTTCCTCTTTGCTGACCCTGTTGCCATCTGTCATCCTGGATTCCACCTACAGTGCATTGTATGAGCTACACTGAATGGGTTTCACCCTGGTCAAGGTCACTGCCCAGCCAATCAGAACTGATGGGGTCACTGCAAATAACCAAATTACTTCCAAATGGAGGTGCTGACAGACACTGTTAATGAAAACTGTTTTGTCAGACTTGTTGATGACCTTTGACAACATTGCTCTTCCAGACTGTCAAGATTAGTCTAGTTTTCCCCCCTCTGACATTTAGGTGGTATCTGATACTTAAGTGCACAGTCGAAGGTAATCTGAATACAGTGTCCAAAGACGAATTTGCAGAAGTGACAAAATTGATAGCATCATTATCCATCCATTAGTTAAGAAAATACTTTAGTTCCTGATCTCAAGAAAGATCTAAGCCTGCACCTCTGTGTAACCGTTATTGGAGAAGCAGATTCCCAATACGCAAATCTATATATTTGTAAGTAGAGCTCAGTGATGACAGCAAAGCAAATAATCCTACTTCCAAACAATGGCAGGAACCTACTTTTCCACTGGTAACCTGTGATGGCCAATGAGGTGCAGAATATGGGAGAGAATAGATGAATCAAAAGCTATACTTTATCATTCTAAAATCATGACATCTGCATATGCTGGTGTAACCAAATTATCAAGTAGAGTATCAAATAGACTCCAGATCACAGCCCTGCCCTTAACATTAGAGAACATTCTGTAACGTTTCAGCTAACCACTGTGATAAATCAGTCACATCACAACATTCTCAAGAAGCCATTTAAAACGTTGAGGTATTAGAGTGCGTGCCCGTGTGCATGTGCATGCGTGAACCTACATACACATAGACCACTGACAGGTCTATAGTTCAATAAAACATCCAGCCTAGAAAAGATTAATATATAATTTTATACTTTAATTTTAAAATTATTTTACCCAGCAGCCTTCTATGTATATTCCATACATTCAGTTATATCTGTGACTTACAGTTAAACACCACTTTTTTCAAGATTTCTTCTTCACAGTCACTGATTCTTTGTTTTGGTTGTCTATAAACTTAAATTACCTGAACTGAAATCCTTATACAATTCTATTTCCTTAACTCCCAGAGCAGGCTTCCCATGACCTCTCTGTTCTCTACCACCTCAACTAGATTAAACTCTGTTAACACATAGGTCCTCACTACCTGTTGCCTCTCTCAGGACGCTGTTGCTCACTTTTCTTCCAGCTGAAATCTGGAAGGCTGTTTCACAACTGTATCACAACTTTAGATGAAATCACTTTAGTCTTAGAAATTTCCTTAGAATCGGGGTGCCTGGGTGGCTCGGTCGTTAAGCATCTGCCTTTGGCTCAGGTCATGATCCCAGGGTCCTGGGATCGAGCCCCACATCGGGCTCTCTGCTCAGCGGCAAGCCTGCTTCTCCCTCTCCCGCTCCCCCTGCTTCTCCCTCTCCCGCTCCCCCTGCTTGTGTTCCCTCTCTCGCTGTGTCTCTCTCTGTCAAATAAATAAATAAAATCTTTAAAAAAATTTTAAAAAAGAAATTTCCTTAGAATAGCCATAATTTAAAAAATACCGTGCTTCTTAAAAATCCCAGGTGATCACAATTGCTTCTTTTTTTTTTTTTTCCACAATTGCTTCTAATTGTTTGCAAAGAAAAGGAACACGGGTTTCTCTGTGAAGAATGGGAAGAAAAGGAGAAATGAATTAATTCTTTTCTCCCTCCAAACTCTACCTTCATCCTTTCAACCATCAATTATAAAAGTAAAACAGAGGCTTACCACTCAGAATATGGCCTGCAGACCAGCAGAATGGGCATTTTCTAGAAGCTTATAGAAATACAGAATCTCCAGATCCATCCTAGACCTATTGAATGAAAATCTACCTTTTAACAAGGCTCAGCGATGATTTATATACACATTAAATTTTGAGAAGCACTGGGAAAGAAAAGATAGAGTGATGGGGGGAGATGGGGAAAGGAAGGTCGCTTGGGAGGAGGGTAAGAATATGGTGGGTTAGGTCAGAGGTACATCCATCAATTGTCAGGCCATAGTACGCTGGCCTCTCTAAAAAAGAGAGACAAAGCAGAGGACAGACTTGGGCTTTTGGATCATTTTTCTAACCCCTACACCTGTGGTGGTCTGTCTTACTCCCAGCACCTGTTTACAAAACAAAAACGATGATACTGACAAAGACAATTCTCAACTACTGCTGAGAAAATTGAAGAAAGTTGTCATTGTGACCCTGAGGGTAATGCTCTTCATTTTTTCACCAAGCAGAAAATGTGGATTCAGGAAAAGCATATTCTTGTTTCGTTTTGGCCCTGTTTTACACCAAGGCCCATGCAGCTGAGCAAAGCCAAATGAGACTGACCAAAAAAAATCTGGCCTAGTTAGTGCAACTGAACAGCCCAGACAATAAACTGGAATCCCAGGAACTCAAGCTCTTACTTATTTTATGCTGACAGCCAAAAATAATAAATGTGGGGGGTTTGTGTTCACTTTTCTGCACTATATAACCCTACGTCCAGGTCACTTATGTGTATAGAAAAAGCACCCCATTGAGAAATAGAACTGGCTGAATTACACAATGTGTGGACTTCTTCATGGGTCTCAGTTTTATAATCTGTATAATGGTTGTATGTAACAGCTTTGGGGACCACGCTGGTTTTCTTTCCTGACCTCACACCTTTCACCCCAGGGTATTCTGATCCGTAAAAGCCTTTCAACTAAAAACACTGTTCTTCATCTCCGGCTGTTTCAGCATATCCTGACAATGTGTGCTCCTTGCCCCAGATTTTTTGGATTCTTAAGCCCTACATTTGCTAAATTTGTCAGAAAGATTTTTCCCAACTAAATTGTGCATATCATGAATAATTCTACACATGGGTGGTATTTTAACCTAATCTTAACCATTGATTTTTCTTGCGATAAAGGGATGTTCTGAGATATTATAATTGTTGTTGGCACAATTGGAAGTTATTTGAAATTCTGATGTGATGAAATCATATTATCTGCAGAGACAAATGTCTAATAAGAGGAAGACAACACTAGAAGTTCCCATTCATGGAAATTACTCTAATAGTTCCTACCAAAACTTATCACCAACATTAAAAATCACTTGTGTCTCTTAGGGCACCTGTGGATAACTAATTATAATGTAATAGGGTGTCATAGTTTAGGATATTCTACTTACTAACTCTCTTATTAATGTTTTCTTTCTTTCTTTTTTTAAAGATTTCATTTATTCATTTGAGAGAGAGAGAGAGAGGGCACGAGCAGGGGGACAGACAGAGGAAGAAACAGACTCCCCGCTGAGCAGGGAGCCAGATCCGGGGCTTGATCTCTGGGCCTGGGGTCGTGACCTGAGCAGAATGCAGATGCTTAACCAACTGAGCCACTCAGGCACCCCCTAATGTTAAATTTCTTAATATTATTCTGCCTTGATGTTATCCTCTGTAAAGAGGTAAATAATATGTAGTTCCCAGGTTTGAAAATGAGAATTAAACAAGATAATGCCCATATGTAACAATGCCTGGCAATTAGAAAAATCCTATTAATATTAGCTCTACTGTCATTATTATTATTACTACTTCTTTTACCAAAACCTAAAGCACAAAGTTGGCAATATTCCAATCCATCCACTCATTATTCAACTAACACAAATGTAAATATCAAGGGCCTTCTATGTTTTGACACACATGTGTAACAAAAACCGAGTACTCAGTGTGCCCACTGAGTTATTGACAACACATCAGTGCTCATTATTCTTCCTCCACTTTAACCTTATTGACTCCTAATGGTATCTTCTCACTTGGATTTCCTTAGAGAAGCAGCCGGGGCATTCGTCCATCAATCAAAGTAAATGTTTGCCTCTCATTTCTCCCTTCTGAAATATATCCTTCTCAGAAACAAAGAGCAGGTCACATTTATTTCATTATTTACCCCATTTGCTTGCACATCTAACTTCATCTCTGCCTGTCATAACTTCAACTCTCAGAATCAACCAGTGGATTCTCTTTTGTGTATTTATTATGTTTCCTACCTATAAACCTACAGCGATGTCCTTCTTCCTCCTCACTCATCTATATGAATTCAGTACTGCACAGCCTCTTCCAAGACCCTCTGAGCGTGAAACATTCCCTGATTACTGACATCTTCATTCTCTCAACTCTTCATTCTCTCAACTCTTACTCTTTCTCTCAACTCTTACTCCCTGGGAGGTATAGGGCAAAAAGTAAGTGTGGTTTTCAATCCTAGTCCACCAACTTTTGAGCTGTGGAACCTCAGAGCTCATTTTTCCATCTATAAAATTCATATAATAATGCCTACCAAATAAGTACCATTGTGGGAATTAGATAAGCCACTGAGTCAATAGGACTCACACGGTGAATAAGACACTGATAGAGCAAAGCAGATATTTTAATCATGTTCTCTTGTTGCCCTTGGAATATAAGCCATATGACAATTGTTTAAGTGTCATCTTTTATTAACAAATATTTTATCTTTGTCTTTGCTTTCTCTTGGAGAAATGCAATGGTCTTATTCATTTCCTATATGGAAGTACATGGTAGATTTTTATTTATTATTTTTTTTAAATTTTTTAAAGATTTTATTTATTTGACAGAGAGAGATGCAGCGAGAGAGGGAACACAAGCAGGGGGAGTGGGAGAGGGAGAAGCAGGCCTCCTGTGGAGCAGAGAGCCCGATGCGGGGCTCGATCCCAGGACCCCAGGACCATGACCTGAGCTGAAGGCAGATGCTCAATGACTGAGCCACCCAGGCGCCCCATGGTAGATTTTTAATTGTTTGTTGATGGTAAGTTTTAGAGAGTACTCTAATTACCATAATGAAAAGTCTATGAACTTTCAAACCAACAACTGTTCATGTTCTGAAATCTGTATTATACTATGTAGTATTACTGATTCCCTATTCATTAGAGATAAGAGTTTAAAAGGATTTACTATATAGTATTAAAAAGGGAAGGCCCCACATGTTTGCTAAGCACCTATTATATGGTCAACAATGCCCTAGACGCTAGGAATAAAATAGCTGGCAAGAGACAAAAATAAGAGGTTAAATATAATAAACAGGGTGAGTGTTATAGTATGAACAAGCCTTGTAGAAAGGCAAGGAAGGATAAACTAACATGGGGAAGTAGAAGGCTTCACAAAGCTAATGCTTTTTTCTCTAAATGACAGTATTTCAAGGAAGCCTGGAAAAAAGATTTTTATGATTTCTCCTGATAAATTAAAGAAAAACAAGTGCTAATCATCTCAGAACACATTAAGCCCTCCCCTCGCTGTTCTCTGGCTGTAAATATTTTTTTTCTTGACCTAAGCTGGCAGTTTTGGTAGTGCAGGGGTGCTGCAGGGTAATGCCCTTCAAGGAGAGGTAAAGAAATGAATCAGTCTTTTATTCCTTCTTCCCTTCCTCAAATTCATCTTCCGTAAATATTTTTATCCATGAGCGTCCACAATTATTCTGTTGCCAAGAAGAAAACTGGATCTAACTCCATTTTCAAAACCTCAGTGCCAGCTCCTGATGAAATTATCTCAAGGCGGTCAGTCCAGAGACCATCTTTTTAGAAACACTTTGTTTCCCTTTTTTTACAGGGCAGAGGAAAGCAGTAATCTGGGGTGGGAGAGTCTACTGTCAGGGGTAGTAATAGTCATGGAACCACTATTTCAATGCTGACCCCGGTGCCCTAATTAAAGACATGCGTTCCTGTATGAACTGCATGATAATTTCACCCTTCTGAAAAATGGTATTTCACCACCTTCCCCATTCTCAAAGCTGTCCCCATTCACTCAGACAGCTTGTTTCTACATGTAAGATGAAAGTGCATCATTCCCCAGTAAATAAAATCAGGATTAAGTAAGGGGGCCATTAAAGCAGCTGGCCTTGGCAACCAGTTGGTCCGTTAATCATGTTGCATTGTATCTTCAGGAAGGTTATTTACTGTGGACTCTCATCCGTAATGGCCGTTTGCATCCATCCTGTTTACAGCCACTGTCCATGTGATTCCAGCCTGTCTTAAAACATCCACACAACATGGTCTTTAATGACCCTTAGATTTTTATCCATGACTATTTTAGTTCCCTATAATGAAACCTAAACCATTTTCTCCTCTGGACATTACTTGGCCATAAATTCCTCGTTCTGGCAGTTTCTGCATATTCTAGCTTCAGGATCACCTCTAGGGCTTTCTTCAAGCCACTCTTGACCTCTCTTGGTGTCCCTTTCACCCTTGTGGGGCCCACCATACCAGCAATTCTTCCTCAAGCACAGGGTAAGTACTGTCTCATATGAACTCTTCTCCCTATTTCAAAAGTACACTCCAGGAGGGGTCTACTACTGGTTGTTTACACCGCCATGTGAATACAAATCAATACTTAAATCTACCAGAGTTATGTGCTTTTAAAAAAATATGCCTTGGACTCCTAGTTGGTCTTTTTGTTTTCTTTGTTTGTGTTCTTGCTCTCAAAGTTCTCTGAAATACAGCCAGGAATATTCTGATTGAATGTAAATCACTCATGTAGCATCACTGGTCTCCAGTAGCTTTTGTAAACCTTAGAATCAAACCTAAATTTCTCACCCTGGTCACCAGGACACAGTGACTTGAACTCTACCTTTTGGATCTCATCTCACCCTTTACTTAGATTTTCCTCTTTTTTTTTTTTTTAAGATTTTTATTTATTTGAGAGAGAGAGAGAGAGAATGAGTGGTGGGGAGAGACAGAGGGAGAGAGAGAGAGAGAGAGAGAGAGAGAAGCAGACTCCCTGCTGGGCAGGAAGCCCAATGTGGGGCTTGATCCCAGGACCCAGAGATCATGACCTGAGCCCAAAGGCAGCCATTTAACTGACTGAGCCACCCAGGCACCCCTGGATTTTCCTCTTCTAATTAGATCCAGCCACAGGGGTTTTCTTTCCTTTTCCTCATACCCACCAAAATTTTGTTCACCTTAGATAAGCCTTTTCCTGGCTTGTCTTTCTACCTGGAATGCTCTTTTTCCCTGATCTTTCCATGACTTCCTTATCTTTCTCTAGCTTGCTTCACAGCACTTAGCCTAAGCTAACCCATAATTATTTCCTTCTTTCTTTCTTTTCTTTCCCTCTAGAAAGTAGGTCTCACAATAGAACAGATACTGATATATTCCTTGCCATAACCTCAGTGCCTAAAATACTGTCTGGCACATATTAAGTGCTCAATAAACAGTTGTTGAAAGGATTAATAAATGTTATTTCCAGCATCAGAGGCATAGTAATAAAATTGCCAATACTTATTTGATATTCATTTTACATTATGTAAGTTCTAAGTGTTTACACAAATTATCTCAGCCTTGACAGTCCCATGAGATTGTTGTTATCATGGTAATCTCAGGCTGTAAAGCTAGTCAGTAGTAAGCTAGAAAGTCAAATCTAGGCATTCTGACTTCCATGGCCTGAGCTAATTTTACCTAGAGTCCTATAAATCATATTACAAAGGCTGCTGTATATTAATATTTTTGTAGTGGATATTCCTTAGTGAGGTGAAATATAGAAGATGCTTAAAGCTTAGAGCTAGACTTTATATTTCATACTTTGGGGCCTTTAGAAAGTTATTTAATTCAGGGCAAGTCTCTAAATGTGTAAGACTCTCAGTTTTGCCATTTACAAAACAGATTCCTGTAAAGGAAGTAGATAAGGATGTATAACGCATACCTGTATAAAGGAATGTTCACAGAAAATGCTCAATAAATGGTGATTTTTACAAGGATGATAATGGACTTCTGATGGCGCTGTAACTGTTGATGCTGTGAATTGCTTAGCACGCAGTTTAGTTTCTCCCCCAGTGTGAACTCAGACGAGATTTACTATGCCTGGAGGGTTGCCAGGACCTAACAGACAGGAGGCTGTAAAAAGGAGATAGCAAGGAGCCTTTTGCAAAAGGTCAAGTTTGTAACACTGTAGATGACAGCTAACATCCAGGATGAAGAAATCTAAGGTCCAGGAAAGCCAGCTTCTCACAGTAA
Source organism: Mirounga angustirostris (assembly GCF_029215605.1). Lineage (NCBI taxonomy): Eukaryota > Metazoa > Chordata > Mammalia > Carnivora > Phocidae > Mirounga > Mirounga angustirostris. The sequence continues at coordinate 81,671,801 of NW_026991720.1, read as the reverse complement.
CTCCAAGGTTACCAGGGGAATGGTGAAGGAATTCAGCTTAAGGATGGAGTGAGTCAAGAGCCTGCTCTTGATTTGGGAAAATAAAAGTTGAGGATTAAAAATGAAGATCCACAAAGCGCATAACATAACAGCGCTCATCAGACTGCTGGCAAGTGGCTGGGCGATGACGGAAATTGGAGCAAAAATAAACTGTCACCGGAAATTTTGAATAAGACAGACAGGTTTTATAACAGCATGCAATAAGAGCATTAATTGAACTAATAAAGCTTAATCATGTGGCAGGACTGTTGTGAACACTTTATATACATACATACATACATACATACATATAATACATGACTCTAACCTTTACAACAAGCCTATGAGGTGAATAATGTTATTTTCCTCATTTTTTCAGATAAGGAGCACAAGAGGTACAGAGAGGCTAAGTGACTTTCCCAAAGCCATTCAGTAAACAAGCGGCTGCTGGAAGTCTGTATTACAAAGTATTATTCTGGAAAAACTATGGAGGTGGCTCCATTGAAACAGAGAACCCATCAAAGGCACGGCTTGAAGGATCGGTACAAGTATTGAGAAGAACGATGGTTTCCAAAAATATCTTTAAATACAGTTGTAAGAGAACATAATCAAATTGTTAGCTTATTAGTTAAAATAAATTCTTATACTAAAAAACAAAACAAATTAATAAACAAAATCCCCCCCGCCAGAATCAGACCTATAGAGAACAAGCTGATGGTTCCCAGAGGTTAGAGGGGGGTGGGCAGAACAGGTGAAGGGGAGTGGGAGATACAGTCTTCCCGATATAGAATGAATTAAGTCGCGAGAATAAAGGCACAGCATAGGGAACAGTCAATGGTATTGTAATAGCGCTGTGTGGTGACAGATGGTAGTTACATACATGGTATCGCATCGCATAATGTATAGAGAAGTTGCATCACCATGTTGTGCACATGAAACTAATGTAACATTTCGTGTCAACTATACTCAAATTAAAAATAAATACACAAGTAAATAAATTCTGACAATAATGATGTGAGACATTAGATATCAAAGAATATCTAAATATTTGAATAGCATCGCTATAATGAAACTTCTATCTCCATCAAATTATGTAAGTACAACTTGCTCAGGCTTTCATTATCTCAATGAATATACATATTTTTGTTATAAAACTGTTTGAGAGTGATCAACGTCTTTAAAACGTAATACTTATATTAGGATACAATTTTGTAGAGCAAGAAGAATAGGTATATGGATAAAGAGAAATAGGAATAATATATAATTTCTGACTGTTAAAAAAGAGCTTATTCTTTATTATTTATAAAAATATGCCAGTGGGTGCCAATTGCTATATTTTAATTCCATTGCTGTAATTTTAGAAAGCAATAATAATAATAATAATAATATATTGTAGGAACTATAACATATATAACAAAATATAAGAAAATAAAAAGAATGAAAAGTGAGAGGAAGGTAAGTTGAATTATGTAGTTGTACGATTCTTTTTTTTTTTTTAAGATTTTATTTATTTATTTGAGACAGAGAGAATGAGAGAGAGAGAGCACATGAAAGGGGGGAGGGTCAGAGGGAGAAGCAGGCTCCCTGCCGAGCAGGGAGCCCGATGCGGGACTCGATCCAGGGACTCCAGGATCATGACCTGAGCCGAAGGCAGTCGCTTAACCAACTGAGCCACCCAGGCACCCAGTTGTACGATTCTTACATTGTTTTTAAAATAGTATTATATTACTTGAAAGTAGATCATGCATACTTAAAGATAAATAATGTAATCACTAGAACAATCATCAAAATTAACACAAAAATATAACTAAATGACTTAGGATGGTTTGACTTATGGTTTTTCAACTCTACAGTCTTTCAAGGATGGTGAAAAGCAAAATTCATTCAGTAGAAAGCAAACTTTGAATTTTGATCTTTTCCTGAGCTGGCTATATGCAGTTGAATACTCTCTTGTGATTCTCAGGGGCAGTGAGCTGCCACTCCCATTCAGCCATGTGATCAGGAGGGTAAACAACCCAACACCTACAGCCATGGTTTGTCACTTTCAGTACAGTTTTCAATAAATTACATGAGATATTCAACCTTTATTATAAATGAGGCTTTGTGTTAGATGACTTTGCCTAACTATAGGCTAATGTGTTTTGAGCATGTTTAAGGTAAGCTGGGCTAAGCTATGATGTTTGGTAGATTTGGTGTATTAAAAGCATTTTTGACTTATGATATATTTAACTTATGATGGGTTTATCAGGACACAGGCCCACTGTAAGTTGAGAAAGATCTGTACTTTGGTGTGGCTATCTAGTATTACACTAAGTAGACTTTAAGAAAACTAGTACCAAAAAAAACCTTTCCTAATGTTGAAAGGATCAAGTTCATGGAGAACACCAAGAATAGTAAATGTGTATGCACTTTGAAGGCTTCCATATACATGAGGGAAACTGGCAGAAATAAAGGGGAAATAAACAAATACAAGGCATAGTTTGAAATTTAACAAGCTTCTCTCAGAATTTGATAAAATAGACCCAAAGAAGTGAAAATTAAAATATAAATGATTTGAAAAACATTGACCAACATGATCTAATTGACACTGAATACCACACCTAACAAATACACATGGGACATTTATTAGCCTAGACTATAGGTTGATTACTAAAATATATTTTAATAAATATTGAAGGCTTGAAGTCAGTTTATATCATCTGACCACAGTGGTATTTACTTAGAAAATGATAGATATTTGATAATAAGATAACTGAAAAAAAAATCCCTAAGTATTTGGAAATATATCAACATACCTCTAGATAAACCATGGAACAAAAAAATAAACATTAATTTTTTAAATGTCATAATTTATATAATACCAGAAATGATATCCTTTGCAAGTACTTAAACTTAGAATAAAAATTTAGGTGTTAACTTAGAAATGTGTTAGGGGCTACATAGCTTTTCAAAATCTTTTTAGAGGGTACTTGGGTGCCGAAGTGTGAAATCTACTGCTGGAGCTCATGGGAAATAGTTAATGAATAATTCTTGCCATCAGAGACCATAACAGTGAAGGGTGCAATGGGGAAAAGGGTGATGAGTACAATAGGGGTTGTGGGTCTTATATTTCTACCTCACTGCCAGGTTTGTGTCTTGAGAAGGTACAGGACCCTGGAGGTACAGGATTCCTGTGAAGCGCGCGTGCGCACACACACCCCCACACACACACTCTCCCCAGTAATTTTGGTGGGGAGGGGCCCTTGGCTTGTTTCCCAGAATAATGCAAGAATAGCAGAAATACTCCTCTTCTTCTAACAGTGTCTGGATGCAGTGGAAAGCTCATCTGCTCTGACAGGACTTTGTATCAGCAACAAGGGACAGCTCAGGGGATACCTGTATACTAATGGTTAAGTTCGAACAAAAAAACGATGTTGCCATGGATGCCAATATAGATAAATGACATCAAATATCAGTTGAATTATTCTGGTATAATCTGAGATAAAAGAGGGACAAATGCTCAAATATTTGAAAGAAATAGTTTTGTTCTCCTGGTAGAAAAATAATCGCATGTACTCACTGAGCTTTCACCATGTGTCAGGCCCTGTAAGAATTAGTTGAAGATAGCTGTTTTGTGGATTTATGTGTGCATAATCTGTGATATAACAAATACATACATATGCATACATAAAAACTTTACTGATTGTCCCAGGCTGATATGGCTTAGGTAGCACCTCCTCAGTATTTTGTTTCTCATAGCTGCTTTTCCTATTCATGAGTCAAGCTGACTCCCAACATCAACCACAGTTTACAACTGCCAAGTCACATCAACTCAAAAGAAGATACTCTGAAGGTCCCGCTTCTCTGACAAGCCATGATGTGGCAGAAAAAGGAAGATGATTATAACCTCCCGCATCCAACACACAAGCTCAAATCACTAACAGGAAAAATAAAACAAAAAGCTTCAACTCCTTTTTTCCTATATAGAATCATAGAAATAACATTCTGAAAAGACTAAGAAAATAGGAAATTCCTTTCATGTCATTGTACCTCCTCATGAGCCAAGATCACATGTATATTGAAAAATACCGGGTGCCTGGGTGGCTCAGTTGTTAAGCATCTGCCTTCGGCTCAGGTCATGATCCCAGGGTCCTGGGATCGAGTCCCGCATCGGGCTCCCTTCTCCGCGGGAAGCCTGCTTCTCCCTCTCCCACTCCCCCACTTGTGTCCCCTCTCTCGCTGTCTCTGTCTCTGTCAAATAAATAAATAAAATCTTTAAAAAAAAAAAAGAAAAAAGAAAAATACCCAGAGGAACAACAGGAGTGACTTTTATTTTCATAATAATTTTATCATATATCCATTCTGCCATGCAGAAATCATTATGGTTTTTGGTCTCATAAAATGTTTGAATGACATTTTTATATAAATAATTCAGAGAAACTCTTAAGGAATAGACTTTGTCCTACTTTTATTCTTGTGGAACACAGAGGTAACCTTGCATAGAATAAATGGTTTTAATGTGTTTGTCACAATGCCATTCTTTAAGTAACACTCAAGCATGGCAACATAATAGCCCTGAGAAATACACAATTCAAACTGTGTGGGAAGTATTATTTTATGAGGCGAGGAGACAAATACACTAGTCACTATAGTGAGGATGGCATTTTCTTGTCTTGAAGCTAGTTCTTCCAATTCTCAATACCTATGCACTATGAAAGTAATATTGTTATGAAACTATAAAAATTAAAATCTATATATCAGAAGCCCCTTAGGAAAAACAATTTATTGACAATGAAGTTCACTGAGTGGCACATACACAGATTTTATAGCAATTGATTTTGATTTTGCAGTAAGGCTTGTATTCTTGTGCAAAAGGTGACTGGATAAAATGATCATGGGATAAACTCTTAAGGAAAAAAATAAAAATTCAGTCTTCCATAGGTTTGTCATCACGCATAAAACTCAATGAAATTCTCACTGCTTCTGGGTAAGTAAACATTTTCACTTAGTCTGATTATTTCCTTGTCTAGATTTAAGGTTTTTACTGGCTTTACCACACTGGAAAATAAAACTGCAATGTCTCTCTTGACTTGAGCTACAAGAATAGATATAGGAAACCATTATCTTTTTTTTTTTTAGTAGAAGCACATTTTTTAACTTTTATTTGATTGTCAATAATCTGATGTGGAAGTGATTGCATCATGCTTCATTTCCATGGACTCTGCATTACCTTAGTCTTCAGAATGTGGTTTATAGAAAATATCCCTCTGAAGTTTCATTTCCACTCCAGTTACAGGACCAGTTTTAAAGTAGATAGAAAAATGCCCCAAGGATTTCACAGTCTCCTGAGATTAGGGCAGCCATCATGGTATCTCCGGTCCTCAGTGTAGAGAAGGAGATCCATAAATGTTAATAAATAGAAAAATATGTATACAGTTTTTATTTCCCCACTTGTCATGACAGCATATCAGCAAATCATTCTCATACCCTATCATAATATAATAACACCAGTGGCTTAGTTGTATTATTTTCCATGCTTTGCAACACTTGTTCCCTTCAAATAATTCATTAATCTCCCCAACATCCTGGAAAAGCCTCTACTGTGTAGGTGAACTGGGAGCAGTATTACAGAGTTACCATGAAATTTCTTGAGTCCCATATTCCTCTAAAATTTCTTCTTTGCTCTCCTTTTATAGTATAAAAGTCTCTGTCCCTCCTATGTATCTGTTGGATCAGCCTGTTTTGTTTCCTTTCCTTTAAATCTTTTTTTAAATTTTATTATGTTACATACATTACATCATTAGTTTTTGATGTAGTGTTCCATGATTCATTGTTTGCGTATAACACCCAGTGCTCCATGCAGAACGTGCCCTCTTTAATACCCATCACCAGGCTAACTCATCCTCCTACCCCCCTCCCCTCTGGAACCCTCAGTTTGTTTCTCAGAGTCTATAGTCTCTCATGGTTCGTCTCCCCCTCTGATTTCCCCCCCTTCATTTTTCCCTTCCTACTATCTTCTTTTTTTTTTAACATATAACGTATTATTTGTTTCAGAGGTACAGGTCTGTGATTCAACAGTCTTACAGTCTTACACAATTCACAGCGCTCGCCATAGCACAGTATCTTTTTCTTAAATTTTTTTTTCCCTTAGGTAGGAGGCATAAAATCTCAAACATTAAAATGATAAGAAATATATTAAAATTATTTTAAGTTAAAGTTAAGATGAAATATAAGCAAGAGAGATACTGAAAAATAATGGGGCAATTAGGGAGTAGTGCTGAATCATCAGGTTGGAAGATTCGTTGAGATAACTTTTAATATATTTTTTTGTTCATGTTTTCTCCACTCACATTATTACAGACTTAAAGCCCAGAAATAGAAGAAATCTCTAATATTTCTGTCTTTCATATGTGTTAGCAGAATTATGAATTAACTTGTGGCTTCCTTCCCCTCAATTTTATAAAAGCTGATTTTACCTGGTAAGGTGTTAAGTGATCCACTGACTGAAGGCTCCCCAACCTGGGTCACTGGCATTTAACTTGACAAAGAACACAACAGAAAGATTCCTTCCCGTTCTAGCAGGGTGTCACTTTCTGAATAAGGAAACTATTCAGACATTTATTGAATAGTTATTATATCACATATTCTGTTCTAATACTCTGCTGGTATGAACTTGGGCAGACAACTAAGGCAAAGAGAAATTCAATAACTTTTCCAAGACCATAAACTTGGATTCAAATCCAGGTAGTCTGGCTCCAAAGCCCAAGCACTCCTAAACTATACATTTTCCCCCCCACTGTTAGACACAATGCAGTGTGAATAACTACTGATGGATGTGAATGGATGTACAGTGCCTCTTTTTTTTTTTTTTAAAGATTTTTTATTTATTTATTTGAGAGAGAGAGAATGAGAGACAGAGAGCATGAGGGGGAGGAGGGTCAGAGGGAGAAGCAGACTCCCTGCCGAGCAGGGAGCCCGATGCGGGACTCGATCCCGGGACTCCAGGATCATGACCTGAGCCGAAGGCAGTCGCTTAACCAACGGAGCCACCCAGGCGCCCCTGTACAGTGCCTCTTAAAGAGAAAACAAATATGAATTTGCTTGCATATATGTAAAATATCACAGAAATACACATAGAAATTGACAATATTGGATGTTTCTGGGGTTGGGACTTGAATAAACGAGGGATAATGGTACAAGGAGAGTTTTCCATGTATATTCTTCCAGAAGTTTTGAATTTAGAAATATCTAGATGCATTATTTTTACAAAAATGGATAAATAACTAAAACTTAAAAAAATTATAAGATTCAGTAGGTTCTATCATGTCAACAAGCAATTATATATCCAACATTAAAAAGAAAAGTTGAAGACATTCTTGGGGAATTCAACATGTTTTATTTTGCCAGGCAAATGATTTCTTCAATATCCAATTAAATATCAATGTACTAACTACATTTAGTTTATTTTCTCACAGAGTGAACATTCACCGTAATGACAGTTTCATCATGCTAAAATCTATCCACAAACCTACACTTTGAAAAAAAGTGCATTCCTAGGAAATTTTATGTACAATACAAATGGAAAACATATTAAGTCATCAAAATGTCAAACTACACAAAATAAAACTAGTTAACCACCAATATTCAGTATACGTTGACATTATTTTGGAGAAAGAAAATTTTCTTTACATTTGGCAGTTATGTTGAAGAATTTCTATAATTTTAAAACAAAAGTAATAAAAGTATATACAATTGAATAATGTTCAAAGGAGAAGGTATTAAATAGCACAAATAATATTAAAAAACTAAATACCCTCATTGTCTATCAGTTTGTGTTTACATGAAGCAAGGGGACCTGTGTAGTTTACCCTATCTTCTGACTCTAAAACAATTTTACTTTAAACTCTGTACATAGAATAGATTGGCCATAAACACTGAAGATGGTTTTGGCCTTCCATTGACACACATTTCTATTTATGCACATAGCAGGCAAAATATTTGTATAATGAACTGCTTTACAGAATACTTCAGAATCATACACATTTGGAAGAATAGCTTTTATTTATTAGCTTATTTTTGAATGAACATTATTTATGTTGTGTATTTTAACTGCTATGTTTGCCCCCACTGAGGCCTCCTCTTATAATATCATAATTTACCACCTCTTAAATAATAAATCATATTCTCAAATTCTGATCAATGATTGCATTCATTTTGATAATGGTTTAGTTCTTGAAGCTTTTATTCTGTGGTGCTTAAGAAAGTAATAAGTCTACCTTACCTTCTTTGTGGACTGTTAACTCCAAATAAAATTTTGTACTAGATTTTGAATAGGTCTATGATGCAATTTCTATTTGTACCTGGAAACATGAAAATTTCTTTACAAGTAAATAAAATGAAAAGGCAAATTTGTGTTTTTAAAGGAAATATAACAGGATAAAGAGATTTTTCATATTTCTCCCATCTAATTGTTATTTGGAATAAAAGGTTCAATAATAAATTTTTCTAATGAAATGACCCAAACATACAGTTAGAAGAAAATTATTTTATTCATTACAAAACTTACCACATTTGTATTTATATACCAGGGAACCTAATGCACCAGCATTCTTTTAAAAGAAAGTATGTCTATTTTTGTTCATATTCAAATTTTTTTCATTTGTTCACAAAATGAGCACTTCTCCAGCACATACTAAAGATTATTTTAAAAAAATGAACTGGTGACTTAAAAATCGTATGATATCTGAGGTTGGTAAACCAAAAAAATGTGAGAATTAATTATTGAAATTAATCACTGATGGTAAAAACTAGTCACATTTTTTATAAACAGCTTTTAATAAAATTGTATTTCTTACTTTATTTTTCCCCATTTTGATAGTTTCACCTCTCATATACAAATTTGATATTTCATTTTTTCTTCATATAGTGTTTACTTTGCCACACAGACTAGAAAATTAGAATACAGTAATTAATTAAACAGTGTAAGATTATATTCTCTGAGTCTATAATAACTTAAATAACTTCCAAAAAAAGTGCTTTTGTTTGGAAGATGATAGCATAAGAATATAAACTTAAATGTTTCACTGACATAACTCTAATCAAAGATGTTTATGGTGAGGATCATTCATTTTATCTTCCTAAAACAAGGAAACAAAGATCAATAGCAGATATCAGCAACTGACCGTTTTTACAATAAAAAAATTAATATATTTCACTGTAAGTATATAAACTGTTCATTTTTCTGTATGAATCACTCATGTTTTATACAACTTTTAGATGCCCTCTTCCTTGACTTGTATCTATTCTACATTTCTTTTGACAGCCCTACTCTATTACATGTATTTATACAACTTTTACAATGTAAAAGTTGTGAACTTGGCATTTGTTTCCATATATAAAATTACTGGCAATTCCAAATCTAAACCCGTAAAGCAAGGAAGGAAGATCACGGGGTTATAGCCCTCATTCAATTAAGGGATGTAAGAATTTTAGTTTCATAGCCGCCATACTGATTTTGAAGGAAAAGTAAATAAAGATATAAATAAAATCTGGGTTAAGTTAAATATTTATATGCACCATGAGGACCATGACATGTCTAGTGCTAGTCAATATCATACAAGAAAATGCATGCTCATTTCAGTTCATGTAATACTCACTTGAGGAGTGAGTAACACCTTTCTCAGGAATTTCCCATGGGTAAAGCACAAGGTTCTTTGCTCAGAATTTGATCATTGAAGACAGACTATTCTTTACTGGAAGCATAAGCCCCAAGTAAGAGAATATTATGACTCTGGCAACTGATTCCTCCTGTTTCTACTTTTCCGGCTATTGATGAGAGCTTTTAACTTGCCATAGTCCCCTCTTATCTTCTGAGATTCTTCTTGTTGATGTTGCTGCCGAGTGTCTTTGCAGTACTGATTAATCATCTGCATTTCTGAGTGGCTGAATGCCCCCATGATGTCCTTTGGGTGGAAGGGTAAAGCCCTCACAGAGCTGGCCCAGGTCCATGGGGACCATTTGTCTGTCACAACAGCCACCATTTCAGAATCTAAAACTTTAAAGTTGATCTTGGCTATGGTCTGCTTGAAGCTGTTCTCTGTTGCAATGCAGTGATACAGTCCTTGGTCAGAATCTTGAACAGAGCGGATTAGAAGTCCTTGTGAAGTGGCTATGATTCGTTCATTCAGCTTGACCTAAAAGAGAGAATCATCAAAGATCCCAAACCTGACTCTGTGTCTTCTAAAAAGATATGAGCAACATATACAGAGTATCTCTGGACTTGCAAATTTGGCGAAAGCATCAGGTACTGATTACCTTCCTTCTTAGTGAACACAAAGTTTTGGTCAGTTCCATTGCCTGTTTGACACAGGAGATCTTGTCTCACGAGCAAGGAATCTATTAAAGAGAGGGTGAAGTTATCACCCATATTGCCAAAAATAGCTTCAAGTTCATTCCCTTTGGACAGAAGTAGCTTTTGTACATATAAGCACAGAGTTTTGGTTGCATTTGGAGTGTGAATCACAGTCAACAGATAAAAATAAAATTCATAGAATAATTTAAAATATCTTTTTGTCCTGGCGTTCTTGCCTTTAATTGCAACAAAAATACTCTCTTATTAGTAAAATCATGAAGCCACAGTTAAATGGTTGAATTTTACCATTTTTCAATGATGAGTGTTCTCCTAACTAAAAATGGAAACACTTCATTACTTTACTGAGTAGTAAGACAACTCAAAAAAAATGATATAAACAGAGGCAGAGTTTTGAACACTATCAAGGGCTTTTTCCAATTATCCCAAACTAAAGAATGACTAAAAATAAGCTGAAATGCCATCATCTTCTGCGTCTTCCAAATGGTTTTACTTTCCAAGGAAAGGTAATAAAAAGCTATGAAGTTAATATTTAATTACTTTACAGGCTTATCCTGAAAAAAACTCTCATGTGCTGGATATTAGTTAAATGCATGAAATTCATCTTTCTTAAAGTTCCAGCTATAGTATTGTCAACAAACAGACTAAAAAGCTAAGTGGTAAGAAGTTCCTTGACATGGGGACTCTGGAATGCTCTTTCACTGAGGGGGGCAGAAATTGACCCAAATCAAAATAAAGAAATGTATGTAAAATGTTTTTCTAAATGGTAAATTTCTGCATAAGTACATATCTAATTACTGATGAAATAAAAATCAAAGATAGATTGTTTTAGATAAAAAGTAGCCCCCCCCCCCCGCAAAAAGCACAAAAAGGCAAAGTATAGTATTGAAATACAGATAAGAGAACAGATCTAGAAAAGGGAGATCAGGAAGTAGGACTGAAATATATAAAGCAAAGTTTAGATGTTAATTTAATTTTTAAAGTTTAAATGTGTCTCAAAAATAGTTTCAATCACGTAGAAGTGTACTCAGAAACAAAAGGAAAAGAAAGCCTTTTCTATGTGTGCAAAATTAGGAAAAAATTTGGAGGTCAATTTTATAAATTCACATAACATGCATATAGTATTTGATGCAGAAATTTCATTTCTAGGAATTTTTTTTAAAGATTTTATTTATTTATTTGACACAGACACAGTGAGAGAGGGAACACAAGCAGGGGGAGTGGGAGAGGGAGAAGCAGTCTTCCCGCTGAGCAAGGAGCCCGATGCGGGGCTCAATCCCAGGACCCTGGAATCATGACCTGAGCTGAAGGTAGATGCCTAACTGACTGAGCCACCCAGGTGCCTCATCATTTCTAGGAATTTGTACAGAAGATATACTCACAAGTGTGCAAATATTAATTTATATGATGTTTTTGATAAGAAGCAAAACAATAACCTTAAGCAATAGATAGCTTTAAAAAATATATATATATTTGTATAGTGGAATACTGTAGCCAAGAAAAAATAAGTTAGCTCCAAGTGTACTGATATTAAAGTGTGTGTGTGTACATTACCGAGAGAGACAGAGAGAGAGAGAGAAAGACAAAAATAGGAAAATGATGGGGAACATTTGGAAGAATACATTATGATTTAATATATAATTCTTAGTAGCTTCATACTCCACGAAGTATGAATAAAGATTGAAGTGGAGGTGAGGAGATCTTTTAGTTTTCACTTTATGCTATTCAGTATCAACTATTTACATTTTCATCCATGAGCTTTTATCATTTGTCTTACATTTTTTTTTTAAAGTTCAATATTTATATATCATTAACATGAGAAATAAGTGTGTGTTTGCCTAAACTATTAAGGACGAATTAGGATAAATTTAATAAGACAGTAATAATTTGTTCAACTAAATTAAGAATGAATGGAATTACACTCTATAAATTTTGGATAAAATAGATTTGCACAATTATAGTTAATTTTTTCATAGTCTTATAGCATTCTTATGTTTTTGAGATTAGAAGAAAAAGCAAGATAGTAATAATTGAGTGTACATTCTTGAGCATTCTGAAATAAAATGTTAGAAATACCACAAAGATGATTCAGTCATTAAATCTATTAACTCATTCCATTTTTAACTCCATTTATTAATTTCTGTGGCATGTATTCAAGCTTGCATGTACTCATTTTCTTTAAATAATAGAAATTTTATTCACTTATTGTATGTTATTGTATTTAACTTTTTACTGAATTAAAGAAAAACATTTTATTTATACTAGGTAATCTCTGCTTGAGTTTCAAATTTCCAATTCACATATGAACACACACAACTTCTCAGAAGGACTGTTCATGACCATGTGCCATGCTCTGGTCTAAGAACTTCATTTCTGTATGATAATCATCATAACACAGTATGACTTCTACTCCAGGTTACTTTTTTACTTTTTTTTTTTTTTAAGATTTTTTATTTAATTGACAGAGGCACACACAGCGAGAGAAGGAACACAAGCAGGGGGAGTGGGAGAGGGAGAAGCAGACTCCCCGCTGAGCAGGGAGCCCGATGCGGGACTCGATCCAGGGACTCCAGGATCACGACCTGAGCCGAAGGCAGCCGCTTAACCGCCTGAGCCACCCAGGCGCCCCTCCAGGTTACTTTCTAAGGCAATTAGTATTACCATTTACATCCATTCAAAAGAATTTAAAATTAATTAGACTGTAGAAATTTCAAGGTGTCTTTGATGACAGACTTTTGTGGCAAAGAAAAGAGGTCTCAAATAAACAATAGTTTTTTATTAATAAAAATGTTTTAAAAGATCTGTTTAGTATCATAGAATTCTGGGGCAAGAAGGAGCCCCAAAGTTCATCTAGCTCCTCTCTCCTCCAGATAGTTAAATCTCTTATGCGAGCGGTCATCAGCCTATGGTTTACTATTCCAGTGACAGGGGATACACAATTTCCTAAACAGCTCATACTGTCTTTGGACAGGCAGGTCTGAGTTGTAAAGTATTTTCTCATGTGGAGCCAACATGTATTTCAGTAGCTTTGATGCAAGTGTCTGTGTTCTATAGCTTGGGGTTGTATCCATTCTAAATATCTCCAATTAACTTAATATTTGGTACCCAAACTGCCCATGACAGAAGGATACACCCAAATGCAAAAGGCTCCATTTTCCCCTTTGCTCCATCAGATTTTATGACACTGCTAATAGCATTACATTTTAGACTACCCTAAGGCTTTATGTACACATACATATTTTTCTTCTTCTTCCTCTCATCTGTCAGTACAATATGACATCAATATTATTGGAGCTCATTATTTATAATATTTCACCCTAAGCCATTTTACAATGCTTCCCTTTTCAAACAGCTCTTTCCGATCAGTGAAAGGTTGTCAGTGTACTTTTCTTTGAAAAACTGTTTTTCCATATCACTAAATAAAGGCAATGGTCCCATAAACAATGATTCCATATATTACCGAACCAAAACCCTAGAGTCATGGATAATAAAGCAAAGGAAACAGACTACCACATAGCAGAAAAATGCTCCTTACCATAAAAGTTATAGTTTAGCGTAATTTCTGGCTGAGGAAACACTGAACTTTTTTTAAAGCCCCCTTTTAGCTCGTGAATCACACAAAGGTGCTGCTGTGTGAGAACCTGGCCTCTGGTTTTGCACACATCTTGTTTCTTTTACGAATGCTTCCTCATATCAGTACCCTGTCTTGAGTGCTCAAGCTCTTGTTCCAATCACCGTATCATAGAAGGGAACAGGCAGCAAGGATTTCTAATTAATTCATCATCTCTACAGACAAAGGATTTTAAAGAAAGTGGCACTTGTCATCCCAAAGACATAAAAGGATGTTCATATGCCTTTTCTTTCTCATATGATCTGAACCTCACTGAGGGATGGTGATCGAGTGTCTTTCCAAAGCCCTGATTGATTGCTGCTGGGGTGTGCTACTCACCTCTTTCCTCCTGTCTTTGTCTTTCTGTAACAGCCACTTGATAGATGCCTGTGGAGACTTCGGGGCACACTCAAGGAAAGTGGTGTTATTTTTTACTCCATACTGAACAATTTCAGCTGCATTTCTATATGCTGAAAAGCAAAAGTAAGAGAGAGAAGAGAATTTAGAACATATTCTCCTATATGAATGTTTATTGCTCTATAAAACTGTCATCATCTATAGAAGCCCGCAAAAGGCAATCTTTAATCATTTAACAAGCAGACTATTAGACATTGTTTACCTGTTGTGCTTAACCTAAAGGGAAGGAGAGAAAGGCATAAGGGAATCAGTGTTTATTCAAGAAGTACTCTATACCAAGGAATGTCCTTAATATCACTTTGAACATTTATTTAATTATTACAATATCCTTACAAATTAGGTTTTCTCAGCTTTTCAGAGCTGAGCAAGCCAATGCTGTGAATTACTAGGAAACATATCCTACTTGAAGAGTTAGTAAGTGCCAGGCATTATTAAAGCCAGGTCCATCCATACTCGGTGGAGTATAGATAGAATTCAGAAGCATTAGGAAAAGTTAGAAAGCCAAGTGTGGATGCAGCAGGAAGTAGTGGTTGAGAACACAATCTCTGGAATCAGAGGTATTGGAGGTAAAATTCTGACTTCACCAATATGGACCATGCAACCTTCGACAACTTACTTGACCCTTCTGTGTCTCAGTTTTACTTGGCTTTAAAACATGGATTATATTTTCATATAGGTTCTGTACTGAGATTCTTAATTCAGGAAGACCATGTAGTATAATCATGTGGTAGCTTAGACAGGAACAGCCTCTTCATTCATAAAATGGCGATAATAATAGACCTTACTTTGGTACAGTGTCTTGAGCATTAAGTGTGATAATCCATTAAGAAAGCACTTAACTCAGGTTCTGACACAAAGCCAGCACGCATGTGAGTTCATCATTACCCCCGCTGGCAGTTCTACCCCTGTAGCTACTACTATTAGTAGAAATGGCACACATATTTATAAAATACTCAGTAAATAGAGAAATGGTGACCTGGATTTATTCCCTCAATTAGATGTACGGAACCACTAAGCAAAATGTGTCACAATTTTCTCTTATAGTTCATGGAGTTAGTAATACGAATGTCAGTCTTTACTAAAGAAAGGCCCAGACTCAAAAATACTAGCAATAGGAGTCTTGGTGTTAATTGTTAGCAACTAGTGGGTCTCTAGCACCAAGAGAGCTCCGCCTGAAGAGATGTCACTGGTGGGGTTCAGGTGGAGGGGAGAAGGTTAGTGGGGAAAGTATAATAACATGTGATCTTTATGTCAGGATGGGAAGAAATGGGTTAGATTGATTCTAAGACAGAGGCAGAATTCTCAGAAGTATTGGAATGGTTATGAATTGTAAAGCCAAGGCACTGGTACACCCATGTTCAGAGCAGGATTAATTATAATAGCCCAAAGTGGAAGCAATCCAAGTGTCCAGTGATAGATGAATAAACAAAATGTGATATAAACACACAATAAAATTTTTTCCATTTTCAATAGAGAAGAAATCCTGACACATGTTACAACGTGAATGAACCCCGAAGAAGTGCAATAAGCAGTTACAAAAGGATAAATATTGTGTATTTCCACTTATAAGAGGTATTTAGAAGAATCAAATTCATAAAGACAGAAAGTAGAATGGTGGTTTCCAGAAGCTGGTGAAGAGGGAGTTTGTATTTAATGGGTATAGTTTCACTTGGGAAAAATAAAAAGTTCTAGAGATGGATGTGGTGCTGGTTGCACAACAGTGTGAATGTACTTAATGCCACAGAACTATACATTTGAAAATGGTTAAAATGGTAAACTTTAAAAAAAAATTTTAAATTTTCAAAATTTTAAAAAAGCACCTTTTTTTCTTAACAAAGAAGACAATAACTTTGTTTCTTCAGAAAAAAAATAATAGCTTGGAAAATCTGTAACTGACATCTATGTGAAAGACCTAACCAACTAACACACCCAAGGTAACTGTGGTCACAGACATTTGTTTTTCCTACTATACATACAAATAACGTTCAATTTTTAATTTCCATATGAACACCAAGCATCTTCATAATCTCCCATTAAAACAGAAGATATGAGGGGCGCCTGGGTGGCTCAGTCATTAAGCGTCTGCCTTTAGTCCAGGTCATGATCCCAGGATCGAGCCCAGCATTGGGCTCCCTGCTCAGCGGGAAGCCTGCTTCTCCCTTTCCCACTCGCCCTGCTCGTGTTCCCTCTCTGTGTCAAATAAATAAATAAAATCTTGAAAAAAACAAAACAAAACAAAAAACAGAAGATATGAATTATAACGAGGTTTCCCTCCCTGAAGTGTGACATGGAGCAATGCAACTCTTTACCAAGTTTGACCCTTGCTCAGTTTTAATACCTTTTAGATTAAATCCTCTGCACTGAGTCAATGGATTTCCATGCCTCACGTCTTGTCTTCGGCTCCTCCTATAAGTGCAGAGACATACATAAAACTAATTTAGAATTAACATTGCCAATTACACCGCATTTTTAATTTCACAGTCTTTTAATTGCCTAAGCTTTCATAAGGAAAAGAGGTCTGATTATCTGACACAGCTATCTGACATTTCTTATTCACCACTTCCATGATAGGATGGGTACTTAACCTTGTTTTCATTCTGAATTAATTCCGTCCCTCCCTATCTACTACTGGTGATAGAATGGCTATGAAATCCTTATTATGTGCATTTCCTGGGTAAATGCTAGATTCCAAATGAATAGTGTAAATTTTAGTTTAGAGACATTTATCAAAAATTTTCCAAGATGAAAACCTCTAGAATATAAAATCACCAGCATCTTCTTTCTTATAATTTTGTTCTTAAATAAACATAGCTTTCTTACGAAAGTCAACATTTTCTAACACTTTCTTGATATATAAAAGCTTTTCTGAAACAGTTGATACATAGAAAATGGACATTTAATATAAAGTTAAGCAAAATTGTTCATTTACTAGAATAAGAATTTTCCTTCAACTTTTTACTTTGAAAAATGTCAAGCCTGGGGCGCCTGGGTGGCTCAGTCATTACGCGTCTGCCTTCGGCTCAGGTCATGATCCCAGGGTCCTGGGATCGAGCCCTGCACCGGGCTCCCTGCTCAGCAGGAAGCCTGCTTCTCCCTCTCCCACTCCCCCTGCTTGTGTTCCCTCTCTCGCTGTCTCTCTCTCTGTCAAATAAATAAATAAAATCTTTAAAAAAAAAAAAAAGAAAAATGTCAAGCCTACAGAAGAGTGGATATATGAGTACAATAAACACTGGTATACTTAGATTCATGAATTGTTGTATTTTGCCACATTTATTTTTTCTCTCACATGCAAGTTTTATGTTGTATATATACTTTATGCACATATATGAAAATCTTTAGAAAACAAGTTGCAGACATGATAATGCTTCATTCTTCAATACTTCAGCATGAATCTTCTAATTTCCCTACATAACAACAGTATCATTATCATACTGAATATATGAATATTTATTCCATAATATCATACAATACACATTTTGTGTTAAAATTTCCTTAACTGTCTCCAAAATATCCCTTATGGATTTTTTAAAGTTTGTTCAGGATCCAAAGTTCACTCAATGCATTTTAGTTATTATGTGTCATCAACTTACGCACTTCAAAATTAGGTACATTCTTTATAAGTTGGCCATTATTTAAATCAATGTTTTAAATTATTTCAATACTAATTAATTTCCAGAGTCTTGATCCTATGTATATATATATTAGTTTCAATTGTATCACATAGTGAAACAAATCAAAATAGAGCAACCGAAATTCTCTTAGCAATAAATCATGGATATGAAGATTGCTGTTAAGAGAGAAGAAAAAAAAGTGGGGCGCCTGGATGGCTCAGCTGGTTGAGGGTCTGACTCTTGGTTTCGGCTCAGGTCACGGTCTCCCAGTGGTGAGATCAATCCCTGTGGTGGGCTCCATGTACAGTGCAGAGTCTGCCTCAGAATCTCTCTCCCTCTGCCCCTCCCCCGACTCATGCATGCTCTCCTTCTCTCTAAATAAATAAATAAATAAATAAAGTCTTTAAAAAAAGAGAGAGAGAAGGAAATGATCCTCTCTTTAAATATTAGGAATGTAGGGATACATTGATTGTTTACTATCAAGGCTAGGAAGTACATATAAATGAGCATATTACTTAACTGGGTCAGCTGTTAAGTCTCAACATTTTTACCCTTAAAGATAAATTAAAACATTCAGTAAGAAGAGCAGAAATATTAAAATCTCACAGGGATTATCAAATTTACAAAGTGAAACTAATCTCAAAGTTATCAATAGTGAAAAAAAAATCATTTTAAGGTTACAGCAAATAGTAGTTTGTGTATTCGATGGATTATATAAATCTATGGGAATACAGGGATAAAATTTTGTGTCATTTTTGTATTCTTTTCCCAAAAAATGTCCCATTATCCTCATTCAATTTTACATTTCTTTTTTTTTTTAAGATTTTATTTATTTATTTGAAGGAGAGAGAGAGAAAGAAAGCATGCGCAAACAGTGGGGGGAGGGGCAGAGGGAGAGGGAGAAACAGACTTCCCGCTGAGCAGAGCCTGACTGTGGGGCTCAGTCCCAGGACCCCAGGATCATGACCTGAGCTGAAAGCAGACGCTTAACTGACTGAGACACCCAGGCGCCCCTCAATTTTATATTTCTAATACAACAACACACACACAAACTAGTGGGAAGTCACTCTTGGCTCAGGAAATACAATTAATGCTGTACTCTAGAATAGCTCCTATATCAGGTTTTTACTGCATTGCATTTGCTGTATATCCAAGCCAGTGTTATTTACTACCAATCAACTTGTGAGTGCACTATATTAAATGACCACCATGTGAGAGTTCTTATGGGTGAACTAGTCATTTTCAGTCATCTAGAGAAGCACTATCATTCACAATGGCTAAATTGATTGTCCTGTGACCAGCACTGTGTTATGGTTTGCATCGCTGGGCAACCTGAATTTACGGGATCACATAGCTTCCAGACATTCTGTACAGAAAAACATTATTATGGGTTGGCTTAAATGATGAGATCAGCAAGAGAGCTATCTGAGATTTTTTGTATTTGTAGATTCCCTTTAGGATATCCGTATAGCATTGCAAAAGCTGGTAGGCAGAGTAATATTATATTTGCATGTAGGTTTGGGATTTGAGCTCAAGTTACCAATGTTTTCTTCCTTAAGTATAATCCTTCAGATACACAATGAAATCATTTTTGTTCTTGTATATAAAACACATATTTACCTGAAGATTGAACTGATTATCTTGTCTTAGAATAAAATTTCTAAGCGCATGTCTGAATCCAGAATAAATAACATTTGAGACTAAATTGCAATATTTAGTACAAATATTTAAGATACTTGAGGATGAAAAGGAAAATTGCTTGTGTTATTTGCCATAAGCAAACTTTTAAAAAAGAGAAACTACTGAGCCAATGATATTTAACAACTTCATTATATCAAAGTATAAACTCCATTGATTTCCAAGTATCGCTGTAATTCTTATTCCATACAAAGGACACGTTTTTGGTTTTCATTCCTATGAATTCCTCCATGTAATCTTTGTGTTCCAGATAGGTAGACAGTACAACTGAAATAAAATAGGTAAGTTAACACTATTAAAGAAAATTAGTATGGAAAATACAAGTGATCATTTTTATTATTATTGTTTAATCACTTAAAAATATTATATATGAGAATTTAGGAAATAGTTAATTCAGCAAACATGCTTAGCATCCACTATATGTTTAAGTTTTAAAATAATTTGGAGAACTTACATGGTATAGATATTTGTAGTGAAACTTTCAATGTGCTAGCCAAAGATGGGTGTGAGTAGGCCAAGGAATAAGATAGATGATAGAAAGATAGATAGATGATAGATGACAGATGATAGATAGATAAAGATAGAGATTTCTCAGCTTTTTATGATAGAATTAAGACACTGCTAGAGATTCAGATAGCTCTTTAAATGATTACTATCTCCTCTTTCAACCATAATACTTTTTTTCCCCTGCTTATACTTTTTTTTTAACTTGAGAAAATATTGACATATAACATTATATTAGTTTCAGGTGTACATTCAATCATTATGTTGTATGCCTGAAACTAATATAATGTTATATGTAAATTATTTCTTAATTTTAAAAAAAATATATATACACATATATATAATTGATATATATATATATAGTGAAATGGCCACAATAAGTCTAGATAACATCTGTTCCCATAGTCACAAAATTTTTTTTCTTGTGATGAGTACTTTTAAGATGTACTCTATTATGGGGGGGGAGGAGCAAGATGGCGGAGGAGTAGGAGACCTAAATTTCATCTGGTCCTAGGAATTCAGCTAGGTACGGATCAAACCATTCTGAGCACCTACGAACTCAACAGGAGATCGAGGAAAAGAATAGCAGCAACTCTCTGAACAGAAAAGCAACCACTTTCTGGAAGGTAGGACGTGCACAGAAGTGAATCCCAGGCAATATTCGGGAAGATAGACGGCGGGGGAGGGGGCCTCCTTCGGCTGCTTCTGGCAAGTGATAGAGCCGCGGAGCACAAAATCGGAACTTTTAAAAGTCTGCTCCGCCGAGGGACGTCACTCTGGTGCCTAAGCGGGGGGTGGAACCCTCCGGGACAGTGTGGTCTCAGGACCCTCGGGGTCACAGAAAGACCGGGGGTGCCTGAGTGTGGCAGAGCTCCCAGGTATTGGAGCTGGGAAGCCGGCTGCAGAGGCGGAGCCCAGGCGCAGGCTCTCAGCTCAGGGTTGCCAAAAACCATGATCCGCGGCACAGTCGGGCCCCTGCTCCTCCAGCAGGGACCCAACAAGCGGCAGATCCGGGGATCCGGGGAGACTCCCCTTCCTCCCCTTCCTCCCCCTGCAGTGCGGGAGCGCACCGCAGGGATCTGTTGGGTTTGGGGACTCCAGACAGGGTCGTGTGCCAGAGATAGAAATGCTCAGTCACAGGCCGGTTGAGCACGGAGAGCGCTGGAAACCGGGTGACGGGAGTGACTGACTGCTTTTCTCTGGGGGCTCACTGAGGAGTGGGGCCCTGAGTTCTTGGCTCCTCTGGGGTGGAGATTGGGAGGCCGCCATTTTCACTCTCATCCTCCAAAGCTGGATGGAAAGCTTGCAGGGAACAAAAGCTCTCGAGAGCAAACCTGAGCAGATTACTTAGCCCGGACCGGCAAGGTCGGGGCAATTCCTCCTCCAGTAAAGACATTTGGGAACCATGGCAACAGGCCCCTCCCCCAGAAGATCAGCGAGAACAGCCAGCCAAGACCCCCAAGTTTACCCATCAATGAGAACGGCAGAACTCTAGCGCTAGGGGAATACTGCACATAGAATTCATGGCTTTTTCCCCATGATTCTTTAGTCTTTCAAAGTTAATTTTTTAAATTTTTTCATTTTTTTTTAAATTTTTCTTCCCTTTTTCAATCAATATCTTATCAATCCCCTTTTTAAAAATCTTTTTTATTTTTCATTTTTAGATCATATTCTATCCCTTCATAGTAGTTAACCTTATTTTTGGTATATATATATATATATATATGTTGTTCTCTCTTTAAAATTTTGGGATACAGTTTCTTCTAACAGACCAAAATATACCCTAAATCTCTAGTGGATGGCTTTGTTCTAGTCTCCTGCCTGATCACATTCTCTCCCCTTTTGTTTTTATTTAATTTCTCTTCTTTCTTTTTTCAACCAACTTCTTATCAATTCCTTTTTATAAAATCTTTTATAATTTTCATCTTTACAGTCATATTCCATCCCTTCATCATATTTTACCTTATTTTTGTACATATATAAGCTTTTCTTTCTTTAAAATTTTGGGAGGCACTTTCTTCTAACAGACCAAAATATGTCCAAAATGTAATGTGTGGCACTGATCTATTCACCAGCCTGATCATATTTGATCATATTCTTCTTTTTTTTTAAATCTTTTTCTTTTTTTTTCTTTTTTCTTTCTTTCCCTTTCTTTTCCCCCAGTTTCAGGTCTCTTCTGATTTGTTTAGTGTATATTTTTCTGGGGTTATTGTTACCCTGTTAGCATTTTGTTCTCTCATTCATCTATTCTCCTCAGGACAAAATGACAAGACGGAAAAACTCACCTCAAAAAAAACAAGAGGCAGTACTGACTGCCAGGGACCTAATCAATATGGACATTAGTAAGATGTCGGAACTATAGTTCAGAATGACGATTATAAAGATACTAGCTGGGCTTGAAAAAAGCATGGAAGGTAAAAGAGAAACAAACCCTTTCTGGAGAAATAAAAAAACTAAAATCTAACCAAGTTGAAATCAAAAAGGCTATCAATGAGGTGCAATCAAAACTGGAGGCTCTACTTTCCCCCTAAGGTCAGGAACGCGGCAGGGATGTCCACTATCACCATTGCTATTCAACACAGTATTAGAAGCCCTAGCCACAGCAATCAGACAACAAAAAGAAATAAAAGGCATCTGAATCAGCAAAGAAGAAGTCAAACTCTCATTGTTTGCAGATGATATGATACTTTATGTGGAAAACCCAAAAGACTCCACCCCAAAACCGCTAGAACTCATACAGGACTTCACTGAAGTGGCAGGATATAAAATCAATGCACAGAAATCAGTGGCATTCCTATACACCAGCAACAAGACAGAAGAAAGAGAAATTAAGGAGTCGATCCCATTTACAATTGCACCCAAAACCATAAGATAAGGAATAAATCTAACCAAATAGGCAAAGAATCTGTACTCAGAAAACTATAAAATACTCATGAAAGAAATTGAGGAAGACACAAAGAAATGGAAAAATGTTCCATGCTCATGGATTGGAAGAACAAATACTGTGAAGATGTCAATGCTACCTAGAGCAATCTACACATTCAATGCAATCCCCATCCAAATACCATCCACTTTTTTCAAAGAAATGAAACAAATAATCCTAAAATTTGTATGGAACCGGAAAAGACCCCGCATAGCCAGAGGAATGTTGAAAAAGAAAAGCAAAGATGGCAGCATCACAATTCCGGACTTCAAGCTCTATTACAAAGCTGTCATCATCAAGACAGTATGGTACTGGAACAAAAACAGACACATAGATCAATGGAACAGAATAGAGAGCCCAGAAATGGACCCTCAACTCTATGGTCAACCCATCTTTGACAAAGCAGGAAAGAATGTCCAATGGAAAAAAGACAGTCTCTTCAACAAATGGTGTTGGGAAAATTGGACAGCCACATGCAGAAGAATGAAACTGGACCATTTCCTTACACCCCACACAAAAATAAGACTCCAAATGGTTGAAAGACCTCAATGTGAGACAGGAGTCCATCAAAATCCTAAAGGAGAACAAGGCAGCAACCCCTTTGACCTCAGCCGCAGCAACTTCTTCCTAGAAACATCGCCAAAGGCAAGGGAAGCAAGGGCAAAAATGAACTATGGGGACTTCATCAAGATAAAAAACTTTTGCACAGCAAAAGAAACAGTCAACAAAACCAAAAGACTACCGACAGAATGGGAGAAGATATTTGCAAATGATGTAGCAGATAAAGGGCTAGTATCCAAAATCTATAAAGAACTTATCAAACTCAATACCCAAAGAACAAATGATCCTATCAGAAATGGACAGAAGACATGAACAGACATTTTTCCAAAAAAGACATCCAAATGGCCAACAGACACATGAAAAACTGCTCAATAATGCTCGGCATCAGGGAAATCCAAATCCAAATCTCAATGAGATACCAACTCACACACATCGTTCCTTATGGACCATAAGGGAATGGTCCAATTTCATTCTTCTGCATGTGGCTGTCAAATGGCTAAAATTAACAAGTCAAGAAATGACAGATGTTGCCGGGGATGCGGATAAAGGGGAACCCTCCTCCACTGTTGGTGGGAATGCAAGCTGGTGTAGCCACTCTGGAAAATGGTATGGAGGTTCCTCAAAAAGTTGAAAATAGAGCTACCCTATGACCCAGCAATTGCACTACTGGGTATTTACCCCAAAGATACAAATGTAGTGATCTGAAGGGGTATGTGCATCCCGATGTTTATAGCAGCCATGTCCACAATAGCCAAACTATGGAAAGAGTCAAGATGTCCATTGACAGATGAATGGATAAAGAAGAGGTGGTATACATATATACAATGGAATATCATGCAGCCATCAAAAGGAATGAAATCTTGCCATTTGCAATGACATGGATGGAAGTGGAGGGTATTATGCTGAGTGAAATAAGTGAATCAGAGAAAGACATGTATCATATGATCTCACTGATATGAGGAATTCTTAATCTCAGGAAACAAACTGAGGGTTGCTGGAGTGGTGGGGGGTGGGAGGGATGGGGTGGCTGGGTGATAGACATTGGGGAGCATATGTGCTATGGTGAGCACTGTGAATTGTGTGAGACTGTTGAATCACAGACCTGTACCTCTGAAACAAATAATACATTATATGTTAAAAAAAAAAAAAAAAGAAGACGATAGTAGGAAGGGAAAAATGAAGGGGGGGAATCGGAGGAGGAGACAAACCATGAGACACTATGGACTCCTAGAAACAAACTGAGGGTTCTAGAGGTGAGGGGGGTGTGAGGATGGGTTAGCCTGGTGATGGGTATTAAAGAGGGCACATATTGAATGGAGCACTGGGTGTTATACGCAAACAATGAATCATGGAACACTACATCAAAAACTAATGATGTAATGTATGGTGATTAACATAATAAAATAAAAAAATGAAAAAAAATGATGTACTCTATTATCAACTTTCAAATAGGCAATACAGTATTATTAACTATAGTCACCATGCTGTACATTACATCTCCATGACTTAATTATTTTATAACTGGAAGTTTGTGCCTTTTGCCCCCCTTTGTTCATTTCTTCCACCCCTTACCCTACCTTTGGCAACCACTGTTCTCTATCTCCATGAGCTTGGTTTGTTGTTATTTTTAAAATTCCATATATAAGTGAAATCATACAGTATATGTCTTTCTCTGAGTTGTTTCACTTAGCATATGCCCTTAAGGTCCATCCATTTCACAAATGGTGAGATTGCTTTCGTTTTATGGCTAAGTAGTATTCCATTGTGTGTGTGTGTGTGTGTGTGTGTTTATATCTTTACTCATTCATCTGCTGAAGGACACTAAGGTTGTTTCCATGTCTTGGCTATTGAAAATAATGAACATGGGGGTGCATATATCTTTCCAAAATAGTTTTTGTTTTCTTCAGATAAATACCCAGAAGTGAAATTGCTGGATCATATGGTAGTTCTATATGTAATTTTTTGAGGAAACTCCATACTGTTTTTCATTGTGGCTGCACCAATTTACATTCCCACCAAAACTTTTTTCCACACCCTCTCCAACAGTTGTTATTTATTGTCCTTTTGATAACAGCCATTCTGACAGGTGTGAGGTGAGGTCTTGTGGTTTTCATTTGCATTTCCCTGATGATTAGTGACAGTGAGCACCTTTTCATGACATGCTGACAATCTGTATGTCTTCTTTGGAAAAATGCCTATTCAGATCTGCCCACTTTTTAATCAGATTGCTTGCTTTTTTGCTACTCAGTTGTATGCATTCTTTATGTATTTGGATATTAAACCCTTCGTAGGTCTATGGCTTGCAAATATTTTTTCTCATTCAGTAGGTTGCCTTTTCATTTGGTTGATGATGTCCTTTGCTGTGTAGAAGCTTTTTAGTTTGATATAATCCCACTTGGTTATTTTCTCTTTTGTTGTCTTTGCTTTGGAGTCATATCTAAAAACACATCATCAAGACCTACATCAAGGGCCTTAATGCCTATGTTTTCTTCTAGAAGTTTTATGGTTTCAGGTCTTATATTCAAGTCTTTAAACCATTTTGAGTTAAGTTTCATCTATAATGTAAGATAGTAGTCTAGTTTTATTCTTTTGCATGTGGCTATTCAGTTTTCTCGGCACCATTTATTGAAGAGACTGTTTTTCCCTGTTGTAAATTTTTGCCTTATTTGTTGTAAATTAATTAACCGTATATGTATGGATTTATTTCTGGGCTCTCTAATCTGCTCTATGGATCTATGTGTCTTCTTTTATGACAATAGCATACTATTTTGATTATTATAGCTTTGTAATATAATTGGAAATCAAGGTGCATGATGCCTCCAGCTTTGTGCTTTTTCCTCAATATTACTTTGGATATTCTGGGTCTTTCATGATTCCATAAATTTTAGGATTGTTCTAATCCAATGAAAAGTGCCTTTGGAGTTTTGATAGGGATTGTATCGAATCTGCAGATTGCTTTGGGTAGTATGGCCATTTTAATGATAATCATTCTACCACTCCATGAATGTGAATTATCTTTCCATTTATTTGTGTCTTCAATTTCTTTCATCAGTGTCTTGTAGTTTCAGTGTACAGGTCTTTCACCTCTTAGTTAAATTTATTCCTAGGTATTTTATTCTTTTGATGCAATTGTAACTGGGATGGTTTTCTTAAATTCTCTTTCTGATATCTCATTATTCATGTATAGAAATGCAACAGATTTTTGTGTGTTGAGTTTGTACCCTGAAACTTTACTGAATTCATTCATTAGTTCTAACAGCTAACCTATGATACTTGGTTTCATACCAGGCATGATATTGACATTAAAAAATTACAAGATAGTTTCAGCTCTTTGTTGTTTACAAGGACATGATCAAGATCATGATATGTGGGGGTGCCTGGGTGGCTCAGTCAGTTAAGCATCTGCCTTTGGCTCAGGTCATGATCCTAGGGTCCTGAGGTCAAGCCCCACATCTGGCTCTCTGCTCAGCGGGAGCCTGTTTCTCCCTCTCCTCCCCGTTCATGCTCTCTTTGCACTATCTCTGTCTGTCTCAGCCAAATAAATAAAATATTTTTTAAAAAAGATAATGAGGGGTGCCTGGGTGGCTCAGTCGTTAAGCGTCTGCCTTCAGCTGAGGTCGTGATCCCAGGGTCCTGGGATCGAGCCCCGCATCGGGCTCCCTGCTTGGCAGGAAGCCTGCTTCTCCCTTTCCCTCTCCCCCTGCTTGTGTTCCTTCTCTCACTATCGATCTCTGTCAAATAAATAAATAAAATCTTTAAAAATAAATAAATAAAAAAGATAATGATTTGTGGTATTAGGATGACAGTGTGGAATCTACTACCTTTACGCATCTTAGAAAGGATTACTGGGGTTGTAATTAGAGGGAGAATATGAGAACAAATGAGTCAACTCATATTTTAGCAGAAATGTTAAAATGTAAAAAAAAAAATCTCAAATATGCAATGATAGTCTATATATAGTATGGAATTTTACTTGAGAAATATTCTTTGTTAAATAAAAATGCTTGTTCACCAAAGCCAAGGTCTGGAAGTTTTGCAGGGAAGGAGTACCAATCTCCAATTCCTCCACATTACAGGAGAGGCTGAAAAGCCTATATGGATATGGCAAGATTCACTTTGTGATCCTCGTATCACTTTCTTTCTTAGAAAGTGTGGTGCTTCAGCTCCCTTTAGCATTAAATCTGTTTAATAGAAGACTGCATTCCGGGTGTTAGATATGACAATTTTTAGAAGTCTTTCCCAAGAAAAATGTATTGCTTTACAAACAGTTATGGTAATAATTTTTAAATATCACTGCTATTGTAATTGGGAGTATAAAACAAGTATGGTTAAAATTTACCAGCAATGGCTACAAAAATCATGTATTTGAGATTACATTTGGAATGTGCTTTCCTCATACTTTGTGTCCAGATTCAGATCTCCAGTCCAGTGCAAATGGAAGATCTCAGGGTAATGAGGTCCAAAAATTCCATGTAGAAATCAAAAGAGTCTAGAGACTTCCTGCCTAAATCTTAAAATGACACAGAAGAACACGATTCTTTGAACACAGATACTAAGGACTACTGGTTTAAAGAATGGGAGTTCTCCTCACATTTCATGCCTTTAAAAACAAATGACTTTCAAATTGTCCAGCCCAGGCCACACATGTGTACTCCAAATTCGTATTTCTAACTATCTACTCAACCTCTCCACTTGAATATCTCATAGGCACTTTTAACATCATCTTTCCCTCCACATACCTGCTCCTCCCCTAGTCTTCTCTTTCTCAGGAAATTACATCTACATATGATCAGTTCTGAGAACTTGGTTCATTCTTGAGTCCTCTATTTCTCTAACATCTTACATGTAATACATCAGCACATTCTCTGAGCTCTATCCCAAATCAGACCCTATGCCACCTCCACCTCTATCATTCCTGTGTGAGCCACCATTATATCTCACCTGGAACGCACAGTACTCTAATTGCCTTGCAACTTCTATCTCCTCTGCCCCCATCCACTGCCTACCCCAGGGCTGCAATCCCAGCCAACCCCAACCAGATGAGCTTTTCAAACCAAAAGTCAAATAATATCATTCATGTGCTCAAAGGCCCTCAGTAGTTTTCCATTTCACGCTAAATAAAAGCCTTCAATGACTTACCAAGTCCTATGTCATATGGCATTCTGACCTCACTTCTTCCTACCCTTCCTTTTTCTCATTCCATGATAGCCCCATTAGTCTTAGTGCTGTTTCTTGAACAATCTTGACACACTCCAGCTTTAAGAGTTTCTGGTCCTTCTTTCTGGTATGCTCTTCTCCCAGATAATGCCTTGGTGTCATTCCTCATCACACTCAAGTCCTTGTTCAAATATCACACCCTCAGTAGGACCTCCCCTGACCGACCCATAGCTCTGATCTTGGCTGACCCTAAATTCTGCATATTCTTTGTTCTATAATCAATGTCACTACTGCTGGCTCGTTCCAACTTCACGCAATCTGGCTCAGAGTTTCTCATCTAAGTCTTTGCTGGGATAAATGGCATTCAGCCTCAGACTGCCTGACTCTCTCAATCTGACCAGCAACCATGCACTCCCCATTCTAAGAGGTAAATGCATGTCATCAAGGTTCTGAAAGCAACTCAGCGTACCCATTTTGGAGCAATGTTCCTGTCGCCTGAACTAGGTCAAACATCTGATTATAGGAGAATTAAATGGCACAGGGAAACCCTAGGAAGGTGAGATTTAATGATATACAGAAGCATATAAAAAAATCAGGTAATGTGAAAAACGTTAAATGATGCTTGAAATATTTGCTGGGTCACAGTGGGGAATTGTGTTGCTAGAGGAACTTTAAGAGGAGAAACAGATGTTTCCAAAGTACTGTATTCTCACATATCTGGGAGAATCTCAAGTTATAAAGCGTAGCCATTTACTTCATTCAATGACTATACAAGATGCTAAACATAGCTACTACTTCTAGCGCCATTTTAAAAGAATATGGCAACAGAATTTTTTCTAATGATGTGGACACTGTTCGACTGGCGACATCAGTTTTGACTTTCAGCTGAATGTTTCGTACTCACCGCTTCCCAGTTGGGTAGAACCTAGAGCAAGAATGGCCATCCCATGCACAGTAAGGGTCCCTTGCCAGGCAGCAGTCAGCACAGGCTGTACCGTAGATGTGGCAGCGATGCAGAGACACTTGGGAAATCCCTTCATTGGAGCTCACATACAACTGTTGCTATTGGAGGAATGATTATGATTCATTTCAGATGGGGACATTAAAAGAGAACTTTCAGCAGGAACACATTATAATATATGTCTACACACCCTGAGATTCATTTTAAAATAGACTAAAAACAAGAAGCAAAGCACAGAGGGTATAAAGCCAAAATAAATAGAATTTTCTTACATTAATATGCCTATAATATTACCACTTTCCTGTTTAAAAAAAAAAGCTCACAGCCCTACGTAGAATGGTCATACATTTGAGACATTGGGATTTATTGTTCTCTCAGATTTGTGCTAATATATTACAGATTTAAATTACGATGTTTGCTTTATTTTTTGAATGCACAAGGCAGCTTTCTTTTTCTTCAAATCTGGCAACCCATCATCTTGTAAATTTGAAAACTCCAAGTCTTAAATAAAGGGCATTTTTAAGTTTAGGGGAAAAAAGTACAGGCGCCTGGGTGGCTCAGTTGGTTAAGCGACTGCCTTCGGCCCAGGTCATGATCCTGGAGTCCCAGGATCGAGTCCCGCATCGGGCTCCCTGCTCGGGGGGGAGTCTCCTTCTCCCTCTGACCCTCCCCCCTGTCATGTGCTCTCTGTCTCTCTCATTCTCTCTCTCAAATAAATAAATAAAATCTTTAAAAAAAAGTACACTGTCAGTATTAGATAAAATTAAAAAAAAAAACATTTTTCACATGCCTTCACTCATTAGAACAATTAGAACAATTTTTAAATTACTTAGAAGAATATCAGTATTTATATTCAGGCATGTCTTAAACTTTCTGTATGCTCCAGTGATCTTCAGCATCCTAAGTCATAAATAAAGATTTCACTCTCCTTCATTTGCAGGATGTCAAGAACTTCTGATGATACTGCTCCAATTCTTTTATTTGTGCATAAATTGGTTCTCAGGAGTCGAAAGGGTAGGTTTCTAACTGATGCTTATTTCTGAAGAAGTGATATTGTATAATTCAAATCAGCAGAGAATCTCTAAGCTGGAACTCAAATATATTCACATGTGCAACACACACAAAGACATCTATACATATTCAACTACATACAATTTAAAACTTAAATATAGGAGCACCATTGGTCCATCAGGCTCTGGAGGCAGACATCTGGGATTCAAATCCCAGCTCAACCACAAATATGCTGTGTAACTTTTCTCAATCTCAGCTACCTCTTGGGTAAAACTGGGATAATATAGTACCTATCCTACAGAGTTATTTTAAGAACTGAATGTAAGGGCTAACTCCACATGAAATACTTAGGATAGTTTCTGACTCCTAAGCACTGAATGAATGTTCAATAATGTAGTAGAATAAATTACCAGCTAACAAACTATCACCTTATATACTGTTAATTCTAATTAATCATTTGAATCATACCTCAGTCTACTGTCTAATAAACAGTTATTTTATTCAGATTAATTTTTCAGAAATTCAGCTGAAAATGACTGACCCCCAGTTGAGGCAAACTATAAGAAAACAACTGCATATTTTGGCAATAATCATTTCTCCAGAACACTTCAAATAAGTGTTTGTTGATCACATTAATAAATAATATAGTGAATGCATCAGCTATGCTAAATAAAGGAAACCACTTTATTTAAGGAAAGAATACAAGTAGTTTCATTCTAGAAATTACCTTTTTTAAATTAACCCAACTATTTTCTGCTATATGGAATGCAAGAATAAATTAGAGAATAAAGAAGCCATAAAATAGAAAATAAAATAATTTGAAGACTAGGGAAGGTACTAAATTCATAGTATTTAAATGTACATCAAATACCATTGGTAATCTGTACTTCTTTCTCACTGAAAAAATAATGAGGTAGGCAGTTGTGCAAATGAGTTCCCCAAAACTCAAATAAGTACCCTGCCCTGAATCTAATGATTCAAAGAAACATTTTTAATTATCTACAATATAAGATGTTGAAGACAGATTTAATAGTCATTTTTTCCTGTGCGTATATGTGTATTGCATATTGCAATTTAATGGAATGCATTGTGAACTCTGAGTATACCAGCTGAATTACCAGTTGAAGCGTAACATGAATCACTAATTGTACACTAGACCGTGCCAGACAAATGGCTCTGCATCCATTTTGAATTTTGCTCCGATACTCTCTCTTCTCATTAAACTACTGTAAACAAGGGGCTTCCCTGCTGACTTCAAAGACAATTCTAACTTGGGATCAGCTCCCTGGGACATTGGGGAAAATGACGAATGGCTTCTTGTTACTTGGGAAAATGTTTGTTATGCACCATACAAACATTTTTACAGATGAGATCTTTAGCTCTATCGTACCCTATTTATTTTTCTTCATAAAATTGAGTCAAGTGAAAAGAGCACAGGACTGACTGTGGAATACTTCTTCATCTGCAACAGACCAAATAAGGCAAAGAACACGAACCTTATGTCATCAGTTGTGCTAACACTTAAAACCTTCATTCCATATTCCAAGAAAAAGAAGTCTCAGGCTCTTTAAACAGCAGTTACCAAGGACCTGCTTTATTTTAGGCAATTTATATAAATTAACTCATTTGTGAGAAAAGCATTACCTTGTAGAGGCAGAAACTTAAGTCAGTGAAGTTTAACGACTTATCCACAATTTATGGACAAGTTGGGATTCAAATGCATGTCCATCCTGCTCTGAAGCCTACTCCATTTCTGACTATATGACTCCATCCTTTAGAACTTTCTTCCAGAGAGAACACCTCGGGGGCTGGAGAGGTGTATGTGCTGCACAGGTAGAGACTGGAATAGGGCTTTTCCTTTTTTGTGATCATTGTGTATTCGCATGTGCAGGCACAAATTAGAAGATGAAACATTTCTGATAATCATAGTCAAAGATTTCTTCCCTCAAACCTGAATCCTTATATGGCTTAGATTTGAGGCATTCAGATTTTTTTTAAAGACATGTATAAACTCTAAAAAACAGCACTTCCTTAGCAATAAGCATAAAAGAATGCATTGCACATTTCAAACATGTGATAGCAGCAGGAACTCGGAAGAGGACTGATTACTCATTCCAAGCCCCTGAGAATGTTTGTGATGCTATGGTAGCCCAAACATTATACTGAATTCTTCATTCAAACGATTATTTTTATTTTGGTTGGCTTCACACACTGTAACATTTGAGAACATAGGATGTACAAAATGTTGGAATATCTTGCTGTATATATTTATATGTTCTGCTCTCCTGGGTTTTTATACAAAACAGACCTATTTTGTCTTCCATTAAAAGCTTTTCAATTATGCATCAAAATTAAAGGTGCTTTTGTGGTTACTGTAAATAATAATTATTTTTCTAATACTAAAATTAATTTTTCCAAAATTACAAAATATTTCTTCCTAACAGTAAAATTTGTAAAATGTAAAGAAAATAAAATGGGGTTGTTTTACCTTTTTGGATGAAATTTTCATTGTTGTTATAGGAGCACGATTCTGAAAAATTAAAAAACAAACAAACATCGTTAGCTGTTCAAATAATCCTTTAAAAAGATTTGCATTAGAAATAGTCTCTTGTTTGTTAAAATTCAAGAAATCATCATTTCTCTATATATGCGCATATATTCAAAGTTTAGCAATACTTGTCCCTAAAGTACATTTCCTCTGTTGGGAGTAAGGTGTTTTACAAATATAGGCTTAAGTTAAAAAAAAAAAAAAAGTAGCATTTACAACACATTATCAATATAGTCTTTAGAAAAACAAAATCTGAGTAATTTGGAAGAATTAAAAAAATTATATCTTGGCATACTGAATCCAATGAATAAAACTTAGGCTTGGATGGCGGTGGGTAAGATGCTGAGGCATGGTACCCCATGTTATTCCTTCACAACACAAGCAGTCTGCATAAGACGCTACCGTGCATCAGATGTAGCTTTGCAAAGATGTATTAGCCTGCATCATACTTATTAACTCTCCCATTGCAAACGAAGAAATACTGTTAGAAAATGTCCTCTTTTGGGGCGCCTGGGTGGCTCAGTCATTAAGCGTCTGCCTTCGGTTCAGGTCATGATCCCAGGGTTCTGGGATCGAGCCCCGCATCGGGCTCCCTGCTCCGCGGGAAGCCTGCTTCTCCCTCTCCCACTCCCCCTGCTTGTGTTCCCTCTCTCGCTGTGTCTCTCTCTGTCAAATAAATAAAAATCTTAAAAAAAAAGAAAAAAGAAAATGTCCCCGTTTGATAAATGTGAATTAGTGAAAGCACCTAAGAATTTTCTGAAATAGTAATCCTTTTTTGAAAGTTACTCTATTCATAAACTTTCCTTCTTAAACATTATTAGTTCCTTTTAAAAATTAGACTTGTGATAACCTGATAAATATCTGTGAAGTTTTATTTCAATAACTCAAGTGAGAGCAAGCTCTCAAAATTAACTGTACCTACAATTATTTCACATTCTGGAAGTGTGTTTTCTTACACACGTTTAAAAGAGAAAATGGTGATATTATCTAAACATTCAATCTAAACAGTCAGTTGCAACAGATTTTGATCACTGCTTAGAAATACACATACACATACAAAAATGTATTGTGATTTATATCCACCCAGGCAACTACTAATAGCTATACTCCAATTAAGTTAAGTTTGAGGAAGCTGGCTGTATTTTCAGGAAATATTCTGAACAGAGGATTAAAAGAAGAGATTATGGTTCTGCACTCTACAGAAACAAAGTGTCTGGTTTTTTAAAGTTACATTGAGTTTTCTGCGATATATCAGTGTGACACTTCACTAAGGAATTTGTTTCAATTCAAATGCATTATTTCCTCACGTGCTAATCACAGTGTATCATACACACCCAGTTATTTTTACCTCACCTCAGAAAATATGACACAAACACCATGTTGAAGACAGTAAGGAACTGTATTTGGCAACTGTGTCTCTCAATTTAGCCGTATCAGTCATGGGCACACACATCCACAAGAAAGTTCAAACGTTTTTAGTCTCTCTCTTGGACTGATGTCCCCCACATGCATTTTGACTGACTCTATTTTTCCACTGAGAGTTTATTCTTCATGATGATAACATTAGCACAACTCATATAACAGACCATAAGTAGCTAGCACATGATCAGAATGACTCACATTTCTTTAAGAGCTTTCCATTAACTTACATGTTTGGGTTTGTGTCAAACTCAGTGTTTTCTGATTATCAAAAAATGACATTTCAGAATTAAAAATGAAGTTCTGCCATATGGCATTTTTGCTCTCTTCAAGCAAATTCCAGAACAAGCTACTCTATGTCATTTTGGTCAGCCATGTTGTCTGTATTGAATTGAACAAGGAAAAAATATTTTTTACATATAATGCAATTTTGGTTAATCTAGTGAAACAACCAATTCCTTTATAAAGCAAGACATAGAAAAAAGCACTTGAATGTACATAGTTAACATTTTGTAAGCACAATATTAACACGCCAATCACAAAGAAACTTATTCCAAAGTGAGTCTAGCATTAAAAATTGTAAATTCAATAACACACTGGAAAATTTTCCGGAGTTCCAGAGCCAGCTTCTTCAAACTTAACTTGAATTGGAGTGCAGCTATTAGTAGTTGCCTGGGTGGAAATAAATCACAATACATTTTTGTATGTGTATGTGTATTTCTAAGCAGTGATCAAAATCTGTTGCAACTGTTTAGATTGAATGTTTAGATAATACCACTTTTTTTTAGATTGAATGTTTAGATAATATCACAAAAAAAGTTCCGGAGTTCCTCAAAATTTTCCTCAGATTTCATTTGGTTATTTTTTAACAAATATTTCTTTACATTTAAAACGTATTAGCATAATCTAAACAATGCATCTTGATCACTTATGTGCTTATAAATTCAATAATTTTGGTGACTGTGGGAACATGTATTAATAAGTCAATATATTCTGAGTCCGCTCAACTAAGCAAAGCAATGGACTAAACCAGCAATAGTCTGCTCCTGAGAGTCCTGAGTGCTAATTTTACTCACTTAAAGGCTGACTCTGGAAATAAGTCAAACAGATAAAGACATGTATCATATGATCTCACTGATATGAGGAATTCTTAATTGCAGGAAACAAACTGAGTGTTGTCGGAGTGGGGGGTGGGGTGGGAGGAATGGGGTGACTGGGTGATAGACACTGGGGAGGGTATGTGCTCTGGTAAGCGCTGTGAATTGTGCAAGACTGTTGAATCTCAGATCTGTACCTCTGAAACAAATAATGCAATATATGTTAAGAAAAAAAAAAAGAAGAAGAAGAAGAAGGTAGTGGGAGGGGAAGAATGAAGCGGGGGAAATCGGAGGGGTAGACAAACCATGAGAGATGATAGACTCTGAAAAACAAACTGAGGGTTCTAGAGGGGAGGGGGGTGGGAGGATGGGTTAGCCTGGTGGTGGGTATTGAGGAGGGCACATTCTGCATGGAGCACTGGGTGTTGTGCACAAACAATGAATCATGGAACACTTCATCTAAAACTAATGATGTAATGTATGGGGATTAACATAAGAATAAAAAAAAAATAAAGGCTGACTCTGGTCTTTTGATGTCCATGGACCGTTTGTTTGTTTTGGTTTGTTGTTGTTGTTTAGTTTTATTTCATCATCATAAACTTAACTCTGCAATCCAGCTAGACTTGGAGGGGAGTAAGGAAAATATGAACCCATAGAACTGCAGCGAGCACACAAAGATTATAGGATATTTCGAGCAGATGGGGGAGAAGGGGTGCTCTCCTAAGCTACAGAAGGAATGGGCTAGTAGTTAAAACAGAATTCAAATTTATTAGATTTGCCCACAGTCGGCAGTGGTGATCTTCTTGCTGGTCTTGCCATTCCTGGACCCAAAGAGCTCCATCCACAATATTCCTGCCCTCCCTCACCTTGCCAAAGACCACATGCTTGCCATCCAACCACTCAGTCTTGGCAGTGCCGATGAAAAACTGGAAACCGTTTGTGTTGGGTCCAGCGTTTGCCATAGACAAGGCCAGGACCCATGGGCTTCAGATGAAATTCTCATCATCAGATTTCTCCCCATCGATGGACTTGTGGCCAGTGCCATGATGGTGCGTGAAGTCACCACCCTGGCCCAGAAATCCTGGAATAATCACGTAAAAGCAGGGATCTTTATAACTAAATCCTTTCTCCCCAGTGCTCAGAGCACAAAAGTTCTCTGCTGTCTTTGGAACTCTGAAAGCAGCTTGAAGGAGACGCAGCCCAAGAGCTCGCAGTCCAAGGTGATGTCAAAGAACCTGGTGGGGTTGACCGAGGGTGGGCAGCCCTGGTGACTC
This sequence comes from Mirounga angustirostris, assembly GCF_029215605.1. Taxonomy (NCBI): domain Eukaryota; kingdom Metazoa; phylum Chordata; class Mammalia; order Carnivora; family Phocidae; genus Mirounga; species Mirounga angustirostris. Next base: position 81,634,644 of record NW_026991720.1, on the reverse strand, counting down.
CAAGGCGGCAGCATCCGCCCATGGGCCGTTTCTTCTTGATTGATGTAGTTGCAAATAGTAGTCTGCAATAGGACTGATTCCATGCCAAAGTATCTTTGCAATCCTAACAGCTCCTCTGGCTGTGGTTTATCCATCTTTCCAAATGTTTATCAGAGAAATCATTTGAACTACAGTGGCTTACATTTTAAGAAGGGAAGGGACACCACAGATCTGCTCTCCCGGGTCACAGATCCAGAAAAGAATAGGCACTCTGCCCTGAGCAGGTGATGCCTTACAAGACTGAACTTCCCTCTGTGTGCCTTTTTGTTGGTGTTGTGTATTGTTTTTCTTTCTTTTCCTTTTTAAGCCCAAATTTAAGAACAAAGAGAATAATAATGAAATCTCAAGTTCAGCAGAACATGAAGCTTTGAGTGATAAAGAGACACCATTTGTTTTATGTAGCTTGAGTGACATTTGAATTGAAAGCAATAAAACAAGAGAAAACAAAACAGTTTTTCTTAAAATTCCTGGATAAAAAAATATGAGAAAGTTTATCTGACAATCAATAATGTAAGGCACTTGGGTTTCAGTGGCTTGTGAAGCAAATGATAAAAGCCCTTTGCTGGCAAGTCTTTTAGACCTTGACCACAAGAACCCATTTATAAAAATAATGATGAGCAAAATTCTTCGAGTTGTGATAATAGTTGAAAAAACGAATCTTTTAAAGTTAAGATAACTTGAAATGTAAAAAAAAAAAATACTTCAGAAAAATATTTGTTCTATATTTCTCATTTTATCTGGTGTTTCCTATCCTCAAAAACTTATATTTATTTGATCCTTTATCAAATATTTTTTTCCTCCCAAGTGGCCCTGAGATTAAAGAATTCCATCCATCATGCATGTGCTGAGATTAACAGAAGAGATGCTCAAACCTTAAAGACTTCTAACTCCTCCAGAATGAGCTCACCCCTGGCGGAGCCGTTAGCAGGAAGAACCACCACCTTCTGCACAGTGCCTCGATCTAAACCAAAGGAAAAAACACACAAACAATGAGATGCAGGAAAGAAAGACATTTAAACATAAGACCACTGACTTAGCACTTAGAATACTATTTATGTAATTATTTAGTCATCAAAAAGAGACTGTATATATTGAGCTATAGTCCAAATCTCATATGTGTAAATGGAGATTCTATATAATTCAAAATGAACCAATATAACATCTTATATTCTGTACATATTTGGTATAGTCATAGTTATGAGAGAAGAAGAGAATGTCCAAATGTCTGATAAAGTCAAAAGTTCTGTTTCTGAACCCAGTGGTGTGTATTCTTCAAGTAGTAATACATAATTTTAAGTTTGGCCCTTAAGAATATTACTTAAATCTCCAAACTAACTTTATAAAAAGTAAGACTCCGTGTTTTGTTAACCTTGACACATAATGATTTGATTATCTGAGAAAAAAGATTATTACAAGTGAATTTTTATGATAATCATATTATAAGCACTAGTACTAGAAATTTACATATGATCTAAAGTTGGGAGAGATTTCAGACACAGTAAAATCTTTTACTCACAATTCGAAATAATTTTCAGAGCAGATACATAACTGTGGTTTCAGATCAGATGTGGACACCTATTCATAGAATAATTCTACTGTTTTCACACATACACATACTCGGGAAATGTTTTTCAGATACTCTTAAAATTCAGGGGAAAATATGAAATTAGATGGTCCAAATAAACTTAAGCAAATAAAAAATTTACTCATAGTTCCAATGAGATTGCCAAAAACAGAGATGCCCAATAAATGTAATACATGCAGGAAATGTTATTTATGCCAATATTTTTAGTTAAGATAGTTTCATATGTCACATATAATTTTCTACTTTTAAGCATATAATTTTGCCCCTCTACTAATCACACAAATTTGAGGTTTAAAGGAAGCTAGTTGAGATTCGGCAGTGTTGGGTTAAAACAAATTTGCAAATTATTTGATAAAGTAAAAATATATTTCCTCACCAAAACATGTTTCTATTATAATAATTAATGAACTCTATCATAAATATCAAGTCATTACTTTTAAGTATGAGCATGTAACTGTGGGTATATGATTTGGAAAGATGTATTATCACATTATCATCAACAGATACTGGAACATTTTTAAATTCTGTTGAGAAAGGTCAGTAAGAGTTCATTTGAGAGGAGCCTCGGTGGCTCAGCTGGTTAAGTAACGGACTCTTGATTTACGCTCAGGTCATGATCTCAGGGTCCTGAGATGAAGCCCCATTCAGGTTCCACGCTGGGCATGGAAACTGCTTGAGATTCTCTCTCTTTCTCTCTCTCTTAAAAAAAAAAAGTTCATTTGAACTGAGTTTTACCAGGCTAAATTTACAACTAGGAATCATTTTGTGATGAATACCATAATTTCCAAATTCCACATCTCAAACTGGCCTGTTTTCCACAAGCAAGAGTATCTCTGACATAAAAGATCCCATTTCAGGGCACCTGGGTGGCTCCGGCAGTTAAGCATGGGACTCTTGATTTCAGCTCAGGTCATGATCTCAGGGTCCTGAGACTGAGCCCCACGTTAGACTCTGTGCTGGGCATGGAGACTGCTTGGGATTCTCTATCTTCCTCTCCCTCTGCCCCTATCTCCTGCCCCTCTCAGGAAAAAAAAAAAACCAAACTATTTCACATTTACATTTTCTTTTTTTTTCTTTTTTAATTTTTAAATTTTTAAAACTTTTTTATTTTTCATTTACATTTTGTATCTTATGAGCCTAATTGAAAGATTCAAAATATTACTTTTTTTTAAAGTAACTTCTACACCCAACATGGGGCTGAACTCATGACCCCAAGATCAAGAGTCAGATGCTCTACTGAATGAGCCAGCCAGGTGTCCCTCAAAATAATTCTTAATAAAAAAATAAACTCTACTTTAAAATGCTACCAACTAAAAAATTAAAACTTACTAAATAATAATAAGAATGCACAGAAGAACAAGACTTAAGGATTTTGCCAGAACAATCCCTGAACCCTGTGAGGATACAAATTATGTGCACCTGATCTTAGAAGTTTCAAACTATATTCTGTAATTTAAAATTCATTTCTTATGCCATATTCTAAGATAAATAACAATCTCAAAGCTTTGAAAGCTCTAGGTATAATTAAAACTCTTTGAAATTTCTCTGTTTTACTATCAGCTTCCTTAGAATCAGCCCTGGTAACAATTCCTACTATTTTTCCTGGAAGATAAGTAATACATGTATAAATCTGAAGGGAAAAACAATATTTGGGGATGCTGTGCAGAGACATGTCACAATTAAACTGGATGAATGTGGTTGCAGGTGTTCCTCAATTTCTATTAACAATTCATCACCAAGAACCTTGGAAACTTCTGAGGGAATAAAATATACCAAAATCCCTAAAATGAAAGCTTTGAAATTGTAACACCTAGGGCAGGGTTTGTGTAGAATTGTGTGTGTGTGTGTGTGTGTGTGTGTGTAAAGAATGAGGGCATAAAACCATCTGGGTTTTAGGTCATGTTATAAGAAACATTATACTTTTTTTTTTTTTTGAAGAGGTCACAACAGAGTTTTATGGTTCCCTGCTGCAGTTTGTAAGGATCACTGTCATTCTCTCTGACAGCAATGACCTCTTTCTTGAGCAGAGACTGAGCAGAGACTGGGTATAACCACAGTCCCAAATAAAATTGCAAGAAAGGGAATCTTGACTACAGGGATTCCCAAAGATAAAACTATCAGCTCTGAAAAAAATTAAGTATTCTCAAATGAGACAACTGGCTCCTGTTTTTAACCTAATGTCTTAACTATGTGAGCAATATTTTACACAAATCATCATTTCTTTTGAAAGAAGCCACAAGAAACATACTTTCCTCATGCCATTTATAAAATATTACCCCAAAAGTGGCTATAAAAATGGGCTAATAAAAAGATAATGTAATACTTGCTTTTGACTCATTTGAAATAAAAGCAAGAACACCACTTTTATTTACTGCTTGTCTTCCTGTTTGAGTTATTTTTTTGTTTTGCTGGTAATGATGAGTAGATTCCCTTTTATTTTAAGACCTTTAAAGGTAAAAATACATTTTTATACCAAGTAAAACTGAATGTCAACTTATCTGAAACTCTCGCAAAAATATAAGTAACTTTAAGAATTGATAACATTTCTACTTGAAAATCAAGTTCAAATAAAATCATAGAAATGCAAGATCACCAGAGAGAAACACATAATTATTGAATGCCTACTATGTGCCTGGTTCTATGGTAAAAATGTATTATTTAATTCTGATTTCAAGAAAATAAATATCCATTTAATTCCTTTACTCTTCCATGTTTAGGCATGGATTAGTACTTTATGAGCTAATATTTCTGCAGAGTTCCTCATTATACTGGTTCAATCTTCATCAGTGCATCACAAATAAATATATTGGTTCTTTTTAGAATTCCATATATTAAAGTTTTTAATGCATAAATTAGAATAGTCATTCAAAAGTGTGGATTCAAATATGAATACAATAGCTTTAAATCTTTGTGGCATTGTTAATCATCACTTTTAACAATAGTTAATTTAGGCTTTATGAGACCTTGAATATATGTAATTGGGAAGCCTTCTTTAGGGAAAATAATTCGTAAATACAAAAACAGAGTTGTTTGTGTCTTCCCCAAACAATTGCAAATGAGGAACTCTCAATTTTATGCTAAGTCCACCTCTAATAATTAGCCTAGTTTTCTGGAAAAAAAAAAAAAAAAAGGAAAATTGTCCATAAAACTGGACAATACATCCTTTACATTGAAGAATCTCTATCTAATGAAATTTCATATATATCACTACAATTTTATTGTCCAAGATCATCTTTCACAAGTCAGCAAAAGATTGAAAAATTTCTTCTTCAGTTAAATTTATCTGTGTCTCTTTTATTGATTGGCCTTTCTTCTATAGCTACCAAGAATACACTCAATCTCTTTTTTACACCCCTCCACATTTATCTTTATAATCTCTTCCTCTGGTCTAAACATCAACACTCTCTTCAAGTACACTTATTAAAATTCAAAACCAGGGTGCCTGGATGGCTCAGTCAATTGAGCATCTGCGTTTGGCTCAGGTCATGACCCCAGGGTCTTGGGATAGAGCCCTGCATTGTATCCCTGCTCAGCAGGGAGTCTGCTTCTTCCTCTCCTTCTGCCCCTCTCCCCTGTTCGTGCGTACTCTCTCTCTCTCAAATAAATAAAAAAACAAAAAATTAAAAAATTAGTAAAAGTCAAAACCACACCTTTTTGCTTGCCTTTCTCTGGACACTGCCGTTTGGCATTATCCTATTTAAAATGTGAACAGAATTATAGATGTTTATGCTGTTATTTTACCAAATGCCAGACCTCACTGAAACTGGACTATTTAAAAGACACAGCAACAGTTCTAGTAGTTGACCTCACACGTGTCAGAATGGCGAAAATCAAAAACACAAGAAACAAATGTTGGCAAACACGTGGAAAAAAAAAAAAAACCCTCGTGCAGTTGGCAGGAGTGCAAACTGGTGCAGCCACTCTGGAAAATAGTATGGAGTTTTCCCAAAAAGTTAAAAATAAAACTACCCTATGATCCAGCAATCGCACTACTGGGCATTTACCCAAAAAATACAAAAACACTAATTCAAAGAGATACATGCACCCCTATGCTTATTGCAGCATTATTCACAATAGGCAAATTATGGAAGCACCCCAAGTGTCCATCCACTGATGAATGGATAAAGATGAGGTGGTGTATATATACAATGGAGTATTATTCAGCCATAAAAGGGAATGGAATCTTGCCATGTGCAACAACATAGATGGAGCTAGAGAGTATAATACTAAGCAAAATAAGTCAGAGAAAGACAAATACCATATGATCCCACTCCTGCGTGGAATTTAAGAAACAAAACAAATGAGCATGGGGGAAAAAAAAGAGAGAGAGAGACAAACCAAAAAAACAGACTCTTAACTATAGAAAACAAACTGATGGTTACCAGAGGGAAGGTGGGTTGGGGATGGATGAAATAGGGGATGGGAATTAAAGAGTACACTTATCATGATGAGCACTGAGTAATGCACAGAATTACTGAATACTATACTATATTGTACACCTGAGACTAATATAACACTGTATGTTAACTATACTAGAGTTAAAATAAAAAACTTAGGAGAAAAATAGTTCTGGTAGTTGGTCAACAACTTAGATGATTGGTCAGGATCTCTAGTACTTAGGGGCTGAGAAACAAATATCCTAACTCCAGTGTACACCATTTACAAGGCTCTACTCTGGATGTCTTTATATTTCTCCTTTTGTTACAAACTCCAGTTCAGATTCTGAAGACATAGGTTTAATCTGGTCCAATGTAATCATGACGAAGGCACGGCATAAACTAGTACTTAGAGTCATCAATGTGTCAGTGTCATTTCAATCGGCTGAAAGAGCCAATATACAGTTTGCCGCTGCCCCCTAAGCAGGCCCATGTTAATGGGGTAGTTACTCTCAAAATGCAGTCCTGGTAGACACCTATAGCATCTTTTTCAAGACATATAAATCCTTCAGTTCCCCATATACAAAATACTTCCGAGGTATTCCTGGGCTGTATTGTTCACTAATAAGTAACTAAGTTGACTTGGATTGTCTCCCACCCTTTTTCACTCACTGATTCAACAGGAAATTACTGAGTGCCTTCAGTGCGTCGGCACTGTATCTAGTATGGATGCAAAAATAAACAGGCACAGCACTCGAGAGAACATCATTTTAGCACGAATGCAGCTATGTCTGAGGCTGTCTCCTTCATTTCCCAGTTGAACACACACACAGGACATTATTTTTTTAAAACCAGATTAAGAACGGTGGATGCTCACTTTCAGGTGAAAGAGTTCTGACTACTAAAAACTAAATGAATAATCCATGGAAATTGCTTAGCATGGTGTCTGGTACATAGTATACCTTCAATAAGGACAAGTTTTTTTTTTTTATTTATAGCTCAACCACCTACTAAAATTTTGACATTACTGGAATCATCATTTTTTCTGAACCCCGATTTTCTCATCTATGAGATATAGAAAATAGTCATAACTTGAGTATATTGAAGCATTGTGACATGAACCGAGTAGGACACGTTTTCTAAGTGACTTGCATGATATAAACCTATATACAAAGATAACATAGTAGACTCACCAACCCACATTAGTCATTTTAATTTTCTTTTGTTTCATTGACTCTTTAAATAAAAGTCCCCTGACAAGCTTCTTTCCTGCTTTATACATTTTAGACCACCTAGGATTTTTTTTTTTTCTAATACAAGGAATCATAGCAATATTATCCTTAAACCTTTCCACTGTCTCCAGACAAAAGAACAGCTTGAATTTATAGCACAGTAAATGTTGGCTGCCTCAAACAGGTGATCAAACATAGCTCATCACCCACCCATTCATGAAAGTAGTCATTTGTGTATCTATCAGCTGAGTCTCACTTAAACTACAATCCTTAGGGGGTTTCACTGGAAATTGCTGTGCCAAACTGCCTGCTTGCCACTGGTCACCTGGGGATTTGGGGGAACACTGCCTCCTTAATCAGATCTCTTGTCAGAGCCCTTCCCCCAATTGCTCATCTGTAAGAATATTCTAGTCAGGGCCGCCCTTGTGGGTGTTAGACCTGTATAATCACGCAAGTTCCTGCAGTCAGAGGCCCATACTTGGTTTCATGCTCTGCCCTTACCTCCTGGAAGTTCTTAATAACTTTAAACAAGTGACTCTGAATTTTCAGTTTGCACCAGGCTTTACAAATTACATAGTCAACCTGATTCTAGGTTTTCGTGATTAATAGGAATTTCTACCAGCTAATGAGCAGTCTTATTCAATTTAGTAAAGACAAACACACAAATCTCAAAGTCATATACTCAACACATTTTTCTTTTTCCTGTCTTCACCATGGTGCCCCTAGATGTCAACCTAAGCAGCACTAAGTATGATTTCCGAGGCAAATTATTGCAGGAAAATCAGTTGTAGTGTTTATTCATGAAATTAGTATTATAAAAGATAAAATCAGTATATTTATTAAATGACAATTCTTCCTTCATCTTGATTTTCTGAACCAATTTATTAAAATAAAAAAAAATAATTAAAGCCAAAAAAAAAAAAAAAAACAACAACCCTGCAATAACTCTGTGTGACAAATGAAAGCTTTATAGATAAATGAGGGAAGAATGATTGGACATTCTACATGATAAGTTTCTAAAATTAGATCTTACCAGTTGGCTGCCTTGTTTCATGTTAGTTTAAATATGTATTCAAAATAGATTTTTTCCTGTTAGTTTATCAAACTGCTGCTACATTCTTTTAAAAGTATTTTTTAAAAATGGGGGGCTAAAACTGAATCATAAATTTATAATTTTTATTAATAGTTTACCAAATATACTTTTAAAAGGTAGCGATTCTATTCATGAATGTTCTTTTAACAACAACAACAACAGAAATATTTCTAAACTAGGTCATTTAGCACAATTTCTCACACTTAACAGAGCTTTTCACACTCAATAGGTAATTTAAGTGCCCTGATGTTGACAACCTTCAGCGGCACCCCTTAGGGCAGTTAGAGCCCCACTTGGCCATCAAAGGCATCTCAGTGTCTCTATTTGAGGGGAGGCCCTTGGGAAGATGGTATCAACAAATTCTATCTATCCAGGATCTCTTGAAGTGTGATGGTGTTAAAAAGTTTGTAGGGTCAAGTCAATTTAGATAGTACTAGGTTAACCTAGGTTAAAGAGGTTTCTTTACTTCTTGCTGAAGAACCTTTCAGAGTTGTTAAAATACTTTACTGCACTGTGAAGAAAATACAGAACTCAGTGACTTTCAAGTTTATTTGCTGATACCATTAATTTCATTTCACTCCCAAGGATCTACCATCCATGTTCATTTAGGGACCATGTTCTATTGAACAAATAGTTTCTCAAAATATGGTGTTCAAACTATCTCACTCAAAATCACCTAGGGAGTTTCTTAGAAAATTTGGGTGTTGGTTCCCATGTCAGACCACAGACTTAAAATTTTTAGAAGGGTTGATTTTAAACAAACTTTACAGAAGAAATACATATCTGCTCAAGCATTTGAGTATTACAATTCTTTGTAAACTATATTGTTTCTTGGTAGTTGTCTGTATTTGTCAAAGAAGAGACTACAAAATTAGTTTTTTATATGCCTATTAATTTTTAATATTCTTTCTGCTTAAGTTTAGCTCAAATAATATATTTTCTACTAATATATAAAATCAATGACTTATTTGGGATGTACTAAAATACTTTTGGAGAGTCTCCAAGCAAAAGTTTCAGACATTTTGAAAATTATATTATATAATTATATATATATATAAATATATATATGATTTGTATATAAACTGTGTATATATGAAAAAGTACATCCATTTTTAAAACTGTATATATATGTATGAAATTATAAAAATACCCACTTAATCTGCAAATCTTAAAATAATGATAAAACCTAGTTGGCATGGATATAAAGGAAATAGCTGTTTTCAAACACTTGGTGGAAAACGCATTCCAAAACATCTTTCTGGAGGGCAATATGGCAGTTGGCCATGATGAAGTAGCTAATACCGGAAGAGCCTTCCTGCAGTGAACAACTATAAAATTGACAAACTACATGAGGCAATTCTTTCTAGGTAAGGGATAATAGACAGCACATGACTAAAAGAAGAAAAACTCACAAGATAATCTCCATGATCACTCCACTTTCTGCCTGGGAACAATTTCCCAACAGAGGTGGAAAGAGCTGCTATCCAAGTAGTGCATGGTGGTCCCACTGAGCTGAGGAGACAGATGTGAGAATTTGGGGCAACAGAAGCAAATTAATTCTGGGCACACGGTATCACAGAGACAAAGCTGTGCAGAAAAGGGGTTCCAGAAGAAGTCCATGTGGAAATCCCCTGTGAGTCTGTTGCTGATTCCTGGGATATGTATTTGCAGAATAGGACCACCCAAGGCTTAACCAGTTGCAGCTGCTATGGGGAGAATGGGATGGATAAATGATAGTTTGAGCAGTTCTGGGGAAGAGCAATCCTAAGTGAGGTGGGAGTTCTGGCCCAACCAGAGTACACACATCTCATGAACACCTTGTTAAAACTCCTGGCATCCAGCTGACATGAAAAGCCTGAGCCTGTAAGAGTTAGTACCACATTTTAGAGTAAGACTTAATTTTAGGGCTGTCCTAACAGAACTTGTAACCAAGACCTGATAGGATATACAAGGGAGAGGGTTTAGAGTTTGCATCCTGCTAAATTAGAGTGACTTACCTTGAACACAAGATTTTTAACAAAGAGTAAAACAAGTCTAAACACATTCTACATGATTGGCTGATAACTGTCTGCTATAACAAGAATGAACACTCTTCAGGGGAAGATAACAGAACCTAAAGCCAAGATATTATCTGTAATGTCCAGTATTCAACAACAAAAATTGTTATACATGGAGAGAGAGAGAGACTGCGAGAAAATGTGTGGCTAATAGTCAAGAAGAAAAAGAAGTTAAATTATCCAGATGTTAAACTTAGCAAATGACAACTTTAAAGCAGCTATTATAGCTACATAAATATGTTGAAAATATTGAAAAGAAATTTAGAAATGAAAGGAAGACATGGTTTAATGAATTAATAGAAAAACTCAGCAAAGAAATAAAAACTATATAAAGTCAAATGGACAGCTGACAACGATAACTAAAATAACTAAAATAACTAAAATAAAATAACTAAAATAAAATCTAAACTCCATAGATTTGGTAGCCAACTGGAGTTGAAAGAAGAAAGTCCATGACTTGAAGCCAGATCAATAGAAATTATCCACTTGCAAGAACACAGGAAAAAAAAAAAATGAGAAAAGTGAACAGAACCTTTCGGGCATGTGTGACATTATCAAATGGTCTAATATATGGGCAAGTAGAGCTCTGAAAGGAGAGCAGGGAGAGACTGGGGAAGAAAATATATGTGAAGAAATAATGGCTGAAAATTTCCCAAGTTTGTTTGTTTGTTTATTTTTAAGATTTTATTTATTTATTTGACAGAGAGAGAGCAGGGGAAGTGGAAGGCAGAGGGAGAGGGAGAAGCAGGCTTCCTGCTGAGCAGGGAGCCCCATGTGGGGACCAATTTTGATAAAAAATATTATGTTGCACATCTAGGAATGCAGTGAGACTCAAGCTGAATAGAGACAAAAAGAGCCACCCCTAGGCACATTATATTATATTTAAACTGTTGACAACAAAAGCTATAGAAAAAAAAACTTAGAGAAAAAAAACCCCAGAAAAAAGACATTATGTCATGAGAACAAGGGATATCACTATTGATGACATTTTATTAGAAATAATGGAGGCCAGAAGATAATGGGATGACTTTTTTAAATGCCGAAAGAAAAAAAAAATAAAAAGGAGTTAACCCAGGATTCCACATCCAGTGATAATATTCTTTAAAAATGAAGATGAAATCAGCTATTCTTTAGATAAATAAAATCTGGGGAAAGTTGTAGGCTGCAGACCTTCTACATTTGAAGAAATGCTGAAGAATGTATTTTAGTCTAAAGGGAAATAATGCAAAATGGAAACTCAGGTTTATAGGAAGAACAAAGAGAACCAGATTTGACCCTCTTTCTAGCAGAGCTGATTGAAGTGCAAATATCTTTCCGAACCTTACCACCATTTGTTAACAGCTCAATAGTTGACAGAAGGACAAAACTGATTCCTGCTCCCTGCTAAGGAGAAGACAGCCCCAAACTCCAAAGAAAGAAGCTAGAGCCCTAGTCAAACCACATCTAAAGCCACCCTACCATTGTTTTCCAGCTTTGTGAACCAATACATCTTTACTAAAAAGCAAACAATATTTCTTAGAATCTTAAGTGCCAGTAAAATAAAATGCCCCCCTCCCCCTCAAAAAGCCAAGCAGAGCCATTTGTAATTATCTAACAGAGTGAAAACATAATTAGTATTTATAGTATAATCCTTCTACATCGTAGGAGATTACACTCGATTTTTAATGGAGGCCCATTATCTTTTTCCTGCAACTCTAATTTTCAAAAATTTTTTGTTTTGTTTTTGTTTTTAAGTGTCTTTGTAGGTAAAATCTGTCCTGACTTGAACTAATTTGGTCACAAAACCTGACCTGCACTGAGGGCTACTTATGGTTTTTTATTTATTATACTTGGTTTGAAGATTTCTGTCTCACTGCAGAAATAGAGCTATGTATTTCACAGGGTGTGGTCCAAGCTTCTGCAAGCCATTTTACCTAATATTTAGGCACAAATTACCTTTTTCTACTCAAATACTTTTGAAGGCTGAAATACATTTGGTTTCAAATAGGGAATATAAACCAGGATGGCTTTTCTTTTTTTGTTCATCTCTTTCTTGATTAAAAAATAGGCATATGTGAAAAACAAACAGGGTTCTAGAGGGGAGGGGGGTGGGAGGATGGGTTAGCCTGGTGGTGGGTATTGAGGAGGGCACATTCTGCATGGAGCACTGGGTGTTATGCACAAACAATGAATCATGGAACACTTCATCTAAAACTAATGTTGTAATGTATGGGGATTAACATAAGAATAAAAAAATGAAAAAAAAATTGATGGGAGTATATATCTAAAAAAAAAAATAGGCATATGTAAGTTGAGAAATTAAAAAATAATTTAAGAGATATAATTAAGTAAAGCTGTAGACTGAAATTATGTTCCGGTTGTCACTAAAATGATAAAGTAGAATGTAAATATTCCAAAGCAGACCTAGTAGAGCTACTCTACTAATTCAGGACACTGCTCTTAAGATCACCTAATAGCAGATACATTAGAAGGGATACAACCAATTTGCGCTGCTCCCGCACAGGCTGAACACTGTGTGTAACTGAGCTCCCTGGTGGTTCTCTTTTTGCAGTGAGCTCTTGGGAGTAGGTAAGCGTTGCTCTTAACAGCCCATTTAATGGCAGTTCCTACATCACTACTGAAAAAGAAAATACACCTGCTTCCACCAACGTGCAATAGTGTCCTCTATTTCCATTGTATTCATTCTGGTTTTACACTTGCAATTGGGATGAACTTGAGCAAACCTACTTCCTGTAATCTTTTTATTTCTCTATAAAATGTGGATATACCTCATATACCTGACAAGGCTGTTCAAGATCAAAGGAGAGAGCCCATGTAAACCTTCCTTGTAAACTCTACAGAGACTATAACTAATTTTACTCTCCATGGTCTGAAATTATCTTTCTTTACTCCCACTCTTTGTTACATATGTTATTTACTATTCTCATATACCAGTGTTTTACTTTTATCTATAATTTCCAGATAAAAGAAATGCCTCCTACATGACCAGCAGATTTACCTACCACCTGTAGTTAGGTGTTTTTCTCGCTCTGCTTTTTCTAATGCAGTGTACTCAAATGTAATACTGAAAATAATTATACACACATTATTCATTGCCTGTTTCCTCCCACAAGAATATTAAGTCTATGAAAGGAGAGGCATTTTTGTATTTTGTTCACTGCTTATGTCTAGTGAATAGGATAGTATCAGGATTCATAGTAGGAATTCAAGAATATTTATGTGTATACATATATACTTGTATATTTATATTCATAGATATATAATTGATTCCAATAAATATATATCTACTATGTAGATATAAGTATACATGTACCTGCTGAGTATTTACTAACTTCTAGGCAGTACCTTCAGGGTTTTACATATATCATCTCATTCAATCTTTGAAATATGTTCAAAAATAAGGTACAATTAAGACTAAGGCTTAGGGATGTTATATAATTTGCTTGAGGTCGTAACACTGACAAGTGATAGAGGGAGGGATTTAAACCTAGGTCCTTTGAAGTCAAAGCCTGTTCCCTAATTCTTAGTCTAGAATCATCCAAGTGATGTGGGACACAAAGGCAGAAGGAAATGTAGATAAAATTAAATGTCCTTATAACCTGCAGCCCTTTGACAAATAGTTGAAATAGGCAGATTATAACATTCCTCCGGGAAACCCCCAACTGTGTTAATGTTAATGCCTTGCTAAAGGGAAAACTACCTTAGTTTGGCAATAGCAAGGCCTCTAGGATCCTGTGAGTCTTCTTTAGCATATGAAAGTCCTTTAGGAATTTTCCCTTATCTTTACTCTCCCCAACCCCAAGGTATATAATCAGTTGCCCCTCACAATCCCGGGGGCAGCTGCTCTCTCTGCCCAGGTCCTGTCCCTATGCTTTAATAAAACCACTTTTTGAACGAAAGACGTCAAGAATTCTTTCTTGGTAGATGGCTCCGGACCCCAACAACACTACTCCAAAAAAACTACATCAGAAGGATAACTTATTATACTTATTCTTAACAAGTTATTCTGTATTTAACAAGGTTTTGGGAAAATCCCACCCAAAATTAGAATTGGTCTTTATGAGGAGTCTCTGGAAATTTTCATTTGCCATATCATGCTGCCATATGTAGATCTACAGTATCACAGGTAAGCACACACATGCTTGCATCCATTACTGCTGTGTCAAGTTTCAAAGTTACACATTTGGATAAGTTGATTGAAAAGTAGTCTTCTGGGGCAAAGTTGAAAGAGAAATCTTAATGCCAACAATTTTATTAAATTAGCAATTCTATAAGAAGTACTAAATTATGAGTTTTGATTTGGTTGAGGCTTGGCAAAAAAAATCAGAAAGCAGAAAAATGTGCCATTTGTAAAATTTGACTTATTTATTCAACTAAGGTGTGTGTTTTCATGAAAAAATCTGCTATATCCAATGTATCAAAATGCGTTTAATAAGTTTACAATATGCTTGTTTATTCTGATTCTAGAACCTAATCTTCTCTGCGAGTGTTAGAAAAAAATTTTAATTTAGTATTAGACCATGTGATAACCCATCAACATCTGCATTATTATAGTTTCCTAGTAATACAACCAAATACTCAAATACTGTCACAGAAATCACAAAATTAACGTTTGAGGATGTTGTAAAACAAACATACACATCACATTCTAGTATCCTTATTGGATTATATCATAAATAATTTATTTACATTTAACTTAAACCAAATAGACTTACTTTGAATAATGCAGGGGTACATTCTATGTAGGTATAACTAGTCCTACACAGGATGCAGCAACTAAATTTCCAAAGATGCAAAATTGGGGCTCTTTCTATTTAACCCTTCAACATCTGGGGAAAGAATTACTCATCTGAGATTAATAAATTTTATGGTCATTAATTAACCTACTTTCCTGCACCATTTTGACTGGAAGATAGGCTGTTGTGTGCATTCATTGTCCAAGTTCAAATTGCATATGGATGCTCCATGGCCTGGAGCACCAACCTAAGTTTCTGGGTGCTCGGATACAGAAAGGAGTTTTCCCCTCTTCACTGGGTCCTCTCTCAAACTGCTGTTTACTTGCACTTCTTGACCTCTTCCTACTTCCTCCTGTTCACGTTTCATTCTTTTCAACTGGAATGGCCATTCCCCTCTCAAATCTTGCTGGTATGAAAGGAGATAGGGTAATGCAGAAAGGACTGGGTGACTAGGTCACTGAGTTACAGCCGTGCCACCTCTGATGCTCTCCACCACTTCTTTCCTGCCTGTGGCTCTCTTTGCTCCAGGCCGCCATGATGCTACTTCCTCCTCTTTGCTTAACTCTCATGATCGCTCCTTCTCCATTTCCTTGGTAAACGCTCTTGATTTTCCTAACCTTAAATGAGCTCCCAGAGTTAAATTCTTATCTGAATAGTCTCCTAGTGGGGCCTCAAGGATTGTCATGGATTCAGCTAACACCTACATCGCTGTGACTCCAGTATCTACATCTCTTAGCACAGCCCTCTCTGCTGAAGTGTATCTCTGAACAACACTCTGACTGATTCCTCCAAATGGTTCACCAAATCTTTAACTCAGTGTGGGGCAGACTTGGGTTTGAATTTAATTACTGTTCCCAGTAGCGTCACAACCCTAAGAAAGCCATTTAACTTCTCAAAGCTTCAGTTTACGTAACTGTAAAAGGAGGGTACTGATTCTAACTCATAGGGTCGTTGTGAGATTTTGATAAGGTACTGTATTTCGGTGATAAACTCAGTCTATGATGCAGAACAGGTCACAGGAAAGTGTAGGTGTGCCGTTCAGAAAGGAATTTGTTACTCTCCAAATCTGCTTGCTGATTCCATACTCCCTTGACCAGTGAATGGTACTTCTTCCCATCTATTTGCCAAGTCAAAAATCTGTAAAGCACTCTCAACACAGTTTTCACCCTTCCACCTTTCCCAAATCAATTTGTTACCATGAAGTCCTTACCTCTTCCAAAATATCTCTTTAATCTGGTAATCCCTCTCAACCTCCAACTTCTAACACCTGTCTTAATTTAGGCTTTCATCCTCTCTTGCCTATAATAAACAAAAAGTCTCCTAACTGGTTTCCTTTTCTCTGTCTGTAATGCATGCTCCACATCATTGCCAAAGTGATTTATCTAAAATGCATATAGGCAGCGGCTGACCCACTCCAAGGTTACCCCCAGGTCTTTGTATATCCTCTCCCTTTGGGTGCAGGTGGAACGTGTGACTTGCTTCTGACCAAAAGAAAAATGCTAAATTGATAGCATGTCAATCCCATGACTATGCCACATTATATGAAACCCCATTTTAGCAGATTGAAGGGAAAGACTGCTAATTTTAAAGGAGCAAACCACTATGATTTGAATGACCAACAGAGATCCCTGTGGGAGGGAACTGCTTTTGCCTCATTTCTGCATCAAAATTAAATATTTTTTTTCAAAATCATGTGAGTTTGGAAGAAGACACTAAACTCCAGAAAGTAATGTAGTCTGGCTTACACTTTGCAGACTTGTGAAACCCTGAGCAGAGACTCCAGCCAAGCTTTCATCTACAGAAACTGAAATAACAAGTATGTATAGTTTTAAGCCACTAATCTTTTGGTAATTTGGTAAGTAGCAACAGAAAACGATCTCAAATGTGAATCAGGCAGCCACTTTCTTCCTGGATTCTACAGATCCTTACATTATAGATCTTAACACACTGGTCTCTATGAAGAGTTTACAATGCTCTTTCCCTAAATATTCTCTTATTTTTTCAAGTCTTTGCTAAACTCTAACCATCTCAATGGGACAAACCCTAAAATCTTTCACCATGGGTGTGTGTGTGTGTGTGTGTGTGTTTCATAGCACTGATCAAATTCAAACAGGTTATATAATCTGTTTATGCATTATGGTCATTTTCTCTACCAGTAGAATGTAAGCTCCAGAAGAACAGAGAGACGTTTGTCTCTTTGGTTCACTGGTGCATCCCAAGCACCTGTGAGAGTGCCTGTCACATAACTGGTTCCATAATATTTATTAAATTAGATTGAATTGCCTCCTCCATTGGGCCATGAGTTCCTTCAAGGTAAGTGCTGTTGCTATTTTTCTTTATATACCATAAGCCCTGGCATGCAATAGGCTCAATAAATTCTAATGAGTGAATAAATGGTATCTTTGTAATGTATCACTACGTTATTCTGCACTGGTTGAAAAGCAGCTATAGAACAAAACATATTATATTTCTGCATTTATGAGCAAAGGCTTTGCTGGAGTTTCAAAACATCAGATTGATTATTTTTATTTTAGAAATTCTTAAGAGAATTTTCATCTTTCATCTTTCAATGAAGCTAGAGGTCAAACCCATTTGCAGTACTTTACTGTTGCTGCTATAACAAATTCCCACCAGTTTCATGCCTTAAAACTACACATATTTATTGTCTTATAGTTCTGTAGGCTAGAAGTCTAACATGGGTCCCAGTGGGCTAACCTCAAGGTGTCAGGAGAATTGCATTCCTTTCTGGATACTGTAAGGACCATCTGCTTCCTTGAGTTTTCCAGCTTCTAGAACCCAGTGGAATTCTTTGGCACATGGTCCCACTTCCTCCATCTTCAAGGCCAGCAGAATCACATCTTTCTGACACATCTTCCATTGTCACATCTCCCCCTGAAGATAGCCAGGAAAAGTTTTTCTGCTTTTACATAGTCATGTAATTAGATTGAGCACACCCAGAGAATTCTGGGTGTTATAGACCAGCATCAGAGGTGGCACGGCTGTATCTCAGTGACCTAGTCACCCAGTCCTTTCTGCATTACCCTATCTCCTTTCATACCAGCAAGATTTGAGAGGGGAATGGCCATTCCAGTTGAAAAGAATGAAACGTGAACAGGAGGAAGTAGGAAGAGGTCAAGGAGTGCAAGTAAACAGCAGTTTGAGAGAGGACCCAATGAAGAGGGGAAAGCTCCTCATCACAAGGTCTATAACAAATTCAGGAAAATCTCCTCATCACAAGGTCTATAACAGAATCTGACATGTAAGGTAACATATCCACAGGTTCCAGATCTTAGGATGTAACCTTTGGGGGGCTATTATTCTACCTGCCACGTGAGTGAAAGAGGAAACTAGCATACAACTAAATAAAACATTTATGACTCTAGTACCAGAGATTCACCTCAGAAAATCCAATTTCAGTTTTTTTATTCCAATTTATACTATATTTCATATTCTAAAATGAAACCTTTCTTTCCATTTTCTACAAATTTGAATTCTTCTCAGGTCAATAAAAAAAATGACAACAACAACAAAAAACTTATAAAGCTGGCTTTCCACAGAAACCACCCCCACACCTGAGAGCCAGCTATAGCCCTCCTTTGGGTAATCACATTGAGAAGGCTTGGCCTGGCTGAGTCTAAGGCTGTGAATTCCTCTCCTAGGGACAAAAGCTGCCAAGTCTGCCTCAGAGAAACTTGGCAGCACATCAAGAACAAAAACATAGTGTGGTTATTTCTTAATACACAGACAAAAGACTTTAACTTGTCTTTATGCTAGAAAATTTTCTTACATTCATTTATGAGTAAAGGGTTAAATGAAGGCAACATACAGGAATGAGGTTTGGCTGCAGTTGTTTTCAGGTCTAGGAAAATATCAGTGATTAAATAGTAAAAGAGTCAGTGTAGCAGAGCAAATCATCACCATCTCTTCTGTTGAGAGGCACGGTCTCCTTGCATGATATTCTGAAATCCTCCAAATATATCATTTGAATATGCAGAATCCATTTTAATTAAGTAATAGAACCATGCCAAAGAGATTTGCATGTGTTTTGGTGAGTTTGTAAGACATACTGAAGACAGAGATAAGCCCCATTTAAAAAAAATTGGAAATGTGCAAAGATTTAGTGATAAATCAAAAATGAAGGCGAAGACCTACTCCATTTCTGCAACCTCTCCTCTCCCCCAAAATATAATCTCCTTCCTTCTTGACTATATAGTAACTGACATAAAAAAGATCAGATTCACAGGTCAAATTCTAGCAGAGTTAATTCACACACAAATCCAATCTGTTTCAAGTCTTCTCTGTCACCTTATAAGATGTATCTTGTTAATGTGTAAGACTTGGTGACAACATATGGGTGGGCAAAAGTGAGTGATATCACTCAAACAAAACAATGCTGATGTGTGTCAGCACATCAACAACATCGTCTTGACTTATGTGGATGAAACATTTCTTTCACAGTAAAATGAGAAGTATAAATGAAATTACCTTAACTTCATAAAAGGTAAATAATATAAAGTGGTGATGGTCAATGAGGTAGTAATGTGAAGAGAATAAATGCTCAGGGTGTAAATTCAGACAGCAAGAGTTGATATTCTAGTTGTATCGTATACCAAATATCTATGTGATCTTAACTCATCTGACCTTCTGCTAAACATGATGGAGGATAAGTGCAACTCATTCACTCATTCATTCCAGTAATATCCATTGACTGGCAACTTTGAGTGATGCACTATTCTAAGTATTGAAGATACAGAGATGAATAAATCCCACAAATACACTTGTCTCCCATCGAGTCTGCATTCTCACAACTCCTCACAGAGTAAATGATAAGGGCTGGATGAGAGTCAATAACATGTCTGGAAAAGGTAAGTACTGTAAATAAATGTAATTAACATCATTAAAATAGTAATAAAACATTTCAGAAACTTGAAAAGTATACTTTTTTGCATAATAAGCAGAATGCTGAATAAACAAATGGGTTGTTCAGGTAAACTAAGAACACAAAAATTACATAATCATTACATGAGATGGTATGCTGTCTTTAAAAGAATGTATCTCTGAAGAATAACTTAAAGAAAAAAAATCTGCTTTTCGGCATAAAAAATTTTCAGCAATTAGCCATGTATGTATTTTTAATAAACTGTCTTTAGGAAGTAAAATTTAAATGAGAACATTTATCTCTGGATTAGCAATCACTCTATGGGCTGCCTTCCTTTTTTTTTTTTCTCTCTCTCTCTGTCTCTACATATACCCTTTCTGCTACTCTTCTACATGATCAAGCAGTCATCACACCATGATTTATCATCTTCTGTCAATTCAGCCATCATTCCACTCTGTTCCATTAGTTTTTCCCGCTGTGAAAATCCCAGTAGAATCCTTGGTAAACTCTCAGAAGTTTCCAGATTCTGCTTTGGAAAGCAGTGAACCACAATGTTATTAAAAACCAGTGACTTATAAAGGGATTTGTTCCTTATTCCTAAGCAAAGGGGAAGTCTAGACATTATCCTCAGAGTGACATTCATGCACAGCTTCCAACTGACAGGAGTCTTTTCTGAGCTCAAAAGCACTGCTCCGGCTATCAAATTTTACACGGAGTATTTTAGGGAGCTCTTTAAAAATCAAAATGCCTGGCTCTGCGGTTCATTAAGGGTGCCATTCCAAGAGATGTGACTGCCAAAACTGGGTCGTTACTATGAAGGTAGTTATCCTGTAATGCTGCAAGGCAAACATATTAAGGCTTTAGTCATATTTGTGGCACACACTTCAAAACTCCACACTTTCAAAGGACTTACTGGAGCCAACATTCCAACTTAGTGCTCATCCAGTGAAACGGAAGCTAATAAGAAGCATGAAACAGTACACACTATATAAGAACTTTGGCAGAACACCACATGTATCGACCTTACATTAAAAATCATAATGGCATTAAATCATCCCAAACTGCTAACACCCATTCACAAGAATACTATCGTTCTTTCATCAGAAACCACATGTCATTCTGATTCATATATAGTGCTAAAAATATAAATTTGATAGAATGTGTCTAAACCTGACCCAGACACTTAAATATTTTCATAACTCCAGAGGCAAAAGGAAAACAGGCAAAAACGTCTTCACTGTGCAATACAGTCAGCTCTGAACAAATGCCCTGGATGTAAGCAGTAGGTGGCAAAGTTAAAACAGAAATGTTAATCCTGTGTGAGCTCTAGCCTGCTGGTTTACAGCCTTTCCTAAAGATTCAAAAAAAAAGGGGGCAGGGGAGTAAGGATCACACAAATACCCACAGCACTAATACTAAGACCTAAAAGCACAAAACAAAGCAACATACACAAAACAGAACAAAACAAAGATACTACAAAACATCAACAAATGCTACAGAATAAAACAAAGCACTGACCTGAAAATACATTTTTTTTTTTTCAATATGAGATGTTTTTTAGAGGGGTAGTAGCAGGAATGAATGGGAACGTAATAAAGTAGAAACTAAGTTTACTTAAAGTTTTAATAGAACAGCAGCATAATCTTTTACTCAAGATAAAAGGAGAAATATTTATTTTGGGCAACATTATGAATTCCTGTATTATATCTACATATTAGAAAATAGCTTCTTTAAGAAGTCTTCATTTTTCTAAAATTATCCAACTATCAGACAAAACAAGGTCAGCAAACTTTTTCTCAAAAAGGCCAAATAACAAATGTTTTAGGATCTGTGAGCTAAACGTCTCTGTGGCAACTACTCAACTCTGGCATTGCAGCTCAAAAGCAGGCACAGGAAAAATGTCAAAGAATGAAGGTGGCCATATTCTAATAAAACTTTATTTATGGACACAGTAATCTACAAATCTTGTTATTTTCAGTGCTCACGAAATATTCTTCTTGTTATTTTTCTTCAATCATGTAAAAATGTGAAACAACATTCTTAGCTTATGTACCATACATGCAATGGGCTAGATTTGGTCCAGGTTGTTGTTTGCTGAACCCTAGGTTAGACATTGATTAACACAAATTGTAAGAAATAAAAGATGAGAAGACAAAGCTCAAATTATCTTTCTTTCTTTCCTTCTTTCTTTCTCCCCTCCCCTCTCTTTCTTTCTCTTATTTATTATCTATCTATCATCTATCTATCTATCTATCTATCTATCTATCTATCTATCTATCTATCATCTATCTATCTTTGCATCTGGCAATACACAAAATATAATGAAGTAGTACCAGGGGACTGGAGGGTCAGATTACCAGCCTCTCAAACTCAGCTGATATAGTAGTACACCGTAAGGAACTAATCGTAATGGTTAGCAGGCATTGGGCCTATATAACTACCGCGGAGATTCTGGGTGTGACAAAATTATTCATAATATTCAAAGTGAATATAGTTACATAATATCCTATTTGTATTCCAATTAACTGTCATGTAAGTTGTTTTTTTTTTATGACATCTTTTTTGACAACTAATGTCTTCATTGAATTCCTCTGAAATTTCCAATAATGGTAAAGAGAGAAGGAAGCGATGAGAGAAGCTTGCCTCATGGCGATAATTGGAACATTATTATTTACTTATAACAGCTGAAAAGCTCTCTGGCAGTGAGGAATTTGGCAACACCATGACATATTATACCCTTCCTAAGACATTTAGAAATCCTTGGGAGTGGTGACCTGTGATTTTCCCAAGTTCCATTTCAGAAAAGGCTATCCTATTCACTTTTAGTAGCGAACAAGCACCGAGAACTCTCTTTTGAAGAAATTTCACCAGTAAGCCAAGAACTACTTGGGCAATACATCTTTTATACCAATATACTGGCATTAGAGTTTCAGGTAAATTGAAATCCCTGCTTCTAAATTCTAGTGCAGTCTGATATGACCATGAGGCTAAGATTCAATGGTTTAGTAAGTTATCATCTCTTCAGAAAGATGCTGTTGGCAGAGGTATTATTATAGCATGTAGTTTCCCATTACAGTAGAGCCTTTCAGAGACTCATGTGGCTTTGTAAGCAATCATTAGGGAAGCTTCCCAGTACAGTTAAAAACATATGCCTAAATACCGTTTTCAAATATTTAAATACCAACATAAAAAGTCTTTGTAAAGGTGCCAGATACTTATATGGTAAGAAAAGCCAAAGAATTTGTACAAAAGTGTTTCTTACTGCCTTCTACAAAGTTCATAAAGATTTGAAAATTCCATCCACTAAATCTACATATTTTATGCAAATCATAAGACAACAACCCAACTGTGACATCAGAGTTCACATTTAACACAAGTTCCAAAAGGAGGAAAAAAAAAAAAAAACAGTCACTTTTTATGAGTAATATGAGATATTAGGGGGAAGTATGACTCTAAAATTACCACTTCACTTCAGGAATTTTTTTAAAAATGCAAACTCCATGCCAGATAATCTGAACTAAAGCTAAGAGCAACTCTTCGAAGTCATCCATATGGAGGTTACATCTTTGGAGAACACAGTTTATTCGCAAAATGAAGATGAGGTTTTGCAAATAGTTATGAATTCCTTTCATTATATGAGTAGCAGTGGATATGGTCATGATATTCAATTCATCTTCACAAATATTTATTGAGCTTACCAGGCACAGTGATATGCCTAGAGAGAAATTACATATCATGGAGAAATGGAACGTTGAAAGGAACGTGCAGTAAGAATACAAATATGGGAGACTGGATTAAGCACTGCTTCCAGAGTCTTCGGAGTGGATAAATTGAGTTTGAAGCATGATGTCTGAAATGTTAAGGAGTTACACAATTTGTGTTATCTAAAAGTAAGATGTAAATCAACAACAGAGATGTTGGCTGGGATGTGGAGGAAAAGGAACACTCAGGGCACTGTTGGGTGAGAAAGCATACTGATGTAGCCACTGTAGAAAACAGTGTGGAGTTTCCTCAAAAAGTTAAAAATAGAACCACCTTATGATCCAGCAATTACACGACAGGATATTTACTAAAGAATACAAAAACACTAGTTCAAAGGGATATATATCCCCCTCTATGTTTATAGCAACATTATTTAAAATAGCCAAGATATGGAAGCAGCCCAAGTGTCCATCGATTGATGAATGGATAAAGAAGAGATGGTATATATACAATGGAATATTACTCAGCTATAGAAAAGGATGCAATCTTGCCATTTGCAACGATGTGGATAGAGCTAGAATATAATGCTAAGTGAAGTAAGTCAGACAAATACTTGTGATGAGCACAGGGTGATGTATGCAAGTGTTGAGTCACTATATTATATACCTGAAACTAATATTAACACTGTTAACTAACTGGAATTAAAATAAAAACTTAAAAAATTTTTTTAAATAATAAAATAAAATACAAAAAAACAAGTAAGATGTAAATGCAAATACTGAGTTCAGGAAATGACAAGGACTAGGGATTTGGGATTTGTTTGCACATAATAATTAAAACCAAATGAATAAATGAGATGGCCAAAGAATATGTAAAAAGAAGAGAACTGTGGACAGAATCTTGGGGGATACCTATGCTCACAAGCAGGAGGAAGCTAGGCTCATGAGGGAAACTGAGAAGAAACTTAAGTTACTTGTGGCTGAAGTGACAGGCAAAGAGTGACTCTACAATACCAAATGATGCAAAGAGGAGATGGAAGTACCTCATGGTTAAAGGTCATTGGATTTTCTTATCATGAGGACTTTGAACACCTTGGCCAAATCAGCAGGCTAGCAGAGGGTGAGCAATGGGTTAAGGTGTAGTTTAGTTTTGTATTCTGGTGTAAGGTTTCTAAGCCAAGGATATAGTAGAGAATGAAATGAACAAATAAAGTGAGTAAGAAGATAGCTGATAAAGAAAGGTCCTGGAAATGGCAGGAAAGAATAAAATTGAGAACAGACTAGAGAATGGTTAGTCTGGGAAGGAAGGATTATTTCTCAGGTGTGGGGCAAACAAAGAGAGCATCAGTGAAACCACCGATATGTCCAAGTGTGAAAGAGGATGTCAAGTCGTACATGTCAGCAGATTCTCAACCTCAGACCAATACAAGCTGAAATTATATGAGAGTGAAAGATTCAGATCTGGGGTTTTAAGTAAGAACAAAATAAGAATTTCATAAGAAAGGTACACTTTGAAATTACTATTTAGCCAAGAAAATATATCCACATCTTAAACTGATTGAGTTTGAGTGCAAATTCATTTCTTAGCTCAGAATACTTATTGCACCATTGTATATCTTATAATGAGGTTTACAGACATGTCTTTTTCGTAAGCTAGTAGAGGAATTACCTAATTTCATAAAGTACTTATGATATTGTAAGTAAAGAGATTTCATCACTCCCTGCAAGGTGGTCAGGAATGTTTGAAAGATGTTAATTACTGCGTGACTGGCAAACTAGAGTTTTTTCTCTTGAGTAATGATTCTCAAACTTTAGTGTATATTGAGTTACCTGAAGGGCTTGTTAAAACACAGATCGCTGGGTCTTGAATCCCTAGAGTTCCTGGACTGGAGCCCTAAACTTTGTATTTCTAACAACTTCTTGGGTGATATTGATTTTGTTAGTCTGGGGAACACACTTTGAGAATCACTGCTATAAAGCCAGCCATTACACATTCATGTAGATCTATAAACAAGAGTATTTTTCACTCAACTTGTGTATTAAAGTAAATTGGCAAACTACAGTTATAAATGTATTAAAATACTACCATTAATATTTTCAAAAAAGCTATCTGTATTTGTTATTAAATTCACTTTTAAATGTTATCTAGAACTATCTATCATTATCATTATCACTGGAAAATGGCTCCACGTATTTGCTTCAGTTGAGAGGAACTACCCATGCTTAAAATTTCTTCCCATCCTTTCATTCGGCTCATAATTATTATATTTCACTATAATATGTGCCAGGGACTGTTCTAGGTGCTTTACATATATTAACCCATTTGTTCCTCACAATAACCCTATGAAGTAATTTATTTCATTAACTCCATTTTACAGATGTGGTAACAGGCATAGAGACATTAAATACCTCAGTGAGGGTCCAACAGACATCAACATTGGAGTCTCTCTGGTTCCAATATTATGGTCCTTACCTATTATGCTCTTCTGCTACACATTAAAGTATAGTTTGAGCTCAAATACTTACCTGTGCCGAGAAACAGGACATGGTATCTACCATCAGCAGCATTTACTCGATCCACAGCTATCTTTGTGTACTTGTAGTCAGTGCCTATACGAACAATCAAAGGCCTTCTGTGGACTGGGTAGACAGAATTGTACATGAGAGGATGGTTCCGGATAAAAGTGACAACATCATCTGGGAATTCCTTAGTGGTCCGCATATTGGGTGTAAATGCTCCTCCTGGGCACTAATAAAATATTTTAAAAAGAACCAAGTTAGTAAATAGTTACTTCATTTGAGTGATAACCAAAAGCCTCTACTTTTCAAAATACTTAGAGGCTTAAGTTGTTGTAAGTACAGATCCTCCTCGACTTATGATGGGTAATAATCCTGATAAACTCATCATAAATTGGAAATATTGAGAGTTAAAAATGCATTTGATACACTTAACCTACCGAACATCATAGCTTAGCCGAGCCTACCTTAAACATGCTCAGAACACTTGTATTAGCCTGCAGTTAGACAAAAATCATGTAACACAAAGCCTATTTTATAATAAAGTGTTAAAGAACTCATGTAATTTATTGAATACTGTATTAACAGTGAAAACCAGAATGGTTGTAAGTGTATGGGTTGTTGACCTTTGTGAGCACATGGCTGGCTGGGAGCTGCCGCAAGAACCATTTGAGCAAGGCTAAGTCCACTGGTCCTACCCCATTTGTTTTCAGAGAGCAGTTGATGCCACTTTGTATATAACTTTTACCCTTCCCACCCATCACTTTTCTATTCTTATTCTGTGCCAGCAACAGTGTTATTAGGGAAAATTTGATAATGATAATCTGTTTTGGCCAGTAAGCAATAATAAGATCTGAAAAAGGACTGCTGGACAGCTTCAGCAGTTCTGAAAAGAAGGCATGACAAGGGCTTCTGGGGAGAAGATTCCATTTATAGGACATCTGAGGCCAAGCTCAGGGGTAGGCTGGGAGCTGCTAAAGCTTGGAACTCAAACTTATCCATTAATAGGATCCAAGTGTTAAGTTAGACAAGCAAAACTGTTAGGTATAAACTTTAACACATACACACATTTGTGTAATCCTATTAAATACTTGACAATATTTCTACTTTCAAAAACAAAAATACTTTGTCATATTTTCTTGAAAGAAAAGCACTTCTGTTATAGCTTTCATTTATTCTCTTAAGAGAGGTAGAAGGTAAAGGAAGGCAACAAAGCAAACTTTCTGATCAATAGCAATGGGTACAGCATCTGGGCAAACTGTAGGATGTAATGGGGACAGTAACAGATTGGAAAGTTGTACCTTATTCAAAAGTGGCAATGAACCCTCATTTCTAACTGATTGCTCCTGTGCAGGAATGTATGCCTGGTGTGGCCAGATTTCAACAGAAAATAGAAATGTGGAATTTTATGTGAAATCTGCCAAAATTGTAATGCTAACTCAATATAAAAAAAGAAAAACTTTAGGGACCCCCAAAACACGGCGACCTCTAGGTTAAACCCTTGCAACAGCTATCCCACAATGTTAGTGCCTCTGGACCAGGATTGTTGGGCCGACCCACATTTGCAAATAACTCTCAGCGAATTACTAATGTTGCCCCACTCACTTAGACAATATTATACTGAATGCAATTTTTAGACTCATTTTGACCAGTTAACATTACTAGAACTTTTTACAGGACCAGTAAATATAGTTCTTTTTTATTTATTTATTTATTTATTTTTAAAGATTTTATTTATTTATTTGAGACAGAGAGAATGAGAGAGACAGAGAGCACATGAGAGGGGGGAGGGTCAGAGGGAGAAGCAGGCTCCCCGCCGAGCAGGGAGCCCGATGCGGGACTCGATCCCAGGACTCCAGGATCATGACCTGAGCCGAAGGCAGTCGCCTAACCAACTGAGCCACCCAGGCGCCCAGTTCTTTTTTATAGAAAGGCACAGGGAGCAATTAAATGACTTCACTAAGGAGAGATAATGAGACAAGTAATAAGAGTAAGCCGCTGATTCATTATCCCCTCAAGTGACTTTCATCTAGGGCTCATATGTTTTTCTTTTAGGAAAAAAGCATTATATTTAAATATACATGTTTATAAATTGCCCACAAAAAAGACCAAATGGGGACAAAGAATTTCATTTGAGGGTATTCTAAAATGATGGAAGTGTTCCATGCTTCTGCAAAGTGTAGAATTATGGGTGTTCTCTACCCTCATTCCTCACACAAAGTGGAAAAAGGGAAATGTATTGCTCACTGAATGAAAAAATGGAAAGAACAAATGCACGGGCAATCCAGTTCCTCATAAAACACCACTAATTATGGTTTGCTAAGCTGAGATGTCTCCTTAAATATTTGCAAACATTCTCATTTGTAAGGTCCAGGAAGATCCAAAGTTAGCATATATTACTAGGCAATTTATATAATTTCCAGTTAGCAATTATTTTCATGTGCGATAAGGTTATTAAATTGTTAAGTGTCTAGTTTCTGGGTTTTACTTAATTTAAATTCAGTTAAAAATTATGCCTAATGTGCCCAAAAGTGTTCTTATTAAATAGGTAACCAAACAAATCAAATCAAATCAGTTATTTTATATTCATTCAAATGTCCCCCATTTGGGACTTTGGTTTTATGAACTTCGTGCTTAGAAACCAGTGTTTCACGGTAGGAGTATTTTCAAAATTACAAAACAAGCCTTTTTGACAATAATTAATTTTTTCCATTGATTTGTGGCATAAACTTTGCAGATAAGACACAGGATGAGTGACAATGATTGTGACAAGAAGAAAAATGGATTACCTTTTGTAGATTCTCTATCTGGACTTGCGAGTTTGCTCAGTGTAACGCTACCAAGTATAAATAAGATGCGAATAACTTATCCCCCACCTTGTGATATGTGAAAGCATGTGTACTGAAATCTCAAGATAATATAACATCTACATGCTGCCATAAAATAAAGCCTCTGTCCATGAATGAGGCTGGTGTCTCATTCTTCGGAAGGCTGATTGAGCTCTACAAATAGTCATTAAGTAGTTTGGGTTAAACTTCTCCTTTAAGCTGTTGTTTTTTTTCCAGTTCTAGCTTTCTGTTTATGGAGCAGTGATAAGGACTCCTTTTTTGAGTAAAGACATTTTAAGTGTTTTGATTACTAAAGTGTTGGGTGAAATGCTAGGAACAGTAACAATGCCATGTTAAGGAAATATCAGCAATTGTTGCCCTCAACTTAATTTCTTTCCTATTTTTAGGTATTCTTGACATCTGCCGTCCTCTGATGCTCCTAAATCTCACATCCATGATCCTAGTTTTCAATATTAACATATTCATATCTTAATTCATGTATTTATTCTTTGGACACTTTTTATTCAAAAAGCATTTTGATGTGCCCAGTGGGAGACATAAGAAAAAGCCACCATTATCTTCTAGACATAAGTATTCTGGTATGGAAGATGGGCATCTTCAAAGCAAAATAACAAGGCATATAATAATAATTTAAGACAAATATAAAATAAATAATAAATCTTTGTTCATGATCAATTGCCATATGTGTGTAAGAGCCAATATTTTTTAAATGAATTCAGAATAGTAGAGAACTTAAGGCTCTCAGGGTTGGTGAAAAGGTTTAGAGATAGAAAAAAAAAAATTGGAATATTTAGGAAACTTTAATTCCTGGGGCATTGCTGGATCACAGAGCACAAAGTGGAAGAAAGAGGTAGGAGCTGAGGTTAAAGAATACAGAAAATAAAAGCAAAACTAGTCAGAGAAGGAGTGACTGGCATGGTCAAGGGGAGCTTGACCTAAACACTTGAAAGATGAGTGGTATATGGATAAATACATGGACATAAATAAATGGCATTCCAGAATCTGGGGTAGTTTCTGGCACTGGACTTTGAAACTTGTATTCTGAGAGAAACTGATCTCATGCTTAAACCCTTGGTAATCTAGGCCCTTTATTTAAAGCCTAAAGATTTACATAGCTGAAGACTTGTACTTATGCACCAGTTGGTCCTCATTTCACCTCCATTTATCCCCCATTGCTGACAGGAGTGTTCTGTTCCAGTCCTACTAGCTCAGACAGAGCTTCTAGAACTCACTTATTAATTTATATCTTATAAATTAATTATAATGTAAGCTGTAACTTTTGTCTGGACTATCATTCTTTCCCCACCCAAGTTATCCAGATCTGACTGCCTTCGGGGCCAGCTCAATCTCCTATTTTTTATATGCCTTCTCTACATAAGGCTGTCCCACGACAGTCTCTCTCTCACCTAGACTTCAATAGTATTTATTGTCTATTTTATTCATGTGTCTTGAATAATGATATGAAAAAACATATAATGAATTTTTCATGTCTACACACCTTATGTACTTAATTTTATTGTAAAGTTCCCTAACAAAGTTTTAAACATCTATGAAGACTAGAAGTAAGAACCACCAAAAGATGCATGGAATCAACAAAAGTACCAGAAATAAAGTTCTCTTTTTCTGGCCACCACTATGTGGGTCATGAGTTTTTTGTGTTCTTTTGCTGCACCAGGTATCAGGCACGATGATGAAAGCAGATGGTTCTGGTCCACTTATAAATAGGTATTAAAACAGAACACTTTTATTAGGTTCTGCTTTAAACAGAAGAGTATAAGCAAAAACAATTTTCTATGGAAGCTTTATACATGTTGCAACAGAATAATGTAATGTGTTAGCTCAGCCACAGAGAGAATCTGCAGTCTTTGGCTGCCCTTTGCAACATACCAAAGGTGTCTTGTTTCTTCCACAAACTTGAATTACTTATGGAAAAACATTATGACACAACGGGCAGGCTTCTTCCCACTGACTGGGGCAGTTTGCTAACATAGCCATCAACCCTGCTTTAAGAGAATCACCTACAGGGAACATTAGAATAAGGGTATACAATTCCTGCCCCCCTGTCATTTCTTTAAGAATCCAGTCATGTATTTATGAGGTTGACCCGGCAACTGGACTACTGTGTAGGGAAATAAAGTAGAGCAATCACAGTTGATACTTCATGGGAGGACTTCAGAAGCAACATTTTTAGCCCCAGAGAAGAGGGACTGTTCTGGGTCACTTGCTGTAGGTCTTCCTGCTACAGCAGTGGGATATTAAACCCTGGAAGCCTAGGAAAAAGACAGACACTGGCCACTCTGAGTCAGACAGCTGAAACTTCCTGGTGTGTTGCTCAGAGAAGGGTGGAGGGACCAGATCTTCTGGGAGGTATGCTTTCCAGAAGGAGTTCCAGAGGTCTTCCTCCACCCTGCCTGTTTCACTCCCTAAGGATCACTCATCTGACAATTTTTTTATTTAAGGGAGCTGCTCTGGTCTCAGCACCAGATGTAAGAAACCACATTATAGAAATATGTCTCAAGGACTGACTACTCCCTTTTTTTCACGGCGTCAGCTCCAGATGTGTGTTACTAAGCCCTGGCTTATACCACGCTGTTTTACAACAGAAAAAAAACATGCTTATTCTTAGGAGCTGGGGAAATAGCGAAAAGTGGGACTGTTAGCAGAATTTTCTAATTTAGCATTGGTTTATTTTGTTGTACTAAAAGGGGTTATCTATTCCCACATTTTATTTAGAATAATTGCTATTTGACATGAGTGGTTTTCTCAGTATGATTCCTGAGAGTCTTTTTGAACTGTCATTCCGGTGAGAAGTCTTTACAAGGGGTGGGAACGGGTGGCTTTTCTTCAGGAAAAAAAATCCCTGACTTGTAATACTTGTCAGTTTCCAGACTGTAACTACTCTCACCATGCTGATCTCAAGTTAGTACTGTGAATCCTTACTTGAGATAAAGTGCATACAATCTACTCTTGTAAACTGTGTATAAACTAGCTCCTACATACACTCACTGAGGCCTCAAACCTGATTCAGTGAGCATGGCTCTTTTTTACCTGTTTTGTTTGTTTACCTGGGAAATTTCTCTTAAGGTAATACTTGGAGGAAATTAGAATTTTGTTGAGTTTGCAAACCAACTGTTCTTGTATGAATCCCATATGTATGTTGTTAAAAAGAATAATTAATGAAAGCATATATAGTCACAATCACCTGTTAATTTTCTGTATTAAGATAAAGCAATGACTTGGTCAACTTCAAATAGCAAGCAATTCTCAAAAAGAAGATTTATCTTTGAACAGGTTATCAGTGAGTCACCTGGGAACGCATGAAATACACTGAATGAAATAAGGAAAGCCGTTGAGTTATCATGGAATCTGAAAGTTGTTCACCTTCCCCTTCACTTCGCCTCCTCTTATGTAATAATCTGTGCTTCTTATCCAATACACCCCAAGTTGAGGTACCCGAAGATCAATATATCTATTGATATCTTCCTTGTGTTACACAAAATAATTAAGTATTTTCACTTTCTGTTGAGCTATGAGCATCGAAAAGAGATCATGTAAAAGGATACTGTGAATTGTATGATAGGACTTTGTCCCCAGCCATGATTAAGTGTGGCTCTTTAAAATTTAATTGTTTCATAGCTAAAGAGTAATGATGATAATCTTTCCAGTTAATTAAAGGTTAATTGTTCCTGTAAAAGATGTATCAATGATTAATCTTTGAGCTTCTTAGCCAGGGAACAAAATTTGAGCTCTTTTACTTTTGAATAAATAGGTTTAAAGGCTTAGCAAACTATTTTTCTTATTTTTCAAAGAAATTTGACAGCAGTATAATTTAGAATGATGAGAAAATAAAGGACTGAATAATACACTGCAAATAAACTCTAATAATAAGACAAAAAATAAAGTGAATCAACAATCAGTAAAAGTTATGTGGGATGAATACCTGAAAGCATACTGGTGGAGGGAATTTCATATTCAAGTAAAAAGGAAAAAGAAATATTTCAAGAAAATAATACTTTAACAGCTATCTTTTGATTATTTTCCATGAAACCATTCTTTACTCACATATAAAATAAATATAATCATATTCTATGAAATGCAAAAATATAAGAAAATTATATTCCTCTTGATAGTCAACCGAAAATTATATTCCTCTTGATTGTCTCTTTTCAGTGTACTCTATGACATTTTATAAAGACAAAAACTAATCAATATTCTAGAATTCAATAAAGCCTTATAAGGGGCCAAATGAAAAACAAATAGTAGGACAATGATCATTGTTGTCCTAAAAAAAGTTCAATTCCAGTCTGTCAGTGCACTGTCTATAACTTCAGCTGGAAACGTTAGTTTTCAGTGTACTTCTTAATACTGCTAATATACCTGTATACCTCAAAACTTTATAGCTTATAAATATTTTGTTGAATTATAACATCACTTTCATTGTGTTTGTTTACACATACTGTTTTCTTTCTTTGAGAAATATATAGCATATAATTTTTCATATATCCCTAAATATATCCCATAAAATTCAAAGATCTACATGTTTTATCTCTAAATTAATTCTTGTATGGCTATTCCTTTATTAAAATAGGTGAGATTCAGGGTGCCTGGGTGGCTCAGTCATTAAGCGTCTGCCTTTGGCTCAGGTCATGATTCCAGGGTCCCGGGATCGAGCCCCACATCGGGCTCCCTGCTCCGCAGGAAGCCTTCTTCTCCCTCTCCCGCTCCCCCTGCTTGTGTTCCCTCTCTGTGTCTCTCTCTGTCAAATAAATAAATAAAATCTTTGAGGAAAAAAAAATAAGTGAGATTCATTAGTATCAGGAAGGGTTGTTAAAAAGCAACTAGCATTCAAATTCTTTTAGGCTGCCACCAAAATGTTAACACTTCCCAAGCTATGGTTTTATGTCAATAAAATTTGGAAATATCTCTGCCCTGTTTCACATACCCAGTTGTCTTGAAGTCTAAAAGAGATTTTATTAATAATAATACTTAGAAAAAATTGTAGAGGGTGCTATAATATATTTGTAAAATCCCAAATGACCTGAAAAATTATGAGTATATCAGTAGGTCCATGGTTGTATTTAAAAAACATTAACATGATATTCATATCTTGTTAAATTATATTTTTTAAAAAGCAAAATGACAAAGAAACTTTCCTAGATACTTACAGTTCCAGGGCGAGGATACGGAATTCTACCCTGATAGGAAATCAGCTGATGATTGGGCCCTTCTTTGTGCGCGAAGGGCCCATTAAACACAGTCTGTATATCAGATAAATGATACACACACACTGCTGATCCTTTAAAAACTGAGCTAAAAAAAAGAAAAAACAAAAAACAGAAAAAGATCCATTTTCTTACTTTTTTTTAACTTTTAAATACAATTTTAAAAAATAGATGGTAAAGTTTGTGATATAAAATTGATATAACTCATCATGGAAAAGTTGAATGCTACAGTACACATTAAAGCTAAAAAATTTCTATTATTTTAAAATAAGCCATTGATACATAAAGCATTAAAATATTTAATTCATCCATGGAGGTAGTAGACAATAATAAGTTATAAAAGAGTTATTAATGTTTCCAAAATATGGGACATGTCAAAGAAGTTTCTAACTACTTTATCTTAACAACAAAAAATAAACTGATGATTTATTCAAAAATATGAATTTGAATTCTAAGTCACTGTCAATACAATCTATCATAACTTAACTCCAAGAAATAAATCTCAATTAAGGGAAAACAGTATCTCTTTGTCTTAAGATTTTAAAGTGAGGATGTTCTTACATGTATCCTAAGTAGTAGCTAGAAAAGTCTGTTGTCATAGTTTATATATTTTCCCTGTTAGTAACAGAAAAAACCAATAGGGTCCAAAAGAGATCATTACATTAACTTTGTCAATAAAATCTCATAGAATTTGTTTGGATCCTTACTGAAGACTATTTCTGTTGTCACTAAGGCAGACTGACTGAAACAAACATTTCTGATTTACATATATCTCTTAAATTAGATGCCTAATGGAAAACTTAGATGCCCACTGAAAAAAAAACAAGATACATTATTAATCATTAGCATCATTGGTCAGAAATGACAATTTTGAATTTTTCAAAAAGCTATTGGGAAAAACAAACACTGTAGAAATATTTTTTTGAAACAAACATTTTCTTCTTAAGAATTTGGTTCTTTTCACTTTGTCCAATTCCTTGTGAGTTAAATCAAGACTACTTTCTCTGTTAGAACAGAAGTTAAACTGTTAATCCTGAAAGACATCTTTTTACATATTTTATAAGGCAAGTGTAAATATGATTTATAATCAAATCCCTGTGATTTTCTTTTACTTTGAATGGCCCATTACAGTTTACAATTATGCTGTGTTTGCCTCACTAGAAGAGCAAGTTTTTGCTTTATTCAAGTTTTTGCTTTATAATTGATTGTCTAATAAAATGGACCCATTACATTCTGTATTGGCCATGCCACAGCTGGAGTATTGTGTTGCATTCTAACATTCCCAGTGTAAAATGAGTAAACAGAAATATGTCTAGGAAAGGGTGAGAATATGGCAATTGTCTTGAAATAGATGACAACTGGGATTGGACATCCCGGAAAAGTTAGAAAACATTAAACCTATTTTCAAATATATGAAATACTGTCATATGGAACATGAAAACTGGTGCAGTATTTTATTAGTTTCTGAATAGTCATCATTTTAGATCGCTCCAGAAGTAAAACTTATTTTAATAGAGGGGTGCCTGGGTGGCTCAGTCGGTTAAGCATCTGCCTTCGGCTCAGGTCATGATCCCAGGGTGCTGGGATCGAGCCCTGCATCGGGCTCCCTGCTCGGCGGGAAGCCTGCTTCTCCCTCTGCCTCTGCCCCTCCCGCTGCTTGTGCTCTCTCTGGCTCTCTCTCTCTACCTCTCTCTCAAAAAAGTAAAAAAAAAAAATCTTAAAAAAAATATTTTAATAGATATACCTAAAGTTTTAGGTGAAACATGAGTCTTTGAGTTACTTCCTTAAAACAAAATATCTTGTATACTTTATTCCTGCATTATAATTAATAGTTTCCTTTCTTTGAGAAAAATAGCATATAGTCATCATAACCATTCTGTTCAAAACTATTTTGAAAGCGTTAGTTCAGCTTAAATATATTTCAGTAATCAGGCAAAAGTATAAAACAGGACGATTACATCCTGAATGCTATGTAAAATTAAAAGTTGAAAAGAATGTTTTGTAATAATTACTATTACTCAATAAAGTTTACTGTTTAACCCATAAGTTGTAATTTTTTAATAATTACCTTGATGTTGTAAAAATGCCATATACTAGTGTTGTCCTTGGGTTATCAGTTTCCAGCAGAAACACATCCTCTATAAAAGGAAAACATCATTCTTTTAAAGTTCCCAAATATTAACTGTATTTTAAAATTTAACCTTAAGAAAATAATTTTAACTATGAAAAGTATTATTGAGCAAGATATTTTGGCAGCATCATTGTAATTTGGAAACAACTAAACGACCTCAATGATAGGCACATGGTAGAGTAAATTAAATAAAATATTATAAACACAAAAGGGTTTATAACGACTGCAAACTTATGGAAACCAGGCTAATGAAGTAATATTAAGTGGAAAAGGCACAGTGGTATACGATATAGACTAGAACCATGTAAACCATAAAATTATATACCAGGATATAATAGGATTACCAATGAGTGTCTCTGGTTAGCAGAGCTATAGAAATATGTCTTCTTTTCTCTGCATTTTCTTTCTTTCTTTTTTTTTTTTTTTTAAGATTTATTTATTTTAGAGACAGAGTGCAAGCAGGGGGTAGGAGCAGGAGAGGGAAAGAGAGAATCTCAAGCAGACTCCCCATTGACTGTGGAACCCGATGGGAGCTCCATCTCACCACCCATGAGATCACGACCATGACCCATGAGATCATGAGCTGAGCCAAAATCACAAGTTGGACATTTACCCTACTGAGCCACCAGGAGCCCCTTTTCTCTGCATTTTCTAAATATCCTTTAATGATAATATGCCACTTTTTTAAATTTAAAAAGTATTATAAATCACAATTTCTTTTTGACCTAGGGTTAGAAGTTGGAATGTGGAAGGAAACTCTTTCAAAGTGACTTTTTTTCTTTATATAAAATAAGACTTTTTGGCTTATGGTCAAAACTGCTAGTGATATTTTTATTTAATCGATAATTCCCCCAATGACAAAAAGTTTAAAGTATATTAAGGCAAAGACAAAGGTATAGGTAGTGAGGTTCAGTAATACATAACAAAACCTGGAAGTAGATTTCTGGTAGGAAACCCCAGTTAATAATCAATTGTTACAGTTACAAGAAAAATCTGAATTTAGTGACATTTTTGCAAATAAGATTCTTTCTGGGAAATACAAAGAAAGATGCATTTATTTTCAATTCACAATGAATTTAGGACCTCTTAAGCAATGAATTAATAACGAGCAGCCTTTCTATATGTGAGCAAAAGGCTGAGCTGTCTGGCTTTCCCTAAAAAACAAGAAAGACTGAAATATCCTAAATCATTAAAACATAAACATACTTGTGAAGAATTTGGGGGAAATAATGTGTGAC
This sequence comes from Mirounga angustirostris, assembly GCF_029215605.1. Taxonomy (NCBI): domain Eukaryota; kingdom Metazoa; phylum Chordata; class Mammalia; order Carnivora; family Phocidae; genus Mirounga; species Mirounga angustirostris. The sequence continues at coordinate 81,596,989 of NW_026991720.1, read as the reverse complement.
CAGGTTATAACACAAAAATCATACTTGGAACTTTCTTCTAGAAAAGCTGATACAAAAACTTCTGTTTCTACAATCAACACACTGGCTGGCTTTTGAAGAGTTCAACTACCTATTTCAGTTTCTATGACTGCTAGAACCAGTAGATTTTTCTATATTGTAATGCATTTGTATTGCTTATGTCATCACCTGCCTCAAAATCTGAAAACAGCCAGCAGTTTACATTTTAATGGATTAAAGCAAAATAAAAGTCATTTCTTTTATTATTATTATGTTATGTTAATCACCATACATCACATCATTAGTTTTTGATGTAGTGTTCCATGATTCATTGTTTGCGTACAACACCCAGTGCTCCATGCAGTACGTGCCCTCTTTAATACCCATCACCAGGCTAACCCATCCCCCCACTCCCCTCCCCTCTAGAACCCTCAGTTTGTAAAAGTCATTTCTAAATGGCACTTAGTAAACATGACCCTATGATGTGTATCAAGTTACTCTGATTAAAAAGATAACTCTTCCATGGTAGAAAGGAATCAGACTGTTAGTCCTCATTTGACCTCGAAAGTATAACCCTCCTCATGTCACACATGCTGAGAATACTTAATCCCAGGGTCACCAAGGAGGACTAAGACTGGCGCACAAGTCTAATTTCTACTCTGACACTTTCCCATCCAACCTCCATTCTGCTTATCAACTATTAATAGTAAAAATATATAGCTGTATTCTCATACAAACTGATTTCAAATCAGAATATTAGAATTTAAATACATATGAAATGCACATTCTTTTAGATAAACACAAATATATCATTATTCACATGTAAATTATGCAAGTACCTCAGTTTCTGTCTCTCTCTCTCTCTCTCTCTCTCTCACACACACACACACACACACATTCATCTATCATGGTGAATTCAATGAACTGAATGTTTTAGTAGTGCACTCAGGGCCAAAACAGATTTAAAAAACACTTAAGGAAATTTATGAACAGTATCCGGATCATTCATTCAAATTGGCAGATTATTTATGCTAAAAACATTCATGGAAAATAGACCCTCTTCTGAGAGGTTATTAAAATAGACTTTACAAATTCTTTTTTTCAAAAAACATTTTTCTTTTTTTTTTTTTTTAATAGGTGGGATTTTTTTTTTTTTTTAAGATTTTATTTATTTATTCATGACAGAGAGAGAGAGAGAGGCAGAGGGAGAAGCAGGCTCCCGAGGAGCAGGGAGCCCGATGCGGGACTCGATCCCGGGACTCCAGGACCATGACCCGAGCCGAAGGCAGACGCTTAACCATCTGAGCCACCCAGGTGCCCTCAAAAAACATTTTTCAATCTCACATCCATGTACCTAATTCATCGAAGTGTGTTTCTGGGCCGTCTTCATCAGTTACAGAGCACACCAGCCTCGCTTTCAAGAAGGTCGTCCACTTGTTGACAAGGCTACGCAGTCCCCCAGTGTCATTCTGAAACCATTTTGAAAACACACTTAAGACTGCTTAAATAAATATTAAAGGGCATTAAAAATTCAGCTTAGATTTGTATTACTTGAGGATTTGTTATAATCTGAAGGGTGGAAATGCTAACTACATCTGCATACCAGCAAAGATGAATATTTAAGATCTATAGTATTTTATAAAATGCCCATAGCTATACGATTAATCTTCTACAATATGGTATCAATTGAAAAGGTTTCAATATACATATGCCCTAAAGCTTTCTAAATTTAACAGTGTATGATGAAAATATCTGGAAAATGTATGGAGAACACATAATTTAATTTGCCTTAATAACTCACTGTCTTCAATATGAACATAAATTATTGTATACAGTGAAGCTTGTAGAGTCTACTGTGGTCAGGAAAGTGGGTTTATACTTATACCAAGTGGTCTTCAGTAGTTCTATTTTCTCTCCTTCATTTCTCTGTGTTATCTTTTAATCCTGAGTATTTCTAATCAGATGCTTTATATATATATTTCTCCAGCCAGGGAAGGGAAAATGGCATTTGGATCATTCACAAATAGTCTCTACTGATTTTTTTCTGTATGCCCAGAAGCCTTTCATCCCTTCTGCAGACTTTACTGCCTTGTTCTAAATGACTAAAAAGCAGATGAGCTCCACAATCAGCGAAATACTGTAATATTTAAAAGTAAACTATTTTAAACACTGAACACTTTAAGAAACACTTTTGCACAAAGTATGCTAATCATAAATAAGTCCGGGCAAACCTATAAAACTCCTATATGAGAGGGCATCATGAGTTTTCTTGAGTTGCTATGTATACTTACTGTTTATACACAAGAACATTTTGTTTACTGGTTTTAATTAAGACTATATTTTACGAATGTATTTCTTTTCACTGTTGTAAGACAGTTCCTCAATAACTGTCTTTAATGAGGTTCTACTGTATTTTATTCACAAGAACTGTTCTGTTTCTTTCTGTAACATACAATTTTGCTATTTGTTTTTAATACAAATGCATTAAATGGAAAAACAAAAATTTGTGTAAAACCAGGACCACAGTATTTCCTTAAATTAAGCTTTTTTATCTCGTATGACTGATGTGAATAAACAATAAATTAAAATGTCTCCTCTCAATATTTCATTCTGTAACCGTAGATAAAAGTAGGAAAATAAACTATTTGCAAAGGAAACATATTTATATGATTTGAATTTGTGTCTTTCTTCAAATTAGGAAAAGATTAATACTTACAGGACATATTCTAGCAATCATGGAATGAATCTGTTTTGTGCTTCTGCTATTGTCAGTCAGTTTCTCTTTGAAGAAGAAGTACACCTTAGCATCATTTGGATCTGTGCCATCTGGGATGACATGTGCATCCACAAACATAGGTTCTGGAAAAAAAATACGAAGACTATATATATACTCATGATGGAAATCCATCTACTGTTCATCCAAGTAGACCATGGGCATATGGCTTCTCCATCTTTGGTACAGAAGAACACTTCCATGTTCATAGGCATAGTCTAACAGTAACTGTATTCACACAACATACTGTATTTGGAATGTCAAGTGCCACAAAATATATCTATAACATAATAGCTTAATCAATTCTTTCCCTATCTGCAATACATTCTAGAAGTTCAGTAAATGCAAAAATTTTTGTGCACTGATGAGTTCTAAACAATTAAAAAGGCTTTTCTACCAGGTATTTCCCATGGAATTGAATGATCATTTTATAGAAAAAAAGAAGTCTGTTTTTCAAAGTATAGTTTTCAATCTAGTGCATAAAAACAAATTCATTGAAGCAGAATGTGGAGCTAGGAGTCCAAGATCTGAAAAATGTTTTTTTCTTAAAAGACAGCATACTAAATGAAGGGGAAATTTTTCAAGGAAAAAAATGCACTCATTTGAAGACATAGAGGGATTCCTTATTTCAAGAACAAAGCAAGTTTTAGAATGCTGTATTTCCAGATGTACTGGAGTCATAAATTAAAGAAGTAAATGGACAATCGATGCTTTCTTGTGCCAGCCTATCAATGAACTAAGATGCTTAACTGTGGTGATTCATGCTTCACTGTGCAATGTTAAGTGAATTGCCAAATTTAGGGTCAGCTAGAAATCATCCCCAGGGTGAAATGACACAAATCTTAGTGGTTTCTTCTCCTTCTTCTTCTTCTTTTTTATGAATATGTTCAGGTAGCCACTGTATAGTACATAATTAGTTTTTGATGTAGTATTCAATGATTCATTAGTTAAGTATATGACACCCAGTGTTCATGATTGAAATTGTACATTAAAGTCAAATGAGCATCTTTCATAATGTGAATTTCATGTGACTCCACCCAGAATTAGAAACAAATGAATAGTGATCATCATCAAGTTATCATACCTATGATTTCTGTTAAGTACTAAATAAATAATTAAAAATTATATATACCAGTTTTATAAGTTAAGGATCTAAGTATAAAACAAATAGGAGGAGTTCCTGAAAATACCTTAGTCATTATATCTAACTGTCACAAATTTAGGAAAATTTTTAGATTTGACATTATTAAAATATTCAAGCAGACTAAATGAATAAATAGCATATTTAATTGTGATATGCTACAATTAAACAACTGGAGAAGATTCTTGCATATGAGCCTGTAAAATAAAGATCACTGTCATTTTTATTTATTAATATATCTTATGATAATTGTATGACAGTTAATAAAGAAAATATGAACTATGTACTACTTCAATTATTTATTGTCAGAGAGTACAAAATTGTTACATCATGGCTGGTTTTTTAACCATTTTAACCTTTCTTCATTACAGAATTAAATTAGTTTAAAGCATGATTCTCAAAATGGTGAAAATGTTTCTTACCACTTAGCCATTTGGAATTGTGTTGATCAGTTCTGACTGCATTCCTCTTGGTTAAACTTCGAAAAATAGCAGCATCTGTGCCCATGAAATCTATATACATTCCAGAGAAAAGCTCCTCATCTATGAAAAAGTAAGAAAATGTCAACACAATTTTAAATGTTTTTAAGGTTATTTTAAAAATCAAGGAGAACTCACTTATTAGGTAGCTACCCACATTACAGAGTGTTTATAATTGTTGGTTTCCATTGTCCATTAAATAAAAAAATTGGATTAAACTTAATCTGGTCTCATTATTGCCTGTATGATTACCAAAACAATTTTATTCTACACAGAAATAAAAATTCCTCTGCCTATACTTAATTATACTAAAAACCTAAGTTTATACAGTGTGAATCAAAAATGGCAGAAATAATATATGTATAAATGATAACAAAATGGCTTAATTATTACTTTCTTTTAATAAGTAAAAAATACTGTAAGAGAACACTCAGTTTCTAATTTTGGCAGGAATTAACCAAGTGGGAATTAGGGCTAAGTCATTTAGTACCCTGAATCTCTACCTTCTCATCTGTAAAATACAGGAATTGGCTTATGGTCTCAAAATTTTTTACCACGTATTAAAAATTCCATGATTTCACTAAATAGATTGAAAATATTAGTTTTTATTGTCAAAATATTATTAATGATAAACTTATTTTATCATTAAAAGTATATGTTTTAATTTTTAGTTTTCTATAAGGTAAACAAAGTGTTACTTTTTCAATTGTAATACACAATATATTATTAACATTATGCCAAAAATATAATATTATGTTAATAAGCCACATGTGGTTTAACATATTAAGCCATAAAAACCAGAATGCAGAGATAAGAAAGAAAATACATTTTAAAATTGAATTATCATCAATGGTAAAATCAGATATTTTAATCGGCGTTTGCATAACATTAGACATTGAACTTATTTGTTAAGGTTCATATTAATTTCTAGTAAGGACAGTAAACATTGAATGGGTATGTATGACCCTAGAATAAAAAAAGTAGTTAAATATCTATTTAAAAAAGAATAAAATGTAACAGGTCTGACCCAATGAACCACTGTGCAGTTTTTTTCTTGGACTGATGTTCTAGAATTACTCCCCTGGCTCTCTTCAGATCATGGTCATTTTGGCAGGACTGGAACATTGTGAAGCACTCTAAACTCACTGCTTAGTAATAAGCATTACCAGTTAACCCAGGATAGAATGGAGAATGAAATGTTTTTAATATGTGCTCACCAGGCCATGAACTGGACCCTTACCAGTTAGCAAGTGGGTATGGCAGGCATTGTGTTGCCCAGTTCTGCTTCCTAGTAGGGGTTTGAAACCCATGAGAACAGATTATAGGAAGATAACAAATGTTCATGAAAGCATTTGGAGCAATTTAGCCATCTTTAAAATTCTGTGAACATTTGTGAAGCATCTACACAAGTATTCTGTAGAAACAATAGTTGTTAAATTAAGATAACTTTGTAATTAATTATTTCACATTTTTGTCATACAGGATTACCACCAAAATGGTGGGTTATAAATTCCTGCTATTCAATAGATTGATTAGCACAGCTGTCAATTATCATACCTGTTTCCAAGAAGAAAAGGAAAAAGGACACTCAGAGGATGGTGTGTGGCAGAGAGGGCTGATTCTAATCCTACTGCACACCACTTTATTAGTTATGTCTTAACTATTATAAAAGCCTACCTGTCTAATTGGCTTCATATCCTGTCTTAAATTCTTACTAATTTTATTTTTTTTAAGATTTTATTTATTTGTTTGAGAGGGGGGGGGGAGAGAGAGAGAGAGAGAGAGAGCAGGAGTGCAAGAGCAGGGGGATGGAGAAGCAGACTCCCCACTGAGCAGGGAGCGCAACTCAGGCTAGATCACAGGACACTGGCATCTTGACCTGAGCCAAAGGCAGACACTTAACTGACTGAGCCACCCAGGCACCCCTCTTATTAATTTTAATAGCAAGTTAGGAATAATGAAGCTTCTGCTTTATTTTGTATAAGAAATTATTAATATCACTTTAAAAAAATTTTTGAGTAGGGATTTTTTTTCAGAATGTCTGTGTTGGTTTATGCAAAGATAAACTGTGTCTTTTAACTTTAATCCAAAAATCCTTTGCTTTCCAATTTTAGTTCCACTGAAGAACCTCATGAGGCTCTTGATGAGTTCTTTAAGAGATATCACCTAACTTCTTGCTGTGTTACAACAATGACATGAAAAATAGCAAACAAACAAACAAAAAAAACCACCTAAATTTGAACATTGGCTTCGATACCACAACTATATTATGAAATTTGGAATTCTTCAATTCTCAATTTTTCTTCATACTTTAATATATATAAATACTTTAAACAATCTGTGTTATTTAGTGCCTTGCACTAGAACAGAAATGATCAAGCCCCATATGGCAAAGTGACATGACTACACAAATTTACTCCACAATAGTGGAGACAATATTGGAGATAATTTTAGAGGGGTAATCAGTAGAACAAAGAAAATGACAAATACAAGCCACTAAACTTATTCCTCCTTTTTGTTTCAGTTTTTAAGGTAAGCAAATAGTTTAATGATTCTGCTAGCTTACATTCTAATGTTAATCAAAATATTAAAAGATAAGGGTGCCTGGGTAGCTCAGTCGGTTGACCATCGTACTCTTGATTTCGGCTCAGGTCTGGATCAGGGTGGTGGGGTCAAGCCCCACGTCGGACACTGTGCTCAGTGCAGAGTCTGCTTGTCCCTCTCCTTCTGCTCCTCTGCTCGCTCTCTTTCTCTCTTTCTCTCTCATAAATAAATAAATACATAAATAAATAAATAAATAAATAAATAAATAAAATCTTTAAAAAAAGAATATAAGAATAGAAATTGAAATCTTTTTTTTTTTTTGAAATTAAAGTCTCAAATCCTTGAAAAATGAAAGTCACTAACTAACTTCAATTTTGTAAACAAATCCAATTCTCTAAGGACAAAACTATTAAATGACTTATCACAGTTTAACAGGAAAATTTAAAATGTCCTGTTTTAAACCTTTTTTGTTCTAAACGATATTTGATGACTATTAGTGTTCACAGATCTTTGAAGTTTATTTTCATAGCATTTAACTTGAAATAAATGAAAACTCTATATAGCCAGTATTATATATATATGTATCAGATCATTTCAATAGGTGAATACAGTTTTCTTCCTAATGGAAAGACTTTCCAAGACACTGCTTTTATTAAATAATATTCAGAAGCTTATCTGAAAAGTTTCTGCATCAGACATAACTGAATATCTTGTAATTTCGCTTTCTAATTTTTGGTCCCAATGATATACACATGCATTTTGTTATGCTTTCATTTGAAAGCAATACCATTTTAATCATTTGTAAAGTATTACTAAAATATGAGAAAAAATGGGTATACTTAATACTAGAAAAAAAACTACAGAAAATATTGAAAATTATTTTATAATATATATCATTACGTGTATAAGAACACACACTTTTTTGTAAATGTTTGACTTGCTCTAGAAATGACAGCATCATAGTGAATGAAAAAAAAAATACATGCTTATCACTTAATCATGAATTCTTGCAACCAAGAAACTACAATTTCTCAGCTCACAACTTTCTTTCTGTTACCTCACTCATGGACTATCATTCATGCTACTATCTCGACGGGCATACCATGTCATGAATTTATTTTCTTTAATTTCCTTTTCATTTGGTATTTCCCCCTCTTTCTTTTATTTTCCACTTACTGATCATAACAGACACTGTGTTCACATTGGGGTTGAAGGAGCAGCGTCCTTTTCCGGATTCACACTTGGAGTCAATCACAAAAACTTGGTCCTTTATTATGGAAAAAATACAAATACAGCAAAAGTAAATAACTTTATATTTAGTTAACCCAATTTGTTCTTTAGTAAAACAAAGCATCATCATAAATAATATGCTTTCCGTTTGTTTCCTTATGGCTCCTCAATTTACTTTATTAAGACTTTCTTGGCCTATATGAAGAAAACATCTGGAAATTATAAGCAAACTTCGGCAGGTTAAAGTTCTCATCCTACTACCATCCCCATAAAGCTGATCCAATAAGTTCTTCTCAAATCAATACCAGGAAAAAAAAATTCAATATCAGCAAAAACCACCTGGGAATCAAGGATCATTGTAAACCTGAACTAGATATGTTGAAAATTGTCCAAAAGAAGAAAATTGTCCACAGAGAATAATGTATACAAGGATTATAATATTTCCAAAATAATCAAGACATTTCTAAAATTTGTATTACCAGTTAATTTTGTTATGTAAGCATTATGCTAGATTCAACAAAGTTGAACTCATAATTTAGATAAAAATGTTTTTTACTCATTCATTTATTTATTTGACAAGAATATATTGAGCATTTAATATATGCCACGTACCAACAAAACATTAGGAATACAGTAAATGAGATAGACAAAAATCTTTATCCTCAAGTAATTTATAATATAATGATGGAGAATATAAATATGAAAAAAGAATAAATACAGAAAATGTAGAATATGCTGGATGGTGCTCAGTGTTTAGGAGAAAAATTAAGCAGAAAATGGAACTTGGGAAACCCAGGGATTGGAGGCAATGATTCAATTTGAAATATAATGGTCAGTGTAGCCTAATGGAGAGGGAATATTTTGTTGGTGTATTTACCTTTTTCTTAAATAAAGTTAGCAACAGCTACTACTAAAATTCAAAGACAAAATTTTTCACTTTTGTAGGTTGCATTAGATGATGGAGGATCTTAATCATCAAGCTAAGGTTTTTCAAAATTTTCCTGTATGGAAAATATTTTTGTGTATGGAAATGAAAGGATCAAAACACTGCTTTAAGAAGACTGGGCCTTACCTTGGTGTTTTAAGAAGATTGAGAATGGCAGTTTTAAAATATATATATATTTTTTACAGATTTTATTTATTTATTTGACAGAGAGAGACACAGCGAGAGAGGGAATACAAGCAGGGGGAGTGGGAGAGGGAGAAACAGGCTTCCCGCTGAGCAGGGAGCCCGATGCGGGGTTCAATCCCAGGACCTGGAATCATGACCTGAGCCGAAGGCAGACGCTTAACGACTGAGCCACCCAGGCGCCCCAGAGAATCGCAGTTTTAAAAACAGACATTGGATTGAAGAAATAGATTTGCTTTCAATTGCAATAGTCCAGGAATTAGGTAATAATAATCTGACATGTCAGGATCTCAGAGATCATGGTAAGAGCAGTAAAGATATAAGAAAAGTTGTAAAGTAAAAATCAACAGAGCTTGGCAATCAATTACAAATTAGACGTAGTTAAAAAAGATGAAGAAAATAAAGATGCTGCTGAGCTTTTGACTCTTTAAAGAAAATAAAACTAGTTCATTTTTTTACATTGAATTTGATAAGTTGGAAGGACATCCCTGAGATTTTAGGAAATCATAGAGCTTAAAAAGAATCACAGTCTTCTAGCCTGAAAAGGTCTTACAAAATGATCCTCTTCAATGAATTAACTCTTTAGATGAAGAAAATATAACTTGCCCAAGATCATGTAGCTAAATAATGACAAAAGTAAAATTAGAATTCAGGCTCCTGACTCCTCACTATGTGTTTTCCAAAAAATCAATATTTATACAATGACTAAACTAGGCAAATAATTGAGAAAAACAATAAAATTTGGTAAGGCCAGTTGTGATTGTTTAGCCAGAGACATACATATATTTTACTAAAAATGTGAGAGTTGGCACTGCAGGAAACTGATGAAGTTGCTTAGGTACCTCTTGCTCTCCACTGAACTACTCCTCCATTGTACAGCATCCTTTCTCATTTTTTGAGAAAATGTGTTTCTCAACACAATTCGAGTTGAGATCTTGTCACAAGGAAGACTGTAGTCTACCTGAATAATCACTAATTCAAACACACAGTAACAATTCTCCAATTTCATCTCCTAGGAACCTACTTCATCAGCCTTCTCTCTTCTTGACTTTCTTTGTTAACCTGTTTAGATTCTGTGCTATTTAGTTCCACTAGTTTTTTGCAGAAATATTAAGTTCCTTGAATCTGTGATTTTTTTTTTAAATTAGAAATAGGTTGAATCTGTGATTTTTTTTTTTCACTGAAAGCACAACCCAGAAGGGCATGTCTATCTATACATTCTCCATACTTGTATCCAAACATCTAAGCATTTTGCAGAGGGTGATCCAACAAGGTAAATGCAACGTAATATAGATTTGTGATCAACAACACAAAATGGATCTTCTGTACTGCTTAGTAAACTTTCAAGGACACTCTTATCAGCTGGTTCTTCCATTAATAATTTCAAACCATTGTCACTATAGTCAAATCACCTAACTTGTTCTCAGCTCATATGATTAACAAATGATTGATCATATGATTGCAGAATAAGTGAAGCCTTTAAATGAGACATCTTCAACTTCTCACTACCAAACACATAAATGAATATACACTAATACATTCCACTAGCACATGAGAGGAACTCTTCCTCTTACTTTAAGGTCAACCATTCCACCAATGTTTTGGATCTGATCATATCCAGTCTTCTTAGGCAACTTACACTTTTCATTATCCCCCCCTCTCTTGGATCTTATTACCTGGAACTTTACATCATCATTTATACAACCCATTCAGCTCCTACACATTACTCTCTGAGAATCACATTTCTTTTTTTTTTTTTTTGAGATTTTATTTATTTATCTGAGAGAGAGAATGGGAGACAGAGAGCATGAGAGGGGGGGGATCAGAGGGAGAAGCAGACTCCCCGTTGAGCAGGGAGCCCGATGTGGGACTCGATCCCGGGACTCCTGGATCATGACCTGAGCTGAAGGTAGTTGCTTAACCAACTAAGCCACCCAGGCGCCCGAAGAATCACATTTCTTAAAGAATTACATATACTCATCACCATTTCCTAACTTCTCACTTTCTTCTCAATCCATCTCAATTGGGTATTCAACATCAATTGTTCTATTGAAACCCTTTGTTATATCCTAAAGGCAACCATGCTACACAATTCAGTGTTTATTTTTTAGACTTCATTTTACTTGGATTCTCAATGATATCTGAGATTGTTGCCCATTTCTACCTTTTTTAAAAGCCTTATTTTCAGTCCCAGAATGAACACATTTTTGTCTCTTCCCCTCTACTTGGGAGTTTCTTCTTTCCTGGCTGTTTCTTCTTAGTCATGTTCGAAGGTCCCTTTTCCTCCATCTTGCCATTAAATTAAGAGACCCTCAAGTGTCAACCACAGTCACACTTCTCTTTTCACACTATACCCTCTCTGCATGACTAAACCCATGCATTGCCTGGGTTTCAGTTACTCTTTTTTTTTTTTTTTTAAGATTTTATTTATTTATTTGAAGAGAGAATGAGATAGAGAGAGAGCGCAAGAGGGGGTAGGGTTAGAGGGAGAAGCAGACTCCCCGCCAAGCAGGGAGCCCGATGCGGGACTCGATCCAGGGACTCCAGGATCATGACCTGAGCCGAAGGCAGTCACTTAACCAACTGAGCCACCCAGGCGCCCCTGGGTTTCAGTTACTCTTATAAAACAATGACTCAAACATTTATATAGCCAACCATATATTCAACTGCCTACTTGATATTTCTACTTGGATCTTTCAACAGCAACTCAAACTCAAGAGAACAAAGCCCAGGCTTAAAATTTAAACTCGAACATGATTCTCTTTGTTGTTTCTCACTCAGCTCATGTCAAATATTTAACTGAAAAGGCCAAAAATAAAAAAACAAACAACAGGGGTGCCTGGGTGGCTCAGTCGTTAAGCGTCTGCCTTCGGCTCAGGTCATGGTCCCAGGGTCCTGGGATCGAGCCCCATATCAGGCTCCCTGCTCAGCGGGAAGCCTGTTTCTCCCTCTCCCACTCCCCCCGCTTGTGTTCCCTCTCTCGCTGTGTCTCTCTCTGTCAAATAAATAAAATCTTTAAAACAAACAAACAAACAACAAAAATATCAATATCTGTGTCATTGTAAATTTTCTTTTACATAGCCAAATCCACCATTATCAGCTATACTATTTTATACTTTATGCCTATTTTTCTGTCTTTATTGCCACTCTCTTTCTTTCTTGACCTTTTAAAATAATTTCTTTCTTGGTCTATTACATCCACTCCCTAACTGATCTCACTACAACCCTCTCATTCCCTCTCCACCCTAAATCATTTGCAACATAACACACAAGTGAAAACACATGCCTTTCCATGCCATTTGCTGCTTAAGATCATTACAGTTCCTCCTTTGACACAGGATAAAGACCAACATCTTAAAGGTAGCTTACAAGTTCTGATATAATTTTGTTTCTGCCATTATTCTCATCAAATAAATACATATTTGTAGATTGGATCAGTGAGAGAAACAAGTAGGATCAGAAAGAGAGTAGGTGGTGAAAAATTAGGAAAGAAGGCATAGCAAAATGTCCCACGGTTACAGATGTCAATAAAGGCATTGAAAAATAGAGGGCATGACCAACATGTTATAGATTGATCTAGGAGAAAGGATGCTGATTAGGGGAGTCAATCTGATCCCTGAGGAATCTTGGTCACTAGGAAATAGTTTTAGTTTATGGATGGTAATGAAAGTCAGATCAGAAAGGTTTAATAATTACATGAAAAACAGGAAGATAAAAGCTGAAAATATAGCCTACTAGTCTGAGAAGTTTTGTGGTAAGTAAAAGAGAGAAAAAGAAAAAGAGTTGAAAAAAGTCACAGATCTGAGATAATGATTTTAAGGAAAAGAAACATCCTATTTTAAAACAGGAAAAACAGTAAATAACAGGAGAAAGAAAATGAAGATATTAAACAGAATAATGAAGGTTATTGATCAAAGAACTTTATTGATAAGGAAAATGCACACACAACTTTTCTTCTGACAAAAGGAAAGCTAGGAAAAGGTTCATAAGCAGAAAAGTTTGGTGACTAATGTGCTCAAAAGGCTCGGGGAATAATTCGAATGCCTGTGATATTCTTGGACATTCAAAGGTAAGGTTATCTGCTTGATAACTGAGGGGCTTAAGCAGTATTCAACTGTTGGAACCAATGTATGGAGACATCTGATAAAATCAACCAGAAATGAGATGTAGTACTATTCCAAGAATGTGCAGCAAAATTAACCAATTATAGCTTCTAAATTCATGTTTTATTCATTATTTCAAGTCATTATATCCTTGTGTTGCTTTATCTTTTTTTAGGAACAGAAGACAGAGAATGAAGACAGTGGACAGAAGAGAAGTACCATGGTTAGGAATTGAGGGAGCAAGGATTCATAGGCTCTTTGCATGGGCACCACTGAAATGGTCTGGAAAAGCTCTGACTCAGTCTCACAGAATAATGAAAGACTCATAGGATATAACGAAAGTGTGTGATGTTCCAAATGTTAAGTAGGCTCATAAAATATCCTCTGAGAACCAATGAATTGCTATTTGACAAGCAGATAGAGGGTGGTAGATAGTGTCTCAGAAATAAAACAGAGTAAGTAATGACTGTGCCATCCTAATTTGGTACACTCTCAAACTGGTTTGAAATACAGGAAAAAGGCCCTATCTTAGCACCAGCACATGGTGTTACCAGGGACTACTACCCCTGGTCATTACAAAATACAGCGTTAGTGAGGGGCGCCTGGGTGGCTCAGTCGGTTGGGTGGCTGCCTTCGGCTCAGGTCATGATCCCAGGGTCCTGGGATCGAGCCCCGCGTCCGGCTCCCTGCTCAGCAGGGAGCCTTCTTCTCCCTCTCCCTCTGCCTGCCACTCTGTCTACTTATGCTTTCTCTCTATCTCTCTGTCAAATAAATAAATAAAATCTTAAAAAAAAATACAGCGTTAGTGATTCATAAGAAGGAAAATTCTCTCAAAATACAACTCTCTGTATCATGCGGTCATTTTATGCTCAGGAATCCTTTATCCTAAACTAAAGAAAACAAATATAGTAGATGCTTGAGAGATTATGCATTCTATATTTATGTTTTTATATACTATAGATATATAAAAAATGATGTTATGGTGAAATCCCTTGACTTGAATCGACTACATACAAAGCTTGAAATTCATAATGCTTTTCATACTTAAATTGGCTCTTAAGATGTTCGCATGTTATTTAAAGAGATTAATTAATGGAAATGCTTCCCCTTTGAAATATATCTTTTGAAGTGAGACTAAAGTAGTTCATATTTAGTAAAGTGACTAAATTTTATTCCATGTTGGTTTTCCACAGGAGATTATTTTTTGGACCGACTTTCCAATTAAGTCTCGAAGTACATCGTGGGCCATTTGTACATGGGAAAATGATTTTATTTGAAATCTGTGCTCTGAAAACTGCTATGCTATTGTTGGCCTATACAAGAACTGCACAGCCTTCAGTGGAGTGTCTGACAGATTACAGACGTCTGGGGCAGGAGTTTATTTAATCAATTGATCACAGGCATGTGGTTCTAATGACAAGCTCAATGCCGCCAACTATACTCTTCCAAGAAGCATACCTTTCCTTTTCTTCAAGACTTGTAATATTTCATATCATCTTGAACCACTTGGAAATGCCTCATTTTGGGGTCAACTTATAATTATTCAGCTATTTTTAAATGACTTTTTATTTACCCAACGACATGTGTGTAAAAATTACAGGTCTGAAAAAAATTAATAATAAAGTAATATAAAGAGAATCATTGTTCAATTATATTTGTACTAGAGTACTTTAATCTCTGTTAAAGGAAAATAAACTTAAGAAGGTATGTCAGGGGCGCCTGGGTGGCTCGGTTAAGCGACTGCCTTCGGCTCAGGTCATGATCCTGGAGTCCCTGGATCGAGTCCCGCATCGGACTCCCTGCTCGGCAGGGAGCCTGCTTCTCCCTCTGACCCTCCCCCCTCTCATGTGCTCTCTCTCTCTCATTCTCTCTGTCTCAAATAAATAAATAAAATCTTTAAAAAAAAAAAAAGAAGGTATGTCAGTAGGAATATTTAATCTTTTTTACAGTTCTAATCTCTAACATTGAATTGACATTCTTTAAGAACTGGACATTCTAGATTTAAGTTGCATAAGGAAAACAAAGCAAGATAATTTAGAATAATTAAGTTTTTAAAATGCTTCTATTTAGTAAAACAACATGTTCAATTAAAGGAAGGAGGGAAAATCTCTTTTGGTCTAATGCATACTTTCCTTAGTCACTAATTACAAATTGAGATAAACAGAGTTTTAAATATCATTGGTGAAGTTCAACCAGCCTTTATTTGTCTAGACACATTAGGTATATACTTAGTGTTTAGCAAATGTGTTTGTTCATAGAACCCCAAATCATTTTAACTAATGTAAAAATAAAGCTAAAAAGTCTAGGGTAGACTATAATGTTGGTCTAAAATGAAAGTATGATCCATTAATTTTAGAAAGTTCTTTTCAGCAAAGGCATTTGGCATCCTGCTTTATATATCTTGTACACTTATCTCATAAAAGTTTACCAAATTTGAAAGTTAAATAAGAAATTACTTAAAATAGCTTTAAGAAAGTGAGGGTATACTACAATATTTCTATAATTTGGAGCAAATAGTATCAACACCTTCTTTTCTAAATAATTATAAAATTACACCATTTTTCTTTCCTGCATCTTTTGCAGCTTTTTTATTCAGAAATATATGTATTTAGTTGAAGGCAAAAGCTACACTTTAAGTAACTTGGAGGACAGTAACCAAATGAAATATATTTTGAATTAAAAGGGCTTGAATGGGGGCACCTGGGTGGCTCAGTCGTTAAGCATCCACCTTCGGCTCAGGTCGTGATCCCAGGGTCCTGGGATCGAGCCCCACATCGGGCTCCTGGCTCAGCGGGGAGCCTGCTTCTCCCTCTCCCCCTGCTCATGCTCTCTCTCTCTCTCTCTCTCTCTGTGTGTCTCAAATGAATAAATAAAAAATAAAGAAAAGGGCTTGAACCTTTGATGGATTACAACTTTTTTAGACTCAAATACAGTTTTAAGAAATCTTTGACACTAACACTAAAACTAATAATGAAAAATTGTTACACTTACCTCTGATCTCCTCCCTCGATTCAAATAAGTACACACAGGGCTGAAAGCACCACTCCCACAAACATACAAGTGAGTGCGGTTGAAAGCCTGAATTACACGGACGAAGTTCCCACAGCCATGCTGAAAGAACAAATGAATAAGCAGTTAGTAATACAGTGACTTTTATTGCTATTTCTAAGTAGTACTCTCATACTCTGCTAAATATTTTCCTTCCTGCTCTCCCTTTTTTGTTGTTGTTAGCAGATAACAAGAGAATAACATGGTTTATTCTACTGGTTTACTTCAGGAAGAAGGTAGTTCAACTTGGATGACTAAATTGGTATGTCTCTCTCATTTTTTTTTTCTCTCTCATATTTTAATATTTTATACACTGTGTAAGTTTTTATGTTCTGAAACTTTATGAACTTACTCTATGTCTGAGGAAGTTGAGAAACTGAAAAGTACACCAAAATGTTTCCTCAAATGTTCCTCAAAACGTGGCATGTATGCACACACACGTTATATAAACATATTTTGAATGAAACTGTGCTTATACAATGTCCATATCATCGTTACCACATAATGGCAAACACTACTGGCTTTTACAGTGGGTGAATAAAGCAGATTGTAAACACATGCCAACATTGTGATGCGATCATTATCTCTCTGGCCTCCGTTCCCCTAAAATACTTTCTTCCCCAGTTTTCTTTTCACCTGCTCCTAGTCCCACTATTGGAAAAGTTGTCATTTGTTCACTCAATGAAATGCAAAATATTATTGTAATTATAAGTTGACTCTGACCTTGCAGAAGTATATAAACATGGTCAGCATCAAAGGTAGATCTCTGTGAATTAATCACTGCATGTTGTATATTGCTAGGCTCACTATCCCTTCTTGACTACAAATTAAGCAAGCCTGAGATTCAATGTTGTTTTCTTTAGTAATTTTTCTTCACAAAAAACATCATAAAAATGATTTTAAAGGGGCGCCTGGGTGACTCACCTGGTTACGTGTCTGACTTTGGTTCAGGTCATGATCTCAGGGTCCTGGGATCGAGCCCCACGGTGGGCGCCCTGCTCAGCAGGGAGTCTGCCTGTCCCTCTCCTTCTGCCTTTCCCCCCACTCGAGTTCTCTCCCTCTCCTTCTCTCTCAAATAAATAAAATCTTTAAAAAAATAAAAGATAAATAAAAATGATGTTATAAGGACAAAATTTTTATTTTTTATTTATTTTTATTTATTTATTTGAGAGAGAGAGAATGAGAGAGAGAGCATGAGATAGGGGAGGGTCAGATGGAGAAGCAGACTCCCTGCCGAGCAGGGAGCCCGATGCAGGACTCGATCCCAGGACTCCAGGATCATGACCTGAGCCGAAGGCAGTCACTTAACCAACTGAGCCACCCAGGTGCCCCAGGACAAATTTTTTTATAAATAGATATATTAAAAGGTAACAGTGGTTTTCCCATGGGTAGTCAGACAGCATATATTTCTTTTTTTTTTTTTTTACTCTTTTAAAGTACCATATTACTAATTTTTTATAAGCACATTTATTATTTATATTATTAGTAAAGTAAAAAAAAACAACCAATTCTACTAAGGTAGAAGTTAATTTTTTTTAGCAGTCAAGTTTAATTTTAAGTCAATATTATTTTACATTTTCTCACAATATTCTCCTTTTATATTATTACTTGCCAGCGAACAGATGCTTATTTTTATATGTTGTAATTTTATACATGTTTTTATCATGGATTTTATTATGAAATAATCATTAGCTCTGTTGTCAAAGAAATTAATCCTTACAGACCAGACTATACACTTTGTTTTTATTTTAAGACATCAAGAGTTTTTGTTAAATATATAGTGTCACTGTATCTTGACACCTGTTTATATAGAGGTACCTGGAAATTGACTACATAACTGCAGATGATAATGTGTTTCTCTGTAGAAAAAGAATAGATGAAGTATGGTGTTTATATAATACATCCAGGTTTAGGTTATCGACTTGTGTTTATGTTTTTCACATACAAGTTTAATCATTCTGGGATTCTGTATATTCTATTTTCCCATATAAGACATGAATTCAATTCTATTAATAATAGATTATATGTCGTCTTGAGTTTTGTAGACCGTTTACTGTCATGAATTACTGGTATTGGTAAAAAGAAAGACATCACTAATATGTACTGTATTTCAAATACAGATTATACTTGTTTCATGTATATGTTTCTATCTCTCTCTCTATTTTATATCTACTTATCATGGTCAGTATTTGTTGGGAATTTACCATGCACTAGACTTTGGAATGATCATTTTACATATTTAACCTGTTTTACTTCCCAGGGGGTTTGATTTCTCACTTTTATAGCTCACATTTATTGAATGTACTTACACCATTTGGGCACTTCACATTCATTCAGTTTGGTACAACTCAACTCCTTTTAGAAAAACAGAACTTAGAGCTTTTTTAGTTAATTTGCTTGAAGTCATTGAGCTAGAAACAGGTAAAAGAGATTTTCAAGCACATGTGTGTCTAACATTGAATCTTGTACTTTTAATCACTTTATAATTTGTCACTGGGTGAGAAATCCACAGTGGGTAGAGGAAAGTTTTTACAAGTTATTAATGTTTGCAGAGCTCTTAATCCTTTGATGTTATGTATTTTTAATCCTCAAAGCAATGCTCTAATTAAAGTATTAGTCCCATTTCACTGATGAGGAAACTGAGTCCCAAAGAAGTTAAATGAAGTGCTGGGTCTGGAACCATGGTTACCCTCCACCATCTAGTTTTTCCAAAGAAAGGGGTGAATTCACCATGAAACAGATTCCCAGACTACCTGATAATGCCCAGTGTGCCCCTCCAACCTTCCCCACAGAGAAAAAGACAAAGGAAAAACAAATCAGTTAATTACTGGAAATCATTTTCTAGGTCTTTTCTGTTTCCATAGTTTTTGTCCACATTATTTCTGATTTAGACCACAGCAATCATATCAATGCTATCCAGCAAATATTTACTGAACTCGTTCTATGTAAACACTGTATATGGTGCCAACAACACTGAAATGAATAGATTCAATTTCTCCTTTCAGAGAAAGGAAACCATAATATATGAGGCTGTGTAGATGCTATAATAGAGTTATATTTTTTCAAAAATATGCTACAGGAGGAGAGAAGAGAGAATGAATAATGCTGACCTGGGTGTAAGAGTTTGAAAGGGGGTGTCATTGGAGCTGGAACTTGAAGAATAAGCTAGATACTTTGACAGGCAAAAGCACAAAGAAAGAGCTTTCCGACAGAAAAAAAAGAACATGAACAAAAAAAAATACTGGGGGCATGACAGAGCAGGATTTACTTGGGAAGCAGTGCCTAGAGGGGATAGTGAATTACTGTGTGATGAAACCAGAGAGGCAATTAGAGTTGGTCTGTCATCATGCCACAGTCTTCAGATGGGCAGTAGATGGTGGATTTAAGTGTACAAATCTCAGAGCCAATTGACCTGGGTACAAACTCTAGATTTACCTTTCAGTAGCTGTTTGAACTTGAGACATTTACTTGGCCTCTCTGTGCTTCAATCTTTTTACCTGTAAATGGTGATGATAACATTTGTTGTGAACAATCGTGTGTGGAATCGTGTCTAGCACACAATAAATATGCACAGTGTCAGATATTGGATTCTTCCATATGTATTTTTTATTTCAGTGGTCAGAAAAAGTCTGGTGAAGTGGACAGGGCATTTTTCCTGAACAGAGCTTAGTACAGGTCCTGACCATAGCAGACATCTATGAAAGGTTTGGAGAATGAGCCTTCAGTGAAGTTTAAAACTGTGGATTTTTTTTTTTTTAATTGCTTAGTCCTTTTTTAAAACTGCTTCCTGGTACAATGCTAAATGAAAAATCATGCTGTTAACATTATGCAGAATATAATACCATTTTATTTATATTCCTATAAATTTCAAACAATAAAGTGCTGCAAAAATATACACCGAATTTTTAAGTGATTACTTTGAGTAGTGGAATTTATTTTATTTACTTAATAGTAATATACCACTTACCATGTGCTATGTACTGTACTAAGCTCTCATCAAATATTAACTCATTAATCCTCACAACAACCCAATAAGGTACGTACTATGAGAATGCCCATTATGCAGACAAGGAAACTGAAGCACAGAGAGGTTAAGTCTCTAGGGTGAAAGAGCTCAGAAGATATTGTTTTCTGTTGCTTTTTACATGCTCTTCTAGGTCTTCAAAGATTTCTGTATTGAACATGTATTTGTTATGTAATTTTTAACATAGATGTTTTTGAAAATATGTCCTGGAACACAGATGCATAAGGCTTTAAAAATATTGACTCTTCATGGCCCAGACTATGCAATGGGGAAAAAAGTCCCTCTTATTCTTTTCTTCTTGGCCTACACTTCTTTGGTGTGAGCAATAAATCAAGGTATTTTGATAAATATATTTCTAAAGAAAATATATTTTCCAGTAGTTTGGGATCCTTTGGTCACATAAATAGGGAAACTGATATTCCTCAATTAATAAAGTTTGACATTGTGTGCATGTAATGCACATATGTCTAAATATATGTAATCCTGCTTAATTTTCCAACGATCTCTTACAGTATTTACTTAGTGCGTTCATTATGCCCTATCTAATTGGATATGTTTGACAGCATATGTGCTACTGTGTAAGCTCAATTTATTTAGAGTATGAATAAAATATTAACATTTAGACATAAATGGAGCATGGAGGAATGTGAATACATAGGGACAGAGAGGGAAATGGGAGGTGGGTTACAGTCTCTTTAGTGAGGCAGAAAATTAGCTATATTCCCACCATGATAATGTATTTTCTTTATAAACATTACCTTATTACAATAGATATATGATTACTGGGATCAAATTTTAGTTTATCTTGAATTATTTTCTAATAAGTGTTATTTTCTCTAATTAAAATTTGGTACATTAAAAAAATCTAAAGGAATAAGAGATGCTTGAGTCCATGCTGTATATTTTCTTTCAGTTGCTACAGCAGTATGGATTTTAATTGTCACTAGCTTATGTTTTGCTTAAGTAGATGATTAATATAATATTTAACATCAAAATATTTTAATTTAATCAAAATGAAATTCTAAAATATGTGCAAAATTAATTTACTAAAAATACTATTAATTTAAAGGCATCAATAAACTCACCATCCACCGCGTCCTACCCCCAACTTCCGACGATTACTTGGAACAGATTCCCATGCTTGGTTTGAATTTTTTCAGATCTTGTTTAACTTGATATGGATCTGAGCACAGAGAATAACGACACTACCCAGTATTTCCAATCAGTAAGGGGAGACTTATAGTTACAAACACAGTACAACATGTGCCCGTGTTTCCAGTGTACACAGAGGGACAGCCAGCCTAGCCCCAGGTGGGCAGATGAGACTTTACAGAGAAGTGACATCTGCACTGTTACTTGAGAAGGTAAGTAGGTGACTCCCAGGTTAAAAAGATGGGAAGATGATTGAATAAGAAGGGAGTCACATGTACTTGGGGTCAAAGGCTGAAAGAGGAAAAGGGTATAACTTATTTCAATTTCAGTATCATTGAAATAAAATAAAGAAAAAGATTAACATAGACCTAATGTAGTTGCCAACAAATCTATCAAAACTTTCTTAAATATCCCAGCTGCAGCGTGTTTTTCTTTGTCTTTTGTGGGTATCCTTAGCATTTACCGAATTCTTCCTAGTGAGATGGCATGTTTTATCAGATAAGACAGAGAGTGGGCCCCCTCCCACTTGCTAGCAGGGCAGCTGTGGTAAGTTCCTCACTCTTAGTGATTGTTTTTTATCTTAAAAATGTGAATGGTGACAATACTGTCCATCTTGTAGCGCTATTTGAGGATTAAAAGACTTAGTACGGTGCCTGGCCCATTCCATTAAATGTTGGTTATTACTATTTGGTAGTTACTGCATATGTCTCATCATCTCTAGTATCTTGTAAAGACTCTTAAAGATAGAGACTCCATCTTCTTCACTTTTGGTTCCTTCATAATAGGTAACTGATTTGCACAAATTAAAATTCCAGTGTTTTTAAATAAAATATTGAGTATTAGATATTTCTTCTAACAGAATTAAGAGATGATTAACTATTTAATTTCATTAAAGCATGTAATAAAAATATGTTGTTCCGTAGAATTTCTAAAGACTATTTTGCCTTCTTTTCCTACCACTGGTCTTTTTCTTGTGGCCTAATTAAAGGACACTTCTCTCTAAGTACTTCTTCACATGTACGAAATGAGCTGGATTGTCAAACATTCTCTTCTCTTGCATAGACAGAACATGTATTTGAAAGAGTTAGTTTGATTATTTCCCAGGACCCAACAATGTTGGCCATATTAGAACAGAACCCTCCACCAGTTACTTCTGTTATGTATACTAACTGGCTACATAGCAGAATTTAAAGATATCCATGAATGATATTACAGCATGATAAAACTATGGGAAAATGTAAGCATGTATTAAAGATTTCATCTAATGACTCTTAATTATAAGAAAGCAAATGACAGAGCATTTCTATTTTGCCAAAGGGAGAAAGACATCAAATTACTTGGCTAAGATTCTTCAGAAAATCAACACCAATCTTTGAAAAGAGAATGTGCAATGGTATCTAAATCCTACATATTCTGTCTGTGATGCTTCATATGAATGGGAAATGAAAATCTTTTGAACAAAGAGGACAACTAAATCCAGTAATTACAGCCACAGGATATTATTGTGGCAAAAGGCAAGACATGGTAGGATACACATCAGCGGGCCAAATCTCTACATTAGAGAATGAAAGAAAACAATCAAATTCATGCACAATTATTGAAATAATAGCTTCATTGGACAAAAAAAAGACTTCTCCACAACATTATACTTTCTACTATTTGTTCCCTAGAAGACAAGCATAATGTATTCTTTTGAGTGTTTCTTACACATTTTTCTGGATTTTTTCCTATATACTACGGCCCAGCAGATCCCATGGGGAGCAAATATGCCTCTGCAAGCTCCTTCTGCCCATTTGAAAATTTCTCTTAAAAGGTGAATTCTAAAACTGAAAACATGAGACCCAGAACTGAGTCACTCCTGGTGACCTCTCAACAACACCCTCCAATGAGACCCAGAGTCTTCCATGGCCCTGTCTCACACCAGACCTTTTCAGAACCTCATACCTGGATGGTTAAGAGTCAATGAAAATGAAAGTTTAATTTCCACACTTCCTCTTTTCACAAGGATCATTCTTTTCCTTGAACCACCGTGATGAATCTCTGAGACCCTCACTATCAAAGCTCAGTGCATAGCCTTGGACCCTGAAGACAGCATTTCTTACCTCTACACTTACAATGAGTGCTTAGTCAACATTTTTTTTTTTAATTTTATTTATTTATTTGAGAGAATGAGATAGAGAGAGAGCATGAGAGGGGGGAAGGTCAGAGGGAGAAGCAGACTCCCCGCTGAGCAGGGAGCCTGATGTGGGACTCGATCCTGGGACTCCAGGATCATGACCTGAGCCGAAGGCAGTCGCTTAACCAACTGAGCCACCCAGGCGCCCTTAGTCAACATTTTTTACACGAAGTCGAAGTTGTTATTTCTTATGACCTCAGAGCTGATTGTGTGTATGTGTGTGTACAAATACTAGTTTTTCTACCCAGCCACCATATTTCAACTTCATACCTGCATAAGCACATACTTCCATGCTCATTTGATCAATGTTCTTGGACTTCTCCAGCAAGATAATAAAGTTGAGGAAAGTCAGACTGTCTATTTTAGTATACATTATGTCTGTAACAATAAACACTATGCCAGACACATAATAGGGGCTCAATCTGTATTGGTGGAATGAATGACTGAAAAAGTAAATAAATCCATAAAAAAAAACCTTCTTTACCAAATCATTTGTGTAAGAATGGGTAATTCTGATATACGGTTCCATTATATTTTTTGCATTTTGAGACAAGAAGGTAAAATGATATCCATGCTTCATTATAAAATTAAATAACGTGTACATAAAAGACCGGGTCCATGTATTTGTTTTATAATATTCGAGAATAATTGAATGTGTCAGTTTCAGCAAGTTGTTTGCAGAAATCCATATAGATTTCTTTCTTAACTCTTTATATGGAATTCTGCCTAAAGATATACAATTTGTACAAATGTTGCACACTGAACATTTATTGATATTCATGTCTGTCTTGATTTTTGTTTCCATGGTTATTTTTAACTAACAAAGATACCAGTAATCATTGGTGATTTAAGCCTCTGGAATGTGCTGGCTCACCAGTACCCTTTTGCCGAGATCTTTCTTTGGAAAAGCCCACATGGTATCTGGGAGCTTCTCCAGACACTTGCATTATCATTATTTCAGTGGCCTGCTGAGAATTCTGCAGGTTGGATCCAGTGGAACAGGGGTTATTACTGAAATCCATCACGAAATGTGTCAGAATGCAATAATGAAAGCAAGGCAAGAAATTTTTACCCAGTCAGGAATTCCTAAGTTACAGTGTTTAAGAGTTCCAATTTCTTTGCATTTACATTTTTTACCATGTGTCCAGCCGAAGATTTAAAATACCAACACCCTTTGTCTCACTCTTGGCTGCACTCGAAGTACATGGATTCAAAGACTAAATATTTAAGTTTTGGAGTTTTTTTAGGCACTCACTGTGGGATCTTTGCCAGCCATCTTGCACTCTTCGACTTTGATTGCAGATGCCGGCCAGAAAACCTGCTCAGAAAGGAAAATAAAGGTTGCATAATCTCACTTTTACATATGAAACTCAGTGCTCTTCATTTACTTTATGCTAACACATTTCTTTAAGGCATTTCTATATTTATATTTCAAGAGTTTTCTTTCAGTTTATAAACTTAAATTTATAAACTTAAATTCATAAAAATTTTATTATTTTATTCTAATAATTGTTTTTATTTCTCCCATCAATTTTTCCTTTAACAAAAGTCTTTTAATAACATGTGCCCATTTCCTAATGACATAGTATTAAAATAAGGTCATTCATGTGTACAATAAAATGTATATTTCCCTCCTTTTCTACTATATTTTTCTCAACTGCTTACATCACAATGAATTTACATTTATATTACTATTTTGGTTTAATATTGTTTTTGGTAAACCACAGAGCCAGGCTGGTAGATTTACTTAAAACAGGCCCCTAGGTACTTCAACAGCTAAAATAACTTGGATTGAATCCAAGAGATTCCCTCTCTCAAATACTCAGCTAGTGTTCTAAGTCACTGTAGCCTTGGGTCAAGTCTGACACTGATGATTATTTTTTTTAATTGTCAGCCATTGACCCTTGTTAAAATAATAAATTCAGAATTCTCCTTGTTATATTAAACTTATAATTTACTTTTACTTCTTTACTCCAATGAAGATCAATTTATGTCCTTCTTGTGAAATAGAAGATAAATATAGGTCATACCTGTTCACAGAACAGTGCACTTAACTGTTCCTTTTAGGCCTTCTTGGATTACATACAGATGACAAGGTAGATTTTCCTTTAGTCTGATCATTTTTTTTCAGGCTATACTGTATGCTTCTTTCTGTCTGTCTATCTCTCTGTATACACACACACACACACACACACACTCGTATGCAAACACATACACAGGAAGTATTTTCTCATTTAGTTTCAGATTTTGAAGTGTTAAAATCTATGAAGCCAGACAGTGAGAACTGAATTGATTATATTTTCAGTCCATGAGGTAAGTATGAACTTCCAATTATTTATTGACATGTGGCCTGTATTTTCTATAGTTCTAATGGAATACACAATATTTTCATTATATTTGAAATGTTTAAAGGAAAAGGAACCTAACAAAGTCAACATGGCCCTCATAGAAATGACAAACTTACACTCAAAGGTTCTTGACTTATATTGTTAATATTCAAGGAAAGAATGTGATCTTTGCTGCCCACATATATCCGGTCCTGATCTTCATCCATTAATAATATCCTGTAGTCTAAAGGGTGGTGGGACAGGCTGAAGTATTCAGAGGTCTTGGTTTCTCGAAGCTCTGAAATAGTGAACAGCACAGTAAAAATAGGGGATTTTGGTTCCATGATTCTATTATTTTAATGAAAACTATTTTATAGAAATATTTACCAAAAAAGTTAAGATATATTTTCCTTCCTACAATAATAAATTAATTTTAAAAGAGAATTATGGATAGACATTGGGGAGGGTATGTGCTATGGTGAGCGCTGTGAATTGTATGAAACTGTTGAATCACAGACCTGTACCTCTGAAACAAATAATACATTATATGTTAAAAAAAAAGAAGAAGAAGAAGAAGATAGCAGGAAGGGAAAAATGAAGGGGGGGAAATCAGAGGGGGAGATGAACCATGAGAGACTATGGACTCTGAGAAACAAACTGATGGTTCTAGAGGGGAGGGAGGTGGGGGGATGGGTTAGCCTGGTGATGGGTATTAAAGAGGGCACGTACTGCATGGAGCACTGGGTGTTATACGCAAACAATGAATCATGGATCACTACATCAAACACTAATGATGTAATGTATGGTGACTAACATAACATAATAAAATAAAATAAATAAAATAGAATTATGCTCGTGGTTATTTTTATTTATTGCCTCTATACTGAAGTAAAACATAAATCAATAAATGCAACGTTAAGTTTATGATACTATTTTATTGAAAAATTATTCACATTTTGTAAGAATCTCAACTCAGTTTTATCACTGGCTATCATCAGCTCAAAACTAAAATAGATCAGCCAAAAAAATACAGCAAAATATAGCAAATGAGCAGATTGAACAACAACAACAACAAAAAACAAAAGTAATGACAGTGTGATGTCTTCTTAGCTTCTCTTCTATTTTATGGTTGTAATCAATACATTTATCATTTTAGGACTGGTATTTTCTACTTTAAATATTTACCTTACTTTCTCAACATAATTCTAACTAGTTTGATGTCTTTTTCTAGAAATTACTTGAAAAAAAATCTACTCTTTGCCCATTATACCTCATTCAGAAGGCTATGTTGTTTATTTATTTTTTTTTAAAGATTTTATTTATTTATTTGAGACAGAGAGAATGAGAGAGAGAGCACATGAGAGGGGGGAGGGTCAGAGGGAGAAGCAGGCTCCCTGCCGAGCAGGGAGCCCGATGTGGGACTCGATCCCGGGACTCCAGGATCATGACCTGAGCCGAAGGCAGTCGCTTAACCAACTGAGCCACCCAGGCGCCCTGGAAGGCTATGTTGTTTAAATGACAGTCTACCTATGTATATATGAAAAAGTAAACCATAAATATTCAGATGACCTGAATGTTTAGATTTTCAGTATCTCAATGATCACTGACTCATGCTCACTTAACTTCTACATTATGTGTAAAATTTGTGCCTGTATAGCTGAACTCTGAAGACAACGAATGCACCATGACAATTAAAAAAATCAATAATCAGTATAGCAAATTCAACTTTCTTTCCAGCCAAAATGCTCCTTTGTACAATTTACACCTTTCCCATTCAAATGGTTCAGTATTTCTTTGTTCTTGAGATTATGTTCTTAAGAGAGTGACAAACTGTACAAAGGAGTTTGCTTTCATAACTTACTGTTTCAATGATGAAATATTTCTAAATTTTAGATGTTGAATCACAAATACACTTCTAGAAATTCTCATAGGCTGTGGTGTGACTTAAACCAAAACCTGAAATGATAAGAATTCTTATAGAAAGCCATGAACTATATTCTGTGAACTCTTGGGCCATATCCCATATGTAAAGATAGAGAAGTCACAAATTTAACCTATTTCCTGGGCATATCAGTTCAGAATGTTTGCCCTTATATTCTTCAAGCAGTTCTATATCTAGCCAAGAATCTGAAAATGTCATGGGAGTAGCACAGTGATTATGAAGCCTGGCTGTGGTACCAAACTTCCTGTGACATCGAACAAGTTACATAACCGCATTGGGCTTTAATTTTCTCATTTGCAAAAAACAATATCACCTCTACCAAGAGTTCCCATGGACATCAATTGAATTAATACATGTAAATATTAGAAATGAATGACAGAAAAAGTGTACAATAAATTCTAATAATTATTAGTTAGTATTAGTATAGTATTATCAAATTTGAATTACTATCAAAAAGATATTGAATTAGATAAATAGATACACATTTTTCTTTTTTTCCCCCCTTTTCTTTTAAGGAGCTAGATTCCTAAAATTACTAACACATGATCATAAAACATAGCCTGTGATATTTTGCCCATACAATGACAGTAAAGTGTAGGATTTTTTTATGTGGAACTTATAAAAATACCTCAGTGGGGCGCCTGGGTGGCTCAGTCGTTAAGCGTCTGCCTTCTGCTCAGGTCATTATCCCAGGGTCCTGGAATCGAGCCCCGCATCGGGCTCCCTGCTCTGTGGAAGCCTGCTCCTCCCTCTCCACTCCCCCTGCTTGTGTTCCCTCTCTCGCTGTCTCTCTCTGACAAATAAATAAATAACATCTTTAAAAAAATAAAAATAAATAAAAATAAAATGACCTCAGAAGAGTCTTGAGAAGTCAATCATGAGAGAAGACAAGAACAAAAGACACTGAAAGATGATTTTATTATTATTTTTTAAAGATTTTATTTATTCATTCGAGACACAGAGATACAGAGAGAGAGAGAGAGAGCATGAGCGGGGGGAGAGGCAGAGGGAGGGGGAGAGGCAGAGGGAGAGGGAGAAGCAGGCTCCCCGCTGAGCCAGGAGCCCGATGTGGGACTTGATCCCAGGAAGTTGGGATCATAACCTGAGCCAAAGGCAGACGCCCAACCATCTGAGCCACCCAGGCACCCCTGAAAGATGATTTTAAACAAGAGACTAGATGACAGATCTTGAACTCGGAGATTTGAGATGCAGAGTGCTGTGTGGCGTGCTAATCTAGCTCTAAGTCACTGAGCCTCAGTAGGCATCATAGACAGAGAGGTGATGTGGTTGGCAGCAGTAGTACCACCGGCCCAGAAACTGGAACTGCTTCTTTCATGAGGAAAGCAAGACAGGGTAGAGGGGCGTCATTCAGAAAAAAAAGTCAGCCCCTGCCAGACCAGAGGTTATTGCTGAAATAGGGGGAAAAAATATCCAAGAGCTCAGAACATGAGAGAGAATACAGAATCCAACAAATGTCACTCAGAGTTTGCAAAGATAAAGGCTGCCTTGATTTTGCCTAAAATTTACATAACGCTTGCTTTTCATCATATGGAGGAGACTCATGGTTGTATAATTTCTCTATAAAAACATCAGGAGAAGGATATAGCTTGGGGTGAGGAATAGATGTTCAACATATACCTCTTCAATAAATAACTCTCAGTGAAATACATGGATTATAGAAGTAAAATGTGACTGAGTTCATGGCCTCTGGGGCCCAACCACTGGAGTCTGAATCCAAGCTCCGCCATTTCGTTTCTATATGTTCTTGGCAGGTACATTTATCCCTCTGCACTCTAGTGTCCTCATGTGTAAGATCAGAATAATAATAATAGTGCCTACCTCACAGGGGTGTTGTGAGGTTTAAATTGTTGATATATATCAAGTACTTAAAAGAGTGCCTGTCCCATAGTGACATGGGTTACATTATTATGACTTGGGAAAAGACATCAAGCTTCAGCCAGCAAGGTAAGAATAATTCCTTACACATGGAGGAAACATAGAGGACAAGACTGCCTGGTTTTTATGTATTCATGTATTTAATACTTCATTTTTTTTACATGTAGAATGTACTCAAAGTATTTGAACAGGAGAGTGAAATGATAAAATAAGTCATTTTTAAGGAAAATAATTTGTTTGAGTGGCAGGATAATTTTAAAGTATGTGAGAATGGAAAACTAAGAGATGAGGATATTCCAGATATAATGTTGATAACGATGCTGATATGCTAAAAGTGGAAAGGAAGAGTTGATGTGCAGAATGCTTAAAAGAAGGATTTGGGATTGACTTTATATGAAGCTGGTCTGAGGGTAAAAGGAAGCTGTAAACTAAGAAAAGGAGAAATGAACATGCCCTTACTAGTTTTGGGGGATTTGAAAAGGAAATTTCTTTGGTAGAGAGATTGCTTGAATGTTGACAGATTAAATTCAAATTAAAGCAGTTATATCCCACAAACATGTAAAATTAGAATAGCAATTTGCCATTAGAAATATCAAATCAGCAAGTAGAGTTTTTCCTGTTCTTCTCAGGGGTTATGTGAGTCTCTGAGAGTCGACAGCTCTGAGGAAGCCCTGAGAAGCTCTGAGGGGAGTAAATCTAAAGTGAAAAGCAAAACATAGAGATGCACTGATTGCTTCATCCAAAAAGAGCAGCTCTGTAACTGAAACTGAAAGCAAATCATGATGTATAGGCAACAGTGTGGTATTGGGGTGGGAGTACACAATCCGAGTCAGACAGTTCTGAATTGAAATCCTAGCTTCATCACTTACTGAGAATATTATTTTAAGAAAGCTACCACACTTTGCCCAGTTTTGATTTCCTCATCTATAAATCGGTTATATTAATACCCTCAAGGGATGTTGCACCAACACACAGCAGAGGATCAGGGTGTGCTCGTTTGAGCAGGAGACATTATTGACCTTCCATCTAACAGAACTTTCCTTGTCTTCCCTGTAGGCAGAGCTGGTCTATATAGAACATAGTCGTCCCACCTCACCCCTAGCCAGGGAGTGGTTTAAATGGGACATGTGATGAGTTCTGGTCAATGAGATTTAAAGGGAAGCCTTCTGCAGGGGTACTGGAAGAGATTTCTTCCGTCTTCAAGACTGGCACAAGAAAAGAGGTGATTTCGTTTTCTGCCTCTGGACATTTGTACGTGAGGGATATGATACGTGCCTCAGTTGCTAGCTGAGAATGGCTTACCAAGCCGACTGCTAGCTGAGAATGGCAAGCAAAATTTAGAAAAAAAACCTGGCTGAAGAAATGATTTAATCTCTGAACTCACCCTGGAACGGCTCACACTGGACTACTTCTGTTATATAAAATTTAAAAAAACAACAACATGCATTTTTTTTTTAGACACATTGAGGTTTGCATTTCCTGTTGTTGAAACCCTTCCTAGGGGCACCTGGGTGGCTCAGGAGGTTGAGCTTCTGCCTTCAGCTCAGGTCATGATCCTGGGGTCCTGGGATGGAGCCCCGTGTAGGGCTCTCTGCTCAGTGGGGAGCCTGCTTCTCCCTCTCCCTCTGCTCCCCCCAGCTTGTGTGCCTTCTCTCTCTCTCAAATAAATAAATAAAATCTTAAAAAAAAGAAAAGAAAAAGAAACCCTTCCTAACTGCCACATCTTCCAAGTATTCATAGCCCCTACCTGTCACCTTCTCATTCTTTCTATCATGGTTTGTTTCGTTCCAGTATTTTTTCAAATAATCATTTTTTCTTTTTCCCTTCTCTTCCTAATCTATACTGAAATAAAACCAAGAGTGTGATCTTAGCCAGGAAAACAGCCTCAACCAAATTTTACTTGCAAGTAACAAACAATGGCAGTTTTCCTCTTTATCTGTTTCATTAGAAAATAATCAATCTCTTGCATTAATTCAAATACCAGAGGGAGCAATAACCGCATTAGCTGAAGACCTTTCTGGTCCAAGGATTTTATCTATTTTTCTGAGTCATAAAGCTATCTTCAAATTTAATTACCTGCCGCCCATCGACAGTTGACAGCTGTTAACCAAGGAAGATTTACTTAGGAAGTGCCCTGTTAGAAACCTAGAAGCCAAGGTTATTTTGTTTAAACGCTATTTAAGTTGCTGTTAGTTAGCCATAATTGAACTCTGGAGCTTGGGAAAAAACAAAACAAAACAAACTTTCTTTTAGCATAAAGAGATGAGTTCAAAGGATTGAGGATTTTTATCTATAAAAAGAATGACTAAAGAATCCATCATTTTGGTTTAATGTAGATCCAACATAAGTCAAATGAATGAGTCAATGATTTGGTCACAGTGAGAGAAAATGACTGATTTAATGATTTGGCTAGTGAGAGAAGGAAATCACAATTACTGGTCTTTCATCTAAACAAGTCAAAGAAAACACCGTCTTTTTATTTCTTTATCTTAACAATGATGTCATCGTTTTTATACGTGTTGGAGGTACCACTTGTGCTGTTTCTCAGAACATGTTCAACTGATTGAGAAGGAACCTTGGCTGAGAGTATGTAGTATTAGAAAATGCAGTGCCCCACAAAGGGCAGTGTAGGTCTCTAAGTCCCTGGGAAAATCTCCTGGGAAACAGTATTAAAAAAAAAAAAAAAATTGCATGCTTCTATCCTGAAATCTGCATTATTGTAGAGTTCTATGATGGAAAATTACTGTAGTGCCTTCCATGCCAATGCTCCCTGAGGGAAAATTTGCAGCACAATATGCTTACCTGAAATTCATGTATTGACATGGATTTTCCTTTGTAATAGAAACTACTGTGGGCCTTGAGAATTTAACCAAGGTTGGGAGAACAATACATTCTCCCCAAATATAAACTCTAGCGATAGAAGCTTCTGTGTTCACTTGAATATAGTCAATATATTGCTGTAGCAATTACAACATAATTTAATATACAGTAATATATGGTCTATAAACACTCTATCTCTAACCACGTAAGAACTAACGTTTGTTCTCTGTTGAACTAGTCGGAGATCTTAACATTTCTGTGGTGACTAAGTCAATAAAAACTCATTCGTGTGCTCAGAAATGTGATCTTGGTGGAGGAGGGTAGAGAGTTTTTCTCTTTCACGAACAATATATAGCTGTTAAACTATTAAGTAGGGGGACTCATTCACTCAGAACACTACATTATCTTTGGCCTTTTATAAATGACAAGTAGAAGATTAATTGAGTGAAAATCAATTCCCAGCATCTCTCTATTAGAAGCATTCGCTATGGTTACTTATTAATTATATTTAAAGTTCATGATGTATTATTAACTTACGTATTCGATACATATATATTGAGTCCTTACCACAGCCGACTAGACACTGCTCAAATACCAGGACACAAATATGAAGATCCCAGGCCCTCACAACAATTCCAAATCTTATCTTACATTCTGTTATTCTGTTTGGCTAGCCCAGCGTGACCTTCTCAACATAAACCCTAGCTCTCCCCCAGGCAGAATGCGCATCTATAGATTTCAAAGTAAATCCTTAGGATATCTTTTACTTCAGAGATATTGCCACTGACAGGATAATTTCCTCTCCAGAATGTCTTATCTCAGAAGAATTTTAAGTAGAGTGGGCTTAAATGACCCATCCTCTCCCTGAGGCTCACTATTTTGAAACTGGGTTAGAAACTGAACTTCACCTGTCCCCTTAGGACAAACAGGCAGATAAAGACAAGAGCAGTCAAACTTCACCAGAATGAAAAGATAGCTCCTAATTCTTACAGCAAAGAGAGGTCAGAAGGCATATTGTTAAAACCATATTTGCTTTAAAATAATAGCCCCAAATAGCCACCACTTGTGGGCTTACCAGTAGGAGTAATGGTTCTAGGTGCTTTATAAACTTATTTCATTTAATTGGCATTCAAAGCCTTTGTGTTAGGCCTCAATGTTATTCCTGTTCCACACATAATGAAACTAAAATTCACAGAATTTGAGCCATCTAACCAAGGTCACACAGTAATGAGTAAAAGAGGCTAGAGCCAGGATTCAAGGCAAGGTGAGTTCCTTAATCCATGAATTCAACTGAATGCCCTCTTGTTTTTCAAATCAGACAGACTTTAGCACTATTTGTTGGTCTTCTAACATGTTCGTCCTGCACATGAGTCTGTGCAATATTAAATGTAGTCTAAGGAATGCCTCTGCCCCTCAAATTGTCTTTGTTAGTTTGAGGAGCATGTCACGGAGTGAGGGGGAGGGGTGACCACACTCCAAACAACTTGAGAATGATCAAAAATTCTCAGGGATGCCGTTCTTACTAAACCATCATACCAAGTCCGAGAAAGGCTACTATGAAAGTGAGGTAAGAGTCAAACATAATTTCACGTAAAGGTAAAAAGTTCTACTTTTCTGTGTTTTTTGATGGATGGGCATAATTAGCTAAGTAGAGGCAAAATGCCAAGTGGATGAGAGACGGAATAAGGGAAACAGTGAGCCTGGCCATGGAAGGGTAACAGTGAATACAGACTATCTCCCAGGAATTGTGTCAGAGGGAAAATTAGCCAATATACAGAAGCCTTTAAGAAGGATGGTTCTCATTCTAGTTTGCCTAAGATGGTCCAGCTTGTGGCTGTTTTCCCAGAAAAATTATCTATAGTGTCGCTTCTGTACTCTGAAAGGATTTGTGGTTTGGATGTTAAATTATATGGTCACTCCACTTTTAAGCCCCTTTTTCTTGTTTGACATGGCTTTCCATTACTTTTAGAACAACATCTAATATTCTTTGTGTCCTTACCATGATCTGGTTCAAGATTACCTCACTAAAAATCTCAATCATCACTTTTTGCCTATTTTCTTTTTGTTCTCACCCTTCTGACCCTTCTTTTCACATTTCCAAACATGCCTTCCTCCTTTCTGCCTCAGGGCCTTTGTAAATGTTCTTCCTCCTGCTGACAGGATTCCTCCTGCCGTTTTCTAACCCCCACTCATAACTCAAAGCAGTAGTTTCGACGTAACTTAAATTGGATGCTTCATAAAGGCTTCCTTGATCCTCTAGATGAGGTCACGTCTCAGGTCTGTTGATATTTGCTCAATTTCCCTTTGTGGTTTTCTCTTAAAGACTGCCTGGAAGATCACTTGGAATGTTCTAAAATACCATGGTGGAGGGTGGGGGACTACATTCTATGACTTGCTAAGACCCTCTCTGTCTTCTGTAGAGTATTACAGCTGAAATTGCCTCTGAATACAAGACAAAGTTCTTTGTCCATTCACAATCTACCCTTTATCTTGCTATATTGAGTCTTAGAATCTTTTAATCTTGATGAACTAAAAATTATGAGAATGAGGGGTGCCCAGGTGGCTCAATCGGTTAAGTGTCCAACTCTTAATTTCAGCTCAGGTCATAATCTCAGGGTCATGAGATTGAGGCCGCATCAGGCTCCATGCTGAGCATGGAGCCTGCTTGAGAATCTCTCTCTCTCCCTCCCCCTCTACCCTTCCACCCTTCCCTCCCCTGCTTGTACATGCTGTCTCTGAAAAAAAAAAAAAAAAAAAAATCTCTCTCAAAAAAAAAAAGATTCTCTCTCCCTCTCCCTCTGCTTCTCCCCTAACTCGTGCTCTCTCTCTAAAAAAAGAAAAACAAAAACAGAAAAAATTATGAGCATGAGCCAATAAAATGAGAAAAAATGCTATCAAATTTCAAAAATTCAGGCTTACATGATTATAATTTTTTCCTATTAAAAGGTAAGGTATATGGATGGGAAGAGGGGGGATCATTTTTGGAATTAGCCAACTGGGGCTGAAGTTCTAGCCTCACCATTTGTTGATACAGCATTTGATTTACCCCCTTTCTCCCAATCACTCCCTTCTACCCGCCCCAAACTTGAGTCTTGTATCTACAAAATAAAAGGAAGAATGAGATTATTTATAAATGAGAATGATCTCCAATGTTCCCTGCAGCAATAAAAATGTCCATGAAAATAATTCCTTTTCCACTGTTTACAAGTATTACCTACTGTTGTAGAATATCTGTAAAGCTAATGTAATCTTTCACATTACTATAAATCTCACAGGAAGAAAGGGTATGTTTAAAAACTATCTTAGAAATATGACCACAGAAATACAACTGTGTCTTTTCTGGAAAAAAGGAAGCTAAACCAAAACCTAAGGTATACCTTTCCCCTCCCTAAAGCATAATCGATTTGTGTTGTGTAGTTCAATCAACTGGAGAATTACAAACTCTGACTGACCTCCCTTCTTCTAAGCTCACTTGGGAGACATGAAAGCACACTTCAAGGATGTTAGGTGTCAATCTCTGGCTCCTTGTATGGGAAGTGGTGGCTAGATTCTATCTCAGGGTGAAGAATATACAATTGGGAAATCACTAAGATGTCTTGAGAGTCTCTGAACTGGAAGTAACTTCTGGAAAGTAGCACCAAATCTGAATCTATTGTTAGGCTGTAGAGGACAGCATGGATGAGCTGAGCCATCATTATCATCACTGGTGTTCCTACTGTCAGGAAGGCCTCAGTTTCAGAGTGTCCACTTGAGAGGTAAACAAGGGAGATAACTTGTGGAGGAGGAAACACTTCATCTGACACCTCCTTTCTAGAACTCTTGACACTTCTGGAAAAGCTGCCCTGGGCAAGGTATTCAAAATCATCAGTCCAAGGTAGAAACCTAACAACAGAAAGCCAAAACCAAAACAAAACAAAAAACAACTAAGGGGGATATAATAACAATTGGAGAATGGTGTAAATTAGTATGTCTCCACCAAATATAATATTACGCTTTCATTACAATTATTTATGTAGAGATTTGAAGATATGAAAAACATTTCTCATGCTACTAGGTTTCATTTTTTTTTTTTTTTTTTATTCATGAGAGACAGAGTGAGAGAGAAAGGCAGAGGGAGAAGCAGGCTCCCAAGGAGCAGGGAGCCCGATGCGGGACTCGATCCCAGGACCCTGAGATCATGACCTGAGCCGAAGGCAGACGCTTAACCATCTGAGCCACCCAGGCACCCTGCTACTAGGTTTCAAAAGTAGGCTATATTCAATATAAAAACTGTTAAAAATTATTCACAGAAAATAAGAGTAAGAGGAACTATTTTATGGAAAGTCTTTCGGTGGTGAGATATAGAAATTTAAAGACAAGAAGACAATCCCTCAAACCAACATGTGTACAACGGGCAGGAGGATAGGGGAGATTCCATGTGCTGGGTGAGGTCTCTTGTCACTTCTCACCCTCACAAAGTTCTGTAACTTTCACGCCACAGTTCTCTATGACACAAAGCTTACCTTTCATATCATACAGTAGGCTCTACACAAAATTAAAATATTCCTTGTGGTGTATATTTATTCAGTCATCCAACAGATAGTATATAAGCTAGGGCTAGGTCAAAAGATAAACATTCTTGGTTGCTCTCCTCAAAAGTGGATGGTGCAGAATGGAGGGACACAAACAACTGCAGCACAAGAAGATGACTCAGGGGGTGCCTGTGCGGCGCAGTCGGTTAAGCGTGGGTCTCTGGGTTTCCGCTCAGGTCATGATCTCAGGGTCGTGACATTGAACCACCCGCCCCAGCCGAGGGCTCTGCATTCAGCATGGAGTCTGCTTGAGATTCTCTCTCCCTCTCCCTGCCCCTCCCCCTTTTACGCTCTCTCACTCTCTCTCTCTAAAATAAAGAAATCTTAAAAAAAAAAGGAAAGAAAGAAAGAAAGAAAGAAAGAAAGAAAGAAAGAAAGAAAGAAAGAAAGAAAGAACGAACGAACGAACTCAGGAAATTAAGGGAGAACTGAAGGAAGGTTAAGGCTTCCTGGAAATAACAAGGAAATCTTAAACAGAAGGAAATGCTTGACCTTATGTCTTCATTCAACAAATATTAGTTGAGCCACTTTGTCTATTAAACTAATAATCACAGTGATAAATGCCAACATTTACCAAACGCCAACAAAGTGTGGTAAAGACAGGATCAGTGTTTAAGGCGAGGGCAGCTGCTTTACATCAGGAGTCAGAAAAAGCCTCTGCAGCCAAGTGTCACATAAGCCGTGACCTGAGGAATAAATATGGGTTAATAAAGAAACATTTTCCAGGGAGTGGAAAGAACTTAAATAGAAACCCTGAGATGGGAGATTCAAGGATAATGAGAAGTTTCTGCAGTTGATAAAGAGGAGGATTTGAGCAGGCTTTGTCAAGCAGAAGTAAGGAGTCAACCAACGTGCAAGAAAGCAAACTTCTTGGATGTCACACAAGCAACAGGCAACGATGCAAACTCCTCGTGTATCAAACCAAAGTGGTTGATTTTTCCAAAGTTGCTGAAGTTGCCAGTGGAAAAAAAAATCTGAGGAAGTGCAGGCCATGATCACTTACAAGTTTGTTAGTTAAATTCTGCTACTAAAGAGTTCTCAAGAGCAAGATTATTTTATGATACAATATTGAGTAAAGCAGAATAAAATTATTTGCATAACTAAAAGATGTCCGCATAGAAATACATATGCATAGACAAAAGTCTTGGAAAATACTCCACTTGTTAACATTCTTCTTCATGATGTGCTCAATAAAGAGTAAGAGTCTGATAGTACTGACAGCTCAATTTAACCTTGTGTCACTTTAAAGAATTATAATTACTCTTTAATCAAGAGCCAGGCAGTGCAAACTTTCTCTACAGAGCTTTATGATTTAAATATATTTTCTTACAGGAGTCTGGATGCACTGCACCTAACTAAATGCTGAACTACACAAAGAAAGAAATACCAGTTATCAGTAACTGGAAAACTGCTGTATATTGCCAAAATTTTTTGATCTCTAGATTCTTTCAGCATGGACCACCCACAACTTTTAGTAAGACAGACACAGACAGACAATTTGGATTTTAATAACCCAGCACCCCCACCAACCAAAATTCTTGAACTCTGTTTTCACTTGACACATTCTTAAACCCATTTTCATTTGCACACAGAAAAATATCATAAAATTGTATACAATCAACTCTCACATCCAAAGAACCGGGCTTCATGAACAAAGTAATACAGAGATGTTTTCCTAAAGAGACAGCTATTTTATCTAAACATTATTTAATTCAGTGTGACTCATTGTTTAGCCAAGTTACTGCATTTGGCTTCCAAACAAAGAAACAAGTTGGAGAAATGTAGAGGACAGTAGAGACATGTTCATTTCACTTTAAACACATTCGTCAGTCATTCAGTGCAGAAGCCTCCTTTTCTCCTTTCTTCTTGTATCTCTCTCCCCTGACATTGTCTAAAATACAAGGTCAGTGACTCTCAGTGCTCAGCTTTTGGAGAGGAGAGATTTAAAGGGAGTTCTTGGGAGTGTGCCCCTACATAGTAATAGAGCTCCCCTTTGATTCTTTTCAAGAGAAACACAAAGGATCACACCGCACTTCCTGCAGTTTTGAAAAGCCTAAGACTCATCATGTATACAATGGCTTGCATATACAATGAATAAGCAACACATTTCTTTTTTCTTCGTCCTAGACCTGGAAACCATTTGCTTCCAAATTTCACATGATGGTATTTGAGATGGAGTGGGTGCGGCATCATTCAATCTTTCAAAAGAGAAGATCACTGTTGCGCTTTTCTGTTTTTGCTCTGGAAACAAGATATTTATCATTCCTGGAGGCACTTCAAGGAGAATAGCAGAATATGGACTCAGAGTGTATGTACTTTACAAAATGCTATTGCCTCCACGAGGTAAGCATTAGCCAAGACTGTCTCTTTAATTTTCAGGGTACAAGTAAAATCTTTTTGTGGAAATAAGGCACACTTAAAAGAGGAACTGACAAGCTTATGGGAAACCAAAAGTTTGACCTGAGTATTAACAGCTCACGGTCATCTTTTTAACGTGGAGGGAAGTTTCATTCCACTGATTTATGGCCAGTTTTTTTCAAAAAGTAAAACATATTTTACTAGACAAAACGACAGGTGCAGATAGTTGGGATGGTGTTATTTGAGGGATTTCACATTACACAGTTCAAGTGACTTAGCAAGAGTAAGTCAAACAAGCCACTTTATGCCCTAAAACCAGAAGAGTGGATATGTAGGTTTCTAGTTAGGCATTTGCCTTGGGTTTTTCTTCATCAAAGAGATGTACAGGTTGTATATCTATAATTTTAAAGCTTTGCAAGTTTTATTACTCATAAATAATGAATGTAAGAATAACCAAGACTGCCTTTTAACATCCAAGTGGAAAATTACTTCAAGTTAGTACAATTCAAGTCCAAAATCATATTAACCTAACACACAGAGATAATTAAAATGAAACTCTTTTTTTCGTTTTGTTTTTCTGTTTTTTGGGGTTTTTTTTTAACCTAATTCATTTCCTGGAATAAAGTCTGATGTTTAAAGACAGAGAGATCTATGCTCAAATCTTGGCACTGCATCTGACTAGCTATGGGGCTTTGGGCAAGTTATTTAAATTACTGGTACCTAAGTACTCCCACCTGAATGATGGAAGGAATACCTATCTCATGGGACAATTATGCTAATAGAAAGAGAAAATGTGTGAAGCACCTCAAGCATAGTAGCTCTCACTATGGTCCCCATGCCAAGATGAAAGTTTCAGTTTTAAACAGGATATTTGTACACTGTCTTAGCTTTAGGCCGTTAGTCTGCAATTGGTTTTCTGAATTAATCCTGCTAAATAAAGTCTGTGAATTAATGTCTAATTTATACTGAAGTATAATTTGTGTACCAATTAAAAAGTTAGGATGTTTCCAAGTTCTAGCAAAAATAATTCTCAAATTCCATCACAAAAGCAAATGATTTTTTAAAAATACAACTTTTCTTCATCTTTTTTCAGTTTGCCTCTCTTAAGTTACCACTCATGCTACCTTCCACCTATTGAGAATATATGAAGCACCTATCAATTTACTAAAAAAGTTTACACTATCTTATTTAATCTTCACAGCTATCCTACTAACTAGGTCCTACTGTTTTCTGCATTAATATATGAAAAAATTGTGGATGAATCTTGGGTAACTTTCCCTAGTTTTGGATACAAGTCTGTGTGACCCACAGTCCATGGTCCCTAGCCCTTCATGGAAGATGAGAACACACTCAGCTGGAGGACTTGGTCTCCTTCATTTTTCTCTGGGTATGTATCTTTTAATATACAAAGAAGAGATGTGTAAATTGCTTATTAAAAATAAAAATCCATAGGAATAAAAATAGTTCCTTCCAGAAATACTTATTCAGAGAGTCTTCTCAGATCTCTCTGTTGAACACATGGAATTTGTGGTAGTACCAGGGTGACTGCCAAGGAGATTAATCAAGATCTTCCCAAGGTTGCCTCCTTCTTACAATTCAGATTTTAACTGGCCCCTAGTCCAAGGGATATCTGTGCTCGCTTTACCTAAAGAATGCCCTCCCAGGGGCGCCTGGGTGGCTCAGTTGGTTAAGTGTCTGATTTTGGCTCAGGTCATGGTCTCAGGGTCCTGGGATTGAGCCCCACAGTGGGTTCCCCACTTAGTGGAGAGTCTGCCTCTCCCTCTGCACCTTCCCCTGCTCTCTCTCTCTCTCCCTCTCTCTCTTTCTCAAATAAATAAATAAATAAATCTTAAAAAAAAAAAGAATGTCCCTCCATATTATTCTCTATGTTGTAGTTCTATTCTATTGTAGCCCTATTCTATTATCTTCAAGTGCTTAAAATTTTTTCTGGCCTTAAGTCTCAGATTTATTTTAAATATTATGCTGTTTGGGATAGAATTAATATCAATATTAGAGTCTATGCATTACATGTGAATTTTTGACAACGACTTTTTAAAATATCATCTCACAAAGAACTCAAGATCTTCCAAAAGATGAAATTGTTTTTTTCACAAAGATTTGTGTGAAGATTAGAGATAATTTATACTTTGGCCCAATTTTCCTCTTTCCACAAAGAATTTGGAGAGTCTCAAAAATGCATGACATGGAAACATCTGTGCAGAAAAGCTTTCTCCCCAGTTTTTGGTACAGAATATCTCTAACTGATATATAAATAAGATCCAAAAATTCATGAGCAAGCTAATTATTTGAGATTCAAAACTAATTTTTCCTTTAATAGCTACATTTGTGGTGAGCATAGCATAACATATAGGTTGTCAAGTCACTATGTTGTACATCTGAAACTAACATTGTAAATCATTGTGTATCAACTATACTTCAATAAAAAATATGAAGATAAAAAAAACCATTGTTATAAGTGGGACTGAAGTCCACAGTTCTCCCTTGCAAAAAAGCCTATCTAATTATCATGTTAATATTACTAATAATGATATCGAAGCAAATATATGTCAATATTATTTTCTAAGATTTTACATAAATGATCATTTATCTTCATTACAGTCCTAAAAGGTGTGTAGTGATCCGGTGTGTGGTCAGGGTGTCAGGTTAAATACCTTCCTTGCCACATCGTGTGTCATCTAGCAAAATTACTTAATTCTTTGGAGCCTAAGTTTACTTATCTGTAAATTGGGGATGATGAAATCATATATCTAATGGGTTTGTTAGGATAAATTAATATATTAAAGTAGTTAGAACAGTTACAGGCACATTATATTGCTCATAATATAGTAGCTGCTATCATTTTCTTATTTTCAGGGAATAGCAATATCCTCCAGGAAAGTCAGACATCTTTCTTTCTCCAGGTGACACAATGAAAAATGACCAATGGGAGAAATCTGAAACTAGGTCTTTCTGTCCCTAGAGCCACTGTCCTTTCCAACTCACCATACCATCTTTCTACAGTGTCAGGGCACCACCCTTTGAACTCTACCTGACCCCCAATGGACCAGGTCTTTTTAAGGAAATGCATGCAAAGTGCTAATTGAGCACATCACTGCAATAATTTTCAAGATATATAATATATATAATATAGCCATCATGAAAATACCACTCTAAATCTCTGTATTTGTTTTGTAAAAACATCTTTCTCTTTGTCAAAGAATCTCATTCCGTACATGCTTAAGGAGCAGAACTCACCAAATGAAATCAGAAATTCAACGACAGATCAGCGAGAAATTGTTCTTGTTGAGTCTTGAGTAGGAGCTCCTGAACCCTGCCTGTCCAACCTCTCCCACTTCACTGTTTACAAAGCACAGATGTACTACTCAACTTTTTACTCCCAGTCCACAAGAGGTTTCTGCATCGCAACTGTTCCCTCACATAAACTGAAAACTACTGTAAGGCAAAAACTGTCAGGAAGTTTAAAAATGGGAAACAAAAAGTAATCATCCCTGTAGGTTCTAAATATTGGACACCATCCTTTACAGCATCTTTAACTTTTTTAAACATATGCTTCCTGAGTCGTCTTAGTTGGACATCACTAAACCAACTGCTGTTGCAAATAGCATAAAAATTAAAAAATAAATCATGTCTCCTACTAACTTACAGTCTTCAAGAGGAGATACAGTATGTTCATAGTAATATAATACAAGGCAGTAGAAAATAACTGTTTTTAAAGACAGGCACAGAATGACACAGGAATCTATCATCCAACCTATAAACCAGGATATCATTCTCCATTTCTCCCTCACAGCCAATCAATCAGTTGCCGAGTGTTGCTGATTTATCTCTAAAATGTCTCGAATCTGTCCTTTCTTTTCCATCCCAATTATCACTCTTTAATTCTATACACTTGTCATGTCATCTCTGACTGGATAATTGCATGAAATAGATAATTTCTCCTCCTGTCGTTAGTCTTATCCTTTGTTCAAATATTTACTTAACATTGGGAAAACACGGGCACTATGAGGGATTCTGTGTTCTGGGTGCTAGGGATACAAAGACTGTGACCCTAACCTACAAATCAAGTGGAATTCTCACATCAGCTTCATGTTTCTACCTGAGTTAACTATCATCCAAAAGCTAAATGTGACCACGTCTTTTACACACACAGCACTTCTGTCCCACTTTAAGTCTATTCAGAGACTTCCTATTTCCTAATCTGATTGTTCTGAGCTTGTTAGAAGCTGTGGGGCACTTTAAGAATCTAGCAAATCTTAGGGCCTTTCTTTTTCTCAAAAATTTCATATGTGATTATAGTCATAAAATGTTGCACACAACTTCAGGATGTCATTGATACCTTGGAATTCATTCAAATATCCCTCCATTTTCAGTGAGGAGGGTCCATGCACCCAGGCTATAAATGTCCCATAAAAAGGGAAAATTCCATGTCTACAAGTTTGCTGAGCAAGGCTTCTCATGATTTAACCTTTCTTACTTCCTCAGCTCTAACACCTGGTATTTCCTCCTTGATCTTTTTGTTTCTGCAGTTGAGCTACCTGTAATGTCTGACAAAAACATTTTACTACCTCATGCTTCTCAGCTATGTTCATATTAGTCTTCTTTGTCTTATCTGCCTGGCTAACTTTTCCATGTTTTTAAGGCTTAACTAATCATATAATTTCTATAAAGTCTTTCCCAATTCTCACTTTCTCCTGTGAGAAATGAGAATAATGACTTACCTTTATTGGTAACATATGATTTTACTGGCACTGAGATGTGTTTTAATTACCTATATTTAATCCCTGCACCATGAGATTTATATATTGTA
This sequence comes from Mirounga angustirostris, assembly GCF_029215605.1. NCBI lineage: Eukaryota > Metazoa > Chordata > Mammalia > Carnivora > Phocidae > Mirounga > Mirounga angustirostris. Next base: position 81,552,451 of record NW_026991720.1, on the reverse strand, counting down.
CTCCATGCCTTATAAAGAAACTACTGTTAGAGGAGTTAAATATGGGCTGATCCACTGTAGCTATGGAGTGGTAGAGTCAGGACTGGAATCCAGAATCCAGGGAAGCTTGACTCTGAAGTTCTTCCCATTGTAACACTTTGAGTACACATCCATTCTTACACATATTAGACCTAACCAGACTCATTTGTCCCACAAATCTAGGCATTCTTTAAAATTTTTATTATTTCTTTTAGAAACTTCCAGAATGCCTTAAAGAGGTGGGAAAACTGTACCAATTCAATGAAAATTCTTTGAAATGATCTGTAAAAGTCCTTAAATTCTCAACCCAATTTGGGAGAGGGGAGGGAGAAGAGAAGAGAAAGGATTATTTGTCCCAGCAGGTGGTGTTGCCCGACTTAAATTAGTATTTGTCATTTACCAGTGAGGGAATTTGAGGAGAAAGTGCTTTAGACTAATCCTTTTCAAATGAGGACAAGTGTTTTTGTTTGTTTCTTTAAAAAAAATTTCTTTAATATGTAATAAAAGTGAATTTCTAGGCAAATGAAAATTAACAACAACTCTGCCATACAAAATAAAAGCCCAGATGTCTTCACATTAGATCCAGTAGACATTATTCTGTCAAATGGCTGTACTATGATTTCCTGTATTTACCACGGTCTGGCCTGGTAACAACTGCTGGCATTCTCTGCCAGTTATGGAGGACCACACTTGAATAGCGCTGGTACGAACAAGTTTGTTTTGTTTTGTCTTTTCCTTTTCTAAAAGTAGTAAGAGCAAATTCACTTGGCATTCTCATTTTGCCTGTCCAACAATTAGGACAAACAATGAATGAGTCAATGCAATTCATCAACATGGCTCCCAGTACTGAGCAATATACACAGGGCTCACTGAGGCAGCAGGCCTCAGACCTACTCTTGCTACTAACAGCCAAGTGGCATTGTGGAAGGCTGCTACTAGAATGAGAATCAGTAGCAGACAAACCATCATCATGTTCTTATAACCAGCTTTTTACTCTTACGCATACCATCTAACTCAGCCTCAGTTTTGCATAGAAGAGTTGAACCAAATAATAAGGTCCTTTCTAGCATTGGTCTTTTCCAACTTTTAGACTTTCTAAAACTACCCTTAACCTCTACCCCAACATAAACTGAGTTCTTTCTAATTTTATCTATAATATGCTTTTTCTTCTTTCCCGCTATTATTTCCACCACTACACATGCAACTAATCCCAGTGTCTAAGAAGCAGTTACAAAATTTCTGAACACTGCTCCAACATGTGCACTTAACTAAATTTCAATTTGTATATTTCTAGTTTCCTCGGATTTAATAATGAGAATAAAAACATAACTAAATTTTGGGAAAATAAAAAAACATTTCTTCCTTTTTTTTTTTTTTTTTTAATGAGAGAGAGAGTAAGAGAGAGAGGGAACACAAGCAGAGGGAGCAGTGGGCAGAGGGAGAAGCAGACTCCCTGGAGGGGCTCAATCCCAGAACCCAGGGATCATGACCTGAGCTGAAGGCAGACGCTTAGCTGGCTAAGCCACCCAGGCATCCCAAAAAACCATTTCAAGTAATATTTTGGATTTTGACTAGAACTATACCCCCTGTTTAGTCTCATAACTTAACTTGAAGCTCTAATTCTTGCCCTTAGGAAGTCATATTTTCTCTCTCTCTTTTTTTTTTAGGAAGTTATACATTCTCTTGATTAAAATCCTCCATCTATAAAGAGATCCCTTTCCCTGTCTAGTACACACTTGTGCATAAAGTCAAGCAATTTAAAAATTATTATATATTACGTGATAACTTTACTACCTTCATGTCTCCATAGCCTGGACATAGACTAGCATTCAAGGTCAGGTCATGGGTCACTGTCAAATGTTTCTTCTCTTATTAAAAAAAAAAAAAAAAGATAGCCTCCATTAGATAAGTCCAAAACAACTTCTTAGTCCCAACCTTTTTAGTTTTTGATGTTTCATTCATCAAAGGATTTCTACTCTCTCTATTCCTCTGGTAAGTATATTTAGAAAACAGGCAAAATACTCCAAATCCCCAATTTTTTTTTCAAATCAAGCTTCTTTCTTATCAATCTTTTCTTTATCTTATTTTAATTTATCATTTCTTTCTTACATATCATTTCTGCAGCCTATGTAGTTTGTAGAATGCAGTCATTTTCATCGCATGTTTTCCTTTTATTTTTTAATCTATGATGGATCTATTCATGATGATTTTGTTGTAGAATCTAGATCAAGGAATTCTTTTTCTGACTCTGGAATCCCTCTTGAAACTGAAGACAATCTCTTGCAGAAGAGATGATAAGATCACTCATAAGCCCACTTCAGCACCCTACACTTACTATGTTTTATAGCAACACACGTTTCTTAATCTAAAAAGTTTTACTGCCTCTTTAACCCAGCACTTGAATGTTATCCAAAACATCATCTTGCAGATAAGTTTCCAAATTTAGCCTTAAGAATGTCCATCTAATTCCACCATGAGGAGATAATTGCTTAATCTCCTATAGTTACTATTCTCCATGAAAAATAATACAAGAATGTTGATTTAGCCTTTATTTTATATCATTTATAAACAGCTTTTCCACCTAAAATTTCACACCAGAGAAATAGCAAGCCTAAGTTTTACTAAAGGTGGCAATTAAAGAACTTCTGATGCTTTTGCTGAATAGACACATACAAAGAAAAATTACTATTGTTGAAAAAATGCTTTTCTCTGATTTTAAAGCCTTAATATATTTTTTAAATTTATAGACTATATGTTACTTTTATCAAGGTCTCTACTCCCATGTATAATAAAAAATTATACGCATGAAAATACATTTTCTTAAATGTATTTTCAGAATATAGTGGATAATAATGTGCCTTTTCATAATAGTTTTGCAAAGAGAAAGAAAATAAACCCTATAGATGAGGGTACAGAGTAATAGATACTCTCAACTTCAATTGGTACAAATATAAATTTGTATACTGTTTCTGAAAGGCTGGTCAATTATAGATTGAAAAGTTAGACAACAATTCCCTTACAGGATAATATGAGAGACTATCTTTATGGCCTTGGAATAGGTAGATTTGTTAAATAGGGCAAACAAGTATAAACCAAAAGAAAAGAATAATGAATTGGAATACATTAAAGTTGGAATCTCCATTTATGCAACAACAAGTCTGCTATGGAAGAATATTTGTAAACTCTTATAACCTATATAAGGCTGATATCTGGACTATATAAAGAACTCCTGAAAATCAGTAAGAAAAATATAACCTAAAACAAAATGCGCAATGTCTTGAAATAATTGCCCTAGAAGATATCCAAGTGAATAACAAACATTTGAAAAAGTATCCAAAATCATTAGTCATGCAGAGAATAGAAATTCTATAAAATATAATGACATACCACTGTTTGTCATTAGCTAAATCTTTTGTTTTAATAAAAAAAAAGTTTTAAAGACAGTAATTTCCAAGATTTGGCAAGGATATAGAACAAATGGAATTTCCATCTACTTCTGAAAGGAATGTAACTTCGTAATAACTACTTTGGAAAATAATTTGGCTCTATCTGCTCCATCTGAACATATGCATACTATATGACCCAGCAATTCAATTCTTAGGTATGTGCCAAAAGACATGTACGTATACGAATGTTCACAGCAGCTTTATTCAAGATAGCCCCAAACTGGAAAAGACATAATTGTCTACGAACAGGAAAATGCATAAACACTCTATTTTCCCAAAAGGGGTAGTACTCAGCAATAAAAAAACCTAACTACTTATACTCATAACAGTGTCAATGAATCTCTCAAACAAAATATTAAGCAAAACACGTTAGACAAAAATAAAATACACAATCCCATTTATAAAAAGTTTAAATTAATCAGGCAAAATGGCGCTATGGTGTTAGCAGTTGGGACAGTGGTCACATTTGGGGAGAATGGAGAGGCACAAAAGAGGACACAGAGATTTTTCAATCTCAGTGAAGTATGGTTGCTTGGTGCTAACTCATATGATAACTCATTTATACAGAAGATTTTTGCACTTTTTCGGTACTTATGTTTGATTTGTGGAAAATTGCATTGTAAAAAAGAAGACGCATTTAAATCTATGCATGCATAGTTTCTGAATCAGGCTGTGTTAGTTTTTGAGTCGCTATAGCAAATTACTATGGGCTTTATGGTTTAGGACAACAGAACTGTATCCTCTCAGTTCTGGAGGCCAGAAATCCACCATCAGTATCACCAGGCTGACAGGGAGCTGTTGGCAGGACACACTCCCTCTGGATGCTCTGGAAGAGAATTGTTCTTTGTCTCTTTCAGGTTCTGGGGCTACTGACATTCCTTGGCTTTGAAACCTCCTCCCTTCAGTCTCTCCCTCTGTGATCACATTGCCTTCTCTTCCTCTTCTGTTTCAAATTTCTCTGTCACTGTCTTATATGCAAATTTGTGGTTGAACTTAAAGCACACCTGGAAAATCCAGGATAATCTCCAGATCTTAAGAGTTTAAATTGATCCATACCAGTGAAGTCGATTTAGCCATATTAAGTAACATTCACAGGTTCCGGGGATTAGGATGTGGCTGTCTTTCATGGAGCCACTATCTGCCTATCATACGTAATGTCATTGATAGTACTCACGAAGCTAGCAGGGAGGGAGAACTGCATGTTTATGGATAATGGTACCAAAACATGTAAAGAACAGGGAGTCACAGCCCAAAATGGCCACAGAGGATGCCAATAAAGAAAAAAAATATCGAATATAACCCAGTACGAGTAAAAACAAATAAAAATGTGCCTAAAATGGGGTACATTATTATGCAAGAGAATTATCAATTTTAGCTGTCCTTACACATCAAAAATCGCACAGTGACAATCTTCATTTCAGCATGATAAAAACATGATTGAAAGGCGAAAATCACAAGCGACTTTTGTTCGTTGGGGTTTTTTTCCCCCCACACTTTAGCAACCCTCTGCCATCTCTAAATGCCTGTGCTTATTCCTCTTCTGCAGTTACTCAGGCTGCTGACGCAAACACACTGACAGCATGCTGCTGGGGGCCAAGCGTTTCGCCATCACTCTGGCACTACACCAAGACTCAGGCACAGTTTCTTGGAAGCAGAAGAACCGGTTCATTCCATTCCCTAGTCAGGCCCCTGAGAGCAATCCTGTGGAGAGTCCAGAAACAATCCTATGTGTACTCCTGCATCATTGTTGTAGTATTGTTCCACGTGCAGCCTAATCCCTGATCTTCTCAATGTCACTGGTTTGAAATGCATGTGTATCCCCTTGGAACAGTAGCTGGTGTCACTTGTTAGTCACGAAGCTCTTCAAAAGAAAAAGATATTCTTTTCTGTCATCACTTTCAAAGGGAAATAATTTCACTGTCTCACTCTCCACAATGAAAACTCAGGTTATTATGTGATTTTCAAAAATGGTTTTTCTCTAACTGATAGAGTACGATTACAAATTAGGTATCAAGATGATCCAGAAAAGAAGATTATGTGTTTTAAGTGAGGTTACTGAGGTTATTCTTATAATTTTGGAAAATCATCTGTTCCACCAAAAAATGCTGTCAAAGAAGATGACAGAAAGCCTTTCCAAGGATTCCCATCTTTTTTCTTTGTTTGAAGTGAACTTTAGAGCAGACTCCACGTGAACTTGCACAAGAAGGCAGCTAATGAGTCTACATGGAGAGAGGAGATGTACTCTACTTGATCATGCTTTGGAACAATATTCCCTGCCATCCACTTGGAGAGTTTTAAGGGATCACCACAGGTATCTCCCACTAGAAAGATCACAGCCTAGAGCTGGACCCACTGCTGGGCCAGAAAGGAACCTCTTAGTTGTTGGATCCTGGGTGAGACCAAGATTTGGGGTAGGGCTGAGGTGACCAAGGTAGAAAAGAGTCACCTGGGGTTTTTCAATATTTTAATAGCAGTACAGGCATATTGATACTTATCAGCTGAATATCAGGTCTGCATCCATTGTATTCATGGGTGGCCATTTGTACTCTTTTACACCTTTATGGAGAGGATATTTACCCAACAATTAAATCCAGTTACATTATGGCTAATATATAACCTACTATTTGCCTGAAATAATAGCTGCTTGAAAGACGGAGACTAACTTCCATATATGTTTTCTACCAATAACATTATTTCCTGATTTTGTATTTCATTATTCTAGTGATTTAAAATTATTAAAATGTGAACCCACTGATAGAACAAATTGTTTTGATATTTAGGTCAAGAAAAGACACAACCAGATCTTTTGAAAATAGGTATTTTCAGAGTGTTGAGGGTGCCATGTTCCTCCATTTTCTCTTCTGTTACTATATAAGGGCATGTGCAGCTCTTTTGGATTTCCCCTGTCAATTCTGTTTCTTTATATTGGGATTAAAATTGATAAGAAATATAATAAGCTTGTATTAATAAGAAACATTTCTCTAAGTGCTTCACATAATTCTGGATCAGCTCATTTAATCTTCACAGTAGCTGTATAAGAAAAGACACTCTACAATTTATCATTTAAAATGGAACTTTTTTTAAAGATTTTACTTACTTATTTGAGAGAGAAAGAGAGAGAGAAAGGGAGAGAGACAGCACCAGCGGGGGTGGGGAGGGATGGAGGGAGAGGGAGAAACAAGCTCCCCACTGAACACGGAGCCTGACATGGGGCTGGATCTCTGGACCCCGGAATCATGACCTGGAGACCCTAAAATGGAATGTTTTTTGAATGTGAAAGGGGAAACTAGTAATAATTACTTCAGGACAACCGGTATAAATGGGGGCTGTCCTTGGCAAACTAAGAGGGATGGCTACCCTAGGTATGAGAACTATCTTTATCCTTATACGGGTGAGGAACCTGTGGTACAGATGTTTCAAACACATGCCCACGGTACACCTGGGTGGCTCAGTTGGTTAGGTGATCAACTCTTGGTTTTGGCTCAGGTCATGATCTTGGGGTGGTGAGATTAAACCCTGCATTGGGCTCCATGCTCAGTGAGGAGTCTGCTTGCAATTCTCTCTCCCTTCCCCTCTGCCCCTCCTGTTCCTGCTCACTCTCTCAAATAAATAATCTTTTAAAAAAATCCAAAAACAACAACAACAAAAACACGTGCCCACATTCACAGCATCTATGAAGTGACAGAATCAGGACTGACCCCCTGAGCAGTCTCACAGAGTCCTTGACCTTAGTCACAAGCCTGGACAACTGCACTAGAATCCACAGACGTAAACTCAAGGTAACTAAGGGCAATAAAAGGAGATTATCCTGTTAACATTTTACCTTCATTGATATTCGGTTGTTAACACCAGTTTGAGCTGGGGAGATTACTTGTTTTGCTGGTGTTTAGATTTCAATTCACCATGAAGTTCTTTAAAAAAATAAACTTCCCTCACTCAGGTTGTTTTAGCTAGACTTGGCATGTATTTAAGCAATCCCATCATCATGTGTTTATATAAAACATAAGTGTGTATGAATTTATTACTTGCTTCTTAAAAAGAGGTTGTGTGTGAGCAGATATCTGGATTAAATATATTCAGATAATATGGTTTAAATAGTTTTTCATAAATTAATAAAAGAATTCTTAATTACTGTTACCAATTTTTTTTTAATGACACCCAAAATGTTCCATTTTAATCCTGTTACCAATTTTTTTAAAGTTTTAAAACTGTTATTATTTCTTGAAGGGCTCTCTATGAATATAAGGTAAAAATTCACTGTTCTTCCAATTTCATAAAGGAGCCAGATAACAATGGATTTGATAGATAATCTGAATTTCAAAAGTGACCCCTTGAGACTGCACATTAAGCTCTTCTGTGTTGTCTCCTATGTGGAACGGACCAAGTGTGTCTGCTTGTGATGCACAGTAAAACATCAACACTCAAACACAAAAAATACCCATGAACATGAATTCATGGTGAGCTAACATTATGATAACCTGGAAGGAACAAGGATTAGCAAAAGCAGGGAGAGGTTGGCACTGCCCTGCGGCACAGCATTCAAAGCAACGGTGACACCCCCACAAGAGACTGGCAAAGGACACAGAATCCTGTTTGGGAAAGTAGGTCAGAAGAATTTATGCCGATAAAAACTGTGTACTTTAGGCTTAGAGTTTAAGGATTAATAAACAAAGAAGCATTGTGCACATAAATTCTTTTCCAGAAAAATATGTTACATACGCTATCTTATTATCTTACTGACTCTTGTTACTGGGTAAAACTCGTTCACTTACATGTCTCTACTGCTGAAGGAGTCAGAACTGAAAAGAAAACGGACCTGATCCTTTATTTGGGCCTATGGCCCATGGTGCAAACCAAGAGGAACCCCCCCCCCCTCCAAGTATGGCAGAAATTCAAGGGCGTTACCAACCTAAATGGTCACTCCATTTGCCTCCCCTGTGCTTTGGAATGAAAATTACAGCCTTGGGATTGAGCCTGAAGCAAAAATCAACATTATCCCCATCCTCCCTTTCCTCCCTCTTCCTCCTTCTTATTTCATTCTAACAACCACATGCCACTGGATAATGGGATCAGGAGGAGCAATCACTGAGGCCCTAACCTTACAAATTTCATCATCAATATATGTTAATGAAAAACACCTCTCTTCACCTCCACCTACGCCTTCCATTAAATTAATTCTTGAATTTAATCCATTTTCATTTCTTTTTGTCTTCTTATATATGTACATATTTTCTTCAAATTAGAGTCAAATTCCTGCCTTCCAATTAGAGGACATCAATGCTTCAAATGACGCTGGCTTTGGTAGCAGTGACATGGGGTCCTTGACTGAAGGGAATTTGAACTCTCAGAACATACTCCCATGCCATATATTCTCAAACCCAACAAATTACACAATAAAATAATTTCACAAATATTCAGCAGTTAAAGAAGGAAAGGAAAAAGCTAGTAAAGACCAAAAAAAGTGAGGAAAAACTGTTTAAAATACATGACTCATTCCCCAATCAGATGGGACATCTCAGAATTGCTTATTACTAGATATAATATTTGCTCAAGGTGTATTAATTTTTGACTTAAGGTGTATTAAAATTTTTTAAAAAAATTAGTAGCCATAACCTGATACAAAGGTTTTTTTCTCTCCATCCAAGAATACATCATAAAAAAAATTAAAATCACATCATTATGAACATTTAAAATTATCAAAAATTTTCTCCAGAGTATGGTTAGCTCTTCCCTTTCTCTAGACCCCCAACCACCTGACAGTAACATTCAGGGAAATATTTTGATCAGAGCAGTTATAGCTTACAGTCAGCATGAAGAATACATAAAGGAACTAAAAGCTCTTTGCTAACTAAGCAAACTAAGAATTTTTACCAGCTCAAACATTTGGCTCAATCTCATGACCCTGAGATCATGACCTGAGCCAAAATCAAGGGTCTGACACTTAACCAAATGACTCACCCAGGCACCGCACAGCTCAAACATTTTTAACAGTTAAGCATTTACTAGTGTCTTAGTTGCAGGACAAGTTTATTAATATCTTGTTATTAAATGTGATGTTTCTAAATATGACCAAGGCTATTCTACGTTCACAAAATAGGAAACTGAATCTGACAGCCTGATAAGACATACGCTATTCTCCTCCCCTGAAACTTCCATAATGTTTGGATATTGGACCCTGATATTGTTTTACTTTCACCTTATTTTTAATATGTCTAAAGAACTCGACAACACTTAAAGTACTGACATCTTGGAAATACCATTAGCCATTTGCTACCCTAGATGGTGTAGACTACTAAATCCATCTGTATATGAGGAAGGCTTTCAGGAGAGTCTTACAAGAATATGTAGCCAGGACCCCACTGTAAACCACTGGATCACAATTCCTTTGGGTGGAGCACAATAATGCATACTTCAGATAAATCTTCCTGACAATACTGAATCTCAAGCAGGTTTGAGTCCTACTGATCTATATCATGACAGAACAAAGACGTTTGCCTGTAGGGCTTCCATCTGGTTTAATTGATGGCCTGACACTAGACCCCAGATGTTTGGTTATGTAGATGTCCAGATATATTCCAAACTGGAAAACCTCTGTGAATAATGTAGCAAACTAGAGTACTTAAGATAGTTTGAGATGAATTTTATGTTGTAAATTCATCAAACCACAGAACTTTTTTATTTTTTTTTTAAAGATTTTATTTATTTATTTGAGAGAGAGAGAATGAGAGACAGAGAGCATGAGAGGGAGGAGGGTCAGAGGGAGAAGCAGACTCCCTGCCGAGCAGGGAGCCCGATGCGGGACTCGATCCCGGGACTCCAGGATCATGACCTGAGCCGAAGGCAGTCGCTTAACCAACTGAGCCACCCAGGCACCCCGAAACCACAGAACTTTTGAGGAGGAATTTCTGTCCCTATTTTTATAGATGAGGAAACCACTGAATAAAGTAGATGATGGCATCAAATATCAGTGTTTACAAATCACACATGCTCACATGAGGGTGCACAAAATGAATAGGAAATTCTAAAAATGCCTAAGATCAATAGAAACAAGAAGATTTAAGTTGTATCTGGTTGAGCCATCTAAGTTCATGAAGCTGCTAGGTGTGAGCAGAGACCATTCTTTTTCTATACTCCCACACAGCCCCGGGACGTTTAATTAGATAAAATGCTTTTTTTTTTTTTAAAGATTTTATTTATTTATTTGAGATAGAGAGAATGAGAGAGAGAGAGCACATGAGAGGGGGGAGGGTCAGAGGGAGAAGCAGACTCCCTGCCGAGCAGGGAGCCCGATGCGGGACTCGATCCAGGGACTCCGGGATCATGACCTGAGCCGAAGGCAGTCGCCTAACCAACTGAGCCACCCAGGCGCCCTAGATAAAATGCATTTTAACCTAGACAGGGTTGGTCCAGCCTTGAAGTAGAGGTAACTCTACAATTTCCTTTTCCATTTATTTTAGGAGTCTTAGTTTAGGGAGGAAACAAATCTTTCCACGTCAACTTAAATTGGAATATAACTGAATCCTAGACATGTTAGAGCCAAGTAGTATCTAAAAAGGATGAAGTTTGGACTCCTTCCTTAGAGTTACATTATTTGTTCCCTTCACTGCAACACTTGGACTTTATAAGAGCTTTTGGTTTTTGAAACTTATTTTTCTCTCTTGTTTTTACCTTTCATCATTTGAAATTTTTGTCTGAAACTCCTTCCTAAATGTCCTAAAACAGACATTCGTCATACTTCAAGTTCTGAGACCACAAATCCAAGAGAAGTAAACAGTGGTAAAAACTCAAGATAATTCCCCATTTTTTTTCTGTATTTGAAAATTGTATTTACTTTAAATATATAAATTAGTCATTATAATGGTTTATCCTAGTTACACGCCCAGACACACATATTTCGATAATTTTTTTTCCCTTAATGTTTGTGGGTCTAGAAAGCATTTCCATTGTTGTTTATAGCAAGTATATTGCTAAGTTTTGGCATGCCTGGCTTAGAGTTTGTGGTTGCTTTGGAAAAGTACCCAACACATCCACAGGAGGGATACCTGATCAATCATTTCCAAGTTCATCCTAAAGATTTCAGCAAGCTTCAGGTGGATCCAGTAAGCTCACAAATGCAAAGAGCCATTCTAAGTCAGGGTATCACCCAGCCCTCTTGATCATGGCTATAGGAACATGTGAACTGAATTCCATTTGGTTGAAAACAACCAAAAGGGAAATTTATATCAAATATACAGCTGACATGATTTTTGGAGTGTGTGTTTTCTATGTTAACAATTGTTCAGGGGCACAACTTTTGAAACTGAAACCATTGCCACCGAATGTTGACAGCCTCTGTTTGGGTGTCTCTTGGGTTCACTGGATGGTAAGCTCCTCTCTGAGACAATGCACAAGGCCTTATTTGGTGATGATAGCTCAGTTTCCAGCTCAGTGGCTGGCACAGAAAATGTTTCTGAGCCGAACTGAAATTTAGAAATCTCCAACACCTTTCACATATGCTTTGGTTTAGGAGCTCCTTTGTAAGTCTGCCAAACACAATTTATGTTTTAAATAATCGGTCTCAAGAATGTCTCATCTATTGGGCTATAAATTCATGTATAAACTTGGGAAACAATATTTTAATGAAGAGGTATTTATATAGGCTATATAATACTCACTTAGCTTTTATTCAAGTAAGTCTTAATTTTTCTGTGATAATCCTTGTGATTAAATGCATGGCCAGTGCATGCATATAGGCCAGTATTTTTACCCCACTTACCATTCAGCAACAATCCTCTTTCCTAGAGGAACTGAACTATTGTATAGTTTTTACCAAATAAAGTAAACTATAAGTATGGCCCAACAGCTTAAGTTTATAATCACAGAAATATGTTTTTTTAAAAGGTTATGAATCTTCCCAATGGCCAACCATTTTCTGGCTTCTTCATTAATATTTTGGGCATACATGAGCACTGCTATTGCTTTCCTAAGATTCTATACCATCTTGATTATAGCTACTTTTCAGAATGGAGTACCATTGTATTTCTGCTAACATGGGGCTCTGGTCCTACAACAGGTCCAAACTGTGGCCCTTAAAACCCTGCTACAACATGGCAGAGAAAACGGACTTGGCCTGGTAAAACCTGTGTATATAGCCTGAGCTCTGTCCAACACCCTGATTATTACAGAGGCAGTTTCCTGTTTCCATTTGATAGTATGCAAATAAGCTCAATCAGAGAGCCTGATCTAAGTTTAATTGGCAGAAAACCAGAGTACAGGTTGGAGATCCAAAACTGCAAAGGTCAAGGGCCCACAGTCATTATTCTTTCAGCAATGGCAGAAACAGAACTAGCAAGTGTAATCGATCAAAGGGGATGAACAGTGAGTAGGAGGCCACTCACACAAAGCTTTGTGGCCTGCTTGGTTCTTTTCATAGAATACCATGAAGACAGATGCTGTGGGGCTTAAAAAATTCTGTTTGGGGAGACCCACTGCTTGGTGAGTGCTTTTTCTTCCATAGGTACCTTTGAAGCATACTTTTGCATTTCTCCTTTAATTATAGTTTGTTTATTTAGTGTCAGCAATGTTGACATAGCTTTATATGTGACGTTAAGTCAAAGGCACACGGGAAGAAGTAATATGGATTTTCACCTAATTAACAAAGATCTTTATCCAGTTGACCAAACACACACAAAAAAGGAACATACCAATAAGAACATTACTTTGTCATTTTTTTTTTTTCCTGACAACACTACAGAACAGATTTTAAATATAGGGCACGTTAAAAAGTTGTTTTTCTCCTATATTCAGCAAAACTTTGATTTTTAAATCTATGCATCCAACCATTATTCCTAAACCATAGAAAAGTCTACCCTTAAAAAGAAAAACAAGTGTTTCTAAAAGGCATTGCTTCCATATCAGTTAGTTCTGAAAATTTATTATAAACACATTAGAAATAATCCTGTCATCATTTGTAATAATGTAATAAATGTAATTTTCAGTTAAACTTGTCACATATTTACTTGCACTGGTTTTCAATATTACATGCCCACTTTGAATATCCAATGAAATACCCAAACTTTATAAGTTACTTCATTTTATGGCTACATCAAATTTTGTAAGAAGTATTTGTGGCAATCTATCAAGTCAAATATATATCAAGCCAGAATCTAGCTCTGTTCATACAAATTAAATAGCTATAAATTTAAATGGGTTAAAGCCTTTAAAAAATGATTTCAAAGTTGAAAAAATATAACTATTATTAAATTGCTACATTCATTCTTTCAAAAATATTCTTGAGTGTGTATTTTTTGCCAATCATTAGGCTCCAAGAATATAATATTGAATTAAACACCATGTCTCTCTCCTCATGGAGTTTTTTTTTTTTTTTAAGATTTTATTTATTTATTTGAGAGAGAGGATGAGAGAGAGAGAGCGAGCACATGAGAGGGGGGAGGGTCAGAGGGAGAAGCAGACTCCCTGCCGAGCAGGGAGCCCGATGCAGGACTCGATCCCGGGACTCCAGGATCATGACCTGAGCCGAAGGCAGTCGCTTAACCAACTGAGCCACCCAGGCACCCCATGGAGTTTTTATTCAATGTTTAACTTAATGCTTCAGGGTTATTAAGCCATTACTAAGGTAATCTTCAATCATACAGTGATTAGAGAAAAATATCAAGAAAGACTGGATATAATGTAGGAGATTAATAAATAATAATAAAGACATACCAAAAAACCCACGAACACTTTAGAGACTCCAAAATATTATCAGATAAAATAATTTTTATTCCCTTAGATTCACATAGATGTAGATGGTTCTTAAGTCAATCACTCTAGATTCTACTTCTCTCCTGAGCTACAAAAATGTCACTTTCCCAAATGTCTATTAAACATCTCTTCCTGATCTTTGATATAATCCCAACTCAGCATATGTTGATAGGAACTCATTATCTTTCCTTCAAACGAGCCTTGTCTACTTTCTGCTGTTAAAGGTGCTGTGATTCTCCCAGACGCTGTCCATCAACATCTTTCACTTTCTCTCTTTTTTTAACAGATTATTTATTTGAGAGAGATAGAGAGAGAGGGAGAAGCAGACTCCCCGCTGAGCAGGGAGTCTGATGTGGGACTCCATCTCAGGACCCTGAGATCATGACCTGAGCTGAAGGCACTTAACCAACTGAGCCACCCAGGCGCCCAAAATCTTTCATTTTCTCTTAATGTTTCCCCAGCTCTTACTGAACCCTTTCTGTAGGATTTGATACTACCTGACATCACATATTGAATGTTTCTTTTCATCATCTGAATATTGAAATGATTTCTTAAATGTTTTTTACTATCTTAATCATTCGTAGCATTTACATATGCTCTGGGATAATATAAATCTTCCTTACATCATGTTTCTATAAATTTGTTATTAATTAGCTTTGTGATCTTAAACAGGTCACATAAGCTCTCTGAAAACTAATGTGTGAAATTAAATGATATCTAAAAGAGACAGAGACACACAGATACATTTTTTTAAAAGACCGCATTTCCATATATGCTAAATATACATACACTTAGGCCCTAAAATACTTAATTAACCTCTCTGGCCATATCCTCCATGACATCTCTAAACATATCAGAATGCTGTCCTGGTGGTCTACTTAATATGCCACAAACATATTCCAATCATTCTATCTCCATGTCTTGGCTTTGTTCTCTTTGTTCTCTGGAATATTCTTTCCCTGAAGTTCATCTTTCTATCTTTAAGGATGCTATCAAACATCCAGATTTTTCTGATCTCTCTCTTTTCAATGTCCATAGCACTTAGTTTATACTGCTTTTACTTTACCTGATCTGTAAGGAGATAATTTCACACATTATACTTCCCAACTATAAATGTAGTAAGAGGAGGTATTATATTTTGCTATTCTTTTTATCCCCTGGATTGCCTAATTTTGTGTTTTGCATAATAAGTACTAATTATCTTTTTTTTTTTTTTAAAGATTTTATTTATTTATTTGACAGAGAGAGAGAGAGCGAGAGCAGGAACACAAGCAGGGGGAGTGGGAGAGAGAGAAGCAGGCTTACTGCTGAGCAGGGAGCCCGACGTGGGGCTTGATCCCAAGACCCTGGGATCACGACCTGAGCCGAAGGCAGACGCTTAACGACTGAGCCACCCAGGCGCCCCAGTACTAATTATCTTTTTAATAACATTTACCTAACAATTGGGATGAAATAATTTACATATTATTATTACAGGTTAAAGATTCCAAAGTGTTTTCAGATATATTTCCTCAATAATTTGCATAAAACTCTATGATGCAGACCATAGATTCAATTCACATATAAGGAAACTGATTCTCAGCAAATTAAGTAATTTGTCAAGATTATATAACTAGATGGTGATATCCAGGCCCGAGATTAAAGAAAGACTGTCTTCTGAGGAGTTTAGTGTTTTGTCTATGATATTATGGTCAAAATTAAAATTAAAACAAGTTTCTTTTGCACAATGAAAACCTCACTTTAAGAAGTTTCTTGGGGGGTGCTGGGGTGGCTCAGTTGGTTAAGCATCTGCCTTTGGCTCAGGTCATGATCCCAGGGTCCTGGGATTGAGCCCCACATCAGGATCCCTGCTCAGCAGGGAGTCTGCTTCTCCCTCTTCCTCTCTCCCTCTGTGTGCTCGTTCACTCTCTCTCTCTCTAATAAATAAATTAATTAATTAAAAAAAGAAGTTTCTTGGTTTAAAAAAAGATCTGGAATGAAATCTTCTAACAATTATTTTTACATCTTATTTTTCACAGTTTGTTTAAGAAGTAGTCATGTCACCCGGTTAAAGTGTGGTTTATCAGTAAATTCCATGATGCCTATGCATAATTATAATCAACACTCCTGCAAGGTGCTGGGGCAGCTGGAGAAGGTGTTTGTTTTTACTGAAAACTATCTGTGCATTCTGAAGAAACAAATATTAACTTGGTGTTGAAGGAGCTCATTCTTAGAGCTTTTTACAACTCAGTAGTAATTTTATTTTAAATACTCAAAATATGAAGCATGAAAATATATGGAACCTTCATTTGCACTTGTAGACACTGCATTTCTAACATAAGATTTCTATGGTAGAAATATTGAGCAAGAATATACATTTTGCAAAAAAGTAAGTTCTCATGCTTATATAGCTTAAAAGCTGACCTATTTGCCAACTAGATATGCTTAGAGAGAATGCAGAGAGCAATGTGAGGCTGAAATTGTGGAAACAATGAAGCTTGTGAACCAACAAAGATGAGCAAGTTTTAGATAAGCAGAAAAAAGTGAGAGAATTCCAGGGAAGGAGTCCTGTTGGAATGCCTATTGGAGGAATGCCTATTTGGAAAGCATTTATTTGTTAATACATGAAATAAACAACCAATTACCAATTTAACATACCATTATGGGAATCCATAATAATACCTTCTGATTAGTGGTTATTGGAAAATATTTTGAAATAAATAAAGTATTTCTTGTCAAACAAAGAGAAGATACATTTATGTTGGTGTATACATAAGGCAATTTTTAAATATTGGGACCCACCTCCTGATAAAAGTGGCAATATTTCCAAGTATAACGATATGAAAATCACTAATAAAAATGATTTTGTGAAGTTAGCCCTGTTCTTACTTTTGTCTACGTGTTGAATCAATTGACCTCCCCATGTTTCCCTTGTCTCATCACAGGTGCTTTGTGAAATTTTGTGAATTTTGCTAGTACAGGTAGGAGTCATGTGGTGATGCTGAAACCAAGGAGGAAAATGAGGGCGCAAAGTAGCATTATGATGTTAGGAGTATATTTATCATTTCTTTACATATTATATTACATATATATATAAACACACACACACACACACACAGACAAACAAGTTAACCTTCTCCCTGTAGAAGACATCATGAGAGGGAAGCACTCCATCCCCTAGAGACTAAGTATGTAATGCAAATGAATGAAGCAGGCCAGGAGATGTTACAAACGGATGGTCAGTAGGAACTGAGCCTTGGTCTCAGGGCTGGGATAACAGGAAGACATGATAAGAGCAGTGGGAAGTGAGAAGTGCATGGCGCTGTCTGAAGGGGGTTGCTATTTCTCAGCTACTCTGGTCTCTGTACAGGCAGATTTTCCAGTTTTGCAAGAGAAGCAGATATTTTAATTTTTATTATGAAATCTTGCAATTTAAAAACGTTGACAACTCTTTAAAAAAAAAAAAAAAAAGGGCGCCTGGGTGGCTCAGTCGGTTAAGCGACTGCCTTCGGCTCAGGTCATGATCCCAGGGTCCTGGGATCAAGTCCCACATCGGGCTCCCTGCTCTGCGGGGAGCCTGCTTCTCCTTCTCCCCCTCCCCCTGCTGGTGTTCCCTCTCTCGCTGTGTCTCTCTCTGTCAAATAAATAAATAAAATCTTAAAAAAAAAAAAAAAACGTTGACAACTATTCCATTTTCTTCACACTGCGTATGTAGGTTGAGCTATACATGCCTGTGGGTCAATCTGGCCTGCAGGCAGCAATTTGGGACTTCTGAAATAGAAAACACTGCACTTCTCTCTTCCAGTGAAGACAAACAAAACAAATGACAGACTTGAGGCAGCACCAGGAACAGCAAATACTCCTTCCCTTCCTAGCTCCCTCCCTTATATTTTAAAACACTGAGTATTAATATCTGTATTCATTAGTCATGTATTTGTAACCAGCTGATGACCATATATTTTCCTTTTTCTGGAGGCAAAGACTATTCATGACATTTATAGGATGATGTCAAAATCTGTTATTTGGGTTAGAGGGAAGCGAGGTGACTGTAATCTGGATAATCTGGGGAAATTCCACACCCAGCAAGCAGATTGCAGGAACCTACAGCTGATGTCTGAGTGGTTTCATATAAAATCCTGGTGTTACAACTGAGTGCAATTTTTAGTAACTTAGATGAATGAACTAGAATGCCACCCTCCCCCTCTCACACACAGATCTGGCAATGCTGTCGGTAATCACATGATTTAATGTTCATAATAAACTGTAATTAACTAGCAAAATGTTAATGAAAGTATGTTTTCTAGCAGCAAAGAAAATCAGCATCTCATTACAAGACCAACAGAGAGCGTTTGATGTATAAACCTACTTGTTTATAGATTAGTTCTTAAATGTTAAAAGCACGAATTTCTGTGTAACTTTTAACATTTATAGCCACATAAAAGCTCTCACAGAAGTAAAAATGTGCAGTAGGTGATGTTTTTCTGCACAGCCATTTCTCATTCCCATTTCTACATTCTTCTTCTTTGCCTTTCCAGATCCCACAGCAGAGCCCTTCCAGCAGGATTGGATTTGTATTTATTGATATTCTCCGTGCCAGGCACCACGGCAGGAGGAAAGTGAATCAGAGGAGCCACGATATATTTTGATTAATATGTCTTCCTCCTGTTGGTATTTAAAAGTCACAGAATTTATTGCTAGATGTATTAGTTTCTTCCCCAAACCAGTGTTTCCTTTTCCGTAAAGCACTATTCACTTAATAGCCTCTTTCCAGTTTCTGGGATTCAGACCTCAGTATCATCCCTGACCCCTTAGCGCTCCCCTCCCCCACCTCAACTCAGAAAGGGCTTGTGTCCTATGGGATCTAATCCTGAGATCTCCTCATCTGTAACTCCAACTTGAGGTTCCTTCCCTTTCTGGCTACTTTCTCAAACTTGACTCTCTTTTTGCACTACTTCTTCCTTTACCTTGTCACCAAAGATGACTTTCTTACAGAAGAGAGAACAGATGATCAAAAACTCCCACGCTCAGAAATTTCCCTCTTCCCTCTTCCTTGCAGAGCCAAAGCCCAGCTTGTAACTTGGAGAGTTCTGTGTTCTCCATGCTGTTTCTGAGCTGCTTCTCCCAGACTACGTTATTACTGCACCGTCTCTTATCGGGTATGAAGCACTGTGCACTCCTCAGTATGGAAACAGGCTCGATCAGTGCCTTCTTTTCCCACTGGGAATTACCTTGCCCCACCTGAGTAGCATGACAACGCCATTCTAATGTGCCCAAAGTCCACCCAGAAAGCTCCTTTCCCTTCCATGTCTTGTTTGATGCCACTAATCAAAACTGTCATCTTCCTCTTCCATTATTCCATAGCACCTCTGGAGATGCTTCCATTAAAGCTCTCTGCAGAGTTTATATTATATTTTCTTTTCCCATTCAACTGGAAACTGACTGAGACTGGGCGCCTGGGTGGCTCCGTTGGTTAAGCAACTGCCTTCGGCTCAAGTCATGATCCTGGAGTCCCGGGATCGAGTCCCGCATCGGGCTCCCTGCTCGGCGAGGAGCCTGCTTCTCCCTCTGACCCTCCCCCATCTCATATACTCTCTCTCATTCTCGCTCTCTCCAATGAATAAATAAATCTTAGGAAAAAAAAAAAAAGACTAAAGATCTTATTAATTTTTTAGAAGTCATGATTTATTCCTTTCCCTCAGCACATGCATTTGTTAAATAGATTCTCTCCCTTTTAATTGAACTAAAGCAAGGCTTTTATTTTTAGATTGGGAAACCGAAGTTTCAACATGATAACTGACTTAAGAGTTTCTTGGCCATGTAGCTGTAAAGCTAGACCTCCTTGACACCCAGCCTGCTCTGCTACCCACTATGCCGAAACAATAAACACTAAAGCTGCCAAAGGACGCGCCGTGGGTCAGGGGCTATTTTAATTATTTTTACGTGTGTTATTTAATTCTCACAAAGACACTCTAGAAATCTCTATTTTACAAACACAGAAACTGAAGCAAAGAGATGTTCAACTTCTCGTGTAGCTAATATAACATGAAGTCAGAATTAAATACAGGAGTTTGGTACCCGAGCCCCAATTCTTAATGTTCTCTTTGGGATTTGTATTTTAAAAGAGCACAGCAGAAAGAGACACTTTAAAGAATGTCTCTTTAATGGTAGAGTTTAGACACTCATGCCCCTGGGTGGGAGAGAGAAAGACCTCCCCTAGGGCCCTTCAGATCACACCACAGATACCACACCTCCTTGCTTTATATTAGCTGCTTGCCTTGGAGGGATATGTGTATTTTTGCCTGAGTGAGTTCAGACTTTAATACTGGCCACCTTTAATTTATGTTGCTCTATAAAAGTCAACATGAGTTTCTGGCTGTAAATTTGTCATGCCTTACTAACGAACTAAATTGTGTTCTCTGTCCATGTTCCATTTAAATTGATGTGACCTCATTCATTAGCACAAATGTATTTATAGCTGTAAGACACATACAAAGGTTTCACAAACTTCCGCCCCCCCAAAAAGCCAAGGGGGGAGTCAGTGGAAGAGTTGGTAAAGATGGATGGGAAAAGGAAGACAAATTTAACTGTCACTATAGGATCATTTTTCCAGTACCCAACTTTTATCCTGTTACTTTCCCATTTGGAAAGCTTAATTTTTTCTGCATTAGCGGCATGATCAGTTTTACAATGCTGCCTTGTACGCAAAGCTTCCTACAGAGCTGGCTCAGACCTATCCTAAGAGTAACTCTCCTTCAAACCCCTCTTCTTCATATATTAATTCACCTGTTCTCATGTTGACTAAGTGTCTGTAATGCTTCAGGTACCATTCCAGGTGCTGAAGGATGTTAAAGTGGTGAATATGACAAAGTCTCTGCCCACACAGTGTTGTTTGTTTTTTTTGTTGTTGTTGTTTTTTATTTATTTATTTGAGAGAGAGAGAATGAGAGAGAGCACATGAGAGGGGGGAGGGTCAGAGGGAGAAGCAGACTCCCTGCCAAGCAGGGAGCCCGATGCAGGACTCGATCCAGGACTCCAGGATCATGACCTGAGCCGAAGGCAGTCGCTTAACCAACTGAGCCACCCAGGCGCCCTTTGTTTTTTTTTTTTTAAAGATTTTATTTATTTATTTGAGAGAGAGAGAGACAGTGAGAGAGGGAACACAAGCAGGGGGAGTGGGAAAGGGAGAAGCAGGCTTCCCGCCAAGCAGGGAGCCCGATGCGGGGCTCGATCCCAGGACCCTGGGATCATGACCTGAGCCGAAGGCAGTTGCTTAACCAACTGAGCCACCCAGGTGCCCCATCACACAGTGCTTTTATTTTAGTAAAAGAAACAAGTAAATAAGAGGTGATTTCAGTGTTTGACGCCTATCTGAAAAGCAACTCTCAAAATTTTGGGTCTCAAGACCCCTTTGCACACTTACAAAGGATTATGTACCTCAAAGAACCTGTTTTGGTCTTATGTTTAGTGATTGTTACAATAGAAGTTAAAATGGAGGAAAAGTTTAAATATGCATTAACATATTAAAAATAACCATAAAAACATAAATGATGTGATTTTATGAAAATACCTATATTTTCAAAGCAAAAAATTAGAGTGGCAATGTTTTACATTTTTTTTTTTTTTAGATCTTTCTAGTATCTGGCTTAATAGAAGAGACCTGAATATTCATATCTTCTGAATTCAGTCTGCAATACCACATGTCATATAATTTCTAGAACACTTCACTATAGTCATGAAATAATGAATGAAAAAAAAGAAAGCTACATCTTATTCTCTAATAAAACTAATTTTGACCTTGTGGACCCCCCTGATGGATCTTAGGGCCTTCAGGGGTCCCTTGACCACACTTTGAGAACCACTGGTATAAGGGAAAGAAACAAAAGTCAAGGAGTGGGGTAGGAATTTTAGATAGGGGTCAGGAAATACCACTCTGAGGAAGTGAAAGCTGAGTCGAGGTTTGAAGAATGAGAAGGGCCCGAAACAACCGTAGGCATATAGAAAACCAAACACACAAACAACCCAGAGTAGGGAAGAACTAAAAAAAAAAATTTGAGAACCTGAAAGGAGGTCACTGCGGTGAGAATGTGGTGAGCAGGGGAAAGGGTGCTATGAACTGTGGTTGCAGAGCAAGGCACAGCCAGACTGAACAGGGCAGAGGTCATAAACTAGTGGCTTGTGGTTCTGATCTGGACATCTGTCTTACAGATGTATTCTGTCTGTACGGTGCCTTTTTTTTTTTATTCTTTTTTTAAGATTTTTTTATTTATTTGCGAGAGAGAGAGAATGAGAGACAGAGAGCATGAGAGGGAGGAGGGTCAGAGGGAGAAGCAGAGTCCCTGCTGAGCAGGGAGCCTGATGTGGGACTCGATCCCGGGACTCCAGGATCACGACCTGAGCCGAAGGCAGTCGCTTAACCAACTGAGCCACCCAGGCGCCCTTTTTTACTATTCTTATTGAGACAAATATTTTTAAATGGGAATTTCATATAAAAATTTGTATTTCTGGGTTCTTTAAATAGACCAGAGCACCAGGCAATAGCAGGGCTATTTCCATGTGGGGCAGCACTCTACTGCATGAGAGGGAGCCACAGTCCCCACCACTCCTTATTGCCCTCTCAAAAGTGAAGCCCTCTCTGCTTCCATTCATCTAGGCCTGTTTCACTTATTAAAGTTATCTTCCACATGCCACAGGCACGTGGTATGCGTAAGGCCTCTAACAAAGGACTCACTGGCTTTGTAGCATTTGGCTTTTACTTCCAAGTGGGATGGAAAATCCCTGAATTATGGTACGTTAAATGCTCTCATTTATGTTTTTAAAAGATAACCAGTTGTTCTCTGGAAAACAGATTGTAGGGGGCAAGAGTGGAAGCTCCTGCTGAAATGTTCACCAACTGCACCTCCTCTAGCCCTCAAGTGCATCACAAACTTTGTCTTTTCTCCTGCCTTTCCCAACAAGAATGTCCTTCCCCCAACTCACACCTCACCTTACCTTTTCTTCCTCCAAGATCCACCTCAAGGCCCCCTCCTCAGAGTGGAGATGTGGGTGGGAGTTATTCCCATAACACAATCACCTCCTGAGGCTCTTATAGTACCCTTGTTTACCCTAAGACATTATAATCCATGGTTTTAGACCTCTTCACAATCAGAACATTCTTATCAATTAGACTGTAAATTCCTTGAGGACCTGAACTTACCTCTCCACTTTTCCTACTACCTAGAACTGACTGCTCCTATCAACCCCGAGAAAAATCACAACAACTAGCCGTGGTGTTTACAGCATTTACAATTCCTGAGGTGCTTTCCTCATGCTGTCTAGGCTCCCATGATCTCTTGTTCAGTGGTTGACTGATCAGGATAGGCAGAACTTTGAGAAATGACCAGAATTACATGTACATTATAAGCAACTGCTTTTATACCACAGGTACTCCCTTGTTCTATGTATTATTTAAAAGACCATGGGCAAGTTATTGAACTTCTCTTTTAGTCTCCTCATCTGTAAAATGTAGTTATAATAAATAGCACCTCGTCCATGGGCTGTTATGAAGATTAAATGAGATAATACATACACCATGTTCAGTTCTTATTAACTATCATTAGCAGCATAGCTTCCAGATGCTTGTTCTTGTATGTAAGAGAAATGTCGGTGCTATTCATAAATCAGAAAAAAATTTTGACATTTTTACAAAGTCCTCCTCACTAAATGGCATATGGAAGAATACTTTCACAATATCAATTTTTTACTAAAAAATTTTCAGCACCCACGGAATATATATATTATTATAATATACTTTATATATCATGCATTATATATATTACCTAATTGCTTAATATATGTTACTATATATTACTATATATATAATATACATTATTTAAAAGACACCTTTCTGGGGAGAAATTTATGATTAGTCAATTTATACATTAATAATTTCTTTAATGATTTATTTTTTTACTAACTTTGGAACTTCAGATTTTCTCACAATATCTGTTTCCAGTATCAAGCTCCATAATCTTTATAGCTGCTACCACCCTACACGGGTGGGTTGAGTATTGTAAAGAAATATAGAAGGCTGCATAGAAGAAGTTAAATGATTAAGAACAGCGACTCTGGAACCAGATGACTTGGCTGGCGTCCTGGATCTACCGCTTGTTTTCTATCATAACTAACCTCTTTGTGCCTCATTCACCCCATCTATAAATTGGGGCTAATAATAATATCTAACCTGTATAGGGTTGTTTCAGATTAAGTGAGTTTTGGTGGTAATGTATGATTTATGTCCCAAAATATAAGAGAGAATTATTAAATTATTTAGCAAACAACTACGTGAAAATGATACTGCTTTTAAATCGTTAAAAATATTTTTAAAAATCATTTTGATAATTAACAAGCCCCTTCCTGCAACATAAATGAAAGCCATTTGATAATATTTAAAAGAGGCCACACTGAAAGTCCCACAAATTTTTAAATTTCTTTGTCAATGTGATTTATCACATGCAAAATGCTTATTCATAAAGCAGTGTGAAAGCACTTGTCAGTAAAACAAAAATGCGGCTGGTCTCCAAAAGCTCTCATTTCTTTGCTCTTTCCATCATTGCATTGCTCCCAGCAGTTCCCGGGGAACTGCCTTCAGGGTCACACCAAACTAGACCCAAGAGATTGCAATAATTACATCCCAGTGGTGTTGACATTCAGCTTTGTCCCACAAGCTGCCGAGGACGGGCAGGGCGCCATCTGTCACGTTAGATGGCCACTAGCTAGCTATAAGTGATGAAGATCACTTTTCTGACATGCTACAGTTTGCTTCTGAGCCAACCTTGTAAAGTCTGAAGCAATTAGAGTTGTTTTGGCAAAAGATCATAGCAAGGCTGTGAGTATACATTGAAAATACATAGTTACAAAATTTGTTGGAGCACATATCACAAGAAACATGCATAGGTCCCCCTCTTAATTACACTACAAACTTTCTTTACAGCGGTTACCATATATTTTTAACAAGTATCCTAATTTATTATGTATTCCAAGATATGATATTTGTTAGTCATGCCCTACTGAAGTCTTCAAATTTGGAATGTTTTGCCTCATGCTCCTCCAACTGCCAAGCTCTTTGTAGGCTGAAGTTCTTTAACTTCAACAGAACACTCTCTTCCATACTGAAGGATTATTTTTTAAATCCCTGTAAATATCAATCTAAAGTGTGATTTTAATGATCATATACTCCATCACCTAATCTTGTCTCAATGTTTTCATGCCATTTGGTGATAACAGCCACTGATACTTCAAAAAGTATTTTATTTTATTTATTTATTTATTTTTTTTAAGATTTTATTTATTTGCGAGAGAGACAATGAGAGACAGAGAGCATGAGAGGGAGGAGGGTCAGAGGGAGAAGCAGACTCCCCGCCGAGCAGGGAGCCCGATGTGGGACTCGATCCCGGGACTCCAGGATCATGACCTGAGCCGAAGGCAGTCGCTTAACCAACTGAGCCACCCAGGCGCCCCTCAAAAAGTATTTTAACTACATTTTTCCTTAAATATACTTACTAGTTGATGGATGGAAATAAAGAAATTATATTCACACCAACAATTTCCTCTTTTCTTTTTTTTTTTTTTAAAGATTTTATTTTTATTTATTTGAGAGAGAATGAGACAGAGAGCATGAGAGGGGGGAGGGTCAGAGGGAGAAGCAGACTCCCCGCCGAGCAGGGAGCCCGATGCGGGACTCGATCCCGGGACTCCAGGATCATGACCTGAGCCGAAGGCAGTCGCTTAATCAACTGAGCCACCCAGGCGCCCCCAATTTCCTCTTTTCTTAAAAAGTTTTAGTAAATATATAATTTAAGTATGTATTTTCCTATCTAGTCTTTTGTTCTGTATTGATAATTGATTATAATGGAGTATTTTGTACTTTAAAAAGATTTTCCCAAATTAACTTTTCTGCAAACTTTGCAAAATGTAAGAGATAATTTATGATGTGTGAGATTTGATGTAGTATAGTTAGAAGCAATATGACTGAAAGAAGGCAAAATTCCTCTCAATGGATCCTATGTACTAAATTCCCACTCAGGGTGAAATTATTTCTTTCAACCTAAATCACACTTTTGGTTAGAGTTCTGTAATGACAAGTTTAAAATTTATAACTTCATTCAAATTTAATTACCTTTTATGATTACAGCCTCTTCCATTAATGTGAATTTTATTTTCACAATGGAATTTATTATATTTCCTTCAAGTTCTATAGAATAAAAATGAATATAATTTCACAAAAATTGACATTGAAACACTGAAGTAATTTAGGGAATTTTATGCTGTAAGCTATAAAGGACAAGGTAATTGATTATATGGGAGGAATGCAGGGAGTGAAAAATGAATCAACAATGGTGCCCATGACGGCAAATTTTCCATATGACACTATGGTAACGGGTACATGTCATTATATATTTGTATGAACTCTTAGAATGTACAATATCAAGAGTGAACCTTGACATAAACTACGGAGTTTGGGTGATTATGATGTGCCAATGTAGGGTTGTCAATTGTACAAATGTACCACTCTGGTGGGGGAGATTGATAATGGAGGCTGTGTATGTGTCAGAGTAGAAGGTTTATGGGGAAATCTGTACCTTACTCTCAATTTTGCTGTAAACCTAAAACTGCTCTAATAATGATGATGATGATAATAATAATAATAATAATAATAATTATAACAATAATAATAAAAATGGTACTCAGGTTCCTAGCTCGGGCCCTGGGATATATAGGTTGTCATTTACTAGGTACAGAAGGAAGAGAAAGGAATTTGGGGGGAGGAATCGGTGTTCAGAGTTAGACGTCTTGAGTTGCAGAGCACCTATTGGATGTGGATGTTCACGTAAGTGTCTGGTATACAGTTGTCTATAAGAGCCTTGGGTTCAAGGGAAACCTCAACTGGAGATATATCTGGAAAGGATTGTAGCATGAAGATGGTGAGAGGAAGCCTTGCCAGGGAATGAGATTGCCTAGAGTATGGAGTGTGACCTCAGGGACACTGATGTTTATAGAGTAGGCACAAAAGGAAGGATTTGAAATGATTAGAAAGAAATTACCATGGAGGTGGGAAATGACTTGAAAGAATAGTGTCATTAAAGAATATTTTCAAGGAGAAAAGTAGCCCAAAGTGTCAAATGTTATAAAGAGATCAAATCAGATAAGTGAAAAGTAGCCTAAAGTAGCAATAGAGACTGGTGACCCTTCAGTGAAGTTATGGGGAAGAATCCCAACTTCAGAGCCTAACAGGGAAGGGACAACATGCAAACAGCAAGTACAGAAATGCATCCAAAGAACCTGGTACTGAACAAGAGAAGCAGATAAATAGTGCAAAAACAAAAGCAAACAAACAAACAAACTGGACTTAGAAAGCGATTTTTTTAATGATGAGAGACCTCTGAGCAGAATGCATTAATGGAAATGGTCATTTAAGCAGGACTTGTTGGAGATACAGGACAGGGACAGTAAGTGATGGAACACTTCCAGTCCCTTCACAGACAAAGTACATGGAATTCCAGAGCACAGGGAATCAGAAAGAGGGACACTTGGTTCTTTTCAGTCAGGAGGGCCAGAGGCAGAGAGAGATGTGGAGGCAGTAAGATTGCAGGCACCTGATTGTGCTCTCAAGATGCTGCTCAAGAAAGGGGAGGCAAAGAAGCAAAAAATCCAAACACATGTAACACTTTGTGAAAACACTTTCCAGGCCATTCATTAAATTATGCATGGAATTTTAGCTACTCCATACCTTGGCTTATGCTATGAACTCTTCTCTTTGTATATATAGTTTTCTTTTACTTTTTCTTTTTTTGAGCTAAAGCCATAATGTAAAACACAAATGTGGAATAAGAATAAAGGAGACAAACCACAAAGAGGTTAACTGCTATATAAAATGAGTTTGGACACATAGCCAAACCGAATCCAGGATGACCTTGAGTCAAAAGTCAATAAGGCTTCTCTATCCAATTTACAGAACATCCCATTCTTCTCTTTATAGTAGGCTCATCATGGTACTGTGCTAAGATCTGCACCAACCCTGCGTTCAGACCAATACCATTTTGACTTTATCCCCTGCTGCTCTCTCACTCACTCTGCTTCAGCCACACTGTCCTTCTTTCTGGAATATGCCAGGAATGCTCCCTCACAGCTTTGGCCCTTTGCTTTGGTTCTTTGCTCCATCTGGAATGCTCTTCCCATAGATATCCCCTTGATTATCGCTCATCTCCTTCAAATCTCTGCTCAGACTCAGGCTCAAGAAGGCCTACGCTGGTTGTCACATAATACCACAGTCTGCCCTGCCTTCAGCCCTGTAGAACACCATTATCCTACTCTATGTCTTCTTTTCCATAATACTTATCACAGTCTAAGACACTGATTATTTGTCATATTTAGTGGTTGTTTTTTTTTTATGTCTCCTTCCACAAGGATATAAGGTCCACTATGGTTGGGGCATTTGTGCTTTTCAATGATATTCTGAGCACTTAGAATAGTATCTGGCACATAATAAGCACTAATAACTATTTGTTCCATGAATAAATGAATTTGAATGACATTGTGATTTATTATGTTTAAAAATCATACTGGCTGCTTATCTTAGAAATACATGTTACATAATTTACGGAAATCTTCCCAAAGATCTGTGTCCTTTAGTGTATTTGGGGGAGAAATGCAATTGAAATGTTCACTCTTACCTGCACTTATAAATAATGCCCTTATCCAAAAGTAGATCATACTACAACAAGAAATAAATCAGCTTGTCCTTTAGGGGAGTCTCTTGCATTGTAAATATTCAATAATAATCATTGTTATGGAATTATAACTTTGATGACAAATAGCTAAAGTTAATTTGATTGCTAGGATCTACAATGGTGTTTCTGATAAAGAATGATCTTCTAGGGGTGCCTGGGTGGCTCAGTCAGTTAAATGTCTGCCTTGGGCTCAGGTCATGATCCCAGGGTCCTGGGATCAAGTCCCACATCGGGCTCCTTGCTTGGCGGGGAGTCTGCTTCTCCCTCTGCCTCCGCTCCTCCTGCTTGTGCTTTCTTTCTCACTATCTTTCGCTCTCTCTGTGTGTCAAATAAATAAATAAAATCTTAAAAAAAAAAAAAAAAAAGAATGATCTTCTACCAAAAATTTCATTCCTGAGTGTTATTCTTGTCTCCTGGGGAAGGAGACACACACACTCACTCACTCAAGTTTATCAATTATTTTACCCAAGAAGTCAACAAGACTAACATGATTTTTCTTCCAAAGGAAACTTAACTATTGCTCTATCTATAGTTTCTTAGCTACTTTTGTATCATTTTTTATATTCAGAAACAACCTGTAAGATATGCTTTATGCTGTGGTTTACGATGAAGCCTTTTTTTTTTTTTTTTTTTACCACAAACATAACAACACCAGCTTCTAAGAAAGTAGGCTGATACTTCCTCTAAGCACACTCTGAGTTTTATACAGTGCTTATAAGAAATAATAGACAAGTTTTGGCACCACTGAAAGAGTTTTGCATATGTAATTGATTAGGAAACTGAATGCTACAATTGCTACATTCTTCCCAGAGCTTATCTTTTGTAGTATGGAAAAATCAAACCTCTCCAACATGTGGTGTTTATCTTAGTAATCATGGAAACTATTATCTGCATTTACAATTGGCTTCACAGCACCAGCAGCAATGAGTTGAAATAAGGTTAGGGAATTAGATTCATACTGTTCCTTGTTCAGATAACCAATGACTAAGGCTGAAAACCTCTAATCAGCCAGCGCACTAACATGATGACAGTGTGAGGGGAAAATGTCAAACCAATAAAGTTTGTAGTGACAAAGAAGGCTTGCTGAAAATCATAAAAGGCTGAGGAAATTCATCCATATAGGGATGCAAATATCATTTATGAGGGAAAAATCATGAAATAAAGTACCCATGTGATTCTGTTGATTTAATCTAATAATAAATATTTTGGAATGCACTATATTTAAGTAAGACATAAATATATCAGTAAGAGGAAAAAGAGTAGCATATAGAAACATGTAGGCACACAAGAAGGGCCTGGGTTCTTTTAAGTGTCATGTATGCAGTTCAAAATTTACAATTATCATATGAAAAGGAACCTCAATCACAGTGGACTTTAGTCATTATAACTGACAGTATAGATTACTACACCTAGTTCCCCAAATGCTATGATTCAATACTGTATGGATTAGACCACTAAAATGTCCCCCTACAAGACTCAAATAACCTCGATTTGTAAAATGAGATGTGTTAATCCTATCTATGAACACAGTCCTTATTTCCTGGGAGGTACGTTATTGGCCTGAAATGCAATACACCTTCTGGCAGTCTTAGTTTCTCAGAGGCTGGATTGTTGCAAGAGCTTTGAATCACTGTAGAGCATTGAGTGAAACCTCAAAGTACACTCTGGAATTTTTAGAAAATGCATTTTTTCCTGATATTTTACATGTCAACTATGCCTCATATAATTTACATATTGGCTAGAATGAAATCATATAAAAAACAAGCCACTAGTAGAGCTCCTGACTCATAGAAGGGCATTCACTGAACATTTGGTGACTTGTTAGGTACTAATGTCAATGAAACATTTCATCTCCAACAGGCACATTAGAAGCCAGATTAGTATTGGCTTCCCCCTTGAGGAGCCACGATTACCTCATGTCTCACTTCAAACAATTTATTTTTCTTGTATGCATGGCTGAGTTCAAGAGTTCTTTCCTTGTTTTAATTGGATATATTCTTTGTTCCTTTTTTGTGTGTATAAGTCCTGTAATACAGTAAGGACATCCAATAGAAGTCTCAGAGTTATCTGGAAAATTTTTATACATAAATGTTTCATTTGGAGAGTTTCCACATAAAAAAATGGATATGCACATATGAAAATTTAAAAAAAGAAAAGGTCCTGAAGAGGAGGCTCCTATTAGAAAGTGGCATTCACCTAAACTCATGTATAAAGCAGAAGGAATAGATTAAAAGAATGAGGATCCCACGGCGTGACATTCCATATCAGACTCTGAGAAAACTAGAAGTTCTCTTCCATCAGGTAAGTTAGTTTAAATGACTTCTTTCACATTTTACTATTATAATACTCTATATATTTTCTCTCAAATGTTTGCTGATATGCCACAGCCCTCCCTATATGTAATGCTTTTCATAGTTAGCAATCAATACAAAATGTACAAATTAGGAAATGTTAAATCTAACAAATCAACAGCCTTTTTCCAAAATTAAAAGACAGGTTGAGTCTGCCTAAGCACATTACAGCATACACAGAATTTAGATTTGGTTCCAAATCTCAGAGGGCAGAAGCACACACCTTAGCACTAAGGCCCTCTTGTTCCAAATCACAAAGAGCAGAACTAGGCCCAGGCAGGTCTGTGTCTGGACTCTGCCTGATCTGGGATAGTTTCAAACTGAATCAGAGGCAGCTCATTTGGACTTTCAAATAAAATTGTATAATCCAGTAGAATAAACTTCTAAAGGAAAAATTGGGTTTTACTCTCATTACATGAACTTTTGAGAACAGGCTGTTCATTTCTCTAGTAGTCTTTGCACACTCAGACATAAGGTCTCTCACCCTCTCCTTGGAGTGACATTTTGTCTTTTTGTCCTATGACTCATGCATGCTTCTTGCTGTTCTCCCCACCACCCCCACCCCCGGACACAAATAAAGGCTTACAATTTGCCCTAAGATATGCTTCAGAAGCAGCTTTACAGTGATTCACTTCTCTGTGGTCCTTCATAGTATTAAAGCATACCCTTAAATCATGAGGAAAAGACCAAAGATGTCATTACAAATGAATTCATACCATCAATTAACCATAATTTGCAAGAATCATCACTCATCTTTCATTTTCACTTGGTAGTCATGATTTCCTACAAGAAATGTTTCCAGAATCCACACTAAGTGTGAGGCACTGTGGTAAATGCAAGAGGTTGTACCCTAGTCTGGGTTAAAGTCAGTATCATGGCCACTTTGTGAGCAGAAATTCCATTTCAGTAAAAAAACAACATCTGCTATGTTAAACTGCCCTCTTCAACTGAATTTTAATACTTCTTAATTAATCTATTAGTAAGTTTCCTTGACTTTACAGTCATAAAAAAGTTCTAGGCAAAAGAAATGTATCCCTGATTTTATATATGAACATATCTCAGTAAAGTTTCATATATGAATAAACCCATTTCTCTGAAAATATTAAGAAAATATTTTAGATAGAAGGATCCCTTTGAATTTCTACATTTTACAAGTAGAAAGTGGAGATTGGTCCAAGATCAAAAGGCTATTAAGGAAAGAATCAAGGTAAAGTTTTTTGACTCCATCATAGAAGACTTTTAACCACCTAACTAGCCTCTATCTAATTGCTACAAAAGTTTGAGGCCCCCTTAACTAACTTTTTAAACATGGGATAGGCTGTGAGACTATCTGATCTTAAAAATACCACTATGTTCCAATTTGGCAAAGAAATGAACGAAACCCATGTTCCACAGACTGCTGTATGGGCAATTCCAGAGTGAAGACGAGCAGCAAATACCTTCCAGCAGTGTAAACAGAAGGACCAGGCAGAGGGAAACTTCCAACTTGCAGTAAACGTGGACGCCGAGAACAGAAGCCGTGCACTCTCAAACTGCGGCACTGTTGTTCGTGGAAGCTGGTGCAAGGCGACTGAGATAGAAGCTGCTGCCACATGTTCAGCAGAAATACTGAAGTGACTGTTTCTTTGTAGAATTTCTTCATGTGTTTATTACTGCTTTGATGTACATCATAAATTTCTGCCTAAAGGTCACAAGATTGTGATGACACATCACAAGCCAGGTTGTAATAATATGTTGACTGTTGAGGAAAACTGTGTAAAGACCTGAAGAATAATAAACATTAAGGCTAGTGTATGAATTACAAAAAAATAGATTACATGTCCTTTAAAATTAAAAAAAAAAAAAAAGGATTCTAAGGAAATCTTTGGTTCCCACAGATACAAGTAAAATGTTTTACTGTTGAGTTGAAGTCATTCTTCTTATGAAGTCATTTCTGTTGCAAACTTTCACAAGATTACAGTTTTGTGACAACATTTCTCTTTAGAATGAGAGAAGGAAGATGTTTCTTTATGTTTAAATTTTTTAACTTGTTGAATATTTTGCAACTTGGAATTTTCCCCTATAGTTTAGTTCTTAAGCAGAATACTACCCAATGTCTGAAATGTAAATATAGTTTCTTTTTATGGTTTCAGACATTAGGAACATAGCTCTTCTCATTTTTCTCTCTTTAATCCCTAGGTCGTTGTGTAAAGAATAATTTTTGCCTTCTTCAAAAAAAAAAAAAACAAAAACCTGTCCATTGATGAATTCATATAAATTCCAATAAAGTAAAAAATGTAACAGCTTTTTGATAATGAGTTTTAAATACATGAGTCACTTCAAAGTAATTGTTATACCCACATAAATTTGTTAAGTTTGAAATCTGTTTTCAGTACTACATCCCAGCATAGGCACCTATAACCTCAGCCACACCGCCCCCGCAACACCGCCCAAAATCCCACATTTACGTATCTGCGTGCCTTGCTGCCTCAATGATTCTGCCTCTGCGGTCCTAGTGAGCCATTAGTTTATATAAACCTGCTGTGCTAAGCATCTATGACAACAACCCTGCTGGTGACATATTGATTTTTTAGTTTCCGTTGTCTCCCTTGAGCCTTTAGAGAGCAGCTGTGTTTTTTGGTAAGATTCCACTGAGCCCAGAGCATACTCAACATTATCCATTCAAAGTAATTCAAATAGAGGGATAATTAATCACTGGCGAATGCATCCCCTGTTGAAGATGCTAACAGCAAAGACCAGTCAGCAAATTAATTAATTATAGCTTGGCACATAGTCATTTTTTTTTACTCTTGTGAGTTTATTTTATTTCTAACATCTGGCAAAGCGCTTCTCAGTTGGCATTTGTGCAATAAACATATACTGTATATGCAGTATGTGTTCATATGTCCAGGTATTTATGAAAAAAGGCTCAGCTGAGCATGTATGTACAGTCAGAAATTAAGTCTTTTTTTTAAAGATTATTATTATTTATTTATTTTTTTTATTCATGAGAGACAGAGCAAGAGAGAAAGGCAGAGGGAGAAACAGGCTCCCAAGGAGCAGGGAGCCCGATGCGGGACTCGATCCCAGGACCCTGAGATCATGACCTGAACCGAAGGCAGATGCTTAACCATCTGAGCCACCCAGGCGCCCCAGAAATTAAGTCTTAAGGGCCACTTGCATTCACAAGGTTACCCATGGCAAGTGACCATTAGAAGTTGCTTGGTGAGCAAGGATTCAGAATTCTATGAGTTAGTTAATGTATTTAAAATTGATGAAGTCAGCTTTGTGCTAAAAAGTAACCAGCATGTAGTCTAGTCCTCAATGCTGAATAATATGGTTGAATTTATATAAACATTTAAAAATCTCACTGAGTCACTATTATAACAAGACCAATAAGAAAGGAATTAGGATAGTTCTAGGTAACAGATATTAGTTAGTTTTTCTCTCATTCCACCACTGACCACTAAGATCTTTAAATGTGTACATGTATGTGTAAAATCACTAATAGGTTATGTTAATTAAACTATGACATATATTTGCAGCTTCTCAGTGCTTAGCTTACACATAGTTACTAGATAGTTAAATGATCCAATGAAAAGATTTCTATTTTAATGTAGCTATGTAATTTTATAGAGCAGATCCAAAATTTAAGGCATGATTTATCAAGGAAGTTTACATATTTTCACATGGAATCCTTATTTAACATGTTGATGAAGTTTTAAATGAAAAGACTTATTAAATGTTGAAACAGATTGAGCTTACCAATTTGTACATAGCATCCAAAACAATTATTTCAATTTGGTATACCAGAAATAGGTTGAGAAAACAAATGTCAATAAGTTGAGAAGAGTGACCCACTGAACACCTCTCACTGAGGCTTTACCTTCAGTAAGCACTAAATTCAGAATAAAGTAAAAAGATTAAATTGATGATTCAACTCCCTAAACCAAGATTAAATAGATGAAAAAAATTCCCAAATCAAAGCTTTGGTAGTATGTCTAACAAATTACAGCATTAAAAAATACAGTAGCCTAAGGCAAAGGTTAAAGAATATTACCTTCAATCCGCCAAACCAGTTTTGAGATGCTGGTTACAGATTTTATGGTTCTTAGAGTTAATTATAACATGGATTTTTCTATGAATTGAAAGCACTTCTTGCCCTGAGTATACAGAGTAATTGAGACTAGATACCAACCTGCAGGTGCATATCATGGTAAAGACTCTTAAAAGACTCCAAACATCTCTCTAAAGCAATGTTGAAACATTTAACACAGTCTAGTATAGAGGCTTTATAAATATTGAATTTTTATGTTATCTTAGACATCCCAAAGACTATTTTTGATTTTAGTTTAACAATAGTAAATAGTCTATATAAAGAATGCAGTTTGGGGGAAGGGCGCCTGGGTGCCTCAGTTGGTTAAGCGACTGCCTTCGGCTCAGGTCATGATCCTGGAGTCCCGGGATCGAGTCCCGCATCGGGCTCCCTGCTTGGCGGGGAGTCTGCTTCTCCCTCTGACCCTTAACCTCTCATGCTCTCTCGATCTCATTCTCTCTCTCTCAAATAAATAAAATCTTTTAAAAAAAATGTAGTTTGGGGGACAGAAATATAGATTAATATTCTTTGTCTAAAGAAGTCTCTCTACATATTTTAAAGATTACAGATTTATACATTATAAAATAAAATGTTTTAGAAAGATGTCTCCTGACATTGTTTTCCCCTTACACCATTTAAAGTCAGAGATAATTCCTGAGATGGCCTCTAGATTTAAAAAGAAATAATTTTGTAGTTAATATGAAAGTATTGACATGAACACTAAGTTTATAATACTAATGTAGTGGAGACATCTGAAATGAAGGAGATACATCCTGGTATGTATTTATATAGTAATTAACAACACAGAAGATCTGATATCATTCTTAAGTGTCTGAATTTTTGTCTATGCCACTACTTCTGTTCCATGTCTCACAAGTATAATGTCCTCGAATTGGCTTTGATTGCGCTTAGACATAGTAAACATTTTAAATATTTATAACCACAATAACTAAAGAAATATGCTAAGTCCAACTAAGGAGACAAAGTATGCTGTATTTTGTCTCATAGTTGAATGCTAAAAAGTATTTTGATTTGATCATATATTTGAAATTGTGTATCTTGAATTCTATATTATAAAAATAAAGGTCTTTTTTTCCCATTTGATCTCACAATAACCCTGTTGAGAAAGGACAGTTATTGATATTTTCATTTAGATAAGAGAAAAAGAAAGACCGTGAAGTTTAAGGGACTGGAATAGTCAAATTAAAACTAGAATCTAGGCCTCAGTATTCCTAATCTTGTATAATTTGTATTACATATAATCACATACATACAATCTCCTTTTCGTATTATGAAAAAATCTGCAATTACTTATCATCGATGATTCCCTTTTAATAAAGTGTCATTTTCTTCTTTCTTGTATTACCACCTGTCCCTGTGATTGACTTTAAATACCTGTCATATAAGTTCTACATTATAATTCAGTTTAACCTTAAAATACATTCTTCTCTGGGCACCTGGGTGGCTCAGTCAGTTATGTGTCTGCCTTCTGCTCAGGTCATGATCTCAGGGTCCTGGGATAGAGCTGGGTGTCAGGCTCCCTGCTCAGTGGGGAGTCTTCTTCTCCCTCTTCCTTTGCCCCCCACCTCCCCACTTGTGCTCTCTCTCTCTCTCAAATAAATAAAATCTTAAAAAAAATACATTCTTCTCAAAGAGGTATGGTTACTAATTGAGTATGCATTGTTAATAAAAATGTGTATTTTAGATAAATACAACAAATCAAAGTAATTGTATATATTTCCAAATAGAGTGCAGTGTTGTAGAGATGTAGTTATTTTAAGCATAAATGTGATGACAGAAATTATGACACATCATATAGTGTAAAAAGAAAAAAGAATGCATTTGTGTAGCACCCTCCTAAATAATACCCAGTGATAAACATATTTTTGTATCTATGAGAATGTTTAATAACACAGTCAAAAATAACTTACTTAGTAAAGTCAACCATGGAGTTGGGAGAGGGCGAATACCCATTCAAATTATATCTTTGCACTTTAAGCAAAATTAGCAACCATATTATTCAGTTTTTAGATGTTTGATGTTCTCAGATGCAGCCTATTGTTCTCATAATTGGAAACACTAAAATGTGCAGAAGTGAATCAGATTAGATGTGTGTTAAGAGAAACCATTTGTTTTC
Organism: Mirounga angustirostris; assembly: GCF_029215605.1. Taxonomy (NCBI): domain Eukaryota; kingdom Metazoa; phylum Chordata; class Mammalia; order Carnivora; family Phocidae; genus Mirounga; species Mirounga angustirostris. The sequence continues at coordinate 81,514,937 of NW_026991720.1, read as the reverse complement.
AGAACTCTAACATATTGAGGCATTGACATTGTGGCTAAGAAGTCTGTTGTCTTTGACAATCTGGGTACTTGTCCAATTTAATCTATCACATTTTCAATATGTAAATCTTTAACATTTATTGCTGTCACTTTTGGATAAAATTTTACCATGGCTCAATCAAGGGCAAGAAAAAAAGAAAGCTCATTTTTAGTTTTGATCTCCTCAGTGGCTGATACGGGCAAATGTTCCTGAAGGAAGCTGAGGGTCTTCCAAGGTTCCAAAGGTACCCTTTACCTGCCACACCCTTTTCAACATAGGCCATAAAACTCAATAAAAAGATTAATGACAAGGTTAAAAGTGTATAAAGGAATATGAAAGTAAGTTCAGAAAGCTTAAAATATTGAAAGAGTACTTGGTAAAATAAACTTTAGAAACCACTTCTAAACAACCAAACCTAAAGGCTCAAAAATGACCGAAGTTGCTTTTCACTTGAGGTTTGGCTGAGTTATTTTATTATATATACTTTCTACTTTTTAAATCTGTTGGTCTGAAGGCTGAAACACACACATTCAGCAGTGACTGAACTTTCCCCCTAGCTTGGCACATAATGAACTAACTACACAGTTCACGGAGTTCCAAAAATACCAAAGAAGAAGCAAGAGCTCAGTAATCTCTCTACAGAGAAAGTTCAGATTCTGGCAAAGTTGTTGTTGTTGTTTTCTAAATACTGTCCTGAATCATATATTATAGCATATTATCACTTTCTCCAAAACCCAAAACAGCAGTCAAATATCCTGTGTAACAAATAAATGCATTATCTAGGTATAATGCTATTATTTTATGACCTTTGCAGTATTGTATTTTAGTGTGTTTCTTTACAAAGCACATGCACACGTAATCTGTATGTTAACTGAGGCCTCCCTGAACTAACAAGATTTAATGAATCTTGCTTGAGACCCCAATTTCTGAGTCTGTTTCACTTCTTGGTTCAGAGCCATCTACATACTTCTACCCCATGTGAGATAGGACTTGGATGTTCCACCTTCCTGCTGATTTCCACAGAAATTTCAGACACACTCAGCATTTTGTGATGCTCAGCTAACTTAGATGGTCCATGAGTGAGACAGGAGTATCTCATCAGTCATTATTATTTTTTTTTTCAGGTTAAGCAGTAAAACTGCTATTTATTTTTTATTTTAATTTTTAAATTATGTTCAGTTAGCCACTGCAGAGTACATCATTTGTTTTTGATGTAGTGTTCCATGACTCATTAGTCTCATCAGTCATTAAAGCACGTTTGCCATCTTCCCTCTATACATACCCTTCTTGAGCCCAAACTCATGATATGTGTCCCTCCTTACTGTGCACAATCTATTGCAGTGGGTCTAACCCCCCTCCATCCTATCCTCCCCTTCTCATGATACCTCTACTGTTTCTGTACTAGAAATATCCTATAAGGCCAGTTTATCTTCTCCACCCACCCCCGAAATTCTGATAAATGCACTTTATCCATTGCATTACATACACACATAAAATCTTCAAATAACTTGGGACCCATATAGAGGAATGAGAATGAGGAAAAGAGAACCGAAAAGCAATGAAAAGCAAGAAGACATAACTATGCTTCCTTTCACATTTTTTTCTTGTTTTAAGTGATAAAATACATGAGAATGATCGACTGATTAAAAAAAAATTTTTTGAAGGGGAAATACCAAATTTCTTTAAACAACAAACAAAAATATTCAAATTATTTTCTTGAGTCCTGGGGGAAAATAGTCTACATTTTCTGCTGAATATAATAGCCTAAATCAGACTAGAAACTACAAAACTACAAGGACTAGTAATTTCACCCACTTAACTAAACACATTCTCTTGACTACTGAACTATTATACTTTGCCTAAATCATGATTTTTTTTCCCCACGCTAACTAGAAAATTGTATAACTATGAACATTTACCCTTGAATGTAAAAAGCATTTGAAATCGTGGAATTCAAACAAGAATGATTACCTAGGAAAATTTATTTTTTCCCTCTGATTCTTCTAAAAGTACATACCATAAGCTTGGGATAATAACCTCTGCAAAAGTTTGAAACAGTAAATGTCTTTTAAAAAAAACATATATTCCTCCATTTATATTTCTATCAGTTATAGGCTGCTTCATTTAGAAATACAGCTTTGTAACTACTCCTTGCATAATGTTAAAATCTTAGGATCACATACAAAATCATTGGCTTGTACAGAGTTTCTTTACAAGAGACAATAAACTATTGCTTTACAAATTGACTAAGATCACTGTGACATTTGATTTATCTTGCAGTTCTCTGTAATCTTTCACAGTTAAATGATGAATACATACCAACGTTTTAATGGGAGACTTAGCACAGATTATTGAAATGTATTTACAGAGAGACCAATCTCCACTTCAACAGTTAGTGGGGGTCTTTTTAAAAAAAATTATTCTAATACCAAGGTCATCTATATCTCAGAGTTATATAGTCTTTTATGTACAATGCTTCAAAGATAGTCATCATATTTTCTTCTTTTCATATGACTTTCTACTTTATTATAGACCTGTGATTAAGTTCAGTGTGTATATTGCCTAAAAAAGGAGACAGAAGTAGGTCCCAGACATTGTAGGAAAATGATGTACTAAAAAGCTCTGAAATCCAAGGGGAAAAAGAGAAAGAGCATCCTATAGCTAACAGATCCTATAGACGCTCTAATATTTTTTGAATTTTTTGAATATAAGCCACTAGATCATTTTTCACAAACATAGATTCTTCAAAAACATGTTCTCTAACATTCGTTTTTTTTCTCCAAGTTATTTCTAAAGATTCAGGTTTAAGTACTTTGCTCTGGATCTACTCAAGTTCCTAAATAAACTCCCATTCTGAATAACTGACTCCTCTGTTAAAATTTGGGATGTGTGGCTGTATTATGATCTTTTTTCCCCACCATTTTTCATTTCTCTAGTGCAAAAATATTTTGTTTCTTGTCATTTTTTCTAAAAGAATGTAAGACATTGACTATTGTTAGAATATTTCCCTATTTTCCAGAAAAGAATGGAAGTCAGGAATGGTGCTGTATTAGACACTTAAAGTTGTACCTCAACCTCTTGAACCTAAACTCTTTCATCAGAGGATAATTAATGGAAAAGAGGCAGAAAATGTGATATCCAGAAGTTCTACTTATTTTTAAATCATAATCATCCTCTTTTGTTAGTTTATTTACATTGGTCTCCTTGTCTGGCTTTCCCTTTCTCTTAATGTTGTACCTTAAACTCCAACCAACTGCCTTGTCACGTCAATCAGTTTACCTCAACATCTGGGAAACACATTAGCCAGGTTAGTTTCTCCAGTCCCATTTCATCCTAATCCCTGGTATCAACATTGTTCCAATCCATCACATGATGTCTTAGACTCAAACAGAATTTAGGAAATTGATGTCTACGCCATTGTTCTATCAGATAGACGCTCTACCTTCTTTCCTGGATGCATATTCTTAAACTGTACTTTCTTTTTTTTTAAAGATCTTATTTATTTATTTGACAGAGAGAGACAGGCTTCCCGCGGAGCAGGGAGCCCGATGCAGGGCTCGATCCCAGGACCCTGGGATCATGACCTGAGCCGAAGGCAGACGCTTAATCGACTGAGCCACCCAGGTGCCCCCTGTACTCTTTCTTCAGGTAAAACTCACTTCTTTGTTTTTTTCCTTATCTCTTTAGTGTCATATTGTACAGTTATTATTCTCTGCATCTCCTTAATGGGATTGTATATTTCTAGAAAGCAAGATGTCCATCATTTACTGTTCTGCTCAATAAAGGACAGGATACCTTAAATGTGGTAGGTTCTCAATGAGAAATTTTTTAAATCAGGAAGTATCTTGAAAGGCTGATGGGGGTATCATATTGATATACAGCATTGTGTATTTTGTGTTACTTGTCATCCTGTGTTTATGTAGATTCTAACTTGCAGGTTACATGAATAATGCAGGGGATTATATTAAGGATATTTCCAAGGTATATCAAATAATTCCTGAAAACAAAAGACCAGACCTTATAAAAAAATTAACTTAAATTGCCCTTCAGCCATTATGAAACAGATAAGCATTTTAAAAATGTAAACAAACCTTAAAGTTACAAGGATTTTAATGTTGTGTCATGACTGAAAGGTAGCTGAAGACATTTGTCTACTTTGAATATATTGCTATAACTTGCCTGAGTTGTCACACATGAATGCTGAGAAAACTAACCCTATAGCCCAAACTGTTTCTGTCATTGTTATGATATAAATATCCAGTTTATACTGCAATGAGATAATTCTTTCCTTGGTAGACAATACAAATGCTTCAAACTACTTCCTGAATATTGTGAATTATAGTTTTAACTGCAGCAGTTGCATAAGAGAGTGTGTTAGGATATACTACGTTTTTTCCTTATTTAAATGGGGGGCCTCTATTGCTAAAGAGTATAAAAAAACACAGTGAATTAGATTTGCATATGTGCAATTTAAACTTCTTGTGCCTCCCTAAAAAACTAGAACATAAATCGTTCTTTATATCTTACACAGTTATTTCATTGTCCTCTTAGTAGAATGTTTATTGGAATTAACCCTTACATGATTTTTTAAATAGTTTTTATCGCAATGTTTATGGAAGTTCTTTTGAAATGTAGAGGATATGGATGCATGTTTCTACCAAATTTTTTTTTAAACAAAATTCACCTATTTCCCTAAAGAACATGCTTCCAAAGTAGAAGGAATTGGACCCTCTCTGATACTGGCTAAATAGCACTTCATGAGCTGTAGAGGCAGATGACTTTAAATGCTTTCTTTTTTTTCTCTTTTTAGATACTAACCATAAACAGTAGGTGTAAAACATCAACAAATTTTTATTTGTTTTTGGTCCAAAAACTTTCCTAGTTCACAGTACTCAATTTATCTTTTATGATTATGTCTTTTTAAAGCCTGAATAGATCCACTCTTACTCTTTCTTCTTCACGCTGCATTTCTAATTTCTCCATATACCCTTTACATGGATAGGTAGAGAGTGATGATGATACGGGAATACCGTAGACAAGCAACAAATATACCCAAGTTCTATTTATTTGCCTAGTGGCCAAGACATTTAATCTCTTAGACTTCAGCTGTAATATAAAAGGGCCAGATTAAATGACATCTAGTTCTTCTTTCAGCAATAGAATTCTCATTCTAAATATAGGAAAGTGATGCATATTCTTTCTGGCTACCAGAATGCCACTTGGCATTTTACTACAATTAGACTGTTAGAAATGGGATCGCAACATAAAACATGCCTCAATCACTAATGGCACCCAACCCAACCACCTGATTTCTTCCTAATTGATTTATTCCACCCACCCACACCCCCGCCCACACACATTCACATGCACACTCTCCATAAATCCACACTCTGAAAGTGCCATTTATTTTAGTTAAAACTTTTCCTAACCTAGTCTTTACTAATGGTGCTTAATCTCCATGTGGCTTTAAAGTAACAAACCAAGGAGTCTGTGTGTGGTGAGCATGTGGTCACGAACAAGAGGAAATCTGAATTTGAAGGGCAGAAAGCAATGGAAAATGGAAGCCAGCCGACTAACTCTGTTTTTCCAGCTGTTTCACTGGTAAAAGAAATTCTAATAAAACAGATAGTATTTCTTTATAGCCTCATTAGTTTTCCCTATGTAAACTGACAATGCAGGGCAGTGTTCCCTGAATCCAATGTTGAGATACAGTAATCTTTTAATTTTTAAAATATATTTCCTGATGATGCTTAACAAAGTGGCAAATAATGAAAAATGTTAAATGAAAATCTGCAGAAATTCTAATCCTTGATAAATAAAACTTCAATTCCTACTATACACATCAAATTATACATAGAGTGATTAGAATATTGCAGAGATTTATAAGATTTATACGTTTTAACATAAAAGGCTCTCAGTATTATATGGAATCTATTAATTATCTAGGTAGAAACAATGATTACTTCAAAAACACACAGAGGAGAATGCTCCAAAAAATCTCTTTGGAAACATCCAAACAGTTACCTCATTTTCTAAAATATCTCTGTGATCTGGAAAAATCAAGGTGATGATTCAATTTAGGGCTGTCTAAAACAAAGCTTATCCTACATAAATTAATTATGTCAACTGTTCTCATTTTTAAGTTTTTTTTCTACAATCCATCCTTAACATTGACTGACTGATCTTTAGGCATAAGATACTACTATATGAATAAAGTTTGTAAGCACTCCCTAATTATTGTTTTTCATAATATTTTCTAAAATGCTATAAAAAGAGAAAATACAGAGACTACAGTAATGTAAATGTAAGATTTGTGTTTAGTTTTTCATATCAATCACACTCAGTATTCCCACACAATTTTTAGCATAATCACATTACAATTCACATTACTCTATGATTTCTAAATTATCTTTTAAATAGCCCTCCAACTACAAACATTAGATTTGCTTATTCTTCCATAATAACAATGCAACTGTAGAGAACTTGAAAATGCTTCAGACTACAATCAAATCAGCATCTAAAAGTGATTACTCAGGGTACCCACTGGTGACATAATTTGTGTCAAATCAAGGTAACAGTAAAAACTCTTGTCCTCTAACCTTTAGTCATTCCACCTGTGGGAGTTCTTCTTCATTTTACTGTCTCCTGATGCCATCAATTAACCAAGCCTCAATCATACACCTATTATCAAGAGCAGGTCCATCTCAAGTTACCTTTTGTAAAAGGTATACATTTAAAAATAAAATAAATAAAAGGATAAAAAGGGAAACAAAAATTCATCTTAGCAGCCACCTAGATCAGCCTAATAATAGTGAACTAAACCTCAGCTCCAATAGGATCCAAATAGGATCTCAAATGACCCTCGTTCAACCATAGGGGTTGTTCCTTCAGAAGTGGCTGTCACAGGGTTGTCTACTGGGCCCTACTCTAGTCTTGCCATCTTGCAACTCGGCTAACCTACATCTTAGCCTCTCTTCCTTCTGTGCCAGCTTTTTAAAAATATTCTGCTTCTTCTTGAATCAACCTCCCAATGAAGGAAAGCTGATGAGACTGTGTATGGCAGGGTGGTAGGCTCTCAGAGCACCACCCTGGGAGGGAGAGTGGAGTGAGAGAGGCACAAAGACCCCTGAGGACAGCATGGGGTTGTGGAACTGTCCAGCAGCTTGCATGGCCTGCCTGATCCACTGGCCTGCTGGTTCTGAAAGTTAGTAATTCTTTTTACTTCTTCTCCCTCTAATTTTCTTCAAGTAATTATTAGAAAAATAAGGATCTAAAATGAACGAGAGCTAGACAAAATTATTCATTCTTGTCTCCTGGGCTGTGGGGCAGTGTATGGGGTTGTAGGGCAGTGACTAGAAATATTAAATTGGGGAATTTCCATCAAAACATAAAACAGAAAGTCCATTAAAACTCAATATTCTTTTGTTCCTTGTGGGATAAGTAGATCTCTGGAGGGAAGAAATGTCTTCTTGTAAGGTTGGGGACTGTAGGACATGACTAGCAGTAAAAGGGCTGCTTAGTGAAGACCACAGTCTTCAGAACTGCTCCCATGCCCAGGTCAATTCTGGCCTCAATTGGAAGGGAAGGATAAATGAAAACAAGAGAAGGTGTGCATGGCAGGGCACACAGACAGAAAAGAGTGCTCAGAGGTGCAGAAAAGGAAAGAATGAGAATCAGGAACTTGAAGAGCAGAAAGGTAACCAGCTGAGGAAAGCTGCTGGAATACAGTCTGAAGCTGTTTAACTGAGTGGAAGATTGGATACTGGGGAAAACAAAGAATAGAATGGAAATTCAGTCAAAGGAGATTAAGAAGAAGGTTGCATTTACAGTTTAAAGATTAAGGCTATGGTGATGGGTATTAAAGAGGGCACATTCTGCATGGAGCACTGGGTGTTATATGCAAACAATGAATCATGGAACACTACACCAAAAACTAATGTATGGTGATTAACGTAACATAATAAAAAAAATAAAGATTAAGGCTACTGTGTTACTTGGTTTAACTATAACTTTTAAATTAATTTTCTTTTTAATTTGCTATTCAGTACCTTTATTAATTGATAGTACAGTCAGATAGTATAGAACAATGGATCATAACCATGTTGAGTGAATACATAATAAAAATTTCTAAACTCTATGAACTTGGAAATATTTTTTTCTTTGTACTTACATCTTGATGTAATTGTCAATAAGAATTGACACAAAGAATAACAAGGGAGAATTTAGATGTAGTTTATGAAGACCATATCCAGAAGATTTGTTTTTTCTAAATAATTTCACAGATTTAAAAAATGAAAAGTATATGAACCCAAGGACTCAATCTGAAACAATTCTTATTAAAGATGAGTAACATTGAGCTCATTGTATAATAGAAACAGAGATATATATGTATCATCATAATAAAACAAGAATTTTTATATTGATAGTATATATATGCTCCAGGCAATGTTTTGTCAATATTTAGCAAAATATGGGCAGAACCAAATCACATCAGTCCTGCAGCTCACAGTACTTGGGAATCAGACTTCCATAATAACACTGTGTTGAGTATCAGAATACTTAATGTAAGATCTCTTTCCTTAAATAAATATGTATGAACCTAGGATATCTGACACTAGATTTTCAATGAAATGATTGAATAAAAAATTTTATGAGCTTTTTTTAGGCACAAAATAACAGGCTATATGATCACATCATTAATCACAGCCTAACCAAACCTTCTCTAACTTCTTCTGCTGATCTTAGTGCCTTGATAAATTCTATCCTAAAGTCTGTCAACATAGCCTGTTATTTTATGGACAGTTTGTGTCTTCATGCAAACCTCAATATATGCTCACATACCTACATATTTATGAAAAAAGAAGTGCTGTTTTTGATTCCATTCACTAACCTTTCTTACACGCTCTTTCCCAACTTACTTTTTCATAACTAATATTTTCATAAATAAGGACAAAAGTAAATGTATTATTTTGTTCAATTTGGTTCTATTTATGTTCAATATCATGAACATGGTGTATATTTTTTTAGGAAGATACGATATAAACCTTGTTTTATTATTTTTATTTCCTTTTTTTTTCTAATTATATATTCTTGAAAGAAAGAGTTCTATTTTTTTCTCTTTTATGCCCTAATGCCACCAAAGAGACAGCATTCTTCTAAGACTCTTGCTTTAACCAGAAATGATTTTTTATCTGTCATTGTGCCCAACTCTAGACCAAGAGTAGAAAACTCTCATGCTGGCAAGGTTTAGACAGGTGAACATAAATGAAAGGAAATCAGGCTAGAAGGGGACAGCCCTACTCAGCCCCCCATCTATCCTTTCTAGATCCTCTGACTTCTCAAGAACAATGAGAAATACACACCATCAACAAAAATCTGACTCTTAACTGTTAGCAGCTAATTCATTTTTAAATATTATGGAGCCAAGAACATTCTTTTTTAGGCCAGTGACCCACAAGTTTTCCACCTCTAGAATGATGTTTCTTAATATACACAGACAATATATTTCTTAAGGACATGGAGTGTATCCTAGTCATCTTTTAATTCCCTCAGCTTTATACAAAATCATAAAAATAACATCTAACATTTAGTGTATTTTTACTGTGTATCATGTCTTGCTAAATGTTTTACATACATTACCACATTTAATATTCATGATGAAAGTATTAGGTAAGAACTAATTTATCCTTACTTTATAGCCTAGTAAATAAAGTCCAGGGAAGTTGAGGGAATTGCCATGAGTTACATGGCTTCTAACTGGTGGAGAAATATTTCAAACCCAGGCACTGTGCTCCTAAGCCTGACCTATTTGCCTTAGCTATAGAGTGTACAAAACAGAAACAGCTGTTCCATTTTGGTTTAAATGAAGCAAAGGTAATGGTTAGGAGGGCCTATTCACAACTGTCCTGTGAATCATCCATTAAATATAAGTAAATAAAATCCTTCTACGTAACAAGTGAATGCATAAAATATAGTTCTTCCATGACTAGTTCATCGCACTGCCCTATAAATTCTCCATCACGTTTTTCCTCTTTACTACTGAGATAGCACAGACCCAAGAATGAAATATGGAAAAATGTATAATTTGTATTTTAGTATGTGTTCCCAGGAAGAGAAGATGTTGGATATATTGCCTAAGTGGCTTAAAAATAAACTGGGAACAACTGAGCTATAACACCTCATTTTATACACTGCACTAAACAATCTGGTGTTAATTGGGTGGGGGAAATGAGTCACAGTTTTGCCTGTTAAAGAGGGTGGTACAAGGAATTACTGCACTTCATTTTGGTGGGTGAACTCCAGAAATATATTAGGAACCTGAATATTATTTTAAAAGTCAAGCAATTTTTCCATTTGTCATGTTAGAATTAAATGATGACTTGAGTTTTATCAATGATACTCTCAAATGAATAAATGATAAAGGAAATATTCCTTTGACTCATGACCCTAAAATTAACCAATGTGGCTAATTTAGTATGTTACAAAAGTATTTTCCATTTGTGAAATTTGCATTTTGATACATTGAGTTGCATTCATAAAGTCTATGAAGCCAGATATTGGTATTTTATTCCTGGAAATATTTTAAGCATTTATTAGTTATTTGTCAGTTCTTCATTTACTTTGTTTTGTTTATATACTTTGCAAGACTTGCTACCAAGTCCTAAATAATAGGAGCACACCACATCTAATCATTTCTTTTAAAGGCAAAATATATATCTTTCCATTAAAGATCAGTCAATAAAGTTATAGATGGAAGCTTAGGAAAAAAAATCTTAGTTTGATGTGACTAGAATCCTAAAAAACACACAATGTCCTAGAACACCGTTTGCGGTTTCACTTAATAACTAGCTTATTTTCTTCTCCTTCATGAACTGCATCCAATGAGCAAACTGTGAATTCCAGAATTTGCCCATTTTATGTATATTGTGCATTTCAAGGTGTTAAACTTCTATCTTCCACAAAAACAGTTTTTTCCCCTCTAATGAAAGACATCATATTGGAACATTGAAACAAACACCATAAAGCTCTTGAGAATGGCCAAGTTTTTAATTCATGTTGTTTTAATATAACCATGTAAATATGACATATCCTTTATAGTCAATACTGACTCTTCAAAGCCCCAAGTACTCGGTTTTGTGTTCTGTTTACTGACCTGCTTATAACATTGCTTTGTTTATTTCTCTCTCATTACCCTTACACATGGTATTTTACTCCAGAAATCTGATTTGTAAGTATGCAGGTTTCATAAGCTAATAAAAGCCATGTCTTTTCTACCCACATAACAGTAATAGGATGACACTACTAAGCTCAGAGACCTAAACCAAGGTAATTCTCTAAGAAGAAGGTTAAAAGCATATTAAGAAAGGTCTCTCTGAATCACTGGCCCTTTGTGATCCTGGAACTCAGAGCTAGACAGAGTTTGATTCACTATTTTTGTGCTTTCTAACCTACTCCTGCTCCCCTCCAGTACTCTACATTGCTAGTGCAAATATAAGTCATTTGTTCTTTGATTTTCAAGTATTTATTAAGCATCTATTATGCATCATGGTCATTGAAGAGGCTGGAAAAGAAGGATATAGGAAAAAAGAACAGAACCTGTTCCCATTGCCATAGGTGACATATTTTTTTTTCCTGAGAAGAAACCTTCCCTATGTTACATTTACTCCCACTCTCCCTACCTCTACCACTACTATCTGTAAGCTCTTACCTTCTGGAGGGTCTGTTATCCCACAATCAGACACAAAGTACATACAAATGAATTGTCTAGGAGAGAGCATCAATTGCACAAACCTTTATTTTCTTAGCAGCAGACTCTATGACCAGTGATGTAACGTAAATCAAGACCTAGCTTAAGTTGTCAAGAACCTCACTGAGATGCCCCTACATTTCAAAATATAAAGGAAATAAAAATAGAACATAATTTTCTAGGTCATGGCTTTGAATTGGATCTTCACATTTCACATAGAAGTGAGTGAAGGGTATTTGTTCACTCTTAAAGGGTTGTCAACACTCAAGCTACATTATGGCTACAGTAATGATGATTTCTCTGGCACTGAAAATCTTAATTGTTGAGTAAAGGAGCTAAAATTTACTGTTTAGTGCTATCCTGGACACCATTAGAGCAATAGGCTGAACACAGCTCTTTCATTGTTAAAAATTCCTCGGAGATTTCATGTTCTCTCACAGAAAGTGAACTTTAGGGATTTGGGGACAGTGATTCCTAACTGGAAGACTGGAATCGCCTGGAGTATCTTAAAAACACTAGTTTCTATGCCTCATCCCTAGATATACTGACATAATTGCTCTGGGTGTAGTCTGGGCATCAGGATTTTAAAGCTCCCAGATGATTCTAATGTGTAGCCAACGTTGAGAATCACTGTTCTGAGGTCTTAGGTTTAACCCAAGCCATCATTCCTAAAACTCAGAATTACTGATTTTTTTTCCCTGGCTTAATTTCTTCTGTCTTGTAGCCTTATGATGAAGTAGTGGCAAACTGCTGATGGGAAGGAAAGCTCAGAGAAAGAATGACCTCTGGTATGGAACTCATTTGGGGGCATGGAAGATGTTTCTGAAGACCTAATTATTTTGAACCTCGGGTCTGGCTCCTTCATGCCTTTGCTCTATCCCTCAAATATGGCCGAGATTGTGGGGGGCAGAGAGGAGAGGGAGAGAAGGGGAGAAGGAGAGAGAGCACAGAGAGCATGCGCACATGCGCTGGAGAGTGAGCAAACGAGAGATCTGGAAATCAAGAAATGGAGAGGATAAAACCAGTTCCCCACCCCTACCACCACTCTATACAGTTGAGGATTTTCAATGCAGGGTATTTAAAGACAATTTGGCAAACTGGAGTCAAGCTGTTTGTCAACTGATCAGTCCGGTGGTGATAATGATTCTGCATAGTTACAGACACTGCTGGGAATTTGGAGGTAAATAAAACAAAACAAAACAAAACAAAGGAAACCCAGCAAAAGTGCTTTCCCTCAGAGGCTTGGAGACCTTTCCTCAAGTGCAAATGCCTCTTCTTTGGCATTCCAACTGAATTCCCCTCTCAATCTAGTTTATAACCATGATAAAAATTCTAATCCCTGTTAGCAGAATGATTAATGCCTACAATGGGTTTAAAGCCAATAAATATCTAAGCCAATTTAAGGTAATGTTTTTATTTCAAAACTGACCTCTTCTATGAGTTGTTTGTGCCTCTTTTATGGCCTGGTGCGCCTGGTATAATAGTTCTTTATGTAGTTGGCATATCCTGCTGACTAGAACAGGTGGTCACCAAGGAGAGGATTCATGCCATTCTTCTTTTTGTACTGAAAGAGGTAGCACACAACATTGCACAAGGTGGGCACTCTAAAATATTCCTGGAATTCAATGCAGTTCTTTGGGTCTTTTTTTTTTTTTTAATTTAAATGATTTATTAATGGAATCTATCTCAAGTAGGGAGGATGGGGAACAAAGGAGTAAGAAACAGATGGACACACCAGTGTTTATAAAAGCCTAAAAGCTTTTTCTCATATTGACCCATAATTTGTCAACAATCCATTCTAACCAGATTTCTCAGCTTTCACTTTAGGGTGAACAAAATCTGTACTGTTGGCAATTAATAAAGATACTTGTATACCTCGAAAGAGATCTAAGCTATTAAAGGACCTCATCAAATTTATCTTTAGTTATAAAAAAATCCAATATATTTTTTTTACCCAAAAGCAATTTTAGAAAATATTTTAAAACTCTATTTTACTATCAAAAATTTATTGTAAAAATTGGAAACCAAAGATGGTTATTTGTTTTAAAGATCATTTCACCTAAGTGCTGAGGACACTGAATTTCATTTCCAAAGCATAAATAAATGACACACCTTAACTCTAGGCCACCTTTAACTCCGTTCCTGCTACACATTCCATCAGCACCTGGGCTTTGAGGCTTTCACCATTTTGTGAATAATTTCAGGTTAACCTTGACAATCTTTTTCTCACTTCAATTAAAGAAGAAGAAAAACGAAAGAGGGGACATGAGGAAAACAAACGCAAGGTGATAAACTGCCAGATGAGTGTATTTTATACTTTAAATTTCTAATGTAATATCTGAAATGTCTACACATAACTATATGTATAGAAAAGTGTCAAATACATATCAGAAAAGTAGACAGATATGAGATGAGCTAAACCAATGCAGATGATCATACAAGATTCTATAAAGGCAAACTGCTGAAAATAAATGATAAGAGATATAGCTATTACAGACATAAATGAGGAGAGAAGCAATCCTTTCCTTTCATCTGAAATGAGCATATTTTATTAATACACATATAAGTGCTCTTTCTTCTTCAACAAAATATAGCCTATTGAATGTTCTTTTCCTCCTGTAATAGAAAATTGTTTACACCACTATTGTTGATACAATTAAATGAATAACCAAAATATATAATACTGGCATAAAGATCTCTTTGCTTATCCTACTTTAAATATCAAAATAAAAAACATACAACTGCATACAACATATGCATTATAAGATCGTCCAGAAAAAAAAAATGATGCATAATTAGATTTTCACACAAAGGTTTTACAACTCCAGTCATATCAGCAGGTTTTGAGTACTAATGGAAAATGGAATTGATGCAATTATGTTGAACAGTGGCAGGAAGCATGCTTTTAAGAGAATCAGCTTAAAGAAAAAAAATTCCAGTTGCATGTGCATTAAAGCTGTCAAGACGTTAAGCTAAAGATCTCTCTGTGCCAGCTAAACCCCTGCCCGATTCCAGGAAGTAACTTTCTGAAGCCATGCCAAGCCCTGTGCTTGAAAATAACATCTTAATTGGTTTCTTCTAATAAAATTCAAAATGTTCCTTTTGATGATGACAATACACTCATTGTTTTATTCCAGCTTAATGTTCTGGTCTCTTGGAATGTTGTGAGCATTACTGTTCAGGGAAGAAAAAAAAATAGCTCATGAGTCTGAATTTATGTAGCAACAATCTAGCTGGATGGACCAGCAAAAGTTGGAAGCTTTTGATGCAAGAAAGAGGGCTTCTATTTATACCCAGATTTGTATATGATACCAATGAGACTCCAATTGCTTCCCACTGTTTGCATCATTATTACTAATAACAGTTACGTGTAAATACAGAGCCAGGTTGATAATGTTTAGAGAATGTTTAAGGCTCTTACTGGCAACTGATCCAAAATAAATTATCCAATAAGTCCAATAAGTTATGAGATTTTGTTTTTGCTTGAATTATAACAACTAGTGTGTATTTAAGAGGTTGGAAAGTTATAAAAAGAGCTCCAAAATATTCACTGCATCATATTATCAGAATTTTTACATGCCTGGTCATCATTCTTAAGTTTCTTTATTGAAAGTTTTTCAAGCCAGTCTATTGAATGATTTGTATACCTAGAGACAAACTCTAATTTCATAAAGAAATTCAATACAAATGTTATTTAGTTTATACAAGTCCATTTTATAATCACTTTGGTGTTATTCACTTTTCATTAAACAAAAGGTCCCTGTGTTAAGAATGGCAGTTCTGTTGGAATTGTTTTTTTACCTGTAATGGTCTCTAACACTTGAGAGGACGGTGGCCACACATACCCCCTTCTACCTGAGCCAAATAAGGAAGGTCAGGAATATCAGGGTATTGGACTCCCTTTACTCTCGGTTTCTAATTTTGCTAGTAGTCTTAAAATCTTCAGACTTGTGTCCACTATCAAATTTCAGTAATGAATGAAGCACCAGCTTGGTACACCTCATACAGTTTGTACAAAATGATGTCTGTTTACAGAAGAGAAGAGGTCTTTTCTAATCTAAATTTTCTGAAATGAAGATTTTAGAAAACAAAGCACATAAAGATTATGTTTCATATGCTATAATTGGAAATCTGCTAACTCCTTGGCAATTCATGCTAACTAGAGTAACATGAGCAACTTGGGCTGCAAGACTTCACTGGCTGTAAAAGCAGCAAGCGTAGGGAACAAATTTAGGTATTTGCGGTGTCGTCCCATACGATTTGCCCAATTCATTCCCTTGAGGTTCCTGTTCATGTTATCTGTAGTAACAATGGATTACCTCCTTCTGACAGGTTCAGCAAGTCCCTTTGTTCTCACCATGACTAACCATCAGTAATGGGAAGGAGGCAAGGCTCAAAGACACTACAGTTTCTTGCTCTGCGCCTCAGCTCACTTGCACTGAGCTGTTACTCTACGTACATCTGGGTTGCAGTAATATGTTAAGAACTAAAGTGTTTGCCAAGCTAATCACCAATTACTATATGAATATAAATTTGCGGTATTTGAAACTCGAACATAAGAAAACATAAATAATACATTAAAGACGATACCAGGAATACAATAGCTTTTTCCCTAACTTTTCAACTTTTGTTTTGTGCATTTACAAGTCAGTATACTCAGGACAGACCTAATCGGTAGTGAAACACAACAGATCTTTACTCACAGGGTATGTGTACACATGTATGTGTGTATATAGATAGTACATTTATTTTTACTCAGATATACATCCCCTCTCCATAACTGATTCTATCTTTAGAAAGTGAAACGCCATGATAAGGAAATAAGATGTTTTTCATGAAAGAATTTAGCAATTGCTTCTTTAGTGCTATTACTCCTGCAGAGAATCAAGGTGTTTTGTTTTGTTGTTTTGATGAGATCAGCAGTCTGACCCTCCTCCTAGAGGAATAGCAATTATCTGTTGCAAAATTATATTGCTTTGAATTCTTTGGTATATCAAGTCCACAGAGACTAGAGACTTGACATTAGCCGTTACATTATATAGAAGATTAAATACGAACAATCTTACATTCAAACTCTGGTTTCAGTGGGGTAGCAAATTAGGAATTAATTAGGTAGAATATTTCACACTTTTTAATCAAGAATCTTAAATGCTAGCAACTGCTAAAATTGAGAAAGGCAAGAATATCAGGCATTTTCACTGACATCACTTCAAACTAGGACATGAGATTACTTTAATGATTTTTTTTCCTTCTAAGGTAATACATAAATGGAAAGAGTAGAATACTCTATTCCAGGGGTTGACAAAGAGGAAAATGGTATCCTGATGTACACAGCACAACAATCAAAACTCTTGACTATGGGAGTTGTAATTTGGGAAAGGCAGTATGTTCATTAACTTAACATGAATTAGACACAAATAAAAATATGAATTTTTGATATTTATGTATAGCCTCATTCTTTCCAAAGAGAATTCAAAAACATTTCTAATATAGTGTTAAATATATTTAAATTTTGACATAATAATCCACAAATTATTGCTAAAAAAAAAGAAGTAGTTAATTGAAAATTTAGGGACTGTTAAAGGTACCATGTTACACATACTTTGGGAAGCAAATCACATGAGGCAAATCTGTTAAAATTCCTATTAACGGCTTGGTATTTCTGAAGATTTTACAATATACATTTGCAGAATTCTCGACAAGCACAGCTAATAATTAATGTTTCTCTTCTTATGCCATTTCCTCTAGTTGTGCCTCTGCCACCATCGGGCTGGAGGTCCTTACCCCTCTGGGCTTTCATGCCTAACTACTTCATAGGCATTCTGTAATAAATGACATAACAAGTGGAAATCTCCAAAAAGTGAAAAGCACTCTGCAACAGTAACATTTCACAACTGAGTTCTCAAGGGCAGTTAATTCCCACTGAATAAGGAGGGAAGGTTGAAATGATCGTTTTGGAGAAGCATGCACCTTGGAAATGCAGGATGAACTTGCCATCTTTTTACATCTCAGCACATTGTTTCAGGGCGAGCACTGCCCTAAAATAGCACACGGCTCAGCACTCAGCTCTGCCTTTTATGTGCCCTTCTTGCCAACTCATACTCTGCGGCAGAAAATGTCTAACTTTTCTGTTCCTTGCTTTTAAATTTGTTTTCATTAACAACTGTGATCCTCAGGAACATATAAATGAAAGTGCAGAAGGCAAAAGAGTGCTGGAAATTGCCCAAAGCTTACAGTTCTCTTTCTCAATGCTTTTATTTTTGACAGTAATGGAACTAAAACCAAAATGATAGTTTTTTTTTATATCTTGTCATATAAAAGATATTTAGGAAATGGAAAAATTGAGCATATCTCAGTGCTCTCCTTAGTGGATGCTGCAATGGTATCCATAAAAAAGAACGTTTGAATTATTTTTAAGAGAAAATGTAGGCTCTATTGAACTTATAAGACACTCCTCTGATAAATTTGCACAGTGAGCTGAAGGGAATGAATAATAAATTTCCCTATAGTTATCCTTTGTCTGAGCTCAGACTTGCTCCCATAGCCACAAAGGGAGACCTTACCTACTGCAATGAAAGAAACATGTTCCACAGGAGTAATTCCCTCATCCTCACCTTGATGAATCCAAAACTGAAGAGATAATTAGGGATGGTATAGAGAATGAATTTTATTTCCTTTATTTTCAGGAAGGAATGATATTCTAAGGGAAAAAGCAGAAGTCTATTGTGACACCTTTAACATGATAAAGTTAGTTTCATTGTGATTTTGTGAGTCTTAAAACTATTTCTAGCATCATCTACCAAAATGGCTCTGGCTCTGGAGTCTGACTGATGTGGTTTTTTTTGTGTGTGTGTGTCCTTTTCCATCCCTGTGACCTCAGGCAAGTTACTTTCTTGGATTCTTCATTTTATGAGGATAAAAATAGTGCTTAATTCACAGTGTTGTTTACAGAATTAAAAATAATGCCTGGCACAAAGGCAGTATTAATGTTAGTGATTAGTATAATAAATACAAATAAATTATCAAAAGTATTTTGGAAAAACAGAAGACAAAGTCTACAAAGAATGGAAAAATGCATATCTTTAGTTCTAGGTATATTCTTCAAAATCAAAATTGCAAAGAAAGGTATGTAACATACACTTTTAATCTACATATGTGAATAACATAATATTGGATCAACATGTGAACAAATTTAAAATAAGCTATTTAAAGCAATCTACAGATTCAATGTAATCCCTTATCAAATACCAATAGTATTTTTCACAGAACTAGAACAAATAATCCTAAAATTTGTATGGAACCACAAAAGACCCTGAATAACCAGAGAAGTCTTGAAAAGGAAGAATAAAACTGAAGGTATCACAAACCAGATTTCAAAACAGACAATATGGTATTGGCATAAAAACAGACATGTAAATCAATGGAACAGGACAGAGAGTATAGAAATAAACCCATACTTACAGCACCAAATAATCTGTGCAAAGGAAGCAAGACTATACAATGGGGAAAAGACAATATCTTCAATAAATGGTGTTGGGAAAACTAGAAAGTCACATGCAAAAGAATGACATTGGACTGTTATCTTATACCATATACAAAAATAAACTCAAAATGGATTAAGGACTAGATGTGAGACCTGACACCATAGAATCCCTAGAAGAAACCATGGGCAGTAATCTCCTGGACATCAATTTTAACAGTATTTTTCTGGATCTTTCTCCTCAGGCAGGGAAACAAAAGCAAAAATAAACAATGAGGGCCGTATCAAACCCAAAATCTTTTGCACAATGAAGGAAACCATCAACAAAATGGAAAGGCAATCTACTGAATGGGAGAATATGTTTGCAGATGACGTATCCAATAAGAGCTTAATATCCAAAATGTATAAAGAACTCATACAACTCAACACCAAAAAAAAAAAAAAAAAAAATCCAATAAAAAATGAGCAGAGGACCTGGATAGACATTTCTCCAAAGACATACAGATGGCCAAGAGACACACGACAAATGCTCAACATTACTTAATCATCACAGAAACACAAACCAAAATCACAATGAGCTATTACCTTATACCAGTCAGAATGGCTAGTATCAAAAAGACAAGAAGTAACAGCTGTTGGCAAGGATGTGAAGAAAAGGGAACCCTCATGCACTGCTGGTGGGACTGTAATTGGCACAGCCACTAGGGAAGACAGTATGGAGGGTCATCAAAAAATTAAAACTAGAAATACCATATGACCCAGGAATTCCACTTCTGGATATTTAGCCAAAGAGAACAAAAACACTAATTCGAAAAGATACACGCACCCCTATGTTTACTGCAACATTATTTGCAATAGCCAAAATACGGAAGCTACCTAAGTGTCCATCAATAATTGAAAGGATAAAGAGGATGTCGTATAGACACACACACATGCAAACATACACACACAACGGAATATTACTTAGCTATAAAAAGGAATGAAATCTTACCATTTACAACAACATGAATAGACTTAGAGGGCATTATGTTAAGTCAAATAAGTCAGAAAAGACAAATACCATATTATTTCACTTACATATGGAATCTATAAAACAAAATAAATGATCAAACAAACAAAAAACAGAGATAGACTCATAAATACAGAGAACCGGTGATTGCCAGAGAGGAGGAAGGTGGGGGGATGAGCAAAACAGGTGAAGGAGATTAAGAGGTACAAAATTCTAGTTATAAAATAAACAAGTTACAGAGATGAAAAGTACAGCATAGGGAGTATAATAAATAATACTGTAATTACGTTTTATGGTGACAAATGGTGACTACATTTATCATGGTGAGCAATAAGTAATGTATAGGATTATTGAATCACTATGTTGTACACCTGAAGTTAATATAATATTGTGTATCAATTATACTTCAATAACATTAGTTAAGCCATCTAGCATCACTTGAGCTATCTTCATTCAACAGAGAGTTCGATCATAATTGTTTACACATATCTATCGATAATCATGGAATAGGACACACTTTTTTAGGGAATTGCTTTGGTCAGATGACTGAATAAACATAGCACAAAAGCTCACTCTTTTAATTTTGTTATCACTGGAGCATCCTATCTTTGTAGTTGCAGGAACCTTGTACCTTTAGAAATAGCTTAACATCACAGCATCATCTTTTGGCGACAGAACTAAGCTTACTGGAATCTGACAAAACTCACGGAGGGTGAGAATTACTTTTTTATGACAGGAAAATAAGAGTTTTCAACTTTTTTCTAAAAATTTGTAAAAGAACACATCATTGTAACGTATTTCTATCCTAATACTTCTCAAGGGACATTCTTTGCACTACTTAAAACTTCCCTAATTCAAGGCTATGAAAGAGATTTCATTTTATTTTGACTACTAGAATCCTATACCAATAAATATTACAGGGAAAAACAGACATACAAAATTTCTTAGCAATTTCCTCTCATCTTCTGTCCTCATTGTATTTATAACAGTTTTAACTTGCTCTTTATATCACAAATTTAGTGCTACTCTACTTAAAACTTTATGATTTAGGTGATGTCCTACTCACAATTCATCAATCCCTTCCTGATTTCAAAAACACTCTCCCAGGGGAAAGAATGCAGTTTCTCACTCACAGCAGCATTCCTTGTTGAGTTTGATTTTATTAAACATGCAGGTGTTATTAAAGATGTTTAATTGACATTTAAATGAAACTATCAGGAGGGGAATTAAAACAAACCACATTAACACAAGTTTTCCCAAAAACTAAATATTTCAGAAAATTCAGTAGCATTCTCCATGAGCATTCTCCAAGATTAATGGAGAAATCAAGAACAATTGGCTTTATTTTTATCTCTTGGGCAACCATAAGACAAACTGTTTTCAACAAATGTGCCTTGTAATGTTAATGCTACCAGAGTTCATAAAGAGACAATTTATTATTTTGAGTTTATTGTCCAACAACAATTCATCAGCTTTCGGGTTTAGCTCACTAGTTCACAGGGGTCCTTTTATTTGTTGTTTAATTAAGCTTCTTGTCAAATGAGGCAGATATTAAAAGATAAAAGATGTTTTGTAAAATTCCATCATCTTTCACTTATATACTATTGATGACCTGGAGTCTCTGACAATTTTATTAATGAAAATTGAGCACTGAAAGAAGGCAAAAAAGAATCACAAAGTAAATCACTGAAAGAACTGATAATCCTATACAAGCTTAGTCTCTACACTTCATATACTTGTTTCCCAATAGAACTCAAGCTGAAATTTTTATGTTTTTAAGCCAGTGCTATGAACATGTAAATGTAAAAGTCAACCCTGAGTCGGAAACTGGCAAATATAAGCTAAGGAAAAGTGTATCCAAATAGCAGACATTTTTATAAAGTTTTAATCTTTTAATTGTCATTTTCCTTTTGAGTTTAAGGCAATTAGTCACAGGCTTCAGTGGAGTGGGGGGCAGTTTAGTAGTAGGGACTCTTTACTGTTCTAGTGAACACAAGCAAAGAATTAACAGCAATCACAAATAATCGGCTTTTCTGCCATGCATCTAACTATCGGTGAATTTGAATTTATTTTTGAGTTTTCAGAGCTTTATAAGTGCTTTATATAGTTCTGTGGCCACCTTGATAACTTATGAGTTTTGAGCCAAAGGAAAATTTGAAGTAGAGCCAGACTGCTGCCTCTTCAGTAAAATGATATTCAGGCTTTTTGAAGTCTATGGGATATTGAGTGCATCCTACTTCTTTATTTTATTTTGTTTTGTTTGTTGTGCGTGCGTGTGTGTGTGTCCCAGCCTTCTTTATTTAAGAGAAAAGTGATGAGAGATGTGGGGCATCCCATCTCTTTATTTCAGGATATTATGTTTCTAGATCTAAAAACATGCAAATATAAATGATAATCCAATATTTACCAGGTTTACTTAAAAAAAAAAAACAATGTCTGATATCTTAGAGTTTTGTACTGGAGAGATAAAATATGTACATGGCTGAATTACTGCCTTTATGGTAACAGACAGAGGTGGAACTACTGTGTAATTTTGGGCAACTTAACTCCTGAACAGCTGATATCCAATCTTAAACATAAACAAGCAAGAAATTTTGCTATTTCAGTAACTTAATAACACTCATTAGCTCATGTAAGATCAACTGGTTCAATAAATAAGTCTCAATTAAAATATTGACTTTAGGATCTATTAATTTCTGTACACAAAAGGTATTCCAAAGACCAAATATTCCTGAATAAATTTCAATGTATTCATCAAAGGAAAAGGGGAAAAAATCTAATATACTATTTAACAGCCATTACTTTAGGAGTATTCATATAACCTATATTTGGTATTTATATGGATATATTTATATTTGTATTTTATTTTATGGGTGTATTTATACAGATATATTTCATATCATGATACAGAAGTGGATCAGAAATTATCCTACACGCCCTCCACATTCCTGAGGTTTTATGGTACTCTTAAATGTCCCAAGAGTGGCAAATAGTTGTCTACAATTTCAAGCCATGAACTATGCCATGATCATCATAAGAAGTAAACTAAGTAGGTAGGGTTCTTATTAAGTTTATCATGAAAAATTGGACTTTTAAAAAATAGAATCTTAAAAAAATAATGCAGTTGTGCATTACTTTAAAAGTCTAGACATATCTAGACATGCTAAGGCAACATCCCTGACAGGTCACCAGTCAAGGCACTGTGGAAGGCTATGTATGTATGAGGTCTCTTCCCTTTAATATAGAAAACTAGGCTTCCAATCAAAACACACAAAAAACTCTCTGGAAGAAAACATCTAAAATTTATAGAGATGAAATGTCTTTTAGGGAAGAAAACAGATAAAGAGATTTGAGAATTAACTGGAAAGAGTAAATATAAAAGTTGAATTCCCAGACTACTTTGAATCTCTAGTGTATAATGTGGGACAAGTTTGGAAGTAGATAGAAAACATTTGACCATCAGCTATGTACCAGGATATGAGTATAAAACTATCTGTGCAAAAATTAACAAAAATTCTTCTCTCATGGTATTTGTATCTTAATGCTATGATGAAGAAATTTCGCATTCTACCTAGTAACTCTCATTGTTTTAAATTAACAAGATTCACTGAAGCACTGTTGTAGTGTACTGAGGCTCTATCAGTTGGGGAGTTATAGTGGTTAAGAAGTATCAAAATGTATATTAATTCAACATTTATTGAACAATAACAAATGGCAGTCTCTACACTAAGTGGAGTGGAAGTAATTACGGTACAAAAGAAGACCATAATTTTACCCTAAAGGAATTTATAAATACTAACTCTAATACAAGTCTTTGTGCATTTTCATAAGATACACACTATATACTACACAACACATTTTACAAACTTAATTCATTTCATTTTCAAAAAGTTCTATGTGTTATTCCCATTTTACAGATGATAAAATTCTGGATTAGGAAGATTAGGTAACTACCCCAATGTAGCATCCCCAGAAAGTAGCAGGCAACTATGATTTAAAACCACCTCTGTAGGACTTCAAAATCCATGAATTTTTAAAAATTGTTTGTTTAGTTTTGTTCTTTCCCTTGCCCAGGTCCTTCTCATAAAATGTTTTTGAAAGCACTGAAAGGAGTTATTGTAGAAGACTTTCTCAAAGGAGATGATATTATAAAGCAAAACTAAGCTTAAACATCAAATTTAATTAGTAAGAGGTCTTAGAATTAAGTTAGCCTCCAAATTTTTTAACTGGTTGGGAGAACTGAGGCCCTAACGAAGTTTCAGGGTTAATTAGTGAGGGACCAAAGTTTGAAAATCCTGATAATCCATGTAAATGCTGTTCTCATAACACTACACTGCCAATCAAATGTTCATACTTTCACAAACATCAAAAATATATGTTTAAACATATTTCCTAATATTTTAATAAAAACTTTCCAGAGGCCATTAGAATCATGACAAACATTTTTCCCACTTAATTATAACTAAAATTTTGTTGGTATTTTTCATTATACAGAAAGACAGAAATGTTACATAAAGACAAAAATATATTTTAGAACTCTAATTATTACCAGGAATAATCAGAGATATGCCAGTATCTAATAACAGAAATTCAAAAACATGAAGTAAAACTTGATAGACCTCTTTGAAAAGAGAAATAGGCAAATCCATAATTATAGATGGGGAGTTCAATTTCTTCTGTCAGTAATTGAAAGAACAACTAGAGAGAAAATCAGTAAGAATATAGAAAACATTGCAAACCATCAACTGATTGAATCTAACTGGCATTAATAAAACATTCCATGTGACAAAAGCAGAATATACATTATTTTCTATATAGGCTATAGTCAGTGCCATAAAATGAGTTTTAATAGTTTTTAGAGAACCTGAAGCATATTATGTATGTTCTTTGACAACAAGAGACTGAAACAAAGACCTACAACAGAAAGATAAATAAAAGATACACAAATATCTTCAAATTATACAACATATTTCTAAATAACTTGTGATTAAAAGAAAAAATAAGGGGAGCAATTAGAAGACATTTTGAACTGACTGAAAATCAGAACACATTTTATCAAAATATGTGGAGCACTGCTACACACCGTTTCAAGGGAAATTTGTAGCATAACTGGTTATATTAGAAAAAAAGTTCTCAAATCAGTGACCTATGTTTCCATGTTAAGAATTTCCAAAAAGAAGAGCAAATTAAACACAAAGCAAGAAGAAATAAGACAATTTCATTTTAGAGCATATACCAAAGAAATATTAAACAGAATAATAATAATAAAAACAAAACCAAAAGCTGATTATTTTAACAGATCAATAAAAAGGAAAAAACTGATCTCTGCATGGAACATAAAGGAAGTAGACACAAATTTTCAATTTCATAAATGAAGTAAAGAACATTACTACAGATCCTACAGACATAGTGAGGATAGTAAGGTAGTATTATAGACAACCTCATGTCAATAAATTGAATATCTTAGATTAACAATCTGAATTACTAAGTGAAAAAGTAATCTTATTATAAGAATATACCTCATTTTAAAACAGAAACAATACTTAACACATTTAACTCAGAATCACATTTTATATCTTCTAAAATATAGACAATATTTCCATTTTTCTCAAGCTCAAAAACTTTTTGTAAAATGACATGCAACTGAAACCTTTTATCAAATTATACAGTATTTATTCCGGCTTTGTAAAATACTACATTCTAAAATCCCTACTGGATAAAGGCAAAATCATTTCAACAATGGTTTCCCTTGTATATGAACAAGCAAAACAAATTTGTCTATCGTACATAAGTAGCCTTGACTTTCCTTATGACCCTTATAGATTCCAAAGATGTTCTGAGGAAAAAAATACAATGACAAAAATGCTATGATATGTGAATCTGTCAAACTACTGGATTTTTTTTTTTCAGTAAAAATTCAACTAAATCAAAAAGTCTTTGCATGAACTTTATATTTATTTGAAAAGCTATTTGGCATAAAATTAGAATGGTAACAATTACAAAATGTAGTATCTAATAGGAATCACAGTTCTTTAACCTGCAAGATTTAGCTTGTACAAATGTA
This sequence comes from Mirounga angustirostris, assembly GCF_029215605.1. NCBI lineage: Eukaryota > Metazoa > Chordata > Mammalia > Carnivora > Phocidae > Mirounga > Mirounga angustirostris. The sequence goes on along the minus strand of NW_026991720.1, from coordinate 81,488,620 downwards.
ACTAATTAATAACATCTGAAGTGCATTCTCCCATAGGACACATGACCATCTGGTTGACCTTGCACTAGAGATCAATAGGGAAGGCAAATCTGTAAATCATTGTTTCCCAATGTTATCACTCCATCATTCTACCACAAGAAGGAGGGATAAAACTTGGATGGGAAAAGAGATCTCTTGTTTCACACATTTTTAAATTGACTTTGATTGTTAATTGGACTGTAAGACAAGACTGAGGGGATTCTTCTGAAGTCCCATCCAGAAAGAGACTGGCAGAAGACCAAGTAATAGTGAAGGAAAAGAATTCAAGACAAGAGAGTCAGGAGGCAAGGTAATTATGAGAGAATATAAAGATGCAAATGACTTCTGTGTGATGTAACCTGATATTATTTGAATTTCCTCAGAATCATTTTCCAACTCATAAGTTTTGGCTGAAAAATAGTGATAGAAATTTTGAAATAAAAGAAAGAAAGTATATATCATACATATTTTAATTAATATATATTCATATATGTGTCAACCCTGTACAAAGTTCTATATTTTAATGTCAAGACTAAATAATTTTGCAAGAAATGTAGTTACTTATTCATTGTGATACAGAGAAAAGTCATCATAAAATCAATGAGAAACTTTAAATAAATTCGGGAAAGGCATCTGAAACAAATATACTGTTACATCTCTTAAGAAAATGACTATGTATTAATGATTAAAATTTATACATTTTAACAACTGTTTTTGTCGAAGGTATTTTTTCTGATACTATGCCTAAAATATAGTTCACTGTAGGAATTTTTTGTATTAATTTAGAAATTATGGAATTTCATTATTTGTTCTCCCTGTTGATAGATCTCTTTAAAACAAATTAAGTGATATTCTGCCTGTCTGATTATTTCCTAGAAAGAACAAAATACCATAGAACTCTCAGATCAATAGCTTATCTTATCATGCTATATTCTACATACGTTATAAATTAAGGTAAGTCTTATCCTGCAAGAATCTGTTTGAGTTTGACAGCATTAGACATGGAGTATTTTAAAAAGCCCATCATAACTTCTAGTCACTCTATACATAGCAGTTACTGTCCCACTTAGTACTGAAGTTTGGTTTTAAAAATTTATACTACTTAATTTCCTCTATAAAAGATAAACTGTGGGGGCGCCTGGGTGGCTCAGTCGTTAAGCGTCTGCCTTTGGCCCAGGTCATGATCCCAGGGTCCTGGGATCAAGCCCCGCATTGGGCTCCCTGCTCCGCGGGAAGCCTGCTTCTCCCTCTCCTGCTCCCCTCGCTTGTGTTCCCTCTCTCTCTGTCAAATAAATAAAATCTTTAAAAAAAAAAAAAAAAAGGAAAAAGATAAACTGTGAAGTCTTCGAATAATGGACTTGATGGATTATCTCTGGGACACACTTGTTTTTAAAATTTACACATTTTGAGGGGCGCCTGGGTGGCTCAGTCGTTAAGCATCTGCCTTCGGCTCAGGTCATGATCCCAGGGTCCTGAGATCGAGCCCCGCATCGGGCTCCCTGCTCGGCGGGAAGCCTGCTTCTCCCTCTCCCACTCCCCCACTTGTGTTCCTGCTCTCACTAACTCTCTCTCTTTGTCAAATAAATAAATAAAATCTTAAAAAAAAAAAAATTACACATTTTGAGTTAAGTTTGGGTCAAAAAAAAAAGTTTGGTTAGTTTTGATGTACTTGAACAGGTTTAGATAACTGATCTATGAGACCACTCCATCTTCCTACATATATTGAGAGAAATATAGAAAAGAGGAGACAAATTGTACTACTACCTAGTGCCTTTATTTTTCATTTCATTAGATATTTCCTAGTTCTCAACTTGAAAGAAAAGATGTTATGGTAATTAAAAAAAAAAGACACTTCCAAGGGTCTGTTTTTTTCCTTTCTTTACAACTTAACTGAACAGCCATGGGTTTTAAGGGAGAATGCCTGGCTTAGAAGCTAAGGAAGCAATTAGAAGTTCACACACTTTATGTTCTAAATAAAGCTCTTTCAGTGCTTATGATAACCTTGGGGAAAGCCCTTGGTGACTTAAGAAGGAAAGGAAAAAAAAAGATATCCATTTGACTGGTAAGTGTCAGTCATCCTGCTATTCGAAATTCAAGATAATAAAGCATTTCAAAGACATTCTGCTATAGAAAGGTCTGAGAGTATACTGTTTCTCAAGTAAAATGAAAATATGCTCAATGATACTAAGGTTTATGCAAAAAGTAAGTTGAAAGAAGTAATAAAAATACAAATAACCCCGATTGGCAAGATGATCTTCTTGATCCATTTCTTATTCTTGTCCAATTAGCATGGATTGACCAAAGTCATCCATCTGTAAGTTGTTTGACCCACCTACATTAAAGCTCATGCATACATTTGGCAAAACATCCTCAGAGGGCCTTACACCTTTTACGTTTGTGCAAATTTGAAATCACATCCATTTTCCTAAGCTTCTGAAGATAACATTTGTACACAACAGCAATCGAAAACATATTTCCAACTATTCTTTTAGATCCTTTTCAATTAATTAGGAGATTTTGCCAATCTCAGGAACTCCTTTTGGACATGGAAGAAGCACCATTAGAACAACATATGGAGAAACCAGCTTGGAGGCTAAGACCAAAATTTATTAACAAAAATTTTAAGTAATTAAACCTTCACAGACTTCTCTGATGAGGATTAGCATATAGAGGGTGTTTCTCAAACACCAGGTGGCTAGTAAGAAGATACTTCAAAATGTGCAGAATATACTTCAAGCATTTTCATAAACAAATGCAATAGAGGGCTTTTGTCTATGAACCAATAATTTAAAATAGCCATGCCATCCAAAAAAACAGTCCAGTAAATATTTTCAAGATTAATCAATAGTTGATGATATTTTACTATCTTTAATTTATCATTAATGCTTGGATCTGGATGTGAAATTTTAAAGAAGACTTCAAATGACATTTTCCCCAGAGTATTTATCAACTTTCTTACCATCAAATGTTAAATAAACTCTTGCTTGGGGCTGGGACGATCCTTTTACACAGATAGAACAAACAAATACTCCAACCAACACGAAAATTGCCCGGAATGCCATTTCTTCAGATTGGCAAGTTAATATCCAAGGGAAAGTACCTTTAAAAGAGAGGTAACAAGTTTGTTATATTTCATTCACATTTTAGAAGCACAACCGCACACATACACACAGATACACACAAAATCAGCAATCTAGACAAAGCACCTTATTCATAAAAGACTTATCTGAACTTTTACAGTCAGGCAAACAGTAGGAGGTGCTCTGACTTTGTTTCTTAGATGTGAAAATTTGGATTTGATTCATTTGTGTCTGAAAGTCTTTGTGAAAAAAAGAAACTGTTCTTTCAGCAAATAATGCTAATATTAAAGCAGAACAAAGCATCCAGGAATAAGGTATTGGTTCCCAAAGGAAAACCCAATATTTGAACTTGATCTTCTAACAATCACATAACATTGAAAAGACTTGCGAATGGTACCAGTATGTATTAGTGGATGAAAACATCTCTTTTTACCATAAATAGAGTAGTAGCAGGAAAATGCCACATGAACATTCATGTGCACTCACTCACATCCTCATTAGCTCTTTTGGAGTAATCATCTCTGAAATGGTGTTTCTACACATAAATATATGTGTGCTCAATCCCTGACCACTGAAATCACTCAAATTAGTTATCTGCCAATTTATACAGATGACCATGCAGCTGTTAAATGATGCAGATGAGGTAACCATGGACTAGTGCCAAATTCAAACCAATGACTTAGTGGTGAACAATCCAGTGAACCATGTATCCCTCAATGCATATTTAAAATAAATCAACCAGAAAGCAGGCTGTCAAAATTCCAAAAGATAAATCAGAGAGAAAAGCATTACCTTTTGAAACTGTAGCTGTAACATTAATAGATGCTGTTAACTAATGTCTGAATATCAAGGAAGATCAGGTAATGGGTAACTAGAGATTACAGCAGCTCTAGTGGCCACAATATGCAAAATAAACCCAGGACCATGAAAGAAATCATACTGTTTTGAGTCTGATGAAATTATACAATGAAATGACAGAGTTTAATCTAGAAACTTATTTTTACAGGTTACAACAATGCTAATATTCACTATTATATGTCTTTTAAGAATCTTAACATTTTTATTCAATAAAGAAATGCCACAAAAAATTGAGAAGACTGCTTCATGAATACAGAAGAAAAAGTACAGTTAAACTGAACATGCCACTTTAAACAATTTAAACATTTTAAACAGTTGATTTCCTAGGTGGTGATATGGTATGAGACATAGAAACGAAACTGTTTGCCTCTTTTACCACACAGATGGAGGAAACCCTAGAGATGTTTGTGTTGGTAATTTTCAAGCGAAACAGTTTCTTCCTGCTTCCACAACCTCTTCACCTTGTCATCCCTAAATTACCTTAGAAGAAAATTGATTTTATGGGGTAACTTTCCCTTAATAATTTGTTCCCTGGTTTTACTGACTTTATAGTTAAAAAAAAAAAGGCTATAAATATGACTAACCTTTGTCTCTTTATTAAGCAGGCGGATAATATTTACACATTTTTACATATTGCTATTATTAGCATTTTATCTGGTATGTCTCACCAAAAGCAACATATGCTAAAAATTGCAAAGAATAGTAGTGAAGATGAAATGACAGGCCAAATGAAGTGAGTATACAGAGCAATGTAGTTTCAAGCCTACCCAGAGATGAGAAGTGACGGAAAGCCAAGGAAGGGTCTTACACGTGCCCCCCCCCCCCCCATATATTATAACTTCCCTTTAACTGAGACACTTAGACATGCTGCTTGTTTTCACTTCTACTAATGGAACACTAATAACACGTAAGAAAAGGAATCTTACGTCCTCTGGAGCAATCCTGCATTAGAGGGCACTGAAATACTCAACTTTAAACTCTCCGCAGGTGTCATAACCTCAAGAAACAACTCAAGCAGGGCTCTCAGGAAGGGAAACACTTCCCGGACAAACTGCATGTGCTCTTAAGAAAATGTTCAGACTTGAGCACACCGATGTGTAAAAAGTCGACACAGAGAGCCCAAAGTTATATTTTGCTAAACTTGTAACGCCAAAAATAATGAATGCAGCTTACCGAGATGGGAAGAGATCAGCACGTACAAGTCATCAATTTGCTACCGGTGTGGCTCCGCGTGTCTCTCTAGTCTTTTTCCCAGAAGACCTTAATTTCTAGAGCGTCCCAGCGGTGAAATTCTTTCTTCCCGGTCCCCTGAGTTTCTTTGTAAAGGAATCCTCAGCGTCGCAGTGCCGCGGCACCCGGAGCCCTACTCCGCGTCGCTCAATCAAGCACCTCGGAGTGAATGGAAAGTGGCCGGGCACCGGGGGCGAGCGCTCGGGTGTCCGATTACAGCGACGCGGCGCGCGGCTCGGGCTGCCCGGGCGCGCCGCCCAGCCGGCTCGCCTCACCCGCCCAGCGCACCCGCCTCATCACCGCCGCCGCGAGGCCCCACCCAGAGCACGCCCGCGAGAGGGTGGCAGGGAGCCGCGAGGGCGGTCGGCGATCGTCGGGCGGGCGGGGCCGACCCCAGGACGCGCTGCCCGGAGACGCAGGAATGCGCTGCTGCAGGCTAAGAACCAGCTCGCTAACTCTGCTCCTTTCGCGGTCGGCGGTGGCGTGAGCGACTCGCAGGGTGCGCTCCAAGGATTTTGTTACCGGCAGCTCTTGGAAGGCGTTCAGGATTTGCTTAGTCGTAAATATCAAAGTGCAAGGCAGTTTTTTTGCCAGAAAAGGATCCCTGCATCCTTTTAAGGCAAAGAGATGTGTTTGTAAAAGGGCATGAGTCTTACCCTTTTCCTGCAGCAGATTGTCTAAAACCGGTAGAGATAAACCAACTATCTCATCGCAGTTTACCCTTTTAATGGGTGTTGTTTCCCATTGCGTTTCCTTAATATCCCGAAGGCAGTAATTCTGCTGATCTCTCCACACTGACTCACATTTCAGAACTCTTCTCTCCAGGATAGTCTCAAAACATAATTACAAGAAATTATTTCACAATTCTGTGGAAGAAGGCTGTTTGAATTAGGCCAACAGAAGTTTACATTAGGGATATATTTCCCGCACTACTTTCAGGAAAACTTGTTACACTCTGGAACTGACTTTAATGTTTAAGGGAAAATTATTTTTCTGGACCACAATGGACTAGATATTTGAACAGCAGGACAAATGAGCTTTGACCCCCATAAAATGAGCAGGTACTTGTTTAAAAATCACTGTGGGCTACAACAGCCCACAGATGTCACTATACAAAGAATATGGAATGTGATTTCTCCACCTTGTTCCTTATAATTTTCTTTATGAAATAAAGCAGATCACTAAATTCTTATAAACTGAATCATTGAAAATACTTCTGAGAGTGCAAAATCATTGCTGGTGTGGGACAGTCGAATTAAATCTCAGGTGAGAGGAAGTAAAACAGGTGATTAAGACCTGGCTTTCATTTGCCTAAGCACAACCTGTTATGTCCAGTTGACATAAACCTGTCTTTAACTCTTTCTGTACAGATGAGCTATGGAGGGATGACATCAAATGTAATTTTAAGAGTTCAAAAGAATGCAAATTTCAAAACTAAAAAATTATATTCCAGGGCAAATGTCTATGTTTATGAAAGAAATTACTAATTCAATGGATGGGTTATTTTTAAAAGTTTAATACAGTTTAACTATTTTTGTGATTAGTGCAATAAAAATGTGAGCAGCTCCTTAAGTTTATAATAATGAATTTAACCACAAAACATATGACAGTTTTAAAGAGCAGATGCAAACATGAATAAGCACTAAGCACATTTCTCTGAAATCCTTCTGAAACTGATCAAGACGCTCTATATTGAGCACTGTTATCTTCCTACTGATGTCTGAGTCAGCATTTATCAGTTAAAGAGGGAGAAGAATAAATCATTAGAAAGATTGCTGAGAGTATTCACACAAATTATATAATTGTTAATTTAGAAATGTGTAACCATTAGACACTGATTGATCTGTAAATCCATGTAAGGTAGAATATATTTATGCATTTTACCTTTAAGTTTCAGGGAACCAAGATAAAGAAAGGCAAAGTGAAATGCATATCAAATGGTGTTTTTACAAGGAAGTTTACTACTTATCTCAATTTGCAAAAACCCAAAGGATTAAATCCATGTTTCACACATATTCACAAGGCTTTGGAAACTATGACAAATAGCTTAGATTTAGTTGCAGTCTATTCATTTTGTGCTGATTCTCTCTACCTTGCCTAAATAAACTTCTTTTCAATGTATTTAATTGAATGCTATTTGCTTAATACTGAGACCCTTAATGGTATTTGCTTAGTACTGAGACATTTACCATTGGCCTCGCCTCGAAATTAGTCATGAAATTAATGATAGGCATTAGCGAAGGCAGATTCAAGCACACGGATGAAATGAGTGCTCACGCTTGCCTGTAACTTGGGCTGCATAGTGAAATTTAAGAATGGCAGTTGCCCCTAATAAGACATCTCTGCCCCCATTTCTCCAAACTACTTAGAAACCTAGAACACCTTAACGAAACAGTACCTTTATAAGAAACCTTGGTAGCCAGTGCCCCTTTTCTAGGATGAGTCTTTGACTCTTTCCTGATAGGTGGGAAATAATATGAGCTAACTCAGTAAGCTAGTTTGGGAAAGGAGGACACTAAATAGATCCACAGGGGCGCCTAGGTGGCTCAGTTGTTAAGCATCTGCCTTCGGCTCAGGTCATGATCCCAGGGTCCTGGGATCGAGTCCCACATCGGGCTCCCTGCTCGGCAGGAAGCCTGCTTCTCGCTCTCCCACTCCCCCTGCTTGTGTTCCTGCTCTCGCTATCTCTCTCTCTCAAATAAATAAATAAAATCTTTAAAAAATAAAAATAAAAAAATAAAAAAAATAAATAGATCCACAGGAATAATGACACAATTCAATTTAGAGGCCACTAATTACAAAGTTTGCCCTCATCAAGGTGTCTTGGGAAAAACACCCAAGTTAAAATACTTAGAATCACTTACATTAAGATGTTAAAGAAATGGTGTGACATCTTGGTTTCTCTTCTGTAGTGGCCTTATTTTTAATATTTTATATTTTTGGTGACCCTGAAAAAAGCCATTTACCTTAAATTCTTAGACTGATTTTCAGCGAGGTACTCAACTATTCCTTATTCCTATTTCAAATTTAAGGAAAATAGACTTTCTCAGATTTTTCTCCATCATATAGATGAGCTATATGAATCAACTTTATCTAACAAGAGAATCTCAGTCCTCCAGAGTTCGAAAGCTATCTCCTTATTGTCATAACTAATATTTGTCTCAGGAGAGGATAGCCCATATATATTCCAAGCACTTTGTGTATTATATGAATAGCATTCTTTACTTATGTTACTGTCTCACAAATGAGAACACTGAAGCTTTGTCCAAAGTCACACATGGGTAGTAAATATTGGAATAGAAAGAGAAACTTAAGCATGGCTGACTCACCGCCTTAGGGCCTTGAATATGAACCTGAGCAAGTGTTTCCTCTCCATCTTCCTCCTCTTCTCAACTTCCAGATGCTAGCACTTTAAATTTCCTGAACTGTACCTTTCAAAGTCTCTACTTCAAATGGTTATTTACTTTGTTTACATCAGCCTTTCTTCTCCTGGGGTTACCTTAGCTGCTCTGGGACCAAGCCGGTCAAACAGGTCTGGTCTAGAAATCTGTGTGTGCAATTACTCTCTGCATAGTTGATAGGCTTTAGTATTTCCTTCATTAAAATCATTCTTTATTTTTCAGTAAGATGAGTGTATCTCAACTTTCATTCTTAACCCATAGCTAATTTATATCCCTGACCCTTGATGTCTTTCTCTGTTGATAGGTACTAGACTAGCCTTCTCAAACTGTAAGGTCACTGGCATTAAGCAAACAAACAAAACAGTCACAGTGGTTTCCTCTGGACAAAGAGAGAATTTTCATTGTCTGCCTCTTTTTACCTTTGTAATTTTAAACCAGGTGAATGTATAAGCTCTTAACAAAATTCAAAGTTTAATTCTTCAGCATTTTTTAAGTACCTTTCAACATCTCAAACTTCATGAAGTGCTGTATTTTCCGACTGAACCAAAATAAGAGCACATCATCTCTAATGTTTACATATTACAATATTTCAAATGTAAAAGTAGAATTATAAAGAATTTCAGTAGAAGAGCCTGTTAGTGATTTTACTTTTTTAGTACCTGCACCTGACCAAGTTGTAAGAGTGTTGTAATCATTCACACTTTCCTCACAGGCGTAAAATGAAAACTCTGTTTTGTCCTTATTGTAATATTTCATGTGAAACCCCTATGGGGGAATATATGTCTTTAAGATGAACCTTACAACTACACTTGCAATGTAACCCACAATTATTTAATAGATAATGTTTATTAGTCGAATATATATACATGCATCCACAATAAGATTTCTTTAAAGAAAGGCAAACTATTTTTATGGACCTCTTGTATCTAAAGCTCTCTTTCTCTTCACCTGAGAGTACAAAACCCTTTCCATATTTATTCTCACAGGAGAGCTAGGAGAGGGCTGTGTAAGTGCCTCTGATTGTCAGATGTGTGTAATGAGGCTCAAAAATAATAACCAGCTGGAGTAATGACTTCAGGACTGTTAGTAACGGCTAATTGACTCCCATCTACAGCCCTTCAACATGGTCAAAGGCCTTTTCCATGTAATCTTCAGATTTTACCATTTTTCTACTCTTTGTGGACTTTAAATGGTTGACTAGAAAGTAGAAAATTAAATTGTGTAAACAGCAACTTTCACATCCTAGCAGAGGCATGCTCATGATGAAAATCATATGGTAAATTCAGTTGTCTTCTATTACCAGGGATTTCCAGAAGATAGAGCTGTATAGTAAATTTGAAAAGCATCAACTCCTTATTCTACTTACTTATTTTTTGTCATGATACTTAATGCTTTGAAATTTCAGGGACATTTAACAACTTTAAAGAAGAATATATAATTTTTACTTTTTAACAAACATGACATAAGTTAAAATATGAAACTCTCAGGGTACATTTCAATGAAATAATTTTCCCTGATGGATTGTGTCCATTGCAATGGGCTCACTGAACTTCAGACCGGGGGGGGGGGGGGGGGGGGGTAATGCTTGAAAGAGCATGCATTATATAATAAATATTTTACAAAGAGTACTTCTTTCAGTCTCTAAAAGTAGATATAAGTATCTCCATTGTGCAAACAAGAAGGCCAGTTCAGAAATTTGAGGCACCCTATTCCCCTTCCTAGGCCCTCCCCCGAGGCAATGAATTCAGATTTGCCTCTTCCAGAGTCCATATATTTCCTGTTTTTTTACTGCCTTTGGTGCATCAATCTAATAGTCCAATAAACAGGAAAGGGGAGTGAAGACCCTCACCTCTTCTAAGCTATTTAGGTCCTGAAGAAGGTTTTCTGTTATTGTTGGATACTTAACACTTCATCTCAGAGATCTGAATGATAAATGCAGACATCCTATCTTCATCATGAAATTCTAGACAGCTTGAGAGCAGAATCACTGTGTAATCCTCTTTGGTATCTATTAGAATGCTAGAACTCTGATGATTAATGAACAGATCAGCATATAGATGGAGGAGGATTTAGGGAATATAGGCAGAAGAGGGAACCAATAATAAATTGGCTGGGTAAAAGACCACACAATTATAAAACAAAAATTCATGCAAATTCTTTCATCATCCATCCAAGTACTTCTATAGTTATATAAGTTGTTTTTATTCCTTTTAAAGTTGAGTTTGTTACTTAGGTAAATTTAGTAAATGCTAATCTAGAAATGAATTTGCACAGTGGAGTCAAGCCTAAGTAACATGAGGTTCATCAATATCAGGGAAGGTCAAGTCTGGTTTTAAAATTACAAGTCACTGATTACCTGTTATGCCGACTGTCACAAGGGTTATCAAAAAATCTTTTGTTCGTTTACTGAAGGATAAAGTTCCAGCTTATTTTCATGGCTCTTACATTCCCTTTCACTGCTTTGTTTGTGTTAATCCCTCACTCCCTCTTACCCATTCCTTCCTCTGGTGCCTTAAACTTCGCATGTATCAAATGCCTTACCTTACAATTCTCTGATAACACCATGCTTCCTCACACTTTCGTGGTTTTGCACGTGCTATTTTCCCTGTTTCCCCCCAATTCACCCATGTGGCAAATTCTTTCTTATTCACTGAAACTCACCTCAAATAAATCCTCTATGTAGAACATTCCTTTTCTATAATCCTAGGCAAAAGCAGTCAAGTCCTGGATGTTATATATAGATTGGTAACTTTATCAGTTTTGATGTCAAATAAATTTTTACTTACATCTCTGATACCTAACTTACTAACTATATCATTTGGAGTATTGCTTGTTTGCCAGTGTTTTGTTATTTGCAAAATGAGAATTATAACAACTACTGTTAGGTGCTTGGTTAATTAGATACCATAATGTGTGTTAACACCTACTCCTTCATTTCTGTATTCCCCCAAATTTGTTTATCCCTCTGCCATATCATTTAATGTTACAGTTGTGTGAACCTTTTGTCCATTGATGCCCAGCCCCTACAGAGCAGGACATAGGAATCTTAGGTGTTTTGAAGCAGGCAGCAAAGCCAAGTCTTGTCACGTAGTGACTGCTGGACAAATGGTCCCTCAATTAATTAAACCAAACTTTTCTTTCAGTGATGTTCTGTGGACCTTAAAAAGCCTAAATAAAGTATTTTATTGTCACTGTTGGTGTTGCATTATAACACATGCAATTTCTTACAGGCTTCTTAAGTAACCATTTTCCAAGGCTCGTAACTTTACTCTCAATGGTAATTATGTTGTGTTTTCCCCTTTAGGCCATATTTGAATTCTAATTTGAGTTTGTAAAAACTGTGGGAACATTTGAACTGGATGATTCTTGATAATCAAATACTCTAGGAACAGGTGGTATGCATTAATCTTAAATTCTTTTTCATTTAAGTTTGAAAATTAATATTTGGAAAATATATTTTGAGTTCTCCATTTAAAATTTAGAACAGGATTCTCTGAAAACTTTGTCACCATTAAACATAAAAATAAAAGCATATTAAAAAGAAACTAACAGCAGCAATTCTTGGCATAGAAGAGGAAAAAAAATCTGTTTCCAGAAATTGGATAGAATTATGTTTCTTCTCATGTTTCATTCTAGATTTGTTTCATTCCAGCTTCCTTCTATCAAGATCTTAATCTGAAGCAACAAGAATATCACCTTTTAAGAAATCAATTTTCTAATTGTATTTTCATATTTTAATCTATCAGTTTGTAGATTTCCATCTCCATTTCTTTATTTTTAAGGTATATATCATTTGAAATAATCTCATATATTAAAAATCTGGAGTTAACTAATACATTAATAACAGCATGGTTTTTAAAAACTTGCTTTACCAAAGGATTCTTCAGTTTATCCAAAAGATTCCTTTGATCAGAATGTTACCCTAATACATTCAAGTTAAAAAAAAAATTATACACTGATTTTCAAAAAAAATAGCTATGATTTAAATGAGGAGTTACATGGGTGCCTAGGTGGCTCAGTTGGTTAAGTGTCTGACTCTTGATTTTGGCTCAGGTCATGATCTCAGGGTTGAGAGATCGAGCCCTGAATCAGGCTCCAGGTTGGGCACGTAGCCTGCTTAAGATTCTCTCTCTCCCTCTCCCTCTGCCACCCCACCCCCCGCTTGAGCTCTATCTCTCTCAAATAAATAAAGTTATAATACATATCATCAATAATACTAAATATTCAGTTTTAAAATGCAATGGAAGAAATTAATACAAAACTTTTGTAATTAAAGCATATTACTTCAGGAATATATGATATATTCTTTGTATTTATCTACAGCAAATCCATATCAACTAGGAAAAAATCATTTGTACTTCATAATTATAGAAGATATGAAAATTTTACAAAAGTAAAACTTACTGAGAAGTATTGATCTGTGACCACAGAATCAAGAGCTACTACTGGATATTTTTCTCCTTGATATCTTAGAAGGCATACAGTGTGCACCTGTTACTCCAAAAAATTCACTACATGGGTAAGATATCTTCTAGAGAACTTCTCTTTTCAATCTGAATTATTTTTTTCCTGATTTTAAAAAGTTCACCCCTCGGGGCGCCTGGGTGGCTCAGTTGGTTAAGCGACTGCCTTCAGCTCAGGTCATGATCCTGGAGTCCCGGGATCGAGTCCCGCATCGGGCTCCCTGCTCAGCAGGGGGTCTGCTTCTCCCTCTGACCCTCTTCCCTCTCGTGCTCTCTGTCTCTCATTCTCTCTCTCGCAAATAAATAAAATCTTAAAAAAAAAAAAAGTTCACCCCTCAACCACCAATACACATGCATATATTTTGAAAAAGTGTCCTATTAAAAGTTTTTAGGAATATTCTGACCCTGGGTCTGCAATGTTTAAGAACAAACAGAAAAATATATTGCAATTCTCTTATAACATAGGCATACTAAAGATACAACCTCAATTTTGACAGTAATCAGACTTGTGCATCCATTTATTGTCTATTATATTGTTGTCATTTATCTATATGTATATAGAGAGACCAGTGGAAAGGTTTCTACAGTGCAACAGTCTTCGATATTAGGAAATACTTTGGGCACCTGAGTGGCTCAGTTAAGCGTCTGCCTTCGGCTCAGGTCATGATCCCAGGGTCCTAGGATCTAGCTGCATCAGGCTCTGTGCTCAGTGGGGAGCTTGCTTCCCCCTCTGCCTGCCGCTCCCCCTGCTTGTGTTCCCTCGCTCCCTCACTCTCTGTCAAATAAATAAAATCTTTAAAAAAAAATGCCTCTTACAATTTAGGAATTCATGATCGGTATTGACTCACCTTTTTCATCTCATGCTTTCAAATTATGCTTTCCTATTTATTGTAAAAAAGTTACTTGAGTGGCACCTGGGTGGCTCAGTCATTAAGCATCTGCCTTCAGCTCAGGTCATGATCCCAGGGTCCTGGGATTGAGTCCCACATCAGGCTCCCTGCTCCTCGAGAAGCCTGTTCTCCCTCTCCCACCTTCCCTGCTGTGTTCCTGCTTTTGCTCTCTCTCTCTATCAAATAAATAAATAAAATCTTCAACAACAACAAAAAGATTTCTTTGAAGGAAATATTAGGAAATACTTCATTATTTGAATTCCATTTAATTTAAATCTCTTGAGTGTGTATACTCTTTGGTCACAATATATTTTTTCTCCATGGGATTTATGTTCTTTATATACCTTATGTATCTCCTGGGTACATTTTGGTTACATGACATATTTATACAGAAAATGTATATTTGATTCTTTTTACCATCCATTTTCATTTAAAACTCTCTAAGCCCATAATCATCTGCTGTTTTTATTCTTTTTTTTTTTCAATTCCTCCCTTATCAGCCTTTTAAAAGTTTTATTTAGGATAATGATTTGAATCAAACTAAAATATGGTGGGAGTATATACAATTTAAACACAAGAAATTACTTTTAATGGAGAAAGTGATCTTTAAACAATGCTCTGTTAACATTCAGTGGAGCCTTGAATGTGCCATGTTTTAATCTCAGATTTGGAAGGGCAAATAAATGCTCTTTGCTTTTAAAGTTTAACATTTTCCTCATATTTAGACTTGAAAGAAATAATCTCTCCACTGCTCAGTTTCACCGTTTCTAAGCTAAGATATCACAGACTGACAGAAATTTAAATATAAATCTACTTTCCGGGGCGCCTGGGTGGCTCAGTCGGTTAAGTATCTGTGTTCGGCTCAGGTAATGATCTTAGGGTCCTGGGGTGGAGCCCCACGTTGGGCTCCCCGCTCAGTGGGGAGTCTGTTTCTCCCTTTACCCCTCCCAACTATTTGTGCTCTCTCTCGTTCTTACCCTCTCAAATAAATAAATAAAATCTTATTTTTTTTTAAAGATTTTATTTTTATTTATTTGACAGAGAGAGACACAGCGAGAGAGGGAACACAAGCAGGGGGAGTGAGAGAGGGAGAAGCAGGCTTCCCAAGGAGCAGGGAGCCCAATGCGGGGCTCGATCCCAGGACCCTGGGATCATGACCTGAGCCAAAGGCAGACGCTTAACGACTGAGCCACCCAGGTGCCCCTATCTTTTTTTTTTTTTTTTAAATCTACTTTCCTCGGACATCTCAACCTGGTGACTAATCAGATCACATGGATGATCCATATTTTATGAACTTGCCAATTTGTACAATAGTTTAACCCAAAAAATGTAGAGTATAATAGCATTTCTTGAAATGTTTCTTACGTGGTGTGGTGTTACAAATAAATACAGTCAGCCACCCTGGCACCTGTACCTACTGTCTCTTTCCTTTTATACTACTCCTTACCCTCATCTCTGAGTCAAAAACCCCCATGCCTGCTGCTGAAACATTTAGGGAATCAAAGTTTTGCTTTGTACAATTCCAAAGTAGGTTGGAGGTGCAGGGAAATACATTATTCCCCACTTCTGATACTTTCTAACAGAGAGCTGTTCAGTTTGCATCAGATTGTCCCAAGGAATTTTGCAAGGAACAACTCTGTTAGCATTTACAACTTATATTCTTAGCATATACACTCCTATACCTCAATTAAGATTTGAAAACAATGAAAACTAGGTAAGGAAATAAATCTGAATGAAACATAGGAAAGACAGAATCTCCGTCCCTCCCTATCCTTTTTAGGTCAACACCACCATCTAGCCCTGCTCCATCCCCTGGGATGTCCTCTCTCCAAGCAAATCATGGCTGCATTGTCTTGACCACAATTTCAGTGACTTTCTGAATTGTATTAGCATCACTCAGGAGGAATTGTGGGTTGAATTGTGCTCCTCAAAAAGATATGTTGAAGTCCTGTGAATGGACCTTTTAGAAACAGTCCTTGCAGATAACCAAATGAGGAGGTCATTAGAGTAGGCCTTAATCCAATATGAGTTATATCTTTAAAAGAAGAAGGCCTTGCAAATAAGGTGGTAGCCTGGCATTAAGCTCCCATAAGTCCAGGAATACTTGAGGCTACCAAAAGCTGGAAGAGACAAGGAAGGATTCCCTCATGGAGGACTCAAAGGGAGCATGGCACTGCTGATACCTTGAATTTGGACTTCTAACCTCAGAACTGTGAGAGAATAGATTTCTGATGTTTTAAGACACCCAGTTTGTGACACTTTCTACAGCAGCCCTAGGAATTTAATGTTAATTAATTTTCTTCTCCTGCTGCCTGCACTTTGTTATTTTCTTTCCTCTGGATCTACTACTTGTAAATTAACATTCTATAAGAACTTGAACAAGTTCTTTATTTTCTCTCAGCTTCAGATTCCCGACTTATCCAATGATGTTTCCCTCCCACAACTGTGTAGCTTAAACCAAATAAAAAGTATGAAGTATCTGACATGTATTAGGAGTCATTGATTATTTCCCTGCTTCACTAATTTCAAGCATTTTCTGATTATATATAATTTAAAATTCTCAATTTCATAGTCATTAATGAAAGTCAAGATGTTTCATGTCTTAAATATTAATAAAAAATAAAAACACATATTTATAAAAATAACATTGAGACTGGATTAGAGTCAGAGACATAAATATCATCTCATGTTTAGCTTAATATATACATATATTTATACTGGAAACAAAGTTATGATATGTATGTGTGATGATTAATTTTATGTGTCTACTTGACTGAGCCACAGTACTCAGATATTTGGTCAAACATTATTCTGGATATTTCTATGAGAATGTTTCCGGATAAAATTAACATTTAAATTAGTGGCTTTGAATAAAGTAGATTACCTTCTATAATGAGGATGGGCTTCATCCAATCAGTTGAAAGATTGAATAGAACAAAAAGACTCCTTCTCTGTTATTTTTTTTTATATGCATCTCTATGTTTATTGCAGCATTATTTACAATAGCCAAGATATGGAAGCAATTTAGGTGTCCACCAATAGATGAATGGATAAAGAATATGTGGTACATATATATAAATACATATGTGATTGTATGTGTGTGTATATATATATATACACACACACATATATATATATATAAAATGGAATATTACTAAGCCATAAAAAGAATGAGATCTTGCCATTTGTAATAACCTAGATGAACCTATATGGTATTATGCTAAGTGAAATAAAAGATTGATCTCTCTTGAGCATGAAAGGAATTTTGTAGCAGATGTCCTTCAAACTTGAACTGAAACATGGGCTCTTCTCTGGGTCTCCTACCTGCTGGCCCATCCTGAAGATTTTGTACTTACCAGCCTGCAAAACAACATGAGTCAATTTCTTAAAATAAATCTCTTTCTGCAATGCACACATCCTACTGGTTCTATTTTTCTGGAGAACCTTAATATAGTATGTATACATAGATTAGTATACACACATAAAATACCTAGCTATATACATTGAAAAGTCCTAGAAGCAATAACACCACAGTAATAACAAGCACATCTAATATCTAGACCTTGGTTTCTGAATACTATTCTCTAATAAAAAGGAACCAGGGTACTTAAGAGAAATGGCTGGTTCTAAGACCAGGGCAAAAATAAATCAACAAAAGAGCCTGGATCATCTTGTATTTCCAAGAAGTAAGGAAACACCTCAAAAATGAAATGATAGAAAAACTTCAAAGAAACCCCACTTAAAAGAGTTCCCAAATGGCCACACTTGGAAAAATTTCAGCAACAAAATAAGTAACATAATACTAGATTACAATCTAAAGTATAAAATAAGTATACATGAGCCATGCTGATATAAATGACTGAATGAATAAATAGTTGAAAGACAAATTTTTTCCTTCTCAGAAGAATTCCAAGTAAGATGTGTAGTCACTACCCCCTACAGAAGGTGAAGATTAATTCCTGTCCTCACACATGCTTGTGGCCTAGACTTAATAACTCACTTCCAAAGAAAAGAGCAACAAAAGATAAAATAGAGACTACCCAGTGGAGAACCATGGAAAACACTACATTAGCCAAGTAACTAAGATTAGCATCATGAGTGATATAATTTAGATAGCACGTTTCTGAGATAATGTGAAGAGAAGGGCACTCCACCTGTTGTGTTCTTTCCAAAACCCATAACCATGGCTTAATAGTAAGAAAACAACAGATAAAATTAGAAGGCATTATGCAAAAAACCTGTCTAGTGCTCCTTAGTATTGTCAAGGTCATGAAACACAAGGAAAGACGGAGAAACTGCTACAGACCAAAGAAGACTAGGGAGGCCTGAAAACTAAATGCATTGTATAACCCTGGATTCTAGATCTGGAACATAAAAAGGACATTATGAAAAACTCAGTGAAATCCAAATAAAGTCTGGAGTTCAGTTAATAGTAATGTATCAATGTCAGTTTCTTAGTTCTGACAAATGTACCATGGTAATGTAAAATGTTAACACTGGAAAGAACAGTGTACTATACTATCTTTGTCACTTTTCTGTAAATCTAAAATATTACAAAATGAAAGCTTTTTTTTTTTTTAAAGTAGCACCAATTTTAAAAAGCAAATAGTACAGATGGACTTATAATAAAAGAAGTAACAGTTCTCTGCCTAATTCCTGTTTTCCTCTAGTCCCACTCTCGGCTTTATTTATTTATTTTTTTAAGAGAAAGAGAGAGAGAGCAGAGGAGAGGCAGAGAGAGAGGGAGAGAATCCCAAGCAAACTCCATGCCCAGTGCAGAGCCCAAAACGGGGCTCAATCCCATGACCCTGAGATCATGACCTGAGCCGAAATAAAGAGTCTGGTGCCCAACTGATTGGGCCACCCAGGCCCTCTCCCCCACTCTCTACATTTAAACATGTGTAAAAGTATGTTAATATTTCTTACTCAATTTCAGAGGTGATCTTTTGGGTTCATAGAATGATAGGTGGAAGCAGAGAAGTCATACAATATTTAATTTATTCTCAACCTCCTTTCTCTGTAAGAGTGAGATTACAGGGGCACCTGGGCGGCTCAGTCCATTAAGCATCTGCCTCCAGCTCAGGTTATGATCTCTGGGTCCTGGAATCGAGCCCTGCATCGGGCTTCCTGCTCATGGGGAGTCTGCTTCTCCCTCTGCCCCTCTCCCCCTGCCCATGCTCTCTCTCTCTATTGCTTTTTCTCTCTCTCAAATAAAAAATAAAATCTTAAAAAAAAAGAGTAAGATTATGATTATTGTTACTTTTAGTTTTGTTTCTGTTGTAAATTATATTCTTATACTCTTGCTATTCCATTAACAATAGCCAGTATCCTTTGAATTCTCATTTTGTAGGATCTGTATGTTACTACCACACACAACCTTTTCTTCAGTTCTCCAACTTTCTCTCTTCAGTCATGTAAGCATTTTATTACATGTTGTTAAGGTTGGTTATATTTTATTCAGTTCTACAATAATAGTTAATGCTTCTGGTCTTCATCTACAGTTTACTTTTTAAAATTGAAAGGCAGTATGAGGTTCTTATTCATGACAACCTAAATAGTATTTATCATGGAACCATGTTATGGTGTGATAACATTTTCTTTTCCATCGAGTTTTATTCATTCATTCATTCCATTATTTATATCTTTACTGCAGTTTAAGGTGCGTTTTTTTGTTGCTTTTGCCAAGTTTTATGTTCTTCAAAATTCTCAAAATAACAAACCTATGAAATTCTTTTTCTTCCTTATGAAATAATTCCCATCTTTACCTTTTATTCTCCTGCTGCAGTCTTGGCTGATTATAAAATATTCTGGTATATATCTGTAACTCCCAAGGTTTCAGTTCTCTTTTTTCCACATTCTATATGTCCATCTTCCTCTTTTTGTGTTAGTTTGTCCATTTACACTTTCATTTTTCTGCAACTCACACTTAAGGAACTTCCTTTAAAAAGATTATGTGGAAAGTAATATCCCACACCTTAACTGTGTGGTGATGAGTTTTCTGCTCACCATTCTCTTCATATCTCCATGTGTTCCAGTATGAAGACTGGTCAACTTTGAAGGCATTGTACCACCTTATTCCAGGATCCAATTTTGTAAAGAAGTCTGATACCAGGTTGATTATTATTATTCCTTTGTAGTAAACCAGTTTGGCCTTTTACAAACTCCTCTTTTTCCTTGCCATATTGAAATTTTACAATAGTTTTCTAAATGTATATCTTTTTCACATACTCCACTAAGTCCTCAGCCCTTTTAATCTGTAAAATTATGTGTTTATATCTCAGAAATGATTGTTAATTAATTTATTTTTAATTCTCTTCCTAGTATTTTCTCCTTCATGGTTCCTAGAACCATTAGGAACCATTAGGAATTATTAGTATGATATTCTGTCCCCAGGATTCATCTTCTATTTATTTTAACTTTTTTAACTTCTTGAGAAATATCTTTGACTTTATATTCTAAACTTCATAGTGAATTGTTTGCAGGCAATATATTATTAACTGCTAGGAGATTGCTTTTGTTCTCTGATTATTCTTTTGTCACAGAATCCTATTCTTATATGATGGGTACAGTATATTCTTTACCAAAGGCTAAGGACCCTATTACATATTTTTTTTATGTTTTATTCTCTTTTGTGAATTATTTGTTTCCCTGGGGTTTATTTGTTTGTTCACTTTGGCTTTTTCATATTTCATATTTTTCTAAACTTTCCTGTGAACTTTGGTTGTCCATTTATGTGGACTCATGGCTATGAGTTTCTCTGATGTGTGAGGTATTTGCTGATTGCCAGACTATTTGGAATAAAGTCAGAAAATTGGATTGCTACATACTGGGATCCCTAAATATCAGAAAATAGATGGTCTTATGGTAGCTGGTCTTAAGATGATTATTTCCAGACATACAACAACCCTTAAAGGTTAATTTTTGATCTTAAGAGTTAAAAGGCTGCTGCCAAGTGTTCTATATTCAGTTGTGATAAATGGAGTGGGCCAATTATTCCAACTACTGACTTTAAATTCATCTGCCACTTTTTATGGTTACTGGTATCCCCAGTTCTGAACCTTCCTGTAGTTTGCAGCACATATTAACTCTCTCCTCACCAACTGCTGCCTTATCCCCATATTTTCTAGGTCACAGTTTTTCTATCCTTTTGCAATAATACCACTTTATCATATGCTTTCTGTCTTCTAGAAGTGTGTCAAAATCTCATGAACAGCCCCATTCTGCTCACCTGTTGCTACATAGCCCTTCAATATCATTTTAAAGTAAACTTGGAAAGGACATAAATATAAATGTTCCATCTACTATTTTGAACAAAGCTCCCCCATCCCTTTATTTATTATTATTATTTTTTAAAGATTTTATTTATTTGACAGAGAGAAACACAGCAAGAGAGGGAACACAAGCAGGGGGAGTGGGAGAGGGAGAAGCAGGCTCCCCGCTGAGCAGAGAGCCCGATGTGGGGCTTGATCCCAGGACCCTGGGATCATGACCTGAGCCGAAGGCAGATGCTTAACCACTGAGCCACCCAGGCGCCCCTCCCCCAACCCTTTAATTCACTTGAAGTGAATTAAGTTCACCTATGAACTTAAATAGGGTTTCATTAGACACTATGCCTTCTAATTTAATAAATTAATATATAAATAATAAATAAGGATATATGTACTAAACACATGCATGTAAAATTGTTTATGTATTCTCCAGTCTTAAAGACTATGGAAGTCTCTATATCTCCTTTTAAGGATATTTTTCTTTATCCCCTGACAGCACAATTACCTTCTCATGTGTAGTGGAGCAGTGACTTCATGACATTTTAATGGATTTTAAGTGGATCCTGACCCTGACCTTATCTTATTTGTATGTGACTTTCTGTAAAGCCTTAGACCTAAGTTCTTTATTCAGTTAAATTGTATGAAACAAAGCCAGTACCTTCCTCACTTCCATTCATTTCTTTTGCTATGCGATGAAATATTTATAAATCACTTTTACTGATGTGACGAATTCATGATAAAATTATTTTAAATTATGGTATGAAAAGAATATTGGTACACCAATTTGGATCTGTGCATCTGAGCTGAACATTCCATGTGTTCCAATGTTAGGAATGGCCTCTCTCTAATGTACAGCTATTTCAATGATGTCTAGGACAACTTGTCTTTCTCCACTGCAAGTATTTATAGAGTTTCCTTGTGTGACTGCCTGTCTCTTTAAACTACTTATTGTAAAAACCTGGACATCTTCACTTCTGTTTGAAAAGTTAAATTAAAAGCAAATGCATTAAAAGAAAAGTTTATAATCACTGTATTTTGATTCTCATAATTAATATTATTTTACATAAGTTATTAATAGACACTTTCCTTAATCCAGAAGATTTCTTTAGTTTTTCTTTTTGGAACAAATAGTATTATATAAAACTACTTTTATACTTGATTAAATTAATATCTGGTCAAACTGCCTTTTGTTCCTAAATTATCTGTAATATTTAGAATCGTAGAATTAGAAGGGATCTTTGAGATCATGTTGTCCAATGCATTCTTTATTGATGCTTGAGTTGGTTGGTGATTTGTTAGAATAAAACTAGTATGCATTAGAGCTTAAGATAGAACCAATATCTGTTGGTCACAGGTCCAGAGCTCTTCCCATTGCCACTTTGTGTTCACTATATTTTCATACTTTAGTAAACTAGATATTCATTCTTCATTGATTCAGAGAACTGAGATGAATAGGTAAACATGTCATTTATTATTATACAGCAATTTGTCACTTACTGTTGTACAAGAATTCACAGACCTGGTATCATCAGATAAGATCTTAGAGGTCATGAAATCTATTATACTTATACCTTCTGTACCCTTATAGTATGTGTTATGTTTAATATTATGTAGGTTTAATATATGAATATTTTTTGTATTCAGCCTATATCATATGCATATGTTTAAATCTTGATTTTTTTATTCAATTAAAACTATTGAGTACTTACTATATAAAAGGCATAGCACTTTACATATATTATCTGATTTAATTTTCATCATGACTCTGAGAAGTTTTCTTATCTCCAATTACAGATGAGGAAGCTATGTTGAGTGAACATCTTACTTCATATCACACAGAGCAGGAATTCCAATTCAAGTCTATTTTTCTCCATAGTCTGTATTGTTAACCATACTTTGCTTTGGCTCTTCACATCTATGTTCTTCAAACTGCCAAATTTGTTCTCATCACTTTAGGGTCTTCTGCCTGGGAATGCTCTCCCTTCCATCCTTTCATGGTTCTAGTCATTAAGATCTCAGTCGAAATGTCAGCTCTTCATTTATTTATGTTTATCATACTTTATTCATTATTTTAATTATTCAGACATCTACTTTATATTCTTATTTTTAATGAGTAAATTTTCCATAACTTCTTTTTATCTATCATCTATCTATCTATCATTTTCTATGGTCCTTTCTCTCCACTGGACTGTAAATTCATGATAGCAATAAACTTGTCTCTTTCACAACTATAAATTCCCTAGTCCAATGCCTGGCATGAAGTAGCTCTCAAAAATTATGACTTGAATGAATGAATGAGCTTATATGATTTACAGACTCTCAGCACTTTTTATGTTATTATAGCCTCATCATAGGAGTCAATGAAAATCTTTAACAAAATAATGTATTTTCAGTTATGGCACATCATCTAGAAGATGCGCTATAATTTACTTAATCATTACCTATTTTTATTGTTTTAAATATTTAGTTAGCTTTCAACTTTTTGTTGCTCTAAAGTTTCTCAATCTTGGCACTATTGGTATTTTGGTCCAAATACTTCTTTGTTGGGGATGAAGGTGGGATGCTGTCTCTTGCATCTAAGAGTATAGTGGCATCCTTGGCCTTTAACCCACTAGTAACTTCCCCATCCCCAAGTTGTGAAAACAAAAATGTTTCCAGATATGGCCAAATGTGCCCTAGGGAAAAAAAAATCACCCCCAGTAGGGAAACTCATCTTTAAATTATGCTCTAATAAATACCTTTAGGTATAAAACTTCTTTCCATATGTAAAAGTATTTCTAAGGGTTAAATTTTAGATTCATTTCATAGATGGAAAAATAGAAGCTTAGAGAGTAAAACACCTTGCCAAAGGTTACACAGTTATGAAGTGGCAAAGTTAGAATTTTATCCCCAATCAGTATGAGTTCAGGGCTCATATGTAATCATGTTTCAGGACCCCTAAATGAAGGCCCCACATACCATGGTCCCAAACTATAGTGACTTGCTTTTTTGTCCCCTCCTTCACCTACTTCTACTCCTTTTTTCCCAGATTATCTCACTCTCTCCCATCCTGGCTTCTGGTAATCTATTTTCCTATCTCACACTTGAAAATTCCTATTTTCCCTGTTCCTCCCTGTTCATTTACTTTTTTGTCTTGGTCAGGTTCCAAAGAAGCAGACCCTGAGCCAAGGACATATGTGTAAATGATTTATTAAGGAACTGCCCCCAGGGGATACTGGTTAGGGAGCTGGAGGAAGCACGAGAGAGAAGGGAAGGAAGCCAAGCAACAGTGCAGATGTAGTCTCAAGCATAAGTCTTCAGCCTACAGGGAGCTCTGAAGTATACACTAT
This sequence comes from Mirounga angustirostris, assembly GCF_029215605.1. Taxonomy (NCBI): domain Eukaryota; kingdom Metazoa; phylum Chordata; class Mammalia; order Carnivora; family Phocidae; genus Mirounga; species Mirounga angustirostris. The sequence goes on along the minus strand of NW_026991720.1, from coordinate 81,464,083 downwards.
GCCTTAGAGGTGCCCGAACTGGAGGCCAGAGAGCTGGTTTTCATAGCATCTGACAGTCTTCTGTCATTGTTGAGAGGTAGGAGATAGACTGTTGAATATACAACAAACCATTAACACCCTACCCTCCTCCCACAGGAATGGTAAAAAGGGTCCAAAAGGATCTGTGAAGAGCTCCTACACTGTCCACTGCATATTTCTCAGACGTTGAGTCAACTCTACCATAAAATTTACCGTCTGCTCACTGTGTTCTGTTCTGTGACCATTCCACTATGTCCTGGATAATAAACCAGGAACAAGTAAGCCAGATTTGAGCAATGGGTCTGGAATAGCCTCCTCTGGAAATCTTTGGTTTTTATCACAAAAGAAAATGAGTCTGCTCTTGTGTGTGGAAATTCTCTGATACTCTGATAAGAGATCACTGGATCAAAAGTGGCCTCTTGGGGGACTCCCATTTCAAGGCTCTGTCTCAAGGAGAACTGGAATTTTTGGTCTGAGGATAATGGCAATTATCTCACTTGGGGACAGCTGGTACCTTCATGGGGGGTTAAATTTAACTTTGTATTTAGGAACTAGTCATTTTCTGATTCATAAATGCAAACTCATTGTTATAAGGAATACAACAAGGGCAGGCAGGAGGAACCCAACAAAGACAATTACAGTCTTCTTTCAGTGCCATAAAGAAACTGTCACATGAGCCTTGACATACAAATTCCTACAAACAGAGGATCATGCAACTATTGCCCAATAAGTTGAAATGGAATGAGTATACTTTGTCTTAATTGCCCAATCTCTGTCATAAAAAACTAGGCACTGAAAAACACAATGATGCATAATGGAGAGAGAAATTTTTAAATTTCTTCATATCAGAGACTGAACACAATCTCAAAACAAGTATCAAACTATCAAAACCCCAATGCAAAATGCATTTCTATATGGATATCATATCACTTACAAGGAAAATTTATATAAGCACCATTTTTTAAACACTCCTGTTCAATAGAAGCTTTTATCCTCTTTGTTCTGTTGTTTAGTCACCTTCCTTCTCCCTCTTCTCTTTCCTCTCCCCTTTTTTCCATTTCCAGTTTAGTGTTTATTTCTTAAGAAACAAGTTTACATATCCCTTAGTTATCTCTTTGCCAACACAGACTTTCTTCACTTCTCAGCTGTAAAAACAAGGTATTTTTCTAAAAAATCCACCCCAAAGAGAAGTTCTAATGTCTGCTGATTAAATAATAATTGTTTTCAATGTGCATCAAATACATTTATAATATTCTAAAAAGTTATTGTAAGGAGATAGAATATTAATATTGCAGTGCTGACAAAAAAGTAAGTTTGTATAATCAGATTGCAATTTAAGAGCCTTGATTCTAAATAGAAGGCTCGGTTTTCTCTTCTACATCCAGGAAACACTGGCTGATCCGTGGCTCTTGCCAGCACTTTCATAGCTGCCCCAGACAGCCCATTGCAGAAACTCTGGCTGAGTCATGTCTCTGCTCAGCTACTCAGAAATGAACCATCTCTAGGGACATTCCTGAGACGTGCCAGAGATGTACTTCTGGTCTCCACCTATTTATTTGTCATGCCCCAAGCCATGCCCACATTAGTGGAATTTCCAGTGCATTGCCCACTCAGAAGGACAAAGGGAATGTCTACAGAATTGCTATTTAATATTGCTCAATAAATCAGTAACAGAAGCAATGAATGGAATGGAATGCAAGATTCTTGGCTGTAAGCCCTAGATGAAACCACTTCCTTCCTATGAACAAATAGTGGTTAATATGTTGGCTTTGAGGGCTATGGGAGAGGGACAGTTTCTAAGTAGTTAATTTTACTCTGAGAATATGGAAAACACCCCTTTCAAGGGGAGGGACTACGCTACTTTTTTTCTTTTTCTTTCTCCCTTGGATTAATGAGTATGTACTCAGGTAATAAAGAGTCAGTGAACAAATGTTTACTGATTTTAATAATTAAAATGATTCAAAAGAGTTACTGAATGAATATTTACTGCTTTAATAACATGGTGATTCATATATGAAATATATTAGTTAGGTTCTATAAATGCTATATTCTTTTCTTTCAACCAATATTCTATTTTTGTCCCAAGAGAGCCTCCGGAAGAAAACTGTTGCTGCCTATCTAGAAAGACAGTCATCTAAAAACAAACAAAAAAAGGAACAAATTAATAAAATATAAAACATGTTAGAGATAGTGAAATATAGAGAGAATGCAGAGCATTCTCTTCTTTTCATCCCTATTTTATTTAGTAGTCCCATCTGTACCAAAACCAAAGTATAAGAATGGACAAATGGGGCGCCTGGGTGGCTCAGTTGGTTGAGCGACTGCCTTCGGCTCAGGTCATGCCTGGAGTCCCGGGATCAAGTCTCGCATCGGGCTCCCTGCTCAGCAGGGAGTCTGCTTCTCCCTCTGACCCTCCCCCCTCTCATGTACTCGCTCTCTCATTCTCTCTCTCTCAAATAAACAAATAAAATCTTTAAAAAAAAAAAAAGAATGGACAAATGTTCTTTCAGACTCAGGACAACTGCTTCCTATCACTGTTTCTTAATTATCTTTTTCAAGATGTCATACTGCTGTTAACTTCCAAAATATCTCTTCAGTTCAAGCACCCCATTTGGTCCCCAATGCAAATGTTCCTGTGCTATTGGCACTGCTCCCTCGGAAACCTCACCCTCTACCCAATGTGTTGATGTTCCTGTATGCACACACCACACCCTTTCCCCACATATGGCAGACATCGCTGTTGGACTGACAACATTTTCTGCAGAATTTCATTTGAGACATGTATCTAAGTGCCTGTGATTGATAGGAATGGGCAAAAAAGATAAAATCTATTTGCTCCAGTAACTGTAGTCATTCATCTTTTTGTCCATGCTTCGAAATACCAATAATGTTTCTTTTTAAAAAAATAAATCTGCATATTCCACTTCTTTAAGTCTTGTTTGACATGCAATTTCTTAGAAGATAAGAGGCAAACTCTTTAGCATGGTAAGAGGGCTCTCCAACATAACTGTAACAGCCTTTCTCTGTCTGTCACATTATGGGTTCCAAGCTCAGTGTGCTCTAAATCAACTCATTATTATCAACACATGGTTCCCTTTCATGTCTTTATGCCTTTGCATTTGCTATTCCCTTTAGCTGGAATAACTTCCCCCCTCATATTACCATTTCTTCTCAGTTTTAGGACTTGGTTTAAATGCTATCACATCTAGAGGTCTTCCCTGAGTCTCCCAGACAGAGATAATTATTCACACCCTTGGCTTTTCAGAAGCCAACAAAAACACAGAATGTCTAAACTGTTTTAGGTTGCTCTACTAAGGAAAAGACATGGTTGATATCCTTTGAAAGATTATGGACTGTTGGGGCTATGAAGATGTTTCAATTACAACTTTTTTTTTTTTTTGCCTTATACTTTAATTATTTCTGAACAGTCCTCACTGATCTCTGGGCTCTTTGTAGAATTTGTCAACATCAGACTGGAAGTTCAGTCAGAAGTCACTGGAAGCCATAAGCAAACCAAAGTTGAGAGGACAGCAGAATGTACATGTAAGAAAGGGCCTTACTGGACCTTCTCATTGCTAGCTGAGTATTGGTCAGTGCATTAAAGGTAAACATTTTCTTTATACCAGTGTTCCAAATAGGTATACCAGAGTTCCAAATAGGTATAAGTTTTTAAATTTATTGAAATGTAGTGACTGCTGTAGATCAGCCTGGGGATGAGCTGGCTATTATCTTTAGAGCAAAGTTAGTATAGGACTGAGAAACATCACGTGATTAAGAGAAGTGGATTGTGATATAATTTTAGAAGAAAGCTATGCCATTAGAATTATTCCCTTAATAAAGCAAATTCTTTTAGAAGGGATAACACATTAAACAGCATCTTAGTATGCATTTATTTATTATTTCTTCAACAAATGCTTATTGATGATCTTCTCTGTGTAAAAGACTGTGGTAGGTAGAGTTGACACAACAGACAGATATAATCTCTTATACAGTTCATATTCCCAAGGCAAAGAAAGAAAATAACTAATGTGCAATAACATAAATTACAAATAATCAGATAATTATGTTATTACAATTTTGAGACTTGGGGGGAAGAAAGCATAGAATAGAACAATACAACCTAACCAGGTAAATTTTCTGTGAGGAACTTACACTTAGCCATGACTTGAGGAATGGCAGGAAGTAGTTAGGTGAAGAGGAGATGACAGAGCATTCCAGGTTTAGGGAGTTGTCTATACAAATGCCCCATGGCTGCATGGTATAGAATGCATTCAAAGATATGAAAAAGGCAGATATGGTTGGAAAGCAGAAACCTACGGCTAACATGTGTTATGCTGAGTCTAGCGATATAGAGTAATCAGACTTTTGTAGGTCATATTCAGGATTTTGAATTTTCTTATAAAAGCAATGGGTAGTCATTTCTCTTTCCTTTAAGAGGAAAAAAAATTGAATAGAACATTGATCTCATCAGATTTTCTGACTAAGGAATTATAGTTTGGAGATGGATAATGTTGATGTGTGGAATCCAGTTAGCACATGAAAACTGTAAACATTCGAAATATATTTGATATAGAATTGACAGGAGTTAAAGCTCGATTGGATAGAAAGTTTAAGAGGGAAATATCAAAGATGATTATCTGCTTTCTGGCTTAAGCAACTAGGTGGATGTCAAAGTCCCTTTTTGACAGTGGAACACAGGAGGCGGCCTGCTGGCTGTGAGAAAATCATGTGCTCACTGAATGTGAGGTAGCTATAGTACATCTGGGAGGAGCTGTCCAGTAGGCAAATGATTACGTTAGTGTGAAGCTCGGAGGACAGTAACAGGGTTCAGATTTCTATTTTAGAATCTCCCACACACAGAGGATCAAGGAAGATAATAAAGTAATAAATGAAGATGGTAAAGTAAAAAGTGCAGAGTGGTAAAGAAAGAAGGTTTAGGAGAGAGCCCCAAGGAGCTTCAGCGCTTAAAAGTGTAATAAAGGAGGTGTCAGTTAATCACACTGAAAGTGTATGGGAAGTAGTTTCCCAGCTATTAGCAAGCTAGTGATTTAAAAGGACAAACTACTTTTACAAAGAGCTTTACAAAAGTGAATTTTGTCAAGGTCCAACAAAAGTTTTGTTTCACATTCAAGGAATTTAAGTTCAAATTAAGTAATTTAAGAAGAAAACTGTTAGTAGATATCTAATTGTAAAAATAATATTGGTCCAAATAGAATAAAATCTAACAGGGGTGGATGGCATTTTCTGAAAAGAAGCAAAAGTATTTTCCTAGTATATTATTCATGTGAATATTAACATTATGTTATTAGAAAAATAATATAATCGGGTGCCTGGGTGGCTCAGTCCGTTAAGCATCTGCCTTCGGCTCAGGTCATGATCCCAGGACCCTGGGATCGAGCCCTGCATCAGGCTCCCTGCTCAGCGGGGAGCCTGCTTCTCCCTCTGCCTCTGCCCCTGCTTGTGTGTGCTTTCTACCTTTCTGTCAAACAAATAAAATCTTTGAGAAAAATAATATAATCATAAGTGCCCACAATTATTAGAAGAGTTAAAAAGTTTAAAAAGTTGACCTTGGATCTAACATCCCATGGATAAAATCTCTGGGCTGAAATGTCAAACCTCTATGCTATTTGTCACCATTTTGACATTCTATATTGTTTTCAGTGAATTTAATTGATACCCTTTTACCAAATATTGACTTCATACATCATCTCATCTGCCTAGAAATAAGAGTTGGCTTTCAAATTTGCCTCCTTATAATGAGAGGACACATTTTTCTGAGAACACAGTATTGTGTTGGTCTTAGAACTCCCTGCTAGAGCAGTGAACTGATGTTCTTATGTTTAAGACAAATTTCATTTTATACATAAATAATATATGACGAAGCATATGCCGAAATTCTATTTTTTTAGATTTTCATGTCAGAATTTAATCATTTATTTTAGAAAGTAATTCCTAGTAAAATCTAATTTTGATTCAATGACTTCCTTTCTAATAAAAAACATACCCTGTGAGGATTAAATTTCCCTTTGCAAAAACAAGTCAAATGGCCTGGACGTGTGGCATTGTCACTATTTTCTATTAGTGCTGTAGGAGAAGAGATTTGGACTAGAAAGTAAACTTGGCATTCATAAATCACTCTAAAGCAAAATCAAATATCCTGGACTTTTGGAAAGCATTTGCAATAACTCTTGAAGCAGAGGACAAGGACAGGGCAGACAAATACCAATGAATTTTTCCAAGTCAACAGTTAGGAGGGTTTCGGAAACATTCAAGCAATGAGAAAGGACAACATTTGCTCTCAGAATAATGGCAATATTATTGTTGAACCTTTCATACAGTAGTAAATGTTTTGAATGTTTGAGAGCTAAGCAGTTCCAGAAACTCACTTCTCTTCTAAAAGAACTAGCATTTGAGGTATAATTAGAAGAATGAAGATTTCTATAGGCAGAGAATAACAGGAAGGCTGTACTGTCTGAAAGAAGTTATGAAGGGTTGTATGAAAATGAAGGGGGTTGGAGGAACCAGCTAGCATTATGGTGTGTCTAGAACATCTTGTACCTAAAAGGAAGTAGCTAGAGATCAGGGTAAAATGGCAGCACACTGGCCAGCCACCATTTGATCTCCCTACTGCCTTTCTTTCCTTCTGAGAAAAAAATCCTCTTTTCAATTGTCTGCTGCACATCTCACTAAAAAACATGTGACTCTCTTTGGGGCTGCCAATTGTAATATATTGTCTGGCTCCCAATCCCATCCTTGCCACAAGAATGGGCAGGTGCCCTTTGCCAGGCTGATTAGAATTCTTCTCTAGATTCATTTTTAAGTTAAAATGAAGGACAGCTACATCTTGTGTTTCTGCAGTTTGATCATTGTGGTAGAAGAATAATGGCCCCCCAGATATGTCCATGTCCTAATCAATGGAGCCTGTGAATATGTTTGGTTACATGGCAAAGGGGAATTAAGGCTGCAGATTGAGTAAAGTTTGCTAGTATTTCTTTTTTTTTTTTTTTAAGATTTTCTTTATTTATTTGACAGAGAGAGACACAGCGAGAGAGGGAACACAAGCAGCAGGAGTGGGAGAGGGAGAAGCAGGCTTCCCGCTGAGCAGGGAGCCCGATGTGGGGCTCCATCCCAGGACCCTGGGTCATGACCTGAGCCGAAGGCAGACGCTTAATGACGGAGCCACCCAGGCACCCCAAATACTAGTTTGCTAGTATTTCGACATCAAAATAGATCATCCTGAGTCTCCAGTTGAGCTCAATAGAATCACAGGGTACTTAAATATGGAAGAGGAAGGCAGAGGAAGATGTCAGAGTAGTGAATACCAGTGTATTCAGAAACTTAAGACAAACTGAATGGTCTTCAAGTAATTTAGAATTTTAATTTCCCATTCTCCCTCACATCTTGTGCTTCCTGAGACAGATTTTCTTCCTTTGGTGTCCTTCTTAATACAGGGATTAATGTACCGTATTTCTTTGGTCCCCTGACATAAGCAATATGCTTAAAAATATTTAATAATTTTTTTAAAGGTTTTATTTATTTATTTGACAGAGAGAGGCAGTGAGAGAGGGAACACAAGCAGTGGGAGTTGGAGAGGGAGAAGCAGGCTTCCCGCCGAGCAGGGAGCCCAACGCGGGGCTCGATCCCAGGACCCTGGGATCATGACCCGAGCCGAAGGCAGACGCTTAACGACTGAGCCACCCAGGTGCCCCCAAAATATTTAATAATTTAAGATGCATAGTATAGGGGTGCCTGGGTGGTTCAGTTGGTTAAGTGTCTGACTCTTGATTTCCACTTAGGTCATGATCTCAGGGTTGTGAGATTGTGTTCCACATTGGGCTTCATGCTGGGCATGAAGCCAGCTTAAGATTCTCTCTCTTCCTCTCCCTCTGCCCCTCCTCTCTTTCTCTCTCACCCACTCTCTAAAAATAAGGCGATAAGATAAGATAAGATAAGATAAGGGGCGCCTGGGTGGCTCAGTCACTAAGCCTCTGCCTTCGGCTCAGGTCACGATCCTGGGATCCTGGGATCGAGCCCCGCATCTGGCTCTCTGCTCAGCGGGAAGCCTGCTTCTCCCTCTCCCACTCCCCCTGCTTGTGTTCCCTCTCTCGCTGTCTCTCTCTCTGTCAAATAAATAAAATCTTAAAAAAAAAAAAGATAAGATGCATAGTATAATCCATATGACATTTAACATAGTACATGTCATGCTCCTATTTTTCCTTGAATGGTGGTGTCAGGTGAATAATGTGTCTACAATTGATAATATCTTAGAATTGAGGAAATGTGCTAATTAACGTCTAGTTGTTTTGAGGATTAGATGAGTAAGTACAAGTAAAGCACTCAGAATAGTACTTAGTATGTAAGTATCACTCAACAAATGTCAGTCTTTATTATATTAAACATCACCCTGATTACCTTATGCAGGATAGTGAAATCGTGAGGAGCAGTTTCTGAAGCCTAACTTCAAACCTTACTCTGTCATTTATTAGCTGTGAGTCCTGGCAAGTCATATGATTTCTCTAAGCTTTAATTTCTTCTTATTAAAAATGGAAATATGAGACTTGTATTTAAAAAGTAACGAGATTAAGTGAGAACATCTGTTTTATGTATGAGTTTATCATAGTGCCCGGAGCAGAGCAAAATCTTAGCTGAGGAGATATCAATCTGCTCCCAGTTAGCTGTAGCCAATCACTTGAGTATTTGGCATTCTGAATCTTGGGCTCTGTTCACAGGACTAGCACTTGTCAGCAGGTGCTTTCAGGAAATGGAGAGACAAGAGAGGGCAGAACTTATCTGATGTGACTGGTCTTGGCTTACATCCCTAGTCCTGTATCTAGTATCATTACTTTTGGATTTGAACTTGATGACATTTCTGGGCCTAGAATGACAGGTGATCAAAGCTTTGTTGCTGTTGTTGTTTATAGAAAGGGATAGGAAATTATCCTAGGATATCCTGGTTGTGACCTTAGGCCCAAGTTTTGGCAGATTCATTCAGTGACCCTTTGGCATCTCTCTGTGTAGATGCCTCTCAGTTTGGCTTGAGGTTCCAGGTCTTCCCATTATTTTATATGATTGTCAGGGAGGCGGGTGGACAGTAAAAGGTAGTATCATTCTGAGTAGGCTTGTACTGGCCTTGTAGAATGGGTTGTTAAATTTTCAGAAGTTTTGGAAGACAATTATCCACACAGTCATTACTAAAATTTTTATTATATACATTTACAATTCAATTATATTAAAAGCAAAGGTAATAACCATCCAGAACTTACGACTTCCTAATTATTTTACTATATACTACTATTATTTATGCTTTGAGGCTTTTTAAAATCTATGGTCTTTCTATAGTAAAAATACTATCTAATGGTGTATTCCTGCACATCACTTTTCAACTCCGCTCATAGACAGCAGATTGGCAATTTTAAATCAGCCGTGATGGGAGTATATGCTACAGAAATGGGTCCCCTCACCAAGCGGGTTCTTAAAGATTCCCAGAACACCATTTGAGTTAGCATAGAGTCAGGCACATGAGAACATAATGAAAATGTTAAGTAACCATCATACCACAAGGGCTTTTTACTAGATTTCCCTGAATGCATTTGATGTCAAAATAATGATAATTTAAAGAATCTTTTTCTGTCTCTGTGTATGTGTATGTGCTTCTTTTTCATTTTTTTCTTTTTCTTTTCTTTTCTCTTTCCTTTCCTTTTCTTCCTCCCTTTCTTTCTTTTTCTTTCTTTCTTTCTTTCTTTCTTTCTTTCTTTCTTTCTTTCTTTCTTTCTTTCTTCTCTCTCTCTCTCTCTCTCTCTCTCTCTCTCTTTTTGTTTCTTTCTTTCGACTAACTAGTGAGTTCAGGGTGGAGACAGGTTATGTCCAGGAGAACATGGTTGTTAAATATTCAGTAATTGTGATAGCCGTTGGTAAACTGTTGGTAGCTTGAAATTGATCTGAGAATACCTGCACTTCAACTCAGGATGGTTTCCTTGTTGTTTTAAAGAGCTTCCGTGGGTGTTATGAACGATGAAGTCATCAACTAATGAATCGTTGAAAACTACATCAAAAACTAATGATGTACTATATGCTGGCTAACTGAACATAATAAAAAAAAATAAAGAGCTTTACCAATCCCATACCAAAAATCCTCATTTTTGCCTAGAGCTCCAACAAAATGTTACTTGGTTTATCATCGTGTTGTCATTTTAGTGTCATTCTTACTCAGTCCTGGCACAATATTTAGTCACAGTCTCTGAATGTTGTAAGGACCAATTCTATCAAACCTTCAGAAAATACATTAAACCTGAACCCCCCTCCCCCCCCACACACAAAAAAAACCCAGCAGTGAAACAGTAAAACCATGTATTGACATAATACATGTAGTATATACAGTACAATTTTTTGTATTTTTCTGTTTTTAAAATGCTATTCTTTGAATTCCTCTAGCATTTATTGCATTTGAATTCTGACCCTGGAATCCCTTTTGCTTTGTTAATGGTTTTAGTCAATAAGTAACTTTCTTAACTAAGAGTAAAAAGATACAGTAAAAAGCTTTTGTCTCAATTTTCTAGACACTACTACTAAATCTACATTTTATGGAATTTGAAATAGAACTCTTTACATTCCAATACATGTAACAAGGTTCAAATTCTAGAATATAATTATGAAAGCAAGTGCTCATAAGTTAATTGCTAGAGGTTTTTGCCTGGTTATAAGTGTTTGGCTTGGGTGATTAATGATTTATTAATTTTTAGAGATCTAAACATTCACTTATGGCTAGGGTAGAGGTGCAAATTAATTTATCCTTCTTTAATTAATACTCCATTTATATCACTGAAAACGCTAAAATAAGTTATCATAGTAGTGTTAAGTTAAACTGATAATGAACTAGCTAATAAAAAATGTCACTTACCAAACGGTATTTTTACAGGGATATTTTTAGAGGACTTTGTGGAGAATCTCTCTTAAAACAGCTATAAGAGAAGAGAGACAGTTTGATAATACAGATCATCAGAACTCTAATACTGTTATTTTCTAAAGTCCAGTATAAGTGGTTCTGCCTTTCCTATTCTGAGCATGGTGCCTCATTGCCAAGAATTGCCAGAGTATGCCTGCCGCTTTTGAAACTTGATCCTCAAATTCCAAAGTGTCTATCACATCACAAAACCCTCTTTGATTTTGTAGGTCTACTAATCCAATGCCTGCCCAGATGATGTTCCCAGGATAGAACCAGAGGGCCCCATAGTTTGGCACTTAGTTCATATGATATGGCTTAAAGAATCATAAAACAGAACAAAGCTATATATCATTACCCATGAGAATTTGCCAAACGTACTTGAACGACAAAATGGATGTTATTTCTATATTGTAAACATTTCAAATGATTTTAAATTTTTGAGATTAAATACTATTTTAAGGGCCAAGAGCCAGTGCCTCCCATAGTAGCCGAGCTAATTTTGAGTGATGAAGCAAAACTATGCAAAATTATGAAAATGATGATTTATTATATATGCTACCTTATTTATTCAATATTTACTGTTCATGTACCTAGAATGTGCTGGGTATTGAATAGACTCTAGGGATCAGTGATTTTTTAAGAGACATATTTCTTGTTCTCAGGGAACTATGCAGTGTTGTGAAGAAGACAGGTATTGGGAAATAATTACATGTGCATTATAAGTGTTATAAGAAGCACAAGATAAAGTGGGAATCAAGAACACAGGACTTAACATAGTTTGGGGAAGTCAGGGGACACTTTCCAAAGGAAGTGATGTTTCTGCTCAAGATGGAGGGAATCAAAGTATTTCTATAACCAAAGAAGGGAGGCAGTATCAGCAGGCTACAGGCATCTCTATTTTTCATCTGTATTCTATGCAGTTGTCTTCCTACCACTGTCTTAGTCTGGTGAACCCGCTATAACAAAATACCATAGACTAGATGGTCTCACAGTTCTGGAGGCTAAGAAGTCCAAGATCAAGGCATGGGCAGATTTGCTGTCTGCTAAGCCTCTGCTTCCTGGTTCACAGACAGGTTTTCTTGCTGTGTCCACATGGCAGAAGGGGGAAGGGAGCTCTCTAGGGTCTCTTTTATTAGGACACTAATCCCATTCATGAGGGCTCCATCCCCATTATAGAATTACCTCCCAAAGGTCCCATGTCCTAATACCATCACACTGGGGCTTAGGATTTCATCATATGAATTTTGGGAGGATGCAAACATGCAGTCAGTAGCACCACTTTTTCTTCTCTTCTTCTTCTTTTTTTTTTGTAGTTTCAAGGTTTTATTTAAATTCCAGTTAGTTAACATATAGTGTAATATTAGTTTCAGGAGTAGAATTTAATGATTCATCACTTACATATAACACCCAGTATTCATCACAAGTGTCCTCCTTAAACCCCATCACCCATTTAGCCTATCCCTCACCTACCTCCCCTCTATCAACCCTGTTTGTTCTCTATAGTTAAGAGTCTGTTTCATGGTTTGTCTCTCTCTTTTTATTCCCCTATGTCCATCTGTTACATTTTTTAAATTCCACATATGAGTGAAATCATATGGTATTTGCCTCTCTCAGACGGACTTATTTTACTTGGCATAATACACTCTAGCTCCATCCACGTTGTTGCTAATGGCAAGATTTCAGTCTTTTATATGGCTTAATAATATTCCATATATATATAATGGGATATATATATATAATATGTATATATACATATACATATGTACACATATACACTTTATATATATAATATATATGGATGTATACACACACACACATACCACATCTTCTTTATTGATCATACAATGGACATTTGGGCTTTTTCCATAATTTGGCTATTGTTGATGGTGCTGTGATAAGCAAAGGGGTGCATGTATCCCTTTGAATTAGTATTTTTGTATCTTTGGGTAAATACCTAGTAGTGCAATTACTAGATCATGGGTCGTTCTATTTTTAACTTTTTTTTAGGAACTCCATACTGTTTTCCAGAGTGGCTGTACCAACTTGCATGCCCACCAACAGTGTTTATTGAGGGAAGTAAAGAGAATACATTGACACTTGACACTCTCTTCTCCACTCCCCCATACCACCTCATAATCATAACCTTATCTTTTATGATCCCAAAACTTAAGCAAGATTCAATTTAATTCAGGAGTCCAGTAGGACTAATTAAAAGAAAATTGATTTTTGAGGGATGGAATGAGAGTAGCCATACATGATTTACCAGTTCTCCTTATCCTCTACCCATTTATCCCCCTTCAATATTAATGAATTATCTATAATTCTATGCAGGATTTTCTATGTGTGCATATATATATTTCTCTTCCATCCCCCAGAGGGAGGCTTTGTAACCATCATTCACTTAATTTTCAAATTGATCTGGGCCAAGAATAATAGAAGTGTCAAAAGAAAATGGTTTAATGTACTAATATCAGTTAAATATTTACCTATATTTTCTTCTCATTTTTTGTGGTTTAATTATAAATTTAAATATTTAAATAGATATAATTTAATTTGGTACATAGCATAAAGTAAAGACTCATTTTTTCCTATACCATCTACTGAATGATAAATACCCTCATTATCAATTGCGAGCATCTTTTATTATGTATCATGTTCCCATACGTTGTAAGATCTACTTCAGGGCTATTCAATATAATCTTCTAACACCCCTTGGTGTTTTAATTCTTGTGATTTTATATTGAACTTGAATAGGTGAACTAACTCTCCATTTCACATTTCTTTTTTTAATGTACATTTTGAAATTATTTTGTCAAGTCACCAAAAATAGTCCATTGAGATAGTGATTTGAACAGTATTAAATCTATACAATCATCAAGAAAATTGTTTTACAAAATCAATCTTTTCATTCAGTGACCTAGTATTTTCTCTCTTTGATATATTTTTTCCTATATGTTCTGTACATTTCTTGTTAAAGTTATTCCTAACACCATACATTTTTAGAGGTTATCACAAATGTAGTCTTTCCTAGTTATCATTCTAATAGGTTAGTGTTGGCTATTTATGTATTTATCCTTTTGCTTTCTCCAATTTATCAAACTCTTATTCATTCTAAAAGATAGAAAGTTGATTCTTTTGGGTTTTCTGTATAACCTACAAATAACAAAAATATAGATTATCCTTCTCTAAATCTCTTACTGTTCTGTTTTGCTTTTTATCCTACTACATTTTCTAGAACTTCTAATGTAATATTACAGTCCTCATGACAGTGGACATCCTTGCCTTTGTCCTAATTTTAAAGGGTAGTAATTTATAAGTGTTTGGTGAATAATTCTCCACTTGTGATTTCAGGAAAATGGTATTCCCATTGAAAGAGAATGCTTTCTGTAAAATCATCTAACAATCTGAGTCTATTCTCAAGATTAAAATATTCGTTCTAGGATAGAATCACATCCTGTGCTTTTTAATAACAGTTGTCCACTGAACTTCATGACCCCAAATATAGCTGCATTCATTCTTATTCAATTGTTGCTTTTTATATATATTTCCAAGAAATGCTACTTATCACCTAAAACACTTCATGAGTAGCTGTTATGAATATCTTAAATAAGGTGTTTCAAGTGTGTGTGTTTGTGTGTACATGAATTTCTATGTATATTATTGGAACAGCCTAGGAATTTAGCTCAAATTTCACTTCCTCCATTAACCCTCTCTTGAGCTCTCAGACATAAATAGTTCTTTCCTCCTAAACTTCTAAAATATTTGTTTCCAACACTCATATGTCACATATCACATACGATAAACAAAAGTATATATTTTTAAATAGTTTTATCCTTTTCTAATAAAGTATAGTGATATCAGTCACAGGGTCAGGACTTAGACTCACTGGTTTCAAATCTCACTTCTTCTTAACCTGATTTGCTTCAGCAGGATTCTAGGGCAAATTATTTGGCCTCTCTGAATGACAATTTCCTCATATGTAAAATAAAACTAAAATATATTTATAATTTATTTAAAACTTTATTTTAGAGTGTCTGAAAATTAATGAAATATATTAAAGCTCTTAGAATGGTTCTTGGCACATATGTTCAATGAATAAATTACAACAATAGTAGTTATTTAAGGCCACCTTTGTGTTAGGCACTCTAGTTTATATATATTACATCTCATTTAATCATCCCAATAAAGTCACAAGAAAGTTGAAGTTTGTAGAGATTAAGTTATTTGCCCGAAGTCACTTCCTTAGTAAGTCAGGGAGTTGCAGTATCAACTCAGCTGGTCTCATGGTAAAACCTCTGCTTTTTAGCAGTATACAGTTCAGGATTCCAACCAGTACCATAAAAATAAGGAGGTCCCTTCTGTACAAATCTGTAGACTCACATGAGTATGGGGGAAGCTTTATGTGGAGATCTCAAATATAACTACCAACTCACATACCAGTGATGCTCAAAATTTGCTGAGCTTTAGAATCACTTGGGATTGCAGATTTTTAATTTTTTTTTAAGTTGCAATGCCCTGGGTATTCCTATGCTACTTAATTATGAGTTTCTGAGGGTGAGATTGAAGCATTTAAAATTTTCTTGATGATTTCAATGTGAGAAGATTGAGAACCAGTGGTTTCTAAACAGAACGATGATTCTAATTGAAACCAATTAGAATTTGGAGAAATAAATTCCCAATCTTCCAGATGGGTCAGGAAAGCCGTCAAAGAAGAGGTCATTATTGACTTGATTTTTAAAGGTGAAAATTATGCCAAGGAATCATGGGGAAAAGAATGAGTAGGGAAGGGATGTAAATATGAATAAAAATGTGCAAATGCACAACAGAGGACAAACAGTGCATGGTACACTGGGGCAATGCAAGAATTCTCCAGTCCTTGACATCTTGTACCATCCCATGATCTTATTTGTGTAATTATGCTTGAAATTCTTCATAGATCATCTTCATCTTTTACTCTAAAAATATGGCTTTATTTGTTTCTTCCTTCTCACCTGATCTCTGATAAACCATCCATAGGATATTTCCTTTGACTATCCAAACCAATACTATTCTGATCATTTTCTTACATTAGGCTTATTATTTATTTGTACCAGTTTTAACTAAAATATTTATTATAATATTTAATTCTTGTAGTCTGCTGACTAAATACTGGATAATAGATGTTTTCTATTAGATTGTGACACTGTAAGTGTAGGGTCATTTTTTTCAGTAATATGTTTAATTCTATATGTAGTATGTGCACAGTAAATCATTCTTGCTTAAAATAGTTTTTCTGTGTGTAATTTGTTGCAAATAACCTGATTTTTTTTTACTTTTGAACAATTTAGTTATTGTCACCTATGTTTCATATTCCTACAAGTATTAATATGTATCATTTTATTGAAAAACAATAGAAATTTTAATGCCTTAAAATTATATGTGTGTGAGTAAACACATACATGAAGTGTCTATAAAGTAAAGGGCTAACTTGAAAAATAACTGGTATTTCAAAAATGCATTAAAATTAAAGTCTATGATAAGGACGGATTCTGTTAAAATAATTTATCTATGTACCTCAAGTTGCCTTATTAATAAAAAATTAGAGATTTTTAAAAAATGGCTAGAGATGGGAAAACAAGTTGGATATAACAGGGATTTTTGTAAAACTTATTATTTTGCTTCAAACCATATAAAAATGACTTCCAGGGGTGAGTAGGTGGCTCAGTTGGTTAAGTGTCTGCCTTAGGCTCAGGTCATGATCCCAGGGTCCTGGGATGGAGCCCCATGCTGGGCTCCCTGCCCAACGGGGAGTCTGCTTCTTCCTCTTCCTTTGCCCCTCCCTGCTGCTCGTGTGCTCTCTCTCTCAAATAAATATAAATAAATACATAAATAAGTAAATAAGTAAATAAATAAAATAAAAATAAAAATGACTTCCAGGAACTAATTGGTCACAATGTGGTATGAGTCATAAATTTCCAAAGAAGACAATAGTGAAAGCAAATTAAAATGCTATGTAAGTCTGAGGGGAAAAAATAGCTGTTTACTATAAATCCAAAGTAGAAAATACAAATAAAGAGAATTAAGATATTTCCTTTTCAATGGAACTTGGTAGCAAAATGCAACATATGGCTTGAAATCACATTGCTAACAGTCTGGGGAAACTATTTAGTGGTTTCCAATAGGAAACCAAAAAATAAGTATCATACTGCCTTTAAAATGTAATAAGCCAACATGTGTTGGACTGTTTAATGAAATCTTGGAGTACTAACTGTCCTGTGAGAGAAACATAACACAAAAGTTGAATTGATAGATTAGAAAGTTAATTGACCAATTTGAATTGGTATCTTCATAATCATGTGGCTGACAGTGTTACACATGCAAAAGGAATAGCTAGCTGTTGACATGATTATTTCAAATAATAGGATAAATTTTACAGGCCCTTAGAAAATGCACATGAAGCTTCAAAACACACTTTGGACAAAACTATTGAAGAAAATGTGCAGTAACTGCTCCAAAACAGTGTTCCCTGGGACCATAGCTAGTAGTTACCCAATCCATTGTCACCCACATATCATGTTCTATAAGCAACAGAAACAAATCAATTATATTTTTATCCCCATAATATGGTTACCGATATAGGTCAAAGCTGAAAAACTGGGATATGATAAACACAACTTTTTTTTTAATCATCAGTGGGAAAACACATTTTGATAAGACTTCCATTTTCACAAATAGCCCTCTATAAATCTACAATTTTATAGTAACATTAAGAGATGTGTTGATATTAACTCCTTATCAGATATATCATTTGTAAATATCTTTTTCCATTTAGTAGGTTGCTGTTTTGGATTTTTTTGGTGGTTTCTTTCACTGTGTAAAAGCATTTGATTTTGTTGTAGTCCCGACTGGATTTTTCTTTTGTTTCCCTTCCCTGGGGAGACAGATCTAGGAAAATGTTTCTACAGCTCATGTGAAAGGAATTATTGCCTGGGGCACCTGGGTGATGTGGTAGGTTAAGTGTCAGACTCTTGGTTTCAGCTCAGGTCATGATCTCAGGGTTGTGAAATCGAGCCTTGCACTCAGCTCGGATTCTGCTTAAGACGCTCTCTCTCCCTCTGCCCCTCCACACCTTTCTCTCTCTCTCTCAAATACATAAATAAATCTAAAAAAATCTGTATTAAAAAAAAGGAATTATAGCCTATGTTTTCTTCTAGGAATTTTATGGTTTCAGGTCTCACATTTTGGTCCTTAATCTATTTTAAGTTTATTTTTGTGTATGGTGATTACAAAAAGGTCCAGTTTCATTCCTTTGCATCTGGCTGTCCAGTTTTTCCAACACCATTTGTTGAAGAGATTGTCTTTTCCCCATTACATATTCTCGCTTCCTTTGCCATAGATTAATTGACCATATTAACATTGTTTATTTCTGGACTCTTTATTCTGTTCCATTAATCTATGTGTCTGTTTTTGTGTCAGTACCTCACTGTCTTGGTTACTACAGCTTTGTAGTGTATCTTGAAATCTGGAATTGTGTTATCTCTAGTTTTGTTTTTTTTCCTCAAAATTGCTTTGGTTATTCAGGGTCTTTTGTGTTTCCCCATACAAATTTTAGGATGATTTGTTCTTGTTTTGTGAAAACTGCTATTGGTATTTTGATAGGGATTGCATTAAATCTGTAGATTGCTTTGGGTAGTATGGACATTTTAATAATATTGTTTCTTCCAATCTGTGAGCATGGAATATATTTCCATGTGTTTGTGTCATCTTCAATTTCTTTCATTAATTTTTTTTATAGTTTTTGAAGTACAGGTCTTTCACTTCCTTGGTTAAGTTTATTCCTAGGCATTTTATCATTTCTGGTGTAACTGTCAATGGGATTATTTTCTTAATTTCTCTTTCTCCTACTTCATTTTAGTGTATAGAAATGCAACATACTTCTGTATATTAATTTTGTATTTTGTGACTTTACTGAAGTCATTTATCAGTTCTAGTAGATTTTTTGGTGAAGTCTTTAGGGTTTTCTACATATAGTATGTCATCTGCAAATAGTGAAAATTTTACTTCTTCCTTACCAATTTGGATGTCTTTTGTTCCTTTTTCTTGTTTGATTGCTGTGGCTACGACTTCCAGTACTATGTTGGGAAAAAGTGATGAGAATGGACATCTTTGTCTTGTTCCTGATCTTATAGGAAAAGCTCTCAGTTTTTCACCATTGAGTATGACATTAGCTGCGGATTTTTCATATATGGCCTTTATTATTTTGAGGTCCATTCCCTCTAAACCTGTTTTGTTGAGAGTATTTATCATGAATAGATGTTATACTTTGTCAAATGCTTCTTCTGCATTTACTGAGATGATCATATAGTTCTTATCCTTTCTCTTGAACCACTCCTTCATCCCTGGAATAAATCCCACTTGATGGTGGTGAGTGATTTTTTTAATGTATTGTTAGATTTGGTTTGCTAATATTTTGTTGAGGATTTTTGCATTTATGTTCATCAGAGATACTGGCCTGTAGTTTGTTTGCAGTGGTTTTATCTAGTTTTGGTTTCAAGGTAATGCTGGTCCTCTTTAAATGTGTGGTACAATTCACCTGTGATGTCATATGATCCTGGATTTCTGTCTGTTGGGAGTTTTTAAATTATTGATTCAATTTCATTGCTAGTAATTGGTCTGTTCAAATTTTTGATTTCTTCCTAATTCAGTTTTGAAAGGTCATATGTTTCCAGGAATTTATCCATTTCTTCTAGGTTGTCCAATATGTTCACATATAATTTTTCATAATATTCTCTTATAATCCTTTGTATTTCCGTGATGTAAGTTGTCATTTCTCCTTCTTCATTTGTTTATTTATTTGTTTATTTATTATATATCTGATGAGGGGTTAATATCCTAAATATATAAAGAAGTTATACAACTCAACACAGAAAAAACAAATAATCCAATTTAAAAGTGGGCAGAAAACATGAACAGACCTTTCACCGAAGAAGACATACAAATGGCCAACAGACACATGAAAAGATGCTCAACACCGCTAATCATTAGGAAATGCAAATTAAAACCACAATGAGATATCACTTACGACTGTCAGAATGGCTAAAATAAAAAATACAAGAAATTAGAATCGCTGGCAAGAATATGGAGAAAAAAGAACCCTCCTGCACTGCTGATGGGAATGCAAATTGATGCAGCCACTATGGAAAACAGTATGGAGGTTCCTCAAAAAATTAAAGATAGAAATACCATATGATCCAGTAATTCCACTACTGAGCGTTTATCCAAAGAAAACAAAACATTAATTCAAAAAGATATATGCACCCCTATTAATTGCAGCATTATTTACAAGAGCCAAGATATGGAAGCAATTTAAATTTCCACCCATAGACGGACAAAGCAGAAGTAATAATATATATTACTTCTGCTATACACACACACACACACACACACACACACACACACACACTGGAATATTACTCAGCCATAAAGGAATGAAATCTTGCCATTTGCAAGAAGATGGATGAAACTGGAGGGTACAGTACTAAATAAAATAAGTCAGTCAGAGAAAGATGATTTAACTCCTATGTTAAATTTAAGAAACAAAACAAATTAAAAAAAAAGAAGGCAAACAAAAAACCAGACTCTTAAATATAAAAAACAAACTGGTGGTTGCCAGAGGGGAGGGGGGTGGAGGGATGAGTAAAATAGATACAGGAGATTGAGAGTATACTTATTACGATGAGCAGTGAGAAATGTATAGAATTGTTGAATCATTATATTGTACATCTGAAACAAATACAATACTGTATGTTAATCATACTTCAATAAAAAATCAATTAATTTAAAAAAGAAAGATGAATCAAGCATTTTAAAAGGTGACATCATATACTGGCAAAAGCAAAGATGTGGAGATCAGGAGATTTTTGTGGGTGTTTTCCCTTATAAGCTTTGTGACCTCAGGTAAGCCATTATATTTTTTTAAACCTCATTTACTTCTTCTGCAAACTGGCAATTACACTAGAGTCAGTGGTCTTCCACTGTTTTGGGTTGTTGTTCATGTGCAGTGAAAGGTTTGTTTCAAATGAAGTCAGATCTGGAAAATTAAGCTTTAGAAATATGCCAGTGTGTCTACCAACTTACCTGTCATAAACCAGTCAGGGAGTGAAATCTGGAGCTCATGTAAATAAGGATGAGAAGGGTATATAAAATCCTTTTTGCTTTTTGAGAATCAGATAATGCTATCTCTGAAATCCAAAAATCATTTTGAGAAAAGTAGAGTTCAACCAGTGGTTGCAAAAAAAGAAAACATGGTGTCTTCTGAGGCATATTAGTAGTTCCACAAATCTGGGATTAGAATTTTATTTATTATTATATAGCTTTAACCTTTTAAAAAACTGTTACAAGATGATTTTTATTTACCAATTACTAAGTGCCCAGTGCTGTTCTAAGCATTATATGGATTATGATTCTTTTTGACCTCATTCAATTTGAATTACAGATGAGGAAATCAAGGCACTGAGAGGTGAGGTTACTTGCCTATGACTATGCACAGATTAGGTGCTGGAACTGGAACTGTGAACCCAAGCAGTTTAGCTCCATAATCAATGCTTCTCACACTCTAGTGTATTATAAAATAAATTGATATAAACTAGAAGCAATCAAGGTATTAAGCTATGCTGGCTGGTTAACTCATTATGTAGACCATGGATTAATGCAGCTTCTGCTTTCACCGTGAATCTTCTTTAATTCTCTGTAAATGTAGAATTCTACATCTTTTGTTAAAAATATCCAGTCTTGAGCATATCCATCTTCTCATGTAAAATTCAAAAAGCAAGAGTGTATTACTGAACCCTTTGCACATATTTTAGTAGTGTTTAGATTACCCTTTTTTTTCAGCAAAAACTCTATTTAAAGTAAATAATAGGTGAACCTCAATTCACATGTAAAGCTTTTCCTTATTTAATGTATGTCAATGAGAACAACTTGGTTGTCTTAAAGATGTTAAAAATTGAAATCAAAGGCTTGAAAACACAGTTGTAGATAATATCTGTTATTGCTCTATTTTGGTTTGATTATACCATATATGGATCATCTTGATTGACACAGATTAGTAATTGCAAAGATAATTTTTTCCAGACTTTACCTTGCAATTTCAGAATAATCTTCTTTTAAGACTGGGTGGATGAGTAGGTGGTAGGAAATACTGAAATTGAAGCAGTGCTATCATAAATGTATCCTTATCATAAATGTAAAACCAGAAAAGAAACCCCAAAATTGACTAGTGGTAATACTCTATAATAAAATGTTGTTTCCTTGTAATTTAGCCATTTGCACTTTTTTAAAAAAATATTTTATTTATTTATTTGACAGAAGCACAGCGAGAGAGGGAACACAAGCAGGGGGAATGGGAGAAGGCGAAGCAGGCTTCCCGCGGAGCACGGGGCCTGATATGGGGCTCCATCTCACCCAGGTGCCCCTAGCCATTTGCACTTTTATCCTGACATGTGCAACTCCTGAGCAAATGCATCTGGACCTTGCTGATGGGGCTTGATACAGGTAATTTGCCTGAATAATAAACTCACTTATACTGATTTGCAATAATGAACATGCTCAGAGGCCTGAATTTTTTTAAAAAATTGAGCAACACAGTGCTTTCTTAATTAATGAGAACATTTACAAGAAGTTCAAGTGCATGCACAGAAATGGCTGGAGATGCTTTAAGATCTGCACAAGATGAGTTAACCCTGAAGAACATGTTGATGTGTTAGTGGTTCTACAGGGTTGCAACTTAATACAAAATACATTTGCTATGGATGTTGTCTCTCACTATAACTTTTAAAAAGTTAAAATGTACCTTTAAAATTTTAAATTCTAATTAATTGGTTCAAGAGCCTCCCAAATATCACCATAAGACTTAAGTTTACATTTTGAAAACCATTCAAATCAACATTGATTCTAAAACATGAATCAATGTGTGATTCTACAAATTCTAAAATTACAATTGGCTATTAAATTTGTTGTTAGATTGGTTTAATTTTGGCAAATATTTTGACAGATGTACTTTGCTTATCTTCTGTCAGACTTTGAATGGGGAACATGTATAAAAAGAACTACAGCATTTTAGCTTAGATCTTTTCATGCTCTATTGTTTAATGTTTATCTAGTAAAATTTGGAGTAATATGGATTTACATGACCAATTTCTATGGGGATTAAAGCTCATTTGATTTCCGTAACAATGTTCAATTAGATACTTCCGTGTAATTTGTTTGTTTAACAAATATGTATTGTGCAGTGTTCTGGCTGCTAATGATATATTGGTGAACACAGGAGAACCAGTCCCTTAACCTTCTGGAGTGTAGCTTATAGTGGGGCAGAAAGGTACTAACCTGCAGTAACCCAAATGAATATGACAGGGGATAAAGAGGCACTACGAAAGCTTACAATAGGGCATTGACCTACGGAGAAACCTCAGGGAACTTCCTTAAGGGAGAGATCTTGCCCTGAACTCTGAAGCATGAGCAGATATTAATCTGTTAAAGAAGGCGGGGAGGAGTGTTCTACCAGAAGGAAGGGCACATATAAAGATCTTGCCGTAGAAGGGTACATGACTGGTTCAGAACATGAAAGAAGAATAGAGTGATTGGAAAAGAGAAAAGGAGGGGAAATGTGATGGAAGATGAGGTTGAAGAAAAGGATGGAGGCAATTGCCAGCTTTGTGCTAAACCCCTGTAATGAGATTCATCACTTGAGGAGCAGAGGGAAGCCAATGAGGGGCTTTAAATAGGGGGAGTGATATAAGCAGAATAAGACTCTACTAACTGGCAATTAAGAATATAAAATTTGTAAGTTTAGAGCATGCACAATAAGAGTAAACACTTGGGAATTGTTAAAAGACCCATTAAATGCTATGCTATTTTGTTATATAAAGCACTTTAAGTTATAATTCAAAAGCATGTTCTTTGTGCTGACATTTGGAGACTGAATGATATGACTGGTAAAATGGTAACCCAATAATCCATAAATTAAAGACTAGGAATGATCCAATGTCTTTAAATTAAAACAATGGAACTGAAGATAAGACCAAAATGTTTATGTAGTAGGAATTTGATATATCCATGGATTCTTAAGCTAAGTTTTACCCGTATGCTCCTGGTTTGCTCCCAGCTGAGGTTCAAAATGACTTGAAATTGTTACCACCTGACAGCTGCTGACATATTTGAAATTCATCAACTCTCAGCTTAACTATTAGAGCAGGTGTCTACGTGGTAAAGCCAACATTCTAATTGCCACCAATTGGTTTCTTCTTCAGTGAAGTCAGTAAAAAGGCCAGAGATCAAGTTGTTTAATCACATCAATATGAAATGGAAAAGACCACCTTAAGTCACTTTTCCTCTTCCCTTGAGACCACAACCATTTTTCCTCAAGTGTTTTGCCCAGTCTGATTTAAATGTATCAAATGATATAAATTCTCTGCTTTCCCCATAAAACCTCTAAACCCTTTGCTCTTTTCCCTCACTTGTTCTCTTCTTTGCTTCTGTAGTAAACATCTTAAAGAATCTCTGCTTTTTCTCCGTATTCCCAGGATTCAGATAGTAAACTGAGATGTTCACTTAAGTCATGAAGAAGGAATGAGCTGGAAAACAACTGCCTAATTACCTCAGTGGGTGGTCCTTGTATATGGGAATAAAACTTGTCAGAAGGGAGAGATTTTAGTAACTATGAGCTATCCACAATACCATAACATAATCCTGGTAATTTTTTGATATTACAATCAAATATTCATGAAAACTGAGAATCACCATAAATTCTAAACAAATAAAATACATTAAAGGATGGAGAGGAAAATGGGAATCTGTGATCTGAAATATTCTATTTGTTTTATTTTTTCAGGCTTAGTAGAATGAATGTAGTATATTACTGTAAAAAAATACTCGACAACCACACCTTAAAATGTAGGTAGTTGAAAGGCGTTATCATATGTGCTATAGATTGAATGTTTATACACCCCCAAATTAATATGTTAAGTCCTAACTCCCACTGTGGTGGTATTGGAAGGTGGGGACTTTGTGTGGTAATTAGGTCATGAGAGCAGAGCCCTCATGAATGGGATTAGTGCCCTTATAAAAGAGACCCCAGAGAGCTTCCTTCCCATTCTCATTCCACCATGTGAGAACACAGGGAGGAGACAGGTGTCTGTGAACCAGGAAATAGGCTCTTACTAGACACCTAATATGCTGGTGTCTTGATGTTGGACCTTCCAGACTCCAGAACTGCTAGAAATGAGTATCTGTTGCTTATAAGCCATCAGGTCTATGGTATTCTGTTATAGTAGCCCAACAGACTAAGACAACATGTGTTTGGAATTATCAAAAAAGCATTTCTACTGGTAAGTGTAAGTTCTTTTACATTATAAGAAAATATCTTTTAAAGGTGTTCTTTTCATGTTCTTATAATATGACCTCATAGTATTTCTTATTTTACTATATAGGGAATTGAAATTCAGTAGTGTAGTGAGAAGCAAATCTGGAATTAGAATTCAGAGATTTTATTTTTCAAAACCTACTTATTTCTCCATTACCATCTGTTAGGTTTCTCCTTTTATAGTTTTTTTTTTAATCATATATAAAGGCCAAGTGGAATGCTTCTGAGTTATGACAAAGAAATCTTGTAGTTATAGGGGTAGTGGTAAGGAGGGGAAAAAACCTTGTGTTGAACAAAGCATTTAACAGTTTGGTGTTTCACACATGGAGAAACAATCTTGAGGTCATCTAACACCTGTTTTTCCAGATTCTGATATATCTGGCTTACATAAACTCCTTTATTTTCCTTTTTGTGTGAAGGATTTTACTGCTAATTAGCTATGGGGAAACAGAATGTCAATAGCAGAAATAATGTGGACAATTAATAAAACTCATGAAGTTTGATCCCTGATCTTTATCTTCTAACTTCTTTATAGAATTTAATATTAATTCTAAACAGAATCACAATAGTGAATCTTCCAGAAAAGGAGAGAGAGAAAAATTTAAGAACTGATAGTTTTTCTACAGAAAATGCTCACAGACCTTGGGGCTTCCCCATTGTTCACTTTTTGGAAGAACATTAATAGAAAAACTCAGACAACTTTATAACCATGCCATAAAATTGAAAGTCTACATTATTACTCCTTTGATTTAGGCTTTACCAGCGTGACTCCACTAAAATTTATCTTCCACAGGGTGCCTGGCACATGGCATGACCTCTTAATCTGTTTGTGGAATGAATTGTTTGGAAGCCAAACTCAGTTAATCGATGGAAGCAGCAGGTCATCTAAGTCTAAGGGTAACCAGAAAGCATATCAAAGATAATGTGAACAATTAGATTTTTCTTTAGTAAAAGGTACTGCTTGGCTTGTATTACTGGGAGCACTATGACTTTCATTCAGATATCCCACACTCTCATGCAGTTCACGAGGATTTCGTGGTGTTTCTTTCCCAAGTTTGATTTTCTATAGGGACACATAAATTTTTAAATTTTCCTTGGTCCAGAATAATTTTTAATAAAATTAAATATCAATAGTTATATATAAGTAAAAAATTAATATTTGGTTCTTCATTCACACAGAGTATTATTATTACTCTTGTGACAATTGGTTAAATAACTACTAAAAGGCAAATGAGTATACTAAGTATTAGGGAAGGGACTGTGTTTTCTAAGCATTTGCTGAACACTTAATACCAACACCAATGCTAAAAAAATGTATAATTCCTACTGGGTTTGCTAACAGGAAAAACTCAGTCATCTCTTCATAATTGTATATATTTTAACAATGTATAAATCTCAATCCAATCAGGAGATAAAACCATAGGAATTTGAGCAGGAAGAATTTAATATAAAAAATTATTAAATATAACAGGGGGTTGGAGGAACAGGGGTTGGCTAGTAAGAATTAAAAGGAACTCTAACAAATTTGGAAATGGAACATATAAGGAACAGTTAGCATCCGAAGGCTGAGATAAGGTATCCACAAAAGAGTCTCCCCCCTCCCCGCAGCAGGGCCTGAGATCCAGACTTTGTGGGAGAGAAAATAATCCTGGCTCACTGAAAGGGTAGTTGTTGTGGTGGAAAATATGTCCTTCAGAACTTGCCAGCAATCCGTCTTTTGGTGATTATCTGGGGAAAGCTATTCTTGGGGAATTGTGTCACCAGGGGCAGTGTACTGTGAACGGCCCATGGGGTGTGCTGGGGAAGCTTCGCATCCCTGAATGCTACTGATGCAGGAGTCTAGTGCTGGAGAAGCTACTTATTTTAAAATGTACGTTTTATTATTCAGGTATGGTGAGGTCAGTGGATCAGGAGATGATGGCCATCGAAAAAAATGGTTTGTTATACTCACACATCCAAGAGGAGGGGACATATCATGGGGGGAACACCAGTGTCAGTTGAGAAGCAAAGAGAGAGAAGAAAATGTGGTAAGAACCTTTATAGTTGTTTCTAAGGGAAGGTAAAGGCAAGGCAGGGTAAGCAGGCTTATGATTGGCTAGTTTGAATAATTTCAATAGCGTATGGGACATAGGGTCTGTCCCTAGCTGTCTGATACCTGGCACAGGGATGATTAGGGCAGGTGGATAGTGGCTCAAGAGTGTGAGAGCCTGGTAGAGGAAATCCTTAGGGATATGGGCTCTGGATTAGTCACTATGCATATGAAAGAAGCTCTTGCAGACAAGTTGTTTGCTTTCTATAGGAATTAGCTAACCCTGGGAGGGGCAATCTCTCCAGTGTCAGCAAGGCCCCAGTGTGTCAAAGCATCAGTATAGAAAATAAAAGGCATGGTTAATATACAACCCCCACTGTAGAAAGTGGGCAGTTGGGAAGCTGCCTGCACTGTTAGAATCAGATCAGCTTGCCCTCACTGTAGTAACCAGGTACCAGAGAAGCTGTGCACTGTAAAAGTCTTCTAAGACAGCACACTGGAAAACTCCCACCTGCAGTATCTTTCCAGCCCCTTTTACTGACAAAGCTTAACATCAATCCAGCTGGTAAACGTAAAATCTTCAAAGGACTCATCTATATTTTTGCGGCACGGGTAATGAAACGTGGATTTGGAGCTAAAAGGCAATATACATCTATGTTCAATTGTTGATTTTGATATCTGAATGTCTCTATTCAAGTCAATTCAACACAGTATTTTGGAATCTCATTCAGTGAATCAAAACGGAGTTGAATTTTCCTTTGGATCTGTCCCAAGCTGGACTGAGATAGTTGGTCCTTTACACCCCTGCACTGATCTGTCATTGGATATAGCTGTCCAAGAATTGTCAAAACTGAGGCAGTGCCTGGCATGTAATAGGTGCTTGAGAAATACGTCTTGAATGTATGTTATTATTATTGATATTATCATTTTTTAAAATAATTCAATGGGATTCTTGCTGTGTCCTTATGTGAAAATTTCCCTCACTCCCTTTGGGAAGCAGGACTTCTAAATCTACAATGGGCAGAACTGCAAGCACAGATAGCACAAATTCCCAAGTGGGTCTGTGGAAGTGACCACTGGTGAGTGGAACTATTCCTGCTACTATTGTTTCACTGCTGTTGGATTCATCTATTCTTCCTACTGGGAGTAGAGTGACACATAAAGGTCTTTAATTTAAAGTGTATACTTCTTTATTGCAGTGTCCCATTTCCATAATGTGTCATCTTCAAACTACCACTTTAGCTATGACTTTAACAGGCTGTTCTACTGTTCTGTCAGGCTAGCAGCTTTTGGATGGTGTGGTATGTGATAGAATCTTTGCTCATGGTCCCACTCTGGAATCTTCTTTGTTCTAAAATGTGTTTCCTTCTCTGATGTCATATTCATGTGGGACCTCATGCAAGTAAATCCTGTAGACAAAAGACAAAAACATACCAGGGTAGCTATTTCTTCCTGTCAGAGTGAATTTCTAGTTGTCCCTACCTGGGTAGAAGAGGTCCAATGTGGTCATCCTGCCATTCACTGTCTTGTTATACAATCCTTAAGGGATCGTACTAAATAAGGAACTCAACGTTAGTCTCTGTTTCTGGAAGATTGTATTCAGGGTCCCATGCATAAGTTTCATCTCCACCTCAAAGGCCACTTTATACTCAGGTGCCCATTGTGCCAGCATTAGAGTGATGAATGGAAAAGTTTGACAAACTACAAAGGGACAAATCATTCTGTCTGCGGAGTTGTTTAGTACCTCTTCTCTGGTGAATACTCTCTGGTGGGTATGAGTGTGTGCTACATAGATCTTCATACTTCATCCCCACTTCTGTATGTACATTCACACATCTCTATTCCAGAATTTCTTGTCTCTGACATTATTTTTTCTCTTTCTAGGCCCCTGATCAGGCAGGCAAGCCATTGAACCTGCCCATGATTTCATGTATCTCCTAATCTAAAGCAACTTCTTGTTTCAAACAAAATGGATGAACAGGTACACTGCACAAAGGTCTTTTCACTGGAGGATCCCAAAATGCCTTACATGGTTAAAATCCATTTGAATATATTAGTTTATAGGCACCCAAAATAAAGCTACTTAAACTTCAGACTAGATCCCTTGGAGAGCTTTCTTTTGCTCTGAGCCTCATGAGTTTGGCATTTGAGCTTTATTTGGAATAGTCCCCCATTGGATTCTGCTTTCAGTCAACCAAGTAGGCAAACAATTTAAATCAGTCCCAATTCTATATGTTAGCACTCTGAATCACAACCCATAACGATGCCCATATCAATAAATCCAGTCCAACTTAAAATTAGTAACTTCTGTATTCATTCAAGATCCCTCAGGATCAAGTTCCTCCAACATTCTCCCAGCATTTGTTAGTAGAGTGCAAAATTTAAGACTGGATATTTGTAGAAGTAAGCATAAAGATATGGCCCATGCTATGTCAGCTTGCAATTCCAGAATTGCCAAAGCATAGTAGTTCTTAATTGAGGACAAGTTTGCCACTACTTTCTTGACAATGTCTGGAGACATTTTTGGTTGTCACAACTACAGAGGTGCCAGTAGTAGCAACTGGGTAGAGGTCAGGGATGCTGCTAAACATCCTACAATGCACACAGCAGCTTCTACACAAGCCTGCACAATTATCTGTCCAAAATATCAACAGTGCTGAGGTTGAGAAACCTGCTAGACTCAGAGAAGTGGCCATGCTAGAGTAGAGAAAACCCACCGTGGAGGGGACAGATGATGCACCTTTACCAAAAGATGGGTTAATTGATGGCTGTAAGCCAGGGATGACCGAAAGAAAAGCCATTACGAACTAGGCTCACTGATGACAAAAAGGGGATGACAGAACCCACCTAGTGGTTATTACCCAGTCCGTGAATGTATAATTAGAATAGACTAGAAATACTTAGTAGTTGGTACAACCCCACATTGGGTCCTTGGTTTGTGGGTTAAGAGCTATCATTGTTCTGTATTTCCATAACCCTTTACACATCACTTTGCTCTCCTGTAAAATCTAGGTAATTAATAGGGAATAAAAATGGTTCTAATTAGAAAAGAACCAACATTCAGCAACTATTATAGGGATATAAGTAACTAAAATTTCCCACTAAAATTTTCAGAAAGATTCCCTTGAATTAGCAGATATCATCAGCTGTGATGTAGCTTCACCTTTTTTTCTCATTCATAATGATTTGGTCTCTCATTTAGATGGATCCAGAAAAATAACAATTTGTTTTGTTTTAGGTACAAATATGTCAAAATAACACAACAGAACAATAATGGAAATGACAACAACAAAAATGAACTTGGGTTCTGCTTATCTCTGTACCAAACATATAATAATATTCTTTTGCTTTCTTTCCTTAGGTACAGGCTGAAAACACAAGCCTATATTCCCAATCCAAATCACTTAGCTGCTATCTAGAGACTAAAAGGTTCAGAATTTTATACCTAAAGATGGTTTAAAGTTTTATTTTACAAATAAAGAAATTGAGTCTCAGGAAACTGAAATTACTTCCCCAAGGTCAAATGATGTTTTAGTTGGCTATAACTTAGATTTCTGTATTCCCATTTAATGCTATTTCCATGAAATAACAAAATGATAAGTCCAGGGATAGTCAAAATAATTTGAGTTAATTAAAAGTCATGCTATGCAATTCTAATTTGAATGGACTTTATTTACTTGGGTCTAAACATATTTCTAACCCCAAATTAAGACATCCGTATTAAATATATGCTATATGCTTCATGAGACTAACCAATTTATTTGACATCCCTAAGACTCCTTTTGTTTCAAATGTAATTTTCAACTTTTAGCAGAAGATCTTGAGAATCTAAGGATTGATATCTAGGCTTTATTTCCATTATCATTGATAACATACATAATCTTGATAAATTGCTTTGTTCTTTCTGCTTCTGTTTCCATACTAATAACTCTGCTTTTTTTTCCCCCACCGAATCACAGTGGGATGCAGATGGATAAAAACACAAAAGTGTTGTTGATGTGAAGACAAAGTGGTAAGAGATAAAGGTTTTAAATAGAATTTTTGTGGTGTATAATTTAAGAGTAACAGCATTGGGCTACATAGCGACTAAGTACATTTGAGCCAGATACTTGGTGAAGAAGAGGTAAAGGAAGAATAAAGAATAATAGAGTATGTTGGAGAATTTTTAAGTCCTAAGGGCTTATGCTATAATTCTTTTTTTTTCTATTTATAAAGAGAACTACTTTCTTGTGCAGCCATTTGTCCTAAGGTCTTCAATTCTCACTCAACTCAGGAAAGACAAAGGATTATTCTCTGAGTCTCACTGTACAAAGAAAAACAAGATGTGAATGCTAAAAAATATAATTTCATAGATACTGTCCAAAAGCAACTTCACATTATAAATTTGAATCCTAAGATATAAATAAAATAGTCTCATTTTTATCATAAACTTTTTTCTTATGCCATCCAAAATGTTGCAGATTGGGACTTGAAATAGGATGAAGAATCTCAGTAAAGCCCTAATATTTCACTTATTATAAGGTTGTATATCAAAAGCTTTCTCTGTTCTAGCTAATGTAGTTCTCGCTTATACTTTACATCTTATACTATATTAGTTCCAAATTTCTTCCTGTTTACTGTTTCATTTTCTTTTGATAAATATTTATCATTTTCTGAACCAAAAACATATGCATCTATTCAACAAATATTTATTGAACACCTTTAAGCCACAAAACTAGCTCCTAAGGATCAGAAGAGAATGGTCCCTAACCTTGAGTATCTTCTCATATAAAATAGCAAAAGTAAACTAAATTTATAACTTGGTTCAGCAGCTCAATCCATGCAATCAGGTGGTTGAATGGGGACTCAAAACTATTTACTATATTTTGAATTTTCAAATAACCAATTACTTTATCTAAAGAAAATATTTCACTAAAATTATTTAAACAGCAGAGTGACAAAGAATCATTTAAGGAAATTCTATATTTTACTTTCCTCATATAATATAAACCCTGAATATATATCCAGTTTTTAAATCATTAATCCCATTCCTCAAATAAATTAAATTCATATTTGAATTTGTATTGAAAGATTTGTATTGAAAGATTTATGATTTTAAAAATCACTTATGTGATTTTGTATTTATCCTATTGTGTGACTGATTAAATTTTATTGTGGCAGAAGAAAATACTTTATGAGACTTAAGTCTTTTCAAATTTATTGAAACATCTTATGGTGCAGTTAAAAGAATGTTTATTCTACAACATAGGGGTATGCTCAAAGTGATTTATAGTATTATTAAAATACTTTAGTTAGGTAGGTATACTGTTATTAAACAAACATATACTTAGAGATGGATGCTAAAATCTCTAAATATGATTTTGGATTAGTCAATTTCTACTTTTAGCTCTGTCAAATTTTGCTTTATCTTTGTAAAAAATGAACCCTTCTATCATTTTACATTCATTCTCTCTGTTCTTTATATTTCAAGTACATCTTTGTAGACAAAATGTAGTAGAGTCTTGTCTTTTATTTGTTTCTTTTTTGAATATTAGGTCTCACTTCTTAATCCATTCTAACAACATATCAATTTGTCTAATGTACTTGTACTTGAAGTTCAAAAAAGAGAGTGTAAAGAGACTGGGAAAGAAAAATATTTGAAAAAAAATTATATTGTCTCACAGATCACAGTTTCTCTGTTCATTTCATTTTCAAACTTTTTTTCCCCTCTCTATTCTTTATATTAGACATTTGCTATTGATTTTCCCTCAGGTTTATTGCCCTTGCCTTCTGTTCTTTCCAATATAATACTAAGACCACACAATGTATTTTTAGATTTCAGATACTGTAATTTTTAGTTCTAGAATTTCCAACTTGAGTCTTTTGAAAAAAGTTCCAATTTATCCTCTGAGATTCCTCTCTGGTTCACTTATAATAATTATTTCTTTAAGCTAGTCACTGAACATATCTATTAGCTGTTTTAAAGTTCAAGTCTGCTAATTCTAATATCTGGGTGATCTCATGGTCTGGATCTATTGATTGCCTTCTATCTTAATTGTGGATCACTTGTTTTCCTGTTTCTTTGCACAGTTGATAATCTTTTTTACTGTACACTGAACACTGTGGGTGATACATTCTACAGACATTGGATACTGTTATATTCCTCTGAAAAGTGGTAATTAATCTTCTGGCATGGAATTAAATTACTGACTGAAGCCTTGGTTTTACATTTTGTTAGAAAGGATCAGTTTAAGTTTTGCACTTAGTCTTTTTTTTTTTTGCCTTTTTTTTATTCTTATGTTAATCCCCATACATTACATCATTAGTTCTAGATGAAGTGTTCCATGATTCATTGTTTGTGCATAACACCCAGTGCTCCATGCAGAACGTGCCCTCCTCAATACCCACCACCAGGCCAGCCCATCCTCCCACCCCCCTCCCTTCTAGAACCCTCAGTTTGTTTTTCAGAGTCTATCGTCTCTCATGGTTCGTCCACCCCTCCGATTTCCCCCGCTTCATTCTTCCCCTCCCGCTACCTTCTTCTTTTTTTTTTTTTCTTAACATATATTGCATTATTTGTTTCAGAGGTACAGATCTGAGATTCAATAGTCTTGTTTTGCGCTTAGTCTTAAGGAAAATTCTTAGTTCTAAGACATAAAATTATGTGATGATGTGCGCCATCTTAGGTTTCAGCAGAAAGCCCTCTAATCTAGTGCCTTTCAAATTTCAAATTCTAACTCCCCTGTAGTGAGCAGCACCCACTTAACATTTTCTGCTTTATAGTTTTGGTTCCATGCATGATTTCTTATAGTCTTTCTTGCTCATGCAGTTAAAAGTTCAGCCAAAGATATGAGGGAGTTATATGAAAATTCACAGGTTTCTATGTTTGTGGATCCCTACTTTCCTGGATTAATCTCAATTTTCAGCTGTCTGGTAACCCCAAAGTCTGTCCTTCTTACACACCTCAAAACAATAACACCACAGCTTTCTGTTTGATCTCTAAAGTTTTCCTGAACATTGTGGACTGAGTAAGGCTCAAGAAAAACACAACAACAACATATAAACATTTAACTCACCCAGTGAAATTCTTTTTTTCAAGCGTCAACTTCCCTCAAGTTTCTGCCTGGTTTGTATCAGTTTCCAATGCTTTCAATAATTTTTTTTAAATACAATTGGTCCATATTTAATTGTTATTTGCAGGAGAGTTAGTTTCATCTAAGTCATTAGACATTACTGAAAATGACAAGTTTTGGAACTGCATTCCTTGGAAACACAGGGAGTCCCTGGTAAAGTCACAAACACCTGCAAACAATGATAGAGAATTTAGGCTGGTGGAGTCTCATCTTCCTATTGCTGTTTCAGAAAGCCTGTCTCTTTTTTTTATGTCTTATTTTATTCATCATTGTTGTTCCTTGTAAGACTTTGTTTAGAAAATAAAATCTGCTAAGAGTAATTTGGGAAATCACTAAAGCAGGCCATTTATTCAATAGATTTTGAGTAATATCATGACATGTGCTGCACCAGACTTTGAATTTTAATCTTAGTCAATAACTAATGATAAGGTTTATGGTAAAATTTTTAGTAACTTCATCTATTCTGTTTTTTTTATATGCAAGCTTCTTTATTCATACATCTATGATACTGAAATGAGTAGTACTCCCAGGTAGAAAAAAGTAACTTTATTTCAACATTTTGCTAAGGTGTGTAATTTATATATTTTTTGGCCATCAAAAATTTTGACTGAAATTGTTAAATAGAGTCCTCTCACTCCAGATTCCTGGTAATAGGGATAATTAAAGTATTTTGAATCTCCTGAAGTTGAGAATACAACAAAAAGAACAATTAAGGGGCCCCTGGGTGGCTCAGTCATTAAGCGTCCGCCTTCGGCTTAGGTCATGATCTCAGGGTCCTGGGATCGAGCCCCACATCGGGCTCCCTGCTCAGCGGGAAGCCTGCTTCTCCCTCTCCCAATCCCCCCTGCTTGAGTTCCCTCTCTCACTGTGTCTCTCTCTGTCAAATAAATAAAATCTTAAAAAAAAAAAGAACAATTAAAATAAAGTCACTATGGAGTAAATACCATAACTTTTATTATATAATCACTTTAAGCATCATTACATAAGATAGCAGTAAATACTATATAGGGGGGTTAGGATGGCAGAGTAGGAGTACCTTATGCTTGCCTCATCCCTCAAACACAGCTAGATAATTATCAAATCATTCTGAACACCCAGGAAATTATTCTGAGGACTGAGAGAACAAAGTGCACAACTAGAGGGGGGAAGAAGCCACTTACGGAAGGTAGGAGGGGCTGTGATGTGACTGGGGGCAGAAAAGAACTGCAGGTGCTGCAGAGGGGTGACCACAGAGAGAGGAGAGAGAGGGAGAGAGATAAAGCAGCATATAGGGGATTGCATAAGAAGAACAATGCCCCCAAACCACTGACTGGGTCAACAAGGGGGCTGATTATTACAAGGTCTTACAAGCAGCAGAACAGAAAGTCTGAAGTTTAGAAATCCACACTATCACTAGGGTTGAGCCTGGTGGGCATAGTGGTGCTTCTGTAGAGAAGGAGGGCAGAGGCCTGGGAGTGGACAGAGTGCTCTGAGAATCCCCTGGGCCATGCTGGGAGAGCTAGTTCCCCTTCTTGGAGTGCATTTGGGAGAGATGGCACTTCCTATGCAACAAAAGAGCCAGCAGATGCCACTGAGCTGCCCCATTCATTATCATATGAGCAGAGATGCTCACTGAGGGCAGCTGACCTGGATGCCAACTTTTTGTTATGCTTTATCATAAATTTTAAGCCTCTGCACAGTCAGGCAACTCCTTTTCTGGGACAAACTGGTATCAGCGACAGTGTGGTGAGTACTCCCCCAGAGTATCAGCATGGGTCTACGCCTTGTGGGTCCCTAAGATTTGGAGTTTTGAAACCCAGCTATGCACCTGAGATAAAACACAGGAGCACTGCACCACTGCTGGCCAGGCAGATGACAAGGACACAGACAGGGTGAAGGCAGGGATCTGAAGGAATCTTAGGACACAAGAGGGGAAATTTTTCAGCCTTCTGTGGGCTTCTTTGAGAAAAGCATAGAATAAACCAGAGAGACCCTTACTGCAGAGATAAAAGACCTAAAAACTAGTCAGGCCAAAATAAAAAATGCTATAACCAAGATGCAAAACCAACTGTATGTAATGACCACAAGGATGGAAGAATCAGAGGAACAAATAAGTGATATAGAAGATAAAAGCATGGAAAATAATGAGGCTGAAATGAAGAGGGAAAGAAAAATATTGGCTCACAAATGTAGATTTAGGGAATGCAGTGACTCCATAAACCATAATAACATTTATATCACGGGAATCCCAGAAGATAGGAAAAAAGGGGCAGAAGGTTTATTTGAGCAAATTATACCTGAAAACTTCCCTAATCTGGGGAAAGAAACAGACATCCAAATCCAGGAGGCACAGAGAACTCCCATCAAAATCAAAAGCCAGCAACACCAAGATATATCATAGTAAAATTTGCAAAATACAAAGATAAGGAAAGAATCCTGAAAGCAGCAAGGGAAAAGAAATCCCTAACCTATAAGGGAGGACAAATCAGGTTAGAAGCAGATCTCTCCACAGAAACCAGACAGGCTGGAAGACAGTGGCATGATATATTCAATGTGCTGAATGGGAAAAATATGCAGCCAAGAATACTTTATCCAGCAAGGCTGTGACTCAGAATAGAAGGAAAGATAAAGAGTTTCCCAGACAAAAACACTAAAGGAGTTCATGATCGCTAAATCAGCCCTTCAAAAAATATTAAAGGGGACTCTGAGTGAGAAAGAAAAACCAAAAGCAACAAAAACTAGAAAGTACTGGAGATCACCAGAAACACCAACCTTACAGGTAATACAATAGCACTCAATTCATATCTATCAATAATCACTCTGCATGTAAATGGACTAAATGCTCCAATCAAAAGACATATAGGGTATCAGAATGGATAAAAAAACAAGACCCATCTATATGCTGCCTATAAAAGACTCATTTTAGACCTAAAGACATCTCCAGATTGAAAGTGAGGGAACAGAGAACAATCTATCATGCTAATGGATGTCAAAAGAAAGCCAGAGTAGCCATATTTATATCAGAAAAATAGATTTTAAACCAAAGACTGTAATAAGAGATGAAGAAGGGCACTATATCATAATAAAGGGTCTATCCAACAGGAATATCTAACAATTGTAGATATTTATGCCCCAACATGTGAGCACCCAAATATATAAAACAATTAATACCAAATGTAAAGAAACTCATTGATAATAATACAATAATGGTTGAGGACCTTACCTCCACACTTACAGCAATGGCGAGATCATCAAAGCAGAAAATCAACAAAGAAACAATGGCTTTGAATGACATACTGGACCAGATAGACTTAACAGATATATTCAGAACATTTCATCCTAAAGCAGCAGAACACACATTTGAGTGCACACAGAGCATTCTCCAGGAAAGACCACATACTGGGTCACAAATCAAGCCTCAATAAATACAAAAAGATTGAAATCATAATACCATGCATATTTTCAGACTATAATGCTATGAAACTTGAAGTCAACCACAAGAAAAAATTTGGAAAGACCACAAATACAAAGAGGTTAAAGAACATCCTACTGAAGAATGAATGGGTTAATCAGGAAATTAAGGAAGAAATGAAAAGCACATGGAAGCAAATGAAAATGAAAACATAATAGTCCAGAACCTTTGGGATGCAGCAAAGGTTGTCATAAGAAGGACGTGTATAGCAATATAGGCTTACCTCAAGAAGCAAGAAAAGCCTCAAATACACAACCTAACCTTAACCTGAAGGAGCTAGAAAATGAACAGCAAATAAAGCCTAAAGCCAGCAGAATAAGGGAAATAATAAAGACTAGAGCAGAAATAAACGATATGGAAACAAACAAACAAAAAACAGAACGGATCAACAAAACTAAGAGTTGGTTCTTTGAAAGAATTAATAAAATTGATAACCCCCTTGCCAACTTATACAAAAGAGAAGAAAAGAGAAAGGACCCCAATAAATAAAATCAAGAGGAGAGATCACAACCAACACCACAGAAATACATATTTTTTAAGCAGCAGAAAGAGAAATCAAGGAATTGATCCCAGTTACAATTACACCAAACTGTAAGATACTTAGGAATATACTTAACCAAAGAGGAAAAAGATCTGTACTTTAAGAAGTATAAAACACTTACAACAGAAATTGTAGAAGAAACAAAGAAATGGAAAAATATTTCATGCTCATGGATTGGAAGAACAAATATTGTTAAAATGTCTATACTACCCAAAGCAATCTACACATTGAATTGAATTCCTATCAAAATATCAACAGCTGTCATCATCAAGACAGTATGGTACTGGCACAAAAACAGACACATAGATCAATGGAACAGAAGAAAATCCAGAAATGAACCCACAACTATATGGTCAACTAATCTTGAACAAAGCAGGAAAGAATATCCAATGGAAAAAAGACAGTCTCTTCAACAAATAGTGTTGGGAAAACTGGACAGCTACATGCTGAAAAATGAAACTGGGCCACTTTCTTAAGCCATACACAAAAATAAATTCAAAATGGATGAAAGACCTAAATAAATGTAAGACAAGAATCCATCAAAATCCTAGTGTGGAACACAGACAGCAACCTCTTTGACCTTGGCCATAGCAATTTCTTACTAGACACATTGCTGGAGGCAAGGGAAACAAAAGAAAAATGAAATATTGGGACTTCATCAAGATAAAATATTTCTACACAGCAAAGAAAACAATCAACAAAACTATGAAAAACCCTATGGAATGGGAGAAGATATTTGCAAATGACTTTATCTGATGAAGGGTTAGTATCCAAAATCTATAAAGAACTTACCAAACTCAACATCCAAAAAAACAAATAATCCAGTCAAGAAATGGGCAGAAGACATGAATAGACATTTTTCCAAAGAAGATATCTAGTTGTCCAACAGACACATGAAAAGATGCTCAACATCATTCATCATGAGGGAAATACAAATCCAAACCACAATGAGATACCTTCTCACACCTGTCAGAATGGCCAAAATTAACAACACAGGAAATAGCAGTTGCTGGTGAGGATGCAGAGAAAGGAGTACTGTCTTACATTGTTGGTGGGCATACAGACTGGTGCAGCCACGCTGGAACACAGTATGGAGGTTCCTCAAAAAGTTAAAAATAGAACAACCCTACAACCCAGCAATTGAACTACTAGTTATTTACCCAAAGGATAAAAAAATGCTGATTTGAAGGGGCACGTGCATCCCGATGTTTATAGCAGAATTATCAACAATAGCCAAACTATAGAAAGAGCCCAAATGTCCATCAAGTGATGAATGGATAAAGAAAATATGGTGTGTGTGTGTGTGTGTGTGTGTGTATAATGGAATATTACTCAGCTATCAAAAAAAGAATGAAATCTTGCCATTTGCAATGATGTGGATGGAGTTAGAGTTTATTATGCTAAGCTAAATAAGTCAGTCAGAGAAAGACAAATACCATATGATTTCATTCATAGGTGGAATTTAAGAAATGAAACAGATGAACATAGGGGAAAGGAAAAAAAAAGAGAGGGAAGCAAACCATATAAGACTCTTAACTATAGAGAACAAACTGAGTTGGGTGGGGTATGGGCTAAATGGGTAATGGGTATTAAGGAGGGCACTTGTGTTGAATACTGGGTATTATATGTAAGTGATGAATCACTAAATTCTACTCCTGAAACCAATATTACACTGTATGTTAACTAACTAGAATTTAAATAAAAATTTGAAAAAATACTACTATATACTGTAAAATATAAAATATTTTATATATATCATAGAATATATAAAATATTTTGCTGTTTAACTTTAAACAGTGGCACAGATGAATGTACCTACTTGCTTCTTTCCAAAAATTTGACATTGCAGTATAATATTCTTCTTTGCTTCTGAGACAGACCATTCTTTTATATAATTTTATAAAAAAATTACATAAATTTTATAAAATACTTTTTATTAGGAGTGGGTTTTTACCAATAAAAAAGATAAAGTTCATTTCCAAATAAATGGGATTTTAACTTTTTAGTTATTCAAGAAAATAGCATGTTATAGTATCAATTTGAATGTTAATTTTATAATACTTGTTTTGGTGGAATGAATTGTGTTTTCTTATTGAGTTTTACATTTCACCTGGAGAAAAAAAATATGAAAGGGTACATTATTTGCCATCATTAGACAAAAATTTGTCTCATATTTTAATGAATACTAGGAAGCACCCCTCTCAATTCTGTTTCACCAAGTTCTTTAAAAATCTCTATTAGCGATTCATTTCTTTAAGATTTTTGGTTGTTTTACATTGAAAACAGCCTGGAAAAGGTAATATATAATTACTTATGCCTTTATGAGTCATTATTATTCCTTTTAGTTAATGTAAATAAAAGATGAGTTAGAAAAACAGGCCTATAGATATGATCTTGGGAAGAAATCTAGCAAAGTAAAGGTTTTAGTTATATAGAAGGTTGGAAGGGAGGTATTGTATGCCTAGTCCAAAGGAAAGCAAAGGACAAACAAGTAGAAGGAGAATACTGAAAAATTGGGTGATGGATTTGAAAAAAGTCAAAAGATAGCCTAGTTCTAAATTTAGAAGTTGCTGTAAGAGTAGATCTTGCATGAACAGACATTCCTCCAAAGAATACATACAGATGGCCAACAAACACATAAAAAGATGCTCAACATCACTAATCATTATGGAAATACAAATCAAAACCACAATGAGGTATCACCTAACACCTGTCAGAATGGCTAAAATCAAAAACAAAGAAACAACAGTGTTGACAAGGATGTCATATTGTGCTCTGTTGGTGGGAATGCAAACTGGTGCAGCCATTGTGGAATAGCGTATGGAGGTTCCTCAAAATTAAAAAAATAGAACTACCCTAACGATCTAGTAATTGCACTACTGGGTATCTACCCAAAGAATATAAAAACACTAATTCAAAGGGATATATGCACTCTTATGTTCACTGCAGCATTATTTACAATAGTCAAATTATGGAAGCAGCCCAAGTGTCCATTGATAGATTTTATATATATATATAAAAAAGAATGAAATCTTGCCCCTTGCAATGATGTGGATGGAGTTAGAGTATATTATGTTAAGTGAAATAAGTCAGTCAGAGAAAGACAAAACCCATATGATTTCACTCATATGTGCAATTTAAGAAACAAACAAACAAAGGAAAAAAAAAGAGACAAACCAAGAAGCCGATTCTTAACTATAGAGAAAAAAACATAATTACTAGAGGGTAGGTTGGTAGGGAGAGAGTGAAATAGGTGAAGGGGACTAAGAGTACACTTATCACTATGAACACTGAGTGATGTATGGAATTGTTGAATCACTATATTGTACACCTGAAACTAATATAACACTGTATGTTAACTATACTGGAATTAAAAAAATAATAAAAATGAAAGAGTAGATCTTAAAAGTTCTCATTACAAGAAAAATAATTGTAACTATATATGGTGTTGGGTGTTAACTAGACTTAAGGTGATCATTTAACAATATATACAAATATTAAAGATTTTATTTATTTATTTATTTATTTATTTATTTATTAGAGAGCGAGCGAGAGAGAAACAGCATGAGAGAGGAGAGGGTCAGAGGGAGAAGCAGGCTCCCCGCTGAGCCGGGAGCCCGATGTGGGACTCGATCCCAGGACCCCAGGATCATGACCTGAGCCGAAGGCAGTCGCTTAACCAACTGAGCCACCCAGGCGCCCCAATATATACAAATATTAAATCACTATGTTGTATACC
This sequence comes from Mirounga angustirostris, assembly GCF_029215605.1. Lineage (NCBI taxonomy): Eukaryota > Metazoa > Chordata > Mammalia > Carnivora > Phocidae > Mirounga > Mirounga angustirostris. The sequence continues at coordinate 81,421,853 of NW_026991720.1, read as the reverse complement.
TGAAACTAACATAATGTTATATGTCAGTTATACCTCAAAAAAACAAAAACCCAACAATATAGCCTAATTCTGACCTTAAATATAATCTTTTTGTTACCTCAACTAGACATACAGACAGAGAAATCATTTCATCTAACTCCTAACACATAAACCAGACAGTTTATGTGAATTTTCTCAGGTTGAAACAACTAGATCCAGTAAGAAACAGGACCAGACCCAGGTAACCAGACTCTACTTGTTCTCATTTCGATTCACTTCACTGCATTGCAAAGTAAATAACTCAACTTGGTTTTCTTTAAATATGCCACTTTACAAAAAATCAGTTCATACCAATATTGACTGTAAATTTGTTGTTATGGAGAACACATTGCAATTGTCCAAATGAGACTGAACACAAAAATTCAGTAGAGTTGGCTAGAGGTGAATTTAATTATCAAGTTTATTAAACAGTTGAAACCTAACACACTAACAGGAAATTAAAAAATAGATAAAAAATGTTGAGGATTTGTATGAACATTTCCCAATTTCCCTTGGAATTATCTTGTCCTCAAAGGAACAGTGTCTTATTCCTGTTCATTTTTTCCTATAGTGCTTATTCAGCATTAAGACAAGAATTATGTTTGTATAGTAATATATCATCAAGACCAATGGATACACATTTATTTAAACTTATATAAATACATACCTACACACACACATTTTTCCAACTTTAAATTCTATAACCGCTTCCCCTAAGGGATTCATAATGGTGCAGTATTACTCAGAGTACACACCTAGATTAAAAGACAAACCACACATTCCATAGAGTCTAAATCTAAGAGTGTCTCATAGTAATATCACTCCTGAATGTTGTTTTAGAAGCTTCTGCCAGATCTGAGGTCTGGAACTTGTTACACATACAAGCATGATACATAGGGAAAAAATAAACAAGTGAGCTAAATTTTTAACCATGGCAAGGAACAAAAACTGCCAGCACAATTTCAACCCAAAAAGCACTGAAAGGCTCTTTTATGTCTAAACACCATCTAGGGGAAGGGAGGCAGAGGTAGAGGATGTAATAAATGCATCATTGAATCAGTTGCAAACATTAGCTTTTTTGGATAACTTATGCTTTCGTAGTGATGTGACCTGATAAAACAGATTGACTCTAAATTCTGTAAACAGTCTTTTCTTCTGGAACATAGTGCTTATTCTACAGGGGCATTCTTGCTCCATCATTTATTTGAACCAATCTTTATCTCATAAACATCAGTAACAAAAAAGATGCTTGTGGGTGTGTGTAGCTGTGAGAAATAGTCCATTTGAGAACTAGTGACAGAATTATTCAGGGGAGGATCTGTCTTTTCCTGAGTAGTACTTCTATGAGTCCTGTTCAGTTAGGAGAAGATAGACTCTAGGCCTCTCACAAGGGTGAGGTGTGTTAGGATTGATTAAAACAAACAAACAAACAAACTCACCAAATATCTCTCTGTAATAAAGTTAGAATAATTCAAGATTTCCCAAGGCTGCTCATAAAAAAATGACATCACGTGGGGGACCTTGAAGCAGTTGGAATTGGTGAGAAGCACAGGTAAGGAGAAGGTCCAGCAAGATGGTAGGGATGTGGGGCCTAAGAAAAAGAGTGAGATAGTCACAGCTGTGGGTGTAGCCCAAATATTTTGGACATGTGTCCAATTTTTAATGTAAGTGTGGTAGATAGTTGTGCTGTGCTATGCTTTGTACACTTTATACACTTTACCATACTCTTCCACCTCTACTCCTGACTTTCTCATAAAATTCAATTAAAAATACCTTGTATAAATGCAACTTAAGAATAAAAGAAAAGAAAATATCCTATGATTGGGTCCATGCAGCATAAAGAGAAGAAAGGGCTGCTAAGACTATTTCAGGCAAAGCAAGAAATGACAATAAGACTTGACTAGAAGACACTTAACAACCATTTGGTGGGATTGTGGGTAGTATGTCCTACAATTGGCAGAAGGAAATTTTGATACCTTCTTCTTAAAATCAATCAAGGGAAATGAAAAAATAAAACAGGATATAAGAAGTGCCAGAATGGCAGGAGGGTGCTTCTTTAGGCAGGGTGGGCCGGCAAAGCCTCTTTGAGGAGCTCATATTTGAGCTGAGACATAAATGATGAACAGGAGGCAACCAGATGAAGATATAGAAGAAGAGTGGTAGAGGAAGAAGAAACAATTCCAGAATAGGGATTAGCCAGTGCAGCTAGAATATAATGGATCAGGCATACTGGTGGAGAATGAAAAGGGTAGGTCAGCTGTGGGTTGATCTTGTTGACTTTGCACACTGCATAGCCTGGTTTCCTTGGAAAACAGAGCCTGAGGCAAGCTTACATACTAACGCTGTATTAGGAGGAGTATACTCTCAGGGTAGGAAATGTGATGGGGGAAAGGAAATGAGGCAGGGGAGTAAATGAAAATACAAGGAGAGCCTTATTAAGCTAATTAAAAATTGTTGCTCAGTCAGGGAATATGTTGCTGTAGGGTCCATATGGAACCTCGTAACAGTCTATTAGGGAAGACAGAAGAAAGCAAAAACTATTTCTCAGCTCCTTTCATATTCTGTCTTTCAGTGGTCAAAGTTTGCCACATGAGGTTTTACCTCCCTTATCTTCCCTGCCCTTTGTAGGCACCTGCTGGTGGTACCAGACATTTTCTGTGTGTGTGGCTGGGTGAACATTAGGCAGTGTAGTTGCAGTGGCTTCTGCCATAGGTGGCATGATAGAGGTCAGAAAGAAGCCAGACTCTTAAACCCAAGAGGAGGGTGAACTGGCCAGAGGGATTAGGAGATGATGCTGCAGACCAGCATCTTGGTTGGAGATCTTCAAAGATTTAAGATTTCATTCTAATTTCAAAATCAAGCCACTGGGATTTTTTTTTTTAAAGCAAATGAGCAATATTGCCTTACTTACATATTTAAAAGATCACTGTCTGCTATGTGTGGTAGAAAAAGACACAGAAAAGAGCTTGGTATTTCAGAATTATCAGCATAGAGCTTTTTTTGTTTTTGTTTTTAACTTGTCAACTCCACTTTCAACTAAAGTTTGAAAAAGATGAGAAAAGAGAAATTACAGTTTCTCTCAATATGAAGATCTTTAACAGCCTTGATCTGAGTCATGATGGTGAAGTATGCGAACAAAAGCATGATCAGATTAAGTAGAGAAGAAAATGGAAGGTTATAAAATAAAGGTACTAAAATAAGAATAGGTAACCCTTTGGAGAAGTTGTAGGATAATTTCTGTCAAAGACAATACTTCATTTCTAAAGGGACAATTTTAAGGTATTTTTATGTGCTGATGATCCAATCATGATATAGACATTTATGAAGTAGGAAACAGTGGGGATAATTGCAGGACAACTTCCCAGAATGAGATGAGAGGGAACTGGGCTGGATGGAAGTGAAGGGGTTAGCCTTGCAGAAGCAGAGGTGCTTCTTTAATTGCAACATTAAAATCCTAAACAGGTTATTTCACATCTATGTGTACTACTAAAATGCCCATCACAAGTCAACTTATAATCACTCTTTCAAAAATCTAAGAGCTAAACTTTTAGATTCCAGATCCAAATTCTAAATATATGTCAAGACATATTTACCACCAAAGAAAAATTGGGGAATCTTACATTTAAAGTTTTTTAAATGTTGCTATTATTGTAAAAAATTAATTACTTGGAAAACCACGCATTCTTTCAAAAGCATGTCATGTGAATATTACATTCTGAATTTTACATTCTGAACACTGCCCTAGTGTTCAGTGAATTCAAGCCATTTTTTTTCCTGTTTATAACACTTTTCCCAATGAAGATGCATTGAAATGGGCATTTTCATGTATTGCCTAGTGATAGAGCAAATTGGTACAATCTTGTGAAAAGAAATCCAGTCCATTATAATATCAGTAGTACCAAATATGTACATGCCCTTTGATACCAAAATGCTTTTCTCAGAAACTAATCTATGGTAAAGTATCTTAAAATATAGGACCGGGGGGAAGCTGTATGGCATAAAATGTTTATTGCAGAGTGTTTCTAATAGCAAAATATAAGTGGTGAGGCAATTGTCTAATAACATCATAATGTTTTAATATTAAACATTTATAAAGTGAAATATTATGAAACTATTAAAAATGGTTTCCCTGTGACTATTTAAGAATATTAAAATAATTTGAATTCTAAGTAAGAAATAAGTACACATATATTATCATTAAATATACTTAAAAATATATAGAAAAATAGCTGAAAGAAAATGCCCACAAATACACAATGACCTATGAAACACACTGTTACCATCCTATTGCCATTTATTATCAAATATTCTATGAATTTTTTTTGAAGGGACTTTTGAAATCGCATATATATGCCTATAAATCGCTTTGGGTCTTGCCATAAAGATCTAAAAAGACAATTAGAATGCAGTTTTTCAGAAATCAAGTATACATTTCTCTCTCTTTTTAAGAACACTGCATTTTAGAGTTTAATTTAAGGAATATAAGGAACCAGCCTAGTTGCAGGGAGGTGGAAATGAGACAAATGCATGATTCCCTTCTCACTAGTTAACTTTGGAAACAGCTATTATCCATTACAAGCTTTACTTATCCCAGGCAAGTAGTAGGGAACAATGAATCCATTTGTTTTACTGCTGGCATAATTTGGAAATGGATTCTTTGCAATATTTCCTGAAGTATCTTTCTTCTTTTGTCCCTTTATGGGTCCAATTTTTCTAATTGTCTATGAATAAAGAGGCCAGGGCAATTACAAGGTTTTTTTTCTTTTCACATACATATAACCATTTAAATGCTGTTTTCTTTCAACTATATTTCAATTACCATCATTGCTAGCTCATTCTAAGTTACTGCACTGGATGTTCTAAGATTCACTAAGGTCTGCCCTAGCATGCTTTTGAGGATGAGGGAAGAAAAAAAAAGGAACCGAGACAATAGCTACATTTTCTAGAGGATGCTGAGATATCATTGTTTATTCATTTTTCTGTATGGCTCCTTATAGCTCTTAAAAATAATAACATATCAAATTTTATATATCAACAATAAGAAGTGATGACAAAGTCAAGCATTAATAAGTACTTTAAAGCCATGATATTAAAAATTCCTTCACTGGGTGGGGTATAGATTGTGGCTATGCCTTGCTTTTATAAAATGATTCTTCAGGGCTTTACGAGCCCATACAAATGTAAAACCCAACAGATACCAATATAATTGTTCAGTGAGAGGAAAGTCAAATTGCCAAATAATCAATGAAATATGGAAAACATCTGTTTTGGGCTATTAACGGTTGTATAAACACCAATAGATAAAAACAGTAACAGAAATGTCCTATGTCTATTTTATCTAAGAATCTAATTTTTAAGTTCTTAATTGGCTTAGGAAATGAGTGAACACTATTTCATTAGATAAATGTATTTGAATTACTCTACCAAAATATGTTTTTATTGCTGATGATCCTTTGAAACTGCAATACAGTGAAATGTATGAGATTTTAGAATTACGTAAATTATGAGAATGTATAGCCTCCACAGAGATAAATTAACTGCTAAAAAAGATAATGGCCATGTTCAATTACTATCTGGTCTTATGAACAAATATCTTTTTTTCCTAAAAAAAAAAATAACCTAAAACCCTAATCTATGTTGTGATTTTATACAATTTGCACATGCATATAAATTGCAGAGTAAGATTTATAGAGCTAAATTGATGTTTATTGTTCATTTTTTATTGTTTCAATAGTTAATGTATCATAATTTTTATAACTTTAAGTAGCTATAACTTCTTAATGCAAAGGATAAACTCATTATTCTATGAGTCTCAAGTACATAAGATATCTGAAGTATTTCTGTTAAACCTATGTTTTAGCATATTAAAGGCAACTTAAGTGCTTTCACACTTTCAAATTTTGGAGCCTTGGCTCTCAATCCACCTCCTCTTTAAGTAGTTCTATTGAGCGGTCCACAGGGAAGGGGCAGTTGAGCATGGGAATTTAAGATCAACCCAACATTTGGGATTATTCATAAAAGTAGTAAAAAGAAACATGTACTTTAGATTTATGTGTGTAACTCATGACAAACTAAGGAGTGAAAGAACATTAGTGTTTCTTCATTTTCTGCTTCCAATTTCTTTTGTAGACCTAACTCACATTACACAATTTTTGTTTCTGTATGTTTAATTTTTTAAAGATGTATTTCTTTATTTGAGAGAGAGAGAGAGCATGCATGTGAGTAGGGAGAGGGGCAGAGGGAGAGAAACTCAAGCAGACTCCATGCTGAGCATGGAGCCAGATGTGGGCTTGATCACATGACCCTGAGATCAAGACCTGAGCCGAAATCAAGAATGGGATGTTTAACCAATGAGCCACCCAAGTACCCGTTTGTTTAATTTTGAGAATCATAATTAAATTTGCACTAAGCAAAACAAATATTTCTATTAATAAATATTTTTAATTTTACAATTTAACTTCTGAAATCTACACTAAATTCAGTTTAAAATAAAGAGGAAAAACTCAGGAAAATCCTAGATGTTTGTGTGTGGTCAGATAGGCTTGTGTGATATGTCTGTGTGTTTGTGTTTATGAGTGTGAATATATATCCTCCAAATTCCTTGGAAATGCTGGAAGAATAATTATTAAAAATTTTTATTGTTCTTACTTTTTATGTACAGCACTGTTACTGTCTCTTTCTTCAGGACCAAATGTTTTCAAATTATTTTATTATTATTTTATTTAACTTTTGTTTTTCTTAACAAGGAAAATAATAAAATGATCCAAAAGAAGTGAAGTATGAAAAAACTCAATATAACTATATAATATGATTTTTTTTGCCACCAAGAGAAAATTATATTATTTCATATTTTTAACATTGTTCTCAAGATGAGATACCTGTATTTAATTTAAGACCATGAATTTTACTATTGATTCCAAATGAACTGGTCCAACACAGATAATATGTATTTGGTGACTAATTAAATTAAACTATTTAATATGTTACCTATAAACTGGTCATTTATGTAAGAATTTGTTTATATCAGTCTTACATGCAATCTAAAATTCATCTATTACAGGGTTTTTCAACCTTGGTCCTATGCATTTTAGTATCCTTATCAGTATTCCTGACCTCAGATGCTAAAAGTCCAAAGTTCCTCTCCAGTGTGACAACAAAATACGTCTCCAAAAGTTCCCAAATGTCCCCTGGTGGGCCAAATTTACCCTGAACGAGAAACACTTATCTATTCCAATTAGCCATATGATGCTTAAAATTCTTTATTCATACTGATTATACAGAATCATTTTTCTTCAGTACATACAAATGTCATTTTATGAGACATAGTCACTTAGATCAAAAAAATGATGAGGACAAAATCTTATTTAATAACCTACCATTTTCAGTACATCTTTTAATAGATTGTTTGTAATGGTTTTGAGAAAATTTGTAGAGATACAGTTATTTTATTCTAATCTCAAAATATATTAATTGATTTTTGTACTTTTGGATTGAATCAGATCTATATGAACATCCTATAATCACTTAGATATTTAATCATCAAATTATATGATAATCATTACAATTCTCATTTCTCTCAAAATATTTACAAAAGTTGAATGGCAACTTTAGTTTTACCTTTAAATATTTTTTTCTACTGTAAGTGCCAATGAATAAGCAATTAACCCCTTCTCTCCCACATTAATTCACGGTGAGGAATCATTATCAGGGGTTAACACTGCATTGGCCACACCAGTGAAATAAATGTTATTCACCATTTAACTAATGAATTAAAACATGAAAATCAAGTTTTAGTGAAATCTTCTATTTCATGTAACTAGAAAGTCTGACTCCTGAGAGAGAGGCCAGGGAGGAAATGGGGTGATATCAAACCATATACATGTAAGGTTCCAAGAAGCCTGAGCAAGGCTGTTCCTCACCTTCTCAGTGCCATGGTTAAGTCAACTACAGTCCTAAGAGAGGTTAAGGGTGAAAATCTAAGAGTGAAAATGGGAAATTGTATTACATTCAATCTTTCATCCAGTTGACCTTAGAAACCCTTCCCTCTTTGTAGCATAGTCAGATATATCCCATGGTGACTGTGTTAGTGAGTACTCAATTTATTCAGACAGTCGTCCCTGAAAAAAGTGGGAAAAAGAACAATCAAGCATGATTCATCAGAAAAAAATAGGTACATGCCTTGGAAAAGTAATGGCAACATGGAACAGGATGGCCAAAATGGGACAGTATTGAAGAGCACCCCCAAAAAACAATAGAACAAAGTGTGTCTGGCAATGGGGAGGAGAATAATACTGGCAGAGGCAGAACCAGTTCTTTGGCATGAGAGTCCTCAAGGGTGTAGCAGAACTGTGGGTGAACATTAGGAATGATGTAGCAGAAACAGCTCTAACTCAGGATTGCAGGGTTGGAACACACTAGGGTTTAAAGCACAATTCAGTAGCTAGAGCATGACAAGTGAGAGACAGCCAAGGAGGTGGAAAGCCATTATTTAGGTAGTGACAATGCTGTCTATAGTCAACCCATGATGCTCATTTGAGGGGGTGGTCTTCTCAATGCTTGGGGACTGTAAGCTGCATGTATCCTGTTTCTGTACTGAGGAAACCCATGAGTACTGAGAGAAGGATAGAAGGAGAACCAACCTGATCAATGTTTTACAACAGAACTTTGTGACTGCTCACACAACTTGAAAAGACAAAAAGATTTTGATTTTGATGTCTCAGTAAGATGCCAGGTGAAGAACTATACTATTTGTACCCTTTATGGATAATACATTTCCTAACTACCATGATTCTGTGAGAAAACCATTTCATAGTTGTTTTCATAAATCATGAGAAACATGCAAACCCATATATAGTAAATCTAGGATTCACGAGGCTCCAGAGGAAAGAAACAAAACCCTAAAACTAAACTATCCTGTAAATGAATGTGTTTAGAACTTTGAATATTATACCTTTGAGTATAATTCATATGTAAGCTCAAGCCATGTGAGGAATTAGAGCCAAGGAATTGGAAGCAGAAGAGAGACGACCTTCGAACACATTTTCTCACCCTGAGGTGGCTGGTTGCCTACCATTCTCATGTGCAGCAGATGGCAAAAAGGCAGTAAGGGTGGGAGTGGCTAGCACTTCACAGACTGCCAGGCTCCGTCTGGGCTCTTGATAAATATTAATTAAATGAACTGAATCCACTGAAGAGTGCTGTCCATGCTGCCAATTATGACAACCAGTCTTCGTTGTATGTATTATCCTCATGTTAGCATGACGGAGAAATTTTGATATGTCTTTATAAAGACTAAAATGGGTACTTATAACCCAGCAGAGGTGAAACTCAATGGCACACATATTTTTTAGATCTTACTTTACAAACATATTATTACAATCATATCCCAGTGACATCTTGATTAGCAATTCATCTAGAGGTAAATTTACAATACTTTAGCAAAATCAATCTGTATGTGATAGAGATTGGGAGAACCTCAGGTTTTTTCTTCACTTGGCCTGGGGCTGTAGTTGATAAGGAGGAAAAAAAAGCATCAGTACAGAATTTATTTGTGAAGGGGTCTTATATTCCTACGGTTCATAATCCATGTAACTTAAGAGTTGTGAAAATGTTACCTGGGTTCCTGGACTGAAAATTTTTCAGAGTGGTCTGTGTGTCTTTGTTTAGGAAAGAGAAGGTTATAGAGCTACAGCCTAGATAAATTGAAGACAGTCTGGAGATTAGTAATCTCCATGAGGGATTAGAGTTAGGAGTCATAAAGAAATCTAGATGTTCAAAAGCATTCCCCAAATAAGTGTGTTCACTCAATTTCATATGTAGGGATTTCCCAAGACAAATTGTCATAGGAATACATCTTTATTACAGCAAGTTACCCAGAATGTCTGCAGGCCTCGCCAGCCTATGGGTTCAGATAAGGATTTATTAATATTAATGTCCCAATTTCACAGGCTCTCTCTTAATGCCCTCCTAGTGTGCAATGTTCGAAAATGTTGGCTAGTTATTTCTGGGAGTCCTCAAGTGCTGTGTCTGAAGTTGTTTCTTTTACTCCAGCTTTCTAGTTGATGGAGACTGTCAAGCCACATCCCAAGGGGAGGCACCACCTGGTCACTGACAAGTTCCCAGGATTTTTGAAAAGGATATTTTTCCACTCCAGGGTTATCATATGGGAATGATATATCTTTCTCTCTGTTATGCCTTGTCATTTGTGCTCCAAAGCAGCACAATTAGTGCCTGGAGCCCTTCCTGAATGCAGCTCTCTCTACTTTTTGTATGTCAGACTTAGCACTGGGCACAGGTAAGGAACATTCAGGCTACTCCTAGTTAACCTTCAGGAATGAGAAAAAACATTGCTTCCCCGGGAAGTGTTTCCCGACTTTTAGAAAGTGTTAGGACTCAGGGCGCCTGGGTGGCTCAGTTGTTGGGCGTCTGCCTTCGGCTCAGGTCATGATCCCGGGGTCCTGGGATCGAGTCAGGCATCGGGCTCGCTGCTCGGCGGGAAGCCTGCTTCTCCCTCTCCCACTCGCCCTGCTTGTGTTCCCTCTCTCGCTGTGTCTCTCTCTGTCAAATAAATAAATAAAATCTTAAAAAAAAAAAAAAAAGTGTTAGGACTCCCATCTTTATGTTCCCAAAGTCCCTATATTTCTTTCTTTTTCACTATTTCTATTATAGTAGTTAGTAATTTCATTTTTATTACTTGTTGGTCTATCTTTCCCCTCTAAACCATTGATAAGGTAAGAAATGTTGTATGCTTATAGAGCATAGTGTTCCTTAGGAGGGCTACCACTGCACAAGTCCAATAGGTACCACTAACACTGGATTCTCTGAATTTGGGTAGCAAAGGCCCCAATCTCCAGCATTAATATAACATGATAGACACTTAAGTAATTTTGAATGAATAAATCCTATTATGCATTTCTATATCTCTCCTACAACTTTACTTAAAATTCATGTATAAAACACACTTCCAAGAATACCAAATAGTGCAAATACTCCTGGGTGACTCAGGCCACCACTAGAGAAGACACTTAAATTCTGAATCCCAAACTACACTTCAGTAAAATACCTGAAACTTGTTATATAAAGAAATCAAGAGAAAGTATTGCATATATAAAAATACACATACAATATCATATAATGTAATTTAATATTACATGATATCATTTTTATTTGGGAAAAATGGTGATGAGGCAATGCTCTACAGAAGAGGCTTAATGGGGTGGCTGACTGGCTCAGTCAGTAGAGCATGTGACTCTTGATGTTAGGGTCCTGAATTTGAGCCCCACATTGGGTGTAGAAATTATTAAAAAAATGAATAAAAGAAATTAAAAAAAAAAGAGGCTGAAATTTTCACCCACCCAATTCAAATGTCCATATAGGATGAAAACATGTTAAAGATGTAAATAACAGTGAATACATAAGAGTTGGGGCTCAGGAAGCAAGAAGGGGACATAAACATGTATTCATTCAGTTATCTTACAAATATTCATTGATCACCAACCCTATAGCAAGTTCTATTCCAGATCTGGGGAACAAAGTGGTGAATAAAATGAGGGAAACAAACAAACAAACAAACAATAAATAAATAATAAATAACAAAAGGATATTAATATTTAGATAATAATTATTGTAAAGAAGATTCAGTAGAACCACAGGATAGAGCTTGATATAGGCATGTGGTTATTTAATACAATTTGGTCACTGACTGACCTCTCTGAAGAGTGAGTGTTTAAAGATATTAGGAAAAAGCATTGCAGGGAAGGAAACAATATGCTGAGGCAAATCAGGTAATACTAGTGGAAAGTATCCTTGAGGTTATTTGGTGAATCAGAACAAACAAAGGAGAAAAGTATACAAATGGGCTTTATGGCAATGCCTACTTCATTGCCACAGTCCATGCTGTAAATATTTGCACTTTACAGACCATAGAAAATGGATGCTCCATGCACTCTGCTAAGCACTTTACAATTAACCTGTCAAAATTCAAAAATACTAGATGTAAGTAATAATATTACCTCTACTTTACATAGGATATAAAGGCCAAAAAGTAAGAAACTTTCCCAAGGTCACAAAATCAACAAATGTCAGTGCTGAGATTTGAATCCAGAAAGCCTAGCTATAGAATATATGATATTAATCATACATATGCTTCTAATTTTTTTTTTAAAGATTTTATTTATTTATTTGAGAGAGAGAATGAGAGACAGAGAGCACGAGAGGGAAGAGGGTCAGAGGGAGAAGCAGACCCCCCGCTGAGCAGGGAGCCCGATGTGGGACTCGATCCCGGGACTCCAGGATCATGACCTGAGCCGAAGGCAGTCGCTTAACCAACTGAGCCACCCAGGCGCCCCATATGCTTTTAATTTTAATGTCATTTGAGATATCTAGACACATGGGGAAAATATGTACTTTAATAATTGAATTATTCAAATAATCACTTTTCCCACTTAGTGTGGATAACTTGGTTTTTCTCATTGAAAAACAATAAAATAAAATAATATAGTAATAAAAGTGATTATTTTTTATTCTTTACCTTATTTTGTGCTCTGTAATTCAAATGTTTGTGTCAGAAATAGCTATAAAAGAGCATAACCAATGCAATTATTTCCACTGTTCTTGCAGTTGTTGGCATCATTTGGCATCATAAAAAAATAAAGTTAGCTTTGGTAGCTGATGTCAACCATTGAAGCATCTAAATAAAAGGGTCATCTTCACTTTGAGTGAATAAATAATGATCTATGAATTTATAACTCTAACTCTAGTGTCAGCCAAATCTGCTTGTAATTTTCTCTGGGTAAGAAAAGAAACAATTTTAAATCAATTTAAGGTTTTGTATGTCTGTTTACATTTTATTGGGTTCTAAGTATTATTTAAGGAAATATTTTTAAAAGATAATGAAAGTAGTATCAGAGGAAACCCTAAAAGAGCATATTAAAAATGGAATCAACATATGATACGGGCCACAGAAGGTGGTTCATAATGTACTACAAATAATTTCTGTCAGTGGTTCTGGATACTTCTTGGAATTCTTCCCTTGGGCAAAGTTAACAATGAAACATCAACATTGTTCTTAATGAAAGTATCCATGGTGATGAGCAAATAGATAAACACAGTTAACTTAATTCATGGAACATTTATATTAATTTTATTTATTAAAAATGTGGCTGCTATTATTACTACACACCCATTACTTCATGCTCAGTGAATGGAAAGCTGATCCCAAACTGCTATTTTCCCCCAAACATTAAATACAAGTCTTCTACCAATTTTACTAAACATACCAGCAACAATGGCCCACCAATCTAACTGAGGCTGACGCATTTTCTGTTGTGTAAAAATCATCCTATCCAAGTGCTCTGCCTCCTATCAGACAAAGCTATGGTAGCAGGAATAATGGATTTAACAGATATGCATTGTAATGGCTGGGAAAACACTGACTTGAGGAGATTACAAATGGGAGAGAATTTTAATGCTAAAAGCCACTCCGAATGTTCCAATGGGCAGTGCCAAGCAGGAACAGGGTAGATGACAGATGGTAAATATATTCTCACCAACTGACAATTGCAATTCCCATGGCCAAACAGTTCCTATGTCATGCAATTCCCAAGTCAAATAGACTTCGTTCTATATCTATGCTCAACAAATACATGTAATTATCTTTAATGAATGAATGTCTTAAGCTAGTAGAGGTACTTGATATGTATATGTATATGGAATAATTATTAAAAAAATTTAGGACACTGAAAAATCTATTTGATCATATATATTGTGCTACTTTACTCTGTAACATTTTAAATTATAGTCTTCAGTCTTTTGAAAAAATATTTTCCCACAATGAAATTGATACAGAAAATCATTAAAAATGTTTTGCCAAGTTACATGGATATTCGATTAGGGAGATGATTCAAACTGCCTAAATGGTAATTTTTATATCAGGCTTTTGCTGTGTGCAATTGGTGTTTTAGAAAAAAACAAATTATTTGGTCCAAAATTTCTCCAGATTGGTATAAATTAGATTATTTAAAATGAAAGTTAATCTGTTTTGTTTTAATATTGCTATATTACATTGACAGAATTCTTTATTCTAACATTAGTAAAAAGATCACCTATTCACCTAGAAAAATATCATTTTCTGGTCTTCAAATATGCAACTGATTAGAAATGCTGAGAGTGTCAGCTAGTGCAATACTAAAGTCTTTCTGATTTTTATTTTGCTGTTACATGGAAGTCACATTTTAGAGTCTATAACCATCCCTCTGAAAATGGGGATATATACAAAGGTAGGGACCCACACTATACCCAACTATACCCAGGGTTGAGACTGCTATACTGAAAAGGATCCACTCCCCCATATTGGCAGGATTTCCTATGACATTTCTTTTTCTCATTCACTCTGAGAATAGGACTGAGAAGTTTTGCCAGATAAAATCTTGCTGGGACTTGGAAGCTAATAGTTTTTAGTTGCTAATTTACATTAACCTCTAGCTATGCCAGCTTTAAAAATGAGGCTGAGTACAAAGCCAGATGACCTTAAATAACTCCAAGAATGAGCAGTCACCTGTACATTAATAATTTACATATGAAGTGATCCTACATAGTGCCAAAATAGATAATACAGATCGGAATTCCTCAATATGTCTATCCATGTCATCATATTAATACGATAATGTCCAAATGTTCAAATAATTTTCCTTTTACCCCTGTCATACCATAACATCAAGAAAGGTTCATTGAAATTTTATTTTCTTCTTATTATTATTTTTGGAAAGTAATATATCACCCTGAAAATTAGTGGCTTAAAACAACAGCTATTGAATTAGATCACAATTTGTCAGGCTGTAATATGGCTTGAACTTAGTGGGCAGGTTTCCCACAGGCCTCAGCTAATCTCACTCACACATCAGAACTCACCTGGGAGCTGACTGGGGCTGGCTGGTGGGAATGACCTCACTCACAGCCTTGGTGGATGGCTGGCACATGGCTAATGCAATAGAGGTGACTGGGTCATGGATCTCTCTTCATCCAGAAGGCTAGCCCAGGCTCACTTACATGGTGGTTGCAGAGTTTCATAAGCTTCAGGAAAAGGACAAGCCCCAATGCACAAGCGTCTACTAATTCTCTGCTTGTCTCATGTTTGCTATTGTACCATTGACCAAAACAGGTCACATGGCTAAACCCAGCATCAGAGCAGATGGGCACTCAGAATTACAGGGAAAGGTGAAATGGATGCCGAGAAGGGAATAATTTATCATACTTATTAAACATGGTCAGTTTAACATGCAGAACAGAATACTGACTGGGTTTACAGCTTTAGCAATGTTTACTAGAAAACAAGGCTAAAAGCTGCTATGGTGTTCAGTTTTCAATAGGTCATAGATCCAGATAAATGCTTTAATATACACATTTAACACTAACATTTATTGAACTTTTACTGTGTACCATATAGCAGCATTTTACCTACATTATTTCATTTGACTGGGAAAATACCCAGTGAGGTAGTTGAGTACGTTATTTACCAGTGTAGACCTGAAGTCAGACAGCCTCTGTTCAGTTCTAGCGTACTACTTATTACTTGCGGGGTTTGGGTTAAATAATCAACTTCACAGGGCTCTTATGTGTTCATGTATTAGTAGATAGAGAGTTCCCTGGAACTGTGCCTTAAGTACCATAAGTGCTATATAAGTTATCACTTATATATTATTATATATTCAGTACCATTATCATCTCCATTTCAGTAATCATACAGCCCAGAGAAATTAATTAGCTCACCAAAGTAACATAGAGTCTACATTCAAATTGAAAACAGTTTGATTCAAAATTCCATGGTTAATCTACTTAACTCTATCTTGTGCAATGGGAAAACAAATATGGGGATTATTTTTACACATAACATTTTTAAAATATAGTTAGTCACTGTATTAAAGACTTAATCCAAATCATGGTTTTTCTTTTTCTTATTAACATGACAAATATTTTGACCTGAAGAATTTTGAATAATTGCCCCTATTTTAACATAAGGATTCATAATTAATAATTCCCAGGTTATATTTGTTTAATTAAATTACTATCACAAAATAATAAATACTTTTTATTTTCTTTCTGGTAGTTTTAGCTGTCTCTCTCTCTCTCTCTCTCTCTCTATATATATATATAGTTCCATGTTCCATTTTTACTTTGCCATGTTCCAATATTAAGGACTAACTAGCTTACTGAAAAGATGCTGAATATAACAATGGCTAAGAACATTTGGGTTTGAATTCCAAATCTTCCATTTATATGAAGGTTAGACAAGTTGTTTGTCTTCTCTAAGTCTTGGTTACATACATAAAAGATAAAAACATCACCTATATCACAGAGAATGAAACAAAATAAAGGACTTTTAAAAGCAAGAGCAGTGGGTAGTATATAGTGGAAGTTTGATATATGCTGTGATTATCAAAAGTTCTAATACTAATTGTTTTATTAATATGAACAACTCTTTGAGTGAACTTTATGTAATTCACAAATAAAATATACATTTGAATCTTAATTATGTTATTATTTGGATTCTAATAGCTCTGATAAAACTGTTATGAAAACATGTTTCAGGGAAGCAAGGCTCATTTTAAACTTACTTGTTTAAATAATAAATGACTTTCTGAGAAGGCATTAGTAATGGAGAGTAATTTCACAGTGCTTATATATTATGAGCATCAATTTACTGGAGCAGTTTACTATAGGAGATATTTAAAAGCCTGGAATTGGGTGCTGGGTTTATAATGGTTAGGGACATGGACTCTAGAGACAGACCACCTAGATTCAAACACCATCTCGATCACATTCCCTGACTATGTTATATTGGACAAAGACCTAACCTAAGTCTCAGTTTCCTCATCTGTAAAATGGAATTAATACCCAACACTTAGATTTATTGTAAGAATCAAGTGAGATCACTCATATTAAGGTGGAACCATATGAAATTGTTAGTATTTCTCCCCTTTCTGACCTACAGAAATGTGATTTCATGTAACTCAACTTAGCACAGGTACTTAACATAGAAAACACTGAATAAATTCTAGCTATGTTATTATTATTATTATTTCTGGAAAGGATGCAGTTTCTGGGTTCACATAGCCAGATGTCTCCTTAATCTACTAAATACAAGTGCATTTTAGTTAATGTAACAACAAAGCGCAAATGAAATGTAACTAGTAAAACTTGACTTATGCATGACATGGAAATATTCTAAAAGAAAACGTATGCCAGTGAATGATTCAAATGGATCCAAATACTCTGAAGATACATTTTCTTCCTCTTTAATATTCCATAGTATGATACCAACTTCTTGCTCTGAGCTGATCTTGTTTTACTTCAAGAAAGCTATTGTTTCTATCAAATAATATATTAACCTTTTATTTTCCCTGAAAATAAGAGCAACATAATACAACAAAAAATAACCAAAGAGGCATTTACTGAAAGTTATAATCTGTTAAATCACAGTTCAAGGAAGCCAAAAATTCATGTTAAATTGGACTTCTCGGTAAAGTAATCAAAACAGTTCCTATGTTTACTATGTTTATTATGTTCATAATAGCAAAATTCTATATTTTCCACATGCCATAATAAAATTTCATCCTATATTGTCTTTATGTGTTTCCTTACCAAAACATCTTTTTCTTGGCTGCCACACATCTGAACATATTGTCTTCTTTATTATTCAGGTTTGGTGATTTCTTATTATCTACTTTCTGGCATTGCAACTATACCTCTTCAATCCTCCTAACCACCACACTCATACCAATGTCCTCCAATGAGTGGAGCTCGGGGAGATACCATCCCTGATTTCAATTATTTATATCCACTAATTTATATTGGGACTGAAGATCCTCCTGGATAAATAACTTGAGCTAATGTGACTACTATGACATAAACATATTAAGATATTTTCAAGGACTGGTCTTAGATCTGTGGAGTCCAGATTGCCTGGAGCAAGAAAAGGGCTTCCTAGAGAAAACTCAACCAAAGGAAGAAACCAAGATGGTGAGCTAGATGTAGACACAGGAATGGTTGGCTGAGCTAAGGAAGTCCAAATGTAAATTCATGAGATATGTTAATACCAACCCAGCTCCCTTGGGTTATATTTCAGAGCTAGAAGACAGGTTTTCTGCATATTTGAGCAATCTGCACAGAGCTATAATCTTTTGAAATAGAAGCAAGTTTGGTTTAGTTTGCTGTGTATCAAGTTGAGTGTTACACAGGAGTGCTGTTTTCTTACTTCATTAGGGCAGAGCTATTGCTTATCTGTATTAAGGTCCAATGGTAGTTTTCCAAATCCACTCTGGATCAACACATTTCCAACTTCACCAGCTTCTAGTTAATAGCAATGGCCTCAGAAGGTGCAATAGAAACTATGAACATTACAGTTTGTAAAACTGGACTGACTGTACAGTTCTGGCTCAGCCTTCCAAACAACCATTGAAAGAACAGTTTTAAGAATTCCTGTAATATAGTTTGTCTTAAGCAAGCTTTTGTTGGATGTCTTAAATGGGCATAACATGGAAAAAATATGCTCCTTTTATTTTCTAAGACTAGAAAGAAGGCAGAAGGTGGTGCCCACAATTGACCAATATGTAATATCATCTTGGGGATGACCTTAGAGAAGTACTTTATCTCTGGATCTGCAGGGGACTTGGGCCACCCAATCCCAGTTCTGCTGCCTTCAAGGGAAAATTGCAATTCAAAGTGATTCATGGGCACCAGTATTCTTGCAGGCAAGCGAAGTGGCTCTTGGAGAGTGCACATTTGTGTATTAATGTCAACACACTACATCTGCAATAACTGGATAGTGAGGCCTGAACCCATGTTCCACAGGGATCAAGAAACTGAGGCCCATGTCACAGTCCAAAATTAAAAGTTATATTCATAAAATTTTATAAAATAAGTAAAAACTTGATAGTAAATGTATAAAGTATTACTGTATTATTACGTAGTATTATTCCAAATTAACTAACACTCTTAGAGATGGATGTCTAAATGTCAGTGTAAATTGTTACCAGATTTTTCTTTTATCTACCTGGAAGAAATAACATAAAATATGCTTTTTAAATGCATGCAATATGGTTTAATAACTTTTGATTCTTCTTCCATTCTCTCCCTTCCCTTTAGCCCTTGGCTGACCTACCCAGGACTGGAGCCACTCCCTTCATTTTTCAGCAAAGAATGTATTCACGCTTCTCACTTACAGTAGCCTGATGTTTCTAATCAAATCTAAGGACTTGGGATTTAGTTTAAAACATGAGCATAACACATTTAAGTATAGATAAGTAACTACGAGTGTTACTCTCTAAATCTTAAAATATATTAATAATAACTGGGCTATCTTCTCCAAGTTCAGATTCTTTTAGCAGTTTTGACTGATTTAATCAAATACTATTTTTTTCAGTTAGGGTTATTTTTTTCTTTTACTTCTTTTATTATTAAGTTTTATCCCTCTCTTTAAAATTAGCATGTACAAAGATAAAATTCTTTCCACATGGCATAAAATCAACTCAATTTGTTGAACAAATACGGAGACTCAGTTTTAGAGAAGACAGTGTGAAGCGCCAGTGAGAAGGAATTGTGCCAGCTTCCCATTTCTTTGCACTAGAATGTCTTTTACATATGGATGTTCAGTAAGCAGTTATTGAACTGAACTAAAGCATATTTTTTGTTTATGTTTTAAAATAGTGAAACCAGTATATAAGTTTAAATAGGCTGACAATTTATATAGCAATATTACAGGCTTCAAAGGGAGTGTCATAGTAGAGATTCAGTGGCTGCAAAAGAGATGATTTCAGGATTTTCCTTCTCCTGTCAGACAAGAAAAGGCACATGTAGACATAGAGAAACAGCTAGTGATTTATTACTCTGGTGACAGATTCATGGATATTGGAATACAAAGTATAAATCTGGGACCGGATAACTCCAAAGAACAGTACAGATGGTACGGGAATTTTGTTAGCCATATTAGCCAATATTTAATTATTTAATATATCATATTTAATACTGGTGGAATTGGAGTTGACAATCAGAAGTGGATAGGTAAATTGTACCAGGAAGCTGGGAGACGGGATGCAAGAGTAGGTGATTCAACTACTATTTAAGATTACAAGGCAAAAACCAGGCTGCCATAGCTAACATAAAGCCCAGTTCCTGAAGGAATCATGGTAAAGGAAAAATCTAAACATAAAAATTGTGAAAAGAGCATGAGCATTAGAATTAGATCTGGAATTTAGTTTTGTCTGTGGCTTTCAGCACATTACTTAATATACTTAATCCTCAATTTATCCTGACAGAACAGTAATATTAAATATATGAAATATCTAGGATAGTGCCTGGTACATAGTAAAGGCTTGATCAATGTAAACATATGTACCCTTGCGAATCCATAATGAATGAACATATAAACTGTGACACTGTTCCACAGAGAATCAAGGTAAAAGAAAACTTTCTCTAGCACACAAGTGCCCAACAATTTGTATTACATTGCACCAAGGCTACCTGGAGTTCTGAGGAGACAGGAGCAGCGAGGCCTAGTCACTGCTGAGACAGAGATTGATCAGTCATCTTTTCAGACAGTTGAAGATGGTATATGTCTTTTTTCCCCCCAGTTAAACAATAGTTTATTCCTTTTTAAAATAACAGTTACAATTATTTACTTTTATAACAGTCTATGCACTATCTACTCTTTTCTTATTCTCTTTTCCCAAAGAGGAAGGTAAAGTTCAAAGCATCTAACTTTCTCAAGTGTACCTGTAATCTGTTGGTTTTTCTCCATTTTATTGTTAAGACCCTCATCCAGGCAACTCCTTACCTGGACTACTCATGGATCCTCCTAATTAGAAGCTTAAAATCCACCATCTCTTCCTCTAGCCAACCTTTCACATTGTTTAGTAGCACTCTATTACTTAATGGTAAATTTTACATTTAGTAGGTCTTCAATTTTAAAACCTTCCAATAGCTTCCCTATGCCTTAAAGCAGATACCAAACACATCATAAAGAATCATACAACCCTGGGGCACCTGGGTGGCTCAGTCGGTTAAGCATCCCACTTGTGATTTCGGCTCAGATCATAACCTCAGGGTCATGGAATCAAGCCTTGCATCAGGCTCCTGGCTCAGTGGGAATCTGCTTGGGATTCTCTCTCTCTCCCTCTACCCTCCCCCCACCACTCACATGTGTGCACTCTCTCTGTCCAATAAATAAATAAATCTTAAAAAAAAAAAAAAGGATCATATGACCCCCTCCAAACCCACGTCTCCAGTTGACCCATGGTTATCATGCTTCAGCCAGATTGCTTCTCTTTCATTTTCCTACTATACAGACTTCATTATGGACTATATTAGTCCTCTGTCAGAAAAATATGAACTCCCACTCTTTACCTTCTCATCCTTCAAATATCAGTCTAAATTCACTTCCCCAGAAAGCACTACCTTGACTGTTCAATTTAAATTGGATCTCTCTGATTGTCTCTTTTACAGTATATCCATTTCAATGATAGACCTTTAAATTTCAGTTTGCAATTATATATTTATTTGTGTAATTACTACTTATTTTGTATCCTCTCCTCTGAGCGCTGCGAAAGTCATGACTGTCTTTATTCACTGTGTCTGTACTCACAGCTGTCTATCTCCCCAGTGGCTAGCACTGGACATGCCACACAGAGGTGCTTGATAAATATTTCTGAATAAAAGAGTAAGTGAAAGACCACAGTTAAACAAATAGGATGACTGAAATTCTGAAAATTATTATGCTATGCATATATGGGAGACCATATCATAACCAGTCTTTCTGGTAAAGCCAAGATGGAGGCTTTAGACAACAAAGTACTGGCTTCAACAGTGAAGCTGCAAATTTCCTCTTTGGAGATACCATGTGAATATCAGACTTGCTTTTCCTCCATGGTTTCTGAAGTCTAAATTCCATTTTTATTTTAGTTGTAGGTTGCATTACTCTTGAATTTCTTTTATAAATGTGTTTTTTGTTTTAAATTTTCATAATCGTTTAATCATTTTTCTTCCCATAATCCACTTGAAGTCATTATGAGAATTAAAAGCAAAAATTAACTAAATATTTAGCTAAAACTCAAATATATCTGTACAAAAGTGCAAAGGTTTTTTACATCTCTCAATATGTTTCTTATAAATGCTACTTTAAGAGAGCAATGTGCTTATTTATTTTAACAAAAGATAAGAAGCAACACATAAAGCTCTTAAGGTGCTTATATTTTGACATTAAAAATAGATGACGCAGGATCCTCTAAACTTTCAATGAAATGTAACGTAGACACAGAAAAGTACACAGATCATAATTATGCACTCCAATTAATTATTACAAAATGAATATATATATATGTAACTACCAGCACTTCTCAATCATTATTGCCTGCACCAAAGATAAACACTGTTCTAACTTCTATCAATAGAAAATGATTTTGACCAGGGGTACCTGGGTGGTTCAGTTGGTTAAGTGGACCACTCTTGATTTTGGCTCAAGTCATGATCTCGGGGACCTGGGATCAAGCCCCATGAAGGGCTCTGTGCTCAGCAGGGAGTCTACTTCAGGATTCTGTCTCTCCCTCTGCCCCTACCCCCCCTAAAATAAAGAAATAAATCTTTAAAAAATAATAAAATGATTTTGCCCATTTTCGAACTTAATGTAAAATAAATCAGAGAGTATGTACACTTTGGGTTCTGTTCTGGCTTATTCCACTCAACAGTATGCTAGATTCTGCCTTGCTCTTGGGTGAAACATGAAGTTTCATCTTTCTTTTTTTTAACTGCTATACTTACTATAATTTCTTTATCAATACTAGTATTGATGAACATTGTTTTTCTCCAGTTTGGGACTGTTATGAACAATGTTTCTTATTAACATCTTTGAATATGTCTTGTGATGCATATATGTATGCGGTTCTGTGGATATATGTCTAGGCATGAAATTCTTGGGCATGCACATGTCTAGTATTAGAAAATATTTCCAGGGGCGCCTGGGTGGCTCAGTCGTTAAGCGTCTGCCTTCGGCTCAGGTCATGATCCCAGAGTCCTGGGATCGAGCCCCGCATCGGGCTCCCTGCTCGGCAGGAGGCCTGCTTCTCCCTCTCCCTCTCCCCCCGCTTGTGTTCCCTCTCTCGCTGTATCTCTCTCTGTCAAATAAATAAATAAAATCTTTAAAAAAAATATTTCCAGTTTTTTAGAGTGACTTTATCTCTTTATATTCTCATTGGCAGTGTATAAAAAGTCGTGCAGTTTTGAATTTGCATCAACACCTCATATTGTCTTCTAATTTTAGCCATTCTTTTAAGTGCTTAGTGGTGATTTGTAGTTTAAATTTTAATTATCAGATGGATAATAATGTTAAGCACTTTTTAAATATTTTACTTTTTTTAAGATTTTATTTATTTATTTTAGAGAGAGAGAGCGTGTGTGCATGTATGCATGCACAAGTGGGGGTAGGGGCAGAGGGAGAGGGAGAGAGAATCTCAAGCAGAATCCACTGAGCTCTGAGACAGAGAAGGGGCTGGATCACATGACCCTGAAATCATGACTTGACATGAAATCAAGAGTCGGTCACTTAACTAAGCCACCCAGGCACCCCCTTAAAAATTTTTTTTTTTTTAAGATTTTATTTATTCATTTGACAGAGAGTAGAAGCAGGGGGGTGGCAGGGATAGGGAGAAGAAGGCTCCTGCTGAGCAGAGAGCCCAACGCGGGGCTGGCTTGATCCCAGGACCCTAGGATCATGACCTGAGCTGAAGGCAGATGCTTAACCATCTGAGCCACCCAGGCGTCCCTTTAAATATTTTAAAGGACATTTGAATATCATCTTTTCTGATGTTAGCTATTCGATTTTTTATCTCATCTTTTTTTTTTTTTTAAACTGGGATTCTACCTTTTCCTTATTGATTGTAGTTTTTTCTGCTTGTTTATATGCATTCTGGATACAAGTTCTTTGTCAGATTTTTACATGACAAATATCTTCAACTCTGAGACGTGCTTTTTCATTGTCTTAATGTTATCTTTTGACAAACAGAAATGTTTAAAGAGGTAGAGTTTATTAATTTTTTGTTAGTGCTTTTTATGTCCTGCTTAAGAAATGTTTGCTTATTTCAAAGTCAAGAAATTATTCTCTTCTCTTATCTTTCAGAAAATTTATTATCTTTTACATTTAGATCTGCAGTCCATTTGGCACGGATTTTTATATATAGTGTAAGCTGGATATACTTTACTTATTTAATTTTCCACATAAGTATCCAAATGTATCAATGCCGTGTATTGAAAAAAGATAAATTTCTTCACTGAATTGCAAGTGGCACCATTTTCAACCAAATCTGTATGTATGGGTCTGTTTCTGAATTCTCTATTCTGATCTATTTGTCTTGCTTGGACCAATAATATTCTACATTTAAAACAAGTCTAGATATCTGATAGTGTGTATCACTGAACTTTATTCTACTTCAAGAATAGAGTAACTGTTCTTGACTCTGAGTTTTCATATAAATTTTAGAATAATCTCATCAATTTCCATACATATATACATTAAAAAATAATCTTGGGGTTTTGATTGAGATTGATTTTTTTTTCAATTTTGGAAGAATAAATATTTTTACAGTATTGAGTCTCTGAAATGCATGGTATATACAGTCTCTTGTTTAAGCCTTCTTTTAGTTTGTCAGTGATAGTTTTTAGTTTTTTCTTTAGATTGCTATATATCTAGCATTAATTTATTCTGTTATTTGATTTTTTAATTCTATCATAAATGGTATTTTTTTAAATTTTATTCTCTATTATTATAAATATATACACAGTAATTTTTGTATATTAGCAATGTCAATATACTTTGTTACATTTATTTGTTAGCTCTAATTTTCTTACCTTTGGATAATTTAGAATTTTCTATATTCTATTATCTGCAAATTATGACAGTTTTACTATTTTCACACTATTTATACCTTTTATTCCTTTGTATTGTCTTATTAAACTGTCTAGGACTTCCCATAAAGGTTTAATAGAAATTATAGTATTTTAATTTTACTTCTGATCTCAGGAGAAAAGCTTTCAACATTTCACAATTGTATGACATATGCTGTTATTTTTGTAGATATCTTTTATCAGGTTAAGAAAGTTCTGTTCTATAGTTATTGGTTTCTTAGATTTTATTAGTTTATCAGAATTTTTTCGGCATTTTTTTTTTTAAGATTTTATTTATTTGAGAGAGAGAATGAGAGAGAGAAAGAGCACACAAGCAGGGGCAAAGGGAGAGGGAGAAGCAGACTCCCCTCTGGGCAGGGAGCCCCCACATGGGGCTTGATCCCAGGACCCTGGGATCATGACCTGAGCCAAAGGCAGACGCTTAAGCAACTGAGCCACCCAGGCACCCCATTTTTCTACATCTCTTAACAGTATCCTTTAATTTTCCCTCTTTATTATGCATTGATTTGCTTGCAGTCTATATTATGTTTGGATCTTTGGCTTAATTACTTTTGAGTTTTAGATACCAGCTTTTCAAATATTGTTTTGCCTTATATTCTCCCTTCTACTTTTGGGACTACAAACATACGATAATTTTTTTCTTTTTACAATGTTTCATATTTTTTCTGATGTTCTTTTCTTTCTCTTTCTTCTCTTCTTCCTCCTCCTCTTCCTTCTTCCTTCTCCCCCTCTCCTTCTTCTCCCTTTTCCTCTTCCTCCTCCCCTTTTTCTTCTTCCGATGCTGCTACTGCTGCTTCTTTTACTTCTTCTTCCTCCTCCTCCTTTTCTTCTCTGTACTTCAGCTTGAATATTTTCTAAAGATCCATATTTCAGTTTACTAATCCTCTTTCTGTGTCTAAGAGGATGTTAAAATCAAAATTAAGTTCTTCATTTTAATAACTGCATTTTTAAATCCTAGACTTTCCTATTTCTTTTCTCAGATACTACATTTACAGAACTAGATTTGCATCTTTTTTCTTTTCTTTTCTTTACATATTGATACAATCTGTGGCTGCCAACTTGAATAACAGGGTATTCTGTGAGTTGTTTCTGACTGAAAGCTGGAGCTCTTTAATGAAAATACTGTAGTAGTTCTAGGTCATGTTATTAATCTCCAGAAAGAATTTACCCTCTCTTCTGGTAGAGACCCTGAGTTGGGAGGAAGATCATAGTAAATCAGGGCTTAGTTTATGTAGCTGGATTGCAATTTTTGTATGGCTCAGTTTATCTTCGCTTTATCCATTGTTCCTAGGTTGTTATACTTTGCGGCACTAACTCAGAGTCTAGGGGTATTTATTAGGGTCCTTCCTCTTTAATGGGTTCTTAATTCCAATACTTATTTCCTTGGCACAAAGAAACTTCCAAACACTCATCTCAACTTTCAAATGCTTTCTACTTTTTGCTTAGTTTTTTAGACTTTTTCTGCGTGCATAGAATTGAGCAAATGCTTCAAGAAGAAATACTGATAAGCATAATTAAAGTCAAGTCTCTTTGCCTTCCTTACTCTTAGATTTTGCTTTTTTTTTTTTTTTTTTTTAAGATTTATTTGAGAGAGCAAGAGATAGCAGAGGAAGGGGCAGGGAGAGAGGGAGAGAATCCTCAAGGAGACTCCCCACTGATTGCAGAGCCCAACACAGGCCTGATCCCAGGACCCTGAGATCATGACCTGAGCTGAAATCAAGAGTCAGATGCTTAACCGAGAGAGGCACCCAGGCACCCCTAGATTTTGCTTCTTAAATTCTGGATGCCTTACTCCAATTTTTGTCTTTCAATCCTACCATATTTTCCTTACATACCTCATATGTTAACCAAAACTTTTTTCTTGTCTCTCACCTATTATGTTCTGCCTGTCTTGCCAGTCTCTCTCCCCATTATAAGAATCAGCAAATGCTCTGAGAATGAAAGTGGTTCATAGAATGTCAGCTTACCTCTTTGTTCACTTCTCTTTGGGATCTTGGCCCCTCAAGTCCTGATAGTCACAGCAACTCTCCAATGACTTCATACAAATTCCCTCTCCCTTTGTAATTTTTTTAAAGATTATTTATTTGAGAGAGAGAGTACTAGGGGGGCAGGGAGGGGTAGAGGGAGAGGGAGAAGCAGACTCCCCCACTGAGCGGGAAGCCCCATGCAGGGAGCCCCATGTGGAGCTCCTTATCCCAGGACACTGAGATCATAACCTGGGCTGAAAGTAGACACTTAACTGACTGAGCCACCCAGGTGCCACCCAGGGGCCCCCCATCCAACCCCTTGTAATCTTATCTGTTTGTTCTAGTTCTCAGCAAGAGTATTAGTCAGCCAATGCTACTGTATTATAGCTGTGGGGAAATTCCCTGTAAGTTGGTTTTGATAGGCCGAGAGTTACATATTATTTTGAGTGTCAGAATCTGAGTGATTTAACAAGCATTGCATAAACTTTAATAAACAAAAACATGAAAAAAAAAACAGGGAAAGCATGTTTGTTTGTGTGAAATCCTTTAAATAAGCAACCCAAAGGCATTGTACATCAATGGAATGGTTCTCCTTACTTCTAAAGAAGAATGGAAATGGAAAGAAATCTCAGTTTTTCAGAATCTGAGAACAGATCATATTTGAGTACAAAATACTTAAAAAAACCACCCTCACATGTCATTATATAGTCACTCAGTATTTAGAATGGAAAGAATATACTGACTGCAGTATACAGGAATTTTGCAATCCATGGGAGACCTGAAATATTATTGCTCACTAGTTTTCCAACTAGAGCAAAGATAAGAAACAGGGTTGTGCTGTAGTTAGATGAATAGTGAAAGCTTCAATGGCAACAACAGAGTTCTAGAAGTTGAGATATTACAGATTATGGGGCTCAGGAACTGTTACCATTGGATAGACTGCTTCAATTTTATTCTACCAAGGGACATTAATATAATAACCAGTTGGCTGTTGCTAAAAAGATTAGGACAGTGAAAAGGAACTTATTGAAATGATTTTAAAATCCTATAAAAACACTTTCAGCTAAAATTCTATTTTGTTGTGAATTTTAAAAATCAAACTCATATTTTCTACTTTATGTATTTTCTTTAGGACTAGTCTAATATTAAATTAAATATAAACCAAACCACTGAATCAAATTCAGAAATGTACAGGACAATATCCAGATGTTTTAGAGGGTAGGAAAGAACTCACCTAAGCTTCTGTTTTGTGCATCAAGTCTGTAATTTTCTAAAAAAAAATGGTGTCCAACTTAAAAAAAATGGCTTCAAGGGTGCCTGGGTGGTTCAGTCAGCTAAGCATCCAACTCTTGGTTTCAGCTCAGATCATGATCTCAGGGTCCTGGGATCAAGCCCCACATTGGGGTCCATGCTGAATGTGGAGTCTGTCGCTCTCCCTCTGCTCCTTCCCCTCCTCTCTCTCTCATAAATAAATAAAATCTTAAAAAAATAGTTTCATAGGGGCGCCTGGGTGGCTCAGATGGTTAAGCATCTGCCTTCGGCTCAGGTCATGATCCCGGGGTCCCGGGATCGAGCCCCACGTCTGGCTCCTGACTCGGCGGGGAGCCTGCTTCTCCCTTGCCCTCTGCCTCTCCCCTGCTCATGCTCTCGCTCTCTCTCTGTATCTCTCTGTTTCAAATGAATAAATAAAATCTTTAAAAAAAAATAGTTTCACAAAGTACTTTCAATGAGATAAATATTACTTTGAAATCGTGGAGTAAACATTTTAAAACTCAAAAATGTCCAGTACATAAAATTTCATTTTTTATTATGAAGAATGCATCTATTCATGCTCTAATAATTGAATCTTGGCCACAAAGTCCTATATATTTTAGAGACATTGAAAGCTTTGTTAGCTCTGTAGAAATTCATAAATGTATCTCAAATAAAAGCACTAAATCTATAAATAGCAACAATTGAGAGAGTCAGGAGAGAGAAAGGATTACATTTCTAGACATAACAACTTGCTTAATATTATGGTTTGTATATGTGGAGGCTGCTGACTCACTAGTGACTTACATACTCATGATAGAGTAAAATTATGACTCAATAATTACATTTCTTACTCACCCTTGTTTATAATTTGGCATTACTTGATCAAATCATTATTTTACATAGTTTATACACACTCTTCTTCAAGTCTTCCATGGAATTAAATCTATTCTTTTATCAACTTCTGTATGTTTTCTGTACATTTATTTGAACCTTTGTAATGTGCCCAACTGTCATTTATCTCTGTTATTCTACAATTTAACCTCCTATGGATGTTGTATTGTGGTGGAGAGACTTTACATAAGAATTAGAAAACTCAAAATCTAATCCTTGCTGTCTCATTATTGCATGGTTTGGGTTGGGTAAGACAAGTTCTAGTCTTTGTTTTTAGAATGAATGGATTGTTATATATAGTCTCCGATTTTCAATTCAAATTATTTGATTTGATCCCACTTTTTCCTTTCATTTAGGGTAAGCTTAAATTATAACTTTCTATTATTCTCAACTGGGTAGAGATGAATATTTATTTCATTTAAGTTTTCTTTATATCTAAATTTTTTTACCCTCTGAAAATCTGATCACCTATTTTATAGCTTTTGGACATCATCATTGCCCTCATATCCCAGGTGTATTTCAGGTGAATTGAGTATGCAATAAAAATATATATTTCTTTTTTTAAAATTTATTTTATTTTTTTAATTCTTATGTTAATCCCCATACATTACATCATTAGTTCTAGATAAAGTGTTCCATGATTCATTGTTTGTGCATAACACCCAGTGCTCCATGCAGAATGTGCCCTCCTCAATACCCACCACCATAAAAATATATATTTCTTAAAGAAAACTCACCCTCAAAAATCTTACTAAATAGATGGCCCAAAGTGCCATTTAATGAAAAGTCCATCTGCAATGATCTGCAACTTCAGCTCTGGAAAAAAAATCAAGTTTCTATATTTGTGTCCATCTGTTTTAGGGCATGACACCCTGTTCTATAGTTCCCACTGTTTCACTGACTTAATTATTACAGTTTCAAATTGAGTCTTGATATCTGATAAGACAAGTCCAGCCAGTTTTCTTCTGTTACAGGAGTGTCTTGACTTTTCTTAACCTTTAAAATTCCATATACACTTCAGAATTTACATCTAAGTTCCACTCAAAATATTTTTTTGATCTTGATTGAGATGGCATTGAATTTATAGATTGAAGTAGGGAAAATGATATCTTTATAACTTTGATCCTTCCAATCCATGAACATAATATGCCTCTCCATTTATTTAAGTTTCATAAATATTTTACTATAGCTTTATATGATGTTCCCACAAATACTGTGCACATATTTTGTTAGGTTTAATTCTAGGTCCTTTATCCTATTTTAAATTATATATATATACACACACACTAGTATAATTCAACTGTATATATTTTCTACTGGTTCTTGATCGTGATATTTTATATCTTTGAATATATTGTGATTTTTGAATATGATCTGTTCTTTGGAACTGTGTCTATGAAGATACATTTAGCCTGGGATAAAGTTGGACTCTTTCAGAGGGAATTTGTATTTACTTCTGTCAGTCATCTGGGAGCACCTAGTTTAGGATATTTTAAACTAAATTCTTGGCTTGTGGGGTTTTTTTTGGACTACCTTATAATGTAAATTCAGGCTGTCAAACTGTATAATACCTAACTTGTATTTAACAGATCATTCTCAGGAGTGAATTTTTTATTTTTTTTAAGATTTTATTTATTTATTTGAGAGAGAGAGTGAACGAGAGAGAGAGAGAGAGAGAGAGCACAAGCCACAGGAGAGGGAGAAGCAGGCTCCCCGATAAGCAGGGAGCCTGACGTGGGGCTCAGTCCCAGGATCCTGGGGAACATGACCTGAGCCGAAGGCAGTTGCTTAACCAACTGAGTCACCCAGGTGCCCCAGGAGGATTTTTTTTTAAATCCTCTCTGCCAAGTTTTAAAACTGTCGATTGCCTAGTAGTACCCAGTTTGAGTAAAGGGTATTTCTAGCTCATCCTTAAAAAATTAGGTGAAAGCTTTTGGTGGGATACCAACTTTATAACAGTCTTCAATTACACCCATCAACTGAGGCTCTGAAGTTGAATTCTTGTCCCAAGTTCTGCACATTTGCAAAAACTGATGTTCAAATTCACTGAGTTCAAAAGAATTCTTCAGGGAAAGCCAAATTTACTGCTGCTTTTTTTTTAAGATTTTTTTTTTAGATCACTCATTTTTTTATTATTTTTATGTTCAATTAGCCAGCATATAGTATATCATTAGGTTTTGATGTAGTGTTCTTTGATTCATTAGTTGCATATAAAATTTTTATTTATTTGAGAGAGGGAGAGAGAGAGAGAGAGAAAGAGAGAGCAGGAGCGGAGCCAGGTGAGGGGCGGAGGGAGAAGCGGACTCCCTGCTGAGCAGGGAGCCTGATGTGGGGCTCTATCCTGGGACTCTGGGATCATGACCTGAGCCGAAGGCAGACGTGAACCAACTGAGCCACCCAGGTGCCCCATAGTGTCACTTTTTTAATCTGAGTCCTTACTTTTTTGCCAATCATGGGTGCTTTTAAGATTTTTATATGCTGTTTTACAGTGGGTCAGCCTGGTTATTTAGCCGTATTACCTGAAACAGAGTTTCCACATCTGTATTTATTAAATGTTATTTAACTATATGTGAATATTATCTCAATTAAAAGAAATACTTAAATTTTAAAACTAAGCACTAAAATATAGTATAACATATAATTGTATAACTATTGATATTACTTTTATTTCCAAGATCTCTGCACTGAAAATGCCTATAAAGCAAAGACAACCCAATAAGAATAAGTTCTACTTATCCATGATATGGCCTTCAAATATGATTCCCTATTAAAAGGAACTATTAGCTTTTGTAAACAATACTGATTAAAGCCATGTGGCAGAAAAGACAAAATGAACCTGGAGAATTTCAGTGGGCCAACAATCAAGTATTTATCAATCTGTTATTTTGTGTAAAAGGATATGAAGAGCAACCTAAAAGAGATCACATTTTTCAAATATTAAATAATCTGAACATCAAAGAATGATTAATGGTAGTTACACAAAGCACATTAAAATTGTATTCTGAGTTTGAGAGAGTTGTGAAAGAGAAACAAAAAAAAAAAAAAAAAAGAGAGAGAGAGGAGAAAGAGAGATTGAAGGGGTAAAGAAATCCACTGAACACCCCTAGAAGTAACTTACACCAATTCCTTACCCTTAAAATCAGCAACTAAAATGGGAGAATTGAGCATTTACTCTAAATTTCCTATATGATTTTTAATTCACACTATCCAAATAACCTTGAATGACAGGGGAAGGAGGGAACTATTCTTTTTTCGGGGGGACGAGGAATTATTCTTTACAAAATATTACAGCTGATAATTAAGAAAATGATAATTAAATGAAAACGATTTTGTTACCCCTAATGAAATAAGTGATTCTGGCACTAAGTAACAATAGATAAACAAAGAGGTAAAAAATTGATGAAATTTTTTTACAAGAGAAGTATTGTGCAATTTCTACATAAACCCAGGATCAATGTTGGCATCACTAAAAATGGTGGAAAACCATATTGCGTGCTTTGTGATGTGATGTAATAAGAAGAATGCAGAATCACCTATATTCTATTTAATTTGAACCTGAGGCTAATCAAGCCTCTGGAGCTTGTTTAAATCTATAAGAAATACAAATACTGTAACAATTTAAATGACAACAAAAGATGCAAATAGAGAATTTGGTGACATTCTTCAAATCAAACTGTCCCCGTTTTTTTCAACAAGCAAAAGACAAAATACAGGGGTGCTTTATATAAAATAACTTTGGGGGCATACAAAATCAATATCACATGCAAATATTGTTTGGAGACTTATTCAGACAAACAAGTTGTACAAAATATATTTTTGAAAAACTGGGAAAATATGATTACATATCTGAGTATTAAATTTCAAGTGTTCAGATGTATGCTAAGCACTTTAGAATCTTTTTAAAACTGAAGATTCTTTTTTCCAAAGATTTTATTTATTTATTTATTTGATAGAGAGAGAGAACGGGTGGAGGGGGAAGGGAGAGAGAGAGAGAGAAAGAATCTCAAGCGGGAAGCCCAATGCATGGCTTAATCCCATGACCCTGACATACCACCCGAGATCAAGACCTGATCCAAAATCAAGAGTTGGGTGCTCAACCAACTGAGTCACTCAGGCACCCCTAAAACTCATGATTCTGATTTAGTAGATCTCAGTGAAGCTGAGATACTGCATTTCTAACAAACTACCAAATTCTTCTGCTGCTGGTTTGTGGACTATGCTTTGAGAAGCAAGGTATTAAATAATATTAAGGAGTAATATTTAAGTTTCTTCAATGTGATCATTTTATCCTAACTATATAAGAAATTATTCACATTTAAAAGAATTGTTTTATGTGATTAGATATGGATACTAGAATGCATAAGTTTGAATGAAATATGCTTAAATTTGCCTTAAAATAATTCAGCAAGGAAAAAGAAAAAGATGAACACTAAGAAGATGCAAGTGATCAAAATTTTGATGATTGCTAAATTTGGCTGATGGCCATGAGAGTCACTGAATAATTTTCTTTATTCTTTTGGGTGTTTTAATAATAAAAATAATAAAGTAAAAAAATTGTGTTTTTAAATGTACTGGAAAAATTTAAGATAAAACTACTTTATGTACTTATACAATGATCAGCTGGTAATTCCAGATAATATATATGACACACATTTTTTTGTATGATTCAAGTTAAAAGTAGTAGCACTCCCCCCACATTGAGGACTATTGTCTGGCGAGGTCAAATCACTACATGAAAAGGTGTCTGCAGGGTTATATTATCCTGGTATGATGTTATTGTTCATATTAGTAAAATAAATAAACCAGAGGTTCATCTCAATCGATTCAAGAAAAAATATATTTGATAAAACTCAGCACTCATAATAAAAAACTCTCATTAAATGAAATATAAAAAGAAGCTGCCATAAGACATCTAGATTAAGAATATATAAAACAATTTTGAAGCCAACATGATATTTAAAGTAAAAAACTGAATGTTTTCCCTCTAAGTTAGGAAGAAGGTGAGAATATGTATTCTCATCCCTTCATTTAGCTAGTGCAATACAGGCAAGAAGAAAATAATTAAAGGCAAACAAATTAAAAAGGAAGAGACATTGTTTTTACATGTAGACAACATAATCATCTACATAGGAAATCCTAAAAAAATAACAAATGATAACTAGAACTAATAACTGAGTTGAGCAATGTCACAGGATATAAAGCCAATAAATAAAAATCAATTACAGAGTAAAGTTTAAGGACTTCAACTACTTAACTTGAAGTCTCTATCTATATAAAGCTACAGCAATCAATATGTGTTGCATTGGCATGATGATAAACACATAGAGTAACACAATCAGATACATACACATGTAGTCTATTGAATTTTGACCAAGTTTCCAAGACAAATCAATGGGAAAGGATAATCTTTTCAACAAATGGCACTAGAACAATTGGATATAAACTTAGACCTTTCAGACCATTTTGTTAATTTTAACCAAAAATATCTAAAAATTGATTACAGGGCAAAATTTGAAAACTGAAACTATGAAATGTCCAGATAAAAACATAGGAGAAAATCTTAGTGATCTTAGGTTAGACAAATAATTTTTAAACAGAACAAAATACCTCCAAAAACTATGAAATAAAATTTGATAAATTGGTATTTGTCAATAGTAAAACATTTGATGTTCCAAAGACACTCTAAAGAAGAGGAAATGGGAAGGTAAAAACTGAGAAAATATTTTCAAAAAGTAGTTCTGATAAAGACTTATCTCCAGAATTTATGAAACAAACAAAGAAACAAACCAAAACTTTTAATTCAATATCAAGAAGATAGATAACCTATAACCCAATTAGAACACAGGTAAAGTTGAACAGACATTTAGCCAAAGAAAATATGAACTGCAAGTAAGCACATGAAAAGATGTTAAACGTCATTACTACCAGGGGAATGCAAATCAAAACCACAGGAAAATACTTCTACACACCCACAGAATGACTAAAATTGAAAGTGATGATATCTAGTATCAGCAAGAATGTGGATTAACTGGACCTCTTGTACATTTCTAGTTGGAATTGGTATAGCAGTTTTGAAAAATAATTTGTTGGTTTTTTAGAAAATAAAGCAAATAAGAGAATTATTTGATTATTTAATTATGTCAAATTATGTTACTTAAGTATATAAATATTTAATTATGATGTGAGGACTTGGAAAGCCACATGAAAGTAAATACAATCTACTATTCAGTAAGAGTAGCTTCCAGTAATAGATAGTAAAATTCATACCCAATATATTATACATTAAAGTAAATTCCCAAGTGATTGCATGATAATTTATACCATAAAACAATGAGTTCTGTTTCACACAAGTCAATTTCTGTAAAATTCAGAATATCACTGGTTTTAATAATGTCAAATATTTGGCTAAAAGAGAAAATGAAATTATCTGCTTATTTTTAAATATTCAGATGTCACTCATATCAAGCATCCAGATGTGTGATGAAATTTATTTTTCTGGGAGACAGTCCAAGATGGCAGAGGAGTAGGAGACTTTAGTTTCATCTGGTCCTTGGAATTCAGCTAGATAACTATCAAATCATTCTAAACACCTGTGAACTCAACTGGAGATTTAAGAAAAGAATAGCTGAGGGATCCCTGGGTGGCCCAGTCAGTTAAGTGTCTGCCTTAGGCTCAGGTCATGATCCCAGGGTCCTGGGATTGAGTCCCGCATCAGGCTCCCTGCTCACTGGGGAACCTGCTTCTCCCTCTGCCTGCCACTCACCCTGCTTGTGCGTTCTCTCTCTCTTACAAATAGCAAAATCTTAAAAAAAAAAAAGAAGAGCTGAAACTCTACATATAGAAAAGTGACCACTTTCTGCCAGAATGACAAGACAGAAAAACTCACCTTGAAAAAGAGAACAAGACACAGTACTGACTGCCAGAGACCTAATCTGTTTGTCAGAACTAAAGTTCAGAATAATAATTATAAAGATACTAGCTGGCCTTGAAGAAAGCATAGATGACACTAGAAAATCCCTTTCTGGAGAAGTAACTAAAATCTAATTAAGTTGAAATAAAAAAAGGCTATTAATGAGATACAATAAAAAATGGACACTCTAACTGCTAGGATAAATGAGGCAGAAGAGAGAATTAGTGATATAGAATACCAAATGATGGAGAATAAAGAAGCTGAGAAAATGAGAGATAAGCAACTACTGGATCACAGTGGGAAATTTGATAAGTGATACCATAAAGCGAAACAATATTAGAATATTTGGGATCTCAGAAGAAGAAAGTGAGAGAGGGGCAGAAGGTATATTGGAGCAAATTATAGCAGAGAACTTCCCTAAGCTGGGGAAGGAAACAGGCATTTAAATCCAGAAGGCACAGAGAACCTCACTCAAAATCAATAAAAATAGGTCAATATCCTGACATATAATAGTGAAACTTGCAAATCTCAGAGATAAAGAGAAAATCCTGAAAGCAGCTCAGGACAAGAGGTCTGTAACCTACAAGGGTAGAGACATTAGACTGGAAGCAGACCTATTCACAGAGACCTGGCAGGCCAGAAAGGACTGGCATGATATATTCAGGGTGCTAAATGAGAAATATGCAGCCAAGAGTACTTTATCCAACGAGGATGTCATTCAGAACAGAAGGAGAGATAAAAAGCTTCCAGGGCAAACAGAAACTAAAAGAATTTATGATCACTAAACCAGCCCTACAAAAAACACTAAAAGGGATCCTTTAAATGAAGAGAGTCGAAAAGTAACATAGACCAGACAGGAACAAAGACATTATACAGGAACAGTGACTTTACAAGTAACACAATGGCACTAAATTCATATCTTTCAATAGTTACTCTGAATGTAAATGGGCTAAATGCCCCAATCAAAAGATACAGGTTATCAGATTAAATAAAAAAGCAAGACCCATCGATATGCTGTCTGCAAGAGACTCATTTTAGACCCAAAGACACATCCAGATTTGAAGTGAGGGGTGGAAAACCAATGGACATCAAAAGAAAGCTGGGGTGGCAATCCTTATAACAGACAAATTAGATTTTAAACCAAAGACTGTAATAAGAGATGAGGAAGGACACTATATCCTACTTAAAGGGTCTACCCAAAAAGAAGATCTAACAATTGTAAATATTTATGCCCCTAACATGGGAGCAGCCAATTATATAAACCAATTAATAACAAAATTAAAGAAACATATCGATAATAATAGAATAATAGTGGAGGACTTTAAGACTCCAACACTGAAATGGACAGATCATCTCAGCAGAAGATCAACAAGGAAATAAGGGCTTTGAATGACATACTGGACCAGATGGACTTCACAGATATATTCAGAGCATTTCATCCTAAAGTAACAGAATACACAATCTTCTTGAGTGCCTATGGAACATTCTCCAGAATAGATCACATACTTGGTCACAAATCAGTTCTCAACTGGTACAAAAAAAATTGGGATGATTCAGGCCACTATGCTTTGAAACTGTAAATCAATCACAAGAGGAAATTTGGAAAGAACTCAAACACCTGGGGGCTAAAGAGCATCTTACTAAAGAATGAATGGGTCAACCAAGAAATTAAAGAATTTTAAAAAATCATAGAAACAAGTGAAAATGAAAACAACTGTTCAAAACCTTTCAGATGCAGCAAAAGTGGTCCTAAGAGGGAAATATATAGCAATACAAGCCTTTCTCAAGAAACAAGTAAGGTCTCAAATATACAACCTAACCCTACACCTAAAGAAGCTGGAGAAAGAACAGCAAATAAAGGCTTAATCAAGCAGGAGAAGAGAATTAATAAAGATTAGAGCAGCAATCAATGAAATAGAAACCAAAAGAACAGTAGAACAGATCAACGATACTAGGAGCTGGTTCTTTGAAAGAATTAATAAGATCAATAAACCCCTGGCCAGACTTATCAAAAAAAGGACCCAAATAAATAAAATCATGAATGAAAGAGGAGAGATCACAATCAACACTGAAGAAATACAAACAATTATAACAACATATTATGAACAACGATATGCCAACAAATTAGGCAATCTGCAAGAAATGGATGCATTCCTAGAGATGTATAAACTACCAAAACTGAAACAGGAAGAAATAAAAAACCTGAACAGACCCATAACCAGCAAGGAAATTGAAGCAGTAATCAAAAATCTCCCAATAAGCAAGAGTCCAGGGCGGATGGCTTCCTAGGGGAATTCTACCAAACATTTAAAGAAGAAATAACATCTATTCTTCTGAAGCTGTTCAAAAAAATAGAAATGGAAAGAAAACTTCCAAACTTTTTCTATGAGGCCAACATTACCTTGATCCCCAAACCAGACAAAAACCCCACCAAAAGGGAGAATTATAGGCTAATATCCCTGATGAACATGGATGCAAAAATTCTCACCAAAATACTAACCAGTAGGATCCAACAGTACACTAAAAGGCAAAGAAGAATTCAAACTCTCACTCTTCACAGATGACATGATACTCTATGTGGAAAACCCAAAAAACTCTACCCCCAAATTGCTAGAACTCAAACAGGATTTCAGCAAAGTGGTAGGATATAAAATCAATGCACAGAAGTCAGTTGCATTTCCATACACTGACAATGAGACAGAAGAAAGAGAAATCAAGGAGTTGATACCATTTACAATTGCACCAAAAACCGTAAGATACCTAGGAATAAACCTAACCAAAGAGGCAAAGGATCTGTACAAAATTATAGAACACTCATGAAAGAAATTGAGGAAGACACAAAGAAATGGAAAAACGTGCCATGCTCATGGATTGGAAGAACAAATATTGTTAAAATGTCTATGCTACCTAGAGGAATTTATACATTCAATGCAATCTCTGTCAAAATACCATCAACTTTTTTCACAGAGCTGGAACAAATAATAGTAAATTTTGTATGGAACCAGGAAAGACCCCAAATAGCCAAAGGAATGTTGAAAAAAAAAATGAAACAAAGCTGGTGGCATCACAATTTAGGACTTCAAGCTCTATTACAAAGCTGTCATCAAGACAGTATGGTACTGGCACAAAAACAGACACACAGATCAATGGAACAAAATAGACCACCCAGAAATGGACCCTCAACCCTATAATCCCCATGTCAAATATTTTTTTTTTAAAGATTTTATTTATTTATTTGACAGAGAGAGGCACAGCGAGAGAGGGAACACAAGCAGGGGGAGTGGGAGAGGGAGAAGCAGGCTTCCCATTGAGCAGGGAGCCCGATGCGGGGCTTGATCCCAGGACCTTGGGATCATGACCTGAGCCAAAGGCAGACGCTTAACGACTGAGCCACCCAGGCACCCCCATGTCAAATATTTCAACCTTTAGTTAGAACTTCCTGAAATTTGGACATACCTATTTGTACTTCCAGGTTAACAAAATATGGACTATAAATATCCCTAATAAATGGTTATAGAACATATCGACCTATGGGTTCAAACTTAAGTGACTATCAACTTAATACAGACTACTATATGCAGAAGATGTTATATACAAATCTAATGATAACCACAAATAAAAAAAACTAATAAATATGCAAGGAATAAAGAGAAAGCAATCCAAGTATATCACTAAAGATAGCCAGCAAACCATGAAACAGGACAGAAGATCAGTGAAAAACTACAAAAACAACTAAAAAACAAGTAACAAGATGGCAATAAATACATATCTATTAATAATTACTTTGACTGTAATAGACTAAATGCTCCAGTAAAAAGAAAGAGGGTGACAAAATGGATAAAAAAACAAGACTCATCTGTGTGCTGCCTACAAGAGACTCAGACCTAAAGGCACCTGCAATTGAAAGTGAGGGGATGGAGAAATATTTAACATGCAAATGGATATCAAAAGAAAGCCAGAGTAGCAATACTTATATTGGTCAAAACAGACTTTAAAACAAAGAGTTTAACAAGAAACAAAGAAGGACACTATACAATAATAAAGGGCACAATTTAGCAAGAAAATATAACAATTGTAAATACTTATGCATCCAAGATGGGAGCACCCAAATAAAATAGTTAATAACAAACACAAAGGGACTGATGGTAATACAATAATAGTAGGGGATTTAACACCCCACTTACATCAACGGACAGATCATCCAGACAGAAATTCAACAAGGAAACAATGGCTTTGAATAACACACTGGTCCAAATGGACTTAACAGATATATTCAGAGCATTCCATCCTAAAACAGCAGAATACACATTCTTTTCAAGTGTACATGGAACATTCTCCAAGATAGATCACATATTAGGCCATAAAACAAGATTCAACAAATTCAAAAAGATGAAAGTCATACCATGCATCTTTTCTGACCACAATGCTATTGAGTTAGAAATCAACATCAAGAAAAATTCTGGGGGCACCTGGGTGGCTCAGGTGGTTAAGCTTCTGACTATTGGTCTCAGCTCAGGTCATGATCTCAGGGTCATGAGATTGAGCCCCACATTTGGCTCTGCACTCGGCATAGAGTCTGTTTGAGGGTCTTTCCCCCTTCTTCTCCCTCCCCCTGCTCCTCAACCTGCTCACACTCTCTCTCTATAAAATAAATAGGTAAAATCTTAAAAAAAAAAAAAAAATTCTGGAAAGGCCATGAATACATGGAAGTTAAATAACATGCTACTAAACAATGAATGCCCCATCCAAGAAATCAAAGAGGTAATAAAAAACTACATGGGAAAAATGAAAATAAAAACACAATGGTCCAAAATCTTTGGAATGCAGCAAAAGCATTTCTAAGAGGGAAGTTTATAGCAATACAGTCCTACATAAAGAAGCAAGGGAAAAAAACCTCAAATAACCTAACTTTACTAAAAGAGCCAGAAAAAGAACAACAAACAAAACCCAAAACCAGGAGAAGGGAGGAAATAATAAAGACCAGAGCAGAAATAAATGATATAGAAACTAAAAAGACAATAGAACAGAGCAATGAAACTAGGAGCTACTTCGAAAAGATTAACAAAATTGATAAACCTTTAGCCAGACTCATAAAAAAAGAAAGGATTCAAATAAAAAGAATCACAAATGAAATAACAAACACACAGAAATACAAACAATTGTAAGAGAATATTATGAAAATGATATGCCAACAAATAGGGTAACCCAGAAAAAATGGGTAAATTTCTAGAAACATATAACCTATGAAAACAGGAAGCAGGAAGAAATAGAAAATGTGAATAGACTGATTACCAGCAATGAATTTGAACCAATAATCAAAAAAACCCCAACAAACAAGAGTATAGGACTGGATGGTTTCACAGGTGAATTCTACCAAACATTTAAAGAAGAATTAATACCTATACTTTTCAAACTATTCCAAAAAATGAAGAGGAAGGAAAACTTCCAAATTCATTCTTTGAGGCCAGCATTACCCTGATACCAAAACCAGATAAAGACAACGCACACAACAAAAGGCCAATATCTCTGATGAGCATAGATGCAAATTTCCTCAACAAAATACTAGCACACTGAATCCAACAATAAATTAAAACATAATTCACCATGATCAAGTGGGATTCATTCCTGGTTGCAGGGTGGTTCAATATCCACAAACCAATCAATGTGATATATCACATCAATAAGAGAAAGGATAAAAGCCATATGATCATTTCAGTAGATAGAAAAAACATTTTTCAAGTGTTTGACAAAGTACATTCATTCATGATAAAAGCATTCAATAAAGTAGTTTTAGAGGGAACATACCTCAACATAATAAAGGTCTTATATTAAAAACCCACAGTGAACAACATCCTCAATGGGGAAAACCTGAGAGCTTTTTCCCTAAGGTCAGGAACAAGACAAGGATACCTACTCTCACCATTTTTATTCAATGTTGTACTGGAAGTCCTAGCCATAGCAGTGAGACAACAAAAATAAAATAAAGGCACATGATCAGTAAGGAAGAAGTAAAATTTCATTATGTGGAGATGATGTGATACTATATATAGAAAACCCTAAAAACTCCATCAAAAAACTACTAGAACTGATAAATGAATTCAGTAAAGTTCCAGAATACAAAATCAGTGTGTAGAAATCTTTCATTTTCTTCAATAGCAAAATAGCAGAAAGAGAAATTAGGAAAACAATCCCACTTACAATTGTACCCAAAATAAGATACCTAGGAATAAACTTAATCAAGATGATGAAACACCTGTTCTCTGAAAAACTATAAAACACTGATGAACGAAATTTAAGATGACACAAAGAAAGAGACATTCTATGTTCATGGATTAGAAGAACAAATACTGTTAAAATGTCTATACCACCCAAAGCAATCTACAGATTTAGTGCAATCCCTAACAAAATACCAACAACATTTTTCACAGAACTAGCACAGACAATGCTAAAATTTGTATGGAACCACAAAGGACCCTAATTAGAAAAAGCAATCTTGAAAAAGAAAAACAAAGATGGAGGTATCAGAATTCCAGACTTCAAATTATAGTACAAAGCTATAGTAATCAGAACAATATGGTACTGGCATAAAAACAGACACATAGATCAACAGAACAGAACAGAAAACCAAGAAATAAACCCACAATTATATGGTCAATTAATCTTTGACAAAGGAGGAAAGAAGATTCAATGGGAAAAAGACAGTCTCTTTAACAAATGGTGTTGGTAAAACTAGACAGCTACATGCAAAATAATGAAACTGGACAACTTTCTTCCATCATACACAAAAATAAATTAAAAATGGATTAAAGACCTAAATGTGAGTCCTTCCATAAAAATCATGGAAGAAAGCACAGGCAGTAATTTCTCTGACACCAGCTGTAGCAACATTTATCTAGATATGTCTCCTGAGGTTAGGTAAATAAAAGCAAAAATAAAAATAAACTATTGTGACTAGATCAAAATAAAAAGCTTCTGCACAATGAAGGAAACAATACTAAAAGGCAATCTACCGAATGGGAGAAGACATTTGCAAATGACGTATCTGATAAAGGGTTAGTATCCAAAATATATAAAGAATTTAAATGACTTAAAACACAAAAAACAAATAACCCAATTAAAAAATAGGCAGAAGACATGAACAGACATTTCTCCAAAGAAGACATCAGATATCCAACATGGAAAGATGCTCAACATCCCTCATTAGCAGGGAAATGCAAATCAAAACTATAATGAGGTATCACCTCACACCTGTCAGAATGGCTAAAATCAAAACAATGTGGATGGAACCAGAGGATATAATGCTAAGTGAAATAAGTTAGAAAAAGACAATACCATATGATTTTACTCACTTACTAATTTAAGAAACAAAACAGATGAATAGGGGAAGGGAAGGAAAAATAAAATAAGATGAAAACAGAGAAGGTGGCAAAATATGAGACTCTTAACTCTAGGAAACAAACTGAGGGTTGCTGGAGGGGAGAGGGGAGATGGGGTAACTGGGTAATGGGCATCAAGGAGGGCACTTGATGTAATGAGCACTGGGTGTTATATGCAACTGATGAATCACTAAATTCTACCCCTGAAACTAATAGTATAATATATGTTAGCTAAGTTGAATTTAAATAAAAAAAAAAAAAAAAAAAACTCAAGAAACAATGTCGGTGAGGATGTGGAGAAAAAGAAATCCTCATGCAGTGTTGGTGGAAAAGTCGTGCAGCCACTATGGAAAACAGTAAGGAACTTCCTAAAAAGTTAAAAACAGAACTACCCTATGAGTCAATCACACTACCTTATTGTGTACCACACACAATACTTTTGGTATTTACCCCCAAAATACAAAAACACTAATTCAAAAGGATACATGCACCCCTATGTTTATTGCAGCATTATTTATAATAGCCAAATTATGGAAGCAGCCCAAGTGTCTATCAATAGATGAATGGATAAAGGAGATACGGTGTATATATATATACATGAGACTGTTATTCAGCCATAAAA
The DNA here is from genome assembly GCF_029215605.1 of Mirounga angustirostris. Taxonomy (NCBI): domain Eukaryota; kingdom Metazoa; phylum Chordata; class Mammalia; order Carnivora; family Phocidae; genus Mirounga; species Mirounga angustirostris. The sequence goes on along the minus strand of NW_026991720.1, from coordinate 81,377,870 downwards.
AAGAATGAAATCTCGCCATTTGAAAAAACATGGATGGAGCCAGAGCGTATAATGCTAACAGAAATGAGTCAGTCAGAGAAAGACAAAAACCATATGATTTCACTGATACGTGGGATTTAAGAAACAAACCAAACAAGCAAAAAGCAAAGGAGAGAGAGAAACCAAGAAACAGTTCTTTTTTTTTTTTAAGATTTTTATTTATTTGAGAGAGAGGAGTGTATGAGCAGGGGAGAGGGGCAGAGGGAGAAATTGACTCCCTGCTGAGCAGGGAGCCTGATTCAGGGCTCGTTTCCAGGACCCTGAGATCATGACCTGAGCCCAAGGCAGATGCTTAACCAACTGGAGCCACACAGGCGCCTCAAGAAACAGTTCTTACGGAGAACAAACTGATGGTTACGAGAGGGGAGGTGAATGAGGAGATGGGTCTAATAGGTGATGGGGATTAAGGAGTGCACTTGTGATGAGCACTGGGTGATGTATGGAATATTCAATCACTATATTGTACACCTGAAACTAATATAACACTGTATGTTAACTATACTGGAATTAAATTAAAACTTCATAAAAAAGAAGATATCCACTCAGTATCAACGATAACAGATTTAAAATAAAAATTTTTGCATTGGTCATATGACAGCAGAAATTATTGAACAGTGGCCTTTAGTTTCCAGTGTCTGAAGTTTAAAAGAGGAAGGATTAACTTGTATCACAAATCATGTGTTTCAGTCCAAATCATCTTTATACTATATTTGGAATTCATGAGTGGGAGGATGTATTTTTCTTGGAAGTAACTAGTTAACTCTCCAAAGACTAGGGTTGTGGATATTTATCTAAAAAGCTTGTCTGGCTTTAATTTATTGAAATATTTTGCTCTAGCATTTGACCTGTTCATTCTCAAATGTAGACTCGCCCCATCACCACACCCTTTTACCACCAGGGCTCCAGTCAGATTAACAATGAATATCAGATTGTTTTCTTTTAAAATTTTTTTCTCAATATGGTTCAACTTAAATTATATACTAAATGATTATTCAATTTTTATATTTTTCAGACTCTAGTTCCATGGTCTTCAGTATCCCAGAGAATAATGTACATCAGAGAAATAAGAAAAAAATAAAATATTAAAATAAATAAATTCAATTCCTATTAATATCTGATAAAATATTTATAGGTAAACAATATTAAAATTTACAGTCAAATTAAGATTTGAAGATCATCTTTCACTGTCTTCATGATTAGTATTTATAATATGGACAAGGGTGGATATTGGTGATGGCAAATCAATTACAATTCTTGGAACCAAGTAGATTTTTTTACTTCATCTGAAATGGTGATTTCGGTGATTTCCTTCACTGATTTTTCTTCTTGGATTTCCACAGGTAACCAACCAAATCAAATTATTTGAGAAAACAAGCCCAGAAGATGGGACAATTTATTCATTTATTCACTCAACAAATATTTACTGATTGCCTATTATGTGCAAAGCACAATCTAAAAAAGTTCTGGAAATATAGCAATAAGCTAAAGCCCATATCTCATGGATCATATGATCTAGCGGTAAGGTACAGACAACAGACAAAATATAACATATTTTGTTGGAAAATGTAAATTAATATGAAGAAAAAATAAGGTGGGTGAGGGGATAGGAAATATTGAGGCATACAGGATAGAGAGTGAAGGCCTTTGTAACAGATGGTATTTCAGGAAATATTTAAAGTAAGTTTTGGGATAATCCGTTCAGGTATCTGGTCAGGGAGCAACATTATGGACAAAAGGGAGCAAGACAGGCAAGAGTCCTGAGCAGAGGTATGCCTGGTATGTATGAGGAACATGAAGGAGTCCTGAGTGGCAAGGGCAGAGAGACAAAGGGTGAGTAATGACAGATATGACCAGAGATGTACTGCTTGGAGGCAGAGTGGGTAGAGACATGGGAATTTTAAAGGTATCGAAAAATTATCTCTGAACATTATTCATAAGAAAGATAGTGATTTTAAAACTGAATTGTACTAAATGAGCATTAATTAATGCTTCAGTATTAACTTGGAAAATGAACATCATTTCTATTCTTTCACCCAAGTTATCACCTTTCTACTTGATGCAATTTCCAGGCAATGGAATCCCATAGTGCTCTGTTCTTGTCCCTCCCTGTCTTATCAAAAAAACTGTATTGATAATTTGAGTGAGAGCATACAACTTAAACACAGTACATTTAAAGTTTCAATAAAGCTGGAAAATGGTTAATATGAAACACTGGGCTAAAAATGCTAGAATAAAATTTAGAAAGATAAATACAAGATTTGCATTTAATTTCAAAATACCAACTTGCATAATTTAGGAAACTTCTGTTAACAAATCCAATACAATTTTCAAGGTATTTTATTTGATCAAGACTTTCAAAAGATGTGACCAATTGAAAACATTTATCAAAATCTTAAAAGGTAGCATTAGAAAAATAGTATTCATATCATGAGAAGTAATTGTCTCATCTACTTCTCTTGTTGCATCATCTGGGGTATTGTGTTCTATTTTGGGAGCCATATTTTAAGAGGGACACTTGTAAACAGGATCATGCCAAGTAGAGGATACAATGGAAATTTAGGATGATAAGGGTTAGGAAGTAATTTTATAAACCATGCAAAGTAATAAATATAACTCCCATGTTTTTATCCTACACTCTACCCCATCCCCTGCTGAGTCTATTCTCAACATTTCAGGGGAATTTAGCTTTTGAAAATGTCAGAAAATTTCACTTCTCAAACACTACAATTGCTCCACAAAGTGCTTACAAGGGTCTACAAAGCTGTGTACGCTCCTTTCTCTCACTGCCCTGATCTCCTTGTCTTCGGCTACACCCTTCCTTGCTTACTTACTCCAGTCACATTGCCTGCTTTGTGGTGCCCTTTGCCCAATCTGTTCTTTCTACCTGGAACATACTTCTAAATAGTCACATGGCTAATTCCCTCACCTGTTTTAAGTCCTTCCTCAAATATCACCTCCATGAAGCCCACTGATCAATTCTATTCAAATTACAAACCACCTCTATGCCTGCATCCAAATCCCCTTATCTTGTGTTTCTTGTTTCTACAGGACTTATCAATGTTTATAACTACATATCTTACTTGTTTATTATGGCTATTGTTTTATTTGTTTGATTGGTTTTTGGTTATAGATCTCTGCTAAAATGAAAGCTTCATGAGGACAAGAATCTTTGTTTGGTTCACTAGTCTACTGTGAATTTTTAAAATAAAACATGATGTTGATATTTTTTAATTGATTAAAGTGATTTTAAACCTGACCACTCTTTTTTTTTTAAGATTTATTTATTTATTTGAGAAAGAGAGAGAGAGAGTGGGGAGGGATCAGAGGGAGAGAAACTGAAGCAGAATCCCTGCTTAGCATGGAGCCCCACATGGGGCTCGATCCCAGGATCCCAAGATAATGACCTGAGCCGAAACCAAGAGTCAGATGCTCAGATGAACCGACTGCTCCATAAACCTGACCACTCTTAAAATGAACAAAAAGACAAAGCATTGTCATGTTAGAAGGGTAATTAAGAACCGTAATAGATTTACTCTGCTTTGCTTTAGATATGGTACCGTCCAATAGAACTTTGTGTAATAATGAAAATGATCTCTATAGTATCAAGTATTATAGCCACTAGCCACATATGGCTATTGAGTACTTGAAATGTGCTTATACTGCAGCTACAAAAACTGAATTTTCAATTTTACTTAATTTTAATTAATTGAAATTTAAATTTATACAGCCACATGAGTCTAGTGGTAACCATATAGGGCAGCACAGCTCTAGAAGGCATAAACTAAAGCTACTGACTAAATGTTAATGGGAAAGAGATTTTTATTTAATTAAGGAAGAACATTTCAATCAGAGCAATCTAACAATGGAAAGGAGGGCCTCATGAATAGAGTATGCTCTACCTCAAGAAGTAATGTTTCAACAATGGGTAAGGAGTCCCTTACCAGAATTGTAACAGCAGGGAATCTTGCCTGTACAAGCCAGTTGTATTACTAAGTTAATGTAACTTCCAAATCTAATATTCAATTATTATATGCTTGCTACCAAAAATTCATGTCTACTATAACTTATTTAGTATTCCTGTAGTTGGAGGGAAATCTAGTATTTCAAAAGTAATGAATCGTGTACCAAAAACAGGTAAATTTAAATCCTGGGTTAGTGAGGGGCTATTAGGAGGAAAAATATTTTTAGAGGTGACAAAACATATTACATTTGATGCCAGTACATCTGGATATGAAACTAGGCTCTACAATGCCAAGTAAGAGTATGGGCTTTGGAGTCATACAAGCTCCAGAGACTCTCAGAAATAGGCATATTCTGGTGATCAAAGGCTATCAGATGTCCATCAATATCATTCTTCTCTATTTCCATGGTAGTACAATTTGGTCCATCATAGGATATGTTCCTAAGCCTCTGTAGTAGTTGTAGATCTATGACTAAGCTCTTAGCACTGAAATATAAACAGAAGTGATATGTGCAACTTCTGCCTTGCCTAATTAAAAGGAAAACTCTGGATCTGGACATTTGCTCTTTTCTTGTCTCCAGTGACTGATATGGCAATGATCAAAGTGATTTTAGATTTTTTTTTTAAAGATTTTATTTATTTATTTGACAGAGAGAAAGAGAGAGAGAATAGCAGAGGGAGAGGGAGAAGCAGACTCCCCACTAAGTAGAGAGCCCGATGTGGGACTTGATCCTAGGACCCTGGGATCATGACCTGAGCTGAAGGCAAATGCTTAACTGACTGAGCCACCCAGGCACCCCAAAGTGATCTTAGATTTTTGAACAATGTGAATATATTATCCATTCAACAAAATAAGATAAATGAAGCAGATCTATTAAATTTCTAATCTATAGAAACACTATAAGATGGGAAACATAAGGTGTGTCCCCAAAAACAAAATGAGAAATGTTTCATGTATCTATTTTACTTAGAATCTGATTACTTACCAGATAGGTTAAGCTTAGATTTGGAAGAACAAATTTTGGTAACAGTCATGAATCGTGGTCACTGTGACAGGTAAGCCTTTATAACTGCAACTAGAGCTGATAACCTTGCATTTTCATTTGAAACCCTTCATATGAAAAAGTAAAGGCTATTTAAAGCAGTGACAAAGATACTGGTGGGAAGGCATCTTTGCTTTTTCTTCCTACATGGTATTTAGTGTTTAATAACAAATACACTTAGATTTTGGGCTATAATTTTAGATGGCATTCATAGGATGTGAATCACTTTCCTGATACAAACATGTAATTAAAATCAAACAATGTCAATAGTTAAACATGGCATTGCCCAACAGATGGTTTAATGATGGACTTCCTTTTTCCCTAGTTGAAAGGTAAGGGTTCATTGCAACTATTTGGTAGTCTAAATACAATTTGTCTCTTAAAATATCTTTTGACAAAAGCCATGGTCCTCTGATTATATATTTTCTCATGGGCAAATGTTAGGTTTAATAGTTATTTTATTAAGCAAAATTGTTCTACCCACCAAGGTTTGCCAAAAGTCAAAGTTTAACCAGAAAGACTCACTGTTTTACTCCATTTTATTTCTTTTTTTATTTTTTTTTAAAGATTTTATTTATTTATTTGAGAGAGAGAGAATGAGAGACAGAGAGCATGAGAGGGAGGAGGGTCAGAGGGAGAAGTAGACTCCCTGCCGAGCAGGGAGCCCGATGCGGGACTCGATGCCGGGACTCCAGGATCATGACCTGAGCCGAAGGCAGTCACTTAACCAACTGAGCCACCCAGGCGTCCACTCCGTTTTATTTCTGATGTAATAAACTGTAATTAGGGTACCTGATGTGTATCATAATATAGGACATTCCATTTATAATACAGGCCGATGGAAAAGCTTAGCCAACTTATGTCATAAGGTAGTGTTAAGTTTTAGAACAAGAAATTTTATTGTTGCTATTTTCTCTTACTAGGCATGTTCTCCTAGTTTGGGCAAAACACATTCAATTTGAGCATTCATCAAAAATTCAAGTTTAAGCAAGTAATTGAAATGATGTATAATCAGGTCTGTTTTGAAGAGTACTGTGATCCTGATGATTTTCTCATAGGTAAAAATAGTCTATTACTTACAAGAGAATATTTAATATGCATTAAATTACAAGGTTATAAATTAATATATTACAATATGTTAGTATATCAAAGTCAACTTTCCACAACATATTCTTAAGGTGATTTCCACATAATGCAAAGTGACTCCAGAGATCAGGAAGTAGAGAAGAGAAAGATAATTATTTAGATTTTTAATCCTTGTGTTTATTAAGCAAGTCTTTGCTTTATTTTATTTTATTTTTTAAAAGATTATTTATTTATTTATTTGACACAGAGAGAAACAGATAGAGAGAGAGCACAAGCAGGGGGAGCATCAGAGGGAGAGAGAGAAGCAGGCTCTCCGCTGAGCAGGGAGCCCGACACGGGGCTTGATCCCAGGATCTCGAGATCATTACCTGAGCTGAAGGCAGATGCTTAACTGACTGAGCCACCCAGGTGCCCTGCAAATCTTTGCTTTAAACTTCAAAATCCTCCAATAAAATGAAAAATACATTATTTCTTTCTCAAAATCACTTTATCTCATTCTTAACACTTTTCAGTAAATCAGCCACATCATAGACCATCCCTGATTTTCCACTTTAAAAAATTTGCTTTGTGATGCCATGGTATGAACTCCATGACCAAGAAAGCAAGAATGGAAGCAAACTGATGTACAATGATTATGCAGTAAAAATAAAAAACAGATTCCAGAATGATAGTTTATCCATTTTAATTTGTTATGCTTTTTTCTTTTTTCTTCTTTCATTTTTAGACAAATTTTTCCTGTTAGTACAAAAAAGTAGTTTTCTTAGATTTAAGTTTTTTTTAAGGTTTATTTATTTTTTTTATTTTATTATGTTATGTTAATCACCATACATCATTAGTTTTTGATGTAGTGTTCCATAATTCATTGTTTGCGTGTAACACCCAGTACTTCATTCAATATGTGCCCTCTTTAATACCCATCACCAGGCTAACTCATCCCCCCACCCCCTTCCCTCTAGAACCCTCAGTTTGTTTCTCAGATTTAAGTATTTTTAAACTACGCTAGGTGAATAGTCACTACATTTTCATCTCTACCCATTTAGAACATTAAACAAAGGTGATTAGAGTTCTGTCTCACTATGATATGTACTAAATAAAATCTAGATTACAAAATGAGCAAAAAGATAAAAGTGATTTTTGTACTATATGTTTATTTTTCAAAGTGTTTTTAACTTATAAAAGAATAAATATTCATGTTTTAAAGAGCAAGTTCAAGACTCCAGATCAGAAAAGATGATATAAATCTATTTCTCCATATTAAGCACAATTATAACTCTGGAAGTAACACAAGAGGGCAACAAAGAAAAATTCTGAAAATCAAAAGAGAATTTTTGAAATTTAATGAGGAAGACAGTATGATGAGAGACCCCAGGACTAGAAGAATAATATGCTCCATCCTGACCTGACAGAAAAAGATATCCTGTGCCCAGCATTACCTGACTCCCAACTAGCAATAGAAAGCAGTCCAGGTATATTAATTCCTCCTCCTCTGCAAACCAATGTCCAGTCAATCAAAGTATGCTAAACCGAGATGACAAAGATGTCAGGATTACCTGACAAAGATTTTATTTTATTTATTTATTTTTTAAAAGATTTTATTTATTTTTATTTGACACAGAGAGAGAGAAAGTGAGAGAGAGAGCCAAGCAGGGGGAGTGGCAGGCAGAGGCAGAGGGAGAAGCAGGCTGCCTGCTGAGCAAGGAGCCTGATGTGGGGCTTGATCCCAGGATCCTGGGATCATGACCTGAGCCAAAGGCAGCCGCTTAACCAACTGAGCCACCCAGGCGCCCCCCTGACAAAGATTTTAAAGCAGCCATCACAAAAATTGCTTGCTAGCAATTATGGATGATAAACCAAATAAAAAAAAAAATAGAATGTCTCGGCAAAGAAAGAGAAGGTACAAAGCAAAAAAATTGGTAACTTTAGGACTGAAAAGATAATAACTAAAATAAACCTCATGAGAGCTGTAGTATGTTAGTCATTAGGGAAAGCTGATGATAAAGATGAAAGAGAATTAACACAATTAACCTTGAAGATTAGTAGTAAACTGAATTCTTTCTTGACAAATTGTGACAATAATTTTCATTTATATGATATTTAAACACCCTGCTGAATTTTTTGGAAGTAAAAAAATAAAAAAAATTGGTTAAAAAAATTAATGAGCTCAGTATCAATGATTTAATAATAAAGATTACATTTTCCTAAAACCCGTCTGGCCTTAAGAAAAAAACATTTGCAGAATGTGTTTTTAATTCTTTTCAAACTACCTATAAAGAAATAACATACTCTACTCATTGAATCCTAATTGAAGACACATTCACTTATTCATTTTGATATTATAAAAATTCAGTACAATATTTCCTAGTAATTCATCTTTTGGAGTTATAAAAGAATCTGACTTATATGCATACTAGATATAATGTAATTAAAATTATTTTGTTAGGAGTTCGTTGGACAGTTAGGGAGTCAGGGTCAGGGTCCCCAACAAGAAAATATGGAGTCAGGACAGCTAAAATATAACAGCACTAACATCCTGTTTTGCAGCTTAGACTGTACTAGCATTCTGTTTTGCAACCTTTACAGAAATGACTTCTGCAAAATGTCCCAAAATAAGACAATGAACCACAAAGCATTTGTTACTATCACGGGCAAGGGGCAGTTAAGACATAAGCCCCCAGATGTCAGCAAAAAAGACCATCAGCACGTAGACATTAACCTAATAGGTAGACAGATACGTGACCAAAGCCCTGATTGGCTCTACTCAGCACACTCTGATTGCTTAAGACAGTTCTGCAAAAGAGCTCATAAAAACCCCTAAACTTAGAAACTCCAAGGGCAACCCTCTCAGGCCCCCTCCCTTTCCGGGAGCTTTACACTCTTGCTCAATAAACTTTGCTTTGCTGCCCACCACTCTTCCTCTGTCCTACGTTTTCATTCTTCGAAGTGGCGTGACCAAGAACCGTGGGCAATAAAGGCAGAGAATTCCTGCAACAACTTGAAGATAATTGTCTTTATTGAATGAAAGAAAAACCCTCATTTTGCAAAATTCTTTTATAGAAGGCAAAATTCATGCATTCTTTTGTAGAGCAGTTTTTGAATTGTCTGAATCCTTTGGGATAAAAATGACAAGATGTAAACTACTTAGTTTTGTGATGAACAGAATTTGAGGTCAAATGAAAATACCTTTTCCACAAAGAGGAGGAGGATTTTGAAAGACTTTTTTACATTAAGCTAATTGAAAGAGTTTGAAATGAATTAATTATTACACAAAAAGAGATTTGATGGGCATTTCTTTTCCTTCCTCAAAGAAAACCAACACCATTTTCCTTTTTAAATACTCTATGTTATGAAGTAAACACAACAATGAAACCAGAACTTATATCTAATAAACTTAGTCTGATTCCTTCCTCTCTACCTGAATGAAAGGAAGCAACTCGATATATACATCTAGTAAGTGCCTATGGTGGGTCAGATACTGACTGAATTAGGGGATTTGTTTGCGTTATATCCTTCTCCCAACAACCTTACGTGCCTACTCTTACCTGAACTTGAAAGATGATGAACTAAGACATCAGATTAAATACTTCTCTTCAGGTCACACACTTAAGATAGCAGGTGAGCCTGGAATGAAAGAAAATTTTGCTTTCAGCCACAATGAATTATCTATCAACTCCATCATGCTATCTCAAAGTATTGCCAAGTGTACTTTGGTTATTCAGAGCCCAGGTGGAGAAGAGTGAACAGAGCTTTTTATCCACACAGCTGAATATTATTGTGCTCAAATTCGGATCAGACCTGGCTTCTTTCTCACTGCATATTCATTCAACATCAAAGAGCAAAATGGAGAAGAAAGTGTCGACAACTCATGGTCTAGACACAGTGTGTGCACAGCAGTACTCCCTGTCAAAAGGCAAGTAGACAAAAGTAAGGAAACACTTTTGATCAAAACCCAGTTGTTTTCTTAAGTGCTTTTCTCCATTTCCAGCTGCCCCAGCCCTTCACTCAGCAGCAGGAATTTAATGACAGCTGTTACGAGGATTATGATGAGAGACTTCCCACTTTAACTGATCTTCTGGACTGGTTAATGGCTTTGATCTGTCATTGTTACGTCCAGTCTAGTGCTGGCGGTAAGAAAACTAGGCTTATTTCCATCCAATGAAAAGCTGATCCAAATTAGATATGGAAATAGAATTATATTGTGCCATTTTGTTTAGATATAATGCAATTTGAAAGGACTAAGTTAATAAGATTGTCTATAAATGGAACATTATTAATTGTCTTGGCTTTCTAAGAATAGGAAAGTATTGTATTATAAGAGTAGCAGTAATTGGGCATTATCTTTCCAAATTCTAGAAGTTATTTGACAGGTATAATGAGTCTTCTGTGATAGAAATATTTCTTCAGAAGAACATAAGTAATATGAAATATTAATAAACCCAAAGGGATTTTGGAAAAAAAATGATGTTATCATAAAGATCTGTCAAAAGCATAAACAGTTTACTCTGAGTTTTACTGACTGAAGTTTTGTATTTCATTTGGAACAATCAGTGCTTCTTAGAATTCGCTCTTCTAACAGTTTATTTCTCCGCAAGGTTCATGTCAAAAATCTGCTACAATCACTCTCCCACCCTTATCTCCATTACTCATGCTCACAAAATAGCCTGCCTCCTACTTTGCTGAAATTTTCTATTTTATGAAATTCCTCTATATTCTTTATCCCCTCTTACCTCCAGATTGCTTTCACAAGTTTACCCATGCTTTTGTCATTTTCTGTGGTTTCAGGAGGTCTAACCTCTCCCATTCAGTACAGTACTTCTGTTTTGGTCTAACCTTTTCCACTGTGCTCATTAACTCAAAAACCATTTAATCCACTTCTGTTCTTGGCTAGAAATTATGCTAGGAACTAGGAATTCAAAGATGAGCAATTTCCCTCTAACAGCACTTTTTGCCGTGTCCCCCACTCTCAATTACATCCTATCCTGCTTGCACCAGCAGGCTTACCCTTTCCACTGACTTGTTTTCCCCTGCATAAAAACAAGTACAGTGGGAGGAAACAAAACAAAGCAAAGAAAACAAAAAACAAACAACCACTCCGTATTAAACTACTGTCCTATCTCTTGCCTTGCTGTTACCTCTCCATTTCTTAGTAACATCCATGTCTATACAATGTGTTTTCATGTACTCAGCACCAAGTAATAACACTCCTGCTGCCATCACCAATTTTCTGAAATTTGCTTGAAAATCATCTACAGTCTCTCAAAGGTCTTCTTTGCAATCCTTTTTAAAACTCTGACAAATTTATTTTCAACATTTTGATAGCTTTTGAAATAGGCCCCTTCCTTTATGATGCTAACTATTATTGTCCTTTACCTGCTCTCTCTCTCTTCTTCTCTGTTTTATTTACCGACTCTTGGGTTTCTCTTAACTCCTAAATATAGATATTTTCCAAGGGTCTCCTCTAACTTTCCTTATTTTCTTTTGACAAAATTGTCTACCATCATGTCTTCAACTGATGCCTCTGCATAATTTCCTACCAAAATTTTCTTTTCTTTTCTTTTCTTTTTTTTGGTGGGGGGAGGTTTAGAACTAGCTTGTCTCTATCAAGAATTGGGATGTATTTATCAAAGACATAGGGTGGAAGGAAGAGTTTGGATAGAGCTCTTGCAACTTTGACTTTATTTTTATTTACTTTTTTAGTTTTTCAGTGTAATCTAGTGATAACCTCTTGGTTATATTATCCCAAAGGTCTACTAAGCTAACACTAACTTCATAATTAGTGAAAATATTTATATATGTGATGCTAGCATTGATAAAGAAGAAACCATTGGATGATATGTCATGTACCTATAATGACAATATCGAAATTGTATTTTGTAGAAAAAGAACCTTCCTATCAATAGTCAAATCAAATCTACCCAAAAGATAGGCCATGCCAGCAGCAAGGCATTGAATTGCTTGCATCATTGTTTTGCAAACTGCAGAGAAGTTGTGTTTATTGCTGAAGAACAGGGCAAAAGTTTGGGGAAGACACAGCACAGGTCTGTTCTATACTCCAGTATGGTTAGGCAAAGTTTAGACTTCTCCATTGGACTTTTTCTTTTATAACAAAAGCATGAGAGCTATTTGGTATCTTATTTCAAGATACGATATTCACATCTTGGTTAGCCATAATTTTGTGAGTTTAACCCACAGTAAATCTTTTAAAAAAATTGATTTACTTTTTTTTTTTACTTGTATATCCATAAAGAAGTAGGAGACATTTAAACTAAACATTTGCTCTTTAGAATTTCTTTTTTTTTTTTAAAGATTTTATTTATTTATCTGACACAGAGAGAGACAGGAGAGAGGGAACACAAGTAGGGGGAGTGGGAGAGGGAGAAGCAGGCTTCCCGCTGAGCGGGGAGCCCAATGTGGGGCTCGATCCCAGGACCCTGGGATCATGACCTGAGCCGAAGGCAGCCGCTTAACCGACTGAGCCACCCAGGCGCCCCGCTCTTTAGAATTCCTTAAGTGGAAGATGTATTTAAAGACAACCTGTTCTAATACCCTTTCTGTTGCCTGCCCTTGCAGAAAGAATACCAAAGATAGAAATCTTAGAAAGACTGGCATACTAGAGCATTGGCCTGTGGTCCTAAAATTGTATGAATAATGCTTCTTGTCCTGGGGATCCGAATACTCCTTGCTTAAAGACATGCATGATATACTTAAGTCTTAAGGCAGGAAAGAGAGTCAGTTGGTGGCCAAAGAGAGAAATATGGTTACTAGAGAGGTCACTGTAATAATGACCCCATGTTGGCCAATGACAGGGCCTATCATTTTAGATGACATTTATGTTGAATTTAGCCTTCAGATGTGAAAAACAGTGGTAGGGATAGTTATGGGGAGACTATTGCAGGCAGGAAAAATGGTATGTTTAAAGGGTAGAAGTTTGGATAACACATAGAACATTCAAAATTTTTGGATAGTACTTCAGATTAGCTGAATGCAGATGCAGGTTTGTGGAGGATAGCCATATGGAAGGCTAATGTGGTGATAAATTACATGGGGTTTGAATGTCACACCACATAGATTTATACTCCATTTGGCAGGCTCAGTCACTGGCAGGAGAGAGACTAATAATTTCCCATCCTCCCACCTTTCTAAGTGGGTGATATGAAAATAGCTTTTTATTTTTTTTTAAAGATTTTTTTTTTTTTTTTTTTTGGCAGAGACAGAGAGTGTACAAACAGGGGAAGCAACAAGCAGAGGCTAGAGGAAGAAGCAGGCTCCCTGCTCAGTAGGGAACCCGATGTGGGGCTCGATCCCAGGACCCTGGGATCATGACCTGAGCTGAAGGCAGATGCTTAACCGTCTGAGCCAAGCAGGCACCCCAGAAAATAGCTTTGTTTTAAGAAGATCAACCAAGCAGCTACTTGAAAAGAATTGGCAGGTTATGTACTAGAGACAAGGAGACCAAGTTTTAAAAGTTTTTTTTTCTTCCTTCCTTCTTCCCTCCCTCCTACCTTCTCGCTCTTTTTTTCTTTTCTTTTTCTTTCTTTCTTTCTTTCTTTCTTTCTTTCTTTCTTTCTTTCTTTCTTTCTTTCTTTCTTTCTTTTCTTTTCTTTTCTTTTCTTTCTTTCCCTTTCTTCCTTCCTTCCTTCCTTCTTTCCTTCCTTCCTTCCTTCCTTCCTTCCTTCCTTCCTTCCTTCCTTCCTTCCCTCCTTCCTTCCTTCCTTTCTTTTTCTTTCCTTGTTAAAGGAGTAGGGTAATGATAGTCAATATTAGGGTAATTATCATTGAGATGGATAAGAAAGGCTAGAGGGAAAAACCGTGGCAAACTACCTCAACAAACAAATCACAAGAATGTAGCAATCAGATTGAAAATGGGAGAAATGAAGAGGTTTTTGAAGCAGAATAAAAGGAACAATGCTGAACAGAAACAGTGAATCTGGGGGTGGTGCAGATCAGAGGTGGAGGGCAGGAATTGTGGGACTGTTTTCAGGCGTGATAAATTAGGGCAAAAGGGTAACAGACAGATGAGAATGTTCAGGGCACATGTGGAAATTCAGGAGAGAGATGGGAACAAGAGATAGAGATCTGAGAATCATCCACAACAAAGTAAAACAACAACAAAAAAACCCCCAAAACAATTCAATGAGGATTTTTATGTTTTAAAGTGGGTGTTGTGCTGAGGGATTCGATCTACTGCCCCACGAGTTCCGCACTTCATCTCTTTTGCACAAGTGCCATTCTGTACAAGTCAGTGCAATAAATACTGTGTGCATGTCATACTGCAGCATGAGGGCTGTTCTTAGGAATAAGCCAATACAGAGATGCTTTCATCTGCTAATTGTTTAGTGTTTTCCATACCAGCTTTATCTGTACAAGGTTTCTGCTTGTACTTGAACTTCCCATGCTAGCTTTCACCATAACAAGTTGAAGAATGCAGAACACTCCTCCAAATCTATTTTGGCAGAAAAAGTCTTCCATGAGGTTTTAAGCTTGAACTCAGCTGAGCTTGTGATCTCTCAGAGCAGCATCATACTTGACTAAATGTAATCATTTCTGTTTTTATTTTTTCTTTTTAATGACCACCAACATGAAATTCAACCAGTCTGTTAACATAAATACACAGAGTACTGAGGGTAGAGTCATATAATATTAATAGAATTTCTAGGCTATGTTTCAGAAAGATGAAAACCAGGATTATAGAGTAACTAACTGAGGTTTTTTAAGAATCAGATATTTTAAATTTAATAGTGAAGGTATGTAACAGCTAACTGTCAACTAAATGTAAATTAAAGTGAGAGAACATGTTTAATCCTATCAGTCTGGCAAAAAAAAATAAATACAATGAAAAATTAAAAATAGATTTATCCTATTATTGTAGGAAAAAATAATCCTCTCCAGTGTTGTTACAGGGATTGAAAACTGGTTACATTTTGCAGGGGAAATTGTATGTGTAAAAATAAAACATAATTTTACCTTTCCATCCAAAGTCCTACTTTTAGGAACTTGAGATTACAAAGATTTGGACATTAATGGATGTTGGTCAGTTAAAAATTGGGGAAAAAATAACAGCCTTATAGGAAGGGATAAATAAATTTTGGGACAGCCATACAATTAAATAATATGCAGTTATTAAAACTAATAATATAGATACATATTTACCACATAAATATTTAATATTTATTAAATTAAAAAATTAATTACAGAACACAGATGATCCTATATATGTATATATTATATGTATAATATTATACATATGGTTTTACTTTAACTTAGAACAAGAATGGTCAAGTATTTACAGGCTTGGTCCCATACACATCAAACCAAAGGAAATCTATCCCACAAAAAGGCTTTCTCCCTTCCCCTGATTCCTGGCCTTTTGCAGGTACTTTAGGAAGTGGAAGTGGCTGGCAGTCATTTAAAAGGGAGCCTAGGGGAATTTCTACAATGAAAAAAATGTAGAGCAAGACACAGAAGAAAGAAAGCAGAGGCTAGATTCAAGAACAAAATGAGGAGGGCATAGGAAGAAAGAGCTTGTGAAAAGATTTACAAGGTAAGTATTGGGGATTTAAGAATTGGTGGGGGAGAAGAGGGGGAGTGCTACTGTCATATAAGTTGAGACACTGGGATGATAAAGGAAAAAATTTAAAAAGGTTTTCTGTAAATTACAACTGTACCCTACCAGCAGTGTGTTCTGGTGAAGTTCAGGTGAATAATTGGTTCTCAAAGTTTATTTTTATAGGACATGATTTCTTGCAGTGTAACTTAACTGCCCACATTGACTCACAAGGCTATTATTCACTTTCATGCAAGTTAGGTAATTGTACAGTTTTAATAAAAAATAATTTTAAAGTAACTATTGACATTTTTTTTCTAAAACTAAGGTAAAATTAGATGTAGTTTCATTTTTCTAAAGAGGTTTCTAAACACTTTCTTTGCATGCTATTTAATATATTCACATACACATACCTACACACTTACACACAAATATATAGTTGGTGTCAAGTTGGCATCCTGCCTCGGCACCCATTTTGTTTGGCCAAGTGGACTGCAGGGGCATTGAACTGACACTAGGCCCTCATGCAAGCATGCCAGAGATAGCAAGCAACCTGCAGAATGACAAACAAATATGTTCCAGATATGACTTCCCCAAAAGCCCTTATGATCAACAATCTTCCTTGCCTCCTAGGGCATTCCCTTTCTGCATCCCTTAGATAAGACCCCTGTGGAACTTGCCAAATCCTACCTTTTTTGGTTTGAATTGACCAATCTGGCCTTTGCCTGGGAACCCCAAGCACCCCACCCATGGATCATTTTGAAGATATGTTCCCAGGTCCTGCTTCTCTCTCTGCCAGCACCCTGCCTTGAATTCCCTGTGTGCTCCTTGAGGCATTCTGTATATTTCCTCCAGAGCTCAGTGAGTAATAAACCTCCCTATTTCAATTTCTCTTGCGGTCTTTTGTTGAACCCCTTCTCACTATCCAACACCCCAGGGCTCTACTTAACAAATATTAATTTAACAAAGTCTTAACAATTGGTTTCTTTATATTTATCACACAAGCAAAAGTAATTATAGATTTTATAAGAAGAATAAGTCTTCTGATAGAAGTAGTAAAACCAGCACAAATTCTGGACACCTAACAGACCCTCAGAAGATACATGCTTACAGAACTTGATTGAATCACAATTATACAAGTACCCTTTATTTCTTTCTTCCACTGGATCATAGGAGTTTAAAATATGGGCTCTGAAGCCCAGTAGACTGAGGTTTAAAAACATGACTTTGTGATTATGGGAGTAAAAGTATTAGTGAGCACTTTCGCTCAATGTAATACCCTCCAGTTCCATCAATTTCATTGCAAATGGCAAGATTTCATTACTTTTGATGGCTGCATAATATCCCATTGTATATATATACCACATCTTCTTTATCTGTTCATCTGTCGATGGACATCTTGGCTATTTCCACAGTTTGGCTATTGTGGACATTGCTGCTATAAATATCAGGGTGCACTTACCCTTCGGATCCCTGCATTTGTATCTTTGGGGTAAATACCCAGTAGTGTAATTGCTGGGTCCGGTGGTAGCTCTATTTTCAACTTTTTGAGGAACCTCCATACTGTTTTCCAGAGTGGCTACATCAGCTTGCATTCCTACCAACAATGTAGGAGGATTCCCCTTTCTCCGCATCCCCACCAACATCTGTCATTTCCTGACTTGTTAATTTTAGCCATTCTGACTGGTGTGAGGTGGTATCTCATTGAGGTTTTGATTTGGATTTCCCTGATGCCAAGCGATATTGAGCACTTTTTCATGTGTCTGTTGGCCATTTGGATGTCTTCTTTGGAGAAATGTCTGTTCATGTCTTCTGCCCATTTCTTGATTGGATTCTTTGTTCTTTAGGTATTGAGGTTGATGAGTTCTTTATAGATTTTGGATACTAGCCCTTTATCTGATATGTCATTTGCAAATAGCTTCTCCCATTCTGTCGGTTGTCTTTTGGTTTTGTTCACTGTTTCTTTTGCTTTGCAAAAGCTCTTTATCTTGATGAAGTCCCAATAGTTCATTTTTGCCCTTGCTTCCCTTGCCTTTGGCGATGTTTCTAGGAAGAAGTTGCTTCGGCTGAGGTCGAAGAGGTTGCTGCCTGTGTTCTCCTTTAGGATTTTGATGGATTCAATTCTCACATTTAGGTCTTTCATCCATTTTGAGTCTATTTTTGTGTGGGGTGTAAGGAAATGGTCCAGTTTCATTCTTCTGCAGGTGGCTGTCCAATTTCCCAACACCATTTGTTGAAGAGACTCTTTTTTCCATTGGACATTCTTTCCTGCTTTGTCGAAGATTAGTTGACCATAGAGTTGAGGGTCCATTTCTGGGCTCTCAATTCTGTTCCATTGATCTATGTGTCTGTTTTTGTGCCAGTACCATACTGTCTTGATGATGACAGCTTTGTAATAGAGCTGGAAGTCCAGAATTGTGATGCCGCCAGCTTTGCTTTTCTTTTTCAACGTTCCTCTAGGTATTTGGGGACTTTTCCGGTTCCATAGAAATTTTAGGATGATTTGTTCCATTTCTTTGAAAAAAGTGGATGGTATTTTGATGGGGATTGCCTTGAATGTGTAGATTGCTCTAGGTAGCATTGACATCTTCACAATATTTGTTCTTCCAATCCATGAGCATGGAACGTTTTTCCATTTCTTTGTGTCTTCCTCAATTTCTTCCATGAGTATTTTATAGTTTTTTGAGTACAGATCCTTTGCCTCCTTGGTTAGATTTATTCCTAGGTATCTTATGGTTTTGGGTGCAATTGTAAATGGGATGGACTCCTTAATTTCTCTTTCTTCTGTCTTGTTGTTGGTGTATAGGAATGCCACTGACTTCTGTGCATTGATTTTATATCCTGCCACTTTACTGAATTCCTGTATGAGTTCTAGCAGTTTTGGGGTGGAGTCTTTTGGGTTTCCCACATAAAGTATCATATCTTCTGCGAACAGTGAGAGTTTGACTTCTTCTTTGCCGATTTGGATGACTTTTATTTTTGTTGTCTGATTGCTGTGGCTAGGACTTCTAATATTATGTTGAATAGCAGTGGTGATAGTGGACATCCCTGCCGCGTTCCTGACCTTAGGGGGAAAGCTCTCAGTTTTTCCCCATTGAGAATGATATTTGCTGAAGGTTTTTCATAGATGGCTTTTATGATATTGAGGTATGTACCCTCTATCCCTATACTCTGAAGAGTTTTGATCAAGAAAGGATGCTGTACTTTGTCAAATGCTTTTTCTGCATCTATTGAGAGGATCATATGATTCTTGTTCTTTCTTTTGTTAATGTATTGTATCACATTGATTGATTTGCGGATGTTGAACCAACCTTGCAGCCCAGGGATAAATCCCACTTGGTCGTGGTGAATAATCCTTTTAATGTACTGTTGGATCCTATTTGCTAGTATTTTGGTGAGAATTTTTGCATCTGTGTTCATCAAGGATATTGGTGTGTAATTCTCCTTTTTGATGGGGTCTTTGTCTGGTTTTGGGATCAAGGTAATGCTGGCCTCATAAAATGAGTTTGGAAGTTTTCCTTCCATTTCTATTTTTTGGACAGTTTCAGGAGAATAGGTATTAATTCTTCTTGAAATGTTTGGTAGAATTCCCCTGGGAAGCCATCTGGCCCTGGGCTTTTGTTTGCTGGGTGATTTTTTATGACTACTTCAATTTCCTTAGTGGTTATAGGTCTGTTCAGGTTTTCTATTTCTTCCTAGTTCAGTTTTGGTAGATGATACATCTCTAGGAATGCATCCATTTCTTCCAGGTTATCTAATTTGCTGGCATAGAGTTGCTCATAATATGTTCTTATAATTGTTTGTATTTCTTTGGTGTTGGTTGTGATTGCTCCTCTTTCATTCATGATTTTATTTACCTGGGTCCTTTCTCTTTTCTTTTTGATAAGTCTGGCCAGGGGTTTATCAATCTTGTTAATCCTTTCAAAGAACCAGCTCCTAGTTTCGTTGATCTGTTCTACTGTTCTTTTGGTTTCTATTTCATTGATTTCTGCTCTGATCTTTATTATTTCTCTTCTCCTGCTGGGTTTAGGCTTTATTTACTGTTTTTTCTATAGCTCCTTTATGTGTAGGGTTAGATTGTGTACTTGAGACCTTTCTTGTTTCTTGAGAAAGGCTTGTATTGCTATATAGTTTCCTCTTAGGACTGCCTTTGCTGCATCCCAAAGATTTTGAACAGTTGTGTTTTCATTTTCATTGGTTTCCATGAATTTTTAAAATTGTTCTTTAATTTCCTGGTTGACACATTCATTCTTTAGTAGGATGCTCTTTAGCCTCCATGTATTTGAGTTCTTTTTGACCTTCCTCTTGTGATTGAGTTCTAGTTTCAAAGCATTGTGGTCTGAAAATATGCAGGGAATGTTTCTAATCTTTTGGTACCAGTTGAGACCTGATTTGTGACCTAGGATGTGATCTATTCTGGAGAATGTTCCATGGGCATTAGAGAAGAATGTGTATTCTGTTGCTTTGGGATGGAATGTTCTGAATACATCTTTGAAGTCCATTTGGTCCAGTGTGTCATTTAAAGTCTTTATTTCCTTGTTGATCTTTTACTTAGATGATCTGTCCATTTCAGTGAGGGGGGTGTTAAAATCTCCCACTGTTAATTGTATTGTTGTCAATGTGTTTCTTTGCTTTTGTTATTAATTGCCTTATATAATTGGCTGCTTCCATGTTAGGAGCATAGATATTTACAATTGTTAGATCTTCTTGTTGGAAGACCCTTTAAGTAGGACATAGTGTCCTTCCTCATCTCTTATTATAGTCTTTGGTTTAATTTCTAATTTGTCTGATATAAGGATTGCCACCCCACCTTTCTTTTGGTGTCCATTAGTATGGTAAATGGTTTTCCACCCCCTCACTTTCAATCTAGATGTGTCTGGGTCTAAAATGAGTCTCTTGCAGACAGCATATCGATGGGTCTTGCTTTTTGATCCAGTCTGATAGCCTGTGTCTTTTGATTGGGGCATTTAACCCATTTACATTCAGGGTAACTATGAAAGATATGAATTTAGTGCAATTGTATTGCCTGTAAGGTGAGTGTTACTGTATATTGTCTGTGTTCCTTTCTGGTCTATGTTACTTTTAGGGTCTCTCTTTGCTTAGAGGACCCCTTTCAATATTTCTTGTAGGGCTGGTTTCATGTTTGCAAATTCCTTTAGTTTTTGTTTGTCGTGGAAGCTTTTTATCTCTCCTTCTATCTTCAATGACAGCCTAGCTGGATAAAGTAGTCTTGGCTGCATATTTTTCTCATTTAGTGGTGTGTATATATCATGCCAGTCCTTTCTGGCCTGCCAGGTCTCTGTGGATAGGTCTCTTGCCAATCTAATGTTTCTACCATTGTAGGTTACAGATCTCTTCTCCCGAGCTGCTTTCAGGATTTTCCCTTGTCTCTGAGACTCGTAAGTTTTACTATTAGATGTCAGGGTGTTGACCTATTTGTATTGATTTTGAGAGGGGTTCTCTGTGCTTACTGGATTTTGATGCCAGTTTCCTTCCCCAAATTAGGGAAGTTCTCTGCTATAAATTGCTCCAATATACCTCTGTCCCTCTCTCTCTTTCTTCTTCTTCTGGGATCCCAATTATTGTAATGTTGTTTCATCTTATGGTACCGCTTATCTCTCGAATTCTGCCCTCATGATCCAGTAGTTGTTTCTCTCTCTTTTTCTCAGCTGCTTTATTTTCTAACATTTGGTCTTCTATATCACTAATTCTCTCTTCTGCCTCATTTATCCTAGCAGTTAGAGCCTCCATTTTTGATTGTACCTCATGAATAGCCTTTTTGATTTCGACTTGGTTAGATTTTAGTTCTTTTATTATCTCCAGAAAGGGTTTCTCTAATATCTTCCATGCTTTTTTCAAGCCCAGCTAGTATCTCTAAAATCGTCATTCTGAACTCTAGTTCTGACTTCTTACTAATGTCCGATTTGATTAGGTCCCTAATCAACAACAACCCCAGAAAAATATACACTAAGCAAATCAGAAGACACCTGAAACCAGGGGAAAAGAAAGGGAAATAAAGAAAAAAGGAAAGGAAAGAAAAAGGAAAAGATAAAAAAAAAGAGAGTATGATCAAATATGATCAGGCTGGTGCATAGATCAGTGTAAAACACTAGATTTGGGCATATTTTGGTCTGTTAGAAGGAAGTGCCTCCCAAAATTTTAAAGAAAGAAAAACTTATATATGTAGAAAAATAAGGGTAAATATGATGAAGAGATAGAATATAAGTGTAAAGATGAAAATTATAAAAAATTTTATAAAAGGAATTGATAAGAGAAGAAGTTGGTTGAAAAAATAAAGAAGAGTATTTAAAAAAAAAGAGGGAGAGAATGTGATCAGGCAGGAGACTACAACAAAACCATACACTAGAGATTTAGGGTATATTTTGGCCTATTACAAGAAACTATATCCCAAAATTTTAAAGAGAGAACAACTTATATATATATATATATACCAAAAATAAGGTTAACTACTATGAAGGGATAGAATATGACTCTAAAAATGAAAAATAAAAGTGGTTTTTAAAAAAGTGATTGATAAGATGTTGGTTGATAAAGTGAAAAGGAAAAATTCAAAAAAAAAAAAAGGTTAAAAAAATTAACTTTGAAAGACTAAAGATTCATGGTAAAATAGCCATGGATTCTATGTGCAGTATTCCCCTAGCTCTGGAGTTCTGCCATTCTCATTGATTGGTAAACTTGGTCTTGGCCGACTGTTCTTGCTGATCTTCTGGGGGAGGGTCCTGTTGCCGTGGTTCCCAAATGTCTTTGCCGGATGCGGAATTGCCCCGCCCTTGCCAGGGGCCAGGCTAAGTAATCTGCTCGGGTTTGCTCTCTGTAGCTTTTGTTCCCTACAAGCTTTCCGTACAGTGAGAATGGTGGCCTCCCAATCTCTGACCTGGAGGAGCTGAGATATATATATATATGAGAGAATAACATATATATATATGCCAAAAATAAGGGTAACTACTATGAAGGGATAGAATAGGACCCTAAAATGAAAAATAAAAATGTTTTTTAAAAAAGGGATTGACCCTTTTTGGAGCAGGAGAGTGAAAATGGCGGCCTCCCAATCTCTGCCCCGGAGGAGCTGAGAACTCAGGGCCCCACTCCTCAGTGCACCCCCAGAGAAAAGCAGTCAATCACTCCCATCTCCCTGGTCTCCGGCTGCACTCCGTGCTCCCCCGGCCTGTGACCGAATGTTTCTATCTCTGGCACATGACCCCATGTGAAGTCTTCAAACCCAGCAGGTTCCTGTGGTGTGCTCCTGTGACCCGCACCACTCCTCTTGGGGGAGGAAGGGGAGTCTCCCCAGATCTGCCGCTTGTTGGGTCCCTGCTGGAAGAGCAGTGGCCCAACTGTGCCGGGGATCACAGTGTATAGCAACCTGGAGCTGAGAGCCCACTCCTTGGCTCTGTCTCTGCAGCTGGCTTCCCTGTTCTGATCCCTAGGAGCTCTGCCACACTCAGGCACCCCCGGTCTTTCTGTGACCCCAAGGGTCCTGACACCACACTGTCCCAGCGAGGGTTCCACACCCCCCACTTAGCCACTGGAGCGACGTCCCTCAGCAAGGCCGACTTCTAAAAGTTCCGATTTTGTGCTCCGCTGCTCTATCACTTGCCGGTAGCAGCTGATGGAGGCCCCCTCCCCCATCGTCTATCCTCCTGAATATCACCTTGGATTCACTTCTCCACACGTCCTACCTTCCAGAAAGTGGTCGCTTTTCTGTTCAGAGTTGCTGCTATTCTTTTCTTTGGTCTCCTGTTGAGTTCCTAGGTGTTCAGAATGGTTTGATCCCTATCTAGCTGAATTCCTGGGACCAGACGAAATTTAGGTCTCCTACTCCTCTGCCATCTTGCTCCTCTCCCCTGCTTAAGCATTTTTATAGAACATACATAATATGTTTACATGGCAAAATTTTTTTTCCAACTAGGTCACAGAAGTCTTGGTAATGATACCAGCAAAACTTTTCTATAATTTCATACATGTTTATAATTTAATCATGAATTTCTTTCACTTTAATGTGCTTAACATAAATAGGAAAATGTAATAGTGTTCTTGATTTTAAATACAATATTTTTAAGTTTTACATTAAGTACAGTATGCTGTTTGATAGCAATGGGGATATATATGAAACTCTGGAAAATTTCTAAATAGAAATTTAAGTTACACTGGATACCGTTTGAAGAAGCAAATGGAGGTTTAGCCCTAGGTACTATTCTAGTCTATGGTACCAACTTTCAAACTTTAATTAAATTCATTCTGTAATATTTGTACACTCAGAGAGGGCTTTTGTTCCAGAGAACCTCCCAATCTGTGCCCACCACCCTAGTTTGTTGCAAATGGATTGAAGGTATGCTAGAAGTGGGCTCCGCACCTTCTGGTTTTGCTACAGTCCTTGGGCTGGTCTACTCCTGGAGCAGTTCTTGTCTCTTTACCCCAACATCCAATAAAATATTATAATTTTCTAGATGTATTGAAACTGTTCATGTATTTATGCTTCATCTCCCTAAGTTATGTCTTAAGAGCAGGGATTGAGTCTTCTTTAAGAGCCTACATGATTGTACAGAATTAATACTAACTGAGGATTTTTTATTTATAATCAGTATAAATACATTATCTTTGACACTTATGATCTAGGCACATATACATTAAATAATTGTTACCTGTTCTATTTGTTAAAAAGAAAGTCGTTAAGATCTTTCCTATTCCCTTGGTGATATCTGCACTATCTCTTGATTAAATTGTATAGAACAGGGGCATCTGGGTGGCTCAGTCGTTAAGCATCTGCCTTTAGCTCAGGTCATGATCCCAGGGTCCTGGGATCGAGCCCCGCATCGGGCTCCTTGCTCCTCAGGAAGCCTGCTTCTCCCTCTCCCACTCCCCCTGCTTGTGTTCCCTCTCTTGTTTGTTTCTCTCTGTCAAATAAATAAATAAATTTCTTTAAAAAAAATTGTATAGAACAATTTCATGAGTCATTTATATGTTCAACTTGTGTTTGTATTAAATCTTTCTTTTCCCTGATCTCTATTTTATAATGATTATGTATTAAATCTTATCCTCTGAGATGAGACCAGGACTAATCAACCCCACCCTGTGCTTAGTTATAGAACTTCCGGAGCTTGGAATGATCTTGGAAATTAAGTGTTCCAGCACTCTCATTTCACAAATGAGGAATCTGAAATCAGAAAGGTTGGAGTTTTCAGTTCAAGAAACATTTGTTGAACATCTGTCATATGCTTAGCCCCAGGCTACATCCTGGGGATAAATAGGCAAATTAGAAATAATCATATAAGGATTAAATGTGATATTATAGGTAATGAATGGAACACAGCACTTAGCATGCCATATTCATTCATAAAACAATATTTGAACATTTTACGTTTAATACTGTAGCTTCTAATCTTACTAGACTGGGGTGTGGGGAGGCCTGAAAATTGAGTGGCAGATGAGAATTCCTTAAGGATTTCATTCTCAGTCAAGTAAGACACACTAAAGTATGGCTGTTCTACAGTTACACAGCAAGTGAATGAAACAGGAATTTAGATGAGGTGTCTTGACTCCTGTTTAATGTTTTTTTTTCTTTTTTATCTCCTGTTACAAGTCTTCTTAAAGCTACGTTATGACTTGCACATTCTTACTGGTAGATATGAATATCACCATGTTAGAAAGAGGGAGAAAAATAATAATAATGGAAGAGAAGTAGGAGATCTTTTTTCAATTTTACAACAGAGAATATAGAAAACATACTATACTAAGTAAGAAAATATATGTGTCATAGGAATAATCAGTTATAGGAAAGAGAATCCTACTCCAGACACCTTTAGTGCCTTCAAGCAAAGGCTATTCAAGGTAAGGATAGAGGCCATCCATGGTCCTGTTTGCCTGTTTTTTCTTGAACTATTTTTAATTCAGATTAATGATATGTATTCAATTGTAAAAAATTCTATTGATACTGCATCAGAAATGACTTAAGGATCTTTTTTTTTTTTTTCTATCCCCACTTCACTCGATGTACTTTACCCTCACCTAACCAGTGAAACAATCACTTATTTGGCTATGTCTTTCAAACCTCTGTCTACCCTCTCCATATTCTTTTTGTTCTTCACATTATCATTAATTACTTTCGTTTAAACCATATCCAAAACACATCCTTCACTCCTGAAAACAGCTATAGGCTTTTTGTGGTACATAGGTACAAACTCAGATTTCTTCCGTAGGCATAAAATAAACCACTCGCTCCATAAAATCACAAAAGCTGAAAGGCCTGAAGTTCCTTGCTCCATACCATGCAGCTAGAAAGTTCTGCTGATATAGTTTGAATAACTAAATGGCATAGCTTGGGGTGCTGTAACAAAATGCCATACACTGGGTGGCTTAAACAAGTGACATTTATTTTCTCACAGTTCTGGAGGCTGAAAGTCCAAGACGAGGATGTCAGCACAGTTGGGTCCTAGTGAGGCTTTCTTCCTGGCTTGCAGATTACCCTCTTGCTGTGTCCTCACATGGCAGATAGAGAGCAAGAGCAAGCTCTCTCATGTCTCTTCCTTAAGGGCACTAATTCCATGATGAGGGCCCCACGTGGCCCCATGACCTCATCTAAACTTAACTACCTCCCAAAGGCCCATTTTCAAAATACCATCACACTGGAGGTTAGGGCTTCAACATATGAATTGAGGGGGACACAGTTCAGTCCACAGCACCTAACTTTAATTATTCCAAGCTACTCTTCTGGTAACTACTGCTAGGCAAGAATTAACACTGTGTCCATACATAGAGATACTTAGTTATCAATTTTCAGCTCTTTGTCTAATCAGAGAATCCAGTCAACACAATGATACCATATGGAAAGAATATCAACACTACAAAAAGAATGTGTTATAGTATCGAATAGTCTTGTTTCTTATCAGTTCTCCTACAAAGATTCTGTACCAATTCAAAAATAGATATATGAGTTAGATAAGGAAGAGAGTATCAATTTAATTGGAGGTAGGGTTGGATTGTAGGATTGAATTTATTTATTTTTATTTATTTATTTATTTATTTTAAAGATTTTATTTATTTATTTGAGACAGAGAGAATGAGAGACAGAGAGCATGAGAGGGAGAAGCAGACTCCCTGCCGAGCAGGGAGCCCGATGCGGGACTCGATCCCGGGACTCCAGGATCATGACCTGAGCCGAAGGCAGTCGCTTAACCAACTGAGCCACCCAGGCGCCCTGTAGGATTAAATTTAGACCAAGATTGGGTTTTCTGCTTTTTTCCCTCCTGAATGGAACTAAAGTACACATTCACAGGTTGAGGAGATGGACAATGGTGACATCCCACAACTAGGGCAGGGCTGTCTTGGTGAGATTACATCATCACACAAGTAGCATGGAGAAGAACTAGTGGGGTCTGCGGGTAAGCTGGTTCTAAGAGAGAATCTGACCTGCTAGATAATGTCTACCCAGAAACTCCTCCTAGTTTTTCAGATTAAAGAAGTCATTTCTCCTCCTTTGTGAAAGACATCATGAGAGATAAGGAAAGGTAGGGGCAAGGGCAGATACTTACCCACTATTAAAACTTTCCCAATTAATGAGCTGAGGTAGAAATGTGAAAAGGTGAAGAATTCTTTCATTTTGTTTTGATTTTTGGTTTACTTGTTCATTTGTTTTCCCTCCAGAATGTACACATAAAACTCTCAAGCAGAGAATGAAAAGTTAGAGCATAGCTGAGACAATATTTTGTTAATTATATAGAATAATTACTTATTCTTTCATAATTATCAAGGAATGAAGCATCAATACTTACAGATTATGCATTAAGCAAATGAATAAGACAAGACTAAGATCCATTGACAGTAAAAAGAGAAAATCATCATAGCTGAATTCAAGATTTCTTTTATTTCTTTTTTATTTTTTTATCTTTTTAAGATTTCTATTTATTTATTGAGAGAGATAGTGATAGAGAGAGAGCATGAGAGGGGAAGAGTCAGAGGGAGAGGCAGACTCCCCGCTGAGCAGGGAGCCTGATGCGGGACTCGATCCCGGGACTCCAGGATCATGACCTGAGCTGAAGGCAGTCGCTTAACCAACTGAGCCACCCAGGCGCCCCTCAAGATTTCTTTTAGAGAAGAGCTTTGTTTAGCAAAATAAACTGATAAACTGTTTAGAATGAAAAATGAGACTCTAACAGCATGGTTTGCAATAGGACAAAAAAAGAGCTTTGAACTACTCTGCTTGGAAAATGAGTAAGAATGGGATAGAGGCATCAGAGAGGAGAGGAGAAGGAATGGGAGAGAGAAGAGAGGACAATCTCACAAAAACAATGTGTTGTAGTTTGGAGAAAATTATTTCTCACCTTCTCTACCAGCTAGGTTTTAAACCAATTGAGAAATTGATACAGGAGTAGGATAAGAACCAACATATTAACTTTAGCAGGGGGGAAAACCTGAATTGGAGAATGTGACTTGAATGTGGAACCAAGTGGGACTTTCTTCTTCCCTCCTTGTTGAACTAAAGCACAAACAAGCCAGGGAACAAAGTACAGGAATGGATATGAACAGAGAAAATCTTGGATTTACCCAACTTTTATTGCTGTTCATAGAGAGTGGCAATCATCAAGAAGACTTAGATACTGACCTGGCTGCTAAACATGTGGTGTTTCATAGTGAAACTGAGAGAATAGAGAAGCAGATGCAAGGGGAAACATTTTGAAGATAGAACATGTCTTATGCCAAATACACAAATAGTCTTAGGGTGGGAGTGATTGTTAATAGGTGGGGTAATGGAGGCCAAACAGATATCTCAGTCCAGATGTCATGAGACAATAAGTAGTCTATTAGCCCTCCACATCACTAAGTCTCTAGAAGGAGAGAAGAGTATGATTTTCAAAGGTAGTAAGTCTGCATTGTTCATCATTGAGGAGAAGGACCCATTTAAATGCCCCAGAGATGGAGGAGATGCTAAGTAAATTGAACTGGCTACCGTGAACATAGCTAAAGTTGGTAGGTGTCTGTCCAACTCTAAGGCAAAAGGTGGGGGAGGGGGTTCAATATATTTTCCTCAGTACCATGTCCACAGCTGTCTCTAGCAGCCAATCTGATGTATCTAGACTTTGTTACCAGTATAGGAAACTGAAAGTATAATATTTGGTCACAGTCACCTCCAGTGATTTGCAGCTTTTGAGGCACCAGCAGAATACTCTAGGCATGGCAGCCACCCTTCTAGAAGGTACTGCTATCCTGACAATGGTGAAGCGTCTTCCTCACATGTTTTAAAACTCAGGACTATGGATGGAAGAACATGACACATAGTAAGAACACTTGGAAAGGGGATGATGAGGTCATCCAACTATGGAAGACAAACTAGTAAAGTCTGGGTAATAAGGTCACTGTGACTTCAGTTTGTACCCATTGTCTTGTTTGGCTGGGTTATTGGGTTACGTTTTACTTTCTTCATTCATTGTTTTTCTTTTAACCCCCCCTCCTGATACTCTTTCCCTGTCTTTAAAGCTATAGGGTTGTATGATTTTACTTTTCATTCAACTTTTAGTAGAGACACCAACGATGGTGCCAGCAAGGCTAAGAAAGACAGCACAAAGAGGGGAGAAGTGGCAGTCTTGGCAGAGCTGGGGTTCATGTGGCAGCCAGAGTAGCCGCAGTTGTTCATTCATTCCTCAGTGGTGTACCGATGCAGCATATGCAGATGAAAATATGTGCTTTTAACTATCAATTTCTTAAGGGGTGTTAATGACTCAGGTTCTCCTACATGGGGCAATATGAGTTTATAAAAATATCAGGTAGGACCTACCTAGTTTTGGGTGTGTGTGTGTGTGTGTGCACATGCGCATGTACTAGGTTCTGATAGCAATCTATAAGTCTTGCTTATAGATTGCCATTTAACTAGCACAGATAAGAAATTTGTTCTGATTAATCCTGCCATAGTTTAGAAGATCATTCTTATTCACTCCTAGAAAGCCTAAGAAAGGAAGCAAAGAAAGGAAGGAAAGAAGTCCCCTGTTTACTACATTCTGTTACCAACTATCATACACTCTGGTCATGCAATTCCCTTTTTTTTTTTTTCAAAAAATAAACTAGCTTAAACCTTTTAAACCTTTTAAAAGGTTTACTGATTTTTTGGGACACCTGGGTAGATAACTGGTTAGGCGTCCAACTCTTGGTTTCAGCTCAGGTCATGATCTCAGAGTCGTAAGATTGAGCCCCGCATCGGGCTCTGTGCTCAGAGTCTGCTTAAGACTCTCTCTCCCTCTCTCTCTGCCCTTCCCCGCCACATGCTCTCTCTCTCTAAAATAAATAAGTAAATCTTTAAAAAAATATGGGGTACCTGGGTGGCTCAGTCGTTAAGCGTCTGCCTTTAGCTCAGGTCATGATCCCAGGTCCTGGGATCAAGCCCCACATCGGGCTTCCTGCCCCTCGGCAGGAACCCTTCTTCTCCCTCTCTCACTCCCCCTGCTTGTGTTCCTGCTCTCGCTATCTCTCTCTGTCAAATAAATAAATAAAATCTTTAAAAATAAATAAAATTAAAAAATAATTAAAGGTTTACTATTTTTTTTTGGTTAGATTTGAGGAGACATTATCTTATTTAAAATAATAATATATTTCTAGCCCCACATAAAATATAAACATCTTTTAAACATCTTAAGTTTCCATGAAAAATGTTCAAATGACAAACACATCCATAATTATTAGAAGACCTCAGGCAAGCATGTCAACAATAATCCCTCTGTGTAGTCAATGTTGTTTAGGTCATGTCACATTGGTTTTTTCAGAAATAAAGTTCATCTCTCACGTTACATCAAGATGACCATAGAAAAGAAAATATAAAAAGGAAAACAATATGTGCCTATGTGGAAATAATAAAGAAATAATAAGAGCAATGACATATTGAAGATGACTTATAACACCAAGGACTACAAAGCAAATTAACCCATCTCTTTTGAATTTACTCAAAGAATCTAAAATAGTGTTTTCACAGTTGTCAGAAGCTCTAGTTGACAAGAAGTCCAGCTGAATAAAGCAAAAGAAAAAGTGGCTGGTAATATGAGTTGACATCAAAAGTTTTATGGAATTCCAAACTTGAGTAGATATCTTGACAAAGGAAAGTGTAGAAAATGAAATAGAACACGATTCCATCTTTTGGGCTTAAATGAAGTATATTTTAAAGTTTATGTAGAAGTTTTAACCATAAAACTCATACTTAATGAAAAGTTAGCTTGCCCTGAAGTACTAAGCTAAACAAAAAGTTTGAATATGATGAAAATAATCTCTTTAATCAAGGAACCTGTTGTAGGAACAGGCAAGTTTCATTGGTAATTAAGACTATGACAAAAAACAAACAAACACAAACCACTATAGCATTAAAAAATTGTATCTATACATAACACTATAAAGTAAAATGGAAGCTTAGGATCATCAGGATAGGAATCAAACAGAAAGCACGAGGATATTAAAGCAGAATTTTGTAATATATTGCCTAAGTATTCGAATACTCTGGTTGACTTGGCAAAGCTCTATAGTAAGCAGTTTTCCCATTGTTTTGGCTAAAATTTGTCTTGATCAACTGACTTTAATTTTCATACAATTGGCAAAGTTATTTACACAATGTGGAAGAACTTAAACATATCTTAACTATGGCAGATAGATGATAGATAGATAGATAGATAGATAGATAGATAGATAGATAGATAGATAGATGATAGATAGATAGATAGATAGATTAGATAGACAGGTATTTTTGTTTGTTTTTTAAATTTACACCTACTAAAGCACATTACTGATGTCTGACGTCCCATGTAGCATGATTCAGGGAAAGAATGCTTTGGTAATTTGGACTTCAATTAATCTAGTTCATGTCACAGTTTTTTCTCATCATAAATTAATAACTCTCACTTCTTTCAGTTCCCTGAAGACCTCTTTATTCCTGAGCACCAAAAGCTGTTTTTTTTTTTTTTTTTTTTTTTTAAGGCATGAGGCCAGATCCTAACATCAATGTTTTACTTGATAAGGCCCAGCCATACTTCAGCAGACTTTCCTGTGGACATCAGTACTGGCATCCATCTGCTTGTTTGCTACACAGTTCTTAATTTATATATTATTTATGGTAACTATAGGCTTTTGCCACCTTAAATTGTTACAGTAGGGTTGCCATATTAAAACACTAAACTGATGATTCCAATACTTTTTCTCCCCTAAAGGACACATTAGCTGAAAGAAAAGACACTTTCAAACAGAACCTATATGTATTGTTTCCTTCATTTATTCCTTTAGTCAGCAAATATATAGAGAATATCTGCTGTATTGTAGAAATAATGCTCAACATTGTCAATACAACAGTGACCAAGTTAGGAAGAGAGGATCAACATCTTGGAGTTTATGGTCTTGTGATAGACAGAGATTATTAAATACACAATTATTCCGTGCTGCTCTGGGATACTAAATTTGGTAGGTAAGTAACATTTTAGTAGAGAAAGTGATATCAAGGTCAAGACCAAAAGAATGAGTGGAATTTCGCTAGGAAAAAAAGAACAAGTGGAGTGGTAGAGTGACCTTTATTTTGACAGGAGAAATTTATTAATATGCCATGTGTCAAACTTAGTCTCTGAGGATGCAGCAGTGGACCAACCATACCAGATCCCTCTTCTTATGGGTTTGGGGAAACTGAAGAAAATCAACTTTATTAAAAGCCTATAAACCACTTTAGGTGGCAACAGTGCTATGAGAACTAAAACTGGGTTGTAGTGCACATTATGTTTTCCTCCCCAGCATCTATTTGCTCTGATGTTTGGGGATTTACTTTTTCCCCATATAGCTCATATACTTCTGGGCAAGCTGATGTCTATCCTAGTAGTAGGTATGAACACAATTGTTCTAAAAGTAATTCCATTTCTTTGCAAGCAATTGGTTGAGCAACTCAAACCTAATTAAAGCAGTTTTTAAATTCACCTGACCTCAGATGTTGGTTCAGGATGGTCATGTAAACAATTCTAGCCAATTAAACATGAGAGGAAGATTGTGCTGAACCTCTGGGAAAAAGTTGCTTCACTGTTAAGAGAGAGGGAAAAAAATGGCCTCTTTTTTATCCAATTACATAAGCCAGTGTCCACACTTGTGTAAATCAATGTAACTTCAAATTTCTCGTACTCATCTGGAAACACTGTAAATAAAACCAGAGAGGGGTGCCTGGGTGGCGCAGTCAATTAAGTGTCTGACTCTTGGTTTCAGCTCAGGTCATGATTTCAGGGTCATGGGATAGAGCCCAGAGTCGGACTCCACACTCAGTGGGGAGTCTACTTGAGATTCCCCCTATCCCGCTGTCCCTCCCATCTGTGCTCTCTCTCTCAAATAAATAAATAAATAAATAAATAAATAAATAAATAAATAAATAAATAAATAAATAAATAAATAAATAAATCTTTAAAGACAAAATAAAACCAGAGAAACATTTGATGTATTAGAATAGAAGTGAAAAGGAGAACAGGGGAGAGTACAGATTCTGCTTTGGCCTGGCTGGTCAAGAACCGATGTCTGAAGAGGTGACAAGAAGTCAGCCGTGCTATGCCCTGAGAGCCCACCCTTCCAGAAAGCATAAAGAACAATTCGATAGTCACAAGGTTCAACTGAGATGTCACACTAGAAATGAGGGTTCTGATGATATGAGGCTCGTGGGTCATGTGGAAAGGTTTAAGATTCATTCTAAGAGCCATTAAAACATTTGAAGTTTGGGGATGACAAATTAAGTCTTTTTTCTTCTATGTAATTTAATGTTTTCAATAACTATTAAAATGTGTTATATTTTTAAAAGCAGTCCTTTTTCTGAGAGTAACTAAGCGACAGGAAAGGAGATAGTAGAGACCATGGGGTAGCCAGAGAAGCTGTGAGGTATATTATAAAAGAATTAAAATTCTGCCAAGCGAATCTTGCTCAAATCCCTTTGCCACCCTCAGCTTTAGCTCTAACATTTGTAAACTGGAAATAATATGTGCAGGTTTGTTCTAAAACATGAAAAAATACATGATATTATTTAAAAAAAATTTTTTTTGTTATGTTAATCCCCATACATTACATCATTAGTTTTAGATGTAGTGTTCCATGATTCATTGTTTGTGCATAACACCCAGTGCTCCATGCAGAACATGCCCTCCTCAATACCCATCCCCAGGCTAACCCATCCTCCCACCCCCCTCCCCTCTAGAACCCTCAGTTTGTTTTTCAGAGTCCATCGTCTCTCATGGTTCGTCTACCCCTCCGATTTCCCCCCCTTCATTCTTCCCCTACTGCTACATTCTTCTTTTTTTTTTTTTCTTTTTAACATATATTGCATTATTTGTTTCAGAGGTACAGATCTGAGATTCAACAGTCTTGCACAATTCACAGCGCTTACCAGAGCACATACCCAACCCCCTGTCCATCACCCAGCCACCCCATCCCCCACCCCACCCCCCACTCCAGCAACCCTCAGTTTGTTTCCTGAGATTAAGAATTCCTCATATCAGTGAGGTCATATGATACATGTCTTTCTCTGTTTGACTTATTTCACTCAGCATAATACCCTCCAGTTCCATCCACGTCATTACAAATGGCAAGATCTCATTCCTTTTGATGGCTGCATAATATTCCATTGTATATATATACCACATCTTCTTTATCCATTCATCTGTCGATGGACATCTTGGCTCTTTCCACAGTTTGGCTATTGTGGACATTGCTGCTATAAACATCAGGGTGCACGTACCCCTTCAGATCCCTGCATTTGTATCTTTGGGGTAAATACCCAGTAGTGTATTTGCTGGGTCAGGTGGTAGCTCTATTTTCAACTTTTTGAGGAACCTCCATACTGTTTTCCAGAGTGGCTGCACCAGCTTGCATTCCCACCAACAGTGTAGGAGGGTTCCCCTTTCTCCGCATCCCCGCCAACATCTGTCATTTCCTGACTTGTTAATTTTAGCCATTCTGACTGGTGTGAGGTGGTATCTCATTGAGGTTTTGATCTGGATCTCCCTGATGCCGAGCAATGCTGAGCACTTTTTCATGTGTCTGTTGGTCATTTGGATGTCTTCTTTGGAAAAATATCTGTTCATGTCTTCTGCCCATTTCTTGATTGGATCTTTGTTCTTTGGGTGTTGAGTTTGATGAGTTCTTTATAGATTTTGGATACTAGCCCTTTATCTGATATGTCATTTGCAAATATCTTCTCCCATTCTGTCAGTTGTCTTTTGGTTTTGTTGACTGTTTCCTTTACTTTGCAAAAGCTTTTTATCTTGATGAAGTCCCAATAGTTCATTTTTGCCCTTGCTTCCCTTGCCTTTGGCGATGTTTCTAGGAAGAAGCTGCTGCGGCTGAGGTCAAAGAGGCTGTTGCCTGTGTTCTCCTGTAGGATTTTGAAGGACTCCTGTCTCACATTTAGGTCTTTCAACCATTTGGAGTCTATTTTTGTGTGTGGTGTAAGGAAATGGTCCAGTTTCATTCTTCTGCATGTGGCTATCCAATTTTCCCAACACCATTTGTTGAAGAGACTGTCTTTTTTCCATTGGACATTCTTTCCTGCTTTGTCAAAGATGAGTTGACCATAGAGTTGAGGGTCTATTTCTGGGCTCTCTATTCTGTTCATTGATCTATGTGTCTGTTTTTGTGCCAGGACCATACTGTCTTGATGATGACAGCTTTGTAACAGAGCTGGAAGTCCGGAATTGTGATGCCGCCAGCTTTGCTTTGCTTTTCTTTTTCAAGATTCCACTGGCTATTCGGGGTCTTTTCTGGTTCCATACAAATTTTAGGATGATTTGTTCCATTTCTTTGAAAAAAGTGGATGGTATTTTGATGGGGATTGCCTTGAATGTGTAGATTGCTCTAGGTAGCACTGACATCTTCACAATATTTGTTCTTCCAATCCATGAGCATGGAACATTTTTCCATTTCTTTGTGTCTTCCTCAATTTCTTCCATGAGTATTTTATAGTTTTCTGAGTATAGATCCTTTGCCTCTTTGGTTAGATTTATTCCTAGGTATCTTATGGTTTTGGGTGCAATTGTAAATGGGATCGATTCCTTAATTTCTCTTTCTTCTGTCTTGTTGTTGGTGTATAGGAATGCCACTGACTTCTGTGCATTGATTTTATATCCTGCCACTTTACTGAATTCCTGTATGAGTTCTAGCAGTTTTGGGGTGGAGTCTTTTGGGTTTCCCACATAAAGTATCGTATCATCTGCAAAGAGTGAGAGTTTGACTTCTTCTTTGCCAATTTGGATGCCTTTTATTTCTTTTTGTTGTCTGATTGCTGTGGCTAGGACTTCTAGTACTATGTTGAATAGCAGTGGTGATAGTGGACATCCCTGCCGCGTTCCTGACCTTAGGGGGAAAGCTCTGTTTTTCCCCATTGAGAATGATATTCGCTGTAGCTTTTTCATAGATGGCTTTTATGATATTGAGGTATGGTCCCTCTATGCCTATACTCTGAGGAGTTTTGATCAAGAAAGGATGCTGTACTTTGTCAAATGCTTTTTCTGCATCTATTGAGAGGATCATATGTTTCTTGTTCTTTCTTTTGTTAATGTACTGTATCATGTTGATTGATTTGCGGATGGTGAACCAACCTTGCAGCCCAGGGATAAATCCCACTTGGTCATGGTGAATAATCCTTCTTATGTACTGTTGGATCCTACTGGCTACTATTTTGGTGAGAATTTTTGCAACCATGTTCATCAGGGATATTAGTGTGTAATTCTCCTTTTTGATGGGGTCTTTGTCTGGTTTTGGGATCAAGGTAATGCTGGCCCCATAAAATGAGTTTGGAAGTTTTCCTTCCATTTCTATTTTTTGGAACAGTTTCAGAAGAATAGGTATTAATTCTTCTTGAAATGTTTGGTAGAATTCCCCTGGGAAGCCATCTGGCCCTGGGCTTTTGTTTTTTTGGGAGATTTTTAATGACTGCTTCAATTTCCTTAGTGGTTATAGGTCTGTTCAGGTTTTCTATTTCTTCCTAGTTCAGTTTTGGTAGTTGATACATCTCTAGGAATGCATCCATTTCTTCCAGGTTATCTAATTTGCTGGCATAGAGTTGCTCATAATATGTTCTTATAATTGTTTGTATTTCTTTGGTGTTGGTTGTGATTGCTCCTCTTTCATTCATGATTTTGTTGATTTGGGTCCTTTCTCTTTTCTTTTTGATAAGTCTGGCCAGGGGTTTATCAATCTTGTTAATCCTTTCAAAGAACCAGCTCCTAGTTTCGTTGATCTGTTCTACTGTTCTTTTGGTTTCTATTTCATTGATTTCTGCTCTGATCTTTATTATTTCTCTTCTCTTGCTGGGTTTAGGCTTTATTTGCTGTTTTTTCTCTAGCTCCTTTAGGTGTAAGGTTAGGTTGTGTATTTGAGACCTTTCTTGTTTCTTGAGAAAGGCTTGTATTGCTATATAGTTTCCTTTTAGGACTGCCTTTGCTGCATCCCAAAGACTTTGAACAGTTGTGTTTTCATTTTCATTGGTTTCCATGAATTTTTAAAATTCTTCTTTAATTTCCTGGTTGACCCATTCATTCTTCAGTAGGATGCTCTTTAGCCTCCATGTATTTGAGTTCTTTCTGACTTTCCTCTTGTGATTGAGTTCCAGTTTCAAAGCATTGTGGTCTGAAAATAGGCAGGGAATGATCCCAATCTTTTGGTACCAGTTGAGACCTGATTTGTGACCTAGGATGTGATCTATTCTGGAGAATGTTCCATGGGCACTAGAGAAGAATGTGCATTCCATTGCTGTGGGATGGAATATTCTGAATATGTCTGTGAAGTCCATTTGGTCCAGTGTGTCATTTAAAGTCTTTATTTCCTTGTTGATCTTTTGCTTAGACGATCTGTCCATTTCAGTGAGGGGGGGTGTTAGAGTCCCCCACTATTATTGTATTGTTGTCAATGTGTTTCTTTGCTTTTGTTATTAATTGCCTTATAGAATTGGCTGCTCCCATGTTAGGGACATAGATATTTACAATTGTTAGATCTTCTTGTTGGACAGACTGTTTAAGTAGGATATAGTGTCCTTCCTCATCTCTTATTATAGTCTTTGGTTTAAAATCTAATTTGTCTGATATAAGGATTGCCACCCCACCTTTCTTTTGGTGTCCATTAGCATGGTAAATGATATTCCACCCCCTCACTTTCAATCTGGGGGTGTCTTTGGTTCTAAAATGAGTCTCTTGCAGACAGCATATCGATGGGTCTTGTTTTTTAATCCAGTCTGTTAGCCTGTGTCTTTTGATTGGGGCATTTAGCCCATTTACATTCAGGGTAACTATTGAAAGATAGGAATTTAGTGCCATTGTATTGCCTGTAAGGTGACTGTTACCGTATATTGTCTGTGTTCCTTTCTGGTCTATGTTGCTTTTAGGGTCTCTCTTTGCTTAGAGGACCCAGGACCCCTTTCAAGATTTCTTGTAGGGCTGGTTTTGTGTTTGCAAATTCCTTTAGTTTTTGTTTGTCCTGGAAGCTTTTTATCTCTCCTTCAATTTTCAATGACAGCCTTGCTGGATAGAGTATTCTTGGCTGCATATTTTTCTCATTTAGTGCTCTGAAGATATCACGCCAGTCCTTTCTGGCCTGCCAGGTTTCTGTGGATAGGTCTGTTGTCAATCTAATGTTTCTACCATTGTAGGTTACAGATCTCTTCTCCTGAGCTTCCTTCAGGATTTTCTCTTTGTCTATGAGACTCGTAAGTTTTACTATTAGATGTCGGGCTGTTGACCTATTTTTATTGATTTTGGGAGGGGTTCTCTGTGCTTCCTGGATTTTCATGCCTGTTTCCTTCCCCAAATTAGGGAAGTTCTCTGCTATAATTTGCTCCATTATACCTTCTGCCCCTCTCTTTCTTCTTCTTCTGGGATCCCAATTATTCTAATGTTGTTTCATCTTATGGTATCGCTTATCTCTCGAATTCTGCCCTCATCATCCAGTAGTTGTTT
The DNA here is from genome assembly GCF_029215605.1 of Mirounga angustirostris. Lineage (NCBI taxonomy): Eukaryota > Metazoa > Chordata > Mammalia > Carnivora > Phocidae > Mirounga > Mirounga angustirostris. Next base: position 81,339,260 of record NW_026991720.1, on the reverse strand, counting down.
CTCTCTCTTTTTCTCAGCTTCTTTATTTTCCATCATTTGGTCTTCTATATCACTGATTCTCTCTTATGCCTCATTTATCCTAGCAGTTAACGCCCCCATATTTGATTGCACCTCATGAAGAGCCTTTTTGATTTCTACTTGGTTAGATTTTAGTTCTTTTACTTCTCCAGAAAGGGTTTCTCTAATAACTTCCATGCTTTTTTCAAGCCCAGCTAGTATCTTTAAAGTGATGTTTCTGAACTCTAGATCTGACATCGTACCAATGTCCGTATTGAGTAGATCCGTGGCAGTCGGTACTACCTCTTGTTCTTTTTGTTGAGGTGATTTTTTCCGTCTTGTCATGTTGTGCAGAGGAGAATAATGAGAGAACAAATGCTAGCAGGGTAACAATGTCCCCAGAAAATATACTCTAAACAAATTAGAAAAGACCTGAAGCAGTGGGAAACGAAAGGGAAAGAGAGAAAAAAGAAAAAGAAAAAAAGAAGAAAAAGATAAAAATAAAACAAAAACAGAACAAAACAAAACAAAAACAGAATGTGATCAAATATGATCAGGCTGGTATACAGACCAGTGCCACACACTAGATTTTGGGTGTATTTTAGTCTGTTAAAAGAAAGTGCCTCCCAAAAGTTTAAAGAAAGAAAAACTTATATGTGTACAAAAATAAGGGTTGACATGATGAAGGGATGGAATATGACTGTAAAGAGGAAATTATAAAAAATTTTATAAAAAGAATTGACAAGTTGTTTGAAAAAAGAAAGAAGAGGATATAAAAAAAAAGAAAATAAAAAGGGAGAGAATGTGATCAGGCAGGGGAGTAGAAAAAAACCATACACTAGAGATTTAGAGTATATTTTGATCTGTTAGAAGAAACTATCTCAGAGTTTAAAGAGAGAACAACTTATATATATATGCCAGAAATACGGGTAACTACTATGAAGGGATAGAATATGACTCTAAAAATGAAAAATAAAAATGTTTTTTAAAAAAGGGATTGATAAGATGTTGGTTGAAAAAGGGAAAAAGAAAAACTCAAAAAAAAAAAAGAAAAAAGACAGTTAAAAAAAATAATTAACTTTGGAAGACTAAAGAATCATGGTAAAAAAGCCATGAATTCTATGTGCTGTATTCCCCTAGCGCTGGAGTTCTGCCGTTCTCATTGATCGGTAAACTTGGTCTTGGCTGGCTGTTCTTGCTGATCTTCTGGGGGAGGGTCCTGTTGCCATGGTTCCCAAATGTCTTTGCCGGAGGCAGAACTGCCCCGCCCTTGCCCGGTCCGGGCTACGTAATCTGCTCGGGTTTGCTCTCGTGAGTTTTTGTTCCCTGCAAGCTTTCCGTACTGCTTTGGAGGCGGAGAGTGAAAATGGCAGCCTCCCAATCTCCGCCCCGGAGGAGCCGAGAACTCGGGGCCCTGCTCCTCAGTGAGCCCCCAGAGAAAAGCAGTCAGTCACTCCCGTCTCCCCGTCTCCAGCTGCACTCCATGCTCACCCGGCCTGTGACCCTGCGTTTCTATCTCTGGCATCCGACTCGGTGTGGAGTCTCCAAACCCAGCAGATCCCTGCGGTGCACTCCCGCGCCGCTCCTCCCGGGGGAGGAAGGTGAGTCTCCCCGGATCTGCCGCTTGTTGGGTCCCTGCTGGAGGAGCAGTGGACCGACTGTGCCGCGGATCACGGTTTATGGCCACCCCGAGCTGAGAGCCCGCTCCTCGGTTCCATCTCTGCAGCCGGCTTCCCTGCTCTGATACCTGGGAGCTCTGCCACACTCAGGCACCCCCGGTCTTTCTGTGACCCTGAGTGTCCTGAGACCACACTGTCCCTCGAGGGTTCCATCCCCCGTTTAGCCACCGGAGTGACATCCCTCAGCGGAGCTGACTTCTAAAATTTCCGATTTTGTGCTCTGCAGCTCTATCACTTGCCAGAAGCGGCCGACGGAGGCCCCTCCCCCGCCATCTATCCTCCCGAAAATCGCCTTGGATTCACATCTCCGCACGTCCTACCTTCCAGAAAGTGATCGCTTTTCTGTTCAGAGAGTTGTTGCTATTCTTTTCTTCGATCTCCTGTTGAGTTTGTAGGTGTTCAGAATGGTTTGATCCCTATCCAGCTGAATTCCTGAGAGGAGACGAAATCCAGGTCTCCTACTCCTCCGCCATCTTGCTCCGCCCCCCGATGTTTCTACATGAAATTATTTTTTTAAGCTCTAGAATTGTGCTGTCCAACATGGTAGCCACTAGCCATATGTGGCTATTTAAATTTAAACTTGTTAAATTTAAATAAATTTAAAATTAAGTTCCCTAGTCACACTAACCACATTGTAAGTACTTATAGTCACATGTGGCTAGTGGCTACTATATTGGCAGCAAGGACATAGAATATTTCTATCATCACAGATAGTTTCATTGGGTAGCATTGCTCTAGAATGCAATACCAATTATCAATTGCTTTTCTACTTGTCTTCATGGTCACAGAATAAGATATTCTAGTTAATAAATGAATCCTTTTAGGTATAAAAAAACCTAGCCATAGGACAGATAAGGAAAAGGGGTATAAAATCTATCTTTATATGAAAATATCTTCTTTTTAAAAGATTTATTTACTTGAGAGAGAGCGTGCACACCCACACTCATGAGTTGGGGGAAGGGCAGAGGGAGCGACTCTTCAAACAGACTTCCTGTGGAGTGTGGAGCCCTGTGCCTGGCTCAGTGTTAGAAACAATGAGATCATGACCTGAGCTGAAACCAACAGTCAGATGATTAACCGACTGAGCCACCCATGTGCCCCCAAAGAAAATATCTTATTAGTAAATTATACACTATTTATGCAGTGCTGTGTGTTAATTTTCTCAAGAATCTCAATTATTTTTTTTGAGACTCCATGAAGAAATCAATCACATTTACAGGCTCAGAAAATGCAATCAGGAGTAGAAATCATTTTGTAGTCATTATGTAAAAGTCTAAACTATAATGTATTTTTGAAGATGCTCCAAATACCGTGACATATATTTTTAAATTTTTTAATGTGTAACATACACAATACTAAAGTGCGTAGATCTTATTTTTATAGCTTGATGAATTTTTAACTTCTGTACACACCCATTAGCTACCACATTTCCAGTCCCCAGAAGGCTCCCTTGTGGTCCTCCCACTCAATAAATCCCTCTCCAGGGGCACCTGGGTGGCTCAGTCATTACGTGTCTGCCTTTGGCTCAGGTCATGATCCCAGGGTCCTGGGATCGAGCCCCGCATCGGGCTTCCTGCTCAGCGGGAAGCCTGCTTCTCCCTTTCCCACTCCCCCTGCTTGTGTTCCCTCTCTTTCTGTGTCTCTCTGTCAAATAAATAAAATCTTTAAAAAGTCAATCAATCAATCAATCAATTCCTCTCCACAAAGATAACCACTCTTCTGACTTCAATCACTAAGAAATTAGTTTCTTTGGTTCCTGACTTCATGTAAGTGGCACTGTATTTTTTTTACTTTCTTTTGTCTGGCTGTTCTCACTCAGTATTTTGTCTGTGACATGAAGTCATGTTCTTGAAACTAACAATAACTAATTCTTTTCCAAAAATAAAATACAGTTTGATACTAAGCTCTCCTGTTCCAGAGAAGTGAGGTCACCACTCAGAGAGGTTAAGTGTAGTCACATAATTGGTTTTGATGTTTAGCAAAATGTCTTCCCACCGTTCTACTGTCTATTAGCTATAAATACTGTTAAGAACTTCCTTAAGGGAAAAGATTTACTTTCCTGACTTTCCTTTCCCCTTTTAAGTGCAGAAAGTTTCCAAACATCATTGTTCTTATGTTTTGAAAACTGCACTGAAAGCTTATTCTCCCAGGTGGCCGCCATCTTTTCTGAATATGGTGATTCCCTATAACTTCAAGCCTTCTGTGAATTTTCAGTTCCCCGAAGTGGAGGGTTTCTCTTCATATCAGTATCATTTGGGCATGGCAATTACGGCAAAGGACAAGAGAGGTCTATAAATCTAGGTGTTTCAGATCCTCTTGCCTTTTATGTAAAAGTAGTAGTGAATAACATTGTTTTTCTAATCCCTAGACTTAGAGTCCTATTTAAAGATTAAACAATCATGTAATTGTCCTTTTGAATATCCAACTATCTAAACATTAGATCTGGATAGGTTTGAGCTTTAAAAAATTTCCTGTGTAGAGCTGTGTACACAAATAAAATTACCACTTTTTAATATGTGCCAAGTACCATGATACCCTTTATATAATCATCATTTTGTATAAACCTCTTTCCATCCCTCTTGTACACCTAAGAGATTTTGATGTAAGAATTATTTTCCCCATTTATAGATGGAGAAACAAAGCTCAGAGAATTTAAATAATCTCCCCCAATGAAATCAACAATAGAGCCTAGCTTCAAACTCCATCTGACACCAAGCAATGACTGCAAATGTCTTTTTGCTTTTGTATTTTACTAAGAGTATAGAAATTATATGGATTTAAAAGCATAGTATAGATTTTGTGCATCTTTGTGTCTGGGTTTATACACAAAACCAGTTCCTCTGAAACTAGAATCAAATTTAGAGAAGAGAGAACTGATCTAATTGTAAAAAGCTAAAGACTAATGCTGGCAAAATGGAAATGATCTTAGGAAAAACATAACCAAAACAGATCAAGAATAGAAAATTTAAAATGTTGTAGATACCAAGTGATGTTTATATATTTTTATAATTTGTCAACTATTTATGTAGTTATAAAATATGAAACTGCATTCTATAAAGCTATGTAGAAATGGAGACTTCCAAGTTTCCTTTTTATAATCATAGACAAAAGAATTTCCCTTATTATAGCACAAAGAAATGGCACAGCATGGACATGAGGACTTTTTATCATATTCAATGAATGTTGTTCTGTTGCATATTGGAGGGTAAAATTTAAGATTAACATAGGTTGGTATTATTACAATTACCATATTAGCCAGATACATTCTAACCCAAAGGTGGGGAAAATGGGTTAATTTGGGGTAGAAAAGTCAAAATAATTAATGTGGAACATGCAAAATTGGATGCTGCCAATAAGCTGACACAACTTAGACCTCTATTTCAGGAAAAAAAATCCTTTAAAAATATTTTTAAAGATAAAGGTTCTCTTTTGTCATGTCAGCTTCCTGGCAAATTTAAGAGCTTTTAAATGCACAATGTTGTACATGGTAACTATAAACATATGAGATAACAACTGAGCCATTGTCTTGGTCTCTAGGATTCACTTTTATAGCAAACCTTGAGATCAAAATATAGAAGCAGTTACATTTCAGTATTTAATACAGGTATTTTTCCTCTATTTCTGAACTTTTAGCTGTTGTCTAAGGTTCTGCTTCCTTAATTAGCTTCTTTTAGATAGATGAGGTCTGAAGAAACAATTAGGTTCTGATTGATTCATAGACTGATTTGAAAGTGTGCTGTTGAGGGTGCCTGGGTGGCTCAGTTGGTTAAGCATCTGACTCTGGGTCTCAGCTCAGGTCATGATCCCAAGATCCTGAGATAGAGCCTGAGGTCTGTGCTGAGTATGGAGTTTGCTTGTCCCTCTCCCTCTGCTTCCCACCCCTCATAAATAAATAAAATCTTTAAAAAAAATAAAAATAAAAACATACTGTCAAATGTGGGAATGAAGTCTGTAAAAACAGTAGCGTTGTTAATGAAATTTGTCTTCCTCGCAAAGTAACTCACTTTCTATAATCTCAGAGTACTGAATCAGTGAATCTGATATGGAAATATGTTTTGAGTAATCTAAGTAGTTGCCTGTGATGTTTACATAGTAACTAAACTTTTTATATGAATTCAGCAAATAATGAATGAAAAGGGGGTTCTCCCCTTTAATATCTCAAGAGGAGAAAAAAAAAGCCAGAGCAATGTTGTAAGAAATCAGCTTTAGATGACTGCCCTGATAAATTACTGGATTTCCACTTGTAGGTCTTGTTTGGCTGCCTTGTTTTACTGTGGAAAGGATTTTTGTTTCTGAGATTTAGAAAGGCGGATTTTCACAAAAGACAGTTCTTTTGACTTAATTGATTTCTCACAGGGAGTGTGTTCCAGCTAAGGAGGCCAGAGTGTATTTTCCATTGGATCAAGCTCTAAAGCAGACATTTATGGGGGGAATTCTTCCATTCTACTCTCAGCTGCTAGGCTAGTTGGTTGGAGTTTGCTGCCAGTGAGTGAAAGGTCATGAGTTCAATACTTGAACAGATCACTTTGCTTCACAAAGAGAAAGCTCTTTAACAGACATAGATTACAGCCTTATTCCTGCCAGTGCCAGCTGAGCTCCAAGTGTGAGGCTATTCCCACAAGAGGGACCAGGTTCTCTAAAGACCTGATGGGTCCCCCAGTGAACAACACATAAATTCTTTTCCACATCAGATAATTTCTGCTAAAATGTAGACAAGCAATCACAAAGAAAATGATTTGATCTTTTTTAGTGTTTTCTGAAAAAAAAAATTGTTAACAAAAATTAACCTTGAAAAAAGTAGTGTCCAAAATTTTACTAGAATGTGTGTATATGTGTGTGTATATATATACACACACACACACACACACTTTTTTTTAGAGAGAGGCATGGGTGAGAGAGCACATGCACACACAAGCAGCGGGGTTAGAGGGGCAGAGGGAAAGGGAGAGAGAATCCTAAGCAGTCTCCACACCAGGTACAGAGCCCATCAGGGGACTTGATTCCATGACCCTGAGATCATGACATGAGCTGAAATCAAGAGTCAGAGGCTCATCTAACTGAGCCATCCAGGCACCCCTAGAATGCATATTTTTAAAATTGTGTTTTTTTTATAAAGTACTAGATTTTTAGGGGTGAGAATAAATATTTCTGCTCTAAGACATTAACAAAGAATCAATCAATAGTTTTAGAAAAATATTTTGAAATTATATCCATATGTGGAAATTTCAGAAATTTGCCACTTACTTATGGCTCAAACTTTAAATGCATTTATCCATTATCATCTTTGAAATTATCTCAATTAAATCAGTATTTTCGCAGTTCTACATAAGAGAATTCTGTTTTTACCTCTTATTGTAGATTTTTAATGTACAAAATGAAGAGAACTGAATATTACTTGATATTGGTCTTGACTTAACCACCACCCCTCCCACCAAGTATTTGGTAACTAAATCCTATTAGTTTTCTCTCTCAAGTATCTCTGGAACCAGACATTTTTGCCTTCACATATACTGCCAGTCCTTTAAGGTCTAATCCTTCACCTGAACTTCCTAATGTCCTCCTATTAGTCTGCTTGCCTACAAAATCAGTCATCTTTCCATAATGATCTTTCTAGAACACAAGTTTCACCATGTAATTTCCTACCACCCTATTCTCTATAGGATAAACATGAGACTCTCCCTGATCTGTGTCTATCAAGCTTCGCTTGGTCTCTATGACCTAGTTATACTGAATTAGTTGCAGTTTCCCAAAGGGCATACCTGCTAATGGTTCCATTTATTCACGCACTTTCCGGAATTTGTTTGCCTCCAACAGTCATCCTCATCCCATTTCCCCTTGCAAAGAAAAAAAAAAGTACAACAACTGTATTTTTTCTTCCTCCATATAGCATTTATAGCATTCACATACTTGGGACTGAGTGGGGGCAGTGATCCCTCCACAGCTCTCATGGGTGAATCATGATTAGTCTAAGCCCACCATGGTGTTTTTCTCTTCTCCTAGGCTTCCCTCTTGCCAGAGATCACTTTTAGTATAAGCATGTGAGCCAAGGTTTCCAGTAAAGTTCTTCTCACTTTTAAAGCCAGGACAAGACTAGAATTTCCCCTTGTTCCTATTATTGGTAGATATTTTGGGAGGATGGGATACTCTAAACACTTTTAGGGGAAGAACTCAAGGACAGAAGTTAACTCTGAGAATAACATAAAAGAAAAGAAACTTGATTCCTTAATGATGTCCACAGGCCACTGCATTAACTCTGGAGGTTATCTATCTCCAATCTTGCTATAACAGATGGCAATTTTCAGATTATTTGAGTGAATTCTAGATGGGTCTTCTATTCTTTATTATTAAAAACATCCTAATTGATACAAATTCCCATAGCTTTTAAAAGGAATGTCTTTGCTAACACATAGCTCACCTTTGCTAATATTCACTTCCTCTGTGAAGATTTTCCTTAATTCCCACCCCCTTAGAATTCACCTTTTTTGTGCCATTTAAGTTTATACATACAGTTTCTACATGTACTTATCAGGTAACATTACAATATTTTGCTTGACAAATCCAAGACATCTTTTTGTGTGCTTGGCACATACTATGTTCTTACCATCTGCATATGAACAAAGCATGAGAAAATGTGTAACTGTTTCAATTAATAAATTTATTTAGGCTAATATAGTTCTAGGACTGACTTCCATATAAATGATAAGAGAATTGTTCTTATAGATGAAGATAAATGATGATTCTATGTGTTTTAAAGTGGCATTTAACCATAAAACACCAAAGCCATGGTGGGGGGGGAATCACATTTTAAGACAATATTAATAATACATCATTTTGAAATTTATTATAGTATCTTCCACTAATTAAAAAAAAACTTTGCCCTTCAAAGCTCTTCATATACATAATACATTTTGTTTCCACAATACCTTCAAAAGTAGGAAAGAGCAAGGGCACTGGGTGGCTCAGTCTATTGAGCATCTGACTCTTGATTTCAGCTCAGGTCATGATCTCAGTATGGGAGAGCAGTGTTTTCATATACATTGTTCAAGTAAGATTCCCTTAGTTATGGAGAGGATAATTCATTTACCGAAAGTATTAATCACCCTAAAACCTCCTTTCCTCAAGCATCTGAGGTTTACACCCTTTTCTCATGCCAGTCCTCTTTCTATCTCACTCTATCTAGGTACAGTGATGCATTGATAGGATGCCACCAGTGGATGAGACTCACAGCTCAACCAGAGCTGCTCAAACTGTGGTCCCTAGACCTCTGCATCACAATCACCTGACATTCCTGTTAAAGATGCTAGTTCCTGTGCTTCATCCTAGACCTTCTTAGTCACACTGATTGGGTTTGTTTAGAGCTAAAGAAACTGATTTTTAACGTGTGTGAAGTGAAGGAGACATAAGTTTTAGAACCACGATTCTGTGGCTTCATTCATACATGCTTTAACTTTTTCACAGTTGCTATCACTCTGATCCTTACTTATTTTCTCAGGCCATGACTGTTGTTGGAGGAAGGCTCACACTTGTCCCTTTTGCTGCCTGTCCACCAAGACACGCCCTTTTCCATGGGAGGTGTTCTGTGCAGTGCTGGTTCAGCAGACAATATAAATATCAGGGCTCTGGGAGGCTAAATTCACCAATCTGTATTGAAATATGCAGGGCAAGGTTGCTCTCTCACTCCCTACTTTATGTTTTGGCAGATGCTTTGATGGTTGCTATATTTCCACATATGGGTGTTATATTATGAGGATTTAGTTTACGGAATTCAATTCTCTTTACTTGACAAAAGAGAAAACTTCCTTTATCATGTTGTGGTTAAACCTATTCGCTTGGTGTACAGTAAGTATTCAGTTGTATTCATTTTTTATAGCTGCAAAAAAAAAAAAAAATACCAGAGACTTAGCAACTGAAAACAACACAAATGTATTTTATCACAGTTTTCATGGGCCAAGAGTCCAGCATAGTTTAACTGGGTCCCCTGCTCAGAGCCTCACAAGGGTGTAATCAAGCTGTCAGCCAGAGATTGCTCTCAGCTAATAAAGACTATCCTCAAGTTCCTGCTGCACAGGCCCCCTCACAATACGGCAGCTTACTTTTGCAAGGCCAACAAGAATATTTTTATGACCTCTAAACCCTCTTTAAAAGGGCACACTTGATTACGTCAAGCTCACCCAGGAAATCTCACTTTTGATTAACTTAAAGTTAACTGAATAGGGCCTTTGATTACATTTGCAAACCCCTTCACCTTTACCATAATCTAATCTAAGGTAATGTAATCAGGAGTGAAATCCATCATGTTGATAGGCTCCACTTGTACTCAAGGGTTGGGGATTACACAGGGCATGTGTACCAAGAGGCAGGAAATCTTGGAGGCCATTTTAGAATCCTAGTTACCACAGCAATAAATATTTGTTCATTTTGAATACTTTTTGCATTGGCTATTATTTTTTATTAAAATACATGTAAATATAAAAAAGGTGAAAGAAGACAAAAGTGTATGTAATGAAAATATGTCTATCTGTCACCACTGGCTTTTGGTCTCCTTCCCTGTTTGTTGGCAACAATATTTTAAAAGATTTTTATATAAGCTTCCATATTATTCTATGTGTCTATGTGCTCACATTGCTTTGTTTTATCAGTCTCCAAGATATATCATTAACAGCAAATGTGTATGTACCACCTATTTGTATGTGTACATATATACTTATATATTTATATATACTTGCAGTATTTTTCCATTGCACGGATATACCATAAGTTATTCAACTAGTCCTATAATGATAGAAATATATTTATTTTTCATTATTGTAAGTATTTTCATTATTTATGTCATTTTGCATGTGTTTGTATTTTATGGGATAAGTTCCCAGAAGTAGAATGCAAATAGGAAGTGCTCTCAATGTTCTGATAAATATGCCAATTTTTTTCAAAGATATTGTATGAAGTTCCACTCATAGTTTCCTTATATTTTTTACCAATTCCATTAAAAACTTTTTAGCTTTCTCAATCTAGTAGGTGAACAATGACACTTCATTACTGCTATAATTTGTCAGGACATGATTGAAAAGCACTTGATGCATTTAAAAGGCATTGTATTTCTTTTTTGACAAACTGCCTGTTTATGTCCTTTACTAACTTGTATTCTGTGGCATTTCTTGTCTCCTGGCAGAAAAGTAGAATACTTAAGGAAGAAGACTTACTACAGTCTGAGAAGCAGAAAGTACACTCTTCTGATACCTTCAGAGCATCACCAGGAAACTGTGATTAGGGCTTTCATCCCATGGGATGCCTGTTCTTTTCACTCCTTTCTGCTTCACCCAAACACAATGTTAGGTCATTTTCTATTCAAGGTATTTTAGGTAGGTAGCTTTAAAAATGCTTAAGCTGAGGGGCAACTGGGTGGCTCAGTCATTAAGCGTCTGCCTTCGGCTCAGGTTATGATCCCAGGGTCCTGGGATCGAGCCCCGCATCAGGCTCCCTACTCCACAGGAAGCCTGCTTCTCCCTCTCCCACTCCCCCTGCTTGTGTTCCCTCTCGCACTGTGTCTCTCTCTGTCAAATAAATAATAAAAATCTTTAAAAAAAATGCTTAAGCTGAAATAAATAATTGGCCCAGACTGAAAAGATCTGCTTTTGAACTCCAGCTGTGATGTTTGCTAGGCACAGATCCTGTATAAAACATTTAACCTATCTGAAGCTCAGTGGTCATAAGGCTTAAAGGATATAAAATATGCATGAATGAAGTAAGTTAAATAAACTATTTAAAGAAAATAAGTCTTCACTTTTTGCTCCTGGTTTATTATATGATGCTAGCATGTTCTGAAAATTCTAATTAATTTTAATATAAAAATGCAACACATAAGGTAGCATAAATAAGCATACACAAATGTCAGTCTCTTTTGTTACTACCCAGTAACAAGCCATATCACAAAAGAATGTCTTGGGAGTTTGAGGTCCACGATGCTATTACAGTGCAAGATTTTCAAGAATTTACTTTCTTAAACTATTCAAAATACTCATCAGTCTCATCAGTCTGGGTTTAAAAATGCTTATTCTGAAAGACTTCAAAATAACTAAGTACTTTTTAAAATATATGAAGATAAACAATCTTCCGGTCTATGAGATAATGACAAATAAAAGTAGGTATTCAAATGAGAGATGACACCTGAAGAGATAAGTTGGTCCAATGGACAAAAGCAAAGGAAACTGTCCTTATGAAAAGCTTGAGAAAAAGAGGATAAAATTATACTGTCATTACTCTCATGTTGTTACTAAGGGCTAAAGTAAGACAGTACCTTAAAATTTTCCTAAAATGTCTTTTCTGTAAAATATTTTATTTAAATGTATAAATTGTTACAGACAAACCACAATTGAAAAAAAATTCTATGTTAATTTGGAAGGAAACCTTTAGCAACTGAGGCTTTATATTGGAAGACTGTGTGTAGGATCATAACTATAATGGCCAGCCTGGCTTCCTGCCCCTCCAGTCCTCTGGCCTTCACATCTGGGGGCACTTGAATTCCACCTGCAGATTCAGCCCCACTTCAGGCCATTCTAAGCTGGAAAAAGAAATGAGGGCAGATTCATGCCTCAGCATCAAGGCAGGCTTTCTGCTGGCCCCTTCCACGGAGTGAGGAAATGCGCACCGAGTCATTTTCTGGGGGTTCGGTGGGGTGCAGAGGCCTTGTGAAAGGTTAATCCCTGCTAGTCCTGGATTGGAGGTTCTCAGTGATGTCAATGAGCTACTTGAGAGCCTAACTCTTCCCTCATACCTTGCTTTGCTCTTTCAGTCCAGGAATTGAGGAGAGGCTACCATAGCCCTTACTAAAAGTTAGCTTAGGAGAGGAGCTGTTTGAAACATTCCACTCAAGAGTAAAAACAGAGCGTGCGATGCTCACACATACCTTATTAAAATACATTCAGGAAATATATGGACTTTAAGAACTCCACGGGATATGTAACTTGGTCATGATTGCTCTTCCACCTGTTTTTGTTACAGTAAGGCTCTACAATAGAAGGGGATTGTATATATACTTAAAAGTAGCATAGCCTTTGGAGGAATGGCAGAGAGGAGAGGAAAGCTGAGGAGAATTTCTCTCTACTTAGCCTGGGATACCCTGCCAGAAAATGACCTCCTTAATGGCAGAAGATAAGCCAGTCTTATGCATATTTGTACTTTGAATGAATGCATGAATGAGGAAAGATGTCAACTTTATATAATAGTGTCTGAAACCTGATGTCAGGGAGAAAAAGACGGATGAGGCTAGTTGGCTGGAAAATTAAACTAAAAGATGCTTAGCAGAAAGGGCTTTAGAATTTGACATTTTCCCCCTCCACTTTATAGTTCATATTTCACATCCCTACCTTATATCTTTATACTTAAATCTCTCAGTTGCTTTCCTGCCTGATATCCTAGCCCCTTTGAGTCTCCCACCCACAGTCTTCCGAAAGATCAGATTAAATTAGACATGTAAGCCCATTCATTGACTATTTGTGTGTATTAAGCAGGTTACTTACTTATTTGAGCCTCAATTTCCTCATCTATACCATGGTAATAATCATAGCAACTTCACTGATTTTTAACAATTTCAGAAGGCCTTGCACACGGTAAGAGAAATAATTACTGTTGTTATTTTCTGTTAGTCATGGGGGCATTTTGTCTGGGCCTCTGAAACTGCTTGCTCAAGCCTTCCACCATCTGACACTTCTCTCACTTTTGTCCCATCCTCCAAGACCCTGCCTATCACTGAGGTGTGGGTCTCTCTGACAGAACATGCTTTTCTTGTTGGAATTCCTTGCACTTGGTGCTGTTGAAACCTGTCCTGACCACCTGTAGCCACCATCAGCTCCCAAGGGATCTATTAATATCCAGCACCTGGCCACTTCCAGTCTGGCTACCTCACTGCCTCAAGGTCCCATCACTGGTTTTACTCAGTGAACACATTATTGAATTTAGCCAAAACCAGTGATAAATCTAACACATATTCGAGTGAAATTCAACACAGGTACTCTATGTAAGATTTCTTCACTTCAGCCACCCTCCTATTTCTAGATAACTTATTAACACACTTTAAAGCTTCCACAATGCAAGGTTGGAAATTGCTCAAGAAATTGCCATGGCTTAACACTGCAAAAGAATTCAAAAGAAGTTTACCATTTTGATTAATATGTCTAGCATATTCTCACATTCTTGCTTTTAAATTTAATTTGGAGCTTATGCCGAGTTATGTCATAGAACTAGACTTACTCGTTTGGCAGACTCCCAAAAACTTCAAAATCCCAATTACAGACATAGTGTTTTCCAAGCCCCAAAACACACATACACATACACTGCAAGAAAAACCTATTCCAAATGGTATTTTATTCTACTCTTTAGCAGTTTTGTTATTTAATGGAGTGTAATGCTGTTATTATTATTAATGTAAGAAATACAATTGACTTTTTTTCTTATCAGCCAAGAAAAATAAAAATCTTGTTACACCCAACTCCATGTACCTGAGTCCTGGGTTTTCCTATCTCAGATAGAAATTATTTGTATTTGCTGCTAAATAGGGGAGGAGCCCCCTGAAGATATCCTTCCCAGGTCTCTAACTTGGGAGAGTCTAAGCTTTTGAGGCTGCAATGTTGGAAAAGGCCTGCAGGGGTTGAAGGCCATTTGATCTCAGAAAGGAAAGAGACTAAGCTGAACCCTGGTCGTTACTGAGATGACTGTACTTTAATTCAGCCACTCCTAAAGAAAGAATGTGGGCCCTGGAAGGTGCTTAAGAGGGACCTGAACAGGTAGTCTCTGAGGCTCCAGCTTTGGAATTTCAGCTAATGATTCTTTAGGGCAAGCCTGTGGTCAGTAAAGAGGAACACTTCAAGAGAATCTCTAAGCAACATAAAAATAATCAATTAATAGAAGGCCATGAAGAACAGTGGTGGTGATGGTAAACAGCAAAGACTGAAAACCAGACATTTTCTTCATTGTTCTACCTAAGTCAAACTAAGATTTTTATATACTAACACAGAGAGAATAAAAAGGTTGCAATCATGAGCCGATATTGGCCTTAGGAAGTAAGGTCACAAGTTTTATCTGTAAGAAATACTCACTGCTATAACTTGGCATATGAATTCATGTGTTTCATGGATCCATGTTTCCATTTATACCCTTATTCACATGTACATCCAGGAGACTCAAGGGATTATCCTAGAATTGCATTTTTCTGCCTCAGTCTGAAGCAAGACTCAGCAAAAGGCTTCTGACTGAAGTCACTCTATAGTGAGTACTTGTGAGCATAGAACACTTGTCCCTGGCAGGAAATGTAAAGAACAAGTCAGATATCAGCCATTCTGAGTCAACCAACCAATTCAACAATGTTGGTTTTATACATTCCAGATTATGGAGTCAGAGGCAAATTTGTCTGACCTGGCTACAGAGCCTTGCTGAACTGCTTCTTTCTGGCACCTCTTCCAGATGGATACAGAACACAAAGGCACATTTTGGGGTCTGTATGGAAACTTTGTGCAAAACAAAAAATTATACCACTTCTCCCACCATGTGGCTTTGATCTCATGGTAAAGTTCTAGGGCTTAGTAAGTGGCAGGCAGGCCGAATTTCAGCTACCACTTTCCCTTTGTATAGGAGATGACTGTACAATCCTGTGTGGAGCCCTGATTCCTTGTCTAACTTTCTAAAATTGACCTTCCTCAAATAGCAATCTATAAGCAATCAATAAACCTTTGTGATAATTTTTAAAATAATTGCCATCACTTACCCATAATTTCTCTGATAAAGATGCCAAAATACATATATAAACAGTGGAAAATTATTTCAATAAAAATAAGAATCACTTGCATATACTTCACAAGGCATATTATCAACAAAAGATAAATGGTTTTACTATGGGAATTTGAAAATAAAAATAGAATTGAGTACTTGGAAACAACCTTAGGAATAGAAAAGCAAATTTTGATGGAAAAGAAAATACATATTAAAAAGAAGCAGAGGGGCACCTGGGTGGCTCAGGCGTTAAGTGTCTGCCTTTGGCTCAGGTCCTGGGATCGAGCCCCGCATCCGGCTCCCTGCTCAGCGGGAAGCCTGCTTCTCCCTCTCCCACTCCCCCTGCTTGTGTTCCCTCTCTCGCTGTGTATCTCTCTGTCAAATAAATAAATAAAATCTTTAAAAAAATAAAAAGAAATAAAAAGAAGCAGAAGATTGATTGTGGGGATCTGAAGGAGGAAAATAGAGATTGGACAAAAAATGAAGGGAAAAAAGTAAATGGTACAGTGAAAAAATGCCTCATCTAATGTCTTTAAGATATCCTTGAACATAAACTAAGCTGTCTGATTATGGTCGTGAATGTGATAGAACAGTTTTTACATCTCTGAAAGGATATTACCTTTTGGTAATATAAAAGTAATAGAACACTGTTGGAATTAGGAAATATTTAAGAAGTTGACATCAGTTGTGATAAAGAAGGGAAGACTAGGGAATTATTAATCCACTTCACTCACGTAAGGGCTTGTTATCCTGAGAGCGTTGAGTATTCATCTCCCTAGAGAACTTTTAACAGAAAAGCAATATTTAATTAGAAGAAACACCTCTCTAGTTAAAAGAAGCAATAATCATGACAAAATCAAAAGAAAAACGGCAAGAGTGGGTAAAATAGTCAGAAGTTCATTATGTGCATTATCATTTACTTTTGGCTCATTATGTACATTATCATTCACAAACAACCTAAAATGTTACCGGTCTGTGACATTTGTTTCTTGCTCACATTTTGTGAGCACCACAGGTGGGCTGCACCTCTGCTGGGCTCAGCTTAAGTTTGGTTTGACTTGGCCAGGCTTGGCTGTTTGACTATACTTTGCTGGTCTTTAATCTATATATTTCTTCTGGAACCTAGGCTGAAGGAGTAGCCTGTATTTCAGATATATTATAAGGAAGGATGACAGGAGCATGCATTTAAAGCTTCTGTTTGAACATGACAGCCATAATATCTGTTCATAGTCCCTTGGCCAAAACAAGTTACGTGGCAAAGTACAAAATGAATGAGACAGAGAAATATAGTTTATGTATTAGTTTTCTATGGCTGCTGTAACAAATTACCACAAACTAGGTGGCTTAAAACAAAAATCTATTCTCTCAAAATTCTGGATGCCAGAAACCTGAAATCAGTATCCCTGGGCTAAAATAAAAATGCTGACTAGATGGCACTCCCTTGAGAGGCTCTGGGGGAAAATCTGTTCCTTGCCTCTTCCAGTTTTTGGGGGTTTTTTTGTTTGTTTTGTTTTGTTTTTAAAGATTTTATTTATTTATTTGAGAGAGAGAGAGAATGAGAGACAGAGAGCATGAGGGGGAGGAGGGTCAGAGGGAGAAGCAGACTCCCTGCAGAGCAGGAAGCCCTATGCGGGACTCAATCCTGGGACTCCAGAATCATGACCTGAGCCGAAGGCAGTCGCTTAACCAACTGAGCCACCCAGGCGCCCCCGCCTCTTCCAGTTTTTAATGGCTTCCAGCATTTCCTGACTTGTGGCCATGTAACTCCAATCTTTGCCTCAGTCTTCACATTGACTCCTCTTCTGTATGCATGCATTAAATCTCTCTCTGCCTCCCTTTTATAAGGATGTGTGACATGTAGGGCCAGTACAGATAACCAGGATAATCTCCCCATCTCAAGATCATTAATTTAATCACACTGTTAAAGACCATGTTCCCCCCCAAATAATATAACGTTAAAGGTCCCAGAGAATAGGAGTTGATATCTTTGAGAACCACTCAAGCTACTACAATTTATCTATAGAGAAGCATGGCAATAAAGAAGGAAATGAATAGCACTAAGCAAATTAAACAATCTACCATATATGCCGTATGTTAGGAAAAATTGTCTGCTTTAATAATGAGTGAATACCAGTATAGGCAACCATTTTATACTGCCGTATCTTTAACTTTAAAAACCTTTAACACAATGCAGAGCTACCCAGTTTCCTGATGTAGGAAAAGTTTGCTTAAAGGCAATGGACATTGGTCCTTTGGTGTAATTTTCAGTTCCTTAATTAGGGGATCTTGAGATTAATTTTCTAATTCTAATTTAATATAATTATAGTTACTAGCATTCAAGGCCATATATTTTTAAAGATTTTGCAGTTCCATATATTGTGCTTTGAAAAATCAAATCATCTGTCTCCGTAACAGTAAGTGCTAATGAGTGCTGGATGGTGCCAGAGTTCAGACTGCTCAGTGAGGTCTGGAAAAAGGACTGAAGGCTTCAAGAAGGAGTCATTTTGTGATCTAGAGCTCCAAAGGGTTTCAAGTTTGGAAACAGATTAACAAAAATTTTAAAATAACTTTTATGGGAGAGCTTTTATCTACATGAAGTAGTGTTTCATCTCCCTTTTTATCTTACTCAACATCTTCTAAGATTATGAAGGTCAGTTATTACCACCTTCCTTTCACAAATGAGGAAACTGAAATAAAGCAAGATAAAATTACTTTCCTAACATATTGGAAAATGTGTGGTGTAGTCAGTCTTATTTTAGGACTATCAGTCAAGTAGTTATTAAGGAATCTGCATGCCCAATATATAGAAAATAAAATGGAAGACAGGAAAGAAATGAATGTCTCAGGATACTAAGACAGACAGGATTTTTAGAAATACAGAGGTTAGCAAATGAAAGACAAGACTGCATTTTACACTCTGGGTATTATATGCAACTGATGAATCACTAAATTCTACCCCTGAAACTAATAATACAGTATATGTTAACTACATTGAATTTAAATAAAAAATTTTTAAAAAGCAGAAAATAAATTTTGTTTAAGGATTAAGTTAAAATTTCTAAGGCAATTAAAAGTCACCCAGTGAACTTGGAAGTTATATAATGTCAGAAAACTACCTGAAAAGACATTGTCTTGGTTGGTTTGAACTGTTAGCTAATGTTCTTTAGTTCTCCTTCAGCTTTGCAATTTTCTTACTGAAAAAAAAAAAAAAACTGTCAAAAGATTAATGTTGTTAACATAATACATACCAACATTTTCTGTATTGGCTCTTGAAGTACAGATGGATTACAGTATTTCTGGAGCCCATGTTTCTACCTTAGTATGTAATTCCCAAGAGGTTGAGAGAGGATGTTGTTGCTTGGCAATCATGCTCCACACAACTTGTAAATCTGCATATCGCCTTTTCTGTCTTTATGTGAATGCAGTAGAAAAATATGTACATACAACTTGTTCCATTTCACCTCCCAACCCCTGAACTATAGAAAATAACAAGTGTTATATGTAACACTTGTGGAGAGCTCATGGATGTAGTAAAGCAGAGAAACTACAAACTCAAGGGAGAGATAAACCGTGACCTAATAATTCTGGATCCTTTTGCAGTAGTAGGGGTGACAGTGAGATTAAAATTTAAAAATGAAAGGTCATAAAAATTAAGTTCAATGGGTCACTTTTATATAAAAATACTTTTCCCAAATTAACAGCTCTGTAAAACCATGAATTCCTCAAAGGCAGGAATATGACTTATTATTATATGTATTTCTATTGCCTAACATAGTGGGATTAATGAATAAAATAAAATATAAACTTATTGCTGTTCAAATTTTCCAAAAATGAATTTCAATTCTAAATATGGAAATTGCCTATATTCAAAATATAATTAAACTGGAAAGATTAATCTTTCCAATTATTTTGGTTTAAGATGTCTAATAGGACTTCCAAGTTTAGTAAAATAGTATAAATGACTTTAAATATACAATTTTAGTAATGATTTTACTTTCATGATATTTCTATTAATGAAAACTGATCCTTTCTTATAATTCAAATAGAATTGAACTGAACATTTTATTTCAATGTGGGTTAAATTCAGCCAAACAACCAGTTTGGCATATATTTCACTGAAGTTTATAGTTGCTATCTGAAAAGTGGCTTGGCATCATGGTGATAAACTTCAAACTCCATTTTGACAGTCTAAATGAGGAAGCAGATTGAGATGGTATTTTAGATAAAAAACTCCAAATATATCCACATCACTTTTGCCTGGGCTACCCAGATATTTATTATGTGGAGCTGTCTTAAATTTTATTTTCCACATCTGTTCTCGGGTAGTAAAACCCTAGAAGCATAGGCTTTTTTCAGAAACTATAAAGTGGTTATTTTTCAAGTGGTTTTTTGGTAATGCTAGATCCATCTTATTCTTCACCGTTTTTGGAAATAAAGCCAAGAAAATACTTTTGCTATAGATATGATATATAGAATCCATTTAAAGTAAGGTCAAATATTTCATATAAACATAAGAATTTAGGGATGTCAGATCTGCAACTCCATTGATTTTGTAAAATGATTATTGCTGAAATTAAAAGCCCTTTCCTATATATATATTTTTTATTTTGGAATACCTAAAATGTCACACAGTATCTGACACATATGTATCATGAATTTATATCTATATATACATTCACTTATACAATATTTGTATATTGTATTTATATTATATATTATATTCATATAATATGCATTAATATTTAGTGAATAGATTTTTTAAGTAACTAAATTTTAGATTGGGAAGTGATCTTAAAAGTTAACTTCTGGGGCACCTGGGTTGCTCAGTTGGTTAAGCATCTGACTTTTTTTGGTTTCAGCTCAGGTCATGATCTCAGGGTTGTGGGACCAGCCCCACATTGGGCTCTGGGCTTAGTAGGGAATCTGCTCGACATTCTCTTCCTCTGCTTCTGCCCCATCCACACTGCATTCCCTGCCCCCCTTCTCTCTCTGTAAAATAAACAAATAAATAAATCTTAAAAAAAATTAACTTCCATTTGGCAGAGAAATTCCCTGAAAGAGGTCATTTGATGACTGTTGAATTAGGCAGGAACCTCACTTCTTCCAAGGAATTTAATGTTATTGTTGAATAACTGAACTGTTCATCAAATATTCTGTCCTCACATAGAGTGGTTTCTCAATAAATGTATAATGAATTAACAAATTCAAACTTACTTAATTCTTAACTTTCATCCATTAACCCTAGTTCTGCCCCTATAACTACACAAAATCACCTCACCCTCCTACATAATGCTGAAGGTAGTTATTTTGGGTTTCCAAGTCACCTTTCCAGTATAAACACACCAACGAATAACCTTTCAGGGCAAAATCTATTCCATAAAGGATATTTATTACAGTCTATTTCTATTTTCTTCAAATATAAAGCATATAGTGAAACAGCTGATGTGCAAATTAAACAACCGAATATACTCTAGAGTTGTATTTCTATTAATAAAAAACAAGATTTTATTTTGTGAGTCCCATCAGACTGTTAAGATTTTCACAGTCCTTGTGGTTAAAATTATTTCTGTGGATGTAGTTGTTCTTGCTTTTGCTTGTATGTTTGTTTTTTTACTTTTTTTCCCCATTATTTACAGTTAAGCTGAGTTTTACAAATTCTGTACTTTAAAATGACAGAAATATAGCATGCTACCATCTTTGCTTCCTACCAGCCCCTATGGCAGACATTGACAATTAATTATAGCCCTACCCCCCACTTTTTTGCAAGGTCCAGATGCCAGCTCAGAATTTTCCCTCAGTTGTTTGGTGTTGACTCATATATTCATTTGTCTTCACTTCTAATCTTGATTTCAGGATGTACATTTAGATGTATTACATTTAACCATGTTAGTTCATACTGCTGTGTTGAGATATATTTGACTGCATATTCTGCCAACTAACCTATAAGTTATTATTCTTAACTCACTCTGAAAACTTGATGAAACTTTTTTTTCTCCCTGGGTTGTCCTAATCTGGTATTGGTCCATTCTTCTATTGTTTTTAAAATACGTATTTTGCAGACAATTACTTATATTTCTGTTTTTAAACAGAAAACAGACCTCATTTTGTGTCTATTAGTGGTTGGCCCTATTTTCAACTCTTTCCTCCCAAACTTTTTTTTTCTGGAAATTGCCTCCTTCCTATCCATGTGATCACAGGGATGGAGATAGGCCTACTACTTTTTGTAAAGATGGAAATGTTGGCATTAGTAAATGATCATTTCTTTCATTTTCCCTGGTAAGAATTTAGCCTATGTAAACTTATGATCCTTAAATAGTTACAAGGATTCTAACTTTGATCTTAGGTCAGCCCCATTTGTTCTATTTTTTTTTTTTTATCTTTGAAGATTATTTACCTTAACTGAGGAGTTAAGAGCCACACACACACATTCACACACACAGAAATCTCTGTAGCTGAAATAAATTTATTTGGTCTCCCTGATATTCTAGTCAATTGAAAATAAACTATTTTGGGTAAGTATTAAATATAATTATGATGGATATTAGGTATTTATAGAGTTAAATATCCTGGACAGATGAATTTTAACTACTGTTTGTGATTTACAACATGATTTTGTGGAGACAGTACATTTAGATGACAATTTGTGGTGTATAACCTGCAACTTATTTTAACATTATATCTGTTTAATGCCAATTGTTGTAGATTTATAGTATTCTATTGATAAAATTTTAAGTAAAAAATTCAAGATCTGTGTTCCTGTATGTGTATTCAGGAGATCCTGACCAAGCTTATTTCAAATTATTAAAATAATTACAATAATAATTTGGAAATCATCCATATACAGGGAGAAGAAACTGGGTCTCAAAATGATTTTTTTCTATCCTCTTCCAGTCTACCACAATGACATATTTATTAATATATTTCCTTCTATTCAGATTTTTAAGTTTTCCATTAAAATGCAAAAAAAATCACTGAAATAGTAAAACACTATTCCATTTTGTACTTCTTAACTCTTTGACTCTTCCTCTTTAATTCAAGGGATTCACTTGCTCTATCTGCTCCTGTAATATTCATGATTACTAGGGCTCTGCTTGGCCCTTTTGACATTCCACAACACTGATTTTTGAGTTTTTTCCATGCTAAATACCTGGGGTATAGAGAAAACTCATACCATTGATTATGAATCGTGAAACTGTGGCACATGTGTCCTTTTAGAGTGGGCCCTTTAAGAGACACTGTGGAAATTCTTAGAAGCAAAATGCTTGAACAAAGATTGGGATTTGAAAGTACAATAATGGCTAGGAGTCACATCCAGGGATGCTTAATATCCTTCAGTGGGTAAAAAAGAAGATCCAATACAGTAGCACAGTCAGGGCAAAATCAGTATAATCTATAGACTTGAGGCAACTTTTAACAGACTTAGGGAAAATATTATTATTAAACCAAAAAATACACGAAGTTCAGTAATCTCACTGAATTTTATTAATAAATATCATTTAGAAATATTTTATAAGATTACGTGAAAGTATTTCTGTAGTACAATGACTGTAACTCTATGTTGAATAAATGTTTACTGAAAATATATTTGTGTTTGGATTGCCTGAAATTCTTCAGGCAGTATTCTGATATTATCCCTGGAGGTATACTGTACCTACCCTATGGTACTATTTCTTTTTCTAATCCACTCCTTATTCCATTTTATCTATGAAATATAAAGTATTCAAAGTATTTTTAGGCACTAGGAATAAAATTTATGCTTGGCATGAGGCATACATAGGAACAGTCTCGACACAGGATTAGTCCAGTCTATCAAGGAATTATTGTCCTAAGGTAAGGAATTATTTTGACACCACATTTCTAAGTTAGATCCTTTTTGTGAGAATGCTGTTTATTTTATTGCCTCTTTGACAGCTGGCAATTTGTGTTGATGTGATATTCCTCTTTCAACTAAGATCATTTTTATCTTCCATGTATAAATAAATCTGGTTTTAACTTCTCATCCTTTCAACTCTGGTGTTCCCATGCCTCTAACATAGCTCTCTTAGCTATCTACACCTTTTCTATGGAATGGCTTTCTCTTACTTCTCATAAATCTAAACTTATTTTATTTTTTTTTCTAAATTTATTTTAAGTAAGTACAAACATTTGGTTACATCATTATATCTTCTAAGGTACTTGCAACCAAACATTTATTTATTTAAATACATATTTTTAATCACAAATTTCTTCCTTTTTAGTTTTGCTTTATATTTTAGTTGAGGCATCATGGCAATTGTTTTAAAATTATGTACTAAAATATATAATCATTTTTATCTGTAATTTCATTTATAATTAATAAAGAAAAGATTCTGTAATATCTGTTTTATGAGAATGGATATTGGGTCCAGTCGGATTGAAAACCACTGTCCCATAGTGTATGAAAATCTTTGAGTACAGGAGAACACATGTACAGAGCTAGCTTTATGGGCATAAGACCCATACATTCACATAGAACCCTATGCTTAGAAGGCCCCCACCCTTAATTTAACAATCTGTTGCATTGTATTAAAACTTTTAACAAATTTTGCATAAGAGCCCCACTTGCAAATTACTGCAGTGAAGAACTTGAAAAAAGTCTACAGAGAATAATGATACTACCCTCCCTTGAATGAACATATTTCTATGTTCTCTTTCTAGATAGATTATCTCATCAACTACCAACTTCAAAAATAAGATGACAGTTTTCCCAATAATAAATTCTTATTCTTGATCCATTCTTCTTTCTAGAGCTCCATATTCATGTTTTAGAGTGTCCAATGAACATATCCTCACACACCAAGTCAGCTTCTCCCTGCATATCCAAATCTCAGTGAACGGCAACATCAGAACTAATGCACCAACCTGTACTCATTATGCTTCCCTGTGCCACATCACCTCCCTTCTCTGTGAACTAATTGATTCTTATCGTATTGATTTTGGTTTCTCAACTATTTATTTGTAGGCAATGTCTTAGTTCATGCATCAACTCATCTACATTATTATATGCTCCTAATTAATCTCTTCTGATTGTTTCATAGCACTATAATTCAACCTCTAAACCACACTGCCTTTAAAAAATTTGTTTTATTTAAAACATAATTCTTATCTTTTATTTATACATTAAATTTTTAAATAGTGCTCCACATATTTCTGAATAAAATCATAACCATTTGATCATATGTTGCTTTAAGAATAGTTTCCCCCTAACTTTTCAGTCTTATTTTTAACATCTTTTCCAAAATTATGTTTTAACCAAACTGAACATCCAGAACTTCTTACAAGCCTTGTTCCTTTAGGCTTCTGTGCTGATATATAAGCTATTTTGACTGGAAGATCCCCAGTTGTCATTATTGTGCTAGCTGGATCCTCTTGAAAGCAGATGGTAAGATGAAGTTGGAAGTGCAAGGGATTTATTGGGGATAATGCCTGTGAAAGATAAATGGGATAGAGAGAAGAGAACAAAGAAAGCCTTCAGTTTGGAATGCAGGTCTGACCTCCTTCATTCAAAGAAGAGGAAGAAAGGAGGACTGGGTCCAGCACAACTATGAATAAGTCTTGGGCACCACAAAGAGGAGCTATAACATGAAGATTGCATCATGCAGAGTACTCACATGGAGCAGAAATGGTCAGGCCCTGGTATCCCTACCATGTTCTGTTATTGGCTGGGCACTGTGACTTGCCAGTAAAAACATAACCTAAGCACAAATGCTGAGGTGGATCCTGAAAGCAACTGACTGGCAAGTTCTCTTTAAAGAGGAAATGAAGAGCACATCTTCATGACTACTACAGTTCTCCAAGACAAATACTTTGTTGGAATGTGACAGGGAATAAATCAGTCAATCTATAAATTAAGAACTTCAAATTATTCTTTAAACTCAGCTTGAATTGTTGAGTTAGTAAGTCTTGAACTTTGACCTTTCTGGAAGGATTAATGTATTCCCATAGCTCCTTAAACATTTCAGTACTAAAGGACACTAATAAAATGATGTGTTGATGCTTGTCTATCCCAATCAACCATGAGCCTTGCCCCTAGCAATTTGTTTGGGTATGGTCAGAGTGGCCACATGACTAGTTAGTTGGTAGTTAATAAACCCAGGAAGAGGGGAACTTATCAGAACCTTGGCGGGAATAAGTACTGGGTATGAAAAAAGTCAAGGTCTGTGGAACAATCCTTTCAACAACGAATCTAAACAGAGGTACAGTAGATTCTGTTTTCCCAAGCTCTATTATCACATACATGTATGTAAATTCCAGAGAATTTTTTGGCAGACTGAAAATTCTTTTGAAATACATATTTACAATATCCCTTTTAATAGCCCAGAATGAAGATCATAGATAAAACAGCCTGCCTACACTCATAAAAAGATTAACTTTATGCTCTAAATATTCTATGAAGGAAGAATCAAAGGAATTTGTCATAAAATGATGTGTATACTGAGTGTTTAAATTCCCAGTCACTATTATACTAGAAGACATAATACGCTAGTAGTCAGATATTTTCACCTATAGGTAAAATCACTGTGAATGCAACAATTAAAATGTTGACTGATAACTATGTGTCATAATGTGAACTCAGTTACAAACTGGCAAAATTTTCCACAATGGAAAACAAAATCCTCTGTAAAATTCTAATCAAGTTTGTTAATTTCAATTTTTCCTCAATTTATTGTGTAGTTGCATTCTTGGTAATTTTATTATATATTAAAATTGTACAAAACTATGCTTATATATAATGGAGTTAGATTCTAGTCTTGAATAATTATAAAGTCTTTTCATCTGCACAAATTATTATAGGATTGTCAAAAGTTGCAAAGGAAATGGGACCATTTTTAATCATTTTAGTCTGCTCACATTCAGCAGGATGGCTAATATCCCTAGCAATGGTGTTGCTTAATCATTGTGAAACCATAAAATAACCCCACACATTTTCAGAATGTTCTCTGAGGTCTAACCTCCCCCCACCCCCCACTGAGAACTACTATTCTAGGGAGTGTGTATAGACACGATGCAGCTTTTTCTGCAACATAGTCACACTAGGATTTCCACTGCAACTCTAAAGTAATGATTAAGAATCACTTTTTTGGGCATCAGTGTCTTGGGAAAATGAGAAGACATTTATAACAAAAAAGATTTTAAAATGGAATAGGAGCTAAACAAATATAAGAGTGCCAGGATAGTACTGGTGGAGAGATGAAGGAAGAGTTTATACAAGACCCTAGAATTAACAGAGAGATGATAGTCCAATGGAAGAAATGGTGTAGGTTCCAGAGGATGGTGGAAGGATGGAGAGATAACTGGGTACAGTTTTGAAAGAAATTTTGCCTAATTTAAATTTTACCTAAGAGCAATGGAAGTCATCAAAAGGAATGATAAAATCAGATTTGCTTCCTGGAATCTTGATGTAACTTGGAGTGGGGACAGCAAGCTTGGACAGCGCATTTTCTGATGGCTTTAAGTGAGAGTTGTAATTCAAGTGAGAGATGTTAGTTAGTGCCCTGGATAGGGTAGGCCCTGGTTATGGAGCAGAGTAGGTAGACAGGAGAGCTGTTTGGAAGGCAGAATTTACCTGACCTGATGATTCACATGACTGGGTATGGTAAGTGAGAGAGAGAGATGAGTCTGGGATTATTCCCAGGAATTTAGCTCCTGCTTCTCGGCTAAAATATTCCACTTACAAAATTTTTCATAAGGATAGGGACAGGACATTAGTTTCAAAGGCAATAAGGACACAACTGGGAAGAAGGCATGTGGTGAGATTAAAGAATATTTAAAGCAAAAGTAGCAATTTCCCTGGGACCTACTTAGTTATCTTTACTTCTCTCTCTCTCTCTCTCCAGCTTCCTCCCCAAACTGGCCACATTAATGTCTAGAAGGACATAGTCCATGGTTGTTTTTTTTTTCTGAAAGATTTCATTTTTACATACCAAAAATGGATTTTAAAATCATGACAGAATTCACAGATGATAAGATCATATCTGTGTATTTAGTAACAATCAAGCAACAATCAAGTTATTTTGTACAAAGACCATTTAAGATTCACTAGCTTAAAAACACCAAGATTTAGATGGTACAAATAATGTATTAGATAAACAAGAGAAATCAGGAAATACTGCTCTGTAGATTATTTTATTTGCTAGAGACCAAAATTTGATTCTGCAGCACAAATTGATAACAAAAAAAGCTAAAAGCAAATTTCAAGATTTAAAAAATTCTAGTACCAGATGGGCAGTTAAAGTATCCAATAGACTGCAAATAATAATGAAATCAACTTCTTTAAAAAATTTCAAACTAAATGATCTATGATATCATATCTCTGTAATACTACAAACAGAATAATAACCTTTCCAGAAAAATTTTAAGGAGCCAAGACTAATTGGGAGAATATAAACACATGCCTTCATTTTATGTTGTAAAAAGTTCAAAGAGGATTTATAATGCAAAGAAAATGAGGAATGATCTTTGTCACTTTATCTAAAATTTATACTGATGGAAACAATCTTAGATCAATATTGTTTTGCTAGTCCTCTTAATTCCAAAGGCATTTTATCAACACTTTTATTTTAGGGCCCATTAGAGTTAGCTGATTTTATAGTTATTTTTTCATACGTCTCTGTGCCTCTCTAGATCTAAAATCCTTTGAGAACAAGGACTACATTTTATATTTCTACCCTCCAGAAGACTAGCACAGTATCATTAATAGAGTAAAAACTAAATGAAGGTACATATTAGATAAATTTGTATACTGAGGACTTTATCATGAATCAAAATAGCATTCTAATTTAACTTGACACAACCTCACAATTAGCATTTTATCTAGATGAGTTAGATCCGAGGATAAAACATCTTTGCTGAAACATTATTGGTTCTTGATCCAGATAATTAAAAATTTATGGCACAATTTCACAGGTAGAAAAAATATCAGGAAGGACTGGTAAAATGATTTTTCCTTTTGCTTTGAGATTCACGATTAAGAGATTTTCAACAGCATGCCAACAATAGCATTCTAGATTCTTATGTTCTATATTTTAGGTCCTCTGGAGACATATAATAGATTCTTTAGGTAAAGTAAAGTTTAAGTAAGTAAAAGCTTGTTTACCCAAACAATCTTTGCTTAGTAACATAAGTTTTCATATCCAATGTACCCTTGCCAGGCTGCAGACAATAAAAGGCAATAAATAGGATGAAGACATCTCTCCTTTTAAAAGTCTGTTTCCACTTTAAAACATTTATATGGAAGTCTTATGGTAAGATGTATTGGCAGTTGGTCTTTTTTATTCTTCTTCAATTTGAGAAATGAGAACAGGGATGGGAATATTTTATCTGATTTAGGAGAAAGTTGGAAAGAAGAGTATGACTGAATCCCTATATTCAATAATTTTATAGCCCAATGAGAGAGGAAAAAAATAAACACTTCAAATACTAAAAAGTACAGAACAAAGAAAAAAATGAATGAAATTTCCCAATTGAAAATTGCATCCCTCTCCCTGAAAAAAAACTATACATATAATTATATACTCTTATGCATGATTTTTATGATTTGTTTGTAGTTCTTTCAATCTCATGCATTCCTTTTCAATCAGACTAAGCTTGTCTTTGCTCTCTTCAACTACAAATTTCAGATATCAGCAGCTAAAGTTCTTATTTGTAGGTTTTTGGTATAGTTTTACATTCTTTTGGTCATGAAACAGATATGCTGTTCAATGTTACCTTTTTTACCTGAGCTACTTGGTATGTTACTACAAATGTTATCCCCACATCTATTCCCACCCCAGGTTTAAAATACCCTAACATCTGAAAGCTTTTGCTTCCATTTGTGGAATCAATCTTATCTTTAACTTGTTCTATAACTGTGTCCATGTAACTACTAGTCCTGTGTTTTAAATCACATTGGAACGGGCAGCTTGAGAGTGAAGGGTCTCTAACAATCTGTTGAGATGACCAGGTTTTACACAGACAGCTATTTACTGGCCTATTTACAAAGTCTGTAGGCACAGCAATATGAAATTTTCATCTAAATAAATTAATATGAAATGCAGGAATTATCTTTGCCATGACGTTTTGAAAAAAAAAAAGATGAATTCTTATTCAAAATATATAGATGGAAAAGCAATGACATTCACTAAATATCACAGATACTTTTTTTTTTTTAATCTAGAATACTTAGGAGAGCCCTGAAGTTTTTCTCCTAATTCCTTTTCTGATATTCTTTATTATGTATCAGAATTTTTATAAACAATAAAGCTCACTGGGACACTATCTTTATTTTCATGGTTTCTTCTATCACCTGGCTTTTGCTAAATTGTAAGCACCTTGAAATCAAGCATTATATCTTTTTATAATTTCCTAAAAACTTACTTCAATTTCATGGACCTCATGGGAGTACCATAAATATTAAAAACTATAGAAGAGTAGCTAAAATGTGGGGTCCAGTCTAATGTTAAGAGAATCTTCATACTAAATTAGGCCTTTAGAACTGTACAGTTATATTTTCATGCCACTGAGATTTTTAATAATCTGATTTCTTACTTGTACTACAAATTCTAAGTGATGCATTTCCTGTTTTCAAGAGAAACGGTATATAGAGTTGAGAACATAGAAGAATTTTGTCCTTAAAAATTGTATATAGCCATGAAGGCAAATTTCTAGAGTCTATAAACTAATAGTATTGAATTACCATGGTAAAGCTAGAATTCAAATCAATCAAAGAACAATTGTGCTGCTGAAATTCCAATTCAAACTTTGTTAGGTTCGCAAAATATGAGAGATCAAGCTTATTATTATAGTCTTTCTAACTGGTATTAAGCAATCTAGGTAGATGGTGAATACATTACATTACGTAGTTATGACTAATACATATGAAAGGAAAATTTATTCACTCTAAAGTAATTTACAAAAAATTCATTGTAAAAATAACTTTTCAACTTAAAGAATAAAATTTTACAGGTTTATTTATGAAATACAGGATAGATTAACCCCTCTTCACCCCCACCCCCACAAAGAAAGGTTTTGTTATTACCAACAAATTGAAATAGAATTCTGTAAGAGTGCAGTCTATTAATGTTATATGGTGCCAAGAACATGAAAACAAACATTTTCTTCTTTTAATTAGAATAAGAGATTTCTAAATGATAATGTATTATGAACTCTTTCTCCTTCTAAATGATAGGTCTGAGAAATGAAAGAAACGTCTGAAAAAGCTAAGATCCCTATTAATTTCCAGTCTCCTTTGGCCACAAACTCTAGGGTAAGGGAAGCTGTAGTTGTTGAGTACCTTATTTATGTGAAATAAATTTTATAATGGGAAATACAGTATTTTTATTTTTTAAAAATATGGAAATGCCCATTTTATATTGTAAGAAATGCAAAGTATAAAGAAAAGTCTACAATAGTGATCTATATTTAGTTTACTTACAGACAGAAAAAAATGGTACACAAGTATTCTTTCTTCCCTAAAATTTTTAAACCATAGCTCCAAATAAAATATAACTGTTTTTCTATTTTATGGTGTTAAAATAGCTTTTATAAATAGGGGTGCTGACACTTAACATCATAACTGAGTATAAAAATGGCTGATATAAAGAAGGCCATCATCGTTCAACCACAGGACTGAAAAGGATCTTCACAGAGCACCCAGCCCAGCATTTCCCCCAACAAGTGTTAAATGCATCCCACTGATAGGACAGGGGTGAGTTCACGTTGTTCTTTGGTATATTAGTTTGCTAAGATGCAGAAATTACCACCAAGTTGGTGGCTTAAAACAACAGAGAAGTATTCTTTCATAGTTCTGGAGGCTAGAAGACTGAAAGTGAACGTCAGCAGGGCAATACTCTCTTTCTGTAGGCACTAGGAGAGGGATCCTTCCGGCCTCTACCTAGCTTCTGGTGGTAGCCCACAATCCTTGGTGTACCTTCCTGTAGACACATTACTTCAATCTCTGCCTCCTTTGTCACATGGAATTTTTCCTGTATATCTAAGTCTGTGTCCAGATTTCTCTTTTCTTATAAGGACATTAGTCATTGAATTAAAACTCATAATCAAGAATGACCTTATTTAACTTGATTACATCTGCAAAAACCCTATTTCCAAAGCAAGTCCCATTCACAGATACTGAAGGTTCTAACTTGAACGTATATCCTTGTTTTGGTGGACAAGATAAAGATGAATGTCATTTCTCTGTATTATATTTTAGTGTACATCCATAAAATATAATTAGCTCATCAAACTATGATTTCATTGATACAATATCATTGCTCAAGATGACTAAAGGCTAGAGTTAAAGGAAATGAATGAATTTAAAGAATATCTTGAGTCAACAGTTCTGTAGGTGTTACTCAGACATTGATGCATTCACATGTGAAACTGATTGAGCTACCTTCAACCTCTCTCTGGGTAAGGTGCTACCTAGCAAGGAAAATAAGATAAGTTACTGAGCTCTTAAAAAAAAACTTCCCAAAATAGATTTTACAATTTACCTCCCATTTAGGCCATTGTGCTACAAATCTCATTGCCTGAAAGATCCTCCTTACATCTAACCCCAATGGTTCTTGCTTAAGTTAAAGAAGACTGATGGAGACATACCATGTATACGGTTAAAAACCTTTAAGTCATCCAACATTCAGGCAGATGAATTTTGGGTATACAGAACTTCTAGTAGCTTAAGAATTTAATGGAACTATGACATATGAATTGTGTGTTATCTTTTTAGAAATGTTAAGATTTAAGAAAAAAATATACATAGTTTTATTTTTTAAATATAAAAATTTGTACAAAACAGCATGTGTTATAGATTTTTAATCTTCTGACAATAAAAAGATATAACATTAAGATTGAATTTTAATCATATTCATGCTTAAAATATTTATATAAATCTTATCAAGAAAGGTTAAACATATTAATGTGATAGTACAATCTCATTTCTGAAATTCTAGAATGGAATTTTATGAATTGAATTGAGTTATATAATTAGTTCTAACTGATATTTTAGTTTTGAGGACACAGAAATATTATTTCTTATGCAATATCCATTCAAAACTTCACTACAAATATAATTTTAGTATGAACAATTCTCATTCCTTATTGTCTTTCATTCTCACATTCTCTTTTCTTTACCCTTTGCAAAAGAACAATGGTTTTAATTTTGATTACTGGATGATTATCATACCTTTGTGCCTAAAATCTTATGATACTGTTTCTTAACAATATTATATGACAATTTTGTATTTATATTGCAAAATTTGATATTTTGCAGAGCTTTGTGGCATAGAATGGAATTATTTTAAGAGTTTTAAAACTAATTTTAGAAATTTTGAAGTTTTAGAAGTTTTTACTAATATTTATATTAGAATTATTTTAAAAGCCTTCTCAGATCAAATAAATTATTTGGTAATACAATTTAAAACAACATAAATGAAGTTTAAATCAAAATTTTCCTTAACATTGTATTTCATTTTGGAAGCTCTTGGGCCCTGAGCGAAGTGCAGAGTCTGCTTGAGATTCTCTCTCTTCCTCTGCCCTTTCCCCTGCTCACATGCATGCTCTTGCTCTCAAATAATTTTTTTTTTTTTTTAGATTTTTAAAAAAATGTATTTATTTGAGAGAGAGAGAGAGGGGAGAGAAAGAGCACAACCTGGGTGGGGGGGGGGGTGTAGGCAGATGGAGAAGGAGAAGCATATGTGCACCTGAGCAGAGAACCCAACATGGAGCTTGATCCCAGGACCCTGAGATCATGACCTAAGCCAAAGGCAGACACTTAACCAACTAAGCCACCCAGGTGCCCCGATAAATAAATACATCTTAAAAAGAAAATAAAAAGCATCATACAGTATGTTTCACCATAGCTGTTTGACCCAAAAGTCTCTGTAGGTTAGAGAATCACTTTATAGACTAGAGACTCAATGGACACTGGTTTCTAAATTTCTTGCTGAAGTTCTGACAAATCCCCTCCTGATTCATTATTGCCAAAATAATGCTTTCAACATATTCTTGTTTATTAAATGAGTGTTTGATCTAATATGTCAAATAGTCTTGGCTTTGGAATCTTATAATCTGGGTTTGTTTTTCAATATGGGACACATACTGGTTGTAAAATATAAATATATATATTCATATGGACTCTGAGAAACAAACTGAGGGTTCTAGAGGGGAGGGGGGTGGGGGTATGGGTTAGCCTGGTGATGGGTATTAAGGAGGGCATGTATTGCACGGAGCACTGGGTGTTATACACAAACAATGAATCATGGAACACTACATCAAAAACTAATGATGTAATGTATAGTGATTAACATAATAAAAAAAAGAAAAAATAGAATTTCAAAATCTTCATCTCTCAAGGGATAGAATTATGTTAGACTTGCAAGTATTTGTATTAGTAAACTGAGAAAGCAAATGTGAAATGCTTAATGAGTGGCTGGCATATTAATACTACTGACTATATAGCTTAATACTACTTACTGTTTTTGTCCCTCAAATCAGAAGCTCCAGAATTTTATACTACCCAGACCTGTTTGTAGTGCTAAAAATTTCTAAACACTAAATAATTTTATGTGGATGATAACTGCTGACATATTTAAAGTTGATGAACCTTCATATTTATTAATTCATTTGAAATAATAAACTGATTAAATACGAACAGAAATACGTGCTAAAAAAACTATATTTCCAAAACAATTTTAAGAAGGCAGTCTCCTGTGATATAAATTATTTGTTGAAGTCAATGAAGAAAATCCAGCCTCACACAGATGCATATTTGGAAAAGGAAGACACCTTAAAAACCTTTTAGGTAATGGTGGATATTCTTTTCTTGATACCACAAAATAACTCCACACCAGCTTCTAAAATTTTAGTTGCAATCAGCCAAAGTTTAGTTGCCTGGCAGTAAAAAAAGAACCACTGAAATAATATCAATAAATATTTCATACTTTTTTTTTATTTTAAAGATTTTATTTATTTATTTGATATGTATGTGTATAGAGAGAGAGAGAGAGAGAGAGCACAAGCAGGGACAGAGGGAGAGGGAGAAGCAGGGAGCCTGATGCAGAGCTGGATCCCGGGACCCTGGGATCATGACCTGAGCTGAACACAGACACTTGACTGACTGAGCCACTCAGGGGCCCATCATACTTTCTTACCTTAAAATCTTCTGGCCTATTTACAGTGTTACTAGATTTCACTGGAAAACATCTGACTCACTGCAATTTGCAGATCTTCTAACTGTTGACACATTTCACTACTGTATTGGTTTGCTGGGGCTGCCATAACAAAGTATCACAGACTGGGTGGCTTAAACAACAAATTTATTTTCTCATAATTCTGGAAGCTAGAAGTCAAAGATCAAGATAAGGGCAGGAATGGTTTCTTTTGGGGGCTTCTCTCCTTGGCTTTTAGATGGCTGTCTTCTCCCTATGTCTTCACATGGTCTTTCCTCTGTGTGTCTTTGTGTTCCAATCTCCTCTTCTTATAAAAAAAAAACAAACCTTATTGGTGGCTCTTTATTTGTTAAGCAGGCAACCAAGTTTATATTTTGTTTTTGTGTCTCATAGTTACAAATCCCTAGCAAGGATTTAGACATGTTTTCAGTTCCTAGCCAGTTCCTGAAATATTTTCATTGATTAGACATGATGCGTAGTTATCAGAATTTCTCTCTTTATTGAAGCTGGCCTATTTCAATGGCTGCTTCAGAAATCCATGCTTGTGGTACTTAAAGCCCAAACTTGGAATTTTTTCCCTTCCTTCCTTCCTCCCTCTTTCTTTCTGATTCCATCCTCATTAATAAATTGTATTAATTTCATAAATATATTCACTGAAATGTTTCCTTGAATGTCAGCATGGCACAAGAGGCTTTTGATTAACAAGACTAGGATTAGATGGCTTGCTCTCTCACTAATTAAGTATCCCCTTTCAAGTTACATCTTCTCTAAGTTTTTTTAATCTTTAAATAATAAGTAATATCTGTGTTATAATTTCACTGGTAGAAAAAGTATATAAAGTACTAAGATATGATTAGCTGTTAAAATATTAGTTTAAAATTATCCTGAAATTAGAAAAGATTAAAAGTTATTTAAAAAAATACTTTCCTTGACATGAGGGAATACAACTAGTTAAGGATACAATTTATAAATATAAAACTTAATACCATTAAGGAAAATAGACAAAAATATTATATTCAGAATATATCTCTCAACTGTCTTACTATACTAATATAACATTTTAGGTTCTTTTCTTCTATCATAGCCCTTGGTTATATGGTCTCCAAGGATATCAAATTCTATATTTAAGACCACTTTTATTTCTAAGTATACCTACCCCTGCTTATTGTACCTAACTTAAAGTGCACATATACTTTCAAGTTAGATATTGTCAAGAAAAGAATATTCAAAATTATTTTAAAAACCACAGGATTCTTGAACTCCTGATAAATGAACCAGTGGTTTATGGTAATGATTATTCTAGGGAAAGTAAAAGAGAATAAACATTTTTTAGTTAGCACAATACATTAAAGTTGAATTCAGTCAAACCAAACACCCTCTAGGTATTTCTATCACAAAATAATTATTGAAGGCTTTCATCTCAAACATTCATGTTCAACTCTGGATCAAACTTTTTCATCAGTTTTTGCCTAGTCAACAATTTACTTTTTTAAACTTCTTTCTTTCCTTATTAGTATTATTTTGAGAGAAAGCACATGTGAGCAGTGGAGAGGGGAAGAGGAAGAGGGAGAAAAAAAATCCCAAGCAGGCTCCATCCTCAGCATGGAGCCTAATGTGGGGCTCAGTCTCAGGACCCTGAGGTCATGACCTGAGCTGAAATCAAGAGTCAGATGCTTAACTGACTGAGCCACCCAGGTGTCCCTATTGTTACTATTTTTTAATCCTGAAGGATATGCATAGTCCTTGCTCAGTATTAGCTTGAAGGCATTAGATAGCTCTGATAAATGAACACTTAGAAATCTGTTGAAGTATATATATATTTCTATGTATATTTCTATCTATACATATTGTATGTATATTTCTAATCAGAATAGGCTATTTCCTCCCTATAGCTACTGAAGATAAAAGAAAAAAAGGAGATAAGTGATTTACCTTGTAAAATCACTCCTCGATCTGTTTTTACTCTTTATTCCTTATTTACTTTAGACTGTATGTAGCAAGGGTAGGTGGATGGAGGTGGAGCTTGAATTTTTTGGCAACCAGAGCTTCTCATCATAAAACCCCTAGACTGAAATTTGTACCACAATGAGCCTTGTGTCCTAAGAGAACTTCTGGACATCAGTAACATTTAGCTGTCAACAACTAGTCACGTACTGCTTATTTTCTACTTCATTGTGTCACAAAAAGGCACCTTTCATTACATCAGAATTAAAATTTGTCTTTTTTCTTATTAACTAATTTGATGGGGCTGAATCATTGGCAATTTAATTTACCAAAATGATTTCTCAGCTGCTTTCTCCTTTTCGCAGAGACAAATGTGCAGCGTCCTTTAGCTGCTATCTTTAGCTAGTGCTGAAAAGAAAAAGGGCATGACTGAAACAACAATTTGAGAATGGTCAATTTTATCTTCCATGTAATTATTTTTAAAGAAAAGAAATAATTTGTATAGGAAAAACATAAATTCTTCTCAGTCTGAGATAGGAAAGTCATACATATGTGTGTGTATTTAAATATGTAATGTATAAAAGGAGGAGTGGAGTAACCAACCAATCAGTGTACCAAAAATTTACATTTTTATTAGAGGAAAGAGCAGTGGTTCATTAAAGACCTACTAAACTTGTTTTAAAATTGAACTATTAGTGTGTTTTCAATATGTTGGCATTGCCTTTTTTTCCTCAATGATATAATATTACCTTTAACTCTTCTAACCTTCTGGATTAAGAATAGAAACCAAATTAAAGTTTGCCTCCAGAAATGGGAATGGAATAGACAGTTGCAAATGTTGCTGTGTCAGTACAGAACATGCCAAAAATCGTATGAGGAAAAATAAGACTGTCTGGAGGACAGTTTTTGTCCAATGTGAAAGTGGAGGATGTTAAAAAAATAATAATCAAGAAACATCTTAATTTTTTGTAGGAAGTAGAGTGGTAAATTTTTACTTAAAATATTTCTACACACCCCTAAATTCATAAAGTGACCTTATGATATCATGGGATATACTAAAAGATTTTGCAGTAAAATGTAGATATTATAATAATAAACTGTATTCCATGAAGGACATTTTTTTAAAAACTGAGGTAAATACATGGTGCCATGTATCTACAGAAAGTTAACAGTTTTATTTATTTATTTTTAAAAGATAATATTGTTTTATAAAAAATAATATCATGTTGTTTTACCTTACCAGTTAGTCTTAATGAGTATTTTAACATAATGAAAAATATAACCACTCAAAACCACCCCCATTTTTATTCAGAGACATACATTATTATAAAGTAATATTATGAATGACAAGCTAAATGGTAGACCCAATTACTAGAGTTAGTGGATTTTCCTTTCTATTTCCAACAAAAATTGCGTGTGTGATTTGATGGAAAATTAAAGAATTGTAAACTATCAAAGTGTTTTTGGAGTATCATATATATATGAAAATTCTTTAGAATGATTTGGTGCCACTTTTTCTTTTAACATTAGGCAATTTTCTTTATTTTCCCAATTGCTGAAAAAGAATCAGAGGGGGGAATTCGGAGGGGTAGACGAACCATGAGAGACGATGGACTCTGAGAAACTAACTGAGGGTTCTAGAGGGGAGGGGGGTGGGAGGATGGGTTAGCCTGGGGATGGGTATGAAAGAGGGCACGTATTGAATGGAGCACTGGGTGTTATGCACAAACAATGAATCATGGAACACTACATCTAAAAATAATGATGTAATGTATGGTGATTAACAACATAATAAAAAATAAATAAATAAATGGCATGAAGGAAATTTTGGGGGTGATGGAAGTGTTCTAAAGCCAGAATGTGATAATGGTTGAACATCTCAATATATTTACTAAAACTCATAGAACTATGTACTTAAAATAGGTAAATTTCTGGCCTCAATAAAGTTATTTTAAAACACACACACACAAACACACACACACACAAATCAGAGAATGTGTCTAATTACTAATTCTCCATACTAAACTGGTTTCATTTGGTTTTTTTGTGTTGTACAGTCTTAGGATCCTGATGAAACTCTTTCCTTGTAGCCATTTAAGCCATCATTTGACTTATATGATGTGTACGTGTGTGTGTGTTTATGCTTTATAATACGCAATTATAGTTTCTTTCTGCAGAAGTATTTTTAGAAGTATTTTCAAAGTGTCACAATAGAATCCAATATCCATTTTCCACACTTTCTAAAAATTCTACTCACTTACAAAGTGAAAAGCTTTTCAGAAGTGCTATATTTTGTGAAGTGGTAAGAACCCAGCAACAATGTATATAAATTTTAAGATTTGTAAGTGATAAGTTAATCATGTGAGACTTTATTTTAGACGTTTAAATATTTAGAAATATCTGTATTATTGATTTAAATTTACTCTTTGTAGCTATTTTCTTAATGTAAGTATAGCCTCTTTTCATTCCTATATAATAAAAGTTGTAAGAAAAACATGTTTTAATTTAAATTGCAGTAAACTTTTTGGCAAAGTTAATGTTGAAAAAAACTTTAAACACGTCTCATAAAAGTATGTTGAACATACTCCATATTTGCTGAGTAAATGTAGCAAGTGTTATATCATGATTTTTTATAGGAATGACATTTAACTGATTAAAACAATTTTATTAAAAATTAGACAATTTATCCTCATAAAAAATTTCTAACAGATGTGGACTTACTTTTCTATTTTTATTTTTCAGTTTCGGTTCACTTGTAGATATGTGGACAAACTTGGAAGAACAATATTCAGACAGTTGCTAATGATCTCTATCTATCCATGTGATAAAAGAAAGTAGAAACATGGAAAGGTTAATAAGAACAAAGACAAA
Source organism: Mirounga angustirostris (assembly GCF_029215605.1). Classification (NCBI taxonomy): domain Eukaryota; kingdom Metazoa; phylum Chordata; class Mammalia; order Carnivora; family Phocidae; genus Mirounga; species Mirounga angustirostris. The sequence goes on along the minus strand of NW_026991720.1, from coordinate 81,299,845 downwards.
AAGTGCAACGTGCATACTGTAAACCAAATAAAAATTCTGCATTTCTAAATACTCTTTACACTATTTTTATTTTTTTTTAAAGATTTATTTATTTATTTGAGAAAGAGAGCGAGCATGAGTGGGAGGGGTAGAGGGAAAGGGAGAGAGAATCTCCAGCAGACGCTGCGTGATTGCAAAGTCCAACGTGGGGTTTGATCTCAAACCCTGAGACCATGACCTGAGCCGAAATCAAGAGTCAGATGCTTAACTGACTGAGCCAACCAGGTGCCCCTACACTATTTTTAAAATCAGATTACAGCATAATGAAACATTTAAAAGTTCAAAGCTCTATTCAATTTCTAGTGTTATTCATTGTAAAAATTAGTAATATCAATGTTTTTTTTGACATATTGGCTAATCAAAAGCCCATATTATAATTTTCCAGAGAAAATTTTACGTAAGAAGGTGTAAATGTGGCATTTTCAAAGTGCAGACCAATGTTTTCCACTATACTTTTATATACAACTCATATCTGTGATTTGATGTCATTAAGTTTTTAGAATTTACGGTGCATATTTTCAATTCCTGGCTAACTCCTCATGTTTAATTGTGATTTAGTTTTTTAATTATTAGAGAGAATGTAGGAAAAAAAAACAAAATACAGCTTATATAAATGGTGGTTGGTTTATGTAAGTTTCTCTAAGATAAGCAAAGAATTCTCAAATGTTTTTGTTTGACTTGCTTCATTCGCTCATTCTTTAATTCATTCATCAAACCTACAGCAAATATTTATTGAACAAACTATGTAGCAGTCAACTTCTGAAAAGAATTTCAATTAGAACTTGCTTTTTGTTTTCTTAAATTGATTTTTTAACTTTAATCTGTTAAGTCACTAATTTTTGACTATGCAAACTCAAGTTAATTTGTGTAGTTAAACATGATGAATCATGTAGCTTGTAGAGAAGTGATTGTCACATTTATATTTAGGGATATGATTTGATTTTTTTCTTTTTAAAAACCGATTGCTATTTTAGTGACTTTGACAACTGAGAAGAGTGCTAATCCAGTCTTTATTTAAACTTTGGTTGTTTGTTTTATCTCTTTCCTTTCTTAGACATTATACTGAATTCCATACTATACTTTTTTATGAGGCAGGATGTAATCATCATAACAAAAATGTATTAAAATTTCATTTTACAATTCCCACCCTAAATAGAACTTTTATTTGAAGTTCTCTGTGTAGAAGTCTAAAAGCAGATAAAACAAAAATCAAGCCCATGTAGAGATTACATTTCATTATTAATATGTGTGAACTTTATTATCTTGAACAGTCTAACAACCTAAGAACTCACTCATATTCTTTGTGATTTTATAGTGTCATCCAAAATTAGAAAAATAATATTTTTACTTTGGAGTCTAATTTCCTGATGATTTCTGTGTATGAAATGTCAAGGAAAGGAATATTGGAAGTTGCAACAGGTCATCCTGTCCCATAAAGAAACAGTAAACAGTTTAGGTGCAATGAGATCTTGCTAATGTAGCAGCAAATTTGGTTCAGGATGAGATCAATGTTGTAGAAGTACAGCCAAGAGCATTCTTTAACTTTTTCCTTAACTTTTCCTTTGATCATTGCACACTATAATATCAGAAGTATATAATTATATGAAAAATATTTAACACCTTACTGCTTCTGGAATTAGTGTTATCCTTTAAACCTTAACCTGAAAAAATCCTTATAATTTATTTGCTACCAATTTATTTACTTTTTGGTCTCAAATATTTGCTCTACTTAAGAAGATCACCTGTTTTATCCAAGGAGTAGTGTAACTTCTCAAAGGCACTTGGCAAAATCTCTTTATAGTTTGGTCACTAGCTCTGATTTCTTCAGGACAAGTCACAATTTGTTTAAAGTAGCCTTTAAATATAAAGAAAATGAAGAAAAGCAAAAAGGGAAGTAAAGAGAAAGAGTGAGATGAGGAGGAAAGAAATCCTAGACTTCTATTATTTGTCTACTACAATGATTTATTTTTTACTTCAAAAAGAGTTTAGCAGGTAACACAGGGTAAGTCAATCTAGTAGCATAAAAGATTAAATAAATAGTTTGAACAATAAACACTTCACAATAGGAAACAGGAAAAGCAAAGTTTAGAATCACAGTAAATCCTTTGAAATATGTAATAATTTATTATTCTCCAATCAAACCAACTTGTAAATTAGAAAAATTATTTTCCCCAAATTACTCAAAGATACGATAATTTTATCACTTTTTTCAGGAACTAAAACATATAGTTTTCATCCAGATATAAAATAATCTCCCCTTCATTTTAAAGTGGGCTTTAAAAATTATACAAATTTGGAGAACATTAGGAGAAGGAAGGGAAAAATGAAGGGGGGGAAATCGGAAGGGGAGACAAACCATGAGAGACTATGGACTCTGAGAAACAAACTGAGGGTTTTAGAGGGAAGGGGGGTTGGGGTAAGGGTCAGGCCGGTGATGGGTATTAAGTAGGGCATGTATTGCATGGAGCACTGGGTGTTATACGAAAACAATGAATCATGGAACACTACATCAAAAACTAATGATGTACTGTATGGTGACTAACATAACATAATAAAATAAAATAAATTATACAAATTTGGAAGTTTAATTATTACTACAATAATGACCAAAGATAAACATTTTAAATAATTCTCTCATTTTTCTGCCTTTGGTTTCTAGATTGTCTTTTTTTGTCTTTATATCTTGACTTTCCACACATCTTATTTGGAAAGGTGTGAATTTTTCATTGAAACATGTATGTTGCCTCATTCAGTACTGTGCTTGTTTTTCTGAACTTCTCTCATTATAGATTTAACTCTTACTATGGTTTGTTACTTAGGAATTGGTATAACTAATTCAGTGCTCAGAAAAAGTCACGGGCATGGTGCCAATTAATTAACAAAACTAATGTATCAGAGGAACTTATTACACATAAAAGCATACCTCTACTAAAGCCATTTACTCTTAAAGGTATTTCAGTAGATAAATGACAGTACCTAAAATGCTGCTTTGAATATGAATGATTAATATAAAAGAAGTGGTCCTAGCCATAATATCACAAATATGTTGAAATAGTTTATCTCAAACATTAATGTGCATATGAATCAGCTGGAGATCTTGTTAAAATGTATATGGTGGGGGGGGCGTGAGTTTCTGCATTCCTAACAAGTTTTCAGGTCATGCTGAAGCTGCTGGTTCATGAATCACATTTGAGTAGCAAGAATCTAACATATCCCTTTCTGTGGATCCATTACAAACCCATCCTAATGAAATTAATGTAAAAGTAAAACCAATCCCTTACACTTAGATCAAGCACAGCACTCAAAAGATTTCATAAATATTGTATCACTTAGCAATCATTTTTAAGATGGCAAAACAGTGACTCAGTTTAAGTGACTTGTCCAAAGCAAAAGATAATAATTAAAGAGATAAATCTGAAATCTATGTCTCCCAGATGTGAATCTTTTCCATTGCATTCAGCAGTGTCAAAATAATTTAGCTCCCTTCCAAGCAGCAAATGACTTTTCTTTTTTAGAAGGGGGTAGTAAAGGGTTATAGTCCTGTATTTACTTTGTGCAAATAGTGACTTGTGGTGTTTATTTAACGCCACTATTTCTAAGAAACCTCACTATATTCAGTGTAGTTATCTGCTATGAGCACATAAATCAAAGTTTTTCAATAGAGGTGATAAATTCATTTTTTATCCTCTTACTCTTAAGAAGACATCTTGAGCAATCAATAAAGCATTTGACATCAATTCTTTGCCCAAACACATTTATGCAAGTGAAAATTCCTAAAGATATAATTTGTGAACTTCCTCTAGAATTTATCATTTAATGAAGGGTCGATATTTTACTTCTTGAGTTTGCTATTTCCCGTCTAGACAACTACAGAATGGTAGTTTTTGGATAATTTCACTGTTCTTTCAATTCTGTTTTTGAACTTTGCAAAATGATCCATTTTCTTTTTAGCACCATGAATTTTGTAGAGTAAAACTTACTCAAATAATTACATATGTTCATGTAGGAGTCTTGTTCCTTTTTTTCCCTAGTTGTCTATCTCTAGTTCCCCTGTCCTTCCTTATCAGGATATATTGTTATAGAGTTCAATTTCTTTCCACAAATTACACTAAGTTTTTGGTAATTTTTCTATCAAGGGGGAGTCAGACTAATGTTAAATATTTGAAACAGAATATTTTTGGGGTGTATATTTTTCTCCAGTGATATAAAAACTGTCCTACCCTCTAATTCTATTACATAACATATTATGCTAAGTGTAAAAAACAAATTGTTGGTTCTCCTCTCAAATCTCTCTCTTTAAAAAGATTTAAAAGTTCAGTGAACATATATATGAAAGAACTTTGTAGAAAAAAACTAATCACGGTAACCTAAATAAATACTTCACTCTACCAAAAAGTCAGGAATGACTTGATGACATTATTAGAATCAGTAGCATGGGCCAGTAAACAGGAATTTCCTAGATCTGGGTGCTGTTAGAGCATAACGCCAGACAGAAGTTGGTTATATACATCTAAAATACTTCCTTTTAGAACTGTATAAACTTAGATATGGTAGGAAAGTGTGATGATGTTTAATTAGATGGCTGGTTTAGAATACATGAACAGCTTCTTCAAGTGGTGTATCTATCATGCCCTTTACAGAGATATTTGCAGCTCTGTTCTATTCAGTTCTACCTTAGCTACTTACTACTAAATAAAATATGTATTTCTGATATGGCTTGGTTAATAAACATTTTTTTCCTTTACAGTTAAACTTGATTTTAGGTCTACAGTTGAGAATTTAATTTCTCTTATTTAGAACTCTGCCATGTGTGGACCAATGTTTTCTCAGATCACATGATATTATAAAAGAATGTCAAAGAAAAAAAGCTTATAGGATTTTAATAAAACTTTATATAAAATGTTGGTTATAAAAATAATAAAATATTGGTTACTTTAATATAAATGTTATCTGATATAAAAATAGCACTCCATTTTAGCAAGCCTGAAAATAGATTAAAATGCGATTAAAAGTAAACTGAACATTTTTTTTTTTTTTGAATGGCAACTCTCCCATGAACTGACTGCCCCACAGTTCTATATTATGTTTGTTAAAGCAACTTCTTTGGATGGTATTATTCATGTTATCTATGGAATGCTAATTATGTTTTAAAGAGGAAACCAATTAAATGTAGTCTACACATCATTTTCTTATTTTGTGTTTTATTTTAAAAATTAATCTGTATATCATCAAGGTTTTGTTAATATTACCTATAAAAATTATTTTACTTTCTAATAACTAAACTGATTCTGAAATGCAATTAAAATAGATTTACTATTTTCTAAAACATTACTTCACAAGTCTCTAATTAAATGGGGAACATGTATATATTTGTGTTTGATTATAAGGATAAGTGTTAAGCCCAGATTTCTAGGACATAAAAAAAAAAAACAAAAAAACCCACAAAAACCAAAAAAAAAAAACCAACCCAACAAACTTAATATAGTTGGATTTCCATGGGTTAAATTCAGATCTTTGGCAATATTTCAAGATAGAATTTTAAAATAAAGAGACATATTTCTTATTTTTCAGATAGATGCATTAATATTTCCCATTTTTAAATAAATTTGATTAAGTACTGATACACATCTTATAATAAGAGAGTAATACAACAAATATTCAACAACCCTAATGGTATGAACTCTCTCTAATCAGAATAAATATTAGTCTTCTCAGAACAAAGTTCATGAGTAGACAACTTGTGGGGACTGAATTACAACCCTATCTATAATGTAAAATATGATTTCAGCATGTGATGGCTTATTCCTGAAGGAGGCTAATGTAAAATGAATATCTTCACTAATTTCTATGCATTGTAATACTCATGAACCAACTCCATGTGTATACCTGTTCATATTTCACACTTTCTCTTGGATTTACCCATCTTGTAAAGAACTTACTATATTTAGCTCAAATTTCTTCATATGCAACCTTGAAATTTTTGAAGTGATGTGATTTGGTTGCACATCGATATGTATAATAACTTTATTTTATTTTATTTTTAAAGATTTTATTTATTTATTCATGAGAGACAAAGAGAGAGACAGAGGCAGAGGGAGAAGCAGGCTCCCCGCGGAGCAGGGAGCCTGATGCGGGACTCGATCCCAGGACCCCGGGATCATGACCTGAGCCGAAGGCAGACACTTAACCGACTGAGCCACCCAGGCGTCCCTGTATAATAACTTTAAACCTCTATACTATTTCTCTTTTTCTAATACATTGTTGGTATATTTTAGAAGCGATTTAGTTGGTTCTGTATCTCTAGCTTCTAAAACATATTTTATTCTGATGAGTGGGATCATTTTATTAAGACATGTGTCTTACACTGGTGAAGACATCCATTCAATAAATATTGATGAAGGGTTGACTGTTAGGAAAAATAATGGTAAATGGGGCAGATAATGCAAATAACTAACAACACAGCACATAGCAAATAGCTATTTATGGTATAAGTATAAATTTACCAATTTATATATGGTAAAGTCCTTTACTGTGTGGTAAATGGCAAATTCACTGAACCCTGTTAACAATTCTATGAGGTTAGTACCTATTCTAGAATGTTACAGTTACTGTCATCCCTGTTCCTAAGGAGCAAACTAAGACACAGAAAGATTGATTAATTTGACCAAGGTCACATGGCTAGTGATGATGGAGCTGGACTTTGATCCCAGTTGGTGTGGTACAAGAGTTTATATTAACCATTTTGCCATGCTGACTTTCTGGCTTTAAATGGGATATTTTTTGATACCTTGGAATGTGACTTATGTCTCAAAACTCAAAATAATAGGAAATAAGACCCTTCACATTATACACATTCTAGTTACAACCAAGTTCAACTTACTAAAGTAGTGACAGTTCACCCATGTCCACAATATATAAGAGGATGCTACAAACTTGAATGAGTGACTTATTGAGGTAGTGAGTAATCAAGTTAGTCAAAGAGCTATGAAATTTCCCTTTCTTCCTCCAGTGGTCACCTCAATCAAAATGAGGAGAGCTCCAGAAGGATATCATGCTACTCACTCCACCTCTGGATGCTTTCTAAATAGCAGAACATCATTAGGCCACCTCTGGGCATACTAGGCTAGAACACATTTAGATCATTCTCGAGCAAGCTTGACATGCATCTCCATAATTTGGGGAATATTTATGTAGAAAGAATCTGGTGTGATTTTATCATCTGGGTCCACAGGGCAGGGTAAGGAGAAAGCCATGCAGTGCAAGCACCCTGAATTCTACAAATGACACCTGGCAAGGATGTAGGATTTACCTGTTGACCTAGTGAAAATGCAGAACAAATGGCCAGGCTCACACCATCTTGACAGCATCCTATGCAAGAGAGTGTTCTATCGGGGGAAAAGAACTACAGTAATGGAACTCTATGGAATGTACTTCTAGAAGGTGGGAAACTGAATAGAACCATGAAATATGGGGTATCCACAGGAGCCTTAGAAGAATCCATTAATATAATCAGTGAAAGAATTAGCATTTAGGACATGACATGCAGAGTGCTCAGATAATAACAAAACCAATCACAAAAGGTATTTCCCCATCTTTTCTCAAAATACACTGGAGCAAGTGGTGAGGAGAGAAGACAGAAAAAACAGACCACGTTTGCCCTCCCACTACCAGTGTCCAAGCCAAGTGAGGTCATAGCTGCATTGCTATGAGAAAGCTGCTCACATGGGAAAAGCTTTGCATTGTATGTGAGATTTAAGTTTTAAATTAAACTGGACTGGACTTTTTAATACCAACAGGAGTCAATTACTAAAATGAGACTTGTTTTTAACAACTGTATAGCAAAAGATTCCATCCAAGGCTGGGAAGGGAGTAACCGAATGTTTTCAGGCACTAGTTTGGAGGAAACATAAGAAGAGAGAGAGCATGCCATTTTTTATCTGTATCCTCACTTGATTCAGTCTGCTTCTTAAAGGGCTTAAAATACATGGCACCTCTCCTCCAGAAGCTCATAATCCAGTGGGGAATTATCACTATACGAGTTGTTTCAATATAATGTGAGAAGTGAAAAGCAGCACATGCATTTATTTAGGGGAGGAGTACATAACCTAGTGAGCTTATACGAGATATTAATATCCAAATTGGATCCTTAAGTATGAATCTATTAGCTATGTAAAACATGGCAGAGATACAGCGATGGACTGTAATTAGTGTCTAGACCAAGAGAGTTCTGGAAGATTTCTATGTAAGGGAAAACATGACACTCTGAGGAATTCAGTTCGATATGAATATATTCTCTGGAGGAAGATGGCACCTCAACACATTTTGCCAAGAGACGTGCGAGAAATCTAAGTGGGTAAGAAGGACCACAGCAAACAATTTTAAAGCCATGTTTTGTATTGCTTTTCGTCTCTGCAAAGGTCTTTACTAATCATGGATAGGAAAATCAATAAAAAAATCTCAGAAGCCCTTCAGCAGAGACCAGTAAGGGCTAAAAATGGAGGTAAAAATCTCAAGTGAAAAGAAACTGGGAAACAGCTAAGTAAGAAGTTCACTTACTGGATCCAGCGGAAACACCGCATCCCCACAGGCACCATCAAGGATTTGGGCCCAATTATTAGGGCCCAGATGACTCTTCCTCCTCAGTCTCTTCCCCTCGAAGGGGTCGGATGAGACGCCTCCTGCTCCCCTTCCTCTCTCTTCTCCCTGCTCGAGTCGCTCCACCCCTGAGGCGCCGTTGTCTTCGCCTGGTGAGGAGGCGGGCCTCGAGGGCTTCTCCGTGCTCAGAGTTAATCACTTCCTTTTCCAGCCGCGCGTTGTCCACGCACCTGCAGCTTGTTGTCCACGTTATCCTAGACCACGTTCTCCGTGTGCCTGTGGGCTTAGGCACCAGCTGTTCCGCTTCGTGGGCTAGCATCTGCTGGAGGCACTGGCTGAAAGGGCATCGATACCGCTGAGGCCCGCTCGTGCCTCAGGGAAGGAGATGACTGCACGCTCTGTGTCACAACAAACTGCATCTCCACAGGGTAGGTGATGCGGGTGACTTTCCTTAAGTCGTCTTGCATGTTAAAGTGACATAGTTGAAGGAGTTGGTCCCAGACGGGCGCCACCCGGGGCCGTGCACATTCACGCAAACAGCTGCTCCTGGTGAAGGGATGCAGGTCTCCCTCAGCATCAGAGCAAAGCCCAGGATGCGTTTGTCTGAGGCACGTGCGGACCTTCATCACTACCGCGGTGTGTTCCAGCCACAGCCACCCAGATCTTTCTAGAGCAAGACCGCACTCCTGAGAAGTAGCCACCTCTGCTCTTCCTTGGAGAGGCCCTGGTGCCCGGCGCGGTCCTGGCACCGACGCACTGCACGTGGTACTCGAAAATAAACGTGCGGACGTACACGCAGGCTTCCCACGCAGCGCCACGGCACTGGAGAGGTCAGCACCCCTGAACGAGCGCCGACGGACTCTGAGGTGAAAGCTGCCAGCCTGGGTCCGCTTCAGCCTTTTCAGGTGCTGCTGCTAGAAAATCTTCTGACTTGCCCGCAGTGTGGGGAAGTCGATAAAGACAGGGGACTCAGCGTGGCCTCCACAGGGCGGCCAACCAGCATGTCAGCTCGGTTGGTGTACGGCAGGATGGTGGTGCCCATTCCATCCATTTCTACCAGAAGCCCGTTGAGAGTCCGCTTCTCCTCATGGTTCTGGAAGCCGGACATGTTGGTGGGGCACTTACTGTCCAGAACGTGGATCTTGTCAGTGAACAGGATGCCAGGGTCCCCGAGTGAGTTTCCTTGAAGGGGCTCCACAGACCGGCGTTGTCGAGGCCTGGATTGACCACGGGCAGCTACCGCGGGGCCCGCCGCGTCTTCCCGCAGCCGAGGCGGAGGGGTGGTGACCGACAGCCCGCCTTTCTGAACTTGGCGCCCAACTACAGGGGGCACTAGAGCCTCATCAGCCTCTGACTTCTAGCTTGGCTTCATGCATTCCTGCTGTGTCTCTGAAGCTGACTCCTTGCCACACCTCGCTGCCCGCAATCGTGAAAGAAGACCTTTAGAGCCGATTAAAAGCACCGACTCCCCCTTCCCTTCCCGTCGCTCCAGTCAGATGGCAGATTACACAGCCAAGCCCCCTGCTGTCATCCTGGGGACGGGGAGCGTATTTCCAAAGAAGTCCAGAGGCTTTCAGAAACTGGGGTCCTGGCCTTGCCTTCCTTCCGTATTCAGTTTGTCTTCAGTCCCTGTCTGGAAGCTTCTCTTCGGATTTGTTGGTGTCTGCAGCCCGCATTCAGTGCATCCAGGCCCTGGAACACCACGGTGGGCGCCGGGGTGCGGGCAGACTTGCACCACCCGCACGCGCTGCACCCGCTCTTGGCGGACATCTCGAGGACACAGGCGGCCCAGGAAAGGTCCCCGCCGGTGCCTAACGGGTTCAGCAGGCTCACCACGATGGCAACCGGAACAAGGTAGGCAGCCGCTGGCGGTACTCATGTCCTTTCCTTTCTTTGTGCCTCGTCTCTTTGTTGTCCTCAGGAGCCCTCCCCTTGAATTTATCATTGCTCCCAGTCCTCTGCTTGGTCTTTGAGGTGTCCAGTTACTAACTACCACCTGATAGTTTCCAGAACCTGACTGGGATTCTGGACTAGGTGCTCTATCAACAACCATTCGCCGACCCCTTCTCTGAAGGGGTCGGGGTCAGTAGGCTCACTTGCACACCTTGTGGGGCCGGCCTGCAGCCTAGGGCTGTGGGGACCCACCGAGGTCTCTGGATGAAGTACAGGCTCCTCCTCTCAGCCGGAGCCTGGGCCCTGCAACCATAGGGGACCTGGGCCCTAGCTTAGGGCCTTTTAAATTTATTTTTATTATTAATTTATTTTTAAAAATTTAGATCTGACCACTTTATTTACTTTTGAAGGGGAAGATATTTTAGCTCTTCCATAATTTCCATCAGCCTTTTCCTTTACCTAAAGCACCCCCAGACATCATAAAAAGTGGTATACTTGCTATTCTAATGAATCCTCAAGGCTAACTCCCTCTCCAACCAAATAGCTGTCCCTGAGCTTGTTTCTCAGAGAAAATTTGGAGCCATTGTGTAAATATTATCAATCTTCAAATTGTATATACATATGTACTTAGAGTATACTAATAACAACTTGCATTTCATTGAATCATACTGCTTTTGTATTTTTTAAAGATTATTTCTTGGTTTCCTGTTTTGTTTTAATGGAAATACAAGTACAGTAAAAATGACTTAATAAACCTGGGGAAATGATTTAAATTAATAAAAGCCCGTAAAATGTTTACTAAGAGATGTAAACACCAGATGCTCAGCCTTCCTATTTCTACATAAAATGTTCATTAATAGCAGTAACTACTTTTGCATCTGTCCCCAAGGTTTATGAGTAACAAGCAGTGACATCATTTTGTTTAACATTGTTTGGCTCTGGGAATTTGACTCACATTGTATAAGTTTTAGGATTTTTTTTTTTTAAAGATTTTATTTATTTATTTGAGACAGAGAGAATGAGAGACAGAGAGCATGAGAGGGAGGAGGGTCAGAGGGAGAAGCAGACTCCCTGCCGAGCAGGGAGCCCGATGCGGGCCTCGATCCCGGGACTCCAGGATCATGACCTGAGCCGAAGGCAGTCGCTTAACCGACTGAGCCACCCAGGCGCCCAAGTTTGAGGATTTAACAGAAGATTTACATTGAATGAATACTCAAGGGTCTAGGTAAATCAATATCTAGGTTGAGTTGTTACTTAAATATTATTTAACAAAATTACACTTGAATCACATGGGAATATTTTGAAGGGTGGTTTGATATAGAAGGCAGCTACTGTAGTACTACTCCAATTTTATTCAAAGAATCAAGTCATATAAGGAGGGGAAATTTTCTGTATTCAGATAACCATTTCCACTAACTAGTGATAGCAATGAACCTTCTTTCCTAGGCGGGGTAATGGGTTTGGGGAAGGCAGTTCTTTTGTTGCTGTATAAGAAAATTAAACTCTCAGGGCTATATGTGTGTGTTGACCACATTTATAAATTCCATGTAAAGGATTGGACCATTGCATTTTATTCATAGGTAAAAAGAGAAGGTAAATTTTTCTACAGAGTATGTATGTTTTATCCCAAGTTATATTTTCAAAATATGTACAGATTTTTAAAATGCTAACTATAATCAGGTCATTATATAATCACTAACAATTTTAGTTTTTTAAAATATAATTATCTCTTTGAGGGTTACAATATTAACATTTTTCATTTTAGCTGTCACATAATGGGGAAATTTCTGAACAGGACATGTTTTTCTCTTGGAATACTCTAGGAATGATCTACTGGTTCCTTTTCCTAGGTGTTCTTTTGTAAACACTGATTAGAATCCCCAGAAAGACAAGTATGGGAAGTTTCTACTGTGATATATTTACCTACTGAAAAAAGAAGGATGATTATCCTAGTTATGTTTAAATATAAATTATCACTGATAAGAAAGCATTTTGTAATTCCAAATTATTTGAAAAAAATGTTTAGATAAATTTATAAAAATTTTTGAAAACACAGTCCCCAGAATAACATGCATGAAATTTTCAGTAAATCAACTAATTATTATATCATAAACACATTAACAGTCTGTACCCAATAACTACCCCTGTGGTGAATATTGTATATAATAAAAAACAGGAATACTGTGGAACATTGATTTTTAATTTCCCCAAAATCTAAGAATAAATATTGTTATTATTTCTTTGTGATATTATCTTTAATAGGTTAGAGTTCAAAAAAGTTCATCTCTGGCTGCAGGCATCAGATAAAATTGTATATAAATAGTAAGATTAAATACATATAGTATACAGTCTTCCTACTTTTAAGATATTCTTAAATTTCTAAATTGTCAATTCTGCTTAGTTGTAGTTTATTTTTTAAACAGACATTTTAGGTATAATATTTGTCATCTCATATGCTTTTATTTATTTTTAAATTAAATTTTTTTTATGACAAAGGGCTGGGTACACCCATTGCATTATGACTTTCCTTTTCTTTTTTTATTTTAATTTTTAAAATGTGAGTGTAGTTGACACACATGTTCTGTTAGTTTCAGGTGTACAACATAATGATTCAGCTTCTCTATACCTATGCTATTATGCTCACCACAAGTATAGCTACCAGCTGTACAATGCTATTACGTACAATGCTACTACAATATCCTTGGCTATATTCCCTGTGTTGTGCCTTTTACTCTAGTGATTTATTCATTCCATAACTGGAAGGCTGTATCTCTCACGCCCCTTCACCCATTTTGCCCATTCCCCTCACCTTCCTACCCTCTGGCAACATCGGTTTGTTCTCTGTACTTACAGGCCTGATTCTGCTTTTTGTTTGTTTATTCATTTGTTTTGTTTTTTAGACTCCATATATGAGTGAAATCACATGGTATTTGTCTTTCTCAGTCTGAGTTATTTAATATACTCTAGGGCCATCCATGGTGTCACAAATGATGCAATCACATCCTTTTATGGCTGCATAATATTCCTCTGTGTGTGTCAGTGTGTGTGTGTGTGTGTGTGTACCACATCTTTCTTAATCAGTCATTTATTAATGGACACTTAGGTTGCTTCCATATCTTGACTTTTGTAAATAAGGCTGCAATAAACATAGTGATAGCATCTATCTTTTTGAATTAGTGTTTTTGTTTTCTTTAGGCAGATATTCAGTAGTGGAATTATTAGGTCATATGGTATTTCTATTTTTAATTTTTTGAGGAACCTCCATACTGTTTTCTATAGTGGCTGTATCATGTACATTCCTACTAACATTGTATGAGGGTTCCTTTTTCTCCACAACCTTGCCAACACTTTTTTTTTTTTTTTTATTTTAGCCATTCTGACAGATGTAAGCTGATAGCTCACTGTGGTTTTGGTTTGCATTTGCCTGATGATTAGTGATGTTGAGCATCTTTTCATATGTCTGTTGACCATCTGTATGTCTTCTTTGAAAAAATGTCTACTCAGGTCCTCTACCCATTTTTTTAATCGGATTTTTTTTTTTCTGGTGTTGTGTGAGTTCTTTATATATTTTGGGTATTAACCCCTTATTGGATATAACATTTGCAAATATCCTTTAAAACATAATATATTCTGCAATATATATTCATGCTTAGAAAAAGGCAAAGTTTAGTTTTATTCCAAATTTGCAAGAAACCTGAAAATTTACCTCTGAATGCAAGGCTAACCTTGCTATGAACTGATTCAAAGTCAAGACATCTGTTTTCTGTCAAGTTCTTAAGTACTGCCTGCATTATTAGCTTTTTTTGTTTGTGTGTTTTTATTTTTTATTTTTTTCTGGGTCTATTGTATAAATAACAAAAACTGTAAATATGTAAGGTGTACAATATGATGTTTTAATATACATATACTTTGTGAAATGATTACCATAATCAAGCTAATTAACATATCTATCACCTCACGTACTTGCCATTTAAACTCGGAATAATGCCTTAAAAAACATACTAGTGATAGCACAAGATAGAGTGGTAGAATGGCAAGAAGAACAAAGAGGAAGAGGAAAAGAGAACAAGGAGGAGAAACTTAAAAGTGCTTCTTTTTTCTTTTTTCTCAGAGCTGGGTCTAGATGATTTAACATATATGTATATTCCAAAATGATTGCCATAATAAGGTTAGTTAACACATTCCTCACCTCATGGTTACCTTTTTTTTTTTTGTAATGAGAATTTTGAAGAACTAGTACTCTCTTAATAACTTTCAAATGTATAATCCAGTATTGTTGATTACAGTCACCAAGTTGTACATTAGGTCCCCAGAATTTATTCATCTTATAACTGAAAATTTGTACCCTGTGGCCACCTTCATCTATTCCCCTCACTGCTACCCTTGGCAACCACCAATCTCTGTTTTTATGAGTTCAGGTTTTTTAGATTCCACATATAAGTGAGGCCATAAGGTATTTGTCATTCTGTGACTTATTTCAGTTAGCATAATGCCCTCAAGTTTCATCCTTGTTGTAAATGGCAACACGTCCTTTTTTCTCATGGCTGAATAATATTCCTTTGTATATATGTATATACCGCTTTTTCTTTATCCATTTATCTGTCAATGGACGTTTAAGGTTGTTTCAATGTCTTGACTATTGTAAATAATGCTGTAATTAACATGGGAGTATACCTATCTCTTTGAAATGGTGATTTCATTTTCTTTGGATATTTACCCAGAAAGTGGAATTGCTGGATCATATGGTAGTTCTCCTTTTAATTTTTGGAGGAACTCCATACTGTTTTCCATAGTGACTGCAGCAATTTACATTCCCACCAACAATGCATAAAGTTTTCCTTTCTTTACACTTTACATACAGACTTCTGACCTTAAATTTCTAGTATCTTGTTGTATCTCCACTTATTTGTGTATAATGGTTTTATACCCCTCCTTAATATCCTATTTTTGGCCTCTTTTTAAATTTAATTTTTCCAAATTTATATTTCTTTTATAATCTTTTTATTTATTGCTATTTATTTCCCTCATGTCATAGTTCAGGTTTTTACGTCTCTCATTTGGAATTAATGCAGTTTTTCTCCCAGATTATTAAGCATACATTTTGTGGTTTCAGTGTTTTGTTTTGTTTTTTTAAGATTTTATTTATTTATTTGAGAGAGAGAGAATGAGAGAGAGCACATAAGAGGGGGGAGGGTCAGAGGGAGAAGCAGACTCCCTGCTGAGCAGGGAGCCGGATGTGGGACTCGATCCAGGGACTCCAGGATCATGACCTGAGCCGAAGGCAGTCACTTAACCAACTGAGCCACCCAGGCGCCCGTGGTTTCGGTGTTTTTTTTCAACACAAATGTTAGAGTAAATATAAAAATCTATGTGTTCAATTTGCTCTTATTTTAGTCTCAAGGGACTTGGGGGAAGTTTTTTTTTTAATTAAAAAAAGCCATAATTTTTATAATCAAATGTGACATTTTTAATTGATGAAAAGTCTAAAATGAGCAATTGTTGAAGTGAGTTCACTCTGTGCCTGTTTTACTAAAAGAAATGCATTATTAACTTTTAAAATTTGCTTATATAGGAACAACCTTAAGCAGAAATAGGACTATCATAAATTTACAATATTGATGTATATCATGAATATCTGACTAGTTTCTAACATATATTTTCTGGATTAATTTTAGGACAACCTGAGATTGTTTAAAAAATTTTTACATGTAATAAAAAGCAGATCAAATAACTTTTCTTATTTTACTTGTAAATTATAACTTGATTTCTTTTTCATGTGAATTTAGTATCTTTTTTTTAAATTTTTTTTTTAAAAGGTTTTATTTATTTGACAGAGACACAGCGAGAGGGAACACAAGCAGGGGGAGAGGGAGAGGGAGAGGGAGAAGCAGGCTTCCCGTGGAGCAGGGAGCCCAATGTGGGGCTCAATCCCAGGACTCCGGGATCATTATCTGAGCCGAAGGCAGATGCTTAATGACTGAGCCACCCAGGCGCCCCTGAATATAGTAGTATCTTAATTCATTACTTCAATTTCTGATTTCCTCTCCATGTCAATGAGAAAGAACCATGCTCCAATAAGTCAGTAATACACCCAAGTTTAGCAGAGGTATATATCTCTAGCAACTATGTGTGACATATGCCAAATAATTTGGCAAGTGTGGCTACTGGGCCTTACAGTATAGATCTGGGAAGTTCATTTCTTTTGGATGACAAAAGAGTCAAACTGAAAAGAGGGGATGTGGAAGAAGATGAGGATGAATTTAGAACATCACTATGTGACAACATGGATTGAGCATCTACTCTGTGTAGAGGACTCCATAGATGTTGTGAAGGAGGGGTCACCCACACAATAAGATATTGCTTTTCCCATCCTGAGAGTGAGCTAGAGCTACAGTAGAATGAGGAGCAACAGTAAAAGGGAAAGACCATCAACAACATAAATTATACTTTTCTTAAGTGCCCGATGTTTTTCAGATGCAATTTTGATTATTAGAGCAAGGGCCTTTTAAGTTTTGTAAGGAAAACAAATCTAAATTTTGACTGTCTCATTGTAGCATGCTTTGCACCATTCTGTATTTCCAGACCCCTGTGATTTCAGAGACCTTAGAAGCAAATGTCGCAGTTATTTTGTTCTCATTCACATAAACTATGTTAACCACACAGCAATGCATATTTATACTAGTCTGTTTCCTGCCACACAAGTCTGCTCTGTTCTCTTTCCTCTACCCCCACTGCTGACATACAGATGCACATGGGCACACACACAGGCACATACACTAAAGAAAGATTTATGTTTCTGTTTGATGACTAGCTATTAAATAGAGTTTTTGGCTATGTGAAGATCACTAAAACATACACCGGTAGACACATTTATATAAAGAGAAGCAACATCAAGTATAGGAAATTAATGCTAGAAACCAGCTATCAAATAGGATTAGCTTAGCTTCACTGGAGATTTTTCCTTCAGATATTAAACTTTCTTTCCTCCTGTGAAGATTATTATTTTGTATCCCACACATCCAGAGCTAACTGAACAAAATGACCTTCTTGTCTAGACATTGCCTAATAGACCATGGGGAAGGGGGAGGGAGGACGGGGAAGGTTTGCAGCAGAAGAAGTATCTGGGCAATCAGTTAAATGTGTCTGCATGATGAAATATTTTCAGAATAAAAGTATTGATTGGACTCCACATGTACTTTCTGTGGAGGAGGATTGACAGAGTATATTCAATATAGAGCACATGGGACTTTAAAAACTTTATTTATGAAAATAACATATTTCTAATTTTAGAGAGACTTGAGTAATTTAGGCATAATTAAAAAAGCAGTAGGAATGTAAGATAGTGGATTTCCAGAAAACAAAAAAAGAAAGTGATACTTTATTTTGCTATTACATATCCAACCTAAGTAGAACAAAATAGAATTTGCAGAGGATGCAGAGATTCACCAAAACTAACTCCATTTTCTTATAAATGTTGTTCCAAAAATCTTAATGTGATTAAAAAGATTTTGAGAATGCAGGACTTGTATGTATCTCATTGGATTTTAAATTCCTGTGAAAAGCCCCTTTGTTCTCCACTCCTAGAGTGCCCCAGCCCTTTTCAACCATAACATAAACTACAACTACTTTCATATTCTATGCATTTTCCAATGCTTTTTTGTCATTTATATGACAGATAAGTATAGAATAGTGCATGGATAGACACAGCGTCACACCTCTGATTTCAACACAGAATTGTGTACTAGATGAAGAGGAGGAATTTTGTTGTGGAAAACTGGTAAAAAGTGAGGTATAGTAGAGTGAAAAACAGAGAACTAATGTCCAAAATATATAGTAAAGTGCAGATATAACCTAAAAGGAGAGGGAAAGATGACTGAGACAATAAATAATGTGTGGGGGTAGGAGAATTTGGAGAGTGGATGAAGAATTAATTGGGAGGTGATGGCAGTTGTTTCCCTCTTTCCCAGTGTGTGTGTGTGGGGTGTGTGTGTGTGTGTGTGTGTGTCTGTGCACGTGCATGTAAGAAAGAGAAAATAGACTTTTAAGAAATTGTGCTATATATACTAAGTATTATCCCCATTTGGCATTTTCAAGAAAATTCATAAAGGTGATGTTGGCTACATCTGTAAATACTATATTTGGATCTTCTAAAAGATATTTTTAAAAGATAAAATCATCATTCTCAACAAATATTAAATGAACATGCATGTGCCAAATATTTTACTTATTAATTGATAAGGGATACATTAAGACGCTATGACTGGTTCAAAGGAGACTTCAAAGTACCCCACTTACATAGGTAGATCAGGAATGCCAAAATGAATTTCTAAGTAGATGCAAAATTGGCTTTTTTTCATAAGAAGGAAGGGAAATCAATGGTCCCTTAATTAGAAAGAATTAATTAGCATGTGGAAGATAATAATGTGCAATGATATGAATTAATGGAGACAATCTAGAGTGGCAAGTTAGTCAGGACATCCACTAATCATTTTTGCCTGTTTCAAAGTCTTTCATGATTTTTCCTGGCTATACGCATCAGGTTCATAATAGTTTTAAAATTAGAATGTAGAAACCATGTTTTAAAGATGCCATATACTTACATATTGAGGAGAAAATAAGAGCAAAGCCCAAATGTTATTGATTCAACTCCCTTTTTAAATTTTACAATGGTTGTGTAGTATAATAACTCCTCAGATTCTGTGAGTTATCTAACTTTCCATCTAAATAAATGCTTTAATTATTATACTGAAAACTCATATTGGTAAATATTCCACTGCCCATTCTTACCACATAAGCATTCTCTTCATCTTCCCAAAGATTAAGTGAAATATCATGCTGGTGATCCGTCATCTGTTGTTCTTGTCCCATAAGAATGGAGATAGAAGTGAGAAAAACAAAATCCTCATAAAGTAAAAATAGAGAACATCAATTATAGGGATTTAGAGTTAATTTGTTTAAAGTGAAATTCTCAATCCCATGTCCTCAGTGACAGTGTATTAGAAAAAACACATTAATTTGCTTATTGATAGGGTATTGAGTGTTAAATGCAAAATAAAAATATGAGTAATCTTAGCACTTGGATGACCATCAAGTTAAAACTACACAGTTGCTTTTCCTCTTTTCTAAGAGGCCCTTTTATAAAGTGGAACTAATCATTAATTTGAAAGTTACACATGATCGTTAAAAGTGTTTTATGAATTCACAAGTATAATACCATAAATATATTTGTGGTGCTATGCTAGTATCTACTGACTTTCAATTTTGATGTAAGGGACTTACAATTTAAAATAATACAACATTTTATTGAAGATAAAGGGTGACTATACCTAAGAAAATTAAAAGACAAAATATTTTAACATTGTTTGATTCAAAACTGAGCATTATCTTTTAACATAAAAACCAGTATAAACACATACCACACCACATCATGAGAATGGGTTACCAAACTGTTTCTGGCTTGCTTCATCTCTGTTAATAACACTTTCAGTTCAAGTATGATGTATATCCCTGTTAAAGTGATGTAAACGTAGGAAGTTTAGTCTGAGAGTTATTTGCGTAATTTTTCTTGTTTTCTATTTTGGTGGTACCTAGAAAATTAGTCACTTCAAAATAGTTTTGTGTCATTTCCTATGTGATTTACTGCATGTAGATATTAAGCTTTAGCTCAGGGTTTGTACCAAATAAATCACTGAGAGTCAATAGGAACACGTATCCGGAAAATGATTTAGTACATTTAACAAAAACAAAAAAATAATTTGAAGTGTTAATTTTAATTAGGTTTCTGGATAAGACTTAAATTATTTAACATTCTTACTTCAAATTAGCCATGGAGAACATAAATTTTATGACTTGTTAAGAACAAATTAGTATGATTTTCCCAGCAAACACCAAGCATAGTAAGATTATATGGGAAACAAATTTAGTAGCCTGTTAACATCAAAATACAATACTGAAGGTTTTTATACTTAGTCCTACAATGAGGGGTAAAAAAGCAATAAAATGGTACTAGTAATAAAATAGCTGCTGCTAAACATCAAATTTAGGCTCAAAGAAACATGCAAGCTTATTAACCATTATTAAAGTTATTACTAGACCTACAGTGTGATTAAGTTTGTAGTTTAAACCCTTTATTTTATTTTATTTTCTTATTATTATGTTATGTTAATCACCATATATTACATCATTAGTTTTTGAGGTAGTGTTTCATGATTCATTGTTTGCATATAGCACCCAGTGCTCCAAGCAGAATGTGCCCTCCTCAATACCCACCACCAGGCCAACCCATCCTCCCACCCCCTCCCCTCTAGAACCTTCAGTTTGTTTTTCAGAGTCCATCGTCTCTGATGGTTCATCTCTCCCTCCGATTTTCCCCCCTTCATTCTTCCCCTCCTGCTAAATTCGTTTTTTTTTTGTTTTGTTTTGTTTTTTTTTACATATAATGTATTATTTGTTTCAGAGGTACAGGTCTGTGATTCAACAGTCTTGCACAGTTCACAGTGCTCACCATAGCACATACCCTCCCCAATGTCTATCACCCAGCCACCCTATCCCTCCCACCCCCAACCACTCCAGCAACCCTCAGTTTGTTCCCTGAGATTAAGAATTCCTCGTATCAGTGAGGTCATATGATACATGTCTTTCTCTGACGGACTTATTTTGCTCAGCATAACACCCTCCAGTTCCATCCACGTCGTTGCAGAGGGCAAGAGCTCATTCCTTTTGATGGCTGCATGATATTCCATTGTATACCACATCTTCTTTATCCATTCATCTGTCGATGGACATCTTGGCTCTTTCCACAATTTGGCTATTGTGGACATCGCTGCTATAAACATCGGGATGCACGTACCCCTTTGGATCCCTACATTTGTATCTTTGGGGTACATACCCGGTAGGGCAATTGCTAGATCATAGGGTAGCTCTATTTTCAACTTTTTGAAGAACCTCCGTTCTGTTTTCCAGAGTGGCTGCACCAGCTTGCATTCCCACCAGCAGTGTAGGAGGGTTCCCCTTTCTCTGCATCCCCGCCAACATCTGTCATTTCCTGACTTGTTAATTTTAGCCATTCTGACGGGTGTGAGGTGATATCTCATTGAGGCTTTGATTTGGATTTCCCTGATGCCGAGTGATGCTGAGTACTTTTTCATGTGTCTGTTGGCCATTTGGATGTCTTCTTTGGAAAAATATCTGTTCATGTCTTCTGCCCATTTCTTAATTGGATCATTTGTTCTTTGGGTGTTGAGTTTAAGAAGTCTTTATATAGATTTTGGATACTAGCCCTTTATCTGATATGTCATTTGCAAATATCTTCTCCCACTCTGTCAGTTGTCTTTTGGTTTTGTTGACTGTTTCTTTTGCTTTTTATTTATCTTGATGAGGTCCCAATAGTTCATTTTTGCCCTTGCTTCCCTTGCCTTGGGCGATGTTTCTAGGAAGAAGTTGCTGCGGCTGAGGTCAAAGGGGTTGCTGCCTGTGTTCGACTTTAGGATTTTGATGGACTCCTGCCTCACATTTAGATCTTTCAACCATTTTGCGTCTATTTTTGTGTGGGGTGGAAGGAAATGGTCCAGTTTCATTCTTTTGCATGTGGCTGTCCAATTTTCCCAACACCATTTGTTGAAGAGACTGTCTTTTTTCCATTGGACATTCTTTCCTGCTTTGTCGAAGATGAGTTGACCATAGAGTTGAGGGTCCATTTCTGGGCTCTCTATTCTGTTCCATTGATCTATGTGTCTGTTTTTGTGCCAGGACCATACTGTCTTGATGATGACAGCTTTGTAATAGAGCTGGAAGTCCGGAATTGTGATGCCGCCAGCTTTGCTCTGCTTTGCTTTTTCAACTTTCCTCTGGCTATTCGGGGTCTTTTCTGGTTCCATAGAAATTTTAGGATTATTTGTTCCATTTCTTTGAAAAAAGCGGATGGTATTTTGATGGGGATTGCATTGAATGTGTAGATTGCTCTAGGTAGCATTGACATCTTCACAATATTTGTTCTTCCAATCCATGAGCATGGAACGTTTTTCCATTTCTTTGTGTCTTCCTCAATTTCTTCCATGAGTATTTTATAGTTTTCTGAGTACAGATCCTTTGCCTCCTTGGTTAGATTTATTCCTAGGTATCTATGGCTTTGGGTGCAATTGTAAATGGGATTGACTCCTTAATTTCTTTCTTCTGTCTTGTTGTTGGTGCATAGGAATGCCACTGACTTCTGTGCATTGATTTCATATCCTGCCACTTCAGTGAATTCCTGTATGAGTCTAGCAGTTTTGGGGTGGAGTCTTTTGGGTTTTCCACATAAAGTATCATATCATCTGCAAACAGTGAGGATTTGACTTCTTCTTTGCCGATTTGGATGCCTTTTATTTCTTTTTGTTGTCTGATTGCTGTAGCTAGGACTTCTAATACTATGTTGAATAGCAGTGGTGATAGTGGACATCCCTGCCATGTTCCTGACCTTAGGGGGAAAGCTCTCAGTTTTTCCCCATTGAGAACGATATTCGCTGTGCGTTTTTCATAGATGGCTTTTATGATATTAAGGTATGTCCCTCTATCCCTATACTCTGAAGAGTTTTGATCAAGAAAGGATGCTGTACTTTGTCAAATGTTTTTTCTGCATCTATTGAGAGGATCATATGGTTCTTGTTCTTTCTTTTATTAATATATTGTATCACGTTGATTGATTTGCAGATGCTGAACCAACCTTGCAGCCCAGGGTTAAATCCCACTTGGTCATGGTGGGATTTAATGTACTGTTGGATCCTATTGGCTAGTATTTTGGTGAGAATTTTTGCATCTGTGTTCATCAAGGATATTGGTCTGTAATTCTCCTTTTTGATGGGGTCTTTGTCTGGTTTTGGGATCAAGGTAATGCTGGCCTCATAAAACGAGTTTGGAAGTTTTCCTTCCATTTCTATTTTTTGGAACAGTTTCAGAAGAATAGGTATTAATTCTTCTTGAAATGTTTGGTAGAATTCCCCTGGGAAGCCATCTGGCCCTGGGCTTTTGTTTGTTGGGAGATTTTTGATGACTGCTTCAATTTCCCTAGTGGTTATAGGTCTGTTCAGGTTTTCTGTTTCTTCCTGGTTCAGTTTTGGTAGTTGATACATCTCTAGAAAAGCATCCATTTCTTCCAGATTATGTAATTTGCTGGCATAGAGTTGCTCATAATATGTTCTTATAATTGTTTGTATTTCTTTGGTGTTGGTTGTGATCTCTCCTCTTTCATTCATGATTTTGTTGATTTGGGTCCTTTCTCTTTTCTTTTTGATAAGTCTGGCCAGGGGTTTATCAATCTTGTTCATTCTTTCAAAGAACCAGCTCCTGTTTCATTGATCTGTTCTACTGTTCTTTTGGTTTCTATTTCATTGATTTCTGCTCTGATCTTTATTATTTCTCTTCTCCTGCTGGGTTTAGGCTTTATTTGCTGTTTTTTCTCTAGCTCCTTTAGGTGTAGGGTTAGATTGTGTATTGGAGACCTTTCTTGTTTCCTGAGAAAGGCTAGTATTGCTATATACTTTCCTCTTAGGACTGCCTTCGCTGCACCCCAAAGACTTTGAACAGTTGTGTTTTCATTTTCATTGGTTTCCATGAATTTTTTTAAATTCTTCTTTAATTTCTTGGTTGGCCCATTCATTCTTTAGTAGGATGCTCTTTAGCCTCCATGTATTTGAGTTCTTTCTGACTTTCCTCTTGTGATTGAGTTCCAGTTTCAAAGCATTGTGGTCTGAAAATATGCGGGGAATGATCCCAGTCTTTTGGTACCAGTTGAGACCTGATTTGTGACCTAGGATGTGATCTATTCTGGAGAATGTTCCATGGGCATTAGAGAAGAATGTGTATTCTGTTGCTTTGGGATGGAATGTCCTGAATACATCTGTGAAGTCCATTTGGTTCAGTGTGTCATTTAAAGTCTTTATTTCCTTGTTGATCTTTTGCTTAGATGATCTGTCCATTTCAGTGAGGGGGGTGTTAAAATCCCCCACTATTATTGTGCTGTTGTCGATGTGTTTCTTTGCTTTTGTTATTAATTGCCTTATATAATTGGCTGCTCCCATGTTACAGGCATAGATATTTACAATTGTTAGATCTTCTTGTTGGATAGACCCTTTAAGTAGGATATAGTGTCCTTCCTCATCTCTTATTACAGTCTTTGGTTGAAAATCTAATTTGTCTGATACAAGGATTGCCACCCCAGCTTTCTTTTGGTGTCCATTAGCATGGTAAATGGTTTTCCACCCCTTCACTTTCAATCTGGGGGTGTCTTTGGGTCTAAAATGAGTCTCTTGAAGACAGCATATCGATGGGTCTTGTTTTTTAATCCAGTCTGATAGCCTGTGTCTTTTGATTGGGGCATTTAGCCCATTTACATTCAGGGTAACTATGAAAGATATGAATTTAGGCCATTGTATTGCCTGTAAGGTGACTGTTACCGTATATTGTCTGTGTTCCTTTCTGGTCTATGTTGCTTTTAGGGTCTCTCTTTGCTTAGAGGACCCTTCCAATATTTCTTGTAGGGCTGGTTTCGTGTTTGCAAATTCCTTTAGTTTTTGTTTGTCCTGGAAGCTTTTTATCTCTTCAATTTCCTTGACAGCCTAGCTGGATATAGTATTCTTGGCTGCATATTTTTCTCATTTAGTGCTCTGAAGATATCACGCCAGTCCTTTCTGGCCTGCCAGGTCTCTGTGGATAGGTCTGTTGCCAATCTAATGTTTCTACCATTGTAGGCTACAGATCTCTTCTCCCGAGCTGCTTTCAGAATTTTCTCTTTGTCTCTGAAACTCGTAAGTTTTACTATTAGATGTCGGGGTGTTGACCTATTTGTATTGATTTTGAGAGGGGTTCTCTGTGCCTCCTGGATTTTGATGCCTGTTTCCTTCCCCAAATTAGGGAAGTTCTCTGCTATAAATTGCTCCAATATACCTTCTGCCTCTCTCTCTCTTTCTTCTTCTTCTGGGATCCCAATTATCCTAATGTTGTTTCATCTTATGGTATCACTTATCTCTCGAATTCTGCCCTCATGATCCAGTAGTTGTTTATCTCTCTTTTTCTCAGCTTCTTTATTTTCCATCATTTGGTCTTCTATATCACTAATTCTCTCTTCTGGTTCATTTATCCTAGCAGTTAGAGCCTCCATTTTTTATTGTACCTCATTAACAGCCTTTTTGATTTCAACTTGGTTATGTTTTAGTTCTTTTACTTCTCCAGAAAGGGTTTCTCTAATAACTTCCATGCTTTTTTCAAACCCAGCTAGTATCTTTAAAATCATCATTCTGAACTCTAGTTCCAACATCATACTAATGTCCATATTGATTAGGTCCCTGGCAGTTGGTACTGCCTCTTGTTCTTTTTGTTGAGGTGATTTTCTCCGTCTTCTCATTTTGTCCAGAAGAGAATAGATGAATGAGAGAACAAAATGCTAACAGGGTAACAACGTCCCCAGAAAATATGCTCTAAACAAATCAGAAAAGACATGAAACTGGGGGAAAAGAAAGGGAAAGAAAGAAAAAAGAAAATCAAAAAAAAGAAAAAGATAAAAACAAAAGAGAACAAAACAAAAAAAAACAGAATATGATCAAATCTGATCAGGCTGGTGCATAGATCAGTGCCACACACTAGATTTTGGGTGTTTTTGGTCTGTTAGAAGAAAGTGCCTCCCAAAATGTTAAAGAAAGAAAAACTTATATATGTACAAAAATAAGGGTTAATACGATGAAGGGATGGAATATGACTGTGAAGATGAAAATTATAAGATTTTATAAAAGGAACTGATAAGTTAAGAAGTTGTTTGAAAAAAGAAAGAAGAGGATTTAAAAAAAAAGAAAAAAAAAGGGAGAAAATGTGGTGAGGCAGGAGACTAGAACAAAGCCACACACCAGAGATTTAAGGTATATTTTGATCTGTTAGAAGAAACTGTATCTCAAAATTTTCAAGAGAGAATAACTTATATAACTTATATATATATATAAGTTATATATATATAAGAGAGAATAATATATATATATATATATATATATATATATATATATATATATATGCCAAAAATAAGGGTAACTACTATGAAGGGATAGAATAGGACCCTAAAAATGAAAAATAAAAATGTTTTTTAAAAAAGGGATTGACCCTTTTTGGAGGAGGAGAGTGAAAATGGCGGCCTCCCAATCTCTGCCCCAGAGGAGCTGAGAACTCAGGGCCCCACTCCCCAGTGAGCCCCCAGAGAAAAGCAATCAATCACTCCCATCTCCCGGGTCTCCGGCTGCACTCCGTGCTCACCCAAACTGTGACCGAGTGTTTCTATCTCTGGCACCCTACCCCGTGTGGAGTCTCCAAACCCAGCAGATCCCTGCGGTGTGCTCCCATGCCACTCCTCCTGGGGGAGAAAGGGTAATCTCCCCAGATCTGCCACTTGTTGGGTCCCTGCTGGAAGAGCAGTGGCCCGACTGTGCCGCGGATCACAGTTTATGGCAACCCCGAGCTGAGAGCCCACTCCTCGGCTCCGTCTCTGCAGTGAAACTCTGCCTCTGGATTTTCTTCACTATTTTATTTTAATAAAATGTTTCCAGCCACTTCTATTGCTCTAAACAGTTTTGTTTTTCTTTTTAAGATTTTATTTATTTATTTGAGAGAGAGAGAGAGAAAGATGAGCAGGGGGAGGGCAGATCCCGGAACTCTGGGATCATGTCCTAAACCAAAGGCAGACACTTATTAACCGACTGAGCCACCCAGGTACCCCATATTGTTCCAAACAGTTTTAAAAATGCTCTGTACTTTATTTGGATATAGAAAATATGTATGTATTATACCAACAAAGAAGACTTTTCTGTCTCAAAATGTATCATTTTATTTCCAGGAGATTAATGAGGCCTATGTTCAAGGAAAATATCTATAATATTGGTGAATTGAGATTATTCATATCAAATAATTCCCAACAAGACAACTACTACTGCTCCTCTGGAAGAATTTTTCCACTGATTTATCATTTTTAATCACACCAGTGTTCTACTGATTACAGATCATTCAATATAGCTTCAAGCTATTTGTTCTTAATGTGTTGTAAAAACAGGATATTCTCTCCCCTCCCTGTGGGGGATTTCAGAGCCTGAAACTGAGAGATGTCTCACAAATCTCAACTACAAGATCAGGTTTCAGGGCCTCTAAGATAAAGGACAGATTTAAGTGGATCTTAAGGTTTTAAAAAAGTAAATAAACACTTGTCTCTCTTTCGTTCTACTGTCACACAAACATAAAAAACAACAACAAACTAGGTATGGCTTGTTTTGTCCTAAGAAATAAACTCTATAGATGTGATTTATATTGAGACATATATATACATATGTACACATATGTGTATTCTTTTCTATGTAACATACAAAAAAACCTGGAGAATGAAAAACTCATAATTGCTTAATGTATAATAGAAATGGACATAAGAAAACAAGTTAGAATACCTGTGTAAATGTATCTAAATGTAAATATTTTCAACGGACAAAAATTAGCTGAAATATATTTTTCATTCATTTTCTTTAAGCTCTTTTCTAGAATGACAGCACAGGTGTCTTATAAAATTTGGGGGTTGTCAGGGTAGGTGGAATGGTGGCAGAAAGGACAACAAACAGTGGAATAATGTAAAGGTCACAGTACATTGGCCAGGCAAAAAGATCCCACTTGGGGAAAGAAAGCTGATCTAGTGCTCCTGGGAAACACACTGACATATTGATATGTCCCCAGAGTACTTTGCTATAATTATCAGAGTCATTTCGGAGCCTCCTGGGACACTTTTGCTTTATCTTCCTATGGCATGGGCACATTTATGGAATCCCCTCTTCTCTTTTATCTTTATTAAATGGAAAAATTCCAAAAGTTTTCACTCAGAACACAATAAATAGAGTGAATCTACACTTTTGGGGGATCATAGCTAGATAAAATCAAAATTCTTGATTTTTCAAAGTAAAAAAAGTGAGCAAAGGCACCAGTAGCAGATACTCTACATACGCTTTTGCAGCCACACATTTTATCTGTCCTTTTGTCTAACCAGGAATGCGGGGGTTTGAGAGATGTACATCAATTCCAAGGCTAGATAATTTTTGTCTTGAACAAATTCCCAGTTTTAATCTATGTATGTTAACACCAAGTGCTGAAAGGAGGTAATGCTTTCAACGTTTCACACAAGGTAGAAGGAGGCAGAATTACACAGCCTCTGAGTGTCTGTAACATTTTGGGTTGTTGTTAATGGAATAGAATTGAATAATTTAAGGCTCAAAACTAATTTGTCAAGCAGAAGTCCTTTTTTTCTCTTACAGATATATCATAGAACATCTCACTTTCAAGGATATCTCATAATTTAAAAGAACCATTATTCACTTTCCAGCGCATAAAAGACTACAATGAGTTCGTGTTCCAC
This sequence comes from Mirounga angustirostris, assembly GCF_029215605.1. Taxonomy (NCBI): domain Eukaryota; kingdom Metazoa; phylum Chordata; class Mammalia; order Carnivora; family Phocidae; genus Mirounga; species Mirounga angustirostris. The sequence continues at coordinate 81,270,921 of NW_026991720.1, read as the reverse complement.
ATAGGACATCAGGAAAATGTAGCAGACTAATCAGATCTCAGATGAATAGTACCAGAACAGAACAGTTTAAAATACTCTCTTCTCAAAGACTATAAATTCCACTTTTTTTCTTTTACCTTCTCATTTTGATGACCATCAGTTAACACTCCCTCCCCACCCATGTTCCACAAATACCTCCAAATGAACAAGAAACTTTCTTTTGTATCTTTGCCTTAATGATTACCTCTATCTGTACACTCTATTACATATAAAACTTGGAAGTTCATCCTGATTATTTTTTGACATCTCCTACATAATGTGTCCAATTTTTGTGGATCCTACTTCTAAAATATTTCTAGAATCCATTTTTGTCAAGCTGCTCTATCACTACCCTAGTTCAGACTCCTAACCCCTATCTTTTTTACCTATGAACAACTCAAATAGGTCCCCTACCTCAAAGAACTACCTTCAGTGTAATCCAGTAGCTCCCAAATTTTACATAGAACCAAAATTATTTAACAAGTTTGTTAAAATGCATATTCTCAGACCCTGACTTCTACCTTACCTCTTGGATTATGATTGAGTAGAGTATAGGAATCTTCAATTTTACTTAGCATATAGATGGTTCTGACACAAAAATAGACCAGAAGCAAAGAAAGTGAAAGGGATATTAACTGCCAAAAAAGCCATGAGCCTGAATTGGAAAAGTATGTGACTCTGAAAATCAAAGTAACCTATGGGTCCGCAAGCATCACTGAGCAGGAAGTGAGCTAAGAAAGTTTAGAATTGATCAAGAGGATAGCGGAAAATAAACAAGATGAACAAAAGCTCTGCCAGGAGGATCATATCCTATTTAAGGAACCTCTTGACCTCAACAGTAAGAGGCCTCCACAGTAATCTCAGAATATCTATGACCTATTGACTGTTTTTTTGACTTCCATCCTCAAGTGGGACTATTTTTGTGTGAGTGTTTTTCTGCCCCTGTTCTACTATAGCATATTGGGTGTGTATGGGAGAGATAACCTGTCCTCTTAATTCTTAGGTTTCAAGTCCAAAAGGAGCCATGCAGACTCCCAAAGAAGTGACTGCTGCTTATCAACTTGAGATTCTGGACTTTGAGCTGTATTTATTCACTGAATGTTATCTTTGGTTGTCTCCCAAGAAAATCAATTCTATTAAATACATTTCTATCCACAGATTCTTTGAGTAACTTTGAAGTCCAATTTAAGAATCACTGACATAAATAAAAGATTAGTTTAGAGAGCTCCCAAACCTCTTTTCAAGTTTTATCTTCCCTACTGGTACATATATGCCCTGTGCTCAAGCCAAGCTAAGCTGTTTATTGGGCCCTTGGGTTTTATCAGTTGCATTTATCAGAATTCATGGAAGCAAACATAAATTTTATAAAAAGAAAACCAACTTAAACAAAGAGCAAAATTATCCAGTAGATATTTGGGGTCATATATCTAACGGAAAGCTAGAGAATAAAACTTAGAATGCAGACATCAACAAGGGAACTCTAGATGGTTCACCCACAAGAACTACCATGAATCCAGTCAGCAGAAATAACTAAATTAGTACTAAAGAATCCAGAAATATGATAAAGTTTCCTGAGGAAAGACACAAAGAAAGTCACATACAATTTAAAAGAAAGGAGAGAGAGTTAAAGAAAGAGAGAAACTGAAAAATTAGCCCTCAATCAAGTTACAGAACAGATTTAGTGGGTGTGGGGAAATGGGAGCAAAAACAAGACAGGAAGTTTTGATTATACAAGCCAAGTACAAAGTTTGAGTTGTTGGATGTGGATGTGCTGATGAAGCCCAGAGTTTGGTTGTATTACTGGGTGGTCAATCTAGAATGAAGATAAGTAAAGTCAGGGTTACTGAAAAGGGTAAAATGAAGTAAACTTGAAGAGTTATAGTAATAGACAACATCAAATTGGAAATTATGAAAGTGAGTGAGCTCAGCTAAAGTTGGTTTAAAAATATATATATAAACAACTGACATAAGTTATCAACAGAGATAGAAGTAAACTGTGTAGGGTACAATGATAACACAGTGATGACTTCAAGATTGTAGACCCAAAATGTATTGCATTTGAATGAAAACAAAAGGGACACTGGAGACTGGTTCAAAGGTGGTGCTGGGAAGGAAATAGCACAGTATCTTCATTTATGCTTCAGATGAGTGGAAGAAAACCAATTAATTTTGTCCAACCCTATTATCACTCAACAGAAGAGTCTTTTCCAGAGATATGATATAATGGGTCAGGCAATAGGTATCTGGAGTAAACCCTATCATCATTATTGCAGCAATTATTGATAAAGCACATACGAAGTACTAACCTTTGTATTTTATTTTCTTACTTAAAAGTGACTTAAAAAATAAAAATCAAATTAGGTAAACAAAATAAAATATGAATGTCACCCAATCCTCTCCTTATAACCACCACCACCAAACACACAAGTAACTTCCCCAGAATCTTCATAGTTAATGATTTTGAGCATTGCTTAGATTCTATATTCTATATAGGATATATTCCACACATTCTATTTTCTACTATATTCTTTACAGCATCACCTTGTGCTTGTTTAGTTTTATCAACAGAATTATTGTCCATATATATATACTATATATATAGTAAATGCTGTACTGTCCATATATGTGTGTGTGTATATATAATAAATGCTATAGAAAATGTGAACCCATTTGTAACTCAGTAATGGAGAGAAAACAATGGTACTTTGAAGATTTCAATTAATGCTTTAAAACAAATATTCAAAAAAAATATTTTAAAAAGCCTCCATCAAATATTGATACAGGTTATCTTATGAAACAAGAATGAAAAGAAATCGTCTTTAAATTTTTAAAGTCAAGCATTTATATAAAAATTGAACATTAAGATATGTGTACTTATTTTGTTCTCATAAAATTTCTGAATATTAAACAATGTTAATAAAATTTGAAATTATACATGAGAAAATTGGAAGCTGAATAATTAATTGTATATTTTCAAAAATTTTTAGCATCTAATGCATTTTCTTGTTTTTTACACTGGCTTAAATACATCACTTGAACTGTTAAAGAAAAAATTAGTCTGACACTTGCTAAACAGTAAGGAAGACTTTACTTAAGACCATTGCTATAGGTGTCAAGATTATCTCAACAGAGGAGATAGTTCTACTTCAACTCTAAATATAATAAGGACAAATGGAGATTAATAGCTAATGAACAGATTTGGTGCAGGTATCAGTGGATGGAAATTATGAGATGACATCAAGGGAAGGGGACACTTTTGCTAAACCTACATAACAGAATTCATGGTGTAGGCAGGCCAGGATGATCAGATATTGAGGGTAGGGTATTCTCTAAACTGACTTAGCATAATTCTTACAGCAACTGGGCTAGTAAGGCTTGAGAGCAAGGCCCAAGGATGAGGCCTAGTCTTAAAAAGGCCTCAGAGGACTGCATGGAGCACTGGCTGTTATATGCAAACAATGAATCATGGAACACTACATCAAAAACCAATGATGTAATGTATGGTGATTAACATAACATAATAATAATAATAAAAAAGGACTCAGAGGAGTCTGACTAAAGTTTGGTCAAGGAGAGGGTTTTCTCAGAAATACCACATTATATTGCAGCTATAATTTTAACTGGTATCTAGTTTAAAAGCACGGGGTTTACCATCGATATGCTGTCTGCAAGAGACTCATTTTAGACCCAAAGACACCCCCAGATTGAAAGTGAAGGGGTGGAAAACCATTTACCATGCTAATGGACACCAAAAGAAAGCTGGGGTGGCAATCCTTGTATCAGACAAATTAGATTTTCAACCAAAGACTGTAATAAGAGATGAGGAAGGACACTATATCCTACTTAAAGGGTCTATCCAACAAGAAGATCTAACAATTGTAAATATCTATGCCTGTAACATGGGAGCAGCCAATTATATAAGGCAATTAATAACAAAAGCAAAGAAACACATCGACAACAGCACAATAATAGTGGGGGATTTTAACACCCCCCTCACTGAAATGGACAGATCATCTAAGCAAAAGATCAACAAGGAAATAAAGACTTTAAATGACACACTGAACCAAATGGACTTCACAGATGTATTCAGGACATTCCATCCCAAAGCAACAGAATACACATTCTTCTCTAATGCCCATGGAACATTCTCCAGAATAGATCACATCCTAGGTCACAAATCAGGTCTCAACTGGTACCAAAAGACTGGGATCATTCCCCGCATATTTTCAGACCACAATGCTTTGAAACTGGAACTCAATCACAAGAGGAAAGTCAGAAAGAACTCAAATACATGGAGGCTAAAGAGCATCCTACTAAAGAATGAATGGGCCAACCAAGAAATTAAAGAAGAATTTAAAAAAATTCATGGAAACCAATGAAAATGAAAACACAACTGTTCAAAGTCTTTGGGGTGCAGCGAAGGCAGTCCTAAGAGGAAAGTATATAGCAATACTAGCCTTTCTCAGGAAACAAGAAAGGTCTCCAATACACAATCTAACCCTACACCTAAAGGAGCTAGAGAAAAAACAGCAAATAAAGCCTAAACCCAGCAGGAGAAGAGAAATAATAAAGATCAGAGCAGAAATCAATGAAATAGAAACCAAAAGAACAGTAGAACAGATCAATGAAACAGGAGCTGGTTCTTTGAAAGAATGAACAAGATTGATAAACCCCTGGCCAGACTTATCAAAAAGAAAAGAGAAAGGACCCAAATCAACAAAATCATGAATGAAAGAGGAGAGATCACAACCAACACCAAAGAAATACAAACAATTATAAGAACATATTATGAGCAACTCTATGCCAGCAAATTACATAATCTGGAAGAAATGGATGCTTTTCTAGAGATGTATCAACTACCAAAACTGAACCAGGAAGAAATAGAAAACCTGAACAGACCTATAACCACTAGGGAAATTGAAGCAGTCATCAAAAATCTCCCAACAAACAAAAGCCCAGGGCCAGATGGCTTCCCAGGGGAATTCTACCAAACATTTCAAGAAGAATTAATACCTATTCTTCTGAAACTGTTCCAAAAAATAGAAATGGAAGGAAAACTTCCAAACTCGTTTTATGAGGCCAGCATTACCTTGATCCCAAAACCAGACAAAGACCCCATCAAAAAGGAGAATTACAGACCAATATCCTTGATGAACACAGATGCAAAAATTCTCACCAAAATACTAGCCAATAGGATCCAACAGTACATTAAATCCCACCATGACCAAGTGGGATTTAACCCTGGGCTGCAAGGTTGGTTCAGCATCTGCAAATCAATCAACGTGATACAATATATTAATAAAAGAAAGAACAAGAACCATATGATCCTCTCAATAGATGCAGAAAAAACATTTGACAAAGTACAGCATCCTTTCTTGATCAAAACTCTTCAGAGTATAGGGATAGAGGGACATACCTTAATATCATAAAAGCCATCTATGAAAAACGCACAGCGAATATCGTTCTCAATGGGGAAAAACTGAGAGCTTTCCCCCTAAGGTCAGGAACATGGCAGGGATGTCCACTATCACCACTGCTATTCAACATAGTATTAGAAGTCCTAGCTACAGCAATCAGACAACAAAAAGAAATAAAAGGCATCCAAATCGGCAAAGAAGAAGTCAAATCCTCACTGTTTGCAGATGATATGATACTTTATGTGGAAAACCCAAAAGACTCCACCCCAAAACTGCTAGACTCATACAGGAATTCACTGAAGTGGCAGGATATGAAATCAATGCACAGAAGTCAGTGGCATTCCTATGCACCAACAACAAGACAGAAGAAAGAAATTAAGGAGTCAATCCCATTTACAATTGCACCCAAAGCCATAGATACCTAGGAATAAATCTAACCAAGGAGGCAAAGGATCTGTACTCAGAAAACTATAAAATACTCATGGAAGAAATTGAGGAAGACACAAAGAAATGGAAAAACGTTCCATGCTCATGGATTGGAAGAACAAATATTGTGAAGATGTCAATGCTACCTAGAGCAATCTACACATTCAATGCAATCCCCATCAAAATACCATCCGCTTTTTTCAAAGAAATGGAACAAATAATCCTAAAATTTCTATGGAACCAGAAAAGACCCCGAATAGCCAGAGGAAAGTTGAAAAAGCAAAGCAGAGCAAAGCTGGCGGCATCACAATTCCGGACTTCCAGCTCTATTACAAAGCTGTCATCATCAAGACAGTATGGTCCTGGCACAAAAACAGACACATAGATCAATGGAACAGAATAGAGAGCCCAGAAATGGACCCTCAACTCTATGGTCAACTCATCTTCGACAAAGCAGGAAAGAATGTCCAATGGAAAAAAGACAGTCTCTTCAACAAATGGTGTTGGGAAAATTGGACAGCCACATGCAAAAGAATGAAACTGGACCATTTCCTTCCACCCCACACAAAAATAGACGCAAAATGGTTGAAAGATCTAAATGTGAGGCAGGAGTCCATCAAAATCCTAAAGTCGAACACAGGCAGCAACCCCTTTGACCTCAGCCGCAGCAACTTCTTCCTAGAAACATCGCCCAAGGCAAGGGAAGCAAGGGCAAAAATGAACTATTGGGACCTCATCAAGATAAATAAAAAGCAAAAGAAACAGTCAACAAAACCAAAAGACAACTGACAGAGTGGGAGAAGATATTTGCAAATGACATATCAGATAAAGGGCTAGTATCCAAAATCTATAAAGACTTCTTAAACTCAACACCCAAAGAACAAATGATCCAATTAAGAAATGGGCAGAAGACATGAACAGATATTTTTCCAAAGAAGACATCCAAATGGCCAACAGACACATGAAAAAGTACTCAGCATCACTCGGCATCAGGGAAATCCAAATCAAAGCCTCAATGAGATATCACCTCACACCCGTCAGAATGGCTAAAATTAACAAGTCAGGAAATGACAGATGTTGGCGGGGATGCAGAGAAAGGGGAACCCTCCTACACTGCTGGTGGGAATGCAAGCTGGTGCAGCCACTCTGGAAAACAGAACGGAGGTTCTTCAAAAAGTTGAAAATAGAGCTACCCTATGATCTAGCAATTGCCCTACCGGGTATGTACCCCAAAGATACAAATGTAGGGATCCAAAGGGGTACGTGCATCCCGATGTTTATAGCAGCGATGTCCACAATAGCCAAATTGTGGAAAGAGCCAAGATGTCCATCGACAGATGAATGGATAAAGAAGATGTGGTATACAATGGAATATCATGCAGCCATCAAAAGGAATGAGCTCTTGCCCTCTGCAACGACGTGGATGGAACTGGAGGGTGTTATGCTGAGCAAAATAAGTCCGTCAGAGAAAGACATGTATCATATGACCTCACTGATACGAGGAATTCTTAATCTCAGGGAACAAACTGAGGGTTGCTGGAGTGGTTGGGGGTGGGAGGGATAGGGTGGCTGGGTGATAGACATTGGGGAGGGTATGTGCTATGGTGAGCGCTGTGAATTGTGCAAGACTGTTGAATCACAGACCTGTACCTCTGAAGCAAATAATACATTATATGTTAAAAAAAAAAAAGAAGAAGATAGCAGGAGGGGAAGAATGAAGGGGGGGGGGAAATCGGAGGGGGAGATGAACGTTGAGAGATGATGGACTGTGAAAAACAAACTGAGGGTTCTAGAGGGGAGGGGGGTTGGGAGGATGGGTTAGCCTGGTGATGGGTATTAATGAGGGCACGTTCTGCATGGAGCACTGGATGTTATGCACAAACAATGAATCATGGAACACTACATGTAAAACTAATAATGTAATGTATGGGGATTAACAACAATAAAAAAATTAAAAAAAAAAAACTAATGATGTATGGTGATTAACATAACATAAAAAAAAACCTATACCTTTTGAAAGGAAAAAAAAGAAAGTCACCTGAGTACCAACTTCCAATTATTTTTTAAGTTATTTACCTATGAACTTTCAAGTTTTTTTTTTTAAAGATTTTATTTATTTATTTGGCAGAAAGAGAGAGAGAGAGCACAAGCAGGTGGGAGTGGTAGGCAGAGGGAGAGGGAAAAGCAGGCTCCCCGCTAAGCAGAGAGCCTGATGCTGGACTTGATCCCAGAACCCTAGGATCCCGACCTGAGCCAAAGGCAGCCACTTAACCAACTGAGCCACCTAGGTGTCCCACAAAAAACATTTACAAGACTGTTATTCTGATTTTTACATTGAATTTTTGCCATTTAATTCAAAATCTATTATATAAATTACATCTCTAGAATTGTATTTTAACTGGATATAAGTCCCTCACACTACAGACTCATTCATATAAGCCTGATATATATAGCCATTCATCTTCCAGAAATTGTTCAGTTGTTGATGAACAAGGATTCCATGCCCATAGGTAGCATGCATGATTTTCATGCTTACCCAGATCACCCTTTACTAAAAGTCTGGGTGGTTAGATTTGTATCACATACACCATTTCCTGGCCAAAGCTGATTGGGCCTGAGTGAGCACCTGACTCAAAGAAACTCATTCAATTACAGGTGAAAGGAATAATCTGTTTCTTTGTCAAGAATTTTAAATAATTTGGTGGTGGACCCTGAAGTTGAATGGTCCTGAACATAGTTTGGTACTCTGACAGAAGAAAACCAGGGCCAAGCTGAATTATGGGGATGAGAAACTGAATTAAATAGGAAAACTATACTGTTGATGAGTAAATAGTATTAACAGGTTGAAAGCAACAGAAATTAAAAATCTGTATAACCCAAAAGAGAGAATGAGGAAAAGTGTTGTTTCCCATACATTCTGCATAAGACATGACTTTACTTCCTAAAGTTTGACTTCAAGTTTTTACCTTTTAATACCTTTCTATTATTTTTCTTTGTGGGTTTCAGTTCTTTGTAAGGAAAGAGCTTTGACACTCAATATGGGTAGTAAACCATCTTGCTACACAATATTTTCACTGCAATGAAGGACAAGGTATATATATGTATATTCCAGATTGTGTACTCACTGGTTATACCCATTTGTGTCAATAGAAGAGTAATATCATTCTGAAGGTTTCTACAAGATAGCTGCATTCCTTGATTGCAGTGGGATTTAATAACTTCCAATTAGCAGGAAATTACATTCACAGCATTTAGATCTAGTTGTGAAATAACCTGATGTACAAATTCCTCAGAATAAATTAGTCAGGAATAAAAGTACTTATTTGAACAATGCTATGGTCTGAATGTGTGTGGCCCTCTGCCCCCATTTCATATGTTAAAAACCTAATGCCCAAGGTGATGTTATTAGGAGGTGGGGACTTTGGGAAGTGACTAAGTCATGAAGTGGGACAGAAACCTTCCACTCACAGCAACATTGACTTCTCTCTTGGAAGATGAGATTATGAATGTAAAGCAGAATTATTTTATTTTGTTTTGTTTTGTTTCATTTTGTTTCATTTCATTTTATTATTTTATGCCCATTCCCTAACCAATCTGCTTGGGCTGCAGTTGATTTTCTGTTTATCTCTTTTAAGTTCCTCCTCCCTCTTTCAATCTATCCCTTGGTGAAGGGATTTTACTGTAAGAGATTTAAAAATTTCTTCTGACTGAAGAAGCATTTTCTCCTGATTTATTTGATACAATAACTGTCTCTTCAGAAGCAAATGCTGAGATTGCTAATTGCAGAATTAGGTCATTGGTGGGAGAGGTGAGCATGACTAATTTCAGACATTTTCAGGCAGAGTACATATGGACTACATATTTAACCTTTCTCTTACTGAGAGTAATAAAAGCAGATACCTTTGTACCATTTATGGTAAATGTAATGGGCATATAGTATTTAAATTCCACAAAACCCACTACAACTTGTTCTAGTAGGTGATATTTTTATCCCAGTTTTACCACCAAGAAAACTGAAAAACTGTGACTTCAAGAAATGAAATATTTTGAAAATGTTATTCAATTAGCAAGTGATGAAGTTGGGTCTTGAACTCAAGATTTTCAATTATAAAGCTCAGGTTCTTCTCATCCAATAACAGTATCATCCTTTTAGATAAATGCTTCATAATATAATGAATACCATATACATTTCTAAAACTTCCGTATAGAATAAAATCAATCTCATTTGACTACTCATTAATCAGAACAAAATATATAGAAGGAGCAAATCAAATATATTTCATTTTATCCATATTTTTCTCATATCTGCATAGTTTCTCATAATTTTTCTTGAGGCAAGGGAGCCTTTGATATGTTTAAATTCAGGTATATGTTGTATATTTATATTTATGTATATGTATATTGTAAACATGAGGTGAAATTTTCTTTGAGGTTAAATAGTATTTTAAATTTAATATTTCTATAATTATACTGTAAAGTTTTCCCACCTTTTCAAATTTTGCAGTTTGAAAATTTTTAATATATAAAATTTTTCTTTGTTTTATTAACAATAAAAGGAAATCCTGAAGTTGTACTTTAGATTAATAAAAAACAGAGAAAAGAAATTTACTTTGGAGTCCAAGATGTAGCAACTAGTTATATGACTATGTAAATATAAAATAATTAAAATTAAACTTAATTTGATTTTCTTCACTCTCACCAGGCACATCTCAAGTGTTCAATAGCCATTTGTGACTGTGGTTACCAATTTAGACAGGTATAGAACATTTCCTTCAAAGTGGAAAGTTCTATCAGAAAGTACGGGATATAATCAACATTCTAATTTAAAGCAAAGCCTGAGGACCAAATCAGCCCTCCATCTGTTTTTGTAAGTAAAGTTTTACTGGAACATAGTGACATCCATTTGTTTGCATGTTTATGACTTTTCCCTCATTGAAATAGCAGAGTTGAATAGTTGGGCGAGAGACCATATGGATCATAAAACGTATTTCATATTTTACTGTTTAAGGACAAGTTTTGCCAAATTTTGACCTAAAACCTCTTTTCTAAGCTTCCAATAATTGGCATGATTTTCTGGCCAAATTACTATTTTTACATGAGTATTTTAATACTTTGCCCTCTTCACTCTCCCCTTCTTTCCTCCTCCTCTCTTCTGTCTTTGATATTATTTCAATCACATATTCCTTTACTTGAATTGCAAAAATTGAATGAAAATCTCTTCAGGAATTTCTTAGTAACTTGATAATGAAAGGATTGCTTGGACCTAGATTCCCACATAGTTCTATAAATTTTTAGCCACCATGACATTGAAGTAAAAATACAGTGGTGTTTTTAATAAAAGTCACAGAGAATATCATTATCCTGACATCTGGATGTGCATATGGAAAGGAAGTAATCTTTCTGTTTTATGGTCCTAAATAGAGAGGAAAGTTCCCTAGGGTTAGAGTCCCATGCATCTTTCTTTTTGCTTATTTCTTTGCAAGAGAAAGTTCATGTTTCCACTATTGGTACATACTACCATTTTTCACTCTAGGTAGACTAATTAAGAGAACAATCCAAAGACAGGATAAAAAATTGTCTACTTTTCTTATTTCATTCTTATCTAAAAACATTCTAAGACCTTCCTTGGCTTTCATGTAATAAAATGAGGGAGAAGGAATTTTCTGATTGCTCTCATATAGGACAATAATATCTACATATAAAGTTACTTATTTTCAAAAAGTACTCCTTGCTACTATAGTGAGATTGCAGTTAAAATTTGAATTCAACTGTTGAGCTATGTGATAACTATAAATAAAACTTTGCATGTGTTTATCAGCAGTAATATTAGCCTGATGAGAAAATCTATTTGTCTTTCTCCACAAGTAATCGCTTTGACTCTTGGTGGATCAAACGATTTACCTAATATTTGGTCAGACGCTTTACTGTGCACCATTTTTATTCATTTTACCCAAGTGTTAAGAAATAACCGAGATGGGGGTGCCTGGGTGGTTCAGGCATTAAACGTCTGCCTTCAGCTCAGGTCATGATCCCAGGGTCCTGGGATCGAGTTCGCGTCAGGCTCCCTGATCAGCGGGGAGCCTGCTTCTCCCTCTCCCAGTCCCCCTGCTTGTGTTCCCTCTCTCGCTGTTTTTCTCTGTCAAATAAATAAATAAAATCTTTAAAAAACAAAAGAAATAACTGATATGTGATAGAATGGGTTATTTTCTCCATCTAATGCCATACACATCTAGCCAGCTTTTACATAGTATTATATATGGGAGCATTCATGCCAGTGTATCCCAGCTCTGCCTCTTGCTAGCTGTGTAATCACCCACATGATATTTAACCTCTCTGTTCTTCGATCCTCATCTATTATATAGGATAAAAGGTACCTATCTCATGGGTTGTTGGAGAATCGAATGAATTAATATTTGCACAACTTTTAGAATAAGTCCCCAATAAACTCTCACTAAATGTTAGAGAGCTTTATGTTATTACAAATGGAAAGTGAAGTGAAAAGATAGCATGCATTGGAGCCAGTCAGATTTGTCCTTAAATCCCAGTTCTGCACTTCCACGCATGTTAAATTCTCTGACCCTCAGTTTCTTCATCTATAAAGACTAGATCCACCTATACTCATTTTATAAATGAGTAGTAGCTATAGTAAAGGTCAGTGACAAAATATGTAGGATGCTTGGCATATGTATGATACTTAATAAGAGACTGTTTATATTAACATAATTGTGTAAATATGAGGACTCCAAACGAGCTGACTTACTTAGTCAGTCTGGTCAGCCAACAGATATAAAATTCTAGGCTCATTTACTCAAATCTTCTGAGATTTGTCTTGTAAAATCTGTTGAACAAATGTTTAACTAGTAAACTTTGTGCCTGCTCTTAAGAAAATCTACTGGAGTTAAACTAAGAATCATGATTTCATAGACCCTGAGAACTGGAAACCAACTGAAATATAAGTGAGGTCCAAAAAGGTTACTGTATCTCCCCACAGAGCTGTGTAACTGTTTTGCCAAATTTCTTCCAGGAAGCTATGCTGATCACAGTCCTTGCTTTTTCTTATATCACTTTGCATTTAGCATTTATATATATATAATATATATATAATATATATATTATATATATAATATATATATATATACCTTTTGTATAATTGTTTGTATAACTTCAGAATTGCTTTCTAGCTGTCTGCAAGTACATGTAATTTTTCTTCAAGTTCTAAGGTTCTTGAAAACAAGGATCTTGAGGTTTTCTCCTTTTAGATGCTTCCAAACAAATACATCAGTGTTATGAAAAAAAATGATGAATGGTTAATTAGTGAAAGAATTGTTGCAGGCTTCACAGTAGAGTAACAATTCTAGCATATAAGGTACCTGCAGGCTTCCATAACAAAATTCCATAAACTAGGTGTCTTATATAACAGAAATTAATTTCTTATAGTTCTGGACGCTGAGAAGTCCAAGATCAGGGTGCCAGCATTGTTGGATTCTTCGAGGGCATTCTTCTTAGCTTGCATATGGCCACCTTCTTGCTGCATACTCAGATGGTGGTGAGAGAGAACCAGCAAACTCACTGGCACCTCTTTTTAAAAATACATTAGTTCCATCATGAGATTCTCGCTTTATGACTTTATCATCTAACCCTAATAGTATCCCAAAGGCCCATCTCCAAATTCTGCCATATTGGTGGTTAGGGCTTCAACATATGAGTTTCAAGGGGTCACAATTCAGTCTATAGTACACCAGCAAGTTTTCTAATGTAATTTATATAAGTACTCCCATTCAGATCAGTCTCCTTACATCTGACATTTCAGACACTGAAATACAACAAATAAATAGATACATGTACACAACATTCAGAGCTGGCTCCATTTCATTGTTCATGTTGTTACCCATTCTTGGAATGCTTTAGTCACAAGGATTTGAATGGAGAAAGAGCTTTATAACACAACATATCTTCTCCTAAAATGGTTGATATGCTCTAGTAGGTTTCCTTGCCTCCCATTCTTCAATTACTAGAATCATAAGCTAAGATATATGTCACAATGCAATTTTGACATGGTCATTTTTACTAAACATTAAGAAAAAAGTAATGTAAAGCTTTTAAAATTACTAAGTATTATGGAAATAGACTTCCTCAATCCGTTTCTTAATCATACAATCTTTCTGACCCTAAGCAGTGATGGCCATTTCTTGGAATCAAAGATATGTTAAGGCTCATGTTATCTGGGTTGGAAACCAGGGATTAGGGGGCCAGAACTAAGGTCCAGGTAATGGAATGAGCTAATGCCTTGTATATCTGTTCATGCATTACTGGGTAAAAATAAAATAAAATAAAATAAAATAAAATAAAATAAAATAAAATAAAATAAAATAAAATAAAATAAAATATTCTACATTGTAACAGATGCATATTAATCCGGGCACCTGGGTGGCTCAGTTGGTTAAGTGTCTGCCTTTGGATTGGGTCATGATCCCAGGGTCCTAGGATCGAGCCCCATGTCGGGCTCCCTACTCGGGAGCCTCTGCCGCCCTCCCTGCTTGTGCTTGCTCTTTCTCTCTCTCTCTCTGTCAAATAAATAAGTAAATAAATCTTAAATACTTTCCCAAGTTAAAAAAGAAGATTCATATTAATCATACCAAAACAACTGTATCAAGTAGACCTCAACAAAATGTCTTACTTTTAGTCAGTCATTGTTATTAATAAGAATAGTCAGGTTCCTCACTTACATTTGTTTAGAAAAAAAGACTGAGAATACTGCAGTTTATTCTCTCTTATAGTTTGTTTCATGTATTCTTAATGACATGCACATAATGCCATTTAAGATTATATGCTTAATTTATTCTTGATATGCATATTTATATATTCTGAGAATAAGAATAAAAAAATGAATGATGAGTTTTCCTTCCCCAAATCGAGGAACTTTTATTAGCAGCAATTTCTTAAGGTATTATTCTGAAGAATTCAGAAATATGGAATTCTCCAAATTATTTAGATTAAGTTCACTTTCTTTTCTCTTAATACCTGATGTATTGATATACAAATGGTCTGTAGATTCAAGTGTGCTTTAAGATCTCTGATTTCTATATTAAAATATTTGACTGGATTATATAAAACATTGCATATCTTTTTTAATTTATAAAGATTATAGATGAGGATTAGAATCATGTTATCATTGGTACCATTAATGTAATCAAGCAAGGGTTATTAATTTCAAACAATTAAAACCACCTTTGGTTAGTTTAACAGAAAAATGATTTGTTGGAAAGATAACTTGTACCTTCCAGAACCAAAAGGAAGGCTGCTGAACTGGGCTGAGAAAAAAAAGATTAGAGCAGAAGGGAGACCAGGCAGCCAAGAACACAGCCAACACCACTTCATGCTCTGGGTCTGGTTAGAAAATTGCCTAGGACTGCTGGACATGATCCGCTGAGTTGTTGGAATTCAATGCCGCTGGCACTGTGGTCACTGGACTCTGACTATTTTAACTGCCACCGCAATGATCCAGAGGATCTGTAAACTGTTAGTACAGAAACACCCTGTAGGGCAGGTGGGTCTGACTAGTAAAGCAGAGATCTCAAGCTCAGGCTGTCACATGACTGTGTATGAGCTGCCAAGGGCTTATGAGACTATGGATCTGGCCCTTTTGGTTTTAGTGGAAAGACTTCATCAGGCCTCACAAGGCGTTGCACTGCCCAACTGTAGGAAGACCATTTCAATGATAAGCAGCCAACAAAACAAGCAATATCTGTCTCACTGTCTCTTGTTAATTTTGATTCCTGTCTCTATTGTGACTCTAGTCTTTGGTCACATAGAAGCCTCAAAAAATTATATTTTTCCCAAGTTAAATGATCAAAATTTTCTGAACCTTCACCTGAATTTCTTACGCATTGGTGATGCTTTTTTTTTTACCAGTAATTTTTATTTGCAAAATTACTCTTCCTAAACAGTCCAAGGTTTCATTTAGCTTGTTATTAAGCTTTGGTTCCTTATAAATAATAAAACTAGTATTAAGTTATTAGATGGTTTCTCTTTTGTTGGATGTTAGGTTTGGTATTTACTTGGTACTAGTGAATCCTGACTGAGAATGTATTATTGGTATACAGTCAGAAGAAAATTTTCATTTGTTCTCAGACCTAGTTTGTTCTTTCTACAGTATTAGTAACTAGCATATCAGTGAATGTAACACGTAATTATTACTTTCCTTTCCTTGATCTGATTTCTAAATAATTGTCTCTTGCCTAAATGCATTTTTGCAGCTGTTAATACAGCCAGGCAAGACTCACTCTTACACACACACACAGACATAGAGCTGCTATTTTTGCTACTCATCTACTAATTACAAGGGGAGCTATGTGTAGGGAAACTATAAGCAGCAATAGTCCTGAGCTCACCATTTCATAAAAGACAAAATATGGATATGAATTGCATATATGGATATTAACACTTAAATTTTCTACACAGAGTATATATCAAGATGCATTATGTTTAATATACTTACATCCTGAATCATTATCTTAAGAGCTAAAAGCGTTGTGAATTACTGATCTAGAAGCTACTCAGAGGATCTGACCAGATCTTTTCTGCATTATCAAACACACCAACATAGTCTTAATTACTAAATCCAGTTCTGTTATTCAACCTCAATAAGAGAACCTATTAATATTAATTCTATCCAGATAGGCTCATTTATCCCTTTTTGTTGATAATACATATCTATTATTAGTAAAAAATATATATATATTGAGTAAATAAAAGAAATTGGATTTATGAGCATTAGCAATTGACAAGTTAAATCAAATTAAAATTAAGACAAATACATGTGCAAGTAATCAAATTTAGAGAGAAGAAAAGTAATATAAACAAAGTTACGTTAAATTCATTGAAGAGTCTTATCAGATGTGAGTTAGAGTTAATAAGCTATGATAACATATTAAAAGTATGCCATTTAGAGTTATACAGTTTATCCCCAGAACTGAAAAATTCAAGTGTTGTTTCTTCCTAAGACTTAAGTTTTGGGTTGGTATTTTGTATATATGTAGAAAGAGAAGAGAGAAGGCAGGGATGGAAATGGTGATTCTATTTCATAAACTTGACATTTTATTGTTCCATCTACATATACACATATTTACATAAAATAAGAATAAACTAAACAAAACTCACAACAGAAAAGCATTAACCAATCTTGTGGAAATAATTTTAATGAACAAAAAATGCAGATAATAAAGTGCATTAAAATTTCTGGTACTGGAGAAAAAATGGAAACAGAATAATGGGAACACAATAAAAAAGGATTCGATGAGTAAATGATGATAAAATTGTATACCAGATTTCTTAACCATTATGGAAAATGTTGTTTTAAGTATGTTTAATTGATTGCGAAGGGTATGCAGACTTGCTATTATAAAAGTTTCAGGCTCCGTAAGCACAGGTGTTCCTTGGCCCTCTTCTCATAGCCCTGTTGACGGGCTTGGAATTGGCTCTTAGACAACTAGGAAAATAAAATGCTGCTATTCTGACCACTGCTATTGTTGTGAGAAATAAAGTCCTTCATCTCTAACCCATATCTTCTTCTAGCTTCTAAGAGACTGTGACATGCCAATTTATTTGCTTGATTGCAGGAAGTGTAAAATTGCAGAAATTTTGCAGTTCTTGACAGTCTCACACACCATTTCTTCTAATATCTCTTAGTTCAGAATTTAGGCAAATAAGTACACCTAGTTCCAAGGGAGCCTGGGGAATGTTATCATTTAGCCTAGCATTAAAATTGGTGTATTTCTACCAGGAGGAGGGAGTATTAGATTTCAGGGTAGGAACAAAAACTCACTGCCAAAGCCTAAAAAACCTCATTTGCAATTTATTTTTATGTGGAAAAAAAATGAAACATACTAACAAATATTTACAGACTACATATTTTATAACAAAGTTTTATTAAGCTTATCTCTGGGTAATGAGGGTGCATTAGTTTGCTGGGGCCGCTATAGCAAAGTACTGCAACATAAGCAGCCTCAACCATGGAAATTTATTGTTTCATAGTTCTGGAGGCTTGAAGTCCAAGATCAAGGTGTCAGTCGGGTTGGTTCCTTCTGAGAGTTGTGAGGGAAGGATCTGTTCCAGGCTGCTCACCTTGGCTTGTAGATTGCCTTTTTCTTCCTTTGCCTCTTCACATTGTGTTCTCCCTGTTTGCATGACCCTCTGTGTCCAAAATTCTTTTTTTTTTTTAAAGGATACCAGTCATATTGGATTAAGACCCACTCTAATGACCTCATCTTACTTAACTAATAATATTTTCAATTAATCCATTTCCAAATAAAGTTACACTTTGAGGTAGTTGCAGTTAGGACTTCAACATTTGGATTTTTAGGAGACACAACTCAACCCATAACAGAATGTATAGATGATATTTTATTTTATTTATTTATTTAACAATATCCAAGTATTGTTATACTGCTTTTTTATTATTTTAGTAATTTTAAAAGGGTACATTTTTTAAAGCAAAAGGTCAAAGTGTCTTGTGTATTCATTATGTTTATATGATCTTGTGAATAGTCTCAAAATGTGCTTTAATGCCTCCACGTATTTTTAATCTTCAGTGAAAAATGTAGCTGAATGAATAGATAACTGCCTCCAGATTTGCCACAACAGGTAACAGTCTCTCTTCCAGCACACTTGAATAATTTTGTTTTCTTTGCTTTGCCTCCTTGCTTAAATCTTCAAGGCTCCCTATATTCACAAAATTATTACATCCATATTTAGTCTTTGGCCTTACATCCTTCAATAGGAGTGGCTGTAAGTCTGAAACCATGAACTATATTTCAAACCATGCAGTATATTTCTGACTTCAGTATTGAATTGGTGGGAAATCCTATCAACTGAGCTTCATTCCCACTGACACAGAGACATTGAGTGGGAGTTTGTGAGTGATGACTGTTTCAGTAGAATGTGAAGGTGATTGTAAGTTTGACATACAAGAACAGAGTGACTGCTTCAAGCATGAGGACATAGGGAACAAACCAAGATAAAAGGAAGACTTGGACACAAAGACT
The DNA here is from genome assembly GCF_029215605.1 of Mirounga angustirostris. NCBI lineage: Eukaryota > Metazoa > Chordata > Mammalia > Carnivora > Phocidae > Mirounga > Mirounga angustirostris. The sequence continues at coordinate 81,252,017 of NW_026991720.1, read as the reverse complement.
ACATTCTGAACCACTTCTTTCCAAGTACTTTACTCTGGAAGAGAACTTGTTAATGAATAACCACTATTGAATAGCTGCCATGAAAGCAAACAGAGAGCTATTCTACTATTAGTTACATTTTCATGCAGAAGTTACTCACTTGTGCTTGAAAACTCAAATATGCCATATCACCCCAAAATATATGGTGGAGAGGAATGCTTAGGTAACCAGCTTAGACCAAAAGAAGAGGCAGGAAACAGGAATAATGAAGAGAAGTTGACTACATATGAAGGATTCTAAAGCCAAGAAAAAGAAGGGAATGGAGGCCCACAGTTGATGTGGGGAAATGTGTGGCTCATTTTACTAAGCTCCAGAATAAAACTTGAGAGCTAACATGTTAGGGTCATGGAAAGATCATTATATTCTTAGAAGTGCTACTCTCATATAGCAATATTTGTTGTTGTTTTAAAATCCTGGTTACCATAAAATATTAGAGCTTTATATAAGCATTATTACTCTTTGTTTAACATCAACAGTGTATTGGGAACATTAAACATCTAAGATTTTCAATCTCATTTTAACAATACTGTATTCATTGTTCTGTTCCTGATTTGTTTTTTTTTTTTTTCAGAGCAAATCCTAATTCTTTAAGTAGAGCATCTCATAAATTTGATTTATTTTCTTATTCTCTAATCAATATCTAGGTTTCTTTTCTTCTTCTTACAACATCTTCTAATCACAACCACCACCACCCTCCTGTGAGAGATCCAGAAAAATCACTGGGTTACACAAGACATGTCGTCTTAGTTAATAATGTGTTGAATAAATAAATTGCAATTAACAGTGACATTTACTAAGACATTAATATTTTTAATTCACTTTTTTTCATTTATTGAGTCTTCTGATAATGAATGATTCAATATCAGTTTCCCAATGGCTTCTCTCAAGTTTCAAAGAAATATCAAAAAGTCCCATAGAATCTTCAGCCTCAGGGGTTCATGTATGGAACTACACAGTACTATTTATATTTAAAATATTGAGCAAATTGGATGATATATAAGCATGGCTTTACTTTCTGTTGGTTTCTAAGAAGTATAACTCATAAAGAGTCTGAATGTATCCTTTATAGTCTAGTCTAAGTGTAAGTTTGAAGACATGGTTCAATCTTAATAACTTAAGCCAGGAGGAATTTATCATTTTCAAAGCCTTGAAACAAATGCATCTGAATAAATAAAACATTTTTAGTCAGGCCTCATGAATAATAATTACAGCCTGAATGAGGTGTTATAATCATGAAAAAAAGAGGAAAAAGAAATGACAATTAAAAAAAATACTAAAGAAATAGAAATGTTCTGACATGATAGAAACTGTTAGGTAGTGTATCACTTCAACATTTTTTATTCCAACTTCTCCCCTTTTGATTAAAACAAAAGCACATCTTGCATAGTGAAACCCAGAGCAGATAATTTTTTAATATCCCTTACATTTATATAATAAAGGCATATTTCATAATAATCTTGCAATGATCAATAATGATCATTATTTTAAGTCACTCTTTAAAATCAACAATTTGAGGGGCACCTGGGTGGCTCAGTCTAGTTAAGTGTATGGCTTTGGCTCAGGTCATGATCCCAGAATCCTGGAATCAAGCCCTGTCATCAGGCTCCCTGCTCAGCAGGGGAGTCTGCTTCTCCCTCTCCTCCCCACTGCTTGTCATGCTCTCTCTCCCTCTCCTCACTCCCTCTCTCAAATAAATAAATAAAATCTTTAAAAAATAAAAAAATTAAATAAAATCAACAATTTGGGGGCACCTGGATTGGTTAAACATCCAACTCTTGGTTTCCGCTCGGGTCATGATCTCGCAGTTGTGAGATTGAGCCCCACATCAGGCTCCGTGCTCAGTGAGGAGTCTGCTTCAGACTCTCTCTCTCTCAAATAAATAAAATCTTAAAAAAATAAAATCCACAATTTAAAAGAAAAATTCAAACTTTAAGGATATTTATATGTAATAAAATTTTTATTGTATTATTTGAATATGTACTTTACTGTCACCCCCAATACATATTATGCCTTTCATGTTCACAGTTTATTTCACTTTAAATATTTTAAGTGTAAGTAAAAACTCTGGTCACATAGAACAGTATAATTAAGGTTACTCAAGTTATTTCTTCATTTTTAAAGTCATTGTGCTTTTACTATTTATGTAGCATCTACTGTTTAAAAACAAGTTTATGTAATACTATAGGGGATGGGGACAAGATCTGTACCCAGAATGAATTTGAATGATTCTGAACCATTCAGAATTTAATGTAGGACCAATCATGTCACTCGATTGTGTATGTGTATGTTGAAGGATACAAATATTTAAGATGTAGGTTAAAAATATTCCAGAAGAATCTCAAAATTACTTTTCCAATAAACATGATTTGTATGCTTATGGTGTGAAACAGTAATATTTAATGAGAATATTTGTTTTGGTAGGACTGTTTTAAATGTTTTTCAGATCTGTTCAACATTAAAAGCACAGACATAGAACATTTTTCTTCTCAACCATGAAAAAATGATCTACTGAATTTGTATTAGGTTAATTGCAAAAATAGATCAGAGGATGCTAATCCATGAGAAATGTGTCTCCTCCCCGTATTTTTCCCTTCCTTTAAAACCAAGAGATGCGTGTAATTTAACCATGCTTGCTTTGGGTAACAACCAGCATGGGGCTGAAATGTATTGAGTCTGCTTTCTAAGGAAGTACAATACTTCACATTTATAATGCATCACTGAACAGAGGTCAAATAGAGTAGTTCTAACACAATACAACACATAAAACTACCCACAGGAAAGTAACTCTATATACCCTGTGAATATTTCTCCCACATTAACAAGTGGGTCATCAGTCTCTTAGCGAACTTAAGCCCAGCTGTAAATTTATGGTATTATGCTTCCCAACATGTTCCCGCTCAGTTTTCATGATTGTCTCTAACATATAATCACTGGGAAAAAAGAAAAAGATACTTATTTTTGATTGACAGATTAAGCTAAAATAATTATTATTCCCTACTGAGAATTTTGGACATTATATAAACTATTAAAAATAATAAATGTGTATCCAATACAAGAATTATATAATTATCTACCTGGTTCTTTTTACATTTCTTTATAGCTATCTAACTAAATTAGCAGCTAGGACCATCACCTTGAAGAAAAGTGATGTCAGATGGAAGAGTTTACATAATTCCTAAATTACAAATTTAAAAATTGCACACAAATAAATAAGATAATTAGAAATTCTATAACTGTGAAGGTAAACATTTTACTTAATGTGGATGATAAATAACCTATATATAAATTATATATAAATACACTAACTTCCTTAAAGTTAGTATATTTTCCTTGCTATTCAGTACTTGTTTGTGGACATTTTGAGTGTATGTGTGTATGTCTAAAATTTTAAGTAACAAAGAGCAATAATAGTATCACATTTCAACCACAAGAGAGAAAAATGGAAAGAGTTGTGGCTTATTTGAACAATTCTTTTAATATATGGTTATATGATCATATTTATATACAGCAAAGCAAAGTTTTAGGTTTAGAAGATTTTTATTCCATTTTCCTTCAAGTAAGAAATCTAAGCATTTATCATATGTACATATATCTACTTTAACAATACCTCCACTAAGCATTTATTTAATATACATTTGATCATTATGCATGTTTCAGGGATATAAAATGAGTATAGTTAAGCTTCCTGGTTTGAAGAGCTTGTAGTCTAATGAGAAAAATATATATTCTTGGACAGGGTGTTTTGTTTCTGTTCTTAGATAACACACTTTGGAAGTATGCAATTCAGATACCTTCAAAACTTGTATTTACCAATGAAGTATAGTTCAAATTGTTTTGACACGTGTTCTAAAGATTCATGATAGAGACCTGACCTGTGCTGCTGCAAATAATAGAAGTGATGCTATTTCTTGGAAGGAAGAGTCTACTGTCAGAGCAGGTGACTCATCTTCCATGGCTGTCTAGGCTGGGACCCGGGAATCAAAGGTGAATAAACAGAGAGCACAGAGACTGAGATTGCTTTTTTAAGTTAAAGTTACAAATTCATTCTTCATAGAGGATAGAATGGGGGCATGTTGTTCTGGTTATTTGGTAAAAAAAAGAAATGTGTGTGTGTGTATGTTTTTTTTGTATACACACACACATATATATATATATGTGGTTCTGGAAATATAAATTTACATTCTCAAAATTAATTATCAGACTGTCTCCTCATGCTGTTTTTAAAGGCAGAATGGGAATTCAATAACTAGAAACTACAAAATGATAAGGCTTTAATTTTTGAAAAAGATACTGGTAAAACATCTTGGATAAGGAATAACCACAGCTCTAATTTCGTATAAAAGTAGTTCTATAAAGAAAAGATGGAAATGACTTGAATGTTTAGTAGTAGGGTATCAGTTAAATAAATCATACAACATCTATATAAAATAAAATCAGACCATTCAAAGGAGATTTTATATACAAACTTACTGAAATGGGAAAGTAGTCATGATATAAGTGAGAAAAACAGACATTGAAGGAGTTCATGAAAGTCCACCAACATATGGCACAAAAAATTATAAGGTATGATATATGTACTATATCCAACATTATTTTTATTAAAATTTATTACAATTTTAATATAGTAACATGTCTTTCAAATTCTGCTAGTTTAAATAATATAGAAGTATATACCATATAAATATTATCATTTACAATAAAAATAGCTGATTTTCATAGTGTATTTATAATCCATCAGGCAATACTCTAAGTATGTAATTGTATATTAACTCACAACAAAAAAGTGAGGTTGAAACTATTATTATTTCCAGTCTACAATGAGGATACTGATGTTCAGAGAGGTTAGGTTAGCTCTGGGTCCATCACAGGGCTAATAATTGGCAGAGGTGGAATTTGAACCCAGTTATCATTGCTCCAGAGTCTATTCTCTTAATTCAATGTGCCATTAAGAAATGTAATCATTTAAAAAATATATAAAATTTTTACTTTTGTCAGTTTTTTAAAGGACTTATGTACTTTTTTTAGTCATTTGAAAAATTTACATACAGTAAATTTCTTTCTCTTTTTTTGTTGTACAGTTCTGTGAGTTTAAACATATTCACAATTTGGTATAACCACCACCAAAGAGGATACAGGACGATTTGTTATCCCCCAAAATTACCTTTTGCTGCCCTTCATAATCAGACACTCCCCTGATTTCCTGGCAACCACTGATTTTTCTCTATTCCTATAGTTTTAAAGTTTAAGAGGATGTCATATAAAGGCATCATACATTATGTAATATTTTGAGACTGGCATCTTTTCACTTAGCATAGTTCATTTGAGATTCATTCATATAGTTTCATGTATCAGTGGTTCATTCTTGTTTATTGCTAAGTACTATTCTATTGTATGGATGTACCACAATTTGTTTATCCTTTCACCAATTATAAGGTATTTGGGTTTTTTCTGTTTGGAGCAACAGATAGTGCTATCTGTATTCAGGTTTTTGCATAATGAACCTTTTCCTTTTTCTAGGACAAGATTTGTCAGCCTCAGCACTATTGATACTTTACACTGTGTAATTTTTTTTATTATAGGGGACCGTCCTGAGCATTGTAGGATGTTTTGTAGCATCCCTGGCCTCTACCAATTAGATGCCAGTAACATCCATGGATTTAATAAGCAAAAATATCTCAAGATTTTAACAACAGACATCCCCTGGAGAACCTTGATTCTCAAATACCTAAAAGTGGATTGCTGAATTATATGAGTGTATATTTAACTTAATGAAAAATGGCACAGTTGTATCACAGGGTGGTTGTAATAATTTGCATTCCCATCAACAAAATGCATCCTCAGTAGCACTTCTTATTGTTAACCTTTTTATTTATTTTTTCTGCTTTTTTTTTTAATTCTAGCTATTCTAATAGGTATGTAGTGGTACCTCATTGTTTTTTAATTTGCAATTCTTTAATAACTATTGTTCTTGGACATCTTTTCCATATATATACCTTGCCATCTGCATATCTTCTTTGTAAAGAATCTGTTCAGGTCTCTCACCCATTTAATTTTTTTTTATTATTATGTTAATCACCATACATTACATCATTAGTTTTTGGTGTAGTGTTCCATGATTCATTTTTTGAGTATAACACCCAGTGCTCCATGCAGTACGTGCCCTCTTTAATACCCATCACCAGGCTAACCCATCCCCCCACCCCCTCCCCTCTAGAACCCTCAGTTTGTTTTTCAGAGTCCATAGTCTCTCATGGTTCATCTCCCACTCCGATTTCCCCTCCTTCATTCTTCTCCTCCTATCTTCTTTTTTTTTTTTTAACATATAATGTATTATTTGTTTCAGAGGTACAGATCTGTGATTCAGCACTTACACAATTCACAGTGCTCACCATAGCACATACCCTCCCCAATGTCTATCACCCAGCCACCCCATCCCTCCCACCCCCCACCACTCCAGCAACCCTCGGTTTGTTTCCTGAGATTAAGAATTCCTCATATCAGTGAGGTCATATGATACATGTCTTTCTCTGACTGACTTATTTCGCTCAGCATAACACCCTCCAGTTCCATCCACGTCATTGCAAATGGCAAGAGTTCATTCCTTTTGATGGCTGCATAATATTCCATTGTGTATATATACCACATCTTCTTTATCCATTCATCTGTCGATGGACATCTTGGCTCTTTCCACAGTTTGGCTATTGAGGACATTGCTGCTATAAACATTGGAGTGCACGTACCCCTTTGGATCCCTACATTTGTATCTTTGGAGTAAATACCCAGTAGTGCAATTGCTGGATCATATGGTAGCTCTATTTTCAACTTTTTGAAGAACCTCCATACTGTTTTCCAGAGTGTCTGCTCCAGCTTACATTCCCACCCACAGTGTAGGAGGGTTCCCCTTTCTCCGCATCCATGCCAACATCTGTTGTTTCCTGACTTGTTAATTTTAGCCAGTCAACAAAAGCAAAAGACAGCTGACAGAATGGGAGAAGATATTTGCAAATGACATATCAGATAAAGGGCTAGTATCCAAAATCTATAAAGAACTTCTTAAACTCAACACCCAAAGAACAAATGATCCAATCAAGAAATGGGCAGAAGACATGAACAGACATTTTTCCAAAGAAGACCTCCAAATGGCCAACAGACACATGAAAAAGTGCTCGGCATCGCTCAGCATCAGGGAAATCCAAATCAAAACTTCAGTGAGATATCAGTTCACACCAGTCAGAATGGCTAAAATCACCCATTTAATTTTAATTTTTCTTTTTATTATTGTGTTTTTATATTCTAGACACAATTCCCTTGTCAGATATTTGATTTGGAAATTTTTGTCTCAATATATGTTTAGTTTTTAAATGTTTTGGAGGGAAAATATTTTAAATATTGATTAATTTCACTTTACCAAGTATTTCTTTTACAAATCATGCTTTTGGTGTCTTATATAAGATTTCTTTGAATAATCCAAGATTATAAAGATTTCCCCTATATTGTCTTCTAAGAATTTTATAGTTTTTGATCCATTTTGAAGTAATGTTTTTGTACTGAATGAGATACAGGTTGAAGTTCTTTTGTTTTGAATTATTTATACTCAGTGGTTCAGTTGTTCCAGTACCATTTATTGAAAAAAATCCTTTCTCCATTGAATTATCTATGCATCTTGGTAAAAATTAATTGATTCTATTTGCATAGGTCTAATTTAGCATTATCTGTTCTGTCTCTTCCATCTGCGTGTCTTTTTATTAATGGCACAATCTTTTAATAACTGTAGGTCAGGAGTCAGTCTTAAAATAGGTAATGTGATGCCTCCAACTTTGCTTTTTTGAAAGCATTTCTTTTTATTGAAAAATTGGGCATTTCTTGTACATCTTTTTTTCCATATACATTTTAGAATTAGCTTGATAATATCTACAAAATATCTGTTGAGATTTTAATTGGGTGGTATGAAATCTATAGATCAATTTAGAGAGAACTGACACATTCTTTTTCCTTCACCTTATCATAGTGTCTACAGCAACCAATATAATACAGAGTAGGAGTATTACAAACATATTCTTGCCTTATTCCTGACTTTTGGTAAGGAACATTCACTTTTTCACCATTAAGTATGGTGATAGGTTTAAGTTTTTTGTAGATAGTCTTTATCAAGTTCAGAAAGTTTTTATTTACAATTAATTTCGAGTGTATTTATCATAAATAGATATTGAATTTTATCAGTCTCCATTATTTAATCTGTTAATATGGTGATTTAACTATGTCTATTTATTTTTGAATGTTGGAAGCAAACTTGCATTCCTGAGATAAACCCTGCATGATAATTTTGTTTTGTTATTTTTATATATTGGTGTATTCATTTGGCTAATATTTTGTCAAAGATTTTTTTTTCATGAGAGATATTGGACTGCCCTATTTTCTTTTATTGTCCTTATCTAGTTTTGTTATTAAAGTAATGGTTGCCTCATAAAACTATTTTTTGTTTCTCTTTTCTAGAAGAGATTTTGTAGATTTGGTGATATTTTAAAATTATTTTAAAAATTATTTTTATTTTGTTTTTACATTTTTAGAAGGTTTTATAATTATGAATTCAATTTCTTTAATAGAAGATAATTCCAGTTTTCTACATTTCCTTGAAATTGTTTTTGTAATTTGTGTCTTAAGGAATTGATTCACTTCATAGAATTTGTTGAATGTATATTCATAGAGGGGTTTATAGTATTCTCCTAGTATCCTCTTAATGTTTGTGATATTATCCCTTTTTGTTTCCGTAGGTGCTCACTGAGTCATCACTTTTTTTAATTCCTCATTTTGACTATCAGTTTTATGGATATTTTTGGTCAAGCAGCTTTTGATTTATTTTTCTCTATGATTTTCTGTTTTCAGTTCATCATTTCTGCTCTTTATTTCCTTCCTTCTGCATAAATTGCATTTTGTTTGCTCTTTATTTCTAGTTTCTTGAGTTAGAAGCTTAGATTATTGATTTTTTTCTTCTAACATACACATTTATAGTATAAATTTCCCTCTATGTGCTGCTTTATCTGCATCTCTCAATTTTTGATATGTTGTATTTTAATTTTTATTCACTTAAATTTTTTTTAAATTTCCTTATGACATTCTTTGATGTAGGTATTATTTAGGAATATACTGGTTATTATCAAATTATTTGAGTTTTTAGCAAATACCTTTTTAAAAAATATTTTTACTTTTATTAGGCCAAAGAATATACTTTTTATCTTTTTAATTTAATAAATTTATTTTCTGGTAAAGAATATGGTCTGTCCTGGGGAATGTTTCATGTCTACTTGAAAAGAATGTGTATTTTAACTGATTTGGGTGGAATGTTCTATAAATAAGAGGTTGGCTGATAATGTTCTTCAGGCCTTCTAAATTCTTACTCGTTTTTTGTCTACCTATTTTATCAATTACCTAGAAATGAATGTTGAAATCTCTAACGGAAGTCATAGATTTGTCTATTTCTCCTTTTAGATTAAGTGGCTATTGCTTTATGTATTTTGAAGCCATGTTGTTACATGTAGACACGGCATTATTAGATCTTTGTGATGAATTGACACTTTTATCATTACATAATATCCTTCTTTTTTTCTGCTAATTTTCCTTTTCTTCTGAGGTAACATTGTCAGATATTAATATAGCGACCCTAGTCATCTTTTTATTAGTGTTTGCATGATATATCTTTTTCCATTATTTTTCTTACAACCTCCCTAATGCATTGTGTTTCATGTTCTTAAATGAAGTTCTTATATATATATCAGCATATATTTTGGTCTTTTAAAATAATTCAGTATCAGAATTTCCTTTAATAAAGAGTATTAGACTACTTATATTTAATGTAATCATTGGTATGGTTGGATGTAGGGTCCACTGTTTTATTATTAATTTTGTCTGTACCATCTGTCTTTTTTTTAAATTTTTCCTTTCCTGTCTTTTTTTGATTATTTAAATTATTTTAGTATTTCATTTAATTTATCTATTGAATTTTTCACTCTGTTTCCACTACAGTTTTTATGTATTGCTGTGGTGATTACAATATACTCACCTAACTTTTACATTCTACTTAGAGATAATTGTTTAAGTAAAATATAGCCTTTCAACTGTATAGGTACCTTTACCAATCTTTCTTAATGCTGCAGTTGTGATATGTATTACTTCTACATAATATTTTAGGTATAAAACTACTGAAGACCCGTTGGGAAGGCTTTCCTCACTCTTAAAAAGTAGCAAACATGTTTCAATTTTGCTTTCTTCAATGGTGCCTGGAAATGTTTTTAGACTATGAAAAAAAAAAATGCCTAAGAAGACAAGTTAAGATGCTGACAGTGGTAGAAGAGAATGATGTAAGAGTAAGGAATCTTCTTTTTAAGAATGAGGATATTCTTCCCAGGTAGTCCTCGGCAAGCTTTCGTTTATAACTTATTAGCCAGAATTAGGACACATTCACTTCCAAAAGTAATCATCTGACCCTCATTCTTGTAAATTATCTCATCTTAAATACACTCCAGTTCCATATTGTTGTTAAGTAAAATTATTAATGATCTTAATGTTTAAGCCACCCTTATGACTTATCTTGAATCTTAAAACATCCTACATTCCCAGACTTAGCTAAAGTCAAGGATGTTGTCATTCATTAGGCAAACTATTAGGTTGGCACTGACCAATGTAATTATTTACATTATCAGAAAAAGTGGAATTTGGTACAGCGAAACTATTGTTAGAAATGGAAGTACAGGTTCAGAGACTTCTTTTCAGGAAGATATATATAGAGAGAGGTGGAGGAAAAGGAGAGAGAGGGAGGGGAGAAAGAGCATAATTTTGCTTGCCTTCTATGTTTGAAGAAGTTTGGATATGTAACTATAGTTCTTTGGGATCAAACATTATTTATTTGACATTCGTTGCCAATGTATTTGTAATTTCTAGTCTTTTTTGAAGCATTTCCTTATTTATTTGTAATAATTTTCAAGGATCATTCTATTATATTCACAAACAAGTCTCTACAGCAGAACAAATCCTGCCCCAACCTGTTTTTTTGTTTTGTTTTGTTTTTTAATAAAATGCTATCCAAATACAGCTACACCCATTCATGTCTCAGTTGCCTGTGGATGCTTTGTCACTACACTGGTAATTGAGTAGTTGTGATAAAGTTGAGTAGTTGTGATAGAAACTGTATAACCCACAAAACCTAAAATATTTATTGTCTGGCCCTTTACAGAAAAAGTTTGCAGACCCCTGACCTAGAGTACCCAGTAGCCGTTTTCTTGTGTCTTACCTTACACTTATTATTGACCTGATACCTCTGCATGGTTATCATCCCTGTGGCTGGTACTCAATTTAAACTCCCAATTCAGGTATTGATGTTGCTTATAGCTCTGAAGCCACCAAAGTAGGGGCCTTTGGAATTTTATATTTATAGCCACTGCTGTCAGGATGCCAGATGTCTGTGATTGTCACTAGCAAAGATATCTGTAGTCCCCTGAAATCCTTGATATGACAGCTGAGTGGTACCCACATGCCCTAAATGTGCATGCCAAGTTCCATGTATAAGCAGAAAATATTCAGATCTCTCACTTTTGTGTTATAGTTTTTAAATGACTAGTTTTGTTGTCCAGTATCTTCAGAATCATAATGAAACTGTTTATTGTCAGATTTGGATTTTTGTTTGTTTTCTTTTGTGCAGTATCTTTTTAGGATATGTTCATGAATTCATTGGTTAGGGCAGAAAATAGATTTGAGTGACCATCACTATATTGGGCTCAAGATTACCTTTCTTTTAAGAAACTGAGACTTTTTATTTGTGTCTTTTGTGTCTTTCTCTATCTCCCTTTTTAAAAATTTGTTTCTTCCCAGAAAGCCGCTTGTGTGTTTAGATAAATAAACTGCTGGTAGGTCATTTTCACCAATCCTCTAAAGACTTGTCTGGATATGTCTACATTTCAGCTGGGCATAACCTAAGCTCTAATTGTGAGTCCTTTAACCATGAATCCACTATTCCATTTAATCCTTATAACAACTCTGGAGGAAGGTGTAATGCCCACCCTATCACATAGATGAGAAAATTTTAATAATTAGAATGATTCATATTTAAGCAATATAATAAGCCCAGTGAAACCCAGACTCCTAACTTGTGTCCTTGCCACCAGACCCCGGGGTGCCAGCATCTGCGATAAATAATTCTACATTGCTTTTTATATTTAATAATCATTTCAGTTCTATATTTAAAAACTAAAACTAGTGGAGAAAAACTGAAAAGTAGCTTCAAAATTGAGGAAAGTCAGAAAAGGACAGCTTTGGGATTGGAAAAGAGCAGTTTCAAGATTTACCTTTTGTGACTTAGCATATTAATTGGCTGATTTATGTGAAAGAGATTCAGATTTTTTTTCTTAAGCACCATCTGGCTAGATCTCTTTCCTTTCCCCTGAAGACTTTTTGAATGATCAAGTCCTAAGTGCCTAGTTCCTTAATAATATAGCCTTCCCTAAACAAGTGCCTTGCTCTATTATACCAACCATTGAATTTCACTGAATTTCAGCCATTTAGAGTACTTGTAATGGGCAGAAGAAAGAACGAAACACATTGACAGCGTGATTGTTCTGGTTTCAAATATGGTATCCTTCCAGACTGAGGAGACCACAGAAGGGCTGACACAGGCAGGCCATCAGACCATCCACGATTATCTTGTCACTCTCCATAGAAAATTAGACTTGGGAGTGGTGAAATATTTATTTTATGGTTAAAGATCTCCAGTCTTTTGATTGAAATTAAGACAAAAATCAAACAAACAAAAACAACTATGAAGCAAATAGGAAAATAGCTTGCCAAATTAGTGATATTTTGAAATGGTATTTAAGAATATCATTTAAGAAAGCTGCAATATTCATATAAAAGAATAATAAAATCGGGGTGCCTGGGTGGCTCAGTTGGTTAAGCGGCTGCCTTCAGCTCAGGTCATGATCCTGGGGTCCTGGGATCGAGCCCCGCATCGGGCTCCCTGCTCCGCAGGAAGCCTGCTTCTCCCTCTCCCTCTGCCTGCCTCTCTGCCTACTTGTTCTCTCTCTCTCTATCTCTCTGTCAAATAAATAAATAAAATCTTTAAAAAAATAAAAAAATAAAAGAAGAATAATAAAATCTAGTATTAGTTAGAATTTCATTTTAAATACCTTACAAGGTTCACAAATTAATAAAGTTTATATCTTTCTTCTGTTAATACCACATGAAACTAAATGAAAATGTGTCAACTAGACTGATAATTTTTGTCTTAAATAAACTGAACACAAGATTTTAAACATTTTATGTATTATCATGAAATGTATGAAAAATGTGAACGAACAGTGCTTTTCTATAATCTGTGATTCTGTTCATGAATTGGTAGCTTGGTTTGTAGCATATTGATCTTTATCTGATTTGTATTATTTACGTTTCTGATTTGGCACTTTTTTTGTTGTTGTTCTTACTTTCCTCTCTCTCTTTCTTTCTTTCTTTCTTTCTTTCTTTCTTTCATTCTTTCTTTCTTTTTTTTTTTTTGGAAAAACCAGGATGATTTCATTTGTAAGGCCAAGAGTCATTTGTTCCTGATTATAGGGCTCAACATGCAAATTACATTCACCTTTTAGTGCAGAAATGACACCATGCCACTTCCCTGGGATATTTAGTGCCGTCAGAATTTTCCCTGTGCAAACTTTATCTATGTGTCGGCCATCAGTTACCTTTTTTCCTATTCTCAAAATGATCTGGAAATTCTCTCTTATCCAGAATATTTGAGAAATGAGGTCTTTAGTTCAGTTGAGTAGCTATAGATGGTACAGAATCACTGATTTTTCAGTGGATTGATATATTCTCAACTTTAGCTCAAGATTTCAGCTAATTTAATTTAGCTTTTGATGATCTCAAAGGCACTTGAAGATGAAAAGCAGTTTACACCACTATCATTATATGACAGAGCATCGATCAAATTCAAATATGTCTGCTTCTAAAGCTATTGTTTTATCATAAATTGAACTGAGAATTAATTACATGTAGCATATTCATGTTCAGATTATTAATCTCACCTTTGGTTTTACCCCAAATCATTTATATCCTTTATTACTTTTTATTATGTTGCCCCACTCTGAAGTCGTACAATAATCCCAAATGTCAAAAAACGCTAATAAAACACTAAAACAAAAATTCCAAGTCTCAATTCACAGATTCTTATATTCTGTGTCTAATTCATAGTCATATATGCAACAACACCAAAGTTTATCAAACCTAAAAAATTCATATAGAAAAATGAACTATCATGTGCATAATAAACATTGAGCAGTCTAATGTAGGACTTCTGTTTTTGCTTTCTAATCTGCTTTAATCATTCAAGATGTTACTATGAGGAATCTCTGATAATGATAATGAAAGCAAACAAACAAACATACCCAGAAGACTATTTGGAAAGTGTATCGGTCCAATATTAGAGGCTTCTATTATGGACTTCTTCATATAAATACTGAAGAAATCATTTCATGTCTCACTTTCAATTCCTCCCTGGTCAACCACAGTGTAGATTTCTTGCCATACTTAACAGAGCTTCCCTCTAACATTTGTGTATAGTTTTATTCCTTAATTAAGTGGTTTATGTTATTGTATGAAGATATTATACTGAGAGTAAGTCCATAGTCTGTGAGCTCATCCAGAGTTCATGATTCTGGATACATATTTGATAATAATTATTTTAAAATAAATACATTAATTAAAAAATCCTTGAATATTACTTTAGAAGTTCAGTTATCTCTTATCATGTGAGCATCGTTTGTTAATGACTGTACAGTTTGAATTTCCTGAAGGTACTAAAGTGGATAAATAGTCTACACGCAGACTTATTTTGTATCAGAAACTGTGCTCAGACACATTCAATGATTAGCAGAGGAGATTTAATCCCCTACTATCATAAAGTTTTCATTCTAATGCAGGAGACTGTAAACAAATTAGATTTAAAAATTACAGATTAATGAATCAGAGGAGGGAAAGAGTAGAAGTAGGCAACCCAGTCATAGGCTTTTGGTCTAGTACGAGATAGTGGTAAAAAAATAGTTGTGACCTGTGTTTGGAAGGTAGCAGTGAAGAAGAACAGAATTAGCCAAAGTTGAAATATATTTGGTAAGTACCATAAACAAGATTTTATGTGGAGGGTGGGGAAATGTATGGAATTTATTATGATATAAGATAAGGGACTATCAGAATATGATGGCATTATTTCTGAATAGAAAACAAAAGTCAACAGACTGAACACTTTACTTTTTAGGCTCCTCATTTTTAATATAGAAATAATAAATTTATCTGCTTGAAGGCTAGGAGTTAACCCAAATGACCTTCTGTGGTTTCTTTTGCTTGAAATACCTCTGGTTCTTTATTTTAGCTTAAGTATTCTGTTTTTTAAAATGATCTTAAAACATGCAGGTGTGGTACAAATGATAAAATAGTACACATTTTTTCCTTCTGAATCATAACATGAAAATAGGGGAAGCCTCCTATTAAATACACAATTTTTCTTAAAAGTAAAGACAAAGAAGTATTGGTTGTTTATTGCTGGAAAATTACTTTAAACCCATGTCCTAGATTGAGGGGCTTTGTTTATCTCAAATATCTGGCCCAAAGGGTAAGAAAATCATTCTCACATAAGTTACTTAAAATGTATTAAACTCAATTGACATTTGAAGTAATAAAAAGATCATTAAAACACATGTTAAGGAGTTTAAAAATATATTGCAATTCTATATTATTGTCAGCTAAGGGAGATTAAGACCCAAGGAAAGCGAGAAAATTGGTCTATCCAAATAATAGAGAAATAAATGTAAATGAGCAAAAAGAGAAACCGATAAATTCATCAGAAATGAATCTTGATGAGCTAAAAGTCACTCATCACAACTTTTCCATTGCTATCAGCTTTGTCAGATTACCATCACTTGTTATCTGTATTCCTTCAGGTATTAAAAGATATTGCTATTCAGGCACATGAGATATTGGGGAAAATGGATTCCTAGTCTCAAATATTTAATTCTTCATCCATAAGAATATAACTCTGATATCTTATGGTTTTTGGTGCAATTGTAAATGGCACCAATTCCTTGATTTCTCTTTCCACTGCTTCATTATTGGTGTATAGAAATGCAACAGATTTCTGCATGGTGATTTTATATTCTGCAAGTTTGCTGAATTTTTGTATCCGTTCTAGCAATTTTTTTTTGTGGAGCCTTTCGGGTTTTCTACATAGGGTATCATGTCGTCTGTGAAGAGTGAAAGTTTGAGTTCTTCCTTGCTGATTTGGATGCCTTTTGTTTCTTTTTGTTGTCTGATTGCTGAGGCTAGGAACTCCCCTACTATGTTAAACAGCAGGGGTGAGAGTTGGCATCCCTGTCTTGTTCTGACTGTAGAGGAAAAGGTCTCAGTTTTTCCTCATTGAGGATATTAGCTGTGGGTCTTTTGTATATGGCCTTTATGATGTTGAGGTATGTTCCCTCTATCCCTATTTTTTTGAGGGTTTTTATTGAGAAAGGATGCTGTATTTTGTCAAATGCTTTTTCTGCATCTATTGAGAGGATCATATGGTTCTGATCCTTTCCTTTATAGTATGGTGTATCACACTGATTGATTTGTGAATATTGAATCACCCCTGCAGCCCAGGAATAAATCCCACTTGACCATGGTAAATGATTCTTTTAATATACTGTTGGATTTGATTTGCTAGTATCTTGTTGAGAATTTTTGCATCCATGTTCATCAGGGATATTGTCCTGTAATTCTCTTTTTTAGTGAGGTCTTTGTCTTGTTTTGGAATCAAGGTAAATCTGGCCTTGTAGAATGAGTTTGGAAGTTTTCCTTCCATTCCTGTTTTTTGGAACAGTTTGAGAAGAACAGGTATTAATTCTTCTTTACATGTCTAGTAGAATTGCCCTGGGAAGCCATCTGGCCCTGGGCTTGTGTTTGTTGGGAGATTTTTGATTACTGATTCAATGTATTTGCTGGTTATGGGTCTGTTCAAATATTCTATTTCTTTCTGTGTCAGTTTTGGTAATTTTATGTTTCTAGGAATTTATCCATTTCTTCCAGATTGCCTAATTTGTTGGAATAAACCTAACAAAAGGGATTAAAATATATGTACTCTGAAAACTATAGAACACTTCTGAAAGAAATTGAAGAGGGCACAAAGAAGTGGAAAAAGAATCTATGCTCATGGATTGAAAGAAAAAATATTGTTAAAATGTCTGTATTACCCAAAGCAATCTACACATCTAATGCAATCCCTGTCAAAATAACACCATTTTTCACAGAACTAGAGCAAAAAATCCCAAAATCTGTATGGAACCACAAAAGACCCCAAATAGCAAAAATAATCTAGAAAAAGAAAAACAAAGGTGGGGGCATCACAATTCTGGACTTCAAGCTATATTACAAAGCTGTTGTCATCAAGACAGTATGGTACTGGCACAAAAACAGACACATAAATCAATGGAACAGAATAGAGAACCCAGAAATGGACCCACACTTATATGGTCAACTAATCTTTGACAAAGCAGGAAAGAATATCCAATAGATAAAAGACAGTCTCTTCAACAAATGGTGTTGGGAAAATTGGACAACAACATGCAGAAGAATGATAATGGACCACTTTCTTATACCAAACACAAAAATAAACAAAATGGAGGAAAGACCGAAATGTGAGTTGGGACACCACCAAAATCCTAGAGGAGAACACAGGCAACAACCTCTTTGACATCAGCCATAGCAACTTCTTACTAGACATGTGGCTGGAAGCAAGGGAAAGAAAAGCAAATATGAACTATTAAGACTTCATCAAGATAAAAACTTCTGCACAGTGAAGAAAACAATCAACAAAACTAAAAGGCAACCTACAGAATGGGGGAATATATTTGTAAATGACCTATCTGATAAAGGGTTAGTACTCAAAATCTGTAAAGAACTTATCAAACTCAACACCCAAAAAACCCAAATATTCTAGTTAAGAAATGGGCAGAAGATATAAATAGACATTTTTTTTTTTCTGAAAGACATTCAGATGGCCAAAGGACACATGAAAAGTTGCTCAGCATCACTCATCATCAGGGAAATACAAATCAAAACCACAATGAGACACCACCTCACATCTGTCAGAATGGCTAAAATTAACAACACAGGAAACAATAGATGTTAGTGAGGATGTGGAGAAAGGGGAACTCTCTTACACTGTTGGTGGGAACACAAACTGGTGCAGCCACTCTGGAAAACAGTAAAGAGGTTCCTCATAAGGTTAAAAATAGAACTACCCTATGACTCAGCAATTGCACTACTAGGTATTTACCCAGAGGATACAAAAATACTGATTCAAAGGGGCACATGCACCCCATTGTCTATAGCAGCATTATCAACCATAGCCAAACTATGGAAAGAGCCCAAATATCCATTGACTGATGAGTGGATAAAGATGTGGTCTATGGGGCACCTGGGTGGCTCAGTCAGTTAAGTGTCTGCCTTCGGCTCAGGTCATGATCCCAGGGTCCTGGGATCGAGCCCTGCATCGGGCTCCCTGCTCAGTGTGTAGTCTGCTTCTCCCTCTGCCCCTCTCCCTGCTCATGCTCTCTCACTCTCTCTCTTCCTCTCAAATAAATAAATAAAATCTTAAAAAAAAAAAGATGTGGTCCAAACACACACACACACACACACACACACACACACACACACTGGACTATTACTCGGCCATCAAAGAGAATAAAATTTTGCCATTTGCAACAACATGGATGGAACTAGAGGGTATTATGCTAAGCAAAACAAGTCAGTCAGAGAAAAACATGTACCATATGATTTCACTTATATGTGAAATTTAAGAAACAAGCCAGATGAACATAGGGGAAGAGGAAAAAAAAAAGAGAGAGGGAAACAAACCATAAAATACTCTTAACTACAGAGAACAAACTGAGGGTTGATGGGGACAGGTGGAGGATGGGCTAAATGGGTGATAGGTATTAAGGAGAGCACTTGTGTTGAGCACAGGGTGTTATATGTAAGTGATGAATCACTAAATTCTACTCCTGAAACCAATATTACACTATGTGTTAACTAACTAGAATTTAAATAAAAATTAAAAAAAATATATAACTTTTGTGACAGATGTTATTAACTAGACTTACTGTGGTGATTGTTTCACTATATATATACACACATACCCCCCCACACACACATATATACACTGAAAGGAGAGAGAGGGTAAATAATTGTTTGAGGCAATGGCTAGGAGAAATCAAGTGTTAGGATTGTGTTGGACCCCAAGGCTTAAGTCTGTTTCTCTCTTATCATATATGAATGCCAAATCCAGAATAAATTTTCATGTTAACAGAGGGAATTCAATTACCACCACATTTTATAAAATAGAAAATATAATTGGCATAAGGAAATTAGCAGATTTAATACATTAATAATAATAACAATCACTAATATATTCTGAATACATACTATATGCCAAAACCCATGTTTAATGCATATATATATGCATGTACATATATACATATATATATGTTCTTTAGATCTTCACAAAAAGTGAGTTAGTATTATTCTCTTTTACAAAGGAGAAAACAGGTTAAGTGATATTAAGCCACTTGTCCAAGATTCAGATAACAAATAAGAAGTATAAATACAAATTCAGATCTGTTTGACACACATCTTTTCCAAGGGAACATTTTCTAGCATACTTTTCTTATCCAGCAGTTAAAACAGCTACTAATTCAACAAGTTTTCCTACTATAGATTGATAAATTTCAGTAGTCTTTGGAGGTACCATAAAATACAGCATTTGTTAGAAGCCAAAAGTCATCAGATAGTTGTCCACAGAAGACTGGCCAGGTATAAAGCCTCCCCTAATTGCACCTTGATCTAGTTGTCAGTTTCTCCTAATTTAGTGTTTCTTGTCTGGGTGTCTTGTCCTCTTCTAAACTTGGGGAGGTAAGCGACTGGTAGTGGTGTCTTGTACACTCACAACTATATCTCAAGCAGAGATAATTCCCAGTGACATGGGCAGAAATTTACAAATTGCAGATTTACTAATTCTTCTTTTAATCAAGTTGTTTAGCATGGAATTCCAAAACTGGAAGAAATGTATAATTTCAAAGTTTTCTACTGCATATTTACATCCTTCTGATAATTTTTTAATAATTTTTAAATGAGAAAATATCCTCAACCATGTCAACTTTAATATTATAATTTATGTGCACAAATCAAATACTTGTAATACATTAATTAGGTCATATCAAACAACTTCCTTTTTAAATACTTGTCTGTGCCTGTCACTATTACTCTTATACCTTCACAACTAACATTGGTTAACAGTATATAAATGGTTAACAATATTATTCTCAGTGCAAAGTGAAAACTGAGGAATAAAGATCAAATCAGCTGCTCAAGGACTGAAGCTAGTAAATTGAACCGGGGTACTCTGAATCTCTCCAAAACTGAAAAAATGAAAGAGCTTTTATTTTTAAAAAATTTTAAAAAATGTATATATATACATTTATTTTAGAGAAAGTGCACATGCACGGGGGCTGGGGAGGTGCAGAGGGAGAGAGAATCTCAAGCCGACTCTATGCTGAGCATGGAGCCTGACGCGGGACTCAGTCCCATGATCCTGAGATCACAACCTCAGCCAAAATCATGAATCAGATGCTTAACTGACTGTGCCACCCAGGCACCCCAAAAGATGCAAGAGCTTTAACTGTTATCCAAACAAGTTAAACTGTTACATTTAAATATGTGTATATGTAGAGCTTGAAATATCTCTAAATTTAAATTAGAACCCAGCCAACATATATTTTTTAGTAGTGTTCTATAACATGAAGTAATTATATTGATATTTGAACATAATGAAGATTCTAGAGGAAATACATTTTAATACTTGATGTTATTCATTCTGAATACTGCTACCTTGGTGTATTTTAAAAATTCAGCAAATGAGGGTTATACAAAATGAGAGTGTTTACTCTTAAAGAGATCATTGGTGATTTTTATTAAACAGATGAAGATTTTAGAGCCTATTAAGAAACTAGTTCTGGCAAAACAAGGCATAACTTAGTGGTCCTCCTTTTACCCAGTGCCCTTAAATTCTGCTTTGCTTTAGAAACGTGCTGAAACAAAGTCAAGCAGCAGACATTATGTGAATACTGCAACAATGGAAGGGACTCTCTGAGACTCTCCTGAGAAGACCAAAAACCTCTCTTTAAAATCACATTAAATTTCTAGATTCTTCAAGTCTTCCTATGGTCACATTTCCTAACCATTTGTACTACCAATTTAAATTTGAACAGGGAAGATATTCTAAAATATCACAACTTTCTTTCCTTTAAATGAGGGAGACCATTTACCACATGAATAGTTAATATCATAATCCAAAGCCAGGGATGAAAACTATTTCTTCGAACATGTATATTTTAACAAGAGACATAAATATCTATGATCTACTTGTAACCTATTTATATGTTGCCCAAATTGTTTTGCTTTCTAAACTTACCCTGAATATGGTATAATAATGAAGAACATAAAATGTTCCTCCCTACCTATCCCTATGACTTGAAATATATTATAAAACGAACTCGCTATATAAAAATAATACTTAATGTATGAAAGGAAAATATTACATAAAACTTTTATTATTACATTATTAAGGTTGTAATGTGGTCTTTTTTTACACTCATAGGTAAGGCATCTTAAAAGTGGTTTGGCTTTGTCTCCTTTCTCATTATCATACCTATATACAATCACACACACAAATCCATATGTGCTTTTGTGGTATTCAGAATTTTCCCTTATTCATATACCTAATTTATAATGCATTTGAAATATTTCCATGATTTCATTGCCATGTTGGGAGTTTCATTTCCACATGAGGATATGTTTTGTGAATCTAGAAAGAATTTTTTTTTTAGACCAGTGAAACACTCAGTGTCTTATTTACTTTCACATGTCTCCTATTTTTACTGTTAGCTTTTATATTATTGTTTGGGTTCATGATTAGTTCTAGTGGTAACTGATTTTACTTTTAATACTTTAAGTAATGTAATGTGATTTATAGGGAATGCAGAAACTGAGGGAAAGTTGATTAAGGCAGTTCCGGATAAGCTTAACTTCCCTATGGTCCTTTCATATTCACTAATACCCGTGTCTTATCAAATACACTCTTGAATGAATTTTTGGACTGAGATTTACCAAGTTTCTGGGCAAGGATCCATGTCAAATGAAGTGACGCATTCCTCTGTGATGGATTTCTGCATGCATCACTGGTGAAATGCTGGAAGGGCCAGTTGAACTGATGGACCATGTTCTTTATGTTCAAGGTAAAGGCTGCTTAGGTTCAGCACACACTGGAACTCTTGATTTGGCTTGAACTTGCTTTGAGTCAAATAGTCCCACACACATACAAGAAACACAAACACTACCAAGGGATTTATTTTCCACAAAAAGCTGTGCACTACCAGCCAAAGAAAACAAACACCAAGAGAAAGAAAGGTCTTATGATGTAACCAGAACTGACTCTCCAAATTCTATTTCTCCTTTTCCTAGAGAACAATCGAAGTGGTCAAAGGTCAGTCTATGCCTAAAAGGATTTTCTGTGGAATTCCTTGACTTCTCTTTTACCACATGTTTGAACAATAGGATAAAATTCCTTATTTGCCTAAAACAAAAATCTTCTGCATGAGGTCAATAATCTATTATTCTTTTCCTCCACATTCTTTCCAAGAGGGAAAAAGTTAGAAAAGTTACACTGTCTTTGGTACTGAGATTTCTTTTCTTCCTTTGAAATTGTCTTACATCTATAACAATGTGTTATAATTTATTACTTATTTCTTATCCGTTTGATATATATAAGTATTAGAAAGGTAACTGTAGTCTGAAATAAAATTCATTACCATTTTACACTAAATTATAACATGAGCAGCTTCTCCTGGGTATAGACTTTGCAGGTTATGATGTACACAATTTCAGGGAGTGCAGTGTATGTGTACTAGAATGTGAATGACCTCCCAGAAATTATGTAACTAATAGAGCAAATTAAAGAGCACAACAGAAATACCATTTTTATAGAATGAAAAAGAGAAAAGAAAGGAAGGGTGAGGGAAAAAAGGAAGGATGGATGGAAGGAAGAAAGGAGGAAGGAGAAAGTAGCTTTAAAATTTGCATATATGCATCAAAGTATTGCTTCCTTTCCCTTAGAATAAACAAACAAACAAACAAAGCAACCCTCTTTCATTCAGATCAATGTTTTAAGTCTAGAACTTCCTTGAACTAAATGCAATTTGAGCCTCAAACCAAATTTTGTAAGATAATATATAAATTTACCTTATAGACAAATTAATTGAAAAAGCAAGATATATGCTGTTTGGGTGATAGTTTTTTCTGATAAAATATTTTGATGAGTTAAAGACAAGTTATTCAGAAACATGAAGATTAAGTATTCAAATACACAAGGGTTTAAAGAAATAGAGGTTAGACATTTGGCAAAATACTTGACAAATTTTTTTAAAAGTTATCTGGCTTAAAATATGACTGGGTTTGCCCATCCCTTTAGGAGACCAGCTGTTGATGTGTCATGAAAGGAGAAAAAAAAAAAAAAGTAAAGGTCAGTTCAGCTGTGTCTGCAAGCAGGCATGGCAGATGTAGACACTAATACTGCAGGAGGTCACTTTATGTATGTCTGCATTGACAAAGAAAAGAAAGAAAGAAAAAAAAGTGTTCAAACTTTAGTAGCAAAGATATAAACTTATATCAGTAGGAGAGGTATTTACAGAACAGCACATTCTTTTCAAAGCATACATTTTTGGAATGGCAACAAGGAAGAATTTCATCTCCATGGAGAACCCATTTGTACGCCTTGTGGGGCTGGCAAATGTGCCAAACATGCCACCATGAAATAATTGGCAGCAAGGCTGGGAAAAAGAAAAAAATCTCATTTTAATGGTGAATTTAAATCTCAGGAGTCCAGACTGCTTCCTCCTTAGGGGAAATGCAAACAGTGAGGAACTTGTTGTTGAATAGGAATTTTCAATGACTGTGATCAAAAGCAAGCCTCAGCAGTGTTGCCCAACAAGCAGGGCTGGCTGTGGGAATAGACAGCACAGGAGCTGGTTGCTTAGGTGGTGAGTTTTGTGAAGCTACCGACTGCCTATCAGTCAACCACCATTATTTGTTATTGTCCTGAATGTTAATTCTGAAAAGATTAAACTTAAAATCCTTATGAAACAACCTTTTAATTTTCCAGCTAATGACTTAGCAAGGAATAAAATAAGGAATTGCAGATGAGTGGGAATTTCCCAATAGGAAACCCTGCCCAACTGATAGTTTTGCCAAGATTGGGTCTAGATACAGGATGGTAGATAGAGCCACTGATACGCTCCGTACTCTTAGAACAAGTGGAGATTCAACAATAGTCAGTGTTTACTCAGAGAAACCCTGGTGGTAAAAGCAGAGTCAAGTGTTGAAGTGTGAAAGGGTAAGGGTCATTAGAAGAATGATAATAACCATATTAGGCCTTTTATTTGGAGGTTTATAGTTCTCCAAGAACTTTCAAATGAATTCACAGAGTTGATGTCTGATTGGTGAGCATATCATATATCTATTCCTGGCTGCATAAGAGTTTGAGAAACAAGTGTGAAGCTGGTCTGGAAATAATGGAGTCAGCCAACCTGCAGGGTCTGTCACAGACCAAATTCTGAATTTCACCACAACAGTGAGAAGGGTAATTAGGGTCTTGTCTAGACTAGTGGTAACCATCCAGAAGCTATCAAACCCACCTAATTTCATGCTGTGACTGAAAATGTTATTTCTAACTGTCTTTTGGTCATCCAAGTTAAATAAATAGGAAAACACAACAAAAATATAAATAAAAAGTAAAAAAAGAACCTCTATGGCAACCACATAGTTTTTTAACAAGCCCACATATTTCTAGCTGGAATAGGTACAACTAAAGGGGCAGAGGCTAAGGACTGATGGAGGATAATACTTCATGGAAAGTACAGAACCTCACTTTTTCTGCAGCTGAGACAAAAATTCACAGCAGAATAAGGCCTCTGAAGTCCAGAAATGGCTGAGATTTGGCCTTATTGGTGCTTCTTCTGATTACCCATTTTTAAACTCCTCTGAAATCCTCAGAGAAAGTATACCTATAGACAGCCTTAGGAGATGAAGGTGTAACTTGGGTAAAGTAGATGGAATGTCTGATCTAACTGATCTAACTCTGTTTCCACAATATTCAGCAAAGTGTTCTAAATGAGGTAATGAAATCTTTCTTGTCTAAGCTCTGATGGTAACACTGTGTCATGTCCTTGAGCTTCAGTTTCCCCTCTATTTGTTTCAATGATAAAAATGTATAATGTGCATAAACTCACTTTGACATTTCAAAATACTATGTATATATTATGAATATGTTACAAGTGCTATATGTAATTAATGACTTCAAATATTCTCCTTGACATCTTTCCATAACATAAACATGTAAAAATATACTTCTATTTTCTTGTAAGCCTTGGTAAAACTAGTTTTATTTTTAGTTAGAAAATGAGTTTTTAGCATTTTTATATTTTCTTAATTGGCATTTGTAGAAGTGAAAGTTATTTGTCAATGGCATAGACCAGAAGAGCTTGCAGATCTTCTGAAATAATAGTATAACAAATACCAATGAGAAAAACAATTCTTATTTTGATAGAGATTGATGAAATTTCAGTTATAATCTTAACACAGATAAACTTTGCAAGCATTTGTCTTTTTATTTATATCAGGCATCTGAACATTTGTTCTCTTTTGGAGAGAATACTCTCCAGTATAAGTCTTGGTGAGAAGAAATACTCCTTATGCAAATAAATAAGCCAAGGGAGACAAATACAGCTTCTTCTTACCTGTGACAAACTAGGACATGGACATGTGCCCTAGACTTGGCCAATCAGATCCTCAGTGGACCCTGAATCTTATATTTGTGATAGTAAGTTATAGCAACAGTTGCAAAACCATCCATGACAGTGGTGGTGATAACAGCATACAGTTGCCAAACCAAACCTATGGTAGCCTTGTGAGCCTAGCAATGGCAGTAAGTGCCCAGTGACAGAAATGTCACCTTTGCTGCTACTGATAGCATATTGGTTAGATATTCCTGGGCCTGGTCTTGGCTATACTCCCAGCTCCTGCCTATTTACTAAAATTTTGTCAAGTCTATCAATGCTGCAAGCTACTTGATATTGATACAATATATTATATTTTCTTTTGTTTGTGAGTATTGGTTGCTATTCCTTAAAATAAGACTCCTGCCTGATCCATAGTCAGATTCCTGTATGTATATATTTGTTGGCATTTTAATTGCACATATAAAAAAATTTCCTACCTTATTAATGATTTCCTCCCATGTACTTTACTATCTACTCTACGATTATTTTAAATCACTAGGAGGTTCTTGAATGGGTGACTAATGAAATCTGTAGTTATCGTCCAAAGGTTAAAAATAATTACATACTATTCACTGAATAATCTTAGTACTTTGGCAAAATCAAGTGTAATTATTTAATTATAACATTTGCTTCAAAATAGTTAATTTTGACAAATAAGTAATACCATGACCTTTAAGAAAGAAATGGGGAGGGGTGCCTGGGTGGCTCAGTTGGTTAAGCGATTGCCTTCAGCTCAGGTCATGATCCCGGAGTCCCGGGATCGAGTCCTGCATCGGGCTCCCGGCTCATCAGGGAGCCTGCTTCTCCGTCTGGCCCTCTCCCCTCTCATGCTGTTTCTAACTCTCTCTCTCTCAAATAAATAAATAAAATCTTAAAAAAAAAAAAAAGAAAGAAATGGGGAATTATTTAAACTGAGAATAAATGAACAGAGCCAGTAGGGATATTTAGTCTAGCATTTCCAAGTATTTTTTAAAATATTATATTACTTAAAAAATTATCATATTTTGCAGACTTTATGCCAACTTGGAATAAATGCAGTTTAAAAAAATACAGAGCATTATTGAAAAATTCAGACATTTTTAACAATTTCTGCATTTTGATTATTTTTTCTCTTGATTTTTTTTCTAAGTAATTCTTATACAACAGTTTATAATTTAACTGCTGGGAAATAGCTTAATGAAACAAAAAAACACAAACAAAACAAAAAAGTTGTGCATTGAATCTTCAACTGAAGCCAGTACTCACCTAATTACATATTTTATACATGTTTTCTTAAAATAATTATTTTCAAAATGTCTAATAGTTTGAATATAATAGTAAAATTATTATTTTTGTTCTCTTAAAAATGATTACCTGTAATTTCATTGCCATTTCTTGAATGAAATAATTACTAATTTATCTTTAGAAATCATCCATTGTTAAATTACCAGTATCTTCACCTCTTTCCTAGCAGCCAGAATTGACATTTTATGTTTACACTATAAACAGAATAATATAATTCACAGATCACCTAGTCTGCTTTGATGTCAAGCTCATCAGTGAATAAATGAATTTTAGTTAAATCCAGGAGAAAAATGACTATAATGAGAAATAAAATTAGAAATCAAGTGATCCATTTCAAATATCAACTCTCCACCTGATTCTTAATGTTTTATGTGGTAGATTCATTTTATTTTTCTGACTGGGCTGTGGTTACTTAAAAAAAAAAAAGTAAATGTTTGAATATAATGGTTTCTAAATTTCATTTCAGTTTGGAAATTCTATGAATGTGATGTATATATAGCAAAAGTTTAGGGAAACAGCTATTTCTCTTATTTGAAGGACATATATTGGAATTGATGGCACAGAGGTGTATATAAGAATGTAATTACATAGAAGTGATCCTACTAGAAAGCAGCAGTCATCAGTGTGGACAAGCTAGGGTAAATTCATTGTGGTGTGATATGTGAGGAGAGGGACAGTTCCACCTGGCCAAAGAATATTTCTTCCTTTCATCTCCCCACATGCACTGCTGCCTTGAAACCCTCACAATAAAAGTAATGACAATAAACACATGTTAAGGCACCTTTTGGGGCTTTGTTAAAATGCAAATTTAGACTCCTATAGAAGAGTTTGGGGTTCTTTAAAACATCGCCATTCATTACTGGTTAATTAATAGTAATTACATTACTATTTCTGTGAAAATATTATAAATTAGCTATGAATATTATTAGACATTATCAATAACTATAATGTCTGGCATTCTAAGGCCAGAAAATATAGACAGAGATGAAAGAAGTTAAGTATCTATTCTTAGGAAAGGTACAGTCTCGGCTACACACAGAGAATAATGTGTAGAACACCACAGAGCAATATAATAAGATGGTAAATTACTTCTGAGTTCAGTATTTGAATTTTTGTCAGCAACTAAAAATCTTCAGGACTAAATATGTACTTTTCTTGTGAAAAGAAAAAAAAAACTTCCTAATATGATATCAGCAATTCTCATTTAATCATTAAAACAAAACAAAAAAAAGCCATTGTTTGCCTCCTAGACTATTAGTAACTCAGTGAAACTGACAGATGCTGGAGGTCTTGGACCTTGTAGCTCAGAGGGAAGTCAGATTTTGAATTCCAATTATCTGATTCTGGCCTTAAGGGTAGGCTGCAGGAGCTGCCTCAGAGAGGTGGAAGAGAAAACAACCTCTCCCTTAGCTCAGAAAATCTCCACCCTTCTTCAGTGAGTTAAGATTTTTTGGGTGGATCTTTGGCAAATTAACCCAGAGCCATCTGTTAAAAGAGAACTTAAAAAGAACCTGTCCTTTCTAGATTATTATGTCTTAGCTGAAACAATGGGAGAAAATAGAACAAAAATAAAGTATATTAAAGGAAAAATTAAGAAGTAGATACTGCAATAGTTCAAATTTTAAGGAATACCAAACCCCTTGTTTTAGACCATAGTTCCTGCATTTGCCAACTATCCAGTTTAATTTTTAATTAAAATAATGCATATGCATAATTTAAAAGTCAAATTGCTCTCTAGAGCTTAAGTTAAAAAAACAAAGTCCCTTAATGCCCCCACTTCCTTCCCAGTACCCAACTCCTTAAGTATTATTCTCCAGATCATGTTCAACTTTTTAGCTATTTCTTCTGGTCTCCACTTCCACATATCTATAAAATGCTGTAGCAGTCACTTGTGGGGCACAATATCACATCTCCTTGGCGCAGCTGATGGACATTTCCATACATGTTTGCCAGTGTTCCACATCTAGCTACTCTGTTTCCACACAAAAAAGTCATTCACCTATGGGCTTGCACAATCATGAAATGCAGGAGTTAATTTCCATGGGACAACCTTCAAATAATGAAGGATGCAAATGGGGACTTAGGTGCCCCAACCCCTTCATTTTCTGGTGGGTTAATTCTGTGGCAAGCTCTACATGATACCTCAGATGTTCACCCAAGGGATAGTGTCTCTCAGTTGCTCACAGTACTAACGAACTTGGCAACACAATCTTTATTGTCACTTAACTCTTCCTCATCTTACTTTTCCCATGTCCTCCCATTTTCTGAGATTGCCTTTCCAATAAACTATATACTTCTACCTCCTTGTCTCAAGTTTGGCTTTCAGAAGGAACCCAAACCAGAACAGCTGGTTCTTCATAGCCTACAAAGTAGCCCTTTAAGTTAGGATTTTGGAATTGGATCACTCACCAGTCAGATGGCAATAAGGATAACATACCTGGTAAATGGAGTGGTGATAACCTCTGACATTCTTCAGTTTCACATTTCCTAAAGCTCTCATTTGGACTGAATTGGGATGAGATGTAGGTGGAAGAAACAGCATTGATTACGCCAGTGATTCTCAAAGTATAACCAGTATTCCTGGCGGGTTGGGGGGGGAGGAGCAAGATCCAAAACAGTTGAACCATTTCAATATAATATACTTGGTATAGAACAACACTTCAGAATACAAAAGAAATGAACATCTAACAAGGTAAAATTCACAATCTCTGGCATCCAGTAAAAATGATCAGACATTCAAAGGTGAAGAAAAATACAACCCATAATAAAGAGAAAAATCAGTTATTTGAAACCGACTTGTAAATGAAACAGATGAAAGAAAAATAATCAAGGACAAAATGACAGTTATAAATGTATTCCACATGTTCTAGAAGCTAGAAGAAAAGTTAAACTTGTTAAATAGATACATGGAAGATATATAGAAGACATAAATCATATTTCTAAAGGTGCAATTATAATGTCTGAAATTTTAAAATACACTGGAATCAGATTAATGGCATATTAGAACATATTAGACATACAGAGGAAAGGATTAGTGAACTTGAAGTCATAGCAGTAGAAACTATCCAAAATGAAACACAAAGAGAAAAATGAATTAAAAAAATTTTATTGGTGAACTGAGAATAATTTTAAGCATTTACTAATGTATGTATAATTAGCATCCCCAAAGGAGAGGAAAAAGGAGAAAGCAGAAAACAGAGTAGAAATAGTTGCAGAAACTTTTCCAATTTTGATAAGCTCACAGATCAAGATGCTCAGTTAATCCCATCTTTAATAAACATGAAAATATCTGCACCAAGTCACATAATAATGAAATTACTTAAAATCAGTGATAAAGAGAAAAACATAAAGCAGCAAGAGGAAAAAAAGAAGACCAATTACATGCTAAGGAGCAGAGATAAGGATTTTATAGCAGATATCTTGTTGAAATCAATGCAAACCAGAAAACAGTGCAACATCTTTAAAGTACTAAAAGAAAAATAATGTTATTTTAGAATTCTAGACCCATTTCAAAAATGAAGGCAAAATAGTAATTTATATAAAAAAGGGTATCAAAAGGTAAAATAATTCAGCAGAAAACCAAAACTAAAATCAGTGTTAAAGGAAAGTTTTTGGGTATAAGAAAAATGATACTAGATGTAAATCTGGATCCACACAAAGAATGAAGAACTCTAGTAACTACCTGGGTAAATGTAATCAACTTTTTTCTTAATATTTAAACATCTTTTAAAAAATTGATTGCTTAAGTAAATATAGTGACAATGCACTGTGGGGTTTTAACATGACAAAGGAAAATATATGGTAATAATAGTATAAATGTTAGGATGGAAAAAATGAAGTACAGTCTTGTAAGCTTATTAATACTGTTTGTATGTGGTACAGTATCATCTGAATGTAGACTGTAATAAGTTAAAGTTGTATGTTATAAATCTTAAACCAATCACAAAAATAAAAAATAGCATTAATAAACAAATAGTGGAGATAAATAGAACCAATTAAAATATTCATTAATCCAAAAGCAGGAAGTAAAAAGGGAATTAGAAAGCAAAGAATAATATGAGATAAATAAAAAAGGAATAGTAAGATGGTAGATTTAAACATACTATATCAATAGTTGCATTTTATATATGATCCAAATGCTCCTATTCAAAGGCAGATGTAGGCTGGATTAAAAAAAAAAATCCGACTTAACTGTATGCTTTTTACAATAAACCTAATTTAAATAACATCATTAAGTTCAAAGTAAAAGGATGGAGGCAGATTTACTAGACTAACACTATTAAAGGAAGTGTAATAATATCAGACAGTGAATTTTATAGCAAAAAATAATACCATTGATATAGAGGGGCCCATTTTTAATGGTACAAGCCATTGAACAATGGTTCAATTTTTAAAGAGAATGTAATTCCAAATGTTGATACACCTAATAACGATGCTGCAAAATATACCAAGAAAAAAATGATATGACCACAAGAGTAATAGACAAATATATAAGTATAGTTGGTAATATCAGCTACTCTGAACAGTTGATAGAACAAGTCCAGAAATAATCAGTAAGGATACAGAGACTTGAAAAACATTAAGCAACTTGAATTAATTGGCATTTATAGAACCTCCATTTCAAACAGAATGCACATTCTTTTCAACTGCATACAGAACACTTACCAAGATGCATATCCTGGGCCTTAAAACGAGTCTAAATTAATTTAAAGTAATTTAAGTAATAAAACATGCTGTGTGATCACGATGGAATTATCTTACAAATCAATAGGAAAGATCTGGAAAACCACACCAAATTTGGAAACTAAAAAAACATACTGTGTTAATACTGTGGGCCAAAGAAGAATTCAAAAGGGATATTAGAAAGTATTTTGAACTGGGGCGCCTGGGTGGCTCAGATGGTTAAGCGTCTGCCTTCGGCTTAGGTCATGATCCCAGGGTCCTGGGATTGAGCCCTGCATCGGGCTCCCTGCTCTGCAGGAAGCCTGCT
Source organism: Mirounga angustirostris (assembly GCF_029215605.1). Lineage (NCBI taxonomy): Eukaryota > Metazoa > Chordata > Mammalia > Carnivora > Phocidae > Mirounga > Mirounga angustirostris. The sequence continues at coordinate 81,219,752 of NW_026991720.1, read as the reverse complement.
TCTCCCTCTCCCACCCCCCCTGCTTGTGTTCCCTCTCTCGCTGTGTCTCTCTCTGTCATATAAAAAAAGAAAATATTTTGAACTAAATGAGAATGAAAATACAAAATATCAAAATTTATGGGATAAGGCTACAGTAGTATTTGGAGAAATTTTATGGCACCAGATCATATGGAGAAGAAAATGAAGGTCTCAGGACAGTGACTTTAGCTTCTGCCTTAATTAAGAGGTCAGAAAAAGAAGAATGAATTAAACGCAAAGTGAAAAGAAGGAAATAAAAATGAGAGTGGAAAACAGAAAAAAAAAATAATAGAGAAAAATCAATGAAACCAAAAGCTGTTTCTTTGCGATCAATAATATTAATAAACCCTTAGGTGGCTCGACTGATAAAGGAAAAATATTGCGAGAATACACAGATTACCAATATGAAGAATGAGGATAATGACATCAGTACAGATTTTAGAGATATTAAAAGAACAGGAAGGAATATTAAGAATAACTTTTGCCACTAAATCTAACTTAGACAAAATTGAGAAATTGCTAGAAATATACAAATTAATAGAGCTCTCTGAAGTGATAACCTGAATATCCTTATGTCTTTTTTAAGCAATGAATTTGAAGTTAAAACATATCCCCCAAAGAAAACTGCAGGATCAGATGGTTTCACCGAGGAATTCTATGTTTGAGGAAGAAATACTGCCAATTCTACACTATATCTTCCCAAAAGTTGAAGAGGAAGGTCTGCTTTGCAACTTATATGGATCTCAGCACTACTCTGAAACCAAACCCAGGCGAATACCTTAGGAAAAAACAAAACAAAACAAAAATAGAACTACTTCTCATTAATTCAGACAAAACACTTAACACAATTTTATCAAATTCAGTGAAATTCTAGAAATGGAAAAAAGGAGTTCAACAAGATCATTTTTTAAATCCACTTCTTTCCATGGACAGTTTTAACTCTGGAATTTACCACTATGGGATCAATAGATTGCTTTTTTGCTTGAGTTAGTTTTAATTGGGTTTATTTCACTTATAATTAAAAATATCCTGATTATGTATATAGAAAGATAATTACATAAACACATAGAAACAGGTAATCTTCTGATTATTAAAAAGACAGTTATGATATATTGTTCTATTAAAATGATATTTTACAGATAGAAAAATAGAAGAATACATTAAATGAAATAAAAGAAGCCTATGAGATAATAAGACAACAGGGACAAGCAAATAGCAACAGGGATAAACCTATCAAAATATGTGCAAGACTTTTATGGAGAACTAATTTATATTTCTGTTGAATGTTGTCAATATTTTTATGATGTTAATTTTCTTTAGAATATATATATATTGAGTTAAGGCAATTCCAATGAAAATACAAATATTTTAGAGAAAGTAAGCTTGATGAACTTTTTCTGAAATACATAAAAAAGAATAAGTGTTTAAGAAAATTCAAGAAAATCCTAAAGAAAAATAATAGGGGTATAAATATACAAATTAAAATGTGACACATTTATTTTTTTTCAAGTATCAAAGATTTCTGTTTTTGTTTTTAATACTTCACTCGACGTGAACAGTGTTCTGTAGAGTGGTGCTGTTAATACTATCTTAATGATATCAGTATATCACCACTTTGGAAGCATCCTATAAAAATCTTTATAAAGTCTTTAGTTATCTAATATTTCATTAACTGAAAGACTATATGTAACATATAAATAAGTTATGCAGCATAATAATGAAATATACACCCATGAAACAAGTACTCAATTTTAGAGCTAAGCCATTGTTACTAGTGTTCTAAGTTCTCATATGATCCTCCTATTTAACTCATCCTCGCACCCACCTCTTTAGCAATGCTGTTTTTTTGTTTCTAGTTAAGAGTTTGTTTCTTGGTTTGCCTCTCTTTTTCCCTATATGTTCATCTGTCTTGTTCCTTAAATTCCACATGAGTGAAATCATATGGTATTTGTCTTTCTCAGACTGACTTATTTTGCTTAGCATAATACTTTCTAGTTACATCTATGTTGTTGCAAATGGCAAGATTTCATTCTTTTTTATGGCTGAGTAATATTCCTGTGTGTGTGTATACATTATATGATCCTCCTATATCCTATACCCTTGTCTCCATGCTATTCCTTTCAAGGATTTAAATTTTAGATTATTCTCTATTATGTCTTATTTTAAAAATGAGGTTTGGGAATGCCTGGGTGGCTCAGTCGATTAAGCATCTGCCTTTGGCTCAGGTCATGATCCAGGATCCTGGGATCGAGTCCTGCATCGGGCTCCTTGCTCAGCTGGGCACCTGCTTCTCCCTCTGCCTGCCTCTCCCCCTGCGTATGCTCACTCTCTCTCTCTCTCTCTGACAAATAAATAAATAGAATCTTTTTAAAAAATGAGGTTTACCAAAATAGGAATATGTTCCTAAACATATGTTATTTAGTTTATTTAGAATAATAATTCATGGGAAGACCTATATAGTCTGAAGTTAGTAACAAGAGATATTAGAGAAAATAAGATTGGGAACATGAACTAAAATTTTAATTGCTTATAGTGGATTGAGTAGTGGACTCTCAAAAGATATGCCCACATCTTAGTTTCTAGAACCTCTAAATGTTATCTTATTTGGAACAAGAATCTTTATAGATATACCTAAGGGTCTTGAGATGGCAAGATCATCTTAGATTATCCATGTGGGCCCTAAATCCAGTGCCAAGAATTCTTGTGAGAGTGAAACAGAGGGAGACTATACAGACGCAGAAGAGGAGGCCGCATGACTACTGAGGCAGAGGTTGGAGGGATATGATCATAAACCAAGGAATGCCTGGAGCCACCAGAAGCTGGAAGAGGAAGGAAGGAAATGAATTCATCCTTAAAGCCTCTGGAGGAAGTGTGGCCTTGCTGAATTTCAGATTTAGAGCCTAAAGAACTGTGAGAGAATACATTCCTGTTGTTTTAAGCCATCAAATTTGTAGTATTTTTTTCCAGCAGCCCCAGAAAACTAATTAAACCTTTTTATATGTATTTCTATTCTGTCCAAAATTTCTATAATCAATTTACTTATGATAATTTTGATAATAACATAAAATAATATGTATTTTTAAATAATAAAAAAATGCAAGTGACATTTAAGAAGACCCCATAATGGCAAATATGTTATGCTAGTTTTTCCCCCCCACCTGTGGAGAATGTGGAACCCTAAACACTCAGAAATTCTAATGACAAATGCAAGGAAGACAACCTGAAACTGTTCTGGAAATTAACACAAGGAGCTCATACAGCTTTTTATCTCCAAGCAGTGTCACAGCTTAGCAAGGAATGACATAGTTTATAGTGCAACCAAGAGCACAAAGGAAGTTGATACAACAGCAAATAGAAATTTAAGTGTCTGGGGAGAGCAATCTCAAAACCTGGTATTAATCTGATTTTTCTTGACTTTAAGAATGATTTAGAGAGAGTTTTACTCAGCCTGAGAAGGTCTCAAAACTAAAATACAGAGATTTAGAATCATTGAAAAAAGCCTGAGTGGAGCCTAACTTTAGCTAGTTTATACTTTGTTCTAAATTGTTTAGCTAATATTTAAGTAAGTGATTAGATACTCTACTTTGATTGTTTTACTTTCCTGTTCTAATATAAAATTCCATTTGTATAGGAAAAGCCCAAATAAGGTTGAAAGATTTGAAACGTGAAACCAAAGCCAAAGGATCCCCATGCATTTGTTGGCTGCAAACCAAAATCTAGGTCAATAATCTATGAAGTAATAGCCTCTGGAGTGCTGGCTTTACAAATTAAAGTCAGTTGTTGGTAAACATCACCAACTCAGAGATGTAGTCACTATCCTTTGGATGACAGAAATATAGTAAAACAGAGACTCTAGTTTTCTTATTTTACAACTGCACTATGACACATTGCATATAAGTGTGATTTTGATAAAGAATTCCAGGGGAAAAAAAAAAGCTGTAGGCCACTTTATTAACCTAGCATTCATTTACCTTATGAAAAATGCATGGAAATTATAATATACAAGCAAACTCTAAGGTAGATTTATTTAAGTTGATTAATTTCTAGATGAACTCAGTTCTAAAATTTTTTCACCTGCAATATCTCTCCTATTCTTTCATATTGTCTTCAACATTAAGCTAAACTGCCTTCATTTATGTAAGTTGGGTATGTGTGAAGTGTGATTGAGACCATCTATTTTTATTCAGAGAGCTATTTTTGATCCTCAGTCTTGTGTAAGGCATCTTATTTTATTATACATCCAGTAAAGGATACATGATCACAAATTTTCAGTTATATCCATTTCTCCCTATTGAGTTTTATACTCAGATTCCATTTATTTGCATATGTGTTAAATAGAAACTAATTGAAGCAACTATAAGAATAGAAACTCTTTAGATATTTTACCTCACATCAGATTTTTATGTCATACCTCCTACATGTTGACAATAGCCTCCAGATGGGAATGTACATGTGTAATCTGGAAATTAGTTATCATCACTACCTCTAAAGGTTTAACTCATTTGCATTTCTTTCCCCACATCTCTGAAAAATCCCAAGAGGACTTTACATCTTCATAGTCCCTTCTGGCTCTATTTTTCTACTTCTGCTTAATTAGCTTAGTTTATAGATTTTCTTGCTTTTCCCCATATGCAGTTCTTATTTGGCCTCACATGGACCCAGCTGTGGAACTCAGACCATTTTCTTAATGTCCACAAATATAACCTCTCTCACTCAAAACTGTGCTTGTGCATAGACTTTATGCGTGATTCAGTGGAAGGGAGAAGAGAGGTGTTACACCCAGGAAAACAAACAACTTTGTAATGAGAATTGAACATCCTGTCCCACAGCAATGGATACTTTTTCCCCCCACCATTTTTTTCTGACTACCTAGTACCATGTAACCAATTTCTGTCTCTTGCTCTCTTTTTTTTCTCTATCACCCTCTCTTCTCCCCATTCCTCAACCCTTCTCAGCCAACCAAGGACATTCATGTCCGGACCTAAAAGGATGGCTTGATTTTGGAACTCTAAGTGTAAGAGTTTTGTTTTTTTTTGTTTTTTTTTTTTAAGTCATTGCACTGGCAAAAAAAAAAAAATGGGTAGATAGAGACTATACTATGACAGAGGGAAATCAGCATTTCAAAGCAGAAAAGAGAGTGGGGTCAGCAAAGGAGACAAAAAGTAAATATTGATGTGGGAGGAAACCTAGTAGAGTGTGGAATCGTAGAAATCAATTTATATAAAATCATTCAAAAAAGGAATTATCAACAGTATCAAATGGTAGTGGTAGTTTAAGAAAAGAAATGAGAATTGACAATTCAATATGGCATGAAAAAGGTCATTAATAGCCTCATCAAGAACAGTTTTAGGAAAATGTTTTGAATGAAACTTTAGAATTAGGCAGATGAGAAAATTAGAGGTGAGACATTGGGGTAAGAAGTATAGAGAACTCCTTTAAGAGCTCTGTTCTAGTGCAATTGTAATTAGAGGCTTTAACAGGATGATATGGGGTCTCTGGGACTCCTCTCTTGATAGGAAAATTTCTGAGTGATCGTAGACTGGTGGTAATGATGGACCAGGGAAGGAAAATCTATGGTACTTGCAAAAGGATAATTAAGTAAGATATGAGCTATAGCTCAGGGTTGGGGTTAGTTTTAGATAGAAGCTGAGAGAGTCTATCTGTTTTGACCAGAAAGAAAGACAAAATAATATTGCAATAGACACAGACAAGTTTATAGATTGTGATATGGGATATTTCTTGTTTGATCATCTATACTTTTTCAATAATATAAGAACAAACGCTATTGTTGAGTTGGGAGATTGGAGATAGGATGTTTTGCACATAGCTTGCTATAGTATAAATTGTTAGCAGCAATTTACCTGAATATCCCCCTGAACAGTGTTAGTCATTCCGGATGATTTTTCAAAATTGTAACTTGCTGTCAGTTAAATTTGCATGTCTTTGATAATTTGCAAGGGAACTTCTTTTTAATATTATAGATCCCCGTTTAAAATATATACATATATATATATATATGGTAGAGACTAGAAATAGAAAAGGGATCAATTTGATCCAAGATATGGCTTCTCAAGAAATTTGTGTTTAAATTCTTTGCATTATTGGTAACTGTGTCTGCTGTGCTTTGGAATAGAGTCAAAGATTCTAAAATGACTTTGGATCTTACTCAAGACATCATTTATCCAAGAAATTCAGGATAAATAGCCATGTGGAGACAATCAGCATCAGAAGAGGCTACACAATCAGAGCTGATAAATGAATTTTAGGACACTATTTCTGGTTTTCTTTTTGTAATTAATAGAAATACATTCTTTTTTTTAAATATTTTATTTATTTATTTATTTGAGAGAGAGAAAGAACACGTGAACAGGGGGAAGGGCAGAGGGAGAGGGGGAAGGAAAGAATCTCAAGCAGATGCTGCGGCTGAGCAAGGAGCCTGAATTGGGGCTCCCATCTTATAACCCTCAGATCATGACCTGAGCTGAAATCAAGAGTCAGATGCTCAACGGACTGAGTTGAGTTGCCCCTAGAAATACATTCTTAATATCGTGATGTGTTCTCCTATCTCCACTCCATAATATTCACAGAATTAATAAAACTAGTCACATAACAAAAAAACAAACTCATAACTAGTTTTCCAATCTACATAGTTAATGGAAACTGGATTTATTTCCCCTCTAATTTTTGTGTTATTGCTTTCTTTAGGCATTGGAACAAAGATCAGTAAAAGAGAGGAATTTAAACCCGAATAAATGTAGTTTTTCCACTTCTGTCATTATTTACTGTTTCAGTAAAGGATTTCCATGGTGTCTTACAAATCAATTCCCTGAAGATGAAGTTATAAAATTTGGATTGCATGAATACTACCAGAGGTTAAATCTCTCATGGTGAGGTGGTTAGCTGAGTTATACACTGCCAAAGATGAAGTTTGTGAGTTTGAAATTAAGTGTGGTTTGCCAGAGATAATACTGCTGAAAGTAGCTTTGCCAAAATATTTTTAGAGTTAAAGTTAAGGTGTGTTCTCATTTAAGATACAGTTACTTAGGCATTTAAACTTTGCAATTCAAGATTTCAAGGTTCAATTATGATTTACTAACTGCATTCTTACCTGGACTGCAAGGGATAAGTTTAACCTTTGCATTGGTTTTAAGGGATTTAAATGAAATAACTGAGGGAACATTCTCAACTGTATTAGAAATGGATTATTAATGCATCTATTCTTCAATATCCTGAACGAAAATAATTTTACATAACAATTTTCTTTTTAAAACAGAACACACATACATCATGTAAACATATGTGTATATGTGTGGTATTGTACCTCTGCCCAAAGCGGTCTTAGACTTTTGCTTGTGAGTTTGTTATTGATTAATAAGATTCTTAATCTAATATCTAGCCATATTTGCAACCTCTGAGTCTCAGTGCCTTTCCTTTAATTTTCACCTTCATATCGAACTAATTACCAAGCCCGACAAATTAATCTTTCTTAATATTTTTCATTTATTTATTCCCACCTCTCTTAGTCCAAGTGTGTTGTTTCTTACTCCAGAGTTACTGACAGCCTCCTGCAGCACTCTTCCCTCTTAGTCCTGGTCATACAGCCATACTTCTTTTCTCAGTCTCCTATGTGACTAGGTGTGCCGTACAACTGACTAGTAGCCATTACAATATAAGTGGAAGTAACATGCGTGACTTACAGCTAATGTTCTTTTTGTGCTTTGCTGTAGTGTGTGGATGCTCTAAGGTGGGAAAAAAGTTTGACAACTCAACTTTGAATGTAAAACTCCATTATGATTCAGTGGTAACTCATTTTGATTATCTCATCAAATACATTATTCTATCAACTTTAGATTTATTTCCCCCCAAAATTCTCTAAAGTAAATATGTATATATACCAAATACTTTCATGACATTAAAATTAAAAATTGGCATAGAAGTTAAAGGTTATCTTAACAGAATAAATAATATTGCCATTTATTTTGTTTCTCTAGATTCCAAGGAGGTTCCGATTCTTTGATTAAGGGTACATTTTTCTTCTCTATCTTTCCATAGTAAAATTGAGTTTATTCTAGGTTATATCTGAGGGGGAAAACAAATATAAAATGATGCTTTCAGAATGTGATTTCCCAGATATGTGGTAAAACCTGAAGCAAATCCAGATTGTACTGTGTCTTCTATACACACAATTACAGAGCGTTCAGCATCATGGTTTAGAAACAGTATCAGACAGCATGGCCATAAACAGCATACATGGCATAGCTTTAGAGTTCTCAGAGACACTTGTTAGGTCAGTAACTAGATGATTCTAGAGGCTCCTTCGTCCTATTTGTAAACAATACCATAAAACTCAGTCTCTCTGTCCTTTGGTAGCCACTAGTATTAGTCCAGTAGGGTATGGTCTTTGTCCTTTTTGAAGTGGCTCAGGTTCATTCCTCAGTCTTTCTTAGCCGTTCCTCTTCTGTCTTTCCCCCATAATCCTGGGATCGAGCCCCGCATCGGACTCCCTGCTCAGCGGGGAGCCTGTTTCTCCCTCTGCTGCTCCCCTGCTTGTGCTCTCCCTCTCTCTCTGTCAGATAAATAAATACATATACATACATACATACATACATACATACACAGATTAAATCCAAAAGTCAAATTGCATAAATTGGTCTTCTCAAGTATCTTTAGTCATCTAATTAAGCTTTATCTCTTTTAAAAAATTACAAATTTGGGGTGCCTGGGTGGCTCAGTTGGTTAAGCAACTGCCTTCGGCTCGGGTCATGATCCTGGAGTCCCGGGATCGAGTCCCGCATCAGGCTCTCTGCTAGGCAGGGAGCCTGCTTCTCCCTCTGACCCTCCTCCCTCTCATGCTCTCTGTCTCTCATTCTCTCTCTCTCAAATAAATAAATAAAATCTTTTTAAAAAATTACAAATTTTGATGTATCTAGCTATCTATAGTTAACATTTGTTAAGGGTCAACTCTGCCAGCCACTGGGCCATTTACATATTTTATTTTAGGTATTATTCAACAACAGTATAAGTTAGGTACTACTTTGATTCCCATAATACCGATGAGGAAAATAAGACAGGTTACTTCACTTGTTAAAATTTATTCAGTCAGTTGTTCGTACAGCCAAGTTTACTAGAAGCAGGTATTGGTTCCCAACCATCATGAACATATCCTCATCCAGTTACTGTGAGTTTACTTTATAGAATGTGCTTTCAGTGAATAATTTCTATGGAAAAATAAAATTCCATCAATGAGACAGTAAATTCTTCTTATGAAAAAGATTAAATTATAATTTTAGAGCAGTTGCTTTTCAGTTCCAGCTAAATATCCATGTTATGCTTGTGAAATAGCATGTGTGTATCATTATCTTATTATAAACTCATTTGTGGTCATTAAAAACATACTGTATAATAAAGCATGTATAATTGCTCATTCAAACCTTGTGTTAATGTAGTGAATTAAAAATATACCTTAAATAAGTTTAAAATTAGAACAATATTTTTCCACTACTTTAATTAACAAGGACCTATATTTAATTTTGTATAAAATTACATCCATTTATTATACAGTAAAATGTCTTTACTTCTAGTTCTAATGTGTATAGAAATGTGCATAGAAATCATATATATATAATGATATATGATTATATAAATGTTATCACTATTTTTTAGATGTATCCACTAAATTTTCAAAATCACATAATTAGGACACACAATATGATTACTAGGCTGTGTTCTGACCATTCTGTGCAGATTTCTAACATGAAAAATATTACTTTTTTTAAAAAAGATTTTATTTATTTGACAGAGAGAGAGACAGCAAGAGAGGGAACACAAGCAGGGGGAGTGGGGCAGGCTTCCCGCTGAGCAGGGAGCCCAATGTGGGGCTCAATCCCAGGACCCTGGGATCATGACCTGAGCCGAAGGCACACGCTTAACAACTGAGCCACCCAGGCGCCCCGAAAAATAATATTACTTTTACTTAGCAATATTTCTTTATTAAAAACAGGCTAAAAGTAATAATTTGCTATATAGTCATTCATACTCAAATGAGAATAGCAGTGTATAATGGCATTATGTGTAAACTGATAAAAGAACCACCAAGGACACTCCCTTTCAATTATGCTTATTGGAAGGTTTCATACTTTTTATTTAACATAGTTTCATTCCTGAACAATAAACTAAGAGATTCCTTACATGGAATATGATTAAGATTAGTGAATGGCACCACCTTTTTTGGAGGGATAATTCCCTTGTGATTTGTAACCAAATAGGAAACAAAATTTCAGCTTCTAGATTTTACCATTATCTTAATTCATATGACTATCCATTCAAGAAATACCTGTTAGTAAAGTTAGGCTACTTCCTTCTAGAAGCTCATGTCTCTATATATCTATTTATGTTTTCAGGAGGACTGAAGACTGCTTTTCAAAAAGATCTGCATTTATCTTTCTAAATACTATATACATTGTCATTATTATTTTGTTACTATTTATTTACTGAAGTATAATCCACACACAATGTTACATTAGTTTCAGGTGTACAACATAGTGGTTACATAAGTCTATATGTTATGTCATGCTCACCACAAGTGTAGCTACGGTCACCATACAATTCTACTTTTTTAAATATTTATTTGAGAGAGAGAGTGCATGCTTTCATGTAAGCAGGCGGAGGGCAGAGGGAGAGAGAGAGAATCTCCCAGGAGACTCCCCACTGAGTGCAGAACTGGTGGAGCTCGGTCCCAGGACTCAGATCATGCCCTGAAGTGAAATCAAGAGTCTGATGCTTAATGATTGAGCCACCCAGGTGTCCCTATATGATGCTATTATTTTTAAGGCAGTAACTTAACATTTCAACTATCTTCTATTGCTTCTCAATTATGATTAAATCCTTTTTCAAGGGGTATTTTTCACCTATATATCACTATCACTTAGCACAGTGTCTTGAATATATAATCACTCAGTAGTTATAGGATTAACTCAATAATTAAATACACCATCCATTATTACAATGCTGAGTATAAAGTAGGCCCTTGATGGATAGCTGAAAATTAACTTATTAAGATGTTCATTTTTATATGAAAAGTGAATGTTTATATAACATGTAGGACAGGGGCACCAGGGTGGCTCAGTCATTAAGCATCTGCCTTTGGCTCGGGTCATGATCCTAGAGTCCTGGGATCAAGCCCCCCATCGGGCTCCCTGCTCCGCAGGAAGCCTGCTTCTCCCTCTCCCCCTCCCCCTGCTTGTGTTCCCTCTCTTGCTGTGTCTCTCTCTGTCAAATAAATAAATAAAATCTTTAAAAACAAAAGAACATGTAGGGCAGTTCAATTTCATTTTTGCCTCCAGTGTTACACAGATTACATCCTCTTATATGCATGATCTGAAGAACTCTAATGTAAACTTATGTAAAATTCCATTGATATTTTGATGTATGGTCTTTTATACATTAAAGAACCAACAGGATGTATTATTACTTAATATACCTCAAAACATGATCCCTTTGTAGTAAGAAATTGATTTTGTGGTGACTTCCAGATATACTTGATTTCTTTTATGCCCTTCTGTACTGTTGAACTATCTCAGTCTTTTGTAATCTGCTCCTTTATACCTAATTGACAGATGAAGTGAGAGCTCTTAAAAATGTCTATGTTCTACAGCAGAATACTCTTGCCCTGTGTGTTTATATATTTACAGATAGTGTTCAGATGGTACAGGAGTTACCATAGGCCAGAAGCAAAGAAAGTAAAATAAAACAGAGAGAGAGACAGACAGGTGTAAGGATGGGAGGGGAGCGAAGGAGAAAAGAGGAGAGGGGAGGGAAGAAAGAAGAGAGGAAGGAAGGAAGGGAGGGAGAGAGGGAGGGAGGGAGAGAAGAAGGAAGAAAGAAAAAATGGGCTCTCAAATGTGTATTCATTTGTACTAGAGACATATTTCTCTACAGACCAGTTGGGGCAGGGCTGATCCAGTCCAACAGAAAATTAGTTTCTTTTCTCTATCTCTCTTAAAGAAGATTTCAAATCACCACAAAAGTCAGAACAAAAGAAAAACACAATTTTAAGAAGATCAGGTTATCTCATCTTGTTTATAAGAAATATCTATCCCAGGCTTTCTCTTACATAAGTCAGGGATCCTCTGTTGCCTTTGACATTCTTAAAAAGATGTGGGGATGATATTTCAGCAAGGGTTTATGTTGGATTTGAATGAGTATTACTCTTCATAGAAACATGAGTTAAGATGCATAGGTGTTCTCATGCCTTCAAAATTTCACACTAGTGTATAGCAAGTACAAGAAATTGATCACAGAATCCTGAAATATATGTGCTTGCTTAAACATTCATTTGTTAAGTGTCCATTTATTTTAGCTCCTTCTAGGGAAAGTGCCAGGAAATACGAATACAAATATGCATGGACAGTGTTTTGCCTTCAAAAGCTTATGGTTCAAAGAGAGAGAGAGAGAGAGAGAGAGGCAAACCATAAGAAACTCTTAATTATAAAGAACAAACTGAGGGTTGATGGAGGGGAGGTGGGTAGGGGGATGGGCTAAATGGATGACAGGTATTAAGGAGGGTACTTGTTGTGTTTCTACTCCTGAAACCAATATTACACTATATGTTAACTAAGTAGAATTTAAATAGAAACTTAAAAAAAAACAAAACAAAAGCTTACGGTTCAGTGGGGGAAATGCAGACAATTAAACACATCATGATTCATTTTATATTAATTGCTTCAGAAACAGAAATAAGGTGCTATGAAAACACATAGAATTGACATTTATCACTTGAGGTACCTAATTTACACTTATCACTTGGAAGGCTTTTTGGAGGAAATGCCACCTGAGATAGATTCTGTAGGCTAAGGAGAAATTAGCCAGGCAGAGAGGAAGAGCTCTTAGGCTGAGAAAACAAAACAAAACAAAACAGACAAACAAAAACACACAAAAAACATGCATGGTGGGACCAGAGAGTAGAAATATTTCATCATGGTTGAGAACAGATGATGACACAATATTTATAATACATTAAGGAGATTGTTCTTTATTCTGAATAGTATTTAGTGCTATAGCTTATTTATATTTGCATTTTAAAACAATCACTCTTTGATAAGAGTAGAAATTTTCTAAAGGGCATTAAGAGTGGGATATAACAGTATCAATTAAGAAGTTATTTATAGTAATTAAGGTCAAAAAAATGTATCCTGGATATGAGCCTCTTTTCTTTTTGAGAGAGAGAGAGAAAGAATGCATGCACACGATCAGGAGGGGGTGTTGGGGGCAAAGGGAGAGGGAGAATCTTAAGCAGCTCCATGCCCAGCATGGAGCCCAACTTGGGGCTTATTCTCAAGACCCTGAGATCATGACCAGAGCCAAAATCAGGAGTCTGTTGCTTAACTGACTGAGCCACCCAGGAGTCCCTTGAATAAGAGCTTTTGAACAAATGGAACAGTGAGTGGGGGAGGCTGTTAAGAAAAATAAGTAAGATATAACTCCAAATTAAAGGCTAGCTAAGAAGATAGCAGTGGCACAAATACTTTTAGAAGGAAATATTGCATTCCAGAAGATTATTTCTTTCTGAGGTACATTGAGTTTGGGTGGTGAAGGTAGTCATTATTTGAATGAGTAGTCATTATTAGAATAAATATTTCTGGCATTTAGGAATTAGAATGAAGCTGAGGATATTAATTTGAGTCATTAAAATATACCTGAGATAGTTCAAGCCATGTAAAATGGATGGGATCAATTAGAAATCCTGGAAGCACTGAATTTATAAGGGATGGGATCAATTAGAAATCCTGGAAGCACTGAATTTATAAGGAGTGCTGAAGAAGAGAATTTAATAAAGGGAAATAAAACTGGCCAGAGAGACAGAAGGAACCTGGAGCTAACAACATCACAGAATGCAAAAAATAAAGAGCATGTTGCAGAGGGTAAATGAGACAAGACTGCGGAGTCAGATTTAGGAATAAGTCAATCACTAGAGGTTTTGGCAGTTTTTTTTTTTTTTTTTCAAACATGCCTGAAATGTTTTAATAGAATTTAGCTTTTCCTTAAATGGTCTTTTTATAGTCAAAACAAACAACAAAAAACACCCAATGTTAAAACCACTTAATAAACTTACAAACTTGAAAAATTAGACACTTCAGGTAGGCAGTAAACTTAATATTATGAAAACAATATATTCTAAGTTTCAAAGATTTGACAAGTTCTGCAGAGTATCTTTCGTCAGTAGATGGTCCCTCCACAATCTTCTGCCAAGTACGACTGAATGTCATTCACTGGTATGAGGTCGAATCCATTTCAAGGCATGTTGTGGTGGCACAGTAATGGTGGGATGATCAAGTGTGTAATCAGGTCTTGTACACTGAGTGTTACATCTGCAGTGTTTTAATGACAGAAGGGAGATTCCATTTTCCTACAAGCAGGGAAATAACACCACCATTGACTACTAGAAGCTAGAAGGTGGCACTGGTGTTGCAATTGCTGGGTTTGGAGACAGTGCTGGAATTCTTCCACTCATATGAGTGAAGGGACAATCTCGTTTAGTACATTTTTGTATCATATTTACCATTTGGATGAATGAACAAACATTTCAGCAAATTTACAATTGGGGAAGGCTTTGCAAGGTGAAACAGGATGATGGTAAGTATACTTATCCCCATTTTTACAGGAAGGCCAGTACTTGCAATGCACCAAAAGTTTTTCTGGCTTCTGGACCACACTCAGTTCACTCATCTCAGCATTTGCAAAGCTACCATTTAGCTCATCGATCAGCCTGCTCATCAGCTACAAGTGCTGTGGGTGGAGGAGACCTCTGAGTCCCTTGTTTGAGGCTGCAGATTGGTTTACAGCCTTCACTCCTTCAAAACACATGTCCTCCTCTTGATCTGACATGTATCCTGGGGGGCTGGGGAGAACATCCAGTGACACTATAAACTTAGGACTTGCAGGTTTACCTGGTGGTACAAGATCTTGTCTGCATAAGGTGTCCTGAAAGTACTCAAAGGGTATCTGCAGTCTTCATCCCCAACTCTTGGTTTGGTGCCACTACTATTTCCATAGACAGCTTTGGCTTCTTCAGAATAAATGATCTTGTGTCTGCATGGACCATGGATTCCATGTCATAGTAATCTTGACTGATCTGCAGAGTTTCTGCCATTACTGGGTCAATTTACAGTCGGGATAACAACTGCCTCTGTTGAGTTCCTTGGCTTTTTTCTATATTATCTCCCTTGTTTCCTCTTCTTTAATGGGGGGACTTATTCTGGGGGTCCTGCTTTGACCCTGGACCATTTCTGCAAACAATTCTTCTTGAAAAGTTCAAGTTCTGGGAGCAACTGGAAGTGTCTGTTTCTGTGAGACTATAGAATACTTGTTTTTGTTACAGATTCTTGAGCTTCAGAGATAGCCTTCAAAATTAGATTCTTGTTAGCTTATTTAGAAGGTGGAAGTGAAGGTCTCCTTTCAGGCTTTGCTGGCACACATTGCTGAAGATGCGTCCTGTATGAGACCCACAATCATCATCTTCCTCCTCCTCTTCTCCATCATGATGGAAGTCTTTTACTTTAACAATTGAACATACCACAGGGAACTTCCTCTCCTGAAAGTTTTCTTCCTCAATACTCATTTTTTCTGAGTTGTTTCTGAAAAAGAGAGTATAAGTCTCTTCTAGGCTGTTAAGCACTTCCCTTTCCCAGAAACATCCTGTTTCATATACTTGGCTATTCTGTATATCAGGTTGCTTGGCTGCAAAAATATTGTTTTGCTACTGCTGAAATTGCAACTTGTTTAAATGAGCACCACTATCTGCATTTTGACTTGCAGGTGGTTGATAAATTTCAATAGAAGGGCAAGAAGAACCATATGTAAGTGTCACTGTAGGGTTTTTTTCCGAGATAAGGGATTCTGCACAAAATTGAGGTCTTCATCAATGAGATCATCTGGTTCTGGCTTAGTATCAATCACATCTTCAGAGGGTGCTGTCTCCCTCAGAGCCTTCACAGTTGACATTAATCAGGATGCAGCTCCATCATCATAAGTCTGTCTGACATTTGTGTTTTTCTGCTCCTGTGAACTAGGAGAAACTCTGGAATCTCTTTTTTTCAGGTTCAGTGCTAGCATTCTCAAGGGGGTGGCACTGCAGCTTCATGCTCTCATCTCCCCGGCTGAAACTGCTCTTGTTTGAAGACACGGTATTATCAAATATGTTCGTATCAGATGACTTTAGACTGGAGGGGTCAGTTGTAACAGGCAAAGTTTAATACACCATGAAGACATAGGATGAATCGAATTGTATTCCCTAGAAACAGGGACAGGTCCTCTATCATTTGGTCCTGACTTTTCTTGTTGGCCTCCATCACCATAATGCAATCAGGAAATTCTTCATCAACATAAGCTCTGGCAATTTCCCGTTAATGGCACTCCGGATCTTCAACTGATCTCGGTGCCGATTTCCATGGCTCCCGCGGGTGGTGGACTCAGCACTGCGCGGTGCTTCGCTTACCCAGAGCCCGGGCCGGCTCCCTGCCCGCAGCTCCACCACAGCGGCCTCTGGCCGCCAGTGCCACTCCAGGCAGCATGCTCCACGTGACCCACCCCCACTGGCCCCGGCAAAAATATTTTTAGGGTGATGGTGGAAAATCTAGTATAAACAGTAAGTATGGGCTAATACAGCTAGAAATAGAGTAATAGCTGAAAATATGTAGAGTTGAAGGCTGTATGTTTTATTTTCTTATGTATTTTGCTTAATGGTTTCTTACGTATTTTGCTTAATGGTGGGATATGTTCGTACATGTTTAAAATCTATTGTGAAAGAGCTGATAGAAAAGGATAGGGTGAAGTTATAGGAGAGAGAAAATAAGGAGTAACATCCAGGCAGTAAAGGCAGATACTGTTGCCATGTGCCCCTCTGTTTAATGGTTCTACTCAATACGTCTCCATCTTTTTTTAAAAAAAAAAAATTATTTATTTGAGAGAGAGAGAGGGAGAGAGAGAGAGAGAAGGAGGGGAGGGGAAGAGGGAGAAGGAGAGAGAATCTTCAGCAGACTCCACGCTGAATATGGAGCTCACTCCAGGCTGGATCTCATGACCCTGAGGTAAACCTGAGCCGAAATCAAGAGTCTGACACTCAACCAACAGGGCCACCCAGGTGCCCCAATATGTCTCCATCTTGATACAATATGACTCTATGTAGAGAAAACATAATGTGTTTTTTTTTTTTAAAGAGAAAAACACACAAAATCTGTTAGATATTTCTGAGTGCATACACAGCTGCTATTTGAAAAGTAAAAGAATACCTAATCCTGTGAAAGCTTACTCAGAATCCCATAATTTCAACAATCCTTTCAGTTTATCTTATATTACATTACTCAGCTCTTCTCATGCTTTGATCTTAGATGATATCTGAATGTATTCCTGAAGAAGTTCAGGTACTTGCTCTCTTAGTAGAGTTACGGAAAGTGACATTCATGCTGATCTTTGGGTCTGAGCTGTCTATTGTGTAAGCAGTGTTGGCCTCTTCTGCAGAAGTCCATGGTGGATGAACTCATAGTTTATTCACATTGCTCAGGCAATGGTACTAGGAAGTCCTGGGCATTTCTCTCCTGTTGATGTAGTTTCCGCTTTGGTCTTGCTAGCTATGACCTCAGGCTCAGCTCCCCATCTCCAGCCTTTGCTGTGAGGGCATCACACTGTCCTTTGGAGGTCCTAAAGCCAGTTTTTCAGTCTCCAGAGTTCATGTCAACCAGGAACTTAATGTGGCTTAACTAAGTTTATTTGCCACACATCTTTTCATTTTTCCTTCTTTTCAATTTAGCCAAGTCCTCCAAGTCGCTATATGCCAGGTTACTAAAGAGTTAATTCCCCCCCCCCCCCAGAATCCAGAGGTGGATTGAAGTGCTTTTTGCTTTTCAGTAGGTATTATTCTCAGTATTATCCTCATTATTTAACAATCTCCCCAGTAATGAGTTTCAAAGACCCAGAGAAAATTAGAAGATTCATTTTCATCGCACTATCTTTGTTTCCTGTTTCTATCTCCAGTGCTGTTAACTATAGTAAACCCTTCTTTCTGACTCTGTGTAAGCCTTAAATGAGAGGAGATATCCTTTTTTCCCTATGAATGAATGCTAGGAGATGGGTCCTCCAGGCTTGTGCTTGATATGATAAATAAGGAGATAAAAAATAGCTAGCAAATCTTTTCTACTGACTTGCCAAGAGATCTGGTACCAACCTTCTGGCCTGGATAGAGGCTGCAAAGAAACCAGGAGCACATGTAAAGCATAAGCAGCAGCTGACAGGTTATGAGCCTATTGGGATGTCCAGGGCAAAACAATGCTGTAGACATAAGCACCAATGATGCTTAAACCATATCTCAAACAGAAAATCAGGTGCAAGACTCAGAACAGAGCACTACTGCCTTGAAAATAACATCTGGTTTATTACCTAAAGCAAAAGGATAGTGAGGCAGCCAGCTGGGAAGTGTGGTAGGGTCAGCAGCCCAAATACATGAGTGAGCGTTTCTTGAGAATTTACAAAGAGTCTGTGATTCTCAACCTTGGCTCCACATTAGAATCACCTGAGGGAGCTTTTATTGATCCAGGTGCCCAGGCAATGCTCTATTATATCAGAATCTCTAGTTATAGGACTCATATTTTTAAAACTCTCTAGGTGATTCCCATGTGCAGCCAAGTTTGAGAACCACTGCACCAAAGGAAGAAACCTAAAAGGAGACTGGAAATCAGGCTTTTGTGAAATTAGGGGCTGTTATGCTGTCCTAATCTCTTTTCAATGTGGACACAAATTTCTTGTAAACTTTAAGATGTTATCATGCCTAGTGTTTCTTTAAAGTTTATGTATAGTTAGAGGAATGGGCTTTTGTTAGGGTTCTCCAGTATTGCTCTAGACCAATCTAGTAAAGTTTCCTTTCAATATTATTTTTCAGACTGTACCATTGAAAATAGAGAAATGAGAAACTCTTGCTTTAAAAAAAAAAAAGAAAAGAAAAAAAGAAAATGGGCCTGGAAAAAATAAATCACTAGGTAGAGGATTCATGAATCTAAAAAGAGTTATTTTTGACAGAACTCACAACTAAACTTTTCACCCCTATCACTTAAATAAAAAAGAATCTCAGTTCCCAGATGCAAACTACCAAAGCGCTAAGCTCTGCGTTTAAGGAAATTAAATTATGTGCTACACCTTTCCAAATATCAATTAGCCAAGAAGTCATCATTCAGAAGTTCTGGAAAAGAATTCATTAACATTTGTAAATCAACCCAGTATTCCAGTGTAAATGCAAATGTAATATAGTTCACTTAATCAATATATTCTCCAAGGGAACTAAAAAAGCCTTTATGTTATTTGATTTCCAACACAGGCCCACACATTGTTTATCATTGTATACTGTCCTTTTTAAAAATGACATTTTTATAATGCAAAAATCATGTTAGCTTGTATAAGTATTAATTCACATATTTCACTGTTGATGTCAGCCTGACAGCATTCATGGTGAGAAAACATTACACGTTGCTTAATGTGAATGTTAGCCCTGGAGGAGATAGCTGGAGATAAATTCTACTGTTTTCAGTCCATGACAACCACTGCTAGGAAAATGAACGTGATTAACAAATTGTGGAGAGGTTAGTAAGCTTTGTGTATTGTAAGAATTTTTTAAAAAACATGATAATGTACAGGTATTATATCAAAATAAGAAATGCAAAGAAGACCTCTGGGAGAGTGTATTTGCTAGCAAGGATCCATTTTTTTAATCCAAAGTAGTATTTTTCAATAAATCACAGAATATATACACATATATATAGACACACATGTATATGACATTTAGTATCCCAGCAAAACCTTTGTGCCTTTTCTGCCAAATCCCTCTTAGAATTACGGAGTATTTTGGCCTAGATGGGACTTTAGATATCATGAAATATTACGTTGGGATAATACATAGCTTCCTTTGATCACAATTTTGCCAGTTAATTCCTCTAAGATCTTAGACAATTTAAACTTTCTAACTATGCTAAAATTGTGATAACTAAGCAAGTATCATATTTTAAGTGTCCATCCCATAGATGATGATCCAGAAATGTTAGTTGGGTAATTCACAAACTAAGTATAATTTGAGTGATTAGTCCTTGGCAGCACAACTAGTCATTGGCAGAGTTGAGACCAGAACCACAGGCTTCTGGCTCATCTCAAGTATTTTTACTTTTCCTCCTACCTCTTAAAAGTCAGAGGAGAGGTTATGATTCTTTAGGTTTCTTAGGATTTGTACCAGGACTCCCAAGCTCTTTTAAAAGGAAGAGACCACTAAGTGGCTCTTATATAAGATGTCTGGAGATAACTATAGAGATAATTTTCAAATTCTTTAGAATTAGAGCTTTGAAGTCTATTTGGAAAGATAATTTGAAGTATTCACCGATGTGTTTTTAATTTGATTTTTTCTCCCACATGACCCTTCTCCCCATTTAAGGAGAGTTAGAGTAGTTTAAGTCTACTGCCTCAAGAAAGGAAAGATATAACAAGAAAAAAAAAAAAACTGAAAAAGTCAGTTCTTGTGTCCTAAATTTCAAAATACACTTATGAATTCAAGGAAGACACAGCAGTCTTGACAAAAAAGGCTTTTGTGTTGCATGATAAGGGGTCTTTTAAGTATTAAAAGCTAAGGTCCTGACCTAAATTGCTGACATAGAAAAATAAATATTGTTAGAATGAGTTTTTATCACCTGGTAAATCCCCATAAAGAATTTGGGAGGAGCATAAGAGAGGTAGTAAGAAAAGAAAGATAGCCATGAACCAGTGCCCTCTTGAAGTAAAAATTACTCTGGCTGCTGCACCCCTGGCAGAATGAGAGAACACACAGCTTCCTGTTTGGGATACTGTTAACACTTAGGAAATTCCTCCAACTGTGGTTTTGAGAATACGGAAGTGATGTTTAAATGGAGTTATTTGGCTGATGAACATAAGGCCCAGAGCCCCTGTGAGCAATAGGTCCTAGAAGTGTGCAGTCACATCATTTTATTTCCCTTGTATTGCCCTGTGTGGCACAGCTGTGTCCTGGAAAGTGAACAGTTCTGGGATGGGCAGAGATGAGGAAGTCCTTGTGGAATGTGGCACAGAAGTTTACATATATAACATGGAAGCCTCATCTTGTGCTGAGGTGGAGGGTTGATTATGTCCATGGAGTAGAGGAAGTGAGAAGCTTGCAGAGCACAGGAATTTGAACCTCAGGTTCTAGATTGCCACTGTTGTGTTCACACCCAGCTTTGTTTCTTAATTGCTTCATAAACTTGAACAATTTTTAACTGCTCTGTGCATCAGTTTTCCTATTTGTAAGACATGGATAGTGATAATAGTACTTACTCCATAGGGCTGTTATGAAGACTGATAAATATAAATATACCTATAGATAGATATAGATGATATAGATATAGATATAGAAATAGAAATAGATGTAAAGCACCTAGTGTAGTGCTATATAAATGTTAACTATTTTTTAATGGTCCTTCTGAGAAGATGCCAGCTATGGATAGATGTACTATAAGGATGAGGTTCTTACTCCCAATTTTCACAACATTCCATTAGACTTACATGAAGTTTAGGATTTATACCAAGTTGGGGGTTGGAGTAGGGACAGAAAAAACAAAAACAGAAGCAAAAACTTAAATTTACTGGGAAAAGTTCAAAGGGACTATTTGATAAAGGTTCAGGTTTCTGCTACCATGTAGAATTATAAATTAAGCTATAAATTAAATTATCTATATTCATATGTGTGTGTGTATATGTAGTCATATATATGTTTATTTCTTTGACACGTAAGTGTGTGGCCTGTGGGATTCACACTACTGAAAATTAATTGGTGAAAACTTAAAAGGCTTTTAAACTGAAAATTCCTTTTTTGTATTGACAGTAAGATATTTGTTGCTGATATATATCTATATCTTTCTTTTTTAAAAAAAATATTTTATTTATTTATTAGAGAGAGCATGAATGGGGGGGAGGGGGCAGAGGGAGAGGGAGAAGCAGACTCCCACTGAGCAGGGATCCCGATGCAGGGCTCGATCCCAGGACCCTGGGAGCATGACCTAAGCCGAAGGCAGACGCTTAACCGACTGAGCCACCCAGGTGCCCCTGTATCTATATCTATCTATCTATCTATCTATCTATCTATCTATCTATCTAATCTATTAGTCTATCTCTTTCTCATATTTGAAAGTTGATTTCAGCAAAATAATTAAAGATCCTGCTAAGTGATTATGTAGTGTAGTAGCATAGATTTGCAGTCAGGATTCTCTCAGTAATAATGTTTTTAAATAATCTGTTTAATAACTGTCTTAATTGACTAGCAGGTAATAATAAATAAATATTGTCTATACATTGGCAACTCAACAGAGAATAAGTTCATATTCAATTTATCCTGTAAATTTTGAATAAACAGAGGAAAAATTATATATATATTTAAAACAGATGTTATTTATTTATTTATTTATTTATTTATTTGTTTATTTTTGAGAGAGAGAGAGAGAGAGAGACAGCAAGCACACAAGTGGGGGGAGCAGCAGAGGGAGAGGGAGAAAGAGAATCTCCAGCAGGTTCCCTGCTGAGCACAGAACCCAGTGCAGGGCTTGATCTCAGGACTCTGAGATCATGACCTGAATCAAAATCAAGAGTCAGACATGTAATTGACTGAGCTACCCAGGTGCCCCAAAATGGTATTTTTTAACAGAAGAAAAATGATAAGAAATTGGTATGTGTTAAATAATTAAGAAATACCAAAAACATAAATATCAAAAGTTAATCACATTTTGCTGAGCATGTTTACCATTTTAAGTATCTAAAATTTGGAACTGGAAAATTCCTGACTTCCAGCCTAGATAAAGGAGTATAAAGAACATCAAGTTACCTTTAATCTTTATGAGTGGGAAGTGTGAGTACCTCTATTCATTCATGTGTCTAACTGTGCAAATTTGTGAGCACCTTAACTCATAAAGACAGATGTCAGTACGTTAAAAGCTTGACTTTCAGACTATAGGGATTACCACTTTCTGAGGCATCCAAAGTGGGAAAAAAATATATTCATTGGAACTCAGAAAATAAAAGATTTTTAAAGAAGGGAGTGTGGGGCAACAAAATTCATGTTTTACATGTTTTATCTAAACTTGTAACTTTTGTCCATCAAAGAGCCTTGTCTCTCCACACTCTTCTTCATCTCCTTCCTCCTTTTCCCTCCCCTTATCAGCAATCTGGTTTTAGAGTCCATCTGGGTTAACAGGTACTCTGTACTGCACTAAGATGGGATGCTTCAATGGGCAAATAACTTCTAGGTTACATACCAAGATTTTATAGCTCCAGTTCTCTGCAACTAGACTTGAGAAAGGGATGTGATGTAGAAAACATCAGGTCATTTTTAAATCAGAAAATTATAGTTTGTAACTAAGAGGCAGTAGTTCAACACTTGGAAATGACTATAGATATTCATTCATTCATTCATTCATTCACTCATTCATTCTATAGATAAATATTGATCACTGAGGACCAGACACAGATCCATTACACAATGGTGTGAAATCTTTTCAGCTAAATTCTTCCCATCTCCGTCTTAGTATACATACATAAATGTCAAGATTATTTATCAGTTTCTGGGACATTATAAAAACTCAGTAATTCATATGTATTTCTTGTTTCATATTCTATGTATTTGCCATAGGTAGTGTGGAAAAATATAAAGGAGAGTGGCTGACAGCTCTCTTTAACACAAAGAAATAAAATATTGGATGATGGTTGTAATCAGAAGAATAGGGAAATAAAGGTCACAGGAGAGTACCTGGGCATAAAAAGAACAGGCAGTTCTGGATTTCACTGACTTGGGTGGAGAGAGAACACATATGAGGAGCAAAGGTCAGATTTTATTAGTTGCATCACTGCTCTACTCAAAACTTCCTAATGACTAAGACACGGGAGTATAATAAGGCCTGTGATAGGTCTTATCCTCCTTCCATAAACAACTAGAAAACTGGACAAATAATATAAACAAACATTTTTAGATGTTAACAGAAAGTACAGGACTATTATACCTGGAATTAGGAAAACAAATCACAGTAGCCTTATGCTTGGAGAAAATTTCTGGAATGCAATACAGCAAAGGGAACCCAAACAGAGATCAGTGTTTTGCTGTGTTGACAACATGAGGACTGAACTTTTAAGATGCTGAGATGACTAGAAATCACAAGGTAGAAAACATGAGATGAGAGAGAGACACAGAGAAATAGTTCCAGTAATTTACATAGAGGTCTTAGTTTTTAGAATTCCATTCTACATATATTACAAGTAAAACCTCAAAGGGCAAGCAAAAAAAAATCTTGTAAGAAAAGAACAATTATCAGGGAGTTGTAAGCCAAACAGTTCCCAAAGATCACACAAAAGTAGGAATTATTCAAGTCCTAATTCATTGTGTAGTCTCATTAATATGTGAGACACTGTGTAGAGACTCCAGACGTATCATGCCTTAGGAGTAGGACTAAGTTAGAGCTAGAGGAAATACTACTCTAGAGTAAATAGTGCCCTAAAATAAATAAATAAATTTTAAAAAAACAATAAAAATAAATTTAAAAATAATAATAGTGTTTTTAAAAAGCTTTGAAAAGATCAAGATAATTAACAGGTAACTGTCTACCAAAATGATGTCATCACTCTTTAAAGGAAGACAATAAATGTCAGCACTTAACAACATCAAATTCACAAGTATCTAATGAAAAAAGTACTACATAGATGTGAAGAATTAGGAAGATGAGGCTTATAACCAGAAGTGATGTCTATCAATATAAAATTCTCAAAAATGACAGGAATGGGAGAATTTTTCAGTAAGGACCATAAAATCAATTATAAATATGCTCAGAAATTTAAAGCAAAATGTGACCATAATGGGAGGATAAATTAAAAATATATGCAATAACGATCTTTTGACAAAGAAAAATATAAATATCTGAAATAAAAAAAATCACTACATAACATTAGTATCAGATTAGACTCCACAGGGAAAAAAAATAATATTAAACTCGAAAGCATAGAATAAAAAACTATCCAAAATGAAGTAAAGAGGTATAAAAAATGAAAAAAAATACAGAGAAAAGGAGACTAATGGGCCATGATTAAACAGTCTAATATATGTGAAATCGGAGTCCATTAAAGAGGGTAGGGTAAGAAAAAACAAATTAAAGAGATTATTGCCAAAAATTTTCCAAGTTTGGTCAATATAAACCCACAAACCCAAGAAGTTCAACAAATACCAAGAAGAAAATGAAGGAAACTACAGCAATACAATTCATAATTAAATTACTAAAAAATAATAAGAATAAAGAGAAAACCTAAAAAGAAATAAGAGAAAAAAAATATAAAGCAGGGGTAAATAAACTGTGGTCCATGTGCCAAATCTGGCCTATACCTTGTTTTTGTATGACTCCAAAGCTAAGAATGTTTGCTACACTTTTTTATTAAAGAAGAATATGTAACAGTGACTGTAGCCCACAAAACCTAAAATATTTACCCCTGGTATGAAGGAATAAAGATAAATATTACTGTAACCTTTTCTTCAGAAACTATGCAAGCCAGAAGACAATGGAAAAAACATCATTAAAGAGCTGAAAGAATAAAACTGTCAACCTAAAATTCTTTGCCCAAGTGAAAATATCTTTTGTACATGAAGGCCACAGAATAACTTCTTCAGGCCAGCAAAGCTGAAAGAATTTGTCTATAGAATTACATTGTAAGACATGTTAAAGGATTTTCTTCAAGTGGAAGAAAAGCTGTGTTATATGGAAATATGGATTTATGCAAAAGAATGAGATCGATAAACATGTGTGGGCATACTTTTCTTATTATGTAATATATTTAAAAATAATAGGAAGGGATGAGAGACAACTCTTACTTACAGAAGAATTCTAATTATTAAATGTAAAAGTAATGAGGGAAATATCATTAGAGCTTTACAGTAATTGTTGCAGTCAAGATCTACCAAAGCATGCTAAAAGGGCAAAAGTTTAAGGTAAAACAGGGTATTTTATAACCTCAAAGTATATCACCTCAAATATATATATATTTTAGAGAGGGAGAGAGCAGGGGGAGGGGCAGAGGGAGAGAGAATCCTGAGCAGGGAGCCTAGCATGGGCCTTGATCCCAGGAACCTGAAATCATGACCTGAGCCAAAATCAAGTCGGCTGCTTAATGGACTGAGCCACCCAGGCACCACATCTCAAATATTTATTAAATACAAAGGGAAAAAATACTAATGTTACAGTGAAGAAATTTGATAGATACCACCTTAACCAAGTGGTAAATGTTAACATAACCAATAATAAGTCAAATATATATCATGTACTACTGATTTGATGTCTAAGAAGGGGCATCAACTCTGGTATTTTTCTCCCAAATCCATAACCTCAATCTAGTCATGAGAAAACATCTCAAATCCATAACCTCTATCTAGTCATGAGAAAACAAATTGAAAGACATTCTGCAACATACTTGGCCACTACTCTCTGTAGATGTTAAGGTCATTAAGAATAAGGACAGACTGAAAACTCACTGTTTGGAAAAAATTAAGATAGGAAAACTAAATGCAATGTGGAATCCTGGATCGGCTTTCAGAATAGAAAAAGATATTAGTGGTAAAACTGGTGATGTGGAAAAAAAAAAGTTTGTGGTTTAGTTAATAATATTATACTAAAGTTAATTTCTTAACCTCAATAATTGTGTAGTAGTTATGTAAGATGTTAACATTAGGGGAAGTTAGGCGAAAGGTATAAGAGAACTCTCTATACTATCTTTGCTAAGCTTCTACAAATCTAAAATTGTTTCAAAATATCAAGTTAGAAATGTTAAATGACAGCTTAAAGAAAGATAATGACAATACCCCCAAGTCAGACTGCTTCAATTTATAATCTGGCTATTCAGTTAATAGCCATATAACCTGACAAAAGTTACTTAACTGAACCTCAGTTTCCCCAGGGATGTAATTCTCTCCATTGGGAGGATTAAATTTATTACTAGATGTAAATGTCTTAATATACGACTTCCTAGTAGTTAGTATATATACTGCATACAAATAATAAATACCTCTAGTAGGGTAAATATATGAAAAAAATAATAGGAATATATAATTAAAAGAAGAAAATATATAGCCTGTTACTACTAGATTCTTCAGAATAAAATTAACCAAATAGCATTCTGTTACTGTTACTGTTTGTTGGCCAAATTGTTACCTGAAGCAGGCAAAAAGTTAGTAAGTAAGTAAATAAATAAAATAAAAAACAAAACAAAACAAAGCAAAAATATCTACCAAGTTGGGAAAAAATTTGTGAAATTTAATTCTGAAATTACATGTATGAAGGGTCTTTGAATATCAAAATATAAGGTACCAAGACAAATAAATAGAAATGTGAAAATTTAATTTACACCAAATTTTAACGGAGTACTCTCCTCATTTTAAAATAGTCACTAAGCTAACAAGACTAGGTTTTTTTTAGACTATTTTAATTTTGTTAAAATTGGATTACTGAAATGTCCAGATTATAACAGTGAGGTTATTTGAAAATATCATTGATACTAACAGTTTTCTTTTCATTTTTGTTAATTATTTTTAAAAATTTCCTGTAAGATTTCATGTCCATGGACTTTCTTTTATTAAATAAGATAATAGGGGTGCCTGGGTGGCTCAGTCGCTTAAGCAACTTCCTTCGGCTCGGGTCGTGATCTCAGGGTCCTGGGATCGAGGCCCGCATCGGGCTCCCTGCTCCACGGGAAGCCTGCTTCTCACTCTCCCACTCCCCTGCTTGTGTTCCCTCTCTCTCTGTCAAATAAATAAATAAAATCTTTAAAAAAATAATAATAAAAAAATAAGATAATAGTACAGTAAGAAAATTGCATGTAAATAGGCAAAGATTTTGTTTTAATTGTCAAAAATAATAGCAGCATTTTTCAATACAGTAAAGTTTAATTAATATGTATTACCCTTAAATTTTTTTACCAAAGTTTACATATTATGATATTATAGAAGAATAATAAATCTTACCTTTGTCTTCCAAATTTAGTACACTCCTTAGGAATTCAAACATTTTCATAGGAATATATTCAAATATTTTCAAGTATTTATCAAAGTAAAGCAAGAGTTGATGGAATAGGAAGGCATTTTTTTCTTTACCTGTATATGTGGTTGAGAAAAGCAGAGGGAAGAAAAATAAACTCACAGTGCAATATACTCATAAAAAGTGTTCTTCTATTAATGAATTAATAAGCATATGCTTACAAGAGGAGATTTGACAAGATTTTTTTGTAGTTTTTATTTGTAAAAATGACAGATTTCAAAAATCATTATCCAAAGTAAAGAAAACTAATTCCAAAAAAAATCAGGGTTATGTGCAATTGTTAAATTCCACATTCTTCAAGTTTCCACTTAAAGGAATTCTTTTTAAGCTTTTCTCCACCATAAATCTGTTGCTTTTGATTTTAAGCCTGTACATTTTGAAGTTCATTATTGTGACTGCTTTTTCTGTTTATTTCTCCAATTCACTGACTCACTTCTTCATTCTATTTTGGCCCCTTATTTTCTTTCTAATGTACATATATTTGCTAGAGTATTAGTTATCATCATGTTCAAAATGTAACCATTTATAAAGTCATTAGAAGTCTTAGCAGAACAGAATGAGGAGATTATAAACAGACATTTCCAGCACTATGAAGTTTTCTAGATTTGAGGGAAGAATTACAAATTACTATAGAAAGAAAAATGTGAACGCTAAGTAAACATTGGTTTTCCATAACAATCTCCAGAGTTTCCACTACAAAGTATGGGTGTCACGAATGTATGTGTACATGCATGTATATGTATATGAGGGCATGTATATATGTGTGTGCTTTGTGTATGTTTTCATTTATGTGTATACATGCATTTGTACAGATGTAAGCATGCATGCACATGAGTATGTTTTCATACATATGCACACATATGTATGTAAAAGGTATCAACACATCTGTATGTACGCATGTGCTTTCTTATTTACATACATGTACACAAAAGGTATATGCACATACTTGCATACACATGTCTATATTTTCAAATGATGTGCACACATGAAGTTGAGCAAGAGAAACTATGAATTTTATAGCAGTAATCAACACGACTAACCACTGGCAATCATTGAAAACACTTAAGGATGGGCGCCTGGGTGGCTCAGTTAGTTAAGCGACTGCCTTCGGCTCAGGTCATGATCCTGGAGTCCCGGGATCGAGTCCCACATCGGGCTCCCTGCTCAGCAGGGAGTCTGCTTCTCCCTCTGACCCTCCCCCCTCTCATGCTCTCTCTCTCTATCTCATTCTCTCTCTCAAATAAATAAATAAATAAATAAATAAATAAATAAAAAGAAAACACTTAAGGAAGACAATAAAAACATCAAGAATAACATTTGCCACATTGTATGGGTAATGAGATAACATTCCTTCATTGGTAAAATGTTCTCTTGAATCTTCAAAATGATATTTGCATAGTTTCTTACTGAAATAAAGAGCAATTTGTTTGACAGCCTTTTGTTATACTTTGAAAAGATTGCAAAAATAAAAGTTACAATTGTAAACTTATATATCTGGTGGAAAAATATGTAAAGTCTGTAGTAAGAACTTCTAAAGCAAGGTTTCTCAAACTTCTGTATACTTTAACATAATCTGGCACAGGTAGAAATATTGATTCCTGGACTCTAACCCTGGGGATCAGTGAATAGTGAGTAGATTCCAGAACTCTAAAATTTTATGATGTACCCTGGGTGATTTTAATACAGTTGGCCCATGGATCACACTTAGAGAAAAAAGAAAACAGTGCTGCAATTTGAATTTCATAGTTTTTCTCCAGGATAAGGAACTAAATAGAGCAGAAAAATATGAATTTCTATATAGAGTCTGCCAAGTAGACAGAGATACTACAAAGTTACTTCTTGTATTATAAATGTTAACATTTGTGCACATGTCTGTAACTACACAATTTTGGCTAATGAGGGGATTTTTAAATATTATATGTTTCAATACTAAGCAAGGAGGTAGACTATATTAGGTTTAAGTAGTATACTTCGTATGGACCTATGGAGATTCAGGACTATTGATGCATGTTAATCAAATAGCTATAAGCTTGTAGGTGCCGGGGCCACAGGTAAAAGACAGATTTATTTAAAACAGATTTTTAAAGCCATTTGGGATTGCAAACATTAATCATTCCTCTCTTGATGAATGTGTGGTAGCAGTCAGGTGGAACACGCCTGCTGTGTTGCACCCAGAAAAGTCTATTCTGAGGTTGCACTGACTCCGGTGGAATGTTGATGGCAACGTCAGCTAAACAGATGTGTCAAGAGAGGGGCACTGGCTGCAGCAGTCAAAGGATTCCAGAGCCACAAACTTCAAATGCATATTAAATGACATATTAGACCAAATCAGATGCTTTAGAACATTCACAGTCTTTGAAATGCTACATTATTACTTATCATTCCTCAAGGACCGTGTGTGCTAGTGGGCATGAGGATGTTCTTTGCTGTCAATTTTTGTGTCATTTGCTGTAAACGTGAATTCAAACAAGCTATTATTCAACTAAATCATGTTTCAACAAGATCTGGAAGCCCCATTGCTCTATTTACTTGTCTTTTGTAGAGTAAAGGGCAAAATTTGTGCTAGTGAAATATACTAGGCTCCCTTGGTCCCACCATGATCGTCTGTGGATATAGCAGTTTCCAGGCAAAAGATGAACTCTATATGTTCATTATGAGGAAGAAAAAAAAGCCAATCAGCCTCCATTCTGCTAACAACACTAGCAGACGTATTATAATCATATCAAATCATATTAAAAATAGTCAAATTCATGAATGGTTAATTTTACTACAAGTAATTTGATGACCTTCAGATAAGTGGAAAATCATGATACACTGCATAAATTATTTCTTTTGCTTTTGTGTAAAACCATAAATGTCTTTTAATTAGAGGAAATTATGTATCAGTAAGCCAGATTTTCAAAAATAAGGGCAGCAATACCATGAATCAGTCTCAGGTAGTGAATCTCACTAAGAATGTATTTTAACATGATGTTATATAAACCACAATGAAGAAAATTTCTTGTATCTCAGTGTGATCTATGGATAGTAGAAAGTAGACATAAAAAAAACTGTCTAATGGAAATAAAATGATAAATGATAAATAGTGGAAACTAGCAGAAGGCCCGTGACAGTTTCATGAAATATTCAAATGAATAGCACAAATTATATTTAAAAGTGAATATTGTTAAAAGTATTGAAGAACATATCTATATAGAAGCTAAAACTACCCTATAATTACTTATTCTAAGTTTTACTAACTTGTTACTTATTTTACGAGCATTTTTTAATTGTTACTGAATCAATTTATTCAACAAGGTCAAGCATGTTCTAGACATTGGGAATACAGCAGTGAACAAAAAGAGACAAAATCCATTACCCTCATGGAACTTACATTTTAAAAGAGGTAGAAGGATATATAAGATAAACACTATACAGAAGCAAAATATAATAAATTAGAGATTATAATTATGGAGGAAAAGAAATCAGCGACCCTGCATATATTTGCATGGGGTTTTGGTGGGGACAAGTTGAGATTTTAAATAGTAAGCTGAGAAATACCTTAGTGAGAAGCTGAGCTATGAGGAGAGATCTTAAGTTGTTGAGAGAGAAGGTTATGTGGACATCTATGGGAACAGCATTCCAGTCAGAGAGGACAGCAACTGATAAAGCCACCGTAAAAGCAATGCCTGGTGTAAAGGCAAGGAAGAATGAACAAAGAAAAAGATTTCTAGAAAAATGATTCGAAACAAGAGAAAGGTGAACAATGGGAAGTTCAGATCATGTGGAGTCATGTAGGATATTGCAAATTAAAGACTTTGGTCCTTTCCCCGCCCCCCCCGCCCCCCCCCAGTAAGAAGTGAAGACTTTTGTGGACTTTCATATAAAAGCCTGAATTATTTGGGAAGGTATATCAATTTCTTAAAAAAATAGTAGCTTTGTTAAGTGTTCAAAATACCTGTAGCTGAGCTAGAAACCAGAAACATAAGAGTGATGGAATAAGACACAATATCCTCCCTCACTGAGCTGATAATCTGGTTGGAAGACAACCACTTAGTATAAGCACAGCTATTTAAGAAGTTCTATGAAAGGAAGAATTACAGCGTGCTTGGTTAGCACATAGGAGGAGCCTCTAAGGAATCAAAGAATGGTTTCCCAAGGGAAGTCACATGCAAGTTGAGACATGAAAGATCAGTAGAAGTTAACCAGCACAGTGAGAGGGAGGGAGGCCTGTGTGTGTGTATGTGTGTGTGTATGTGTGTGTGTGTGTGTAAGATACCTGATTGTAAAGGGAGAAGTGAGTGCTAGGCAGAGAGTGCATAATTGGAAAGTTTACATTTGATAGTGTACATATAAGAGAAAGCAAGGTAGGGTGCTTGGGAATTTGGAAGAGACTAGAGAGTACTAGGTTGGAACTGGAAAGGTGTGTAGGAAGAGCCTTTATTTCCCTGATGAAGGAATGTATCCTTTTTTTTATTATGTTAATCACCATACATTACATCATTAGTTTTTGATGTAGTGTTCCATGATTCACTGTTTGCATATAACACCCAGTGCTCCATGCAGAATGTGCCCTCTTTAATACCCATCACCAGGCTAACCCATCCCCCACCCCCTCCCCTCTAGAACCCTGTTTGTTTCTCAGAGTCCATAGTCTCTCATGATTCGTCTCCCCTTCTGATTTCCCCCCCTTCTGTGAATTGTGTAAGACTGTTGAATCACAGACCTGTACCTCTGAAACAAAGAATGGAGAAGGAATGTATCCTGAGGTTACCAGAAAACTCAAAGGATTTTAAATTGAAAAGCAGTTGTTTCCATTTTTATTTCAAAAGATCAACTTTGTTATAGAGTTCATTAAGTAGTTATCAAACTGTTGGAGTAATTCAGGCAAAATGTGATGGAGGCCTGGGTTTGGCAATAAACAAACGTCAAGGAAAAGGAGGCAGATATATTTCAGGAATCTGAGGAAATAAAATTTGCAAGACTTGGTGATTTATTAGTGGGCAGGACAGTAAAGAGGAAGGAAAATTACCTGCTGTCTGGTTTGGGCAGCTGGTGTATAATGCCATTACTAAGATAAGAAGTGCTATAGGAAAAGCAGTTTTGTGAAGAGAAGATAAGTTCAGTCAAAGATCCTTGTAAACATTGAAGTGCTGATGTTCGGAATGCTGTTGGATATATGGATTTCCTATGAAGAATGTCTGGGACAAGATACACATTTGGCAAAGCTATGTTAATTTAAGGCATGGGAGAGGATGAGATTGCTCAGAGAGTATGTATAAAATTTGAACACAAGAGAACTTCAAGTGGTACTCTTAAGAACCCAGATAATTAAGGAAGAAAAGAGGAAAAACTACATTTGAGGAGACACCAGAGGAATGGGAAGAAAATTAGGAGACCATGACATCTCAAAAAAAAAAAGAAGAAAAAAAAATTTAAATAGTGGGCATCTTCATCTGTTTGGGCTGCTATAGCAAAATTCCACAGACTGAGTGACTTACAAACAACAAACATTTGTTCTCATAGTTCTGGAGACTGGCAGTCTGAGATCAAGGTGCCAGTATGGTTGAGTGAGGGCCCTCTTCCTGGTTGCAGACTTCTCATTATATTTTATGTGGCAGAAGAGCTAGGGAGGTCTGTGGGGTCTT
Source organism: Mirounga angustirostris (assembly GCF_029215605.1). Classification (NCBI taxonomy): domain Eukaryota; kingdom Metazoa; phylum Chordata; class Mammalia; order Carnivora; family Phocidae; genus Mirounga; species Mirounga angustirostris. Next base: position 81,185,980 of record NW_026991720.1, on the reverse strand, counting down.
TTTTACAGGAACATTAATCCCATTTAAGAGGGTTCCACTCTCATGATCTAATACCCCGAAAGGCCCTACCTCCTAATACCATCATATTGGGTATTAGGATTTAAACATATGAATTTACACACATTTTTTTAACTTTTATTTATTTATTTATTTATTTATTTATTTATTTATTTATTTATTTATTTATTTATTTTTATTATGTTCTGTTAATCACCATACATTACATCATTAGTTTTTGACGTAGTGTTCCATGATTCATTGTTTGCGTATAACACCCAGTGCTCCATGCAGTACATTCCCTCTTTAATACCCATCACCAGGCTAACCCATCCCCCCACCCCCCTCCCCTCTAGAACCTTCAGTTTGTTTCTCAGAGTCCATAGTCTCTCATGGTTCGTCTCCCCCTCCAATTTCCCCCACTTCATTTTTCCCTTCCTGCTATCTTCTTCTTCTTTTTTATTTTTTTTTAACATATAATGTATTATTTGTTTCAGAGGTACAGGTCTGTGATTCAACAGTCTTACACAATTCACAGCACTCACCACAGCACATACCCTCCACAATGTCTATCACCCAGCCACCCCATCCCTCCACCCCCCACCACTCCAACAACTCTCAGTTTCCTGAAATTAAGAATTCCTCATATCAGTGAGGTCATATGATACATGTCTTTCTCTGGTTGACTTATTTCGCTCAGCATAATACCCTCAAGTTCCATCCACGTCATTGCAAATGGCAAGAGTTCATTCCTTTTGATGGCTGCATAATATTCCATTATATATATATATACCACCTCTTCTTTATCACATATATACCACATCTATACCACATATATATATATATATATATATATATATATATACCACCTCTTCTTTATCCATTCATCTGTGAATGGACATTGTGGCTCTTTCCATAGTTTGGCTCTTGTGGATATTGCTGCTATAAACATCGGGGTGCACGTACCCCTTTGGATCCCTACATTTGTATCTTTGGGGTAAATACCCAGTAGTGCAATTGCTGGATCATATGGTAGCTCTATTTTCAACTTTTTGAGGAACCTCCATTCAGTTTTCCAGAGTGGCTGCACCAGCTTGCATTCCCACCAACAGTGTAGGAGGGTTCCCCTTTCTCTGCATCCCCGCCAACATCTGTCATTTCCTGACTTGTTAATTTTAGCCATTCTGACTGGTGTGAGGTGGTATCTCATTGAGGTTTTGATTCGGATTTCCCTGATGCCGAGCGATGTTGAACACTGTTTCATGTGTCTGTTGGCCATTTGGATGTCTTCTTTGGAAAAATGTCTGTTCATGTCTTCTGCCCATTTCTTGATTGGATCATTTGTTCTTTGGGTATTGAGTTTGATAAGTTCTTTATAGATTTTGGATACTAGCCCTTTATCTGATATGTCATTTGCAAATATCTTCTCCCATTCTGTAGGTTGTCTTTTGGTTTTTTCAACTGTTTCCTTTGCTAAGCAAAAGCTTTCAATCTTGAGGAAGTCCCAACAGTTCATTTTTACCCTTGCTTCCCTTGCCTTTGGCGATGTTTCTAGGAAGAAGTTGCTGCGGCTAAGGTCGAAGAGGTTGCTGCCTGTGTTCTCCTTTAGGATTTTGATGGACTCCTGTCTCACATTGAGGTCTTTCAACCATTTTGCGTCTATTTTTGTGTGGGGTGTAAGGAAATGGTCCAGTTTCATTCTTCTGCATGTGGCTGTCCAATTTTCCCAACACCATTTGTTGAAGAGACTGTCTTTGTTCCATTGGACATTCTTTCCTGCTTTGTCGAAGATTAGTTGACCATAGAGTTGAGGGTCCATTTCTGGGCTCTCTATTCTGTTCCATTGATCTATGTGTCTGTTTTTGTGCCAGTACCATACTGTCTTGATGATGACAGCTTTGTAATAGAGCTGGAAGTCCGGAATTGTGATGCCGCCAGCTTTGCTTTTCTTTTTCAACATGCCTCTGGCTATTCGGGGTCTTTTCTGGTTCCATACAAATTTTAGGATGATTTGTTTCATTTCTTTGAAAAAAGTGGATGGTATTTTCTTAGGGATTGCATTGAATGTGTAGATTGCTCTAGGTAGCATTGACATCTTCACAATATTTGTTCTTCCAATCCATGAGCATGGAATGTTTTTCCATTTCTTTGTGTCTTCCTCAATTTCTTTCACGAGTATTTTATAGTTTTCTGAGTACAGATTCTTTGCCTCTTTGGTTAGATTTATTCCTAGGTAGCTTATGGTTTTGGGTGCAATTGTAAATGGGATCGACTCCTTAAATTCTCTTTCTTCTGTCTTATTGTTGGTGTATAGGAATGCCACTGACTTCTGTGCATTGATTTTATATCCTGCCACTTTACTGAATTCCTGTATGAGTTCTAGCAGTTTTGGGGTGGAGTCTTTTGGGTTTTCCACATAAAATATCATATCACCTGCAAAGAATGAGAGTTTGACTTCTTTGCTGATTTGGATGCCTTTTATTTCTTTTTGTTGTCTGATTGCTGTGGCTAGGGCTTCTAATACTATGTTGAATAGCAGTGGTGATAGTGGACATCCCTGCTGTGTTCCTGATCTTAGTGAGAAAAGCTCTCAGTTTTTCCCTATTGAGAATGATATTCGCTGTAGGTTCTTCATAGATGGCTTTTATGATATTGAGGTATGTACCCTCTATCCCTATAATCTGAAGAGTTTTGATCAAGAAAGAATGCTGCAAATCAATGTCATACAATACATTAATAAAAGAAAGAACAAGAACCATATGATCCTCTCAATAGATGCAGAAAAAGCATTTGACAAAGTACAACATCCTTTCTTGATCAATACACACAAACATTCTAATCATAGCAGAAAGAATGGCCAATGTTGGTAAATACTACTGAGAAGTCAAGTAATGTAAGAACTGCACACCATCCATTATATATTCTAAGAAGTCATTATTAGTAGTCTTGTGGAAAACAGTCTCATTGAAATGGTTTGGACTGCAGAGTTGAAAGGGTGGATGTGTTGCAAAGAAGCAGAGAGATGTGGACATTGTGATAAAGTGGTGTGGTCATATATTAAAGGTTTACAAAGGAGCTCTGTTTTAAAGACAAAAGGCATATAAATTCTGAATTAAGTTCAGCAATAAAAGAAACAAACAAAAACAAACAAGAAAAATGGCATAAAGTTGTTCTTTAACCCTCTGGATGGCAGACATTAGATCATATCCTGATGAGTTTGGCTTAGAAGCAAGGACAGTGTCAACCCTGGAGGAATACACCCAACTCTAGAAGGATGCTGGACTGCTGCATGGTTTGCCAATAGCATACCTTACTGAGGGCAAACTCTTCAGATAATTACAAACACAAAATCTACAACTCAAGCTAGGGTCATATTTCAGAAGAGCCATCTATAGAGAGCAGGAAACTCAAGTTTGTCAAATGCAGAGTCCAAGAGTGTTGTTGATATTGTTCCAATTGAGTTATTGCCAAGGAAGGCAAGCTGTAGGGGAGCTCAGAAAATTTGAGGATCTAAACTGTCAGGGCAACAGATTATATCCAAATGGGTGAATGAGAGAGGAAGACTGGATAATATCAAACATGATGCTAAGGAATAGAACAGCAGGAAACTGGGAGACAAATTATTTCTGACAAGAGAGGAGTAGAAGCCGCATCTGGGTCCAAGTCATGGGCCAAAGCTTTGTCTCTGTTCTTCTAAAATGTAAAAGGCAACATGTCAGAAAATAAGCTCAGAAAAATGAATGGCCAAGTACTAGCTTTCCTGAGTCCTTATACCCCAATATACCCTCTTGAGGGTCCTTAATATTTAGATACTCAAAGCTAGAAGATTTATTGTAAAAACAGAGGGTGGGGAAGGGATTTATTGCATGTTCTATAAATGACAGGTAATTTGGTAAAAAATACAAATCGTCTCTGACATGTAGTAAAATCAGATAGATGAGTTTAAACAATAATACATTTAACAATTTCACAAATAGAAGAAAGTATAAAAACAACTTTATATGTCTGCAAAGGCAACATCTGCTTTCTAAAAGAAATAAAATATGCTAAGGATTGTCATAATTCTGTCATCTTGGTTGATTCCATTGTCATTGTGTTACCAATGAGATGACACTGAGCAAAATTTTGATTCTCAAAATTTTCCTTGGAAGCCACAATTACATTCTACTTAACAGTTGTCCATACTTGATTGTGAATAAATCTCAAAATCTCACAGTAGATGCTAGCAAGATTAATAGCATTGTTTCTCTAATGGGGGGAGGGAGTCGTACTTTAAATTTAATTAAATCATTCTTGGTAAATAATGATATTATATTCAATTTGGAACTGCTATATTACTTACTACAAAATATTAAACCATTCTAAAATGAAACATGGAAGTTATGTTTCAAAATAAAGCAAAAAAAAGTTATTCCCTGGAAATGAGTACACAGCAGATGCATAATATATTTTCCCCAAAATGTTCTAAGAGAACATGAATAATAAAATACAACTGACAGATATTTTTAGTAACAAATGACCTAAATTGAATAAGTAATTTCTAAACCTTGAGGAAAGAAATCAAAAGCATCATTTGGGATATTTCTTTAAGATAAACTGATAAAAATGAAAATAATAATGAATGGCATGTTGATGCATGGCATGACAAATAATTGCATCATTTTTCTTGGCACAACATTGATATGCTTCTGTTCTGACAGAAACAATAATCAAAGATTCTTGATCCTTGTGAATATTTTAGGTAACAAATATATATGGACTTATCTATACATAAAAGCTTTGACAAGCTGTTAAAAAAATCAGAGTAGAAATACACTCTTCTATTTAGATCAATTAAAAACTAAAGATTTTGTTTGCTCTGTTAACAGGAAGGAAGTGTGTCTCTATTGAGGTTTCCATTTACCCTAAAGAATTCTACAGCTTTGCCCAATCACAGGTGGTCAGACCAGTCTATCACAAAACTTGATTCTCACTGCTACGCCTATTAACTGTTAAAACCAGGTATTGAAAGGTACTGTGGACTCTTTTCCATTTATGAGAACATGCTACTGCTGTGTCAGATCTCTGATTCTGGTGCAGAGGTGCTCCAATCTGCCCACCGAGGCTACAACTGTTTTGTACTACTGTGCTCTGAACTTTGTTTTTCAAAGACCAACTTTGACCTCAGAGCCAGAAGGAATCCTCCATAATATTCCATCTCCTACATCTCAAAACATTCTCATCAGATTGAATTTTATATGTTAACTCACTCTCTTAATCTCCCAACCTTTCTATTTATGTCACCTACTAATATTCATTATTTCACTTGTTAATAAACTTTTGTCTTATAAAATGCTCTCCCTGTCTAGGCAACATCATTCTTGACTATATCAACACCCACATGGCTAGCCCATCCAGCACCTGGCCTTTCATTTTCTTTATTTCCCTATTTTAATGACATTTTTTTTTTCTGTTCTTTCTCTAACCACTCCCACCCATACTTGTTACCTTCTGGAACTTGTGATTACCGAAAGCTATATCATAGCTTAATTTTCCAAAATGTGGCATCACACTTTTTGTTCTAATTTCATGCCCATTAAATTAAAACTCATTATCCTGTCATAAAAAGTCGTGTTTGATCAAAGATAAACTTCTCTAAGATTCAACTCACTCTTTGCCCACTGAAACCCATCCTGCCTCATCTACTCAAGGACCTGTTCCACTTAGCCACTCTGTCCTTGTATTGTATTCCCCTCTCCGTGAATATATCCATTAACATGTTGTCATATTTCCATCTTAAAAAACAAAACCAACCAACATCAACAATAAAATCTCTTGATCCCCCATTCCCTTTGCTCTTCTTGAAAGCAAAACTCTTCAAAAGATGTGTATAATCACTGACTCTATTTCTTCTCCTCTCATTTCTTTTGATGCCTCTCTAATCAGGCTTTTGCTTGCATTGCTCTTCTGAAACTTCTCTGGGCAAATTCCCCAATGTGGAAAAAGATTTGTATAAATTCTGTGATACTAATTTATCCTTGACTAGAAATTATAAGTGAAGCCACATACAACAGACCTCAGTTAACATTTTGTTGAGGAACCTTGAATAGAATTTGAAAGATCTTGACACAGATGCTCAGAGAAGGCAAAGCTGTTACTGTAGCCTATATATTTGGCTTGAGTAGATAAGAAAAATACTTAGCAAACCTTTTTTTCCCATAAATTTTGTTAGATTTATTTTTCTGTATCTTCATAGAGTTGAGTTTCTGTCTCAGTATATTTGCTAAGAGAGGCATGAAGCTTTCAAGTAATGCTAAAAGGGTTATTTTAATGTTTCTAAAGACTGTGAATGTAAACTTTGAAACTATTAAAGTTTGTTACAAGAAATAACTTTTGTTGAAATGAGTCCTGTAAAAAATATTTTGCTCATTTAGATTGTAAATATGTTTGTTATAAGAAGTTGTAATAATTAACTCACAATCTATATCACTGACTTTTTCCCTCTAATGTCATTCATAGTTAACTGGATTGACTTTACTTAGGAGCCAGCAAACATTTGAATACTTTGTTTTCACTTTCTCACTAGGAGTTTCTTAGTAATGAAACTCATGACTAAAAAAGGAATAAAAATTGAATTCTTCTCTGTCAGCAATGACTTCTTTTTCAAATCTAGTGTATGGTTTTCAGTTCTTCCGTATATGACTTATTAGTTAATCATTTTTACCTTTTCCAAAGGCTTTCTTCATTTGTTTGCTATTCTCTTGGTTTTCCACTGTTCATATTGGCTCTTCCTTCTCTGGCTTCTTTGTGGAGACTCCTCATCTTCCCCAACTTCCCCCAAGGCTTTTCCTCTCATCCAGTCCTGTGAATTCAAAACTGTTATACAACTCAAATTTGTATCACTAAGACTGTCCTCTGAACTCCTGAATCATTCCCCAATTTCTATTCAGTATCTCCTTTTGGCATCCTAAACAGGAGTCCTATTTTCTTATCCACACATTTCCTAAATCTGAACTTCCCCAAGTTTTTCCAATGGAAATGGCACTTTTGTCCTTTCTTTTTAGTCATTCAAGTCTAAACTTCACATGATATCAAGTATTCTATCTCTCATATTTAATATCAATATATCAAAAAACTATCCCCTATGCAACTAAAAAATGTAGCCAATCTGACATTCTTTCTAACCTCTACCCTATCATCATGGTCTCAACTGCCATCATCTGTTGGCTAGACCATGTCCTCCCTTTCAGTCCATTCTCAAGCATGTAACCCAAATGATACCTTTAAAAAAATAAATCAGATCATTTCACCATTCTGCTTAAAACTATCCAGGAACATCCAGATATATTGAAAATAAAATCCAAGTCATTGTCATGGCTTTTAAAGCCATACCTCATTTGGTCCTGGCTGTCTCTTAGATGTTAGCCACCACTAGCCTTCTTGTTGCCCCTTAATGAGACTGTGCTTACCTTATTTCTTTTTCACTCTGCTATGAAATTTCTTTTCGTAGATATTTTCTTAGATGTTTTTGGGATTTATGCTTCTCTTTAAACATAACATCCTCAAAGTGGCCTGCTCCAAACAACGTTTCTTAAGCCAAACCCCATCACTTTTTATCTTTATAATGTGCTTTATTTCCTTAAATGTACTTATTATTCCTTGAAGTTATAATTCACTATTTTGCTTATTTACTTTGTATTCATCTTCATCAGAAGAGCCTCAGGAACTTGATCTTTGGGCCCACTGCTATACGCTCACACTTAGAACAGTTCCTGGCACTAAGCTTAATAAACACTTACTGAATACATGGCCTGGCCACCATCAACCTTCAGGCATTATCATCTTTCCCACTGAGTTCCAGTCATACTTGTCTCATTTTAATTCTCCTACCTCTTTTATCTTGTGATCTCAGAGCCTCTGCTCATACATTCGATTCCACCTGGAACAATCTATCTTTTCCCAAATAATTTTTTTTCCTTTCATGGTTAATTTCATATAGTTCCAATTCTTGGTTGCAATATTACTTCTTTTGAAAGGCCAAGCAAGATTACCAATATAACACCCATTCCTCATAGCTCTCCTACTTAAATCTTTTTTCTTCATGTATTTGCTACTATTTGCTTTTTTTAGTTGTTTAGTGTTTATATCACACATACTAGAATAAGCTTTCCATAAACAGTGATTATATGTGCATTATTCATTAATGTAAATAACACAGTGCCAGAGCAGAAATTATACATGCAGTAAATGTTTGTTGAATAAGTGAATATACCACAGGAGTGGAGAGGCCAAAGGTGACTCTAACATCAGTTGCCTATTATGTCAAGATCAGCTTACCCCATAAGCTCTTGCCATTTTCTTCTTTTTGTTTTGAACTTAGTTTTCCAGTCTCTGGTCTCCATTCTTACTTTCTTCAGTTGATTTAATTTTTGTCTATTATTCTCCTTTGTTACTAATCTTGAAGCTACCTCAAATTTAGGACACAGAATTTAGAGTTCTGTGATATCCCACACAGAAGAATGACATTGTGTAACAGGCCTACATTCTTTCCTAGAACTCTGCATATAAACAGAGACAGGGATGAAAAGTTTCTATTACTAATGAATTCCAGGATAATGAATGACTTTTCCTATTTTTCTAAAGGATGTCCCAAATCCTTTAATAGATTTTATATAACATTAAAAATGTTGTTAACATCCTTTAAGTTAATTTCATGATCCACTAATAATTCCCAGCTCCCCTTCCTTTACGTTTGAAAAACATTGCTTTTGAAGATGCATAAGATCTATTCCTAGACTGTTAAGGTAATCTCAGATCTCTGCTTCTATAGAAAGCAGCTGGCTGACTGATTTGAGTACATACACACAGCTAAATAAACCCAATCATAAATATTTCTGTTAATACTAGTCTTGGAGATCATCTTTTAAAAGGGAAGGTAATGGTGATTCCAACACAGACCCTTGTTAGAGTGTTCTTAATATTATTTAAATTGGACTATTTTATGGCAAAGGAAAATTTCACATTAGCGGTAAGAACTTTGGGAATGAGCCATGTGGTCTGCCAAGCAATCCCTGGTGAAGATACTATCCATTAAGTTTTTTAGAGTTCTTTTACCTAAAATTGTTATGAAATATACAGATAAAATTCAAATAAATTACCTAGCGTTGATGACCTGACTCCTAGGCAAAACAATATTGCTTTTGTTTTCTTCTGGAATTCTTACAATAACTCAAACTACATTTTCCTTAAAATGCAAGAACCTCTCCACAGAAATCAGGGGAAAAATATAATACATTTATAAAATTTATTTTAAAAAATGATGCTTGTTTATTTCAGAACAAAAATAAAATACATTATTAAAACTTTAACTATAAGTAACACCATTAAATTAAGAAATAAATTCATTTGTTAACAAGATTTAATTTTATATTCAAGATTTCACCTTTAAAACATTTTCACTAAAATATATGTATTTAACATTTTTGCTCATGTTCTTTCCCAATTCTGAAAAGTTGTATTATTTTAGGATCTGCCATTTTTAAGACATACTATGGTCTAATATATTTAATTATAATGAGATGGAATTTCAGTAAACAAAAGTTCAAAACCTGTTAAAGAGTTCTTCTCCTGACCTTTATTCCTTCTATATTATAATCTCCAAGCAATATGTGGATGTAAACTTTTAGCCACCTGCCTCTTGGTTGAGAATGCCATTTGTCTGAAGAGCCAAGGGCCTGAGCTGGCATTGGTTTCCTGTGTTGGGAAGTAGATGTTAAAGTTTAGTGCCTACCATTTATGGCCAAAATTCTTCAGAGAATTTTTGAACTCCCATTCCAGCAAATGGTGTGAGTGAAATGACCTCTGTCCTTTTTAAGAGTAATCTTTTATAAAACAAGAGCTTGCTAGATCAAAATAAGAGTTACTCATAAACAGTGTCATAACAAAATTACATTTGGTTTCCTAATATGGCAAGTGTTATTAGATCATCTGATTTTTTTTTTTTTTTGCAAATTTTAGAAAACAAGGGAATACAACTTTCCCAATATATATATGGGAGACATACATATCAAAAGAACAAGTTGGAAGGATTTCTAAATTAAAGATCTTTGAATAGAAAATTTGTTTATGTTGCTAAATCTCCCTCTGTATTCAGGGAGAAGTAAATGGAAATTTTAAGCAAGTAGGTCTTAGGAACAAGGGATTCAAGTTATCATCACTCTATTTTTTAAGAAGAAAGATCATTAAAGGGTCAGGAAATTCAATTTATAATTGGAAATTTTTCTCTGGAATCTCACTTAACCAATTTTCTCAAAATGTGTTCTCTGGAAAACTGATACTTTGGTATGTTAATAGGAGTATTAATAAAAGAGTTGGTTAACCTAATACAATGATTTTCACAGTATGCTCCATGGATCTCTAGAGTCCATGGATGCAGTTAGGAGATCCATTAAATTAAAACTGTTTTGATAACATTGCTAACATGTTATTTGTCTTACCCTATGTTGGTATTTACATTGGTGATATTAAAACTACGGAAGGTAAAACTACAGTAGCACCAAATTGAACTTGTCATTGTATTCATTCATGAGTGCCATGCATTCACGTTACAAATAAAACAAATAAAACAAACAAATGCATGAGTGCTATGCATTCATATTACAAACAAAACAAATAAAAACTCAAGATCTTTGATGTAGCAATAAAAATCTTAAATTATTAAATCTCAGCATTGGATTACAAGTCTTAAATATTCTGTGTAAGAGTACAAGAAGGATACATAGAGCCTTTTTGCTGTACAGTGAAATACAATGTTTGTATTGAAGTAAAGCATTTTTGTAATTGAGTTGCCATCTAAATTAGCAAATTTTTCATTGAAAACAATTTTTGCTTGGAAAAAAAGGCAAACTTGGGCATTTGGCAGTCATTTCTACAAAATTCAGAAATGACTAGTATATACCTGTCTTCCAGGGAAAAATCTGACCTTGCCACCAAGGATAACATTTAAGCTTTCAAGTGAAAATTGAAACTTTGGGAAATATTTATCTGTCGCTTTGTGCTCTAGACCTTCTCAACATTTAAAGTCTCTTCTGATGTGACTCATGGCAACTTAATAACATGATTTTTTTAATATTATATAATGAAATGCTTTGACATTAAAAAATGAGTATAACTCAGTGAATTGATATATTCTGTTTAACATACGACATTGCAAAAGCTATGGTCTGAATGTTTGTGTCCCCCACCCCCTGCCCCCCAAATTTATATGTTGAAATCCTAATGCCCGATGTGATGATATTAGGAAGTGGGGCCTTTGGAAGGCAGAAATCAGTATAGATTTGAAGCATTCTGTAAGTACCATCTTATTTAAATATTATTAAAATCATCAAATACCTGGCAAGATTGCAGTTTTTACTAAGCCAAAATATCACGATAAACAGAAACTTAAGAGAATTAAAACAAGCCACAGTACACACGTTTGTAGGGCATTTAAATGTGTACTTTCATTTTGGCCAACTCAAGGCATGGGGACAGAAGTTAAGACTAGGAGGAGACAAATAAGAGATCCTCCACAGAATAAACTGGTACTTACAAAGACAAGCGTTGAGTCCATGCCTGGTGTAATATGGCTCTGGGGGTACTGCTCATATAGTATTCTGTGTCATTGTTGTCTGCTGGCATTGTGCAAAGTGGCCATATCAGGAGAATAAGTAAAAATACCCCTAACATCTGCTCCTAAGGAAGGTTGGGACATGCAGGAAGGAATAACAATCCAAGAAATCTATGAATATGTGTGATTGATTGATTGATTGATTTTAATTGAGGTATAATTGACATACAACACTGTGTTAGCTGTAGGTATGCAACATAATGATATGTAATTTGTATACACAGAATTTGTCTGAATTTAATGAGCAACAAATACCCAAAACACTAGCATGTAGTGAGAATAAGTAGAAAAAACCTAAATGAAGTTAAAGTGTTCTAAATTCCTTGTGTTATTTGGGAGGAGAGTAAAAGTACTGATTAACTTTGGTTTTGATACATTAAGGGGGCAAAAGATAAACTGAGAATCCTATATAATAGAAAAGTGGTTTTCTTAAACAATCGTAGCCCTCAGCATGTGCCTCTGAATACACTTAATCAGGCCACAGACAGTAGGGTTCTTTAGGGGGGAACTGGCAAATAGGGACTAAGAGGTCACCCAAGCAAATATTTAAAAAATATATTAAATATTAAAAAGCAAATATTAAAAAAATATTTAAAAAAATTATCTGCTCTATTGTGTGTATATATGTATGCATTAAGAGAGCTACAAAAGAATGTTCATTGAAATTAATGTTATTTGTTCCTTAGGCATATATCATTGAATATATTCTAAGGTTATCATAGGAAAGTAGGGTTTCAGATCATTTTCTTTTTTATTTGTTCTATTTGTAATTTGTGAGAAGAACTTCAAATAATAATAATAAGGCTTCTTTCCTTAGAAATAAAGAGAAATTATTTGTTTTTTGTTTTTTTTTTAAGATTTTATTTACTATTTGACAGAGAGTGAGACAGTGAGAGAGGGAACACAAGCAATGGGCAGTAGGAGAGGAAGAAGAAGGCTTCCTGCCAAGCAGAGAACCCAATGTGGGGCTCGATCCCAGGACCCTAGGATCATGACCTGAGCCGAAGGCAGACACTTAATGACTGAGCCACCCAGGCGCCCTGAGAAAATGTTTTATAGAATGATCAATTCTTATGCCTTTGATTTTATGGAACTAAATAATAGTAACTTATGCAAAATTGGAATATCTAAGAAAATCACCCTCCCCCAGTGTCCAGTTTAGGCAAGGGTGTTGGGAAAATGATTCCCTCAAATACTTGTGTGAGTGGAATTTAGTACAGATTTTCTGGATGGCAAGGCAAACATAATAAAAGCTTTCACATGTATGTAAGAATTAACCTAAGTAGGTAATCCATTTAACCTAAAGATATAGTCTAGAATTGTAATGGTTGTGAAAACAAGTTTTGGGAGAAAAAATCTACATGTTCAAGAATTGGATGTTGCTAAATAAATTACAAATATTATATTACACAGTCATAAAATGATGTTCCAGTTCAGAGCACAGCAAACTACATATACCCTGTGGACCAAATCTGGCCCACTTTCTACTTTTATAAATAAAGTTTTATTGGAAAAACAGTCATGTGAATGTTTATAATGTGTTGTCAATGACTGCTTTCATGCTACAATAGCAGAGTTGAGTGGCAGCTGCCATAGAGACAATATGACATTTTTAAAGGTGAGGTATTTATTTTCTGGATTTTTGTAGAAAAGGTTGCCAACCATTTGTCTTTATGAATATAGAAATAAAAATATATTTGTAGTTTAATGGATTACCTGTATCATATGGTCCCTTACCTTCTCTGTGACCTATGCATACATACCAAAACATGCACATTCATGAACATAATAACTAACCTCTATTGAGTAGGATGTGTCAAGTATTGGCTTAAGAAGTTTATGTGTATGATTCATTTAATTCTCAAAGTACTCTTATGCATTATGATTTCATTTTACAAATAAACTGAAAGTCTGGGAAATTACATAATTTGCGTAACATGAGACAACTAGTGAGTGACAGAGGTAGGTTTAAAACTTGCACATTCTTATTCTTCCATGTGACTTGCTGGCTATACCTCAAAATGTTAAAAGTGTTCTCTGGATTCTTAGATTATGAGTGTTTTATTCTTACTCTTTTCATTTATATATTCTTCTTTTCTTATGATGAACCTTTATTATCTTGTTATTCATTTTTTGTTAAATTTGCTATTTAAAAATTCCAAATATAGCTGTTCCGACTTAACAGTGGTTTAACTTACAATTTTTTGACTTTCTAATGAGATGAAAGCCATACACATTCAGTAGAAACAGCACTTCAAATTTTGAAATTTGATCTTTTCTTGGGCTAGCAACATTGATAATGATCCTGTTTCGTGATGCTGGGCAGTGGGAATGAGACTCAGCTTACCTGTCAGCCACATGATGATGAGGGTTAACAAAAATCAATGCACTTATAACTATTCTGTACTCATACAATCACTCTTTTTTTTTTTTTACTTTTAGTACCCTATTCAGTAAGTTAATTGAGATATTCAGCACTTTATTATAAAATAGGCTTTGTGTTAGATGGTTTTGCCCACCTGTAGGCTAATGTAAGTGTTTGAGCAAGCTTAAAGTAGGCTAGACTAAGGTATTATATTTAGTAGTTTAGGTATATTAAATGCATTTCGACTTAGGATATTTTCAATTTGCGATAGGTTTACTGGGACATAACCTCACCATAAGTCAAAGAATATCTGTATTCAGCAGTTGTGAATTTGGAAATTGGTCAGATTTAACTCTTATCATTTGTTGGCTATGTCTTCATTTTATCCTACAGGAAACCATAATTACATATTTTATAAGGTCCTTGGTGCTAGAGAAATGATATAATAACTATTAAACTAAAGCACAATTTGTGTGTGTGTGTGTGTGTTGTTGTTGTTGTCGTTGTTATCAGTGAAACTGGTAGGTCTGAGAGATACAATTTAATATTATTTTTTTAAAAGGATGCTAGTACTTCTTAGTGACAAAGACCATCAGCAAAATATTAAGAAATAAAGAAATGCAAAGTTTAGCTTTATTTTTTTTTCCTTCTCAAAACTTCTTGCAAGAGTGACTTATTTTCTCTATTGGTGGTTTCTCACTCTTTTAAATTAAAAATTTTATTTTTGAATTAAAAATTCCACAATCCATTATACTCTCACAGGACACTGACATTGTAAGCCAGATGTCTTTAGCCTCAATTTTTTCTGTAGCATTTGACATTTTCAACTTCCTTTTCTTCAAATAATCCTCTCCTCTGACATCTTTTATAGTGCATTATAGCAGCATTCCTACTCATCTAGAGTGTTGCCCATCTCTGCCAGGCCAGTTCCTTAGTCTCATCTGCAGGGCTTCCATGACAGCTCCCCTTCACCACTGTATGTTCCCTTTCCCTACATGTCTCAGCCACACTGAGAAGCTTTTTGTTTGCTAAACCGGCATGCTCTTATCATCTCTGAGTCCCTGCTCAAAGTTCACATTCTTCTAGCACAAATTTTCTCCCTTCTTCCTTTGGCTGGTTTCTACTCATTTTCTTTAAGCTTCTACTGAATTGTCAACAACCTCCAGAAAGGTTTTCTTAATTTACTAAAGAGAAATTATTTCTTCCTTCATTGGACATTCATTTTAGAT
The DNA here is from genome assembly GCF_029215605.1 of Mirounga angustirostris. Classification (NCBI taxonomy): domain Eukaryota; kingdom Metazoa; phylum Chordata; class Mammalia; order Carnivora; family Phocidae; genus Mirounga; species Mirounga angustirostris. The sequence continues at coordinate 81,170,742 of NW_026991720.1, read as the reverse complement.
TTTTTGATAACATTTTATTTATATTTTGAGAGTTGCATTCTACTGATTTTATGCCAGTTATCAACAGTGGGCAACATGAGTACTTACAATGACTGCTTCTTACTCATTTTTTAAAAGTTTCTACAGTACATACTACATTGAACATGATATGTATGCAATAACAATTTGTTGATGCTAATATTTATCTAAGCAAAAACTAGGAGAATGGCATAGACTGTGTCTTTTGTCATGTTACTATGGTTAAATGTGTGTACTATAAATTTGATGGTAAGCATGTCTGAAGAACAATTTGATTTCCACATTTAGTATGAAAGAGTAGAGGCATATAAGAAAATGTGCAAAGGTTAGGAGTTTATGCTTCTTACAAATGACTCACAATTTCAGGCATTTTCTTAGCATGATGAAACCTGTGTGTGATTATAACATGTGTAGATGTGCTTAAAAATCTGTATGTTATTAACTGTATAAAGTCCAAGTGTTTTGAATTATGTATCAATTCTGTATTCCATTAATTGGAGATATTGGTTGTAATATATATCAGAGATTAAGTACACTTTTGGCATTTAGAAGGGTGGGAATAATAGGTTATTGCAGCTGGCTTTAATACTTTAATGTTAAGAGGAATTTAAAAGCAAAGAAGAATTTAAAAGCAAAGAAGAATTTGAATAATTTTCAGAGATATTTAATTTACTACAAAGTATTATATTCACTTTTGTCTTGAAAAGAAAAAAAAAAGACATTCATTTTATTTTCCGTAATTAATCAAGTCTAAGATACTATTTGTCTTCGTTTGGGTTATGCTGAAAAAAAAGAGCTTGGGATCTTTAGGTTGGACATTGTCAATGAGAATAGAAACCACTACTATAGTTGCAGCTGAAATCAGAGGTAGGTAGATCAAGGGGTTGTAGGAATGGCCACCCAAAGTGCCTTCAATACCAGAGGCATACCTGTATTTTATTTCTCACTAAGGAAGAAAAAAGATTGTTGTCAATTATACTATGATACAATTTTTTTTAATCACTTAAACATTTTATTTTATACTTACTTATTTTTTATACTTATTTTTAAAAATCTTTTACAATTGTTGCACAGGCTCCTTTTTTCTCTACACGTGTGTGTTTGTTTGCAAAATAAATTAGGTAATGCATTTGTAAAACTCATATTTAAAGTCTGACAATTCTTAATGATGCTTTGATCCCAAATTGTCAATTTTTTTTGTTTTTCTGCTTAAATTGTGCTGTGTGACATGGCGTGTTAGTGATGCAGCATTTCTTAAAAGCATGTACTTCTATTTCTCTGGGACTTTCAAGCCCCAATACTTTTTGTTTGTTTTGATTCACATTGGCAGGAAATGACAACTATGTCACAACTGCTTCCGGGCTGGAGTGATTTTTAAGACACATCTTGATTTCGGGGATGTTAAAATGTAAAAAAAAAAAAAAAAGTCCGCATCATAGATTAGATGAAACATGGTATTTAGGCCATATTAAGTAAACAGTGAAACACTCATCACTTAGTTAACATATACACTGCTCTTTACGTAGATCTTTGTAATATATATTTTTCATATGTTAGTGTATATATTTTATTGTTAAGATAAATACTGATGGAAGATAATTAGATTGAAGATTAATTTATTAAATATTGTTCTTATATACTACAATTTGTAAAAATGGTGTGATATGTCACAGGAATGCCAGAGGTAGTTTTCTAGGCTATTTTGCTTAAAATTAAAAAAAATGTTATTGTATAATTTTATGGTTGGACAATTAAAATGAAATTTTATTGAGTTTATTTTTTTAAAACCCAGAGGTATGTCCAGCCTGTTAATAGCAAAGTAATTTGTTATGCATTGGTCCAAAATGGTGATTAAGCAATTAAAATTCTAATAAATACTAGAAGTATACCATCTTCTGCTTTTGGTCTCCAGTTCCTAGGTATGTTCATACTTCATAAGTTTAGAAGTCTTTGTGAAACTCGGGGGGAAAAGGGAAAACAGCTGCCATTTATTAAAACTGTATGTTCAATGTTGAATCCTTAGTAAGAAAAAGAAAGGTTAGTTACATGATTGGAGGCAGAGCTTATATATAGTCAAGATTGAAGAGTTGATAATCTAGGCTGGGAGAACATCATTGCTTTTGCATTCTTGCATTAATGTTTTCTTTGCATATTTTTATATGCAACCAGATTTAGGAACGTGAATTGCCAAGATTATAAATTTAATATATTTGTTATTTTAAAGACACATACCATCCTGGTATATCATAGATTTCTTTATAGCTTTGATAAAAAATAAATCTAAAAATTATAGAAGACAAAGAAACATTTGAAATATGATCATTAAATATTTTTAGAAAAATGTTTTGAGTCTTTGAAAGTTCTGTTTTTAAATGTTTGCATACATTTTGATTTTTCATTTAGAGAAGTTCTATAAAATTTCTCCTGAGATTGTTTAAGCTGCTCTCTGCAGATAGTCTTGAATATTTTCATTACAACATTTCCTTCTGGGTGGGATTTAACCCACATTTTAGAATATTGAACAGTTCATTAGAAGCTATTTTCTTCACTTTTCTTTAGTTATATTATCTCTTGATTCTTCTGCTAAAATAAGGTTGGATTTTGTACCTTTTTCTTGTAGCTGTGGTGAGAGCAGTAAATCACCTCTTCAAGATGCCTAAGTAAGGATTAAGAGTTCTATTACATCCCAGAAGATTAATAAAGAATTCTGCTTTCACTTAAGCTTACACTTGCTATATTATAAGCCACTGGATCCATCAAACATTGCTATACTGTTTATCCATTAAAAAGGTGATTTTAACTAAGCCTATGTCATAATATAATTATAGAATTATCTTATTTTCAGTGACCAAATTATCAATGTAATATTTGAAATTGCAAATTGAGGTAATTTATAAACCACTCATCTTGTAAAATGTTTTTAAGTTATGAATCTATTCAAGCTTTCATATTATACACACACATATACATCATTTTATATATATATAAACATTGTATATATATATATAAACATTATATGGATACACATATATTTCAGTAGGGCATAACATGGGGTTATTTGGTGACAGAATATTGCAATTTGGTCTCTAAGTTCCTTGCTTTAATCCATGTCTTAATCCATTTAACTCACTTGATTAGTGTGTGTGGCAAGTGAAAAAACAACAAAAATTTTATATCTTACTTCATCCTTTAATCTACTCATCCATTTCAGACCGTTATTCATTAGGTAGAAGCATGGCCAAACCTCAAAGGCAGCTTCAGGGATGTAAGGAAGGAGCATTGGACTAAGAGTCAAGAGAGCTGCATTGTGATATCAGTGTTATTCTTTATCACTCATGTAACTTTGGAGTGACACATCTCAACAGATCTCAGTCTCCTCAATTTTGAAATGAGAACAATGGACCAGTGATCTCTATTGTTACTTAAGTATAAGATGTTCTGATTTATAATCCAATGCAGGGCTTTCATTATTACTGAAAATCAAAGTCATATCCTAGAAAAGTGGATGTTATATAATCTTAATTATTGATGTAATTATATTTGCACTTTATTTTCAAACAATCTACTCAATTTTATGGAAAGTTATATGCCTTTTATGATATGGAGTTTGGGAAAAAGTGACACTATTATAATAAAAAATTCTAAATATAGTCAGATTTAGTTCCAAAATTTGGAAAAAAAATCAAAGACAGATGACTTTTAATGAAAAGATATAAACAAACACTCAAAAATAATATTCTGATGATACAATCAAATGATGCCAATAGAAATTAAGAGCACATCTAAAAATCAACACAGCCATATTTTGAAAGAACATTTATAAGAGATGAAAGAGCAAAATCTAAGGATGAGTAAAAGCTTGAAAAATTGTTAGTAACCAAATGAGGTAAAGACTTTTAAAATGTTTGGTCATCTTTGAAAGACTTTTATAGGCCCAATGTGGTGAATGCCGAAGTCCACTGGCATACTAGATTAAGATGACAAAGAGGAAATGCTTTAACATTCTTCAGTGCCTTTTTTTTAAGAAAAAACAAAAATTTTACATTGCCACTGATGCTATCACTGCTGCTAACCTTTAAGTGCTTAAGTCAAATTTATTTTCTTCCCAAATCTTTAGCTTATTTTGTTCTTTCTGCACAGAATGTTTTTCCCTCTCTTCTCTGGCTAATCCTACTCTTCCTTTAAGACTCTATGAAATCTCCCTGCTACAATCTTTACTTATAAAATTTAGTCTAGAACATAATTTATTTGCATTTTTATCTGAACAATATTTGTTTCACTGACTAGACAGAAACAGTATCTGTTTGGGAATATAAACCTTATTTTGTGATCCTTGTTTTCTAGCCATCTGGCACTGTACCAGGAACATAAGAGAAAATAATAAATATTTGACAAATATAAGCAAATGAAGAAATGATGTATGACTTATTGTCTCCCAATATCCACTTCCCCCCAGTCCTTTAGTATAGAATACATTTAATTTTGCTGTGCACATGGCTGCCAAGGTAAAAACATTCCCGGACTTTTTTATAATGAAGTTTGTCCATATGGCCAAGTTCTGGCCAATGACACATCTTTTGACTTGACCCCTTAAAATCTGCCAGGATCTGTATGTGACGGTAGGAGCTAGTACAGCCCTCCTGGCATAGAAAACGAAAGCTACTTTTTGAGGATGGTACTTTTTAAAAAGAAATGTTACTTTTTGAGCAAAAAGATAAAGGAACTGGGTTTCTTAATATTGTGGAACTAATTATTAGGCATGATCTACTTACTCAGATCTTGACATGAGAGAAATATAAATTTTTCTTAAGGTATTGTAATATATGCATTTTTCTTATACCTAATATAGCTTCAGATAATGCCATCTTGAATGTATTCTAGGGACATTGCAATTACTTAATAATAATCAAGCACTAGTACTTGAGAGCAAAACACAGGCTTTTCTTCCCCATTCGCTGAAGAATAATTAGAGATTTTGTTAGCTGGAAAAAAACTTAAAGCAAGAATTGGACTGAAATTAAACCCATGTTTCTTTTTAGTTCTTTTTTCCTTTACGTTGGGCAACATTTCAATTATGGTTTAAATCTTTGTTATAAGGAATGATTTTAAGCAAAGAAATGGGAGATGGGTAATTGAATTGTTAAGGGCAAACATGGCAGTAGAAAAAGAACTTCCTAAAACATAAAGCAGAATACATTTCAAAGGAAGTGTGTCAGACTTTTAGAAACATTGAGAATAGTTCAAAGGTTCCTGGGTTTTGGGCTCTTTTCTTTTGTTTCTAATCTGCATAAGTGATCTAGACATGGAGACCAGCTGAAAATATGTTTAATTTGATGATACACAAAGACGAAGCCTGGAGTAAATGAAAGGCAAAGTGAATGGGAGGTTAGAACTTTGTGGTAGAGAAATTACATCATACATGTGATAAAGAGAGACTAAATCATGCATGTGGTAAAAAGAGAAAATAGAATCAGATTTAGAATACAAATGAAAATATATTTCAAAAAAGCAAAGTATCACCTTTAAGTCATGACTATGTTGAAATTATATTAGCTAATTTACCACAAAATAAAACTTCCCTAGTAGAATTAATAACCTAAATCATTATTCTTTCATGTGCATACCACCTTGAGAATATAATCATTTGACTGACAGGTGTTACACTGGTATCTAAGATAATTTCACTAATGGATATAATGATAATACATATGGCTATGTATAGGAAAGGGAATGTTTTACGAAGAAGTTGCTATAAGACACTGAGCACAACTGGAGAATTCCAAATGAATTTTGCATCAGAGAGCATTCTTTTTCAGTGTTAGTCTTAATTGTGAGAGGTTTGGAGGAGGACTTGGGTTTCTATGATTGATTTTTACGGTGATTTTGCTAAAGTCCTTTTAATGTAGTTTACTTCAAAACATGGTTCAATATTATTTTTCCAGAAGTAAAATGGAATGCTTTATAATTATTTTAGCATTAGAAAGTAGCATCAATCTTTTCATGATATCTGCATTTTTATCTTTACCCAGAACCTCTCAAAACTTTAGTCCTTAAAATGGTTTAGTTGCAACATTAATAAATAGTTTATATTAGTTTACTTCCTGAGATCATATGTTGAGATTCTTTAATTCCACTTGAAACAAACATTACTGAGGGACCTAAACATAATGTGATAACTAGATCTCACTCTATTACTGCAACAAATTCAAAGAAGCATTGAACTTCTGGATTTCTTAGAAACCCTTCTCACCAGAGCAAGCATTTAATCCTGCCAGCCATCACTAAGTTTGCCAAGGTTAGCAAATAAAAATAAAGGAGACCCAGTTAGATTTGAATTTCAGATAAACACTGAAACATTTTAAAATATAAGTGTGTCCCAGCCACCTGGGTGGCTCCGTCGGTTAAGCATCTGACTTCGGCTTGTGTCATGATTTTAGGGCCCTAGGATTGAGCCCTGTGTCTTTAAGGGGACTCTATTAGTTGTCCAAGCAATACAAATATTTCAGAAAGACAATCCTCATCACTGCCCTGATGGCAGGATAAAGAGTAGAGTGAAGTACATATAGTTTTAATTTATCTTTACATAGAACATATATAGCCTATTAGGCTCAAAGCTTCATGCAGTAAGTTCTCCTATATTATTCCTCACTTATAATTTGTTTGCTGTCTTCTATATTCTAACTTTTTAGGTTGTGAAAACACAAGATTAGGTCAACAAACTTGGGAGGCTGAAAAAAAATTAGGTACATGGGCAATTAGCATGAATGAATAAACAAAATGAAAAGTAATATGAGAATATATGGTTTAAGGCATTCATTCAAATTGAGCATAGCTTAGCATTGATTACTAATTCTAGAATATTGCTAAAGTGATTAATTTAGTACCTGTAAGATGGTAGATGTTTTCCCTTTCCTAAAGTGTGGTCTCTAAATTGCAGATAAATTAATTAGACTAATATTTTAACAATTAGTAATTAAAATACAAAATAGTAGTCAAAATACGATGGTCTCTATTTTACATAACTTTGGAAAAATGATATTTGTATCTCTCTATATATTGATAAGCTGATGATTTTATTACTTCTGAATATCCACTTTATTGATGGAGTATTGCCAATTTGCAGAAAACTTTAAAAACTGGATAATTAGCATCTTTAATAAGAAGTAATTAAAACATAAAACAATAGTTAAAATACAATGGACTCTATTCTTATCTAATTTTTTTTTTTTTAAAGAGACAGCAAGAGAGGGAACACAAGCAGGGGGAGTGGGAGAAGGAGAAGCAGGCTTCCCACCGAGCAGGGAGCCCGATGCGGGGCTCGATCCCGGGACTCCAGGATCATGACCTGAGCTGAAGGCAGTAGCTTAACCGACTGAGCCACCCAGGCGCCCCCATACATCATTAGTTTTTGATGTAGTGTTCCATGATTCATTGTTTGCGTTTAACACCCAGTGCTCCATTCAGTGCATGCCCTCTTTAATACCCATCACCAGGCTAGCCCATCCCCCAACCCCCCCTCCCCTCTAGAACTCTCAGTTTGTTTCTCAGAGTCCATAGTCTCTCATGGTTCATTTCCCCCTCCGATTTCCCCCCCTTCATTTTTCCCTTCCTGCTTTCTTCTTTTTTTTTTTTTAACGTATAATGTATTATTTGTTTCAGAGGTACAGGTCTGTGATTCAACAGTCTTATACAATTCACAGCGCTCACCATAGCACATACCCTCCCAATGTCTATCACCCCAGTTCATTAAAATTTAGAATATCTGTTCATCAAAGGACAACACCGAAAGTAAAAAAAGTGTAATGAGACTTGGAGAGAATATTTAACATATAATATAAAATAACAGAAGATAATACAATAACATATAATGTAACATAATTTATATTTACTTATATATAAATATATATTATATATGTATGTCTATACATAAAATCTTCAATAAAAGACTCATATGGAGTACATGGCTACTCATACAAATCAGTATTAAAAGTTTTTTAAACCCATTTTTGAACAAAAGACTCAAATACAAACTTCAGAAAAAAGTGGTATCCAAATGGATAACCAATACATAAACGTGTGCTTGCCATTTATTGTCATCAAGAAAATAAAGATGAAGTCATTATTATACCATTCTATACACAACAAGAATGGCAATGATGGCAAATTTTCATGAGGATCTGGAATCTCTAGAATGTTCACACATATAATATAATTGATAATGTTCAGACATTTAATATAAATGATAATATAATATAGCACAGACACTTTGGAAAACTATTTGTCCATACCTACTAAAAACCTGAACATGTGCATCCTATGACCTGGCAATAGTATTCCTAAGTTTATATCAAATATAAATGAGTACATATAGCTTCTTATGTACAGATACAAGAATACTCGTATGATCTTCATTCATAGTAGCCCAAACCTGGAAATAATCCAAATATTCTTTAATAATCTACAAGTCCATTTCTATAAAGTTCAAAAACAAGAAGTACTAATGTATTGGTGATAACTGTAATAGTATTCCATGGTGACAGATAGTAGCTACACTTGGGGTGAGCATAGCATGATATATAGATTTGTGAAATCACTATGTTGTACCCCTGAAACCAATTTAACATTTTGAGTCAACTACGCTTTAATAAAAAAAAATAAAGTAATTAAGACAAAGAGTTTATCTCTTAAGAGGATATATGACTGAGATGCTGGAAATATCCTATGAATTTAACTGCTGATTACACAGATGTATACATATACTGCAACTCATCAAACTATATGCTTAAGAAATGTGCACATTATTGTATGTTTATTATACCTTAACTTAAATATCTTATAGAAAAGATTTCATATGTGAAGTAAATTATAACTTCCCACTGTTATTCACAGCTCTTTCAAAAGCAACATCACTTTTCATAACAAAAATTTACCATCCTATATGAACTGCTTGGATGATAGACCTAAACACAAAATTTCAGAAAAAAATGTAGTTTCATATAAAAAGGAAAAAAATTAAAGCAAGATATTTCAAAATGTTAGTATTTATGGGTGATTAACTGGAAGACATATTGAAATAGTCACATGCTTGAACTTTTACATCTAATCATCATAAATGCAAGCACTATGAACAACAACTGATTTAGCTGTGTAGACAGACAAATGACATGCATGGCATTGTCTTTAATAGTGTGATTTATAAAATGGTAAACCCTGGTAAAATCCTGACCAAAAAGAAAAGACACTTTTCGTTATATGTCATACTTACATTTCTGAAAATTTTAGTGTACGTAAAAACTGTGCAAAATGTATTTTGTGTTTAAATGAAAAAGAGAAAGGGTCTGGGCTCATATAAGTAAATTATTTAGATACATAAGTATCACAATGGTAACTTAAAAGTAATAAGGGATTGTGCCAAGTATTTTACAAAGACTAACAAATCTGGCCCCTCTGAGTTTTAAATGTCACAAAGACCCTGTTCTTATAACCACTCAAAATTTTCACTATTTCCATTTGATCCTTGAACACCTGGGTTTAAACTGCATAGGTCTGCTTATACAGGGATTTTTTACAGCACAGTACTGTAAATGTATTTTCTTTTCCTTATGATTTTCTTAATAATATTTTCTTTTTCCTAGTTTATTGTGAGCATACAGTATATAATACATATAACATAAAATATGTGTTAAACAACTTTTTATGTTACTCTAAGGCTTCTGGTCAGCAGTAGGCTATTAGTCGTTAAGTGTCTGGCAAGTCAAAAGTTATACATAGATTTTTGACTATGGAGGTTGGCACCTCTAACCCTCGTGTTGTTCAAGGGTCAACAGTACTAAAAAGTTTCCCTAGAGGGTGATGCACCCTACTGAGAACAACTGCTTTACTAAGTCAAATGCTATGAGCAGCTGGACATTTACATATTACTGACAAAGGAAAGATTACAAAAACTTTCTTAGCATTAGAATACCATATAAAGAATCACACAATGAAGACTTAATGTCACAATAATCCTTACGAAGACTTAAAAGTCCATAGTTCTCCTACACTTACTCTCCTAAAAGTAATAAACTCAATAATGAAATATATGGCATCCAAAAAAGAAATAACTTGACAATAGAATGACTTTCTACATCTCAAAATTTAGTTTTAAATAATCTGTACTAATGATAAGTAAATATAAAGCACAAATACATTAGATAGAAAAAAGTGAAAGTCTTGTGACAAGTGAAAATGAATTTTAAGTTTTCTTTCTTGAAATACTTAATAAGTCTGTTTCATTAAAAATTTTTATATCACAAAGTTTATCAATAAACAATGAGATTAGATGTCACTAATATTTACATTTTATATAAAAATTTTATTTTACAATGTTCACCCGTTTGAATACTTAAAAATATTCTACATAGCTTCAATTATATGTTGTGACAAACATTTTGTGTGACATTTTTAAAACCAATTAACTCAACAATGAAATATTCAAATCCATTTTGATAAAACCATTTTGTTATGTACCTACATATTACAGTAAATATAGCTGCAAAATATATTACCTGAAAGGCAGTGTAAGAGCTACTGTATGTCAAACTGTGGCATTATAAAGAAAAAAAAAACAGTTACATAGTATGCTTAATATTCCTTCAGACACAAATATCTCTTTGAATAGGACCTAAAGGTATAACTTCCAGTCCACATGTGCACACCACATGAGCAGGTGGAAGAGTGAATAGGGAAACGTGATGACAGTTCTGTGCCCCAAATCAAATCACTCCAATATGTATTTCTGCAACTGTTATAAATCTAACATTTTCTTTTAACTAGTACATTCAAGATATTTAAGCAAATCAGCTTATGTATATAAAAGAAATGTGATCTCTCTATTTGATTTCTCCGTATTAGTTTGATACCATACAATGCTGCATGAAGATACACTTCTGAATAATATTTAATCTATACAACCCAAGTAATTAGCTTAATAATATACTAATTAAAACCACAGATGGTGAGAATATTAAAAGCAATGTATGAGAGCGCTCCAAGTCTGTATCATTGCCCTTAATACTGTAATTACTTTTATTTATTTGCAAGTATGTCATAATATTAAATATATACTTATTTCATCTCTTCACACAATTTGACTTTAAACCCATTTGACTAATTAATTACTAAATGACACGGTATTATTTCTTATAATTGAATAGGTTTAATTCTGCCTTACAATCTGTTGGTGAAGTTTTGCTTAGTTTACACAGTCAAACTAATCACATGAAAAGCTGCCATCGTCTCTTCAATGAAAGAGTTACGTAATAAGGAGTGCCAGCTTCTTTTTTATTTATTTATTTATTTATTTTTTATTTATTCATTTGAGACACAGAGATACAGAGAGAGAGAGAGAGACCATGAGCAGTGGGAGAGGCAGAGGGAGAGGAAGAAGCAGACTCCCCGCTGAGTCAGGAGCCCGATGTGGGATTCGATCCCAGGACCCTGGGATCATGACCTGAGCCGAAGGCAGACGCTTAACCATCCGAGCCACCCAGGCGCCCAGGAGTGCCAGCTTCTTTTTTCTTGAATGAAAATGTCTTTAATTCTTTAGTAGATCTTTTTTTAAAAATCTTATGAATGTAGATTATAGACCCTTCAATGTTTTACCAAGTTATTCTTGAACACTATATATCCCATTAGAAGTTAGCTGTGATACAGTTAAAATGAAAAAGGGATTTTTAAACTTTTTTTCAGGATTATTGAATTAGAAGTAGCTCTCATTGGTTTTTATTAATTTAAATATCAAAAAGGTGAGTTGTTTTCTGTATACTAATTTGTCAATAAAACACAATTATGTCTATGAAATACCTCAATACTTTTCTCTCATCATTTAAAAAATCACCCACTTCATATAGATGTCATTTGACATGACTCTAATGATAAGAATATTTCTTGTAGTGTTGTCCATTTGAATAAGTCTGCATAGTGAACCTGAATTATATTAACTGATATGTAAATATATAGAAAAAAAATCACTCACCAAGTAGAACTATTTCAAACTGAATGAAATGTTGTAGATTTCATTTTCTCCTTATACATACAGTGATGGTATTTAAAAAATTATTATCAATGATAATTGGTACAAAAGTTAAAAATTATGACTAAACTAAATTAAATACATAATATCACCAATATGTTAGGCATGGAAAAATGCTAATTACTTTGGACAGCAATAATCAGTATATAATTGTTTAGTCTGAATTCAGAGTTGTGATATCTAATAATATATAGCTAATAAATAAATCTTTCAAATAGGCATGTCTTTCTCCTTATATACATGTATATATATACACACACATACATACATATACACATGCATATATACATACATACATATGCACATATATGTTGTGGTATATATAGGTATAAACGTATATTTATATAAAAAATAAAAGTTCTTGAAAAATAAATAAAGTTCTTTTAGGTTAACCAAGCTATTTTCCTTACGTTATTAATAATTAATTACCTTGCTATTATTAAAGACTCCAAGAAATCATTCTCATTTATAATAGCTAGGTGTTGAGAGAGACTTTTGAGGATAAAAGTATTTTAAAAAGTAAACAAATTGATGCTATAATTTAAAAATCAAAACTAAGAAACTTCAAATGGAGTACCTTTATCACCAATTTACTTTATAAACTTTAATCTGTCACCAAATATGCACTAATATCCTTAATTAAAACTTAAAGAAAATACCCTATAGCTTGAAAGTGGCCACTGTATATACCAAAAAATGTATGTGAAGAAACCAGCCTGACTGAAAAACGGAGATTCTCTATTCTTGCACCACATTAATCATGGTTGGAAACTCTGGTGAGAGCTATAAAAACCTGACTAAAAAATGAATGCAAATAAATATATGACTGCCAAACAGTGTGATGCTATCAAGCTCAAAACCTGTGCAAGCAATATACTTACACACTTGCTTTAACGACTTGCTTCACAGAAGACTATCAAAAGAGAGCAAGAATTAATTAGTTCCTACTGCTCTGTTGTCTCTTGGCTAATTCACAAAGGAGTGACGAGGTGTTTATACCTGAGAAATACAAACTGGTGAGCAGAGTATCCCAATCTCTGCCCTTGAAACCGTGAAATCCAAGCTAATTTGGAGCCAGCTATACTTCTCTTTCAGATCCTACAGGAAAGCTAAGGTAGAGCTTCTGGTCCCTTTTGGGTAGGAAAAGGATGTCACAAGGGACTGTTGGAAAATCCAGGACAATCTGATTTAATGATAGCATTTATGTAGTATATGCTTATTTTAAAATTTGAAACTGCATTAAAGAAAAAACAAGACAATTTTCACAATCTCCTCTCCCATGAGAACATAGCCTAGCAACTATTTGTTAGAATAAATAAAATAAATAATACAGCAAACAAAAGGAGCTACGAAGAGCTGGTTCTCTCTCATTGACCCTTTCTTCCTTCAATCTCTCCTACAAATGTCTCCAGGGTTTTATTATCAGTCTTTTCTAAATCTCTCCATGAGGGACTTAATTTATTTCCATTACTTCAAGCTCCTCTTTTATGGTGCTTCCTCCTAAATTCATGTATCAATCTTGACATTTCTCTTTTGTGTCAAACTCATTTGGGCATTTCTGCTATGACACAACATATGTGTGACTGAACATACTTCATATCCTGCAAAATCATGCACTCAAAATAACAAGGCTTAAGGGAAAACTACAACTGGAGTGTACCACTAAAAACTGTGTTACTTTGTACAGAGTGCCAACAAAACAATAATTCTAATAAAAATAGCAAACAGTTTACAAGAGATGTAAAATCCCTAATAAGGAGAGAAATATTCCTGAAAATATAGGATTTGGCCTTAAAAATGGTAAAGGTAATTTTTTTTTGTTTTTTTTAAACTTTTATTTTATTATGTTATGTTAATCACCATATATTACATCATTAGTTTTTGCTGTAATGTTCCATGATTCATTGTTTGCATATAACACCCAATGCTCCATTCAATATGTGCCCTCTGGTAAAGGTAATTTTATGGTAGTTTAAGAAAGTTCAAGTCTCCTGAATTACAGAGACATATCAAAATAAAGGGAAGAGAGAAGAGCTTCTAAGGAAGAACATGTGGCCCAAAGGAATATGGAATGAATATCATCTACAATAATGCATTTAAGCTGAGTTACTGCACACTGTATTCAGGTGCATTTTCTTTAGGTTAGAAAACATTAATGTGCTGAGAAAATTTGCTTATGAACCAAAACAAATTCTGCATGATAATCACATATAGCCAATTTAAGCAATAAGGTAAAAAGTAATTTGCATTACAGAAATTCATTGTAACAGGATAGGATTTCTAAATGTTAAAGAAAAATGCCCCTATTTGTGTGACTTTATTGAGACTCATTACTTGAATGAGCATGTGAAATCCATCAAATAATTGGGTGAACACATAACCAACCTGAGCCAGAGGGGGCTCCCGAATCTGACATGGCAGAGTACCTCTTTGACAAGCACACCTTGGGAAACAGTAATAATGAGAGCAAAGCCTTAGGCTGTCTTTCCAAGCTGGAAGGGTTTCTTCCCTGGTCACCAAGGCAGTGCATGCATGTTGGAGTTACCTATCCCCTTTCTATAAGTTGTACCAAAACAGCTACTTAACTTCTTTCATTTATGCTATTCATTCAAATAAAGTAATTTGGACCCCTACCCCACCCAAATAAATAAATAAATAAATAAATAAATAAATAGTTATGAAAATAATTTCAACTAAATATTTATAGGCTTTTCAAACTCAAATGAGTCCCAGGTGAAACTTTCTATCATCTGCTATAGACATGCTATTCCTCATTTGCCACTTGCTTGGGATAATGTCCTTATTGTCATTTAGGCTTGAAATAATGAAGTAGCAACAGCAACAACCACTATTTGAGAATCTTTGGAGTTAGACAAAGGTTGACTCCCAAGAACACCATTTTTCAATCGTGAGCAAATCATATAATGTTCATAATCAAAATTCATATCTATTAAAAGAGAGTAATTTATATCACTTTTGTTACCATTAAGTAAAATGATGTTTGAAAATATTTTGGCACAATACCTAACACTTCTCAACAAACAGTAGCCATTACAATCTTCAGTCCCTTTTATTGCTTAAATGACTTGAAACACAATGTCTTTCACTCTACTTCCATTATCACAACTATAGTATTATCCTCATTATCTATTTCCTGAATAATTATTAAAATACGTTTCTAAATTTTCTTGCCATACTGATTTCTACTCTTTCAACATATATTTTCAATATTTTTTACATTATCCTTTTGTAAAAAAAGCAAGATAGCTATGACATTCCTTTATTCATATTATTTTATACAATAGTAAGATCATATTCTTGACAGGAAAAATCTGAACTAAATTGCAAATGGTCTATCGAGATTATGATATCCATGTGCATCATTTTTTTTTTACTTTGTAAGCCACTTAAATTAAAAATAATGGTTTTTTTCCAAATATTCTTCCATGTTTTTAGAATCAGAGGAAAACAACTGTATCTTATGAGTTATTAAATCATAATTAAAATTTCCAGAGGCCTAATAAGATTTAAACCAGATGGTTTTGAAAAATGTACAACTATACTTAGCTACAAGTTTATCTTTTATCATTTCATTAGTAGTATCAATGACAAGACCTTATGTCTGAAAACAGAATCAACAGAGTATTGAAGTTGACTTGTGGAAATATCTTCCACTTTCTCCTCTTTATCTTCCAATTTTAAGTCCTTCCAACATATTCATATGCAAGCTCATATATACATATTAGTTATATACACATTGCTTCCATCTGGAGAAAATAACTCTGATTACAAGCCCCAGGAGTACTGGCTCTCTCTAGCATTAGAATCAACCAGGTAAAGTGTAATAAATTACAGTGTGGGACACTATCCATGAGCATAATTAGATAAAGTTGCCTATCTTATATCCATTCCCTAAGGCCCAACATGACTCTCAGAAATAATGTTAACCTGTGCTCACTAAGTTTATATTTTAGTAAACATTTAAATACAATTGGAAAGAATCAAGTGAAAAGAAACATTTTTTCACAATTAGAAAATATATTTATGAGTGAACTTTTATAATAAGATAAATGGACAATATGGTTTAAATTAAATTTAGGTATTAATGTTTTAATATGTCGTTCTTACAAATATTTGGTCTGTTGGTAGACAGATCTAACAAAGAATTTATGATTATGTATTATATTAATAAGGATATGCATCTCCATTAGTAGACTTTGATTTCTTCAACAGTAATGAATATGTTTAAATTATTGTTATGATTAAAATAGAACCTGGAGTAAAACTGCTATTTAGAAGTGCTTGCTGAATAAATGAGTAAATGATTCAACAGAAAAACAGAATTATCTGCTCTCCTAAATGATTGGTGTCCCATGTTTCAGTATATGTGAAACTACGGCAGAATTTTTCTTTCTTATCTCTTAATCTAATTCATTTTCTAATGTAAGTACATCCATCTCCCCATTTGGATGACTCACAGTTGAAAATAGAAGAGGAAATGGAAATGGGGATAAGCAGTGTGCTAACCAAAGAAAGTGTGGGCTTAAAATCCAAACACTCCTGGTACAAAATAAAGGCACTCCACAGTATCTCTATTATGTCCTACCTCCAACTCTAAGGAGGTTATTCTTAAAAATGGCTACTAAACTATGTACAATCAGGGTGTCTGCTGTTAATCACTTCTTTTTTAGAGCCCTGTCAGGCAAACAGGACCAAGGAGTAAAAATTATAAGGAAGCCGTACCTGGTTTTAGTCCAGTTTTATTCAAGACTGCACAACAAAAACCTAGAATACTATCTGGCACATAGAAGACACTTAATATATATATATACATATATTTTTTTTTAACTGTTTGCCAGGATCCTCTATGTTGAAGAGAAATAAATACCTCATTAAAAACCTCTAGTTTCAGCTCAGACATGTAAGGAGCTTAGAAATCACCTTACCAGTAAAAATTAAACAAAGTAAAAGTCAATGACTTTTCTTGGACTCATCAGAGAATTTAGTTTGCAAAGCAAACCACACCCCACAGTCCAGAAAAATAAGCAAATCCAGAAAGTCACAGTTAAGATCTGCTTATCTGGGGCAGAAGCCGCTGGAGCTGTACACTGATAGGAACACTTAATGGTAATTTTGATTAACTGCTGGAGGCTGAGTTTGGACTAACATGAGACAGTAAAAAAATTAATGGTTACCAGGGGTTAGGAGGTTGAGAGAAATGAATAGTCAGAGTGTAAGAGAGTTTTAGGGCAGTGAAACTACTCTTATGATACTTTAATAGCGAATACATATCATTTGTCCAAACCAAGAGAATGTACAACACCAAAAGTGAACCCTAATATAAACTATGGTCTTTGGGTGATAATGATGTGTTACTGTTGGTTCATCAACTGTAATAAATGTACCACTCTGGTGTGGAGCTTGATAGTGGGGAATGCTCTGCCTATTCGGGGGCAGAAAATATATGGGAAATCTTGGTACTTCTCAATTTTGCTATAAACTTAAAGCTACTCTAAAAAATAAAGTCTATTAAAACAATCAACTATATAATTAATATATTAAGGGCTCCAATTGAAAAAATAAACACTATTCAAACATAGATGAGAAATGCAGAAGAGGGATGGAGATTCTAAGAAATTGTTACAGAAAATGTTGGAAACAAAAACATTGTAACAAATAAAGTGTTTTTGATGGGTTCATCAGTAGACTGGACATGGCTGATGAAAAAATCAGTTAAGACTAAAGATATATCAATAGAAACTGTTCAAAATGAATTACAAAGAAAGAAAGAAAGAAAAAAAGAAAGAAGAAAAGAAAAAAAGAGAATGAAATTATAGAAAGGAACACTCATAATTTGAAAAGTATAACATGTATTGGAAAATGAGAAAAAGGGAAAAGGGAACAAATAAGTATACAAATTTACAATAGCCAAAACTTTCTAAAACTAGTAGGAAACACCAAACCATTGATCCAAGAAGCTCAGAGAACATGAAGCAGTATAAACACCCTTAAAAAATGACTCCTACTCACACTGCAGAAAACCAAATACAGAGATTATCTTCAAAGAAGCCAAGAGGGGGTAGAGAGAATGCATTATCTACAGAGGAACAGCAATAAGAATTACGGCATATTTCTTATCAGAAAGTATGCAAACAAGAAGAAAGTGGAGTAAAATACTTAGAATGTTGAAAGAAAAAAATGATCTGGAATTCTATATGTAATGAAATCGTTCTTTAAAAATGAAAAAAAGAAAAAAAAGACTTTCTCATAGGACTAGAAACAAGGAATTTATGCCAGGATAGGATATCTTCCTTGCAAGAAATGATTTAAAAATCCTTCAAAGAGAAGAAAAATGATATAGGCAGAAATTTGGATCTACATAAAGAAATGAAGTTCAGAAAAAGAATGAATTAAGGTAAAATAAAATATTTTATTTTTTTCATACTAAAATGCTTTAAAAGATAATTTTCTCAAAGTAACAATAGTAATAATATTTTGTATGTTTATAAGTAAAATGAATACAGCAATGCCAAAAGGGATGAGGAAATGTAAGCTATGCACTGCACATGAAGTGGTATAATGTTATTTGAAGGTGGGCTTCGATTAGTTAACAATGTATATTGCAAACTCCAGGGTAATCATAAAAGTGTTTGTTTTTTTTTTAAGATTTTATTTATTTATTTGACAGAGAGAGATAGCGAGAGCAGGAACACAAGCAGGGGGAGCGGGAGAGGGAGAAGCAGGCTTCCTGCGGAGTAGGGAGCCCGATGTGGGGCTCGATCCCAGGACCCTGGGATCATGACCTGAGCCGAAGGCAGACGCTTAACGACTAAGCCACCCAGGCGCCCTAAAAGTGTTTTTAAAAAGAAGTATACTTGATATGCTAAGACAGCAGATGAAACTGGATCATATGAAATGCTCAATTAAAAACAGAGGAGGCAGAAAAAGAGGCTCAAAAGAAGAAACAAAAACCAAATGCAATGAATAGAGAAATTAGAAACATGGTTGATATTAATCTAAATATAATAATAATCGCTTGGAATGTGAATGCTATAAATCTAACAAATAAAAGACAATTAGAGTAAATAAAAACAGGGCTCAGCTATGTATTATCTACAACAAACCCACCTAAATATAAAGATTCTGATAGATTACTAATGAATGGATTAAGGAAACATATCATGCTAACATTAATCTAAAGAAAGCAGAAATAGCTATATTAATTTCAGACAAAGCATACTTCAGAACAAGAAAATTTATGGATATGAAGGGCATCATATAATGATAAAGGGATCAATATTCCAAGAAAACAATCTTTAACATGTATGCAGCTAAATACAGTGTCAAAACTGTGAGACAAATCTCATAGAACTAAGAAGAGAAGTAACCAAATCCACTATTATAGATGAAGTATTCAACATTTTCTTTCTGTGATAACAGTCAGGAAGAAAAACAGTAAGGATATATAGTAAATCTGACCAGCACTATCCAGCAACTGGACCTATTTGAAATTTACACCTCTTTTGTAAATATCAACAAACCTATTGGAAAGTTTATATGGAAAGGCAAAAGGCCCAGAATAGCCAACAGAGCATGGAAGAAAAACAACAAAATTGAAGAACTCACACCATTACTTCATGACTATTCAAGGTTATTGTAATCAAGACAACATGACATTGGTGGTGAAGAATAAACATATAAATCAATGGAAGAGTAGAAGTAGGCCAGAAATGGACTTACACAAATACTGTCAACTCATCATTGACCAAGGAGCAAAGGCAATTCAATGAATAAAGGATTTTTTTTTTCAAAAAATAGTATTGTAATAGTTGGGCTACCACATACCCCTCCCCCCCAAAAAAAGAGGAGGAAAAAAAGGAGGAAAGGAGGAGGGAGTGAGGAAGGAAAAAAAGAAAGAAATATAAAGAATCTAGACACACACCTCAAACATTTCACAAAAAATTAACTCAAATTCAATTATATACCTAAATGTAAAACACAAAACTATAGAATTCTAGAGGAAAACATAAGAAAATCTAGATGGCCTTGGATTTGTTGATATATTTGTTTTGCAAATATTATATATGTCTGATAAAGTACTTATATCCAAAATATATAAATAACTCTTAAAACTCAATAAGAAAATGCACAACCAATTAAAGAATGAAAGAGTTAAATACACAATCCAACAAAGAAGATACACAGATTGCAAATCAGCATAATAAAAACCTGTTAAATAAAATTTTTCATTAGGAGATTACAATTAAAATAAGGAGATACCACTCCCTGCCTATTAGAATTGCTAAAATACAAGTAAATAAATAAATAAAATAAAAACTAAGAATACCAGTTGCTGGTGGGGATGCAAGCCAACAGAAACTCCCATTCGTTGCTTATGAGAATGTAGAATGATACAGCCACTTTGAAAGATAGTTTGACAGTTTCTTACAAGTCCTGTCATACAATCAAGCAATTACTCTCCTAGGCATTTTCCCAACTGATGTGAAGATTTGTGTCTATACAAAACCTGCACACAAATGCTGCTAACAACTTTATTTAGAATCACCAAAAACTGAAAACAACCAGTGTATCCTCAATAGGTGAAAAGATAAACTGTGGTACATCATACAATGAAATATTATTCATAGAAAGAAAGGAAGGAAGGAAGGAAGGAAGGAAGGAAGGAAGGAAGGAAGGAAGGAAGGAAGGAAGGAAGGAAGGAAAGGAAGGAAGGAAGGAAGGAAGGAAGGAAGGAAGGAAGGAAGGAAGGAAGGAAGGAAGGAAGGAAGGGAAGGAAGGAAGGAAGGAAGGAAGGAAGGAAGGAAGGAAGGAAAGGAAGGAAGGAAGGAAGGAAAGAAAGAAAGAGAAAGAAAGAAAGAAAGAAAGAAAGAAAGAAAGAAAGAAAGAAAGAAAGAAAGAAAGAAAGAAAGAAAGAAAGAAAGAAAGAAAGAAAAAGAAAGAAAAGAAAGAAAGAAAAGCTAGGGAGAACCACAAAATACAGGGATAAATCTTAAACAAATGTTGCTGTGTGAAAAAAATCCAGTCTAAAAAGGCTACACACTGTATGACTCCAATTATATGACATTTTGGAAAAAGGGAAATTATAAGAAAAGTAAAGATCAATGGTTTCCAGAAGTTCAGTGGGAGTGGAGAGGGAATAAATAGGTAAAACTGAGGGGGGTTCTTAGAATGAAGAAACTATTCTGTATAATACTGTTAATGACAGATACTTGACACCGTGCATTTGTCAAAACCTGTAAAACTTTACAGCATTAAGAGTGAAACTTTTTTTTTAAGATTATTTATTTATTTCTTTGAGAGAGAGAGGAGAGCAAGCGAGCGCACAAGCAGGGGGAGCAGCAGGCAGAGGGAGAGGGAGAAGCAGGCTTCCCGCTGAGCAGGGAGCCTGATGCAGGACTTGATCCCAGGACCCTGAGATCATTAGCTGAGCAGAAGGCAGATGCTTAACCGACTGAGCCACCCAGGTATCCCAAGAGTGAACCTTAATATATGCAAACTTTTAGAAGTCATTTAAAAGGTTAAGGAATCCAGGATGAATTATGAAATGTGACAAAACAACCTCACTTTATTACAAATGTATAAACAAGCTCTCTGAAGAAGATAATTTCAAATCTATCAATGTGTGCATATTGTGATTACAACTCTCAATTCTATCTGATTTGATTGATATGACTTTGGCCATATTTTGGGGTACAACAATTAAGAATTACTTTAATTTTTTAGAAAATTCAACTTTCATCATTACAAAGTGACATTCTTTATTTTTGTAATGCCTTTAATTTTAAAGACCATTTTATTTTATTTTATTTTATTTTATTTATTTATTTATTTATTTATTTATTTATTTATTTATTTATTTATTTATTTGACAGAGAGAGACACAGCGAGAGAGGGAACACAAGCAGGGGGAGTGGGAGAGGGAGAAGCAGGCTTCCCGCTGAGCTGGGAGCCCGATGCGGGACTCGATCCCAGGACCCCGGGATCATGATCCGAGCCGAAGGCAGTCGCTTAACCAGCTGAGCCACCCAAATGCCCAAGATGCCAATATTCTAATACAACAAGTCTAATAATGCTCAAGCTTGATAATCACACACACATACACAAACAACCACAGAAAAAACATAGTGTTAGTGCCAAATTTTAAAGAAAAAGAGAATATGTTTTATATTTTATTCTTGGAAAAGATAAGATCTTAAACCATCTAAAAGAAAAACATTAAATAAAAAGAATGACAGCTACTGACTTCTCAACAATTGAAAATAGAAGGAAAATGTCTTCCAAGTGATGAGGTAAAACATGCATTATCTGACATTGAATATATTGTAAAATTTACTTCCCAGAACAATATATATTTTTTTTCAAGGAAAAACTAAAATATAAAAGGGTTGTCACTAAATGACCATCAATAACAGAAACTCTAAAAGCTATAATTAAAAAAAAAGAGGTTTTAGGAGGAGATGGGAAATACAAGACTGAGCAGACAATGAACATGGAAACCATTACATTGGGGCATAAACATTTTTTGTTTAAAACAATTTTAGGGACATCTGGGTGGCTCAGTTAAGCATCCAACTCTTGATTTCGGCTCAGGTCATGATCTTAGGGCTGTGAGATTGAGCCCCATGTCAGGCAGTGTGCACAGCAGGGAGTCTGCTTGAGATTCTCTCTCCTTCTCCCTTTGCCCCTCCCCCCCACTCATGTGCTCTCTCTCTCTCTCTCTCTCTCAAACAAATCTTTAAAAAAATAATAAAACAATTTTAAAAGTTCTTTTAAGATTGAAATGCAGAAGAGAAAAAAATATGTAATTTGGGATGGAATGAACATAGGTTCAAGTTTTCAGCATCCTTATATTGATGTGATAAAGGGTAAAATTATTAAACTCAAAAAAACAAATATTTAAAACTTAAATAGAACAAAAAACAACACAGTATCATGCTCACAAGAAACATATCTATAAGGGTAAACTAAGCTTGAGAGTAAAATAATTTCGTACATACATGCACATATACACACATAAATGCATTTTTTATATTAACCAGTTAAATACTAACCAAAAGAAAGATGGTATAGTTAAAATAATTTCATACAAATTTTTAACTTCAAGTCAAGAAATAAGGATGGTCACTACATAATGATAAAAGACTCAATTCACCAATGAAATACAAGTTTTAAAGTTCTGTATGTTAATTAATCCAGGCTCAAATTAAATAAAGCAAATAAAGCAAAAGACTGACAGGACTATAAAGACTACTATGTAAATATATCTTATTGGTAGATTTTCATCTCTAATAATGAATAGATGAAGAATTAAAAAAATCAGTAAAAATATAGAATATTAAAACACTGATAAGGTTTGAGCTAATGTACATATATCAAGTAGCCCTTTTTAAAAATCCATTTCTATATGGATTTGTTCATATAAGACAGGTAAATCTGTGACAAGTCTGAGATTTTCACCCTACCTGAAAGCTAACAGTTCAGCAGTTGCAGTTTTAAGTAGTAGAAGAACAAGACTCATGGGTCAGAGAAAAAGTACAGTTTATTATTCACAGTAATACCAAAAAGCAGAGTATTAGCATTTGTTTGGACCGGTTCCTCTAGTGTCAATTCCACAAGGCAATGCAAAGATAGCCAGAAGATAGCTGCACATACAGGGAGTTATGTTATAGAAGAGGAATCTTAAGTTTATAAAACTCAATTCTTCTATATCCAAAGGGAGTCACTGCCTCTATCTTCTAAGGATTTCTCCATAAAAATATATTTGAACAGATAGTCTGAAACAAAGGGAAATAGTGTCTCACTCATAAAATTTGAAGGAAAATGAGAGACTCCCTAGAGAATTGCTCCCAACAATTGCTCTCCTTGTTTCTATGCCATCCTCTTAATTTCTGGTGAATTTCCTCATGAACATGTCTTGTGGATAGCACCATCCTCTACGTTTTACCTCATAGCACAAAAGATGGGCTTGATGGTCCCAGGCATGTTGGTCACCAACTTTCAGATGGCCACCTTGGAGACACCAAAACATAGCTTGTGCAAGACTTTCCTGAAAAGGAAGCAGTGGGTGCAGCCCTTAGAGCAGTTGTGCCCTGCTGAGCCAAGTAAGTGGGCCCAGCTATCCTCAGAGGGGAAAGGCAGTTCTGGGACCCCTTCTTGCCCCTATACCTCCAGAGGCTCGGTGGCCTACACTTTACTGGCCCTAATGCATCATTGTTGCTCTGTGTCTTTAGTGCAGATGTGTCCCATCGTTGGCTGCCATCTCCCCAATAATTGTTTCAGGAACCCTCTGCAGTAGAACTCACCTTCCTGCCTGAGTCACTTTTTACTTTGCGAGTAAGTCCTGCTGGTTTTGCTTCAGAGTGCTCATAATCTGGCTTCTTATCATTGCTATAGTCAATATCTGCCTGGAACTGCCACCTTTTGCCCTTGGAGGGTGTTAAGCCATCTATCTCTGCTTCTACCTCCCCCAAAGACACCTCTTCTCTCACAGAAAGAAAAAATAATATTTATTTCTTATTTTATTATATTGGCCATAATAATTAATCTGATCAACAAAGAGACTGGGACAAAATCTGTTTAATCTGTCTCATACAGCATTTAACTAAAGATTCCACCAACATGACTACAAGCAATAGGATGAGACCAACCTGCAATATGGACCTCAATCATGACCTCCAGGGTCATTGACCCAATCAATGAACAAATGTCATAAATCCTCAGGGTCTATCTTAGAAAAGTCAGTGTCTTCCTGTTTAATTGTCTGTACTGATCTTTCTGCTTGGCCACAGGCCGTAATCCAGATATACCAGGATATGTTAATTATTACAAAAATACCACCTTGACCCACAAAGATGTCTGGGTCAATTTGATCATCAAAAACAACCCTGGACCATGAATTGAGGCTGACCTGGATGTCTTCCATCTCTAAGTGGATATCATTGATCATATATCCTAAAATCAAGGACATATTTTATACCACATATTCTAATTAGGTAATTCTCATGATAGGAATAACTTTGTGGTATTGTATATATAAATATAATAACAAGTCAGCTATCACAATAGCAAGCTCCTCCTGATAAACAAGGATAGTTTCAGTCATATAAGGGCTACCAACAGTATTGCCTTAAAGACTTTTGGTTTCTAATGATCTTGTATGATCATTCTTATGTTCCATTCACTGTGTTCTCAGGAGGGAGGCAAGATAATGGCTGTTTTTAACAGGCTGTCCAGCCGTATACTCTAGAGTTCTCAGTTCAGATCAAATAATCAAATCCAGATAATGAAGTTAGCAGGAAAACAAATAAATAAACAAGGTAATTTCACTTAAAAATGTCCTTGATGAAACAGAAAAAAAATTAATTTCATTTAATCTTTACCCTTGATTATATCTTTTCAGTATTTTGTGTAATGAAACTGAAAGCACACACAAATCATTTCTGCTATATTTTGAAAGTTATTTTCTATGCATATGTATGATTGATTTGTGAGCTCAAGTAGATACTTTTTTAATGAAACATCATTTTTTTTTTCCTTGAAAAATTAAGTGACATACCCATGGTTGTTTAGACTTAGGTATTTGGAAGGTATTTTCTTGCAAATGAATAATATGAGCCTGTCATTTCAAGGGAAACAATTGTCAGTGATTGTTGCTCATGATAAAATTTGAGCTTCTAAGCTAGAAAAAGAATTTTGGGAAAATTGTTCTGTCATCGTGAGCTTGAGAGCTTCTCAATACTTAAAGACTTATGTGATGAGATTGGTGGAGGTATTAAATAATATGATTTTGTGCTATTATATAAAGAAATGTGTCAACATTCTTCTTTGAACATCTGCATTAACTAAGTGAATTCATATTTTCAACCAATAAATGCATTATATTTTTCTTTTTTTGTGCCAAATACACTCCTCTTCTTGGAAAAAAAAAAAAAGAAAAAATATCAAGATTAAAGTCCAGGATCCTTGGATAATTTACAGCAGTCTCCACCTGAGGGGTAATGCCTAGTAGTCTCAAAATCAGGCTCACAAACAGCTCTTCTTGAATCAGAGAACTTTGAACTAAAGTTGTGCTGCCCTCCACATACCTGATATATAATATTGAAACAGGGACAGGAAAATTCAACAAATACTCCTACTGGGAGTGGGGAAAGATCAGAGAAACACAGCAGAAACTGGTCATTGAAAATTTGGGGGTAGATATTTTAAGGGCTTGCCATCCTGGGAATGGAGAATATTCTTTGTTAAACCTTTGATTGTGCTCCCTGGGAGTAGCTTCCTTATCATTCCTTTCAGAGATTCATTTTCTTTCTTTCTTTCTCTTTTTCTTTCTTTCTTTCTTTCTTTTTCTTTCTTTCTCTTTTTCTTTCTTTCTTTCTTTTTCTTTCTTTCTTTCTTTCTTTCTTCTTTCTTTCTTTCTTCCCTCTTTCTCTCTCTTTCTTTCTTTCTTTTCTTTCTCTCTCTCTCTCTTTCTCTTTCTTTTAGCTTTTACTCTATTTCAGAGAGGGAGAGCACAGAGGGTGTGTGAGAGGGAGAAGGAGACTCCCCGCTGAGCAGGGACCCCCCAATGTGGGACTCAATCCCAGGACCCTGAGATCATGACCTGAGCCAAGGGCAGACACTTAACCCAGGTGGCCAGATTTTTTTCTTTTTTATTGCATCTTCAGCCGTATGTGAAGTGACTGTGCAGTGTCATATGCTCCTTGGGGGCTGACCAATGTTCATAGCCTGTTGTCTG
This sequence comes from Mirounga angustirostris, assembly GCF_029215605.1. Taxonomy (NCBI): domain Eukaryota; kingdom Metazoa; phylum Chordata; class Mammalia; order Carnivora; family Phocidae; genus Mirounga; species Mirounga angustirostris. The sequence continues at coordinate 81,143,896 of NW_026991720.1, read as the reverse complement.
CTCTCAGAAGGTTGATCTAGTGGTTATTTTAAAGCATAGTTTCTTATGGTCTCAGCTGATAGTTCTTTTTTTTTTTTTTTAAGATTTTCATTATTTATTTATCTGAGAGAGAGAATGGGAGACAGAGAGCATGAGAGGGGGAGAATCAGAGGGAGAAGCAGACTCCCCGCTGAGCAGGCAGCCCGATGTGGGACTCGATCCCGGGACTCCAGGATCATGACCTGAGCTGAAGGCAGTTGCTTAACCAACTGAGCCACCCAGGCGCCCCCTCAGCTGATAGTTCTGTTGGCAGTACAGTTTTCTGAAAATTTAGTAAATTTGTATATTTAATTCTCAGTTACATACTTATTACTCTTTTCATAATATAATTCTCTAATCTGCTATATTGCTTTGTCCATTCCTTCAGATCCTCTATCTTTCTACTTAAGGTTGTACCTATCAGGTTTTGGAAAGAGCACACTTTTTGTTTTCACAAACTGCCCCCACCTCAGCCATTTTATCCATCTAGTTTGGTTGATTAAAATGGCTGATTGCGGGCACCTGGGTGGCTCAGATGGTTAAGCGTCTGCCTTCGGCTCAGGTCATGATCCCGGAGTCCTGGGATCGAGTCCCGCATCGGGCTCGCTGCTCAGCGGGGAGCCTGCTTTTCCCTCTGCCTCTCTCTCTCTCTCTCTCTCTGGCCCTTATGAATAAATAAATAAAATCTTTTAAAATAAATAAATAAATAAAATGGCTGATTGCCTCCCAGTAGGTACCACCTTAATCCATTTAGATTTTTTAACAGTGAGTGTGGTTCTTTAGACAGTTGAGGAAATTGAGAGGTTGAGTAATTTGCCCAAGATCACAAAGCTGACAGGTGACAGAACTGGACATTGAACCAGTGCAGTTGCTATAGACACTGGACACTGAAACTTCATACTCCACTTATTTCTTTTTGATGGTGATCATTTACTTTTCATAAAGCAGGACAGATGTGAGCTATGTGGATGTCTTTACACTAGGTACAGCTAAGTACAACAATCTATCAAGAAAACTACTCAAAAGCTTTTACTTGGATCATTGTATTTATGAATTATTTTAGATACACTCTTGCTGGAATGTAACTGTCATTTGTCTTTCTTAATTTCTTCAGCTCCAAGGGATAGAAACCCATTTTTAAAATGTTAACCCTTTGCACTCCAGGGTTCTAAAACTAATTCAGACGGGGAAATGACTTCCTTTTACCAGATTGCCATTGAGATCAGAGAATTTGCTGCTTGGCTAAGAAAAAAGCAGAGATTGTATATGTATTTACAAGGTGTTTTAAAGATCTGCTGAAATATTCACTATATTTGAAGAGAGCCCAAAACCTACAAGTGAACTTTTCTATGTAAACATTCAAAACTGCATTTCTGCTTTCTTACTCATGCATATATGAATCCAATATCATGGAAGAACTAATTTGAGGAAAGTTATTGACAAAACTTAAAATCCAGGTACAATATAATGCAAACAGCTTATTTTTGATATTCAGTACTATCCTTCCCTAGGGATGAAGTATCCACACCAGTGTCTAGACCATTCTTGGCACTTACTATTTATTCCTCTAGCAAAGAAGCTACATATACTTGAAATTTTTCTTCTCCTTAGAAAGATGCACTGGCCCTATTTTCTTCTAGATTTGTTCTCTTTTGGGTTATAAATAGAAAATTTATGATTAATTTATCTATACTAATGGGAGAAGAAGGGATACTAATGGCTAATTATGTGTTCCCTCCCAAGTGACCTAATTGCATTTTAACAGAGTTCTAATTTTCTAGGGTTTCTAATGTCACAACAAGATATTGAGAAAAAAGCAGTGGTAATTTCAGACAATCTTCAGGTTAATAGAATAAATACCTTTAGAAAATTTCAGTACTATCCAAATCATCTGATGCAGGGAGACTTCCACTACACATTTATAGTTATGATTTTGTTTAATTAATAGGTCTCCTAGAAAGTATTTAGCTTCAATATATATAATAATATATATATTATATATAATATATATAATAATATACACCACTCTTTAAACAACAGATGAAACCATATGTGTTTGAAAGGTTGAAAGAAATTTAAAGCTATTAATTTGTGATTTATTTTGTATTTTCTTCAGCTATAAATAAGGATATGCACCAAACATTGAACAATTAGCATTTGCTTTCTACCTTTTTCAAGACAACATGTGAAATGCTTACAATGTGCAATAAGGAGGTATGTGGAATTAAAAACAGGCTTTTGGGATGCATATGTATGTGTGTATGTGAGCTTATGAGAGACAGGGAGACAGAGACAGAGATAGATTGTGTGTTAAAGGGGGTAATCCTGAACAGGTGACTTAATGTTTTCTGCAAGTTTACAGTAGAAGATGCCATTTCCTGTATAAGACCAATTGTTCAGAGAGCTTATTATTTTCTTTCTTTCTCCCTTAAATGTCATTGAAATGGAAATTGTTGCAGTGAGACTGACTAGTGATGACAACTCTGGTCAAAAATGACCTTTATTCACTTGATTCATGAAATCTCAGCAAGGCTTTGCCATCATTAACAGCAGTGTATTCAGACAGATTCTCTAGAATTGGGTCCCAAAGCTTTATTTTATTGAAGTATAACAACTGATTTCCTATATCTTGATCTGATGCTGAGAGAGTGAGAAAGGGTGGGGGATGGGGAGAGGGAGAAGGTTTTTAAAAAAGATGAAAAAGAAAAAATACATATATAGCTTTCATTTCTTGAATCACTTAAGTTTAGATCAGAAACATTTACTTTTAAAATATTTATTTTGAAAATTATTTCGTATAACAAATATTAAGCTTTTCTTATGTTCTAAGAACAAAATACATAGCTAAAATGAATTTATAGTCAGTATGACTATAAATGTCATGACAAACTATCTGGTTTACCCTAGACTATCCTTCTTTTAAAACTGAAAAATACATACACATCCTGGGAAATTCCTTAGTGTAAGGTAAACCCAAACTATGACTATTGGCATAACCATCTCTAATTGTCAAAACATAATTGTAGAAAAACAGTAACTTTAAATCTGTCTTATACCATTATAACTTCTCAGTTATCCAGAACTAGCAACTCATTGGCTAATTTGGTTTACAGATGTTTTTGCTTGGTATTATTATTTTTTGCTACTTAACTACTTTAAGATAACACAAATTTGTTATCTCAGTTTCTATGGATCAGGAATCTGGGCATAACTTAGGGCTTTTGGACTAAATGCCTCAGTTACTTCCTTGCAATTGGTTGGAGGCTATTCTCAAATTGTGCCAATGGATGTCTCCAACATGGAAATTTGCTTTAGTAAAGTCAGCAAAATAGTGATTCTGCTAGCAACAGAAGTCATAATCTCATATAACATAAACACACAAGTGATTTCCTGTAATTTATTCATTAAAAACAAGTCAGTAGGTTCAATACACACCCAGGAGGATAACATTACACAAGGGCATAAATAGCAGGAGGTGGGGACTAAAAGAGGCCATCTTAAAGACTGTCTGACATTGTTGGCTCTCAGAGTATTTAAGATAAATTAGTTATATATAACTATATAATATTATATAGGGTAATATTCTATATCCTTATAGAATGTTAACAAAGCTACCCTTTCTAGTCATCATGTTCCCTCCCAAAGTTTAATAATTTTTCTGAATTCTATCACCAGAGACTACGTTCACCTCTTTTTGATCTTCATATGAGTGAAACCATACAGTAATTTGTCTTGTGTTTCTGACTTCTTTTATTCAGCATTTTGTCTTTGAGATTCCAGTCTTTCCAGGTCCTCTTGGTGCCCTAGCCTTGACTCAAGGTGTTCCTCATTTAATGTTACCATCTTTATAGGACTTGAACTCTCTAAAATTAAAAAAAGAACCTTTAGAAAAACTTAAAAAAAAAAAAGACACCTCCTAATGAAAGAGTAATTTGGGAGGAGGGGGCTATTTGTTAAAACACACCTGACGGAACACATTGACTCTGTCTAACATAATGATAGGTTAGACTTTCAAGGTTCTTATAATATATTAGTTAGAGTTGAGAAATAATTTATTTCACAGAGTGCCAAAGAGAGCTATGATTTGCCATATAGTTTAAAGTAAGGTGTCCATTCTTTGAGTATATCAAAGTGGTATTGAAGTAAATAAAGCAGAGATGCACATGTACACTCTGGAAAAGAAGATGTGATGCTTGAACCATGGACAGTGTAGAAGGAAAAAACTAAGTACAAATTCAAGACAGTTATTTGAAAGTTGTTTAAAAATATTTAAACCTTTTATTAAATTCCTCCAAATCTTATTAGTTTGTTAAAATTATTACAAGAACTTCACAATTATTTCTCCAAGGGGTACTGAACAAGTTTTCTAAGTTATCCCATTTAGAACTTGTAACTCTGAGTAAGCCTATTTGCAAATTCAGCATTTGCATTTATGTTTGGGAAGCCATATCCAATTTAATCTTAAAACTCAGATGTACATGTGTGGTGATTTTCAGAAAAGACAAACTGAATATTTAGTAATGGGTGTGGTAACTTTCATGTTTGCACATTTGGAATTTCCCATGTGTTGAAATCCTTGTTTTAGTTTTGGATAATGATCACATCTTCTGAATAGTCTTAATCAGCATGATGTGTTGAGGAGAGAGGTGCACTCCCCTCAAGTTATGTGCCACGACGAAATTTCAACACTTTCACAATCTAGCTTATTTCAAATAAACAAAAAATGGAATTGGTTCATGCATAATAAATCCCTGCTGTGCTATGCTATGTTTTCATGACTAATTTTTTCACTAACCACAGTTTCACAGCTTTTGACCTTAAAACAGCAGGCATTCTTTATAAAAACATGGGCTTACTATTAAGGTTGTGCTTTTTCTCATCCACAAACTCCCCAGTGACTTGTTAACTGTCCAAATATAAACATCTTCAAACGACTTATGGAAAATACAATTAAAAGGTTTTTTTGGGGAACCATTAAAGGAACCTTTCTATTATAAATTAAAAAATGAAAAAAAATAGTAAGAATAAGTTGTTACCCTGAAAATTGATTTGATACATTTAATTTTCCTTCACATAAGTAATAGTTCTGGTAGGAATAGTGAAGTGTCATCTAATCATTTTCTCATGATTGAGCAAAATAGAAAACTATTTCATCTGAGATTTATAAGTGTCTTACCTGAGGCTAACGGGCATTTGAACTTGGTACTTGCTCTCCCCTCTATCTATTTTATGACTACCTAATAAATTGTCTCTAGACCTTTATGTCAGAAACACTTGTTTAAAATTTTCTACTTGCTCCATTTTCTGTTAGCTCCACCAGATATTGTTTATGTCTCTCAAATTTGTGTGATCTTAGAGGAAAAAAATATCTCTTTGTTTCTATAAGTAAAATCTACTTACAGAGATAACAATGAGTTTCCCATCAAAACCAGGAATGTTCCCCATTGAGCTTCTCTCATTGGGTAATGAGCTTAATAACAGAACTGAGGGTCTTCTCAAGTTTCAAATAAATCTTTTGTAATTTGTAATTTGTTTCCCTTCCCCAACATTCTGCCTGACTCAAACGTATCTTTCTATTCTCATGGGCTAAGATTTTTCTTAGGAATCTGCAGATTATATAAGTGGGCAGCAGAACCATACTGTTTGGATAAGTAATGAATAGAGGCAAAGGAGTCCAAGATGACAGTGTAGGAAGATTCTGAATTTTTTCCCTCCCATGGACACACCAAATCTATTGCTACATATAGATCATTTCCCTCTGAAAAAGATCTGAGAGCTAGATGAACCACTCTCCACAACAAAAGATAAAAGAGATGGGTAGGAAAAGCAGAGACACAGTCTTGTAAAAACAAAACAAAACAAAAAACAAAACCAAAAAAACCACCCTTTGTACTGCAACACATGCAACAGATAGTAGGGAGGAATCTCACCAGATAGGTGCTTCTCCCAGAGGATCATGGAATTGGTGCCCCCAGTTAGGCCCCTTGTCACCTGAGATCTGCACTGGAAAGATTATGCCTCCAGAATATCTGCTTGGAAAACCAATGGGGCTGATATCCAGGGGTCCCAAAGTACTATAGGAAACTGAGCCTCCCTTTTCAGAGGGCTCACATGTGGTCTTGATGTCCCTGTCACCCAGCAAAGAGACAGCAATTTTAGAATCACCTAAACTGTATGTGAGGGAGATTCATTTGCTGATCTCGGGGCACTGGCTGGCAGGGCAGAGGAAAGTTGAGACATTCCAGAGGCAGAGACATGTGCCATTGCTGCACTCCCCACATAGCTTGCTGGCACAGGCACATGAGCTTGGGTGTAGCACCCTCCTGCTTCCTTGCTGCGAAGAGTGGTGGTGAGTGTTCATGGTATTTGCTGAAGCCAGAGAGTATGGGTGCTTGCAATGCCCCCTGCTCCCTGGTTGGGGTTGATGAGCACGAATAGTTATGGAATTTTCCTGTTCCCTAGCTACAGTCTTTGAGCACCTATGATTGTGACATTCCCCCACGTCCTGGCTGGGAATGGCCAGCAGAAGCATTCATGGCATTCGCTTGCTCCCAGCCTAAAACTGTCATGCATGCAAAGCGCTTTCCTACTACATTGTTGAAGCCCTTGAGCAGACTCAGTCAAGACATTTTTTCCCTGTCTTTTGGAAGCTGATGAGTACACCTTGTCCCCTACACCGCCTGGCTGCCTTGTTAAAGCCAACAGGTATAGGCAGTCCACACAAGGAATATTCTTTGATCACCTGGCCTTGGTGGCTAAGAGGGCTAGTGTTGCCAAGTTCCATGGGACTGTAACAGTAGGAAAGACTGTTATTGGCAGCCCCCCCCCCCCCCCCCCCCCCCGCCGCCAGGGCACTGCATGGACAGAAGATTGAAATATATCTCAGTCTTCCTGTGAAAAAGGCCTACTTAACTAAGCTTGGAGCTGCCACCAGAGGGACAGACTTCACGTTTCCCACACCTAGAGGCTAAGGAGGCATTCCCAGGGAACATACATGGAGAGACATCATCCTTGTGCACCCCCTTGACCTTGCTACAGCTTGAGGAGAATTCTCAGAAAAGAGCTTGTACACTTATCTGGGGCCCCAGTTTTTGGAACTGTCACCCAGGGACACCTCCAGATCTCCTGGTCCGGAGGCTAGAAGGGATTACAATTGTGGCTCATAAAACTGTATATATTTGCATACTTTAAAAGCTGTTGCCTCAGGGTCTGGCTTCTGGTCTACCTGAAACTAAGTGCTAAATGAGACTCCTCCCCTTAGGTCCCTGACAGGTCTTGGCACATCCTCAACCATGAGGGGCATACCAAGAATAAATCATGCAGTTTAGATAATCACAAAGGTTCAAGAGACAAGCAAAAGCTAGGACATGGTTGAAAAAGAAGGATCACCAGCTCCACAAGGCCACTCCTTCAAGACTGAGAGGGGTACCTGTTTCACCTAATACATAGAAACAAACTCAGAGAGTCAAGCAAAAGAGCCAAAACGATTTGAGAAAGAAGAACCAAGCCAGAGTATCATGCTCCCTGATCTCAAGTAATCAAAACAGTAAGGAATTGGCATAAAAAACAGACACATAGATCAGTGTAACAAGATGGATAGCTCAGAAATAAACTCACACATATGTAGGCAATTAATTTACACCAAAGAAGGCAGGAATATAAAGTGGGGAAAGGACAGTCTCTTTAATAAATGATGTTGGGGAAAAATGATGTTGGGAAAACTGGACAGTTACATGCAAATAATGAAACTGGGCACTACCTTACATCATTTACAAAAACTAACTCAAAATTGATTAAAGATTTGAATGTACGACCTGAAACCATGAACCCCCTAGAAGACAACATAGGCATTAAACTCCTTGACATTAGTCTTAGTGATGTTTTTGTTTAGTTTTGTTTTGATCTGACTCCAAAAGCAAGGGAAATGAACAAAAATAAACAAATGAAACTACATTAAACTAAAAACGTTCTGTACAAAGTGGAGGAAATCAACTACAAAATGAAAAGGCAACCTACTACATGGGAGAAGATATTGCAAATTACATATCTGGTAAGGGGTTAATATCCAAAATAAATTTGAAGAAACATATTTGTAAAAACCAAATAATTGGATTTAAAAATGGCCAGAAGACTGAACAGACATTTTTCCAAAGAAGACCTACAGATGGCCAAAGGTACATGAAAGGATGCTCAGCATCGCGAATCAATCAGGCAAATGCGAATCAAAACTACATTGAGATAATCACTTTACACCTGTCAGAATGGCTATTATCAAAACAAAACAAAACTAATCAAAAAAAAAAATCAGTGCTGGTGAGGTGGAAAAAGGGGGACTGTCATGCACTGTTTGTGGGAATGTAAGTTGGTGCAGCCACTACGATAAACAGTATGAAGTTTCCTCAAAAATTTAAAAATACAGCTACCATTTGATCCAGCAAATCCACTTCTGGGTATTTATCCAAAGAAAACAAAAACAGGAAAAAGATATATACACCCCTTTGTTCATTGCAGCATTATTTACAATAGCCAAGATATGGAAGCAATCTGTGTCCATCAATGGATGAATGAATAAAGAAAATGTGATAGGTATAAAAGTAAAATAAATAATAAAAAAAATAAATGAAATCTTGCCATTTGCAACATGAATGGTCCTTGAGGGTATTATGCTAAGTGAAATGCCAGATAGAGAAAGACAAATACATTATAATTTCACTTATATGTGGAATCTAAAAAAACAAACAAAACAAAACCCAGACTCACAGATACAGAGAACAGATTGGTGGTTGCCAGAGGGGAGAGGGATTGGGCAGGGGGAAAAATGGGTAAAGGGGATTAAGTAGTACAAACTTCCAGTTATACAATAAATAAGTCAGTGTGAGGCAATGTCCAGCACAGAGTTAGTAATAGTATATTAACTTTGTAAGGTGACAACTAGTAGCTAGACTTACTGTGGTGATCATTTACCCATGCATACAAATATTGAATCATTGGGCGCCTGGGTGGCTCAGATGGTTAAGCGTCTGCCTTCGGCTCAGGTCATGATCCCAGGGTCCTGGATCGAGTCCCGCATCGGGCTCCCTGCTAGGTGGGGAGCCTGCTTCTCCCTCTGCCTCTGCCTCTCTCTCTCTCTCTCTGACTCTCATGAATAAATAAATAAAACATTAAAAAAATACTGAATCATTATGTTGTACACCTGAAACAAATGTAATCTTTATGTCAATTATATCTCAATTAAAAAAGTAATAAATGCAGATTTTTAAAGTGTTTATTAAAGGAGGAAAAGCAAGCGACTTTAATTATTTCACTTCCTCATCCCTTCTCTTCAGTATTCATAATATTTAGAAACATTTTTTCAAGCTTCAGTATCCTTGGATCTGCTTTGCTCTAGGAGAATTGCACACCATCCACCTCAGGGACTTAGCTCTATAAGTTATATACCTTTGTATATTTTGTGTTATTTTTTCCCTTCCTTACCCATTGCTAATATGAGCAGAGTTGGACAGTACGTATCCAATACTTTGGCTTAATGGAGATATTCAGCTTTTCCTGGTAGTTTGGAATAAGGATATAGGAATAATAATGGTATGGCTGCTTGTGTTGGAGCTAAGAGGAGAGTCACATATTAATCATCTCATTCATAATTGTTTTTTCTCTGTGTTCCCACTGTTTGTATGTCTCTATTTCAGCCCGTAAGAACATTTTGAACTTGCATTTTACATTTTATTTTGTTATTTCTGCATCATTGCAATGGTGTAGCTCTTGAGGGTAGATGCTATGGCTTGTTCATTTTGTATTCTATTCTGTGTCTAGGATAGTGGCTAAGTATAAATTTAACAACTTTGTTGCTTTTCTTGAATTGCATTTCTGTCCTCTTTGGTTCAGTTTTTCCCCACCTACGATGTATTACAGTGAACTTCTAAGTTAATTCTATTATATTTATTTATGATCTTTTTCCAGATAACAAAGACCAATTTGAATTTTGAACTTGTTTTCTGCCAACTTGCTCCTAGCTCTGAAACCCAAATGGGTGTGATATTTAATCTATCATTGATGAAAACATGAAACAGCCTCTGTGAAATATTATTTATGCCCTAAGGTCAGAGCATTGATTCATTGGTATTTACTTTTTGGTATGTCCCCACAGTTAATTGCATACCAACTTAATAGTTTTATAGTTTGATAGAATTTATTAGTTTAGCACTAATATACAACATTGAGGAAAGATAAAAATGCCTCTAAAGTCCAAGTAAAGCAAATATAAAAAAGGTGTTATCTAACATCTCAGGGTAATACTATCTCATAAAAGACAAAAATATAAACATAGAATACATATTGAGAAATAATTTACTTAAAAATAATTTTTTTCTGTAGAGGTCTCCTTTAAGATTATTTCCACAAAACACGTAATGGTAGAGTACTTTCATATGAAAATGCTGCAGGAAAATGAACTATTAAATGTGTAAAGATCTATATTATTCCATAAATTTATTTCTTTTCAAATTATTTAAAAAGGGTAATGTGTTCCAAAAAATACTTAGTGATTATGTACTATTGAACAAGTGCTATTCTTATGCCATGGGGATGCAGCAATTAAAAAACAGACACAAATCCCTCCCCTCACAGAACTTTACGTCCTAGAGAGAGAAGTAAATAAATAGATGAATATGGTACTAAATGACTTTGGAGAAAAATTGAAGCAGAGATTAGGGGAGTGTGGTGCTATAATTTCAAATAGGGAGTGCAGGGGGTACCTCACAGAGAAGTAAGGATCTGAGAACTGAAGTTGAGTAGATAACAGAAGACCACACAGAAGGCTGAGAGATGATGGTGGCTTGGAAGAGACTGTTAGCAGTGGAGGTGGTGAGGTGGACACGACCCTGTTAGAGATGTACTTTGGAGTTATAGCTGACAGGATTTGCTGACACTTAGATGGAATCTGTGATTAAAAAGTGAGGAATTCAAGGTGATCAAGGTTTTGGTAAAGAACTTAGATTATCTGTGTAAATCATGAGAAAAATATAATTGAGGTCTAGCTCTACATATTTTTATTGTCTCATTAAATTTTTGGAGATTCTGACTGAATGCATCAGAAAAAATATTAATAAGATGAAATAACTTATTTCACACGATATGATTTTTTTCTTTTATTACTTAAGGTATTTTAATGTTAGAGTTATTTGGTTTGTCTTTTCTTTCCTACTTTGAAATTTTGTTTCTTCTACATTAACTTTTCAAATTCTCAGTTTAAAATTTCTACTATACTATTCTTAATTGATTTACCATTTGTGTTACTGAATTTAGGGAAGAGTTTTTAAAATACACTATTTAATATTGAACCATATGACCATTATAGTTTGACTGAGGGTCCAAAATGAAGCACATTTATTGATGAACATTTTTAATATTGTACTCATTTTTCAATATTTAATCTTTATGATTCACATCCAATTTTGTGGTAGATAAAATTTTTTTCTAATTTAAAGATTAAAAAATTAAGTCAAGATTAATTAATGTATCCAAGGCTATGCCAGCTGATAAATTGTGAAATAGTGTGGAAATGGGTGGCAGAGAAATCTCTCAGGTCTATGTTATTAATACACAAAATCCACATAGGACCTTGTTAACAACTTACACAGCCATAGTCTGTCTTCCAAATAGAACATGAAAGAGCACAATAACTTTAATTGATACATCATTTTAGTTTGTTGGTAAGATGAATAGCTACACGTTCAGCATAATTAAATTTTAGACATAGTGTCTGTAGATCACTTTTGCCAATTGATTTGTAAATCATGTAACCTCTTGGCAGTCTTCCATGTCTCAGTTATGATTTACAATTTTACTTAGTGAAAACAGTGTTAGACTTATGATCAGGGAACCTGGGTTCAATCCCAGTTCTATGATTTGCTAGTTTTGTCATCTTGGGCAAATGTATATTCTCTGTGTCTCATTTCCTCATTAGTAAAATTGAAATATAAAAATTTGCCTGTTTCATTTTGTCATGGTGATCAAATAAGATAGCTTCTGTGAAAGTCCTTCAAAAGTTAAACTGTGCTCGAAGCTGGAAATATCAGAAGGTAATACAGCTGCATAGAATGTTTTTTAAGTCCCAAGGGAGGATTACTGAGCTGTAAAATATTATAATTTTGCATTGAATCCTCTCTTGGGACTTAAAAAAATTCTATGCTGCTGTATTACCTTCTGATATTTCCAGTTTTGAGCATAGTACAACATGCAAATTCGACCAGATTTCCTTCTCCAAGGTTAAAAGTTCTTTGTTAGTTACTTTATTGTATAAAGGTTAAAGACCCCAGAAAAACAAAAACAAAAACAACAAAAAGACAAAAACAAAACAAAAACAAAATTTTTTGCTTTAAAGAGATTTGGCTCCCAGGGTGCCGGGGGTGTTCAGTTGGTTAAGCGTCTGCCTTCAGCCTAGGTCATGATCCCAGCATCCTGGGATCAAGCCCTGCACTGGGCTCTCTACTCAGCAGAGAGCCTGCTTCTCCCTCTGCCTACCACTCTGCCTACTTGTGCTCTTTCTCTGTCAAATAAATAAATAAAATCTTAAAAAGAGAGAGAGAGAAGAGAGAGAGAGAGAGAGAGATTTGGCTCTCAGATCCATCTGAGAAAAATAATTTCCAATCAGGAAACAAGTGCCAAGCTCATTTCATTTCCTATAAGATTTGCCTACCTGCAACTTCTGCAATCTGTCCTCTAGGAGAGCTGAGTCCTAGTCTAAACTATTCACTTGCAGAGTTAGGTAGCTTTAGTCAGTTGCTTTATCCCTCCAGATTGCATTTTCCTAACTTCTAAACATAATAACAAGTAAAATCAGTTCTCAAGTTGTGTCAATATATATTTTGTTGGTCATTGTTAGCTATAAAGTAGGAATAAAGTATTTTATTACTAATCAGAATCCTGATATTTGGAGATCATTTGCTTTTCTTTTTCAAATAAATTAACACATTTTCTATTTGTTCCTTTACATGGATAAAAAAGGGTGGTTCCTAAGTATGATGTACAAATTACTTCTATATGTGTGCATCGTGATGGGAAAATTATTGAGAATCAGTGGTTTAGAACAAAGGATTTCTAAATCTACTTCTAAAATGATTCATAATACAAACTTTTTAATTTTTTTTTCTAAAATGTTCACGTTGGATACCTAAGGACAGCAAGGTATAAGTGAGACTTTGATTATTAGTTATGATGAAATGGGGTTTGGGAGAACAAGAGAAATGGTACCAACTTGTCATATAGGCCAGGTGAATGCAAGGTATGATTAGATGTGAAAGCAGAGAATGGGAGAGTTTGTCAAACAAGAGTCTACCAGAGACATTTTTTCTGTTCTTAACATCAACACCCTTGAAAGAATCATCTACTTTGGTTATTTCCCATTTCCTTCCTACAGTCATCTCCTAAATCTATTCTAATTAGACTTTTTACACACCCTCCACCTCTGCACTTTTTTTTTTTTAAGATTTTATTTATTTATTTGACAGAGAGAGAGACAGTGAGAGAGGAACACAAGCAGGGGGAGTGGGAGAGGTAGAAGCAGGCTCTCTGAGGAGTAGGGAGCCCGATGCGGGGCTCGATCCCAGGACCCTGGGACCATGACCTGAGCTGAAGGCAGACGCTTAAAGACTGAGCCACCCAGGCACCCCTCCACCTCTGCACTTTAACCAAACCAATCTTCATGAATAATATCTATGTTGATAAATCCAGTAGTCAAGTATCTTGTCTTCATAGTTGATTTATAAAACAGCATTTAGTGAAGTGCTTGGAAATCTTTATTCACTTGTTTTTGGTCTACAACACTAACCTGGTTTTCCTCTACTCATCCCCTCCCCAGACGTCTCCTCTTCCTCCAAATCTTCAGAGGTTGATATGACACAGAATTCAGTCCTTGAAATAACTCTTTCCTATCATCATTCTCTCATTAACTCCTCTCACCTAGTCTCATGGCTTTAAATGTTATCTATAGTCCTATAAATTTCAAATATATCCTGCTTAATCTCTCTCATGCACCCTGGGCTTGGATATCCAACTGCTGACTTGACATTTCCATGTAAATGTCTGATAGATATCTCAAACTTATCACATCCCAAAACAAATAAAACCTCTAGTCATTCCCCTGAATTTGCTTCTCCTGAATTTCTTCATCTCAATAAATGCCAACTCTATTCTCCCCTTGATTGCTTAAACCAAAACATTGATGCCATTTTTTATTTTTCCTTTCTGGCATTAGACTTCACATTTGAAACCAGGAAAGTTTGAAGAAAATGAATAACATTTTCATACTATTGCAAAATAAGAAAAATATATCAGGAAATTAATTTTCCCCTGTAAACATAGACATATTTAGGGAAATGAAAACTTGAGATAGTGTATGTTCTACAAATATGCTTGAAAATAATTTTAAAATTATTCAAAAAAATAGAACATTGTAGATGGGGAAGAGATTAAAAAAAGAGAAACTCTCAACTTTGAATCTTTCTATATCTATCTATTAATCAATCTATGAAGCATCTATTTATCTATAAATACTCAGTTATCCCTAAATGGATATCTATAGAATCAAGAAATGCCATTAATCATGGAAATAGCAGGAATTGCTTCAGAACCAATTTCTTAACAAATTCAAAAAAACCCCCAAAATTGGACTTTTTGCTGCATGTCCTACAACTTTCTTGAACCCTCTAACTCACATTTTATAGACATCTCTTTAAAGATAAGTTTTATAACTAGGTACTTAAAAAAATTCTATACGTTAAATCATGGCTAGAATTTAATACTACTTGACCTGTTCTAAGCTCCTTACAAGTGTTATTATATCTTTTAGTCTTGATAATAAATCCATGACGTTAATATGGTTATTCCAGTTTTACAAATAAAAAACTAAGGCGTAGAGAGGTTAACTTGCTTAAGATAGAAAGAAAATAAGCAAAGGCCCTAGGATTTTTTTTAATTGAAATATAATTGACATCCAATACCCTAAAAGTTTCCAGTGTATATCACAGTGATTCAATATCTTTATACATTCTGAAATGATTCCCACAGTAAGTCCAGTTTTCATCTGACACCATAAAAAGCTAACACAATATTATTGACTATATTCTCTATGCTCTACATTACATTCCCATGACTTGTTTATTTTGTAACTGGAAGTTTGTATCTTTTAATCCCCTTCACCTATTTCACTCCTCCCTGACCTGTCCCCCATCTGGTAAACAACAGTTTGTTTCCTGTTATTTATGAGTCCATTTTAGCTTGTTTTGTCTGCCCATCTATTTTGGTTTTTAGTTACCTAATTTAAGTGAAATCATATGATATTTGTCTTTCTCTGTCTGACTTATTTCATTTATCATAATACTCTTTAAATCCATCCACAAATGGCAAGATTTTATGTGTAATCTTTTTTATTCATTGATATATCAATGGACACTGAGGTAGTTTCTATATTTTGGCTATTGTAAATAATACTCCAGTGAACATAGGGGTGCATATATCTTTTTGAATTAGTGTTTTCATTTTCTTTGGGTAAATATCCAGAAGTAGAATTGCTGGATTATACGGTAGTTGTGTTTTTAATTTGGGGGAGACCTCCATATTGTTTCCCACAGTTGTTGCACCAGCACGAGGATTTTAACAGTAGCAGACTAACTTCAGACCACAGACCCTTAACCTCATAAATCATGCTCTTCTAAACAGGCATACATACCTAGAAGTTAGTAGATAAACCAAAAGCATATTGCGCATGTTAAATGCACAGTACAATTTTTCAAATTTCCGAACAGTATTAGTTCTCATCTCTACCAATTATTTATTCGATGAAAGAAGTTCTATGAGAGTAGGCACTATCTCAGATAGCTTAATGCTATATTCTTAGGGTCTAGAAAATGGCCTGGCAAAAATTAGTGCTCAATGAATATTTGTTGAATTGTTAAATAAATGACAACATACTGTGCTGGCTCTATAAAAATAAATACATCTTGGGCGCCTGGGTGGCTCAGTTGGTTAAGCCACTGCCTTTGGCTCAGGTCATGATCCCGGAGTCCTGGGATCGAGTCCCACGTTGGGCTCCCAGCTCAGCGGGGAGCCTGCTTCTCCCTCTGACCCTATGCCCTCTCGTGCTGTTTCTCTCTCTCTCTCTGAAATAAATAAAATCTTAAAAAAAAAAAAAAACATCTTACTGCTAAGAGCTAAAAACTTTGCTAGATTGTATGACTGAGTGACCAATATAGGTAAAATATGTATTAAACTCTACACTACTATCATGAGTAGAACAATTGCTATTATACCACCTCCTGGAATCATTTTCCTGAGCCCTGGTAAAACTGATCATATCCTTGTTTACTTTGTAACCACTTCTCACTATCAGGTCAATCATTGAACACCATTCTGCCCATCTCTCTTGACTATCCTTTAGCTTCAGAATCAATCTACTGACAAAATAACCAGATACAAATTTATCTAGGAATTGTAGTATGTAGACATTTATTAAAGACATAACGCAGAGTTTGAACAAAGAGATGTTTGTGTTCATCTGTAAAAAGAGAACTAGAGAGAGAGAGAGAGGGAAAAACATGAATCAGCCATATCCACACTGTTTCTGAGACTTATGGAAGAAAGAAAAAAAAATAGGTAGTTTCGGTAAAACCCTTGAAATCCAATTAAACAACAATTATTTTGCCACCCTGTCAGGAAAAAAAAAATCTGAAGAAAATGAAAAGTTGGAAAGGGAATGGTGGTGGTTCTTACTTCACTTCTGCTTAGTCTGTTCTTTTCTTATTATTACCATAAAATTACATCTAGTAGACCCAAATACTGCCAGTTGGTGTCTTCTAACTCTCTACCTAGACTAGCTGCTAAGCCTAGCCTGAAGTAGTAGTTCAAGAAAATGCATGTATGTGTTTTTGGTCTTTGCCACACAATCAGGGTAGCTTAAAACTTGAAAGTTAATATTTTAGCCAGTTATATTTTAAGCTTTTTTTCCTGCTAAAATAAGCCTATTAGAATGCACTGATGCAGATTTTACACAATCTGATTCTTTTTTCCTTTTTTTTTCTTTTTTTCTTACTGTGACGCAGAAGCCAGGTTGCCAGCAGCCCCCGCACTCCCTCACCCTCCACCCGGGACTGTGTGCCCTTGCCACCCTTACTATCTGATTCTTTACATCATAATTTTCACTACGAATATCTTGTATTAAAGTGTATATAGATTTATGAATATGCCCTCTCTATGGATATCCATATCCAAATAATCATGATGGGCTAAATATTTAATTTGCTTGAAGTCCTTTTTTTTTTAAGTATTTTTTTATTTATATTTTCCTCATTCATTAAGGTAGCATGTCTTTCTTAAAGTTGTGAGCCTTTTGTGTAACCCAGTGTTATAAATGAAATTTTCACCTGGCACTAGGATAAATAGGAGCTGCATATCAGGGTGAAGTGGCTGATCAAAATGCAGAACTTATTAATGCATGTTCTATTACTGGTCCTTGGTACTAGAACTCTTAGTGAAATAAATCGTGTGAAACCTGGATTAGACTATGTAGAGGAGACTGAATTTCCTGAAAAAGTTTTTCTGTGAGCTGCCTTTCCTCCTCTACCCAAAAGGGTAGTTGCCAACTCTGTCACATGAAGCTTAGTGGGAAGTAGTGCTTTAACTGGATCACTTGAGAACTTAGTGTGTGACCACTATAATTTAGGGCATCTGACCCAGAAAATCTTGAAGATAAGGAGCAAATCAATGCTATGGTTACTGCAGGGTTGGAATTTTACAGTACTCTTAGTTTTTTGGAGCAAAGGATGTTTTTGTTGTCAACCAGAAGTAGTCCATGCTCTACAAGGTGTTGGCATCAGTGTGGGATTGTCTTAGGTCCTTGCCAATACGGTCACATACTGGGGCAAAGAGATCCAAGCAGCAAGAAACCAGAGGTGTTCAAGGGCTTTCTAGGGACTTCTGAGATGATTTGCCAACAATGGTCTGAAACAGAGAGTTATCAATCTGAGTTAAGGGAACTACAGGTGGAAGAACCAGGAAAACCTTTAAAGTGCTCCACTAGAAAGAAATGATTCTAAATATTTGTCACCCCCAGGACTAGCACACGGTGAAAACTGTCTTATTGCACTTCTCTCTCCCATAGTTGAAGGTAGACAGAGCAGGAAGACAAAGGAGACAAGTATTCTTCCCTCCAAATGTCAAAGAATACCAATTGCCAGCAAGGTGGAAACCAAGTCTGCTTATAACAGGGATTTAAGTATTAAATGACCGCTTGGACTGGATTTTTTTTTCTGATTTGACCTTCACTGTTTTTACTAAAAGTGATTATAGGAGCCTTGATTACCAAAAAAAATTAACAGAAAAGTAATGAGACCTTCCCAAATTTCACCTGGTGGCACAGAAAAAGATATATCACTTAAATACATTTTGAAGGGAAAATGGGGTACAAAAATCATGTTACATTTTGATTATAATTTTACATTGTATATATTATGTTCCTGTGATATTTATGCAGATGCATATATTTCCTTACTAGTATATAATATGTATATTCCCCCCTGACTTTGACCTTCATAAGAATCTGACAATATAATTTAGAATAACATAAAGTCAACAGCTAAAACCTTAAAAATAATACTTTAACTCTGAGCATTCCCTGCTATTTTTATGCTTGTTTATTTAAAACATATTACAAAATTCTAGTTAAATGATGGAAACCTAGTTCTAGCTCTTGGTGTGCTTTGTTTGGATTTATCTAAATTTTTAGCCTATGTCTTGCACTCCCCTTTACTCATTTTGTCCATCCCACCTAGCGCCCCCCTTCCCTCTGGCAAACATCCATTTAGTTCTCTGTCTTTATAGATTCTGCTCTTTGTTTGCTTGTTGATTTGTTTTGTGTTTTAGATTCCATATATGAGTGAAATCATATGGTGTTTGCCTTTCTCAGTCAGACTTATTTCAGCATAGGTCCACCCATGTTGTTTTTATGGAATCTTCTGTAATGTTCTTATGACCTAGTGGAAGAACATTTTTTAAATTAAACAAATAGGGATATGAACTGAGATTGTGCCACTTAATGGCTGTTTGACTTTGAACTTCAGTATAATCATCAGTAAAATAATTTAAAAAATCAACCCTTTGGGATTACTTAAAAATATTTTTTAAAACTTCCTTATACTTAAACTTCCTTTCCCATATCTCTTTATTCATTAGGTAAGAAACAAGGTAGATACGAAGTCGATTAGGAATTGACATTCCTTCCTGTGTTATGCAGGCTTCTTTTGTAGGCTTTTCTTGGCTTATTCTTACTCAGATTTCTATTAAAGAATATCCATGTGGTCATAAGCAAGTATTTAGCTTTCTTTGCTTTCTCTATTATAACATTATCTTTAAACAGCTATCTCTCTGCTTTTTCCAATTGTAGGCATATGATATGAAGCATCAAATCTACTAAATCATTTTTAGTTTACTGAAACTCTAGAAGGAGGTTGGGGACAAAACTGTTTATTTAGCTTTTCTTTTACAAGCTTAAAATCAGATATTCTGACATTCATCTGCACAATTGCCTAGATAGTAAAATACTCTTTCATGCATTGCAAATTCCCATGGGGTGAGATTCATCTGCTTCACATTATTGCATATCCCTGCCACGTGGATGATTCACATCATGTTAACTTTGAAAGGTTCTGAAATGGTGTTTTGCAGATATAGAGGAGAAAGGGATTGGATCAACTCTCTCTAATAAATAGGTGATCTTCTAGTATTTAACACTGACTTATTTTAATTTATTCATCTGAAATTGCCTTTGTGCATTGAAAGCAGAGGATCAAAACTGAATTTAGTTTTCCCAGAATGGTGTATTCCAAGTCAAATCAATAAAGCCATTCGTGTTTCCCTAGTCACTGACTTAATATCTCTTGTTTGCTCACAAACACTATGCAGTATAGAATGATAGGCTTTATGCAAAATCCTTCCTCCAACCTTGACAATATATTTGTTAATAATTTTGTTCATGGTAAATTGTCATCCACTGGAGGAAAGTTATTTCTAACTTAATAACTTATTGGCAGATTTATTTGATTAGCATTAAAAATTAGCCTGAAGGGCGCCTGGGTGGCTCAGTTGGTTAAGCGACTGCCTTCAGCTCAGGTCATGATCCTGGAGTCCCTGGATCGAGTCCCTCATCGGGCTCCCTGCTCGGCAGGGAGTCTGCTTCTCCCTCTGACCCTCCCCCCTCTCATGTGCTTGCTCTCTCTCATTCTCTCTCTCTCAAATAAATAAATAAAATCTTAAAAAAAAAAATTAGCCTGAAGCTATAGACCTATGACATTCAAGGCAATTCATTGTGTTTGATGGGAAAGATTAGAGTAGAAAGATATAATTACTTAACCCAGTAAATTATAGAACATGTCATTAGAATTATTTTAATTATTCATGAGTTTTCAGATTTTTTTTCAAAAATTTCTGATATAGCTTAAAAAGCAGTATTTCATAGCAAAATTAAATAGACCTGGTATCAAAACTTCATTTAACTATTTAAATTATTTAATCTGATTCTGTGCTTCCATATCTGTTAAATGGAATTTTATGACATACCTCATAGTTTATGATGAGTTTTAACTGAATTTAGAGCATTTTTTTTTAAGATTTTATTTATTTGACAGAGAGACACAGCGAGAGAGGGAACACAAGCAGGGGGAGTAGGAGAGGGAAAGCAGGCTTCCTGCGGAGCAGGGAGCCTGATGCGGGGCTTGGGCCCAGGACCCTGGGATCGTGACCTGAGCCAAAGACAGACGCTTAATGACTGAGCCACCCAGGTGCCCCAAATTTAGAGCATTTTTTAATCTGGCTCAATGTAAGTATTCAGTAAATAAGAGCTATAATAATGTGAAATTCAATATCCACCAAGATTGTATATAAGTAAATAAACAATTGAAAGAATGGCAACATTGTGTTTGTAAATATGTAGTTTAACTTAAAGAAGTATGCATATATATACATAACTGTATATAGTTATGTATATACTATATGTGTCTGTCTTTCAAAGCCTTAATAACCGCACAAATAGAAACCATTAAGGCAAATACTGATTGCTTTGACTTCATAAAAATTAATATTGGTTGTCTGCATATGAAAAACAAATTACAAACAGTATAAAATAAAAATAATTAACCTTAAAAATAATTTGCTTAATTTATTCCAGACAGTAAATTCCCATGTCTCTGAAAATGCTCACAAAATAAAACAAAACAGGGCGCCTGGGTGGCTCAGTTGGTTAAGCGACTGCCTTCGGCTCAGGTCATGATCCCAGGGTCCTGGGATCGAGTCCCACATTGGGCTCCCTGCTCGGCGGGAGGCCTGCTTCTCCCTCTCCCACTCCCCCTGCTTGTGTTCCTGCTCTCGCTGTCTCTGTCTCTGTCAAATAAATAAATAAAAAATCTTAAAAAAAAAAAATAAAACAAAACAAAAAATGACAAATGTCCCAGGTTTAAAAATGAATGAAAGATGTTAATAAACATTAAAAAAAAAAAACCCACAAAAACCTACCAAGTCAATAAATGCTTGAAGAAATATAATCAAAATAGAAATTAAAGCAAAAATATTTTACTTGTCTTATATTGGCAGAATTGGTAAGAGGTTACCAAGGATGCAGAAAGATCATCCTCCTGCATTTCTAGAGAGGGGATAACATAGAGGGCAAAGCATTTTAGGGAGCAAAAAATAGCAAAGTGTGCTAAAAGCCATGAAAATGTCTCTTGAACTAACAGATCAATTTCCATATTAGTATGCCTAAACTGTGTTTAACAGTAGGAATAATTTGTACACTGTAGCTTACAACAACTATTAAATAATGTATTTTTATTTGTATTTATTATCATGGAAATATGCTATATTGTTAATTTTTAAATGATCAAAAATGTGTTTAGGATGATCTCTTTGTAAGAAATAAGACTATGCATACATACATGTGTACATATATAGATATATGCATCCAGTAGCAACTCATTTGTATATGTGTGCCTGCATATCATGTTATTAACTAACAATAATTACTTATTGGTGGTAACAGGGATGGTTTTAATATTTTCTTTACTGCATTTGATCATTGTTTAAGTGAATCTCAATAGTTTTTAGTAAGAACATAATATAAGCTATAATAAATTATCTTAAGTAAAGGAGTAGTTAAGGAAAAAGAAGACAAGATATAAACAAATAAAAAATGTAGTCAATTTATATCATGAAGTGTGAATACCTGAGTCTTGACCATCTTTGGTATTGTATGGATTCTTCATTTCTGTTTGCTAGTGGTAAGTGTGGTAGAGTTTTGTTCTGTCAGATATATCAGTGAGACAGTTTTAGGTTAAAGTTCTTAATAAATTTATCTGTAGCCTTCCATAATTAAACACGTACATGAATCCTTTGCCTGCTGCTATTCTTGTATTAGGGATTATATAAAAGATGATGCATGCCCAACAGTTCTTTGAATGCTATTGAACTTGGAAAGGTGGTTATTTCTTTGCATCTGAAGTTTAAAAACCTGTGATTTCTCATTTTGCATTTTTGCTTTATGAGGTACTCTCATATGTACCCCTTCTACTCTTTGTATCTGTGAGTTGTATTGACTGCTCAATTCCCCATATTGCTTTGGAATCAATTAAATGAAGTTAAGTTTAGTGTGTCCTTACAGCATTCCTCTTGAGCTTCTGGAACCTTCTTGTTCCAGACTTTTCCATAAGTACTTATTTAAGAATCTAATAGCAGGCCTTTCCCATTTTGCTATATCCTTGGTTTCTTCCTTGGTAGATTGGTTATGTGATTGCATTTTGGATTAGCCTTTTTTGATATTCAGTGTTGACATATGACTCATAGGTGGCTTGGTTTTGAAAAGACATGTGCAAAATATATGAAAGGGCTATTTTGAAAGGGTTACATGGTATGACATAATAACAATAGAAAAAGGGTTACATGGCATGACATAAAAAGAAAAAATAATATTTGCTGAGATACAAAAGAAAGTAGAATTATATTGGCGATAATACATCTTAACAGAAGGACATACCAATCAGTGTTTTCAATTATACAGAATTCTTCCATCTGGTACAATTCTAGCAAGAAAATAAATACTAAGGTAGAATACTGGATCTCATTTTACAGGGCTAATAATAATAATAAAGCTGAGTGAAAAAAACTATTCTTGTGTGCTCCTTTCCTTTGCAACAGCATACAGCTGGGTTCTATCTTTTATTGTGTATATTATTTAAGAATTCTATTTCTTTAAACTTTGATCATGTAGTTTCCTTACATCTGGTTCTATTTGGCACTTGATACAGAGAGTGTATAAAAGGTTAGGTGAATATTTATATCTATCTATAATAAAAATAGTGTGGATCTATTAAAAAATATGTATAATACTTATGTAAAATTTAATTACCATTTCTATTGTCTTTATGAACATTTATCACTATGATTTAAAATGGTTTAAAGTAAACTGTGTAAATTTGTAAGATGTTACTTTAATTTTTAATCTTGCTTTTGAATGTCACTACCAATTTACTACCATGTATATTTAATCTATTACCATATATATTTATATGTATTTTTTTATTTTTTTTCCTGTAACTTAGATTGATTGGTAAGCAGTGTAATCAGAAATTAAGACCAGATTCTGCTTTTCTCTGTGACCTTTTTCAAGTACTTTCTTTATAATACTTTTTTTTTTAAGATTTTATTTATTTATTTGACAGAGAGAGACATAGTGAGAGGGAACACAAGCAGGGGCAGTGGGAGAGGGAGAAGCAGGCTTCCTGCAGAGTAGGGAGCCCGATGTGGGGCTCGATCCCAGGACCCTGGGATCATGACCTGAGCCGAAGGCAGACGCTTAACCAACCGAGCCACCCAGGCGCCCCTTTATAATACTTTATAACACATTTGGCTCTCTAGATGTCCTTGTTCTACCATTAATTTTGGGACAATTTAAGTTCCTGGGCTATTGAAAAAGATGTTTTTTTAGAAAGAATAATTTAGCAAAATTGAGCAAAATCTTGGGCCAGTGGTAATCACCAGTCCTATTGGATAATTGTTGGCCAACTGTTGATGAGAAGTCCTCTGTGAGCGGCTATAGGGCTATAACACACTCAGCGGCCCTGGGTCTGGATGGTGCTTACTGGCTGCTCAGTGCATAGTCTGCAGGTTCTAGAAAAACTTTCTTAAGCTTCTCATGCTTGAGTACAATAAAGTTTACTTGGATTGAGATTAGAGAGTCCTTTGATTCTACTTTCTATCCATAAGATATATTCAGGCCTGGATTTCTAGTCTTATACAGCTCTACCCCATCTCTCTCATTGTTTATTTATAATCTCAAAGTCTGGAAATTTCGTCTAAGCAAGATACCAAAACTCAGAAAACATTTTGGAAAAGATTGATCAATTCAACTAAAATGCAAACAATCAAATTAAAAACAAAAACAAAAACAAAAAAACTTCTGCATAGAAAACAAAACAAAAAAACTACCCAAAGCTAAAGATTGACAAGAAAACTCTGTTAATAGCTCATACACCAGAATTTTAACTTGATATGGTAAAGGTAAATAATCCAGTAGCATAAATGGGCAATGAAATGACCAGGAGCTTTATAGAAAAAGATATTCCAGTGGCTAATGTGCATAAAGAAACTACCAAATTCCACTGACAATTCAATACAAATTAAAGTAGGTTTCATCTGTCAGATTGGCAAGGGTTTGATAATAGTGGTACCAAAACTAGGAAAAAATGCACATAATGCAGTGGGAATGTAAATTCATTCAGTCTTTCTGCATGGCATCTTGACAATATGCATTGACTTTTATAAAACATGTATTTTTGGTCACAGCAATATCCCAGTGGGGAATTTGCCCAATGAATATATTCCCAAAAGATAAATTTTCACAAAGGAATTTTGCAGTATTATTTGTAATAGCAAAATACTTAGAAAAAAAAGAATCAACCAAAATATTCAATAATAGGATATTCATTAAATAAAACTTATTGCACTCTTCTGATTAAATACTCCGCTGCTATTTAAAAGAAAGCAGAGGATTTGTATTTCAAAGATGGAAGTTTTTGAGATATATTTTAAACTTAGAAAAAAATAATGTCATGGATAGTGTGTATAGTCAACCACCTTGTATTCTTTCTGATCACATAATACATTCCAAGTGCTTTGTTTACATCTTTTACATAAATAGTTACCTTTTGTCATCTAATCCAATCTGCTATCCTTGGCCTTCAGTGGCCTGTTCTGCAATTTGTCATTATGGGTCTAATTCAAAATAAGAATTTGCTAAGAGGGCTCATTTCTGTTCTTTGTCTTAAGTCACTAATTTACATCTTTGTAAATAATTTGCATTAAGCCCCCATGTAAACAAAGTAACACTACTGCATGCATAGTTGACCTTCTTTGCCTGCTTTTTTGTTTGACAAAATCTCTGGTAAATAACTAGATAGTTAATTCCAATTACTAATAAAAAAGTGTGGGTCTCTATACTAAGCTCTATACTGCAGCCATCAAACATGGTCCACCTACTCTGCTAAATAGCAGAGAAATGTTTTTATTACAACTGACCTGGAAAGTGAAGTTCCTCATTCCCCCAAAATTGGTAGATTAAAAAAATAAACATTTATCTCATAGTTTCTGTGGGTCAAGAATCTGGGCGCGGCTAAGCTGGGTAGTTCTAGCTCAGGGTTCCTCATGAGGGTGCAGTCAAGCTGTCCGCTAAGGCTGCAGTTATCTCAACACTTAACTAGACCTGGAGGAACTGCTTCTAAGATTTTTGGCTAGCCTCAGTTTCTTCCAAGAATTGTGGCTAGCCTTAGGTTCTCCTTGGGTGCAGGTTTCCATTTCTCCTCACATCTTTGCCTTCAAGTCGCCGCAAGGTGGTGACTGACTTCCCCTAGAAACTGAAAGAGAGTGCACGCTCCTCAGGATGGAAGCTTCAGTCTTTTTAAAATCTGACCTTGGCAGTGACATACCCCATCACTTCTACTATCTTCTATTAAAATAAGTCACTAAGTCCAGCCCACACTTAAGGTTAAGGGAATTAAGTTCCACCGCTGGAAGGATGGAGTATCAAAGAATTTTGGACATATTTTGTAAACATCTCACCTGCAGAATAAAATCATTGAGGCATCCTTTTTTTTTTCTTTAATGTGTCATAACTCAAAGCTTCAAATAAAGTAGTTGTGGATGATAATTAATCTATAATATAACAACACAAAGAGGACTTTGTCAACTGTACATTGCAGGATTACTGGTTAATCACTAATACAATGTTTCCAACCTTGATAAGTATTTTTTTCATTAAATTAAATAATATACTTCTGATTCAATTTCCTTAATATTGAAAATTTTTAATTTTTGCCCATCAATCAAAACAGCACTTTGAAGAATATTTGATATCAATGTTTTTATAGGGAAATTGAAACCTATAACCAAAAACCAAAAACTGCCACACATTTTTTTTCATTTTCTGCAATTGTATTATTACATCTTTCAGATTTTGAAGTTAACTTAGAAACATAATAGTATTTCATATATTTGAATAGGAATCAATGTTTTAATATTTATTCATGTACACAAAATAATTTAAAATATTCAAAATTAAAATGATCCTTATAAATAAAAGTATAATTAAACTATATTCTCAAAAATATAGATATTTGCTGTTTGATTTAAAATTCCTATAATTCATTTTTATCCACAACTTTCAAATTGGATTGTTTCCCAAATATATCATGAATTAGGCAAAAATGTAATTTAATTTAACACATTTTTATGAGTATATTTTTATATAATAGCTTATACTAGTGTTTCTAAATGTTTTCCTTCTTTCTGGCATTTAGCCTATTGTAAAGATAAAGTTAACTATTTTACTAAACTCCCTGTAACTCTACTTTTTTCTTTCTGTATTAAAAAAGGGTATCATAATGTTGCTGTTATTTATACAGACCTGACTTCCTTTCATCCCCATATTTATTCTTCTTCGGTAATAGTTGTTTTATGCAAGATCCAGAGAGAAGATTGACAAAGGACATATAAGCAATTACCTTATGAAACTCTCAAGATAGAATATCTCAAATGCTGAGATAAATATTGGCCAGAACATTAGAGTAGGAAATCTAATGACGTAAAATATCAGGAAATCCAGGAGAAAAAGAGGGAAAATGAAGTTATATTTCAGCAGGGTTACAACACTGAGAAATGGCCTTGAACCAAGGGAAAAAGGGGAGCCCTAGTCTTCGGTTAAATTGAAAGAAAATCTTCTTGTGCTGAGTCAGTTACTCAGGTTGGGAGCTAAATTGGGAGAAACTCAGGGACTGGTTACTGGATCTTCAGTAAAAGGCCTATTCAAAGCAGTAAAATGCAAACACATTCAGTGGCTTGACCAGGTGCTAGGCTGATTCAGTGCAATGTCAACTAAGTGCTGAATTTGGGATTACTTAAATATTTATATTATATATTTAAATATAGAAGGTAAAATGCATACTATACTGACAATATGAAGTTCTAGTTTAAATATTATATATGCTACCATTTTTATATGGTACTTTCAAAGCATGCAACTATTCATATTATTTTGGTAGCATGTACAGACTTTCCTATATGCTGACCCATGGCAGAGACACTGCGGTTACCACTCCTTGCTGCAGTCCCATCACAGCAATTTGCCCTTAGCACTCAGTGTCTGTAAGCTTCTCTGCACTCTCCCATGGAATGTTAAAAAAGTTAACAGAGAAAATATTTGCGTATCACACTGCCTTTCTAGTAGGATATGGAATTGCTTTTTGTCTACACAGCTGTGTTAACAGGCAGCAACCTCTTACATATTCCTCATTGAATTCCAACTTCAGTAGTACCTTCTGCCTAGTTCACTTGGGTATGTAAGACTTTTCACCTACCCCAAGTGGTGTGCTGGATCCAGCACATACTGGTTTGCAAGAGCTGACTGTTAAATTTCCAGGAAATTTACCTATTGGTAGTTAAATTATTGGTACCTTGAAATCAGCCTTAGTGAGATATTAATGCCTATCTCTATCAGTCTCCACCTAGGCCTTTCAATCTCAGGAGGATGCTGCCCTCTAAGAAAGCCAGTCTGAGTTCTGCTATCTCAGCGGGTTTCTGCCAAAAACTTAATTTGGGGGAACTGGATCACAGGCCTCCCTTATCTTTTTTTGTGGAAAATGCTTTTGTTGTATCCGTGCTTTGCTTGAAATTACTGCATTCTCTGTCTGAACTTTTACATTTTCTCCACTGCCCATCACACATGCTTACAATTGGGATAGATTTCTTGTGTCCTTTAATTCTGGTTTGTGATTTAACCTTTTCTGAGGTATAATTTCTTTCTTCCTTTTCCCCATTTTCCTATACTTTCTATCTCTGTCTATCTGTATCACCCAAATTTCAGGTGAGAACTGAGTGCCAGAGGATGCTCCTGATAGCACTGACAGAGAAAAAAACTTTTGTACATGGGAGATGTGTGGGAATTTGACTCTTTGATGCTCCACTGTATCTTTTTTCCCCCTACCATAGCTTTAGAAGGTTCATTTTATAACCTGTGGAAACAGACAGTTGGGCTCATTCTGCATTCAGAAACCTAGTATTTACTGGATCTGAATTATATGGATCATTAATTGGGAATGTGGAAAAAAGTTTCCTTGGCACTATAACAGAACACCTATTTGAAAAGTCATAGTCCCGTCTGTCAGCATGGCTATATGATGTCACACAAATTGACTGAGTTTTGAAAAGTACCTGATTCAGCCATTTGTTCTGAATTTAGATAGAGAGGGTGATGATTACCAATTGAATTTTTAACTGACAACACTGAATCCTTACATTTATTTGCCTTTCATATATATATTTTTAGCAGAATTTAGTGTCACCTATAAGTGTATCTATTCTTTCAACATATTTTACTATTAATCTAATTTCAGAAATAGTCTGATTTATTAATATTATAAAACTACTCAAACAATACAGAGTTATAAAAATACACTAAAGACCTATTTACTTCTCCTTGATCATGAATCTACTCTTCTCCAAAAGTGTATTGTCAAAAAAAAGTGTATTGTCAACAATTTAATATATATCCTATTATCTAAATGTCTTTAATTTCATAAACTCGAGAGGTCTTCAAAAATAAGGTTTTATTTACATGTTATTTTATAATAATTTTATTTAAATATATATATTTTTTGAAATTTTCACTTCATTGTATACAATTCTTGTTTATTGGGTTCATAGTATTTTAAAATTTGGGCATATGACAATTTATTTAATCATTTTCTTTTTGATGGATTGCTTAGGTCATTTTAATTTTTAGATTACACAAAATTTGAAGATAAAAATCTTGAACATAAATATTTAGGTGTGTGCTTTTGTAAAATAAATTTCTAGAAATGGGATTACTAGATCAAAATGAATATGCATGTTAAATTTTGAGAGATATTTCCAAATTGTCCACCAAAATGTACATAGGCATTTCTTCTCCTATAAAAATTATATAAAAATATGCAAACTTTACCATTTTAAAACTATCAATCTCATTTTCTAAATAAATATTCTTACTCATTATTAGTAGAAATATGTCAGTTCATAAAGGAAAATGTAATAAGATGATGTAAAATTACCATTCATTTTCTCCTCTATGTTTCAAGAAAAAAATGCACTCTAGGGCATGGGAAGATATAATGGAAAAATCCAACATTTAGCTGACTATTGGGACCACAGGAAGGAATGTAAATAATCTGTAATACAAATGATTATAACTAAATGCCACTTGTGAGAGACATATGTAAAGAGAAAGATGTCTGATAAATATTTAACACAGGGATAAATAACACTTGAAACATAATCTATACTCTTTCAAAGAGATGGCATGCACATAGTTAAACATTTCAGAATAAAGATGATGACAGATGAGGACAGAAATCAACCTGGCAAGAATATTTTGGAAAATACAGAGTATGAGGAAACATGTCTCAGTGTGTGGAGAAATTCTTGTAATTCAGTCAATGAGGAATTCCCAAGAAATTTTCACCCTCTGCAAATAAGTCGTAAATCCCATATTGTTAAGAACCAAGGATGCAGGGAGCCTGGGTGGCTCAGTTGGTTAAGCGACTGCCTTCGGCTCAGGTCATGATCCTGGAGTCCCAGGATCGAGTCCCGCATCAGGTTCCCTGCTCGGTGGGGAATCTGCTTCTCCCTCTGACCCTCCCCCCTCTCATGCTCTCTCTCTGTATCTCATTCTCTCTCTCAAGTAAATAAATGAAATCTTTAAAAAAAAAAAAAAAGAACCAAGGATGCAAAAGTGTTTTATAAAAAAAGTTTTTTGGCTTTTATTACAATTGCAGAATGGAACCACAACATTTGAAACATTGATAGGTAATTGATTAGGAAGGCTCATGAGAGTATATATGTGAGAAGAAGGAGTTGGTCAGTTTTGTGGCGGGAAGAGTGACCTGAGGGTAGAAGAATACACAATAAGCCTAAATGACTGCCCCTGAACGTGAACAGTTATGTATGTATGTATGTATGTATGTATGTATGTATGTATGTATGTATGTATTTATTGTAGTACCCAAGAAGCACCTCTTCCAAGTGATGTTTTTGTTTTGTGGGTTGTTTTTTTTGTTATAAATCTGGCTGCTATTGATGATTTTTTTAAGGATAGAACATATCTATCAGATTCTCCCTGGTTAAGCTATCTCTTTTTCTGATTACAAGTCTGCTGCATGATCCTTTTCTTGAGAATGTCCACTATCTTACTTTTCTTCCTAGAACTTTCATGACTTTCATGACTAGTAACCCAAACTTCCCCTTTCTGTCTGCTTCCAAAAAAGTTGCCAGAAGTGTTGCAGAAATCTGTAATATTATTTTATTATTTTAGCATTTAATAATTTGTGTTTATGGTTCAACATTCTATATCTCTCTTTTCTATCTCGATCTCCAGTTATGAAGTTGGGAGGCAATATATATATACAGATATATATATTTTTAAAATAGAGATATTATATCAGCAAAAATTACCATCATTTCCATGGTGAGTTGCATTACCTCTAAGAATTGACCAGATGCTGATTTTGGTGGTTTCAGAGCTTGCACCCTATCTAAAGAAGCGAAGTTAAAAAAAAAAAAAAAAGCACCAAAGTTCCAGATGATTCATAATCATTAAGAAATGCTCAACTAGTATTGCTGTATCAGCCAGTATAGAAACAGAACCAGTAGAATCTATCTATTGATCTATCCATCTAAGTGAGAGATCATATGATCATTGGGGGACTGGCTAAGCAAATTTGAAATCCCTTAGAGCAGGCTGTCAGGAAAGGCAGACTGGAACTGTGACAGGGGCTGCTGCTACTGTCCACAGAGAGAATTTCTCCTTCTCCAGGAAACCTTAGTTCTACTCTTAAATCCTTTTAAGTGATTGCACAAGGCACTCCAAGAAAATCCAGGATGATCTCCCTTATTTAAAGTCAACTGACTGTTTTTTTTTTTTTAAAGATTTTATTTATTTATTTGACAGAGGGAGAGAGAGAGCACAAGTAGGCAGACAGGCAGGCAGTGGGAGAGGGAGAAGCAGGCTCCCCGCTGAGCACAGGGCCCGAAGTAGGGCTCAATCCCAGGACACTGGGATCATGACCTGAGCCGAAGGCAGACGCCAAACCTACTGAGCCACCCAGGTGCCCCAAAGTCAACTGACTGTTAATGCTTATCAGATCTATAAAATACCTTCACAGCAACACTTAGATTAGTGTTTGTTTGAAAAACTTGGGACTATAGACTAGCCAAATGAACATAAACGTGATCATCAGAGTTGCCAAGTCTGCCTTTTTAAGAAAGACTGAAAATCTTGACTTTTAAAAATGCCAGATTATGTGATTTTTAAATATTGTTTCAAATTCAGACACAGGATTTTCCATCCAAATAAGCAGACCAACTATCTTAATTTGTCCAGGACTGTAAGGTTTCCTGGGACATGGGTCTTACAGTACTAAAATCAGGGCATGTACTGAGTGGAGCACTGGGTGTTATATGCAAACAATGAATCATGGAACACTACATCAAAAACTAATGATGTAATGTATGGTGATTAACATAACATAATAAGAAAAAAAATAAATAAAAAAATATAAAATCAATATAGTCCTAGGCAAACTAAGATGGTTGGTTACCCTACATCCAAAGAAACCATATATTATGTAATTTCAGCTTGTGTCTTTGAATTTAAGGCCATCCTGAATTCCCAGAAGGTAGAGAGGGGCCAGTGGAACTAAATAGGCTTGAGCAGAGATTATCAGTCTATTATGTGTTCCAGTCCATCTTCGGGACACAGTGTATTTGCATCTGTGGCATTCAAACTGCAATAATGATTCTCTCAATCAAGGTGAGCAGAGGATGAGTATTTAGGGAGTGAAAGATTCCCTAGTGGAATGTTTATCAGAAATTTCACGGAGGTGCAGCTGGGAGAAAATACTCAATTGATTCTAACATGTGTTTCTATTTCAGTGGGAGAGACAACTGAAGTAGTATGCTTCTAGAATACATGACTTTTCTGTCTCAGAAAATCATTTTAAGGCCATCATTAAAGAAATTTAACTATAGCATGAGAACTAAATGATGAAGGTAGAGTTCTACATGTAAAAACTCAAAGAAGTGGAGATGACAGGGCATATGATCTAATTGGATAATACATTTCTTTGACAATGTTTGTCTCTACTGAATACAACAAAAATTTTCTTGGTTGGTTATCAAAACATCTGATAACAGAGTATCAACTTTAGTTTAATAAAATAAATTTTAGAGAATTCCAAAGAGATATTCCAAATGCAGGATCCCTTGATGAGCTGAGTACATTCAACCTGAGGTTGACTTCTACCTAATAAAGGTTGAGGCATTTAAGCTGAACACATTCTTCAATAGAAAGCTGCCTTATTTCTGGATAGATATACTATGAGGTACGTGGTCATAGCAGAATCATTCAAAATTCTATAGATTCATTTTCTTTTACTTTAAAGTAGTCTTAGTAACCCTAAATTGGCAGTTATGTTTTGATGACTAGATAGTATAACTTAATGGTGAAATTGTGTCTATTTTTTCTCTTTAGAATGGAAATCTGTGCTTCATTTCAACATACTTTCTGTGTGCCCTTGTCTTATGTATTATCTAATCAATCTCAGAACCAGCATCCTAAGAAATATATAGAACTTTAATTGATTCAGTTATTAATAAGTATCATTGTCTGGTTCTGTGAAATGTCCACAGTTTTTACTCATTTACAGAAGAGTGGTTTCCTGTGTTTTGGAAAAAGCTCTTATTTTCAAGACTTATTAGGAAAATAAAATGTTCTGTAAGACAATATAGCCCCAAATGTACTACTGTGTAACTACTTAACAAATCTCAAATTAATAGATGCTATGTTTAGGACTACCTGAATTTTTTGTGGTTTTAGCAAAAGAAACAACCATCTAAAATCACAAGGTAAAATCCATTTCAAAGACACAAAAATAAAACAGAGAAGAAAAGGAGGCCATATAACAAGCTCCTAGTAGTGGAAATGACTGGTTGGGAAATTGAAAGTGAATTTTGCCCCAGTGTTTTATATTACTTTGCATATGAATGATTACATATTTTTGGATTTATAGTTAACTGTGGATTAATGATTGAATTGATGATAATTTTAACTTCTAAAGGTATTTCTTTAGACAGATCTATTCACTGTAGCTACTTAAAACCAACAAGAAATTCAGTATTTTCTCTGATGTAAGTTTTATATAATATAATGAGCTCATCTTATAATCCCTGCCAAAACATTATTCAGTATCACAGTAGACTCTCAAGGGTTATTAGTACTGTAGCATTAAGCCTTCTATAAAACTTTTTTTTAAAGAATTCTTTTAATTTAGTGTTAGAATCAAGACATATGGGATACATTTATTTTTTATTTTTTTATTTTATTTTTTTTTAATTATTTATTTATTTATTTGACAGAGAGAGAGAGATAGCGAGAGCAGGAACACAAGCAGGGGGAGTGGGAGAGGGAGAAGCAGGCTTCCTGCCGAGCAAGGAGCCCGATGTGGGACTCGATTCCAGAACCCTGGGATCATGACCTGAGCCGAAGGCAGACGCTTAACGACTGAGCCACCCAGGCGCCCAAGACATATGGGATACATTTAGATCTAGTTTGCTTTTAGTAAATCTTGCTTAACTTTGACAATTATTGAAGTCATTCCATCATTCTTATAATTAAAATCTGTTTATTGTTCCCAGTTGTAAATGATTGATATAAATAATTGTTTTTATCTCATAATAAGAGTTTAATATCATCATAACCTAAAGAATCTGAATTTCAGAGTTATATTTTATTGTTAAAATACTTCCCAGCAAATTAAAATATTTAGATGAATATATCATTAGTGACATTGGAAGTCAAATCACACATAGAAGATTGTGTATTAAAAAGCAGATTCAGGGCACCTGGATGGCTCGGTCAGTTAAGTGGCTGCGTTCCACTCACGTCCTGATCCCAGGGTCCTGGATTTGGCCTTGAGTTGGGCTCCCTGCTTAGCAGGGAGCCTGCTTCTTCCTCTCCCCAACCCCTGCTCTTGCTCTCTCTTACTATCTCTCTTTCTCAAATAAATAAATAAAATCTTAAAAAAAGTAGATTCATTAAAATACAGATTAATTAGATTATTAATTAGTACTAAAGATTTAACTTTAATGAAGTCATAATATATACTTCATAATGCAGATGTGAAGAGACATAAGATACATTATCTGATCTCAGTGCTTTTTAAATTAGATTGGGGAAGAAGGGAAAATTTAAAAATAATTAACATAATTATATATTCCAAGATCTTCCCATAGTTCTTAAAGATCCAGAAGAAGAGAAAGCACTGTGTATTGTGGTAGAGAAAAGGTGCTTCATGAAAAAGCAAGAAAAATGAATTTGTTCAAGAATGGGTGTGGGTAAGGTAATAAAGGGACACCTAAAACAGGGAGTGGTAAGAGCAGAAGTTAAAGATGTGAAACCCTGATATGTTTTGAGGTGACAGTAGATGTGGTTTCCTTCTGAAATTTGATTTAATTAGAGGGGTTTTGGAACCTGAGAAAACAGAAAAAGTTTAAGCTTAACTTTATAGACATTAGGAAGCCAGTAGTTGATCAGAAAAATAGTACAATCTAAATATTTTTTAATGCATTGTATTCTTTAAAGAATTTTAACTATGGGGAGAATTGGATAAGATAGACTTGTAAGTAGAGAGACCAATTAAGTGTAGATATTGATTTAGTAGTACCCTTAGTGCAGATACAAGAAAAATTTGAAATATAGATTGAAAAGTTAAACAGTTCTATTAGCATTATTATTAATATTTATAAACGGAGAAATGAAGTGAATTACACTATGCACTAAAAGTGGTACTATGATTTTTAATATACTGAAGTATTTTCAACTATTTAATGTTAAATACATATTTTAAAAGATAATTTGGAAAATATTCTGTTTAAAACCTTATGCATATGTAACAGCAACCTAAATCAGAGCCAAAAATAACTTTTATAAATATATTTTTCTCAAGTAAAAAATTCTTGTCTTCGAAGGAAATCCAGATGAAATAGATGCTGAAATTATGTCAAAATATGCCTTTTAATTTATCTTTTCAAGCCACTGGCCAATTAATAATAAAAATGCTGGAAAAGAAATTACATAGGTTATTTTATATTTAATCTGTTAGAAGGAGATAAATCACTAGCCCAAGTAAGAGTAGATTTCTAATGAAGTAGTTTATGTTTACTTTATTTGGTTAACAGAGACAGTCAAGTCTATACAGTTAATACTTACTGACTGTAAGGAGCCTTTCCTTTAGATAATTATACCAATGCTTTAAATATGTTCAGTTTTTCTTTATGTGCAAACTTTGTTTTATAATAATGCCATCTAATAATTTATTAATGAAAAGGATTATATAATAATTACCTTTTGTTTACATAAGCACCCAAGTGGGTTTGGTTTTTAAAAGATAAATTGCATCTTTAAATATATTTTTTATATGTATGATTGAGAAGACAACAAAAAATATGATAAAAAAGATCTGAATGAAACATCTTAAACATTGTAATTTCCCACTGTTCCATTCTTTGAAAGTTTACATTATTTCCTAACTGGTAAATCCTTTTATTTTTCTAGGATACTGTGCACACTTTAGAAAAATATGCTATATTAAATACAGTCATTCTGAGATAATCCTTAAGAAAGAGATTTAGTTTAAAATTAGGGGTTTAATGACTATTTTTTTTTAACGCTTAAAAATGCTGAATAATCTCTTCTAGGTCTTTATGTTAGGCTTTATATATTTAAGCTTTTTGAATTTTTAGTGTTACTTGGAAATTTTTTGCCTCTGATATTTTAAGTTGTGTGCTACGTTAAGTTGTTCTATGGGTACTTAACAATGAGATGACAAGAAAAATGATTCTATTTAATTTTTCATGAGGAAAATAATTTACACTGTTCAAAGTAACAGCCATTTATCCTAAATAGTATCTGGGTGTTACATTGATTATATAAATATGTAAATTGAAGTTTCAAAAACAGATTTTTTTATATTTAATTATAATCTATATATCAAAGAAAGTGTGTATATAAATATTGAATATTTTGACACATTCTATTTACTAAACAGAATGCCAAAGTCAAGATTATAATTTATACTTCTTATAAATGATTGAGGATAAATGCCTACATTCTTATTTTTTTAAGACTACTTTTTTAGAGCAGTTTTAGTTTCACAGAAAACTTAAGAGGAGGTACAGACATTTTTCATATACCTGGAACCTCCACACATGTAGTCTCTCCCATCATCAACACCTACCCCACCAGAATGATATATTAGTTACAGTTAATAATTGTATATTGACACATCATAATCATCCAAAGTCCATAGTTTGTTAGGATTCTCATAGTTTATGTATATTCTTTGGGTTTGGACAAATGTATAATGACATGTATTCATCACTATAATATCATACAGAGTATTTTCACTGCCCTAAAATCCTCTGTGCTTTTTCTATTTATCCCTCCCCCACCCCTGTCCCAACTGGCAACTATTGACTTTTTTACTGTCTCCATAGTTTGTCCTTTCCCAGAACATCATATAGTTGGAATCATGAAGTATGCAGCCTTTCCAGATTGGTGTCTTTCACTTAGTGATATGTATTTAAATTTCCCCCATGTCTTTCATGGCTTGAAAGCTCATTTATTTTTAGTGCTAAGTAATATTCCACTGCCTGGATGTACCACTGTTTATTCGTTCACCTACTGAAGGACATTTCATCGCTTTCAAATTTTGCAATGATGAATAAAGCTGCCATAAACATTTATGTACATATATTTGTATGGACATATAGTTTCAACTCCTTTGGATAAACATCAAAACTAGGAAGTTGATATTGTTACAATATTATTAACTAAACTAAAAAGTGCATAAATCTCAAGTGTGCTCTGTGAATTTTCACAAACTGCACTGTGTAATTCCATGCATATAAAGTTAAAAATGGGTACAGTGAATCTATGTGGATGGAAGTCAAGACCCATTGTGGTTACCCTGGGAGGAGGAGAGGTGACTAGAGAGGGCATGTAGGTGTGCTTCCAGGGTGCTGGGCATGTTCTAAATAACTTATTTTTTTTTAACAGTTCTTACAAGGTAGGTCTATGGGAAACAAATTCCCTCAATTTTTATTTGTCTGAAAATGTATTTCTCCTTTATTTTTCAAAGATAATTTCACAGGCTACAGAAT
Organism: Mirounga angustirostris; assembly: GCF_029215605.1. Taxonomy (NCBI): domain Eukaryota; kingdom Metazoa; phylum Chordata; class Mammalia; order Carnivora; family Phocidae; genus Mirounga; species Mirounga angustirostris. The sequence continues at coordinate 81,106,042 of NW_026991720.1, read as the reverse complement.
TCTAGATTTCTCCCCCACCCTGTCAAAACTTTAAATATTTCACTCCACTCTTCTTGCCTCCATGATTTCTCAGGAGAAGTCAGATGTAATTATTATCTTATCTTTTTTGTTTTTTCCCCTGTAGATGAGGTTCTTTTTTCCTCTAGCTTCTTTCAGGACTTTTTTTTTTTTTTTTTTTTTAATCATTGATATGCCTAGGTGTTATGCCTAGGTGTTTTTTGGCATTTATCCTGCTTGGTGTTCTCTGAGCTTCCTAGGTCTGTTTTGTGTCTGACATTAATTTGAGGAAATTTTCTTACTGCTTCAAATTCTGTTCCTTTCTCTCTTTCTTCCCCTTCTGGTATTCCCATTACACATATGTTGTACTTTTTGTAGTTTTACCACAGTCCTTGGATATTCTGTTCTGTTTTTCCCAGTGTTTGATCTTTTGCTTTCCAGTTTTGGAGGTTTCTATTAATATATACTCAAGCTCAGCAATTCTCTCCTCAGCCATTTCATGTTTACTAATAAACCCAAAGGCATTCTTCATTTCTGTTACAGTGTTTTTGATCTCTCCCGTTTCTTTTTGTTTTTTTTTTCCTTAGGATTACCATCTCTTTCTTACATTGCCCATCTCTTTCTGTATGCTTTTTACTTTGCCCATCAGAGCCCTTAGCATATTAATCATAATTGTTTTAAGTTCCTGGTCTGATATTTCTAAAATCCCTATCATGTCTGGTGCTGATACTTGCTCTTTCTTTTCAGATTGTGTCTTTTGCCTTTTAGCATACGTTTAAATTTTATTCTTGATAGTCAAACATGATGTACCTAGTAGAAAAACTACTATAAATAGGGCTTTACTGATGTGGTGGTAAAGTGTAGGGAGAGGAGAAATGTTCTATAGTCCTATGATTAAGTCTCAGTCTTTTAGGGCACCTATGTCTCTAGACTATGAACTGTACAAGTATTTCTCTTTTTCGCCTCCGCCCTTAACTGGGACAGAATAGGTAGGGTTGGCTGGAGTTGGGTATTTCCCTTTTTCCATGTAGAAGCCTAGCGCTGACTGGAGTTGGGCATTTTTCCTACTCCAAGTCAGTTAGGTGCTGACAATATCACAGCAGGTTAGCCTCTGGCTAAGTAGTTTCTCCTAAGGGCAGGCCTTAAGAACAGAGTGTTCTGTGGACTCTGAGAAATAAACTAAGGGTTCTAGAGGGGAGGGGGAGGGGGGATGGGTTAGCCTGGTGCTGGGTATTAAAGAGGGCACGTACTGCATGGAGCACTGGGTGTTATGCACAAACAATGAATCATGGAACACTACATCAAAAACTAATGATGTAATGTATGGTGATTAACATAACATAATAAAAAAAGAAGAAGAAAACAGGCACCTTCAAAAAAAAAAAAAAAAAAGAACAGAGTGTTCTGGCATATTTCAAAAACAGTTTCTTTTCCCTCCTCCTGCTGGAAGCACAGGGAGATTGTTTTCTGGATATTTACTTTTAGAATCTGGTCAAGTTCCTGGTGGTAAATCCCACAAAAGTGTGAGGGCTCCCATATGACTGTGAACCCTGGAATCTTTAACTCTCAGACTTATGTACACTGAGGTTCCCACGATTTTTCCTACCCCTGCCTGGTTGTCAGGGCAGTTTCCACTCATGAATCTCTGCTCAAGTAAGCCATGATGCCATGTATTTACCTGTCTGTCTCTCCAGTCTTGCAGCAGCAGTTTGTCCTGTGTCCTCACTTCTCTTAAGAAAAGCTGTTGATTTTTCAGTCTGTTCAGTTTTTTATTTGTTAGGATGGAGTGATGACTTCCAAACTCCTTACGTGCAGAACCAGAAAGCAAAGTTCACTTAGAGGCTTTTACCAACCCTTGTTTGTGTTCTTCATATATAGTCAGCACTCACTATGGAAAATTCATTAAAATACAAAATTATAATAATTTTTTGATTTAGCTGTTAAATACATTTGCAAATGGGAATGGAGTAGCATTCTACATTATTTAAGCTCAAATATCCTTGGAGATAATTCAGACAAAATACAGTCTCTGATTATGTAATTTCTGAGCATATATATCCTCCCCCTTAACTGTTTTTGGTATAGAAAGGTTATGTATAAGAGCAAAATAATGTAGTAAACAAGTAACAGAAAGACTAAAGGCAGCAAGTAATAGAGGTGTTATTTCCGAGTTCAGATTTTAGAACCTGAATTGTGTTCCATATCCATTTTATCTCTTTATTTTTATACTCAGTTATCAAAAAAAATTTTGTCAAGACTAATAGAGACATACAAAAATATGCTACTTACATTGGTCACAAACTCTAAATGAATAAAAACTGCTTTATCAAGTCTGTAGGTGGAGCCAACATCATAGATCACTCTAAATGTGTGTGTGTGTATGTATGTATATACATTAATAAATATATTTAAATAATATATAAGTAAATATATTTAAATATATATATATTCTAAGTAAAATTAAATTAAATTAACCACATCAATCTTAGTTCAGCAAAGGTAAAAGGAGAGGCACTGGAGTAGAATGTGATGTTTTTCTTTTATGACCTATAAATTATTCAATATCTGTACCTAATTTTATTGTTATTTATGTTTCTACAAAATGCTTATTTTGAAATCACTTTCTGCTAGTTTTTATAAAAAATGTACCAGTGTATGAATTAAATATAAAACACATATTAATAGGATGAGATGAGTTACGAATAATTTTCACAGCCTGATAGTTTTTATTTTCCTGGAACATATTTCTTTTATTTGAAGAAGTCAGTTCAAAGTACTCTTTGGAATTACAATATTAAACTGACTTCAGGCCATTTCATATGCAACTTTTTGGGGGCCATATTTTGTTTTTAAGTTTAAGACAGGAAATATTGCACCACCTTTGTAGCCTGATGAGAACAAAGTATGAAGAAAAACTGAGATTTCAGGAGAAAAGAGTCACCTGCAAGACTGGTATCTTTAGGTAGTCAGCAAAGGAGTATGATCTAATTGGAGAGGTTGCCCTTAGATGGGTTTTCAAAATCATCAGTGCAGTAGGAAGGTGGTGGAAATTATATATCAATTGTCTTCTGATTGCTTCTGAGACTAACTCATGGGCTGAGTGCAAGAGAAGGGTTAACAAATGTTTGAGGATAAAGGAAAGGCTGTGAAATTAAATTAGAAGCAGAGAATGAATTGACTAATGAAATTCAGTTAAACTGCTTATAGCAGTAAGAGCTAAATTATTGTTAGGTAGTCATGACTTTAATCAGCATGATGATATGAGAGAGTTCAGGAAGGAAGTTGAGGAGGTATATGAGAATTTTATTAGAAAAATGGGTCATGGAATCTAAGCCACATCTGGAGGACTTAAGAATAAAACAGGGGTGAGAAACAGTGAAAACTGTCCTAGAACAGTCAAAGACAATCTTTAGGAAAACCCATTTTATGACCATGAAAGTAAATACCTGAAGAAGTAATGGGGATGGCATTGGCAGGGAGTAGATCAGGAAATGGTGATACAAAAAAATTGGAAGCATGATTTCCATGTATTTTGAAATCATCAAGAACATTTACAGGACCAATTAAGAGAGAGGAAATAATTGTTATAAAGCTGTGAGAGTTGATGAGGGCTTTGCAAGAGAATGAAGGGCTGAGGATCCCTGCTTCAGTTACCCTCTGATGGTAGACTGGAGATTTATGGAACGCATGTGGCATGGAGCGTATGAGCATCTTGACAGAACCACTCAAATTATAATGAATTTTTAATATAAGTGTGCATATTATAGGTTATAGATTGATCTATATTCTATTTTTTCTCTTTATTTCCCAAAAAGTTCTTACTAAAAATTACTTATTAAATCAGATTTGTAATTCTTTACATATTTCTATTCAGGGAAAAAGTTTTAAACATGTTCAAACCAAGCAAAAAGAAAGATCAATATCAATTTTCTATTGATTATATAATTCACACCAAACTGCAGGAATCCATGTACAAATGAACCTCTCAATAGTCAAACAGCATAGGGTTACTATGAAGCTGTTCTGGCAGGTTAGCCTTAGTTTGGTTACAGGGAATACAAACCATTTAGTGACTGTCTAGAAAAGTGATTTCATTGTATGGATATAAAGAATATAATGAAACAGAATTACTAAAAGCATAACTGACTCTAATGGAAATTGTGATACTGTAGGGCAGTTTTTTTTCTCATTCAATTGATCTCTCCTAGGTGTCATTCATGTTCTTTCTGATCTCAAACTGTTCCTTCATCCTTCATGCCTATTTTCCATTTTTTGTTCTTAGTTGTTTTGTTTTGTTTTGTTTTTTTCAGACCAGTCCATTATTGCTGCAGGAAAGTAGTTCTCACTGTATTTCTCCTCACAGTAAATTCTTCACAGCCAAATAACACTTTTTTTGTCCCATATTCAAACACTTAGTTTATAAAATCTGTTTGGATAGCTCAGTGTTAGTCAAGTGTTTGTCATAAACCAACCATCTGGATCCAGAAGGAATGGGGGTTTCTGATGAAAGGAAGAGTTAATGCAAAAGTTGTACAGTCTTACTGATTCCAGACTGTGCCTGGGTCAAATTCAACAAGAAGGGGTCATGTATTGGGAGGGGATATTGACCTCATAGTAAAGAAAGAACTGTAAGATAGTATCAATAAATCAACTGAGTGTATTACCATTTTGGAGAAATAAATTCATGATGCATGCCAGTGATAATATACTAATATATATTTTGTTAATCATTTATTTTAAAATCCGTTAATAAACATAAAGTAGCATGTATTTGTGAACAATACTGACTTTGAGTGGGAAAATATGTTTCTTGCTCTAATTTAATTATACTACACTAAATTATCTGAATATCCCAACTAAAGTTTCTAGAGCCTATCTTTGAGGAAAGATAATTGGATCCTTCATAATTAGAAAAAGAAAATACATGATCTATGATTACTTATAATATCTTAAGCTTTTATACTACTGTATAACACTGGATATTTTGTGATTTTAAGTATTTCAGATTATTTTGGAACCCAACCATGGGGAATTTAGGGTATGATGTAAAATACCCAGTCAGTTGGAAGTGCTGAGACTAAGGGCATTAAGGGTTAGTCTGTAAGTCCATCAATGTTATTCAAAGGCATAAACATCAAGAGCTAAAAAGGAATGATTTAATTGAGCACAAAGAACAAAATAAGAGATTTAATTAATCCCATTTTTCTTCTGTATAGCACTGGTCACAGTAGACGCAACCCGAATACACATTTGTAGTGTTTCCAATGGAAAAAAAAAATTTTTTTTTTACTCATGTTTTTCTTCCTCTATTCCTGGGAAAGATCAAATTACAAATAAAAAGTAAATGTGAGAGAAAGCATTACGGAGTTCTTAAGTACATTAAATTCTGAGGTTTGTTTGTTTGTTTAAAGATGTATGTACTTATTTGACAGAGGAGAGAGAATAATGAGTGGGAGGGGCAGAGAGAGAGGGAGAAAGAATCTCAAGCAGATTCCATGCTGAGCATGGAGCCCGATGAGGGACTCCATTCCACGACCCTGAGCTGAAACCAAGAGTCGGTAGCCCAACTGACACTACCACCCAGGCACCCCTGTTTGTTTTTAAGAAAGGAAATCAGGTAATATAGCAACAGGTAAAGACTAGAGTTCATAGATGATAAGTTCTACAATTATATGAAGTAATAGAGTTTAAAGTAATTAAATAGGAGATGAGAAAAATCAGAAAATAGACTTTGAATTTTGATTATAATTATATAAACAAGAAAGATTGATTAAAAAGTCTGATTTAAATCCATTACTTATGAGATTCAATTCGATTACCCTTCTTAGGCCTCAAACCTGCAATGTGGGAAGTTATTACCATAAAGCAAAGCAGTTGCTCTTTGGATAAATAATGAAGTAATCTTAGCAGTGAATTAAAAAAGAAAAAGGGACGCCTGGGTGGCTCAGTCAGTTAAGCGTCTGCCTTTGGCTCAGGTCATGATCCCAGGATTCTGGGATCGAGTCCCGCATCGGGCTCCCTGCTCCGCGGGGAGCCTGCTTCTCCCTCTGCCTCTGCCTCTGCCTTTCTCTCTCTCTCTCTCTCTCTCTCTCATGAATAAATAAATAAAATCTTTAAAATAAATAAATAAATAAATAAAAACGAAAAAAACAGGATTATTTAGTCATATAACATAAATTAAAATACTGGTATAAATTACGGCAGTGTTTATACAACAAAACGGAGAACATATATAACATTTTGATATGTTATGGCTCATGTGAATCCTTGGTTCCACCATGTTTTTACAGATGAGAAGCTAGAAGGAATACTCCCATAGCACGTCCTATTTTATCTGCCATCCTCAATCATTACTGATTTTAGTTTGCCCTGGCTTTCGAGTCTGAACATATAGAATTTTTTTTTATATTACCTTGAATTTATCTTACTCTGCTTTCTTCTTTGTAGTATTTCATCAAAAGTTCCATACAACTTCTGATGTTTTTATTTTTTCTTTCTGACTGAATAGTTGGGTATCAAAGTTTCACATGAACCATGTGATACAAATTGTTGTGTGAAGACTTTAATTACTCTAACCGTATCTTATTTATCAAAGTCCTGACAATTCCCAGTGTTACTCCAAATTTAGCATAACTTTCTATTAGTTTTAAGGAAATGAAAGTTGACTACATGGTGGTGCTTCTGTCTCTAAGGAATAACATTCTAAGATCAGAAAAATCGTATCAGTGTAATGTGACATAATTTCTTATTTGCTTTTGTGTTCTTACCTTGAATTGTCAGTGTTTTCCTTTGTTAAATTCAGGGTGATAGGATGCAATGTTCACAGAGGCCTCAGGCAGCCTCTCAAGATCTGTGATATGAAGACATATGTCACTAGAATGTGATCTAAAGTAATCACTCCAGGGAATGTTCATGTGCCCCTGGGTAACTGAAGAAGCTCCCTTTAATAGTTAAAAGTCTTTGATATTCTTCATTCTGCTATGGGGTTTGCTTTAGATAAATTGGGAGTGAGTGAAAGTTATATATATATCCCAAATTATTAAATAATAACAGGTTTATAAAGGTTTACAGTGAAATTATTTGGGGGAAAATCTTCTTAGTACTTAACAACTTGTGTGATATTTATGTCTTATATATAAGTGAATACATGTATATCATATGTGTATAATATTTATAAGTCCAAATATCATGTTCTCTCATAACATAGCTATGCAATTTTAACTAATAGAGACCTTGGAGATGAAATACTCCGCTTTGTTTATTTATCCAGATGAGAGAATTCAGGGTAACAGAGGGTAACTATATCTATGTAAGCTAACTGAAACTATAACCCAGTCTTTCTTGCTTCACAGTTCAATGCCCCTTCCACTCAGTTTCACAGAACCAGCTAACAGAACAGTATTAACCAGACTGGTGGAAAATTCCGTGTGGAAGGTGTTAAATGGAAGAATATTACATCACCAAACATGAATGAAAAGCATACACATTTTTTCTGACAAGCATACTCATTTGAACTCACTTTGCTCTATGAACTCTTTGTATTTTAAATTTCTATATTTAATTTTTTGTACACTTATTATTAATAATGACCAAATCATCTGCTCTTCATTTCCATGACTGATTCCCACTTAATCAAAATAGATCTTAAGAAGAGTCATGAAGGGAGTTTGTAGATACTTTTATTTTAGAATAGCAGTGGCATTATTAAGTGTTAATCTAAATTTAGTTAAAAATACATTTGAAAAACTTAGTAACCAACCTATAGGATGTGAATAATGCTTGTTTGACTTGTTTGTTTCTTCTTTTTTGTTGTTGTTGTTTGTTTGTTTCTTAACATCTATTGGAAAACGTTTTTTTTTCTTTTTTTCATTTTTCCCATATTCAGTAGTGCCTTTAAAAGAAAAAAAAAAAGAGATGAGGAGTGTAAAACTTACATAGCTGAGATTTTAGAAGACAAAAGGATTTCAAACATAACTTATTCCAACTGGAAAAATGAATCTGAGATTAAGTGGCTGCTCAGGTACATAAAACTGGGCTAGAACCTGGAACCTATTTTCAACTTTTGCTCCAGTACTCTTTCTAAGCATTTGCATTATTTCTAGGTAATTTATAAAGAATATTAGTATTCTGTCTTTCACACCCCCATTCACACAAACACATATACACAAATATCTACAGCAACAGCTGTGATATTTTCTTCCAGAATTCTGTTTAGAAATAATTTACACAGATGCCAATTTTATATTTATAGTCATGTAGTTTAATTCCTAGAATAGAAATATGAATACATTCTTTAGATGACTGCCAAATTTGTGTATGTGCAGTTTGTGTGTATGATTTGTAATATGCTATTTTTATGTTACATTAAAGAACATATAGTTGAGATATTTACTTTGTAAAATATCAGAGGTCCCTTGATACCTTTTTACTGTTGTCTACTTTCAAAATTGGTTAGTCATTTAAAGGGGGATTAACCCACAGTTCTCTACAGTATGCACATTTTCTATTTAAGTAAATTTATTTAAAATGTTAACAGTCTGAAAAAAACCCACCAAATTTAATTAAATAATTATATTTCAATCCTTAGTGCTATCCAACATTATTTGGTGGTAAAACAGTTCTAGAAAGATATACTTAATAATTTGTTTTTTTCTTTTGTCTGTATATGTAGTATGTGTATGTGTATGTGCTCTCCAACAACAAACAATTAAAGGCAAACCTCAGTAAAGATATTTATTTAGTTAAAAAGGTAGCACATTTGTAAAATGTTGGAAAATATATCAGAGTTCTTAATTTTTCTTATAATTCCTACAATTACAATTTGTGGAGACAGGCCAGAATCTCATGTGGAGGGAGTATTCCATTTGACTACAAAGCATCAAAAAGACACAATTAATCATAGTCAGATATACAGTCTGACTCATGCATTCTAAGCTGATCTCAGCCTATTTTAGCACAACAAACTCCTATTTCTTTTTCTTTAGAATAATATTTTATAATAACAAATTGAAACTATAAACAGTGAGATAAAAGACTTTTGACATCATCTTCTGCCTATTGCCTTAGGGATATATTTTAATTAAAACCCTCCTATGCATATAAGATTTGACTAATTTTGTTGCAAATGTTGTGAAATTACTGTGTATTACTGGAATATTATGTTTTTGTCTTTTTTGCTTTTTGGGTTTTTTTGCTTTAGACATTTAAAATTTATTACATGGGTAGGCTGCTGGAAAATGGACCAAACCATATTTATTCTATAATAAATATGAATGGTTAGGGTATTGATATATGCTTAGTGCACTATGCTTTTTATTTATTTTTTTATTATGTTATGTTACCATACATTACATCATTAGTTTTTGATGTAGTGTTCCATGATTCATTGTTTGCATATAACAGCCAGTGCTCCATGCCTGGTGATGGGTATTAAAGAGGGCATGTACTGCATGGTTTTTTTGCTTTTTATGAGCTGTGTGTGCCCCTCCCTAAATGTCACATCCCTGAGGATTCTAAAGATAGATTGAAAGTTAGCACAGATATTAACCTTTATTTGTACCTTGGTTATCATGGTCATTCTAGTAGTTATGGAGGAGAAAGGGTATAACATTGTCTGTAAGACACCTGAGAGACTCATAAATTTGTATGGTATCATAGAAGAAGAACTCACATTGGTTCAGGTCTTCATGTCTGCCACAAATACATACACACACATACACACACTTCTAGAGGACTGTGATTTTTTTTTAAGATTAATTTATTTATCTTAGAGAGAGTGAGAGAGAACATGAATGGGAGGCGTAGAGAGAATCTCAAGCAGACTCTGTGCTAAGTGCAGAGCCCTACATGGGGCTCGAACTCATGACCCTGAGATCACAACCTTGAGATCATGACCTGAGCTGAAACCAAAAGTCAGACATTTAACTGACTGTGCCATCCAGGTGCCCCTAAAAGATTGTGATTTGTATAATCATGTAGAAACAAACTATATTATAAATCAAATTAATTGTAGTAAAGAAAAATGCTTGGTATGGAGTTGAGTCTTATATTATCAAATAAGTAAAGTTTTCCATATTCAATAACCAATCTTTAATTTTATTTCTCAGAAAGAAGGATATATACTGTTGTACAAAGATCTCACCCATTCAAGCTAGACAGGCCTGTAACCTAATCTTGACTCAGCTCAACAAAAGAGTTGTATAAGATTGGGTAAGATTTTTCACTTCTTGGAGACTCAGTTTTTCCTTTGCTGACAGGATTGTTGTTATTGTAAAATAAAACAATGCACGTAAAAGTGTGGCACAGTAATGGCATATAATTAAATGGCAGTTAATAAATGACAAGCTATTCTCTTGAGAGCAAAATTTTTTGCTATCATAATGGTATTTTTGTTTAGGATGCTTTTTATTAGTATGACATCTAGACACTGTAAGCAGTTTGAGGACAGGGCCATATCAGTGCAAGTTGAATGGAATTGAATGAATTTTAATAAGCTTCTGCATAATATTTGTTAGCTTTTGTGAGATTCTACCATTTGAAGGGTAGTGAATTTCTTTTTTCATTTACAGGGCAGTGAAATTCATGTTTGATATGATAATAATTATTTAGATTTAATGTAAAAAGACAATGAAACTGGGTTTGTGACTGAAGTCCCACAGTGAAAAAACTTCAGTGAGAAAAGAGGAATAAATAAATGATGGGGGGGGGCGGAGCAAGATGGTGGAGGAGTAGGAGACCTGGATTTCGTCTCCTCTCAGGAATTCAGCTGGATAGGGATCAAACCATTCAGAACACCTACAAACTCAACAGGAGATCGAAGAAAAGAAGAGCAACAATTCTCTCATCAGAAAAGCGACCACATTCTGGAAGGTCTTTTCTGATTTGTTTAGAGTATATTTTCTGGGGACGTGGTTACTCTGCTAGCATTTTGTTCTCTCATTAATCTATTCTCCTCTGCACAAAATGACAAGACGGAAAAAATCACCTCAACAAAAAGAACAAGAGGTAGTACCGACTGCCAGGAACCTACTCAATACGGACATTAGTACGATGTCAGATCTAGAGTTCAGAATCATCACTTTAAAGATACTAGCTGGCTTGAAAAAAATATGGAAGTTATTAGAGAAACCCTTTCTGGAGAAGTAAAAGAACTAAAATCCAACCAAGTAGAAATCAAAAAGGCTATTAATGAGGTGCAATAAAAAATGGGGGCGCTAACTGCTAGAATAAATGAGGCAGAAGAGAAAATCAGTAATATAGAAGATGATAGAAAATAAAGAAGCTGAGAAAAAGAGAGATAAACAACTACTGGATCACGAGGGCAGAATTCGAGAGATAAGCGATACCATAAGACGAAACAACATTAGAATAATTGGGATCCCAGAAGAAGAAGAAAGAGAGAGAGGGCCAGAAGGTATAATGGAGCAAATTATAGCAGAGAACTTCCCTAATTTGGGGAAGGAAACAGGCATGAAAATCCAGGAAGCACAGAGAACCCCTCTCAAAATCAATAAAAATAGGTCAACACCCCGACATCTAATAGTAAAACTTACGAGTCTCATAGACAAAGAGAAAATCCTGAAAGCAGCTCGGGAGAAGAGATCTGTAACCTACAAGGGTAGAAACATTAGATTGGCAACAGACCTATCCACAGAGACCTGGCAGGCCAGAAAGGACTGGCAGGATATATTCAGAGCACTAAATGAGAAAAATATGCAGCCAAGAATACTCTATCCAGCTAGGCTGTCATTGAAAATTGAAGGAGAGATAAAAAGCTTCCAGGACAAACAAAAACTAAAGGAATTTGCAAACACAAAACCAGCCCTACAAGAAATCTTGAAAGGGGTCCTCTAAGCAAAGAGAGAGCCTAAAAGCAACATAGACCAGAAAGGAACACAGACAATATACGGTAACAGTCACCTTACAGGCAATACAATGGCACTAAATTCCTATCTTTCAATAGTTACCCTGAATGTAAATGGGCTCAATGCCCCAATCAAAAGACACAGGCTATCAGACTGGATTAAAAAACAAGACCCATCGATATGCTGTCTGCAAGAGACTCATTTTAGAACCAAAGACACCCCCAGATTGAAAGTGAGGGGGTGGAAAACCATTTACCATGCTAATGGACACCAAAAGAAAGCTGGGGTGGCAATCCTTATCAGACAAATTAGATTTTCAACCAAAGACTGTAATAAGAGATGAGGAAGGACACTATATCCTACTTAAAGGATCTATCCAACAAGAAGATCTAACAATTGTAAATATCTATGCCCCTAAATGGGAGCAGCCAATTATATAAGGAAATTAATAACAAAAGCAAAGAAACACATCGACAATAATACAATAATAGTGGGGGACTTTAACACCCCCCTCACTGAAATGGACAGATCGTCTAAGCAAAAGATCAACAAGGAAATAAAGACTTTAAATGACACACTGGACCAAATGGACTTCACAGACATATTCAGAACATTCCACCCCAAAGCAACGGAATACACATTCTTCTCTAGTGCCCATGGAATATTCTCCAGAATAGATCACATCCTAGGTCATAAATCAGGTCTAACCGGTACCAAAAGATTGGGATCATTCCCTGACTATTTTCAGACCACAATGCTTTGAAACTAGAACTCAATCACAAGAGGAAAGACAGAAAGAACTCAAATACGTGGAGGCTAAAGAGAATCCTACTGAAGAATGAATGGGTCAAACAGGAAATTAAAGAAGAATTAAAAAAATACATGGAAACCAATGAAAATGAAAACACAACTATTCAAAATCTTTGGGATGCAGCAAAGGCAGTCCTAAGAGGAAAGTGTATAGCAATACAAGCCTTCCTCAAGAAGCAAGAAAGGTCTCAAGTACACAACCTAACCCTACACCTAAAGGAGCTGGAGAAAGAACAGCAAATAAAGCCTAAACCCAGCAGGAGAAGAGAAATAATAAAGATCAGAGCAGAAATCAATGAAATAGAAACTAAAAGAACAGTAGAACAGATCAACGAAACTAGGAGCTGGTTCTTTGAAAGAATTAACAAGATCGATAAACCCCTGGCCAGACTTATCAAAAAGAGAAGAGAAATGACCCAAATCAACAAAATCATGAATGAAAGAGGAGAGATCACCACCAACACCAAAGAAATACAAACAATTATAAGAACATATTATGAGCAACTCTATGCCAGCAAATTAGATAACCTGGAAGAAATGGATGCATTCCTAGAGATGTATCAACTACCAAAACTGAACCAGGATGAAATAGAAAACCTGAACAGACCTATAACCACTAAGGAAATTGAAGCAGTCATCAAAAATCTCCCAACAAACAAAAGCCCAGGGCCAGATGGCTTCCCAGGGGAATTCTACCAAACATTTCAAGAAGAATTAATACCTATTCTTCTGAAACTGTTCCAAAAAATAGAAATGGAAGGAAAACTTCCAAACTGATTTTATGAGGCCAGCATTACCTTGATCCCCAAACCAGACAAAGACCCCATCAGAAAGGAGAATTACAGACCAATATCCCTGATGAACGTGGATGCAAAAATTCTCACCAAAATACTAGCCAATAGGATCCAACAGTACATTAAAAGGATTATTCACCATGACCAAGTGGGATTTATCCCTGGGCTGCAAGGTTGGTTCAGCATCCGCAAATCAATCAATGTGATACAATACATTAACAAAAGAAAGAACAAGAATCATATGATCTTCTCAATAGATGCAGAAAAGCTTTTGACAAAGTACAGCATCCTTTCTTGATCAAAACTCTTCAGAGTATAGGCATAGAGGGTACATACCTCAATATCATAAAAGCCATCTATGAAAAACCTACAGTGAATATCATTCTCAATGGGGAAAAACTGAGAGCTTTCCCCCTAAGGTCAGGAATGCGGCAGGGATGTCCACTATCACCACTGCTATTCAACATAGTTTTGGAAGTCCTAGCCACAGCAATCAGACAACAAAAAGAAATCAAAGGCATCCAAATCAGCAAAGAAGAAGTCAAACTCTCACTCTTTGCAGATGATATGATACTTTATGTGGAAAACCCCAAAGACTCCACCCCAAAACTGCTAGAACACATACAGGAATTCACTGAAGTGGCAGGATATAAAATCAATGCACAGAAGTCAGTGGCATTCCTATACACCAACAACAAGACAGAAGAAAGAGAAATTAAGGAGTCGATCCCATTTACAATTGCACCCAAAACCTTAAGATACCTAGGAATAAATCTAACCAAAGAGGCAAAGGATCTGTACTCAGAAAACTATAAAATACTCATGAAAGAAATTGAGGAAGACACAAAGAAATGGAAAAACGTTCCATGCTCATGGATTGGAAGAACAAATATTGTGAAGATGTCAATGCTACCTAGAGCAATCTACACATTCAACGCAATCCCCATCAAAATACCATCCACTTTTTTCAAAGAAATGGAACAAATAATCCTAAAATTTGTATGGAACCAGAAAAGACGCCGAATGGCCAGAGGAATGTTGAAAAAGAAAAGCAAAGCCGGCGGCATCACAATTCTGGACTTCCAGCTCTATTACAAAGCTGTCATCATCAAGACAGTATGGTACTGGCACAAAAACAGACACATAGATCAATGGAACAGAATAGAGAGCCCAGAAATGGACCCTCAACTCTATGGTCAACTCATCTTTGACAAAGCAGGAAAGAATGTCCAATGGAACAAAGACAGTCTCTTCAACAAATGGTGTTGGGAAAATTGGATAGCCACATGCAGAAGAATGAAACTGGACCATTTCCTTACACCCCACACAAAAATAGACTCCAAATGGTTGAAAGACCTCAATGTGAGACAGGAGTCCATCAAAATCCTAAAGAAGAACACAGGCAGCAACCTCTTTGTCCTCAGCCGAAGCAACTTCTTCCTAGAAACATCGCCAAAGGCAAGGGAAGCAAGGGCAAAAATGAACTATTGGGACTTCATCAAGATAAAAAGCTTTTGCAAAGCAAAGGAAGCAGTCAACAAATCCAAAAGACAACTGACAGAATGGGAGAAGATATTTGCAAATGACATATCAGATAAAGGGCTAGTATCCAAAATCTATAAAGAACTCATCAAACTCAATACCTAAAGAACAAAGAATCCAATCAAGAAATGGGCAGAAGACATGAACAGACATTTTTCCAAAGAAGACATCCAAATGGCCAACAGACACATGAAAAAGTGCTCAATATCGCTCGGCATCAGGGAAATCCAAATCAAAACCTCAATGAGATCCCACCTCACACCAGTCAGAATGGCTAAAATTAACAAGTCAGGAAACGACAGATGTTGGCAGGGATGCGGAGAAAGGGGAACCCTCCTACACTGTTGGTGGGAATGCATGCTGGTGCAGCCACTCTTGAAAACTGTATGGAGGTTCCTCAAAAAGTTGAAAATAGAGCTACCCTATGATCCAGCAATTGCACTACTCTGTATTTACCCCAAAGATACAAAAGTAGGGATCCGAAGGGCTACGTGCACCCCGATTTATAGCAGCAATGTCCACAATAGCCAAACTGTGGAAAGAGCCAAGATGTCCATCGACAGATGAATGGATAAAGAAGAGGTGGTATATATATACAATGGAATATTATGCAGCCATCAAAAGGAATGAAGTCTTGCCATTTACAATGACGTGGATGGAACTGGAGGGTATTATGCTGAGTGAAATAAGTCAAACAGAGAAAGACATGTATCATATGATCTCACTGATATGAGGAATTCTTAATTGCAGGAAACAAACAGGGTTGCTGGAGTGGGGGGTGGGGTGGGAGGGAGGGGTGACTGGGTGATAGACACTGGGGAGGGTATGTGCTCTGGTAAGCGCTGTGAATTGTGCAAGACTGTTGAATCTCAGATCTGTACCTCTGAAACAAATAATGCAATATATGTTAAGAAAAAAAAGAAGAAGAAGAAGGTAGCGGGAGGGGAAGAATGAAGCGGGGGAAATTGGAGGGGTAGACGAACCATGAGAGATGATTGACTCTGAAAAACAAACTGAGGGTTCTAGAGGGGAGGGAGGTGGGAGGATGGGTTAGCCTGGTGGTGGGTATTGAGGAGGGCACATTCTGCATGGAGCACTGGGTGTTATGCACAAACAATGAATCATGGAACACTTCGTCTAAAACTAATGATGTAATGTATGGGGATTAACATAAGAATAAAAAATAAATAAATTAAAAAAATAAAATAAAATAAATAAAAAATATATAAATGATGAGGATGTTGAAGAAATGAAGCTGTCTGCAGGATAGTCTGAGGTCTCCAAATTGTTTAGATATCCTAGGCTTATTTGAAAATGATCTGTAGATTTCATAGACATACAGAATTTTTCCACAGTAATTAAGTCTGGACAGGCCTATTTGGTCTAATTTAGGTGATGTCTTTATATTTGGATCTTCTTCAGATTGAATGGATGACTCAAAATACTTTATCATATCATTGGCACTAGAAAATTCTAAAAGAATTTACAAGACTGTTTGGCTCACTTAATTCATTATTTATAGCCTTTATACAGGGAGTTGGTTAAATAATTGAACGCTTGTAAACATGTTCTGTGGGATTGATATAGGTTAAATTATGGTAAATTTTATATTTTTATGAAATTAGAAATAGAAACCATTTTGTTTATAGAAAACAGAATGCTTTCTACTTTCATGCAGAAGAAAGAAATTTGTATTTCTGAAATATGTGTTAAATTTTAGCATGTCTGAGACATAGTTCTCTATGATGATTTTTTTTAAGCCTGAAATTCAAACTTGTTTTGCCACAAAAGTAGACGGTGGGAGTGATTAGAGAATATGAGAAGAATAACAGGTGAGAAACCCAGCTACTCTCGATGAGATCTCAAAAAATTACATAACCCCAGTTAATTTATCAGAGTCAATAATTTGGGAAACCTTATAGATGTAACATCTTTGTTTTGTCCATGAAGTTGACTTGTCTTTTTGGGATTGGCTGCACTCTTGAGATTTGTAAGTGACATGAATTAAAAAACCCCAAAAAACAAACAAACAAAAACCCAAACCAAACCAAACAAACAAATAAACCCCACCATCTCAAATTTCAAATTATTAATTTATACTGAGAAATTAGAAAACTGTATTTATCATTTTAGAAGAGTAAGGTGTAGCTTTTTCCTACACTGAGAAGAATTGATCACTTCTAAGGTTAAATCTTCACCTAGATTTTTGGAAAACTTTATATACACTAACAATATCTGTCTTAAGAATAATCCTCTATCTCCCAAGAAATCAATTATAGGTACCAAAACCATGTAAAGTGTATGTCCCCTTGAGTCTAGAATAACGGCACAAGAGGCTTCAGAGTAGACTGTGGGCTTTGATGTGAGGAAAAGTCATGCCTCTGCACTCTCCCTCCTGCCTTCCAGTGGTTGGATAATTACTGATCTAACACACACACACACACACAAGTGTATGCATACATTTGGTGCTAAGATCATTAAATAGAATAGTTCAGATTCTTTACAAATTTCTAATCACTTCCTTAATGCATAGTTTATAATCATTTAAAGGTATTTATTGTTCATTTCAAATATCATTTTGATATTTTTTATAATTTTTGTATTGAGCATACCTTGAAGAGGAGGAATGCAGTAGAATTGTAAAGTTGATAGTCCCTGAAATTATTAAAAAGTATATGTTTGTGTGTGTATGTGTGTATATGTGTATAACAATGGGGTATAATGCAGATATTTTTTCTTAAAAAATAAAAACTGTATGTCAAGACTAAATTATATTTTAAAAAATCAATACTTTCATATGTTTGTTAATCCCTTAAGTTAGGGGAAAAAAATTGCCTGAAAAATTACAGAAAACTATTAAGAAGAGAAAATATTTCTACTGAACCCAGGATATCAGGCTGTACTAGAAGGGAGTTACCTTCTGAGACACAATTCTGCATCATTTCACAGCATAGATCCATAGAAAATAGTTTATTTAAAAATAAATATCTGTCCTGTGGTTAACATATTTTTCTGATGAATCAGCTAGTTCTGGCTTTGTATAAATCTCTATCTATAGTGTATTCAGTGTAAAAGTCTCAAAATATTTTCTTAGCAATATGGAAACCAGAGTGAAGGCCATAATTGTATACTATATCCTTTACACCTTTCATAAAAAATATTATTACACAATTTGATCATTTGCTCTTGTTCAATATTAAATTTATATGACTAGTATTCTTTATTCCAACATTTTGATATCAAAACTAATATAATGGGGAAAAGAATGTAAGACTCAGAAGTGGTAAATTAATGTCCTCACAGCCCAGGTATAATATAAAGATCCCTTTCTGCATCTGAGTTTAATTTTTTTTATAAATATTTTATTTATTTATTTATCAGAGAGAAAGAGAGAGCACAAGCAGGGGGAGCAGCAGAGGGAGAGGGAAAAGCAGGCTCTCCGCCGAGCAGGGAGCCCAATGTAGGATTCGATCCTGGGACCCTGGGGTCATGACCTGAGCTGAAAGCAGATGCTTAACCAACTGAGCCACCCAGGCGTCCCTGAGTTTAATTTTCTTTATGAAAGACCATTATTTCTGTATCATTAGTGTATTATAATTTCTTATTAAAATGCAGGTAATTTTAGTAAAGAAAAATAAAGTTTGCATATTATTGTAGACATCAAGTTAGTCATTGAAATCAGAAAAAGTATCAACACTTGAGTTTCTTCAACATTACAGACTTCCTTCATAACCTCTACCCTTCTGAATTGTTTCACCAATTATTTACTCTCACTTACAGAATAATAACTTATCTATAGTACATATTCCTAGTTCAGTCCATTCAATACCCGTTTCTTCTCTGAATCTTTTTCCTGTCTTGGTAGTTGCAGTTTGTATCCCATGGGGCCAACAGATTTAGTGATTTTCTCACTAGTTTACAAATATTCATATTCAAAACTAACAAACATAAATAGCAGTGAAGTTGGTATTAATTGTATTACCAAATTATTTGTTATCTAAAGTTAAACAATTTTGAGAAGAAGAGATAGTAATAAATGCTTCTAGGCTCAGGAGTAAACTGAGATATTTTCCCAGGCAAACTGACTTGAGTGGTCACCCTAGTTATGTAAATCTAACAAAGGGCAAAGCATAAATCATACCTGAAATATATATATATATATATATATATACACACACACACACACTAGATATGAACATCGTGTTTTCAAACTTTCAATGTCAAAAATTAAAATACTAGAGATCTTGATTGTTCTGGTAGATAGTGAATATGTAGAGGAAATAGGAGAGCAAGGATTTATAGGTTAATTAATTTATCAACATAATTTTGAAGTCACTGACATCAATCCATAGAGTGCCCATAGGCACTTTGCTATATACTATGGATACAAAGATTATAATCACTCATTGTCCTGAAAAGGCTCACTCTAGTAGGATGGCCAGTAAAATTTAAAATATACATATTTAAATAAATAAGTGCAATTTTAAGCATTTATAGGTTACATAAGAGCAATATGTAAGGGGGGAAATGTGTCTTTGGAAGCTGAGGAGATGTTTCAAAGATATTCTTGTTGAGTCTAGAAGGATGGCTGGAAAAAAGAATGTGGGGTTGCTGGACCCAGAAGATGAACAGAATGTTCCAAGGCACAAATGTGACTTTAGTTATGACTGCAGTATAGTGGACATGTTTGAAGATAGCATAAATAGGTGTCAGTAGCTGCAAGGATCATGTAAGAGATTGTATACAGAGAATTTGAGATTTTACTGAATTTGACAGAATCCATTTTTATACAATTTGAGATTTTATTGATTGTGGTAGGGAAGTTTTAAACAGAAAGTTACATTTGAACTATAGAAAGAATGCTCTTGCACTGATTATGTGAAGGGATTATGGAGTTATCATACCATACCTGGAGCCAAGAGGACAATTTAGAAGGATTTTTGTAATAAGCTAAGCAAGAAATGATAAGGACCTGAATTAAGGCCAGTTCAAGAAATATGCAGAAAAGGAGATAAAGAGATATTAAAGGGACCAAGTGAACTGAATTGTTAAAGGTGACACCCTAGAGTTGTGGAGAATGAAGATCCTAGGTGGTGGTGGTGTTTCTTAAATAAGATGTAGAGGAAGAAGATCAAAATTGGGAGGCAAATGATTGTTTTTTGTTTTTTTTTAATATTGAGGTTGAAGAACCTATAAAATATTTAGTGGAGATATCCAGTAGAAAATTAGAAATCTGAAGCTTAGGAAAGAAATTAGAATTAACTATCAATCAACTAAAAACTACGTTTCATATGAATATATCTTCGAGATCTTTCCCATTATTACCCTTCACCAACTGGGACCCTCCTTCACTCAGATTATTTTTTTTCAGTAAACACATTTTTTTCTGTTGTGCTGTTGACTTGATTCTACTCTGGATCTTTTACTGATTTTTCAAGACTCCAATAATTATGCCTAATTATTGACACTCACTCTGGAGTACTGGTGTGAATTTCTGTCTAGGGGAAAAAAAACACTACTGCAGAAATAAAGGAAAAACTTATATTTTGCTATCAGTGTAACCAATTTTTCATGATTAAATAGAGATTTAAATTTAAGTCAACAAACATTTATGGACTGTTTTTTATACGCAAGGCACAATACTGGAAATAGAGAGAAAAAAATGCATGTTGTTGATCCTCAGAGAGTACACAGTTTAATAGAGGAGACTTGCAAGTCTACTGAATTGCAATTTAGATTTATCAGTGCAAAAAAAGAAGTATGTAAACTATGCAAGTGTAGCACACAAGAAGCATTGATCAACTCTGTGATTAGAGTTCATTTCAAAATGGAATTGATGCACACCGCTTCTAATTTTTACATGCATTTCTAATAATTTTATTTAAACATTTAAAAAATACAATTAGAGAAAAAGACATTTTTTTTTTAGAAATGTTCCCTAAATTTGTCTTAAAGTTCATTGGCAAACCACCAGGAAAAATGAAGCTTAACCATTATCTACATATAGTGCCAATCCTTATGATTTTGCTATAGATCATGAAAATGCATTCATTGAAACACATTTCTTAGTTTCTGTTGTTGTTTGTTTTTTGGGGGGTTTTAATGCCAGGTTAAATTTTATCAGCATTCTTGTGCTTCTCTAAGCAGAATACTGACAACATACATTGTAACCATATGGCTTCTCTCTCATCTCAAAAATAACAGTTCATGTGGGGTTTTATTATAAAAATAAAAAAAATTGGCAGGGTAAATGATTTCTTAGAACCACACCTAACTATGATATAATACAATGAGATTTAAGGAGAAAGCAGCCAAGTTTTTGTAATAAAAACTAAAAAGAGAAACCTTTTATTCCAAAGGCAGATTGTTTCATTTTTTACATATAAATTTCCTCTCCTGTTGAAATCTATAATAATTTAG
This sequence comes from Mirounga angustirostris, assembly GCF_029215605.1. Lineage (NCBI taxonomy): Eukaryota > Metazoa > Chordata > Mammalia > Carnivora > Phocidae > Mirounga > Mirounga angustirostris. Next base: position 81,084,615 of record NW_026991720.1, on the reverse strand, counting down.
AAAGTGGCATAATTACTGGTTTTTGAAAATTAATTATAAAACATTTTTTCCCTGAAAGCATATGTAAGTGACTTTTTAATACTCTTCTTGGTTCTATAAACTCCAGTAAGCTAATCTGTGTCTCAGGTTTACAAGAAAACTATCAAATACTGAATTTGGATACACTGTGCCTTTAATTTAATTCTCAATACAGTCATCCATTATAGCTATAAGAAGTATCCTTTTTTGTATTATGAATTTTATCTAGGATGAGACCAAAATACAATGCTCTCTTTTATGACATATATTAAAGGTGTCATAGTTCAAATGTAATTCTAACTGTAGTTCTCTTGAGGAAAAAAATCAGTTATAAAAATTATTCATTATTAGTTTAAATGTCACTTTAAATTATTTTATTTTGTATTTGTGCATAGAATGATGTTTAATAAAATTTTTGTTTTACTATTTCTTACAAAGCCCTTTTATATTTTCTTAAAATCCTCAAAGAATCTCAGGCATTTATCCTACTTATATTTAATAAAAAATATTAAATAGAACGTTACACACTCAAAATCAATTTCTAGGGAATATAATGTATGTTGTGTTTGTTTTAATCACAATCCCCGGAAACAAGTAAATAAGATATTTTGCCTTTAAATTGGTGGTAGAATTGTTATAAGTTTCATACCATTAAATCAGCTTCAATAATTCTATACGGGATTACAGTTGGAGACAGATGGTTCTAGGTCTCTGACAATTGGTTATATGATTTTGTAAACAGATAAGATAACCAACTTGAAATCATAGTCACAGTCTTTTGTTAGCATTTTAGAAACTCAGCCCCAATCCAGTTTAGGTGGATCAAATTTAATATGCAAAAGGACCCTTTAATCTTGCAAAAAAACAGGCAAGAGGAAAGAGCTACTGCCAGCAGATTTGCATGTGAACTATTATATGAATTGTCTCATCGCTTTTTTTTTTTTTTTTTAATGCCAGATAGTTCCTGTAAAATAGGGACATTAACAGCACATATCTCATAGGCTTGTTGAGAACAGTACTTGTGTCTTGGATAAGTGCTGTGTAAATATATTTTTTTTAGAGATTTACTTATTTATTTGAAAGAGAGAGAGGAGAGAGTGCAGGGGTAGCGGCAGAGGAAGAGAGAGAGAGAGAGTCTTAAGCTCCATCCCAGGACCCTCAGATCAGGACCCTAAGATCATATCCCAAGCCGAAACCAAGAGTCAGATGCTTAACCAACTGTGCCACCCAGGCATTCCAGTGCTGTGCAAATATTAACTACTATTATCATGGCCCCATTTCTCCATTTTTTTTTTCCTGATAGTTCTTAACTCCAAATTCTTCTCACTCTGTTATACAACGCAATTGAACTTCCCAGACTGTTTACACTCAGGTTGTGTATCTGTCACATATTTCTGTAATCTGAGTATCTTCTGATATAATACTTACACTCTGATAATATTGCCTAATTAATTACTAGACTATAAGACCCCACAAAGACATGAAACGTGACTATCTTTATAGTTGTATGTCAAGTAGCTAGCACTGATCTACTACTTAGTAAATATTTAGGTTACAGAAGAGAGAGAGGAAGAGAGGCAGGCACACTATCCAGCTTATTAAGTACTATTACCTAATTCTTTACATACTTAATTCTGATTTTCCACAAGCCATTTCAACTGCAGATCCAAAGACACTTGTTCTTCACCTTTAAGGACAGAAGTGTCTCAAAATTCATTTCAAAATATTTATTTTCAGAGGTTATATGTGCTGTATATTGAGAAACACCCCCTTTACATTTTTAGCCTATTCTAAAGCCCCATACAGCAAGCTACCCTTTAAGGGCTCCATGTAAGCCAGTAGCTACTTTGTCTCTATTGCTCCTTCCAGAACCACAGAGCTTCCTTGTGACCATGGTCCCATCCTGCAGTGATTTGTTCTGTTCTACTTATAACCAGCATCACCTCGCACAAGGAAGATGCTACCCTCCCTCTGCATTTCTTTGTGAATATTCTACAAAAGAGTTGCTTGGACCTTTTTTCTTTTAAAATATTATTAATATTATTATTATGTTTTATATGTGTTTTTTGTTTGTTTATTTTTGTGTAAGTACTTTCTCTTTCAAAGACTGACAAGAGTTTTATCTATACTGAACCTGAAAATACTTTCTCCCCGAGATCTTGTCATGGACAGTTCATCAGACAAGATTTCTTCTTTTTACATAGGGATTTTCCAGAGGGACTTCAGTGTTAATCCATAGTCCTCACTCCACCATGACCCTGTCTTAGATTTTATTCTTCAGTTTCTTCTCCCCCTACATATAGTAGACATGTTTGTACCTACCTGAAACTTCAGTATGCTTCCAGGAGGATTCACCACTCATATAAATTATTGCATTTGAGTCAACTTCTCAGATATATCATAACCTCAGTTTTGATATGATAGAGACCCTCCCTGTTAAAACAGTTCTACACAATAGAGGAAGAAAAAGGAGGAATGCATAGGGGAAAGTTTAGAATAACTTGGATATCTATTTTCATTTTATGCTTTTTCCAGGAGAGCTGTCTACAATTCCATGTAAGGCATCTTACCTCTCATCTATCCCATGCTAAGTAATTTCCTTCTCTCTCTTTCTCTTTTTATTTTTTATTCTTACGTTAATCCCCATACATTACATCATTAGTTTTAGATGTAGTATTCCATGACTCATTGTTTGTGCATAACACCCAGTGCTCCATGCAGAATGTGCCCTCCTCAATACCCATTACCAGGCTAACCCATCCTCCCACCCCCTCCCCTCCAGAACCCTCAGTTTGTTTTTCAGAGTCCATCGTCTCTCATGGTTCGTCTACCCCTCCGATTTCCCCTGCTTCATTCTTCCCCTCCTGCTACCTTCTTTTTTTTTTTTCCTTAACATATATTGCATTATTTGTTTCAGAGGTACAGATCTGAGATTCAACAGTCTTACACAATTCACAGCGCTTACCAGAGCACATAACCTCCCCAGTGTCTATCACCCAGTCACCCCTCCCTCCCACTCCAGCAACCCTCAGTTTGTTTCCTGAGATCAAGAATTCCTCATATCAGTGAGGTCATATGATACATGTCTTTCTCTTTTTGACTTATTTCGCTCAACATAATACCCTCCAGTTCCATCCACGTCGTTGCAAATGGCAAGATCTCATTTCTTTTGATGGCTGCATGATATTCCATTGTGTATATATACCACCTCTTCTTTATCCATTCATCTGTCGATGGACATCTTGGCTCTTTCCACAGTTTGGCTATTGTGGACATTGCGGCTATAAACATCGGGGTGCACGTACCCTTTCGGATCCCTACTTTTGTATCTTTGGGGTAAATACCCAGTAGTGCAATTGCTGGATCACATGGTAGCTCTATTTTCAACTTTTTGAGGAACCTGCATACTGTTTTCCAGAGTGGCTGCACCAGCTTGCATTCAAACCAACAGTGTAGGAGGGTTCCCCTTTCTCCGCATCCCCGCCAACATCTGTCGTTTTCTGACTTGTTAATTTTAGCCATTCTGACTGGTGTGAGGTGGTATCTCATTGAGGTTTTGATTTGGATTTCCCTGATGCCGAGCGATATTGAACACTTTTTCATGTGTCTGTTGGCCATTTGGATGTCTTTGGAAAAATGTCTGTTCATGTCTTCTGCCCATTTCTTGATTGGATTCTTTGTTCTTTGGGTGTTGAGTTTGATGAGTTCTTTATAGATTTTGGATACTAGCCCTTTATCTGATATGTCATTTGCAAATATCTTCTCCTATTCTGTCGGTTGTCTTTTGGTTTTGTTGACTGTTTCCTTTGCTTTGCAAAAGATTTTATCTTGATGAAGTCCCAATAGTTCATTTTTGCCCTTGCTTCCCTTGCCTTTGGCGATGTTTCTAGGAAGAAGTTGCTGCGGCTAAGGTCGAAGAGGTTGCTGCCTGTGTTCTCCTTTAGGATTTTGATGGACTCCTGTCTCACATTGAGGTCTTTCAACCATTTGGAGTCTATTTTTGTGTGGGGTGTAAGGAAATGGTCCAGTTTCATTCTTCTGCATGTGGCTGTCCAATTTTCCCAACACCATTTGTTGAAGAGACTGTCTTTGTTCCATTGGACATTCTTTCCTGCTTTGTCAAAGATGAGTTGACCATAGAGTTGAGGGTCCATTTCTGGGCTCTCTATTCTGTTCCATTGATCTATGTGTCTGTTTTTGTGCCAGTACCATACTGTCTTGATGATGACAGCTTTGTAATAGAGCTGGAAGTCCGGAATTGTGATGCCGCCAGCTTTGCTTTTCTTTTTCAACGTTCCTCTGGCCATTTGGCGTCTTTTCTGGTTCCATACAAATTTTAGGATTATTTGTTCCATTTCTTTGAAAAAAGTGGATGGTATTTTGATGGGGATTGCATTGAATGTGTAGATTGCTCTAGGTAGCATTGACATCTTCACAATATTTGTTCTTCCAATCCATGAGCATGGAACGTTTTTCCATTTCTTTGTGTCTTCCTCAATTTCTTTCATGAGTATTTTATAGTTTTCTGAGTACAGATCCTTTGCCTCTTTGGTTAGATTTATTCCTAGGTATCTTAAGGTTTTGGGTGCAATTGTAAATGGGATTGACTCCTTAATTTCTCTTTCTTCTGTCTTGTTGTTGGTGTATAGGAATGCCACTGACTTCTGTGCATTGATTTTATATCCTGCCACTTTACTGAATTCCTGTATGAGGTCTATCAGTTTTGGGGTGGAGTCTTTGGGGTTTTCCACATAAAGTATCATATCATCTGCAAAGAGTGAGAGTTTGACTTCTTCTTTGCTGATTTGGATGCCTTTGATTTCTTTTTGTTGTCTGATTGCTGTGGCTAGGACTTCCAAAACTATGTTGAATAGCAGTGGTGATAGTGGACATCCCTGCCGCATTCCTGACCTTAGGGGGAAAGCTCTCAGTTTTTCCCCATTGAGAATGATATTCGCTGTAGGTTTTTCATAGATGGCTTTTATGATATTGAGGTATGTACCCTCTATGCCTATACTCTGAAGAGTTTTGATCAAGAAACGATGCTGTACTTTGTCAAATGCTTTTTCTGTATCTATTGAGAGGATTATATGATTCTTGTTCTTTCTTTTGTTAATGTATTGTATCACATTGATTGATTTGCGGATGTTGAACCAACCTTGCAGCCCAGGGATAAATCCCACTTGGTCGTGGTGAATAATCCTTTTAATGTACTGTTGGATCCTATTGGCTAGTATTTTGGTGAGAATTTTTGCATCCACGTTCATCAGGGATATTGGTCTGTAATTCTCCTTTCTGATGGGGTCTTTGTCTGGTTTGGGGATCAAGGTAATGCTGGCCTCATAAAAAGAGTTTGGAAGTTTTCCTTCCATTTCTATTTTTTGGAACAGTTTCAGAAGAATAGGTATTAATTCTTTTGAAATGTTTGATAGAATTCCCCTGGGAAGCCATCTGGCCCTGGGCTTTTGTTTGTTGGGAGATTTTTGATGACTGCTTCAATTTCCTTAGTGGTTATAGGTCTGTTCAGGTTTTCTGTTTCTTCCTGGTTCAGTTTTGGTAGTTGATACATCTCTAGGAATGCATCCATTTCTTCCAGGTTATCTAATTTGCTGGCATAGAGTTGCTCATAATATGTTCTTATAATTGTTTGTATTTCTTTGGTGTTGGTGGTGATCTCTCCTCTTTCATTCATGATTTTGTTGATTTGGGTCATTTCTCTTCTCTTTTTGATAAGTCTGGCCAGGGGTTTATCGATCTTGTTAATTCTTTCAAAGAACCAGCTCCTAGTTTCGTTGATCTGTTCTACTGTTCTTTTAGTTTCTATTTCATTGATTTCTGCTCTGATCTTTATTATTTCTCTTCTCCTGCTGGGTTTAGGCTTTATTTGCTGTTCTTTCTCCAGCTCCTTTAGGTATAGGGTTAGGTTGTGTACTTGAGACCTTTCTTGTTTCTTGAGAAAGGCTTGTATTGCTATATACTTTCCTCTTAGGACTGCCTTTGCTGCATCCCAAAGATTTTGAATAGTTGTGTTTTCATTTTCATTGGTTTCCATGTATTTTTTTAATTCTTCTTTAATTTCCTGGTTGACCCATTCATTCTTCAGTAGGATGCTCTTTAGCCTCCATGTATTTGAATTCTTTCTGTCTTTCCTCTTGTGATTGAGTTCTAGTTTCAAAGCATTGTGGTCTGAAAATAGTCAGGGAATGATCCCAATCTTTTGGTACCGGTTGAGACCTGATTTATGACCTAGGATGTGATCTATTCTGGAGAATGTTCCATTGGCACTAGAGAAGAATGTGCATTCCGTTGCTTTGGGATGGAATGTTCTGAATATGTCTGTGAAGTCCATTTGGTCCAGTGTGTTATTTAAAGTCTTTATTTCCTTGTTGATCTTTTGCTTAGATGATCTGTCCATGTCAGTGAGGGGGGTGTTAAAGTCCCCCACTATTATTGTATTGTTGTCGATGTGTTTCTTTGCTTTTGTTATTAATTGCCTTATAGAATTGGCTGCTCCCATGTTAGGGGCATAGATATTTACAATTGTTAGATCTTCTTGTTGGATAGACCCTTTAAGTAGGATATAGTGTCCTTCCTCATCTCTTATTACAGTCTTTGGTTGAAAATCTAATTTGTCTGATATAAGGATTGCCACCCCAGCTTTCTTTTGGTGTCCATTAGCATGGTAAATGGTTTTCCACTCCCTCACTTTCAATCTGGGGGTGTCTTTGGTTCTAAAATGAGTCTCTTGCAGACAGCATATCGATGGGTCTTGTTTTTTAATCCAGTCTGATAGCCTGTGTCTTTTGATTGGGGCATTGAGCCCATTTACATTCAGGGTAACTATTGAAAGATAGGAATTTAGTGCCATTGTATTGCCTGTAAGGTGACTGTTACCGTATATTGTCTGTGTTCCTTTCTGGTCTATGTTGCTTTTAGGCTCTCTCTTTGCTTAGAGGACCCCTTTCAAGATTTCTTGTAGGGCTGGTTTTGTGTTTGCAAATTCCTTTAGTTTTTGTTTGTCCTGGAAGCTTTTTATCTCTCCTTCAATTTTCAATGACAGCCTAGCTGGATAGAGTATTCTTGGCTGCATATTTTTCTCATTTAGTGCTCTGAATATATCCTGCCAGTCCTTTCTGGCCTGCCAGGTCTCTGTGGATAGGTCTGTTGCCAATCTAATGTTTCTACCCTTGTAGGTTACAGATCTCTTCTCCCGAGCTGCTTTCAGGATTTTCTCTTTGTCTATGAGACTCGTAAGTTTTACTATTAGATGTCGGGGTGTTGACCTATTTTTATTGATTTTGAGAGGGCTTCTCTGTGCTTCCTGGATTTTCATGCCTGTTTCCTTCCCCAAATTAGGGAAGTTCTCTGCTATAATTTGCTCCATTATACCTTCTACCCCTCTCTTTCTTCTTCTTCTGGGATCCCAATTATTCTAATGTTGTTTCGTCTTATGGTATCGCTTATCTCTCAAATTCTGCCCTCGTGATCCTTAGTTGTTTATCTCTCTTTTTCTCAGTTTCTTTATTTTCCATCATTTGGTCTTCTATATTACCGATTCTCTCTTCTGCCTCATTTATCCTAGCAGTTAGTACCCCCATTTTTTATTGCACCTCATTAATAGCCTTTTTGATTTCTACTTGGTTAGATTTTAGTTCTTTTACTTCTCTAGAAAGGGTTTCTCTAATAACTTCCATATTTTTTTCAAGCCAGCTAGTATCTTTAAAGTGATGATTCTGAACTCTAGATCTGACATCGTACTAATGTCCGTATTGAGTAGGTCCCTGGCAGTCGGTACTACCTCTTGTTCTTTGTTGAGGTGATTTTTTCCGTCTTGTCATTTTGTGCAGAGGAGAATAGATTAATGAGAGAACAAAATGCTAGCAGAGTAACCACGTGCCCAGAAAATATACTCTAAACAAATCAGAAAAGACCTGAAGCAATGGAAAAAGAAACGGAAAGAGAGAAAAAAGAAAAAGATAAAGATAAAAACAAACAAAAACAAACAAAACGAAACAACAACAAAAAACCAGAATGTGATTAAATATGATCAGGCTGGTATATAGATCAGTGCCATACACTAGATTTGGGGTGTAGTTTGGTCTTTTAGAAAAAAGTGCCTCCCAAAATTTTAAAGAAAGGAAAACTTATATATGTACAAAAATAAGGGTTGATATGATGAAGGGATGGAATATGACTGTAAAGATGGAAATTATAAAAAATTTTATAAAAGGAATTGATAAGAAGTTGTTTGAAAAAAGAAAGAAGAGGATTTAAAAAAAGAAAAAAAAAAGGGAGAGAATGTGATCAGACAGGGGAGTAGAAAAAACCATATACTAGAGATTTAGGGTATATTTTAATCTGTTAGAAGAAACTATCTCAAAATTTTAAAGAGAGAACAACTTATATATATATGCCAAAAATATGGGTAACTACTTATGAAGGGTTAGAATATGACTCTAAAAATGAAAAATAAAAATGTTTTTTTAAGAAAAGGGATTGATAAGATGTTGGTTGAAAAAGGGAAAAAGAAAAATTAAAAAAAAAAAAAACAGTTAAAAAAAATTAACTTTGAAAGACTAAATAATCATGGTAAAAAAGCCGTGAATTCTATGTGCAGTAGTCCCCTAGCGCTGGAGTTCTGCCATTCTCATTGATCGGTAAACTTGGTCTTGGCTGGCTGTTCTTGCTGATCTTCTGGGGGAGGGTCTGTTGCCGTGGTTTCCAAATGTCTCTGCCGGAGGCGGAATTGCCCCGCCCTTGCCGCCTCCCGGCTAAGTAATCTGCTCGGGTTTGCTCTCTGGGGCTTTTGTTCCCTGCGAGCTTTCCGTACAGCTTTGGAGGCGGAGAGTGAAAATGGCGGCCTCCCAATCTCCGTCCTGGAGGAGCCGAGAACTCGGGGCCCCGCTCCTCAGTGCGCCCCCAGAGAAAAGCCGTCAGTCACTCCCGTCTTCCCGGTCTCCGGCCGCACTCCGTGCTCGCCTGGCCTGTGACCGCACGTTTCTATCTCTGGCACCCGACCCGGTCTGGAGTCTCCAAACCCAGCAGATCCCTGCGGTGCGCTCCTGTGCCGCTCCTCCCAGGGGAGGAAGGTGAGTCTCCCCGGATCTGCCGCTTGTGGGGTCCCTGCTGGAGGAGCAGGGGCCCGACTGTGCCGCGGATCCCGGTCTATGGCGACCCCGAGCTGAGAGCCCGCGCCTGGGCTCCGCCTCTGCAGCCGGCTTCCCTGCTCCGTTACCTGGGAGCTCTGCCCCACTCAGGCACCCCCGGTCTTTCTGTGACCCCGAAGGTCCTGAGACCCCACTGTCCCCGAGGGTTCCACCCCCCCGCTTAGGCACCAGAGTGACGTCCCTCGGTGGAGCAGACTTTTAAAAGTTCCGAGTTTGTGCTCCGCGGCTCTATCACTTGCCAGAAGCGGCCGACGGAGGCCCCTCCCCCGCCGTCTATCCTCCTGAATATCGGATTCACTTCTCCGCACGTCCTACCTTCCCGAAAGTGGTCGCTTTTCTGATGAGAGAGTTGTTGCTCTTCTTTTCTTCGATCTCCTGTTGAGTTTGTAGGTGTTCAGAATGGTTTGATCCCTATCCAGCTGAATTCCTGAGACCAGATGAAATCCAGGTCTCCTACTCCTCCGCCATCTTGCTCCGCCCCCCTCTCTTTTTTTTTAAGATTGATTTATTTATTTGAGAGTGTGTGTGCATGAGTGGGAGGGGGAGAGGGAAAGGGGAGAAAGAATCTCCAGTTTTTCACTGATAATATAATCTGTATTGTTCTACCAAAATATATTATGCTGTACGTTTGTAACTTTCATTTTGATATGAAGAATCAGTACTGGAAACTACAAAAAACAAATATTTTGAGGGTCTGTGTTAAATTCTAGAGAGTGATGATCTTTTTATTTTCCTTCTTGTGTAATTTTTTTAAAAAGATTTTTTTATTTATTTGACAGAGAGAGACACAGCAAGAGAGGGAACACAAGCAGGGGGAGTGGGAGAGGGAGAAGCAGGCTTCCAGCTGAGAAGGGAGAGCCCGATATGGGACTCCATTCCAGGACCCTGAGATCATGACCTGAGCCGAAGGCAGACACTTAATGACTGAGCCACCCAGGTGCCCTCTTCTTGTGTAATTATAAAATATGTTCGTGATTTTGTCTACTATTAAATGAAGCAGATGTCAAAATCACTCCTTGTCTTTTAGGCTACTATAAAAAATGCATGATGAAGAGAATATTTGTTTATATTATATTAATTCTATATTCATTTATTACTCCTGAAGTTTAATTTAGAATTCTGTTTAAATTATGTAACTAGTATAATTAATTGCATAGAAATATTTGTTTGTGTGTGTGTGTGTGTGCAAAAAGCACATAGTTATAAATATAGCTAATACAACATAGTTCTTCAGGTTGAATAGGTTAATAATAACTATATTCATCTCCAGTTTACACAGAGATTAATAGGGTTATGACTCTTCGGCAACACTTGCCCTTATTTACTTATAATTATTAAATGTGTTTAGGAAAACACAAATTTTTATAGCTTAAAGGAAAATAATTTTAAAGCTAAAGAAAAAAAAAATAACTGAAGTAGTTGTGCATGATTCTTTGAGCATCAGCCAAATGACACTTGAGAATATATAAAACCAGACTTAGTTATTTACCATGTCATAGGCAATACCTAAAGAAGCCGCACAAAATTTAAATTGACTTTTTAAAATACACAATGGGTATTAAGTTATTTAAGATACCAGATTAAATTCAAATTGCTCCGTTTCAAGAAACCTCAGGTAGCTTTGCGCAGTGGCAGTATCGTAGCCAATGAAGTTTATCCGAGGCGCGATTATTGCTAATTAAAAGAAACCTCAGGTAGTGAATATGTCATTTGGTGCTGCAATTTTAGAAAAGCTTCTGCTTTTCAACTTTAATGTTTTAAAAATCAAAGTGAATTTATTTGAAATTATCATTTTCCTTAATTTGAAATGATTATTTTTTCATAATAGTCACAATAAAGGACACAGCATCTATAATATGTTTTAGATTAAACAGTAATCTGTTGATTGTGAATCTATTACTGTTGCATTATTTTAACATTATTATTTTTTTTAAAGATTTTATTTATTTGACAGAGAGAGACACAGCGAGAGAGGGAACACAAGCAGGGGGAGTGGGAGAGGGAGAAGCAGGCTCCCCGCAGAGCAGGGAGCCCAATGTGGGGCTCGATCCCAGGACCCTGGGATCATGACCTGAGCCGAAGGCAGATGCTTAACGACTGAGCCACCCAGGCGCCCCATTTTAACATTATTTTTAAGAAAATATATAAACCATTTAAGTATTCAACACATTAGAGTATCTTGTAGAATTTATTCACTCATATCCTGAATAAATACTTACTGATTCTCAAATATGTTCTAGGCAAGATTCCAGAAGCTGAGCACAATATGGTAAATGAGACAGATATGGTTTCCTATCTGCATAAAGCATATCTTCTCTTTGATAATAGAGATAATAACTAACCAAGTAGAAAAGCAAACAAGATAATTACAGGCTGTAGTATGAACAATGATGGAAGTAAACAGGGTAATGAAATAGATTGTAACTAGAAGTAACTTTTTTAAAGAGGTGCTATTTGTGGTGGGACCTGGAATAAGGAATCAGCAAGTCATGCAAGTCTCTGGGAGAATAGCATCCTATGGCCTAAGGGACAATAAATTTTAAGGAGGGCATGTAATGTTTTGAGCCTGGGTGTTATACGCAATTGATGAATAATTGAACGCTACATCTGAAACTAATTATGTGCTATATGTTGGCTAACTGAATGTAAATTAAAAAAAATTAAGGATCGGGGCGCCTGGGTGGCTCAGTTGGTTAAGCGACTGCCTTCAGCTCAGGTCATGATCCCAGAGTCCTGGGATCGAGTCCCACATCGGGCTCCCGGTTCAGCGGGGAGCCTGCTTCTCCCTCTGACCCTCTCCCCTCTCATGCTGTTTCTCTCTCTCTCTCTCTCTCTCTCTCTCTTTCTCTCTCTCTCAAATAAATAAATAAAATCTTTAAAAAAAAATTTAAGGATGAAAGATGGTAAAAGGATCCAATTTTTTTAAAAACTAAAAAGAAGCCAGTGTGGCTGAAGGAGCATGAGCAAATAAAGATGAAATGGTATGTGTGAACAATGGAGAAGTGTAACCCAGGCTTCTCATGCAGTTTGGCAACTTGTTTAAGGGCAGTAAAAGATACTGAAGGCTTTGTGGGGAGCAGAGATGGGTTGTCATGAACTTACTGCATTTTTAAAAGCTTCCTGTTGATAATGAACACATCATCAATTAATCATTAATTGGGAGGTCGAGTATGACACAAGTAGGTGTGTTATGTGCGTTCTAGCCTATTGACAGTGATGCTCCTAGTTAGGAGTGCCTAAGGCACTCACCTAGGCCATGTTACTCCTAGCCAGCCCCCACAGACTTTTCCCCCACAGGCCAACGTTGCGGCTGGGTGGGTCTCGTACTTTCTATTATGACTATAGGATGCACTTTAGCAGAAACCACCTGGGAACTTTGAGGAACAAGATTTATTACTTGCAAGTCCTGGAGTATAAACAGCATGCCAAGGGCCACATGGTCATGGGAAGAGAGAGAGAAAGAAAGAAAGAGAGAGAGAGAAAGAGAGAGAGAGAAAGAAAGAAAGAAAGAAAGAAAGAAAGAAAGAAAGAAAGAAAGAAGAAAGAAAGAAAGAAAGAAAGAAAGAAAGAAAGAAAGAAAGAAAGAAAGAAAGAAAGAAAAGAAAGAAAGAGAAAACCTGGGGCTCTGCCTTTAATAGGGCCCAGGGGAGTGGTGTTTAGGGTTTCAAGGGTTCACTCTTTATTGGCTAATTTAGTTATTTTTTTATTATGTTAATCATACATTACATTATTAGTTGTTGATTTTATTGGCTAATTTAAAGAAGAGCAGGAATTAAGGTGTGAGAAGGGGCAAGCAGGGTTACTCAAAAGGTCGGTTATCTAAGTCACCCACAGATTTCTGAAAAAGGGAACTGCACGGGCAATTCCTTATCTGGTTTCGGGAGTAGCTGTGTCATACAGCTGGCAATATGTTTATTCAAGATGGATGTCTTTTGAAATGCATGCCTCCACAAAAGCTTAAGTTAGAACAATGTAGGCAGATAAGATAAATTCTTTGGAAAAGGAACCAGTAAAGGGACTTGGTTAGATAGGATTTGGAGAAAGGGGAACTATGTTTCTGATCTTTTGACCTTGGGCAACTCAAAAAGACAAGCTGTGGATTAAATATCAAGAACTTAATTTTGACATACTAAATTTGAGATTTCTGTTATAATACAAAATAAGAGGTCTCATAATTTATATATGAATCTAGAATTCAGGGGAGAGGTACAAGATGTAAGTATATAATTGAAAGGGCAATAACGGGCAACAGATAAAATCCAGGTAAATTGTTAAGATTCAGCGATTTGTTAAATCCAGAAGTCATCCTGGTTCCCTTCTTTCATCAGTGTGTAAGCTTTGCCGCTGAGTACACTTTCATTCCCATATGTCATCTTGAAATTCTAACTAGAACTTCATTTTCTACAGAAGTGCAGCTCTGCTTTTTTAGAAATGCGAAGTTTGTATCCAAACCTGGTCCTTATAACTTGGTTATTGTTGCCACGTGAAAGTTAGGGTTGCTAAATAGCCTACAGTTTACCCAGTTAAATTTGGATTCAGATAAACAATGGAATTTTTTTTTAGTATAAGTATGCCCCAAATGTTGCTTATACCAAAAATTACTTGTTGTTTATATGAAAGTCATATTTAAATGGGTGTCCTGTATATTCATTTGCTGTACTTGGCATCTCTTCCATCAGGCATCCCTGTTACTGATGGCCAGTTAGCCTTCAGCTTATTCCCTGGACCTTGTTTCTGGGCCAGTCAATTAGAGCCAGCTGACACTCCCTGAATGTCATCATCAGTGTCACAAAGTGTCTCTGGTGGCTTCTCCTGGAATCTTCTCTGTTCTCTTGTCCTACCATAGTGCTGCCCTGACCTATAGAGTATGGAGTTAGAAAGAGAATTTTATATCAAAAGCAACTTAGATTGCCATAGCAAGTAACTGTGATGGTCTTTTCAACATGGACAATTGATAAAACTCTCAAATCAATAATAACGTTGTTTAAAAAATTTATCTTAAAGATAAAATACGACTAAGACAGGAGTATGTGAATCAGTATAAGGTATTATCTGGAAACATGACTTTGGTCTAATATTTCCTCTGAGCTTTGTCCCTCCCAGCTCAGGGAAGAGGGATTATATTACAGTTGAATAAAGTTATGTGGTTTAACCAAAACAAATACTTCATTAATATTTGGTTGCAGTACCTCAGTAAAACTATGATAGAACTGAAGGAAGTTTCAGAATAAGGAAACAAAATGCTACTTCTCTGTGCAGGACATCTGAGAACAGATTTAAATACCTATGTATGTGTGCATATGTGCATATGCATGCGTATGTGTGTGTGTATGAAAAATAGGTCATAGTGGGAAGATAGTTAATACTCAGGGTTTAATTTCAACATCCACAGCCATTTTAACTAGTTTAAGCAGAAAGTTTATTAGATTCAGAAACCTGACATAGACACAGGTTCCATTATCAGGAAGCCTTAGCTGCTACTACTGCCATTTGCAAAACTATACTTTGCCTATTGCAAACCATATTGGTAAAATGGATGTCCCAGGAGCTGCCTTTTGAAACTCCCCAAGCCCAAGATGGGATACTGAAACCACTGTTCATTTGCTTCAGAAAACTAAAACTAAAACTAATACCAGCAAAAATGGTAGTTGCATCAAAAACTTGGTCTCTGCTCAGGACCACCTTACAAATATCATGCAAGGCCAATCTTATTGTCCGAAGTTGAAACACATCTGGAACCCAGTTCCAAAGAGGTCTAAGAAGTACAATCTATAGTTTTCTAAGATATAATTGCAAAAGATGCTAGAAGGAGAGTAGAGTACTTATTATCAACTGATCATATCCAGACAGGATGCCATAATATTTTGTAAAAACCTGAAAATATTTATATCAAATATAGGTGTCATCAGACTGCAAAACAATGACATTAAATAAAATCATCTTAAGTAATATAAATAGTAGTATTAAATTTGTTAATTGGTTGTGACAAATGTTAAAAATAAAGGCAGATTGGAAATCTAAAACTTCAAAAACTGCTTAGGTGCATTTATAGATAAGTGACAGGTTGCTTAATAGAAACAGATAGGTTTTTGGTTTTGTGTTTGTAACCTTCTGAGATTACTGGCCAGCATAGCATCTTTCAACTGTGGCTGCCAGTATAATCACTTAAAGAACTTTAAGGAAAATACCATTGTCCAGACTATTTCCTTGACTAATTTAGTCAGAATTTCTGGGTGCTCAAAGATGCATGAATGAATCTAATAGGAATTCAGTTTGAGCTTTACTGGTTTAGTGAGAAAAGCAGTCCTTCTGGAAATACATTCTTATTAAATAAAAACTGGGAGGCTGTTGAACCCATGGGTCTGATCTACAATATTATTTATTATGATTTTCTAAAAATGAGTATGTATTTTTAGATACTTTATGATAGTTTTAGGTACATTTTCACTGGAAAATAGTTTACCTATGATTTTGATCACACTGAAGATTTAATCTGGACAAGTTTATTCCTTTGGAAAGGAAAAAAAATCATCTGATTATCTGATAGTAACAAATGTAATTTTTTTAAAAGGACAAATTATATTATAAATGGATTATGTAGACTCTTTTACAGTGACAAACTAGATTTGCTTTAGAATTCATTTCAGAAATGGAAATTCTTATTTTGCATTTCTTTTGACAAAAGGCATATTTTGAGAAAACCTTCCTTAAAATAATAATTTATGTGATTTAAGAAAAAAATTTATACATCATTAATAAAATATGAACTGTTAAAAACAGGCTGTGTATTCTTTAGACCTATATATTCTCAAATATATATTTGACTTTTGTATATTAAATGTAAGTATATATTCTACAATTAATTATGACACAATACCTAAGGAAATTGTTAACATTTTGTGAAAACTAAATATGAATTCTTTAAAATTCAACATCTAGGACAGTGTATTACACACTATAGACACCTAATAAGTTGTTTTTTTATTAGATTCATATTGGAATTATCCAGCAAGGGAAAGATAATCACTACCAAGAGAGAAAAACCACATTACTCATCTTCATGAAATTCTCTTTACATAAACCAAAGGGTGTTTCTACAGTGTATTAAGTAGTTTTCTAGGGTGGAGTTGCATTCCTTGTATTTTTCTACATTCCTTCATTGTTTATCAAGGGCCCCACTTGGGCTTTGTAGATACTGATCTTTTAGTTATTTTACTTAATAAAGCTTTCAAAATTTGTGAGTGAAGAGGCCAAGAGAGAAAAGATTAAAACTGTAAAAAATTAAGAGGATAGTACAATGCCAAAAGATGAAAGAAAGAAATATTAATGTAATGCATCTAAATAATCTCTTCAATGGTTTATAATTTTAAAGATAACAAAAGTAATCCATACTTACCATGTTTTTCTTTAAGTTTTTAATAGCTTGGTGTAAAAAGTACCTACATTTCTATATAGCTTGGTTTATTCAATAGAACTCACTCCAGGGGCACCTGGGGGGCTCAGTCAGTTAAGCATCTGCTTTCTGCTCAGGTCATGATCCCACGGTCCTGGGATCGAGCTCTGCATGGGCTCCCTGCTCAGCAGGGAGCCTGCTTCTCCCTTCTCCCTCTCCCACTCCCCCTGCTTATATCCCCTCTCTTGCTGTGTCTCTCTCCATCAAATAAATAAATAAAATCTTTACAAAAAAAAAAAAGAACTCCATAAACAATTATTAAGCTTTAATATTCACAAATAAGTCTATTTGAGCTTTGATGATGTATTGATTTATGTTGCTGTGTTCTTATTTCCACTAGAAAGTATTTACAATATTTAAGTGTTTGGACCATTTTGGTTACGTTCTCCCTCCTCAGACTACTCTATGTAAGCAGAGTAGCTGACATGGGATGAAATTTCTCCAGAAGATATTATGAATTAGGTTGCTTAATATCATTCAACCCCCTTCTCAGGGCACCTGGGTGGTGCAGTTGGTTAAGCTTCCGACTCTTGGTTTCGGTTAGGTCGTGATCTCAGGGTCCTGGGATTGAGCCCTGCACGGGCTCCACCTTGAGCATGGAATCTGCTTGAGATTCTCTCTCCCTCTCCTTCTGCCCCTCCTGCTTGTGCTCTGTCAAATAAATAAATAAATCTTGAAAAAAAATTTCATTCAACCCTCTTCTAACCTGCCTTTCTAAATACAGGGCAATGTTTAAATAAGAAAAAGTAAATTTTAAGAGACTCCCTTGCAGCCACTGAGAGAGGGAACAACTTGCGCTACATTGTGTAAACAGGCAAGAGGAGGCATTTTGTTCTGTGGCAGCTCAGAGACTCTAGCACTGGTTCCTATCATTGTAGGTGCCAGATGGACTGAGTCAGTGTCTGTATGCTTTCTACAGAGCAGTCTTGTAGTTCAGTGTTTCCTTTGGCTGCCTTTGCTGTGGGCTATATCTAGCCTTCTTCTCACCTCTAACTCCTCTAGAGATACTCTAAACCACACAGTATCTTCTAATAGATCTCTTTCTACTTAAAATGGTTAGACTGGGTTTTGTTGACTTCATCTCAGAATCCTAGTCAGAGATGAAGATGCTGAAGATGTTTGGATCACCAGTCCTACTTAAATACTTTAGGAAATTGGGAAGATGCCTCAGTGGGGGAAAGGAAATGTGGCAGTTAAGATTGCTTTGAAACATAGTCTAGAATTAGTTGCATTATGTCTGGAGACATAATGTCTCCCCCAGACACCTCTCCCACCAACTCCAGAGTCATATAAGATTGTCTGTCTTTAAGTGACCTCACTTACTAAAAACCTCCTTGGTTGTGTGTTCAGCCTCAGCTAAATATAGGCATGTAGGTTTTTTTCAACAGTGTTTTACCTGACAACAGACATAATTTGAAGTCAACTACACTCAAGTCTATTCAGCCAAAGAGTGGAATCACCCACCAAATTATTAATTTATTAAATTTAGTGCCAATTGCAGACCAAATTTCTGATTCTAATTTGGTTTATTTCCATATGTAGACCTAGGTGCCCTTTGGGACCTGGTTTCTCTATGTAAGAACCTTCTCATAGTGGTATTTTTTTCTCTTTTTAGCCACCAAGGCTCTTTTCTACAAAAGTTGAATACTGTGTATTTTATGTTATAGACAGGATGATATAACATTTTAAAAAAAAACCAAAATTTTGAAAATAGATGTAACTGTTACTGCAGTTGAAACTATGTGTTTAGGCTTTTACTTCAAATGAAATCTAAAAATTGGCAAATTATATGCATCAAAGCATGATTTCCATGAATGCCTGGCCACCCACTTAGCACCCACTTAGCCCTTTATACTTAATGTTGTTCTAAGTTTCTCTTCCTAGACCAGATTTCCATAAATAGCAAGCAATCCTGATTTTTCGTAGCCAAATAATTTATCAAATCAACCTGATCCTACTAGGGTAATGATAAGGTTATATTTGCTAGTAGCAGTAAATAAGAAATAAAAGAATTGGCCTTTGATAAGGTACTTTATTACTGTAAAAAAATTAAGGTGAGGTGGTTAAAACTATCCCTAAAATAATATAGCATACATCTGTCAGGAGTTTCAAGGATATAGAGACTAGTGGGACACCACAGTTTCCTTCTTCAAGCTTACTTCACCCACCATCTCAGTATGTATAATCTTAACACCTTTAACTAATACCTATTAGTAAGGCAGTTCTCCTTTTCAAGGTCTTAGCTTGATTATGCTAGCTATAGCAAACATATTGAAAAGTACACAGTAGTGGAATATTACATGGTGACTCTGATGACTCCTTAGCAGGTACTGTCCCAAATTTGATGTCTTACAACCCTGAAAAGATATGTCTTCTAATGAAGTGGGACTAGAAAATCACTTCCAGAGATATAAGGTTGAATATGATCATCATGATTGTGATATTTGGCTCAGCTTCGCTCAGGGTCTTATATGACACACACTCCATAATCTCAGTTAAAATTGAAAACCATCACTTAGTGAACATGTGTCTTAATACTGAGACAGAATAAGACCTACAGAATAATATTACCTGCAAACTCACAAGGAAATCACTAAAGCTACTTTCTGATGTGAAGTAAAAAAAAAGAGAAATTCAGAATATGATTATTTTGGAAGAAGGTACTTCTAATCTAATTATATGTTGGTACTATCATGGCTGGATACCAGGTAATTTCCACAAGTCATTATCTAATCTGATAACTGCCAGACAACAGAATGCATCAAAAGAAACCAGAAGATATTTTCACCTCACTTCCAAATCTTGTGAGAACGCATTTAATTTTAAACTATGAATTCTCCAGAACTCTAATTTTAAGAGATTATGGGAAATAAAAATTTTTAGCTTGGCAACATTTCTAGAACAGGCAGGCACTCTAAAAGAGGGTAGAATGGAAGTGGATCAAATCAATCTGCAGTTTTTTACTCAAATGGTATTTAATATCTATTGGCCGAGACTAGCTCTTAAACTAAGATGTGTACTATTAGTCAGGCATAATGGTCATTATAGTCAATAGTGAAGACTCAGAATTTGGAAATGAAATAGTTTGCATTCCAGAAGCACCCACCTAGTGCCAGGTCCACACTGAGGAAGGAACACCCAATCACCCAAGCCATGATAATAAAGCTCAGGAATCCAGCACTTTTTTGAGGGGGAAGAAAAATATGGGGGGCCTGAAATGTTACGTTAAAATTAAGTATACTTGTGAGACTAGGTGAATAGTAATGGCATTAAGATAGAGATCTGAAAATGTAATATTCAGTGTTCTAATTTAACTTTTCTCTTGTTTTTATACCAGTGGGGTTTTTGGTGTAACAATATAGGAAAAACCTAAGAGTTCATACTCTGTTGAGTCTATAACCAGGAGCCTAGAATTCAAGACTCTTGATTTATTTAACAATAGAACAAAGTCCTCTTAACATGAATGTTAAAAAGTAATCAGACCTCGAACTCTTCAATATGCTCCCAAGTATTTGTATTAATCAGAGAAGCTATTTATGATTCAGAATAAAATATGTTTCAGCGGCTCACTAGAAGTAATTTACAGTGAGTTATATAGAATTCTTTCATGTTCTTTAGCAGAATTCATGCTCAGTACTAAAGTACTTCTTATTGGCTAGCAGCAGTAAGCTGGCAAATCATAAGCAGGCCATCAACAAGATTGTGCTTTACTGCTGTAAATTTACTCAGGGATGTTTTCAACATGTAAGAAAAAAAAAAATGGGAGAGTACTACAAAAATCCATGAGCAACTAAATTCTAACAAGTTGTGAACAATAGGAAACACTAACACTGAAACACAGTGCCCCCTGGCATATAGAACAGGCTGTAAACTCATTTTGAAAACAAAAATCTAAAATATTCTTGATTTCAATAAAAGACCTATTTCAGTGATTGAAGTACATGTTGCAGGGACGACTGGATAAAAGTACATCTATCTGTTAATAAGACACTCAAATGTATTACGAATATACCTATCAGCTATTCTGAATGTGCCTATTTTCAAGGTTTGGGTATGAAGGTGAAATATCAAGAGAATATATATAAAAGGTATCACATATAAAGTACTAAATAAAAATAGCATACTGATATTTTGCTTCTATCATGCAGTGGGTCAAATAAGTTCATTTTTTTCTGTTGTTAATATATTGTCATATGCATACTTATTATTTTAAAATATTAACTCAGACATCAATCTGAGTGTCATTGATCTGGTGATACTTAAGCACAAGACATACATTGTTCATCTCAGTATTGTGGTTTGATAGTATTCAAGTAGAAAAAATACGTATTTTTCATTTCTACAATACTTTTGAGTTTAAGTATAACAAATATATAACAAAATGAGGAACACTTAAGAGGACAGATATTATAATGATAAGCATGAGGATAAAACGACTTTCCGGAGGGATCAGGAAGTCCCTGGGATAGAGGAAACTTCAGTGGGCAGATTCTTCTGGAGGATACTTAAAGGAGATATAATTAGTGGTATAAAATGCCAGGATACAATTTACCAAAGAACATGAATGAGAATATAGGCCTTTTAATAATTAGGCAGGAAGCTGCTTAATAATTTCTATGACCAATATTTATGCCGTGAGTTATAAAATGGGTATTGGCCCCTGTTGAAATTTTATCCTACTTAGATTGCATCAATCTTACCAACTCATGAAGTATCTCCTTCAATTAGAATGGAGAAAAGCATTGGGACGATATAATGTGGTCCTCAACTGCCTCACTTAACAAGGCAATTATTTTGACAAATTAAATAATTGTTTTGGGTAATCCAACCTCTCTTATTTACATCTTGGGAACACTTAGAAATAAGACTCACCTAAATACATACAGTTAACATTACATTTATGAGGTTTGGGGGATATGACTGACATATTTATGACATACAATTTCTACATTAAACCAAAAAAAAAAAGATACTTAAGTGTGTATGCTAATTTCCCTTGAATAAACTATTGTGTTTCATTATAAAGTGGACTTTATAATATTATTAGGTTAAGGTTAGGGTTAGGGTTTGCGGTTTGGGTTTTGCTTTTTGTTTTTTTCAGGAATATAGCATGACCTTTCCAGGCCATCTACCATGATAATATGAGATGCTAATGCAGAATCAGATTCCTCTTTGTAAAAGCTCATTTTATAGTGAAACCCAATGATACTTATTTTATTGTTTATTGAGAAGATTCTAGTAGAAACTTAGCATAGTATTATCTTGTTTATATGTCATTTGGAATTACGTTGTGCTCTTTTCTAACATGTTATATATGAACTGCTCGTGAGTTTTAGTGAAGAGCAGAGCTTCACTGCACCTGTTATCTGAGTAAGGCAAAAAAGCCCTTTTATGTGTGCTTGTTCACTAGCAAGTTATGTCAATGTATGTTATCTCTCAGAGTTTTTTTTTTTTTTTTAAGATTTTTTATGTATTTATTTGACACAGAGAGAGAGAGCACAAGCAGGCAGAGTAGCAGGTAGAGGGAGAGAGAAGCAGGCTCCCCGCTGAGCAAGGAGCCTGATGCGGGGCTGGATCCCAGGATCCTGGGATCATGACCTGAGCCAAAGGCAGATGTGTAACCGACTGAGCCACCCAGGCACCCCACAGAGAGTTTATTTTTAATCTTAGGGGAAAGAAAACATTTCTTTATTACCTTTGTTTTACATTAGAATTTTTGAATGATATATTTCAACTATAACACTTGAAGCATGAATTACACACTTTTTTACTAAGTTTAAATATCTTGCCAGAACCATGGACTGATATTTTTTCCCACAAAAGAAACTTTACCCGGTATTTGGCTAGACATTGGAATGGAAAGAGGAAACAGGCAAATGATGAATTTGAAAATTTAAATGTGAATTGTTTATAGTGTATTGTCTTTGTCATTTCTCAATTTCTAATTTTGTAGAATAAAAGCAGGAGAGAAGTTTTTATTTGCCATATAATCAAGCAGATATGTTTTTTCTCTAATCAATAGGTAATTTGCAATGATTGTATATTATTTTGGTTAAGGAATGGGTCTTATTTTTAAAAATTAAAATTAAAATTCAGAATATGATGATTTTGGAAGAAGGCACTTCTAATCTAATTAGCACAGATCAACAGGAACCACCCTAGCCTCTTAAAGCCCAGTGACTGGAACTCTGGGCTTAAGTTTCATCGGTATTCTCTCTTTTCTCTGTCTCTCATTTCTGTTTTGTCATCATCCTGTCTTCATTCTCTTCTAGTTCACATGGGCTTTCATTATCTTAGGTTTGCTTTAGCTGCTGACATTATTTAAGGTTAGGACCTAGTGGGAGCGGAGGGGGAAAGTATGTGTATGTAGAAAATTAGCTCCACATAAAATATTATCCAGTAGAGGTCCCCGGTCGCAACAGACTATTAGGTGCCATTCTTGAACCATCTGCTATGGACAATACAATAGGAGGGAATGATAGAGCCAAGAAAAAGAAGAGAGTGAAGGGGAGTATAGTGGGCTAACAAAAATACCACATATGGCTTAGGGAGCATTTAGTTATATTCATATTATTTAACTTTAATTACTAATCGTCTGTTCATGAAGACCTTTCTTTCCCAGAGAGATCTGTAGCTATTACAAGATATTAAAGCTATTCAAAAGATCTAGCTTCTCTGGAAATAATTTGTAAATATAAAAATTCATGTCTCAAAATAATGCTAACTCATTATCGTACTTTGATAAATTATTTTTAGTTTAGAATTGTCACATGTTTTCTTGGGGTACCTGTTTGGCTCAGTTGAAGGAACATGTAACTCTTGTTATGAGTTTGAGCCCCAGGATGAGGGTAGAGATTATTTAAAAAAAATATATATATATATGTGTGTATACATATATATATATATGTGTATGTATATATATATTTAGGAAAGTTGTTACATGTTTCTTTAAAAAGCTTGTTTATAGTTAAAGCACAACAAAAAAAAACTGATCATTCCACCATTTAGAGATATAAAATGTTAATATTTTTAGACAATTCTTTCATTATTTTTTATATAAGATGTATTAATTTCCTAAAAATTTGGTAAAATGCACATTTTTACTTTTGTAATGTACCTTTTCTCCTTATCATTTTATTAAGTATCACATAGAAATTGATTATCCTTATAAAATCAGAGTAAAAAAGAAAAATTAGGCAGGGTATATAATACTAGCAATATATTCTAATAGTAATTCTCATCTATTCTTTCAGTATATTTTTTCAGTCTGGTTTTACATTGAACATTTTTTTTTTTTAAGAATTTATTTATTTATTTGACGGAGAGAGCAAGAGAGCACAAGTAGGGGGAGCAGCAGAGGAAGAGGGAGAAGGGAGCAGGGAGCCCAACATGGGGCTCGATCCCAGGACCCTGAGATCATGACCCGAGCCGAAGGCAGATGCTTAACCAACTGAGCCACCCAGGTGCCCCACATTGAACATTCTTTAAGCATTTCAGTAAGTCATGTTACGGCACTGATAGATAAGGAAAGTGTACTTTTGACAAGGATGGTTATCTTCGTTTTAACATTGTGGGGGCTGACAAGTCTGAAATTAGTAGGGCGAGCAGCAGGCTGAAACTCCAGCAGGAGTGAATGCTGTGGTCTTGAGGGAGAATTTCTTCTTCAGGAGAACCGTTTTTCCTCTTAAGCCTGTCAACTGACTGGATGAGGCTTCAACCACAGTGTTAAGAGTAACCTCCTTTATTTAAGCCACATCTTTATGATAACCATATCTAGAAAACACCTCCTCAGGAACTTCTTGATTGCTGTCTGATTAAATAACTGGATATTATAGCCTAACCAAGTTGACACATAAAACCTCAAGAAGACTTTTGACACATTTTAATAATTAGAATAAATAAGGACCTGATAGTGAATTCTAAAACCCTAGTAAATGAGAAATAAAATTTGCTGTCATTTATAAACATTCTAAAGCTGTAGTAGTCAAGCAATGTTATGTTTGAGTATATTTATTATTTTAATAACTTTAGTGCTTACATGAACACTTAATGAAATTGGGCCTTTGTGTGAATTTCTAATACTTTATATTAATTTCTTACTGATGCTACAACAAACTACTACCTTAGTGGCTTAAATATCTATCACATTTTACAACACAAAATTATTATGTTATAGTGTAGAGGTCAAAAGTCTGAAATGGATGTTATGGGCTAAAATCAAGGACACATATTCCTTTTGGAGGCTCCAGGGGAAAATCTGTTGCTTGTCTTTTCCAGCTTCTAGATTCTGTCTTTATTTCTGGGCTCATATCCCTTTCCTCCATTTATAAAGCCAATAATGCAGCATCTTCTAATTTCTCTCCTTTCTGAGTTCTTTTTCCATCTTCACATCTCTTTCTCTAAATCTGACCCTTCTGTCTCCCTATAAGGACCTATTTTGGTTGCATTAGGCACACCAGGATAATGAAAGATGATCATCTCATCTCAAGATTCTTAACCACAATCATATCTACAAAGTCCCTTTTGCCATGTGAGGTAACGTATTCACAAGTTCCATATTAGAGCATGGACATCTTTGGGAAAGTGTGGAGGGAGATCATTATTCAATTTACCGTATACTCATATAATTTCTTTGTATTGTTTTGAAAGATAAGTATTCAAATAATGCATGAACATTTATTGTCATCACACATCCAGCCACAGTTTTAGCATTTTACTTTCATAAGAAGATATTAAATATCATTAAAAGATAATTTGCAAAGGTAAAATAATGATATATAAATATAAAATGAACATATGTCAAAGATATTATTTAACAATTAATTAATGAGTAAACCAGTAAAATGTTACAATTATTTCAAAGGAGAATTCAAAGCACCACACATATATAAGTCACTCAAGAATGGTTAATTTACAAATAGATGTAAACCTGGCTTTTCCCATAGGGGATGGAGGAAAATCAATTGCCCTCCACCAGACAGAATTATTTTCACATCTGTAGACAAGAATCTTTTATATTTCTATCAGTTGTTTACAACTCACAGGATTGAGAAATAGCTCAAAGAAAATGGTATGCTTTAAAACTGATAAATCGAAAGGATGTTCTTTAAACAATTTGAAGTTTTCCATTGAAGACACCCAATAATTTTTTGTTCTCTTTCAAAGTCTTTTACAATTTTTTCTGGTAATATTTTTACTAAATTTATATTGAGTAATTTATCAAGAGGGGAAGGTAGAAAAGCATAATTTACTTCATCTTAAACTTTACCCCAGAAATCAAACTTAAGACATCCCATTAGTATTGACACTATAATTTATATTTCCAGTTCTAAACTCTTTCAGGGTTCAGATTCACAACCAGTACTGTGGAATATCTTTATCCATGTATACCTCTTCAGCTCAAACTGTCCGGAGCCAGTCATCTATTACTATTTTTAATCTTCTTCTTGTTACTTCTGTTTTTCTGAGAACAGTCATGCTTTGTCCGGGTCAAATCTTTCGTCTTCATTTCAAAATTATCAGATTAAAACAGCCTGTCAACAAACCCATAAAAACCCCTAGACTTAGGAGCAATCCTCTCAGGTCCCTTCCCTCCTCGGGAGCTTTGTACTATCACTTTGCTATCACTCAATAAACCTTGCTTTGCTGCCCCCACCCAATAAATAAATAAATAAATAATCAATCAATCAATCAAAGGTTGAGTTTGAAAACTGGGAAGCATTTTTCCATGGCCGGTCCAATAGATTTCTTCAACAAAAACAGGCTAATAATTAATATGGTCATTAGCAAACTATCAAAGAGTTCCATGCAGAGTTCTGGTTGAATGCATAGAGATATAATTCATAATTCTGAGATCTATGCATAATATAAAACAATTTTGGTAAAATGTATGTTAATATTAGTGTATTCTTCCCCTCCAAAATGTTTTCTGTAATGTTAGCTTTGAAATAAAAATGCCAATGATGAATTTCTGAAGGACTTTAATAAATATCTCTTGTTCCATATTTTATTTTCTTGAGAAATAAGCTTCCTATCTCCTAGTAATAGTTTAGATGGCAAAATTTAATTTTGTACATTTTGAAATTAGAACAAAAAAGCAAAAAAGAAGTAGTGATAGCCCATCATTACAGTAGCAGAAAAGAGAAAATTACATTTTAGAGAGACTAAATACAAAGCAACCCACACATGATTCTTATTATTGTTAACATATCCTTAGTGAAAAATTTATTAACTTGTTTTTGTATGTGAAACACAGTAAAACTTGAAAAGAATCATAAGAGTATTTATGGATATATTCTCTACTTTTCATGTAAAGTTAGTAGGACTTGAAAAAATATTAAGAAGAATGTTTATGGTATGCCATTACTATTAGTTATCAAGTGTTTAAAAAGACATTGGATATGGTACAATATAAATTAAAGCATGATGAACTAATCATTTAATGTTTTTGACTACTTTATATATTCAGGTCATAGAACTTACAAACTAATCAAACAATATTAAACAAGATAATACTTTTGTATCTTGTTTGATTTGGAAAAAAAAGAAGTCGATTTAAATGGTAAATAATTGAATTGCCATTTTTGCCTTTAGTAATTTTGTCTATGTCAGGTAAGAGGAAGACTTTCAAGGTGGGTTATGAACTGAAATGCTTAATACATTTTCATCTCTCTCTTTTTTTCTCTCCCTCTTTTTTCTTCACTTTTTTTCTCCTCCTTCTTTTCTCCTTCTTTCTTCCTTTCCTTTTTTAAAAAATGTCTATCCTTGCGGGGTGCCTGGGTGGTTCAGTTGGTTAAGTGACTGCCTTCAGCTCAGGTCATGATCCTGGAGTCCCAGGATCGAGTCCCGCATCGGGCTCCCTGCTCGGCAGGGAGTCTGCTTCTCCCTCTGACCCTCCTCCCTCTCATGCTCTCTGTCTTTCGTTCTCTCTTTCTCAAATAAATAAATAAACTCTAAAAAAAAAAAAAATTTTAAAAAGTAAAATAAGAATGTCTATCCTTCCTTTATTCTTTCCATTCATCTTTTACATTTCTGTGTGTCATATAATTACTATGAGCAAACCACTTTAATATGCTCTACCTAATGAGAGAAAATATATGTAACCATATGATAGCATTACTATGAATTAAGTTCTATAATCTGAGTACAGATAAAGTATTCTTGAGGCACATTAGGGGAATGAGGTTTGAGGGCCATGGACAGAGACTCCACAGAGGAGGAAATACTGCTTGATACAGTTTAAAAGTAGTAACAACTCACCAAGCAAAGAACAAGAAGCCATTTCCAGTAAATACCACATGTAGAAGTGCTAAGTAGCATAAATAGGTAAGAATGAACTTTGCTAAGATAATATTTTATGAGAGGGATTTTCATATCCTTGTTCGTGACTCAGAGTACTAGAATAATTCCTGGAAAAATATCAGGAGTAGACCCGGAGTTAATTCTTTAAGAATTTTTGAAGACTAGCAAAAATAAAGACTAATGAAAAACCAACAGCCCTCTTCTAAACAATAAGAATGAAATATGGTTATAAGACAATTTACTGATATATTCAACAACTATAAATAGTATACAATGGCCTTCAATTTTTTTAAATTAGGAATAATGAAAATGGATTATGAAGTCCAAATATAAGAATTTATCTTTTCTCATCTATTGATTCTGCATACTGTATTATTTCCATGTTGCTGTCCTATTTCCCCAATTCTCACCACTCCTTTCTCAGCCCATTCAGTTCTGTACTGGAATAGTCAATTTGTCCTCTCAAAACCCTTATCCTAATGTTAGAAACCTCTTGTTCTTTTTGTAGGACATTATTAAATATTTGGATTTTTATACAGAAATATCATCTAATGCATTTAAAACATGCTATTTTCCTCAAATACATTATGTTAAGTGCTGTCACCCATTATTCATTATCGTAGGAATTGTTTCCATCATTTTATATGGACCTGTAGCTTTATGTCTCTTTTGAACATTGTCTGTTAGCTGATTCTCTTTTATGTCTGCTTTAATGTTTTGCTAAAGTTGGGAAAGGATTGTTATTCCTGGCTTTTTGAGATAAAACAGTATCCAGATATTCGGTTGTAAACAGTCCCCAAATGTAAAGAAATATGGACACCATTGTGCTGCCTATTAGTAGTTCCTCTTTCTGCAGAAGCTTGAAATTTTGTTGTCCAACCTTCTGTATCCACTAAGAGTAAGCTGATTACACCACAGATTTGAAAGCATAAAATTAGCATGGTCCTTTCAGGAAATAGAGGGAATTTGGGTTTTCTTTTTGTTGTTGTTAATGGCTTGACCATCTGAGTAGGAAAATAGTAGGAGACAAAGCTAGAGTGGAAAATATAGGCTTTGTCATGGTCTACTCTGACATACCTCCTGAACATTTCTGCTTTATCCACAGTAAACAGTGCAGAGCTACTGAAAGGTTTTCAATAGAATCTATTTACACACAGATACATATACACATATACATACATGAATGGATAGATAGGTAGGTAGATGGATGGATGGATAGATCGATAGATAGATAGATGATAGATAGATAGATAGATAGATAGATAGATAGATAGATAATCTTAGCTTATACCACCTCCCCTTCCCATTTTTTGTTCTATGTATTGATCAGGAATGGTTTTTATGACCTCATCTGAGAACCCTCAAATTCCCCTCATTCATTTAATATCTATGATTCTACATAAAAATATAAGAAACCAACAGTTGTTTTTCAGTACTAAATGACTTGCATGTTTTATGTCTTAAATAATTCTGAACATTTGAAACACATTTAATATATCTGGCCCAAACATATGATTGAGATTGCAAGATCATAGCCAAAATCCTTTATTTCCATCTTATATTTAGCAGGTTATGAAAGAATAATGATTTACATTGACCAAAAAACAAACATGCAGTCCACTGTTTAGTTAGTCATTGATTATACAAATAGACAGGATTCTGAATTCTGACTATTGGAATATTTAAAAACTTAATGATTGTGCCCTATAAGTTTATTCTGGAAAATAATGAAAGTATGAACCTATATAAAAATGGGACAGCCATCTCAGAAGTTTTCAAATATGTGGGAAAAATTACTGGTTTAAAAAGAATGGTGAATTTACATAGGTTTGGTTAGTGCTGATTTAATTTCATGCAATTTGCTTTTGCTTTAATATGTGGTTAGAGAAGGACACCAAGAAAGCGGAAAGCAGTAAGGGGAAACCTAAGTCTTGTAGAAGGAATAGGGTCAGGGATCCACTGTGCAAACTATTTGGTACCTTTAAAACAACAACAAATCAATACCCTCATATTCTGATATTACTATGTTGACTGCTAAATGGCTGAAGCAAATTAACAGTAATTGTGTTGCTTCAGATGAAGATTTTGAATCAAAGTCCTGAAAGTAGGGCTAGAGAGGAAAGCAAAGATAAGGGAGGCATTGTTCAGTTGAGAAAACAGTGATAGATTTGATGTGGAAGATGAGGAAGGAGAAGTCGAGAAGTCCAAACAATTCCTAAATTGCTGATCATTTTGGAATTAAAAAGGATTAGTCCCTTTCATTTTATTTTATTTATTTATTTTTAAAGATTTTATTTATTTATTTGACAGAGAATGAGAGAGAGCACATGAGAGGAGGGAGGGTCAGAGGGAGAAGCAGACTCCCCGTTGAGCAGGGAGCCCGATGCGGGACTCGATCCAGGGACTCCAGGATCATGACCTGAGCTGAAGGCAGTCGCTTAACCAACTGAGCCACCCAGGCACCCAGTCCCTTTCATTTTAGAAGTATTTATTAAGCATATACTGAGTGCCAAGACTGTTGCCGATGTTGGTGATCATGCAGTAAACTAGATGGAGAGTCCCTATCTTTATAAAAATTTTATTCTGGTGATGGAGGCCAATGATAATCAACAAATAAATAGGTTTCATAAACAAAAGTAAAGTTTGGCAAAGGGACAGAAGGAAAAGAAAGGGATTTAGGAAAGAATTATTTTCAGAAGAGAAGGGGAATAACTTACTGAAAAAAATATAACATCTGAGCCAAGACTTGAGAGAAGTAAGGATATGAATGAACAGTATTTCTGTTACCTTTGACCTAATCATATTCACATCCTGGGCTTTGGGGCCGATTCCAATTTGCATGTCTGTCTTAATGTTACTCCTCCTCCTCCTCCTCCTCCTCCTCCCCCTCCCTCCCCCTCCTCCTCCCCCTCCCTCCCCCTCCTCCTCTTCCTCCCCCTCCCCCTCCTCCTCCCCCTCCTCCTCCTCCCCCTCCTCCTCTTCCTCCCCCTCTGCCTCCCCCTCCTCCTCCCCCTTCTCCTCCCCCTCTTCCCCCTCCTCTCCCTCCCCCTCCTCCTCCCCCTCCTCCTTTTTTTTTTTTTTTCCCACAATAGGACTGGGGAGCTACTTTTCATCACTCAGTAAGCCAAGTTTCGAGCCCAGTACTGCTGGCAGGAGGTCTTATGTTTTCTGTTACAGTACTGCTGGTGACCTCCTTTTCCAAACTCTGCATGCTGTTCTAGACACATTTTATCCGAACCATGATCCCTAGAGATGGATAATCATTTCTTATATTCCAAAAATGTTGAATCCCTCAAATAAGGAATCAGGGTATCAGTCATTTCTCATCTCTCCCAATCACTACCACACAGGTGAAAGTTTAACTTTAGTCTTATGTTAGAACCACAAGCACACTGACAGTTTCTTCCATATGGTTTGTTTAGAGTTTCAAAAATATCTGTAAAAGCTATAGAATTTTCAAAAGGTTTGGCTATGAAAATCTTTGTCACAGTATTTTTGCCCCTGCTACACTATTGGTGATTTAAGGATAAAGACAATTATAGCCAAATCCATTTTGTGTTTATGTTGTTATTTATGGGGTTAGTAAATATGTATAGTATCATATACGATGAATAGTTAGGTTCACGTCTTTTCATATTCACCAAGTGCTGTTATGAAAAGTGCTTTTTCTGCTTTGTTGAAATTTATTAGTGAATTACTTAAAGTGTTAGAAGTTATGCTTCTTTGGATCTGAATTCTTACTAAAACTAAAGCCATAAAACTATATAATGTGACTGGACTCTGATGATGACAAAACAAAATTAAAAATCATATATTAGATGAATTATACAACTTTTCCTCTGTTACTCTGCTGTTTCTTCTGCTCCAGCCTCTTTTCTGTGCTACTCTTAGAATGACTCAACTCATTAGGTCTGAAGTCAATAATACTTTCAAGACAAGTATTTAATATATGCTAGAAACATTTGCATTCCAGGGATGAAAGCCACTTTACAAATAATTAATATGTTACACTACTGTGCAAGGACCTGGGCTCTATATAGCTCATTTATCTGTACTCTATGAATTTTAATAATAGATGCTTGACGTGCTAAACTATTTCAATTAGTGTGAAAACTAAAAGAAAAACATTTTACCAAGGAAAGCTTTTACTCATTATTTCTATTATTACACATCATGAGAAATTCATTTTATGGTGATTCAAATTCAGTATTCATTCACATGCACACTTGTTTCGGGCACACACACTTCCGCATGTGTATATATACTCAGAGACATATGTGCATATGCACACACACACCCCATTATTTAAAAATATATAAATGGAAATAAAAAATTGATAAAATGAAATACCCTTACTATAATCTGTTATTTATGGTACATTCTACTTTCTATTCTATTCTATTCTTTTTGCTTGTTTTTAATGTTTAGTTTTTTAATACTGGTAATGATCATTCAAATGATTTCACAGATTGCTAATGGTTGTAATCCACAGTTGGTAAAATGCTGGTATCACATAATTTATGTGAAAATAAAAGAATGGATATGGAAAAAAAAAGGAGGGAAGAAGGCAAGAAGGAAAAGGGAAAGAAGGAAGGAAGAAAAACACCTCTGTGAATACAAAAATATGCTATATGCTAATGAGCATAACTAAAATATGGAAGAACACAAATCAGATTATTAACCTCGATTACTTTAGAGGAGTAAGGGTGATGATTAAAAAGGGAGGATCCTTGGGATGTCAACATAAATGCTTTTTTACACTTTATCCACTGACTTGTTAAAATGAGCACCTCTTATATTTGTGGTTTAGAAAATCCAACAATTATATGCATGTATACTTATATACATATATTATTTTTACACATATACAATATATACAGTATATATATGTATACACACATGGAAATATGCAAAAAATACAATATTTATGTGTGTGTGGAGAGAGAGATTTTGAGACAGATTGAAACACAGAGAGAGAAATTCTCATTGTTGAATTTAATATGCTTTTTAGATTTTACAAAAACAATCACAACAAAGCCTTTACTTTTCCAAACTGAAAGTGCCAGGGATACTTTAAAATTGACCTGCATACGAAAATGACCACATGAGTACAGAAGATTTCCAAATCCACAAGAATATTTTACATTAAAATAGTAAATCTAGCAACTTTTTATATCTCCTTTATGGATTCATTTATTTCAATGTCAAAACACTTGAAATTCTTTATCTGAATTCTTCTTTTAATGGATGGTTCATCAGCCAAGACAGACTAGTTAAAGAGTTATTTGAAATTTTCTGTCTAAATAAGTATCCTAAATGATATATTCTTTAGTTTCTTAATAATACATTGCTATTCTCAAAAGCACCTCATTGATATGTAAGCACTTGTGTGAATGAGAGAGAAGGAGGGAGAAATAGGTAAATTGTGAATTAACTTGACGACACTCCCTTTACTCTTTCTTTCTAGAAATGAGACGTGAAACCACAGAAGTAGGCACAAATTCTGATCAATTTAAATGACTCCTTATTTTAGTTTTCTAATTCCCCTAACCAAACTTGTCTTTTATTTTTGGTAAAGTCAGAGTTCAAAGACAACGTCACTGCCTTGTTTAAATTGCATATGTACAAGTGAAAAATCTAATCATACCATCTTGGTATCAGAAAAAAATGTCATTTTTATGTCACTTTTAAATTGTATCATATTCTTCTTTAATAGTCTACTGTTTAATACACTTTAATATTTAATAGTATATTCTTTAATGCTTTGTGTAATGTCAGTCAAACATCAGGTATTCCATAAATATCTGTTGAATTAATGAATCAATTATTAGTACTTAATTTATTAAATTGACTTCAAGCAAATGGACATTTAGTAGCACATAGCTGCATCTATTTTCAGAGAAATTTCTAGAAGTTACCTTGGTATAGAACTTATTTTTTGGGAAGAAAAACTTTAGTGATTCCTTAATTATGTAACTATAAAGTAAAAAATAGTTCATTATCCTTCAAGAATCATGTTACAAGACACATTTTACTGTTGCTGTATTTTGTTTCTGGCAAAGCCAACAACTATACCTCAGGCTAGGTACACAAATATAGTCTTAATACTCATTTTCCACATCTACTGGCTTAGAAAATTTTTATAAATTCTGGAAAAATAGAACTTTTGTGTAGAGGCCAAAAGGACTTTGGTAGAAAAGAGTTGAGGGTCTCCATCCTTTCCCTCTGAGTTTGTAGTTCATTACTTTATCTCTACTGTGATGCATTAGTCCTGGCTAATCGCACTGGAAGGAAAGTAAAACCTCAACAAGAATCTCACTTTGAAAGAAGATTTAACCAGTTGTCAGCTTTTTGAGATCAGAGCCTAGATGGACTTAAGGGAGAGCTAGCTCTGGTCACTCTGAGGAGATAATGCTGGACTATCTTCTGATCATACTGCCTGGCTCTGATTATGTGATTGTGCTGTGAAAAAAAAAAAATGGCTCTTTTTTGTGTAATCAGAAAGAGTGAGCACATTAGGGGCCCAGGTGTACTTGGCCCTGAGAAGAACCATAGCTGATTTTAACACTGGTATAAACTGTATTTGCCCCTCTTCTGCCCTTCCAGAATCCAGATGAACTACACTGGACTGGTCTGGTTGTGGGGAGGAAATCCATGGCACTGCTATCTTTCTTAGATCAGAGAAGCCTTCAGTAGTCATCATGTTCAGGAAGTGAACTGGACCACTTTACTTCAGGGCTTTTGAAAGCAGGGCTTAGTTGATGAAGAAAAGATAGTCAACCCTAGACTGTTGCACCCATTGTCTCACTCTACTGCCTTCGCAGACAGAATCAGACACCAAACTGCTGGAGCTTTGTATTCACAACTGATAAATTGGGAAATTCAAATTATAAAAGCAGTCATTAAAATTTGTAATATGAAAGCAATTACTTAATGGGGAAGGAGTTTTGGGTTTCTTAGAGTGAGGAAAGCTAAATAGACTTTTCAAATCTGAGCATGCCTTAAAGTGGGAGTGTGATGTGTAAGAAATGCGGTGGTAAAGCTTGATCCAATTAATAACGAGAGGAGGGACTATCTTGGGTAATAGAGTCTTTCATTTTGCTCTGCACTCTTACATTCAAGCTGTCACAGATACCTATCTCATTTCAAGAATTTTGTCTTTGCTCTTGTTGCTGATTGAGGTTTTCCTTATTTAGGATATTTGATGGTCCCTCTCTTAGTTACCTTAGTTATCTATTGCTGCGTAACAAATGGCAAAACTTAATGGCTTAAAATAGGGGTCAGCAAACTATGACTAACATACCAAATCCAGCCTGCCACCTATTTCTATATAGCCTGTGAGCTCAAAGTGGCACTTACGTTTTTATGTGGTTGAAAAAAAATCAAAAGAAGTGTAGTAGTTCCTAACATATAAAATTTATGTAAAATTCAAATTTCACTATCCATAAAAAAATTTATTGGAACATATCTGTGCTTACTTGTTTAATTATTGTCTATTAAGGCTATTTACATGCTAAAAGAGCAGAATTGAATCTTTGCAACAGAGACCATATGTTCTGCAAAGCCTGAAATTTATACTATCTGTCAATTTAAGAGAAAAGGTTTTGTAGTCTCCTGCCTTGAAACAATTTATTATCTCTCATGGTATCTGTTGGTAAGGATTCAGAGCAGCTCAGTTCAGTAGTTCTGCCTCAGGATCTCTTGTAAGCTTATGGTTAGATGTTGGCTAAGGATACAGTTATCAAAAGGCTTGACTAGAGCTAGACTACATGCCCAGCCAACCTCTCTTACCATAAGACTGACGACCCCAGTCCACCCTCTTGTCCTCAACTTTTCATCTCTCTCCCACAGAAAAAATGACTCACCCACCCAAAGTCACCATGGTCTCCCCCCTATAAAGCAGGGGTCTACCCTGTATAAAGCAGCTTGAATTCAAAGATCTTACCTTCTAGAATAGTGTCAGGTGTGAACGAAACCCCCTTAGATCCAGTTCTTTCTGATCTGAAGGCCTGTGAACAAAAGAGCCTGGTTATCTGGCCCCAGTCTACTCAACATGGAATGATGGGACAGGGATAGCAGAACTATACAAGACAGTCCTGGTCAAAAGAAGGAATGTGGGAGGCATACAGGAGTCAGTCAACAGCAATTCTGAAATCCAACTGGCACAATTGCTATAACCACACAGGTCTCGTCTTAGCCAGTTAGGGCCCAAGCAGCCATTTCTTGTAGCAAAAGAAGGGAGTACCTATAGTCTCCAACAACACCAAATGTGCAAGCTTGTTTGAGAAGTCCCAGGAAACTCTCTGAACTTCTTTAATGAGCCTGGAGGAAGAATTTGAGGAGTCTGAGATTTTGCAAATTTGGCCAATGGGCTTAGAGAGATTTTGTCTAAGTTCTTAGAGATAGTATGCCCTTGTTGTGACACCCAATTTGATGTAGCCTAGGACATAGAAATCACATGTTGCAAAAATTAGACTTCCTTCTGAGTAGAACATGTTTGTTTTGCTTTGTTGCACTTTTTTAATCTTATGGAGGAAAAGATTAGAGATAAGTAACTGTTTTAATACCCTCATGTGTAGCCTAAACATTTCCAGAAGCTCCCTGATTTTCAAAATCTGTTAGATTTCTGCAACATGTTTAGAGTTTCTAGATTTAAGAATGACACATACGTAATGATGGGTTTACTGAATAAAGTTGAGAAGGGTTATATTGAAGAAAGATAAGACACCTAGGTCATTACTCATCTTTTAAAAAAATGTGTTTCAGAGCCATAAGAGAGAAATGAGTTATTATACTTTTTTAAAAAGATTTTATTTATTCATTTGAGACAGAGAGATACAGAGAGAGACAGAGAGCATGAGCAGGGGGAGAGGCAGAGGGAGAGGGAGAAGCAGGCTCCCCACTGAGCCAGGAGACCGACATAGGGCTTGATCCCAGGACCCTGGGATCATGACCTGAGCTGAAGGCAGACACTTAACCATCTGAGCCACCCAGGCACCCCGAGTTATTATATTTTTTAAAATAAATATCCCACTAAACAAAACTGACAATAATCCAAAGATTTTAATTTTTAAGGGAAAATAGCTTTTTAACTTCAAGTAATGCATATTAATTTTTAAAAATCACAACATAAATATATAAAATGTTATTTATAATCATTTGAAATATTTATTTTAAAAAATGAAAATGAACAGTACAATAGTATAACATAAAAAGTGAAGTTCTAATGCAGAAGTAACTACTAACTCCATGGGATTCAGTCTGACTGGTTTGTGTGCCTCGGAATATTTCTTTCTTAAATAGATTATATTACTAAAAATATTGTTCTACAACTTGCATTTCTCATTTTGAAAGCATAGAGATCTTATATTTCCATACATGCATATACTTTTACCCATCCCTTTAATAATGCAAATCTTTTAAATTTTTGTCCACGTCATCCATGACCACATCCCCCACACTGAATGATGTGATTTTAATGTTTCTTTGATCTTTTATACATTATGGTCTAGATAATAATTGTTTTAGAATTGTTTTCATAAGTATTTCCCTTGTAACTTTCTTTATGATTTCTCATAATTTGTTGGACATATGGAAAGTGCTCCATAAATACTTATTGTTTTATGCTGCATACCACTTAAGCTAAACTAGAGCCAACTCATTATACAGTCAAGAGCACTGGCTTTGGTGTCAGAAGCATCTGGGTTCAGGCCCTGGTTCTGCCATTTTCTAGCTGTATGATATTGGGCAAGTTACTTATGAATGCCACTATTTCCTCATCTGCATAAAATGATACCTTTTCTGACTGGACCAGGTTTGTTTTTCTTTCCCGTCCCCCTCC
Source organism: Mirounga angustirostris (assembly GCF_029215605.1). Lineage (NCBI taxonomy): Eukaryota > Metazoa > Chordata > Mammalia > Carnivora > Phocidae > Mirounga > Mirounga angustirostris. Next base: position 81,046,835 of record NW_026991720.1, on the reverse strand, counting down.
ACATTTATTTAGATCCTCACTTTCTGAGAATCTCTTTATCTCTTAACACTGCTGTCTGTCTCTTCCTCCCCTGGTAACCACCAGAACTACGGAACAGCCCCCCTTACTTCTGTTGAAATCACAGCTTACCCAGCACTAACAGTCCACCATGAAAGCTCAAAGGAGGAGGTCCGGGCTCCTCCCACCACTTTGAATTGCAGATGAGGAGCTTCCTTGGGATATGAGCTTCATCTTGAAGAACTAGGGCTTGAATACCCTATGGAGATAAATTTGACCAGTGAGAGATAGAAGGCAGGAGGAACCCACAGATAAATTCCTTTCCCTCCCTCAAGTTAATGTGAGGACTTGTACTTAGAAAAATATCTGCTATGTAGCAAATTCTGTACTTAAAAAATATATATATTGCATTATAAAAGAATGCAAATTATATTTTAATAGTGTATATAAATGGTGAACATATGGTGTGGGATAGTAAATGTATTTGATTTAGGTATAAGATTTCACTGGAAATAATTTTTACAAATTATTCTTAATTTATAAAGAGAATACATTCACATTCAATGTGCTATTTTTTAGGTTCAATAATTCAGACACCTTCTAATTGCTGTCATAATAGAATTTTCACTATTTTAATGAATCTTTACTTTTACCTCCAAGTATTTTTTTTATTTTACTCCCAAATTTCTATCATAGTATATCCAGATGTAGATATAATATTAAAATACCAGGATATTACATTCCCCAGTACTTGCTATTATAACCTCCAAGGAAACATCATTGTCTAGTTGAAAAAAAGAACTTAACTGGAAGCCAAAAATTCTGAACTCACCAACTCAGCACTCGTTAGTTGTTAATTGTGTGACTTGGCGCCACTCACATTCCTCCCTGGGCCTTAGATCCATGATATGAACTATACTAGATGCCTTTGAATAAAATCATTTAAAAATGATTTTATATATACATGTGCACACACAGACACACACACTCATTGCTACACACACCAGAGCCCTCCAGACCCCTACTTTAAAACCTCATTCAACTTGATATCTACTCTACTACAGATTTTTTTTCTTTCACTAGGAAATTCATTCACTCTATTATTCATCAAATATGTGTTAAGTAACTACAGTATACCCTGTATTGAAAGGTGTAAAGAATACAATGGCAAGCAGCTAAGATTCCTTCACAACCAAGATTCCTTACATTGCTCCTTGAATCAGTAATTCTCATGTTTGCTTATGGCATCTTGCTGGTAATAGTCAGATGTGTCCCTCACAGCAAATCCCTGGAACCACTGAACTCTGAGCAACCCCTCTTCTTAATGTGGGATGCTTCTAGACTCTCCTTGTTACCGGTGCTGAAACAGAGGCCTGATGTCCTTGGCTGGGATCCAGAGAATTGAGACAGCTCAAAGAAATATGTTTTGTAACTGCTGTGACTGTTCCCTGCTGTCCAGTGGGCCCTACTCATTACCTCCAGGTATTGCTGATTTTCTAAGTTTTGGTGGCTTGTTGCAATATGACTCAGGTGATTTTTCAAATATAACTTTGATTAAGGGTTATCACACAACAAAAATTCCTTGTGTCCCAAGAAATAATAGTTTCAGTAATCCACCTTTCAATACTTACACAGAAAACCATTTTTTCCAAGGCATGTCAGGGACAGACAGATGGCTGGGTCAGGAAAATTTTCTCTAATTAGCACATGCTGACTCCTGACATAGTTTGTTCTTCTGACGAGTAGAATGTGGTGATTTCTATAATCAGGGATGCCTGGAGAATCGGTATCTAAATCAGAGCAAGAAAGAGCTTAGCTCTTTAAGAAAACTGAAAAATAATAAGGCTGAACATCTGGAATCAACTTGAACTGAACTTTACTATTCTAGACTTCAAGCAAATGGCATTTAGGGCATTGTTCAGCAAATTCCTAAATAAAACTAAAATGTTACTTTTTCTCATGGGAGTCAATTATTTGAGTTTCAGATTTCAGTTATTTTACAGCACAGAAGCAGTTATATTCTAAGATGATAATAACAATATATTATTTTACAAGTTTCAACATATATTTATGTGTATATATGTATACATACACACATTGGAGTACTTAGCACTCTGTTAAAAACCTCTATTTCAGTGCTTATCAACATACTTTGAAATCATTGTTTACTTTTCTGCTTCCCCACTGGATCCTAGAGAGGATATATGGAGACTGTATTTGTTCAATATTTATTTCCAGTACAATCAACTTGATAAAATTGTTTGGCAGAATCTACTAAAGCTGAATATACATATACTCTGACTCAGATTTATTCCCAGGTAAAAACCCAACAGAACTGCGTAAGTGTATCATCAATAGATTTGTACAAGAATGTTCTCAACTAGGTGATGTTCTAATGAACTGATGTATTTTATCCATGACAATGTACTAGCAAAAATGTTAAGTGTATGGATTTTGAGTATTATCCTCAAATTTTATGATATCTCACCAAAATAGTTTTGTCTATTTAAATGATAAATCATAGCTGTTTATTTTATTTTTAATTATTTTAATATAGAAAATTAGGTGAATTTGAAAGGTGTTATTTTGTATCTTCAGTTTTAATCTAACAATTACACATGATCAATTATTTCAGTGAAGATATCCATCTGAATTTACTTTTCAAAACAAAAATATGGAAATTGTCATTTATCCCTCACTAACTGAAAATGTGTTGTTGTTTTTTTTTTTAAAGAAGGCTAGAAAAGCAAAGTGAATGCTTGTAAAAACTTTCTTTGTGTCTTAGCTATCACTGTGATATAAAACTTCTGGCAACATTCAAAGAAAAAAAATCAAACAACAGAAACTCTTACCTTCAGTAAGAGCCAACTATTTCCTTACACAGATTTCTTAATATTTCTTTTTTTTTCTTAAGATTTATTTATTTTGAGAGAGAGAGAAAGTGCGAGTGGGGTGCGGGACAGAGGGAGAGAGAGAAAATTTTAAGTAGACTCCCCACTGAGTGTGGAGCCGGACACAGGGCTCTATCCCAGAACACTGAGATCGTGACCTGAGCTGAAATCAAGAGTCGGCCACTCAACTGACTGAGTCACCCAGGCGCCCCACGATTTCTTAACATTTCTGGTTTATTTTCGTAACTTTATTTGTATTCTTACCTCCGCACCATAATATAGTTAAGCATTGAGTTTCTTGACACATGGCACAGTAGGCTTCAAATCAATATTTCCACTGCAAGAGACGTTGTGACAGCAAATACTAACTAATAAAGGCATTTTTTTCTGAGTTATGAACACCTGATCAAAACACTTTCTGTGTATAAGAATATTTTGGTCCTACCACTTCTCACCCTTCCTATTTTTCTTAGCTTTTCATTTAGTATAGAACCTGGCACATAATAAACATTTAGTAAAGTTACTGGTTGCTGTTGTTGTTGCTCTCATTTTGTTGTTAAGATAAAATAAGCTATTTTTAAATTAGCAGTATCGTTTATTTATTATTTAATTTTTTTTATTGAACGTAGCCCACATATGTAAAAGTTAGCAAGTCATAAGTGAAAAGTTTGATAAACTGTCAAAAGTAAAACAAGTGAAAACCTGGGTAAGTCCCACACAAATTAGGAAATAGAGTATAACAGTAGTCCAAGAAGACTTAGTCATGTTCCCTTTTAGGAAAGAGTCTCAAAGTCAGTGATTAACCTGATTTTTAATCACCATAGACTAGATTTCCTGTTTTTGGACTTGAGAAAAATGGAATTATGTAGTATGCTCTTCTTTGTTTCATTTATATTGTTTGACATTCTGAGATTCATTCATGGTGGCATGTATATGAGTGATTCATTTGTTTTAATTTCTTTATAACATTCAGACACTTCATCAAAGACAGTATATGTATGGCAAAAAGCACATTAAAAGGTGTTCAAATCAGGGACGCCTGGATGGCTCAGTCGTTGAGTGTCTGCCCTCGGCTCAGGTCATGATCTCAGGGTCCTGGGATCGAGTCCCACATCGGGCTCCCTGCTAGGCAGGAAGCCTGCTTCTCCCTCTCCCACTCCCCCTGCTTGTGTTCCCTCTCTCGCTGTCTCTCTCTCTGTCAAATAAATAAATAAATAAAATCTTTAAAAAAAAAAAAAAGATGTTCAAATCGTTAGTAGTTAGGCAAATGCAAATTAAAAGCACAAAAAGTTATCATTACACATCTATGAGAATGTTAAAATTATAAAGACTGACCATACTAGTGTTGGTGAAGATGTGAAACAACTGGAATTCTCATACACTGTTGGGAGTTAAAATGGTAAAATTCATTTTGGAAAACATTGTAACACTTTCTTATACAATTAAACATAGGCGTGGCCTGTGATCCAGCCATCCCACTCTTAGGAATTTATCTAAGAGCAATGAAAGTATGTGCACATAAAAAGGCTTGTAGGAGATTAACCGTAGAAAATTTATTCATAAGAGCCTCAGAATGCAAACAACCCAAATGTCCATCAATGAGTGAATGGGTAAGCAAATTGTGGTATACCTCTACAGTGTAATACTTTGAAGAATTAAAAAGGAATGAACTGTTGCTATATGCAATAACAATTTCAACATAATTTTACTAAATGAAAGAAATCAAATGAATACATAATGTATGATTTCATTTATATTTTTAGAAAATGTGAAATAATATATAGTGAGGAAAAGTGTATCAATGGTTGTCTGAGAGAGTGGGAGTGGTAGGAGAGCGAGATTACAAAAAGTCTGGAGGAAACTTTTGAGTGTGATGGATTTGTTGATGTGGTGATAGTTCTGCAGATGTGTAATATGTTAAAGTTTATCAAAGGAACACTAGTTGAGTGTAGTTTGTTATATACCAATTATACTTTAATAAAGTTGTTAAAATATTTTCCTCAAGGGGATCCTGGGTGGCTCAGTCAGTTAAACATCCAACTCATGGGCGCCTGGGTGGCTCAGTTGGTTAAGCGACTGCCTTCGGCTCAGGTCATGATCCTGGAGTCCCTGGATCGAGTCCCACATTGGGCTCCCTGCTCAGCAGGGAGTCTGCTTCTCCCTCTGACCCTCCCCCCTCTCATGTGCTCTCTCTCATTCTCTCTCTCTCAAATAAATAAATAAAATCTTTAAAAAAAAAATCCAACTCATGATTTCAGCTCAGGGTTGTGAGAGCAAGCCCTCAGTCAGGCTCCCAGCTCAGCACGGAGTCTGCTTGAGATTCCACTTGAGATCCCTCTGCCCCTCCCTGCTCTACGTGTGCTCTCTCTTTCTCAAATAAATTAAATCTTTTAAAAAATAAAATATTTTACTCAATAATTTAATAAGTAACTTGCTGTTCAATATTATAATCATTAAAAGAATAAATGAACTGAACATTGATCTTTAGTTTTCTAAAATTTTGGTTAACTTCCCATATACTTGGAAATAAATTTCACATTTTACTAGCTGAACATGGAATCAGTATGGATCTGAACATTCCAAATGATGATAAACATAAAAAGTTATCCATTTTTTCCACAAATAGTTATTTTGCATTTAATATCTGCTGTGAGTTAAGAGTTCCAAATGCAGAAATGAACAAATAGCTCCTCTCCTCAAGTTCAGTTCTATTGAGAAATACATGAACCTGTATTTCTGCTGTGGTTTATGCAAAGTGAGGATGGAAATACTGTTATAAGTGTGCATTTTGAGGGAGAGGTCCTGCCCAGAGGAAAGAAAGCATAACTTCATGTCTTTAGGTAATCCAAAAAAAGGAAAATGATTCTTCTGGGCCAACAGAATCTAGTAGAAAAAGTGAATTTGGAGGGAAAACATGAGGAAGAAGTTTAGTTAGAAATGATTAGAGTGCTTGAAGAAGATACAGAGAGACCTTGGAGGTCATGAGAGCTCCATTTTATGCTGGGAATGGGACTGGGAACTTTATAACCTTAAGTAGTTGAGAAAGCCAAGTATGTGGACAGTGTGGTCTAGGAAAAGTGCATGGAGGGAAAAAAGCAGGCTAAGAAAGGTTAAAGCCAACCTTTTGCTAGAAGGTACAAGAAAGATAGCAAGTAAAGGGGATAAGGAAGATCAGTCAAAGAATTGAGGAATAAATGAGCAGAAACAAAATGGAGAAGAGAAATACACATCAAAATAAGGACATAGTGAAATTCACTAAATCCCCATTATTTGAAGTTTGGCTATAGAAGTATATTCTAATGGTGCTGCTAAAGGAAAAATGTCATACGTCATACAAAGACCTTCTGATCAAAACTTGGGCCAATTTATATATTCCAGTTTGAAAAAAAAAAAAAGGAAAGAATTATTGTCAGGGAGCTCAAAAATTAGCACTTAAAACAAAATTGAATGGCCATGCAATACAAAAACTTGGTTGGTCCACGCATTCATCAGATTTTCTTTCTCATCATCTGATTCAAATATTAGCAACTGTTTATGATCGAGTGTTTAAAAAATTAGAAATATTATCTTACTAACTTTATTTTTGTGCCTAAACATTTCCAAGTGCTAATGAATGCCTGAGATGAACTTGGCTGAAAATCTTTCTGAATTTTACTGTTTAACCAGGTGGAGAAGCCAACTGACACTTACAAAATAAAAGTTAGAGAGAGGGGCACCTGGGTGGTTCAGTCGTTAAGCATCTGCCTTCAACTCAGGTCATGATCCCAGGCTCCTGGGATCGAGCCCTGCATCAGGCTCCCTGTTCTATGGGGAGCCTGCTTCTCCCTCTCCCACTCCCCCTGCTTGTGTTCCCTCTCTCGCTTTGTCTCTCTCCGTCAAATAAATAAATAAAATATTTAAAAAAAAGTTAGAAATGGAAAAGTCAAATGCCAAGAAAGTTTGAATGAGCCTCAAAATCATTTTCTAAGAAAGTTGTGCAAAGGAAAGTAACAATATTAAAACAAGAGCTAATTGTTTTGGTAGTTTCAAAATCCTATGCTGAGAAAAGATACAGAATTTAGACTTTAAATAAAAATAATTAAAGTTGAGGTAAATTTTACTTTACTATTGAAGTACAGAGTACTTATCAATCCTCCCCCGCCCCCCAAAAATAACAAAAGAAACTACAAGAAACTTTAAAGATACCTCAACTTTATGTATACCTTCTGGATAAGATTTCTGACTTTTTTTTTTTATGTTATGTTAATCACCATACATTACCTCATTAGTTTTTGATGTAGTGTTCCATGATTCATTGTTTGCATATAACACCCAGTGCTCCATTCAGTACGTGCCCTCTTTAATACCTATCACCAGGCTAACCCATCCTCCACCCCCTTCCCCTCTAGAACCCTCAGTTTGTTTCTCAGTGTCCATAGTCTCTCATGGTTCATCTCCCCCTCCAATTTCCCCCCCCCTTCATTTTTCCCTTCCTGCTATCTTCTTCTTCTTCTTCTTCTTCTTTTTTTTTAACATATAATGTATTATTTGTTTCAGAGGTAACAGGTCTGTGATTCAACAGTCTTACACAATTCACAGTGCTCACCATAGCACATAGCATCCCCAGTGTGTTGCTGGACTGACCTTTTTTTCAAAGTACTCTCTATAATTTTCATTTACAAATGCAGAGGGAAAATAGGAGAAAAATATTCTTGAAAAATCTTTCTCATTCATCTCAAATTTAACTACAAAGTTTTATTTTTTTCTGAAAAAAAACATGGATCTTTTGTTTTTCTATTGCTGAATTATATATATATATCTGCATTAATAGTTACTGGATGAAAGTTATATACATATGCCATGACTTTTTTACATACGCCATGACTTTCACTAGATATGCTAAATAGTGTGGCTAGGATATGCATCTTACATCTATATTTCAGAAATATTTGCTTGGTTTCAAAAAACCAAATGTCAGCAGTTTTTTTGTTTGTTTGTTTTTTTAATAAATAATTTTGCCATTCCCAAAAATAAAACGGTACTATGAAAATCAACTAAAATGATATTTGGATGAGATTAGAATAAGCAATTCTATATGGTATAGATTAAACTGTCTTTGCCACAAATACAGCTTTAAAGTTGAGGTTCAGTTCTTTGAAAAACAATAAAAAGAGAATTTGACGTTCTGCCAAACAGGTTTTCTGCTTAGCTTTTCCGGATCTCAGAGCCTTATGAATACCTGTCTGTGTCTCCAAATGGACACAAGCCAGGCAAGAAGTGAAATAGTGTTTATGACTGTGGTTCCAATTGTTTCAGGAAACACAAAACACTGGTCTGCTGATGAGGGAGTTTCATGTTACTTGCAATTATTGTAAAACATTTGTATATGAAACTAACCATTCAAACTGTTGTCCTCAGGAAATCCATCTCTCACCATCTGTCTCTTTCCTTCTTTCATTCCTTCTGAGACAGAAAGATGCTACCTTTTCCTTTTACCTTAGATACTTCAAAATTATGTTTGAAGTTCAATGTGTATGATTCTTTGGGAATATAAATTTTGTCCATCCATTTAACATCAAATGGGCAATCTCAAGTTTAAACCTGTTTTTATCAGATTTCTAGTATTGTACTTACTAATATGAAGGCAACAAAATGAAAACTAAGGAGCCAAAGCAAATCTATGTCCACTTCTAGAGAATGATAACACATATGTAGTTATTTCAAAATGAGCACTGGGAAAGCTTACTTAGTTCACAGTTATTCTCACACAATGTGGATTTACAGGCCCTTTGGAAATGCTGCCCAACCCTTTGGAGTAAGTTCTTTCATGACAGTATCAATGTAGCATCAAAAAGGATGGAACAGTGTTTTATAACATAATCCTGGCATCACACTTTTCAGCTTTTCTCAAGGGAAATATGAAGGGTGGTACAGGGCAGAGAGTGGAGGATGGGGGAAGCAGCAGGAGCAAGACCTTCTCTAAAAGTAGTCAGCTATTTTCCTAGATTGTTGGTCTGGATTTGTTGGTTGAGCTCTAGATTTGTGGGTCAAAAAAGAGAGTCATTATATTTTTGAGACATTTTGGACCAGTGTGTTTGTATGTTACATAGTATATATGTACATATATGCATGTTAACCATGTGTACATATATAGATAGATACAGAATATATATATACATACATACTCTACAGACTTCATAGTATATGTAATATATACAAAAGAAAAGTTCTATGCTACTTCTATCAGGGGGATACATAAATGTTGAGTTTATGTTTATTTGGTCAAGTTTAAACTTGTTTTAACCTGCTTCATGTTGTTCTTCACAATGGCCCATGAAATTACCCCTATATTTTTGTCCCTATAATTTATATCTATCTTTTCAATGAAGCTTACCCTGTCTCCAGCAAACACAGATTCTCTTTCACTGAATTCTGGTGTCCCATAAAATCAATGCCACAAAATTTGATATTAGTTTGTTTTTCTTGACCATAGCCCATGGGACCAATAGAGTAATAGGGACATGGTGGGTACTTATTAAATGTACATTTATTAAATGTTTGGGCCCTTTTAATGACAAGAAAAGATGTAAAGATAGGAACAAAGTAATTTTATGGTTATTGTTTTAAAAAAAATATAAGCAGGGAACACTTGCCCTCTAAAAGCACAGATTTATTACACTCTCAGTCTGAAATTTAAGAAACTAGATCTTTAACTGGTATCGAAATATTAAGAATATGTACTAGAGAATAATTGAGTTATAAGATTTGAATTATATTGAGTTAAAAGCTATTATATTGAGTATTAAGATATTAATCCTTTAAAATACATAATATTTCGGGGCACCGGGGTGGCTCAGTCGTTAAGCGTCTGCCCTCGGCTCAGGTCATGATCCCAGGGTCCTGGGATCGAGCCCCGCATCGGGCTCCCTGCTCAGCAGGAAGCCTGCTTCTCCTCTCTCACTGCCCCTGCTTGTGTTCCCTCTCTTGCTGTCTCTGTGAAATAAATAAAATCTTTAAAAATAAATAAATAAATAAAATACATAATATTTTATATGATATTAGAAAAATATTTTTAGCCTTAAGTAGACATAGCAAAGATATAAAACTGTAACATACTAGAAATGGAGATATTTGCTCCTCTTATTCAATTATAAATTCCAATAATGTATTTATTACATGATGTACTAAGACAATATTTGTCATATTTTTGTATAGTAGATAATCTCTAGTCATTGCTAGCAACTCTTTTTGTGTTCCTCTTTGAAATTATGTATTCTAATAATTTTATTAATTTTATAACATAACCTTTCTAATCTTGTTGGTTTATTATCAACTCGTATTTTTTTTAAAGATTTACTTATTTGAGAGAGAGAGAGCACGCACATGAACAGAGGGATAGAGGGAGAGGGAGAGAGAATCTCAAGCAGACTCCCCACTGAGCAGGGAGCCTGACACGGGCTTGGATCTCATGACGCTGAGATCAGAACCTGAGCCGAAACCAAGAGTCAGATGCTTAACCAACTGGGCTACCCAGGTGCCTCAACAACTTGTATTTATATAAATACTTTATAAAGATTGTACTTTGTGGTCAACAAAAGTGATTTTTTTTCTTTTACTATATTGATGTTAGATGCTGTTTTTAATTCAGATTTTTTTTAGCACCCACAAGTACTTAGTTTTGTTTTTACCCCTCAGAGCCATTGGTTTGGAGATTTTCCCTTGACATTGTTTTTATGCTGACTTTACCTGATTAAATCCCTTATTATTAATTCATTGACTCCCAGTGGAATAAGCAATAAATTAAGTGGTAATGCCAAGATAATGATTCTCTTCTGTGGTGAAATGAAGATGGAGGCTGAGTCTAAGCAAACTCTTAAGCAATGACAGCCAAATCAAAATAAACAATTTCCCGGTGTCCAGTTTGCGTATGCTCCTCTCACTATTGGGCATGTCTTGGAACCACTAACTCCAATGATTTGAGAAGCAGGCTGGGAAATTCATTTGCCACCAGCAATCATATGTAATAGTGAACAAACACACACCTCTATTGAATAACCTACTTATATTTCCATATTATATCATCCATTCTGTTTCATGTTTTCTTTCATTATTTGAAACTCAAAAGCAAGGAGTAAGTGAAAAATTTATAAGAAAAAATGTATTAATCTAATTCAAATCTAATGGTTATAAAATTAAAATAAATCTATTCTTGTTATTCATTTTCTATTACCTGTAATTTATCATCTTGAGGAAGTATGTTTGTCTGAATTTTTAATTTAAGGAAGCACACATCATATCTATATAAAGCCAGTGTTTACACATATTAAACAAACCACTGGGCTGCACATGGCCCCAGGACTGAGAGAACAGATCGTGACCAATGGGACTTTTTCCATTTGCCAGCCTTAAGAGATACATATTATGTCACTCTCTAGGATTCATCATGTCAAGAGCTCTGAAGAAAGACAGCTTTTCGGGGCACCTGGGTGGCTCAGTCGTTGGGCGTCTGCCTTTGGCTCGGGTCATGGTCTCTGGGTCCTGGGATCGAGCCCCACATCGGGCTCCCTGCTCCGCGGGAAGTCTGCTTCTCCCTCTGCCACTCCCCCTGCTTGTGTTCCCTCTCTCGCTGTCTCTCTCTCTGTCAATTACATAAAATCTAAAAAAAAGAAAGAAAGAAAGAAAGAAAGACAGCTTTTCTCTGGCAGTCAAAGAACAAATCTGAATCTCTTAATCCAGAAAATAGCTGAATCCAAATAGAGAAGTTCTATTTCTCACCACCACTATCCCTCTATGGTTCATTTATCTATTTGCCTTGTCTACTCCTTTCCAGTCATTTAAGTTCTATTATTTTCACATCTTCATGTTGATATCTGCTTCCTCACTGTCCCATTGTTCTAAATTCCACTTCTATCTCTTCTAAAAATTTCCACCATAAAATCCTGGAATTCACAAAGCCATTTTCAGAATATTTTTCTTCTACCCCATCATAAAATAACTTTCATGTTTTGAAACTCATGTACTCTGTATCCCTGTCTTTGTCTCATCAAATTCATGGTCGTCTTTCTTTCTTCAGCAAGACTCTAGCACCTGAATCATTTTCTTTCTTTAAGGTCTCCTAAGTCCTCTTATTTGGAGGACTTCAGCATTCCTGTGTGGATGACCCTTGATGATCTCTGTGCAAATTACTTCTATGCAATACACTTTAGTCACCTTCTCCCCTGGCCACACACCTGAGATGTTGTCATTTCTGGACACTCTCAGGTCAAGTTTTTGCCTTCCTAGATGTACTTTCAGTGAATGAGTACTTGTAATCTCATTGGTTTTGTCCAGATTAGTACATAGAGCACTGTTCAGGCTCCACTTTCTCTTCTCTGTTTCCTATGGCCATATGTTGAACTTTTTTGGGCTTTATGCCTCCCATAATCATGAGCATATTTGGGCAATACCTGCCACTTACTCTGATCCACCTATCTTACTGTGGCCCAGGTTCTTTACCTGAATCTGTGGGGAAAATCAGATAGGATTTGGTCTATGAGCTTAGTCATTTTAGGTTAATTGGTAAAAGTGTAATAAACCATAATTTGTTCTTCCATGTTATATCATATTTATGTTAATATTTTCTAGCTGCATATCCAGTACTATTGGTGATATCCAGTACTATACATTAGAATAATGGGGTATCATTAATATTATACATCATCTAATTTCTCCCTCAGCAGAAACCCTGGAAGAGAGAAAAATTAAAGTGAGGATTTCTAAAACTTTATTTACTTCATTTAAAAATATATACAGAATTACTTTCATTTCCATGATTGTCTTGTGCTCTCTTAATATAAGTGGCATTTGGGGCGCCTGGGTGGCTCAGTTGGTTAAGCGACTGCCTTCGGCTCAGGTCATGATCCTGGAGTCCCTGGATCGAGTCCCGCATCAGGCTCCCTGCTCGGCAGGGAGTCTGCTTCTCCCTCCGACCCTCCCCCCTTTCATGCTCTCTCTCTCTCAGTCTCTCTCTCTCAAATAAATAAATAAAATCTTTAAAAAATATATATATATAAGTGGCATTTTGTTGAAACCATTCTCTCTTCCTACAATTCACTTTTCATTGTAAATACCACAGAGATTTCAGGTCTCAGCTGTGTCAGCATTTCTTTCAGAATAATGTTCCTGTCCTTTCCATCTCCCTTTGTTATATTTTAGTTTATTCCCCAAATATCATGCATTTCTGCTCTCACTGGCCTTTTTTCACATTATATTTTAAACGACTGTTCATCTTTTCCATTGGTCTCAGAGTTTAAGGTCTGGTGGGAAAGAAAGACTATTTTTCTTCACATTGTGTCCCCAGGTCTTTGCACAGTTTTTGGCTCAGTTTAAAAAGTATTTATTGAATATTTAATGCACATAATAATGTATAAAACGTACCAAAATGCATATTCTACATTTTGATTTCATAAATGAAGTATATACTTGTACCCTAAACTATTGCTTTCGTTCCAGATTTTTACCAACACGGTTTCACTTCAGTATTTGGAATTCAATTTTGTGGAAAAAAAAAACAAAAAACAAAACAAAAACAGGAAAATATGTGTTCTTTTTAAATTTACAAGTAAGATACCGTCTTATTTTAATGACTACCATTGTTTTATAAAATGTAAAAATTTAATTTAATTATTTAACAAAGTATGGAAATTTAATACTTATCATGTTCTAAAATATAACTTATAGAAAGGAATAATTTGTTTGGATAAGTTGTGAGGATATATACTCTAAATAGATTTTAAAATTGTGTTTACAAGTTTAAATTTTGCATGCTGCAATAGACATTTTATTTTCAATGGATCTTCATTTGCTACCATTCAGTTTTATTTTTATATGGCAATAAATCTTATTTTCAAAAGACATGTAAGTATACATTTATTATGAAGAAAACCTACTTTTGTGAGTAATAAAATTTAAATTTTATTTTAAAATTTAGAAATAGATGATCCAAGCACTAACAGCCATGCTAGTTTACAAAAGTCACAGAGAATTATAATATGTATTTTTCCTATATTATCACCAGGTGATTAAAAATATTTTTTAAACTAAGGTGACTTTTGAATTTTTTTAATAATTCAATAAGGAATTTCTTAAAATTTAAGTGTTTGAGTACTAACATTTATCACTGTAGGTTACTACATATTACTTAATCTCTATCAATCTCAGAGTTTACAAGATCAAAATAGAAATAACAATTTATGATACCAGAATACCTCAGAGAATTCTGAGTAATAAACATGTTATATAAGTAAAGCCCTTAATTCAATGCCTGTATCATGGTAAGTGATCAAACTATTATTATTATAAAATTTTACTATAATTATTTTGACATTGGAAGTTAGTTTAATGTCATTAAGATGAAATAATACATAAGGAATAGTGCGAAGGACCACAAGAAAAGGGAGGAAAAGTTGAATGGGAAGAAATCAGAAAGGGAGACAAACCATGAAAGACTGGACTCCGGGAAACAAACTCAGGATTTCAGAAGGGAGGGGGGGTGGGGGGATATTAAGGAGGGCACATGTGGTGATGAGCACTGGGTGTTAATATGCAATTAATGAATCATTGAATACTGCATCAAAAACTAGTGATGTATTATATGTTGACCATTTGAAAATTAAATAAATAAATAAAATAAAATAAAATAAATTAAGCAGTTTTCAGAAAAAATCCTGAGCTAGCATCTAGCTAAACATTCATCCTATAATTTATCTAATTTTAACTAGAAACATATTAATGAACCACATTTAATTCATATGAGATATACAAAAAATATATAGTCAAATCAGGGCATGTTAATATTGATAGACTCCAGAGAACAATATCATATACAAAAGGTTATATTAGGGTAGTTGGTATCATTGTATGACTTGTCATCTCAGTGATAAAAAATAAATAGACAAATAAATAAATTTCTTATATTTTAGCCTAAAAGACAGAACTCTAAAGCTAGCTACTTTGAATAATAAACTCTCCATTCTTTATGAATATTTTCCATTATTAACAAAAATTAAAAGGACACATAGTATGAATTGATGCATTGCCAAGTTATGTATGTTTTCAAGTGCATAGTTTATTTATGATGTTTTAATAAGATGAACTTCTACGTAATGTTAGTATGTAACTGTTAATATTTGGGGTTATTTTTTGTTCATGTAGAGAGATATATTACCATTAAGTTAGTACAAAAAAAGGATGAAAATCCTATATCTTCCTTTTTATGAATTTAATTAGAGGAATTACTTCTGATGGTTACATAATAGGAACCTTCGTACATTTGCAATTTAAAAGAAATTTGTACTTTTCCTCTATGCTTTCTATCAGAAGTTTTATAGTTTCAGTTATGTTTAAGTCTTTAATACATGTTGAGTCGATTTTTGTATAGGTGTAAGTTAGGGGTTGAATTTCACTTCAAAAATATTTTTTCATGTAGATATCCAGTTTTCCCAATACCATTTATTGGAGAGACTATCCTTTCCCATTGTGTGTTCTTGGCACTTTTGCCAAAGATCAGTTGACCACATATGTAAAGATTTATTTCTGGGCTCTCCATTGTATTCCATTGGTCTATGTGTTTGTGTTTCTGCCATACCATACTATTTTAATTACTATAACTTTGTAATATATTTTGAAATCAGGAAGTGAGATGCTTCCTGTTTTTTTTTTTTTCTTCTTTCTTAAGATTGCTTTGGCTATTATGGGTCTTTTGTCATTTTATATGAATTTTAGGATTTTTTTTTCAATTTACACACACACACAAATGCCATTAGATTTTGATGGGATAACATTGAATCTATAGATCACTTTGGGTACTATGGACATTTTAAGAAAATTAAGTCTTCCAATGCATGAAAATGGGATGTCTTCCCATTTACTTGTGTCCCCTTTAATTTCTTGCATCATTTTTGTGTAGTTTTTGGTGTACAAGTGTTTTATCTCTTGATTAAGTTTATTCCTAAATATTTTATTCTTTTTGATGCTATTGTAAATGACTTTTTTTTTCAATTTCTATTTAAAATAGTTATTTTTTGTGTGTATAGAAACACAATTGACTGGTTTTGACAATGACTTCTTTCATATGTCACCAAAAGCACAGGCAACAAAAGCAAAAATAGACAGGTGGGATTACAGTTATGCTAGACTAGTAAATCCTAGAGATCTGCTATATAACAAAATGCCTATAGTTAAAAATATAGTATTGTGCACTTAAAAAATTTGTTAAGAGAATAGATCTCCTAAGTGTTCTTACCCACCTATACCCCAACCCCTCAAAAAGGGACACAGGGACTCTCTGGGAGTTATTGGATATGTCTCATGCCTTCATTGTGGTGATAATAACATGATTGTTTGCCTATGTCCAAACTCATCAAATTGTACGCATTAAATGTGTGCAGTTCTTTACATATCAATTATACTGCAATAAAGCTTTTAAAGAATAAAAACAAAATACTCCAAGGTAATGATTCAGCAAAAAAAGAAAAGAAAGAAAGAAAGTCTCTAGAATTTACTAGTCTAGCATAACTGAAAATTTATACCTATTGAACAACAATGCTCTTTCCACCCCTGGCTACCACTATTGTATCCTCTGCTTCTATGAGTTTGACCATTTTAGATCTAAACCATGCAGTATTTGTTCTTCTGTGATTGACTTATTTTATTTAGTATAATGTCCTCCAGGCTTATTTACATTGTTGCAAATGGCAGGATTTCATTCTTCACAAAGGCTGAATAATATTCTGTGTATTAATTTACCATATTTTCTTTATCTGTTCATATAGTGATGGACACTTGGGTTGTATTCATATGTTGTTGTTGTGAATAGTGCTACAATGAGCATGTAATGCAGGTATCTCATCAAGATCCTGATTTCAAATTTTTGTCTAGTTGCCCAAAAGTGGGATTGCTGGATCATATGGTAGTTGTATTTTTAATTTTTTGAGTCACCTCTGTAATGTTTTTCCATTACTGCTGTACAATACTACATTTCTACCAATATTGTACAAAGATTCCGATTTTACTGCAACCTGGTCAAATCTTGTATGTATTTATGTATTTATTTATTAATAGCCATCCTCCTAGGTGTGAAGTAATATCTCATTGTACTTCTGATTAGTATTTCTCTGATGATTAATAGTGTTGATCATCTTTTCTTATATCTGTGGGCTTTTGGTGTTTCTTCTTTGGAGAAATGTCTTCCCCTCTTTTTCTCAATCTTTAAAATCATGTTGTTTGGGGGTTTTTTGCTATTAAGTTGTTGGAATTCCTGATATATTTTGGAAATTAACCCTTTATCAAACATGTGATTTGCAAATATTTTCTCACATTCTATAGTTAATTCTGTTGGTTGTTTCCTTTGCTGTGCAGAGAGGTTGTAGCTTGATGTAGTCCCCCTTGTCTGTTTTGCTTTTGTTGCCTGTGCTTTCGGTGACATATGAAAGAAATTTTTGTCAAAATTAGTCAATTGTGTTTCTATACACTAAAATTAACTATTTTAAAAAGAAATTTTAAAAATCCCATACTTTTACTACAATAGGCTTTTATTACAACTTTTAAATAATTTGCTACCTGCCAATTTCAAATATTTATAGTTATCTGTTCTAGCTGTCAAAAATGATAATAATAAAGGCTACATTTTTAATTTTGCACCAAACACCAAGATAATATTATTCACATCTTTTACACAGAGGATAATTTTAACAGTAGACATGATATTTTATAAATAGATTATACTGGCTATAGATATTTTAATGGTCTTCCTTTTCCTTAAAATAGTTCAAAAATGGTTTACTAAGTTGAATTGTTCCTTTGATTTGGCTTCTTATAGCTATGGGATTGCACTAATAGGAGAAAGCAAAATTAATTATTGAACATTACCCTTCAAAATACATTTAGATTGGAAATATTAGGAACCTCTGATATCAGCAAGAATTTTTAAGTGTGCTTGTGTTTGTATGTTCCTTTTTTATAGAGGAAACTCTCAAAATGTTCAGAAGGCTTTTAGCTTTCCTCATTTTTTTTAATAGTTGCAACACATTTAACTATCAAAAGATACATATCCAAACTGATGTAAAAGATTCCATGACACAATTTATAAGAAAAAAGCAAACAACCCAATAGAAAAATGAGCAAAAGACTTAAATGACTACTTCACAAAAGAGAAAACACAAAGGGGCAATAAACATATGAAAAAATGCTCAATCTCATTAATAATTAAAAGGAAGAAATTAAAATCAAAATGAGATTTTACAGTCTGTCAGAACAGTCTGTCAAAATCAAGTCTTTGCAAAGACCAATAGCAACTCTCACACATGGCTAGTGGCCACGGAAATTGATAAAATCTCTGAGAAAAACAATGTGGCTTTACTTAGTAAAGTTAAGCATTTCTATATACTATGACCAGATTTCCACTTCTAGTTAGAGTGTCTAGAGAAATTATTTCATATATATTCAAGAGATATGTAAAATAATGCTAGTAGTGATTTTTTCATCATTGCAAGGAAAAAAGATGTAAAAATTTAAAGAAGAAAAATAATAAATTATGTTACATTCATATAGTGGAATCAGGGTCATCACCTGGCTCAGCCTAGGGCACCATTCACATGTCAGCACATTTATATAGAAAATTCATCCACTTTCAAGATCATGGTCAGCACATGTAATAGTTTTCAAGCAAAATTGTATGCAAATTATGTCTCCTCATTCTTCAGTTATAAGAGAGAGATACCATCTTCCATAATTTATAGGATTAAAGACTTTCAAAAAGTGGGTGTGTGCAGGTGTATATGAAATCTTTGTAAAACATCTATGGATGAAATCCTGCCAGACAAATAGCCTTATTTCTTTTAAACATGAAAGATTGAAAATGAACAATCAAGAATATGGTATTGTGGGGCTCCTGGGTGGCTCAGTCGTTAAGCATCTGCCTTCGGCTCGGGTCATGATCCCAGGGTTCTGGGATCGAGCCCCGCATCGGGCTCCCTGCTCAGCGGGAAGCCTGCTTCTCCCTCTCCCACTCTCCCTGCTTGTGTTCCTGCTCTCGCTGTGTCTCTCTCTGCCAAATAAATAAATAAAATCTTAAAAAAAAACCCAAAAAAACAAGGGCGCCTGGGTGGCTCAGTTGGTTAAGTGACTGCCTTCGGCTCAGGTCATGATCCTGGAGTCCCGGGATCGAGTCCCGCATTGGGCTCCCTGCTCAGCAGGGAGTCTGCTTCTCCCTCTGACCCTCCTCCCTCTCATGCTCTCTTTGTCTCATTCTCTCTGTCTCAAATAAATAAATAAAATCTTAAAACAAAACAAAACAAAAAACAACAATATGGTATTGTTTTCTGTTATGCAAGTATATGATCATTACTTGACTGAATGTTACTTCATAAAGCCAGTTATAAAAAGTTTCACAAGTGAAAACCAATTGTTTCCTTAATTCAAGATATTAATTTCTCATAAATATTATGAAAAAATAATTTTGGGGCGCCTGGGTGGCTCAGTTGGTTAAGCAACTGCCTTCGGCTCAGGTCATGATTCCAGGGTCCTGGGATCAAGCCCCGCATCAGGCTCCCTGCTCGGCGGGGGCCTGCTTCTCCCACTCCCACTCCCCTCTGCTTGTGTTCCCTCTCTTGCTGTCTCTCTCTTTCTGTCAATTAAATAAATAAATAAAATCTTAAAAAATAATAATAATAATTTCACTTTCCTAATCTTAACTATAAAAATTGTAATTCCAACTACCAAATATCAAAAAGAAAATCAAAGATGTTTAGTAAAATTATTACAAAATAATACCTTGAAAATTCTTTCTCTTATCCCAAATTTTATTCTGAGTTAGTAATTCAAACAATATACAATAATGGTGTTTTGTTGTTGTTGTTATTGTTTTTTAATTAAGGCATTATAATCTCAGAAGTTTGAGTTTCTTTTTTTTAAAGATTTTATTTATATAAGAGAGAGATAGCATGAATAGGGGGAGGGGCAGAGGGAAAGGAATAAGCAGATGCCCCACTGAGCAGATATCCTGACACTGGGCTCCATCCCAGGACCCTGAGATCATGACCTGAGCTGAAGTCAGATGTTTAACCAACTGAGCCACCCAGGCACCTCTTAGAAGTTTGAGTTTCTGGTCTTTCAACCATTTTGCGTCTATTTTTGTGTGGGATGTAAGGAAATGGTCCAGTTTCATTCTTCTGCATGTGGCTGTCCAATTTTCCCAACACCCTTTGTTGAAGAGACTGTCTTTTTTCCATTGGACATTCTTTCCTGCTTTGTTGAAGATGAGTTGACCATAGAGTTGAGGTTCCATTTCTGGGCTCTTTATTCTGTTCCATTGATCTGTGTGTCTGTTTTGGTGCCAGTACCATACTGTCTTGATGATGACAGCTTTGTAATAGAGCTTGAAGTCCAGAATTGTGATGCCGCCAGCTTTGCTTTTCTTTTTCAACATTCCTCTGGCTATTCGGAGTCTTTTCTGGTTCCATACAAATTTTAGGATTATTTGTTCCATTTCTTTGAAAAAAGTGGATGGTATTTTGATGGGGATTGCGTTGAATGTGTAGATTGCTCTAGGTAGCATTGACATCTTCAAAATATTTGTTCTTCCAATCCATGAGCATG
The DNA here is from genome assembly GCF_029215605.1 of Mirounga angustirostris. NCBI lineage: Eukaryota > Metazoa > Chordata > Mammalia > Carnivora > Phocidae > Mirounga > Mirounga angustirostris. The sequence goes on along the minus strand of NW_026991720.1, from coordinate 81,026,334 downwards.
GAACGTTTTTCCATTTCTTTGTGTCTTCCTCAATTTCTTTCATGAGTATTTTATAGTTTTCTGAGTACAGATCCTTTGCCTCTTTGGTTAGATTTATTCCTAGGTATCTTAAGGTTTTGGGTGCAATTGTAAATGGGATCGACTCCTTAATTTCTCTTTCTTCTGTCTTGTTGTTGGTGTATAGGAATGCCACTGATTTCTGTGCATTGATTTTATATCCTGCCACTTCAGTGAATTCCTGTATGAGTTCTAGCAGTTTTGGGGTGGAGTCTTTTGGGTTTTCCACATAAAGTATCATATCATCTGCAAAGAGTGAGAGTTTGACTTCTTTGCTGATTTGGATGCCTTTGATTTCTTTTTGTTGTCTGATTGCTGTGGCTAGGACTTCCAATACTATGTTGAATAGCAGTGGTGATAGTGGACATCCCTGCCGCGTTCCTGACCTTAGGGGGAAAGCTCTCAGTTTTTCCCCATTGAGAGTGATACTCGCTGTGGGTTTTTCATAGATGGCTTTTATGATATTGAGGTATGTGCCCTCTATCCCTACACTCTGAAGAGTTTTGATCAAGAAAGGATGCTGTACTTTCTCAAATTCTTTTTCTGCATCTATTGAGAGGATCATATGGTTCTTGTTCTTTCTTTTATTAATGTATCATACCACATAACCTCCCCAGTGTCTATCACCCAGCCACTCCATCCCTCCCACCCCACTCCCCACTCCAGCAACCCTCAGTTTGTTTCCTGACATTAAGAATTCCTCATATCAGTGAGGTCATATGATACATGTCTTTCTCTGTTTGATTTATTTCGCTCAGCATAATACCCTCCAGTTCCATCCACATCATTGTAAATGGCAAGACTTCATTCCTTTTAATGGGGTAAATACCCAGTAGCGTAATTGCTGGGTTGTATGGTAGCTCTATTTTCAACTTTTTGAGAAACCTCCATACTGTTTTCCAGAGTGGCTGCACCAGCTTGCATTCCCACCAACAGTGTAGGAGGGTTCCCCTTTCTCCGCATCCCCACCAACATCTGTCATTTCCTGACTTGTTAATTTTAGCCATTCTGACTGGTGTGAGGTGGTATCTCATTGAGGTTTTGATTTGGATTTCCCTGATGCCGAGCAATGTTGAGCACTGTTTCATGTGTCTGTTGGCCATTGGGATGTCTTCTTTGGAGAAATGTCTGTTCATGTCTTCTGCCCATTTCTTGATTGGATCATTTGTTCTTTGGGTGTTGAGTTTAACAAGTTCCCTATAGATTTTGGATACTAGCCCTTTATCTGATATGTCATTTGCAGATATCTTCTCCCATTCTGTCGGTTGTCTTTTGGTTTTTTTGACTGTTTCTTTTGCTGTGCAAAAGCTTTTTATCTTGATGAAGTCCCAATAGTTCATTTTTGCTCTTGCTTCCCTTGCCTTTGGCGATGTTTCTAGGAAGAAGTTGCTGCTTTGGGGAGGGTATGTGCTGTGCTGAGCACTGTGAATTGTGTAAGACTGTTGAATCACAGACCTGTACCTCTGAAACAAATAATACATTATATGTTAAAAAAAAAAAAAAAAAAGAGGAAGAAGAAGATAGCAGGAGGGGAAGAATGAAGTGGAGGAAATCAGAGGGGGAGACGAACCATGAGAGACAATGGACTCTGAAAAACAAACTGAGGGTTCTAGAGGGGAGGGGGTGGGGGGATGGGTTAGCCTGGTGATGGGTATGAAAGAGGGCACGTACTGAATGGAGCACTGGGTGTTATGCACAAACAATGAATCATGGAACACTACATCAAAAGCTAATGAGGTAATGTATGGTGATTAACATAACATAATAATAATAAAAAAAGAAGTTTGAGTTTCTGGTAGAAAATTTTAACACAATTTATTGTCATATTCTCTAGGAAACAGATTAAGTTGCTGACATTTTACAGTAACTTTTTTTGCTTAGACAGAGTGTAAATGTATAATGAAAGAGGATGCAGCTTCCAAAGCAACCTGCAGACATATTGGTAAATCCATGCTTACCACCTCAACTGGGTCTTTAACATACCCAGCAATCCTAGAATATGTATTTAATTAGTTCTCTCATTCGCATTTGATTACTGTTTAAGAAGTTCTCCATCCACGTCAAGCCTAAGCAACCTTCCAATAATAAGTTTCCTCTCTCTTAGCTTTTGATCTTACCTCCTCCCTTACAGAGAAATAAGGGTTCACTGCTTCCCACCACAAAATCTGAAAATCTAGTGTTAGCACACCATTATAACATGGTTTCTCCTTCTAAAAAGGGTCCCTAGAGTCCATTCATCTCTTCTTTTCTTCTCAGAATCCTTTAGTTACCAAAGATGACCTTTCTCTCCTCTGTCTTCACTTCTCCACCCATCTACTGTCTTATCATCAGCATTTAATTATGTTCAATTATTTTCCATACTAAAAATTACTGGCCTACTGGCTTCACCTCATATCTTCTAGCTGCCACCCTATAGCTCCTGCCTGTAACACAGGCAAACTTCTTTCCTTTTCTTTTTTCTTTCCTTTTCTTTCTTTCTTTCTTTCTTTCTTTCTTTCTTTCTTTCTTTCTTTCTTTCTTTCTTTCTTTCTTTCTTTCTTTTTCTTTCTTTCTTTCTTTCCTTTTCTTTCTTTCTTTGTTTCTTTTCTTTTCTTTTCTTTCCTTTTCTTTTCTTTTCTTTTCTTTTCTTTTCTTTTCTTTTCTTTTCTTTTCTTTTCTTTCTTTCAGGTGGACTTCTTGACAACAACTCTTTTCACTTTCTCCATGTCCTCACCTACTTGTTTTTTCAGGTCCACCACTGTGTTGAGAACTGCGCTTGCCAAAATAGCCTGTGGCCTCCTTGTACCTAGGTGCCAAGGTCCCTTTTAGTATTTATGTAACCTGGCCTTTCATCAGTACTGGCTTCTCTACCACCAAGCTTCCTTGTGTTTCTTCCCTTTTAGTGAGATGTTCTTTCTTTCTTTTTTTTTTTTTAATTCCCCCAACCCCTCCCCTCTCTTTCTTAATTCTCCTTTGCATACTGCTTTCTCTATATGCCATTAAATATTGGATTTCCTCAGGCTTCTATTTTAGGCCGTCTTCTTTCCTCATTTTAAATTTTCTCTCATACTTTGAAATGTCATTTATATGTCTGGCAGTTCATAAATTTGCCCTGGACAACTTCCTAAACAACTCTTTTGATCTCTAGGCTAGGTATACAGGTCCTTAACAATACTCTTAGAAGACAGCCTGTCCAACAATGAACTCATCTTTCCAGCTAACAAAAGTATGTGCCAGCTGAACAAATAGAACCGACATTTAAATAGTTGGCCAGGTCGAATAACTTAGAATCAGCCTTTCTTCCTTTGCCTTCACTGCCAAAGCAATTCAATAATTTACTGGTTCTACAACCAAAAAAAAAAAAAAGTCTCCAAAAATTTCTCACCCTTATCACTTTTTCCATATTAGTAATGCCCACCTTTTTATCTTAGAGTCCTGTTTAAGCCTTTTAAGCAGCCTTTTTACATCTAGTCTTTTTTGTTGTTGTGTGGCATTTTCTTCTAGTCTTATTTTCTCCAATCAGTTTTCCAAAATGCAAGCAAGTTTAGCTTTATGACATGCAAATCTGAAGTGTATGTGAGCTCGTGTAAAACTCTTCATAGTTTCTCATTAGTCTAAAGATGAAGAGCAAAATTTGTGTTAAAGTTAATAAATTTCCTTTCTCATATCATAATTCTCTAAAGTCAGTTCTCAATTCTTCAGCCATGTTTTAATTCCTCGATTGCAGCAGTCTCTTTTTATGTCAGGTTATCACATGTTCCCATTAATTCCTTCTGCCTAGAATTATTTCAGCCATCCCCAAGTTATTCATTTAACTAATCCTCACTCATTATTTAGGCTTTAGCTTCAAAATCATTTCCTCCAATAAGACTAACTATCCTAATTATCCATACAAATTCAATTCACCAGTTTCATGCTCTTTTTTCACATCACAATTGGACTTCAGGATAGTCCTCTGAGCTCCAGTGTCATATCTTATACTTCCTGTTTGATACTTTTACTCTCACTTAGATAATTCATAGGCATCTAATAACAAGCCAAAACCTAAACTTCTCCCAGGACCTGCTCCTCACAGTTTCCCCCACAAAACAAGTGATAATTCCATGTGTTAACAATCTTAGGATCATCCTTGAATCCTCTTTCCCTTACATCACACGTCAATGTTAGTTATGTCTTTATAAGAATTCCAGATCTCAGCAACATCTCACTGCCTCCACCACTGCTCTCCTGATGTAAGCCATTGTTGTCCTTCCATGGATAACTTCGGTAGCTGCAAGGCTCGCTAGCTACTTCTGTTCCTGTTCCTTTCAGTCTTTTCTCAACACAGTAAACAGAGTTGTTCTTTTAAAATCTGATTCAAAATGTATCACTCTTCCCCTGCAGTGGAGTGCCATTCCCTTTCTGATCTGAACTCTTCCCATATGTCACCTCTCACTTTCTGCTTCACTTACACAGGCCCCCTTGCCATTTCCTGAAACATGGCAGGCTTTCTCCTCCTTCGGGGCTTTTCTTTTCTTTTTCAAATATTTATTTATTTATTTTAAAGAGAAAGAGAGAGAGTGTGAGAGCGGGAGAGGGAGAGAATCTCAAGCAGACTCCCCGCCAAGCGGGGACCCCAGCACTGGGGCTCGATTGCCCAACCCTGATCATGACCTGAGCCAAAAATCAAGAGTCTGACGCTTAACTGACTTAGCCACCCAGGTGCCCCTCTCCTGCTTCAGGGCTTTTCATTTGCCCTTCCACGTGCCCAGGAAACACACCTTCCAAATATCTTTATTGACTCTCTTCTTTATCATCTTCAGAATTTGACTCAAATGCTACCATTTTTGGTGTGACTTTAAGGCACAACTCTCTTCAAAACTGCACTGAGCTCATGTCTGAACTGCCTATTCACCTTTCTGCCTTACTGTTTTCCTCCTTAGTACTTACTGCCTTTTGATAGGTATGCATTCTATTCATTTTTATTTTATTTTTTGGTTTCTCTCCTCCCATGAGAATGTAATAGGAAAAGGATTTGTGTTGTTGCTGTATTCCCTATAAGAAAACAATATTTGACAACTAATGAATTCAGGAAATATTATTGACTTGATGAATAACAGTTATATTGAAATGTAACATTTGATATCTGTTATCTAGCATACAAGCATTTCAGAGTCAAGAAAACTATCAATTGTTGTTGATTAAGAGATTGATATAAGGAATAATTAATGAAGTATGCAAAGATTTATGTACTATATTAGTATATAGTTTGTTATTAGTTACAGTAATAGTTTTCCTTAATTTTAGGAAGGGGAAATATGAAAAAGACTTGAGGTTTAGAGGCAAGAACTTATAGAATCTCTTTGTGGCAGCTTTAATTTTCTCTGTGAAATAAGAGGAGAGGCCAAGTGATTGTTTGATATGAGATTCAAGGAAAATGGGCAATAGTTGTAACCATAATAGTGATCAATGTTAATGGCCAAGTGGTGAATGATATTGGGAAAATAGTAATGAAAATGCTAATGGCAAGCTTTGAAGCTGGATGGAGAGAGAGAGAAAAATAAGAGGAGTTAATAGATAAATTAAGGAGTTTTAGGGTTAATTAGTGTCTTGATAAAGTCAGACCATGAACATTTAGAAATTACTGATAGAGGAAGAATAAGAGGTGAAGTCTGAAAAGTGTATGGGTTTATGATTTCACATGTGGAACAATTCATGTTGATTTTGCATGGCTGTTGGAGGAGGCTATGAAAGGAAAGAATGCACTTTTGGAGGCAAGCAGTATTTTAATAAATGGCCACTCAACAATACTTATTTAATGCCTACCATGCTAGGCACTGGAGAGAGAAAAAAAAAAAAAGGATATGGTCTTTCCTATAAAAAACCTTTTCATTTAATGAGTGGTAGAAGTAAATACACATATAATTTTTAAAATGCAATAAATCACAACCTTCGATAGAAGTAAAGAGATTTCTCTGGATGTAACCAGTTTAGCAAAAGCTGGGCAAAGGATGGATAACCTCCAAAACTTCTGATAACTACAAGTCTTGCCAAAGCAGATTAACCAAAACAGATTAACATTAACATTGTCATTTCCCGATGGCAAATAATCCTAATAGATTTACTAGGAAATTAACTTAAAATTTAAAAATTAGAGACTACTCAACACCTGATGAAGTTACTTAAGTATAAAATGATATCAGATATTTACTTTTTTGCTATTCATAATGCAACACAAAAACTATGTGCTATAAATAGCAATACCAACCTGGTATTAGCTAAAGTCCTCTTTTTAAAAGCATTCCTCTGATATACCTGATTTTTTCAACTCAACAAATAGAGTTTTGCATGTATCTCTGAATAACTAAAATTGTCAGTTTAAATGTGAATTTATTTGAAGATTAAAATCCATAAGAATTAAGTTAGACATTGGGTAGTTGATATTAAATAAATTCTGTGATTGTAATTGATTTTTTTTCCCAGAAGTTTCAACACTGTGACTAAAATGGTTTGATAGTACTTCCTATAGTGTGTATATAGTTAGATGGGAGACTGTGCCAAATGGAGGGATCATTTATTCAAATATAATGAGGATATGTAAATATTTATGGAAACTTTGCTTTTCTTATTTCAAAAATATAGATGTTCATATTATAATAGAGACAGTTGCTAATAAGACAGGTCTGGTAACAATTAATATTCAGGACAGGAAAGCTTACAATGGCAGCTAGTGAAGTCTTGTTTTATTCTCTGAGATGTGCTCTGCCAGCTTTCTTCTGTACCAGCTGCTATACAACATTGTCAACCACATGCTCTTGGAGTTGCAATATGTCTGTAGGCCACCGAGTAGTAGAATGGATATGATATCTATAAAACTAAAATTTTAGTAATTATGTCTGATTTCTTGGCCTAACAGGAGAATAACAGAAGCAGTGAACTTCAAGTTCATCAATAAAGACAAAATTACTGATCAAATGTTTTTATTATATAGAGTTTTAAATTATTGAAATGTCTTATTGGCATACCAAAGTGTGGGAAAACATTAAATGGAGGCATGGGTTGAGTCTTCTTTTATTTGCTTTGTAATGAGTTGTTACACCTGTAGAAAAAAATGTGTGGTCAGCCCCCACTTAGTAGGAGGGCAATACAGATAGTACTCAGACTATTCAGTTGGTTCAACCTCATACAAACTTAAAACAAAAACAAAAATAAAACAGAGCTGTTAAGAAGAAGCAAGTTGGAAGGCATTAAGCTTCAGATATGTGAAATATTGCCTTTCAGGAATCTAGGCCTTAAAAAATACTTTTGTCAGTATTTTAAATTCTCCATTCTGTCTTGGTCAAGAAGCAATGAAAATATCTCATGTAACAAGAATATCAAGGGAAATAAGCATTAAAGAGATTTAGAAAGACAAAGATGTAAATTATATTCAAGTTAAATCTTTAGTAAAGAACTTAGTATTTGATGTTTATGTTGTTTGGTGCCAATTGCAATTTAAATGCAATTTAAATCCTAACCTGACTCTAAATGTTTTCTTTGACACTGTAAACTAAAAATATATTCTAATAAAGAGTCCAGGTGACATTTATGGATGTTATTTCCATGCAAATAATGATCGTCTTGGGCTAAATTCCAAGCTGGAAAAAGTGTGTGTATTTTTACAATGGAACCTAACAAGGAGGAGAAGGGAAGAAGGAGTAACAGCAGTGGGGCTGTTTTTCAAATTAAAGTTCTATGCTTTTAATCTCTTTTCCTAGTCAAGAAAAATAAATATTTTGTTTATGAGCCATACCAACAAGTCTCAAACCAACTGAATGATACAACAAAGTAAACTCATTCAGATCTGATCCAGTAAAAACAAGACTGAGTAAAGTATTTCATGTTAAGTTTGGAAAATATTACCACCAAACTGGATAGGTTCCTGAAACCCCAGGCCATTTTCTCATCTGGCACTGTGATCAGAAACTGTTCCAAGTGTAGCACTCAATCCCACCAGCCCACCGACTTTTCAAAAACCACACTTTCTAAATTGCTTCTCATGAATGAGAAAAGAACCAGGCTTTTTGTCAATGCATTTGCCATCAGGACAACTTCATGTTTTTATTTTTATCTATTTACAATCTTCAGTTTTGTGTTAGACTTAGTTCTACCTGCATGTTGTTTTCTCTTTCTTTTTCCTCTCTGCAAAATTATTTTAACGCTTCACATACAGGAGCTTCAGTTTTAATCTGAATACTTATTAACAATGCCTTTGCAAAAATGTGGCCAGACAATCCAGTTTCACCGATTTCGTGCATATGAACTTTTTAAGCTCTTGGCCATTGCACTGGCGTTTATTTGTAACTAGGTTGCCATCTACTCAACTATTCCTTTTATTTACTTGCTTAATAAAAGAGCACTTAGAATAGATTAACTGAATAAAATGTTAAAAACAAAAAACAGGTCAGCAACTAAATTTTCACCAATTGTAGACAATTGGTTAGATATGGAATGGATCTTTTTAAGGAAATGTATTAACTTTGATTTAAGCGATATTTAAAACCAGAAATTTGTTGACTGGACTACTGAACTCCATTTTCCTTTGTTCTAAGCAGTTAAACAGTCCAACATTTTGGGAGGAGATGAGGGCCAATAATAAAAACATTTTAGAGCTGACAGTTGTGCACCATATGCTGGGATTCTTTACAAATGGAACAGTATTCAAATTCAAAATCAGTTTGAACACAATGCTGTTATTTTTTAACATAGCCATTTAAATATTAACTTGTGAATATTGGGGAAAAAAGAAACTAACACAATAAATTTGTCTTCCTTAGACTCCAACCAAAACTATTTTGGTCTTATCCAGAATAGTTTTAGCAATTAAAGGCAAAATACCAAAAATCATTTAGACTCCTCCTCCTACCTTACCCCCAATATCCAATAGTTCTCCTTTTCATTTTTATTTTATTTCCTAACATTTCTCGATGCATCCTTACCATCATTCAGGACCTCCATGTCTCTCCCCACTCAAATCGCCTACAGAATTGCTGCAGGGCATACTGCAGTCTGTGAGAATGGTGCCCCCAAGTGGACATACACAATGATCGTAATTCCAACAGTAATTACTGGTGCTTTTTCATTCCACAACTATCCTCTAGTCCTCCATTAGAATTTATTTTTATATGAAAATTGAATTTATAACATCCCCAGTATATACCTTTCATGACTTTTTACACAAGATGATTCTTAACACCACCTGTTGATTTGCCAGTCCCATCCACTGAACACATTTCATGCTGTGGCCTTACCAAACTACTTGGGAGTCTTCTAAACATGTTTCTTGCCTCTATAGCCCATGTTACTCTGTCCGAAATGCCAATTGCACTTTTATCTACTCAAAGAATATAATTTGTCCTTTAAAACTTTACTGTGTCTATCTTCGTTAAGTCTTTACTTTCCTGATCCCACAGTAAATACAATCAATCATTCTTTTTTCTAAGCTCAGTCTGCTGCTTGAGCATACTTTTACTAATAGTCCCACTATACTGTATTGAAATCATTTTAAACTTACTAAAGGGTGAATTTCTTGAATGCAGAGTAAATGCATTCCATCTTCAGATTATTTTCCATTACAATACTTCACCTATAGAACACATCAATTTTTATTAAAATAAATCATACGTATAACAAAATCTTAATATAGAATATTTCTTTGGAAGAGAGAGTTTCATTGTAAAGCTATACTACTGAACTTTGTGTATCTTCATAATATCTGCTTCCATATTAAGGGAAATTTATTTGAGTGCAAATGAAACTTTGTTGCATATCATAGCATAACAGTTAATTTATTGCCTCTGAAATCATTCCCCCACCTGCCTATTAAATCAATGGCATATAGATGTATATCTGTTTGTGTGAAAATGTAAGAGATAAAGCCAACGTACAAAATCTTTGCTTTCAAAAGCTATGAAAAATTCACCACGCCAATTGATTAAGCAGTTCATAAAATATCTTAAAACTAAAAAAACAAAATTGTTTTAAATCTCAGTTAAAAGTTGACTTGGTCATTGTATTAATTTGCTATGCTGCTATAACAAAGTACCACAAACTGAGTGGCTTAAATAACAAATATTTATTGTCTCACAGTTCTGGAAGCTAGAAGTCCAGGTATCAGCAGCATCGATTCCTTGTGAGAGCTGCGAGAGAGAATCTATCCTATGCCTCTCTTTAGCTTCTGGTGGTTTGCTGGCCATCTTTGACATTCCATAGCTGGTAGAAGCATCATTGCTATCTTTGCCTTCATCTTCATATCAAATAAGGGTTTGTGGCCAAATTCCTCCTTTATATAAAGACACGTTATATAAAAGCCCACCCCCATGTATTCATTGTAGCCAAATCACCTTTGTAAGACCCTATCTCCAATTAAGGTCACATTGTGAAATACTGGGGGGGTAGGAAGGACTTGAATTTTGGCGTGATACAGTTCAACACGTAATAGTCACCATATAGTAAAACTAGAGTATGTGAGATAGAAGACTGTATCACAAAAATTTTGAGCTTGAGAAGGCAATTTATGATTGTCAGAGAAATGGAATACCTGTTTGACAGAGGCCAGGTACATAAGTGTAGATGACTTGAGTACAATGTACCGAATGGTACAAAATTATGAGTATTAATTTCCTTCTGCATGTTACAGAAACATTAGATTGTTTTTGTAAACTAACATCTTGCTGATTGAGTAATAGTTATAGCTACATATAAACAAAATATGAGGAAAATTTATGGGCAAAAGAAAAATAAAAGATTGGTAGGCAAGTAAACTGGTTCATGTATATAATTTTTAGAGGTTTGACTTACATTTGATAAAAATTAAAGCATATTTTCACCTATATTTTTATGTCAACCATATTTCTATTTTCTATTAAAAGGGAATTACTGGGCGCCTGGGTGGCTCAGTTGGTTAAGCGACTGCCTTCAGCTCAGGTCATGATCCCAGGGTCCTGGGATTGAGTCCCGCATCGGGCTCCCTGCTCTGCGGGGAGCCTGCTTCTCCCTCTCCCACTCCCCCTGCTTGTGTTTCCTCTCTCGCTGTGTCTCTCTCTGTCAAGTAAATAAATAAAATCTTAAAAAAAAAAAAAGGGAATTACTGTTTGAAGTGTTAGATTAAGTGAAACACTCCATAATTTTATTTTCTCTCATTTCTCTATTGTCCTTATTCTATATTTCACATTAAGCTACTTTTTTCCAAAAATAATATACCTTGGTTACATTGATAAACTGAAAATATAAAATTGTTTTCCCTGTTGTTTCCAAAGAAGTATAGTACTTCCGTATCATTTGACAGGCAATTCAGTTTTCTTCAAAAAAAAGATGAAAGATACATTTCAATACATTTAAAACATATCAAAAAATAAGATATTGTCTGTCAGTGTACAAGTCTCTTTTGTTCTGTATTTCTTTAGGTATGTCACTAGATTACAAAAGAGAGCTTGGGGGCTAATGGGGATGTAAATCATCAGCATTTATTTAATCTAACTAGCTTATTAATAAGGATTAATCAAGCAACCATTATAGGTATAACACTATGAGACAACATGTGAAATAAGAAAAGTTTAAGACATGGCCTCTGCCTTAAAGATCTTAGCATACACTTGAAGAAAGACAACTAATATATTTAGAATATAAACGTTTTAGGCTATAGTTTATATTTGCAAAATGTGTTTAGTGCCAAAAAACGACAATATTCGAATGTTATATTGAAGCTAGACTCTTTTAAGTTCTGCACTTTTTCTAAGCTCTGAAATATATGATTAAAAGGTAATTAGGGCACCTGGGTGGCTCACTTGGTTAAGCATCTTCCTTTCGCTCAGGTCATGATTGCAGGGTCCTGGGATCCAGCCCAGCATTGGGCTTCTTGCTCAGCAGGGAGTCCTGCCCCTCCCCCTGCTTGTCCTCTCTCTCTGTCTCTGTCTCTCTCTCTCAAATTTAAAAAATCTTAAAAAAAAAAATGTGCTTGGTGTTTGCAGTTCTAAACCAAGCCTAGACAAAAGGAAAAATCAGAAATACCAATCCTGTTTTTTATTTAATTTTTTTAGACTTTATCATGGAATTTTAGCATTAATTTTTATTTTAAAAATATTACATTAAATATTACTTATCTTGATTATTAAGGTTTTCTTTTGCATCCTCTTAAATTTTGCTCCCAACTTGAATATCTCACTATGCTCCCCCTAGTCCCAGCCCTGTGTACTTATATTATTCTTTTCCCTTGTATACTTGCATATCATCAAGCATTTCCTAATTGTTTAAAAAAAACAGTGTTTATGTTTCCATTTTGCATATATAAACATACTGTTTTTATTTTTAAAAAGTGTTCCTTGTCTTTTATGAATTGCTATACCCCGCCCCAACACAGAACAAATTCGACATTACTGACAAAGTGGACAGTTTAGATGAATGCTAACATTTCAGTTTTCACTTGATTTTTGTATAGTGTATTTATTTATGTGAAAGCCTTTAACAAAGCCACTAAGGCAGCTTAGTATCTTTGTCAGTACTGATTGTGAAATGTTTATAAAGTGATTTGGGGAGCATGACTGTGGTATCTAAGGGGGGGGATAGGTGGCGCAGAAGAGAAAGTGTTTGGACTTGCTTGTTAAGTTTATAGACTGTGCCTATAACATATAGCCTTTCAATTAGGAAACTATTTTTTCCCTTTGATACACAACTTGAGAATTCATTCATACAATAGAAAAATATTTTATTAGCTTAGATTTCATGTATTTCTGGTAAGAGTCTGAATTGTTGACTTACCAGCATTCAGTAATATTTAAAGGAGTTTTATGCTTTGGCTGGAAGTCATTTGTGGGGGAAGGAAAGCTCAAGTGATCATATGTCCCTGTCTGAGAGGATATTCATCCTTATCAAATTGCCATGTGCTTTTTCTCTACTTGGCATCCCTGCCAAAAACTGCACTGGCATTAAAAGGCAATTATTTCTCAATCTTAGAATCCTATAAGATTTCCAGAGCCACATCACAAAGAGGCATACAACTCCCCCTACCAGCACTGTGCTTATGAGATTATTTCACAGCACAGATTGGACTAATATTATAGCCTGCAGGACTCCTGGCTCCTTGGCATGAGGAGAGTTTCCACTATTTTGAAGAACAATTAGCACAAGTGAAAAATCTTAATTCCTACCTCAACTCTTTAAGATCTTAAAAAAAAAAAACTTTTAAAAATATTGTATCATAAATACTGTCTTCTAAATAGTTATTGGGAAAATTGTCTATTTTTGTGGAGCTTTAAAAAGTAAAGGAATTACACTGATAAAATATTTTATTGACAATTGAATGGTGCATGCTACAGTTTTGAACCATATAATGAGAACTATATAAATAAAGGATTTCTTAGAAAACACCAAGTTAAATATTCTCATTTTGCAGAAGAGGAAACTAAAGCGTCAAGAAAGCTAAATGACTTCCTCAGTTACTCATATCTACGTAGTGACAGAATCTGCATTGGAATGCAGTCTCCTGTCTATAACTGCAAAGTGCATTGATTAAATTTCCTGGACAGTTGAGTGGAGATTTCAATATAACTTCAGCAAAGACAAAAATACTTAAGGAAAGGATGTTCTAATTAACAAAAGCTTCCTTTTTTTTTATATTCCTGCTTATAGTGTAGGCATTAAAAACAGTAGGTGATATAGACTGAATATTTGTGTCTCTCCAGAATTTGTATGTTGAAACCTTAATCTTCAACATGACAGTATTTAGAGGCACCTTTGGGAGATTATTAAGATTAGATTATGTCACAAAGGTAGAGCCCCCATGATGGGATTAGTACCTTTATAAGGAGATGAAGGGACCAGAGCTTTTCCTTTCTACCATGTGAGGATTCAGAAGAAGGGCCCTCACCAAGGACCTGAACACACTAGGACCTTGGACTTTCAGGCTTCAAAACTGTGAGAAATAAGTGTTTGTTGTTTAAGCTATCAGTCTACGAAAACCTGTTATAGCAGTCTGAACTGGCCAAGACAGTAGGGGAAAATACTTACTGATAAAACCACAAGGGTGTGGGACCTGTTAAGCAAAGAACCTTAGCTCTACTCCATGTGGAATAAAGAGACATGTGGAGTTCCAGTATAGAAGAGGAGAGACATGACTCTCATTCCAGATTACACCATCTACATGGGATGAAGATATTTCTCCACCTTGTTCCTGCTCTCATTATTTCTCTGCTTCCTGTCTTCTCCCGGTAACTCTTAACTATGATACACACACCCATATGCACTCACATGCACATGTACCCACAGCCATGCATGCACACAAACATACATACACACCCACACACCCCTCGTTTCTTCCATGAATCATACTTTTCAGAGACAGTAACATCAAAATATATATTTAAAATTAAGGGATGGGGCGCCTGGGTGGCTCAGTCATTAAGCATCTGCCTTCGGCTCAGGTCATGATCCCAGGGTCCTGGGATCGAGCCCTGAATCGGGCTCCCTGCTCAGTGGGAAGCCTGCTTCTCCCTCTCCCACTCCCCCTGCTTGAGTTCCCTCTCTCGCTGTGTCTCTCTGTCAAATAAATAAAATCTTTAAAATTAAGGGAAAAAATCCCCATAAAACAAAAACAATAAATATTTCTCTCACTCTGAAAGGAAGCAGTTTTGCTAAATAGGAGCCCAATGTTTGAAAATAATCAATATTTCAATAAGTTTTAAGTTGTACTATTTAAGTATGAGTTTAATAGGAACTTCATTTTTTTCCCACTACAATGGATGAGAAATTGCTTTATGTTTATGTAACATACAGAATGATTTCTCTTCTTCTCTGTTTCTCTTTCTCTCTTTACTATTTCTGTAAATGTTGTTAATTCTTCTGTTTTCCCAGCTTTTTGGGAGCCTTTTCTTTCACTTCTAGTCTATTCTTTCCATACTTCAACCCCATCTAGAAAGTCAGCACTCTCATTGGTTCTTCTTTCTTAATGTCTTGCATGACATTGTTCATCTCTCTTGTACCATATTGGTATCACATCCATAATCAATAAAATTCCTGTGTCATTGGAATAGCTTTCTACCTGGTCTTAGCAGCCCTCTTCTTTCCTCATAATTTCCTGCATTGTTGGCAGATTACTAAAACACCATGTCAGCTTGTCATTCCCTCGCAAAAACTTTCATTGTTTCTCTGTGCTGACAGGATAAAATCTAACCTCTTAATATGAAATACAAAACTCTTTATCATTGGCCTCAAACTACTTGTAACACCTTGTGTCCAACTAATGCCATCCAGATTGGCAACTTCAAAAACAACAACAAAACTATTCTTTTTATCCATGTCTCACTTGAGTATTTATACTTCTTTCATCATACTTTTCCTCAGTTGGGAATGAGTGTCAGTATGACCAGTTATATAAAAAGTTGACTTTTCAAGTACCTTGTATTCTGAGAAGTCTACGTAGACTGTCTTCTGCCCATCTCCTTCCTCTAACTTAAATAGCATTTATGTTATTTACCATTGATTTGGCAAATATCACACCTGTTCTTTTTAATTATATGTTTAGTATCATATATTAAAGTTTAAGATTTGATTAGAAGCCAATTTTCTAAATTTAAAATTTGACTTAATCCTATTTCAAATTGGTGGCTTTGGTAAATTTCTTCATCTATAAAATGACCTCTTGTGAAAATCAATGGAGAAAATTTACATAAGTGCTTAGCAAGTTTCTTGATTGTTTAATGCAGAGAAAGCTCATGCATTCATTACACACACAAACACAAATATATTCCAGTACATACATAACCCATGATATAAGCACTGTCTAAAAGTGGCATTTACGGTATCCCTTGGCACACCAAAACTGCTTTGCCTTGATTTTGCCATCATTTCCCCCAGTGACTGCAAACAGGAAATTGGAATTTTAGTAATCCTTTTCTTTTTCATTCCTTGCCTTTCCTGTGCCCCTTTTCAACATCATATTCATTCAAATAACTATCAGGGTCCATCAAATTTAGCTGAGGTATCTGGGAAATCTGATCCTCTTCTTTATTTCTATTGTTTCTCTCCTGTTCACCTAGTCTCTGTAATATCCTTTTAATTTCTCTGTGTGTATGTTGTAAACTCCGCCTACTTCATCTTTCACAGCATCTTCAGATGTATTGTTTGGACTCAGAGCTTAATACTTACCTGTAGAAGGAGTTAAAGACCTGAATAAAGTTTACTTTTGATTACATTACTGGGAATGCCTCTAGTCCATTTGGTACCTTTGTGAAATTTAGAAGAAGCTGTTCTTCCTCAAGTATAGATAAATAGATGCAAACATACATATTGGTTTTTTTATAGTAAATTTAGAATATTATTGCACAACACAATATCTTGATGCTGGGGATATTATCAGAGTGCATAGGTCCACATGTGCCCAGACTTGCCCACTCACAGTGCCTCTCCCCTATAGGGGCACACATATTGTCAGTAGCAAGCACACTTTACATCCTACTCCACCCCATGTAGCATCATGTTTATAGTAGGCAGGAAATAAAAGTGACTTTGGAGATGTTTAAGTATGGTCCAGACAGGGAACAGCTGAGCTCACTTGATTTTGCCAATGAATCTGTGTGTCCATGTTCTCCTGAGCATGTGTGTTGCCATGTATACAGCATAGAGTTATACAGTGTAAGGTTCTCCCTCAACAACTTAGGCATGAGGGATAGAACTATCCACACCTACTCTAAGCTCTCACAGAGCTAGTGCATATCCAGGGTGTGAATGTACATAATAAGATGACATCCATGGTGTTGTGATGCCCTTGTGCAGGGCACAATCCAAACTTACACAGGAGGGATTTTATGTTATCCTCACATTTCTCCCATCTAGTGTGAGGATAAAATCCAAACAGTCTATGGCATTTAAGTTATTTGATGGTTTAGTCCCTGCATACATCCACAGCCTCATCCCCTGTTACTTCTGCATACAAAGAAAGTTTCAGTCATGAGGAACTGTTTTCAGATTACTAAGGAATGTTACAATATAGTATAGTGAGATGGTAATATAATGATAAGATCACAGCTCCATCACATACTACCTATGTGACCTTAAGCATGTAACTTGTTTCATTTTAGTTAAATTTCATGGAATTTCATTATTATTTTGTTTGTTTATCATATGTCTTCTTGTTAGAATATACATTGCCTCCCTTTGTTGAAATTTCTACGTACACTTAGAAAGGATGTTATTGAATGAATACTGCTAATTCAATATAAAAAATAATAAGGAGCCATAAAACAATTTTACCTAAAATACTGTGGTAAGTCAAAGGCATGAGTTTGATCAGAGAGGACTTCAAGAAAAAGGTGGCAGTTAGATTGGGTCTGGAAGGAGGGCAAACACTGAGGAAAAAGGTCACGAGTAAAGTGCTTCCTAGTTAGATAGAAATATACTGAAATAGGAAATTGTAAGGCTTGTGAATGGAAAGAGATTATTGCTCTTCATTGAATCATGAGATGTGAGGAAAGTTATAGAGGAAATGAATTTAGAAAGATTGTTTATTCCAAAATTATGGGTTCTAGTATAACAAGGATGACCTTTGTCCTATGGGTCATGTAGTCCCCCACATAAGGGGGACTACATGTTTCTTGAGGAGAAGGTAGACATAACCAGAGTTGTATTTGAGGAAAATTCATCTGGTAGTGATGAGTAAGACGAATGGAATTGCCCAAAAAAGGGAATATTTCTCAAAATGTTCTTCATGGGAATTCTGTGAATAAATCAATACCACCACTTCCATCTCCTACACACACACACACACACACACACACACACACACTGAATTAGTTACCAGTTCTTGGCATTTCTTCTTATGAGCAAACTGCCTTAGAGAATACCTTGCTTTATTATTTATATTAGGTTTAAATATATTAATATGTAAGTGTCTTCAACAAAGTCTGGCACATAGTAATTGCTCAGTAAATGTTTATTATTGTTAACTTGGTTAATGTTTTTTTTATTGTTCTACCCCAAAATAAAGCTTATATCTACTCTCTTCTCTATTTCTACTCTCATGGCCTTAGTTTAGGTTTCTTGTTACCTGTTAGACTGGTGCACTAGCCTCCCTACTAATTTTCTTGAGCTTAATCTTGACCTTTCAGTTTATCTTGGACTTGGACACACCAGTGTCCAAGGTCAAGAACTTGATGTCAGTTTTGACTTCTCTCTCTCTCTCTTTCCCCCCCTACTTCACATTCTATAAGACAAAAAGTTTTTCTGATTCTCCCTCCAAAATATATCTGGAATTAGGCTATTTCTCACCAACGGAACCACAACCACTGTGATCTGAGCCGCAGTCATCTTCCTTGAGGATTGCTACTGTATACTCCTGATTGGCCTCCCTTCTCCAGCTCTTGATCACCACAGTATATTCTCTATACAACAGCCAGAGTATTCTTTTTATTTTTGTTTTTTATTTATTTTTTTAAAGACTTTATTTGTCAGAGAGAGAGCGAGCACAAGTAGGCAGAGTGGCAGGCAGAGGGAGAGGGAGAAGCAAGCTCTCCACTGAGCAGGGAGCCGGATGTGGGGCTCAATCCCAGGACCCCAGGATCATGACCTGAGCAGAAGGCAGCCGCTTAACCGACTGAGCCACCCAGGCACCCCCAGAGTATTCTTTTTAAATCATAAAACAGATAACATCATTACTTGCACTGTACAAAGCCTTCCCATTTCACCCACAGTAAAAGCTAAAGTTCTTACAATATCCAACAACATCCTAAAACGTCCTAACATCACACACACACACACACACACACACACACACCCCTTGCCTCCTATTCTTTTCTCCACTTAACTGATGCAACTCTAGTCATCCTAGCCTCCTTGCTTTTTCTCCATGGATCCAGGCTCTTTTCCCACTTTAAGTTCTTTATCCTGACAATTCTCTCTGCCTGGAATGACCTCCACATTTTTATACACATCTCCCTCACTTTATTAAGATCTGCTTTGAACATGTTCTTTAAAATTTCAACCTTCCCTGACCCTATAGGTACAATGATCACACTCATCCTGTTCTACATGTCACCTTTTCATGTACTCTGACACTTACACATGTGTTTATCTCTCCTCTCTAGAATATGAGGTTCATGAAAATAAGAATTTTTTTTATTGTTGTTTTTCTGTTCAGTAATATATCCCAGGATGCCTGGCTGGCTCAGTCAGTAGAGCATGTGACTCAATCTCAGGATTCTGAGTTTAAGCCCCACAATAGGTGTGGAGATTATTTAAAAATAAACATATACCCCAACCCCTAGAACATTCCCTGGTATATAATGGGACTTAGATAAATAAAATATTTGTTGAATTAATAAATTAATTTAGTTTTACTGTGTGAAATAACTTTATAATAATATTGAAAAGACATTTATTAGAAGGTATTTCCATTATAGGAAATTCAACCTGGGAATGTTATTTAAATTAGACACTAACATTGAAAAGGTAACTGGTCTCTACGAATGTAAAGTCCTTTGATTTTTTAAAATGCTATGATCCTCAATGCTCAATCAAGGAGAGTTAATGCTGTTAAACTGCTAAAAGCATTAATAGACTAAAATAATCATAAAAGTATATATTCAATAACTATTATGTGGCCTTCAGTTTTCTGGAAGTGGGCTATACAAAAGGAATAAGATAAAAAGATAACAAAATAAAGATTAAATCTTGGGAGAAGACAGGCAACAGACAATTAAATGAGCATTGTAATTTCAGGAAGATATAATTGCTATTAAAACAGTAAAATAGAGTAAAAGGAAAAGAGAGCAAACCAGTATCAGTGAAGTTAGTTAGAGAATATGGTCAGGAAATGAAACTTGAGCTAAATCCTGCATGATGAGAATATGTCACCAGTGTAAATACCTGGGGAAAGGAAGTCACAAGAGAAATAGACAGCAATGCACAAAGGTGCTGACAGTAGCTGGCCTACATGAGGTACAAAGAGAATTCCTGTGGGTGAGAGTGAAGAGTATGGTGTGGGGTCATAGGGTAGACATGGCAGGGTTATGGAGATCACTGCAGACATCTTAACTACTTTTGGAGAATCTTTTTTTTTTTTTGCATTTATGAAAAAAACAGTTCAAAATACTTTATTTGGACAGCTATATATGTTTAATAACATACTTGCAGTCATTATGAAACTTAGGTATAATTAATGTTTTCCTGTTAGACTTTTATTTTTGAGATGTTTTTCTTAACTTATGAAATTAGATAGACTCTTACCACTTTATTTTTTTATAAGCTATATTTACTTTTTTGTGGCTAAAATGGTCTCCTTTTATTTGATATTTTCTGCCCAAATATAATAAGAAAGCCAGTCCTTTACTGTATATAAGTATTTTTCTGAGGTTTCAAAAGAAGACATTATGCTCTAATACCCTGAAGATTTATTTGTAAAACTTCTACAAGGAAAGAAGGGAAACCACAGAAAATTCTGAAGCAGGAGATGAAAAGTAAACATAGTAGCTTGTTGAAATATGGTTAGCAAATGATGAGGTGAACTGTAGAAAAAGAACTAAGAATTCTCTTTAGGCCTGGAAAGTTGTTGGTGTTAAGAACTCATGAACTGATAAGTCAGAGAAGGAATATTGCAGTTAAAGTAAAATAAATAAGATTACAAGAGAAAAGGAAAATCATGAGTCTATTAAATTAGTGAATATCAAACGCTTATAGGACTTTTGGCTTCTTGTTCTTTTTAAAATATAACTCAAAATTTAAAAAAATAAAAATAAAATAGAACTCAAAATTAAGTATTTTAAAACCTAACTTTAAAAATAAGCATTAAGGCCTCAATATTATTAAATTATAAACACAATCACAACATTACAAAAAATATTTTGTTGATGACCCTTTATTTCCTAGAAATATTATCTTGGGTTATGAAATACTTTTTGTTATTGAAAAGGGTAGGCAGAATGAAACTATTTAAAAAATAATAATAATATGTTAGTGTCTCACTATTTTAAATTACTTATTTAAGAAAATAAAGACACTGTTTTGTTTTTGCTGAGATTTCTAGTATTTTTCTCATTAACTATTTTCTAGAACATATCTAGAAGAGCTAGAATAGACAAACTAGTTATGTCCAGACAATATATCTTGATGAGTCATACATTCGTCCAGGATATAACTGTATAAACAGGATACAGCTAGGCAAACTAGATATATCTATATAATATACCTGGATACCTTATCTATTAATCTTTACTTCAGATGGTTTAAATGCATTTTTTCTCCACACTGAAAGAAATTTTTGAGATCTCAGTATCATTCTCTCATTTGTTCTTGAATTGCCTTACCATACTAAAAATAACTTTTTATATGTTTGGCCTGTGTATAATGCAAATATTAAGAGTAGATAACTTCAGTGTTGCGGAACTAAGGATGGGCAACAGTTGGAAGGACTCTCATATTTTACCTGTTATACTTTAGGATTGATTAAATTTATTATTAATATGCATTGATTTGTTATCTTCTTAAGGACAACTACAAATCTTGCTATAAAAAAACAAACAGAATCTGTACACAAATATTTATAGCAGCTTTGTTTGTTAATTGCCAAAACTTAGGAACAACTAAGATATCCTAAAGCAGATGAATGGATAAATTAACTATGATACATCCAAACAGTGGAATATTATTCAGTGCTAAATATAAATCAGCTATCAAGCCATGGAAAGACACGAAGGAAATTTAATAATACTAAGTGAAATATTACTAAGTGAAAGAAGCCAATCTGGAAAGACTACCTGCTGTATGATTCCAGCTACATGACATTCTAGAAAAGGCAAAACTATGGAGACATTGAAAAGATGAGTAGTTGCCAGGGATTGGATTGGGTGGAGGAAAGGATGAGTATAGGCAGGATTTTTAGGTCAGTGAAACTTTTCTGTGTGAGACTGTAATAGTAGATACATGTCATTATACATTTGTTCAAACTCATAGAATATACCAACACCAAGATTGAATCCTAAGGTGAACTGTGGATTTGGAGCGACTATGATGTGTTCATGCAGATTCATCAGTTGTAACAAATGCACCATTCTGGTGGCGGATATTGAAAATGGGGAGGTAATGCATGCACTGGGACAGGAGGTATATGGAAAATATAAATCCCTCTGAATTTTGCTGTGAGCTGAAGACTGCTCTTAAAAATAAAATAGTCTTTAAAAAAAGAGCCAAAGAAATAAAAAGAGCTTTAAAAAAAAAGATAAATGTGATATATTTAAAAGATAACCTTTGAATGTAAAATAACATTTTAAGATGTTAAAGACCCAAAAAAAGCAATCTAACATGGGGGAACAACATAATTTAAAGTTTCTTATAATGACATCTTACGAGTACTTGCATTTTTCTCTACTATACAATAATTAAATCCCTAAATAAAAGATACCTCTTTACTGGGACTGATTCTTCTTGGAATGTGTGAAAGTACATTAGGAGGGCTTCTTGGTGATTTTGTGACAATAATGATGGGAGAATTAAATGAAACTCAAGATTGTTCCAACATTTAAAAAAATAAAAAAAGTGGACCTGGCCTCTGTACAGAAAATAAATGCCTCTGACATCAACAACTAGAAAGCTCTTTTTTTTTTTTTAACATAGAATTTAAGTGACATACAACCATGACCAATAAGATAAACTGTAGACACTGGTTTTCTACAGATATGGAAAATATTTTTGCATCTCTGAAATTCATATCTGAATTAGAATGCCTCATATATATGTGTTAAAGTGGCTTTATTATTTTTTTAATATTCCATGCTTAAACTCTGCTGTAATTCTAATCATGAATAATCATTCTGAAGGGACTTAGAATTCTCTTGGCAATTGAAAACTTTCTACTTCATATTTAGTTTCTCTCCACTATAAAATGAAAGACTGAAAATTATTTAAATTATAATTAGTGTTATGGCTGTATATATACTATTCTACTTTCTTTGATATTAAGTAAATGTGGCTTGTATTTATGTTCCAGGCCTTACTCAATTCCATCCCTTTAATCATGAGTTTTGCTATATGCTATGATATACCTTAATCCTATTTAGTTGTTTTTCACCATCCCATAAAACTCCAAAGGTAAGAATTGTCTTTATATGAATCTTGGCTCTTCCCCAGACATGCTCAATGTGGGATTTACAATCCTTCTTTTCATTTCCTCTTCAGAAAACAGTTTCTGCTCTTCTCATCAGTTTCTCTCTTTAGCCAGTATTAGATCTTCTCAACCCTCTCTGGATGTCTAGAGGTATCTAAGGGAGTTCAATTTGATTAGAAAGTCTTAGGTCAATGTGTATGTAAATTCAAACCCTTGGTTTCTGTTTCCTGGAATGCAAGGTAGGCTGAGTCTTAAAAATTTCCGCATGTGAAGGGTGTATTTCTTCTAAAATTGTGTGCACACGTGTGTGGATATGTGTGTGGGGGGGGCTGTGTATGCAGAGTTTTAAGGCATCATTCTAATTAAGAGAATAAAGAGAAAATAAAATTAATGAATTATGTTGAAAATTTATATTTTCTATAAGGGTTACCTAGAACAGTGAAAAAGTAAGCGTTCATAAATATTTTTAAAAGTGTATTTCTCCAGGGGCACTGTCAGTTAAACATCTGTCTTTGGCTCAGGTCATGATCTCAGTGTCCTGGGATGGCCTCACAGGCTACCTGCTCAGTGGGAAATCCACTTCTCCCTCTCTCTCTCACTTTGCCCCTCCCCCACGCTTGTGCGCTCTCTCTCCCTCTCTCTCTTAAATAAATAAATAAAATCTTAAAAAAACAAAAAGTGTATTTTTCCAGATCCAAGTGGGGAGGGATAGCATTTACACAGCTATTATGAAGATAGGAAACTATGGCGGGTGCCTGGGTGGCTCACTTGGTTAAGCGACTGCCTTTGGCTCAGGTCATGATCTTGGAGTCCTGGGATCGAGTCCCACATCGGCCTCCCTGCTCAGCAGGGAGTCTGCTTTTCCCTCTGACCCTCTTCCCTCTCGCGCTCTCATTCTCTCTCACTCGAATAAATAAATAAAATCTTTAAAAAAAAAAAAAAGGAAACTATGGAAACATGCCAACTTGATAGGAATAATTTAATGAGGGCATGTGGTCACTAGTTTTTAAATAATTTAAGAGACAAATGTGGTTACTCAATTAGGCAGGGTCTATGTATTTTATATTTGTGAACATTTATTCATTCATTTAACAAACATTTATTGGATATCCTTAGCACTGAGAGTAAATAAGACAGTTGTGGTACTTATGCATAAAATCTGGGGTGGTTGCCATAAGGCTACTGTGGGGATAGGTTAATAACTTCAGTTTGAACAAATAACTTCTTACATTTAGGTGATTCATTTCCAAGACCCTGTGGTAACCTCTGTTCACTAGTAAAGGAACATCTCTTAGGGGGGAAAGAAAGTCTTACTTTTAGAACATGAGAAATTATGGGGAAATCCTAAGAGGAAGCCTTTCACTTTCGCTTGGGTTCATCTCCAAGGAGGTGCTATGATGTTAAAAGGATAGGAAACCTGACTTACTGAGCACTTTTCATAATACACTTTCTTCAGTTATAACTGGAAGGAGGTAGAAAAGATCTGAGACAGTGGCAAGTCTCTTACTTTGTGATTTACTAGTAATACGGTGCCCCATTTTTACTTAAATTAAATATATCTTATCAGATAAGTTAGTGTAGAATATTTATTTTCATTCTTTAATGTTCCAAATTATATTAAATATCTCTTCATAAGTTCACTGCTGAGTCACTGCCTAATGAGTCACGATATTTACTCTAAATTCTTGGCTGGGTGAAAGAGATTCAGTAAATGATTAACTTGTTGCTGATGTCATGGAAATGTCTTTGGTTCTATCCTCTCTCTTTCTCTCTCTTTCTCTCTCTCCCCCTCTCCCCCTCTCCTTCCCTCCTTCCTTTCTTTCTTTCTTTAACCAAATAGGTAACAAGAAGAGACTTGGGACCTGTGAATGGTTTCTTGATCTAGTTTTCCATGACTCTCCTGATTGGCATGCTGTACTTTCCACTTACAATCTTTTTTCTAGGACTGTATCTTTATGATATTAATAAATAAGATGGGAAACAAGTTATCAAATTCAATAAGAACTCTAAATTGAATAGATAAGGGTCTACTTTCTCTTACCAATGATGTCATTGCCTATCTCAAAGTTGAAACAGAGAAGAAAGGAAGTGTCCAGCAACTTACTTTTCAATAATTATTTGTATTTCAGACCTTTAATCTGCTCCTTTTGTAAGGAGCTTTCACATAGCCCAACTGACATTCTTTTTTTTTATTATTATTATTATGTTATGTTAATCACCATACATCATTAGTTTTTGATGTAATGTTCCATGATTCATTGTTTGCGTGTAACACCCAGTGCTCCATGCAGAACGTGCCCTCTTTAATACCCATCACCAGGCTAACCCATCCTCCCACCCCCCTCCCCTCTAGAACCCTCAGTTTGTTTCTCAGAGTCCATAGCCTCTCATGGTTCATCTCCCCCTCCAATTTCCCCCCCTTCATTCTTCCCCTCCTGCTATTTTCTTCTTCTTCTTCTTCTTTTTTTTTTTTTTAACATATAATGTATTATTTGTTTCAGAGGTACAGATCTGTGATTCAACAGTCTTGCACAATTCACAGTGCTCACCATAGCACATACCCTCCCCAATGTCTATCACCCAGCCACCCCATCCTTCCCACCCCACTCCCCACTCCAGCAACCCTCAGTTTGTTTCCTG
Organism: Mirounga angustirostris; assembly: GCF_029215605.1. Classification (NCBI taxonomy): domain Eukaryota; kingdom Metazoa; phylum Chordata; class Mammalia; order Carnivora; family Phocidae; genus Mirounga; species Mirounga angustirostris. The sequence continues at coordinate 81,000,554 of NW_026991720.1, read as the reverse complement.
AGATTAAGAATTCCTCATATCAGTGAGGTCGTATGATACATGTCTTTCTCTGATTGACTTATTTCGCTCAGCATAATACCCTCCAGTTCCATCCCTGTCGCTGCAAATGGCAAGAGTTCATTCTTTTTGATGGCTGTGTAATATTCCACGGTATATATATACTGTATCTTCTTTATCCATTCATCTGTCGATGGACATCTTGGCTCTTTCCACAGTTTGGCTATTGTGGACATTGCTGCTATAAATATTGGGGTGCACATACCCCTTCGGATCCCTACATTTGTATCTTTGGGGTAAATACCCAGTAGTGCAATTGCTGGATCGTATGGTAGCTCTATTTTCAACTTTTTGAGGAACCTCCATACTGTTTTCCAGAGTGGCTGCACCAGCTTGCATTCCCACCAACAGTGTAGGAGGGTTCCCTTTTCTCCGCATCCCCACCAACATCTGCTGACATTCTTATTTAAAATGCAGAAAGCCCCAGGAAGAGTGAAGATTAAGGAAAATCCTTTTAAGGAAACCACATCTTTCTCTTCAAAGTAATCAAATCTTTTAAGAGTGTTATATAAATAAGTCAGTCAAAAGCTCACCTATTTTAAGATTTTTTTTAATGCCCAAAACCCAAAGGTAGGACTAACTTCATTTGGTTTATTTGTTTTTATTTACTAGTTTACCTTTAGTTTTCTATTCAACTTCCAAGGCTTTCTGCTTTCTGGACATATGGATGCACAAAGAAATAGACTAGTAAATATATTTGCACCTAAAAGAAATTGGGTTCTTAATTAGCTCTTTCCAAATATGTAGTTGGCAGCCCCTCAAAAAGAGAAAGAGAAATGTAAACTGTGTTATTCTCTATATTTCAATATGTCTTCTAATTAGATGTAATTAGTAAAAGGCCAAAAAAATTCAGACATGTCTCCAAACTGAGTGAATAAAACACTTTTAGTACATTTATTAATTGAATGCATTGCAGCCAAAGCAGGTAGGTGGAACTTATTCTAAAGGCTCTAATTAGTTATATTTAAGGTGAGCTTCAAAATAATAGTCATTTTACAACATATTGCTGAATAGATGCTTTAACTTTCTAATTTTAGGTTTTAGAAAAGGTTATAGGCAACAGAAGTCAAAGGAAATAGGACAAAGGTAATACCATATGTCTATACTCATTAACATACCTGGCCCAAAGAAACAAGACATATTTGAAGTTCTTCTCACAGATTAACAGGTCCCATATTTTGGGAGGATTATGTTTAAATTCATGGCTCTTGCCTTTCTTGAGACACAGAACTTCCTAAGATTTACGAGGACTATTGTTTTCCCTACCTAAGAAAATAGAACATGTATATATACACATAAAATGTTTGCACGGAACTTAAGAAGTTACCAGGTTTTGAAAAAAGGTGAAATCAGAATCAGATAAACATAATACTTTCTGATGCATGTTTGCCATTTTTACAATGAAGTGCAACATGAATTCTAATGGCTCTCAAACTATTCTCTGAATGAGTTATAGTCTGTTTTTGTATTGATGAGGAAACTTAACATTTCAAAATAACTTTAAAGATTATAAATTGGATCGACTATGTTGGAAAACAATTTGGAAGTAAGGATCACTGACCTTTGAATGAGCCAATCTACTTCCAGAAATTTGTTTTAGAGAAATAATCTGAAATGCAGTTTCAAGTACAAAAAATTATAACAATAATACATTATAATACTAGCTAGCATGTGTTTAGTATGTTCTATATGGTGAGCTCATTTTTTCCTATGGATTTTAACTCATGTGGATACAGCAATTGCCATGTAGATACTATTTATTATCTACCATTTTAAGAAAGAAAAAAAAAAGCCCTGAGAGTTAAAATGATTAATAACCAGCCCCACATTTCACAGAGGAAATGGCATAGTTGAGACATGAATCCAGGTTGGCCTGCACTTATACTTTTACTGGTGCACTTTTTAAAATATGGTTTATATTAATGGAAAACCAGAAGCAGCCTAAATGTCCAATAATAAAAGGAAGTTTAAGCACCATGTAACTATAGATATAAGATGGAATATAAAAAAGAAATTAAATTTAATCAAGTAATGTAATACTATGGGAATGCTTAGGATATACAATTAATGTATGAAGGAAAACTAAAAATATTCGTATTACAAAATTATAGGTGCAGTATGAACATAACTTTGTATGTGACTTTGACAAAATTTGCCAAGTATTAATAAAAAATTGCTTTTGGATTTCTCTTTATCATTTCCATTACATTGTTTCTAAAAAGCATGAATTGCTCTTCCAATAATACAGATAAATTCTTTTGCTATTTTTATATAGTGGTTATGGATTTCAAAATTCTTGACCTGTTCATCAGGGCTACCTAAAATTGAAAATGAGAGAATTTAGTGCAGTCTCTGATAAGAAAGTGGAACATGCCCCCTAGTGGTCACTATGTTTTTAAAGTTCTTTATTGTCTCTTTTTCCTATGAGTGATTATACTTTCATCTGATATTTGGTGGTAGTAGGAAGGAAACAGGCATCACGCTACCAGAATGAAAGGCAGTGGTTTCTAATTAGGATTTGAGTTGCTTGGAACACTTTACTTGTACCTCACTTTGGAGAAAATTTTAAATCAGATCAACAATTTAAATATGGATATTTAGCAATATTTTAAAATTATACACATTTTTCTGTTTATTTTGCCTGCTAATATTTTAAACACATCTTTATTTTTTAGGCTTTCCTAGAGTAAAATGTAGCTTTGTTTTTATAAAGGCTAAATTCACTGCTAGTTAATTAAAGTGTTTTATTTCTGAAACTAACCTGCTTTTAAGGCTAAAAATTAATCACTGTAATGATCAAAAGAGTCATGAAATGATATGGAAAGTGATGATGTATAAAAACATATCTAAATGGTGAATAAATGTATGTGCATATTGTAGAAAAATCACAATACCTTAATGACAGATACTACATTATTGTTATTATGAATTTGAGCACTAGAAAAGATGCACAGACAAGAACACATTCCTACATGGGAAGATTTAACATTGTAAAGACATTAATTCTTGAATTCAAAGCAGAATATAATACACCCCCTATAAAAATCCAATAAGAAGTAAGGTTTAGGTTGGGGGCTTTAAAGATTGATTGATTTTTATTTCATTTGAGAGAGAGAAAGAGAGAGAGCGGGGGCAGAGGGAGAGAGTCAAACAGACTCCCTGCTGAGTGCAGAGTCCCACATAGGGTTTGATTTCACAATCCTGAGATCATAACCTGAGCCAAAATCAAGAGTTGGATACTTAACTAACTGAGCTACCCAGGCACCCCAAAGATTTTATTTATGTTTGAGAGAGAGAGAGAGAGAGAGAGACAGAATGTGCTCGAGCAGGGGGAGGGGCAGAGCGAGAGGGGAAGCAGACTCTCTGCTGAGTGCAGAGCCTGGCCCTGGCTCAGGGCTCAATCTCAGGACCCTGAGATCACGACCTCAGCAGAAACCAAGAGTTGGATGCTTAACCGACTGAGCCACCCTGGTGCCCCTAGGTTAGGGGCTTTAATGTTTGGTTTCAGATCTTAGCCTTAATGCCCACTTGCTATATAACTCAGGTGATGTTACTTAATGGTTCTGAGTCTCAATGTTCTTCTTTGTATAATATTCATAATAATAATGCAATGTCTACTTCATAGAGTTATGAGATTTAAATGATGCCAGGAATGCTTGGCATGAAGAGGAACTTAATAAATTATAGTAAAAATTATTATTGTTTTTAATTTATTTCCCTTCAGAATACTAACAAAGCTAATTTATTTTTTTAATTAATAATAAAATTCACCTAGAAGAAGTACCTAGAATAGGTAAGATATTCCTGAAAAAGAATAGAAATAAGGGACATTAGTCCTCCCCAAGTAAATGTATACCCATAGAGAATCAGCAAATGCATCATTGTATATCTATAAAATGGAGTACTGTTTTGCTGATAAAAATAATCAGGTAGAGGGGCACCTGGGTGTTTCAGTCACTTAAGCATCTGCCTTTGGCTCAGGTCATGATCTCAGGGTTCTGGAATCAAGACTGGTGTTGGCTTCCTACTATCTTCTTCTTTTTAATTTTTTTTTTAACATATAATGTATTGTTTCAGAGGTACAAGTCAGGGGAAAATGAAGGGGGGTAAATGGGAAGAGGAGACGAACCATGAGAGACTATGGACCCTGAGAAACAAACTGAGGGTTTTAGAAGAGAGGGGAGTGGGGGGATGGGTTAGCCTGGTGATGGGTATTAAGGAGGGCACGTATTGCATGGAGCACTGAGTGTTATACGCAAACAATGAATCATGAAACACTACATCAAAAACTAACGATGTAATGTATGGTGACTAACATAACATAAAAAAAAAAAAAAAGCCTGGTGTTGGGCTCCCTGCTCAGTGGGGAGTCTGCTTCTCCCTCTGCCCCTCTCCCCACACCCTTGTTCTCTTTCTCTCTGTGTCTTTCTCTCTCTCTCTGTCATAAATAAATAAACAAATAAATAAATCTTTTAAAAAATAATTAGGTAAATACATATAATAGAGTTATAAAACATATAACAAATAATTCCCTTGGCAGGAAGTTAGGTTTTACAGCTAGGGTATAGAGCTAAATTTACTTGTAATCCAAATTATTCTTAGAAATCTCTCAGGAAAGTGACACATTGGAGGCAATGTCCCTGAATAAATCAGTTGATTTCTATATAAAGACAGTGTTTTACCCAACATACTTTCTTTAACTACTGGATCAAACTTAATGCTAGAAAACCTCATACTAGAAAAGTCATTGAATGATCTTAGGAACTTGAACCAACAGAGGGAAACAAAAGAAGTGGAAGGACAATTCTTGTCTACACTGATGCAGAAACATTCTGCTTATTGAACAGAAATGTTGGGCGCCTGGGTGGCTCAGTTGGTTAAGCGACTGCCTTCGGCTCAGGTCATGGTCCCAGGGTCCTGGGATCGAGTCCCACATCGGGCTCCCTGCTCGGCGGGGAGTCTGCTTCTCCCTCTCCCCCTGCTTGTGTTCCTGCTCTCGCTGTCTCTGTCTCTGTCAAATAAATAAATAAAATCTTTAAAAAATAAAAATGAACAGAAATCTACCTTTATTTTTCTTTCCAGGTTATATATATTTCACTTTGAGTAAGTTAAATGCCTATATAGTAGAAAGATATCCATAATAAGAAAAATTGCAGAACTGTATTATAATATGCTACTATAAAGATACACAATGTGTGTATATTGTATAATATAAATTTATATTATAAAAATGGATCAAACTATTCATAAAACAGTGTATTGTATATATTTAAGGAATTATGCATTTATAAAAGAGTTTCAAAGAATATAAATCAAGTTGTTAATTTGTGGTTGTTTCTGTGGAATAAAATCAGGAGGAGGTATTTCCTTGATATAGCTTTGGATGGTCAAGGAGTATATATTAATTTTGTAATGAAATAACATATATATATGTTAAATGAGAAATGAGTGAAATAAAAAGAGAAACTAACAATTTTGAAAAGAAAACTTTTGGAGCATTCTTTTTTAAAATATGGCTTAAAACAAATTAGGGAGTAGGTAAAGACAGAACAAGAAGACCGGAAAATTTGCCATAGTTCAGACAAATAATTAGATTCAAGTACTATATTACTGTATCTATAAATGTATATTTCTATGTATGCGTGTATGTGTGTTACAGTTATTAATTCCTACCCAATCTGATTCCTAGTTTCTGGAACTCACCACTGCCTCTCCATCATTGTTGCTATTGCCTTATTGAGTCAAGGAATGGCAAGCTCTCTTTGGGACAAATCAAATGCACAAATATAATTTGTTTAAACCAGATACTGTTTTTAAAATTTGAAGTTAACAATTTATAAAATTGTGACATTTATTGTTTCACTTTCCCCTGTAAGATTAGAAGATCTAGAATATTTAGTCCACATTTCCACATAGCAGAGATGAGTAGACATCTCCTTTGTATATATGGCATGTGTTCTCAGTTTTCCATAGTCGTAACCAGCTCTGTTTCACTCATTTAAGTGAATTGCCTGACCTTTGATATTGACTGTCATAAATGTATCTCTTATTATTATGGCCTCAGAATTTGTCTGGAGTTACTTTCAAGCTGCCAATTTTATTCTGTTTACCAAAGGTAATTATGTCACTATTGGGTTTAAATGAGGCACTTAAAAAAATCTGCCACAGTTCCTTCTCCATCACGTATTTTCCTTGTGAGTCCCTTACTTAACTAGAGTTGCTTTTCATTGTTCTCTCTTACACTCCAAATGCACACCTCAGTCATTCAATGAAGTGAATGTTTATTGAGTACAAACCACATGCCAGGCTCTTTGCTAGGTGCTGTGGATATAGAGTTTTTGTTGGGGGTTAGAAAATTAAATTATTAAGTCTCAATTAAATTGCTACAGCTGTTGATAACAGAGCACTAAGAAAACCAGCTAACTTTACGTGCAGAGGAGTAAGTCAAAGAAGGTTTAATGAGGGTGAGATGAAATTACATAATAATTAATTGTTGGAGATAAGTTTGGATGTGAACTTGAAGATACAAGAGCCATAATACATAGATTGATTTTCTGTTGAGTTATACCTTATCAGACAGCTATTCACTGTAGCTTAAAAAAGGAAAATAAAAGATAAAACAACCATTTTTCATGTTTTAATGCATGCCGTTTAAAAAACTATACAGCATAGCACATTAACATTGAAGCATAAATTTTGAAATATAAATAATTACTAATAATCTTTATTACCATGTCATTATTTTCTTAAATGTCGGATAATTCTATCCATTAATTTTGGAAATGCCAGCATCCTGTAATGAATGCATAATAAAATTATAAAAATAGAATTCTCAGAGAACAGAACAATAAGTGTATTTGTATGTGCATCTGAAATCCCCAATTCCTTCATATTCAGCAATAAAAAGGGACTGGAGAATAGTAAGTACTAATGAATTTTAGAGCTCCATCTGCTGCCTTATCATATTATCACATGTTGCTTTGTAAAAATACTATAGATTTAATAAGATTCCAATCTGTGGAGGAAAAAAAAACAACAGAGTCTTCCTAACTGCGTCATGGTAAGTTTAATAGCAATGCAGTATTTGTAATTAAGTAAACATTCTCAAAAACATAGATAAGCTTAAATTTAGATCCTTAAAAATAATCTAGAAAAAGGGAAATGAAGGAATTTGACACTCTATCAGAGCATTCTCAAATATAAATATAATTATTTGAATAAGTCAACATTACATACTATAATACAAGTTTAGACAGATATATGTACACTTTTCTTTCTTAAGTCAATATATACTTTGCACTTTTTTCATTATATTTTAAGTTATATTCTCCAAGTAAGAGAATACGTCAGAGAATGAAGAGAGATTCTACTATTAAATGCTTTATACTTTTTTTTTTAGAGAATGAGCAATGGCTATCAGGATGGGCTCTGTACTTCCCACTGGAGGCCAACTCATTTTTCAGACTATGCTCTGCTAGATGTTTTGTCCCTTCACTTGTACCAGTCATTTCTTGTCTCTCTTGTACTCCTCTTTCTTGTACTTTCATATATTTTTTTGTATTTCCAGTTTTTGGCAAGGCCACCACACTACATTTCTAAAAATATGAATATCTGATTTTTATCATATCTGATCCAATCATTTTTAATAAGATATTTCCAAGTTTATGGCAAGGCCAGCATACCATGTTTCCATAAACATGGATATCTGACTTTTATCATAGCTGATCCATTTATTTTCTATTAAGAATTTCAACTGCCATATAAAAATTTGAACTATCAATACTACTTTTTCTCTTTCGAGTGAGCAAGTTGATCTGAAAGCTGGACTCCCTTGCTAATGCTTTACTTTGAAAATAACTTTTTTGCTGTACAAATTTGATCCTGAGCTTTCCTTTATTTTTTTTTTTTTCTGTCCAATCCTGGTATGTTATTTTTTTAATTTTTTTAATTTAAAATCAATTAGTCAACATATAGGACATCATTAGTTTTTGATATAATGTTCAATGATTTACTAGTTGTGTATAACACCCAGTGCTCATCATATCACGTGCCCTCCATATTTCCCATCACCGAGTTACCCCATCCCCCATCCACCTCCCTTTCAAAAAAATTCTACATATTGATTAAGTCTTTTCCAAAGTGCTATATAGACCTAAGTCATTCCTATTTTAACTTTTAAAAAATAAATAAATAATCCAAAACCAAACAAGATAACTCTCCTTTGAACCTGCTCATGCCTCTAATGCCGGTCGTATCTTTTTTCTCCCATTTCCAACCCAGCTTCTTAAAGCACAGAGCCTGATGCAGGGCTCCATCTCACGACCCTGTTTGATGTTTAAGCCTTGCGATAAAATGTAAGAGAAATAGTCATACCAATTCTATCCTCTCTTCTGTTTTTTTTTTCTTATTTATATCATTTATACATAATCAGGGCTTGTAATATTTATAGTCTGTTCTATATCAGAACCCTCAGTTATATTAGGCTAATTACTATAATTAAAAGATGTCAGTTCTCAACTTACTTCTGTTCATGAGAGTAGCCAAGATTGGTTTTACACACCTGATGATGGTTTTACACAGAGATCATGGTCTGAACCAAAATCAAGAGTGGTATGCTTAACTGACTGAGCCACCCAGGTGCCCCCGAAGCGTTCATTTTTTAAAAATGATCTTACACATGCTTAGAAAAAAGTCTCCATGGCCTTCTTCTACCTGAAAGTTTTTTCGGTTGAAGTCCATTCTTCTGTGAAAATGAGGGTGTCCAACTGTGAAGCTAGTGAACTCATGATATATAAGCAGTTTTTCATTAGCTTTATAGCCTTCAACAAACTTCTTATATGATCCAACCTCAAACAGTCTTCAGCTCTAAAACAGAAGGCTGTTAATACTGATGAAATGACTTGTTAACACAATGCAGCCCCATCTGGCCATCATATGCTCAAACTCTATTTCCTCTTTCTACCCTTACCTGTCAGGACCACACTGCTGGCTTATTTGTATCTTTATATTCTCCTGGGAATGAAAATCTCTTCCCATGGTTGCAGCTGTCCTATTAGAGTCCTTCAATAAAACACTATATAAAGAAGAGGAAGGAAATTACATTTTAAATCTGATTAAAATGCTCTGGCATTTACAAACATATCATTATATTACATTCTAACAAAATTATGCAATAGTTTAATGAGCTTGAAGGACTCTTCAACTGAGCATGATCCTTTATATTGAATTAATCTCAGAGAGGAGTGTTTAGCTCTGCCTTTTCCTTGCTGCTCTTTCCTATCTGGTTCTCTGCCCTGTGAATTCTAGACACTTTGACCTCCCCAAATTCCCAATTCTGTCTCATCCCTTTAACTCAGGAAGATCACTGGGTTCTGCCTCCCTGTGCTGTGTGTGAAATTCCAGACAGAGAGCTGTGACATTACGGGGCTGACCTTTTTTCCCTTTCCTCTGGCATCACTGACCTGTCCTGCCTGTTGTCCAATGTGTCAGACAACAATTGAATCATATATTTTGTCTCTCTCTTTTTTTTTTTTTAAGCTGGGTGTGTAAAACCAATCTTGGCTACTCCTTCATGAACAGAAGTAAGTTGAGAACTGACATCTTTTAATTATAGTAATTAACCTAATATAACTGAGGGTTCTGATATAGAACAGACTATAAATATTACAAGCCCTGATTATGTATAATTGATATAAATAAGAAAAAAGCAGAAGAGAGGATAGAATTGGTATGACTATTTCTCTTACATTTTATTGCAAGGGTTAAACATCAAATAAACAATAATAGAGGTTATAAAGGTAACTACAAAAAAATCAATACAATTAACTAAAATTGGAAGGTACAGATGAAGGAGAGGAGGAGGGAATGTAAAATGTATTAATTTCATCACTGTTCATAGTAGAGAGTTAATCAATAGAAATTTAAGTGCATTGTACTACACAGCTATTAATGTAATTACTAAAATGAATATGTAGACCATTCAATTATTAAAATATATACACAGAGGTTATACAATAAGAGATTGAGGTGGAAAAACAGTAAAAATTAAAAGCATTACATGAAATATAATGCCAGAACCAAAACAAAATACGATTTCATATCTGTAAATATTGACTGGCTAAAATCATAAATTGAAGGAAAAAGTCTCTCATGGATTCATAAAGTGAAATATTATGCATTCAAGGGAAATTTAAACAAGAACTGGTTGAGCCCATGAGCCAAGTTGCTTGTCCAAGGAGTCCCTTGTTTACCAGTAGTGGGTCTCTCTTAGGATCCCTGCTGCCTCCTATGTTTGGCTGGGAGCAGCCCATGGGAAGTGTGCCCTGGGCATGTACATACCCAGAAACAGATTTCAGAGTGCAGACACTGGGCCCTTGGGCAATTATGCTCTCCCAGTTGGGGGTCTGGGAGGCCCATTCTCTCTGTGGCCATAAAGAAGCATTGTTTCAGAGATCGAAATAAAAACAAAAGCAAAAACAAAATGCCAAAATATTATTCAAGCCTATACAACTGACTCAAATTACCCTCCTGAAACCATGGATCATTTACTGAGGATGTGGTGATCTCCCCTCAAAAACTCCATAGTGCTTTGTTATTCCCTTGTGGAATGTGGAATGTTTCATTTTCAATGTTTATAATGTATGTAGTGAATAATATTTTATGTAATAAAATATAGATTATAATTTATGTTTTGTCAGTGGTCCATTAAATTATCACAGATAAATAGCCAGAATGGACAGAAATGCAGAAACACAGGCTTTGATTTTATGGGGGAAGAAGTGGGGGGCAAATTCATGTTTATTCCAGCTTTCTGTCATATTCCTTGATCCTTCATATTGAGTGATTCCTTCATCAATGTTATATGAAGAAAAAAAAGTAAAAAAAAAAAGTTGGAAAAGAAAATCATTAAAAATCATTAGAAATTGAATGCAACAAAAGTAATGCTGTAAAAAATTCTTGAAAATTGTATACCTTATTCTCTTTAAAAGCAGCAAAATATACTACAACATAGAATGGAACATTCAACCAATTTTTTTTAAAAGGCAGAGAAATACAAATTATGTTTCAAATATTGTGGATGGATGCATGTTTCTATAACAGTAGTTCTAAGCTACTACAGAATGGGGTAGAAATGCCACATTCTGGGGATTATGTGTACTATGTTTTTTTATTATTTTATTATACTGCAGTGAAAATAACAATAACAATAATAAAGTAGTAATTTAAGATAAAGGACAAAATCAAATGAGGCTCTCCATATATTACAGCAATATTAGATAGAAATCAAATTTTAATGGAGTCCCCATGGCTTCTGAACAAGCTGAAGTTTAAGCTCCTAAATCTTGATTGCTTGGCAGTCTCCCATGAATGAATTCTCAGGAGAGTTCTTAAACAACAAGTCTAATTTTAGTGGTAGAGTGGCCCTCAGGAGTTAAATCTTCACAGGGCTTATAACTGATCACTATCTCTGGAGGAAGTTATAACCTTTCCTTATACATGCTCCCTGTACTTGCGAGGGCACCTCGGTTTTCACGTTCAGTCTCCCATGGGGTTTGCTACCTTATCTCCTATGGGGCTAACATTAACAACTTCTATATGCATGAACTCCGTAGTCATCAAATGATGCTTCTACAGGATCTAGTTTAAGGTAGATCATTGTCTCTGCTATGTACTCAGTGTAATTAGGTATCCTCTTTTTCTGTTTTTCTCATCTGTCCATACTTGCCGATGGTATCCTTAAAAAATGAGTGGTCACAGGCAGTGTCTAAGTACTAAATAAGTGGATATGGTTGTTCAGGGTCTTCAAACTCAGAGATCAGCTGAAGGGCTGCTTGCCAAGTTATGCTTTTAGCATATTTACAGCACCAGTGTTGCAGTATATTATCCCAGATTAACAACCTCCTGATTAATTTTTTTCTCATCTTCTGAGAAGGGCTTAGTAGTAGAGGTGATTTATGGCACCACATCTGCAATTTAGATGAATCTGATCATACCTAGGCTTTCATTTTTAATCAAACTGCTTTTCATTGTTCAGAAAGTTCTTGGGTGAGTGAAACGAGGATTCATGTATTATTTTTTTTAGAAATGGTTAATGATTCTCAGAGCCTTTGTGTAAGTTAGGTAGGTGTACATAAATCAGTAGAAAATCAGTCTTGCATTTACATAGATGACAAAGTAATTTGTAAATAAAAACATCTCGTGTACTCTTGTAATTTAATACCACATACATACATTACTTTTTTCAAAATTAAAGAACTCATTTAAAATTTTTATGCAATTTGAGACATACCTCAGAAATATTTTTAAGTGATTTTTAGAATTTTTAATAGTTTTAGATATACAGAAAAGTTGCAAAGATAATACCAGGAGTTTCCAAATATCCTATGCTCAATTTTCCCCATTTTTAATATCTTAAATAGTATGGTACATATATCACAACTAATGAACTGATATTAATACATTATTATTAATGAAAATCCATACTTGATTCAGACTTTCTTTGTTACTACCTAATGTCTGGAACAGCCAGGATAATTTCTAGGATATGACATTAAATGCAGTTGTCACATCCTTGAAAGCATACTTCAACTATTTTTTATTTTTTATGCCTATTAAAATAGAATTATGTGTACAATCTAGTTAATTTTAACATTTGGGTGCTACATTTTAAATAAGAATTTATATAATTTTTAAATTAATATTTAAATAATTTTTGTTAAAATATGTAAAGATATGTCATGGTGTCAAGTAATTAAATATGGTATCACTCACATCATGATATTGGAATATTAGAAAGCACAAAGTAACAAAAAAGCTGTATAAACTACTGCCCAGAGGCAGTAACTTAACCTCTCATCATAATTTCTGCACTGCATTTATCTAGCCTATTTTCCTTAAGAACTGGCAATCACGTTGTTTATGCAGGTTCTTACTCTGCTTTTTCCTACTTAAAATGTAGATTGTTTACAAAAAGCATTTTCTTGGTGACAAAATATTCTATTTCTATATAAACCCTTATTTTAAAAAATGTATTTCCTACTGATAATCATTTAAATTCTTTTCAATATTTTTCTTTATATATATATATAACTTCTAAATGAATTAAAAAACACATTATTGATGTATGATTGACATACAAAATGCTGTATATATTTAGTATATACAGTTTGATGAGTTTGTAGATAAGTGTATACCCATTAAACCGTCCCTATAGTGTATGCCATAAGCAAATCTATCACCTCCTAAAGTTTCCTCTCACTCTCTTTATTTATTTTTTTAACTTTGGTGAGAACACTTAACATTTTTTTTTAAAGATTTTATTTATTTATTTGACAGAGAGAGACAGTGAGAGAGGGAACACAGCGGGGGAGTGGGAGAGGGAGAAGCAGGCCTCCCGTTGAGCAGGGAGCCCGATGCGGGGCTAAATCCCAGGACCCTGGGATCACGACCTGAGCCGAAGGCAGACACCCAATGACTGAGCCACCCAGGCGCCCCAACACTTAACATTTTTGACAATAAATCTTTATCATATTTCCACATTTCTTTAGGGACCATTTATTTCTTTACTATTTACTACTTTCCAAACAGAATTTCAGAGTGTACCAAAAACACACAGTGTATTTAATACTAGCTCTGTAATAAAGCATTAGAAAAGATTATCTGAAATAAATTCCTGCACTAAAAAATGTGAACATTTTAAGGCTTTTGACAAACATTGACCAAAAACCCCTTCCCAATACTGGGCATTTTTCTTAAAAACACATAATAATAATAATAATAATAATAATAAAATTTGATAAATAAACATTGTTACCGTTTGTATGCTTGAAATTAACATTGAAATATTTTCAAATATCTCTAGCTATTACAGTTCCTTTTCTTTAAACTACCCATTTATATCCTTTACCCACTTATCTATTGTGACATTGAGATTTATCATATCAATTTTAGCTCCAAATAAATTAAATTTACTAAAATTTTTATCTCATATATTTTGTATTTATATTCAAATAAATTGGTCCAGTGGTTTGGACACATAAGGACATTAAATGTTTACTCAAAATATTAGTATTTTCATCTGCAGTATCGTCCGTTGCTTTTAAGGTTAAAATGTACTCAGCATTCACTTACCAATAACCATGATGTTTCATTTATTTTCTTCTATCTGTTGTAAGAGTCAATATACCATTGGCCCTGAGCTCCTTGCCAGGTATGCCAAGAATATAAGGCTTTGACCCCTCTTGGCCCATGCCTTTCTCAGTGTTGCATTTGCAGCCAGCAACCTTGAATGAAGAGATAACCTATGCCCCCAGACAAAGATCTGGCTTGCCTACTGCTGACCCTAAGAGCAGTAAATTCCTTGAGCTCAGTGTTTCTCAGCTACAATGAAAACCCACTGAATACACAGTGTCTATCTGGGCCCCTCCACACAACTCCAGTGGGATTTGGGGGTGAGTAAGGAGAATCTATGCAAATAAGATTCTTGTGCTACTTGTTTATTATGCCTAACCCTCTTTTATCTTCTTCCCTGGAATGCTGTATCTTCTGCCAGCATCCATAAAACTGTAACAAACTAACTTGCTAGCTTTTATGAAGGATAAAACCCTAGACTTTGATGGTTTTGACAACGATGAAATGGAGACACAGACATAGCTTTCTGGAAGGGGAAGAAGGAGGGTCTGGGTGGGCTGATGTCGGGACTATGAGAAGACTTCTTAGGAGTAGTTAATATATGCTTTTGCCAAAGATGTGGGTGAGATGGAAGAATAAGGACCTCACTGTCCTACTGTGAATGAGTCTGAGCAGCAAGAGGTGGGATTAAAACAAGTTGCCTAAGTGGCTCACTTTTTGTCAGACAGGAGGAGGGATGCTATCGTGACAAGGAATCAATAAGGGACCCTATAGCTGAAATAAATGCTGCCAGCAATGAAGATATAGAACTTTAAGTGTCCAGAAAACATTAAAATATTCTTGAACCTGAGAGATCAAGAGACCAAAATCTCCTGGAAACTGAAAATAAATGCAAAATCTAGCTTACTGCAGTGGTGCTGCTCTCCCCATCCATTTGTACTTACCCGTTTCTCTCTCTCCCATTTATCCTCATCTCATCTGCTTTAGGAAAAAGGCTGAATATGCTGGTGAACTTAGGGGAGGAGAAGGATGCAAATTTTTATAGCTCTGTTGAATACATGGATCCAAGTCACATTCTATGTGGCTGTGTTGCAGAGTGGATACTAAGAACAAGGGTGGCCAAAGGAGGACCCATAGCAGTGGAGGAGGAGAGGGTCTGCAGAAAAGGGTCCCTGGTGTCAAGTGTTTACTAGAGGCTGGAGATACACGTGTAAGGAGGAAATGCTGACCCTGGAGCTAAGGACACAGGAGAAAAATTTTCCCAGCTAATCTCTCACACCTTAGTTCCCCACAGCCTAACCTCCCATCTGTGCACTTCCCATGTTGCAGTAGATGAATAGCATGATCTCCTAGTGGCTGTGGCTATAGCCTCCAACACCTGTGTGTTAACCCCTTGGTCTATGTTCTCCAGGAGGAAAAGTGGACCTGGATTTAACAGACAGGGTTTGGGCAAACTGCAATGAAAAAGGAAAATTAAAGCAAATTCCTGGGTGAAGCCTTTGAGATTATTCAATGTGCTGTCCTTGTAGTTTCCAGTGTTGCATGTATAAGCAGAATTGCTTATTCTGTCAATGCTCACGAAGTCTAGAGTGAATTCTTCCATTCAAGTGCTCCCCCATGTGGAGGGGTGACCCCTCTCTCTTCTTGTGTATGCTCTAGCAAAAACGAAATAGAATCCAGGATGAAATGGAAAAATTACAGGGTTAATAATTATTTAGATGGCAGTTGCTAACAAGGAGAGGTAATTTCCTTGTACAAGAGTGACACCTGCCTGAAACAAGTAAATTCCTTTTAAAAAGGGTTGAACAATGGGTGGGGAGTTTTGTCCTGCTGCAACTTAGCACCTGAAACTTGGTGGTTTTGAGTCTCCCAGACTGACTGTTGTCCTCGTTTTAGGGTAGGTCAAATCAGACACCATGACTAATAAGGAAAGGGCCCAGCAAGCCTTGCTAAGCAAATAGAAATTATATGGCCACCCTTGCCCTGGAGTCATTGTGGTTATACATAAAGTGGTAGCAGCTACTCTTTTAAGTCCAAGTAGTCTTGGATAACACCATGTATGACAAGTGACACAGGAGCTACTGAGTGGTCCTGCCCATGTGGCTTAAACCAATGTAATATGATTCAAGTAAAGTTTAACAACAAACCCTAAACTGGAATGACTTGAGCCCCTTCAGGTAGTATTTGTATGTAAGGAAGATTGGCAATGGGATATCTCCCTGGGATTGATTGCTTTTTGGCTCGTTCTTGCTATAATTATTGGCAATAACAATAAATACCAGCAGGTCCCTTAGCTGGGTCTCCATGTGGCAAGACTTCTTTTCTATCACATTCTGTATCTCTTCTTTCAAGACTTCACAATAGGCTTAACTCTTGATATATAAACCCAAGTTTTAACAAGTAAAATACTTTTATCTTTAAAAAGTAGGGGCACCTGGGTGGTTCAATAGGTGAAGCATCCAACTCTTGGTTTCTGCTCAGGTCATGATCTCAGGGTCTTGGGATCGAGCCCAGCATCAGGTTCTGCACTAAGGGTTGAGTCTGTTCTCCCTCTCCCTCTGCTCTTACCCTGGCTCACACCCTCTCCCTCTCTCAAATAAATGAATAAAATATTTAAAAAGAAAAAATATTTTAGGGGCGCCTGGTTGGCTCAGTCGGTTAAGTGGCTGCCTTCGGCTCAGGTCATGATCCCAAGGTCCTGGGATCGAGCCCCATGTCGGGCTCCTTGCTCAGCGGGGAGCCTGCTTCTCCCCTGCCTGCCATTACCCCTGTTTGTGCTTCTTCTCGGTCTCTTTCTCTCTCCAGCTCTCTCTCTGTCAAATAAATAAATAAAATCTTAAAAAAGAAAAAAAGAAAAATATTTTATTCAATCTACTGTTAGTCTAATTTGAGAATCACAGCTAAACAATTACTTCTTTGTTCTACCATGGTATTCATCCTCCTTGGAAGTTAAATCAACTTTTTGGAGAGTAAAGTTAATCACATTGATGGAGAACTGCAGAGTAACATGATTTGTGAGGATTGTTTTAAAGGCATGAGTTTTCTCTCCTCTGGTATTATGGATGATTATAGACAGTGGCCCAAAGATCATGTCCTATGAAGGATACAGAAGCTCTGGAGAAGAGTCCCTCAGAGTTTATAATCTACCATGTGTTGGTTAGGGGAGAAAAGAGGAGGGAGCTGGGGCCTCCAGGGACAGAATAACACTAAGAACCTAAGTCCCAAGAAGCACAATTCTTAGGATGCTGAACTTCAAAATGTGAACTTAGTATAGAATCTGTGCAGCATAAAATACCAAATACAGTAGGAAATATAACTTTGTGAAACTAGTTTACAATATGATGAAATATGAAGTTGTTTCCTTACCTCTTACCTTTGAAAAAATAATTCCCAGATTGTTCAAAATCTAAATGAGAGATCTGCACTATAAAGTAAAATGAATAAAATAGGAAGTGTTTCTTAAACATGTCAGAAACCATAAACTGCGAAATGAGGATTTAGTGGGTCTGGCTACTTAAAAACAAGATTTTCTTCTAAGATAAATTTTGCAGATGTTCAAAGGACTGTTAAAAGATATATGGATATATAGATATTTCATGGAAGAGGAAATAAGAATTGCCAATAAGTATGATCAATTTATATGCTTTAGAGATATTCAACTTAATTAGTAATAAGAGAAATGAAAGTAAAAAAAAAAAGAGAGAGAGACAGAAATTATTTAATACCCATTATACAGACAGAGAATTCAATTTTGGATAAGCCAGTGTTTATGAGGATGTGAAAGGGAAATATAAACTAGGGAAGTTATCCTAGAGTGCAATCTGGAATTAAGTGAAATTAAAGTTGTCTATATGTTAAGATCCTATAATATCTCTCCTGAAAAATATTGCACTCAGAGAAACCCTTGCACAGATGCATGAAAGGATATGTAGAAAGACATTTTTTTTTCAGTCCTGTATGTGTTAATTGTAGGCAACATAACTGTTTATCACTAGGCGAAGACATAGAACTTGGCAAATGCATAAGAGAGAATATTATATAGGCACAATATCAGAAACCTCAATGTGCATATATGCATGTGTCTGTTTATCTATTTACCTATAGAGAGAACACAATATGCATGGTTCTTAAGAGAATAATTTTGGGTTTAAAATAGCAACAGAATGAAATTTGTACCATAATTTCATTTATGGAAATTAAAATACATACACAAAACATTATTGTATATTTTTCAATATATATATTTCACACATCACAGTTGGCCACTATTGTCAGAAGAAGAATAAGAGAAAACATGTGTGATGGGGAGAAATGAAATGATCTAAAATATGAAAAATGCCTAGTACAGACCAATGACTATCATTTTCATGAACCAAAGGGTATGGTGAACTCAACTCCCCACTCTAGCTGATATCCACACGAGAGGGGGTAAATGCCAGTCAAAAACCTCTCCAAAACCCCCTAAATTTCCAAGAGGCATGCTAATTAATAGAGGCTTTTCATTTCTTAATTCAAATTATTGGTTAATTTGGGGACTTTGAGATACTAAAATAAGTTGAAGGAGTAAGTTTTTAGTATTTCCAAGCATATAATTCTCTTAAAACTGACAAATGCAATGATCAAAGTGGCAACCTCTATTTTTACTGAACTCTAGGGTTTTTTTTTAGAGGATAAGTGGATGAAACTTTGGTACTGTCTTTAAACAAGGCAATTTCTTATTGCCTTCTCATCTTGCCTTATTCTTAAGATTTATTCTAATTCAAGAATCCATCATAAAAAAAATCATCACAATTTTGTAATATTTTATTAGAAACAATCTTGAAGGGGCGCCTGGGTGGCTCAGTCGTTAAGCATCTGCCTTCAGCTCAGGTCATGATTCCAGGTCCTGGGATTGAGCCCCGCATCGGGCTCCCTGCTCGGTGGGAGGCCTGCTTCTCTCTCTCCCACTCCCCCTGCTTGTGTTCCCTCTCTCTCTGTGTCTCTCTCTGTCAAATAAATAAATAAAATCTTAAAAAAAAAAAAATCTTGAAGCATAATTTAATATAATGCTCCTTTTTGAATTATTTAAAATGGTTTTGCTGTATTTAAAATCTGCCTTTATGAGACCTTCATATTTTATTTCATAAAGAGAGAAATTTCTGTGAAAAGACAAGACAGGATGAAAGTTTTGCTTAAAACAGCACCCTCTAGTGGAATATTGAGATACTAGAAGAGCTCTGTATGATGGGGGAGACTGCACCAGCACGCATCCAAGTACACACATACCCCTCATTGAAATTCTGCTTGCTCTTCAAACCCTATTTATAAAGAAAGTTTGTGGGGGGAAAAAAGAACATGAGCTTTTATGTTGAATGCTGGCTTTAAAGTGAATGTAAGGCACCTGATTATATAAAAAAATTCAGTTATATGTACAGAAGGCAAGGGCTTTTTTTTTAAAGATTGATTTATTTATTTTAGAGAGAGAAACAGCACAGGCAGAGGGAGGGACAGTGGGCGAGGGAGACAAGCAGACTCCCCGCTGAGCAGGGAGCCAGATGCAGGGCTTGATCCCAGAACCCTTAGATCATGACCTGAGCCGAAGTCAAGAGTCAGATGCTTAACCAACTGAGCCACCTAGGAGCCCCAGAAGGCAAGGACTTTAGCAGAAAATTAGGAACTCTCTGACTTCAAAAGATCTATGACTATAATAGAATGTTGGCACAGAAAGCTTACTAAAAAAAACAGTTGATCTGTTTCATATCTAAGAACAGATTAAGTTGATCTTAATCATATCTAAGAACAATATGTAGATAAGAAAGAGAATCCTGGTGTAGTTAGAAAATTTGGTCCAGATGGGATGCTGCATCCTCGGAAAGACTCAGGAGAACTGGAAGTAAAATTCTGAGGAGGAGCGAGTACTGTGAAACAGAAGAAGGCTCTCAAGTTGAACAATTCCAAGAGATTTAGAGACTTCTTTTTTTTTTCATTGGGAATGAGTCGTTTGAATGGGTTGATTTCACATATTGAACCACAGCAAAGTGATAGCTTGGAGTTGACGGGATACAGCTTTTCTGAGTTTCAAACCAAAGTTCTGTGAATTTGGCTTCTCAAGGCTTTATTTTTTCTCTTATTAAATAAAATCACAGTAATAAAGATCACCTCCTTCAAAACATTGTTGAAGAATTAAATAAGATAAGGGCTATAAAACACTTAGCAAGATCACCAGCATTGATTTAAAAGTTATTCTTCTTAGGTTTTATATAATATCTAGAGCACATCAGAGGTTTTCTTTGAAATTTTAAGAAAATCATAAATTCTTTATAAATTTTCCATTTGCTGAAACTAAAACACAGAATGTCTTTTATAACATCTGAACAAGGATGTGTCTTTATGGAAGGGACACCAGAAAAAGACAGTGAAACAATGATTCAAAGGTAGCTAGTATATTTTAGAGATAATGCCCAGAAATACTGGGGTGTGAGACAGGAAAGGGAAGGCAACCTGTACAGATCCTTTTAGGATGCAAGTTACCACAGTAATGGAGCTTATCCTGCTCGGGAACTGGAGTAGGGTAAAATGTGAACCTCGGAGTTATCATTGTCAGGCTTGAGGGAGCTGAATATTTATACCAGATATATTTCCTTCAGTCATAGGTTGAGGGCTGGTCTTGAGGGAGATTAAATCTTGCCTGCTGTATGGTAACAGAGAATAGCTCAGGAAACATGTAGGTGGCATCAGTTGAAAGTTGAGGCAGCATATACTAAAGTGGTAAGAGGAAGGAGAACTGGAAGAACATTAACTACAAAGGGTAATTTGTACATAAGTGTAAAATTTAATGCAGTGACAGGTACATGTACTGTTTATAACCAATACAGAGAATATATTTTTCTTCAAAACCATATCACAGTCCATATCACATTTTCAAGGATATTTAATAAATAAAAATTCACTATAATTGTATATTTTAACAAAATTTTCTACATTGGATACTGACCATATATAAAGAGCATTAATAAGTGTTTGTAAAAAGCTTCTAAATGGATTCCTGGTTTCTAGTCCCACATGTAAACAGTTTGGACATCACCAATCTGTCCTAACAAGTAAAAAGCTGAATAGAGAAATGAACAACTCTTCTTGAATCCATAAGAGATGTGAGGACACAGGACAAACTGCTGCCCTAAGATTAAAGAAGCAGAAAGGTGAATATAGGGTGTCACGGCTTACCTGAGGAGACTCATGAGTAGAAACTTCCATGACCACCAATGCCAGGGTAGGAAACTCTCAGCTGTGATTGACAAATTGCTGGAGGCTTCGCATAGACGAGAGTTATACATTCCAGGGAACCCAGTCATAGGGGAGACCCCACATTTTTGTGAGATTTACCTGCAGGAGCTTGACCAGGTTCTCACAATAATTTTCAGAGAAAAATCCCTATGCTTCCAGCAGGAGAAAGAAGGAACCATTCTGAAGTACACCAGAGCACTCTTTTCTTAACAAGGCCTGCCCTCAGAAGACATGAGCTCACCAGAACCTAATCTGCTGTGGTATTATTAGAGCCTAACTGACCTGCAGAAAAGAAGATACTGAGCTCCAGTCTAGCCTTCACACGTGAGAAAGGAAATACCCACTTCCAGCTCACCGCTGCCATTCGGTTCCACCTAAAAGGGCAGGAAAAAAAAAAAAAGAAAGACAAAAAACAAACCTGAGAAGTACCTGTTAAGTTCATAGACAAGAGATGTAGGGTTACCAAAAGATGAGCCCTAATTGCAGAACTACAAAACACTTCCCCTCCCTGTCACATTACCACCACATTATTAAAAGCCTATTTACAGCAGTTCATTTTACCAGATACATCATATCAAGCTCTTAAGAAAAAATTACAAATCATGCTAAAAGGCAAAAGCACAATTTAAAGAAACAGCAAGTATCAAACCAGACATGGCAGGGATGTTGGTGGGGATTATCAGACCAGTAATTTAAAGCAACTATAATTAATATGCTAAGGGCTCTAATGGATAAAGTAGATAGCAAGCAAGAATAAACGGGCAATATAAGCACAGAGATGGAAATCCTAAGAAAGAACTGCCCCCTGAAATATGTTAGAGATCACAGACACTGTAGCAGAAAAGAGGAGTGCCTTTGGTGGGCTTATTAATACACTGGGAACCACTAAAGAAAGACCTTCGAGCCTGAGGATATATCAATAGTAAACTCCAAAATGGAAAAGTGAACAGAATGAAGACCAAAAAAAAAAAAAAAACCAAGCAAAACAAAATAACTCATGACTATGGGACAACTGCAATGGTGTGACATATGTGTAATGGGAATACACAAATGGAAAAAGAGAGAGAAAGGAAAAGAATAAATGTTTGAAACAATAAGAACTGAGAGTTTTCCCAAGTTAATGTTAGACACCAAACCACACATAAGGAAACTCAAAGAACCCCAGGCAGGATACGTGCTAAGTCAAACAAACAAGCAAAACCACACCTAAGCATATCATTTGCAAATTACAGAAATCAAAGAAAAAATTCCTGAAAGAAGTTAGAGGGCAAAAACACCCTACTTATAGAGGAACAAAGATATAAATTATATCTGATTTCTCCCGAGGAAACATGCAAATAAGAGAGAGGAGGGAAATATTTATAGTGTTGAAAGGGAAAAAAAAAACACATCAAACTAGTATTCTGTGTCCTACAAAATTATCCTTCAAAAGTGAAGGAGACATAAAGACTCCTCAGACAAGCAAAAATTGAAGGAACTTACTGCCAATAGACTTGCAATGTGTAAAACAAAATTACACCACAACCAGGTAGGATTTATCCCAGGTCTGGAAGGTAGGTTCAACATTCAAAAACCAGTTAATGTAATCCATCACATCAACAAGCTAAAAAAGGAAAATCATATGATTGTAACAATAGATATTGAAAAAGCATTTGACAAAATCCAACGTAATTTTAACTTTCTTATGCTTTAACCAGAAAACAGTACTTCATAATTGCTTTAGGGAAAGAAAACTATGGAACTTCAATTTAACGGAACTTTTCCCACAGAATGACACATAACAAGAGTCACAAAAATAAACTCAGAAGTGTAGAGCACTGAGAAATAGTGTATTAATCGTGAATTTTTAAGGGAAGCTTCTTTTAGTACCACTAGATGGCATAAGTGAGCTGTGAATCTCAAACAAAGTTTAAGGAAATTTATGACTTATTTTCCCACAGTATCCAATACATTCCCAAGTATCTTCTCTTTCATCTTTAGCAATTTTGTGTTGTTATTTAAACTAAGACACTTTAACATAGTTTTTCAAAAATGTTAGAATCAGGTGCAATCATTTAATAATTGAAATAACATTGCATGATTATTTCTATATCAAGTTACTTAATAAAGAGGAATTTTTATTTTTTAAATTTTTTTAAAGATTTTATTTATTTATTTGACAGAGGGAGACACATGGAGAGAGGAAACACAAGCAGGGGGAGTGGGAGAGGGAGAAGCAGACTCCCCGCTGAGCAGGGAGCCCGACGTGGGGCTGACGCTTAACCGACTGAGCCACCTAGGTGCCCCAAGAGGGATTTTTATATAGATATTTTAAATGTATGAATTATGTAAGGAACTGATGTTTCTTTTTGGTCCTTTCTTAGAAAAAAAAATGATCAAGCATTTTCAATATGAAGCTTTAGCCAAATAAGCTAATTTGGATGAAGTCTTGAAAAATAAGAGAGAATCTTATCTATATATATCTATATATATAAGAAATCTTATCTTATATGTATCTATATATATAAGAAATCTTATCTTATATATATCTGGGAACCATGGAAATATTCACCATATGGGGCATAAGCTGAGTAGACTAAGATCTGAGTAGAGCTGAGTAGTGAGGGGAACTTGGGCTGGAACCCCATTTATTTTGTCTGGTCTCCATGAGCCCTAAATCTGAGGCCATGGTGAAGCTTTAGATTCTAGGAATCAATTTCAACTTGAACCCTGTATCCAAACTTTGTCAAAATGTCTGGATGGACATACTTGAGAGTATATGGCTGGCAGAACCACACCATTAGTTCCTTGGCCTATTGCAAAGACAAAATGCTAGTCTCTGAAACTGCACCCTCCTGGCAAAGGTAGTAAATTAAAAGTGGTATCACAATCTATGAGTAGGTTGAACATGATAGGGATTAGTGCTAACCTTAAAGATATAAAGGACAGTGGCGGTCCCCATACAAGGCCCATTTAATTCACAAGTCTTTCCTCTACAAAAGTTAGATGGCTTCTTGTGGTTGAGAGGAATCTACTAAAAATTAAATCAAGTAGATTCATTTGCAACTGCTAGGCTGGATATGGTAATTCTACTATAGCAAATCAACACAACCTCAGGTAAATGGTCACATTGATTTGGTGATTATATTATTTTCATCCATATGAGAAGTGTGTTTACATTCATGGAACGAGCAGTAGTATATGTTTACAATTTACATCTTTACTCAGATTGGGTTAATTCTTAATTTCTGTCATAATATACTCCAAAGGGTCCAGAGTTGTCTGGACATGATATCACATTGTTCATTGTATCTTTGCCATCATATTAATTGCACAGATGAGCAAAAGAAAGTTAAAGTTGGGGGCCTTGGTAAGACACATGCACATCAGAGAATGGGAGATGAATCCTACAAAGGTTCAGGGGTCTGCAACCTTAGTAATTTTTTTAGACTTCCCATGGTTTGGAATAGCTGGAACATTCCCCAATAAAGGGAAATTGTTTCACTTTGTACTTCCCACCCGCTAAGATGGAGACACAATACCTGATAATAGCACACCGGTCTATTTACTAGGTTACTTTAAAAGCTAACAAATTTGATTGGGGACCAGAACAAGAAAGGTGTCTGTAGCAGATCTAGGTTATAGAGTAAGCAGCCCTGCCACCTGGGCCATATGACCTAGCAGAAATCTATGGTGAGAAAGGCATCATGTGGAATTTGTGGAAAAACCCATAAAAGAATAAGAGAATGACAATATAAACACAGAGTGTTTAAAAAAAAAAAAAACTATCATCATTTAAAAAAAAAAACAACAGAGTGTTTAATGGCAAGTCCATGCCATCTGCAGGAGAGAGCCCCACATCATTCAAAGAAACAGCTCCTGGTGTGCTAGAAATAACCTATCTGACCAGGGAATACTAAGTGGCCGTGAGGCTACAGCTGCCCATCATGAACTGAGTTCTGTCAGACCAACCAAGATAAAAGGAGGGTGGCACCCACAATTCAGGATAAAAACAGAAGTACCTCTAGGATTGGGCATGCCCAGCATTAGCTGCATGATCTTATTGCCCAGACCTCCCCGTTGTTCACTCTATCACGCTGACACCGCTCCCTCAGCTCACATCTAAGGCAACGTGGTATTGAAGGAGGAAAAAGGCTGAGTTTGCTTCACCTGGTGAGCTAGTTCAGTATACGGAGGCAGGCAGAAAAGGACTTGGCTGCATTAGCTAGTTTGAAAACCAGTTTCTATTTCCTATCTCCCTTCCTTACTGCCTATGTTAGAGTCTTTCATTGTAGGCCAGAACCTCTGATGAGTCCTCTGTTGAACTCTGTCACAGTTCTACTTCTCTCACTGCATTAAAGCACTCCTACAGTAAACCCCCTGCAAGCAATCTGTGCCTGACAACTTTTTTTTTTTTTCGGGGAACCTAACCTAAGACACTAACTGACTTAGGATGTAAACTTAGAGAAAAATAAATAAATAAATAAACAAGTGAAAACTTGGGTTTTTTTTTTCTTTCTTTCAGTATTGCTACTCTCATAAAATAATGCTAATTTTGCAGAACTCTAAAGCTTTTAAAGTATGTCAGGATATTGGAATTAAGAAAGGATATGGGTTAATTGCAACTTATCAGATAAGTTCATCATTAAAAAAGTGTGAAATTGTTTACCACTTAGATTTTTGATTTTGTTCTTTGCAAAAGAAAATCAAATTCAGTTTCGGAGTAGTCTAATAAAGAATCCAGTCTTATTTCATGACATATTTTTTAATTTATAAATTATTTCATATGAATGATTTCTATTTTTAAATGTCTTAATTTACTGGTAGATATAAAATACAATAAAATCTGAACACAATTGGAAACCTCAAGTTATTTCCTATTGGTGATTAATCTATCACTGTAATTTTTAAACTAAAAACGAACACGTCTCTGCACACACTCACACACACACACACACAAATCAAACACTTTGGCGTAATTGCCGCAGTAAAAATCTGACCTATGAAAATATGTGACAGGTTACACAGAAGTATCTAGCTATGTTGAAAAAAATATACTGTTTTATTGTGAAAAGCTGTATTTTCAAAAGACCTTTTCAAATGTAGAAAGTGACAGGAAGATATGGTGACCTTTATGCTAGTTAAGTCAAATGTCTTCCGTTGGAATCACTTTCTTTTCTTAACTGTTCAACATCTTGACGTCACCTGTGTGACTGTTGAATGGATGCTGCACCCCCCGACCCCGAGGAAGGGGAAAAAGTACTTTGTCAAATATTTATAAAAACTTGAATGACTGTTAAGCATTGGAGGTATAAATTTGACCAATAAAAGATATTATAAACGTACATATTTTATAAGGCTAATATTTTGGGGAAATTACTTTTGTAATTAATCACTGGTTCAACAGCTATGTATACATGGCATCAGATTCAGCAATAATTAACAATATCTCAAAGTCCTTATTAATATATGAACAAGCAGAGGTGGTAGCAGTATGGATTAATAAATTCATCTCCCTTAAAAACATCATAATAAATGTATATTACATATTGCTTATCACTATACCCCACTAATGATTTTTTTTTACTTTCTTCTAATAAACCTAACAGTCACATACAGTTCTTGAATGCTTGCTTAGCTTATTTTTTGAGGCATTCTTCTCTCTTTTTTTTTTTTTTAAGATTTTATTTATTTATTTGACAGAGAGAGACACAGCGAGAGAGGGAACACAAGCAGGGGGAGTGGGAGAGGGAGAAGCAGGCTTCCCGCCGAGCAGGGAGCCCAACGCGGGGCTCGATCCCAGGACCCTGGGATCATGACCTGAGCCGAAGGCAGATGCTTACCAACTGAGCCACCCAGGCGCCCCAAGGCATTCTTTTCTTAACTGCCATCAACATCTGTTGACTCCATCTCCCAAGACCCTGAAGAAATTTCTCACTGAAATATTAGGAAAGAGGTGAAATCTTCAAGGTGGTATAAAATGTACACATATTTGGTACACATATATGTACACCAAACGATATTGTGAATTACTAAAAATAGCCTAATCCTCATTCACTCATTCATTCATCCATTCATTCATTGACTATCATCTTGGAGAGGTTGGAATTGCAGGCTCTGGAGCTAAACCCATGGGATTTGAGTCTTGTCTCCAGCATTCACCATCCATGTAATATCATACAAGTTATTTGACCTTCTTTTAACTTCATTTCCTTAGCAAAATGGGACGCTTAAATATAGTAGCCACCTCCTAGGATGGAAGTGAACTTAAGTGAGCTCAGATGTATGCCTGGTACATAAACATTGATCAATAATCTATGAATTTTTGGCAACTGCTGATAGAAGGGAAGTTCTCTCCCCTTTGTGCATATTGTTATATGCAGCTACTCGCCTGCAAGACTTAAAAGTTTTAACTAATATACACCCTTAATGAAGAAATGAATTAAGCAGGGCTGGGGATGCTGTCAAGAAAGAATAATACTAAGATTGAGAAGAAAGTGAATTTAACATTTAATATGGGAGATGCAGTCCTAGAATTGGTGGTATTCACTGAATAAGGACTTTATGGGGTTTGGAGTGGCTTACTTTCTATGTATAATGTACTCTGGCATTTAACATTGGGAATCACTCTTACTTTCTCTTGAAATGGGAGTAAAATGACACATTTTAATAGCAAATGTGGTATACTTAACTCATACTTTCACTTTCACTACTTTTTCTACATAAAAGTGCTAATTATTTACAAAGAAATGAAACAATGGAAGAGAGTTCATGGTGAACAAATACAGACATGAAAGAATTGTTTCCTAATTAAGGAAAGTACAGTGTGGCCCTCATAAAATGAAAAAAATAATCACTAGTTGGAGAGCAAAATGAAGCAAATGAAATGACTCCCTTGCATATTATTTGTCTGTTCAGTGAAGGTATTGATGTAATCCCAATATAACATGGCTTGTGATTTATTAATTTTAGAGTCAAATTATCAGAATCAAACTGGAGACCAAGACTGAGGAGAGTGGTGCGGTGCCATGGGTTGAGGTAGAAGACAGTTGCTTTTCATTATAACTGCTTATGTGCTATCTTGTTTTTATGTTTATTACTTACGCACTTCTGAGGAAACCATATTGTTGATTTTCTTGAATTGAATTTAAGCTTAACTTTTGTTCTCTGATGGTGACATCATGTGTTATATTAATCATGTGGTACATTAATGAAGAAACTAGGCGATATTTCTGACTGGCATTTCCTGATTACTGTGGTCCTTACAAAAATTCAAAATACTAGTTTAAAAATATACATATCCAAGTTGTTCCTCCTGAAAAATATTTATTTAGGCCTAAGAAATATTTATTAGGCCCAGAAATCTATTAGTTAATAAGCATGTTAGATAATACTTGTGATTAGGCAACCTTGGAAAACATTGCTTCTGAATACACTTAATAAATTCTTAATAGAGACCTGAAAGAAATTGTCATTTTAACAAATTTTCTGTGGCATACACAATGCCTGTCTAGATTTGCTGGTCAGCATATTAAATTTAAATTTAATTTGACATTTTTAATTATACATGTCATATTCAAAGTGTACATGAATAATATGTGTAGGAAACATGCTTTGTGTGTTTAATTTTTTATTTATTTATATTGTATTCCAAATGCTCCTATCTACCTGTATACCAACTTTTTTATGTCTCAATTCAAATACAGTTGCCACCCAAGGAACAAATAACTCATCTTGTTATTGGCTCTTCTACTGTCATTCTTACCTATTAGCTCCTGCTTTACTTTTTTTTTTTTTTTAACCTTCACCTTTTAGAGTTTCCCTCACTTGTATCTTCTGATGGGGTCCACTTACTCTAATCATAAACCAGTAATCAGCACTTGAACAATCCCTCTGCCTAGAGCAGTGCTTCTCAGTCCTTGCTGCAAAATAGAATCACCTGAGGGCAAATAGGCTTTTAACATATTTCAGTCTTAGTCAAGGAGAACTTCTGTGAGTAGGACACAGGCATTAGAATTTTTAAAATAAGAATTGATACCTCTTTTTTAAAAAAAAAAATCATCAACATACAGTGCAATATTTGTTTCAGGAGTAGAATTCAGTGATTGATCACTTACATACAACACCCAGTGATCATCACAATTACCCTCCTTAATTCTCTCCAATCATCTAGCCCATCCTCCACCCACCTCCCTCCATCAAGCCTCAGTTTGTTCTCTATCTTTAAGAGTCTCTTATGGTCTGTTTCCCTCTCACCTTTCTTTTATTTTCCGCATTGTTATATTCCATCTGCTTTCTTTCTTAAATTCCAAATATGAGTTAGATCATATGTTATTTGTCTTTCTCTGACTGACTTATTTCACTTAGCGTAATACACTCTAGCTCTATCCACATTGTTGCAAATGGCAAAATTGAATTCTTTTGATGGTTGAGTTATATTCTATTGTATATATATACCACATCTTCTTTATCCATTCATCATTCAATGGATATTTGGGCTCTTCCATAGTTTGGCTATTGTTGATAACACTGCTATAAACATCAGGTGCATGTGCCCCTTTGAATCTGTATTTTTGTATCCTTTGGGTAAATACCTAGTAGTGCAATTGCTGGGTCATAGGGTAGTTCTGTTTTAAACTTTTTGAGAACACCCCATACTGTTTTCCAGAGTGGCTGTACCAGTTTGCATTCCCACCAACAGTGTAGGAGGGTTCCTCTTTCTCCATATCCTTGCCAACACTTGTTGTTTCTTCTGTTGTTAATTTTAGCCATTCTGATAGGTGTGAGGTGGTATCTCATGGTTTTGATTTGTATTTACCTGATGATGAGTGATATTGAGCATCTTTTCATGTGTCTGCTAGCCATCTGGATGTCTTCTTTGGAAAAGTATCTATTTGTGTCTTTTTCTGCCCAATTCTTAACTGGATTATTTGTTTTTAGGGGTATTGAGTTTGATAAATATTTATTTATAGATTTTGGATACTAACTCTTTATCAGATACATCATTTGCAAATATCTTCCTAAATTCCATAGGCTGCCTTTTAGTTTTGTTGATTGTTTCCTTCACTATGCAGAAGCTTTTTATCTTGATGAAGTCCCAATAGTTCATTTTTGCTTTTGTTGCCTTTGCCTACAGCGACATGTCTAGTAAGAAGTTACTATGGCTGAGGTCAAAGAGTTTGCTGCCTGTGTTCTCCTCTAGGATTTTGATGGATTTCTATCTCACATTTAGGTCTTTCATCTATTTTGAATTTATTTTTGTGTTTGGTGTAAGAAAGTGGTCCAGTTTCATTCTGCATGTTGCTGTCCAGTTTTCCCAACACCATTTCTTGAAAAGACTATTTTTTTCCATTAGATATTCTTTCTTGCTTTGTCAAAGATTAGTTGACCATATAGTGGTTCCATTTCTGGGTTGCTCTTCTGTTCCGTTGATCTATGTTTCTGTTTTTGTGTCAGGACCATACTGTCTTGATGACTACAGCTTTGTAATATAGCTTGAAATCTGGAATCATAATGCCTCCAGTTTTGTTTTTCTTTTTTCAGGACTGCTTTGGCTATTCGGGGTCTTTTATGGTTCCATACAAATTTTAGGATTATTTGTTCTAGCTTTGTGAAAAATGGTGTTGGTGTTTTGATAGGGATTGCATTAAATGTGTAGATTGCTTTGGGTAGTACAGATATTTTAACAATATTTTTTCTTCCAATCCATGAATGTGGAATGTTTTTCCATTTCTTTATGTCCTCTTCAGTTTCTTTCATAAATGTTCTATATTTTTCAGAGTACAGATCTTTTAGTTAAGTTTATTGCTAGGTATCTTACTGTTTTTGTTGAAATTGCAAATGTGATCAATTCCTTGATTTCTTTTTTCTGCTGTTTCATTACTGGTATATAGAAATGCAACAGATTTCTGCACATTGATTTTATATCCAGCAACTTTGCTGAATTCATGTATTAGTTTTAGCAATTTTTTGGTGGAGTCTTTCCGTTCTCTACATAGAGTATCATGTCATCTCAAATAGTGAAAGTTTGACTTCTTCCTTGCAAATTTGGATGCCTTATATTTCCTTTTGTTGTCTGATTGCTGAGGCTAAGACTTCCAGTACTATGTTAAATACTAATGGTGAGAGTGGACATCCTTGTCTTGTTCGTGACCATAGGGGAAAGGCTCTCAGTTTTTCCCCATTGAGTATATTAGCTGTGGGTCTTTCATATATGACTTTTATGATGTTGAGTTTTCTTCTCTCTATCCCTACTTTGTTGAGGGTTTTTATTAAGAATGGATACTGTAGGGGCACCTGGGTGGCTCAGTTGGTTAAGCGTCTGCCTTTAGCTCAGGTCATGATCCCAGGGTCCTGGGATCAAGCCCTGCGTTGGGCTCTCTGCTCAGCAGGGAGCCTGCTTCTTCCTCTCCCTCTGCCTGCCTCTCTACCTACTTGTGCTCTCTCTCTCTCTGTGAAATAAATAAATAAAATCTTAAAAAAAATGGATGCTGTATTTTATCAAATGCTTTTTCTGCATGTATTGACAGAATCATATGGTCTTATCCTTTCTTTTATTAATGTGGCGTATCACATTGATTAATTTGTGGATATTGAACCACTCCTGCAGCCCAGGAATAAATCCCACTTGATCATAATGAATAATTCCTTTAATGTAATGTTGAATTCAATTTGCTAGTATTTTATTGAGAATTTTTGCATCCATGTTAATCAGGGATATTGGCCTGTAATTCCTCTTTTTAGTGGGGTCTTTGGCTGGGTTTGGAATCAAAATAATGCTGGCTTTGTAGAATGAGTTTGGAAGTTTTCCTTCCATTTCTATTTTTTGGAACAGTTTAAGGAGAATAGGTATTAACTCTTCTTTACATGTCTGGTAGGATTCCCTTGGGAAGCCCTCTGGCCCTGGACTTTTGTTTGATGGGAGATTTTTGGTTACTGATTCAATTTCTTTGCTGGTTATAAGTTTGCTCAAATTTTCTATTTCTTCCTGTTTCAGTTTTGGTAGTTTGTAAGTTTCTAGGAATTTGTCTATTTTTTCCAGATTGCCCAGTTTGTTGGCATATAATTTTTCATAGGATTCTCTTACAATTGTTTGTATTTCTGTGGTGTTGGTTGTAATCTCTCATCTTTCACTTGTGATTTTATCTATTTGGGTCCTTTTTCTTTTTGACAAGCCTGGCTGGGGGTTTATCAATTTTATTAATTCTTTCAAAGAACCAGCTCTTAGTTTTATTAATCTGTTCTACTGTTTGATTGTTTGTTTCTATATCATTTATATGCTCTAATCTTTATTATCTACCTTCTTCTGCTGGCTATTGACTTTATTTGCTGTTCCTTTTCTAGCTCCTTTAGGTGTAAGGCTAGGTTGTGTATTTGAGACTTTTCTTGCTTCTTGAGGTAGGCCTGTATTGCAATATATTTCCTTCTTAGGACTGCCTTTGCTGCATCGCAAAGGTTTTGGACTGTAGTGTTTTCATTTTCACTTGCCTCATGTATTTATTTTGTTTATTTCTTCTTTAAATTCCTGGTTAACCCATTCATTTTCTAGTAGGATGTTCTTTAATCTCCATGTATTTGAGGTCTTTCCAAATTTTGTCTTGTGGTTGACTTCAAGTTTTATAATGTTGTGGTCTGAAAATATGCATGGTATGATCTCGATCTTTTTGAACTTGTTGAGGGCTGCTTTGTTACCCAGTGTGTGATCTATTCTGGAGAATGTTCCATATGCCCTTGAAAAGAATGTGTATTCTGCTGCTTTAGGATGAATTGTTCTGAGTATACCTGTTGAGTCCATCTGCTCCAGTGTGTCATGCAAAGCCATTGTTTCCTTGTTGATCTTCTACTTAGATCATCTGTTCATTGCTGTAAGTGGGGTGTTAAAGTCCCCTGCTATTATTGCATTATTATCAATGAGTTTCTTTATGCTTATTATTAACTGACATATATTTGGGTGCTCCTAAGTTGGGTGCATAAATATCTACAATTGTTAAATCTTCTTGATGGATAGACCCCTTAATTATGATATAATGCCCTTCTTCATCTCTTGTTAGTTTTTGGTTTAAAATCTAGTTTATCTGATATAAGTATGGATACTCCAGCTTTCTTTTGACATCCATTAGCATAATAGATGGTTCTCCATCCCCTTACTTTCAAACTGCAGGTATCTTTAGGTCTAAAATGAGTCTCTTGTAGGCAGCATATAGATGGATCTTGTTTTTTTATCCATCTTGATACCCTATGTCTTTTGATTGGAGCATTTAGTACATTTACATTCAAAGTGACTATTGAAAAATATAATTTAGTGCCATTGTGTTACCTGTAGAGTTGGTGTTTCTGGTGATGTTCTCTGGTCCTTTCTAGTCTCCGTTGCTTTTTTTTTTTTTTTTCCTCTTGACTCAAGAGGCACCCTAAAATTTCTTTCAGGGCTGGTTTAGTGGTCACAAACTCCTTTAGTTTTTGTTTGTCTGGGAAACTTGTTATCTCTCCTTTTATTCTGAATGACAGCCATGCTGGATAAAGAATCCTTGGCTACATATTTTTCCCATTCAGCACCTTGAATATATCCTACCACACTCTTCTGGCCTGTCAAGTTTCTGTGGACAGATCTGCTGCAAATCTGATTTGTCTTCTCTTGTAGGGTAAGGACATTTTGCCATTGCTGCTTTCAGGATTCTTTCCTTGTCTGTGTATTTTGTGAACTTGACTATGATATGCCTTGGCAATAGTTGGCTTTTGTTGAATTTAATGGGAATTCTCTGTGCCTCTTGGATTTTGATGTCTGTGTTCTGCCCCAGATTAGGGAAGTTTTCAGATATAATTTGTTTGAATATACCTTCTGCCCCTTTTTTTGCTCTCTTCATCTTCTGGGACCCCTATGATACAAATGTTATTATATTTTAATAAGTTGCTGAGTTCCCTAAGTCTACTTTCATGATCCATTACCTTTCTTTTCCTCTTCTTTTCGGCTTCATTATTTCCTCTAATTTTATCTTCTATATTACTAATTTGTTCCTCTGATTTGTCCATCCTTGTTTTTATGGCATCCATTGGGTGTGCTTCTTGGTTATAGCATTTTTAATTTAAGCGTAACTAGATTTTAGTTCTTTTATCTCTGCAGTAAGGGATTCTCTAGTGTCTTCTCTGCTTTTTTCAAGCCCAACTAGTATCCTTATAATCATTGTTTTAAATTCTAGTTCAGGCATCTCACTTATATCTGTATTGATTAAATCCCTGCCATGAGTTGACTTCCTGTTCTTTCTTTTCGGGTGAATTTCTCCATCTTATCATTTTGTCCAGAAAAGAAGAAAGGAAAAACACCAAAAACAAAACAAAACAAAAAACAAAAACAAACAAATAAACAAAAAACTAGATCCTGGGTGTATTTTGATCTGCTTGTTAAAAAAAATCTAGATGGGGGTGCCTGGGTGGCTCAGTCGTTGGGCG
This sequence comes from Mirounga angustirostris, assembly GCF_029215605.1. NCBI lineage: Eukaryota > Metazoa > Chordata > Mammalia > Carnivora > Phocidae > Mirounga > Mirounga angustirostris. Next base: position 80,965,682 of record NW_026991720.1, on the reverse strand, counting down.
TCTGCCTTTGGCTCAGGTCATGATCCCAGGGTCCTGGGATCAAGCCCTTCATCGGGCTCCCTGCTCAGCGGGAAGCCTGCTTCTCCCTCTCACATTCCCCTTGCTTGTGTTCCCTCCCTCACTGTCTCTCTATCAGATAAATAAATAAAATCTTTAAAAAAAATCTGGATGGAAAAATAAAAATAAAATAAATATAAATATATATAAAATAAAAATTTTTTTAAAGAATTGAAAAAATGATAAATGAAAAAATAATGATTAAGAAAACAATAAGAATAGAAAGGAAGCTATATCCTATTTCTCCTAGAGCTGAAGCTTTGCAGCCCTTCATGATCAGTAAACTTGGTGCAAATGAGTTGTTTGTGCTGGTCTTCTGGGAGAAGGGCCTGCTACACTGATTGTCAGGTGGACTTGCCCTAGTGGAAATGCACCTCCAGGGCACAGGGTGGGGTGGGTCTTGGGGTAAGTGGCTCAGCCTCCACTAGGTGGTGCTTTTTTCTCCCTGAAGTCAGCACTGATGGGTGCTGATGGGTGGGGTGAATATGGTGGTGGAGCTAGTTCTGGAGCTGAAAGTTCACACCCCATACTCTTCAATGAGTCCTCACAGAAGAGCAATCAATCACCCCTCTTGTGTTCCCCATTTCTGTCAGGACCCTGTGTTCACTCTGCCTGTGTCTGAGCTTTTTTATCTCAGGTGCATGACTGAGTTTCAGCATTTTTTTTTGAAGATTTTATTTATTTATTTGAAAGAGAGAGAGAGAACAAGTAGGCAGAGAGCCAGGCAGAGGGAGAGGGAGGAGCAGGCTCCTCGCTGAGCAGGGAGCCCGATGTGGGGCTCGATCCCAGGACCCTGGGATCATGACCTGAGCCGAAGGCAGCAGCTTAACTGACAGCCCACCCAGGTGCCCCGCATGACTGAGTTTCAAAACTCCAAATTTTAGGGCCTCCCGCAGAACAGACTGGCTCTGTTCCTTTGAGGGAGGGTCTCACCACGCTTTTGTTGTTTGCCGGCTGTCCCAGGAATGTGGTCGCAGAACCATGCAGTGGTTCACAGTTTATGGCAAAACAGATTAGAGAGCCAGCACCAAGACTTGCTGTTCTCAGCTAGCTTCCCTGCTCCTATGCCTGGGAAGAGTGCAGCACTTTGGCACCACCTGTTCTTCTTGCAACCCAGGGGATCCTCAGACTATACTGTCACTCCTGGGATTCTGCCCCGCTTTGCCACCTTTTGATTTTGTGGCAAAGTTCTTTTATCTCTGCAATAAGGGATTCTCTAGTGTCTTCTAGTCACATCCCCCAAGGTAGCAGACATCTAAAAGTTCTGATTTTAGACTCCGCTGCTTATAATATTTTGCAGTAGCCTCTGTAAGCAGGGCTCCCTCCCTGCCGCTGTACCCACAGTTATGTTTCCCCCAAGGCAAGTCTCTGTGCCTCCTATCTTCCAAAAGGTGGTCACTTTTCTACTTGTAGACTTGCAGTTTTTGTTCTCTCAGACCTCCTATTGATTTCTTGGTGTTCAGAATTATTTGATAACTATCTAGCTGTGTTTGAGGGACAAAACAAGGTTAGGGTCCCCCACACCCCACTCCTTCTCCATCTTAACTCCTGCCTCAGAATACCTTTTTTTTTTTTTTTAAGATTTATTCATTTATTTGAGAGAGAGAGAATGTGAGCAGGGGGAGGGGCAGAAGAAGAGAGTGAATCCTCAAGCAGGTTCCCCACAGAGTGAGGAGCCTGAGGCGGGGCTCAGTCCCAGACCCTGAGATCATGACCTAGGCCAAAATCAAAAGTCAGTCATTTAACCAACTGAGCCACCCAGGTGCCCCAGAATGATACCTCTTATTTACAGATGAGGAAACTAAGCTTCAAACAGGCCATATAATCTTGCTTTCCCCAAGATTATGTGGAAATTAAATAAAGCCATGACTCCAGTTTATCTCTTATTTCCCCGTCCAAGGTCTTCCTTCCATGTTTTCAATACATGAACCAAACATTACCTATTGTTTATTCCATGTATGATTTAGATAAAATTCCCCCTTTAGTTTATCATTATATACACACACAACATACATACACACACGTATGAAAGAAATAAAGGTAATACAGAACTCTACCCATGCAATTTACTTGAGTTTTTAAGTCTAATTATGTGTCTTGTTTATGAAGTGCAACAAGATTCAGTTCAGAGTGAGGAGAGACAGAAATTTTAGGGATTTGAGAAAGTAGGAAGGCTCTGAAATTGTCATCACTGACAGTGGCAATGTGAATTTATTAGGGACAAAGACAGGTGTGGCTATACTGAGCGACCATTTGAAAACACGATTATAAATCTGAAGTGAGTCCAGAGTGCATAATTGTGTTACTTCCAACAGGAATATACTATTGCTTAGGTGCTATCAAAAGAGCAGATGATAGTTGAATTTAATCACGATTGAGGGTTCCCTCCCCCTAAATTTAAGTTCAAAGGAGGCTGGTGGACAAAAGAGTTAAGTGTTTGCAAGCAGAACAATAATGCTAGACAATGGATCCAAGCCATTTAAAAAGAGTGATCCCTGTAGATAAAGAGAAGGTAGTAGATTCGTCAGCATGAAGGATTTGAGATAGAGAAATGCCTAAATATTTTGGATTAGGTTGGGTAATAACCAGAGTGGGATATTTGTTATCTAAATTTTCCAAGGTGTTGCAATTATTTAAGATGACAAAGTCCTGAGGGTGACCCTCGGAGTGGGTATCTGCAATAGGGAGAAGGACAAAAGAAGGGTATAGGAGTTAAAAAACTGATCAGCCATTCTGTAACTGGAAGCCATGATATTGGTGGGTAATTTTTGTTGAGTTTTATTTACTTATTTTTTTTTAATATTTTTTTATTTATTTATTTTTCCGTGTGCACAAGTGAGAGAGAGAGAGAGAGAGAAAGAGAGAGAGAGAGAGCGCTGCAAGCTGCGAGCTAATACTAGCAAGGGGAGGGGCAGAGGGAGGAGTAGACTCCTCGCTGAGCAGGGAGCCGGATGCGGGACTCGATCCCACGACCCTGGGATTCTGACCGGAGCTGAAGGCAGACACTTAACCGACTGAGCCACCCAGGTGCCCACGTGGAGGTTTAATATGCCATGAAATATGCCAGGAGAAGTGGTGGAAATAAGTCCCATGAGCCAGAAATTAAAGTCATTGATGAATTTGAGGGTTACAATAATAGTTAATGTCTGTAAAACTTTGGCGATATATATACTTCAAATGTATATTTCAGTGTTTGAAATATTTCAATATTTGAAGGAGGAAAGGGGTGCCTGGGTGGCACAGTTGGTTGAACACCGGACTCTTGGTTTTGCTCAGGGTCAAGAGATCAGAACCTCCGTGGGGCTCTGCACTCAGCGTGGAGTCTGCTTAAGACCTCTGCCCCTCCCCACCATGTGCTGGCTCTGGAGACGGTGACAGTGAGGACATCTTAGTCTAGTTCCATAGTATGACAAACGCAAAGGAGAAGGGAAAGCTGGTCCATCCAGGTGGAGAGAAAGCTGTAAAAGACTTTGAGTTTGTACATCATCCTTGAAGTCATGACTATGCAAACTATTTCCTTCAGTTCTCTAGCTATATGTTCTAAATGTTCTGTTACAAGACTTATATTCTTCATGTGGACCCAGGGGGTAATTCTTCTACAGAAGTTTCCTCAGACTGGTCCAGCAGTGTTTTCCGAATGCCTATGGAGCTTATTGCATGCACTGAGCATGTTGGCAGGAATTATAAACTACTGTACATTATTCTCTACTATATTTTACTTATATCTTTTCCCAGCTGGAATTTGGGTTTTTGATGAGTGAAGACCATGTTTAATTTTTAAATCTTTAAATTCTTTAAATTATTTCTTTAAATTCTTTCAAGTAATTTGCAGAGTGAACTCTACAGTTAAGTGTTGCATAAAAACCTGCTGAATGAATTATATTTATTAAACTAGTTTAAGTGCTAATTACTTTGGTATTGACTGGAAAACATCTTACCTACTATCTAAAGACATTGAACCAGATATAGTTTTCCATAAAAATTAGTACTTTAATTCAGTAAAATATTGTGCTTCGGTTTCAATGTTTTAACTCCAATTTGAAATAAAGTATATGCTAAATAATATTGTAATGGAAGAACTAGCATAAGACAACTTGCCATGTAGTATATATTTGTTGAATATCTGAGTATTATAAGGATAAATGGGCATCATAGGCATCCTTAGCCACAACTCGACTAGATTATCTATGCAATCTAATTTCACCAATTTTGGGGGTGGGAGCAGACATCGAAAGGGAAAAAAGAGCAATGAAAATTTGAATGCCACCTCACCAATACACACCATAAATTTATACCTCTATAGATATGTCAACCTTAGAATATGATTTCCCTTATAACTGATATCACCAGTGTCAATCATTTAAAATTGAGTGTTAGGTCTTTTATCCCTCAATTTCCTTTTCCACTTTCAAATGATAGGCTTAAATTCTTTCATTTCTGTTTATGAGTAACCATTCACTATAATTTACTTGTAAGTGTGTTTTATTGTCTGGATGTTATGAAAAAAGAAAGAGTAATTATTGTCATATCTGTGACATGGTTTTTCTCTTTGCCCTTACCTGATGACTTCCAGGCAGGAAGTTTAACTTTGTGTTTGATTTTGGATCACTATTCAGTAAGCTCCCATGCTGGGGTGCCACCCCATTAGCGGCTCAGTCCTTAAGCGTCTGCCTTCGGCTCAGGTCATGGTCCCGGGGTCCTGGGATCGAGCCCCCATCGGGCTCCCTGCTCCGCGGGAAGCCTGCTTCTCCCTCTCCCACTCCCCCTGCTTGTGTTCCCTCTCTCGCTGTGTCTCTCTCTGTCACATAAATAAAATCTGTAAAAAAAAAAAAAAAAAAGAAAATACAGTTGGCTGGGCACCTGGGTGGCTCAGTCCTTAAGCGTCTGCCTTCAGCTCAGGTCATGATCCCAGGGTCCTGGGATCGAGCCCTGCATCGGGCTCCCTGCTCTGCGGGAAGCCTGCTTCTCCCTTTCCCACTTCCCATTTGTGTTCCCTCTGTCGCTGTCTCTCTCTCTGTCAAATAAATAAATAAAATCTTAAAAAAAAAAAGTTCCCATGCCTTTAAAAAACATTAAAAAAATCATGGAAATAATTTGTTTTAATCTTTAATGTGAATATTTTAAATGCATATATGCATAAGTAAATGATTCAATAATTTATTTTTATAAATAATTGGGTAAACACTACATAATGCTTAAAACCTGAAATTTTCTCCTTCAAAATATCAAGTCAATTTTTACCTTGATACCTGCCCAGGGTCCTTGGTAGTGAAGTTTGGTTGGATCTGCTGATGTTTGCGGCAGTGGGGAAAGAAACTTGAGCATGTAGGAGCACTATGGATAAAGGAACAAAAAACAGAAAGTTTTAAAAAAGAAACTGAACACCTATTTTTTAATCAAAATTGTCAAAATTATTAAAATCAGTTATCTGCTTTGATATTAAACAAATATCATTGAGTTCCCCAGTAAACACTCCTTGCATACACAAAAAAACTTTAATCTAAACAAAATGCCAATTAACAAGTATTTCTTTTGTATATGAAAATGAAAAAATATCCTTAAATCATTTTCATAAAATCTCCTTAAGAAAATATTAGCTGCTAGGGGAGGCTGGGTGGTTTAATTGGTTAAGTGTCTGCTTTGAGCTCAGGCTGTCTGCTCAGGGGGGGAGCCTGCTTCTCCCTCTGCCTCTGCTCCTCCCTCTTACCCTCCACCTGCTCGCTCTCTCTCTTGCTCGCTCACTCACTCTCTGTCTCTCAAATAAATAAATAAAATCTTTGAAAAAATAAAGTCAGCAATTCTATTACTGTCTTTAAAAAAAAGAAGAAAATATCAGCTGCTAAAGATATTTCAGATTACCATTTCTGCAATGAGGAAAACAAAAACCAAAAACCAAAAACCATGACTATAGTAGATAGCATTTGAATACTTGGGGAGAAGTTTCTAGCTTACCAGATACTATGTTGCAGCAATACAGTTCTGTCATGATCCTCTTGGCAATAGCATGTTCACACATCCCCTTCCATGACATAGGATTTCAGATGGGAAATGCATTATAGAGAAGAGTAGGAAATGGGTGCAACATAGATTTTTAAACAAAGTTATTTCACTTTCTTAGTTTACTATGTTTTTCAGACAAATTTTTTTTTTAGCTTAAATTATTTGACTGATGGCTTAGAGAAAAAAGCATTAGTTTTAGAACCAGAAGATCTTGGTTGTATGCAAATAAAAAACAGTGATACTGTCATCTGACTCTCAGCTTTGTTGTAATAACAAGGATAACATCTGTAATGCATAAAAGTAATAGGTGCTTGACACATTTTTTTTTCCCAATTTCTTGTCTCCACTTCCACAGTGACCTTTTTAAGGCATTTTTTTAAAAAGATTTTATTTATTTATTCATGAGAGACAGAGAGAGAGAGGTAGAGGGAGAAGCAGGCTCCCAAGGAGCAGGGAGCCCGATGTGGGACCCGATCCCAGGACCCCGGGATCATGACCTGAGCCGAAGGCAGACGCTTAACCATCTGAGCCACCCAGGCGCCCTTTTTAAGGCATTTTTGATAGACTTTATGAGCAGTGAACAAATTCAAATAGAAGCAGCAATTCAGTTCTTACTCTTCAAAGAGGCAAGACACAACAGCATAGAGACACATCACCAAAGAATTCCCATTAAGGTTAGTACTACAGGAATCCAGTTATCAGGGTTCCAATAATATAAAATCTTTATTAAAACAAAAGTAGTAATCTTAGAAATATAAAAAATATTTAGTCAGAACTGGTAACAGTACAGTTGAAAAAGTGAAGAAAATATATGCTGAGTAGAGTGCTTTTCATGTTTCACTCTTTCTTTTTATATTATTAAAATAAGATCATCACTTGAGGCTTATTTGAAAAATACAAAACACAAACAGCAAATTTCAAAGCATAATAAACTAACATCTCTTTCTGCCACCAAAAACAAATGTCTTTGTTTAGAAGCAAAAGTCTTGTTCATAATATTGACTTTGGCTAGAATCCTCTCTCCTGTCATGGTGAACTTTTGGCAAATGCTTGTTCACTTATCAGGGTTACCCCACATCGTTGTTTTTGCAAGCCTGACTTCTGGGTACCACATCTCCTTGTGCACATTTCTACTGTAATATTTGGAATTAATTTACCATATGTATATTCTTTATTTGTGCCTCTTCTTTTGGGAAATAACTCCTATTTAAAAAGGGCCATTACTTTCTAATCTTAGAGCTATGGGATTCTGTAGAATTCTTGGCACAGAGAAGATAGCAATGAGTTTTGGTGAGATTGAATGAATCAGAGAGTTGCTTACAAGGCAGTTTTTGCCTTTTCTCATTCTCTATCTTAAAAACACAAAAAATGTGTTTCTCAGATGGATCCCCATCTAAAATGTTATGTTTAAAAAACAGGTAGCAATACAAAATTTAATATAGACTTTAATTTCCATGACTAAGCCACATGATATTCCCAGTAGATGGCAGCATAGGATAGGATAAATTTGTAAACACAAGCATTAGGTGTGCTGTTTTCTAAGACGTTTTAATAAGTCCTCGGTCTGGTTTCACAGAAATGAGAAAGGGAGAAAACATACTTTTGCAAACAGGAATCCATCAGCAACAGTAGTAGCAAAAATAGCACTACTTATATAAGTCAGTGAGAATCCTGATTACTTTGTTGAATTTTAGTAGTTCTTGAGATTAGATATTATATGAATTAACATTCTATTTTATACTACAACAATCAGGGCATGTCTGGACAAAGCAAGATCAAGAAATTAGACCAGGTTCCAGCAGTGTCAGTTGAAATACTGTGATCTTGTTTTCCTAAATAAACAATATACTATATTTCCAGTGATAAATAAACGGATGACAATTTGACTATGTCTTAATCACCTAGCTATTTTCAGCTCATTAAGACAAAATATTCCTACCAAACACATTTGGGAAGAATGCCACTATTATAAAAAATACTTAAAAAAGAGACCCCAGGCCTAAACCTGTTAAATTTGTGTCCTCTCTTCCATCAAATATTTATTGAACACTTATAATATCCCAAGAAATATGCATCAGAATCACCATATAAAGGAAATATAAAACCTTAAAAAAACCCTTAAACTGAAAAGGATAAGAGTAGCATTTATTTAATGGCCACCATGTGCCATGATTGATGCTAAGCCTTTTAGCTGTATTATTTCAGTTTCCCCTAATTCTAATCCTAAAAGAAAGGTGTTCACTGCTTACAATTTATAATTGCAGCCTGATGCCCAGGGAGGTTCTGTATATTATCTAAAGTTGTATAGTTACTAAATGGTAGAACTCGTGTTTACATATATATTAGTGTGTCTCTAAAGATTACGTTCTTTCTACTAGACAATACCTACCTCCCAAGAAAATGAGGATATTGTAAGAGTTTTGAGAAAAATGAATTTCTATATCATATAAAGATACGTGTAGTGTTTTTTGTTGTTGTTGTTTTGTCATGGGAATTGAATTGTATAGATCCAATTAAAGAAGTTTGAAAATTGCTTAAAGGTTAGATGAAAGAATCATCCTTACTCCTTGTACTTGGTTTACTTGACAGATATGGGTAGATTTCCCAGTTTCTTTGTTCTGTCTTTTCTTCTCCCTCTTTCAGGTATACACACTAAAAGTATCTAATTCCTTTACTTAAAAAAAAAAAAAAAAAAAAAGCCACACCATTTTAAAAATTATGTTAAAGTCTAAGACAAATCAGGATATTACTTTTTTTTCCCCCCAGGAGTTGTATAAAAAAGCAAAATGTGTGGGAATGAAATATAATATTAATGGCTTGTATTTACGTAACATGTTTTATAAATCTTTGTCTCTTGTTTGATTTGATCCTTGCAACATCCTTTGTACAATACATACAGCTATTCTAATCCCTTAGGTAATCCATATACACAGTAAGTATATAAATATGTATTATATGCAGGCTTGGCTCTCTCCATTAAATACTCTTTCAACTGATGATTCAAAACAATTTTTAAAAATTGAATTTGAAGGTTAGCTTTTGACACTCTCAGTGCTTCCATAGTTTCTTACACTACCACCTAATGTTTTAACTGATTTTTAACTTTTTGGAGTCCCCAGTAGATATAATCATGAAGACAAGGACATTCACTCTTGCCTTACTTCTTGCAATAGTGACCTAACTGGCCTTGTTGCCCTGTCTTCCCCTCTACCCCTTCTACCCTCTACTCTGCTAATATAGTTTTAATCCTGCAACTATTCATTTACACTTCCCAGGAATATAAACTGGCTTTGTATTGTCTGTAAAACAAAGTCTAACATCCATAACATTGACCTAGACCTGTATCAATCTACCTTCCTGGGCTTACCTCTGGCCAACCCTCCCCATAGGCTCTAGACAGTTAATTTTTCTCCATTCAAGAAAAGACCATGTACTCTTACACCTTTATTCCTTAATTTACACATTTCTAAATATCTTTGCTTCTTGTTCTACCCATCAAAGCCTACATAAATTTCAAAAATCTCTTCCCAGATCTTCCCATATTCTCTAAGTCAGAATTTATGATGTTGTCTATGTAACAATTGTTTATTCTTTCTTTATAGCACTTGTCATAATGACTTATAACTTGATTTATTGGAAATACATCTATATTTCTACTTATAAGTATTTGCAGGATATGAGTCCTGCCAGTCTCTTCACTTTATTTCACAATGTTCTCTAACTTACCACACCAGAAGATTGCTCAGACCTCTATCATTTCACTATTTTTTTTTGCCAGTCTTCTAGGTTCTACCACTTATTAAATCTGACTTTGAGCAAGTTATTTGAACTTCTGGTATATCAGGAATATATGTGTATCTATGTAAAGTGTAGTATAGCATATCTGTGTATAGATAAATTTATAAACATAAATTTCATGACTAGGTATAAAGTTTTATTAATATATTAGTGGAATTATTTTCTTTTAAGAAAAATCATTAAAATTTGATTTATTTCATCCGAGAATTTCTGGAACTTATTTTAGGTCATGTATATATTACTATCCAAAGTATCCTCTTTTTATAGTTACACTTTAAATATAGGTTGCAACTTTTTTTTTTTTTAACCTGCTTTCGGGCCTGGTTAAGCACAAACCATGAAGATACTATTATAGTTGATCAAGCAGTTACTCCTCTTTGTCACGAACATGAGGAGTGATGAAATAAATGGCTAAGGATTGACAGGACACTGGACTATGTATGTCATCAGACATTTATCTCACCATTAGGTAAATCACCAGTGAAAACAAAAGAATTTCTCATCTGTCATTTGATCATATACCAAGCTTCTTACATCTGTGTGCAGTTAATTTGGTTTGATTCATAACCTTAATTACTTAACTTGTTACATTTTACAGAAAAGACAATAATAATATTCTCCCTGTCATGAAATCTTTCGTCAGTGGGTATTAGAGTCACAGCAGATGTGCAAGGCTGTAACCTAGCAGAGTACAATTTATGTATTTTTGCTGACTTTCAGATTATTTCATTAACTCTCATCGAAGATAGTTTTTAAAAGTCCGCCAATAAACTTTGTTTCAAGTTTATAAAACAGTTATAAAACAGTTGCTTCTCATGCAGTGTCTCAAAGATTTAAAATCAAATATAAACCAGATTTGTATAGAAAATAAGTAATGTTTAGTGTTAAAACACTGATAATTTTATCAGAAATGCTAATTTTTCTCATTTGCCAAATTTTTTAATAAAATTAATAAATATTAGAAATAGTTTTTAAAAATATTTGTATTATAAAGAAAACGTGAAAAGTTTTTTTTTTCCTTAGAGGGAACTGCAAATGAGGAGTGTAGTGAAGGAAAAATCATTTTTATTCTCCCCTCCTAGGTTCTTGGCTGAGAAACCCTGTAATAAAAGACAGATGTTTGATAACATATATACCTCCTGAATACATGAGAGATACCCAGGAAAACTGAGTAATTCTCCAAAATGGCCCAAGCCACCACCTTAAATACTGTCTCCAGTTAAAGACAAAAGACGATGTGGTTGGGGTGGGGTACAAAGAGAAGCCAGTTATGAGAATCACCAGGAAAAGCAGTAGACAAGGGTAAGGTTGATACGCAGATTTAAGTCAGTTGCTTTTCCATTGATAAAGAATTTAGAGAAATTCAGTGATCTTCCTCTTGGTATATAGAAGGTTACCTTCTACTCTGTTTTCAGAGCTTTCTCTGTGTCAGCTGATTCTTAAATATAATCAGCCTAAACTAAAATAATTCTTATGCCAAAGAGGCATATTTTGGGGTGGTAAATTCTGTTGTCCTTCAAGAAGTTTGAACATCATTTCAGCCATCACTTAATGCCAAATGTTTTCAAACAATCTGTTTCCGTGTTTTCATCAATTAATAAACATTTATAAAATAACTAATATAATGCTACACTTATTAGTCATCTCCTGTGTTCTGAGCACTGCACTAGGAGAGGCTTCTGAAGTAACTTTTAATAATCCTCATTGGCAGATTAGAAATTGAGGCTCAGAGGTGGTAAATAACTCAGCCCAGGTTCACAGCTGTTAAAAAACAAAATTCAACTGAGTAAATTTAAAGATCAAATTGACTTTATTCAATGATTCATGAATCTGGCAGCACCCCATCTAGCACTAGAAAGGAGCTCCAAAGAGCTACACAAAATGGAAGGCTTTTATATAGGCAGATAGGGTCGGGGACAAGAAAATATCCGATTACCTAATCTTTCTTTGGGAGATGGAAAGGGTCTGTCAGGCAGATTACTCACTAGGGCTGACCAGAAAATTCCAGACTGACCAGTTATGATTATATAACTGGAAAGGAAACTGCATTTTGGTTGGATGTTAAGTCTTGGTTTCCTGACGAGGAGCTTAGCACAAATTACCCCATTTGGGGCCCATTGTTTCTTTTTTTTTTTTTTTAAAGATTTTATTTATTTATTTGACAGAGAGAGAGACACAGCGAGAAAGGCAACACAAGCAGGGGGAGTGGGAGAGGGAGAAGCAGACCTCCTGCGGAGCAGGGAGCCCGATGCGGGGCTCGATCCCAGGACCTGGAATCATGACCTGAGCTGAAGGCAGACGCTTAATGACTGAGCCACCCAGGCGCCCCATGGGCCCATTGTTTCTTTAACAGTTATTGACTGGAAGACCTGGGATTCAAACCAAGATCTGTCTTATTCCCAATACCATATTCTTTCTATTCCATACCTGGGGCCTTAAGACTGTTTGCTTTCTATGTAAAAATTCCGACAGAATTTATATGAAATTAGGTTATTATTTACTTCATTTCAAACTTCTATCTGAATATGTTATTTCCTTTTGATTAGAAGACCTGGTCATACTAAGAATGAATGAGTGTGGTGAGAATTTAGTAATAATGTTTTCTAAACATGAAATTATTATAAAAATCAATTCCTTTTTTAAAACTATGATATTACTTTTAGAACTTCTTACTCATTCTCATATGTGACATGCTAATGAAATCAGTAAATGCTATAATATTAGAACAAATGCAGAAAACAAGAAAAAACATGAAAAGATTATTTAAAAATATAACAGCCAAAGTTTAAAGTAATTAACAGCACAACTTGATTTTCCTAGAATGAAACACAGGGCCACTAGCTAAAAGACACTTTTTAGGAAAGCAAAACAAAATGAAAACATTTCCTAAGTCTCTTTAATTAGTGATTTGTCTCACTTTGATTACCTATATTATTACTCTTGAAGGTCATGTGACTTTCTTTATATTTTGTAAAATATTATTTAATATTTTAATATAAAAATTTTAAATGTTTAAATTATTAAAATTTAATATGTTTAATGATGTATTTACATTATTGGTTTCTAGTTTGTAAATAACTTTTTAAAATAAATCAACTGTGCTAATAACTATTTTCCTTAAAATAAACCGTCAGTCTTCTGGTAAGTGGCTCAGGAAGATTTAGTCATGTACTTTTAGGGGCGCCTCGGTGGCTCAGTTATTAAGCATCTGCCTTAGGCTCAGGTCATGATCCCAGGGTCCTGGGATTTAGCCCTACATCGAGCCCTACATCAGGCTCTCTGCTCCGTGGGGAGCCTGCTTCTCCCTCTCCCACTCCCTCTGCTTGTGTTCCGCCTCCCTATGTCTCTCTCTGTCAAATAAGTAAAATCATTTTTAAAAATTAAAAAAGAAAATAAAAATAGTCATGTACTTTTAAGCAATAAAATAGTCACGTAGAATCAGAAAAGAAAATTATATACCAATTGTCCAGGATGTAATTTGCTTATGAAGTGATAAGCAAAGTTATGCCATACTGGTTTTCCGTATCTGCCTACACTTTTTTAAATAAGCCCTTCTGTAAGTCTTCTGTTACTTTGTGTCTGTGTCCTACTGGGACTTGACTGAACAAAAAGACTAAGAAATAAATGAATGTAAAATGTGATTCTCACTATTCATGGAGCTGATTTTCTTATACAGTATATAAATGTAACACTTAAAACACATGGAAATAAATGCCCAAACACTTGCATAACCATGTCACTTTTCAACAGAGAAGAAAAAGTGCAGTGTTTTGAGGGTCACCAAGAGACTTTACTCCTAAGCCACATCTGAAGAAAGAAGAGTGACTTAGCCACCTAGTTCCCATGTCTGCTACTTAAGAAGAAAAATTAAATGGTTTATAGTTAGAGGTTAATAGCAGAATGACTGGAGATATGAAGCAAAGATTTCCATTTTCCACATAGGTTCAAGGGAACTTAATATTGCTGTTCCCCACAGAGGTATACATATATCATATCTCATAATACATCTTCCTGCATGTTCTATAAGAGCAGATAAAAATAGCCATGCTTTCCTTTTATGTGTTTCTTCACACTCTCTCCACTTTGGCCTACCATAAAGGTATTTTATGATATTCATCATTGTCAACCCATTACATTAATGTTATTTTTACTGATTTATTTTTAAGAATGATTTAAAATAAGACAAATGAATTTGTTATAATTCTGTTACTACATTAAAAAGTTATAATTTAATATATTTTTTCTATTCTTCTTACAAAAATAATGTAAATCAATGCTGAATATCTGAGAGGGATTTTTTCTTTCTTTTTTCCTTATAAGGGGTACATGGATTAATCAAGTTTAAGAAACACAAGAATTTTGGAACAGTAGAACAAATGCAGCATCTGAAAACAGATCTGGGCTGACATTATGACTGTCAGTTAAACTGGGGAAGTTAATTCCTGTTTGGAACAGTGCTGCCTAGTTAGTAGGGTTGCTGTGAAGAATAAAAATACTCCCATAAGCTTCTAGCATCCGGTAGGCAATCAATTAGTGACCACCATTACCAATACTACTGTGTCATTATTTCTTCATATTAGAAAAGTCAAAGAACAAGATAAATTTAGTTTGGGGTGGGAGATTTTGTGATTATAGAAATATCAATGATGGGCTCTATTTCCTAGGCTTACAAGGCAGAGTGAATGTTAAGGCATAGCTCACAGCAAGTCATATATTTCCCTAGTTTCTTCGGTAATATTGAACGGATATAAGAAGTGAAGACTAGGTCAGGTCAGTCGAACAGGCCAGTGGCTTCTACTGATACCCTGACCTATAAAAATATGGCTGGAGTGCTTTTTGAAATGAAGGGTAAGAAAGTAAAGTAAATGCTCTTTCATTTTTTTGTGGCTAAACTTTTGCTTATCATATTTAAGTATTTGTTAATCTTACTTAAATCTTCTTTTTACCGACTTTAAATTTCTTCTACCTTGGGAAATTTACTAAAGAAAAAGATGGACAAATCCAGTAGTGTGCTGGTAAACTACCTCTTAAAAAGAAAAAAAACAAAACCCTGGTATGTATTATTTACCAAATTCCATAGTGTTAATATTCCCACCATGACTGATTTCAAGCTACAAAAGGCTAAACAACCAGCTTACAAAATTTCTGAATTCTTAACAGTACTCTCTTATTACCTTGAATGAGCAGCACCCCATCATTCCAAATTATCAGCTGAAAACAAAGTTCTAGACATATTTGGTTGATCACAAACTATCTTGTGAAGTGTAATGCTAGTAAAGGATTGGTCCTCAATGAGTCAAAATCAGCTTTGGGATAATAATATGCCTCTACAGTGAGCACAATAGTGTAGAAAACATGTAAGGTTGTAAAGACATAACCCCTCATCTCTAAGCATATGTCTCTAAGCAGCCATAATAAAAAATCAGATTAAGTCTAAAGCATCTAATTCCTTTTTCAAGTTCTTCATTGTTGGGTTAAAAACCCTTTTTTTATTATTCTGCTACACATCATGAAACATGGATGGGTAACTAGAATGAATTGATGAAAAGATTGGATAGAATTATTTATAGAGACTTTCTCCCTTCTATTCTTTTCCCCATGCATTGTTTATGTTGAAATCAGAGTAAAAATATAGTTATAAATTAATGTGATTTGTGGATATTAATTCTGGGCTTTTTACTATGGAACTCAATTTGCTACATGTGATAGTTTCAGGAATTTTGATTCATAATCCTTTGGGGATTATATTTGCAGGAAATGGTGTCTAGTCAGTTACCTCATTGTCTCTTTAGCCAATCTGGACTTAAATTGGACAAGTTTAATTCAGTTCATGAAACATGAGTTAGTTTCTTCTCTACCTGCCCTGAGATGGACCTCTGAGTAGACAGGTATGGGTTCAAAGATGAAGGTTAATCAGGAGACAATTTACAGCGGTTCTGTTTATTTTACTTAGGCTGGGGTTGGGTTTACTTACTAGCTTCTTTGACTAAGTCTTTCTACACTTAAGATAAAAGTATTTCTTCTTATTTTCCTTTTTAAGCTTCAGGGTATTATTTACTTATTATAATGTCTATAAGAGCATGGCAAGTGTTATATGTGTTAACACATATAAGAAATATATTATGTAAAGTTTTCTCTGTACTTACTTTAGCGGCTTATATTGCTTTGTTTAGTTTATAATTATAGAAATATGTTTTGCTCATGGAAACTTTTTTTTTTTTTACGAATTCAGAAGCAGGAATAAAGTCTTTTAAATTTTTAGTCTGGGATTTTTAATCTGGGTTCTGTGGATGGGTTGTACAAGCCTGTAAATTTGAATATAAAAGTGCATGCACATACACATGTGCACATTGTTTTAAAGAGAGAGACCATAGTTTTCATCAGATTCTGCAACAGTTTATGAATCCTCCCTGTCCCCAATTAAGAATGATCACATATCTTTTTATAATGTATGACATTGGTCCTTTAACTTATCAACTGCCATACTGGCATTGTAAAAGATGCAGAGGTCTTTATTGAATGCCTTCACTAGATTACAGTTTATGAGATTCCCTATATTTTTTCAAGAGTTTTGAATAATTTTTTTGTTAAGTAGTCTGCATTTATAGTAAATTTCATGCTAGAGATGCCTCCTATAACATTTACAATATTATTGTAATTTATTAATTTATTTTTTAATACTTTGCATCTTTTATCCTCAGACCTTAATTTCTTTATAACTCATAGATGCACATTGCTAGCATTCTGGCTTCAAGAATGTTCTATTTTTGTAATGGATTTTATAGTTATATAGTTATATTTTAGAAGCAGATAAAATTCTGGCAGTGTATTCTAACCACTTAGAAATGTTTTTAAGTTTTCATAGCTCATTCAACATTCTAAGTTGAAAGATGTCCCTTGTTAAAAAAAAATGTAGCATAATAATAATGGCTAAATCCTAAGAGAAATTCTCTTTCCCACAATATATTGTAATACACAAATTCCAAACACAATAAATGGTGAATATTATTGATTATGTATATTTCAGATCTAGCACTTCACCTCCACATGAAGTGTCACTGCCTTTTTAAGACCTAATTCTTTTACCTGGATTAATAAAATAAGATCCTAACTGGTTTCATGGGGACTGCTTTCTTTATTCTCCAATCTTTTCTTCATGTATTCTAAATTACTTACACTTACTGAACATATCTGATCATCCTATCACCCTTTTCTTTTTTCTTTTTTATAAGATTTTATTTATTTGACACAAAGAGAGAGAGAGAGCAAGCACAAGCAGGGGGAGAGGCAGGCAGAGGAAGAAGCAGGCTCCCAGCTGGGCAGGGAGCTGGATGCAGGGACTTGATCCCTGGACCCTAGGATCATGACCTGAGCTGAAGGCAGATGGTTCAATCAACTGAGCCACCCACGTGCCCCCTATCATCCATTTCTTGTAGCACCTTTTTGGGGCCTTTCTGATTGGGAGATAAAGTCCATATTCTTTAGGTTGATATTAGAAATCTTCAAATTTTTTGTCCTAATAGTCTACTACTTTCTTGAACCCGACTTTTTATTATTTAAACCACTTCAAGCTGGATATTCTATTATTTATAACAAGAAGATTTTCCCTGACTTATTTAGCTTTGTACTTCAACAAGTCTTGGTCGTGTGGTTGAAAAATAGGTAATCTAAAGACATAGGTGATCTTTACGGGTAATTTTATAACATACTCAAATACAAATAATAGCTAGTCAATAATACATTAAATAAGCCTGTAGAAATATTATCTTTTTTAAAAAAACCTATCTTAAAATTATGCAGGTGTTTTTGTCGGCTCGCTCTCAAGAACATAGAAGTTATGACTTATTTGGATATCATTTCCCCTTCCTGCACAATGGGTGGACTGAACTTCTAAGGTTACTTCTGGTTTGGTAATACTTTATGCAAAGAGAAGCATATATATTGCCCTTTGGAGATGAGTGTATTTTGTAAGTATGCATGGAAACATAAAAGCTGGTATGGCTTATGGAAAATAGCAAAGACCATTTGCCACGATCTTTGGGAGCAAATTCTTAAGTCACACATTTGTAATCGTTTCTAGGCAGTATTAATTGGTTTGCCTCTTTTAGCAAGTCTAATGTAGTTTGTCAGAGAATTATACGGATTACAGTAGCACTCAACTGCAAATCTAGAACTCCTTTCACATCTTGCTACAAAATTTGTTTATTCTATTATGCTTTGTTTCAGGCATTCTGCTTTGCTAGATTTTGTTTTATTAATCAGAAATTTGGATGATAAAAATCAATGTGTTGTTATAAATTAGATTTTTTTCCCACTGTGGTACAGGCTAAAATGATCTGTCCCAAAGAAGCAAGATCCAGTAGAGAAGATTGACTCAGAATAGGTACAAGATTTTCATGTTGAATCGGAAATGAAAAGCAATACATTTTAATGGTTAGAATACTGCTATAACATCTTAGGATATTACTGATGATATAGATCGGTCTTGGGTAATATTTACTTGACTTATAAAATGATTTGAATATATATTTGTGGAATGTGAAAGTTCTATGGTCACATGCCCTAGGGCAGGGGTAGGGGCTAAGAATTAATTTACTAAATGACCAGGAGAATATTTATGCTTAAAATAATTGCAGGGTTTGACTATATAAAATATGATTAAAAGCTCCAAAGCAGACAGTTTTAATGAAGCTCCAAAAAAAGTGAGAATATTTTAGTTGTGAAGGGTATTTGGGGAAAAATTTGCAGCATTAAATAGGAATAGCTTTAAAAAATGCATAGAAATCTCAGATTAATTCCCTTTCAATTATTTTACAACTATTATTTTGTGATGCCTAGCATATATACAGAAGTATAAAAAAGTAGTACAATAACTTACCAGATATGCATAATACAATCTCAGTAATTGTCAACTTATTCCCAGTATTGTTTAAACTTACTTACACATGGTCTTCTCCACTAACTTATTCCGGAGCAAAAGTCACATAGTAAAATTTTTATCCATAATAAGAAATTCTTAATTCTAAAGTACTCAATTTCCAAAAATTTTCCTCATGGCTAGTTTTTTTTTTTTTGTCTTATTTAAGAAATCTTTCCATACCCCCAAATTATTAAGATAGTGTCTTATATTCTTCCTAAGTTTATAATTTTGTTTATTTAGTTTTATTTTTTTAATGATTTTATTTTTTTAAGTAATCTCTACATCCAACATGAGGCTCAAATTCACAACCCCGAGATCAAAAGTAGCATGCTCTACCGACTAATCCAGCCAGGCGCCCCTAATTTTGTTTATTTTTGACATTAAAGTCTACAAATTCACCTGGGCTTAATTTATTCTATTCTCTTGTCTATTTGTCTCCCATGCACCCATACCACACTATCTTTTTTCTTTTAAAGATTTTATTTATTAATTTGACAGAGAGAGACACAGCGAGAGAGGGAACACAAGCAAGGGGAGTGGGAGAGGGAGAGAGAGAAGCAGGCTTCCCGCTGAGCAGGGAGCCTGATGCGGGACTCGATCCCAGGACACTGGGATCATGACCTGAGCCGAAGGCAGACGCTTAAGGACTGAGCCACCCAGGCGCCCCATACTACACTATCTTAATTGCCTTTTATATTACGTCTTTATTTGAGGTAGACAAAGCCTTCCCACCTTGATTTTTCTTCATCAAACATAATGACAAGGTTGTTTATTATACTCTCTTAGGATCTTTTTTTTTTTGGAAGAGTTGCCATATTCAGTGGTAATTCCCTTTTCTTTCTGACATTGGTAAAATGTGACTTCACTTTTCACCTTCAGCCTCCTCAAAGTAATATATAGATTTTATTATTATTTTCAAATAACCAACTTTTGGCTTTATTTTGTATGTTTGCTTTCTAGTTCATTAATCTCATTTCTTATCATTTAAAAAAAGTCTCTGAGTTTTAAAAAGTCTCTGAGTTTATTTTTTCATTTAAAAAAGTCTATTTGAGTTTATTTTTTTGTTCTTTTTCTAACTTCAGATGAAATGTAGTTTTAAATAGCATGTAGGGAAAATAAGTTTTAAGGAAATAGATAATATTTTTAAATAATGATAACAAAAATACTACATATTTAAATTAATGAGATGCAGTTAAAATGGTAGTTAAGGGAAAATATACAACTTTCAATTCTGTTTTAACTTCATCCATCTCGCAGTTTTATGATGTAGTATTTTCATTCATTCATTTATTTAAAAATATTCTTTATTCCTTTAACTTCTAAATACCTGTTCGTTTTGATCTCTAGTATAATTTCTTAAAGTCATAGATAATACTTAGCATGATTTCAGTCCCCTGAAATCTGTTCAGATCTGCTTTATAGACTAATATATGATCAATTTTCTTATGCATTCATGTGTGCTCAAAAAATGTGTATTCAGTAATTGTTCATTGTGGTGTTTATATATTCTATATATCAATATGGTCAGGATTTAATTTCAGCTATTGTATTTTTAATTTCTAGAAGTATTTGATATGTTTTCAGATATTCTATGCTACTTATATAGTCTCTAATACCCTGACCAAATTTCAAACTTAGGGTTTATATGTCTTGAACTTAATAGGCATAATTATTTTGCAGTTTGTTTTTGAAAATTTCTGTAGTTACTGTGTTTCTGTTTATGCTTTTGGTGGTTTTGTTGCTTCTTGGTTATGACATCTTATTTTCTCATGTGCCTGGCTATATTTAATCATGTGGTGTTCACTAGATTGAAAAAAATTGCTAGAAATAATTGGAGACTTAGAATACTGTTATCTTCTCACAGAGAGAATTTAAATTTCTTTCTGCTAGGCCCTGGAGAGCATTACCAGTCCCATACCACTTTAATCCAATGTTCTGTTTTCTTTGGATCAGGAATATCCAAATTATATTATTATGATTTTGTACAGCTAATGCAAAACTTCTTGACTGTGAAATCAAGCAAGGGAGAAATTTTCTATAACTCTTCCAACAAATGGCTATTTTAATTCAAACATATCTTACTGTGTTAGCTCAGTTATATAGGGAACATCATAATATGAGTGAAGGCATGGATATGAATTCCTACTTAGATGTTCAAAGTCCACCTGTTTGAAATCAAATAACATATTCCACACAAAGCCATCCTACACATCATTGATTTTCTCTTTATTTCCACATTAACGAAGTTTATGAGGCACTGTGAATCGGTCTTCTGCTGTGAAACTTAATAACTTTCTGTTTTCAGTAATCATCCAGACTTCTAATCTCTGCATTCAGGATGTCCCATGCTCAAATATTTTACATTATCTACCATGAGCTTCTTTTTCCTGACATAAATCTAGCTTCCAGCTTCACTACCTTCCCAGCATTTCCCAGAATAGATTACACTCTTCCTATGTAATTCTATACCTTCTCCCTGCAAAGCTTTTCTTCTCTTCACATTAAAAAAAAAAAATCCATTCTTAAAGAACTACATTATTATTTTTCTCCTCTATTTATAGGGAACTTACTATGTATCTCAACCCAAATAAATGTACCTTATTTCCAAACTCAAAGTTAAATAACAATTGCGCTATCATTTGACATTATCTAGTATTTGTTTAAATTGTTCTAAGTGTATATCTTGTCTTCCAGCGAGACTGTATGCTTTTCAAGGAAACAAACTTTTGTTTTTGTAAACCTTATAGAGTGCTATGTACATAAGAAAACCTCATTAAGTGTTCACTTAAACAGACAAAAGCATGCTATGATGAGAACAGAATTACTAAGAATATAAACTAAACAATAGCAAAAAGGCCTATAAAAATGAATAGTTACCTCGACTCAAAATTACTGCCTAACAGCTCTAACAAATTTTCCTTACTTTGATGATGGAAATTCTAATGTATTAAAGTAACTATTTCATTAATGTCTTTTATTGCCAACATAAGAATTCCCAAATATTTTCTGTGTTTATGACTAATTCAGACTACTTTAGGATTATATTTCATCACTAAGTACTTATTATAGTTGTAGTTGTTTTTGTGGAAAAAGTTGGCTGCACTGTGGGCCAAGGAAACACATGAATTATGACTGTTGTAGTGGCTGACAGCTGACTAACTTTATTCCCACCTAATTCATCAGTAACTTCAGTAAGTAGCTGGAAAGTCATAGGTTCCCGAATCCCTTGAAATGCATCATACTGGAAATTCTGAGTGGTGGCCAGAGAAGAAGGATCAACACCTACTCTCCAAAGTATGAATTGATTATTTGTATTTCCTGAGAATGATGAGGTAATAAAACAGAAATAAAAGTACATTATGTATTGTGTCATTTCTATTGTCTTGTTCAAGTTCTTACTTTAAAATATGTTGCATGATAATGTGTTCCTAACCGTTACAAAATATGTTATGTGGGTATCTTGTAAAATAGCACAGAAGTGACTTACTTAAAATCCTATGTCTTACCTCCTACAATTAAATATCTCAGCTGTTCCTGTGGAGAATCTTTGTCTGGACAGTTGAGCTGAATAAAAGGTGTCCTAAGTGGAATAAATCTAGATTTCCAAATGTGGTGGATTTCATACAAGAGGTTCATCATTTATATTCTACAATACAAGAATATTATCTATTTTAGCTTATGTTTAAAAAATCTTGCCATATCCAGTAAATTACTTGTTTCTTTTTATTACTCATTATTTTCACCTTTATAATATCATTCAAGCATACTTTTACAGTCCATCTTAATTATTTTACATTTGAAGACTACATTTTAGTGTTTCATCACAGAAACGTTGTTGTTTGGGGCTTTCCAACAATATAGTCCATGTTCCATTTTTAATTTTATGAATGAGGGATTTTTTTTTTTTCAAGTAGGCTCTACTCCCAACATGTGGCTTGAACTCACGACTTTCAGATCAAGAGTCACATGCTCTGCGATTGAGCCAGCCAGATGCCCATGAATGAGGAATTAATTTTTAATAATGTCTCTTTCCCACGTAATTTTGCTAGGACAGGTACTCATGACATTCATGAAATTGCTGAATTTTAAAATTAGACCAGAAACTAAATGTTATCTATTCTAATTATTTCCCTTTAATCCAGAAGATATATGTCATCAAGTCTCCTCTTAGACAATTACCCAAAAGGATACTCACTACTTAAAAGAAAGCGTATTTCACTATTGGAGAGCTTTACTTGTTAGAAATACTCTTTTTTATTAACTCAAGTATTTTTTGCCTGCAAATTCAACCTATTCTTCCTAGTTTTTGTTCTGAAGAAAGTCAAAATCTAATAAAGCATGTGACTTACATTTTAAACATGTGAGCGATTCCAGCAATTAGACTGAAAGGGGAACTATATTATCTCTGAGAATGTTTGAATTCTTTTTTTTTTTAAAGATTTTATTTATTTATTTGACAGAGAGAGAGACAGCGAGAGAGGAACACAAGCAGGGGGAGTGGGAGAGGGAGAAGCAGGCTTCCTGCCGAGCAGGGAGCCCGATGTGGGGCTCGATCCCAGGACCCTGGGATCATGACCTGAGCCGTAGGCAGACGCTTAATGACTGAGCCACCCAGGCGCCCCGAGAATGTTTGAATTCTAAGGTTCTTTGACTGTTTAATCTAGAAGTCTGATAAATTACTTGCCACTAACACACCTCTTCTCACCTGTAACAGACTGCTATAGATTATCTCTTCTCCTGAAGAATATAAGCATAGTCTCAGAGACATTTTCAAAGTAGTAATCAATGAAGACACTAGCAATTTTTTGGAATGGGATGTGAAATGAAACCAATTTATGTCCTCAGTTTAGGAAAATGAAGTGCCTAATTCCATTTATGCTTTCTTTCCTTAGTAATATTTCTTAAACATTCTTGGGTTCCTTCAGTTTGAACAGTTTCCTTAGAAGTCATGTGTTGTTTTGTTTTGTTTTGTTTTTCCTCTCTAACACAGTGCAGCTTGCTTTGTTGGATTACCCAGTGGAGACCATAAAGGGGTACTTGCTAATATTTAAGCACTATTTCACTAAGTACTGGTTTCTTTAAAATTAAAGCCTTGATACAACCATATTTCCCAGAAAATGAATCATCCTTAGTTTCCCTTTCTCCTTCCAAATACAATCCAAGATAGGGAAATACAGTATCTGTTCTTTCACAATTTCTCATAGTCGCTTTAGTAATAGTAAATAATAATAACTATAATTAATATTTATTGAATGCATAATATGTGCTAGACTCTAACATACCTACACTAATATATATTTTAGCAACCCCATGAAAAACGTAGTATTATTGTCCTAAAATGGAAAATGAAAAGAGATACAATAGCTCAGATAGCTACAAAGTGTATAGGAACCAGAATTCAAAAATATCTCCAGAGCCGCAGCTTTTACCCTGAGAATACTACTTTCTACGTAATCATAATCAGTGTTTATACTATTACAACACTAGTCTACTGTGTTATCTGTTCTCATAAAAAATCCCTTCCCGGGGCGCCTGGGTGGTTCAGTCAGTTGAGCATCTGCCTTCAGCTCAAGGTCCTGGGATGGAGCCCTACATAGTCGTTGGGCTCCCTGCTCAGTGGGGAGTCTGCTTCTCCCTCTCACTCAGCCACTCCCCCTGCTTGTGCTCGCTCTCTCTGTCAAATAAATAAACAAAATCTTAAAAAATGTCCCTTCTACTCTCTAAAAGATATTCTGAATTTTATTAATTCATTGAAAGACGATTTTCTTCATCTTTTAAATGATGGTTCAATTTATATGCACTCTTAAAGCATTTCCAGTTCTAAGAAACTATGGTTTGTGTGTTTTATAACATCTTCATATTTGAGCTGAAATTTTAACAAAATCCCAAATAGGTTTCCCTTGTTAATCAAACCTTTTTTTTAAATTAGCCAAATATATTTTAAGTACTATACACTGAAATGTTGGTTATAAACCAATACATTTTAAATACAAATATAGGTGTCTGTGTTTCTCTATGAAGGAAAAAAATCATTGTCCAGTACTCAACCTAAATTTTCATTTTTTTCTGTTTTTTTTTTTTTTTCCATTGTTGTGGACAAGAAAACTAGAGAGAGAGATATTTGGAGAAAATGACTGTATAAAACTGGATACAGAAAGATATTAGAGAAAAAAAAAAGAAAGATATTGGAGGCACAAAGAAAAAATGTACTATATATAGTGTGTGTGTATATATATGTATGTGTATATACAGAAGTAAGTATACTATGTGTGACAAAATATAGCCATATATTTAGCTAAACATACACACACACACACACTCACACTCACACATGCATATCTATTCCCAGTGGCTCAAATCCTGTGATTGCAGAATAGCCAAGATGGTTTAGATGCTAAAAACTGGATGTTGGCAGAGTTCTTCACCTCTATAACTTTGCACAAAATTCTCTCTTCACAGAAAATTCTTGTTCTACCACTTATTTTCCTATTGGACTCATTCATTCAAATACCTTTTTCCTCTATTCTCAAGTTACTCATTTGTGAAATAAAACAGATAAACTGGACTACTAATACAATTGATTTGAATATGCAGTAGCACTTTCATAAAGATTACATAGGAAAATGTATTATTTAACTTTAAAGTGTCTCACAGTAAAAGGGCATAAAATAATACTTAGGACTCTAATGGCTTTATTTTGAGTGTTCCAGTATAGTACTTTGCAGGAACAGTGTGAATTAATGAAGAGACAACCAGGGTTGTTGAAGAACTTTGAGAGAAAAAAAAAAAAAGCTCTCTATAGTTAGAAGGTCCAGATCAAATGTAAAGACATGAGATAATTAAGTGAGTTGAAATTATTCATGAATTTTCTTGTAAAGTCTGTTACCTTTAAAAATTAATCCATCTCACAACATTAATGAGGAATTATCAAACCTAAAGATATTAAAACATTACTGAAAGGACAGAAGGTAAAGACCAACACACAGTCCTCAGATGGAAGCTGTCTAAAAGCTTTAAAAAAAAAAAAATCTTCCCATGATAATTTGTGGCTTTTATTTATTGGTGGCTTCCAAGTTCATCTCTTGACCTTATTTTCTAGACCTGTATTTTTCAACAGTTTTTGAAATCTCCATTATTTTTTAAACTCGAGGAACATGTTGGAAAGAAGAATTCTTCCTTCTAACCATTGTTATGGCCAGCCTTTAAGCTAGTTTTTAACATTGAGCACAAGGAGACTCTGCCAAACTTGAATCATCAGCTCCTATTTCTGGGGTGTTGTTTCTATGGCTTGGCATTTAATATATTATGCCAATGTTCCTTGTCAGAATTAATTTTGGCAAAAGACCATCATTATACTGACTAACTGAATCTCCAGTTACAGAATAATGTAGCACATTCACTTTTCTTACATGTTCCCAATTAAAATATTAGAAGTATAACTATAGAATTATGGAAATTTCCTCAATACAAAGTCTATAAGAGAGAGAAAAACTAAGTTTTAGCTATTTATACATTTCAAAAACATAGAATTACTAAGCATTTAGAATGCAAGAAGCTCTTTTCCCTAAGAAAAAAAGGGTAGGTAATGCTTCACCTTTCTCTTAACTTTCAACACAAAAATATAAATAAAGCAAGGTAGCATAATTCATAACATTATTGCTCATGCTCTAGAATTTTACAATATGTATTAGTAACTAAATTTCAGTAACTAAAAACAAACAACCAATTCATCTGGGAAATTCTTCCAAACCTATTGCCAATTAAAAACAAATAAGTTAAGACTATCTTTAAGAAATAAGGAAAAGTTGACTGGAAGTCTTCATGTCTGAGGAAAACTGCTTGGAAACTAGGGGAAGCGAGGGTACATGAGATCTCTGTGGCTGCTCAGAACCCCCTTCCTGTGTGGCCCGCTCTAGGCCTTTTAAGCTTTGGGTTCCAGAACTGAGGTGCCTGGAGCAAGCTTCTCCCATCCTGGCAGTGTGGGCCTGGATGAAAACACAGTGCATGACCAAGAGCATATCATGGAGCACCTAAAAAGCATCATCAACAAACCAGAGGCGGAGATGTCTCCACAAGAGCTACAGCTCCATTATTTCAAAATGCTTGATTATGATGACAATAATTTGCGTGATGGCCTAGAACTTTCCATAGCCATCACTCACATCCATATGGAGGAAGAGAATGAACAGGCACCACCAATGAGTGAAGCTGAACTGATTAACTTGATGTTTGTTTTGAGAAAGGATGACAAGAACAATGATGAATACATTGACTATGCTAATTTGCAAAATCACGGAAGTAGACATTGTTTGGCCACCTAGTTATATGCAAATGTCACCCATTATAATGTGATTGAACACTTTTGGTAATGCAAAATAACGCATTTCAAACTCCTGCTACAGTATTTTGGTAAAAACCTGTAGCAGTTTGTTAACACTAGTGTGAGAAAGAGAGAAACCAAGAGAAATAGAATAGAAATGGGACATATTGTAGTCCTCAAGTACTGTTAAATCTCTTATTGGACAAGGGCTTGGTTAAAGAATCCTTTCAAGAATGTTGGATAATTGGAGCAGAGTAGTCAGGAACTTGACTATGGAATACCTCTGGTCTCTTGGTTTTCATTCATGCTATCTGAAAAGTAAGACAAACTTTGCCAAGTGGACACACATTTCCATAACAGTGAAGGAATGACATGAATGCCAAATGTTTCCCCTGGTGTGTCCTGCCTCTTTAGATAACTGTGGTCAGTATTCTGCAAAGTTCCCTTTGGCCTGAATGATGACTCGCCCTAGGCAAGTGAGTATTAGGCTATTTCAAAGTGGCAGCATAAGAAGAATGTTGGATACTAAGTTCAGCTAGCCTTAGAGTCTAACATTCTGTATCTTCTGGCACTTTGGAAAGGATATACCACTGACCTAAGTGATTAGCATTATTTTAATTTTTCAATATTTATAAAACTACTGCCTTATACTTTATTTCTTTTATGTCTTCAGCTTAGGAGAGACATTGAACTGAAAAATGTTCGTTCTTTCTTTCTTTCTTTCTTCATTTATTTATCAGAGTGAGAGAAAGAAAGAGAGAGCACGAGCAGGGGGAGGGGCAGAGGGTAAGGAGCTCTGAGTAAGAAGCCCAAAGAGGCACCTGAGCTGAAGACAGATGCTTAACTGACTGAGCCACCAGGCATCCCCCAAAATGTTCTTTATTCTAATCATTAGCAAATGTTAGCTTTCCTAATATTTGTATTTAACCTTTATTTCTCGGGTATGTTTTTGGGGTTTGAAACTATTAGAAATGCAAGGACTTTATCCTTTCTGCTTGGTGCAGCAGGGGTAAAGCTACTAGCTGGTCTTGCGTAAATGAGGAGGAAAAGATCACCAAGCCCAGTGATTAACCTGCTGCAAGCTATATTTAGAAGTAATGGCATTTAAATTACCTCTTCTAGTTTAAATATATGAAAGTTTATTTAGGTCAGGAAAGTTTAGAAAAGGCCTAAAAACTCTTAACATTGTGAATCTCAGTAATGGTTGAAAATTATAATTGTAATTTTAAATTTGGTTTATTGGACATGATAGACATGTGATAGAAAACTTGAAATGATGGTTGAATGGGAAAAAAACTGCATAGAATTTCTGTAAGACATATAGGGACTTATTTTCTTTATTAAAATATTCTTATAAGTAAATGTATGTGTCTGTAAAAATGCTTTCCTGTGTCAAATATTTGTGCAATCAGAGCTGAATTATAAACTATTCTTGTAATATCTAGTTATTTTGAAAGATTTATATGATGAATCCTGGATATATGACCAATAAAACTGAGGAAATAAAAATGAAATAAGAAAAGGCCATTTTCAGTTTCTCTCTTGTTAGTGTAGAAACCAAAGCTATCCATAATTTCTTATTTTTTATATAGGAAATTATTATTCTCAATATAGGAGTTGTAATTCATAATGATATTTATTATTTTTATTTTACATTCTGGAGATACATTTTCTTTACGTGTAGAAGGTATATTGTTAAAATATCAATAAGGTAAACTCTCAGACCATTAGTCAGCTATGAACTATTATCTTAATATAAATTGCAGTTAAATGAAAAATCTCAAATGGAAACTTAACTAAGTCAAGCAAACTTTCTAATAGTAACATGCTATGCTAATATGGGTACTGTACACTGATTCTTATTATCCAAAAGAGTAGTGATATAAAATAATGAAACCAAGAACTTACTCTGCAAGAGGAAATTAAGAGCTTGGGTATCTTTAAACAGGGTGTTCTCTCACAGAAATGTTCTGGGAAGGTGTGAGTCTTTAATTCCTAATTTAAAATGGTAGACATTTGTGTGAATATTGCGTGAGTTATGTATTGTCCAATGTGTTTTAAAAATCTTGCTTTTCATAGGATGATGAAACAAATAATGATAATATTCAATCAGTGTTGGGGCATGTGGGTGGCTCAGTCAGTTAAGTATCTAACTCTTGATTTCAGCTCAGGTCATGATCTCAGGGTCCTGGGATAGACCCCACTTCACTGAGCCCTGCATTGGGCTCTTCGCTGGGGGTGGGGCCTGCTTGGGATTCTCTCTTTCCCTCTCCCTCTGCCCCTCCTCCTCTCATGTTCACCTGTGCATGCGTGTATGCTCTCTTTCTCTCAAAAAAAAGAAAAGAAAAAAGAAATGTAAAGGCCTTTTAAATATACATTCTACAATTTTTTTCACATGCAAGTTTGTGACAACTTCTTCAGGTTTTCAATTTTAGTACCTATACATTTACACACCAAAAAAAAAAAAATGATGAATTTACCAAATGGGGCAGAATGATTTGCAAAATTTCCGTTTCATAAAATGATAAATCCTAGTGACAAATTACACGTATTTTATGTCATTTTAATTATATTTTATACAAAACCTCTCAACAACAAATCTGTCATTAAAAGTGAAGGATACTAATACCTTATAAAGAATGCAAACACAATTTTTCCATTTATTTATTTTTTTAAAAGATTTTATTTATTTATTAGAGAGGAAGAGAAAGAGCATGAGCAGGGAACTGGGAGAAGGAGAAGCAGGCTCCCAGCTGAGCAGGGAGCCCCACATGGGGCTCCATCCCAGGACTCTGGGATCACCACCTGAGTGGAAGGTAGACACTTTACTGACTGAGCCACCCAGGCACCCCACAATTTTACCATTTCTACATTACTTATTTGACATGAATGAAATGAAACAATCTCATTGGCTTTGAAAGTTAGAAGAAATTTAGAGATTATCTATATCAAAGGTCATTAATTGCTCTATACAGAAAAGTCCATGGTGGGCTTTTAGACTGCAGGTACTCAAACCCCTTCTAGCCATTCATGTCTTCTCCCCCACTAAAATGTACATATGATACTAAAGTCTTATCATTTCAAAAAATAATTCAAGTGAATATATGTATGTGTGTTAATAATATATATATGCAATATATATGCTAATAAATGCTAATAAAAAAGGCTCTAAAAATCTAATTCTGTATTTTAAAGACATGGAACAGTTGAGCAGAAGTGATGTTTTTATGTAAAGGCAAGATAAGGGCCTTCTCTTATTTCTCAAAGCAAGCACAGGACAATAATACATTTATTATACCTGTAGGTGATGATAACTATAATCTTTGGAAGAGTATAACCCAGGATTTTGAAAGGAAGGAGACCCCAGAAGCCAGCTGGGGTATAGTGGTGCACAATAGATCAGACCAACTAATTTACAAACTCCTAAACTGGACAATAATAGTGTGATTTCAGTCATTGTTGTTGTTTATTTATTCAATGTAGCATGCTTCCCATAAATGAAAAATTTTAATTTAAATATAATTGCTGTATTAGGTTTGTATGTAAATGTAAAAATAATCATATAAGATTTCCCATTAAAAATCACATTTTTATACTTTTAAAATATTCTAAAAATTGTGTGAAAACAAAATATATGGCCTAAGTGCCTAATACCAAGAAGCTAGCATCCTAGCTGTGAAATAAAATCTTTTGATATTTACTTACAGAAAATAAATACGCTAAATCATCAGAGTCTATTATAGACTTTCAGAAGGCAGGCAAGTAGTATTTAGGAAAGAATTCTTATAGTAAGCAGAGGAGGAATACAGTAAAGAAAATAATCACAACCCAGAAAAAAAAAAAAGGTGATTTTTCTTTTTTTGCAATTGTGAATGATCAAATTTATAATCCTCTTTATAATTGTGATTTGGGTTTTTATTAAAATCAATATATTTTCAGTTGTTGGCTAATGCAGGATCCAAATTACATCATAGAATTTGAACTTGAGAATTAAGTTAGAGATCACCTACCTTGAGCAATTAACTTAAACAAATAAAAATTGAATTAAACAATTAAAAAGAATTGTTTATTCTGGAATTAACTGAAGATCTTAAAAATTGAAAATAACCAGTTTCTATCTCCAGAGATTCTGATTGTATAGGTCTGTGATGAGTTCCAAAGAATCTCAAAAGATTCTTGTTTTGAACAAGCTACTCATGGGATTGTGACATGCGCTATGGATTCAATGGATTGTTAAATAAATCCTACAAAATATGGTTAAAGATTTGATGGAAAATTCTAAACCATTGCAGTAGGGCTCTAGGTTCAAAACACAGCTATGGATTCCTAAGATTTTTGACTTCCTCAATTAGATTTTAGGTGTAAGACTTTGCTCCACTTATTGTTTATGTGCAATTTCTCTTTTATAAAGTGACAGAATTTTCAACATAAACTATATCTTGTGAGTGCTTTATGGGTTTTTTTTTTCCTAATGCTACTGTATTAATGACATAATACACTGTATAGATACAAGCCAAGACTGTTGCATGTTAATAATCTAAATCAAGAGTAACTATCTTGGCAGTACTACTATTCATATGACACTTCTCATTTAGGATAAATTAAGTTTTTGTGGAGTTCTAAAGTGAATGATTTGTTGTCCTCATAAATGTATACACTTCAATTTGACTTCTAATTCTTACTAAGTTTAATACAGTTGTCTACGTGGTAAAATATTTAGGTAGTTATTTTTTCTTAAGATTTTACTTATTTATTTGAGAGAAAGATAACACAAATGGGGCGTGGTGGGGAGGGGCAGAGGGAGAGGGAGAAGCAGGCTCCCTGCTGGGAGCCTGCCACAGGGCTCTTTCCCAGGGGCTGGATTCCAGGACCTGGAGATCATGATTTGAGCTGAAAGCAGACGCTTAACTGACTGAGCCACCCAGGAGCACCTATTTAGGTAGCCATTAAAAAGAATCATCTGGAGGTTAGCCTGATGGCGGGTATTGAGGAGGGCACATTCTGCATGGAGCACTGGGTGTTGTGCACAAACAATGAATCATGGAATACTTCATCTAAAACTAATGTTGTAATGTATGGGGATTAACCTAAGAATAAAAAAAAAAAAAAGAAAATTAAAAAAAAAAAGAATCATCTGGAATTGAAATATCTCTTTAAGTTAAATATGAATATATTTTACAAATTTAAAAATTTCAAAAGGAAATTTAGGGAAAAAATAGTGATGCTTACCCAGTTAAATTTAGAGACAGTTGTGAATAATTCTTAAAAATTCTTAATCAAAGTACATAATTTTTACCCTAAGGTGTTTTTCAGTGCCTTCGCTATGTACACCAGTAATTCCTCAGCCAGTGAGTTGTTGCAGACTCACCAGCATATATTAGTTGAGTTTAAGTAGTCAAAAAATCTGCTTGAGAATTTTGCTTCGTGCCATAATCAAACCAGTTGCCCTGAAGGTCTGTGCTGCAGCTAATAAATTAATTTTAGATAAAATATGATGATTAATGCATTTGTGGTCTCTACATAATCAATATTTTATGATGAGAGAGAGAAAAAGAGAAATTGGAACTCAAATTTGTAAGTGAATGCTAAAGCTGGACGGTGACCATATCAGCACTGAGGTCCTGAAACTCAGACTTGAAGCTAAAAGAGGTGAACATTAGATCATTGTAAGCCAGGCTGCATGAAGAAGATTATAGTGGTTTTTAATGGGCAGTTAAACCATTTTCCTCAAAGCAGAAAAAGTAAATCTCTTTGGAAGAAAACATACTTAATCTTCACTCCAGTGTTCCCTAGGAGTGAGATCATTCACAGATGAGTGAAAAACAAAGATCACATAGAGAAAAAGGCCTAATGGCTGAGCATTTGCTGATACAACTAACAAGAGGGCATTTCCAATGGCCACTTATTGTTGGCAGAGATCCTGATCCATCCTCAGTGGTGTTGGGCTTTCCTGATGATGTCAGAGAGATACACATTCCATTCTGTGGCACAATGAGCCTACCTGAGCTGAGGAATGAGGGATCTGGGTCACTTTGTTCTGTTACATAGGGAAACATAAGATAAATTGCCATTGCCCCTCAAATCCTGGGGTTCCAAACAAGTTTGTCTTCTTAAAATCTTTGAGAGTTCTCCTTTGGTTGCTTCTTGTATTATTTCCAGGGTTTATAGTTGTGTTTAGAAGGGAGGGGCAGGAAGAAAGAGGACTATGACATTTTGACTGAAAGTTAAACTGCCATTTTTGAAAATGTGCCTAATAACTAGTCTATTCTTGAAAATTTCCAGACAAGGAAGAAGGCTGGGAGAACATTCTGGAAGTTAGAGAGAGTATCTTAATTTGTAATCACTTCCAGGATACTCTTTGCCCAATCATAAATTTCCCATTCACCAAACGTGATTATTTTTTTTCCTCTCTCTGGAAAAAAAAAAGGTGAGGATAACAAATTTGTACTGTTAATTATTTTTTTCACTATAAAATCACATTAAGATTTTTCTTCATCTTTGTCAAAAGTTTAATTTCATATTATTTCTACAAATAGTGTATCCTGGGCTGACGAGTTTCTGTGAGACAACTTTGGCCAAAAATTGTGTCCATTTACTTTCATATAGTCCTATGAAAAGTCTGCCTTAACCCAGTGAATCTGCCTCAAATGAAATAAAGAAACTATGAATTGATCTCATCATTGCATCATTTCAGCTATAAAAAGACCTGAATACCTTCCTACTTTGAGGTATATATTATTGTTTGCAATCCTACAAATCATAGACATTCCAGAACTGCTTAGGAATACAAATAAAAAAAAAAAATTCCACAACCAGAAGGCAGAACAGAGTGTGACAATACCTGAATTTTACATAAGATTGTTTTGAGTTGAAAATAAAAGGATTTGAAAATGATATACATCTAACAATGCAGTATTCCCGGCTCTCATATTCTACTCTTACACCTGCCTTCAAGATACCATCACCAGAGATAACCCTCATTGGTAACTAGTACTCAATATTCTCTTGCTTTGTTTTGTTTTTTATAACTTTTTGAAATGGGTATAATGGTGTTTCTAAATTTTTGGAACTTATTAAAACTTAATAGTATATTGCTAAGATTCAGTGCATATGGCTGATGTCACTATGAATTATTCATTCTGGTTGCTATATAGTCATTTGCCCACTGTTCTACCTTATCATCAAGATTCACAGTATTATTTTTGTGTGATGAATTTTAAGGTACTAGTTATATTATTAGAAATGACTATAAGAGCAGTCCATGGAAGAGTGAGTTTTGAACCAAGGACCAAGTTTGTGCACATAAGGTCAACTTTATAAGATAAAGGAAAAGGTACTTTCAGATTTCAATTTCCAGAAAAATGACAGAAACATCTTTGACCACAAGTTGCCTAAAATGTTGAATTTGGGCTTACTAAAGTGGATTTACAGGAAAGAAAGGAAATCCATAGGTGCCACTAATGCAGAAGAAACTGAAAGGCAATGCAAAAAGATGCAAACTCATTTTGCAAATCAAAAATTCTTTGGACTAAATAAAGACAACAATCCTATGTTTGTTCTGGTATGAAGTTCAAATTAACCCTATTTTCATACTGTGAGAATCTTGAAGAAAAGAGTGATATAAAATTTGATCCAAAACCCATGACATCTATAGAGTGCAAAGCAGAAATAAAGGTAAATTTGTTCTGGAGGGATCATTTTATAAGCCAGTCAATGGGCTTTTCATTTATGGAAAAAAATCCCTTCAAAACAGAAGCACACAATGAAAAATTTCAAAACACAAACAGAAATAATTTTCTAGGAAATGATAGAATTATTTGAAAGGGACAATATGTAAGTATGCTTAAATTGGCTAAAGTAGGGGTACCTGTGTGGCTCAGATGGTTAAGCGTCTGCCTTCAGCTCAGGTCATGACCCCAGGGTCCTGGGATCGAGCCCCGCATCGGGCTCCTTGCTTGGTGGGGCGCCTGCTTCTCCCTCTCCCTCTACTGTTCCCCGTGCTTGTGCTCTCTCGCTCTGTCAAAAAATAAATACAATCTTTTAAAAAAAATTGGCTAAGGTAAAATTTTTAAATATTATATTCTACAAGCAAAACATAAGGCTCTATTAAAGATATAGGACTTGATAAATGACATTTTTTCTGTTTCATTTGGAAATAATAGTAAATATCATGTAAAAATATAATTTTATATAAGGATAAAGTTTATGCTAATTGTAGTTTATAATCTCATCATTGGCTAGTAATTATGGCCTATTTTCTCTATATATTGGGCAGCTCCTTAGAACTTAAGACAGATTTGTTACCATCCTACAACTTTACTTGAAAGGAAACATAAACACTCACCCACAATACCACATAATACAGGAAACCAATGAAAGTAATGGTCTCTCTCCCACCCCCTTCTCTCTCATACTGGTTTATTTTGCAAAATAACAAGACAATGTAGGAGTCTGTCTAAGGTTTACTAAGACAGTGAGAAATAGTACCTGAATTATTAGTTAAATCTTCCCTTTTAATTCAATCATAATTTTTTTGGAAATTAGGATAAAAGACTGGATTATATCCCCTTAAATGGCATAGTGGGATTCAAAAGCCTTGCCTTCATTGTGTTTTTCTTCTTAGTTTATGGGATCAATTTTCCATATGGTATTTGTAGTTCTTACAGGAAAGTTTGTATTTTGGCTTTCTCTCTTATAAAACACATGTTCTTGAGTTCTTGGAATCTGATTGAGCATCCTCTGTCTCAGAGGATGCCCAGAAGGCCGTTTTTGTGTTATCTCTGGGGTTTATACACACACAGCCTCCAGCCAGAGATTGGGCTTTAATTATTTTAACTTAAGAGGGCTTTCCAGTTGTGGGTGGGCACAGACATAATTTTCCCTTTGTCTTTCTTTTTTCCACACAGATTTTTTTGAGCCAAAAAAACAGAAAAAGTAAGAGTAATACTTCCCACCCATGCTTTCATCATGTTGTTAAGATTTGCTGCACCGCAAAAAGAAAAGTAAAGTAGTTTGTATTAAACAACAATAGCATTGAAAATAGAAGCAAATTCATATTCAGGTTCAAAGAAATAACAAAAATAAAAACCAAAACCCCTCAGGCTTTATTTTCTAGTCTTAGCCAAAGAAGAAAAAGAGAAAACTCAGAAAGAAAAGCTCTTGTGTGGGTATATGTATCCAACGTTGCTGTCATGCTAATGTTCAGAATCTCATGAGAAATCTTGGTTTCCATAGTGAGTGCAATTGTATGTCTGACACACTGCACTAATATAAGATGGTATGAATGTTGACAGACTATATAGAAAGCAAAAAGGCACTGAAGCCAACATAAGAGTATCTGCTAAATCATAATCTGGAATTTCCTTTGTTATGGTCTGGCAAATTTCCCATTATCAAACTAGAGTAAAAATAGTAGTACTACTGGGGATTATCCAGTATTAACTTGTCCAGTTTTTTTCCTTGCCCCTTAAGCTTAAGTACTGTTTGTCTCTTTATTTTAAGTATATGACCCTGTCTCCATTAATGAATAATCAAGGGCATTGAAGATTAAAACCTTTAATTTCTTTCCTTTCAATTAAAACTTTATATGCCTATTTGTCCATTTTTAATAAAAATATACCACATATCTATCATAATTCACCCTTTACAAAGTACAATTTCTCATGTATGCTTCCGAGTAAGCTCTGAAAGTTATATGGAAAGAAAGTATTCTGCCTGTTTGATGGATAAGGAAACAAAGGAGCAGAGTAGTAAATGGCTTGGCTAAGTAACCAGTCTTAGTGATCAAACCACAGGATTCTGCCTACCAGCCTATACAATCTGGAGTCAGAATTTTGAGTCAAAATCCTGTCCCTGTCACAGCTTCCTGGGCAAGGAACCCCTGAGTTCCTTAATTGTAAAGTTGGAATAAAAACTTTTTGTATTTTAGATTTTTGTGGGAGTTAAAAGATTTATTATATGCAAAGCATTTAGGACAGCACCTGTTTGGTACATCCTTAATAAATGTTAACTATTGTTATTATTTCTTGAGAAATAATGATTTTTTTTCACTTGTGTGAAACCTTAGTCCCTTACTTGTAACTTGTATTCCTTTCCCCATCCTAGTCTACACATATCCTCCCCCATTTAAATAGTCAATTTAGTAATGCTCTGCCTTGGATCTTTTTCTGTCTACCAACATGATCAGGACTCTGTCATATATAAGAAAACAATCATTGTTAATCCTTCAAGTATCATCTTTTTCTCTCTCACTCTTACCTTATTTTTTTTTTCCAAAAAGCTACATTTGACTTTCCAGCTGGAAATGACCTTTTAGTTCCATCACTCTTATTTCACAGGTTATGCACAGGGAGCCCCGAGAATTGAGTGCTTTGTGCAAGGAGAAACAAGGCACCAACCAAGAGGAGCAGACCAAAGCCCTGAAACCTGGTCAGGCCCTGTGAAGAAACCAGTGTTTTTTCACACTCACATACTTTTCCTGCCCCCATTTGTGCACCCTAAATTACTCACCAAGCTCCTACCTTTGCAATTTTTGCTCCATATCTCTAAAAATGAAGACTTTGACTCATTCTTTTCAGCATGTAAAACTCTCGATTTTCTTTTATATGTTTGCTTTCCAATATAATGCACAATATTGAGTTTCCTGTTTTAATTCTCCTTTTAAAATGCATTATTTTATGACTTCAGGTCTCACATTTGGGTCTTTAATCCAGTTTGAGTTTATTTTTGTGTATGGTGTAAGAAAGTGGTCTAGTGTCATTCTTTTCTGTGTGACTGTCCAGTTTTCCCAACACCATTTGTTGAGGAGATGGTCTTTTTCCTAATGCATATGCTTGCCTTCTTTATCAAAGATTAGTTGACCATATAATCATGGGTTTATTTGTGGGTTTTCTATTCTGTTCCATTAATCTATGTGTCTATTTTTGTGCCAGTACCATACTGTTTTGATGACTACAGCTTTGTAATATAACCTGAAGTCTGGAATTGGTTACCTCCAGTTTTGTCTTTCTTTTCAATATTACTTTGACTATCCAGGATCTCTTATGATTCCATACAGATTTTAGGATTGTTTGTTCTGGTTCTGTGAAAAATACTGGTTGTATTTTAATAGATATTGCATTAAATCTGTAGATTGCTTTGGGTAGTATAGACATTTTAACAATTTTTTCTTCCAACCCATGAGCATGGAATGGCTTTCCATTTCTTTGTATCATCTTCAATTTCTTTCATCAATGTTTTATAGTTTTCAGAGAACAGGTCTTGATTCACCTCCTTGGTTAAGTTTATTGCTAGGTATTTTATTATTTTTGGTGCAATTATAAATGCGATTGTTTTCTTAATTTCTCTTTCTGCTACTTCATCATTACTATATTGAAGTGCCACAGATTTCTGTATGTTGATTTTGTATCCTGCAACTTTACTGAATTCATAATTAGTTCTAATAGTTTTTTGGTAGAGTCTTTTGCAGAGCAGCACTTTTTTTTTTTTAATTTTAATGAAGTCCACCTTATTTACATTGCTTTTATGGATCACGTCTAGCATCATCATCATACCCAGAGTCATCTAAGTTTTCTCCTCTGTTATCTACTTGGAGTTTTATTTTTTATTTTTTATTTTTTTTTAAAGATTTTATTTATTTATTTGAGGAAGAGAGAATGAGAGAGAGCACATGAGAGGGGGGAGGGTCAGAGGGAGAAGCAGACTTCCTGCCAAGCAGGGAGCCCGATGCGGGACTCAATCCAGGGACTCCAGGATCATGACCTGAGCCGAAGGCAGTCTCTTAACCAACTGAGCCACCCAGGCGCCCCTCTACTTGGAGTTTTATAATTTAGGGTTTTACATTTAGATCTATGATCTATTTTGAGTTAATTTTCATGAAAGGTGTAAAACCTGTATCTAGATTTTTTTTTCCATTAGATATCTGGTTATTCTAGCACCATATTTTGAAAGAACTGTCTTTGTTCCATTTTATTGCCTCTGCTCTCTTATTAAAGACCAGCTCACTGTACTTACCTAGGTTTATTTCTGAGCTCTCTATTCTGTTCCATTGATCTGTTTGTCTATTTTTTTCACCAATACATACTGTTTTGTTTACTATAGCTTTACAGTAGTCTTAAAGCTAGGTTGTCAGTCCTCCAACTTCATTCTCCTCCTTCAATGTTGTGTTGGTTAGTCTGTGTCTTTTGACTCTCCATATAAATTTTAAACTCACTTTGTTATATCCATAAAATAACTTGTTGGGATTTTGATTGGGATTGCACTGAATCCAGAGATCAAGTTTGGAAGAACTGGCATCTGGACAATACTGAGTCTTCCAAACAAAGCATTTTGTTTGTAGGTTTTAGTTCAAATAATTTCAGCAGCAAAATCCTTAAAACCAATCTCTCATATAATCATCCAGAATACTGTAATAGATATATATTTTTTAAGTTATTAGGAGTAAAAGTATATGTCTAAGAGATTAGATTTTTCACAAATATCTGTATAATTTAAGGCACATTGTTGTACTTAAATTTATCTTTTTAAATTTTAATCACAATTATCTATTATTTGTGTACATCATTTCTTAATATATGTTCTAAAGAATATAATTTTTCCAAGGTATACCATAAAAATTGGGTTCATGGACAATGAGTTTGGAAATTATATAAACTATTACTCCCAACGCCTCAGAGATTAATAACGCATAGTAGCCTATGAAATACCCTGAGAATTTGAGCAGAGTATTAAAAAAACTGTTGATATCGGTGATTCTATACTTTATGTATATCTGTCTGTTGATCTATCTATACTACATTTTGATTTGATATTGATCTTACTAAAGTGACTGATTGATATTGATATTATCAATATTATTGAATTCTGGCCAAATTTTCCAAATAACTTTCACCAAAAAGTATGTTTATCATAGTAACTAAGTAAATGTGCGTACTCTTTTGTGAATTACAGAGAATTTCAGTTTCTGAATGGGACTATTCAATGAAAGTTGAATAAAACTCTAATAGTTGTAGTAATAGCAAAAACAGTCATAAACACTAAAATTTACTTTGTATTTACCATGTCCCTGGCATTCTGCTGGACCTGCATTTTCATGTAATCATATCTAAAACCTTTGAAGTGAGTACTACTGTCAGTGCATGTTACTTGTGAGGGCATTGAGGCCCACAGACTTAATTAATTCTTTAAAGCTATACAGTTCATAAGAGCAAAACAGTGATTTCTAACTGTTTTATCTAAATCCAGAATCCATACTTCCAACTGCTATTTCAAACTTCTTTCCCTCAAAATAGAAATTAACCAAGAAAACATATGTGATTATTATGGGTTGAATTGTGAACCCCCCCAAAAGACGTGCTCAAGTTCAATTCCTTTATACCTGTGAATCTGATATATATATTTTTTTGAAATAGTTTTTCAGATGTAATCAAGTTAAGAGGAAGTCATGTTGGAGTAGAGTAGGCCCTTAATTTAATATGGTATCCTTATAAGAAAGGAAGAGAATATAGGAAGAACACCATATGACAATGAAAGCAGAGATTGTAGTGCTGCATCTACAAGCTAAGGAAGGCCAAGAATTGCTGGCAACAGCAGAAGCTAAGAGAAAAGCAAAGAACAGATTATCCACCAGAGCATTCAGAGAAAACATAGCTCTGGTGACACCTTGATTTTGAACTTTGAGATTCCAGATTATGAAAGAATGTACTTCTGTTGCTTTAAGCCATCCAGTTTGTGGTATTTTGCTATGGCAGTCCTAGGAAACTTAAAACTCTGAACAGTTACATTGAGTGTTTAAAACTAATAGGATAGCCGTATTTCTCATATTTGCAGAAATGTTTACAGATTATTAGAAAATGGTTGATATAGAATATATCTCATCCCCTCAACTTGCAATATAATTCAAAATAATTAAAACTACATTTTCAAATTAATGCATCTAAAATAATAATAATAATAAATGAATTTCATTCAGGAAACAAGTATACATGTTTTCATTTAAAAATGTGTTCTATATATGCCTATTTGTTATTGATTTTGATCAAATTGAAATTAAATTTAAAATTTTGCATTTATGATTAACAACGTATTATAGGGAATAAATTATTTTATCCCACCCCACCCCCAAATTGCCAAGAGAATTACAGAAGGATTTTAAGTTGTCAAGACAGGAAACATCATTTTATGTTCATTTTTATGTCTTTTATGATTCTTATTTAAAGTAATCATCAAATCTCCCTCCTGCTTAGAAAATTGCATTTTCCCAGAAATGCACTGGTTTCTTGTAATCATATATAACAATCTTGTATAACACTGAGTCATTACCCCCAGGACAATCATATTCCAGTAAAAATAAAAGTTGAGGACAAATTAGAGACAACCTTCATCTCAAGAAGTTTTTTTTGTTTTTTTTTAAGATTTTATTTATTTATTTGACAGAGAGAGACACAGCGAGAGAGGGAACACAAGCAGGGGGAGTGGGAGAGGGAGAATCAGGCTTCCCGCAGAGCAGGGAGTCCTATGCGGGGCTCGATCCCAGGACCCTGAGATCACGACCTGAGCCGAAGGCAAATGCTTAATGACTGAGCCACCCAGGCGCCTCTCATCTCAAGAAGTTGATCCCATTAATCACTTAATATTGTAATAAAAATGCCAATATACATAATTTTAACATTGCACAGATATTTCACCTCATT
The DNA here is from genome assembly GCF_029215605.1 of Mirounga angustirostris. Taxonomy (NCBI): domain Eukaryota; kingdom Metazoa; phylum Chordata; class Mammalia; order Carnivora; family Phocidae; genus Mirounga; species Mirounga angustirostris. The sequence continues at coordinate 80,923,897 of NW_026991720.1, read as the reverse complement.
TTTTGTGATTTTCAAAGCACATTATTATCTTTTATTATTGTTGATGTTGAAATAATGTTTGCTAAAATAAGTAATTATTAAATTTTATCAAGAAACTTCCTGAATTTCTTTTTATTTTATCATTCAGTGATACTGGAAAAATTATCAAACAATTAGAAAAGCACATAGTTGTAAAGAACATTAGCTGATAAATTTTTATATGGATGATTTTTCCAAAAAAAGTTCCTCATATAAATATTTACATACTGTTAGAATCTAAGTAAAACCATAAGAGCATACAAGAAGAGCATCTTGATATTCTAAAAAAGATTGTTGGTAACTCTTAAAGCCATGGAAAGAAATTTGCAAGAATTCCAACTATTTGGGAAAATCCAGCTGTCATCTAGAAAAATTCTACATCAGGTACAATAGGCTAGGCTATTTAGTAGTAACAATTAAAACATGAAATCTGATTAACAACATGAAACGAAATTAATTCTTGCCTATATCATAATCAGACATGTTCGGTGGATCTTCTTGAGACTCAGGTAGTGACTTCCATTTTTTAATGTTTCCATTTTTGAAAGATGGTCCTTGAAAATCACCTTGCAAAGGGAAAATGGATGATTGCACTGAAGTTTTTATAGCCAGAGTTGGGAAAAACCTTCAGCAAACATACAGTCATATGGCCCCAGTCTCACTGAAAAGTAGCCTGAGAGTGTAGTCTTCCTGTGTACCCAGAAAATAAATCTGGGGAACACATAGCAGTGTATCTGCCATGACCTCAAACTTCAAAGCTACATATTTAGGGAACCATAGACAATCACATTGCTTTTCAACTTCAATAAGGCAAATATATTTTGTGTAAAATGAGAGAAAGAAAGATACGAGTTCCTCTTAGGTTTTCTCCAGCCCCCAGATTCTTATACTCAGTGGCAGTAAGTACTTAGACACTAATATATTTCTTCCTACTCATAGTTCTTATCAAATTTATAGTTGTATAACTTAACTGGATTATGGGATGCCCAGATATTTGGTTAAACATTACTTCTGGTTGTGTGTGAGAAGGAATTTTTGGATGACATTAGCATTTGACTAGGTAGACTGAATAAAGCAAACTGCCCTCCTCAATGTAGGTGGGCATCATCCAATGCATTGAGGTCCTAAGTAGAATAGAAAGTGGGGAAAGCAAGAATTTACTCTGCCTGACTGATGAGCTGAGACATTGATTTTCTCCTTCCCTCAGACTTGGACTTACACCCTTGGTGCTCCTAGTTATCAACCTTTCAGACTCACACTGGAACTCACCACCAGCTTTCCTGGGTATCCAGCTTGCAGACAGTGGGTCATGAGATTTCCCAGCCTCCATAATCATGTAAGTCAATTTTCTATATTAAATCTCTTAGATAGATGGATGGATAGATATAGATAGATATTTCTCTGGAGAACTCTCATGAATACAATGTTTTTGTTTTGTTTTGTTTTGTTTTTATTTGTTTGTTTCCTTCAGCTTGCATTATTTCTTCCCCAAAATGTAATCTCACACATTTTATAAATAAAATCTGCAATAGGTTAGTTCTTTATGCTATATTTTAAAATTCTTTAAGCTGTGCCATATCTAGTATATGAAAGTAATTGGGTTACAGTTTCAATTTCATAATAATATAAACAATTCAAAAACATTATTCTTTTTTAAAAATATGGAAGCGTACTGACTTTTATGCTGTAGCTTTATTTATTCCACAATCTGTAAAAAATAAGAACATTTTGAAGTGCTTATCAGTTACATTTCAGAGGTTTCTGGTCTTTGTTTTGGTGAGTAAATGAAAAAATCCAATCTTAATCAAGTATGTTCACTCAAGAGAACAATAATTACCATCATTTTCTTCTCCAGCTGTGGAAATGGTTCTGGTTTATTTATTTACCAATCACTTGTATGGTACTTACTATAACCAAGTCAGTGCTTTACAAATATTCATTTTATAAAACCTATGTCTACCTTCTGGGGTAGACACTATTATTAATGTCATTCTATAATGAGAATACAAGGCAGGAGAGGTTAAATAGCTTGCCAGGTAACAAAAACAGTTAGTGGTAAAGCTGATAGATGGATGGAAGATAGATAGATAGATAGATAGATAGATAGATAGATAGATAGATAGATAGATAGATAGATAGACAGATGATAGATAGAGGCACAGAGAAAGATCCAGTATCCATTTCTTTGGCACAAAAAGAGAAAAGTAGCCACAGGGAGACAGTCAACTCTTGATAATGCCTTGTCATTTCAGATGGTTATTTCTTTGCTTTCTAATCCCTGTTAGAAAGCCAAGCTCGTAAAATTAAGTTAACAAAATAGGCAGTTTATTTTTGAACCTGGATAGTATTAGTGTGGCGATTACTGTGCTCATGGATACTAGTTCCTTTAGAATAGGAATGAGTTCTAAGAGTTTGGCTACTCTTATAGCCATATTTAAGGAAGGACAAACATTGTTTTTGAGTTATTGACTCTATTAATAATGTAGAGGCTATGAAAATGGCTTATATTTTTACATATTCTAGAAATGAAGTAAGCATCTGGTCATGGGAGAGCCACTGTACTCTGGTTTGGAAACAAAGGGAATGTGTTTGGTAATAATTTCTTCAAAAGAATCACTGAAGAGACAGTGATGATTCAGAAACTATCCTCTGAGGAAATTTATCATGCTCTTTGCAGGAGACAAACAGCCTTCAATTTTGTATGCAAATTCTTGTCAGCAAGTACACAATGGTGTAATAGACAATGTATGATCATGCTAGGAAATTGGTTTTATCATTCTTATTCTTATTATTTATTTTACATTAGTAAAGAAATTCCTGGTTTGTTTTCTTCAAATCTAGGCAAGAACACTATTAGTGAATATTGACTCATTTACCTTGAATGTTCCAGGTGCAAAACTTGTGTTTCTAACTAGATATACGCATATTTCTTTTTAGTCATTTGTTTAGTTATGGCACAGACCTATTTCTGTGTTCACCTATCACTATCACATCTAGTGATGTGATAAAAGGCACATCACTAACAGCTGACAGAAGCCACTCAGGCCATATCTACATAAAAGGACAAGTTTATCACTCTTTTTAAAAATGTGTTTCAGATATCATGATACAACTTGTAAATTATCATTTGATAAGAAAACCTATTGAAACTTCTTTGGTATATCTGGTCTCAGCACCATTTTTCAATTTTCCAATGAATTTGTTTGTCTAGCTTTTTAGGTACTACATGAGGCTTCTTGTCATATAAAAATGCAACTTAATTGGATGCTTATAAGAACTTTACAACCAACACATTACTAAATGACTTCCAGCTTCTTTCATTACAATAAAATAGTGTCCTTCTAAACATCAGGACCACATTTAATTTTGTATGTTTGGGATAAATACCTAGTAGTGCAATTGCTGGGTCATAGGGTAGCTCTATTTTTAGTTTCTTGAGGAACGTCCATACTGTTTTCCAGAGTGGCTGTACCAGCTTGCATTCCCACCAACAGTGTAAGAGGGCCCCTTTCTCCACATCCTCACCAACATTTGTTTTTTCCTGACTTGTTAATTTTAGCCATTCTGGCTGGTGTGAGGTAGTATCTCATTGTGGTTTTGACTTGTATTTCCCTGATACCAAGTGATGTTGAACATTTTTTCATGTGGCTATTGGCCATTTGTAGGTCTTCTTTGGAGAAATGTCTTTTTTTCCTTAAGATTTTATTTATTTCAGACAGAGAGAGAGAGATAGAGTGAGCATGAGCAGGGGCAGGGGAGGGGTAGAGGGAGAAGCAGACTCCTCGCTGAGCATGGAGACTGACATGGGGCTCTATCCAAGGATCCTGGGATCATGACCTGAGCCAAAGGCAGATGCTTAACGGAGCCACTGAGGCGCCCCTGGAGGAATGTCTGTTCATATCTTCTGCCCATTTCTTGATTGGATTATTTGTTTTTTGGGTGTTTGATATGTTCTTTATAGATCTTGGATACTAGCTCTTTATCTGATATGTCATTTGCAACTATCTCCTCCCATTCTGTCAGTTGTCTTTTGGTTTTATTGATTGTTCCCTTTGCTGTGCAAAAGCTTTTTATCTTGATGAAATCCCAATAGTTCATTTTTGCTTTTGTTTCCCTTGCCTTTGGAGATGTGTCTAGCAAGAAGTTGCTGCAGCCAAGGTCGAAGAGGTTACTACTGCCTGTGTTCTCTTCCAGGATTTTGATGGATTCCTGTCTCACATTTAGGTCTTCATCCATTTTGAGTTCGTATATGCTTTTTATGATATTGAGGTATATTCTCTCTATCCCTACACTGTGGAAAGTTTTAATTAAGAAAGGATGCTGGGGCGCCTGGGCGGCTCAGTTGGTTAAGCGACTGCCTTCAGCTCAGGTCATGATCCTGGAGTTCCGGGATCGAGTCCCACATCGGGTTCCCTGCTTAGCAGGGAGTCTGCTTCTCCCTCTGACACTCCCCCCTCCTGTGCTCTCTATTTCTCTCTCTCTCTCATTCTCTCTCTCAAATAAATAAATAAATAAATAAATAAATAAATAAATAAATAAATAAAAGAAAGGATACTGTATTTTGTCAAATGCTTTTTCTGCATCATTTGAGAGAATCATATGGTTCCTGTCCTTTCTTTTGTTCTGTGAAGGCCCCCTTCTTATAAGAGATTCCAACTCTGTGCCTTTCTTGCTCCCCATTTTTTTTTTTTCCTGTTTCCAAGTAGCTGTGAAAATGCAAGGCTCTTCTTTACAGAAAAAAAAAAAAAGATGCTCCTAGCACAACTGGTTGTTTTAAGGGGTCTCTTTATTTTTGGGCCCTGGAAATTTCCCTTAATTTCTTTAGATATCAATTTTCTACTTTAAAGACTTATTTGTTATATTTTGTCATACATTTCAAGGTGTTTTGTGTCAGGAGATTCTTTAGGATATTCACTTTACCTTATAAGGTGAAAATGAAAATAAATTGTAAATTTTGTAATTGTAATTTTGCTGACTTGGGAACTCCTCAGCTGAGCAGCAACAGGAGGTAGCATTAATTTGGGTTTTTTTGTGGCTCAATTTTTGTTTTCTATAATTTATATTCCACACAAATTTTTAGGTCTCATAATCCCAGAAGGAGCCTCTCTGATACTGGTACCTTAGTGAGTGATATGCAGCCTGGATAAGAATAACTGCACCATACTGTAAGCGTTTGGAGAACAGAAAAATGGTATGAGCACAGGCCCTGCCATACAGTTTCACTTAAAACTTACATTTTATTTAAAAAATAAGACTTCATGTATTAGGAATACAATGGACCTTGAATAGATGCAGAAGACAGTAAAGGACCCATTAAAATGAGAGAAAATCAAAAGCCTGAAAACACATGTTGTGTGCCTGGATATCAGTCAATGAGTAATGAGTAAATATCATTAGATAATGACAAGCAGCCAAGAGAGAAGATTTTCTAATTTTCTTGGGAGTCAAGGTGGTTAGTAATCATATTTTTATCAAACAGATAATATTTCCCTGTAGGATGAAAATGGGATGTGTTCTTACCTTCACTTCTTTTAAAAATGTTCCCTGAATGTTTGGTGCCCAGTTTTGTCAAAATGAAGGCTTGTCCCCCAATTCCTGCTTCTGTGGAATATGTACTTTCTAACAGACCAGTTTTTACCATCATGATGAAGTCTATTATCATTACCTAAGAGTTGTCTTAAAACATTTGACCCAAGAAGATAATTATTCCAGAAAGAGGGATTGCAGGTCAGCTAATCAATAGACAATAACAAATTTTAATTTGATAATAGCTAATGGTGTCTGTAAATTAATTTCACTAAAACATTTTGACATACATTTCAAAACTAGTTTACCTTGGAGGATATAGCAAGAGATTATATACATGCTTTTTAAGTATTGTGCCGGGGGTGTTTTTCATTGTCCTTTTGTTCTGTTGCTGTTTTAGAAGCAAAGAGACATTTTACACTACAGTCATTTTAATTAAGATTTTCAAAAGACAGAGATACAGGTCAAGAAGAATATTTAATGACATGGAAATACATCCATGAGATATTTTCAAATGAAAATACAATTTAGAAAATAGTATCTTTCCTATGATTTTAGATAATTTTCCATCACAGGCATTAGGAGTGTAGTCTTTGTGTTTATGCTTTTGAAAAAATACTTGAACTGTATAGTGATTAAGGGTGTGGGACTAAGGGTTGGCTATGGTTTTGGGATTCATGCTAGGTTGGTTAATTAACCTCTATAAATATCAGCTTCCTCACACATAAAATGTGAAGATTAATTTGTATAGAATGCCAAAACCCTTAAGAAAAATTGTGCCAATTTAATTTAAATTTCCAGAGGAGTGAACTGTCCATTCCTTATACCATTTCCAACACTAAATATCATCTTTTACTTTTTTGCTAATTTAATACACAAAAATAAATCAGGTTGTTTTCATTGTCATTCCTTTGTTTACTATTAAAGTTTCTAGGTTTTTATATTACCTTGGAATTCATGCTGAGATTTTTTTCTTTCTGATTACAAAGAGATATTGAAGATATTATTGAAAGATATTGAAGATATTTGAAATTCTGTTATAAAAGTTGTAAATATATTTTTTGTCAAATTTTTTGTTTGCTTTCAGCTTACTTTATGTCATTTTTTGAAAATATATTTGAGAGAGAGAGTGGTGGTAGGGGCAGAGCGAGAGAGAGAATCTCAGGCAGATTCCCCATTGAGTGCAGAGCCCCATGGCTTGATCTCACAACCCTGAGATCATGACATGAGATGAAATCAAGAGTCAGATGCTCAACCAACGGAGCCACCCAGGTGCCCCAGGAACATACACTTTTAAATATAGTTTGTAACATTTTTGTGTTTATTAAGTTAAATTGCTATTTTTCTTAGTCAGATTGGGCTGCCATAACAAAATACTAGACACTGGGTTACTTAAAAAATAGATATTTATTTTCTCAAAGTTTTGGAGGCTGGAAAGTCCAGACTCTAAGTTCAGCCAGTTTTGATTTCTGGTGAGGCCTCGTGTTCTGGCTTGCAGATATCTGTTTCTTTGCTGTGTCCTTATATGGCTAAGAGAGAACAAGCTCTCAGATATCACTTCTTATAAATAAACTAATTCCATCCAACCAGGGCCTCACCCTCATGACCTCATCTAACCCTAATTACTTCCAAAAGATTCCATTTCCAAATAATATCACATAGAAGATTAAGATTTTAACATATGAATTTTGGTGGGACACAAACACGTAGTCCATAATACCTTTCAGCCTCATTTTATGCAACATGAATTTTTTCTTATTCACTCATTCTTACTGTTAAATTTATTCATTCATCTATTTCTAATTTAAGTAGAATTGCTATATTGTGTTTATCTTTTATATCAGCTTTAGTCTTTCTTGGAAAAAGGTGTAGTATGAAAAAATTATTGTATTTTCCTAGGGAATTCTGGCCTTGATTTGTTTTCCTGAATAACATATATTGATACCTTGCACCCAAAGCTTAGTGGAGTTATCTTTAGAGGAGAAGTATTTAAATTTAGTATCAACACAAAAGTTAAGCCCACCTGTCCAATGGTGGGAAAGGCATAGTCTTTTATCTAGTCCCAAGGAAAGAATTATCTATTCCTCAATAAATCTTTTAGCCTATAAGAGAAAGAAAGGTAAATGCTTATAAAGGCTGGATAGCAAAGACATTTTGTTCTGTCCTGTTTGAGTATAGGAATTCACAAACAGAATGAAAGTAGAAATAGTTATAGAAGGGCAAATGCAAAGGACATCTTCTGAAACTTATAATGTAATTTAGAGTGCACTTGGGGTATGTTATTGAAAACTTGCATAAAGACAGCAGGTTCATTAACTTATGACATCCTCTGAGTCATGGTTGAAACCATTCAAATCACTTTATTAAATTTCCCTCCACAAAAAATTTGGGCCTGGTTTATTGTGTTTTCCAGACATAATGAGCCTATAGTGGGGATTGTAACACCGAGTCACGGGCACCACTAAGGTTAGCTCACCAAGAACACATATGAAAGTGTTCATCATATAAGAGTATACACAGACTCTAAACAATGTGGTTTTAAATCATTTTTATTAGAAGTCATTGCCTGCTTTGTGGGACCCATTGTTGGAATTCTTACTGCTCTCAAGTAGCAAGATAAAACACAAAGTCATAAGATAAAGAAAATTTGGCACTATCTATAAAGGAAAAATTCTCCTTTTGTATAGTTCTGCTAGTAAAAGTAACGTACAGAACTATATATATATATATTTTTAAAGATTTCATTTATTTATTTGAGAGAGCGAGAATGAGAGAGAGCATATGAGAGGGGGGAGGGTCAGAGGGAGAAGCAGACTGTCTGCTGAGCAGGGAGCCCGATGCAGGACTTGATCCAGGGACTCCAGGATCATGACCTGAGCTGAATGCAGTCGCTTAACCAACTGAGCCACCCAGGCACCCCAGAACTATATTGATGTAAGTCTTGAATAAGCCAAGTCAAATATATTTTTGCTTAGAATATTTTAAACAGTATTTATAAGTTAGAAGTTCTTGTCTATACAGTTCATGTTTGGATCCTTTGTAGCTGATCTCTCAGAATTTTCACTAGTAGTGAAAATAGTAATTATTTCTTAAGTGAAAACTAGAAAGGAAGAGAATAGCCAAATGAGCAGAAAAACAGATTTTTAAAAAATATTTGCTTCTCTCTGGTGTTCCAAGATGGTGGTGTAGGCAGATCCTGAACTCACTTCCTCCCACAGACACAGGGAATTTATAGCTTCATGTGGAACAATTTCCTTTGAAAAAGACATAGAAACTAGCTGAATGACTCCTTTACAATAAATGGTAAAAGGGATACATTAAGACAGGTAGGAGAGGCAGAGATGTGGTCTCACAAGAGGGATCTTAGAAATCTGTAACTTCACCCTGAAGAGTGAGGAGTTCCTATGCTACATTAGGCACCTCAACCCCTGGGATCTGCAATAGAGAGATGAACTACCAAAACTACCAGGAGACCCAAAAGGCTATAGGGAACTGAGATACTTCTCTTAAAGGGCTCACATGCAGAATCACTTGCCCTGGTTACCTGCACAAAAGCAGCAGTTTGAAAAGCACCTGGACTATATGTAAAGGAGATTCATTTGCTAATCTTAAAGCATCTACTAGAGAGGCAGGGACCTATTGGGACTCTCTCCTGGGACAGAGACCCTGGCAGGTGCCATTATTGCACTCTCCCTCCACCTTGATAGCTTAGCTAGTGTAGATTAGCTCTACACTCTCTTGTGGCCCCATAAGAGCCAGCAGGTGCACCCTGGCTCTACACTTTTCCACAGCCCTGTGAAAACCAGCAGGTTCACCCTAGTCGTGTGTACTTCCATAGCCCCATGAAAACTGGCAGGCATATGAGTCCACACAGGGGATGCTTCATCATTGCCTGGCTCTGATGGCCAGGGAGGCTAATGTTCCTGGATCTCATAGGAAAGTATCAATTAAAGAGACAGGTCATGGCAGGCCACCCCCCCCCCCCCCCCCGGAGCACTATAAAGATAGCAGACAGGAATACATCCCCACTCTTTCTGTGAAAAAAAAAAAAAAAAAAAAGTCTATTTACTGGTCCTGGGTCTTCAGTCTGAGATTTGCCACACATCTAGAAGCTATGGAGAAGTTCTCAGGTAATGTAGGCCGGGAGACATCATCTTTTCATTCTCCCTCAGCCTTGCTACACTAGTACCTCCCAGAAAAGAACTTATACACTTGTCTGAAGCCCTGGTTTCTGCAACTGTCACCCAGGGGACACCTCCAGATTGCCTGGTCTGGAGGTTTATGATTGTGGTCTCATAAGACAGTATATTTTGCATACTTTAAAAGCTGCTATCTATGGATCTGGTTTCCAGTCAACCTGAGACTAGATGCTGAATGAGATCCCTTTTTTTGAAACACCGGTGGGTCTTGGCACAATGGGAACCTAGGAAGAATAAGTCAGGTTGTTTAGACAAATATCAAGGTTTGACAACAACCAAAATCCAGGTCAAGGTTGAAATATAAGGTTTAAGAGGTCCACTCCTTCAAGACTGGGAGAGGTAGTTGTTTCACCTAATATACAAAAACAAACACAGAGAGTCAAGAAAAATCAGGAAACACAAGATTATGTTCCAAATGAAAGAATAAGATAAAATCTCAGACATAAAACCTTAATCAAATGAAGATAAGCCCTTTACCTGATAAATAGTTCAAAGTAATGGCTATAAAGATGCTCACAGAACTTCAGAGGATGGATGAATACAGTGAGAACTTCAAAAAGTGATAGAAAATACAAGAAGATGCCAAACAGAAGTCATAGAAATGAAGAATACAATAACTGAACTGAAAGTGCACTAGAGGTCAACCACAAACTGGATAAAGCCGAAGAAAGGATCAGTGATCTACAAGACAAGGCAGAAGAACTCACACAGAGCAGCAAGAAGAAAAAAGAATTTTTAAAAAGTAGATACTTTAAGGGACCTACAGCACAATATCAACTGGAATAATATTTTATTATAAGGGTCAAAGAAGAAGAAGAAGAAGGAGAAGAGGAAGAGGAGGAGAAGGGGAAAAAGGGCAGAAAACATTTGAAGAAATAATGGCTGAAAACTTTTCTAACCTGGGGAAATAAATAGACATTCAGGTTCAGGAAGTCCAGAAATTTCCAAATAAGATGAACTCAAAGAGATCCACATCAAGACATATATTTTGTGTCAAAAGGTAGAGATAAAGAGAGCATTTGGAAATAAGTTTAGGATTAAAACATTTAAACTGATTTTGAATACTTGTAAGAACAATTTGCCTTTTATAATGTTTATACACAAATGTTACTTTTCTAAATTAAAGATTAAAGTTTCTGAGAACAGACATTGTTTGCCAGTTGAATATGATTAAAATACCTTATAAAATTATAATAAAGAAATTTGAAGGAAGTGCAATTTACTATGAAAATCTGAATATTAGTTTTTTTCCTCAAATGCAAAATAAATTAATTTCCTAAAAATCTTTTAAATAACAAAGATTTCAGAAATGTTCAACTTTGACATTGCCTTTAAATAATTGCATTGTGTTCTAATAACATTTGGACATCATTCTCTCACTCATGTTTTGGGTTTTATTTTAACTTTATTTTTTTTGAATAACAGATATGCACTAAATATAAGAGTAATAATATATATTTTATTGTAACAGATAGACATAATATTTACAAATATGATAAACTTCTAAGAACTAGGTTTTTAAATTACTTGTTATTTTATATGACTCAAATATTTTAATAATTCAAATTAATAACTCTTACTTGATGGTACAGGAGTTCCTTCATGGACACTCTCACAATGTATATTTGAAGTGCTTTCCTGCAAAAATAGTATTATCATAATTTAGATGTGTGGATCCAGTCTATAGATGAAAAATATTACATTGATAGTTACTATTTTTCTTGATTAAACAATTTTATCATTTGCATGAATCTAAGACTTGTGAAACCTTTGGTAAAAAATATAGACTCTTAATTATACAAAACTGGTGGTTACCAGAGGGGAGGTGAGTGGCAGAATGGGTTAAATGTGTGATGGGTATCAAGGAGTACATTTGTGATGAGCACCAGGTGATGTATGGAAGTGTTGAATCACTAAATTCTACACCTGAAACTAATATTAACCATATGTTAACTAACTGGAATTTAAATAAAAACATGAAAAAAAGTGAAAATCATATTCTGTATTGATATTCCATATGATATTCTATATGATATTCTATAACAGTGCTGTTCAATAGGAATGTGAGTCACAAATGCAAGCCACAAGTAATTTTAATTCCTCTAGTAACCACGTTACCATTACATCAACAAGCTAAAAAAGAAAAACCACATGGTTATATCAATAGCAGAGAAAGTATTTGATAAAACCCAATATCCATTCATGATAAAAACAGTGGGTACACTAGGATTAGAGGGGAACTTCCTCAACTTGATATAGAAAATCTATAAAAACCTTCAGCTAATATCAAACTTAATGGCAAGAAGCTGAAAGCTTTCCCACTAAGACCATGTAGATGATAGGGATGCCTCCTCCCACCTCTTCTTTACAACATAGTACTAGAAATTCTGGCAGGCCCATTTTTAAAAAGAACAAGAAACAGGTAAAATTAGTTTTAATAAAGTATTTTATTTAACAAAATTATTCAAAACTCTATCATTTGAACATAAAATCAACACCAAAAAAATATTGGTGAGATGTTTACATTTGTTTGTTCATACTAATTATGATAAATGTGTTGTCTGTTTCACACTTGTAGCATAACCCCATTCAGACAAACCACAGTTCAGAGGCTCAAAGTACATGTAGTTAGTGGCTTCCATATAGGAGAGCAAAATTTTATAAAAAGTAAACTATACATTTATTGCAAAAGCTAAGATAATATTACTGTATATTCTGGCACTTTATAATTGTTACCTTATAAAAGCATACTAATAGCAAAAATAGGGTTATGTATTTGATGAACATTTGTTCACAGATTCATTTGCCATAGTTTGTCTTTTTCCTATTCTATAAGTAGCTTCTATATGTATTTACGATTTTAAAATGTAGTGGTCATGAATTTGTTTGCACTTTTAAAAAGAGTAAGTATGGATTATTATTAACAGGAATAATCGTTCAGAAACAAGCTTTAAATTGCAAATTTTGAAGTCATGCAAAAACAGAGGTTAAGATCCACTCTGTGAGAGGTCAAAGCATCTCATATTTTTGCTCTTTCACTTTACTCTCTAGGGAAGGATGTACAGGGTAGGCATAATATATTGAAGGTCTTTCATTGCCTAATGTTAAATGAAAAGGGTGATGGTAAGAGTCTCCCCCTTCACAGCTCATGCATAATGACACAATCCTCAGTGTGGCCATAACTAGAGTAGGTCTGAGGCCATCCAGGAAAAGTAGAATTAGTGATTGTGTGCTGTATTTCCAGTTCTTCTGAGGTCCTTTTTATGCCCTAGCCACACTCACATTAGCTATTTTCCTCAACAACAGCCAATACCTATTAGGGAGGGAAGTTATGTGTAGCAACTAGGTGATGACTTGGTGCAGAAAAGCATAGGTGAATAGCATTGTTTACTTAAGATTCTTTTTTTTTTTTTAAGATTTTATTTATTCATTCAAGACACAGAGAGAGAGAGAGAGCACGAGCAGGGGGAGAGGCAGAGGGAGAAGCAGGCTCCCCTCTGAGCCAGGAGCTGGATATGGGGCTCGATCCCGGGACCCTGAGATCATGACCTGAGCTGCAGGCAGATGCTTAACCATCTGAGCCACCTAGGCACCCCTGTTTACTTAAGATTCTACGACATTCCTAGAATTACAGAAATAAAGAGGACTATGGGAAATGGGAAATAATAGTCCTGAATAAATAGAGTATTAGGTGTTCTCTAACGTACTTTTTTTTTTTTTAATTTTTATTTATTTATTTGAGAGAGAGAGAGCACATGAGAGGGGGGAGGGTCGGGAGGGTCAGAGGGAGAAGCAGACTGCCTGCCGAGCAGGGAGCCCGATGCGGGACTCGATCCCGGGACTCCAGGATCATGACCTGAGCCGAAGGCAGTTGCTTAACCAACTGAGCCACCCAGGCGCCCTCTAACGTACTTTTCAATCCTAACCATCTGTATTCTACATGGGTAAAGAAAGGTAACACACAGAACCAGTTATCAGTCAATAAGTGAATAATTCACATTCGTAGTGCTCTTGTTAATTTACTGCATGTCTTTTCTCATCCTGTGTCTATCTAAATGATATGGAAAAACCAGAAATAAGTTGACCATTGGAAAGAACTACAACAATAAGAAGAAAATAATCAAAGGCAGACACAAACATACATAAAGTTTCCATATATGTCAGAGATGGCATTGCAGGTAGAAGTATCATTGTGAAAGTTGGTGTTATTACAAATGAGGAAAAAGATCTATTGAATTCATACTTAACTTTAAACCACAAAATCACTTCCCTAGTATTTAGAAAACTTAAATTTGAAAGGCTTCTTGTTAAAATATTTACAGGAAAGTGGAGGGTATTTTCCAGAATAGATGAACATACCATACAAATCAATAAGGAAAACAAAGCAGGAATGGGTAAATAGATGTTTATATTTTCACATAAAAGAAACACAGATATTTCATATTTTTTCCACACAATTGGTTACTATATGAAAAGGTGTGCAACCTCATTACTAATCAGGCTAAAGCATGTTAAATTGTGTGGGAGTACCAGATATTACAATAAGGATATTGGCCAAAACCAATGTGTAAGACCAATGCTTACACATTGCTAGTGAGAGTGTAAAGTGACGCATCCACTTTGGAAAACAACTTGGCATTACATCATGTAGTTGACACTGCGACATGGCAATTGTTTTTAAGTATATACCTTAGAGAAGGTGTTGTATGTGGGTACCAAGAGAAACACACAAGAATGTCTATTACAACTTTAAGCAAAATTCAGGATGAAAAATACAAATCTCTACCAACGGGAGAATGGTTATACTCACCCAATGGAATATTTAGGAATATAATGGAACATTACAGCAACTAGGTAGGTAGATGATGAAAAAGAGAGACAGAGAGAGAAATGCCATATATAGATGAGTCCTCAGGCATAACATAAATGAAAAAATTAAGTCACAGGAGACTGAATAGAATGTGAGACCACTTCTTTAAAGCTCCAGAACTAAGCTAACCAACACTAACGATCAGGAATATATACACAGATGATAAAACTATAAAATGCCCACAAATATGACGAACACAGAATTTAAGATATTGGCTGCCTCTGAAGTACAAGCAGAAGGATGGGAGAGAATAGTAACACAGCTCTTAATAATGTTCTAATTCTGAAGAGGGGGTGATGGGGTCAGGGTTCATTTCATTACAATGTGTCATAACTTGCAAATATGTTAGTTACGTTATCCTATAAATATCAAATATTACATCATAAAGCAGTATTTTAAAATGATTTGACTAGTAAAAATATATTGGGGTGATTTTTCAGGTCAATGCTCATTAAAGAGAAATGACCTAATAAAACACATGATTAGCAATACCAATATAAAGAAACATTCATTTTTTATTATTTTATTAATAAATTAAATATATTACATATGGAATGTTTAGATTCATTATATAGAAATTCATTGTTTAACATTAAAACTACACAGCTATCGCTGGTACCCTGATGAACATCACTCCTCAAGGAATTAAGATAAATTTAGAGTGAATTGTGTCTGCTAATCTACTAGAGTTTTATTCATTATTTAACATAAAATTATTGGTGCTAATTGTAAATTCTAGTTTTGAATGACTGTTAAAACTTTTTTTCACCTTTTGGTATAATACACATACAAATGTGTGGCCATCTAATAAGAAAAAAATCAGTTTTATTTTTTAAAAATTTATATTTGTATCTTAATTATGCCCTTTTGTGAGTTTAAAAGGGCATAATTTGGAAAGCCAAATATGTATGTTTTCTGTGTTCTCATAATAAAGGTTTTATTCACAAAGCATTAAAGTTGTGTCTGTTTCTTGTTTTTCTATAAATTGGCTTCTCTTGCTTGACTGCAATAGAAAGATAAGACTTGTCATTTTATTTTTTTTAAAGATTTTATTTATTTTGAGGAGAGAGAGAGAGAGAGATAATGAGTGAGGGTGAGAGGAAGAAGCAGACTCCCCGCTGAGTAGGAAGCCCAGTGTGGGACTTGATCCCAGGATCCCAGGATCATGACCTGAGCCAAAGGCAGATGCTTAACTGACTGAGCCACCCAAGTGCCCCAAGACTTGCCATTTTAATAACCCTTTCTGAACTTAATCATCTTTTGAGAAAAATATGATTATTCTCATTCCAATAATATATTTAAAAAAAGAACAGGGGATTATACCATGTATCAGTGAGTTTAATGGATGTTAATATTTCATATTTTGCAAGAAAAGGTAGGAAAAGTCATTATGGAGTACTCTCAGTGACTTTGCTTCTAGGAAATTTGTGTGTCAGGTTTTATGGTTTTTATCAAAATTAGAGCAAGCCCCATTCAACAATTTGTTGTTGTTTGTTCATGTATTTTGTGTGTTTGTTATGTTTTATTCATGTTGAAAGTTGTTTGAATAGGAAAAATTCAAAGTAATGTTATATAGTGCCATGATCTTCATATTCTTAATTAAGAGTATTTTTTATATTGTATTCTTTTCCATCATTATCAGAATGTAAATTAATATATATAGTTTATGAGGATCTGTTTTAACATTCTGGTCATATCTTCTAGTTGCAAAGAATTGTGAAAATGTAGATACTGACGCATTTGGGAATAATTTGTTACTAGATCCTGTCAATGTCTTAAAAACGTTCACAGCTTGATTTTGTTCATTTATTACTCATTAATTTAAGTAATTTCATTATAGATTAACATATATCTAACCAGTACTGAATATGTGCCAGGCACTAGTTTAATGACAGATATTTTTTCTTCCCCTGTCTGTCTTCTCAGTTAGATAAGTGGTAAGTGCTATGGTGGGAGAGAAATAAATTTCTGTGAAAACCCAAAGAGAAGCACCTGACCCAGAGAAGAGGGAGAAGAAATACCGGGGATGGTTTCCTAAAATAAGTGATGTATCAACAAAGTCATGAAAGCTGTGCAAAAGTGGATGTGTGTGCAAAAGTGGGTGTGGATAACGGAAGCACAAACTGAGGGGGGAACATTTCCTAGCTGTATAACAGTGTGAGCAGCAGGACTGGGAGCCAGAGCTACAAGACAGCACGTTGTCCTAAGGTTGTAAAAGTGATTCTGTGTACCCTAGTCACAGAATCTGAGGTAGCAGATGGCAAGGATGCTAGGGGTTTGTATGAAATGCAATGTAGGGCTTGAGTAGTAGTCCAGTTGCAAGGGATTGTGTCAAATCAAGGCCAAAAAAACCTGTTCATTACCTATCTATAGCTTACTTATCCACATCATGTCCGGTGTCTTAGCCAGTTGGTTAGATGAGCAATTTTTTTTTCATAACATCCATATTTGACCCATGAATCCTGATTGAACACAAGGCCTATTCAGTTTAAAAATATGTGAATATCACAACATATAGAGGCTGGTCTCAAAAATTATTAAAAATAAAATTTAGATTTACTGAACCGGTAAAATATTTAACTTACTGTATATTCCAAGATGCAGTAATAATGTATGTGTATTTATTCTATTTTTTATAATGCTCAGTAGTTATTTAATATGCTTATCCATGGCAGTTAGGGTGATTTCAACATATTCCAAAGGAATAGTCAGTACTTTTATCATAGAACCATTTGTTCTAGGAAATTTATAAACTTCCTAGTTCAGTTCTCAAGATCAAAATTGCATTCCAGCAAGATAGTTTGTTGGCAATTTAAGGTTTATTTGAAAATACGGGAACAAATTCTGCCATCAGCTATTTGAACTACTGTAGTTCAGTAAGAATTTTATAACAATAAAAATAATTTTGTTTTTAATCTAAGGTTAATCACAAGGCCACAATTAGAGAGCAACTTTACAATACTTACTCTCAGTTCATTGTGTGTGAGGATAAACATTTCATTTGAAAAAGTATCCTTAATCAAATGATAAGTGATATTGTTATTGGGAACAGTTCCACAGTTCCATCCTTGTCTGTACAAGTTAGAGACCAAAAGAGTTTCAACTGAGATGTTTTCAGGAAGTTCAATTCTGTAATGAGTAAAATATGAGAAAAAATATGGTGTAGCATGTTAATGTAGATTTATACAGATGATAATACTTAATTTAAAATGTTTTAAAATGTGCTCATATTTTAACTAACCACTCCTGCCAATAATAAAATTATAATGTTGGTGAAAAATTGTGAAAGATAAGAAATTATTTGGCATCCTTACTAAGGCCTAAGGAAAATGAGCTGCTTTTATGTTGGATTAATAAGCAGCAAATTTAGTAAGGCACATACATATATTATCATTGGAACAGTGGCAGTTTGTACATCAGATTCAGAATTTTTTTTATTTATAAATCCTAGATCTGAAAGTGATCTGCAATTATTTGCTCCATACATCTGCCATTAGGAACATAAATTATTATTGTTACTGCTTAAAAATAAGGAAACAGAGAACTAGAGAAGTTAAATGACAATTTAAAGTACACAAGCTTCAGAAATGAATAAACCCTTGACCTCTTGCCTCCATGTGCTGCATAATTTTCTTTACTTAGAATTTAAAACCATCTTGTTATGTGAAGTTTCTTTTTATTATTATTATTATTATTTTTTAAATTATTAACATATAATGTATTATTTGTTTCAGGGGTACAGTTCTGTAATTCATCAGTCTTACACAATACACAGTGCTCACACAACATATATATATATATATGTTTCTTAAATTAATATCAGACTTGACAATGCATTGATCTGGTCCATGCATAGCTCAAGTTATGGTAGTCCTACTACTGACTTTCTATTATATCTACTTAAGAGTTAGCAGGCACTGTTAAATTTCCCAATGTTTATATACCTCTCTATATAACCCAGTTTCCCCTACAACATCCACAGTTGGCTCTGGGGGTGGTGGGGTGAGGAAGATGTGCTAGCAAGTGAAATGTAAGTGGAAAGACTATGTATCAGTCTAGGCAAGATGACTAAATATTTGGAGTACCTTCCACATGCTCTCCCTCTCCCTAGCCTCTTCATGTGGGTGGAAACAAAAGGCAACAACACAGCAAAGCCAAAGGATACAATAAATCAGTGACCACTGATCTTTTCCTTAATTTTATTTGTTACAGCAACTAGTGTTAAGGAACCTGATTAATAAAGACAGTTATAATTGTAATTGTTTTTTTGTTGTTGTTTTAAAAGAATATTTCTAATTTTAATTACTTAAAATACCTTAGATTTGAAAAAATAATGGAATAAAAGTTGAGTTGTCTGATTTGTTAATAAAAAGAATGTTCTAGAAACCAAAATTTTTAATATTCCTCCAGTAACAATCTGTGGACTACTATCTGGGATAGAAATTGAAAACAAACTATAATAAGAGTGGCTACAGATTCATTGTTTACAATTTCTGTCCCTTCGTTTTTTTAGTAAAACATATCTCTGGCAAAAGGTTTACGAACTAACAGTTGATTTTTGATGTATGACAGAGCAATAGCATTGTTTCTATGTGTGGATTTTGGCCTTCATTTTGTTACTACAAAGTGATAAAATACATGCCAGCAAAAATATTTGTAAAATATTGCTTTAAGTGAGAGATAAGTTATTCAAGAGCAAACCACTAACCACTTTTACGGCTTTGTATAAAACCGCGTTTCTGCTATGGAAGTGAAAATTCTGATTACACAGGAGCTGTCATTGCTCAGCTTGCAAGACTATTGAAGTTCTGGTCTATATAGCTGATTTTAGCTCCATCTAGATTGTGTTTGGTGGCTTGATAATATAAAGCACACATTTCTTTGGTTTTCCTCAGGGGTGGATTATTACACACACTGTTGGAATGAGATAACATAACTAGAATGACAAAGAAGAGTGTGTTTTCAGAATACTCCCAGACTAGGTTAAGAGTTCTAAGCAATCAGGTAATCTGTAAAGAAAAATGTACCAAGAATCAGGAAGTCTAGGTTTCAAGAACTAGTTTCTTACTAATTAGTTGTATAAATTTTGTAAGTAAATTAAATCTTACATATTTGGTACTCCATTTATATAATGGGAATAACAGAGCATACCTGTATTTTTAAATCTCTATGTAATTTAAAAAATACCAGGAAAGGCATGTTTGCATGTGGCTTTAGAATTACCTTTAAATTAATGTCAATAAAATTTTTTTAAAAAGATTCGTAACTTTGCTATATCACAATATACAATTTTTTAAATGTGAAAGTTATTTCGCTGAAAGAAAGGAGCTAAACAAAGGTCATAATTTGGGGTCCTTTCTAGCTTTAAATTATATAATTTTTGAGACAAACTCAAGCAAGTTCAATTGTTCCAGGGAAGAAAAAGGAGAAGCATTGTTTGACAATACAGTAAGGGTGGGAGGAAGGGATTCTTCATTCCAATTGGTAATCCATTAATTTTACTCTTTTTTTCTCTATGCCAAAATCTGAAGGCCAAATTTGCTATAATAACTTACATGTAAATATCCTGAGTGCATCGAAGTGGGTTCTCATTAATATCTTGAAGAATCACTGTGAGTTTTTCAGTTGTGGAATGCACTTGTCCATCATCATAAACTCTAAAATATAATCCAAGAATGTGGGATGACAGCATCTTCATAATCCAAAGGATAGGCATTTGTGACCTCTCCTGTCTCTAAAAAACAGACAGATGCAACTTTCTTCAACATTCACAAGATGAGTATTTTAAGAATAAAAATAATAATATGGATAAAATTGTTCTAGGGATAAATTAAAGGACAAATCACAGTTGCTGACCTGATGAAGCTCACAAACCAGTCACCACTGAGGATCTGGGGGAAGGGTTAATGACAGGGAAAGGAGAAGCTTCCTCAACTGCATAGACCAGAAAATATTTCATAGAAGGGTCATGGTGAGTGGAGGTGAGGAATGCACAGTGAAGCCTAGGCTGGGTGTTGAAAAATGAGCACAGGATATCCAGGCAGAGAAGGCTAGGGCAGAATGAAGGTTGCAAGGAGGATGTTAGGTCAAAGGGATGCCAAAGAATAGGAACAAATAGGATGGATACTCCAGACAGTTGAATAGACATGATGGAAGGGCAAAAATAATGCAAGAACAGAATATTTTGAGAAAAGTAAAATGCACTGCTGAAGACTTCATGAAAGATGTTGAATTCCAATAGCGATGGAAAGAAAGGATTTTAACTCATAATTAGCAGGTAGACTTGATAACCATATTCTGCCTGACTGGAAATGTGTATCTGAGGGACAACAGAAGTTAGAGTGAAGACAATGAAAGAAATTCTTAGTATCTTTATTCTATCAATTTTTCAAATTATGTTATTTTAAAGATATAGCTTATTGCAATTGAAAATATCAGTTATATACTTCCATTATCATGGGGCATATATTTTCTGGAAAAAAACATTTTTTATTAAAAAAAATAACATATATCAAATCCAAGAAAATAATGCAGTAAGATCGCATGTACATATCACTAGCTTCAATAATTACAATACATGGCCATTTTTTTCATCTGGGGCATTTCCTACTTTACCTGGATTATTTTGAAGAAGATCCCAAACATGTTATAACATTTGTAAATATTTTCTTATCTATTCTTAAAGGTGAAGAACTCTTCTTTTAATATGTAACTGTGATATAATTAGCATACCTAAAAACATGACATTAATTTCTTAGCATCATAATATTTCCAGTGGTGATCAAATTTTTTGGATTGTCTTTGAGGTTTTGTTGCTTTTCAAATTATCATCTAAGTAAAGTCAATACTTTGTAATTGGTTGATATATCTCCTAACTCTGTAAGGTTCTCCCACATTTAAAACTTTTGTTATATAATTCTGTGTCTTCCCTTGATAAATTAAATGGTAACACACTATGCACACGTTTCTCTACCTTCCCCCCCCCCCTTGATATATCTTGGAGATTATTACATAATAATACCAAGATAAATTTCTCACTTCTTTTTCTAGGTACAGATTATTCCATTGTCTAGATGTATAGAAACAGTTTATACCAACAGTTTATACAAACAGTACTCTATGTATATTTCCAATCTTGCTATTAAATAATGCTGCAATGAATAACATTTGCATAGGTCTTTTTATATTTTTTCCAAGTTATTTTGTGATATTTTTTAGAGGTGGGATTACGGAGTTAAAATGTAAATGTATATGCAATTTTCTTCAGTTCTGCCAAATTTCCTCATCAAAGGCTGTAGTATTTTCATTTTCACCAACAGTACATGAGGTCTATTTTCCTACAGCCTAACAGAAGATCAAACATAAAGTTTTGCTAATCTGATAAATTAGAAACAATAATGTGGTATTATTTTAATTTTCAATTTTATTATAAGCAAAATTGAGCACCTTTTCATATGGTTTAGTCATTTGCAACTCCTCTAAACTGTTGATTCTTATCTTTAGTCCATTGTCATACTTGATTGTTACTTTTATTTCTTCTAATATGCCAATATTTCCCAATATCTTATTTTTATTTTTGCTTTGCTTATGGTGATTATTTTTTTTGCCATAAAAATGTTGTTGTTGTTGTTGTGATGATGACATGATGATTGTGTTAGATTCATCAATTTATTCTCATGTAATTTCTGGATTTTGAGTTATAAAAGTTTTCTCTACTCCAGGGTTATAAATAAATTTATTCATATTTCTTCTGTTACTTATATGGTTGCATTTTTTAAAAATTATCTAATCTATTGGATTTCTTTCTGGTATACAGTATAAAAACATTACATTTTCCTGATATTATCCAGTTATTATATCATTTATTAAAGTGTCCATCTTTTCTGCACTTTTACTGAATACTGCATTTTCATGATCATTTGGAACTCTTATCAAGATTTTATATTCTGTTCCATATGTCTATCTACTTAATCATTTGTCAGTATCACAGTTTGCAATTCAGAGGAATTATGTTTTAATATCTACTAAGATCATCTTCCATTGCTCTTCCATTCCCTTCTTCTTTTTTTTTTTTTTTTTCTTACTCTACATGCCTTTGTTCTTCCAGCTCCAGGTAGGGTGAGATCAACAAAAATAAAAACTAATAATATTTCACTGTGAGTTGCTTATTAAATAATTTTATTGTATCTATATTTACAGAACATGCACCCTCTATGTGTCATACACTCTGTCCTTTATAAACATTATTTATTTTTAGTTGTATAAGTAACTATATATTTAATTCTCACCATTTCTTATACTGATATTTCTCCAGCTATTTTGGTTGTCTGGAGTACATTCTCTAGTGAATTCCTCAGAAGGAAGTCATAGGAACAATATTTCCTTAATGCTTTCATATTCCTAAAATTTTATCTGCTTTTTTTATCTATGAGGTCATTTTCTTATGTATAAATTTCCGAAGTCACATTTTGTGTCTTCAAGTTTCCTAAATATGCTATTCCATGAACTTGCAAAAAAAATACTGTAGAAAAGTCTGTTTATAATTTGATTATCACTTTTATAAGTGACTCAGTCTTTCTTCCTAGGGGCTCAAGTATTTTTTTCCTTTTTTTTGTTAATATCTAATAGTTTACTAGAATATGTCTTAAATTCAGCCATTCTGTATTAGTTTTACAGAAACCTATTTTTCCTTTTTTAATATGTAGCCTCAAATCTTCTTTTTTAGGAACATGTTATTTAATGATACTTTTTAGTATTTGTTTCATCCTCCTGCTTTATGTGTGCTTCTCAGGAATTTTTAAAATATGGTTTAAGACGTTACCTCTTCTCTGCATATCTTCTATAGCTATCTTTTTTCTTTATTTATTTCTAATTTTTAAGTCTTTATAATTATTAAATGTTTTAAATAATCACAAACAGGTGGGGATTTTTCTTCCTCTTCAACCATTTAAGAATAAGTTGGTGATGTGATGTCTTATCATCTCCAAATACTTTAATGTATATTTCTTAAAGAGCATTCTCCAACATTATCACAACAAAAACAACAAAATTCTGAAATTAACATTGATACATCTAATACTAAGACCCTCTACCTTTAAAGTTTGACCAGTTGTCTCAATAATATTTTCATAGCAAAAAGATCCAGTTCAGAATCACATTGTCATGCCTCTTTAGTCTCCTTCAATCTGGGAAGTTCTTCAATCTGCCCTTAAGTTTTAATGCCCTTAAGAGCATTTTGAAGATTTAAGGCTGGTAATTTTGAAGAATTTTCCTCAAAATGGATTTGTCTGATATCAACTCATGATAAGATTTGGGTTATGTCATTTTGGATTAAATATCACAAAAGTTATACTGTGTTCTTATTGTGTGCCATCAGTTTGTCTCAGTAATGATGACATCCACTTTAATTACTTGACTAGGATGGTGTCTGCCACTCCAAAGTTCTATTTTATCCTTTACAACTAATAAATATTTTGTGGTGACGTATTTGTGAAAATATATAAGCATTAGTTCACCATCAAACTGTCAATTTATTTATGTATTTATATCTCTATGGAATCATGGTATACTATTTTATATAATGGGCTATAATCTGCAACTATTATTTATTTTGATGTTCAAATTACCCTTATATTGGTTAGGGGGAACCGTTCAAGCTGATTTTTGTGTCTTTTTAACATATTCTCATCGTTCTTTATTTTTTTTAAAGATGTATTTATTTTTTTTTTAAAGATTTTATTTATTTATTCATGAGAGACACAGAAAAAGGCAGAGGGAGAAGCAGGCCCCCAAGGAGCAGAGAGCCCGATGCGGGACTCGATCCCAGGATCCTGGGATCATGACCTGAGCCGAAGGCAGACGCTCAACCATCTGAGCCACCCAGGCGCCCTGTATTTATTTTTAAAGAGAGAGAGAGCACAAGTGGGAGGGGCAGAGGGAGAGAGGGAGAGAGAATCTCAAGCAGACTCCCCAATGAGTGCAGAACGCAATGCGGGGCTCAATCCCAATGGCCTTGAGATTGCAACCTGAGTGGAAAGCAAGAGTTGGATGCTTAACCAGTTGTACCACCCAAGTGCCCCTCTCATCATTCTCTGAGCACATTCTTGCTTGCTGTCACAAGATATTTCAAGTTCATCTTGTATTCTAACTCCTGTCATCTCAAAAAAAGATTTCTCTAAAGAGTTCTTATAGGATAAAATGGTATTTAAAAGTCAGTATCTGCATACTAGGTGTGTTCATTTCTATTGTGATATCATCCTCCTAAGCTTTTTCACTCTTTCAGGAGACATAACTACAGAAATGTGTGTGTGTGTGTGTTTGTATGCATGCACACATACAATTACATCAATATTTATTTATGTAACTACATACATTCATACACACATACATATCTTCCTGCGCACATACATACAATGCAAAACTTAAGTTCATAATAAAACCTTTGATTTAAATTCATCCTCATATTGTTCATTCTATTTTCTCATTTTTCTACATTTGTAACTCCCATGTTGACAGGAGAAACCAGCCTCCATTTATATTTAACGTAGTTATTTTATCAATCTTCCTATCTGTAATAACTGTCCTATTTCTGCTACCATTCTGTTGTCTCACTACATGCTTTGACAGCCTTCTCCCTTTGCTTAAGTTCTGACTTACCATAGGTCCCGTCTTCCACAGATTACCTTCTTCATCAATCTCAGAGTCTACTTCCTACTTGGGGCTCTTTCTGCTGATATAATAGACAGTGGGTATTTAATCCTGTTCTTTCATGTATGAAAATGTACATAACCTTTTAAGAAGAGGAGAAACCTTCCTTTCTCTTCTTCCTTTGCTTTATGCCTTGGTTGTTAGGATCATGGACTCCTAACTTTTGGTCATATAGAATGTACTTAGAGTTGCAAGTATCATAATCAAACAGACTGATTTCAGTGCAGATTCTACCAAGCAAATTAGTTGCACGAGCTTGGGCATATTAAGATTCCTATCCCAGGTACCATACCTAGGATGAGGATTAGGAAAGTAAAAGCCTAAAGAAATTATTATGTATGCAAAGTGCTTATGAGAATGTATGATGAAGAATAAATATTCAGTTTATATGACTAGCATCATGGGTTCCATGGGAAAATCCACTTTTCAGAGAGAAATCATACAATAAAATCCCAGGGAACCCTGCTGTGGGTCTGAATTGTTTGGAAATCCCCTGGAGCAGACACATTGTACAGAGTGTTTCCATACCTCTGAGAAAGAAGGAATGATCACATTTTACCTCATACAAAGCATGTTAAATATACTACTGAATATTAGAAAAATTCTTTTATCCTAATGGAAGATAATCAGGCTTATTTTTAACTAGTGAAAATATAGTTTACATTATATTTTATTAAATCATTAGCAACAAAAAATATTATACCTTCATTTATTAAAAATTATTTTTGTGTACCTATACACTAATAATGCACCAAGTCCCCTATGTCTCTATCAGTTGCTGTCAACTCGACTAGCTTTGTTCCAACAGGCAGATTTTCATAAATATTTATAGGTGCATCTGGTATGTATCTGGGGGATAAAAGGGATTTTTTTTTAATCACGTAGTGTAAACAAATGTCTCTTTTCATCTATGTCACACAATAAATATTTTAAATTTTATGTGATACATATCTTATAAGTTTTAAGTCCCTGGCCTTAAAAAATTTCTTTACAAATCACTATATATATACATACACACATGCACACAGATACAGATAGATAGATTATATATATATATGTATATACATATATATATATGAATGTTTGTGTATTATAAAGCAAAGTTAAAAGTTTCCTCCTACCTATACCTTTTCCCTAGACTTTCTAATGACTGGTAAATTATACTTTATTCCAGAAAACAAAATACTTTGTACACTTCTGCAATCACTTTTTCATTTCATGTATGTTTGGAAATATTTCCATATTAGCAAGTACTTATTATCCAAATCCTCTTTAATAGCTACATTAATTTTGTCATATGAATATATCAATATGCATTTTTCACATTATTTACTTATTAAAGAAAATAGAAAGCTTTGAATTTTTATTCCACCAAATAAAGTTGACTCTCTTCTATGATATTAAGAACAAAATATAAATGAGGTTGACTTGCACTTTATGTAAAAAGAGAAATCATATAGAGCTCATAGATGTGTGCCTTCTAAGTTACTTTGAATATTTGTAAAAAAATTGACAATGGTAACAGTAGCAAAATACTGATATTTACTCCATTGTAAAAATAGTTTCAGAGATTAAATCTTAGCATTTAAATATTTAAATTAACCATTGCTTACATAAAAACCAGACTCTCCTCATTAACATTACTGATATTTATAGTGATAGTGCCAGTGCATGAGTCCAGAGACAGTTTGTCTCAATTTCTCACTGCAACCACTATCTGAAAATGCATTTTAGAAGAAGACAGAATAGTGGGGGTTTTTTTGATTCCTTAAAGTATGCAATTTCCCTTTACATAAAAAAAAATGTTTTAAAAAGAAAATTGAGAAACACTTTAAACAGTTGCTAGCATAAAATGTAGATCCTTTCCCAAAAAAGCTTAAGGTCATTTGTCAAAAGGAGTATCTTCTGTACCCTTATACAGATCTCTATGGTTGTTAATGTTACCTACCAATTGTTATGGAACTTTGACCATATTTTTAAGCATTGGTTTGGGTATGCTATATTTAAGGCAATATAACCAATTTAAATTTGTTGAAATACCAAATTAAAGAATAACTTAAGTTTCATTGTTCAGGAAAAAATATATGTGGAATTAAACAACTATCTTACTTTCGGAAGAATTTGAAAAATCATGGAGAGTTTAGAAACCGCAAAAAAAGGTGTAAAATTTTATTTAAAAAGTTGATATTCCAATGACCAAATAATTAAGAAATGTAAGTTTAATAAAATAATAACTAATAAGTCTGATGAAGTCAAAGAATGGTTTTAATTTTGTTTTATTAAATATAATTCTATAATTAATAAGTAGATTGTGTGTATAAGCAAAAAAGCACTTTAAAGTGCTTTCAGTTCTATGAGATTATACCTTCTTGAGCTTCCTATTTTAGTAATATTTCAAATAAGTGAGAAGAAACTGAAGATTACAAGGAATATTCAACTAAAATGTGGCATGACAAAAACCATATTACCACTAAAGTAAATTGTTATCCAGAAAAAAAAAAATGTACAAATTGCCTAAAAGTCAAGGTTAAAGGGTGATTTAAATGAAACATTTATCCTCAAATATGTCAATTTTCCCATTCTTGGACGCTGTCTTTATTTTTATTTATTTATTTATTTATTTTTTTAAGATTATTTATTTATTTGAGAGAGAGAGAGAATGAGAGACAGAGAGCACGAGAGGGAAGGGGATCAGAGGGAGAAGCAGACCCCCTGCCGAGCAGGGAGCCCGACGTGGGACTCGATCCCGGGACTCCAGGATCATGACCTGAGCTGAAGGCAGTCGCTTAACCAACTGAGCCACCCAGGCGCCCGGACGCTGTCTTTAAAAATGGGGTTCCCTATGACAGCATAGCTGTTCTGAATTAACCATTCATTTATTTATTCATTTTCAGTATATCCATTAAGTATCAAACACTGATATTTAAAATGAGCAACACAGGGACACCTGGGTGGCTCAGTCAGTTATGCGGCTGCCCTCAGCTCAGGTCATGATCCCAGGGTCCTGGGATCAAGCCCTGCATCGGGCTCCCTGCTCCACGGGAAGCCTGCTTCTTCCTCTCCCACTCCTCCTGCTTGTGTTCCCTCTCTCGCTGTGTCTCTCTCTGTCAAATAAATAAATAAAATAGAGTGAGCAACATGTAGTTTTTGCCTACACAGAGCTTACAGCAGAGCATAAAAGCATGAGGGAGATAGTAACAGCTTCTCAGAAGAGATGACAAGGCAACAAGTGACAGGGCATATAGTGGTGAGGAGCCCATACTAAAGTTAGGCTGCTTGTATTGTAGTCATGATTCATTCTTTTACCAGCTCGATGATCTTTGGTGAGCTACTTATTTATTTGGACTTAGTGTCTTCCCCTGTAATAATGATATCTACTTCACAGGGTTTTCATAAGCATGAAGTAAATTATTATTTGTAAAGCACCTTGCAGATACCTAGCACCTACTGAACATAATGTAAATACCCTGTTTTTTTAGAAAACAGATGGGAGACAATAAATATGTGATGTTTTAGAAATCAAGGTAAGAGTGCCAACACAGTACTAGACGTACAGCAGAGATTGAATAAAATGTTTCAGACCAATGAATTTATTGTTTCTAGCTGTTTTAAGTCAACAAGACACAGAGACCCTTGAAATTGGTAGAGTTCATGCTTTCATACAAGAATATTTTCCTGAGTACTGACCATATGATGCATAGTGCAGTACACTAATGACAAGAACTAAATTAGAAATAACCTTACCATAGAGGAAATCCAGTTCTAGTGGGAACACTGACATGTAATCCAAAAGAGGGTGAAAGTTGATCAAATGTAAATTTGCTCTGAGATCACGTTGGTGGCCAGAGTAAAATAATTTGCCATGATACTTCCAGAATATCATGGAAATAAAATTATGGGAGAGAGAAAGAAAGAAAGATTGAGAGAGAGAGAGCGAACCCATAATAGTTAAGACTGTACTAACATTTGGTCCAAGAATAGCTAAGCCATGAAATTAGTAGATAAACTTTCCCCGAGGCCAGCAATGCCTTAGGGATGCCTGGCAGAGTCAAAAGATAAAAAAATGAGACATTTGCTCAACACCATCCAATATGTAAACATGTAAAGCTCTTTTAAAACACCGTCCAAATATGTAAACATATAAAGCTCTTTTAAAGATGAACTCAGGTGTGGGGAAAACAAACAAACAAACAAGCAAACAAACAAAGCATGAGTGAACAAACCACCTTGAGCTTTAGTTGGTCAAGGGTGGGAGGAACAATCAGGATTAAAATTCCAGAATTAAATTGAAATATTAGCAAATTGAATATAGCAGTCTATATTCAAAATTACCTTATATGGGGTACATTATATGCCAGAAACACAAGGATAATGTAATAATAGAAAATATATTAAAATAACTTGAACTTTAATAGATTTTTAAAAACTGTATAATTCTCTAAGCAGATGAAGAAAAATGTTACAATAGAAAGAAGCAGCTGTCATTTTTCATAGATATTTTATGAATGTTAACACATAGAAAATGAAAATTATCTAGAAATTATTAGAATCAATATGAGACATTAGTAAAATTGTTGTTTTCAAGATCAAGACATAAAAATCAATTGTTTCCTCTATAATCCTGAAGAATAATTAGGAATGGATAGTTACCAAAAAGTCCAAGTAATCTAGGAATGTCATATATGCAATGTGTAAAAATACAAAATTTTATGGAGAAAAGCACAGAATGTTGCTGAAGTACTTTATGAAGTTCTGAATAAATGAAGAAATCCTCCAGGTTTATGGATGATAAAGATACTAATTCTCTTCAATCTAATTTAAAAACTCAATGCAATTAAAATCAAAATGTCAATGGGGCTTTTTTCATAAAGTTAATCCTGAACGTTACATGAAAGTAAAGAAACAAAAACAACCAAGGCACTTCACTTGGGAGTGAATGAAAAACAGCAAAGTTGATAATATGAGAGATGACCCTACAATACCAGAGTGAATGCAGTATGATAAGCCCTTAGCCAATTGTCATGGAGAAACAGTTGTTGCTTTCTATTTTTTCTCTAACTCTTACACAGTGAAAAAAGTCCTGGTCAAAATATTCGCAGTTTATAAAGGCTTGTTCTAAGTAAGCTGATATTTTTAAAAAGTGCCCAGTAAGTGACTACTGGAAACATCGAGAAATGATTAAAGAAACTGGAAAACATTTGAAATCCAAGTGGTCCCATTTCCCAGGATGATTTGGTAGGAAAATGATTTTTGTTTTTTCTATCCCCTCATACTTCTCCTTTCCAAATGTTTGCAAATTTGAAATTTAACCAGAACATTGAGGGAAGAAAGACTTAGGCTAGGTCTCTACAGGTAAAGCCAAGGATGGAGGCAATTCTCCAGATAATTCATGACTGCAAAAAGTGTAATTTTATTTAATTACTGAGAACATTGTGTCAGCTCTATGCTTTTGAATATAGAGATAATCCTTTCTCCAACTTTTAAACATATCTGAAGAAGCAAATACAAAAATTGAAAAAAATATTTAAATAAAGTCTAATGGGAAAAGTAAAATGAATCAGATAAGCTTCTGAATTTCTTGTCTTAAACAGAATTTTTGCTTTACCTATGTGAATATGAAAATGCAATTATATGCAATTTGATATTTTTAAAATTTCAATTTATGTAAGTTTTAAAAATTTATTCTTATTGAAAATACTGAAAATTATTCTTATTGAAGGGTATTGAAAGATGTTTATTTTAGTGTCAAATTTATATTAATTTTCATCTTAGGATTTGTTTCATAGTCTGAAAAAAGTTCTATGTTTTTAGAAATAACACCATTATGGGAATCCAAAACGAAGTAGGCAGTGACATTAACTGAAGAATTTAATATTAAAAACTTAAAAACACACACATACAAATAGTTAACACATTATTGGAAAAGCATGGATTCTGAACTGACAGTTTTGATGTAATTATTTGCCAAGACCTAACTAAACCAAAATTATTTTTCTAAAGACAATGCTCATAAAATAAAAGCTAAACTTTTTTTCAGTTTCAGACTTCAAAAAGCAATCTGAAAATTCTTTCATATTTTTAGTTGTATCTTTTTGCAAAGATTTTTATGCTTAAGTATCAAAGCCTTTTTTTTTGTAAATAGCTATCATTGGTTTTATAATTAGTTTATTTTCTAGTGTTGCATTTATAGATTTTCCTAATATATAAGTAAGTCATTCCCTCTTGTATGCTCAGGAAATGTATCTCAAGAAGGCACATGTACTGAATTATTTGGAAGAAGCCATTTGATCTCATCTTTGTAATGATTTTCTGTATGGCACAATAAAATACTGCTTTAGACAAAGATTTTTTTTTTTTTTATGAACATCGTCATGTTCCTCTCCACTGTTATCACCCTTGCTTATAGCTGGGCTCAGTTTCAAGATAAATATTAACGATTTTGAAAAGGATTCAGTAAAGACATGATATTTTTAAAAAATTTACATGCAGTTTCTGGCCCAAAGAAAAACAATAAAACCTGGGAGATGTGGTATTCAATGCCATTTCCAAAAGACATCACAGTTATTTTGATGGGTGTATTAACTGATTTTTACTTGTCTATAAGTGAACAACCCAAGTTGGCTTACGTTTGACTAAAACCCATTAAATGTTCTCACGAAAAAAAGTCTCCTTTTCTTTGTTTCTCCCCTTATTGGTATAGTTTTGGATTTGTTAAAAAATGTTTTCCAAGATTTTTGTTGTTCTTTCCCAGTGACTTTTGCAATAAAATTCAGAAATTATAAGTTTTATGTATGGAAAATATACATGTAAACATGTGTTTAAAAATATACATGTAAACATGTGTTAATAAACATACATGCATATATCTGGGCCTAAACCCAGACATATACCCACACACCGTAAGCACACACATCCATATTCCCTGACCCTACCCCCTCACACACATTCACATGGTCACATACATGGAGTTTCTGAACCTGGTAAAGCAGAACTTACATTTTTCCTCAGTCTAAAATTCACGTGAGCAAAAAACCTGGAGGGCTGATCAATGCCTCATTATAATCAGGTCACCAGAAAAATTATATACAGACTAAGTTCTCCAGCAAGTTACCCCCTAAACTTTTGTTTTAACCATATTCTCTTCTCTAAGCTATGTTTGTGAGCCAATTGTTAGAGTAAGTTTGAATAAATGGAAAAAATTTAGTTTGCCCTAATAATTAAAGGTAGAATTACAACATATAGGGCAGAATATTCCAGTGTATTAGTGATTTATAATATATTATATAATCAAGAAACCAAAATTTGTCTTACAAATTAGAATAGAGATCATATGGAGAAGTATGAGGGGATAGATATCAGAAAACTCTCAGATAATCTAGAATGATGGATTATCTTGTATTTCTTCTTTACCACCACTTAATCTGTAATTATTTTGTCATTTATTATTTATTAATTCATTGTATTTTATTAATTATTGCTAAAACCAGAAATAATATGAAGATATACCCTTTATTCAAGTTACATGTATAATAAAGAAAATATGCCTGATCTAGGATGAATAAAAGGCAGGGAAACATGAAAGGTTATTCTCTCAGCTATGTAAATGTCATCAGATAAATGGAAATAAATGTAAGCTTTAGTTTTTCAAAGTGCTTTCAGACTATTGTAGGTCTATTGCTTTCATTTTCAAGTCATATCATTTTTAGTTTATGTTACGATAGTCAAAGATTTAAAATCCTTCTTCCACTTCAATGACTACCATAAATATAAAGAATACTTCAATTTATAGCCTGATTAAATAATTTTTTACTCATTTAAAATTTGAGGCCATTTTTAGTCAAATTTGGAAAAATAAATAAATAGATGATAAAGAAACACTTACTTCAATTTCTTGTCCTGGATCTGGGTCTCTTGCAAGAATCGTATATATTAAAGTAGATGCAGGAACATTTTCAGGAACAGACACTGAAACACCTGTACAGTTATATAAACCATGAACATTAAATTCAAACATTCTTGGGGCTCGTGGGTGGCTCAGTGGATTAAGCATCTGCCTTTGGCTCAGGTCATGATCCCAGGGTCCTGGGATCAAATCCCATATGGCATATGGGCCTCCCTGCTCAGCTGGGAGTTTGCTTCTCCCTCTCCCTCTGCTGCTCACCTGATCGCACTCTCTGTCTCTCATAAATAAAATCTTAAAAAAAAATAAAAATCAAACATTCTTTCACCACCTCTTGTTTCTTATTGGTGCCATAAGTTGTCATGCTATATTTCTCCCCATAGCAGTTGTCTTAATGATACTTATTTCACAAATAGAAAAAAAGACCCCGAATAATTATTCTCATTGACATCTATTTTAAGAGAGCTAACATTACAATATCAGTTTCATATTTTTACATTTAAATTTTGGGCTGGTGTCTAGAATGGGCTATAATTGCTCAGAATTTGGTGCAGAGTCAATGGTCATTAAGATATGATTTCAACTTTGATTCCTTTTTTTTTTTTTTTTTTTAGATTTTATTTATTTGCGAGAGAGAATGAGAGACAGAGAGCACGAGAGGGAGGAGGGTCAGAGGGAGAAGCAGACTCCCTGCTGAGCAGGGAGCCCGATGCGGGACTCGATCCCGGGACTCCAGGATCATGACCTGAGCCGAAGGCAGTCGGTTAACCGACTGAGCCACCCAGGCGCCCCTCAACTTTGATTCCTTTATGGTAGATGATTTAAATTTTTTATCTCTTTTCACAATAATGTACAAAAAAAACAGAACACAGGCTGTAAAGTCAGGAAGAAATGAATTTGAATTTCTGATCCATCAATATTCTTATCTGTACAATGGAGATAAAGTACATTTTCAACCCTAGACTAGTTCTGAGGACTAAATAAAATATACACTACACATCTCACAAGTGCTCATGAAATGTTAGTTTCTTTCTTCAACCACGCTCCTATTTTCCTTTCAATGTTACCTGTGATTGCTGTGATTCTCACTCATCTCAAAGTTGAACAACACTAATGGAAACATAGTTAAACCACAGGCAATTTCTTGACCTGCTAGGTGATTCTACAAATGATATTCTTTTCTAAAAAAAGAGTGTTCCTGCTTTCTGTACACTTGAATCTTGGGTATCAAGTCCCGGGACTGTAATTGGGAGTAGGTAGTCCTGCAAAAGCCTCATATAATTTGACCATTTCTAAGAATGTAATGAAACAATTTTTGTGTGAATGGATCTTTCTTATTTTAAACCTTGGCTTCAAACTGAACCATCTGTAAACAGATTCCCTAATTTAGTGGTTTGCTGTAGTTTAAGGCAACTGGATAATTTAACACAGTAAGCGAATTGGTTATGTGTATGTCACATCAGCCACCTGCAAATTGTGTCAATATCCTGTTTTGGGTAACCTCACAGAGACTCACAATTACCCTATTTTCTTTCCTAATATCCCTGTCCCAAAGTTCATAAAATCACATGATGAAAGAGAAGGGCATCTTGATCTTGATACTGCCTGAGCAGTTTATGCTGATTGAGCCAAGTGTGTGGTAGAAATCAGGTCAGAATGACCTCCTTGGGACCCATGTGTATCTTTTCAAAACTTTCTATAATTTGGGGGAAACCAAAAGGAAATTACAAAAAACATGAGTTAAATTGTCTCAAAGTGATCCAGAAGATAATGTTTTCATAAACACCAGCCCTATACGCTGGTACACTGCCAAGGCCTTCCTAGGAGACTTTTCTTTTTTAAGTTTGGCCTCTGTGAATAGGTCCCTTTAGCACAAACTCTTATTTTGTATAATGTTTTATTCCTCATACCAGAAGGTAGAAAAGTAAGAGACTTTATGGTAAGAAGTCTGATTGTGTGTGTGTGTGTGTGTGTGCGTGCGTGTGTTAGAATTTGGAGCTCCCCAAACAGTGATGTTTCTTAAAAATAGAGAAGAGATAATGCTGGTGGTGAGAAATGGATAGATGCCATAGTGGACAGGAATCCAGAAAAAAAAAAGAAAAAAAAAACCTATTTTAATGAAGTTTGCCTTTGTTCCACTTGCCCTCCATTTTATTTTTCTCTCATTATCTGCCAGTTAGCTGAGTAGTTTTCCTAATAGAAATAGTGAAAGGAAGAAAAGCAGTCAAAAAACAGAGAAGGTAGAAAGAGTAGAGAGGGTTTTTGGGGTTTTTTTGTTTTGTTTTGTTTTGTTATGAGTAGAGAGGGTTTTAATATGAAAGATAAGTAAGCAAATAAGGTTAGATGTTGGGGTTAATGTAGAGCATGAAATCATCCATAATACCTTGCTTGCTAAAAAGTAACACAGAGGCCACTGGGACCAGGGAAGATTTCGGAGAAGAGTGTAGGCCTTTGGAATGCCGACACCTGCGTGACCACTCTGCCGTAGGAATGCTGGGGGGAGTTGCCTTCCCTGAAGCTTTCTTAGCCCAAACAGCCACACTGTGATCTAAGAGATGTATGCATTGTCCTCTAGGCTATGTGTAGCAGAACTCGTAGAACATGCAGATTAGCATATCTTATCTTTCTCATAAACAGATCCTCCTAGTTCCAGTAAGACCCCTTGTCACACATCACATGCTTGAGAAAGAGTGATAAAGATTTATGATTATCCAGAGGACCAATGAAGGTGAGAACAAAGGGTCTTTGTCTCTGAGCATTGACCCCCTTGCCTTCTCCTTTCTTTCACAGCAAAGTTTGGAGTAATTGTTCATCTGTCGATACAGGGATTGCTGGCTATGCCTGGCAGTTAGAAATACATGGAGGGAGAAGAATAGAGAGACTAACTAACAGAAGAGAGAAAATTGATGAGCTCCAGTTGACCCAACTAAATCCAAATCAAGCCAACTTTTATTTTCTGAAATCCTACTATATGCAAAGTTTCAAGTTCATTCAAATGTTTAAAAGTTTTTATTTTCAGTACATCCTATGAAAAATATTAACACAAATACAAGTGAAGTCAGGGAATAGTATATGGCACTAATGAGAAGAACATGCTTTATTATTTTATACACATGGGTATACTGATTCCAATTAATATATTATGAATGTTTTTTTTTGAGTAGAATTTTAAAAATGAAGTCTGGGAAGGTGATCCCCCCTGCTTTGCTTTTCTTTTTCAACATTACTTTGGCTATTCAGGGTCTTTTGTGGTTCCATATGAATTTTACGATTGTCCGTTCTAGTTCTGTGAAAAATGATGGTGTTATTTTGATCAGGATTGCACTGAATGTATAGATTACTTTGGGTAGTACAGACATTTTAACAATATTTGTTCTTCTAATCCATGAGCATAGAATGTTTTGTTTTGCTTTGTTTTTCCATTTCTTTGTGTCTTCTTCAGTTTCTTTCATGTGTTCTATAATTTTGAGCATACAGATCTTTTACCTCTTTGGGTAGGTTTATTCCTGGGTATCTTATGGTTTTTGGTGCTGTTATAAATGGCACCAATTCCTTGATTTCTCTTTATGCTGCTTTGTTATTGGTATATAGCAATGCAACAGATTTTTGAATGTTGATTTTATATCCTGCAACTTTGCTGAATTCATGTATTCGTTCTAGCAATTTTTTGGTGGTCTTTTGGGTGTTCTCTATACAGTATCATGTCATCTGCAAAGTTTGACTTCTTCCTTGCCAATTTGTATGCATTTTATTTCTTTTTGTTTTTTGATTGCTGAGGCTAGGACATCCAGTACTATGTTGAATAACAGTGGTGAAAGTGGACATTCCTGTGGTGTTTCTGACCATAGGGGAAAAGCTCTCAGTTTTTCCCCATTGAGGATGATACTAGCTGTGGATCCTTTGTATATGGCCTTTATGATGTTGAGGTATGGTACATCTATCCTTACTTTGTTGAGGGTTTTTATCAAGAAAGGATGCTATATTTTGTCAAATGCTTTTTCTGCATCTATTGAGAGAATCTTATGGTTCTTATCCTTTCTTTTATTAATGTGTTGTATCACATTGATTGATTTGTGGATATTGAACCACACCTGCAGCCCAGGAGTAAATCCCACTTGATCATGAATAATTCTTTTAATATACTATTGTATTAAATTAGCTAGTATTTTGTTGAAAATTTTTATATCCATGTTCATCAGAGATATTGATCTGTAATTCTCCTTTTTAGTGGGATATTTGGTTTTGAAATCAATGTAATCTGGCCTCATAAAATGAGTTAGGAAGTTTTCCTTCCATTTCTATTTTTTGGAACAGCTTCAGAAGAATAGGTATTAATTATTCTTTAAGTGTTTGGTAGAATTTTCCTGGGAAGCCATCTGGTCCTGGACTCCTGTTTGTTGAGAGATTTTTGATTACTGCTTCAATTTCCTTGCTGGTTATGGGTCTGTTCAGATTTTCTATTTCTTCCTGTTTCAGTTTTGGTAGTTTATATATTTTTAGAAATTGATCCATTTCTTCCAGATTGCCTAATTTTTTGGCATGTAATTGCTCATAATATTCTCATAATTATATTTCTGAAGTGATGGTTGTGATCTTTTTTCTTTCATTTATGACTTTATTTATTTGGGTCCTTTTTCTTTTCTTTTTGATAAGTCTGACTAGGGGTTTATCAATTTTGTTAAACCTTTCAAAGAACCAGCTCCTACTTTCATTGGTCTATTCTAGTGGTTTTTTTTTTTCTATGTCATTTATTTCTTTATTCCTTTTTTTTTTTAGATGTTATTTATTTATTTGACAGAGAAAGACATAGTGGGAGAGGGAACACAAGCTGGGGGGTGGGAGAGGGAGAAGCACGCTTTCTGCTGAGCAGGGAGCCCAATGTGGGGCTCGATCCCAGGACCTTAAGATCATGACCTGAGCTGAAGGCAGATGCTTAACAACTGAGCCACCCAGGCGCCCCTATCATTTATTTCTGCTCTAATCTTAATTATTTCCCTTCTTCTGCTGGTTTTAGGCTTCATTTGCTATTCTTTTTCCAGCTCCTTTAGTTGTAATGTAAGGTAGTATATTTGAGACTTTTCTTACTTCTTGAGGAGGGCCTTTATTTCTATATACTTTCCTTTCAGGACTTCCTTTGTGGCATCCTAAAGGTTCTGGACTGTTGTGTTTTTATTTTAATTTGCTTCTTTAATTTCCTGGTTAACCCATTCATTCTTTAGTAGGATGTTCCTTAACTTCCATGTATTTGAGGTCTTTCCAAATTTTGTCTTGTGGTTGACTTCAAGTTTCATAATGTTGTCTGAAAATATGCATGGTATGATCTCATATCATTTTGTACTAGTCGAAGCCTGATTCGTGACCCAGAATGTGATCTATTCTGGAGAATGTTCCATGTGCACTTGAGAAGAATGCGTATTCTGCTGCTTTAGGATGAAGTGTTCTGAGTATAACTGTTAAGTCCACCTGGTCTAGTGTGTCATTCAAAGCCACTGTATCCTTGTTGATCTTCTGCTTAGATGATCTGTCCTTTGTTGGGAGGGGGGTGTTAAAGTCCCATACTATTTTTGTATTATTATCAGTGAGTTTCCTTAAGTTTGTTATTAACTGATTTCTATATTTGGCTGTTCCCAAGTTGGGGGTATAAATATTTACAATTGTTAGATCTTCTTGTTGGATAGGTCTCTTTATTATGATCTAGTGCACTTCTTCATCTCTTATTATAGTCTTTGGTTTAAAATTTAGTCTGTCTGGGGCAC
The DNA here is from genome assembly GCF_029215605.1 of Mirounga angustirostris. Lineage (NCBI taxonomy): Eukaryota > Metazoa > Chordata > Mammalia > Carnivora > Phocidae > Mirounga > Mirounga angustirostris. The sequence continues at coordinate 80,884,921 of NW_026991720.1, read as the reverse complement.
CTGGGTGGCTCAATTGGTGAGATATCCAAATCTTGATTTTTGGCTCAGGTCATGATCTCAGGGTCATGGGATCGAGCCCCACATTGGGCTCTGTGTTCAGCGCAGTCTGCTTGTCCCTCTCCCACAGCTCCTACCCCTGCTCATGACTTCTCTCTCTCTCTTTTTCTCTCTCTCTCTACTGAATAAATAAATAAAATCTTTAAAATCTAGTTTGTCTGATATAAATATGGCTCCTCCAACTTTCTTTTGATGTCCATTGGCATAATTGATGGTTCTCCACCCCCTCACTTTCAATCTGGAAGAGTCTGGGTCTAAAATGAGTCTCTTGTAAGCAGCAAATTGATGGATCTTGTTTTGTTTTGGCTTTGGTTTTGTTTTTTTTATCCTTTCTCATACCTACGTCTTTTGATTGGAGCATTTAGTCCATTTACATTCAGAATAATTATTGATACGTAAAAATTTAGTGCTATTGTATTACCCGTAAAGTCTTTGTTTCTGTAGATTGTCTGAGTTCCTTTCTTGTCTTTGTTGCTTTTCATCTCTCTTTCCCACTCAAAGGGTCCCCTTTAATATATCTTACAGAGCTGGTTTAGTGTTCATGAACTCCTTTAGTTTTTGGTTGTCTTGGAAACTCTTTATCTCTCTTTGTATTCTGAATGACAGGCTTACTGGATATAGTATTCTTGACTGCATATTTTTTCCCATTTAGCATATTGAACATATAATGCCATTCTCTTCTGGCCTGCTGGGTTTCTATGGACAGGTTTGCTGTTAACCTTATATGTCTATGCTTATAAGTTAAGGACCTTTTGTCCCTAGCTGCTTTCAGAATTCTCCCTTTGTATTTGTATTTTACAAGTTTCACTATGATATGTCTTGGTGTTGACCTATTTTTGTTGATTTTGAGGGGAGTTCTCTGTGCCTCTTGGACTTGAATGCCCATTTCCTTCTCCAGATTAGAGAAGCTCCCAGTTATAATTTGTTCAAATAAACCTTCTGCCCCTTTTCCCCACTGTCCTGTGACTCCCATGATACAGATATTGTGCTTTGTGGAATTGCCTAGTTCCCTAAGTCTATATTCATGATCTAATAGTTTTCTTTACCTCTTCTTTTCAGCTCCATTATTTTCCATAACTTTATCTTCTATATCACCTATGCATTTCTCTGCTTCTTCCATCTTCATTGTGATTACATTCAGTTGGTTTCGCATCTCAGTTATAGAATTTTTTATTTCAGCCTGATTAGTTTTTATGTCTTTTATTTCTGCAACAGGGTTTCCCTCGTGTCTTCTATGCTTCTTTCAAGCCTAGTTAGTATTCTTATGGACGGCTGTTCTAAATTCTTGTTCAGATATATTGCTTATATCTGTTTTGAACAAATTATTGGCTGTGATTTCTTCTTGATCTTTCTTTTGGGGAGAATTCTTCCATCTTGCCATAGGTCTAGGTTTCTGTCTTTTGTGTATTATGAAAGCTTGTTATGTTTCCTGCTCCTGAGAGTAATACTGTGTTAAGAAGGGGTCATACACTGTCCAGGGCCTGGTGCTTCAGGAAGTATTTCTGGTGTAAGCTGTGTGCACTCTGCTGTTGTGTTTTGGCTGCCCTTTCCCACAGGTTAGTCCTCTGCACAGTTCCTCCTTGCTTGCAGTGGGGAGTGTCTGGACTCTCAACTAGGTGTGCTTTGACTTGTTAAGATAAGCCTGATAAAAAAAAAAAAAAAAAAAAAAAAAAAAAACAAATCAAAAAGCCTGATCCAAGAAAAGAGAAAAGGGAAAGGAATAGAAAGGCAAACAAGCCAACAAACAAAAAACTATAAGCCTGATTACAAAGAAAAAGAAAAAGAAGGAAAAAAGAAGAAGAAGAAGACACCTAATCCAAAAAATGAGAAAAGGAAACAAACAAACCAACAAATGGACAAAACACTCCAAGTCTGATTCCAAAGAAAAAATAAAAATAAAATAAAATAGTAAAAAATAAAATATAAAATATAAAAAATAAATAAAAAGGAAAGCCTGGTCCTATATCCACCAGAACTGAAGCTGATGCTTTGGAGTACTCTATAATTGGTAGACTTGGTTGATGCAGCGGGGACCTTTGAGGGAGAGACCTCACTGCGCTGATTTGCAGTCAGGACTGCCCTAGTACAGATGCCCCTGCTGGGCGTAGGGGGGCGGGTTTTGGTGTAAGTGATTCCAGCTTCCACTGGAGTTGTTCTTCTTCTCTCTGAAATCTGACTGTGCTGGTGGGCCAGTGGGGGCCAGTGGGGGTCGGGGGTGGGTGATGGCATCATCTTGCCCTCTCTTCCCTGAGGAGGGGAAGTCATGGCTACTGCTGTTCAGGAGCCCCTCACAGAAAAACGAACAATCTCCCCTTCTGTGTCCCAGGCTTTCCTCAGATCCCTGCCCTCAACCTGTCTGTGCCCAGGCTGTCAGCAGGCCTGACAGCACAGTTCTCTTGTGTTTTATCTCTTGCCATCGGCTGGGATTCAAAACTCCAAATCTTAGAAGACCCAGCAAGGTGTGGACCCGTTCCCCAACCCTGGAGGAGAGCCTTGCAACATTGCACCCTGCATCGTTCTGTCCTAGAAAAGTGGTCACACGCCTGCACAGATGCCAGTAGTCTATGTGAAGCACAGTGAAAAGTTACAACCAGGTTATCTGCCTTCTGTGTGTGCCCCTGTTCCCTGCTGTTGAATAGCGATTCAATAGTGCCTGGTAGACCTTTCATCTTTGGGGAGGCAATATACCCTCTTCCAAATGTGCTCCAGGAAGGGGAATGTTCTCTCCCAGTGTAACCGAGGGGATCCCCACACCACAGCATCTTGCTCAAACCCTACGATCTGCTCTCTCTCCTTCTCTCTCTCTTTCTCCTTGATTTTGCTCCACAAAAAAGGGTTCCTTCTCCTCTGCAGCACCGTGGCTTTTCTCTCCCCTAATTCATGCCTCTGAACCTTGCATCTGTCACATTCTCTTCCCCAAATTGTGCAGATTATTTTCTTAATCCTCAGATCAATTTCCTAGTTGTTCAAAATGATTTGATGCTGATCTGATTGTGTTTCCGGGATGAGTCTAGTCCAAGGTCCCCCTACTACTCTGCCATCTTAACTCCCCTCTCCTCTTACAATTTCCAAGGTTACCTGTTAATTCATATGTTACAGATAAATTTAAAATAATTTTGTAATTACTTCTATACCCAATCTGCCACATAAAGAAATAATTGTTTGAATGTTAAATTACTCTAACTTTGATTATTATATATATATTTTTTTTTCTTTTTAGGAGTTTATCTCTCACTATATTCAGTTATTTTGTATACTTCTCTTTCATAAAACTCAAAAAAACTTTATAATTTCAAGTTTTACTTTAATTTGTTTTTACTCTACCTTTGTTTTATGAATGTTATCAATAAAATTGACTTGTAATATACATGTTCCTGTTGAAAAACTTGAGTCACAGACAATAGGATCATCTACAGTCTTCACAAAAACTATAAATATATAGGTACTGGTATTATTTCCATTATCTCTGGCTTCAGTTTCCAACTTGAGTGATCAGGATTCAAAGGCTAAAGAAGAGTGATTAGGCCTGTGACTAAAGAAAAGAAAAAAGTGAAGAATCAAATAATGAAGGATACATTAATTTATTCATATTCATGGTATTTTACTCAATTATATATGTTTTTAACAAATGAGAAAAGTTGATGTTTAACAATTCTACATTCGTTGAAAATGTTTCTTTAAAAATGCCCACTTTATGCTTATTTTTAAAATATAATTAAATATTTTAAAAGGTTTCATCATATTTTCTTCCAAGTCTCGAATTTGCCATTTTTGTATTTATCAAGCATGGGGAGCATCTCTAGTTTTAAAATAACAGAAACAAACCGCTATATTTGATTTTAATTAGTGTTAAAGAATTAATAGTATTTTTAAGCCCGAAAAGAGCAGCCAAGTTATATTAAAGTCCTAATCATGTATTGCTTCTGCCATCCAATTTAAGTCAATCCTATTGTATAGAAAGATGGAAATGAACTCAAGGGTCAAACTCAGGAAAAGTTTTGAAGATGGAGATGATTATTCATCCCTTGTGCCACCATGAGACATTCTCCATTGAGTGGGGTGGATGAGGGAAGATAGCAGCAGTGATTTCATTTCTTATAGTTTTTTTTGCCAGTCCCCACTTTCATCATGGGCACGAAGTAGCAGCTGAGTCTGCAACTGCTCTAGGTCCTCTATCAGTTTCTCTGACTCCTAGAATGAATATGCTCAGCCTTGTGATCAAGGGCCCAACTTCTGCAGTATACCCACAATACCAAAATCAGGGACAAAAAGAAGGGAGAGTGGTTTTGTCTATCCTCATCTAGTCCAGCACCTACATGTGTGTTCAAGTCTACTTTTAATCCTCCCTAATTTATGGGGAGAGTCTCCTTCCTTACTTCCAGCCTTGGTGGGCTTCATGCTCAGGCATCAGGCACAGAGACAGCCTTACAGAGACTGCCTAGTCAGCTCTCACAGTTAGACTCTTGATGATACTTTTTTCTCTGGTTGAATGCTGACAAATCAAATAAGGTATTGTAACAGGTCAAAAGGAAACAATATTTCAGAGTAGTGATTCTGTCCACACAGGCAGGAATCTATCCATAATCAAATATCCAAAATATAATTGTGAAGGAAACATCCCAATTTCTAAACATGAAATTAAGGAGATAGATATGAATTATTTGTCCTATAGTCTACAAGGATTTCACAGAAGCATTTGTTGTTGTATTTTTTTAAAAGATTTTATTTATTTATTTGACAGAGAGAGACAGTGAGAGAGGGAACATAAGCAGGGGGAGTGGGAGAGGGAGAAGCAAGCCTCCCGTGGAGCAAGGAGCCCGATGCGGGGCTCAATCCCAGGACCCTGAGATCATCACCTGAGCAGAAGGCAGACACTTAACCAATTGAGTCACACAGGCGCCCCTCACAGAAGCACTTGTATTGATTGCCTATGAAAATGATGGTGAGTTATAAAAATAAGGTCCTATGACAGTCATTATTTCACAAGAACGTTGTTTTAACAAATAGGAAAATAGCAACTCTTTTCAAATTTCAAATTTCAGACTATTTTCAAATCCCACCTATTTTTACTGTTTCCTTTCCCATATTTAATTTAGCTTTGAAAGGTTAGTTTTACTACACAAGTAGTTTATTTACCCAAGTTTTAAAGGAAATACAGAGACTAGATACTGAATGACTAGCCAAATTATTCTATAAGTATGTGTTTAAAACTTATGAGTGCAAACCAAACATTTCCTGCTAAGTTGTAAAGGAATAAGTAATGGTACTGTCTTCATCTCGATCTATTACTTTTACTCTTGCTATAATTTCTTCAAGACATTTTTTTCAGTCACATTAATAGAATTCACAGGAAAGGGAAAAAAATACAGTCATATAAAATGTTGAAAATGCAAATTTGTATGTACATATCTGCTGACTTATGATAAACTGCAAAAAAATATTTTGGAATTTGTGATGATTCCACCTTCATCTTGTTAGGAATTTAAAAGTTCCTAAAGTATTTGAATGTTGAAAAAACGATTTTTGGCTCAAAGTTACTTAATTTTTTGCTTAAGCGGTGATTTTAATCATTTAGTCTCTGGCATCATGCCAGACATCAAAGATAAGACATCAAAGAGATGAAAACTGAAAAGATTAAAATAGTGCACCTCTATTATTCCAAATATCAAATATATGGAATAGTTGGCAGTTGAACATAATAGACTTAATATATTCATTTTCATCTTATTATCTGGTGTGATGAAATGCTGTCTAAAATCATAGTTTATTAAAGCAAACTATCAGGACATTTCTTATGTAAATTTATTGCTCATATCTTTAAATCATACTTAAAGTCCCTGATAAATTTCCAGAACATTTCTAAAACTTAAATTTATTTCTTATTCAGCCTTCCAGTCAAGCATCAGACATTTATCAATAACATACAGTGTGTCATTCCAGTCCATACACATATGAATAAGCCTGTTCCTGGTCTTTAGGATCTCACTGCTAGTGGCTAGTGGAGAACACAGATACAAATTACTATAATGCTGTGTGATAGATATCATAACTTTGCTGTAGATTTAAAGGCAAGGAAAAGCTAACATTGGGGTTAGGGTTCTCAAAGGAATGTAGAATATAAGGAAATGGGAAATGACTTGGTGACACATTTCTTTGAGCAACCTTCTTGACCACCCCAGTCTAATGTGGTTTCTTTCTTACAGTATGGTTTCTCCTTTATACCATACTATAATGTAACTCACAGTATTTGCATTATGGACCACTTTAAATCACTTCCTTTTCTGTTTCATTAACTGTAATTTAACATACTATATCTTTTAGGAGATGAAAACAATATTTTCAGGCAATATTTTAGTAATTTTGGTATTGCTTATAATATCTAGCATTAAATTCTACTAAATTCTACATGCCTATTGAAGGCATGAAAGCAGCAGAAAATTTTTCCAAGAAATTGGTAGCACCTCTACTGCAAATGTAGATAGACAGGATAACTGTGCCCAGAAATAAGGGATAAACTAAGTTCCATATTTACTTCTATTGTTCAGATAATATAAGTTAGTGGATTTGGGAACTCAAACAATGAATTACTCCCCTTAGTCATCTGTAGAGATATAAGTTATGATAAAAGTAATTTGAACACTACCATTTTTTCTGTCTCTTCACCAGTCTAGGAAGAATTTGATTTTTCTTACACTGTAGTAATATATTTGATTACTACACTTTGAAGTATAGAAAAACATCTAACAGACGTTCATAATCTGCAAATGCTACATTTATACCTCAAAGAATGAAAGTGAAATAGTTTAAATAAAATATTTTAAACTATGTTTTAAGGTCTACTTTTGCCATTATTTAAAATTAATGTATTTATTAAAAAGCAATTCAACAACTTCGCAAAATCTTTGGGAAAGAAAACAAAAGGAAAAAATACATAAAAATCCTTTTATCATATTACAATGTTAGTCACTTCTACATCTGTCTTCCAGTATTTTCTAAAATATATTTACTTTAGGGCACCTGGGTGGCTTAGTCCGTTACGCATCTGCCTTCAGCTCAGGTCATGATCCCAGGGTCCTGGGATCGAGTCCCGCATTGGGCTCCCCGGCTCAGTGGAGAGCCTACTTCTCCCTCTCCCTCTGCTTGCCACTCACCCTGCTTGTGCTCTCTCTCTGTCTGTCAGATAAACAAATAAAATCTTTTAAAAAATAAAATAAATTTACTTTATATTAGCACATGTACCAATTATAGATATATAATCATATATTTTTAATATAATGCTTAAAATACTTTCTATGTAGCTATATAATCTTTATTATTATTATTTATAATATATGTGAAAGTTTAGTTAGTCATTCTCCTGTGGTTACAACCTTAACATAAATATAGTTACTCAAATTGAGGTTTCTCATCATTTCTGTTTCTAATTGTAACAGTTAATATTCGTTGACAGAACAAACCTGTTTTATCTGTTGCTCTCAGTACAAGCTGGAAAACCTGGAAAAGAGTTTTTAAAAACTTTACAACATACTAATTGGTAGTACATATATATCTTTATGATATGTCTCCTGTTTGCTTTTGTTTGTTTGTTTTTCCCAATTAGCTATAGCTCTTAGTTTTTCTTATAGGCAATTAAAAGACGTACAAATGCTTTCTTAGCTAACTAGATTAGTTGTATATTTCAAAATAGCTTCATTCTATATACCATTAAATTTCACTCAAAAGTATATGTAGCTTTGTTGTATAAATACATGTAGATTAAATTGAACCAAAAAAAAAAGATAATGAGTGAATTCCAGATTCAATCATAAACTCAAAGTACAATGCACTGAAACTATTCACAATGCAGGCTGTTTGATGCTAACCCATAGAAACAAGACCATGAGTTACTCTTTGGGATCAAGAACAGGAGGTAATTTCTGAAGAGTTAAGAATGTCATTGGATCTCAAATATTTTCCTCATCATCCTGTCACACATTTACTCTTTAGATATAATTTATTCATACATATCAGCAAGTGTCCTTTTGAAAAGAACAGGAAAGAACAAAAACAAAAACAAAACACTGCTGAAGCAGTAAAATATCCACTAAAACCTTTTTAAGCAAATATTCAATAAGCCTTTTCAATGTATAAGAGCCCATGCCAAATGAGGGGTTGACAGTGATTGTACTTAAATCTCTTGGATGGGCACTAACATGTCAAATATAATAAAATAAATTGGTTAGTTATATAGTGGAAAAATTAAATAGGTCTTAAAGGGTGAGTAGAAGTTTGGTTGAATGTTTGTCAACACAAGCAGGGCAAGTATGGAGCTGAACTGTTAAATACGTGTCTCATACATATAATCTCCATTTTTTTCCCACTTAATTTTAACTTCATTTTGTAGTCCTCATACTCAAATTGCTTAAAACATATGTATCATTAGCTTCTCCAGCATCCTGTAACATTCAACAAATCCAAATTGATATAGAAGTCATTGGCTTTCTTCCACCATTTATGTTCTTTTACACTAAAACGTTGATATCATCCTTAATTATTACTGCTTTTTTCTCCTAAATATCTATAAGCAGCAAATTCTCTATTTTTTAAATAAATTCATGCATTTGCCCCCTCATGGCTATTTTCTTCACCTTATGGAAAAAATACATGTGGAGGATTTCTGAAAATGGAAATATTTTAATAATAATAATAATAACAACAATATCACTTATCCCTTTATTTCTCAAATCTCACCCCTTACTTCTGTGTGGACAGATCATTTCAATAGCCCTCCAGCTACTTTCTTTCCAGTCATTTGTTCCTACTTATGCATCCTTCATTTTCCACTTAGGAAAATCTTCCCAACAATGCTTTCCTTAAATTATCTTTCTCATGGAAATATCGGAAATTGTTTTTGTTTCCTGTCATATTAGTTCCAAATTCATTTATAAGGTGTATACCTGCTTTTACCTTGGCTATCTGTGTGTTTTGCCCTTCTAAGTGGGGTAGAGTATGAACACTGAGTTTCAATATGAAAACTTGATTGTTTTAAGTTTCTTCCATTTCTTTGATGTTCAGAAAGATTTAACTTTTAATGATTTACTGATTTATTTTTCCCTCATTAGCAAACAATTTAAAGCCCCCCCCTTAAACTTTAGATAAATCTACAAAGTTAAGATGTGATCTCTGTTTTGAGAAACCACAAAGACTGGATCTACACTTTTGGTTAACTGCACGAATTCTCATAAATGAATCACACAAAATAGTAGTCTTCTTTTATTTTTTTAAATTTTTTTAAAGATTTTATTTATTTGACAGAGAGAGAGAGCACAAGCAGGGGAGTAGCAGGCAGAGGGAGAGGGAGAAGCAGGCTCTCCCACAGAGCAGGGAGCCTGATATGGGGCTTGATCCCAGAACCTTAGGATCATGACCTGAGCCAAAGGCAGTTGCTCAACCAACTTAGCCACCCAGGTATCCCATTCCTCTTCTTTTAAAATAATAATATATTTAATATTTTCAAGAAGAATTTTAAGTTTTAAAAATTCCTATTACTCTGTGTAGCATAATAAATAAATATATTAATTACATGATATCCAACATCAAAGTCTAAGGGATTTTTGCCTCTCAGGCTAACAATGCCACTTATCGAATCTACTCCAAAAAAAGTTGCTCCTCTCTTTGGTCCAGATAACTGTGTCTCAGTGAAGTACTAGAAAAATAAAACATTACTCACACCTAAATAAATGAAAAGGTATTTGGAAGACCTTTAAGATACAATTATAGAGTGAATATGTAGAAAATTCCCTATTTTCACACTGATTAATTTTAGTCTTTTTTTATGATCTAGCTTATATTCAAACCACGAGCATATACTGATACAGAATACAAGAAAAATAAGACTTGTTTAACCTACCAACACAACCAAAAGATTTTCTTTTTTTTTTTAAAGATTTTATTTATTTATTTGAGACACAGAGAATGAGATACAGAGAGCATGAGAGGGAAGAGGGTCAGAGGGAGAAGCAGACTCCCTGCCAAGCAGGGAGCCCGATGCGGGACTCGATCCAGGGACTCCAGGATCATGACCTGAGCCGAAGGCAGTCGCTCAACCAACTGAGCCACCCAGGCACCCCCAAAAGATTTTCTATATTTTTATAGAGCTGATAATACTCTACATAGTTTCCCAAAAGAATTTTAAAAAATTAATTCTGATTCTATAAAATAATACAACTCTGAAAGAATGTACAAAATTAACTCGTCACTAAGTTTGAATTTTAAGAAACAAAACAAAAATTATGATAGAAACCAACTTCACATATTAATATGATTGGATATGCAGTTTGTAATTTATTTTACTTCTTGATTCCAATTTTTATTTATGTGCCACCACCTCTGAGAAGAGATGAGAGTAGATAAGTCTATTCTCAAAAGCATCTGAAAAAATTAGTTTGAAATGAGGTCAAATTTGATTAAAGAAAAATGTGATTATGTCTGTGTATTTTTTCTAAATCTAAGGATCTGTCCTCTATCTTGTAACTACTTCCCAAAACACTAAATTTTAAAACAATCACTTGTTGGGTCCCTATCCTTTCCCTGCAAATGACAGACTGGTAATAACAATTTCCAACTAAATCATAGGTATTTCTTTAATCTATTAGAAAGACTTACCATCTAATAGGAAAGGTCTCATATTTCTTAAAAAGTTTGTATTAATTTCGTATTGGCTGGTTTGCAACAAAATATTTTTGAGCAGGAATTTTGAGTACTTTGACAATTGCCTATATAACACCAAAGGTTAACTGCGTAAATCAAAGGCAAGAGAGATTAAGTAACTTCCCCGGATTACACTGCTAGTTTGTGTTAAAGCCATGAATTGACCCAAGTCACATGATAGCTCCATTACTTCACCCCCATTTAGTGCTCCATTCCTCCATACTGTGAGTTACTAAATTAGAACTAGTAAATGCTTTCAATACATGTTTGAAAAGAACAGCTGCAGAGCAAGCATGCTGGCTTAGTCCAATGTACCACTAAATACTCCACAAGAGCTTTATAGGTTCTTTTCATTTTGCCAAGCCTCTAAAGACTTTACAACCATGAATCAATTATGAGAAAAGCAAGTCTCTTACAGTTAGATATCTAGTAATTAGGATACTGAAACATCAAAAAATATAATCACATTCACATGTGTCATTGAAATAGCTAGAAAAGTGAAACAGTTCTGAATAGAATCCAGAAGGCAAAGCCCCAGTTTCGGCTAAGCATTGACATCTTCCTCTCAGCTGCCCACCTCCATTAAAAGTCATATAATTTTCTTGTAGAAATCAAGGAAATGTCTTCTAAAAATGCTATTTCCAACATTAACACAAACATGGTATTATAATGCTTGTCAACTTCATTATATTCTTTAATTATCAATTAAATATGTTAACTACTCTTGAAAAATGAAGCATAGTCCTGTATCCCAAAGCAATTATTGCATCTCACACAATGATCACCACCTACCATCAATCTATCACCATTTGAAGAGTCCTCATCTGTGGCTGTCACTCTATAAATGGACTAAAATAATAGATAATCCTCATCAATTTCTAAGGCGGCTGTGAAGCAAAAAATCAACATGTATAAACATTAAAGTATACTATGACTTCATTAGCCCTTTGTATAATAAAAACAGAACAATATTAACTTTGGGTTGGATGGTAGGGCTGGGATAATATTTTAAGATGTATATTTGTTTTCTTATCCCCTCCCCCCTTTGGCTTCTATCATCTTTCCTATCCCTACAGAGTGCCTTTCCTTACTTAAAGTCACTGACTATGACAGCTATAACTTAAAGAAAAAGAGCATGACATATATGCTGAAAGACTGTCCTGTACTCCAATTTCTGGTAGAGCCATTCATGGAGGAACTCTTTCTTATAAAAACACATTTGTAGAGAACTGAACTCCATCCCTCACATCCCTTCTAACATCTCCCCATAGTTTTAACCATGGGTAAAAAACTGAACTACAATACAACATAGATAGAGTGACCCTAGGAAATACTCGAGTGAATTGTTTATTAGTTTCTTGGGGGTTTGTATGTCTCTTAATGTGTGCACATGTGTATGTGTGTGTGTGTGTGTTTAATCACATGCATGTTTAATCACAGCCCATGGACTATCAGTTAGAAATGAAGTTTAATTCAAGTTTTGAAATAAGACATTTAAAATTTTTCTGTTTCTTGCAGACATACATTTGTGGACCAAATTTATACATTGTAATAAATTTAAATTTTAATAAGTTGCCCAGCTCAATTAATAAATCTTTGTTTTTCTAATGTAATTACATTTAAAGTTAAATGATCAGGAGATTTGGGGGTAAATAAAGATAATAAGATAAGAAAGTGAACAGTAACTTCCTAGAAGCATGTCTCCTAATATCTTCTCCAGAAACAAAACAGAAAAAAGAAGAAATAAGATTACACAGAAGCCGTCCCTCAGAGTAAAGACATAACATGACCAAACTTCATAATAATTTTAAGTAAAATTAAAAAAAAAAAAAAGAAAAGAAACAGGTTCAACAAGTCCTGGCAAATTCAGGCATACCTTGTTTGGTTGTGCTTCACTTTATTGTGCTTTCTAGAAATTGCATTTTGCAGATATTGCATTTTTGGCAAATTGAACATTTGGGGAAACCCCGTGTCAAGCAAGTCTATTGGCACTATTTTTCCAACAGCACATGCTCATTGTCTCTGTGTGTCACAATTTGGTAAGTCTCACAATCTTTTGACCTTATTATTATTATATTTGTTATGGTACTCTGTGATCAGTTGTCTTTGCTATCACTATTGTAATTGTTTTGAGGTGCCTCACCCATATAAGGTGGTGAACTTAATTAATAAATGTTGTATGTGTTCTGACTGTTCCACCAACTAGGCATTCTCTCATCTTTTTCCTTCTCCTCAGGCCTTCCTTTTCCCTGAGAAACAATCATTTTGAAATTAGGGCAGTTAGTAACTCTACAATGGCCTTTAAGTGTTCAAGTGAAAGGAACAGTCACATGTCTCTCACTTTAAGACAAAAGCTAGAAATGATTAAGCTTAGTGAGGAAGGCATATCAAAATCCAAAATAGGTTGAAGTGAGGCCTTTTGTGCAAAGTTAACCAAGGTGTTCAGTGTAAAGAAAAGTTCTTGAAAGAAATTAAAACTGCTACTTCAGTAAACACACAAATGATAAGAAAGCAAAATGGCTCTATTCCTGATAGGGAGAAAGTTTCAGTAGTCTGGCTAAAAGACCAAGCCAGCCCCAACATTTCCTTAAGCCAAAGCCTAATCCAGAGTAAGACTCTAACTCTCTTCAATTTTATGAGGGCCAAGAGAGGTGAAGAAGATGTAAAAGTTGGAAGGTAGCCCAGGTTGGTTCATGAAGTTTAAGGAAAGAAACAATTTCTATAACATGAAAGTGCAGGGTGAAGCAGTACGTCCTAATGTAGAAGCTGCAACAAGTTATCCAAAAAATTTAACTAGGATAATCAATGAAGGTGGTTATACTAAAAAACAGATCTTCTTTGTACAGAATAACCTTCTATTGTAGAAGATGTCATCTAGGATTTAAATAGCTAGAAAAGAAAAGTCAGTGCCTGGCTTTGAAACTTTGAAGGACAGGCTGACTCTCATCAGGAGCTAAGGCAGCTGGTGACTTTAAGTTGAAGCCAGTGCACATTGACCTGAAAATCCTCAAGCCCTTAAGAATTATGCTAAACCTACTCTGCCTCGCGTATCAATGGAACAACAAAGCCTGGATGACAGCAAATCTGTTTATAACACAATTTACTGAACACTGAAGTCCACTGTTGAGAACTACTACTCAGAAAAAAAGATCCCTTTCAAAATGTGACTGCTCATTGACAATGCACCTGGTCACCCAAGAGCTCCGATAGAGCTCATGCCTGCTAACACAACATCCATTCTGCAACCCATGGATTGAGGAGTAATTTTGACTTTCATGTGTTATTATTTAAGAAATATATGTTGTAAGGCTGCCATGGATAGTGATTCCTCTGATGGTTTTGAGCTAGAAATATGCTATATCTGTTAACTTGTTTTTTTCCTCAAATAATCAGAAAATTGACTTAAAAGGTTTTTTGTCAATGGTTAGAGTCAGCTTTTGGACATTTCATAAGTATAAGCCTGAAATATTGATTGTAAAAAAATTAATAGAGGAATAAATGTCTTGGACCCTTAATTATCTTAAGCAAGTCTCTGTTATATTTATTTTTCACCTTTCTACATTTATTTTAAACCTTGCCCTTTTACCCCCCACCTTTTACCCCTTCCCTTTATGTCACTTCCCATAGGAGAGCTCCCTTCTTACTGCACAGAGTAAATGAAAATTATTAGACTAGTAATAGCTCACCTTTTTCTCACAAGATCTATAACCCCAATTACATCTGCAATTTTCCCCCTCCTTTTAGAGTAAAAGGAAGGATCTTCTTATCATTAATGATAATCCCTGTCCACTGGGAGGTATCTTCCCTTCTACTCTCTCAGGAACTTGACTTTAAATTTAGTTACCTTCCATTTTCAAATACTCCATTACTACTGTCTACTTTCTATTAGTATTTAAATGTAATCAAATCTCTTCCATTAAAAAAAAGCACCCTAGCTCCAAGTATACTTTAATTATGGCTCTGTCACTTTCATATCCTTCAGGTCCAGAGTTTTGTATATTTCTTAACTTCTGGTTCAGTCTTTAGTCCACTCTACTAGAGGTTATTGCCCAAACACCAAAACTTTCCCCAAAAGTTCATCAAAGGCCTATATGCTGCCAAACCCAATCAACACTCAGTGTTCATCTTATTTTACTTCTCTTCAGCATTTAGAGTTGACTCTTGCTTTTTCTCTTGGCAGAAAAAGATTATTGCAAATCTATAGGGTTCACTCTAAAACTTCTAAGTACCTCTGGAACAATTGCCTGGGAAAATCAAACTTGGCAAAGTTCCTGAACAGCCATTAAGTTCTCATATCAGACAAAATCCTTATTACAGCTTTTCAAATCCTAACCAACAACTGTTTAATAATCTGCAGTCTTCTCTACCTACCACCCTATTCTGTCATCCCTGAGTATACACCTTCTACCACCTCAAATTGGGACAGAGCCAGCACTAGGAATGAAAAACAGGACAGTGACACAGAAGAGAGCTAAGAGCTCAGGAGAGCTTGAAGAGATGACTTGGAGTCTTTCTCCTTGATCAAGAGAGAAAGAAAGAAAAAAAAATATGAAAAGATTCTCGTTACTTATTCATATCCATAGCCAGTATCATTTTGAATATCTGTGTGTGTGTGTGTGTGCGTGTGCGTTTGCTTTGAAAAATAACTGTACATGGTTATCAGAGGACACTGCCTTTTTAATAGTGAAAATTGGAAAAAAAAGTGCTTTTATATCAACATAATAAACATTACATTTTAATGTAATCGGTGTAATCAGCTTTTAAGAAAATGAATGTGATATTTGAGCACAGTATAATAGAGATACATATAGAAAATCCAAGTTTATTTTTATAATGGATTTAAAAGGTACTTAATATAGCAGTTTAATTAAATGCCTATTTAGTTTTGGTTTATATAGTTTATATTATTATTAATGGTAATTTAAATTTCTTTTATGTTTTTAAAAGAAATTTATAGTTTATATTCATGATTTTTCAAATCAAGGATACTAATGCATGTTTTCAAAGTACTATATTTCAATTGCAATGATAAAGAAATTCTCATTCCTCACACACCCAAATAAACTGGGACCCTCAATTCACTAGTACTTTTTTAGAGATTAAAGTTGCCAGTACAGGAGTGCCTGGGTGGCTCAGTCGGTTAAGCGTCTGACTTCGGCTCAGGTCATGATCCCAGGGTTCTGGGCCCAAGCCCCACATCGGGCTCCCTGCTCAGTTTGGGAGCCTGCTTCTCCCATTCCCTCTGCCACTCCCCCTGCTTATGATCTTTCTCTCTGTCAAATAAATAAATAAAATATTTTATTTAAGTTGCCAGTACAGTCTCAAAGGAAAAAACTTAATGCTTCAAAGCATTTTGAATTTGTTAAATACAAAAATAAATTGAGAATGCAAATATAGACATATAAATATTTGTAAGATAGGTGAATAGATTAGATTGATAAATGATTGATTCCATCTGGGTTTTAAATGCCCAAATGGATTCTCCCCACTTGTTTGTAAAGTTACATAAGAGTCTCACTTTAAAACCAAATACACCAGACAAAACTGTTTCAATCCAATGTAGTTCTACCACTGCCTTCTCTCCTGTATCATATGCAAATTTCTTAAAATTTCTTAAAAACATGGTTTCTATTTTCACAATCTCACTCCTCAATCTGCTCCATTCTGGCTTCCACCCTTACAACACCAATAAACTAGTTCTCAGGCTCACTACTTATCATTTACCCCCATATCACTTAGTAAATGCAATGGACATTTTAATACCTCATTTTACTTGGTTGTGGAATTCCAGTCTACTAACCACTGGCACTCTCTTCCTTGGTGATTCAGGGCATAACTCTCTTTTTCTACCACCACTTTAGCTGCTCCTTAGTTTTCTTGGCAGGCTGGGCTTCTTCTCCACGTCATTAAGTGTAGGAGTACCTCAATATTTGGCCTTTTGTCCTCCTTTCTTCTAATTCTCTACTCTCTGAGTAATCTCATCCAAGTCCATGGTTTCAATTACAAAACATTTATAGCCCTAGGCAGGACCTCTGAGTTCAACTGCTTATTTAAATCTCTCCTTTGTTATAACAAAGGCATATCAAACGTGACATGTTCAAAAGTGAACTCATAATTTTTCTCTCCAAATGTGGTCTATTTCTAGATTTTCCTATCTTAACTGAGGATCTCCAAACCAATATGCAAATCAGAAACTAAGAGTTTTCCTCTCTTCCTTTATAATTAATTCAATACCAGATTAATTTACTATTTAAGTATCTCAATACTATTCTTTTATTTTTATCTCCATCACCTTGTTAGGCTGGATTACTGAAATAACCTGATAACTGGTCTTTCTCTACTCCAAGGATCTTCAAACTGCTGCCCATGAGCCAAATCTAGACTGTTGCCTGTTTTTGTATGGTCTAAGAGCTAAGAATGTTTTTGTACATTTTTAAATGGTTAAAAAAATCAAAAGAAAGAATAATATTTTGTGACATGTTAAATTTATATGGAATCCAAATTTCAGTATTTATAAAGTGTTAACAGAACACGTACATATCCACTTGTTTATGTAGTATCTGTTCCTGCATTCTTGCTGTGCTGGTGGAGTTGAGTAATGGAGATAGAGACCATATATGGGGCTTTCATAACTTAATATACTATAAATTGCAGTAATCAAGTTATTACAGCATGCTGAGTACCATGTCATTTTTTATTACCATGCCTACCCATCATGGCCAAACAAGAAAAGAAGGGAAATGTGGACTTTGAATGGCCACACTTTTAGGCATGTTAGAGTGTGGATTACTTTGTTATTGAACTATGTGGTAAAGCATTGTGTTTATTATACAAAGGCACTATAGCTGTGATAAAAGAATATGATATACATCAGAATTATAAGGCTAAGCACTCATCACAATATTCCCATTTGACAGGAAAACAAATGGCCAGAAAAAAAATAAAAAATGTAAAAAAGAAAAAAAAAACATGATGATGGACAATATTCACAAATATAAATCAAAATGAGGCTATAACCAAGATAAGATTCTTAGTGGTTCATGTGTTAGCCAAGCAAGGAAAACGATTCAATGATGTTCAGTTACTTAACCCCTCCATCCAATAAAAGGAAATTCTATCCTCCCAAAGGGAAAATCCATTATTTTATATTTTATATTTTTATAGAGGAGACTTCTATAAAAATTCTAACCTATTGTTAGTTACTATTATTGTTGTATTTTTAAAAACTTGTCAATAGAAATTTGTTCCCTCCATTGTTATATAAATACTACATAAATAATATTCTTGATTTTTCCTTTCAGCTTTAAAAACCCCAAATATTTACCAGCTGACCCTTTAAAACATCTGTTGATACCTCTTCTACCTTTGTCATCTTTAAGTCTTTCTCTACACTCAACAGGAAGAATCTATTTAAAACACCTATCTGCCTAAAATATTATGAATGATTCCTTCTACCCTTAAGGCAAAGACCAAAATTCTTAAAATACCTGCATTACCTTTCAATAATCATTTTGTATTCTCCTTTTCAATCACACCAGAATTTCTCTCTCTCTTTTTTTTTTAAGATTTTATTTACTTATTTGAGAGAGAGAGCACTAGCAAGGAGGAGGGGCAAGGAGGAGGGACAAGGAGAAGCAGACTCCCCAGTGAGCAGGGATGCCCAATGTGGGGCTCAATCCCAGGACTCTGAGATCATGACCTGAGCCAAAGGCAGATGCTTAACTACCTGAGCCACCCAGGCACCCCAATCACACTAGACTCAATTCTTACTCACCATACTCTACACTGTCTTAAGACATTTGTACATATGGATTCTTCTACATGAAATACTGTCCCTTCTCTTCTTGCTCATTTACTCATACTAGAGTTTGGATTTAAAGTAAATTGTCAATTATTTAGAGAAAGTTTCCCTTATGTCTCTGACTTGGTCAACTCCTACAAAGCAAACACATACATTATTTGCTTTCACAACATGAAACCTTTGTGCTGTAGGATATTAAAAATAAATTGATTGCTGTGACAATTTCAGAGGTAATGGCTTAAATTTATATATTAAATTGCAAAGCCTTTTATTTTTGTCTCTTCTGCCTCACTTTTCTTATAAGTCTTTTGAAGAATCTCTATTGCTGTTTTTAATGTATTTGCTCTCTAACCTCAACATCCATAAGAATTTCTACGTGGTAATCTCTTTTTCCGAACTATTTCATAGAGAAGTTATATATTTTCTTATATACATGAATATCGCAGATAATTTTTTATATTTATATAAACACATTATATATATATATAATAAAAGTCATTGCAACAACTCCAGCTGGAGAAATATGCCTGCCCTCTTTCATTATATGTAGTTGTTGAAAGTAAACTATAGGAAAATAATATATCATACCTGTGCCTGAGGAAAACTGGGGATCAGCAGTGTAGTCTGGAGGTTTTGGAAAATCAATGATGTTAATGGTCAAAACATGTCTCAAGATCCCTCCATTATCAACTATCAGTAAAAACTTTCTGAGATCAGTTTCATAATTAAACATCTTGGTAGAACCTAGTTAAGAGATAATACATAAATTATAATGACCATAAGTATATAGTACCATACCTGAGATGAGAGATTTTAGAATTACATTTTTAACTCCTTTATTTTATGAAGAACCTAAATGGGAAATGACATGGAGAACGGAGATGGGCAAAACTGGAAGAATATAGTGTCATAGGAATCAAAGGATAAGGGTGTTTCAAAAATTATGGAATGTTACTAAATGTTCTAAATGTTAAAGAGATATTATATGAGACGAGGGCCAAAATATGGTATTGTACTTAACAATAAAGAAGATTGTTACATATGGTGACATATCTTGGTGGAGTGATCTGTCAACATTCATACTGAACTTTATTTAAGAATAAACAGAAGATACAGAAGTGGAAAAAGTTGTATAGAGAATTCTTTAAAAATTTGGCCACTTAAAGGAGAAGTGAGACATTCTATAAAAGGTCAAAAGGAAGACAGTAAAAGGAGAAGGATGTCGGTCAAAAGTGAATTTTGTCAAAGGTAGGAAAGGCTCAATTGACTACTTAATAGAAGGGAACCAGCAGAGAAAAAGATAAAATATAGGGATAAGGGTATAAACAGTGCAGCAAGATCTCTGAAAGGGGGAAAAAAATAGGACTCAGAACAAAGTTGAAGGGAATGGGAGTCAATGAAAGAAAGCAGACATCTTTTGTGACAAGAAAACAAAAAGAAGGGGTAAATCACAAAGAACCACTGTCTAGGTAACAGCAGAAGGAAATTCCTGCCTGATTGCTTATATTTTTCCTCAAATATGTGAGTTGATCATTTGAAAAGAGACAAGATTTTAGGTGAGTAGGAAATTTGAGATGAGACTGGAGAAAATTTTAAATAGCAACTTGGCAAATGAAAGAGTGATCTAACTAGAGAAATTGTGAACGATTCCCGGA
Source organism: Mirounga angustirostris (assembly GCF_029215605.1). Taxonomy (NCBI): domain Eukaryota; kingdom Metazoa; phylum Chordata; class Mammalia; order Carnivora; family Phocidae; genus Mirounga; species Mirounga angustirostris. The sequence continues at coordinate 80,864,719 of NW_026991720.1, read as the reverse complement.
AAGTATAAAGGGCCAAATAAAATTTAGAATTAACATGCTGGTTCATGTGATTTTTCCCTAACATTCCTCATCAGACCAGGTATAGCAGGAAATAACTGTTGGATTTATCTCACATTGGAGTTTTCCCGGGGAAAAGTTATAGAAGAACAACAAGGCAAATTACCTAAGCATATTGTCAAGGAAGGTTTGAAAGATTACCGTAATGCTAGATAGAGAAGTAAAGAGAAGAGGTGAGTGATAGAAAGAAAATAAATCAGTGGATTTGTGGCCATTGTGATGCTGACCAAACAATATAGTGGGGACAAGAATAAAAGAGCTGAAAAGAGCATAGGAGATGAAGAGTGCAGAAATGGAATTGTTTTGGGTGCTGTTTATGTTTTGGCTGCAGCCACGGGAGTGTGTGGATGGACGTAGATTTTAAACACACAGGGATTTAGGTATAGGAATATACACTAGGGAAGGTCAACGGATTGAGTGTGTGGTGTGCTGGATGGGCATAATGTGAATATTGAAGTAACCTCAGAGATGGTGGCAAGACTTGAAATAGGGAGAAACACTGTGAGTGATGTATTCAAGTGCCTGGGGCTTGAGGGGGAGAGATTAGTCTATTTGGTAAAGAGCCAAATATCCTGAGCTCCAAAAGAGCAAGGGATTTTCCAAGAAGGATTGGGGTAATGGTCAGGGATCAGCTTGGGAAGTGAGAAGAATGCTGACTTCCCACTTCCTGACCCAGAGATATGAGATGTGTGGGTGAATGATTAACATCAGCTTGAGGCATGCTGTGGTTGTCTCATAAGAACAACAAATTTCAGTTAAAGCAAGAGATAGAGAAATGTCACAAAAGAAGTTGACAAAGTAAGCAATGTATGTATGTGCGTGTGTAAGTATTTATGTATTTGCCACATACCAGGGATTTCTCAGACCATAATTCAAAGGTATGAGAATGCAGGAAGAATGTGAAGTTAGGTTAGGGGAGAGGAAGCGTGGAGCAGAATGGGGATGAGGATAGTAGAAGAGGATAAATTCATATTTGCAGGAGCTTTCACCTTAGGCAATTACTAAGGGTAACAGGGAAATGAGAAACAGGGAATTTAAGGGGGCACACATTGTCCATATAATTAGATTCAGATATTTTCATATTATTAAGGAAGTGGTATGCAAAGAGGATGGGGAATTCTTCTGGGATTCAAGCCAAGGTCTGTGGTCACACTCCCAACGGAGATACAGTAGGAAAAAAAAAAGCCTTAGGTCCAAACAGCAGGTGATTAGGGAGCCTGAGAAGGTGGTCATTATTGCAGTCTGACTACAAGGAATCAGAAACTGTCCTACCAAAGGAAGTCTTCCAGTATCTTGACCTTCACCAGGAGAAAACAGAGGGTCTAGAGATATTCAGATATTATTTGGAATTTGGAGATTTAGAGCACAGTCCTAGTAACAGGAAGGGCAGCTGTTGAGCCAACAGAGCTTAGATCTCTGTGGAAAGGGGCTGGGCTTCTTCTCAGAGTAGGGGACTGTGCTGAGCCATAAGCAAGCATTCAAGTCAAGTGTCACTGAGCTGCAAGTAAGACAAAAAAAAACTGTCTATTCCTGTTTCAAAACCACTTTCTTAAATTTATAAAAATCATGTCAGGCAGTATGTTAACATTTTCTGAGCATACTATGCAAGTACTCGCATGAACATTATGACAGCTCTCTAAAATGTAGATAACCACTATATTATCTTAGGTCTCATTTTAAAATTAACATCTAATTAATTGTATGTAATTCTAGAAATCATAACCTGAGTAAAAAGCACCCTGGTAAGAAAATCTATGGTTCCTATTTCAGAGGCATTCAGAAACATAATTTGTATTTGCAATTGTCCCTGGCTGGATTGATTGTAAAAATAAAGGTTTTTTGAATTTTGGTTTTAATTGAGAAACACTTTCTTTGAACCTACTGAGGACCTACTGTGCAAACCACCTGGCTAGGCACAGGTGCTGTAGAGAGTGCAGAGCACAGAACATATTATCTGCCTTAACTGACTAATTGATTAGTTCTTCCTTTTTTGGAAAAAAATTCAATTGGCCAGATTTTTTTAAAAATTATTTTTCTTGAAATTAGTACAAAAATATGTATTTTGGATCATCTTTCCTATTATTCAAAGGACATTTTTTTCTCTGAAAATAATAGGGTGACTCTCATGCCAAATTAACAAACACAATATTTATTTTTTCAAGAAACATTTGTGGCAACATTAGGATATTAGGAATGCGGGGCAGGGTAGTAATGGGAAGCCCCTTTGGAAATTATATGTTTACTTAACTATCTGCAACAGGTTTTAACCAAGAAATCTAGTATAACATTTAGATTTAATTAAATATGTCTGAAGTCTGAATCTTAAAAGTAGTAAGTAATAAAATACATAAAAATATAAATGCTAAAATTTACTTACTTGCAGTATGATAAAATCCTTTATTTTACTCAGAAAGTTGTGGACATCTGCTTTTCCAGCTACATCCTTATCATAAACTCGACTTAGTTGTGTCTCAGGAAGTATATTTTCAGGCAAATTAACTGGGTTAATTAACATCTGAATTTCTGCTTCAGTGTGTGTAAACACTGCAGAGGTAACATAGAGAGTTTTAAGTAACTCCAAGTTAAAATATAAAAATAATTTGCGATTGTCCCTATAAATTACATTGATAAAATTGTCACTTTGAAAAAAGTTCTATCTAAAATTGAGTCAATTTTTTTTTCTTAACTCCTATTTCAATGTTTTCTTGTGTTGTGCTCTACAGAACAAACTTGAAAGAAAAAAAATAAGTTGGCATCCCACCTTTACTTCACCTTTATTTCATTCCCTCATTAATAATGCTATAGAGAATGTTAAAAGCCAGTTTAATTAACTTCTCACTTTCATTTATTGATCATTTCAGTCAAATCATTTTGCATGTTCATATAAGCTATATTTTTCATGTAAAAGCTTGTATTATAATTTAAAATGCTAGTTGAAAAAATTAGTGAAACATTTTTGCATTAATTAATTATTATTATTTTAATTAGAAAGAACAGAACTCTGTTTTGGTCAAGTTGAACTTACTGCAAATTGCATTATGGTGCACCTCCAGAGAGAAAAGCACACATAAGCTTATCCTGTAACTCATTCCCAGAGTCTGCAGTCTGATTAAGAGGCAATATAAACAATGTGAAACTGGCCAATATTTAAAAATAGTCCTAAGTTAATCAATATTTCACATAATACAGCAAAATTTTTATATAGCAAATTACTCTAAGAGGACCCTGAAGGAAGAAAAAATACCAAAAGTAGAGTCCTTTTTGAAATAATTTAAGATTAAGCTGAGTTTTTGTTCTTTGCACGTGCACACACACACGAAGAGAGTGAGAATGAGAGAATAAGAGAGAATAATGTTCAATAAAAGGATCTCAGCAGGCATCAAATTCCTTAACTAACACTTAAATTTCTTAAAAGCTAAAAAACCCCAAAAGTTAAACAAACCTTGAAATGTTCATATCTAGACCAGCTTCCCAATTCTCCTAGTAATTCCTGCTAACAAATGCAAGGCTTTGGCTATTTATACAAATTCAGTCCTTACTCAGATTAAACCAACAGGTCAATAAATTGTTACTCAACATTGTAAAAAGCCAACTGTTTTATTCTGTTTAATTGAATGATTATGCACATAGGTGATATTTCAGCTTTTGTGTCTGTTTCCCATATGCATCTGGTGAGAAGGATCATTATATAACATCAATTTAAATTATAAGTATTTAGAGCTAATGTGGGGTATACTATGGAGAATATTTGGCAAGCAGTCCAGGTGATTTGCTCTTTAGCCCTTATTTACCGAATAGAAGCTGCTCTATAATATGATAAAGAGTTATTTCTAACATGAGTCCACAACTGTAAACCCTAAGATGATTCAGTCAACATATATTTTTGAGTGTCACTAGCTGTAGACTCCCTACTCTGTCATGTCTGAGGAGATACAGAGATAGAAACCATTCTTATGTAGTTTGTAAAACTAGGAAAAATAATGGATGGATAAAAATAACTACACTGCTGCAAAGTGACTGAGAAGTTTCAGTAAGAGAATGTGAAATTTTAGGAGAAAGAAGAGACACTTCCAAAAAGAGGAAAAGAGAGAAACCTTTAAGGAGAAGGTAGCTTCTATAAAATGAGGTTTTAAAGCACCTAAGTGTTTTGATTACAGAATCTTATCAGTTAAAATGGCTTTCAATAGGTATCTCCCAATATATGTACAGCTATATATTTTTAAATTATTCATACGTAATATGGCATAATATAGTATATGCTCATAAAATATAAACAAAAATTGGAATAAACTTAAAAGAGCAATGTAAGGATGGAAAATATTCTGCCACATTATGTTATGCATACTGCATTATAATTATTACAAATACACTACAATAAAGTGTTTAAATGTCTTTCTTTGAAATATTATAAATGATATGTTATATGGTGCTTAGTGTTATTTAATTATATTCCATAATGAGATGAATAATCAGCTGAAGATAAACAAATGTCTTTAAAAACTCATTTTATCTTTTTAAAGATTTATTTATTTATTTATTTATTTATTTATTTATTTATTTATTGTGGGGGGCAGGGGCGGAGGGAAAGAGAAAATCTCAAGCCGACTCCTTGCTGAGCATGGAGCCAGACAGATGTGGGGCTCGATCTTATCACCCTGAGATCATGACCTGAGAGGAAACCAAGAGCTGGTGCTTAACCTACTGAGCCACCCAGGTTCCCCAAAACTTTTATTAGTCATACAAGAATAATTTTATATACTAGTCTCTTAACAATTATATTTCATATAAGTTATTTAAATAGAGTATATTATTTAAAAATACAGTGAGGACAACTATGTTTCATTATTATTAATCCAATTTTTATATTATGTGTATAATATGTTCATAGCCAGGGACAAAGTTCAGTTTACGTCCACCCTTGGTTTGCTGTTAAAGATGGAAAAGATCCTAAAGATCCTTCACAAATATGTGAACTAAACGGAGGCAGTACATCATTTTGTACTTAATAATCATAAACTCATTTTTCAGTTTTACTGACCAATACTGCAAAGCATTGAGTATTGATAGCTATCAGTATTCCTAATTCTTGATGTCAGTCAGATTTTATTTCAAACTAATTGGAAGGTATTACATTTTACATATTTAATCAGTTAGTTTAAAATCTACTGAGGGCGCCTGGGTGGCTCAGTTGGTTAAGCGGCTGCCTTCGGCTCAGGTCATGATCCTGGAGTCCCGGGATCGAGTCCCGCATCAGGCTCCCTGCTCGGCAGGGAGTCTGCTTCTCCCTCTGACCCTCCTCCCTCTCATGTGCTCTCATTCTCTCTCTCTCTCAAATAAATAAATAAAATCTTTAAAAATAAAATAAAATAAAAAATAAAAAAAATAAAATCTACTGAGACTTTTCATGTGGAAGATTTTTAAACTGATCAGAAAATTCAGTTTCCCAGCACAAGTGGGCTGATATAAGAGTTTTTATAGGTGACACACTTGCAGTGGTTTGAATCATACAACGATGGAAACATTTTGTAATCCGTCTCTCCATGAAGTGAGTTTTTTTCAGAAAGCAGTTGCTTTCTTATTCATCGTTAAATGTCACATTAATCTTTAAGGGACTGATACACTACTTCCATGAAGCACTTGCATATTATAGAAATAGTAAACAAATTTGGAAGACTTGTCCTTTGGTAAGGGAAAATATGTGATTCATCCATAAATATGACAATTCTTTAAATAAACTCTGTGCTATTTAATAACAAGTAAATATTTATAGTAAAAATATTTTTATTATCGTTGCCTACCTTTTTTACAAAACGTTATGATTCTTTTTTTTTAAAGATTTTATTTATTTATTTATTTGAGAGAGAGAATGAGATAGAATACATGAGAGGGGGGAGGGTCAGAGGGAGAAGCAGACTCCCCGCCGAGCAGGGAGCCCGATGCGGGACTCGATCCAGGGACTCCAGGATCATGACCTGAGCTGAAGGCAGTTGCTTGACCAACTGAGCCACCCAGGCGCCCCAAAACGTTATGATTTTTAAAGATCAGTTTCCTCATCCCAACCCCTGAGTAGCCACTTTAATGATTACTTTCCACTTGTTTGTTTAAACTTCTCCATCTTTGGGGCACCTGGGTGGCTCAGTCAGTTAAGCGTCTACCTTCAGCTCAGGTCATGATCTCAGGGTCCTGGGATCTAACCCCACATAGGCTCCCTGCTCAGCAGGGAATCTGCTTCTCCCTCTCTCTTTGACGCTCCTCCCTGCTTGTGCTCTGTCTCAAATATGTAAATAAAATCTTAAAAAAAAAAAACCAACCTTTCCACTTTGATGCAATCCTTTGTCTATGAATAATACAAACGAATGTATTTCACATATTCTATTTCTATAAAATAATTCTTGAATCCTTTGTTTATTTTTAATACAAAACAGCCATTTTCTCAGATAGTATCCTTAGATTTTTTTCCTCATTAATTTTCTTTTCCTTAGAGTAGTCTTTTTTTTTTTTTTTATGAGAGCCCTTTTTCTTTAGAGAACTTTTCCTTTAGTGGTTCAAGAAGAGTGATTCTTCAGCCTTTTCAGTATCAAAACAGAATTTGTCAAATACTATCAGCTAAGGCATGTTTAAGACCTGCACTTCCATCCAACCATAGTGCATACCTCTCATACTAGATTATTAGTTCTAATGTTTTTTTCTAAAATCTCTAACATTTTTCTGTATCTCCCCAAATAATAACAATTATTATTTCACATGAGCTCTTTTAACCATTTTTCTACTGTATAAATAACAATTATTACCTTAATCAAATGTGGGTTTTGACTTTTGCAATTATATGCTTATAGCTGAGTTGGTAAAATTTTGTGAGGTTCCAACTGTACCCCTAAAAATATTGCATCATTTTAACCTGATGTTAACATCAGAATTTTAACACTTTATTAACTGTGATGTCTTCAATCCACCATGAGCTAATATCTCCAAGAGAAATATGTAGTTTAGTTGAAATTCATCATTATTAATAGTACATGTAAATCCATACTGCAACTATTTTTTCTGAAAAATATTGAATGTTTTTTGGCTGACTTGTTGGCAGATCAATTTTTAGCTCCTTATACTAGCAGCAGGCATGCATGTCCAATGTCATTTCTTGACACCCCCCCATTTTTTCCTTCATTCTTGTCTCATTGAATTTAAATTTCTCTTTTATGTAGTGAAGAGATATTTGGTTTAAACAAGATGATATAAAACATAAATCCACTTCAACCACATTTACATGAAGTGCAAATGATTACAATGTGTCAGACGTGAACAAACAAGGGAGAAGGCCCTTGTCTGTGCAGTAGAATTCCCACTCTGGCCTCCATGTGGCACATGACTGTTTGACCCAGTAAGAATGCCATTGCCTACATGAATATTAAGGCTTAGTTTCTCTTTTGTATTTTATTACTTTTTTATTTATTTGTTTAAGAGAAGGAGAGAGAGAGCACATGAGCAGGGGGAGGGGGAGAGAGAAAGAGAGAATCTTAAGCAGGTTCCATGCCCTGTGAGGAGCCTGACACGAGGCTCAATCTCAGGACCCTGAGATCATGACCTGAACCAAAATCCAAAGTCAGATGCTTAACCAACTGAGCAACCCAGGCTCTTTTGTATTTTGGATTTAAAAAACATAATAAGTGTAATAGAATTTTTGATATTTCCTTTCACCAGTACAGTAAGTTATTTTCCACATGAGGTTATTTTCCACATAACATTTGGAGAATGTCCTCTTAATTTACTTAATTTATATGAAATATTCCACCAGTAAATATTTGCTCATTTATTCATTGACTTATACGTTCATGTAATAAAGGGAAGAGGAAAGGGGAGCTTGAGACACAAGTGGAGAGGGCATTATATGCAAAAATAGGATAGTGGAAAATAATGGGGAAAAATGTTTTTAATGAAATACACAGCAGTTTTGGGCGCCTGGGTGGCTCAGTTGGTTAAGCAACTGCCTTCGGCTCAGGTCATGATCCTGGAGTCCCGGGATCGAGTCCCGCATCGGGCTCCCTGCTCGGCAGGGAGTCTGCTTCTCCCTCTGATCCTCCCCCCTCTCATGTGCTCTCTCTCTCTCATTCTCTCTCTCAAATAAATAAATAAAATCTTTAAAAAAAAAGAAATACACAGCAGTTTCTCATTATGCGCTTTTGAGTAAGACTGTGACATGACTACAAATGCATTTTAGAGGGATCTACATGAAGGGAAATGAAGAGTTGACTTACAAGATGAGAAAGTGGAAGGTAGAATGGTGAAAAGACTTCTATAACTTTCTATATGAGAAGTAATGAATACCCAAAATATGATGTCCAGAATATAGAAAGATACGTGTACTTCATACTTATGGAACAATCTCTGGTATGTGGAATATGTATTTATATTATAAACAATCATACATATGACAAGGATAAGGTAGTCCTTTTTTGCACAATATTACAGGACTGTAAAAATGCCTGTGCAAACTGAAATCATGCAAATCACTCTAAATAATCAAAAAAATAATCAGGAAAAAATACAATTGTTCCAGTACTTTAAAAATTTTTGTCAAAATATTAAAAACACCTTTACTATAGGTTAGAGATGGATGGGGATTAAAAATAATAAACTAATATTTATTTGATATACTGTAATTGAAATAAGAATTGTTTTATATCTTTGTTAAAAATACTGAGGAGTTTGAATGGTGCTTGCCCTCTTCTCATCATACAATTTAAGATCTAGAACAAAGATCTTTTCTGTGCTTTGGCAAATTGACCTATTCCTTTCAAGGTTGGATCAGCTTCCCATGTTTTATTTTTTGTACTTTCAGTGTCATGATATGTTTTGAGATTTTCTTTAAAGTGAAGTTTTTCGACAGTGTCACTACCTCTGGGACCTCCTCATCCTCTTTGTTACGATCACTTTCTTAATTTATGTTGATATGTTACCTTCACTAAGTTCCTCTGGTTGTGTATCTAGAGTTTCTCAAATGGCAGCAGAGTCGACGGTTCCCACAATCAGCTATTTCTTGTATTAATTTCATTTCTGTTTGATTGGGATCCTGCAACATTTTTTTGCATAGTGTGGTAAATGTTTCTGCCATTCTGCATACATATTATTTACTATTCATTCCTTTGGGTGCTCTCATGATTTCAAATGCATGCTTTATGTCATACTTCATCCACAGATCAACTAAGGAAATTGCATGATCTCCAGTTGTGTCAATAGCCTGTCTGAAAATTCATCTAAAATTACAGGTTTTACAAGTTTGAATAATCCCCTTTATCTATTGACTGGAAAAATGAACTTGTATTTAGTGGTAAAAAGAAAATTTTCACATTTTCTTTCATGACTCTAAGAGAATTAAGATGACATGGAGCATTATCTTGATTAGAGTAGTTTAAAAATTAAATTATTTTGCCAACAGTGTCTTTCTATCACTGAAAACAAACAGTGGTATATATGATTCAACCAGTCACAATGCTAGAAAAATACTTTGAAGCAACATCATTTTTTTTAAGATTTTTTAATTAATTAATTTATTTATTTAAGGAAAGAGAGCACACACATGCACGTGTGAGCAGGGGGAGAGGGAAAAGAAAATCTCAAGCAGACTCCATACTGAGTGCAGAGACCTGTGTGAGGCTCAGTCTCACGACCCTGAGATCATGAACTGAGCCAAAATCAAGAGTTGGATGCTTAACCAACTGAGCCATCTAGGGGCCCCAAAGGCCATCATTCTTTAACTGTGGCATCAAAATCAACCAAGAAGTGAGAATTTTCTATAATTTGATTAAAAATCAAGACACACAGACTTATTAATCATGTAATGAAATTGACAAATTCTATATGGCTCTGGCAGTGGAATCAAACTTGGCTTAAATTATCCAGGTCAAGTTCTAAAAAATGTCCGCCTTTCAAGTCTGCCATGGGATTTCGTAAATGTAAGGTAGAAATGGTAGTTAGTTTGACTTCCCCATATATCCTCTAGCACAGATTCCTTCTGAGTGAGATAGGAGACAATTCTTCATGGTTTCTTGCATTTCTGTAGGTATTTTGAACTTAATACCTAACCACTTTTGTTCTAGACTATCTTCTAGGATTCTTTTTTTTCCCCTAAGATTGATTGATTGATTGATTGATTATTTAGAGCACAAGTGGGAGGAGGGGCAATGGGAGAGGGAGAGAGAGAATCTCAAGCAGACTCCACACTGAGCATGGAGCCCAATGCAGGGCTTGATCCCAGGACCCTGAGATCATGACCTGAGCTGAAATCAAGAATCTGACGCTTAACCAATGGGGCCACCAGGCACCCCTTCAAGTATTTTTATATAGAAAAAAGTTTTGAGAGCTAGTGATAATGTCTCTAGAACAAGGGGCTGGTTTGTTTACTGTCTAATTAAGACAAAGTCTTCCTCCAAAGCAAAGATCAGGCAAACTTAATGACTTTTAGGAAAGATTGGAATTCACTAAATTCAAAGATCCTCTTTTATAACCCAACCTATTGCATGTGCAGGCATCATATGTCCCTCTTTGAATCACTCTTTGGTGATGTGGATTTAAGGAACCAGTGTGGAATGCTGACACTCTGGCTTTTGTAATTCCTTTGAGTAATAATATCCTTTGTCTCTAACCCAAGAGTCTTGTATCTTCTACTAGTAACCATGAAACTGTGGGAAGCTAACCTCTTTCAACTTGCAAGTAAAGGAAAATCTCAGACCCTTGACCAGTTCTTGCCATGAGAAACCTCATCTTTCTGGTCACTAAAATAGATCTCAGTACATAAACTACAACACATTCAAAATATTTCAGATGTATGCTGTGCCTTAATAACAACATACTAGAGACAAATATATGCCAAATTTTCAGGGAAATAGTATAGCAAAGCACTTGTAATCAAAAGTACCTGATTCTAATAAAAGCCGTTTCACCTATGGATGTTATTTAACCTCCCTAGACATCATTTACCTCATTTATTATATGTGGAAAGTTACAGTAACTACCTCAGAGCTGTTACGAAGAGTATATGAGGTAATGCATAAAAGGAACAAGCACAGAACAGGATATACGAGAAGCACTCAACAAATATTTTATATTGCTTTAGAGTACTTAGGATACCTCATTAAAAAACTCAAAGTCTAGAATGGAATCTTGTAGACCCTCATATTGTACACCTCATGGGATTGTGATTTGAATATTTTCGGAAGTAACCTATCCTTTTCTGAGTTCTGTTCTACATCAACGCTAACAGTAAGATTCCTATGTAATGTTAAAAAGCTTTCCCTGAAGAATTAAAGCATCTTTATTCATGTATCTATAGGGATCTCTTATGAACAGCTGGTAACTGTAGAAGGTTGCCTGAATGGTGCAATCCATCCTCCACACCCACCATCAAATAGCTCTAATTTACAGACCTGATTATGTCAGGTTTCTATTAAAACATTCTTCTTACAAAAGAGAGTCCAAACAGCTTAGCATGCGTATTTCACATTTTGCTCAATTCTCTTTTTCCCCTCTCATGTACCACACATCCAGTAATATCATATTCTTTTTCACATTCTCTTCAATACTTCCATTTTTACGGATATGATTCTGTGCCCAGCAATGCCCGTTTCTCATTTCTTACTTGTGAAATCTTACTCATTCTTCAGGAACCAAATTGGTGAAGCCATTTATGACTTTCCCAGGATAGTTAGTCACCCATTCTACTATCATTCAAAAGAGTTCTGTACACACTCTATTATGGTACTTATAATGTGGTATGTAAAGATCTACTTACATGAATGTTTCCTTGTTGTCTAACTCATGCTTGTGTTTCTAGTGCTCAGACAATAAAAAACTTACTATTTATCTGCTTGATCTTTGAATGAATGAATGAATGAACAAAAGATTCCATATCTAACATGATATTATGGATTAAATTCTGTCATGAGAAGGTACTTCCTTTGAGTCTTAAGGATATATATTCTCATAGAATCTTATATTAAAATCCAAAACTATCTGGCCTGCACTTCTTGCCAAAGATACTGCTGCCACAGTCCCTTTGAACTGACCATTCTCTCTGCCTGGAATATTCCTCCCCTATATGTTCACATGTCTTGACCCATCCTCTCTTTAATGTTTTTGCTCAATTATCAATTTCTTTTTTTTCTTTATTTCTTTATTTATTTATTTGAGAGAGAGGATGAGAGGAGAGAGAGAGCACATGAGAGGGGGGAGGGTCAGAGGGAGAAGCAGACTCCCTGCCGAGCAGGGAGCCCGATGCGGGACTCGATCCCGGGACTCCAGGATCATGACCTGAGCCGAAGGCAGTCGCCCAACCACCTGAGCCACCCAGGCGCCCTCAATTATCATTTTCTTATGGAGGTTTGTCTGTATCATCTCACTCAAATAGCAATTCATCATTCTCCCCTTTTTTGTCTCCCCCCGTAGTACTCTTCATCTTTTAATATACTATGCAATTATTTAACCTATATCTATTGTCAATTTCCATTCATTGAAATGTGAACTATATGAAGTCAGGGATGTATATTTTCCTTTTCTTCAAGTAGACATCTCTAGTAACTAGAAGAATACCTGGCTCGATGATTATTTGAAATAATTACTAGAAGAGACAAACTATGGCAAGGATTTTCATATCACGTTCTTCCAGAATTTAGCATCCTATAAGAACTAATTCAGACAAAAGTATAAGGACTTGATTTATGACATTGAAATGGATTTTGGTATACAGATTTCATAGTTCCTCCCAGGATGGATGGATAGATTAGAAAGATAGATAGATAGATAGATAGATAGATAGATAGATAGATAGATAGATAGATTTATATGTTTATATAATGTGTCTTTTCCCCTCTCAGTGATTATGTGAGTCAGATCCTTTTAGAATATAGTTTAATATATGAAATAACTGTAGTTTTGGGATTTTTTAAAACATGTTTGAAAGTCAGGAACTAAGATAAGCAACAGAAGGGCATGTTGAAAACCGTCAATTAATTTGTGTGTTCTGGCTAAGCAGAGAAGAACAGAGGGGAGAGAGGGAAGGAAATAAGAGGACTGGTTCTGTTTGTTACTCATCCTGTGAGTCACTGGTTGCGTGCCTGAAAAATACAGATCTTTCATGAGTAACTCAAGCTCTTTTGAACCAAAGGCTTAAGTAACCCCTGGAGGAAATGAGAGTTTATAATTGGTTTCTGAATTACTATTTAATCTTATAACTGAACAAATCCATTGGTATATGAATCCCCTCAAAGAAGATATCAAGCTAACAGATAGATATAAGTTTAAAAAGTGATAGTCTGTTTTCCTTGGTTTATATGTTTATTTAGGACTACACAATTTATTTAGGTAGGACTAAAAGATCATTCAGGTATTTGCTTATTATTTGGTTGATTGGGGGAGTTCATTACCTTTTATTCTGAAATCTCCCAAAATCCTTAAATGGCCTAAATTAAAAAAAAAAAATCTGCAAATTTACCTCTGATAGAAAAGATATACAGTTAAAAGGCACTCTGTTTTTGGCTTTGTTTTTTTTCCTGACTAGAGTATTTAGGACATATGAAGAATATTTTTTCCCTCTCTGCCTTTCTAAAATGTTCTTTTGAGAATTTTATTGTTTATGCAGTTTTGAGAAGTAGTCAGGCCTTGAATTCTTAAAATTGTCGATCAGTATATGGTTGTGTATGGCCCAGTCAATCTGTCACAAAATGAAAATTGGAAACGAATTTGCTGAGATTTAAATAGACAGTCCTGAAGAGTCAAGTTAATTATGCTAGTCCTTCAACTTCCTTAAGTTGTGATAACCAAAAAATATTATTAATACCCTTAAATATATGAACTGAACATATGAATGCTATCTTGGTTAATTTGGTGTCATACAAAGAGGTGATGAATCTAATAGAAGAATATAAAGCAATAGGGTATTCTTTGGAGCCAGAGTTATTTCAGCATTCCCTTTGCACATAAGAAAACCAAGATCTTGGGTGGATATGTTGGACATTTTACTCCATTCTTGGAGAACTCAATTTATAAACATGGTTTGATGGGAGAGAAAATTGCAAGGCTGCTTAGCATTTAATAGCTCTGTTACTTATAGCTTCTCCAAACTCCTCATTTTTCCTCTCTTTAAAATATAATTATGACATTTCTTGGCTCATAGAGCTATTAAACATGTTCAACTTTGTTACCTTTCTCTGTATATTGAGTGAAAACTGCCTCTTTATCTTCCACTTTATCATTCCGCATTTGTCTTCTGGAGCTACATTAAACAAGCCTTATTACAATTCTTTTTATTGTTTCATGAATTTGAAAAGCGATATCATTGTTTTCCTTATTCAATTGTCCCATTCTCTGGGTTAAACATCACTAAGCCTATAATTCTTTTTTAGGTTTACAATTTCAACTGTTCTTCAAAATATAGTTTTTTTTTTCAAAGGCACATCTGTGAATTTCTGAAATGCAGTGCCCTGAAGTCTATTTAGTACCTGCAAGGAAAACTTGATTGGTTCCATGCAGAGTACAATTATCCTGAGGTACCCTGAGGTGTATGTCATACTTAGATAATAATGATAAGATTGCAATGAAAATTTATTCTCTACTAACTTTTGTTTATATTCTTTATATTTAAGAACAAAATGACTCTTAATAACTATATTCAGAAAGGGGCAGATGGGTGGCTTAGTCAGTTAAGCATCGGACTCTTGTTTTCAGCTCAGGTCATGATATCAGAGTCGAGATATAGAGTCCCGCACTGGGCTCCTCACTGGGCATGGAGCCTACTTAAGATTCTCTCTCTCCCTCTGCCTTTCCCCTCCAGTAAATAAATAAATAAATAAAATCTTAAAAAACAATTATATTCACAGAAACTTAGGTTTGAATACTAACTGCATAACCCCAAATCCTACAATGTATCCCACTAATATCTATTTTATTATTTGGGGAAATGCTGACTTTGTTTAAGCCTCATTGGTCTTTTCCGTAAAATGGGTATAATAAGAACCATTATATAGGTTGTGTTTATTATGGTGTCTGGCACGTAAAACACACATTAATTAATAGTGATGTTAACAGGAAATTATCATGGCATAATATTTGTTTTATCATCAATATTATAGAGGGTTCTAAGAAACAACTTTTTAAAGCTAATTTATTATTTTCTTCTTAAAGGGAACTAATCTTGAAATTATAGTTTTGAAATACCCCCTTTCTTCCTTAACCACAAAAATTTTAAGCTATGAAGACTTTCCCTTGAAGTTGAGGAAGTCTATACTTCTAATGTAAAGGAGATATGTTTGGTCACATTAGTGTTTTGGGCCTTGACCATGACCATATTAAAATAACATGGTCACTTTTCCCCAAATAATATTAATATTACCTAATCCTTGTTTTCTCAGATTTAAATCCAATATAGCAACTCTACTAGTCAGTCACTCCCTTTATCTCTTAAGAGAAGAAATAACTAAGGCAGAATAAAAATATAATAAGTGTTCATCTTTTAGTAAAATAAAATTTATATTTGTTGTCTGGATTATCATATTTCCATATCATAAATACTTCTTGTCTATGACTCACTTCTGTGATCAAATTTTTGCCATATCATGTAGCTCACCCTTCAACAGTTCTTACTTTGTGTTTGAAATGACTGACATCTACTTTAATGCCAGGCAGCCTAGGGTATATTCCTTTTTCTTTTTTCTTTTCCTTAGATCTTTACCAAAAGTTTTCCTCACCATCCTATAGCTATTTATATACATGGATATTTTCTTGATATAAAATTTTTCCCCTCCTCCCTCTCATGCTCTCTGTCTCTCATTCTCTCTGTCTCAAATAAATAAATAAAATCTTTTAAAAAAAAATAAAATAAAATTTTTCAAGTTTTCCCAACTATATCCTGCTGTTTTAAACCATCTAGGCTTTCTGTATGCTGTTCTTTCCATGTCCTTTTTCCCTGGCAAGTTCCCAGCTATCATTCCCAGATAGAGTTAATTACTCTTTTCATTATTAGTGCACTTATCAAAAAACATTTTAATTGATTGTTAATA
Source organism: Mirounga angustirostris (assembly GCF_029215605.1). Taxonomy (NCBI): domain Eukaryota; kingdom Metazoa; phylum Chordata; class Mammalia; order Carnivora; family Phocidae; genus Mirounga; species Mirounga angustirostris. Next base: position 80,848,616 of record NW_026991720.1, on the reverse strand, counting down.
TGTCTCTTTCCTTTCCTATGTCAAATTATGACAACTGTGAAGGCAGGAATAATTTATTTTCATCTTTGTACTATGTACATTGCACATAATATGGAATTCATCAAATAATGGAATAATGAATGAATGTATGAATTATATGAATGTATGAATGAATGAATAACTGAGAGTGAGTGAACCACTAAATGTGCAATGGTTATTAAATCTGGAACACAACCAACCATGGATAATGTAATCTATTTCTTTCTCATCCATAAAAATAACTGAGGGGCCAAATAGACCTCATACAGGCATTGCACATTAGAAACCCGTTTTGTTTTTTTTTTTTTTAAGTGAGGAAAATGCCAATAATTAAAAATCTGGACATAAAAATCCAAATTCCTAACTTCCCTTGGAAAATCATAAGATTTGGCAACACACAGTATACATTCCTATATGACAACTCTTGGCTCCAGTTAGATGGTAGTTGCCCCCTTTAGTCTGGCACATGCAGTTTCTGTCCCTATATTCTTATTGTACAGCATTCTCTCACTCACTACTGGTATATGAACTTGACCTTGGGATTCAGTGAAGGTTTTTAGAGCACTAACCTAGGATTGTTTTAAGTTGAACACCACTATTCTCAGTAAAAAGGGAGTGATAATACATTTTAAGGAAGGGAGAAACAATGGAGAAATATCTAAATATGAGGTAAATGCAATAAGAAGAAAGAGAATGTAGAGGGCCTTACCTGAATCTTAAAAAAAAAAAAAAAAAAAGCCATATAGTGCAGTGCTTAAGGGCCTGGACATTTCAGAGATTCAGATTCAGAGATCTGGCCAGGAATCTTGTGAGACTGGACAAACTGCTTAACTTCTTAGAGGTTAAGTTTCCTCATCTGAAGAATAAGAGTGATAATAGTTATATTATTTCAGATCTACCCCCTAGGTTTGTTGTAAAAATTAAATATGACAAACTATATGCAGGCTTAGTTGAGCATAAAGATTTTAGTCATGCCTAGACATGTGCAGACAATTATAATACACCAAGAGAAATACCTGAGTCCTGCAGAGGGAGGGGCTGCAGGCAGAAAATGAAGGCCTTGTCTTGGGCACACGGCAGAAATGCTTCTGGAGAGTGGCAGAATACGCCCCCCCAAATACGCCATAGTAGGGTAAGGATGATTTTGAGCTAAAGACATTTGTAAAACAGTAAATGCAAGAAAGGCACTGTGACATCCCCTTTTGTTTCTGGAAGCCAAAGATGAACTCTCATGTGAAAGATTACCTCCCTATACTGGGAGGAAAGACACGTACTTATCACTAGAGATGGGGAATTGAGGCCAAAAGAAAGCTGTACAAACAGACCTTGTTAACATTACCTTTATCTTCCTTTAGTGTTCCCATATATTTTCGTTATTTTTCCACACTTGCTACCCTGTTTTCAGTGTAGTATATAATATATAAGCATTTGAGTCTAATGGCTTTTTGCATCTTCATTTTCCCGTGGGAGCTCCCATGTGCATGTAGAAATGTATATGCTTTTCTCCTATTAATCCATTTTATGTTCATTTAATTCTCAGGCTCAGGCAAAAACCCTTAGAGTAGAGGTAAAATTTTGCCTCTTCTCCAGGGTATACTTTTAACAGCCTTTTCTCAATTTTGTGACAGAGCACTGTGTATATTTAAATCCCAAGGATCTATGCTGTCATGTCTTCAAACGTACATGGCATGTTTAGAGACAGCAGAATTCAGCAGATGATCTGTTAGGAGATGGAGGTTGGTGTAGCAGGAAGTCATACATGATGAGTGGAGATAGTGGTACCTGGAAGTTGCTGGAAGATACAAAGTGATGTGGCAGTAGTGGTTTTTTTCATGAGTGCCTGTGAGACATTTTCAGAAGCATACATGAGGGTTAATTTATAGGTAGCCAATATCCTTTGTGAAAAGTAGAGGCAAAATCCAGTGACATTTATTATAAAGTAGTTAATATGACCCTGTTTTGCTGTTTGTATTATTTGTCTATGAAATATAAAATACTGTATTTTAATATTTGAACTTTCTACTTAACTGCCCCCATGAACAAAGCAAAGATAATTTTGCATTCACCAAAACCCATATTTTATTTTTTCTGGTACATAGCTAGAGGACATTTATGAGCCTTCCCCTCATTAGTTGTGGCCAAGGAGAGGTGGAAGGAAGTGCAATATATGATTCCAGGCCTGGCACATAAAAAGCTTTTAAACCCTCTCTTTAAACTCTTTAACTTTTAGATTCCTCGTGATGATCAGATTCAGAACAACCTTCAGTAGTCTTTGAGCCCTATAGATTGGGAAAGCCACTTGATATGAAAGAACCTGGATCACTGAAAGACAATATATAAAGCTTCCGACCAACCAAAACATCTGCATTAGGCTTGAGTGAAAAACAAACTTCTATTGTGTTAAGCCACTGATATTTGGGAGTTATCTTCCCTCACAAAGAAACCTAGTCAATCAAATAGTCTGAAAGTCTACCTCTTCACAACTATTCAGTTAGCTTTCTGAGTCAATGTAAATAAGAAAAAAGAATAATGAAAACTAGCTGAAACTAGAAACCACAAGCAGTCTTTGTTCACAACTAAGTAGCTATTTGATCTGCCCTGAAACCGTCATTATTTCAATCTTTGCATAGTCTACCTGAAAACTATCAAAAGCACTGTCTGTCATATTCTGTTCCTTGTCTGGAAAAAAGTAGACATGTTCAAAGTCCCATGGCCATTCCAGCAGTATTAAAAATTCACTGCACACTCACAAATCTGTACTTTCCTTCCTAAAATAGGGTGTTGACCTCAAACAAAAAAAAAAACTTTTAGGCTACATCTACATGGGTGACCATGTGTGGCATAAAATAGATTTTCCAGCATGCGTTTATTTGGCAATGACTTAAAAGTACAACCAGATGTTTTCATGGAGAACAGCTCTTTTAGCCACAAATGTTTCCAATTTAAATACGTTTGTTTTGACTCTATTTTGCTGCAGATGGAAAACATCCATTTTCCCTCTTTCCAGTGGGGATAGACAGTGAACATTGGCACATCTCGCAGAGAATGATTACCAGTGTAGACAAAACTTCAGGGAAAGCTGCGTTTCCATAAGGATAACTTTTAAAAGTCAATTTTGTATTTTAAACAGGTTAGTTCTTTCAAAAACCATTTTCCCCCTCTAATTTGTACCATAAGTCTTAAACATCTGTTTGATCCGAGGGAACTACCTTACTTTTAAGTGATAAGCCAGACGGATCTATTTAGAATGACAGCATAGCTTCTGGGTGTGCCATCAATAGCTACTGCACATAGATATTGAAGATTTTCTTATCAAAGTGTGTGCTATGTAGAACTTCTTTATCAAATTTACTTGCAATTGGCAGGTTGGGAAATAACAGGAATTTTTTTTTTTAAGATTTTATTTATTTTTTGACAGAGAGAGACACAGCGAGAGAGGGAACACAAGCAGGGGGAGTGGGAGAGGGAGAAGCAGGCTTCCCGCCGAGCAGGGAGCCCGATGCGGGGCTCGATCCCAGGACCCTGAGACCATGACCTGAGCCGAAGGCAGGTGCCCAATGACTGAGCCACCCAGGCGCCTGGGAAATAACAGGAATTTTAAATATTATAAAATAACATAAAAGGTTTTCTTATTTTTTTAAGAGCAAACTAATGTGTACGTGACAGGGTATAAAATAATCTTGGCAAGAGTATAGATATCTGTTTTAAGAATCTAGGAGTTTTATTTTAAGTCATCAAATACAGCATTTTTTAACCAAATTGTTCTTAACATTTGCTGTTATAGTTTAACTATGATTTGTGAAGAGCTTCTTAAAAGACAAGATGTTTTAAAATTGTGCTCCCTTTCTTAGGTATTTAAATGAGTTTTTAAAATCCAAATACTGTTTTGAGCAGCAAAATTATAATTATCATTTTTCCCCTGAAAAGGTGCAATCTTTATCACTCAGACAATACTTCCATAGACTGAACACTGTGATACACAAATACTACTTTAAAAATATAAAGCCTTTAAAAAGGAGATAAAAATACTAAAATGAATATTAATTTTTATTATGTTAGTCGTTAGATTAACGAAGTTTGTTTTCTCTCCTGTGTTTTCCCACTCTAGAGTGTTTTCATTTAATATGGCATTCTTTGTGGAAAGTATTTATACGTATGTTATTCAGGTTTTTCTTTCAGATGGCATTGTTATTTGTTAGACATCTTTTAATTATTCTCTTCTATCATTGGTTGTCCAATGAAATTTCTACAAATTCAAACACAGATCATGATCATAAAAAACATTCTCTATCCTATGTTAATTACTGAAGTTTTTGTCACTTACTATATGATTACTTTGGCTTTGTTTACAGAATATTGATCTCATGAATAGCTACTTGTTGGGGGAAAATCTGGAGTTCTCCTACATTCCAGTTAAGGAAAATAACACTGAGATTTGGACCCTATTCCAAAACCTCTCCAATAGCTCTCCCAGTTTAATATCACTGAGGAAAATAATTTATTTAAGATCATAGAACTAGACAGGGCCCTAAGAATGTGGAGTAATCATAGATTGTTTAAATGAACCACTGGAGATGGCTGTTAGCTAAGGAAAATATGGATTAAAAGAGATTCTTTAGTAGCAGAGTGAAATGGATGTTCAGAAATTATTTGATGTTATCTGGAGAAGGAAGAGCAACACTTGTGCATTTACATTTTTCATTAATAGAACTATTTTATTTGCAAACTATGGCAATAAATATAAAATATGATCACTTTACTACTATCTCAATCTGATAGACTATATATATAGTTGGAGTTTTGATGGGAGAATGAAAGAGAATAGTATCTCTGTTTCATTCAAACTAAATAGATGATTTTATGCTACATTTTATTAAGAAACCCTACATTTCTATACTTTTTCTAGAAAACTTTCTATTTTAATGTTATTATAAGTCACTGTCAGTGAGAACACTGTGCATTATCATAAAATATTGTTCCTCCTTTTTAGGCCTGTTGATGACTGTTGATATATTTATATGAGATTCAAGCAAAGCATTTTGTACTGGTTTTATAATAAAATGACAATAATTTTATCTATCTTAAAATCTTATTCAGCATATTTTCTTTTTTTGTCCGAGCTTTCAAATTTACTCCCATAAAATTTTAATCTTGGCTTATCTTTTTTCTAGTTTTATTGACATAAAATTGACATAATCTGTTAATTTAAGGTATGCACTGTGTTGATTTGATACACTTATATGTTACAAAATGATTACCACTGTAGAGTTAGTTAGCACCTCCATCAGCTCACACAATACCATTTATTTCCTGTGGTGAGATTTATTCTCTTAGCAACTTTTGAGTATTTAACACAGTTTAGTGAGCTATAATCACTATCTGTAATCATATTATCTCTAATCATATACTACATAATAGTGTAATAGTGACATTGACAAGACCGATGTCAAATTAGATCCCCAAAACTTATTCATTTTATAATGGAATTTTGTACCTTTGACCAGCATTTTCCCATTTCCCCAAGCTCCAGTCCCTGGTAATCACCATTTTACTCTCCATCTCTAGGAGTTTAGCTTTTTTAGATTTCTCACATAAGCGAGATCACAAACTATTTATCTTATTTCACTTAGTATAATTCCTTCCAAGTCTCCCCATATTTTCCTAAATGATAGGATTTTCTTCTTTTTCATGGCTGAATAATTTTATACTGTACATCTCCCCCCCAACACACACACACACACACTAAATATCCATTCACCCATTGGTGGACACTTAGATTATTTCCATACCTTGCCTACTGTGAACAATGCTGCAATGATTATAGGAGTGCATATATCTTTTTTAGATCCTCATTTCATTTTTTTTAGAAATGGGGATTACTGAATTATATGGTAATTTTATTTTTAGTTTTTGAGGGCCCTTCATACTGCTTTCTAGAGTGGATGCATAAATTTCCATTCACACCAACAGTGCACAAAGTTCCCTTTTCTCCAATCCTTGCCAAACACTTGCCTCTTCTTTTTGATGACAGCCATTTTAACAGATGTGAGCTGATAATTTCACTGTTGTTTTTATTTGCATTTCCCTGATAGTGATATTGAGCATCTTTTCATGTATCAGTTGGCCATTTGGATGTCTTCTTTAGAAGAATATCTATTCAGTTTATCCTCCCATTTTAAAATCACATTGGTTTTTTTGTTATTGAGTTGTATGAGTTCTTCAAATATTTTGGATATTAACCTTATCAGATATCTGATTTGCACATTTTTTTTCCATTCGGTAGGTTACCTTTTCATTTTTAATTGTTTCTTTTGCTCTGCAGAGCTTTTTAATTTGATGTAGTCTTTTGGTATCCTATCCAAATATTGCCAGGACCAATGTCAAAAAGATTGTTTTCTGTGTTTTCTTCTGAGTTTTATGGTTTCATTTCTTATGTTTAAGTCTTCATTTCATTTGGAGTTAATTTTTGTGAGTGGTGTAAGATAGAGATCTAACTTCATTATTTTGTATGTGGTTATCCAATTTCATGTTACCATTGATTGAAGAGACTCCTTTCATCATTGAGTATTCTTGGCTTCATTATCAAATATTAGTTGACTGTATGTAGGGGGATTTATTCTGGGCTCTGGATTCTGTTCCATTTGACTATGTGTCTATTTTTATACCAGTATCATACTGTTTTGATCACTATAACTTTGAAGTATCATTCTAAATCAGGAAAGAGCTGCTTCCAACTTTGTTCTCCTTCCTCGGGATTGCCTTGGCTGTTTGGGGCTTTTTGTGATTCCATGCAAATTGTATGGTGTTTTTTTTTTTCTATTTTTGTAAAAAATGCTATTAGAATTTAATAGGGATTATGTTGAATCTATAGATGACTTTGGGTAGTATGGACATGTTAGCAATATTAATTCTTCCAATTCATGAACACAGGCTATCTTTCCATTTGTGTCTTCTTCAATTTCTTTCATCAAAGTCTTGTAGTTTCCAGTGTTTAAGCATACTTGAAATATCTCTGGTTTATTTCCAGAATACCACTATCATGTGACTATCGCAATAAAATGAGTTAAATTACTTGTTTGTTTCCCGGTGCATATAAAAGTTATATTTACACTGTTCTGTAGTCTATTAAATGTGCAATAGTCTTATGTTTTAAAAATGTACATACCTTGGGGCGCCTGGGTGGCTCAGTCGTTAAGCGTCCGCCTTCGGCTCAGGTCATGATCCCAGGGTCCTGGGATCGAGCCCCGGATCGAGCCCTGCATCGGGCTCCCTGCTCTGCGGGAAGCCTGCTTCTCCCTCTCCCACTCCCCCTGCTTGTGTTCCCTCTCTCACTGTCTCTCTCTCTGTCAAATAAATAAATAAAATCTTTAAAAAAAAAAAAGGTACGTACCTTAATTAAAAATATTTTATTCCTAAAAACTGCTCACTATCATCTGAGATTTTAGAGAGTCATACTCTTTTTGCTGGGGGAGGGTCTTGCCTCAATGTTGATGGCTGCTAATTGATCAGGATGGTGGGAGCTGAAGGTTGCAGGGGCTATTACAATGTCTTAAAATAAGACAACAATGAAGTTTGCCGCATTGATTGACTCTTCCTTTCAAGATGATATTTGACCCACAGTAGAACTTGTTTCAGAATTGGAGTCAACTGTCTCAAACCCTGCCACCCTTTATCAACTAAGTTCATATCATATTCTAAATCCTTTGTTGTCATTTCTACAATCTTCATAGTAACTTCAGCATGAGTAGATTCCATCTCAAGAAACTTTGGTTTTTTTTAAGATTTTATTTATTTATTTGAGAGAAAAGAGAATGAGAGAGAGTGGGGAGGGTCAGAGGGAGAAGTAGATTCCCCACTGAGCAGGGAGCCCAAGGCGGGACTCGATCCTAAGACTCCAAGATCATGACCTGAGCTGAAGGCAGTTGTTTAACCAACTGAGCCACCCAGGCACCCACAAGAAACTACTTTCTTTGTTTACCCATAAGAAGCAACTCCTCATCTATTAAAGTTTTATCATGAGATTGCAGCATTCAAATATAATAATAATGAAAAAGTTTGAAATATTATGGGAATTACCAAAATGTGACACAAACACACATAGTAAGCAAATACTGTTGTAAAAATGGTGCCTGTAGACTTGCTTGACTCAGGATTGCCAAAAACCTTCAATTTTATAAAAAAATACTGTATCTGTGGAGCATAATAAAGCGAAGTGAAGTGCAATAAAATAAGGTGTGTCTGTACAGGTGTTTACCTCCTTGGTTAAGTTCAACCTAAGTATTTTATTATTTTTGATGCTATTCTGAATGGAATTATTTTATTTATTTCTTTTTCAAATAGTTCATTGTTAGTGAAGAGACTGCAACTAATTTCTGTATATCAATTTTGTATCCTGTAACTACTGAATCCATTGATTAGTTGTAAGTTTTTTTGGTTGAGAATTTAGGATATCCTATATATAAGATCAAAGCATCTGCAAACAAAGTTCATTTTACTTCTTTTCTGATTTGAATATCTTTTATTTCTTTATTTTGACAAATTGCTCTGTCTGGGTCTTCCAGTTCTATGTTGAAAAGAGTGATATGCTTAAGAACCCTTGTCTTGTTCTTCACCTTGGAGGAAAATCTTTCAACCTTTCATTGTTGAATATGTTGTTAGCTGTTATCTTATCATATATGAGGTCTATTCTTTTTATATCAAATTTGTTAAGAGTTTTTATCATAAAAGGATGTTGTATTTTGTCAAAGGCCTTTTCTACATCTATTGAGATGAGTATATGATTTTTGTCTTTTCTTCTGTTAATGTGGCATATCACATTTATTAAATTATATATATTGAACCATTTTTGTATCCCAGGATAAATCTTGCTTGATCTTGATGTGTGATCCTTTTAATGTGCTATTAAACTTGATTTGCTGGAATTTTGTTAAGAATATTTTTGCATCTTTATTCATATGGAATACTGACCTGTGGTTTTCTTGTATTGTCCCTATCTGATTATGGTAGCAGGGTAATGCTGGCCTTATAAAATGAATTTGGGAATGTTCCTTCTTCAACTTTTTTGGGAAGAGTTTTAGAAGGATCAGTGTTAGTTCTTTAAATGTTTGGGAAAATTCTCTAGGAAAACCTTTTATCTGGTCCTGGACCTTTCCTTCTTGGGAGATTTTTGATTACTGATTCAGTTTCTTTACTTATTATTAGACTATTCAGATTTTCTATTTATTCATGATTCTGTTTCGGTAGGTTGTATGTTTCTAGGAATTTTTCCATTTCTTCTGGGTTATCCAACTTATTAATGTATAATTGTTCACAGTAATCTTTTTTGATCCTGTGTATTTCTGTGGTATCAGTTATAATGTCTCTTCTTTCATTTCTAATTTTATTTATTTCAGTTTTCTGTCTTTTTTACTTCCTAGTGAAACGTTTCCCATTTTTTTTAACTTTTCAAAAGAATAGGGCTTGTTTTGTGACCTATCACATGATCTATCCTAGAGAATGTTCCTTATACACTTGAGAAGAATGTGCATTCTGCTGCTGTTAGATGGAACGTTTTATATATGTCTATTAAGTCCATTTGATCTAAAGTATGGCTCAAATCCAAAGTTTTTTGTTGTTTATTTTCTGTCTGAATGATCTATGCATTGTTAAAATTGGAGTATTGAAGTTCCCTACTATTATTGTATTGTCTGTATTTCTCTTCAGCTCTGCTAATGTTTGCTTAATATATTTAGGTACTCCAATGTTGGGTGCATATGTATTTACAATCATTATATATTTTTGATAACTTGAAACTCTTTATCATTATGTAATGACTTTCTTTGACTCTTGTTATCATTTTGGCTTAAATACTATGTTGTCAGATATAAATATAGCTACCCCTATACTCTTTTGGTTTCTATTTGCATAGAATATCTTTTTCTACCCCTTCATTTTGAGTCTTTGTGTGTCTTTAAAGCTGGAGTTAAATCTCTTGTAGGTATCATTTAATTGGGTCTTGTTTTTATCCATCCAAGCATGCTATGCCTTTTGATTGGAGTATTAAATCCATTTATGTTTAAAGTAATTATTGATTTATAAAGACTGACTAATGCTATCTTATTAATTGTTTTCTGGTTGTTTTGAATTTCCCTTTTTCTTTCTTCCTCTCCTGTGACTGCCTTTGTGAATTGATATTTTCTGTAATGGTATGATTTTATTCCCTTCTCTTTATCTTTTGTGAATCTAGGTTTTTGCTTTATGATTATCATGAGGTTTACATAGAACACCTTATAGATATAACAATTTTATGCTAATAATACTTTGACATTGTTCACATACAAAAAGCTCTATCATTTTACTCCTCCCTCCTTTTGTGTTCTTGATGTCACAATTAACCTATTTTTATATTGTGTATTCAGGAGCTATGGTTATTTATAATACTTTTGGGATTTGTGAATATAAAGTTACTCTCCTGTGAATTAAATTTTCCTTAGAATGTTTGCATTGCCTATTTCTTATACACTAAGAATAAATAGGAATGGATTTTAGGACTTCTGAATCTATTTATATAACTTTCAATTATTCTTGTAAATGTATCTATGTTCTTCTCTAATCAGAAATTCAAGGGGATCCAATGTATACTAAAGTTACAAATGTAGTCATAGTGTAGGGAAATGGTATTTTAATGATTATCTGCATTACAATAAACTTCAAAGAACACAGATGTTGAAAAAGATGTTCCATGTCTAAGAAAATAAAAATAATTTTAGTAATTTTAAACAAAAGTAAATTTGTGACATCATTTTCCTTTATACTAAGTTCGGAAAGCTGTTGTTGAAATATCTGTTACAAAAAAGCTATGATGATGAATTTGTAAACAATAGTTTCCTTTTATAAATGATCTCAAGGACCTAAAAAGAATCACCAGGTTCTACATCTGGTATATGGTGACTAATACTGAGCAATCAAAATAGTGGATCTTCATTCAATAAAATTGAGTAAACTTAAGGAAGTTAAAACCTTTATTGGAACTCAGTGTTAATTCATAAAAATCATGGTCCTATAAAATCAAAACACTTGTCTTTGAAATTTATTGAATAAATCCTTAACACCACTGAAATCTGTGGAAAAGTAATGTCCCTATTACTTTCAGCACAAAGAATTAGTTAAAATTCAATGAATCAGGAACTATGAATGAAAAAATATAAAGTCTATAACATAAGTGAGGTCTAAACAAAAACTCAAATGGATAATTGAGTAGAAACTTGATAAACAATAGATTCTTACTTTATGACTAATCTTCTTAGTCACTGATGTATACCTATATTTAGATTAATTAAACTTTGGAGAAAATAAGAATAAACTAGTAAGACAGTAGTAACCATGGCATATTTATCATATTTTATTCTCTTGTATCCTGTATCTCTAAATGGAAACCATGGGAGCTTATCTTCTTGAAATCCAGATTTGGCCTAGGAATTCTTGCCCTCATTTAACTATATTAATTTCTCCTCTATGAACACTTTTCCCTATTACTATTTCCAGAAACAAACAAAAAATAATAACCATTAAAATATATTTGCAAGTTAATGTACATGACATTCTGTTTTAATTTCAACATTGGTAAGAGCCAACCATAAATCTGTATCAATTGATAGTGAGTATGATAATCATTAGAATTTTAAGGCAAATAGAGAGCTAGATAATAATATATAATTATATATTGATTTTTGATGAAAATTATAAAATCCTGACTTTAGGCCTGGGGGTTAATTAGAAGTTAATGTAGTAATGTTCTTCCTATATGCAAATAGTCCAAATGACTCAGGACTCAAAGAATAATTTAACTAGGAAACAAAGTGCTTAATTTTTTTTAGACAGCCTCAAAAGTCACATAGCATTACTTCTGCCATTCTCTATTGGTCAAGTCATCATAGCCCATTCAGGCTCAAGAGGAGGAGGTAGAGACTCAACTTCTTTTTTTTTTTTTTAAAGATTTTATTCATTTATTTGACAGAGAGAGACACAGCAAGAGAGGGAACACAAGCAGGGGGAGTGGGAGAGGGAGAAGCAGGCTCCCCGCAGAGCAGGGAGCCTGATGTGGGACTTGATCCCAGGACCCTGGGATCATGACCTGAGCTGAAGGCAGTCGCTTAACCGACTGAGCCACCCAGGCGCCCAGAGACTCAACTTCTTTATGGGAGAAATGTCAAATAATTTGCTGTCATTTAAAAAAATTATACCAATATACCTTCTGACCATAAATTATTTATATAATTCCCATGAGCAAAAGCACTCATTTCCTTCCAAGATCCCCAAAAGTATTATCCAGTGACCACACAGGATCAAGCTCATGGTCAAAGGTGCCATAATTTAAATCAGATCCACGTATGGATGAAGCTTCTCAGGTGCAATTTTTGAGTTACTATTTCTCTTGATCTGCTCATGCCTCCTGTCACCACCACCACATCCAACCTTCAGTGGTAGGACAACATAGGTATATTAGTCAGTATCCTCTAGAGAAATATATATATATATATGGAGTTTAGAATTGGCTTACACAGTTATGGAGGCCAAGAAGTTCCACAATCTGCCATCTTCAAACTGGAGAACCAGAAAACTCAGTGGCATAATTCAATCCAAGTCTGAAGGTCAGAAAACCGGGATGGGGGAGGGATGCAAAAGTATAAAGTCCTGGTTCCAAAAGCCCAAGAACCAGGAACACTAGTGTCCAAAGGCAGGAGAAGATGGATCTCAGTTCAAGCAGGGAGAGTGAGTTCACCCTTCTTCCATCTTTTTGTTCTACTCAGACCCTCAACAGATTAGATGATGCCCAAGAGCATGGTAATGGCACCCTTCTCTACCCACTCTGCTAATTCAAATGCTGATCTTTTTCAGTGACACCCTCACAGACACACTCAAAAATCATGTTTTATTAGCTATCAGACATGCCTTAGCTCAATCAAGGTGACAAAATGAACCATCACAATAGGATTACAACAGACAATATTTTAAATCTTTTTTTTTAAAGATTTTATTTATTTATTTGATGGAGAGAGACACAGTGAGAGAGGGAACACAAGCAGGGGGAGTGGGAGAGGGAGAAGCAGGCTTCCAGCTGAGCAAGGTGCCCGATGTAGGGCTCGATCCCAGGACCCTGGAACCATGACCTGAGCCAAAGGCAGACGCTTACCAACTGAGCCACCCAGGTGCCCTGACAGTATTTTAAATCTTAAAATAGACCTTAAAAGTTCTTACCACAAGAAAAAAATTGTAAATATGTGTGGTAATGGATATTACCAGACTTATTATGGTGATCATTTTGTAATATATACATATACTGAATCATTATGTTGTATACTTGAAATTAATATAATGTTATGTCAATAAAAAAGTAGAGGAAAAGAGAAGGTACACAAAAGTTATTAGTCCATAACAATTCTATAAACCAAACATACCTACAAGCTAGTTATTTGATTAGAATTCAGACCTGCTCCCTGAAAATGATTCTCTGCAGCATGTGACTCTACCCTACTCATGTTGAGTTTTTGGAACATAGTAATTTAGGGGCATAAAGACCGTTTTTCAAAAATTTTATATTATCTCTGTTCCTTTCAGTGCAGGCTGGTGTGAGCCATTAAAACTGTCTTTTTTAATGCACAATTTGTTCATTAGACAAAATTCAGTTCATTAGATAAAACCTTTAACTGTAAATATCTTCCACTTAATCATTTTGCTACCTTAAGTTCCACAACATAAAAATTGTTGTATGACAAAGCCTTAAATATTCTTAGAAATACTGTGATTAAACAGTATCCACAAGGCCTACCCCTTAGATTTTTAGAAGCCCTTATGTCTTTCTGAAACATCTATGAGAAAATACCTTAAATCTTTCTGGGACCTTAATGAAGAATTTTTCTTTCAAACCTTATCTTTATTTTTATCCTGAGGCTATGTCTTTCTGAGATTTGATTTTTTTTCCCTTAAGGTCTTTCTTAATTTGCAACTCCTTTGCAGACCAGAAAAATTATCAAAGGTAAGAGTTTCTTCTCCTCAAGTTTCCAAAACCATTTTCCTCAATTCCTTTCAACCCTTCATAGACAAGCTCTTCAAGAACTGGCAGGCTTCCATATACTTAGTCCCCAAACCAGCATGTCATAGTGTTTTTGTGTTTGTTTTGTTTTGTTTTTTATGATACTACCCAGATTTTGGTTCCAGTTCCAAATTATGTTACAGTTTTCTAGTTTTTAATAACAAATCACCAAATCTTAATACAAAAAGAGACCCATTTTAATTTTCTAATGGTTCTATGGATCACAATTTTTTAAAAAAGATTTTATTTACTTATTTGAGAGAGAGAGCAAGAGCATGAGCAGGGGAAGGGGCAGAGGGAGAAGCAGGCTCCCCGCTGAGCAGGGAGCCCAACGTGGGGCTCGATCCCAGTACTCCGAGTTCATGACCCGAGCCGAAGGCAGCAGATTAACTGACTGAGCCACCTGGGCACCCTGGGTCACAGGTTTTTTTAAGATTTATTTATTTATTTTATAGAGGGAAAGGGCATACAAACCGGGGAGAAGGACAGAGGGAGAGCTAGAGAATCTCAAGCAGACTGCCCACTGGGCACGGAGTCTGACTTGAGGCTCAATCTCAAGCTCAATTTTAATAGACCTCTGACTCACAATATTTGGGACCTTCACTAGAAAGACCAGAACAGCTGGGATTACTCAAAAAGCTGGAGATTAAAGTGATCTGGAGTCTTCTTTCCTCATATATCTGGTACCCGGACTGGAAGGACTCAATGCTTAGGCTTAGCTGAAATTACTGAACAAAAGAGCTACACAGGTTTCCCCATTCAGCTTGGGCTTACTCATGTTATGGGATTTTTAAGGTAGTCAAACTTCATACATTATGACATATCTCTAAGAATGAGTGTTTCAGCAAAAGATGAAAACCACATAGCATTTTACTACGTAACTTAGAAAGTCACAAAGAGTAACTTTTGTTATATTCCTGTGGATGAAATAGTCGCAAGCCTGGGCAGATTCAAAAGGAAAAATTAGAATCCACCTGTCAATGGGAAAAGTATAAAAAAAAAAAAATGGGGCCATGTTCTAAAATTACCATAATAATATATAAATAATATGCAAATAATAATGTCTTTTCTGTTTAGTAATGTGGAATGAATATTTTAAGGGATCTGTATATTTATTCTTCATACATTTGCTTTCTGTATTTATTTTTTTAAAAAAACTCCAATCTAGAATTTTTACATGAATATCCATTTTAAGATGGATATTTCTTTAGTTTATATTTGATTTGAATAGGTTATGAAACACAGTCTATAATACTAAATTGATCAAAATATGAATATCTAGAATAAAGGCAATTGAAGTATAATTATGTGGGTTATAGGTTATATAGTTTAGCAAACTTATCAGAAAAAAATTAGCTAAAAATCCAAAAGGTTGCAAAACATATTGCCTCTTCTTAAAATTAGTTTTCCAGCTAATTGAAGTATATTCTTCTCTACTAACACTCTCTAACTTATTCAACCATTCCAGTTCTTCTATATTATATCAGCAATTGAAAAAAAAAATCAAAATTTTAAAAATAAATTTTGGACAAAAGTAACTAAGTATTTCACACTAATCTAACTGAAATATTATGCTTTCTTTTATTAATTTTTAAAGATTTATTCATCCATTTTAGAGAGAGAGAGCATGAGCAGGGGAGGGGCAGAGGGAGAGAGAGAGAAACAGACTCCCTGCTGAGCATGGAGACTGACGTAGGACTCGATCCCACAACCCTGAGACCATAACCCAAGTCAAAACCAACAGTCGGATGCCCAACTAACTGAACACCCAGGTGCCCCTGGAATATTTTACTGGAAGTATTAGAGAACTAGAATTTCAGAGCCAAATACAGAAGAGAAAGGAAGAATAAATTGACAAGAATTTTTCTCTCTCCTTAAGGCAAATTTTTAATTTTGGAAGCTGAAAGTGAGGAGCTGAGTATCCAGGAAAATCTTTTAGCAGATATAAGTCTACTAAAGAAGATATTAATGAATTTAACAGGTTTCATATAGGACTCTGTTGGACTACCTCACAGGAATTAGAGTTTAACAGAAATTTACCAGGCTTCACAAGGACCAAAGCTCAGAGTTGAAAAATTGTGCCAAATAAAAGATGTTATCACAGAACAGGAAACATAATAGATTGGACACACTGCAAAATTGAAAATTAAAAAAAAAATGCAATAACCAAAACTAGAAAAATAATAGATTAGACAAAGTTGAAGAGAGAATTGGTGAACTGGAAAATAAAGCAGAAGAATATATCCATCCTACATTTATACAAGGATGAAAATGTGGTAATTATGCACAAAAAAAGCATTAAGCAAACATGGAAGAGAAATTTTAAAAAGGCCAATGTATGTGTAATTGGTTTTACAGAAGAGAGAAGAGATAGAATTGGGAAGAAAGAATATTTGAAGTGATAATGGTGAATAATTTTCCAAAGCTGACATAAAAATAACAAGTCACAGATTTAAGTAGTACTACACAAACCCAAGTAAGGTAAGTACAAAGAAAACTATGTCTATGGGCACCACATACATTAACTTAAAACTAAATATGAAAAGGCAATTTTAAATCAATCAAAAAATACATATTAGTATCAAAGGAGCTATAAAGTCTAATCATTAACTTCTCAATAAGAACAATGGACATCACAGAAAAATTGAATTATTGTATTTTCAAAATGCTGAAAGATACTTCCAAACTAAAACAATATATATTTATGAAACTTCTATAAGAAAATATAGGTGAATAACTATTAATTTTTGTGAAAGCACATGTACGGCTGGTTAAAAAAAACCTCGACAATAAAAAAAATACAAGTGAATTTCATCTAAATTATAAATTTCTATTTGTCAAAGGGTACCATTAAGTAAATGAAACGAGCTACAGATATTTAGAAAGCATGTTTGTTACACGTACATATGACAAAGGACTTTTAAGGATAATACATTAAAAAAAAACTCCTAATAGTAATTTTTAAAAAAAGCAACACATCTAGATATGGATAAAAGGCTTGAACAGAGATTTTACAAAATATTTTTGATTGGCCAACTGTTCATGAAAATGTGTTAACATAAGGTAGGTATCAGGTAATATCAGGTAAATGCAAATTATAACCACAATGAAATTTCATTTTAACATGCTAGAAGAACAAGAGGTGGTGGGTGGAGGGAGAGACTGACATTAGCAAATGTTGGAAAATGTGGAGTAGCTAGAGATTACATACATCGTGTGGGAGTAAAATATGATAAAACACCTTTGAAAAAGGTACAGTTTCCTATGAAGTTAAACAGATATTTACCCATGACCCAACTATCCTTTCCTTACCATTTACCTAACAAAAATACATGTCCACACAAAAACCTATACAAAATGTTCATAGTGATCCTATTCATAATAGCCATAAATTGGACAGAATACAAATGCCCATTAGCAGAAAATGGATAAATTGTGATATATTCATATAGTGGGATAAGATTAAGTGATAAAAATGAATAAACTATTCACATATGCAACAACATGGATGCATTTCAATGACATTACATTGAAAGAAAGAAGACAAATGCAAAAGAATAGATCCTGCATGATTCCACTTATACAAAGTCCAAGCATAGTGAAATTAATCTAAAGTGACAGAAGAAATTTGTTGTTTTCACGGGTAGAAGTGGGGAGATATGAAGGGTGACTCAAAAAAAAACACAAAGGAATTTAAATGTGGGTATAAAAATGTTAAATATACATTGCTAAAACTCAAGGAACTCAACACTCTTAAAGATGTAGGCATTTTATTGTGTACGTATTATACCTTAATGAATAAACAAAAAAGATATAAAAATTTGTACTCTTTAACCATTAAAGATATTGAATAAGCAATTAATCCACTCCTTCTACCCTAACAGATTCCAATTTACACACGCTTATACAAAAATAAAAGTAACACTTCCAAACTTGGTTTAAGATTGCATTGCCTTAATACCAATACCTGACGAGCATAATATAAGAAAGGCAAGTTCCAAGCAATTCTCTCTCATGAACATGGATTTTAAAATTGGCAACTTAAGTGTATTTGGGAGTGGGGGGGAGGGAAGTGGGTGTGTGTAAAATTCCAACCAAGTTGGATTTATTCTAGGAATGCAAGTTTCTTTTAAAAGTCTCTCAACATAATTTACTATTATTAAGAGGATAAAAAAAGAAAACTCAATTTTTACATGCAAAAGATGAATTTGATAACATTTACATTCAATACATGTCTTTCTAAACTAGGATTATAGGGGCACCTGGGTAGTTCAGTTGTTAAGCGTCTGCCTCTGGCTCAGGTCGTGATCCCAGGGTCCTGGGATCGAGCCCTGCATCGGGTTCCCTGCTCGGCAGGAAACCTGCTTGTCCCTCTCCCACTCCCCCCTGCTTGTGTTCCCTCTCTCACTGTGTCTCTCTGTCAAATAAATAAAATCTTTAAAAAAATTTAAAAAAAACTAGGATTATAAAGGGATTATACAAAAACTTATGGCAAACATACACTTAATAAAATTTGAGACTTTTCCCTTTGAGTTTGGGAATGAGGCAGTATTATCTGGTATCATTGCTTCTATTTAATATTACACTTGAGGTTTTTCCTCACCAATGCAATAAAGCAAGTAAAAGAAGTAATGGAAACGAGGAAATATAATTGTCATTCCAGATATAAATTTGCATGAGAAGAACAAACAGAATCTATTCTAAATTATTAAGATAAATAAGTAAATCTAGTAAGTTCACTGTATAGGAAAATTAATTGTATTCCCATTAATCAGTACAACTGGAAATTGAATTTTTTTAAAAAGTTCTATTAACCATTGCATCAAAAAATATAAGATACCTAGGAATAAATCTAAATGTTTTATAAGACTCCAGAAAGAAAACAAATCATTACAGGGATTTTTAGATTTTAAAATTAATATTGAGATAAAAGCGCCAAAAATAGGAAAATGTTGAAGGAGAATATTGGAGGACTTAGTCTATGGTCTATATAAAATTAATGTAAAGGCATAATAAGTAAGATTTTGTTATATTGTTACAATATTAGCTAAAACAATACAGTATTATAGAGTCCAGAAATCAATGTACATAAAACAAAAACAAACTGAAGAATAATAGGGGAAATGATGACCTTTCTAATAAACAACCTAAGTATCTATTAATAATAGAATAGGTCAAAAAAATAGGTGTATTCATATAATGAAATATTATACAACATAGTGGTTCTGAAAGGGTGGTTAGGGGTACCTTAAGAGTCCCTGAGGCTCTTGCAGGTGATCTACAAAGGGAAAATTGTCTTGATAATAATACCAAGATATATGTGCCATCTTCACTGTTATTCTTTCACAAGTGTTCAGAATATTATTCCACTTATATGAAGTTCAAGACCAGGTGAAATTAATCTCATATGGCAAAAATAAGAAATTAGTTGTATCCAGGGATACAAGTGGAAGATGTATGAGGGATGACAGATTTAGTACAGTTTCTGTTCCCCATTTTAATTTACCTTTAAGAAATTACACTTACAGAGCTTCTGTAGTGTCAAAGAATATCCATAATAATCTGAAAAAGACATTAAAACAACTTTCCTTTTCCAACTACACATTTGCATGAGACTACCTTTCCTTCAAACTATTCAACCAGACAACTTATAGCAACAGATTAAATGCAGAAGCTGATATAAAATCCAGCTTTCTTCTATTAATACAGATATTAAAGAGATTTGAAAAAATGTTAAACAATGCCACTCTTCTCAATTTTGTTTGGAAAATATAGTTATTCTTCACACAAAAAAATGTTGCCATGATTATTTCATTATTACTGTATTAAGTTAATAAATACTGAAAAAACTTTAGTTTTTAACACAATGGATGTATATGTTTATTTTATGATAATCTGTTGTTCTGTACACTCTTGACACATACACTTTTGTGTGTATATTTTGACTAAATGTTTAAGATTAATTAGAAAAAAAGAATAATTAGGAAAACAAGAATATTTAATTAGGGGTAATGATTTTATATTATAGGAGAAGATTTTCTGAGTCCTTTTCCATTAAAATATCACCCATTTTTCAATTATAAGTTTTAAAAAATTCTTGGGTGTTTACCCAAAGAATACAAAAACACTAATTTGAAAGGATAGATGCACCCTTATGTTTACTGCAACATTATGTACAATAACCAAATTATGGAAGCAGCCCAAATGTACATCAAAAGATGAATGGATAATGAAGATGTGGTATGTATATAAAGGAGTATTATTAGGCTATAAAAAGAGTTAAATCTTGCCATTTGCAACAACATGTATTATGGATCTAGAGAGTACAACGCTAAGTCAGAGAAATACAAATACCATATGACTGTACTCATATGTAGAATTCAAGAAACAAAATAAATGAACAAAGAGGAAAAAAGACAAATAAAAAAACAGACTTAACTATACCGAACAGATGGTTACCAGAGGGGAACTGGATGGGAGGGATAGGTGAAATAGGTGAAGGGGATTAAGAGTACATTTATCTTGATGAGCACTGAATAATATATAGGATTGATGAACCATTATATTGTACACCTGAAACTAATATAATACTGTATGTTAACTATACTGGAATTAAAATTTAAATAAACAAATAAAGTTTTAGAGAATTCTTGATTACTATTATCAGGAAATAAATAGAGCCTTCTAGGATTAGAAACATCAACTTCATTTACTCTTCATTACTCTTCTTTTCCATATATTTTTTTTCATTTTAAACAAGAAGTTTATTTAAGCAACAAGACGCTTGACTTGAAGGGAAAACTATCTACGATTCATTTCTTTTAGAGTAATTTATCCCTACTTAAAGACAGGTTGCCCTACATGTAACAGCTAAGAACAAAAAAGTTATAAAATTGTCCTTGGTTTTACAATGATAAATGAAAAACATTAAAATCCTCCAATCGAACAAGGTATGCAAGGATTTTTATGTTGTTCTTTTTTTGTTAAACTGTGAGAGCAAAATAACTTACTGGAATATAAAGATAAGAGCTGACTGAGCATGCCACTAATGGAGAGAGGGGGTATCTTCACAGAAGCAGTATTTTCCCCCATCCCATCTCCATTTGATGTCGATCAAAACATACCATTGGCTATTTAGTTAAAAAAAATGCAATATGCTTGTGCACATACACAGTTACTTTATGTCCAATAAAGGAATGGGGAAGGGAGAAAATGAAAGAATAGAGAAAACTATACCGAAGTAGTCAGGATGTGGTAGAACCAAATTGCGGCTTTCTAATTGAGAATGTCTCCTTGATCTGGAGGAACAGAGTTCTGGAGTAAAGTAGCAGGTTCCCTTTTTAGTAGACACCTCCTGTCTGCTGCTGGAACACATCAATTGTATCTTCATCCTCCATTTCCAACTGTGCAGGTGTGTCTGTTTCATTGATTGGCTGCCCATCAAATCGGAATCTGATCTGCCTCATTGACAAACCCTGTCGTTCACAATAGGCTTTCATTAGATCACTAAGTGGTGTGTGCCTCTTAATCGTAAACTGCACCACAGAACCATCCTGCCCCGCCACCTTCAAATTAATATGATCGTTGTTCTCAGTCTTGACTCCTTCCTTGGGCTTTTCGTCGGCCATGGCGAGCGCCCGAGTCTCCTCAGCTGCCGCTGCACAAAAGAGGTACCAGGTCCGCACCGAACGAGCACGCAAGCAGCTCCAGGAGCGGCAGAAGAAGGAGGCGGCGGCGGTGGAGGAGGGAGAGCCTCTTGTCCATTTTTGATCATAGGTAGAGACTAAAATGTATTACTAAAGCTCTTATAACTTTTCATGAGGTAATTATTTGTCTGTCCTTTAACCATTCTGTTATCTGAATTAATAAAGCAATCAAACATTTTTTTTTTAATTCAATTTCAGGCTGGTTACACAAACTGATCTCACTTGAGATGATTACCAGCAGTGGAGATAGTATTTCAATACAATCAAAGATTAGCTGTGG
Organism: Mirounga angustirostris; assembly: GCF_029215605.1. Classification (NCBI taxonomy): domain Eukaryota; kingdom Metazoa; phylum Chordata; class Mammalia; order Carnivora; family Phocidae; genus Mirounga; species Mirounga angustirostris. The sequence goes on along the minus strand of NW_026991720.1, from coordinate 80,826,541 downwards.
AACACATGAAAAAACCTCAAGTTTTCCAGATCCTAGTACAAAGATGTCAAGGAGAATAAACTAGGGTCTTGGAGAGAAATAAGAGATTAATTGATACTGGGAATGAATAACAAATATTTTTATCTCCTACTATGTACAGAAACTGTCTAAATTTATATTAATGTTGAAAATAACACTGTGAAATAGGTGATATTTTTTTCCCTGTTGGAATTTGTCAAAGAGGCTTTCATATCACTATCAATGATCTAGCCAACATTGGTGGCCTTCCAGTTCATTATAAATGTATCACAGTCACCAGAAGTGATTTAAATATGGTAAATCTCTAATCATGGCACAGTTGATATTCTGTAGTCACTAGAATTAGAGATTTAAAGACATAGAAACCAGGTTGGTTCTGCTTAAAGAAAAAAATATTCAGCAAGTCAACCAATACTGGAGATCTTTGGTGCCCCCAAATGATCCATAGACTAAAACATATGAGAACTAGCATTCTAGAAGATATGAGAACTAGTATTCTAGAAGATACGTCCTTAATTAAAATTCTTTTGAATTCCATATAATCACATTTCAGCAACTTTATCCTTTGAATGAATGAATTCTTTCTAGATGTAAGTGGCTCTTCACTTGTGTCTCCTGATTTGGACACACTTATAAGGGTTATATAATATATTTCATTTTTAATTGCAGAAGCTTCAATAGTCAGATTAAAGAATTAGAGGTAGAAAATAATAGGAAACTTATTTTTTCCATTTTCTCTCTTCTCTCTTTCCTTCAAATCCTTTCTCTTTCTTTTCTTTTCTTTCTTTCTTTCCTTCCTTCCTTCCTTTCTCTCTTTCTTTCTTTCTTTCTTTCTTTCTTTCTTTCTTTCTTTCTTTCTTTCTTTCTTTCTTTCTTTCAAATACTTTCAACATTTTCTCTCAGGATCCAGTATTAACTTTCACTTAACAGCAATCTCAAAAGTATGCCTCTTAGTCAACTCCCTAGAGGAAATGGTAAACCAATAAAAACAGAGACAGTACAATCATTTTTGGCATGAGAGCATAACTTATTTGAACACATCAGGAGGCATCAATAAAATATAGTGATGCACAAGATAAATGGAAATATGATATCCTGTACAGTTATAGATTAAAGAGTGTCTCTTCTAATATACATGTCAGTCTAACAAGGAGATGGTCTAAAGGACTCTGGTGTCTATCAGGCCATGGAGTCATCCTGGGAAGATATAGTACAGATTATTTAGAGATCCACAAATAGAATACTGCAAATAAACAGAGGGATTTATGTCTTTATGGATTTCAAGATACAACATTTCAATTAGAGAATTACAGTGTTTAACCTTGTGGAATGTCACAGGGTACAAATTTTAAAAATACCTTAGTTGTGGGGTGCCTGCGTGGCCCACTTGGTTAAGCATCTGCCTTCGGCTCAGGTCATGATCCCAGGGTCCCAGGATCAAGCCCCACATCAGGTTCCCAGCTCAGTGGGGAGCCTGCTTCTCCCTCTCCCTCTGCCTCTCCCCCGACTCGAGCTCTCTCTTGCTCTCAAATAAATAAAATCTTTCAAAAAAATATACCTTAGTTGAAGTGGTCATTTATGAGATACTTAACTACTTGATTAAATATATATATTTAAATATCTAAGATAAGAAAAAAGAAAGAAAATTCCAGATACAGGGGCACCTGAGTGGCTCAGTAATTCAGCATCTGCCTTCAGCTCAGATCATGATCCTGGGATCCTGGGATCGAGCCCCGCATCAGGCTCCCTGCTCTGTAGGAAGCCTGCTTCTCCCTCTCCCACTCCCCCTGCTTGTGTTCCATCTCTTGCTGTGTCTCTCTCTCTGTCAAATAAATAAAAAAAAAATCTTTAAAAAAAGAAAATTCCAAATACCTATCACAGAATGTTAATAAGAAAGTTGACTAGATCATCTGAGATAATATCTATGTGCTAGGCAAACCCTCAAACCAATTGCTTTCTATCAAAATAATATCAAGCCCCGTGTTGGGCTCCATGCTCAGTATGGAGTCTGCTTGAGATTCTCTCTCCCTCTATCCCTTCTGCTCCTGCTTTCTCCCTCTCTAAAATAAATATATAAATCTTAAAAATAAATTTTCTTTTTAAGTAATCTCTATACCCAGTGTGGGGCTCAAAGTTACAACCTTGAGATCTAGAGTCACATGCTCTACAAATTGAGCTAGCCAGGTACCCCTCACTTTATTTTGAATATTACAATATCATAACCCACAAGGCAAATGACATACAATTCACCTTTGAACAACACAGGGGTTTAGGTGCCAACCTCCCATGCAGTCAAAAATCCATCTACAATTTTTCAGTCCCCCAAAACTTAACCTCTAATAGTCTACTGTTGACTGGAAGGAAGCCTTACTCATAACATACACAGTTGATTAATACATATTTTGCATGTTATATGCATTATATACTCTATTCTTAAAATTAAGTAAGCTAAAGAAAATAAAGTAACTAAGAAAATAATAAGTAAGAAAATACTGTACTGTATCAGTGCTCTAAGTTTACATCATCCGTTTACAAGATAAATCATCTGTCTGTCAGTACCTACAGCCATATTGTGTTATATGATACAAAATACCGTAGATGTTACACATACAATTAACATTAGACATCAAAAATGAAAAGATAATGTGAAAAAATTTTTATGTACAAGTATAACAATTCATGCATTGATAATGAAGAAGTGATATGATTGCTTTATGGTAGCCTAGTGTAATCTATATGATTGCTCAGGTAGCCTAGTCTATACAATAATGAGTGAATCCTTATAAAATTTTTATGGCATACATCATTACAGTCACTCATAATATAGTATTGGAAACAATATTATATTGAAAAAAATGTAGCTGTGATGTACACAGTTTCTCCAAGTAATAGGAAAGTTTTCCTATTAAGAGAAATGCCTATTGTACAATAATATAATTCTTTGAAAGCAGAGTTATAAAATAGCAAGTAAACTAACACATTTTTAATTTTATATTAACTATCACTCACCTTATGTCTGTATAAGAATAGGCTATCCACTTCCATACAAGTCTTGCACACAATTTTCTATGCTGAATAGTTAAGTGATAAAGATGATGATGATGATGATGATGATGATAATGATGACCCAGAAACATCTCATACAGTCCTTGCCTTACAGTTATTAGATTTTCACACAAAGATACTCACACCTACACAACAGGTAAGTTTATTAACTGTACAGCATGATGATTATTTACTGCTCATTAAGTGGAAGTGCATCATCATAAAAGTCTTCATTCTTTTGCTTTTTCATGTATCTAAAAATGTTTCTATATGATACCAATGTTTATTCCGCCATCTGCTTTAGTTTCAGTGCCCATATCATAGAAGAGTCTATGTCATAAAAGAAATCAAAAGCAGTCTTGAATAGTCAGAACCCTTGTGCCAGATTGTCTAATGTCCATTTGTTTTCTGGCACTGCTTCTTCTATGACTTCTTCCTCATCATCTGGCACTGGTATGAGAGCACTCATCTCCATCAAGTCATCAGTTAATTCCTCTGGTGTGGTTTCTCGAGTTTCTCCAAGATCTGTATCTTGAAACTCTTCACCACCCACCTTTTTTTGTCATAGTCACAATCTCTTTCATGATTTCCTTGATTGGCTCTGTCTATAAATTCTGTGAAGTCATACACAACATCTGGACACAGTTGTTGGTTCCCCCCCACCTATAGAAATTTGTTTCAGGCTTGATAGCTTTCACAGCATTTATTTTATTTTATTTTGTTATGTTATGTTAGTCATACCATACAATACTTTATTTTGTTATGTTATGTTAGTCACCATACAATACATCATTAGTTTTTGATGTGGTGATCCACGATTCATTGTTTTCGCATAACACCCAGTGCTCCATGCAGTACGTGCCCTCCTTAATACCCATCACCAGTCTAACCCATCCCGCCGCCCCCTTTCCCTCTAAAACCCTCAGTTTGTTTCTCAGAGTCCATAGTCTCTCATGGTTCATCTCTCCCTCCAATTTCCCCCCTTCATTGTTCCCTTCCTTCTCCTAACGTCCTCCATGCTATTCCTTATGTTCCACAAATAAGTGAAACCATATGATAATTGACTTTCTCTGCTTGACTTATTTCACTTAGCATAATCTCCTCCAGTTCCATCCATGTTGATGTAAAAGTTGGGTATTCATCCTTTCTGATGGCTGAGTAATATTCCATGGTATATATGGACCACATCTTCTTTATCCATTCATCTGTTGACGGACATCTCGGCTCTTTCCACAGTTTGGCTATTGTGGACATTGCTGCTATGAACATTGGCGTGCATATGGCCCTTCTTTTCACTACATCTGTGTCTTTGGGGTAAATACCCAGTAGTGCAATTGCTGGGTCATAGGGTAGCTCTATTTTTAAATTTTTGAGGCACCTCCACACTGTTTTCCAAAGTGGCTGTACCAACTTGCATTCCCACCAACAGTGTAAGAGGGTTCCCCTTTCTTCACAACCTCTCCAACATTTGTTGTTTCTTGCCCTGTCAATTTTTGCCATTCTAACTGGTGTAAGGTGGTATCTCAATGTGGTTTTGATATGAATTTCCCTGATGGCTAATGATGATGAACATTTTTTCATGTGTCTGTTAGCCATTTGTATGTCTTCTTCAGAGAAGTGTCTATTCATCTCTTCTGCCCATTTTTTGACTGGTTTGTTTTTTGGGTGTTGAGTTTGACAAGTTCTTTATAGATCTTAGATATCAGCCCTTCATCTGTAGTGTCATTTGCAAATATCTTCTCTCATTCTGTGGGTTGCCTCTTTGTTTTGTTGACTGTTTCCTTTGCTGTGCAGAAGCTGTTTATCTTGGTGAAGTCCCAAAAGTTCATTTTTGCTTTTGTTTCACTAGCTTTTGGAGATGTATCTTGAAAGAAGTTGCTGTGGCCGATGTCAAAGAGGTTATTGCCTATGTTCTCCTCTAGGATTTTGATGGATTCCTGTCTCACATTGAAGTCTTTCATCCATTTTGAGTTTATCTTTGTGTATGGTGTTAGAGAATGGTTGAGTTTTCATTCTTCTGCATGTGGCTGTCCAATTTTCCCAGCATCATTTATTGAAGAGACTGTCTTTTTTCCATTGCATATTTTTTCCTGTTTTGTTGAAGATTATTTGACCATAGAGTTAAGGGTCCATTGCTTCTCAGCCTTTTGGCTAAGATCAAGTGTAGAGTTAAGGGTCCATATCTGGGCTCTCTATTCTGTTCCATTGGTCAATATGTCTGTTTTTGTGCCAGTACCATGCTGTCTTGGTGATCATTGCTTTGTAATATAGCTTGAAATTGGGCAACGTGATGCCCCCAACTTTGTTTTTCTTTTTCAACATTTCCTTGGCGATTCAGGGTCTTTTCTGATTCCATACAAATTTTAGGATTGTTTGTTCCAGTACTTTAAAAATGCCATTGGAATTGGCACTGAAGGTATAGATTGCTCTGGGTAGCATAGACATTTTAATAGTGTTTATTCTTCTGATCCATGAGCATGGAATGTTTTTCCATCTTTTTGTGTCTTCTTCAATTTTTCATGAGTGTTCTGTAGTTCCTAGAGTATAGATCCTTTACCTCTTTGGTTAGGTTTATTCTGAGGTATTTATGGTTTTTGGTGCTATTGTAAATGGAATTGTTTCTCTAATTTCTCTTTCTACAGTTGCATTTTTAGTGTATAAGAGAACAACTGATTTCTGTGCATTGATTTTGTATTCTGCCACATTATTGAATTGCTGTATGAGTTCTGGTAATTTGGGCGTGGAGTCTTTTGGGTTTTCCACATAAAGTATCATGTCATCTGCGAAAAGAGAAAGTTTGACTTCTTCTTTGCCAATTTGAATACCTTTTATTTCTTTTTGTTGTCTGATTGCTGTTGCTAGGACTTCTAGTACTATGTTGAACAATAGTGGTGAGAGTGGGCACCCTTGATGTGTTCCTGATCTTAAGGGAAAGGCTCTCAGCTTTTCCCCATTGAGGATGATATTCACTGTGGGTTTTTCATAGATGGATTTTATGAACTCGAGGAATGTTCCCTCTACTCTATACTCTGAAGAGTTTTCATCAGGAAAGGATGTTGTATTTTGTCAAATGTTTTTTCTGCATCAATTGAGAGGACCATATGGTTCTTCTCTCTCCTCTTATTAATGTGTTCTATCACATTGGTTTGCGAATGTTGAACCACCCTTGCATCACAAGGATAAATCCCACTTGCTCGTGGTGGATGATCCTTTTAATGTATTGTTGGATCCTGTTAGCTAGGATTTTGTTGAGGATTTTGGAATCCATATTCATCAGGGATATCGGTCTGAAATTCTCCTTTTTGATGGGGTCTTTGCCTGGTTTGGGGATTAAGGTAATGCTGGCCTAGAATGAGTCTGGAAGCTTTCCTTCTGTTTATATTTTTTTAAACAGCTTCAGGAGAGTAGGTATTATTTCTTCTTTGAATGTTTGGTAGAATTCCCCAGGGAATCCATACCCAGGCCCTGGACTCTTTTTTGGGGGGAGGTTTTTGATCACGGCTTCAATCTCGTTACTGGTTATTGGCCTATTTGGTTGTCAATTTCTTCCTGATTCAGTCTTGGCAGTTTATAGGTTTCCAGGAGGGCATTCATTTCATCCAGATTGCTCAGTTTATTGGCATATAGTTGTTGATAATAATTTATAATAATTGTTTCTACTTCCTTGGTGTTAGTCGTGATCTCTCCCCTTTCATTCATAATTTTATTAATTTGGGTCCTTTCTCTTTTCTTTTGGATAAGTCTGGCCAGTGGTTTATCGATCTTATTAATTCTTTCAAAGAACCAGCTTCTAGTTTTGTTGATCTGATCTACTGTGTTTCTGGTTTCTAATTCATTGATCTCTGCTCTAATCTTAATTATTTCTCTTCTAATGCATGGTTTAGGCCTCATTTGTTGCTTTTACTGTAGTTCTTTAAGATGTAGAGTTAGTTGGTGAATTTGGGATTTTTCTATTTTTTTTGAGTGAGGCTTGGTTGGCTATGTATTTCCCCCTTAGGACCGCCTTTGCAGTATCCCATAGGTTTTGGACCAATGTGTTTTCATTCTCATTGGTTTCCATGAATTGTTTAAGTTCTTCTTCTGGCCAGGCTCCCTCCCGCTGCCGTTTATCCTCTGATATCTGCCCGCGGAATCTCGGCTCCCTGCTTCTGACCTCGAAACCAACCACCAGCGATATTCTGTAGAGATCTAGATCTTCTTACATCTCAGGCTGATTTCATGGGTGTTCAGAGTGGTCTGGTAGATATCCATCTCAATTCCAGGAACCAGGTGGAATAGGGTCCCCTACTCCTCTGCCTCTTTTCCTCGCCCCCACAGCATTTTCTATAACAATGGTGGCATCTTCATGATGTAATCCTTCTGGATTGCATGATGTTCTATCAGGGTTCTCTTCCAAAGTGTTGACAATTTTTTTTCCATAGAGTATTGTGTATAATGAGTTTTAAATGTCCTTATTACCCCCTGATGTAGAGGCTAAATTAGAGTCATTGTGTTTGAGGGCAAGTAGACCATTTCAATACCTTTGGTGTTGAACTCATGGGGTTCTGGGTGGCTAGGGGAATTGTCCAATATCAAAAGAACTTTAAAAGGCAATCCCTTACTGGCAAGGAACTTCCTGACTTCAGTGACAAAACATCAATGGAATCAATCTGAAGAAAGTGTTCTCAATGCCCAGGCCTTCTTGCTGTGCAACCAAAAGAATGACAGCTGATGTTTATCTTTTCCCTACAAAGCTCAGGGGTTAGCAGCTTTACAGATAAGGGAATTGATCATAAACCCAATTGCATTTGCATTAAACAATAGAGTTAGCTTATCCCTTTTTGCCTTAAATTCTGGTGCTCGGGATTCTCTTCATTACTAATAAATGTACTTTATGGCTTTTTTTTTTTACAAAATTAAGACACTTTTGTCTGCATCAACAGGCAAATATCTTTTCAAGCAAATATTTTTTCTCCTCAATTATTTTCTTTTTTTTTCCTTCATTAATTTTCTTAATGGCATCTGGGAACTCGTCTGCTGCCTCTTGGTCAGGAGTAGATGCTTCTCGTGTTATATTGACATTTTTTAAGCCAAACCTCTTCCTAAAGTTACCAAACCAAACTTTACTGGCATAAAATTTTCCAGTTTTATATCCTTCACCTTCCTTTAGCTTTAAATGTCACATAATGACTATAAATGTAATCATAGTCATATAGTCATATAATGACAATTTTGCAAAAAAATGCAAGGATTTTTGCCAGCTGGCATAGCTGCAGTGACACCTTCATGAATTTGTCTTGAAATGATGGGCAACCACAGCTGCAGACCTCCATTTATGATATATACCAAGCAATTAAGCTTTTTCTTGTAATGTCATGACTTTTCTCTGCTTCTTGGGAGCACATTCAGCATCACCAGTGGCCCTTCATATGAGTCCCATGGTGTTATTCAAGGTTTATTATATTGCACTAAACACAATGAAAAACTACACAAGAACCACAAGAGATCACTTTTTATATGATATACAACTTACTGGAAAGATGAACTGCTCACATGGAGATAATTAACATCATATGGCACTCTAAGTGGACACTTGTAACACTTGAGCTCACTGCAATAGCAACAGGAGATGACTACAAAATTATTGCAGTAGTACAGTATATTAATTCTGTAATCATTTTAATACAATTTAATACTTCATCTTTATGTTTATTTCTATTTGTCTGGATGGCAAATGGTACCATGTACACTCTATGTTTGTGTGTGTGAGATTTCATAAATTTTAACTTTCCATAACAGATTTCTGTATATTTTATGGCAGTAAAAGATAAAATAGACTAATATCTATACATATTTTATGCATTCATTACATACCTAATTTTCTTTTTCTTTTTTTGGGGGGGGGTTGATGTTTCTAGGCAACCATGGTTCCTTTGCAAATTTTTTCAAATCATTGCATATCTCCAAAAAATTTTCCAAAATACTTATTGAAAAATATCTGTGTATAAATGGACCCTGTGCAGCTCAAACTCATGTGTTCAAGGGTCAACTTTATTATCATTAAAATATCTATCATCAAAGAAAGATTAATTAACAAATATAAACATTTTTCATCTAAGCCTGAATACTTCAATTATGTATTTTTACCTAGGCAGTATATAACACATATTTTTGTTTTGTTCATATTCAGTTCATAATGTAAACCCTTATTAAAGGCTCATTACCTACCTCACTGCTGAACTAGGCATTTAAGGGAAGAAAGATGAATAAAATATCATCCTTACCTGAAGGGAATTACAGTTTCATGAAGAAATGAAGAAGTAAAATTTAAATAAATTATGGTAATTTACATAAGAAAAATCTGTATTGAATAAATATATTTAACTCTTTTAAAAAATTAGAAAACTCCCTGCTGAGAAAGTAATACAGGGATGAGTGTAAGTGCGTTCAGTATATGTTCTAACCAAACTAGAAATGAAAGGAAGTCCCCCGCAAGGAGAGGAAACAAATGAACAAAGACATAGAAGTATGAAATGCAGTCATGCACTTTTGTGTGTGTGTGTGTGTGTGTGTAAGAGAGAGTCAGTACAAATAATGAGAGAAATGTGAGGAAGGGCAAAAGTGATGCATAGCAAACCACGATGACTTTAAGTGATGATTTTTAAAAGGGTCAATATAATTAGATTTGTTTTAGATTCATTGATTTGAGTGTGTTGCAAAGTTTTGAGGAGTATGATCCAATGCACAAATCATATAGGACTCTTTTGCAGTTATTCAGGTGATAAATAATAAGGATCCAAGCTAAACCAACAGAAATACAAGTGGAACAAAAGGAGACAGCTTTTTTATCATATGCAAATGATGAAAAGAGTGAGACTTGATACTTCATTAGATGTGGCTTGTAAGAGTGAGTGTAGCCTAAATGACTCCCTAAGTCCCTATCTTGGGTGTTATACAGATGGAGGTGCCATTAAGTGAGATGGGAAATGCAAGAACACTGGAACATATGATTGAGAGGGAGGGGAAAGCAGTGAATGATGATTTGAGTTTGGGGGGTTAAAAGTGAGACATCCATATGACCTCACTGATATGAGGAACTCTTAATCTCAGGAAACAAACTGAGGGTTGCTGAAGTGGTGGAGGGTGGGAGGGATGGGGCAGCTGGGTGATAGACACTGGGTATGTGCTCTGGTAAGCGCTGTGAATTGTTCAAGACTGTTGAATCACAGATCTGCACCTCTGAAACAAATTACATTATAAGTTAAAAAAAAAAGATGAAGAAGAAGAAGATAGCAGGTGGGGAAGAATGAAGGGGGGAAATCAGAGGGGGAGATGAACCATGAGAGACGATGGACTCTGAAAAACAAACCGAGGGTTCTAGAGGGGAGGGGGATGGGAGGATGGATTAGCCTGGTGATGGGTATTAAATAGGGCACGTTCTTCATGGAGCACTGGGTGTTATATGCAAATAATGAATCATGGAACACTACATCAAAAACTAATGATGTAATGTATGGTGATTAACATAACATAATAATAAAAAAAAGTGAGACATCCAATTGGTTATTCATTTAGTTTATATATTCATTATATATATATATAAACATATATATATACACTATATTATAGGTGTAGTATACTATATGTCTATGTGTATATATATATTACTAAAGGTCACAATAGAAATGTGGTCAAGAAGTAAATATCTGGCATAAAAATTAGCATAGTTTTGTTAGTTTAAATCTTGAGTATAAGTAAGATGGACCAAAGTAGAAGAAAAAGAAAGAAGAAAGAAAGACAGGCTACTATTTAAGAAGTCCTAGTAAAACCACACCACAATGAAGAATGGGAAAATATGATTTAAAAACATGAAAAAATATATAAAAAGAATCAGAAGAAAGATTGTCAAAAAGCTAAGGAACAAGAGTTCAGCCATTCAATTTGACATCATGAAAGTCATTGGCTAAAGTTCCTTTGTGAAGATGGTTTGAATGGTGAACAGAAAGGATGATTGCTGAATCTCTCTCAAAAGAATTTATCTAAAAAGGAAGAGAGGATGAGAGAAAGGGAGAGAGAGAACAGTACTTAGAAGTAAAGAGTAGAAACAAGTTATTCAAAATAGGAGGAACTTAACAATGGAGCTAATAGAGAAGAGAACAGTGAGCAATGGTTCATGTTCCCTGAGATGAAAGAAAGTAGAATCAAGAGTTTAGAAACAGAAATTGGCCTCCATGGGGAAGGCCCCTCAAGTTCTGAGGCTAGAAAGAAATATTACATTAGGGCAATGTAGATAAATTGACCTGTGAAATGGGAGTGAAGCTGAATTGTTTGTGATTCTGCATTTCATTTTCTTAAAGAAAAACAAGAGACCGTAGAAGTTGAAGAGAACAGGCTTGAGTAGAGGGCTTAAAAAAAGCAATGAAAAGCTTCTAGTCTTGATGAAGTCCCAATAGTTCATATTTTTTTTTGCTTTCTTATTTTTTTATTATTATTATGTTATGTTAATCACCATACATTACATCATTAGTTTTTGATGTAGTGTTCCATGATTCATTGTTTGCATATAACACCCAGTGCTCCATGCAGAATGTGCCCTCTTTAATACCCATCACCAGGCTAACCCATCCCCCCGCCCCCTCCCCTCTAGAACCCTCGGTTTGTTTTTCAGAGTCCATAGTCTCTCATGGTTTGTCTCCCCCAATAGTTCATTTTTGCCTTTGCTTCCCTTGCCTTTGGCAATGTTTCTAGGAAAAAGTTGCTGCGGCTGAAGGTGAAGAGGTGGCTGCCTGTGTTCTCCTTTAGGATTTTGATGGACTCCTGTCTCACATTGAGGTCTTTCAACCATTTTGAGTCTATTTTTGTGTGTGGTGTAAGGAAATGGTCCAGTTTCATTCTTCTGCATGTGGCTATCCAATTTTCCCAACACCATTTGTTGAAAAGACTGTGTTTTCCATTGGACATTCTTTCCTGTTTTGTCAAATTAGTTGACCATAGAGTTGAGGGTCCATTTCTGGGCTCTCTATTCTGTTCCATTGACTTATGTGTCTGTTTTTGTGCCAGTACCATACTGTCTTGATGATGACAGCTCTGTAATCAAGCTGGAAGTCCGGAATTGTGATGCCGCCAGCTTTGCTTTTCTTTTTCAACATTCCTCTGGCTATTCGGGGTCTCTTCTGGTTCCATACAAATTATAGGATTATTTGTTCCATTTCTTTGAAAAAAGTGGATGGTATTTTGATAGGGATTGCATTGAATGTGTAGACTGCTCTAGGTAGTATTGACATCGTCACAATATTTGTTCTTCCAATCCATGAGCATGGAACGTTTTTCCATTTCTTTGTGTCTTCCTCAATTTCTTTCATGAGTATTTTATTTTATTTTATTTTTTTAAAGATTTTATTTATTTATTTGACAGAGAGAGACACAGCGAGAGAGGGAACACAAGTAGGGGGAGTGGGAGAGGGAGAAGCAGGCTTCCCGCGGAGCAGGGAGCCCGATGTGGGGCTCAATCCCAGGACCCTGGGATCATGACCTGAGCCGAAGGCAGACACTTAACCGACTGAGCCACCCAGGCGCCCCCATGAGTATTTTAATATGAGGAATTCTTAATCTCAGGAAACAGAGTGAGGGTTGCTGGAGTGGTGGGGGGTGGGAGGGATAGGGTGGCTGGGTGATAGACATTGGGGAGGGTATGTGTTATGGTGAGTGCTGTGAATTGTGTAAGACTGATGAATCACAGACCTGTACCTCTGAAACAAATAATACATTATATGTTAAAAAAAAAAAAAAAAAGAAGAAGAAGAAGATAGCAGGAAGGGAAAAATGAAGGGGGGGAAATTGGAGGGGTAGACGAACCATGAGAGACTATGGACTCTGAGAAACAAACCGAAGGTTCTAGAGGGGAGGGGGGTGGGGGGATGGGTTAGCCTGGTGATGGGTATTAAAGAGGGCATGTACTTCATGGAACACTGGGTGTTATGCACAAACAATGAATCATGGAACACTACATCAAAAACTAATGATGTAGTGTATGGTGATTAACATAACATAATAAAAACAGAAAGCAATGAAAATATGGCAAGGGAGCTAACAAAACATAAGAAAGGTAAAGAAACAGGATTTCATGGATGTTAATTTCTCTATTATATATTTTTAGTTATGACTTTTGATTCTTAATGTCAAATTCAGCATACTCCATCCACCCAAAGGATAATTTTGTGATGTATATAATGTACATATAATTATATACAGTCATTATATATATAAACACACACACACAAATGAAAGGAACTGTAATTAGAAAATAGAAAAGGGAACCCTAAGCAATACAGAAATTATGAGAAAATGTGGGAAGGTGTAAAATAAATGGAATTGAATAACAGGAGAAATGGAAGAAGGAATACTGCAGCTCAAAATCTAACCTAATAGCAACAGAGCCCTTAAGAAGCTTCAATCTGGGAGTCAATAAATTCAAATCTTTGAGTAGACTTTAGGTTAATCATCAGAGTTTAGAAAGGGAACTTCATTCCAAATTGCTGAACCAAAGGGGCCCGGGGGATTTTGCCCTTAGCCTACACGCCAAGACTGCTCTGGGAGAAAATGAAGCATCTTCCAAGGTAATTACTCAAATATGGGGGATCACAGACTAAGGAATCTTCAAAACAGACCTTGAAGTAGTTAGCTCTAGAATCTAGACTATCACACATAAGGCTCTCTAAAAGCAAAGACAGCCTTATCAGAGAGTGAAGTTAAAACCCTAAAATGCCAAGTGCAAACCCCTTCCTGTTTTGGTAAAGGTGGAGACCCTGGCCTTTTTGCTTGCTGCATACTCACACACACCACACTGAATCCTGACTGGCAGTGAGTCCGCTGTAGAGCCCTCAGCAGCACTCTATTAAAAACTACTCTATTGGAGAAATGTACATAAATCAAGACAGAGGAAAACCACACAAGCTATTTAGATAATTAACCTAGTCCTTCATTTTAAAATATGAACAACTGCCACAGATCATCAAATAAAGAAAAGAAAAATCTAATTGAAAGGGACCAAAATAAAGAAATTGACCTGGAAAACAAAATAATTCAAGGAAAAGGAAAAAAAATTGTTCCATTTTTTATTAGTATAACATTAGACTGATAATTAAAATAATACTGAACATTAATTGAGGGATAGCTATGAGCTGGCCACAGTGTCAAGTGATTATAAGCATTATATATATATACACATATATATTTTATTCATATTTATATGTATAAGTATATTTTATATTTATATATGTATACATATGATCTGTGTATATATGTTAATCTATATTCATATTATATCTATATGATTGAAATTAAAATAAGAATAAATAATAGTTAATTATATAGTAAAATGAATTAAGCTAGTGATATACAAGATAAAATCTAGTAATCCTCCCAGACATAAATCAGACAAAGACATGCAAGATATCTGAGAAAATTTGGAAGTAATGGAGGATAAATCAAGAAATTTAAAAAGTCCAGAGACAATGTAAGGGAGGAAGTACTCAAAGAAATACTCCTGAATGATACTGATTAAAAGGGTCCACTCAGTTATTGGTAAAATTAATGAAAATAACCCATACTAGACAATTAGAAATATATCTTTCCCAGCCCACACCCTGAGCAATTCTCCCAAATTATTTCTTTTGTGTTCCCTCCCAAATATTCATATGAAATTATCCCTCCATGTGTGAACATTTTGCCAAAGATATTTTATTTAGCCATTAATATTAATAAAAGCTAAAGCAAGTTCAATGTATTTAAAAAGCCAAGGCAGCGGGCGCCTGGGTGGCTCAGTTGGTTAAGCGACTGCCTTCGGCTCAGGTCATGATCCTGGAGTCCCGGGATCGAGTCCCATATCGGGCTCCTTGCTCAGCAGGGGGTCTGCTTCTCCCTCTGACCCTCCCCCCTCTCATGTGCTTGCTCTCTCTCTCATTCTCTCTCTCTCTCTCAAATAAATAAATAAAATCTTAAAAAAAAAAAAAAGCCAAGGCAGCATAGCAACTATTTCCTTACCAATATACAACTTATCCAATATAAATAACAAGGTTATTTTCAAAATCAGGAAACAACCAGTAATGAAAGAGCAGCATAAGTGAACATTTCATTACATAATATTTTATTTAGAAAGATCAAATCTCAACAGATAATGATTAAATGATGAATAAGATATTCTTAATAAAAAAGCTTATATAGGAATTATTTTATAGATACAAAATTATAAATTTGCCTTTAAGTTCAAAGTGATTTTTTTTGATGCAGATAGTTTTTAAGTACAGTTGAAGCTAAAATAATATCTGGTTTGAGAAGAACAGGTGTATGTAGAGAAATAGTTTCTTATAAAAGAAAATATGGACTTTATCAATCAAAAATGTTATTCAGGTAGAGCAATTTAAATATATCAGAAACAATTGTATTACAAGAAAATTTTAGATATGAGCAACATAGAATGAGATTAGATTTAGTTTTATTGAATTATAAATTTGGTGTCCACTTAAAATTTGAATGAAATCAGTGAATAGAAAAGAAAAATATTCTTAGCTTATAATGAACATTACTTTTAAATAGCTTTTTTAGGTTTGTGATATTTAATGAAGCTTACTTAGAATGGTGGAATATTATATGGGCAGTGATATAAAGATAGTACATTTCTTGCAATGTCTTTTTTTATGCATAGGTGGCAATGCTATGTATTATGTCAATGCTGTGTATTTTCTGTTTCATCTCATTAGCAGTCATATAATACTAGGTTGTTCCAATTTTAATGAATTTAGTACTGATTGTAGGAGTTGTGAAAATATCTGAGACCCCAGTGCAAGACTTACCAATTAAATCTGAATTTCCAGGCTGGGTAGGTGTCAGGCATCAGTAGTTTTTAAAATTCCCCAGGTGATGACAATATGTGATAAAGTTTGGGAACTTCTTTTTTTTTTTTTTAAGATTTTATTTATTTATTTGACAGAGAGAGACACAGCGAGAGAGGGAACACAAGCAGAGGGAGTGGGAGAGGGAGAAGCAGGCTTCCCACAGAGCTGGGAGCCCAATGTGGGGCTCGATCCCAGGACCCCGAGATCACGACCTAAGCCGAAGGCAGACGCTTAATGACTGAGCCACCCAAGCACCCCAGTTTGGGAACTTCTGAAGTAAATCGATACTAAGCTAATCTGTCTTTTTACATACTTCCCCATTTACCTTTTAATTAATGGTTTTAGTATAATCATCATTGATGCCTTATTTCTTTGGGGTATGTAAATGATGACTTTTTAAATTCTAACATTATTTCTGAATTCATTAGCTGGACTTCTGTAAAGAAACATTTTTCATCAACTATTTGGTTACTATAAAATACAGTTTTCACAAGAAAAAAACTGTATTTTATAGTAACCAAATAGTTGATGAAAAAGAAATCCAGAATAAGTTTGTCATATTTACCTTTTTTTAAAGTTTTTATTTAAATTCCGGTTAACATACAGTGTAATATTAGTTTCAGGTTTACAATATAGTGATTCAACACTTCCATACAACCCCTGGTGCTTATCTCAGCAAGTGCACTCCTAAATCCCCATCACCTATTTTACCCATCCCCCCACTCACCTCCCCTCTAGTAACCATCAGTTTGTTCTCTAAGTTAAGAGTCCATTTCTTGGGGCTCCTGGGTGGCTCAGTTGTTAAGCATCTGCCTTCAGCTCAGGTCGTGATCCTGGGGTCCTGGGATCGAGCCCCACATCGGGCTCCCTGCTCCGCGGGAAGCCTGCTTCCCCCTCTCCCACTCCCCCTGCTTGTGTTCCCTCTCTCACTATGTCTCTCTCTGTCAAATAAATAAATAAAATCTTTAAAAAAAAATTAAAAGTAAATAAATAAATAAAGAGTCCATTTCTTGGTTTGCCTCCTTCTCTCTCTCTTTCTCTTTGTACGTTTGTTTCCTAAATTCCATGAGTGAAATCATATGGTATTTGTGTCTCTCTGACTTATTTCACTTAGCTAATTCTCTCTAGCTCCATCTCTGTTAGTGTAAATGGCAAGATTTCATCCTTTTTTATGGCGGAGTAATATTCTATTGTATATATGACACATCTTGTTTATCCATTCATCAATTGATGGACATTTGGGCTATTTCCATAATTTGGCTATTGTAGAATCACATGCTCTCCAACTGAGCCACTGAGGAGCCCCATATTTTCATATTCTTTGGGTAAATATGTAGTAGTGCAATTGCTGGATTGTACGGTAGTTTTATTTGTAACTTTCTGAGGAACCTCCATACTGTTGTACCAATTTACATTCCCACCAACAGTAAGAGGGTTCCCCTTTCTCCACATCCTTGCCAACGCTTGTTGTTTCTTGTATTGTTGATTTTAGGCATTCTGACAGGTGTAAGGTAATATCTCATGGTAGTTTTGATTTGTGTTTCCTTGCTGATCGGTGATGTTGAGCATCTTTTCATGTGTCTGTTGACAGTCTGGATGTTTTCTCTGGAAAATGTCTATTCATGTCTTCTGCCCATTTTTTAAAAGATTTTTGTTTATTTATTTGACAGAGAGAGAGAGCACGCATGCACGTGCACCAACACGGGGAGAGGCAAAGGGAGAAGGAGAAGCAGGCTCCCCTCTGAGCAGGGAGCCCAATGCAGGACTCCATCTCAGGACCCCGGGATCATGACCTGAGCCAAAGGCAGATGCTTAACCAACTGAGCCACCCAGATGCCCCCCTTCTGCCCATTTTTAATTGGATTATTTGTTTTGGGGGTGTTGAGTTTTAGAAGTTCTTTATATATTTTGGATACTAACCGTTTATCAGATACATCATTGGTAAATGTCTTCTCCCATTCTGTAGGTTGCCTTTTAGTTTTGCGGATTGTTTCCTTCACTGTGCAGAAGCTTTTTATTTTGATGAAATCCCAATAGTTTATTTTTGTTTGTTTCCCTTGCCTCTGGAGACATCTAGAAAGAAGTTGCTATGGCTGATGTCAAAGAGGTTGCTGCCTGTGTTCTCCTCTAGGATTTTTGTGGTTTCAAGTCTCACATTTAGGTCTTTAATCCATTTTGAATTTATTTTTGTGTATGGTGTTAGAAAGTGTTCCAGTTTCATTCTTTTGCATGTAGGTGTCCAGTTTTCTCAACACTATTTGTTGAAGACTATTTTTCCCATTGGATATTCTTTCCTGCTTTGTTGAAGATTAATTAAACATATACTTGTGGGTTTATTTCTGGGTTTTCTATTCTGTTCTGTTGATCTATATGTGTATTTTTGTGTCAGTACCATACTGGTTTTTTAATTTTTTTAGGTTTTGTTTATTTAAGTAATATCTGTACCCAACAAGGGGCACATACTCACAATCCCAAGATCAAGAGTCACATGCTTTTCTGACTGAGACAGCCCAGGTACCCCTTGATTACTACTATTCTTTTGATTGCTACTACTATTTGTAATATAACTTGAAGTCCAGAATTGTGATGCTTCCAACTTTGTTTTTCTTCTTCAAGACTGCTTTGGTTATTCGGGGTCTTTTGTGGTTCCATACAAATTTTAGGGTCATTTTTTCTAGTTCTGTGAAAAATGCTTTTGTATTTTGATAGGGATTGCATTACATGTGTAAATCGCTTTGGGTAGTATAGACATTTTAACAATATTTGTTCTTCAAATCCATGAGCATGGTATGTTTTTCCATTTCTTTGTGTCATCTTCAATTTCTTTCATCAACGTTTTATAGTTTTCAGTGTACAGATCTTTTATCTCTTGAGTTAGGTTTATTCCTAGGTATCTCATTGGTTTTGGTGCAATTATAAGTGGAATTGATTCCTTAATTTTTCTTTCTGCTACTTCATTAGTGGTGTACAGAAATGGAACACATTTCTATATGTTGATTTTTTATCCTGTGACTTTACTGAATTCAGGTATCAGTTCTCTCAGTTTTTTGGTTGGGTCTTTAGGATTTTCTATATAGAGTATCGTGTCATTTGCAAATAGTGTAAGTCTTACTTCTTCCTTGATGATTTGGATGCCTTTGATATCTCTTTTGTGTCTCATTGCTGTAGCTAGGACTTCCAGTACTATATTAAATAACAGTGGTGAGAGTGGACATCCCTGTCTTATTCCTGACCATATAGGAAAAGCTCTCAGTTTTTCCCCATTGAGGAGGATATTAGCTATGGGTTTTTCATAGATTGCCTTTTTATGTTGAGGTATGTTCCCTTTAAACCTACTTTGTTGAGGGTTTTTAACATGAATGGATGTCATGCTTTGTCAAATGCTTTTTCTGCATCTTTTGAAAGGATAATACGATTTTTATCCTTTCTTTTTATTAGTATAGTGTATCACTGATACATTGATTTATTTGGGAATATTGAGCTACCCTTGCAAACCAGGAATAAATCCCACTTGATTTCTTTTAATGTATTGTTGGATTTGGTTTGCTAGTTGAGAATTATTGAGAATTTTTGCATCCATGTTCAACAGGGATATTGGCCTGTAGTTCTGTTTTTTAGTGGAGTCTGTATTTGATTTTGGTATCAGAGTAATGCTGCCCTCATAGAATGCATTTGGAAGTTTTTCTTCCTTTCTTTTTTTGGAATAGTTTGAGAATAGATATTAATTCTTCTTTAAATGTTTTGTAGAATTCACCTGTGAAGCCATTTGGTCCTGGACTTTTGTTTCTTAGGAGTTTATTGATTACTGATTCAATTTCTTTGCTTGTTATTCGTCTATTCAACTCTTCTATTTCTTCCCATTTCAGTTTTGGTAGTTGATATGTGTCTAGGAATTTGTCTGTTTTTCCAGGTTGTCTAATTTTTTCACATATAATTTTTCATAATATTCTCTTATAATTGTTTGTATTTCTATGGTATTGGTTGTAATTTCTCCTCTCTCAATTGTGACTTATCAAAAAGTAAAGAGAAAGGATGCCTATTTACCTTGACTTACATTATTTTAGAAGTAGTGTTGGCTAACTAAGCCCCACCGACCACATATGGCTTAAGGCCTCTTTTTGTATGACTGATAAGCTGAACTTCATCTTTATATTTTTAGTGGGTATTAATAAGAACAAGCAATGGAGAATGTATGTGGATTTATTGAGGGAGCATAAAGAAGAGGAAGAGGAGAATGAGAAGAGGAAGAAAGAGACTAGATATGGACCCCAGATCCTAAAATATTAACTATGTGGGTTTTTTTACAGGAAGTTTGCCAACTCCTGTCTTAGAATAAGGAGCTTGAGAATTTGTGTCCTGGCAAATCTCCAAAGATAAAGATAACCAATAAGTATTTTTTTTTAATATACTCATGGACTTTAGCATAACTTGCAGTTTCAGTCACTCAAGTTATTATTTTCTTTGATGCTATAGCTGTCTTATTTGTGTCCAGTGGTAACACTATTAAGTGGTTTCCTAGATTTGTTCAGTTAGTTGGGTTTTGTTGTTGTTGTTGTTTTAATTTTAATTGGACTCTAGTGATATTTGAAAGTTTCCTTTGTTTCTGACACAAAATGTTCCAGAACCATTTTGTACTTTTCTTGCCCTAGACTTAGAATTAACCATGTTTTCAAGGAGACTTGTTTTTGTTTTGTTTTAAGTTTATTTATTTGTTTGTTTTAGTGAGAAATCATATTTAAAGACACAAATCTGGATGTTAGAGGTGGTGACTGCTACTAAATTGTCTCTGCTTGTAGACTAGGTTGTTGTTTTTCTAAGCCTTTTAAATGAACAGAGCTTGAGAATACATTTTAGATATATAAAAATTAATTGCTAAATATTTCTGATATTTCCAAATCACCTTTAAAAGTATGGAGATTTTTCTTTCCTTTTTTTTTTTTAAGATTTTATTTATTTGTCAGAGAGATAGAGAGAGCGCACAAGCAGAGGGAGCAGCAGATAGAGGAAGAGAGAGAAGCAGACTCCCCACTGAGCAGGGAGCCCAAAGTGGGACTCGATCCCAGGACACTGAGACCATGACCTAAGCCAAAAGCACATGCCCAGCCATCTGAGCCACCCAAGCGTCCCAAGGGATTTTTCTTAATTTAGCTGATTTAATATCTCTTTTCTTTTATGCTGAAATCTGAATTTGTAACATTAACACAATTTCTTATTTGTTTTATTTATAATATGTTACAAAGTAATAATATTGATGACCTACAATTTTAAATTATGTAACCTTGTTTTATGTGTATTTCACTTGATTTAATAAATATTGTTGATTCATTAACCTTGAACTCACAACAAACAGCAGTATCACTTATTCCTAAGTGAAGCTTATCTAACAGACACATTTTCTCCATAAGGCCCATCATAGCCTGCTTACACTTAGGAGCACTCTACACAGCACTTTATCACCATGCTTGGGGTCCATTGTAAACAGCAAAACCACCAACAAAAAAGCACAGAAATGTGAAAAAATGTGGCACTAAGAGACTGTGAAGAGAGCACTTGTTTAGAGTAACAGAGCTGAAACAAAGCAGAGCATTGCCTTCTTTGGCCTTCACTGGGTGCTTGCACATTAGGCAACTCAAATTTTTTTGCCACTCTGTGCACATCTGTGAATGACTGTAAAAGATCTTTAAGTACTGGTTTTGGGGTTGCAAATAAATTTTAATGAGTAGATGGATTCTCAAATATGGAATCTATGAACACTGAAGATTGGCTGTATGTGAAAGATTCATAGGTAACATATAGAAAGGGACAAGACATGATGTTGGAAGAGTGGGGAAGGGTGATCATAGGTTGGATTCTAGCTTAGGAGTATTAACCTAGAGGAATTTGGGCATGAGGCAGGAGCATTCAAGAATTAAACTGAGGAGCAAAAAGACTGTATTTTTGGTTTTATAATGATCACTTTATGTGTGGTGGGGTGAGAAAAGTGGTGAGAAAGAACTTGGAGACTGTTCAGAAGCTATGGTACTAATCCTGGTAAGAAATTGTAAGGCTGAAAAAAAAGAAAGTGACAATGGAATGATGTGAAGGGATGACTGATTCAGGGTGAAGGATAAATGAGAAGGAGGAATCAAATTTGACTTTCTGGTGTCAGAGGTGTTATGTACTGAGACAACAATTAAAGGCAGTTTCAAGAGGGAAAAAATGGGGAATTAATTTGACTAGTATAGAGGAGAAAATTTTTTTCCTCTATTCTTTTAGGTTTTAAGAATTAGACATAAGACAGATTTGCAGGAACTGTAAAAGTTATTATTATTATCATTATTACTATTACTATTATATATTTCCCATATATAATATTATATATTTCCTATATGCTTGAGAAAATTTATCACAATTATAAAGACTCAAAGAAGCAATTAAAATTGAATGCTTATAGTGAATGGAACAAAGAGTAGTAAATTTTGAAAACATAATAAAGCAAAAAGGGGCTTGGGCTGAGTAGTTAACTAGATGGAGAAATGACTAGAAAGATGAAAGATAAAGTTTAGTTTAATAAAATTGGTTTGTATAGATTTATCTTGGTCTCAGCTTCCCATCCTTGGTGAAAAGGTCATTATGGTATAGGGAAGGCATGTGTCACATGGGAATTTCATCTGCTTTTAAGAAAAAGAAGGAAGTTCAGAGTGTCCTTCTTACATCTGCTGTTTTCCAAATACCTTTAACTCATTATAGTCAATATACCAGAGTGGCATATTTTGCGCTGGTGTGTTTTAAACTCCTTCACCAGGTTGAGTTTTAGTTGCCTATATAGGATATCCAGGTGTAGATTTTCAGAAAACATTTATGCCTGTGAATCAACTTTTAGATAAAATTTAACTAATGTGGAGGAAACTAAGACCTGAATTAAAAACAAAACAAACAAAAACAAAGCAAAATAAAACTAAGAGGTTGAAGGAGGTAGAAGAATATGTGAAAGAAACAAACAAAAAATAGAATAGTAAGAAGGAAGTGGAAAGCATTTTGTAGAAGCTAAATAAGAGAGAAGAAGTGGACAATAAAGTTAATTATGGCAAAGAAGTGAAACAAGTTAAGCTCAGGAAGACATCCAAGAGATTTGGCAATTAGGAAGGAATTTGGTGACCCTAACAAAGAGTGTTTCACTGTCATGAAAGCCAGATTGGTTTAGATTGGGAGGGAAACAAATGGTAAGAAATTCTAGGTGGCCTATTTATGATCAAGCATATACATTCAAGCTTGTCAACATTTAAATCTCAATTCTGCTATTTGAAAACGAGGTACACTTGGAAATTTATTCAGTGTCTCTGTGCTTTCGTCAACTGTATAATAGGTTTGATAATGGTACTTAAACCGTAAAGTATTGTTCTGAAGAAGAAATGAGTTAATGCATGTGAGGTGCTTAGGACATTACCTGGCACCGAATAAACACTTAATAAACTTTTTTTTAAAAAAATGATATACTCTGAGGGATGTCTGGGTGGCTCAGTTGGCTAAGTGTCTGCCTTTAGCTCAGGTCATGATCCCAGAGTCCTGGAATCAAGTCCCACGTTAGGCTCCTTGCTCAGCGGGGAGCCTGCGTCTCTCTCTTGCCTGCCACTCCCCCTGCTTGTGCTCTCTCTGACAAATAAATAAATAAATAATAAATCTTAAAAAAAAAGATACACTCTGATCACATATTTTTATAATAACTTACTGGTAATAGAAACACAACAATCAAAAAGAGCATCTCTATATTTTTAAATCTATTTATTGGAGAAGAAGGAAGAAATATAAACTCTGCAAATATCTTTAAAAATTGTTTATCATTAAGCAGAAACAGACTGCAGAAAATTTAATTATGTTGTATACTTCGACTTCACAAAACTGTTTTTAACTTTAAAATCATGTTCCCTTCAAAGAGCCTTTATAATATTTCTTGTGCATACTTAACTTTAGCATTTGTCATTTTAAAATGCATCCTGTATCATGCCTTTAATTTTACATCTTAGTTTTACTTAGGCTTAAAACATTTAAACTTTCCTAATTAAAAAAAATAGTAAGATGAAAAATTGTACCTTTATTTTATTTGGTTTCTAGCTTAATCAAAATGTTATGTTTCATTTATTTATCCTTTAACATCATGAAGTGCTGAAAATTTTTTTTAATGTTGTGGTTTTCTTGGACATTACATTACCATGAAACTGCAATGTTTTAAGTGTGAAAGCATTAGAGTTTCAAGTTTGATTTGGCATGAACACTTTTCTTTGGCAAACCTTCAGCCTCAAAGACATACATGCCTATTTGTGGTTTCTTATGGTTTGAGCCTCTTTGTGGGAAAAGAGATTGGCTTAACATGGTCAAAAATATCTTTGTGGGGTGCTGGCAGGTAGAAAGGGAAACAGACAAGAAAAAACTGACTACATAAAGGATTCCCAAAAAGATATCCCAGGAGGAAAAAAAAAATTAGTCTCTTACTCATGTTAAACAACATACCCATATTAGGTACAGTTCATACTTGAGAAAGCTGAGCTTGATATTTATTTTAGCTTGATTTGCTTTGGTGTATTACTCCCAGCTATTCAGTTTTCTATTTCTAGAACTTACTGTTAAAGTTGTCTTTACATGAAAAAAACCCTTATCTCTTCTGAGCAATCCACAGTTGTCCCACCCGATCTTTGAGCTCAATTCCTCCAAGTACATAATTATCAACTCTATTGTGCCAATCTATTTCCTCCTATATAAGTGGATTTTTATCACTTTGGGGGTTTTAGGATTCCTTTTATTCTATAATATTTTGATCAAAAATATCGGGTTGCTTATATATGTTGTACTTTATTTATATGTCCTGGTGACAGAGAGATGAAGAAAATCTATCCAAAACCCACTATGAGACATTCAACCTAGAGAGTAGTCAGGTCAACAATATAGGCAGACCTCAGAGATATTGCAGGTTTGGTTCCAGACTACCATAATAAAGCAAATATCTCAATAAAGCAAGTCAAATTAATTTCTTGGTTCCCCAGTGCATATAAAAGTTATGTTTATAATACAGTAGTCTCATTAAGTGTGCAATAGCATTATGTATAAAAAAGCAATGTCCATGCCTTAATTTAAAAATATTTTTTTGCTAAAAAAATGCTAACAATCATCTGAGCTTTCAGCGAGTCATAACCACTGATCACAGATCACCATAACAAATATAATAATAATGAAAATTTTGAAATATTGAAATATAATACATATAATAATAATGAAAAAGTTTAAAATATTGTGACTTTGAAGTATTATCTAAAATGTGACACAGAAACACAAAGTGACCAAATACTGTTGGGAAAATGACGCTGATAATCGTGTTCAACACAGTGTTGTTGCAAACCTTCAATTTTTAAAATATGCAATAAAGTGAGACACAGTTAAACAAAGTATGTCTGTAATTATTTAAAATCATTGTAATCACATTTCTTTAATGAAGCATGAGGAAAGCAATGCATAAGAAGACCTAAACTTGTTCTGAAATCAAACAGTAAAGCTAAATCCTGGAAGTGAAAGCAGAAGTAGTAGGTGTGAAGACCTTAAGGAATAATGACCTTTAAGTATTTATAGAGCTGTAAAAAAGTTAAGAAGACTGGAATTAAATCTCAGTTGGTAGGCAAGAATTGGGATTGTATATGAGGTAAATATAGAGATGAAAACAAGGATTCATATCATGCAAAACTTAATACCTGTTAAGATATTTATTGATATTTAATAACTGTTAAGAGTAATTGCTAGGTAGTGTTCTAAATCTATTATTTTTTAAAATCATTTAATTTTCATAATATTTTCATTGTGTAGATACATTTTGTCCCCACTGTATAGAAGAAGAAACTTGGCACAGAGAATTAAATAACTTGCCCAAAATTACATAGTTAGTAAGCAGGAGAGCTAGAATTTGAAGTGACTCCAGAGGCTGCTTGCTTAGCCAAAGAGTTTTATGGTCTCACTAGATGGACTGCAGGGTGATGCTAAGGGTTTAACATTATTTCAAGTTTACATTATTCTAAATGCATTTTAAAAAGTGGCGTGAGAATTTACTAAAAAATTTCAAGGAGAGAAGAGCAACATAATTATATATTTTATATTAAAAATACTCTGATGATTCATTGAGGAGTGGAGTCAAGAAGCTCAGTATATCTCTGGGTGTAATAATGGTGGCTTAGATTTTGATGATGGCACCAGAGATGTTAGATCATCAGAAATTAGTTCATATAATGAAAGCAGTGTTGAAAGTAAAATGAAGTATGGATTTAATCCGATAGCAGAAAACTCCTGGTGTGAGTAGAGTGACCCCAAGAACCAAAATCCAGAGAGCATATTCTGTATTTGAGCTAGCAAGCAAAACTTAGAAATTAAATGCCATGATTCCAGAAGTTGTATAACCGCTGTGACAGATAACCATGAAAGCACATAGCCCAATGACCATTGGTATTTCTCAAATATTCTCATAGGTAACATACATCCTCATACCATAAATTTATAAGGACTTTACAAGATTCCTCTGAAAAGTTACTAAAATTTTCTCATTTCTATGTCTACTATAACTGTCCTCTTTCGCTAACTCTAGCGAATGTGGCAGAAATTGTTGACCATTTTGTTCACTTCTGAATCTCCACAACTTAGAAGAGTGTCCAACCTCTGAGCACTGTAGTTGTCTTTCAGTAACACTTACTGAAAAAAAATTATGAATTTCCTGCCTCCTTTGTCTTGAATGCAAGTTAACAAAATAGCATCCTAATCAGTCACATTTTACCTATACATCCTGGCAGACCCCAAAGAACAAGACATGACTAGATGTTTTCTTTTTTTTTAAATTTTTTTTGTCTTATCCTTCCAGCTGTTATAGCATAGCTTATAAGAGACAAATTCTGTTGTTGAGAATAACTATAAAAGCTATATAAAATTATTTTTAAAAACTGTAAGGAGGATTTAAAAGAGCAACTAAAGCAGACAGGATTTGAAGGGCTAAGCTGTTGAGACAGGAAAATACATTAAGGTAAGGTCCAAATTCTTCACTGAGTTTCAGCCCAAGGTATTTGTATATATATGTAATGTATACAGGCTGATCAGTAGCTCAGCCCTTTTGGAAGCATGAAGAGAATAGGTAAGCAAAAAATGAAATTAAGAACTACAAATTAGTGCTACAAGTTATTAAGTACAACTGAAGGGCTGAGATTACAGAGAAAACATGACTATAGGGAAATCAGCATGGAATACTGCACAACTTTTTTCTGGAGGTATTTCCTAAGCCTTATGTCGCATATAGTTAAGTGGCCAGGAAGTCAGGGTTAAAGCAGTAGAGGCTAAAAAGCTAAGCAAAACTTTAGCAGTAACAGTTTCAAGGAGACAAAGGACCTAATAGAAAAGAAGATACCTGGAACACAACCCAGACCTTTATCTGAGACTTCTGAAGGACCTTACCTTAAGAGAAAAGACAAACAGGATCACTCTTCATAATGCTTAAATATAGCCTCAAGTCCTTTGATGTTAATCTGAACCTATCCTGATAAAATGCCAGACAAACAAAATCTTCCCTGAAATAAGGTAGTAGAACTTAGAGAATGAATAATTTGTATATATAATAGTTACTAAAATAATAATTATAGACTTCTGAGGAGGATCAATCAATAAAAAAAAAGAGAAGACCTTAAAGTCGTTGGAAAGGTGATCCATATATTCTAATTTTCTTTTTTTTTTTTTAAAGATTTTATTTATTTATTTGAGACAGAGAGAATGAGAGCGAGAGAGCACATGAGAGGGGGGAGGGTCAGAGGGAGAAGCAGACTCCCCGCTGAGCAGGGAGCCCGATGCGGGACTCGATCCAGGGACTCCAGGATCCTGACCTGAGCCGAAGGCAGTCGCTCAACCAACTGAGCCACCCAGGCGCCCCGTATATTCTAATTTTCAATCATGAATTTTAGATGTGTTCAAGAAAACAGATTTTTTAAAACTAAAAAATTTCTCCAGGGAACTTTAGACTGTTAAAAATAATCAAATAGAAATTCTAGAATTGAAAAATACAGTAATTTTAAATAGGAATCCAGTAGATGGGTCTAAAGCCAAATAGACACTGCAAAAAGACAATTAATAAACTGAAAGTCTGATCAGTAGGAATTGTTCAAACTCAAGAAAGGTGAGAAAAAAGAAAAACGCAAGAGTTTAAGAGATATTTGGATCACAGTAAAAGGTTCTGACATACAGATAACTGGAATCCTAGAAACTCAAAAAAGAAATAAAGGGCAAAGGGAATATTTGAAAAGAATTTGGCCAAAAATATTTCAAAAATTAAATCAGAAATCAAAATCAAAACTAAGAGAAAAATCTCAAAAGCACCCATTATCTCTAATGGGCCAGTAATAAGACTAACTGCTGACAATTTAATAGAAACAGTAGAAGACAAAAGAAAATTGACATTTCAAAATGATAAAAGAAAATAACTGCCAATCTAAGACTTTATCCAAATGGGGTCTCACAGAATATGGAGGGAAACTGTGGATGGCTGTGGGTTCTTGGCACCAACACTGAGATTGTGAAGCAAGTGGCAACAGAGGCTGGACTTAGTGGAGGGAGGCTGCATCAGCCTTCACAGTCTGAATAGACCCTCACTCCTCTATCTGTCCTAAGGCACTGGCCACAAGGGGACCACCTGAGCCAGTGTTCTGTCCCTAGATAATACAGTACAGAGAGTTCCCATCCAGTTGTCCACTGAAAAGAGACACTCTCACTCTCCCCATTTTCCATAAGTATGGAATCCCTTCAATCACCTCCTGGAGGAGACCCTTTCTGCACCAGCTTAGAGAAGATATTGTCCTCACTGACAAAGTTTCTCTAGGTGGGATGACCTCTGAATACAGATTCTCATTTTGCCGGATTCAGACGTTCCTACAGTCAACCTCCCTATACAACTGAAGCATTCATCTTTACTTTCTCGGCCTGCATCAGTCAGGCAATCCCAGCATCACCAGTGCTATCACCAGCAGTTTTAGCATGTGCCCTCCATTCCTCCTAGCCACACATCTCTGTTCATTGCCCATCCCAGTGCAGCAAGGTCATGACCCTCCAAGAAGACCAAATGCCATCTACCTGGGCTTTCAGCATTTCCTACCTTCCACATGAGAAGCCCTTCAGCCTCCTCAAAGAAGACTGACTGAAGTCCTATTTCAGAAGGATCCAACAGTGTGGTGTCTAGCAGTGGCATAGGATGGTTTGTTGCTTACAGAGATTAGGCAACCAGCAGCCTTGACCTGTCTGTCTTTTGTGTAGGGTATGGCAGCAAAGATTTCATTGGATAAAAACAACTGTTGTTAGCTTTACACAGTTGAAGATCAGCTGTTTGATGTGGAACAAGCATTCAGAACTGAATGTATGGCTAAAACTGGTACTTCAAATGTAGAGATATCATCCTCTTTGACAGCTCCAGTAGTGGTCTGGTCAACACCAAGGTTCTTTCTGAAATGGTAATAGGTGCTTTATCAGCAGGAATGTGGTGTTCTGTGAGAAACTGCCTAGTTTGAATAAGTAGACTGCCAAGTTCTGTTTGGGTAAAGCTGACAAATGTGGAAATCAATTAATCTCTGGATTTCATAAGCATTTTGATCCATATGATACATAAAAAGATATGATAGCTGTGTACCATGGAGATTCATCGCATAGTTACCCTTAGCACTCTATGTGCAGCACTTCTTTCCACTTCTCAAATAATTAGATGGAAATTTCCATAATGCTTCTGTACCTGATGTGAATATCATTAGCATGTTACTGGAAAAAGATGCTCCAGACACAATATTTTCAATGGAACATGCGCTCGGCACAGGTATGGCCTGCTTAAATGATGCAGACAGATAGTCTTGTGATCAGCATGGAACGATCTGTTCAGTGCTAGTGAGCTGTTCTTAGTTTAAACATCATTTAGCACTTTATAAAAAAGTTCTGAATGAACACTGAAGATTCATGTTTTCCAAGGAACATGACAGGGAGATTATAATAATACCTTGAGGATTTCAGAAACATGGTGTTCTGTCCCTCCCAAAGCCAGGCCAGTTGCCATGAGGAAACCAGAATACTTTCTCGAGACCCTCAAAGGAATAGAAGCTCTTGCTATGACCAAGATTGGTTTCCAGGGAAATTTAGGCAGTGGAAGTTGCAGAGGATTCCTAAGCTAATGGTTATCCTCAGACCTACAAAATGAAGCTATAGATGTCTCTGTTAGGAAGATGGAAACTCTGTCCCACCCACTATGGTTTGAACACAGACTCTATCGAAGACCGAATTTCAAAAGAAAAAGAGAACATTATGTCCGCTAATTCTAAAATTTTTGTTTAATTATTTTGTTTAAATACTTTCTATTATATATGGAGACTACGGGCTGGGGAACATTTTGAACATATATATGTTTGCTTGCAGGTATAAGTAATTTCTTAAGTTGTTATCTAAGACCCAGGAGAAAAGATTGGAGTGAGTTGTGTCTCTTAGTTTTGTTTTGCCATAAGAACTAGTAAATGTGAAATGCCCCCTGGTGAGAGTTTTCTTTGGTAGACTTCCTTAGTTTCACATAATCGTTGATAAAATCTGTCAGGAAGAATTTAAGTCGGGAGTCAATTGTGTAAACTGAGTCAGAAACCTTCAACTTTAGTTCTGAGTTGGCTTTTTTGTGTGTGAACAGAGTAAATAAAGACCTAAGCCTATTTCACATGAAGCCTGTCATGCAAGAAAGAGGCTGCAGTTTTCATTTGGGCCTTTTTGAGCAAGTTTTATAGCACTATGCAACATTATCTTTTCAGAATCTGTGATTTGTTCGCAGTAATATTATGCAATTCTGTTCCTAAGGAATAAGATGAAATATCCATATATAATAGAAAGAAGAATTTTATTGTTCATTCCTGAATATAAATTTTCTCTTTTGATTTTAGTAGAGGGATGGAATGATACTGCTTTCTTCCAAAAGGGAAATAGTAAATATTTTAGCAATAGGATTTATCTTTTCTTTGTAGGAGGCCGTTATTTACTTTGTAGTAGTTAATGTTTGAGATTACACGGCAATGTTTCAGGGAAGGTTAGTGCCTTGCAAAGTGGATAGATCTACTTTCAAATAGGATATTTGTAACTTTTTAAAAAATTACATGCACAAAATTTATTGCAGATGTTTTTATATGTTTGAAAATGGTTATGTCTCATACCCTGTGTTATGAAAAAAAAAAATTGAAGGGGAGCATGGGTGGCTCAGTCGGTTAAGCATCTGACTCTTGATTTCATCTCAGGTCATGATCTCAGGGTCATGGGAGTGAGCCCCATGTCAGGCTCTGTGCTCAGCGTGGAGTCTGCTTCAGATTCTCTCTCCCTCTCCTTCCTGCTCTCTCTCTCTCTCAAATAAATAAAATAAATCTCTTTTAAAAATTGAAGGCAAAATAAGGATTTCTAAAAAAAGAAAAAAAAAAAAACCTGTGAAAATTTGGTCAAGGAGACCTCTTCTAAGGTAGTTCTTATGGCAGAGGAAAAATCACCTGTGATGGAAGCATAAAAATTCAGGAAGGAATAAAAAACTTCAGGAAGGGGAAATAGGTAAGCAACTCTGATTTAATTTTAATTGTATAAAATAATAACATAAGAGTCAATATACCTGGCAAAGAAAGCACAAAAGACAAGTGGGAAGTAAAAGGAGATCTAACTGATCAAGGTCCTTGATTGTCTTGGAAATGATGAAAATACCAATGTACTTCACATTGTAGTAAGCCAAAGATTTATACTGCCTATCCCCAAGGTAACCATCAAAACAAATATTGAAAAGACTGTGTAATTAATAGCTATCAAAGAGCAGAGTAAGAAGACAATTAAAAGAAAACCTTCACAAGAAAGGAGGAAAAAAGGAGCAAAGAAAAAAAATGGTGCAAGGAGATAAAAATAGCAAAGTGGTAACTGTACAACTAAATGTATCACTAATTGCATTACAAATAAATAGATTAAAAAGTCCAATAAAAAAGCAAAATTCTCAGATTGCCCTAATCAATAACAACTACATGTTGCTTGCAAGAGATACACATTAAATCTAAAGATGCAGAGGGGCACCTGGGTGGCTCAGTCGGTTAAGTGTCCCACTCTTGATTTTGGCTCAGGTCATGATCTCAGGGTTGAGATAGAGCCTCACATCAGACTCTGTGCTGGGTATGGAAAAGAAAAAAGAAAAAAAAACCTCAAAAACTAAAGATGCAGAAACATTTACAATTCAAAAAGAAATATTTGAAAAATTTCCATGCAAACACTAGTACCAGCTACTGAAAACTTGAGAAGCTATACAATGTCAGACAGACTTGTGCCAAAAAAAAAAAAAACCTTATCTGAGATGGCAATGGATTTTAACAATGATAAAAGGGTCAATCTACCAAAAGATATGAAATTCTAAGTTTGCAGCTAATACCATAGTCACAAAATATATAAAGCAAAAATCAGTGTAATTATAAAAAAACAAATAGAAAAATCAATAATTATTGTGGGAACTTTTAATAGCTAGTCCAAATAATTGATGGAACGTGTAGAAAAAATAATCACTGTAGATTTGAATAACATTAACAAACTATCTCTACTTGATATGTATAGAATACCACCTCCAATAATTGTAGCAAACTCACTATTTTCATGTGCAGTTGAAACATTTACCAAAATGCTGGAAGCAAGTCTGAATACATTCTTAAGTATGTAAATAGTATAGCGTATATTTGTAAATCAACTGAATTTAAACAAGAAAACAATAAAAACAAGATGATAACAAAAATCTTATATATTTTTTTCAAAGAATATAAAAAAAGGGAAAACTTCTCATCATGCTTTATAAGATATGCATAAGTGAGGTACCAAACCCTGACAAGAACATCACAAGAAAGGAAAATTATGAGTCAGTCTTTCTCATAAGCATCATCACAAAAACTCAAAACAAATACCTGCTAATTGAATACAGTCATATATGAGAATTTCTGAATATCCAAAATCAAGTAATTAAAGGGTATATTCTTAGCCTGAGATAAGGTATGAATAATACAAAAACCTACAGAAAACATACATATTTATATATTTATTGACATATAACATTATAAATATGTATGTTTATATATTTGTTTCCAAAAACAGACATACATATACATTTATAAAATATTAGAAGTATCCCCCACAGCCCAAGTTTAGAAATGAGACAAGAGTATCCATTATCACCATTTCTACTGATCATTGTTCTGATTATCTTAGCCAGTAAAATAAGGAAGAGAAACAATAATACTGTTATTATTTATAGTCAACATGATTGTATAGATAAAAAATCTAAAAGAATCTGTAATGTACTATTATACTACTTTTCTATAATTACAGTTTTACTATTGGAATTAATTAGAAAGGTTGATGATACAAGGTTAATATAAAAATCAAATATATTGCTTATATTGTTATGAATCTAATATATACTTAAACAATTAGAATATAAACTTAAAAAATGATACCGTGTACAACATATCAATAAGATATTCACAATACCTCAACATTGAACACTACATAACCAAGGAAAATTAATTACCCAGAATGTATAATGGAAATAGATATACTTAATAATTAGCAGAATGTCCACATTTGTTTCTTGCTGCATGGAATGAGGACCATTATGATAGCAAACAAAAAAGTGACATCTACTGGAACCACCCCCACTCCCACTCCAGTCACCCCTGAGTCAAAAAACAAAAGCAATACCGTATCTCTGGATTGTGCAGGCCAGGATTTTAGACTCTACCCAATTCCCATGTGTGCTATCGGGCACTCTGAGTCAAGTTCTAGTTTCAGTCATTAGTGTCCGACTTGGCAGGCAATGCTAGACTAACTGCTCCACATTCCATTCTGCATTTTAATCTGCAGAGAAGTGGGAGCTAAACCCTTAGATTCATGCGACTTGTCTACAGGATTTTAAGGCTTACCATCCATCTTATGGTCTCAAGTGGGCCCTGGATTTGTTGATTACAAAAATTCTGATAACATCCTAGAAATCAGAGACCTTTAGGTCTCAGCTCCACTCAGAGAAACATTATAGTTTTTATCAATGAACAAATGAAAAAAAAAATAGGTCTATATTTTAAAGGAATAGACAGTCTTCTGATAGAACTGAGAGAAATTACCCAAACCTACATCTAAGAAGATAATTAAATGGGGCTTTGATGTAACACTATGCCTAGGAACCAGGTTTCCTCGAAGAGAAATTGTAATGGTTTATAAAAGATACTGTGAAGAGAAAAAAAGTTGGAAAGAGAGAATGTCTTTGAAGAAGATAGGGTGATTCAATTGCAAGAAAAGAGAGGTATCATTTGGTAAAAGATACCAGTTGGAGATACAGACTGGAAAAATTACATACTGAAGAGAAAATTTCAAGTTTCCAGATCAAATTACTCTTAAAGAGATAAATAAAGGAGGAAAATGTGTTAGGTGTTACTAAATTATACTGAATCTCTGTTGGAACAAAGTCCAAAGCAAACTTAGGTCCAGAAAAAACAATTTTCTCCATTTACTTTCCTTATGTGAGACACTCTGCATCTCCACTTTATATTTTGGAATTATTCTGAAGTCCTATGTTTGCCTGAATTAATAACTTCAGGTGCTAGGGTTTGACTTTTTTATTTTTATTTTTACTTTTTTTAATTTAGTGGGTGAGGGGCCAGTGTGATGACCATCTTATTTATTCTGCTAATTCCTCAGCTCTTTTAAAGTGAGGCACCTGAGAAACTAATTAGGACTCTGAGGTACTGGTCGGACCCTTGTGATCGCCATGGAAGAAAACCCAGACTACAGATCTTAGAGATGCTCACATCTGTGCAGACATTAAGAACATATTTGGCTGAGAGAGAGCAAAATAAAAAATCAGAGAGAATGAGTTTTAACCTTTAATTTCAAACTTCACCTCACATCATCAAAGAATTTAATTTTTTCTTTAGCCATTCTTTTTTTTTTTTTTCCTCCAGCCATTCCTACTCTTCCAAGTAGTAATTGACAACTCAGCTAAAGTCAGCCACCTTAGGCTCCAGAAAATTGGCCAAAAAGATTCTACTCTTACATGTTTGTGATAGGAAGTGTTTGGTAAAGCATACAGGTTTTGTTTTGTTTTGTTTTGTTTTTCCTGCTCAAAAAATGTTTAAAAATCAATTTTTTTAAAAAATCTAATTTTTTCCTGCTCTCTTACCAGTTTTTTTTTTTTTTTTTTTTTTTTTAGTGTAGACAAGTTGAAGCAAACTTCTTCTCTTTTAAAAGATGACCAGTTGGACATAGTTATATTTTCAATGTTTCCTAGTACAAAGTTGGAAAGGTAAGAAATCTACCTGAAATTAATTTCAAACAACAATAAAGACAATAATTGCTAACATTTATTAAAGCACTCAATAAATGCCAAATTCTATTTTAAGAGCTTTACAAATACTAACATATCAAATCTTCATTACACCAATATTAAAGTTTTACTCTTATTCTGAGTGGTGAAGTATCTTACCCAAAGTCATGCAGCTGTTTTTGATTGAGAAGATGAATATTAGCTTAGGACACTATCTTTGCTTTGTGTAAAGCTTGATAAAAGACATTGTAATTCTCAGAGCCTGGCTAGAAATTTCTAAAAGTGCTGTTCTATGCTGCTTTTGTTGTTGTTGTTGTTTTGTTTTTTAATATATGGTCACGAAAAAGAAAAATCATCTTGGGTGATTTAGTGTGCATCTCTCTAACAAATTACTAGTTGTGAGATCTTAGCAAGCTCATAAATTTAATATTCTTTATTTCTTCAATACTTTTATGCAAGAAGGTATTATAAGCACTGAGGAAATGGTCTTGAAAAGACAGGGCAAGGTCACTGCTCTCTTGGAGACTACATTCTAGTGAAGGAGATGCATAGCAATCAGGCAAACATACAGTAAAATAATACAAAAATACAGTAAAATAATTTTAGATAGTTAATACTTCTTTTCCTTAATTTCTTTTTTAGTGAATTTAAAAAAATTACCTACTTTATGGCTATTGCTGAGTTAAATAATATGTGGAAAAAACATTTAGTACAGGAAAAATTACAGCTCTACTGTGGCCATTATAGAAATACATATTTAACTTTTGTTTGAATCTCTCTCTGTATATAGCTTTTTTCTGCTTACAAAGCAACGCATGCATACTTTAACAAGATTTATACAATATAACTGACTTTCTTAAGTATTATACAATAGAAATCTCAGTTTACCTTTGAAATTCTAGGCCCTCAGTGTCCCCAGGGTTTGCAATATTCTGTTGTCTGTTCACAATTGTTGCCTTCATTAATAACTTTATGGAATTTAAGATAAATATTTGCATAAGAAAGAGTTTTTATTGAAATGATCCCAAATCAACATATGCTTTGTCATTTGTGATAGTCCCCCTAGGAAGTAGAATGAATAATAAATGGCCAGCCAGATGTAGAACTTACTTAGTACTTAACAAAGAGTTTATATTAGAGGCATTTAGCCATAACCATACTTCAGCTGTATTTTTGTCTTGACACATTTTTTTCTAACTCTATGCATATAGAGAGCTTCAAGCATCTACCATCTATTTTGACTCTCTCTCCCTCTTTCTTTTTTTTTTTTTTTTTGGCTTTAACAGCTTTTGGTAGAGACAGTATATGTAGTTAAAACATAGTAAAGAAAACTCAGTAAATTTGCTTTAATTTGATAAATGACATTGCTCATGGGGAACTATCTATGCCATATGGTTGTTTATTTATGAATATAAAAACATAGTGAATTGTAAGATATTCCTAAAGTTACTTTATCCTGGTCAGAATTATACAAAGTACTGTAAGTTTACTCATTATAAGTAAGCAGATAATTTTATTGTTCATTTTTAAAACAGATATACTAAAGGTTTTATTTATTAAACAGTCATTTTATGACACTTCATATGTGCCAGACAATGTTTTGAACAATTTACAAATATTAACTCATTTAAGAATTAATCATAATAAGAACCTAATAAAGAAAGTTCTAATATAGCCCCTATTTTATAGATAAAGAAACTGAAGCAAGAGAAATAAATTTTCCAAGGTTACACATCTAATAAGTAGCCAAGCCAGATTCAGCACCAGCAAATGCATTTCTGAGGAGAGGTTTTAACCGCAGCCTTCTGCTGCCTTTCACTTGAAAAGTGACAGGTCACTTATGGGTAGTAAAAGAAAAGTCAAAGCTTGTTTTATTTTATATTATAAATCCCTGAATATTCACTATCCCTTTTTAAAAATATTATTAATTCCAATAGTAATAGTATTCTAAGATAATTCTTGTATTTCTTGTTGGGGAAGAAGAGTTTCCTTTGCCCTTCTAGGTCCTTCTAACTGGACTAAGAATCAAATTGGCATGAGACAGAATAAAAAGAGAAAAATGTAATAGCTTATGTATATGGAATCCACACAGACAAGAAATTTCAAAGACAGTCTGACAAAATGAGGAATATATATCAGAGACTAAGGAGAAGTGGCTAAGGGCCTGGGACTTCAAATGGAAGGAATTCGATTCACAGGACGATGAAAAAGAGTAAATGTTTGGTAAACAAATGTTGGCTTCTGACTCACAAACAATGGAACATAGAGGACTGTGATCAAACAGGCCTTGCTAAGTTCCTGCCTGTCTACCTGACCTAGTTCATAGTATAATGTAGTTATCCATGGTGATACCTGTTTTCCTGGAGTAAGTGCACTATCTAAATTCTTTTTTTTAATTTTATTTTATTATGTTATGTTAATCACCATACAATACATCATTAGTTTTTGATGTAGTGATCCATGCTTAGGCAGTTGTGGAAGAGGTAAAGAGCTTTTTCTGAATTTGCTGGGTTTTGGTTGCTTTTAATTCAAAAATAATCTTTATATAAAAGTGATCTATCTTGGGGCAGCCTTCCTTGGCCCCTACATTTTCAATAGCTATCATTTGATCTACATAGTTACTGAATTTGACATTGTTACTGAACTAACTTGATTTTCTTCCTTGGTAAGACACAGATAGAAACAACATCAGGTGGAGTTGTCATACAAAGGAAACTTTATTTGCAGCAAATAAGGAGATCATGGGAAGTAACTTCCAAAGCCCTGACTCCCCAAGCAAGCATAAATCAGTTTCTTTTATTTAAGGTTAGAGTGAATATTTAGATAGGGGAGCCTTGTTATCGTATGTAGAGGCGGGCATAAGGTGGCTCAAGTGCCTTAAGGAAACATGCCTATAAGTACATAGTATGTTACCTAAATGAGGGTTGTGCTTCTCCTTGGATGGAGATATTAGTATTATAATGAGGTAAAGGTAACTATTGGTCACTCCGTGGGTCACTCCATGGACTATCTGTGCAGGTGTGAGTCAGGGGTTAAGTTCAAACCAGTCTGGGTGGTCTGGGCAGGCCAGAACTCTTTGGGCAGTTGTTCTTGCTTAAAGGATGGTTTTGGTTTCCATCACAGGATGCTATGCTTGGAGGGTATTTTGCCTGAGTTAAGAGATAAGCTGGAAAGAAGAGTTTAAGGAAAAATGGGGGACAAAGTTCAGTGGGCACAAGCAGATGATCAGTAAAGATCAGGTCTAGGGGGCTAGCTGGTGACAGCATGATTGTTCAATTGTGAATGGACTGATATAGCACCACTAATTAGAATGTTCAGATATCTTTTATCAGACTTTTTATATTCTTGGTAAAAATAAAAGTGTAGGATGTAAGAATTTTATATGTAACACCAAATAAAAAAATGCATTTTGTGAGAATTGGCAAATAGTATTCTCTGAGATATTCATATAATGTGTAGACACTGTAATTATAAGTAAAGGGGAGCAGAATTTATCAATCCAAAATATGTAACTCCCGGCATGAGGATTATTTTGAGCCAAAGGCAATCAAAATCCAGCAATTGAGAAAAAAACTATTTACCTCCCTCCTCAACTGCCTACATTTATATTGGAAAGGGAGTCAATACCAAGAAGAAACTGTTACCAGAGATACCTTTTCACCTGAGAAACTTACCTGCATAACAGGTGAAACTTTGTTTTCTAAACATCTCCTCTGCCTTCCTGTGAACGACTTTCCTCCCCTTTGTAACCCCAAATCCCTACTTCTTTCCTTAATTCAGTATGTTATATAAACCTCAATTACCTGACTGCCCTTTGAGTCTTCCTTTCCATATGGGCCTCTGCCATATGTAATTTTGGTTATGTTTCTCCTACTAATCTGTCTTATGTCAATTTAATTAATAGAGCAGCCAAAAGAACCTAGGAGGGAAGAAAGAAAAATGTTTCCACCCCTACACAAGCTAATTTATTTCACAAATACTATATCCAAAGGAAGATTGCATATGCTTGGATATTGACTTTTAAAGTTCAATTCTTTTTTGTTTTTTCCTTAATTTTGTGGCTCATCATAGTTCCCTGGCATATTTTAGCTATGAAGTGATGTAGGAAAGATCTTAGAGTTCAAAGCCAATGGCCAAGAAAGAATTCTTGAGACATCTTTGGTGCAAAAAGGTGATTCTACTAAAGCACGGGGACAGGACCCTTGGGCAGAAAGAGCTGAAGCGGGGTCATGAGGAGTGGCCCATTATATACTTTCAAGTTGGGAGGGGGTTAGGGATAGTGTAAGTCTCTAAGGAATTTTGGAAGCAAGGTTTCCAGGACTTGAGAGGGCTAAGTATTGTTGGGAAAAGGTCATTTATTATCATATAATAAAACCCTAGTTGTGAGACGCTCCAGATATATATCAGTGGGCCATATGCTTGGGGGATGATTGTCAACACGTGTATTGGGGGGTTTAGAGATAAAGGAAGTTACCAAAGGAATTTTATACATTAGAGTAGACTTACAGGACCCTGGGAGGGGGAGGGGCTCAGGCTAGGATTGCCTTTTGCCCTTAGCAAAGTATTAACATTGAAGCAGTTGAGCCCCTAGAGGAATGTCACTCTGCCTGTTTCAAAGACTTGTCAATGGGCTGTAGGTAGTGAGGAAATTTAATATTTTTTCTTCTGCCTTTGTTACCTACATCATAAAGTACAGTTATTAGCAATAATATAATAAGATCAATTGCTTATATTAGACGCCAGAGGGTTTTGTAACCCTGATCCATACACCAATTAGCTGAAAACTCTGGAAAAGAAGA
Organism: Mirounga angustirostris; assembly: GCF_029215605.1. Classification (NCBI taxonomy): domain Eukaryota; kingdom Metazoa; phylum Chordata; class Mammalia; order Carnivora; family Phocidae; genus Mirounga; species Mirounga angustirostris. The sequence continues at coordinate 80,786,435 of NW_026991720.1, read as the reverse complement.
AAAGAAAAAAATGTCAAAGAAAGGACGTATCTCAACTAATTAATAAATCAAAAGCTTAGGATTATTGAATAAATTATATGTCGCACTAATCTGGATAATTTTGGCATTCTAATGGCAAAAGGGTGGGGGCAAGGTCATCCTGTCTCCTTCAAGGTCCTTCTATCTGAACTAAGAATCAAATTGACATGAGACAAATTAACAAGAGAAAATCAAATTTAATAGTGTATGTATGGGGAATTCACACAGGCATGGAAATTCCAAAGACACTCAGGCAAAATGAAGCATATATGTTATCCTGAACTAAGGAGTAGGGAGTAGGGCCTGGGACTTCAGGGGAAAGGAATGCAGTTCACAGAGCAGTAAGAGCAGATGCTTGGTAATTAGATGTTTGCCCTGATGTACAGATGGGTCACTCAGATAAAACTTATCTCTGCTAATAACACTTATTGTGGGAAAGACCCCAATTTAGACTCTTTTATGCTGTGAAGGGAGGGGCAAAAGTTTCTTTTGAGTCCATAGGGTCTCAGTTCCTGTCAGCTCAGAATAATCTTCATACCAACATGGCCCATTTGGGGACAGCCTGCCCTTGGCCCCTATACTAAATAGGAATGAAATCAACATTAGCTATTAATACCTTGGCATTTTTAGCATGGTAATGTAGATACACCATTAATCATATGCCACCATGTCCTCACTTTGGGACATCATGCTGTTAGCCAATGATCTATCACAGCCGCTAACTCAGGAAATGAATGGGTAAGCCCTAGCACATTGCCCTTGCCAACTACTCCATCCTGGGGAATCCCAGAGGCGCTGGACAAATCAAAAGCTTAGCTCCTGGCTGGGTTTGCCAACACCGTTGCCAAACAAACTTGGATAAACTCATCACAAGAGAAGCCAATAACTCAAGAAACCAGGGTTTGGAAAAGAGAAAGGGAGAAATTTTTTTGGGTGTCACCAGCTGGGAGAGATGGCAGGCTCAAGCCTTAACAACCGATCTATATGCCAGCAAAATGGGTACCTAGAGTTTTATAAGAAGAGGTTCAGGAGGCTACATGCAAGAGAGCAGGCAGAGAGCACATCATCATGTGCAGGGATTGGTATGTGTTCAGTCCTTGATCATGGGCAGGGAAAGGGATATGTGGGGTGTGGTCTTCTAGGTATTCCATTGCTATTAGGGCTTTTCTGGCCTAACTGTTCGGATGTCCCCATCATTGTAAAACATCTTTGTTAAGGTGTCAAGAAAGTGCAGTAAGAAATAAGCACAGTGAGTTAAATAGTCTTGTCTATTTCTGGTTTTAACTGTTGGGGCTCGCTGATAACACTTCGTTATATCATTATCACATACTCTATGACTGGCCCTGAATATAGGTCAATTACTTGCCAAAGCAAAAAAATCACCTGACTTGACCGACAAACTGAATAGTTCTACAAAGGTGTTTGGACGTTTAATCTTGAATTCCTTTTACTTAATGTTTATCAAAAGTCTATTATGATTGAATAGTAGCTGATGAATTTGCATCCCATTCCCCTTTCTAAGTCTATCCCTTGATTAATCTAGAATCTAGAAGATGAGGGAACAGTCTACTTGGGTCTTATTGGATGCATTTTCCCCTTGGAAAAGTTTCCCCGAAATGTTTTTTATTCAACAGTATTTGTTTAGATCTTAAAATATTGTGAGGAATGAAACTCATTACTACAAGGATTTTGAGAATAGTGTGCATTACTTTAAGCTAAGTTTTCTTTATTAGAATAGTTAGAACAAATTCTTTTCTGGTTTTGGCATCAAGAAAGTTCTGTCTCTTCTGAGTAATTTTTGAGACTAAACTATATGTCTACTTATATGTTCTGTTCCTCTTTGAGTTGTTTATTAGGAAGCTTAAAAAATGCCATTTATCAGGCAGAGTTTTGTATATGTTTTATGTTGTTCTCAGCCATTGGCTCGGAATGCCTGGGGCACTCACTTGGGCCTGTACTACTTGTGGTGAGTCCCCATAGACATTTCTCCAACAGGAGACAATGTTGTGGCTAGGCCAGCCCTTGTAGTTCTTATTACTATTACAAGATGGACCTCAGTAATAACCATCAGGGAACTTTGAAAAAAGTTTTATTACTCACAAATCCTGGAGGGTGCATGGCACACCCAGGGTCACACAGTGGAAAGTCATGGGTAGAAAGACAGAGAGGGCTCTGACCTGGAGTTCTGCTTTTATTGGGGTCAAGGGTGGGGTGCCTAGGATTTTGTGGGTTTACTTTTTATTGGTGAATTTAAAACCTAAGAACAGGAATTAAAATGTGGGAATGGGTAAGTGGGGGTCACTCAAGGGGTCAGTTATCTAGGTCATCCAGGGCTTTCTGAAAGGGACTTCATGGGTGGGGTGGCCTGGTTGTTTATCTAGTTGTACAGCTGGCAATGTATTTATTTGAGATGGATGTGTTTGAAATGGATGCCTCTGCAATCAAAAGCTTAATGTCAAGCACTTACATTATAATCAAAAAAGATAATTGTCAGGCATTTATACTACATTACACCAACCTCATCTTTGCTGTTATGTTGTTCTCATTTTTTTCCTTTGGAATTCTCTCTCATACATTCTTTACCACCACCACCACCCTGGGTGGGTTGTGCAAGCCCCTCCAAGGGGAGATATCATAGATACAGTCTCCATCATAGGAGTAGTGCTCATAGAAATTGCCAGCCCCAATTATGATAGCAGCAATGTCCTGGAGAAAGCTGCCAGATAGAGCAGGGTCTTCAGAAGGGCCTGGTTATGAGAAAAGACAGAGAGACCTTGGTGATTTAGTCTTCCCTGGAGCCCAACCAAAGGGAAAAGAGAGAAAGAGAGAGGTATAGATACTGTGTGTGAGAGGGCAGGAGGCTTGGGTGGCTTTCAGCTTCTGAGCTGGGCTTCAACTTCTGCCCTTCTCTGAATTCATCCAGTAGATGCTACCATGTTTCTTGTAAATGAACATAATGACTCCAGCCAGCACAGCCAGTCTGGCAGCTAGAAGCTGGATGCGCCTGTGTGGGGCTCTCACACAGATCCATTATTACCTCCCCTTGCTCTGTTCTTCAGAGCAGGGCTGACCCCTGCAGACTGCACTTCCTAGTCCCCACTGTGTTCACCCTATGAGAGGCACTTTTGGAAGACTAACTGGAGTCCAGAGGATGAGAGAAGCCAGAGTACATCTCCACATGTCTCTTTCTCCAGGTATCTACTCAGTGACCCTTCCTCCCTGTGGCCCTGGTTCCTGCCAGATGGGCCTGCAGTGGGTCCAGCTCCTATGATAAGACTCCAGTCCTTCCATCCCACTAACATATCTCATCACCGTGTCCTTTTAGCTGAGGGTGGCAGCTGCCTCCTGCTGTTGCCAATTTCTGTGCTGCCTCACTGTCCCCTATTTGGCCACTTTTTTGGGTTATCACCGGCATAAACAATTTCTTCTATTAAATTCACTTTATTAAAACACGATTAGAGCAATTTCAGTTTTCCTGGTAGATCCTAATAGTTATCTTGTTGAATTTCATGTATTTCCATATAAGGTAACTTAAATCCTGTTGGAACACAGCAGAGTCTGGGTAGATAGGGAGAGGGGATAGGCAGATGGATAGTAGTGGGGGGAGATACAGTGATGGTGGCAGGGGGACAGAGAGACAGAGACAGGGACAAGGTATTCCCCATTTGGTTATACATAGATGTCTATGGCATAATTGTTTTCAGAGTTGCATTATTCAGACTCTTTGCAATTCATTAGGTTTTTAAATTCATTTTTGCTTTCTTCATATTCTTTATAAGGTTGTTGTGAGAGAATGTTAAGAAATCTAGCTTATGAAAAGATTAACTGTTTTTACATGATCCTGAAAGTAGCTGCAATCTTATAATACTTTCCATTTCTCATTTGGATTTATTTTCAGCATTCTTCAGTCTTGCCTAAAATAACATTTCTTGCTTACATACTCTTACACTTTGAGTCAATTCAAAAATGATGTGCAAAATCTGAGTTTTTCAAAGAAAGACACACTTGTTTCTTTTTAATGTCATTAATATTAATCATTCCTAGAAGTTCCTGATATTAACATGTGGGGAGTATAATGGAGATATTATAAATCTGTTTAACCTTACAGCAACCTAACAGCTGTCTTATTCCATATGTACTCCAGATTTTTTTTTTCAGAATCCTTTAATGAGACATACTTGTATTATTATATATACATGATTTTAATGCTTTGTTAAGAGTTTACATTTTTTTCTTTTTCTTTTTTTTTTAACATTCCTTTCTGACATGCCATATGTCAAGAAAAAACATGTGATGTGTGAGTTGTAACTCTTCAGTAGCAGATGTACGTCCATCGGAGACCTCGGGTTTCCTTTTGTTAAATATTTATGTGACATTCACACCACAAACTGCCTGTCTCAACAGGCAGCACTGATTTTTTTTCCTCTACACAAACCTTTATGTAATAAATATATTGACAGAAGCAACTACTCTCCATTTTGCTAAATAGTAATTATCAAAATAAAAATCAGTAATTATTATAAATTATAATTTTAAACTTTTGAGGCAAAAACTCTCTCCTCCTTAAAAGCAAAGCTAAAGTTTTGCAGATTGCTATTTAATAATTGTGGTATGTATTGCAATGCAGCATTTCTTTTTTTACAATGCATGAATTTCTCTCATCTCAGTTTACTTATGATGTATACTCCACATCTACCAATAATATTTTGGAAGGTATAAAATTAAGTATACAGGAAAAGGGAAAATGAAATTTTAAAATAAGCAATACTACAGATATAGGAGTTGTCAAGCCCTAGACAAACTAATTACCAATATTAAGTGATAATTAATTTTTATACATTTCCTGAAAATTAAGGCCAAAGAAGCAAATACTGTATCACTCACAAGTATACTATTTCACATGTATATATGTATTTTTTCCAGAATTCAACTGGGAATTTACCTTCTATGACATTTAAAAATAGAATACAAAATACCTTTAACTACAACAAAGTTATCTTAAAATTAATTTTTATTATTCCAGTGATACCTGTTTAAAATTTTCCAGAAGATAGAATCACTGTTTTTATGGAAATTCTTCCATTTAATAGAAATTCTATGAAGTAGAGGATATGATACTAAATCAACATAGAAGACTAAGGTCCAGACATTACTTTTTTTATGTACTCTTACTTAATACAGGAATAGAACTTGGAAAATGTATTCAATGGGTAGTAAAAATGTCCATTAGGCTGTCCTCAAATATCAGTGTCTTAAAAGAACCTCTGGCAGGTATTAGATGGCGGTCAAGACATGACTGAATTCTCTGATAATTATATTTCATTTAGATATGTTGCTAATGTGAAATTAATATGCTATATGTAGCAGAAGCAAGGGAGAGAAAGTCATCGTTCTACTTTAAATTTTTAAGAATTAGATTTTTAATCTCAAAGATAATTCAGAATTGTTGCTGATATTAGGTGTCAGTAGTCGGATGTAAGTTTGTACTCAGTTCAGAGCTTTGGATTTTAAGTGCTATGAGAAAATGTCAGAAGTATGAACTTTAAACCACAGAAGATATCTCAGTGTGAAACAAAAAATTAGGGAAGTGTTAGTAGCTCTGTATAACTCACAACATATCTAAATTGTACAAAGAATTATATCCAGCCATGGTGAATTAAACCATAAAGCTGAAAGAAATTTTAAAAAAAAATTTTTTTTTTTAAGATTTTATTTATTTGTGAGAGAGACAATGAGAGACAGAGAGCATGAGAGGGAGGAGGGTCAGAGGGAGAAGCAGACTCCCTGCCGAGCAGGGAGCCCGACGCGGGACTCGATCCCGGGACTCCAGGATCATGACCTGAGCCGAAGGCAGTCGCTCAACCAACTGAGCCACCCAGGCGCCCTGAAAGAAAGTTTTGATGCTATCATTTACAGTCTACTGATTTGAAGGTTGGAGGACACATATGGATACAACCATTTTTGACTCAGTGGAATTAATACTGAGATGCCTTTGTCGGCATCAATCAGTCACCAAGCCCATCCTCAACATAAATCTACTACCAAAATGCTGTAAGTGTGAAAGGTGATGTTTTATTTTGTATTTTCATGGAGGAAAGGCATTAATTCAATTCATTAAAGGATCTACTGATTATAGATTAAATAGTAAAGAGGAGGAAATAGCCATTTGACAGTCATTTAAGGTTGGGATTTTATCTGGGGATAACTGATACAATAATATAAGCATGAAAGGTAACCAGTAAAGATTAAAAGAATAAATAAAAATTTGTACAGAAAGAGGGAAAAGAATGAGAAAATTAATATCAATGTTTAAAGAATCATATTGCTAAATTGTCCTGTGTTAACTAACTCAGGAGTCTAATTCAAGGAATTTCTGGGTGTTATAACTATGCAGAAGATAACAATTATTTTGTAACATTTCCAAGAGTAATTTCGGTTTATGTCCAAGGATTTACATAGTAACTGACAAAAAGTACCTTTTTCTATCAAGCTTTAACTTTGAACTGGCTTGAAGGACTAAGAGAAAGTTGGCCAATCCATTAGGTTGGATGAAACACCTCTTTAAATTATATTTACTTATAATTCACTTGTAATCCATGTCCAATTCTCCTCTTCCAAGATATATTTTGTGATAAAGTAATTTGTGTACATTTAAAGCCTACTGAGAGTGTGATTATTCAAAGTATGGAGGCAAAATCTCAGGAAAACCAAATCCATGTGTTTTGGGGGAGATGCCACAATTTAAAGAGGAGAATTACTTCAACAGCTGCAATATTTGTGACAGTAAATCTTAAAGACTTCTCTTTTAAGGAATGATTCTAGCTTTCTTTTTCTAACATAAATTTAATTGCCTTACAGTCAGCTTTCAGTTACTCTGCCCAGTCCTACTGGATTAGAGTGCCCTACCACTTCACTTCTATCTCTTGTCACTAATAATTTGATTTGGAACAATCATAACTATGAATGCATGGTTGGGCCAAGAAAAATATTTCATAATTTTTAAGTAGTGGTATTACTTAAATTCATCTTTGTGTGTTTATTTCTATTCTGTGAAAAGTGGGACCACAGCTAAAATACAATACCAGCTACAAACTCTTATTCAAGGATTATAGTCTCCTAAAGGACAAAGGTGAGGCAAATTGATAAGTTTAACCACATCAACTATGAGAAAGACTGGTTAGGAAGCGAAGCAGCTAAATTTACACAAGAAAGCCACTAAAGTGAAAGTTAGTGGTTAACATGCACAGTTCAGAATCCTCACATTTCTAGAAAAATTTAACTCTAATTTTAAAGTAAACTCTGGAGCTGAAGATAAAATGTATGCCTTTAAGCCAAAGGTGAAAGAGTTAGAAAGTACTACAAGAACTTGGAAGTCAAACTTGGTGATTTCTATTCTCTGAAAGGACAGAAAAATGATTCTTAGGTACAGACATACCTCATTTTATTGTGATTGCTTTATTGTGCTTCTCAGATCTTGTGTTTTTTAAACAAAGTGAAGGTATGTGGCAACCCTGCATTGAGGTAGTCTGTCAGTGCTATTTTTCCAATAGCATTTGCTAACTTCATGTCTCAGTGTCACATTTTGGTAATTCTGGCAATATTTCAAGTTTTTCATTATTATTATATGTTATGGTAATTTGTGATCAAATCTTCGAGATTATTATTGTAATTGTTTTGGGATGTCACAAACTGTGCCCATATAAGATGGTGAACTTAATCTATAAATGTGTGTGTTCTGACTGCGCCACCAACCAGCCATTTCTCCATCTCTCTCCATCTCCTTTGGCCTCCCTAATTTCTGAAGTGCAACAATGTTGAAATTAGGTCAGTTATTAACCTTATAATGATCTCTAACTGCTTGAGTGAAAGGAAAACTTACACATCTCTCACTTTAAATCAAAAACTAGAAATTATTAACCTTAGTAAGGAAGGCATGTCAAAAGCTGAGATGGGCCAAAATCTAGGTCTCTTGAACCAAACAGTGAGCCAAGTTGTGAATATAAAGGAAAGGTTCTTGAAAGAAATTTAAAGTGCTACTTCAGTGAACACACAAATAATAAGAAAGCAAAACAGCATTATTGCTGACATGGAGAAACTTTTAGTGGTCTGGATAGAAGGTCAAACCAGCCATGATATACCTTTAAGCCAAAGCCTAACCCAGAATAAGGTCCTAACTCTTCTCAATTCTATGAAAGCCAAGAGTGGTGAGGAAGCTGCAGAAGAAGTGTTTGAAGCTAGCAGAGGTTGGTTCATGAGATTTAAGGAAGGAGGCTATCTCCACAATATAAAAGTGCAAGGTGAATCAGTAAGTGCTGATGTAGAAGCTGCAGCAAGTTAACCAGAAGATCTAGCTAAGGTAATTAATGAAGGTGTTTACACTGAAAAACAAATTTCAATATAGATGAAAAGTCTTCTATTGGAAAAAGAAGTCATCTAGTTCTTTCATAGCTAGAGAGGACAAGTCAATGCCTGGCTTCAAAGGTTTGAAGGATAGGCTGACTCTCCCATTAGGGGCTAATGCAGCTGGCAAGTCAAGCTGAAGCCCATGTCCATCGTCCATTCTGAAAATCCTAGGGCCCTTAAGAATTTCATTAAATCTACTCTGCCTGTGTTCTGTCAGTGGAACAATAAAGTTTGGATGGCAGCACCTCTGTTTGCAACTTGATTTACTGAATATTTTAAGCCCGCTGTTGAGACCTACCTCTCAGGAAAAAGATTCCTTTTAAAATATGACTGCTCATTGACAATGCAACTGCTCACAAGAGCTCTGATGGAGATGTACAGCAAGATTAATGTTGTTTTCATGCCTGCTAATACAACATCCATTCTGGAGTGCATGGATCAAATAGTAAATTTGACTTTCATGTTGTATTATTTAAGAAATACATTTTGTAAAGCTATGGCTGCTGTACATAGTGATTCTGCTGACGGTTGAAATAAACTGAAAATCTTCTGGAAAGGACTCATCATTTTGGAAGCCATTAAGAACATTCGTTTGCTTTGCAAAAGCTTTTTATTTGATGAAGTCCCAATAGTTCATTTTTGCCCTTGCTTCCCTTGCCTTTGGCGATGTTTCTAGGAAGAAGTTGCTTCGGCTGAGGTCGAAGAGGTTGCTGCCTGTGTTCTCCTTTAGGATTTGGATGGACTCCTGTCTCACATTGAGGTCTTTCAACCATTTGGAGTCTATTTTTGTGTGTGGTGTAAGGAAATGGTCCAGTTTCATTCTTCTGCATGTGGCTATCCAATTTTCCCAACACCATTTGTTGAAGAGACTGTCTTTGTTCCATTGGACATTCTTTCCTGCTTTGTCAAAGATGAGTTGACCATAGAGTTGAGGGTCCATTTCTGGGCTCTCTATTCTGTTCCATTGATCTATGTGTCTGTTTTTGTGCCAGTACCATACTGTCTTGATGATGACAGCTTTGTAATAGAGCTGGAAGTCCGGAATTGTGATGCTGCCGGCTTTGCTTGTCTTTTTCAACATTCCTCTGGCTATGCAGGGTCTTTTCTGGTTCCATACAAATTTTAGGATTATTTGTTCCATTTCTTTGAAAAAAGTGGATGGTATTTTGATGGGGATTGCATTGAATGTGTAGATTGCTCTAGGTAGCATTGACATCTTCACAATATTTGTTCTTCCAATCCATGAGCATGGAACGTTTTTCCATTTCTTTGTGTCTTCCTCAATTTCTTTCATGAGTATTTTATAGTTTTCTGAGTACAGATGTTTATAGCAGCAATGTCCACAATAGCCAAACTGTGGAAAGAGTCAAGATGTCCATCGACAGATGAATGGATAAAGAAGATGTGGTATATATATATACAATGGAATATTATGCAGCCATCAAAAGGAATGAGATCTTGCCATTTGCAACGACGTGGATGGAACTGGAGGGTATTATGTTGAGTGAAATAAGTCAAACAGAGAGACATGTATCATATGACCTCACTGATATGAGGAATTCTTAATTGCAGGAAAAAAACTGAGGGTTGCTGGAGTGGGGGGTGGGGTGGGAGGGATTGGGTGACTGGGTGATAGACACTGGGGAGGGTATGTGCTCTGGTAAGCGCTGTGAATTGTGCAAGACTGTTGAATCTCAGATCTGTACCTCGGAAACAAATAATGCAATATATGTTAAGAAAAAAAGAAGAAGAAGAAGAAGAAGTTAGCGGGAGGGGAAGAATGAAGCGGGGGAAATCGGAGGGGTAGACAAACCATGAGAGACGATGGACTCTGAAAAACAAACTGAGGGTTCTAGAGGGGAGGGGCCTGGGAGGATGGGTTAGCCTGGTGGTGGGTATTGAGGAGGGCACATTCTGCATGGAGCACTGGGTGTTATGCACAAACAATGAATCATGGAACACTTCATCTAAAACTAATGATGTAATGTATGGGGATTAACATAAGAATAAAAAAAAAGAGCATTCATGATTTGTGGGAAAAGGTCAAAATATCAACATGAACAGGAATTTGAAGAAGTTGATTCCAACCCTCATGGATGACTTTGATGGGTTCAAGACTTCAGTAAAGGAAGTAACTGCATATGCAGCGAAACAGCTGGAGAAGTAGGATTAGAAGTGGAGCCTGGAGATGTGAATGAATGACTGCAATCTCATGATAAAACTTCCACGGATGAGAAGTTGCTTCTTAGGGATGAGCAAAGAAAGTGGCTTCTTGAGATGAAATCTACTGGTTGAGATGCTGTGAGGATTGTTGTAATGATAACAAAAGATTTAGAAAATTACAGAAACTTAGTGGATAAAGCAGCAGTAGGTTTTGAGAGGATTGAATCTGATTTTGAAAGAAGTTCTACTGTGGGTCAAGTGCTATAGAACAGCATCCTATTCTACAGAGAAATCGTTTGTGAAAGGAAGAGTCAATTGAGTGGCAAACTTCATTGTCTAATTTTGAGAAATTGCCGCATTTACTGCAACATTCAGCAACCACCACCCTAATCAGTCAATAGCCATTACATCAAGTAAAAGAGATTTCAACTTGCTGAAAGCTCACATACATGATGGGTAGCATTTTTTAGCAATAAAGTATTCTTTTTTTTTTAAAGATTTTATTTATTTATTTATTTGAGAGAGAGAGAGAGCAGGAGAAGGGGGAGGGTCTGAGGGAGAAGCAGGCTCCCTGCCAAGCAGGGAGCCCGATGCGGGACTCGATCCTGGGACTCCAGGATCATGACCCGAGCCGAAGGCAGTCGCTTAACCAACTGAGCCACCCAGGCGCCCCAGCAATAAAGTATTCTTAAATTAAGGTATATGTACATTTTTTAGACACAATGCTATTAAATACTTAATAGACTACAGTATACTGTAGACATAACTTTTATATGCAGTAGGAAACCAAAAAATTCATTTGACTCATTTTCTTGTAGTGGTGTAGAACTGAACCTGCAATACATTTGAATATGCCTGTCATATTATGGTTTAAGGCAATTTAGCTTAATTTGCCATTTGATCTTAATATGATTTAGTTAAGATATATACATATATTTTTATATTAATTTATTTCTGAAGGAAAATAACTTTTGCTCAACTATGGTAATGTTCTCTTTTGTCCTGACAAAGAAAAAGTAAAGGAGGAGAATGGGAGGGAGGAAGAGGGAAAGAAATTTGAAAATTGTGTTAATTAAACAACTTGAAAACATACTAGATTTCATTATATATCAGCCCAGTATTTGTGTAAATGAAAACTTTTTTGCTAAAATATCTCAAAAGGTAAACACAAGAAGGAAGGAAAGGAAAGGGAAGGGGAGGGGAAAGGAAAGGGAAAGGAAAAGGGAAGGAAAAGAAAGGGAAGGGAAGGGAAAAGGAAAGGGAAAGGAAAAGAGAAGGAAAATAAAGGAAAGGAAAGGAAAAAGGAAAGGAAAAAGGAAAGGAAAGGAAAGGAAAGGAAAGGAAAGGAAAGGAAAGGAAAGGAAAGGAAAGGAAAGGAAAGGATTTAATTAGTGCCTGAAATTCAATCAGGAAAATCAGAGCAGTGAGCTAATTGGAGCCAAGGATAACAAATTGAAGTGGCGATCTTAAAATTTAAGATATACACTGTGGCCCTCATAATGCAGAGATATTTGTTTATTTGCTGCCTTCATCACTGTTAGGATTTATATTTTTCTCTTCTTCTTTGGGTTTCTTTTTTTCATTTTGCACCCCTTCTGAAAGGGAACAGAAATTCCGCTCTTGAATTGCCTTCCTCCAAGGAGCCAAGATACACTCTAAGAACTTTCTGGGGAACTCCTGGTTGCTGGAACATAAATTAAAATCCAGCAAATGGATTTATCAATTGTTACAAAAATAAAAAAAGATGTTTATAAGCTTAATAGCCATTACAACATTAGCATCACTTCCTTGATCGTATTAATTGCATAGACTGGACATTATTGCAATAACCATCTTAGTTCCAAGGCCAAAAGAACTTAATAAAATGGCCTTATATTTATAACAGATAAATATGCAGTATAGCTGCATTTACACTTGATTGAAAGCTATATTGAATTATATGCCATTCTTTGGAGAGAATTTTACTTTTAGATTTATTTTTTGGAAAAAATCAAACAGCTGCTTTTAGTTTAAATTGTTTACTCTTGCTAAAAGCGATGGCAGTCCAGAAACATTTTTCTATCAAGGTTTATCTCCACTTGTTAAAGTTTAGATAAGAGACTGCCAGATTTTCTGCTTCAAAAGAGATAAGAACAAATGTAACCACAGACACTGCTCATTTATCACTAGCATGTATGGTTTTACAGAACAAAGTAAAAATGTGTCTATCTCTGCTTAGAAAGAGGATACATTTGAATTAGACCAAGAAGGAAACATCAGATATTTAATTTCAAAAGATAATGGCACAGGTTTTGTACAAGAGGAGAGAATATAATTCATAACTAATACAATAATGAAATTTTAAAGATAAAGTTGATAAATTAGTTTTGAACTTCATTACACTCAGGTGTTTTTAGGGTCTTTTTTTTTTTTTTTGTGAGAGAGAGAATGAGAGAGAGCACGAGAGGGAGGAGGGTCAGAGGGAGAAGCAGACTCTCTGCTGAGCAGGGAGCCCGATGCGGGACTCGATCCAGGGACTCCAGGATCATGACCTGAGCCGAAGGCAGTCGCTTAACCAACCGAGCCACCCAGGCGCCCAGGGTCTTTTTTTTTTTTTAAAGATTTTATTTATTTATTTGAGAGAGAGAATGAGATAGAGAGCATGAGACAGGGGAGGGTCAGAGAGAGGCAGACTCCCTGCTGAGCAGGGAGCCCGACATGGGACTTGATCCCGGACTCCAGGATCATGACCTGAGCCGAAGGCAGTCGCTTAACCAACTGAGCCACCCAGGCGCCCATGTTTTTAGGGTCTTTAAAGACTCTTTTAAAACAGTCACTTATTTTTATTCTATTGCTCAGGATTAAAGCATAGTGATTTTTTTTTTTACACAAGAAGATTGCAAATATTTTTGGTATCTACATAGTCCTTTTTGCTCAGCCACTAACATTTGCATACACTTAAATAAATTACTGACAATTATTCATTATTAGAGACAAAATAATTCTTGGGAATTATTGTATAGAACGTATAGTCTAGGCATGATGTTAAACACAAAGAATTAAAAGACAACAAATACAGAATTCCAGAGGGAGGGGATATTTTTAAAAAACACAATCAGAATGTAGTAAGGTAGGGATTACAGAGAAAAATAAGTGATCAATTTATGGATAAGGCAAGATTCATGGAAAGGAGGACCTTAAATCTGGGACTTAGAAAATAAGCAGGATTATACCAAATAAAGAATGAGAAAAAGAAAGGCATTCTGTTTAAGGGGCATAATCAAAGGCACTGAATCATAAAAGGATGACCAGGTGCTGAAATGGTCTGGTGGGAAACAATGTAGGAGATAGAGATTTGGGCCAGGTAATGAAGGTAATTTAACTGAACCTGTGGCAGAACAGCATGGTAAATTTCTGTCATGGTAAATAGGCCACTATGGCTAAAATATCTTCAGGTAGCCAAGGGAAAAAGAGGTAGATAAAAAGGCTGGAGAGATAGGTATATACACAGAGAGAGAGAGAACAAATTGAGAAGAGTTTTGCACATCACATCATACTAAAAACTTTGTATTTAACTTCAGTCAATGAAATACCACTGAATTTAAGCTAGCAAATAACAGTGAGATCCGTCACTGGGAAATTACTGTGATACTGTAGAGTATAAGAATGTGAAGGAATCGGGGCACCTGGGTGGTTCAGTTGGTTAAGTGACTGCCTTCAGCTCAGGTCATGATCCCAGGGTCCTGGGATCGAGTCCCACATCGGGCTCCCTGCTCTGTGGGGAGCCTGCTTCTCCCTCTCCCACTCCCCCTGCTTGTGTTCCCTCTCTCGCTGTGTCTCTCTCTGTCAAATAAATAAATAAAATCTTTAAAAAAAAAAAAGAATGTGAAGGAATTGAAGACCAAGGGCATGTTAATTTGGCCTTCACATCACTCTTCCTCCCCTTTTAGTAAAATCGGCTTTTGCTTTTTTTCTGATTCTGGGAGTAAAGAGCATCCTATCTTACCTTGGCTGTTTTAATTATAGTATCCTTTATCTCTGGCTACAATGAAAGGGCCAGCAATAGGTATAGATGCCTTGCAGAAGAAATTTGGGTTTCCCTCCAAATTATTATTATCATTTTATCTGTTGCTGCTTATTATTTTACCTGTTGCTGCTAGGGAAGAATTTGCTTTCATTGTAAGGACAAAGCCACTTGCAACCTTAGAACCAGCCCTTGTGGGAATAGCTGCCTGAGAATTATAGATTAGAGCTGAGGAGAGGAAGAGAGGGACTGATTCCTGGTAGAATTGTATCTTCATAGCCAATCTCCTCTGAAAACAGCCCCATTCCATTTCTCAATTTTGTGTATGTGAGTATAACAGGTGGAGTGTGAAAATAGCACCCATTCTTCCTCTGCCTTTACCTGTGCCTTTGCAATGTGAATTTTCAGCCCCTTTCATTAAGAAGTGAGTCTATTTCTCCACCCTTTGAACTGGGAAAACCTTGTGACTTGCTTTGGCCAATAGAATGAGGTGGAAGGGACTGTGTGCCAGTTTTGAGCCTGGGCCTCAAGAGGCATAGGGCAAGTCGCTCTCTTACAACCTTGCTATTCCCGTGAGAACAAACCCAGGGCAATCTGCTGAAGGTTAAGAGACCACATGGAGAAGAGCTGAGTCAACCTACCCAGTTGGTAGCCCACCTGCCAGCCTACCTCAGACACACAAGCCAATCCCAGTTCATATCAGTAGAATTGCTTGCCTAACTCAGACTTCAGAGCAAAATACATTTTTGTGTTACATTCCATCGAGATTTTATGATTGTTTCTGATACAGCGTTATTGTGGCAGTACATGATTAATACAATAAACTAATAAATGTTCCCTTTTTGAATAAGTTAATTGGATTTGAGATTCTGACATGACTAAATGAATCCTAATATGACTGGTTAAGAAGGCACTTTGGCACCTAGAAGAGAGTTGAAGCCTAAAAACTATGGAGTACGCAAGGCATTAATATTGAAAACCAGTCTGATAGGTAATGCACAAAACTTGTTATACAATTGGATATGGTTTGGGACAAAGGGAGCATTATTAAACATGATGTTTAGATTTCAATCTAGAAAAATTGGGTGATTTGTAATTAAAATGGCCCTGTCCTTGTCATGTTTTTAGCTAGGGATGGAGGTAGAGCCTCTGATCATGGTCCAGTGAAGGAGATAACATGTGTACATATACATGAAAAACACTAAAAATAAAGGAAAACATTAAATATTATAAAATGCCAGATTATCACAGAGTTAGAAATAACCAACTCTACCTTTCATAAGGCTTCCAGAAACATAACATACGAATTTTTTTTTAAGATTTTATTTATTTATTTATTTATTTATTTGAGGGTAGGGGAGAGGTAGAGGGAAAGGGTGAGGGAGAGAGAGAATCTCAAGCAGAATTTGTGCCGAGTGTGGAGCTCACAACCCTGCGATCATGACCTGAGCTGGAATCAAGAGTCAGAAGCTTAGAAACTTAACCAACTGAGCCACCCAGGTGCCCCACATATGAATTGGTTTTTAAAGTAGGAATATAAATTCTCCATTTGGATAAACAAAAAATAATCACCCAGGCAAAGCAAACAAACAAACAAACAAAACAAAACAAAAACCAATTTGCCTGAAAGCACAGAGTTGTCAAATTATAGGGAATATAATCAAGGAATTTAATTATCTTGATTTCGCAGGAGCACAAATTGTGCTGTGGAAGTTGTAATCAATGAGGGCAGGGATAAAAACAATGAGGTAAGGGACAAAAGCAGATCATGGAGAGTTTGTACATTCCTAAGATTGAGATTTGTCCTATAGAGAGTCTTAGGAGTGGAGGACACTTAAGGCAAGGGGCTACAGGATCAGAATTTTGTTTAGAAAGGTAACTCAGAGGACAGTATAAAAAGAAGTACAGAATAAGGCTGGGATAAAAAAGACAGTCCAGGTAACATTTTTCAAACATCAGTCATTCCCATAAGTCATCAGAATGTTTTGCATATCAACATATTACCTACATATGTCTCGACTTAATGCCTTATTTTATATCAACTTGCTTTAAAATTCAAGCCTATTCATTCAGAATGAAAGGTTGTTATCTTAAATAACTAAAAAATGAAAATAAAAAATAAATTAATTAACTTTATTTTTGTGATTTATTCTTCCATGCCATGTGAAATAATCTTCTGTACTACTAGCAGCACATGAACATCTTGGAAAACAATACCCTCCATCATAATCAGTGGTAATAAAACAGAAAAGATAGACACTAAGAGAGAGAATCACCAAGGCCTGGAACTGATTGGGTAATGGTGGTAAAATTAGCTAACTTTATGTTGGAAACTTTATATATCCTGAACACGATTATAAGCACTTTATCTTATGAGGATTTTATCACTCCCCATTTTATGGAGTTATGGATGGGAAATGATGCATAGAATCTAGTAGGATGGTAGTCAGTTTTCTCTAAAGACTCAGGTGGATAAAATTAAAAAAATCAGTATTTTTGTGAATAAGCCAACATTTATTAGGCACTTGTATATTATTATTAGATATTTTAATGGGATTTCGATGGTATTTAGTGACATTAAGTCTAGGCAGAAAAAAATAACCATATTCTCCCCTGTTCATAAAAACTAACCTCTTGTCTTCCAGTACTATGTTTAATTCCCTGTGGAATTATTCTTAACGAATGACAACAAAGGGAGGATTTAAGTGCCCATTGAGACAGGATTCCATAATCCCAAGGGAAAACTCTGGTGAAACTGAGTTGGAATGTATAGTTTGGGCTTACATTCTACCTTCTGCTCACCTATCCTCTCCCCCACACACACTCATTTGGTAAATAAATATTGGATACCTATGCTGTGGAAGGTGCTAGAATTACGGAATTGAACATACACCTCTCTACCTCCTGGAGTTTATATTTAATTGATAGAAGAGAGACAATTAACAATTAAGTTAGATTTTTAGTCTGTTGGATGGTCGTAAGTGGTATGTGGGAATAAATAAAGCAGGGAACAACAATAGGGAAAGCCAGAAAGATGGGAATACAGTTTGTAATAACGTGGGCAAGAAAACGTCTCATTGAGATCTATGTACTTTAACAAAGACCTGAAATCATGAAATAACTGAAGTAAAAGTATTCTTTGCAGAGGTAAAGACCGAAAGCTGGAAGTCTCAGCTAGGATCTTAGCCTATAAAGAGGAAGAGGAGGATAAAGATCCAAACAATGACAACCACCTTTAAGTTATAGTGAGTCCATTTGCTGGATGTTGTGGTTTATGATAACTTGAGCTCTGATCAATCAGACCAGCAACAAGCTCTTCCTTGAAGCAATCCAGGAAAGGGTTTAACAGAAGAAGGCATGAGAAAAGGGCAAAAGTTTTCCCCAATGCTGGTCTTCGATTATTGATAATGAATAGAGGATCTTTGTACAAATAACTCAAGTGCATGCCAGATTATGTTCAAAGGATTGCTTTTTCAAGCTGATGTCCCTGTGTTATCATCATGTACGTATCTACTTCACTTAATTCATTGCTGAAATAAAGCCAATACTATGCTTAAATACAACAGCTGGTTTCTAAGTCATTATGGAATAATTAGACGTTTAAACATCATAATAATGTAACTAATAACGATTTTGTTAGAGCTCACTCATTTAAATGTAATTTATTTTTAATGAAGTATTGACTTTCAGTTTATAGAAATCAGTACTTCATTGGAAAATAATTTTATGATAGTATAAACGTGAATTCAAAGTAAAGCTTCTCATCAGTGGGAGGCAAACTCCAAATACAAGATATTATTGAAAGGTATTTCTTACATCTCCCACTGGAATGATTCTGCTTCTAAAATCATAAGAAGAGGATGCTTATAAAAATGAATCAAAAGCCCCTCAAATGTCAGTAAAATCCAATAAAAGAGACACCAAGCATGACTTTCCAATGTTGACTTTACCAGAAAGAGAAGTTTATAAATAGATAAGGTATAGCTAGCATGAAGCTACAGCAGGTTCTGGTGCCTTTAAAAAAAGAGGTCAAAGGAGTCTTCCTTCCTATCTTCCTCTTGTGGCCAACAAAGCAATATACATGATTTAGACTTCAAATTATAGTAAACTCTGGCAATATCTGTTGGCTTCTTTGAATTGTTGTACAGTGAAAAGAGATGTCTGTCCTGAATTCTCATCTTCTTCATATCAACTCTGGAGAGGAACAGGCCACAAAAGTGATAAGGTTTAGACCATAATTAGTATCATCCACAAGACACAAAAATACCCTCCCCACAAAGATATGGATTTATATTAAAGCTGATCAATATTCTCTTTGTAGATTTGGTAATTAATTCTGTGGTCAGTGTTGGTGTATATCCGTCAAGTAACTATTTTATGATTTTTATTTAGCTCTCATTTCTTGAGCACTGATTATTTGCTAGCCAATGGGCTAGACAGTGGGGAAGACAAACTGAAGCTTCAAACCCAAATTTTACTTTCCAAAAATTTGTGTTCTAGTGGAAATAAAAACATAATTGTACTATATTATGATATTTTAATATGCACTGTGGTAAAGGCATGTCCAAATTGCTTTAGCAGCTCATAGTAGAAAGTGATTATTCTATGAGGAAGTAGGAGGGCTTTCCAGGGATGGTAACAATTTAATGGGATGTGAATATGAATATAAATTCAACATTTGTAGAAGTGAGGTGGGCTAGCATCTGAGAAACCATATGCAAAGTTGTGAAACAATGTGTCTGGTTTGAATGAAAGTTAGGTCAGCATAATAGTGGTATTGGAAAGCAGGGGACAAAAGAGTTTGGCTTTTAAACATTGCTGATGATTTAAGACTAGATCCTTTAGAGAATTTCAAGCCATTGTGGTGCTTAAGTAGGATTACTAAATTTTATTTTTAGAAAGATAAATTGTGGAGCAATGTAAAACAAATATTATTCATGACATACACTTAAATAAGTGACATTAAATGGTTTAATGGAAAGAATAAAGGCAATGTATTTATGGAGCCATGCTCAAATACTTTGGCAACCATTTATCACCTTTACTTTTTAACCGTTAGAACCGCTTTTCCCTCGTTTTGTAAAATGATAATATATCATTACGTATCATATAATCATGTATCATTATATCAATTTTGTACAGTGACAGCATATCTGACTTCCGTGATAGCTTGACAAAGTTCACATGGTAGGTATTCAAAAAATATTTTACCACCAGTGGTTTTATTCATGGGGTTGTTAGGAAGATAAAGAATAATGTATACTTTTATACATTTGAAGTTCCTCCTATTGACCCTGGCACGTATGAGGCACGCCGTCTCATTTCCCCTTCTCTTTATGTTTAAACGGAAATAAGTATTTCTTGATGTTAGTTTTACAAGGAAAGGCAAAAAAGGGGGCGCCTAGGTGGCTCAGTCGTTAAGCGTCCTTCAGCTCAGGTCATGATCTCAGGGTCCTGGGATCAAGCCCCGCATCGGGCTCCCTGCTCGGCGGGAAGCCTGCTTCTCCCTCTCCCACTCCCCCTACTTGTGTTTTCTCTTTGCTGTGTCTCTCTCTGTCAAATAAATAAATAAAATCTTTTAAAAAAAAAGAAAAAGTGACCCACCTGAGCAGGAATAGAAAGCTATCATTGGCAGTTCAGCTAGTGGCTCACACATTTGCCCAGAAATCACTTCCGTTAGGTCATGAAGTCAGTTTCCCTATTGCATTGAAAAATAACCAAGGGCACCTGGGTGGCTCAGTTGGTTAAGCGACTGCCTTCTGCTCAGGTCATGATCCCAGGGTCCTGGGATCGAGCCCCACGTGGGGCTCCCTGCTCGGCAGGAAGCCTGCTTCTCCCTCTCCCACTCCCCCTGCTTGTGTTCCCTCTCTCGCGGTGTCTCTCTCTGTCAAATAAATAAATAAAATCTTTAAAAAAAAAAAAAGAAATCTTAGGGATTAAACAGTGTGATTAAAAAACAAAGTGATAAAAATGAAGTTATGTGATATCCATTCACACCAAAAATAATAGTTTTTCAAATGGAATGCTGACCTCTGTATGCACCACTAAAATATAGAATGATTTCAGATATGAGGGAGAGAAATGGCCTATAAAGGTGATCATAGAAAGATGCACATGACATAGTGTTGAACACGCAAAACAAATTATAAAATAATATATACAGGCTGATCATATTTTAGACACAAATATATATTATTATAAATAGAATACTATTTGAAAGATCTGTGCCAGACCATTGATATTTCTATGATGATGAGTTACTTTCAATTTTAGCTTATATTGTTATGTTGTTATGCATTCTTTGCATTTTTTATAGTTATAGGCATGTATCACATTTTTATTATAAATACAAAACTTTGCAATGCATACACACACAACCCTCAACAAACTATTTGTTTATTGTGCACTAAGATAATACACGAAAGATAGCATTAAAGAACAGAATAGCAGTTCCTTTTATGCAGCAACCCAGCTCACAAAAATGCAAAGGGGAAGTGGTGGTTTTACCTTAATGAAGATAAAGCTGACGTAGAGAAAGTCCAGGGGAGGGTAATTGAAGAGACACGCAGAGGTATGCCTCCACTCATGTGTGGTTACTCACTTCCAACACTGCTGCAGTGCACGGACAGCAGACGCAATCTGTGAGGCTCATAATTAAGTAAATAAAGATAAATCTCACCCTTTATTCTACACAGAATGAGAAGCAAAAGGAGTCAGGGACCGAGATGATAAATAGTGTAAAGCTAAACTTCAGCATATGGCACATACAGCCGCTCAGAGACTCTTCGAAGAATCCAGCTAGAATTAAGAAAGTTTGTGTCATTTTCAAGTGATAAATTGGAAATATAAGATTTTGCAATGGATTAATATGGAGTCCTAAAAAGTTTTATTCTACGTCGCACAAAAAATGTTGGCAATGGTGAGGGGAAAAGTGCT
The DNA here is from genome assembly GCF_029215605.1 of Mirounga angustirostris. NCBI lineage: Eukaryota > Metazoa > Chordata > Mammalia > Carnivora > Phocidae > Mirounga > Mirounga angustirostris. The sequence goes on along the minus strand of NW_026991720.1, from coordinate 80,764,912 downwards.
ATTTTTCATGTAGAGGAGAACTCAGATTTTTTCTTTTAAACACTTTGTGAACATTTCGCATTTGTATATATTATGTTTTCTGCTTAGATAAGCCCAAGGCTGAGAGAGAACATTTGGAAAAACATAAACTCAAATTACCTGCTAATCCAATACATCATGTTTAATTTGTTTTCTCCCTCAAATGAATCTTGTCCTTCTAAGATCAACCATAACACTGTCTGCCAAACCCATTGCCCCTATTTTTATCTGTATTAAATGTGGGCGCATGCATATACAATTTAGTAAAGTAGCAAGAATAATTTAAAATCACTTGTCCATCATCTTATGATTATAGATGCTGCCATTTTGGTTTCTTGCCATTCTACAGTTTCCTTTTTCCCTTTTATTTTCACAGTAAGCACAAGTATGTTTTATGTAACCTCAGCAAATTTTGATGGCAGTAAGATGTATCTGAGTTTGTACTATACATCATTGTAAAGCTGGATATCTACATTTTGCAGTGTTTAAATATTATAAAATTACTTTGATAAACATATTTGCATTTTTTCCCTCTGTATATGAAATTGTTTCCTTATACTAGATGAATTAGCCTTCTTGGCCACACTCTCAAGAATCAGTAATAATACTTGTAATAAATAAATCCCTGACACCACTCACCCTGCCCTAAACCAGACTTGCTTATAGAGTGAGTAGCAGGTCAACTTTTAATTAACATGTCTTCATTTGAAGTGTCTGCCAGTCTTAATTTTAATTTTGGCTCATATGTGAAAGCACCATTTTTTCCCTATAGAATTATTTTTTCTATCTCTGGTGTCATAGAATCTTAATGCCTATTGTGTGCTGGTACTTACTGACCTTCATGTAGGAATTGTAGTGTATCTTAGTTGTAATCCTCAGAAACATAATTCTATTGATCAAGATAGGCTAGGGCATAGTAATGTCATGGCAATAAACAACATGAATATCCTAGTGATTTCTGAGACAAAAGCTTTATTTCTTTTTACCCCACATATCCACTGCTAGTGGAGAGAGCAGGGAAAGGGCCATCTTCAGAGCTAGACAGACTTGTATCCAAATTCTAGCTCCTCTTGGAAGCCAAAGCCGGAGAAAGTGTCCCTGTTATACTATAAGAAGAAACCAAAATATACGAAGCCAGAAAACTAACTACTAGTGATGCTCCGATGACACTTAAGTTTTCATATGTAGTTGTTGGAAGTTTAAATTCATACAACCCTATTTTCAAGAATTTGATTATATGTGTAAAGAGCTTCAGGAATAGTCATCTCAATAATCCAGTAATTTTTCTTCTGGGGCTTTAAATAAATGGAGATTTCAACCTGTTTGGTGGATCTGTTTGTTTCAGTGAAATAGTTGGAGCTTTTTCTTCCCCAAATTGGGAAAGTATCTTTTAAATGGTATGATTTAAATTTTGTTATATGAAGTATATGAAGTTTATTCAAGGAGTCCAAAGGACTGTCCAAGTAACAGACGTTGATTGTGGTAGGTTATGTTATTACTCACGAATGTTCCCTCCCCCTCCCTGAGGAAGGATTACACTGTCTGTCTCACAGATGCAGACTTGGCCACATGACACACACTCATCAATGAACTGAACTCAGAAGTGATATGTGTTGCCTCTGGGCAGAAGCTTTAAGGCCTTTCTGCAGTGATGTCTGGCCGTGGTCCAGACTAAGGCTTTTCCATCAAGCTGAGCAAGCAGAGCTTCCTAGTACATTTAGAAAAGGAAAACCAAAACAAAACAAACTCCTAACCAAGGCCTACAAAGCTCTCCATATATGATCTGGCTCCTGTCTACCTCTGAACCTCATCTTCTACTACTCTTCAAACTCTCCTCCAGGTACCAGGCCTCTTTGTTGCTTTCATTCACCAAACAAAGGCCACTCCATGTGTCCTTTATTCGCACTTCCCTCCCCATGGAGCATGTTTTTTGTTTTGTTTTTTTCTCCCCCCTTGTTATGTTTTCTGTCTCTACTCAAATATGGCCTTTAGGAAGGAAGAGGTCTTCCCTGATCATAGATCTAAAACATCAGGTTATTCTTCTGACTTGTCTCCCTACTCTTTTGTTTTCACTTCTAAAACCACTGTTTTTATATTTTTAGAATTCCCTTACTAGTTTACTGCCTGAATTATTCACTGCTATGTTCTTAGTGCTTAGAAAAGTACCTGACACATAACATCTGTTCAATAAATATGTGCAGGTTAAATTAATTAACAAATATTATAACTTAGAGCAGGGCCAAGTTTTACATTCTTGAATAAATGGTTTGTTGTCTTGCTGCAAGGAATTTCCGTAAATATTAACAAGCAGAAAATGAATTAACTCCTTGAATTATATACTTAAAAACCAGGAAGGCAGAACATACAAATACAGCAACAACACTAGTCTATCTATCATGATAGATGTTTTAGCTATTTCATCCTGATATTATAAAAAATGTGAATAAAGTAAATGTCATGGCAGAGCAAAATAAAAAACCTGTGGTAAAGAGCACAGGTTGGATGTAGTTACTTAATAGTTATCACCACACCTGGTTCTTAATATTCCATTAATTTGTAGGTAAAATGAAGATATACAGATTTTTCTGAAGATGAAATTAGAAATCTGTACTCCTTTCTTAGTATAGTGGCATATAGAAAATGCTCAAAAATATTAGCTGTTATATATTATCTTTAATAAATATGTTTTAAATTTTGGGTATATAACACACCATTATCCAGAAGTAGATTAACTAATCATAAATATTTTCCAAATGAAATGTCAACTTAATAATGGAAAAAGTAGACATTACATTAGATATACATTTTAACTAAGAATTTGGCCATTGTAAAACAAAAACCCCTTTCTCATAAGTACATAGAATCCATATAAGAAATTCGTATGGAATATCAGGCTTTAGTGGTATTTTTTTATATACTGTATTCTTTATCACAAGAATATAAATATGTCAATTTAAATTGAAGCATTTGTAGAAAATGCTTAAAAGTACTATTTCACTTTCTCTCCTGCATAAAATCCAGCTCTCTCATAACTATCCGGTATATCTTCAAATCACGATTGTTACCTGAAGTACTCATGATGAGATAAATATAATTTTGTCTTCCTAATTTCAACAAGATACTATTTTGATTTTTTTTCTTGTCTTCTTCAAAACTCATTAGTTCATTGTACATTTTCTTCCCACAAAGTATACAAAATTGGTTACAATAAGAGCATATATAACAATAGGTAAAATACATTTAAACAGCAGGAAGGAGGAAGAAGAAATGACAGAGGGCCCTCTCCCTTTAGTAACGCTTCCCAGGAGAGCCTTGGCCATAACTCAGTCACACGGCAAACCGCACTGCAAGTGTCGCTGGGATACATGACATCTCAGGCTCTATGTGCCCCGCTAAATATTGGGGATTCTGTTACTAAGGAAAAAGTGGGGAATGGATTTGGGGGAACACTAGCAAACTCTGATAAAGGAGCTTTACTCTTCTGAAGAAAATCTTTAAGTCTTCTTTTCCCTTCTTACCAACTACTCAGAATTGTTTACAACTTTGAGGAGAATACTTAGCACGTAGCCTTACCCTGTCCTTTCAATAAAATACTACTATCATAGGTGAGTTAGATAATTCTATCAATCCTTGCTTTAAGTGTGTATTGTAATAAGACTGGTTTGTTATCTCCCCACCCTGTTGCTACAAGGAAAATAGGTTCTTTAAGGATATCCATCTAAAAACAGATGGAACAGATCTAGAGCAGTGTTTTGCTCCCAGACAAACAGGCTGGCAGGAACTGAACAAGAACGTGGGATCCAGCCAGCCAGCTGGTTGGGATAAAAGCCAAAAAGAGATTACACCTAGGGTCAAACTCAAAAACTTAAGTAGAATATAGCAAAGAATGGAGATGGGAGGCAGAGCCATTTCAGGAAGACAGAACATCCCTGACAAAGTCATCGAGGCAAGAGACAAAGGGACAAATGAAAAGAAACAAACAATAAAACAGAACAAATCACTGTTCTTTCAAGCAGTTAACATGGTATCTTTCTGTCTGAAGCACAGTTAGCAAGGAGGAAAGAGGTATTCAGTGAGCTCTGAGATGACTAAGTGGCTGGGGGTCTGTATCCTGGCAGATGGAGAGCCAAATAATGACTGTAGGTGTGGGCTGCCTGTTTCATATGCGTCTTTTCTGTAGACCACTAAAATAGCACAGACCATGATCATTTAAGGGGAGAACCAATGTGGATTTAGCATTTTAGGACACTAAACAGTCGAGGGACATAAGGAGGGCTTAACCCAGGGAAAAGGAGCTTAAACAAAGAAGAGGAATGATGATTTTCAAGGCATAATTAGGTGTCAAAATCAGAAGACCTGGCTGTCTGAGCTGAGAAGCGAGAGAAGGATGGGATGGACCATGGCTCTCCCTCTAGTTTTGGTGTTTTTCAGATGGTGCTGCCACAGCTGGAATACGAAACAGACACTATTAGAGGCAAATCAGTTTAGAGGGAAACCATATGATCTGGGTTTGGAAAAAATTATTTGAAATACCTCTTGGACATCCGGGTGGAGAGAGGCACAGGAGTGTTTGTCTTTATGAGTAAAACCCAGGAGAGAATGTTGGATTCTAGATACACTACACTCTAAGCATAACACTGTGAGAAAAGTCCAAAAAATTCAGTTGACTTAAATGCATGTCACATTATTGTGCAGTTAATAAAAACAACATTTTTTCAGTTTGTCTTTACTTTAAAAAAGACACAAAATCAGTTTTATGCAACCATACACTTTTAACTACATGCTGAAGTGATAAAACTTCAAATGAGACATTAACAACCCTGCCTCTTCCCCATCAGAACTATTCATGAAAGAAAGACACCACAATTTCCAGACAGGATCACTGGACTATGGTGGGCTTTTTATTATGTTTTTAGACATGTAAATGTCCTGAGAATGCTCATGATATTCCAAGGTACATAGAGACAGAGTTTAAAGATTCAAACTGATGAATGAAGGTGGCTGAGGAATATATAGATCATGTGTATAATATCAGGAACTGTAAGTACTATTTAATAAGCTTTTAATCCCAATGTGTAACCCTATATTTGGGAAACTTAGAGCTAGAGTTTCAAAGTCACAGGTTGCCCAACCACATTTGGTTGATTTGAGGAATTGTAAGTAATTTTAGTCTGCAACAGAACCAATCTTCTAAAGCTGCTTTAAAAAATAGAATCCAATCCTCTCTGGGTCAGGAGCTCTTGCAGATTCCTTAGTTGGTTAGCCCCAGCAGGTTTATTTCCCACAGGTTGGGAAGGATGGTCCTACTGTCATTCCATTTTTGCAAGAAAATTAATCCCCCAGCTTGTCCGTAGAAGACTTCTTCCCAGTCAGGGATGGGGTGGGTTCACAAACTGCCCTGGGGAAGGAAGCCAAGTGACATCCACCTTGGCTCACTCCTTATGGAGGAGTCTGCTAGATCTCTACCTGGGATTGGCTCTCTCTACCAGACCTTTGTCCACATCCCTTTAGGCTCTAAAGTAAATTGGACCTCACTTTTGCTTGAGCAGCATTTTAAGTTGTTTTTTTGTTTTTTTTTTTAGTATTCTTTTATAATTCTTTTTAAGTACTGCAGTTCTTTTGAGGTTTTGACTCTTATGTTCTTTATATTTATGATCTCAGTTTAAAACTAAGTAAATAATAAAATCAAGGTGTTGAATTAAAAAAAGGAGGAGATTTTGTTTCCAGGACTGGCTCTGCCTCTGGCTGTGTGACCATGAACAAGTCATTTCACTATTTTTCCCCCTCTGTAAATCAAAGAGGTGGTTTTTAGCATGTCTTTGCAACTGTCAAAGTCTCTGATTCCATGTAATATAATGCAAAAAATAAATATGTAAATCATATTTTTTCTGGGACTGCAGTGGCCCTACATAAAAGTTTATAACGGCCTTTGAAGGTGTTTCCTTCTTTCATAAAACATCCTCTGCTACCTACAATAAAGGGCAGGCACCATTACTTCTTTTCTTTGCTTCAGAATAAATTCTGGGCTTTGTTGCCCCCATATGGGCCCCCTTCAAATTCTTACTGTACTACATGTGTCTCTAAGGTTCTTACTATTTCTATCTCACAAGCCTGTTGCTTTTTTTTGTCAATAGCTATACCCCCCTCTCCCATCGAAGATATAGAAGCCTCCCCTTCTAAACTAGCCCCCTTACCTTCCTAACCTTCAATTCTATAGTAATTAACATTACAAGTAACCATACCTTAGCCAGTCATATTTGAAGGTGAGGAGGCCATGGTCCTTTAGTTGATGCCTCACAGAACTCTGGGCCAGGCATACTTGAAAAACAGTTTGACCTCTGAATAGCTTCTTGCTCATATCCTGCACAGATGATGGCAACGTTTTCTTGTTTAAGTAAGAATTTCCCCTTTTCCCCTACTTTTTAGGAAAATAATTAAATTAAATGTTCATTCAACAGAATGGAAGGAAAGGGTCAAGCCAATTTAATATTAAAAATATGCCCCAAGTGCGTTCTTATTACAAATTATTTGAACACTTCCTTTTCTCTAAAATGGATATAGTTATAAAATTTGCCTATGTAACACTGTAATGATGATTAAATTAGATAAAACAGAGCCTGGCAAATAGAAGCACTGAATAAGCATTATGTATTATTATTAGATCTTCAAATATAATTAAAAACTTACGATGATAAAACATCAGTCTTGAGCTAGCAAAAGAAACCTTTATAATTTCATCTCAAAAAATTGCTAGTGTTCTCACCATTTGAGAAGTTTTATTATTTTCTTGATAATAAATGTATAAACCTCTCTGAATCTACTAAGAGTGTCATAAGATTCTTGGGAATGTGAGGAAGAAGGGGCAGGATTTAAAAGATTAGGAACCTGGAAAAATTGAACAAAGAAAGGGGAAGATAAAAGAAAAGTAACTCTAAACTTAAACAATTAGTAATGCAATGATGGAAGTGTTCAAAACATAGAAAAATAATATTCACATTGGCAGGATTTAAGACTACAACAATATAGAGGATTAAGGAAAGATGAGCCAAAAAGCGCAACCAAATATTGCTGTATGTCCCAGAAGCTCTTTGCACTTCTCAGTTACCACTTTCCCGTTCTTGTTTTGTGCTTGTCTCCCACACTTGTCTGTATCTATAATGAGGGTAGGGACCAAATTTTATTCACTACTACATTTCCAGTGCCTAACACAGTCATAGTAAATGATTGATAAATATTTGCTCACAGAAAACAAAAGTGTATGACAAAAGCTGGTAGAATCCACCTCCCCAACACTACCATGAAAAGAATTTGAAGATGTTACTATTTCAATAGTAAATAAAATTTAGAGATTGTATATGTCATTATATTTTGGAATTGAACAGAGGGGGGAAAAAAAGAAACTTGCAAGCAGATAATTACCGGTACACTCATGTAACAAATATTTACCATATAGGGCTTAGCCAATACTGAAGATAAATGTGTGAAGAATTTAGACCTAACCCATGTTCTCATGGAGTTATGGTCTAACAGGAGAGAGTGTATATATATATGGAAATATCAATTTGATTAACTGAGGTAAGTGCTCTGAAATAGAAGTGTATCATACTTTCAGATGTGCAGTGTGTAACTGGGTCAGGAGCGTAGGTGGGGGGACAATTGGTGACATTTAAGCTGAAGGATGAAATAGGTATTAGTCAGCTTGGGGAGGAGGTAATTCCAGGCAGAAAGAATAGCAGATGCAAAGGCTTCGAGGAAGGAAAGAGCTTAACCTAGTCTTAGGATGGAAGGAGTCTGAAATAGCTAGAATGTAGTGAGCAAAAGGAAAAGAGGTGGTGGATGAGTTGAACAGTCAAGGACAGGCCATATAGGTATCGGTAGGTCGCTGAGAAATCACTGAAGGATTTTAAGCACTAGAATGACACAGCTCTATTTTAAAACATGTACTTTAGAAACTGGATAGAGAACGGTTTGGAGTATATATGAAGAAATGTTTTGTTATTATTGTAGTAATGAAGGCAAAAGAGAATTGTGGCTTGGGTCAGGGTGGAGCCCCTGGAGATGAAGACATGTGAATGATGCAGCATATATTCAGGAAATAAAATCCATCTCTTGGAGTTTGTTTGGATATAGACAGGGAGACACAAAATAGGTAAAATCTAACTTTCTGGACTCTGGTTTGAGTAAACCAGATTAACGTGCCTTTTATGGAGGAGAAGATTGAAGGGAGGGAAGGGATTGGTGTTTAGTTTTGGATACATTCGGTTTAGACGGTGACAGCACATCCAAGCAGTTATGTCAAGTAGACAGTTAAGCTCTTGCCTTTGTACCTCCATCCAGTACTTCAGTTCTTCCCTGTTTAGCTGCCGTGCCGAAGTTCCAGCCAAGTTCACCTCTAAGTTTTAGCAATGAAAAGATGCTGAAGCCCTCAAAGCTGAGAAGAATGTTGTAATGCATTAGAGAGTGACATTAATACAGAGAAAGCTTTGTTTTTCCTTGTTACTTTGGATCACAGTTAAGATATAATTGATGGAGGCAGCAAATAAAAAAGGAACGGAGAAAATGAGAGAATAAAAATGGGACATTGACTGTGAATGCCAATGATCTATGCTCAGACTCTATGTTTGTTTATTTTAGGATGACTCATTACACTTAGTGATTACGAGTGGATCTGGGAAATGCAGATAGTTATGACTAAGAAGGAAAGAGGCTAATAAAGAATAATGCTTTAGATCTTTCTGTTGACTTTACTTCTGGGTACATGTAAAGACACCCAGAAAATTTCCCCCAGCTCCCCTCCAGGTTTTCTTTTTCCCTTCCTTTTCCTCTTTTCATTATCTTCTCTCTTGTAACTTTTACTCATCTTTTTCCTCCTTAGCTCTCCCATTTCCAACTGGAAATTTCAGCTTACAAGGGGACATTATGGGGGCTAGTAACATGGGAAAATATTGCACTTTTTGTCTTTTTTTTTTTTTTTTTTTAGTTTTGGGTGGGTAAGATAGTATCACCTTCATATTTTTGTGTCATCAACTTTGTTTTCATGTCAATAATATCTTTTAAGTCTTTTTTTTTTTAGATTTTATCCGACAGAGAGAGCAAGAGAGTACACGCAGGGGGAGCAGTAGAGGGAGAGGGAGAAGCAGACTCCCTGCTGAGCAGAGAGCCCAACACGGGGCTCAGTGCCAGGACCCTGGGATCATGATCTGAGCCGAAGGCAGATGCTTAACCATTTGAGCCACCCAGGCGCCCCTTATGTTAATAATATTATATGAGAGGTCAAATAGATGGAATACACATGTCAGGAAAAATATGCCTCAACTCTTCCTAAGTGTCTGAATTTTACTCAAACTGAGTATAAAAAAGCAAAAATTTGCCAAAGGCAAGATTGCTGGTAGATTTTTTTTTTTAGAAAAGAAAAATCATTGTAGATTATAAAAGACAATAGAAATCTTATAGTTACCACTGACTCCAATTCAGAAAATAAATAAGTAAATCAAGTTTTCCTAGACAGTATTTAGCAGATCTGTTGTGCTAAACATGTAACTATTGTCTACATAATTTTAAGGGGGTTCTGTAGTATAGCAGATTTAAAGAATATGCCATACCATGCTCTCTCATGGAGCTTCAAAATACACACGATCATCCAAAGGTCCTTGAAAACTCTGCAACAAAGTGACCTGTATAAAGTATCCCAGCATCTCTAAAAGTTTATTCAAGTCCCATTTTGTTTTCATTACAGCTTTAAAGTGTCCTGCAGAACAGTGTTCCATGAGAGACCAGTTTGGGTAAAGCTTACCTAAGTCATTGAAGAAATATTTCCATTTTAAGAAATATACATAGTAAGAGCCTCCATGAGTTCATGAACGAGAAGGTTCTGCTTTGTACCTAAACTATCTGACTGAAACATCAATCTTATTTTCCTCAAATTCTTACTCTCTTAACCTGAAGGACCTGAGCATTTCCTCTCAGAATAACTCTTTAAACAAAGTGCAGCTTTTCCTTTCTCCTCTAAAGATCCTTGATCACTTTTATCATTCCATAGTGTCAAATTTTCATTATTTTTCTTTTATAAGCTATAAAGTCTTTGTCTTAGGGTATAGTCCTGTATTCTAAATTATCACTGCATTTGAATTTTAGCCACTTAAAAAAATCAGAGTCCTGAAAACTGGACAATATCTTTGTAAAGCTTCAAAAACATATGAAAAAAATATGAAAATTCATCTGCCTTTTCCCCACTTCATTTCATTGCACCATGTTCCCCAAGTTGATTTCTCTCAGTTAAGAAAATTCATCAGATAAAAACCTTTTGCTAATTGAGTAACAATATTGTGAAACTTCTCGATGCACATCAGATGGCATATTTGCACATATGTAATGAGTAGACCATTGTTGCCTCAGAATAATTTTGCAGTAATTGATAATGATCCTTTCCCCCTCAGTGTTATGACATCAGTGCTTTGTGGAAAAACTCAGATGGGAAAACATTCACAGACATAATCAAAACTGTATCAGGCTGTATGAAGTAAACATCTGAATCCATTAGCAAGCTACAATCTAGTTCTCCATTTTTATTTTTAATAACTGCATTTACAAATATGAAGGCATAAACTCTTCAGAGTGAATAACTCCTCTCTTTTCCAGCTGCATGCCCCAATGTATGAAATACAATAGACCATTGAAAAATAGTCCCACTTACTAATTCAAATCTAAATAATGTAATTAAATATTAAACCCTAAAATTCTTAAACCTTGCTGAGAGTTGCCTAATTTTAAGAAAAATTGCATTTCTCTGTGTAATACTGGTAAACCTTCAAAAAGAGGGTAGATTATAGAATATTAATAATTATGAAATATTTATAGGGTATCATTACAGGTGAAGCACTGTGCAAAGTAAAGAATATACAAATATTAATAGCAAGACAGTGCTGATGTCTCTGAGCAGCTCAAACTGAGTGGAGGCAGTTTGCACATTAAAAACAAAGCAGAATAAAACAAAACAAAATAAATCTCATGCAGTCATAGGCAGACTCTGATAACAAGTGGAAGGAACAATCAGCAAACCCAGCCTAGAGCTAAAGAAGTAATGACTTCTAGATAAAAGATGTTGACGATGGATTCACAAGGGAAATTATGTGACATTTGAAGGTTGGGGGTATTAAAGAGAAGCCTGGTATTCACAGGGACTGTTTGAACACAGGCATGAAGTTTATTCTTTTTTAAAGATTTTATTTATTTATCGGGGGGGGGTGGGCACAAGCAGGGGGAGGAGTAGGTAGAGGGAGAGGAAGGCTCCCCACTGAGCAAGGAGCTCACTGGGGGACCCGATCCCAGGATCCTGGGATCATGACTTGAGCCAAAGGCAGAGGCTTAACTGACTGAGCCACCCAGGTATCCCATGGCATGACGTTTAAAAGTGAAGACATTTACAATGTGAAATAAAATAATGAAAATAAAGTGATAGGTGTTCATTGAGAGAAATAAGGGCCCAAAGTCAGTTTGGAATTAGCTAATATGTCAGATTGATAAGTTTTGTTTTATTTTGATGTTGTTCTCTACCTTTTTAAAAAGCATAAAATAATATGTATAATCTATACTCACACACTTCTTTTGAATTGTTTCCTTTGCCCATTATTTTCTGTCTTGCTTAGATGTGCTTCAGGCAATAACATATTCTTCATAGGACTGTAAACTTTAACCAAATTACTACAAACAATCTTTTAAATTTCACTCTCCTAAGCAACACATGCAACTGAGATATTTATAAATATAAGGAACCAGATAGATAGATAAACAGCTAGATATAGACTGTGTAGAATAAGACTTTTAATCTGGATTTTACATGAAAGGGTTGCAATTTGGTAAAATGACATAGAAAGCACTTTTAGGGTTGTATAGATTAAGGATGGGGCCTGTGTCGGAAAATAATGAAATAGAATAGCAATGAACCTTCTGGACTAAAACATTGAGGAAAGGCAAACTAAGATGATTCTATTCAGGACATTGACAAATGGCATAATGGACAAAAATATTGTCCAAGTTTTATTTATTAGACCCCAGATATTTACCTAGCTTGCTCTTTCACGCCTGTTCAAATACCACCTCTTAGAGAAGCTGTCCTGGAGTATTCTACTTAAAATAGCTGAATATAGGTTTAGAATGGAATGGAGTTCTTAAAAAGGAGAAAAAAAATAAAAATTTAGAAAAACCAGCAATATATGTATTGGAAATATTCTTTGATACTACTACCAGAAATACTGCTACCAGAACTGAATAAATGCATATATTCTGCTTAGATAATAATCGTTAGGAAGATCAGATACTATCAGGGGCTCTAGAGTTAGATATATTAGTCATCACTTGAGATAGGTATCTATGCCAAAAATTAACTTTTGGCAAGAGACAATATAACTTGAAATAATCAATAGTGTTACAGAGCTCTGTTTGGTTAGATTAATTGATCATTTTTTCTTCCAAACTTGCTTTCCATTTGAATTAGGTGAGTCTGTTGGACTCATATTTATTCTGAATTTAATGCATATTTTAAAAGGTATATTGAGTGATTAATTGATTAATTGGATCATTTACAATTACTTTTGTCATATATAGTGATATAGTAAAGGAATTTAGATGATCCTTCATGACAATGTTTTATATTATTTATATTAGCAAGTTATATCACAGTACCATTCTAGCAAATATGAAAATGACTAAATAATTGTATATTATGGTGGGAGAAATCAAAGTGTGTAGAGATTAATGGTTTAGTGAAGACCACTGATAATGCCATGGATAGAAGTTGGAGAAAAAGGGCGCCTGGGTGGCTCAGTCGGTTAAGCGACTGCCTTCGGCTCAGGTCATGATCCTGGAGTCCCGGGATCGAGTCCCGCATCGGGCTCCCTGCTCGGCGGGGAGTCTGCTTCTCCCTCTCACCCTCCTCCCTCTCGTGCTGTCTCTTATTCTCTCTCAAATAAATAAATAAAAATCTTTAAAAAAAAAAAAAAAGAAGTTGGAAAAAAAGAATGATTATTTGTCTTAGTTCTAGTATTTCTTGCAACAAAGTATACGTAATTTCTGTCAGTGAGATCATTGTTGTTTTCTGCATTAAGCCCTAGAGCAGATTTAAACATGTCTGTAGAGATAATTATAATAAGAGAAAGGAAGCATTTTGATAAAATATTTTATTATTATTAATAATAATAATATAATCATGGTTATAAAAATAGCAACTTTATTACCTACAGAAACTTTATATACAAGTCATAACCACAGTGTTCCCTTTTTGGGTAAGCATCCAGCTATACCACTAAACAGGCAGCTTATCAATTTCCTATTTACACCAAGACAAACAGTCATAACATCCATAGTATTCCATTTTCAGTTTCCTAAAGACAGAAACTTTCTGTGCAAATGGAAATGAACCTACTTAAAATTACACTGTCAAGATTTTTGTGACCAGAAAATTTTAACTTTTTTTTGTATTAGTAAATTCTTAGTACGAAACTCAGTTGAACGTTGAAAGAGAACTTCTTTTTGAACTTTATTGTGAAAAGTATTTCCACAAAGACTATGTCTTTTTATTCAAGTTAACTTTATCATTCAAATGAGTTTGTCTATAAATACAGGATATAATTAAAAGTTATCTTTGGAACCTTAGTAAATCAATTGAAAGTTTTTTTTAGTATGAGAGTTTATTAAAACTCTTTACCTCATGATTTCTATATTGCAATACCAGTCTTTCTTTTAAAAAAGAAAGAAAATATTTAGAAACAACAAAATGTCTGACAACAATTTCTCACTTCTTGACAGTGCTTTTTTTTTTTTTTTCCAAGAGAATGTTGTGGCTATAACATTCACTTTGTACAGTACCATTGGTACCAACAAGAAATATTCACAGGAATAAGTGAAATACAATTTTGCTATCACATGCCATTATTGTTATTTTTCTTGCCTTCCAGTGTCTCATGTTTCCCATAGTTTGAAACACTTAGATAGCAAGCAAGAGCCTGTTAATACTAGAGATTGACTCAATATAAACCATTTTACTGAGGACCTGCCCACAGCAAATAGGTAAAACTCATTACATATTTTACAATAAAATTAAAGAAGTATACAAAAGGACTATCATCCCTTCTGCACGGCAGAGGCATTATGACAAATATTTTAATTTTACATTACTATTCCTGGCAGACATAAGAAAATGTCCACAATTACAACAGCACATAACCATTATTCAAACAGCCCAAACAAAAATAACATTGAAAACTTCTAATTTAAAAGATCTTTTTGTCCATTACTCAAAATACAATCGATTTTGGCTAAGTTGGATTTTTCATTTTTTGATTGAATAAGAAAAGAATGCCCAGGAAATAGTATCTTTCGCCAGAGAAAAATGACATGATTATTCATTGTCCTACCACCTAAAATCACATGGATCTTGTTCATCTTGCTTTTATCGTCAATTCTACTGATCTCCCCTTATTACAAAGGGAACTTCTCAAAGCTAGGACTGCTTTGTGCACCATGTCTGATGTTTTATTGGTGGTATGTTTTCACACTTTAATGAAATGGAAAACACTGAGTTCAAAATATCTAAAAAGTTAGCTGCACCTTGTATCTAGGTAATCCCTATCTCTCTTTCCATGGAAATTTAGAGGAAAAGACAAGAAAGGAAATCTTAAAGTGTGAGTATTTAGACATATTAGAATTTCATAAATATTTTACAAACATCAATATAGGATTTGATCAAATTTTGCCAGTTCATCAAGAAAAAACTGAAAAACTATTTAATTTTGGGACAATACACCTTTGAAATTCCTAGTGTTTTGATTAAAATGATATATCCCATAAGGAAAGAAAAATACAAAGAAGATGATGTGGACTGACAACTTTTCGGATCTCTCTTTGCTTTCACTGTTTCTTGATACCAGAACATATCTTTTTACAATATGTTCAATTTGTATGGCACAATTTGGATAGATATTTCTGGGTTTGCATAGGTATTTCTGGATTTGCTGTCCTGTACTCTGTGGACTAAGCTTTCAAGTAAATTTAAGAGCATTTTACTCAAGATTGAACTGTGTCCTATGAAGCTTTGAGAGCATTGTTTGGATCTCTGGCCTTAATTGATGTCAGTCAAGAGAAACAAATTAGAGAAATGGGGATACTGGTTTGGAATCACTCAAATAATTATTTTTAAATTTGTACAGGGTGATTTTGTGAAAATTCACAGCCTATCCTATTAGAACTTTGTGTCTCATTTCTTGACAGATCCAGGGTTTTTAGTTAATCATGCCAAATACAATAATAAATATGATAATTTGGTATTATGAGACAGAATACAAAATTTGAATAGATATTCCCCCATGGCATTTGAAAGATTTATGTAAATGAAATAAGATAAAATGAAGATATTTTCACAAAATATTTCATTCTGCAGATATAAGTCCCCTTTAAAACATAATTGAATTCAGAGTTTAGACAAGCTAGTTCCTTTCATTTCCATTTTTTTTTTTTTTCCTTTACTTGAGTAAAGTCTCATTAGGCGAAAAAACTTTCAGGTTGAGAAAGGTATCCTGATATTTTTTTCTTCAACATATACTTTAATTCATAGTTTGATGAAAGTCCATTTACAAATCTTTGGGGACATATGGAAATTTTCCTCTGAAATAATTTTTAAAAATTTAAAGACGATGACCTCAAGCCAATCACAGCAGCAAGTCTTAGAATTAACCTACTTAAATAATTTTTTAAGCTTCAATTGGACAGTTACGTAAGAATAATAAAGAAAATACTTTAGGAAAGTAGATCTAAAAGTATCTTACATAAATAAGGTCCCTAAATTTGAAGGAAAGAAATAATACTAATACACATATTACCCTCTTCCCTTTAAGAATTAGAAACTACAAGATGACTAGGATGATAAATATATTTAAACACCTAGATTTGGTGTTACTTAACTTTGTGGGTCATGACCACACCTTAAATGTCAACCAGTAGAGGTCATCTGCAGATTACATACAGAGAATGAGCTGGTCACTTCTATCTTGCACCTTTCCTTAAAATTTCTACTGGTCTTTAAAATTTTCTATTTTTCTCTTAAGGAAAAACTACAGGTACACACTTTCAGAATATTTAGAGGTTACATTAGATATACCATGATTTGAACTCTAGTGCATGCACATGTGTACCAAGGTCTGCATAGATGGGCACATAATTTTGTAGAAAGGATGTAGACCAGTATTAGAGGATACACAGTGAGGAGGAATGAATGAAATATAATGTATGGTATATGAAAGGTAATATAATTTAATACAGAGTTACAACTTAAGGACAAAGGCATAAATTGTCTTTGTGAGGTTAAAATAATGTTTAACTTATGGTTTATTCATAAACTAACTTTGGAAAGCAGCGTAGAGATTAGTTGAACTTTTCCATTAAATCTTTTATCATCCAGCAATTATACCTTTGCAGTTTTTAATCCATTCAAGTATCTTCAGGAGATATGTTACTACACTTGCATGTACCTTAATTCACTTCAACATTTACAAAATAACACTGACAAACAAAACAACAGAAAACACCCATAAATATTAATGAGTATCTTAACAAACATGACACTCAAGTAGTTGTCTTAGGATTGCTTTAAGTGACATTTTAATTCCATGTTCTCTGAAATCTTCAGGTAAAAGAGAATTCTATTGATGGAAGATTCAGACACAGTTACATCAGCTACGACTGTGGTATCTTATACGTTAATATAATTTTGTGTATCCATTTTGCATAATATGCTACTCGGACAAAAATGCCAGGACGATTTGGAATGGCACATCCACGACCAGGAACAATGACACCAAGAACCATTCTCATTTTATGTTGTTCACAAACAAGTGGGCCACCATAATCTCCCTAGGAAGAAGACATGCAACAGTAACAACAACAACAAAAGTATTATTTTAGAAACAAAGTTAATAATTCATTAATATTTCCTATACAGATTTATATCTCAAATATGCACATATACAAGAAAAGACAATAGCTGCAACTGAGATATGAAGACATAAATAGATGTACTAGGCCAGTGGTCATCTTTCTATTGAATTACCCAAGTCAGACTGAGAGAAGTACAAACGTTAAAAGTGTTCTATCATGTGGAGTATTCATTTAAGAATGAAGTGTCTAGGGGCACCTGGGCGGCTCTTGATTTCAGCTCAGGTTGTGATCTCAGGGTCATGGGATCAAGCCCCACGTCAGGCTCCACACTCATCATGGAGTAGGCTTGTCCCTCTCCCTCTGCTCATCCCCCTGCTTGCACACTCTCTCTCTCAAATAAATAAATTAATTAATTATTTAAAATATATTTAAAAAGAATGACTTGTCTTATACAACATATTCACTCATCTTTTAAAATGGTTTTCGTCTTTGTTGAATACAGATTAATTAACACAAAACAACTGATAGCTATTTAGAAGGTAGACTTTATATTTACTTTTATTTTCTTCTGATGTTCAAAATATGTTCAATATAGAAAATTTAGAAAATGTAAAAAATACAAGAACTTTTGTGCTTTACC
Organism: Mirounga angustirostris; assembly: GCF_029215605.1. Lineage (NCBI taxonomy): Eukaryota > Metazoa > Chordata > Mammalia > Carnivora > Phocidae > Mirounga > Mirounga angustirostris. The sequence goes on along the minus strand of NW_026991720.1, from coordinate 80,747,328 downwards.
TATAATCATAGAGTTTTAATGATTAAAATGCTTAAAATTTCCCTTATTTCTAAAGCTTTTTACTTTCCTTCCTTCAATCTTGTCCCCAGAAAGATTTTAGAAAATTAAATACACATCATAATTGATAAAATAATTCTATTTACTGTTTGGAAATTATGTTCTGGGGCATAAAAAAAGAATATTCCTGCATTTACTGTTGTATTTGTAGTTAATATAGTTATATTTATATATTTTTTATATCTCATACCCCCCTTTGTAGAAGGTAGCCTCTAATTTCATGGCATTTTTTATATGGTTACCCTGTTTTATCATCAGACACAGATAGATGATAGATGAATAGATTGATAGATTGATATGTGTGTATATTCTTATAAACATGTATATATTAATGCATATTATTATATATAATTATTACAAATATGCTGCATCATTTTCATGCACTATGTAGCCTTCTAAGATTGCAATGACTGGCTTTTGGCATCCTTGTGTGAAGAAGAGTGTTTGAAACTACCTTAATTTTCTCTTAATAGTGATATGATGAGTTAAAATGAAACTATTAAGGAATTTAGTTCTGTAACAGGTGTAAAGAAGAGCACTATCAGCATTGTGCGATGGGGAATATCAAGATGGGGGTGAAGCAGGAGATAAAACAGTAGGGAAAATAGGTTATTCTAAGAGGCATATAAACTATGCCACATGAGTTAATAAATCTGATTTTTTAAAAATGCACCAGTGATTACTGATACAAACTCCTCATCAAAGCAATTCACTTTGGCAGACTTTCACCAAATGTGATCCTATTGCTATTATACAAACATTTGGGAGGTTTTCTTCAAATGTTTAGATTTCAGTGGCTTCAGGGATTATATTACCTTGTTTTAAATATAAGTGATATTAAAAAAAATTCTGGAGGATAAATGCATTTTTGAGAAATGGTAGAATCAACTTAAAATTGTCCTTCAATATGGATAAAATTAACAAATATATGATAATGTAATAAATAATTCAATGCTAAAGTTAGGAATCTAACAATGTATAAATGGTAAATCAGATCACAGGCAATTCCTGATGAGCGGTGGTTGAAGCATTTTTAGTAATGGCAGTAGGGCTGGATAAGTGCATAGATTCTTAAATGATCTTGAAGATTGGGTTGAGCTCAAAACTTTGTGTTTTAAAGGACTCTTAGTGTAAGTAGGTAGCTAAGTAAGAAATAAATAAATAGTAAATAAATAAATAAATTTCTCTTTCTCCTAGCAGATTTTCAGCTCTAATAATGAACAAAGTAATACTATTTACTAGGAAAACATCAAATTTGAAAGTGGTTATAAACGCATAACCTGTTTCTAACTATATCATTTTAAAGCAGTCGTTTAAACTCTTTTACTTATGAAACATATTTTTTCAGGAATAGTATCTCAGACCAATATATATAGCACATGCATGGAAAAAATATTTATGCCCCATATTTATTTTCCTACATGTCAAAAGATATTTCACTATTTATTGAACTCATTCCATGCCTTACCTCACATAGTATTCCCCAACTCCAAAGCTCCTAGGCTTGGAGACTGTGTCTCTTATATTCAAAATACATCTAAACACTCCAATCAAAAGACATAAGGTGACAGAATGGATAAAAAAGCATGACCCATGTTTATGCTGCTTAGAAGAGAATCATTTCAGACCTAAAGACATATGCAGATTGGACGTAAAGGGATGGAAAAACATTTATCATGCAAATGGAGGTGAAAAGAAAGCCAGGGGTAGCGATACTTATACAAAATAGACTTTAAAACAAAGACTGTAACAAGAGATGAAGAAGGACACTATATAATCATACAGGGAATAATCCAGCAAGAAGATATAATAATTGTAAATATTTATGTACCCAACATGGGAGCACCCTAATACATAAAGCAGCTAATAACAAACACAAAGGAAGTAATTGATAATATGCAATAATAGTAGGAAAACTTTAAGACCCCACTTACATCAATGGATAAATCATCCAAACAGAAAATCAAAAAAGAAACAGTGACTTTGAATGATACAATGGACCAGATGGATTTTACAGATATATTCAGAACATTCCATCCTAAAACAGCAGAATACACATTCTTTTCAATTACACATGTGACATTCTCCAGAATAGATCACATTTAAGGCCACAAGACAAGTCTCAATAAATTCAAAAAGATCAAAGTTGTACCATGCATGTTTTCCAACTGCAACACTATGAAACTGGAAATCAACCACAAGAAAAAATCTGGAAAGACCACAGATATATTTAGGTTAAATAACATGCTACTAAACAATGAATGGGTCAACCAAGAAATCAAAGAGAAAATAAAAAAATACATGGAGACTGAATATGAAAACCCAATGGTCTAAAATCTTTGGGATGCAACAAAAGCTATTCTAAAAGGGAAATCTATAGCCATATAAATACCTCACAAAAAGAAAAATCTCAAATAAACAACCTAATCTTACACCTAAAGGAGCTATAAAAAGAATAAACAAAACCCCAACCCATGGAATAATAAAGATTAGAACAGAAATAAACAAAAGAAACTAAACACACACACACAAAACAATAGAACAGATCAATGAAACTAGAAGCTGGCTCTTCGAAAAGATGAACACAATTAATAAACCTTTAGCCAGACTCATCATAGAGAGAGAGACAGAGAGACAGAGAGACAGAGAGACAGAGAAAGATAGAAAGAGGAATCAAATAAAATCAGAAATGAAGAGGAGAAATAACATCTGACACTACAGAAATACAAACAATTATAAGAGAATATTATGAAAAATTATATGCCAACAAATTAGACAACCTAGAAAAAATGGATAAATTCCTAGGAATATATAACTTCCCAAAATTGAATCAGGAAGAAATAGAAAATTTGAAAACAGACCAATTACCACCAATGAAATTAAATCAGTAGTAAAAAAAAAAAAAAAAAAAAACTCCAACAAATAAAAGTCCAGGAGCAGAAGACTTCACAGGTGAATCCTACCAAAGATTTAAAAAAGAATTAATACTGATTTTCAAACAATTCCAACAAATAGAAGAGGAAGAAAAGCTTTCAAATTCATTCTATGAAGTCAGCATTACCTTGATATCAAAATCAGATAAAGACACTACAGAAAAAGAGAAATATAGGCCAATATCTCTGATGAACATAGATGCAGAAATCCTCAGCAAAATATTAGCAAACCAAATCCAACAATACATTTAAAAATCATTCACCATGACCAACTGAGATTTACTCCTAGGATATAAGGGTGTTTCAATATTTGCAAATCAATCAACATGATACATCATATGAACAAGAGAATGGATAAAAACCATATGATTATTTCAATAGATATAGAGAAAACATTTGACAAAGTACAACATCTATTCATGATAAAAACCCTCAACAAAGTGGGTTTGGAGGGAACCTACCTCAACATCATATAGGCCATCTATGAAGAATCCATAGCTAATGTCATCCTCAATGGGGAAAAACTGAGAGCTTTTCCTATATTGTCAGGAATGAGACAGGGATGTCCACTCTCACCAATGTTATTTAAAATAGTACTGGAAATCCTAGCTACAGCAATCAGACACCAAAAAGAAAACAAAGGCATCCGAGGAAGAAATCAAACTTACACTATTTGCAGATGACATGATACTCTAAATAGAAAACCCTAAAGAGTCCACCAAAAAACTACTAGAACTGAAAAATGAATTCAGTGAGGTCACAGGATACAAAATCAATGTATGGAAATCTATTGCATTTCCATATACAAATTATGAAGTAGTAGAAAGAGAAATTAAGAAAACAATCCCATTTACAATTGCACCAAATATAGTAAAAGGAATAAACTTAACCAATGTAGTGAAAGACCTGTGTTCTGAAAACTATAAAACAATGATGAAAGAAATTGAAGATGACCCAGAGAAATGGAAAGATAGTCCATGTTTACAGACTGAGAGAACAAATATTGTTAAAATGTCCATGCTACACAGAGCAATCTATAGATTTAATGCAATCTCTATCAAAATATCAACAGCATTTTTTCACAGAACTAGAAAAAACAACCCTAAAATTTGTATGGAACCACAAAACACCCTGAATAGCCAAAGCAATTGAAAGAGAAGAACAAAACTGGAGGTATCACAAACCTAGATTTTAAGATATACTAGAAAGCTGTCATAATCAAAACTGTATGGTACTGGCAAAAAATAGACACATAGATCAATGGAACAGAATAGAAAATCCAGAAATAAGCCCACAATTATATAGTCAATTAATCTTCAACAAAGGAGGAAAGGAGATGCAATGGGAAAAGTCTCTTCAACAAATGGTGTTGGGAAAACTGGATAACTACACGCAAAAGAATGAAACTGGACCACTTTCTTACATCATACACAAAAATAAATTCAAAATGGATTAAGGACATAAATGTGAGACTTGAAACCATAAAAATCATAGAAGAGAGCACAGACAGTAATTTCTCTGAAATAAGCCATAGCAATAATTTTTCCAGATATGTCTCTTGAGGTAAGGGAAACAAAAGCAAAAATAAACTACTGGGACTACATCAAACATCAAAATAAAAAGTTTCTGCACAGTGAAGGAAACAGTCAACAGTGAAGGAAACAGTCAACTAAAAGGCTATCTAATGAATGGGGGAAGATATTTGCAAATGACATATCTGATGAAGGGTTAACATCCGAAATATATAAAGCTTATATAAGTCAACACCCAAAAAATGAGTAATTTTCCAATTGAAAAATGGTCAAAAGATATGAACAAATATTTCTCCAAAAATACACAGATGGCCAACAGACACATGAAAAGATTCTCAACATCACTCATCATCAGGGAAATGCAAATCAAAAGCACAATGAGATATCATCTCATACCTGTTAGAATGACTAAAATTAAAAACACTAGAAACAGCAAGTATTGGCCAGGGTGTGGAAAAACAAGGAACCCTCTTGTGCTATTGATGAGAATGCAAACTGGTACAACTCCTGCAGAAGACAGTATGGAGTTTCCTCAAAAAATTAAAAATAGAGCTACTGTATAATCCAGTAATTCCACTACTGGGTATTCAACCAAGAAATATGAAAATACTAATTCGAAAAGATATGTCCCCTATGTTTACTACAGCATTACTTACAATAGCTAAATTATGGAAGCAGCTCAAGTGTCCATCAATAGATGAAAGGATAAAGATCTGATATATAGACACACACACACACACACACACACAGGAATATTACTCAGCCATAAAAAGAATGAAATCTTGCCATTTGCAGCAACACGGATGAATCTAGAGAGTATAATGCTAGTGAAATAAGTCAGTCAGAGAAAGACAAATACCATATGATTTCACTCATATGTGGAATTTGGGAAACAAAACAAAGAAAAAAAAGACAAACCAAAAAATTGGAATCTTAACAATAGAGAACATACTGACGGTTACCAGAGGGAAGGTGGGTGGGAGGATGGGCGAAATAAGTGAAGGGGATTAAGAGTACATGATGAGCATTGAGTAATGTATAGAATTTTTGAATCACTGTATTGTATAGCATAAACTGATATAACACTTTATGTTATCCACACTGGAATTAAAATTTTTAATAAAAATGTTCTCAACTTCAGAAATAATTTTAAAAGCACAAAATATGCACACAAATAAATAGATAAAATTTAAAATATAAAAAAATACATATAAAATAATGGTTTAACAGCTTGTCTATGTAAAATAGGGATTGGAATACTGCCAAGTTGAAAGAACAGTTGCCTAACAAATGAAAATGTTCAAGCTCTTAAAGTCACCAACTTCGACCTTTTGGTTTTTGAAAATAGAATTTGTTTAAACCACACACACACACACAACACACGCACTGGCTTAACCAAAAACACATTTAAAAGTTTAAAACCAGACATAGAGTTCATTTAGGGAGAATTTGGGAAGATCAGATAACTTTAGAAAACAGAAAAATGTAAGCTATTGTATCAAACTGCATACTGGATACTTTTAATTTGAACAGCTTTCCATTAGAGTTCTGGCTGTATTCATTTATTGCTTTTTTGAGACAAATATCATCATAGTTTGCTGACAATGAAACATGGATTTTCTTACTGTTTAGTTAAAATAATTGTACAAGGATAATGAAGGGGGTTATCTTTCCTAATTTCTCTCTCTCAGAACAAGTTGGTAGACAATGATTTTTATTTGAGAAAAATGGACCAAAAAGAAACAAAAAAGAAATATAAGAAACTATGATATCTATTATATACTTATTTTTAAAAAATGTTCTTTTTACCTCACATGGTCCTGATACAATATTTTCAGCTCCAGCACATATTTCAGACTCATTCAGAGTCACCTTCCCTTGATGGTATAGGCTGCATTTCTCATTTCCCATAATATAGAGATGTGCTACTCGTAATAGACCATCAGAGGTGATGGCTAGAATGGGGTAAAAAATGTACAGTTAATGAGCACAGGATAAGCTGAGAAAAATAAGAGACAAATAGAATTGTTTTAAATAAAATAAGTATGATATTGCCTTATCATTTAAAAAATAGCTTACATCCAGTATAACCCCAGCCATAAACACTGCAAGTAGTTTTTTCAGGAATGGTGCATCCATAATTAGGTAAATCAATTGTACTAACAAAATCATCCAGGACAGCAGGCCTGAAAATAGAAAATACAATGGTAAATACCCTTGACTGAATTCAACACAAAATTAACAAATTAAAATTTAGTGTTAATTTTTAATATGAGATTAAGAGAGAATAAACAGTCTTGTTTCTTAAGAAAAGGGGAATGTCTTATTAGACATTCATACATATAATGTATGTAGTAGAGGTAGGAGTAGGTAGAGAGAAAGGAGTCACTTACTTGCTAATATTACCTGCTAAATGGTCACCGCTTTTTTTTTAATTTGTTATTTTACCTATTAAAGTTATCAAATGATCATTCACTAAGTTTTGGTTTTAGAGCAGGCTGATCAGGCTGTTGGTCAAACTTCATTTATTAATTTTTGAAAATTTTGAAGATGACTCTCTTTGTCTCTATGTACACACACACACATATATGACATGTGACATGATTTTTTTTTTGCTGCAGTATTTATTTATTTATTGACATGATTTTTTTTTAAAGATTTTATTTATTTATTTGACAGAGAGAGACACAGTGAGAGAGGGAACACAAGCAGGGGGAGTAGGAGAGGGAGAAGCAGGCTTCCCACGGAGCAGGGAGCCCGACGTGGGGCTCGATCCCAGGACCCTGGGATCATGACCTGAGCTGAAGGCAGACACTTAACTAACTGAGGCACCCAGGCGCCCCAACATGTGACATATGCTTTTATAATAAATTAACCTAAAAGAGAGAGAATAGCCATATAGCTGAAGAAAAAGCTTCACTAATTCCATTGTAGGTTAAAAAGGCAAAACATTCTCAAGCAACTAACCTAGCAAGCTTCAGTAATACCAGATCTGATCCTTCAGGCCCATATACCAGCTGGGAAACATTTAGAACCTGTTTGCGTTTCTCATCACCTCTTCCGTGGACATCATGAATCCCAAGCCAAGCTTCATAATCTTTCAAGTCTTTGTTTCTGAGTAAAAAATTGAAATGTAAAATATAATTTTAAATTGGGTGATATTGTTCAAACATATTATTATTTTAGCTTATAAGGGCAGATAAATAACCTAAATTTAAAATTTGAATCAAAGTATAATAAAGAGAAACACGTTTGTTATCAGAGATTCTGAAAGCTACAAGCACACATAAGCAAAAAGAGCTTTTAAGAGCTATTTAAGAAAAAAAAAACCTTTTGATTATGCTTAAGAGTAAATCACATGTCAAAAATTCTCAGGTAAAGCACATTACATGAATTATAATTTTCTTCAGATTTTCCTTCTTAGTTTTGTATATGTTTGGTTTATCAATGAGGATTGAAAATTTATACTAACAAAATCAATGACCCTGGTGAGAATCAGGAAGTAAGCTTACAAATGCTGCCTCCTTAACTTTCCTTAGGCTAATTCTCATTAAAAATTATTCCCAGGATGATTTTGAGGCTGGATTTACATAAGAAAGGAGGAGTGAGATTTGAGATAAATTTGTTGATAATTCAGAAAAGAATTTCTATCTAGACATTGAGCATGCAAGGAAGAGGTTGAGGAAGAATTATTTACATAATTCTAGCAAAATTTCCCCTCAAATGAGAGTAATGCCAATTGTGGAAAGAAGTGAACAGAAGCAGTATCCAGTATATATATCAATTAAGTCAAATTAAGCTTTGTGAGCTAAATCTGAAGAAAGAAATTAATTTGTTCATCCCTTGTTGGTGAATCTGTTAAATGAATACACATTCTAAGCCTAAAAGCTAAATGGAGGCCCTACATATTTTTAAGTGCTCAAAACAAATATTGGTTTCAGAAACACTTACCGAGAAGGGAAACATTGTCTTGCAGTAAGAATCCAACTTTCCTTTATCAATGATCCTCCACAGATATGTTTATTTCTATGAGAAAGAGGAAAGAGAAACAACATCTGTGTGAAAAGGGTGCCTGCCAATTAATGCAAAACCTATGGCTCCATTTGTTAAAAAATAAATGCATTTGAGGGGAAAATATAGAAATTAACTAGAATAAAATGAGTAATCCTTTGGAAAGATATTTGATGATTGTAGCACTAGCATTTTTTTCATAATGTGATTACAATTTTAGGAAAATAACTTTATTTTTGTATAAGGAGCCCTGTCACTACACACCAACATCCATTGCCAACATACATGTTCACATGTGTGTGTCTTTATCCTTGGGAGAGCAAGTATGTACTACAAAAATAGAATTTTCAAATAAACAAAAAAAACCCACAAAAGAACAACAAAAACAACATAGACCTCTTTAAATTCAGTGTCTGATTGTAAAAATGCAAATTTGAGTTTTTACCTAAACCGTGAAAACTATCTGATGGTAGTAATATATATTTGTACACTGTTCCCTTCTTTCATTACCATTATTTCTTTTTGATACATTAGAACATCGCTGAGTTTGAGTAAATTTGTTCACCTTAAAACAAGCAATAGAACATTTCACTTATAAAATGAAAACAATTTTGTAAGACATCATCTAGGAAATTATAAAATATTTGTAGAGAATAAAAAACACTAGTACATTTATTTGATGATATCCTAAATCTGTAGATGCATTATTCTTTTGGCAGAGAAATGGAAAAAGCACAACTTTTCACAATTTACATTTCCAAAGAATACAGATGTTCAGTGCTTCAGAGGGTAATAGAAGAAGGTTCCCAGACTAAGACCACAATTATTTATGGCCTGTACCACAGAGGAAGATGAGAGTATATATTGAGTTTTAATTTCTGTTCCTCTCAGTATGTGTTTTGGAAGAATAACTCAACAGCTGTTTTTACTAAGGACTTGGATTTAAAAGAAAAATATATTTATCTAAAAGTTTATACTACTCTAATCTGATGAAAAAGAGTTTCACCTGCTTCTCTAAGGATGGAGACTTCCAAAGGAGTATTCTTATACATTATCCCATGGGTAATAATAAATTTAGAAGTATATGCCCCTTTTTTTCCTGGAGTTATGAGATTTGCAAAGAATCACTAATTCATTCGGATATGTGGATTCCTGAAACATTTTCTTTCATAAAGAAAATGAATCACTCTTACCCCAAAATTGGCAGCCTTTATTAAATCTTTTATATTTCATAATTGGCTGTAATATTCTGGTGAGTTTCACAACTCTGTTTCAGTACTACACATCTAGGACAGCTACACTAATTTGTAACATAAATATTTGTAAATTTTGATGGGTTACTCCTTGCAAGAAGGATATATTAAAAGAACTTTGGGCCATCTTCTACTTGGTATCTGAAGTTTTATGTATATTTATATCAAAGGATATAAACTCCATGCTTCCTAAGAAATTGGCTTATTCATAAAAGAACTTTGGTTTCAAGTTGTGTTTATTCTATTTTAATGTCACTGTGATTTAACTGTAGCAAAAGATGTACTTTCTTCCTCTACTCTAGGAAGTTAGAGGTAAAGGAACAAAAAGGGTCTCCAAAAAGAGGAGATATTTGAGTTAGTATTCGAAGAATGAGGATTTTCCAGGCACAGAATATGGAGGAAGAAAGCTACAACATTTAGTGGGAACAAGAGCTTAAACATTTGGAGGGAGAAACATGGGGTGTCTTAAGAACAAGGGAAAATGTGGCTAGAATTCAGGTGCATTTTGGGGTAGGTTGTATGATGAGGTTCCAATAGAGACAGATACAAAGATACTTTAACATTCTGATTACCATATGACATAATATATGTAGTATATAGGGAGTTGTAAGATCAGATTTTAAGTTAACTCCTATTTTCAATATTTAACTCTTCCAACATAATTACTAATCTTAGTTTTTTATGAGTATATTGTGCACAGTGATTTTACTGAGAACATATCTTTGATCCTTAAGAGCATTGAAAAATAGACATGTCAAGAATTTTTTTTATCCATACTGAATAGTATAATAGCAAGGCTACTCAACTTATCAATATAATTTGTTAATCTTTTTTTAAATGATAAAATATTCTAGAACTTATAATTATTGTTATTTTCATTAGAATTACAATGACAAAATTTAGAAATTAAAAGCAGACGTAAAGTTTCTGATATGATTATGCGTAGGCATGTTAAAAAATAAAGTCATAATATCCTAGATTAGGAAAATAATTACATGTGTGTTACAACTACTACAGTGATATCAAGGTATAAGTAGGTTCTCTGTGTAGTTGTGTTTTCTCAATCACTCTGAAGTGTCACTTGTAATCAGAGACAGTGCCAACACCTGTGGGACCTCCATGAACATTTAAAAAGGCATTATCTCTGAAGGCACAAATTGTAAAATACAGGGCTATTTGGCAAGCAGAATATGGTCAGTCTCCTCTTGTGTCCCGCTCAAATGGAGGCCTGTGTGGATGGCACAACCATCCTGTTGGCAATATGACTTTTGCAAATAATTCAAATACATTCTATTTGTGTCTTTAATAATTACCTGTATTTCAAACTAACCATCCATCCTACATTAGTTCGCGTTGGAATTCCATTTACAACTCGTAATTGTTTTGTTTTGGCACAGGATATTACAGGATCTAAAAAGAGGACCAAAGATAAATAACATTTTGACAAAACATTTTGAAATAATCAATGCCTCTCAGTTTTCTTAAAGCAACGATAATTAAAGAATTGTAAATGTAATGTAAAATGTAACTACTGTAATTTTGTCAGAAAAACATTTGGGGGTAAAGAAGGTAAGTATTAAGACTGCAGTGTCAAATCAGGTCTAAAATATTTGCTATACTCGGGCGCCTGGGTGGCTCAGATGGTTAAGCGTCTGCCTTCGGCTCAGGTCATGATCCCAGGGTCCTGGGATCGAGTCCCGCATCGGGCTCCCTGCTCACCGGGGAGCCTGCTTCTCCCTCTGCCTCTCTCTGTGTGTCTCTCATGAATAAATAAATAAAATCTTAAAAAAAAAAAATGTTTGCTATACTCATCTAAGGAGACAAGTAACACAGAAAAATGAATCAACTCAAGGTATTTCAATATAAAATGAAACGATGTTATTTATAGTAGTTATTTCTAAATGTCAGTGGAAATCAATAACCTCAATAAAAAAAACTATGTTTTTTATTATGTCTGAATTTTTATGATAAGAATATAGAGCCATTTTGAAACAGATTACCAACATAGTATTTTTATGATAGAAGTTAATATAGTGATATTTTTCCATGAAGAAAATGATGACATCATTTCTGACATGTAGAGATTCAAATATATTATATATTTTAAAAGATTACTTACGGTCTAAATTGACTATTGTAGGTGTGGTATCACCTTCACCTGTAAAAATAATATATATATTATTTTTACACAATTCATACATACATATTTCTGTTATGTAGAACCAAAGCTATATACTGAAATGCAAATGCCCATGAATTGGATAACTCACTAAAATTCGTGACATTTTATTTAAAGATAAAACGTAATGGGCGCCTGGGTGGCTCAGCTGGTTAAGCAACTGCCTTCGGCTCAGGTCATGATCCTGGAGTCCCAGGATCGAGTCCCGCATCAGGCTCCCTGCTCGGCGAGGAGCCTGCTTCTCCCTCTGACCCTCCCCCCTCTCATGTACTCTCTCTCATTCTCGCTCTCTCAAATGAATAAATAAATCTTTAAAAAAAAAAACAAAACGTAATAGTATGCTTTTAGTAATTACATATCACTCTTACTGGGCAGTAATGAAGATACATGCCTCCTGGTAGTGGATAAAGTGAGGAAAGCCCTATTTTATGACTCTGGAGGCTCCCAGGTGTGTGATTTGATGAGTGTGTTGGCAGTTTGGACTACACTGCTGACCTCAAGAAGCTGTATCATTCTGGCAAGATGCCTAACATGGCAATGAACAATCCATTGAATAGCACTAATGCTTATTATAGTTCGCTTGGGCCATTCGTATAGATAGATTGTTTTTTACTCTAATTTGGGTGCTTTGTATTTTTTCTGAAAATCACTTTTACTTTTTAATATGGTTGAGGATAACTGAAACATCACATGTTTCAGAAAACTCTTCAAGAATTCTAGTAGATAGAAATCAATGTCACTAAGGAAAAAGAGGGATAACAAAATATAATTATGTTTTGTTAGAATATTTCAATATTGTTTTTTTCCACACTCATAAAAAAAAGTATAGAAAAAAGAGAACTGGGAACTGCTAGTTAATTCTAACTAAAACCTCATAACTTACACTTTTCATAACTTCCCTACTGGGGTTTAATGGCTGCAAAGAGAAAAGCTTGGAAGATGCTAGGATTTAAAAATACTTAGGCAATAATGAATGAGGCATAGGACATTTCCTGGAGTTTAATGTCTGACTATTCAGAATTGATGGCATGGAGTTTAGTCAGGCACTGTTTAGACCCAGGTGGTTGTTAATCCCTGGAAATGCGCTGAGCTCAAATAAACCGGCAACAAAACAATAAAGGCATATGGATTCCTTTGTAATACATGCAAATTTGATTGTTTTTTATGGAGGACCTCATGAGAATTAGTATATGCTAAAGGGTTTTTATTTATGTTCATTTTCCAGATCTAGATATTTTAAATGAATAAGGGTAAAGGCAAACATATAAATTTCATTATTTCCCTTTCCCTTTAGCTTAGCCTGGGGGGAGGGTTTTGTTTTAGAGTCAGCTGAGGTCAGTGTTTTAACTCATAGTACAAATTAGGATTGAGGCCAACTGTGGTCATTAAAACATCAAGGATATTGGTTTTTCCACTGAAATCAATTACTTGAAAATTCTAAAATTAAAAACTAGGTATTTATTCCTTCTGGTATTGTGATGAAAAAGACTAGACCTCTCTATCCTTAATTGTATTTCAAGTTTTCAATTTCTAAACATCAAGTTAATAGGTCAACAAAATAGTTCATTATTGTAATTTACTGCAGTATTTAAATTTAAGAAATATAGATACTGTTTATTTGGGACTTTAATAATTTATAGTTATTTTATACTTATTTTTCCTTTAAACCAATATTTCTCAAACTTTAGAATAAGCTGAAATATCACTTAAAATCAGATTTCTAGAGATTCTGAGTTGGTGGCTAGATTATGAGTTTTTAAAAAGCATTCTAGTTTCTTCTGTTGCACACTTTGAGCCCAACTTGGAGAAACTGCACTCTAGGACCTGACCATTTTACCATCAAATGCTATTCTTACTTCTTTTTGTTCCACCACAGTACTAAAATCTGAAATTTATATATGATACAAATCTTCAGTATTGATTCAACTTAAATTTAAAGGGAAACATGTCAATAATAAAAGTTTTACCTATGGAAGAGTAGGTAAATATGTGTGTGGGGGTTGTTTATATGGCCTCAGAACCAAATATGAGTTCTTACTGAAAAAACTTTCTTTAATGTATTCTTAAAGTTTCAGCCAAATTCAAAACCTTATGATGTATGGGGATTAACATAAGAATTAAAAAAAAAAAAACCTTATGGACATCACATATTTCTCCAGGCAGATATCTATGTTCCCATTTTCATTATGTAATTTAATATGAATATATATTTGTTAAATTATTATAGTTACATAAATGTCTCTACACTGAGAACTAACTGAAAGAAAAAAAATATTGTTTACATTGCTGTATACTTAGCATGTTCTAATATAGGGCTTTGCACACCATAGCAACTCAATTTAAAATTATTAATAAATGAATAAACAATACAAACTGAGATAGAAGTTAAGTTGTCCAAGGCACTTACAGTGAGAGAACTGAAATTCTTAACCTGGAAGTTGGAGTTGAAGCTCTTAACCACTACACTCTAAATACTTAATACTGAAGATTTTTCTAAGATCTACAAAGTGTGTATGTGTATAGATTAATATATACTTCTATAATTTTATTTTTACATATCTGATAATTTTTAAATGTGTGCTAATACTCTAAGTATTTTTTTAAAAGAAATAAAAACTTTTGTATGATTTGTAATACAAATGTACAGTGTGAAAATGATTTATACAGTCTCTGCAGTTAAGTAAATAAGAACTCAAATCCTCTAAAGATAAATTTTATTAGCCTTTCACCAGCAGGAAAATGTAAATAAATCCTGGCTATAAATATTAGTTAGAAAAATGACAGTATAAAAATATTTATTGATATTAATGTTCCAAATATATTGAAATAAAAATGAGTTATCTGCAATAGCATTTAATCAAATACTAGCGACACTCTGAAGTCTTCCGATAGCACATTACTAACTTTTAGTTTTAAAGTGTTAGTTGAAAATATGTTTAGAAAACATTTAAATTATTAGAGTCCTTTGTCAGGTTTATAAACCAAATCACAGTTCCCTGAGATTCTACAGAAGCATTTTACTCTTAACTGTGTCTACATGCAGTAGAACTGTCTTAGAAGCCTGACTTCTTTCCTTCTTCCTAGACCATTGGATATTTTATTAGCCTCCATTATTCTTAATCATAGAGACTTCACAAAAAGGTACCATCAGGTAAAGCTAATATTTTTAAAAAATAATCCTTAATCATTAAAAAGATGTATGTCCCAGAGAGGTAGATTTCTTTGCTTTGTAGTGTTAAAACTAGAAAGACATCTTCTAAAGAGGAACATTTTCAGGACCCAGGCAGACCCTAATATGAGAAAAATAGAAAATTAGGAACACCCGAATTAATTTGAAAGGCTATGCTTACAGCTGATGAAATAAAATATAATGATATGATATGCTATTTCTTTGCAAACCTATAAGGTGTTTATTTACCATTATGGATAATTTATTTCCTAAAAATAGGTTGGGAAGTTCCAAGTCTTAATTATAGCCATACTAGATGAAAATCATATTTAAGAAGTTTGCCTTTTTATGCTAAAATTTCATGAAACATGACTAGCGTTTCCATTTAAGGCAAGAAATTATCTTTTTAATTTGCCATAAAAATTATGTGTTTGTATTTCATGTTTTAAAGCAAACATCATTTCTTCAATCTAATCTTTTTAAAATGGGTACTTTTGTTCAAGGTACTTGCTACTAGCTTTTCTCACACAGAAAACATTCTTTTTTGATTTTATTGAGTTTTTACAATTTTAACTCCAGTATAGTTAACATACAGTGTTATATTAGTTTCAGGTGTACAATACAGTGATTCAACAGTTGTATACATTACTCAGTGCTCATCAAGATAAGTGTACTCTTTAATCCCCATCACCTATTTCACTCATCCTCCCCACCCACCAGGAGAAACATTCTTAAAATAGACTCTTACTGAACTTATACAAATATGTCCTTTTTAAACAGGAGATAGCTTAATATAATGTTTAAAGATGTTTGTTATAAACACAGAGCTATAAGATAGGTAGTCTAGTAAAATAGTCTTTTGCTACTGACTCAGCTTTATAATAAGCCTTTTTCACTCAATAGTATATGGAGGATATACTTCCATCTCAATATATATTACTCAGTGGTACTCAGTGGGGATAACTTTGTTCCCCAGGGGACTTTTGGCAATGTCTAGAGATAGTTTTTGGTTCTCATGACTGGAGGAAGGGGTGGTTTTATTGACATATAGCGGGTAGAGGCGAGGAACACCACCAAACATTTTATAGGGCACAGGACAGCTTCCTACACCAAAGATTTATGCAGTACAAAATGTCAGTAGTGCCGAAGTTGAAAAGTCCTGAGACATTTCTCCAAACTGACTTTCAGACAAGCTTTCCAATTCATAACGTAGCACAGTATTGAAAGACTCTGACTACCCGACCTTCACTAATATTGACATTAACAATTACTTTTTATTTGCCAACCTATTGGTGGAAATGATCTTATGTTTATACAATTTGATTTTTTCTTACTATTAAGCTTTAATGTATTTATTTATTTATTATACTTACTCTTGAAGATTCATTTTCTTCATTTTTCTCCTAAATTATCTCATTTTTTCTTACTAATATATAGGAGCTCTTTTATATGTGGTATATCAGACATATATATTTTACATATATCTTTTACTTTACATACTGATACTCTTTTAAAAATCATCTTTAAAAGAAATCATCTTTGACTCAGAGATGTGGATGGAATACTCTAAGCTTTTTAGTCTTTGGCTAATGCACTGAGAAGAAGTGAAAGCAACACTATCTCAGGTCTGTCCATGTGTCTGTTACTGGGCGGGGGCTTTGTTAGAGCTCTGCTATATTCACAGCTTGAACAGTTAGTATTGGGAGGGGGGTCTTTTCTGGTGTAGTCATATTACAATAATGGCCATTTATTGCTTCTGGATTTCAAATGAGGATCTTCTGAGGAGGAAAATCTTCTTTAAAAGGTCAGCAGAATGTCTCCTTGTCTACAGGAGAGATGAAGAAAGGGGTGTGTGTGTGTGTTGCTGTCTGGAATGCATCCCTACTTTAGGATTGACTCCAACCCTCCTACGTTTCCACCTCTGATTGAGGTATCAATTTAAAGGATATTCAGCATATTTAAAATATTTCACCTGAAGAAGATCATTAAAAGTACTTACAACGAGAAATAGGACAATAATCCCATGGAATGAGAGGATTTCCCGTGTAACACCAGGGACCATGGGCATCATCATCAGGATTCCGGCAGTAATTCTTATTCAGCTTACTAGCATCTGGCTCCCAGAAGATATGCCTGCATAAACAACAAACTCTAAACATCACAAGATGCTCATTTCCTCCAACAGAAACAAACTGTCACCAAGAAGAAAAAATCCTAACATGTAATTTTCATTATAGATAGAGTGCAAGCTTCTATTTGGTGTGAATTTTGGTTATTTTCTTTTAGACTTATTTTGTTGCTGTTCTTGCAGTTTGGAAACATGTTCTCTACTCAGGATTATGGAATAGGACTACATAATTAGCATAGATAAAATGATGAAAAATTTTGTGACTTTGCTTCTCTTTAATAATTACAGTGGCAAGGTGACCACCAACACCCCTATGCATAGAAATGGAGAAACACTGCCAGAAAAAGAGCAGATGACAAAGAAGATCAAGGTTATAAAATACATAGAAAAAGCAAGCTATTGCAAAAGTATTTTTCATGTTTCAGAAACATAAAAAGCATCACTAGCAACATCATTATGACAAAGGACAGAAAGATACTCTGAAAAATTAATAATAGTGTGCTAATGAAATAATTAAAATCTAAACTTTCAGTGACTATATACTTACAATATATGAGTTTTTGAAAGATAACTGAGTAACACTTTCTCATTTTACATCTTAACTAAGTTTATTACAAAAGAAAAGCAAAAATATTCTGTCATTTTATTAGACCATGCCCAGTCATAAAGCATCAGTATTTATATTTATTTTGATAAGATTAATAAAGCCAAATTCCAAATGGCCATCCTGACCAAGTCATGAAAACTATACAAGTAATTGAATTTGTTTTGGATTATTAATTACTACCATGTTTGAATGTAACTAATGGGTCATTTAAAACCTGGAAAGAGCTTGGCCAGGTAAGGTTGAACTATCTTTCCAAACTCAGGTTCATTTTCTGGACCAATAATAACAGTAAACACAAATAGTACTTACTATGTGCCAGATTCTATTTTATGTGATTTACATATATAACCTTAGACCAACCTAATGAGACTGGTTCTAAGATTATTCTATTTTATATTTGATGAAATAGAAATCCACAGAAAACAATTTTTCTGAGGTCACATGCCTTATAAGCAGCAGAGCAGAGGTTTGAACAAATGGCTCTTTCCAGAGTCAATGTTCAAAACCACCATTCTGTACTATGTCTTTACCCAACTGCAGCTTATTCTTAAACCAAAATGGTACCATGAAATTTTACCATTCATCAATTTACACAAATTGTTTTCAAATGACTTTTAACTATTTCCTAATGTCCAACCCAAACTCAGTGAATTAAGGGTTATAACCATGAGTTCCCTAAATAAATATGTCATATATTTCCAGTGATATGTTGGTAATGTTTAAAAGGGCACTCTGAGATGTGTAGGAAGTCTTTATTTGTTGTCCTTGCCAATTTCTGAGGTGTAAATTCTTCTGCCATAAAAAATATCAACTTTTCAATGTCCAAATCTTCAGAGATTTCTGAAGGCCGGATTGGTACAATTGTCTCTCACAAGTCCGTAAGAGCTAGATCCACCAAATAGCAGTGTCGAAATTAGCATTTAATCTTAATCATGCTAATTCTCATTTAAAATTCTGTAATGAATCTTAATGCTTAGGAAAAAATCCAAAGTTCTAAACACAGCTTACAAGGCCCTATATGGTCTTGCTACTGGAGAATTCCTTTTCTGTGGAC
This sequence comes from Mirounga angustirostris, assembly GCF_029215605.1. NCBI lineage: Eukaryota > Metazoa > Chordata > Mammalia > Carnivora > Phocidae > Mirounga > Mirounga angustirostris. The sequence goes on along the minus strand of NW_026991720.1, from coordinate 80,728,405 downwards.
ATTAACCAAATTATACTATCAACCTTACCAAAATTATTTCTGATTTTCAAACACTTCAGTCTGTGGGCTTTGGGACAAGCTATTCTTTCTGCCTGATGTACTCTCTTCCTACACGTCCTTTGACCAGCTTCTACTTAACATATATCCTCCAATTAATTTCCCTTTCTCTAGGAAGACTTCCTGACCATCTAAATCTGGAAACTTCTTTGCACTCTCATAGCATAAAATATGCTATTTTTCATGATTTTTATAATATGGTATTGGCATTTGCTGTTGGCTGGCATTCTAGAGTGTGAGATCCATGAGGTTAGAATTCTGCTTATCTTTGAAATCCTAGAGCTGCAGTTTCCAATACAGTAGCTACTAGCCACCACATGTGGCTACTGAAGAATTGGTATGTGGCTAGCCCAAATAGGTGCTCTAATTCAAGCAGATCTTGAAGCTTTAATATGAAAAAATGTAAAAGATCTCATTAACAATTTTTTATATTGAATACATATTGAAATGAAAAGGCTTTAGATACATTGGATTAATAAGAAATATTATTTAAAATAGTCTTGCCTGTTTATCTTCACTTCTTTAAATGTGTCTATTAGGAAACAAAAGTACACGTGCAACTTACATATGTGAAATGCATATTTATGTTGGAGAGCACTGCTTTAGAACTCTCATTATTTGTTTGTGAAGTAAATTAATTGAAACCATATCATCCACTAGTAAGTGCATTTTGGAAGAGAATTAAAGTAGGACTAGAGGCAAAATAACTCAATCTCTCAGAGCCCTTAAGTTCTTTTTTTGTTTAAGATTTTATTTATTTATTTGACAGAGAGAGAGAGAGACACAGCGAGAGAGGGAACACAAGCAGGAGGAGTGCGAGAGGGAGAGGCAGTCTCCCCGCTGAGCAAGGAGCCCGATGCGGGGCTCCATCCCAGGACCCTGGGACCATGCCCCGAGCCGAAGGCAGATGCTTAACGACTAAGCCACCCAGGTGCCCCTAAATTCTTATTCACACATACAGAAATATCTTCCACATAGATTGTGATGGCCAAATAAGATAATAACTCATGGAAAGCAACCACGGCATAAGTACTTGATCAAATGATACTAACACTTTTCCTTCTATTCTACTGCATATGCTATTCCGGGATTTTGGTAAAAATCAGTTTTATGTCACAAGTATGTCTCAGACTTCTTTAGTAATTTAAAACATACTAGCACTATTGCTAGGGTGGAATGACAGACAGTGGCAGACATATTTTTCTGTGAATATGTCCAGTGTCGAAATCTCTAATTCTCTGAAATATATAGGTTTTTTTCAATTACATATTATACCATCCTTTAGTTGTAGAAAAATTTAATGTGTCAAAATAAAGCTATACCAGGAAACCTGTTTCTATAAGTTTTTAATAGTTAAGTGGATATTTAAGGTATGTATGTACATGAAAATGGTAACTTACTGATTTTTCATGAACTGATGCTAACAATTAATAATTATTATGAGAACACAATCATATAATGCACTATTTGAAACACTAGATTTGCCACTTAATTATGCACTGTCTTATCAAGTTATACAGTTGTTTTCTCAATATGACCATATCATCCTTGAAGGTGAAGCCAAAATGTATGCCCATTTTTTTATTAATGTCTCCCATGGGCACCTATCACAGAACAGAACACATAGTAAATATTCAATAAAAATGTGCTAGATTGAATTGCTTATTTAAGTTTGGGGGCTCCTGGGTGGCTCAGTCTGTTAAGCAGCTGACTCTTGATTTCGGCTCAGGTCCTGATCTCCAGGTCAGGCTCCCAGTGGGGAGTCTGCTTTAGGATTTTCTCTCTCCCTCTGACCCTCCCCCCTCCCCGCTTGCTCTCTCTCTCTCTCTCTCCTTCATATATAAATAAATCTTTAAAAAGAAAAAAGGTTGTTACATGAAGAGAATACACTAAATTGAGTTGCACAGAATAATAAATCTAATGTTTTTATCGGCTTACTATAATACATAAGAATAGAAATAGCAGTGTGCATATCTGAATATAATATCTGCTATATTATGAACTGAAAGAAAGATATTTACACACCTGTGCAAGTCTTCCATGTTCTTCTCCCACATTGAACATGTTAGTCCAGATCGGGTTTTGGATAAACTGCCCATATAATTTTTGCCATTCCCACGATAACAATCTAAACATAAAATATATGAAAGAGGACTAATGAATACAGGGAAGTATAGAACAAAAACATTTTTACAAGTATGCAAATTCATGAAAGTCAACGTAAAAGTTGACAACACACTCTGTACAAATCAAAGATACTCAAAAATTTCAAGTTAAAGTATCTTTATTTTCAGCCAAATTTCTTCTTCCTTAAAATAGGATTTATGTGTCTCATTACAAATTGAACAAAAAAAATCAAAGAAAAAAGTTACATGAGTGGCCCTTAGGGATACCAAAGAAATGAGAATTTTTAGAATGACATATATATTTCCCAGTATTTTCTTCAGAAAAAGTAAGCTCCACAGAAAAGTTACAAGAATGATATAATGAATACTCATATACTCATCGCATTTGTTTTGTTCTGATTTTCATCTTTCACGAGATTAACATTCTGAGTCACCCAAGCCAGCTGTTTTGCAAATGCTCTTTAATTCCATTTTGTCTGATTATTTTCTCATGATTAAAAGCAAGCTAAAGACGGGATTACGACATAGATGGTATTTTTTCCTTTTCAGAGCATTTTCTCTTGTAACATATGATGTCAGTTTGTTCCATATTTGGTGGTGAGTTTGATAACTTGGTTAAGTGATATGAAGGAAGATTGTTGGGGCCCCTGAGACTATCTTATTTCCAAATAAATTTTCAGAAAATGGCTTAAGCATACTTTGATTACCTTTGCATGAATTAGTCATTACTAGGCTGGTTTTAAAATAGTTGTTCTTCAATTTCCTACATTTCTTTATTTATTATCATTGTTTTCTTCTCCCCTACTCCTCCCATGTAAGTATTCTGTTACTACCACTGGTACCGCTGCTGCCATGGCTACTCCTACTAGTCATACTATTGCCTGTAGTAGAAGTGGGGCTCTGCACACTCTTCTGTCCTCTTTTTACTCAGCATTATATATAATCTACTCCTGTTGCTCATTTTGATACTCAAAACTGTTCCAAAGTTAGCTGATGGAAGCCACTTTAAACTGGCTTCTGCGCCTTTTACTGTGTCCCATATGGTTTTATTTTTCATTTTTCTTCCCCAGATGAGTAATCTGTGTTTTACTAAACATTGATAGGAGGGTCCATATTCCTAATTTTAAAATATCTTAAAAAAGAAGTCAAGTTCTTCCAAACATGTGAGCTGCAGTTCTACATTTGAAAAGAAACACTATTCCATATTTTAAAATAATAACACATATTTTAAAAGTGATGATCCATTAAACATTCCTGATTTTTATATGACTGAGAACTGTAGACTTGTAAAATGTTATTTACAAATATACATCAAGATTATTTCTGTTTTCAACTTGGTAAGCCGCGCGCCTGGGTGGCTCAGTCGTTAGGCGTCTGCCTTCGGCTCAGGTCATGGTCCCAGGGTCCTGGGATCGAGCCCCGCATCGGGCTCCCTGCTCAGCGGGAAGCCTGCTTCTCCCTCTCCCACTCCCCCCTGCTTGTGTTCCCTCTCTCGCTGTGCCTCTCTCTGTCAAATAAATAAATAAAATCTTTTTTAAAAATGAATAAATATGCTTTGTAATCATAATAAATACGTACAAGTCCTAATAAAAATTTTAAATAAATAATTTAATAATTTGTTCAAGAATCAGTTAACATAGTGAAAAAGTATATTCAACAGTCATGTTTTCAAATCCATGGATCACATTTCGTAATAACACTATGAGGAATTTGGGCTTAAATATAAAAACTCAAATAAGATAGGATTTGATACAGATAACATAGCAGTCATTCCAGTGCACAATAAAATTGCTTTCAGAAAGCAAAAACTTGTAAAATCCAATACTTGTACATAAACAAAATATACCAATGAAAACATTTTGCTCTGATGGTGTGTTTTTTGTTTCTATATTAGGAAAGTTTAAATCTTTAGCTGTTAGGTAGTAAATTCTTTAGATAGATTCTTACTTAAAGAAAGCAATTGTGCGATGCAGTACACTAGTGCTACTTTTTTATACATTTTTGGGTTTTTTGCATATATGTTTTCTGTATTGGAGGAAGACATCCTCCTTACCACCACTACCCTTTTATTTGAATAAAGGCTATGATATATTTTCTTTCCTTCTTAGTAAACTTTTTATTTTAGAATAGATTTAATTTATAGGAAAGTTGTAAGTTGGTACAGAGAGTTCTCATATACCACACAGTTTTCCCTACTTTTAATATCAGATTAGTATGATAGATTTGTCATAACTATTGAGCCATTCTGATGCATTATTAACTGAAGACCATATTTTGGTCTTCATGGTCTCAGAAATATCTTTAGTTGTTAACCTAATATCCTTTTTGTATTCTAGGATTCCACATGATACCACATTATCTTTAGTTGTCATATTTCCTTAGGCTCTTCTAAATGTGACAGTTTTTAGACTTTCTTATTTGATGACATCAGTTTTGAGGAAAATTGGTCAAGTATTTTTTTGAGCATTTTTTTAAAGATTGATTTATTTAAGGAGGGAGGGGCAGAGGGAGGGAGAGAATCTCAAGCAGACTCCCCCAGAGAACACAGAACCTGACACAGGGCTGGATCCCACTATCCCATGACCCTGAGATCATGACCTGAGACAAAATCAAGAGTGGGATGTTTAACCAACTGAGCCACCAGGCACCCCCGGTCAAGTTTTTTTTTTTTTTTTAAATGTCCATCAGTTGGGTTTGTCTGATGTTTTCCTCATGATTAGATATGGGTTATAGGTTTTTGAGAGGAAAACATGAGTTTTTTAGCACTTCTTAACTTACTGGTGAAAGATATTCCAGCCTCACCTTGTTCTTTTCTTGTCCCAGGCCTCCTGGAATCATCAATTTCTCCAAGGGGCCTTTGTTTATTTTAATGATGAAAAGTAAGAAGATAAGAAATAGGTGTCAAGGGTGCTTTTGTTACATGTGAATTTAAGCATAATTTCTATGTGTTTGAAGGGAATTTATATATACATACTATTTTTTTAGAAATCTCAACGTATTTTGTTAATTACTTAAGTTTTTTGGTCCTTTAGTTTTTAGTTTCAGAATTTTTATATATTAAAAATATTTTCTCTTTATCTGTAATATGCATTTCAATACTTAGACCCAAATTTGTCATTAGTCTTTTTATTTAAATATGGGTTTGGGGGGCACCTGGGTGGCTCAGTTGGTTAAGCATCTGACTCTTGATTTTGGCTCAGGTCATGATCTCAGGGTCATGAGATAAAGCCGCATGTTGGGCTCTGCACTGGGCATGGACCCTATTTAAGATTTTCTGTCTCCCTTCCCTCTCCCTCTGCTCCTCCCCCCACCCTGCTCCTGCTCTATCTCTCATGTTTTATTTCTCTCTCTAAAAAAGTAATAATAATTAAATAAAATAAAAATAAATGAATGAATATATATGTGTATATATATATATATATAGTGTATGGGTGTACATGAGCGTTTGCCTCAGTAGGTTTGTAATGTAGTTTATAGTTTTTTTTTTCTTTTGCTTCCTCTAGATTTTGAGTGTTAATTAAAAAGCTTTTCACCATATCTAAGTTAAAAAGGGATTCTTCCAATTTTACTTCTAGTATCTATATGGTTCTCTTTTTTTAAATTCAGATCTCTTATACATTTGAAGTTTATTTTGGGGTATGGTATAAGGCATGGATTTAATTTTATCATTTATAATTTTATCCATTATTATACTTTAAAAGTTCATTTTTCATCCAGTGATACATAGTGCTACATTTTTAATAAAATAAATCTCTGTAAGGAGTCTGTTTCTGCCCTCTGTGTTTTTTCCAATTGTCAATTTATTCATTGCACTAGAACTAAAGTCTTAATTACAAGCTCTTTATAAAATGTTTTAATATCTGATAAGGTTAATTACCTCTAATCACCCTTATTTTTCAAGATTTTACATAATATACTTACGTGTTTATTCTTCCAAGAGAACTACAGAATGAGGTTTTTTGTATCAAAAGAAGACTTATGGATCTATTTCTTAATATCACATTACATTTATAAATTAACTTAAGTAGGAGTGCCTAGATGGCTCAGTCCATTAAGCGTCCAACTCTTGATTTTGGCTCAGGTCATGATCTCAGGATTTGAGATCGAGCTCCATGTCAGGCTCCATGCTAAGCATGGGGCCTGCTTAAGATTCTCTCTCTCCTTATTCCTCTGCCCTTCCCCTGCTAGCGCGCGCTCTCTCTCTCTCTAAAAATAAATAAATAAATAAATAAATAAATAAATAAATAAATAAATAAGGTAGAATTGATGTATTTACGATGTTGAGTTCTAATATCAAAAACAAGGGATGCTTTGTCCCATTAAAGTACACTTTGTGGCTTTCAGTGGTGATTTTAAAATGTTATTATAAAAATTTTGCATATTTCTTTCTAAATTTATTCCTGTTTCCATCACTTTTGTTGCTATTATAGATATTGTTTTCTCCTTAATTAAATCTACAAACTCATATATGAATGTTACTCTAGTGAATTTTTTTATTACTTGAATTCAATTTTCAAAGTATATTACTATTACATAATTTGCATAAAGATCTTTTGCTTTTTTACCCAATCAATATGCTTTCTTATTTATAAAGAATAATATCTCCAATACAGTGTTAAAGAGGAATATGTTAACCTATGTTAACCTATATTTTACAATGTTAAAGAGTAAAGATAGTATATTTTCTTGTTTTCTTTTTTAACTTCCTAAGAACGTCTGTAATGTTTCCCCATCAGGTATAATGGATAAATGCTTTCTTGTATGTGGGCATGTCTATGTGTCTATATGTGTATATGTTAAAATGTGAATATATATTTTAAGGTAGTCCCTCTCTCTATATATAGATAGATATAGATATAGATATAGATATAGATATAGATATAGATATAGATATATGGGTATGTGTGTATAGTGTGTGTATTCCAGAAATTCTTATTTGGGTACTTTTATGAGAAAGGAGTGAATTTTGTAACAGGAATTTCAAAATTTGTTGACATTTATTATATGATTGTTTTTCTAAGAAGAATTATTTTAATGGGTTTCTAAAACTGAATCATTTTTGTTCTCAGACTAAACTCCATTCAATCATTATGTGTTATTTTTTAAGTTGCTTTATCGGATTTTTCACTCCTTTCATTTAAAATTTTTATATTCACAAATGAGATAAGTTTACTGTTTTTTTCCTGTGTTATCTTCATCATGTTTAGGTATTAATATTATAATGTCATCACTACTGGTGGGAGTTTTACTGTATTTGTTGAGCTACATAGCGATATATGTAGCACTGAGATTAAGTGTGTGAGCACATCTAGGCACATTGAGATTAAGTGGTCTGTGAACACATCTAGGCACGGTATATTGTTGATGGAACAGTTTTCATTAATAAATTCCCATATTTCTTCTATAAGAATAGGTCTAATTCTTTGACTAATTGAATTGATCAGGGGCAACTCAATTCAGATAATTTTAATTTTCCTAGTAAATTATCCATTTCATTTTTATTTTCAAAGTTTCTTACATGAGGTTATATAAAACAGTATTTTATGTCTTCTAATTTTCCTGTTTCAATGGTTATTTCCCCCTTGATAGTTACCATTTTATATTTTCATCCTTTCTTTTTTTCTTGGTAGTTTTCCTTTTTATACTGCTTTCGGCTTACTTTTTTTCCCCAACTCTAAGTTTGAAATTTCATTCACTTTCTTCATTATTTATGATATTGATATAACCATTTATTTTTTTAAGATCTTATTTATTTATTTGACAGAGAGATAGAGAGAGAGCACAAGTAGGCAGAGAGGCAGGCAGAGGGAGAGAGAAGCAGACTCTCCACTGAGCAGGGAGCCCGATGTGGGGCTCGATCCCAGAACCCTGGGTTCATGACCTGAGCCGAAGGCAGACGCTTAATGACGGAGCCACCCAGGCGCCCCTTGATATAACCATTTAAAGCTATGACTTGCATCCCGTTTACTGCTTTAAATATATATTATATAAGTTAACAAGTTGTTTTAAAAACATTTTTAAAGAAAGTCTGTAATCTCACTTTTCATTTTTTAGTTTAATATTGTTTAATATTTGTTTAATATTTAATTGGAAGAGCATTCACATATATGCTAATTCAGATGTTGCAAGACTTAGGAAGAATGTTTCTGATTCATCAGTCTATTTGTGTTTATATGTTATATGGAGAAGGATAAGAGCAGCATCCTTCCGTGTGTATGTATGTGCATGCATACATGCATATCACATATTTAGCAATGCATACCATTAGCTTCGCAGTATCACACAATGGCATAACCATTAAAACTTCACAGTTTTAGGTTGGATTAGCTAACAGTGTCTGTTAAGTGGATTTCTTCATTTTTAACTGGCCCCACAGAACCTAGCACATTGTTGCATGTGTTGCATGTATCAGGTATAATATATTGTTGAAAATAATATAACATATTGTTAAAAGTAATGGAAAGGTCATTCTAAGGAAGGTTATATTCAATCCCAACTGTGCTAATTTGAGAATTTAGGCAAGTTATCTAAATTTCATAAAACTAATTTCCTCATCTATTAATTTCTAGATTTTTTAGATAAACAGTATCATCAGCTTAACTTGTACGATCCAAAATTCTCATACTGTGTTACCTGATTCTTTGGTAAGTGATATATATGTACATAAAAGCATCTTAATATACATAAGAAGCTTATTAAACAATTGTTCTCATTTCCCTCTATCTCAAATTATCAGTGCGTGTTTAAATGAACAATACAGGGACAAAGAAGATCCAGCTGGTACTAAACCTCCTTTAAACATCAGTTTCAACTTTATTTCCAACTGACCTTTAAAATCTGCCAAAGAACAGTGAAATTGACTGAAAAGGGACTGAACCCCTCTTCCCTCTACAACTTTTAACAGTTGCTCATGAAAAACGGCACTGCAGAAAAAGTTAAAGGATGGAAGAAGTATGTATAGAACAATAAATCTATGAAATGGAGCTTTAAATTTGGCTTGGGCTTTTTAGGATGATTTAGGACTGACCATGACCATCAAAATTAAATTTATGAGAAAGAATATGATTATTTAAAAATCATAACCTTCAATTCATTATATACTAATAAATGCTCAGATTCCAACATCTTCATTAATCTTTGACAAATGATTTATTTTTTAACCTATTTCAGTCTGACTTTTCTCTGCTGCTCTCCCTGAAACAGTGATCTTCAATGGCATATATGTTTCCCAGTATAATGGTGATTTAACCCAAACCCCACAGCTACACATCATCTCCACTGCTGACCCCCCAGGTCCACATCACTCTCCTCTCTTTCCTGAGTTACTGAAACAGCCGCATAACAAATTCTCCTGTTTGGGAGAAGTTGTCAGAAGTTGTCATAAGTTCTGGCTGTTTTCCATAATGCACCCAGAGTCATCCTGTTAAAACTTAAACCAGACAGATCATCTAATTTATCTTTTCGGAACCTTACAACAGAATCCCTTCTCTTTCAGAATAAAAGTGTAAATCCTTCCAATTCCTATAAGGCATATGCGATTTTAGTCCAACTCTTCTCTAACCACATCCCCTGTGACTCTCCCCCTTGCTCTGTACTGGCCACAGTGGTGTGCTTGCTGTCCCTTTCCTTTACTTTTCAAACACTGTGCCTTCTCATGCCATTTGCACTTGCAGTTTCCTCTACCTCGAATGCTATTTACAAATATATGCACATGGCACACACTGCTTCTTCCAGGTGCTCCTTAAGTGTTCCCTTGGTATGTCAGATCTTCCCATACCATTCAAATATGAAATAACAACACCCTCCGCTCTAACCCTGGGACATTTTCTCTCTGGCACTTACCACAAACTAACTTATTCCCACTTCCATTTTGCTTGTTTTGTTCCTGTTTTCTGTTTGCTGGAGTTTCTGGAGTTCCACGGAGTCGGAGAATTTTGTTTGGTTTACTAGTTATCCCCAGTGTCTAAAACAGTGCCTGGCACTAGTATACGCTCAAATAAATAAGTGAGTGTTGAGCCAATGAATGTATAAAAGAAATGCAACTTCAGACTTGGTGATTTTGTTTGGGAACCAGCAAACCAGTGCAACAAGAAGTAGGTCTCTCTTGAGGCATTTCCCCTGAATTTAATCATGTCCACCCTGCAAAATGTCAGCCATTACCTTGTCCACTTGACACATCACATTTTGGAATTTGGGAGCAGTAGCCAACTCGGATGTTTGGATCAGTGGTAAAACACCAGGGTGATTCAGCTCCATCTGGATTTCGGCAATAATTTTCTCTTAGGTCCCTATTGAGAATAAGCATGTTAATGTAAATTGCCTGAGTTCTTACAAATGGTAAGTTAGCGCGGTTACATTTCTAGAATCCCAGAATGCATGCATGTTTATAAATAGAGTTCTAAGTTTTAGATTTAGGATAGTTATAAAAATTTAGAATTCAGTATACACAACTGACATTGCCCATATTACTGAAATAAAGGCTGTCAGATGTCTGTATTCTTTTCATTCCACAGGCCCAGAGTTCCACAGAAACACTACTGCTTCATGAAAGGGAAAAAATAGTACCACTTCATTTTTCTCACTCATTCTCAACACTTGGACTCTCAACTATTACAATTTAAAAAAAAAACTGGCCTATTATTTATTATGTTTTCATGGCCCATATATAATGTAGAAACAACATGTATCTCTCTGCTGAAGAAAGGCTATTATGAATAACTGTTAACTACTCTCATTTAAAAGGGAAGTTCTACCTATCCAAACATTTGATACAAAAAAAAAAAACACGATAGCTATTTCTTCCTTGATTTCTGTACTTTTTTTACTTAATTTGCTGCATAGATTTCTTTCCCTTACAAAGTACCTCTTTATTGATTTACAAAAGTTATTTGAAATTTTATAAATATTTCTGTAAAATTAAGGCCTTTTTAAAGTTTTTTTTAGTTTTTTATTGTTATGTTAATCACCACACATTACATCATTAGTTTTTGATGTAGTGTTCCATGATTCATTGTTTCTGTGTAACACCCAGTGCTCCATGCAGAACGTGCCCTCTTTAATACCCATCACCAGGCTAACCCATTCCCCCCCCCTCCCCCCTAGAACCCTCAGTTTGTTTCTCAGAGTCCATAGTCTCTCATGGTTTGTCTCCCCCTCCGATTTCCCCCGCTTCATTCTCCCCCTCCTGCTATCTTCTTCTTCTTCTTCTTCTTTTTTTTTTTTTTAACATATAATGTATTATTTGTTTCAGAGGTACAGGTCTGTGATTCACCAGTCTTACACAATTCACAGCGCTCACCATAGCACATACCCTCCTCAATGTCTATCACCCAGCCACCCCATCCCTCCGCACTTATATTTTAAAAATTTATGTTGGTATAAAATATGTGCATTGAGTTTTACATCAAGTTTACACAACTTTGCTATTTTAGATGAATAATTGCTTAGTTAAATTCTTCTAAATATGTGTACATACACAATTTCTTACATGAGTATTATTACCAGTCATTAGAAATTAACAAAACATGTGAATGGCACTGACACTGTCTCCTCTCTTTGTCTCAACTAATCTTTCCTCATTTTCTTTGCTTTCTCTACTTCGGTATTTATTTCTGAGGTGTGAAACACATGGGTCAGGAACAGAGACAACTGCTATGAAGAAAATGAGGGAAGCAAACCCACAATGACAAGTAAAATTTTATTATAAAATAATGAAAAAAAATAATAACATGAATATTTACTAAGCAAATACATTGAATTAACTAAAACAAACAAAACAAAAAAACACCTATAAAATATCTCCTGTCTCCAGTGGATGGACCGACTAGTGCTCATAATTCTCCATCTTGAAATGTTAAGCTCTCTTATTAAAAGCCAATTACATAAAGCCAATATATGTTATTTATAGGCGCTATTTCAGCAAAGCCACTACGAATGGCACGTGTGTTATAAATTTCAAAAGCAATCATTTTATGTTCCTCATAACAAGGAGGACAATTTAAAAACACATGGCATTGTGGCTGTTCTGTGTAGCAGAAGTCAAGTGGTGAAAAAAAACAGCCTTGGAGAAGGTACATAACAGCAATATAATTGATATTCAAGGGCAGTTTCTTTGGCTTGATTGGTCTAAACAATTGTTTTACTTTCCCACTCTTGAAAGGAAATCTAGAAACAGCAGAAAACATATTTAAAATTTTAAAAATAATATTGCTTCAAGGTCAAAAACGCATCAGTTTACATTGTTGATTGAAATCAAGGTATGCCTCTTCTTGTGAAAGAAAAAAAAATATGTAATCTCCCTTAAAATTAATGTGAAGTTTTAAGAAGGCACCAATTTGAAACTTGCCTGGTTATCATTACCGCTAATGATTTATTAAATGCACCTGCAAAATCAAAGCTGTGATCAGAAACCTAGGGATATGTTTCCCAAAATATGGTACATCAACCATCTGATTCAAAAATACCTAGAGTATTCATTAAAATCCATATTTGAGGTCCAGATCTCAGACCTAAGGAAGCAAAATATCTGGGTGGATGAATCTGTCTTTTAACTCCTGATTGTCCCTAGGCACACTAAAGTTTAAGAATTTCTAACACAGAAATTAGTAGAGTAACCATTTCACCTCATTTCCTGCAGAGTCTACTGAAATTTATATGTGCCTAATATACTCACTTGCACTTGAAATTTTCAGGAGTTATGTCATGCTGGTGAGGATACTGGGAATCCCAACGCTGACATGGAATTCCATTCCAAATAGTATTGATGGTGCCCCGGTAACCTTCTCCTTGACTTTGAATGCATTCAGTCGTTTCCATAGGGACATCTGTGTCATTCATAGTACTGTGAGCTATTGGTAAAAAGAAATATTAAATTTAAGTAAAATCTTTTAATCTGTCATCTACCTCTTAGTTTTAATTTGCATATGTATTACTAGGGTTTTCTGTCACATAGGTTTTTATAAAAATTGAGTAGAATAAAAATTCAAGTTATCATTATTGCTATCTCACTCAATCTAAAAGAATGAGTTACCATGGTGGACTCAACTGTAGGATTTCTCTGATCATGAAACAGAATATTCTAGCTTGGTTTTATCTAGACTAGTTTGAGAGAGCATCATATAATAGCACTTAAATTTCTTGGATCTGTCTATTCATTCATTAATATTAGTTGTAAAATCTTTCTATTTATTAATTTTAAATATGTTTTTAATCAGTTTTCTTACTTTAGAAATTGAAAAACATCTATAAGTAATATAGTGACCACATAGGGAGAATAAAAAGCACTATGTTGGGGCACCTGGGTTGCTCAGTCACTTAAACATCTTCCTTTGGCTCAGGTCACCATCCCAGAGTCCTGGGATGGAGCCCCATGTCATGTCCCCTGCTCAGCGAGAAATCTCCTTCTCCCTCTGCCTCTCCCCCTGTTCGTGTTCCCTCTCTCTCTCTCAAATAAATAGATAAAATCTTTTTAAAAAATAAATAAATAAAAAATAATGCTATAAGTTTGGCCATAAAAAAATAAGAAAAGGAAAAGTTGGTCTAGAGAACAGTTATTTTTTAAAATAAATTAATCATTATTATTATCTCCATTCAAGTTTTCTTTTCATTCAAACACTAAAATAGTATATTTTGAATAATTCTTTAAAGGCATTTTACTTCCATATGTCACTATAACTAATATATGCTGAATAGACAGTATTTCTTTTTCCTTTTTAAGATTTATTATTTATTTGAGAGAGAGAGAGTGTGCAGGGGGAGGGGCAGAGGGAAGAGCAGGCTCCCCCTGAGCAAGGAGCCTGATGTGAGACTCGATTCCAGGACCCTGGGATCATGACCTGAGCTGAAGGCAGATGCTTAACTGACTGAGCCACTGAGGCATCCCTAGACAGTATTTCTGAAATGACTATACAATTAATCCTAATTAGTTTGTTTAAATACATATAAAAGTTGGTAATCATATTAACCATGGTTTTCCTCCAGTCTGATAAATATATTCTAAGCTGGTATGTTATTTTTTTTAATCAATTTGTTAGTATTAAAAGAAATCAGTTGTTTTTAGGCAGATTTATTTCCTGTTTTTTTCCTAGTCCAAATACAATTCTTACCACATTTCATGCAGATCATAAAAATCTCCATAACAAAGTAAAAAAGTACAAACTTAAAATTTTACTACAACTTTGACTTTTGTCTTTAATGTTTATTTAAATGAAATGTAACTGAAAACTTTCTACAGCAACTAAAATTCATAACACCTTCTCAAAACATACATGAAAATATTTATGGTTCAATAGAGTAAAGTCAATGTAAACTCCCCAGTTACCTTTACAATCTAAATGGTCATTAAAGATGTCCCTGGATAAAACTCAAGCTGACACACTCTAAGACAGTTTAGGATTTGAATAAATGCCTTTGATTCATCCATTCTGGAATTATATGTATCATTTCTCAAAAGAAGTCAGAACTAGACATGCCTTCAGAGGCTGGGGATGTCTATAAAAGTGTTCCATATTTAATAGTGTAAGTTCTTTTTAAATGACTCCTCAATTTTATTTAAATTTATTTCTGAGCACCTGGCTGGCTCAGTCGGTTAAGCATCCAGCTCTTGATTTTGGTTCAGGTCATGATCTTAGGGTCGTGGGATTGAGCCCCAAGTGGGACTCCATGTACAGTGGGGAGTGTGCTTGAGATTCTCTCTCTCCCTCTTCCCCTCCCTCCGCTCACACGCGCTCTGGATCTCTCTAAAATAGATAGATAAATCTTTAAAATGAATGAATGAATGAATAACAAATAATAAATACATAAATAAATTTCTTACAAATAATTACCCTTTATGGGGCGTAATGTTTTATTTCATTGAGTTCCATGCAAACTAAGGGGAACCTAAGTTTGGAGTTATTCTATGAAACTCAGTGAAAAAGAAGGAAGATTAATTAATGACCATGTCAACCCCTGGAATATGTTGTATAAACAGATTTCCATAAATTGCCCTTACAGTAAATTTTCTTCAGTTCCATTTAAAATATGTTTTTATTTCTTATGTATCTACTGCAGGGAATGAAAATTTGGCTCAGAAATACTTTAAATTAAAAGGAACTTCAAATGGAGATAAGCAAAATGTCCAGAGGTTGATCCACAAAGTGGTCATTGAGAGTTGATTTCTGAGAGTTAATATATACTGATATTGGTAACATATATCAATTCAGGAAGAACAAAATTTATTGGCCTGAAGAAATGACTTGTATAGAAAAAGTTAGTGCTAGTTAATCAAGTCCTTTATGATTTTAATATTAAAGTTCTTAGATGAGGGGCACCTGGGTGGCTCAACTGGTTAAGCGTCTACCTTCGGTCATGATCCCAGGGTCCTGGGATCGATTCCCTCTCCCTTTACCCCTCCCCCTGCTCGTGCTCTCTCTCAAATAAATGGATAAATAAAATCTTTAGAAAAAATAAAATAAAGTTCTTAAATGAAATAGAAAGTAAGATGGATTTTATAGGTCCTCAGGAACAATATTTTATCAAAACAAATGCCACCAAGCTACTGTATTTCTGATGATTTGAGTTAACTGTTAAATGACTTGAGGATACTGGGTGTATGTGGAGGGGGGGCATCTTTAAAGGGTGATAACTTTAAAACAGTTAAAATGTCAAGCTTGTACTGACATATTTCATATCTAATTACAAAACTAATATGTAAAAAAGACAAAAACAAGTGTCTCCAGGAACCTCTTAATTCATTACCTTAACATTTTAAGAAGAAAAGTTTTTTTGTTTTTTGTTTTTAGAGAAGCAGGCTCCCTGCTCTCAGCAGGATGTGGGACTCCATCCCAGGACCCTGGGATCATGACCCAAGCCAAAGGCAGACACTTAACCGACGCAGCCACCCAGGCGTCCCAGAAGAAAAGTTTTTATTTCCCCCGCTTCTTGGACACAAGTTCCTGGGAAGCAAACTGAGTTAGGATTTAGAACCCAGACAAGGGGAGGAAGGTCAGATTTAGGGGAGCCAGAGCAAAAGTACTTCAATTAATCTTCTTAGGGACTTCATTGTCTGTCGTGGGTACTTCTACTGTCTTACTTTCCTATGTATTTGTGTGTGTTTGGTTTTATTTGTTTATTACCGACCTATTTTTCTCAACTATTACTGTGACATTGTGAACATGTAATCTAAAAACCCAGTCTTGGTGAGTTTCAAGATCAATAAGGGCTGGATACGGGTCCATCATATCCTACTGAGAACATAGCTAGAGGCTGAGCCCATGAGAGATTAACATCCTCTGCTCCTTGGACGCTACAATGTCAATATAAGATTAAAAATCAGATATCATTTCTAGAATGTGTTATTAGACAAGAGTAATTGGATTTTCAAAGTAATTTTTTTCATAAATACCTTTATTAAAGCGACATTTTGTAGAAATAACCCATGACAATTAAAATTTGAAACACAGAGCCTTAAACTCAAAACAATTTAATTTTACTTTTTTTAATCAAAGGAGAGATCATTAAACAAATATTATCATAATTAATGAAGAAATCAATACCTACAAAATTCAGTGAGTAACCACATGTTCATCAGAAAATTTTAAGAGGAATCATAAAATTTTAGGGCTAGTAGAAAATGAACGTTTTCCTAATTTGAGGGAAAAGTTTTCAAATTTTAGGAGTATCTGTGAAAAGAAATACCTATATTATAAAACCCTAAGTAAAAAAAAAAAAGAAAAAACTTGAATAAAAATATTGAGGAAAATATTTCACTGTTGATTCATCCACTAAAATTCCAGTGTCAAGTTCAGAGACCTAATTGTTGGTACTAACTTTGCACCTCAACTGCAGAGGTCCCCAACAAGTTTTAATTAAAGATTTTTTCACTGCAATCATAAAATCCTCATTTGAACGATTTTGCTGAACACTTTTTTTCTTAACTTTCATCAGTATAATTAAAAATCTTTGATATAAATCTAAGGAATCACTAAATATTCACTTAAAGACAGTGTAAGTTAAAATGAGTAAATAAAAAACACAAGTTTGGATTTGTTTTAAATAATTTGGATTATTTAACAGATTCTAATCTTTTGGTGGAAACTCAAACCTTTTGAAATTACAAAAATTACACAATACAAAGAACTAGTGCACATTAATAAAAATAGAGCATAGTACAGAATAAATATAACTTTTCATTAGATGTTGCTATAGACCAAATGCTTGTGTCTCCCCCAAATTCATATGTTGAAATCCTCTTATTAGACAAGAGTAATTGGATTACAGTGATGGTATTAGGATGTAGGGCTTTTGGTGGGTGATTAGATTATAAAGGCAAATCGTTCATGAATGGGATCAGTGCCTGTATAAAAAAGACACCACAGAGCTCCTTCACCCCTTCCATCATGTGAGGAATCTTCTGGCACCTTCATCTTTGACTTCCCAGCCCCCAGAACTGTCAGAAATAAATGCCTGTTGTTTAGAAGCCACCCAGTCAATGGTGTTCTGTTAGAGCAGCCCAAGACAGGCCTCAACAAAATATATATAAAAAAAAAAATCTAATAATATTCTTTTTTTAACTTTTATTTTAATAAGCATCCATAACTTTGAAATATATAACCTCAAACAACTTGATGGCTTTATTTATTCTTATGTTTTAATTCAGTGGAAATATTCCTTATGATTTTAACTATGAACTAGCAGTATTGAGATAATATTTTTCATTAACTAAAAAGTGCCCTCTGAAGTTAGCGTGTCTGTATTTATCCCATTTGACACTCAGCTCCTACAAGTGACCTCATAAACAAAAGCTACATGATTTCTGGTGGCAATTATAGAGTAAAATGAAACTTCATGCATATTATTTGGACACATATTATCTGAGGAGGACCATGTGAATGATTTTTCATAGACCATTTACCGGTGATGCAAATGTTTCATTTTTGTTGCCTATGTACATAGTTCTTACCAAACAAGATGAATTATTCTTGAATTGCAATAAAATAGACTCCTTTATCTGTCCTACTATATACATAGCAAAACTTGGTGCAAAAATAAATGTTCCATGCCAATCGATTTGGGAAAAGCTATTAAATTTGGGGAAAACTATCCTTTTGGACTTAAAACTTTAACATGGGATCTGAATAAGGGAAGATTCTGAAGTGTCCAGTGGCCAAGCAAAGTGTTAAAGAAGCACAGAAACATCCCTAAATATCAGCTGATGTTGATCAAGTTTAGCCAAAGCAACATGTGTATATCTTCATATACACAAACATTTTTGCAAGTGTGTCTACCAAGCACACTGAAAATATTAGAAACTCACAAATAAAAGAGTTCCTCACAAATAAAACATTTGTTCAAGGCTGTCAGTAGCGGCTACCCTTTAGAGCAAATGCAAATATAGTTCTATGATCCTTAGTGGCCTATGAGTGAATACATGTTTTTCTTTGATGATTGACACGAAATTTTCTATTTGGAAATGCTTTACAAAGAGCATGTGCTACTGACATTTTACACTGTCCTTTTACAACATAATCAAATACGGTGGGTGCCTTTTGGAACATTCATTTCACTTTGCCGGTATGGATGTGTTATGATGTTGGCTATCCTATCTGGTCAGGAACTTCTAAGTTTGAATAGATTTTCTGAGAGAATAAACATTAACTGTTATGTAATCCTTGAGATGAACATCTTGCCACCCAACAGAAAAACCACTAGAACAAGAAGTCTAATAATAAATCTGATCCAATTTCTCTATGAAAGGCTAGCCAAATTTTTGCTGAGACACCACACAGTGCTGATGGAGGTCTGTGAAAGGCAACTGGGGAATCTGAGTGCACATATATGTTACAGAGAGCCATGCCCAGAGCTCCATAACCTTTATATGAATAATAAATAAATCCTTACATTTACAGTTCCCTTCTTCCCCCCCAAAATCTAAACTTCCCAGTGGTGGTAAACTGTTGCTGTTCTTTTGCCTATAGCTAGGAGCAAGTTGTTCCATAGGCCATTGGACAAATACCTGATTATTCCTTGGACTACTTCAGCCCAACCCAATCTATTCCCACTTCAGCTACTGAAGAACAACTGAAATATAGGGTTTACTTTATCATGGTCCCTGGAGATTGAGAAGAGTGTGTAAAGCTATTCTTCCATCAACGGACTTGTACTCTTTGGGCCACAAATGGCAAGATCAGGCTCAATGAAAATTTAAAGAGCTTCTTGTTTTAAAATTGACATGGGAAAGTGGTATAAAGACCTCCAAAGTATAAACCTCAAATTGCTTGCACGTTTGCTTTCCATGTGAACCTAGAATTCCTATCTGAAACTTTTCCTTGGACTTTATCCAAGCCTTTTCTGGTATAAAATGCTCAAGAGACAAGACTTTCATGAAAGGTCTTCAGTTCTATACTCTTATTCCTTAGAAGATGACTTGAAAAAGACCTCCAAGTATAAGATCTTTCCCTTGAGAAAGGGTATTGTTGGTATTGTTTTTTCCTGACTCAGAATACAATGAGATTTTATGTCTATTAATCTCTGTTCTAGCCTTGGATGAAAGAATGCAGAGAAATAAAGGCTTTCTTTAAGAAAGAAAATAATTATTTTCCCAACATATAAACACACAAGGTTACATATTCTCTTAAAATGACACCAGTGTACATTGGTTATTGGAAGGAAGAATTCTTTTATTTTTTACCAATGGCAACATGCCTGCATTAGTCTGCTTGGACCACCATAACAAAATACCATAGACTTGATGGCTTAAACAACAAAAATGTATTTTGCACAATTCTGGAGGCTGGGAAGGCCAAGATCAAGGTGCCAGCCAATTTG
Source organism: Mirounga angustirostris (assembly GCF_029215605.1). Classification (NCBI taxonomy): domain Eukaryota; kingdom Metazoa; phylum Chordata; class Mammalia; order Carnivora; family Phocidae; genus Mirounga; species Mirounga angustirostris. The sequence goes on along the minus strand of NW_026991720.1, from coordinate 80,708,417 downwards.
GTTTCTAGTGAGAGCCGTCTTCCTGGCTAGCAGATGGTCACCTTCTTGCCATGTCCTCATATGGAAGAGAGAGAGAGAGAGATCTCTCTCTTACTCTACTTATAAAGCCACTCATCCCAGCAAATTAGCATCGCATATTTATGACCTCATTTAACCTTAATTACCTCCTAAAAGCCCTGTCTCCAAATATAGTCACATTGGGGATTTAAGGCTTAAATTATGAATTTGGGGGGGTTGCATGGTTCAGTCTATAACAATAGTTTGAGTAGAAAGCTATCAAAGATCTGTCTAGGTCACATTTCTGAAATGGAGAGTTGTTTTACAGGTATAAAGTTTCAGTTGTTAGATGAGTAAATTCTAGAGAACTAGAGATCTATACAGCGTAGTACCTATAGTTAAACAATACTACATCATATACTAAAAAAATGTCAAGAGTAGATCTCAAGTTAAGTGTTCTTACACATACATAAAAAAAGTGGAGGACAGGCAGGAGGAAACTTTTGGAAGTGATAGATATGTTTATTACCTTGATTGTGGAGACGGTGTCATGGGTATATGAGTATGTTCAAACCCATCAAATATTAAACCCATTAAATATGTGCAGGTTATATCAACTACACCACAGTTAACTGTTAAAAAATTAATAAAATCGTTCTGGACACTTATGTATCTAGAACTTAAAAAGAAAAAAGAAGAAAGAGGAGGAGAAAACCCAATGAAATTTGTCTATTTTTTGGTAAAGAAAAAGCAACAAATGAACAAAAGTATCTCAGGGAAGCATGAAACCTCAGGATGAGTTGAAATGATAGGCAGAAATCTTACAGTTTGGTAGTGTCTGAGAAAAGCTCAGTTGTCATATGAAAATCTAGAACCATAGAAAAAATTCCAAGAGACACACACACACACACACAAATGAGAAACTACCACTGTGCAGGAATAACATTCATTCATCCAACAAATATTTGTTGAATCCCTGTCATGTCCAAGGCAATGTGCTGACACAAAAAGAAACATGATCTTCGCTCTGTTGGAACTTACAAATTTTGATAGAGCTATTAATCAAATAATTTCAAAAACAAATGTAAAGACCAACTCTGAGAAGTACTTAGAAGGAGAGGTTTATGGTGGTATAAATATATAATAAGGAATTTGACCAAGTCAGGGGAGTCAAATGAAGAAATGATAACTGAGGAGATAGTAACTGAGTTGAAATTTGAATAATGAGTGGCTGTCAACTGGGTGAGGAAGGGAGAAAAAAAATTTCAAGGCAGAGGAGATGGCAGGGGTAAAGGAACTGTAAATGAGAATATGGAAAATACGAAGCACAGGAAGTAAGCTATTCTGGCTGGAATGGACAGCATGGGGGGAAATGTGGTAGTATAGAAGGCTGGAGATATGGGTAGGGAAGTAAAAGCTGGTTTTGTTTTGTCTTTTGTTCTGAGGTCAAAGGAAATCATTGAAGGGTTTTTGCCTGGGGTGTGTGTGTGTATGTGTGTGTGGTGTGGTGTGCTAGGGATGGGAAATGGTATACTCAGATTTTTGTATCATTCTGTTCGCACTGTGAAGAAGGGATTGAAGGGAAAAAAAATAGTAAATATGGATTCAACTCCTTTCAGAAGGCCATTTAAATATTCAAGGCAAAAATAACACTCTCTTGGATAAAGGAGACAGCAAGGGAGTGAAATGGGCAGATTTGAAAGGTACCTACAAGATAAAATTGGCAGGTCTTAGCAATGAACCCAATGTGAGGAGTAAAGGAAAGAGAATGTCTAGGATTATTCTAGGTTTTGGAATGTTAAATGTAATGGTGGTACCAGTCATAAAAAAAGAGTTGAAAAGCAGATTAGACCACCCTACAAGATGAAAGAAGAATATCAGAAATGGGTGACAGATGATAGAAATCTCCAACTGGAGATTTTCAGTAAGAATTTCTATGACACATCAAACAAAAGACAGCTTTTTAATTGCCAGAAAACTATTTTCACTTCAGAAAAATATAATTTCTCCCAACAAATATTATTATTTCTCTCTGAAAAGCAGTGAACTAATCTATGGAACAAACTGTTATTCAGAATATAAAGTGATTATAGAGGAAAATCGTAAGAAAATCAGTACTTCATTCAGGTACTATACAGGACTTCCAATCTTGTTATATATTTGCAATGTCTTAAAATTCCATATACCTGGAAATCTGTAAAAAGTTATATAGCCAGATAGACTTAGATGTGGATGGTGCAGAGCAAAGATCACTTTGTGGAGCACATGTGAGAGATGGTCGTGGAATTTTTAAGGGAAAAGATCCATAAAGACACCCCCACCCACTAGCTCCTTCAGGCCAGGATGTTATAGTTCAGTTCCATCCAGTTCTGCTCACTCAACTCAGACTTTCTCAGGATAACTTGGTGGAATGACTCTCTCTATGGGACTCAGTGAGCCTACCTCAACATGGAAATGAAGGACTTGACCTGAGACTCTGAATCAGAGTGGTACTGACTCCTGAAATGATCGGTTGCCTTCTACATGCTCTTGTTGCCTGAGGAAGAAGCCCAGTAGAGGAGGAAGAACACAGAATAGGAGCCAGAAATAGGATGACAGTCAGGGATGGGGCACAGAATTCTCTCAGGAGAAATGGGAATGCCTGGACCCTGCGCAGAGGGACTTGTACAGCGATGTGATGTTGCAGAACAGTAGGAACCTGGTCTCTCTGGGTGAGGATAATTAACTTCCAGACAATGGGATCTGCCCTTGGGTATCTGCCTTTTCCCTCTGTGCCTCTAGGGGGTCCCTGCACTGATTGACTGAGATAGAAACCCTATTGACTCAGAAAAGGAAAGCTTCTTAATGAAGCATCTGGACTTGAAATTTGCCCCTTCTTCAGATGACCAGCTTACTTCATTCCACATCAGGGGTGGTTCCAGAGCTTAAGTATGCTAAAACCTTATGGCAACTTTAACACATCCAATTCCCTCTTTTCTACCCCTGTGCTTTTGATTCAGTAATTCTTAGAAGAGAACTGGATATATGCACATTATACTGTTCCGGATGCATTCAGGAGGAGGCAACCTGTTCATAAAATTTTGAAACCGTTTTTCAGCTTTCTTGAGGTATAATTGTCAAATAAAATTGTAATACATTTTTTAAAAGGTACATAGCCAGAATCTTTGTGAGTGGTTGCCATTTGGGTAGAAATCACCTTCTGAGAATATGGTGTGGAGGATAACTGAGAAAGCCAGTCCCCGAACACTGTGGCCCACATTCACTTTCAGAGATGTGCTCACTGAATGTAGGATTAAAAGGTTGGAAGCAAAGTGACAGGAACAAATCTGTGGTTCATTCAGCTATTTAATAAATACAAGGAACAGAGCACAGTATTCAAAACCTTGGCTCTGAAAGGTGTGAATATGCCCATGTCAAGGCAATGTCAGCTTTTATTTTACTAGTTAGAGCCAACGATCTGAAATTTCAATTTTATCATAAGCCTTGGAGTGTTTTGTTCACTTCTATATCCCCAGAATCTAGAAAAGTGTTTCAGGTATAAGAACTAGACAGTAAATATGCATTGAATAAATCCTATGGAAAGGGGACTGCCAATCTTTTTTGTGTTTTCTGTATGCCCCCTGGAATTGGTGCTCTGCAAAGGTTTTGGCGTCACTATTTACTTAGGATTTTGCATGAGCTTCAGAAAAGACTGAAAGATGTGCTCTGAGCACAGACATCAAGCACCTACACCTCGACACAAGAAGAACTAAACTTTCTTACCTTTCTCCTCAAAGTTAAATCACTCTCAAATATGCATCATCTATCCAATAACTTAAAAAATATTTAAGACTTTCCTCTTTCCCTATCTCATTTCCCGCTACATCCAATTTGTCATTATATATTGGACACCCAACCTCTTCAACATTGTTCACATCCTTCCTCGCCTTGTTATTCTCCCTGCTTGCTGCATTAATTCACGTGACTGAATTAATGCAGCCTGTTCAAATTAGCTCTTCTCAGACCCACCTGCCTCCTTTCTCAGCCCTCTCCACGCCAATTACTGGGAATGTACAGTAATTCTTCTGGGTCAGTGGTTGTCAGCTGGTGGTGGTGTTTTTGGTTTTGCTTTTATTTTTTGTTCCTGTTACTAAAAGAATTTTGAGAAAGTATTTATGTCCTCTCACATGTGTTTAAGTTGACATCTACATTTTTTCCGGCAAGTTTAAATAGCTGCAAAAGATGTGATTTCTAGCATATGTTAACTACTGACATCTTGAAACCAAAATTTTTATATCACACTTTTGAATGGATGAATGGACTCTAAATACTGGAGTGATTTGACACCTACCTGTTCCTGGATAATTGTACATTATCAAGCTCTTTTTCTCCTTGAATCATTTTTTTTCCATTCCACTTTACCTATGGAACGTCATTTGAATTTAATGTATTTTATGTTGGAGAGACTTTTATTCTTCACCCCATACTTTTCTGAAAGATTTTTATATTTCAAAATTATTTAAATTTCTTGTGACCACAGAATTCTAAGAGATAAATAGACATATACACCACACACACACATATACACACACATGCACATATATGTATATATTCTGGATAGAGTTATGTAACTATTAATAGTACATAAGTGATAAGCAGCATGAATATATAGTATTTTTAAATGTCTCTTGGTTTAGTGTCGCCAAAGTTTTTATACCCCAGGACAATGCACCACATTAAAATTCAGGAAGGCTGGGCAGTTTGCCTTTGTTCAGTGAAGTAGGAAAGGGAAATTGTGAATGGGAAGAAAGGATTTTGATCTTGACTAACTCCTTAGGAACACATTCACTTCAAGCAGAAGATTTGGGGCAAGAATTCATATGGAAGTAAAGGAGCTAGAATTTGAACCTCTAAGCTGTCCATGCCCACACACCCCAGGAGAGTCTTTGTGTTCCTGTGGGCTTCGTGGATACCAATTTCGAGACTTCTGTACTATGTTGTACAGCAAAAGTGAAGACATTTTGCAGGTGTAAGTAAAGTCCCTAATAAGTTGACTTTAAGTTAATTAAAGGGAATTTACCATGGGTGGTCCTGACCTAATCAGGTGAGCTCTTTAAAAGAAGATGTAGAAGTCAGAAGCTCAAACTACCAGAAAGCTATGCTGTTGGCCTTGAAGAAGTAAACTTCCCTATTGAGAGAGTCATGTAGTAGGAAGTATCAGGCAGTCTTTAGGAGCTGAGGACCTCAGCACTGCAGCCGCAGAAACTGAATTCTGCCAACAACCAGTGAACTTGGAATGGGATACTGAGTCTTAAATGATACAGTAGGTCTGGCAGGCACCTGGGTCATGGCCTTGTGGGGTCCTAAGCAGAGAAGCCACCTGAGTCATCCTTCTTGCCCACAGAAATTATGACACAATAGGTATTGTTTTAAGCCACTAAGTTTTTGGTAATTCGTTATACGGCGATAGAAAACTGTTACACAGTTAAAACCATCACCAAATGTCTTGGTACTGCATCATAGGCGGTACTGTAAATGTAAGCCAAAATATTTGGAAGCATATTCATAAAACATAATTTCATATGCCTTCCAGAATTGCAGAATGTCAACTTCAGTTCATTTGAATAAAAATGTAGTCTCCATATATGATTTTACAAACTAAAAGCTTTCCTGTAATGAAATATTTCTAAAATATTCCCAATGCTTAAAAGATTATTTTGTTCTTAACTATATAGGTTTGGCTTACAAATTCTAACACCCTGTTCTTAGAATTAACATCCTATAAACATCATCTTCTGTTTAACAAAGCCATCTGAATCACTGCATGTTAGTTGCATAATTAGCCAACTCTTCTTTGGACAGAAAATAAAAAGAAATCTATCTAGTAGTGAGGAAGTATCATATTTATTTTATTTCTTTTCTCTCACAACGTCTTTTAAAATAACCAAACACTGATTGGTAAATGAATAGGAGGGAAACAGTGAATGTGCAGATGAGTATGCATGTGAACATGTGTGTATGTGTTTATACAGATCTTATTCCAGAGACAATTTATAAGAGTACCTAAAACACACACATATACACACACACACAGGATGGAAGGGAAAAATGTTGGTTTATAGTACCTAAGTAGTCTCAAAGGATGGAAAGCTTAACAAGATTTTAAAAGTCAGTGAATGGAACTAACCCAATCTATACAGAGAAACACTGTCACAAGAGTCATCTTTTATTTTAAGGGACCAAACAGATGATTCAATTTCCTTGGAACATTGTGTTCACATCAAGAACCTACCAGATTCTGCAGTTATTTCACATATGCCAGACACATCCTCTTTCTATGGGCTTTATTTGAGTTGTCCAAAACATTTCCTTTTATTAGCAGGTCTAAGTGGAGAGAGATTTACCTTGGCAGTATTACGGTGTGGATAATATTGAATTAAGTTTGTTCAAAGGAATATCTCCATCAGGCTGTACTAGGAAAATATGCAAATACCTATCCCTATCCTCAGAACTGTCCACTTATCATTTAGGCTGCTGGTACCTGATCTTATGTAGATTATTTGTCCCTATATATGCATATCTTTATATTATCAAGCCAATTTATAATTACAATTTATAATCCCTTACTAAATTCATGTGAGTCCACTGGTCTTAAAACATTTTAGGATCCAGCTGAAAAAATAAGACCTGTACTCATAGAAATAAAAGCATGGCCAAATCTAATTATCCAGTGTTATTTCAAAGAGTAAAATTGTGTAAGTTAACCATGGAGGAGAGGACCAAGTATACAGATTTAAAGAGCTACCACAAAGCAAGTGAGGAAAGAAGCTTTTATCAGAAATTCAGGAGTGTTGAGTAAAGGCCGGTACATAGAAAACAACCATAACGCAGCTAAAAGACGGGTTGGTACAGAACACAGGCTGTGGACAAGGCAGCCAGAGAGGTGGGGATCAGCCACTAGAGATTAAGGATGTCTGTGAGATTCTTCCAGTGGACTTACTAGTCTTCATTGCAACTCTGTCATTCATTAAAAGAGGTTCACAGTAGCTTGACAGCTTGTGTTATGTCTGGGGAGGAATGGTATGGAAAGGATACCAGATTGGAAGGTAAAATCTAAGGTGCTAGCTTTTATGGCCTTAATGACATTAGGATACTGCACATAATCCCTGATCCTTTTCTACCTCAGTGGATTTTTTTTTTTTAAATAACATGAGAATGTTTAGGCCTTCGCCATAAGTGTAAATGTTTTGTGTATTTGTGTTCACTTGCATATGTATCTCTTTCAAAACAATGACCCTCTGAAAATTCCAAAGATTTGGGTAGAATTATATAACACATTCTTAAACTATTAAAACCTACACACATTAAAGCATCAAGTAAAATAACTGTTAACCTGTCTCACTAATAATCGCCTGCTTAGATCCAGTCTGTGAGAGGAAAAGGAAGCAATAAATTTGACCTTAACTTACCGCACATTTTAATTGCACAGTACTCCCAGGGGGTGTCAGGGTCAAGAGTATAGCACCATGGCCTGGGCTTGCCATCAGGATTGCGGCAATAATTATCATCAAAGCCCTTGTCGGGATATCTGCAAACCACACGAAGAAAAGTGTCATGTAAATCTGCCTGGAAACACCACCCACTCCTCAGCTCACAAAATAACGTTTGACCTAGCTTGGCTACTACTAGATGGGGGAAGAAGAGGTTTTCTGTTGCGCCTTACAAGAACTAATTATCAACTATTGCATCTGTTAGCTTACATATCTAGTAAGTACAGAATACATCCCCTTTGCTAATAAGTTAGGTCCATTTGGTACCTGTCCCCCAGTTGAGGTCCCAAACTGAGTCCTCTTCTCACAAAGCCCAATTAAGGACAGATTACATAAACATGACCTCAGGTAGAATGCTCATTAAGAAGAGGGGTCCTTTTCTGAGGGCAGGCTTAAAGTTCAAACTGAAAGTTAGGTTTCAATAGTTCTGTTACTAATGATAGCTCAATTTTGAAAATAGAGCCCTTCTAGGTCATGCCCTCTCCTCCACCATGGCAAGAGAGAAACTCCATCACACCACTTTCTCTATACCCGCCTCCCTTTAAATTAGCAGGGTTCTGAATTGGTGGCTTGATTTTAATTGCTACCATATTCCTTCTGCACTCACTTAAAAGACAAGAGATATACTTTTAAAAAAAACCCAAAACACACAGTTTTAATTTAATTTAAGATAATAACAAACAAAAAAAAAGATAAAGAAAGAAAAGCACCTTTCAGAAAGGTGGGGATAGAGCTTCTGCTATAATTGTTTATATTTTTATTCTTTATAATAAAAATAAGGGAATTTTTTTCAACTCAAATGTTTCATATGAAATGAATGAACCAAAGTAGACATATATTTTTAAACCATTTAAGCTCAAAACCTATTCCTGAGGAGAAAAGTAGACTTGGTTGCATGACTTCTCCAGATTGGCAATTCCAAAACACGCTAGGATAAAGCAGCCAAAGAACTGTTTGCTCCACCTTTCATTCCCTTTCTATGGGCATGACCTATGTCATGGTGTCACACGTGTGACCCCACTTTACCTAAGTCACTGAAGATGTGCCTTTAGAAGGACATTGGCTTGTATTTAGCAATAATGCCTCCTCCCATAGCTTGGACTGTGGTCATTACTTAATGAGCCTCTGTCTTTGTCCTGCCATGGAAGAGAAAGAGGAAGCTTCTGTTAGTGCTCCCCTTCTGCACCCCACTGATGCTCCTGTGTTCAGGACCATTATGATTTCAGGGACTCCGTCTACTCAGCAGAGACCACTCAAAGGTGTAGCCAGCATTCTCATATACTTCATCATCAGTCCCTTTGCCCCAAGACTATCCAGAAAACATGATATAAACAGAATTTCTAAGGCAGTTTGTCATGGAGCAAATCCCAGTTTGTAAAAAGAATCATTGGAAGCATGATTTGGTAGTATTTTACCTTTCTGGCAAGAATTTGTGCCGGTGTGGTGTCTGATGATCCCAGCGCTGACAAATCTTGCCTGATTCTGTATGATCCATGGGACCTCGATAACTTTCCCCATTGCAGGTCATGCATTCAACTAATAAAATTAAAGTATGGCATGTTAATTGCTTCTGACAGCAAAATCAAGAACACCACTGTTCCATTGAAAGAATAGTATCTGTTTAGCAAAAAGATTTTTAGAACAATTTATGTACCATTTTAATGTTGAACTGGGGTCTAAGGTCCATAAAGAGTGACAAAAAATATTCCCTACAGTGCTCTTCATATAGTTTACATGGGATTTGTGTAGTTATTCGTACATATTTACCATAGGGCCAGGTTGCTACCTTTCTAATTTTTCAATAGCTGTCCAAAAGGCACCCAGAAACTGGAAATACAGGATTTCAGTGTCTATACTGACTGCAGAATAATTCTCTTCTCTCAACTTAAGCTCCAAACACAAAAACAGGAAATACACAACTTAAAATGAGTATACATGATACCCCTAGGATTAATGCCAAAATCAGGACCAGGTAAACTTGAGAGATCAACTTCAAACGTAAGTGTGGTACTATTCAAAGAACAGGGATATTTTAAAAGAAATCATGGCTCCTTTCTGTTTCTGAGTATCAATGTCGAATGACTGGGCAGACTTACATTCTTATCTAGACTAGGATAGAAGATGACCTGCTATTGAACTCCTTGTATTCAGTGTCTTTAAAATGTATACGCTCATGTAATTATGCAGGATCCTACTGATGATTCTGTGAGGTTAATTAATAGTTCTCCTCTGGCTGGCCTCTTATGTCACACTGAAAACTCTGAATCACATCAGCTAGCTGAAAATGAGACTTCTCAAATGGACAGGTTGATTTGTAGCACAGCAGGAATCCTATGGAATAAATCATTGCTTGGCTTTCTTACGAATCCGGCAAACTTCCCCAAACACATCATTTGTATCTTGTGACTACTGATCATCTAACTTTAGCCAAAGCAGAGTAAAGATATCAATGTTTAGCTTTATCCACTGGTATCTAGCCTAATAGGTATTTGTAATAATTTGGGATATAATATTAGAATAATCACTTCTGGACCTTTGATTTTTATAACCTAATAGGACAGTAACTATTAACTTTCTGAAATATAAGATGATTTGGCTTGATCCATCTACTTCTTTTTATGTTGCTTAATCTATGAACAAGACAAGGGACAATTCAGCTTCCTCTCATTAGATTCCGAGTTTCCCCAGACTGCAGTCAGTAAGCACCTGAACTATAAATGAGAGGTACTCTGTTTGGCCAAGGTCATTTCCACATTAAAATGCTGATGCTCAACCCTGGATTGTGGGCACATCTCAGCTTTCCAGTTCAATGGGGTACAGATTTATTTAGTTCCCTTTTTCAAAAGAATTCAAGGTTTGATATCTTCACAGAAAATGATGAGGCATTTATTATTCTTTGTTCCTTTGTACTGAGTGAAAAAGTAGAATTGAATACTATGATCACACGTAAGAAATAAGTATCCACATGTACAATCTCTAACCTTATATGGTACACAGGAATATATCTATGTCTCCTTAGGAGATGCAAGTTGATAAGAGTATATCCCTTTCAAATGAGAGTGAATATAATGATTTTCTGCAAATCAATATTGTGGGGATTATTATAAAAAATTTTCCTAAGGTTCAGGATTTTTAATCTTCTTAAGGTAAAATAGCTACACAAATTAAACAGATGATTCTATAAGACAGCTGCTTTACAGAATGAGTGTGGTAGATCACTGCTTCTCCAAACCTTAATGTGCATAAAAGTCACTTTGCAATCTTGTTAAAGAGCAAGTTCTGATTCAGAGGATCAGGACGGGGGCATCAATCGTTAGTTCCCAGGGGATACTGATGCTTCTGGTACTTGAAATTCACACTGAGTAGCAAGTGTGTGGATAATTCATTCTATTCTAGAAGTTCTAAGTGTCTGGTGGTAATGGCTTTGTCGGAGAGAAATGATTTTACTTGGGTATTGAAGGATGGATGGATTTGGATAAGCTATTACAGAGCAAAATAACATAAAATGGTACAGAAACATAAATTAGTGTGTTATGTTTATAGCAAAGTGAAGAGAGAGTTATGGATGCAGTTGCAGACCTAAGGAGATTTTTAAAAATAATAAAAGTCAGCAAGAATAACCTAAGATTTTGGTAGGCAATGAAAGTTGTTGTTGGGGTGGGAATAAAATGTGTCCTGTGATAGAACTGAGATGATAAGTATATTATAGTTATAAATTCTTTGATTACTCAGTACTTTTAACATACAAGAAATCATTTGACCCTTGCAATGAGGAAAACAAGGCTCACACAAGTTTTAAGGGACTTACCTAAAACAGAAAATGTCAGACCTGTGCCTGGAACACAGCCCTTCTGACCCACAGTCCAGGGTTCATTCCATTCTTCCTAATTATTTTTTTGTCTCATGTATTTTAATTTGTTTCCTATGCATTCTGATTGGTCATACTTTTACGATAGACTCATAGCAATAATTTTAGAAAGTCAATCTCCCTGCCTTTTCAACATTGTCTTCATTACCCCCTCTGCCTTCTTGTTTATAACAGTAAGTTGCCCTGTTGTATTCTCACCTATTGGAGGATGGGGAGAAGGGGAGCAAGTAGATCGGCCACCTTACGTGGGCTGAAAAATTTGTTGTTTTACTATTGCATCAAGCCATCAGGTTACTAGTAAAAATCACCTCAAGAAAGTCAAATTTTAAACTCACAGTCACTTTTCAAACTTCCAGAATTCTAAGAAACTCTAAGTTTTCCAAGCTCAGTCAGGCAGTAGGGATGGAAATCAAGTCCATCTACTCATGGAAGTAGGTGAAAATATGATCTATATAACACTGCATAGGGTGAGGATCACCCCTCTTGCTCTATGTCCTTTTGGCTCTTTAGTTGCCGGTATATTATCCAACAGCTCTAGCAAGTTCATCCTTTTAAAAACAGAACAAAACAAAAAACAAAAGCAAAATGCTGTCCCAAATCACATAAACTCAAACTAAGTAAGTGTTTCTATTCGTAACTAGAGTAGTTTTCCTAAATATACCTCTGGCCTAAATGAAAGTAGAAAAATATATTAACTACACATGAATAGTAATATAAATAGGATTCATTTAGCATCTTTCTCATCATATTAACCAACCAACTCAAAAATTATTGTGTTCTGTTTTTCTCAATTATAAAATTAGAAGTGATCTGAGTTTACAGACTAAAGTAACTATTTTGAAAATATCTCTCAGAAAAATCCATGCTGGTGATTACTTCAGCAAAACTGTATGTTTGAAATATGGATATTTTCACAAACCCACATTTATAAATAATCATTTTATTTAAATCTTTGTTTTTAAAAGTCCTTCTCCACGGAATATGAAATTATACACATAAAGTTATAGCAGTATTATTTGGGATTTTAAATGTAAGTTATAAAAAATAATGATTATGGCTTAATAAAATGTATTCACTTGAATATTTGACACTCATTAAAAAAGACATCTGTTCCAATAACTGGTGATTGCTATGTTCTAAATCCCAAGCAAATGTTAAAACAAGAAATTGGACTTTAGACAACTCAGTTTTTTATAGTATTTGAATTAAACATCAATGCTACTATTTTCTTTACATATTGTGTAAGTTTCTAAATATGATAAAAGTATTCATTTTCTTTTGGAATGCTTAATATATTTCAAAGATTAAATTATAAGAAAATAATATTAATCACTAGACCTCAGATATACTTCTTTTATGAACCAAACTTTCAGATAAATTTCAGATGATTATTCAGCCAAGAGTTTAATAAGGTTATAAAAATTTCAAGAAATACATCTACATTATTTTGTATATTTTGTATTATCCATTTTATAAATAGCTCTGTTTTTCTCTATTAATGTATTGACAGTGCTTCTTATTTTAGATCCTCTTCAGTAAAATCCTGCTAACGCATTATTCAGTATAGTGTGAATTTAAATATCACAGCTCAATTCACACTCCCCGAAATATGTTTAGCCTATAGGACAGGTGTTGGTTCACGTCTCTCACAGGATTGTTATTCAACTACCATCAGATTTCTAATTACTTCCAGAAAAAGCCTATCTGCAACCTTCAGTGCCACAGTGACCAATAGCATCATCTGCCATTAATACTAATGAGCAATGCCCTTTTATAAGGAAGTGTAATGACCTCAAATTAATAAAGGATAATAGAGATGTACATTCTAATGAGATGAGGATAACTGGAAATAGGATTTTTCCAATTACTTCTTTTCTAGCACATTTATTCTATGTTGTCTATCAGTCCAGATCTATGCCAGTGTATTTTGATGAAGGTTCTTATAAACCAGGGTTGAGAAATCACATTCCCACATGAACTAGGCAGGTAACATAAATGCTAAGCTATTTAAAGTTTGACCAAGTTACCTTCCCTTGAAAACACTTTCCCAGATCAAAAAACATCACTAAACAAAACTCCTTGCAATGACTTTCAACCTCAGAAAACTGTGATAGTGGAGAGTTCCCCCAAAAAAGTAGGGTTTTTTTTCTTCCATGTGTAAATTTAAAACAAATATTAATTACAGATTTATTCATACAAAACAGACTTGTTCATAACGTTATCACAGATAAGTTTATTATTTTTAAAAGAGAAGAAAACAACGAAGAAGTTATAGTGAACAGAATATGATATGGAATGGAAAGTAAGAATTTACAAACAGATGGAACTGGCTCTAGCACATGAAGTCAAGAATTTTAAATTAACTACAACAGAAAACAAATTCACCTTCTCCATGACAATTCGCTAACAATGGCCTTTTTATGTGATCAATATCAACCTAATATTAAATGGGTATTTATGGAAAAATAGTTCAAAAAATTTGGTTAATAACAAACAGGTACGATATCTTACTATAAAAATTGGACAGCATCCCAGCAGCCCCCTACCCCCAAGTACTTCAAAATCCGACTAAATTTCTATCAGAACTTAATGCATGTTTCATTTGGATTTTTAGAATTTTAGTTGCTGACAGAACTGAAAAACCAGCTGTTCAGCAGGCAGGTAACTAAGAAAAGTGAAACCACATACAATGCTGAAGTGGTTACTCTTCCTTCTTGTCAGGCCTTCAGCTTTCCAGTGCAAGAGTGAGGACAGGGCCCCTTTACGCTGTGAGGGGAGGTAAAAACAGACATGGCCTTAGGGTGCCTGCCTTCAAGACAGGGTGGGCTCTATGGCTTTGATCTCTTCAGATACTATTGTTAATGGCGTGTAGTGTCAGTCTATGTATCAAATTTGCTTTCCACCAGAAGGCACACAGGTGGATCGAACTTGCAGCGACCCCTCCCCATATTCTCTTCTGGGCTCATGTACCCTGGCCACACCACTTCAGGGCAGGTTTGACAAAATTTCTGCAGAAGCAGGTGCTGGATGAATAGAAGTAGCATTACTCTTAAAGAGCATAGCTTCCTTCGGCTCCTTTCAGGTGACATGTGGAAAGAGACTGTGAGGTATGTGAACTCAAGACAGTAGATGAGGAAGCCCAAGCTTCTACTCTCCCCGGAGGGATGCCTCAGGCTCGGTTGAAATTCAAACTGATAACTCTTTTGTATTAATCTGATGAAAATCAGTTTTTAAAACATCGTGTAAAAATGCTCAGATAATTATATATAGTTGCATTTGAATGAACAACATATTTATTACGCTTTGATTCGTCTCTGTTAACCTTTAACGCGAGTTGCAGTTTTACACAAAGCGGGAGCAGAGCGCCCCACACGGCATTCAGGTTCATTTACCTTCTGAACACTGAGGAATGTCACAGACTTCGTAGCGTACCTCTGGATTGCTTGTGAAACACCAAGGTCCCCCTTCTTCCCCTCGAGGATTTCGACAGTAGTTTTCCTGTAGGTCTTTACCCCGATAGCTCGAAGGCAAAAAGCTAGTTTTAAAATGATAATCATTACAGTATAAGAGCATGCAACTTTATTTTGGGCCTATTACTTTTACTAATTAGTGGGTAAGTTTTTCCTGAAGTACAGAAATCCTTTATTCTATCTCAGACTTCCTCATATATTAATTTGAACTCTGTCACTTTCATCCATTCTTAAAATACTTAAATTTTATAAATATTTACCTGACCGAATTCCCACATTCAACGTCATTAACAATGACTCATCTCTGGAGTTGCTAATAGCCAATCATTCTAGAACCTAATTGACATTGTTCGAACCACAATTTCAAAGCTCCTCTCAAAGTCAGCACCTGATTGAGCAAGGCCACTGAGGAGAGAATGGAAGAAACACTGCAGTTGACCTTGAAATCTCACTATTATACTGCTTATCTGAGATAATTACTTGTTTGTTTCTTGCTTTTCTCATGAAGAATAGCCCTCTCCCCCCCCCCCCAGTTGAGAAACAGGTTGACGAAGTGACACAAACAAAGGGTCTAGAATCAAATTAAACCTGGATTCAAATTTCAGTTCTCTCTTTTACTAACTGGAGACCCCAGCAGGTAATTTAGACTCTCTCAGCCTTTTAGCTTACCTGCACATGGAGTATAATCATAACTTAAAGCATCTTACACTTCATATGGTGTTTTGAGAAGTTCAAAGAGATGACAGAGTAATCGACAGTCAATAAATGCTACTTATTATTAACCTCACTCCACCTAGTAGTCTTTACCCTGTCATAGTAAAAAACATAATTACTTATTCTCTTCAAAAAATTTAGCAATTTTCACTGCAACTGGGGTTTAGTGCTTCCAGACTGAGTTTTTAACAGTTTGCCATTGGGTGCAGAGACTGTAATGCATTATCTTCATTTGAAATTTGTAATGCCCTAGTTATAGTTTTCTGATCACCATAAAGTATTTCAACACAAAATCAGAAAAATCCAAAGCCTTTTTTATTCGTTTGTACTGCTTGTGGCATTGGCCTCAATGATGCTTTCTTCTGCTAGACTGAATGCAAAAAAATCGTGTAAGGAAGAATATATATCTGTGGGTAACACTAAACTTTTTTTTTGAAAATCCAGTTACATTTTCGACACTCAGTTCATTGTTGCTATAAAGCTTTATTTCTACTCTTACTGTTTCTGAGTTCTAACTGATAGTTCTAGTGAAGTCAAAGGATTTTAGTCTCTAAGTAAAAACCATTCAAATGTGTTTCCAATCCACTGAAACTTATTTAGAAATCATTGCTTTTTTTTGTTATGTTGTGACACAAAATGTATATGGATGTGCATTGGGTACCGAGAAATATTTTGCAATGACATTTTTTTCATTTGGACATGAAATATACCAAAGTTAAGTCCTCAGAAAATATAAATTATTGGTTAAAAAGAGTCTATTTTAAGAGACTTACTACTAACCAAACATTTTCAAGGAAACTGGTATTATAAATATTATGAAACTCCAAAATGTCTTTAGATAGAATTTATATCCTTACTTGATTAGAATTTTAAATATGGGGTAACAAAAATTAGATATTAGGCCATATGATTGACATAAATTATAATACAATTAAATCTCATCATGATTTCACAGTTCCTAACAATATTTAATTTTAAAAGAAAAAGAAGGCATCTTTTTTCTTATTTTTGGCCCTTTTATTCCAGAATAGCTTAGGATACCTTTTTTTGTTCCAAGCTTGAAATTTTCTTTAATTTTGCCAGTTTTCCAACTTTTCATAGTAAACTTCTAATGAAATACTCATTTTCCTGATAGAATCAAAACTTTTACTTCAGATTGTTTTGTGTAAAGTAATACATAAGTGTACCTAAAAAAATGCTCCCATAACTCTATTTTATGAAAATACTTGGTATAGTAGAGTAGAAAGAATAAGTAATTGTTAATCACAAAATCTACATTGTTGCCGCATATATATCACTTGGCTACTTATATGACACTAGTCCTTAGTCCCTACCTAATTTATTTACTCTTTGCTTTTCACTTCTTCACTTATATATGGAGTGAATTTGATTATTGTAAGGTCTTTTTTTGTCATTTTATGTATTAAGTTTACTTAGAATAAGTTAAATAATGGATTTAGTACATGTTAAATACACACATATTAAATATCTATGATTTTAGAGAAGACTTGTCGTACACACACACACAAACACACATAGAACACATATACCTTGCCAGTGGATTTGTAAAGCTAAAAAGAAGCTGTAAAGAAGTAGCGAATGAATCAGTCAATGGTTTAGTAGTTTAGTTTAGGTACGGAAGAGAGAAAAAGTAGAAATCAGAACTAGATGTGGCAGAAATATGAATAAAATTTTCTCACTGGAGTTAATAAAATGCAACTGAAAAGAAAAGGTGCTGCTTTCCATAATTCTATGTCAATGCACATGAAATTCCTCTTTAGGACATTCATGACAGTCTGGTCGTCTCTTCCCTTCATTCTTTGGTGTGTATGGCTTTTTACCCAAATTAGCTGGTTTTCTTTTGTGTCCTGAGGTATAGCCTGCTTTTTTTAAGCATGCTGTACTTGGCCAAGGGATGAAGCCAGCCCTGCTCTTTTCACTTTTATATGTTCATTCAACAAATGTTGAATTACACACAAGCCCTTTGCCAGTCAAAGCCTGTGTAATAAACTTTTATTCACATATATACTATTTATGGTTCTTTATCACTGTTAGCAAGGCTTTAAGAGAGAGAAGCAAAGAAATATTTAAAACTTAGTTATATCATGTATACTTTGAAATATAAATTAGGTCTTCTGGGCGCTAGTCACCTTTTCTTTTCTTTTAATATAAACTGCATTCATGGGAAACTTGATCTATTCCATCATCTGCTTCGTTAATGAATGCTGGTGGCCAGTGAAGGATATAGATGTAGATATCGAGTCACCTGATTTTCTGGTTAAGCTTCTATACTAATTTCTTCATCTATCATCATCTTCCCATTAAGCCACTTATAACATATTTCTATTTAGGAGTCAACAATAAATCACTCTTCCAGACAAAGATATATATATATTTTTTCCATTTGCCATAAAGTTAATCTTTATGTAACACTTAACTTAAAAGTGTTAAGCTATCATGCAGATAAACCAATAAGCGGCTAATTGATGAAAATTAAGTGTTACCATTGTTAAACAAACAAACAGACAAAAAAGATTTGATTAATATACAAGATATTCTCAGCCCTAAACTTCCATATCACAAGGACATGTTTGTTGGTAAAATAGCTGATTAGACTGGGAAGCCAGTTCCAGGGAGATCTATTTCACATGTACTCTTCTCGCACAGAATCACAATCATAGAGAATTTGGGTTGAAATAAGACCTCTACTGGGTCAGTCCAGTGCACTCAACTAGGGTAGGATTGATTTCAAATGTTATTCCTTTGTTCATGAAAAACTTAGATCGATCTATTTAAATAACATGTTTTCCTCATATGGTGTCATAGGAGTGACACCATACAAATCCTTATGAGGGAACAAACCAATTATATTGGGTTTTTTGCTTGACAATATAATGCTACGTTTCAGAGGTATTTGTGTATTATCGTAAGTAACTAATTTGGAAAAAAATTAGTTGTTTTCTGTTATTAAAACCCTGTAAACTGGTCAACTTGGACACTCACTAGCTGGTGTTAATTAGGGCCGGGATCACAGGTTTGATCCCAATGTGGAGCAACAAACTCTTTTTCTTTACAGGTGGGACAATTAGCTCATGTCTGTTTACAGCAGTGAAATCATCTTGCATAATTATGCCCCTCATAAATGAATGAAGTGAAATAAAAAAGTGAATTCATCAAGGCAAAGTCATCACCCTTATTGCAAAAACAAGCCACAGTATGTGTTTCATGCCGTTTTATGTTAAAAACACACGTTATACAGTGACACTGGCTGGGCTCACATTCCGGCCAGAGGACTTACTAGTTGTGCATGACCTTGAAAGGTTCCTAAGGCTTTTGTTCTTCAGTTTCACCATATATAAAATAGAATTAATAAAACTACCCACTATGTGGTTCTTGGGGGGATTAAATGAGATAAATAAGATAGACTCCTCAGCAAGGTACTTGGCTCGTGGTAAACGAAATCTTCCAATGCATTTACTAACCAAGGAGAACTGTTTTAAACTACCTTAGTTCCTTTCAAAGTTATTTGTGAATTGAGTTCCGGAAAAACTGGGGCTAAATTTAGTTCTTTAGTGAGTATTAGAAATCTATATTTTTCTTCCAGGATGATTAAAACTCTCAGACTAATGAGCCCATGGATGCTGTGTTTACTCATCTTTAAATAGCATTCATCTGTTATAATGAACACAGTTCTTCTCTGAAGTGTAGACATTTAATTTCCAGGCAATGAGAAGTTTTGTCCAGTCATTAGGCACTGGGTGAAATGGGAAACCTGGTCAGTCTCTGGCATGACTTATTAGCAGAGCTTCTCAATTTTGGCTGTACTTGAGCTTAAAAAAAAAAAAAAAAACAAAAAAAAACAGTGCCTGGGTTATTCCCCTAAAAGATTCTAATTTAATTGGCCTGTGTTGATGCCTGGGTGGTGAGATTTGTTAAGGGCTCATAGCAGGTGATTTTAATGTGTAGCCAAGGTTGTGTACCACCATAGTTAAAGAACAGTCAGGCCCTGGGTCAGGTCAGAATCTGATCCATCATATTTATATCACAGTCAACCTCTCCACTCCAGCTGCAGGGTGCTGTACCTTCTGGAAGGCAAAGAAAGCAGGGGAAAAATCTTTTTTTTTTTAATCACATGTTCATTACTTCCTCACCAACACCAAGATGTATAAGCTGACGTTTTTGAGGTAAGATAGCATCAGGCCTCATCTTAATGATAAATTTATTCATCTTTGAATCTCAGTCATGAATTCACATAATCCTTGGCTTAATGCCATTCAGAAAAACTGGCTGTCCTTATAGAACCGTAGCATTATTCTGAAGGACTCACATGAGATTGCCAACACACATATGAAAAAGAAAGGCTCTGCTCTCCTTTTCCCATGCTTTTCTTACCTGTGTTCATGTGGGATCATGGAATTCCAGGGCTGGCATTTGATGCCGCTCTTAGTGATAGCTACGGTTCCCTTGTAGCTACCTCCTTTACCAATGATGCAGTTTCTAATGTAGTCTATCGGGAGAAAGCAGAGAAAAACTATATAACTATGTGTAACATATGTTGCATGTATTAAAAAGGAAAAAGAAAACTCTATCCAAATCTTTAGCTAATTAATGTTTATAAGTTCTCTCAAATCGTACTGACATTTCTTGCCTACAGTGTCTACTGTTTTCAAAACAATACATTTCAGTATAATACAAAACAAAACAAAAAAAGACTACGGAGAAGTTTTAATTTTGTGAGTATATTCCTGGATACAGCAGAGAGTAGTCTATGTATACACAACTGGCCAGGCAAATTTAATGTGACAGAATGATTTGCTCAAATATACTAAGCATTTTAAGAAAATGTTAAAAATAAAAAATAGGTAATTTGTAAACTCTATTCAATTCAAAGGGTTACTTTGAGATAATAGAAATAACTAACTTGTCTTTACCTCAATAAAATTGTATAGGTTTTTGTATATGTGTGTGTGTGTCTGACAGTTGTATTATGTTGATTATTATTTTCTATATTTTTGCTAACTTTTCAGCTGCGAAACTGTAGAGCAATTAAATTTAAACAAGCTATATATTCCTATCAAATAATAGTATATACAGTTGCTAGCAACCTAGAAGATTAAAAGATGGCCTTATACTAGATCATAAATTATGTTTAGGAATTGTAGCTTTATTGGGGTATATAGAGATCATCTTATTTTCTTTCTTTTTAGATCATCTTATTTTCTATCATAAATTAATTTTAAGTGTCTACCTTCTTAACAAGGAAATATCTGTGTATATTATCAAGTACTCATTAATGACACAATACGATTTAAGAAAACACTAAACTTCAAATAAATACTATTATCATAAATATAATCCATAATCATTATTTTGTGTGATAAGAGATTTATTTTGTAAAACTCATATTTATTTAACATTCTCCAATTATTTCCTTGATATAAATCTGCTTTGGAGCAAAGTAAATACATGTGAATATAGTATCAGATAAACAAAATAGACACATTAACAAATAATATGATCTCAATTCTTCTTTTAAAGATTTTCAAAGTATATAATTAGGAAAAGACACAACTAATATTTCAAAATCTCCACATTTTATTATCAGCAATCACCACTATGACAGATTAGTTACCCAAAGTTGTTAACATTTAAAATGCAATGTAATAAGCTCAAAATGTACTATAAGGTGTTTTAAACTATTAATTTAAGGTGGCACTTTCTAAAATGAACATGGACAACATCAGTTCTAGGAGATGCTCCTAGAAATAAATAAAGAGGGAGGGAGCAGTCTAATCATGGAAAGTTTGAGAAATGCTCTCTTTAAAATATCATATTGAAAATAGTCAAGACACTAGTATCCTCTGTCTTAAAGGAAGAGTTGACTGCATAACAGATATAGCATATAATAGAAAAATTAGTGGGCAAGAGCACTGTGGCAGGAAATTACATATATTTTATGCTTTATTTTGTTATGAAGTATTTAGGGAGAAGCCAGTTACCTTTGTTTTCATAGAGATCAAATTCGTGACCAAACTCTTTTTTCACTCCACTTGTCATGCTATTGAAAGGGAACCAGAGGCATCGTTTCCTTGCTTTATCAAAAACAAAAGCCCTGAAAAAAATATCTAAATGAAAAGAAGGAACACTACTACTTATACAGTTTTTAAAGAATGGGCACATGGTTTAACCAAGGAGGGCAATATAAAAAGACACATGGTTATATATGCATAATAAAAACATGAGTGATTTTTGAACCTACCATTTTGATAGCTAAATAAGGAAGAACAAAATTAAGTTTTTATACGTGTAGATTTAAATATCAGAATACTATTTGGAATGTTCTCATGTTATTTTAAATGATGTCTAGAAAAATGAAGTCTTAAACAAGCACAATCAATATATAACACAACTACTTGGATTATTTCTGAAGACATTTTTTGGAAGTACACAGCAAGTAGGAAGATTCTGTTTGTAGTTATATACAAATGATTATATCTGAAATATTGTGATTAATTTCCAAAGTTTGTAATTGTGTAAAGTACATTCTAAAATGACATTTCCTAAAATGCATTAGACAAATCTCCACCCAGGAAATTATCCTAGCAAAAGGGATCTGAAATCAAATTTTGGAAAGTTTTGCATATTCTATCCCTTCTTGGTGAGTTATAAAGCATGGAAGGTTATTAAAGGCTATGAAAATCTTGCTATCAGATAGATAAGTGTTTATGTAAGGCAATGTTTCCTAAATAGACTTGCTTGCATAGACATTTTTAATTTAAAAAATCTATTAATATCACACTGCATACGCTCTTGATATATCTATCTTGAAGAAAGTTACTAAAATGTGTCACTCCTACAATCATCATTCTTATTGCTAAGTATTATATTGGGTTTTGTTGTTCACTAAAAAAGTCTTTCTAAACAAAATAAACCCTTAACTGAAAATAGTAAAGAACTTGATAAAATTTTCAACATATTAAATGTTACCATGTCTTACAATGTAGAAAATGAAGTGGGAATTCTGACCTGTTTACCTTCCTTTAAGAAATGGTATTAAAACTCCTTCTCACTATGATTGTGCTAATTACAATGTCACCATGAACAAGTATCTAATTAAACAAAATACAGATTTTCTAAGAAAAGGGTTTTTCACTTCTAATCTATAGAATATCTTTTAAGAACATATATTTTTCTTATAATTTTAGATATTCCAAGCTAGTCACTTATTTCTTAATAATTTGCCAAATTTTAAATAATTTTAAATAAGGGGAAATAACTTTTATGAAACATAAAAAATATGTAATAAAATTATTTAAAACATTTTACCTATGATCTAATATTTCTATGTAGTACATTTTATTCTATATTCAAATAACTCCAAAAATTTTATGCATAAACTTTGAGCTTTGATTTACACATCGATAATTTGAAATATCTACCTACAAGAACATCTTACAGCTGAAATCGTAATTAAGAGCAAATCATAAAAGTATATTTTTTCAGCGGTGGCAGATAACTTAAGAGAGGATTGGCTAATGATAGCAATAAGACTTGAGTTTTGATCTAGTGGGCTGTAGCCTTATGCAATACATGTTAAATTCTCTATTACGCTATTGTAGCATGTTGAGGTGTATTAAATGACTTTGAATGCATAGTAATTAGAAAAAGAACACATATTAAAAAAAACTAAACAAACATCTAAAACCAAATTTTAAAGTTACAGTTGCCACTTAACTTCACGTTAAAATAAAGTTGTGTGACACATAGATAACTACTCTTCTATGGATAATATGGCTTTGACATGAGAATGCCTTGGAGGTGACTCATGAGCCCCATCAGGAACATGCAAGATTTGCCTCCGTGAATACACAGGTGATTCCATCTGACAAGTGGGTAACCAAGTTTCCAGTTTGCTGACTTGACTTCACCTTTTTGCTCATTCCATTACAATGTCATACTCTCTCAGAAAAGTGTTTCCTTGAATCACCTTATACCTCCAAATAGACTGGATCCAAACAATAGATTCTAGAGTTGCATCTTCTTTTAAGTTTGACTTTAAGAGTCTTTATCTTATCCTTATTTTAATTATCATATTCCTTTCAATAATTTATTTTGTCTAGTTTTCTAGTTGTTTACATCAGGAAGGCAATTCCAGTACCAGTTACCCAGTCATGGGTGGAGGAAGAAAGCCTCATATTTTCTTCTCTTGAGTCAAGTCATGGAGAGCAACTTCCTGAGGAGCTTAGAATCAAGCATTCTGGTCCTCTTTCCTACCCAGCAAAAAAGAACTTTGATCTCTGTAAAATCAATATTGTTGATACCTTCTCAGGAGATTGTGTTTGAGAATGTTCCAACCCATACCCACTGAATCACAGATGCTTTCACACAGCACTGTTGGTATTTTCCAAGCATTTTTGTATATTTGCCATTGTCTTTCAATGATTCTAGTCCATATAGCAAGCCTGCAAAAAGATCCTTTAATTCATTAAGAATCTAATTTCAGAGAATCACAGTATGTCTGTTCAATTCTGAACAACCAGTGTATTTAGTGATTGCAAACACATGTGCCTATATATTTGGGATAGACAAGTGAGAAGGATGACACATTTCTGAGCAGAAGAATTCTTTCCGTACAAAGGTATTATGCTTGTGGTTTTCTGCACAGGTTGCAATAAGTTTGAAGGCTAAATGTAACTCAACCAGAATACAGTAGGAAAGTATGAAACCTCATATATATGGGATATATAAAGATTTTTAATCATTTCACATGTGTTCCCTAATGCAGCAAAATCATCTTAGTTCCTCCTAAATAAAACATAGGGAAAGGTTTTTGTTTTGTTTTCTAGAGATAAGGCTGACTAATGTGAAAATCAAAAGGTAGTAATACTTTCCTTAATCTTGGATTCAAGAGAGTGTATTTTCAGACTCTGAGTTAAAAATAAATAATAAGATGAGGTTCTCCCATTTCCCTTGCCCCACCTCCCCAAGCCTGTGAGGGAAAATACAATAAATCTAACCTTCTCAATTGTGAGAACATCACCATAAATCTACACAGTTATGATGTTGATTGAGAGTAGTTTTCTCTAGCTTATTTTGGATAATCTGAAGGCAGGAAAGTCAGGAGAAGAAACAGAATTATCATAGGAATATACTTGCAAAATCAATTCCCCACTCCCCTTGCCAGGAAATATCTCCCTGAAAGTGGCAGTTTGACAATAAAAATACTTTCAGAGGAGTTGTAAATGAATAGAAGGGAGATAGTCTGTCCTCCACTACATCTGTCAAGGACCTCCTCTGACCAGGTCCTTTCCCCCAGACCCATAACACTCATTTCTCTGAAAAAGGTAAAATGAGATTAGTCTCGCTTGCCACAGCATTACTAAAATCTGGGTTCACATTACATGTCACTGTTCAAATGCAGTGGAGTAGAATTCTAAACTGACAGGATATCATGCACAGTCCTGTAAAAAATAGAATGAAATAGAGAATAAATGGGTATAAAGTAAATGAGGGGATGGGGATGTTTACAAAGAAGAGTGAGGAAATGCATTTTCTTCTGGCAATTCAGAAAATTATTCAGATGCAACTGTCTCCTGCTTGGCCCCAAACTCCCAAGTTTTATCCTTGGGATCGCGGGCAAAGTAGGAAGGAATTCCCCCCTGTGAGGTTGCACAGGGAATTTCAAATGATAAGAAAACCCTCCGTTTGAATCCCCTCATGCCTCTTTGAATTTCTCTGTCACTTTTCACCTAAAACTTCATCATCACTACCCCTAAGTCCTTTTGAACAGCCTTTGCTGCTGACACCAATCCCTCTACTTTTTTATCTAATTCTCTCAACACCTTTTATTTAAATCCCTAGACAATGATGTAAGATGCAGTAAATTCTGGCTCTGGCCCAACTTATATTCTGAAAATTCCTCCACTCCTCTTGCAAGAAAAAAAAAATTACTCTGAATAGAATATTTTAAAATGTTGGCTAAAAGGCAATCTAATGGAATTTTAGTTTCTAAAGTTCAACTGTTCATAAGATGAGAAAACACAAATTCCATAAGCAAGGGCATTCTGGGTTCTAAAAGATATCCATTTATGTTCTCTCCCTTACTCATATTTCCATCAACTGAGGGCTACATTTTCTGTTATAATGAATTAAAACTAAAGTCAAGCTTATACTTTTAAGGGCAAATTACACTGAATACAAAGAAAAAAAAAGAAAAAAAAAACATGACGATAATTAGAAGATGTTATATTTGGAAAGTTATCCTAAGAACAAAATGAAGCAACTTACTTGCAAGTGAATGGAAGTCCTTTATTCCTAATACATCTATTGGCACATTGGTCTGCAGTGTTCATTTTTTTTGTTTTTATCTTCAGTAATGGGTCTTCTTTAATTAGAGTAGTCTTTGCTGACTTTTTGAATTCATGAAGTGTGTTTCTTCTTTTCTTCTGTCCTTCTATTAATAATAATAATTTTTTTTAAAAAAATGGAGGAAAGCTTTTAAGGCTCATATAGAAAAAATGTCCTTAAGGATCATCCACAAGATAGTGATTTTATCTGACAACATACTAGATCTCCAGGGGTTGGGGGTGAAGTGAGGTGGGGATTGATACTCTCAGATAGTTAAGAGCAAGAGAGGAATATTGTAACCAGTGAAGAATAAGTAACTTTGTCATGTAGGGTCACTCATCTACATTCTTTAAAATGAAATATGCTTATAAAAATTAGGACAGAGTTCACTCTACAGAAATAAATGACATGATATTCTCCAAACAGTATGAAAGCAAATGCCCAGGCATATCATATCATGCTCTGTAATTAAATTTGTCATTTCCTTCTACAGTTGGTCCTTATGTAAGTTACAGTATTAATTAGATAAGTCAATTCAATTACATGTGAGAAACTTCTCACTAAAAATGGTTCAGTGGATATAGTCTTCTGGCTCTCTTTAAACTATTTCATATTATTCATATTTTAGCCCTTCTCATTTCCTACAGAAGTGTTTTCTGTGCTTGGGGGTACTATTTCTTAAGTATCACTGAATTGTTTGTCTTGAAATCAAGCCAAATGCTATAAATCAAATGTATGTAAAACTTCAAGCTTTAATGTAGCAATATCATTTTTCTTCAAGAGAGTATTCTACAAGGCCCCTAGATAGCACGAAGCCTCCTATTAAAAATGTGAAAAACAGAACTAAAACATCCTAAAGGACTTAATCTTACAGATGACTTTAGGGTATCAAGAACTACTTCTTCATTCTTGATGTGCCCAAAGTTACCTAGCTTCTAATGATGGTCACCATCTTCACAATGAGGATCAAAATGTCTAAGAGACTGCACCTATTATACAATAAGGATGGCCATGATTATGCCTCTCCTCTGCCTGCCAGTTCTTTTGAACACCCTTATAACAAAGGCAGTAATAATATATTCATTTTTAAGATATAGAAACCAAGACACAGAGAAAAATTAATTGCCATTTAGCAAACCTCATTTGAAACCCAGCTGCCTCACTTCAGAACCCCCAGCCCCCATTCTTAAACACTCATGATGCCATCTTTTCTCTTTCTTTTTAATTCTAAGTAAGTAGAAATATGGCTTATAAATATTTTCTGAAGATCCGGTTCAGAGCTATCAGTAGAGAAGGAACTTGGATGGTAGAACAGGAAATGCATTCCTGGTCTTTATATGTGGTGAAATGTGCCAAGAAAAGAGAGTGAAAATTTTTATGCAGAAAATTTGGAAATATGGCTAGCAGAGTGAGGTACAAACAATGGCATCATACTCTCAACTTTGCCAGCAACCACTGGCTCCGGTTGGTTTATTAAACATGCAGATGCTATTCATTAATGTCTATCCTAACCTGAAGTCCACAATAAATAAGAGAAAACATGAAGTCCTCTAAATTTCTGGTTCTCTGTAAAACTTCAGAGCACAATCCCCAAAAGACTGGTACTAATTTCTGTAATAATGTTTTCATTTTTAACTTTTCTTTGCCCTAAAAGATGGAATGGCCAGGGTACAACAGATATAATTTAAAAGACATTTTAACATAGAAATACATTCAACCAAATAATCTATCAACATGTTATTTATTGAGTGCGGAGCAAATGCCTTGCATAACATTGGCAGACAGATGATAATTCTGGCAGTCTTACCGACTTGCCAAATGACTTTGTTTAATTACCTGAACTGCTAATATACCAATGACTCAGTCTACAAAATAAAAGTTATATTATATTTGAAGCTATTTAAATTATAATTATTAAGTAAATATTTGGAAATTAATTCAGATAAAAATGTTATAAATATGCAAAGTTTTAGCTTTGCTTTTGAAATTCCATTCTTTAATTTCTGGCATAGAGAAGAAATTGTTATTCTCCCAAGCAAAGAAGTGGTATAATTCTTTTCACATTTTGGTTTCTGCCACAGAACCATGTTAATGGGAGATATGTCTCTGCATTAGGAGTTTCTTCCTTTGACCGTGGTGCACCATTTCTGAAGTGCTGTAAAATGTTTCACAGAATAATAATCATCTGATTTCCTATATAATTTGGAGTATTTCTTAGAAACAAATAGTAGTTTATGGATGCTGAAAATCTATTAAATAAAACTGTTGACTAAAATGGAAGATATATATATAGATAGATATAGATGTGTGGATTATATATATATATATATTTCTTAAATAAATTCAGTTAACTAAAAATATAGAATTAAAATTGGCCTGATGAATAATGTGTTTATTATACATATCTAAGTGTGAGAGAAGAGCATAAAACTAAATTTTCAAAGTTTGAGGCAAGTATTAAATTCAGATATGTATTTTACTAATTATCAAATTCATTTAACTAAAATGAATTAGTTAAATCTATATAGATATAGATATAGATAGATACAGATAAATTTTAACAGTCTGAGGCAAACATTAAATTCAGATATGTATTTTACTAATTATCAAATAAAAAAACCCCTTGTGGATGCTCTGGTTTCTTGGCTCAATACCATGCACTATGAAGGCAAGTACTGAAGACTACTCTAGAGAAAAGAGGTCTCTGTGGGATTGTTGGTTGTGTTTAACTCTACAGATCCTCAGTTGTCCTATTGAGATGTGTTAATGTGTGGCTATACCTCATAACAGTAGTCTAACTCTTGCTTGCTGATAACTTTTTCCATCACCACCTTTCATCTAAAGATCAAAAAGCATTCAGAAAAGCAAATAAATCTATGATTTCCCTTTACTAGATAATAGATAGGAGTGAAAAGCTTGTATGGGCCTACAGAACTAATCAAAGGCAATGGGAACCAGATATCAGGATTCTCTTTTCACTATTTATTTCTCATGATTTAGAAGCTTTCCTTTATAATTTAGTCATTTCTACTAGGTCAGTAACAAATTACTCAAAAAATGTGAAGTTCAAGCTCGTTGTACATCATGTAATCCAGGCATCTATAAAACTAATTTCTTCTTCAATAAAAGAAAAATTCAAAACAGGAGTCTAAAAGACAGCATGTCAAAATAAAACTCCTTTTCTGAAAATAGTTTCAACTTTTTCTTCCATATGTATTAACAACTGACGATTGTTTTACTGAAAACAGTTAAAAGACCAGCTTAATTTGGGAAGAAACTAAAAAAAAATATATCTTTGGATCAGATTTTTCCCTACTATTTCTTTGTGCGTGACTATTAGTTGAAGTTTATAAACAAAATATTGAAATGAAGTCAAAGGGTGAGAGATCACAGCAACTTTGTCATGCTTTCTTGTACTTTAAACTACAACTCCTTTCTCCTCTTCTCCCAGTATGGGAAAACATTCTGGAAGCTATATTTCCTGAAGAACCAGAAATCCTTGTTTTAGAATTGAAATCGTTAGGATCTTAGTGAAAACCTACAAACAGAAAGTAGGGTCAAATGTATCAAGGTGCTTGAAGAAAGACACATTTCTCCCTCTGGTCCCCTGGCCTCACACTCATTTCTCTCAGTACCTCATATATTTTCTTCTCTGTATGGACTAACCATTGACTTCAAAGGAAAATCATGCAAGGAAAGGATTTGCAGGGTGTGGAAAGAAGCAGGAATCTGGCTCCACATATTCTGAGAAACCTACCCACATGATTAGTGATTAACAGCTTGAAGTGGCAAGATGTTAAGATGAAAGTACACAAATAATTAATGGAGGGAATGGTTGTGACTGGAGACTTTAACCTTCCCAAAGACAAGAATCATAAATACTAGTTCACAGTTTCATTGCTGTTATCTAGGACTTGGATTTCGTAGTTGGTATTTGAGAAGCAAGCGAAATGATCTCTTCCAAAGAGGTTTACACAATGAAGTGATAGTCGAGGTGGGATTCAGGGCCTCTCTTCTTCACCCTCATTCGGCTTCCTTGTTCAGGATGTCATGGTCACAGATGCCTCCTCCTGGTCTCTTCCCTGACCCTCTGTTTCTGCCAACAATTCTCCCTCCATGCAGCAACCAAAACAACCACACTGAAGTACAACTTAAGTCGGGTCTCTAGACTGACTCTAAAATTTCCAACTGCTTGCTACCCATGATGTTCAGAATAGTTTAGCACAACCATTCATGCTTATGCATGCTACCCTATCTCATTTTTCTAATCACAGGCCATACTACCCCCCCTCAGTTACTCAGTACACCAGTCCCACATGGTTACCTGTCCTCATTCTTTCTCACCTCCATGCCTTTGGCCACTTTGTTTTCCCCTGACTTCGGTATGACCATGCTCCATTTTTTCATACTCAACTTGGGTACCATATTTCCCCCAAATTTCCTAAGCTAGAAATGAACTCTAAACCATAGTATTATAGTATTGCTAACACAGAGATTTTCATATATTACTTAGCAAAATGGATTTTTAAAAGGCAATTTCGGTTGATTTCACTGTTTCTGGCTTCAGTATAGGTAAAAGGAAAAAAAAAAAACAGCACATATTTCCTTCTCATAGATTTGGGTAGGACTCTCAGCTCTATCCCCTTACTATGATAAGATAATTGAGTTCGTTAACCTCAATTTCCCCATGTAAGATGAGTTGAATACTGCTAATCTTATTAGAGTTAAATAAGTTCTCTTTTAGAGTTTGGTCCATAACAGTTGCTTAACAAATGTAGGTTTCTTTCTCATTTGTTCATCTTTATATCCCCCCAGGTTCCTGGACATTAGATGCTTACTTAATGCTTCTTTTGTTACAGGAAATTGGATATCTGTTTCCAGTGTAGGTAGAAGTGGATAGGGGGTAATTCTATGTAGACCAACTCCTATAAGGATGGCTTGGATCCACTATATTGCAATAAATGATCCCCATAATACATTCTGCTTATAATTGGTTGTCACCTCATTATAGTATCCACTTCTTTCCTAACATTGTATTCTTTTACACTATGTACAAGTATAGACTCATAGAATAAACCTAAAAGTATAACCAAAGCAATTAACAACAACAAAAAAACTCCAAATGTTCAATGTTAGATGATATTTAAAAAAAGACAAATTTTGTATGTTCTAAGACGACTATCCATGTTCTCCATTTTGGAGAATGTTGTTAAAAAACAACAACAACAACAACAACCACCATCAAAATAAACTTGCCACCCAAACTAAGCCAGACCCTCTTTTGATGACAATTTTAGCATTATCCACTTCAGGAATTATTCACAGCATATCTGTAATTCCCAATTGGCCTCGCCTTGCCTGCCAGCAACTCTTGGGCTGCATTCTCCCTATACTCAGGAAACACAGTCATTTCAACATTAGCCAAAGTGAAATATAATTATGAATGTATATCTCCTGCCAAAACTTCGTAATGTGTGCCAAAAACAAATAGACGTTGTCTATGGTTGATCTACCGTTTTGGGTTTTCCACATTGTGTTTCCTTCGCATTAGCACAGATGATTTCAGGTAACCATATTATACTTCAGACCATCAACATTTGAATTAAAAATGAAAGCCCTCCAAATATTAGCCGTATTTTCAATTTATGCTCAAAATCCCCTAAAATCAGCAATCCTTATGAGAGTTCATTTTAGCATGACACACCTCAAGCATGATGACCTGCCTGATTGAACTAACTTCTTTTTCACCTCTTTGGAAATCGTACCTACATGTTTTCAAACTGGTCCTTCCTGCACACTGTTGTTTTTCACAAGGACCAGTTCACAAAATAGAAGAAGAAAGCCAGGTGGGTCTAATGCTTTACCTTGTCATTTAGCAAAGTCTTGATGTTTTCAACCTGGTATTACATCAGAAACTAGATCAGAGCTCTGATACATTTCATATTTAGCTTATCTCCAAAGATATAGCCAGTCCTCTGGTTTGTGTTATGAAAAGGCCATGTCTACCATGTGGGCATTCGTTCCATTCTTTTATTCCCTTGTGCCTACCCATGGTGCTCACTACCTTCTCCCATTGGCATCTCAGCCACCACAATGATAATACAAACAAATACAGATGTTTCCTCTTGCCCTGATAACAACAGAAAACTTCCCAAAGCAGCAAATGGAATCTCTACACTTCCAGGAAGGTAGTATGAACTCACCAGCAGTTCCTTCCCAACCTGCAAATTCGGAGGAGAAATGGGAGACTGAAAGGAGCCGTTTCCCAGCTTAAATCAGAGTCACAGTTTGTGCCTCCCTTGCCCTGCAGTTTCAAAGGGCAGGCATCCAAACCCAGACAGAATGAGATCTCAGAAGAGAGGCTTTCTCTTTCATTTTTATAACAGGCATATCCCCAGAGTTTAATCTGCCTTCTCCAAATGAAAACCTGTATAAAGTCATCATTTAGCCCTGAAGGTTCACTGCGTGATGTGGGGTAGCAGAATGTCATGGAAAACTATCCCCTGGAAAGAAGGGAGACCCTGCTGTACTGACAGTCACTCTCCCCTCTTCAAGACCAGACCTTCGGTTCAGCTTTAAGCTTGTCCAAACCAGCAAAATTCCAGCCAGTGTTAGCACTTCATTCCTGTCCCACAGTCCACAACTAGGAGGCTAAGGGGGAGCTGGGGCTAGGGTTGGGGTGGAGGACACATTCAGGGGATGTTAATTATCATTGTAAATGCCTTGCAAACAGAAAAAAAGAATATCAAAAGAAAGCACCAAGAGATGTTTAAAAAAAAAAAAAAAAACCCATGCCACACACAGAGTTAAGAAAGGATGCAGGGGGAAGGGGTAAAGAAGGTGTTAGGGAAAGGGAAGGTTAGCAGGAGAGAGTTAAGACGAATGAGGAAGAAGAAGAGAAGACTAACCTGCATAGGGGATGGCGATGGGAAGCAGAAGGAGATGGAGGAGGACATGCTGCAGGAGCAGGACTGGCAGAAGTTTGGTCCCCCACATGGTGCTGCCGGACGCGCTGGCGGATCCCACTGGACGAGATGCCTGGCTGAGAGAAGCCTGTTCCGACTCAGTGCCTAAAAGAACCAGTCGCCTCTGAGCAGCTTTTTATTGCGATGAGCTAAGTTTGTTGTGTGATTAACTGGAAAGATCTAGGTCTGAACTCCCTCTTATGGTAAGAAACTGTTTAACAACAGCCCTTTACTCTCTTCCACCCCCTTCCTTTCCTCACTAACCTCCCCCCCAACAACACCAAAGAGATCCCAGCTCCCCGCCGCGCCCCCCCCCCCAACTCTGCTTAGGAAAGAAACTTACAAAGAGAAGGTCACCTGGCCTGAGGCCAGCTCAATTTGGAAGCTGGAGCTCCAGATCCCTGTGGCTCCTATCCGAGTAGGGAAGGGAGGAGCAAGGCTCAGCCCAATAGCTAAATCAAGGCACAGGCAGAGGACCAATTCGCTAAATTTAAACAGGAAAATACATGTGTTTACATGTCTCTTTGGGAAAAGAGGAAGGGGAAGCAGCAGCAGAAGAAAGCAAAGAGCTGCCTTTCAGACAAGTGCTTTAGCTCCTAATCTGTCTGGTTTCCCTGCTAGAGCAAAGTAGGGACTCAAAACACTAACACAGGTTCCCTGGAGTGAGAGAGACAGTGGGGGGTGGGGGAGACAGGCAAGGAGGCAGAGCCAGGCAGGTCCAGCCCAGGTAAAAAAGAGGGTGTGGTATTGTGGGGTAAAAATAAACGAGCAACACCGACGCCCACCGTGTCAGGTAAGAAAACCGCCCCAGCCCCAAATGCTCAGAGCAGGCAGCTTCTCTCAGCAGCTACACTAAGCTCCGCGATCACCACAGATGTGCCTAAAGTGCATCAGAGAAACTTGTCTGATTTGGGATCTGTGATAAAGTCTGGTCATGCTCTCTCTTAAAATGTCTAAGAGATTAGGATTATCTACAGCCTGTCTCCGACAGATAAATGTAGCTTGGACTCTGTGTCCTTATACCACACGCACACACACGCAGGCATGTATGTCTATATGATGCGCATACCTTCTAAGACTAACTTTCACTGGAAGTCTCTCAATCTGTTTTAATTCATACATAACAAAAGTGCCTCTCTTCTCCACCTCCATCCCTCTGAATGTACCCACCAGCCTCCCAGAATCTAAACGGAGAGATAAAGAGATTGCATGGGGGAGTGGAAGGAGGTGGGGAGGGGGGCGGGAAGACTCATGTCTGCAGAACCTGAGATCATTGCTCAAACCTCTCATTTTACTGACGGGATTGATTTATCTTTGCATCTCCAGGTGATGCTCTGATTACTCGAGGCAAGAGCAGGCTTTATTTTGGATGGCTTTGGGGGGATAGTTCCCAGTGCGTCTCTGAGATGGGTGCAAATAGGAAGCCGCGTCTCTGTCGACCGAGGAAGAGAAAGTGGGCATGATGTGAAAACGACTCTGGGGAGGAGTGCAGCGGTTCAGAGGTGGTGGTGGGCAAAATGAATGCCATCCGCACAGAGCAGCCTTCCCTTCTCCTCCTCCAGCTCCGCCCACCCACCTCCAGAAAACACCCGGGTTAGGACAGCTAGAGAAGCTTGGGATTGAGAGAATTACTTTTGAGGAATCTACTTTATATTACCTTCTCTTACTGTAAATCCTCTTTAATCATCTTCTCCTTAGAAAAACAAAACCGAGCAAACTGAAAAATCATTTGGTGGCCGAGTCTCCCTAGTGTCCCAAGTATCCATTTTACTCTCCTTTTTACTTTCTGGTAGGCTTCTTGGAAAATCTCAACTTCAGTGTATTGCCTGGCCATGTTCCTGAAATGCCCCACACATCTCTTGTGCTTTATTAGGGATTCAAACTCCTTTTTAAAGAAGCTAGATTTTTCTATAAGTAAATACTTACAGGTAAAGAATAAAGGAGACCAGGGGCACCTGGGTGGCTCAGTCGTTAAGCGTCTGCCTTCAGCTCAGGTCATGATCCCAGGGTTCTGGGATCGAGCCCCACATCAGGCTCCCTACTCTGCAGGAAGCCTACTTCTCACTCTCCCACTCCCCCTGCTTGTGTTCCCTCTCTCGCTGTCTCTCTCTCTGTCAAATAAAATCTTAAAAAAAAAAAAAAAGAATAAAGGAGACCAGTCTTTCTATTTGTTTTTAGGGTTTTTTTTTTTTTCCTCTCTTTCCCTCCCTCCCAGAGAAGGCAGGATCAGGCTGTAAGCGTGATTGCAATTATCATTATAGGCTTGGAGCAAAATTCATCCTAGATAAGAGATTTAGAGCACCGCAAGGAAGTTGAATAAACTTATTTACTAAGTCACACATTTTCACAATTTTTATTGTCACACTAGATACAATAAATGCTTAAACCTGTCTATAATTATATGTTTATATTTCTCTGTTGACAGGTTATTTGATTTCTCTATGTTAAAATGATAGCTCATATGCGTTGAGCTTTCAGGGTATGTTAAGCATTGTGTCAAATGCTCTTTAAAACTTGTCTTATTTAATCCTTACTATAAACTTACATTAAGAAGGAATTATTATAACTCCCATTTTATAGCTGAGGAAACTTAAGTAAATTATTTCTACCCTAACATAACTCCCACAGATCCCAAAGGAATAAAGATCCAGGTGTGAGACTCGAATAGTTCGTCGTACCCCGTAGGATGGAGAAATTTCTGTAAACCCCATGAGAAGAACCACCTGTCTTTTGTTTAAGATTATAATCTCTGAAATAAGCCCAGGATGGAACATATAAGAAATGCTCAACAATAAGCTACAAAATAAACCAATATATAAATAACTTAAAATCTCCCTAAACTACAAAGAAATATGCACGTGAAATAAATTATTAGTTGTGCTATTATTTTACTTTGTTTTGATAACACATGCCCTTTGTTCTTTCTAAATTATAGTAATGATGATTTGCCCATCCCTTGCTCTTACCTTTATACTCTTTAGGTGTTAAACTGTTTGTATAAGTCCCCCAAAATGTGTCTGAAAATTTTTTGATAAAACAGAGAATCTTGTAAGGAGAATTTATAATTGCTAGACCTTGTGTAATTACTTAAATACAGGATGAATACTCATTGCCAATATAATATCATTTTAAATCGATGATAACTTTCAAGTCTCTAGTAAATCATGTAAACTAGATGGAATGAATGGGAAAAAATGTACATTATTATACTTCCTGTTTTAAAAAGTTATATCTTCAAAAGCCCCACGTTTTCAAGCACAAGTGATGTTTGCCTTTGTGTAAATGGGGAAGAAGTTGATGTGACTTTGTGCTTTGCAGACCACTGATGAGTTCTGTGCTCTTGGGCTAGTCATTTCATTTGTTAAGTGACTGGTAGCACATGTGTGGTGCCATTCTGTTTGGTGCTTCTACTCCTATGGACTCAATTTAGTCAGATACCTGGTTTCAGATCCCAGCTATCTCACAAAATGTGTCACTAATTGAGAAAATTAATTAAGCTCCTTATATCTGTTTCCCTAACACCAGAATGGGACACTATGTGTCAGGTACTGTGCTAATAAACATCTCAAAGGTATTCTCTCACCTACCAACCCCCCACCTGGAAAAAAAAAGAGATATGTGTATCTAACAGGTATGTATTTCTACTGTCACTGGTTTATAAATAAGGAAACTGAGATTTGGAGGTGGTATGTAACTAACATTCGGTTAAACTGTTAATAAAGTGTGACTCGAAGCCACAGCTGTCCAGGTATGGAGTCGCCACATTAACAGAAATCCAGATTGAGAGATTTCCAACATCCTTCCTAGCTTTAAAATGTGATTATTCTACTGAATTCCTTAGTAGTCACCATGCTTTTATACAATTCTTACCTTCCACATCTGAGAAAGAAGCACCTGTGTAATTTTTGGTGTTGCTTATCTTTCCCATGCAACCGTATTTTCTCATTCTTTCCCTCCTTATTTGTTTCACCCTTTAATTGGTAATTTGTCATCTATAGGCCTCACCAGTGAAGAATTCATATTGACTACTTTTAATGTAGGATATACTGCAAAATTCATCGCAATTTGTATTAATTTCCTTTATATAATACAGCTCATCTCAGAGCATGTATATAAAATGTTAGTCAACACATTAATTCACCTTGGCTTAAATCCAAAGTGCAATCATCTGAACGTTTGTGTTCCCCCAAAGTGCAAATACTGATATCGTAACCCCCAGAGATGATAGTATTAGAAGGCGGGGGCTTTGGGTGAAGCCCTCATGAACAGGATTAGTGTCTGTAAAAAGAGGCTCCAGAGAGATCTCTTGCTCCTTCCCCCATATGAGGGCACAACAAAGCACTATCTATGAACTAGAAAGCCGGCCCTCACCACACTGAATCTGCTGGTGCCCTGATCTTGAACCTCCAGCCTCCAGAACTATAGATGATAAATTTCTGTTGTTTGTAAGCCAGCCACTCTGTAGCATTTTGTTGTAGCAGCTCAAGTGGACCAAGACATGTGTATCTTTAATAGGAGCTCCTAATGAAGAAGGAATATATACTCCAGGGACAGAAAATGGCTATTGGGTAATTGCTGTACAGAAAACAAAATTAAAAATGTATCTAATGTCTAGCACTGAGTAGTAGTTCAACTAAGCTTTTGATCAGAGAGATAACATTCGTAAATACATGAAGCAGAATCAAAAAACAATATGATACAAGCGGGTGTGATGGCATATTTATTTGAACAATTGTTCGAGAGTGGGTACAGTGATCACGCAAAAGCCTACATCTCTGCGGTCAGTCTGATGGCCTCAAGGCATTTAGGGCTATGTAAACTCAAACTGAGAGTAAGTAAAATTAAAACTGAACTTTAACTTGCGCTTCCTTTGTTCCAAGTACTTAATAGCCAAATGTGTGTGGCTACTAGCTCTCCTAGTGGACAATGCAGATATAGAATATTTCCATCATTGGGGCGCCTGGGTGGCTCAGATGTTAAGCGTCTGCCTTCGGCTCAGGTCATGATCCCAGGGTCCTGGAATCGAGTCCCGCATCGGGCTCCCTGCTCCTTGGGAGCCTGCTTCTCCCTCTGCCTCTCTCTCTCTCTCTGTCTCTCATGAATAAATAAATAAAAATATTTAAAAAAAATTAAAAAAAAGAATATTTCCATCATTGCCAAGAGTTCTATTAGATAATGTTGCTCTAGTCTAAGATGGGTGATATAAATGTCATCTAAATGTGATTACAGGCCCAACAAGAAGGGTGCAGCAAGACAATATTAACGATAAAAGAAGATACTAAAGAGTAATCTGTATATTGGTGACATTTAGTTTGAAGTTCCCCCCTTTCGCTCTACTCATATTTTACACAGTTTGAACATGAATAACAGGACTTCAATTACTTTGTCTTTGAACATAAAGTAACTATGACTGAAGACAGCTCATTGTTTGAAGGATAAGTCCAGCACATAGTATGGATGCAAGCACAGAGAAATTGGTCTGAGAAAAACTTTTTAAAATAGGTATTTTTAACAAAACATGTCTTTTTAAAAAAAATTTATTGTTATGTTAATCACCATACATTACATCGTTAGTTTTTGATGTAGTGTTCCATGATTCATTGTTTGTGTATAACACCCAGTTCTAAGGAATCGGATGGAATCTATACTTTCGAGTAGAGGGTCCTGGGAATGTGGCAAGTCTTTGCCTATAACATAAAAAAAAAAAAAAAAAAAAATGACCTGACTGAAAACAATAGACAAGACTTTATGATGCATTATAGGCATAATGTAAAGTTGTTTTTTTTTTTTTAATTCAACATGGATTAACCACTAAAAAGACTCTAATGTTTACTCAATCAAATCACAGACTCAACCACACTCATGACTTTTGCCACACTCCCAGGAAATCTGTTGCAGAGTTTGTGGTGAGACCACAAAGCAACATCCAGAGAAGCAACAGTAACAGTTAAAGTATGTCATCACAAGGTAGGAATTGTCAAGTGAGTTAAACAACAGGGTTATCTTTTCTCTAGAAATATGTCATATTCACTTCAGCAGAAATCACCATTTTTTTCCATGC
This sequence comes from Mirounga angustirostris, assembly GCF_029215605.1. Lineage (NCBI taxonomy): Eukaryota > Metazoa > Chordata > Mammalia > Carnivora > Phocidae > Mirounga > Mirounga angustirostris. Next base: position 80,669,466 of record NW_026991720.1, on the reverse strand, counting down.
TCTTCACTCATGTCTATAAAGCAGTATCATGGCGCATATTAAAAGAAATTCCCCCAAAATCAAAAGGACAGTCCTAACTAGAGCTGTTTCTTGCCTTTGGGGAGTAGAGAAGATAGGCGTTGAGAACACCAGGAAATCTGAGCTAAAACTAAACTCTGTGATGCTGCCTTTCAGTTTTCTTTTCTGAGCCACGAGGGGCCATTCTCTGAATCCAGGGGGCCTAGTTAACTAACACTCATCACCTTACGCTTAGAGGACAGCTTTTATGTATTTCCAGGTGTTGGCTGCTTTGTTAAATCTGCAGTGCCCCCAAACTTATAAAGCCTAAGCATTCCACACCTGGTATGCTGGGCACTGGCAGATTAGTAAAATGTATGAACTTGGGGTATCGATTTCTTTTTTCTGAGTTGAGAATCCAACGAGGATAAAATCATTAGTGTAAGAAAAATGAAATATTCACGATAAGGCCCTTTTCAAAGCAACTGTTTAAGCCATTCATTTAGCATCTTAAAAGCCACATAATAAAAGTGAGGTTTCCCTTTTATTATATGTACATGTTGCATGTTTATTGTGGTCTTGGGGATATCTGAGGGCAACTCCATTTACCAGATGGCACTCAACACCAGGAATTACGTTTCAAACTTGAGAGAAAAAGGCTTCACCTGGTGAGGCACTGCTTTTGTGTGAATGTGTATGTCTATATATGTGTAGGGGTGTGGGGGGGGGGAGGGTTCTTTATAATATAGTATACTATATAGCATCTGGTCTATTGGCCCTACTCATGAATTACTTAGAGAGCTATTTAATGCTATGATAGCATTGTCCCATATAACATAAGGACCTTGGTAATTTTTTTTTAACGACTAAATTTATATCTAGTTTGTTTGTTAAAAGGCAATATGGTTTGGGGTTTTTTTTTTTTTTTTTTAATCTTACACTTAAATTTCTAATCTATGAGCCTGGGACTCTTCATTCTAAATGGTAGGGAATTTGGCAGACTTCTTACCTCTCTCGAGTTTGGGAGTATTTGTACTCACTGGACTCCTGAGACTTTATAGAGCTAAGGGACTATCAGGTCCATCAGAAACATCACTCTTCTCTAGCCATGTAATGTTGAATATGAGGAGGCAAATTTCATGTTTCTTGAAACTGTCTATATCCCTTAATTAATCTTGCTATACTTATATGCTTTTATAATTCACAATAGTGTTAGGGAAAAAATAGCAAAATTATGGAAATTGCCAAGCTTAAAGGACAGATGAAATATATTGCTCAATGTTTTAATCTAATTCTGAATAAAGAGAGAAAAATGAACTCTAGAATGAACAAAATGTTGTCACCCTGCAACTGTAAAACAGAATTATACCTCATATATTGACTAGATGATGACATTTAGCAGAACACCCACAATGAAGAACACCAGATTATAACTACCTCAAACTTATTTTTTTTTTGCCCTGATAAAAGGAAAAAAATGTTCATAGAGTTTTCTGAATCTCTTTTATGAGATTGGTTGGTTGATTGATTGATTGATTTTTATTTTTATGAGTAAGAGACATTATAGAGCCTTCTCTTCTCAAAGTAAATAAAATAATTTCTTTAGCTATCTCTGTCCATCCCCCAAAGAATATACTTATCCTAGCATTTCTTATGTTTAAAGGTATACTAATATTTTTTCCAGGGTTTTTTTTCCCACTTTCCTCAGAAACAAATTTCCACCGCCCCAAAGGGCTATACTCCTTGTGGTTACTCAGCAGCATCCTAAGAGTTACTTATCAGAAGAAAACATTGTGTCTTGCTTAATTTTTAATTCAGCATTTTTGTACAATACATAGCTTTAATGCCCTGTGATTTAACATTTCTCATTATGAGTTTATTTAATTTTCTTAATATATGCAAAGAGATAAAGTCAAGGTCAACTGGTTCAAGCCCTAATTAAAACACTAACTGAGAAAACCTGAACAAATTAATTCACTTTACTCCTCTGAAAAATGATTATAACAAGGGTATAATGGTGATTTATAATTATATTTATTTTAAAATTATTAATTATTGTAATGGTGGCTAGTAGTCATGCAAAGCATGTGGGAAATATTTAGGAACATAATACAATTTTAGTTATTATTATCCTTATTGGTACTGAGATATTTAAGATACTCTTTCGGTCATTTAATATCTCAAACAGAAAATACCTAAATTAAAATGCAAAGTGAAGACATGCTCTTGGCATGATGATATTAGGAAACCCCCTAGTGTTTAACAGCTATTAATTTAAATTCTGTTATTATTTCACAATAAATTTTCAGTGACACTAAATATGAATTTAAATTTTCCAGATGCATCACTGTATTAACTAATGTAGAGAGGCAGAAAAAGTCCCAGAACTCCATGTGATAAAATATTGCTAGTGAAAAATTATATATAAGTTAAATACTTCGATATTTTAAAATGTAAAAATCTGGGGCATGCTAAACTTTGCATTAGCATCTTGCCTGGATTCATGCCATTAAAATAATTTTCTTGATGCTCCTTAAGGGAAATACAGCATCCAGAAACTAATAGTATTTGCGGGGTTTTTTCCATTAAATCAGTTAAAAAAGAGATTGAGTATTGACATGCTCTATCCAAAAAAGAAATCCCTATTGACTCAATTTCTCAATGATAAAATATTAACTTTTTCTTATATCCAAATAATTCAAGCTAGCTCCTCATTTTACATTCAAGTATATAAAGCACACAGTTAAAGATATTGTCCACCTTGCAGTATATAGCAAGTGGTGTCTAGAACATCTTAGTGACTACTAAAAGTAGACTCTGGATAGGCTTTATTAATTTTCCCCTAATATACCCAAAATGTGTGATGTTTGTCTTCAAGCAACGTGACAAGATAGTAGCAAATTTACCATTTAATTTTATGCACATAAACACACATATACATATAGGAATTCATAAACAAAATCTTTTGGTCAAAACCACCAAAAACTACTCTCAAGAACACCAGTTTACCAGGTTGTAGACCGCTAGATTTTTAAGGACCCAAAGTCTGTCAATTTACAAAAGAAGAAATTGAAACTGAAAATAAAAATCTACTTTTCTAGAACTCTCAAAGATCCCCTATTCTCTGACATACATCTTTAGACATTGATTTAAGACAAAACCCAAGATCCGTGTCCATTGACGCTCTACTGAGATTGATTTCAGCTCTAAAAAATACCATTTTAATAATATATAATTTGTAATAGCAAAATTTAGGAGCTATTAACATGCATTGACATTAGAATTTATTATTGATAATTATAACAATACCCAAGAATATATTTATAAGCATATACTAAAATAAATTCTAAATTGATATGTTTAAGTCTTTTGACTTGGAATCTTTTGACTTCAAACAATTAGATATTTCTGTAGCCATACCAAAGCCCTGTAAATTTATGTACAAGTGCTGTGTATTTCCAAAAACCTAAATACACTTTCCTTATATCTTTAATATATTGCTTTATATATCTTTCTATTCATTCATTGATTCAAAACATTTATGGAGCACTCTGCAAGGTACTAAAGATATCACATTGATTTTATATGTTGTGGTAGGCAGAAGAATGGCCCCCCAAAATGCCCCTGTCCCAATTGCTACACCCAATGAATGTTACCTTACATAGCAAAGGGACTTTGCCTAAGTGATTAAGGTTAAAGACTTTGAGGTGGGAGATTATCCTAGGTTATCAAGGTGGACTCTACATCATCCTATGAGTCCTTTAAATCAGAGAACATTCCCCAGCTTCGTTCAGAGAGAACTTGCTTTGATGGCTGAAGAAGGGTCAGAGAAATGCAAATTGCTGACCTTGAAGATAAAGGGAGGGGGCCACAAGTTAAGGAGTGGGGCAGCCTCTTGAGCTGAAAAAGGCAGGAAACAGATTTTCCCTTAGAGTCCCCAGCAGGAACACTGGTAGGCCATCATCTGCATTTTTTCCTAGTGAGACCCATGGCAGACTTCTGACCTACACTAACAAAGATAATAAACTTGCATTGTCTTAAGCCACCAAGTTCATAGTAGTAATTACAACAACAATAAACATCCATGCATATGTGTTGTCTTAGCTCTCTGAGTAGTTTGTAAACTTGTTAAAGGTAGAAGTTAGGCCTTACCTTTCCTTGTATCTTTCAGATTATCTATTTCTATGCTTTTCACTTAGTAAGAAATCTTGACTGAATGATATAATAAGGGAGTTTTAAAAAAATTATTTATACTGATCAAGTCGTGATGGCAATCTTAACCTCGTAGTGGTTTCTGTCTCGTCCTGCGCAATGGTGCATTAAGTGCCGCCCCAGAGAAGCATTTTGCAATGTGCTGTTTATTCAAGTAATCAGGAGAAAGCACAAAAACTACACTTGACATTGCAGGAAGATTAGCAAACAATAGTGCTGTTTTGAAAGACAGAGATCTGTATCTTTGAAAGGGGAAGTTGCAAAACGGTCTTTTCCTTTATCTGTTCAGATTCCTAAGGAAGGAGGATTTTACAACTAGTATTATCCTTGTTGGAGGCTCTTTTATATGTCTGGCACTCCTCCAGTCCAAGTTTATCTGATACCCTAAGGCTTCCCAGAGGCTCCTCTGGGATGCAAATCCAAAATTCTTGTGCAAAATGTAACTGAAAAATTGATGTAGCAGTGCAAAAAATTTGCCAAATAATTTATTTAAAAGGAGCAGAAAAATAGAGGAATTACACAAAGTCTGTCAACCACAGATGGGTTTTGCTAAAAATCCTGGCCCACATCCTCTAGGACCTGTGGGTGTAAAGTGGGTAACTGTAAGTATTTTTATCCGCCTCCCCCCACCACCGTATTGGCCCATTTACTATTTCTTGGATGACTGTTGTATTTATACATCTTATTACAAACATAAATCATATGTTAAAACCTACTCCAATTCTTGCACCTGCCGGGAAATGACATTAATAATCTTTGAGCGCCCAATGTACTAATAGATATGAGGTCATACAAAGAAATAGGAGACATGCTCTCTCCATCCAAAGTAGAAATTATCTTCTACCAATAAGCCTAACAATGATAACCTAAGAGAGTCGCTAGAGATATATAAATTTATTTCATGGATTTTTTACATTTCATTTTGTATTTCCATTCTCTATATTACATTTCTCATGATTTTTAAACTGTAAGTAAGTAGAACTGGATTTATTTTCTTTCTTTCTCCCTCAGGTATCCTACTTTTTGGTCATTGTGATGGCTAGTCAGTAATACTCATCTGCTTACAGTTTCTGCAACCTTATTATTTTCACTATATATTTTTTAATTTAAAAATAACTAGAGGGAGGGCGCCTGGGTGGCTCAGTTGGTTAAGCGACTGCCTTCGGCTCAGGTCATGATCCTGGAGTCCCGGGATCGAGTCCCGCATCGGGCTACCTGCTCAGCAGGGAGTCTGCTTCTCCCTCTCCCGCTCCCCCCTCTTGTGCTCTTTCTCTCTCTCACTCTCTCTCTCAAATAAATAAATAAAATCTTTAAAATAAATAAATAAATAGGGCGCCTGGGTGGCTCAGATGGTTAGGCGTCTGCCTTCGGCTCAGGTCATGATCCCAGGATCCTGGGATCGAGTTCCGCATCGGGCTTCCCGCTCCTTGGGAGCCTGCTTCTCCCTCTGTTTCTCTCTGTCTCTCATGAATAAATAAATAAAATCTTAAAAAAAAAATTTAAAAATAAATAAATAAATAAAAATAACTAGAGGGATGCCTGGGTGGCTCAGTCGGTTAAGTGGCTGCCTTCGGCCTGGGTCATGATCCCAGGGTCCTGGGATCGAGTCCCACATCGGGCTCCTTGCTCAGCAGGGAGCCTGCTTCTCTCTCTCTCTCCCTCTGCTTGTGCTCTCTCTGTCAAATAAATAAAATCTTTAAAAAAAAAAACTAAAAAAATAAATAAATAAAAATAACTAGAAATACCATCTTCATTAATTTAAGAAATGTACCTGGGAAATCACCAGGTTACCTCCCTTATTGATTTTGCTATAAATAATGTAAATACATTAACTCCAGAGCATAAATAATAATAGACATTTATCAGAGCACTATTTTAAGCATATTCCACATTTTATACCTCTTAAGCATTTTTGTAAATCCTCACGAAAAACATATGGATAAGGACTATTATTACCTCCACTTCACAGATGCAGTACTGAGTTTTACTACATACATTTAGTATGTGCAAATCTAGGATTGGTACCCAAACCTATGTTACTAATCTCCAGCAAGAAAAAAAAAAAAAGAAGAAGAAAGAAAAGAGAAAGAAAAAAGAGTAAAGTACTGCACAGCAGTCTACAACAGAGGATAGATATTTGCCTCTAATTTAAATTTGAATTAAATGTGGAAAATGGGGAGAAATCTGCTCTTTAATAATAGAATTGATTTCTCCATTTGGTAGGTGGCAGTATGGATCAGTCATTTCTCTTAATCACGGCTCAAGACTTCCCCGTGCCCTGTATACATCTATATCATCTTCCATTTCTTCTGAACCCTATTAGTGGTTATAAGTTCTTTGGTCATTGAAATAAAACATTGATTCTTAAATCCTAGTTACCCATTGCCAAAGTGACACCTTCAGCTGGTAGTCATTCATCTTCTCGTATTTCTTAAAAGAAATCCACTATCACTTCAGGTAGTTGTTTCCGCTGTTGAGCATTTGTACCATTGGAAAATTCTCCTTCATTCGTACTAATCTGAAATCTACCACCTTATAATTATCAGGGGTTTGGTCCTGATTCTGCCTCTCAGAGTTAAAGACAATTACTATTCCCTTTCAGAACACGAAGATGTGTACCACTTCAAGTGATGAACCTCATCCCTGTCCTTTCAACTACTTATTTTCAGCTCTTACTTATGTTCAAATGCCCTCTTAAATCACTAAGTTCGGAGAAGAATGAACACCATAAACATGATTCAATCTACAGACTAGAACTCAGCTTACCTCTATTCAGGCATTAAAAACTAAAGAGATGTCAATTGGATTCAATTCTTTTAATGCAGAATTTGCCATCTATTGACAGGCTATTATATATATGTCCAGAACTGGGCAAGAAGTTTATATAACATCATACCATTTAATCCTCATAACAACCACCTGGGGTGGGTACTGTGGGGAGCAAAGCATGCCATTTCTGTACAAATGCAAATTTTCTTTCCCCACATTTTGTTCAGTGTGGTCTCTCCGTGCCCACCCAGTATCACTTCTTCAAGCAACCTTGTGAAACTTCTCTTACATATTTTGTGGATATTTAGGAACAATAAAATATAAAATGTACATAAATATATTTTATAGTAGTATTAAAACAATGTAATAAAACTATTCCCACATAATAAATCTTGGTAAGTGCAGTAATTTTAAAGTGTTATTTTCCCATGTAATCCATTCTTTAGCTCATGCTTATAAGGTTATGTCAGCCTATATATTTACATATAATTTGATTACATAATATTTACAGATAAATATTTGGTCATAGAATTTTTATCTTTTTTTTCAAAATTGAAATCCACCATAACTAGAAAAAAAGACATATTGTTAAGGAAAAGCATTTGGAACCTAAAAATAAAAACACCTATACAAAAAGTATCCATAAATCACAAAGAAAAGCCTTTGAAATATTTACCCACATTTAAAACCAGAGACCTTGCTTTTCAACTGGAGTAAAATTTAATTATGATACCATTAAGATCAAGAATAACTGTCCAATAATGTGTTTTAAATTAACTAAACGACACCTTACACTCCTTTCACATTTACTCCAGGAACCCCTGATCTTCATAGTTCACAAAAATATAAACAGACTTGTCAGACCTCACTAAATTTATTAAGGTTTGGCAGAATGCCTATGGGGGACAAAATCATATTTCAGAATAAAGTTTAAAATGAGCAAGAAAAATAACCTATTGAAAGCTAAGCAGCAGAGCAAAGCCGATGCAGCTAACTGGTAAAATCATGAGTTCCTTTAGTAGTTATCTGTCATATATTTACCATTCCTTTTTTTTTTTTTAATGAAGTTCTAAAACTTCTGCTCATTCTGGCAGATGTAATCAAAATCTTACTGAGATAAATATGGTCAAGAAAATGAGGGAGCAAGATGAAGATAAGCATATGAACTAGATGATGCTGTCACATACCCTGAAGCCTTCAATTTGTTTTCACCTGCATCTCGAATTTATATAATACTTGGTAAATCACCCTTGTATTATGTGGGCTTATCGGACTTTAGGTGTAGGACATGAGACTGTGGCTACTTCAAAATTATAAAACAATGGATAAAATCTTTCATAATATTTGTAGAAATCAAAAGCATTTAAATTACCACCCTTTAATTTCCTTATAAAGAAATTAAGGAAATACTAATGAAAATGAATGCACTTATATGAATATATATTCACAGATTCACAATGTGTGCAGAGAAATTACAAGCAGTAAATTCACAGATAGTCCTTAAAGTAACTGAGTGTGTGATGTCATTATTCTTGAAGGGTCGTCTCCCCAAAACTGTGCGTGCTTTTACTTACAAAGATTTTGATACTATTCACTCAGGATTTCTGGTGGTGTAACATTTTTCAAAGACAAATCCATTTTAAAATGTAATGACTCCATATATTTGATTTAAGAATGAAAAACTTTTTCAGTAGGGTATAAATTACCCAAGGGCTTATTAATGTGGTGCATTAATTATCCTCATGATTAATGTAGTGTGTATAGGTGTGTATAAGTGTGTTATAGTCCCATAAACAGAGGATATGGATTTTTCAAATGGATCTACAATTTAAACTGATTGTTTTTAATGACAGGAAGGAAAATAACTTCTAAAAAAAAATAGAATTGTTATATAAATTCTTTATTTTACTTTAATGCTTGAAATAAAAACAAAGAGAAGTCAACGTTCTACCTCCCATCAGATATATCATAACAACAAAGACATTCAAGAGAAAATAGTCAAAACTCAAACAAATTTGAAGACTAAACTATTAAGTATATAATTACCTCATGAGTTACAGATTAAGTGTAGGTTTCACTAAAATAAAATTTAAATGGTAATAATTAAAATGTAATTTTAATTTTCTGCCAAAAGAAATATTGTTTTCATTCTTGCTAATCTTTTCCAGCTATTGAACTACCACTAATGTTACACTTAACTCCACATAGGGCCACTGATTTCAGAGGAAGATGGTAATATATAACAGGCCAAATATTGTGTTCTGATGTAGAGAAGGGCAATTCCACTTAACGGTGCAGATGTAGCACGTAGTATTACCCTCTTTTCTATTATTATTATATATTCATTATGCTATACAAATATAACATAAAAAGCACATGCAAATTTGTATTAAAAATATCACCATAGGAACACTTCAGGAATACATGGGGCCAAAAGCAAAAATGCTGTAAATTAACTCATCACTCATCCTTGAATAGAACTAAAAGTAGAGTTAACAAATGAGCATCTAAGTAGGTCCTACATATTTTTTAATGATGTCTGAAATTAACCAGAAAATTACATTTTAATTGTTTTCATCCTATACCATAAATGTTCACCAGGAAGCACTGGTGACAAGATAGACAAAGGTCTCTGGTGATCTGGATATCTGGAGTTGATATTTTGGTGGGGGGAGACAGCTGACAAGTAAATAAATAATTACTAAGATTATTTCAGATAATAAGTGCTATGGAGAACATAAAGCATAGCGATGTGTTGGAATGGTGGGATAGGTAGGGATGGAAAATTTAGATTGGGCTAGGGTAGACAAAGTGGGAGGGGTGACAAGACAGCTAAGACCAGAATATCAAAAGGAAATAGTTCTGGGAAATGTGGGACAAGGAACTTCAGGCTGCGGGAACAGCAAGTATGATTTTAAAGCTGTATTTCCAGAATGAGCTGTCACCTGACCTACACTCCCAATTATTTTCAGTTACCTCTTGGTCATCTCAATGAATATTTGGACATCAATTCAGAGTCAGTTTAACAGACCACCATATTAACATTTTTAAACTTGCCAACCCATGTAACTTTAAAATGTTTTTGATGATGTTACCATTTTCAGATCACCAGGTTCAGAATCTTGAATTAGCTGAGACCCACATCCTTTTCAGGAAACATTGGCCATTATTCTTTTAAGATGCTCTCCCGTCTTTCTTTTTACTTCCCTGGATGTGTCAACCTAGACCAGTTACATGATTTCCTTAAAACATAGTTTCTCACATGTAAAATAAAGATAAAAATTATACCTACTTCTAGTGGCAATAACATGGTTTTGGGAAAGAGATAGACAACTTGAAAATGCAACCCACCACTTATTCACTATGGTATCAGGAATGTAGACAACCTATTTTAATATCCCTCACCTTATAGAGGGAGACTCCACAAAATAAAAATGATGTACTTGCTTCACAAAATTTTTGTAGAGATTAAGGAGAACCTAACAAATAATTAATGAGTGTAAAGTAACTTTTCTTTTCCCTTTTGATTATGAAACTAAAGGAATTAATTTAGGAGAGTAATGATGATGTAAAACATTTTGTCAATTTTGTGTGTGTTTTTTTTTTTCCCTTATAGTCCCAGTGTCACCATCTGATACAAATTCTCATCTCCTGCCACTTAAATTTTTCACTAATTTTTGGATGCCAAATAAAAAAGTCAGAATTCTTCTGCCTTTAGCCTTTTCACATCAAGCAAATTGAAATTGGGACATTCAAGCATAGAACCTGGAGATTTTCTCTAGAATAGGTTATAGGAGGCAGAAACTGTCATGAGAACAGAGTCTTGGCAGTTCAAGCACCATGTGATTCTTGCTCCACCACAGGGTTCCCTGGGAATGAGAGTCTAAGTTCAAGCAAGGTAGGGCAGAAAGAGGATTCTAACCACTTTATTAGAAGAATTTTCTCCATTAAACTGTGATCTCCTGGAGGTCAAAGTCAGGTCTCATTCAGTATCACCCGTGCATAGCACAGTTCTTAGAACATGGTAGGTGCTTAATAAAGGCAAGTATTTATTTTCACATGATGCTGGTGTAGTCAATTCATCACAGTGCCCATGATTGAGTTTCTAAGGGTGCAGAGGTTTACATGGAAAGATCTTTGACTCCTGCCACCATGTGACTTGAGTGACTGGTTATTCTGAAAGGACTATAATCAGTGAGCCAATTGGGAAGGGAGTCCTCGCCTAGTCCTATAAACCACCCCCCCCACCACCACCCATGAGCAGGAGCCTGGCAGCTTCCTCTGAAGACTTTGCCAACACAGTGACTACAATATCATAGAGCAGATCCTAGCCCTCAAAGATCAACAGAGAATCTCTTTTTGAAACTATCATTCCCTGCACTGGGAGGTCCAACAAAGAAGGTCTTTTGCTGTGGTTCTATATTTGTTTTCATTTTTGGTTTTGTTTTTGCTTTTGCTTTTTTTTTTTTTTTAACCAAGTTCAAGGCCAAAGAAGTGTATCGCCCATAAAGTAACCCCAGAACTTCATGCCAGAGGAATTTCTGACAAAATGAATGGTTTCAAATGCAACAGCCTGCTACCAAGTTCCCAGCTTGCAATCTCCCTGGAATCTGAAGTCTTGGATTAGCCCTCAGCAAAAAAGCCCCTCATTCTGATGCCTCTGCCATCCCTATTGTCTGCTCCAATCCTATGGACTCTCCAGGCTGGGCAAGCTAATTTGGACAACTAGATGTGTGCTCATACTCAAAAGCCATTTTGTTCTATCCCTTCCAAATATATTTTTAAATGAATCTGAGGAGAAAGTAGCAAAGCCTCTTTAAAAACCCAAATTCAAAACACAGCAGAAGGAACACAGGAAGTTTTACTGAGTAATTGAAGTGATTACATGCAAAGCACTTTCCCATAATCAAGGAGTTTCAAAGGAGGGTAGAGGGTGATTGACAGTGTTGGCCACTCTTGAAACTACATCCTGATTGGAGGAAACAATTACAAGCAGGAGAAAGAAACCCAGTACTCTACATTTTCCTTATTTTCAGATCTAATCTGGGAGAAGAAAAGCAATAGTAGAAAATGAAGTTTCAAAAGTTTGGAAATCTTGTTCCTGGGGAATAAGAAAGCAAGAGACCCTGCTTATACCCACAACAGATTTTCTTCCTTTTGTTTTTCCTTCTATTTATTTACTGAACACCTACTATGCTCCAGGCTGTGGGAAAGATCAAAAGATATGATGTCATGAAAGTCATCCTTATGAACTGTGAACTCTAAGAAGATATAAGGTGTCATTATGGATATTAACTTTTCAAGAAAAGTAATTAGAACAAAGTGACGAGCTATGATGCCAGATGAAGCTTGTTCTCTATTTGCCAGGATGGACATATGCTCAGATAAATGCAGAGCAATTTCAGTCGAAGCAGGCATAGGGTCACTTGACTCTAAGAATTTCAGAGCTCCAGGAAATCATTTGAAAATCACTGGGCTAGAAGAAAGTATTCATGCATTTCTGTCTGCTACTGATGTTTTGGCCCCTCAGAAGGACTCAGGCTCTTTTCCTGATGTCTTTGAAATGCTTCCACCTCCTTCCTTCTATCTTGTTCTTTCACACAAATGTTTCTACCTTAATTCTTGATTTTTTTTTTATTCTAAAAAAGCAAAATCTTGACCATCTTCTCTGAAGATTCCCGGATTCACACTTACCTTTTGATTTCCCGCATTTGCTTGTAGCAGCTACTAAAAATACAGTATTTAATTGTACACTTTATTACTCACTCAGCGCATGAGTTTATCATAAGTCCCCAAGAGCTCATGAGATAATTATCTACATCTTAGGGAATACTTAGCACAAGTGCCCAGTCTTTGGAGTCAGCTTTAGGAGGCTTGAATCCTGGCTCTACCACTTAATGGCCATTACCTGTAAGTAAGCTACTTACCATTTCTATGCTTCAGTTCTTCATCTGTAAAATGGTCCTAATATTAGTATTTTCCCTTTATGATTGTTTTAAGTGTTAAATAAATAATGAATGTATAGTGTTTAGCATAGTGCCTGGCGCATAGTAAGTACTTGATAAATCTCAGCTACTATTATTATTATCAGAATTATATTCTTTTCTTAGGAAAGGCTTACAAAATGGAATTCTGTTGAATAAAAATGAGAAGAGGTCTATGTTTCACATTTTTTCTCAAGGAGAAAAATGGAAACTTTTCAGAATGCCACCCATTCACAAGAATGCATTGCCAAAGCCAAATGGGAAGGAACTAGGAAATCCTGAATGGAACTGGCTAAGCAGAAAGTATATTAGACTAAACAATGAGCTGGGTGATGGAGGGGGATAAGGCATTTATAAGAAAGCATTGGCTTTGAAATTCCTGGTCAACATGGTCAAGTTGGATGAGCAGGACGTGATGTGGACCAGCTATCCTCCTCTCCATGCTCCCTCTGTGTTGCAAGCCTTTTGTTATGATAGGCTTAATACCAACAGTAAAAATGCTACCTTTAGGTATTCTGGCCCATTTTATGATTAAATTGTTCTCTAAGATCTTTAGTAGATTTTGTAAAATTAATTACAGCTGCCAGAATTTAATTGGTCTAGAAGCAAGTACAGAACTTGGATTTGAGAGACACACATAACCAACTACTCTCGGTGTAAGGCTGGACCCCCAGTTCTGCTACGTGCCTTATCTAGTGATCAAGAGAGTGAACCATCAAATGCTGAGCAAAACTTTACGTTCTACCAAATAGAAAAAATTATGATTTTTACAAAGTGAAATATCTCATAAATAGTACACTACACAGTGAAACACCTTAAAAGGATTTATTTTAACCATGTTCATGTACATTTTTTAATCTTGTAAATTTGTCTAATTTAGTTGACATTCTGTGAGCCATCTTGTTAACTGAAATATGTTGGCCATTTGTCCAATACCATCTTGTGTGTAAAAAAAGGTACTTTATAAATAACTGAAATTTTAACTATTTTATCCTGTATGTGACATATAAAATAGAAGCAAAATGTTGAATCTCTTTTAAAAAAAATAAACCATAATAAATTGTATAATCCACTGAAGACATTTGTGATCACACAAGTAATTAAATTTCCTTAGGCTCAATATGTAGTGGTCACTTTGAGGATCAGAAGAGAAGGGAAAATATTTTTAATTCTTCAATTATTATCTTTATTTTAAAGCCAAAGAATCATAGGATAAAATTAAGCCATTCATTTAACATATATTTATCAAACTCCTCCTATGGCCCTGAACAATTATAATTATCTGGTGTACAAAGAAGTTACATACCTTTTATTTTATATTTATTTTATATATATACATATATATGTGTGTCTTCTCATGTGCCATAAATTGCTCAAAACATTTTGCCCATTTAATAATTCAAACAACCCAGAGAAATATGTATTATCTACCATTTTGCTGATGAGTAAACTGAGACTCAGAGATGTCAAACGAATGCCTTAAAATCACACAGCTATTAAGTAGCTATAAACCTAGCCAATCCAGGGTTCCTGGGTGGCTCAGCCAGTTAAATGCCTGCCTGCCTGCCTGCCTGCCTTTGACTCATCAGGTCATGGTCTCAATGGTCTCAGGGTGCTGGGATCGAATGCCTCATGGAGCCCTGCCTGGAGCCCCACATGGAGCCCTGGGTTGAGCCCCACATTGGGCTCCCTGCTCAGCAGGGAGTCTGCTTCTCCCTCTCCCTTTATCCTCCCCCCACTCGTGCTCACTCTCTCCCTCAAATAAATAAATAAATAAAATCTTAAAAAAAAAAAAACCTAGCCAATCTGCATCCACAGAAGATGGATGAAAAGAGGAATTCTAACCGTGACAAGAACTTTTAATCATGGAAAAAACCAGAACTTTGAATTTGTTTTTGTGAAGTTCTTAGCTGTTTGATAGCAGAAAAGAAATTTTTCTTTCTTCTGAGTTTAAACAATAGGAGTTTATGTTCAAGAGAAACATTTATTTTTTTTAAAGATTTTATTTATTTATTTGAGAGAGAGAGCACAAGCGGGGGAGGGGCAGAGGCAGAGGGAGAAGCAGGTTCCCCACTCAACAGGGAGCCCCACGCTGGGCTCCATCCCAGGACCGCGAGATCAAGACCTGAGCCGAAGACAGACACAACTGACCGAGCCACCCAGGAGCCCCAAGAGAAACATTTTAATCATTATTTATAAAGCTGAGTTCTCTCTGGTTCTTAAATCACTCTTACATTGATAGTATATTTGGGAGAGGCCTTGATCACAACCCCTGGCATTTATATAAAGTTTATGAAAAATGGTTATTTTTTTAACAGTCACAGATACTCCAAAAAAGAAATTTTCGAAAAAGATTCTTCAGCTCGGGTTTGAAATTTTTCTTGCTTTATCATTTCTCGGCCTTTTGACTAAGATCAAATGTGAAATTTTTCTTGCTTTTTTTTGTTGTTTTTCATTACACCAAATTACTTCCCAGGCAACAAGGCAAATGTTGTTTTGCCCATTTAACAGATTAGAAAACTATAGCGTAAAGAGGTCAGGAAACTTGCCAATCCCATTACCTTGGACCAAGATGAGACTAAAAGCCAAGTCTCTTCATTCCTACTCCAGAGTGTTTCAGCCACTTCATGCTCCCTTCTCATATCAAATAGGGCCTAATATTCTACAAACCAATCATAATGTAAGCTCTGAGTAGTGCATAGTGGATAATGTTGGTAGTAGATAATGTTGCTGTCCCATCCAGTGTTTGCCCTTCTATCTGCCTACCCACTGGATGATTTTGCTTTCAATATCCAGCTCCTGTGACTCTTCTTCTGAGGGTGACTGCTAGGACTTGGGAATTTTTAGCCCTCTGGAATGGCCTATAAGCAATCCTATGGGTACCCAAGCTTCCTTGCCTGAGAGAACAATCACGAAGCACAATCCAAACTTCAGAGTCCCCCTACAGCGGCACCTGGCTGGCTCAGTCAGGAGAGCCTGTGACTCTCGATCTTGGGGTGGTGAGTTCGAGCCCCACGTTGGGTGTAGAGATTACTTAAAATAAGTCAATAAATAAATCAATAAACAAAACAAAGTTCCCCTGCAGCATCAGGCCAAAGCAACCCTTTGCAAGACTTTGCCTGTGATCACTCTGTTGTTTGGCTTACTTTCCTGCCCCGTCCTGCCTTCCCCCTCCTTTGCCATGTTCCCCTGGGGGCCTCCTTAATAAATCACTCATACCTGCATCCTTGTCTCAGAGTCTGCCTCAGAGGAGCTGAATCTCAGACAGATGGCATTTGTTTATTATTATTAATGTTGTTGTTATTATTGTCATCATAACTGAATTTTTGCTTTCTGTACAGTCCCATTGCCCACACTACTCTTATGACACCTCCCTACTGCTCCTGAGATCGAGATTTAGGTTGGCTGCCACTGAGCACCATCTGTGTGGAAATTTCAAAAGTTCTCCTAATGTCCAAAACAGAGTCCAGAGGCTTCCCACATTCTTATTGCGTCTCCTGCTTAGCTCTGTTAGTGGAAATTTCTAAGGAAAAACATCAGTCATTTTAACTTTTTAAAAAATATTCTTCTATTAAATCTGTCCCCAATACCTCCCTGTTCATACAATTTTTCAAGTAATTTTTATTACTCTACTTTTCATTACTACTTAGTTTACATTCTCATCAGTTGCTTCTTGTCCTAATATTCTACATTTCTTCATTGTCTTCATTATGTATCCTCAAATTTATCCTACACCATAATGATCTTGAGATATGACGTGTTATTTCTTTGCCTGAGGAACTGATGACTTCGACAGCCTGGGATACAAGCCCCTTCCCAGCCCGGCTGTAATCCACGTCTCCAGTCGCATCTCATGACAAATTCCTCTACACTCTGCAGTACCAAAACTAGTCAGAATTACGGGTAAGCTTTATAAATGCACCTCGCGCTTTACATGTGAGTGTCGGTGGAGTGTCCTCTCTGCCTGGAACACACTTTGCCCAGTTCATCTGGCTTATGCTCATCCTTTATCATTCTATTTTACAACCCAGCGCCTCCACTGAATTATCTTCTCTGTCTTCACCAGACAATAGTTCTTCCCTCCTCATTTGTACAATGCACTGATTACAATATTTGTCACATGGGGGGCGCCTGGGTGGCTCAGTTGGTTAAGCGACTGCCTTCGGCTCAGGTCATGATCCTGGAGTCCCTGGATCGAGTCCCGCATCGGGCTCCCTGCTCGGCAGGGAGTCTGCTTCTCCCTCTGACCCTCCCCCCTCTCTTGTGCTCTCTCTCATTCTCTCTCAAATAAATAAAAATAAAATCTTAAAAAACAAAACAAAACAATATTTGTCACATGGTTTTATCTACAGTGTGTTTGTCTCTCTCACTTTAGGCTCTTCTTCAATCCTTAAGGGGGAGGACTGTATTAATCATCCTTGCATTTTCAGTTGGGGACACAGAATAGTTGAACAAAATATGAATGTTAAAAAAAACAAATGATAGATATTTTATTAATAAAGTACACATAGTTTTAAAGCTTTCTACTAAGTCTGAGCTCTGACTTATAGAACTCTGCTAAGTTACTTTCTTGAATTAGAAGTTGTCCAACCCACATTCCAATTCCAAGAAGCCCACTAACAGTGTCCATAATACGTATGGTTCACTTACAGTGTGCTTGGACACAATGTTCTGAGTTTCATTTCCTTGTCTGCAAATGGGGATAATTATACCCACCTCACAGATAATATGTAAAATAAGCAAAGGACAACAACAAAACTCAAGGCACTAATCAGCTTTTACAAATGCAGATGTTACTGTTGGCACTAAGGAGTAACAGCAAGAAAAGCAATAACCTTTGAGAGAGTGCCCACTGAAAAGCCATTTCCAGGAGAAAAGATTTGTCTATTATATTTGAACAAACACATTCTTTTTTAGGAAAGCTCTAAGTCCACATTTCAGTAAACAGTGGTCATACACTTAAAATGCTAATGAAAATGCCATATAGTAATCTTTCAAAGGACAAAAAAGAATATGTACATCTTCAGAATCTTTAGTGACCTCTAATTACATCAGATTGAATCATTCAGAATATTCCATTAGGTGACAGTGGGTTGCTATAGATTTGACTGTTTCTAGATTTATTATATATATATATATTATATATAACTTCTGGATTATCTCATCATCTCATCTCATGAAAACAACATATTTTCATTAAGAAACAAGTTAAACATTGTAGATTCTGTGTTTTGAAGTTTATTTAGTTCTAAGAAAATATCATTTGCTTCTAAATATGCTTTGGCTTCATGTAATTCTTTGATCCCTTATAAGATAGAGATCGATGTACAAATTGCTCCATAAATATTGATTGCAGTATTTATATATGTGCTTTGCTAAATTAAAATACATGAGAATACTTAAAATTTCTAGATTTAAATGATAACACATTTAGCCATGCCTATAAGATACTTTCCGTAACCCCTACTTCTGATTTTTAAAAAGTTTAAAATATACCTATTGACAGATAGATACTTTTATTAAAACTCCCTGACTCTCTGAGTATTGCCTTAAAGAACTGCCTTTCTTTGTTATATAAAATATGCAAAACATTTTCCAGTGAATTGTGTAATGCACATTGTTCAGTAAAGCTTACGAGATGGTACAAATGGTAAGGACTTTTATTTAAATTACTCCCAACGGAAATATGAAGATAGGTTAGAAAATAGCCAAGGTGCAATAGGAAATGCGTTTACCTTAAAACATGGCATATATATATTTCCTTAGTGGCGGGAAAAATACGCGGGAGTTATTTACTGCATTATGCTATATACATAGCCCTACATTGAAAAGGCTCATAACAGACTTCCACTAAGTAGACAGGGGCTAAAAAGAATCCTGGTACGGAATTTTAAATCCATTTCACCAGTGTTGGTCAGAAAAGCTCTACCAGCACCAAAACACGAAATCAGAATGTAAATACAGATCAAAGGCTTTGCACAGCTGGCCACGGTGGCCATCAATTCACACCAGGCCTCACTGAGCAGTTAGCCAAATTGTGGTTAATGGCGGTGTGAGTGTCAGTGTCGCCCTGAGACCAGTGTCCAGCTGGAGATCAGGGAAGGAGCGTGGACAAGGGGTTATAAAGAAGGAAAACCTGAAAATATCAGCAAAATCCCCAGGAACACCTTGCCCCACAGAGAACAAAAAGGATTCCAGCTTTTAAACTTATTTAGCCCTTAATAAGTAGATTCATCTTGCAGACAATCATTCTAAACTGTTTCTTGAATCGGTAAACATTTTATTTTCAAACAAAACCACAGGGCATTATCAAGTAACCTTAAACAAGATTTGACACACAGTGCATCATCAATCTCTCTCTTTAAATCAGGCATGCAAATTCCAAGTCACTTGCTAGGGATCAAGACTGAATTATGTCTTGCTTATTTATATGAGGTTCTTTATGCACAGACTCTTCATTCATGGAATAATTTCAAAGAGCATGGTGATAAATATGAATTGAATTTTTCCAGAATGAGATTATTCTACAGAGCAACAATGGGTGGATCACACAATTTGAGAAATAGAACATTTTCCCCTTGCCTTTATAATGCCCTTTAAAGTCTGTCTATAATACATCTGGTGTTTGTTCTCCTAGACTGAAAATAACTAGTAGACCACCAGTAATTTAAATTGTACCCTGTTCCAAGGATATTTGACATGTGGTCCCTTTGGAAGAACTAATGCAAAAAACTGGCTCTAACCCTGGAAATAAGGTTACTATAGACTCACAGAAGGTTGCAATTAACTAATATCAAGAAGGTTAACCTGCAAATTTCTCTCTCAAATACATACTAATCTCATTTGTAAACCATTTAATGCAGTTACAGAGAATGAAATAATGAGGGTTATAATGTTTAATTTTAAATTTGATTTCTTTTCTCTAAAAAGAAAAAATAAGAAGGAAATGTCACATTAAGTTAATAGTTACCAGTTTGCCAAAGAACACACATGTGGCGAATTTATTTAATGTCTCAAGTTTTATAGATAGATAATGAGAGAGAGAGAGAAAGAGAGAGATTCCTTCTGAAGAACCACCATACCTGTTTTTATTTAAACCATTTTAAAAGAAATAAAACTTTATCTTTGAAGGGCTTCTTCCATCATTCTCCATCATTTGGATTTCCCAATCGGGTCGGGGTAGGGGGGAAAGGGTAGACTCATTAGACTACTGGAGCCCAAAGGTTGGGAATTCTGGAATTTACCCACTGCGCTGCACCTCACAGATCAGCAGACTCAAACTCAGATCACTGCAGTGGCTTGCCATAGCATGCACAGCCAGTCACTGGCAAACGTGAGCTGGAAATCTGTTTTACTGATTCAAAGGCCAGAACACTTTTTTACAATACCATAGTGTCTCTCATAAAATATTCTGCATGTATCTCTGTAATTGGTAAAATGTGGCCATACTTAACCAGAAGGTTAAAATGGAAGCATATAAAACTTGGTGACAAATTTAAATAAATTCTTGTATAAAAAAGCTCCTATTTTAGAAGATTTTTTTAAAGGCGGGGGGCAAAGAGAGTGACTTTTCTAATTAAAGGAAATCATCCATTTACTTGAGTTTTTAAAAATATATATACAAAGAAATCTAACCATGAAACACTGAAGTCTTGCCAATAGTTTTAAAGAATTACTTTAGTTTCACGTTGACTATTTGGAACAAAGTGCTTAGACTAGAATAGGGAGGCACATGTTACTCCAGTAGCCTATGAATTATGGTGTTCTCCATCCATGCATAATAAGATCAGTAGAAATCCCTGGGATATTTTTTTTTTTACCTCTGTTCCTTAAGAGAGCATATTATAAAACCACACACCAAGCTAAAAAAAGCAAAATACAATACAATACAATAAAAAATTGGAACATAGAATATTAATGTATGTGACAATAAAATAGAAGATTTGTCTATAAAATAGAGACCAATATATAATCATCCTCTGAGTAAGTAATTTATTGATCATTTTAGTCATGTATATTAGCCCTGTAGCCCTGCAGCACAGCCCCCACCCCGTGATCACCCTCTTTCCTATGCCTTCCAGTGTTCTTTTTTCTTGGCTTATCCATCTTTGGAAAAGTGGATAACGCATTTTTCCCCGATGTAAAAATTAAATACTGAAACATAACTCATAACATCATTAAAGCTTAAAACTGTAAGTACTGTTGCACTGAAATCATTCTTGATTTTTATAACATTTTCAAAATAAACAAAATCGAACAATGAATTTGACACTAAAAATGTGAACAATTTGGCTGAAATGTGGGTCTTTAGCATGGCGAGGGAAATGAGCATTTGAAGGACTTAAAACATTATCACTAATAATATAGTTAATAATCCCCATACATAAATCCATCAGTATCTACAAGTGATATTTTTACAAAGGAAAATATTTCTTTTATAAAACTATACAAAGTGAAAATATTAGAAAATGTTATTTTCTGATCATGAAAAAATCAGAAAAGATAAAAAAATCTGCAACGATAAATGGGTAAAAACACTATTTGGCAACTCCTTCATAAATTATCAAGTTTATTTCCAAAATAGGTGTAGGTACTTTTGTTTTTGAGACAAGTCGCCTTATAGGGAGTATATTAAATTTTCTCTTAAGTTTCCCTTCAAGGTCTGGAGAGAAGTTCTTCTAGAAGGTGAAGTGATAAAGTAGCTATGAAATCATAGAGATTATCAATGTGACTCACTGCTCCAATCTCTTAAACCACACTTTCCTCATCTGAAAAATATGGAAACCAATAAATGCCTTACAGGGTTGTGTTGAGTTTCACGAATAGCATACATAAAATGCCCGGTGCACAAGAGGAGGATAATAAATGATAACTAGTGTTATTAATGTGATAGGAGGACATAGGCTCAGCAAAGCATGGAGGAAATTTCAGACAGAGGAAACGAATAGAAAACACCACAATTTTGCAGGGTTTGGCTCTATTAAACATCATCTTGGCAAGAACAAATCATTTATACAATGCAGCATTTTTTTATGCAGGTGCAAATGCATGATTTATAAATAAATCTGGCTTTACACAAAGTTGACCATGTAAAATGAGACTTTTTTTCCTGGGGATTCATGATCATGATATCTGTGTATAAAACAAAGTGGAATTGTTGAGAACTCATAACAATAGGAATTGTATGACGATGTTAGGAAAGCTTGGGATATTTGAAAATACACTTTTTTAACTGTTGTTATACCCAAGCCCATCGTTATGTTTTACTTAAAAAGTTAATACTGGTATCTAACACAGTATAACCAGCATCAGTGTGCAAGAAATAATATTCTTCAGGTAACTAGATGAATGAAAAAAAGTTTATAATTAAAGTCATAGGCAGTGTGCTATCACAGAACGATCTGTATGGAAGGAGATCATTAAATGGGGGGTAAAATTTCGGTTGTTCAATTGCTGTTGGGACCATAGATAAAACACTGCACTTTAGCTTACTAACCATAAGTAAGCGGCGTGTTGCTGGTTTTCTCTTTTCTTTTCTTTTTTCTTTCTTTTCATTCCTTTTCTTTTTTCTTTTCTCTTTTTTCTTTTCTTTTCTAATTGTTTTTCTTTAGCCATGAATGTCTTCCTTCAGAAGCTAGTTTATTTATACGCCTGCTATTTAAGGCAGATAAAACTCCATCTTCTCTGAATGAAGCGTTCTTCCAGCTTCCGGATTGGCCTGCATACCCTCATCCTAACCATTTTATTGTACCATGGAGCCCAGTTTGAAACAATCTTTTCAGGAGTCTTTGAACAGTAAAAATGTTTGGTCCAATGGTTCATTTACTACAAGTGTTATTTTCTTAAAAAGTGTATCTCCCTTGGGGCACCTGGGTGGTGCAGTCGGTTAAGCTCCTGACTCTTCGTTTCAGCTCAGGTTGTGATCTCAGGGCCATGAGGCTGAGCCCAGCCCATGGAGCCCCATGTCAGGCTCTGCGCTGAGTGCAGAGTCTACTTGAGATTCTCTCCTTCTCCCTCTGCCCCTCCTGCTGGTGTTTGCTCTCTCTCGGACATGTGTGCTCTCTCCCTCTCTCTCTAAAATAAATAAATCTTTAAAAAGAAGAGTATACCTCCATTTTTGATTATTCAAAGAAGAATAATTACCCTTTCTCATTCATTTATAAAGACGATATTTTGACATGAGTTATCCACAGTTCTGAAAAGATAGGATGGTATGAAGTAAGTAACAGTGGGTTTAGAGCAACAAAATTTTATTTGATCCATTTGCCTCCATTTACACCCTGGGTGACCTTGGTCACATCTGACTTCTGTGAGCCTTAGTCTTCTCAAATATCTAATGTACACAATGATCTCTACTTACCTCAAAGTATTGTTGTGAGCTTCCAGTAAGATAAATTTTAAAAATTGCTTGTAATATTTATAATATTCACATTCTGTACTAAAACCTCAGATGTCCACAGATTCAGGTTATAAATTTTTGTTCAATATTCAAATTGATTGCTAATTCACTTCTCTCTTTAAATCTTTGAAAATAACTACTTTATACAATTTATAATTATCATGAATAAGGCAGAATTTTTGACTTGCAAAAATAAATATGTATTTATGCTTTTTTTAAAAAAAGATTTTATTTATTTATGAGAGAGAGGAGAGAGAGAGCAGAGGGAGGAGCACAGGAAGAAGGACAAGCGGACTCCACGCTGAACGCTGAGGCCAAACCGGGGCTCAGTCTCAGGACCCTGAGATCCTGACCTGAGCGGAATCCAAGAGTCGCCGCTTACCAGCAACCGACTGAGCCACCAGGTGCCCCTATACTTTAATTCCTATTTGAATTGCAATGTGTGAAACACACAGGAATTTTTGATTCCAAGGGAGGTAAGTATTCGGATATGTCAAATAAATGTTAACGACGTAGCATATTTTTTATTGACATTGATATGGCAATTAGATTTCACAGGAATCCAATCACTTTTCATATACAAACTCAGAAATGCCAAAAATGATATGGAAGCCGATATTCACCTTTTTGGCTTTCCCAGGGCCTACAATGAAGATAAAGCCAATTAGCACATCTGGGCCAAATTTAAGGACTGAAGGAGATCTCTAACCTGTCTTCAAATGTATTTAAGCTTCATGAGTTCTTTCTTGTGTTCCCTTTGTTCTTTCCTTTCTTTTGTCTTATTCTGATGCCTTGGAAATGATTATCATTTCAAATCTCTCCAAGGTAATTTATAAAATGTATTCAAGTTTGCTTCCCTGTTCCAAGCAGGGAAGGCCTGCTACACGGTGTGGGAGCCTCACGGGGCCCTGTGCTCAGAACACGTCTCTCTTGGTTTAATACTCGGCTGTGACTATCTTGAAATCTTTAATAAGTTTTGAATGATGGGACCTAAGTTCTTTTAACTGAGCCCCACAAATTATGTGGCTCTTTTTGGTTCTAAATCCACTCTTTCTTCTTGGGTCAATTTTATTCTTCTCATTGTTTACCCTGTTCTCTTATTTTGATGTTGTTTCTTCTCTGCCTCTCTCTAGACATCTTCAGTTGCATACTAATTTTTTTAAGGGGAGCCAATTAAAAATGTTTTTGGTATACGTGTGTACAGGCAGGGCTTTGCCTAAGGAAACTTCCCTTCCCTGCGGTGACTTATAACTTGTTCTTGACATTCACTTTCTCCACATCTCACTTGTTCTCCACCAGAACAAATTTCTAGTTAAATGTAATACTCATACAGTTACCTTTCAAGTTAGGGTCACTCCAAAGTACAAATGAAAACAAGCCCCTTCTTATCCTCCCCACCCAGCAGAATACATCTATATAAAATACTTTCTCAGAAAAATTCATTTTCTATGGTGATCTGCTTGTTCTTTTATCATCAAACATCTAACAAATGATTTGTTTCCAGAATTAAGCAATATAAAATGTTAAAAATGATTTAGTGGGAGAAATGAGTTTTGAGTAGCTAAAGGAAAGCCACGTTATAAGTAAGGTGGTTTAGGCATAGAAAATACTTAAGGAAACTTCAAGATAAGATATTTTTTTAAAGATTTTATTTATTTATTTGAGAGAGAGAGTGAGAGAGAGAAAGAGCACAAGAGGGGGGAGCGGGAGAGGGAGAAGCAGACTCCCTGCTGAGCAGGTAGCCCGATGCGGGACTCGATCCCGGGACTCCAGGATCATGACCTGAGCCGAAGGCAGTCGCTTAACCAACTGAGCCACCCAGGCGCCCCAAGATAAGATATTTTGGTGTTCATTGGACATGAGAAAATGTTAACGCCTCTACGTCCCCATGCACACATGTATGGGTACCCCCACCTGCATCTTTTTAATAATAGTAAGTAGATGAATTGAGGAGAGTTGGGATGTGCAGAGAAGCCTGGGGATGCTGAGAAAAATTAGTAAAATCAAGTCTCAATTGAATCTGTCTTGCTGTCATCCATTTCCTATTCAAAGTGTTCATATTTTTAAATTGGAAGAATACCTCAAAAGTATAGTCAGTAATTCCTTTCTCAAAAGGTGCTCAAAATAATAGAAATTCTCTGTAACACCTCAATCTATACAACAGAGACACAATTTAAATTTGTAGCAAAATAACATCATTTTATATGTGACATATATCTCTATATCATACGTATGATATATATATATACACACATATATCATATATATATATGTATGTATGTCATGGACATCATGGCATATAATGGCCAAATTTCCTGGTTTAATCTCTCAGTGCACATTCCCATAAATAAATTCACAAATAAAAAAAATACCAAATTAAAATGGGAGGTCTTACCATAGAACTGTCACTTGGAAGTCTTTATGGGTCAATGAACTCCCCAAATTATTTATAGACTTGTGGGAGGTACATATGTACATGCAGGTGTATTTATGTACCTATAATTTTTTCATGAGAGGAGAGAAAAAAGATTCAGAGTTATTATCAAATTCCCTCATGGTTCTTAACCTCAACAAAGTTTAAAAAAAAGACTAAGAATAGAGAGCAGTGACAGAAATTGGGATATAGTAGGAATATATTTCTTCAATTTCTTATCCTTGAAACTCTTAAATAATTTCATTATCATTATCTTAGAGGAAAATATAAAAGACATTTAGGATTTGGTGCTATGAAAGTTCAATCATTTGATAGCTTTCTCTTTTATTTGGCTTTAGTACACATGCTGCCGAAGCGAGCACTCTTTTATTTGGCTTTAATTGTTGGTTAGAAATACACCATAATAGTTGAACAGTCTGCTTGCTCTTTGTGAAGAGGGGCATTTAAAAAAACTACAGCTTAAACTCTTTTCATCTAGGGAATGGGACTGGCAGAAGATTTGGGCATGAGTGACAAGGAACTTTTGCTTTTTAAGTTGGGAATATCTGAATTTTTATAAAATTATTGGAAACAGATTTTTTACTGTTCTTGGTTATTTTTAAATATATAAATAGCAAAAAATTAATAAATTACCCTATCTGGACTAGAAAGATACACTTATCAAAATACACAGAGAAAATACACAGAGAAAACAAACTCCCTAAAAAACAAACAACAAAAATCACCTATATTTTTCCTGAAACGATATTGACCATTGGCAGTCTCACGTATTTAGGTTTGTTTTTGGCATGAACTTGATACTAGAGTGTTTTTTTAAAAATGTATTTAACCTATTTTCAAAATGTATTTGATTATATACACAGTGTATTCAAGGAACTCTGATTTTGCGTTTATCTTCATGAAGAGTTTCGGCATCTGTTTTTTAAAACAGCGAGTGACGTGTTCATAGGGATTCAGAACGAGAGTCCTGTAGTCAGGTTCGAGTCCTCATTGCATCACTGACCATCTGGATGTCTTTGGCAACTAACTTATTAAAATCACAATTATAAACTAGGTGTACTGCCTTCAAAGGCAGGTTGTGAGGCTGAACAAATGTTAAGCATGTGTAACAGTGTCTAGCAGATGATAAGCACCCACTAAATGTCCAATAAGATATTGCTACTGTCCTTCCTACTGGACATGGATCCATTTGTGATTGGTTGCTCAGCAATCGGTTTCCCCTCATTTAAGAGAACCCTGATTTCCTTTTGGGGAACTGCCACTCCTCACTCTGTGTAGGAGGGATTGGTAGTTACTATGCCTCCTTTCCCACCAGGGAGGCCCATGAGCTCCCTGGAGGTTCCTTACGTCTGGGCTGTGGTCTTGCTGCCCCAGACAGCACTCACAAGGGCTTGTGCATCACTCAAGCTCATCACCCAAGCTCGGCCTGGGGGTAAGGGTGAGGAGGAGGGAAGACTAAGATTCCCACGGAAAGTGCTTCATTTTCTCCTGAAAAAGCATGTGTCTAAGTGCAACGATTTGTAGTCTTATCGGATTATTACATTTCACTGTCATTTCCGTTCAGTATTCTCTCTCCCCTCAAACTATTTTGCTTAACCGTATTCATCTTGACCCGCCAAGGTCCACTAGCCCTTGACACAGTAGGAAGAGGTGGGGGGAGACCGATGGCCGGAGAAGGGGAGCAGCTCCAGATCTCAAGTGACCTGCACAAGTAAATCCTTGTTATGGAAGCAAGGGCATCAGAAAAAGTTGGACCAATTCATTAGACCAACGCCCGGGAGAAACTGTCAAACTCTCCTGCTATTGAGACACAAGTTACGCTGTGATAGTCACAGACCCTGGGACGGCGCGGGAGCGGCCTCGTGGAAGTGCTACTGCCCGGGAAAGGCGGTCACGCTGTTCAGCTGTTGACACTAAAAAGCCTGCTTCCTCTGGGGTCCAGTCTTGGTTTTCCAACCTCCCCTTTGATTCTGAGAACTCCCTCACATCTTTTCAGTAAATTTCCTCAAGTTACCCAGAGGTGGTTTCTGCTGTTCCAAACTGAAGACTAACTGAATCAATGCTGTACAATGTAACTTACGAGATAAACTCCTGAAAATTAGTGCGATGAGAAACTTTGTTTTCCTGGCATTCTGTTATGCTTCCCGTGAGATAATTTATTCTATTTCTCTTTCTGCTTAACTGCTACTAAGTTGGAGCTAGAGAATTCATAACTACCGTAGCTCTTTTTAAGGTAGGACTTGGGGGAGAAAATGCCCTCTTTTCCTCCTATTAGTACTTGTGTGCCTTATTTTAATTATGTTTACCTTATTTTAATTTTAACCACATATTTGCTTTTTATCAAAGGTTGCTTCCTTTATGCTTAGATGGTTGAATAAATTAAAAAATGCACCTTTAAAAAATTACCAACTCAAAGAGAGAGATGGTACATTTTAATTTCAGACTGTTTCAAGAATTGCCCCGTTTCCCTCTACTCTGCTGTTCTCCTACCCATACCCCCAAAGAATCAGCTGTGAAGACATAAATTTTTATTCAGCGTAATAAATTAGTCTTTAAGTTTCTTTTATCGGATTTCTTTTAAACCTGATCTTTGCATACATGTATAGGCATGAACTTTCATGTCAGTAAGTCAGATTATCATGAAAATTTCTACAATTTTTCCCTCTGATATTTAATGTCCTTGGACTCTTTTCGTTATATTTAAACTCTTCAGTGACACTCACTAATGATTAATGACCCACTGGCTCGTGCTGCCCTTATAACATGAAAGTCACCGAAATGCCTTTTCCCTAGAGAGCAATTATTCTACGGAACAATATCCCCTACCTGGTGCATTGAAGTCCCAAAGGCTGGCTGTTAAACTTGCAGTTGTAATTCGTGAAAAAGTCCAGAAAGCAAAGTTTTGAACTGCTGGGGATTTTATGCAGTTTCATTTTACTAGAAAAACTTGTTCCTTTTCTGCCTTTGCTTGCAAAGATTTTGAATAAGTGGCAGGAATGGCAGAAACTTAAACTAGATGTTTTCTATTTAAGTCCAAGGACACCTAACTGGGAGCTATCTATCTTTCAGCCTTTTGGTTTGTGAAATTACATTGCTGACATGAAAAAAAAATGCAGAAATTCAGGCATGCGTATGTATTCAGATGCTCATTAATTTTGGCATGACAATTAGACAAGACGATGCAGCTCAGGCATCAGAGTTACATTTTAAAATAGGATAGATTGTCAATATATAATTCTGTATGTAAGTCTCTAGTCCTTAAAGTAAAGGATTCTTCCTGTTCTGATACTTCCCTTGTCAGCAAAATTTTCAGAATATTTGGCTCAGGATAAGTATATAAATAAAGCCAAAATTATTACACTTGTAAAATCTAAAGAAGTCACTCGTCTCCTTGAGATATTTGATACTGAGGGATGCCTTGCCCGCTTGTCCTATCTGCTTATAAAAAAATAATAATGCATGTTTAATGAATCAGTCAGTAAAATATCACTTTTATGTGTCTTCAACTGTTTTGACACTATGAAAAGGTGCAGGTGATATTAGTTCTACACAATAAGTATTTATAGTCTTTCTGGTAAGATAAATACATTATATCCATGAGAGCATAGTGAAGACCCAAAGCATTTAATACTGCTGAAAGTCATATGAATTCAGGAATAGAGAAATCATTATGAACTTTTTTCAATCAGAGAAGACTGGGGACAATGATTTTGACCTGAGCTTCCAAATATGGGTATAGTTTGAATAAAAGAGGAAAGGTAAGAAGGAAGGAAGAGAAACTTATTCAAGACAAAGTTTGGTAGCAGAAATGAAGTGACTTGCGTCGGAAAGTGGAGGGGAAATGGCCTCCCCTAAGCTGAGAGTGAATGTTAGACTGCCATAGGAAATAGATTAGAAAGACTCGGAATCCCAGAAGAAGTGTTTGGACTAGCTTGTGGCTGGGCATATTGACGGGCCACTGATCTGAGGCCAGAGTGGTGGGTGATGGAGTGTAGGCAAGGGAGCCCATCAGTAATCTAAGTCTAAGCTGATGAAAGCCCTGAGTATGAGGTAGTTGTGGGAATCAAGCAGGGGAGGCAAAGACAAAGGGATGAGAACTCTTGGGGACAGATCATAATTAGACGATGAAGGAGCAGAATGAGTAAAAGATGACTCCAAAATTTCTAGTCTCATTCAGAGGACTAGAAGAATAACAGTAGCTGTGAGAGATATGATGCAGTTAGGACTTGATAAATTGAATGCAGTGGCAAGAGAGTTCAGTGGCAACACCCTACGAGCAGTTGGAAATATGACTCAGGAGAACTGCTGAAAGGTCCCATACATATATACATATACACACACATATATATATCTTGATATGTAAGTGTTTTTATGACACTATAACACTTGGATGAGTGCCATAGACATTAATAAGCAGGGAACTGGGAAACCTAAACTAATTTTTTTTTTTAGATTTTTTATTTATTTATTTGAGAGTGAGAATGAGAGAGAGAGAGCATGAGAGGGGGGAGGGTCAGAGGGAGACGCAGACTCCCCGCTGAGCAGGGAGCCCCATGCGGGACTCGATCCCGGACTCCAGGATCATGACCTGAGCCGAAGGCAGTTGCTTAACCAACTGAGCCACCCAGGCGCCCAAACCTAAACTAATTTCAATTTTGATATAAGTAGAACTAAAATGACGTAGTAAGAAATCCATTTATTCAAATACAATATCTGGTGACCGCAGATAAGTGCCTTGGCCATTTTGAACACCAATCTCCCTATCCATAAGCTGGCGTTAATAACCTTGGCCTTTCCCAGCTCGAAAGAAAGTATCTAAATTTTTCATCTGAATTATGCTTTATACTTATAAAAAAATGACTTCTTAGTCCATTAGCCAATAAGTAGAAAATCTTTTTTGTGTGTTTGTATTTTGTATTATCTCTTAGTGATATAAAGATATATAGTAATATATAAGCTATATGTGGCAATTTCTGAGGAATACGCACATTGCACATCTACGTTTGTTACTTACTATCAGCTACCTCTATATCACTTACCTTCCCCAACTGATGGGTAACATGATGCAACCAATGTCTAATAAGACTACTGCAACTCACCACCAGCTGCCTAGCACCATTTCCTCCTGCCTCTCCCATTCTAGAGGCCTGTGGGGAGCAGAGGAACATGGAGGCCAGGCAGTGGTATGAAGAGGGGCAAGTTCTGAGAAGAGCATGGACTGTTCCCCAGATACCATCAGGCTGTGAGCAACCATAGCAGTCCACAGTTCTCCTGCTGCAGTAGAGAGGAAGTGGAATGAAAAGGAGAAGAAAGAGGCCAAGAGCAATGTTGAGAAGGACAATAAATCACGGGGAAAGAACAAGATGAAGTCCTTCTCAATCCCCAGCAAGTGTTCTATGGCCTCTCCTTACTTTACCAATTTAACACTTCACCCCTATTTCTTGGCCCCTCATCTCTGATACTTGAATTCTGCTATGTCTCTTCTCTCCTCTATCTGGACTCTGCTTTCCACAATCCTCAGTTCCAGGGTACTGAAGATTGTGTCATTAGTCTAGAGTTGGGGACAGTCCTGTTCATCATCTTCTGTTAACAACCGGCAGGACACAAAGAGATGGAACAGTGAGAAACAAAAAAGAGGGATAGTTTTGGAACTGTTGTACAATCACAACAGAGACCTTCTTCACCTTCACCTTGAAGGTCACTATTATAAAAGGAA
Source organism: Mirounga angustirostris (assembly GCF_029215605.1). Taxonomy (NCBI): domain Eukaryota; kingdom Metazoa; phylum Chordata; class Mammalia; order Carnivora; family Phocidae; genus Mirounga; species Mirounga angustirostris. The sequence goes on along the minus strand of NW_026991720.1, from coordinate 80,637,955 downwards.
TCGATGGCACTAAAAATGTGAAGATTTTATTGTCCTTTTTCTCTCCACTGTATGTGATGCATCTTCAAAGATATTTTTTTTAACCATTTAAGCCTTGGGAATTCTATTTTATATTGTTCAGTTCATAGTGTATTTATTCCATTTTTTAAAATCTCTAGGCTAGATCCAGTTATTGATATTTTCTAATTTCTTGAGTTTTAATTAAGTATTTTAGATCTTCTCTATAATTCTGTAGGAAAGAAAGCACGAATCAATTTTTTTTTTTTAGTTTATTTTTGTCCCAACTCTGCCTCAGTGGCCTTGGGCAAGTCACATTGATGTCAGTCTTTTTAAGTGTATGTCATCTCTGAAATTCAGTTCCCTCAGTGTAAACTTGTGATAATAATATTTGTCTTACTAGGCTCTTGTGACCTTTAAATTAGGTAATGTACTTTGAGTATTTGGTAACTTATTATTTAGTACTAGCTTTAAAGTTGTAATCCTATTACTTTTTTTTTTAAAAGAAGATTTTATTTATTTATTTGAGAGAGAGTGAGACTGGGGGGAGGAACAGAGGAAGAGGGGCAAGCAGACTGTGCACTGATAGGACCCTGAGATCATGGCGTGAACCAAAACCAAGTGTCAGATGCTCAACCCACTGAGCCACCCAGGTGCCCCTCTCCTATTACTTTTTGATGAAAGAATCACAAATGTTTTGCAATATGGGATGAATTCATTAGTAGAATGGATCATGAAATTAAGAAATCAAGGCACATTCTGAATTGAACATTTTTAATTCAAAAACTCTTGATTTTATAAAGATTTAAAAACTGTTTTCAAATAGAAAAGTTGCATTTTAAGACAAAAGAAAGTTGGTTAAAAATAGAGTTAACAGACGTCTAGAGCCTCAAACAAGTAGATAGACACCTATGTATTCTTGGAAAATAAGGCAGTGAAACCACACTGCTGGTTCTAATCTACTGTCAGGCTTGCCTTTTCCTCTCCCAGTTGTCACCTGCTCTGTATTTAAGTAGTGCTTTAGCCCCATCATCCAGGCAGAATCAGAGGAACAGATAGGTAGGTAAACACCAGGTGTCTGCTTTGGCACGTAGAGTAGCAAATAACTAGATGGTCTTAATATTGTTGCAAATGAACTTATAAATATAGTTTTAAATTTTGTCTTAATTTTTGTTGATTATTAGAATCATGAAGATTAAAAATAGAAATATAAAATTTGAATTATACCAAAAAGAATTCAATACTAGAAATGGTTTGAAAGATTAGAACATGCTCTTTTCTTTCACTATATGTCCATGCATTTGAATGCCAAGTTCATTTTATGAATAGAGGAATTATAAACTGTACCTGTATTCAATTGAAGTTTAAATAAATATTTTAATAATGGAAAAATAGATACTCCATTGTAAGAAATTTTGCTTCAATTTTCCCAAACCTATGACCTTCCTGCAGGCATTTCCATACTTAATAAAATGCACAAGTGTATGTTTATTCATCTGAAAATTAGTAATATCATTTTCCTCTCTTCATTCACATTCTGAGGGAAACAATCCTGTTTTGTGTTATAATAGCTATCATAAAGGTATTGTGCAAATCATTTGCAAACATTCTACTATCAACAACCTTGAAGAGAAAAGATTAGATTTCCTCTATTCCATAGTTTGGCACACTGAGTTCTCTTTATAAAATATTTATTAACTTCAGAGGTTTGGTCTTCAGTATGTTTAGAGATAACATAGACAGTATATATACAATGGAGTAAGGTCGAGTTAGTCAAATATCAGTTCAACTTCCAGGACAAGTCATCTCATTTCCCTTTGCCTTATCTGAGAAATAGAGCTAGGGGTGCCTGGATGGCTCAGGAGGTTAAGCCCTGACTCTTGATTTCGGCTCAGGTCATGATCTTGGGGTCGTGAAATCAAGCCCCACGTTGGGCTCAGCGCTGGGCGTGGAGCCTCCTTAAGATTCTCTCTCGCCCTCTGCCCCCACCCCCAGCACTCTCTTGTGCACGCTCTCTCTCTCTCTGTAAAAAAAATAAATCTATTTTTTTAAAGGGATGCTTGGGGGGCAGAGCTCTTTAAGTGACCGACTCTTGGTTTCGGCTCAGGTTGTGACCTCAGGGTTGTGAGATCCAGCCCCTCATCAGGCTCCATGCTCAGCACAGAATCTGCTTGAGATTCTCTCTTCCTCTCCCTGCCCCTCCCACTTATGCACACTCTCTCTCTCTCAAATAAATAATCTTTTAAAAAAATATAAATAAAAAATAAAAGAAATAGAGCTAATAATACCCTTCTCATTAGGTTGTCAGGATCAAGGTAGCACGTAAAGACAACACATGACCTAGGAAAACTGTTCAACACCCCTACCATGCTTGGCATTGACCTGGGAATGGGAGGTTAAGGGCATGAGCACACTCTTTCCTCCTTAGGGCTGAAAGATGCAACAATGCTGTTCTGAAAAACCCCTCTTTTCTTCTAATGAAACCACAGCTTAGAAGTGCAAACTCTGTGCACACTAACATAAACTGCAACAGATTTGAATTAATTTTTAGACCTCCTATACCTTACTCTACCAATCACAACTTAAACTGCAGAAGGTCAGTGAAGTAGGGACCAGGTGCGCTCTCTACACGTGACTGCACAGTGGGCAAGATGCATCATCTCAGCTTCCTATCAGCTGGTTTATGACAACCTCCACTCAGGTCTCACTTAGAAGAGTGCGGGTCCAAACAAAAGTCATTCTGTTTGGGACACTTCCCAAAACATATTAAACTGAGCATTAGAGCAAGTTTTAAAAGGAAAAGAAATTTTAGAAGCCTGGCTTGAATGCGGCTTTGCTCTGCTGCTCTGGGCTTGTTGGCAGCCTGCTGGTAGGCACGTTACATGCTCATGGGAGAGGCCTTCTTAGACTTTTTAAAAATAGTTTCACTCTATAACTGGGATGAGACAATACAGGACTGAGACTTGACCCCTTCAGCAAGAAGCACTGGGTGAGGGAAGTTTAACTTCATGTGTTGTCAGACCAGAAAGACCACAGTTAATTTAGGGAACTTAACAAGGGATTGTGGCAAAAATATATTTCCATTGATATAACCTTTATATTTTGATAGTTTCTAGAGTTGGTTTTGCCATGCAGAGAAGAGCCTGGTTTTCATTAAGCACAAGAGCAATGGCCTTTTGCTTGGGGAAAAGAGAAGGGAGTGATACTGCCCCACAATAAACCTAGTGTCTGGGCGGTTCAGGGGTGAGGACAAACTATGAGACTTGCTTACCGTGGTCAGTGCAAGATGCTGAGCTTACCCCACCAGGCTGTACGATCACGTGTCCACCAAAGCCTTGCGCTGGCAACACAGGGATTGCTTGCTGATGCAGCAGGATTATTTTTAAGTATTATTTAATGGTCTTGAGTCCCTCATTGGAAAAAAAAAAAAAAACAACAACAGCAAGTGAGGTAATAATTCCTCTTTTTCTTCTAAGTAAGGCAATGTATATGTGGAGGCTCTGACCGGATCACCGCGATCTGATGCAGTGAAGCTAAGCCCGTGACACAAAGCGCTGCTTCTCAGCTGACCACTCCGCCACCACACAGAGACCACTTTAGGGACAGAGAGAAGACAGCATATCCTATAATATTTGTCCAAGAACATTCATTTCGGAAATTCCCTTACAATATTTTGTGAAGGAAATTCATCACGCAATGAGCAGATCAGCCCCGTAGACTCTAACAAAGGTGACGCTGACTGAACATACGCTGTGTGTACATAAACACGGGACATAGAGGTACCAGGGCCAGCACCGCCGATCTTTGAAAAGAAGGCAGCTGAGGTAAGACTGGGTTCTGCCAGTTATATGACTTTCCAAGAGGCTTCACGGTTTGACAGTTCCCTAAAGGGATTATGGGCTCTTTGTAATTGAGAAGTGTAGAAACTTTATTTGGTCCACCTACCACAAGTAGTCTACAGCAAATATATTAATCAAGCTTATGGTAACCTCTGGATGAGTCAGAATGACAATTATGAATTTCAACAAGAAATGCAGTTGTATTGGAAACTGAAAACATTGCCCATTTGACCAGCTCATTCTCCTTCTGTGGTAGACTGGCATGGGGATCCAAACCATAACTCAAAGTGATAAGCACAAAATCAGAATGAAGAGAATTACCCCTATCATTTAAACTGGGGTGCATATCTAGATCATAAGCTAAAAATATGGATTATCTAGCCATACTCTGGAGATTCTGAGTGCAGTGTGTGAATTGTATTTTAGAAGCACCTCGAATAATTCTGCTGCATTTGGGAATGACTAAAGGATTATCTAATGTGTACTGCACTTGCTCTGTATGTATGGACAATGAAATGTGTTTACCTCCACCTCAAATAGTTTTTGACTGAACAGTTCATATCCTCCTCCCTGTCCCCTGGACTTAGATATAGGAAGTCTGCCACTGAAGTGCCTTCTCAAAGTTATCTGTCATTGAGTAACTTCTTCTAATCAATATTTTCTTTATTTACACACATCATTAACTTCATTTGATTTTGTTACAACCAGGGATCTAATGTGTTCCTCAAAGGCAGATTGCTCAGATAACAATATTATTTATAGAGCACCTATTTATAATGCAAGATCCGATGCAATGTATTTTATATACATTTTCCCGTTTAATCCTCACAATTGCCCTGATAATTTATTCCTATTTTACTGATAAAGGAAGTGAATTTCAGCAGTTAGCTGATTTTCCCAAAGTAAAAACTAGTAAAACCAAAAGGTGAAACTGGAAATCAGTTACATTTTGGATTAATTTCAATCCCAATGCCATAACCACAAGTTATATTGCCTTATACACTGGTTTTATACTTCAGCTTGTGAAGGACACTATTAATTCCAAACACTTGTGTATCTTCTTGCTGTTTCTCTTTCTCTTCATGTATTGCCTGCCTAGAGACTTGAGATGATTATCTAACAGAACACTTGCCTGGTCCAAACAAAGGATTCAGGAATTTATTTATTTATTTATTTATTTATTTATTTATTTATTTATTTAATACATTTCCTCATTCTATGCATAGGCTCAGTGGGAAAATACTTGTATTAAGCTCACAATATTTTTAATGGAGTATTGGGAAATGTCTAATAATAGGGGACAGCTTTTAAATAAGTTGTTTTTAAAATGGAGGTTAAATAATGGTATAATTGGGGTGTCAGGCTGGCACAGTGGGTTGAACGCCAGACTCTTGGTTTCCACTCAGGTAGTGATCTCAGGGTTGTGACCTTGCCCCTCATGCTTGTGTACTCACTCTCTCACTCTCTCTCTCTCAAATAAATAAATAAATCTTTAAAATAAATAAGAAAATAATAACATAATTTTATTAAGAGAATATACACACATATGATGGAATAGGAAATGACTAATAAATATTGAAGAAAATGTGTTCTCAATTCATCACAGCATTCTTGGAAAAACATAAATTGCTTAATCTTGAAATGCAAGAGGTCAGAATACTCTCCTCCTTATTTTTGTTCCTTCTTTTCCTCACCCACGGTGCTAAGGTAATATTAGGGCAAGGTGTCCTGGTAATAGGAGGATAATACAAGCGAAGACAACACTTACTTAGTTTCCATGAAACTCCAATTAGAAACACATAAATTATTTAAAATCTCTTCCAGCAATGAAAAGAAGGCTTTGCTACCTGCCTGCTAGGAGCATGACCTAGAGTCTCCGTTATTGCAAGAACATTTCTCCTTAGGACCACATCATGAACTTTGGGACTTGACAGAGAATTAGAAATAGTTGAGGAGATGATGGGAAGAAGAGATAAGACAGTAAAAGCCTATGGTCAAAAGATTTCAGAACGTTGGCAAAAAATTCTAATTGAGCCAAAAATTAATTCGGTAGATAAAAGAAATGAACACTTAACAGCACTGAACAGCCTCTAGACTTTACTAGCATTCTGTGTCATCTAAAATCATTGTTTCCTTCCAAGTGGAAAATTACACCTAAAAGTCTTGCTAGATGTTGAAGATATAAGTAAGAGATTAGCTAACATTATACACATTTTCTTCTAGAAGCTTGTCCAGCAAAGAAAGTGGTATCACTAAACCTCAAATTCTGCCAAGTCCTACCTTTCAATTTTGCAGAAAGCATCAGTGTACTTGGCTAATGTTCAAAGGAGAAAAATGTTTGTTCTACTCCTCCCTAATTCCTCACTTAATTCATCCCAATTTGATTTTTGGAAAATGTTCAACTTTTATTCACTCAACAAACATTTATTGAACAACTATTATGATCTAGGCACAGTTGTATAGTGATTGATCTACCTGTGGATTAAAGTTTACCACTTGATGAGTTCATAACAATCAACTTCCCTGTTGTTTAGTGTCTTTATAATTTTACTCAATGTCTCCCTTCTTGCTGTCATGTCTTACTACTTTGGTTCCAAAATTAAACATCTTGTTTATATTTTAAAACTTAGGCCAAAGTTTACCTACTCTCCTAAGCCTTCCTTGACCCTTCCCAACCCTCTAGAGCATTGAACATCACTTCCTTTGTTCTTTGGTTAAGCTCACCTCTGTTTCTACAATGATTCCTATGTTGCATACATACCCTTTTAAATATCCAGCCAATTTTTGAAAAATTATTTCTCCCCATTTTAGTCCTTGTACTTCAGGGGTAACTGCCTCCACTTTATTGCTTGCAGGATAGACACACAACCCAGATCAAAGCCAATCATAATACTAAATTTCCCTGGCTACACTGAATAACTTAGGGAAAACAAATGACCCAAGTTGTAAAAACCAGATTCCACTCTGAAATTGACAAGGACAGTTGAAAAGGAAGTGTGTCTTTTCTATGATCAGGACTGCTAAGCATAATGTAAATATCTGAGTGAAGCCAGTAAGGAGTAAAGAACAACCAAGGAGTCAAGAGAAAGAGGATGAACCCTAAAAATATTATGTCAGCACCTAGATTTAGCTTTGGCTGAAGCCATTCATACCCCCAGATATTTCATCTATTCTTGCTAATGCACATTTTTGCTTGGGTTGTGTTTTCATCATTTTCAACTGGAAGAGCTTGCATTAATATGTCATGTCTGTCTCTGTCACTATACTGTGATGTAGAAATTGCCTCTATCATTTTATGACACGAATGGGAACAAAACGGGCACTCAGCTCATTTACTGATTAAAAAAGTAAAGAATGAATAAATGAAAATAAATAAATGAAATATAGCCTAGGAATACAAGAAAAATACATTTCTTGCCAGAGTCCCAGTATATCAACACTTCGATGCCATTCTACCAAAACAAACAAAGATCTCCCAAGTAAGAATTAACTATTTTCAAATTATGGTACTGCATATGCTGGGTCATAATGGGTCACAATTCCTCAAAAAAAAAAAAAAATCCTTAATGTGGCTTACTCAGGTTGGATGGATTTAGTAAACATTTTGGGATAAGCAAGCCCTTTATTTACATCTTAACACCAAATGATATCCTCCAGGTCCTAAAGTTATTTTAAATGGCTCTGTCAGTTCCCTTGGGGTTGGGTTTCATTGTCTAATCAGACTCACCATTAACAGACTTCTCCTGGACAGGAGCGGAGCTAATCTAGTGTGATGAGAGAGTGTTGGCCGGTGGCTCAGCCAGCTCCACAAGTCTGCACATGTGGATTCTATTTCCAAACCTATGATTGATTTACTTTCTGACTATGGCAAACCACTCCATTCTCCCATATGATGCTTATCAACAAATGGTGTCTGCTTAACTCATTTATTGAGAAAAATATAACCGCATTTCAAAAATTGCAGAATTATTTCCCATGAACAATTTTTGCTTTTCTTACCACCGAGCTGTTCTGCATGTGTGATTTACTACCTGATCAAAATAAAGTTACTTTGGGACAGTTACTTAAAATTTTGGAAATTTATTATTTCCTCCTAATAAAGATATTGACCTCTTTTGATAATTTGATATTTCTCTTATCTTAATTCCTATGCTATTTATAATCTCTATGGTAAAAATACCTTTTGAGGATGTATTGTTTCTAAAAGGTCTCCAGTTCTCTACAGATTGTAAACTACTTGACAGGGAGGGATGAGTACTGAACAAGTATTTGTTAATTTGACTATTGACTTTGGAACTTGATGCAAGAATTATCAGTTTCACATACTCATACATAGTGATGTGTGTGTGTGTGTAATTTCTAAATGCAAACCAGTAGAAGGAAAAGGGACTTATTTGGGTTTTTTTTTTTTTTTCAATGTTATAAATTTGAGCTAGCTTGTGTTGGAAAGAAATGCCATGGGCTGTGAAAAATAATTAGGGTTCCTGAATTTCTGCTGTACCTTAAAGTCAAGAGTTAGGGCAATGACCTTAAGGGATACTTTAGAAGTGATTCTGCTATTTGAAAACTGATAGTGGATTATGGTAGAAATTATAAAACATGCTGTCATACATCCAAAATTTTTCTTTGATTTTTTAATCTACATTTTTGTATATGGATTTATAGTCAGAGTGATGCTGAGTTACTTTCTTGTCTCTATGTTATGGAACACACTAAATAAGAATTTCACTGTCAGTTCCTTTAAGAATTGAAAAGGAAAAGCTACTGGGGAAATTGTCTGAGCCTGACACCTTGCAAAGAGTATTAACTCATGATTCTGTGGCCATTTTCCCCATGCCGAATGGTTTGTTCAGTGTTTCTCTCTATGCTAGGATCATTCGTTATTTTGGTTTCTTTTCTTTTTTTTTTTTTTTGCTTTTAGCTTTTTGATGTCTATTGGTTTCTATTATAGAAAATGTACATTTCTAGGTTTTTGCATTTACTTACCAACACTCTTAAGTTGCTTGTGTCTATACCTTGTTACTTCTGTTTTCGACAATTGTCTAATTTTGTTTTCTTATTTCATTTCTTTATGGTAAATGTATCTAAAAAGTGGCTTTTCACTTTATTTTTTTATTTTTTTTCATTTTTTTCATTAACTTATGACTGTTTTTAACTCTATCTGTACCCTTCATTATTCTTTCCTTGGGTTTCTTTGGCGGTCTGTGTCTTATTCTATTAAATGCTTAATTTAATCTTGTATGTTTATTTTGCATCAAATTAAGTAGGATTAATATGTAAGGCTCTGAGTTTTTCATCTGAGCCCAAATTTAGCTCTACCTCATATATTATTTCACAAGTAATGGTTTCATTTTTGATATTTCTATCCCAAATATTAAATATATTTACATACATATACATATGCCCACACATATATGTGTAAATATATTTGTGTATATGTGTATTTATGCTGGATACTCTTTTATTTCATTGGTGTTATTTATTCTACATCACACTTTGGAATGTGTCTAAAATATACTATTTTTTTTTAAATATTCTAAAATAACTTGAGAAGAAGTTTTGTTCCAGTGCCATGGCATTTATTCACACATATATTTGGATCAACCTTAATTACTACATACATCTATATCTTTTTGTTTGTCTACTTGATTTATCTTAGGATATAAGATTTCTTGAGTTACTCTCTTAATTCTACTGAGTTCCTATAGATTTACCTTTGAGAATCTGTCATTCTTGTTTTCTATATTTGATTGTTTGCTATTTCCTACTTAATGATTCATTTTCTAGTTCAGGAACATTAATTTTCTATAAGCTTAGTGTTAATTCTGGACCCCCCCAAAACCATCTTTTATCTAACTACTTTAAAAACATTGTCTTTTTATGACATGATTCTAGGTTTTAAATATGCATATTTTATTATTTCCTAAAAGTGCCTTATTTGTTAATTCTGTGATGATTTTTATTTTATTAACATATAATGTATTATTTGTTTCAGGGGTACAGGTCTGTGATTCATCAGTCTTACACAATTCACAGTGTTCACCATAGCACATACCCTCCACAATGTCCATCACCCAGCCGCCCCATCCCTCCCACCCCCCCTCCACTCCAGCAACCCTCAGTTTGTTTCCTGAGATTAAGAGTCTCTTATGGTTGGTCTCCCTCTCTGGTTTCGTCTTGTTTCATTTTTCCCTCCCTTGCCCTATGATCTTCTGTCTTGTTTCTCAAATTCCTCATATCAGGGCGCCTGGGTGGCTCAGTTGGTTGGGCGACTGCCTTCGGCTCAGGTCATGATCCTGGAGTCCTGGGATCGAGTCCCGCATCGGGCTCCCTGCTTGGCAGGGAGTCTGCTTCTCCCTCTGACCCTCCTCCCTCTCATGCTCTCTGTCTCTCATTTTCTCTGTCTCAAATAAATAAATAAAATCTTTTAAAAAAAAATTCCTCATATCAGTGAGATCATACGATAATTATCTTTCTCTGATTGACTTATTTCGCTTAGTATAATACCCTCTAGTTCCATCCACGTTGTTGCGAATGGCAAGATTTTGGTTTTGGTTTTTTTTTATGGTTTTGATTTTTAATTTGTTTCCTTGGTTGCACAGTCTCTAATTTTTAAATCACTCCGTTGTTTCATTATCTCATCCTTGATCTCGTTTGATATATTTTTTGTTTCACTAGTTTCATGTTTCTTAACATATTTCTTCTGGATTTCAAGGTATTTCTTAAGAAAATGTTTTTCAGTATCTTTTATAAATTCTATAAGAAGGGGGTTTAATCTTATATTGCATTTTATGTTCTTAAAAATGTTGTGGCATCTCTTTTCATAGTGATCAGAGTCTTTCTTTTCATCTTTCTCATATTTAGTGTGGGTAGTTTCGTCTGAATATTTTCCCCCAGATATAGTTTATATGAACGCCCCATGATTTTTTTATTTCCATCTAAAACTTCTTAGTGTTCACCACAGATTGTCATGTAGTTGAGGACCAATTATTGTTGGTTTGTGTCTTGTCTGTATTTAGGAGCTCTTATTTTAGATGGAAGGCATGGGTTCATCAGTAGAGGCTGTGTGTTGACATGTTGGTGGATTTGGTCTCTGATCTTTTTTTTTTTAATCAAAGGTTTTATACTGCTTAGAGGTCTCTTCTCATCTAATAGAAGATACATTTAAATTTAATAGCAAAGTCAAATCATGAAGGCTTCATCTTTCATGGACTCATTGGAAGGGGTTGAGCTCCTCCCCTTTGCTAACCTTTCCCCAGAGGACCTCATCTCCTCTCTTAGCCAGAGGGGACAAAAACAGACAAACTTTGTAGAGTCTAAATAGAACTTTCTTTGAGGCCCTTCCCTTGGGTATTTACACAACCTCAGAGATTTTTATGTAACTCACCTTCTCTTTTGTGTTTCTGGCAATCCCATCTTTAGTGTGTTGGCCATTAACATTCTATGTTGCCTCTCCTGCTCCCCTCTGTAGAAATCTGGGAGAAGACAAACTCATCTACCTTTAATGAATAATTCTTGTGATGATGATGACATTTGCCTTCTCTTCCCTTTAGTTATCTGTCCGCAGATGAAATTAATTACTCTGGAAATGAGGTTTGCCAATTATTTAACCTGAAGTAATCCCATTTTCCACAGCTCAGTCAAAATTCTGGGAGGTAAAACTTCTGAAAAAAAAATGTTCTTCATATCCACAACGATAAACCCACCAAAATACTCATTTGCTTCTGAAAATATTCATTTTGTTTTCTCAGTTCTATAATGATGATGAGACATGCAAGTCCTATAAAAAATTTCAGACTTTTTATTTTAAAATGTCTATAGGCTATGATTTCTTCGAGGGTAAAGGCGAGGCTATTTCTTTAGCTTTGCCACACTAATTTGTCCTGGTCAAGCCAAAATATCATTTTAGTTCATGTGGTATTTAATTGTGAACAGCAATGGCTGGAGAATTTTAAGGGTCACTAGGTCCAGATGTTTGGTCATTAGTCACCACCATATAACCCACCTTCAATATAATAAATATGGATAAAATAAGGAAACACTTCAGCCGTCAACAAGATTAGTGTTCAAGACTAATAGGAGCCTGATTTCTGCTTTTTAACTTTGTTAACATTTAACCCTTTGAGGGCAGAGGATTTCACTTGAAGTAAATCTCTCCTCACACACTCTGCTCTTATTTTCTGAAGTTTATATACCTTCATTAATGGCACGTCCATTCACCAAAGAAGTGCAGGCATGCTTTTAAGTATTTTAATACTTAACATCACACTTCATATCTTTTTCTTAACAACATATTGGAATGTTTAAGAAGGTGGTTTTGTTGGACAGTCAGGTAATTGTCTGATAAAGTGACCTATGTCTGTGGTTATGGAGCAGCCCGTTTAAAAGAATTTATTGGACATATTGGGCTGATCTGTACTCCCCCATACAATAAAAATTTTTTTAAAACCTTTTCTGTGTGTTTACTTTTTTTTGGAATTATATGGAATGAAAAATAAATATCCTAAAGTCTTTTCTCTCTAATGCAGTGTTTCTCACTTGGTACAATGGAAATAAAAACCTGCAGCCACATGGTGCAGACCTTGGAGTCCCACTACCCTAGAAGCCATTTCTGTAGGTTCCTCTGCAGAAAATCAGGGATAGTGATAATACTAACCAAGTAGAGTGGCTGTTTGGCTTTAATGAGGTTACGTAGGTGTCCAATTAATGCTAATTTTCTTATTTGCAGAGAAATACAATGCACACATATGTTTGCAAATCAAATACATACTTGAAAAAGTGGATGAGATTAGTGACCACAAAGTACATAGTACCCAGTTTGGATCATTTTGCTGATATTTTGCTGGTATTGTGTAATACCTGTGATGTCTATTATTTTACATCTAACCCTTTTATTGAAATTCTTATGTTTCATTATTAGATGAGGTCTCTCCTTGACTCTATATTTGGGCAAACTTCAGAACTATTAATAAATAATAAATAAATACTAATAAATCTAGCTGTATCTTAAAAAAATTCTTAATGGAAAAAAAATTAAAGGAAAATATATGCCTTTGGTCAGTTGATTTGGTTTATTAAGATGTATTTTTAATAAAGTCACAATGGCAGTTGTGACGCCTTGATTACAGATTATCTTTGTTCTAGTCCATTGCTCCAGAACCTTAAGCCTGGCCCTATTAAAATCATTGCTTGCCTCTCCCAGGCCTTTGAGGTCCTTCTTGACCTATCATAGGAGCGAAGTAGCAATGATCCAGGTGAAATTAAGTGTTCCACTGAAGGAAAGTAGTGGGAAAACAATGGATCACCCAGTCCAAACAAAAAATGAGAATCCATTGACTAAATCCCACAAAAGCCTCAGAAATCCTTTCTCTCGTTATGAATTTTATAATTTTCTGTTTTCTTCTATTTTCTCCTCTCCTTACTCCTGCTTCCTCTTCTCTCTCTCTCTTTCTATAATTTATTCTTTGCTCCACATAAGACAAGTAATCTCATACCAAATGGTCAATTCTCCTGGTGGAATACATTTTTATGAAAAGAAAAAAAAATAAGTAATTTATTTCTATGTCAACTATATGATTGTAAAGAGTCAAATATTTGTAAGCATCTCAATATTAATTAGCTGCATTGTTCAATTTCTGTTGAAATGTTTTCAGATTTTGAAAACTCAGTCAGCTTTTGGTTTTATTTAAATATTAAACCAAATTATCTGTTTATTTATCTACATTTTTCAGGAGAGTTTTTCAAGACCATTTGTCAATCAAAACATACAAAATGGTTACATTTAATATGTGTATGTAACACATCCATAGATAAGTATATATTGTTCACACCAGTATATACATGTATGTACATAAATATGCAAATTAATATTAATTTGCTCTTATAAATCTAGAGGTAAACTTTCCAGTGCTTACATCTATTCCTATTGAATCTGGGAACATTGTCACAATTCATGTTATGTGCTGCTATATGAGGCTAGGAGAAAATATCCAATTTCTTTTTCAAATGTCAACCAAACACTTTATAGATTTTTTCCTCCATCCCCTCCTGTAACCCTTTTAGTTAAATTAGTACAGCTGTCTGAAAAATCAGATTTAAAACCTTCAAATGTTTCCTTGGTCTTAGAACAGATGCCTCAGGAGACTTTCTACCAGAAAGGTACATTGGATTAGCACAGCCTGTTTTCCTACCACATTCTTTAAACAAAACTGACAGCCCCCAAATAAGGAGGTCAATTTATTGTCAGGACATGTGTGGAATTTAAAGAGAGGACATATTTTCACCCTACCAGTATGAAGGAGACAAAAGTAGATTATTTTGGAAACAATTTTATACCATTTCAGTGAACTATAGTAGGTCAAATAAAATACTTAAAACTGGCAGGCTTCCATCAATGAAATGGATGCTTGCAAAGTGAGAAGAGGTTGAATGGTGAAGAAAATTCGTGTTTTCAGCTTAGAGGAGCTATCAACCCAGGAACAATCCTATGCTAAAGATACTTGGCATCTAATAGCAATCTTGAGTGCACACACAATGATCTGGTTTTATTGGAACACATATGTCAATAGAAGCCATGTTTATTGATTAGGCAGAAATGAGGCATCATGAGATCTGAGACAGAATCTGCAACCCCTCAAGAGAAAAATGGGTTTAGCTATGAACACAGCACCTGCTGCTGCTTTTCACCAAGTGAGATTTAGGGATTTGCTTTTTGTTTTAGTTTTTTTTGGTTTTGTTTCTTTTTTTTTTTTTTTTGGTTTGGTTTTGGGTTTGGGTTTTTTTTTTTTTTAACTCTGATCTGAGAATTTAGATTTTGGATAATACCTCAGAATTGGGAAACACAACTCTCAGATGAGAAGTAAATGTATGTTACCCATTATAGAGAGGTAAGTCATAAGAAATAAATAGGAAATATAAGCAAAATAAAAAGAATTTTACTGCACTCTTCCAATTAGGTGAGGGGGGAATGTGACTGAGTACAAACTTGTGTTTGGAAGATCTACAAAGATCTTCCTCTTTGGCAAAGGAATTTTCCTTCATGAAACAATAGCTTTTGTATATTGAATTTTAACTTCTGATTTAGTTTATGCAGGCACTAATTGTACTGATGGTGTTATTCAGATACTGAAACACATTCCGATGGAGTGAAGATCAAGATTCCCCACACAAACAACCTGCATGTACATTTTCACTTCATTATTTTAATAACAAAGTACACATTTTAATATATGTGAGGCAAAAATGCATCTAATTATGATTTGTTATGCATATCTAAATTTTCTTTTTTACAAAGCTATACCAAATAGAATAGTCTTCGCAAAAAAAAAAAAAGGCTACACTTTCAACATCAATAAATAAATAAATAAAATATATGAGAAGAGACAAAATATTTGTTGAGTATTTTCTATGGGCCAGTTGACTTCTGATTTCTGGTACAGCATGCCAAGAGCTTGGAAATCATCACTCCCATCCAGACATGGAAAATGCTGAATAAACTGAGAGTCGATATTCTTTTTATATACCAAAGAATTCAGGTCACAGGTCGAAATGCAACCCTAAAAACTGAAAGACGGACGGACAGACACAGAATCCCTACTTATCTGCAGCAGAAGCACAGGAGCAGTATCAAGACTTTAAACAATAATTGAGGAATCGGGGGAGGCACAGTAAGAGTTAAAAACTCAGAGGTGGCCCATTCCTGGGGGTGACAGGCACACTTTCATGATTTTTACTTCCAATTGCCTTAACAAATTCTAATTGTCAAGATTTAAAAAAACAAATGCTTTATGTTTCCAACAGAGGGAGGGGGAAGTAACCATTTTGAAATATGTCCAGAACTCTCTGTTCTCAACCAGGTCTGGCCCCAAGGAAACTCTATTACCAGAGCCTCACTGACTGGGATTTTACCAGAGTCTATCCAAACTTGGAGAAAGGAGATAACTCAAGCCTCTGCTAGCCTTTGACATTGGAAAAGGAATTACCCAACTCAGACACTAAAAGAATGAGACCTTATCATGGTCCTATAGATCACTTTCCCTCTCCCACATTTTACCACCATATTAATAAGCCTCCTGCATAATAACAGGAAAACAGCTAAAAGAGCTTCAAACCTCAGACCCTGTTTAAAGTGTGTCTAGGAAAACCCAGAAAACACAGGAGGCAAAAACATGGATGCTAAAGAAAATATGAAACCATAGCTACAGCAAATATAAATATACCCTACACCCAGAAAGACATAAAACCTCACACTAAAGGCCTCTATACCTCACTTCCTTTTACTTGGCAGTCATGTTTGGCTTTTAACAAAAAATAGTAGGTCATGGTGAAGACAAAAACACACTCTATAGAGGCAAAGCATCAGGACCAAAACCACATATACTGCCCCCCTCCCCATTCACAGGAGGTATATTCTAAGAGCAAAGAGAAAGGGAAAAAACGATGGAATAGAATATCAAATAACTGTGGGATGATTACAAAAGGTGTAACGTATGTATAATGGGAATACCAGAAGGAGAAGAAAGAGAGAAAAGAGCTAAGAAATTTTTGAAATAATAATAGACTTTTCTAAAATTAATGACAAATGCCAAATTACAGATATAGGAAGCTAAAAAAAGTAAAAACAGGATAAATACCAAAATTCTATACCTAAGCACATCAGGATCAACTTAAAAAATAATCAAAGCCAAAGAGAAAATCTTGAAAGAATCCTGAGAATAAAGAGCATTACCTACAGAAGAACAGGGATAAGAATAACATAAGACATCACTTCAGAAACCACTGAGACTATGCAAGCAAAAAGCGAATGGAGTAAAATATTTAAGGTATTGAAAAGAAAAAAATACCAACTTAAAGTTTTGTTTTCAACAAAATTATCCTTCAAAAGTGAAAGGGTATTTTGATGATGCTGGTGTGTCAGGGTAGGCTCATCACTTGTAACAAATGTACCAATCTGGTGAGAGATGTTGTTAATGCGAGAGGCTATGCGCGTATATGGACAGGGAATATTTGGCAAATCTATGTACCTTCCCCTCAATTTTTCTCTGAATCTAAAACTTTTCTAAAAAAAAATAAAGTCTTTTCAAAAATTACTTTCTTAGAATTAAAAAAAAAGCGAAGCAGAAATACTTTCTCAGACAAGCAAGACTTAAGGGAATTTGGAGTTTTTGTTTTGTTTTTCTCACTTTCTTCTTTTATTGGAAAACAGACACAGGACATATCACAGGGCAGGAAGCAGTGTGATGCCTTCTGGCAAGATCCAGGACAATGGTAGCCAGAGTCAGGGACACCACCATGGCCAGGCCTAGGCCCAACATTACAGAGGTGTGAAGAGAGGTTGACCCCTCCACACCATGACCACCAGCCTTCCCCAGGAAGATCAGAGGCCCCGCAGGGATATCTGCTTCTTCTGTTGCATAACTGCGATTTTCATTTCCAGAAGCAGACTTGTTCCACCCTCTCTCTAGGTGGGACATTCTCCTGGAATGGCCTGGAAGGCCACAGCTACCTTGGTTACAACAGTGACAGTTATCAGCAGTGCCTTCTACTGGGGACTCCCTTTTGGTAGACTTACCCTGCAAGAAATGTTAAAAGAAGTTCTTCAAAGAAAAGACAAATTATAGGGATGCCTGGGTGGCTCAGTCGCTTGTCTCTGCCTTTGGCTCAGGTCATGATCCCAGGGTCCTGGGATCGAGTCCTACATAGGGCTCCCTGCTCAGCAGGGAGACTGCTTCTCCCTCTCCCTCTGCCTGCAGCTCCCCCTGCTTGTGCTTGTTCTCTCTCTCTGAGAAATAAATAAAGTCTTAAAAAATTTAAAAAAAAGAAAAGACAAATTATATAGGTCAGAAACTCAAAACTACATAAAGAAAGAAAGAGCATTAGAGAAGGAGTAAATGAAGGTAATTTTTTTTTAATTTTTCTATTTTTAATTGATCTAATAGATAACAGTTTCTTCAAAATAATAACAATAATGTATCTGGTGATTATAGTTTATGGATAAGTGAAATGAAAGCAATATTATGACAGATGGGAGGGAAGAAATGCGAATACTCTGTTACAGGTACTTGCATTACCCATTAGTCAATATAGTATTATTTGAAAGTGAATTTGAATTAGTTTTAAATGTGTATTGCAAACTCTAGAGCAAATATGGGCCAGTCACCCTACATGGTTTAATTCACACAACTTATCCAACCCTGTGTTGTAGTACTTGTATTCTATTATAAATGTGAAAAGGAAACATAGTTTAGAAAATCAGACTAAATATTTATAGAAGGAAAACTAAGGCTCATAGAAATTAGTTAAATCACGTAACTAATATGTGAAAGACTCATGATTTTAACCCATTTACATCAGCTTCCAAAGCTTATAATTTCTACCACAGTTACATGATGCTTTTCTTTTATGAGCTGCCTTTAAAAGATCAGGGAGAAAACTCACCATTAAATGATCAAAGAAAATCAAAACAAAAAAAAGTAGATAATATTCTTTCTTAAAAATGATAGAAGGATTAAGTTTGGAAGTAGCACATCTACTTGTCACATCTACACTAAATAAAGGGTGGTGGTAGAAAATACATATTTGAAAAAGTCTAATTCTTTATATTCCCAGGATAGTACTGTTATTAAGCAACATAAAGGTATAAATAATCAAAGGATGGAAAACTGATGTCCTCCAGTGTTCTAGAATGGCATCCAGATCTTATTTTCCAATTCAGTTCAAAGATTCCTTCATGCCTTCAATAAATTTTATTCACCAGGTACAGCATGTCGTGGGGGAGAAGACCCTCTGGGATTTGTGTACCAGAATACCTTTCATTGTTAGAAAGTTCATCTTTACATTGTATTAACAACTACCTTCATTAGTCCTAATTCTGCTTTTTGAATGTCTGGACTAAACATTCCTATGCTTTCCCTTTGGGAGGAAGAGTCAGGACTTTCATTTTTCTAGCTGCTACCTTGAGGCATAGTTCCAGATTGGTGGTCCATGCTTGCAGAATATTTTTCTTGGCCCACACATAGTTAAAAACATCAATTGCCAAGATTAAAATTCAGAAGATACACATAATAATAAATCCATCTCACATTTTGGGAAATATTAGAAGGTGTCCCGATCAAAGGCCCCTAAAATGGTCACCCCTTTACCAGGCCGCACACTACCCAGTTCATCACACCCTTGGCCAGTTGCTGCCTGGGCTAGGCCCAGTGGTAGCTGCCATTTCAACATATTGCACTTCCCTTGTCTCTCTCTATTTCACACACTGTCTCCCTCCCTCCCTCCCTCCCACTCACTTCCCTGTCTTCCTGACTTCCTTTTTTCCTTCTTTCTTTTCATTCTGGGCCTGCTTTACTCCTTTACAGTACCTGCCTGGCACCCTAGGCAATTAAATTTGTTCCTAAACCATTACATTACTGTCCTTCACAAGACTTTATATCCAGAACCAAGCACAATACTGCATTTTTTAGACCACCCTCTTTGATCATGATGATGATAACAACTGCATTACATTTCTTGTATTGAATTCACAGTCAAGTTGAATTCTCCCTCCTGAGGTGTTGCTCTCTACACAGCTGGAATTCCTTGAAAACCACTTGCAGACTCAACACTCCGCTACATCCTGGAGGGATACTTGGAGCTCCAGCTAACTGAGACAAAACATAAGTCACTCCAGCTGTGACTCATAGCTGTGTTCCAATAACTCAGCTTTTCCCTTATTTTCACTTGAGCCTTTATTGTGATGATTGGGTCCTTGACTCTTTAGCTGTGCTGAAGCTCCTGCTTGGAACATTGCCATTCCAGAACATGCACCTGGTCTTTAGACTTAGACTTTAAACTGATGCCGTTCCTGACCTTAAATGGACAGCAAATTGCTTGTATGTCAGAACGAATCCTGCTGTTTTGTTTCCCTGTTAACCCAGCATCATCATTTGTCATTATCTCCCTCTAGCTGCTGGGTTAATATGCCCGCCTCTGCCCAGGGCTCTGGTCCCCTCCATGGCAACCGTATGTCTGCGGACAAGGTCAGATCCAGGTCCCAGGCACATTTAGTGGTCTGCATGATGCTTCTGTTAGGTAAGTCACACATACTTAGTGGTCTGCATGATGCTTCTGTTAGGTAAGTCACACATACTTTTTTTTTTTTTTTTCAATATAAATAGTAGATAAGTGACTCTTTGTTCTGTAACAGTTTGAATTTTTAGTCTCAATATTTACTAGTGATATAATTTGCAATGTAGCATATGACAATTTTTACATTAACATGGAGTTACATTCACAAAATATTCACAGAGGGCCACATATCTGATTGTTCTTTCCTTTCAGTTACCATCAACCTCCATGTTGCTCACTTGAGCACTAAACCGTAAGTTATAGTTGGATTTTTTGACCAAATTGTGGAACTTTATGTCCCTATTACATTTACCTAGCTAGATATATCCTTTCGCTTCATTTTATAAATACTTTTACAACCTTGATTAAGTCACTCCATATATTACATATGCATTCTAATTTTTAAGCTAGAAATTGATAATTATTCCTTTCTTATCTACAGAGTAACTAAAGCAAACTTTAAACAGCCTAAATATAGAGACTTGTGACTTCTTTCTATAGACGATTCTCTGAGTTAATATATTTCCTGATTTATTATGTCATTAGGACTTCAATTTTAGTCTTTCCCCCTCTTCTTATTATAACAATGATGATTTTAAGAGTTGGAGATTATTCAATAAATATGGATTATGGTATTTAAAATTCTCAGTTAAAATTTCTTTACCAAATACTCTAGGTTGAAATGATAGGAATCTGGTGTATAAAAGATATAAGTAATATTTGAATGTAGAATCGGCAGATCTTGGGGGCACTTGGGTGACAGAGTCAGTTAAGCATGCCACTCTTGGCTTCACCTGGGGTCATGATCTCAGGGTCGTGGAATCCAGCCCCATGGGCTCTGCGCTCAACACAGAATCTGCTAAGGACCCTCTCTCCTGCTCCCTCTACTCTTCCCCACTGTGCACACACTCTCTCTAAAATAAATAAATAAAATCTTTAGAAAAAAAAAAAAGAACCTGCAGAACTTGGACTAATTGAAAGTGACGCAGGGAAAAAAATCAGAATCTAGTCTGACTCCTAAGTCTATGATGTGTGATGAAGTATACGGAGTACCACAGCTAACAGAGGATGGGGCTTAGGGAAGGGTAAGACAGTAAACTATTTTATTTTATTTATTTTTTAAAGATTTTATTTATTTATTTGAGAGAGAGAGAGAGAGAGCACATGGGGGTGGGGGGGTCAGAGGGAGAAGCAGACTCCCTGCCGAGCAGGGAGCCCTATGTGGGACTCGATCCCAGGACCCTGGGATCATGACCCGAGCCGAAGGCAGTCGCTTAACCAACTGAGCCACCCAGGCGCCCGACAGTAAACTATTTTAGATATGCGATGCGTCAGGGTCCTATGGAACATCCAGGTATAGATATATAACACAGATAGATGTATTAATTTGGAACTCTAGAAGTTCTGTAGAGGAGGAAAAATATCTGGAATTCAATAATGAAGAGTCATGATGTGAAGCCACAGGGGATGGCTCACTTGCTCAAGAAGAAGGTGGGGATGAGAAAGGGGAACGTGCAGAAAAAAGAACATTGGGGGACATTACAGGACTTGTTTAAATTGTGATATTAACTATGCCACTGGGTAAACAATATTCAAAAAGAAATTGGAAAGGTTGCCAACAACTCCATACCAATCCACAAAAGGAGCCAGGTTCCAACGGTTTCATAAGGAAGTTTCCACAAACATTAAGCTTTTCCAAAGCATACACCAGATAGATTTTAATTGGGGGTGATTTTTTTGGATGCCAAGGGACATTTGTCAATGCCTGGAGATATTTTTGATTGTCACACTGGGCGAGGTGGTGAGGGAATGCTCTGCTGGTCTCTGGAAGGCATAGGACAGGAATGTTGCTAAAAATCCTACATGCACAAGACAGCCTCCACAGCAAAAAGATTATTGGCCCAAAATGTCAAGAGTCAAGAAGGACTTATTTAAGGAAAAATTTTAAGAAGAAAGTAGCTTATTCTTAGTTTACATTCAAAAGAAATGAAATTCCACACTAAAACTACCAAAGACAGCTATGATAAAATTATGAGTAAAGCTTACTTACAATTGTTGATCTATGTACACCAGTAAAATGTGAGCAAGTCCTGTGTTCTTATTATAACAATATACCATGACTGAGAAGGCTTTATTTCAAGAGTACATGGGTGATTCAACAAAGGCAAACCTGATAATAATATCTAATTTCAAAAATAATGGAGAAAAACTGCATTTCAACATATCCCAAAAAGTGTTTCATAAAATTCAATATCCAACCCTAATTCAAAAATAATAATGCCAGCCTAATGATTAAAAAATATTTCTTAACATGGTAAAAAAATATATATATTAAAAAATGGTATTGAACAGTGAATTACTAGAGGCATTTCTATTAGAATTAGGAACAGGAAAAGTGTGACAATCGTTACCATATCAAGTTATATTCTAGAACATAATAAGACAAGAAAATATCTAAAATAAATGAAAGAGAAAAAATCATTATCTACATAAAATATTTTTGAATGCTTAGAGAATTCAAGAAGAAAGGTAGCAAAATATTCAAATTTTGAGAGAATATAGAAAATTTTATTAAAGGAATGTTTTAAAAATCATTAATTTATTTCGTACTAGGAAATATCAGCTAATCATCAAAAGTTAAAATTGTCATTCTATTCACTTTAATAATAATGATAGTAAGTTTAAAATAGAGGCCATATTTTGGTTTTGGCTACTCGCTATCTCTTCCTCCTATTTGATATAGTAATCTCCCAGTTTTATGGTGGGGAGCTGGAGATGTCCATTCCATGAGCCATCTAGATCCCAGAGCCACTCTGGCCATCTGTTCTTTCTGAGCCCATTATTTTCCTTTGTTTATAGAGATACCCTATAAAGGTTTAATTGATCTGAAATTGTTTGTTAGAATAGTTTTATTGCTTTCAACCAAAGAACTAAAAAACAGATATGTGGGGGACCAAAAGAAAGAAAAATGTAATCACAAAAGCAAAAGAACACATGTTCTCTTGGATGTATGTTGCTCCTGGGAGGGGAGACAGAATCAATAAAGATGGAAGTTTTCTCCCAAATTAATGATTATATCTCTATGTAATCACAATTCTACTTTTAGAGATGCGACCCTTAACTAATTAATGTTGTATTTTATTTGAAAAATAAATGCAAAAAAAATAAGGCAATTTTTACAAATATAATGCTGTGCCTCTTCCTTTCAGATAAAAAATAATAATAATAAAGAACAAATAGGTCCTGTTTATTATAGCAAGGAACAAAAATAAACACATAGATAAAGAGACATTAAAGAAATTCTGGCAATAACTTCACATATGATAAAATTGTAATTAAAAAGCAGTAAAAAATTATTCAGTGATATGCTCTCCCCCTACATAACACACACATACACACACACACAAAGATTCCAATTTCGTTAACATGTTTGGATTTAAAGTATAAAATTAGAGAAAAATTTAAAACACAATTTTCATCCCCTTGTTGTAGGGTGGGTTTAGGTTTGGGAGAAAAAAAAAAGAACAAACATCATAAAGAACTGAAATATATCCATTTACATGAAAATATAAAAATAAAAATCAGTACATGACAAAATTCACCATAAACGAAGTTTAAAATATATTTGACAAGTGAAAAGATATTTTACCTCATTAGTAATCCAAGATTGCAACTGTAAACGACCAATCAAATTGAGAATGAGTGAACAAACCTAGTGAGACGGGGACCCCAAACACTGTGGAGAGCAGATTGGTATATTTCTGAAGGGCAATTTGGTAAAAAAAAAAAAAAAAGATTTTAAATCCTAAGTGCGCAACAACTTCTATTCAGCAAATTTATTTCTAGAATTTATTAAAATAAAATAATGTGACAAAAACATATATGTGCTTGATTCTTTGAACATAATATTAATAATTTAGAAACAACCTGAATGGCCAATGGTAGTGAGTTATTTATGAAAAAAAGTATAGCATAACCATGCAGAAAAACACTATTCAGTCGTTAAAATGTCTCACTTATAACTAGTGGTAATGAACAGATATCCAAAAGAAATCAAGTAAAATAGAGCTGGTTGCTATATTCAGATACAGACTCTACTTTATGGGGTATGATTCTAAATTATTAAACCAAAGTCTGGAAGAATATACAACGGATAATTAGAGTGATTACTGAGGCATAGGAAATTAGGCTTTTTAATTATTTTTTTACTTCATACATTTTTGTGCCGCTTGCATTTTCGCACAGATCAAATATTATTTTGTAATTGTAACATTAATAGGTGTTCAATTTTGAAAGAAAAGTTGGGTCAGAAAAAAATAAATCATACATTTGGACCCAGTAATCTCACTTACTATAGTTGATCCAAAGAAAATAATTCAGAAGAAAAATCTATAGAAATATTTTCCTGGATAAAAATTTATAATCATTAATTATTAAAACCAACAACGTATCCAACAATAACAGAATATGCCATTTGATGTAATACCGTAAACTATTAAAATATAATTATGAAGTTTTGTAAGAACCTGACACGACATGTTTGACAACAATAATGAGTGACAAAGCAGGATATAAATGGTATATATATAAACATTACAACTGCGTGCATATAGATGATAGATTTCAACAGACGTTATGAAGGTGGATAGAAATCTTGTTAGTGTGTATATTTATTTCACTTTTTCACACCTTCCTAAGTTCTATTTTTTTCCAGTTTCACTAAGTTCTAAGCAACATGAGGACAACTACCATACCTGTTTATTTATACTTTTCAAGTAAAATTATTACAATATTTCCACATTTATACCTTAATGGTATTAATCTCGGGAAAAAGTATCACTGAGACAGGGAAATAGATTTTTTTTTAAAGATTTTATTTATTTATTTGAGAGAGAGAATGAGAGAGAGAGAGAGCACATGAGAGGGGGGAGGGTCAGAGGGAGAAGCAGACTCCCTGCTGAGCAGGGAGCCCGATGCGGGACTCGATCCCGGGACTCCAGGATCATGACCTGAGCCGAAGGCAGTCGCTTAACCAACTGAGCCACCCAGGCTTCCCAGGAAATAGATTTATAAACAAGAGAGAGGGGCCCAGTAAGAGGGCGGTGGTGGGAGCACATAGTTAACACTGATACAGTCCGTTATTAGGTGCTGGGCACTCTTGTAAGCATGTCACATACATTAACTTCTTTAATCCTCATCCTGTCATGGAGGGACTATTGATAAACTATTTTACAGATGAAAAAAGATCCCTTATAAAAAGTTAAGGACTCGGGAAACAGTCCTTAACTGCATCTGAACCCAGGTAGTCTGGGACATTCTGGTTCCAGAGTTTGCCATTTGTAACTCTTTGCGTTAGCTAATTTGGCTCTCACATAACATTCCTTTTCTCTAAGTCCAAAGTATTATTTAAAATTAAGAAACAAAATTGCATGTATTTAACTTACACAGAATCTAGACAATGTGGGGAGTATATCAGTCTTCATTGGTTTCTTTTTTGAGACACACCAAGTGGATAAGACTGGCAATTGCAAAATATGGCTGGTCGAATTTTCCTGAATCATCTTAATGGGTCGCTGGCAGTGGAACAGGAATTTCCATTATATAGAGATGAGCAGCCACTAATTCTACTTAAAGCCAATCAAATGAAAGATTTGGGTCAGAAATGTTGTAAAGTCATTTGCAGTGCAGCGCTAAAAGTAGTTTCAGAGAGACAAAATGATTATTTTTAGCAGGTAGATCTTCCACATGGTACAAATGTGTTCCTCACTTGTACTTCCTATGCTTTTGGTAAACTGTAAACTTTATAGATTAAGCTTTACATCTACTATCAATGCAGTACAAAGTCAGCTATTAAGCTGTTTAAACTGTAAGGATATTAACTTGTACGTCTTAGAGATAATGCTTTACAAATACGGACATACATTCGTAAGCACTTTTTTTTTTCTCATTTCAAAATGGTTTGAGGCTATTGTATGGCTATCGCTGGGATGGTCCTATCTAGTCTGGTGTTATTTTATTCTTTTGGCATGCTTGACAATAAGAGACATAATTAGCTTTTCAACAGACCTAAGGATGGTACCGTGAGACATGAGCAATCTACAAGAGCACGACATTCATATTTATACCTCCTTCAGGTCAATGAAATGGCCAATACTGCTGTACTGTTTTGTAATATATGGCAATTTCTGTTTTTTCTTATTTTGAAGCATCTGGTGCTTTTTTTTAAAGATTTTATTTATTTGAGAGAGAGAGAGAGGGAGAGAGAGAGCACAAGCAAGGAGAGTGGCGGGCAGAGGGAGAAGCAGACTCCCCGCTGAGCCAGGAGCCCGAGGCGGGGCTCGATCCCAGGACCCTGGGATCATGACCTGAGCCGAAGGCAGACGCTTAACTGACTGAGCCACCCGGGCATCCCACCCGGTGCCTTCTATAGCGAGTGGATCTTACTCCTCAGAAAGACTGTGAGTTTGAAACAAGATAATATAC
The DNA here is from genome assembly GCF_029215605.1 of Mirounga angustirostris. NCBI lineage: Eukaryota > Metazoa > Chordata > Mammalia > Carnivora > Phocidae > Mirounga > Mirounga angustirostris. The sequence continues at coordinate 80,611,532 of NW_026991720.1, read as the reverse complement.
ATTAAAGCACTGAGGAAAATAAAAATAGAGCAATATATTCCTCTCCATCATTCTTATGTTTAATTCTTATGTCTTTTTTATTGTATTACAACTCACTCTCCCTTTCCTTCAGCCTAAACATCAAACTTCCCTCCTTTCATCTTACAGGGGGTAGATTCCCCGCTAGTCATCAGTCAGTGAAGACATTGAGTCTACTTGGGGTAGGGTCAGGGAACTTACCTCACATTCCAAAATTTTCATTAACCTACGTTTAAACAACGGGAGTAGATGAGCCATCAATTCACTATACTGTCATTCAAAAATTGAACCTATCTAGTTAAAGCATCTGTGATTTGACACTTCCTTTTTTGGTCTTTAAATTCCTATCTCCATCACCTCAAATAGATCCCAGTTAGAGTCACAGCAGGAAACACTCAGTTAACATAAAACACGTGCAACTTAGATATCAGACAGAACTGGGTCCCCATCCTTGTCTTGCTATTTCGTGTTTGTGGGTTTACCATTGACCTACGTAATCTCTCTAAACATTGGTCTCCGTATCTGCCAAGTGAGCCCAGTAACAGGGCCTCTTAAGTTGTTATGAAGCTTCATATACATCCTATGCTGTTTAATGAACTCTCTATGTGTGATAAGTAGTGTAGTTTTTTCTTTCCATAACAATTAAATCAAGTCCTCTTTGGACAGCTATTTTTAAGAGTCCTAAATAGTCTTTAATACCTAGATGATAGGCGGTATAAACTCTTCGCCTCTCGGTCTTAACAGGCGTGACCGAATTATATGTAAGCTAAAGGTCCTGAAACGTCCAAACCGATATGATATTTGTTTGAGAAGTAGATGTATCATACAGACTAATTTGGATTCTAGATGTTTAGTTTTCTCTTTCATTCTGCCTGCAACCAAGATGATAACTGAAAAGAGATAGAAGAAATGTTTACAGTTCAGTTTATCCTCTAGTGTTCTTCATTAACTTACTGTGGGTGTTGTTCTTTTAAAAGGCCAAGGTTCACGGTTCTGTTTTTTAATTGCAGTTCACTCTTTCCTACTTCTTCCAGGAGCATCGGCTTTATCATTGCCTGTGGAATTGACAGTGCTTCTTCCCATCGTCAGCTTGCTAATAGGCAATGGTTGAACTCCCTGGGGTCTAAACTAGGAAATCTGAGCAGTATGTAATTGCTACAGCTGGAATCGCATTCCACTTCAGAAACTTCTTAACAGCATTCTCAGATGTGTGAATATCCATTAGTGACCCAAGGGGATTACTCCCTGGCACCAAGTTTCCCTTTACGAGAGGCCTGGACGATGAGACTTTCCTCTCCCGGAAGCAGAAGGTGAGGAGAGGCAAGGGGCGTAGAGGCTGGTGAATTCAAAAAGAAAACGTGTGGCCGAAAGACAGTGCTTTTAAAAGAGAGAAATTCCAAAGGAAAACTATAAAATTTGGCCTCTGGGGTATGTAAGTTTAATATTTATATTGAGTAAATAGCTAACATATTTATCAAAACATCCAAGGGCACTAAGGCTAAGTAACATGACTTGATCTTCCTGTGTCTGTTTATGTGGATGGTAATTGACAGTAAGCAACACTGAACTTTCACTTCCTGTTCACTGTATCTAGGACGGACGATACTGGGAGGATGACTCAGTTGCTCCAGCAGCAACTGCCCTTTGAGGAAAAAGCTTCCTGATTTCACCATGTCTCTTTTTAAATATTTCTACTCTTCCTGCCCACCCCCAACAGCTCTTCAGCTTCTCTTTTTGCAACAGCTTCTCTAACCACTGTCCCCCTCGATGTTCTAGTGATCAGAAAAGCTCCCCTTCACAGTTTTCAGATCAAGGGAGAAATCGTTTTGCACAGATGTGCCTATTTTACAGAAGAGGTTCACGGGTTTTCTTGCATAAATGATGTTTGCATTATTACATTTGCGCAATCAGTGTGAAAAGTCTACCACGTGTTCAAGTAATATGCACAGTGAGAGGAGAAGCAAAGAGAAAATTCTAGGGACAAATTTATGATTAAAAATTTTTTTTTTCAAATTTATGATTTAAACCCATGCTATCAGCTAAGTGAGAAAAGAGTTCAATTCAGAATCTGGAAAGTATCTGGCCACATTGTACAGTTTTTCACAATGCCTAGTAGAAAATTTTGCTTCTAATAGTAGGTATACTATGTAATATCAGTGTGAGATCTAATAAAATAAGATTGAAAATGGTAAGTTTTGAATGAATAAGTGAATGCATGAATATAAGGATCATTTAATTAGGATTAGAAATTTCCTAGGCCAAGAGTAATGGCTTGAATGGTTCATGAACAGATGGGTATTCAGATTTCATCCTTTACAGCATGTTTCACAACCCTGGCTGCACATTAGAATCATCCAGGGAGCTTTAAAAAAAAAAATGTTGCCTGAGCCCCACCTCCAGAATTGCTGATTTAATTGGTCTGTGGTGGGCTTAGGCATGGGTATTTATTAAAATCTCCCCAGGTGATTCTAATATGCAGCCAGGGTTAAGAATCTCTACATTACAACCTTGCAGGTAGGTTCTTAAAATGACTTGCAGATCAGAGGAATAAACATCTCTTGCTGATCTATTAGGGGAAGGGAACTATGAAAAAGAAAGAGAGAGAAACAGGGAAGAGTATGAGATAGGAAGGGATGTGGGGAGAGGGAGGAGGAGAGAGAGAAGAAAGAAAGAAAGAAAGAGAGGGAGGGAGGAAAAGAGAGAGAGAGAGAAAGATAGTCTGATTATTCTAAGTTATAATACTGTAACATTTATTCAACAATTAGTGTGGATAGATAGATAGATAGATAGATAGATAGATAGATAGATAGATAGATAGATAGATAGATGATAGATAGATTTCTTACTGAGTCACAGTCTGTTAAGTATTGATGCTATAATAGTGAATATAAACAGACTATTATGGAGCTTATGATCTATTGGAAGGAAATAGACATTAATCAAATAAAGCAGAAGTGCCTATGAAATTATAACTGAAAAAAGCCATGAAACAAAAAACACATAGTGTTATAGGAAAAGCATTCTTCTGTATTCCTTGGGAGGCATGGGTTTCCTGATGAAGTGGTTTTGAACTGAGATCTTAGTTACGAGCAAAGATGAGGAAGTGAAGTGATATAAGACAGAGGGAACTGCATGTGCAAAGGTCCTGAACCAGTAAGGCTGTCTTATAGAGATCAAGGGAAGTATTAGTTTGATATGTGTCTGGAAAAATAGGCCAGAGTCAGTTCATCCTTCTTGGCCATATAATGTTGGTTTCTGCGACACAGTAAGGCTTTTTCTTTTAAGATTTTTATTTATTTATCTGAGACAGACACAGAGAGAGAGAGAGAGAGAGAGAGAGAGAGAGCATGAGCGGGGGATGGGAGCAGAGGCAGAGGGAGAAGCAGGCTCCCTGCTGAGCAGGGAGCCGGATACAGGGCTCAATCCCAGGACCCTGAGATCATGACCTGAGCCAAAGGCAGCTGCTTAACCAACTGAGCCACCCAGGCGTTTCCCACCCACCCCCCATTAAGGCTTTTGATTATTACTCTAAAAGCAGAGGAAGTCAATGAAGTATTGTCAGATTTGTATTTGTAATGACCATTAGAGGAGAATGTGTTGGAAGAAGATAAGAGTAGATAAAGAGACCGGCAAACTAGTCTGGGTAAGAAAAGATCGAAGTTTGGCTTAGGGAGATAGCAGCTCAAACGAAGAGAAGTAGAGGATTTCAAAGGGCATTTAAAATAAGGAATGTAGTGGTGAGGTAAAAATGCTGTGGAAGAGGACCACATTTGGGGAGAAGATCATGAATGTTTTTTGTACATACCAAATTAGAGTTAGTTTTAGATCATCTAAGTGAAAATATCAAGCTAGTTATAGGTTTTGTGGGTCTGAGGCGCAGAGTTTTTTAATAGGAAATACAAATTTGGGAGTCATTTGCAAAGAAAGTGGGTTAGTGAATACCATCAGATGAAATTCTTTTGGAGAAAGTATAGAGTTTGAAGAGAAGAGACCCTAGAGCTTGGTCTTCAAAAACATTTGGTATTGTGACCAGAAAAAAACTAGAAAAGCATGTCTTACATTTATTTTGAATTTTTCCCCTTTCATTTTCCTGCATTTATGCATCACAATATAAACATTTCCATGAAGTTAGGATTCATTTATACTAAAACATAGTCATTAATGTTTTTGTTTCCAACCAATACACTACTCAAAGTCCTATATTCATTATAACGTTATAATAGAAACAGACTGAGAAATGACAAGCTGTTGCTCAGAGAAAAATAGATGATTTGAAAGGGAGTGAGAGGTTTAAAATTATTTTAACACCTGAAATTTTATGAAAATTAATATGGATCTAATCAACAGGGTACTGTGATTAACAACTAGTTCTCAAAAATGGAAGAACAAATCTGATTTAGAACAACTGTCCATTTTTATGGTGTAAATATTCCCACCATGGCTGATTTCCAGCTTCCACAATGTCACTGAATTCAGAGTTCAGAGAGTCACAAAATTGGTTCTTCCAAACCAAATAGAGCCAGTTTGAGTTGAAAAAAATGAAATCTCAAGAGAGACCACCCAACTTCTATAATCTCATAGTCATCACAAAGTGGAACATCTGAAAAAGAACCCAGATCATCTCCTGAGTCCCGTGTTTTTTCTACTCACCTTGTTAATAATAGTAATATAGACCAGTGGTTCTCAAAGTATGATCCTGGGACTAGCAGCCTCAGCAGTATCCGTGCAATTCAAAGACATGAAAAACTGACAAGCCCTCCTTAGACCTACTGAACTGGAAGATCTAGGACCAGGCAATGTGTGTTTTAGCAAACCTTCCAGGGGATTCTGATGCATGCTAAAGTTTGAGAATCAGACCTAGACAATACTATCTTGATTTTTGAGATACTTGGTGCTTTTCAAGGAATTATTATTCTCTCAGCCATGTTTCCCATAAACCCTAATTCTAGTAACAGTATAAAGTTGTTCTTTGGGAAAATCAGTCTGGCAGCTTTCTTAAATTCAACAAAGGGAAAGTGAAAATTCAGAAAAAAATTGAGATCTTGATTTACTGTGCTGTGAACAAAACAAGGAATGGTCCCACGGTAGAATCTATAGCAACATCTTTCTTAATGGAAGTGAAGCCTAACACAGAAATTTTAAATGCCTCCAAGGTTTTCAGCTTGGTAAGCTGGAGGGACAAGGGTTTCACCAAATAAGAATAATAATTATTATTATAAGTCTTGTCCACAAACCTATCCTTGTTTCTCTACAATTGTTGCTATGATTCCTTTTCTTTTGAACACACTCAGAACTATATCCTTTGCAAAGTTTCGCAGAGTGTTTTTAACACAGTAGATAGCTCTAATAACGGAAATAAAGGATCCATATGTAGAAATCACTTTGCAAAGGTGATTAATTTGGTCAATATTTACTCTGACACTTCAGGACGATGGGACACATGAGGTGCAAATGCAAAGAATGGTTGGAGTCAACTTTCCAGGACTGCCCTGACTACATATAAATCTTCAGACAAAGCCCAACTGAAACTAAATTCAAACAAATGCATTATTTTTTTTAAAGATTTTATTTATTTATTTATTTATTTATTTATTTATTTAGAGTGTGCACAAGTGGTGGGGAGGGTGGAGGGAGAAAGAGAACCTCAAGCAGAGTTGCTGCTGAGCGCAGAGCTGGTCACAGGGCTCAATCCCACAACCCTGTGATCATGACCTGAGCTGAAATCAAGAGTCGACACTCAACTGAAATTGGCCCCAAAGAAACGGACCCCAAGCCAATACATTCTTAAGTGAATTTCCTTTGTTTCAGCCAATGTGCACTCCATATACAACAAATCCCCCTGATTTTAGCGCTCCCCTGATTTGTTTATATTCCTATAGTTTTGGGTCTTAAAACTGTTAAGCCTCTCATTTTCACAGACAGGCCAATCTTAATTATGGAACCTATTTTTTTATTTAAATGTAGAATTATACATCCAAATATATTTTTAAATTAATTCTATAATATTCTCTCTCTCCGACATATTTTAGCTAGGGGGAAAGAAGCATAAACTTTTTTGCAGAAAATAAAATTGAAGCTCCTAATAAGTTTATTAAATGAATAGGCATTTCTGAGTTGGTAAGCAAAAACTTAAATATGTTTGCTATGGAAAGGAAGGAAGGGAGGAAAGAAGGAGGGAGGTAGGGAAGGAAGGAAGAGGGAGAGGAAGGAAGGAAGGAAAGAAGGAAGGAAGAGAGGGAGGGAGAGAGAGAAAGAAAGAGAAAGAAAGAAAGAAAGAAAGAAAGAAAGAAAGAAAGAAAGAAAGAAAGAAAGAAAGAAAGAAAGAGAAAAAGAAAAAGGAAAGAAAGAAAGAAAGAAAGAGAAAGAAAGAAAGAAAGAAAGAAAGAAAGAAAGAAAGAAAGAAAGAAAGAAAGAAGGAAAGAAAGAAAGAAAGGAAGAAAAAGAAAGAAAGAATTTTACATTTTCAATACATGTTTAATTTTAGAAAAAAAGTATTATATTTTTTGGGTACAATTCCACTCCTTATATTCTTGTACCCTGAAATAAACTAAATTATATGGATCTGAGTAAGAAAGAGCATAGCTACTGGAACAAGATTCCTAGAACTGAACCCGTTCTGTCACTTAAACTCTGACCTCAGGGAATTTATTTCATATAAGTCTCAATCTGAAAAATTTGAGATCATAGTAATATCTACTACAAAGAAGAGTAAAATGTTGTTCCAAATAGAGAAATCAGCATAGGACTTGAACCAATCACAGCCCATGCATCCAAAATCTATATAAGAACATTTTAAGAGGTAAGAATTTAATTATTTGAAAGTCACTCATATAAAGGAATTCTTACTTATTTTTAGTTGTCATAATTAGATTGTGCTGATGTTTTGTTTAAAGAGTATCTGTCTTTTAGAGATTTATTGAACTATGCATAGATGAAATAATATGTCTTAGATTTGCATGAAAATAATCTAGTGAGAAGCAACAGATGAAACAAAATCAGACACACTGCTGAAATTAGAATATATAGACATGGGTTTTATTTTACTATTCCCTTCACTTTTGCATACATTTTTAAAAGATGTAATAAAAATAATAAGAGTAGGGGCCCCTGGGTGGCTCAGTTGGTTAAGCATCTGCCTTCGGCTCAGGACATGATCCCAGGGTCCTGGGATCGAGCCCCACATTGGGCTCCCTGCTCAGCGGGGAGCCTGCTTCTCCCTCACCCTCCTACTGTTCCCCCAGCTTGTGCTCTCTTGCTCTCTCTGTCAAATAAATAAAATCTTAAAAATAATAATAATAACAGTAAACAAATGGACTACACTTTCCCGTGCTTTCATTCTTTTTGCTGCTCTTTGAGCAGCCTACTCTCAAGTAGGTGGCTGCCTCCCCCTGTATGCGCATGGCCGCAAGGACTGACAAAATCCAGAGATGTCGCTGAACCGGGGGACACATGTTCTCTCCTAGTGGCAAAGATGTGCAGCCTTCCCACCAAACATACAGATAAAGGGGATTTTCATGCAAAAAGAGTATATTGTATATAAGTAATTTTTCAGTATATACGAGTAAGAACAATACTTTCTTGTGGCTCAAAGATCTATAACCTAGTCAATTTAGAAAACTGTACTATTGGGTGAAGCATATTTATATATTGATTAGACAGCAAGGAGTAAGGCAATTTCAGTATGATGTCAGAGTAATGAAAATATGGTTAGTGGTGGCCAAATGACAAATTTATCACAACTATTAAAATAGGGAATACTTTTCCAAACCTTTGCAAATCTACCTTTGTGGAAAAGCTTTTTAAGTTAACAGATGTGCTCTATGAGAATCAAAAGGAAAATGCATAGATAGCATTGAACTTCATTTAACCTAACGAAGTCTTACATAATTTATAGACAGCATGTTTCAAATCATCCCTAAATAATGTATCTCAAGATAATATATATATAATATTTATATATTAAATATATATATTTCTAATATGCATATTTCTTCCATTTAGACCTGATTTTGGTGATCTCTCTTATTAAGTTTCCTTTATATTTGTCAGAACAAGATTGTTCTTGATCTTTTAATGTAACCCGTTGTTAAGTCATTGTTGTGGCGAAGGAGAATATTTGACTTCCAGGGAATTTGGATAAGGAGGTATTGTACTTCAAAGTCACTTTTCCAAGTGACTTTGGTAACTGCTATATTTTAATTAGACCTACTCTTACAAATGTCCTAAATGAATCTATAATTTTGGGCTTTCTCTTTTACACGTATCTGACTTTCTGACAGCCAGATACTGGTAATTAAATATAGATCCAGTATAAAGATGAGAAGCCATAAATCATAGTATGTTTCTTAAAATAGCTTAATGCGCTCTGTATGCATTTCAGAAACCCGGGCATATATTAAGCTTGCTCAAAACAAAGCAAATAAACCCTTCTCTATTGCACTTGAGGTTTATTATTATTGTTGTTGTTGTTGTTGTTGTTGTTGTTATAGTCATTTAGTGGTTAAGAGAAGCAACAGACAAATTTCTAATTCATGAAACTGAAATTAAAAAAAAAATCCCTTTGTTTAATCTCAGAAGAACTTGTTCTGAAATTCTCCTCTAAACCTAATCATCAGACTATTGAAAAGAAAAAGATTAAGTTGGACAATATTATTTTTATAAATAATATTATAGAACATGTCCTTTAAGTTGAATTTATTGATACTTATGGGCAGAATTCATGACATTTTTCTACCTAAGCAATTGTTCACATACAGTTTGATTTATATGCAAAGAATACATTGAGAAACCACAGAGAATTATCTTTTCTTTTTAAACTTACATCCTTAGGTTATGGTGGTATAATATTCATGGGTATTTTCCTCTGATTTTAAGTTAGTGCTAATGAGTTATGGTGTCCAGGAAAAAAGTGCTTTAAGTTTTACAGTTTGGGGTACATTTTCTTTTTCAAGCATACGAAGTCCCTCCTTAGCCCACATGGCATTATTATAGGATGTTACTCACCATTAGTGATAACCCTTGACTTTGGCCATGCTGTCAAGTAGTAGGCTGAACAAACAAGTAGCCTTAGATGGTGATACGATCACATACTCTTTTCAGCTGGATTTAGACAGTATTAGTGTTAAGTTACCTTGCATTCATCATGATGACACGAAGACACATGATATAGTGTAGAAACAGACACCTGATCCAAACTTCTGTGCTCAGTCATCCTCTTTCGCATGGGCACTTCTTGATCTGCACTCTCAATAACAGGACAATTCTTTGAGTTTGCCTGACAGGCTAATCAAAGCTAAGCATACTATAAATCCATCAGTTGTCTCAAACTACATTCCAAATGTTTTGTATTTTATTTTTTATATCGTATTTCATTTTGTATTTCATTAAGCTGCATGTTATTTTTTTTTCCATTTTTTTCTTTGTGCACAAATCTCCCGATATGTATTGTCTCTTGGAGTAGCCCCTGAAATCAAAGATTACCCTTCTAATAGAAGGCATAGTTGGCAAAGAAATAAATGTGTCTTGTATTTGTCATATGCATACTTCAGAGGGAATGGAATCCAAATGTCTTTATTCTATTAGACAAAACTTTCAAAAGTTTGGAGGACCAGCCCGAGAAATGTTTGCTTCCCACTTGGAAGAAGACTGTATTAGCACATGTACATCAATCTCAAAGTCATACATTTTATTTATGAATTCAGGAGGATTTAACCAACAACACATTTCCTCACCCATATTCCTTTGTATCCTTCAAAAATCTCTCTCTCTCTCTCACACACACACACACACACACACACACACACACACACACACACACTGCAGACTTTCTCAGTGCATTGTTCCTTCTATAGTTCTTATGCCTCAAAGATATTTAGGTCTATATGGGTCTTGAAGAAAATATTACCACTGATATGAGAAAAAATGTTATTACTTTTTGTTTTTTCTTTTAGAACAGGTGAAGTATATGTTCTAAATTTTATGCAGCTCTCAATACAGGAAGAAAGTATATAATCTGCTCTTCTTTTTTTAATTCAGATTTAGGAATAATATTATAAGGAAATTGCACAAAGAAATTGAACAGGAGTACCATGAAGACAGCAAGAGCTTGTGATTACTAGATTACATGAGCAGATAGATGTTTTGTTTGTTTGTTTGTTGTTTTATTTTTTTTATTGAAGTAGAGTTGAAGCAGACATAAGTATTAAGGTGTGTAGTGAGATAACCAACTGTCATTCATGGATTATTGCACAGATTTACAAAATGGTTCACATATTTAGTTTTGACTCCTAAATTAGTGTGACAGAGGAATATATTTAATAGATACTAACAATATGAGGATACTAACGGTTTGATTACTGATCAGAGGTTTTGGTTTTTTTACATTTTAAATCCTATAATTCTTTCTCACAGTCCCTGCAAGGTATGGATAATTTTTCAGTCTTGATATCTAAAGGCAATAGGTATATCAAACAGTCTTTTTCATAAATTCCAGAATCCCTCTCTGACCCACAAGATGGGTATTTGGTAAGCCCCTTCTCCAAAGGATAAGTTTTATAGTCCAACCCCTAGTGGAAAATCACTCTCTAGAATGATGAATTTTCTATTAGGGGTCAAAAAGATCATGAATAGCTACAAACAAAATTGAAAGTAAAGAACCATTTCCTCGTTTTAAATATTTAAAATTGTAGTAGGAGGAATATTTTCCATTTGTTACTTAAGTATTTTTAATAAAAAAGTAGTATAAGGTGCCATGAAATTCTACTGATAATATCATCATTTCTATGTTGTGAATTCTAGATTCGTATTGTAGTAGGTTTTTAAAAGCTGGCACCTAAAAAGATATGGCTGCATCCTAACCCCAGAACCAGTGAATGTGATATTATTTGGAAAAAAAAAAAAAAAAGTCTTTGCAGATGTAACTAAATTAAGGATCTCTAAATGAAGTGATTGTGGATTATCAAGATGGGTCCTAAAACCAGTGACAATTGACCTTCTAAGAAATACACAAAGAAAAAAACCTATAGGGAGAAGAGGAAAAGCCAAGTGAAGACAGAGGCAGAAATTGGAGTCATACAGCCATAAGCCAAGGAATGCCAGAAATATCCAGAAGCTGGAAGAGGCATGCAAGGTTGTCCCCTAAGGCTCGTGGAAGGACTTGGGCTCTGCTAATACCCTGATTTCAGACTTCTGGTCTCCAAAACTGTGATAAAATAAATTTTGTTGTTGTAGGCCACCCACTGTCTGGTAATTTATTATGGCAGCCCTAGGAGGTGAATTCAGTGTCCAGTTGAAGAAATTAAAGACAATATACACTTCAGTTGTCATTACAGACCATTAGATAGGCCACGCAGGAGCTCTGCTTCTTTCGGTCACCACCAGACACAGGCAGCCAGGACCATAGTTGGTGCTAATGTTATCTATCATTTCTTCGAATACCACAATTCATATAAAGTGGAAAATGTAAAGGACAGAAAGTAAAGATTTCGCATCCTGTGGGTTTTTAAAATTGTATTAAATATGTATGATGGCGAAAGCAAATTTTCAGTGTTTCTAATGTTAATGTGGAATCGGCAGGAATTAATGAGCTGAAAGAGAACCTCACACCTATCCTTTGTGAAAATACACTGTGTAATATGTGTCTTTTTTGAAAGGAAGTTTTCATTTGAAAAGGCTGTCAATGGAATATGTAACTTGGTTTTGCCACAAAACCATGAATTGAACAGCACAAGAGTTTTACACTGTCTCCATGTCATATGAGATACACACACGAGAAAAAAGTGGAAAATGTCTTATATATGTTATGAAGTGCAGTGAAAGAGCAAAGACAAACCCTCTTCCCCATTCACTTAAAACTTAGCACATCAAGCATGAGATTGGTTTTAGCTCTGTCCTTCTTCTGTGGCTTCACGCCCCTTCACCTTCCACCCACCCCCACCTCTATTACTTTTCTTTTGCTGCTGAAAAAATAACAAATCTTAATGGCTTAAAGCAACAACCATTCATCACTGCAAAGTCCGAGTTCTCTGCCTCAGGGAGAAATGAAAGATTCAAGAAGCTGTGCTCATTAAATGTACCGTTGTATTACTAAAAAGCTTCTGTGTCCCAAAATGCTTGGGCCCGAAATGCTGGTTCCTAAAGCTGTTTCTAAGGTTCCTGGCCCAGGATGCCCAGTGTATTCTGAACCAATTGAGAAGTAGACAGATACTAGGATCAGCTGGAACTCCAAACTTTCTCTTTATTTCCAGTACGGCTACATTAGAAAATGCAGTTTGATTACCAGAGCAAACTCAGATGTTGTCATACTATTCCTTCTCCTGCTATGAATGTACCCACCCAGCCAGAAAGAGCAAATGAGAAACAGCAGAGCCCACTGAAGTTTATCATAGGGAAGAGAAAACAGAGAAGAAAGTACACACTATGTAAAAGGCAATTTATTGATTCACAAAGGAGCACAGTCTTTTCACTTATTAACTCTCCTATGCAGTAGGCAGGTTGTCGCAAGTCCAGCCTTCATGGCCTTGCCCATCCAGACCCCGGTGTCTGGGGGAGCTGCTGCCCCACCTCAGCCTCTCCCTCTCCCTCCTCCAACCAAGTTTATGGTAATGTTGCCATCCTCCTGCTCTCATCCACCCAATAGGTCCTCAGGAGCCCATAGGAAACTTCAGCTAGAACATTGAGATTCTCAGAGTATGGCTGGACACCATAAGCTACATTGACATGTGGAAAAAAATTTAATGGCCACAAATGAAGAGGCACTTTCAAATGTCCTTGCAATGATGGAAGAATATATTAAAGTATTTGTTAACTTGACACTTTCTTAATATTTGATTGCTTTTATTTCTTGGTAGATTATTAGCACTTTGTTCAAATAGTCATTGTAGCAGTTATAATGTATTATACATACACGTACATATCTATCACTCTGATTGGATTATGAGCATCTCACAATAGGGCATTAGTCTTACATTTCTTTTTATGGTATTCAGTGTTATTGCTGGCTCTGTAGGCACTCTGTAGGAATGGGGGCGCCCGGGTGGCTCAGTCGGTTAAGAATCCAACTCTTGGTCATGACCTCAGGGCCATGGGATTGAGCTCTGGATCTAGCCCTGCACTGGGCTCCATGCTGAGTGGGGAGTCTGCTTGAGACTCTCACTCTTCCTCTCCCTCTGACCACCCCCATGCTCTCTCTCTCTTTCTAAAAATAAATAAATCTTTAAAAAAAAAAAAAGATAATGAAACTCGAAGGTTCCAAAGCAAAATTTGAAGCTTCATTTCATTCCAGAAATGAAGAGGGAGTGTAAAGGCAAATGGGAAATTTACTAGCTCATGCTTTGGAAGGAAGAATTAGGCCTTAATATAGAATCTGGCATCTAGGGAGCTGAAGTTTTAATAACCAACAGCAAGAGAAAACACGGTATTGGATCTGAATTCAGAGTAGAGTTGGAAATTAGACTTCTAAATAAAGCTGGGGCTCAGAAGGTTTGACCACTCAAAACAAACAAAGAGGCTCTAAAAAAAAGAGTTCTGTGTGTCCCATTGTAATGATAGGGAAATCTTGCCTATGTCAGGGCTTTGGTGGCAAAAAAAAAAAAAAAATGAGAAGTAAAATGCCAAGCTTTCACACAACTCTGTACACATGGCACTCTTTCGTGGGGCGGGGTGGGGAGGGGACCTCACAAATAAAAATTATAAAACCACAGTTAGAACACATCTGCCGTAAGGAAGACAGTAAACAAGGGGTCTGTCAAAATGGCCTTGTTAGACCCTCAGACCGATCTGTCAGAGCGGATATGCAAGACAACATTTGTTCTACCCCAAGCATAAGAAAAAAAGGTTTCTCCTCATTAGTATTGAAAGATACATATCTGTGGGGCACCTGGGTGGCTCAGTTGTTAAGCATCTGCCTTCAGCTCAGGTCATGATCCCAGGGTCCTGGGATCGAGCCCCGCATCGGGGTCCCTGCTCATCAGGAAGCCCGCTTCTCCCTCTCCCACTCCCCCACTTGTGTTCCCTCTCTCGCTGTCGCTCTCTCTCTGTCAAATAAATAAATAAAATCTTTTTCAAAAAAGAGAGTGAAAGATACATATCTGTAAAAGCCCAAATAAGGACGGAATTCTGGAATGCATTTTGAGGATATTGCGTAAGTTTCCTAAGGCTGCTATAACAAAGCCTCGCAGACGGGTGGCTTAAAACAACAGAAGTGTATTCTCTCAAAGTTCTGGAGGCTAGAAGTCCAAAATCAAGTTATTGGCGGGCCCATCCTCTCTTGAATGGCTCTGGGGAGAATCCCTGGCTTGCCTCTTTTGGTTTCTGGTGGCTCCCAGCAGTCCCTAACATTCCTTGGTCTGTGGCTGCGTAACTCCAATCTCTGCCTCTGTCTTCACGGGGCCTTCCTTACTCCCTGTGTCTCCTCTGTGTCTCCAGAGCTCCCTCTCCTTATGAAGACTTCAGCCCTTGGGTTTAAGATGTACCTTAATCCAGGATGATCTCAAATTAATTATATCTGCAAAGACCCTATTTCCAAGTAAGGCTACATTCACAGATACGTGGGATCAGGACTTTAACATTTCTTTTTGGGAGACACAATTCAACTCATGACAGTTATATTAATGCTCGCAATAATTCAAAGACAGACATTCTCATAATTTGCTGTCAAAGGTTTGGCAACTTTTCTGGAGGAAATTCAGTAATAATTATCAAGAGATGTAAAATGTTTCATTTATAATAAAAGCACATTTAAAAATGCATACTATTTCTATGAAAGCCTTTAAATTACATATCGAGTAATTTTAATATATAGTAAAATGCTAATGAAATAATTTAAAGTAAAAAAATAATGAACCACAGTTCTTGAGGTGTGGTATTCACATGTTAAAAGATAATGTTTTAAGAGCCTATAATTTTTTATTTTCCTTTTTATGTATTTGTATATGTTTTTTCAAGTTTCCTCCACATACACATGTGTTACTTTTATAAATCAGGAAAAAAATAAAACAATGTTATTTAAAAACCCGGCTATTCTTGTGGTCATTCCAGCTGCAATGACCTCTCAATCTCCAGTTATAATAGACTGTATCTGTTCATCTGCTTTTCTGCCTTTTGTTTTCCTGAATTGTAATCATGTCTTTCCTCAGGCTCTTTCGATCACTGCTGTTATTGTTTTTCATATCCCTCTGAAATAATAACGTACTTTGTGTGATTGCAGACCTGCTGAGGTAAATAGAGAATGATCCTGAAAAACAGCTACTGAAAGAAAAAAAACAGAATACTACAAAACTCTCTCAGCCACGTGTTTCGTGAGTCACATAACACTCTAAAAGCATGCTGAAAAATCATGCTATTTCACAAACGTGGCAGGGAACCACCCGTGAGAGGATAGCAAAGTGACCATAGCAAGAGGGAAAAGAATCAACCATAATAATCCACAAATGGGAAACTGAGGAACTAAGTAGCTAAAATACACTTGAACTTTTTGGAGTATTTCAACATAAGGGAGGACCCCCAAACTTTTAGTGTTATCCTTGTTTCAATAAAAGGTGTAGCCATACTCTCTCTAGAATTCAGAAATGAGCACATGCTGATAATATTTATTGCCCAATGTGTGTTGAGCACTATGGAGACCTATCCAGGTAATCCACTCTATTGGTCTGCAGTGTAGGAATTTACAATCTTGTTGTGAACAACAACCTGACATTGGGAACCTGGGGAGTAAAAAGTTAGATTAACTTTGAAGGTAAGTTATCACAGTATTAAACTAACATTTAGCACGATGAATTGAAAAGAGAGAAGTTAGACCTGAGAGCATAAATTTTAAATTGAATACTGGGGTCAAAGAGAGCACCAAGAAAAACTGGCGCATAGGGAAAGCACGAAGGGAAGAACGAGCTATGACCCAATCACTGGCTACAATATTTCTGTTGTGAATATGCATCTTGATGACTTCTGAGAAGAGATTTGGTTGTTAATCAACCCGACATTCGGTAGTAGTACAATGAAACATTCTGGATTCCATTTGCCATTCAATCTTCTTATAAAAACCTCATGGATGAGAAAAGTCTTCAGATATGTATATATAATATTTTAGTGAACAGAATTTGTGTGTGAAAGTTAAAGAGATATGTCATTGTGCTGAGATGCTACTCTTTCTAAATTGGTCACATACATATTCTAACATGAGATTTTTTAACCACAGCAATTATCAATAAGAAATTTATTTAAAACAATGTCATGCTGTTTTCTTAAATCAGACTGTGAACTTTAACCAAAATGCCTTTGCTGGTTGTTGGCCAGTAGGGAGAAGTATGCATTCTCACGTGATTCTGAGGATGTGTCAATTAGAACACAATGTCTTGAGTCAAACTGCCCTCTCTTTGAACTAGACCACCCTGATTAGGGAATTTTGCTTCTGGGAATTCATCCCAAGAAGATATAAGGAATACTGTACAACAATATATGAACAAATGTTTATTCTAGTCTTGTTTATAAAATTTTTGAAACAAGAAAACAGCTTAATATCCAAGTAACAATTAAAAACTAAATATCTAGAAACAGAATACCTTATAGGAATTAATCGAAAAAATATTTAATTACATATTTACTAATATGGGGAAGTATCTCTGCTACATGATTTATCAAAATGAAATTTTAATGAATTTAATTATTAAGATTATTAAGAAATGTATGGTATGGCCCTGTTTTTTTTTAAGTGTTTTTTTTTTAATTTTAATTTTTTTTTATTTTATTTTTTTAAAGATTTTATTTATTTATTTGAGAGAGAATGAGAGCACAAGAGGGAAGAGGGTCAGAGGAAGAAGCAGACTCCCTGCTAAGCAGGAAGCCCGATGCAGGACTCGATCCAGGGACTCCAGGACCATGACCTGAGCCGAAGGCAGTCGCTTAACCAACTGAGCCACCCAGGCGCCCCGGCCCTGTTTTTTTTTAAAGATTTATTTATTTATCTTTAGAGAGAGAGAGCACGTGGTGGGGGGCAGCAGGAAGAAGGAGAGGAAGAGAGACAATCTCGAGCAGACTCCCCACTGAGCAGGGCACTCCACCCGGGGCTCCATCTCACAACCCTGAGATCACGACCCTGATATCATGACCCCGAGATCGTGACCTGAACTGAAACCCAGAGTCGGATGCTTAACCGACTGAGCCACACAGGTGCCTCAAGATGACCCTGTTTTTATGCAGAGTATGTGATATGATAAATGCTAAAAAGTTGTTAGTCATGTGTGAACAATCAAAGGTATGTGCTTTTTTTTTTTTTTTTTTGCTTTCTTACAATTTCTAAGATTATACGATGGCCATGTAGTAATGGCTAGTTTCAAAATAAAAGGGAGGAGGCAGTACATTCAATTCTTTCAACCATCTGAACTGCTAATTTGGATTGTCCTGTATGGTCATCCATCTTTTAAAAATTTTAAAGCACTAGCTCTCTAATTAAAGTCTTGAAACACCAGAATTAAAACAATAGGCAGAATTGTTACAAATTGTTTTGATATATTGTGAAAACATTTGCCATTTAATATCAGGTTGTAAAATGGTCATTATATTGGGGCGCCTGGGTGGCTCAGTCGTTAAGCATCTGCCTTTGGCTCAGGTCATGATCTCAGGGTCCTGGGATCGAGCCCTGCGTTGGGCTCCCTGCTCATTGGGGAACCTGCTTCTCCCTCTCCACCTCCCCCCTGCTTGTGTTCTCTGTCTTGCTGTGTCTCTCTCTGTCAAATAAATAAATAAAAACTTTAAAAATAAATAAATAAAATGGTCGTTATAATTACACCACAGTATATATGCAGGGTCTTCCTTAAACCCTTGGACAATTTTCAAGCACTTAAACTTGAACAGTTTAAGTTATGCCTAAAATAGAGTTTCATTCCTCAAATGTTTATGGAGTAACTATTACGTACCAGGCACTACTCTAGGCACTGGGAGCCATGAGCAGAACAGGGAAATGTATGCTTCATGAAGCTCTCATTCTAGTAGAAAAGATAGATAATAAACCTAATAAATAAACTGTATAGTGAAGATGAAATATGATATGAAAAAAAATAAAGCAGAAAAGCCTAAATTGGCAGTGCCAAGTGAAGAGAGTGTTAGTTTTTTATTTTTTTAAAGATTTATTTATTTGAGAGAGAGAGTGAGTGCCCAGGGAGGGGCAGAGCAGGAGGGAGAAAAGCAGACTCCCCACTAAGCACAGAACCCGATGCAGGGCTCCCATCTCACCATCTTGAGATCATGACCTGAGCCGAAATCAAGAGCTAGACGCTTAACCAACTGAGTCACCTAGATGCCCCTTGAGCGTTGCAGTTTTTAATAGAGGCATCAGAGAGTCCGAGAAAGGTGCGAGTATCCCCTATTTGCCTGTTCAGATCTTTCTCCACATCTCTCTGTCCGGTCCTGTGCCCCAGGAAAAGGATCTCTATGTATTGCATCATCCATGCTCTCTTGTTCTCTGGAATCTAATTGAGTTGGATGATGGAAATGACTAGCAGGAGATCACAAGTGAGAGAGACCTGATTATTTACTTCTTCCAACCACCCATCATGGGTCATGGTTTGGTAGTGGCTATGGTGACTGTGACTGTTGGGCAACTTCTACATTATGGACAAAACTCTCGTAAAGTCTCTTAAAATTTCTTTCCCTTCCCTTGCCTGTCAAGCCTGGCGGTCTTAAGGACTTCCCATCAGTGATTCTTCCTGGGCGCCTTGCCATCCCACTTTGCTTTTCTTTATTCTGTTCACACCTGTATAAATAGTTCTTACATTCAACTGTTGACATACTCTTTTAAGTGTGCTGTTTCCTGCCTGGACAATTTCTTTTTTCTTTTTTTTTTTTTTAAGATTTTATTTAGTTGACAGAGAGAGACACAGCGAGAGGGAACACAAGCAGGGGGAGTGGGAGAGGGAGAAGCAGGCTTCCCATGGAGCAGGGAGCCCGATGCGGGACTCGATCCCAGGACCCTGGGATCATGACCTGAGCCGAAGGCAGACGCTTAACGACTGAGCCACCCAGGTGCCCCATGCCTGGACAATTTCTGATATTTAATTTTTTACAAACTTTGCCTCCCCAAAATAGACCTTCTACATTGTATTTGGAACAGTTGCATACATATTTGAAGAATGCAAACAAGGAATCTCCTTGTTTGAATGAATGGGCGCTGCTAATTTGTGGCTTGCATCGGTATTAAGATTACTCACATTACCACTAGTGGTGGCATGGGATGGAATGCTGGTGGAGGGAAAGGCATGTGCAAATCCTGCAGTAGCGAAGCCTTTAGTCACTATGGTGATTGTAAAAACTGTGGGATGGGTTAGTTTGTTCTAAATAACACAAAAGCATGAAAAAAGAGAGACACTTGAATTACAAACTCAAAGCATGGGTGGACAATCAACGGACTTTTAGGCAGTTATAAAAGAATTGTCTTATGTAGTCACAGGAAAGACACAGCTGAGGCTCCAGCCATGGGCCTGGTCGCTGTGGTTATAGATTTTCAGTTCCAATTAAGTATGTGACACCTTCGGCCTCTCTGCGAGAACGATGCAGAGTTAGCAGGAAGAGTACCCTGAGATGGGGCATGGCGGCATGTGGGCAGATACAGACAAGATAGAAAGCACTGAACATTCTAATCCTTCTCAACAATCCATAGAAGAGAAAACTGCTTCTTCCTCCGTCCGTGCCCCCAGAGAACAAGACTCCCCTTTTCTAAAAACTTTAAATAAATTCACCAATAACAAGGAGTTATGCTCTTGGTTGTCACTCACACAAATCCCCTCACCTCTAGGCCCCTAGGGAGATTTAGAGCTCAGCACAGCCCAGATATAAAAGCAAAAGACCTGCTCAAAGGACCTTGCCTATTTGCATAGCCAGGAGGTTAGGCAACATAAATGGAAATTATTTACATGAATGTAAGACCACAGAGGACAAAATGCAAGATTGATTTTAACAGAATTTAGGGAAACCCACCTGGGATGGACTTCATGTTAGCTCAAGGACTTGGGAGTACAGTTAACAGGGGTTTGGTTCATTAACCAAGTGAAAACTGAACTCAGTGGTGAAATACTACCAATGAAGTTGAAATGACACTTCTTGGCATGCTAAAGCAAGGAGTGTGGAGGCCTTGGGGATATTGGGCATATCTATTTTGTGCAAGCTGCTCAGCCACCTCCTACTATTTTCCTGGAAAGACCAGAAGACACTCTCTTCTCCAAAGTTTTAGTGAAAGCTCTGGGATGAGAGTCTTCTATAGGCTGGAGATAATGATGGGGAGGGAGTATGGATTGGAAAAAAGATCTTTGAATTTAATTTTAATGATGAACTCCTGGTCCTCTGTGCCAGAAGCAGGCCTAAACCATAAGATACAGTGTGGCCACAGGTTATAACATGAATCGTTCTCTAAGTCTTCCCCAAATGGAGGAAGGTGGTGGTAGAACTCTACACCAGAGATGAAAATACACAGACTTTTTGGAAGGTTATTAGATCTACCCAGAGCTCTTCACTGAGGTTAATCCCTAGAAATTAAACCACAACTAACCTCCACAGATTAGAGTGGTTTACTGAAGTACAACAATGGATGGAGCCTTGACCTGAGTCTGTCTCATGGTGGAACCAGTAACCCATCCTGTGATTATTTACACAGTGGAAGCAGGTACAATAAGAATGTATATAATTAGTAACTGGCAAAACTCAAATAGCTGACTTATTAATTAGCTGACTATGGAGTAGGGGCTATTATGAAAGAAAAAATTTATCTTTAGTGAAATCCCCTATAAATGCTACTCTCAATCCAAAATAGAACTTTCAGTGGTACAGCCACTTTGGAAAACAGTGTGGAGGTTCCTCAAAAAATTAAAACTAGAGCTACCCTATGACCCAGCAATTGCACTCCTGGATATTTACCCCAAAGACAGAGATGTAGTGAAAAGAAGAGCCATATGCACCCCAATGTTCATAGCAGCAATGTCCACAATAGCCAAACTGTGGAAAGAGCCGAGATGCCCTTCAACGGACGAATGGATAAAGATGTGGTCCATATATACAATGGAATATTACTCAGCCATCAGAAAGGATGAATACCCAACTTTTGCCTCAACATGGATGGGACTGGAGGAGATTATGCTAAGTGAAATAAGTCAAGCAGAGAAAGTCAATTATCATATGGTTTCACTTATTTGTGGAACATAAGGAATAGCATGGAGGACATTAGGGGAAGGAAGGGAAAAATGAAGGGGGGGAATCAGAGGGGGAGATGAACCATGAGGGACTATGGACTCTGAGAAACAAACTGAGGGTTTTAGAGGGGAGGGGGGTGAGTGGATGGCTTAGCCTGGTGATGGGTATTAAGGAGGGCATGTATTGCATGGAGCACTGGGTGTTATACGCAAACAATGAATCATGGAACACTACATCAAAAACTAATGATATACTGTATGGTGACTAACATAACATAATAAAACAAAATTTAAAAAAATAAAAATAAAATAAAATAAAACAGCTACAACACACACACACAAAACAAAAAACAAAATAGAACTTTCAAGGTAAAACTGCATCTATAGGAGAATTACAGAGGTTAGCACTATTATTAACATCTTGACAAACGCAGGGTTTGCAATTCGTCTTACATCACTGTTTAACTTGTCTCTTTGGCCATTACCAAACCAAATGAGTCTTGAATAATGACTGAATTTTCTTCAGGATGATCAGTAGCTCGAGCTAATCCCAGCTGCTCTTGGTACCATAGCTGCAAATCAGTCCTTGATGTTTGATATATAGCTATTGAATAAGAAATCACTTTCTTTTCAAGTCCCATCAACAATGATAAATAGAAGTAATTGATCTGCTTCTGGAAATGCAGAAGAATTTTGTTTCCTGGATGTGGCCTAGAGAAATAAGCAAGCAAATTATGTACATTGCAATAGTCTAGCATAATGTTCTTGTAATGGACCAGCAAGTTGATCATAGTTCCTCTGGACTACAACAGAGGGAAGAGGTGACACAGTCCTGAGATGAGGCAGTGAAGATATACCCCTGACTTCCTGGTGCAGTTCAACTACCTTTACTTATCTTTGTCAGTGGGAACTGACCTTTATAATGGTCAATTTTGTAGTATGTAAAATAAGATCTTGGTAGAGCTGTGATTTTAAAAAGCGTGGATTCTGGGAGTGTGGAAGGGATGTGATTATTTTTTATTTTGCCTACCAGATCTGCTCCCTGCCTTTCTCTGCCACCACTCTGTGCTCTCAGAGGCTTTCCTTCACAGTGTGTATCTCCCAGACTCCCAGACAATGTGTGGCCTCAGCAGTCAATCACAGGATGGAAAGAGACAGAACTACCAGAGTATTTATTCCCTTTACTCACTGCCTGATGAACTAGAGTTTATTGTACCTGTTTCTCTACCTAGAGCCCTAAGCTCCTGTAAACAGATGACTTTCCTCTCGGTATCACAGCTCTCATTGCTTTCAGGTAACAGTATCTCTTCTCGGGCTTTCACCCTCGGGATGGTAATGGCTTCCAGCTGTTGCTAATCTGTGGGTGCTTTCCCGTGCCCCTTAGCCTTCCCAGTCTTTATAAATAGGCCCTAATTATCTCTTACACAATACTTTTGAGCGTCCAACTCTTCTGCCAGAGCCTCAGCAGGCGTGGGAGGTCTAACTGAGACGTGAGAAGGTAAGATTTGCAAAAATATTTTACAAAGGAGCAAACAATATGGACATACGGGGAAGACAACATCCTTATAAATTAGAGAATGCTACCTGTTTGTATTGCAATAGGAGTTTAAGCTGTTGGGTTGCAAATCTGTTCCTGGGGGTGTCACGAGTTGCCATGAGTGCAGGTAACATTGACGTGCCTCCCCATTTCGCCTATGTGTTTCCTATCCCAACTTAAGGGTAGATGCTAAGGTTTGAGTCAAGAGTATAACCAGCTACCTTGCTTAAGAGAGAAGAAACAAATTTTGTTGAAGTAGAAAAAGCAAGGGGAAAAATTATACAAAATGAGGTTAGGAAGAGTAGATGTTGGAAAGAGTATGAGATCACATAGGAACTGAAAGGTTGTTGTGGAGACTCTGGGTTTTAGGCTGTAAAATGGGAAGTCATCAGGAGGCTGAAAGGCAAAAATTAAATTGTTGAACAGGCTCACTCGGCTGCTGTGCTGTGAATTGAGCTTCACAGGGCCAAGGTGGCAGAGATACTTGGAAATGATCTTGCAGCGATTCAGGCTAGAAACATGGGGGGTTTGGATCAAAATGATAGCTGCAGAGGTGATGACAAGGACTCACAGTCTGAATACAGTTTGAAAGTAAAACCAACGGTATTTGTTTCTGGATTGGACAGAGTGTGAAAGAAATAAGTAGTAAGGATGACTACAACTCTTAGGATCTGAGCAATGGAAAGACTAGATTCACCATGAATTGAGAGGACCTTTGAATAGTTTCAAAGGAAGACAGAATACACTTTTGATTATCAATACACATCTTTAACTCTTCAGAAGAAACAGCATTTTTCTATCAGCCTTATCTCCCAAGATACAAGAATAAATAACCTATTGTTTTGCTGTTGTCGTTTTATGAAGATGTTCTAAATAACAAACCAGTTGAAATTCTCACAACTTAATTTACTCATTTTAAAAGTACATGGAGTTTTTATACTCTATTTTCATAACACAGTGTACAAAACTGTATGAACCAAAGAATTGTTCGATAATGGCTTCTCTGTCCTTAGAATCATACGTCTTTTTTTTTCCATATAAATAATACACTTGTATTACTAAAGTAAATGATAAAAGTGTTTTCTGGGAATGGCTAGGATTCCGAAGATCATAAAACATACCGTCAAGGGTACTTTTTAAAAAAAATTCAAGAAGAATTTATTACATGTGGTTAAGTCACTGACGTCAAAGCAATGATGTCTCTCAAGAACAGATGTAGGGTTTCAAAATTTCATAAATTAAACACATTGTTTTCTTAGAAGTGTTTCAGTTTATAGTAATTAGAATCTGATGTCTATTTAAAAGAATTTGAAATCATCCCACAATTGGCATAAGATAAAAATGAACTATATCGATGAATTATTAAGACATTGTTTAAGGCTCCGTATTTTCCTTTAAGAAGTTTGTTGAAACTTAAATTTATTACTAAATATTCAGACACAATTTAAGTGAGGTGTCATTAAACACTTAGTGTCTGTACATGGGTTCATCAAGGCAAAATCGGGAAGTAAGAATGTTGCCTTTAATTCTTTTTTTTTCCTTTAATTCCTTTTAATGCAAGCATTGCTGCATCCATTTTCCTCTGTATAGTATCCCTTTAGGAAACTAATGATAGTCAACTGAAAGACGAACTTCATCTTTGCTTACATTTGAAATTTTACAGATTTCTAAGAAGGGCAAAGGACATAGCAACTATCATATCTGAGCGTCTGAGATGATAAGAGTAAAAATTGCCATTCCAACAATCACAATATTTTACTGGGCCTTGAGAATTTCAATGCCTTTTCATTGAAAATGTATTACATAATTCTTAAAATGACCCCATGAAGTTCCATCTAGTTAATTTATACATATGGTATACCATGATTCAGATTATGAAAATTTATCTATTGAAAGTATGTCTTTTTACTATACATTCGTGTCTCTCTAGATATAAAGCCAATAGACCAGGTTTGGATGGGTCCCCAAAATAATTCTCACCTGAACTGAATATCTAATGATGATTGCCTGTTGTTCATTAACCAATACTTACTTAAAAATGAAATGCTAAATCTATCCAATACGTAGTCATCAATACTTCAATAGTATCTGCACATACATACTTTCATGAATAATAGAATAAAACATGCAATGAGATCTTGCTAACCCAGAAAAATATAGAAGGCAGATGTGCATGCATAAACAATTTAAATTACCATTTTAATGTAATTGTATTAATTTGATGAGCAGCATTTAAAAACATGAATGAGTTGATTAGGTTTATCAAAATACATATTTAGAATAGGGTTGTGTTTTTTTGCATAGAAGTAGCACTTCGGTTTTGTAAATCTCTGCCCCATTTTGTTGGCACTATTAATTTGCACTGAGAAATATTGTCAAAAGCCTATCAAAAGTCAATTTAAGTCAGACTACTGAAAAAATTTTCAGAGTCTAAAATACTGGACTCTAAAGTAATGCCAGAAACTGAGTTTTGTCCTTAATTCCTTTTCATTCGTAACCATCAAGTCCCATTCAGTAACAGCTTTTAAATACCTCTTCAGCATATACATTGCTTTTTGTATTGTCGTTTGTGTTAAATATGATTCCTTAAGAAGCCTATATCTTTTTTACGTCCAGTCTCAAATTGCTCTGAGTGATTGTCAATACAGCAATGACAAAGATAGCAAAGACACCTGTAATACAAATCTGAAGGATTCATGTGTTTAAAGGTCCTCGGGGCTTTCCATTGTTCCGAACATCATACCCAAAATAAAATCCTTAGTAAGCTTATATGATACTTTTTTTTAATAGAAGCATTTTTCAATAATTATAAAACAAGTAAAGGATAAAAAATGAACAACCACACTAAAGTTCATTTAAAATGCTTCCTTATAAATTAGAGAATGCTACCTGTTTGTATTGCAATAGGAGTTTAAGCTGTTGGGTTGCAAATCTGTTCCTGGGGGTGTCACGAGTTGCCATGAGTGCAGGTAACATTGACGTGCCTCCCCATTTCGCCTAGGTGTTTCCTCTCCTTTATTGCTGGTAGGCACTGACAGTGATGGTGGGTTTTTGAGGGCTCAGTACCTTTTCCATCTTTCACTATTGATAGTTCTTTCCATGGTCCTCTGTTTGCCGGCATTGCCCAAATGTCGAAGTTGATAGGGCTTCAGCTGGAATAGTTCTTCATGTCTCTCCCATTGACCCACACTTACCTTCCCTTCTTATCTTCTCAACTTTCTGAACTCTACAACACTTTCCCTTTTGCCTCAGCCATGCTGACTTCCTTGAACATTTCCTGAATTTTCCACACACTCCCTTCCAGTTTTGCACGTGCTCTTCTAACAGTTCACTTAAAAGCTCTATCTTTCTGTAAGCTTTGTCGAACCCTCCCACTTTTGTAAAGACTGGTTTAGGTGTTCTTTCTGTCCTACCATATCATCCCAATGTATTAACCACTTTGTCGATCTCGCCATCTTGTTGGCAGTTGAAATGTCTATTTTATTTATTCCCAACACTTAGAGGACTTCCTATCTAAAAAGTAAAAGTGATTTGATACCATGACATTGAAATTTCTTGCAGATCATTTATTTTATTTTAAGTCACCAAAAAGTTGCTGAAACAGTGAAGAATAAGCAAAAATTAATGTATTAATAATCACAGTTGTTGGAGGCCCTCCACTTGACTTGGCAGACTTGCTCTCCCAACACAGCAGACACCTGGGCCATAGAGAGGATTTGAAACAAAAATCAGAGCGTTGCATTTTGGACAGTCTGTAAAGCCTTATATGATCCAATCCCAACTCCTACCAGTCTCAGGCCTCCTCAAGCCTCTGTGGGTATCTTGCAGTTTTCCCCGCATCCTGGATCCTTCCTTTAGGCTCCTTAGATGTGTAACGGTCTCTGACCTGAGTTACTTGCCCGATTCCATCCCTGATTTAAGTCTTGCTCAAACAACACTCAGAGAATAGCTGTCCGAGGCACCCCATCTAAAGTACCAGTTCCTTCCTCATCACTCTCTTGCCTTACTGTAATTTCTGTGTTTTCTAAGTAGCTCTTTGCAATACCTGATAGGGATTTGAGTATTTACACATTTAGTGACTCCCCTCATGAGAATATAAACTTCATGATAACAAGGGCTTTGTTTTATAAACAGCTGTATTTCCAGAATGTTCTATGAGTATTTCTGGAAAGAAGGATGGATTTAAAAATTTTAATTGTTAATTTTTTTAAGCAGTTTAGTCAATGCTTTAAACCAACTGAATAGCTGCCTTTGTCATGCACTCAGATTGGGTGTATAGTCCTAGGTCTTTTAA
Organism: Mirounga angustirostris; assembly: GCF_029215605.1. Classification (NCBI taxonomy): domain Eukaryota; kingdom Metazoa; phylum Chordata; class Mammalia; order Carnivora; family Phocidae; genus Mirounga; species Mirounga angustirostris. The sequence continues at coordinate 80,584,513 of NW_026991720.1, read as the reverse complement.
TTAATTTCAAATAATAGATGGATTAAATGGCAGATTTGGTGATTGTGTATAAATCCTATCAGAACTGCATTTTAATACACTGAATACAGTGGAGATCTATATGAAATTTCACTAATTAAGGAGATTATAGACAGAGGATGTTTACGGAGTACTTGGGCTTTTATTTTTTTTTTCAATGTTTATATTTTAACAAACTTGTCTCTGGGGTATTCCATAAATATTTGAGGGTTGGCTGTTGCAAAACACTGGGGGACATAACGGACTCTAGCTGGGTCAATAATGATATTTTATTCCCCTAGCTATAATGGTTCAAGTGATGGCAAGTGAACCAATCTGGCCCTTCTGAAAAGCAGAATCTTTTGAAAGGGATTGTTTAGCAGTAGAAGTAATCTTTTTAGCTTCGGAAGTGAGTTTCTGAGGGCAGAGCTGCAGGTGGCTATTTCCCCTGCTTTGTGGAGAAGCCCATCTATAGTTACACAAAGATAAATCACAGAACTAGAAACCAGTGATGGACAAAATTTTACAGGCATTTGTGGGGTGGTTTGAACTGGTCTGACTGTGCAGCTGTCTGCTGATATTTGGGTATGTAGCTTTCCTTCAGTTCTCTGTTACCACAATACAAGTCCAGTGCATTGCTTGTTAGTGATTAAACTATTATGAATTGATTTGTTTTTGGAACTAAGAATTCTGATTAACATAAAGATTATTCATAACAGAATATTTAAGAAGAAAGTAGTATACTTGAACTCCATGAAATTTGATGCTTTTTAAAGAACATGGAGGGGCGCCTGGGTGGCTCATTTGGTTGGGCATCTGATTCTTGGTTTTGGCTCAGGTCACGATTTCAGGGTCCTGAGGTCAAGTCCTATTTTGGGCTCCACACAGAGTCTGCTTGAGATTCTCTCTTTCCCTCTCCCTCTGCCCCTCCCGCCCCTGGCTCACTCTCTCAAATCTTAAAAAAAAAAGATAAATTAGCACTTGGAATTGGCCTCAGTACACTTTATGAACAAATTAAAAATCGTACACATCATGAGATACCATTTGGAACGAGAGCTGTCAGTACTGGGGAGGAAGAGAACTTAATACATTGCATATTACGTTTAAAATGAATATTCATTATGTTTAAACTTTTTAATAAAAAATGTAGAACTATTTAAAAAGGAAGTAGACAATAATCTGTTTACTAATCTAAGGGAGTTTAGCCTAGATTGAGAATACTAACGCTGTGTACTAAACCATGTATGTATATTTATTAGCTAAAATCTCGTCAGTAAACAGAGTATAATGACAATTACATTTTGACCATTTTTTGATTGCTACAAACCTCCCCGCATAATAAGGCAACTCCATAGACCTAAGGTATGGTTCTGAGATCAAGTCAGGATCTTTATTCAAGTTATTTTATATACTATACCCCAGGAATTTAACAATGTGGAACAAGAGGTGTATATGGACAAAAGAAAAAAAATGTCTTCCTATAAACAGTTGAGAAAGGAAACCCAGAGCTAGAGTTACACACAGATGATTTTGTGTAGAGACACATTTTGGACCCATATCCTTTAAACGGTATCATAAGGCAGAGAGTGAAGCTATTAGCCCTGGGGCTCACCTGCTCCGTGGTTAACAACTGACACACAATCAAGTATTGGTTGGCATTTGGGGTCTAGAGTCTCACAGAAATATGATGGGACTTTCCAGCTGTTGCAATGAATTAACTTCCCATAGAAAATACGATACTTCTCATATCAAACACTGATGCCACATAAGTATTACTGGAATCAACGTGAGATTCCACAGCGCCTGGATCCTTCTCAGCAGGTAAGGATGATCTATCAAAGTGGCAAAAAGCGGGAATTTTGAGTCTGGATTTGAAATCCTGATTTTACTACTAAGCTTTGGGATTTAGGAAAAATGCTATGAGAAATGGGTTGCTAACGTGGAACATACAATTAACAAAACCTGTGTAAGGTCACATTACATCACCTCAATTACTTACAGCCATTATTAGCATTACTGGAGCCAATACCCAGGTCAGTCACACTGAAAAGGTATTGAATAAAAGCCTCACAATGAGTAGTGACAGAATCTTTTAATATTTTTCTATGGGCAAATAATTTAACCTTCACTAAGTACACCAGTTTATCATTGTTATTATTTTAAGAATCTAATTTGCTTAGGGGCACCTGGGTGGCACAGTCGGTTAAGCATCTGACTCTTGTGATCTCAGGGTTGCGAGATTGAGCCCTGGGTCTGCCTCTGAGCTCAACAGGGAGTCTGCTAGAGATTCTCCCCCCAACCCCGCTCCTCCCACTTGTGCGCACGTGTGCTCTCTCTCTCAAATAAAAGAAAGAAATCTTTTTTAAAAAGAATATAGTTTACTTAGACTATTAAAGTGCCACGTCAAATCTAGTAGAAATATAATAGTTATTATGACTACAGTAAAAGTAGCATACATCCTAAATTCTGAGATGATGTCTATGGAAGAATTATCTAGAATCGCACATCTAAAAATGATCTCACTTTCGGGAATGTATCTGAAATGAACTGCCCAAAGTTTGCGTGTAAGAATTTACTAAAAGTTGATTTCAGTGCATAATTTCCTCAAAAGCTATAATTAGCCTTGAAAAATTTACAGGCCTTAAGTAGTCTTTAGAGAATAGAGCTTTTAAGAAAAAAGGGGCCTTAATTGGTTAAAAAGCAAGACAATAAAATAAATGGTTTCTGGGAGAATGAGGAAATTGTAAACCCAGGTCTCTTGCTTGTTTGCTATAATGTTCTATGCCTCCATTAGATCAACTCCTGATCCTTTAAATATTCAAATATTTCAGTAAATGTCCTGTTTTTTATGTCTTAATAAGAAAATTAATAGTGATCCATAAAACATCTTAAGAGCGTAGGATTCATAAGATATATATAGCATTCAATAGTTCAACGAATATTTATTTACAAACTTCAAAAATACTGCTCCCATTTGGTACTTAGACCTTGGCATCCCTGAACAGATTTTCCAGAAATGAACTTGGCCCTTTGCTTCCTCCAACAAATTGAGAGAACTATTTGTACAAGAGGTTTTTATTTGGATACTAGATAACAGAAAAAATATGGAGACTGATCACTATTCAGAATCCCAAATTTCATGGCTATGATACATTAATATCTTAATTACAGAGGATATTTTAAAAAATGAATTGTACTATGTGATAATTTAGGAAAATACAAGTCTCCCCTCCTAAAAAAAAAAAAAATCTAAATTTGTTCAAGATTTAGATATAAAAGAAATTAGGAAAACAAGCTAGAAGGAAATAGGATTAAAGCAAGACTACATCATAGCAGTTGACCATCCAAAAACTGTCTCAGCAGAAGCTTCAGAAATGCTAAGTTTGGATCCTGCCATTTTGCTTCTAGGAATGTTAGCATCAACATATGTGTATACGATTATCTGCAGAGCTGTTTGCTGCAAATAGATTGATATTAGCAAGAAATTTAAAAAAAAAGAAACTTCGTACTCAACTCCATGTCTCTAACAACAGAATGACTGAATTTGATTTGTTATAGGCGCAAAAGGGATAATACATTTTTAAAGAGCTTTGAGGAGATGGTGTGATGCTAATGATGCGTTAAGTGAAAACAGAATGCAAGCACAGTGCAGTTTCATCGATGAAAAATAACAAAAGGAAGTGTTCATGAGGATTCTGGAGTGGGGACATTAGGATTATTTTCTGTATATTCTATATTTTCAGTTTTTATAAAGTCATTAATGTTTAAGTCAAAATAAATATTAAGCTAAAAAACATGGTATATGGGCATGCGACTTTGTCTAGCTTTATATGTAAGGAAGGCACTAGACATTTTTGTCTTTCTGTTCATGCTAGCTTTTCTAATCTATCAGTGAAGAGCTTATTCGTAGTAAAACAAATATAAAAACAACTGAGCACTTTCTATAAATGACCATTAAATGAACAATATTAATCAGATTAATGGGATTTAGCCATGACAGATTTCAGTGAGGGATCTGGAACATACAACACATTTTTCTTTGCTCACATTTTTTTCTGAAAACAGAGTTTGATACCTTACATGTTAATCGTAGTGTATATGGGATAGTTTTCAAATATTTAAAAAGACCTATCAGAACCTCAGACAGGACAGTATCCCCTTTAATGGAAATAGCACAGAGGAATTCAGATGCGATCTTCCTCAAGAACATCCAGTTGCCACCATGGCTAAAATGTTTGTTGTTCTAGTTTGAAGCAAGTTAGCATAACAGTTGACAATATAAAATTATAAGAATATAGTACAAGATTTAAAATCACTTCTGTTTAAAATATCTTCCCTTGCTCAGAAAGTCCATTTTGTCCAATTGTATTCACAGATCTTTCATTCACAGTATAATGACTGAGGGCTGTTTATTCATTTATAAACATAGTGTACTAGTAGTATATTTAAGCCATATTTAAAGGGAACCTCAAGACTAATGCCATCTTTTGATAGCTTAATATATTCCATAATAGGATACAACAGAAGTGATAAATGATAAAAGTTGTAGCAGTTAATGGCCTACTTTAAAAATAAGACAGTTATTTCTAGGTGTGTTGTGTGTATGTACGGTTCCTACTCCCAGAACATGTAAGAGTTTCTGATATAAGTATCTACACTAAATCTTCTGTGGGCCAGTGAAGACCATAATCTCTCTAAATGTGGGTTTTATTATGAAAAAACATTATTAGAGGGGCTGCAATCATCTAGAAAAGTGAGAAGATAAATGAGAATCAGGGATGCTAATAAAATGAAGTAAAAGGGACTCATCCATCAGATCAGAAAGATAATACAACTGATTTTTGGAAATGCAAACAGCATAGTAGAAGAAAAAAGACACAAGCTTGGCTTCAGGTCATAAGCTATCCTTAACAGAGTGGATGTGGGGGAAAATACTCGTTACTCTTTAGTGACTAGTTACCTTCTCAGGTGCCATAAATATGTTTTTCCTAATCACCAAAAACATTTGAAAGAAATTATCAGTGCCTGGCATATACTAAGTACTTAACAAGTATTTATTATTTTTACTGCTTTTAAATATTTATGTAGGTTAGAATAGAAAGACTCACATGACACAATGATATCAATTTCACCTGCCAAGTCAAACATGAACAAATGTGCTTTAAACAAGTGTGTTTAAACTGGGCAGTTACAATTTTAAATGTTCTCTCCGGCTCTAAGAACTGTCTTTCTCATAGAATTTCTTGGCCTTGGACAGTTGTAGTAACATTAGTATGGCCTGTCTCCTTTCACTTTCTCCCCAGGTGGAGAGGAAATGATTACTCCTCTCCCTCAATCACAGGTATTTCTTTGGCCTTTGGTCATTTTATGAATTCTCCATCTTCACAACTCTCCCAACAGCTGTTTTTGACTATCTGGTCCTTAGACCACAGGTTCGAAGCAAGAAAACATGACCAAATACAAGTTGACCACTGAAACGATTTTCATTATTGAAAACCCAAGATTTATTGGAAGTCATCAGTTTGGAAGTTACCAAAGGTAGCCACAGAGACGATACTCCTACTAATCACAGCATTTTAAAAGACTCCAGTGGTGCAGATTTTCTCATGTAGGGCCTGTAGAAGCAGAGAACTCCATGTTTTATTTATAAACCTACCGGTAAAATTTAAAGCTACAGACCAATAAACCTATAGATTGGAACCTATTTGAAACTACATAACTATAGTTCTCTAGGGAGAGAAGTTTCCATTTCAGTGTCACCATTCTGTTCCACATGGTCAAAGCTGTTGACAGGGATGCTCATGCTGTAATACGTGTTAGCTCAGTCCCCTGGTTTATCTACAGTCGTCAAAGTTTTGCTCGCTCAGACTCCAATTTGCTGGTCTTACAGAAGTACAGTTTTTCCAGGACAAAACACCTGGTCGCTGTGGTCTCTGATAGAGTTGATATGGCCGTGCTTTCTCCAACCTATTCCTGCAGGAATCTCGACTAAGTGGGCTTTTAGGATCGGTCTCTTTAAATTTCTCGTACACACTGTTTATATTCATGTAGAGTGATGTTCCTCAGGTTTTCCTTCCACGTGACTTTTGTTCAACATTTATTGGTGCCTATCGTTTATTGGTACATACATTTCTGGGTCCTATCAAATTTCTCACAGCTTCCTTTGAGTGTCTTTTTCACTAACTTACCCCTAGGTGATAAATGCCAGCCTGAAGAAGTCAGCCTATGAAACAAAGCATCATTGCTTCTGAATGGTACATCTAGGACTGTACAGAAAGCTCTGGTTGAATCAATATTTTTTCAATAAATAATTCCCATTTGATGAGAAAATTGAGGTACAGAAATGTTAAGAAGTGCATCTACATGTACTCAAGCAGCAGGCGTCGCTCTATGGTCCATTGCTGGATCTTACTGACTTGAAAGGCCCTTCTCTGTGCTCGGTCAGCAACTACCATCAGCAACCATAGTACATTCTTGCTTTTTTACACATCCTAAGTCTGGGGCAGATGCTAGTTGATCATACCACCCTTTCCAGCTGAATCTGGGCTTACCCCTAGTCCTAAGAGAAATGTGCACACAAGCACTAGCAATTGCCAAGAGTTGGCAGTCCAATAGAAAGCTGTTTTCTATCCCAAAGTTAGAATGCACACACACACACTCTCTAATTTAGCTCTTTGTTTATGTATCTGCAGAATGGGAGAATTGGACTAGAAAATTTCTCAAGTCTTTGGTGATCTTTAAAAAATTTTAGTGTGGCAATCTATATATTCCCAGGAAATCCATAATTAAGGAATTCCTAGGTATTCTCCATAAGAAAAATATATATTTGAAATACAGTATGTTTACAATATAAAAGTAGTGCTACCTATGAACTCACATTCATTTTGCTTCCCTTCAAACATTTTTTCCTCAGGGTGGAAATTTCTCATGCTTGATCACAGCCCAGAGATAATTTGGTTCTGGAAAATACACACACCATATCTTTATTCATCTAGATGGCTTATCCTGTATGTGAAGAAAAAAAAAAAATGAAGAAGAGCCACACACAGTTGAAATATTCCATGTGTCTGGTCTTTACTGAGGCATATTCTCCTGAGAATAACCATTTGAAATATGTTTTACAAATTGAATTTTTAATGGAATATATGTAGTATGAGGTCAGGAGAAATTCTTTAGTTACTTCTTTGAAGTTTAGTGTTGTAAAAATAAGGCCAATACAGATTGAGGAATCTTTTGAAATTACATAACTGTGGTTTAGTCTTGCTTTTAACCTAGAGGTATAATCTTTTTCCCTTTTGAAAGACACCAGCAAAGCGCTGCTCTGAGAAATCTCTTTCCCACCCGCTCCCTGCCTTTTGGCCAAAATTATGCTCCCATCTGTCCAGAGCCCATGGACTCCCAGCCACCATGTGCAGTCTCTGTGCGTTCAGCCGGCAGCCCAGGAAATTACCAGCCATGTGGGCAGATCCTTAGTTCATAACCGTTAGATCCCACAAAATGAAGGGCCCAGCAAGAGAGCGAATGGCAGAGAAAAGGGAGGGGGAGGGGGGAGAGGGAGAGAAAGAAAGAAATCTCTGCCTCTTCTACCAAAATACTCATCATCTTTAAGGGTTTCTGAGCAAGGCTTACAAAGCAGAGTAGAGAGCTGGGAATGTGTCTTCCCTTATAGATGGAAAAAAAGCAAAATACATAAAATACCTTTAATGACATTTAAGAACATCTTTACAACAGGGGCGCCTGGGTGGCTCAGTCGTTAAGTGCCTGCCTTAGGCTCGGGTCGTGGTCCCAGGGTCCTGGGATCGAGCCCCACATCGGGCTCCCTGATCCACAGGAAGCCTGCTTCTCCCTCTCCCACTCCCCCTGTTTGTGTTCCCTCTCTCGCTGTCTCTCTCTCTGTCAAATAAATAAAAAAATCTTAAAAAAAAAAAAAACATCTTTACAACAAAAATATTCACCAAGTGCAAACTCTGTGCCAGAGTTTTTACCCATTTACTCATCACCATAAGTCTATTTACTACAGATTATGATCTCCACATGATAGGTGAAGAAATGGAAGCAAAGAGGAGTTTAATAAACTGTCTGAAGTTACGGATGGGGCTTAAGTAGTGATTTTGGCATTTGACTCCTGGGCCTCTGACCCACAATTGTAACCCCCGGCTTGTGCTGTCCCACTGCTGGGACAGATTTGTGCATAATGTGTGCCTCTTTCTTAGAGCCTTTACAGCACCACAGAAAACAATGTATTATAATTATTCTGTAATTCTTTTTTTTTTTTTTTAAAGATTTATTTGACAGAGAGACACAGCGAGAGAGGGAACACAAGCAGGGGGAGTGGGAGAGGGAGAAGCAGGCTTCCTCCGGAGCAGGGAGCCCCATGTGGGGCTCCATCCCAGGACCCCGGGATCATGACCTGAGCCGAAGGCAGATGCTTAACGACTGAGCCACCCAGGCGCCCCAATATGTGTAGTTTTTATATACTCTTTACTCTTGTATAGTTTTTTTTTTTTTTTTAAGGTTTTATTTATGTGACAGAGAGATACAGCGAGAGAGGGAACACAAGCAGGCGGAGTGGGAGAGGGAGAAGCAGGCTTCCCGCCGAGCAGGGAGCCCAATGCGGGGCTCGATCCCAGGACCCTGAGATCATGACCTGAACTGAAGGCAGACGCTTAACGACTGAGCCACCCAGGTGCCCCATATTCTGTAATTCTTAATAGGAAACAAGTATGGAAAGATCTGTTTTGAGGGCTCATCACTTCTGCACAGACTTTAGCCTGTAAGCAGATGCTATCTGAGGAATTCCCTACATTCTTCTCTGCTCTGCAACACCCCAAGGCGACCCCTAGTATAACCTAGTAGGGTGTCACGTGACTAAGTCATTTTTCTTTCATTCATTCGGCCCCTCTCTCGCCCCTAATCAGATAATTTACTATATAGGATGTGGCAGGGCAGTGCTGCAGAATCTGGGGATACCCTTCCTTAGGAGCCCTGCAGTGCCCCACTGTCCAGAGAGCATTGGATGAGTATGTTCCAGAGGAATGAGAGCTAAAGATGCCAGTTAATCACTACATGTCATAATCAGTGTTCTCAGAAAACATCCTCTCCAAATCAGTATTCTTGGGACAGAATAAAAGTCCTGAGGAACGTGAAAGCCATATTGTGTGGTAATCCAGGTGGGCATTAATACATGATCAACTGAAAGAGGCAGGATGTGTACATCTTCTCATTTTGCAGCACTTCATATTTTAACTTTAATTTAAATACCTGAATCTTCACCAGTAGCCTCAGAGGTATCTAAAAATGAGTTTGCCTGTCTCTGTCATCTTTGAGTTCCTCTTCCTCCTTTCCCAACACTGAAAGTGTTAAATCAGAAGATGGTGGCCCTTCTTCCAGGGCAATAATAGAAAGAGTACCTAGACCAGCAGAAAGTTTGAATGGGAAGGTTCAGGAGCCTATCTTGTTATAAGCAATTATGACTGTGGGAGATTGTGTAGTATTGTTGTATTAGGAATAAAGAAGAATATAAATCTTAATTATGAGTTTTAAACTATTTAGAATACAATTTAAACCTAAACCAATTTCTATATGAGTGGTGGTAAATTGAATTAGGTTTTTAAAAAAAAAAAAAATCTTTTGGCTACATTCCCTGCAGCTAATCTATATGGTTATGCCATGTGGTTGGGACAGGAAACACCTGTCTCCCTGCTTGCTAGCACTCACTTAACATGATCCCTGGCAAAACAGTTTTTTCAGGCCAGTCCAATTCACCAGAGGTCATTTCAGTATGGACTATTTCAACTTGTATTACAAACCATCAGTGTTTAACAATTTTCAAGCACTTTCTGGATATGAATCATTATATAGTCACCAGAGGTTTTTAAACTATTGTCCTGAGGTCCTCTGAAAGAGATCATTTGCAAATTTCAAATTCATTGGGATTTCAATACATAAAATACCTTATTTTTACATTTTTATTGTCAGAGAGAGAATATATCTCACCTTGCAAAATGGAATGTGTATTTCTAGTTCTTTGTTTTTAAAAAGCATAATAAATAAATCCATTGTAAGAGTTTCAAATGTCAGTGCAATATATTTGCCTTAGGGCTTTTAGTTTTTTTCTTTTTACAGTGCTTGAAAACAGAATCCTCATCCTCATATTTAATATCCCACTCAGGTTCTGGCTTTGAGTTTTGCAGTGCAAAGTTTGACAGTTACCACCAATACAGATGCTTCAGATATGCTAAAAATGTCAGCTTTGGGAATGAATATCTAGGTGGGTTTTTTCCTTTCTTTCTTTCTTTCTTTTTTTTTTTTTAAACATTGCCAGGGTTACATAATTGGCAATCTGCCTAGAGTGACCCAGAAAACAGTGAGTTTGGGCAATTGCTTTACCATTCCCTCTGGTGTGAGTATACTCCTTTTCTAAAAGATTGGAATAAAAAGACAAGACTCACCCCCCGTCTCCCACTTGGATGGGTTAGGAGGCAAATAAGGACTTAAAAATAGCAAACTGCAGAATATTGGTTAGAAAACACCAATCCACAATTACTGCATTAGTCAGTCATCCTGTACAAATAATTGGGTGCTTGAGAGAGCTGTTTTCACCCCCTGATTTAACCACTCTTTTCTACCTATCTCCTGACAAAATTATTTGATATCCCAAGTAAACATCATGTGGCTCTGGCTCTCGTTTAGCCTGACACTATGTACCTGATCCTTTAAATTACAATCTGCTCTATATCATGTTTTACAACCAGTTTAGTTTTAAAAAGTCAATTTCACAGACATCAATATAACACCATGTATCTTCAATGAAAACAAAAATAAAATTTATGCAAAATTTAAAATTTGGTAGCCTACCTGTGAACAGTTTATAGTCCATCAGCTTGCTTTGTACACAGGTAGAGAACGAGCTGATGAAGCCTAGATTGAGCAGTCAGGCAACAAGGTAAACTACAAGACCAGTGTTTGATTAAGTAGATAAAATTAGAAATGTTGGCAGATTGCCCTCACTTTGCTATATAGCCCAGCCCCACATCACAGCTCCCACCTCAAGGGCCTAGAGAAGTTTTTGGATAGTCAGCTATTACAGTAATGAGGTCAATCCATTGGGGGTGGGGATGGAGTTGGAGGGAATCATGTGCAGTGTATCAAAAAAAAAAAAGTTGCCAGGCATGAGTTCTCTGGGGATCAAGGTATCTATACATAGTAGAAGTAGGCAACCAGGGGCGCCTGGGTGGTTTAGTTGGTTTTGTCTGACTCTTGGTTTCAGTTCAGGTCGTGATCTTAGGGTTGTGAGATCAAGCCCCGGTATCAGGCTCCAAGCTCAGCACAGGGTCGGCTTGGGATTCTCTCCTCTTCCCTCTGTCCCTCTTCCTGCTTGTGCTCACGCTCTTTCCCTCTCTCTAAATAAATAAAATTAAAAAACAACAAAAAAACCACAAGTCAACCTTTTTCGGGGATCTGTCTCTCCCAATGAAAATGTCTGTCTAAACCCCAGGGAATTCGCTGCCAGTTCCCAATGATTGCATAGTATTAAAAAAATGCATTACACTTCGGGAATCCTATCCTTACCAGGAAAACTATGGCCCAAAGATAGCTCAGGAGAACATGAGCAAGGTTTTTTCCTTACAACAAGAATTTACCAATCCTTGCATGGAAATATTTCAACATTGAAATGAATTCTTAAATTATCCCATGGTTTATTATTCCAATTTGAAGATTAAAAAAATAATAAAAAATGCGGAAAATAATACCTTATTAAATAAAAATGAAAACGGAGCTAGAGATCTACCTTTGCCTTTGAGCCAATGGCCCACACCCTGATTAGCAAAGCTCAAAGAAACACATTTCCTAAAATACCCATTTAAACTCTGGCCAAAGTTTGAGCCTAATTTTTTTTGTCAGCGTGACTCAGCACAGTGTAGCCAATTAGCAAGAATGTAACTAACCTCATTCTAATCAATGAGAATCATGCCCTATGAACTTCCTCCTTTGTGCTTCATAAACCTTACTATAACCTTCCTGAAACCAGCTTCTTTGTGCTTTTTGGTCTTGAAGTCTTCTTTCCAGGCACAGTTTGGTTCTTGACCAGTAAAATATCCCTGTCAAGTGAAGCACTTGGATTATTTTTTGACACCCTTTACATATAAAATCTTAATTTTAGGAAGGGCAGAAGAAAAGGAGGAAGGCAAGACATTGAATAGGACAATTTAGACGAAGTTAAAAAAAATTTTTTTTTACTCTGATTTGTATCCAGTCATACCATGAGCAACTTGGGCCATTTCTTCTGGGCAGAGATTCCATGAGATTTTCCTGTTCTTGAACATTCTCCAATTGTAAGATGATTATGAAGACACAGAAATAGTTAGCTTATACTTATTACCTCCCCAAAGGATTTTAAGAAGGTGTTTTGGGGGAGGTGTTTTGGACTATTCTACTTTTGAATAAAAAAAAATGCAAAAGGAGATTTGATAACAAAAAAATTTCCCTCCCCCACCAGCTGAATCCTAACCTCTTCTCTTTCTTTCTACCGCCTCCCACTTGGAGTTAATACAGAATTGAACTCCTTTGACTAAATCTCCGTGTTGATTTTCAGTTGATTAAGTGGATGTTTCTTGAGTTTTAGAATCCATTCAAAACAAACGGATTTCTTTTGTGAGAAAAAATAACATTTTCTTAGTGGTGATTTCTCCAAGAAAGACTGGCAAGTTCAAATCCTTGTTCTATATTATTGAAGCACCTGGGTAAAGTGTTTCATGTTGTAATTTGAAACCCAGAATGAGGTCTACTGTGGCAGGCGGTTTGGGAGATTTTGTTGAAAAGTGGAATAGTTTAATCTACTTCTTGTGAACTTTACTGAGTTCTTAAAAATGGAGTAGACCTCAAAGACCATTGGTATGAAGGCAAAAATGGAACTTAAAAAAAAAAAAACTAAATCTTACAAGGTTCCAAAACAACTAATTGTAAAACAGAATCCTGCAGAGCAGTAACCACCACTTCTCTGCCATTTGCTAAAGTTCACAGGGGCAAAGGCTTGTGATGAATAAAGAAGAGAAATGGAAATAGCCTGAATCTTCAGGTGCCTCCAGATTAAGTCCTATGTACTGTTTGCCCCTGAGTATGTAGTAACATTCTCCCTTCCTTCCACGATTTAAAGTGGGGCTCCCTGAACGTAGCATAGAGGTAATTGGCATCTGAGATCTTCCTCATGTTTGAATAGGGGAGGTAAGCTGAGACCGTAGCTTTTATCTGGGAGCCAGATCTTTTATCCCAGGGGTTAAACAGCGATGCTCTCTAAGTTACCAAGTTAGCTTTGTCAGAATACACCAAGACTGGGCGCCTGGGTGGCTCAGTCGTTAAGCGTCTGCCTTCAGCTCAGGTCATGATCCCAGGGTCCTGGGATCGAGCCCCACATCGGGCTCCCTGCTCGGCAGGAAGCCTGCTTCTCCCTCTCCCACTCCCCCTGCTTGTGTTCCCTCTCTCGCTGTGTCTCTGTCAAATAAACAAATAAAATCTTAAAAAAAAAAAAAAATACACCAAGACTAGTAAACATAGATACATGTTTCCTTATAGAGTATTCTAGAAGTGGTAAGACTCAGAATCACTGGTTCTTTTAATCAATCTATTCTATAAGCTATCACAGTATACTTTCCAGAAAAATGGGGTGGTGCTTCCCCCTCACCACTAAATTACTTGAAGTCAGTTTCTTCTTCCTCTAAAGAATTCCAGTTGTCAAAAAATGCAAATAAAAACCCATTTTCTGAACAGATATAGATCAACCTGGGTTTTTGAGTGGGTATTCTTGCCTTGGCCTTACAGGCAATATTATGAAGCCTTCTGAAACATTTAGATAAGTCTATATTTGTAAGCTGCCGCTCTAGAGGAGGAGATGGGAGAAGGGGAATTCACAGCATGTGAACTTGCCAGTGCTGGAACGGTTTGTGCAGAATGAAGTCAAGAGTTTACATACCAGTTTCCCTACAAGGAAGAATCTGAAGACACCTGGGAACCTTGCAGCCTTCTTTTGAAGATGACTTCTACTCAGACAACCTCGGAATTGAAATGTGGATTTCTTATTTCTTGTCTGAAAAAGACAACATCAATAAGATATACCTTGCCAAAGATGATGTCAGCCTTGACAGAAAAGATTTGACATGATTTCAAAGAAATGTCTTAGAGAATTCTGAATTTCCTTGACATAAGCTGGAGAAGTGGCTATGAAAATTCACTCCATTTCTGTTTGCTAATGCTCACTTTTATGAATTAGGATTTTCTGTACCCTGCTGTTAAATAGAAAAGGGTCAAAATTAATTGTTAATAATAGCATGTGTATTACCATGTGAAAGACCACTCACTAATTCAAATTATTATTCCTATCCACAACAGCAGCCTTTATATTGAAAATTACTTCAAGCAGAATTAAACTAATTTGCACAAGTTGAACTTAGCTCTCTCTTTTTAAAATGGAATGGCATTGTTTTGCAACAAAAATCTTAAAGATGTTTAATTTTTGAAATATAATTTTTTTAAGTTTCACTGTATGAAGGAAATAAACTTTGGATGCAATACAGTGAGTTTTAGGTAAACTTTTTGAATGCAAGTGTTGGTATAGTAGAATAAACCGAAGTGGAAGAAGTTTGTAGTCTTAAAAAGGCCTGTGGTAAGAGTATGGTGCTGGCACAAAAATCGACACACAGATCAATGGGACAGGGTAGAGTACCCATACATAAAGCCATGCTTATGTGGTCAATTAATCTACCACAAAGGAAGCAAGAATATACAATGGGAAACATAGAATCTCTTCAATAAATGGTATTGGGAAAACTGGATCATTTTCTTATACCATTTGCAGAAATAACCTCAAAATGGATTAAAGACCTAAATGTGAGAACTGAAACCAAAAAGTTTGTGTAAGAACATATAGGCAGGAATCTATTAGACATCTGCTTAACAGCACATTTATGGATATGTCTTTTCAGGCAAGGAAAACAAAAGCAAAAATAAGCTATTGGGACTACACCAAAATAAAAAGCTTTTGTATAGCAAAAGAAACCATTAACAAAGAGAAAAGGCAACCTAGTGAATGGGAGAAGGTATTTGCAGGTAATATATCTGATAAGGAATTAATACCTAAAATATATAAAAAACTTACATAACTCAACACCACAGAACCCCAAATAATCCAATGAAAAATGGGCAGAGGATATGAATAGACAGGTTTCCAAAGAAAACATAGAGATGGTCAACAGACACATGAAAAGATGCTCAATATCACTAATCATCAGGGAAATGAAAAAAAATGAGATATTACCTCATACCTCTCAGAACGACTAGTATCAGAAAGATAAGAAATAACAACTGTTGGTGAGGATGTGGGCAAAGGAACCCTCATGCATTGTTGAAAGGAAGTTTAATTGGTGAAATCATGGTGGAAAACAATATGGAGTTTCCTCAAAAAATTAAAAATAGAACTACCATAGGCTCCAGTAATTTCACTACTGGGTATTTACCCAAAGAAAATGAAAACACTGATTTGAAAAGATCTATGCACCCTTGTATTTATTACAACATTATTTACAATAGCCAAAATACAGAAGCACCTGAAGTGTTCATTGATAGATGCAAGGATAGGAAGACTTTATACACACACACATTTATACAACTGGGATATTACTCAGTCATAAAAGGGAATGAGATCTTGCCATTGGCAACAACATGGGTGGACATAGAGGATATTATGTTAAGTGAAATAAGTCAGAGAAACAAATAGCTTATGATTTCACTTATGTGAAATCTAAAAAATAATTTTAAAACCCCATAAACTAATGATTGCCAGAGGGGAGGGTGTGCGGTGAAACAGGTGAAGGGGATTAAGAGGTACAAATTTCCAGGGGCACCTGGGTGGCTCAGTTGGTTAAGCATCTGACTCTTGCTTTCAGCTCAGGTCATGATCTCAGGGTCTTGAGATCAAGCCCCATGTCAGACTCTGGGCTGCATATGGAGAATGCTTAAGATTTTCCCTCTTCCTCTGCACTTCCCCCATCTCTCTCCCTCTCTCTCAAAAACAAAAACAAAAACAAAAAAACAAATTTCCAATTACAACTCATAGAGATGAAAAGTATAATATAAGAAATATAGTCAATAATGTAATAACTTTGTAAAAAAAAAATCCATAGCTCTAAAACGAGTTACTTTTATGTGGTTAACTTTTTTGGTAAGATTTTTCAATGATTGGCAATATATAAATCCTGCCTCCATTTAAAAAAAATTTTCTCTGTAATATTTTTTGATGATTAATAACAAGTCTTCTGATTTTCATAGTATAAAAATAATTTAACATTATTTTATGAACTCTTAAAATTGGAGCCCCATAGATTTCTATTGAATATACTTTTTATTTTTAGACCCTGTTTATTAAGGGCTATATTTTTAAATATCCATATGATCTTAGAAGTATTATTTTTGTAGTTAGTCTCCACTTTGCCATCATATTTACTAAAAGTATTCAGAAGACTCCATGTTTAAATGTTTCAATATCCACGTGCTAGTCCTTTTTATTTTCCTTTTCCTAAATATTTATTTCTATATAATGATAAAGTATGTTTAATATTTCTGAGCTATATTCATATCTGAGAAAAACCTATAGTTTTCAAACAAACAAATCATTCTAACTGCAAATGAAATTCTTATAAACTTTCACTGTAAAACTGCAGTGATCATGTGATGTGGTGGTCTAGATCATCATCTCCAGTTCCAGTCTGATCTTTGCTCAATTTTAAATAATTTTTACCCTCTAAAATTTACATCATAGAATGATATAAATCGTATTTTTATTGTATTGATTTATATAAACTGAATTTGCTAAACTCACTATTTTTTTCATGGCATGAGGAAAAGTATAAGGAAAGGAATGGTTGGGTATTTTTTTTGATAGTATGGAGACTGGATATGTGTTTGGTTTTATTAGTGTATTCTTTATGACTTTTGTGTAATTTTGATACCTTATCAAGCATTACTTATTTTCAAACACTGAATCCTTTTATCTGTCCACAACAAAAATTTTCCTTGTTTTCCTAAGTCTAACCTACTTGTCTATTTACACATCATTATAATACTGTAGTTGTGCTGTCTCCTCGAATTGATTTGAATTCTATAGTGTCTATCACCTAAAATATAAATCTTTACACTGCTACCAATAATTTACTTAAAATCATTTAAAAAATCTTATCAATGAATGAGTTTTACATCTTTCTTACATATGTGTATACACACATGTAAAAGGTGTGTATATGTATGTATATGTATGTATGTATACACATACATATAAAAGGTGTTATGAATGGTTGTTGGATATTGTCTAATTTTTTTTTAATTTTGTAACTTTTCAACCACTTTCACCCATTTTGTTAAACCCTCACCTCTGGCAACTACAAACCCATTCTCTGTATCTATGAATTCACTTTTTTAAATTTCACATATAAATGATATGATACAGTGTTTGTCTTGCTCTAACTTATTTGTTTAGCATTATGCCCTCAAGGTCAATTCATGTTTCGAAAATGCCAAGATTTCCTTTTTCTTCGTGGTTGAATAATATGCCACTCTGGGGCGCCTGGGTGGCTCAGTTGGTTAAGACTGCCTTCGGCTCAGGTCATGATCCTGGAGTCCCTGGATTGAGTCCCGCATCGGGCTTCCTGCTCGGCGGGGAGCCTGCTTCTCCCTCTGACCCTCCCCCCTCTCACGTGCTCTCTCTCTCTCTCATTCTGTCTCAAATAAATAAATAAAATCTTTAAAAAAAAAATAATATGCCACTCTGTGTATGCACATGTGTGTGTCCATCTGTGTATCACATTTTCTTTATTCATCTATTGATGGACACTTATCATGTTTCCATGTTCTAACTGTTGTAAATAATATTGCATTGAACATGATGGTGCAATTATCTTTTCAAGAGTGATTTTGCTTTCTTCAGATAAATATCCAGAAGTAGGACTGGTGAATCATATGGTAGTTGTGTTTTTAGTTTTCTGAGGAGTCTCCATACTGTTTTATATAGTGGCTGCACCAACTTACATTGTCACCAACAGTACAAAAGGGCTCCCTCTTCTCTACATCCTTACCAACATGTGTTAGGTCTTATCATTTTGAAAGTATCTATTCTAGTAAGATATTCACAATATCTTATTGTGGTTTTGATTTGCATTTCCCTATGACTAGTAATATTGAGCACCTTTCCTTGTACTTGTTGGCCTTTGGATATCTTCTTTGGAAAAAAAGTCTATTCAGGTCCTCTGCCCATTTTTTTTAAACTAGATATTTTTTTGCTGTTGAGTTGTATGAGTTCTTTACATGTTTGGATATTAACCCTTTATTAGATAAGTTGTTTGAAAATACTCTCATTCTATAGAATAACTTTTTAATTTTTTTAATAGTTGCCTTTGCTATACAGAAGCATTTTAGTTTGATGAGGTCCTGCTTGTTTATTTTTGCTTTTTGTTGCCCTTGCTCTTGGTGTCAAATCCAAAAAATCATCACCAAGACTGATGTCAAGGAGCTTACTTCCGATGTTTTCATCTAGGAATTTTGTTGTTTCAGGTATTAACATTCACATCACTAATTCATTTTGAGTTGATTTTTATGTAAGGTGTAAGATAATGTCCCAGGTTCATTCTTTTGTGTGTAGCTATCCAGTTTCCTAAACACTATTTATTGAAGAGACTGTCCTTTCCCCATTGTATATTCTTGGCTCTTTTGTTGTTAAGTAATTGACCATATATGTGTGAGTTTACTTCTGGGATCTGTATTCTGTTCCATGATCTGTGTGTCTGTTTTTATGTCAATACCATACTATTTTGATAGCTATAGCTTTATAGTATAGTTTGAAATCAGGGAGTGTGATGCCTCCAGCTTTCTTCTTCAAAATTGCTTTGGCTCTTCATGGTCTTTTGTGGTTCAATATAAATTATAGGACAGTTATTTCTATTTCTGTGGAAAATGTCTTTGGAATTTTGATAGAGATTGCATCGAATCTGTAGATTGCTTCAGGTAGAATGGACATTTTAATGTTCTATCCATGAGCATGGAATGTCTTTCCATTTACTTGTATGTTCTTTGATTTCTTTCATCAATTCTTTATACTTCTCAGGGTACGGGTCTTTCATTTCCTTAGTTGCATTTATTCCTAGGTACTTTTATTTTTTGGTTGCAGTTGTATACAAGATTATTTTCTTAATTCCCTTTTATTATATAGTTTATTAATAATGTAAAGAAATGCAACTGATTTTTGTATTGCATATTGCAATTTATTTTGCAATATGTATTCATTTGCAATAATGATTGCATATTGCAAAATGCATATTGATTTTGTATACTGTAACTTTACTGTGTTTATTAGTCCTAATAGGGTCGTGTGTGTGTGTGTGTGTGTGTGTGTGTGTGGAATCTTGAGGATTTTCTGTATATAATATGTTGCAAATAGAGACGTTTTTACTTCTTCCATTCTGATTTGGATGCCTTTTATTTCCTTTTTTTGCCAATTTCCCTACATAGGATTTCCATTAGTATTTTTTTTTTAAGATCTTATTTATTTATTTGTCAGAGAGAGAACAAGCACAAGCAGGGGGAGCGTCAGGCAGAGGGAGGAACAGGCTCCCTGCTGAGTAAGAAGCCCTATGTGGGACTCAATCCCAGGACCCTGAGATCATGACCTGAGCCAAAGGCAGACGCTTAACTGATTGAGCCACCCAGGCATCCCTCCATTAGTATGTTGAATAAAACTGGTGAGAATGGGCATCCTTGTCTTGGTCATGATCTTAGAGGTAAAGTTTTCTGGTTTTCACTTTTGAGTATGATGTTAGCTGTCGGCTTGTCTTGTATGTCTTTTATTCTGTTGAGGTACATTCCCTGGGTAGTCACTCTATTGAGTTTTTTCACAAATGGATGTTGAATTTTGTCAAATGCTTTTTCTGCATCTATTGAGATGATCATATGATTTTTACCTTTCATTTTGTTAGTGTTGTATACCACATTGATTGTGGATGTTGAACCATCCTTGCATCTTTGGAATAAATCCTTCTTGATGATAGTATATGATTCCTTTAATGTGCTATTGAATTCAGTTTGTTAATATTTTATGAAGGATGTTTGCACTTATATCCATCACAGATATTAGCCTATAGTTATTTTTCTTCTGTTATCTTTGCTTGGTTTTGTAGTTTCAGGGTGATGCTGTCCTCATAAAACAATTTTGGAAGTACTCCCTCTTCTAATTTGTTTGTTGGTTTTTTGAAAAGTTCAGGAACAATTGGCATTAATGTGAATATCTGTTAGAATCACCCATGAAGCCATCAGGTTCTGCACTTTTCTTTAGGAGATTTTTGATTATTGAATCTCCATATTTTTATGGATCTATTCAGGCTTTCTATTTTCTTACAGATGCAACTTTTGTGCATTGTAGAATTTTGAAATTTCTTTTAGGTTATCCAATTTGTTGATATATAATTTTTCATAATTGTTCTTTATGTTTTTATTTGAGGTATTTATTGTAATATCTCCTCTTTCATTTCTTTTTTTTTTTTTAAGATTTTATTTATTTGACAGAGCACAAGCAGAGGGAGAAAGAGAGAGAAGCAGGCTCCCTGCTGAGCAAGGAGCCCGATGTGGGACTCGATCCCAGGACCCTGGGATCATGACCCGGGCCGAAGGCAGCCGCTTAACTGACTTAGCCACCCAGGCGTCCCTCTCCTCTTTCATTTCTGATTTTATTGAGTCCTCTCTCTTTTTCTTAGTTAATATAGCTAAGAGGGTGTCAGTTCACTTTTTCAAAAAAACAACTCTTCATTTGATATTTATGTCCAGTTTTTTATTTCATATTTGATTTATTTCTGCTGTAATCTTTATTTCTATCTGCTAACTCTGGATCTAGTTTGTTCTCTTTATTTTAGTTCCTTGAATTATAATGTTAAGTTGCTTATTAGAGATTTTTCTCCTTTTTAATAAATGCATGTATTGCTGTAAATTTCCATCTTATTTTTGCATCTGCTGTATCCCATAGGTTTTGATGTATTTTGTTTTCACTTTTGTCTCAAGAAATTTTGAAATTTCTTGAACAACAAATTGTTGTTCAAGAATGTGTAACAAATTGTTCAAGAATGTGTTGTTGAGTTTCTATGTATCTATGAGTTTTCCTGTATTCTTACTATCATTGATTTCTAGTTTCATTCCATTTTGGTTGGAAAAAATACTTGAAATTATAGGTGAACCTTGAACAATGAATGGTTGAACTTTGCTGATCCCCTTATACACAGATTTTTTTTTCAAAAAATACAGTACAGTACTGTAAATGTATTTTCTCTTATGATTTTCTTAGTAACATTTTCTTTTCTCTAGCTTACTTTATTATAAGAATTTAGTATATAATATACAAAATACTTGTTAATCAACTGTTTCTGTTATCAGTAGGGCTTCCAGTCAACAATAGGCTATTAGTAGTTAAGTTTTTGATGAGTCAAAAGTTACAAATGGATTTTCAACTTCATGGGATGTTGGCACCCCTAACCTCCATGTTGTTCAAAAGTCAACTTTATTTTGATCTCCTTAAATTTGTTAAAACTTGTTTTGAAACCCAGCCAGTGGTCTATCATGAAGAATATTTAATGTGCATAAGGAGAAAACTATGAACTGAACTGTAGCTAGAAAATTCACTTAGATCAGATAAATCAGTTAGATTTATTTGGTCTATAGGTTGTTCAAGTCAGTCATTTTTTAATTGAGTTATGTCTAGAGGTTCTATCCATTGTTAGTGGGGTATTGAAATCTCCTACTAGTATTGTGTTGTCAATTTCTGCCTTCAGATCCGTCAATATTCATTTTATATAGGTAGCTTCTCTGATGTTGCTTGCATATATATTTATAATAGCTTTAGCTTCTTCCTGTTGAACAGGCCCTATAATTATGATTATATAATTACAATTTTATAATAACTTTGTTTCTCAAAACAAGACTTTAGAGTCTACTTTATCTGATACCATTATAGCTGCTCCTGCTTTCTTTGGGTTACCATTTCCATTAATTTTTTTTCATTTTTCATCTCCTTATCTTCAGCCTATGTGGGCCTTTACTTCTAAAATGAATCTCTTCTAGACAGCATATCACTGAATCTTGTTTGTGTGTTTTTTTTTTTTAATCCATTCAGCCACTGTATGTCTATTGATTGGTGAGTGTAATCCATTTACATTTAAGATGATTATTGGTAAGGGACAAGTTTGTATTACCATTTTAATTCTTTTTATCTTGCAGGGGTTTTTTGGGGGGAGCTTCCCATTCATCTTCTCAACTCACTTCCTTTATTATTTGGTTATTTTTTGTAGTGACTTGTTTTTCTTTTTTTGTGTATGTTTTATGTGGTTTTTTGGGGGGGGGGGTTACCCTGAGGTTTAAATAAAATATCTTGTAGTTACAACATATTTTAAGTTGCAAATATGTAACTTCAGTCACATACAAAACACTACACTTTTACTCTATCCCATACATACTTTGTGTTCTAGTAGTCAGAAGTTGATTCTTTTCATGTCATATATCCATTAACAAGTTTTTACCTATTAACTTTTATATTAGGGTTATACTAGTATAAAAACCTTTATGGTACTTTGTTAATCTGTATATGTCTATATACTTAGCTTTACCTCTGAGATTTATGCTTTCATATGCCTTCACACTATTGTTTAGTATTTTTTTCATTGCAATTTGGAGAACTTTGTTAAGCATTTCTTATAAATCAGGTCTAGTACTCATGGATTTCTTCAGGTTTTGTTTGTCTAGGAAAGACTTTATTTCTCCTCTATTTTTTAAAGGATAATTTTGCTGAGTATATTATTCTTGGTTGGCAGGTGTTTATTTGTTTTGTTATTTTTGTTGTTGTTTTGTGTGTGTGTGTGTGTGTTTTTTATTGGAATGCATTAAATAAAGCATCCCACTCTTTCCTGAATTGCAAAGTTTCTCCTGAAAAATCTGTGTATATTCTTAATGGATTCCTTTATGAAGATTTGCTTTTCTCTGGATTCTTTTAAAATTTCCCTGATTTTTACAATTTGATTATAGTACATGTCTTGTTCCTGTTTGAGAACCTGTACTTCTATGAATCTTGATGTCCACTTCCCTCCCAAAGTAGGGAAGTTTTTATCCATTATTTATTTAAATAAGTGTTCTGCCCTTTTCTCTTTCTCTATTCTCCTTCTGGGAATCCTATAATGTGCATGTTGGTTCTCTCGTTGGTTTCCCATAGATTTCTTCACTATTTTCACTCTTTTCCATTTTTTTCTCTTTTTTTCCTCTTTATCTTCTGACTGGATAACTTCAAATGACCTGACTATAAGTTTGTAGATCATTTCTTCTGCTTGATTAATCAGCTCAAGCTCTTTAAAGTACTCTTAAAGCTCTCCATTGCATTTTCATTTCATTCAATGTATTCTTCAGCTCCAGTATTAGTTTGGTTCTTTTTCTTTTTTTGTAGTTTCTCTTTGTTGTATTGTCATGTGGCTTCCTCATTTTTCTTAAAACAATTATTTTAATTTTTGTTTTATCAGGCAATTTTTAGATCTTCTTTGACTTAAGATCAATTTCTAGAAAAGTATTGTGGCTTTTTGATGTCATGGTTCTTTGATTGTGTGTGTGTGGGGGGGGTGTATTTCATAGCCTTTCATTGATGTCTGTTCATTTGAGGAAGCAGTCACCTCTTCCAGACTGGCTTTACTAGGGAAAGAACTTCATCTATTGGTGGGGGTGATCATGCCATATGGGTGGGGTGCAGCAGCTCTTACTGTGGTGGGGGTGCAGTGGTAATTCTGTGTTCCGGGAGGGCACAATATTACATCCTTTATGGAGCTCCATAAAAGCTGAGGTCAGCCTTGACAAAGACAGTAAGGGCCCTTGGAAGCCAAGGTTATGTGTATCCATGGTGGTAACAAGGGCTGCTGGTGTCTTTGGTAGAAAAATCTGTTGGACTCTTATTTTTCTCCCTGTAGGGGAGATGATGGTTGAAGGGGTCTTTGTTGGCACTGGGTCTGGTGCATGGGCACAAACATGGCAGCAGCAGTGCTGTGATCTGGGGACTATGTGTACTTATGGCAGCAGTGACAATGGTGTCAGGAGTGTGGGAATATACTGAGTGGCCACAGAGCTAGAGTGCAGGGCTCAGGGGTTTTCAGAACAACTATGGCACCTGGCCTAGGGTACAGGCTCACTCACCACAAATGCATCAGTGTCTGAGATATAGGTATGTACTGAAGGGTCATAGAATTGGGGTCTGAGGGCGCCTGGGTGGCTCAGTCTTTAAGCGTCTGCCTTCGGCTCACGTTATGATCCCAGGGTCCTGGGATCAAGCCCCGCATCGGGCTCCTTGCTCAGCGGGAAGCCTGCGTCTCCCTCTCCCACTCCCGCTGCGTGTGTTCCTGCTCTCGCTATCTCTCTCTCTGTCAAATAAATAAATAAAATCTTAAAAAAAAAAAAAAAAGAATTGGGGTCTGAGGCATGTGTGTGGTTGCAAGAAGGGAATGTTGGGGTGGTGTAAGATGTAGCCACGGATCTGGCCCCAGGGGGTGGGGGGCAAGAAACAGAGATGGTTCTAGTCCCAGGGTTTAGGATGGGTGTGTCAATAGTAAGTCCTTTTCCCCAGCCCCAGAATAGGAATTGAACATACAAGACCCAAATATCCTTCATTTAGATTCACCTATTCACATTTTGTCCTGCTTGATCTGTCATTTATGTTCTTGCGTGTGCTATCTCTCTCTGCACCAATATCATAACCTTTAACTCTAATACTTCGGTGGGTATTTCCTAAGAATAGGAATATTCTAATTCAGCACACTGAACACTGATACAATACTTTGATTTAACCATTCATGGTTCTTGAGTTTGGCCAAGGAAGAACTCAGAGCCAAACTCTTAAGTAAGCATGGGTTTAATAGTCGTTCAAGTGAAAAGACACTCTCAAGATGGAAGAGTGGGCAGGCCCAGAGATGGCATCTGCACCGGGGCTCAGGGTTGTCTTTGCTTTTTATGTATGGATAGATTATGGGTCATAGCTGTGCAGATCCTGACTAGGGTTGCAGCCAATTATCTAAGGGACTCCTCCAACAATTGAAAGGGCAAGTTTGGGGCCCTTTTTGGTCCTTGTCAGCCTTCCTCTGCTCAAGGCAGGCGGGGGTTATGACCACAATGTAGATTTATTATAGTGAAGCCATAGGTTACTGTAGAGTAGTGGTCATAGGGGAGTGTGTATCCCCTGGGGTCTGTCCCAACTCTTTGGAACTTGGTTTCTGCCCTTTTATCAGTCAGAAAGCACCTCTTCCCTGCTCATATATAATTAACTGCCTCATATTCTCAGGTATAGCAGTAGGACTCCAGGCAGCTTCATCAGCCATCCTCAGCTTCTATGCTCCACTGTGTTTCTGCATCTCCTATATTCTAGACCTCTCCCAGAGCTATTTTTATTGTGAGATAGTTGCTTATTCCTTGTTGTTGTTGTTTCTGTTGGGTGGGGTTGGGGGAAGGCAAGTACTGGAATCTCCTAGTCTGCTATCTTGAGGATTTCACCTATTAGCTTTTCCTTCTTTATTATCTGTACTCTCCCTCTCCAATAATAAGAAACCTTGTTCCCACAATCCACTGTTTATCTTTATATATTTTTTAATCTATAAATTCCTTTTTGTCTTTAGCCCTACAATTTTCAGTCAAACATTTTCCTAGGTTAGTTAAGTCTATTTTTTTCCCCACCTCCCCTTCAGTGTGGTCATGTCATATTAATTTCATTTGTCACATTCTGCATTCCACTATGGGCATCCCCCAGCATCTTGGCTGATAATCCTTTCTCTTTTTCAAACATTTCATGCATTAAATTTAACTCTTTGTGGTGTATAGTTTTATGAGTTTTAACAAATGCATATTCATTTATCGACCATTGTAATATAATAGAACAATACCCTTGTATGTCCTGTTTGTAGTTAACTTCCCACTCCACTTGAGTAACCACTAGCAACTACTAATCTGTTTCCCATCTTGATTGTATTGCCTTTTCCAGAAGTTCATATAAATGGAATCATATAATAGGTAGGCTTTTCTGTCTGGCTTTTTCTACTTAGCAAAATGCATTTAAGAAGCATCCATATAACATAAAATAATACTTCCATTTCTTTTTATTTCTATACCATATTACATTATTTGTTTCTCCAGTCCCCTGTTGGAAGACAACTTAGATTGCTTCTAGTTTTAGCTATTATGAATAAAACTGCTCTAAGAAGGTTTTGTGTGTGACTATAAGTTTTCATATAACCTGGGTGAATACCTAGAAGTGTAATTGTTAGATCATATGATAAGTCTATAAATTTATTTAAACTGCCAAACTGTCCTTCAAAGTGTCTGAACCATTTTGAATTCTCTAGGCAATAAATATCCCACATCCAAGCCCACATTAGCGTGACAACTTTATATATATATATATATATATACACACACACACATATATATACATACATATATATATACACATACATATATAATTTTAGTTAATACAGGTGTAGTGGCATTTCATTGTTTTGATTTACATTTCCCTAGTTACAAATGATATTGAGCATCATTTCATGTACTATCCAGCTGTTTATCTTTGGTAAAGTTATGTTCATATCTTTTGTCCATATATTATTGGGTTGTTTGTTTTATTAGGATTGAATTCTGAGGTTTTTTTTTTATATGTTCTGGATCAAACCCTTTATTGAATAAGTGATTTTCAAATACTTTTCACAGTCTGATTTGTCTTTTTATTCCTTTAGTGTCCTTTGCAGAGCATTTTTTTTTTATAATGTCCAATTATTGGCAATTTCTTTCATAGATTTTGCCTTTGGTGCTGTCTCTAAAAATTGTCAAAGCCAAGGCAATATAGATTTTCTCCTACATTTTCTTAGACATTTTATAGTTGTAGATCTTAGATTTTGGTCTATGATAGTTCCTTGTATAGGATGTGAGCTAGATGTTGGGGCTTAGTATGTTTTTTGGCATATTGATGTCCAATTTCTCCAGTCCTATTTGTTGAAAACACTAAACTTTGCTAAATTACCTTTGAATTTTTGTTGAAAACTGTTGACAATATTTGCATGGAACTATTCTTGGGATTTTCTATTGGATGCATTGATTTATGTGTCTTTCTTCCAGTACTACATTATCCTGATAACTGAAGTGTTAGAGTAAATCTTGAAATAGGAAAATGTGAGTTTTTCAACTTTATTCTTCTTTTATAGAATTGTTTGTATAATCTAGTTCCTTTGCCTTTCCATATAAATTTTAGAATTAGCTAGTCAGTATCTAGTAAGTGCTTGTTGAATTCTTCATTGGAGTTTTATCAAATCTATTAATCAAATTGGAAAGAACATTTTAACAATATTCAGATTTCTAATTCATGGATGTGACTTTTTTTCAAGTTATTTGGATTTCTTTGTTTCCTTTAATCAGTGAGTTAAAGTTTTCTACACATATATCATGGGCAAATTTGATAGATTTATACCTATGTATTTCATTTTTTGGTAGTTACTGTAAATGGTATTTTTAACTTTATAGTCCATTAATTAATTTCCATATATCAGAATATAACTGATTTTTGTAAATTGATCTTATATTTTGGAACCTTACTTAAACTCATTATTTCCAGAAAAAAAATTATAAATTCATTGGGATTTGCTATATAAAAAATTGTCATTTAATAAAGACAGTTTTACTTTTCCTTTCCAATTTGTGTACTTTTTATTTTTCTTGCTGTAGTTGTTAGGACTTACAGCGTAACACTGAATAATACTGGCGAAAGAGGATATTCTTATTTGTTTAAGATATTAGAATGAAACCATTCAGTCTTTCATGATTAGGTAAAATGCTAGCTACAGACTCATAAATACGCTGCATTAAACATTAGGTTAAAGATATTTTCTATACCAGGGCACCTGGGTGGCTCAGTCGGTTAAGCGACTGCCTTCGGCTCAGGTCATGATCCTAGAGTCCCAGGATCGAGTCCCGCATCAGGCTCCCTGCTCGGCAGGGAGTCTGCTTCTCCCTCTGACCCTCCTCCCTCTCATGCTCTCTGTCTCTCATTCTCTCTCTCTCAAATAAATAAATAAAATCTTAAAAAAAAAAAAAAGATATTTTCTATACCAGTTTGCTGAGAGTATGTTATGAATGGATATTGCTTTTTGTCAAATGCTTTTTCTACATCTGTTGATATGGTTAAATGGTTTACTCTATTTAGTCTGTTAAAGTGGTCAAATCCATTGATGAAGTTTTCAGTATTGAGCCAGCCTTGCATTCTCAGGATAAACTCCACTTAGATATTATGTGTTACCTTTTTTATATATCACTGGATTAGATTTGCTATTAGATTTTTTTTTTTTTTTTAGGGATTTTTGTGCCTATATTCATGAGAGATAACGGTTTGTACTTAAAATGTCTTTGTCTAGTTTTGATAATATGCTAGAATCAAGGTGACAAGTGTCCTTTTTGATTCTGCTTTCTGGAAGTGATAATGTAGTTCTACTAGTACCTATACTATGTAGTTCCGCCATTATAAATAGCTGGCATTATTTATTTTTAAATGTTACGTAGAATTCACTATTGAAATCATTTGGTCTTCGAGTCAGTTAAAACATAAAATTTTCAGAGGGGGAGGAGCAAGATGGCAGAGGAGTAGGAGACCTAAATTTCATCTGGTCCCAGGAATTCAGCTAGATAGGGATCAAACCATTCTCAACACCTACGAACTCAACAGGAGATCGAAGAAAAGAGTAGCAGCAACTCTCTGAACAGAAAAGCGACGACTTTCTGGAAGAGTCATATTCTATCCCTTCATAGTAGTTAACCTTATTTTTGGCATATATATAAGTTGTCTCTCTTTAAAATTTTAGGATACAGTTTCTTCTAACAGACCAAAATATACCCTAAATCTCTAGTGTATAGCTTTGTTCTAGTCTCCTGCCTCATCACATCTCTTCCTTTTTTTTTTTTAATTTCTCTTCTTTCTTTTTTCAACCAACTTCTTTTTTAAAATTTTTTTTAAAGATTTTATTTATTTGACAGACACAGCAAGAGAGGGAACACAAGCAAGGGGAGTGGCAGAGGGAGGGGGAGAAGCAGGCTTCCCACTGAGCAGGGGGGCCAATGCGGGGCTCGATCCCAGGACCCTGAGATCATGACCTGAGCTGAAGGCAGACGCTTAACGACTGAGCCACCCAGGTGCCCCTTTTCAACCAACTTCTTATCAATTCCTTTTCTAAGATCTTTTATAAGTTTCTTTACAGTCATATTCCATCCCTTCATTGTATTTACCCTTATTTTTGTACATACATAAGTCTTTCTTTCTTTAAAATTTTGGGAGGCACTTTCTTCTAACAGACCAAAATATGTCCAAAATGTAATGTGTGGCACTGATCTATTCACCAGCCTGATCATATTTGATCATATTCTTTTTTTTTTTATCTTTTTCTTTTTCTTTTTTTCTTTTATCTTTCTTTCCCTTTCTTTCCCCTTGGTTTTTGGTCTCTTCTGATTTGTGTGGTGTATATTGTTAAACAGAGAGAGCCTAAAAGTAACATAGACCAGAAAGAAACAGAGACAATATACAGTAACAGTCACAGGCAATACAGTGGCACTAAATTCATATTCATTCACATTCACATAAATTCAGATTCAATAAAAAACAAGACCCATCAATATGCTGTCTGCAAGAGACTCATTTTAGAATAAAAGCATCCTTCAAAAGTTAAAAAAAAAAAACCCACAAAATTTTAGGGGCACCTGAGTGGTTCAGTCAGTTAAGCATCTGACTCAATTTCAGTTCAGGTCATGATTTCAGGGTCATAGTACTGGGCCCCATATCAGGCTCTGAGCTGGGTGTGGAGCCTGTTAGGACTCTCTCTCTCCCACTCCTTTTTCCCCCTCCACCTCACTTGCTCACTCGCTCTCTCAAGAAAAAAAAAAAAGAAAAGAAAAAAAAACTTGTAATTTTAAACTACAAATTTAATTTCTTCAATCAACTTTAACCACAATTTAATAGACATAGAAATATTTGGTTTTACTATTTCTTCTTCAGTAAGTTTTTAGAGTTTGTGTTTTTCAAAGAATTGCTCCATTTCACCTAAGTTATGAATTTATGGGCATAGATTTTTTTGGTAGTATTTTCTTATCCTTTTAATCAGCAGTGAGATCTCCATTCGATTCTTGATATTGGTAAATTATGTCCCCTCTCTTTCTTTTTGGTTAGCTTGCATAGAATATAGACTTCAGCTAGTAAAACAACTTATAAGAAATATAGGGGGAAATGGCAACAGCTTGTTAGAAATAGAGAATTTTAATATATATTTCTCTCTAATAAAGCAAGAGGATAAATATAGTAAGCCAAAATAATATATTTAAGAAGGAAAATCTAATCAATATACATTAAAGAAATTATCTCCTTTTCCATGATTTTTGAAATTGCCACAAAAAATTGACCATATATTACTTCGCAAAGGAAACAGCCTGAAAATACAAACTAGTAGCACTACTATAAACAACATTCTCTGATAACACTAAATAAAGAGTAAATATTAATTAATGATAAGTATCATAAACAATTATGGTAGTAAACCATCGTGATAATGTCCTTAATTCAGCAATTAACAGAAACTGGGAGTTTCTGCCTTGTAAAACAAGGCAAAATGAAAGCAAATCAAACTAATTAAGACCTATAATTCCTCTTTGAAAAATCACCAATTCAATCAAAATGAATACTGCATGGAACTAACCATTTAAAAATTGCTGTGTGCTAGTAAATAGCATAGTTCAACATTATTACTTCTATTTATGATTTTTTTGTTAAAATAGAATGTTACTTGTACACCTTTGGTTTGTAGCATAAATATATCATACCTCATTTAAACTTTTTATAAAATTTTTGATCAAATACACATTATTCTGAGAATGCTTCTAGTATATTATATAATTTTTACCTTGCTCTGAGGTAATTCTGGAAACATTATGAGAGATAATTTTATGTTTTGTATTGATAGTTTTTCTTAAAAATTCCTGTGTTCTTATTAATATTAGAACAGGAGAATTTGTAACTTACAGAGTTATTAGTACCTTTTTAATGACATGTTTATGACTTTAGATAGTGGAGATCCATGTAGTAATTGGAGATGAAACTACTTCTTTAAGATATAGTAAGTGCATTTAATACCATACATTGAAAAATGTGGACTTTTAAATATTAAATTCTTTAATAACACTTGGAATCAGAAAGCCACTTTTCCATACATTAAAGCTTTGTATTACATAGTAGGTGCTACTGAAGGAAAAATAAATATCTCAAGCTTACTAGAATTTTATGTCTAAACAGAACTGATGATGATAGATTAATTTCATGTTTGACACATTTCTAGTGAATTTCCATTCTAATTAAATGGAGGGTTTTTTCTGTTTTGTTTTGTTTTTTAGTGGCTTATTTTAAAAGGCTACAGAGTATCAACAATAGATCTGTAGTCCTACTAAGAATATGTTTGAAATGGGTGATTTAATGATGTGTAGTTATGACAAATAATCAGACACTCTTGTCATTAGGAGACTATTAAGATTGAACAAAACATTTGTTTATGCAAAATAGAAATTTAAAGGAATTATGCTGGTTTCATACAAATATTAGTGACAACAGTCACCTCATATATTTTTTCTCAGACTTCCTTGGGGACTATTTTAATCCTACACATTTGTTCAATTCAAATGCAAATTTGTTGAGTGTCAAAATGCATATTTGTTTCAAGAAACAAAACTTGAATCCTACTTTCCCCTATAACTTTATCTTTCTACAATTATCCACTGAAGAACCCATTGGCTCACTAGTAACGTAACATACTTTAATGCCTTTATCTCAATTCCTGCTTAAGTCATTAAGGGTGGTTTCTGTCCTTAACACTTCATTGCAATCACAGTCATTAAGGTCAGTGGTTTGCTGTCTAATATCTACTTTGTTTAATCTCATCAACACCATTAACCTAATGGGTCACTGTTTTAGTCTTCCTCCTCCTTCTTCCTCTTTTTCCTCCTCCCCCTCATTGCATGAGAGTCTCTCCTTCTCTTCTACCTTCCTGATACTGGGCATGAAATCTGCAGTGAAAAAGTAAAAATAATTATTCCATCTGCAGGTAAACTGTGTGTACACTTTGGGAAAAAAAAAAAAAAAAACATTCCAGAGTGTGTAAAAAATAAACTTTCAGATGACTTGAATGTCGATTTTGTATTTTAGTTGAAACAATATGCCTCTCCTAAAATATATCATAAAATGAACATTAGTGATAAATTAACCGTATTGCTCAAAGAGTGTAAAATGAATGACTTCTCCTGAAACAAAAATGAATACATACAATACAGTTGCTTTGTTAATTTAAGCATTTTAGAGGTCATTTTTCAAACTGTTTCAGTGGCCTAGAGCCAAATTCTATGCTTCAGGTGAACAAAAATCTATCCTTTCTAAATGAACAGTATGGGCTGGCAGTTTACTTAGAGGGGAGAAATGTTTAATGTATTTTCTTTGCTAAAACTATCAATAATGATATAAACTATAAAATATAAAAAGAACCTCTGTGTAGAATAAGCACTTTGCTTCACCTCTGTGTTAAGATAAATGCAATTTGTACTCACAGAAAACAAAAATTTAAAATGTAGTGCCATGTCACATCCGTCTTAAAAGGTTTACTTATGTCTCAAACATATGGATGAACATCAGAAAAAAAAATGTCAACTAGATATATGTTTTTAGCAAAAGAAAAAAAATATGTGTTTTCATTTTCTGGCTTAAAATATTGCTGTTCTAAATGTTTTTCCCCCCTCCAAAGCACATAAGTGTACCATTCATCTAAAATAATACCAGTGAGTTATGAAACTGTAAACTCTCTAGCGTTTCAATAAATTAATAATGGATATGAAATTATGGGATAAATCCACATAGCATCTAGCACACAATTAACTCTTCACAGACTAATAATTTTTAAAACTCTGAAATCAGATTATCTTCCAATAAAACATGTCACAATAATTTACTTTATGATTGCGATTAGGAAAGTAAGATATAATAAAAAGAGATCTCAAGGTTTATTACTCAATATGTAAAGACAAGGGACGTGATTATATCTTTATAGCAGCAAATATAAGAATGCTTGGTAGTTTCCGTTGTAGTTCAATAGAATTGATTCAAACAGCACTGTTTGTTGTGGAATCTACAGGAAGGAAATGCATTATTAGAAAAATTATGATTTGTTTTTCTCTGTCTTATTTCACTTAGCTTAATACCCTCTAAGGTCCATCTATGTTGTTGCAAATGACAAGATCGCAATATTTTTTATGGATGAGTAATATTCCTGTTTGTGTGTGCCTGAGAAAGAGAGGGAAAGAGACAAAGACACATTCTTTATTCACCTATCTATGAACACTTTGATTCCTTCCATATCTTGGCTATGTAAATAATGCTGCAATAAACATAGGGATGCATATATATTTTAAAATTCATGTTTTCCTTTTCTTTGGGTAAAGTCCCAGTGGTGGAATTACTGGATTCTATGGAAGCTCTATTTTTTACTTTTTTGTGGAACTGCCATACTGTTTTCCACAGTGGTTGCACCAATTTGTATTCCCACCAACAGTGCACAAGGG
Source organism: Mirounga angustirostris (assembly GCF_029215605.1). Taxonomy (NCBI): domain Eukaryota; kingdom Metazoa; phylum Chordata; class Mammalia; order Carnivora; family Phocidae; genus Mirounga; species Mirounga angustirostris. Next base: position 80,550,805 of record NW_026991720.1, on the reverse strand, counting down.
TTCCCTCATCTCCACATCCTTTTTGATACTAGCCTTTCTGACAGGTGTGAGATGGCATTTCATTGTGATTTTGACTTGCATTTCCCTGATGAATAGTGTTATTGAGCATCTTTTCATCTGTCTGTTGGCCATCTATATGTCTTTGGGAAAAGGTCTATTCAGGTCCTTTTTTCATGTTTTAATTGGATTATTTGGGGATTTTGGTAGAGTTGTATAAGTTCTTTATACATCCCCTCATCGGATATAACATTTGCAAGTATCTTCTCCCGTTCACTAGGTTGCTTTTTTTGTTTTGTTGATGGTTTCCTTTGCTGTGCAAAAGCTTTTTATTTTGGTGTAGTCCCAATAGTTCATTTTTGCTTTTGTTTCCCTTGTCTGAGGAGACATATTCATAAATATGTTAAGGATAATGATGGTTTGAATGTAAAAAAATAAATATACAGAGAACAAACTGGTGGTGGACAAAGGGAGGTGGGCAAGGGAGCAGGCAAAATAGTTAAAAGGGATTAAGAAGTACAAACTTCCAGTTATAAATAAGTCACAGAGATGAGGTACAGCACTGGAAATATAGTCCATAGTATCGAAATAACTTTGTATGGTGACAGATAGTAACTACACTTACCATGCTGAGCATGGAGTAATGTATAGAATTGTCAAATCAATATTGTATACACCTGGAACTAATAAAATATTATATACCACTTAAACTTCAATTAAAAAAAAGAAAAATGGATGGAAGAAATGAGGTCAAGGTAGGGGTAAGCTTTGGGCTGTGAAAGGGAGGCCTCAGAAAGACTCAAAAATGGAAAATGTGGGTCAGAGCAGAAGAATAGAGCAGTTGTTACATTGAATTTAAAGAAACGTAATATTATATCAGGGTTGGTAAGCTGAATGAAGCTGGTGAATGATGTAAATCTCCCGTTTTTCCGATGACCTTCAAGCCTACTTTTTATATGTGGATTTCAAAAAGGAAGTAGAGAAATCAAGAAGGAAACTATGTAGCCCAGACTTGCAGCTGCCTTCTGTCTGTGATTGAGTCACTGAGTAATCAGTACCTTCATCTAGAAAATAATTCCTGCCTGGACCAAAATTCCTTGTTTTTTTGTTTTGTTTTGATTTGATTTTTTATAGTTTCTCTAATTCCTTGATGTGTTCTTTCCTATACAACTAAAATATTATTGTTAAAGTTGTTTTAATTTCTTGCCTTAAAAAATAACACTGTTGGGCGCCTGGGTGGCTCAGTCGTTAAGCGTCTGCCTTTGGTTCAGGTCATGATCCGAGGGTCCTGGGATCGAGCCCCGCATCGGGCTCCCTGCTCAGTGGGAGGTCTGCTTCTCCCTCTCCCACTCCCCCTGCTTGTGTTCCCTCTCTCGCTGTGTCTCTCTCTGTCACATAAATAAATAAAATCTTAAAAAAAAAATAACACTGTTACATATATATTTTTTTATCTCATTTTTTAAAAGATTTTATTTATTAGAGTGAGTGAGAGAGCATGAGTGGGGGGGAGGGGGGAGGGAAGCAGCCTCCCTACTGAGCAGGGAGCCTGACTCAGGACTCACACATATACCACATCTTTATCCATTCATCAGTTGATGGACACATGGACTGCTGCCATAGTTTGGCTATTGTAAATAATGCAGTAAACATAAATGTGTCCTTTGAATTAGTGTTTTTGTGGTTTTTTTTGGGGGGGGGTAAATACCCAGTAATGTAATTCCTGGATCGTAGGAATTTTTAATTTTTTTAGGAACCTCCACACTGTTTTCCATAGTGGCTGCACCAATTTACATTCCTACCAACAGTATATGAGGGTCCCTTTCTCCCTATATCCTCCCCAACACTTGTTGTTTCTTGAGTTTTTGATTTTAGCCATTCTGACATGTTTGAGGTGGAATCTCATTTTGATTTGCATTTCCCTGGTGATACATGATGTCGAATATCTTTTCTTGTGTCTGTTGGCCATCTGGATGTCTTCTTGGGAGAAATGTCCGTTCATGACTTCTGCCTATTTTTAATTGGATTATTTGGGTTTTGGGGTATTGAGTTGTATCATCCAGTTTGAGTTTATTTTCATGTATGGTGAAAGAAAGTGGTTCAGTTTCATTCTTTTGCATGTGGCTGTCCACTTTTCCCAATACCATTTCTTTAAGAGACTTTTCCCCATTGCATCTTCTTTCCTCCTTTGTTAAAGATGAATTGATCATATAGTGGTGGGTTTATTTCTGGGTTTTCTGTTCTATTCTATTGATCTATGTGTCTATTTTTATGCCAGTATCATACTGTTTTAATTACTACGGCTTTGTAATATAACTTGAAATCTGGAATTGTGATACCTCCAGTTTTGTTTTTATTTTTCAAGATTTCTTTGGCTATTTGAGGTCCTTTGTGGTTCCATACAAATTTTAGGATTGTTTGCTCTAGTTCCATGAAAAATGTTGTTGGTATTTTGATAGGGATTGCACTGAATGTGTAGATTGCTTTGGGTAGTATACACATTTTAACAGTATTTGTTCTTCCAACCCAAGAACTTGGAATGTCTTTCCATTTCTATGCATTGACTTCAGTTTCTTTCATCAGTGTTTTATAGTTTTCAGAGTACAGGTCTTTAACCTCTTTGGTTAAGTTTATTCCTAAATATTTTATTGTTTTTGGTGCAATTGTAAGTGGAATTTTTTTTAAAGATTTTGTTTATTTGACAGAGAGAGACACAGCAAGAGAGGGAACACAAGCAGGGTGAGTGGGAGAGGGAGAAGCAGGCTTCCCGCTGAGCAGGGAGCCAACGCAGGGCTCAATCCCAGGACCCCTGGGATCATGACCTGAGCCAAAGGCAGACAGTTAATGACCGAGCCACTCAGGCACCCTGGGATTTTTTTTTTAATTTAACTTTCTGCTGCTTCCTTAATAGTGTAGAGGAACACAACAGTTTTCTATACATTGATTTTCGTATCCTGCAATCTTACAGAACTCACTTCTCACTTCTAGAATTTTTTGGTGGAGTCTTTAGGGTTTAATGTATATATTATCATGTCATCTGTAAATAGTGAGGAATTTACTTCTTCCTTGCCAATTTGGATACCACTTATTTCTTTATGTTGTCTACTTGCTATGGGTAGTACTTCTAGCACTATATTGAGTATAGGTGGTGAGAGGGGCATCTGGGTAGCACAGTTGGTTAAGCTTCTGCCTACAGCTCAGGTCATGATATCTGGGTCCTGGGATTGAGCCCCACTTCAGGCTCCCTGCTCAGCCTCTCCCTCTGCCCCTGCTCATATTTGCGCTCTCTCTCTCTCTCCCTCAAATAAATAAAGTCTTTTTTAAAAATAAAAAATAAATAAAAGTGGTGAGAGTAGACATCTTTGTCTTGTTCCTGACCTTAGGGGAAAAGTTATCAGTTTTTCATCATCAAGTATAATTTGGCTGTGGGTTTTTCATATAAGGCCTTTATTGTGTTGAGGTATGTTCCCTCTAGACTTACTTTGCCGAGGGTTTTTATTATGAATGGATGTTGTACTTCAGCAAATGCTTTTTCTGTATGTATTAAAATGATCATACAGTTTTTATTCTTTCTCTTATTGATGTAACATATTACATTGATTTGCAAATCTTGAAACACCCTTGCATCCTGGAAATAAATTCAACTTGATCATGGTGTATGATTTTTTTAATGTAATTTTGGATTCAGTTTGCTAATATTTTGTTGAGGATTTTTGCATCTATATTCATGAGAGATATTGGCCTCTAGTTCTCATTTTTAGTGGTGTCTTTGTCTGGTTTAGTATCAGGCCAATCCTGGACTCCTAGAATGAATTTGGGTTATCCTTCTTTTCCATTTTTTGGACTGCTTTGAGAAGAATAGGCATTAACTCTTCTTTAAACATTTGGTAGAATTCACCAGTGAAGCCATCTGGTCCTGGACATTTGTTTTGGGGGAGTTTTATGATTAATGATTTAATTTCATTGCTGGTAGTCTGTTAAAATTTTCTATTTCTTCTTTAGTTTTGGTAGGTTATATGTTTCTAGGCATTTATCCATTTCCTTTAAGTTGTCCAGTTTGTTAGAATATAAGATTTCATAATACTCTGTTACAATTGTTGTGTTTCTGTGGTTTTGTTGTTATTTCTTCTCTTTCATTAGTAATTTTATTTATTTGGGTTGTCTCTCTCCCTCTCTCTCTTTTAATGAGTCTTGCTGAGGTTTATCAAATTTTTTGATATTTCCAAAGAACCAACTCCTGGTTTCATTGATCTGTTCTGTGTTTTTAAGTTTCTGTATCATTTATTTCTATACCATTTTTTTATTTCTATATCATTAATCTATATTATTTCTATTCCTTTTGCTGGGTTTGGGTTTTGTTCTTTTTCTAGAGGTTAGGTTATTTGACATTTTTCTTGCTTCTTAAGGTAGTTCTATATTATTCTAAACTTTCCTCTTAGAACCACTTTTGTTACATCCCAAAGATTTTGGACTATTGTTTTAATTTTATTTTGTTTTCATGTAATTTTTTATTTCTTCATTGACCCACTCATATTTTTTTTAATAGGATGCTATTTAACCTCCATGTATTCATGCTTTTGCCAGATTTTTCTTTGGTTGATTTCTAGTTTGTGTTGTGGTCAGAAGAGATGCATAGTATGATTTTGATATTTTTGAATTTGTTGAGACTTGTTTTGTGGTCTAATATGTGATATATTCTGGAGAATGTTCTGTGTGCACTTGAAAGAATGTGTATTCTGCTTTTTTAGGATGGAATGTTCTGAATATATCTGTTAAGTACATCTGGTCCTGTGTGTCATTCAAAGCTACTGTTTCCTTGTTGTTTTGTTTGGATAATCTTTCCATCAATGTAAGTGGGGACTTAAAGTCCTCTACTATTATTGTATAACCATTGATTATCTCTTTTATGCTTGCTATTAACTCTTTTATGAATTAGGGTGCTCTCATGTTGAGTGCATAAATATTTACAATTGTTACAGCCTCTAGTGGGATTGTCCTCTTTATTTTTTTTAAAGGTTTTATTTATTTATGAGAGAGTGCACAGAGAGAGCATGAGCGGGGGGGGGGGGGCAGACTGTGGGCCGGGGCCAGAAGGAGAGGGAGAAGTGGGCTCCCTGCTGAGCAGGAAGCCTAAAGTGGTGCTCAGTCCCAGGACCCCAGGATCATGACCTGAGCCAAAGGCAGACACTTAACTAACTGAGCCACCCAGTCACCCCTGGATTGTCCTCTTTATTATTATATCATGTCCTTCTTTGTCTCTTGTTACAGTCTTTGTTTGAAAGTCTATTTTCTCCAAAATAAGTACTGCTACTCCAGCTGTCTTTTGGCATTCATTTACATGATAAATGTTTCTCATCCCCTCACTTTCAATCTGTAGGTATCTTTATGTCTGAAATGAGTCTCTTATAGGCAACATGCAAATCTTGTTTTATCCACTGTGTCATTCTATGTCTATTGACTGGAGCGTTTAGTCTATTTACATTCAAAGTAATTGTTGATAGTTATGTATTTATTGCCATTTTACTACTTGTTTTGTGATTGTTTCTATAGATACTCTCTGAAATTTCTCTTGTTCTCTTTCCTGGTTTGTTGGCTTTCTTTAGTGATATGCTTGGATTCCTCTCTCTTTACTCTTCGCATAATCAATTAGTGGTTTTTTATTTGTGGTTACCATTAGGTTTACATATAACATCTGCACATAGCAGTCTATATTAAGTTGATGGTTACTTAAGTTTAAATCCATTCTTTACTCTTCTCCCCTCCACGTTTTGGGTATAAAGTGTCATATTTACATCCTTTTATTTTATGAATTCCTTGACTGATTTTTATAGAGATAATTATTTTTACTACTTTTTTGTTTTCTTTGAGAGAAAGCACACACACAAGCTGGGGGGTGGGTAGGAAGGAGTGTGTGGAGGGGGAGAGAGAGAATCTTAATCAGGCTCCTTGCCCAGTGCGGAGCCTGATGCAGGGCTCTATCTCATGACCCTGAGATCATGATCTGAGCTGAAATCAAGAGTCGAACACAACTGACTGAACCATCCAGGCACCCCTAGTTTTTTTTATTTCTCATACTCTCACTTATGGTCTCCCTTTCCACTCAAAGAGTCCTCTTTAATATTTCTTGTAGGACTGGATTAGTATTCATGAATTCCTTTAATTTTTGCTTGTCTGAAAAACTCTTTATCTCTCTTTCTCTTTTGAATGATAGTCTTGTTAGATAAAGTATTCTTGGCTACAGATTTATCCCTTTCAGCACTTTGAATATATCATACTATTACTTTCTGGCCTGCAAAGTTCCTGCTGAAAAATCCACTGATAGCTTATGGGGTTTCCCTTGTATGTAACTGTCCTCTTTTCTCTTGCTACTTTTAAAAGTTTTTTAAGACTATTATTTGTCAGAGAGAGAGAGAGCATGTGCACAAGCAGAGGGGAGCGGCAGGCAGAGGGAGTGGCAAGCAGAGGGAGAGGGACAATCAGACTCCTTGCTGAGCAGGGAACCCAATGTGGGACTCGGTCCCAGGACCCTGGGATTTTGACCGGAGCTGAAGGCAGACTCTTAACTGACTGAGGCTTTAACTGTGGAGTTTGTTCTGCCAGTCTTTGGGTTGTTTTCTGGGTTATTTATGCTGATATGAATGTTATCTAGTTGTATCTATGGGTACGGGCAAACTTCGAATCCTCCAACTCTGCCATCTTCCCAGCTGAACTTATTTTTTCATATATTCTTTTCTTATGAACTTTGAAGTTAATATATTTAGTGTTAAAAATAAATTCCAATTATTTTTGCTTTCTGTTAATTTTAGAAGTTAATTGAGTGATAACTGGCATCTTTATTACAGATTTTCTAATTAAGCTCAGAGAATGTTCTATTTTAAGTTCCTTAGAAGCCACTTATTTTTTAATTTATTTTTCCATATTTCCTGTTAATATTTTTTTTCTAAATATTCTTATTTTCTAATTTCCTGTTTGTATAAAAGAAGATTCTTGATAATATATATTAATTTTGCACCCACCACTTTACTATATAACTTAGTGTTTGCACTACTCTGTGGGGTTTAGCTAGTACTATTTCATCAACAAATAATGGTAATTTTACCTTCTCCTTTACAATTTTTTAACTCATTTATTTTTTCTTTCTCATTTCACTATTTACAGGTACCATTCAAAATGACTATTGAGCTAATGTGTCATAGTAACTTTGTTAGGTTGTTGTGCAATTTTTTTTTGTGTGTGTGTGTGAAAGAGGAATATTTTTAAATGTTTTGAAGTATTGATGATCAGAATGAATGAAAACGTAACTCTGAGAGGAATACTTTGTGAGAAGTTTCCGAAGTGGAGAAGAGGACTAATGTGGGTCCTGAGTATTCCAAGAAATGGTTTGTTGACCTCATTTTGCTGTGCAAGTAACCAAGGTAGAAGTAGCATTTGCCTTCTGGTGTGACACTTGTTTGAACTAACATAGTTTGGTTTGTTCTCTTTCTCCTAACTGATTTCTGATGCTGATTGGGGGTCTTAAGCTACTCTGGTTGTCGCCTCCACTATTCGGTCTTTAGTACTAAGAGCTAAGTGTGGTCATCTCACATGTGCTACTGGTTACATTTAGAATCTACTTTCCACTTGGTTCCACTGGTCACTCAGGTTAATCCTGGAATGATAGCTCTCTCCACTCTTAATCCCAGTACTAGGGCTTGGCTTTCCTGAGGGGACTGAGCCCAGTCCAATATCTTGTGACCTGCTTCTCCAAGAGTAAAACTTTGAATTTACCATGTAATTCACGAGTTCCCAACCTTGACAACATGTAATGATTATGTAGGGAGCTATAAAAAACTTATGCATGTCTGTTTCAACCCAACCTGTCTGGGTTTCAATTCTAGACAGCTGATTTCATTGGTCTAAGGTTGGACTTCACAACTGTGCAGTCAGTTTGAAAACCACTCATCTTACCTGGCTCTAAAATACCTTCTGCCCCTCTTCTCTATCTTTTTGGCTGATATTCTGTCACTATATGGACACCTGTGGGTAACTACGGCCTAGAGTAGTCTGGGTTTATCAATTTCCTTTGGCCATGCTTTTTTGTATTGTCCTCTGGTAGATACTCTATTGTCACCATGGTTCATCTATCAGCCTATTCAAATCTGGTAAACTGTTCCCTCTCTTTACTTACCTGGGCTAAAAGGACCATGCATAATTCATATTTCAGTCACTCATATGGGTAGTTAGTGGCAAAGCCAAGGCCTAAAACCAGGTGTACTGACTTCTAGACATCTGTTCTTTGCATTATGCCTGAATTCCTTTAACTTGGTTCATTATTTACTTTGCCATGTTCTAGATTCTATCTTTCCCCCCTCATTTGGGCCTAGTACACTCAATAAATATAAATTGGTGATTATTTTTTTTTATTTTTTACACATTTTCTCCCTTTGTACACATATCTCATTTTAGACAATGCTGAAAAGAATATGATTCATTATTCCACATAGTAACTAACAGCTGGAGTCAATTAAAGTGAGTCTAACTCATATACCACATGGTACAGAAGCTGGATGAAGTTTTTATTGAAGCTAAACATTGGTAATGTAATATATAATGTATACAGACTCTTTATCATGTTTCATTCCACATGTCCTTGAACTTAGGTGCTGTAAGAAGGGCATGATCAGATGATGAGAAATTATGACCTCTTCATTTTTTTTCAAATAATTGTTTCTTCTATCAACATCCCTACAACTATGCCTTAAAACAAATTAGAAATACAAATTATTTTCCACACTCTAAGACTAATAGGATCTTGAAATAGAAAAATGTGACCTAAGGCATATATTAACTGATGTTTCTTATAAGGAAGTGACTATATTTATATATATAAATGTGTATATATATATATGTATATATACACACACATATGTACACATATGTATATACATACACACATATATGTTTATACATATATATATTTCTCTTTAAGGAACAAGCGAGAGGCCTCTTTGCTTTTTAAATTGTCATTGATAACCAGGATTTTCTATTTTAAAATTAATCTACTAGAAAGAAAAGTTAATCCAAATATGGGGCTAAAAAAAGATTTCTAAAGATCATATTTTTATAAATTAAGTTATCATATCAAACTTGAACATCACATCATATAGTTTAATACTTTGATCACTTAAATCTTAAAGAGATATATATTTGGCTTAAAACAAATAATAGCAAATATTACATTGTTCAATGTTATATTGTCAAATATAGTTGGACCAAAATGAAAAAATCATAGAATATCAAAGTATTTCTTTTAACTGTAGGAAACAACACTCAAATGGCATTGTATGTGAATCTCAGAGACATTCATAGACTTTAAAGCTGAAAACAGAGCCTTAGATCACATTCTTCATGTATCAGATTGTATTCAGGACTAAACTCTCATTCTTATTCACTGATTAAATCAGGGCAATTGTCTAAATAGTGGAGAGAAAAAGTTTACCTACCACATATAATTGAGAAATGAGATAGAGATCTGTGGGAAAGGATGAGTCTAAAATAAAACTTTTTTTCTCAACAGAAATGTTGTAGGGGTAGATTAGTCTTATTTTATGATTTATTTTTATAAGTGAAACTCATTTTTTCTCTCATGTATTCCAGTAACGTGTGATAGAATACGTTAATGTCTTTCATATCTAAATCTAGTTAGCATCTTCACACTACAGTCACACTACTTATTTACACACACTTTAGGATGTATCCTACATGCAAACGCATAGTTGCAACTTAGTTCAGAGATCCTTGGCTGTCACCAACGTGAAGATCAGGAAATTTCTGAATGTGCCGCAAAATGTGGTTGAGATTGTGAAATTGGCATGCCACTGAGATTTGCAGTGGAATGGGGCAAAGGAACCCTGTAACTGAGACTATAGGATGATCCAAGGTGTATTGGGAGATGGCAGAGTTCAGAGCATCACATACATGCAACAAAAACTAAGGTGGGACCTAAACTGACAAGAGGAGAACCACCAAGCTCCACTTCCAAAAAAAAAAAGAAAAGGGGGGGCTACTGTACATTTCCTATGAAAGTAGAGACATAAATAATTATCCCATCTGGGAACATAAATCACTGCAATGGAAAGACATCTATTTTTTTTTTTTTTTTTTTTTTTTTTTTTTTTTAAGATTTTATTTATTTATTTGAGACAGAGAGAATGAGAGACAGAGAGCATGAGAGGGAGGAGGGTCAGAGGGAGAAGCAGACCCCCCGCCGAGCAGGGAGCCCGATGCGGGACTCGATCCTGGGACTCCAGGATCATGACCTGAGCCGAAGGCAGTCGCTTAACCGACTGAGCCACCCAGGCGCCCTGGAAAGACATCTATTAGGTAAAAATAATCTTCTGTAACCCCAGAGTTATTAAAATTTTTAAACACTCTATTTTCATAATCATGTATCTTCCCTCCCTGATAAATCCTGAGGTTCTTCAAGAAAAGAACCAGTTATCCTTTTAATTCTACTGCAACATCAAAGGTTAAAATTCCTAAAAAAGAAACTGAAGGCAGTGGCCAATATTGGAGATCAGACATGGAAGCTTATCATGGACAGACATCAGCATTTGGAGCTGACATTGCACTCCTAGGTATCTCCAGTTTCAACTCATTCCTTCTATCAACAAAAGAAGCAAGGAAAGGGAGGAGTTCCAAGGGCCCATGCTTAAAAATCCTAAGTAGCTGAGTTACCTTGAATGGCCAGATAATTATCTCTCCTACCAAACAGAAATTGGGATTCATGAACTAAAAATAAATTTCAATTAGGAACCAATATAGACACTATGAATGGACACTGTAATTGTGTTCATTTTGTAACTGCAACCATTATAATTCTGAGTGCAATGCCCTACTGTCTTCTCACTTTCAAGAGTGCTCTTTATAAGTCTGGAAAGTACTTTAGCCAATATTTATAACAGCTAACAGGTCTAGGTACTATTGTAAGCACTTTAAGGTTTAAACAAGTGTAAAAGATAAAAGCTATTATTTTCATTTTATAGTTGAAATAACTGCAGTATAAGTTAAATGAATTGCCCGAATCACATGGTTGGTAAATTGCATTGCCTGACTCTAGAACTCAGGCGCTTAAATAACTAGATCTGGCACTATTCATGGCAGTCATTTTCTCACCGTTTTTTGAATGACTTAAAAAAAAGTCTTTGGAAGGTTTAATATCTTCTCCTTTATGGTCCTGGAGTTTAATGAAAATATGTCTAAGTGTGAGATTTTTCAAATTTAAAGTGACAGGCATTTGGTGAACTTGTTCATTCTAAGTGTCTCTTAAGTCAAATCTATTTTCTCCTTTGTCTTTTTTCTTTATTTTGTGGGACTTTCCAAATACTGGAATGATAGGGGCTCAACTCTGGGGTACAAATGTCCACAGTAAAAGGCTTGGTTTTCCCATTGTTTGCAAAAAAAAATGGGTGTTAGAGTATAGGCAAAATAAGATAGACTTGATTTTCCTAAGGTAAGTAGCAAATCCAAAAAACCTAGTGACTTCACCAACAGTAAAGATTGCTGTTAGCCTGTGATTGATGGAAAGAGGGTTCTCGAAGGGTAACAAATGATCCTTCCTTAAAAATGTCACATAGTTATCTGATAATTCAGAGGTCATAACTATGTTCCTGTACAACCATCAGTGAATTTTCTTAGGAATAAATATGGATTGATTGTGATTCTGTTCAGGATTAGGGAAAAACAAATGTGTGTCTAATGACAGTTACTCCATAACCTAAACTTCAACTGAATTTTAGCCCTATTTTCCATTTCTACACTTCATACCTCCTGTATCTGAGATGAGAGAGCTTCTTAGAAATTCTTTGGAAAAATTTGCTCCTACCATCTCTATGGAATATTGTAGGTTGGACCTTCTCTACTATCTTCAACAGAAATGTTAATTTTTCTCATTGACCACTGATGCTCACTTCCCACGCCTGTTCTTGATGTTCTACTTTAATTCTTCTTTGTAATTCATTCCATTCATTCCAGTGGCATCTCACAAAATGGGGGCCAACTATGTTTATTATATGACACCTATAATCTTAAGATAGAGGACTTATTTTTTAAGTCGATTATATTCTTACTTTGAGATACACCTAAATATATGAGGAAAAACACTTCAAATGCTTAGTGATCACCCTTTTTTCACAAATCAGAAGTATATTACAGGTCTGTTCTTACTAGATTATAAAACAAATACGGTATATCAAATGTTAAGTTTTGATGTTACAGTGGGATTATAGAGATAACTTATCTTTGTCTTAAGCACAGGATTTATCAGGGAGGGAATATAAATGAATATACAATGTTAATTATTTAAAAAAATTAAACACATAGAAGGAATAATTTGAAATGAACATCCTTGCTCTTCTCTACCCTCCTCTTGTTTTACTTTCCTTTCCATGTTCTAATTTTCTTACTCTGCTGTAAGCCCATCTGTACTTATGTGTAGGACACATTCAATTCCTGCACTAGATTTTGAGAAGATTCTTACTCAATATGTAGGATTTATTTCAAACATGATCTAAAGTCTCAGACATAATTTTATTTTAGAACTTACCTAAGAAGCAGGCAATTATTTGGGCACACTCCTGCAAATTAACATCTTTCTTAAAAACATTTGCTATATCCCTTAAAAATCTATATTTATAAGAAATGTAAATAAATTGGCATAAAAGAGAGTCTAAGGGTTAAAAGATTCATTAGGCCAAATAATTCTTTTTTCCTGGCCTACCACATCTAAACCTGTGACTTCAAATATTTATATATTGAGTCCAAAATCTATATAATTCCCTCTGAATTTTCCTGCTGAGATAGACACTTCTATCCTACAGCTAGTCTGTACCTGTGTCCCATACACACATAAAACTCAGCCTTGCCAAATGAACTCATTGTTACTCTTCTCAATCCAGTCTCTGCCCTGGCTCCCCTTATTTATAAGTGAATGGTTCCATCACATATCTGAGATCATGGTTAACTTTTGGTTTGGTTTGATTCAGTTAAGGTTCTTTGGTTCCAACAAACAGAAAGGCTGACTAAAATAAGAAGAATTCATTATCCTATTTACTTGGTTATTGTTTTAATTGCCTCTTATTCACTCTACTGGTAAGTGAGAGTGTTTAACACAGAACATCCAACAATAGACAAATGAAATCGACAGCGGTTTATCAGTCATATATACCAACAGCCTGGGATAGGAGGACCCCTTACACAGTAAGAGCCCACATGAGGGTTACTCTTGAGAACAGAGTGAACAACCCAGCATGTTGGGAGGTTTTGGAGTATCAAGACCATGAAATGCCCTGTGGTTCCCGTGGGAGAATATGATTAGCTTGCTTGAATAATTCCATGTGCTAGTAGGGAATTGTTACTAGTTACTTAGGAATAAGCAGGAGCTTTGCCTGGTATGTTTGATAAATAGAGATCTTATCCACAGGAGCACAGTGGGGAGGGAAGCTTGCATTAGACCACCCCAAATTCAAACATCAAGGTGGCACTTACTATTTGGATTTAATTTTAGTTAGGCCTTACACTACACTTACTATGAGTTTTTTCTAAAAGGTAGATACCTGAGGTGATGGATGTGTTAATTAACTCCATGGGGGAAATCCTTTCACATTATGTATCAAATCATCATGTTGTATACTTTGAATATTTTTAAATTTAGTCAACTGTGCCACACACACACACACACACACACACACACACACACACACAAAACCTGAACAAGAAAAAAACAGTTTTCTAGGGGAAATTTTCTGTGGACCTTCCTAAGGGATAAGAACATTTATAGGCTTTAGCCAAAATCTTAGAGCTCCATTCACATTAGTGTTCCCCAAATTTTGATGTTACCAATCTTCTAATATCACCCTGTCAAAGGCCCTGACCATTAGGGTAAATTATTAGCTATTATCCTAGTGTAGATACTAATCTGAAGCCATGACTTTCCAGATAAAGTGGAAATGAAGGCATAGTGTTGCTCTATATACAAAGAGTATTTCTTTATTCATTTTATTTCATAACTAATCTTGAATGGGACTTAATACTATAGATGTCTTCAGTAAGCTGGTCTCATGAATTTCACAGAACTGGGTACAGTGATTTTTATTCAGTCTCTTTAAAATGGTCATAGGATCAATCCTTGAAGGCCTAGTTAAGTGGAGGGTGGTGTGAGTAGGAACACTGTGAACCTGAGAACTTTGTTCATGCAACTTATTTGTGCCTTCAGAGTGTTCACTGGTCTAGTCCAACATACCACATCCCTTAAGGATGGGATGTCACAAGGCATGCCTGACCCCCCCCCAGTGGTTGAAACAGATGGATAATTTGGGACACATGATCAATTCATGTCCCATAAACACACATTTGGTCTGTGAGATGACATTTCATTTCCTCCAAAGACTTTTTTTCTCCCCAAATCTTTTGTTTGCTTCTTAGTTTGTCCCTCCAATAAGAGAATTTGCTTTCTGAAAGGTAAATGCCCTTACTTAAGCAATCTACTGGGTCAACTCTCAGTGTCTACTAAGAATCTAAATTTGATGCAGGCATTTTGAGCTCCAGTGGATCTTCAGGTTTCTAAGACTGAATAGCAGGGGTACTTGAACTGCTTGTAACCTAAAATATATGGAACTTTCTTTTGCTCAAGACATCAAAGTGGCAGTTTTTCAGGCTTCTCCACGAATATTTTAGAATAGCATATCCAAAACTTTAGCTCCCAGTAGACAAAGAGGTTATTCAAGCATGCTGTGTTTTTATTTTGGGGTAGTATTTTTTTTTTTTTTTTATGTTGGAAGTTCTGACCTATATCAGAAGTAAATACCAACGGGATCTTTCTAAAGTAAAAGTCCTGTGCATTTTTGTGAAGCATTTCGCCACTGTTGTCATGCTGATTTACACGGCGCTTACATCTGTCTGTACTTCAGATGCAGAGTAGGTCATGACAGGAATTGGATTAGGAGAAGAGGGTATACTTTGCTAACTATTTTTCAAGCACTCAGCAGAGTTTGTATATAGAGTATGTACACGTTAAAAGCTTGTTGATTGGATATATGAACAAGAAGAAGGCAATGGGAATAAAAATATAGTAGGAGCAATTTAAGTATAAGCTTTGGAAACACACATGGCTCAGTTCTATTAAACTTGAACACATGCTTTCTTCTAGCTATATTAAAACAAGCTATCACCTTATTTGCTGACCTGTCCCATTACCCTACCATTGTTAAGAGTAGTGGAATGGCTTAATAAAATGCTCTACACATCCACGATTTGGGATTTAAAGAGTTCCTATCTTATGATTCTTGTCAAACTGATTTTCACTTAAAATGATGTTACCTAACTTATGCTATTAATACCTATTTTATCTAGGGAAATTCATGGTCGTAGATCATACATATAAGCTCATGTCTCAGTTTTGAACACCACATCTTAACCACAATATAAGAGAAATTTGAGAATTATTTTCCCATTTAGTTACCACTAAGAATGGAAAGGGATGGACAAGAAGAATCCAAGAGTCAAGTATGTATTTTTGTACATATGTGGGAATTTTTGTTATATTTTATTTTTTAGAGATATTATTTATTTATTTGACAGAGAGAGAGGGAACACAAGCAGGGAGAGCGGGAGAGGGAGAAACAGGCTTCCCGCTGAGCAGGGAGCCCGATGTGGGGCCCGATCCCAGGACTCTGGGATCATGACCTGAGCCGAAGGCAGCCGCTTAAGGACTGAGCTACCCAGGCGCCTCCCCGTGTGGGACTTTTTAAAGAAATCAGTCAGTAAGCAAATTCATGGCAGGGGTAATGCCACAAAATGGAAGCAGTCAACCACAATGTGCCCCTGGAATGCACTTCTGGGTGCATTTGGACTACTTGTTCTTGAATTAGAGCCATTTAGATAAATTAATGTAACTGATATTTAGAAAAATATTATTTCATAAAACATGTATTTTACTATTACATGTACATATTGAATACTTTAATATAACAAAGATCTCAAAATTCGTCCATATGGAATAGTATTGGGCAGTTACATGAAATGAAGATGTATATTGTTTGATAGTGAAGACAAAGACAACCTTTGGAGAAGTCCACAGTTAATTCTCCTCATTCAACTTGTATGTTCTTTCTATTTTCCACCATAAAATATGACCTAATTAAATTTCAGGATCTTGATAATGACTGACACTGTAGTACTTACTATATACCAAGTTTTATTTAACTTTCTTACATTTATTAATCAATTTATTCACAGCCATAATGTCAGTACTATTATTATGTTAGTACTATTATTCTTTTCATTTTATGGAGGCCTAGAAAGGTCAAGTAGGTTGCCCGGGATCACAATACGAATAACCGGAATAG
The DNA here is from genome assembly GCF_029215605.1 of Mirounga angustirostris. Classification (NCBI taxonomy): domain Eukaryota; kingdom Metazoa; phylum Chordata; class Mammalia; order Carnivora; family Phocidae; genus Mirounga; species Mirounga angustirostris. The sequence goes on along the minus strand of NW_026991720.1, from coordinate 80,534,429 downwards.
TTCGGGGAGAGATGTTGGTCACACTAAGAAGGGTGGTGATGAAATAGAGAAAAGGAAACAGCCAGTATAACTGAGAAGAAAAGTGCTAGGTGTTACTCAAAGTAAGATATTGGTAAGAGGAAAGGGCATGGATTATAATAATCCTAGGTTTTGGCTTGAGAACTCTGTACATGATACTTCCATTTATTAAATTGAAAGGGGGGATGGAATAGTTCTAATGGAAGGGGGAATGAATCTGGAGCTCTTCAACAGCAGACATTGAAGACAAATCTCATCAACTCTCTGAACCCATTTCTATTTCTTGTAGCCAATCAGGAATTACTCTGTTTCAAAAGCAGAATGAAGTTCTCACTTACTTTGTGTATTTTCCTTCCAGGCTATTCCTAAATATGCATTATAAAAATTTATGAGTGTATCTTTCTTGTATATAAAAATAATTTATTTAAAAGTCTTCACTAGTACTTTGGCCTTCTTATTTTTAATTAAATAAAATATGGAAGGGCGCCTGGGTGGCTCAGTTGGTTAAGCGACTGCCTTCGGCTCAGGTCATGATCCTGGAGTCCCGGGATCGAGTTCCGCATCGGGCTCCCTGCTCAGCAGGGAGTCTGCTTCGCCCTCTGACCCTCCCCCCTCTCATGTGCTCTCTCTCATTCTCTCTCTCTCAAATAAATAAATAAAATTTAAAAAAAAAATAAATAAAATAAAATATGGAATATTACTGAGCTCACCCTAAGTAACTCACAAATAACCACTAAATTTCTTCCTGTGCTTTCCTTAGCAGTGTCTAAACCTTTGTTACTATTCTCATAGGACATTAGTTTCTTGTTATTTTATCTCTTAGGCACAGAGAGTTGATTATGTATAATATTAGTAGCTCAGGTCTGTCAAAATTGCCGCAAAGTGGGAGAGTTACAATGACCAACATCTATTGTCTCCAAGTTGTCGAAATCAGAAGTCTGAAATCAGTGCCAGAGGGAACACTTTACAAAGGCTCTAGGGGAGAATCCTTCCTTGCCTCCTCCAGCTGCTGGTGGCTCCAAGCATTCCTTGGCTTGCGGCGGACTTATTTCTTCTCTGTCTTTACATGACCTTCTCCCCTGTGTCTGTCCGTTCCCACCAGCAGTGCATCCGTTCTCTGTTCTCCACATTCTTGCCAACACTTGTGATTTCCTGTCTTTTTGATACCAGTCATTCTGACAGGTGCGAGGTGATACCTCACTGAGGTTTTAATTTGTATTCCCCTAATTAGTGATGTTGAACACCTTTTCATGTCTGTTATCCATCTGTACATTTTCTCTGGAAAAAGATGTACTCAGGTTCTCTGCCCATTTTTAATTGGATTTTTTAATGTTAATCTGTACAAATTCTTCATATATTTTAGATATTAACCCTTCATTGGATGTCATTTACAAATATCTTCTCCCATCCACTAGGTTGCCCTTTTGTTTTATTGATAGTTTCCTTTGCTGTGCAAAAGGTTTTTATTTTGGTGTAGTCCCAATGGTTTCTTTTTGCTTTTGTATCCCTTGCCTAAGGAGACATATTCATAAATATGTTGCTGAGGCTGATGTCCAAGAGACATATGGACTATGTTTTCTTTCAGGAGTTTTATGGTTTCAGGTCTCACATTTAGGTTTTTAATCCATTTTGATTTTATTGTCATGTAAGAAAGTAGTACAGTTTCATTCTTTCACATATAGCTGTCCAGTTTTCCCAGCACCATTAATTGAAAAGACTATGGTTTTCCTATTGCATGTTCTTGCCTCCTTGGTCATAGATTAGCTGACCACATAAGCATGAGTTTGTTTCTGGGCTCTGTCCTGTTCCACGTATCTTTTTTTAAAACCAGTACCATTCTGTTTTGATTAACTTTGTAGAATATCTTGAAATATGGGATTATGATACCTCCAAATTTGTTCTTCTTTTTTAAGATTGCTTTGGTTATTTGAAGTTTTTGTGGTTCCATACAAATTTTAGAATGATTTGTTACAGTTCTTCAAAAAATGCTATTGTTACTGTGAGAGGGATCACACTGAATCTGTAAATTGCTTCAGGTAGTATGGACATTTTAATGATACCAATTCTTCCAATCCATGAGCATGGTATATCTTTCCATTTGTTTGTGTCATCTTCAATTTCTTTTATCAGTGTCTTGTAGTTTGGAATAAGGTCTTTGACCTACTTGGTTAAATTTATTTCTAGGTATTTTATTCTTTTTGGTGCAATTAGAAATGGATCTGTTTTCTTAATTTCTCTTCTACTTTGTTCTCTTCTATTTATTAGTGTATAGAAACAGATTTCTGTATATCAGTTTTTTATCCTGAAACTTTACTGAATTCATTTATTACTTCTAATAACATTTGGTAGAATTGTTAGGGTTGCTATACATAATACCATGCCATCTGCAAATAATGACAGTTTTATTTCTTTCTTACCAATTTGGATGCCTTTTATTTCCTGTCTGATTGCTGTGGCTAGGACTTCCAATACTATGTTGAATAAAAGTGTTGAGAGTGGTCATTCTTGTCTTATTCCTGACCTTAAGGGAAAAATTGTTTTAGAACCATTGAGTACGTTAGCTGTGGATTTTTGATATATAGTCTTCATTATGTTGAGATATATTCCCTCTAAACCCACTTTGTTGAGAGTTTTTATCATGAATGCATGTTGTATTTTGTAAAATGCTTTTCATGCATGTATTGATGTGATCATACAGTTTTTATCCTTCCTATTTTTTAAGGTGATATATCACATTGATTTGTGACTATTGGAGCATTCTTGTAACCCTAGAATAAGCACAATTTAATCATGGTGAATGATCTTTTTCATACATTGTTGAATTAGGTTTGCTAATATTTTTTTTTTTGAGAATTTTTGCGTCTGTGTTCATCAGAGATACTGTAGGGTTTTTTAAATTTTTTAATTTTGTTGAATTTTTTTTATGTGTCTGGTGTTGGTATCTGGGTATGCTGGCCTCATAGAATGAATTTGGAAAATTTCCTATTTGATTTTTTGGGATAGTTTGAAAAGAATAGGTATTATCTTTTCCTTAAATGTTTAGTAGAATTCACCTATGAAGGCATCTGATCATGCACTTTTGTTGGTTGGGAGTTTTTTAATTCCTGATTTAATTTCATCTGTTCATCTAATTTGTAAACCTTCCTGATTCAGTTCTGGGCAATTGTATGTTTCTAGGAATTTATCCATTTCTTCTAGGTTCTCCCATTTGTTGGCATATAATTTTTCATAATATTCTCTTATAATTTTTGTTTGTTTTTTCTGTGATGTCAGTTATTTTTTCTCCTCCTTTACTTCTGATTTTGTGTCGTCTCTTTTCTTGATGGGGCTAGCTAAAGATTTATCAATTGTGTTTGTTGTTGTTTTTTAAAGAATCAGCTGTTTCATTGGTCTTTTCTTTTATTCTCTTTCATTTTAATTCTCTTATCTTTTTTATTTCCTTTCTTCTACTAATTTTGGGTTTTGTTCTTGTTCCAGCTTCTTTAAGTGTAAAGTTAGGTTTTATGTTTGAGATTTTTCTTGTTTCTTGAGACAGGCCTGTATTGCTTTAAGCTTCCCTCCTAGAACTGCTTTCACTGTGTCCCAAAGATTTTGGACTGTTGTGTTTTTATTTTCAATTGTCTCTGTGTATATTTTGATTTCCTCTTTGATTTGATTGACCCATTTGCAGTTTAATAGCATGTTGTTTACCCCTCATGTGTTTGTGTTCTTTCCAGATTTTTTCTTGTAGTTGATTTCTATTTTCATAGTAGTGAGAAAAGATGCTTGATAAGATTTCAGTCTTCTTAAATTTATTGAGACTTGATTTGTGGCCTAACATGTGATCTATCCTGGAAAATGTTCCATGTGCTAAAAGTTGTTACTATTTAACAAATTCCAATATTCCACCAGTACTACATCATTAATAGTTGTTCCAAATATTGCAAAGGTAATGTTGCTGTAATTTACATTTGTAGATACTGATATGCTGTGATGTTAAGTAAATCGCCTAAGATCACACAAGTAAAAATCAAATTTAAAATTGAAAACAGAGTTTTTAAATTCTAAAGTCTACATTTTGCTTTTTTGTTAGAAACACAACACATTTTTATAGATTGTAACAGAAATATATTCCACATATTATGGCAATATATAGATGGAAATATAATTGTGCTTTAGAACATCATAGAATGCTCCACAGCAGTTTGAACTGGGTGTTGAAGGATAAGTAGCTAATAAGAGAGGTTAGGAGGAGTTGTAGGAATCATGTGTATGGGCACTGAAACATAAATTAACATGTTATATTTGAAGAACTATAGGTTCTTTGGTGAAGCCTAAGGTAAAATTACAATTTTTGGTGTTGGGATGGAAAGGGGAGGAGAATAAAAGATTAGATTTAGGCAGAGGTCAGTTGGTAATTGGTATCATATTATTCTCCTGAGTCATTTATATGTTTATAAGTTATTTATTTATTTTAAAAGATTTTATTTATTTGTTTATTATTTATCAGAGAGAGAGAAAGAGAGAAACATAAGCAGGGGGAGTGGCAGGCAGAGGGAGAAGCAGGCTCCCCGCTGAGCAAGGAGCCTGATGTGGGACTTGATCCCAGATGCTTAACTGACTGAGCCACTTAGGGGTCCCTTATATTTTATTTAATAAACAATGCAGAGCCACTGAATGTTAATAAATGGGAAAGATATCATAAGAGGTAAGTTTAATAAAAATAAAGTAGCATGGGATATTGATTAAAGTGGAAAAAAAAACTCAAAATAGGGAAACCAGTTGGGAGCCATTTAAATTGGGGAAGATTTGATGAAAGTCTGAAGCAAAAAAATGTAGCCCTGGGCATGAGGAATTGTAGGGAAGAAAGAGATATTTAAGAAGTAGGCAGGCTTGTCAGAATTGGATAATTTGACACTGAAGATTCTAGTTTAGGTGACTAAGTTCTCTGACCAGGATTTTAAAAAATGCAGAATCAAAAAGGAGGGGCATATATTGAGAAATAAGTTAATTTCTTGGCATGTATTTAAGACAACTAGGAATGAGTATCCAGTGGCAATTGGAAATTTGGACCACATAGAATAACAAAGACATGTTTTTAATGAAATCAGAATAGTAAAAGTTTGAAAGTGAGATAAGTATAGAACTAAAGATGAAACTCTAGAAATATCAATACTTACGGGACAGGTGAATTGGAAGGTCTTGAGAAAGAATAGAAAGAGGAAGAAAGTGAACAGAAACACAGTGGAGCCCTGGAACCCAAAGAGGTCTTGAGTTTTAAGAAGGTGGAAGATTTCAGAAAGAACACATGGAGATTGGACTATCATCAAAAGCAGTTTTAGAGGAGAGGTGGAGATGAAATTTCAGAAGATTGGAACTGAAATGAAACTCAAACTAAAAATGGTAGTATATCAAGTGATACTTAAGCACAGACCAAATTCAAGAAGATTTACAATAAAAGAAAAACATAGGGGATGCATTTTTCTTGGGAGGAACTTGACTCTGTGCCCATCAATGCAACAGGGTTCCTTCTTGCACAGCCCACACCATTGTTTGAAGTCAGTTTCTCCTAGAACTAATAACGTCACCATCTGTCTCACCATTACATCAATGTCTACAGTGCTCCAGATGTCTAATTTTTTATTCTTTTTAAATTTGAAATACATTTGACATATAACATTGTGTAAATTTAAGGTGTACAGCATGTTAATTTGATACATTTATATATTATAATATGATTGCCATTTTATCAATAATTAGTACCTCTATCACATTACATAATTATCTTTTCAGTGGTTGGAATAAAGTTCTAGTCTTGTAGGAATTTTCATGATTATAATACAATATTGCTTATATTCACTATCTTGTACATTCATCTTCAGAAGTTATTTGCTACTTGTTAAAGGTTTGTACTCTTAAAAAACATCTGTCTTGTCTCCCCACCCCCATCTCCTGTAACCACCATTTTATTTTCTGTTTTTGTAAGTTTGGCATTTTTAGATTCCACATATAAGTGATATTCTTTCTTTTTTTTTTTTTTTTTTTTGACGTGAAGTGAAGTGAAAGTTAAGTGAAGGTGAGAACAGAAAGGAAAGAGAAAGCTCTCTAGAGTGAGAAGGGTCCCGAATGGATTGCCACTGAAGGCTTTTAGTGGCAGTCTTTTATTGAGAACTGACTGGGAAGCTTGTGGCCTTGAGATTCTTGTGCCATCTTGGTTTGAGCAAGGACCATTGATAACACCGTTAATGACTTACTTCTTTGAGGTTTGGTATAAATGATATCCTATAATACTTGTCTTTCTCTGTCTGACTTCTCTCACTTAGCATAATGTACTCAAGGTTTATCCATGTTGTTACAAATGGCAGATGTCCTTTTTTCTCACAGTGGAATACTCTTCCATTGTATATACATCTGACCCTTGAATAATGTGGGCATGGGGGTGCTGAACCCCAAGCAGTTGAAAATCTGTGTATAAATTTTGACTCCCCAGAATAGCCTATTGGTAACCACAAAGCCTAACCAATAACAGTCAACACATATTTTGTATATTATATGTATTACATACTGTATTCCTAGAATAAACTAGAGAAAAAAGTTAAAATAACCATAACGAAGAGAAAAAGATATTTATAGTATGACATTGTATTTATATAAAAAACTGACTTTTAAGTAGACCTGTGCAGTTCCAACCCATGTTATTCAAGGGTCAGCTGTAGTTAACACATCTTTATTCACCCACTGAAGGACACTTAGGTTTTTTCCATATCTTGGATATTATGAATAATGTTGCAGGAAACATGGGGGTGCATATATCTCTAAATATCCTGTCTTTGTTTCCTTCGGGTATATACCCAGAAATGGAATTGATGGATCATATGGGAGATCTATTTTTAATATTTTGAGGAACCTCTGTATTGTTTTCCATAGTGGCTGCACCAATTTACATTCCGCTTAACAGTGCATGAGGGTTCCTTCTTCTCCACATCTTTGCCAACACTTCTCTCCTCCTTCTTGATAATAGCCATTTGAAAAAGTGTGGGTTATCTCATTGTGGTTTTGATGTGCATTTCCTCAGTGATAAGTGATTTGAGCATCTTTTCATGTACCTGCTGGCCATTTGGATGTCGTCTTTGGAAAAGTGTCTATTTAGTTCCTCTGCCCATTTTAAAATCAGATTTTAAAAACTTTATTTATTTATTTATTGCTTCCTTGCTTGCTGTTGAGTTGTATGAGTTCTTTATATATTTTGGATATCAAGCCCCTATCTGATAAAGGATTTACAAAACTTTTCTCCCATTCAGTAGGTTGACTTCATTTTATTGTTTCTTCTGCCATGCAAAAGGTTTTACGTTTGATCTAGTTTCATTTGTTCATTTTTGCTTTTGTTTGTGCTCTTATTGTTATATCTAACAAATCATTGCTGAGACCAATGGTGAGGAGTTTCTTTCCTAAGTTTTCTTCAAAAGGTTTTATGGTACCAGGTGTTATGTTTAAATTTTTAATCGATTTCAAGTTAATTTTTGTGGGTGGTGTAATATAGGTGTCTATTTTTATTATTCTGCACGTATTTGTTCAGTTTTCCCCAAACCATTTTTTGAAGAGACTATCATTTCCACATTGGGTGTTCTTGGCTCCCTTGCTGAATATTAGTTGACTGTACCTGTGTGGGTTTAGTTCTGGGTTCCCTATTTTGTTCTGTTGTCTATGTGTCTATTTTTGTGCCAGTACTCTACTTTTTTTCTTTAGATTTATTTATTTTAAAGTGAGAAAGTATGCGCGCATGAGCAGGGGGAGGGGTGGAGGGACAGGGAGAGAGAATCCTAGACAGACTCCCTGCTGAGCATGGAGCCTGACCTGGAGCTTGATCCCAGGCCCCTGAGATTATGACCTTGGGCTTGATTCCAGACCCCTGAGATCATGACCTGAGCTGAAATGAAGAGTCGACTGCTTAACTGACTGAACTACCCAGGCACCCCTCCATACTGTTTTTTTATTGTAGATTTATAATTGAGTCTGAAATTAGGGAGGGTGATATCTCTAGCCATATTCTTTTGCTCAGGATTGTTTTGGCTATATGGGGTCTTTGGTGGTTTTATACAAAGTTTGCATTGTTTTTCTATTTATGTGAAGAATTCCATTGTTATTTTGATAGGGATTGTGTTGAATCTATAGATGGCTTTGGGTACTGTGGAAATTTTAACAATATTCTTTTAATGCATGGGCACAGTATGTCTTTCCATTTGTTTGTGTCTTCTTTGATTTCTTTCAGCAAAGTCTTGGTTTTTGTTATACAGTTCTGTCACTTCCTTGGTGAAAGTTTTTCCTAGGTATTTTTGATGCTTTTATGAATGGAATAGTTTATTTCATTTTCACTTGTTTCATTTCAGTGTAGAGCCATGCAACCAATTCTGAATGTTAATTTTATATACTATAACTTTACTAAAATCATGGATTAGTTGCAAGAGTTTTTGTGGAGTCTTGGGGATTGTCTATGTACAAAATCATATCATCTGCAAATAGAGGTACTTTTAGCTCTTCCTTTCCAATTTTGATACCTTTTATTTCTTTTTCTTGCATAATTATTCTAGCTAGAATTTCCAGTACTATGGTGATAGTGGGCAGTTTTGTTCCTGATCTTAGAATAAAAGCTTTCAATTTTTCTCCATCCAGTATAATGTTAGCTGTGGATTTGTAATTTATGGCCTTTATAATGTTGACATATATTCTTTCTATACCCAATACATCAAGGTTTTTATCACGGAATATATTGCATTTTGTCAAATGCTTTTTCAGCATCTATTGAGATGAGTATATGAGTTTTATCTTTCATTGTATTAATGTAATGTGTTACTTTTATTGACTTGTGTATGTTGAAGTGTCATTGCATCCCAGGGATAAATCCCACTTGGTCATGTTTATAGTCCCTTTAATGTCTTACATTCAGTTTACCAATACTTATTTTAGGAATTTTTGCACCTATATCAGGGATATTGGTTTGTCTAATTGTTACTGAGATTTGGATGAAGACACTGAGGACAGTTTGGATCTTCCATTTAAAGCCAGTGCAGTTTCCATCAGGCTCTGTTCTCCCCTTTGCCATCACTTCTTAATTACCAAGATCTTTAATTGCAAAGTGTTTTTTTAGAGTCAGTAATATGTTTATTTACATGATTTTTTTTTTTTTTGGATGAATGCCCTCCCTATGCTCTCCTACAGCTTGTGTTGTGTTTGTATTTCTCATCATTGTTATCATCATATCCCTAGTGCCTAGAAGAATAACTAATTTGAAGTTCTGGCAATATTCTTCACAACCTAGGAATCCTCTTGATACCAAGTTTTTCTTGTTTATTTTCTTTCTTTTTTGGTGTTTTCAAGTTTTTTTTTTTAAATTCTAGTTAACATATAGTATAATATTAGTTTCAAGAGAATTTAGTGGTTCATCATTTACATATAACACTCATCACAACACATCACAGCAAGTGCCCTCCTTAATTCCCCATCACCCATTTAGCCCATCCCCCACCCACCTCCTTCCACTCCAGCAACCCTCAGTTGATGCCAAGTTTTTCTAAAGTTGAAATCATCAGCATCAGACTTACTGAGTTTCTCAGATAAGAAATAGAGGCATGAGCAACTATTAGATAGTAACTATTATCATTGTGTTTATATACAAATATTTGTGGAGTCAGTAGTGTAAATTAGACTGATGGGAGAGAAAGAGATGACAAAATATGCCCAAACTGGGAAGCTGGGATGTGGACCCAGGCAGTCTGCTGCCTGGACTCTCTACCATGTATCACATGGCCCCTTGCCTCAGTCAGATTTTTTTGAGATTCTGTGGATTAAGATGGATAGGCAGTCTGAAATCAATCAGAAATACTCCTCATTTAAGTGAGTTTTTCTAAAGGCTTGATTAGCTCTTTATTAAGGAATAGCCATTATTAAATAAAATCTGTACAGAAACTGGATTGTCAAGTAATATAATTTTTTTTCTAACTTGCAATATCCTTTGCCATAAGAATGAGCCTGATCAGCAAAGTTCTCTAATACTATTTATACAAAATCTGTGGTTCAACTGTACAAAACATTTGATATTGTTAATGTGACTTAAAAGGGAATAGAATCTCCTATAGTAGGAATTGTCCTAATCGTGGATCCTGATTATCAATCACAATTGTTGAAAACTTTATTGATATTCTATGTCCAGCTATATAACCTGGATCCAAAGAGAAAAAAATCAAACGTTAAGAAGTACAGTGTTTGGGGCACCTGGGTGTTTTAGTCGATTAAGCGTCTACCTTTCGCTCAGGTCATGATCTCAGGATCCTAGATGGAGCCCCCTTGCCCTACTCGTGTGCATGTGCTCTCTCCCTCTTTCTCAAGTAAGTCAAATCTTTAAAAAAAAAAAACCAGTCCTCACAAATACTGCAGTTGAGCTAAGATCATAGGCGTGTTTCAAAACACATGTTCAAAAAAGGGGGATTACTTAAAATGGAACAAATAACTTGCATCTAAATAGGGTTTCATAAAGTAGAATTCAGAAATTACCTACATCAGAACTGTCACATCTGTAGTCTAACCTGCCCCAGCAGTGTAATTCTGGCTGCACAGTGAAAACACCTGAGATTCTGAATTAGAGTAGGTTCTGGGTATCAATCAGGGTTTAAGCCAAAGCAAAATGGATCAGGAAAACCTCCAATAAGAGTTTTAAATGATTTAGTGTTAAGAATCATTATCCTGGCATATATATTGCTGGGTGGCAGAGACCCTATTTTTTCTTTGTATCATCAGCCCTGTACAGAAGCTCATTTACAATGAATTCAGTCTCACTGCTTTGAGGTTCAGGTTCTCAATTGCTCCTTTGGACTTGTCCTGCCTATCTCATCCCTGCCCCTAGGACCCTCCGATGTTCCCTACCTTGGGGGATTGCACAACTCCCCACAATTAAACTTCGGAACCCTGGGAGTCATTCTAAATTTTGTCCAACAGTGAATCATCAACAGGTGAATCATGAAGTTCTCTCCCTTTTCCCTTCTAAATATTGCTAAAATCGGGCCACTTTTATCCATCAAGCCTGCTGTGCCAATCAACAAATTTCCCATCCTGACAATAGTCTCACCTGGTCTCCTGTCTATAGATGTTCTTCTACCACTAACCCACATTTCATCCGGAGTGGGCTTCCTGAAATGCAGATCTGATCATACTGGTCTCTGCTTAAAAGTTGGCAGCAGCTTCCAAATGCCTAACAGCCTCCAGCTCCCAGCCCGCCGCCACGTGTTCTAGAGAGGACTCCAATCTCTGGCCCTCTGTCTCTGCAGACTCATCACCTACACCGCAAGCCAGCCTGAGCATCAATACTCAGCACCTTCCAGTGCCTTGAATGCACGTCTCAGCGTTCACACACTCCGCTCTCTTTGTCACAGTACTGCGACTGCCTTGCCTCAGCTTGAAATCATGGCAGACTTCTCTGGCCAGCTCCTTCTTGCCAGGTTATCCTACTGTCAGTTCCCATAGTGCTATGTATTTCTTATATCCTAGCTAGCACTTTCCTCATGCTATTGTCAGTGCTCAGTAAATTTTCAGTATTCCCAGCCAGTAGTAGTTCTATAAGGGAAGGGACTATTTTTGTTATTTTAATCTATGTAAGGTTCTATTTCTAACACTTCAGTTGAAAAATGAGTAAAGTTTCAAATGGCAAATCAGGAAGATAATTAGGGTCTTAAAAGCTCCAGCCCAAAATGATGACTATGATGATCAGGAAGATGATTGTGATGACTCGTAATACTAATGGATGGCATTGTTGAGTGCTCACGCCGTGCTGGGCCTTATGCTAAGTCATTTACAGTAATTATGTATCATTTAGTTCTCATGGCGACCCTGTATTTTTTAATGTATTAATAATTACAATTTATAGTCAGATGTTTGAGTCTAGGTTCACACTTTAAAACGTTAGTGACAGAAATACAAAAACTACCTAATCTATCATTTCAATAAACGTGTTGAAGATGTGTTATGTTAAATTTAGCACATTTGACAGTGGTATGTGCTGATTTTTATGGATTTCTTTTCATTATAATAGGAACCTATGGCCTTAACTACTAATTGTGGCAAATTATATTAGTTTCCCAATTATGGCAGTGATAGTAAATTTTCTTCTTAAAAATATTTATTTAAAAAAGGTAGGGTCCGTGGGGCATCTGGGTGACTCAGTCGGGTAAGCATCCGCCTTAGGCTCAGGTCATGATCCCAGGGTCCCGGGATCAAGTCCCACATCGGGCTCCTTGCTCAGTGGGGAGTCTGCTTCTCCATCTCCCTCTGCTCCTCTCCCTGCTCATTCTCTCTCTCTCTCAAATAAATAAAATCTTAAAAAAAATAAAAAAGTAGGGTCCATTAAAAAAACATTAAATAAACAGCATTGTTGATTGTATATCAATTTATAGAAAATGATGTAGGGGCTCTGTGAATAACTCCACTTTAAGATACAAAGCCTTTGAGCATTAAGAAATTGGTGGAGGAGGGTGAGGGGGATGGGGGGATGGGGGATGGGTGACTGGGTGTTGGGCCTTAAGGAGGGCACATGATGTAATGAGCAGTGGGTGTTATATGCAACTGATGAATCACTGATCTCTACCTCTGAAACTAGTAACACACTATGTTAATTAATTGATTATAAACAAAAAAAGAAATGCCCAATACCTTGAATTTATTAGGACCTCATACCAGTAACTAACATTTTCCAGTGGTAGTAGCCCAAAACTAAAGGTCAGAGATAATAAGCCTTTCAGATCTAAAAATCTAAGGCCCCCTTGAGTATTGAGTCCCAGTTGAGTTGACTTTCAGAAGACTGTGGATGTGCAAAGCACTATTTTAATCCGAGGTTTACAACTCTGAGAAGTAATAGGGATAAGAGGCAACAGTGGATGTTTAATTTTTGTTTTAAATGGAGGTGTTCTCAACGTGTTTGCAAGGCAGAAAGAAGTAAGCCTGCAGAAAGGGGAGACTGAATATGCTTGAGGAAGGAGAATTGATGAAGCAAGGTCCCAAGGGAAGAGGTAGAGATGGGTTCAAGATGATTGATAGAGGAAATGAGGGTGTCTGGGGAGTAAGAGGATTGATTGAGGAGATAAATTGGTACAAAATGAAGCCAGATGTTTAAAAAACAAATGTTATCCACCTTACACTTTTATGTAGGCTTTTTCCTGTTAAAATGCCTTGATCAGAAACTGGAGGTCGGCTCTTCCAGTAATCACTATCGTTGGTACTCACATACTGCCTTCCTCCCACGTGTAGCAATTTGTGTTCTCTTACGAGAGTCCCCAGAAAGAAAAGCAGGCCTACATTATACTAGATTCCACACAGTATCAGGCTCATTAATGTATTTATTGGGTGAGCATACGAGGACAGGTTATAAGCTGATATAAATGTAAAAGAAAGCTAACAGTTTTTTTTTTTTCCCCCTTAATTCTTTACACTGGACCTCAATTTTTCAGCTGCTGTTGCTATAAAGTAGCTAGGAGAAATATTTAAAAGTCAGATGTATAAAAGATACACTAACATTTTAAATATTCTAACTTTGTCTCTTTCTAACTATTTTCCCAAGGTTTTAAAGGAATGTGGAAACATTTTTATTTCTGCTGGGAATTTTTTTTTTCTTTTTTTTTCTTTTTTTACCAGAAGCCCAAAGTCTGAATTAATAACTTCCTAAATGCCTTGGTGGCAAAAACCACATGTAAAGGGTGAGAGCTAGAAAAGGAGTTGCAAGCACATTTGTTTGTGAGTTGCGGTTTGTGATCGTAAAAGCACTTTCCTGATCCCAAGTTTTATTTCACTACTTTGAATGGTCTCCAAGGGAAGGACTGAGTAAAATATATTTATGACAATAACTTGTCTCTTTCAACTGGATTTTATGTGATTAAATAATCCAAACTGGTGACTTTAAATGATAAACTTTTATTCTGAATATACTGTTTTTGCACAAGATTTAACACAACATTTTCTGGGATTATAAATATTTTTATAACAGTATTATACAAATTTTTACAAAACTTTATCAGGCTAGTTGATTTCCACAAAAGTGTCAAGAGAACATAATAAAGGGGAGAAAAGATCTTTTGTTCACAAAGCCAATGGGCCTTTTGCATGGATGCACACTGAGCATTTCAATAAAAGTATCCCTCAAAAGCATGATCCAACAATCATACGGCACAACAAAAAAGACAGCTTTGTCAGGTCACACTGTAAACTCAACTGGCATCTATACAAGACAGTATCCCATTAGTCTCAGTGGAATTTCTCTGAGTTAATTACATGAACTAGAAATAAGGTAGAGGAAACTCTTGCTAAGGGTTGTCTGAGTCTTTGAAATTCTGGAATTTATTCAACACTTGATACGTCTTATATTGATTTGCTCTTTACAGAAATATACATGGAATATTAGCAATATTAACATTCTGCTAATGGGAAAACAACACAAGTTCTACATAGGGATAAAATAGTTCAAGTTGGGGGCAAGTGAAATCATCATTCTATTCTACACTTGAAAAAATCACAGCGCTCACTTTGTTTCACAAGGTCAAACTGTCTACCTCTAGATATTTTAATGTTAACTAACGATTAATGGAATAGTTCAGAGTTTTAAATGAAGACACAGAATTTATGCTTTGGTGGGGAGAAAGATTTAAATGAGACATAAATAGAAGAGAGCATCAAATAAGCAAGTAACACTTGGGTTGCAAAGGTCACTTAAAAGGGATACTGCCTATTTGAACCCAGTAAGGCCAGTTTTAAAGTTACTAAAAGGAATATTCCAGGAAAACTTACAAATGGCAGCAACACTGTTTTGTTTTGTGTTCTTTTTTCCCCCCAAGTATAGCAATAACGCCTCAAGCATTAGAAACATGAAAAAAGATCATACTAAAATCTTAAAGGCCCAGGACCTAAAAATCTCTTCAATCAAACTTGCTAACTATGTCATGTTAAAAACCTGTTACAAATATGGACCACGATTGGTGTTTGGCACGATTGGTGGTTCAAAGGAAGAGAATCTAAAGAAACCATTAATGTAAAAGTCATTCCTGTTCCTCAACACCAGTGTAAGACTTACTTTGATTTTGTTTTGCTGACAAACTACGTTAAACTGGATGAGTAGAGCCAAAATGAAAGAAGCCGAAGAGATTAAAAGCTTTTTCCTCTCGATCGTTTAGTCTTTGAAAATCAATATTCATAACAGGTCTTGTCAAGAATGAGAACTCACAGAAAAATCCTAAATTAAATATAACAATTTGATGGGATGAGGGTTACTGTCTTTGAAAAAATGCTAAGAGTATGAAGACTAGTATTAGGCATGAGAACAATTTTTAGTCAGAAAGCACGTTCTTACCCAATTTATTACCAAGTACATGGTTCTCATAGTAGAAGTTTATTTTATAACAGAAAATCAAGGATCATAGCAAGACTCGTGCATGTTAATATATTTTGATGGCAAATGGAATCAACAGGACCCTGCCAAGAGACGCCAAGTTTAACTGTGATAATGCAACAGTAACGTAGTTGATGAAGACATACTATTTCAGTGACATTAGCCACGAAAATATATTTAATAGATTTTAAAGATAATTTTAAGGTAGTTTGTTGTATGCTGGAAGCAATTCAGTTGTTGTAATGTGCATCATATATACACACGAACTAACATAATTTTATATTTTGATATCCCCTTCCCAACACTTTCATGATTTAAAATAGTCTAGCAAAAGGTAACAGTAAGGTTTAAATATGTAATCAACAAACAACATGATTTAAACATAGTGTCACTAGAGTGAGAAGTTCCGTGTATGTGTGTGTGTGTGTGTATATATATATATATATATATATTTTTTTTTTTTAATCACTTTGGTGTTTTCTAAAATGTCAATACCAGGTACAAATGAGACTACAAAATCACAACGATGCGTTAGAAATGGTAACTGATGTCAACCCTTAGCACAATAGCTGGCAAAATGATTCCACTCCCACCCACCCCTGGTTTTAAATAAAAAATAGTTTAAATAAGGAAATATACACAAATGGTTCCTAGGGCATATGGGTGGTGGGAGGGAGTTACAAATGTGTGCAAAGCTGAAAACAAAACTAACATCTTTTAAACTACGCCAAAGACGTGGTTACGTCTTTGATACGCGGAGCGTAATAAAGCATGCTGGATAATGTTAGTAAGATATTGACTTAAAAAGGATGTATAAGAAAATGTCCAGCATATACACACACCAATATTTGGCATGTTCAAAATAACAAAGGCATTTCGCCATAAAAAATATCTGTATACTTCCAGCCTTCGGCAGAATTACTCACTTGAACTAGAATTACACATCCACAGTTTTTACCCTTTCTTCAAACACTGTTGACTCCTGCAAATTATTTTTAAAAGCATAAATAATAATCTAGCATATCAGTCTATAATGAAATATCCCATTCACTACACTAATCATTTTCACCAATGAGGCTGTATAAAAACAATTTTGATTATTCACAATCAAGTGTTCATGTGCATACATACAGATTCAAGGTTTCCTATTTGTTCAGATATTATAAAACCCTCATCAAACTGCACGGAAATTTTGGTCAAATGATCATATACCCTTTACAACGGAGGGAGAAAAGCAGCAGCGGCAGAAACGTCTGGAGTGTATGTGCTGCTATGCAAACGAACAAAGAGGAAACCTAGTGTGAATCTTCATCGAGAACGTATATGGACTCTTCAAAAAATAAATGTGTCAAATCTGATTTATGTACTTAAAATATCTGTACATAGGTTTTCAGGCAAAAGCACGAGTCTGTATAAAATCCGTTAGCCCATTTCACCATTTACCTACGCCAGTCATTCGGCATTGACGTTGCACAGTATATTCAGAGTAATTTAATGACATTTTTAAGGATGACTTAAGTGCATTACACTGCAAGGTTCAGAGTCTTACATAACACTAACGTCACTCGGTTAACTTTTCAAAGGACTATACAGTAAGAGAAAAACAAACCGAAAGGTAAAATAGTGGCAGCATCATGCAAAATACCCTTGGTAACCAAAGTTCATTTATCACAAGAAAAAACATTTTCCCCTCCCCCCACCCCCACAAGCTTCTCTCAGAGCATTTTGAAATATCTGGCTAGCACTACATAACTTTACTGCGAACAAAAAGAAACATTACATCGAAGCACTGATTCAGGGCTTACATTTATGAGGAAACATGTCACATGTTCAAATTGCATCTTCAAGCACCTTTAGTTTAATAGTTTCTTAGTTATTTTTTCAAACACGGATTCATTACCCCAGCAAAACTTAATTGGTCGTCATTTGTGTTCCTATTTTGGCAGAGAAGCCATTCTTCGTAAGGCATTTTATTTATGGCAGATTTCTTTCCATAGAAAGTTAGCCATTATTTCTATTTGAACAGATTACATCAATCTCTCTCTTTCTATTTCGTTTTTCAATAACTACTCAAAGCAGGAAATAATTTTTAACAGAAGAATACGTGAGGGCAAAAATAACTCCTTTTTTTTTTTTCCTTTAGAGATTTTCTTGGTAAAAGAACAAGATTTGCAGTAAGTCAAAATTCCAGGTCAAGGTCAAGACAATTTGTATGATTCATAAACAGTGTGGGGAGCCCTTTTACATATAATCACCAACAACGCAAACAACAAACTCTCCAATTTTCCAATAGAGCATGTATAGAATTTTGCTTTGACGTTAGACATAGATGATGCAGCATTCACACAAGTTTAAGGATCTGAGACCCTGACATGCAGCCAGTGGGGGCCATATGCGTCTGTGCCTTAGATTTAGCCATGGTATGGGCCCAGCTAGTGTTCTGCTCATTCCACAGTTGACCCTATCTTAACGCAACTGAGGCCTCGTGTTTTGGCAGGGTCTGGACTTTAATTACGCAGATTGAGTTTTAGAAGGTCATAATTGGCAGTGTCTGCTGCCAGATAAAAGCCAAAGTAGTAGAAACTGGACTCCGATGATGGACCACAGGGAGGGGTTCAATCCAGAAACACCACCACAGTCAGTATAATCCTCCTGTTGGAAAGAAAAGGAGAAAGAAAAATCCTGAAGAAATACTTAGTAAGGCATCTATCAGAGCACCCGTGTTTAGTCCACTTCTGAACTCACCTGATAAAATGGTTTTAATTTGAATCCAAATAAATTACATTACCCTAGATTTTATAGTTCAGCAATTTTGAATAAAGCGATTTCCCTAGTACCATTTCAAGAATGCTTTAAATTTTGAATTGCAGATTCTGATGGTTAAGAAAGAAAATACTTGAATAATAAATGCTGTTTTGACTAATATACCAGTTGGATAAAAAAAAAAAAAAAACTTTCACAGTATCAGATATTCCTACACATTTATAGGAATAAGGAGTAAATGTAAAATTGACAGTAGGTTTTATAATTCTCAAGAATTATGCTCAATAAGGCAAAGTTTGGGACTGGTAAAATCAATGTGAGGAATGATCTTCTCTCTCTTCCATATCCTTTATGTCTAGTTTCAAAGGTGAACACACCACGCTGCCCATGTAGCATCCAGACCTTCACCAAAAGTAAAATAAAGAATAATGTATTTGAATCATACATGAAAAGTCACTCTAATAACATATTCAAAATAAAGAGCTAAGATAGTAAGAGACATTTGTTTGACTTACAGAACTATGAAATATAAGCAACTGATACACCTATTTGGACCCCCCGTTGTCTCATAGTAGCTCATTAAGTTCCTTTAAATGCAAAATTATCCTTTAACATTTTCTACATCCTTTGATTTCTTTTAGTTACTGAATTTCATTAAAGATGTTTAGGAAAATAAGTAGATGTAGCTATGAGGCTTTTAAAAAAATTCACTACGCCAAGGTTCATCATCCAGTAATCCAAATAATAGGTTATGTAAGTAAATGAAATGTTCAGGATGATTTTCCAAAGCCTCTGAGCTCGCAGAGAAGAGAACGTTGGCTTGTTTTCCTCACAAGGGTGTAATACAGTGCCTGCCACCCAGTAAATAAATAAAATTTCTTTCTTGAGCTGCGTTTTTGAGGCAGGACACTTCTGTTTGTTAAAGAGAAGTCTGAAAGAAACAAAAGAATCTATTAAGAAAAAGTTTTTTTCAAAAGCTAGCTCCTAAATCTAAAGAGTAGCATGAAATGATGATCCATTCTTGGTCCTCATCTCATTTTACTTTTCAGGAGCATTTGGTAATGTACAACATTCTCCCCTTAACATGTCTTCCCATGTATATTTGCCCAACACATCTGGTTTCCTCCAAACTTGTTTTGGGTTCATCTTACTCTCTTTAGCTCAACCTGCTTCTCTTCTTGCTCTCTACATGATAGACTTCCAGAAATTACTTCTCTCTTTTTATTTATACTTTCTTCCCAGGTAATCTAATCTAGTCCTATAGCTTTAAATTCCATTAATTTGTTAATAACTCATAATTTTGTCCTTTTTAATATAAAATGATTTTTCCTTGTGTTTTTTCATTTTGCTTTAAAAATTTTAACTTTCAGTTTTAATAGACAAAACTGTAAGATATTTAAGGTATATATTTAGGTGATTGGTAGACATTGTGAAAGGTTACCCCACCCAAGATAATTAACATGTCCATTATCCACATATTTATCATTTTCCCCCCATTGGTGAGGATATTTAAGTTTTACTCTCTTGGCAGATTTCAATTCTACAGAATAATCAAATATAATCACATTTTATTAGATCCCCAGACTACTCATAGCCGAAAGTTTGTATCCTTTTGCCAATCTCTCCCTACCTCCCCCCTAGCTACTGACAACTCCTTTTCTGCTCTTGGTTTCTATGAGTTTGATTTTTTTTTTTTTTTTAATAGAAGCCACATATAAGTGATGTCATGCACTATTTGTCTTCGTCTTGCTTGTTTCATGTAGCATAATGCCCTCAAGGTCCAACACTGTTGTCAAAAATGGCTGGGTGTCCTTCTATCTATCTACATACCACTTCTTCTTTATCCATTCCTCTGTTGATGGACACAGGTTGTTTCTGTATCTTGGCTATTGAAAAAAATGCTGCAATGAACATAGGGGTGCATATATCTTTTCTAATGTTTTCATTTTCTTCAAATGAATACCTATAATTGCCAATTCATACAGTAGTTGTATTTTTAATTTTTGAGGAACCCCCATACCAGTTTTTCATAGTGGTTGTACCGATTAACATTCCCACCATTAACACACAGGATTCCCTTTCTCCCCATCCTTGCCAGCAATGGTTATCTCTTGTCTTTTTGATGATAGCTATTCTAGAAGGTGTGAAGTGATAATCTCCTTTAAGTTTTGATGTGCATGTCTCTACTAAGTGATGTTGAACCTCCTTCATGTACAGACATACCTTGGATATACTGCAGGTTCAGTTCCAGTTGCAGATATTCAATAAAGGGAATATTTCAATAAAGCAAGTCAGAATAATGTTTTGGTTTCCCAGTGCATATAAAAGTTATGTTTATATCATACTGTTGTCTCTTAAGTGTATAATAGCATTATGTCTAAAGTATATACTTTAATTTAAAAAATACTTTAGTGATAAATGCTAACCATCTGGGTTTTCAGTGAGTCTTTTTTTTTTTTTTTCTTTGAGGGTCTTGCCTCGATTGTTGATGGCTGCTGACTGGTCAGAGTGGTGGTTGCTGAAGATAGGGTGGCCGTGGCCATTTCTTAAAGTAAGACAACAAAGAGTTTGCTACATTGACTGACTCTTTCACAATAATCTCTCTGTCAATCCTCTCAAACCCTGTCACTGCTCGATCGACTAAGTTTATGTAATACCCTAACTCCTCTGTTGTCATTTCAACAATATCTGCAGCTTTTTCACCAGGAGTAGATTCTATCTCCAGAAACCACTTTCTTTGCTCTTCCAGAAGAAGCAACTCTTCATCCATTCAAGTTTTATTGTGAGATTGCAGAGAGTCAGTCACATCTTCAGGCTCCACTTGTTAATTCTAGTTCTCCTGCCATTTCCACCCCATCTGCAGTTACTTCCTCTACTGCAGTTTTGAACCCCTCACAGTCATTCATGACGGTTGGAATCAACCAGGTGTATTCTCAATAAGCAGTCACATTTTGAAAGGAATTTCTCCCCCGCCTCAGTAGTAGGTCTCAACAGTGGGCTTCCAATGTTCACTAAACCATGTTGTAATGTGCTGTCATCCAAGCTTTGTTGTTCCATTGATACAGGACAGGCAGAGTAGACTGAAAATCCCTGGGACTTTCAGAATGGTCAATGAGCACTGACTTCAACTTAAAGTCACCAGCTCATGAGTCCCTAACAAGAGAGACAGTCTGTCCTTTGAAGATGGGTAGTGACTTCTCATCTCCAGCTATGGAAGAACTCTATAGATGACACCTTTTTCCAATGGAAGGCTGGTTCATCTACATTGAAAACCTGTTGCAACCCTCAGTTTGTTTCCTATAGTTAAGAGGTTGCTGGAGGGGAGGGGGGGGGGGGATGAGGTAACTGGGTGATGGGCATTAAGGAGGGCACGTGATGTAATGAGCACCGCTTATTATATGCAACCGATGAATCACTTAACTCTACCTCTGAAACTAGTAATACCCTATATGGTAATTAATGGAAATTAAAAAATTAAAAAAAGAAACCTGTAGCCTAGTGTACCCACTTTCCTGGCTTACCTCAGTAGATCTGGATAACTTGCTGCTTTACCTTATACTGTTATGTTCTGCAGCTGGCTGCTTTGCTTTAATCTCATGAACTAACCTCTGCTAGCTTCAAACTTTTCTTTTGCAGCTTCCTCACCTCTCTCAGCTTTCATAGAAATGGAGAGAATTAGGGCCTTGCTGTGGATTAGGCTTTGGCTTAGGCAATGTTGTGGCTGGTTTGATCTCCTATCCAGACCACTGAAACTTTCTCCATGTCAGCTATAAGGCTGTTTGACTTTCTTATCATTTGTGTATTCACTGGAATAGCACTTTTAATTTCCTTCAAGAACTTCCCCTTTGCATTCACACCTTGACCAAATGTTTGGTGCAAGGGGCCTAGCTTTCAGCCTATGTTGGCCTTTGAAATGCCTTCCTCACTAAGCTTAATCATGTCTACCTTTTGATTTAAGGTGAGAGACATGTGAGTCTGCCTTTCACTTGAACACTCAGAGGCCATTGCAGGGTTATTAAATGGCCTAATTTCAATTATCATTTCATCTCAGGGAATAGGAAGGCCCCAGGAGAGAAAAAGGGATGGGGAAATGGCTGGTCTGTAGAGCATTCAGAACACACAAAGTAAGTTTGTCGTCTTAGATGGGTGTGGTTTATGGTGCCCCAAAGCACTTACAATGGTAATATCAAAGATCACAGATCACCTCAACAAATATAATTATAGTGAAAAAGTGTGAAGTATTGTGCAAACTACCAAAATGTGACAGAAAGACAAAAGTGAGCAAATGCTGTTGGAAAAAATGACATAATGCAGGGTTGCCACAAACCTTCAATTTGAAAAAAATAAAAAAACTGCAGTATCTGTAAAGTGCAATAAAGCAAAGTATGGTAAAACAAGGCATGCCTCTACCTGTTGGCCACCTAGATGGCTTTGGGAAAATTCTATTCAGCTCCTCTGTCCATTCATTAATCAGATTTCTTTTGATACTGAGTTGTAGGATTTCTCTGTATATTTGGGATACTGGCCCCTTATCACAACATGAATTGCAAATAATTCCTCCCATTTCAGGGACTGCCTTTCAATTGGTCTCCCTTGCTGTCAGAAGCTTTTAACTTTGATGGAGTCCCATGTTTATTTTTGCCTTTGGTGTAAAAGTAGAAAAAAAAAAAATCATTGCCAAAACTAATGTCAACGAGTTTACTTCCTAGGTTTTCTTCTGGGAGTTTTACTGTTTCAGGTCTTAAGCTCAAGTAGTTAACACATTTTCAGTTGGTTTTTGTGTATGGTGTAAGATAGTGGTCCAGTTTTATTCTCTTGGGTTTTGCGGTTTCACACATATTTTAGAATTCTTTGTTGTATTTCAGTAAAAAATGTCACAGAAATTTTGATACAAATTGCAGTGAAACTGTAGATTGCTTTGGATGGTATGAACGTTTTAACGATAATAATTCTAATTCATGAGCACTGAATTATCTTCCTATTTATTTGTGTCTTCAATTTTATATTATAGTTTTTAGTGTACACGTCGTCTTCCTCCTTGGTTCAATTTATTCCTAGACATCCTTGTCTTGTTCATGATATTAGTTGCGGGCCTTTATTGTGTTGAGGTATATACCTTTTATACCAAATTTGTTAAGAGTTTTTATCAAAATGGATGTTAAATTTTGCAAGTGCTATCTCTGCATTTATTGAGATCATATGATTTTTATCCTTCACCTTGTCAATAGGGTGGATCACATTGGTTGATTCGTCAATGTTGAATTGTCCTTGCATCCTTGTGATAAATCCTACTTGATCATGGAATATGCTCTTGGATTGTTGAATTCAGTTTGCTAACATTTTGTTGAGGTTTTTTTTACATCTAGGTTCCTCAAAGAAATTGGCTTGGAATTTTCTAATCTTGTGGTGTCCTTGTCTGGTTTTGATATTATGGTAAGGCTGGCTTTGTAAAATGAATTTGAAAGTGTTTCCTCTGTTATTTTTTGGAAGAGTTTGAGAGGGATTGGTATTGGTGAATGCTTGGTAGGATTCACCAGTGAAGCTGTCTGGTCCTGGGCTTTTGGTTGTTGGGAGGTTTTTGAGAGCTGATTCAGTTGCCTTACTAGTAACTGGTATGTTCAGATATTCTATTTCTTCATGAATCATTCTGGATAGGCTACATGTTTTTAGGAATTTATCAATTTCTTCTAGATTTTCCAATTTTTGCTATGTAATTTTTATAGTAGTCTCTTAGGATACTTTATATTTCTGTGGTATCAATTTTGATGTCTCTTCTTTCATTTCTAGTTTTTTTATTTTAATCCTCCTTTTTTGTAAGTCTAGCTGAAGTTTTGTCCATTTTATCTTCTCAAAAAACCAGCTCATAGTTCCACTGATCTTTTCTATTGTCTTTTTAGTTTCTATTTCATTTGTTTCTGTCATGATCTTTATTTCCTGCCTTCTAGCATTGGTCTTAGTTTGCTCTTAATCCTTGTGTAAATCTATTTGAGATCATTCTCTATTCTGAATATAGGTGTTTATCACTGTAAACTTTCCTATTAGAACTACTTTGCTACTTCCCAATTAGTTTTGGTTCAGTGTATTTCCATCTTCATTTGTCTCTAATTTGTCTTTAATACATAATATATATTTATATTATATATAATTTGTCTTTTGCTTTTTTCTTTGACCCTTGGTTGTTCAGTGGCATATTGTTTAATCTCCACATATTTAGTGAATTATCCAGTTTTCTTCATATAGTTGATGTCTAGTTTCATACAACTGTGGTCAGAAAAGATGCTTGATATGACTTCAACTTCTCAAATTTACTAATGCGTCTTCAGTGGCTTTAACATATGTTCTATCCTGGAGGATGTTCCATGTGCACTTCAGAAGAAAGAGTAATCTGCTTTTGGGTAGAATGTTCTGTAAATGTCACTTAAATCCATCTGGTCTAATGTGTCATTTAACTCCACTGTTTCCTTGTTTATTTTCTGTCCGGATGACCTATCCATTGATGAAAATGGGGAACTGAACTACCCTACCAGTATTAATACTATTATATTGCTGCCTACTTCTCCCATTAGGTCTGTTAATATCTGCTGTATATATTTAAGTGCCTCTGTGTCAGGTGCATAAATATTTACAAGTGTTATATCCACTTTTGATTGAACCCTTTATCAATATATGATTATCTGTTATTATAGTTTTTGTCTTGAAGTCTATTGTGTCCAAGTATAGCTACCTCAGCTTTCTTCTGATTTCCATTTGCATGGAATATATTTTTCCATCCATTCACTTTCACATACTTTAAGGTGTGTGTCCTTAAAGCTGAAATGTGTGGTTTTGATTTGTATTTGCCTGACGACTGTCAATGTTGAACATCTTTTCATGTAGCTATTGGCCATTTTGATGTCTTCTTGGAAAACACATCTATTTAGTTTTTCTGCCCAAATTTTAATTGATTTTTAAAAAAGACTTTATTTATTCATGAGAGAGAGAGAGAGGCAGAGGGAGGAGCAGAGAGCCCGATATAGGACTTGATCCCAGGACTCCAGGATCATGACCTGAGCTGAAGGCAGAGGCTCAACCATCTGAGCCACCCAGGCACCCTTTAGTTGATTTTTAAAACTTTTATGAGTTCTTGATATATTTTTGATATTAACTCCTTATCCTATATATATTGCTTGCAAACTCCCCCCCCCCCCCCCCCCCATTCTGTAGGTTGCCTTTTCATTTAGTTGTTTCTTTGGCTGTGCAGAACCATTCAAAGTTGTCACAGTCCCATTTGTTGATTTCTGCTTGTGTTGTTTATGCTTTCGGTGTTGTATCCAAAAATCTTTGCCAGGACCAATGTCAAGAAACTTCTTCCTACTTTATTTTCTAGGATTTTTATAATATCACATCTTATATTCAAGTCTGTGATCCATTCTGGGTTAATTTTTGTGTGTAATATAGGGGTCCAGTCCCATTGTCTGCATGTGTTTTTCTTTTTTTTTTTGCCAGCACCATTTGCTGGAGACCATCCTTTCCCCAATCTGTGTTCTTGGCTATGTTACTGAATATTAGTTGACCCGTATATATTTGGGGTTTCCTTCTGGGCTCTCTTCTGTTCCATTAGTCTATATGTCTATTTTTGTGCCAGTACCATATTGCTTTGATTACTGTAGCTTTGTAGTATAGTCTAAAATCAAAAACCTGGTATCTGCAGTTTTCTCTTTTCCCCCAGGATTGTTATGGTATTTTGGGTCTTTTGTGGGTCCATACAAATTTTAGAATTGTTTTTTCCTATTTCTGTAAAGAATGCTGTTGGTATTTTGGGGAATACACTGAATCCATAGGTGGCAGGGGGTGGTATGGACATTTTAACAATATTCTCCAAATCCATAAACACAGGATGTCTATGTTTGTCTTCTTTCTTTCAGCAAAGTCTTATAGTGTTCATTGTACCGCTCTTTTACTTCCTTGAAGTTATTTCCAAATACTTTGTTTTTGATGCTATGGTGAATTGGGATAGTTTTCTTTTTCAGATGTTTTATTATTCATGTATAGAAATGCACCTGACTTCTGGGGCACCTGGGTGGCTCAGTCGTTAAGCGTCTGCCTTCGGCTCAGGTCATGATCCCAGGGTCCTGGGATTGAGTCCCGCATCGGGCTCCCTGCTTGGCAGGGAGCCTGCTTCTCCCTCTCCCACTCCCCCTGCTTGTGTTCCTGCTCTTGCTATCTCTGTCTCTGTCTCTGGCAAAATCTTTAAAAAAAAAAAAAAAATGCACCTGACTTCTGGTTTTATATCCTATAAAATTACTGAAGTCTCCTCTGACCTCCACACTGATCTCTGCCACCTCTCCTCTTTGATGTCTCAGAAAGGTCTCAAACTTGCCCAAAGATAGTACTTTTCTGAAAAACACTTCTAGTAGAAATAGATCAGGGTAAAGTCAACAAGTCATCTGTGATTGCTCCTTTTTTACACTTTTTTCAAATGTAATTCACCAGCATGTATTCTTGACTTGAGCTTCAAAATACATCCCACTTCTCACGATCTCATGTCTAATCACGATCTCATGTCTAATTCACCATCACTCCCTCAAAAGCTGCCTCCCATGTCTCATTGCTTCTACTTTCGCTCTTTTACAATCTTTTTACCAAAAAGCAGTCCCCTCAGAACCGTACATCAAGTTTTCTTTTTATCTCTCAGAACAAAATCCAAATTTCCTAGCAAGGCCTTGGGAGCCTGGCTACCTCTCCATCTTCCTCTGCTCCAATAACACTGTCTGTCTCTGCAATGGGTCAAGGTGTGTACTATCATCTCTGGGACTTTGTACTTGCTCCTCTTTGTTCAAATTAGGGTAACAAGGTAAAAGAAACAATGCTCAGTTACATTTGAATTCCAGAGTAAAAGCATATTGTTGAGCATAAACATATCTCAAATACCTCATCCCCAGAATGGTCTAATTCACAGGTGTACAGTAAGTACTAATTTGATGGGATGGGAAATTAGCACACAAATAAGACCCATTAACGTACTAATGATATATTTTGTCAAATTCCTATTACTGTAAAGAAAAAAACTATCTCTGATTCCATTGTTTTAATTTTTGTTAATTTATTTGCTCAGTCGCATTTCTTGTGTGTGATGAGGTCTGTTTCAGTCTGGGAGAGGGAGGTTTAGATAAGTTGATTCACACTAAAAAAAATCTGTCTTCAGTTTCCTGTCATGTTTTCTGCATGGGCAACCACGTCTACCACGACTTGAAATTAAGAGAGAGATTCTAGGGCGCCTGGGTGGCTCAGTCGGTTAAGCGACTGCCTTCGGCTCAAGTCATGATCCTGGAGTCCCGGGATCGAGTCCCACATCGGGCTCCCTGCTCAGCAGGGGGTCTCCCTCTTCCCTCTCGTGCTCTGTCTCATTCTCTCTCTCTCAAATAAGTAAAACCTTTTAAAAAAAGAGATAGATTCTAAAAAAATACATTGATGTGGGAGAAACCTTAAGATTTTTTCTGTATTAAGGATAGATCAAAATCCCATGAACACAGATGTCTGACTTTTAAAGATTGATACTTTGTTTCAGTTTAAGTAAAAAAACTATGCAGTGCTAATATTATATATAACTTTGAAATAACGATAGTAATTTTCAGCTACAGACTTCTTTCAAAAAACTCTAAAACACATCAACTGAGAATTCCTTTTTTTCCCCGAGGTTTTCTAAGACCATGTATACTAGTGGCTAAAAGATCTTCAATTTTCTCTTGTTAAACAAGTATTGCTAAACTCTTAAATCTGCCTGCCTTTCTTTCCCAAACCAGAATAACTAGGGGTAACTAATTATACATAGTAATAAATAGGTCAATAATTTGAATATAATGACTATAATTCAGAAAATAAATTACAAAGGGCAAATCACTGGTGAAGACAACCCCCCAAATAATGGCTAACTTTGGAATTTAAATAGGTCTCACTACAACAGCTTCAAAGAAAATGTGCTTTTAGAATTATTTAGGCAGCTGGATACTACACAGTAAGCCTTTAATAGGAATAAGTTGTCTAGCAAATAATGTGTTCTCGTAGGCAGTACATTTGTAGGTATACACACATCTGCATATTCATGTACCCAATAATGTGCTTTCATAAATGAGGTTTGCATAAAATAATGAACTTTCTCAATGGCACATATTATTGGCTTTACTTCTTTGATAAACTTTTCAAAAGGTCTCTTTTGAACACTTGCATTTTAATGAAGTCCTCACAACTGGCTATCTGTAATCGATACTCTTCTGAGATTCCATAGGATACAAGGGTTTTGGCTTTAGACAGTCTTTCTTGAAATGCTCAGAGCGATGATCCGTAAGATGTCGTCAGAGATCTGTGAGCAGAATCTCACCCACCACAAATTCCTAGTGTACAGCTAGACTAGCACTGAAGTTTAGACTTTCCCCTTTATTGGGCTTCGGTGTCAGGAACAACTGCCAATTAACTTCAGTATTTTTGGGTACTATTTTTTTCAACTTTTGGTTGTTTCAGAGAAAATGATACTTCTTTTGATGTTATCATAGCAACACTCCAATTGCATAAACTAGATTCACTGTTCTATACTGATAACTATGTTTTCAAGTCTTATTAATGTAAAGTATATGCCATCTACATCATCTTCTCAAGACTATCCATTATATATTCCTCAAGGACAGGGAATCCCAGATGTGTTCTTTTCATCTTTCAAAAATTATTTCATTAAAACGTACTGATCCCATCCAGCTGAATCCACAGTGATATTTATTTTCTTGGTAAGTTTATAGTTATGGTGAGAAAGAAAATTTTGAGGGGAGAGTTTTAGATGAAAAAAAATGAATGCTTACCTATAGGTTTTTAAGGTAAAAGAGGGAAGTGATCTATATTTTTGTGTTACCGAAAAACTCTACGGCAGAGAAAAGTAGAGTGAATATTTACACTGTTCCTCACCTTTTGGTCTTAGCCTGACATTTTAGTTTGCTCATTTCTATCTTCACAAATAAGAAGTATAAAAAATATAACATGGAAAATATTTTTACTATAGTTTTCATATGTAAATGGTATAGTCACCTGGGTAGGGATCAGTAAAACATGACTTCAAATAGCTACCTAGATATCAATTTTAAAAATATGGAGAGGGGATCATTTAATTTTGGTCTTTTAATGATCCAAAGCAGCTAGTTCTCTTGGAATCTTGTGCCATGAAAACCATTATTTTATTATCCCAGGAAAAATGTAGTTGTGTTCTGAGACTCGCGCTGCTACTCTACTTTTCTGCCCCTCCATTCACAGTAATGGCCATATCTCCATCTAGTGGTTCCTAATCAATGAATACCTGGACAGCAGTGAAGGAAGAACAATCGTGATGATTCCAGAGCATCAGAAAAGACACTGCAAAACTGTAAATGAATCCCTGACCACAAGCTCAGGCCCTAAAACCTCTATTCAGGTAATGATGGAATTCAGAAATTGGCCAAAGGTAATAAGGGATCATTTTAGCCTAGATGCTAAGTAAAATGAGCTTAGAAATTGGATGCACTTACACTAAAACATTTCAATAAGAATATCAATATTATGGTAGTAAAAATATAAAGTTGTATTTGTTTTTTTAAAAAAAACTGAATTATTGACTTTGAAAATAATGTTGGATAAAACTGAAATGGTTCATTAATGTTATGTTAGCATCTTTTGAAAATAGAGATGACCAGCTCTAATAAATGTCCTTGGGCTATTTCTCCTCAGGAAGCATATATAATTTTTCCCACACTGATTTAATCTTTCTATAAAACCTTAAAGGAAAATACTGATTTTTTAAATAAACACAGGAAAAGGATATGCTTGATTTAGGATTAGAAACTTAAGCAATACTTGCATTCCGCTATTTACAAAACAATGTAAGTACTGGGATTTTAATAACCTGGTTTCAGGATACTTATTATAGTGGATTTAGGGATATGGATTATTTAATAAAATTTCAAGCCGAACACACACGAAAAGAAAAATTAGAGAAAGTGACTGACCATCCACATCACATGAAAACTTGCAGTGAAATGAAGATCGGAGCTGACATACCCGTTGTGCACATAAGTTGATCCTATTAACAATGGGCAAAGTAGCAAGTACAAGAAAAGGAAAGAAAACACAGAAAAGACATACGAGATGAGATTTCATGCAGTTTGCTGGCACTTTACGTGAGCCTCCATCCAGAGAAGATGCACAGTGACCATTGCCAAATAAGCATTACCAAAATATTTCACTGCTAAAGAAACACAAGACATTATTAGCACAGTAAAGCTACTGAACAAGAGTTGTACTTTCACACGCACTCCGATGTAGAATTCATAAGATCTTGAATTACTGAAAGTTTTTGTCTTAGTCCAATCTTTCCAGGGCCTTGAGGAAGATGGTCTCCTGGGCTGAAAATATTGCGGGTAACAGGGCTTTTTACGTGATCTTTAAAGTTCAGCTAAGTGAGTTTAATCTCAGTCTTTGGTGACAAAGAGTTGATGAATGAAGTTTCCCTAATGAGCAACACTCCCCTTGGGCCCACATTCAACATTCTTTGGGGAATGATTTCACATAGGCAAAGCTCCTGAAAATCTAGCAGATGGAACAACAAAAGTCCTCAGATCTGGACTTTTAAGTCTAACCGGATAAAATGGAAAAAAAAAAAACCAATTAGGGGCAACTCGGAATCACTTTCTCCATCAAAGAGCAGAGATAACTGGGTTTTACTGTTACATATCTTGCTTTTTAAGCCTTACTCCTCATCTAATTGCATATTATGTATCTGTGGAAATGCCTAATTTTGGGGGGGGGGGGCAAAGGTGGCTATGTGTGTATTTGAGGAAATAAGTCTACTCTAAATTACCACCTCTACAAATGCACATTAATCAAGAGGAGATCTGACATTTTTTTTAGAATAAACAATGCATAGGATAATGCTCTCTGCATGGAGTAGCTTGTAGACTCCAAGGAGCATGCAAACAAAGGCCCACCATGAACAATCAGAACTGGGGAGAATTACATTTAAAATTAGTTTTTAAAAGTAAGCAGGGATTATGGTGTGGCCTTCATATTTGAGAATATAGTTTCTTAATAATTAGAACCATACAGCTGATTGCATGCAGAGTGTGTCAGAGGAAGAGCGCTGACCTATAGGAAAGCAGTGGTCATCCTGACATCACATACAATAATGATGTTTTGTGTAATTTAACTCTTTGTAACTGACCTGGTCTAATATCATGCAAAGTGAAAATACAAATCTATGATACAGTCAGAAACCATGTTAAAAAAAATGATAAAAAAGGACAAGAGCTGTTTCACAGGTTTTTAAATACACTAAAGAAAGAGTAAAACTAATAAAAATACCTCTTATATCTTCAAGAATAAATAAAGGGAGGCAACTCATCATAAATAACACTGTCAATTGATGAGAAAGTGTTTAAAATAGATTTTAAAATAGATTTGTGACCGTGGATTATTAGCAAGTTGATTGGAACTGCGTTTGAAAGTACAATTTCTGTGCCAAGGACAGATAGAAGAAGCAACTGTGAAGCTTAGGCTAACCATGAAAAATACTGAAATGAGAACCACTATGATTACGTTTGACTTAAAACTAATCTGTCTGACCACTGACTTCCAGTATTTTAATACAATAAACATTTGGTCTTACCAAGACATTGTTATCAAAGCAGACATCAGGCCCTTTTCGGTATCTGGGTTGCTTAACCATATCACAAGGATCTGGACCATCAGCTGAAGACACGTGTTAAGGAATATGAAGTCTCTTTTTCTTTCCACACAATTAAAAAAAAGAATAGACACCTACACCATTAGTCTAGTCCTACATATCTAGTTCAAGTGCTTGGGGATTTAAGGGAGTTAACTTCCAGCAATTTTCTTTTGTCAGGATGCCCATGGGCAAGTGCGGAACAGGTAATTGTAAAATACAAGTGGATGAAATGAACAAATGCCGCACAGTACACAGGGGAGAACTGGGTGTCTACGATTTAGCAAGACAGAACTATAAACTAATTGCTAGCAGTAAACCTCAAACAGGTGGGACTAATTTTTTTTTCCCCCCAAAACAACATGGGTAAATGCTAAAGAGAACAGGCACTCTGTAGAATCTGCTGTCTACAATGCTTTACTAGTCATTTAGCGTATTTATAACCAGAAGCAGTTTTGCTGTGACTGCCATCTTTTTTAAGGCTGAATAGTATTCCACTGTAGGTATACATCACATTGAACCCCATTTTTAACCATCCAGTGTTGACAGCTTTGCAGCCTACACCAGCCCGGCTAGCAAACCCTAACCACCAGAGAACCCCAAACCAATTCCCCCTCCGGGCTCTTTCAAGCCATTTCCAGATCTCCTTGGAAACTTGCACTGTCTCCTCCACAAAGCCTTATTATAGGAGCAGGAAACCTTTCATATTCTGCTGGTACCTGGGGAGCACCATCGGTCTGCATATTCAAACTGAATTTTGTGTGAGGAGTTCATTCTGCCCATGTGGGGTAATCATGGCGCTCAGAGTTTTTCTCTTGGAGCATAAACAATGTGACGAGGTTAAAAGGAAGATGGCAGTTGCTTCCCAGCATCTCTGTCGCCAAAGGATACAAGTCTGCTCTGCCTGTATGAGCAGTCGTGTGTCGCAGGGACAAGTCCCTTTGCTCTCAACCATAATGAATATTAAGTTGGTGTTCATAAGCTTTTCTACATGAAAGATTCTGTAAAATATTTTTAAAAAACACAGATAATGAACATTTTCTTTAGGGGAGAAAAAAACCAAATTACATATTAAAATGAAAGCCAACATCTGACATCTTGAGACACAAAGCATCACCAGTGTAAATAGTAAAACAAAATGTTCTCATTTTTAGCAGAGAAACATGACCGTGTTTTTATTCGTTAGCATGCACATCTTACCTCTCCGGAATACTGTCAAATTGCAACAGATTTTTAAGTGTTAGACCTCAATGCACAATGAGCACTACGGAGTCACTGTAACTCACAGAATCAGTTTTATTTGACATGCCTAAACAACTGTATTTATTACTAAAAAACTACCGTAATCTACAGATAAAAAAAGAAAGCCGAAAACATCTAAGTATCTGGCCCAAACTAAGGACAGAGTTAATCTAGATCAGTGCTGTTCAACAAACATGGACGTGGAAATGTTTTCTGCTTTGTCCACTATGGTTAACAAGAGCGACCTGGGCTATTGAGCACCTGAAATGTGACTAGTGGGACTGAGACACAAAGTTTAATATTAGTTGTAATTAATAATAGCCTCTCAGGCTTGGTAACCACTAAACTAGACAACACAGATATAGACCGAATAAGGGCTTTCAATTCCATGCAGAGTTTTTTTCCCCCACATCATAAGCTGCTTCTGCTGCCTTTAATGACAGATTAACATTTTTATCTTGGTTGCTAAAGAGTCATTCCTTTGTGATTATACATCTTTCAAAAAAATGGGGCATAAGGATACAGTGAATCAAAAACGACCATGACTGAACTTAGTATCTTGATTACAAAGCTGTACAATTTAACTTAGCAATCTATACATTAAAAATTGATTATTACCAGATACCTATTAGGCGAAGGCCAAAGGATTCTGAAATTTTGAGCTAACCATACAGCAACAATTCTGTTGGCTAAACTTGACAGTCTGATATGCTAAATTCTATACAAGACGGTATGATTTCTTTCTGAGTTGATGCCCGACTCTTCTCTTCCTATCCTCAACCTCCTCCGAGGACACAGAGATTTGCTAAAGTAACTCAAAAAGTCGTACGGACTGTGTCTGTTAAAAATTCATGCTCGTTTCAGTTAACTGCTGCTGGAAAACATCTCTCTGTTACAAGCGTCCGAATCCCCTAGCAACTCTCCCAGCCCTTTCACATGCTCAGATGACCTCACCTCCTATTTCCTCTTCTCTAGGTTAACCCTGCTTCTAGAATAACCTGCCCTCAGTCACTAAAACAAAGTGTCCCCAATCCGTGCCTCTCTGCTCGGTTCTCAGGGATCCTGTGACATGAATGATCACTCTCTCTCAAAACTTTGAAAAGTCCCACTTTGCCGCCTTCTTCTATCCCTCACAACCAAATTAAATTCTCAACCTCTTCCAAAAATTGCTCAAGATGTTTTATACCTACTGATGACTAACATTAACCTTGATTTTTAGGAAGTGATATTTTCTCCTACTTCTTCATCCCAATTTAAAGATGCATTCAACTGTAAATTTCAGTGAGGAGTAGAAGTAAAACACCTCCCTCCCCAGAATACCTTTCTGTAAAACTATTTAGTAAATAAATGTAAATAGAAGTCATATATTCGGCTTAGGATTGCAAAGAATTACTATAGTTCTTACTACAGTTCATATAATTCTATGACTTCAGAAAAATTGTTAGAGGGGTCCTTTTAGACAAAAATACAGTAAAATACAATCAAATTTTCTAGGTTCTGCCTTAAAGTAGGTGCAATTGTCTTGATCCTATTATGATAGTTGACAGAATTACAACTTACCCACTCAGGATGAATTCTTGAAAACGTAAATTTTAAAAACCTACAGCGCAACTAAAGATCAGTTTCCAACTGCAAATAGTCCTGTCTCTCTCAGACTTGAACAAGTTACTTTTTGTAATGATGATAAAAGTGAATCCAGTTTCTCAGTGAACTAGAAAGGAAGACAGGTTTACCTGGAGCAGTTCCCACAGTCTAATACACCACTGAATGATTTGCTGTCATTATCGAAGAAATACTGGGTTTGTTCGGTAATGCAACTCTGCTTTGACAGAGAAGCTGTGAAGTCCTCTTCTTCCATCTCAACTGTGGGAAAAAAAACAACACAGATGACCAGGCGCGGACACTATGGTCAGTGCCCAGAGCCTTCATTTCTCAGGGAGTAAAGTGAATGTACAAGGGCAGGCACCCTGGGTGGCTTATTCATCTCTGGGTAAGGTAGTGGTGGCCCCTAACAGATGCCCAATAAATATCACGAGAATAAATTCAATAAATAGGAGGCTACAAACTGGAGGCCAATAGGACCAAAAAAAAAAAAAAAAATTGCCAAAGCATGAGGAAAGTTTTGACAAGAAGTTTCCAGACTACCAATGGATGGTCTCTTTCACAGACACAAACACACATACCTTCTCACTCAGTTTGGTGAACTCAGCATATCCCAAAACAGAATTTTAATTATTATTGACAATAGCTAAGTATTCACATACCTGCCTCAAGAAGTCGTGGAAAGGTCAAACTCAGGAGAAACTGCTGTAGAATAGACCTAAGTTGTAAATATGAATAATTAGTGCTCAAAATATAAATAGTTCCTTCATAAACTACATAATAAAAACCTGAATAATTCTGCCTGTACACATTTCTTTTTCATCTATTGAGAAAAAATTGAGCATTTTTATATAAGTATTTCTTAAATTTTACAAAACAGTGTAATTTTGTTTCTGTATGAGAAGTCATGAAGTCAGAAATGTTCAGGACCAAGTTAGGGGTGAGGAGGCCTAATAAGACAAGCCATCGTGGAGGAGTGGTAAATCCGGGTGTCAATCTTTCATAGCATAGATTTTAAATTCAGGAGTGCTTCCTTAGTTTAGTTTTAAAACTCTGTGGTGGAGCAAAAACAAAGATCAAAGAAAAACAACTTTGGGCCAGGGGTCTGCGAACTCTTTCCTTGACAATATAGAATGGATTTGTAAATACATGATATGACATTCATGACCTAAAATAAACCCAGGATATCTAGGGAGTACAGCACATCTCAGTTTTTTTTTTTAAGATTTTATTTATTCATTTGAGACAGAGAGAATGAGAGGGAGGAGGGTCAGAGGGAGAAGCAGACTCCCCGCTGAGCAGGGAGCCCGATGTAGGACTCGATCCCGGGACTCCAGGATCATGACCTGAGCCGAAGGCAGTCGCCTAACCAACTGAGCCACCCAGGCGCCCCATCTCAGTTTTATAGTAAATGACAATTGAGCCAATATTATAGAGTAGTATAGACATTATAGAATTGAATTTAGTTAAAAAATGGGGGGGGAGAGGGTGGTGAGAAGGAGGTAGATTCTGGCCAGAAAATAAGATAAAGCCAATCAGGTACTTCAGGATTACTATGAGATTTAGAAAACCCAAGTCAACTAATATATAAATAAATACCAGCGTCACAATAGAAAGCACCATTTTTCAGGGTTTTTTTCCCCAGAAAAAATAGGATTTTTAATCTAAAATCTTTGTACCATTTTATGAAAGTGGTATACAAAAACAATCACTTAATCTTAGCTGGGAAAGCCTCACCATCAAATGAATGTGAACAATTACATGGAATAAGGCTGGGACGATATGGTAGGGAAAGGATACAAAAGATGGGGGGAAAAAAAGGAAGGAGTTAAAGAAGGAGTGAGGGAGAGAAAGGATCCCAGACAGAAAAGGAGGTTTAGTTATTTGACCAGAGCCAAACAAATTTGATCTTACAGACTTTCCACAGTGCCTCAGTTTACATGTCTTATTTTCATAGGTGGTAGAGTGTATAAGTGAGGTGTTGAAGGAGGTAGGGAGGGTGAATGAGTAAAAAGGAAGAATGAGATCCATTTCAGCAACACGATGCCTCTTAAACTGCCTGAATAGGAAACAGGTGAAAAGAGAAGTCATGATGTCTTGCTATACCTAAAATTTAAAGAAATGAGTGTAAAGAGAAAAACACGAGAGAACTTCAATAGATCTGTAAAGAGGCTGGAGTTTGCAGGAGGAAACACTGTTTTCATATGAAAAACTGAGTAACTGTAGCAGCTTTAAATGGACCATGTCAATATGATCAGAATGTGATTCTGGAAACGAAAAAAAGGAGTTCGCCTAATAATGAGTCACATGTCACAAAATCAGCATTGCCATCAAACCCGTTACCACTTTACACCCCCGTGCTCATTACCAGTAAAAATCGTGACTTACCAAGCAGCGGCAGTGGCCCACCAGCCAACGTGTAGTATGTCTGCTATTGATGGCTAGAAAATAGAATTCAAGAGTCGTTACGCGAGTGGACGCTGAGTGTGCGCTGGAGAGGAACTGGGGTGGGGAGCTTACTGACCACGTACGCCGAGCGATGCCCTGCTCCTTGCTTGGGTGCAGCGCCGGGTTCACACACCGACTGATAATCGTAAGACTTGTTAAAAGCGTAAACCGATATATTAACCAGGTGTCTCATCAAACTTGGATCGATCTCTCCAAAAAATCGTCCAATCTAGTACAGAAGGGAAAAATAGTAAAGTTTCAAACTGACGCCATGTGTTAACACCCCAACCGTTGCCATGAAGAGCAGTGAGACAAACTGTCACCTAAAACTCCTCTGGAGCTGACACACCAGAGCCGGGAAGCTGTACGGGACATTCCGAAAGAAGGGAAGTGAGATGAGGAGTTCTCACCGCTCAGGGGCTCTGTGTGATGTTTGCGGAAAGAATGGACACGGCTGACTGCCCCACGAATTCCTTGTGGGGAAGAGGAAAGGAGCATAACTGAGAGAAAGGGGTGGGATTGGAAACAGAAGAGGATCCTTAAGGGGCAAACACGAGGCTCATCAAAGCCAGCCCATAAACATAGCCAGTTAAGAAACGCTCATTGTTGGGGCGCCTGGCTGGCTCAGTCGTTAAGCGTCTGCCTTCGGCTCAGGTCATGGTCCCAGGGGTCTGGGATTGAGTCCCTTATCTGGGGATATCTGGCTTCTCCCTGCCCCTCTGCTTGTCCTTGGGGTCTCTCTCAAATAAAATCTTCAAAATAAATAAGAAAATGCTCATTGTTGAGAGATCTTTTCTTTTTAAAGAGAAGCCAGAAAGGTAGATTCAGAAAGGAAGTAAGCTGGCAACTAATTCTAATTTGCTTAAAATCCTGTGTGAACCAATTAGCTTATATGCTGCCAACACGTAAATTGGGGAACAGAAACTACATCAGTTCAAAGCAGCCATGTATTGAATTAGATAATATTTAATGTGAACAAGAATAAAAAATTCATCACGTTAAAATTCTCAACTATATGTTGTAATGGTAACTGTTAGTACTACAAAGGAAACTCCACTAACAAATATTACCAAACTGTATTTAGAATGTTTCATTAATAGTTTAGCATTTTGAAATTTATTTTATGTCAGTACTGTAATAACACATTAACTTCTATAATGGTTTGAAGGACTTTTGTAATACTGATCAGTGACATACACTTTGGAAACTATACTTTGTCCCACTCAAGTACCTACCTGGTTTGTATAATCATCATGATTTGCCATCAAAAGAAATCCACCATCGTCTAGAATCACACAATCCATTACCTAATGAAATAAAAAACACATTTTGAGGATGGATATCATTACTCCATTGTAGGTAGATGATGATAACAAAAACAGGAGAAAGCTTCAACTTAAACATAATCAGGAGATTTTGATGAAATAAATTAAGGACACATACAGATACATATCAGACTCTCAGAGTTTCATATTCCCCGACCACCCATTCAGTTAAAACTGTCAACTCAATATGAATAAATACTGAGAACAAATCAGAAATAAACTTTCTGCCATTCCAAATGGCAATCTTGTTGTCATTTGGTCATCTAAATGATCCAGGAAATTGGATAAACCAAAATATTTAATAATGTACAAACACACACTTAATATTTTGATAAGACATATCTTTAAAAATGCATTGTGGGTTACCATGCTTCAGACTTTAAAAAAAAAGAGGCAGCATGAGGATACTTAGGAGATTTAAAAGCAGAAAGCAAAACAAAAAATGCTCATCACAGAACTCAGTTCCCACCCAGTTTATATCATGTTTAAAGGCAGGAATCAGTTTAATAATTTTTATTGGATAAAATAACAAAAACATTGTTTTCAGAGTTGAGGACATATGCATTCCATTTTCCTAATGTGGAAGCAGCTTGCTAAAAACCTTGGCTCTGAAAACAGTCTTCACAGTCTATATTTACAAAGTCTATGTAAAATGGAGAAACTATAAAAATAAAATGATTGGTTTATAATTTTGCATGACTAGAAATGATAAGATCATATGAACCCACTGTTTGCCTTGGAAATATACACACACATAGAAGAAGACTGAAAGAAAATAGTGGAATTCTTCCTTTTTATTCTTGGAATAATACAGTGTCATTCTTAGAGAATGTTTAACTTTTGAAGACAGTTGACAAAGAAGTAACAGAAGACAACGTAAAATCCAATCCATGTAAGTGGAATTTGATTAAAAAAAAAAAATTCCAAAATTTAGCTCAAAAAGTTTTCTCATCGCTATAAATACAGTGTGACCAAATACAGGTAAAATACAAAAGAAAAAGGAAGATTGTCCTAATAACCAGTAAAGGCCACTTGGATTAAAACTGCCCATTCAGGGGCACCTGGGTGGCTCAGTTGGTTTTGCGTATGACTCCTGATTTTGGCTCAAGTCATGAGACTGAATACAACTGAGATTGTAGAGAAGAGAGTCTATACAAAAACAGGCTTTTTAAAAGACCTTAACATGCGAATATTTTTAAAAATAAGGTTAGGAATTATAAGCATATAACTCAAATTCTTATCTATAGGTTAATTCAAGTTTCCATAAAATAATAATTTTAGTGTTTATTTAAAAATTCCTGCATTTTTAGCATTAAAGTCTTCGCAATAGCAATACAAAAAATTACAGTTAAAAATTTTAAAGAGTTTTCTTACATCACTGTTCCTTTTGCAGTCACAAACTGGACCAGCACACTGAAAGACAAAAAATACAATTATTGCCACACATTTTCACTTTAAAAGAATGATTAAATGATATACTGTTAGCAGGTTAAAAATCTTAGAATAATTTATCAAGTCTAAAAGTAAGATTAAATGACAGTCTACCTATCATAAAAAAGTAATAGTTTTATCTTTATAAAATATCAAATAGCTATCTAGTATTTCAAACTATAACACTGAAATATTTTTCTTACTAATTTAAACAAAAAAATCTTTCCAAAAATAGTAATTTATAGTTCTGCTTCAATTTAGTAGCACTGAAAATTTATTTTGTCAACGTTTCTTTACTTTTACTTTTCTCATTTGCATATGACATGGAGTATAGCATCAACATTTTTTAAAAAATTATCTTACCGGATCCCTGATTGATGTTTTGGTGAAATTCTCTATCCAAGAATTTACATCAATTTTAATTCCGACAACTGAAAAATGATGTAAGGAAAAATTGACACATACATTTAAAAAGTATGGCTGTGATTCTTAGTATCTATTTTTCCTCTCACATTTGATTATTCCTGGGCAGGCAAATTTAAGTTTCTTGAGATTAAATTAATTTCAGCTGTACACTGAAAAGTTGATTTAAATTAATTTAAAAAGTTGCAATTTTAGGTAGGAGCCATATAATATTCGCTGTATGGTAATTTAGCATTAAATTTGGGTTGAATCTCATGTTTATTACAGAGATCTATTTCTTGGAATTTTCATTAAGAAGTAATGCTAATAGCTCTTAAACTATTAAATAATTTTATTTATATACGCAACACAGTTGATTCATTGGCCACAAGCTGGCCAATTAACTAATATACGTAGTAAGCTAAAAAAAAAAAAAAAAGTGGTAGTGTCAGGAATAGCCTTTTCATAGGAGGTCAC
The DNA here is from genome assembly GCF_029215605.1 of Mirounga angustirostris. Taxonomy (NCBI): domain Eukaryota; kingdom Metazoa; phylum Chordata; class Mammalia; order Carnivora; family Phocidae; genus Mirounga; species Mirounga angustirostris. The sequence goes on along the minus strand of NW_026991720.1, from coordinate 80,493,610 downwards.
TCAAGTTGATTGTTTACAGAGGCTTCCCTAGCCCTGCTGATGCATGCACCAGATGCTTAAGAAATGTATGTCCAGGAGAGATAAGTGGGTGGGAGGGGGAATGAATGAGTCACTGGGAGAATGAGTGAGTAAGTGAGCCACTGAATGAATGAGTTAGTAGTTGAACCAGTGAGGAGTAAAACTGCCCTCAGGAGCAGGAAAGCACTCGACCTTCTCAATCTGGCCTGAGGTATGCTTTCTTAAACATTCAAATACTGAATCATACAATGAAAAAAAAATTTCTACTTTATTGAACCCACTTATTCCAGCCTACTTCCACAAGTGTTCAAAATCTTTGGGATACAGCAAAGGGAGTCCTAAGAGGAAAGTATATAGCAATACAAGCCTTTCTCAAGAAACAAGAAAGGTCTCAAGTACACAACCTAACCCTACACCTAAAGGAGCTAGAGAAAAAACAGCAAATAAAGCCTAAACCCAGCAGGAGAAGAAAATAATGAAGATCAGAGCAGAAATCAACGAAATAGACACCAAAAGAACAGTAGAACAGATCAACGCAACTAGGAGCTGGTTCTTTGAAAGAATTAACAAGATTGATAAACCCCTGGCCAGACTTACCAAAAAGAAAAGAGAAATGACCCAAATCAACAAAATCATGAATGAAAGAGGAGAGATCACAACCAACACCAAAGAAATACAATTATAAGAACATATTATGAACAACTGTATGCCAGCAAATTAGATAATCTGGAAGAAATGGATGCTTTCCTAGAGATGTATCAACTACCAAAACTGAACCAGGAAGAAAGAGAAAACCTGAACAGACCTATAACCACTAAGGAAATTGAGGCAGTCATCAAAAATCTCCCAACAAACAAGAGCCCGGGGCCAGATGGCTTCCCAGGGGAATTCTACCAAACATTTCAAGAATTAATACCTATTCTTCTGAAACTGTTCCAAAAAATAGAAATGGAAGGAAAACCTCCAAACTCATTTTATCCCCAAACCAGACAAAGACCCCATCAAAAAGGAGAATTACAGACCAATATCCTTGATGAACACAGATGCAAAAATTCTCACCAAAATACTAGCCAATAGGATCCAACAGTACATTAAAAGGATTATTCACTACGACCAAGTGGGATTTATCCCTGGGCTGCAAGGTTGGTTCAACATCCACATATCAATCAATGTGATACAATACCTTTATAAAAGAAAGAACAAGAATCATATGATCCTCTCAATAGATGCAGAAAAAACATTTGACAAAGTACAGCATCCTTTCTTGATCAAAACTCTTCAGAGTATAGGGATAGAGGGCACATACCTCAATGTCATAAAAGCCATCTATGAAAAACCTACAGCGAATATCATTCTCAATGGGGAAAAACTGAGAGCTTTCCCCCTAAGGTCAGGAACGCGGCAGGGATGTCCACTATCACCACTGCTATTCAACATAGTATTGGAAGTCCTAGCCACAGCAATCAGACAACAAAAAGAAATCAAAGGCATCCAAATTGGCAAATAAGAAGTCAAACTCTCACTCTTTGCAGATGATATGATACTTTATGTGGAAAACCCAAAAGACTCCACCCCAAAACTGCTAGAACTCATACAGGAATTCAGTAAAGTGGCAGGATATAAAATCAATGCACAGAAGTCAGTGGCATTCCTATACGCCACCACCAAGAGAGAAGAAAGAGAAATGAAGGAGTCGATCCCATTTACAATTGCACCCAAAACCATAAGATACCTAGCAATAAATCTAACCAAAGAGGCAAAGGATCTGTACCCAGAAAACTATAAAACACTCATGAACGAAATTGAGGAAGACACAAAGAAATGGAAAAACGTTCCATGCTCATGGATTGGAAGAACAAATATTGTGAAGATGTCAATGCTACCTAGAGCAATCTACACATTCAATGCAATCCCCATCAAAATACCATCCACTTTTTTCAAAGAAATGGAACAAATAATCCTAAAATTTGTATGGAACCAGAAAAGACCCCGCATAGCCAGAGGAATGTTGAAAAAGAAAAGCAAAGCTGGTGGCATCACAATTGCAGCCTACTTCCAATTTCCACTGATGCTCAGTTTTATGATTTGTTTTGTATTCTGGCCTGTTTTTGCAAGAAAAGTCATTTTTCTATTTTACTGTAATTTTATTTTAAGAAAAGAGATTCTTACTACTTTTTTTTTCAGGTACATAGTACAGATATGCCATAAATTATTTATCTTTTCCCCCAATGATGAAAACTTAACTCTTCCTGTTTAACTTATTACAGATATTAACATCCTTGGCTGTATATCCTTTTGTGTACTTGAAAGTATCTTATAGGACAGACCTAGGAAGTGGAAATGTTGGATCAATCCGGCATTTAGAACTTTGATCTGACTCCATAAGTTTGCGTCAGCATTGTATAAGCATACACACTTTGAAAATCCCTCACCTCTATACAGTATCAACTTTAGTATTCCCCAGTCTCAGGGGTAACTATTTGTATTTTCTATTTTTAAAAATTTGCATGTCTGTCTTTATTCTGCTTTAGGCTTTCTGATGACCTTCCTGATAAGTATTGTGAAACTTTACTATAAATACTAGGTCACATTTAATTTTGGTCATGTGTATGTATACAATATACATCCTTACCTGCAGGTTTCAGAAGTTTTCCTTGGATATATATTTCTACAGCTTTGCTTACCATAATGCCTGATTCATAAGCACCAGGTCCGCTTTCTAAAAAAAGAAAAACAACAACAGAAAAGGAAAACAGGCCTGTCTAGATACATCAAATAGTGAATTTCTCTTAATAGGTGAATAGTGTTTTGCTGAAGTATTCTAGAATAGAGGTAACAAGGAGGTGTGTAGTCCTCTCCTCCCCCTTTTTTCTCTAAATACCAGGCTCACTGGAGTGTCCATGAGTTATTCTGAATGAACTGACTCGGGGGTGTGAATTACTCAGCTGGGCTTCATCTACCTTCACAACAAAACGGATGCATGCCAAATCTCTGCTTCATGACATTTGCTAAAATAGTGGGGAGGCTGCTGAAGTGAAGTGGAAAGATTGTTCTTAGAACCCCAAACGGCCTTTGCATTTAGAAGACCGAAGTTCCTGGACAAAACTCCAACAAAATTCTCTGAACTTGAGTTTCCCGACTTGTGAACATGAGGATGAGTAACACCCCCCTCCCCCCCCCCAGAGAGGCTCGGGGATTGGGACAGAACCCAAGAAAATATTTTAAAATGTGGACTATTGATAATTTTCAGAAATACATTGAACTAAAACTGATTAACTGATGAATTACATTTCCGAAAGTCACTAAACATTCATCACCTATTTGCAGTTTGTGAAACAAAGGATTATCTACATGTGTTTCTATGTATTACGCATGCTGTGGATATGCTATCTCTTCATTACTGGCTGGCTATTTCCTGTGTAGGCATTTTACCTCCTCAACTAAATGAATGCTTGTGTCTTTCCAATGTCATGCATAGAGTATATACTGAATAAGGACTGTTCTGAGCAATTAACTTAAAATGCATGGCTTTGGGGGGGGGGGGAAGCGGGTAGGAACAATAATTTATTTAAAAAAAAAAGGAAACAGAATGCTGAGTTCCAAGTAATACTTACTGTTAAAGTAGGGAGCAGTGAAAACATAGTTATCATTATCGAGACTCCTTTTATAGAAGCTGTCCTCATATGTTTCTGGGTTTTCTTGCCAGTTTTCTCCAGCCCTAAGGAGGAAATGGCTCATCATTTTTATTCTCTAATCTGCCTGATAACCTACTTTGCCGTGAACATCGTGAAATTTTACAGATATGCCTACATCTCAGGTATGTCTAAGAAAGTCAGTGGTAATTGATGGTGTAAATGATCCTCGTTAATAAGCAATATATCACCGTAGAATGATACTGAGAGTCAGAAAAAGCTCTTAGTTTTACTCTGCAGGTAATTATGTACAAGTCAGTTAATAGTAATAAGCCTTTCCAGGCCACTTTACAGACTGTTCTGGAGATAAGAGATAAGATCCACTGAAGAACAGTGAAAACAATGAGGCTCTATGAACGTATAGCCAATAGACTATGACCATTGTGTTCATTTAGGTTAGCTTGTGTCTACAGAGACAAAAAATCTTTTAAAGAAATAGGGGATTTTTTACTATTGTAAATAGGTTAAGTGACTCCATGTTAATCTAAGAATAAGTTTCTCTACACAGTGGTTTCCTTATCCAGTAATGTACACATCCTCAGAGTAGTCCTTTGTAATGTACTGATTTCTACAGATCTTATTTGAACTTACTCTTTGGGATAAACTCTGGTAATTCCTCCATCAGTCACAACAAACCGCGCTTTCACTCCCTTGCTAAAACAGAAGACAGAAGAAGGAAATTTTTTATTCCATTTACTCTCGGTAAGATAGTAATTTAGGTGTTGATGTAATAATAAATGAGCAATAATAAATAATAAATAAAATGAGTTCCTAAAATAAAGGAAGACAAAGTAAATATATCAATATATGTAAACTATGTTTTATTAGTGAAAATATCTGGGAAATAAAGGGAGGATTCTCTAGGAAGACACTTCATAATAAGGAAGAATACAGCTGCCATTTTGAATTAGCAGAGATGACAGAGGCAGCAGGACGATCTTACACGTAGAGCCAAGAGTGAACATTAAGGGAAAGCTTGTGAAGAATGTGACAGTATTTGGTGTCATAAAAACATAAGGCACAAGGTAAGAAGCAACAGGAAGTAAAGTTTCAAGGACCAGCTTCTTCAGACTGGTCAGCTCATCAGTGATCTTGAAATCCATGCCGGAGAGCTTCACCTTTATCCTGAAACTGGAAGTGATGCACTTTGAGAGTAAGACTGACAGGGGTGAGTTCTACGGAGAACAGACGAGGGGCTATGGGGAGAGGAATCGGAAGCCCTAAAGGCAGAAAGAGCAGTTGCTATCATTTCTTAGAAATGGGAAATTAGGAACTTGGGTGTGAAGAAGACAGGGCAACATTGTTAGGAGAAATATTTAGCATTTGGTGACTGACTGGAAATGGAGTAGGGACTGTAAATGAGAACCATAATTGGATTTCTCAATTTATTGACTAGGTGTACAGTAGTGTTATTAAAAGGTCAGTCAAGCATTCACTGGAAGCCCCATTCTATCACAAACACTGAAACACAAACACGCCTATTTAATTTGGTTTGTTCACACTGCACTGTATAAGCAGAGAAAGCTAAGTAAGTGTGCAGGTGTTAGTCCTGACACACACCCACAACTGCAAGTTGTCAACAACTGCAAGATGTTTTTCTCAGGAAATTGTTATTAAAGATAAATGATAAAGTCTAAATTTATGAGGCCTATTTTCCAAATATTTCTCGGGGAAAAGCTAAACTGAAATGCAGAATATATATATATATATATATTTTTTTTTTCATTAATAAGAACAAATACTCACATGTTTTTCTGCTTACTCCAGTAATTTTGGACAAGTTCATTTGTAAAGCCTGCATCCAGCAAGACTCTATTAATCAAATCCGTGTTACCTAACACAGAAAAAGGATAGCCTCAATTATACCCACATAGTTTCTCCATTAAGATAATAATGAAACAAATACATTCTCTATTTATAAAAGCAACTTAGAGTGGATAATATTTCTGTGAATTACAAAATATACCCAATATTAATTTTCTGCACTTTTTTTAATATTGTTCATCTTACCCCCTATTTTTCAGGCTATGGCCAGAATTAATAGAAAAGCCAATTCTAAATGAAAATTATTTTGTAAACTTTAAGATAAACAATAAGGAAATAGCCTTCCTCTTTTTAAAAAAAAAAAATAGGTTAGTATGGTGATTCTAAACGATCATAATTTAATGGACAATTTTATATATAAAGATAAAACTACTTAATATATATAGTTTCCTGTTTGTATGTTTTGGCCAAGGAACTGAATAACTTAACACAGCCCAGCACTATCCCAAGAAGGCTTTTGGCATCTGCTGGTAATGCTGAAAGACCACAGGCTTCAGGTTGTCATTTCTGGAATAACCAAAGAACATCTTAGCCCAAGTTCATAGGTAATGGAGGGGCAGATGGCCATGACCAAGGGTCAATTAATAAACATTCTTGAATAAAAAACGTCACCTTTTCATTTCTCTTGGCTCCTCTGTTCCAAGCCCATGAAACTCTGAATAACCTCCAAGTATACTCTGAAACTTCACATTTTTGATAAAATTTCATTTTACTCAGGTAAGGAATATGGGATCTTAAATATCTTATTACTACAAGAGGTGGGGAGTAGACTGGAAAACATTTTAGTTGATATTCTTAAATTTAATGTATCTTTCACCCAATTTTAAAGGATCAGCTTAATCCACATTTTAGACTTCATTTTAGGAACTATTTTTATTATAGCAGAAAATGAATGACTTTGAAAAACAGTTCCATTTGAAAAGTGAAAGATATAATTTACTTGCCACAAATCCTTTTAGGTCAAAGAAATGAGACCATTATTCTAATTCATAATATAAATCAATGTTGCAAGTAATTTCATAATTGCATTTATATTTTAATTACACTGTAATTTTAAAATATGCCCCCTGCTGCATGCAATACATCAACAGATTATCAGTATTGAGCTTTACCGTTTTACACACATATAATCTCATTTCTATATTCCAAAATAATGGGGGATAAGAAGAAGACAACAGCTTTATAGCAGAAACATTTAGGTAGGCTAATAAATTAACTTAAACAGTGAGAATTGTAATTTTACTGATGGATTAAATACTTCCCTAAAAGCAAAATTCAAATAGCCTGAACCCCTTGAAAAGAAACTATTTAGATTTCAATCACGGATACTTTTAGTTCTACACGTTATTTGATAGCATGATTGAGGAAACTATAAATTTTACAGCTATTTTTTAAAAGATTTTATTTATTAGAGCGTGAACAAGCTGAGGGGAGGAGCAGAGGGAGAGGGGAGGCAGACTCCCCGCTGGGCAGGGAGCCGGCCGCTACTCGCTCCTCAGGGCTCTGGGGCTTGCTCTACCCATGACTGGTTTTCAGAGTAGCTCATTCTAATTCTGGGAGCTAAAGTGAGCGGTGCTAGGAAGTTCGTTCTTTTTATGAGATAAATTTAAATTTAAGAGATGGCTTCAATTCACTTTTTATAACTGAGGATGTGCTTTAACTCTTCCTGATGGAAAGGAAAATGATTTTGAAAAAGAAAAGCCCAGGGGCACCTGGGTGGCTAAGTGGGTTAAGCACCTGACTTCCCCTCAGGTCATGATCCTGGGCTCCTGGGATGGAGCCCCGCCTGAGGCATGAGCCTGGGAGCCTGCTTCTCCCTCTGCCCCTCCCCCCTGCTCGTGTTTTCTCTCCCTCAAATAAATAAATAAAATCTTAAAAAAAAAAATAAAAAATCTTAAGCACAGGAGAAGAAAGAGCGAGGAAGCAGGGAGGAGGAGGAAAGGACATAAAAGTCAGTTACTGTTACTTTTTTTTTTTTTACAACGTAAATCAAGAAGCCAGCACACCAACACACTAATTGGAACCCAGAGTTGACCATGTTGGGTACAGTGACGGTGACACTAAACAATTATTACAAATCGATCTATACTTACAGGATGGGTTGTTTGGCGTTTTTCTATCAATAAACTCATTGAAATTTAAAAGAAATTCAGTGTTGTTATCTGATATTTTAAGGTCATTGCAGTAATCTCTGAAAAAAAATAAGACATCAGCTATGAAAATCACAACTTTAAAAAGAGTACACAGCCATCAGAGGAAGTGAAAACACTTTCTTTTACTACTCTATGACTTTGCAAGCTGTTTAATTTCTTATTTCCATTTCCTCCTCTCTATAATGAAACAACACTTTTGACAATAAGGGCTGAGTAGTGTGGATAATATATATTAAGCACCTACCCTCTGGGCAACAGGTGCTCAATACATGTTAGCTTTTGTTGTTCTTAATGCACTATTTTCATTTTATGTTGGAGTTTCCATGTAGAAATTAACAGAGAAAATTTAAAATACTCACTACATACCAAGAATAAACCCATTGTATGGTAACACTTTTATGAGAAATTACTGTTTTAAAAAAATAACCTAGTGAAAAAAAGTGGCATTGATTTACCTATTTGCAATTCTCTTCAATGCCTGGCTTAAGTATGCCTCTACATCCCATCAACGGCAAGATTCTATTTGGGCACATGAAAAAAATGTGGTCTCCTAAAGATATGCAGCTGGAAAAGACAGAATTATTTTATACGCTTCTCCAGTGCTGTAGCTATTCCTCTTCCTTTTTTTTAATAACATACCAAAACTTGAATACTAGTAATTTCTTGGTAGTTAGTTATAATATGGAATTTGAAACAATGAACTTTTTGTACTGTTACACTAAAATTCAATGCATTATCTTACACTTTAAATCAATCTGATTTTTTAACATCATGAATTGGTTATTTGGAAAATTTGCAGATCTGCCAAACGATGACACATTTCATTATAAGATTGAAAAATCACATTCATTAATATCATCACACTAGTGTCACCAGATAACTACTGGGAAACACTAAATACAAATTCCCCCCAAATTCTTATTTTTGTGTGAAAGCACAGATTTTGTCATGAGCAACAAACCCTGTTGTTTTCTTCAAAGTAGAAGCCTTACTTGATTTTTGAGAAAATGTTTATCAAATACCTAAGTCATTCTGTCAAGTAAAATTCTATTTCCTGAAAAAAGCGCAAAGAGCACCTATTTCAGCTCTAAATTCAATCCCACGAGTGCTCTTCTTTGAGACAGCCGAGTTACTCTAGTATGCAGCAGAACTCCCATCTTCTTCCCACTGAGTATTAAAAGACATATACTCGAGGGTAAAGCTTCAATGAACCTAATAATTTTTATGCTCGTATCAAGGATATTTTAAAGTGAGACTGGCTTTTCCCCTGGCAAGAAAGATTACAACAGCTACCAGGAGCCTTTAGTGTTACTGCCTGGATTCCTGCTAAGGTATCAGCTCCTCACGGCTTTTCTACTGTCCCTGCCAAGGTCGACATGAAGAAGAGAAAAACATTTACTGCTGTTTTAGGAAAACAGCTTTGACCTGGTCGGTTCTCTGAAAGGGCTTCTGGAACCCATGGGTTTTGAGACCCCTACTTTGAGAACTGCTAACCTAAGTGTTTTGGAAATTGAGAATAAATATAAAACAACATAAATGTAAGGTTGTCATTAATATTAACTAGGTTAATGCAACAGATGGGATAATCAAATATTGAAGACAGACGTGCAATTGTGTAGTGACCATTTTCAGATGCAAGGCCATTACCTAAATAGAAAGCCTCAGACAGTAAAGAGAATGTCAGAACTTCAAAAACAAACAAACAACCTACCCACAAAACTCAGTTCTTAGAAAAATTTAGTTTTGAGGCAGGGTTTAGGAAGGTTGCATGATTTTTACTCATTCATTATTGACAGAGTTAAAATGGACTTCTTCCCACAATTAGCATTTAATTACAGGCTATTACATACTGTTCCTTTCTCCTTCTAACTCATCTTTGAAATGTCTTTTTCATTTCTGAGAAATAGCAGAATTATTCCATTTCTTAGACCTTTCATCCCTTTGCATACCTTCTAAAGGTAGAAACAATGCTCTCTACATTTATGTTTTACTCAGAGGTACTGTATATTCTTCTGAGATCTTGAAATAGCAAGGAAATTTCCTAATCTGTGAAATGGGATACTACTACTAATTTACTACAGAGTTCTCTTGAGCAATAAAAATAATCATTCATGTAAAAGATTTAATACATGTTAGTTGAATTCATTGGCTTGTCCCACAAGCTGTAACATTTCCCTTCTTTAGTATTTATTCCTTCCCTAAACACATGGGCAAATTCTACTCTTCCAGTCAGACCACAAAAATGATTCATATGTTAATCCTTGCTGAACTGAATAGTCATTGCTTACAAATTGGGAACTGGAATTCAGAGTTACATTTATCCTCTGAGTACTGGGACTTCTACCCTATTTTCCACACTATCTAAGAGTAAAGCTCAGAAAGCCAGTCTGCTATTCAATAATTGGGAGAGACGAATGAAGAGGTTGCCTAGAGAAAAACACAGATCTGAGATGGACGGAGAGTCTTATCAATATATCACATCTAATTTCATTCTCTTCTTACACTGTTAATGAATCAACATGTTAACATTCTGTGGGATCTTGTTCTGCCTCTAATATTCTTTCTAGCTGAAACTGGTTTTAGCAGTTTTAAGATGGTCAGTTACTTTTATTGGAAAAAGTGGTAAGATTGTAGGTATTTTTAATAATGGGTTTTAAAATATTCTTTACATATTTATACATTCTACAGACACCATATGTATTTATTCAGCACCTACTGTGTGCCAGGCAATGGATGGGATGTTGGGTATTGAATGGTGAGTCAAACAGGTTGAGATGTTGCTTTACTGGGGAAAGTAAATGACATAAAATGGACCAGTGCTCCAGTAAGGGAAATACAGTATTCTCTGAAGCCGTCAGCAAGGATGTCTAATGCAGTGAAAATGGGAAGGAAATTCCTAGATCAAGGAGCTTTGAAGTTGGGGTTTGGGACAGCGTGGGCTGTGTCTGAGTACAGTCCACAATAAAAGAGAAAATTAGTGGATCGAAAGAGTTAAGAGAGGGGGGAAAAAAAAAACCCAGCACACATAGGAATCAAGAGAAGTTTAATGTGTTTGGAATTTAGAGCAGAGGTTGGCAAACTTTTTGTTCCAGGGCCAGATAATAAATGATTCAGACTCTATGGGCTATAAGGTCTATGCCACAACTCATCAACTCTGCCTTTGTAGTGAAAGCAGCCACAGACAATACACAGCCAAATGAGTATGGCTGTGTTCTAATAAAACTTTGTATGAAACAGGCAGGCTGCAGGCTATAATTTGCTGGCCCCAGATTTAGAGTATAAGGACCACATTGTAAACTGGGACCCAGTAACAGAGCAGCTGAAAGCTATGATATAAGGTACAGAGCATCACAAGACGCTACTGAGCTACTGGTTCATACTTAGCAGAGGAGAAATGTAATTTTATTCACATTCTAGAAACTCTCTCCATTTCTAGAAATTGACACCAGACTGGGAATAAAGGGGGATTTGGGGAGGTAGGGACATCAAGTAGGAGGCAGCTGTAGTAGCTTAGGTCCGAGAAAGCACTGGCCTGGTGAGAACAAAGGCAGCAGAGTTTGGCCAATATACTTGAGACTCGTAAAATAAATTCTGTTTGGCAAGACTTGGTGATTGTATAAAAGTTAGATATAAAGGGAAGGGAGCAGAGACAAATGCTTAGGAGACACTGAGTTGAATCACACTGGAGAGATACTTTTGTTAGTTTTCCATAAACATGAATGTCTCCCACTGAAATATGTAGGTAGACATAAAGTCTGGAAATATATTGCTTGATCCTATATTGTAATGTAATGCCAATAAATGACATGCCTCTTTTGTCTCTAGACATTATGGCCATCTTGTGGATTTGGAAGGCATCACCTCAAACTATCGACATCAAATAGATGGGTGGTGTGTCTGTAGACACAGAATAACAAGAGGCCCTAAGCTACAACTTCATGTAAGCCAACTGCAGAAGAAAAAAACTCATGAAAGAGATTGAATGCGCAGCCAAAGGAAGGAGGAAGAAAACCCAAACAGTGTGTCACCAAGGAAGAAGAGGCAAAGAATACTCCAGGAGAGTGGGATCAGCAGTATCAAACAATGAAGGAAATTCAAGCAGGAGAAGCTACTGAGGGGCAAGGTCACTCCTGAAGCCAAGAATATGCTTTGTTAGCAGAGTTTGGTCAAAAAGTTACATCTATTCCCTATTTTCAAGAACCACCAAAAATTCAGACATCTTTATGCTGAAAAAAATTGGTCTGAGTTACTCTTTAATTTTGTGAGCTGTCTTTGGGTTCTTACAGTAATTTCTTTAAGAGGTATAAAATGTGAGAAATTAATAATACACCATTCTGAATCTTTTCAAGAGTTTAGCCTAGACTAATAGAATTATATTAACTTGATATTAATATATGTGTCTGTTACAGAGTGTAAATTAAGAACCAAGGAACAAAGAAAAACAAAGCTGGAGGCATCACAATTTTGAACTTCAAGTTACATTACAAAGCTGTCATCATCAAGACAGTATGGTACTGGCACAAAAACAGACACATAGATCAACAGAAGAGAAAACCCAGAAATGAACCCATGATTATATGGTCAATTAATCATTGACAGAGCAGGAAAGAATATCCAATGGGAGAAAGATGGTCTCTTCAACAAATGGAGTTGGGAAAACGACAGCAACGTGCAAAAGAATGAAACTGGACCACTTTCTTACACTAGACCCAACAATAAATTCAAAATGGCTGAAAGACCTGAATGTGAGACTTGAAACCATGTCTCCTGAGGCAAGGGAAACAAAATAAAAAATAAACTATCGGGACTTCATCAAAAAAAAGCTTCTGCACAGTTAAGGAAAGAAGCAGTCAACAAAACGAATAGGCAACCTATGGAATGGAAGATTATATTTGCAAATGATCTATCCAATACAGGGTTAGGATCCAAAATATATAAAGACTTATAAAACTCAACACCCAAAAATGAATAATCCACTTAAAAAATGGGCAGAAGACATGAGTAGACAGTTTTTCCAAAGAAGACATACAGATGGCCAAAAGACACATGGATAAATGCTCAAAATCAATTATCAAAGAAATGTTAATCAAAACTACAATGAGACATCACCTCATACCTGACAGAATGGTCAAAATCAAAAACATGAGAAAGAACAAGTGTTGGCAAGGATGCGGAGAAAGGGGAACCCTCCTACACTGTTGGTGGGAATGCAAACCGGTGCAGCCACTCTGGAAAACAGTATGGGGGTTCTTGAAACACTTAAAAATATAGCTACCTTACAATATAGCGATCTCACTACTAGGTGTTTACCCAAAGAATACAAAAATACTAATTCAAAGAGATACATGCACCCTGATGTTTATAGCAGCATTATCCATAATGGTCAAATTATGAAAACAGCCCAACAATCCACTGACTGATGAATGGATAAAGAAGATGTGGTATATACACACGATAGAATATTACTCAGCCATAAAAAAGAATGAAATCTTGCCATTTGCAACAACATGGATGGAGCTAGAGAGTAGTAGTATGCTAAGCAAAATAAGTCTATTACAAAAAGATAAATACTATATAATTTCACTAGTATGTGGAATTTAAGAAACAAACAAAGGGGGAAAGAAAAAATTGGGAGAGGCAAAGCAAGAAACAGAGTCTTAACTATAGAGAACTAGAGAACAAAATGACGGTTACCAGAGGGAAGGTGGGTGTGGGGATGGGTGAGATAGGTGATGGGAATTAAGAAGGGCACTTGTGATGAGCACCAGGCATTGTATGGAAGTGGTGAATCACTATACTGTACACCTGAACCTAATATTACACAGTATGTTAACTGGAATTTAAATAAAAACTTATTAAAAAAAAAAGAACTAAGAAAAAAATAAAAATAAAAAACACTCTTGATTATTGAGTATCAAATAATTACACGAAAATAGCGGTAGGGAGAAAGAGGTATAAGGGTTAGGAAAGGGGGATTATATGAGAAATAAAATTGGGGAAGAGAAAAAAGAATATTAATCTTAAAAATTATATGAGAAAATGTCACTATATTAAAATGCTTTCCCAGAACGTTGTTAGAACATTAAAAATAAATAAATCAATTATGACGTTCATTCTAGCCTTATGTCTACACATACATATATATCTGTAGATATCTCAGTATATCCCCCTGTATGCGTATATATACACACATATGGACTATGTTTGTGTCTGTGTACTCACAAATGCACATACCCAATTCTTCACTAGTGATGGATACCACTGTTATTTCCAGTAAGAGCAAGGTCTACATCTGTCTTATTCACTATTATCTCCCTGTTGTCAGAACATCACTTGGCCTAGGGCAGTTGCTTACTGAGTGAGTGAATGAATAGAATATGGTTTCAGTTTTAAAGTTACTGCTCCCTTTGGTTCCATAATTTGGCATGGGATTAACTCAGAACTGTGACTGAAGGCTTACCTTTCCATAAAAGCTATAAAAAAAATAAAATAAAACAAAACCAACCTTGGTGCTATGAATGTGTAGCCAGATTCTTCAAAATTATCCGGCTTCAGTGTTTCAGAATCTGCAGAGATAATGTTACAGGATTAGATAAGCCATCCAGAGTACGCATCCTGGGTTTCTATGACGATATGAAGGCATTAGAATGATAACCTAGTAAGAAAACAATAAAAAGTACTTATATCCTATAAGGTCCTTAATACTGCATAACAGAAATATAAAATCCATTTTAATTTCATAACAAAAATTAGACCAGTTATATCAGAATAATGCTGTCTTAGAAGTTTCCCATTTACTAACCCTACCATAACCAAGGTATCTTTTGTATCAATGTTGCATCAGAGTTATTTCATTTAAAACTTCAACATAAAATTTTTATCAATATCATGGTAAAGAAAATGATTTTAATAAACTCATCAATGCCTTTAGTTAATTAGTAACATTCGTCATATTAGGGTGTGAATTAGTAGGTGGAAGGATAAAAGCACACAAGTATTTAAGCCTCAGAAAAAACCTAAATGTGAAATACAGTGCATATGAAAACACAAGCATATTCTTTCCCCCGTTTTTGCTGCTAAGGTTTGAGTGATCATGGAGGAAAATCTAGCAGATGAGAAGCACAGAGGATAATATCCAATAGGAATGGAAATATCAGTGGAAATGTCAAGTGCACTAAACAGAAAGAAATTGAGCAACAAGAAAATACTTGCCCTTCATTTTGCCCTTTTTGGCTGTGAAAATCCATCAGAAAGAGAAAGCAGGGAAACAAAAAAAAGAGGGTAAAGCAAAGGGGGTCACAAACAATATTTTATTCAATGACTTTCTTGAATAAAAATATTGTGCATAGATCAAAGATATATTTATGTACAGCTGTAGTCTGGAAAAAAAAAAAAGACATCTTTTTGAAGACTGGAAGGTATGTCCTGTCCGTTACTACTAGAAAACCCTCGCTGCACTGTGGTGATTTCAAGGGTCTAGTTTGCAAAGTGTTTAACGCAGGTGCAATGGTGACAACGTTCGCCTATATTCAGAAGCATTTACCAACCATCAAAGACCAACTAGCCATCCCCTCATTTATCAAGTGAAGAACTAGCTCATGCACAGTTGCTGGTTGTTAAAAAGACCATCATATCTATCTATCAAGTGAAAGCATAAATATAAAAGCCTAAATTTAGCACAACGAGAAAAAGGATTGCAGAGAGCAAAAAGAACTGACGGGGGAATGAAAGAAATTATAGTTTACTTAAAGTCAGATGTAAAAGGTAAATACACACACATGCGTGTTTTTTTTTTTTTTTTTTTACTTTATCATAACAAAAAATTTAGGTTGTTAGTAATAGCTGATGTATTACAAAGGATATGATGGTCATTTTACTCTACTAAATCTAGTCACCCAAAACAAAGATTACTATTGACTTAAAATACGCACTAATGTTAATAATTACTCCACATTCCAAATGATGCTTTTAAAAAAATAATTCATTTGAGTTACTGAAGACGTTATTAATTTGGAGTATGAGAAGGAAGTTAATTGCCAAACCAAAGCCAAAGACCAATGCAATTTAACTTATTCAAACAAAGTAGAAGATGTGGAGCACAATATTATTCTTGCCAAATGCAAAAAAAAAAAAAAAAAAGAAAGAGTTAAAAGCCTTATTAGCACAGTGCCATGAGTAGAGACCATGTGAAACATTTTGCACCAGCTAGCAGACCCTTAAAATGACAGCAACAGAGAACACAGCACTGCAATGATTCTGAGCACAAAGCAAGGCAGGGTAGGGTGGTGGGGATGCCAGTGAGACCGGGTACCTGCTCATATTCTATCCACGTAGAATATTTCTTGTTCCTTGCATGTTTGGAATGGGTTAGAATCATTGCTGTAGATTTGGTAGTAACACCTACTAAAATGTATAGGCCTTGGGCATTCTAAAATCTAGACAAATTTATACATCTGATACTAAGAGATAAATAGACTCTGGGGTCGCTTTCATAGTACTTACATCTGGCCTGAGTTATTGTCTCTTCTATTTTGGCTTTTATATAGTAAAAACTGTAGGTTGGTAATACCAAGGCCAAACTGCAATAGAAACAAGAGAAGCATAAACACAAACAAACAACTTAAAAAAAAAAAAAAAGACACATCCAGTTAATGGAAAATCCAAAGATCTTCCTCGTGGGAAAGAAGAGACATATTACTGTGACAGGAAAATGCATTCAGCAAATAGAGTACTTTATTCGGTCTTGCAATCCAGAGTCTTCCAGTTCTCTACGTTGTAGGGAATCAGAAGACACACAAGGAAAATAAGCTACTAAATGTGCCCATGAATTAGCTGAGAAAGAAATGTCATGTGTACTCTATTTCCAGGGAAGTGTACTGAAATACTTTGAGTGTTGAAAAGAGAGAATATTACGATTACGTTTAAAGAAAATAAATACTATACTAATTGGATACCCCTCCTTCATGAATTACACATCATGTTCAAGTGCTCTGCAGCAAATGTACGCTATTTAAAAAGTACAAATGTAAAGTATCATTATTTTTATGACATAGTGCATAAAATCATCTGAAAAATACCTCCTTTGAGGGGTTAAATACCTCCTATCTTAAGACTTTAGTTTTGAGGCAAATTCCCTGGTGTCTGCTGGTAAGAAAATTCAGAGGCACTAAGAAAGACTGTCTGCTCATCCTGTTGGTTCTCATAGCATAAAGCAGTTTGGAGTATTTGAATATTATGCAGTTTGAAATAACACAACTGCTTATGTGTAATTCTTCCACTCTTGATATGGCTAATATATTTACAGTGTAGGACATAACTAACTATTCCATATCCACATTTACACTTGCAAATGACCCTCACTATGCTTTAATATCAACGGAAACTTACAAACTAATGGGTACAAAAAATGAGGGTAGAAGAAGATTCCCAGGGAACTAAGTATTTTCAAAAAGTGACACTTGATTAATGGGACCAAATGAGTCATTCAGCACTCATTTTTAATATTTAATCGGAAATTTCCCAATGCACAGGCAAAGGTGTGCATTTCTAGGCTTCTGAGTATTTCTGCATATTTGCAGATCTTCTTTTAAATCACTCAAGTTTCATAGGCTTTTGAGAAGAGCACCCAAACTATAATCTCATTATTTACTTTTTTTTTTAAATTGGAAAATACAGAACAGGGGAAAAAAAATAAAATTTCAGGTTTTCCTTCTCATGACTATATATGTTAAAAATTCACTCTACAAAGAGGAAAAAAAAGCAAGGGTTTATTTCCTACAATTTAATTATGCAGTCAAGATAGCAAAATGAGTGGATGCTTGTTACCTCCAATTCCCACATCTTTCTCCTTCATTAAACAATTCATTGACTGTCCTTATGGGAAAAGGTCAGAGAAATAAAATGTTATGTAGATTTAATGAAAATCTCCTCGTTCACTTTATACATAACTTCCTTTAAGTGGAGGCAGAGATTAAAATTAAAATAAGCACTGCAATTAGTCTGAAAGCAAAACGACCTTTCATGATTCACTTGCCATTTATAAAATGTATAGTGGAATTACTGAGCATTTGAAGATTGTCTCCTACAAATTCCTCTCAAGGGAAATTAGGACATTTTTATTGCTCCATCAGCATTTATTGCTAAGAGAAACTTCTAATTAAACCCGATAACAGTATATCATGTGGCTGCTAGAGTGTCACTCTCTAAGCTTGGGTTACATCTCACGTACCATAAAAATAGTGTTGGAACTCATGAGGAACACAATAGAAGTTTTAAAATTGACATATCAAATATACATTTTATTGGCCTGCATGTCTCAGGTTGTTATTAAGAGCTATACTTCATTTTATAGAAAAATACAGTCACACTTAATTTACTTCCTTCTCAAGGCAATAGTTCGTTCTTCAACTTCTAGCAGATAAGATCTTTACCACATTTTGAGTCAATGATGTTGTCATATGCAGTGTTTGCTGTCTCTCTCCATATAAAACCAACAGACCAAAGCTGCTTTATTTTCTCCTAGGGATTTAAGCCTAATAAAGCCAGCGGCCACCAGGTGGACGGGAGAGACCGTGCAATGTTTTTGTGACTCACATACACATGGGTAACTTAGTTAAATGGGATATGATATCCTTTTCAACTCAATCATGTCTCTATAAAATGAAATTCTTCATGAAAAAAAGAGCAGTTTATAAACATAATTACTTAGTGTAATTCAACTGTGATACCTGAGTTACATCAAAGCTTACTAAGACAAAAATCACTAAATGAAATGTGGAACTTCGTTCATTAAGTCAAAACACGCCATTTCTTTTTCTTCTTCAACATAGATGTAATACTTTGCTCTACACTGTTATTTGTAAATTTATTTGTACAGCGATTCAGGGAACTAACTTACAATGACAACAGACTGAATCTGGCCCTAAATTGTACATTTGGGTAGGAAACATGTGAGGAAAACATGCCGAACTGGGGAAGTTGGGGCTGTTCAGAGACCAGTGACTATTTGGGGAGGTAGGGGAGAGACATGACATGCACATTGGCTGGGAGAGAAATGTGAGATGAGAATATCTGACTTGGAAGTCCCAATTTAACTCGGAGGAAAATGGGAACAGAATGAAGGTTATGAACAAGGAGTGACATACGCAGAATTGGGGTATGAATCTGGCCACATTTGGTCCCATCACTGGGTGTGTGAGGGAAAGGGGTCGAATGTAGGGGACATTTGTGAAACTTTTAAGACATATTTAAGCAAGGTATGATGACAATTTAAAAATTATGACTGCCATTATTGTTGACTCATTGTCAGGATTAAAGGGATCCAGTTTTGTCTACTTTAGAATTTGTTCATCTAAGAAGGTAAGGAACACTTTCCCCCACAGTGAAGAGGAGATAAACTAAGGGTTCATGTACCAAAAAACTCATCTATTGTCAATGCTATTTCAGTGCGGGCCATAGACCTGGCTCATCTGCAAACTCTTTATTATCAGCTCAGGACCAGTTAAATAGAGAAATTTGAGACCAAGCATTTAGAAAAATTTTCAACAATTTGGCAGACTAATTCTAGATCTGTGAAATCTAATAATAAAAATTTTAAGCTTGCATTTTAAAATCTTTTTTAAAGGTGATTTAGTAAATAATTTTTGTTTTGTGTAAGTGTGGGTATGTCAAAAATAGTATGAGAAATAGTGATCTATGTGAATGTACGAGTGATTGACAGTAAGCCAGAAAATGAAATCTTATAGGAATGAGAGGAAGATGACATAAGATTCAGAGATGGGGATTTTAGGGAAGAGGAAGAGCGAATGAGTAACAAGAAGGAAATATTCCTATCAACCTCAGTATTATGAGCATGGGAGAAGTAGGACCACAGGGAAAGCTATTCAGAAGAGTCAGACCAAGAAAGCGAAGGAAATGCTCAGCGAGTGAAGAATGGAGAACTTTCAAGGCACTATAGGGTATTAGTCCGTCCAGCTTTCGAAGGCCCTGCCCATTGGTGTGCTCAGGATATCACAGACTTGCCACTCATGGGGAAAAATTGTGTCAACTGAGCATTTTATATCAGATCATATTACGATGTGACAAATTTTAAGTTATTTTGCTACCTAAATATAAGTAATGTAAACTGACAATTTAAATGAGGAAATTAGTGGAAGTGATGACTACAAATTTTAGGGGTTTGGTCAACATTTATTATTGCTAACATACATATGCAAAATGATCAAATGGATTTATATCATACAGGTTTTCATTTCTAAATTTTATATTCCTAGCTTTTTTCCATCTTTTCCATTTTGAAAATCAGAGTGATCATTTTAATACATTTTCACACTGGAAAGAATAACTTTTCTGTTTTAATTACAATGAAAACAGTTTCTGAAAATGCAAGGACTTAATATTTATCTACTGCAAAAACTGCTACTACAAATAGGCGAAAGACACGCAACAGAATACTCTTGTATACAATACACATTTAAATCTAACTAGTTACCTGTAATCTGTGCCATTCACAGGAGTCCATGTGTATGTCCTGTTTCCTTTGTCAATGTACCTCTACAAAAAAAGTTTGACATGGTTGTTACCATCTTATGAAATCTATGTGAATTTATATGAAAAGCTGAACACTAAAATCTGTTCATAAATTCTGTGGTCATTCAATACCCTCCCTCACAAATGTCTGATCTATTCTACATTATTTGTTCTGTTATGGGTGGGATTTGTGTGCGTGTGTGTCTGTGTGAGTAAAGCAAAATTTTAGGACAAAAATAAATAGCTGTATCATGACTTTTAAAGACTTCCAAGTGCAAAATCATTTTCTAAAAAATAAATTTTAATAATAACACAGGACCAGGATATATTAGACAAGCCTCAGATATTTCCATACTAGAGTGTGTTTATGAGAAATTGGTAATATCAGGACATCAACACACTGTTTCTAGATCCAAATGTATGGTTAGCATATTACTGTTCTTAAGCCATTGTTATAGCATTTATCACAAGAGACTAATTACTTGGTACCACTGAAGGTCAGAAAAACAACTAAATCCACCAGGGAAAGGAAGTATAGAGCTCAATACCTTGATGAAAACAGAATCCTTCCTATGTCACTACTAAATACTAGTAAATAATCATTCTTTCTTCCATTAGGTACAGTGACGGCATATACGCATCTTCACATTTTACAATCATTGTTTAATTTAATCAACCCCTGGACAAAATACTGTTCTTTTCGATAATTTACTGATAACTTAAAAATACATAAATCTAAAAAATTTAAATTGGCAGGATGAAGGAAAATGTATGATGCCACATTCATTTTATAACAACCATACATGTTGCCTTATGTGTCAAATATTCCGCTGGTTTACTCAACGTGTGTGGAGGATGGAGGATGGAGGATGGAGGGAGGGAGAACAGGAATTGGTGAGGAGGTTTTTGCACTAGTAAAATTCTTAAAAAAGAAATACTGTTCATGTATTTCATACCACTCAGAAAAAATGGCAAATTAGTGTTGTTCAGCAAGTTAAAAAATAGTATATCAGATTAAGAAAATAAACATACAAGATAATGTTTTCTTTCAATATTATTAATAAGAAAAGTCTACAGGGGGTTAGATTATTAATAAGAAAAGTCTACATATTGGTTAGAGGAATTTACAGCAAACTGAAGGAGGAAAACATCAATGTGACTTAATACAAACAAAATTAATTTATAAGTTGAGGAAAGAATGTGTAGGTCAAAAAGTTCTTAGCAGAACAACATGGAAAAGTTGGTAGAACTGCTGAATGGTTTACATCTTTCCTCAAGGAGCGAGCAGGTAAAGAGCATGGCTAAAGTCTAAGTAAAGAGAATTGAAGTTTCGGGTGCCTGGGTGGCTCAGTCGTTAAGCGTCTGCCTTCGGCTCAGGTCATGATCCCAGGGTCCTGGGATCGAGTCCCACATCGGGCTCCCTGCTCTGCGGGAAGCCTGCTCCTCCCTCTCCCACTCCCCCTGCTTGTGTTCCTGCTCTCGCTGTGTCTCTGTCAAAAAAATAAATAAAATCTTTAAAAAAATAATAATTAAAAAAAAAGAATTGAAGTTTCAACAATGACTGAAATTGATGTATATATACCTCCTCTTGTCTTCTGGTAATGGGAACTCCTAATGACATTAAATGAGAAAAGCCAAGTGCTAATGAAGGATCCTATTTGGAGCCTAGCTCCATCTTAGAAAAAGATCTGCTGAGGAATTCAAAAGAAATGTATACATTTAAAAAGGATGGCACTGTGAGGAAAAGGATATAAGTTATATAAAAACATTTAAAATTTTCAGGCTCCAAAGCCTCTGGATTCTATGTATTTTTCAAATACTCAAATATATGAATGTCTGTGTATTTACTCCACGTGCGACTGACAATGGATAGACACGCTGCTCATATACAGAGTTCTTCATCAATATAAAATGATATGTTTATTACATATCTGTACCAAAGATTTATGGGTACAATTGTGTTACCCCTTGATTTAATTGCAGATTTAAATGCAAGGAATTATAACATAATGTGCATAAATAGTGAAGGAAGATAAGCTAAGCAAAAGTAAACAAATAACCAAAAAAACCCAAACCAAAATAATATATGAAACTCAACAATTAGAACATGTGCATGCACAAATCATTTAACACATATAGCTATTAAATATTAACTTCAACTCTGCATGATTGAAATGGCCTAAAAGAACATGCCACAACATTAAATCGGGTGCTCTATTTTCTATGATGATAAAAAATGGAGACATAAAATATAATTTTCAAAAACATACTGCTAATAATGTAAAACATCAAGAAACCTAAAGCAAAATGTTTTACAAAAATTAGAAAGAGTTACAAATATATTAAAAATATCCTTCAGCAAAGAAGGCCTTAGAAACATGTGTTTACTTGAGACATCTGTCTTATAGATGCTGCTTTAATAGGAAAGACAAACTACCAATATCATTATTGATCTATACATTTTATTTAAGAGTAAGCTTGACTTAATTCTTACCTCATCTTGAGATTTAACCAAAGTTCTAAATGTTTTTTCTCCATTCTCTCCGTCGATCATTTTATTTCGAATCTACAGGAAGATGAATAAAGTGATTTATTTCAAGTATTCAATGGACTACCAAAGGATGATTATTAAAGTACTGGTTTTGCAAGGTTTATACCTTACTTTAGAACAGACTGAATAAAAATAGTAGCATGGTTGTACTAAGAGTTGTAGTTGTTCTTCGGGAATATTCTTTTAAAAGTTACCACATTATAGTCACTTTAACATGTTTTAAAATAATAAAGGTATCCTTAATTAAGTATCTTCACCTAGTCATTAATTTTTGAAAGATAATTAATGAAAGAGTGGTCAATTACTTTATGAGACTGATTGAAATGAAACTGAACCATAATAGGTTCTATCACAGTCACTCAGCGGCATGAGGGTCCAAAGACTGCGCTCGGCAACCTTACATGATCCTGCTCTGTCATTTCAAGACATTTTATAATAAACATTCGTTAAACACCTAAGACATCCCAGCGCTGTGCCTTGGCCTTGGGTAGTACTGATAATTAAATTCTGTTGTTCTACAAGGAGGGAGTCAATGTGTAAAATGTGTAAAGCAAGTGCATATTAAAACACGCTGTGACAAATTCTAAAAGAAATACGGTGGCCTTTGCATGGATGAGAAGTTAATCCGTTTACAAGAATCTTAAAAATCTTTGCTCTGAACTGCAAGAGCCTGGTTCAAATCCTAGTCCTGCTACTTCCTGGCCGAATAACTGGACACAAGCTGTTTAACCCCTCTGGACCTAAAACATACCATCAGTACGACAAGTAATGATCATATAATAATAGTATCTATTTCAGAGGCTCTAGAGAATCCATGATTGACACATATTATGTACTTAATAAATGTTGTTACTTTTAATTATCCTGGAAGATCCTCTCAGAGGAAATGACATGCGATTTTGGTTCTGAAATAAAATAGAAATTTTCTGGGTTAAGTGTACTAAGACAAAAATGGCAGCTTTTCTCCTCACGTTGCTCATGGGGTGGGTTGGATGGTTAGATTCCTTCCAACTTTTCTTTCAACTCTATAGCAATGTCCTCAATCTCTAGGTTGTGCATAGTGAAATGTACAAGTTCCCTTTGTACTGAAATACATAAAACATCTCTACCTATGGAATGAGAAAGAAACAAACTAATGTCACACCCAACTTAAAATATTGATTCCTTTCCATATGACCATTTGGATGAGAGAGCCCAGGACCTAGACATTTTAAAGACCAAGAACATTCATCACTGTGTACATAGTACTTAGGAGAGAAGCTAACACAGCGAAGCTGCTCAGTGGATCCTGTGGAATGGATGAGCCTCGGCATCGGACCTGAGAGTACTGTCTAGGCGTACACTCACCTCCACCTTAATGTCGTTCTCTAATTCTGCATCAAGGAAATCCAAAGTTACTGGCTCCTGAGATTTGGGATTCTACACAGAAAATAATAATAATTAAGCATATGCGACATTGTAAAATGCTGCTGCATAAAAATAATTTAATGTATATTCAAATACGAAAATAATTCCATAGATGTTACTTACCTAAGGCATATTAAACAGCTACATAGACATATATGGGTTTCATATACATTTATTTTAAAATAACAATAAATAGGCTAGGGATTTGAGCTTTAGGTGTAGCGGGGAAATTCTAACTTACTGCCAACTGAAGACAGTTTCATTTCGAATGCTGTGTTAGATACTACATTTTAAAATTACCAGTTCTGTGGGAACAGGACACTTGAAGGTCCACTCACAACTTTCTTTCCTTTAATTAGGATGGGAAACGAGCAAAATAAAGTCACGTGGATAACATATTTAGCAATTAGACAAAAGCAACATATAAGTAATACACACTCTTTATATTCTGTAAAAAGAAATTATATGAGGGACATCTTTTAGAAAGTATGTTTGAATTTGCTAAGTAAAACTAACTCTTCTAAACATAGTCTTCGTAAGATGCATAAAAAAAATCAGGTGCTTCAAATACTTGAATTTCAGAAATGTGACACTGTATTTTAATAAGTTAAATTAAGTAGATTTTACGAGATAAAATTTCGGGTCACGTCACAAGCACCTGAATAAAGATAAGTTACTGCAATGAAAATCTAATGAAAACAATAACCCCTGGGTTCACTAAACAGTCTCCTGCTTTAACACCCCTTACTACTGCTTCTTGCTGGTGGGCAATAATAAGGACAGCTAACTGGGGAACAAAGCAGATTCTTATTTTTTCATGAATATATCAAAACTGTTAGCCTGGCTAATTGACCTCAGATGACATTTAAACAATTCTGTCAACCATACAATGAGCTTATTCAATTATTTGATAAACAAAACACACCCGACGCTCTTATAACACCGCTAAGTAATAGAACATGCCATGACAGAATATCAAAGTTTATTACAATAATAAAATCCTAAGAGGCGTCTACAGTTTTACAACTACTTAATTTTAGAAACTGGGTTTTTAACGTTGACTAAAATACCACCAAAATGTGGTATTTAATGAGACAGAAGTAATAAATACAAATTATTCTGTATTAGTGCAAGGTCACTGGGATTTTAATGATCTCAGCTTCATGGGCTCTTCCAAAATATGTTCAGACTATCACTATTTTTTTTAATTTTTAATTTTCTTAAACCACCAAATGAGCCAGATCATTACTATTTTAAACACTGTTTTAGAAGGACGGACTACCCAAAACAATAATATTTAAAAATATGTTAAAACTAAACACTTATTTCAAATGCTGAATGACATTATATATGGCATGTGTTTATTTTAGAATTAAGAGAAAAATTCCTTCCTTCAAGGAATAACTCCATTTAAATAATGAAAGTTTATGATTCCCATGTTTTGATAAATCGGTATTCTTATCGGCAAATGAAAAACTCAACTGTGTCTGGAACTTTTATTAAAAAATATTCACTGCTCATGAGCTTGATATCTGGAATCAGAAGTTTCTAGAATATTGAAAGTATCAGATTGTTTAATAGGTGATAATACTGACCATTGTTTGGACAGCAACATATTGCCTCAGAAGCAAATATTCATTTGAAATGTAGCATATTTCATAAGGAGAAAGTAAAAATCAATATAAAAAATAATTATAATCCTTTACTTAAGAAACCGAACCAAGGAAATCATTAAAAAAAGGATACTCTAAAGTGGACATTATTCAGAACTGCTTCTTTAAAGTCCCCTGAAAGAAATCATCTTCACATAAACACTGTAACAGCATTAAAAATTAACACACTCACTGCAAAACAAAGTCAAGATGATAAAAATGATAAAATATAAACATAAATAAGAATATTATCTTACATGCAATGGATAATGCATAGCATGACCAGACCCAAACAGCATGCAGGGACGAGGCATTTTCAGGAAGAATTGGCAATATGAAGATCATGTCCCAATCCAACATATAAAGACACAGAGAAGAAAATGAAATCATAAAAGCAAAATGTCAATGCATAACTTGTACTTTTTAAATGGCAATCTGGCTGACCATTTTTTAAAAGACGAATCACAGGCACAGTAACTGAAAAATCCAAAAGCAGAATCTTCTAATAAAAAAATAGCATCAAGCAGCCTTGAGAAGTGGAATCAAGTCCCTTCTGTCCCAATACTTTTGTTTGATATTTTAATATCTAACATTCCTCATGTGTAAAATTTTAATATCAGCTGGCATAAAGACACACCATTTGTAGAACTAAAATAGGCAGAATGCTTTTACACAAATTTTTAATGGAAATACTTAGTAGTATGATGAAAAATACTACCTATTTCAAAAAATACTCCCCAAAATTCAAGTCTTGTATGGTTGCCAGTTTGCCATTTGAGGTTTCCTTAGAAGGAAAACAAAAATAAAACAAACCATTTTTCAGGTTGTTTATTTTCAAATTATATCATAATATTTACATGCAATATTTGAAAGTACTATAAAAATGAAAATTCACTAAAATGTACACAAATGAAGATAATACACAAAAGAAGCATGCAAGGAGAGTAATGTAAAACAATTTAATAAAACAATATAAGACATAAATAGAATTTTAGCCTCTACGGGAATCATAAAAGCTACGAAGTCTGATACAATATAAAGATCAGACTGCACAGAACTCTAGAGCTACAAGAAAATTGAAGCTTCTTAATCCAGTGTCTCTGCACTTTAGAAGAACCTGGAAAACTTGAAATACTATTCATTAACCTGGGTCCCATCCCTGGTCATATTAAATCAGAATTTTCAGGAGAGGGAACTGGAGATCAACATGTGTATTTAATTTCCTGGGGGAATATACAATGTAGGGTAAAAAAAAAAAAGTTCTTAGTTCAATTTTCCTGCTTTTCAGGTTAAGAAATTAAAGTAAAATGGGGTTTAATGAACTACTCAAAGACAAAGTATTAGCTATAAATACAACTAATTTAAAATTCCGTTTTACTAATTCATAGTTTAATAATCTCTTCTTACTATCATACTACCTCTCCATTATAATATCACTAACTTTAAAGCAATGATAGACTTACATATAAAACATTAAGTCATACTGAACTTCCTTTGGAATTTGAAATTGTCTTACTGTACTAATTCTCTTACTATAGTATACTAAACTGGAGGAAGTATCTTTCTGATTATTTTTAGTGTGATTATAGAAATATGCATACATAAAATAACATTTAAATTTTGTTAACAGGGGCGCCTGGGTGGCTCAGTCATTAAGCGTCTGCCTTCGGCTCAGGTCATGATCCCAGGGTCCTGGGACGGAGCCCCGCATCAGGCTCCCTGCTCGGTGGGAAGCCTGCTTCTCCCTCTCCCACTCCCCCTCCTTGTGTTCCCTCTCGCTGTGTCTCTCTGTCAAATAAATAAAATCTTTCAAAAATAAAAAATAAATTTTGTTAACAAAAGAGAAAAGCTTTTGCCATGAGCTTGTCAGGCAATAAAAATTCACATTTATTTGCAATTCTGGACATGTTAATTAGCTTAAGGGAAACTTCTCTAACCTCTAATCCCAAAATACTTTTTAGAAATTCGAAGAAATTTTGGCTTAAATTTTATGGTTCACAGAAATTACCACATCAGAATTGCATTTTAATTTCCACTTAGAAGTTAATTTTACAAGCAACTGTTAGGATTACATGGATTTGACACTAATGTGACAATATTTAAGAACAAAGTCATTTTTAGAAGCCATCTCATTATGATTGCACCCTCTGCCATCATTAATAACATTTTTGCTCCAGTTTATTGAGAAATGATGCTCATCTCCAACTCATGCTCTGGAAGCTTGAGGTCAGGAAAGGCAGCATTAATCATATGCTTTTAGGAAGAGAAGCTTAATCTCAACTCTGATTTAGCAAATTTGAAGGCACTGCTAACTTCATTCACAGTTACCTGAACACTGGGTCTCCTTTTTCTTAAATTAATTGTTGGTATACCTACACCAATAGGCTGAAGCAACAGAAAGATGGTAATTCATCATGCTACATGTCAACACAGGTAAGGCTTCTATCCTACAATCCATTTTGATCAGATATTTCCTTGATCAGAAACCGATTATCACAGAGTTCATGATGAGTCAACAAATAAAATGAAAGTTTAAAAATATTTGTGGTGAAAAAAAAATTTATGCTAGTAAAAATACTCAAAAAAATGGTTAGCAAAATGACTTCAAAGGTAGCGGGAGGGGAAGAATGAAGCGGGGGAAATCGGAGGGGTAGACGAACCATGAGAGACGATAGACTCTGAAAAACAAACTGAGGGTTCTAGAGGGGAGGGGGGTGGGAGGATGGGTTAGCCTGGTGGTGGGTATTGAGGAGGGCACATTCTGCATGGAGCACTGGGTGTTGTGCACAAACAATG
The DNA here is from genome assembly GCF_029215605.1 of Mirounga angustirostris. Taxonomy (NCBI): domain Eukaryota; kingdom Metazoa; phylum Chordata; class Mammalia; order Carnivora; family Phocidae; genus Mirounga; species Mirounga angustirostris. The sequence continues at coordinate 80,464,989 of NW_026991720.1, read as the reverse complement.
AATCATGGAACACTTCATCTAAAACTAATGATGTAATGTATGGGGATTAACATAAGAATAAAATTTAAAAAAAAAATGACTTCATATTTTCCTTTTATTTTTTCTCCAAAGAAATACGTATTTGGGAAGTGAGAAAGGTAGTTTGCCTCTGACAACTTTTATGCTGATTCAAAAAAAAAAAAAAAAAAAAACCCAAACCAGCAAATTTTAGAATTTACATGATTCAAATGTGTTCAGATATAAATATTATAGGATTCTGAAAAGTGTTAATAGTAAACCCTTAAAATGTGTGCCTTTGTTTTCTGAAGTGTTACCAAATGTATCTGTGGAACTAAAGGAGAATTTAATCCTAACACTGTAAACTTATTGTATTTTTTTTGTAATTTTCATAGACTTATTTTAAATACTGACTTCTAAAATGTAGATTATGTACAGTTTCCTGTACAATAAATATTTCTTAAGATTGACCAAAATTAGGTATCTAGTAAGCATACCTGATCTGGTAATTTTTATGAAACAAAATGGAAGCAATTTAAAATGCATTTGGAAACAAAGTATAATACATAATCCAGTATTTGTCAAAATGTGGTCATGGTAGAGACAGTACACTTCAAGAAGATAAATAATGATTCCTTAGAAAATTAGATAAGCAAAAGGTTTATAGCCACTTTATTTCCTGTTATAAAGCCTTTTTAAAGGATACTCATACTGCCTTCTACAAACTAGAAAATTGTACTGAAATAATTTAAGATCATTGTTTTAGGAAGCAAACACAAGGCATTCAGCAAAGAATATGTGTAATAACACTAAACTTTGCCCTTGTTAAATAAGGGATACTATGAAAACAGAGCATTATCTTCCTTTATTTCTACTGGTATATTTCTGATAGAAGGATTGAGAATAATTTTGTTAGTACACTAGCTGTTACCATATTGGTCCTTTGTACTTGTCAATTTCTAAAACCATTGGCTCATACTGTATCATCCTTTTATGAGGTTCTTTCTTCTACCTGTATAGCATGCACCATCACCCACACAATAGAAATCATCATGTTTAACCTAATGATGAGAATTCACAAGCACATTTAATTCACAAGCATGAGTTTCAGAAAAAAGAATACATTGATTGTTCAAACATATTTTAATGGTTTTATAAAATAGCATTTTCTAAATATCTTTGCTGCATACTTGCTTATAATAATTTCCTGTATAAAAATATGAAAAGCTGACATACTGCTGAAGAAAAGTCACTTGGGCTGTAATAAGAGTTTCTAGAGAATTTATATTCTCATTGTAATTTTATGAGTTTTAGTAAATTATTCCAAATCTGAGCCAAATGTATGTTGACATCAAAGAGTAAAAAAATTTTCTCCATAAATACTGGTTATTAGAAGAATGTATAAAAGGGGAAAATCTTTTTCAAATTACTGCCTCTAAGTGATAGATTTATATCTTTATATTGTGTGTACATTATTCTCATTATTCTTATTTTTTTGTCTCAATAATAAAGTTCCTTTTGGGGAAGGGGTTAAGAACTACAATCATAAAAATGGGGATCCTTCACACCCTTGAGCATATAACATTGTTACTGCTTTCAAATCACTTCAGTTGTGGAAATATAAATGAAAATATACTGTATATACAAAGACCAAACAATAATGAAAATTTTTAAAAAATCTTAAACAAGATTTAAAAAGATAAAAATTTTCAACTGTGACAAAATCACAGACTGTTTAGCTAATCATAAATAACTCTATTAAGAAGAACTTAACGCTGTGATACTCATAATAATGGGAAGAAATGCCTATAGCATTTATAATAATAAAAAAAAACGCTTGAAAAATAATGCAGAGTGATCAGCAGCTACATTTGATTAGCTAATATTTAGATCACGATGGATTTTATATGGAAGTAAGTTCCAAAGTGAGAAGAATTAAAATCAACACATGTATTGTAACCACTTAGTATGGTTTTGTATTCAATATTAATGGTTCTTAATTATCATTGATTTGAATATTTAGATGACTCAACATTAAATGTATGTGTGTGTTTATGCACCTACTTGTGTATGCCCTAAGATCTCACTAACATGAAATACCCATGACGGAGAAAAAGATGGTAGTAAACCTAAATTCAGATATATTTCCCTCCAGCATGGGTTAAAGTATCTTCAGTATCATCTTCAAAGTTAAACAATAACTTGAAGATGTTTATAAATTACAATTACATAATATAGGAAGATTCTGCCACTTTTTGCTTCTAGATAAATATATATTCACCCCACCTGTGAAGCACTAATGGACAGTGAAATAAATTTGAGGAGATATACAGGAAAATATTTTATATCTTGGCATAAAGATTAGGATAAAATAGTTTATCTAAGGGATTTTATCTCTTTTGCACAACTCCCTGATGAATAAACACTTCCTATTTCTGAAGCCCATCCCGTGGAGTTTTACTTAACTGAATTTCATTTAAGTTTTATAAGCCTGCCCCAAAGTAGAAAGACAAATCCTCTGGGAGATGAAAAGGAGAGATAATTACCAGAAAAAAGGGTGTCGGAACATGTGGCCTGAGCATAGAGGAACATTACTTCTATTTATCAGGTTCACACCCATCTGGGGCCATCTCCTCACTACCTTCCAGCCTTAATCACAACCCCAGGTGGGATGTGTGAATTTAGGCACGGGAGGATAATGGTTGTCTTTGAGGTGTGAATACTGGATAGTTAAATATTCGATAGGAATATGGGATAGCTAAATTAGTAAGAGAAAATGAAAACTGCTTTCACACTTTCATATATTATAAACTGTGGTCTTGTCATCCATTAACATAATAGATATAACATTCTTGTATATTTACTGCTATATAGTGAGTTTAAAGATGACAAACCTATTAAGAACATTAACCATTAATTTTACAGAATTGCATGAGTCACTGTAAACACATTATATACATACCTTTGGCTGAAGATTTGGATGTAGTAAAACATAACCATTAGGATCAATCGCAAAATAATAGCCATTGGGGCACAGCTGGGGAAAAAAAAAAAAAAAAACAACCAGAAAACTTTCAGTCTGAATCACAATCAGAAATCACATTCTTTAAAAGAAAAAATTCTTAAATAATACATTTTAAAGCATGAAGAAAGATAACATGGTATCTTTATATTTTAAGATCCTTTTTAACGTTTAGCTCCTTTGTGAAGTTAAATGCACATGATTTTTGAGAATTACTCAAATGCTTTATAGACAAGTTAAATCAGTACAAAGCTCTAAAATGAAAAAGACACCCAAAGAGTAAATTTCATCTTACTGTAAAACGCGGTGTTAGTCGTTTAATGTCTTCCAAAGACACATCAACTCCCATCACACCAAGAATCAGCTGGTTCTATAAGAAGATAGCAAAAAGGAAGTGTATCTTATATCAAAAATGCATATATTTCTACACAATTAATATATGCTCATCCTTTTGCTTGACAATAGGTGTATTCCATACTAGCTAAAACATGTATAAGGGTGAGACACTTATATCAGTCTACAATGATTCTCACCTCTGTTTACCCACAACTGTATCATTAACTTTAAAAAATGAAATCTTGGTAAGTACAGCTAAAACAGAAAAGATAGGAAATTTTTATTTGATGCCTCTTGTACTCATTATCCCTAATACTTATTTTAATTGCTTCTGTACAGTCAGTTGTAGCTGTGTGTGTATGAGAGTACTCTGTGACTCTGTGGTGTACTATGATTAAAAAAATCACAGAAATGTTCAGCCTGAAGATATCAGTAATGTGAAATGAGAAAATAATGGTTTTGGTTTTGTTTTTGTTTTTATTTGCTATTGACAGTGCCTGCATATGTGTAATTATCCTGAAAAGTATCTGACCTCACTGTAATAAAATAGCAGAAACCCTCAAAACTGTTTCTCAGGGCTGGTAACTTCTAAATACCAAGCAATGGGTATCAAAACTTTAGTTCCAACTCAACAAGGCTATGTGGCAAACTGCTATCATAATCTTCCCTGGGACATTAAAGATGAAAATGGTATTAAAACTTAGAATCAGGAATTTTTGTTTTAAATAGAATTATATAAATTATAAAATAAAATGTTACAAAGAAAATTATAAAATCCACTCAATAGTTATTATGAGAACACTGTGAATTTTGTGTAGGTACACAGGGAGAGAGAAAGTTATGTCAAGAACTATTTTCTTTTGCCAGGGACCAATCCTACTCTAAGCAGAAATTCCTAATTAAAGCATTTCCTTAAACAGTCCATCTGAGGAGTTAGACAATTACTCTTTATGGGTTAAATTAGTTAGAACCCACAGATATTTAATAATGATAATGGTTTCCCCAAGAGAAATAACTAATGTCTTTGATGGCCACATTATTAAAATAAAGAGTTCAACTGAAATTTATAATAACTGAACAAATAAATGCAGTAGACTTTATTATGCCATAAACTGGAAATAAAGTTCTTTCCCATCTGGAATGTCAACCAAAGCATAAAATGAGTATTTAGTATTAAAAAAATCTTAATTTCTCCTGCAATCCCAAATTCTTTCTGATGCAAGCTAAGAAACAAGAATGCAACCCTCCCTCAAAATCAGGAGTATTTGAAAAATAAGGAATGGAATTTAATAAGTACAAGATACGGACTTTTCAGAACTTTAAGTTGTTAGTATCTTATTGCATTGACAATATTACCAGTGCTGCAGAAATCAACACTGTTAGGAAATTCATGAAGTATTTTTCTTGAATCTTAAAAAATAGAAAAAAAAAATGGAGACCTATTCATTTTAAATCAGATGCTTAAATTATGTGAGGATAAAAAAAACCCCACTGTTTGAATGGGAGTTGGAGGAGGAATGATTCAAGAAATATACCTTTATACACCGGCTACAAACATCACCATGGTTTTGTTCTTTGGATTTTTCTTTCTGAGCTCCAAGGATAACTCAGACACATTTAAAAAAAAAAAGGGGGGGGGGGAGGGGGAACACCACAGTATTGCCCATTTATCATGTAATTCCTCCCAGAGTCTGAACTTGTGTTCTCATCAGTTCATAGTTAAATAGAGTTAAGTTGACTCCTGGCTCTGGGGAAACAGAGAACTTGACCTGCATTTCCTTTTTCCCAGGTGGTTATCATATAAGCAGCTGTTCCCTCTTACTTCTGGTCTCACAAGACAGTTACATTGTATGTATTTCCTTATAGAAATATCTTATCCACACTCAGCTTCAACGTCACCGTTTATCATTTATTATTATTAATTTTATCAATTAACTTTTAACCTTCAAGTTTGTCTTATTTTCAACTTGGCCCGTTATGTTGAAGACCGGAAGAGTTCCAGTAATGACAAGTCCTAGTTCCTAAAAATAGATTCACAAAGAAAAGGCAAGTCAGAATTACAATTTAAACTTTGTCATTTTGCAGTAGTCTCTGGTATCCGACACTGCATTTTATGGTTACATTATAAAGAGACACAAAGAATTATTAAAGAATTTTGAAAGCTTTTAAAAAACTTTTATTTTTATTAAAAAAAATCAATAATCAGAATCGATTAGGCAGCTCTTGAAGCATGTGACATCTAAAATAACAGCTTAAGAGGGCATTGCGAATAACGTAAAAAAAAAAAAAAAAAATCAAATGACACTAAATATTTCAGTCACCCTGCCCTTGCACCCTTCTGTTTACAGTGATAGTTTACCTAATATCACAGGATTCCATGAGGAGGGTGATAATAAAATACTGTTTCATAGGATTTATTTGCCTTCCTTTTGGTAGCTTCATTCTTAATTCTTTCATGCCCTAAGCCAAAGGCCTCATTATACATCACAGATGTATAGCAGGATAAATAGAAGAAACACGCTATCAATACTGCATTTCTGCAATAGTCTAGGTAAATACTATGCTGTTCTAAATGCTCCTCAATACCCTCCAAAACAAATAGTGTTTTTTGACAAAGTCAAATAATATAGCCAACTGCAAGCATCGAAGCCAACAGTCTGGTCATGGAGCAAAATAAACATGAACAAAAATAATGACCTAGTGTTAATCGGCATGTAGATAATTTCAGATATTAAATGAATCCGTGGAGATTAGTTGAAATAAACTGATTTTCAAGTCAGAGGTTGTGTTTTGTTTTTTTTTTATTACTGCTATCTACAGCAATTATATATTTTTTACCATCATTTCATGTCAAAACTACATTTCCCAAAGAATCACTCTTTAAAATGATTAAAATTATTGCTGAAAATTTCAAATTTGCTGAGAAAATATTAGTTATCTCCTTGTGAATAATGACCCCAAATCCAAATCTCATGACCCTTGTTCTAATTCCAGAAGCAGCGTGGCTTCATGGAGAAAATGTCTTAGGCAATAGTTGATCATCGTGCATGTGGGATGCCCAAAAACAATGGGAACTGAACTAATGAAGAAGGACAATCACATGGAAGCTTTCAGCAGAACAAGATATGAAACTGTTTGGGACAAATACAATTAAGGAAACAACTACACATAATTGGTGTATGATGATATACATGTTGGCTCTCCATTTAGTTCTAAGCCAGAATATTCAACAATGAAAACATCCTTAAATATGCAAATTCACATTCGCAATAAAAACTTTCCACCTCAATAAAGTCAGATTATAGATAACGCATAAAACTTGTTTCCAAAACCTAATTCAGCACATATTCCTTTTGGAGAAATTTTTGAGTTACAATGTATATGCATAGTTTTATTGAAATGCTAGCATGACACATGATAAAGTATATATGGATACATTTTCTGCACATCACATTTGCATTTATATAGAGTATGGTAATTTGCTTCTAATATTACCATATTTAGAATATGGTAATATCTACCCTAAAATGAGATACTAGACTTCTAACATAGGAGACACGATCATCGACGAACTCAATGGTGCCTAATTTCTATTCTCTCATTTACTAATAGGACAAAAAATTTGTACTCTATTCCTAGACGCTGTGCCAGTCTCTAGAGAACAAAAAAGAGAAATAAGACGTGATTTCTGCTCTCCTGGAATTTATCTGATATTTGTGTTTTCTTGATTCCAACTCTCTTCATCTCTCTCTTTTTGTCCAAAGAAGCTCACTTTATCTCTCAAATAAAAGGAACCTTCCACAACGTTGTCCCAGTCTTGTTTCTGTTCTCATCTCCCGTTAGCTCCAAAAATGACTGAGGTAGTATTTTTGCAACATACCCAGCAGTTGCTCAACTCATACCGCACCCTTTTTGTGTGGTTTCGCTACTCCCCACCAATTGCAGAAATCTCACCTGTACTTACACGTTCAGCTAAACTATCACCATCTTTTTAACCTCACCCTACACCATCCCCAAATACATGGCTTCTTTCTTCTGAATTTCCAGAGTTCTTTTCATTTTTCTCATTATATTTTTTACATTTTGTCTTGGAATATGTTTACCACTTTTTTCTTAATGTAACCACAGCACATACTGAGCAGCATATATAGTAAATCTTCTACATGCAGAGATTATAGACATGTAATTAGAAATACAAGACAGTCACTTTTCATTCTCATTAGTACAAGAATGCTCTATGTGTCCACTGACTAGCCAATTCCTGTGACTTTTTTTTTTCTTGTTTTACATTTAGTTCCAGCTTATTGAACAGTGCGTTTAGAACCAAAACCTATTCCTAACATCATCTGTGCTATCAGTAAGAACCTTACCAACAACGCAGATGTGCTGGTTAATGAACTTTTGGTCATAGGAAATCCTAGAGGGCATAATTATTGACTCCTTCTATCATACCCTGTCCTGTGATGGATTTGGAAAAATGAAACATTTTGACCATAGCTTTAGATGACCATGTGACCTTAAATAAATATGTGATGTCAAAGGAGCACTGGATAGTAATTTTAGCTAGGGTTTGAGGTAAGCAAGCTTCACTTTATCTTTCTTAGCATGCAAAGCTGCTGTTAATAGTGCCTATTTTTCTTCCAACTTCCTGTATATGTTTATTTTACAAGAACCAAATGATAAGTAATTCTAAATGGATTGCATTTTGCCCTTTGGGGTCATCGCTGCATTCAGAAAAGTAGTATCAGCATATAATTGTACTCCAAGTAGGAGAAAGGGTTACTGAATCAGCATTTACTTTTCAGGGCTCAGTATTCTGGTTCTCTCTGATATAGTACATTAGTCAAATCATCAATTAAGTCATCTCATCAAGATTAAGCCTATGAATATATATGCCCCTAACATGGGAGCAGCCAATTATATAAGGCAATTGATAACAAAAGCAAAGAAACACATCGACAACAATACAATAATAGTGGGGGACTTTAACATCCCCCTCACTGAAATGGACAGATCGTCTAAGCAAAAGATCAACAAGGAAATAAAGACTTTAAATGACACACTGGACCAAATGGACTTCACAGACATATTCAGAACATTCCACCCCAAAGCAACGGAATACACATTCTTCTCTAGTGCCCATGGAACATTCTCCAGAATAGATCACATCCTAGGTCACAAATCAGGTCTCAACCGGTACCAAAAGATTGGGATCATTCCCTGCCTATTTTCAGACCACAATGCTTTGAAACTAGAACTCAATCACAAGAGGAAAGTCGGAAAGAACTCAAATACATGGAGGCTAAAGAGCATCCTACTGAAGAATGAATGGGTCAACCAGGAAATTAAAGAATAATTAAAAAAATACATGGAAACCAATGAAAATGAAAACACAACTGTTCAAAATCTTTGGGATGCAGCAAAGGCAGTCCTAAGAGGAAAGTATATAGCAATACAAGCCTTTCTCAAGAAACAAGAAAGGTCTCAAGTGGACAACCTAACCCTACACCTAAAGGAGCTGGAGAAAGAACAGCAAATAAAGCCTAAACCCAGCAGGAGAAGAGAAATCATAAAGATCAGAGCAGAAATCAATGAAATAGAAACTAAAAGAACAGTAGAACAGATCAACAAAACTAGGAGCTGGTTCTTTGAAAGAATTCACAAGATTGATAAACCCCTGGCCAGACTTATCAAAAAGAGAAGAGAAATGACCCAAATCAACAAAATCATGAATGAAAGAGGAGAGATCACAAGCAACACCAAAGAAATACAAACAATTATAAGAACATATTATGAGCAACTCTATGCCAGCAAATTAGATAACCTGGAAGAGATGGAGGCATTCCTAGAGATGTATCAACTACCAAAACTGAACCAGGATGAAATAGAAAACCTGAACAGACCTATAACCACTAGGGAAATTGAAGCAGTCATCAAAAATCTCCCAAAAAACAAAAGCCCAGGGCCAGATGGCTTCCAGGGGAATTCTACCAAACATTTCAAGAAGAATTAATACCTATTCTTCTGAAACTGTTCCAAAAATAGAAACAGAAGGAAAACTTCCAAACTCATTTTATGAGGCCAGCATTACCTTGATCCCAAAACCAGACAAAGACCCCATTAAAAAGGAGAATTACAGACCCATATCCCTGATGAACATGGATGCAAAAATTCTCACCAAAATACTAGCCAATAGGATCCAACAGTACATTAAAAGGATTATTCACCATAACCAAGTGGGATTTATCCCTGGGCTGCAAGGTTGGTTCAACATCTGCAAATCAATCAATGTGATATAATACATTAACAAAAGAAAGAACAAGAATCATATGATCCTCTCAATAGATGCAGAAAAAGCTTTTGACAAAGTACAGCATCCTTTCTTGATCAAAACTCTTCAGAGTATAGGCATAGAGGGTACATACCTCAATATCATAAAAGCCATCTATGAAAAACCTACAGCGAATATCATTCTCAATGGGGAAAAACTGAGAGCTTTCCCCCTAAGGTCAGGAACGCGGCAGGGATGTCCACTATCACCACTGCTATTCAACATAGTATTGGAAGTCCTAGCCACAGCAATCAGACAACAAAAAGAAATCAAAGGCATCCAAATTGGCAAATAAGAAGTCAAACTCTCACTCTTTGCAGATGATATGATACTTTATGTGGAAAACCCAAAAGACTCCACCCCAAAACTGCTAGAACTCATACAGGAATTCAGTAAAGTGGCAGGATATAAAATCAATGCACAGAAGTCAGTGGCATTCCTATACACCAACAACAAGATAGAAGAAAGAGAAATTAAGGAGTCGATCCCATTTACAATTGCGCCCAAAACCATAAGATACCTAGGAATAAATCTAACCAAAGAGACAAAGGATCTGTACTCAGAAAACTATAAAATACTCATGAAAGAAATTGAGGAAGACACAAAGAAATGGAAAAACGTTCCATGTTCATGGATTGGAAGAACAAATATTGTGAAGATGTCAATGCTACCTAGAGCAATCTACACATTCAATGCAATCCCCATCCAAATACCATCCACTTTTTTCAAAGAAATGGAACAAATAATCCTAAAATTTGTATGGAACCAGAAAAGACCCCGCATAGCCAGAGGAATATTGAAAAAGAAAAGCAAAGCCGGCGGCATCACAATTCCGGACTTCAAGCTCTATTACAAAGCTGTCGTCATCAAGACAGCATGGTACTGGCACAAAAACAGACACATAGATCAATGGAACAGAATAGAGAGCCCAGAAATGGACCCTCAACTCTATGGTCAACTAATCTTCGACAAAGCAGGAAAGAATGTCCAATGGAACAAAGACAGTCTCTTCAACAAATGGTGTTGGGGAAAATTGGATAGCCACATGCAGAAGAATGAAACTGGACCATTTCCTTTCACCACACACAAAAATAGACTCCAAATGGTTGAAAGACCTCAATGTGAGACAGGAGTCCATCAACATCCTAAAGGAGAACACAGGCAGCAACTTCTTCCTAGAAACATCGCCAAAGGCAAGGGAAGCAAGGGCAAAAATGAACTATTGGGACTTCATCAAGATAAAAAGCTTTTGCAAAGCAAAGGAAACAGCCAACAAAACCAAAAGACAACCGACAGAATGGGAGAAGATATTTGCAAATGACATATCAGATAAAGGGCTAGTATCCAAAATCTATAAAGAACTCATCAAACTCAACACCCAAAGAACAAAGAATCCAATCAAGAAATGGGCAGAAGACATGAACAGACATTTTCCCAAAGAAGACATCCAAATGGCCAACAGACACATGAAAAAGTGCTCAATATCGCTCAGCATCAGGGAAATCCAAATCAAAACCTCAATGAGATACCACCTCACACCAGTCAGAATGGCTAAAATTAACAGGTCAGGAAACGACAGATGTTGGCGGGGATGCGGAGAAAGGGGAACCCTCCTACACTGTTGGTGGGAATGCAAGCTGGTGCAGCCACTCTGGAAAACTGTATGGAGGTTCCTCAAAAAGTTGAAAATAGAGCTACCATATGATCCAGCAATTGCACTACTGGGTATTTACCCCAAAGATACAAAAGTAGGGATCCGAAGGGGTACGTGCACCCCGATGTTTATAGCAGCAATGTCCACAATAGCCAAACTGTGGAAAGAGCCAAGATGTCCATCGACAGATGAATGGATAAAGAAGAGGTGGTATATATATACAATGGAATATTATGCAGCCATCAAAAGGAATGAGATCTTGCCATTTGCAACGACGTGGATGGAACTGGAGGGTATTATGTTGAGTGAAATAAGTCAAACAGAGAAAGACATGTATCATATGATCTCACTGATATGAGGAATTCTTAATCGCAGGAAACAAACTGAGTGTTGTTGGAGTGGGGGGTGGGGTGGGAGGGATGGGGTGACTGGGTGATAGACACTGGGGAGGGTATGTGCTCTGGTAAGCGCTGTGAATTGTGCAAGACTGTTGAATCTCAGATCTGTACCTCTGGAACAAATAATGCAATATATGTTAAGAAAAAAAAAAGAAGAAGGTAGCGGGAGGGGAAGAATGAAGCGGGGGAAATCGGAGGGGTGGACGAACCATGAGAGATGATGGACTCTGAAAAACAAACTGAGGGTTCTAGAGGGGAGGGGGGTGGGAGAATGGGTTAGCCTGGTGGTGGGTATTGAGGAGGGCACATTCTGCATGGAGCACTGGGTGTTATGCACAAACAATGAATCATGGAACACTTCATCTAGAACTAATGATGTAATGTATGGGGATTAACATAAGAATAAAAAAAAAAGATTAAGCCTATGAATAAATCTTAAGTACGATATTTACTATTTATAATTTTCACAGTAGGAAGTAAAACTTACGTTAGACAAGTTATCTGAACTTAAGCTCTAGTGCTATTTTGAGCTGCATAATTCTTTGTTGTGTGCACGTGCATGGGGTGAGGGGACTGTCCAGTGTATTGTACCACTTTTAGTAGCTTCCTTGGCCTCTATCCACGAGATGCCAGTAGCCATCCCTCCCCATCCCAGTCACGACAAGGGAAAACATCCAGACATATATCCAAATGGCCTGTGAGTGGCAAAATCACCCCCAGTTGAGAACCACTGCTTTGAAAAATCAAAGTATGACCTCTATTAAAATTTCAATTGTACAACGGACAACTTGACATGTTTTTGTTACACTGCACCACGTCTGATCATTTCAATGGCTTATTTCCATAAAAATCTGGGGTTGAATTCGAAAGAAGATATTATATATAAAGAGGTTATTAGGTTTGTGATGATTTCAGAGTAGGGTAAGATTATTTGCCTATTTAATTGCGTGTACTTCTGAGCCTCGTTGGGTCTGACTTGAGTTGTGGAGGCTACGCATGCTCCTGCTAGCTGAAGTCTACTTTAAAAACCTTTCCTCAGATTTACTCAAAGTCTGCAGTCGCAGGTATACATTCATATGACTTTAGTATTTTTTTTACATAAAAATTCAAATGAAACAAGATGAAACCAGAGAGGGAGACAAACCATAAGAGACTCTTAATCTCAGGAAACAAACTGAGGGTTGCTGGAGTGGAGGGGGGGTGGGAGGGATGGGGTGGCTGGGTGATGGACATTGGGGAGGGTATGTGCTATGGTGAGCACTGTGAATTGTGTAAGACTGGTGAATCATAGACCTGTCCCCCTGAAACAAATAATACATTATATGTTAATAACAAAAATAAAATAAAATAAATTCATAATGTTATTGAAATGGCCACAAATTCAAGATCTGAGGTTTGCAATCCCATATTCTTAACAGATCACCTAAAAAATAAAGTAACACTTCATATCTGTGATTAGACAAGTCTAAGTTTTTATGTATATTATCTAAATTCTAGAAAAAAAGGTTGTGACAGAAGGACTTTTAGAAAGGGTTTAATGAATTGGAAGTGATAAATGTCACCTAGAAAGAAGGAGAAATAGCTATGTGCTTTTGTTAGGACAGTCTTTGGCTGAACAGCCAATCTCTTACCAGTGCATCCAGATACACATTTGTCCATTGAACTTGCTTAGCTTTGTCTCCTGCTAACACCATTGGTCTACCCAGAACATCCAAATATTCCTATTTATTAAAAAAAAAAAAAAAAAAAAAGGGTTAAGTGGTTGAAAAACAGAAATGCTGTACTAAAACAAAAACAAAATAACTCTACAGAAGAAAACTACCCAGAGTCAAAAATAAATATGGAATCAAAATTATTAAGAGAGTAAATCTATAATCATTTAATTCCTATTTTGGATATACCATAAATGGTATCTCTACATACTTTGAATCAATAATATTTAACTCATATTATTTATACAGTATATCTTCCCCAGTTTTTTTCTATTAACAATACATCCTTTTTTTGAGGTACAGCCAATGATAAGTGAAATACGTTCCTTGTAAATTGCTTTAGGTTAATCTAAACTATTTAAGGCTCTGTGATTTACTGGATGGAATCACACAAATGTGAAATAATAAAGCAGCCACATACTTGCTTTCATATCACAGATCGTTTGGCTGAAATTCAAAACTACATTTAAACATATCAGAAATAAATGAAATACTGTGCCAAGAGAGACATCAGAGTCAAGTGCAGCGCTGTTTCATTTCAACATAAAACACAGTCAGTATTCAGTTCCACAAATGCCATGTTATTTATGTTCAATTTTGACTTAGTCTATTTTGTGGATCCTCAGTTATGTTTAAAATTGAGTAATGATTTTAAATTATTTATGAATACGTAAAAATAATATACATTTAAATTAACTTTGTTGCTTCGATCTACGAGGTTATTTAACAGGCAAGTTTTAAACTGAATGGTTAAATGGGTGATGGGTATAAGGAGGGCACTTGTTAGGATGAGCACTGGGTGTTATATGTAAGTGATGAATCACTAAATTCTACTCCTGAAACCAGTATTACACTTTATGTTAACTAACTGAAATTTAAATAAAAATTTGAAAAAATAAAAAGAATTCAATAATTAAAAATAAAATAAAATAAATGGTTATAGAAAAATCATCTCCTTGTTGTAAGTTTATTTTAAATGGGTAAATAGATCTACAGGGGTTTTTTGGGACGTATCTAATTTCTGATTAGAATCTAAATTCTGATTAGAATCCTATATAATTTGTCCAGATTAAGTATTGCTTAATTTTCTTTGTGGTACATCTGCAACTTGAAGAAACTCACTTAAATGATCTGAAATAGAGCCAAGTTCAAGTTAAAATGAAACGAGATTGTCAGTAAATTTTCATTTTATTTTCGATGATGTTTTTAACATCTGAGAAGAGCAACATACACAGTTTTTTACCTGAGTTTTGGATATTTGAAAACACTTGGAACTTCAATGAAATAACAATCAATACATCACCATGATACTCATCATTTTGTTAGAAATACAGTATTATGGATCATTTTTTCATTTTCACCTATTTTATCCAATTGAGCATATTTAAAGAAGCAAAGAAACATCTTGTTCTTTGAAAAAATAATTTAAACAAAATTTAAATAACCATACCTGAGTATTGATTCTTATTGCTCCAATGGAAGGAATTTCATAATAATAACCTGAAACATATACATACATATTTTTTTGTGTGTGTGTGTGTGTGTATATATATATATATATATATACACACACACACACACACACACACACACACACATATTACATTATAATACATGGCCACAAAATTATTTTAGGTCTTTGGAGGAAAAAGGAGCATTTTTTCACTTCTAAATGAGCAAACACTAACATATCAATACCACCAATAAATGTAGAAAATGTCTGATTACTGTATATCCCTAACAAATGCATAAGCTTTAAGAGAAATTTCACTATGTTTCTTATAAACTGTTATCAAATAAATGTGGTTTTTCTACCAAACAGTAGGGAACCTGGCTTCATTTAAAATACTTTATCACTGGAGAAATTATTAAAGATACATGATAATGGGTATCTGACAATTACATTTATATAAAATATTTGCGTAAATATGACTTTCATAATAAATTGAGGTTCCTTTTATTGCTATGTGATCAGTTTTTCAAACAACATCTTTGTTTTTTTTCTGTGTACACCGGAAACATGGGCTCACTACACAAAATCAGAATTATCTAGGAATGTGTAAGACATTTAAAAGAAAATTCAACCATTCAGAAAAAATGCACTTATATGTCATACTTTCTTATATGTAAGTTTTATGTGATTCAGATATTCTTTCATTCTTAATTTTTCAGGTAAGATTCTATTTGGTAAGTATCATTAAGTAGCTCTAAATAAAGCATCGAATGATATCAATATATGATATCATACACCATACGATCAAATGTCTGAATTTTTTATATACTGTAATCGTAATAATTTTAAAGTGTTTTGTGTGTGGGTTTTCTCTGCAGAAAACACATTCAACATCTTGGGGCACCTGGGTGGCGCAGTTGGTTGAGTGTCTGACTCAGCTTCGGTTCAGGTCCTGATCTCAGGGTCATGAGATCCAGCCTGCATCGGGCTCCGCACGCAGCATGGAGTCTGCTTAAAAGACTCTGTCTCCCCCTTCCCTCTGCCATTCACCAACCCCCACTCTCTCTTTCCCAAATAAATAATCTTTAAAAAAAGAAACCACATGCAACATCTTACTCTTGTCTCTATTCCTGTAAACATTAGCTACAACTTTATCTTAAATGAGAATATGTAGAATTAACAACTATCGATTTTGTTTTAGTACTAAATTGTGCTCGAGAAAACAGATCTGTTACCTTTATTTTCACAGGCCATCCACTGAATAGGTCCTCTGTCATAATTATGTTGACCAACTGAAAATGTGAATACACGTACCTGGTGAATTGAAACACAGGGATCTGTTAGGCTGCATAAAATTTAACTGAATGCCAACACAAAATAGCTAAAGCAAAAAACAAATAAAAGCATACTACTCAGTTGATAAATGTGACAAGAAAAATCGAGGCCAATCTTTCAGAAAGTCACCAGAGAGAAACCCCATAACCTACTCTCAACATGGACTTCAGTTACTAAATTTAAGACAGCACTCGGGTGCCCAGCACCAGGTCCTGATCCTATGTCAGAATCACAACTCAGGTTCTATTCATAGAAATGGCATCTTTTATGCCCAACCGACTTCACCTGTCTCCCCTGGTTAAAACATATTTTCCACATACTTAGTCACTGCAAAAAATAAGTAAAAATAATAATTCCTGTTTCAGGGGTGCCTGGGTGGCTCAGTTGTTAGGCGACCTGCCTTCGGCTCAGGTCATGATTCTGGGGTATTGGGATCGAGCCCCATGTCGGGCTCCCTGCTCTGCAGGAAGCCTGCTTCTGCCTCTCCCATTCCCCCTGCTTGTGTTCCCTCTCTTGCTCTCTCTCTCTGTCAAATAAATAAAATCTTAAAAAAAAAAAAAATTCCATGGGCGCCTGGGTGGCTCAGTTGGTTAAGCGACTGCCTTCGGCTCAGGTCATGATCCTGGAGTCCCGGGATCGAGTCCCACATCGGGCTCCCTGCTCGGCAGGGAGTCTGCTTCTCCCTCTGACCCTCCCCCCTCTCATGCTCTCTCTCTCTCTCTCATTCTCTCTCTCAAATAAATAAATAAAATCTTTAAAAAAAAAATTCCTGTTTCATAAATATGTGATTATAACAATGGACAAAGAAAGGAGGTCATTACGCTTTTAGTTAAGGCAATTATACTTAGTAAGAGTTTAACTACTTTCACACCATGAAAATATTTAGTATGCACATACATGATTATGATGTTACTAACTTCCTATAAAAGAGAACTAGGCTATATAAATACACATGTTAAGCTCCCAGAATTTTTAAAGACAATCAAAACATTGATTGTTTCTAATATGCAAATATTTTAAAAATTCAGTTGAGATCATTTTTAAAATACAGTAATGTAAATGTTTATCAGAAGCCATTATACTTAATTATGAAAACACTGTAATTTCATAATAATACAAGAATGTAGAGGATAAATTCAATGTCAACAAATATTTAATAAAATGGCTATTTAGGATATATTGATTTTTACTAATTTAGTAATCTAAGTAAAACAGTATTTTAAGTTAAACATTTTAGCCTTTTCTAAAGATAAACATGCAGAAAATCACTTTTCCATGAATTCATGTTCTGGTTTGAACTATGTTAACAGCTTTTCCCTAATTCATGTCGATTGACTGTTTGAACTGACATTTTCTAATTGTTTCGCCTGTTTTCATCTTTGCACATGACTGCAGAGCGCAAATCTCAAAAGAGATTTCACATCTGTTTTCTGTTCCTCCACTGGTCTTGGCCACACAGAGATCACTTCATAACAATCCCTGCCCCAAGACGTACACTGGAGATGTTGCTGTTTCCCTTGTAAAGTTTTCTGTGAGCCACCCTTCACTTGCCCAGGCTTGCCTCAGCCATTTGCAGGACACATCTGAATTTTAATCATCTCAATTTATAAGGAAAAGTGACTCATTCTAGGTTAACAGAAGTCGGCGACACCTGTCTACCCCTCCCCCCAATTCCTTAAAATGTAACAATTTCATTTTCTTAAATTCTAAAAATTTATTTTTGGGGCTGTCTATACAGCTCATATTTCAATGTAGTGTTGCCTCTGACATAGTTGAGCTTACTCCTAAATGGAAATACTTCTGTAAACTGGTATGTCACCCTACTGATAATTCAATTTAACTGCTATACCTTAAACAATTGTCACATGAATTCAAGGCAGGGAAACAACCCAGATGCCCCAGAAAGCATGTGGGAGATCTCCATCACAATGAACATTTGAAAGCATGTCTCAAATTTTCAATTTAAAGCACTGCTTTGTCTTAGTGTCTCTCTTACCACAGCAGTGTTCTGGTAAAGTATTTTCCCACAAAAAATACTTTTCAGTAAAGAGAAATAAATAAGACTAAATGAATTATTCTATCAATGTCCCTGAAAGGCAAGTATTTCTACCAACATAGGGGTTATACTTAGACACACACCATGTGATTTTGACTGATGCTATTCATCAAACAGTCCAAATAAACACAACCCAGCCAAAACACATACTAGTAGAAAACAAAACAGAAACTTCCCCCAAACAACAAAAATACTTGTCATTTTGTTTGACCCCAAAAGTTTTGCTTAACTCCCCCAGGTTTGCAGATGTGAAGATCTTAGAAGTTGTCTAAATTAAGAAATTCAGAATCAGAGCTGGGTGAACATTTTAAAGCACACTAAACACTGTTTGTGTATGTGCCTCCTTCTGTGTTCATTCACCACACAGATCCTCAGCTGTTTGAATAAAAGCTGCATTAACAGATTGAATTATTCCCATATTACAAATTTATAATCTGTACCTCTTAATTTTTATTTGCCTTAGTGTAGACGTTGTCAGACACTATTTTTCGGAAATTTTCCTCCCCATGGTGACTAAAATCTTAAGAATTATAAATTCACCCTTCTTTTTATAATTTCTGCAACCACCTTCCCATTGCAATATTTCCAAGATCTAATATACCTCAGATGCTTTTTTTCTCTTGGTAGATACACACATGGGCATGCGTGTGCACACACACACACACACACACGCATTGTGTATATTTTAATGATTTTATAGGCTGCTTAAAATTTTCTGAAATTATTTTATAAATATACACTTGGTTCAGAAAAAGTTTAATATAAAGCACCCTAGCTTTTAAATTCTTTATGTAACAACAAAAAAAATATAAAAATTACTCCAATCCCAACTGCCATACTCATGTTGCATTTAGTTTTGCCTTATATATTTTACCTAACTATGTACTAAGAATTTTAATTTCATTTATTTCATACGCATTTGCAATATACATGTTATAACGTATGTTCACAAGAAACTGGTGACATTTAAGAGATGATGTTTGAACTTTCCACTTCGAATTTTAAATAGGTTCATTCTTCCTAGTCTATGCTGTATTACTGCCACCCTGTGGAATAGTGAAGGAACTCTCTCTCGACTTCCAAATGCCAAATCCGCAGAGATGATTGCTATCCTCATTCCTCTGATGTTTTCCACTTCTTTAAATTTACTGTTCTCGTTTAGCTATTAGTTGGGGTAAGAGAAAAATAAAGTAATTCCTTGAAGTAGGCACATGTAAAAGGTAGGGTAAATTACATTCTCAAGGATGTATATTTTTAGAGTTCTTATTAGACTATTTGCATGGTATTATATAAAAACAAATAAAATGACATAAAAAATAACTCAAGGGCACCTGGGTGGCTCAGTTGGTTAAGCGACTGCCTTCGGCTCAGGTCATGATCCTGGAGTCCCGGGATCGAGTCCCGCATGGGGCTCCCTGCTCAGCGGGGAGTCTGCTTCTCCCTCTGACCCTCCTCCCTCTCATGCTCTCTCTCTCTCATTCTCTCTCAAATAAATAAAATCTTAAAAAATAAATAAATAAATAACTCAAAATCCTTAATGTATAGTCACACAAGCTAAATATGTCATCTTAAGTCTCAATTAAGCAAATTACTTACTTTGAAACATGCCTTCATCAAAGTCAACTTTTATGGACCAACAATTTCTTTATTCATGCCCAGTAGTGCATTGTTTTAAAGATATTATTCATTTATTTGAGAGACAGTGAGAGCCAGAGAGGTCACAGAGGGAGAGGGAGAAGCAGGCTTCCCGTTGAGCAGGGAGCCCGATGAGGGGCTCGATCCCAGGACCCTGGGATCATGACCTGAGCCGAAGGCAGCCGCTTAACCGACTGAGTCACCCAGGCGTCCTGCAGTAGTGCACTTTCAATCACACTACTGGATTCATTAACAAATGTGTACCAGAAACCTCGTAACTGAAGTGTTTCTAGAAAATCTGTTAAATGTTCCTCCATTAATTTGGATGATTTTAGTTAAGCTCATGTTTCAAAATGTTGGCCTCTTTACGGTCATATATGAGACATATACAGTTTTAGATGGACTTAAAAATATTTTTCATCATGCTGGAGATTAGGTCTTCAGTAGAAATAACATGGGGAGGTAGTATTGAATAGAGTTTGGGTGGAAACAGTATTCTAACTATTGCACCTAATATAGGGCCTCAAATATAAATGAAAATAAATATTAAATGGAAAAAAAGTGAAAAGCTGGTTGAGTAGTTTCAACTTCTTACCAGATGGGTTTAAGACAAGCTCTGGTGTCATTCAAATTCAATCTGTTCATTTTAACACTGAGCCAAAACTAGGCTGATAGTCATCTTGCATTTTGGAAAATTTGGGCAGTTTCATTATACTTATCGCATGGTAAATTCTGCATTTTTTTATTTTAGGTTATGCAGACTTATCCAATGAAGGTGAACAAACTTTTTGAGGCAAAATGAAGTATACTTAATATATATACCTTTCTGTACTCTATAATTCCGAGAGAATGAAAATTTTCTCCTAAGTCTTGACTCATGCTTAATTACATAAGTGTATTTTAAAAAGCAACAGTAATTTGAGGGCATAGTTAATAAAGTTAAAATTCTTAAAAGTCAGTCATTATAACTAGTTGCAAATTTACATAGTTTTGTCTTCAGTTGCTTCAAAAACCATTTTTCTCTGAACAGAATATTCTAATTCCAACAGTCTAATGTTGATATGTCAAGACCGGCCCAGTTGATAAGAGAAAACTTTTAATTTACAGCAAGTTTGGTTATTTAAAATATATTATTAATTTGTCCCTTACAATATACCACTATTTTATAACTTTACCCTATAATTCTGGACTTCTGCTAATCTGTTTTGTTTTGTTCTGTTTGTTGAAGCCTAAAATAGTTGTCTTCAATTAAGATTTTTCCAAAGCCACAGGGTCAACCTATTTTAAAAAGCCATAGGAATTTCTTGTTTCCCAGCAGAACCCAGTTACTGGAAACTGTCACCTCAACAATTATCAGTTACCCAGAGTTCAAGTTTAATTTACAATAGGCAAATCTCCAAGGAATAATGGAAATGAGACTCTGAAGAAAAGAGGCCAATAAAACTAAAATAAAAACTTCAGCTATCGAAACATTAGAAAAATGAGGTCAGAAATGGGTTTTATTAATTTACTGTGTGTACTAAAATTTTTGGCCTTCAGCCTATAAAAATACTAGATTGGACTGAATATTTTAGGAGAAAATTCTACAGCGGTTTCCATAATTCACAAGTGTACCAGAATCTGAAGCATTCAAATAACCCACATCCCTAGTTTCATAGTAGCATGAAATAAATAAAAGTGTCCACATTCACCTTTCACACTTAATTTATTTTATAAAGCCCGATGATCTGAAAGGTACTTGTAGTCTGCAAAGTTTTGATGGCTTAGTTTAATCCGTCTTAACCTCTTAACGCTGCAAGAAGCCATGTCCCTTAGTGGAACAGTCCTGCTGTCTGACTACAAGGAAGGCTCCTGGGTGGGCAAATGATGATTGGCATAGCCCCACAAGGCTGCCCGGGAGAAAGAGACCGATGACCGGCTAGGCGCATTCCACGTGAGCTTATGAAATCCGGACTGGAGGTCATTTAAATTCTGCCACTTAGTAGCTGTATGACTTTCAACATGTTATTTAACTTCCCAAATTTTGGTTTTCTTATTTCCAAAACGGGGATGATGATAATGATGATGGTCATGAAAATGTTTTTATCATACGATTATCCCCATTGTAAGTGAAATGATACATATAAAGCTTTTATGATACATGGAAAATTTTAAGTTCAATCAGTATTAACTATGGTAATGAGGATGAGGAGGAAGAGGACTACAAGTTCTATAGTCAAATTATCAGATTTCCATGGGGTAACATTTTCCATTAGTGAGACATCAGCCTTCCATGCCTCAAAAAGAACTCAAAATAACTCAAAACGACACCTTTCTAGAAGAACAAATGTGGCTCACTTTATTACATTTAGCAATGAACTAAAGAAAAGGGGCCAGTATTGTCTAAATTCCAGTGTGTCTATATGAGGTATATCTACATGAAATTTCCTATGGTCTGACAAAGGCAAAAATTTAATCAAGGACTACTGAATTTGTTCAAGCAAATAACACCAAATCACTTTTTGAAAGAAAACAAAATGCAGTAGTCAGATAGGTTTTGCATACATGATCTTATTAAAAAACGGAGCGGATAGTTCTCTCCTGTGTCCTACATGTTGGGTGGATAACAACACAGATTCACACCTTGGGATTATGTTGGTATTTAAAACTTATTAGCAACAGTTAAAATGAATCATGCTCACAGTATCAGATTATAAGGAAGTAATTTCTAATTCTCCTTCCCTCTGCGTACATTTATAGTTCCTGAGAAAGGAGGAATAAGCTATGGGCACATTGTATTTCCAAGCAATCTGTAGCTCTGCTGAGACTATCATCAGCTAGGAGGTCAGAAAATAAGCAATATACTGATTTATTTCAGATATTCTTGGGTAATGCCAAATACTTCACTGATACTAATAATGAGAATAGTCATGAAAAACTACGTGTTAGACTGATTAGAGTAAATGGAAAGATGCCATCAATACAATCATTTCTTATATAAACTTAAACCCTCCTTCCTCATAAGATGATATATACAAGAGTGGAACATCAATTCTACTCCACATTCTAAGTATAAGGAAATAAATATTGTTTTAAGTGATTATCTTTTAAAAGAACAGAGCTATTGAATTTTTCTTACATTTATGAATTTTTTTGTAGTTTACCACCTTAGGAGCTTATTTTTGTGTATTTACTGAAACATCTGACATATCAGTATATAGTTAGCAACTTCTGGGCATCAAGCACTGCACTAGCCCCAAAGGACTCAGTGGTACATTTATAAACGGACATAACCCCTACTTCACAGAGCTTCAAGCTCACCTCATCATCTGATAATGTGAGGATGAGTCACTGTAACTGTCATCAATAAATGTAAAATACCAACATAATCCCAAGGCATGTATCCATGTTAAGCACCCACATGTAAGACGTGACAGAAACATCTGTTTGGTTCTTTAAGATCATGTATACAAAACCAACATGACTACTGCATTTTGCTTTTCTTTTTAAAGTTGTGTTATTAGAACAAATTCCTTCACAGAGGGAAGTTCAAGGTAAGTGAAGAGATAAATAAAATAATCAAAAAGGGGAATCTGGAAGAACGAAAGAGGACAGACAGTGCTTCAAACACAGAATGATAAAGGAGTCTGGGGGAGAGGGAGTGCCCAGCAAAACTGTCTGCAGAGATCTGTGGGAAGCGGAATTCTTCATCGGAGAAGGAAGCAGCCTCAGACAATGCAGAAGAGCGTGCCTTTTCTGGTCTAACCATTTAACCCAAAGGGCACCCTGATTCTGGGTGACAGAATTCTATCTAGAGATTAATTCAGGTGCATCTGCTGTACATTTTCTGTATGTCTTTTTATATACTTTGTGCTTCTTGTAATGCCTAACTTCATTTTTCATTAGACTTTAGATATTAAATTAAGGATTCTGTACCAGTACTCAGACCTGAAGAGACTGTGTCTGATCATGTTTTCCTTAGTTCAGGGAATGGACGGTCAACATTAATTTTATATTAAGAGAAACAAATGTAAATAAATCTGTCAGAGAGGAAGACACACACACACACAACCATGCCTTTTAAATAGATAATCTCTCCATTGGCAGGGCCAGCGTTACTGGTAATTATTCTTTTCAACTCTATAGTAACTGGCATAAATGACATACTTAATCTTTATGAGCAAAGGTACATTTTCTACTCTAAAGCTGGAAAACTTCTGGTAACTGTTGAAAGTGGCAAGATATCTAAAAGGAAACTTTTTAGAAGCAGTGCATTTGTTAAATGGTATTACATATTTTACAAATCTGAATGCTGCATATATTCAAACATTGCTTCCAAAGGTTTCGTTCTTGCCGGGGAGAAGCCAGGCAGGGACAGTAGAGAAGGCAACAAATTACTTTCCTTACCATCTGTTGAAAAATTAATTGACAATTTTCACTGTTACTATATAAAACACATAGGCAGATTCCATCATTTGTAACTTGCTTTAGATTTCTGTAGGCTACAGATTTCTTCCTACCCTGGATCTGACAGAAAAATAGGAAAGACATTGCTAATCATTTTCTAAATAATTTTAAAAAGTAACAATGCATCTGTCAGCCTCTTATAATTTTAGCAATGTATTCTTTACTTTGAAATCAATCTATCACAGTTCCCATTTGTTCTTCTTCATTTAGTCGTTACTTTGAAATTTGCATTTTATAAATTCTCGATGCTTTTGCATTTCTCGATTAATTCTGAGAATTAAGCTAAGACTCTGAGGACGATTTTCTACCTGGCTAGACAATCTTAAGTGTGTACGGCTAACCAATCTCTTTGCTATTCTACAGAAAATCAAGTATCTTTAATTTTGCGACGCCTGGGAAGTATCTTTCAACTCTGTGTCTGGTTTCACTTTCCTTTATTCATTTGTTTGGACTTTATGATAGAGTTCATTTTAGTTTTGGCACCATTTTTAAGGAAGTGTGGTACACATGGGTGAACCCTAAGGAATGGCATTGCTGCAGGTAAAGATTATAAAGTGAATGCATTTTAATATGGAACAGCTGTGTGAGGAGATTAACACGGACTCCGTTTTAAAGCTGTACCTATCTATAATCAGGTAGATTAATTCCCAAGAGTAATACATTTCGCAAGAACCCAAACATTTTGTTCTAATGCTCAACCTTTTGGCCTCATTAAATTGTGCTGTGTATCTGCAGCCTCATTCATCAGCTCTCCGGATGTACCTCATCACACCTACCTGGGTTGCTCTGAACGATTTCTAATGTCATCTGGATGAAAAATGAATGTAAATGAAGCATTCAGCAGTCACACGTATGCCAAGCAAGAGGCTTGGGGGAAAAGGCAGAATTCAAAGAGTAGTTTTCAGATTTTCCTTTGAAAGCTCATCCAACTTTCTTTATGACTTTGTAATTCTGCTACTTTGAAAGCCACAAGTGAACTTTGTTTTTAAAGAATCGGTTTTAACATAAAGTCATAATCACGTGCAGAATTTGTAAGAGTACTGAAAGTTTTTATTTCAGTCAACCTATCAAATTTTATTTTTACACACCGGCCATTTGAAAGATAAGGTAGCTAGTGAAATTCTGAACTGATAAATTTATTATGTAACAAATATTAATTTTGCAGGTAGGGGACTGGTCTCTCATACACGGTTCTAGATAATTTCACTGTAAACATCTCTGCTCCAAGCAATTTCACTGCAAACATTTCACTGCCTAAGTATTGGCTTTAAGGCAATTTTCCTATAAGAGATAAAATCATGAAAAATAAAAGAGCATCATTCATTGAAAAAGATAATGAAACATGGATAATGAGTGACAAATTTTAAAAGACTTTATTTTGTGAAATACAAACTACTTGAATACATTCAAAATGTACGCTGTGGAGTCAGAGCAGTAAGTACTGCAAAACTCACTGCTTTTATTCTGTGGGTTATACCTAAGCACTGGGCTTTGAAGTCTTTCATTCATCGTGTTATATTTTTCTGGGATGTTTTGGCTGGTTGATTTGTCTCATTCTTCAACATTGTACTTTTCTTTTTCTTTCTTTTTTTTTTTGCTAAAATTTCTTCATCTTATGAGAGAGATCAGTCTCTAAACACTAGGAAGCATATCTGTCACTAAGCTTCGTGTTTTTTTGTGTGTGTTGTGAAAGCGTTCTCCATAGTTATTTTTTTCTTCCCATACTGGTACATGTCCAGTGATAGACATTGCAAAGTTCTATAGGAAATGTGTATACACCATTATGAGGGCTAATATTTATGTCAGACAGAAATGGGAGTACAATCCGTCAATGCAGCATGCACCGATGGAGAAAAGAAATCAAACTATCAACCAGTTTGAGAAACCAAACTGTCAAACCGACCTGTCAATCAATTATTTTTTATCTTTTATGGCAAAGTTGCCTTATGGCCATTTAGTTCTAAGGTGAAAATGCTTGCAATGAAAATGCTTGTGGCAAAGAAGTCTATGGCAAAAATACTAAACATTTTGTGTCATGTACATCCTTACATGACAAAGATAGTCACTTACCTTCTATATCAGTATCTGTGGGTGGCACATGTCTCACATGGTGTGGGATGGTGGGAGGTAGGGGATTCTAAATATGGAGAAGTTAGAAAGGGGTCCTTAAATTCATCCACAACCATTTGAAGTCATATTTGAAGATGGTGAAAAAAATTTCTCATACATGCTATCTTCAGTAGGTACATAATACCTACACATGCCTTTAGCATAAACAATTAACTATGTAAATGGTGTCTTGACAAGATACAGATATGCTCAAACATCTAACTGACTTAAAAGTTGTCATCTGCTATCCCCTACTTTCACTGTTAGTGGATACAAAACATGCAAATACCAAGAGATAAAATTTTGGTTTAACAAAGTTTTCCCACATGAGGAAATGTGGTAAGGCACTGAGCAACAAAGTAGAGAGCATAAGAAATGTGGGACAGCAATGTTTCCATAAATAGGATTCCTGCTTGTTCAAATCAGAAACCTATGATCTGTATCTCTCTCTCTGTCTCTCCTCTTTCAAGGATCTCCATCAATTATCATTTCTCTATTTTGGGTCTATAAGCTTTCCCTGGGTGTGTATCCCTTTCCTAATTTATAACACAGAATAATGAATTAGCTCATCCATTCTTAAAAATACATATGTGTATACACATCCATACCTGTGTATCTAAACAACTTCACCTGGAGTTGATGGTCTTACTTTCCCCCCAATATTTCTTAGCAAATTTGCAAAGACTTTAGAAAAAAAAAAAAGGACTTTATCCAGATTTCTATTTCCTCACCCCTTATTAACTTCTCAACTACCTGTTGGCTTTTATTGATACAACTTTATATAATAAATCTTATGCCAAAGTAACACACATGGTCTCTTGTTCCTGGAGATACAATGGACAGAGAGAAGACGATGCCCATTTAAAACATACAAATGTGTGTGGATCTATCTGTGTATGTAGGTACGCATATATGTATAAGTGTGCTTATCACAGAACTTGGCTACAGCCACTGAAATTAGAGTCACAGAACCAATAAAGTACCTAATTTCAAGAACATTTTCATTTTTATGTTAGGTAAAAATAGCATTTAAACTGCAGAAACTAAGCACTGATTCAGTTCCAAAGTTGCTCTGGCATTAATAAAGGTATGTGGCCTTAAGAAAAGTGTGTGTCCACAGAGCATAGGAGTCATTGTTCGCTAACAAAACAGCAGGATGGTTGAGTAAGACTAAATTCTTATTCAGTTTTACAAAAGTGAATGTGATATGAATCATTTATTATGTGGTTTAGCATGTCACAAAATGCTTTGTTTAAAAAGCTGAGTTCCTGTAAAAGGTGAAGGGGATGAGAAGCAGTGTTTCAAGACATTAATATTTAGAATGGACATTTTTAGAATGTATACACAGAAAAATGGCTTTAAACTAGCAAATTCTTCATTTATTCAATTAAACAATTTGTGACAATAGAGAGTAGAAAACAATTGTTTTCCTTATGACATAATTCCTTTTGTACTAAAAAAAGAAAAAGGAAAAAAAAAACCCTCATGATATGCCTCCAAGAGATATTATTGTGTTAATCCTGGATGCAAATACAGTTTTGGAAGAAGAAAAAAATTACAAGTCTAGATGAAAATCACCTCTCCTTTTATGCATTTATATTCTTTTATTCAAATTTGTTAGACTATATGGAGGGAAATCGGAGGGGGAGACGAACCATGAGAGACTATGGACTCTGAGAAACAAACCGAGGATTCTAGAGGGGAGGGGAGTGGGGGGGATGGGTTAGCCTGGTGATGGGTATTAAAGCGGGCACGTTCTGCATGGAGCACTGGGTGTTATATGCAAACAATGAATCATGGAACACTACATGAAAAACTAATGATTCAGTGTATGGTGATTAACATAATTAAAAAAAAAACAGAATATATTATATATTCCTTAAAATCAAGATACACCTCAGGCACAAATTCTGATATCAAATGTAAAATTCATTGCTGTATTCCTTTAAGAAATTCTTCCTGGGATGCCTGGGTGGCTCAGTCAAGTTAAGGCTTTGCCTTTGGCTCAGGTCATGATCTCAGGGTCCTGGGATAGAGCCCCGCATTGGGCTCCCTGCTCTGCGGGAAGCCTGCTTCTCCCTCTCCCTCTGTGACCTCTCTGGCTCTCACTCTCTCTCAAATAAATAAATAATATCTTTAAAACAAAGCACTACTGGGCATGAATAAAGAAATTATTTGTCCACAAAAGTTGACTTTGCTTTGATGAAGGCATGTTTCAAAGTAAGTAATTTGCTTATGTTTTCAATTCTTTAATCATATTCCAATCACATAAAGGCTAAAAAGAGTATTTCAAAGTGCTGCAAAATTTTCATCAATACTATACCAAATTATTCACAATGTTGTGTCTGCAAAACTATCTAAAAAAATTAGTTCACCTTTTTCTTCTCTCCTTTCAATTCCTGAAATGCATATAAAACAACCCACTAGTGCTCATGATGAGCCACACCTTCCTAAGTATGAAAAGTCCAAATAAAAGCAAAGTGAATTGGCATTTTCCTCAGAAGAGACTTGTGGATAAATACGTAATTTCTGTTGGAATTTGTGAAACATAAAAAATAGCTTATATCATTATTTTTTTTAATGGATCCTTAACATTTTAAAAAACCAAGTTGAGAATCATTCTCTTATCAAATGCAAAGAGTCACTAAGAAAGATGAAATAAGCTGATGGTAGGATTGCTAGAGAAATGGTCATAGTTGATATTCTCCACAATATCAGCAGGTTTTGCTACATGGAGGGACATTCAAATTAGGGCTCCCTACAACAATACTTTCCTCTGCAGTTAAACAATCATTGAAACAAATACATTCCAACCTCAAAATACTTATCTTCACATTCTTCTTTGCATACTGAAATAGAACACCTTTTACATACCATACATTATTATAAAAGATTTTGTCTAAAATATTTTCTTCAAAGCGTAGAACTGAATAAAGGAAGCCTCATTTAAAATGGTGTTGGGAGGCCAGAAGGGGGAGTTGTCATTCCCTAACACCCCTCATCAGCTGCAGACCCCAAAAAGAAGAGGTACTTGGCATTTGCAACAGAAGATGCCTATGTTACTACTTCAGCAGGAGAAAGAGTTTCTCCTTGCCCAGCAATGAGCTCAGCCAATAAGAAAATACCTCAACTCAGCCAGTGAGAAACCAGCACCACCCTGAACTCTGGCTTTCCTCCAATGGATTTTTGCAGCCCCTCACCAACTT
Source organism: Mirounga angustirostris (assembly GCF_029215605.1). Classification (NCBI taxonomy): domain Eukaryota; kingdom Metazoa; phylum Chordata; class Mammalia; order Carnivora; family Phocidae; genus Mirounga; species Mirounga angustirostris. Next base: position 80,435,299 of record NW_026991720.1, on the reverse strand, counting down.
CTTGTTTTGTTTTGTTTTGTTTTGTTTTGTTTTTTTCTACAGAGTAGTGTTCCTTTCCTCTGCTATGGGCACTTGCCTCTGGCTTTCCATGGTTCACAGGTTGTGAGCTGGAATTCTTCTGCTATTCCTGAATAAACCCATTTTGCTGGTAAAATAACTGGCTGTTTTACTTTTAAGGTACACAAAAATAAATAAAAATAAAAAGGTTTTCAAATGAGGATGCAGTTTTTGCTGTTATAAATTGCTTTATTTGTAAATCAACAGAACAATGTCTGTGAAGATAATTTTTAGGCATCTGTAGGAAGTTTTAGTATTACTATAATCTTTAATAATTTTTTTTAAAGATTTTATTTATTTATTTGACAGAGAGAGACAGTGAGAGAGGTAACACAAGCAGGGGGAGTGGGAGAGGGAGAAGCAGGCCTTCCGGCTGAGCAAGGAGCCCAATGTGGGGCTCGATCCCAGGACCCCTTGGTCATGACCTGAGCTGAAGGCAGACACTTAACAACTGAGCCACCCAGGCACCCCTATAATCTTTAATAACTAAATGATCATAAATTTATCCTAGAAAAGCTCAAACTGTTCCTATTTTTCCATTCTCTTCTGGTTATTCTCTTCCTATAACATTTTCTTATATAGAATTTATATATAAGAATCAAATAGGGTTCTATAGGTCTAAATTAATAAGTTAGACATAGGTAGTTATGGATCACATAAAAATATTATATACTTAATAATTCTTTAATTTAGCCAATGGTTTATAATCCATGATCTGTATGACTTTATAATCAGCACACTAACATCCCTTCTTACTGCCCCTCCCTGACAGTCTCTTTAAAAACCACCTACATTGATATTAAGATTAAAATACTATAAACTTGCACTCACTTTTTTGTCTTTGTTGTATTTGGCAAATATCTCCTGGGCTCTCTCTTCTCCTCCGTCCGTGAACAACATGATAATCTTATTGCAGTTGGCTCTAGAAACATTATACTGTAAAGAAAACAAAAACAAAATGTGTATCATTCACAATAAAAGGTAAGGAATATAAAACAATATGTAAAGAGCATGAACAGATTGCAGGTAGTGGGTGAAAGATCTGTTCAGTAGGTATATTCTAAAGAACAACTTCCGAGATCAGGCCAGGCCCATCCCTACAAGGGCCTCCTCCCATCCCCCAGACATCCACAGGTCTCACTTCCTTTGGGTCTTTGATCAAATGTCACCTATCAATGAAAACTATGTTTTACATTGCCATCTCTCTCCCAGGCTGTATTTTGCTTCATAGCATTTTATATTCTTTTATGTACATACTATCTACTTTTTTATTGCTGACTTCCCCTGATTGAATTTAAGTGCCATAAGGGCATGAAGTTTTGTCTTTTTTGATCGTCAAGGGCTTAGCATATAATAATAACCTCTCAGTGGTTGATTAATAAATGGATTTTAAACTAATGGCTATTATGTCAATTTTATGCCCCTATAATTTGTACCAGAAACAAATAAATAGTATGAATGAAAATTCTGCATACCCTTCCACATATATTTTTAATCCATTTACAAACATTTTTGCTCCCTTTCCTCCTTCTTCATCCTACTTTATTCACTTTACCTCTTCAAAATTAAAAACTCCTAGTTGATCCCTAACACCCGATGCTCTTAAATTTTTGTAAATGCTAATCCCAGACTATCCTGTTATCCTCTCAGCCCACCAAACATATTCTAATTCTGAAAGACTCAATTCCAATGGCAAATCCCCTCTTAAACCATAGGCAGTAACCTCTTTGACATCGGCCACAGCAACTTCTTTCAAGATACATCTCCAAAAGCTAGTGAAACAAAAGCAAAAATGAACTTTTGGGATTTCATCAAGATAAAAAGCTTCTGCAAAGCCAAAGAAACAGTCAACAAAACAAAGAGGCAACCCACAGAATGGGAGAAGATATTTGCAAATGACCCTACAGATAAAGGGCTGGTATCCAATATCTATAAAGAACTTCTCAAACTCAACACCCAAAAAATAAATAATCAAGTCAAAAAGTGGGCAGAAGACATGAACAGACACTTCTCTGAAGAAGACATACAAATGGCTAACAGACACATGAAAAAATGTTCATCATCATTAGCCATCAGGGAAATCCAAATCAAAACCACACTGAGATACCACCTTACACCATTTAGAATGGCAAAAATGGACAGGGAAAGAAACAACAAATGTTGGAGAGGTTGTGGAGAAAGGGGAACCCTCTTACACTGTTGGTGGGAATGCAAGTTGGTACAGCTACTTTGGAAAACAGTGTGGACGTTCCTCAAAAATTTAAAAATAGAGCTACCCTATGACCCAGCAATTGCACTACTGGGTATTTACCCCAAAGACACAGATGTAGTGAAAAGAAGGGCCATATGCACCCCAATGTTCATAGCAGCAATGTCTGCAATAGCCAAACTGTGGAAAGAGCCGAGATGCCCTTCAACAGATGAATGGATAAAGAAGATGTGGTCCATATATACAATGGAATATTACTCAGCCATCAGAAAGGATGAATACCCAACTTTTACATCAACATGGATGGGACTGGAGATTATGCTAAGTGAAATAAGTCAAGCAGAGAAAGTCAATTATCATATGGTTTCACTTATTTGTGGAACATAAGGAATAACATGGAGGACATAAGAGAAGGAAGGGAAAAATGGGCGGGGGGAATTGGAGGGAGAGATGAACCATGAGAGACTATGGACCTGAGAAACAAACAGAGTTTTAGAGGGGAGGGGGGAGGGGGAATTGGTTAGCCCAGTGATGGGTATTAAGGAGGGCACGTACTGCATGGAGCACTGGGTGTTATACGAAAACAATGGATCGTGGATCACTCCATCAAAAACTAATGATGTATTGTATGGTGACTAACATAACATAATAAAATTTAAAAAAAAAGAAAAAAGAAAAAAAAAGAGTCAGTCATAGGAGAACAATGGATTAGCAACAAAGGGCCACTAAAATGAACAATTACTTTAGAAAGCTGGACTTCTTTGAGGTCTGAAATTACAATCTCAAGCTTCTACTGTTGTGAAATGTGTTTGCAAAAGTGTTGAGAATAAAAGATCACACTACTTTATGAATGCTCAGCTTCCTTGAAAATGTCAAGCCTCCAGCTGAGTACTGTTCAATGGAGGTATTCTGCAAGCCAAATTTGTAAGTTTAACTTTCTAATGGCCACAGTAATGGAAGTATGAAGAAATCTCTGAAATTAATTCTACTAGCATATTTATTTAACCCAGTCATCCGAAATATTATCAATTCAACATGAAATCCATATAGAAATTACTGAGATGGTATACATTTTTTTCTTTCAGAGTAGCTCTTCAAATCCTGGTGTGTATTTTATATTTACAACACATTTCAATTCAGACCAGGCACATTTCAAGTCTCAACAGACACATGGAATTGTGGTTACCATACTGGACAGCACCAGCCCTGGCCTTTAAATGATTACTATTTTTGAAAAAAAATCATTAATTCTTGGGTAGTGGTTAGTCTTCTGGAAAGTCTATACTCGATCTTACTTTTCAAAGAAGATAAATCTCATTTACCATTGTAAAAGTTAAGCAAGACTATTATGCTCTACTGATGAAAAACCCTGTTTCATATAATCTCACCCCATCGATCAGGCCATCAGAACACTGGCAGTTAAAGCTTTGAACAAAGTATTGTGAAAATGCAAGTATTGACTAATACAATTGTCACATTCAAACATAGTTCTTATCTGAAAGCCATAGGAAAATCTGACTATACAAAAAGTTACATATTTTATCATCAAAATGCTTTTGTGAAAGGCACTGAAATCCTTAACTAAAATTAATTTCTTTGATGATTTCTTTTTATCTGCCTCTTTAAGGTGGGCAAAATAATAGGTACCTAAAGGACTGTTACATAAAAGTGATTAGGTAAAGATTTTACATAAGGACTTGGTTTCATTTTTGGAAGTAGTGGGGCCATAATTATTAATGAATACGAGTACCAGTGTAAGTAAACACATGGGGTCTTGCTGATCATTTGTGTAATTAAAATAATAATGTTTCCCAAGAGGGAGAGATGTTAGGACATACACAAAAGGGGGAATGACAAAATGTTTTGTTTTCAACAAATGATTTTTCCCAGGAGTAGCCTCCTTAGACGTGTGGTGGAGCAAAGTCAGCAACTAGTCAGAGGATTTGCAGTTATCTAAAGAATCACACAATCATAACAATTATATGTTACTGGTTTGTAACAAATTAAGTAAAGGAAAGAACTTGACTATTTCAATAAAACTACAATTAGTAGGGTTGGTAATTTAGTATGTTATTTCGTAACAAATTACGGTATGTATATCCCTGTGTATCCTGTGTTTCCTTGTATCATTGTGTGGCCTGTACAGAGCACAGCATCTTTCATATCATGTACTTAATAAAAAAGTTTCTGGGGTGCCTGGATAGCTCAGTCAGTTAAGCATCTGCTTTCAGCTCAGGTCATGATCTCAGGGTCCCGGGATTGAGCCCCGCGTCTGGCTCCCCACTCAGTGGGGAGTCCACTTCTCTCTCTCTGCCCCTCCCCTCGCTCATGCTCTCTCTCTCTCAAAATCTAAAAAAAAATTTTTTTTGAACAAAGCATCTCTGTATATTTGTAATACTTTATGAAATTCTACCCGAGGACTAATTCAAATCTCAGTTTAAGGTATACTGTGGGATAAATGATACATTTAATTCTATTTGATATTTGCTTCAGGGATCTTAATGATAAACCTTAGAAGGACAAACAAAAACTAAAGAATGACACTGTGATAAGACTGGAAGCATTTGAAATAGGTAACAAAATCTGCTTCAACTTTGAATACGGCAAGTAATGACATCTGGGAAAATTATCTTATTTTATTATTTTTTTAAAGATTTTTTTTTTTTATTCATTCATCCATTTATTTGAGAGAGAGAGAGAGCACAAGCAGGGGAAGGAGCAGAGGGAGAGGGACAAGCAGACTCTGCGCTGAGAACATTGCCTGACATGGGGCTCGATCCCACGACTCTGAGAATCGTGAGTCAGCTGCTTAACCTACTGAGCCACCAGGTGCCCTTGGGGGAATTATTTTAAAATGAAGAACTGCAATACATAAGGGATATGTGGAAAGCAGAACATAGGACTTATTTCAGGAATAACTGAAGTCATATTAAATATCATTTACAACTGTAGTAGAGGAAGTACAAGAGGCCAAGAGGAGTTAAATCATATTTAATCAGCAACTAGTAGTGAATCTGGGAGTTAATGTGGCCTCTCTAATGAGACAGCCTTGGAAATAGTCCACGAGGCTTGAGACCCCTTATCATTTCACAACTGAATCCTGAATACAAGGGAATGAAGTGACGCAAATTAACAATACCAAGAAGAGTAATTACAATCCCACAATCTAGAAAAACCTGATTGACTTAAAAGAAAAAGAACTTCTATGAAAAAACCCACAAACTTCTATTTCTTTACTGCAGAAAGAATCCATTTTCATCTAATCGTTCATTACATCTGAATCTCAAAGTTCTGAGTTTTCATCCTTCTATTAACCAACATACATCTTTTAATAAACATATGCATTTTACCAAAGAGAATTCCCCTGGAAACTGCAAAGCTGAACTACTTTGCTTTCCTGTCTCCTTGCTTGCTTATCTAACGCTACCTAATAAATACCACCACCTCAAACTCCCCATAGTGGAAACGGAGCTATTTCTACCCTCACAGTCCCTCTCTCTAGATTCCTGTGTCACCAGCCACCAAGTGTTCGAGTCCAGAGAACCATCCAGTTAGTTACCGTGTCATTCTCCTTAACGTTTCTTTGCATCTACTTCAAGACCAGGACTTATATAACAGCTTAACTTAAAACACTCGTTAGACCATGTCATTCTCATATTATCAACTTTTCATTTGCTCCTAAACACCTCATTAACTGATACCTCATGGCCTTTTTATTTTCCTCGCAGCTCCTGTACTGCTATGTCCCAGCTATGCTGACGCACCGGCCATTTTCTCAATGTGCCACGATGTCTCCTACGTCTGTGCCTTTGTCCATGTTGTTCTTTTTATCTGACATGATTTTCCCTCTCTCATCTACCTGCCTAAATTCTACTCATTCTTCAAAATCCTGTTTTCAAGGAAATGCCCACTTTCCCAACCTTCTTTGGGTAAGTCGAACCCCTCTTTGGTGTCACTCAAGTAAACAGACTCCAAATGCCCTATAACAGCATTAACGTACTGTACTAGGAATAATAATTAACCATATCATGCTGGACGTTGTTGAGATCAGACAGTCTTGTTTACCTCTGCTATTCTAGTGCTGGTAACATGACAGGAAATTGTGAGGCACACAATGAATATTGGCCGAATCAACAAATGGATCAAGCAACCAATCAGACATCCTGAAAACTGTTTTGGAAGCTTTACTTAGGGAACAACAAAGTAGGATTTGCAGATAAGACCACGTGTAAGGGCTTCTTCAGTGACTCAGCAAATATGGTATGAATTATGAGCTGACTCTCTAGCAGACATGTGCTAGTTGTTAACTATGGTCATAATGATCATGACTCCATTGCCAAGCCAACAACCCACACTCACATGAGGTTTGCTGTGTGTCAGGTTCTGTGGACAATCCTACCCACAACCCTCTGAGGTATGTGCCATGGTGTAAGGGAGGAAACCCAAGTAGAGAAAGGTTAGGTCTGCTCTCTCAACCACCACGATAATATTGCTTTGTGAGAGGTAAAAAAACTGAATGAGGGGTGCCTGAGTGGCTCAGGCGTTAAGCGTCTGCCTTCAGCTCAGGTCAGGATCCCAGGGTCCTGGGATCGAGCCCCGCATCGGGCTCCCTGCTCAGCTGGAAGCCTGCTTCTCCCTCTCCCACTCCCCCTGCTTGTGTTCCCTCTCTCGCTGTGTCTCTCTCTGTCAAATAAATAAAATCTTAAAAAAACAAAAAACAAAAACCAAAAAAAACCTGAATGATAACTCCTGCACTTGAAGAGTTCAAAATGAAATAGAGGACATAGCCATTTGAGAACACTAGTCTGGAGTGTGAGATATGCGCTGTAATATGGGGCAGACAGTAGGCGTGCTGGAGTGTGAGAGTCTAAACGGAACACCGGTGGGTGATTTATTGGGAGGGGGATCTTCACTGAGGAAGGAATCCCTGCTCTGGCATTTTATGTCCTCCTCACCTTCATGTCTGTCATTTGGACCTTCCTGTACATTAAGAAATAACTTCAAGAACCAAGTAGATGTTTAAAACTACAGTATTTCCACCAGCCATTGAAGATTGAAAATGCCAGTCTCCAGATAGAGTAGCGACAGAGAAAACAAAAAGGAAATGATATTCTACATATGCCATCTAAATTGGAAGGGTTTATACAAAATTAAATAATTATCTTACAAATGTGCTTCTTAAAAGATGATGGAAGAAAAGATCTAAAAGAAAAAAGAATGTCTACATTTTGTATGTCTTTTGAATTTTGGATTTAAAAATAAAAGTAGTTCAAAGATTTCTATTGCCTGGACACATCTGCTTTTAAATTAAATGAAAAACAGCACTGTTATGTAACTCATAGTGACTGATGGTGGTAAGTACCAGCATACTGAAATTCATATGCTGTGATTCAGTAATAAAAGAGAAAAGGGGGTGGTATGGATACTTACATTAAGCAGCTGTTCAAAAGCAAAACTAAAGCCTTTCTTATAGTCAGTGATTCCTTTTGCTGTGATATTATTCACTGCGTCTTTCAGCACTTTCTTATTTCTCACATTGGCTTGGACAAGGTGCTGAAAACAGCTCACATCCTGGGCATTGCTGTTAAACTGTGAAAGATAAAACATAAATGAATAAATGAACACGAAAATCAATCATATCATTTTATTTGAATGTGTGGTTTGTACGTCCCAGTCCTGTTGCGCCGCTTTCTCTTTCATAAAGTGAGTAAATTGGTAACAAAAGTGCACTAAGGCTCCAACAGCAATTTTCATCTGAGCCCCCAACTCCTAGTGTAACCCTGAGCCTGTCACTCACCTTCCTGAAGCTTAGTTTCTCTGATTATAAATTTAGGACTTGAATTACGTAAGGTCCCTTTCAGCTCTCAAATTTTCGGAGCCTTTAGAGAGAGAGAGAGAAAAAAAAAAAAGCCAACAAACAATGAAATGTATTCAGAATCCAGAAATGATATGGTGACACCTGGGAAGGTTCAAGGACAAACTAACCACTTGCTTACCTCTCGCAAGGAAAAGCTAGGGGGAAAGGCAGTAAAGTCAATGACAGGAACAGAGTTTTAGTAATCTTGAAATGTGATGGTACAATCTTTCTACCAGGGTTAACCCAGGAAAGTAATGTGAAAGAATCAGGAACAACAGGTGGCCTTTTAGAACTGCTCGCTGGAAAGCTTATATACAGAAGGCATGGCATGATGGAGGGAATGATGGAGGCAAGGCCAAGGACAAGCAGACCTTGCAGACAGGGATTGCTCTAAGTGATGAAGCCCTGAACAACTAGGAAGCTGCAGGAGGACAGAACGTCAACCTCTAATGCCTGTCCCAACATGAAAATTTAAGAATTATCACCCAAAAATATCACTCATCCTACCAAAAGTATTCACATAGTTCATTGGTTATTTCCAAAAAAGCTAAGAACACTGAGTTCTGCAGTGAGATCCAGGACAGTGAGGTAAGTGGAAACATCCCATCATTTATTAACTCTGCTATTTGTATGAGCCCCTGAGGCTCTTGGGGCTGAGTATCACATCTGCAAAATGAGGAAAAAATAAAACCATGCCTGCTAGAAGGTAGGAGGCTGGCCAGATGAAATGTTGGAGATTTTCTCAAAAACACATAATTAAACAATTTTAATAGGTGGATCACAACCCAAAATATAAATTTTATAACTGATCACATATTCTTACAAATATAACAATCATTCCTTTTTTCTCTGAAAATCAATGAAGCTTAGTTGTAAGGTACACTGCATAGTTCATCAATTCAATAAGCAAATATTTACTATCAGCCTGTCATAGGTCAAGAATTGTGGCAGATGATAGTTTTGTGTCTTCAGGCATTAAGTAAATTATGCACAAACGTATACATACGTATGTATGTAAGCACATATCTGGTGCCTACTATATGTTGCATTTACTCTACAAATATTAACCACTTCCTCTTTGCAAATGCCCTACAAGATACATATTATTACTATTCACTAAGAAACGTGGGTGCTGGGGGGTTGGAGAACTTGCCCGTAGTTACACGGCACATAAGACATAGAGTCAGGATCAGATTAGCACTGTGACGTAAGAGTCTGAGATTTTAACTATTCTTGCAGAGCCTCCTAACTAACATATCACAATACATTATGATTAGTTCTGTAAAGCAATAGAGCATTATTCCCTAGGAGACAATATCACAAGTGGGTTCCATTTTGGACTGTGAGCAGTCAGGGGAAAATTCGCATGAAAATTGGCATTTCCTGTGATTCCAGAGAAATGTTTCATTGAAGACTATAGAGGAAGAACATTCCAGACAAACAGAACAACAAAAGGGAAGCCGTTTAGGGATGTATAAAGGAGGACAGTTTAGCTCAGTCACAGATGAGTGAGGAAAATGACATAAAATGTGTTCAGGGAGGGAGGCAGGGCTAGATCATGCAGGGTCTAACAGAAATGCTAAAGAACTGCACTTTGAATTTCTGTCAAATGGCAAGTCACAGAAAGATTTTAAGCCACATACAAAATAATTTAATGTGAAGATTTAAGAGATCATGCGAGCTGCTATTTGGGAAATGGATTTAAGGTGAACAAAATTCAAAGGAGAGAAAATAATTTGAAGGCTATTACAGTAATCTAGCTCAACATAGTAAGTGGCTTTGGTATTTGTGGAGATTGTGAGACAAGGAGGGGTTGTACAGCGATTGGGAGGAAGAATCCACAGTGTGTGGTGGTGGACCAGGGATGCTGCTGAGTAAGAGCCTCTTATCAGGAATGCCCTGGAGGTGTCTGACATAGACATTAGGATGGCCGGAGGACTAGAGGAGTGATGGGCTCGTGGGTACTTGAGGAAGAGACAAGAGAAGTAGAGTTCAAATGAGGCTGAGTTTTCAATATAAGTGAGACATGCAAACGGTGAAGTCAGGCAATAGTAACATTTAAAGCATGAGGCTGGGGGCGCCTGGGTGGCTCAGTTGGTTAAGCATCTGCCTTCAACTCAGGTTATGATCCCGGGGTCCTGGGATCGAGCCCCACATCGGGCTCTCTCTGCTCAGTGGGGAGTCTGCTTCTCCCTCTCCCGCTCCCCCTGCTTGTGCTCTCTCTCTCCCAAATAAATAAATAAAAATTTTAAAGCATGAGGCTCAAAAGAAGTCTTGGCTAAAGATTAAAAATAAAATAGAAGGTTTCAGAATAGAAATTTGGTGTAAAACCATATAAATAAAAGGAAAGTAGTCAAAGGAGTCCCTAAGAAAACTTGGTAGAAATAAGTTCCCATGGAGGCAGGAAGGAAATCAGGAGACTGGGCTGTTTGGAATGATGAGAGAGAGAAGAAAGAAAAGTCTCAGGGAGAAAGATAGTTCATAGCAGTTCAGAGACAAAGATGCAAAATTCAAAGTGCCCACGGGAGTCATCCATGTTACACGGTCAGTGTTGGCGAGGGGCGGGGCCCACCGGAATGCCTGGAAGCACATGGGAAGTGGTGGCCAGTGCAGAGGCATGTCCTCAAAGCACCTTGGCTGGAAGCAAAGAAGAAAAAGAGGGGGGCGGGGTGCCTGTAAGGGTGAAGCTGGGGTCAAGGAGAAAGGCTGCCTTGAAGTGCAGGGTCACTAGAGCAAGAGAGGACTGATATTGAAGAGTGGAGGAAGGAAAAGATGCAGGAAAGAGAAAAGCGGTGAAATACAAAGTTCTTGTGAAGGTGGAGAGGGACAGACAGCCGGCGTGTGGAGTGACCCTTGAATAGGCATCGACTTCACTGCTCCAGGGAGGATGAGTGGGAGCTGAGTACAAACGCTGCTGGGTGTATATGTAGATTTGGGGTCGGAAAGGTGACAGTTACTGTCTGCCTTGCTCTTCCCCGAGGACAAAAGCCACAATCAAGATAAAGGGAGGAGACGGAAGGTTTGGAGAGAGTGGAGATAAAACAAGAAGGAAAATATCCTGCACAGATAATTTGAGTTCTTTATTGTTTTTACTTTGAACACTATTTCCAGGTACATTATATATAGGAGTAAAAAGCTCCAATATGTTTCTTTGCTGTTTTCCACAAATTCAAACGTTGGAAACGTGGTATCTTCAGTTCTAAATTCGACTGCCTCTTTTATTCCATTCCTTGATAATCTGACACAATCTTATTCTGCATATTCCATTTTGAAAACAAAAGAACGTGAGCATTCCCATGTTAGAAAGTTAAAAAAAGTTTGCCAATGAATCAACAGTAGAATGTCTGACCTTCGAGAATTATTAAAAATGGTTACAGGAAATGTCATTAACTGGTTTAGTTAAACCGTGAATCATGATAAAATTACAAGTTTGCAGAAAATGAGCACTAAATAATGTAACGCCCTGAATCTTTCGGTTGGCCTTGACCTGCTTTTAACACAGAAAAATGAAGCATCTCATTAAGTCACTTTAACACAAACTGATTAAATGTAAATTCAATTCATTAAATACAAATTCAGTGGTGTATAACAGAAATACTACGATTAAACTCATAATAAAACTCATAAATAATGCAGGGAAGGCAATAGCCTACAAAATGCAAGTCCCCATAGCAAATCTTATTCTCCTAGGAAAGGGATGAGAAATTTTAAAAGTTTAAAATTTGGTAAGGGTATATTTCACAGACATCTTACACTCATCTGCTTTTAGAACAGACAAAAAGAACAGGTTTATTTTCACAAACTGAAGTTGCAGTCTTTGGTAACAAGTGCCTAAATTTTAATTTCTAAACCACATATTTAATACATAAATCACTTATGTATTAAAAACCTTAGGGCAAAAGCTTAATAATACAGTATTACAAAGCTTTGAAATAGTATATTGTGATTGAAAATAGATTTAGGGAGTCCTGCTTTTGTCACCTATTAAGAAAATGCTTTTTTTAAATGTATATTTAACAACCCTGGAGTCAGAAATCCAAACTAATACCACACTGATTCCTTTCCCAATCCCAGAAAATTCAACCGAGTAGGCCTCTTATAAGAACTGTTGAGAAAATCTCTGCTAGCATGCTGAGACAGAAAGATGTGTGGGTTAAGGTAAGCATCTGGGGTATAAATCACGTGGAACTTTGTATTCCTACTCGAGCAAATGACCATTCTTTCATTTCCTCCTTCCATATAACCTGTTCTTCTGCCTACAACACTTCTCTTCCTTAACAGTCTTTCCTTACAAAAGGCTTTCATGACCTTTCTTGACTAGCTCAAACCACCCCATTATAAGCTTTCCTAGGCTTAGATGTATCTTTCACAGAATACAACTCCATTAAAATTTCCTACTTCTTTGTATGGTATCTTGATAGATTCTTCCACTGGATTAGAAGCCCACAGTCAAAGAAAATTGCCATCCCACCATTGCAACCACAGTACTGGGTATATAATAATAGTATGCTATAAATATTTAACAAATGTATGTATGGAGTTTCATTAGAAGACAGTGTGAAATGTTGATCAAAATCAAGCTATAGATTTATAATTGTAGAAATATTTTAGCTTTATACTGTGTTAAGCTTATATATTCATACATGTAAGTATTCTGTCTCAATAGATGCTATTAAAATACCCAAAGAAAGACGTGTGTAAAAAACCTATTAAAAAATCTGGCACATAGTAGACGTTAAATCAAGTACAACTCTATTATTTAAAAAATTATTTTAGCAAAAACAGTGTGCTCAAATCAGAACAGATTCCTAGACCAATGAGAAAGATTCTGATGAACGATATCAGCTTTAGTGACCTTTAAAGTTCACTAATGGGACGATACAAGTATCCTTCAAACATTAACTTATTATTTGAACAGTCTCTGAAATAACCATGAATAGTAAATTTCAATGCTTCCAAAGACCGTTCCTATTAAATATCATAGTCAAGTACACACATCATATTAAAAGATACTTTCGGTGCCAAAATAAATTGTTAACCTCTCAAATGAAGTAATTTAAACTCTTAGCTTTATAAAGACAGTATTTTTGTTCTCAGGTGCTCTGCTCAGTAAGAAATCACTTCACAAAATGTTTCTGAGAGACAGAACTCTGCTGCTCATTGAATCCACCTTGGATAAAAATGCAGTGTTGGCACATTGTTAAGTCAAAGAACCATCAAGCTCCTCGAAAGCAACCTTGTGTAGGAATGGTGCCCTCATGGGATGTCATAACACATTTTCACAAGGCACCAAGTACACCTTTGAAATCGTTAGTGGGCTCAAGTAGTTTTCCTCTAGAAACATTAAGAATTAAAGATAAAAGAAACCCAAAGGTGATACTATTCCACTTGGAACTGCAGAGAAACAGAAACGGCCCATTTAATCTTTGACTATACAGCTTGCCTCTAATTTTTACCCCTTCCCCTAATCCATGTGTGGTCTAAACTCTTACAAAGACAGACTCGCTTTAGGGTACTTTGTACACTGCTTAGTTATAAAACATTCTTAAATGAGCAAAAAGGACATAATTTATAATTTCTTGGTTTCTGAAAAATTGTTCAATATCTAAATTATTCCTTAGAACGTGTCTTAATGATCTGTTTTTTCTTTTTTTGCATGTAAAAACAAAATGGTAGGCTCAAACCGTGTATATAACCAGCAAAAAACCCTCAAATTCAGAGTAGCCTGGGTATTTTTTTTAAATTACAAAATACGAGTGGACTTATTTACATAATAATTTATGTAACAAATTTATATTATACAAAAATTGTTAATTGAAATGAATTACCTAAATTAAATTAACAATACAATTTTGTGTATTAGTTGGTTAAAATTCTGGTATCAGAAGCTAACCACATGTTGGGCACCAGAGGGCGGTGCAGGAAAATAAAAGCAAAGTGAACAGAGGGTGTGATCTTCAAAACTCTTGGTTAGGTTTTATTCCTATTAAAAATACTTTGTTTATCTTGATTTTCCTATTTTTATAGGAAATTTGAAAACTAGAAATATTATAAGGAAAGAAGATGGTTATCCTAAAACTGAGAGAAACAGGTAGGTGATAACATTTATCCATACACATTTGTACATTATACCCCAGTTAAGAAAGATTTTAAGGTTCTTTAAGCAATTGCCAATTTACCTTACAGAAACTATGTGCCAATTTATACTACATTTGTAACAATCTCATTCCACTTTCATGAATACTTAACATTTTTATTTCCTAAATTCTAAGTAAAAAGATTATTTCAATCTTTTAATTACTTGAATTTCCTTGATGGCTAACGACGTAAAACTTTTTCTCATATATTAATTTTCAGACTCTTGTGAATTCTAAGTCTTATTTTTCTAGTTTGTTGCTTACTTTTTAACTTTTAAACCTATTCTTTATGATTTCTTGAAATATTATGCTCACAAAACTATGTATTAATCAGATAAATTTCATCTATAGTCTCTACTAATATTTGATTGTTTTGTTTGCTTATTTTACACTGTAGTGTTTAGTCTTGGTGAAACTGAATTCCCCCAATAGTATGAAGGGACAATTACATTAAGCGGTTTTTCCCAGTAGCCAATTTTCCCTTTTACTGAATAATTACTGGTTCGTGATCCCTTCTTTATAATGAGTTAAGTTTTGGGATACATTTCTAGAACTTTTTTTATTCCTTTCCTATTTCCATTGTTTCACCAAATTCTGACTTTTAATCTTAATAACACAACTATCAGCAAACATACATGGAGAATCACAACTGCACCAGGCTAAGCACTTACCATGCGGTAATTCATTTAATCTTCACCAAGCTTATGGTTTTAGGTATTTTTTTTTTAAGACTTAAAAATATGGAAAGCTTCACGAATTTGCATGTCACTTTTGTGCAGGGGCCATGCTAGTCTTCTCTGTATTGTTCCAGTTTTAGTATCTATGTTGCCTAAGTGAGCACTGGTTTTAGTTTTAATAGAGTTTCCATGATGCAGTTGAGGAAATGAGACTTAGAGTGTTAAGCAAAGTGCCCAGAGTCACACAACAATCAAGATTCTGAGCTCTGGGGGCGCCTGGGTGGCTCAGTCGTTAAGCGTCCGCCTTCGGCTCAGGTCATGATCCCAGGGTCCTGGGATCGAGCCCCACATCGGGCTCTCTGCTCCACGGGAAGCCTGCTTCTCCCTCTCCCATTCCCCCTGCTTGTGTTCCCTCTCTCGCTGTGCCTCTCTCTGTCAAATAAATAAATAAAATCTTAAAAAAAAAAAAAAGATTCTGAGCTCTGTTTCAAACCCAAACGCCTGACACGCTCTTCTCTCTGGAGTCTCATCATTTTCAATTTATACCAGAAAGTATAAGCTGCCATACTCTGTCACACTGCTTCTTTCACGGTGTCTTTCTGTTGAACTTTGGAACTATTTTTTTTTGTCTAATTAAAACTACATTTACCAATAAATTTTGGACAAAGTGACATCCTCACGAGTTACCTTTTTATTTCAAGAAGAGTGATTAATTCCACATGTATTAATATATCTCTATCTCAACTCTGCTACGTGTAACTCATATTCTTTTCTCTTTTCTCAAATGCAGATTCTAAATATATTATTAAAAGTATTGCTAAGTAATTCTGATATTTTGCAAACACTGTGAATAGGATTCTAATTTCTATTGTGAATCCCTGTCTGGGGAAAACCAGAAGGGGTGATCACCCTTGCACAGTCAGAGATGCCATAAATTTGTTAGTAGCACTATGGGACTTGAAAACTCTTGTTCTCAAATTGATATTACTGTACCCCAACATTGGCTGCTGGTTTATGTTTACTGTGGCCTGTTGTATGAAAAAATTGATAATTTTCCACTTTTTAATCCAATTTAGGAAAGTCAGGTCTAGCCCAACCCCTGCATCTAATAAGCATCAATGGCCACAACTGATTGAATTATGCCCTCTGAGCTTCAGTTTCCTACTTTCTGGAAAAAAAAAAAAAAAAAAAGAGGGGGGGCTTTACTAGATCAACTAGAAAGGCCCTCAAATTCTAAAATCTTAAAATTTAAACCTAATAGTTTTAACCATCAAAGGAACTCCATAAAGAAAAAGGAATAATGAATTCTGTAAATGTCAGAAGAAAGTCACATCAATAAAAGTGAAGCTAATGACAACATTACTGAGACAAAATATGTTTGCCTGTTATTATAAATTATAAATCATCACCCATCAGAACTTTTGGTAAGTGTTCTTACTTTTAAACAAATATTTCAAACAATTTTCTTTTTTTGAGAGAAAGAAAGCACTTGCATGGGAGGGGGAATAGGGGAAAAGGGAGGAATCTTAAGCAGGCACCATGCCCAGCGCAGAGCCTGAAGTAGGCAGCGCTCGATCTCCCAACCCTGAGATCATGACCTGACCTAAAATCAAGTGTCAGACACTTAACCAACTGAGCCCCCCAGGCACCCCTAAATAAATATCTCAATTAACTTGAATCATGACATGCCCAAAACTCAGTCTGTTGACTTTTGTTGAAATGTTGAGTAAATTTCTGAATAAGCCCAAATATCATTTTAATATTCTGTATTTTGATACAGAAAACTTTTAAACCTAATTATATGCACTTAGAATTTCAAACAATTGAGAGTATACTATTCTTTTGCTTCAAAAGTAATTTGTACTAAGCTTCCTTGCTCATCTCTACTTGATATTTACATTTTCTTTCTCAACCATGGCTTTATCAACCACTGTGTAATCCTGATTCCACAACACTTGCCCAACTAGAAATATGTACAGGTTTTCTCCATCATTCTTTTTAAGAGGATTTTTAATTTTTTTTAAAATTATTTTGGCAGGGGGGCTACTCTTAAACAGGCTCCACACGCAGTGCAGAGCCCAACATGGGGCTCCATTTCTTGACCCTGAGATCATGATGTGGGCCAAAATCAAGAATTGGACACTTAACCGACTGAGCCACCCAGGTGCCCCTACATGATTCTTAAGATATAATAAACATATCAGCATGATTTCTATCACAAGTTTTTTTTCATAGCCCTGTGAAAATTTGAATGCCAGTTCCCAAGGATGAAACTTTAATGAAATGACTAAATGATTGTATACTCTTTGATCTTTTCCTCTTTACCAACATTATGATGCAATGCTGACCAGTATGCTCAATGTTTTTATGGCACCTGAAGCTGACTACCTGGAATGTCTTCCCTAGTTGAAAAAAGGATTACTTGTGAGTTTGGCTGGATTTGCCTAAAGAACTCAGAGAGAACGATAATATACATATATAATTTCTTTGCAGAGAAGAGATGCTATAATACAGATAAAGTGGGGAGGTGGGAGTACAGGGATACAGAATATAAACAACAAACATGTATATAAAGTATTAGGTGGAGACAAATGCTACAAAGAAAGGAAATGAGGTAAAGTGATCCATAAGAGACAATAGTTAAAGTGATAGTGTAACTAAAACTAGAATGGTACTGGAGATGTGGTGGCCAAGGGGGTCCTCTCTAATAAGGAAGCATTTGAGCGAATATCTGAGCAAAGTGGGGGAATAAGCATGCATCTATCTAGACTCAGGAAGCAACAAGACTCAGGGTAAACACAAATGATTTCTAATCTGTGCATATCTGTAAGACACGCCCCTAACAGAAAGAACAAATCTGTTTTTTAAGGAAAGTTAGTAACATCACCAATGAGTTCTTTTCAATATGAAATAGCATTTGGGATCCACAAAAGGATTACCAACACGAGTTGAAGACCTTATATTCAACATATTCAACCTAACTCAGTTCCACTAAAATCAAATATATAAATATATATATATATAAATTTATATGTATATTTGAAAATACATTTTAGTAATATAAATATTAGAAAAATTTAAAGTATGATTATGGTAGAAACTAAAGAAAAAAATTAAATGAAGAAGATACCTATCAATAGAACACAGGATTAAAGAGGAGAGAGATCATGAGGAGTGCAAAAAAATTTTTGGAATATATTTTTAAAGGGCGCAAACATTGGACAAAACATTAGAAAGATGAATTAATTATGAGAAAAAGCAAAAGTCAGTATTTGGAATTTATAACAATTTACCTTGCAAATAGTCACCTTATGACAAAGTCCCTTACAACGAAACATGTAACAAAAAAATATTCTCAGGTCTTAGTACATGTTTTCAAGCTCTAGCAGAGACCTCAAAATTCTCAAAATGCTTTCTAGAACCTTAGGAATGTGCTGAAAGGGATTCTGCCATTCACAGATTAAGGTTAAAGTCTATGCATTCTACAAGTAAGTACCTTAGGGTAATAGCAATTTATGTTTCAATTTCTGAATTTAAACCTACTAAATAATTAGGAGCAAATATGATAGTTTAAGTAACTGTGAGCAACTTGGCTAACCGACAACTCACGTCAGCCCAAGCCACTCTCTCTACCTCTTCTCATAATTAAATGAATACACGGACCCTGAATAATTTTACCCAGTAAACAGTGACACACAACTCTGCTTCTTGGGCATGGACTCTTTTCCCAGTCCTTCAAGCCCCAGCAAGTAAGTTCTAACTTTTATATTTTTAAAAACAACAGATCAGTTCAAAAGAGAAGTATTCCTTCTGCCTCACCTTAAGTATTACTTTGCCACTCCTAAAACTGAAAATGTAATTTCTAAGTACCAAAAACTATCTTTAGTGTACCATGTAATTAATGGAAAAAATATTTATCATGCTTGTCAACACCTTCTTATAAACTTTCCTTATACTTGCAAAGCAATTAAGTTATCTTCTGGCAATCTCTTTTTTTAAAACTAAATAACCTTGATTACGTACCCTGTCATTATAATCTCTAAATTTGTCCTTTGAGTGTCTTCTCTTCACAGCCCATAATTTTCTTTATGCGTCTTTTAAATGAAGGTAATTTTAAAAAGCACCTAGCTTTACCTTTAAAAAAAAAAATCAAGTATATATGAAAGAGAGAACTTTGGTTCTTTTAAGAAACCTAACTCTACTCCTTCCTGTTTTAATACACCCCTCCAAAAAGCAAATGGCTACACTATAAAAATATTTGTAAACATCTATAGTACTAGGAATGTTATGAAATACCAAAATCTTAAAATCTAAATCAGTAGGGGTGCCTGGCTGGCTCAGTCGTTAAGCGTCTGCCTTCGGCTCAGGTCATGATCTCAGGGTCCTGGGATCGAGCCCCGCATCGGGCTCCCTGCTCTGCGGGAAGCCTGCTTCTCCCTCTCCCGCTCCCCCTGCTTGTGTTCCCTCTCTTGCTGTGTCTCTCTCTGTCAAATAAATAAATAAAATCTTAAAAAAAATCTAAATCAGTAATAAGCGTTGTAAGTTACAAGAAGCTCCAGACAGATACCTGCTGGACTTTGCTCAATGTACCTCCCGAGTGGGACTTCCGGTTTCCTCACTGCTTAGGAATCATTTGAGAGGCATGCTCAGTGAAGATTCTGACCCCTTCGGTGTGGGGCTCCAGAGTCCGCATGCCTAACCAGCTGTCAGGTGCTGCCCATGCTGGTGGACCACAGGACCCACTTGAAGTTGCAAGGGTATAAACTACAGTATTCTTGTTCATTGACATAAATGAGATAGGAATCCACATAAAAATTTCTTGCAATCTAGATGATGACGATTTTATAAGACATGAAATGAAATTACTCTCCTAGAATTCATTTGTCACAAAAGTACACTGGCTTGCCAAGTAGCTGTTACTTTATTTGTGCACAGCACCTGTTTTCTAAGGATGAAAAAAAAATCACTTTTAAATGTAAACTGTGCGACAACGTACAACGTACAAATGTGCTCACTATCATATGCAGAGTAAAAATGTTCTAAGCTAAGAAAACCATTCCCTTGTCTAGGAACACACGAGGCCAATTTTGGAAGGAAAACTAAAATTTAAAGCACATGAGAAAAGGAACAACCCAAATCACGTCTTTCTTGCAGATAGAGTGCAATTTCAGATTTAAACAAACCTCCACTCTGACACTAGTTGGTGTTAAACTGTCAAGTCAAAAACTGGGAAGTACCTGAGATTTCATCCTAACTGCAAGCTGATCAGTGAGCCTCAAAGGTTGTGCGTCATCTCTCTGCAATTCTAGCAGCCCAACAAGGAGGTAGTTTTGTCTGTGGTGAGTGGGAAGCAGGTCACTTATGCAGAGGTGAGCCACCAGCATGCCACCAGCATAACATCGTGGTCATCCCTGTCCAGCCTCCCGCTGGGATAGCTGTGGCTCCTCACTCATCTTGCCCTTGCATTTAGAAACCATCCCCTCCAGAACTGCTGTTGAGTGGCTATAATCTGGCAACGAGTAGAACTTACTTGAAACAAGTGCTCTCCTACAACTAACAGCAAAGATATTATAAGGGAGTATATTGGGATTATTTCTTTCTCGTGAGTGTTCAAAGATTATACTTTCTTAACGACCACATATTAGAAAAACTTCCAAGAAGAAAATGGGACTGGAAAACCCTTCACATCATCCCAACATGTGCATCTAATTCTTAAGTAACGAGATCTGTGATTTTACTGAAGCACATGACCGTCTTTCTTCAATTGTTAACGTTTCACATATTGTTCATAATCGGCGCACACTTCCTTTCCATCCTCCACCGGCTTGCGGTATTTTACTCTGGAAACGTCAAACTCCCTCACTTTCAGAAACAAATTCCACTCAGTGTGTCAACATCTGAAATTACGCCTGTAAGTCAGAACGTGCTGTGATTGAACTGCCGCCTCTACCATCTACCACTCGCTTCCATCAAAGCATATAACCTGATTCCTGCGGAAACAGCTACACTATGCTTCCATGAGCTCTGCCCAACAGCGGGCTCCCCTTCTGCAACAAGGAAGGCCCTGGAGATAATCAAGAATACATTAGGACATGATGTGGCCATACTCCTGACATCTTACACGTGACTGAAGCATAACAATTACTGTTCTTTACAAAATTTTAAGAGACTTAGAAACATCAACCTAAAAATGAGAGAATGGCGGATTTTTCAGTTGGGAGTTCTAGGCAACTTTGGCAAGTGTCCCTATCAATTGCATCCTAAGTCTTTGGATGACTCACATGAGCTTTGGTATGAGGAGGAAGAGAAATGCGTGAGGGCTTTCTGGAAAAATTATGGTCAAAGTTAATTACACAATCACTACCAGGTTTCCTGAGTGCCTTAATATAATGCCTCCCTGAAGTTATAAAAACTAAAAGTTCTATCATTTCTTTCCTAGACTTTCAGTTTCAGAGAAAAAGGAAAAAAAAATACATGCACACATACACCAGGGCATCATAAATACGTTTTGAAGTTTCTTTCCTTAGAAATTCCATATCATTAAATTATGAAATTTGTATTTAATGAGAAAAAGGCCTATCTGTTGAAGACAAAAATATATGTTTGCTTTTCTTTTATGAAAATAATGTATAATAATTAAGTCTCTTTACATGTATCAATCTCAGGCATTTTATAGCCCCAAATATAGCATGGTAACTAATAAAACTGAAGAATTTCTTGTAAATTATGAAGTTAATTTGGTTGACATTAAATATAATATGAATGCAAATAAGAGCATATGAAGTTGATAGGAGCAAAAGATACATGATAAAGCAAGTAAATAAATACATAAAAAAAATATACTAGTTAGGCAGAATGTATAATCCAGATATAACGTTTAAGTGTTCATATGCAATTGTAAAAATAATCCAATTCATATGTTTTTTCAAGCCAAAATACAGAAACATTTACTGAAAGAATTCCTCCACTAAAACAAAAATAACATTCTTTAAAAATGAATTTAGATTTAAAAACAATTTCTCTTCATTTTTATAACCTAATCATATTCTACCTTAGAATTTCTAACAATTCCAAGATTTCGGAGTTTTATTTAAATAAACCAGATTTCACAAAATTAGTAAATGTAGGGGCACCTGGGTGGCTCAGTCAGGCGTCTGCCTTCGGCTCGGCCCATGATCCCGGAGTCCTGGGATCGAGCCCCATATCGTTTTGTTTTTTTTAAATTTTATTTATTCATTTGAGACACAGAGATATGGAGAGAGAGAGAGCATGAGCAGGGGGTAGACAGAGGAAGAGGGAGAAGCAGGCTCCCTGCTAAGCAGAAAGCCCGATGCGGGGCTCGATCCCAGGACCCTGGGATCATGACCTGAGCCGAAGGCAGACGCCTAACCATCTAAGCCACCCAGGAGCCCCCCCATATCGGGCTCCTTGCTCAACACGGAGCCTGCTTCTCCCCCTCCCTGCTGTTCCCCCTGCTTATGTTCTCTCTCTCTCTTTCGCTCTTTCTCTAAATAAATAAAATCTTAAAAAAAATTAGTAAATATATTTTATATTTTCCTCAGCATTCAGTCACATAACTTTGTGGTTACATCTAGACTCATAAACAAAGATGGCTGTGTTCCAATTCTGTCTTCTCCCTTAGAAAAGACACCAGAACTCTGTTTCTTTATCTGTAAAATTAAGAACAGTAATAGTACCTACCTCACAAGGTAGTGATAAAGACTAAATGAGTTACCGTGGAAAACAAAGAGAACAGTTCCTGCCACAAAAGCAGTGTTTAAAAAAATAGCATTAAAAATTCCATAAGGGCGCCTGGGTGGCTCAGTTGGTTAAGCGACTGCGTTCGGCTCAGGTCATGATCCTGGAGTCCCGGGATCGAGTCCCACATCAGGCTCCCTGCTCAGCAAGGAGTCTGCTTCTCCCTCTGACCCTCCTCCCTCTCATGCTCTCTGTCTCTCATTCTCTCTCTCGCAAATTAAAAAAAAAAAAAAAAAAAAAAAAAAGTTGTTAAAAATTCCATAAGAGGGGCGCCTGGGTGGCTCAGTTGGTTAAGCGACTGCCTTCGGCTCAGGTCATGATCCTGGAGTCCCGGGATCGAGTCCCACATCAGGCTCCCTGCTCAGCAAGGAGTCTGCTTCTCCCTCTGACCCTCCTCCCTCTCATGCTCTCTGTCTCTCATTCTCTCTCTCGCAAATTAAAAAAAAAAAAAAAAAAAAAAAAAAGTTGTTAAAAATTCCATAAGAGGGGCGCCTGGGTGGCTCAGTTGGTTAAGCGACTGCCTTCGGCTCAGGTCATGATCCTGGAGTCCCGGGATCGAGTCCCACGTTGGGCTCCCTGCTCAGCAGGGGGTCTGCTTCCCCCTCTGCCCTCTTCCCTCTCGTGCTCTCTGTCTCTCATTCTCTCTCTCTCTCAAATAAAAAAAAAAAAAAAATCTTTAAAATAAAAAAAAAAAATTCCATAAGACTTGTGATTAATGAAGGTTAATACAAAATAAGATAAACAATGACCACATAGCTACCTGAGATCTTGTTCATACTTATTTCTGAAGGGCAAATCTATGGCTGGAATAATAAGATCATTTAAAACCAATCAGTGACTTTTCAATCATCAAAATGTACTAATGATTTTCTGAAATAATAAAATTAACAACAGTATATAGTTAATAAAAAATTCAGAGTATAGTTGACAAAACTATCTTTTTATGGTAAATGAGGACCATAATCAATGAAAGCAAATTAAAGTGACTAATCTAAACGAAACAAGCCAATATACAGGAGCTGAGACCAGCAATAAACTTCTCTGGGAATAAAGTGGGAAATCATGATGGCTTCATCTTTCAAATTTCTTTCTGCATTATTTGCCTTACAATTTGCATGCATCGTACATTTTCCAATATCATTCTTCTTCCCTATTTTTGAATATATAACTGACTATTTTCATATTTTTTAACTTGAGATATTGAGATACATTATTTCCGGATTAAATGCACTCCCAGCTCTTTCTGGGAGCTCCATATTCCATTTGCGAATACTCCTGTAGCTTTCACAGTCAAGCTACATCAAGTGAGGATACACAAGTATGCATTTGCAAAGAACTGTCAATGAACCAACAAGGTCTATTGACCAGGTTCACAGAAACCACAAGGAAATATCTTGCAATTGTATTTCTTAAGGAGTTAGTTAAAATTTTCTTTAAAGCAATACACATTTAAAAGCCTTAATATTTTTAAGAAAAGTAATGGTCTTTAAGACTTGCCAGGCATTAAGAATCCCAATGTCAATCCCATCTAAGTGATTTAATTAAGAATCATTAGTTGCCGGTTAAATGCTGAAAACATAAAATTCATTCAAATCCATTTCTACTGTTTAATCAGAAATTCTCTTTAAAGCATTTTCATTAATAGCACTGTTTAGTTTCTAGCTAAGGCAGATGCTATTGGTATCCCGTCCGTATTTCCATGGAGCCCAAATTTAACTGCCTGAACTTTCTGTAAGCCCTCTGCCTGTGTATATGTTGGCCTCGGAACACCAGGGAATTAACGTCTGTCAGGAGCACTCATTAACTTTAAATACTGCAGCACATTTTCCCCTTGGAAGGGATAAACTCTGATTCACATAATCTGTACTGATTCTCAGAACTGTCCAGAGCGTCAAGCTGTACTCACTCAGAGTGGTAACTTATTTGATAATCCAACTTTTATTAGTTCTTTTTTTTAAACTTCTCACATTTCTCTAAGTATTTCCTAGAGTTACTTTCTAAATAAACCATTTGTACTGGAATCCTTGTCTCGGGGACCATTTCTGGGGAAACCCAATCTAGGTTGATAGATCCTCAGAATGAGATTGTAGAATGAACTCATCACTCACCAGCTGTGTGGCCACAAAGACTCCATGAGTACCTGACTGTATACCAGTCATAACTAGAGTCAAGAAAACCCCTCAGAGACTGTGGTATCACAAATGCCAAGCATTTCACCTGCAGTGATTGGAACACAATATAGATCGAAGGGGAGGCGCCTACCATTTCAGAAATATGGTGGCAATAGTAATCATAAAGGTTTGGAGTTGGTGGGATGTTGTTATATTCACTGAAGAAAATGATAACATCAAGTCAGCCAACCATCAACTGAAGGCAGACTGTGAACTCCACAAGACTTCTAGGACAAATAATGAAGAGATTCCCATCTCCTGTTGTGAGGTCAACGTGTGCCAGAAATAGGCATAGTGTGTGTGCTTTTGAGAGTCACATCCTTAAAAAGAAGGCTGCATTTATAGCCTTGTCAAGTTTCTATGTAAAAGTCAGGGCAATGATAGGCAAATCATGGGACCCTAAGTGTAGAACATCTAGGTGGGTACAATTGAGAACAGTGAACTTCCAGATTCCCCTATGCCCTCTGGATAAGCAGAAATAACCTCTTCCACCTAAAAGATAGTAGTTTTTCTATTCCTAAACACCATAAGATGACACGTGTTCTCCTGAAGATCTGATCTCATTTTCCCTCATGGCTCTAGGCAACAAATAGGTAAGGTCTCAAAATGTCCCATCTGGGAAAGAAGTCTATGCTCCAGGTAAACAAAAATGAGAGACACAGAGGAAAGAGAGGGAGACACAGAGAGAGAGAGAGAAAGAGGGAGAATATTCAACAAAAGAGACATAAGATCTGCCTAATATGAACCAGGAGGTATTGGCAGAATATGCAGGGAAGATAACATGTACTCTAAACTATGGTGCTATATTCATTATGTGCTGGCACCAACTTGTATCTGCTCATAAAAACAAAAAACAAAACAAAAAAAACAACAAAAGAAAAAACAATGGTATCATTTTCAGGAATCTTTAAAGCCTCACATAAGGTAGCTTGAAAGTGGCCAAGGTGGCAGTGATTATATTATGAAAATTAGCAAATGCTACAAATCAGGTTGCCCCTCCGCACGCTGGCTCTGCCCCAAAAAGGTAGAATGCATGAGTGTGGGAACCAAGGGAAGGATGTAGGAACATCATCTCTCACCACAACTGAAAGTGATCTGCTTGGAAAATTTGTACACCCTGTCTCTGTAACTTCAGGCTCTGCCAACACAAATGTTTGACTTTCCATGTGGGGACGTAATGGTGAGGTGGTGCTCTTCCTAAATCTATACCTATTATCTCGATATTCTGGATTTCTCAAGCCAGTAAAACAAAAAGCAAGGAAAAAAATCAACTGGCAGACCTCCAGCTGACAAGGAGATTGTCACGAAGATTGTTGCTACATAATGTGGGAAAGCAGAACCAAGCATAAAACTCAGGGTACTCATTCAAGCACTTCCGTGCTCAGTGAAGACTACGGACAATTTCAGGAGCCACTGTGAAATGGACACACGGAGACTGGATTCACAGGCCTCTGGGTTTCAAGTTCAGGCCATCTCACTAATCAACCTGCTGGCACAGAGTTAGTAAAGTGTGTGGGGAAATGAGGGTATGAGAGGAGAAAAAAGGTAAATAAAAATTATGGACTTTGTTCTAACATTAGCAGCCCACCTTCCTGATGTATTCTTAGCTGTTTTTGTTTGTTTGTTTTCTTGTTTGTTTGTTTTAATTGTGAGCAGTCACCATCTTTAAGGATCAGTGACTGGATATAGAGGACACTGTTCAGGTTTCTAACTACCATTAACTACAACTTCTGGTCTCCGTTTCCCCTCCTGTGGCCAGAATCTATTTTGCCCACATATGGGGAAGGCTGGTACATAAAGCCCCAGCTCTTTGGGGCTTTCGGCAGAATAACTTTGAAGTTCATATTCTAAACAGCTTCTAGGATTCTTTAGTAGGATAAAGTTCCTTTAAATGAAGTTGAGATCCTTTAATTGGTTCCCTCCTTCCTTCTCTTGACTCAATTCCATACTCCTTTAACTGGTAGTGTTTCCTGGGATCATGTCCCAAATCAACTACCACACTTTGAATCCATGAGTGAGAATCAGGAAGAAGCCAGTTTAAGACAATGACCTTACTTAATATCTGCTGGTTTTATACAAATTTCATTAGATAGGTCAAATCCATACCGAATTTAATGTGTTTTTTTGTTTTTGTTTTTTTTACAACATTCTCTTTTGTTATACTTTTGTAATCAATGATACGTTTATGTACAAGTGAAACTAAATAACTACATTTCTGATCATTTGAGAAATTATATTTTACCTGTTCACATTTTGTTAAGTGTTGAGCTAAAACACAGAGCAGAGTGTAAAATAAAAATAGGATGAATCAGATCTTAGGCAGTATCAAGTTTTCTGAAATAATATCAAGGATACAGACAAGCTAAAGGACTGCTTAAGGTTCAGGTAAAGCAGAGAAAGATCTGGACATTGAGGGTGGTTCCCCAGGTGTTATGGGCTGAACTGTGTCCCCTCAAATTCATATGCTGAAATCTGAACCCCTAGTACCTCAGAATGTAACAGTAGTCAAGGATAAGTTCTTCGAAGAGGTGGTTAAGTTATAATTAGGCTATTAGGATAAGGACATCATCTACTAGGACTGGTGTCCATATAAGGAGAGACACCAGGAGTGTCAATGCACAGTGGATGACCATCTAAAGCAGCAACAAGGCAGCCATCTGCCAGCCAGGGAAGAAGCCAGCAGGAGAAACTGACCCTGCCAGCACCTTGATCTTGGAGTTCCAGCCTACAAAACCATGAAAAAGTACATTTCTGTAGTTTGAGCTACCCAATCCGTGGTATTGTTATGGCAGCCCTAGGAAACTAAAGGCCAGGCCATACCTTACTGTAATGGAGACTCACATGTGGCCCAGATGAAAAGAAGTCTCCAAAGGAGGTATGCAGAGTTCCTTGCATGTATCACCTATGGGACATTTTTATAAAGTCTTGCTTCATTGACCCTGGGTTCTGTAGCTACCCTCAGCCAGTGATATCCTGCTAAAAGCATTTTAGTTATAAATCCCATTCCTCTTCGTAAACATCATACATCTAGTTACCTGGAGTTCAGACTAACAGAGGAATTATACCTGCTTCCCGAGACTACTTTTTTCCTAGGGGTGCCCTTCCAGTGAAGGAAGTCTCAAAGACAAATCTCTTCTTTTATGTTCAATACAAAATGACCTCGGCACAAATCGCTCACTTCCATCTCTGTGAATATAACCACTTCAAATGTGAAGTTATATACCAATAAACGATCATGAAATTTCATGAGATGTGGTAATATTCATTTTGTCCTGTTTTATTTGCTCTGGAGTTCAACATTCTTTAGCTATGAGTAGGAAGGTCTACTATGGTTCTTTGGAAATAGTACTTTTTAAAAAGCACATTGACATGTCAGTTCTTGTGTTAACAATACCTTGAAAACATAATACATTATTATAATTCTTAATACATTATTATGATACATATTACCAGTGGCATTTTCCACAAAGCTGTAAAAAAATAACCCTAAAGTTAGCCAAAGCAATCTTGAGAAAGAACAAATCTGGGGATACCACAATCCTAGATTTCAAGATATACTACAAAGTAATCAGAACAGTATGGTACAGACACATAGATTAATGGAAAACAAACACATAGACCAATGGAACAGAACAGACTCCAGAAATAAACCCACGCTTATATGGGCAATTGATCAATGACAAAAGAGGAATAATATACAATGGAGAAAAGATGGTCTCTCCAACAAATGGTGTTGGGAAAACTGGACAGCCACATGCAAAAGAATGAAACTGGACCATCTTCTCACACCATATACAAATAAACTCAAAATGGGTAAAAGACCTGTGAGATCTGAAACCATAAAAATCCTAGAAGAGAACAAAGGCAGAGCTTCTCTGACATTAGCCATAGCAACATTTTTCTAGATATGTCTCCTAAGACAAGGAAACACAAACAAGCATAATCTATTGGGACTATATCAAAATAAAAAGCTTCTGCCCAGAAAAGGAAACCATCAACAAAACAAAAGAAGCAACCTACTAAATGGGCAAAGATATTTGCAAATGACATATCCAATAAGGGTTAATATCCAAAATATGTAACTCCCATAACTCAACCCCCCCCCCCAGAAAACACACAAAAAACAAACAACCCAATTAAATAATGGGCAGAGGCCCTGAATACATTTTTCCAAAGAAGACATATAGATGGCCAACAGACACATGAAAAGATGCTCAACATCACTCATCATCAGGGAATGCATATCAAAACCACAATGAGATATTGCCTTAGACCGGTCAGAGAGGCCAATGTGAAAAAGACAAAAAAATATCAAGAGTTGGTGAGGATGTGGAGAAAAAGAAACCTTCATGCACTATTGCTGAGAATGTAAATTGGTGCAGCCACTGCGGAAAACAACATGGAGGTTCCTCAAAAAATTAAAAACGGAAATACTATATGATCCAGTAATTCCAATACTAGGTATTTACCCAAAGAATATATAAAAAAAAAAAAAATCCACTAATTCAAAAAGATATACGCACCCCTATGTTTACTGTAGCATTATTTATTATAATCTAGATATGGAAGTGACCCAATTATCAACCAAAGGATGAATGGATAAAGACAATGTGAGATACACAAATACGCGCGCGCGCACACACACATACACAGAGGAATATGACTCAGCCAAAAAAAAAAAAAAAAAAAGAAAAATCTTGCCATTTGGGACACCATGGATAGACCCAGAAAGTATTATGCTAAGTAAAATGTCAGGTGGAGAAAAACAAATACCATATAATTTCACTTAAACGTAGAATCTAAAAATTAAAACAAATGAACATGATTTTGTTTATTTTGGTCATTTCTCTTTTCTTTTTGAAAAGTCTGGCCAGGGGTTTATCAATCTTATTAATTCTTTCAAAGAACCAGCTCCTACTTGGGTTGATCTGTTCTACTGTTCTTTTGGTTTCTATTTCATTGATTTCTGCTCTGATCTTTATTATTTCTCTTCTCCTGCTGGGTTTAGGCTTTATTTGCTGTTCTTTCTCCAGCTCCTTTAGGTGTAGGGTTAGGTTGTATATTTGAGACCTTTCTTGCTTCTTGAGAAAGGCTTTATTGCTATATACTTTCCTCTTAGGACTGCCTTTGCTGCATCCCAAAGATTCTGAACCGTTGTGTTTTCATTTTCATTTGTTTCCATGAATTTTTTTTAATTCTTCTTTAATTTCCTGGTTGACCCATTCATTCTTTAGTAAGATGCTCTTTAGCCTCCATGTACTTGAGTTCTTTCAGACTTTCCTCTTGTGACTGAGTTCTAGTTTCAAAGCATTGTGGTCTGAAAATATGCAGGGAATGATCCCAATCTTTTGGTACCGGTTGAGACCTAATTTGTGACCTAGGATGTGATCTATTCTGGAGAATGTTCCATGGGCACTAGAGAAGAATGTGTATTCTGTTGCTTTGGGATGGAATTTTCTGAATATGTCTGTGAAGTCCATTTGGTCCAGTGTGTCATTTAAAGTCTTTATTTCCGGGCACCTGGGTGGCTCAGTTGGTTAAGCAGCTGCCTTCAGCTCAGGTCATGATCCTAGGGTTCTGGGATCGAGTTCCGCATCGGGCTCCCTGCTCAGCAGGGAGTCTGCTTCTCCCTCTCCCTCTGCCTGCCTCTCTGCCTACTTGTGCTCTATCTCTGTCAAATAAATAAATAAAATCTTTAAAAAAAAATAAAAAATAAAGTCTTTATTTCCTTGTTGATCTTCTGCTTAGATGATCTGTCCATTTCAGTGAGTGGGGTATTAAAGTCCCCTACTATTATTGTATTGCTGTTGATGTGTTTCTTTGCTTATATAATTGGCTGCTCCCATGTTAGGGGCATAGATACTTACAACTGTTAGATCTTCTTGTTGGATAGACCCTTTAAGTAGGATATAGTGTCCTTCCTCATCTTTTATTACAGTCTTTGGTTTAAAATCTAATTTGTCTGATATAAGGATTGCCACCCCAGCTTTCTTTTGGTGCCTAGAGCAATCTACACATTCAAAGCAATCCCCATCAAAATACCATCCACTTATTTCAAAGAAATGGAACAAATAATCCTAAAATTTGTATGGAACCAGAAAAGACCCCGAATAGCAGAGGAATGTTGAAAAAGAAAAGCGAAGCTGGTGGCATCATAATTCCGACTTCAAGCTCTGTTACAAAGCTGTCATCATGAAGACAGTATGGTACTGGCACAAAAACAGACACATAGATCAATGGAACAGAATAGAGAGCCCAGAAATGGACCCTCAACTCTTTGGTCAACTAATCTTCGACAAAGCAGGAAAGAATGTCCAATGGAAAAAAGACAGTCTCTTCAACAAATGGTGTTGGGAAAGTTGGACAGCCACATGCAGAAGAATGAAAGTGGACCATTTCCTTATACCACACACAAAAATAGACTCAAAATGGTTGAAAGACCTCAGTGTGAGACAGGAGTCCATCAAAGTTCTAAAGGAGAACACAGGCAGCAACCTCTTCGACCTCACCCGCAGCAACTTCTTTCTAGAAACATCGCCAAAGGCAAGGGAAGCAAGGGCAAAAATGAACTATTGGGACTTCATCAAGATAAAAAGCTTTTGCACAGCAAAGGAAACAGTCCACAAAACCAAAAGACAACCGACAGAATGGAAGATACTTGCAAATGACATATCAGATAAAGGGCTAGTATCCAAAATCTATAAAGAACTTATCAAACCCCCAACACCCAAAGAACAAAGAATCCAATCAAGAAATGGGCAGAAGACATGAACAGACATTTTTCCAAAGAAGACCTCCAAATGGCCAACAGACACATGAAAAAGTGCTCAACATCACTCGGCATCAGGGAAATCCAAATCAAAACCTCAGTGAGATACCACCTCAGACCAGTCAGGATGGCTAAAATTAACAAGTCAGGAAATGACAGATGTTGGGGGGGATGCGGAGAAAGGGGAACCCTCCTACACTGTTGGTGGGAATGCAAGCTGGTGCAGCCACTCTGGAAAACTGTATGGAGGTTCCTCAAAAAGTTGAAAATAGAGCTACCATACGATCCAGCAATTGTACTACTGGGTATTTACCCCAAAGATACAAATGTAGGGATCTGAACGGGTACATGCACCCTGATATTTATAGCAGTAATGTCCACAACAGACAAACTGTGGAAAGAGCCAAGATGTCCATCCACAGATGAATGGATAAAGAAGATGTGGTATATATACACAATGGAATATTATGCAGCCATCAAAAGGAATGAGATCTTGCCATTTGCAACGACGTGGATGGAACTGGAGAGTGTTATGCTGAGCGAAATAAGTCAATCAGGGAAAGACACGTATCATATGACCTCACTGATATGAGGAATTCTTAATCTCAGGAAGCAAACTGAGGGTTGCTGGAGTGGTGGGGGGTGGGAGGGATGGGGTGGCTGGGTGATAGACATGTGCAAGGCTGTTGAATCACAGATCTGTACCTCTGAAACGAATAATACATTATATGTTAAAAAAAAAAAAAAGAAGAAGATAGCAGGAGGGGAAGAATGAAGGGGGCGAATCGGAGGGAGAGACAAACCATGAGAGATGATTGACTCTGAAAAACAAACTGGGGGTTCTAGAGGGGAGGGGGTGGGAGGATGGGTTGGCCTGGTGATGGGTATTAAAGAGGACATGTATTGAACGGAGCACTGGGTGTTATACGCAAACAATGAATCATGGAACACTACATCAAAAACTAATGGTGTAATGTATGGTGATTAACATAATAATAACTTAAAAAAATAAAACAAATGAACAAACACACAGAGACTCTGAAATACAAAGAACAAACTGGTGGTTGCCAGAAGGTAGGTGGGTGGGGGGAATGGGTAAAATAGATAAAGGGGATGAAGAGGTACAAACTTCCAATTATAAAATAAATAGGTCACAGATGAAAAGTACAGAAGAGGGAATACAGTCAACACTATTGTAGTAACAGATGGTAGCTATACTTATCATCGTGAGCACTGAATAATGTATAGAATTGTTGAATCAATATGTTGTATACCTGAAACTAATATGACCTTAATTATACTTCAATTTAAAAAACCGTAATACATTATAGATATGTGTCCAATGTGAAAAATGAGTATTATAATGAACAGAAAATTGCCATAGTTGCTACTTATTAGTGATAAGGAAAAATCTGTGTCCTAAGATGGCCGACGGAGCCAATAAGGGAGTCCCAGCCCCTGCCCCGGGGCTCTTCCAGGTTCTTCTCTATGCTCTGCTTCCTGCGCGCACCAAAAGGCTTCCCATGGGCGCCAAAATACCAAGTATGCGGAAGTAGAAGTGTATAAATTTTCCATGCTTTTTCTTCTTCATTATTACTTCAATTATTTCACTCACAGGAAAAGCCTCAGACATTCAAAAAGGACCTTGGCATGGAAGTATAGGAGAATTAGGAATAAGAATAGGACTGCTCAGTGAGATCGCCTTATCAAAGATCAGACCTACCTCAGCCTATCAATGATAAAACACAATAAAGTATTTAAAATTGGGGGAAACAGAAATTGCAGAATTAATTCCATAAAAATGCAGTCATCTTATACTTACTGAAGCCACATTCACGAAATCGTCATCTGAGAGGGTTTCCAACATTTCGGAGACAGAGGTTCGGATCAGTTTAAGTGTCAATCCACTAACACTTCCACTCCTATTTAAAAAAAAAAAAAAAAATGGGTCCATGACCACGTACTGAAGCAACACCACACATCAGAAGGAAAGGAGACTTTTGCACTAACTCTAGGTCATTTATGTAATTAAATATTTTTGTCTTTAAAAATTAGTAAAGAAAGTCATGTTTTTGATAGAGTAGAAGTAAATTATAAGGAATCTTATCTTTCCTATCAGCATCAGAATGTATGTGTTTCTAACTACAATGATGATGTCCAGGGACGATTTTAAGAAATTATGGATACTCATGGCCTATTTACTTATTCAGAAAATAGATACTGAATACCAGCTCTGTTAGCCAAGTTGAAGGGTTTTAGTCTTTATTTCTCTTGTCTCTACATATTCGATGATCCTTGGCAACCTCATCTCATTGTGAGACTCATCTCTAGGCAACTACCTCCCCTTTCTTCATCTCCAGGGCTCTTGGCTTTTCCTTACTTTTAGACTTCTGGCTGTTTGTTAAACAACTACAGGGTCCATGTACAAAATGGCAAATTACTCCCAAACATATTTTTTTCCTATTAATGTTCTTGGTACCAACCAGGCTGGATTTCAGTCATCCAATTTCCTCCTCCCTCAACTTTCCAACCCATTCAGAGAACCTCCCTTTTTCATTCCACTTCCCAGTTCCCACAGAGGTGGCCTCCTCTCCACCTTCTCTCCACTCAGTGTCAGGTACTTCTTACCTGAAGACCCTGAGCTTGCCACTCCATCCAACTCTCAGCCTCTACTCCCCCCACCCCCATGCAAACAGGTGAAAATTCTGGAAACACACCTTGATCAAATACTGTTAATAGCTCATAGTCACCTACTAACTAGCCAGTGATCACAAAAGCCCTGCTTTCCAAAACTTTCATACTTTCTTTCTTTCTTCCTTCTGCTCAATACAGTTCCCCCAGATGTTCTCACCTACGCAGCTTTGCTCCTGTCAATTCTTCCACTGGAAATTCCATTCTCTTTCCTCTCCTCTCCCATGCCCACCTTGTGAAATCCTAACTCTAAGGAATCAATTCTACTTTTATCTCCTTAATGAAGTCTTTTCTGACACTTTAAATCAGAATGCTCTTTCCTATCAACTCTTAGTGCTGGGTCAGACTTCACATCTATCACCTTCTACAATTATTTTAGTTACTTGGAAATAGAGTTTTAGTTTCACTAATACACTTGAATTATCTTTGAGAGACATCTTAATCATCTTTGTCTCTACATTATCACATTGTATAAAGGACAGCCTCCATACATGTTTGTTGAAATATCCTTTAAAAATGGTATTTCAACTTCGTATGCATTTTTAGTCTTCCGATATGCATGTGGGTTCTAGAGATTTTAATATGAAAAATTATTTCTGGGAATTATCATATATCCAATAAGGTTATAACATATTGAATCACCATTTAGATTTATACTTAAGAAGAATATCAAGGATTAGCATATGATATAAACTCCATAATAATTTAATTAAAATGTTCTGACTTACATATATCTTAAGAAATGAAATGGGAACTAGCATGTAAGTTATAGTTGTTGAATTCATTTATCTTCCCTTCTTCAGGCTGGGTGATAGGTTTTTAACTTGTTTACTTCAGATCATTTTCTAAATGTTTTCAAATGTTGATACTAGCTTGTGGTATGGATTTATCTGCCTACAAAACATTGGATTCTGTTTCTTCCAATGTGGCAAAGAATATAAGAAGATGTAACTTTTTCTCTCAGGGAAAATAAGCATTTTATACCTCATATTTTTAACTCCTTGGTATTACTCTTAAAAACTAATTATTTTCGGGCGCCTGGGTGGCTCAGTTGGTTAAGCGACTGCCTTCGGCTCAGGTCATGATCCCAGGGTCCTGGGATCGAGTCCCACATCGGGCTCCCAGCTCAGCGGGGAGTCTGCTTCTCCCTCTGACCCTCTCCTCTCTCATGCTGTTTCTCTCTCGCTCGCTCTCTAATAAATAAATAAAATCTTTAAAAAAAAAAAAACCCCCAAACTAATTATTTTCGATATTCCACAACTTCATCTTAAATTTTATTAGAAGATTACACACATACACCCCCTTAACTTGAAGCGATGTAAAAAAATAAAACGACCAATATAAAAACTTGTGGAATTCCTTCCTATATACCAGCATTTCCCTTGAAAAAGTCCCAGTATTGGCCTTTAATATATTCGATATTTATCTATTTTGTGGCTAAATCCCTACAAGTTATTTGAATTAACTAATTAATGACTAAGTGCCAACTAATTTGTTTTGTTTTGTTTGGTAGCAGGAACTGCTAAGTTTTAGCAACCAAATACTTTCTCCTGTTTAAAATATAAAGCAAAAATTTGAAACAAAAGAATAATTTTCAAAAAGCTCAGACTTTAGAACGAGGCCTTAATTTTCAATTCCAATATAGATTCTTATTTACAGTAAGAGAATTTTTGTTTGTTTTGTTACTGTCTTAACATGGCTTCTTTGTCTGGATATAAAAGTCATCACGATTGCTCTCTGCCTTCCCCCTCCCCCCCCAGCCTATTTCCAACATACTACTGTTATCTTCAAATCCTCCCTATATTTTCAGTATATATATGTAAAATATTTAACTACTCACACATCAACCAAAATAAGCATGTCTTTAGGTGATGCAGCTCCTTGGATGTACCTGAAACAAATACCATATGAATACTTTTTTATCTTGAAAAATATTAAACATTGATATGTTTTGAAAAATTGGTTTTTACGGATTTCTTCAAGGCTTTTCCAAGCATGGCCCTACTTCCATTCTATCTCAGTAGACAATGTGCTTTCATTCACAATTCTACAATGTTGATTTTTAAAAAGCTATATTTAACATAATAGAGATGTCAGAGGCAAAATACTTAAGGTATGTATCACAGCTATAACAAAAGATTAAGAGATGTGTTCTAGTATTAGAAGCAAAAGAAATTAACTCCTGGATGTGAAATATATATATATATCCTAAACTCCAATTTATTGACCGTGGGGTTTAAAACTCACTCTAAGGAATTATAAGATTATATCCTATTTTTCAATGAAAAAAATAAACACAGAAATAGCTAGGTGGTCTAGGAATGTGAGAAAACAACTATCAACAGACAAGAAATACTAAGGGGTTATACAAAGGGATAAGGAAGTAATTTAAAACAAAGTAATATATAACATTGCCAAGAGTAGAATCACCGGGAGAACCAGTTCACAACACTGATTCTCACATTGAACCCCAGCCCTACTGACTCAGAATCTGTGCCTATTAAAGCAAATCTAGGAAAGTTGTATTCAGATAGTTCAACAACTGTAGAGAGAAAGTGAATTGCAGGTGAACGATCCCCAAAGTTTATGCTGCCTGGCCAGCCTGATGGGGGTCGGAGGGCTGACTTACCCACCAGGAAGAGCTGAACCTGACCTCAACTTTTTAGTTATCACTCCGGCCTCTTTGCCCATGACTAAATCTAACTTCTCAGAAGCCTGCAGAAAACCTGCCAATTCGTTTTCAGACAACATCCAACACAGTAAGTATCTACTCAGGACTACGTGTTCATGAAACAGAGCTTGAAACGTGCACCAAAGTCTGTTTCTCTGTAAGGAGGTAAATGGGGCAGGTTCGCCAGGATATTCCAATGAGAGGCAAATCTAGTTCCTGTCCAGCATGTGAACTGGTCCTGGCATGCTTCTCTATGGGAAGATGAGAGGACAGGATAGCAGGTTGGCACCTTGCTTCTAAGGTTCCCCTCAAAAACAAGTTCCTGAACCCAATCTACATGATATCGTAGTCTCGGCCTCCATTCAACAACCCATAGCTTCAGGGCCACCACATCTGGAGAAATATTAACAAAAATATTATGTGGATTATAATATCTGGTATTATCATTTGTGGCTGGTGTTCATCTAAATTGCTACTGGAATGCTTAATAGTCCATTTCCAAGTTTTAAATATATTTCTTCGAATCAATCATCATGCATCTTGGAATTTGTATAAACCCTAGCAAAAAGTTAGAAATCATCTAAATGTCCAATAGGGGATTTTCAAAATAAGTTACCATATAATCATTCTAAAATGACGTTAAGCATGTCTCTTATGCATAAGCACTCAAAGGTATTGATATGAAAGAACAGATTACAAAGCAGTATATTGTATAAAATGTGAACTCCTTAAAAAAAGAAATCTACACATTAAATACATTTTTTAAAAAATGGAAATAAAATACACAAGCTTAATAATTGTTTCCCAGTGCGTGCACTCATGAGCTATTTGCTATTTTTCAAGGTATATGTTAGGAGAATGAGTTGCTTTAGTAGTGAGGAACAAAAACTTCCCTTTTGGGAAAATGAAACCTAAGCTTTGTGACCGTAACTAGGGGCAGCTTTTACCTTGGAACCAGTTCTCATTAGTTCACTGCCAGAGGCAAACCACCTTCTACTCTATCGAAACACTTCATTAGAGCTCTACTCTAATAAGCAAACTGGGAGCTTTTCAATAGAAACCCCCACCAGCTAAAAGAGATTTAGAGATGACATTGAATATAAAACTTACAACTAGTCCATTTGAGGCCATGTGACAAATCATTTCAACAATTTTCATTATTATTGCTCACTTGAACTCACTATCTTCATTGTTTTAACTGCATTTATTTATTAGATGGAAAAAAAACAAAAAACACACCAGAGCTCTTTAAAATAATTAGACAATATCCATTTCATTCTAAAATGGAAATCCTTTCAACTTTTTCACCAAAAATGTGACCTTCTTTTGTCTAGTTCATTTTTTCATGACTACCTAAAAATTCTTACCATGGTCTTCTGCGTACATCATAAAGATCAATCTTGTTTGGAGTTCTACTGTTATCAACCCATGGGGAAGCTAAAAGAAAGAGAAATTAAATGAAAAATAGAGAAATTAAATAAAAATATTACATATGATCTAGAAAGATATTTTCAAAAGTCACAAAACTCCACTGACACATTCCACTTACCAGAGCAATAGTTAAAATGGGATTATAATTTCTTTTTTAAAGATTTTATTTATTTATTTGACAGAGAGAGACATAGCGAGAGAGGGGAACACAAGCAGGGGGAGTGGGAGAGGGAGAAGCAGGCCCCCCGCTGAGCAGGGATCCTGATGCAGGGCTCGATCCCAGGACCCTGTGATCATGACCTGAGCCGAAGGCAGACGCTTAACGACTGAGCCACCCAGGCGCCCCGGGATTATAATTTTTATACCTTAGTCTTTTCAAAATGGCAAACACAGCAGTGTAAAAGAAAGTTAGCAGAAGTTAATTTTCTTTTTTCACATTATTTCATAACTAACTTGTAGACACAGGGATTTTCTAGATGCTATCTTAACATGTTTTATCAGGTGTCCAGCGGTTATACATTTTACTTCCCCTCTACTAACATAAAAATTTACCTTAAAAGGAAAATTACTTGCCACTAATGGAAATTGTACTTTCAATTTTTTGATCTTTATATTTTCATTCAATGTCATACTATCTTGATCTATAAAAAGACACCTGTTTCTCTTGAATTGTTATTGATATAGTGGTAAGATTTTTTTAATCTTTTTCTTCACATATTTGATAATGGCCAGAACATTTGCGATTATAATTAAAAAAGTTAAAGTAGAATTAAAATAAATTCACAGAAAACTATTTTCCTTAAGTTTATTTGACTGATTTGAAGTAATTCAAGCACAAATTCAAGAATCTTGTATTAGTTTCAGAGCCTTTGTCATTTTGCAATCATCAGGAAAAAAAAATTGTGTAACTGCATTGATTTTTTGAATGCAATTAATTTGCATTTTTCTAAACAAATCTACCCTTTAATTAAAATTAAATGCTTTACACACACACATACCTTAGATCTAATGGAGAATAATAAATGCTGCAGAATTAGATAATTTTATGCTGAACAAGTCCTCTCCTTGAACATATGACTCTTAGGAAAATTTCTTTATTAATTCACATGACTTATGCCCCCCAATCTATTTTGCCCTTTTCTCTACTGAAAACTATGGAAATTGTGGAAAACTTTACTTTGAATCAGGTTTATCAGTCAACTATAATAATTTGGCCAATTAGGATATGTCAAAAAATAGGTAACTTTTGAATCTCTCCTTGCCTACAAAATTTTTTTCTCATTAGTGACTAGATTATAAAATGACATTCATTTTAAAGGACTAATCACATTTATATAAAAACAGTTTAAATATAGCCATCTCCCAACAACCATTTACAATATAGTCAATGCAAATGAAATGATAAATTTACTTTTATTCCTACAATCTTCACTTGCAAAAACGTAAAGCCAGTCAGATAACATTTCACTTTGTTTTTCTTTTTGTGGGAGCCCTGGAACAAAGCAACAAGCATGCCAGGAGACATGCCAGTTCACGTTCAACTAGACCTCTATAATATCTGACTCCCCAAGCTGGGGTCTAGGTGATAACTACAAATTTAAATGAATGATATCCTTTCAGTACAATGTTTTGCTGGTTATACATTTATTGCCTCTCAGCTCCAAAATCACCCCTTTATCTTGCTCTATGAAAAAGGATCTGGGCTCTTAAAATATTTTTCTCTTACCAAGGAGCACGATTTTAAGCTTTGTCAGCAGATGATGAAAGAGAGACACTCAATGAAGAAAGGGTTTTTGCTTCCTGCTTCTGATTTGTTTGCTCAAAGGCTCTTGGGGCATGTGAGGCCTTCCTGGTGTCTGGATCCTGCAGGGCATTGTATTTTCCAGAGCTCAACTCCTATAGCTTGGGTAACTTTTGGAGGGCTCTCAGACTCTCCAAAAAAAAAAAAAAAAAAAAAATGGCCAGCAGTACTCCCTGACTACTTTTGTAGGAGTGCCTCCAAGGAGATATTTTGGACCTAGAGGATGAATTACCAGCAAACCATTCTAGCATGACATCATAGCAACTTTTTGGTCATTTGGTGGGCCATGACTCCATCTTCCATAAGAAGATATGGATCTTGGGGGGGGGAGAGGGCGGTGCGTGGCACTTGGGTGGCTCAGTCGGTTAAGCATCTGCCTTTGGCTTAGTTCATGGTCCCAGGGTCGTGGGATCAAGCTCCGTGTCTGGCTCCCTGCTCAGCGGGGAGTCTGCTTCTCCCTCTCCCTTTGCCCCATACGCCAGCTCATGCAGGGTGCACATGGTCTATCTCTCAAATAAATAAACTCTTAAGAAAAAAAAAAAAAAAAAGCAAGATCTGGATCTCAGCCCAGAGGCACAGGGGATTGAGGTTGCTTCCTCAGGCTAGCTCAATTCCAGGGGGAGTTATTACAGATTACATTATATAATACTGTATCTGGTATACCTACAGTCTTCAGAGTGATCTGTACTTCTAGCTAATCCCTCAGTATTCCAATCCCTGTTACAATAATTCTTTACTTAAAAAAAATTAACTTGCAAAAAAATAACTTTTCCTATTCAAAATACTGTTTTCTCTCTCCTGATTGGATTCAGACTGTTACAAATGATCAGGAGAGATGACAGAAGTGACATTAGGTAACACTGCAAAGGTCCCACAACCACCATGGGTTGGAAGTGGTTAAACAGTGATTTTGACAAGTGAGTTAACAAACCTGAAATTTGAAAGTCATGTTTAAATTAGATTTCTGAATACTTTGCAGACGACATTCATCTAGAATTTGTTTTCACTATAATTGTTAATTGAAATTAACCGTGATATGCAGTATTATGCTCTGTAAAATTGGTATCTTTCTTTAAAGACAGAAAAAAGGTTTGCAATTTACAGTATGAGCCAGACCATTCAATTTTAATATGGTTTATAAAATTAGATGGTTTATATTTAAAAATATTAATAACATTCTCTTAGAAGTCTTCTGAGATATTTAATATTAGGAAATACCCCTTGATTATACAAAATTAAGATACTTACATTATGGTAAAATTAAACAATGTATTTTCTTCTGTGGTATCACTAATTAATTTGTTGCAAAATCCCATTGTGGCACTTAGGTGGTACATTATTTATAGAGGCTCAGAATTACAGAAGGTCAAATAGTAAAAAGGATAATAACCATTCACTGAAATTCCCTGAAATAATCACTTTCTTAATGATGCATAATGAAAGCTATGTGTTTTGAGAGGAAATTGGAGCTTCTAAAACTCCTGTAAAAAGGCATAATGGTGTTCATTTTAGACGTCCCTTTTGCTTTCCACTAAGATTTTGGGATGACAGGAGGAGTGGTGTCCATAAAGTGGGCATTGTATTTCTGAATGCCATCTTTAACGGTGACAATGACCGTTTAGAAGAATTTTTTCTCCAATCAAAAATGAACTGTGGGCGTGTCTTCGGCTAAACCTACTGGACTACAATTCTACT
Source organism: Mirounga angustirostris (assembly GCF_029215605.1). Taxonomy (NCBI): domain Eukaryota; kingdom Metazoa; phylum Chordata; class Mammalia; order Carnivora; family Phocidae; genus Mirounga; species Mirounga angustirostris. The sequence goes on along the minus strand of NW_026991720.1, from coordinate 80,393,375 downwards.
TCACATGATACTTAGGGTGTGCTATGCTAGTTACTCAATCAGTGACCTCAAAAGGTACTTAAGTGTACAATTACCCAGAATACTGAAATATGGGTTAGAGAAATGTTCTTGAGAAAGTATGCAGATTGCAGAGCCATTTTCTGGTTAAAATGCTCTAAAAATAATATGAGCGTACAGTTTTTCATTTCAGCTGGAAGGAAATAATAAAGCACAGAAGGATGAAGTGAGGCCTGATTCTCTTGGTAGAAACACCACTTCAAATGACAGCTAATTGCATTTCCCATTAATGAGCTCAAGAGCATTTTTCTAATTCTAATAGATTTTGCATTTTTGGTCACATAGAAAAAAGGAAACTTCACATACTCAAAAATGCCTTTAAAAACCCAACCCTCATAAAAACCCAACCCTGGTCCTGCTGGCTGGATCTAATTGGTATTATGTGGATCATTACTTTAAGCTCGCCTCAGTCATCTCTTATGGATTATTAGTGATGGTTCTGAATTCTAAGCCATGATAATGAATTTGGACTACTTTTAAGCCAGAATTAACTCAATAAATGTGTACTGTATAGCCCACAAAATTTCCAGGAATCGGAATGTTGCTGCCCAAACACTACTGTCCCAGAATGAATTCTCCACACTCCCTAACTCATATCATGGCTCCTGTATCAAGGTCCAGGATGAGTCTCAATAACAGACTGAGGGTTATGTACCCACACAAAAGTGCCAGAGATTCCAGAAAGGCAAATAGCTGGCCTTTTCAGATTCTGTGTTGTAAGGTGGGCTCTGTTTTCCAGTAAAACCTTTAACCTGGGAAATACCCAAGACATGGAAAGGATTCTCTATGCATTATGGTAACAAAAATAACTTAATGAACAATCTCGAATCTTTTGTTTATTAGCACAAAGTTTATTCCTCACTCATATGACAGTCTAAGTTAAGTATCACTACCCACAGAGGCATAGATTCTGCTTCAAGATGGTATTCAATGACTTCTACCTGGTGGCACTCTTGCCTTCTTCAGCACTTGGTTTCTAAAGTCACTCAGGAAGTGTAGAGAAGGCACGCCCAAGTCCTAACAATCTCAGGCTTGAACTGAGACCTCTTACTTTCACTCATATACTACTGGGGCTGCATAGATACAAGAGGTCTGACACGTATAGTCCCTGACAAGGTGTCATTTCCAAAGGCAGAATTTCACAATGGAGTGAGTAGACACAACTCTGTTAGGCAGCTAGCAGCCTCGGCCACAGGTACAGATGGACAACTAAAATATGAGTAATGTCCACTACTCTAACATTACGTTTTCTGTTTTCAGCAATGTTTCAAGTAAGCCACCATTGAAATGAGAGAGATGAAGACGGGCTAAGTTCAGAACCCAGTAAATATAAAAAAGATATTGGATAAGAATTATTTCTAGACTCGGGCACTTAGGTGGCTCAGTTAGGTGTCTGACTCTTGATTTCGGCTCAGGTCATGATCTCATGGTCATGGCATGGAGCCCTGACTTATACTCTGTGCTCAGTGGGGAGTCTGCTGAAGATTCTCTCCCTCTCTCTCTCTCCCCCTCTCCCTCTGTCCCCACCCCTGCATTCTCTAAAAAAAAAAAAAAAATGACTTCTAGACTAAATCTTAGAACTGAGATTGCTAGCACAACATAAGTAGAAGCCAACTCAGTATTGTTGTTGATGCTGTTTGTGCTACCAAAGCAACCACAAGGCTAGACTGTAGAAATCTTGTCACTGTTGTGAACCCAAAGGCAATTTCTGGGCTCTAAACCTGCTGCAGAAACAGCAAGATATGAAATTTGTTTAGCCCCAAGCACATCCCTCTTCGGATGTGCCAGAGAGGGTTACAGACAGAAGGGTTACTCCCAGAGCAAGCACATGGGCTAACCAAGATATCTGCTTTATCCAAGAGTAGGTTGTCTTTGCGTTTCTTACCCAACGAATTGTATTATGTACCACAAACCTGTGACTGCTCTGTATTTCCTACTCTTTTTTCACATGAGAATTTTTATTGTGGTCATCCAGAAAACAGTATCATTTCATATAAGATAACTGGGCAATAATGGCAACAGGGCAAAAAAACAAAAAAGTAACCGATATACCGCTGTATTATAAATAGTCAAATTAGGAAAAGTTGTATCGCCATGATGGAGAGAATTGCATGTTACCTGGAAAGCCTGGATTTTTATCTGGATGTAGTAACTTGTTGGGATTTTGGATCATCTTCTATGGAAAGATAGTGTGTTCTATGTGTGAGGGAAAAAAAAAAAACACATATGCACAGATATTCAGATGACCAAAGGAATAGTCTGTGACAGTGCTTTAAAATACTCTTCTTTCTCCATCCTTCTAGTAACAGTACCTCCCAAATTTTAGGTGATTACCTACTAGAAACTGTATTTCTCAGTCTCTCTTGCCACAGTAGGGCCATGTGATGAAATTCTCGTCAACAGCATTTGAGGAGCAACATATGTACAACTTTCTGGTCATGCTGTTTGCCTTCCACTAAGTTTCCCCTTCTTTTTCACCCTAACCATAAATGTGGTAGTGTTGATCCAGTTTTGGTCATTCAGATGAGGACAACAACCGAAGGAATGGCAGATGGATGGGACCACGCTTGCTCTACAACTAATCTACCTATTAGGTAAAAGTTTTATCTGAGAAAAATATATACAGTCTCTGTCATGTTAGCCATTGTTTAAGTAACTGAACCAATAATCTGCTAGAGGTCAGAACTCTACCCCATTACATAGACTTGAACGTAAAGGAAGTGAATGCTTCACAGAGTGTTGGAAATCTGCTTCACTATTTCTTACATTCCTCTATCTTCTTAGGGCAGTGTTATTTTGGCCCTGAGGAAACCGCTTATTACTTATATATTTATATTACTAGAATCTAGTAATATATCTTTCATTCAATACTGAATTTGGGGGTACACATGTGTCTAAAAAGCCACTGGTTCCCAAACAATTCTCATTCCCAGATCAAGTTTTCAAATGCTGAATGATGGAAGCTTGCTGGCACAGAGCCACCAATGAGCTGCAGAGGCAGAAGGTGAGACTAGAAGGCAGTCATCCCACTCGAGTCAATGCTCATAGGAAGAGTCTGTCTTCTTGTCTCTTCTTTAAAATGTTCTTGTCCGACTGGAAACAGCCTAGTGTAGAACTTCAGAAAGGAGTTTGGAGCTAGTCCACTCAGATTTTTCACTGGATGAATTACTTAACCTTTTTCAGTAAAACGAGAGTAATGATTCCTATTTCCCACTTCCAAGGGTTAAAGATTCAATGATTTACACACACAACACTTAGAACTAAGTTGACACATAAGTAATCCATACGTGAATATTAGAAAACGGTATCATTGGGTCACTGGATCTGATTATAGAGAGATTTTTTAAATAGATTATCAGAAGATGTGCTTAGATTTTAACTGCCTACAAGCACATTCCTACTCCATCGCCAGTGATGCAGGATGCTGTCAGAGAGTCAATAAAATTTCCTGGGAATCTAAAGGACTCCATGAGGTCACTCCAGAAACCCCAGAAAGAACACTGGCATAGATTAAGGGGGGTAAGGATGGGAAAGGTGTACAGGCAGGGACCTAGATAATTGGAACACTAGGTTTCTTGGCAGTTTCCATCTGTTTTGCCCTTGTTTCACATTATTTAGCAACATTCTCTTAAGTTCTACTCGGATACTTGTTTTCAATTCTAGTACCTGTTATGCCAATCTGTTTACCCAGCTTAATTTAACAAATATTATTCACTATACACAAGGCACTGTGTTAGGTGGTATGAGGAGTACACACACGCGCACACGCACACAGCCATCTCTACGAGCAGTTGCTTACACTGCAATGCTTTCTAGAAAGAGCGTATACAAAATAAATTTGGAAGGAAGATAAAATTTTATAGCTATTATAATGCAAAAAATTTCTCTGAGAAAAAGTAAAGAAAGATTGCTTTTGGGGAAATCTTTCATGTGAAAGTTGGTGCTTATATTCTATTTTAAATGACTGCTAAGACGCCTATGACCAGAGATGGAGCTCTCGCATTAAAACATGGAGATGAAAAAAAAAAAAAAAAGGTAGGTTGCAGAAAATAAAATGAGAGAAAAGGGCAATGTACGAGTACGTGATCAAGGCTGAACCTTATAGTAAATAAAACTGGAGATGGACATTGGGTTAGGGTCTTTGGATGATCTGAAGCCTGCAGTCAGGGAGCCAGAGGTCATTAAGTGAATAATCCCAGATCATATAATTTCACTTGAGAACTGTTAACATCAACTGTGTTTCAGATAACTTGTTAATATATTTATTAGCTATCTCTTGGCACTTCATTTTAATCTAACATGTTCATAATTTTTTCTCTCACCTGTGAATTCCTGCAGAGCAAAATTCACTCTTACCAGTATTTGAATTCTTAGAATATCTTGGTTTCCTCAGCAACAGGACGTTTGCTTGTTCTTACCACTTTTCCCCCTTGCAACCATACTTGACTATATTGACTCAATGCAATTGTTTTGGGATTTTAATTTAGTTACTGAGCCATGAGGCTTGATGTTCAGATGCTATCACTGGTTTGGCTTGAGAGTGCCTTTGATATCACTACTGTAATATGTCCAGAACATTTCTATAACTTATCAACAAGCAGCACTAACTCACATACAGATACAATGTATCATAGCCAAGAATAAATCACTGTAGTTCTAAAAATAAAAGCACTTATTACAAAGTGATTTGCTGGTAATTCTACTGATGCCAGATAAGCTACGGAAAACAGTTTCATTGAACATAAAGGGTTATCTGTGGGGCACCTGGGTGGCTCAGTCAGTTAAGCATCTGCCTTCAGCTCAGGTCATGATCCCAGGGTCCCGGGATCGAGCCCCCCTGTCGGACTCCCTGCTCGGCAGTAAGTCTACTTCTCCCTCTCCCACTCCCCCTGCTTGTGTTCCCTCTCTCTGTCAAATAAAATCTTTTTTTTAAAAAAAGGGGGTTATCTGTCCGTCAGCAGCAGCAGGTCACAAACACATTGTGCAGTTATAAGTGGAATATTCAATAAAGTAAACAGTGCACAAAGACTTAATCATTTAGATGGCCCTTAAGTAGTTATTAGCTGTGGCTCAGAAATAAGCTTGTAAATACAAGTTCTATAAAGGTGAGGATTTACTGAAGAATAATTTCAGGTATGTGCTACCTAGAGAAAAATGTGATCTCTGACAGAGAAAAAGTTTCCCATTTTGTAAGCAAACAAATCCAATGAGGTAATATTGATATATTCATAAAAAAAACAAACTGTGATTCTACAGTAACACGTTGCCTGTTTTTGTAAGTCAATACATCTTAGACAATGTTGATAATGTTTATTTTTTTTATTTGGTGTACCTAACAGAAGTGCTTAAAAAGGTGTCTAAATTTTTGACGAAGATGTTAATTTTCCTTAATAAAATATAGTGAACATAAAATGAATTACATAGCAAAGATGTTTCTATGTATATAAAAATGGATGGCATACAGTATAAAAATTTAACAGTGTATACAAGAAAAAGAAACAGAATGAGAGAGATTCTTTAGAAGTTAAAAGGACCTGAAGCTTTTTAGCAATGCTTATTCACATATTTTATATAGTGTTATCCACCAACCAATTACAATCAACTTCCAGGTTCATAGTAGCATCTTATTTACCTACTCTTTTTTTTTTAAGATTTTATTTATTTATTTATTTATTTGACAGAGAGAGACACAGTGAGAGGGAACACAAGCAGGGGGAGTGGGAGAGGGAGAAGCAGGCTTCCTGCAGAGCAGGGAGCCCGATGCAGGGCTCAATCCCAGCACCCTGGGAACATGACCTGAGCCGAAGGCAGACACTTAACCGACTGAGCCACCCAGGTGCCCTTAACTACTCTTTCTTGTCAGCAATAAATCACTTAATTGAAGTGTGACTGGATCCATAGTTGATTGCAAAGTGAGTAACTATTACAACCCTTATGTGTGAAAAATAAGACAGCTTCAGGTAAGAGATGAGGCTATACAAAAGCCAACAAATTTAAGGCTACTGAATCATCTCTATAAATCAGGATCAAATGAGAATTTCAAGATAATATTTTGTGCGTGTGTGCGGCGTGTGTGTGTGGCGTGTGTGTGTGTGTATAATTACTGGTCTAAATCAAACTTACCAATTTACTCCCCAAATAAAAATACTTCTGGTATTTTATTTTAGCCTACAGTACCAACATTCTCATATCCCCTCAAATTATATATTATAGTCATCTTAACTTACACTTTATGTCTGTCACTAAATTCATTTATTTTATCTTTTTTATTGAGATATAATTCAGATATAACAATGTGTTAATTTGATACACTTAAATGAGGGCATTATGCTAAGTGAAAAAAGTCACACAGAGAAAGATAAATACTATATGATCTCTCTTACATGTGGAATCTAAGGAAGCCGAACTCACAGAGACACTGAGTAGCAGAAAGTAGAATGATGGTTGCTGGGGAGGGTGGGAATAGTGTGATATTGGCCAAAGGGTACAAACTTCCAGTCAAAAGATGAATAAGGTCTGAAGATAGAGCATGGTGAGTATACTTAATAATATATCATCTACTTGAAAGTCACTAAGAAACTGCATCTTAAATTTCTCACCACAAAAAAGAAATGGCAATTATGTCAGGTGATAGGAAGGTGTTACCCAACACTACACTGGTAATCATTTTGCAATATATAAGTGTATCAATATTTATTTTTTTTGGTAACATCTCTAATATCCTCGTTTTTTCTATCCAAAGATTCTCCTTTTCAAATTCCTACTTGGCAGATGCCTGGGTGGCTTAGTCAGTTAAGCGTCTGCCTTTGGCTCAGGTCATGATCCCAGGATTCTGGGATCAGCAGGGAGTCTGCTTCTCTCTCTCTCTCCCTCTGCCCCTCCCCACCATTTTCTCTCTCTCTCTCTCAAATACGTAAAATCTTTAAAAAAATTTTTTAAATACATTCCTATTTGGTCCCTTGTTCATATCCCACATCTGATCATTACAATAGTGTATCTTCTGGTCAAGGTTCTCTCAGTGTTTCTCCTTCCAATCAGAATAAACACTGTTTTAGCTATAGTATTCCACTGCTCAAAATGTCGATGGTATTTTCCTAACATTAAATCCCAAACAATTCTGACATTCGGAGCCACAGAATTTGCCATTAATGAAACTTTTGATCTGATAGCACTCTTCTTCTGTAACAAACTCTTAGATTAACTAGGCTTACTAGCTGCTCACAGTACTTGCTCATCTCCCTGTTTCTCACTTGTGCTTTTCTTCCTTCTAATTGGGCTTTGCCCTTTTTCCTTCAACTTGATTTTTCAAACCAGAGTTCATAAACCAAGCCCATTAACTCTGGTCTCTAATCACTTTGTCTTTTCCAAAAGTCCTATAGCAAATGTATTGTTACAGCTGGTCTAATTTATCTGACATTTAATCATTTAATTTTCTGTTTTATAATCTAAATTTCAAGATGTATAAATGTCGACTCCCCAATTAGATTAAAATTTCAGGCAGATTGGAAACAATTTGGTCTTTTAAAACACACATGTGGGGCGCCTGTGTGGCTCAGTCGTTAAGCGTCTGCCTTCGGCTCAGGTCATAATCCCAGGGTCCTGGGATCGAGCCCCACATCGGGCTCCCTGCTCCACGGGAAGCCTGCTTCTCCCTCTCCCACTCCCCCTGCTTGTGTTCCCTCTCTCGCTGTGTCTCTCTCTGTCAAATAAATAAATAAAATCTTAAAAAAATAAAACACACATGTGGGGGCTCCTGGGTGGCTCAGATGGTTAAGCGTCTGCCTTCGGCTCAGGTCATGATCCCAGGGTCCTGGGATCGAGCCCTGTATCGGGCTCCTGGCTCAGCGAGGAGCCTGCTTCTCCCTCTCCCTCTGCCTCTCTCCCTGCTCATGCTTTCTCTCTCTCTCTCTCTGTATCTCTGTGTCTCAATAAAAATTAAAAATTAAAAAAAATTTTAAAAAATAAAGCACACATGTGGGGGCACCTGGGTGGCTCAGTCAGTTAAGCGACTGCCTTTGGCTCAGGTCATGGTCACAGGGGCCTGGGATCAAGCCCTGAGTTGGGGTCCCTGCTCAGTGGCGAATCTGCTTCTCCTTCTGCCTCTATGCACCTGTTCCCTTTCTCTTTCTGTCTCTCTCTCAAATAAATAAAATCCTTAAAAAAATAAAACACACATGTGCACAGAGTAACCACAGCAGAGGTCTTTTTGTCCCCAAGCACCTCTTCTCCCCTTCTTACTTAGTACAGCTTCTGCTTTTCACCTGCATACATGACCACCTTGAAGGTAACTGGGCCCACAAGGCCACTAAATTCTGGCCAACGTCCTACAAGAGGAAAGGTTTTATGTGACTTCGAGCAAGAACCCCCAACAAGAGGGAGAATACTGTTTGTCCATTAAGAAAGAGCACAAATAACAGAGGTGGGTTTGAGGCAGAGGTCACACTCAGATGACAGAAACCAAACAGGACCACGGACCCCCCCTTCGTGAAGCATCCCTATCAGCTCCAGTCTATACAACTGACTGATACTCAGACTGAAGTGAAAAACAAACTTCCATAGTGTTGAAATCAAACTGTTTTTGTAACTGGTAGTATTCCTAACTGGTACACTGGATTTTAAGCATTATTAGCATAAAAACAGTGATAGTGGAATCACTTCCATTTCAAGTTTGTTTATACAGCAATCTGCAAATAGAATACATTTATAGTTAAACCTTGCATCCATTCGCAAATATCAAAGTAAAAAAGAAAAAAAAATGGGCTTTTAAAAAGATGACTGAACATGAAAACAGTACTTCTATACATACCATTAATATCAAGGCTCCAACACTATCCCATTTTCTTCAAATTGGCTAGGAATCTATCACAAATGCTGCCTTCATAAATAACCAAAAAGGAAAAAAAAAGTATTCTTTGGACTAACCTGTGTCATCTGCTATGTGATGTTTAAAACATTTTTGAGCTATTTTTCAAAAAGTACTAGACAACTCAAGAACAACGGACCATCCATATGGAAAGAATATGTCACTTCATATACTTTGTACACAGGTTCTTTTGCATTTTAAAAATTTTAGCAGATATAAACAACAAAGAATTGTCTCCCAGAGGTGTAGTTAACAGTCACTCAACAAGTAATAGGTCACTTTATTGTAACCCCATGGTTTTGAAATGAACAAATGAAGGAAGGCAGAGAGAGAACAAGTGCTTAATAAGACATTAAGAAAATGTCATATGAAAATGAAGTAGATTTTTGGCTTTTTCTGCAAATACAACTAATTATCTAAGAAAAGAGTAAGTACTGCCTCCATTGGCATTTCAGTGAGCCACTAATTCCTAATTACAATCCCAGTTACAGCAGGAATTAAAACAATTTCAGGAGATACTAACAGGTAAATGAATAATTTGTACCTCTGTTTTAACAACGGGTAAAAATTCACAAAGTTGACAGCTCTTGAAAGCAGTTTAATAGCTTTAAAGTTCATTTATCCAAAGCAATTAAGAGCTTTCAAAGGAAAGCACTCATAAATTGAACTGATTTTCCAGTCAACACATACTCAATGAAGATGTCACTGGACATGGGCTCCCAGCTTCGGCTATGCCATGAAGCTAGCTCTAGGACTTCTTGTCCCACAACACAAGGACTGTGGACATCACAAAAGCAAAGCCTAAACACTTAAGTAGATAATGTTAGTGTCTGCGCTGGAAATCATCTTCCATCATCCCAAGTTAGTGGTGAAGAAATGGGCTCACAGATGTAATGTGACTGAGCCAAAGCAAGTAATTCTGCTGACGACAGTTTTCACATGCATCAAGAACTCCTCTTCACCCTCAAATTTAACATCCCTTCCATTATCTCACAGCCTATCCACCTTCTAGGTTGGAAACTGAAAGAGGAAGAAGGGAGGGGGTGCAGGAGCCAAAGGAGGAGAAGGGAGAGAAGAAAAGAAAAAGACACACAGAATCCTTCTTACAGTTCATTTCCATACACATCAACCAAATCAGAAAACAGGCAGTTTATCGAGGTTCTGTCCAAGGACAGATGTCAAGAGTTCAAGTCCCCACTGATTACTAGCCAAACTGCTTTTCAGAACCAGCTCTGCAGAGGTGCCTTTATAGGATGTCAGCTCGAGAAATTTCTGTACCTGGAGTCAGTAGTTTCTCCACATCATTTAAATAATCCAATAAGTGAAACTAATAAAAGTGGCTAACCATCACTGACTTTCTCCTATATGCAGGCAATTGGTTAAGAAGTGTATTTAATTATTTTCTTCTTTTAACAATTCTACAATCTAAACATTATTGTCTTCCCATTATTTGCTGAAGTCTGTGAGTGTTTTCCAAAGGTTGCCACCACATCAAATGACGGAAGTGACATTTATAACCTGGTTATTGGGTAGAATATACTTGCTTAATCCACTCATGCCAAGTAGCCCTGCTCTAAATTGCATCTCAACACAGAACAACATTTCTTAGACTCTATTGTGAGTCAGAGGATCCTAGTTTTTGCAAAAACACTTTATTTTCAGTAATTGTGGCAAACATTTTTTTAAAAAGATTTTATTTGAGAGTGAGAGAGCATGCACAACCAGAGGGAGAGGGAGAAGCAGACTCCCCGCTGAGCAGGGAGCCCGATGTGGGGCTCAATCCCAGGACCCCGGGATCATGACCTGAGCCGAAGTCAGATGCTTAACCGATTGAGCCACCGAGGCACCCCTGTGGCAAAAATTTTTAAAAGACAGTTGACAGAACTTTTTTAAATATAAAATTTCTACACTTGGATTAATGTATATAATAGATTGTTTGATCCCCACAAGAATTCCATGACATAATGTGGAAGCTGATTTTCCTATATCACAAATGTAGAAACTCAGAACGTGACAGATATGGTTGACAGATTTAGCTAAAAGAAATATAGGACACCAAGTTAAATTTGAATTTTGATAAAGATCAGATGTTTTTAGTGTTTTTCCCAAATACTGCATACCTGTATTAAAAAATGTTATTTGTGTGAAATTCAAACTTAACTGAGCAACTTTTGTTTTACCTGGAAACCCTATTGAGAAGTGCCCTAACCAAGGTCAGAGGCTAAAATCTCTGGACCACCTCTACCATGCGGTGTTAACTGGTAGATATTATTGCTTAGAAATGTGGAAGGGGTCATAAACAGAGGGCTATTTCAGTTTCCTTGTCAACTGACTGAAATCTCAATTATGTTCTTCATTTTCTCACATGAAAAGTGAATTTAGAAAAAAATTATTCTAGTTGATATTCACTCTTGTAAAAATGCCTACTGTTTTCTATTTCCAAAGTACTTTACAGTTTATTATCTCATTGATAACAACCTTCAGGGAATAAACTGAAGAGTTGCTGTTCATATTTTTTTTCCAGATTTGATGATCAAGGCTGAGAAAATTTCGAAAATCCAACCAGTTTCTCACAGCTACTAGGGACATCTAAGCCTGAGGCACAAATCTTGTTATATAAAAATCCAATTACGTGGGCGCCTGGGTGGCTCAGTTGGTTAAGCGACTGCCTTCGGCTCAGGTCATGATCCTGGAGTCCTGGGATCGAGTCCCGCCTCGGGATCCCTGCTCGGCAGGGAGTCTGCTTCTCCCTCTGACCCTCCCCCCTCTCATGTGCTCTCTCATTCTCTCTCAAATAAATAAAATCTTTAAAAAAAAATCCAATTATGTAAAAGTAACATATATTCTATTTCCATTATAGTAAGATAACAATAGTAAAGGCTATTTTTGACCTTTACTTTAACAGACAATTATTAGGGATGAGCCACTCAATCTTATCCTGGCGTGTATTAAAATGGTAAGATCAGAGAAAAAACGTACGATTTCCTGAGTAAATTTTAAAAATCACTTCATTTAAAAAGTCTTTAAACTTGAAAAAAGGGTTGGATGTTTTAAAAACATGTCAGCATCAACAGAAATATGGTGTCTTAGTTTTTAATTATAATATTGTCTTAATGTCTTATGATAGAGACTTGGTTCTATTATATTGTTAATATGTATATAAAAAAAATCATTCAGCCTTTAACCAAATAAATAAGCCTAACACAGAAAGACAAATACTACATGATACCACTTCCATGAGGAAACTCAAAGAGTAAAGTCATAGGGACACCTGGGTGGCTCAGTCGGTTAAGCGTCTGCCTTCGGCTCAGGTCATGATCCCAGGGTCCTGGGATCGAGTCCCACATCGGGCTCCTTGCTGAGCAAGAAGCCTGCTTCTCCCTCTGCCTGCCTCTGTCTCTCTCTCTCTCTGATAAATAAATAAAATCTTAAAAAAAAAAAAAAAAAAGAGTAAAGTCATAGAAGTAGAGTAGGATGGTGGTTGCCCAGGGTTGCGGCAAGTGGGAAATGGGGAGGTATTAGTCAGAGGTAACAAAGTTTCAGTTACGCAAGAGGAATAAACCCTAGAGATCTTCTGTTTAACATAATACCTATAGTTAAAAATACTGTATTATACACTTAAAAATCTGCTAACCCTCTTATCACAAAAAATAGAATAATAAATAAGATGGTGGGAAGAAACTTCTAGAGATGATGGATAGGTTTATAGTACTGATTGTAGTGATGGTATCAGGGGTGTACGTATACTTATCTCCAAACTCATCAAGTTGTACCCATCATATATGACTTCTATATGCCAAAAGGTAGTCAGAAACAAAAGGAAATGAAAAGAACTTAGGAAGGAATCACCGAAGTTCAATTATGTCAAGTGTATTTCATTTCATAGCAGTCAAGACAGCTATGTTAAATGACCTCTTCTAACAGGTAAATGAATTAAAGCCATCAGTGTTTAGTGAACCAACTTGTCTGGCATACCTTTGCTCAAAAACTAACTACTGTGAGAGGCCGAAGGTTGCTTCCATGGCTAATATTAGGGGGGAATCGTAAGGATTCAGCTAAATTAAACAGTCAAAAGTCTTTTCCAAGATCAAGTGGACAAATATCAACACATTAAAAAATATATGAAGAGGGTTAAGAAAAAAAATCAAAGCCACTGTCCTTGATTAGCATTTAAAATGAAAGCGTATAGAAGATAATTAGGAAGGCTAAAAGTTAGCTGCTATTTGTAAAAAGAGCCATCTTTAAAAAAATGCTCATAACTCAATTGTTCTTTCCGTCCTCTTCTTGACCGCATGTTCTCTCTCTCCTTTCTTATGCAATCTTCCCTCTGTTCCCTTTCCTATTTCTCTTAGAATCCTTGTCTCTCTTCTTTTTCTCAGCATCATCAATTTCCTTTGGTACTTGGCTCTTGGTTTTTCACTATTACACTAATTTTCCTCTCATCTTTTTCCACCTTTCCATCAATTTTTCATAAATGGAATTTGTAATGAGGCAATACATTTTAAAAGACTTTACAGCTATATAATACTATAAGTTATTGATAAATGCATTCTAATACCTGTGTATTACTGAATAGGTCATCAGGTGTCTAACTGCCATGTTTCAAAATGACAGAATTGTTTTGTAAGACCTGATATAACTTTAAGGTTTATTTTTTTTTTTTTAAAGATTTTATTTATTTATTTGACAGAGAGAGACAGAGAACGAGCAGTGGGGAGGGGCAGAGAAGCAGACTCCCCGCTGAGCAGGGTGCCTGATGTGGGGGCTCAATGCCAGGACCCTGGGATCATGACCTGAGCCGAAGGCAGATGCTTAACTGCCTGAGCCACCCAGATGCCCAAGGTTTATTTTATCACGTTTATTATGTTCATGAGTAGTGTTGCTTTTTTTTAATATGATCTTATATACTAAAATTTTCAGTCTCTTGATACATGATATTTAACATATTAGCAAATAAAAATATTTAGAAGGGTTGTATGACACTGAACCATATTTCTTTAAGTAGAAAATTCTACTACAACCTATATGGTAATATTACATAGATACTAACATTATTTTATTAACTCATGATTTTTTTCCAACTATGAAAAATGAAGTAGGCCTTGACCAGCCCATTGGGTTTCTACAAAAGAACTGTCACTGATCTTACCATCTGGCATTTGCATCCATGCAGAATGTCTACCTAATCTTAGTGCTATTCAGTCTGATGATGCCTACGTATTTTTTTTATTAATATTGCCATACAAAGCTAGATATTAGCTAATGTCTATTTCACCCCATTTTCACTGGTGTGACTTTTTATTGTGAATAATTCTATTTGTTAAAGATATTTAGAAAACTTAAGTCTCAAGAAGAATTGTTCTATATATTACAATTGTTTCAAGTCAAATTACCTAACATGTATCCCATAATACTCAAGCAAAAGCACTTGTGCTTGTCAGCCCATTCTAAAAGGTGAATTTAAAAATATCAGCAGATATTTCACTTAAAGTCTTTTCAACAGGTTCTCGGGATATATATGAGTCATAAACTTTTCTTTTTTGTTATTGATTTATTTCTCCTTACCCTCCTTTATAAGAGTAAAGGATATTACAAAAGGGTTTATTCATTTTAATGTGTAAAATATATTGATCTTCACTGAATATATATCATCACTAAGATGCCCTCAAAATTAATCCAACCTGACACTTATGGAAGCTCTATTTTCTCTAAAATTTCATTTTGTTTCCCGTCATACTCATTTTAACAAATCCCCATTCACTGATTAAAGCAAAGCATCAACACTTTCCATATAAAAAACACAGACTTGAAATCTGGAGAAATATTTCACTCAGCTTCTAAAAATTCTCTTCCATTCTCCAATGTGATTCAACACGTTGTCCATCTGAGCAGATGGACCCTCATCTCAGAACTGTTTTAGGATTCATGATTCATGGCAACCTCCTGTCCCAGGTACCCAGACACCTGCTCGTGGCATCACCGTAGCCTGGCCCGATTCCAGACGCCAACAGCTCCCACTGCTCCTGAGGTCTCGCGGTTTGAAGTGATTTGGGCAGATGCAGAGCCACGTAAGGAAGAGTACGCTTTCCTTCTAAAAGTAGTGTGCTATCTTTTTCTCACAAAACCGGAGAAGCTAACAGATATTAGCTTAGTATTAAGAAATATCAAGAAATATTAAGTCTGGGGCGCCTGGGTGGCTCAGTCGGTTGAGCGACTGCCTTCGGCTCAGGTCATGATCCCGGAGTCCCTGGAGCGAGTCCCGCACCGGGCTCCCTGCTCGGCGGGCGGTCTGCTTCTCCTTCTGACCCTCCCCCCTCTCATGTGCTCTCTCTCTCTCATTCTCTCATTCTCGCTCTCTCAAATACATAAATAAATCTTAAAAAAAAAAAAAAATATTAAGTCTGGTACTTACCATTTTATTTGATACCTACAGAGTCACCGAGCACTTACCTGGGTAATATCGGGCAAGGCCTGTGGCACTGCCAAACACCTGCCACAACAACGAAGGATCTTCCTCTCGATTTTTTTTGAAAACTTCGTCTAAGGCACTTGTCCAGTTGAGTTCATTTAACACAATTGTTGCTGATAACAAAAAAAAAAAAAAGGAAAAATTCAGATTTATAATTACTTATTGAATCTGTCTTCATTTATTTGCAAAATTATGTTAAACTTTTTCATCACTTCAGCTCGAAAAGTGCTCTAACCCAGTGGTTTGTCAGCAAGTTTAGACATGCAATTATTTCTCCAAACAAATGTTTATATGATGGAGGCCATACTGACACTCTGGGCTGGGTAATTCTTTGTTGTGGGAGCTATTCTGTGTTTTGTAGAATGTCTAGCAGCATCTGTGGCCTCTGCCCATTAGATGCCAGTACCACGCCCCCCCCACCCCCACGCTGTGATAAGCAACGTGTTTCTGACATGGTCAGAATACAAAGAAAACCGCTCCCTGTTGAGAACCACCGTGATACGTAAAACAGGCAATAGCAGCTTTCCTGGTTGAGAAGGTGGGGGGCGGGCATACTCCCCCCTGAAGCAGCTCCAAAGAAACCTACAGAACACGCGAGGACACAGGTTAATGGCCACACTCCCCTCAACTACTGATGAATCTCTGCGACACACTAACATAATTTGGTCCCTACTGGAATTGGGGAATAAAAAAAAAAAGATGTTTGTCATCTAACATCATCTATCAACTATTTACACAACAACAACAACAAATGTATACATCCTGACAAAGAGAAAATTCATTCAGAGGCTGGACAATACCGATGTTAGACATCGGAAGTAGCTGATGCTTTACTACTACCTTTGCGAGCAATAGTTCTTTTTCTCTGGTTAGTTCAATGAAATATTACAGAATGATGTTAATAAGGGCCAGGCCATCGATTTTGACTCTTACTTGTAACTACTGATAGAACTTGGAAAGGTATTAAAAACACATGCCATCCATTAGAATTAAAGAGAAGCAATCACAATGTGGGATTTAGCATATAATTTATAATTATGGGCCTCCATGATCAGAGCATCTTATTTCTAACATATTAAACATTTACTTAGCTTAGAATATTATTTTCCCTTTACACAAAAAGATGACATACATCATCTCACATCTTTTTTTCCCCCTTTATATGGAAAATATGTACCGTGCCCCCAGCGGATCAGGACATTGGACCACTGTGCACTTGAGAATCTATGGTCAAGCCTAAACAGTGGAAATGAGTGTGGGATAAGGACCAGAGATACCTCTTAATTTCTATTCTTTTCTGTGACCATAGCAAATCAAGAAAGCAAATGCAGTCACAGTTAAATCGAGCCCAATATTTTGTAAAGGAAAAAGAAGAGTTTCTAACAAGAAAGATGCACAGCATATGTGTTTATATTTTAAAATTTATCATTTACAAAAAAAAAATGAAAACAAGGGTATTGTGAAATTGTCCTGGGATCGGCATCCTAATGCATTTCTCATTATTCAGAGCTAACATGATTTCCATCTTTATGGATGTGATTACTTGCAGAAAGATCAGTTGTGTGTGTGAATATTCATGAGCTGGGTCAGAACCATGATGTGTCTGATACTAGTGAATTTATATTCAAAAGCATGATCCAATGAACATTAAGTGGCCCGTTATATAAAAATTTATATTCACATAGATAACCTGAACTAATACTATTCATGAATATTTATAGTTATATACAAAACATCACAGAAGAGGAACATTGTACTTTTCTTTAAACATTCATGAATTTTACAGTAATATTCTACTGAACAAATAATCTTGTTTATTTATGATCCAGATACACTTCATTAATTGCCAATCTATTCTAGCTATCTCTTCAGTTTCCTTTACTCTTTGATTCACATTAAGCAACAACTGATATCTAATTATTTTTAATAAAGTTTTGTTTGTTTTCAAGGCTAATTGTTTTCTTAGTTTTATTTGATAACAACTACTAAGTATCAGGCTTTGATATGCTGACTGTTAATTATACTTTTAGGTACTTGGGGGACAAGTCAAGCTCTGAAATAGTATTATGGTGATGGGTCTTAAAGTTTGCAGTTTATATATCTGAAAACTCCTTTTCAGGTAAGACATTACTGAAGTAGATATCAAAATGTTTTTCTCAAAACTTGTTCATCTGCAAATGAGCCAAGGACATAAAGAATCTATAATAACAGACACTTGAACTGATTTTAAGTTTCGTTCAAATGTAAGAAATGGTACTGTATACCTATCATATGTGCAAGGCTTAATTCCAGATTAAGGATACAGATGCTTCCATTTGCCCTCGTATATTTATCAAGATTTTTTTAGTGCCATCATTATTCTATTACTCATTATCTTTACTTGAATGTCCGAAGCAAGAAATCAAAATCAAAGAATCTGCCGTGGAAGTGCAAAGTTAGGTCCAGTCTTTAATCAGAGAACTTTAGAGAGACATTCATTCAATTATAGTGTTCCAATTCCTTAAAACACCAAAATTACAAAGTAAAATAAATTGCTGCATTAGAAATTCATTTTTTTCTCAAACTATACTGAACAAGTTAAAAATGCATTAAATATGTAAAGTGTCAAAGCAAACCAAAAAGTATGAATGCATTTTCGATCCTTCTTGGTTATTTGGCTATATTTTTCTGATCCACGCTATCTATTACATTTGACTAATACACATATCTTATTTTAGTTTCTTAAACTGGGTTCCTAAAATGAACAGACTTTTATCTGCTTAACCTTATAAAATGAAATAGCTTCTCCAGAATCACTAAGGTGTCTCATATCTCTCCATTTCTATGCCATTAGCATAACTCAGGCTAAACAATACTGAAATAACTGGGTAATCTGCAGATGACAGAAGAATGAAACTAATGCAGAATATTGGCTGTGTTAAAAAGAAGTTTATGTTATTTCCTGAACCTATTATCTTCCCCTGCTACTTCCATTATAATTACCTGCATTTTTTTTTTTTCTTTCGCTCTCTCCTACTTAAATTCATAAGTAGACATTATTTAGGAAGATTTTTTTTTTTTAAAGATTTTATTTATTTATTTGACAGAGAGAGAGAGGTAGTGAGAGAGGGAACACAAGCAGGGGGAGTGGGAGAGGGAGAAGCAGGCTTCCCGCCGAGCAGGGAGCCCGATGCGGGGCTCGATCCCAGGACCCTGGGATCATGACCTGAGCCGAAGGCAGACGCTTAACGACTGAGCCACCCAGGCGCCCCTAGGAAGATGTTTTTAAGTAATTCTTCTGGCTACAACTCTGTAGAAAAACTGATGCATTAGAAAAGTTAAAAGTTACTATTAGATTTTTTTGTTGTTGTTTCATATTACCCAGTGGTAAGTGGTTATGCTGGTGCCTGTCCTCAACCAGTATTTTTAGTCTCGTCTACTTCCCTATGACCATAGTACTTAAATGATATAATATAATCTTTCTATGATGAAAAAAAATAATAAAATGAGCCCAAATACCTCAGAAAATTATTTTCAACAAATATTACTGTTTAATAGGAATATGAAAATGTACTGTTCATTCTTAAAAAGACTCGACTCTCAAGAAGTCAATGTGGCATCCTGACTCACTAGAATTCAATACTTTGTTTCCCTTTGTCATTGTATATTACAAAGACTTTTCAAAGCAATTACTTTTCCGTCAGTCAGTCTTTACTTGGAGGTCTACAGAAAATCAAAATGCAAAGAATTTTATTTAACTGAAGAAATGATATAAATTGGTAGCCAAAAAATATTTTACATAGGAATTTCAGAATAAATTAAAAAAAAATCTTGGAATATTTCTTGGCCCCAAACAGAACTTCATCCTTTTATTTAGACAGATATACTTAAGTACACAGATAATAGCTCTACTTTTCTATAGTTGTTTAGCAATACTTAAAATTATATCATAGCTCATATTTTCAATTACACATTGTGTATGTATTGCTTTATTTAACATATGCTATATTCACTCACTGCTCCCCCTAAACTAGTAATGTTTTCATTCACACAAACTTTGAAATTCTCGCTTGAACAGATCTTAGAAGTACACGAGCGGCCTACATTTTTCTTTCCACTGTGGAAGACTAACTGGTCAATAGTGATCTAGCCTTGAACCTAGTGCCAATTACTAATGAACTTAACTAAGTGTCTTATGGCTGTGTGAAGAGTAAAGTTAGGGCTCATTTTATGCCCACTTCTAAGAAATGGAGATTTTTATCTTTGTTAGGATGTTTTATTTTGCAAAAAAAAATAAGTCTTTTATAAATGTGCAAGGCTAAGCCTATTAGAAGTTGTGAATGCTAGAAAAGTCAACCTTGACTTGGGGGCTTCTATTGTGAATGATATGAGAGGATTTCACCGATAACTGATTCAGAACGCCCAGCATACATCTCTGTTCTTCCTATGCTTAGTTTTCAAAAACATGGCCCTGGTGCTCAGCAATTCTCTTTCAGAATATTCTATTGTTCAATCTGGCTTCTCAAGGGAACAAAGAAAAATCTAATTTGTAACAGCACAAAGGAAGTACCTTACATTTCCTGCTAATTCTTCTAAGATACATGACTTAAATCTACATCTTATTTATGACATGGATTACAGAATCATCAACAAGTTCTGAATCCCATTTTTCTCCATAAATTTCAACCCATAAAGCGTCGCACTACTACTCCCTTTTAAATCTGAATACATTTTCTTGATTTAGTCAAGTTTCAGGGCCTCACCACGCTTTAATAGCACCATATGACTATTTGAAAAGCCTTAAGATTATTTATAATGCCCATTAATGCCAACTACATCTTTCAAATGAAACAGAAGCTAGCAAAATAGACAAAAAACATAGTAGGATTTTGTAAAATATAACTTTAAGTCTGCATCAAAAATGTATTTTATGAAACACAAGATAGTTTTGACAAGTTTTTGAGAAGACCTGTAGATATTAAAGCTATGAAACAAAATAGATATTAAAATTACCTTTGTTTAACAATGCTAAATATGTTACAGTTAAATAAATAAAACTAGAGAACTGGGCAAAATGTTTAATATACTATTTCCATTTAACTAATAGTATTGCTCTATTATAGCCTTGCATTTAGGTAACATTGGTATGATGAGTTATTTAAACTATTCCCACTGATAAAGTCAGTGATATTTAATTAAGCACATACTGTGGCAGCAAGTGTGTTAACCCCTTTCTATACATTATGCCATTTAACTATTAGAGCGGTACTTTGAGATACTAAAATTATCTCCTTTTGTCTATGATAAAAATAAAACCTACGAAAGGTGTTTAATTTGATAAAAAACACAGCGAGAGCTGTAGAGATAGCGCTCAATTGTGTCAGATTCTAAAATTTGTACTGTTTATGAGCAACTGACTTCTAAGCTTTCATTATATGTGTAGCTCTGATTATCTAAAATTTTAAATGTAAAGGTCAGGAATGCCTAGAGACATTTTGATTGTCAAGATGTGTGAGAGCCTACTAGTATCTAGTGGCGAGAGACCAGGGATGCTGTGAGCATCCTACAATGCACAGGATGACGCCCACAACAGAGAATTACCCAGCCCAAAACGTCAACAATGCCAAGTTCGGAAATCTTGCTCAAGTACCACTATAATTATACACAGGACATTCAATGCACTTTTTGAAAAGCAATAGTCTCAACGAACAGTGTCAACAAAAAGACAAAACAAAATTTCTTCAAAGTGAAAGTTAATATAATTTAAAAAGAGTATTTCATGACAGCAAATTAATACTTTGGGCCACATTTTCATATCCTTTGGATTGGACAAATTTTCATTTTAGTCTCAGAAATCCTAATACAGTCTTCTCATACCTGAGGAAGTAAGGATTTCAAAGCTACTTTTTAGTGCCACTAAACTAAGGTGATAACCTTTTCCCACCCCCCGTTTTTGGACATTCACAGAACACTACAGTTTTGCTTTATTTTTCTTTTAATGAGTCAATGCTTACTCTGTGATTCTAAACTAAACTGATTTTATCTTTATAGCAAATGTTCATTTTATCCTATAATACATAAGGCAGTTATTAAAAGTTATATTTAACAGCTGAGCTGAACCAGATGTCACTAATTTTATTCATCAACTTCATCTCTAAAAAGAAAAATGTTAATAACAAGAAACCCACTGATCCAATTAAGTACACACACAAAAAGAATCCACTTTAAGGACTAGACAGCATGCATATTAAAATGAACGAATCTTTTCAGTGGATTTGGCTAATAGAATCTCATCTAATCCCAGTGTAAAGGAAAGATTAATAAGGCACAGGGAGATTGGAAGACCAAATCTCATCTCTCTAATCACGTGTGAGGCACCAGCATCTACCTCCCACTGCGGAAGGCTGAACAGAAGGCTCTAAAGGCACATGGGGACCCTGATGAGGAGATAAGCCTTATTCCTGCAGTGAATTCGGTACAAATATTAAAAGGCCCTTGTCCTTGTCAGTTCTCTAATGCCCGTATTACTGAGATTCCTGGCCTTACTCCCTCTCTCTTTAGTTTCCCATAGATTGAGCACCTGGCTAATGCCCAGAACCCAGCTGTTCTGCTTTAATGAAATCTGCAAATTGTGGCGTGCATAGAAGGAGCTCAGAAGAAATCCACTCTGTCATTACAGAAAATAAGAATAATGCAAGGGAAATGGAAGACACTAGGATCTAATGTCATGTTTATTAATTGAGGGATTTTAATGTCACTTTCAATAAAATGGTAATTACTTGTAAGATTTTTCTTGGAGGCATGTAGGGATTCTGCTTCAGAAATATTTTAAGTATAGCAAACAAGGAAAAATCTTTGTTTTATCCTTCAGGCATTCTAAGTTTTTCTGTTTCTACTATCATCAAGACCAAATAAATGATTAGTAATTTGGTAGCCAAGAGCCTTTATCACTGGTCCAACAGGCTACTTTAATCATTTAGCTCCTAATCCTTCTGTTTTCATCTGGAAAAAAAAAAATACAAATACAGTAGGGATCCTAGATCCCTTAGTGTGAATGTCCAACAAGTTTATGAATAAAAGGCAATCCATGAACAATGGCTATGATTAAATTCTTTCCTCAGCTGTTTAAAAACCTGTATGGTACATATCTCCTTTAGCTGTTTGACACAGATGAAAGAGTCCTTCCATTGCTCAGCATATTATTTTAGTCTTGTCAGTTATTCTACTTGAACAGTAACATTCCTTTTATATACAGCAATGAGACTGTAATTCTATTCATTTTGTAATGAAGCCACTTCCCTTCGTCTGCTATATTTAGAAGCTCTCACATGATGAGGTATTCTTCATTGGAATGTGATTGAAATATTATCATTTTAAATGTAAAAACATTAATTTGTAAATACAAACCATCAACTTTAGAGTAATTGCCTGAAGAAGATCCAATTGCTCCCAATGATACTATTTCAGTCATTTTTATCATAAATTTGACTATTTGTAATTAAAATTCTTAAAAAAAAAAACTTAAAGAGGGCGCCTGGGTGGCTCAGTTGGTTAAGCTACTGCCTTCAGCTCAGGTCATGATCCTGGAGTCCCGGGATCGAGTCCCGCATCGGGCTCCCTGCTCGGCGGGGAGTCTGCTTCTCCCTCTGACCCTCCCCCCTCTCCTGCTCTCTCTCTCAAATAAATAAATAAAATCTTAAAAAAAAAAAATGAAAACAGAATATGCTCTCATATTTTCTAAAACTAATGATGTAATGTATGGGGATTAATATAAGAATAAGACAGGGGCGGAGCAAGATGGCAGAGGAATAGGAGACCTGGATTTCGTCTCCTCTCAGGAATTCAGCTGGATAGGGATCAAACCATTCTGAACACCTACAAACCCAACAGGAGATCGAAGAAAAGAAGAGCAACTACTCTCTCATGAGAAAAGCGACCACTTTCTGGAAGGTAGGACGTGCGGAGAAGTGAATCTGAGGCGATATTCGGGAGGATAGACGGCGGGGGAGGGGCCTCCGTCGGCCGCTTCTGGCAAGTGATAGAGCCGCGGAGCCCAAAATCGGAACTTTTAGAAGTCGGCTCCGCCGAGGGACGTCACTCTGGTGGCTAAGCGGGGGGTGGAACCCTCCGGGAGAGTGTGGTCTCAGGACCCTCGGGGTCACAGAAAGACCGGGGGGTGCCTGAGAGTGGCAGAGTTCCTAGGTATTGGAGTGGAGAAGCCGGCTGCAGAGACGGAGCCGAGGAGCGGGGTCTCACCTTGGGGTTGCCATAAACCGGGATCCGCAGCCCAGTCGGGCCCCTGCTCCTCCAGCAGGGACCCAACAAGCGGCAGATCCGGGGAGACTCACCTTCCTCCCCCGGGAGGAGCCGCGCGGGAGGGCACCGCAGGGATCTGCTGGGTTTGGAGACTCCACCAGGGTCGGGTGCCAGAGATAGAAATGCTCAGTCACGGGCCGGGTGAGCATGGAGTGCGGCCGGAGACCGGGGAGACGGGAGTGACTGACGGCTTTTCTCTGGGGGCTCACTGAGGAGCGAGGCCCGAGTTCCGGGCTCCTCCGGGGCGGAGATTGGGAGGCCGCCATTCTCACTCTCCGCCTCCAAAGCTGTACGGAAAGCTCGCAGGGAACAAAAGCCCCGGAGAGCAAACCTGAGCAGATTACTTAGCCGGGAGGGGGCAAGGGCGGGGCAATTCCGCCTCCGGCAGAGACATTTGGAAACCATGGCAACAGGCCCCTCCCCAGAAGATCAGCGAGAACAGCCAGCCAAGACCAAGTTTACCGATCAATGAGAACGGTAGAAGTCCAGCGCTAGGGGACTACTGCACATAGAATTCATGGCTTTTTTACCATGATTCTTTAGTCTTTTAAAGTTAATTTTTTTTAACTGTCTTTTTTGTCTTTTTATTACTTTTTGAATTTTTCTTTTTCCCTTTTTCAACCAACATCTTATCAATCCCTTTTTAAAAAAAAAAACATTTTTATTTTTCATTTTTAGAGTCATATTCTATCCCTTCATAATAGTTACCCATATTTTTGGCTTATATATATAAGTTGTTCTCTCTTTAAAATTTTGAGATAGTTTCTTCTAAAAGATTAAAATATACCCTAAATCTCTAGTATATGGTGTTTTCTATTCCCCTGCCTGATCACATCCTCTCCCTTTTTTTTTTCCTTTTTCTTTTTTCTTTTTTTAAATCCTCTTCTTTCTTTTCTCAAACAACTTCTTATCAATTCCTTTTATAAAATTTTTTATAATTTCCATTTTTACAGTCATATTCCATCCCTTCATCATATCAACCCTTATTTTTGTACATATATAAGTTTTTCTTTCTTTAAAATTTTGGAAGGCACTTTCTTCTAAAAGACCAAAATACACCCCAAATCTAGTGTGTGGCACTGATCTATATACCATATAGATCATATTTGATCACATTCTGGTTTTTCTTTTGTTGTTGTTGTTTTGTTTGTTTTTGTTTTTATCTTTATCTTTTTCTTTTTCTTTTTTTTCTTTTTCTTTTTTCTCTCTTTCCCTTTCTTATCCCACTGCTTCAGGTCTTTTCTGATTTCTTTAAAGTATATTTTCTGGGGACGTGGTTACTCTGCTAGCATTTTGTTCTCTCATTAATCTATTCTCCTCTGCACAAAATGACGAGACGGAAAAAATCACCTCAACAAAAAGAACAAGAGGTAGTACCGACTGCCAGGGACCTACTCAATACGGACATTAGTACGATGTCAGCTCTAGAGTTCAGAATCATCACTTTAAAGATACTAGCTGGGCTTGAAAAAAATATGGAAGTTATTAGAGAAACCCTTTCTGGAGAAGTAAAAGAGCTAAAATCCAACCAAGTAGAAATCAAAAAGGCTATTAATGAGGTGCAATCAAAAATGGGGGCGCTAAGTGCTAGAATAAATGAGGCAGAAGAGAGAATCAGTAATATAAAAGATAAAATGATGGAAAATAAAGAAGCAGAGAAAAAGAGAGATAAACAACTACTGGATCACGAGGGCAAAATTCGAGAGATAAGCGATACCATAAGACGAAACAACATTAGAATAATTGGGATCCCAGAAGAAGAAGAAAGAGAGAGAGGGCCAGAAGGTATAATGGAGCAAATTATAGCAGAGAACTTCCCTAATTGGGGGAAAGAAACAGGCATGAAAATCCAGGAAGCACAGAGAACCCCTCTCAAAATCAATAAAAATAGGTCAACTCCCCGACATCTAATAGTAAAACTTACGAGTCTCAGAGACAAAGAGAAAATCCTGAAAGCAGCTCGGGAGAAGAGATATGTAACCTACAAGGGTAGAAACATTAGATTGGCAACAGACCTATCCACAGAGACCTGGCAGGCCACAAAGGACTGGCAGGATATATTCAGAGCACTAAATGAGAAAAATATGCAGCCAAGAATACTCTATCCAGCTAGGCTGTCATTGAAAATTGAAGGAGAGATAAAAAGCTTCCAGGACAAACAAAAACTAAAGGAATTTGCAAACACAAAACCAGCCCTACAGGAAATCTTGAAAGGGGTCCTCTAAGCAAAGAGAGAGCCTAAAAGCAACATAGACCAGAAAGGAACACAGACAATATACGGTAACAGTCACCTTACAGGCAATACAATGGCACTAAATTCCTATCTCTCAATAGTTACCCTGAATGTAAATGGGCTCAATGCCCCAATCAAAAGACACAGGCTAACAGACTGGATTAAAAAACAAGACCCATCGATATGCTGTCTGCAAGAGACTCATTTTAGAACCAAAGACACCCCCAGATTGAAAGTGAGGGGGTGGAAAACCATTTACCATGCTAATGGACACCAAAAGAAAGCTGGGGTGGCAATCCTTATATCAGACAAATTAGATTTTAAACCAAAGACTGTAATAAGAGATGAGGAAGGACACTATATCCTACTTAAAGGATCTATCCAACAAGAAGATTTAACAATTGTAAATATCTATGCCCCTAACATGGGAGCAGCCAGTTATATAAGGCAATTAATAACAAAAGCAAAGAAACACATCGACAACAATACAATAATAGTGGGGGACTTTAACATCCCCCTCACTGAAATGGACAGATCGTCTAAGCAAAAGATCAACAAGGAAATAAAGACTTTAAATGATACACTGGACCAAATGGACTTCACAGACATATTCAGAACATTCCACCCCAAAGCAACGGAATACACATTCTTCTCTAGTGCCCATGGAACATTCTCCAGAATCGATCACATCCTAGGTCATAAATCAGGTCTCAACAGTACCAAAAGATTGGGATCATTCCCTGCCTATTTTCAGACCACAATGCTTTGAAACTAGAACTCAATCACAAGAGGAAAGTTGGAAAGAACTCAAATACATGGAGGCTAAAGAGCATCCTACTGAAGAATGAATGGGTCAACCAGGAAATTAAAGAAGAATTAAAAAAATACATGGAAACCAATGAAAATGAAAACACAACTCTTCAAAATCTTTGGGATGCAGCAAAGGCAGTCCTAAGAGGAAAGTATATAGCAATACAAGCCTTTCTCAAGAAACGTCTCAAGTACACAACCTAACCCTACACCTAAAGGAGCTGGAGAAAGAACAGCAAATAAAGCCTAAACCCAGCAGGAGAAGAGAAATCATAAAGATCAGAGCAGAAATCAATGAAATAGAAACTAAAAGAACAGTAGAACAGATCAACGAAACCAGGAGCTGGTTCTTTGAAAGAATTAACAAGATTGATAAACCCCTGGCCAGATTTATCAAAAAGAGAAGAGAAATGACCCAAATCAACAAAATCATGAAAGAGGAGAGATCACCACCAACACCAAAGAAATACAAACAATTATAAGAACATATTATGAGCAACTCTATGGCAGCAAATTAGATAACCTGGAAGAGATGGATGCATTCCTAGAGATGTATCAACTACCAAAACTGAACCAGGATGAAATAGAAAACCTGAACAGACCTATAACCACTAGGGAAATTGAAGCAGTCATCAAAAATCTCCCAAAAAACAAAAGCCCAGGGCCAGATGGCTTCCCAGGGGAATTCTACCAAACATTTCAAGAAGAATTAATACCTATTCTTCTGACACTGTTCCAAAAAATAGAAACGGAAGGAAAACTTCCAAATTCATTTTATGAGGCCAGCATTACCTTGATCCCAAAACCAGACAAAGACCCCATCAAAAAGGAGAATTACAGACCAATATCCCTGATGAACATGGATGCAAAAATTCTCACCAAAATACTAGCCAATAGGATCCAACAGTACATTAAAAGGATTATTCACCATGACCAAGTGGGATTTATCCCTGGGCTGCAAGGTTGGTTCAACATCCGCAAATCAATCAATGTGATACAATACATTAACAAAAGAAAGAACAAGAATCATATGATCCTCTCAATAGATGCAGAAAAAGCTTTTGACAAAGTACAGCATCCTTTCTTGATCAAAACTCTTCAGAGTATAGGGATAGAGGGTACATACCTCAATATCATAAAAGCCATCTATGAAAAACCTACAGCAAATATTATTCTCAATGGGGAAAAACTGAGAGCTTTCCCCCTAAGGTCAGGAACGCGGCAGGGATGTCCACTATCACCACTGCTATTCAACATAGTATTGGAAGTCCTAGCCACAGCAATCAGACAACAAAAAGAAATCAAAGGCATCCAAATTGGCAAATAAGAAGACAAACTCTCACTCTTTGCAGATGATATGATACTTTATGTGGAAAACCCAAAAGACTCCACCCCAAAACTGCTAGAACTCATACAGGAATTCAGTAAAGTGGCAGGATATAAAGTCAATGCACAGAAGTCAGTGGCATTCCTATACACCAACAACATGACAGAAGAAAGAGAAATTAAGGAGTCGATCCCATTTACAATTGCACCCAAAACCATAAGACACCTAGGAATAAATCTAACCAAAGAGACAAAGGATCTGTACTCAGAAAACTATAAAATACTCATGAAAGAAATTGAGGAAGACACAAAGAAATGGAAAAACGTTCCATGTTCATGGATTGGAAGAACAAATATTGTGAAGATGTCAATGCTACCTAGAGCAATCTACACATTCAATGCAATCCCCATCAAAATACCATCCACTTTTTTCAAAGAAATGGAACAAATCATACTAAAATTTGTATGGAAGCAGAAAAGACCCCACATAGCCAGAGGAATATTGAAAAAGAAAAGCAAAGCCGGCGGCATCACAATTCCGGACTTCAAGCTCTATTACAAAGCTGTCATCATCAAGACAGCATGGTACTGGCACAAAAACAGACACATAGATCAATGGAACAGAATAGAGAGCCCAGAAATGGACCCTCAACTCTATGGTCAACTAATCTTCGACAAAGCAGGAAAGAATGTCCAATGGAACAAAGACAGTCTCTTCAACAAATGGTGTTGGGAAAATTGGATAGCCACATGCAGAAGAATGAAACTGGACCATTTCCTTACACCACACACAAAAATAGACTCCAAATGGTTGAAAGACCTCAATGTGAGACAGGAGTCCATCAAAATCCTAAAGGAGAACACAGGCAGCCACCTCTTTGACCTCAGCCGCAGCAACTTCTTCCTAGAAACATCGCCAAAGGCAAGGGAAGCAAGGGCAAAAATGAACTATTGGGACTTCATCAAGATAAAAAGCTTTTGCAAAGCAAAGGAAACAGTCAACAAAACCAAAAGACAACCGACAGAATGGGAGAAGATATTTGCAAATGACATATCAGATAAAGGGCTAGTATCCAAAATGTATAAAGAACTCATCAAACTCAACACCCAAAGAACAAAGAATCCAATCAAGAAATGGGCAGAAGACATGAACAGACATTTTTCCAAAGAAGACATCCAAATGGCCAACAGACACATGAAAAAGTGCTCAATATCGCTCAGCATCAGGGAAATCCAAATCAAAACCTCCATGAGATACCACCTCACACCAGTCAGAATGGCTAAAATCAACAAGTCAGGAAACGACAGATGTTGGCGGGGATGCGGAGAAAGGGGAACCCTCCTACACTGTTGGTGGGAATGCAAGCTGGTGCAGCCACTCTGGAAAACTGTATGGAGGTTCCTCAAAAAGTTGAAAATAGAGCTACCATATGATCCAGCAATTGCACTACTGGGTATTTACCCCAAAGATACAAAAGTAGGGATCCGAAGGGCTACGTGCACCCCGATGTTTATAGCAGCAATCTCCACAATAGCCAAACTGTGGAAAGAGCCAAGATGTCCATCGACAGATGAATGGATAAAGAAGATGTGGTATATATATTTACAATGGAATATTATGCAGCCATCAAAAGGAATGACATCTTGCCATTTGCAACCACATGGATGGAACTGGAGGGTATTATGTTGAGTGAAATAAGTCAAACAGAGAAAGACATGTATCATATGATCTCACTGATATGAGGAATTCTTAATCGCAGGAAACAAACTGAGTGTTGTTGGAGTGGGGGGTGGGGTGGGAGGGATGGGGTGACTGGGTGATGGACAATGGGGAGGGTGTGTGCTCTGGTAAGCGCTGTGAATTGTGCAAGACTGTTGAATCTCAGATCTGTACCTCTGAAACAAATAATGCAATATATGTTAAAAAAAAAAAAAAAGAAGAAGAAGAAGAAGGTAGCAGGAGGGGAAGAATGAAGCGGGGGAAATCGGAGGGGTAGACGAACCATGAGAGACGATGGACTCTGAAAAACAAACTGAGGGTTCTGGAGGGGAGGGGGGTGGGAGGATGGGTTAGCCTGGTGGTGGGTATTGAGGAGGGCACATTCTGCATGGAGCACTGGGTGTTGTGCACAAACAATGAATCATGGAACACTTCATCTAAAACTAATGATGCAATGTATGGGGATTAACATAAGAATAAAATAAAAAAATATATAAGAATAAAAAAAACTTATTAACATGATGTTTACAATTCCATAAAAAAAAAAGTTCAATACCTATTTCTACATATTAGCTTTATATTTCAGTAAACACAGAGCCTGCTAAATTTTGAAGAAATGAAAATACCTACAAATGCCCTAAACATCTTTTATCTAAACTTTTAAAAGTCAAATAAAATGTGGGTATATCCCAAAAAAATAAACTCTGAGACCATTCAAATGGAGTTGGGAGCCATATGAGAATATTCAATTAAGACCAAATTTTAAAAACCTCAAATTGAGGTTTTTTTTGTTTTTTTTTTTAACACATACAATATTTTCCTGGTGGGATGCTCTCCTCTGAATACTTAGCATTTATGAATTTAGTATGTGAATACACGTAGTGTAAGTAAAGAGTACTCTCACTGACTGCCTTCCCACTCACAGACCCCAGGTCTTGATGCCAGAAGGAACTATCTGACCTTGGGAAAATGAACCTCTCTCAAACCTCATCTTCCTCACCTGCTCAATGGGACTAATAAGAACGTCTGCCTCAGAGCCATGTTGAAGATTACATGAACTTAGAACACTGTCTCTTAGTAACTGCACAATAAATATCACCTTATCAGTCCTTATCTTATTTACTTCTTAATATCCTGCATACAAATGATTTTTTAAAAATATCTTGATGGGGGCGCCTAGGTGGCTCAGTCTTGATTTCAGCTCAGATCATGATCTCAGGGTCCTGAGAGCCAGCCCCACATTGGGCTCTCTTTCAGTGTGGACTCTGCTTGAGATTCTCTCTCCCTCTCTCCCTCTCTCTTTCCCCCCTGGACTTGTGCTCTCTCTCTCCTTCTCTCTCTCTCTCTCTCTCAAATCTTAAAAAAGAAAATACAAAAATAAAAATATCTTGATGGAACAATTCTGATCGAGCTGCTAAACCACTAGGATGAGGAATTAAAACCTTGTATTCTCCCCTTGCCTCAAGGAACTCTCACTTTGGCCCCAAATTAACGGCCAACAACACTACTTCATTTTACATTACATGAAGAAAACAGTCTGCAAACTCTTCCAAAACCATTGACGTAAGAGAATGCAAACTGAAAGAAAAAAAAAAAATCTCATGATATCATTTAAGGTACCATGTAGTCTAATTTGGGTGAGGAGATAATTTGTACAATGGGATAATTCCAGCACTCCTGAAATCAAACCACATTGGTGAACACAGCCCTGAATATAGCAGAGACACACTAAAATTCTGGTAGAAGAAATTATATAAGATCTAATATATGTACCAGAAGCCACACATGCACACATGTACGTGGAGTTATGCACACATAGTTCTGGTCAAGCGGAGAGGAAACTTAGGCTGAGAATTACAGACCCAATTAGACCTGGGAAATCCCTTGCCTTTGCTCAGAGACTGCTTAACTGTAAGGCAATTCAGTGTCTACGTGTAAAATGGGACTGCTGAATTCACTAAGAAGGACCGGCAAGTATTGGAGCTGACAAGATACGGCCGAAGAAGAAGAATAACAAGGCTCCTGGGGAATAGGGTGATGCTGTCAACGAGGCACAGCCTGCCCGGTACTTAGGGGTTTGTGTCAACCAGTTTTAGAACAGAGTTGCCTGGTGATTTTAGGATGCAAAGAGCAGATGCACTGAAACACAGTATGTGGTAGCTGACTAGAATCAAGAAGAGCGATCACTTGGTTGAAACATCACACACTGCTTCACAGTGAAAACAAAACAAATCTAAGATATTGAAGTAGATTGTTACAGACTTGTGAATCAAATCTAACATCATTTTTAAGACGTGAGGTTAACATCCTTGTATCTCTGGTTGCACGTGAATAGAGAATTGTCCCTATGCATCCAGCATACATATCCGCAGAACCCTTAGGACATACTTTGGTATTTATACAAATAGACATCTACAAAAATACATCAACTGTCAGCTTTCAGGATGCTTACAACACACTGAGCATGATTTGTTCAGATTTTAACGTACAAGTTACAGTCACTGCCACATGAAATTTGTATTTATCAGTCCTGGCTACTGTGTTGTTCAGCAAATAATTTAATAATAAAGAAATAATTATTTTTCTATCTTAATGTGTTCAATAATAAACTAATAAATCATAGCTACATATCCCACAAAAGCTTAAATTTATCAAAGTCAAACTGGGGAAGAAGCTCAAGCTATTTTGATATAGTTTTAAAATATAAATGATGCAACACTTGCTCAAAACAAGTAATTTGCACAAACTATTAGAAATGGCTTAAAGGTTTTTGATCTGTTCAATGTAACAGAAGATGGTAAAGGACCAGGTCATGTTGGTTCCACCTCCTACGTACTGATCTTCCCTTACTCTAGGGCCACATTCACTTAGGTCTTCAGCAATAACCTTCAAGTAGTCTCCCTACTTCCAATTTCGCCTCACTTTCACCCATTCTCCCCACCGTTGCCACAGTGTTCTACTCTGCAAATGCCCTCCCTAAGTATAAATCTTCAGTTATTCATAAAAGGTGATCTTACCTGGTTGTCTTCCCACTCTCCCGGTTGGGTCTTTCATTGCTTTTCCACTTGCCATAAACCCAAGCTCTACTGAGATCTGTGCCCTTCTCCGAGCAAGCAGTGCTGCTCCCCGCCTCCCCAGCACTGCACGTACTGTCTGCTCTCTTTGGACTTGGTCTCCCATGCCCATTTGTCAACCTCCTCCCTACTCTCTTAGCACAGCCAGCATCACCTTCTCTGCAGGGTCTTCTGTGATTTTTCCCACCCCACCTGCGCCCCCCTCATTTAGCAGAGTATAAACCTCCCCACTCTCCTACAGCTTTTTCTGTTGACCTCTATCAATGCTTCCCACATTTCACTATCCTTGTTTATTTCCACACTTCCAATTACATATTGTCCATTACTAGGGTAGATACTATGTTATTTATTTTTCCTCCAATGCCTAGAATATAGTGGAAGAGGTAATGGGATGGGGCCATTCTGTGTTTGATATACAGTTATCCAACACTGGGCAAACTATACAAATGTATAGGGTTCTAGTTTTTCACGTAGAAGATGGAGAGAACAGTACCTAGGATATCTAGGGTTGTTGGGAAATTAAAATAATGTTATATTTAATGCATAGTAGGCATCCAAGGAATAGTAATGACTAACATGGTTGAGTACTGAAAAATAGTTATAATTTAATTAAAATATAAAAATGAAAGACTGCATATATTAATTGTATTCTCATGTGTTAGGTCACCTTTTTAAAGAGGTAATTCTCAGTAAAGGGTAAAACATTTTTAGTGTAACCTTCATTAGGCTACATTCTAAGCAGGTACAAGTGATCCAATAATTCCTTCTCGTCCCTTTGACCCAACATGATAGGTAAGTGCTATCATCATCTGAACTGGAGAAGTTGAATCATTCTGGTTGTCTTTTTGGCTTTACTTAAAGTTCTGAAATAGATCAACCCCTTTTAACACCCATGTTTTGAAGAAGCTGGTATACACACTGTAGCCCGGTTTCTAGGAAGCCCTTTAAGTCAACAAAAATATCTAAGAAGCTTCCTATTAAGTATCTCCCAATTTGTGTGCTTCATTTCATACTCACCTAATTTCTATCATATACTCATTTAACAAACATTTATTGAGTTCCTCTTCTGTGTCAGACACTTATCTAAGCCCTTGAGCAGGAGCTGGCAAATACTTTTCTTGAAGGACCAGACAGGAAATATTTTTAGGTCTATGACCCACATGGTCTCTGTCACAACGGCTCACACCGAAACTATAGAAAAAAAGCAGCCAGAAGCAACACATTAACAAATCCATTAACAAATGGATTTGACTGTGTCCCAGTAACACTTTATTTACATGGCCAAAATTTTTTAAAAAGACAAAGAAGGGTTGGTGAAGATGTGGAGAAAAAGGAACCACTGTAAACTGTTGATAGGAACGTAAACTGAACAGCCACTCTAGGAAACAGTATGGAGATTCCTCAAGAAATTATAAAAAGAAATACTCTACGATCCAATAATCCCACTTTTGGATATTTACCTAAAAAAAAAAATAGTAACACTAATTCAAAAAGATATATACACTCCTGTATTTATTGCAGCATTATTTACAATAGTCAAGATATGGAAGGAACCTAAGAGTCCATCAATAGAGAAATGGATAAGGAAGATGTGGTATACACATACATATATATATATTATATATATATATATATAATATATATATATACTCCATAATGGAGTATTAGTATTATGCAGCCACAAAAAAGGATGCAATCTTGCTATTCGAGACAACATGGATGGACTTAGAGAGTATTATGCTAAATAAGTCAGATGAGAAAGACAAATACCATATGATTTCACTCATAAATGGTATCTAAGTATAAAACAAATGAATAACAAAAAGCAGACTCAAACTTATATATCCAGAGAACAACCTGATGGTTGCCAGAGGGGCAGGAGACTGGGAAAAATAGATGAAGGGGAGTGGAAGATATAGACCTACAGTTATGGAGTAAGTCACAGGAATTTAAAAATAATACAAAAAAAAATACAAAGCATAATGAATACAGTCAATTATATAATAGTGTAGTGATGTATGGGGACAGATGGTAGCTACACTTGTGAACATAACAACGTATAAACTTGTCAAATCACTGTGTTGCACACCTGAAACTAATGTAACACTGTGTGTCAACTATACTCAAATAAAAATAGATATATAAATAACACTTTAATTACAAAAATAAGTGGTGGGTCTGTGGGCCAGAGTTAGCAGGCTTTTTCTTCAGAGCTTGAGGGTCATTCTAACAGTCAAGCCTTGCAACATCCTAGAAGTCACACACAATAAACACCTGAATAAATAGCCTATCAGAGTTGTTTATTCCTGTTTAAATAATTGAAACTGGGGGTGTCACAGAGATTGACTGGGTGGCTATGTTAGACTGGACTATCAGGAATATTCTCTCTGAAATTTTTTTTTCTTTAAAGATTTTATTTATTTATTTGACAGAGAGAGACACAGCAAGAGAGGGAACACAAGCAGGGGGAGTGGGAGAGGGAGAAGCAGGCTTCCTGTAAAGCAGGGAGCCTGATGCGGGGCTCGATCCCAGGATCCTGGGATCATGGCCTGAGCCGAAGGCAGCCGCTTAACGACTGAGCCACCCAGGCGCCCCTCTCTGAAGAAATACTTTAAGCTGAGACATGACAGACAAACTACTCACCATGGAAAGACTGATATAAAGCATTCTAAGAAGATAATAGATACTAATGATGCTGACAAATAGGAAATTCAGAGAGCAACAAAATGGCTTTACAATCTAGAACGGTATTTCAAGGATAAAAACTCACATAGTTTTCCTGCAATGCCAAAATATCTTAACAGATACATGAGGCACAAAAGAATACAGAATAGATTAAAAATGCTTTGGGCACTTTTACTACAATAAATGAAATCCTAGAGAGGTGAAGGTCTAATTCCAGCACTGTATTCAATCATTCAAAAAACATTCATTAATAATCCTTGTCTAGGCTCTTGGAATTAAAATCGAGTAAGTTGTGAAAATTCTTCTCAAGTTGCTCTAAACCTAATAGAGAAGACAGAGAGATAAATCAAAGCAGCTTACATCAAATTTTGCTTTTGTGTCCCAGACTCTAGTGACAGTAAACCTGCCTTGGAAGCTACGGAAATGTTTTTTGAGAGTCAGAGGAAAGTGCAGTGGTCACTCCCGAGTTCCTGGAGGAAGTGGCAAACACAGTTTTAAAGAGGAGTGGAGACGTGGTAGGAGGGCTAGGTGGTTGATTCAGTGATCACCCCGTGAAGGGCACAGGGTTTTTTGTTTGTTTGCTTGTTTTGTTTTTAAAGAGGCATTCCAGGAGCTGGATGTTATTCAAAATGGTTGAAAGGGGGGTGTGGGACAACCACACAGATTATAGACACACAGTTATGATGATCCAGAAGTACTAAAAACAAAATAAATTTATTCTGAGAATTATAGAGACATATAAGCTGATGTACAAAATGAACGTATTTGCACTTGAGACTTCCCTCAGAAGCCAGTATGATGTAAGACTGAATGTAGTTCAGAAGCAAGACAGATGTGAATGGGGAAGACAAGAGAGAAGATTAGTACGGTCAGGTCAGGGTGGAATAATAATGGTCTGAACTTAAAAAAAAAAAAAGTGGTACATATGGGGAATGCAAAGAGATTCAAAAGTGAAGAGCAGAGGGGTGTCGGGCTGGCTCTGTTGGTTGAGTGTCCGACTCTTGATTTTGGCTCAGATCATGATCTCGGGGTGGTGAGATCAAGCCCGGTGTCAGGCTTCACACTCAATGGGGACTCTGGTTGACATATTCTTCCTCTCCCTTTGCCCCTCTCCACCTCTCACTCTCTCACTCTCTCTTTCTAAAATAAATAATTCTTTAAAAAGAAAAAAAAAGGAGGAGAAGAAATAATCTGCATATTGTAGTGACAGACAATAGGAAAAAGGGAAAAAAAGAGAACTGATTTTCTGGCTTGGGCCTGAATAGCACTATTAGCAAAGATACGAACATTGGAGCAGGGGGGATATTTGGGACAACAGTGATGAAGTCAATTTTAAGCATAACGGCGGGGGGGGTGGTGTGTGTGCCTGTGAGATATCCATTAAAAAGGGTTATTCAAGAGGCAATTAGAGAATCGAATCTGTAGCTTAGCTATGAAAGCTACATGGAAGAATCAGGTTGAGGAGTCACTGTTTCAGTAACATTTCAAAGTACTGGTTTGAATGAAGTTAGTTATTGACACCAATAAGCTCTACAGATGCTGAAGTACTAAAGAGCTTTACTTACCAAAGAGATATTGCCACAAGGAAACAATGTGGGCCTCTCATAAACAAGAACATCTTTCCCCATAAAAGGAAATCAGTGGGCAGAATGCTTTACTGTCTAAAGTTTCCATTTTTTTTAAAGATTTTATTTATTTCTCAGAGAGAGAGAGTGAGAGAGACAGCACAAGCAGGGGGGGCAGCAGGCAGAGGGAGGAGAAGCAGACTCCCCTGCTGAGCAGGGAGCCCCATGTGGGGCTCGATCCCAGGACCCTGGGATCATGACCTGAGCTGAAGGCAGACACTTAACTGAGTGAGCCACCCAGATGCCCCTAAAGTTTTCGTTTAATGAAAAGCAAAAATGTGCCTTTCAAATCTGATTTTCACATCTGCATTAAAATAAATGCACTAAAGACAAATCCCATGTATCTATGCATGCCTCACAGTCCATCCAGAGAGGAAATAAAGATACTGAAACCAATAAAAACTCAGCATCTTCTAATGCATTTTTTTAATTTTGCTTTTTAAAATAGTTATTGACTAAATCAGGTACCCAGCGATACAACGCTTGCACCTCTTGTATGTAGAACACTTTAACTAATGCTCGCTGCATACTCAGAGAAGCAGCAATTCCCTTCTGCCTCCCTCAGAATGATGAGGTCATCGATTGGGCCTTTACACTTACAGGGCCTCAGGAGACCGAGGCTCGATGATTATATGGGCTTGTAAGACCATAAAGTTCTACCATAGCAGTCGTAGATGTATTGTAACAACACTTGAGATTGCCGAACATGCTCACCATCAATGTGTGGCTCTCTGCCCCAATTCACTTACAACCTTTGACTTTCAGAAATTTTTTTTTTTTTTTAAAGATTTTATTTATTTGACAGAGAGAGATACAGCGAGAGAGGGAACACAAGCAGGGGGAGTAGGAGAGGGAGAAGCAGGCTTCCCACTGAGCAGGGAGCCCAATGCGGGGCTCGATCCCAGGACCCTGGGACCATGACCTGAGCCGAAGGCAGACGCTTAACGATTGAACCACCCAGGCGCCCCCAGAAATGGTTTAAATCAGCATCAGCTCTGAATGCACAAATGCCAACCACCCTGATTCATCAGAAGGCAAGAGTGATAAGATTTGTTTATGGAGAAACCTACCACATTTTTATTCCAAAAAAGAAAATTTCAATCAACCTTTCAGGAAAATGGAGCATCAGGAGGTAACAAACAGATCAAGACCTTTTAAGTCTTAGGTTTCATAAAACAAAATCAGGCAGTTGTTAGAAATAAACTCCATTTAATCTTAAACATGCAGTTAACATTTTGATACAAACATCGATGGCTTACTGAAATGGATTTTGTCAATCTTCCCAGAATGTATTTTCTTTGATATTAATCTTATTCATGTTTTTAAAAGAAGCCTGTACTTTCTTGTCACTTTGTGTTCCGTATCAAACTGATGGAAGCCAGGATCTTTTCTATCATTTGTCAGTTTCTCTGGCCTTCCAAATCAATCTGAAGCAAAGCCTTTTCATTTCTTTGACTCAACCAAAATTCTCTTATATTTAGTCTACTCAAGTATCAATCTCCCATTTCTTTGCCCTTTTACCTCTTATTCCTAAATATGACATTGCCAACATTTTGTGTTTAAAACCAAAAGCCTGTGCAATAAAAACATACACATAGATCAATGGAACAGAAGAAGAGAGAGCCCAGAAATAAACTCAAGTATATATGATCAATTAATTTACAATAAAGGAGGCGAGATCATGCAGCAGGGAAGGATAGTCTCTTTAGTAAATACTTTTGGAAATATTGGACAACTACATGCAAAAAGAATGTAACTGAATCAGTATCTTACACCATACGCAAATATTAACTCAAAATAGGGATTAAAGGGGCGCCTGGGTGGCTCAGTTGGTTAAGCGACTGCCTTCAGCTCAGGTCATGATCCCAGGGTCCTGGGATCGAGTCCCGCATCGGGCTCCCTGCTCTGCGGGGAGCCTGCTTCTCCCTCTCCCACTCACCCTGCTTGTGTTCCCTCTCTCGCTGTGTCTCTGTCAAATAAATAAATAAAATCTTTAAAAAAAAATAGGGATTAAAGACTTGGATGTAAGATCTGAATTTATAAAATTCTTAAAAGAAAACATAGGCAGTGAGCTCCTTGATGTCAATCCTGGCAAGATTTTTTTCAATCTGACTCCAAAGGCAAGAGCAACAAGAGCAAAAACACACTGGACTACCTCAAACTAGAAAGCTCCTGAACAGTGGAGGAAATCATCAACAAAATGAAAAGGCAAGCGACTGAAATCAAGAACCTATTTGAATATTGTGTATCTGGAAAGGGGTAATATCGAAAATACTTAAAGAGCTCACATTACTCAATGAAAACAAAAAAAGAAGAAACAATCCAATTAAAACACAGAGAACCTAAACAGACATTTTTCCAAAGACGACATGCAGATGGCCAATAGACACATGAAGAGATGCTCAACATCACTCATCATCAGGGAAATGCAAATCAAAACCACAATGAGATATCACTCACACCAGTCAGAATGGCAGGTATCAAAAAGAAGTGTTAGTGAGGATGTGGGGGAAAGCAAACACTCGGTGTGCTACTGATGGGAATGTAAATTGGTGCAGCCACTATGGAAAATGATATGGTGGTTCATCAAAAAACTTAAAAATAGAAAAAGAAATTAAAAATAGAACTACCTTACGATAGATAGCAATTCTACTTCTGGGTATTTATCCAAACAAAACCAAGCAAACCAATCAAACAAAAAACAAAAACATGAATTGGAAAAGATCTTTGCACACCTATGTTTACTGCAGCCTTATTTACAATAGCCAAGGTTTGGGAGTAGCCCAAGTGTCTATGAACAGGTAAATGAAAAAGATGTGTGTGTGTATACAATAAAATATTTCACAATGAAATATTATCCAGCCATAAAAAGAATGAATGACATCTTGCCATTTGCAACAAAATGGATGGACCTGGAGTACATTATGATAAGTGAAATAAACCAAAGACAAATATCATATAATTTCAATTATATGTGGAATCTAAAAAAAACACATGAACAAACAAAACAAAACTCATAGAAACAGCAAACAAATTAGTGGTTGCCAAAGGGAGGAGGGTTCCAGGTAGGTGGGTGAAGGAGGTCAAGAGATACAAAGTTTCAGTTATAAATTAAGTCATGGGGGCATAATGTACAGCATGGCGACTACAGTCAACATTGCACTGCATACTTGAAAGGGGCTAAGAGTAAATCTTAGAAGTTCTCACTGCAGGAAAGAAGTTTCTTTTTTTTTCACTTTGCTTAGTGATAGATAACTAGACTTAATGTGATCATTCCACAATGTACACATGTATCAA
The DNA here is from genome assembly GCF_029215605.1 of Mirounga angustirostris. NCBI lineage: Eukaryota > Metazoa > Chordata > Mammalia > Carnivora > Phocidae > Mirounga > Mirounga angustirostris. Next base: position 80,352,921 of record NW_026991720.1, on the reverse strand, counting down.
ATTATGCTGTATACCTGAAACTAATAGAATTTTCTCTATCAATTATAATTCCACTTCTTAAAAAATGCTTCTGTATTTTATTAACATTTTTTGAAATTTTTTCTACTTTTTAAAATTACATATCCTTAAAAAAAGTAGCAATACCTTCTACAAGAAGGTAGAGATATGTGTGTATGGGCATCATTATAGGCACCAGATATTTTTCTATCACCCATTTAAACTCCTGTATACTTATAATGCACATAATCACTACCATTTGATTCATTTTAAAAGCATTTAGTTATAATGGCCTTTCTAGTCACTGTCAAACTTCAAACAAATTTTTGTGTGTGTGTGAGGACAGAAAATACATTTTTTATGCCTTTGGAAATTCCAAATATAATGACATTGCAGTTCAACTTACTATTTCTTTGTAATTCTCAGAGCTTCTCCTGAATGCAAATGTATTCCCTTCCTTCCAAAGATGTGCCCAGTGATCTTTCCACACGTTGGAACCCATCTTACCATTTTATAGGAAATTTGCTATTTTTTAAACCAAATTTTAATATCTCCTGTTATTGGGGTGCCTGGGTGGCTCAGTAGGTTGTGCCTGCCTTTGGTTCAGGTCATGATCCCAGGGCCCTGGGGTGGAGCCCCACATCGGGCTCCCTGCTCAGAGGGGAGTCTGCTTCTCCCTCTTCTCCTCCCCTTGCTCATATTCTCCCTCTCGCTCGCTCTCTCAAATAAAATCTTCAAAAAAATAAAATAAAATCTGTTATTGTTTAGAATTTAGCATCTTTTATTTAATAAATCTTTCACAGGTACTACTAGTTGTTTGAGCGTAAAAATGTGTTCATTAAAACGAAACCTTCTCTAAAATTCATGAACATTGTTATGTCCACTTCTAAACAATTATTTCCCTTAGCTCAGAAAAAGTTGACATTTATGCTATCAACATCAAAATATAGACTATGGGAGGATACTTTTTTCCCTAGGTTAAGGATTTTTTTTTGTTTTTTTTAGATTTTATTTATTTGATAGAGAGGGCACACAAGCGGTGGAGAGGGGCAGAGAAAGAGGGAAGAGCAGACTCCCCCCTCCAGAGCAGGAGCCCAATGTAGGGCTCGATCCCAGGACCCCAAGAATATGACCTGAACCAAAAGCATACGCTTAACCGACTGAGCTACCCACGCGGCCCTAGCTTAAGGTATTTTTAAATGAAATTTCAATCAATGCAGTTTGCTGGAAAAAGTTCTACACTCAAATACTATACATATGTGAAATGTATACAAATGTGCATTTATACAAAGTAAAATCAGGATCAAGATTTGAAATGGTATTTTAAATATTTCAATTTTCAGAATATTTCAAACAGTTTTTATTTTTCTGGAAAATTCTTTAGTGTCATTCTCTAAATACAGCTTAGAAATTTTTAAAACTTATCATTTTTGAAATGTATAAATCATAGTTAAGACCAGTTTATGGTTATATATTTAAGATAAAAATGAAATTTAAATATTTGGCACTCTTTTACATTGAAATCTATACCTTACTATTTATACCAAATGCAAATGTAAGTGCAGATATAACACATATGTAAATATAGCCTTCCTTGATAGACTCCTATCCTCAGGGATTCTTCTGGGCATTTGTATGATTATATGAATAGATTAATTTTGTAGTAACTATACACTAACATAAAATGAAAATCTGAAGAAAATAACTATGCACGTGTACTACCGTATGTACTAAAAGAATTTGAAGTTTGAAATTAACAATGTCCTGGTCACAACAGAATTTTCGACTTTCACTGTACCAAATCATCCTTCCGTACCTTTACCACTATAGAAGCTCTGAACTCAGCATGGCCAGACTCTCAGGGATGTGGACAGAAGATAACGAGCCACACATGATGTCTTCACTATTTTGCCATAAATTCAACATATGAACACCAGTAAAATGCCAAATTAGACAAAGAACTCACAAAACAAATGAAAACCTAAAAGCTCCAAAATGCACCTTTTAAACATAGTTCATCATTACTTTGAAAATCATGAAGGCATATACTATTCCAATTTGACCCATTGAAAACCTTTATTTTTTCAATTTTCATTAACACTTTCTGATTATAAGACTTTCAATATGTAATTCAATGTATAAAAAATGTGTATTCTTTATATATGTATATTCTTTATAGCCAACTAACCCAGGTTAAACTTAAATCTCTTATTTTGAAAATGCCTTCTAGCCTAATGATTACAATGTACATGTTAGTTCAATTATATTTTGTCATAAATTATCAACAGTCTAATCATGTCAGTGGGAAGGGTAGTTAACATCACACAGACTCCCTGCTGAGTGCGGAGCCCTATCTGGGGCTCTATCCCATGACCCTGAGATCCTGACCTGAGCTGAAGGCAGACGCTTAACCAACTGAGCCACCCAGGCATGCCGATAGCTAAATTTTCTTAGAAAAATGAGGGCTGCTGATGTAATAGATTTTAACACTCATCTAACAATGGTCTTTTTTTATGTGCTTTCTTTTAATCCTCTTAACAGACCTTGGAGGTAAGTACTATGGTATGTATTAAAATATTCTCATAAATGCCAACTTTATTTTTGCTAAATCACTGTTTATTTCAATATTCACTGGACTATCATTTTCCTTTCATCATTTTAAAATTTCCCTACCCCTTATTTTTTTTTTTTAATTTTGGAACCATTTTCCATTTCTATCAAAGGCTATCCATTGTACTTGAAACTTCACCATTGTAGGACTTCTCAATTTTTCTACTTCAGAAATTTTTTAAAAATCTCCAAAAACAACCTAGAGCATCCTTCTGAGAATAAAAAAAAAATCAGATAGTAAGTTGAATAAATTTAGACTCTTAAGAGAAGATTTTAACAGGACTGGGTTTAAAAAACTGTAATACAAGTGAAATACAAATAAATAACTATGATCAGTGACTTCACTACAACTAAAATAAACAGCTTTCTGCATTAAGATGATTATATACCTAATATTTGCATGGTCTTTTAATATTATAGATGGCTATCACTCACTTCTATCAATTAGATACTTGAGAAAAGTTTCTATTTCTCAAATATTTTTGTAGATCCTTATTTGGAATATTTTAAATTGACGACAAACATTCTGGCCCTTTCAGGAATTATTTTATTTTTCAAATAGCTATCAATCTTTTAGAATTATGTGTGATGAAAAAATTCGGCTGTTTTTTAATGTGGTAATTATTCTCTAGACTAGAAAACTGGTATTGAAGGTAATTACAAAAAGGAATTTTTAGGTCAAAATACCAGAAATAACTAATACATATGCAAAATTATTTCTTAAAAGCTGTTCACATTTAGAAAGTAAATATTTGTGTTTTTTTTGTTTTTTTTTTTAAAGATTTTACTTATTTGAGACAGAGAGAGAGAGAGAATGCACAGAAGCAGAGCAGGGTATCAGACTTGGGACTCGATCCTGGGAGATCATGACCTGAGCCAAAGGCAGACGCTCAACCAACTGAGCCACCCAGACACCCCAAGAAAACAATTTTATAAAAATATGTTATTTTAGGGGCGCCTGGGTGGCTCAGTCGTTAAGCATCTGCCTTCGGCTCAGGTCATGATCCCGGGGTCCTGGGATCGAGCCCCGCATCAGGCTCCCTGCTCAGCGGGAGGCCTGCTTCTCCCTCTCCCACTCCCCCTGCTTGTGTTCCCTCTCTGGCTATCTCTCTGTCAAACAAATAAATAAAATCTTAAAAAAAAAAATGTTATTTTAAATTGGAAATACAAAACTTCAACAATAAATGACAAAAATACAGGGGATAAAACATTTTTTTCCATTAACCTTTCCATTAGAAATGGGAAAAGGCGGCATGTGTATACTGAAAAATTCCTGAAACACTAGTTTTTGTCAGTTGTTTCTTAGTTTTGGGGTGGAGCTGATAAGGAAAGAAGGCCCAAAAATTAGATTATTCTGTAATGAGGATGTTCTATGGGTTAAGGATGCCCTCTGATTACAAAAGATCAAAATTAAATAGAGAAATCATTTTAAGTATTAAAAATACCATTGAGGGGCATCTGGGTGGCTCAGTCAATTAAACAGCCGACTCTTGATTTGGCTCAGGTCATGATCTCAGCGTCTGGAGATCAAGCCCCGGGTCAGGCTCCGCACTGAGCAGGGAGTCTGCTTGACAATTCTCTCTCTTCCTCTGTCTCTGCCCCTCCTCCCACACATGCATGCACGTGTGCGCTTTCTCTCTCTCTCCTTCTCAAATCTTTAAAACAAAATGTAAAAAAAAAAAAAAAAAATTAAACATACCATTGAATACAAGATTAGTTTCTTTGAAAAATAAAGCCTTCCGCTATTTGTGTAACTCTCCTAGGGTCTTATTTTCTATATTCCAAGTGGCCTAATAATTGCTGATCACTGACAGTGATTACCAAGAGAGTACAGAAACAACAACGGGTCTTCATATACTTGGAAGCGTAGTAATGGAACATTTCTTCATTCATGTTCCAGACCAGGCGAATAGGAAACAAGAAACAGCCCCAGTGTCCATGAGAGCTAATAAGGAACTTCTCCCAGCTTCTACTTACTATCACTGACACGAAACAAAAACAACTTTTACACAGGAATGAAACAACGAGCAAGGCCTATATCACTGTATCTTTCCAACAGTATATACCTTAAGCACTATTTTTTTAAAAGGGTTGCATATTATTAAGTTAAAATATAACTTCAGTTGCTCTACTAAGTACTGACTAAATCCCATTTCGATATTCGTGTAGCTCACAGCCCCTGAACTTCTAAAATACAAGCTTTCTATCTTGAGACAAAATAGTGTTGGAATCTTTAGTCCATTCAAAATCTTTCTTTTCTAATAGGACTTTAGAAAGATCTTTTAAATGCCTTTTTCTCTCTAGGGAGAATTCTGCTAAGATTTTATACATGAAGCAACATGCCAAATGATTAAAAAATTCTCATCTCAAATTCCAGCCCTCCATTTTCTCTCCAATTGTCAATCCCTTTTTAATTTGCTGTGAACAGTACTGTCAGTCTGTTTGGAAAGCTATTCTAATTTAAGATTTCATTATCTCTCTTCTTCAACCTTTGAATGGCCTGTCACTTGTTATATGCATCATAGAAAGCTAGCCAAGTACACTTCTGATTTCCAGCTATCAAGTTTACAGAGCATTGTATTGTCCAAACATCCTTTCAGACCATGCTTCTATGTTCCCTCTCAAATTTCTCTATAGAAACAACAACAACAAAAAAGTGAATTTTTATTTGTTGTTCCCACTCAACCATAAGCAAAAGTGTAGAGATAACTGGACCTTTTGCAAATTCCTATTCTTGTTCATACATGAACTAAAAAAATTCACAGAATATTTTATTTTTAACACAGCTCCCGCTCCCAGTAAGGTATGAAAAACAAATAGGAATTAAGGACATTTAATAAACCTGTTGTATAATATTTGATCTCTCCTTTAAGAAAGAGCACTGAGAAATACCAGCTCTGAAAAGAAGTGAAGATCTAGGATATTCCTTAGTGAGATATATGCATGCTAGATCAAGAGCTGGGATTTATGTGATCTACACAAGGATGTTAGTCTAACTAGATGAGGTTTACATTTAATTCAGTATCAAAATCAACCATGTTATTTTGACAAAAGTTTTTTAAACACCTTTCTAAGTACTCTTGACTTAGAGGACATTCTTCACGAGGCTCCCAAGAACAGGAGAATTTCCATTTGGCCAAATAGGCAATAAGAAGAGAAAACTTTTGTAATGAAATATAGTACAAGAGACATACAGTAAAACATTATGAACTATGCAACATTTTATGCCCCAATTTTGACTGACTTGGTAGCATCTGCTAAGACTGGCATGAAGCATGTAGATGTTACTATTGTCCTACAGTACCCTAGCTGGTTCTGGGGAGGCCAATCTAAAATGCCACCTAGGGCTATGGAATCAACTAGCATTAAGTTCTCACCATATAAAGATGTGTGTCTGCTGAATCAAATGAACTACAGAAGAGAAGAACCCAGCAAGAAATGTCTCAATAACCCACAAAATCATTCCTCAAAAGAAAGAGTTTAAATTATCTCTAAGACCTATCATCTACCCATGTCTGCCCTAAAGCCACCCAGCCCAGCCACAAGGATCTTCTTCCTTCCTTTCCTTTCCTTGCTTCTACCTGGTGGGGGTAAAATTCAGAGAATGGCTAGGAAATGCTCACCTGTTGGCCCCTTTTCTACTGTTGGCTTCCATTAGCTCTCATCTAGGGGAGGGGAGAAGAATTAATAAATACTAAGTCAAACTGGGAATTTTGACTATTACATGGGAATACATTTTAATTTCTGAATTGAAACTTTTTAAACTGTTTTTAGGACTTAAAATGACCAAGGCCACTTTATTATTACAAAGTCCCCAGGAAAGTCACTTTATCTACAGTCATTGACTGAAAAAGTGTAGGAGGCTAACAAAATAAAGTTAGATTTTCACAACAAACCATGTGTCACACTTGTACAACAAAGTGATTCCTACAGAACACAAAGTGACTTACAAATTTTATCAAAAGTATTATGCCCACTTGTCATTAGTACAAAATTTTATGAATAAAGAGATTAAGTGAAATAAATGAAATATATACTTGAGAGATGTTAATGTGACATGTATAAAATGGAAAAGACTGGGTAAAACAACTTAAATTTTGTTGAGAACATGCCAGAAAAATTCTGCTAGAAATAAGGAGTAGTTGTCAATAACATGGCGGGTGATACAAAAGACAGAAGCAACCACCATTATAAACATATAAGAGGTGAGTGAACCTTGCAGGAGTAGCTACCTCTGGAGCTAATTTACAACTTTATTTTTAATGAGATACGGATTTTTACAATTCCAAATATCTTAATGGGTTGAAATATCCTTCAAGTTTCAATTAAGGGACTGAGAAGCTTTGCACATTGAACCAGGAACGGAGTGTTCCAAAATGAAATCAATGAACAGAGTGTTCCAAAATGTAATCAATTTGTAGTGTGCACAGAACATTATCTGCACAGAACGGTAAACAATTTGTCAGCACCATCCTGGATACTGGGCTCCATGATCGAATGACCAGACAATCAGGTTCTTAGAACAGTCTTCTGCCCTCTTTTAAATGTGACAAAACAAAAATCAAACAAAACCACACTTCAGTAACTATAAATTTCAGTCTCTATATCTGCAAAGCCTACATATCCACTAAATTAACTTAGGGAATTCTCCACGAAAGTGATCAATCTAATCATTACTACAGAGGGTTAGAATTGCAAATTCACTGTCAGTCCCATCAGATCTACTCATCTATTGAGTTTGGTGAACATTAATTGGTTTCCAGGGCACAATGCTTCAAGGGCAAGCACAGAAATCACGATTCTGAATTAAAATGAAAAAAAACAGGGGGGGGGGCTTGTAAATCCAAATATAGCAGCCAAATATTTCTCAACTATTGTATTTCAGTACAAAGTATGAAATATACAACAGAATTTTTTCATACCTTGTTTTTTATTCTTTTAAACCCTGAGTTAAAAACTACAGCATTTTTTTCCTCAGGAAATAAATTTGCATTTTTGTCAGCTCTGACTGCCATAACAAAATACCATTGACTGGGTGGCTTAAATGAGAAATTTATTTTCTCACAGTTCTGGGGCTGAGAAATCAAAGATCAAGGTGATTGCCTTTTTGAATTCCTGTGATAGCATTCTTTCTGGGCTTGTAGACAGCTGTCTTCTTATGTCCTCACATGATCTTTTCTCTGTGTGAGTACATATAAAAACCTCTTCTTATAAGGCCACCAATCCTACAAGATTCGGGCCCCAACCTTATCAGCTCATTTTACCTTCCTTACCTCCACGCAGCTTCTATGTTTGTGTCCTCCCAAAATTCCTAGATGGAAGCCCTAATCCCCATGAGACAGCATTAGAATGGGGCCTTTGGGAAGTCATGAGAGATAGAGGATTTCATGAAGATAGAACCTCCATAGTAAGATTAGGGTCCCCATAAGAAGAGGAAGGGAGCAGAGCTCTCTCACGCGCACTCTCTCTCTCCACATGTATGAAGAGAAGGTCATTCGAGCACAGAGCAAGATGGTGGCCATCTGCACACCAGACAGAGAACCCTCACTAGGAACCAAATCCACCAGCACCTTGATCTTGGACTTCACAGCCTCCAGAACCGTAATAAATAATACCTACTGTTTAAGCCACTCAGTCTATGGTATTTTGTTAAAGCATACTGAACTAGAACAGTATCAGTAAAAATCAAAGCCTTTGCAATTATCCATTAGGCTATATATGGCAAGGCCTCTGCTACCCAATCCTCAAGGCCCTCCTTTATCTATTTTAAAATACCAACTCCCCACTCCTAACCCAGCAACTACCTATAGCCCTGCCCTATTTTTATTTATTTATTTATTTTTTAAAAGATTTTATTTATTTATTTGACAGAGAGAGAGACAGCGAGAACAGGAATGCAAGCAGGGGGAGGGGGAGAGGGAGAAGCAGGCTTCCTGCCGAGCAGGGAGCCCGATGTGGGACTCGATCCCAGGACCCTGGGATCATGACCTGAGCCGAAGGCAGACGCTTAACGACTGAGCCACCCAGGCGCCCCTTGCCCTATTTTTATATAGAACATTTATCATTCTATCATGTAGCCCATTCTATTCTTTATTTGTTCATTTTATGTTCCATTTCCATCCACTACAGGCAAAATAAAGAGAGTATTTTGTAATTTTTCTACTCATGATACATATTGAACATATCTGAAACTAATCTCAAATTAGTAAACTTTCACTTAATTATTGGCTGCTTTTGAAGTAATTCAATAATACCATGTTTCATAAAACTAATGTGGTCCAGGTTATCTTATTGTGAACTTTCCTAGATCTCTACCCTAATACAAGATAGTTAATAACATTTTACCTCAAACCTATAATACTGCTATATTATAAAAGTGTTATTTTTCTTAGCACATATAAATATATATTATTTGGTACTTTGAGAACAGAGCACAACTGTGATTTTTGTCTACAGGTTTTTTTTTTCTGAGCTATCCCATAAATAATTCAAAATATTTGTTAAATATGCCAAATACAGATGAAAGATATATACTCATGAGATAACTGAAATTAAAATGTATCAACAATCACTATAGTCAAAAGAAGAGAATGCATATTTCAAAACCAAACACTAAGTGACAAAACAATTTAGCTCTATAGTTGATAGCTCTTGTCCTTTTTTGTTAACTTTTTACAAAGTCTACTTTGGTTATAACCAAACCAGTTACGTCTAAAGTAATCTACCTTATTCATATTAATTATTCTAAGTTACATCAAATAATCCTATTCTCCATGGTTGCATTTCCTTCAAATCACTTATCCAAGAGCTCACAATTTTACTCTTTAATTTCAGTTCATTAAAGAAAAGACATACGGGACAAACTTTATTTCTAAGTTAATTACAATTTAAAAACTAAGACTATACGCTGAAAGTATTTTACTAATATTATGTAAAGTTTCTTCTTACAAAATGTATTTGGTGAAGCAATAATATAAAGTAACATCAATCCAGTGAAATCTTTTCACATGGACTATGCTTTGTTGAAAAAAAAATGACAGACTTGTGAATCCAGCCTTTTGCCCAAGAGCACCAAATATTTTTTTGAAAGAGTTATCATCTATCTTTACAACTATTGAAGCTGTAAAGTCAGACAGCCTTATTTTGAGGATGCCAATCAACTAAAATATTAACTTTCTTAAAACTATAAAAGAGATATTACCCACATTGTTACTTGTTGGAATAACAAAATGTGTTGTTTAAAACCAATGTAAACTATTAATTAGCACTCTATAAGTGATGTCTATCTCTTGAAACAGATTTGTTGTTAAAATTTATAAAGACTGGAAAGCTATCTATACAATTGTCAGCAAAGGTAGGGCAGCTTTTTCCTTTATTTTTTATACTGATATCATTTGAGATACTGTAGCTATAAAGACAAAATAAATCAACAGCAAGTTAAATTGCAATTGCAGTATTAGTAATTTTAAGTAGTTCAATTTATAAGAAGTATTGTTAGTAAAGCAAGTGAGACTTTAAAAGACAATTCCTGAAAATTCTGTCTTCCTTTATCAAAATGAATACTCCCTTAAGATAAAAGTTCATTTTTCAATTTCTAAAATGGAAATAATTGTCTTGCTTACATTATAATGTAAGTATAAGGACAAAAGTATTGAATACCTGAAAATGTTATGTAATTTGGAGTTACTATTTTCCCTTATTACTGAGATTCTTTTGAACCAGTGAAATTCTCAAAAATGAACACTTTCAGATATGGCTCTAATTAAATGTACTACTCTAAAACTTTAAATATATCAATGAGCAAAGATAATCCCATTTCAATTCTTGGAACTTTAAGAAGTAATTGCCTCTAAGAAATTAGAACATGAGATTCCTTATGAGAATATAGTCACACAACCGTCTTAGAGAAAGAACAGGCTGTTTCCTTCAGTTAAGCCTTCAATTAAAGGAAGCTTTCACATTTATTAAATTCGGAAACCCAGAACAATCCTGTAAATCTGATATATTCCGAAGAACTTCATGAAGAATACCGGTAATCATTAAATTTCAAGATCTTCTTGACATTTCTGATTTTACTCCTGTGTCATTTACTCACAAAGCGCATAACATGGAATATGAATTTTAAAAGAGTAGAGGCCAGAGAGGTCAGAGTCTTACTGATGAGATTTCAGCAAAGGGGGAGAAGCCACTATTAAGATAAATGAGACTAAATAAATAATCCAAGACAGAGCTTTCTCTTTTTTTTAATTAAGACACGTTCCCAAGTATGCCTTAGACTTCTGAAAACACCTATTTAAATATTTTATCTCATTTTCAAAATCAAAGTATTTTTTATTCCCTGAGACTATTAAGATCATCTTCTGCAGATGTGTACACATAGTTTACTCTAAATTGGAAAGAACAACATTTATAAAATTCGAAACTTTTGAAATATAATAAAAAAAACCTATGTATACCATGTCGCAATTATTATTTTTTAAATTATGTTTAGGTTCACTTTGTGTCTATTTTCATGTCTGTTCCAGCATATAACAGATGAAGACTTTAACTATGTATGATTTCAACTGAAAAGGAAAAAAAAAAAAATCAAACAGAGGGAAAGGAAAAAAAGTAAGAAAATAAAGATTATCACGTAGAACACATTATCTTACTAATTCCAGTGGACAATTCTGTCTCCCAAATAACATAAGAGTTAAAATTAACTCTAAAATACCAAGAATTTCATTTATTATAGTGATTAAAAATATAAAGATTGGAATTAGACTTTATTTGAATTCTGACCCCATCTCTTAATAATACGGCCTTTCCTTAAAGACTGCTTCAGTTTTCCCTTCTTCAAAATTACTTAAACAATGTTACAGTAAATAAAGGAGATACTACATTAAAAAAGGTTAGCATGGAGTCAAGCAACTACTAATTCAAAAAAAAATGGTGTTATTAATTAACCAGGCCAAAGGAATTGTGGGGTCTTCTGACCCTTGTTCACAAAAGGTATGCACAAGGTAATTTACTAGACTGGTAAATTAGGCACTAATTGTCTATGGAAAAAATGAGAAATCCCTTTTTTCACTGATTTCTCAAACATGTCATTGAGAAACTAAGCACAATCACCTTATTTTTTTCTGGGTAACCTACTCCTGAGGAGAAATCTTTCTCCCATTTGCAGCCTTCTAATACTCTAACAAGAATCTCTAAGTTCAGGAAAAGGCAAGTTGAAAAGCAGTGTGAAATATCTCATTTGGACGTTAGTTCCTGCATTTAAAGTTATTCTACAGGATTATGGCCCCAAACTGTTAATCATGGTTAGCTTCAGGAGTTGCTATTGCTGGACACTTTCATTTCCTATGTTAAATATGTATGCTATATTAAAATTTGCCATAATGGTATACACTTTTTAGAGGGGAAAAAAACCTTTTAAAATGTGTAAAATATCCATATCCTTCCTTGAGAACTGAATGAAAAATTTGAGGATTTCTTGACAATCCCTAATAGATTGCCTGAACCACAAGGAAATTTTTCTACAGAGAGGAAAAAAAGATTTACTGTTCCGTAGGAACGTGAATGAGAGAAACTATGAAGAGCCTCATTATTTTGTATACCTGAAGGGAAAGAACTGGGCTGAGTGGGCCAGCAAGGTAATGGAGTCTTTATACCATACTGGGACTGAAATGGTGTCTCATGTGCCATCCAGACCAGGAAGTAAGCTCCTGGCCTTAGAGAGACACCTCATGTGCCATACAAATCAGTAAGTACGTGCAAACCCTCCTCTTTCCCAAGTTTCGTCAGTGAAGGGCCCCATGTCCAGCAAAGAACAGCGCTGTGACCCACTGGCTCTTTCTATCCTATCAAAGGTGGGGAGAAGTGGGCAGAATCGGCACAAAGACAAAGCTCTTCAAAACACCCATCCCAACTTCCCCAAACCTCTACATCCACAAGCAAGCAGATTAAAACCGCAATACACTTAAACTTATTCTTTTTCTTTTCTTTGGGAATGACAAACAATAATCTACGGACTTGCTCAGAGAATCTATCTTGACTACTGATTCTAGACAGACTGCCTCCCCAAGAACATGCAAATATATATAAAGTGTTCCACAGATTAAAAAAAAAAAAAATCAGTGACTTGAGTATCTTCTTGATAATGATACTGATTTTCAGGAGTAAGGAAAAAAAATCTCCAAATATGAGGCAACAAAACAGCAACACAATAATGACAGCTTTCTAACAAATTGAAAACACTGAAGTTGGCCTCAAGTTTCTTCAACATAGTAATACAGGACCAAAAAAAAAAAACAAGAACAAAAACAAAAAAACAAACAAACAAAAAAACAGTGCCAGGAAATCCACAGAGTACTGACAAAAAATTATTGTGACTCAAAGCTTCCATATCCAGCCAGTGTGTTCTTCTAATGTGAATTCAATAGGAAGATATAATTTAAACGTAGTAAGATTATTTTGTTGGCATACCCAAAAAACAATTGGTGATAAAAAAAATTTGAAATGAAGGTGGATGAAAACTTAAAAAAAAATTAGAAATAATCATACAGCTTATATTGTCTGAATAGTTTTAACAGTTACAAAATGTAATTGCAAATATCAAGATAGTTCTTTTAAACAGTACACCATGATCAAAGTTTAAAAAAGAAATCTGAACCCAAATCCCAAGTAATTCCTAGAAGAACCTGGAATAAACAGTAAAGAAGTCTAATTACGTTTAATTCTCATGTAACAACAGAAACTACCCATATACATCATTTTGTTTCGTTTATCAATAAAGAAAAATCATACATTTAATATCTTAAAAGAATTGGTAGGAAGAAAACATTATGTACTTTTTTAAAATTAAAAACAGAATACAATAATTTGATCAAGAGGAAATCTGTTATGAAAAGAATTACATATGCATTTCAAATTCCCTTTTAAACAATCTCAGTGAATCCAAAATATAAATGATAATTTATATTATTAGTCCCTGTACTTAGTCCCCTGTGCTTAAATAAACTTGAACTGTAATTAACAGTAACAAAAAACATTTAAATAGCACCTACTACTAGGCTGGAAAATAAGTATATTAACTTACTTTATCCTCGCTCATCTTTTAGTTGAGTAATCTTATCCCCATTTTACAGGTGAGAAAACACTTGCCCAGAAATTTAAAGGATTTGCTTAAGAAAAAAATACTGCAGGGGTGCCTGGGTGGCTCAGTCCCTAAGCGTCTACCTTCGGCTCAGGTCATGATCCCAGGGTCCCGGGATCGAGCCCCGCATCGGGCTCCCTGCTCAGCGGGGAGCCTACTTCTCCCTCTCCCTCTCACTCCCCCTGCTTGTGTGGGCTCTCTCTTTCTCTGTCAAATAAATAAATAAAATCTTTTTAAAAAAGAAAAAAATATTGCAAAGGGGCACCTGAGTGGTTCAGTCGCTTAAGCGTCTGCTTTCAGCTCAGGTCATGATCCTGGGGTCCCGGGATCAAACCCCACTTCAGGCTCCCTGCTCAGCAGGGAGTCTGTTCCTCCCTCTCCCTGTGCCCACTGCCCCACCTGGTGCTGTCTCTCAAATAAATAAAATTAAAAAAAAAAAAACTGCAAAAATTTAGCTTTGAACTCAGGCCATCTGGCTCCAGAACCCAGGCAGTTCTAGACACCCAATTCACTCTACAGCCTCTCTAATTAAGGGGAATATAAGAAAAGTACTTTTAAAAATCTCAAATGGTCCTTTCTTATTACTAATTACTTAGGCAAGAAGGCAGAGTAGAAATTGGTTAGAGAATGGTGAACATAGGAGCCAAGAGCTACGACTGAACAAAGACCCTGCTTTCTGGGCCTTGGGTAGTCCTCATAGATAATAGATTATCCTAGTCAGATTCTCAGGCTCTACCCTTACTAATATATAGGGTATCTCTGTCACTCCACTGGTAAAATCTCCCTGCCCTATACCGTCCTAAGGAACTTATTCCCCTCCCTTTCTCTCAGTGAAGCCTTCTCCAGCAAGTCTTCCACTCAGTGGTTCTCTATTTCTTTAGTCTTTCCCAGCATTTATCTTGAGCCCATAACATATGGGGAGGCAGGTATTTTTTATCTATATCCGAGGGTAAGACAGGCAGACACATACAGAAAACCCTAAGATGGGACTGAAAACTGCAGTCTAAAATATATCGCTCTCTGCCTTTACAGTTTGTCTATTTGCATTTGTGTGCACTTGTGCTATGTAATTGTGATTTTTTAAAAGTCTATCTATTAATTTTCAGTTTCGATGGCAATAGGGAAGGCAGATTTTTTTACTCAATAATAGAAGGACATCTCCAATGGATGCAGACTCTCCTGCAAATATTCACATAGTGAGGCTATAAGAACATCAACTGCTCATAAAAATCAGATTTCTTCTTTTATACAGAGTTGACCACAGACTCTTAAATGATATGTAAACGAAACTGTATCCCATTTTTGTCTTTTTCTTCCCCAAATCTGAGATATAAAAGACAGACAAGAGCATGGTATTCCAACAGCTGTTTAAATTCTTTTACTTACAGCCCTCATAGATGTCCGTGGGAATATGGACTGCGGCATGTTGATAGGATATCTGTCGTCCAAAATTAGCATCCTCAATAAAAACAGGTTTTATCCTCTGGCTGCCTGGCTCACTCTCATTTTTTTCAGGCTGTATCAGAAAAGATAGACAAGAAAAATAATATTACAACTTGAGATAACAGATACTGTCACATTCTTGTCTTCATTTGACAAGTGCATGGTCTTCGAAAAAAAAAAAACATATCTATAAGAATATTTAAAAATATAGTACCATGATGACATCAAGACTTACTGTGGTACTTGTTTTCCGATATATAGAAATATCAATAGTTGTGTTGTATACCTGAAACTAACATGTTATATACTAAATACATCAGAGACAAAAAGAAGCCATATTGAAAAAATATTGTAAAAAAAATATGAGATACACAAATAACATTCAGGTGTCAGAATTAGCGTTATCTTTCTATTGTTCACATTAAAATCGAACTTCTCATTTCTTCAGTGTTGGAGTCACTCAGGATCATCCTGACGGGACCAGAGCTTTTTCATGTGCAGTACTTATTAAAATGTACATTTATAGAACAGGATAAATTACGTTAAACACAATTGAATTAAAATTATCCCTCAATATAAATTTCACTATCTATGCTACTAAGTTTTTATTATGTGGTTGAGGATAATTCTTGGTTTGACAATTTATGGTAAACATGACTGCAAAAAGATAGCAATAAAGGATTATTTTATATCATGATCCCTTGCTTTTTGCAGGTTTTCCAGTTGTACCAATTTTTGTTTTAAAAATAAAGTATACTAGAAAAGATCTTTTGTAACTAAACACTATTAAATCCTAACTGCAACCATTTTGTCTCCTGAGGTAGGAGGTAAGGTCTAATCAATAATGATTCAAGATTCAAGAAAAGCCCACAGGAGTTTAAGGTTGAGAATTAATTTTCTATCTATTGAAACCAGGCTTTTGATACCGAATTACTTTATTGCTCTCCCCTGGCAGGAAACTGAGAATCACATCCATTGATCCAAAACGCAGCTCTGTAACCTTTTCGTCGTTGTTTTGACTAATTATGTTAAATTTTTTTTTTTTAGTTCAAATTCAGTTTTAAACTCTGCCCTTTTTTAAAAAAATTAAGTTCAGATCTATATTTTCAACTCAATGTTGGAGACTGTTTTCCATATTCCAAAGGTAATCGCCTCAAAACCAAACTGAAAAACAAATCACATTTGACTCTTTTTGGCAGCACACGACAGTGATGCAAGTGATAAACAAGAGAAAAGACGTAACTGGACAACCAGAAAATTTCCCAAGAAGGCTGGAAGACACTGCCAACAACATAAAATCAGCAGGTTTGCAAAGAACTGACGTGTGCGACTGTCCACATACAGCCCTGAAAAACGTAAATGACCAAATAACACATTATTATCCTGAGATATTAGGACACGTGTGTGTGTGTATTTATTTTTTCCTGGGAAACTGCAACATTGGAAATATTTAGACATAGATAAGAACAACATGGCCTTAAATGAAAAAACAAAAACAATGGCTTCCAAAGCTGCAAATCCAACCTATAATCAGAAAATGAAATCAATTTTATAGGTACTTATAAACCGAATTATTCTTTAAATGAAATACTAAACTTGGTTATGACCAAATTATTTAAGTGAAACATATTTTTTTTTAAATTAAGACTTTATTTATTTGTTAGAGAGAGAGGGAACACAAGCAGGGGGAGTGGGAGAGGGAGAAGCAGGCTTCCCGCCGAGCAGGGAGCCCGATGCGGGGCTCGATCCCAAGACCCTGGGATCATGACCTGAGCCGAAGGCAGACGCTTAACGACTGAGCCACCCAGGCGTCCCTAAGTGAAACGTATTTAGAAATATATAAAAGTACACTCTATATATTAAGCTGAAGAGCTATTTTGTGAAACTTGTGTTTCAGATAGGACTGTGTGTATGTGTATATATGTGCACATGAGACTGTGATGTGGACTGTAAAATTGGTCATGGACAAAAATACTTGAAAACCGATCACTGATTTTTTTTTCATATGAAAGTCATGAATATCTAATAGTTATCCCAGAAGGAAACTGAATATATAACCAAAGAGTAGTGTTTCAAGTCCAAAATTTGGAAAATATATCTTAACACAGGAATCACTAATCATACTCTTTTCTAAAAGAAAGTTTGGGGTGTGTGTGTGTGTGTGTGTGTGTGTGTGTGTGTGTGTGTACCAGCATGCAAGCAGAGCATGAAGAAAGGAGAGAGAAGAGGTATAAGGAAAATAGGAATCAGAGAGCAAAAGCAATTCTGAACCTAACATTCAATGGTTATTTAATAAAGAATGAAAATGATAAACTGGGATTCGGCCGTGGATTCAACCATGGATTTTAACACATTTAAAAAACTCACCACTGTCTGTTCCTGAGCACTACTGACTTGAATAAGGAAAGGGGCACATTAAAACAACGACTTCCAGTAGTAAGATGAATGTAAAGAGGACACCAACTACGAACGATGCCCCTATTTTTCTCAGCTGAAAATATTCTGAAAATCTCAATTTTTTTTTTTGAAGATTTTTTTTCTTTGACAGAGAGAGACACAGTGAAAGAGGGAACACAAGCAGGGGGAGTGGGAGAGGGAGAAGCAGGCTTCCCGTGGAGCAGGGAGCCCGATGCGGGGCTCGATCCCAGGACCCTGGGATCATGACTTGTGCCGAAGGCAGATGCTTAACAACTCAGCCACCCAGGCGCCCCTCAACATTTATTTTAAAACAATGGTTTCTCGAAGTATGGACCTTGGAGAAGCAGCGGCACTGAAATTTTTCAAATGTGGGCTCTCAGTCTCCAACCCCAGACAGACTCAGTCAGAAACACCCCGGGAAGGGCTGAGCGGTCTGCAGGGTAAGAAGCCTTCCCGGGGATCTGGTACTCGCTAAAACTGGGGGTCCACTGCTTTAAAAAATCAACAGTTGAAATTAGTCACATGTTTATATTTGGACCTACTCATGAAAAAATTTGGGTTGATCACTACTTAGCAGATTAATGAACACCTACTTTTTTACCCTCAGTTCTATGATTTGTGACTAGAAGCACAAAAACGGTAATATGGTGAGGAATACGTACCAAAAGATGTTTTCAAAAGAGTGGCGCCTGAGTGGCTCAGTCGGTTGAGCGTCCAACTCTTGGTTTCAGTTCTGGTCATGATCTTAGATCAAGGTGCCCCCACCCCCATCCCAACCCTATCTGCTTGAGATTCTCAATCTCCCTCTTCTCTGCCCCTCCCCCTGCTCATGCCCTAGCCCGCTTTCCCTCGCGCGTGCTCTCTCTCTCGCTCTAAAATAAAATGTCTTTAAAAAAAAAAAAGTTGTTTCAAAAGACAACAATCCCTCAAGATACTCTAGGGGTTAGTGCCACACTGACTTAAGTTGGGGAAAAGCTATTCCATTAAGAGAATAACAAACCACACTGGCATATCAAAGGCTCCGAGACAGGACTCACTCAAGAATTTGACCCAGCATTCTCAAACTTATGGGACCCTGGGATTTTTTTCCATTCAATACATCTTACAAAGAACATACTTACAAAATTCCATAGAAAAGCCAAGTGAAAAGCGTGGTGGTCAAAAAATTTGGCTCTACTCTGTTGCATTAATAACCTCTCAGACTTGAGCCACTCACCATTCCTTGGCCTTCAGTTTTCTGACTTATAAATCAATGATGTAAGGCTACAGGTGGTGTCTTTAGCGCATGGGCCTAATCAGAATCACCTGGGGAACCTCGGGCCCCATCAATGAAGACATGATCCCAATGAGGAGGCTGTCCTTTGAAAGAATCTCTCAGTTGATTCTAATATTCTCTCCCATCTTAAATTAAAAAACCCTCAAGCTAAAGAACCCACAGTCATTTTCAGGTCTGAAAAAAATTATGGTCCCGTTTCTATAATTTTAGAAAATAACACATTACTTTTCATAAGCCTATCTTTCCCAGAAATTCCACTTGCATCTATTTCTAGCCAATTTTACTAGACATATTTGAAGAGTAGAAGGATCAGATAGATAATAGACAGATAATGAAGTACATGTGTGTATTAGGGTAGGACTATGTGGATATGTGCAAGTATTTCACTCATTCAGTCACTTGAGACATATTTGTTGGCAGACTGGAGGAGAGAAGGATTTATTGATATTATGTTTATAGAAATGCCATTTAATATCTAAATCTGGAAACAAGTTAAATGTTCAACAATAGCAAAATGTCACAATTATCACAGATACAACTGGGTGTTATTAAGTAATATAAAAGAGTAATTACATTGGGAGTGTATATATAAACTGTTTAAAAATGACTTTAAGCATAAAAAGGAAATGCTAAGCAAAAAGAAGGAAAAAAAGGCCTATTATTTTTATTTGAGAGAGAAAGAGAGCAAGCACGAGCAGGGGGACTGGCAGGCAGAGGGAAAGGGAGAAGCAGGCTCTCCCCTGAGCAGGGAGCCTGATGAGAGGGGCTCAATCCCAGGATCCTGGGCTCATGACCTGAGCTGGAGACAGACGCTTAACCCACTGAGCCACCCAGGTGCCCCAAGGCCTACTATTTTGAGAAAAAGAGAGGTAGAGGGAAAAATGAACGGATGAGTATAGAGCAAACGGTATAAACACTATGGCGGGTTTTGTAGTTATGAGCCTGATGTGGGGCTCGATCCCACATGAAACTAGATGTTTCATGTTTGGGTTTTCTTTTTTCCAATAATACAATGAACATGTATTTGGAAGAAAAATGCATTAATTTTTGTTTTAAGCCCTTTGTAGAGTGCTATTAAGTATTGTATGATTATCTTACTAAGGTAAACGTTGCTTATGTTTCCTCTGAATCCTCTCATACTTAAAAATCATAAGTTTAAATACATTTTATGGAGATTCTTGCACTTGTAAATCACCATCTAAAGAGCTTTCAGGAATAACTTTAAAACAATAATGTAGTTTTCAAAAAATAAAAAAAATATTAGTGTACTTCTCAACTTGTATAATCATATATCAGGACAAGTATTAATGCACACTTGATAAGTATATAAAGAAAAAAATAATATGGCTGGTCTCCATGGTTCTCCCTATTATAGTCTCCATACACTGAAATAATTCCACGAAAATACTAGACTTTCTAAATGTAACTCATTTATTTCCTTAAACATATGAAATTATTGTAACTTACAATGATACGCTCATAAGTTATGTCTTTGCCCATCTTGATATATTATGGCATTATACAGAATAATGAAAATACAGCAAATATTAGATACCAAAAAAAAGTGAGAAGAGGAATTAGCAGAAAAACTTCTTAACATATATCGTTTAATATGTTAACTAAAAATTTCAAATAAATAATCCTCCTGGAATAAAGACTTCCTATTTACCAGAATACACAGGAGAAAAAATAAGCATATCTCTTGCCAACATTTTCCCCCCAAAATATCTTTTGAATTCTCCAGACTACCCTATATTAAAGTATACAGAGAAACTGAGCAGATCTATTCTAAAATGTACTCCAATGCATTTATTAGAACACATAAGTGAAACATGAGAAGTATGTTTCTCATACTATTCATCTCAATATAATTTCAGTTATTAAATAATAGATTAGATCATGCAGAGACCAAAGTACAGGCCAGTGTTGGATGGGTAGGCCATTTAATTCTACAAGTAGTACATATTAGCAAATTTAATTTGGAAAGTCAAAATGATATTTCTGTGACAGATACAAAAGGCTCTTGCATATTTAATATATTTACCTCAAATGAAACATTCTTAGAATTGGTATTTATACTAAAATATTTGTTTTTAATGTTTTGTTACATTTGCCATGTTAACTTAAAACATAAAAAAAATTCTGATAGCAAAATGTTCAGAAATTAAAAGTTTACATATTTTACCTAAATTGCAATAGAACGTATCTTAATCACTTTGTCACAATTCAGACTGCACATGCTCATCTAGAAACTCTGTTCACAATCACACTATAGCTAAGTTTAACTCCCCTGCTCTCTGTTATTTTTTGTGTTCCATAACAGTGGAGAAAGAGGAAGAATGGTTCACTGAGACTCTCTATAGAAGTATCACAATTGGTGTTTCCATCTCCCTAGTGAAAACAAAGAGTTAAATAAAGGAGTCCTTGTGTAACGATCCAAATTCTTTCATAACTAGAGACTATAGTCTGGTGTACAATTCTCTATATGTACTTTCAAATTTCTGCCTCTAAACACATCCTTTTCTTTCTCACAACTGTTTTATAGATATTGTTTCAACAGAGGTACGCAACTTTGACAATGTAGCTATAATTGATTTTAGATTTTATTTTTTTTATTTTTAGTTTTTTAGTTTTACTGGTATTCCCAGTATCAAATAAAATCTTGGATATATAATATGCCTTTGGGCATGGCATTCTCATCCAATATAATTAGCATGCATATATTACATTTAAAACAGACTTTCTTGGTCACTAAATCTGAAAAGTCTAGTATATCGGCATGTTGGTATCAACTTCATGGATTAAATAGCAAGGTTGCCTGTGTAACCACTAGTTCATCCTTGTTATCTAAGCATTCTGATGCTCCATTAGTTAAGGCTGGCACCTGTTCTGCCCCTACAGAGGAAAGCTTTTTTTTTTTTTAAAGATTTATTTATTTATTTGAGAGAGAGAGAGAGGGATGGGCAGAAGGAAAGGGAGAGACATAATCTCAAGCAGACTCCCTACTGAGTGCAGAGCCTGACCCGGGGCTTAATCCCCCAACCCTGAGATCATAACCTGAGCCGAAACCAAGAGTCAGATGCTTAACCGACTTAGCCACCCAGGCGCCCCAAAAGCTTCCTTTTTAGTAAATCATTTGCATCAATTAGAAATGGAGATTCATCAAAGTAGCTGCCAGCTGACCATGCCCAATTAATGAATAATGAATAGAGAGAAAAATGTGCTGAGCGTCATCCAACCTTAATCATTCTGGTCAGGTTGTAAAGCCAGGCTTAATATTAAATAATGAATCCAGTTACAATGGCAGTAAGAACATTGCTGCGTCTCCTAAGTTAATTGGTTTGCGATGCTACTTTCACCTTGAGGATGCTATGACTCAGGCAAGCATCCACTGAATGACTAGTATTAGAAAGGAAACATGAGGGACGCCTGGGTGGCTCAGTCGTTAAGCGTCTGCCTTTGGCTCAGGTCGTGATCCCAGGGTCCTGGGATTGAGCCCCACATCAGGCTCCCTGCTCTGCGGGAAGCCTGCTTCTCCCTCTCCCACTCCCCCTGCTTGTGTTCCTGCTCTCGCTCTCTCTCTCTCTCTGTCAAATAAATTAAAAAAAAAATCTTTAAAAAAAAATTTTAAAAAAAGGAAACATGAGTTGAAGGACGCAGTCTAAATTACACAGTAAAGACTTCAATATAACATTTGAATTTTGTTTTACTGAATCATAACAATAAGAAAAATTTTAAATTATAAATTTAATGCATGGCCATAGTTTTTCTGCAGGGTAAAGCTAAGGAATTATAACTTTTTAATTACCTGAAGAACTGGGGAAATCCTCTGAATTCATTTCAAAAACCTCTTGTTTCTTCGTGAAACATATTATGATTAGCTAAACTCATACGTTTCTGCAAGGACAGTATGGCCACGTATTAAATTTACTACTAATAATAATGCCCCGTGTTCATGTGGCTTGTCGAGATATTTCCCATGGTAATATGAATAAATCACTATCATTAAGCACCATTATGCTTTTACTTATGATTTTTAATGTCATATGTCCCTTAAACCAATACTTTGTAAAGTCTCACTAAACTTAAAGCCTCTTTTGAGACATGTCAACATATTAGTTCAGAAGTACTTATGTAGAATTTGTAAGTAAATATTCTTATGTCAGGACGTGAGTTCAGTTTTTAATAATAATAATGCATGTGAAAACCAAAAAAAGGTTGAAGATACCATTCAAAACAATCCAGTCCCCATGTCTGTTCACCCTACAAATTTTTACACAGCCTAAGTATAAAATGCCCACATAATGCCAGTGACTTTTCCAAACTTAATGAATGTCCACAGAATTCTAAATATATGTACCATACACTACTTCTGAAAAGAAAGAACTGGGGGCACTGGGATGGCACAGTCGGTTAAGCGTCTGACTCTTGATTTCAGCTCAGGTCATGATCTCAGGGTCGTGGGATCAAGCCCCATGTTGGGCTCTGCGCTGAGCATGGAGCCTGCTTAGGATTCTCTCTCTCTCTCCCTCTGTCCCTCCACCTGCTGGCTCTCTCTACTTCTCATTTGTTTCCATGAATTTTTTTTATTCTTCTTTAATTTCCTGGTTGACCCATTCATTCTTTAGTAGGATGCTCTTTAGCCTCCATGTATTTGAGTTCTTTCTGACTTTCCTCTTGTGATTGAGTTCTAGTTTCAAAACATTATGGTCTGAAAATATGCAGGTAATGATCCCAATCTTTTGGTACCGCTTGAGACCTGATTTGTGACCTAGGAATGCAATCTATTCTGGAGAATGTTCCATGGGCACTAGAGAAGAATGTGTATTCTATTGCTTTGGGATGGAATGTTCTGAATGTATCTGTGAAGTCTAGTTGGCCCAGTGTGTCATTTAAAGTCTTTATTTCCTTGTTGATCTTTTGCTTAGATGATCTGTCCATTTCAGTGAGGGGGGTGTTAAAGTCCCCCACTATTATTGTATTGTTGTCGATGTGTTTCTTTGCTTTTGTTATTAATTGGCTTATATAATTGGCTGCTCCCATGTTAGGGGCATAGATATTTACAGCTATTAGGTCTTCTTGTTGGATAGACCTTTAAGTAGGATATAGTGTCCTTCCTCAGCTCTTATTATAGTCTTTGGTTTTAAATCTAATTTGTCTGATATAAGGATTGCCACCCCAGCTTTCTTTTGGTGTCCATTAGCATGGGATATGGTTTTCCATCCCCTCACTTTCAATCTGGGGGTGTCTTGGGTCTAAAATGAGTCTCTTGCAGACAGCATATCGATGGGTCTTGTTTTTTTATCCAATCTGATAGCCTGTGTCTTTTGATTGGGGCATTTAGCCCATTTACATTCAGGGTAACTATTGAAAGATAGGAATTTAGTGCCATTGTATTGCCTGTAAGGTGACTGTTACTGTATATTGTCTGTGTTCCTTTCTGGTCTATGTTACTTTTAGGCTCTCTCTTTGCTTAGAGGACCCCTTTCAATATTTCTTGTAGGGCTGGTTTCGTGTTTGCAAATTCCTTTAGTTTTTGTTTGTCCTGGAAGCTTTTTATCTCTCCTTCTATTTTCAATGACAGCCTAGATGGATATAGTATTCTTGGCTGCATATTTTTCTCATTTAGTGCTCTGAATATATCCTGCCAGTCCTTTCTGGCCTGCCAGGTCTCTGTGGATAGGTCTGTTGCCAATCTAATATTTCTACTATTGTAGGTTACAGATCTCTTGTCCTGAGCTGGTTTCAGGATTTTCTCTTTGTCTCTGAGACTCATAAGTTTTACTATTAGATGTCAGGGTGTGGACCTATTTTTGTTGATTTTGGGAGGGGTTCTCTGTGCTTCCTGGATTTTGATGCCTGTTCCCTTCCCCAAATTAGGGAAGTTCTCTGCTATAATTTGCTCCAATATACCTTCTGCCCCTCTCTCTCTTTCTTCTTCTTCTGGGATCCCAATTATTCTAATATTGTTTCATCTTATGGTATCACTTATCTCTCGAATTCTGCCCTCATGATCCAGTAGTTGTTTATCTCTTTTTTTCAGCTTCTTTATTTTCCATCATTTGGTCTTCTATTCACTAATTCTCTCTTCTGCCTCATTTATCCTAGCAGTTAGAGCCTCCATTTTGACTGCACCTCTTTAATAGCCTTTTTGATTTCAACTTGGTTAGATTTCAGTTCTTTTATTTCTCCAGAAAGGGTTTCTCTAATATCTTCCATGCTTTTTTCAAGCCCAGCTAGTATGTTTAAAATCGTCATTCTGAACTCTAGTTCTGACATCTTACTAATGTCCGTATTGAGTAGGTCCCTGGCAGTTGGTACTGCCTCTTTTTCTTTTGGTTGAGGTGATTTTTTCTGTCTTGTCATTTTGTCCAGAGGAGAACAGATGAATGAGAGAACAAAATGCTAACAGGGTAACAACATCCCCAGAAAATATACTCTAAACAAATCAGAAAAGACCTGAAACCGGGGGAAAAGAAAGGGAAAGAAAGAAAAAAAAGAAAAAGATAAAAAACAAACAAACAAACAAAAAACCAGAATATGATCAAATATGATCAGGCTGGTGCATAGATCAGTGCCACACACTAGGTTTTGGGCGTATTTTGGTCTGTTAGAAGAAAGTGCCACCCAAAATTTTAAAGAAAGAAAAGCTTATATATGTACAAAAATAAAGGTTAATACGATGAAGGGATGGAATATGACTGAAAGATAAGAATTATAAAAGATTTTATAAAAGGAGTTGGTAAGAAGTAGGTTGAAAAAAGAAAGAAGAGGATTAAAAAAAAAGGGAGAGAATGTGATCAGGCAGGAGACTAGAACAAAGCCATACACTAGAGATTTAGGGTATATTTGGTCTGTTAGAAGAAACTGTATCCCAAAATTTTAAAGAGAGAGTAACTACTATGAAGGGATAGAATATGACTCTAAAAATGAAAAATAGAAAAGATTTTTTAAAAAAGGGATTGATAAGATGTTGGTTGAAAAAGGGAAAACAAAAAATTCAAAAAAAGAAAAAAAGTAAAAAAAAATTAACTTTGAAAGACTAAAGGATCATGGGAAAAAAGCCACGAATTCTATGTGCAGTATTCCCCTAGCTCTGGAGTTCTGCTGTTCTCATTGATCGGTAAACTTGGTCTTAGCTGGCTGTTCTCGCTGATCTTCTGGGGGAGGGGCCTGTTGCCGTGGTTTCCAAATGTCTTTGCCGGAGGCGGAATTGCCCCTCCCTTGCCGGGGTGGGCTAAGTAATCTGCTCGGGTTTGCTCGGGAGTTTTTGTTCCCTGCAAGCTTTCCCTACAGCTTTGGGGGACAAGAGTGAATCTCTCCCAATCTCTGCCCCGGAGGAGCCAAGAACTCAGGGCCCCACTCCTCAGTGAGGCCCCAGAGAAAAGCAGTCACCTACTCCCGTTTCCCTGGTCTCCGGCGCTCTCCGTGCTCATCCGGCCTGTGATGGAGCGTTTCTATCTCTGGCACACGACCCCGTGTGGAGTCTCCAAACCCAGCAGATCCCTGCAGTGCGCTCCCGCGCCACTCCTCCCAGGGGAGGAAGGGGAGTCTCCCCGGATCTGCTGCTTGTTGGGTCCCTGCTGGAGGAGCAGTGGCCTGACTGTGCCGCGGATCACGGTTTATGGCAACCCTGAGCTGAGAGCCTGCGCCTCGGCACTGTCTCTGCAGCCGGCTTCCCCGCTCCGATACCTAGGAGCTCCGCCACACTCAGGCACCCCCGGTCTTTCTCTGACCCCGCGGGTCCTGAGACCACACTGTCCTGCGATGTTTCCACCCCCCACCCACACCCAGCCACTGGAGTGACATCCCTCAGTGGAGCCAACTTCTGAAAGTTCCGATTTTGTGCTCCGCGGCTCTATCACTTGCCGGTAGCAGCTGATGGAGTCCCCCTCCCCCACCGTCTAATCTTCCCAAACATTGCCTCGGATTCACTTCTCTGCACATCCTAACTTCCAGAAAGTGGTCACTTTTCTGTTCAGAGAGTTGCTGCTATCTTAATATTCTATTTCTATGCCATCCCCTAGTTGAGGAATCAATGTCAGTCATTAACAGAGCCTGAAAATAAAGGTTGCATATTATAAGATAGCGTTAAAAAAAAAAGTTAGAAAAGAAACCTAGACTTTGATTGTTTCTTTAATAATTAGAATGGATTGCCTTGCTGTTTGATGCATACCTCTACTAGCTCATTCTTGAATCACGTTTAGTTCTCTAAAATGAAATCATGAAAGATTGGGCTTTTAAAAAGACATTTAGATAGGGCATTATGTTGGAATTAATTTTAATGTGGACAAGATTCTGCTAAGAAAATAAATAGCAACATAAATATGCAAGGGAATTCAGAAGACTAGCCAAATGTCTCAGACAGGTCAAATTTTTAACATGATCAATACAATAAAATGTAGCAAATAAATCAATTCAATTTATCGACATGGGAATTCTGGGTTAACTCATTTCATTTGGATTTTAGTCAGTAACATAGATCTTGGAACTAGGTTAATAACGGTTTGTAATGATCTGCTTTCTTTTTGCTTGCTCTGGGAATTAAGAAAATAGTGCAGCTTGCTGGCACAATTCAAGCCTTCTGGGGAATCTGCTTCACTAACCTTCAGGGAATTTAAGGATTTGTTGGGACAGATGTCTCTAAAACCTAAACCACGAACCTCAATCAATTTCAAATTTAAGGAGAACCTGAATGTGAAATTTCATTTAAAAATGCTGCATTAGTAGCATTTTCTTTTATTTTTTTGACATTTAATTTTCCTTTCAAATCTGGTTATACAAAATCTATAATGATATGAAGACAAATTGCTGCATTGTGTTCATATTTTTAAAGTGTTTTTTGAGGATTCTACTCAGATTTTTATTTTGTTATGCATTGTCTTAAGTTTTTTACACAAATGAAAGATTATCTTCATAATGATAAAATGGAAAATAGCTCAATCTAATACCCCTTCATTATTTTAACAAATACACACATACAAACAGGCTCCACTTGGAGCTAAAATCATGTCAAATAAATCTTAAATTTATTACAATCATATTAATAATTACTATTTTTTAAAATTACACTCATTAACATTCCTGGATTGCCTACTATAAGACAGGAAAGTTCTACAAGCTTTATATGTGTTAACTAATTTTCACAGTAACTGGGTGAGGTAGGTATTAGTATTACCTTTATTTTACAGATCAAGAGAGTAAACCACAGAGAGATTATATGACTGCCAATATCACCCAGCTAGAAAATGGCAGAGCTGGGATTCAAATCCAGGCAGTGGCACTCCAGAATGCAATCTCTTAACCATCACACTCTACTACCTCCTCATACAGCAATGTATACAGTGATCATACATGTATGCCTTGTCATTATTTAAGGGGGAAAAACAAGTTGCATACAGAAGCATATAGGAATGAAATGCCATATCTCTAATTTATCTTAAAATATTTAAACAATAGATGAAGCAATTATGGAGATATTATACTATTCTGTCTCCTATATATTTAAGACATTTTTTCCTGGTAAAAAGTTAAAAAAAAAATCTTACATTGAAAGGTACCCATTTTAATGCTATCACCTCTTTGGAAATGAAATTCAACAACTATTATTTATTCTACTTATGTGCATAATCTGACAGAACTTTAGTTTGATGGAGTAAATACAATAAGCCTGATACCATGGGTCATCACAGAGATTCATAATAACTTAGCTTAGCAGATCTGCCCAGACTTGGAACCCAAAATCCTGATTTGTATGGCACTTGTAGTAACTGAAAACAAATATTCTAACTCTTCTAATCTCCAACTTGAATCAGTTTTGGATTGTCTGTTTTGACATTACTCTTAGTCATCATGACTGTTTCAGGGGCCAAGAGAGGTAGGGGCAGATGAGAAAATATGAGAAAACAGCGTCCATAGTCAAGTCCACCTTTGCCATTTCCCTCTTAACTTGTTTCCACCCAACCTCAAAACATTTTCACTTCCACCATGCTTGCCAGAGATTTCCTAGTTACTCTGCAAATAGAGCACCACTTTAAAAAGCAAACATGTCCTGGGACACCTGCAGGGCTCAGTCAGTTAAGCATCTGGCTTTGGCTCAGGTCATGATCCCAGGGTTCTGGGATGGAGCCCCACATCGAATGAGCGGGGAGCCTGCTTCTCCCTCTCCCTCTGCCTCTCTGCCCTGCTTGAGCTCTCTCTCTCTGTCTCAGATAAATAAATAAATAAATCTTTAAAAAATAATAAAAAGTAAACATGTCCTTACAAATGCTATGTAAGTAATATGGGGACTGAAACACATGAACACCTACCCAATTTAACAGGCATTATCTCAACCATTACTCCAAACTATTACTAATACTAGAGAGAAACTGAGTAAGATCCTTATCTCAAGTTGCTAAAAATTTAATAGATTATCCTGGTATACAAATACTACAGTGTAAAGTATTATACCATAAAACCAGATAGGTGTAACTGCTTGTTTAGAACACCCAGAGGAAGGAAATACCATTTGCTTGCTACCTAGAAAAACCAAGGGAGGCTTCCAGAGAAAGCAGTACTTGAATTGTTTTTTTTTTTTTTTTTTTTTAAGATTTTATTTATTTATTTGAGAGAAAGAGAATGAGAGACAGAGTACGAGAGGGAAGAGGGCAGAGGGAGAAGCAGACCCCCTGCCGAGCAGGGAGCCCGATGCGGGACTCGATCCCGGGACTCCAGGATCATGACCTGAGCCGAAGGCAGTCGCTTAACCAACTGAGCCACCCAGGCGCCCTTGAATTGGTTTTTAAAGAATACTTAGTATCTGATTAGAAAAACTGTAGGACGTCATGATTACGTAATTAGAGGAGAGAATATGTTAACATTACTCAGCACACTGGAGACGGGAATGATTGTCTTAAGTTTCCAGTAAGGCTATGTGCCTTACATTCTTCCTGGAACTGTGGCTCACCAAATAATTTAGCCCAGTTACACCTGCACCTTTAGGTTTCAATTGGAAAATTTGTTTAAGTAACTATAGTCGTAACTTTTTATCATATGATGCAATCCAAAGGGACATTAATTTTACCCTTTATTTCAGCAACTGCTTCAGCTAAATCTGGCTGTCACTGAGTATTTATTTTTATACCCATAAGGTGAATATAAATACCATTTATGCATTGTCTCATATCACAGCCCTTGTAAAGCTTATAACCCAATAGCTCCCTGCAAACTGACTAATTCAGATGCAGCCAACTGAAAGGTTATATTCCAAAGGAATAATTGATCACCTCTGAATGCTTGTTTTACCTTTAAGTGCGGCCATGTATCACCATTATAATGAACTAAATCAATAGACTACACTTGAATATATCATTCTGTAAATTCAAATCTTAAGTGGTGATAGACGAGCATAATAAACATGGAAGGATAACAGGAAACCGAAGATGCCAAATTTAATCTGGAATCCAACATATACAAAATTTATGGACTTCTTTGTAAGATTTATTTCTATTATGAAAGCTACTCCTTCTTCATTTCCAGCTACTCATATTGTACACTCCCTACCCCTGCCCACACCTTCCCTTAAATGTGCTAAGGATTCTATCCTGTACATTTTTATTTTTTATGTTGTGTAGATAAAGTGCAACAGGCTGAGAGTGAAACAACAGAGAGTAATGGGATTGTGGCAAACTGGACAATGTACCACATCCCAAATCACTCAGACTCCTTCTGATTTTCACATTGTGCCGGCACACCAAAATGCATCTGTAATTCAATCTGGCTTTGCTATACCTGGAACTTTACATTTGCTGGGGAAATTTCAGGCACCTGTTTTCAAAGTCCACTCATAAGCTAAGCATAGAAATATTCTAGGCCAAATTCAATTTTTAGCTGCCTACTAGAAATCTCCTCTTGGATATCCTTGAGCAAGTTTTTGGTATAAATGTTCTTGTCTTTTGAGAATCTTGGCTAAATCCTTAAAAAATCTTTGCTAAAAAATATTCCTATGTCCAGTGTCCTAGCTAATGCTAATATATTCTCTCCTCTAATGAAAGAGACACTGTAGCCTTTCAAATCTACAATTATATACAGATTTCTCTGCATGCCTGAATGCTTTCTTCCATTAAACATTTGTTTATTATCTCTAATCCATATGCTTTGACTTGTTCTTAGAGAACACATGATTTATGGTTTACCTCACTGCATATTGTCCTCCTCCATATGTTATCTTTTCTCCCATAATTTTTTTTAACCTTTTTACATTCTGGGACTATTTCCTGTCTCTTCTGTGCATCACTGATGGATAATTTGCACTGTCAAATTTGTTAGTTCTTCCAAAGGAATTGTTATTTTAGCAGTATTGATCTTGATGATTTTATTCCAGTCTATTTGTCACACAGATCACTGGTTCTTCCTTTGGAGATACTAAGCATCCATTTAATGTTGTTTTCTGTGAAGTAGCTGAAATAACGCCTCGAAGGAAAAATGCCTTTAATCTGGGTCTTTAATACTTCAGTATTTCTATTGTACTGTTAATGATCTTTTCATGTATTCCTCCACTGACTGGTTTCTATTTGATTAGTATTAAATGAAGAAAGACCTTTCTTGTCTCAGGATTAGGAAACAGTAAAATGGTACAGATTTCTTTTCAAGCATTTGTTCTGTCATGTTTGTAATTTGAAGGCAAAGAAAGATATATGATACGATATATGGTATGATATATGGTATGGTATGGTTTCTGGTCAACAGGAGGCATTTGCAAAGGGCAAGTGTTTTCTTCAGGGTCTTTTGATTCCAATCCTTCAGATTACAGAAACTCACACAGGTCTGGGCTGAAATTGGGGGTGGTGGTGAAAGGGCATCCTTAAAAACAAGACCACGTATAGAGCACAGAGATGGGAGATAGATAATTATGACTCTGCTATTCTTCAGCCAGTTCATATTTGTGTCAAGAGAAGCTGCTGTTGGAACTTTGATTCTTATTGGGACTTATTGGGAAAAAAACCTCACTGAGTGAGTACAATGTGCTGGTTACTATAAGAACTAAGTCACCTGCTATGAGTACCCAAGAGCTTGCCTGCCAGGAAGTTATACTCTAGGGAAGGACCCCAAGGGAATAATTTATAAAGACTGGTTGTGCCTCCAAGAAGAAACTGCCATTTCTTTACAAAATTCATGATGGCTTAGGAAAGAACTAGTAAACTTTCATCAGTGTCTTAAATATCAAACAAAGGCAATAATAACTGATATGAAGACCTTGACAATGGGAAAAGAATTAAAGATATAATATTTTAGAAATATTTATATGTTAATAATGTATAATATTACTAAAGGTATATGGATAATTTAGAAGCATAAAATAAAATGTGAGCCCATTTCAATAGCCCTTAAATAAATATTTGAGAATAATGTCTAAAATCATACAATCAGGGCGCCTGGGTGGCTCAGTTGGTTAAGCGACTGCCTTCGGCTCAGGTCATGATCCTGGAGTCCCTGGATCGAGTCCCGCATCGGGCTCCCTGCTTGGCAGGGAGTCTGCTTCTCCCTCTGACCCTCCCCCCTCTCATGTGCTCTCTCTCATTCTCTCTCTCTCAAATAAATAAATAAAATCTTTAAAAAATAAAAAATAAAAAATAAAATAAAATAAAATCATACAATCATCATGGACATGGAAATGAAATGATTGATGTAAGAGAAGTACAAAATAGAGAAATGACCACCATCCCACTAGGCATGATGTTGGAAAAATGAATCCTCTCCTACTAATGCAGAAATGGGGAAAAAGTTAAAAATCATAGCCAGAGGCTCAGGATTTACAATCCTTTAGTCTCCTGCAGGGGGCATAACATTTAAAACAGAAACTTTATTTAGCTCTCAAACATTTATATTATCATCCAAACAATGAGGACAAATTTATTAACTGAAAATGTTGGCTAGATATTTACTATTCCAATTAGTTCCTCTGTTCATTAGATATTAGCTGCTGATGTGTAAGAGAAAACTCCCATTCTATAATTTCCAATCACCAATTTTTAATAATGGATGTGGCTTTATGGGTTTGAGCAATAAAAATACTGTACACAATTAAATAAGTATATAAAAATTCCAGGACAAAGAACAGTGGCAGCAAGCCAATTTGAACCAAAACAATGAGATGGCATTAGGATTTGTGAACATTTGATACATAAAATATCAAGCACAACATGTATAACGCTGTGAGTATAGGAGCCAATTAAGCCACCTCTTATTGCAAAACTTTTGGTAAGGTTTATAAATTTCACCATCCATGAAAGTCCAACTTCATCCATCAGATAAGCAACAATCTTCAAAAAAACGTGTAACTACTGCAAAGCCTAAAGTAGAATATCAAAGTGCAACATTTACTTACACTTCTTAACTTTGTTTCATTGTAAGATACTACTTCCATTGCAGAAAATAATTTGATTGTAGTGATGAAAACACATGCATTAGGGGAAACTGAAAAATACTCAATACAGCATATAATTTTATATACATTCTACTGTAAAAAAGAATTTTTTTCCTCAGTTCCAAGTTGAAGGATCTGACTATATTTAAGTGATAGAAGCCACTCAGATAGTAGAATTTTGGAATTAACTTCACTATCTCAAGAAGAGCAAATGGAGGATCTGTTCATAAGCTGCTAATTATTTTGCAACAAGCATTCTCTCTGTTCTCTCTTTAGTAATAGAACCCTCTATTTTGTTTGGGTGCATGCTATGTTGGGGGGAGGATTATATTCCACATCCTGATGCAAATTGGCAAGGCTGGGCACTAAACTGGGCAATGGAGGCAGATAAAAGTACTGTGTACAGTTTCCAAACATACCCTTAAAGGCAAAAGGCATGTCCTCGACTGCCACTCGCCTCCTTCCTGTTCTCTAGAGAGCAAAAATCACTGTGTATGATGGAGCACCAATCTTGGATCCCAACATGAAAAAACTATACTGAGGAAGGAAGAAAATTTGAAAGAAGTGCCCTGGGGCCTAGAAGATTGAGACTCGCCACATTAGGCTTTATATCCAGAATGTTTACATGAGAGAGGAATAAATTTTTGACTTGTAGCCACTTTTACTTTAGGTCTATAAGATCCAAACCAATACACCAATCATTAAACATGGTTCATTTTTATTCAGTGTCTAAGGGTTTCCAAGAGCAATGGTATTATACCTAAAGCACTTTAATCTTCACCAATAAAAAGTTTTAGTGAAATATAAAATAAATTAACTTGCAGTTCTTAATAAGTTCTCAAAAAATTTACATGAAATAGTAAAATTTTCCAGCAAACCTGACTCTGTTAGCAGTATTCCAAGAATATTCTGAACTGCAATGAAATTTGTGGCTCATCTCATCACCTGTAGCATGTCTTAGGTGAGAGGCAAACAGTTCCAATTTTAATAAGTTTTCATGCCCTACGAGTGAGTACAGTTTTAAGGGTGGAACGGAGTGTGAACCAAAGTCTCTGATTCCAATCCTAGCCCTCTTCCTACTATACAGTATTCTTTGCAAATAATTCTGGCACTGTTCTTATTTTTTTTTTAAGATTATTTATTTATTTATTCATGAGAGACAGAGAGAGAGAGAGAAGCAGAGGGAGATGCAGGCTCCCCGCGGAGCAGGGAGCCCAATGCGGGACTCGATCCCAGGACCCTGGGATCATAACCTGAGCCGAATGCAGACGTTGCTTAACCAACTGAGCCACCCAGGCACCCTAGGTATATTTATAACCAATGGTAATAATACAGACTTTTGGGGGATGGGAGAAGGCAAAAAAAAAAACCACGTCAAGTTCACTAGGTTCACTTGTATTAATCCTTTTCTCTCCTACACAGAGTTTTATTTGAATATAGGAATAAACATCTGTGCAGGCAAATTATGAACCTGAGCATTGAGCACAGCTCAAGTGTTAGAAGTACACGCCCCGTGCATACTTTTACATTTATAATGGACATATTGCTAACTTTGCAGGATAGTGGTTGAATACTATGAATTTTACTATTGTACTATTCAATTATACCCCTGAATACTAACTGGGGTGACACTCACTAAAAAGTTGCATCTACATCTGTGCCTGTGATTATTAAAATCTTGAACAAAGAAAACTCACAATTTCTATGCAAAATAAAAGAACTTTCTAAATAAGAAGCAAACTTGACTTAATAAAACTGTTTTATGTGACATCAAAAATAGGACTTTCTTAATTAGTTTAGATGAAAGAAAAACATATTTGCAGTATTGGTTCATCATCTTTAGGCAACACTCAACTGGCAGATTGGACCAAGCATGTCAATCCATCCACTTTATTTATTATGAAATCTTTGTCATAGTTTTACAAACTAACTGCTTTAAAAAGCTGTAACTGGTGTACCACCAGGAAGGTTGATAAAGATTTAGCATCTGTATTTTAAATGACTATATAACTTTTAAATATCAAATACTAATCTTAACAGTGAAATGAAATGTCTGTCCAAAATAAAATTCATTCTAACACCAATCAGTAAACTATTGTTTAAGATTTATTTAGAGAGAGAGAGACAGTGTGAGCAGGGAAGGAGGGGCAAAGGGAAAGGGAGAGGAGACTCTCAAGTGGACTCCCCAGTGAGCACAGAGCCCAATGCTGGGTTTCATCATCTCAACACCTGAGCCATCAAGATCATGACCTGAGCCGCAATCAAGAGTCAGACACTCAACTGATTGAGCCACCCAGGTGCCCCCCCCAATCAATAAACTATTAAAACATTTTGTGTTAGCTGTTGGTTTGCCCTTAATAAACATCCTACCTCATTAAAATGATATACATCATTATCATAAAAGGATAATAATTATAATAGAAGCACTAGCAAAACACCTATGGCTAGTAAAAAGAAAACGCGCTTTTTTTTTTTTAAAGATTTTATTTATTCATTAGAGACACAGAGATACAGAGAGAGAGAGAGCATGAGCAGTGGGAGAGGCAGAGGGAGAAGGAGGAGCAGACTTCCGGCTGAGCCAGGAGCCCGATGTGGGGCTCGATCCCAGAACCCTGGGATCATGACCTGAGCTGAAGGCAGACGCTTAACCATCTGAGCCACCCAGGCGCCCCGAAAACGCTTTTTAAAACAATCCTAGTTCTTCATTTATTAAATGGAGAAAACATAACCTCCTTCCTTCACAGTGTCATTTTAGAAATTAAATATAAGAATTTGTGTAGAGTGGTTAGCAGCATGCAGGCAAATAGTGCTCAATAAACTATGATGTTCACCAATAGTGGTGGTGCAATTTGGAAAGATGTGGCATTTCAAGCCAACTATCTTGTGTTGTTTTTTAATTGTTTTTTGAAGGCCAGCTTTACTTGATTTATATATTTTTTTACACTCCCATGAAGTAGCTGGAAAAAAGTAGTATACAAATATATTTTTTTGATTCAGAAAAAAAGTGTGATTAACAAACAATAATTTTTTTTTTTATTTGTTTGACTTGTTCACTGACAAACCATCCCAAGCTCATGGAAGAACACCGAAAACACAAGAAGCCCTCAACAAACATTTTTGGATACATAAACAAGTGTATATACAAATTTTTTCCTGATAAAAGAAAGTCACAGATATGATAATTTAAATGAACTTAAGCGTAAAATGTTGTTTTATAATTTTGTAAATGCTTCCACTGTAGCCAAGTAATTAAAATGTCTCCTGAAAGTCCATCCAAAGGTGGCAACATGAGAAGTAACTTATTTGTGCTAAAATAATCCACGTTGGAACATCATCTGAATATGTACATTACAGTCATCTGTTTAAAAAGGCAGACTGAACACTCACTATGCTTCAAAGATTGGCTGGGCAAGGCCAGCTGTTGTACCATTTCCAGGGTGTCGTTCACACTGTAGGGGAAATAAGTGGTCCCCCCTGGTGTGTGCGGTTCAGGCCAGAGGAGACCTGCCTCGTTACCCGCGTAAAGCGCTGGGCGACAGAGATGGATGGGACCCAACCTCTGTCTGCCACATGGCTAATGGAGTGCAGGGTATCCGAGTCAGTGCAGTGGATGGAGGTCTGGACAGGAGGCAGAGAGAGTTCAGATCCAGCGAAACACATGGCGTTTCTACCCCAGAAGATGCCAATGATAATTTGTTAAAGATAGCATAAGCCCTAAGATTCATCATTACCTTGTTAGGTCCAACCAGTAATTCTGCTGATGCTATAGAACATTTTCTGAAAAATTCAACCTGCTAGGTCAGCTTGTTCTGTAAAGCCAGTCATCCTAGCATAATTCAGTTTATCTTGAAATTTAATGTAAAACTTTTAATACTCACATCAAGATCATCCTTTGCATTGTAGTAGACAACTTCATTGCTCTATAAAAAAAAAGAAAAGAAGAGGGCTTTATTGATTTGAGTAAAAATGTAAAAATATACTGGATCCAGCACTGAACACATTTTATGCATATTTTAAATAATAAACCCCTCGTGATATTCCTCTCATAAAATACTCCATGAAGATCCATGAAGATTAGCCAATATTTTCTAAAAACATATTAAAACACTGTATCAGTGATATTGAAAAGTACATATTGCATTGAGGAAAAAGTATATCAGCATAGGTCTGAGACCCATTTGTCAAGAAAAAATAAAGAATGCATGATGCAAAGAAATTATATATATACACACTCACAACATACACACACACACACACCCTTAAATCATGAAATTATGAACAGAATAATTTCAGAAAAATGTAAGAATGTGGCTTGTTAATACTTTGCTGACAATGTGACTTTTTTTTTTTTAAAGATTTTATTTATTTATTTGAGAGAGAGAGAATGAGAGAGAGAACACGAGAGGGGGTAGGGTCAGAGGGAGAAGCAGACTTCCTGCTGAGCAGGGAGCCCGATGCGGGACTCGATCCCGGGACTCCAGGATCACGACCTGAGCCGAAGGCAGTCGCTTAACCAACTGAGCCACCCAGGTGCCCTCTTTTTTTTTTAAAGATTTTATTCATTTATTTGAGACAGAGAGAATGAGAGACAGAGAGCATGAGAGGGAGGAGGGTCAGAGGGAGAAGCAGACTCCCTGCCGAGCAGGGAGCCCGATGCGGGACTCGATCCTGGGACTCCAGGATCATGACCTGAGCCGAAGGCAGTCGCTTAACCAACTGAGCCACCCAGGCGCCCACAACGTGACTTTTAAAATATATATATATATATATATATATATATATATATATATATATATATGTATAATACATATATATGTATTATATATATATATATATATAATGTATATATATATCACATGTTGAAATTAGTAAGGAAAGGTGTATCTGGACAGTATTGGCAGAAATTTCCTCATGAGATTCAGAAAAGGGATCAAGAACAATTGAATTTAGACAGCGAAAGAATCAGATTATTTAACCCACTAATATTATCATATTCTACCAAAGTGGTGAATGAGCATTGGCTCTTCAAGAATAAATGTATTCTGACACTTCTGCCAGCCCTCAGTGTTGCTGAAATACACCATAACTATAAATTATGGATATAAATTGTGTTACAGAATGAAAATGGAAAGGAAAGAATGAACACAATGATTGTCAAGGAATTTAAAAGTTTTATTCTTTGAGGCTTCAAGACTAGTTCTATGCACTGTTAAAATAATCCACTTATACTGATTTCCTTTTCCTTTCTTCTCCTGAACTGATTGAAAATATAATCCATCTTCCATACGTCTTCAGTAGTAACTGGAGCACTATGCAAAAATAACATCAAAAACACGGATACTCTAAAATCTTATTAAAAGAAAATGCAATACATATTTTTTAAGAAGAAAATTACTCTAAAAAATTCAATAAATTAGTGCTTCTTAAAATATATACCACTCCACTAGTTAGAAATCACTAGTTCTTCAAGACATTCTATGGCCCTTTGACTTTAGAATAAGCAATGAAGTTAAAGTCATTTCTTTTTGGCTTCTAAGTCTCAGCATATGAATGTACATTATACATCTTTAAGACTAAAACAGATCTCGTTGTATTTCTCAAACTTATTTGCTGCCGAATCTGCCTCCCTTTTTTAATTTGAGAAATACATCATGAGCCTGAAGTTCTATAAAAGATTCCTCTAAGACCAAACTAAAAACTATATTAATAAATAATAGAACACATAACTCATAATAGTGAATGAAACCATGACTTTGAATTTATTTCATTTAGAGTAAAGAGCTCTAAAAATTACCATTTAATTAATTCTTTTAAAAAGAATTAAGTTGCTAAAGAATTTTAACATGCATAAAAGTTCTACTTCCTGAAGCATTTCTTACAGCATTAATTTTGTAACAAAGTTAAAATACAAAATCAGAATTCATCACATACACAAAGCAAGAGAATCTTTTGAATCCACCAGAGTCCCAAATCTAATTACTAGTTTATTGATCCTTCTTGCAACTCTGAAATCTATACTTAGGAGACAATTTTCAACTTAGGATGTGGATTCCATCAAAAGATAAAATATTGAATAAGTTTATCTTCATTTTAGACTTTATTTCTGCCAACTCCTTCCTTATATTTACAGAACTGAAATGTAGAAAACAAGGTGAAACTGCATTAAATCTTAAGTGATTCAACATCATTATTTTCAACAAACATTCATTAAAAATCTATATGCACACACCGCTGTGCCAAGAGAGAC
Organism: Mirounga angustirostris; assembly: GCF_029215605.1. NCBI lineage: Eukaryota > Metazoa > Chordata > Mammalia > Carnivora > Phocidae > Mirounga > Mirounga angustirostris. The sequence continues at coordinate 80,313,386 of NW_026991720.1, read as the reverse complement.
ACAAAATAAGTTAAATGTAGCTATCTCTATCCTTTAGATAAAATAACATATACATATCAATTATATAAAACAACTAATATGTTTAGACTTAACATTTGGCCCATGGTACTAGAGCTAACGGACTAAATTGTTTAAATGTTTTTTCTTATATGTGACACAGGGTCACATATAACAAATAAAAAAGAGAATTTAATTAAACCTAAAATTAAGAGTATCACATACAGTGTCAAAAGAGTATAAAGTACAATAAAGAAATGCTAGTTTTAACTAAAACTAAGTATTTTGATTCTATTACAATAAAGTGTGCCTGAAATAAAAATAAAAATGAAGAAAAACTAAGTTTGAGAATTTTTCAAATGTTTTTCCTCTTGTTACTGCACTACAGTTTATGTAAAATCCTATTACTTTTGTTCTAGAAACTCTATATTGCTTCTAAAACTTACTGAAAATGTGTATTGCAAAGTTTATTTAAGTTTTCTGCATTTGCACAAAGTCTTCTGGACTCCAGGAGACATAAGATCCCCAAAACTGATTTTTTTTTCTAGTAAGTAAACTGGGGGGGGGGGGGAACCTTAGTCATAAAATTATACTGCATATACAACAACCCTACTCATTATAACTAGGATGTTTTATATTTCTACTTTTAAAAAGCTTTCTTTAGGGGAGCCATGGGTGGCTCAGCTGTTAAGTGTCTGTCTTTGGCTCAAGTCCTGATCCCAGGGTCCTGGGATCAAGCTCCGCATCGGGCTCCTTGCTCAGCGGGGAGCCTGCTTCTCCCTCTCCCTCTGCCTAATGTCTCTGTGCTTGTGCTCTCTCTCTCTTCCTCTCTCCCTGTCAAATAAATAAATAAAAATCTTAAAAAAAAATAAAGTAGCTAATTAAATACGTGTTCTTAGACAGTTTGTCATGATTTAATAAGAGAACAAAGACCATAATGGAATTGCAATTGATTACATCCACTGCCTTACAACAAAATTTCCTCTTCACCAATACATGTGACATTGTCTTTGGCTTAGAAGCATTTTTTTTTTTACCTAATTTTTTACAAATACACTTTCTCTAACCCTAAACTTTGCAGTGAGAGCATGCACATTTCATTTATTCCCTGATTTTACCTAACAGAAAAGCTCAAGTGATCCAATTCACTAAGCATACATCTATGTAGGGCATCAGGATTTGGGGAAAGTGTCATTGCATTTAATTTGTCAACCAGCACACTTAGCTGGCAGTATGACACTAAAATAAATGGCAAACATTCACAAAACATTTAATTTATATAACCATATACAAATAATTTTTATATATAACTGACAATTCCTCATGCTTTCTTGCAGAAAAGTATAATTATTTACTGTGGCTTTTGTTTAGAGTTGAAGAGTGGCTCAGAAAGAATTTTAAATATAAGCTTGAGGATAAGTCTAATTTGGTGAAGTCATAATTCTCTTTCCTATCACATTCATTTATAGCATCTCCTCTGCTATATACAAATATATGACATGTGTAGCTATGTTAAACTACATCAGTCTGAAATCGCATCGCTCAAAATATATCCAAACCCAATCCCAACAGGATTAGGATAAAAGACAATTCTCAGGAATAAAGGACAATTCACACTGAATCAGCCTAATTTTGATGTTCTGGTGTCTTACAGGAGTGACTGTCAGTTAAAATTAACTGCGTGCTAAAAGAAAATTAGGAGACCAAATTGTATAAAAACAATTAAATGGCCTGAGGGGGGCAGAATTAAAAAGAGGAAGTATCAGCTGAATTCTTTCTTCCTTTACCGGGTCCCCTGCCTCCATCCCACTTAGATTGTGTACGAGGAGAATTTTGGGTCTCCTAACCAACAGAGGGAGCCACACCTCACTCCTTCAACAAACTTTGGCAACCTCACTTTGTAGTGTTTGGGAGAAATAAAAATGAAGACTATCTATGCCCTGACTATAAAAAGGAATTTTCTCACCCCCCTGATACACATGGGGCAGGAATATCAGAGTCAGTTGTTCTGTCCTGCTATCATTGAAGAATATCTCGTGTCATCCTTGGATGACATGACCACACAAACCAAAACTTTCTCAGGTTTCAAAATATGTGAGAGTGAAGAACTTCAGAGAGCTAAAATACGCCTCCTCTATTTACAATCAATTCAAGCGCGTGTGTATACGCATGTGTGTGTGTTTCTGATTCATTTACCTTTCCTATCGCTCAAACTTCCCTCAATCCCTCCTCCAGAAAATAAAGTTTAATATTTTAAAATGATGGCATATAAGCTAATTATCATAGGCACAGAATACAAAATTGAGTCATCTTGTTTCTCTACTATACTTCTGGCTAGATTTTTTTTTTTTTTAATATTTTATTTATTTATTTGACAGAGAGAGACACAGCGAGAGAGGGAACACAAGCAGGGGGAGTGGGAGAGGGAGAAGCAGGCTTCCCGCGGAGCAGGGAGCCTGACGTGGGGCTCCATCCCAGGACCCTGGGATCATGACCTGAGGCGAAGGCAGACACTTAATGATTGAGCCACCCAGAGCCCCTGGCTAGATGTTTTCATGCAAATTATTAAACAACATCATCTTGGAAGGTATTTACACTCAAATACAAAGGTTTTTAGTGGATTTTAGGGTATTACATGCAGTTTGATAGGATAAAGCCAGCAACAGCCTCAAACTAGATTCAAGATTAGTGAAACCTTTAGAGAGCTATTTTTCATCATTTGAGCACCACCAGATGACAAGAACAAATTGTTTTGTTTCTGATTTTTAACCAAGTAGTTTAGTTATTTATTATCTCCTCGAAACAAATTTACCCAAACGTTCCACGCTAATATAGTATCGCTGCTTGCTGAAATTTAAAGCATCCCCTAGCAAGTTGAGAGATAAATTACTTCAGTTTCTCATTGTCTACTGGGAGTCAAAATTAAATCTGGGCAAAATAGACCATTCCATCTTAAAAACGTGTATTGTGAGTGACAGTCCCTTGAATGCCACTCTCCTATAAAAGTTGGCCTCTGATGAATAGAATGAATTTATGTTAAAAATCGGAAGCAGAAGTACAAAGCTTCCACATGGAAGTAAGATGGTGCCAAAGAAAAGATTTAAATATTGGAACTGAAAATCAGGATTTTATAGCCAACATCTGAAATATATGACACATTCAAAATTCAAATAGAGATTAACTTCCTGTCCAATTTACTAATTCTCTTTTCTTGGCTGTACACTTGACTGTGCACATGATCCACACACTGACAAATCTGAGCAACCGTATTGTCTGCTAAAGTTACTTTTAAAAAAATCCAATTCTTAATCGTTTATCACTCTTCAGTTTCAAAAATGGAAGTCAATCAGATGAATATTAAGAATACTCTTGTAAAAAAAAAAGGATATTCTTGTTATAAATGAGTTGAGTTGTGTTAATGGTTCTTGCCTACCATACTGTTTAGCCCAAATCAGTTACAATGCAAATATTCTGATTAATATATCTTTGTAACAACCTCTGACCTGGTAAACCTACACACCATTGACCTCTGCTCAAGTCAATTACGGTACATGGGATGCAATAATCATAGCACTGTAGCACTGTGTGAATAAAAGAACTTAGGAGCCTACTGTGTATGTGTCATTGTGTGTGCATGCATTTCTGGGGAGGGCGGGGGTTGAATGTGAGCAAATCTTCCCAAAGATAGCTGAGAGTGGTTGACACAGTAGGTTAAAGACAGGGGCTTTTGAAAAAAAAAATTTTTTTTAAAGAGCTTATTTATTTGAGAGAGAGCATGAGCGGGGGGAAGGGGGACAGGGGGAGCGGGAGAAGCACACTCCCACCTGAGAAGGGAGCCTGACACTGGGCTCAAGAGGCGGGGCTCAATCCCAGGACTCCGGGATCATGACCTGAGCAGAAGGCAGACTCTTAACCGACTCACTGGACACATGAGCACGTTACTGGTGAAAATAAAAAGGAAAACTAAAGATAAGCACGTTCCATCTGGAGATCAGTGTCAGCAGATTACTGGACTGAAGGCATGAGAAAAACCTACATTCGCATCATATGACGAGAGACAATAAAGAAGACAACTGATGTGAAGTGTCTAGCACAGTGCAATATGTGCCCTGTTATCAACTATTATTTTATATATTGAAAAAGAAAAACTAGGAATATCCATAGAAGTTATCTATTAGCTTCAGCTTGTAGTTATATATGAACTAAAGTAAACTGTTATCACTTACTTTTCTTAGACTAGTTAGTATGCTGTGAGTCTATTTAATTCATTTAAAGTCCTTTCTTCAAGGATTCCACGTAGCAGACTGGAGAAGAAATGTGATTACTAGTTGCTGTTATTGTTTTTAATCTGATATTTTAAATGAGATAATTTATTTAAAAAGTCTAATATAGGGATGCCTAGCTGGCTCATTTGGAAGAGCATGCAACTCTTGATCTCAGGGTTGTGAGTTCAAGCCCCATGTTGGGTGTAGAGACTACTTAAAAAAAATTAAAAATAAGTCTAATACAGATGGTAATGTGTGATGGTTTTGTTCGCATCCTGTCCATTAAATGTGTTACTGTCCTTCAAATTTTTCTGTGATTCTAAATACTCTTTCCAACCCCACATCTCCTTTACATCTCCATCCTCATATGCTCCTGCCTGGAAAAATTCCAACTCTGTATTAAACCAGAAGTTTGTGCATACATCCTAACACCCAAACTGTGGTATCTTGCTGAAGAAAATTGTATAAATGCTCTCGCACAGAGTAAGTCAACGGTTCTCATGTTTTAACAACTATAGTAAACATGAGGCTTTGCTTTGTTTGGTAGTTGTTTTTGTGCGTGTGTTTTTGTTTTTGTTTTTTTTTTTCTCCTATTCAGAAACTCTACTGTCTTTGGGGAACCATTTCTTGCAATCATGTGATTCAGTTGTCTGGCAAATTATACTAGCCCGCTTCTCTGACCAGAGAAACTCAAGAGGTGATGAAATCTATACAATAATAGTATCTCATTTCCCTATTTCTTTCTTAGGAAGGTTCTATTTTTCCAGGAGTACTTATGGTTGCAAAAGCTGAAATGCTTAAAGTCTGAATCCTGATGTGACAGAGGCTATTTCCATCCATTTGCTCTCACTTATAGAACCAGTAATTTATTATTTATTATTATTTTTTTCTTAAACTAGTTAGGATGTGTTTTCTAACTTCTACAACTGATACCTCTTATACAATACCAAACTCCCTACAATGAGGGTTTTTTTTTTCCCCATTCTATTTTTCTCTAACAGTCAATACTATATGCTTAACTGACTGAGCCGTGCAGGCTCCCCAAACATAACAATTTCTTTTAGAGCGCCTGCGTGGCTCAGTTGGTTAAGCGTCTGCCTTTGGCTTAGGTCATGATCCCGGTCCTGGATCGAGTCCTGCATCGGGCTCCCTGCTCAGTGCAGAGCCTCCTTCTCCCTCTGCCTGATGCTCCCCCTGCTTGTGCGCTCTCTCTCTCTGTCAAATAAATTAAATCTTAAAAAAAAATTTCTATTAAAGAAGATGGAAGTGTAATACTATTGCTAAGATGGTGTTCAATGATTATAACAGAAAAATACAGATAATCTATTCTTTCTCTGAACTCTCAGCATTCATTCATAAGAAATAAATACTGAGCCTTATACATATGCCAAACTTCACGCCAGAAATCTAAATACATGTGCTTTTTTAGATTGATTGTTAAAAATAAACTAGTGAGATATCACCAATAAAGAGTGTCTAATAATCTTTGAGACATACTCCTTTGTCTTATCTGTTCTTTTAACGTGCCTTATAATCTGTTTTAAAATGTGAATTTAATTTAATACTACCTTTTTTTTAGCTTAATGGAAGAAGAAAGAACTGGAAAATCACTTTGGCCTTTTTAAAGCTTACTTCTACTTTTAGCAAATAACATTTTACATTTATTCATCAAGTAACTGCTATTATATATTTGTAATATTATAGTTGCTGTGTTTTTGAAGTTTCCATCATGTTGCTAGTAAATTGAAGAATTCCTTAGTAACTGCCCCAGCACATTAACCAATCAATGAGCCAAAGTCCTCTAAGAAGAGTCGTCACAGCAAAAGATAATAGACCCAGGTGTCTTTGCTATAGTTAATTACCTAATTACAAAGACGCTCAAGTACTCCATCCCGAAGCCATACTATGAGGCTAGCGACACAATTGGAAAGATCACCCTACATGAAAAAAAAAAATTTTAATATTCACCAAAGGAAATGTTCATCACTTCTGCATAAAAGAAATTTAAAAATAAATTGAGATAAAAGAGAGAGAAGACTAAATTCTTTTGAGTAGAGACAGCATTCTATTATGTGTCTATTCAATGCTTGCACAATGTCTACAATGTTGTATGAACTACTACTGAATGGACAGATGAATGAATAAATGAGTACCATAAGCCTAGACAGAACTATTAGAAATTCTAGACTAAAAATAACAACAAAACACACCCAAACGTACCTATGTGCACACACACACAAGGCATCAGAGTAGAGAAAAAGTATGTAGCTTTAAAAAAGTTCCAAATAAGCCAAAATGTACACCACTTTCACTCTAAAAGAAATCAAAGAGGAATTCCAATCGGACTGTGATTTCAGAGTTCCTTGTTTGTTGAAATTTAAAGATCAACTCCTATTAAACACTAAAAGCTATAGCAATTTATTTCTTCATCTGATAAACTTTAATAAGAATCTGCCTGTAAGTTTTTTTTTAGTGCTCCCAATAAAATTGATAAATATATGATTTAAACTGCAGGAGAAAAGCAAAAGTAGAATATGAGAAGATAAATATATTATTTTCTTCAGCTACCAAATCCCCCAGGAAACTCAGCCCAGAATTGGACAAACACATCTATAATGCTGAGGAACTTGCTTTAATCTCCTTTAATCTGTAAGTCTAATGAAGCTTTGGGTATAATCATCTAAAACATTACAACTTAATCCACCAACATAGTCTATTTTCTATGCTTCTTCCTATTGACTTTGATAATCCACAGATTCTCTTGACTCATGATCAAAGTTAACAGCACTTGATCATAACAATATATGATGTCCTAGTAACAGAGTCATGTTAATTTGTCCAATTGTAATATTAGCACTGCCTTTTCAAATTATCATTATCGACTTCAGCAAATTATCATACCAACACAAGACTTACACTATGACCAATGAATTACTGAGCATAAAATAATCTGGTCAAAATCAGAGCTTTGAAGAACATTAAACCAATAACCATTATATCAATTTAGTTTATCTTTCATTGGGGTTAAGGGACTATATGGGATGGGAAAGAAGGAGGAGAAGAGATTTTGATTATGTGTGCATTACATGAAAGGCATTTACATATATCATTAAATGTTATAAAATTTCCTGAACAGGGGTGTCTGGGTGGCTCAGTCAGTTAAGCGTCTGACTCTTGATTTCAGCTCAGGTCATGATCTCCGGTTCCTGGGACTGAGTCCCGTGTCTGGCTCTGCACTGGGCTTGGAGTCTGCTTAAGATTCTCTCCCTCTCCTCTCTCTGCCCCTCCTCCCTGGCTTGTGGGCACACACATGTGCGTGTGCTCTCTCTCTCTAAAGTAGTAGTAATAATAATAATAATCCCTGAATATATCATAGATATGATCTTATTGAAAATAATAAATTGATAAAAACGTAATTAGCCTTATATCATGGTATCACTTTGCTTGTTGGATTTCCCTTCCTCCTCTCCATCCCAGCTCCCCACTATGGAGAGAATCAGTTTGGCACTCTAAGATGAAAAGTGGGGCTGATATAAACACATCATTGTTCAACCTGGGTTTTTTATTAGATTTAAGTTCCTATCAGGGAGGCAATAGTCTTAAAAGCCAGTCTTACTAGAGAAGAGATTTCTAAATTTAAAAAATAGATAACTTTATATAGAAAGACAAAACTAGAAATTCTAAACAATAAGTGAGAGTTAGAACACAGCATATGAAATAGGGGGTGTTCCTTCCCATGAGCAAATAATTGCTGAGACTTTCCTGAGTTGGGTTGGAAGAGCACAGAGAGCGTGCAGACGGAAATATACATGGCCTAGCTCCTCTTATGGGCAGAAAACAATAAGAAAGGAAAGAGGCATTTGGGAGAAATTTTAGAGGAGAGGGAAAAATGCCACCTTTCCTATTTGGAATTCTGGAATAATGCCTTTTCACACCTTGTGTATGGCCACAAAGCTTTGCTTTCTTTCTTTTTTTTTTTTTTAAAGATTTTATTTATTTATTTGACAGAGAGACAGATAGCGAGAGCAGGAACACAAGCAGGGGGAGTGGGAGAGCGAGAAGCAGGCTTCCTGCCGAGCAGGGAGCCCGATGTGGGACTCGATCCCAGGACCCTGGGATCATGACCTGAGCCGAAGGCAGACGCTTAATGACTGAGCCACCCAGACGCCCCACACAAAGCTTTTCTTGTGTAAAATCTTCCCCACTTTCCCACTTCAAATCACAGTTAGGTACCCCTGTTAATACCTCTCATAGCACCTTCTGACATTTTCCTCCTCTGTAAATCAGGGAGAACAACAGTAAGTAGGAAACTCACTGGTTTGTTGTGTGGAATTAATGAGTGAAAGTCAGATCCAAAGATCAGCTAAACCCCCTTCCTCAATCCTTGTACTTATCACACTATATTGTGTGCACTCATCTGAGCCTTGTAAGGGGAGAGACAAAATCTTGATCATCTTTGTGCTCAATGCCTGGCCGGAGGTCCGTCAAAAGTTACATGCCAACAACTGAACTGAACAAGCCTGCCTTCCTCACAGACTTGTTGAATGACCTGCCTAATGATCTTTACCCTCCACAGACAAGGTCTTTGAGAACAGGTTTCCACCCCTACCTTCAGTTTGGTTCCCCAGAAGCAGACACTCGAGGATTTAAACACAGATAATCAATGTGAGAGGTGACCCCATGACATACTAATAGGAGAAGTGAGATATGGAGACAAAGGATTTCAAAGCGAGGTGTATTAAAGAGCACGTGGGCAACCAGGGCTCAGAGCCTCTGGGAACCACTGTTTATCAAGGGTAGTATTCACCAATACCGGTCATCATTGCTTGAAGGTGTTCATTTCTGCAAATTTCTGTCCCCACTGAGGGCACTCAAGCAAAGATTTGCAGATGCTTGAATAGAAAGCTACAAAGTGTGTGTGTGTGTGTGTGTGTGTGTGTGTGTGTGTGTGCTGAGAAGATGTGGGCAGGGAATCAACATCTATTACAGGCACATACAGAGTGTTGTAGAAATATTTACTGAGCACATGGCTAAATCAACAAATGGCTTTAAGCACTGACTAGTAAGCAGTGTGACGTGACTTCTTAGGCTTTGGTTCCTCAACTACAAAATGATGACTCAGTTGATAAATATGGTCTCTAGAATCCTTCCACCTATATATTTTGATATTTCCACTGAGTGTTTTGTTTTAGATCACACAAGAAGATCCAATAGCTGTGTTCATCTATTTCTTTCAGTGAGCCTTTGACTACTTCCTCTTCTCCTGTGAAAACTCAACAGAATTTAAAGAGATATCTTTCAGTTCTGAAAAACAAAGGCAAAGCTTATTCTTTTTATTTCACTTGAAATTCCTCTAACATATTTCTTCAGAAATATGTACAAGAAGCTCTACATCATTATTTTTCTTTATATCTTGAAAGATCAAGTCAAAGTATATTCATTCATTTATTTATTTATTTTTAAAGATTTTATTTATTTATTTGACAGAGAAAGACACAGCAAGAGAGGGAACACAAACGGGGAGTGGGAGAGGGAGAAGCAGACTCCCTGCCGAGCAGGGAGCCCAATGCAGGACTCGATCCCGGGACTCCAGGATCATGACCTGAGCCGAAGGCAGTCGCTTAACCAGCTGAGCCACCCAGGCGCCCCCAAAGTATATTCATTTATCCCTGAAAAATAATTAACTGTTTTTCTGAGGATGGATGTGTTGAGATAGAAACATTCCCCAAAATAGCTTGAATGAACCTCTTTAAGCTGTAATATGAAAAAAATCAAACCCTACCAAACAAGAACCCGGCAATCTCTCCTTTATAGCATAAATTAACTGTTCTAGATCAACCACTGCTACCTTTCATTAATATAATGAAATACCATTCATGTATGTTTAACTAAAGTCAAAAGCACAGGTTTTTCTAGGGGATAGATTACAGTTTAAATCTGTACTACCTCTCTGTTGAAGATGCTTCACTAACAGTACAAAGAAAGGAAGACTGTTGCAGAAGAAATGAATAGAACAATTTCTGACATTTTCGAAACCTCCATTCCAGCTGAATAATACAGAATTGCTTTGGAAACAAACAAATTGCTACCAGCCTATACTTTATTAGCCTAGTTTTAGTAACGGTATTTAATTAAGTTGTATTTCATATAGCTTTATTTCAATTCAAACTGTTCACTCAGATATAACCGTCTCTAATTAAAACATGCGTAATTGTTAAAGTGTTAATTTATGAAAGCCACAATCCAAAAGATTCTCAACATACTCCTAGTTGCATTTGGTCTGTTGTCCAAAATTTTTAAAAAGACGGACAGAGAAAGGAAATTCTGTGGATCAGGCTTCTTCCCTCAGACATACTTTTACACATTATTCATTTTAATTTTCATAATGTGTCATTTTTTAAGGAAATTAATCTTTTTTCTTGAGAGTATTAAAGATATGCTTCAAATATTACAGAGTTGTACCAAGCAGAGGCAACATGATGTAATACAAATAACAACTTAAGAAATCTGAATTCTAGGGCCGCCTGGGTGGCTCAGTCGTTAAGCGTCTGCCTTTGGCTCAGGTCATGATCCCAGGGTCCTGGGATCGAGCCCCACATTGAGCTCCCTGCTCCTCGGGAAGCCTGCTTCTCCCTCTCCCACTCCCCTGGCTTGTGTTCCCTCTCTCGCTGTGTCTCTCTCTCTGTCAAATAAATAAATAAATAATCTTAAAAAAATGTGAATTCTATTCTTCAGTTCAATTATTAATTTGATGTGGCAAACACATTAATCAATCCAAAGTTGTTTGTCGTCTAATATCACCTGGACAAAGAACTCCAACTTCAAAGGGTAGCATGATAATGTAATAATTTAACTGAAAGAACTTGTAAATTTTGAACATATATATGTAATTAATATTATTATCTAGTAGTCAAATTATATTTAGACTGTTTTATACAATTATAACCAAGGCCATTATTTAAGTATCCAGAAAATATTTGTTTCAGTGATATAATTATACAAAAAGAATAGAATAAGAGAAAGTTGAAATATCAAATAAAATTTTCCTAAAACAAACAAACAAAAAAAGGCATTTATCTTGGCTAAGTACAAGTAATGAAATTTAGATAGTTTCAAACAAGAAATTGAGGACAAAGGAAGATTGATGAGCCAAAGAACTTGCCTAAATGAAGATATTTCAATCACAAGAGGCTGGTGTCACTTCAGTGGAAAGCAAAAATCCTGCAGAGAAGCCAAGCCAATTATAGAGTTGTCTAGATTTTAAACTATGCTTCCAGATGTGTTACTGAACAAAGGAACACATCAACATACTCATCGTTTGATCATACTGGCTTCTTTCCTACTGCATGAGAAAATCAGTATGAAAAATATTTTACATTTAAAGAATCAAGAAATTTCAAAGTCAATATCCAGGTGAGAAGTGGGAAGAGAAGGTATTAGTAGCCAATTAACCTTTACAGACATAATTTCCTTTCTACAAAATTAGAAGGCTGTGTTTTTTCCACCAATCCGTTGTATATTTTGGCCACTTTCATGGATTATTTGTTTGGTAAAAATACAGCAGCTCTAGAAACATCCAAGAAGAACAAGTAAACTAAAAGCAGTGCAAGTGAAATTATCATATTTTACATGTTAAAGGTAAATTTTTCAAACAGTATACAACAGGGTATGAGAGAAACCTAAAAATGATTAATCAAGGCTGGTAAGTATTAATATACATAACGTCCTTTCCAGTCCCCATCAAGTAAATGATACAAAAATCACAGTTATGTAACTGACCTAGTATTGATTACAAACTGCTTAGGATTCCTCAGAAAAAGAAATCATAGCTCAACAAATAGAAAAAGTTGAGGAAAGTTTGGGCTAAGAATTTTTAGGTATGAGCTTTAGAAAATGTTAGTGCTTTAGCACTGCAAGATAAAATAGAGATCAGAGGACACCCAATCAAATGTGAATTTTGGATAGTGACATTTTTAGTAAAAAGTATGTTTCAAACCTATGTGAAAGATATATTTATTGTTTATCTGAAATTCAAATGTAATCAGGCACCCTGTATATTATGTACTAAATCTAGAACCCTAATTTGTAAGATACTATTATATCACTTAACTATATTTCATATTATTTCCATTTTATTATTTTTCCAACAATTTTAAAATTAAATATTGTTGCAGGAATGTTTTGAAAGGGACAGAGATGCTGTATCATTGAATACTAGAAATTAAATCTGGAACAAGCATCTCAAAGAAGTGACATCAAAATTACAAACTGTTCCAGCCTTTAGAAAACTTAACTACCTAGAAAATCCAAGGATTATTTGTTTTGCCAAGTTGGAATAAATCTTTAGGCAAATGCATTTTATGCTTCAATGATATTTCCAATTTTACATATAGAATTATCTGGCATTGTTCATTTAATTCTCATTTGAAATACACCAAGGCATCATCAAAATGATGATCAATAATTTAGCAGCAGTTTGTTATTTATTGATCCTTTGAGAAAAGTCACAGAAGAGAAAGATGGCTGTCAAACCTACCAAAACACAGATCACCTGGGTTGATGGCCATGACCTGACCAGCCAGTTAGTTACACACTTAAATTCAAACCTATCATGTGATCCTTCTAACTTCGCACACCAGGTTAAATGGTACAACCTTCCCAGACAGAGGTGATTCCTGACGTCAAAGATACATGAAATGCTGACAACTTGGTAAAACCCACAAACTAAGAACTTTAAGTGACACTTAAGTAATGTTCTTCCTGGGGCCACCAGTTATTTTGTTGGGATGATAGTAAGTCTGCTTCCTTGGGAATTCATAAAAAGGACACAGGACTATATGCAATAAAAATTCTAGACAGTTAGGGGCGTCTGGGTGGCGCAGTTGGTTAGGCGACTGCCTTCGGCTCAGGTCATGATCCTGGAGTCCCGGGATCGAGTCCCGCATCGGGCTCCCTGCTCGGCAGGGAGTCTGCTTCTCCCTCTGACCCTCCTCCCCCTCATGCTCTCTGTCTCTCATTCTCTCTGTCTCAAATAAATAAATAAAAATCTTTAATTAAAAAAAAAAATTCTAGACAGTTCTAGAAATTCTAGACGTCTAAACTAAAGGCAAACTAGTCATATATAAACAAAACAGTACGCTGAAAGTACAAGGTGATAAGTTATATATAATTAAAATATATATGGATTTTATTTCCCTAAGAGTTAGTTTAATCATTGTAGACTTAATTTCTAATTTCCATAAGTATAAGGTAATAGATCAGTCACACAATTAAAAGTTGCTCATTTTACTATTTTTCTCCAATCTTCATTTAAACAACTCTTGGATCGATAGCAGCATCTAAAAATGACAAATTATGTAAAAGGATATAATAGATCATCAGATCTCTACATGCAATAAATATAAATTTGTGATAAAATACCACTTTTACAAATTCCAATGCCTTAAAATTTTTAACCACAGTCTCACTGATGTTTGCATGACCACTTACTGATATTTAATCGACCAGTCACTGATTTATAACTGGGTTTTGTATAAGGACATCAAGAAGGTTGTATTTGAAGTGCTCTAATGGAAATTTTTCTAAATTTCTCTCCCTATCCACCAACACCCTTTAAGCATTATTGTTCTAAGGCTTATGATTCCATTCATTTTTTCTTAAATTTTATTTTTAAGTAATCTCTACATCCAAAGCGGGGCTTGAACTCACAACCCCAAGATCAAGAGTCACAAGCTCCATCGACTGAGCCAGCCAGGTGCCCCTATATGATTCCATTTTTAGAGCAAACCACAAAACACCTATTGAACAGGTCCGTTAAAATAAATATTTCAGCAACAATAATTTTTCAAACCTTAGAGGAAGGAAAAGGTTAACCACTACAGAACCTATAATCCTGCAGTGAAGCATTAAATTTAGAGATGAACTATTTGACAGACTGGAAGAAAGGAAATTGTGATCAGTAGCATCAGTCTAGTCTGATGAAAAAGATAAACAAGATTTTTCCCTTGAGCCATAAGCTACTTCTTGTAACCAAAGCCTGAAGGACATTGAAAAATACAACAGCCAAAGGTCTTCTAAGATGTTTTCCCAGCAAACACAAAAAAATTCTTCAAATAGTCTCCCTATCACCTCTGTCTCCATACACTTCCATACATAGTATTATATGTTTGTATACACAGACAATAGACAACGATCTAATAACATTCTTTCTATTAAGATTTTTTAAGTATTTTCCAGCACAAAACTTTCAGTGAAATATTTTAAGAAATGCGTGAGTTTTGTAACTGTACAGAGGAAAAAGAGAACCTAAGATGACCAGCCTTCATTTTTCTTCCCAGAAAGAACACTACAGCACATGGAACATATATATACGCATGCTCACAAAAATACTGAAAGTCTTGCACTGAGCTTAAAATGAGGTATAAAATAGGATTCAAAAAATTAATGCCAATAGATCTTTATAGAGCCAGATTTGTAAAACAAGGTATAAACAATAATAATGACAATGCTGTGTCCATTTACTGATAATTTAGCATGGAAAACTATACAACCTCATGCAATACTCTCAATTATCAAGGAGATGTATATTACGATAATCTGCAGATGAGGAAACTGAGGTTTAGGTTGGTAAGCCAATTTCTCAAAGTTTCTCAGTGAGGAGCAAAATAGAATTTGAATCTAAATCTATCTAACACAAAAGCTCATGTAATTTCCTCTAGAGCAAGTGAATGTCCTCTTTTCATTTACTAATATCACACTAGTATACTCTATATTTGTAAATATAATACATATACCGATAAACAATAGAAGCATCCTTACTATGGGAATACTAAGACTTAAATCTCTCAATTTCTAAATAACAGTATTCCCTCCTGGTCAGCTTCTAAAATAGTATTTTCTGCCATTAGTGAAAGAAAATCAGTTCCTCAAAGCTTAAATTTTCTCTAAATTGGTCTCTGGGCTTCTTCATATCTCCCTGACTGGTTATTCCCAGGAAGCCCAAGTGTAAGGCAGATGACCTAAAAAGAAGAATGACAATCAAAACGTGAAAGGGTATAGAAGATGAGGTTTCACTGCCCCCCCAAAAAAGGTGTGACAAATTACCGTCTTCCTTACTGTGTATTTCACTAGAGGGCCACCAAAATAGCTCAAAGTTGAGGGAAACACAGTCAAGAACATCAACAAAATTAAATTATCTTTGGATAGCAATATATTGAGCATGTCACGTTTGCTTAATGTCAATATTCATGTGTTAATAATATTTTATTTACCATCTCATCTAATTCTTCAAACATTCAATTTACCAAAAAATGGAATGTGAATAAAACAGGTGCAGCTGCTTTAAAAAAAAAAAAAGCAGGTTTAGAACTACAAATGGATTTTTCTATCATTAAAGACTTGGCATCAATATGTAAGATTTAAAATATTAAACACGGGCGCCTGGGTGGCTCAGTTGGTTAAGCGACTGCCTTCGGCTCAGGTCATGATCCTGGAGTCCCTGGATCGAGTCCCGCATCGGGCTCCCTGCTTGGCAGGGAGCCTGCTTCTCCCTCTGACCCTCCTCCCTCTCATGCTCTCTGTCTCTCATTCTCTCTCTCAAATAAATAAATAAAATCTTTAAAAAAAATAAAAATAAAAAATAAAATAAAATATTAAACACACACCAAAATGTAATTGCAAAATATCTAATGGCGTGATATTTAAAAATAATTAAAAATTTACACAAAATATGTTGGCAAGTTAGGCAGTCAACTTTAAGTCCACACTTCTGGTTTTTTTTTTTTTTTAAAGATTTTATTTATTTATTTGAGAGAGAGAATGAGATAGAGCGAGCATGAGAGGGGGGAGGGTCAGAGGGAGAAGCAGACTCCCTGCCGAACAGGGAGCCCGATGCGGGACTCGATCCCGGGACTCCAGGATCACGACCTGAGCCGAAGGCAGTCGTTTAACCGACTGAGCCACCCAGGCGCCCTCCACACTTCTGTTTTAACTCAATAAACCTTGCTTTTAAATTTAGCAACAATCAGCACAGACAATGCCTATTTAATTACCTGCTTTGTTTTACCTGTTTACATTTACTTTTGCTTTCTATGTACTTTTGGTATCAGGTATCCCAGCAGGAAACCCTTTGTAACCAAACTGCCTTGCACAAATAAACCTGCAGGGAAGCTTGCAAGCAGTTAAACTCTTGCCCTACATCAGTTTCTTCCAAGCTGGGAAATCAGTCTCAAGCAACTCAGAAATCAGCTCTGATTTCTCTATGTAATGAACCTGCACTCTATAATCCCACATAATATATTGCTACCCTACTTTTAAAAGAATTACATATCTCTCCATTTACATTAATTGCACCTCTTAAAAAGCATATAAATAATTGAGAAAGAACTATAGTTTCAGCATTAGTAAATAAACTCTCATTTTTCTCCCCCAAAAAGGAGATGTTCATATACACAATCTCAAGTAACAGATTCATATATAAAATCTCAATAACCAAACTATTAACCACGATTAATCACTTACATTTTCTTTCCTTTCTTTATTTTGAAGTGAAATAGAGTGGGAATTGAAATGGAAAGCCAAGTAGATTTCTCTCTTTCACAAAAATGTGCTTGGACTTTTTTGCTCAAAGACTTTTGTAAACATTCTATAATCTACCATGAAAGTTGCTTAAAATTTATAGTCTCCATATTACCAAGTTGACTAGCATTAACGTGATTACATAGACTTCCTCTCAAACCATGCAATAGATGTTTGATACCCTTAGAAGTCAAAGTAGTTTGATGAATTTAATTTGCCCAACAGTAACCTTGAATCTTACATCTCCTGAAGAAGTTTAAAGCTGTTGAAAGATATGGCTTCTAGGCACTCTCAGGCAGAGCTATGAATTATAGTACAATTGCCCAACTTCATTCTAAATTCACAAAGCTTTCAACATAGCCAAGCAGTGCTTTTGTAGATGGACCTTGGCTTTTCTTGTCATTGCTGTTTTTCTGGGAGAGTCACAAAGCATGAATCAAGACAATTTATATTCTTCAATGAAATACCCTTGACATTTGAGAGTACTAAGAAAAGAAACGACAGCAAGTAGGTCATACAAAGCCCCCATGCTAGAGAATCCAATGTTCTAAAGTTCCACAACATTCTCTTGGTGTTTATTCCATTGCATTCAGATAAGAAAACAGAGTTTGATGGAAATGACACAGGCTGTGAATATTCATTTTTGGATTAAAATTATTCAGTTTTCCACCATTCTGACTTGTAATCATAAACTAATAACTAACTATGAAACAGAATACAGAATTAAAAGCCTGCAAGATGGGGTGCCTGGGTGGCTCAGTCAGTTGGGCATCCGACTTTTGGTTTCTGCTGGGGTCATGGTCTCAGGGTTGTGAGAAAAAGCCCCGAATGGAGCACCTTGTTGGGCTCCATGCTGGGCACCAGTCAGCTTGGGATTCTCTCTCCCTCTCCCTCTGCCCCTCCCACTCATGCTTGCTCTCTCTCTCTCTCTCTAAAAATAAAAAAATTTTTTTAAAAAGTTAATAAAACCCAGCAAGATAAAAGAAATTTTAGAGATTAAAACATAGGTTATCAAATCAAAGATAATTTCATGAATCAGAAATTCAGAGAAAATTCAGGAAGCAGACAAAAGTGCCGATTCTCACCACTCCTGTTTAACGTAGTACCAGAATTCCTAACTAGAGCAATCAGGCAAGAAAAAGAAATAAAGGGGCGCCTGTGTGGCTCAGTTGTTAAGCGTCTGCCTTCGGCTCAGGTCTTGATCCCAGGGTCCTGGGATCGAGCCCCGCATCGGGCTCCCTGCTCAGCGGGAAGACTGCTTCTCCCTCTCCCACTACCCCCTGCTTGTGTTCCTGCTCTCGCTGTCTCTGTCAAATAACTAAATAAAATCTTAAAAAAAAAAAAGAAAGAAAAGGTATCAGAATTGGAAAGGAAAAAGTAAAATTGTCTTTATTGCAGACAATATGATTTTACATATAGAAAATTCTAACAACTCAACCAAAACACGGCTGGATCTAGTCAATGAATTCAATAAAGTTGCAGGATACAAAATTAACATACCAAAATCAGTAGCATTTCTATACATTAACAAAAAACTTTCTGAAAAACAAATACAGACATCAATTCCATTTACAACAGCTTCAAAATAATAAAACATTTAGGAATAAATTGAACCAAGGAGGTGAAAGATCTCTATGCTGAAAACTACAAGACGTTGATGAAAGAAATCAAAGAAACAAGTAACGGAAAGGTATCCTGTGTTCATAGACTGGAAAATTAATATTGTTAAAATATCAATTGTACTGAAAGCCTTCTACGGTTTCAATGTAAACCTTATCAAGATTCCAACTGCATTTTTTTTAAGATTTTTTAAATTTATTCATTTTAGAGAGAGAAAGAGAGAGAATGGAAGGAGAGGGCAGAGAGAGAAGGTGAGAGAATCTTAGGCAGACTCGCACTGAGCAGAGAGCCCAATGTGGGGCTCGGTCTCACGAACCTGAGTTCACAACCTGAGAATCAGATGCGTAACCAAACTGTGCTACCCAGGCACCCCTTCCCCCCCCCGCCCAACTGCATTTTTTACAGAAGTTGAAAAAACACTCCTAAAAGTTACATGGAACCATAAAAGACCCCAGATAGCCAAAGAAATCCTGAGAAAGAAGAACAAAGCAGGATGTATCACAACTCCTGATTTTAAGCTACACTATAAACCTACAGTCATCAAAACAGCATGGTACTGGCATAAAACAAAGAGACCAAGAGAATAGAATCAAAAATTTAGAAAAAAACCCAAGCATATATTGTCAACTGTGGAAAACAAGATATGGAGAACAAAGGCAAAAGAAATACAGAAAAAAAAATAACTTCCTTACAACTTACAGCCCATGACAAGTACTTGGGACAGGCAGAGTGACCTTCTTCCAGGAACTCAACTGCCTCAATGTTAATACTTTGGTAAAGGCAAGCAACCTTAGCTTGACATGAGCCCAACCTCCAGGATCCTCTGTCTCTTTAACATATGAAAATCCCTTTGGAAATTCCCTTTATTTCTACTGCCCCCCCAACATGATATATGTTAGCAATCATCCTCCAAACATATGGCCAACGATATACATCTGAAGGGTCTCATGACTAAGCGCTTACTAGACAGTAGTAAATGAATGTTTCCTAACAACAGCTAGCCCCTCAAGGTCCTGGAAACCTTGCTTCCAAATTCCTTAGAGACTTATGCTATCTCTAACCCATTACTAACTTGAAAGTATATAATCAGTCATTTCTCACAACACCAGTGCAGCTCTTTCTGCCCATGGGGCCTATCCCCATGCTTAAATAAAAGCACCTTTTTGCCCCAAAGACATCTGAAGAATTCTTTCACTTCCAAACCCCAACATTTCAAATCCAACTAATATTTGACAAGGGAGCCAAGATACTCAATGGAGAAAAGACAGTTTCTGGACTCACATCTTACACCATTCAGAAAATGTTAACTCAGAATGGATTAAAAACTTAAATGTAAGACCCGAAACCATGAAAACATAGAAAACACAGAAGAAAACATAGGAACAAATTTCCTTGACATGGGTCTTGATAATAATTTTTCAGATATGACACCTTAAAGCACAAGCAACAAAACAAAAATAAGTAAGTGGGGCTATAGCAAACTAAAAAGTTCTTGCACAGCCAAAAACAAAACATAACAAAACACCATCAACAAAGTGAAAAGACAAGCTTAGGGATGAGAACAAAAATATTGGCAAACCATATACCCGATAATGGGTTAATATCCAAAACAGATAAAGAATCCATACAACTCAATGGCAAAACAACACCATGTAACGCACAACATGATGATGATAGCTAACACCACTGCATGATACAGAGGAAAAACTGTTCAGAGTAAACCTTACGAGCTCTCGTCACAAGGAGAATTTTTTTCCTCTATTTTACCTTTCTTTTATTGTAATTATATGAGAAGATAGATATCACCTGAACCTACAGTAGTAATCGTTTCATAATATATGTAAATCACTGAGCTGGATGGGTTAACCATATAGAGTGATGCGTGTCAGCTGTTACTCAATGAAACTGGGAAAAACAAGAATTTCAAAGAAAACCCTATAAAAACTAGAGAAATTTCTGGGAAGCCTCAGGATTAACATCTACGTTATTAAAAAAAAAAAAAAGAAACATTGATATTCTCTGTCAGGCGGTTTCGTTTCCCTTTTAGCCAAAGAAATAGGCTATAGTCATCTCCAATACATCATTTGGTCATTTTTACTCAGCACAAGGATTATGAGGAAAGAATTTAGCAGTTGAACCATCAAACATACATTTTAGATTTATTACAACTTGGATTCTGTAATCTGTTCTCTCCTGAGTATAACCAATGCCCTTTATTTCAAAACCTAAAACCCTCAGAGCATAAAAGCATAAAAATGCTTAAGATTTTCAAATAAAAGTGTGGAAATGTAAAACTTACTAGATTTTGCCGATTGTGAGCTGGCAGGTAACAGGATTCCAACATTGATACAAACACTAGGAGTGCAGAAATGCTTTCAGGACATTAACAGCTTAAAATTGTGTGTTTCTGGGCGCCTGGGTGGTTCAGCTGGTTAAGCGACTGCCTTCGGCTCAGGTCATGATCCTGGAGTCCCAAGATCGAGTCCCGCATCGGGCTACCTGCTCAGCAGGGAGTCTGCTTCTCCCTCTTCCGCTCCCCCCTCCTGTGCTCTCTCTCTCTCTCACTCTCTCTCTCAAATAAATAAATAAAATCTTAAAAAAAAATTGTGTGTTTCTGCTGAAAGCAAGAATATAATTTATCAAAATCGATATTTTGATTCTGTACTGGTTGTTTTTTTTAACATTCCACAGTTATTTGTTCCGGAAATCTTTAAAAATATGTTTCCAAAGGGAAAAACAGCACATGTGCAAGCAAAATCAATCTCAACAAAGTGTATTGATTATGTATATGTATATGTGTTTGATGGTGGCAGATTGTTGGACACTTTGCAGATTCCAGATGGAAGCAAGCAGGAGGAATATAAGAAAGGGAAAAAAAGACTAAGTCTGATTGTTAATAAAATTTCATTTATATTTGTTTAGCCAACACTGAATGCCATCAATTTCTCAATAATGTGACATCATTTATATTTCCTTTATTTAAGCTTGATTCTACTTCTCAAAAACCTCTGTGAAGGCTTCCATGCACTATTTCAACTAAGTTTCAAAATTACTCTACCCTATTGGTACCAATATCATTCCCATTTTATTGGTGAAGAAACTGTGGTTTAGGGATTAAATAGCCAAAAATCACACTATGAGAAATAATCAAACTCTTTCTGGCACCTAGGTTGAAAATCCTATTAATCAGAGTATGTCCCTTTTCACTATAATATTTTCTAACTTGTTTAATGGCTCAAAAATAATATTAGACTTAATATTAAATTAGACGACAAAATATTCTATTGAAAGAAGTGGAATCAGAAGCACACTCTGAAGGAATACTTCTCATGTGCAAATGGTAGCACCTTTAGGGTGTCTGTTTAAATATCAGATTATTTTCTGCTTCCTAGATCCCTGCAATGGTTTACATTATATTTTATTTCCCTCTTCATATTTTCTAATAATTCATTTAAAAGTAGAAATTATAATATCCACCTGGTATTTAGGGTATAATCAGATATATATTTGCAGGAACACTGCTGTCGGATATTCCCTATTTTGGCTTTGAAAATGCAATTAATTCTAATACCAGCTGAAGTTTTCTGTTTTTTACCTAATAAATGATAGCTGTAGAACATAAAAGGAAATAAATCCTAGTAGGAAAGAGAAATGGCAATCATCATATCGCTACAAGAAAAGCCAGGATTTAATTGTTTTTATCATAAGTCTCACAGTCTTCTTGAACATTAAAAACAGTTTGAAACTACGCAAAGTACAGAACATATTTTGGAAGGCAGTTCAGACTATTCACCTTAGTGGAAACCCTAGACTGCCTTGAGATTCTCTATTTTTAATTCTCCCTCATCATCTTTCATCAAATCACTAGTTTATTCAGAGATTCAGGAATCCATACAGAGCCATTTTGTGGGAAGGGGAAGGAAGAAAGGAAAACTAACAAAAGACATGCAATTCCAAAATAAAATTAAGATTTAAGACCACGGCCCTTCACAGTCTCAGAGAAATTATAGACTTATTCTTTAAAATAAGGGATAGAGAGAGAGGGTCAGGAAAATAATGAAAGAAAATAAAGGATAAAGGAGGCCTAACGATGAGATTATTTATAAACTGGCAAAGACGCTGCCAGAACAGACAGAAAAGGGGGAGATGCAAAACAGATTATTTAGAGAAGAAAGCTACATGAAAACAAGGAAAGCACAGATGCGTACGAAAAGACCATCATTCCAGACAGGCTTCAGGAAATCATGCCAAATGAAATGAAAAAAATAAGTACCCTTAAAAAAGACTGTAATAGAGCAGATACCAGTTATGGAAAACAGAAAAGGTGGTCCAATTTACATTAAGTCATATTCCTGATGAAAAGAGCATTAAAAAAAAAAAACTATACAAAAATATTCAAAAAGATGCTGAAAGTATACAACTCTGAAATAAAATTAAAACTTGAATACAAAGACACCAAACAATCAACAATAAGATGTATCATTCCTAGTTCAACCTCAAGATTGAAGAATGTATTAGGGAACAAGCAAAAAATTCAAGTCAATTCAGGATGGAGTCCAGAGGTTAGAATCAGACTGGCTTCAGACTTCTTTCAAAAAAAAAAAAAAAAAAAAAAAAAGTTTCTTTCAAGTCCAAAATGAAATCCCAGAAATTCTCAATCATGCAAGAACTCAGGGATTGGAGCATCCTATGGCTCTTCTTGGTCAAACTACTTGACAACAAAATCCATTCAATCAAATTATGAATTAAAAAAAAAACAACATAAAGAAATAAGGTCAGTATGGAAGAGCTATGGTAGAAGTTCTGATGATAGCATTTAAGCCATCAAAATATAGAACCAGACTTATACACTGTGGGAATTATGGTTTTTGAGCCTAAATCTTAACATAAAAGTAATAATTTTATAAGATTGGGGGATGAATGAGGAAGGTGAGAGAAACACGAAGAATTTGATTTATTCATAGTAGAATGCACTCTCCTGTTACAAGTTTGTATGTTCTGTTCAAATCACGTAACTATGTTTTGCCCCCTGGTGTATGTCAGGAAACAATACATGAAAAAAAGAGATAACAGATAAACTGAACATCATGATCCTCACTAAATATAAACAAGGCATACATCTAGTTGTGGCAATTAAGAGATATTTTAATTTTCCTTCTGTATCTATACCTATATCATTTGGATTTTTGAAGTAATGATCCTGAAATATCCTTACACAAACATTTAAGGTATTATTCTTTCAGAAGGAAAGTGATTGAACAAGCTTGATTACTGTCACTGCTGCTGTTTGGGTGTTAAACCCAACTAGATTTTTTAGAGCATCCAATTTCTTATTACACTTTTCTTTTCTATATTCAAATCTATTTGCCACTCCACCCTTTCTTTCTAAGCTTTAGAATTGCATTCAGACTCATCATGTGTATTCTTATAATTAATAAGTCCTCCAGTGAGTGGTTGTCAGCCTTTCTTCAATCTTAACACAAGTGACAGCTAGATCACGCTCCATCAGTTACACTGCCCACTAGAGAAGGAGTCTCAGTATCTTGGCTTCACTCCCATAAGGAAGTCACTGAGAACTCTGTGGGGAGGACATAAGGGAAGACTTCGGGGAAAAAAAAAAGCTTCCAAGTGATTCTTATAAGATCCCCAGGAGAACTGTCCACACAGTGGTGAAACACTATAACAAAGTAAAGCAGTTTTTGCAAGGGAGCAATTTCGTAATTTGGGGAATCTAATAATTTAATTAACATATAATATATCCCATAGCACACAATACTACAATGCCATGAGAAATAATTTTCTGTAACACTCAGCAGTTACAAACTCTATTTCTCAGACCAGTAGGTCTTCCGATAGATCCAGAAAAAGGTATCTGTAACTGTTAATTTAAACCTGAATTCACATATAAAACTTCACATTTTTTTGTGCAATTAATTTTCACTAAAAATTGTATTTGGTCTTTTTTTTTTAACTTGTTACTTGTGCTGCCTTGATTTTATCGTTGCTGTTATCATTTAGGCACAGTTTTCACAGGCAGTTTGAGAAAAGCAGCACATTGCTTTCAAAACTCAGGTTTGTGGCACCTACCCTACTCTGTTCTGATATTTGGTTGTCTTACTGGTTTAAAAATTTTGAGACTTGTTAGTCCTACTTGATCCTCAAAATGTTTGTGTCGGAAGGGTATGCAAAACTCTACTGGCTATTGATAAAGCCTCATCATTCTATTTAATTGAGAGTCTAAAATCTTTATGTATATAAAACAACTTTGTGGATACCATAGGGCAGTAGACTCTTTGATTCATAATTTGATTAACAATTTCAAAATTATTCTGCAGGATGGGGGACTGGATAAGATAAAGATGGGGTAAAGGAGATGAAGGGAAATAAATAGATGCATGATGTATTTGAAATTGACAGAATTTACACATGAATTTTATGAGGGGTTATGGCAGAGACAGAAATTAAGGATCACTCTTTAATTTTGGCTAAATTAACTGGGGAGAAGGGGACATCATTTGAGATGGGAAAATTAACAGATGATCAGGATACCAGGGGAGAAATTCATGGAAACAGCAGTTCATCTGAGCATGTTAGTGATATGCAGGCAAGACAACTAACTGGAAAAAGCCAGTGGTCAGTTAGATAGTGCAGAAAAGAGACTTGGGTGGAATTATATTTAAATCTGATGAAATGAATGAGGTGTCCTGGGACAAAGTAGGTAGTAAACAGGAGATTGAGAAGGAACAGATAGTGAGAAAACAGGAAAACTGGGTTCAGTGGGGTTTCCTGAAAACTAAGAAAAGAAAGTGTTTGAAGAACGGAGAACTAGTAAGTGGTCCATTAAAATGATATAAACAGACCAAGTATGAAGATACACAGAAGATGCCCATTAGATTGGATGACAAGGCGGTACACGTGAACTACAAAGAACTATGGATGATATTCACAGTCAGGCTGGAGCAGGCTGATGGGGGGACAAAGGGGAAAACGGAGAGATCAGGAAGGTCTACATTTCTTCTGAGTATTACAGTGTAAGATAGCAAACAAATATGGTGAAGCTAAAAGAGGCAAGAGAGATACAAATATATTTTTAATGATAGAAGATACTGGAGCAAGTTTGTATGTTGATGAGAAAGTAAAAGGGAAAAAAATGTTGATTAATTACAGAGAGGATAGCATGATGAATAAACCCACTGACAGGCTCTTCTGGAAAGTTAGATGACAAAAGGCATAAGCTTTAAAGAAGTTGGCAATTTTGCATGGATGGTGAGAGTTGGTCATTCCCCCAAATTCCCATAACATTTTTCTCATACGTATTCAAGTCCAGTACTAAAGTCTAGTCACATAATTTTTGAAACTTGTAGATGAATATAACTAGGTTTTCTTTCCATTTTTTTAAACCTCTCAGGTTTAAATCAGAGAAATCTCAAAACTTTCTTCTGTCTACTTAAAGATTTTTTTTTTTTTTGGTTAAGCTTTTGAGTGCAATACCCACTCTCAACATAATCCAAACCCCTGTTTGAGCAGCTTTCCTACATTCTGGACACATACTATTCCTCCAGCTAAACCAGTATGCTAAACCCTAAGTCCCCACCATGGTGTCAGCTATCCCAGCCAGCTTCCAAAGTCAAAATATATCCTATTTGTGACTGAACCCCATGACCTACATACATTGCCTGTTCCTCAAAATTTGCTTCTTTATTTTAAAGCTCCAAGTTTCACCATAGTGTTAGCCTTTAGGAAGAAAGCTCTCTAGGCCAGTTCTTCAATTCCTGAAACATTCTCTTTCCCATAGCAGTATGAGCAAAGTTAATAACACAACCCTAACTCCATTAAATTGAAATTATTCCAGCATCTGATGTAATTCACAAAATAAAAATTATCTCTGGGAATAGAGTTGTTGCCCTGGGGTCCCAGTCCTTAAGGATCTACAGTAAATAAATGTATGTATTAGTTCTGTACCCCCTAAAGATCCATTCAGATACACTTTTTTTTTTTTAAATTACAGAAAGGTGTACCAGAGCTGTTTTAAGCACCAAGTAAACCAGAACTTCCTACAAATATAAAGACAAACATCAATAATAAGTAAAAACTTAATTTTGTTACCCTCCGTACCCTCATGTCACTTCCAAATGCAGTCATTCTACATGAATGCAGTCTTACTACCCAAATGAAATGTAAGGTAAACAGAATGTAAGTCAATTGAATGAGCATTCATCTAGTGCCTATTACGGACGGGCATGCACATTTTCTTTTTTCAAAAGGTGTAGCCAGCTGCACTTAATCATTAAGAAACAATATGCCAACTTTTGGGAAGAAATAAATCTAGAAGGAGACAGTGCCTCCTCTACTAAAATGATCATTGTTGAAGACCTTCCAAAGTGTTAAGCATATTTATATAAACCATCTCATTTAGTCTCCAACAGGTTTTTGGAGATAGAATCTATGTAGAATAGGGTCCTCCATGATGAACCTGAACTATAATAAAGGTTAGGAGTTGGAAATCATCAGGACTCTGTTTTCATGCATTCATCTGCTGGAGGTCAACTGATTGCTTCCTAAAGGAGAAATAAAGAGACAAGAGTTCAAAGGGACACTGAGGAAAAGGAGGATATGGTAAGAAATAAGTCTCCCCAAAGACTCCTAAAGAAAGGTATTTATGCTCTCACTGAGAGAAGTATTAAATAAATGACTAATGAACTCTTTTCTTCAGGAACTTTGTGACACGGGATATGAGAACTTGCTTCAAAGCCCTGGTGATTAAAAACCTGTAGGATTGGAATTTTTGTTGTTGGGTTCTAGGAGTTCCATATGTATTTTCAAGATTAACTCCTTATCAGATATATGGTCACAAATGTTTTCTTCCATTCTGCAGGTTACCTTTCCCTCTACTGATTGCTCCCTTTGCTATGAAGCTTTTTCTGTTTTGTGTAGTCCCACTTCTTTGTTTTTGTTGCCTATGTTTTTGGTGCTGTATCCATGAAGCCATCGCCAAAAACAATGTCATGAAACTTTTCCTCAATGTTTCAGTCTAGGAGTCTTACAGTTTCACATCTTATCTTTAAGTCTTTATCTATTAGACAACAAGTATTGGCAAAGACGTTGAGAAACTGGAATCCTTGCACATTGTTGGTGGGAATGCAAAATGGTGCAGCCACCTACACAAAAGGATATGAAGATAACTCAAAAAAATTGAAAGCTGAAGTACACATGATCCAGCAATCCCACTTGTGGGTATATATCCAAAAGAATTAAAATCAGGACCTCAAAGATACTAACACTCCCATTTTCACTGTACTCTTATTCATAATAGCTAAGATGTGGAAACAACCCAAATGTCCATCGACAGAAGAATGGACAAAGAAAATGTGGTGTATATAGCACATACACTATAATTCAGCCCTTAAAAAGTAGGGAATTCGGCAATACAACAACATGGATGGACCTTGAGGACATTGTGCTGAGTGAAACAAGCCAGACACAGAAAGACAAGTACTGTATGATTCCACTTACATGAAGTATCTAAAACAGTCAAATTAATAAAATCAAAGACTGGCATGGTGGTTAACAAGGGTTCAGGGGAGGGAGAAATGGCAAGTTATTAATCAACAGGCATAACATTTCAGTTAAGCAAGATAAATAAGCACTGAAGATCTGCTGTACATTTTACCTGTAGTCAGCAATACTGCATTGTATTAAATTTTGTTAAGAGAGTAGCTATCATGTAGCTATTCTCAGAAAACCTCAAAAATTTGATATTCGGTTTAATGGATGTTTACATTAGCTTTTTCTTTTTAAAACGGTGCAAATATTATTTATCTAGGTTTTTAAAAACGCTTCCATAGTTGGAAAGAGTCATTTGCCCTATTTCTGCATAGGGCACACTCTGCCTCAAGCTCAAGGGCTTTGGAGCCTGGGATGTACCAGATGACAACCACCTGAGCAGAACCATATTCTTCCATCGGAGCAATGATGGCAAATAGAAAACAACAGCCATGGGAGCTAACAGATGCCCTCTGGACTAGGTGAACAGCCATCCACGGACCTCTGGCCAACCCGCTTGTGAACACATGGACAAATCATGAGGTTTCTGGAAAATACTTTTCCTTGGTAGAGAGACAGGGCTTACAGGAGCACAGACAGACAATTACTGAGCAACTAACAAAAAATTATGCTGGTAGAGAATACCCAACCAAGAGTTTTTAAATAAAGGAAGTGATATTCAAAAGGCTATTATTTTCTGCAAATTGTATTGCAAGTTAGCGGCAAAGACAAAATTTGAAACAGATTTACAGAATTCCAAACCCAGTGTTCTGTAACTATGCCATGGCTGTGGGCAAATGTATTCAGACATACGAAGTGCTGTTCAAATACATTTTTCACTATAGCTCCAGTATAAGTGACCATAATGTTTAGAGTAAAAATAGATATCTCAAAACTACAAGTAATTAATTTTTAATTTAAAAAATTACGTAAAGGCTACTGTGTGTTATGTATTGCATACTAGACTACAATTTTCTTAGCAATGCATCAGCCACAGTTCTTATCCTCAGGAAGTTTACATCTTAGTGCTGATAGAAAGTAGAAAAAGGAAAATAATGTAGTGAGTACATATTTGAATAGGAATACATACTGGGAATGAGGCAACTATATAAAACAGACAACAAATCCAAGATTAGGGGCTCAAAACCAAGAGAAAATTGGAGAGGGAGGGGGAGACTTCTAGGCAGACATTATCAAAAGGTCTGAAGATGAAGTAAATGTTGTAGAGAAACATCAAGTAGTTCACTCTGTTTCAGGCGCAGGATTTCAGAATGATAATAGCTATTGGGGAGATGTTGCAATAGAAAATTTAGGAAAAGACAGGGGCAGACAATGGTATGCGATTTACGCTAAATGGAGAGTCACTAAAACTTTTTAAATAAGGAAATAAAATGGACAGAAGGTTACAGAGCAAATCTTTGCAGACTATGCATTATGTGTAAATTGCAGTGATTCATAATGCTGATACATTTTTGTTCATCTTTTTATTTCTTTTGTGGCTGAAAAATTAATATAGTAAATCCCACCTCAATGCAAATAAGTGGTGTCCAAAAATTTTAATAAAATGCAGCTCCAGTTATGGAGAGGTTAATGGAATCACTAAGTTGGAAAACTCTCTTGTGACAGCTACAAGTTGGCACCAGCTGTAACAGTAATCAACTCTAACTTCAATGTCAATGAGGATGATTCTGGGTGCTCTAGATGGCTAGAATTTGTAGAACATTGGCACCAATTCCAGGAATCTCCCAATTATTTAGCAATGTTTCTACCAGTTCAATGTTAGGATACTAAGGCAGCAGATTGGTCTTAAAAAATACAGAGACCGGGGCGCCTGGGTGGCTCAGTTGTTAAGCATCTGCCTTCGGCTCAGGTCATGATCCCAGGGTCCTGGGATCGAGCCCCGCATCGGGCTCCCTGCTCCGCGGGAAGCCTGCTTCTCCCTCTCTCACTCCCCCTGCTTGTGTTCCCTCTCTCTCGCTGTGCCTCTCTGTCAAATAAATAAAATCTTTAAAAAAAAAAAAATACAGAGACCCACGATCCACCTCCCCGTTTCCTAAGTCAATTATATCTGTCCTTTGCAACTTCTCCCTCCCTTCCTGAGAGGGGGACAAAAAAAAAGAAAAAAATTTACACAGCCCTTTTTAGATCTAAGTTTGCATTATTCCAAACATACTGTCACAATGTCTTACTTTAGGGGGTTCTACTATACTGTCATGTACTAACATGTAACCTTGACTTTAACAGAAATAATAGAAAGTGAAGTTAGGAAGATTATTAGTAAATATTAAAATTATGAAAAATGAGGGTGCCTGAGTGGCTCAGTCGATTAAGTGCCTAAGCTGGGAGTCTGTTTCTCCCTCTTCCTCTGCCCCTCCCCACTGCTTATGCTCTCACTCGCTCTCTCTGTCTCTCTCAAATGAATAAAATAAAAAAATCTTTAAAATATTCTGAAAAATTAAACCAATGTTAATGTATAAATATTTAGCTTCTATTTTTCAATAAAAGAAACAGAACATAAGGTTTATCACCTAGGATAACTAACAAGTTAGAGCCCATGGTTATTATTTTCAACTCTGCTATATTATAATGCTCTAACTATGGACATTCATATATATGCATAAACAAAAAGAGTAAGGCATCACAAATATGCCTCTTTCCCATAAAACTGGTTTTCCAGAATTTGGGGGGAAATCAGTTTTCACTGTGGCTCCTTTTCATCTATCTTAATAATGGGAATAGATTGACAAGGCTCTTAAAAGAATAGTAAAAAACTGGAAGACATGTAGCAAAAACATATTAAAAAAAAATTTTTTTTTTCCCAACAGGGCAATTCTACCAAAGGAAGAAGCTGGAAAAAAAAAAAAAAAAAACTAAATCCATCCAGAGCCTAAAATTGTTTTGGTAATCTACTAAATTCATTCATTTAATTCATTTATTCACTAATACAGCATGCCACTCCCCCAGTTTTTATCCCTGAAAACAGCTAGCTCTGCCACATCCAGAACCTATACCAATTTATAACTTAGAACAATGTTGATCTTGATACAATGTAACCAAAATAAATATGGTATGTTTTTACAGTTCACATATTCACAATTGTTTGTTCCTCAATCAACAGAAGAGATGCATTTCCATGAAATGAATAAGACAGGTGAAATAATTAAATACCTGACACCAATACCTATTAATTTAACTCCTATAAACACAAAACTCTTAAAGCAACATTTCAAAATGCAATTTGAGCAAAAGTGATTTTTTTAAAGATATAAAAACAATGCTAAATTAGGAGAACCAAGTTAGCATGATTGACACTCAATAACATTCAGCTTCACCAGAAAAATTTTCACCTTCTAATTTAGTTTCTCTGTAGAACTGAAGCTAAAAAAGGCTCCTGCAATGTTTTATTTACTGGCCAATTTCTAGACATCTGTACTCAGTCTGCACCGTAACAAGCTGATGCTAATAAGCCATACATAAAGATCCTACTTATTAAAATACAAATTAGGCACCCCTTATGTTTATACATGTGTAAGTACAATTAATATCGTAGGCTTAGTTGGAAACAAAATTGCTTAAGTTAACCAACCATTGCAATGTAATCAAATGAGATTTCAAATGCAATTGGAAAAGATCTGTTCAGTACAAATAACAAGAACTATTGCATGCAGAACAATTAGTTTTCTAAGCTTTTTTCTTTTTCCACCTGCCCTTAATAATTTGTCCATCATAAGTGACACGAAATGTGACCTTTAACACCCGTAAGTTGCGTGGAGACCTGAAAGGCAGCTGGTAGATACAGCTTATTTACAAATATTGGTTTGAACTTGTAAATGCATGACCGCATAAATCTTAATCCATTTAGAGTGTATGCCCTTTGTTAGCTCAATTGTACATTCAATTGGGAACTGAGTGGCGCTGAGGGAGAGTGTGAATTACATGGGCCTTTTCTTGTTGCCAACATTTGCAGCATTTTAGTGCTTTGCCTTTTGTTCTAGCTGTTCCTGAGATTTCACTACACTAAAGAAATGGAAATGTTAATCAACATTTTGCCGAAGTAATATGAATGAATTTTGCCTACTTATCCTGGAGGGAAGAATCAGAATATTGTATCTTTGGGAAATGTTAACGTACCTTTAGGAAATGATTTCTGCCTTCTAAATCATCCTACTGTTAAATTATTAATGGTGGCATTAAAGAACTATCACCCTGATACAAATAGTTAAATATCTTAAAAGATAAAAGGATTATAAAGTTTAAAAAGAGGACCTTTTGGAATATGGTAGCACTTACCTTCAAATTAAACATTTTTAAATGTTTGGCTAAAGCATTGATAAAATTTGCAATTATTTTGGGTGGTCTCCTAAAAGAAGAGGAGATTTAATGTTGATGATCTCTAGTTTCTAGCCACAAATTTAAGTTTGATTTGTTTTATGGCTTCTAAGTATTTGTTTACCCTTGCTACATGACATGCATTGAAGCATCATCTGGTTTATCAGCGGGGAAAAAAAGGAAAAAGGAAAAAGTGTGTCTTATTGTTATAATATTTGAGTTTAGGCAATCTGCATTCACATTCTATTCTTCAAACATAGAATAACTTAACGATATTTCAAAGGGCTCTTAAAATGGGAAGGACTGTTGTGAAGACTGGGTATGGCTGGCATGGTCAGAGATGGAAAATATCAATTCTCAGTGTGCAAACTGGGACAGCTATGTGTTCTGTGCACATTGTTTACAATCCTTCAAGAAAGGTACTCACGCAATGAGTTGACAGAGCTCTAAAGTGGACTAACATGTTTTCCCTTTAACAATCTCTTTTGATGTCAATCAGTATGTTCATAGGTCCTAAATAAATTGTGAGGTAATCTAGGGGGAAATTAAGAACAGAATTTGTCCAAGAATTCTCTTACATGGAGGTCACTATTTGCTAAGAACACTTAATGCTTACTGAGAAAACCATTTACATTCTATTTAACCGCGTAAGATTGAGTAATGGCTTCTGTGTCATGGTGGGACCAGTGCGTCCTCTTGCATGACTGATCCTAGCAGTGCTACTCGGTAGGGACAGGCACCGAGAGGGCAGAGAACAGGGGTTACATTTCAAGGTAAACTTTTTTACATTTTGACCTGTGTCAAGTCAAAATACATCTCAAAATTGCTGATGCATCATAATTTAATTGGCTTCTTTTTTTCTTTCTTAGCAATACGTAAATGATAGGGTGCTTTACAACTGAGAAAGGCTCAGATGCAGTGAAATATGGTAAAATATGGTAACAGCCTACACACATTGAGAGTTCTTGCGTCATGGACAAGGGTTGCCCATTACTTCTGCAAGGAGAAATGTTAATTTTGTGTTAATGATTTGACAATATCAAGGGTTTTACAATATATCTGGAAAAGAAACCCTTAGAACCAGAAACCTATAACATGATAATTAAATGAAACAACACCAATGATATAAATGGCATTACTACATCCCTGCTTGCCACTTTATTCTTGACCACATTATTTCTCCTTAAGAAACTGAAAAAGACATATAACTAATAAATGACTATGAGAAATATTACCGAATTCTTTTAACACGAAGAAAAGTTTATGAATAGCAATGGAATCAATATATTACAAGCTGATCTGTGTAAACTTAATGATTTTTTGAGTTCTAAGAATTACTCAAAATTTAAACTAAAACACCAATTGTACCAACCCAACACTAAGCAAAAGAGAAGGTCTAGCTTTATACCCATTATGTCTTCACATTGCTTTTACTATGCCACCTCCGAGATGGGAGGAAGAAACCATTTCCATTTCATATTAAGCAGTCAAAAGGATATTTATTTGGACAAATTAGTTTGGCTGCTTTTTGTCTGAGAAACAACAACAAAAAATTAAAGTTTGTGTTCCTTTCATCTAAAAGAAACTAACAATATCGTAAATCCCCTCATTGGATGAGCTTACAATTTGCCCTCAATACTCAAACTTACATTTCTAATTTAATCACCATTTTTTTTCCTCTACATATTATGGATGACAGCAATTATGTCCAATTATGAACTAAGCCAGTACCTACCTGACACCAACAACTCAGGCAATATGACCAGTTGAGTAAAAGAACCAAACAAACTGACAATAGTTAAACAGAGTCTCCAGCTGGTAGACTAAGTACTGGTTTAAGAAATATAAATTTGTGGAAAATATAGTAAAAATAAAAAACATCAGAAGCATGAAACATGGAAGACTAACCTTTATCATATATTATAAGTGAATGACATATCATGTAGTGTATTTTCCTTTGATATATAACATAATCATGCTAACACAAAGCAAAAGTGCTAATTCCTAACCCTCAATTTTGTGTTCTTTGAAGTACAACTTTCTTACCTTCAAACTTGACTTTTGTTTTACAAAACATTCAAAACCAATTTAATAGTACCAAGCTGTCACTCATACTCTAATTCTATTTTAAACATCCCCCAAATTAGTTATACGGCATTTTTCTATGATCAGAAACTAGAAAGATTTTCACTATAAATAAAATAATTCAAACATATAAGATAAATATTTTAACTATTAAGGGCAAACTTTTCCACTGTGCCCCTGGCTGTAAGAAGATTGACTGATTGACAAGATAAGTTGAAAGACTGAATACATTGATAGATGTATGAAGAGATATGTGGATGGATACACAGATACAGAGATAGAAAAAAGAAGATGGATGGATAGGTGGATGGATACACAGATGGAAAGAAAGAAAGATAAATAGATGATAGAGAAGATGGATGGATGGATGGATGGATGGATG
Organism: Mirounga angustirostris; assembly: GCF_029215605.1. Lineage (NCBI taxonomy): Eukaryota > Metazoa > Chordata > Mammalia > Carnivora > Phocidae > Mirounga > Mirounga angustirostris. Next base: position 80,278,589 of record NW_026991720.1, on the reverse strand, counting down.
GATGGATGGATGGATGGATGGATAGATAGATAGATAGATAGATAGATAGATAGATAGATAGATAGATAGATAGATAGATAAACAGACAAAAGTCATTACCAGGAGAATTTCTGCTATTTCTATAATTAGCTCAGTAATTCTTAAGGCACAAGTTTATCAAAAATATATATGGAAAAGCTAGTATCAGCTGGAACTTCTAAAAGTAGACCACAGTAAAAGAAAGATTGTTCTAGCGAAAGTGGAGCAAATTAAATTATAAAAGTTTAATACATTCATTCTTACTTCAATCACATTGCCCACCACCAAGGTGATGATAATATGCATATCACTTCTTACAAACTCCAAGTTGTTAAATGCAACTTGTTTTTCAACTAGTGTATCCATAATATCTACAATGGTGATTAAGATATTATAAATGTAATTCTATTTAAATGTAATTAATTTTATAAATAACTTTGATTATAGGAGAACATTTCAAAAGACTTGTTTGAATATGGAACATAATAAGCAAAAACATTTTGACTAACGTATTGGCTCTCATTACCCAAAAGCAAATTCTTTAAAGAAACAAAATATAGCCGAGTTTTGCTCATATAACATCTTAAGATTCTTTCACTAAGAAAATGTTAATGTAATCATAATGATCAAGCACAAAACGTCACTAATTAAAGTGGTTAAAAAGGGTCCTTACCGCAAAATCCTCTCTCCACTGGTGGGCTGCTTGAACCTTCTCTGCTTCCAAAGCCAAGCGCTGAAAAGGAAACATTATATCTTAGAATTCAAATGACCACATGAATATATACTTGTGAATACACAAAGCACTGGGGTTTTCAAATCAATTATAAGGACATAAAAAGCAAAAGAAACTCCTTATTTATGATTCACAATTTCTCAATCATTTAGTAATCTAATCTACTGGAGTTGATATATGTGTATTTACTCTTAAGTAATATAAATAACCTACTATTCTTGAATACCATGGTTTACTACCTCTGCCGTTATCAGAAGATGTGGACACCATGAGTACTTTCTTTCAATGACTAACATTGCAGTTTCAGAGAAAGCTTTAATAAGTAGGGTATATTCATCTTGGTAGAACCCTGTTTTTAGTAAACCCTTCAAACATTTCTATATAAGTAGAAAGGAAATGATATTGAGAGACCAATCAATATGTGCTAAGCGCTATCCTAGGCACCTTCTTAATAGCATATTGAGTTTTGTTTTGTTTTGGCTTGGTTTTACCAAAAGCCATGAAAATGTAGTAATTTCTTTCTTGCTGAAGTACACTCTTATTAGTTCTTTCAGAGATAATCTGTGAGTACCAAACTGTCACAAGCTGTACATCTGAAAATGGCCTTATTTCATACTTGCTCTTGTACATTCACGTAGTTCAAGAATTCTAGCCTGACTCTTCCTTTAGCACTTTTAAAAACATTATTCCGTTAAGTACAGTTGGAGACAAAATGTCCATTGTCAGTCTGCTAATCACATTTTATAGATAAATTCTATTTTTTTCTTTCTCTAATAGTTTTCAGGTTTTTCTCTTTGTATGTCTCAGAGTTACTATCGCGCTGTCTGGGTGATAAGCTTTTACAAGAGACGGTGACATTTAGTGATGAACACAGATCTGAAACCAGACTGCCTGGGCTGAAATACCAAGCCTGCTACATACTAGCTGTGCAAACCTGGGAACTATCTCAGGTGAATAATATCAAGGCAGGCCTCGTGGATGGTTGAAAGGATTGAGTGAGTAAGATTTAATGCGAAGTGCTTAGAACACTGCATGGTAGACAGGAATATAGATGTGAGCTATCTAACTTAGATAATTATGATTCCATTTGCACTCCATGTCCCTTTGTGAAGATGATTCAGTGTTAAGTTCAGCAGGACCTGCCCCCAACACAGCTAGAAGACAGTGGCAGAAACAGGAAGAACGTAACAGTAAATATAATAAATACAAATATTAAATTCATTTTTAAGAGACAGAAACAATCAGGTTAGGTTTTAGAAAAGTGTAAGTCTTGAAGGGGATTACGATTACTGGTTCATGTTTTGATCTTTCACTATGAACTGTATTTCAGGGAGTGCTCTTCCAAAGGAAGTCCAGACTGCACTAGATAATGGAAACATATCTTCATGCCAGTGTTTATATTAGTTACTGATTTTGATGCCCTGTTATTTAATGCTATGATCTGTTCACTTACTAAACTATTAAGTAGGTATTACCGATGACTATAAAATACTGCCAAATGGGAGATCTAAAGTTAAGAATTCCTAAGCTGAATTTAAAAGAAAAATTCTCCAGAGTGCTTAAAATGAGAACGGTTTCAGTTTATCAGCCACTAGGCAAACATGGATTAAAAGAAGATTAGTAGGGGCTCCTGGGTCACTCAGTTAGTTAAGCATCCAACTCCTGATCGCAGCTCAGGTCATGATCTCAGGGTCGTGAGATCAAGCCCCTCATCAGGCTCCATACTGAGCATGGAGCCTGCTTAAGATGCTCTTTCTCCCTCTCTCTGTCTCTCTCTCTCAAAAAAAAAAAAAAAAGAGAGAGAGAGAGAGAAGAAGAAGAGCCAGTAAATGTTAGAAATAGGACCAGGGAGAGTAACCAAAAGAGGCTCTCTATCCCTAACAAGAACAAAGGGCTAAAGAGAGTAAAACCAAGGGAAAAGTGTATGCCTTTCAGTGATATTGCAACACAATACTTCTGAAAATTCAAATTCAGTGTGAAAATGTAGTAAAAAGTGAATAAAAATTAAGCGGAAATGGAAGCAACGTCTCTGTAGGAAAACTTTAGGATGGGAAGATAGAGAAAGAAAAGACAAAATGCGAAAATAAACCAGAAGGCATATTCTTGACAAAATTCAGAATACAAGGCTTCATTTTTAACACGCAACACAAGAACAGCTAAACGTTCATATGTATAGGATGAATAATAAACTTAAGCATTTTGAGAATTTGAACAAAATACTGGGTAAAACTTACCTAAGTTAAATAAATTTTTCGACTAAGAAATATTAGAACTCTAAAATGTCTTTAAGTCTTGGAGAGGAATGTTAAGATTTTTTCCTTGCACAACACACCCCACGAGGATGCCATCCGCACAAACAAAACACACTAGGGGACATTCTCACCCACGGAGCCATACATGCTTTGCAAAGCTCCAGCTCAGACTACCGCATTGTTCTCTACTCTGGAGAGCATAAGGAAGTACGACTTAACTGATATGACTCTGAATCACATGGCTTATGATATGAACATAATCCACGTTTAATAAGCCATGACAGTAATCATCACAGTTAATTATTTCTAGAAAAAAAAAATTGAAAGGGATGGACAACGGCAACAAACTTCTAAAAGACAATTCTCCTAGGAGGAGAGACCAAATCAGCTTTATTTCCTTATTGTCTATATATATATATATATATAATTTTTTAAACACTCATTTTATGAAGGAACACCATTTATTGCAAGATTCTAAAATGGTTTTAGAAACTTAAAGAGATGTAGCTATGTATAAGGAAAAAAAGGTATTTGAAAGGTTGGTGAAGCTCAAAAGTTGCTAAATTTTATATCACCAGCTTAGAAATCTATAAATACATAATCATGAAAATGCACTACTTTGCTTATGCAAAAATTAATGAAATATGTTTTATCTAGTAAATTTCATGATAAAGCATAAGACTGAACTTTGCACTTAAGGAGTCTGTCTTGGGGACTAATACAAATAGTTGATGATGGTGCTCTTTCTTGTGGCAAAAGACCAGCTAGCCATGACTTATAGAAAACTGACATGTCGGGTGCCTGGGTGGCTCAGTTGGTTAAGCGACTGCCTTCGGCTCAGGTCATGATCCTGGAGTCCCGGGATCGAGTCCCACATCGGGCTTCCTGCTCGGCAGGGAGTCTGCTTCTCCCTCTAACCCTCCCCTCTCTCATGTGCTCTCTCTCATTCCCTCTCTCTCAAATAAATAAATAAAATCTTCAAAAAAATAAAAATTTAAAAAATTTAAAAAAAAGAAAACTGACATGTCTTCTGGACACTTCAAGTCCTTAATTAACTTCTATTCTGGTCAAGTGACATTTTAGTTTTAAAGCCAATGATCTACTGCTAAATGCCATTGGCAAATTGCGTTAAGACTGATAAAATTCCTACCTAATTAAATGTGAACATTTGCTCAGTATATAACTACAGTTATGGCTATGGCTACGTAAGTATATCCTGTAACAATAACGTAATTCAGAGTAAGGAAAATGTGGGTTTTTTCTCATTTAATTTATAGTACAGTTTAATCTAGTATCAAACATTAAAACCAGACCAAGTATAGATAGATACAAAAGACTCAACTCAGCATAAATACCTGTGAGAGGAGATGGAAACAATTCTGCTCTTACTAAGATAAACCAGATAGATTCATTAAATGGCTTTATCATAAATGAAACAGCATATGTGTTTATGAGAATTCCTTGGATACAGAATGATAAGTATATATACAATATCATGGATGTATTAATAATATATAAATCTCCGGGGCGCCTGGGTGGCTCAGTCATTAAGCGTCTGCCTTCAGCTCGGGTCGTGATTACGGGGTCCTGGGATCGAGCCCCGCATCGGGCTCCCTGCTCAGCAGGAAGCCTGCTTCTCCCTCTCCCACTCCCCCTGCTTGTGTTCCCTCTCTCGCTGTGTCTCTCTCTGTCAAATAAATAAATAAAATCTTAAATATATATATATATATATATACATCCCTATCTATTGGTTTGAGCATTTAAAACAGAAAATCATTTCAAGACTATTCTGAGGACTCATAAGCTTAAGAAAATGGACTTTAAGGCTTCTGACTCCAAAGCTTGTACTCATACTACAAGACCAACATTTAGTCTCCATTAAACCCATTAAAAATGTTAACATCACCAAACATTCAGAGAATATATACAGATATAATAGTACCAAAACCAGAAACACTGGTAGAAAACTATTTCAGGCTAATAGAAAATTTCCCAGCAAATTTTTAGAAATCGCTAAAGACAAAAAACAAAAACAGCACAAAAAATCATGTCAGCTGGCGAACTGTCTTTACATAGGTCTTGCCCTCAGATTCTGAGAGAATACTGCTAATCACAGAGAAAGCTTTTGATATGCAGTGATCTGTAAGAAAAAAAGAAGAAAAAAGGAGAAGACAAAGAAAAAAAGAAAAAAACAGAAATAGGGAATGGGAGAGGTTTATCAGATCAGAGAAAGATCATCTCCCTTGAAGGCCTATTCATTCTCAACCTTCACTTTTTGTCATATCCTTATCTCTTCCACTAGCACTGAATTCTGTCAGGTGATATGAAAGTCTAATAAAAGCAGTATAATTATACAGTGTATACTGAAATAATTGTATCATTCTCTTGAACAATACCTAAATATATTTTCTCTTGGAAATAGACTATTTTCTAAACCTCTATGTTATATGCTTCCTAGACTGTTAATTGCAGATGAAAAATAAAAGTTTTCTGAAATATTTAATTATAAAGAATTTTCATTTAATAGCTTTGAAAGGAAACCTTTAGGGATCATATGACAGTTCAGTTAGACTCCAACAATGTCGATAATCATGTTAATATCAAGAATGGCTTAGAAACATCATTCAAAGAAGCATCTCTAATTGAAAACAATTTCTTTGGCTAGTGTATGGCAAGATTTTTCTTTCTAATAAAGAGGTAACAGATACACACAATAGACTAATCTAAATAAAATAGGCAAGTTAATGTAATTAATGTACAAATAGTTAACACCCAATAAGGATTAGTCATTTATTGTGTTATGCCTATGTTGACAATTTTTTAATAACTCTAATGAGTTTTGCTTATCTTCATCAATGTTTTTAACATATCAAAAGAATCAGGATAATCATTTGAATGGTCTAACAATACCTTCTGAAAATAGCAGACTTGGGTGAATGAACAGACTTCTATGTTTGTTCCTACAGGTACAAGCAATTACTTTGGACGTATAATATTATAATGGGCATGCACTTTTCAATCAAACAGATCCGGTTTCCAATTCTGGTGCTGCTACTCACTAACTACGGGATTTTAGGCAATAGACTTAACATTTTTCAGCATTTAAGAATAATATCTACCTTTATATTTTCTATTTCTATGCTAAATATCTAGCACATTAGAAACTCAATGAAGTTTGCTTCTTTTTGAACCCTACAAACGTAACTTCATAGAATAGCCTATGTTAGAACTATAATCAATGATGACCACTTCAACATGGACATATATGAATGAAATGAATATAAACATCTTAATGGTCCCTACATTTTCATTGTATTTTGCCCTAAATAAAAGCTCTTGCCAACAGAACCACATGGCAGTCCAAATGCAAATCAGGAGATACAGTGGTTTAATACAGTAGGCAATAAAATGAGCTGAGTTTTATTTTAATTTATTTTTACCATAAACAGAATGAGAAAAGAGAGCAGATCATTAGTATTCTGCTTTCTCACCTTATTTCCTGAAATATTAAAAAAGGGAGTGAGGTGTAACATTTCTTTAGCATTCCTTATGCTGAAAGGAACTAGTGAAGACTTAACACCATACTTCCATATCTAATATAGTGTTCCATCTAAAAGGTAAAAAAATATACTTCTCTTTCCAATATCTTTAAGCAAATAATTGGAAACAATGCAGTGTTTCTTTTTTAATTCACATAAAATAATGCATAAACAATTTTATTTAAACTGATGTAAATACATATGCCCAGCAGAATTCTATCAAAGCTTTCGAGCAACTTCCGATATCCTGGTGAACAAAAATATCACTACGGACATTTTAATGTGTAGACAAATTGCTTAATGTGTTTTTCTTAAAATCACATCTATTATACTTACATATTATTTAAAGACATTTCTTTAAAGAAACATCGGTACTTTGAAAAAGACCTATTGGCTGAAGAAGTTGGGTTGGAAATTGGGATTTGAGATTTAAAAGTTATAAAATTTGAATAGGCTAACCAGGATGAGTTAAATGTGGCGCATTTCAACACTTGATAACTGTGATCACTATATAAATACACATCCTGACTGGGAGGAAGATATATATAGGATAGCAAGTGTAGAGTGTATTTACTTGTATTCAATAAATATTTACTAAATACTTGCTATAATGGAAGTGTTCAGGAAATAAAAATATAGGACATAGTCCCTGCTTCTAAAGGGTATTTATACACATCCATATATCATATACCATAAAACGAGCACAAACACACACAGACACACACACACAAACAGATCATGTGATCAGTGTTTGACAGATGGTTACAAAATACATACCTTGTTAGTGGAATTTGCCACATGGAGAACACATTTTTAAAAGTAGTGCTTTTATCAAAAATGGAAATACCTCAAAATTAAAGAACAGGAAAGATTCTAAAAAGAGGGCGTACTGCTGGCCATTGACACTTTTTTAGCCATGGGTCTTTTTGTTTGGTCTTGGGGGGAGATTAAAAATACTGAAAAGCATGAAAAAAAAAAAATAGCCTGAAATCCATTACTCAGAATTCATCTTTATCTTTATGTTTATGTTTGCTTTAAAACATTTTATATACAAAATAGAATATTACAAGTAACCTTGACGTTCTCCTCATTCACCTCCCCTGACCAATTTCCCTACCCAGAGCAATCTCTATAACGAGTTGGTCTGTATCCTTTGCCATTGTGTGTCGTGTATTTTTTAAATAGCATAAATGTTATCTGATGTTAACACCACTGATTCTTTCTAATTGATAGGTTGCATGCAGGTTGAATGCTAAAGAGAGAAACTCTACCTGCTTCAAGGGGGTGGGGGTAATTTGTCTAAGGAGAAACCCATTACCCTTGCAAGTGATGGTTTACACTGAAAATGAGAATCAGTTAATGTCAATGAGTTTTGAGAAATGGTTTACTGAGGGTTTTGGAAAGTAACGATAATGCCTAGAGGGGAGAAGAACGCTCAGGGAAACAAAGCTGCCCCTATTTCTAAGACCACTTTTTAGCACCAAACCTCTATGCACTTAATGCATCTTCATCATCAGAACATAGTTATTCCTTCTCTCCACCAAGGGACCATCATTCCTTCTGCACAGGCATTACACATGTAGTTCGAAAGAAGCTAAATTAACACTTAAGCAAAACTACTTATCAAAAGACTTGTCGATTTCCTCTCACTATGGAGCAATGTATGGGTTACTAAGCCCACATTTACAAAGATAACTAAATGCTGGCGCGCCTGGGTGGCTCAGTCGTTAAGCATCTGCCTTCAGCCAGGTCATGATCCCAGGGTCCTGAGATCCAGCCTGCATCAGGCTCCCTGCTCCGGCGGGAAGTCTGCCTCTCTACCTCCCTCTGCCTCTCACCCCCTCCCCCCACCCCGCCACCGGCTTGTGCACTCTCTCACTCTCTTTCAAATAAATAAATAAGATCTTTAAAAAAAAAGATAACTAAATGCTGTTTTTATGTTTTACTTATGCTTGCTTAAAATACTGCTTTTGTTTGATGACATGAAACATGAGCACATTTAATTATAATCATTATCTTTCTTTTTTTCAAACTCACTTTTGTTTTTCTAGCAGAGCAACCTCAGATTGATTCCAAGACCAAAAAATTTATTTTTCATAAAATCCTATTTTAATTTAGAAAAATATATTCCAATGATTTGAAAAATTCTAACAGACCCTGATAAAATAGCTTAGCACAAGTCCATCTATTTGAGTTTATGGAGGAGAAAAAAAAAAGGAGTTTGCCATCTTGACTATTGTTTATTATGAGAAACAGAACAGGTTACATAATATGTAACTTTTAATATATACTTTGATTAAAATTATTCATAAATAAACTGACCAAGTAGAATAAAGTATGTAGTCTTATTATTTATATCTCTACAAATATTTTAATACTTCTGTAAATATTGGAATTATGACATAAAGGAATTATGAAAATTAATAATAGAACATTAATTTGTGATTATATTAAGCCAAATTACATATAAGTCTATTATGGTATATGATGCAAGTAAGGCTACAGATTAATTCTTTTTGGTAACCTATCATTTTCTTACAATTGATTTGATTCCAGGTTAAGTGAAATAAAAGTTTCATAATACAAACACTGTTTCTCTTTCAAGTGCAAGCTTTAAGGGAGTATAATATATGCAAACCATATAAATAAAAGCTGTTGAAATCAAGCCAGTCATCATTTATTCTTTTATTAGTGGGTCCAGGGAAAAATAAATCTTTTGGAACATGGCTTCTGGATCAGGTTGTATAGATTTCAGTCTGGATCTGCCATATTCAGAAAACGCTTTTGAAATTAACCACAAAGCTTCACGTCTAATCTTCAGAGATGTAATTAGCTCCAAATATATTGGCAGACTCTTGGAACACAGAAACCAGGGTAAAGGAGGTGTCATCTGGTAAGAACAGCAAAACTCCTTTGAGTAGTAGTGAAAGTAAATAATACACAACTGGTAATTACCGTCACCTTTTTTTTTTTTTTTTTTGGCTCAACAGCACAGAACAATAAAATAAAATGATTGTTCAACTGAATTAATTTCTACATCAGCTCTCTACACTGACACCTGCAAAGGATCACCAGATGGGCTTGTTCAACATATCTCATACAAACCCACCCAATCCCACCACCATCCAAAGATTCTGATTTCTATACATGGTGTCATTACCAGAAATCTACATGTTTAATATAGTACACCTTTTCCTGGGACTAAACCTTGAAAACCCTCTTCTAGAGGGTAACATTTCTAGCTACCTTAGACATCTGGATTTAATTACTCTTGGAGAAAGGCTGTTCTAAATAGAAGCATAATTTAATGGAAAGCAACAAAAATAACCCACTGCCACACAATGCTGTACTCATCTCCCTCCCTCTCTCTCAACAGACCACGAATGTGAGTTCATTAGGCTGGAGGATGCAGTTCTTTCACATCTGTCCACCTCCAATATCTCACACAATGTGTAGCAAGAGCAGGTGCTCAATTAAATGTGTGAGAAAATGTGAGAATAATCATTTCCAAGTATTTTCAAGGTTTTTATCTCAGTTGCTTTAAGACTTAAAACTAGGTTCACTAAATTATCGTCATTCATTATCATGATACTTTGAGGAGCCACAGAAGTTGTCTTCCTACATGACAAGCATCTTGCTAGACTAATACATCACTATCTAATTCTCAAAAATTGCTGGATTATAATTCATTGTCACCTAATCCTTAAAAATATTAGTAGACTTTGGCTGTGAATGTGGTAGGGATCCAGGGTAATCCATGTGATTGCACTCTGGGATTCTAGAATTAATCTATAATCAGTTGCCTTATTCTCTGAATGTTGAACACTAATGCAAACTCAGAAACCAAGAATCAGTGTGGAAAAGGAAGAGAATTTGATCAGTGCTCCAGAGGGAGAGAAAAACAGCAACAACAAGACAGTTTCTAAAACTAGTCTAGCCCTACTCCTGCTGATAATCTGCTCCAGAGTCCCACATAGTTAAGCTACAATATCAAGCTACTTACATGAGGAAATCCCATACTCAAGTAATACAAACATCTCCTCAGCTGAGAACTGAATTCTGTTGAATACATCATGCTAACACTTTGCCTACCAACAAATTGCCTACAAATATATCAAATACCAAATCTAAGTCGTCCTAATTTGGTCATTTTTACATCCCTAGGTGACCTCACAATGACACATCTAGCATTTATTTTTCACTACTGACAACAACAGAAAATCACAGTGCGGTGAAAACAGCCCTACCACTTGCTAGGCATGTTACCAGTAGTAAGTTAAATAACAACTTCTTACCTCAATTTTCTAAACTATAAAACAAGGATTATAATAGCCCATATATCATGTTGTATGTAAGAATGATCGCAAAGTCCTCGATAGATGGAAGCTGCTACCTATTAAAAACTGAAGTACAAAGCAGTTAAGTGCCTGAAATTATAAAGTTAATAAGCTGAAAATCCTGAGTTGTTATCTGCAAGAAATATTATACATACTTCACTACTTCAGGGTGAAAAATCCATCTTAAATTCTTTCTGGAATAAAGAAAGCCATCAACAAGGTATAAGTTCGCTGAGACTAGAAACATCAGAAGGGTTTTGACCCATCCTCTGAATTTGCCCTACTTCCAATCACCACGTTGGAAGACAATTCTCCATAGGTCTCTCATGTTTCTGCATGTTGTGTGAACAGAGGAAGGGAGAGCCTCTGCTCTAGAGTATCTTTTCTAGAACCACATTTGCATAGCAAACGGCCTTGGAAGACAGAGGGATTGCCTCGCTGCAGGGTAGAAAACAGATTTATTTGTTGCTCAGGAAAATGCAGAGCAAAAGTTAGACAGGTCTGCTGGTAGGCTCCCTTTAAAAGATTGGGGTCTCCCAAGCCAGGCTTCCTCAGCTGTAAAACAAACTCACAGCATATGAGTGTCCATTGGGGCTACTCAGCATGGCCCCCACCGGACTTAAGGGCCAGGAATAACCCATGTGAACACGGTGCCTGTGCAGTCTACTGTGCTGGGAGACATCAAGGCCACTGTGTCTGACTCAACGGAGTCTCTGGATCCCTGACATTGTGGCCAGCTAGCTTGTTAGCTTGCAAGAAGAGTAAAAATCCCAGACCTTTTACATTTCTTGACCCACCCCCCTCTGGGTGCATCTGCTTCCATAAAAATGCTCACTGATCCACCTCCATGCCTTCAAGCTCTCACCAGCATTTAACTGATGTCATATTTATTTTATCATCTGTTCTTTACGGAGCATGCATTTTCACCCTGCTTCGGAGTCTTGGTGCCTCTAGAACAGTGTTTCTCAGAGTGCACCCAGACCAGCAGGGGCAACACCACCTGGGAACTGGTTAGACAAGCAAATTCTTAGATCCCACCGTAGGCCTATGGAATTAGAAACTCTTGGGGTGGGTCCTAGCAATCACGGTTTAACAAGCTCTCCTGGTGAGTCCAACGTATGCTGAAGTTTGAGAGGCAATGCTCCAAAATAAAAATTCATAGCATTGTTCAAGCAGAAGTTTGCATTATCTTAACGTCAAGCTCTTACAGCTGTGGGAAATAAAACAGCAAACTATTTGTTCTAAAGTCCCTTTTCTGACAAAGAAACCTGGTGAGTCAGACTTAGCTGGAGATGGCCTAGGTGAGGCAGAAGTCTCTGACTGGGTCGATACCAATTCAGAAGGTTAATCATGATTTAGAGTCTTACTTTTACTGACTGTCATAGTTTCTGAACTCTGAGACAATTAACATTAATTTCAAAACAGTTAAAATAATAACAAGGAAAATGATATTTGCCTTTTTGACAAAATTTATAAAACAAATGCATAATGTTACAAATGCATTATTAAATGTAGACAGAAACTATAGAAATGTTATTGAATCCTCAAGAAAATGTCCCCAAAATAAGTAATTGGCATTGATAAAACGGAATTTTACAACTTTCTAAAATTTTATCTTCTTATATTTCTTCTTTGAAATATATTATTGTAACACACTACTTTGTATGATAGTCTTTATGATTCCTTCCTTCCTCCCTTGGATACAGGATACTATATGGACTCAAACTTGCTTAGGCCTTGGGGGCCCATTATTTAAACTTACAGGCATGTGTAGGTTGCAGGGTTCACTTTGTTTTTAATATGTTGATTGCCAAATAAAGTATAAAGCACAAAGTTTACACTTTTGGTAGTAAAAAAGGTAGAAAGGGGAAAATTACTATAGTAATAAGAAAATACTCAAATCTTTGTAGGCATCAGGTAATAGAAAAGAACTGACATAAAAGAACAACCACTTTAAAAGAAGGAAAAGGGGGTGCCTGATTGGCTCAGTCGGTGGAGCATGAAACGTGGAGCATGAAACTTGATCTCGGGGTTGCCAGCCTCACATTGGGTGTAGAGATTACTTTAAAAAGACGTCTTTAAATAAATAAACAAACAAACAGAAGGAAAAAGATCTGGAAAGGCCACTCTTCTGATGCTTTGTGTGAGGCTCCACCGTCCTTTAAATCTACAAATGTATCAAAGTTCATGTGGCTTTCATTAGTTTATGAAAACAGCAAAGACACAACTTAATTGAAAATGATGCAAACTGACATAATAAAAAATGTATACCAGATGAAAAGTGCCTTTGAAAATTATTTTTTGGTACTTCACTTCTACCTTTTTTGTTTGTTTTTAGGAAAAAACAGAAAGTGAATCTAAAGACTTCAGCTCTTCAAAGACCGTAATTAGAGGCAAGAATATAAATAAATACATACAACAAAAAGCCATATACTTATAAGTTATCATTAGTTTCATATACTTATACATACAAGTTTATATATGTAGTAAAAAAGTGAGAAAAAAAAAAGATAAGCAGGAAGGGCAGATAAAAATGTTTACCAAATTGGGGGCACCTGGGTGGCTCAGTCAGTCAGTTAAGCATCTGACTCTTGATTTTGGCTCAGGTCATGATCTCTGAATCGTGAGACTGATCCCTGAGGTGGGCTCCACACTGAGCATTTTCAGATTTTCTCTCTCCCTCTCCCTCTGCCCCCCGCTTGCCTGTGTGCACACGCAAACGCGCTCTTTCTACCTCAAAAAAAAAAAAAAAATTACCCAATTTATTTTGCTATTTTATAGTGGAAACTAACTTAAAAGGTTTATCCTCTTAGTAAAGGATCATTTCTTTTTGCATATATAATTTACCTTTCAACATTTTATAATCCCTAAATATTTACCATTATATTTTCCTTGCCATAGTTTAAGAGTTTTGAAACAGTTTGATTTATTAACTTTCCAAATCAACTCACAGACAGACATTCACTACCTCCCACTGCCCCTGAACTGCTCTTTGAACAGATAACTGACCGAGGCATCTACTATACGTATGTTTTAATTACCAGTAAATGCAATAACATCTTAACAAAAAATATTACATAAAGTGCTCCTTCGGCTGGCCTGAATAAAATGTTGAAATCAGTTTTCATTTTGAGTTAAAATCTTGTGCAGTGCTTGTTCAAAAAGAATTCAGGAAGCCATAAAACATGCATTGATTTTGAAAATATGAGACAAGTTACTTAATTTCTCTGCACTTCTGTCCTTTATCTGTAAAACAGAAATAATAATACCCATTTCACAGAACTGTTTAGGGATTTCATGATTTTTGCAAAGCAAACACAGCAGTGACATCTTTGTCAACATGAGCTATTATGAATCATCAGGAAGGGGAAAAAGGAGTTCCTTAGTTTCACCGATGGTTATAATCAAACAGGTGTACATCACTAGGGTCTAAGTATACTGCAGCATACCCCAGATCCCGTCAGATTATATTTCCTTCCGCCACCCTCCATCCTTTTAATTTTACCATCCCCAGCTCTCCTCCTCCACCAACCCTCCCCCTTTGATTCTTTTATATCAAAGGAGATGTGTTTCCTTTACCTCAGGGTATGCTTTGACTGGTTGTAAACAATTTATCATTCCTGCCATGTTATCTTAATTTCTTTTTACTTTTAAATAATTTATCTTGAGTTTAATTAATTCTCACAGGCTTCCAATTTGGTGAGTGGGTGGGCTTAAAAAAAATGTGATCTTAGACAGTAGGCAAATTTTCTGTTTTGCTAATGTTGCTATGGAAACACTTTTTTTTTTCTCATTTTTGTTAATACATTGGGAGTGAATGTATCACACTCTGTAGCGGATAAAAGTGTATACCATTTGCTCCCTCCCCACTTGTATAATTTTTCCTCCTAGGCCTTGAAAAATCATTATGATGTGTAAATCAGTCAATCACATTGGTAAAATATTCAACTTACCAGGTTTTTAAATATCAGAAACATCGTCTACTACAAATCTGGAAAAAAAAAAAATGCCATTCCTGATTCCTCCTTTTCTAGAGAATGTGCTTCTTAAGTTGCTGTAAAATATTCAATAGTTCTCTAGATTTTCACTTTTACTTGAGTCATACTGTTATTATTTCTCCACGTTCTCAAGTGAGATTTTAATGATCTCAATAAAAAGCTTCCAGTAACTGACATTATTAAAATTCTCTTAATAATCTGCACAATTATTCTATAATTTTCTGCTCATATTTCTTAGATATAACAACTTCAAAGAAATGACAAAATTTTAAACCTCTGGCTCTCAAGTGGAAAGCTCAAGAAGGCTTCTTTCTTTTTTCTAGGAAAAAAAAAATTGAATAGTCATTATACAATGTACACATGTTATTAAGAATAATGATGGTTAAAATGTATGTCACTTTTTATAACTTATAAAATTACTTTTGTCATATGTGGAAATTAAGGAATAGCAATGGAGGACCACAGGGAAGGGAGGGAAAACTGAATGGGAAGAAATCTGAGAGGGAGACAAACCATGAGAGACTCTGGACTCCGGGAAACAAACTGAGAGTGACAAAAGGGAGGTGGGGGGATGGGGTAATCGGGTGATGGGTATTAAGGCGGGCATGTGTTGTGATGAGCACTGGGTGTTATACGCAACTAATGAATCATTGTACCCTACATCAAAAATTAATGATGTACTATATGCTGGCTAATTGAACATAATAATAAAAAAAAATTACCTCTAAAGATGGTATCTCAGTTGACCATCAGAATGAGGTCTAAATAACAGTAAGGGATGACATCTTTTCAGTACTTATTCTTTGCCCACCACCTTAGAGGAATTATCCTATCTCTTTCCTACAAACTCAGTAGATACTCTTTCTAGAAGAGTAAACAGACTTCCAAGAGCCAGAAATGAAGGTCAACTTAAATTCTCTAAAGTCTGTTCACTCATCTGCAAATGAAGCTAATGATAGTATCTACTAAGTTTGTAGGAAAGATAGAAGGGATAATTCCAATAAAGGGCTTGGCAAAGAGAAAGCGGCGGAGGAGTGGGCTTGGCAAAGAGAAAGCGGCGGAGGAGTAGGCATTTGAATACGGCTACCCTTTCCAAAGCCCTTGCCCCAGTCCCACCTGATGAAAGAAGTTATACAACTTGCTCTCAACATCACATAAGTAGAAGACAAACTATAAACAAGGAGTAATTAATTTCTTCTGATTCCATATAGAGAGTAGATCAAATCTGTATTAAACAATTAAGCGCCTGAAAATTATCTCCCATAGAATTTCTTTGATTTTTTCATTTTCTAAATTAGTAGCATCTTTTTACATCTGATTATTTGTCTCTCCCCATCCCACCGCACTCCACTGCTTTGCTGCAGCATTCACAGGCTAGGACAATAGGTCAAATGAGATAAAGCCATGTAGCTAAAAATTAGGAAAGCGTTACCCATCCTGATAACTCAAAAGTAGCTGTCACTCAGAATGACTATCAAAAATGGGACAAAGAATCAGATCATAACAAACAAATAAAAAATACATTGTGGAGGTAGGGTTTTCTCCTCTGAAACTCTACTGGCTCTATTCCTTCCAGAGAGATCTAGGATATCCATGATTAAAAAGGCAAGTGAAAGAGAGGGATTGTACTTAGTTTGGGCACATAAACTGTATTCACCCTGGCAACGTTTCCACAGAGATTTATCACCCAAAGTATTTAGGAGTTTTCAAGAAAATAATTTATCCTAAAGGAAGGGAAAATAGATGCAAATACATCTGCTATAAAAAGAGGGGGGAGACACTACATTTGGGAAAGGTGGAAAAGGTTAATGCTGAATGAAGCCTCTTGACTAATATACCTCTAATTGTCTTTATCCAGGACCCCAAGGACTCTTGGAAAAAAAAAAAAAACCAGTAAAAATTACTTGACCACAATCTCTGTGAGAGACTAAAAGCACAAGGCAATGTAACTTTGATGTGTGTTACAGAGCCAAGCAAAGTGGAGGGTGCAGGGTATTTCCTGTCATTGGCAATACTGAGGCATGTACAACTCACAGTACATTCCAAAGCTCCCCAGACCTGACAGAGATAGAAGGTTATTATCATATCCATGGGGCACCTGGCTGGCTCATGTGACTATTGACTTCAGGGTCATGAGTTCAAGTCCCACCTTTTGCTGTAGAGATTACTTCAAAATAAAATTAAAAAAAAAAAAAGAAGGTTATTGTCATATCCAGAAACTATCACAAAGAAATGTTTGGATAAACATGATTTTTTTAAAGTTTATTATATCTTATTTTTATTTCTAGGATGGGGAACATATTACAACAAAGGGAATGGAATGAGTAGAATGGAAGATTTCTAGAAAAGTGATCTAATAGCTAAAGACCATAGTAGCTAAAGAGTATATATCTATATATGATGATATGATATATCTGAGAAAGATGCATGATGGAATCAGACACAGATCTGAATTCTAACTATAGATTTAGATCTCTAAATCACAGTTTCTTCTCCTGTAAAAAGAAGACAATGATCGCAAGTTTATGGTAAAGGTGTAATGTCACAACAAACATGACCCATCTAAAATTTAATGAATTCCGTAAATACCAGATCTCTGAAGTTGTCTTTTCCTTCCATAACTCCTGATCTATTTAAAAGGTCACAAACAAGAGTAAATGATTTTATAAAACCCATGCATTTAACCCTTACAAATATCTGGCTTTAAATACATACCAGTAATAAAAAAAACCTGGCATAGTGAAAAAAATGATTTGGTAAAAACTTAAAAAAAATTGATGTCTCTACCCTCAATCAACCTCAAAGGCTGAAGGTAAGTACCATAATAATACATAAAATGAATACATTTCCAAAAGGATTAGTGATTCAACATTCTTAATTATACAGAAAATCATTAAACTGGAATTCTTTCAAGCATCATGGAATAGCAAACCCAGAAATGATCTAACCTACAGAGTAGGCATGGAAAAACATAGGCTAATTTAAATTCACCTGATAGAAAGTTAACCTCAAAAAAGAAAGAAAGAAAGAAGTTAGCCTCAGAAATACAGACAATGCCCAACAGTACTTATTATGCCAGTAATATGTGTAGATGAGAATCATTTCAATTGCAACATCAGAGAAGATCAAAAGATAGGTAAACATAACAAGAAAAAAAAAAAGAAATAGTCAAGATTTCTGAGGAAATAGTGGAGAGCCATCAACAAATTAAAATTGATTTAATTAATAAAATCAACTAGGGAGTATTTATAAGCACCTACTTTCTATACGTAGAACTTTATTGTAGAAGCTTTGTAGAATGCCGTGATACCTATAAGCTAAACTTCATGCCCAGATTATGGAACATCATCATCTAGCAAGAGAAAATACCAAAGAGAAAAAAATATATATAAAACAGAATGGAAGTATACTAAGAGAATATTAGTCTTGATTAGATGGATTTGTAAAGAAAGAAGGAAGCAAAATAGGGTTTTAGCAGACTGGGAGAAAATGGTACCTGGTGGGTGGGACACGGAAAAAAAATAATATAGTGTTCATATTTAAGGCATATAGTATGTGTTTGGCTCATTGAATGTCAAATAAATTGATGTAGCACAATTTGGTCTCAGAAAATAAGATAATGTGCTATTGAAAAGTATCACTGTAGAACTTGGTACAAGGTCTATTTTCCAAATAGCCAGTAAAGAATATTAGGGGTTTTAGGAATCCACTAATTTTAACACAATGAAAGGTGTACTGGGCCTAGAGTATTCTGGTCTTATTTGACATATAGGCAGATTAGTGAGATTACTGAATGGTTACGCAGAGTAAAGAAAGATATAGCAGGCTGTATTCGTGCCTCAGTTTTTCCCTGCTTGACCAATAGAGCTCAAAAGTTTCTCCATCCAAGATTCACTCACTGGCCCAAACACACACTACCCGTTCCAAAGTGCTTTTATTTATTTATTTATTTTATTTTCAAAAGTGCTTTTAAATTGAACTATCCATGAGAATAGTCACCATGCGTTTTCTTAGCATGAAATTACTACAAATTAATTTATATTGGTTTTAGATGGAGGACAGGATACCAGAAAATGGGAAACTTTACAGAGATGTAAAAGCAAAGGAGAACAAAAGGATTATTTTAGAATAAGAAGTACCACCTGATTATGGCATGTGTGCTTAAAGGTTCCAAGCAGTGGATGTTGTAGAGTAAGGGAAGAATACGGAACTTGATTCTTACAGGAGGGGAAAAACTCACTCAAGAAACCTTTCTATAGGAAAAACTTAACTTTGATTCATAGAGTTTAGTTGAGCTTCTACCAGGCTAGCTGCTGGAAATACACAGATGAATAAAGAGTAGTAGCTGCATTAGGGCTAATGCAAGGGATACATATAATTTTGCTTTAGGAAGAATTTAAATGAATTCTTTTACAATTTGAAAACTGTTGTGGGTGAATTAAAAGTTTACACTAAATAAATAAAACAACAGTAGCCACAAACTTTATTACAGATATATTTCAAAGATAAGCAATTTTTTTTTAATTTTATTGTTATGTTAGTCACCATGCAATACATCATTAGTTTTTGATGTGGTGATCCACGATCCATTGTTTTCGTATAACACCCAGTGCTCCATGCAGTACGTGCCCTCCTTAATACCCATCACCGGGCTAACCCACCCCCCACCCCCTCCCCTCTAAAACCCTGTTTGTTTCTCAGGTCCATAGTCTCTCATGGTTCGTCTCTCCCTCCAATTTCCCCAGCTTCATTCTTCCCCTCCCGCTAACTTCTTCTTCTTTTTTTTTTTTCTTGAAAATGACAGGCAGCAACAGAGGGAATTTTTTTAATTGATTTTTTTATTATTATGCTAATCACCATACATTACATCATTAGTTTTTGATGTAGTGTTC
Source organism: Mirounga angustirostris (assembly GCF_029215605.1). Classification (NCBI taxonomy): domain Eukaryota; kingdom Metazoa; phylum Chordata; class Mammalia; order Carnivora; family Phocidae; genus Mirounga; species Mirounga angustirostris. The sequence continues at coordinate 80,258,820 of NW_026991720.1, read as the reverse complement.
CATGATTCATTGTTTGTGCACAACACCCAGTGCTCCATGCAGAACGTGCCCTCTTTAATACCCATCACCAGGCTAACCCATCCCCCCACACCCCTCCCCTCTAGAACCCTCCGTTTGTTTCTCAGAGTCCATAAAGATAAGGAATTTAAAATGAATTTATCATTTGAAATACTTAGCTAAACCCTACCTTGCCTTGGAAAAAAAAAACAAAACCCTACTGTAGAGTTTGCAATCAAACAGTGTAGGGTCTGACCATGGGAAACTGCCATTTTTGGACTCTTTAGTGAATGCTTTGGAAGAGTCAAAGAAACAAAATTTTGTTAACTGAAAGTAACCATTTTAGAAGCCAAAATGATATTGCTATTCACATCCACAGAAAAAAATCATCTCCACAGCAAGATTGTACTGTTGTTGTTCTATGCATAAAGAATTCAGTTTATCAATTAGTTTTCCTTTGTCCTGAATGTAAGCCAATTTTTTTTTTTAAGATTTTATTTATTTGACAGAGAGAGACATAGTGAGAGCAGGAACACAAGCAGGGGGAGTGGGAGAGGGAGAAGCAGACTCCCCGCTGAGCAGGGAGCCCGATGTGGGACTCGATCCCAGGACCCTGGGATCATGACCTGAACTGAAGGCGGACGCTTAACGACTGAGCCACCCAGGCGCCCCTGTAAGCCAATGTTTAATTGCTTCATATCCATAATTTTATTAACTGTGAATAAATTGTTTTAAATAAAAAAAAAATTTGTTCTATGGCACAAAGGAGATTAATTACTAAAAGACAGTAGCAATCCTTTGCTATCAATCAAACATGAAGAAAAGCATGGCCACCTAATGAGGATTCAGCTTCATTAATTTTCCTCAAATCTCATTTCTAATATAAAAGACCACCATATATTCAATTTTCAGAAAGATAAATTTAATCAACCCAATAGTGTGTGGATTTGTTTACACCCTTACCATCTAACTGCAATCTCATGCTGTCTTCAAACTGCAATACCATCTTGTTAAATATTTTCTGATAGTGCTGTGGACTATTTTCAATTAAGTAAAGGAATCCTCCCAATCTCCTTAAATCCATCACCACTTTCTCTTATGAAAACCAAAAGCAAAAAAAATCAAGTCATAAAATCTTATGTTGTTAAAGATTAGAAGGGATCTTTGAGATCACTGAGTCCATTCATCTCACTTTACAGAATGACAAAATAGATAATATACAGAATCAGTATTTGGGGGCATTGAAAAGTCAATAAGGGCAACCCAAAAATATTTTAGTTAGAAAGGAAGGCATGTTATTGAATGATACTACAAAATTACAAAATGTATTCCATTGCATTCATGGTAAACAATTCACATTTAATAAGTATACTGCGAATGATGGTAATCATAAACACTGTGCTCATAGAGAAAATGAAGGCTTTATGTACAACTCCAACAAATCTATGATCTGTAATGATTTGGTTTTCTTTCTTCATCCTCATCTCCATACGATCCCTTTAATAAATAATTATTAAGAATCTGTAAAGAGAGGGCGCCTGGGTGGCTCAGTTGGTTAAATGACTGCCTTCGGCTCAGGTCATGATCCTGGAGTCCCGGGATCGAGTCCCGCATCGGGCTCCCTGCTCAGCGGGGGGTCTGCTTCCCCCTCTGCCCTCTTCCCTCTTCCCTCTCGTGCTCTCTGTCTCTCATTCTCTCTCTCTCAAATAAATAAATAAAATCTTAAAAAAAAAAAAAAACCCTTAAAAAAAAAAAGAATCTGTAAAGAGAAATCTGAGATCTAAGGGGTCATAAAGTTATTAAATTAATATGTCTTAACTACTATTAGAAAATATGTCCCGCCACACTTATGGACTGTATATCTTATACTTTTGAAGAAGATATATTTTTCCATCTATTCAATGTAGGATTCTAGCATGCACATTTATTTAAATATTTTTATAATTTATTTTCAGCCTGGGAAATACTTTTTCAAAAGCTATTAGCTTAAAAGACTTTGGCAATATTAGCTTTCTGATAAAAGCTTTGAGAGGTTCCCAAAGCAATCTGGATTTATCGAGCTGCTTTTCAGCAAAAAGGTGTTTAATTAGGTTGTCTCACACTTCTCTAAAGCTGAAAACCTAATCACCACCTTCAAACTCAAAGAACACAGGCAAGTTGCTTTGAATATTATCCTGTATAAAACCTTTGGTTTTTCCTTCCACTCCATTCCACCTTCTATCTGGGAAAACTTTGACTATAAAAAAGTATTTTGGGGTGCCTGGGTGGCTCAGTCGTTAAGCGTCTGCCTTCAGCTCAGGTCATGATCCCAGGGTCCTGGGATCGAGCCCCGCATCGGGCTCCCTGCTGCACGGGAAGCCTGCTTCTCCCTCTCCCACTCCCCCTGCTTGTGTTCCTGCTCTCGCTGTCTCTCTCTGTCAAATAAATAAAATCTTTAAAAAAAAAAAAAAGTATTTTGTATTTTTTTTTTAAATCAAAGAAAAAGTTGTATATAAAAAAAAGTCAAAATCACAACATGAATACACCCAAATAATTTCCTTCTTCTCTTATTTGGAGACTTGTGTGTGTGTGTGTGTGTGTGTGAGATCAACTTCAAGCACAAATGGGTATTTGAAAGCAGCAAATCAAAAGAAATGAACAAAGAAAAGTAAAGAAAATGGAAAAAGTGAATTATGGTATTAATGGATCTATTTCAAAGGAACAAGCTGCAATATACCAGCTTAGTCAGAAATACTTTTCTCTCAATTAGGACTCACATTCATCATTGAAAACCAAAGAAAGGTAATCACAATGTACTGAGAGTTTGAGCCCCATGCCCCTCCACAAAAACCTCACCACATACTACAGGTAACTTCTTTTTTTTAAAACATGTTTTTGTCGGGGCTAGCTTTTTTTAAAAATTGAAGTATAATTAACATGCAGTGTTATATTAGTTTCAGATGTAAACATAATGATTCAACAATTTTATACATTACTCCGTGCTCACCATGATAATAAGTGTAGTCACCATCTATCACCAAAACAACATCATTATAATCTTATTGACTATACAGACTTATTGCCACAGGTAACTTCCTAAAGCCATATTCTCAGAAATTCATGCATTTGAAAAAATGTTTGACTCTTGACTATCCCGCTCCACTATACGCTATAGATAAGATACAGTTCCTGCCCTTACGAATTTTACAGTTTAATGTAGAGAAACAGAAGGAAAAAAAGAGAGAGAGAGAGGATGACCAATGTAGTGCCCCAGAGTTACTTAATATTCATCGGGACTCCAAGGAAGAAAATAAGGGAATTATGACATTTACTCACTTAGTACTGAGTGCCAAGCATCGTGCCAGGTAATTTCACAAAAACCTATCAACAGGAATTACTACCACTGTATTAAAGGTACAGAAATCTTTTTCAGGGCGCCTGGGTGGCTCAGTTCGTTAAGCGACTGCCTTCGGCTCAGGTCATGATCCTGGAGTCCCTGGATGGAGTCCCGCATCGGGCTCCCTGCTCGGCAGGGAGTCTGCTTCTCCCTCTGACCCCCCTCCCTCTCATGCTCTCTCTCTCTATCTCATTCTCTCTCTCAAATAAATAAAGAAAATCTTAAAAAAAAAAAAAAAGAAATCTTTTTCAGAACAGGCCCAAGGTCACCCACCTAATCAAAACAGGAAATCTAGAAGTATTTTTTTATTTTATTTTTTTTTTAGAAGTATTTTATTCAATAATAAATGAAGTGAATCTCTAAAGGTGGAGGAAAAATTAAGAACTGAAAGTCTGGGGGGGTTGTGGCTCACAGAGAAGAGAGACCCAACAAAGAGGTGATTTGGACTTCTGAAACTAAATGGAATACGGGACTGCATAGGGAAGAAACAAAGTAAGGATAACTGATATTACAGAAAATTATTCCTACAAATAATGAATTCCTTCTCAGGAAACTAAATCCTGTAAAATAGAAGCCTACTGTTTTCAGGGGGTGCCTCTAGCTGGGTTTACAGATACAAGCTTGGGAGTTAAGCTTAGGCAAGTGGAATTACTCTGCATAAGAGAAAATGAAACCACCAGGGAGGCGGTTCTAGAGGGTGTGAGGAAAGGAAGGAAAAAAAGATACTTCAAGGCGGACTCTGTATGGAGAATACATGGAATGAGATCAGTGACAATTTCTTATTTTTGGATAGTCCAAAAACTTTAATTAACTGGGAAGCTTAGTTCTCAATTTAGTGTTATTTTTGTGACAGACCTAAATCCCTTTTCTAACTTTTCCCCGAAATCTTTAGAATGACACTCATGATCATTCTGGAAAATCAAAGAAATGTGTTTAGTTTATTTGAGGCCAATAGGCGTGTAAGAAAGAGACCATCATGGTGCAGGCAGAGTTCAATATGAAAATGACACTGCTATTTCATAAAAGTACAAAAATACTGAGAAAGGACTTTCTGAAGCAAATGTTAAATGCTCAGTTTGGGATTTTGAGGTGCATGTGGAAACTGGGTAGAGATTTCAATGTTTGGGGAGAGGGAACTAGGGCCTAAAAAAATCTAAGTTATTGACGTGAGAGCCATCTTCTTATATGTGAAAGAGAATATAAAGAGAATGTCAAGGGAAGTCAAGGGCCAGTCCTTGAGAAATATGTTTATTAGGCAGAAGGATCAACCAGTAAAACAGAGAGCAGGCCTTCAAGATGTTTCAGCGTCGGTTCCATTATGGACACGTCATTACATTTTGGGTAACAATAATAATGGAAGTAATAATAACAGAATATAATAATAAAAACGATGGGGGCCTAGTATTAAATCCACTCCCTTTGGCTGGGGGCCAACTGCCTAGTAGATTTTCCTATGCCTTCTCTTCAATATTTTCCATCGTTTCTATATTTTCTACCTAGATTTTTAATGCTAATAACTGGAGCAGTGATTCCTTTTCTATTTTAATTTATTGCAACATCTACCTTAAATACTATTCACACATAACACACACCTTACATTCTCTCTCTATACCTCTGAAATTAGCTCCAAGAAGTATTATTCTCTTGTACAATGGCAACTACCCTGACCTACCGAGAAAATATTAATTAATATTTTAGTCATTTCCTTAAAACAACAAAAATTGTATTATCAAGGTCACCTTCAAATCATCGGTTCAACTGTAAGTAGATTCCATCTGTTCTAATTCCTAAGCCCCTTTGTCTGATGCTTTTTTCTGCCAAACTATACTAGTGAGTAATATACTGATCTCAAAGGGGGTACCAAGATGTAACCTGAGGTTTTACAGTTAGATATACAGAGAAACATACATTTTACCTGAGCTCTAACTCTTCACAATCCAAAATGGTAAACAAGGCCAAACATCTGAGAGAAATGCTTAAATACTATTATGTTAGACACAGCTGGAAATATTTCTGAAGTAACTTCAAACAATATACATTAACACATTATCTGTTTTTTTTTTTTTGATGACTAATGGCCATATGACAATAGAAAATTAATCTCTTCTACCATTTGTGTCCAAAATAGTTCCAGGCAAACTGACAAATATCTGGGATATTTTTGCAGTCTTTGGAATTAACAATAATTGCTTTCATTGTAGTTTGCCAAATCTTTTGAGATGTGTGGGTTTGTGGGGGTATTTTTAAGTCTAAAAAGATTTAGCATGAACAAAATGAAATGTCTCATTTATATTGTATATTAAAAAAAGAATCTAAGCAAAACATGCATTATACCTGAGCCTTAATCTTCAGAAGTGCATACAACATTAAAGTGAGTATAACAAAATTAATGCACTGAATTTCACAGAGTTTTCTAAATCACTGTGGCCACATTTTGGAGACCGTGTAGAATGCTTGAAGTTTTAATCCTTCCCTGAACTACACCCAAAATTCAGTATTGGAAGAAGGTGTATTATTAAAAACAAATGTATCTAACACGCTAGCTAGGCAGGACACTCGATATGTTTTGACTTTACCTTTGAGTAGCTGCTCTCTAACTTGAAAATTCATTTGGTGGTCCCGAATGAAATCTAATAACAAACTTATAAATGCTTTCAAAATATTCCCTTTATCTATTATGTATATTTTATGAACTTTATTTTATATATATATATTTTTAAAGTACCACATCTGTATAGCTCCTTTCACAGAGTAGACGACAATCTGACTAAAATAATTCCGGCATCAAAATTATGAGACTCCACTGTTGTTTAGCAAATCCCCTTCAATGAGGAAGTCTGCGTTAAATTAAATTTCTTAAACTGGGGCGCCTGGGTGGCTCAGTTGGTTAAGCGACTGCCTTCGGCTCAGGTCATGATCCTGGAGTCCCGGGATCGAGTCCCGCATCGGGCTCCCTGCTCGGCGGGGAGCCTGCTTCTCCCTCTGACCCTCCTCCCTCTCATGCTCTCTGTCTCTCATTGTCTCTCTCGCAAATAAATAAAATCGTAAAAAAAAAAAAAAAAAAAAGACCTCCCTGAAAATATATCTTTTAAATTTCTCAAACTAATCAACCTTATTAGAGTAAGATTTCGAAGTAGCTGCTAAAAGCCCTCCATAGCTCCAGAGGAGTTGGCAGCAGTCACTGGAAGAGTCCACACTGTTCTCCCATGAGCAGCTCAGTAGAGCTACTGGTTCCCATTAACAACGTCCAGCTGAGAACCTGCTGGAAGCGGTCCTCCTAGTCCTGTCATGGCGCAGGAGCTCCCGCGACGGTCTCGACTGAGCCCTTCCAGAGGACAAACTTCAATAGGCTTTGTGCCCAAATCACAAATAACAACAAGCCTCTGCAAGTGCATACAGGGTTAGGAAAATAGGTTCCTCTACGGGAAGAGCAGAAATTGCACATTTTCTTCCCTTCATGATTTGTACGTATGGGAGTGGATGCATATGGACGGACCATATGAGGGCTGAGGTACCTGCTCGGGGGCTCTCACACCCACTTCTCCTTAAATAGCTTTTGGTTTTTGTTTTTTTGTTCTGTTTTACTTTTGTTTTTGCTTTAAAGATTTTATTTATTTTTTTAGAGAGCGAGCGAGAGAGAAACAGCATGAGAGAGGAGAGGGTCAGAGGGAGAAGCAGGCTCCCCGCTGAGCGGGGAGCCCGATGTGGGACTCGATCCCGGGACCCTGGGATCATGACCTGAGCCGAAGGCAGACGCTTAACCATCTGAGCCACCCAGGCGCCCCTTGTTTTTGCTTTAAAGAATTATAGCTACTAAGCTAAAGTCATAGCAGAAACATTAGAAATCTCAGTAAGAAAAGCGAACAAAACCACATCGTATTTTTATTCATATATATTAATGGCTTCGAGAAAAATTAATTCTGGAAACACGTTCAGATTTGGGGAAATGGCATCAATAGCAATGTTTGGCAAAGGTCAGGTCAGGGAGAAGAGGCAGTAGAAAGAGAATAAAATTATAAGGAAAGACTGAAACATCTATAGTGATAGGGAACTCTCAAGTGTATTCTATAATGAGATGCTTGACGGATGAAGGGTGAGCAGTATTGTACTTTAACATTTTCCCAGCACAAGGATCCAATGAGAGACAGACACAGAGATAGAGACAGAGACAGCGCACACGTGAGAGCTTTCAAGTAGTTACACGAAGGGAATCATAATAGGCACAGGCAACATTCTGAATTTCATCTTTTATGGAAAGTATTTTATCTGCAGTTTTTTAAAAAATATTCTAGTTAGTGAAGTACACTCAAAGTACTTTTTTCAGATTTATATTATATCTCAATGTAATGCTAACATTATCAATTAATTTTCATTTACAAAATTATTTGAGTCTATTAAAGACCCTGTGACCTGGGTCAGGGATGCAGCTATAAAAGAGAATTACATAGTCTCATAAGAAAGATAAATACGGGCATGCCTGGGTGGCTCAGCTGGTTAAGTGTCTGCCTTGGGCTCGGGTCTCGGTCCCAGGGTTCTGCAATCGAGCCCCACTCTGGGCTTCCTGCTCAGTGGGGAGCTTTCTTCTCTCCCTCTGCTGCTTCCCCTGCTTGTGCTCTCCTCTCTCTCTCATATCAATAAATAAAATCTTTAAAAAAAAAAAGATAAGGTCACCAGGTTGATGGGTGATCAGAAGGAAGGGAGAGGGGTGCCATAAGAACATTTAAGGGAACACCTAAGGTGACATGGGGTGTGCTGCGACATTATGGGAGGCTCCGTTGAGAAGGTGATCACTGAACTGCATCTTAAAATCAAATAGGAGTCAATCAAGTCAGGAAGGTGATGAAGGCTGTTCAAAGTATTTTGATCAGACACAGAGTTTAGGATTGGAGAGCTGGTGATGAAAGATGAAGCTAGATAAATAGAGAACAAATATTTAAAGATCTTGCTTGCTACCAGAACTGGAGTGATTTTCTCTTTTAATAAGTCTGTTGGACACCATAGGGGCAAGTGGCTGCCTCTCTTCCTTCAATGTCAAATCTCCTTTCCTTGACCCTGGAATGTTATCTCCTCCAGATTCTATAATTTTCTAATCACTTTCTGGTATTTAAAAACAAACAAACAAAAACACCAAAACCCTCTGGACTAATGAAATTTCTCTCAATTGAACTTTTCAACCCTCTTTCTTGTAGGTTGTCCTGACTCAGGTAAAGAAACTTGCAGAATAACTCACACTATTTTTTCCCAGGCTCTATACCTTTCCTCTCCCACTTGCTGCAACCCTTTATTAGTCGGCACAGGGGAAGGAGTGATAATGGCACGGAGGGTCATCCTTGGCTGCAACAGTTACAGTTCACTGCTATTGGGTGTGAAGGAATCCCAGTGCTAACTCTGCTCCCTGAGAAGTCTGAGCAGTTCTACAGAAATTCCCTCACTGGAGATTTCTAAATGTGGCGACCTAGAAATGGTGATTCCTTCCCCAGCTAGCCTGTGAACCTCTCCATCCAACTGGGATTCTGGTAATCCCACAGCCTGGCGCTTTTGGTTGGGGACATCTGGACTCCCACCAGGGTTCCTCTTTGCTTTTTATTAACTAGCCTTAAGGTGAGAGGTTAGCAAAAGTTATTACTAGATCGGTAACTATTCTGCAAATCCTATACACATGGTATAATATCTCTCCTTAGAGATCCTTGGCACTCATGATTCTTTGCTTTGGGGCCCAGCCAAAATGTCCAGACAGGAACAGCCTCATGTTAACAACCAATTTAATATGCTATGAGGTTTGGGTTTTAAAGGCCCCTGAAGCATTCCATGATGGATACTGGAAAGATAGACAGGAAGGACATTCCTGAGGTCGGGATTCCTGTTGAATAGTTACGGACCTAATACAGTAGGAAGAAAATGATGAACTCCCACATTCAACCAGGGACATTAGGAATGGTGATGCGAAGGAGATTCAAGAAGCAGAAAAGGGGTAGTAATGAGAAGAACTGAGCTTGTGTGGCCTAGAGATAATGCTGTTATATGTTTCATTAGTTGGTCTTTTCATAGATTTGTTTACTTTAAAGAAAGAACAAGAGAAAACAACAGTTGATGGAGGGGAGCAAAGCCATTAAAGAGTGGGGAAACACATCCAAATAACAAGAGACGATTGCTGGACTTGAACAAAGGAGAGTCCAATTAACCTGGGTCAGAAATAAAGGAGAGAGATGAAGACGGCTGCCGATGAGAATCGGATGAGCAAAGAAATTGAAGAGGTTCCCACCTGACATCCTCTATTTTCTCTCCGAATGAACAGAGGTCAGTTGCTTTAAAATAAAGGAGGATACACAGAGTGGAAGGAAAGTAGGAGAGTTTTGAAATAATACTTTTTTTGGAGAATTAAGTGAGGGCATTATCTAGGGATAAATAACATAAATTGTATAATCTTTGATAATTTTTTAAGGAAAAATATCCTTTTCTTAGGCGAATTGAAAAAAATCAAACTATTGTGTAAAAACAAATCAATGAAAAACTGTGGCTACTTAAAGTATTTAACTGTATACATGATTTGGTTATTATAATACAGAAAAGTAAAAAGTTACTTCATTAGAGATTAAAGTGTATATAAAGATTTAATGAAAAACATTGTTCATGTGGCAGGATACAATAATTGGGAATGTTCAAAGACAGTATCTAAAATATAAAGGAAGTTTATGAGATGAATAGAAAGGGGGTATTTTAAATTTCACCCTATCCATAGTTCTCTGATTAACATATCTGATGTTTTAGGGGCTTCAGAATACATTTCTAAAATAAGCTGATTTTTATAATTCAAGAATATTAGAAATGTTTAAAATCATGTATGTGCTATAACTCTGTAAACCATAAATCACAATATAAATGTAGGACATTCTACTGCAAAGACTAGAATTTAAAGGCATATAACTTTCTAATATATGAAGCAGAATAATGAACTACAAATGTTCCTTTTATTGTGTGATAGGAATTACTTTTAATGCACTTATAATATGTTACAAGCACGTAAGAAACCTACGGACTTTTGTTAAACCTGGTGATTCTTCACAAATTCTGTTGTTACATGGATATCCCACAGACATGACACAGACAAGTTAGAAACCATTTTTCAGGAGACTTAAACATTCAATTATAATTACTTTTAATACAATATGCAGAAAACTAAGATTCAAGAAGAAAATTAAGTTACATATTTTTTCCTTCTGATGTCTCTTTAAAAATCTATCTGCTGCAATGTGATTCCAACTGCATTTTAATTTAGCTTGTTATCCTAATGTCAGCGATGTCTATGGGGAATTTTATATATATGATATAACAAATTGTATAAATATATGCGTAAACATGTAATAAATAAAATGTAGAAATAAATATGCAAATACATATATTTTGAAAAAAGGGAAAGCACTTTTTCCCCCACATTGAGAAAACGTTCATTAAACATCAGAGTCTGTATTAAATGCCAGATACAGAGAGAGGAATCTCAGTCCCTCTCCCCAGTGAGCTCACTGTCCTTTGGGCATCTCATTCATTTCTGGGCCCCCAGTACAAACAGCAACAATAACAGTAAGTGGATATTACATGCTGTAAATCAAGCACCATGCTAAGCACTCCAGAAGCATAATCTTTTTTTTTTTTTTTTTAAAGATTTTATTTATTTAGTCATGAGAGAGAGAGGCAGAGCAAGAAGCAGGCTCCCAAGGAGCAGGGAGCCCAATGCGGGACTCGATCCCAGGACCCTGAGATCATAACCTGAGCCGAAGGCAGACGCTTAACCATCTGAGCCACCCAGGCACCCAAGCATAATCTTTTTTGACCAGCACAACCACCCCACCAGTAGGTATCATTAAGACCCCTATTTTACAAATGAGAAAACCAAAGCACAGGGAGGTTAATTACCTAGAGAAGCAGTGGGATGGGAGGGTTACATCAGTGGGGTGCAAGAATACTATAGCCAATCTTGGCTCTGCCACAGATAGTCTATGTGAACCGGGGCAAGTCCTTTCCTCCCTCTGGGCCTCAGCACTTCCACCCGCCAAACGAACGCATGGAGCCCTAGGGGCTCCGAGGCTCCAAGATGGCGGTTCCCAAATGTTGCTGCACCTGAGAAGTACCAAGGAACTTCCAAATATCTTGATACCACAGTTGTCTCCCAGGCCAGGGAAATCAGAACCTCTGGAGTGGGAACCAGACAGTGGTGTTGATGAAGAACTTTGAACACGCCTGTGTCACTATCTAGTTTGGTGTGAGAGCAGGAAAACAAGCTCGTTCCTTCTATTTACATTCAAACCAATCAAAGAGATATTTGGGATTAAAAAAAAAAAAGGTGCATGCTATTGCCCTCTGGACTGCCATCAAGGAAAGAAAAGAGATTTTAGAAAGGAAACCTAACAAAACCTTAATCCTCTGCTCTTTTAACACTACGCTGCTCCAGAGATTTTTAATCTTCCCTTTTATTCAAAACTAATGAGTCGCAATTTTTGTACCTTCAAATTACTCACAGGCTTTGTGAGGAGCTTTACTTAATACCTTGAATTAGGGTTATGATCATTTCTTCTCATTTCTTCAATCTTCCCAAGGAAGAGCTTGGATTTCCTTTGCCTCTGTCTTAACGAAGACCCAATATGTGGACATCTTGCCTCCCAGACATTCATGATTTTACTTTATAGCTGTGATAGTCACAGGTACTGTGCCCCATCATGATGTCAACTTGTTCAAAGAGTAAAATATTATTTACATGTTTGTATTATTTTCACTGATTTATTTCGCTTTTACTGGTCTGTATTTACTTATCAATTATTTGCATCAGTTAGTCAATTACATGAATATTGATGATCATATGTGTGTTTTATCTCTGAGTATAGCCTTGATATACAGCATATTACAAAGGACAATAGCAAGAACAAGAAACAGATATTTTAGAAAAATTAATGAAAACAAAATGTCTTACGCAGTTATATTATGATAACTAACTATTAAAGCAATTAATTTGTTTTATCATAAAAAAGCATGAGTTTGGGGACTCTGGAACATGTAAAAATGATTTAAAATAATTCACCGTAAAAGCTTTTATTCCCTAATGAATTATACTGGCTTTGTGAGACACAGTTTTATATAAGATACATCCATATACAGGGACAAAGATTCTAAATGCTTCTGAACACTTCATCTTTAATCCTATTTTTACAATGAGAGATATATTAGAAATAATTAATATTTTTTTAAACCAGAAATTACCTATATGCTGAGTTTTTCTCTTTGGCAGTTTCTTTTGAAATTGCATATATTCCCATCTTATAACCCAACAGCTCCACTCCTAAATATACAACTCCACTCACCCCGACACCAAACACATGCAAAATAAAAACATGTCCAGAAAAAGCCTTATAGAAAAATTTTTACTGGAGTTTTATTCACAACAGCAAAACATCAGGAACACCATAAATGTACATCAAGAGGAGAATGGATAAACAAATTGTGGTGTATCTGTAAGAAATTACTACTATACAAATCAACACATAAATGAATCTAAATCTCTTTAAAAAAAAGAGAGAGAGAAACATATCTGCCATGTACAAACATACATACCTGTACATATATATTACAAAGACAATGCAGCAAAATAAGGTTCAAAAATTACGAATGTCTGTTTAACATTCTTTTCTTTTTTATTTAAGTTCAATTAATTAATATATAATGTATTCTTGTTTAAGATTTTATTTATTTGAGAGAGAGAGAGAGACAGAGCATGAGCAGGGGGAAGGAAGCAGAGGGAGAGGGAGAAGCAGACTCCCCACTGACCAGGGAGCCCGAGGTGGGGCTGGATCCCAGGACCCTGAGATCATGAACTGAGCCAAAAGGCAATGCTTAAGTGACTGAGCCACCCAGGAGCCCCCATAATGCATTATTATTAACATTCTTTTCTTATAATCCCAACTAGAATGTACATTGTGTATTCTTTACCAAAAAGAAAGGTGTAAATGTTTTTATCTACCACACATATATATATATTCATACAGATATTTATAAAATATTCATATATTGATGAATTACAACATTAATAAGGATATACCTTTGGATGTTAAAATAATTACATCTTTTTATTTTTGTCCTAAAATCTTCCATACTGTCCTATTTTTCTTTAAATTGTAGCATATATTTTTATTTAAAAAGAATATTTCTATTTTGAAAAAGAATAAACACAACAGTTGAGTTTAACCTCATTTCTGTCTTCTTTTTTTTTTTAAGATTTTATTTATTTATTTGAGAGAGAGAGAGAGCACATGAGAGGGGGGAGGGGCAGAGGGAGAAGCAGACTCCCTGCTGAGCAGGGAGCCCGATGCGGGACTCGATCCTGGGACTCCAGGATCATGACCTGAGCCGAAGGCAGTCGCTTAACCAACTGAGCCACCCAGGCACCCTCATTTCTGTCTTCTTGATGAACAAAGGATATGATTTCTTATACATCATTTGCATGGCTTTGAATGTGTACCATGGTATCTATATAATTTTTTTTTTTACTCTTTATTTCTTGATGAACTTTCTTCTTTAATGCCTTTTATTTTGATCCTTCAACATTTTACCTTTTCTGTCATAAAATGCTGCCTATTTGTGAACATACCCTAATCACAGGCTATTCCATACCTTTTACCATAATGACCCTAAAAAAAGAGTCTGAACACTGATTATGCAAAAGAACATTGTCGGAGGAATGAATTGTGTGAAACCCTCAGTATTCAGGAATGCGATGTTGTTTAGATAAGCTGTTTAGCTTATCTAAGCGAAGCCAATTATACAATAAGAAAGACAGTGAGTTATGCAGCTTTCACGGCTAGAAAACCTGCTACGGGAGAACGAGAGTGCCTGTCTGTGTGCTCGTGCACGTAAGCTAAGCACGGAAACAGAGATGTGCCCTTTACAAAGGATTCTTAATAAACACAGTTGACAAAGAATCACAAAGTGTGCATGTTTACCCATCATTCGATTCGAATACTAGGTGGCTCCATTCCCGTACAAGATCCCCAGTTCATTCACTCAGCAAATGCATAGGAGGAACCATTAAATACCAAGGCATTGAAAGAGGTGCTTGTGACAGAAGCGTAACACCACACGGTAAGAGTGCTATCAACCATATGACCCAGTGTGCTGAGAATGACAGAGGACACGATGAGGATGTGAGAAAAGGCTAAATGATATAAATAAACAAAAGTGTCCGTTAGTGACACTTAAAACCTCAGAGAGAATTTCCGTCAACTTGTGTGGTATATAGTTTGCTTTTTTGGGTCTCACAGTTCTAATCACATTGTTTTAGTCACTAGAGAATGCGTATCACAAAGATACTTCAGGGGCCCCTGGTTGGCTCAGTTGTTAAGCATCTGCCTTCGGCTCAGGTCATGATCCTGGGGTCCTGGGATCGAGTCCTGCATCAGGCTCCCTGCTCAGCAGGGAGTCTGCTTCTCCCTCTTCCTCTCCCTCTGATTGCTGCTCCCCCTTCTGCTCTCTCTCGCTCACACTCTTTCTGTCAAATAAAATCTTAAAAAAAAAAAAAATACTTCAAACAATGCATTGCTTGTCTGAATGATTTGACAAGTATTATAGCCTCAGAAAGATTACTCAGCAAATACCTCCAGTTACCAAACGTGACTTAATTGACTGGACAGTTGTGGTGCTTGCCCACTTCTCCTCCGTGGAACTTTAAGGTGGTCAAGCACACCCATCCCTCAGCTACAGTGGGCTTTAGCTGCAAACAGTTTGGCTGCCCCAACTGACTGATCTCTTTCCCTGTGTGTGGGAAAATACTGTTGCAATGGAAATCTTGATAGTATACTGTAGCAGGTGGCCGATACTTTATCAAAATCAACTGGTATAGACTAATACATCTTTGCCACAGTATTCAGTTTTTTAACCTCTTGTTCTTATACATTGTATGTATATATATTTTTATTCTGATACTAATTTACATCAATCTCTGCTATTCTTAAAAGATTTATTTATTTATCTGAGAGAGAGAGAGAGAGAGAGAAGGCAGGGAGGAGCAAAGGGGGAGAATCCTCAAGCAGACTCCCTGCTAAGTGTGGAGCCCAATGCCAGGCTTGATGCCATGACCCCTGAGATCACGACCTGAGCCAAAACCAAGAGCTGGATCCTCAACAGAATGAGCCACCCAAGTACCCCAATCTCTGCTATTTTAAGCTCCCAAATAAGTAATTTATCCTTTTAGGCTGGTCACTATAAAATCCCTCAGTGAGATTCTGATACTAATTTCTGGGCCATTTGTTCTCTATATACAATTGCAGCAATAACTAGAACACAATACTTTTAGGTTTCAACAATAATTACGATAGCACATTATGATGTTCCACTGTTGGAAGAGGATAGAGATAAAATAAGGGAATAACTATGGATATACACTTTAAGAAATGTCAACTAATTTTTCAGGTAAAAAAGTGATTACAATCAAATATTCTTAGTTACTAGAACTATTTCTATATTATATGTAATTTCAAATAATAGATTTCCCTATGAAAAGGGTTTTTTTAAAAAAAAACAGCTCTACACAAATATAAATTCAACTCCTATCGTTTATAATTGTTAATGCTTTGAAGTATTAAAAAACTTAAGCACAGAAACCATAGAGCTATGATACACTCTGAAATAGTTCCCATAAAGAAAAACTAAATCAAGTTCAATTGATTCCCTCTAGCAATTTCAATGCTACTATGTATGACATTTCTCATCTTTTTTTATGTTGGTAGATATGCAACTTTAAAAACTCTTTGTAAAAACATCAGTTAAGTAAAAGTTAAAGAAAAATATAAGCACATAGAATGGAGGTTTCCTATTAATGTCTAAAGGATAATTTGTTTCTGAGGTATATGGTACGTCTATTAAATGTAACTTTAAAATATGTACGGCATGAATGTGAATTTTATGTGTTCTTTTCCAATTTATTAACTAAATGTTATGTAGTTTATTAATTAAATGTTGATCTATTACTTTTGGAAGCATATTTACAAGCTCAGTGTGAATCAACTATACACAGGCCATATATCTTTTTTATGGCAGATAAGTATACATATATCTCTCTCTCTATATATATATTTTATTCAAAGACTATGATTTACAGGAAAAGACTATTAAAAATTTACCTATTTTCTGATCCCCCTTCATGAATGAGGAAGGTAGAAGAGGTAAGTCTACAATATCCATGAAATCAAATACTTATTTTACTTAATTGTAATAAGTAGCAACACTGTACAGGGTATTTTATTTTTATTTCTTAACTTGTCAAATGGCAACAATAACACTACTCTTAACATTTCATAAGCCAAATTAGATATTCAGGAAATAAAATAGCACCTTTCAAATCAGATATTAAATATACGCAAAAAGATTCAAATTTAATTGCAAAAAGAACACTTGCTGCTATTTTTTCAGGCAAAGCCTGAGGCTAATTACCTTTCCCCTTGGTCTCAGAATAGCAGGAGCTAACCAGTGCCTTTGGTGACATGGTATAATAGTAGGATACTAAATTTAAGAGAGGGTTAAAAATTATTGTTCCGAGAGTGACATTACTAACATGGAAGAATGAGAACTAAACAAAGTACACTGGATATACAGAAAACATAGGTATGTTTTTATGTGTATATGTTATAGCTGAAAGCCAAAATGGGAATGAGGAATTGTAACTATCCATTTATTATTTTACTAATTCTACTTATAATATTCTTTAGAGAATAAACATTTTTAACTCTATAATCTTACATGTTTTATAAAAGCAAATGAAAACAGGGATAAATGCACTAAGTGGAAATTAAAGATGCAAATAAAATTATAAGAATCTCCTTTCCTGGTATGCATAGGGATTGTAAATGTTTCTCCACAGACATATTACAGGATTTGGGGGCAGTAGAAGTCTGCTGTGAAACTATCCCTGGCCCCCCACCCACTAAATGCCAACAACTGTTGGGGCACCTGGGTGGCTTAGCCAGTTAAGTGTCCGACTCCTGGTTTCGGCTCAGGTCATGATCTCATGGTCCTGAGATCAAGTTCCTTTAGATTCTCTCTTCCTCCCCCTCTACATCTCCCCCCACTCGTGCTCTTGCTCTCTCTCTCTCTAAAATAAATAAATAAATAAATAAACAAACAAACAAACAAACAAACGCCAGCAGCTGTTATTGTGACAACTGAAACACCCTTACACAATTCAAAAACTTCCCTGGTGGGAGGAGGATGAGGGAGGATGAGGAGATGGCTGTTAGATCAGCCCCTGGGTGATAACATGATCAAAAGGCTCTAAAGGAAGTGGTGAAATTCAGTAAACCTGATCCTCTCCTAGTAGCTATGTGATCTGTGGCAAATTACTGCTCTCTCTGTGCCTCAGTTTCTTTTCCTGTGATGTGAGTTTAGTAACAGTCGCCCCGTAGCCTCACAAATTCATTGTATGGAGGAAATGAGACTGTGGTAATAAAAAAAGCTTTGTACAATGTCAAGGGCCTCCCAAAATTGTAACACTTTGTTCCACTTAACAATTATCCAAAGTTGTACTTTTCATGGTTAATTTGGGACGATGTGAGATTTTTTTTTTTTAAGTATGTAATACTGTCTAATTTGAATGCATGTGTAGTAATTTAGAGGCTCTGATTTTTTCCAGTCATCCAAGCTGGAAGCAATTCTAATCCTTGACCCTGTGCTACCGCCTTAATGAGACTCCAGTCACCTGCTGGTAGCTCCAGTGTGCAAGGAAAAGAAGCTGGTACTTAGCAGGGATTTAATAACCTCTTAAGGGGTTGTTCTGAAAAATCCAGTCTTTTATAACTAACAACACCAACAATATGCATGCTTTAATTTACTTCTGTGGATTTAGGAAACCACAGAGTTTTCCAGTCCATGGTTTTGTTTTTTTTTTTTCCCCTAGTGTTTTTACAAATATATACAAAAAACACACATAGTATCTTACTAGGGAAAGGAGGGTACACATTAAGTAGAAAGCCCTCTCTTTTCTTCATTACTGAAGAAAACTTTGGGCCTAGTAAAAAGCTTATAAAGCTGTCAGATTTGTAATGGCAAATAGCAACATGTCACATTGACTGGCTGTGAACTTGTGCTATATACCTTAAGGGTGAGAAAAGGGGGCTGTCACTTTATAGAAAGAACGGTGCTTCTGTAATAGAGTGACAGAATTCACAGTCTCAATGTGATAATGCAAGAATAACTTAAAAAAAAAAAGACTCAATTTCACATTTGTTTCCTAAAATTGCTTCTTACTTTTTAAATGTTTAATAATAAGGCATTATATATGTATGTATCTAATATACATGAAGTATACTACTTAGATTCTATTCTTTGACACAAGCTTTCACGTCAAACATTAATGACTTGATGACATAAATAATTTATCAAAAACCAACAAAATTTACATGAAAAATATTATAGGCTAACGGTCCAAGCTATCAAACTTAACTTTTTGCTATTTTTGTATCATACCAGTTTTATGCAACTAGCTTAGATTCAAATATATAATTATAATGAAATTACACAGGTAAGTTCTCATATAAAAAATACTTTTTTTTTAAAGAAAAGTCACTTAAAATGAGTGACTATTCTTTTTTT
Source organism: Mirounga angustirostris (assembly GCF_029215605.1). Lineage (NCBI taxonomy): Eukaryota > Metazoa > Chordata > Mammalia > Carnivora > Phocidae > Mirounga > Mirounga angustirostris. The sequence continues at coordinate 80,239,823 of NW_026991720.1, read as the reverse complement.
TTTTTTTTTTTTTTTTTTTTTTTTTAAGATTTTATTTATTTGACAGAGAGAAACACAGCTAAAGAGGGAACACAAGCAGGGGGAGTGGGAGAGGGAGAAGCAGGCTTCCCACCGAGCAGAGAGCCCGATGCGGGGCTCGATCCCAGGACGCCGGGATCATGACCTGAGCCGAAGGCAGATGCTTAACGACTGAGCCACCCAGGTGCCCCGAGTGACTATTCTTATCATTCAGACTTTAAAGCCATTAGTCATTCACCCATCTCAAAGTGCTTTCTTCAAATGTTATTTTCAAAAGACGTCTGAAAATGATTTTGAAATCACTGTAAAGCATTTAATTAGAATTTTAACAACTTATTATTCCCCAATTTTATTAGCTTGTATTTATCCAAAAAAGTCCAACTTAAAACAAAAAGTGATTTTCAACAATTGCTTTATAAAGTCTTACCCGCGAAGTCACCGCAAACTCGATCACAAACAGGTAAAACACACACACACACACACACACCTATACACACACACAACTTAAAAGGAAATCCTGCAGAGCACATTTCAACCAAATATATCTGGGGAAAATTAAACTGGGAAGCAGAGACCATTCAAAGATTCTCAGGGCACTAGCAAAGTCTCCCTGCCGCTACTTTTCATTCGTGAAAGCTGTCATAAATCTATGTCCACTGATCCACTAGCATTTGGCATAGGGGTGGGTAGATTATTTATTGAAGAGATTTCTGTCATACTGGGATTAAGATGTCCTAAAAATTCCCAAGTGGGCAATTCATCACAACACAATTTAGAGAGCCACAATAGACCTACTTGGTAACAAAGTGGAAGCGAGTGATAGGTGAACCAAAACCCCCAGCTTGATCTAAAGAAAGCAGACAACATACACCCATGGTGTCAATCAAACTGCCTCCTAAGCAGCCTCATGAATATGAAATAGGGAACACACAGATTGCTTTTTCTTTCCTCATTCCCAGCAGTTATAAGAAGATATTCCAACACTAATGAGCTCATTTCTGTATATACGCCAGGTAAAGTTCGATCTCTAATTCTTTCTTACAGTCAAGGAAACAAAACCAGGCGTCGTTTCTGAAATAATGGAGGCCGTGAAATGTTTTGCTCTTGCCAAATTGCTCCCGATAAAGCTGGGGGTACATGTGTGCACTGTGTGAACCAAAAAACATCTCGCCTCTTTGTTTCTAAAAATTAACAAACTGAAGTATATTTTTGGCCCTTTCAGACCAACATCTACAACACAACCTAAAAACATCCTCAATGTTAAGTGTGAATCTTAAATTATCATGTTAATCTTTGAATTTAAAAAAAAAAAAAGAAGAAATAGCTTCCAACATTAAAGCAAATGGCCTTATGTACCAGAATTCTTTTGAGATCAGCCATCATTAACTTAGATAAAATTTCTCAGCTTAAATATAAACCAATTTTTTCACAGCTGCTAATATAAAATGATCAACAAGAATCCTGCTTAGAAAATAGCATGCACTATCCAAATACTGCCATATAAATGAATCAAAAAGATAATTAGTAATAGGTTCATTGTTTTGTTTGTTAACATTAGTTCAAAACACCTCTCTTCAAAATTACACCAGATATGCAAGAGTTTGAAGCTTTAACTCTCATTTGAAGTATTCCTCATCTACTGTATTTATTGCCTTGGGACATTTTTTGCCCATGTTAACATCTATATAATCTGGATGGGTCTTACAATGGATGACGAGTCCTAGTTTATAGGTCTTACAATGGATGACGAGTCCTAGTTTATAGATCCTTTTTTTAATGCAATATTATCCTAAATCCTACAATCGATGCCATTTCAGATTCAAAGAACATTAGTGAAACTAGTATTTCCCTGTCATTACTCTTATCTCCAAGCATGTTAATTGTCTCTAGCATCCATTGTGATACTAACCACTAATTTCCTTGCATTACGTGTTTGCCTGTCTGCTTTGTCTTCTCAGTGGGACTGTGAGCTTCTCAAAGCAGACTAATTCTTATATTCCTTTGTGACCCTCTAATGCCTTACACAATGCTGGCACATATAGTCATTCTATATGTAATCAACCAAATAGCTAATGAGATTGCATTCAGCATGGAAACTTCCCTTTCAGCCCCAGCTTTCTGGGAACTTCTCAGTCTTGGATCACCACAATCTCTTATCTTTTCTGCATCTACACCACTTTATAAATTGGTACACGATGTGGACTGAATGTTTGTGTCCCCCCAAAATTCATGTTGAAATCCTAACCCCCAACATGATAGCATTTGACTTAGGGCCTTGGGGAGGTAATTGGCTCCGGAAGGTGGAGCCACCATGAAGGGGATTACTGGTCTTATAAAAGAAACCCCCAGAGAGCTCTCTTGCTTATTTTCCACTTCATAAGGAAAGAAGTCGGCTATAGGTAACCCGGAAGAGAGCTCTTACCAGAACCCAACTGCGCGGCATCCTGATCTCAGACTTCCGGCCTTCAGAACTGTAAAAAATAAATCTCTGTCGGTCATGAGCCACGCAATACAGTACTTTGTTACAGCTGTCCAAGCTAAGAGGATACATAATCGTAGTCAACCAAACTCACATTACTGTTTGCTTTTTAATTTATCACCATTTGCCTCAATCCTCTCCTCTCCCTCCATCTCAGAGGAAACTCTTCCTTAATTTGGAAGGCTCACCTCTCTTCACTGGGCTCAGCAGCTTCCCTTGGATTGTTCTGTTTGTTTTCTCTCTACCTATCTATAGACCTTTTCTTCTTAGCATATCAATATCCTCATACTGAGGATAGGGAGTTAAGGGCTTCCCTAACTTAAAAAAATAAGTGGTGGGGGCGCCTGGGTGGCTCAGTCGTTGAGCGTCTGCCTTCGGCTCAGGTCATGGTCCCAGGGTCCTGGGATGGAGCCCCGTGTCAGGGTCCCTGCTCGGCGGGAAGCCTGCTTCTCCCTCTCCCACTCCCCCTGCTTGTGTTCCCTCTCTCGCTGTGTCTCTCTCTGTCAAATAAATAAATAAAATCTTAAATAATAATAATAATTGGTGTGCTTTTCCCTCTGTAGCAATGGCTAGCTCCCATGCACACGAGAGTTAAATGAGTTAATGGTTGTCATATGCTAAGTACAACATCTATCATACCCAAGGCACTGAATAAATGGACATTATCACTAGTATTAGGTACTAATAATGCACCTTCTCATACATTAGCAACATAATGTGAGGCACTTGGTCAAACAGCACATACCTATTCTTCCACAGAATGATAATTAAAGAAATGGAATAGGGCGCCTGGGTGGCTCAGTTGGTTAAGCAGCTGCCTTCAGCTCAGGTCATGATCCCAGGGTCCTGGGATCGAGTCCCGCATCGGGCTCCCTGCTTGGCGGGGAGTCAGCTACTCCCTCTGCCCTTCTGCCCCACTCCTGCTTGCCGTCTTCCTCTCTCTCTCTCCCCCTCCCAAAACTAAATAAAATATTTAAAAAATAATAATCATAAAGAAATGGAATACAGTCAAATTTATGACAATGCTGCACATAGGTTTTCTCTTGTACAGAAATGCAAAGTTATTTTACCACAATATGGGATAAGAAAAGCCTAAATATCAGGGTATGATGGAATTAATTTTCTAAATAAATTAATGTATGTATGTATCTGTTTATTGTTAATTTTCAAAGAACCTGAGTATCTGTTCATTGTTAATTTTCAAAGAAGGTGAGTTCAAAGAACTTGTGTAAGTAAGTACAGATTCGGGAAAAGATGATATTGGACTGAGAAGATTTGTTGGTTAAAAGAGTTAAGACAAGGGGCACCTGGGTGACTCAGTTGTTAAGCGGCTGCCTTCGGCTCAGGTCATGATCCCAGGGTCCTGGGATCGAGCCCCGCATCGGGCTCCCTGCTCAGCAGGAAGCCTGCTTCTCCCTCTCCCACTCCCCTTGCTTGTATTCCCTCTCTCGCTTCTCTCTCTCTCTGTCAAATAAATAAATTTAAAGAAAAAAAAAGAGAAGACAATAACTGTTGTCTAAACTTTATATATTTAACAAAATTTACTTCAAAGAGAGAAATTTCAATTTCTTTTTAGAGAGATGTGCAAAGCAATTCGGAGATCTTGGCTGGCCCCCTGCAATGCTCCCAGAATGGATAGTTAAGGTATAAATATGCCTCCCTCATGTGGTTCCAGTCCAGATCCTTGTTAGGGGGACGTTTTACTTCCAGTTTTATCTTTAACAGACAAAGCTAAACATCAGTAAAACTATTCTTCCTTGAGGTTTCTATAATAAATAAATAAATATAATAACTGCAATCTTAGTCAATTTTATCTTCGGTTTTTCTGAACAAAAAGAACAACTGGAGAAAATGGTAAACAGGGAGAATCATTCTTTGAATAACTTTCATCATGGAAAGCAAATCAATTTGGTCAGTTGGAATGAACAGAGATTCTTTATTCTTCCTCCTCAAAGGGTCATTTGAGCAACTTCACAACTCTGGTTTTTCTCTAATATCAAGCTTAGTTTGATAGGGCTTTCCTAAGTAAGACCTCTTATCTACTACTCATTTTATCTGTTGTGTGGATTGCCTAGGAGGACTGGTTGATATCAGACTATAGACATACTGGTAGAAGTCACCAGAAAAGGAATAAATAGCTCCAGGAAAACAGTAATAACATTGAATTGTCAGGTCTCCTGAACGGTCTGAAAGATGAGACTTCCTTTGTGTTAGGGTAGAAGTTGAGAATGTCTCTCCTGGGCTATAGAACTATAGAAACAATCATTTTTAACTTTCACCTGTGACGTTGGCAGTAAGGGGTCATCCAAGCTGGGCTCTGGAGACAGAGTTTAGATTCCTGGATCGGTCTGTGGAGAGGTTACAGGGAAATACGACTGCGTCCCAGGTGGAAGGGAGACAACCAGCCTCTGTGATTGGAAACAGGATTTCTGCAGAACTATCACCAATAGCCAGCTCAACATAAATTATCTGGAGACTTAAAATGTCCCTTCCCTTTGAACTAGTAGTTTCTCCCACTCCTAGGAAAAACTCCATTTAGGGAGAGGGTGCATGAAGATGTTCAACAGAATTACCTCACCATTCTCCTATTGTTTCCTTTATTCCTACATGAGAATTGTGAAATAATACAAAATTACTCAGTATCTGTTCCCTTAATGAATGGAGCAACCACTTAGTGTTAGAATCACTAGAACAGTAATAATATGTATAATAGAAAACATTTACTGAGATTTCTATGTGCCAGGCACTGTGCTAAGAGCTTTTAAAGAATTACCCATATGATGCCATCTTCACAGTTCTATTAGATACCATTTTTATAAAACATTTTTATTTGTTGATATGTTTTTGTTTACGCTGTGCACAGCATCTCTTCTTCGATACCAGCACTTCAATTTTTGTTGTGGGGCTACTTCTCCCCCTTTCTCAATCCATTTGCTTTGTGGGGGTGGGGGGGTGGGGGGAGGGCAGTGTTAGCTAACCAGGCCTAGTGGACACTACTCCATCATTGTGATGGGGGGTGGGGGGCAGTGCAGGAAAAGACAAGGGCCCCAAGAAGGGTGTCTATCACTAGCAAATAAAAATATAGGATAACCAGTTCAATTTTAATTTCAGATATACAACAAACCATTTCTTAGTGTAAGCACACTCCATGCAATGTTTAGGTCATAATTTTTTAAAAAATGATTCATTGCTTATTTGAAATTCAAATATATTCGTATTTTATCTGAAAATCCTACAAGGAGAAATGGTAAGACTCTGGCCAGCACTGATACTGAACCATTGGATGAGGGGTACTTCACATTTTTTCCACGATTGCTAAATTTGTAGAACATATGCCTAGAGTTGCTGGGTACCATCTTTTGCTCAACGTTGGGGAAGTCTGTCTGGGAATGAAGCCTTCACAGACTGAAGCAGAGCCACGGTTCTGATGATATCATTGGAACTCTTGGATCCATGAGGGCCCCTGGAATCTGGATTGACACAATTCAAAGTTATTGTGCCAGTATACCAGTGTATTCCATTCTCTATTCTTCTTTCCTTTTTTTTTTTTTTTTTTTTGAAACATGAGTTTGGTTTTTGTGACATAAAACTGAAACATTCTCACCTAACATGTCATTATTATTGCCATAAATAAAGACACAGGTATTCTTTTTTGGTAGATTTAAAGTCTCAGAGAAAGTATGTGGTAGATCTGAGATTTAAAACATGTAAGTCTATAGTTCTTTTTTTTTCTTTTTTTTCTCTTAAGTAGGCTCCATGACCCAACATGGGGCTTGAACTCATGACCCTGAGATCGAGATTCACATGCTCTACTGATTGAGCCAACCAGGCACCCCACAATCCTATTTCTTAAACAACACTCTAGACTGTCTTGCTAAACGACAAATAGTTCTTCAGAAAATTGCAAATAGCCCTTCGAAAAATATATTTACACACATAAACTCAAAGAAAGACGCTCTTGAGGAGCCAGTCCCTTTTAAGCTGACAGAATGGAGAATCCCATAGGTATACCCATAGGGCTCACATATCTATGGGCAAATTTATACCTCCAAATAAAACAGAAGAAACATCTCTCCCTCCTCAGCTGGTCATACTTCTATAAAACTATATTCTCTCACTTCAAACCACTTGGCAGATTTGAAATCCAAGCTCATTAAAAACCAAAACCCAAAACAAAACCTGTTCACAATTAAAATTATATAAGAAGATACATCTAAAACTTACACATCTAAAATTTGATCATGTCACCTTCCCGCTTACAGGCAAAATTCACTTTCACTGCATTGACATCTAAGAATTTTAATTATCTGGCCACAGCCTACTGTCATACTTATCTCTTGTCGTTCTCTAATTGCACCTACTGATTCATCATGCTGAACTACTGGCAATTCTGTACATGACCCATGTTTTTTTTGTTTGTTTGTTTTGTTTTGTTTTGTTTTTTACTTCTAAATGGCCTATGCTGTTCTATGTATGTACCTGGAAGACCCTGCCAGCCTCTTCTCGTCTTTCTCACATTTGAAAAGGAAATTAATGTATCTTCTCTGAGAAAGCCTTTCTTGAGCTGTTACCACCCAATCATTGGTTAGATAATGTTCTTCTGTTTATGATAAAATTCAAGGGCTAGGATGCCTCTTTCACGCTGTATTTAACCCCTAATCAGCCACTTACGCAGACTCCCTCCCTGCAGAGGCCTAGACGTGGGCAAGGTGGCTTTCTTGGGCTGAGTGCCACCAACTATCAAATCTCCTAGCAGCTGAGAGAGGAAGGGCCTCTGTCCTCAGGGGTGCTCAAAGTGAGGAGTTAAGTGGGGCAACAGAGCACACCGTGCCCAGTCTGGAAGTTAAAGGAGTCTGGAATGAAACTGCACCATCAGAAATCAGACAAAATATTCTATAATTTATAAAAACGAGAGGCACCTGGCTGGCTCAGCCAGTAGAGCATGCGGCTCTTAATCTCAGGGTCGTGAGTTCAAGCCTCATATTGGAGGTAGAGATTACTTGAAAAAAAAATCTCAATATAATAACAAGCAGAGTCAACACATCCATTTAAAACGAAAAACAGCACAAATGATTGCAACAAATACAGTGTACAAACAGTGTTTTCTGTTCACAATACATCAAATTTACTCCTTTTAGCAAGTTAAGTATCAAGAAAATCAATTAAATCTTAGAATCTTAATAACCTAGTAAGCGAGGGGCACCTGGCTGGCTCAGTCAGTCAAGCATGTCACTCTTGATCTCAGGGTCATAGGTTTGAGCCCCACATTGGGTGTAGAGATTACTTAAAAGTAAAATCTTTAAAATAATAATAATAATAACCTAGTAAGCTAAAAAGCATCCATAAACTTCCAAAAGGATTTAGTTATTATGAAGCAATTTAAACAATAGAATATGTAATTCCAGCTTTATCAACAGTCTCTTTCTTTCAAGGAAACCTCAGAAAGAAATATCACTTAAGTTAGCATTCCAAAGAACAATTAATTTAAAGGAAGCTTTTATAAAAAGCAGTTAACTGTATCTTAGAATCAGAGTAGCAAGCAGAATTTCTTATAATTTTGTTCCAAATACATCAAGAATCTGAGCCCCAGCACTTATATTTCACATTCCGTAAAAAGAAATACTAGTTTCTCAAAATGTTTTAGCAATAAATGATACAACATAAAATACAATGTCTACTGTAATTCATGTACAATCTTTTATAACTATTTTTAAAAATCACTGTTAAACTTTTCATTTATTCAGTATGTCCTACATAGTAAGCACCTAAAATAATTTTAATTGATTAATACTCCTTTAAAATCCAACGCCACAGTCTCATATTTCTTCTTCACCATGAGTTCTTCTTTTATGCCAAAATCACTTTAAGAGCAATCATTTTCTTAAAGCACTAAAACCCAAAATTTCCTTCACCTAAAAATGTTTTTCTGGGGGTGTCTGGGTAGTGCAGTCGGTTAAGCATCCGACTCGATTTCAACCCTAAAGTCATGATCTCAGGGTCCTGAGATCGAGTCCCCATATCGGCCTCCATGCTCAGCAGGGAGTCTGCTTGAGATTCTCTCTCCCTCTCCCTCTACCTCTCCTGCTTATGCTCGCATTCTCTCTCTCTCTCTCAAATAAATCTTTTTAAAAAAGCTTTTTCTGATTAATACTAAAATTTTTTCAACTTTTTTTAATAATCAGTTACATTTACTTTGATATGTCATGAAAAATTCTGTACAAGATAAACATATCCTATGTCCAATTTAATCAGACATAAAAATAGCAAACAATAAATCTTAATTGTGCCTTCGATAAAAACTAGTCAGCCATTTTGCCTCAAATTGAGATTTTTCAGCTTAATAGAGCACTTTTTCACTTAAATCACAGGTTACTTGGCCATATTGACTAATTATGAAACTACGGCTCTTCATTCTTTAGCATGTACTATCCTCACGATGAAGAGGTATTATATCACGGCCTTCAAAAGTAGACCTTTTGGGGCCCCTGGGAGGCTCAGTAGGTTAAGTGTCTGCCTTCGGCTCAGGTTGTGATCCCAGGGTCCTGGGATCAAGCTGCGCAGAGGGAGCGGGGGGATGTCCCTGCTCAGCAGGGAGTGTGCTTGTCCCTCTCCCTCTGCCCACTCCTTCCCCACTGATGCACTCTCTTTCTCTCACTCTCTCTCTCAAATAAACAAAATCTTTAAAATTTTTTTAAAAAGTAGACCTTTCTATGCTATAGAGTTATAGAGCTTCAAATATAATCATACCACATATAGAGCCTTGGGCAAAGGCAAGAACATTTTTTAAAGTATCTCAAATGAATGCTGTGGTTGAAATAATTTTTCATAAATAGTATGTCAGCTCAGGACCAATTTGAGGAGATGTTCCCAGGTCTAGAATAATCTAATGGAAAGGTCAGAAGGAAACCACAGAGTCCACCAAAATGGAGATCAGCAAACTATTTCTTGTCTTGAACATAGGCAAGTCATTGCAAAGCACTGCTGTACTGGATTTGTTCTAGCATATTTTAAAAGTAACAGCTTTTCTTTTTTCCTTTTATTCTCTTGACATTCACGCCTCTTTTTGTTTCCAAATATTCCTTATACTGTTTAAATTTCTCAGCACAGAAAGAAAATTTTTTAGACAGACTAATAACAGTAGAATATGAAGCACTTTATCAAAATCAATTTGGTTTGCTACATATTCATGAGGTATTTCACTGTAAATATTCTGCACTTTCCTTTCCGAAAATTAAACTACTGATTTATTCTTCCTTCCATGAAACATTCTGGAACTTAAAGCATCACAATAAGACAATTTACTCCTAAGAATGGTTTCACTTTTGTCAAATATTTTAGCTATGCAAAGACCAGACTTCTGGCAAAATCAAGTAAGGAGAGTACAATGAATCCAAAAGTAAGCAAAAGGAGATGATGTTCCACATAGCAAAAAATGTCCATAAATAGACAACTAAATGGGGCACCTGGGTGGTTCAGTCAATTAAACATCCAACTCTTGATTTCAGCACAGGTTGTGATCTCAGGGTCGTGAGATCCAGGAGTAGAGAATACTTAAGATTCTCTTGCTCTCTCTCTCTCCCTCTGCTCACTGCACTCTCTCTTTGGAAAAACAAAAACAAACAAAAAACAAACAAGCAACTAAAAAACTAGTAAACAAATCTAATGAACAAAAACCAAAACAAAGCAAATAAATAGCTATGGACTCAAAACCTCTTCATCTTCAAACTGTCTGTAAACCTAAATGAGTATCACTAAAAGATTAGGTAGCTGAAATATGGAAGGAAGGAAGGAAGGAAGGAAGGAAGGAAGGAAGGAAGGAAGGAAAGGAGGAAGGGAGGGAGGGAGGAAGGGTGGTGGGGAAAAAGAAGAAGGGATGGGGGAGAGAGAGAAGGGAAAAAGAAAGGGAAGGGGGGAAGGGAGAGAGGGAAGAAAGAAAGGGAGATAAAAAGAATTCTGGGGAATTCAACAACTACTGTATTTTCTAGAAAGATGGTGTTGAAGACATTTTAAGTTACATTATATGATATCCTTTTTATGCCAAACCATAAGTGGAGAATTAGTTCATAGTCACTTCCTATATAAAGTGCGATCTCCCTTCTCTTCACATAATGTCTGACTTTCTCCATTAATGACAGAAGCTCACATTCTTTTATTCATATCAGCCATCTGACTGGCCCAGCTTGTGAGTGATTTTTAATTTACTCCTCTCAACCACCTCTTCTCTGACCCCTTTAAACAAAATACTTAGAATTAATCACAAGTCACACACACACGGTGACAGCATTCTGAAGCTGTAAGATCTAAACTAGGAAACCAATCAGAACACATAGAAATCAAGATTTGTACTTCACACTACATTTAGGTCTGTTACATCTTGTTTTCTTGTTTTGTTTTGTTTTTTAAATATCAGGAAAAAGGGCGCCTGGGTGGCTCAGTTGGTTAAGCGTCTGCCTTCGGCTCAGGTCATGATCCCAGGGTCCTGGGATCGAGCCCCACATCGGGCTCCCTGCTCGGCGGGAAGCCTGCTTCTCCCTCTCCCACTCCCCCTGCTTGTGTTCCCTCTCTCGCTGTGTCTTTCTCTGTCAAATAAATAAATAAAATCTTTAAAATATATATATATATCAGGAAAAAGACTATGTCTTTTTGACCTTGCATATCCAGGTTCAAATAAATTAGATACGTTTCCAAATTCAACCAAAAAATTATTCAAAAAAATTTAACGGAGGCAGGAAATTCCATTTCAGGATCTAGATGCAATAGATTTACTGCAGCTATTATATTATTGCCACAAGCAAGATCTGCCAAGTTATGGTGAGGTTTCATACACATACACACACAGAAAAATACTTGTATCATAAGAGTGACCAGATGTCCATCTCATTAATTTCAAATAAAAGCAAAAATAGATTTCAAAGCTATTAACATTCAGCACAGTTTCAGGGGCAAAAATATCACTAATCTTTCCTTCTGAAAACTTTTCCAGTTCTCTCTCCATCACTGTTGGCATCCTCATCACCAGTGTCACTATAAACAACACGTATTAATTTCATTTTCTCCATAGCGGCTGACAAACAGCACAACACACGTCCAGCTCAGTCTCAGACGTATACTGCCGGTTGGTAGAAAGGGATCTATTTTCTCAAGAAATGTCAGGCTGTTCTAGTGGTTTATTTATGCCCTGAGCCAACTGAAATCCAGAACAGTTACATATTTTGGATTGCCTTTTTTTTTTTTTTTAAAGGCATTTCTATGTCATGAAAATAAAGAAATCAGCCTACAAATAGGAGAAAGCATGGGTAAATTTTGCCCAAATGGTCTTCACGGGATCCTCTGTTTCAGGGCAGCTCCTTTTCCTTCTGTGGTGTGGATAATTCATTGTAAATTGTAAGCATTTATTAGAGATGTTTTTGGAATGTATTCACTTGTAAAATCACAATGGGAACCTAAGGAACTTACAACTGTTTGAGGTAGTTGCCTAATACATACCTAAAAAATATAAGAAGTGTTTTTGGAGGGCAAAGACTTATAAGGCAGAGATATATACAGTTTATAATCATATGGATAAAAGTAATATAGGTCAAATGTTTATGATTTAGTAAAAAGTAATTGCTAGCTTTATTATTGGTAATCATAGCCTACTTCACAAAATTATTTTATAGATATTTTTAACTTGGAAAAGAGCAAATGTACTTATGAGAATATGTACTTACGTGTTTTCAATTTCTGTAGGACTTAAATGAAAGCATCATGATCCCTTCCATGTCTACAATTATGTTTCCAATAGTAACACAAAGTCACACATTTTGAGCTATTCAATATTTTTGCTCTTTATTTTTTTTTAAAGATTTTATTTATTTGAGATAGAGAGAGAGAATGAGAGAGAGAGCATGAGCGGGGGAGGGTCAGAGGGAGAAGCAGACTCCCCGCCGAGCAGGGAGCCCGATGTGGGACTCGATCCCGGGACTCCAGAATCATGACCTGAGCCGAAGGCAGTCGCTTAACCAACTGAGCCACCCAGGTGCCCTATTTTTGCTCTTTATGGGTGACTCTTTTTTTTTTAAGATTTTATTTATTTGAGAGAGAGAGATAACCAGGGAGAACACGAGCAGGGGGAAGAGGGAGAAGCAGGTTCCCGACAGGACCTGAGCCAAAGGCAGATGCTTAACCGACTGAGCCACCCAGGTGCCCCTATGTGTGACTGTTAATGTATAAAATTAAAATATTATCCACTATTTATAGTATTTAATTTAAGCAAAGAATTGTAGCTAAAAGTCTAGGTGACATTATATTTCAGTATTTTAGAAATATTTTCAAGGAAAGTCATTTTCTGGGATGCCTGGGTGGCTCATTTGGTTAAAGGTCTGCCTTCAGCTCAGATTATGATCTCAGGGGCCTGGGATTGAGTCCCACATCAGGCTCTTGCTCAGCAGGAAGCCTGCTTCTCTCTCTGCCTGCCTTTCTCTCTCTCTCTCTGGCAAATAAATAATCTAAAAAAAAAGTCATTTTCTTTGTAAAAAAAAAGATATTTTATAGTTTTCCTACTGTAAATTTTTATAAACAAGAAAACTGTCCAAAAATTAACAGAGTAATTTTAAATCTATTTATGCTTAAATAAAAATTACAAACTTGATCCTTAAATTCCAACTACATTTTAGTTACGAAAATACCTGAGCAACTTTCTCATCTATGCCTTATGATTTAATTTCATCTTATTCTGATTTAAACATTTAAAAATAAAAAATAAAGAATCAATAGTGAAGGTACCTACCAAAGAACAGAATATCCATGCAAAAATACTTTAGACATTGAAGAAAATCCACAATGTTGCCAATGGATTTTCACATGTAGGATCTTTATGAAGTGATTGTAATTTTTCCTTTTCATGACATAAAGATTATTGTAGGTTTGTTAATTGGTTTCGTCTTTAAAAATAGAAAGCATGGGGGATTCCTGAGTGGCTCAGTCAGTTAAACGTCCAATTCTTGGTTTCGACTCAGGTCATGATGTCTGGGTTGTGAGATGGAGACATGTGTCCGGCTCCGTGCTCAGAATGGAGTCTGCGTGACATTCTCTCCCCCTCTCTCTCTCCCCCTCCCCCTCTCCTCTTCTTCCTGCTCATACTCACTCACTCTTTCTCTCTCTAAATCAATCAATAAATAAAATCTTTAAAAAAAAATAGAAAGCATGGCTTTTGAGAATGGCATAAGTCAGTCATAAGTGAAAAGCCTATATAAACACATCAGTCAGTTTGGGCTACTCTTTATTACAAATTTTCACAGACTGGGTGGGTTAAACAACAAACATTTGAAGTCTGGAAGTCAGCAGTTTGAGATCAGGGTGCCAGCCTGGCTGGGTTCTTGGTGAAGACCCTCTGTCTGGTTATGTCCTCACATGGCCTTTTCTGGATTCCATGGGTCCTATTCTTTTCATAAGGACATTCATACCATCATGAGGGCTCTACCCTCATGATCTCCTCTAAACCTAATTACCTCCTGAAAGCCCCACCTGCAAATATCATTACACTGGGGGGGGGGGGGGTGTCAGAGTTTCAATATATGAATTTGGGGGAAACAAACATCTAGTTCATAACAATAAGATTCGGAGTGACAACACTTTGTTTCCATTTCACAACAGAGATCACAAAGCACACCTTTAGTCTTGTCAGTATTTGTTAAAACCTACACAGAGTTCCAGGTATATGTTGTCTTATCAATACCAAGAAGAGTTTGAAAGGAAAATTCTTTTCAGAAGTTCGTATTACAGGTCTGACAGAAATCAATAGAGTGACACTAATTGCTTTAAAAATCCACAAGATGCAGACTTTGTATTCGAATATCAATGTAAAATTGCTTTAAAAAATTAGCTGCCTAGGGCGCCTGGGTGGCTCAGTTGGTTAAGCGACTGCCTTCGGCTCAGGTCGTGATCCTGGAGTCCCGGGATCGAGTCCCACATCGGGCTCCCTGCTCAGCAGGGGGCCTGCTTCTCCCTCTACCCTCTTCCCTCTCGTGCTCTCTGTCTCTCGTTCTCTGTCTCCCAAATAAATAAATAAAATCTTAAAAAAAAAAAAAAAAATTTAGCTGCCTAGATTTAAATGGATCTTTATTGTGTTTTGTTGAAGTCAGTGCACATCTTTATGTCATGGACAACAATTTTTTATACCAGTTATTTCTCAAGTGTTTGGTTTCATGACCTCTTTAGACTCTTAAAAATTGTCAGGAACCCCAAAAAGGTTTTGTGTATTTCGGTTATATCTATTAATATTTACCATAATTGAAATTAAACTGAGAAATTTTTAAATCATTATCCATTCATCCATTTAATAAAAATAATAATTCCACTAATAATTTAATGATATATTTTAATAAAAAATCGTTTTTAAAACAGTGAGAAGAATGGAGGAAGTATGTAGTTTGAAAACAAAGGAATATTTTAATAGTCCTTATTAATAATAGTGGATAATCTTTTGTGATAACTGCACTAAAAATGAACAAGTGGACATTTCTTAGTTTCTTAAAGAGTAGTGCATTGTGGGGGTGCCTGGGTGACTCAGTTGGTTAAGTGTCTGCCTTCGGCTCATGTCATGATCCCAGGGTCCTGGCATCCAGCCCCACATTGGGCTCCCTGCTCAGCGGGGAGCCTGCTTCTCTCTCTCCCTCTGCCCCTCCGTCTGCTTGTGCTTGCTCTCTCTCTCTCTCTCAAGTAAATAAATAAAATCTTAAAAAAAAAAAAAAAAAAAGGATTTGTGCATTGTGAAATCTGAAATCCTACCAATGAACTTTTCATTCTCTGCTAAATTAAATCCTTTTGGTCTGTCTTACACATGGAATGTATCCTTTACCTATGCATGACTTGTACCTTGCAGACCCTCTGAACGGGTTCTGGAGACTTCTAGATGTCTCTGGACCATATTTTGAGAACCTATGTGTTTGAGTATTTATAGACAATTTCTAAAACACCACTGCATTATACACATATCAAATAAGTATTATGCTTCAGGATTGACTATTACACATAAGACTCACTCCTAATGCTTTTTCTGCAATAAATTCTCAAGGATCCTATAAGAGCTACCACGGGGCCTTGGATTTCCAACCTCAGAGCGAAGCAACTAACTGTTGTTAAATCAGTTCACTGTTAGAAAAGTATTAGTTTACTACAAATTCTAGTGGTATATCAAAACAGCTTGGAGACAAGTTATAGGATATTTTATATAATGGCACTTTTAGTAAATAGCCATGATTTTGATATAAAGAAAAACTCCTATAGTCTGAAAGCTGAGCAGTTTGGGGTGATGAACAGCCTGCCAGATGCAATGAAATGAAAATAAGGGGTTCCTTTTAATCTATGTATAATGTCAAGGATTTTTTACCAGTAGATGAGGAATCCCAACCTCCACTCAGAAGTTAAGACCATTTTTTTAGGTGCTAGAAGAATATCATTTAAAAATGAGCAAAATAAGGACTCTGATGGGGGATGGGAGGAGATGAGACCAAGCGCTTGCAAAATCAAAAGCAGCTGCCCAAAGATGCAGCTCAAGTTAAAGACAATAGAAAGTGGAAGGGCCCAAGACAGTTATTGCCGCATGGTAGGGATTCAGACAACATTCAGTCAGGAATGCCGACTTCTTAGAAGGGATTTCCAAGAGAGTAATGACCAGAAGCTAATATGATCCATGATAGGCTGAGATCTGGATGGCCAGAGAGAGCTATCCGAGACTGTAGACAGGGTCACATATCCCGCTAACTGTAGTCAGATGTACCTGTGACTACATTTATATGGCTTTCCATACTGAAGAATGAAGACTTTTTTACTCCGTGGTCAAGTCAACTTTTCAATTGTGTCCAACTGTAACAGAAGCAATGATCTTTCACAAAGGCATTCTCCTATCTAAAGACTTCCTGTCATCCCCAAGACACATAACCACTTGCTTACCGCTTTCTAACTTACAATAGAAACTTAATCTTTTCCTTTGATATAGGCTATGATAATTTATTATACAGCTAAACTCTTGAGGGTAGGTATGTCTTATTCATTGTTTATCCCAAGTATCTAATATAGTACCTGCCACATACTAGGTATTAGATAACTGTAGCAATTATTTATTCAATAAACAAATACCCAGTTAAAAGTTAAAACTTGTTTCAGGGTTTTTTGTTCTTGTTACTTTTTGGTTTTGAACTTCCCTTCTAGTGCTTTATCTTAAAATGTTAAATTACTGTTCATCTTGTTCCAAAATAAGTTTTGCATTTTCCTTTTTTTTTCTTTTGTTTTCAATGCATTGGATCTCAAAACATTAAAAATTCCAATGCCTCAGCAGAAGGACAGAAGGGAGTACAGAGGAGGAGGAAAAACAAAAACAACAAACTCTAAAACCTACTACACAACCCTTATAGATTCTCTCCTCAATCTACCACCTTTACAACCTTTTTCCCCGAGGTACCCACTGGGCTGGAATTTATAGTATGTGTGCAAAAAGAAAGTTTAAACTTAGCCGGATAGTGATTGATGTGCCGTACTTGTGATTTTTCTTTTTGTCTTTTATTTTCAGCTACAGAAAGAGCATCATGCTATATTTCCACTTCAGCTGCATAACCTTGGGCAAATCATCCCTCTAAATGGCAATAATATTTTCCTTTTTGGGCTGTTGGGTGGATTCAACAATATATATGTAAAGCACCTGGCTCATGGTAGGTATTTAATATATTATCAGGCCTTTTTCTACACCTTCACCCATTATCAGGCTAGCCCCAAACACCATCATTGCTAACTTAAACCACTGCAATAGCTCCTAAATAAGCTTCCTCGTTCCATGCATGCCCCCCATGCTCCACAGTGTAACCAGAGTGAGGCTTCTTACGATGTAAATTAGATAGATACATCACCCTGCTGCTCCATCCGACGGCTCCCTCCACCGGTTAAGGCTGACATGACATGCACCACCAACCTACCAATCTCATCTCTCAGTCTGACATTCCTACCATTGGCCTCTGAGTGGTTCCTTGAACATGCCAAGCACACTCTGGCTTTGAAGCCTTGCTGTACCTGAAAACCCACTGCCTGGAATGCTCATCTGTTCACTTCTCATACTTGACTTCAAGTGTTTGCTCCAACATCCCCTTCTCGGCCCTCGTTAGCAGCCTCTCTCAGCCCCACCCCGTCAATGTTTCCTTCATTGTTACTTGCCCAGGATCTAAAGCAGTGTCTGGTACATAGTGAACCTTGCTCAAAACTATTTGCTGAATAAATGAATATATTATTGGTAATAATTTCTAAAATTCCTAGATAGCATGCAGCAGAACTATAAAATCACGGAGAAACATTTTTCATTACCTTAAATTTAACAATAAGAACAGCTTTTATTAATTGGGCGCTTATTTACTATACACAAGGCATTAACTCATTTGGTCTTCACACAAAACGTAAAACAGAGATAGAATCATTGTCCCCATCTGGCAGTTGAAAAAGCCGAGGTTCAGCCAGTTACATAACTAACCCAAGGTCTGGTTTTGAACTCTGGCGTTCCAGGTCCAGAGACCACCTCAATCACATACTAATTTCCAAAAGGAACTTCCCAACAAAAATACCCTGGTCTCCTCACAACATTCATTTTCTTGTAGGGTTCATAAAATCATTTGATCTACTGTTACTATGTGTCAAATGATTTGTTACAATTCAAAGAGCATTTTTTTCCTGTCCTGTTAGGAAGGGTAAGAAATAAGACAGGACCTATTTCTCAGTCAGCCCACACTTGATAGTTCATATAGGTCTGAGGAGATGTAGCTCCCTGTCTTTACAGAAATTGTGTGAACTGCTCCTGTTCATCAATCATGTAGTGGCTGTTTACTCAACCCCAGGCCACATTTCTCTCCCCGTGGCATCTGGGTCTTCCCCTCAGCAAAGCGAAAATGTGCAGTGACAGATGAAATTTCTGCTTCTATTTGGATGTGAAATTCAAACCTAAATTGGAATGTCCCACTGCTGGAAAACAAACTTAGATCACTAATGAGACACAAAATTTCTGTTTGATAAACCCATCCAATATAAAAATACATCAACTACTGATCATCACGACAAAAAGTTAATACTGAGGATTATCCAAAAAGTGTTCCCTTTCTCTCTTAACTTTCCCCGTTTTCTCATTTATACATTATACATTGTCTAAGTGGCCTTGTTACTTTGCTGAGAAAGTGGGATAAATGCAGGAAATAAATTGACAGAAAAATGGAAGGAACAGTAAGAATTACGAACAGAAGTGTTTATGTAACGTACAACACGTGTTACAGGCTCTGCTGATTATGGAATTAAGTCACTGTGGCCACAGCTAGGAAATAAGGGAAGAAAATGCTAAAGAATTAAGAAGTAGGGTTTTGGTTTTTTGGGGTTTTGTTGTTGTTGTTGTTGTTGCTGCTGCTGCTTTTGTCCCTGAAAAAGTAGCTGAGTGACTTCTCTACTCCAAACTTCAATAAACTCATTATAAAATGAAACAAATTGGTAAGATTTCCCTTAACTCAAGTTCCCTAAAGAACAGTGCTGATTCTGAGATTCATGAACCACCTACCAGAATTAGATTCAGGGGTTCCATCAATTTCTAAAAACCATTCACAAAATTTTGTGTATGTATTTATATATCAATTTTTCTGTGAAAGGTTCCCCACCTTGCACCACTTTTTCAAGGGAACCTAGGCCTTAACAGAGGTTTAGAAAAAGACTATTCAATCTAATTGTTGATATTCGATATCTGTATATTTTATATGCACACATACACACACATACATACATATGGAAGAACATTATAAGACATGCAATCAAGTCTTTCCTTTCGGAAAGACCCATCCTACATAAAGGAATGTCAACCCTTCCTCTATCAGAGGACAACTTCTAAACTGTTGGCTTTACCAATGTGTTTAGTAAACACAGGTGTTCCTTCTGATTCTTAATCTCTTTTAACATGAGGGTATTTCTAAAATGGCTTTCAATTGAGTCCCTGTGCATATTCATTAAGGCTTTCCACACAAATGGAGACCTGGGGTAGGACTAAAGTCTGAAAAGAAACTAAATGCTAATCAAATTATCGTTCACACATCAATCAAAATAAAACCAATTCCAAAATGTAAAATACATGTTAGGAAACCCAAGAGAATTCTACTTTAACATTGTTTTCATACCAAATGTGAAACTATTATTTCTTTAACAGGTCCCAGGTAGGTAGTTGTTTAGTAGGCTTACTAGGCAGTCAGTTCTTCTCTGACAGCTTCTGCACAAGCAGAGGTTAGTAACAGTCTCATTGATGGCCAAGTAACTTTCTTACACCAAAGGTGCATTGATTCTCATTGACTCACAGAGGCGCTAATAGCTCAAAGTACTAAATGACCACAGCCACGTCATTTATCGAGGGCTGACTCACACTCTGCTAGGCATTTCATTTTCTCATTTGTCCTCACAACAATCCTTCAAGAGGGAGATAGAACTGCACTTTAGATGAGGTAAGCAAGTATTACAGAGACCTCCTCTCTGAGATGAAGGTTTTTCCTATTGCCCGTTCTTCTCACCGAAAGGGAAGAACTGATTTAACTACTCAGGCAGGTGTGCAGGTTGCGACTTTCTGTCATCCTGTTAGCATACTGGCTCCTCAGAGGGATCGATTAAAAAGCAATTGAGCTACGGGACCAACAGAGTCAGGCTTCCTGAGTACAGACGAGGAAGGAGCTCACTCAATCACCCATTACATTAGAAATTAGAACAGATCCATAGACCAAAGAAAAAGCCATTAATATCCTAAAGGAAGAAGAAATAGAGGCATTCAGAGGCTTAATTCTGTAACTATGGACCTGGAAAGTATCTTAGTATTTTGTACCCCTCAATTAAACCCCAAATAGCGTGTTTTTATATACTTTATTATGTACTGAATATTTTCAACATTCCTTCTAAATGAAGGATCCTTTGAGCCAGACACAGGGTACAGTTTCACTTGTAATATAAAAACGGTCTTAAAAGGCCCTCCCTTTGTATTACATAAAATACATAAAATATTATCATTTTTATTTGTCCAAGGACAGTGAACCACTTTGTACTACCTTGTAACTTTTTACCTTCTCAAAATCCATGTTAATAATTAAAAATATATTCTTTTAAAATCTTGGATACAGAGTAATAAAATTGAAAGATGTTGCTCCAGAGGTCAATATAGCCTTCAGACATAAACAGTTGAAAAGGTAATAAAACAGATCCATTCTCCCACTTCGGGAGAAGAAATTTATTAATTCTAAATGAGCTGAGACCTTCAGCCTAAAAGAACACGGCACAAGCTAGGAGAAATTGAAAATTACTCAGCTGGAACTATTGTCATGGTCTTAAATGACCTACGGAAAAGAGCAAAAGGGCTTTAAGAGCTGAGATACACAAATGCAACTGATCTTCTGAAAGGAAAAGAAAATAAACTGTATAAACGACAAAGTTGAGAGTTTGCTAGTGATTCTGGACCAGGCTCTAGGATGATGGTTTCGGAGCCCTGAGAAGATGGGGTAGAGTCAAATATCAGGTTAGTGATGGGTTAAGCAAGCTATTAAAATCTCTTTCAATCCTGAAATTAAAGATGTACCCATAACAGGGACTTGGTTTGGGTTCTTTTGATATGCATGTTCTTAGAATGAAGACGGGAAATTCACTAGATTAGCGCAGCTTTATAAAAATACCACATGAAAGTGTACAGCCTGGTGGGTTCAGAACGTTCCTCCAGATTTCATTAGACCTGCTTCTGCTACTTATTCCAAGTCCATAATTCCTCACCTAAAATCTTGAGGCCAGATAGTCTAGAATTTCCTTTACAAAAAAAAACTTTAGAAAGGAAATGTGATGAATATTCTGTATATTATATTAATATTTCCAGCACCCGGTAATCAAACATAGTGACCTGTCTGAATATTCACACCAAATAAGATAAATAAAGGCTACATACAGCCTGACTTCAGTTTAAATTTGATTCTGTCTCTGTAAATAAGGACTCGTGTACTTGTGTAACTTTAGATAAATTATTAAATTGCTATAGGCAAGTTATTTAACTACTATGAGCTCCAGTTTCCTCATCTTTAAAAGAAAGATAATCATGGGGCACCTGGGTGGCTCAGTCGTTAAGCGTCTGCCTTCGGCTCAGGTCATGGTCCCAGGGTCCTGGGATCAAGCCCCGCATAGGGCTTCCCACTCAGCAGGAAGCCTGCTTCTCCCTCTCCCACTCCCTCTGCTTGTGTTCCCTCTCTCACTGTGTCTCTCTCTCTGTCAGATAAATAAATAAAATCTTTAAAAGAATAAATAAATAAATAAAAGATAATCATAGCAACTACCTCATAGGATGCTGGTGACAATTTTAAGATATAAACACTTCACAGAATACCAGGAACAACCACCCAGTCAAACTTTATAGACAGATAGATACACAGATACAGATATTCATTTTACAACCTTTCCTCTAAACCAGTGGATCTCAACATGAACCACACAGTAAAATCACAAGATCTTTTTTTTTTTTTTAAAGCAGTTCCTGGGCCCCACACCCTATCAGTTACATTGGATTCTATGTCTGCTGGTAGGAACAGTACCATGTACTATGTTCAGTCAGATTAAGAACCACTAGCCCAAATATATATGGTCACAGAGAATCTCACACTTTTTTGTGCGTGCGGGTAGCATTTAATGGCTATTTCTGAACAAATTCACCCTCAAGAAAAGGAAAGTCCAATTGTTGAACAAGATATGCCCACCACTTCATATAAATAAACTGTCTTTCCATTATAAATCCCTTACATAAGGTCAGTCAGTATGGACTTAGACTAGTTAAGTAGGTATTTTCTCATTCCCTATTACTTTGAGAACTCACAGATCACAGGTCTAGCCCCCAAATAGAAGCCATCAAGACTTCGATCCGAAGTATACCAAAAGTGAGGCTCTGACAGAGCACATCACTTTCCTTATAGCCTGTCTATTGATTCTGCTTCCACATGGCTCTTTCCACGATGACACTGCACAGCCAAATGGACTGCTCAAATGACATATGACAAGAGAACCCTGACCCACAACTTCTGAAGCAACCAACCTGGGGGGCCAAACCACAACTCCGCAGCAACTTGCCCAGAACTACAGAACTTGGTTCGAGACTGCCAGCTTCTCAGGTTTTTTTTTTTTGGTTTGTGTTTCTTTGTGTTTCTTTGTTTTTGCCCTGGCTTCTAGCTCAGGACAAACCCAGCAAAGCCAATTATGCTCCCCAAACCAATCACTTAAGATGCCCTGCTTCTCGCCAGCCCACCCCCGGCTTCCCATGCCAACACCCTCCGACCACAGCACAACCGAAGCCTTCCATTTCTTTCCCTATGCTTTCCCACTCCCCACCTTACCTCTGAGTCTCTGCCCAATTCAAGTGATGGTGGCTGCTATAGGAAGCTCTGAATAAAGAGCCTCTGTTTTTGTTGGTAGTGGTATGATCTTCATTTATTTCCACAAACAGCATAATAGATGAGGAACATGAATGTTAGGAGGACAGCTCCACCTCCTGTTACATTGTTCCAACTGGTCACTCACTTTGCTTATTTTTAAACTCTGTGTTGAAGTGTAACATCCTAAAAATACTTAAGTGTCAGAATCAGTGAATTTTCACAAACTAAACACACCTGTGTTGTCAGTACGCAGGTGAAAAAAACTTCATGTAACTAGCAGCCCCGAAACACCCTCTTTTGCTGAGTCTCCCCCCAAAAGAGCAACTTCTACGCTGTTAATACCATAGAGTAGTTTTGCTTTATACTGTACTGATACAGAATCAGAGAACAGTATCTGTATTTGGTGTCCAGCTTCCTTCACTCAACGTTATGTTTCAGTTTTCCTTACTATCGCCTGTTTTCACTGCCATGTGATATTCCTGTGTAATAAATGTAATAAATGTAATAAATGTAATAAATGTACCACATTCCAGTGTCATAAATGTACCGCAATTTATGTTCCATTTTACTATTGATGGGCATTTGGGTTGTTCTAGCTTGGGGCTACTAAAAATAATGCTGCTATGAACATTCTACTGCATGTCTTTTGGTAATTTGCGTATTTCTGCTAGGAATGTATCTAATAGTGGAACTGAAGGATCATAGAGTATGCGTGCACTTCCCTTCGATAGATAGAAAAATTATTCTTTAATAATAAAAAAAATCATGGTAGGCATGTATTTGTGCTCAACTAAAGGAAGGAATTTACTGTCCAAATAGGCACAACGCCAACCTTGTATTTTCTATTATCCTAATGTTATTTTTTTAAATCATATTTTTTTCCCAAGGGGGCGAAAAACACAGATAGTATGCCAGTTTTACTTCTGGAAATATATAGGCTATGTGAAATGTAATTTACACCCCTCTCTCTCTCTCTTTATATATATATATATATATATATATATATATATATATATATATATCTGAGAATACCAGTGTAATAAAAGCATCCTTGGCTTTCTTTTTGTGTCGTATAAAAAGAGAAAGAAGCTGCTTGCATTTTAGGGAACCTTGAAATTAAGCAGGACAAACTTCTCACTTACATAAACTGCTTGAGGCAGGGACCAGGCCAGATTCATCTTCATATCCCCTACATCTGGACTTCAGGTACCTAGGGGGCTCTGGCTGAATGTTTGTGGAATAAATGAATCCTCAAAAAGCCATGTCAGCAAATGTTCCCCTTGAAATGTTCTTTTAACGAGGTGGTAGGACAGTTGATAAAATTCATTAAATCTGCCTTCCTAGCCCTCCCTTTGTTGTTTGTGCTTCTGGCCCTAGAGCACAGGGCTGAGAACCTGCAGACAGGCTGTGCCCCTCTGTGGGAGGCTGGAAAGGGCCTGAACCAAAAAAGAAAGGAAAGTAAATGTTTACCTTTTACTCACTCTGCTTACACAGACTGCTCGCCTATGCATTCCCATAGATGCCCTCCAACCCTAAAGCCGGATGAAGAGAGATTCTGCTCTCTGTGGTTAGAGCTAGAGTTGAGCCCAAGAAGGGATAATAGCAAAACATAGGTTAGCCACCAAACCTGGAAGCTTCCAGAAATCACAGCATATTCACAGTTGTTGCTCCATGAACTGTGCTTATGAGATAACTTACATTTACCTTTAAGTTTTCTAAGACATATTTAAGTCAAATCTCAGTGATCTGTTTTGGAGAGAACCAAACACAGACAGAACTCCATGACAAACATCTCAGTTTTGCACGATTTTAATACACTACCTTAAAAAAAATTACATTGTACGGTAAATAGAAATCAGTGTGCCAGGAAAAATGTTCTTGGTCTAATTAAAAAGCAGCTGCTCTTATTTTCATTTTGTACTCTCCCTTTCCCCTTCACCTTATCCCAAATGTAAAGAACAAAATTATAACATTAAAGAAACATTATCATCCCAAATTCTACCACCTTAGTTGAAGAGATGTTTCCATTTTCCTAAGTCTTACAAAGTCTTTGTTCAATTACATAATTACAATAATATAATAATGATAATAAATAACGGTAATCATGATATGCATAGACTTCTTAAATTTTACTTTACTCCATGAAACACTGCATACTAAAACAAACACTTCAAAATATTTGTTTTTAAATTATATAGTACTCTACCAACCAGATATATTCAAATTCTAACTACTCTACTATTGCGTGACATTCAGACCACAATCTTTTACTATTCCATGTTTGTGACTTTGCAGCCTTTTTTCTACTTTTTAAATTATTTCTTGAGGATACATAGCCAACAAAAGGAATTCAGAGGGAATGAACGTATTTATTTTTTCTAAAATAATTTAGCCAGTTTTACAAATTAAATAGTCACAGAATTAAAATGTAAAACTAAGTAGCAGATGAAATTAGGATACCATCCTCCTTTAGCCCATTCTCACATCACATTGATAAATGCCATCTACACAATAAAGATTTTTCATCTGGCTAATGCTCTCATAAAATGATGCATATTTCAAAGTAACACATGTTCATTTCTTTGTATTGCCAACAAGCCAGAAAACCCATCCATTTCCAACAGCAGACTGAGGTAAGATCTCCATGGAGGAAAAAGAAAAAGAAAAAAAAAAAACACACAAAAAAACTAACTTTCACTGAAAACACATCCAGTGCCATACCTTATGCTATAGACTTTCTCATGTGTCATCTAATTTAAGGCTGACAATTATATAGTAACTGCTTCTATTTTTACAAAATTCAGGGTAAAGCAGAGGCCACTGTTGTTTCTCCTACAACAGCCGAAGGACACAAGAAAGAAATTAACTAACTAATTACAAAGATGCTTCAGGACCACTTTCAAGCAGAAGTGTTGAAACACGTAAAACTAGTTAGCTAACTTCTTCTGACACACAAGCATTTAAGTGATCATGTAGAAGACAACTTTCTCTTTCCTGACTTTGAGCTAATTATAGGGGGGAAAAAACACTTCGTAAAATTTATTGTAGGTGAAACAATGCATTCTAAAGCATCTTAGAGTGAATTTTGTATAGAAGTATGTTTCAAAGCACATTTTTAACTTCGACATGTCAATATTTTCATAACATGACCGACTCTAGAATTTTGTACAGGTGTTTACAAGTTTTTTCCTAGTTTAACTTACTGCTGAAAATAGTATACATACAGAAAAGTGTATAAATCATGACTTTAACAAAGTAGAAGTTTTCATATGATGCACTTAAATCGAAAAGACAAGAATTATTAGCATTCCACAAACGTCCCTTGTACTCTAACTTCTAACCCCAGTGATGAGTTTTGCCTTCATAGATGTTTTTTAATCTAGCAAAGCTCTGATAAATTTGTTGTGACCTTTACTGAAGTATTCATTTAATTTCTTCTAGCTCTTCCATTTCTTCACTGAAGAGACAAGTTTATTCCATGAGATCAAGGAAAGTGAACCTGATGAAAATGTAATACCAAATTGGCACTGATTGAGACAGACTCTGAATGTCTGTCATTGGCTCACACTATACATTATAAGACCCTTATTTCCTCTCTACTCTTACAACCACATCAAAGCCAGAGACTATTTCACTAAAACAACTCAGAGATAGTACTTATATTTGCATAACATGATTTATTTCTGCTTAGTTCACTACCATCTGTTTTCATATTTTAAGTAGAAAGGTTTATACATAAAACAATCTTATATAACGTTCACATGCTATTTTGAAGAGCAATTGGCCCAAATCCAGATTATTTTTTCTATGTATATAACGTTGTTTCCAAAAAGCAGAACATGAACTCTCCACATCAGTATTTTTTGCAGTAGGAATCATTTAAGACTTATCACAATGGTGATAATGACAATTGCTTGTTCCATTTACAATAAATTAACTGAAACAGGCATAAAGACATACACTTCCTGACATCAAATGTTTTAATCCCTAAATAGAACATAAAACATATACTAAACATGGGAGAAAAAGAAAACTTCAAAAATTTACTTTCATTAATGTTTATGTTCTCTGAAATGGCTCAAGATTCTTTTCCCAATCAAGAGTAAAATAGAATTATGTGAGAAGCTAGGTAATTATTTCAATAAAAATGTTAGCATTTAATTTCCAAAAGCATACATGTAATATATGCTGGTTCATATCCTATACTGTCTTAATAGGTTTTACATATTAAGTGATATTTAGTTAACAAATTCGGCATCATAGGAAACATACTTTTTTTAACTGCTTATTAACACATCCACACTAAAATGTCATAGAGGCTGGAGTAGGGAATGTAATGATTTCAAATGTTTTATTTACATAAACCTGATCATTTATTTACTTACCTAAAAAATTAGATACTTGACCATACATTAAATATCTATTCAATGAATTGATGTCTTTATTATATATAAGACTATTTTGTGATTTTTGAAACCTCAGCCTTAGAATTTTCAACAGTATCATTTTAGAAAAAGCTAACTATTCTTCAATCTTGGGAATTTTACATTATTTGACCACAAGGGGGCCATAACTATCTTTGAATTTTTTAGGCAACCCAACTAGCAAAGAAAACTGAAAATGGAACCAATGAATTCATGAAAATTAAATAGTTAACATAAGAAAACAGTTATTAACATAAAAAGATGATTGTTGAAAGTGAAATGAATACGAATTACCTGGTTTGTCCTATATATGCTACGCATTTGAAGAGGGAAACTTTTTCCTACTTCTCTTTCCAAAACAGGCATATCCCTATACCTTCTGGACTCATAACAGGTCTTCACTTTAAACAATTCGTATTAAATATGATGGCTTATGAGGATTACTCATAAAGATGTAATTTTTCAAAGGCCACAACTTATCACTTGACAAATAATCTCTACCCAATACCTAACTCAGTGACCAGAGGTGAAATGAGAATGAGTAAAATTACCAAAACACGGTCACCAGGCTAAAGAAGGAAACTAAAAGATTAAAGTGCTAACAATGGTATGCTTTAATTCTGTTCCTTTATCGCTTGATTAAAATTACTCACAAAACAGGTAGAATGGTAAACTTTATAAAGCAACTAAACATTTTCTTCAAATATTCTCTATGGTACAATGGGCAAAATCAACCCTTCCCTCTGCAGATAAAGACATTATAATGATGCTTCTCTCCTTAAAGAAACATTCTGAACCAGTGCTAATATAAAATGGAACTAAACCAATTATCTTTTAATCCTTTAGTTAGTGCCTGAGAAAATGTGATCTGGCACACCAAAGGCAAATGGACTTTCATTTGAGAGGAAGAAGCTTCTACAACACTGGCAACATTATGAACTCACTAGATCGAATGATCCTTTAATTGCCAATAACTCATTCTATTATCACACTTTAATTCTGTGATACCAGAGAAGTGAGGTGTTGATGATGATCATGCTCATGATCATGATCATAACAATAACAGCTGGAATAACTAAAAAATTTCCAACTGTATCTTTTATATTCATGCTCATGGTTTCATAATGTTTGAATTCATTTCATTTTTCTAGATTTTGCCTAAAATGTCAAGGAACAATGCCAAAGTACTCTGGTGGCTGGATCCTGGAGTCTGGAGCAACAGTGTCCTAGCCAGTCAATGGGCCACAGATAAGGGGACAAGATTGGCCTGTGTGTATCCCTAAAATGTCACTGTATATGAGGCCCAATGACATCTCTGTAATAAAGAATTGAGATTTCCATGCATCACACTTCTCATCTATCTAATGGAAATATACTGCGTGTCCGGAGCTGAGCAAGGGCCTTATATGAAGTAACACTATTAACCCTCCCGCTTAGTAAGTGAAAGGCTTAGAAAGTGAACAGAAAGAAGCAAGCTACCACACTTGGCAACATTCTTAGTTGTGTGGCACCATACTAACTAAAATACTTGTTTATTAAGGTGAACCAGTATTTAAGAACACAGAGGAGAGGAAAGGCCCCTTTAGAAACTAATAGCAAGTTACCAGATAAATCTCGAATTACAGAAAGCGAAAACCAAGTCCCCAGGCAAGAATGTTATTTTCTACACAGATCTTAAGAGGCTCTGGATCCATTCTGTAGCATAAGCTCATTCTCTTCAAAAGGAAAACAGAAACAATGTGATTCCGAGAGCCAGCCTGAATTAAAAACAGTGGTGATCAATAGCGTACTTGGCATCTGTATTCCAAACTGGTAGGTACTCTAGGCATGCATAACTAATAGTCTTTCCTACTTGTTTTTCAAAAGACCTTCAACAAGTTGCACTTGACATTCACAAAAGTGCACATTCTCTGTGATGCTCTTTCTCTCTTTAGTTTTAAATTAAATGTGACATTCATAATTTAATCCTACACTAACCAATTGTATATCAGAAAAAAATTCACTTGGAGTAAGCATTTTCTTCATTGATTTAAGTTAGAATGAGGAATTCAAACAATGGTATAAGAAGCTTTCGTCCCTTGCTGTTTAGTAATGTTTCTTACATGGGCTATTTTGAAAAGTATCTAACTTGATACAACACAAACGGAAGAAAAACCTTAGTATTTTTAAGTTCTTTTTTTTTTTTTTTTTAAGATTTTATTTATTTACTTGAGAGAGAGAGCAAGAGAGCATGCACATGAGCAGGGGGAGGGGCAGAGGGTCAAGCAGAGTCCCCGCTGAGTGTGGATTCCGGGTTCCCAGGACCCTGAGATCATGACCAGAGCCAAAGTCATACACTTAACCAACTGAGCCACCCAGGCGCCCCTGACTCATATGTTCTTAATAATATTTCCTCACTTACAGCATTTTCATGCCATAAAACTAATTTATCATCTATGGAAGGTGATTTTTACTCTAAATTTTGAAATTGTATATTGACGAGCCAAATAAATTAATAAATAATCCAATTAGCAAGATCTTGCTAAAGTAGATCTGTTTCCTCCATAAATGCTGGATCCACTTACATTTCTACTTGAGTGTTTTGGTACAGTTATAAATAAAAATGTTCTTTATTTTAATGGTCCACCTAAATCATATACTAGTAGCAGTAAAAAGAAAAATTATTGCACTAATTCCATGACACAATATATTTTAAAGTAACTTTTTCTAACAGCTGTTTCCTTACTTAACCAGTGCTTATGTAAATTATGCAAAAACTCAGAAACAGAAAAAAGAATACGTTCTAAACCCTAAAAACAACTTTTCAAGTCTCCTCGCATGTTTTATAAAATTTCACATACAAATAATCCTTTCCTTTCTTCTTCTTTTTTTTTTTTTTAATATGGGGTAAGGTCAGAAACTAAACAGAAAATCTAATACCTAACATTTTTTTTAAAGATTTTATTTATTTATTTCTGAGAGAGAGAGTGCACAAGCAGGGGGAGTGGCAGGCAGAGGGAGAGGGAGAAGCAGGCTCCTCCCTGAGCAAGGAGCCCGATGTGGGACTCGATCCCAGGACCCTGGGATCCTGACCTGAGCCGAAGGCAGATGCTTAACCCACTGAGCCACCCAGGCATCCAATACCTAACATTTCTAAAACTAGCTCGGTGAATTTTTACTGAGCACAAGATACCAGAGTTGCATGTGTTATTGGCAAAACATCAGACATACACACACAAACACATGGATACATAACATACTTCTGTCCTGTTTTTTGTTGTTGTTTTTTTCCCCCCATTTTTTGCTAGTTTTTTTTTCCCCCTACTGGAATTATCAGGTATAAATAGGCTGTCTCAAGCCTTACTCATTTAAGTACTTTTTATTTTACAACCATATCATGACCAATCATTAATCTCACATTAACATTTCGATCTCCAATGGGATTATTTTCTGAATGCAAAGCAACTGGTGCAATTGGAGGCTTACCTAGAAACTAAAGATGTCAACTACAAAATAGGAGATACGAGGTACACGTAGAATGATGGAAACATTACTTACTACTATTGTCACTGGTAAGTGTTTACAGTTAAATAGTAATACCTTTTCAAACACTATCTCCTATAGAGTTCATTCCATCAACCATCCTACTCTTAGACAGATACTATCTTCCTTTTGTGGTTGACGGAACTGAAAGGCAGATGTCCTGAATTTTCTCATACAGTAAATCACACAACAAATTCATACTGAAGAAGTGAATAGGATTCAGGGTGGTCTGTACTCTAGTCCAGGGCCCAACCGCTATCTAACATGTGACAGAACTTACATTTTCTTGTGTTTTCCATTAGTAAGTGGACTTAGACTAACCTTCTGAATAAGTTCTTATTTTTGACACCTCAGTTCACGTAAGTCCAATCTAAAAGGAAAGCAACAAAATTACATCACACCAGTAGTCACTCCCAAATGCGTCTTGGAACTATTCATTAGTCATATGAGGGATAGTCCAAAGAAAATCAGGTCTGAAGAGAAAGCCTCAATGACTTGGAAATGGACTGGAAAGTTCCTAAGAGTCTGAAGTCTTCAACATTAACATGGACTACAAGCCAGGCCCTAGCCACCACTGTAGGAGTCTATGAACACATAACTAGCAGCCAGTTACGAACACATTAGTGCCTCCTCTGGGTGATTTCCATAATCTTTGCAAACTTTTCTGATCATCCAAATATTTTGGAGCCTGCCCCATTGTAGAGCTCTTAATAACTGTACATTGGGAGGATAAATAACAACAGAGCCTGCTATAAAATCAGTAATTCTTCGAAATGATTTTCTTTTTTATTTATCAGAAAATAACATACTAATTTGAAACACAATGGCGTGGGTAGGGGTGTGTCATCCATTCTGTCTGTAGCTAGTCTATGGTGCATATGGGGCACCTCCAAGGGTCCAAGGTTTATAGGCCCACTACACTTCCGTACATACTTTATGTTCTTCTATAGCCTCTCTTATAATCTGTTGGTCATTGAGTATGACATGTAATTCTGAGACATCTATTAGATATAAACCAGTGGAGCTCTGTATTAAGGCTAATTTAATTGAAAAAATATATATTGAAAACAAATTTAGGAAGTGTCTTCAGTAGGTCCGACATATCTAAAGATCATCTCTAACAACCTCAGGGAGGGTGACTATAAATCATGTTTAACTTGTCTAACAGGAAATGCCCATGAAAGTATTCATGTTATGGTCCCCTTATATTCTCAGATCCCAGAAAATTATAGGTACTTAAAGAATTTTGTGAAACAAATGACCTCCCAATTGTCCACAAAGAGCCAGTGGCCATGGGTCCTTCACAGTGAAGTTCTTGTTAATGAGACATTGTCTTGCCTCTGCCCTTAGTTTATACTCCCAGGGTCTATATTTTTAAAAACCAATGTGATCCACTAAATTCCCTCTGTTGCTGGTTGCTGGAGTGGTGGGGAGTGGGAGGGATGGGGCGGCTGGGTGATAGACACTGGGGAGGGTATGTGCTGTGGTGAGCGCTGTGAATTGTGAAAGACTGCTGAATCACAGATCTGTACCTCTGGAACAAATAATACATTATATGTTAAAAAAAAGAAGAAGAAGAAGAAGAAGATAGCAGGAGGGGAAGAATGAAGGGGGGGAATCGGAGGGGGAGATGAACCATGAGAGACTATGGACTCTGAGAAACAAACTGAGGGTGCTAGAGGGGAGGGGGGTGGGAGGATGGATTAGCCTGGTGATGGGTATCAAAGAGGGCACGTTCTGCATGGAGCACTGGGTGTTATGCACAAACAATGAATCATGGAACACTACATCAAAAACTAATGATGTCATGTATGGTGATTAGCATAATAATAAAAAAATCAATTAAAAAAAATCCCTCTGTTGCTGCCTGTCATTTTCAAGAAAAATCCCAAGTTCTCTAACATGGCAGTCTGTGTTGCTACCAAAAAGACACAAGAAAAAATAATTTCTTCTGTGGGGTTTCTCTATTTCCACCAAATTACTTTCTTTCTGTTTCTCAACACGTTTTACATTCATCATTCCTCAGGGCAGGTAGCAGCAGTATTATTCTTACTCCTGGCCCAAGACAGGTAACCACTCCTTCTGTGCTTCCCAGAACCATCAACACGATTCTAACAGCCACAGCCATTATCAACTATAAACTACATCTCTGTTTGCCGGAAGAGTCTATGGGTTCTTTGACAGGAGGAATTAAAAAAAAAAAAAAAAGATTTTATTATTTATTTGAGAGAGAGAGAGCACAAGCAGGGGGAGCGGCAGAGGAAAAGGGAGAAGCAGGCTCCCCGCTGAGCAGGGAGCCCGATGCGGGACTCGATCCCAGGACCCTGGGATCATGACCTGAGCTGAAGGCAGATGCTTAACCGACTGAGCTACCCAGGCGCCCCAGACGGGAGGAATCTTGACTTCGACACTTTTGTATCTTCAGTACTATCACTATGTCTGTTATACAACAGACATTCATTAAATACTTGTTAAACTGAAACATTAAATAATACCAAGCATGTAGTGGGCTCTGATGGATCTGACTTTGTTGATAGACTAGATTTTGCTTGAAGACAAACATGGCAATTGAATTCATTCATCTAATTCTCAAAACTCATTATAATATCTGACACATGATAGATGTGCCAAAAAAAAAAAATCTTTGTCGAATGAAAAAAGAAAATCACTGAGTAGATGAATGATGTTTTAAGATATGGACATTTTGAGAGAAATAAAATATTACTAAGTAATATATTCTTAGGAGGTTCCTTATAATACGTCGGGAACAAATACACTCAACTGATAGAAAGGAAACAGCAATGCAGGAGAGGTTCTAATAATGACTATTTTAATTTTTACAACAGTACTTTAGTTACATCCATCACTTTTTCCCCTTTTCTCTAATTTCTTTAAGAGCAACAGAATGAATTTAGAAATACTACTGTCTCAGGAAAACAAAAGTCATTAAAGAGGATGCTGCTAGTAGAAACCTAGCTCTTCTTGCCTCTAAACGAAAATAACAATCAAATAAAGCCATACAGGGGCCTACTGTGATAAATTTAGAGTATGTTCTAAAAAAAGACCAAGCCCACGTGAAGACACCATAAGGAAAATGAAAGTTTAGCTCTACTCAAGCATGATTCAATGGACCAATAACCTGAAATACTCAGTGGACCCAATTCCCTCCTCAAAAAATCCACTGCTACAGTGATGCCTCCCTTGTTTCTTCCAAGTTTCTCATTAGTAATGATACCAGTAGCAGCTAAAAGTAATTGTGCTATCCGGTATCTTTCTTCTAGTAAATGTCTTCTTCTCTTTAATGCACATTTATGTGGTGTAAAGCTTTTTACTACCAAGAAAAAAGAAAAAAAAAAGATAAAGAGTAATATTCCCAATATCCATTATAAAGATATCAAAACCTATATTGTTAAAGTCAATACCAAAGTTTGCCATAGAGTAGAAGCCTGTCTGTCTCTGTTTTTTATTATAATATATTAGGAGTCAATTGCATTGTCATACTTCGTTGAAGGCAGAAAAGCCTATTGAAGTATTTAGCCTATTCACAGGGTCTACTTGAATTTGTCTATGTGCTTGTGATATACACATCCTCACGCACACACACCCACCCACACACACACACACACTACCACCACTACCACATAGACCAATTTTCAATTT
The DNA here is from genome assembly GCF_029215605.1 of Mirounga angustirostris. Taxonomy (NCBI): domain Eukaryota; kingdom Metazoa; phylum Chordata; class Mammalia; order Carnivora; family Phocidae; genus Mirounga; species Mirounga angustirostris. The sequence continues at coordinate 80,205,297 of NW_026991720.1, read as the reverse complement.
CTTTACATACTAACAAGATCTCAGACACTGTGCTTGAGCTCTTTGCATAATAAATGACAAAAAGACATGAAGTATAAAGAAGCAAGAACTAATGTAGATGCCTCTGATTTAGCTAAGAATTGTCACACTAGGGCACCTGGGTGGCTCAGTTGGTTAAGCAACTGCCTTCGGCTCAGGTCATGATCCTGGAGTCCCTGGATTGAGTCCCGCATCGGGCTCCCTGCTTGGCAGGGGGTCTGCTTCTCCCTCTGACCCTCCTCCCGCTCATGCTGTCTCTCATTCTCACTCTCTCAAATAAATAAATAAAAAATCTTTAAAAAAAAAAAAAAAAAAGAATTGTCACACTAAAAATGAAATAGTACTGAGCAATTTGCCAACTATAATGCCAACTCTCCTACAGAGTGTATGGAAAAAGGAAAGGACCCTGAGCTTTGGAGTCATGCAGATTCAGATGTAAAGCCCACCCCACCAGTTGCATCACTTGGGCAAATTAATCAGTCTCTGTTTCCTCCTCTATAAAACTGGAATAACATCAGTGAACTCATAATTTTAGTGTGATTAATAATCATTTTAATAAAATGATATCTCTAAAAGAGCAGGTTCTCAATACATGCTATATCCCTTCAACTTCTCCATTTCCTAATTTACTATAAACTTCAAGAGCATTCAAACTTCATTCCTGATCTACTAATCCCATTTTATATTTTGAATCTAAATCTATGCCTGAGTTTAGAAAATTATCAGCTTCCTTTCAAGAAAACATAAGACATACTCTGCGTTTAAAATCTCAAAGCTGACTCAACAGTGTCAACACATCAAAATATTCTCACGAACCATATCTCTTATTTTCTATTGCTTTATATATCATTAGTTCATCAATTAATTTATTAAATTATTTATTAAATTCCTAAAGGCCTCTTCCTTACATTTTATCTAAAAGGCACCTTTCAGGTTTGGCTTAAAAAGTGTTTTAGGTGAAGGCAATTAAGAGGCACAAAATTCCAGTTTTTAAAATAAATAAATCACAGGGATGAAAAGTACAATATTGTAGTAATGCTTATGGTAACAGATGGTGACTACACTTATCATGGTGAGAGTTTCATAATGTATATAAATCATCAAATCACTATGCCATACACCTGAAACCAACATAATATTGTATGTCAACTACACTTCAATTAAAAATAATTTTTAGAAGGTGTTTGGAGGTGTAGTTATTGAAATACTTCCAAATTACAGTTGAATTAAGAGTATGCAAACTTAGGGCGCCTGAGTGGCTCAGTCGGTTAAGCATCTGACTCTGGATTTTGGCTCAGGTCATGATCTCAGGGTCATTAAGATTAAGCCCTGCATCAAACTTTGTGCCAGGGGAGCCTGCCTAAGATTCTCTCTCCCTTTCCCTCTCCCTCTGCCCCACCCCCCCCAACCTCTCTAAAAAAAAAAAGTGCACAAACCTAAGGATCCAAAACAATCCTTAAAACATCTACAATTTGCTCCCAGGCTCTCATATTATAATTCTACCAATTGTATAGTTAGGGCTGATATAACTCGTACATATACTGAAAAGAACATTTCACATTTTCGCAAGAGTTATTAACCTGATTATGAATCAGACACCTTTATAAGCTTTATTAATGGTTTAGATTAATAGATTATTGCTTATAGATTAATAGATAAAACTATGTCTTTGTATTTCAAAGCCTTTGTATTTCTGACCTAAACACGTTTTTTTCTACGTGTTGCTCTCTCCACCATGTGCAAGCTGCAGAGAGAACTGTGCTACTCGGGACTACATTTTGCACTAATTCAGGGACTTCTGGAGCTCCAGGGAACTGCTACTCAGACCTGCTTATGGTCAGGCAGCTGAAGGGAAGCCCGTACCCCACAATGAAATTTCAAACCTCCTGGGAATCCTTCTTCTGTGGGATCAATCTGGAGATTCAGGACAAAAGGAGTTCCAGGAGACCGATTTATACCATCACCATCTCACCTTTCATATCTTAATCTCTTAATCCTTCTAGAAGGCTCAGGAGAGAGGGAGGAGAGAGAAAATGCACATATGTGTGTGTGGTGTGCGTGCGTGCACGTGCTAATAATGAAAGAAAGGGAAGGGAGAGGGAGACACGGTCAGAAGGGTTAATGCTGGGCCCAAGCACACAGATGCAGAATTAATTTCTAGGTTTAGTGCAAATACTACTATAGCAACAGTATGAATTTAAATACAGTAGCGAGCTAATTGCATAAATAGATGCTACCATCTTTAATTCCTCTAGGAGTAAAATTGCCTCAGTATTCATAGTACTGTCGTATTATAATTTCCTGGGCTGTAAGAACAGACTTATGATGACGCCTCTTCAACTGTTCTTAATCATTAAAATAATATGTTTCTAAAATAATTCTCCAAAATTCCTTTACCTTCATAAAGAAGATAAAATCTGTCATCAAAAGGTTACTGTGAGGCTTGAATAAAGAAAAAAAAAAGGTGAAAATGTCTAGTATAGTGCATGACCTATTTTAGGGATTAACTGACATTATGTGAATTTGAATATCCTTAAAGTAACGGTAAATGAATTTTATTGCCAAGAATGAGAAATAATGGATTAGAGGTATAGAGTAGCGTATGATACACTAGACCAAAATAATTAATAATGCAAAATGTTTTAATCAATCATTCTAACCTATCTGAGACATTATTATTTTCAGCCGACAGTATTCTAGGATGTAAAACTGAAAACTTAAAACAGAAAAATGTGATCATGGTACTACAATCAATTCTCATAATGTTCTAAACATGTTATTTGTTTCACATTCAACTTCACTAGAACTACTTCATTTTTCTGTTAGACGAAGAATTTTATTTATGGATTTTAACTAATTTATACTCATCCTAGTAAGATTTTCGGTGTTGCATCTTTAAAAAAAAAAAAAAAGTCCACTTTTTTATGCTCTTATACTAGCTGCAATGAAGTCATGTATAGGCAGCAATCGCTAAAAGAACATGCCTCTGTCAAATGCAAAAGATCCTATTCAATAAAACAAATAACACAACACAAAAGGGATTTTCATTACATAAAATAGAAAATTTTCCTTCTCCAATGGGCTCACTGCGTTGATTTTTTTTTTCTTGATTTGTTTGTTTTGTATTATACACAGCCACATGTTCCAAATCAATGTTGAGTCAGGCTCACACTGATTTATTGCAGAAGGGAAAAAAAAAATACATTGTAAAAGCCATGAAAATGTATTTCGTTCACATTTTATTAAAATTAAGAGTGTGCCTTAACATCACCTAGTGCCAGAGTTAGGAAACAGTTCCTTGTACTATAAAAGTCAATTTTGTTTTAAAACCACAAATCAGGTTTTCAAGGAAAACTTTAAATTATTTAGAAGTTGTACATTTAACTCTGGATAGTTATGATACTAAAACATTTTGGTATATGTTACACAGATACTTGTGCTTCCAATATCTATTTGAATTCTGTACCAAAACATTTTAAACTGTACTGTTCTGGTTTTATATTTTACAATAAAATCAAGCCTTTACATGGCATATGAAACTGAACTGGTTCTCTCATTCCCTCCACCAGCCCACCTTCCACAAGCACCACTAAAGAAAAAAAAAAAAAATCTTATTTATAATACACCTTTCCAAAGATGAGAAGAAGGAAGAATCCTGGCTGATTTTAGTTAAAAATCATTTAAAGTTCACTTCGGCAGTGTATTTCATGCCTTGCAAATCTTTTTCACATGTTTTCAAGTATACATATTTACTTGTCATTGCCAGTAATTATTATCATCAATTCATGATTAAAAGAGGCGTTACTGAATAAATGCTACTCGCCAAGCAATATGGTCTTTTACACACACTCTCTCTTCTAATCCCCACAGCAAGCCCATGAGCGAGGTGTCATGCCCACGTCAGAGGTCAGAAGGCTGAGGCCTGGAGGCCCCACGGCTTCCATGCCCTTACACCACACGACCTGACTGTAGCTGGAAGCAAACACACAGAGCTAGCCTCCAGATCCTAGACCCTGAACCTTTATTCTATACAACCTCCACGGCGAAACCACAGAATTATTTACACTTAGCTCTAGCTTTTGAATTTTTAAAAGTATGGTTTGTAGTTCCTGCATTTAAATGTCAAAATTTCCATTTTCAAAGGTGACCAGAAATCCCATACTGGCTTCATAAAGGGAATAAAGACCAAAGACTTTTAAGAATTTTCTGGGCTGAGCTCACTGTTTTTTCAATGGACTAATTTAGAGGTATAAAGCCTTTCATATTTCACCTTGATTTGTATCTTAAAATGAGAGAGAAAAGAGTTTTCATTCATTAATTAATATGCACATTAATGAGATAATTAGTGGATTTTATTATTTTTCAAAGGCATGGAGCCTCTCAAAGGAAAATACCTCACAGACACAAAGTTCATTCTTGTTATTAAAAATGCCATTTTTATCTCAATCGATAAATACTTCATATCTATATTCATTTATTAGGATTTTAATCAGCTTTAAATTCAATCCTTCATGACACTAAGGGATGAGGCATCAAAACCTTACACACAAAATCCTTTTATTTATCAAAGAGGTTTCTATAATCCCATAAGACAAAAGGGAGAAAGTGAGCTTGAGAAACAAAGAAATCTAAAATAACTATTAATCATAATTTCATTTTCAAATGGTCTTCACAGACATTTTCTGATGTTTATACTGGATGTTTAGTTTTAGTTTTCTACAGTGGACCAACAGCCCTATCCTATGTTAAACTGAATCAAGTAAGAACTTCTAAGAGATATACTTAAAGCCCATTTGCAAGAAAAATAATAGCATGGCCACATGTCTTCACATCATTTGAAATAAAAGGAAAATGAAATTAAACAAGAAACAAAGCAAGAACTAAAACACAGAATGATCATGATTAAAGAAAGCTAAAAGCCACAGGAAAACAAGGTCACATGAAAGAACATTATTGTCAATAAGAATCATGTTCTTCATTACTTAGGAATTCTTGATGTAGTGTCCCCTCTTACAAATTGCCTCCAAGTGTAGTATACTCAAATTTTTAAAAGTATCACCACATCTGTTATCTTATTTGATCTTCTTAAGTACATTGTAAGTATCTTTCATATGCTTCCTGAGGCCATACATGAGTAATTTACTTTTACACAATGTCACATGTGCAAATGGGCGGCAGAAGCAGGCATATCATTGGCCATCTTATTAATTTAATGTTTTTGTGGTACACTTAGTTTAAAAATGTGTGTGTGTGTGTGTGTGTATTAAAACTGTAGTCTCATTACTGTTAAGTTACGCCTATTCCTTTACATAAGGCCTCTCTGAAGTCTTTCTCTGCAAGGTTTACTTATAGATTAGCTTATTTAACATGTCTTTTAAAAATTTATTTAAAATTTGTTGGAGAATCTGGGGGAAAACATATACAGCTAAATTGAAGTGCCAGAGTAACATAAAGAAAACTCAGAAATAAATAAAGGTAATGAAAACGCAATGCTGGGGGGGTGCCTGGGTGGCTCAGTCAGTTAAGCGTCTGCCTTCGTTAGGCTCAGGTCATGGTCTCAGAGGCCTGGCATCTAGCGCCAAGTCGGCTCCCTGCTCAGCAGGGAGTCTGCTTCTCCCTCTGCCCCTCCTCCCCGCTCATGCTCTCTCAAATAAGTAAATAAATAAATAAAATCTTTTTTAAAATGCGATGCTGGGCAATAGAATATATTAATGCACAAATATGATTTGCTTCTGGAGACAGATAACATACTTCTTACATTTGATGAAGTGCTAAACTAAAGGAGGCAAAGCAGTATTTCAGAAGTAGCTTAAAAGTTATGAAGAGAGGGACACCTGAGTGGCTCAGTCAGTTGAGCATCCTACTCTTGATTTCAGTTCAGGCATGATCTCGTGGGTCATGGGCTCGAGCCCAGCGTTGGGCTCTGTGTTTAGTGGAGAGTCTGCTTGGGGAATCTCTCCTGCTCTTCCCCACGCACGCTCTCTCTCTCTCACAGATAAAGAAATCCTTTTTTTTTTTTTTTAATTTATTTGACAGAGAGACAGTGAGAGAGGGAACATAAGCAGGGGGAGTGGGAGAGGGAGAAGGTTTCCTGCAGAGTGGGGAGCCCGATGCGGGGCTCGCTCCCAGGACCCTTGGACCATGACCTGAGCAGAAGGCAGATGCTTAATGACTGAGCCACCCAGGCGCCCCAATAAATAAATCTTAAAAAAAAAAAAAAAAGTTGTGAAGGGTTGCCTGGGTCATTAATGCAGACCACAAGCATTCCACAAAATTCATCTTCATTAAGGTGCACAAATTGATGCCTTGATAAAATATACCCTAGAGGTTTGTGTTAAAGAGTAGCTGAAAGATCAAAACACTAAAGCCTTTGAAAAATCTATTTCCAAAATCTTTCCGTAACAGTCCCACATTTGCAACTTTAACACACACAAACACAATTACCAGGAATATTTTAATTGTTTAATTTTAACCACATTCTACTTCTACAGACAATTGCAATATGCTTTCCATCAAAATCGTATGAATTATACATGGGAAAAATCTTTGATCATTACTGCCTCTCACACTTGGGAAAAGTGTAATAAAATTGAAAATGTAGCAAGGGCTCAGTGCTGATTTTCTCACAAAGCATAAAGCATCCTCCAGCATGTCCACTCAAATGTAGTGAGCAGCACTGATTCCAAGCAAGAAATACAATGTGTCACCTGGACAGCAATTCCATGGCAAACCTTAGGCTGGCCATTGGAACATTACTGTTTCATAGTATCAGTGATTACAGTTTTACTCAAATCACCGCCCTCACAGTGGAGGCAAAATTCTCTGAATCTCCCTGGGCTTATGGCTTGCTCAGCCCTGCAATGATGCATAATTATTTTCATCTTGAATAAACCTCTGAATAATTCTCTATTCATGCAAAAGTCCCCACTATGTAATTGAAGTTCACCTTTAATGGCTTCCAAGTAGAAAAAGAACTCTTTGGTTTGCTGTCTACCAAGATGGAAGAAAACCCTAAATATGGCATAACTAACCATATAGTAAATATGTAAAATTTGGTGAAGACACTTGTTTTATAAATAGCAGTGGAACCCCAACCCTTGCTAAAAGATGAGCATTCTTAAAAATTCAGTAATTTGACATGTTGCAAATTCTTTATCCAGCTAAACACAAACATACACACACACACACAGTTTAGAAAACAGTTTTGTTAAAATTCACTTTAAAGAAAAGGTGGAAAGATCTCCATCTTCACTTACTAGAAATAAACTGGCAACATTAGAGAATAAAATACATGTTCATGGTTTCTTATAAAAGTCTTAACTTCTCTCGGTAGCATAGCATAAGCTATAGATTTACACTTAAACACATTCTCTTTGATAGTTTATAAGCATTTTATTTAATGCTATATATGTGTTCTACATACCTGTATATACATTTGTGTCCTCACCTTATTAAAGATCAGGTATTATATTGTCTGTATACTAGATCCATTGCATTCAGGGTAAACTCATTTCAGGCTATCATAGTAATAGCCCTTCAGAGCACTAAGCCTCTGTATCTGGGAATCCTGATGAATCACTATATTTAAAAAAAAGAAAAAAAAAACCCAAAAAATATTTATTTTATAAGTGCCTCATGCTCATTATAGGAAAAAACTAGAAACTACTGATAAGCAAAATAAGCAAATGCTCTTTAGACCACTCAGTTAATATCTCAAAGTATGTATTATACGCATATATACTTTACATTTTATGCATAAATAGAGCTATTAATTCATACATTTAATGTATAAATATTTTAACACTTTAAAAATACACCTGCGTAACTCTTTTGTTCACATTATAGTAGAATATGAACGTATTTTCAGGTCAATAAACAAAGAATGGTACCATAAACATACACTGCTTTTAATGAACCAATCCACAATTACTTATACCAAAACATCAAAGAAACATCACAGAATTTTTTTTTTTAACGCTGCATAAGAAGAATTTTATTTTATAAACTACTTTATGAGTACAGTTGGGACAAAGTCTCTCTTAAGCCTTGTCTGGGGTGTGTGTGTGTGAGAGAGACAGAGAGAGAGAGAAAGAGAGAGCAGGGTGGGGAGAATGTTGGTGGGGATAGAAGGGCTGAGAAAAGGGACTTTCAGCTGACAAAACAGTTGAAATATCTATATAAGCTCCTCCAACTGGTAGTTGTTCTACAAAAGTGTTTTAAACTTATTTTGGGGAATATTCAGACAGCTCTGATCTTTATGAAAAGGGCAGACTGTATCTGGCTGGTGTTACAGATACATAGGCCTGTGGGAGAATGAGACAGAATTCTGCTGCCCTTTTGGCTCAATTCTGTCAGTTCTGTATATCAACATACTCTTCATTTTCGCTCCCCTCCCCACAATTGTGCACACGCGTGCACGAGCTCGCATGCACGCGCACACACACACACACAAAACCTGAGAGCAGGTAAGCCATAGAGAAGGCTCCCATATCTAGGGTCTTCTTCCAGTCCCTCAGGTCACTGTTCATCCTCCAGAGTTACCAGCTTTGAAAGGAAGAGAAATCACAATGTGCTGGACAGACTACAAGCAAAAGTTCTAGGACCGCTGACCATGTTAGTCTGCTTTCTCTTCTTACAGGCCTCTTGGGAATTTTTAAAACGGGGATTTGGAGCTGGAAATAATAATAACTAACTAATTTGGAATTAAACCATATCCATCTTTTTTTTAAGCCAATTTGAGTGTGTAACTCTGCAAGTCAAAGTAGAAGGGCCAAACTCTCCTCACAGGGCCCACTGAGCTCTGCCCTGAAACACATCCACTCGTGTTGTTGGCTTTGTTGGTGTTTTGTCATGGAAACAGAGGCTCACTTGATTTGATGGCATCAGGTAGACAAAAACATTTGTTTTATATTATTAACTATAAGGAGAGAGCCTCCATGACCATTTTCATCTAACTTGTGAGATTTCCTTAGGATAAATTAAGTCGGTGTTTTAACACCTTTATAAAGATGTTTTAACATTATAAATTCATTATTCAGTCATCCTGAAATTTGGGAAAAGAATGTACAAAGAACAAATCTGAACTCTATGGAATACACACACACATATATACATTCAAATATACAGAAAAAGAAAGAGGGGGAGAAAGAGAGATGAGCCCTAAGCTCTTCAAACAATAAACTTTCTGTTTCACAAAAAATGAAAGTAGGAAGTACCAGAAATGTGTGAAAAGGAGCGGGTATAAGCAATAGACACTAAGCACCTTATAATGCAACCAAGCTAATACTTGAAAACACTGAGCAGGCCAAGCAAAGAGTATAGATATTACACAAGGCTCTCTTGTAGATTCTAAGATGCCACAGGTCATGACCATGTGTATTAATAATAATAATAACCACACTAAAATAACAGTGACAAAGTACTTCATGCATTAGTTTAGTGAGGCCCACTCAGCAGTCAGGCATTCACTTTGGCTGTTTTTTTCTAAGTTGTTGGCAGATTTCCACGGATCCATACATGTCTCCCATGAGAGTTCTCTTCCGTAATGGCTCTCCTTTTGGTAGACCAATAACTGGGGTCAAGGACACTTCTGGTGACCTGAGAACAGAAGGAAGCTCTCGGGCTCACACAGGAACTAAACCCAGGTAAGACCCCATTTGACTTGTGCTATTTGTTTTCCCAAGCACTTTGCTCTCACAATCATTTAAAACAGGATTTTCATAAATATGAATATGTGAAAGGTAAGAACAGAAGCTATGTTTTCTTATTCACAGGCTAACACTTCAAATAACTAAGTGATTTGTTTTCCAATAATTGAAGGTGACACAGTGAACCCAAGTTAGCAATATTTTTCTTGCATCTGATGCCATTTGAAACGTGATTATTGGGATCAGTTTCATAAAATGAGCGCCACATCAGAACGCAGCCACATCTCAATTATGAAAAAGAAGCGTTGTCGTCGTCTATCAAGATTCTGTGACAGTACTATCAGGGAGAAGGGGTGGTTCTTTGAACACAATAATGAAAAAATATCTGTATTAACGATGCTCTAGAGAGAGAAAAATCCTCACTTAAAATTCAACATAGAGGTTTTCTGCTTTCCAAAGTGTCATGAGAGCACAGAGGAAGCATACCATCGTCAGTAGATACAACAGGGGGAAAAGATGCTAAGAAATACTTCAATCCAGTCTGGCTACTATAACAAAAATACCGTAAACTGGGTGGCTTATAAAAAAAAAACACCTCTATTTTTTATAGTTCTGGAGGTTGAGACATCCAAGACTGTGGTGTCTGGTGAGCGGTCAGTCCTCTAAGGTCATCTTTCCACTGTAAATTTATATGCCAAAGAAGCAGGAGAGCTCCTTTGGGTCTCTTTTAGAAGAGCACTAATCCTATTCAAGGGCAAACCCTCATGACCTCATCACCTCCCAAAATCTGACCTTCTAATACCATCACATTAGGCATTAGGTTTAAATTTCAACATATCTACGTTGGGGGCACACTAACATTCAGACTATAGCAGACAGGTGCCCTAGAGTTGAGTCAGGCACTCAAGAAGCATGATTAAAGGATTGTAGATAAAGGGACTTGTAGGAAAAAAAGAATTCAGGAGAAATAAGAGTATGGGACAATCTGGGAATTCTTCACAGATTCACATGGCTGGGGAACAGACTGGAGATGAGGTTGAAAAGGTGTGCAAAGAGCCAGATCACGAAGGACTGATTTTGGCATGTTAAAGAAAAAAAAGGCACGTCCTTGGCTCTGACCAACTTCATGTGTTATGTTATCTCTAGCACATGATCTTCAGCTTTGCCAACCTCATGGTTGCACAATGGCTGGAAAGAGAGCTGAAATCATCCTTGCTTTTATCCTATAGGAGAATAAGGGTCATATTCTCACTATTATCAAATATTCCTGAGTCTAACTCTATAATCAAGCAGGGATCTTGTGCTGATTGGCTTTGGCAGATTGTATCTCCAATCCTGAACTGAGTTCATTAGGAACCATCAGAAACCACCCATGAAGCTGTACCTAGTATCAAGCCAACCTAAATCTTATGACTGGTACAGTAGGGGACCTTTGAGAAGGAGCCAGGAAGGGGGGTGAGGGGTGGCGGGGAGCTGGGAATGGGTGGTAAGTAGGCAACTAGCCAAACGGTCTCTACACTTGCCCTGTCATTTTTCTGCATTTTAATGAAGCTTGATAATATTATATCAAGAAGTCAAAGCTGACCCTATGTAAATGAATGTTTGTAGTGGGAAGGTATTTTGTTTCTCAAACACCATATAAATAAGGACTTACCATTTCCTACTGAGATATCCTGAAGATTATTCTCTTCTTTACCTCATCATATAACTTAAGACAGACAAAGTAATTTTTAGGGACCCACAGTTAGTGACATTAATTATCTTTTCTCTGAGGGTGATCACTATGGTAGAAGGAGTCTAAGCTTCAACTGTTTGGGCATAAGCAATGACTCTATGTGTAACAGATCTCACTTTTTCATAAATATCAATTTCGAACTCACTACAATATAATAAGACATTTTAATTGAATCTTACATTCAGCATCCTGCTTTTAGTACACGGCATTCTAGGAAATTAAATATTGGCTCTTTTATGTGTTCTTGTCTTTTTAAAAAGATTTGTGGTCCACTGGTAATTTCCAATATCTATCATTTGAAATTTTGTTTTCAATCACTATCATTTTTTCCAAGACTATCACCAATCAAAAATCACTTTACCACAAGAATATCTCAGGACTTGGTTTGTGTAATTTTTAATAATCTTTTTCCAGATATTTTTAAATGTTGAGAAAGTCAGCTACACATATTTATCTACATGTTGAAATAAATGAAGCCAGGAACAATAAGGAAAAGTCATAAGAAACATAATAAGTCAGTTATCTCTATCTGTATTCAAAAATCTTCATTAAGGCAGGCGATGTAATAAAAAACGCTGATCTCTCATATTCTTCTGTATCTCCCATCTCTCAATGCCATGAGGTAATAAGAAGTTACTGAACAATATTAAACAAAGCCAGAAACACCACCTGCTTCTGCCACCTGCATAATTTCCACATTTTTAAAAGGCTTATATAATGGTCAGTTTACTAGCATCTAAAATAGGTTGCTACTGTGTTATCAGAAAACAAAGAGATTTTAAATCATCCACTAAAAACAATCAGGAAAGGGGGCACAAAAGATTCTTTTGGCATACTGGAAATCGTCTGTATCTTCACAGGAGTCTGGGTTACATTGCTGTAAGCATCTGTCAAAATCCATTTAGTTTTACACAAAATTTGTGTATTTCATTCTATATAAATTATACCTCAAATTAAATACATAAATACATATATTAAATAATCCCCAAAAGTACAATACATTCTCACTGTGACACTGCAATTAGATCCTTATAAAGCAGTCACTCCATAGCCATGCCCATGAAGGACGGTATGGACTTGCAAGGACTGAGCTATAATGCATTTTTCCATTTTTGTTCTCAGCTTTGTAAGTGATTTGGTGCTGCTATGTCCTCTGTTCTTTTTCTTTTCAGAGCCATACATTAAAAACACTTTTTCAGCTTTTTATATGCCACATGTTAGGCTCATTAAAATAACTCCCAAGTTAATTAAGAAATGCCAAGAAGTCCATTAGTGGTTACACGATGGGGAAGGCGCGGGAGATGGGAGGCAGACCTGGACCTGCCTGACGCCAAACACCTGGTTTCCTAAAGACAAACTTTAACATTTTTTGTCAATAAACGGTTCTCAGTTGCAGAACTACAAAGGACGCGTGAAATTAAAAAGTCTAGCAAATCATCACTTTATTTCTCGGATTCATATACTTTTCACTACCTGAATTTGTGTGTCCTTCAAAATACAAGAGTATCAAGTTCTTTATGTCATTTACTATATTTTACTTATTACTACAATGATGACTACTTCCTTTTTTTTTTTTAGATTTTATTTATTTATTTGAGAGAGAGAGAGAGAGCACAAGTGGGGGGAGGGGGGACAAAGGGATAAGGAGAGGGAGAAGCAGTCTCCCTGCTGGAGCCTGATGCGGCGTTCAATCCCAGGACTCTGAGATTATGACCTGAGCTGAAGACAGATGCTTAACCAACTGAACCACCAAGATGTCCCCCGATAACTACTTTCTAAATATGTTTTACCCTATTCTTGCTCATGCTCACAAATGAGAACGTGAATATGCTTTAGAAGAGACAAAATAAGGATACTGTATACTGTAACTTTAATAAGCTTCCCTCTTTTGCAATAAAGATAATAGAAAACATTCCTCTAAGCACTGATGATATGCAAAGCCTTTTGCTGTTTTATGGAGTTCTCGAAACCATGGTTCAAGGTCATTATTTTTGTAGCGTTCATTTTTCAATCAGGAAAGTAAAGCACAGACAGGTTAAGTAACTTGCCTGTTAGTGAGAGCTGACAAGTAATGGAGCCAGGACATGAAAACTGGCAGGGCTGCCCGGCCTTATCACAACTACATGAGTCATACTTCCTCTCTTAATTAAACATCCATTTGGTCATTCATTAAATACCTATTTACTGAGTGCCCACTGTACCCATCAATGGAGATCCAGAGATCTTGGACTCAAGGAGTTACAAAACAGGGGACATCACAGCTCTAGAAAATGTCCCTGCAGTGTGGTAAGAACTCAGAAATTTAAGCAAAAGACGCTGCCCTCCACCCAGAAACAAATTGTGGTAGGTGAAGAGGGTGAGGTGGAAGAGAGAGAAAGCAGAGTAAAATCTAGACAGGTTTTGTGGAGAAAGCCCACTTTGAAGGATGAGAAGTTCACCAGGTGAAGAATAAAATGAAGGGCGTTGCAAGGTCAGAACACAGTGTGTGGGCATTCAGAGACAGAAGGAAGGGCCAGAGAAACGGGGCTTCTGCAGGAATGCAAGTTCGGTTTGGCTTTCAAAATAATCTGAGTTACATCCTGAAGGGAATGAGACAGGAGTATGGAATTTGGGGTAGAGCAATGAAAGAAGTTTTGAATTTAAAAAAGATGACTGGCAGTAGTGTGGAAAATCAATGAAATCAAAGGGCAGTGAGACTCTAAAGCAAGAGGACAGTTGCGAAAACAGGTCGGAAATGATAGAAGGCATGAACTGAGGTAGGGATGACGGCCGTGGCCAGCGAGACTTCTGAAATTTACTTAAAAGGGGAATCCATAAAGAGAGAAAGGAACTGTGTAAGTACAGTATTATTATATTTTAGGTATCATATCATGTCCAAGAACATCAGTCAAGGACATAACAATAAAAATTGTTGGCTATGGAAGACGATTTCACCTTATAAGGAAATCTGAAAGATACGGACACCAAGAAGAATCTGGTAAGATGTACAGTACTGACATACAAAATAAATGCACGCTAATGTTGCATATTAAATCCTTCTCTTCTATTTTACATTTAGTAAATCTCATGGTCTGACATAACGTATTTTTATCAGATGATTTCTCAACAGAAATAAAATAGAGTTAATATTGATTCTCCAGAAATTTGCAAGGTTTTAGAACAGATTCCTTGAAGCTCCTGAACCATGAATTTAGTATATTCCCATATGGCTAAGAAACATAAGGTTAAAATATATATATTTTTAAAGACTTTATTTATTTATTTGACAGAGAAAGACAAAGCAAGAGAGGGAACACAAGCAGGGGGAGTGGGAGAGGGAGAAGCAGGCTTCCCGCTGAGGAGGGAGCCCGATGTGGGACTTGATCCCAGGACCCCGGGATCATGACCTGAGCGGAAGGCAGACACCCAATGACTGAGCCACCCAGGCACCCTAAAAAGTGGCAGGTTTTGGGGGGGAAAAAACAACAACAAAATTCTTTCTTCCATGACAAATCAATTTGTTAAGTTGCTTCACCTTCTTCCTGACTCTGTGCTTGGGGAGTGTTTCTATTCTGACTTAAAAACAAACTAGTATCACAGATTATTCATCTAATCTTTATTTACTTTACTGATAAGGAAATACAAATTATATTTTTGCTTTGCCACATGCTAAATAAGGGGCTATGAAAAAGTGGATTATATATCATTAAGGGCTTAAAAAAGATCACATCTTTCCCTCCGGTCACCTTATTCCATCCCTGCAATTTAATTTGGTTAATTCATATTCTGTTCTTCCAAAAATGAATATCAAACAAATAAAACAAATTAACATTCGGCATAAATCCCTTGGACATCCTGTATTTTCCTGAAATGTGCTTAATAGGAAAAAAATAGTATTTTATATATATATATATATATAATTGTGGAAAAAGAAGGCCATAATGATTGCTCGTTTTCATATATCTTTCACTGGTTCACTTTTCTTCAAATTTGCATTTGTTTAGCCCTATTATTCTGTTCTTAATTCTTCATGTGCCTTTTTGGTACAGACTCCTCATTGTGGGAGGAGAAAATGTGTTTAAGACCTACCGGAAAACAGCATTATTTCCCTTTAGACTGAGTGGTTTCCTTCGCCCAAATGAACATAACATTTTCTGAGTTAGCAATAGGGGTCAGTCATATGTTTGAAACAATAATTATGTAACATTGTTGATATTGTATAATATTATGCTATCATTCATCTCTTTGCTAGCATATACAGAAGAAATCTACAGGCTCAGATTGTAAGCAAAACTGGCCTCACAGAAGACCTCATAAGGTAGAGTCCATTACCTTATTTAAATTTACCACATTCCAGAGTCAGACTCTCAGCTTTAGAGATTTAGAATCCTGGTTTCATCAGTGCCCTTGATGTAGATCTCTCTCTCAGGTGTCGATGTAAAACTAACCTATTTATTGCCATTTAGAAAAAGTCCAAACTCACTGATTTATAAGGATCTACTTAATCTGGACTCTCCCTACGTCTCCAGCCTCACAGTATCCTATTAGCCTTCTTTTATGCACTAAAATTCTAACCTGGTCAGAATATTTGGTTTTCTCTGTTTAGAAAACCATTCTCCCCTCACTTGCTAAACAAATGTTCCTTGCCTTTATTTCCTAATTCAAATATCACCACACTCCAAAGTAGTCCCTTCTCTCCCCTACTTATTCTGTGTCATATCACCACGCTCATGTTTTTTCTTCTATTTTTCTCAGTGTCAATATATCTTGTGTCTTACCACTCCAGAATATAAGTTTTTTGAGAACAAGCAACTTGCCTGTTTGTTTACTGATTTATCCCCAGAGTACAAAATAAAGCTGATCCCATTAGTGAGCTCCTGATAAATACTTCATTAAGGAAAAAATTAACCCAGTTCATAAGACATGAGAAATAGCATTTACTGGATTACTAAAGTTGGCAAAACCCATGTGTTTTCTCCCTGAGGCAAAACTTCTTAAAAAGCCAAATGATAAACAGCTTTTGAGCATGTGATCAGAATAAGGTTCCTTAGATGAATCACATAGATAACAGTAATGAGTAGAGGAGACTGATGATGCATCTTAGGACAGTCTCTTCAATGGTTCCTAAATGTTAATGATCAACAGCTAAATGTCTCCCTCTAGAGGTAGTGTTTAGTCACTGCCAAAGGTTTTCTCTATGATCTCCTTTCTTTTATTTAAACTTAAATAACCGCCTTTCAGCTTAGTACTTTCATTCTTTACATAAGTGAATACATTCAGTCAAATTCTGGATTACCAAGACTCATACTTCAGGCTTCCAATATGTATATGAGCCTGTGCTTATCAATTACAATTTGACTATCACAGTTTGATTTTCTTTCCAAGTTGTTATTGGATGCTTCAACATTAGGCTTCCAAGTAACTGAAAAGAATATATAAAAGTATAAATTTATTCTTTCCTTATACAATTCACTGTGTGTTTTCTAATACATCTTGCTAACAATCACATCAAGTTGGACCATAGAGTAAAATACTGATTATGTAGAGCATGTAATCATTGCATACATTTATGGGTACAGGAAAATATATATATATATATATACATACACCGATATTTTACACATATAGCATATACCTCAAAGAGAGAATAGATTAGTGGTATAGTTTTGTAAGAGCTGGTTTTTGTTTTGTTTTGTTTTAAGATTTTATTGTATCTGTCAGAGAGAGAGAGCGAGAGCACAAGCAGGGGGAGCGGCAGGCAGAGGGAGAAGCAGGCTCCCTGCTGAGCAAGAAGCCCGATGTGGGACTCGATCCCAGGACCCTGGGATCATGACCCATGCCGAAGGCAGACACTTAACCAACTGAGCCACCCAGGTGTCCCAAACTGTTCTAAAAGTATATTTGAATCGTTCAAAATGAGTTTACTGTCCTGTCCAGAAATGTTAATTAATTATGACCTAACTTATAAATTAATGCTTATAGATGAAAACCCTTAACCAAATCATTCATTAGAAGATACTATGATAATATTCTTTTGACAAAATGGAAGCACAGAGAACTGAAATAACCTGAAACTTTTAAGTTATTTAAAATTTGAAGCAAAACTTTTAAATAAGCTATATTTCATTAAAGGTTTGACTTAGTATATGCTCTGATTACAATACCATCACTGGAAATAATGTACACATCACAAGTCTCAAAACTTTAAATTCCTTACCCACAATATGTGTTAAGACTTCATTAGGAATAATGTCAACAACAAGGGTGGCAGAAACAAATCTCACCTAAATTATTATAATTTGGAAGTATTCTGGTATTATTTGCTCCCCAAACTAACCATATTATACTATACTGTCTTTGTTATTTGTATTGTTATCAAATTTTAATACTTTTTATTACAAAACAAGAAAGAAAGAAAGAGGAAGGAAGGAAGGAAGGAAGAAGGGAAGGAAGGGAGAGAGGGAGGAAGGGAGGAAGAAAGGAAGGAAGGGAAAGCAAGCGAGCTTCTGTGAGTTTCAGTAGAGAAAACGGTTCATTTTTCCCTCCTTTTATGACACTCAGTATGGTATCTTACATAAGGCATTCCAGTTGAGCAAATCAGCTCTAGTCAGCTCTGCTCCTCGAAGGGACTGGCACAGAATGTGAGACAGGATTCTGGCTCCGAGCCCACAGCAGTCTATATTTTACCACCAATCGTATACATTACCCCTGGCTTGACACTAAAAACACACACTCAGTGCCAGTCATCTATTTTCAGGGAAAATGCATATGCATCTTGGAATAATTTCCATTTACAACTGGCAACTCAATCCACTGAATTAAATCACACTCCTTGTTTTGATTTAAAGCCAATGTGGTGATTCCTAAAATATGAATACAGGCGCTGAGTTACAACAATGAGATCACAACAAAGACATGAAGGGATTAATGAGAGTAAGAATTCTACACTCCAGGATTCTATGCACCTTAAAACAGGTGGTCAGAACAGAATAACCATAAACATGTCCTTTCTCTTTTTATTCTGTATAATAACCTCCCTTTTAAAAAGTTAAGTTGGTGAGACATAGTAAATTGTTACTAGACTTGTTAGACTATTAGACTATTTAGACTAGTTCTCACGTTAAAAGAAAATATATTGGTCCATGAAATGTGAAAATCTGGGAAGCTCTGGTATAAGTTTGGCTATAAAGGAGAGAAGACACACATTAGCTCGAGGGAACACAGGGTTTAAGAATATTTATTTTGGGGCACCTGGGTGGCTCAGATGGTTAAGCGTCTGCCTTCGGCTCGGGTCATGATCCCAGGGTCCTGGGATCGAGTCCCGCATTGGGCTCCCTGCTCAGCGGGGAGCCTGCTTCTCCCTCTGCCTCTCTCTCTCTCTGTCTCTTATGAATAAATAAATAAAATCTTAAAAAAAAAAAAAGAATATTTATTTTGTTTGTAGCTTCATCTTATAAAGATGGAAAAGATTAGAACATGCATAAACTTACAAGCTTTGAGGCAGGAGCTGACAAAATGGAAGAGACTGAAAATACAATAGGAACAGAGACTGTTGGTGGAGGGAGACCCCAATGCTGAAAGAGATGGGAGGCAAATGTTTCTGAAAACAGATAAAGCCCAATAGCTTCCAGCACAGGAAAGGACATTTTCTCTGGGACTGAAAAGAAAGAGGCACAATGGATTCAGATAAAGTTTGATGATATTAGAGCTGAAAAGGGAAGGAATCCCAGCTCTCACTCTTAGGAATAAAGTAAAACAAATATTCTCCATTCTATAGTCACAGTGTCTTTTTCTCCCCATTTCCTTAAGCAATTATAGTCCTTCAGTGCTGTCTTCACTTATTCTTTCTCCCTATGGAGAAAGAGGAAAATAGCATTTCTGTGAATTTTAGCCAAGGACAGAGTTCTTTAGTCAATCTGAAAACATGTAAAACTGTACACTTTGACAGACAACAATGGTATACACTGTTTTCCTTAAGAACTTCCTACTCTTGGGTATTTCTGATAGGTCCACCATTTGAGCCTTCCCTTAGATAAACTTTTTTGTCACCAGCAATTACAGAACTAAGGCTCGTAATTCGCAATCACTACTGTTCTGAAAAAAATATGAATTTTGGGACGTCTGGGTGGCTCAGTCGGTTAAGCATCTGCCTTCGGCTCAGGTCATGATCCCAGGGTCCTGGGATCAAGTCCCGCATCCGGCTCCTTGCTCAGAGGGGAGCTTGCTTCTCCCTCTGCCTGCCGCTCCCCCTGCTCGTGCTCTCTATCACGCGCACTCTCTCTCTCTCTCTGACAAACAAATAAAATCTTAAAAAACAAAACCATGAATCTCTAGTTTAAAATCTAGAGTGTCATTTGTAACAGTTTAGGATGACAAGATGGAATATATCATCAAGAAAGCTCCTCTGAAGGTATTTAAATATTAATCACACCCCTGTGTGATTTCACTCAATAATCACTCATCTGACCTAAGAGGAATACATAAGCCCGTACTTTTGAAAGTGCCTTTTCTACTTATTTGAAGAAAACTATAATTATTTAAGAAAATTAAATCTTATATCTGATTCCTAAATAAATACTGGAATAGAAATGGGTAGACACGTAGATGACGATGATGATAGGTAGAAAGGTAGATGAAGGATAGACAGATAGACAGATACACTCTTTTGGAGTTGTCACCTTCTATCCAAGAAAGGGCCATTATGTAAGGCCTCAATCCAAATACTTTAGGTGGTGATAAGGTTACAATGCAAAATGAATTTTTTTTATTTTATTTTAAATTATAGATATTCCAGTGTCCTTTTGTATGTACAACATTCATTCACATTTGGTGTTTGAACTATTGGTACACAATCTAAAGCTATAATATGAACCTCTTTGTAATATTTCTAGGATACATATTTGAGTTATTATGGCCATGAGCCTGAATTTGAATGTAAATGATTCAGTCGCTGAGCCTACCTAAAGAAAGGCCCCTTCTGCTATTTACCACCATCCCATCCCATTTACAATGGGAACAATGAGGGACTGAAATGGCAAATGCTTTTCACAAATCTGGAGATTCCAAAAGGTCTCTGGATATACATGTTTTGATTGTCAAATGGCTAATGAATATCATTTGAATAAATCTTTTAGAGTATTTTAGAAACATTTCACAACATAAGAAATAAAATTCATCTTTCTCCATTAAGTACATACTACTTTCAGTCCTAGATGCTATAGGGGTTCTAAAGTAAGTAGAAAAATATAATCATAACCATTTAGGAACACTGATATTGGAATGCTAAAGAGAAATTAGGTTTGGCTGAGGTCATATGCTCACACAGGTGGGAAGTGAGGAGCCCTTCTCTATATATGGTGTTGTGGTTAGGAGTCCAGACTCTGGAGTCCCACTGTTTGAGTCTGACTACTAACTCAACCACTTATTAGCTGTGTGACCTTGAGCTAGTTTCTTAACCTCTCCCCATCCCATTTGTTGTTGCTGTTGTTGTTGTTTGGGGGAGAGGGTCTATAAAACTGAGATGATTATAGTAGATATGTTATGGAGTTGATGTAAGGATTAAATGAGCTAATATATATAAGCTGATATAATATATATAGAAGTACTTATATATATATATTATGGAGTTGATGTAAGGATTAAATGAGCTAATATATATTAAATTAATATAATATATATAAGCTGATATAATATATATAGAAGTATTTATATATATATACATATATATATGTACTTAGACATATATATATAAGTACTTAGAATATAATACTTAGAATAGTGCCTGACACTCAGCAAGTGCCATATAAGGTCATTATTAATGATACGGTCATCAACATCAACATCACTATTGACAATCCCACCAGGATCACATGGAATACAAGTACTTTTTCCATAAGAAGTGCAAAGAAGGGGCGCCTGGGTGGCTCATTCAGTTAAGTGTCTGCCTTCGGCTCAGGTCATGATCCCAGGGTCCTGGGATCGAGTCCCGCATCGGGCTCCCTGCTCCGCGGGGAGCCTGCTTCTCACTCTGCCTCTGTCTCTCTCTCTGTCTCTCATGAATAAATAAATAAAATCTTTAAAAAAAAAAAAAAAAAGAAGTGCAAAGAAATACCAAGAAGGCAAAAACAACAAATATTTACTATAGGAAACTAAAGGTTTCCTTGAGGGGTAATGTTATGCCCATGAAATAATATGCAAATAATTCAAACAGACAATTACAAAAGGTTAACCCTAAGCAAATATTTGAAATAGGCAAAATACGACTTTAAAGATATCATTCTCTCACATGTATTTTTATCTAATGACTATATGATAGAACTTCACTAAGAGTTCTACACATATTATGGCATTCTATCCTTAACACAATCATGTGAGTAGAAATTATTTGTACCAATTTACAGTTGAAGAAGTGGGCTTCGGAAAGGTTCAGTAACTTGCTCAAATTTGCTCAGTTTGACAGAGGCAGATTTTGTTCTAGGCTGTTCAACTGTAAAGCCTGTTTTTAAAACCTACGGGCATCTGGGTGACTCAGTCAGTTAAGCGTCTGCCTTAGGCTCAGGTCATGATCCCAGGGTCCTGGGATTGAGTCCCATGTCGGGCTCCCTGCTCCAAGGGGAGCCTGCTTCTCCCTCTGCCTCTCTCTCTCTCATGAATAAAATAAAAATAAAATCTTAAAAAGATAAAACCTACACCAGTAGCTCTCAAATTGTTCAAAAGTGGGCGCCTGGGTGGCTCAGTCGTTAAGCGTCTGCCTTCAGCTCAGGTCATGATCCCAGGGTCCTGGGATCGAGTCCCACATCGGGCTCCCTGCTCTGCGGGAAGCCTGCTCCTCCCTCTCCCACTCCCCCTGCTTGTGTTCCTGCTCTCGCTGTGTCTCTCTCTGTCAAAAAAATAAATAAAATCTTTAAAAAAAAAATTGTTCAAAAATGTGTCCAAGGAACATTAGTTCCAAATGATTCATATACATATACTCAATTGATCTTATGCATGCATACACATATATATATAAATAGTATTCAAATGATACTATAATGATATATTAAACATATCATTTGAATATATACAAAACATTGGACTAAAGACACTTAAATAGACTTCCTAAAAAGAGACCTTATAATGTCTTTTAAATACCCAAGGGTTTAGTGAGGTCTATGAGGAGAGAGATATAAAGTGTGTCCAAAATGTACTGGATCATGGCCCACTTTTTCCAGCATGTCTCTCAAAACCTGGGTGCTACGGAACACACTTTGGTAAGCCCTACATCGCGCCATAACTCTTCCTTTCCTTAGCAGCATGTGCAGCTTTAAAAATCTTGTTATCTCCAGACTTCTCAGACTACTCTTTTCCTTTTTTTCTAACAAAGTCAGAAGTGACTGAGGCCAACCTACTATGTAACCCTTTACCATTGTATTTCCACTTTAATAAGCCCCCCTTAGGCTGATGAGGGCTCACGTCAGGTACTACTCCATGAAGGGATACGAACTGATGAGGCAGAACATTGTCTCTCTAAGTATTCAGATTATCATAAAGGTAGTAGCTCCACCTATATGTAAGGACGGTATTCGACTTAATTATTTCCAAACAAATAGAAGCCCCTGTATGACAGAGATTATAAGCACCAACTGGAGAAAAGAGAATGTCAGAAACAGACACATTTTCATGCTAAGTAGAAAAATGGGGTAAAAGCTATTGGTAAAGCCTGTTTACTGGTGTGTTACTGGTACTTTTCTTCCAATGACCTTGGCAGTTGAAGTGTTAGGATGGATTAATTTTTCCCTGCAAATGACTTATTTGGAGGTTAATGCCAATTTCAAATGCTAATGAGGAAGCTGACCAACCTGTCCTTCTTTCTGAAAATGACAAAGCATGGGATGTTGCCATGCTAACAAATAACAAGAAGCATTAAGTTTATTATATTTATTGCTGTTGCTGATATTGTTATTATTTTATCATGCAACACCCATGGACCTACATGTAAAAATCTGCTGGACGAGATTTAGTGACACATAAAGGAGAGAACACAAGGAGAGAGAGAGAGATGTTACTGTTTTATAGATATATATACATCAACAAGCCGGGAAAAACATCATGCATTGGTCATTTGGCTCCAAACAGAGAGAACTTTAACTCAAACCTGAATGATTAAACTTGCATGATGTTACTTTTAAAACACTGCTACCGGGGGCACCTGGGTGGCTCAGTTGGTTAAGTGACTGCCTTCGGCTCAGGTCATGATCCTGGAGTCCCAGGATCGAGTCCCACATCGGGCTCCCTGCTCAGCGGGGGGTCTGCTTCTCCCTCTGACCCGCTTTCCTCTCGTGCTCTCTGTCTCTCATTCTCTCTTTCAAATAAATAAATAAAATCTTTAAAAAAATAATAATAATAAATAAATAAATAAATAAATAAAATACTGCTACCAGAGCACCTGGGTGGCTCAGTCATGTTAAGCATTCGAATCTCAATTTCGTCTCAGGTCATGATCTCAGGGTCATGAGATCGAGCCCTTCATCAGGCTCTGCACTGGGCATGAAGGCTGTTTAAGATCCGCCCCCCTCCGCCTCTCCCTCTGCCCCTCTGCACCCCCACCCACTAGCATAAGCAAACATTCTCTCTTTAAAAAAACAACAAAACAAAAAAACTGCTACCAACTCAAAAACAAAAACAACAAAGAAACAAAAAACACTTTTCCCCTCAAAAACAAACAACAACAACAAAATCCATATGATTGACCCTATCCTGGGGCGCCTGGGTGGCTCAGTCAGTTAAGCATCTGCCTTCGGCTCGGGTCACGATCCTGGGCTTCTGAGATCGAGCCCCAAGTTGGGCTCCCTGCTCAGCAGGGAGTCTGTTTTACCCACTCCCTTTGCCCTTCCCCCCTTCTTGTGCTCACACTCTCTCTCTCTCTCAAATAAATAAATAAAATCTTAAAAAAAAATTGACCCTACCCAAAGAACTAACTCTGAAACTGGAAATGAATGTGATTGAATAAATATTAGACCAAAGTGATTATATCAAAGGAGCATTAGTATATTCTGCATAGGGACATCTTAAAAGAGACATATTAAAAATGAAAATAAAGGTATGGATACATTTAATATTTTTCAATTTTAATGGAATTAGAATTAGGCCATTTTTCTTGGGGTGGAAGAAAAAGGCTAGGAAAGCAAAGGTATGTTTGATTTTCCTCTAAATAGTATGAATAAAGTCATGTAAGCATAATAGAGAGTTTTGCCTCAATCACTAGGCAAAATGAAACACATCACAATATGCTTTTTCCCCCAAGACTAGGATAAGGCTGTAAAGAAACACATCATATGGGGCTTTTTTTTCTCTCTGTTAATTTGGAGAATATTCCAGTTTAACATTATTAGGTAGGCTCTCACTGTTTTCAAAAACTGCATTAGGCCCATAAACTCATTTTAATTGGCAGATTAAAAAAAATGATGTTTATGTTTACAGATCCTAATGCTTTTGAGAAAACAGACACCCATTTCCATTTCTTTGCTTCTCAACACATCATGCTGGTGACAGATGTTTCTGAACTGTTTCAATGTCCCTGTCCAAATATAAAATGCGCACTTAATGATACCCATGTGTGTATATTTATAGTTCTAGTCACATCTTTATATATCTACCAAAAAATTGTTCCCCTTGGTAATTAGATTTCTATTCAATATTAATGAATTATTGGCAGAGAAACATCTTTTATGTATGTATGCACACACACAAAGACCTGTTTTTGCACATTATAATGATTCTAGATCCACACTTGTGTTCGCTTCAGTGTAAATGGTCTCAGTGTTTTACATATTTTTCTTTTTAAAAGCTTCAATGTCATATACTTATTTTCAAGGCATACAGTCAAGGTATCATTTATTGGGAGAGAGTAAAAGAAATGCAGCTTAGTGTCAGCTCCACGGTCTTTGACTAATCTGCAAGCCACCCACTTTAATGGCTCTTCATAAATAATTCAAACTTTAATTATGCTGCCAGCCTCTGACCTGAAGAGAAATGAAGAAAGAAAAGGAAAAGAATGGACAAGGGAAAGCATATCAGTTGAATCAAATTTTGCCTCCAGTAAATGACAGCGTCTCTAAGCCCACTTTCTTACTCAAGATGCACCTGCTTCCTCCTTTATGATTGTTAAAAATAAAATTAGCGTCATCCACGATACACCACTGATGATGAAGCCATTTACTCCAAAAAGAAGCATTCTTGCCCTTCTTTTACAAAGCTGTATGTCTCTGTGTCTATCACATATAGAGACTTACAAAGCAAAATATATTCCTATCTTAAAGCAGATTCTCCCAACTAGATATGTCCTGTTTCCAATTTCAGTCTTTAGCTTCTCTCCTGAAAAGTCAGTGTGATTCATCCCATTATCAAGCATGTTCATATCACTGCACTGACACATCTGATCTTTGCTATATTTAAAAAGACACGTAAGTCTTCTCCCAAACCCAGGTCTTATAAGTTATTGTTGGAGAGACCGTTGCCAAATTAATGGCTGGCTGAGTAGACTTAGGAAAAACTAACTGCATCTGTCACAAGGAAAGCTGGCCAAGGCAGAGTGACAGGCGATCCAAGGCTGAATGATCTCCTCCCACCTAAAAACATCTTTTAATTGCATCAGGTCTCTCAATACACAGTTGAGCATCTGCTCATTAGAACCAAAGCGCTAGTCTCAAATTGAAATGCTAAATTTCACCGTATACTTTTTTTCTAAATATTGCCTTACAATCTTCCTAAAGCAATGCAAACCCAATCATATTTAATCCTAAGATCTCCAGGGCCAAATCTAACCCATGCATATTAATGTGGGGTTTTTTTTTCATTTTTCCGTGTCTGTGGAGTTTTTCTCCCTCTACTTAACAACAACAACAACAACAAACCAAACAAAAAACAAAACAAAACACACACACACACTTGAATTTCATTCAATAAAATCCCAAGTCCCATTTGCAGTAGGTCCTTTTAGTTTATTTTGGGGACTCACAGTATATATGCAGAAGTTTATTTAATCAGATCTGGGTTCCTTTTCTTTCTGAATATCGGCCTTTTACTGCAAACCCATATGAAAGATCTGGAAAGTCTACCGTGCTCTATGTAAACATATAATGTTGCCGTCTCAAGGATAAATTGATCTTAAAGCTATGCCTTATTCTTCAACCACCTGCCGTTATTTGCAGTCCATTTTCCATTTCCTCATACTTTAAACTTTTGATTTTCCAATCATTCTCTTCTTTAATTTCCTTCTCCCTTATCCAGGATTTGATTCTGAGAAGTGAGAGGCAATACTGAATCTTATAACTATATTTTTGGGTAGCTATTTGTAATGATTCTAGCTCTGTCTATATGATGATAAAACAGTGAAAATACATGTAATATATTTAGATGGAATATACATGGAAATACATTCTACCTCATTCAATCATCTACTTGATCTACCAGATGATGCATTTCTTTGTGTGCATCTAATGCATTATTTTTTATAAAATTATATAGAGACAGTCTTACAGGAGCCATTCAATTACCTTGGAAAAAAAAACCACAAAAGCATTTCTATTCAATAAACCAATTTGAAGAGTGAAAGAAAAATTGCCTGGCCTTTGGATAATAATGAGGTACATCTCCTTTGTCTATCTGAAACCTGGGTTTTGATTGAAGATTTATAAGTGCAGAGCACTACCACTAACAGTGGACAGACTCATAGGTCTCAGCTGTTATAATGAGCTTGTGCTTCCGCTGCATTCAATAAGTACATGCTCCTCCAAATACCCTTAAGTGAGTTCAGAACATTTTGTGAAAATGGTTATACATTTACTATCACTTACATGTAAAATAAATTATAACAGCTGTAGAAATGAACTCAGAAGTAGGATCTTATGGAACCCCAAATAGAGGAGGTCAGTGCTTGAAAGCTTTCTATCACTGTCTACTGGTGGAAAAGCTCTTCAACTAATTCTTAACAAAAATGTGTTTGACCTTTTTCGATGCCCAGATAAACTGGAAGAAGTATATTACTCTAAAAAAGGCTGAATCCAGGAAGCATTTGATTTGTTTTAGATCTACATTGCAATCACAGAATAAACTACTTCTGAAATATACTTTCATCCACCAAATTCATCACCCAGAATCTCCCAATGAAGGTATCCAGAATCTAGCCTCCATAAATTGACTAATTTAAGTTTCAAGGCAAATATCAAAAGCCTCACCAAAAATCCTTTAGAAACAAACAAAAAATACATTTATTTTTCAGTTAAAAAAAAAAAAAGTATCTATGGGAAAAAGGCTATACCAATGTTTTGATTTGCATTTCTCTAGGAAGAGGACAAACACCTTCGTATGTTTATTGTGGGGGGGGTGTGTGTGTGTGAAATGTCTTTTCTTATACTTTGCTTCTTTTTCATTGAATTGTTAACTTTTGCTTAATGATTTGTTGAAAGTCTGACTTTTTGATACTGAGACGCATGATAGTCCTGAAGTGTAACAATTATTTATATGCCAGCACCAAATGATATCGGATCCAAATAGGAAAACAGCTCAGAATAATCTGTTTGCTAACAACTCACCTTAAGACATTCAATTACAGCGGGGGCGCCTGGGTGGCTCAGTTGGTTAAGCGACTGCCTTCGGCTCAGGTCATGATCCCAGGGTCCTGGGATCGAGTCCCGCATCGGGCTCCCTGCTCAGCGGGGAGTCTGCTTCTCCCTCTGACCCTCCTCCCTCTCATGCTCTCTGTCTCTCACTCTCTCTCTCTCAAATAAATAAATAAAATCTTAAAAAAAAAAAAAGACATTCAATTACAGCGCTTAAATGTGTAATATGGTATTAATGTGTAATGTCATTGGACACTTGTCTGTTAGCCCTACATTCCTGGACCACAGGTACTAAATAGCATTTTTTTGTATAACCATCACTTCTCACTTTTCCTCATAAACAATCTCAATACATGATTGCCTTGCTGAATTGAAGAAACTAAAGGTTTTAAAGCCAACCTCGTTAAATCGATAGATTCTATAAGGCTTCTTATTTGGACAACAAAAATCAACAATAAGTAAGAATTATTTTATTATTTTTGGTGAACTCAGGTCACCTAAATACTTTATATGGGCAGACGAAAAATCTATTTTTGGTGTAAAGTTTTGTTTTTAATATGTTTTACAAAAACTTTTAGTGAAATATTCACAGAGTATGGAAAGATTAAAATTGATCAAAGGAAATACAGTGTTATAACTGCACCAAAGTTAAAATTTGTCTTTTAAAAAAAATTCCAGGGGCGCCTGGGTGGCTCAGATGGTTAAGTGTCTGCCTTCGGCTCAGGTCATGATCCCAGGGTCCTGGGATCGAGTCCCGCATCGGGGTCCCTGCTGGGCAGGGAGCCTGCTTCTCCCTCCCTTCTGCCTCTGCCTCTCTCTCTCTCTCTGCCTCTCATGAATAAATAAAACATTAAAAAAAAAATTCCATAATAGCTAAGATTTAAGGTTTCAGATATCATCTCTACAAATACGCAGTAAGTACTTCAACTGAAAATGTTCATAAAGTATCATAAATATGAGATTAATTTCAAAATTAATTTCTAATTTACAAAAGTAGAAAAAACAACCAGTGAACGTGACACAAAGCAAACGGAAGACATCCTAAATGTATTGGCACAACCCAGTGATTCCCTCTCCCTCCAATCACAGATTGTCCATTCTTACTTCTCTTCCTCTCTTATTCATTCAACCCAAACCAGACATCCCCCAAAAGAATTCTGAGTTAATTGCTAGAGGTGCTTGAACCAGGGTTGGCAAAAAAGGCTGAGAAACTACTTTGGCCCCATGGGGCAAGGTGTCTTGCGTAATGATTAGAAGGATTAGATGAAAAGCAAAGATGAGCTTTAGAGAAAATGGGAATGGAAAGAGAAAACCTTTACCAAGACAGTAAATCCGAAGAGCCTGATAAATGGCTGAAGAGAGGAAAAAGACAGAAAAGGGTGTCCGGGAAGCTTCCAGCCACAGTCCTGATCTATCAGAGAGGGTGGCAAGAGGACCCTGCAGAACAGTGGTTCCTCGGGCCAGAAGCAGAGCACGAGCTGAGATGGCGTGGAAAACTGCAAGGAAGCAGGAGCAGTTTGCAACCGAAGCTGGATGCTCCACCTGCACACTGACTGGTCCTTAGTGAAAAAGCCCAGAGTCCATCTGATTATCCAAACCAGAAACCTAAATAGCTTCTTTCCTCTCGATGTTCACAGCAGTGACTCAGGACGCCCTGTACACTCTCCTGGTTCATCTCTCACCTCTCCAGCATTTGCACGGGAATGGTCTCCCTTCGGGCTTTCTTCACTTTCCAGGATTTCTGCAGCAGCCTTCACACTGGTCGTCCAACCCGAATACCTCTAAGAGCTACCCTCCCTAAAATAACAAGTGGGGCTTCACGTTTTTAATTCTCACGAGCCTGCAAATTGGACACCATTTTCCCCACTTTACAGACAAGTCGTGAAATTCAAACCCAAATGTGCCCACTCTCAAGTGTGCAGGCTTTCCAGGGCACAATGCTACATGAGTCCCTTCATTATTTGGCCTCTACTTACTTCCCTCGTCTCATATCTGCCCATTTCCTTTATGTGTCATAACCACATTGTGCACCATCTGAAATCCCCCAGGCTTTCTCTTCACTCAGGAGTTGAGAACTCTTCCACAGGCTTCCATGGTACATCTATTAACATTGTTTTCCTATCTGATAACCCTCACTACTGGAATATAAATCCTTTAAGGTAAAGACATCACCTTTCAGCAGCAGCATATCCTTAATACCTACCTCAATGTGTGCAATGTAAGAGGCACTTGGTAAAAATTTTCTGAGCTAATGACTGAGGCACAAGAGATACTGGGAAGAAAGCGGCAGGAAAGAATTAAGCTCTTCATTCATATGCTCCCCTCTTCCCAAGTCAAAGTATTAAAGTGTGACTTCTAAGAATAAAAATGCAGACAGGAGAGACTCGTACGTTGCTCTACAGCTCCACATTGTCATTCTTCCTCTCTGGTTCCCTGATCGTGAATTATAGACCCATCAGTGGCTGCACGTAATTAAGTTCTTACCTATTCTTTCCTCAGCTATTTCTGACTTTTCCTGTTATTCATTTATTTGTTTTAGTTTTTTGGACGTCGTTCACATGTCTTCATGCTCAGTGGAGTCAACAGCTGGCCTCGCTCCCCAGCTACCCATGCCGGAGAGAAATGCTATTTTGATTTCGAAGAGCACATGTTAGTTGGGCCTGTTCTTGAACTTCGTGTATGTTGCATATCATAGAGTAGGTACTCTTTTCTCTCTGGCTTCTTTGGCTCTTCACTCTCTCCATGAGACTGAGAACTGTTGTTGCACATAGCAGTATTTTGGGTTTGGTTTGGTTGGGATTTTTGCCGTGCAATATTCCAGGGTACAAATGTAGCACAGATTATTTATCCGATCTTTTGTTGAAGAACATCTGAGCTGCTTACAGTGGAGCCATTGCAAATGATTCTACATGATTCTGAGTAGACACATTTCTCTTAGGTGTATTCAAAGAACTGCTGGGTCATAGGGTTAAATACCACCAACGAATTTTCCTAAGTGGTTGCTGTAAAAATGGGCATCCCCATGTCCAATATATTTAAATTCCAGTTGTTATGTAGACTGGCCAACAATTAGCATTCTGAGTCTTTTTAAAAAATTTGACCACCCTGGTGAATTTGAACACTGACTTTCTTAATGTCTTCATCACTAAACTCCCTTTAACTACTTCCTTAGGACTCACTCATTGCTTAACTTACTTCCTTATGGCTTCTGCCTAACTATGCTAATATCCACGATGTCAAATTCAACTGTATTTTCTCCATAATCCTCTTTCTTTAGCTGTATTCCCATTTAACTAACTACAAACTCCTCTTGCTGCACTGGATGCCATGTTAGTATGATCATTCCCTTGAGACTCTGGCTCTCTTCCCCACTTCCTTCCTATAAATATAATGCTTTAACCACAGATTCAGCCCTCTGCTCTTACTTTTTCATGTCAACTGTCAACTCAATAAAACTACATTATCTACTACCATCCTTTCTCTCAGAAGTGTCAATCCTCCAACTTTACTCGCTGTTAGGCAGCCACCAAGAAAGCCTACCATCATTTCAAATTCGTCATGTAAGGAAGCAGGGCCACTGCTTTCTCTTGAACCTAGCTCTCTAGAGTTTCCCCTTACTACTCAAAATACCACTATTCAGACAGCCATTCGATCTCAAAAGTTTGGGTCATTTATTTTTGCTCTTGTTTCTTCCCTATACACAATAACTGAATGAATGATCTTGATTCTTTCTCAGACTTCATACCCATCCTTTATTCCATAAAATATACTTACTCCATTAAAATGGAAATTAGTCATTATAATTTTATGTACGTTTTACCATCCATAAGTGAGCCTGTTCCAACTGGCCGAATTTCACAGAAGCTTGCTAATTTTCAATTTGCTGATTTTTGTCCTCAGATTATCACCACTACGACCACCACCAACAAAGCAGTAACTAACATATCATAGCTTCTTTCCCTTAAGCACCACAACTACCTGTGGATAAGTTTCTTTTATTATCCCTATCTGGAAGCTGAGAGATATTAAGCTTTATAGACAGACAGTTGTTAATGAGAGCCAAAGAGATAAAAAGCCTTCAAGAGTCAGGTAAATGGCTGGAACTGGGAAAGAAACTAATTACAATGTAAAACTCTATATAACATTTTCTTCCATCCTGAATCTATCTTATTTGAAATACATAGTATTTACAATCCTAGGCAGTAAATGATAAACTAACAATACAAACAGTACACATGAAAAACCTGAAGATTTACATAAGTCAAAACTCATTTAAACAGAAATCCAAAATGATCAATTTATGAGACAGAATCTATGACAAAAATTTTTCCCTCAATATAATCTCTACAAGACAGGTTATCCTATAAAAAATGATTATAAGCTATCTTATAGCATTCCAAATTTTTAAAAAACAACAATTTTGGCAGCAAGGTCATTGGAATCAATGAAAAACACATAAAAAAGCCCTTATTGATAGTGAGGTGGTACATTAGTTGTCCAATAGCAATTAAGTTGTAGCAACATGGCCAATGCCTATTATATGTCAGGGAGAAACTGGTAAAAACTATTGTGTGGCTTTGAAATATGTCTACAAATTCTCTGATATTCCTTTCTTCAAGTGGCAGGCCTGACTTAGTGATTCTATTTTTTTTTAAGATTTTATTTATTTGAGAGAGAGAGAGCGGGGGTCGGAGTAGAAGGAGGCGGAGAAGCAGACTCCGTGCTGAGCACAGAGCCCAACATGGGGCTCGATTCCACCAACCCTGAGATCATGACCCGAGCTGAAATCAAGAGTCCGATGCTTAAGCGACTGAGCCCTAGTGATTCATTTCTAACAAACTGCACTGAGTAGAAGTTACAGTGTGCAATTTAAGAGACGAGGTCATAAGAGATACTATGAATTGTTCCTCATGCTCTCTTGCATTGTTCACAGTGGGGCAAGATAGCTACCACAGCCAAGCAGGATGCAGAGGCCCATGTGGCAAGGCAATGAGATCTACTACTAATAGCCGTGGGATCAAGACACCTCGAAAGCAGATCCTCCAATGCCAGTCAAGCCTTCAGATTACCTTGATCACGTAAGAGACTGAGAATCACCCACCAAAGCAACGCCCGAATTCCTGACCCATGGAAACCATGAGATAATAAATGTTTGTAGTTTTAAGCCACTGTGTTTTGGGGTAATGTACTATGCAGACATCGATAACTAAAACAACAATATAATAAACAAACTTGACTTCATGTCCTAAATAAAACCACAAAAAAAATAGATAAAAGATACCATTTGTGATCTGTCAACTCAGATGTTTAAGAAATGATAATAACCAGTGCTTCAGAGGAAATAAAGATGAAGACACTCTCATACAATGCTTACAATTTCAGGTGGAAATTTTGGCAAGCTGTATCCATATAAAAATAACGACTTCTGATATGTTTCCACCTTGGGAAATTCTCCTAAGGAAATTGGAGTTTTAGACACATATTTTTATATACAAATGTTTATGGCATTCATATTTGTGATGCTGAAAAATCAAAGCTTTTCAAAATGAGCCACAGATCTCAGTATATCCATATGATGTTACCATTAAAATTATACTTCATATATTATTTATTGTTATATATTATTGTATATTTTATATGTTATATAATATCATTTTATTTATCATTACGTTTGATGACCTAGACAAACATTCTTAACATAGCAAGTGCCAATGACTTATTTTAAACATGTAAGGAGTATAACTTCAATTTTTATAGGGCTCCTGGGGGGCTCAGTCATTTAAGCGTCTGCCTTCGGCTCAGGTCATGATCCCCAGAGCCCTGGGATCAAGTCCCACACTGGGCTCCCTGCTCAGCGGGGAGTCTGCTTCTCCGCCTCTCCCCTGGCTCATGCGCGCTCGCTCTCTCTCTCACTCTCTCTCAAATAAGTAAATAAAATCTTAAAAAAAAACACCTTCAATTTAATAAAAAGTTCCGTGTATGTGTGCACATATCTGTGCCTGCATTCACGTGCATGTGAACGGATGAGGACAGAAAGAGGAAGAGAAATAAAAGCGCCAGAATGTTATTTATACCCGAGTGCAGAATTAAGAGTACAGAGCTGACCCTTGATCAACATGGGTTTGAACTACATGGGTCCATTTGCACATGGATTTTTTTTTTTACAGTACAGTACTGTAAATGTATTTTCTCTTCCTTGTGATTTTCTTAAAACATTTTCTTCTCTACAGCTTACTTTAGCATAAGACCACATACCAAATACATATAATACCTAATACATGTAATACATAAAATATACAAAATATGTGTTAATCAACTCGTTTATGTTATCAGTAAGGCTTCCTTCCAGTTAACAGTGGGCTATTAGTAGTTAAGTTTTTAGGGAGTCAAAAGCTAGATGCAGATTTTTTGACTACGTGTATGTGGGGGGGGCGTGGTCAGAGCCCTTACACCCCTGCGTTGGTCAAGGTCAACTGTATTTTCTTTACTTCTTCTACTTATCAATTTCTTAATATTGAAAGAGCAATTATTCTAGTGAAGGAAATAAGGAAATAGTCTTTGTCACACACACTGCAGACGCTCTTCTAGAAGACCATATGTCAACTGAACCTGGCTAGCTCTCTGAATTCTTCTTAGACACTCTCACTCTGCTCATTAAGCTCAATCATACTGGCCCTTCCAATCCTGGAACACAAACAGCTCCCCGGGCCTTAGGGCCTTTGCACTAACCACCCCCTCTGCCTGGAGTGGCACCTGCTCAGCTGCACGTAGTCGCTTCCTCTACCGCATTTTCCTCTTACTTCAGGTTAGAGGACCTTTATTTTTTATCTATCTTATTTATTTTTTACAGGACCTTTATTAACCAGCATATTCAAAGAAGCCCGCCCAGGCAACAGATCAAGAATTATGTTCCTCTGGTCACCAATCTTCAGAGCATGTTTCATTATACAAAAATCTCTCTTCAATTTTCTTTTGGCTTATTGTCTATCTCCCTTAATTTATAAAATATAAAATTACAGCAGAAAACTCATCTGTCTGGATAACTGCTATACCTCTAGTCCCTAGAAAAATGCCCACCCAATAGCAGGGATTTGAGAAACATTTTCTGAATGAATGTTAGAATAAATACCCCCATTTAATGTGGACCATCGTCTATTCTTCTTACTGCCCCTCCCCTTCTTGGCTTAAAGGTCCTGCACTCCAATTTTTAATTCTTCATTTCTAGTGCGTACTGCTTCCTCAGACCCTGATCCATCACTGCTAGGTTATCCTTACTAATGCACGACAAATGGTCGAGCAAAATGGAGAACGCTACCCCCACATCGTCAACAACATGCAGGGGCTCATGTGAGTGCAATACACTTCCATTCTCACAGAGTACGAGAATACAAGCTCCATGAGGGAGGCGATTCGTTCTTGTCTGGTGGCTCTAGTCCCTACATCAATGCCTGATATATATTAGGCACTCGATAAATAACTGTCAAATGCCTATATTTCTGACTGACTGAATGAGGAATAGCCGATATATTTTGTTCCATACACCCATAAAGATGACATAACGTATGAGAACAGGAAAAATAAACCAAAGAAAATTCTATGCAAGGACACACACACTGCGATCTAGCATGTGACAATAAAAGTATACTGAAGGAAAACCCTTGCTCATGAACCAGTCTCACATGCAAGAATTAAGCGTGATAGGAAATATATACACTGCTGCACAACACACAGCTTTTTCCACCAAGCACTAGGT
Source organism: Mirounga angustirostris (assembly GCF_029215605.1). Classification (NCBI taxonomy): domain Eukaryota; kingdom Metazoa; phylum Chordata; class Mammalia; order Carnivora; family Phocidae; genus Mirounga; species Mirounga angustirostris. The sequence continues at coordinate 80,169,567 of NW_026991720.1, read as the reverse complement.
CTCTGGTACCGCCAATTAAATCACAGTGTAAATTTATTACTTCAGTTAAACATCAAAATTTGCTTAGGACCTATAGCAAGATCCTTGGCTCTGTCATGTGCAGTTCCCTGAAAAGAAAGGGAATCAAGACCACGTTTGAACTGTTTTCCCAAGTAATCAAAATTTCAATACCACTCCCACCTTCATAAGACTTCTTTCAATGTAAATGCATCTCAGAGTATGTACCCAGCAGTGTTTGCCCAAAATTTAATATTTTCTTTTTAACTTCTCTGATCCTCTTGAATGGATAGCACAGCTGTTCCCCCAACGTGAAGGTTGCACCCCCTATCAGGTTGTTCTCAGAGCCTATCAGTCCAGAAAGCAGCTCTATCATTATCTCTGGAAGGGGTCTTTCTACAGAGAGCCCATAGTTTCTGTATGTGTTTTGTACACTCTTCAGCATGACAACCACCATCGAGCTGGTTTCACACTGACATTTCCATTGAAAACCTGTAATTACTTTCCACAAGCAACACTTCACCCTGCCAAGCTAATTAAAGACGATATACACCAGAAGTCGAAGAGCAGCAAGATAGACACATCAAAGTGTGTATCTTGTAAGCAACAGTGCAGGGGCATGAACACAGTAAGCACTAAATAATTGTTTGGAGAAGACATTATATTTGCCCCTTTAGAGTATAATTAATGATTTTCTGTGGAAACATAATAGATTTTTAAAGAGTAAATTAAGCAGACCATAATAGGCTTTGAACTGTCATTTATTAAAAATATTCCACCATAAAAGATATGCCATTCCAAGGTCTCCACTCACATCATCTCATTCACATCTACACCAATTAATTGTTCAACTGTTCCCATTTCTTCCCAGACAAAATGATCAAGCAAGCAGTTCTACTTTATCATATTCTCAACCTGAGTTGAGTTGGCTAATTCAAGTAATCAGGTATTCTTGGAAGCGTCCAATCATTTTAAGAGAGCAGTGTTTAGAGATAGCACCCTCAAGAAGTACTTACAGTGCAATTAGCTCAACTTCACAGTGGACATTTGTCTCCATTCTTTACTCACTTGTTTTTGATCATTGAAACATTTATTTGTTTGGTGAATTTCTCAAGATATAAACTATGTCGGGAAGTAGTGGCCACATCCAAGTGTAGAAATCAAAAGCCTGTTAGGCTTGCCTTGTTTGTCTCTGGGACTTGGCCATCCACTTTGACTCCACCAATTAGATGGACCTGTCATGGACTCTTAATGAGAAGCTAGTGACTCAGGGAAGGAGGGACAGTGACAGACCCATACTGGCTGTGGCAGAAACATCCAGATTTAGGGGGAGCAACAGCAGCTCCAGGTGACCAGCACTGATGGGAGCAGTGTAAGCCATGATGCCTATGTGCAGGGCTCATGACAAAGTGGGTGGTCCCCGGCCTGGCTATGTATGCAATTTCCTCAATTCTGTAAATTACCCAACACGCTCTTTCAATAAGTATGTCTGCTATTTTTTTTTTAAAGATTTTATTTATTTATTTGAGAGAGAGAGAGAATGAGAGAGAGCACATGAGAGGGGGGAGGGTCAGAGGGAGAAGCAGACTCCCCGCCGAGCAGGGAGCCCGATGCGGGACTCGATCCAGGGACTCCAGGATCATGACCTGAGCCGAAGGCAGTCGCTTAACCAACTGAGCAACCCAGGCGCCCAATATGTCTGCTATTTAAATCAGCTTCTCTAGTTATTTGGAACTATAAAAAAAATCTTAACAAAGACAACTTCTGAGTAATGGATACGTCGAAAGGTTATACACTGACATCTTAAAAAAAAAAAAAATTAATTAAGCTCTGCACCCAACATGGGGCTTGAATTCACAATCCTGAGATCAAGAGTCACATGCTCTGCCAACTGAGACAGCCAGGTGCTGCCCCCCCCCTTTTTTTTTAACATCAAGTAATGTTTGATCATTTAGAACCAATTCAACTCGATACTACCTAAGAGACAACGGGTTTTATTGGACAGAATTTTCACATTTATCTGTACAGCAGCGATGTCAGTGTAATTCTGTATCGGATTTTTAATTGCATTTTGTCCTTTTACATCTTTTTTTTTTTAAAGATTTAATTTATTTATTTAGAGACAGAGAGAGAGCACAAGTCGGGGGAGGGCAGAAGGAGAGAATCTCAAGCAGACTCCGCACTGAGCGGAGCTCAATGTGGGGCTCGATCTCACAACCCTGAGATCATGACCTGAGCTGAAATCAAGAGTTGGACACCTAATTCACTGAGCCACCCTGGTGCCCCTGTCCTTATCAATCTTATACAATCACTGTAGATTAGAAAAGTAAAGGGGCGCCTGGGTGGCTCAGTCGTTAAGCGCCTGCCTTCGGCTCAGGTCATGGTCCCGGCGTCCCGGGATCGAGCCCCGCATCGGGCTCCCTGCTCCGCGGGAAGCCTGCTTCTCTCTCTCCCGTTCCCCCTGCTTGTGTTTCCTCTCTCGCTATGTCTCTCCCTGTCAAATGAATAAATAAAATCTTAAAAAAAAAAAAAAAAAGAAAAGTAAAATTACTGATACCGGGGACATAAGCGTAAGTATGGTTACATTGAGAGTTGGGACAATGACAGAAATTTGATTCAACAAAAACAGCCAATCTCTAACCTCAATTGGAGATATACATATATCTCGATGAAATTGTTTTTGTGTGTATATATAAAGACATACACACACAAATATGTTGAAAAATATACAACTAAGATTGTGTCATAAAAAATGAATAACTAAAAATATTTATAACTTTTAGCTCCCTGAAGTACAGTTCCTTTCCTCCTTAATGTGTACATTAACTTTCCTACATACGATTTTTAGTAATGTGTCACATACAAAAACAGATTGCCGGCACATTAACCTATTATTATGTTAGTATGATTTATACAACAGATAGAATGAAATTTAATTTTTTAAACACACTGATAAACTTAATATAGTGATATCAACAAACAAAATTCTACAATTTCCCGACAAAAGAAATTCCCATCTTTGGAGGAGACCAAACAAGTTCCAAAAATGGAACTTTGGTAAAATTTATCATAACATTTCACGAATCCTCTTATTTCTCTGGTGTAAGCAATTGAAATAAAAATTATTGATAAACTACAAGATTGCCATTTAATCCACATATTTAAAGTTTTATTAGTTTCATTTGTATCGGGCTTCCAAAATTTAAATTTTTTTTTTAAGATTTCATTTATTTATTCATGAGAGACAGAGAGAGAGAGAGAGAGAGGCAGAGGGAGAAGCAGGCTCCCAAGGAGCAGGGAGCCTGATGCAGGACTCAATCCCAGGACGCTGGGATCATGACCTGAGCCGAAGGCAGACGCTTAACCATCTGAGCCACCCAGGCACCCTCCAAAATTTAAATTAACACTTAATGGCATTGGAGTGAATATAGGACATTAAGACTTAAAAGGAAACCATATGTAAGGCTCTACTTGATTATCACAGACACTCCTGTATACGTATCAGTAGAACATGTGCATTGGTTCTTCATGGACTCAGAGGTTTCTGGGAATCTAGGCAGAATGATCTGACTTCCTTTCTAGCTCTTGGCATTCCTACCCTTAGCCACCCATCCCACGATTTCTGGGCCAGAGAAGCTCTGCAGAAAAATCAGCTCTGAAGTTTTCCTCTGTTTTCATGAAAATTTCATTCCATCTTGTCAACCAGTTACATGGTTCCGGTATTTAAAGAAAAAAATACAATACGCTTATTAAGGTAGTTCTCTTGTGACAGATAGGTTTAGATGTTCCAGGGAGTACCTGCATTTTCAAAGAGGAACAATAAACAAATTGAGTATGTTCTGGAGAAATATGTGAGGACAGGATCCTTTCTGATCCACTTTTCTGTTCCAGGATGCAATTTTCCCATTCCAGCAATAAACTGCCAATGGAGCAGCCACTTCCAAAAAGGTGCCAATCCAAACTTTAAGAAAATGCTTATTCTGTAAGATTAATAGGCCACATACAGAATTTGATTATCAACCAAAGAGTGTATATTTCTTAGAAACCAAAAATAACTGGCCAATAATGATCCTTCATTTTTTTTTTTTTAATTTTATTTATTTATTTCACAGAGAGAGACACAGTGAGAGAGGGAACACAAGCAGGGGGAGTGCGAGAGGGAGAAGCAGGCTTCCCACTGAACAGGGAGCCCGATACAGGGCTCGATCCCAGGACCCTGGGATCATGACCTGAGCCGAAGGCAGACGCCCAACGACTGAGCCACCCAGGTGCCCCAATAATGATCCTTCTAAAATGTTTCCTCATCATCGAGTATTAATGCTTCTGAATCTCAGAAACCACAGAGAGATGAAGACCTCTTCTCCAAGTTTATTCTTTTCTGAATGCAGATAAATGTGCATGAGATTGAACCTGGACTAATTCCTTAAATAACATCCACTCTCCTCTTCTTGCCCAACTTGACACACTTGTTATCTCCTTGGGCTGCGGACACTGCTCATAATCAAGTGACCTTTAATAGTTGCCTCTGAAACACTGATCTGTTGTTAGGACCTGGGAATAAATTAAGTTTCCCTAAACAAATAGTTACTATAGAAAATACTTATTACTGGTAATTTATAACTTTATAGTTATAAAAAAAAACTAAAATGTTATGAGGTTGTATCTTATGACAAGACTAAATTTAGTTCAAGTAATTTTCATGCAATCTGGTCTCTGCTCACAGCTTCAATGATCAAAAAGGTAAATTATACCTGGATACCCATAAAAAAACAAACAAAAAAATTATAAAAGCCATGACATTTTTCATGTCTTCACTTTTAAGCAATATGTAAAAAAGTCATGGTGATTTAGAAAACATAAAATCTGGCATTCATTTATTAAAGTAAATCCTATGAATCAAAAAAGGCAGCAATTAAAACCATATTGGTGTTAAATATAAACAATATAATTTATCGTGAACCATAAGTGAAAACAAATACTACTTGTAATAGTATTTTTAATGTTAGGTTTTGGCTAGTTTCTATATGAAGGCATTAGTGAATATGTAAAAATCGTGGGTCATGTGTGTCTGCAAATGCTCACATACATGTGCACATGTATCATATATATGGTAAAGAAACATTTGAGTGACAAAAGTACAGAGAAATTTTAATTTTCAGAATCCCAGAAACAGAAGATCTCAGAGAAACAAAACTCAAGGCTCACATAATTAATAAGGAAATTCTGTGGCATTTTTTGGCTCATGATAACGTCTACCCAGGTGAAACTTTGATGTGTGTCATCTTAATATATCCCAAAGTGTACAGATCTGTCATCCTACTCCCAAGGTCTACAGTTTGCTCCTAAGTGCCTAGAGGACTACTGTAGCTCTGGAAGAAGTTAATCATCTTCATCATTAACCAAAATTCACATATTGCTTTTTTTCCCCCTACTTTTAATTTGGAAACCAATTTAGGATCACAAGATTCTAGAATTTTAGAGCTACAAGGAGCCTTTTATGTCTACTCCTATAGAGAAATAACTTATTTGTCTCAGGTCAAACTGCAAGTAAATGGAAAAGCTAAGACAAGAATTTAGGTTCCTAATTTGGAATCCAGGTCAGAACTATTTCCACGGCACCAAGTATATAAAACAGGTTTCTTTCATCTGCAAATAACTGAAAATGGAACTCAAACTGACAAGACCAGTAAAGGATTTATTTGATGGTTGAAGAGAGAAGTCCAGAGGTAAGGTGTAATTCAGGGTTCCTTGACTGAGCACCTCAGCATCATCATCAAGGAATCAAGTGTCCTATGATCCAAAGGCTTCTGTCTTGTTCTTAGGAGAGCCAGGTTCCAGATCAGTGGGAAAGAAAGAGGTTTCTCTTCCTCACACAACTACTGATGAACAGACAACCTAAATCGGTCCTTCTAGACAATGGAAGGTCATGTCTTAATTACCTGAGTCCTAGGGTATTTCAAGAACCAGTCACTGTTTCAAGAGACAGTGCATGTAACTGGTCAGTATCATCCAAACAAAACAGATGCTACACAAAAGAGAGGGTGGACTGGATGTTGAAGAGACAGTCACGTTATCTATCACACAAGAGAATGTAGAGACATAACCTCTTCACGTAAACAATTATCTACTAATTGCCATCCCTTAGACAGTGAACATTCTCAGTTATATTAAGTTTCATACAGATTACTAAGCAATGTTACCCCCAAAAGCTTTAAAAAGTTGTGAGGTGCCTTTTGTTTTGCTTACATATTCTTACAAAGAAAGGAGGGATCATTAAAAGGCTTTAAGTATATAGTGGGTATTTTATAAAGAGATATGCTATTTTTATAGATTTTCTATCAATATGACAAATACAATATAAATATAAACATTAAATGCACATATGCCATTATGAACTTCAACTGAATGGCCAAAAAACTTATAAAGTCAAAATGTTTATTTAAAACTCCATGATTCCATCTTCAAATGGCATTACCTCCTATGAATGTAAAGTCCTACCTACTGAAATGACTTATGTTGACTTTCTTTTTATGACAGCAATCTCTAAAATCTTTCATAATACTGTAAATATCAAGAAAACCAAGCAAGTAAACTCCATATACCAAAGCTAAATCTATTCTGTTGTCACAGTTATGTTTAGATCCACTGACTGATCTAGGGAAGTTGGAAAATATCTGAATGAAAAAAGAATAGCAAGATCCAGACAGAAAATCTGTGTAAGAGTTGAAACCGATGCATCCTGGGTAACCCCCGTGAGACAGGGCAGAGCTGAGGGCAGAAAGGTTAGTGGGACTTACGAGGAAAGCTCTTAGCAGGAGGAGGGCATGTCTGAGTCTCTCAATAGAGTTGGCCCAAGTGATTATCCCATTTTCTTGCACTTATAACTAATTACCATACTACCAACAAATAAAATCTTAATTCTATTTTGTTAAAGAAATGCAGCAGACATAAAATTGTAAAATGGGAGAAAACTCACAGAGGGTATTCTATAAGGATATACAAGTCAATAAAATGGATTGCAGACTGAAAACACATTTCTTAGATTATTTCTGATAAGTTCCCTTTCGTTCAAATCTACTGCATGGGTGTACAGTGGGGCAGTGGGGACAACTCAGGGATATCATGTATCTTTCTGTAACATATTATAATTTAAACACTGCAATTCCCTCAATGTAAGAATCAATCTGAGTGAAATTGTCAATGCCAAGGCAATGGTGACTGAACTTTCAGAATATTTCAAGAATCTTTAACTTTATAAGAGAATCTTAAACATCTGAAACAATACACGGATTTCTGTCTCCCACGCCTCTTACAAAGTGTTACAGAAAACTCGCTCCTACAATTCTGTTTTGACCATATTAGACCTTCCCTGAAGAATACCAATCTACCTGCTGCTAGAAAAGAACTGAAGTTAAAAAAATATCATTTCAGAAATAGTGTATCATTTTCCAGTCTGTACTCCAGAATTCAGCCTGACCTCCCTCAAATTGTTTGATGGCTCATGATACATTTTCAGAGCTACCTGTCCCAAAGGTCCCTTCTAATAGTAGGAATGGAACATGTAAGGTTTATTATATACAAGGTGAGGGCAAGGTGACTAAAAAAGATAAGCCGGGAAGGAGCCAGCATCTAAAGAGCCTATGATTTTATAAAAGGTTAAAATTTACAAACAGAGAATAGATATTTATTCATGTATCATAATCCACAATAAAATGTCAAAGATGCTGGCAGACTTGCCAACAAGCAATGGGATTTGGGGATTAAGACATTAGAGACTTTTAAGAACAATATCTATGAATACGGAAAGCAAGATTACATACAATTAGGAATTAAAATTATGTATTTGGGGGGGTAGGATAATGGAAAGATTCTAATAAAACTATACTCACATTCACCATGAAGAATATCCATTTTTTAAAATAAACAAGGCTATACATGGACTTTGAGATATTAAATTGCACGGTAAAGGAAAAAAAGAATGTTGATGCATGTTACTAGTACAGCAATATAAAACAGATTAATGGAATAGAACTGAAAGTCTAGAAACAGAACTGTCATTTCAATTGCAGGTTTATAATAAATTCTTTAATAGATGGAGACATGATCCTGGAATCATTAGTTAACTATTTGGATAAGAAAAAAAAAGGCAAGGTGCCCATTTCAGTGCATGTGCCAAAATCCATTCAAATGGATTAAGGTTAAATGTGCAGAGGAAAAAAAGGGGGGGGGATTACAAAAACAATGAAAGAATAAATTACCTAAAAGTAAAGGAATAGTGCAAGTTAGAGTTTTTTCTAAACAAAATGGTGAAGACAGAAACTATAAAGACTGATAACTACGCAAATTAAAAAATGAAAGGGAGAGGCAAGTTGGAGTAAGTATGAGTATCATGCCTGGGTGTCCATTAGCTGTCCAAGCACAAGGCCCATTCAGGCTAACGCAGACACTGCGTCCTCCATGCTCATCAAAACCGACACTCAGCTAACCAATTTTAAAGGAATGATAAAGCAGCGTGAAATCATAATATATAAAAGCTCATATAAACGAATTACAAAAAAATAAACCCATGAAATAAAATTTGGCAAAAGACAGAAATAGGAAATTTACTGAGAAGATGAAAAGCCAAGTAACAAAAAAATAAAAACATAAAATGATTCAATCATACCAGTCACCAAGTAAATGAACTTTTTTTTTTTTTAACTGAAAATTAGAAAAAAAATTAAAAATAAATGTAGATAACACGAGTTAAGGTTTGGGAAAGTAGCAACTTGGTAGTGAGTCTAAGCAAGTATGTCGGAGGCCAGTTTAGCAACACACATCAAAGCCTTGATTTCATACAGAATGTAGGCATTTAAAATATTCTAGAAGAGGGCGCCTGGGTGGCTCAGTAGGTTGAGCGACTGCCTTCGGCTCAGGTCATGATCCTGGAGTCCCGGGATCGAGTCCCGCATCGGGCTCCCTGCTCGGCAGGGAGTCTGCTTCTCCCTCTGACCCTCCTCCCTCTCATGCTCTCTGTCTCTCATTCTGTCTGTCTCAAATAAATAAAATCTTTAAATAAATAAATAAATAAATAAATAAATAAATAAATAAATAAATAATAAATAAATAAAAAATAAAATATTCTAGAAGAATATCAAGCTTTCATACCATAATTATAATTCTAGAAAAAAGATAAACCTTTATCTTCAAGCATATTCACTAGTGTTTTTTAGAATAAAATATGAAAAGAACATCAAAACGTAATAAATACATCCTATTGCATTAATCTGGCATGAGAGTGATCTTAAATATTCCAGAAAAACATTAAATCCTCACAATATAGTTATAAAGGAAAAAAGAAAACTGCAAAATAGTAACTTCAGTATGACACAAAATCCAAGCCCACGGGCGTGTGTATTCTGTCTCTCTCACCTTATATTCAGCCGTAGCTCTAACTCGAACTCTATCCTTGTCTTTCTCTCTCTCATCTTCAACTCTCCTATATATGTATTTTCTCTCTCCCCACTCCTGGAGGCATACGCCTGGGGACTAGAAGGAATACAGCAAAACATGAATGGTGGTACTCTTCAGGTGAGAAATTAAGAATTTATTCTTTTCTTTATACTGGAATTTCCCAAAATTTTAATAGAAAAAAAAATGAAAAATAAAGAATTTTTTTTAAGTGAGTTAAGTAAAGATGATGATGATGCCTGGAAGTCAAAGGGAAAAGGAAAGTGAGACAGTATCCCCCATTACTCAAGAGTTGAGGCAAAGTGCCTGTATTTGAGCATATGGTCAGATTACAGGTAGGGGTGAGTGCAAGAAGGAAGGAAGTTTGCAGGAAGGGCGATGGCAATCACTGTGGGTTATGTTACACGTGTGAAACACTGAACTCGTGCAAAGGACTATTACTACCGTTAGCAGTAGGCTACTAGCTTTCCTGGTCTTACGGGCTCAGGCTCATAAATGTTGACACAGAGTTTATAATTTTAGGTTCTATTCTAGTCTCCATGTCCTTGGAAACAGTAAAGGAAAGCATCCTTTATTAAGAATGGAGAAGAGCTAACATTTGCCACATTATTTATAACACCAAATTCATCTTGGTGAGAGACCTCTGAGAGTCCTCTGATGTCATGAACCTATTAAGCTTGGTTCAGAAGTCTGAGTACAGAGTAAGTATGAATATTCACTAAATCGGCGTCACAAATGACTACAAATTAATGTAATACCGTTGCACTCCATGCTGATGCGATGGTACAATCGTGTGTCCACCTGGACACAGTTCAGAGTTGTAGCAGGAAAAAGGACAAGACTGATCACACGACGGCAAGGAGTCTGAGAGGGCACAGGGGTGGTTCCAGTGCCATATAGGCGGAGAAAATGTTTTAGAACCTCAACTGACAAAAAAAGCGGCCGCAGTTTGTCTAGCTATTTGCCATTTTCCCTCTCACTGCGGGGTTAATATAACACACAAGCTGTTTGGATTGTCTTTGTAACATGCGTCAGATCCACAGTGGTCCAGCCCTTCATTCAGCTGATGCTGAGAAGATGCATGGACCAGCCTGTTACAGAAATGAGCCAGGGATGACCCGCGTACAACTGTATATGGTTAGCTCTTCTCAGCAGACTGGGTCCTATTAGCCCCAAAGCCCACTGACACCAATCTCAAATCTGACACAACCAGTTGTTTATAAAACAGTCCAAACAGATGTGGAACCATTTGGCAGCTGCCTCCTCTGCATATCCCCTCAACACCCCACCCCACATGTGTGAGCAATGGAGAAGCCCTGGGCCAGGGAGCCCCCAAGAGACTGCTGCCATCACAGCTCCCTGAGCCAGAATTCCCTGCGATAGTGCTAGGTGACGCTGCCTAGACATGGAAACCCCCCCTGCCGGCCCCCTCCCCCAGGAGTCCCCATGCCTTCTCCCTTTCCAGATGGTGGCCCCTGTGCCATCAGCTTCTGGAGAGTCCCATGCTGGGAGGGACCTGCACCCTCTCGTGTCCAAGTGCTGCCCAGTTCAGCTTGCATGTTACTGCCTCTCGCGGTCATGTCTTTTTCCTCGAATCAGGCCCCAAATCCCTACATGGCCCAGCTCTGGATAATCTTGGGAGTCCCAGGCGGGGTATCTTTCGAGACTGCAAAGCGTCCCGGTATGCAGTAACTCCTCTTGAAACAGTTACATCCTGTCGACTTTTAACATATAAGGGGCCCTGAAGGCTTGTTAACTCCAGTTCCTCGATGAACCAAGTAACGGTTATAAGAAATCTCAGCTACTGGATAGGAGTGATAAGAAGGTCTCGGACACAGGCCTGCAGACATACTGTGACAGCTTTGGCTTGGAATACATTGGCTGGATCCACTGTGATAAGTGGACCATATAACATTTTGTCAAAATGGAACTATTTGGGGTACAAGTGAGTGCTGAATATATAAATACATGGGGCAACAGACAAAATTAGGACTGGCCCTGGGCAAAAGGAAACATAAGGGTACGGTAATTATTTTGGCTATAACAATGAAGAAGAGTTAAGAGTCTGGAGCCCACAGGACCCTCTATGAAGAATCTGGGTTATGAACTCTCTCTCTCCTATTACATTAAATAGGTAAAATAGGCACAGCCATTAAAGACAGGCGGGAGTATGTATTTGAATGAATAATCAGTTCTGATATTTGCAGATCAAAGATGAAAAAGACCCAGTCTACTAACTTACTCCTTAAAAGATGAGTGTATTTTCACAGGCTGTGTTTCTCTCTCTCCCTTGTCTTTTATGCCCCCTTCCCTCTCTGCCCTCCAGGCCCCTTACATCATACCATCACTTCCAACTTTTTCTGTTTCTCCTTCTCTCCCATGTTCACCTACAGAGCCATTTTGTGCCTGTCAGTAGCTTCCATGTACATCCATCTGTCATCCAGACAGCACTGTGAAGCTCACCGGGGGGAAAGGACCCCAGTGATTGGGAAACACGCCTCTGTGGGGCAGGTTGAATGGCATCTCTCTGCTCTTCCTCTCTCCTCTCTGCCCCTTGCCCTAATCCTTTTTTTCTTACACTTTTTTTTTTTACTAGGCTCCACTCCCAATGCGGGGCTTGAACTCATGACCCTGAGATTAAGAGTCACATGCTCTACCAACTGAGCCAGCCGGGCGCCCCATCTTCTTTTGACCCTTCTGAAGAAGAAATGGATTTATAACTACTCACAGGAAACGTTGATCCCCAAGTATTTGAACACACACACACACATAAAGGGTCTATGCAAAACAAAACAAAATCCCTCACTGAAATGGACACAAGTTTCAATATAGTTTAAAAAAGAGAGAGAGAGAGATGGAAGTAATCCTATAGCTCTTTATAAACTAAGATAGCAAAATACAACATGACAGACTGATTTCTTCAAAGTCTTTAATTTTCTAGTTTTGCTCTCTTCCCCTGGTTTCCCTACTTTCATATTCTGAATCCCAGACTCTGATTATTGATATAGCACAGCCTGGTCGGGGGAAGGCAGATTAGATCATGTCTCAGTACCTCCTCTGGCCTTAAAAAGCCTTAGTTTGTTCTGATAAGAAGAAAGGAGGAAGCAAAAATAAAAATGTTTTTATTAGAAAAAATTTGCCCCGGTTGGGTTTTTACTTCCTTAGCCAAGTTACTTTGTCTCGTTGCCTATTTAAGTGTGTGCGGGTTCTTCCTCTTCTTCCTTTTTTTTTCCATTTATAAAGATGAAATGGTCTCCACGGGCTGCTAGGAACATATCTGACTTATCTATAGGTTTCAAAAGCACAGCAGGTCCAGGGCATGAAAAAGGCAGGCAGGTGCTTTCTGCCCTCTGTATCATTTAACAAGCACATATAGATTAAAAGAGTGATTTCTTTTTTAATCATCAGATGATCTAATTTACAGTTCATTGACAATTTACTATCATTGTCCTTTGAACACTCTTTTTTAATAACATATGTCTTCAACCCAGGGCAGTGACAATTAGCACAAATGTATTCTCTTTTCTTTTTCAAGGATTTCCAGAAAGTCTTCAACACCAACTATCCAGCTACGGACATACAAATCAATTAACACATGGGAAATCTAGCCTGGACATCTTCCTTCTCTCTTTCCTCAGTGAGTCCCTTTGTTTGTTTGTTTGTTTTTAAGTAGGCTTCCGGCCCAGCATGGAGCCCAACATGGGGCTTGAACTCGTGACCCCTGAGATCAAGACCTGAGCTGAGATCAAGAGTCGGATGCTTACCTGACTGAGCCACCCGGGCTCCCCCAAACCCTTGTTTATTTTTTAAAAATATTTCCTACTAATTTAAATTATATTTAGGCAGGCAGTTTAGTAGTAAGGCAGCCTCAGGAATGGATGCTATACTTGGTTGGGATGTTCTGGGGAAAAAGCCAGACTGAATTCTATTACATCTCCTCCCAAATGCATCCCACTGCACAGTTGTGTTTGTTTTCTGTTTTCTTTCTCATACACAACATCTGTCCTATATGCTTCACTGCACTGTCTTTTCAGTGAAAAAAATACAGCTGAGAGAGGAAATGAATATCAAATGCAGAACTCCCAGGAGGGCTGACCCAAATTCTCAAAAGATAGCATTAAAATGTACTTTCCACTTTCAGATTTGTGATATCATAATACGATTCTTTAATGATTCAAATGTCATGTATTTTGGCAAGCTATCTTTGACAAGCCTTTTTAAAAATGATGTGGACAATTAAAATAATGAGAAGACAAACTGTGGGCTTTCTAATGACATAACTATAAAGGGATAAAGAAAGCTCTGAGAGTCACAAGGACTAAGAATAGAACTTGTTTATAGTCTTACTTTTACCTTGGTTACAGCCTCTCACACTGTTATGCTTTTCTCAGCTCCCATGTGGAGCAGAGCAGTGGATGCTGGGTGCTTGTTAATGCTGTCTGTCTGCTATACGAAATGTCGTGAATGCTTGAGGTACGATCTTCCCAAGTATTTTATATATAGGTCTTCAAGCACCACAGAGTAAACATTCTCACAGTTGTCTTCTTGACCTTCATTCCAATATTAGAACTTGTTTTTGTTATTCAATATTTCTATTTAAAATGTTATTTTGGGGGCGCCTGGGTGGCTCTGTGGGCTAAGCATCCGACTCTTGGTTTCGGCTCCAGTCGTGATCTCAGGGTCATGAGATCAAGCCCTGCATTGGGCTCCGCGCCCAGCAGGGAGTCTGCTTGAGATTCTCTCTTCCTCTCCTTCTGCCCCTCCCCCCACTCGCTCTCTTGCGCTCTCTCTACAATTAAAAAAAAAAAAAAAAGTTATTTTTTTTCTTGGCTCCCTGTGGTCCCAACCTTGTCCACCAAAAGTTATCCTACAAATGATTTAAAGGAAATGGAGGGGAGGCAGGACTGCTTTGGGGCTCAGGAGCCTGGGGGGAAGATGGGAGGAGCACTCATATTAAAAGCATCTTTGGATTCCCTACCTAATACACACACACCCCTGAATACTTCGCTTCTTTATTAGGAGTCATTGAATTGATACATTTTGTTAAGTAGTCTAGGCAGATTAAAAATTATTCCTACTTAAATATTTGTATCTCGCAAGCGCACACTTGTCTCGCACAGACACTAGCTTAATATTCCATATCTGTAAGGAATCTGACGCTAATTGAGGTTTTCTTCTGGTATTAATTTTAATTATTTAGAGCAGCATTCCGCTCTTCGTAATTTCCCACCTGACAACTGGGACCCAAAAGAGCAGCTGCCTATGGTTTTATGCTTCTATGAACACACCGGATATCAGAGAGTCAATAAGCTTAGGCATGAATTCTCTGTGTGTTCCACTGAGGTTATGAAAACGAATCCTTTCGGAGGAGTTCAGAGGGATCTGCAACTGAGAATGATGTCCAAGCCACTGTGCAAAGTGTGATGACAGTCGCAGATCTCAAAGGAGCTGCAGGGAGAGCGACTCCCTGCTGAAATGAACACAGCCCATAGTTAAATAATAAATCACAGTCATGTAGCCAGCCTGCAACAGCCACTACCTATCAGAAAGGCACTATGACCACATAGTGAAAATACTGAGTTCCACACAGCTGTATGTCTTGATGGGATCCGACTGAAGTAGTTACCTATTTGTCCTTCCGAAAGGAGAAGATGAATACTATTTGTTTATGATGAATTGAGATGAAATGATACTTGAATGTATCCAGTGCAAAAAAAGTACAACAAAACCTAGTTTTATATCCCCACATTTAAACATACCCCCTAGCATGACTGAAAGAATCAAATGGCCAACATATACATAATTTAGCACAAACGTCTTTTGACACCTCACATACTTTTTTTCCCTTCTCTTGCAAAAGAACAAAAGGTTTCCTGCACAAACACAAGGTATTATATGTGCTCTCAGATATGCCGATTCAGGATACAATGAACCATATGAATTATTCATTTTGAAGTTGCAATTGTTTGTGGATAGGAGCGTGCAGAGGCCCGGAATAAAAAGGTAAGGTACAGGGGAAGAGAAATGGACACAGAAGAAAGGGGCTCACCATTCCAAAGAATGTAACCAGCTCCATAATTCATCTCTAAAGCTGAAGTATGACAAATGAAAGGGCTGCAATTAAAAATAAGTAGTAAACACTTTAAAAAATAATAAGTATTATTCCCAGTGAGTATAAAGACCTACAGGGCAAAGAACCACCATTTAACCTACCATAGCTGAAATAGAATTCATTGATTCTGGCTCTCTCTTGACAAACGCTCGGCCAGCTATTGGCTCTGAAACTCCAGCCATCTCTGTGAAAACATTAATATTGACAGCATTTTGACCAATGTGACTTAAAAGGGAAGGACTTGTCTTTCTAATATTTAGAACCCTAGCAGCTAGTAGAGCATCTGGCATATATCAGCTATCAGTAAACACCGTTGAGTGAATCACCTTCTCACCGGGACCAGGAAACAGACATAATATGCCTCCCTCAAGACAATTTCTTTTCCATTGAAAGACTTTTGCCTCATCTTTCCCTTAACTCTTTTTTGTTCCCTGAAAGAACTTGCATCACAGCTGTAACTTCTGAAGTTTAACCTGGAAGCACAAAGAGACTAGGAGTTGGAAAATCATCTCGGAAGTTGTCACTGCATTCCAGATGAGAGTACTCTACTCTCACGGACTGAAGTAGAGTCTGGGAAAGGAAGACTAGAGGACAGAGGCCAGCATAACACAGGGAAGGATCAAAAGGATGCCTCAAATAGATGCCGAGGCACAGAAGGATAAATTGTTGCTATTTCAATCATATTGAATGCAAAACTAGAGAATTCAAGAAGCAAACAGAGAGACCTTTCAGCAAGATTAGAATGAATTAAAATAGGCACAAACAAAGAAAAGAAGCAAGACTTCAAGCCAAGTTTGAAAGGTAATACATCATTTTATATAAGGTAATATAAATGTAGTATATTTACTTCCAAAAAGAAACTGCATGTGGTATTTTGTCAATTAAATTTTACTATTCCTAAATAATACAGATAGAGGCTTAATTTAAAAGTCAGTAAGTATTACAAGTCATATAGGAAAAAAGAAAGCATTATTTTTAAAAATTCTGCCACACCCTTTTCCACTCCCAGTTGATTCCCAGAGCCAACCATATTAGATCATATTACATTCAAGCATATTTACCCTCTTTTGTTACATAACTTTATTTTTAAATATGACATGCTAAAACTGTTATATTTTAAAATTTAGATAATATCCATAGAATTTCTCCGATGAAAAGTACTTAGTTTCCTTATGTTACTTCCCCTTCCCCAAAACACACATACGTAACACATTTTTCCCTCCTTCAAGTTTTCCAGCATAGATAGTCACAAATTTTAGGTAATTCAGTATTCAGAGTTGATATAATTATGATAATGTAAATATTAGTCATAGCTAAGCCATGTAGGATACTGTGATAACATTTTCTTTCTTTTACAATCTTTTGATTTCCCTGGAGTTATACATTGCCAGGCTCTTGAAAGAAACAGTCAATCCCTTTGGTCAGTATCTTGAGCAATCTATCTGCTTTGTGTTTTCCTCGGAGACATCACCCCAGACCCCTCCATCATCTCGCACCTGTTTGGACTGATTAATTCCTGGCCTGCCACTCTGCTGACATCCAGCAATTTCCTTATCTTTTCTATTTTCAATTCCTTGTCTTTGCTTTGTTTTGTTAAATCCATATATTCCTTTTATTACTTGCTTCCTCATTACGCTGCAGTATTCTTACCAGTAGTTTCCTGAGAAAGAATGTACGGGAGAACAATTTTCTGAGAATTCACTTGCCGTACCTCATGCCTGATTGATAGTTTGGATATATAACCTAGTTTAGAAATTATCATTCCTCAGAGTTTTGAAAGCAATTCCATTGTTTTTAACATCCAGTATTATTTTTTAAAAGTATATTGCCTTTTGACTATCATTCCAGGGTAGTGTCCTTTATTTCTCTGCCTAGAGCTGTAATATCTTCTCTCTAAAAACCTCTTGCCAATGTTTTTCTTTCTTACATTTCATACTTAGTCAGTCCTATCAATCTGGGTTTCATGTCCTTTATAGGAAATTACGCATTATATATATAATTGATAGATATATGTATACATATATATATATACCTTTATATGAATACATGGATAAGCATTCATGAGATATATGAAAATATATAATAAAAATCACACACACACACACACACACATACATATGCCTATTTTTTCTTCTCACCCATTTTCTTTTCTTCCTTTTTTGAACTCATTTTATTTAGGATCTCCTAATTTTCTAAGACTTTGTCTTCTATTCCTTTGCCTTTTTACCATAGGAAAGTGTTCTTAACTTTATCTTCCCTCCCTTCTGCTTAATGTTTTTATTTCCATTATCAATTTTTATATGTTCTCTGAATTAAATATAGCACTCTAATCTTATTTCAAAAATAAAAGATCTCTTAACTAAGGAGGATTTTTTATAGTTTTCTAAACTTTTCCTATTTCCTGCACTGTGTTGTCTCTGTTTTTGATTTTGTCCTTTTCTTCTTTTTAGCCAGTTTGTCATTTTGACTTTCTCACTATGTTCAAAACTTTCCTCAAATACATGTAATCTTTGTCTCTCCATATTTAAGAGTAAGGCATTGAAGAGCTCATTAGAAGTTCTTTGTACATGGACCTCCTTTCTGAGATGTGGGCTTTAACACAGGGTGATTAGATGGTGACCTAGCCATTTTGTTAGTGAATCCCAAAATGTCAATCTTCATAGGACTCACCTCTTGGGCCAGTATCTTCAGAAACTAATTCTCCAAACTTCTAATTATGGGATTCAAGAGGGAAGGAACCTAGGAATTTCCCAACTCAAGGTAGACTTCATTTAACTCTTTGGAGTTTCCTTTTTTAAGTTGATGATACCTCTTTTAGAATGAGGACATTCTTCATATCTCTTGGTTTCTTTGAGTTCAGAGCTTCTTAGGTACAACTGAAGGCTGAGATCAGTGAGGAAGGGACTGGGAATGGAAATTCTTCTAAACATTCTCAACCAATCTCTGTCCTACCCTGAGCCCAACCTTTCACAGTCATCTGTGACTCCAATTTCTAAACTCTTCCAGAGCTCTGATGCACCACTGGAATTCTTCCTCAGTGTACTACACATTGATCGTATATCATCCCAAAGTAGGCACTCAGCTTTTTGCTCTTCTAAGTCAACGATCACTCCTCTCAACTTTTGTTAGCCTCCCTATCTGGCATTATCTTCTCTTCTATAATCTTCGTCCTCATGGATTTAAGTCTCATTATTCCTTAATTTTACTTCAATGGAGTTTCAGGAGGAAGTAATGATAAATGCGCTTATTTAGACCATCATGTTTCATCATAACTCTAGTACTTTTAAACCATTTTGTTTAACAGCAACAATAAGCTGGAGTAGCTATATTTTGATATGGTTAAATATAATAGGAAATTTACTTTTTACCATTAGAAAGTACCTAAAATTGATAATAAAATACTTTGTTTTTATTATATAAAATTACAAGTTTTTCTTTTGTTTGATGTGAGTTAGCTACAACACAGAAGCGTGATAAAAATAATCTTAACTTGATATCAGGCTCCTTTATCCCAGGTCTTTTTCTCCTGAATCTAGGAATTCAGAGTTATTTGCACTTGAAGTTTCTATAAGATGGCATGACTCACCGTTTATTTTTACTCTAATTGGATTTTGTGATGCAACATAAATACAACTTTTTGTACTTTGAGACGAGGTATTTTATTCTTAGGAGAGAAATATGTTTAAAAATGAAAAGACTGACTAAAGGTTAATAATAAATTGTACCATTAACTATCTCCTGATGTTCAAAACCTATTTCATAAGTCAAGGAATCTAACATGCTTAAAATAATTACAGTGGAATCCCTTGTAACAAAACAGACAATTACCCAGATGCAGAGTAGTTGCATCTCTGAAGCCCAGTCACGCACAACAAAATTTAATCTAACAATCTAGAAAGTATCAATACTATCTTTCTGAAACTTCATAAGGGGATTACACTAATAAATTTAGAGCTAATTTTTTAAATTTATAATTGCCACATACATTTTATATTGCTAAAACAGTTTTACTTTGTTTTTACAAGATCTTTTTTTTTTTTTTTTTTAAGATTTTATTTATTTGACAGAGAGAGACACAGCGAGAGAGGGAACACAAGCAGGGGGGGTGGGAGAAGGAGAAGCAGGCCTCCTGCGGAGCAGGGAGACCGATGTGGGGCTCGATCCCAGGACCCTGAGATCATGACCTGAGCTGAAGGCAGACGTTTAACGACTGAGCCACCCAGGCGCCCCTGTTTTTACAAGATCTTATATTCACTTTATAAAAATCTAATTAACAAAGTAACAAAGAAAAAAATTAAATCAGCCCAAAACATATCAGCTGAAGATAACAAGTATACAGAGACCCATAGTTATCAATATTTTCATATGCTAAATTAAACAGGTAACAGAGGGAAGCCTTGCCAACTAATTATCAGTTGCACAAAATCCTCCAGGAAAGGAAGTAAAACAGGAGACATCATTATTTGGGAAGAAAACATAAATTTCTAATATTCCGTTTGCCCATTTCCTCAAATACTCCATAAAGAAAAAAAAAACAGATTTATAAATTAATGTAAAATGTTCCTTACTACAGTAAGGAACGAATATCAGAGGAGAAAAGATTCACCTATTCAATCTCCGTAACAAGAGCACCTGGCCCACCTACTCCTACACATGTCCAGAAAGAAAAAAAAAAAAAAATTTGTCTCGACTGTGCTCTGACTCAGACATTGTACTGGGAGGGATAGTTCCAAATTTAGCAAGACGTACTGTTTAGTGTATGAACATAAATGAGTCACACTGCTATAACACAGGACAACTTTGTGACAGTGTAATTCAAGGATGGGGTGAAATGTGAGATTACTATGTGAACATGCAGATACTGAGCAGCAAAAGCTGTTTCTATAAGTGACCCTTTTAAAATGGGGTTAACATCTCAGAGCATTTGTGACATCTGAATCAGTCTGCTCGGACGTGTCAAGCTAAATTTTCGCAGTCTTAAGAGCTATAGCTGTTACAGGAGATGAAGCTTTGAGCTCCCACAATTAATTAGCAGAAAAACACCTAATTAGACACCTTCTTGGAGGGGCGCCTGGGTGGCTCAGTCAGTTAAGTAGCTGCCTGCGGCTCGGGTCATGATCCCGGGGTCCTGGGACCAAGCTCTGCATCGGTCTCCCTGCTCAGCGGAGAGCCTGCTTCTCCCTCTCCCTCTGCCTCCAGCTCTGCCTACTTGTGCTCTCTCTCTATCTCTCTGTCAAATAAATAAATAAAATCTTTAAAAAAAAAAGAAAGAAACCTTCTTGGAGTAGCAGGGAGGATTCTGATGAATTTACAGGAACTCAGACCTAAGAGACCTAACTGCACGTTTTATTTTCACAAGTATGTCAAACTCTTATTCACTTCAGTATGTACTGGTTTACAATGCAGCTACAGCACTCCCTGACCCCATCCCAACCCCAACAATGTAGAGTTAATCATTCTCGCCTATGTATTATCATTGTACCTTGTATGTTCTTCATGATTTCATAGGTTGTATAGTATCCTGATCGATTGTATATGAATATCATATTTATATATGAATTCTTGTATCATATATGTACCTGGCTAATGGTCTATATCCAATAAATAAAATTCTAACACTTGACAGTAAAAGGATTTGTGTATGTAGTTGAAGACTGCCTATTACATGCAGAGATCATTTTATATTTCAGGGTCTAGGATACTGGGTTTATTCACTTAAAAAAACCATATCGAATGCTTTACTCCATTCAGTAGTATGACAACAACCTTGATAATCAACATGACATAAATGTCTTCTGACAGCTAATATTGAATAAACATATTATCCCCCCCCATTTAATTTGGGGGAAAGTCGGTTTGAAAGATAATCTGCCATTTGTTTTTTATGTGTAATATATGTTTATAATGTTTATGTGTAAAATATGTTTAAAAGTGTAATACTTTTATAATACTTTTATAATGTTTATGTGTAAAATATGTTTAAAAGTGTAATACTCCTAATCTTATTGTAAAAACTGTAGCATAACAGAAAGAATGTGCAGTATTTAGTAGTAAACAAACCTCAAGCAAGGTCAACATTCATTTTCAAAAGAAATTAAAATGTAGAGAAGTTTTACTATAATTACAGAATAAGGAGGGGCCCTATAAAAATACATATATTTCTAAGATACAGTGGCTACATTTATTCCCAAGATTACCTTTAGCTTTTTTAATCTAGCTGTGGTTTTCACTAATATCTGTGACTTATGGCTTTGTTCAGCTCATTCTATATAGCACCACCTCTCAGGAATGTATTTTATTTAAGGAGCTAGAGGCCAGTAATAAAGAATTTTGCATTATGACAGAAGGAGTAATAAGTAATCCTAAAAATAATTATGTATTTGTTCACCATAAACAACCTTATTACCAAATGAGACCCAACCATAATGTTCTACAATTACTCTTGTAGTATGGATATATCAGAAGGAGAATTTATTGCCAAAGGGTAGTTTTAATTAGAATCAAATAGGGTATAACTGAGGTTTAAATAAAAAAATTAAAAAAAACTTTCCTTCATAAATGCATTAAAAAAATTATTATGAAACGCATGACTAATTAGAAAATGTTATTCAAAAACCCTTCAATTTGATACAAAGAAGTATTTGCAGCTATTGCAGAACATAAATGTTAACCAGAATTACTAAATAACAGTTAGTATGAATTATTTAAATGCTCTAATAAGTAATAGTCTAAAGATCTATATCACATAAATATTTTCTATAAACTGGGAATCCAAGGACAATGTGGACATTCCCACAGGGACATTCCCATCTTTATATTTCTGTACTTATCAATATTTATTAAAGAAAAAGACTAATTATAGTTGCCACTAAAGGATAATACTAGTCACATTATCAAGTCCTCTGAGGTTCCACTGGTTTCCTTTTTTGCTTATGTATTTCAGGAGTTGTCAAAATCCAAGTTTTCCATTCATTTCTATAATACTCTTTTAACGTCTGGATGACAGTATCTTCTGTCCATATATAAAATTGGAAACCAGAACTCATGATTAGTTCCCTTTCTTTATTTTAAATTTCATATTTAAAGTTCAATCACACTATGGAATTTATTTAAAAGGAAAATTCCCCCAAATGGTTTTTATAATAGCAAGTTAAAGTAGGCACAATTTAATTAATAAGTAAAAACAATGGCAAGGGCCAAATCATTTTTGCCTGACTTGGTGAACTGGAAAAAAATGATTTCTCTTGGGGTGCCTGGGTGGCTCAGTCTGTTCAGAAGCCAACTCTTGACTTCAGCTCAGGTCATGATATCAGGGTCATGGGATCGAGCCCCACAGCGGGCTCCATGCTCAGCAGGGAGTCTGCCTGAGATTCTCTCCCACCCCCTGCTCTGTCCCTACCCCTGCTCATGTGTTCTCTCTCTCTAAAATAAATAAATCTTTAAAAATAGTAATAATAGGGGCGCCTGGGTGGCTCAGTTGGTTAAGCGACTGCCTTCGGCTCAGGTCATGATCCTGGAGTCCCGGGATCGAGTCCCGCACTGGGCTCCCTGCTCGGCAGGGAGTCTGCTTCTCCCTCTGACCCTCCTCCCTCTCATGCTCTCTGTCTCTCATTCTCTCTCTCTCTCAAATAAATAAATAAAATCTTAAAAAAAAAAAAAAAGAATCATCTTAAAAAAAATAGTAATAATAATAATTTCTCTCTGTATCATATAGACATGATATTAACATTAAAGAAGAAAACATAAAAGTTTATCTTATATCAAACTATGCTCAGTAGTTGTAGTTGTTTGTTCTTTTTATTTTGAAGTTGGTTCTCTTATTTTCTCATTCTTTTTGCATTTTTTTGTGTTCTCAGAAACAAGAGCAAGGATTTTTTTCATGTAAAAAGTAAGAATACATCTATATGATTTCAATGTGTCCTCACTATTATTTCATTCAAAGTTTCGGTTTTATTATTATATGAGCAGCAATCAAATAAACGTGATGCAAATTCATTTCTAAAGCCCTAAATGAATAGGATTATAAAAAACTAAGAAGTATTATAAAGACCATTAAGGAAACAGAGTTATATTTTAATCAGCAAGCAACTTTTTACTCAGTAAATATTTATTAAACTGTCCCAGTACATCAGACACTATGTGAGGGAGGCAGACATAAAGAGTAAGAATTGAAATGGGCCTTTATGGACATTAGGGCTTAGAGACAATGAAATTAAAGAACAAAAACTTTAATAATTACCAATTTGTTATCACTGCTCTAAAGGTAATGTAGGAGTCTGTAACTCAGAAAAACAAATACGGGTGGGGTTTCTGATTCAAACAAGACAGTCAAACAGGGCCATTTTAATCAATTGACCTTTCACATTGACTCTAAGGAATGGAAGACAAAGCACTGACCTGGGAAAGGAAACAGAATATGCAAATACTCTGGGAAGCCTGGGTGGCTCAGTCATTTAAGCATCTGCCTTCGGCTCAGGTCATGATCCCAGGGTCCTGGGATTGAGCCCCATGTTAGGGCTCCCTGCCAGTGGGGAGTCTGCTTCTCCCTCTCCCTCTGCCCCTCCCCACGCTTGTGCTCCTGCATTCACGTGCTCTCTCTATCAAATATATAAATAAACTCTTTAAAAAAAAGAATATGCAAATACTCTTACATGAGAATGAAGATAAAGGCAGCCTAGAAACTGAAGCATTTTGAGAGGTCAAGAGAAATGAAATGAATCAGAGAAGAAAAGAAAAAACAGATCATACAACGGCTGATAGGCCTTGATAGAAATACAGATTTCATTCTAAACGAGTAATATTTTATATAGAAGTAAATGGGAACTTGGAAAGCTCTTCTGTGATTTCCCATACACATCATGTTGTCCACATAAAACAAAACTAGAAACACTAGTTCATACAAAACTAGAGTTTTATTCAGAATATGTGTGGGAAAAAAAGCATCAGTGTTTTGCTTTCTTTTGCTATCATAAGTACACAGGAAAGGCAATCTTTTTGCAGTAATTATTTCTATCTCCTTAAGTATGGATACTATCAACTTTTTTTTCTACTAAGGTCAAGTCTTAAATGACAGTCAAAAATGTTACGGATTATGGATATAATATGAATGTATAATATACTTTCTAAAATTAAAATATCCATTACATTCATATAATCTCTCTTTTGAAACAGAGCCAAAATATTTCAATATAGTAATAAGGAATTAGCATCTGGATTACTAATATTAATAATTATAAAAAATAGTTGATGGCAACTTCCAAATTTAAATTTTACAAAAAAAATAAGTTGATAAATAACATCCAAATTTAATCAATTTCACATTGCAATTTAAATTTACACAATGCAATTACATTATTATTGCATAAAAGTTGAAAGGGTAGGAAAGTGAATAGCTAAAGGAAGGTTTGTTATGTGATTACTTTGTGATTACTTTGGTGAATATTTTCTAAGTTTAATGAATCTAAATATGCAAATATTTTATATGTACTACAAAATGTTACTTGTGTCCTAATCATACATAATGAAAAAACAGAGTTGCTAAGAGGAGCCTTATAGAGTTTTATTTATGTCCACTACTATATTAGATGACAAAAAAAATCTGGTATCTAATTTTCAAAAATTTCATATCCTAATTCTTTCTTAAGATTTCTTTTTACATAAATGAGGAATGTTTGCATTAAATTGTGCTTGATAAATTATATACTTTTACATTCTACAATGAGAGTATATTTAAAATTTCTTTCTAAAAAAAAGAATGTTCCACGGGCATACAAACTCTATGGGAAAGCAAAATCCTCATATAACTGTGCCCATTATTAAAACTCTAGATTTTCAGGGTTTTAGTAATTCATCTATATGATATCATAAAGAATATTTTCATTAATGATAAAATTTTCATTTATGTAGTTGCCATATATTTTCAAATGATAATACCCAATGAAAAGTGGGTACACTCAAAAGGTGACACAAACTTTCAGAGCTCAATTCAAGGACAAGTAATAAAAAGATCTGAAACGTGCACACTCTCAGCTCTACGGTCTCTAATTTGTAACATTTATTCATGGGAATCATCCAGGATTTGTGAAATGACCATCACAAGGATATGTATCCCAGCATTACTTACTTACAGAGAAACATAAATCAAACCTAACTGTCTACTGAGAGGGGGCTGTTAAGTAAACTTTGTTATGGACAAAAGACAGTTTAGACAAGCACAAAAAGCATGTTATAAATGAATAGGCAGCAATACAGGAAAATGCAGGAACTGTAGTGATAGGTTAGGGAAATGATACAACAATTTTTAAGACACAAAGCATCAGTTGTTACCAGTTTCAAATGGCCCTAACTCTACCACTAATTAATCTTTTGATTTCAGTGGCACAATTGATTGAGTGTACAACACTTGGTTTCGGCTCAGGTCGTGATCTGAGGGTGGTGTGACTGAGCTCAGCACAGAGTCCGCTTGGGATTCTCTCTCCTTCTCCCACAGCCCCTCTGCCCCCATGTGTGCACGCACTTACTCTCTATCTCTCTCA
Source organism: Mirounga angustirostris (assembly GCF_029215605.1). Taxonomy (NCBI): domain Eukaryota; kingdom Metazoa; phylum Chordata; class Mammalia; order Carnivora; family Phocidae; genus Mirounga; species Mirounga angustirostris. Next base: position 80,143,473 of record NW_026991720.1, on the reverse strand, counting down.
AATAAATATTTTTTTAAAAATCTTAGGATTTTGAAATATATATTTATCTGAGTCTCAGATAACTTCTGAAATGATAATTATGAAGATTAACTGAGATGATAAATTTGAAATATTTATAGCAAGAGTCTGATTCATGAATGTACATGCACACAAAATATGTTGGCATAACCTAACTTTTAAAGTAAATATTTTTATAGAAATAGTGGAATGATACACACCAAAAATGTAAATGATGGCTATCCAGATGATGATTTAAACTTTTTCTCATTCTCATTATTTCTTATATCAAACATGTATATTTTGTAAATCAAACAATACATATTACTGTAAAATAGTAAGTACTAAATAAAAAATAAAAGTATATTATATATTGCCAATGATGTCTACCAATTGTTTAAATACACTTTTTAAGTAAAGTAATATTCTTTTCGACCAATTTTATTTATATCCCATGCTTTTATGAAAAAAATCATACCATTCTAAAAGAATCAGATGAATAACCTTTAAGCCATTACATCTTCAATCTTAACATTTGGTTTCTTTTCTATCTGATTCTCAAAGTATCAAAGGTTGCTAATGCAGACAGGTAAATACTTCTGGTTTGCTTGATTTTATTTTTTTCTATTTGTTACATTTGCCGTCTTAACTAAAAATTGAAGAAAAAAATAAAAGTTATATTTGTCTTCATTAATTTTTTACAGACACTAAAGGAATTATACTTGTGTTCAAAATGCTAAAAGCATTTATTCTTCCAGTCAGCTGTATGTGCTGGGTCATTAGACAATGTGAGAAAGCCAGAGAATGCTGTTTTCATCCAACTCTTCTGAATACCAAGATAATGAGACTTCTGGCAAAAATCAGTCTTCTTAGTTGTTCCCGTAGTCAGCATACCAAATAATGTAGTGAATATCAACAATATGTAGGAAACATTGCAAGGAAATTTAACATTACTGAGGTGTGCTACTGGCGATCATACAGCTCCCGAGACAAATATTTTGTTAAACTTTTGCATGTCACCTTTTCCTTTAAAAAATATTAGAACCTTACTTAATTTACTTGATTCATATTTGCATAAGAAAAAATCATCTATTTTGTTTTACTTTATTTTTTTTTTAAAGATTTTACTTATTTATTTGACAGAGAGAGAGAGACACAGCGAGAGAGGGAACACAAGCAGGGGGAGTGGGAGAGGGAGAAGCCGGCTTCCCGCAGAGCAGGGAGCCCGATGCGGGGCTTGATCCCAGGACCCCAGGATCATGACCTGAGCCGAAGGCAGACGCTTAACAACTGAGCCACCCAGGCGCCCCATAGAGCCTGGCCTTTTTATTTTTTTTATTTTTATTTTTTTTAAAGATTTTATTTCTTTATTTGACAGAGAGAGGCACAGCGAGAGAGGGAACACAAGCAGGGGGAGTGGGAGAGGGAGAAGCAGGGAGCCCGATGCGGGGCTCGATCCCAGGACTCTGGGACCATGACCTGTGCCGAAGGCAGACGCTTAATGACTGAGCCACCCAGGCGCCCTAAGATTTTATTTATTTATTTGACAGGGAGAGATAAATAGCAAGAGAGAGAACACAAGCAGGGGGAGTGGGAGAGGGAGAAGCAGGCTTCCCGCAGAGCAGGGAGCCCGATGCAGGACTCGATCCCGGGACTCCAGCATCATGACCTGAGCCGAAGGCAGATGCTTAACAACTGAGCCACTCAGGCGCCCCATTTTGTTTTGCAACTTTAAAGAGCAGGCCTTCTCTCCCGACTCAAATGTCCAACTGCCTCAGCAGCAGTAATAATGGTATTTTAATATGGTACAGAAATGCATGAGATAAACTTATCCAGCATTACACCTGTGATAATGTGAAGACTCAAAGCAAGTATAAGCGGTAACAATGGCTTCAGCACCTTGTACTTACTATTCTACTTCATATTACACTGTGGAGGGAAAAAGGGACAAATAGCTTTTTCTCTCTCTTGTTCTGGATTTTTAAGCCTATCACCCTCCTATATAAAAGTGTCAGTTGGGGTTCTTTTTAAATAAGCTCTATGCCCAATTTGGGGCTTGAACTCATGACCCCGAGATCAAGAGTCGAATGCTCTACCAACTGAGCCAGGCAGGCACCCCTCATTGAATTTTAATTAATCACTGATTATGCTTTGCAAATACTGGATAATATTATTAAGTCTAAAAATTTCAGATTAATGCCACCAGGTGAGAGGTATTTTTAAAAATATATTATTTGTTTTGTGGTATGGGAATACCAGGGTCAGAGAAAGTAAACAGAGACTCTCAAAAATCAAAAACCTCGTATGTATTTTACTTAACAAATGACTATTTTCTAGGACAGAACAATTCAAGTTTTGTCTCTCACTGAGGTCTGTTGATTTGTGTTTGTATATATTCTCAATAATTCAATAATTTCCTTTCATTACTAGCTGTCTTTATAAACATGAGTCAAACTATTGATTCTCTGATCAAAACGGGGGGAAAAAATAATACCCAATATCTTCATCACTTCAGTTTCTACCTCCAATTCCTCTTTCTCTCACGACCCCAATTTTATCATAAAGAGAAAAATCTGACTCCCTGCAAGGAGACAGGCCTATAGTATTTTCGCCCCTCTCTAATAATGAGAACTAAATATAATGGAATGGTTTTGTTACCTGAAGCATTAGGAAAGAACTAAAGTGACTGAATCAGGATTTAATACGTAAATCAAAACACCTCATTCCATAATACTTGAGCAGGTAACGCTACAAGTGAATCCGAAAAGGATATACCAACGTCACTGAGGGCACAGGGGGCAGACTCCAGTCTTTGGTTCATAGGAGCTGAATATTATCCACTTTTTAAACATCAGCTGTACCATACATACGATCTTGCACTTATATAAGCTATCAAGAGTCTTTTGGAGGGGCGCCTGGGTGGCTCCGTTGGTTAAGCGACTGCCTTCGGCTCAGGTCATGATCCTGGAGTCCCTGGATCGAGTCCCCGCATCGGGCTCCCTGCTTGGCAGGGGGTCTGCTTCTCCCTCTGACCCTCCCCCCTCTCATGCTCTCTGTCTCTCATTCTCTCTCTGTCAAATAATAAATAAAATCTTTATTAAAAAAATATAATAAATAAATAAAGTTTCACTGGGCGCCTGGGTGGCTCAGTCGGTTAAGCGTCTGCCTTCGGCTCAGGTCATGATCCTGGAGTCCCTGGATCGAGTCCCACATCGGGCTCCCTGCTCGGCAGGGGGTCTGCTTCTCCCTCTGACCCTCCCCCCTCTCATGTGCTCTCTTTCTCATTCTCTCTCTCTCAAATAAATAAATAAAATCTTTAAAAAAAAAAAAGAGTCTTTTGGAGCTCATTGCTTCTTAAAATGTATACATTATTTTCCTTTTTAAACACTGGCACTAAAGGGGGAAGCAGGAAATTACTATTGTCACACAAACACAGCAAAAGTGTACGTTGCCAGCTCCCTCCGTAATGGACGCCTACTTATGTGGCAAGAAAACACTGGCAGATCATAGGGATAATTCCCACGGGCGTGCGGCTGAGAGGAAAAGTATGGCCTGCCTTGACAGGAACTGCCTTTAAGTCTTTAACCTGTCCTCCTTCCAGGATTTCGTCCGTGTGCCTTCTACGCAGCTGAGAAATGCTTCAGGGAGAGCAGCTGAGGATCCTCTGGGTAACTAGAACACGGTAACTTTTTCTTGGGCAGGCATGAGTACTAATTGCTGCTTCTTAATATGCTGATTTAGCTTCCGACAGCGATGGGGCAATGGGTGTGAAATGTCAGCTAAGAACTAGCTACTACCATTTAGTGAAGAGAAATTTGATCATGGAAGTGCAGCAACATTAAGCAGGCCTCATTTTCCTGGCCAGAAGACGGGCAGACATCTGACATCACTGAAATCAAAGAAAGAGCTATCCCCCTCCAAATTCCCCAAAGATAACATCATTCTCGTTACTATAAAGCTCCAGTGAACAATTTGAGGGCAAAAGAATAACAGCGAATACATGAAACATCTAGAACTTTTATGAGGCATAAAAATTCTAAGAGAGTCATCGCAAGTTCTTTGTATTCTTTTTTTTTTTTTTTTAAAGATTTTATTTATTTGACAGAGAGAGCACAAGCAGAAGGAGAGAGAGGGAGAAGCAGGCTCCCTGCTGAGCAAGGAGCCTGATGTGGGACTCGATCCCAGGACCCTGGGATCATGACCCGGGCTGAAGGCAGCCGCTTAACCGACTGAGCCACCCAGGCGTCCAAGTTCTTTGTATTCTAAAGAAACTCAGCTGGTCTCCATGTTTTACCTTTCCCACTCCTATGATGCCCCTCTCTCTCTCTTTTTCTCTCTCTCCCTCTCTCCACATACCCATCTATTTTAAAGATAAACTGTCACATACAGTGCCTCATTTGGATGTGTCTGGACTCTCTGAAGCTTGACCACTCTCACTTCCCCTACAAATGGAACTTAAGAGTTTATTTGCAGCTTCTAGCAGGGAATCACAGCTACTAAGATACCCCTCACTGAAGACTGAACCTCCTCTTTCCAGGAAGGTTGTCCTCTTTGGCCCAGCATGCATCTTCAGGAGGGGTATACCCCGAGAGAGAGCCGTGAGGGGGGGAAGGGCACACCACCAGCCAACCAGATCAGCCAAATCAACCCTGGTGATCGGTGGGGTGACAAATGTTGGAGCCAGATCTCCCTCACATCCAACTGCTCACTCTCTGTAATTAAATGTTGGTCATTTTAAGTGTATCTTAACTTTAGAACTGCAAGTGATCCACTTAGCTCTGTGTCTTTGCTTATAACCGACCAGTGCTTTAGGAGTTAGTAAAATTTACTTATTGAAATGTCAACTGGTTAGATGAGAGTAATTATCTGCATGGTATTTAAGCACAAGTTTAGAAATAAGAACAATTCTAATCATTTTTTATCTTTTACCACAACTGTATATGTTGTAATATCTAGACCAGAGTTTCCCTAAACCACTCCCAGAATATATTCATTTATGGGCATAAAAGTCCCAGCACAGTATGTGGCTTACAGATACTCTTAAATGGCTCATTTTCCCATATAAGCCCAAGTAATTACACTGAGCTTAATAAAAAAAATAAATAAATAGGATTTTGTAATCTCTGTCTCCATCAGCCGACACCCACATATTTTTACATAAGTACTAAAGAACAAGAGTAGGAAAAAGAGGGGGAGAAGGAGAGAGGAGGAGAAAGAGAAGAAATTATTAAATGGAATAATACATGTAAAATACTCTGCAGAGTATCTGACACATAGTAAGTCAAGGCAGGATGAGGAGAAATGCTGCTATAAAGCCTGGGAGTTAAAGGGATCTGGATTCAAATCCTTGGGCAAAATATCTCCATAAAATAAGGATTATGTTAACACCAAGTCTGAAAGTATGTTGTAAGGATTAAATAAGTAAATGCAAATAAAGTCCTTAGCACAGTGCCTAGTATACAGTTAGCACTTAATAAATTATTGTTATTACTATTATCCTTCTATTTAAAGTGTTATGTAAGGTATTTGTTATTTTTGGAACATTGTAATATTTGAATTTAAAAATGTCATCACTCTCTACTGAGAGATTGTGGGGATTGATTTCATCTCAATGGATACAATTAGCCAAAATACGGTTACTAAATTAAGGCACGAGAAATTTTGATCTTCTAAGTTTAACCAAGCCCATTCGAGAGGGGAAAGTTGATGTGTGCAAAGTCATTTCATGACAATGGACATTTCTGCAAAAGTCAAACTCATTACGATTAACTATAAGCAAAAATGGCTATTGCTCATCCACGTTGTAAAGAAGTCTTCTGAGCACCTAAATATCATACTAGATGATTTAATTCTCTTCCTTTTTAAGAGGTCACGTTATGTTGTTGTACAGGAGGGGAAAATGGCATGGGCAGTAATGTACAGGGCAATAAATTCTCTGTAAGCCCTCTTGTAGAAAATGAGTCATTATGACGTGTTCCTGGACTTTGGAGTCAGCTGACCTGGAATTTCTGAGAAAAGACAGTGCAAACAATCAGAAGCGATTGGACGGTCAGGCAACAAGAGACCAACATTTATAAGAGCAACTGCAATTGGGGAGTAATGAGTCCTGGGACCGAATGAATGAATTAGCCACAGAAGGCACAGTCTTCCGTAACTAACGCCTCGGCTGTCAAGACACAACTTGATTTTTGCTCTTAACTGGGCCTCGATGGTGTCAGTTGCCCTGGAATACAAGGTCTGATGGCTCATGCACAGTGCGGCACGCTGGCTCCCTGCCTGTGGCTGAGATCATGCTGGCGAGATAGAGCAGATGAGCTGGTATGTGTAATCAGCAACTGCAACTCTTAGACCGAGTATTTTTTTTTTAAATAAATCTGGAAGACAGATGTTTGCCCCAGCCAGCCTGTTAATTTTGCACTGATTATGTTGCCAACAACAAAGGCGCTAATCTGTAGAGAACAGTATGAGTTTTTGACGTTATTATAATAATTAAAAATATATCTATCATTCAAAATTAATTCCTGTTTTAGGAACCATAGTTAACTTATTATACAGGGCCAAAGGCAACCTTGTCACTCCCACCTGAGTCTATCAGAAGCCCTGCTATTTAAAAACAAATATAAAAAAGGGGAAGAAGGAAGGAGTAGAAATAAAGATTTCTATTTCCTTAAAAGAAAAGTATAAATGCCCCGTCTGTTTTTTGACTCAACCATTTATATGACTTAATTCTAGTAAAATAAAAATCAAACATTTTTCCATATATAAAGATGTGCTATAAATAGTATTAGTATTGTCTATATGAAAAATATACAAACAGTGTCTCTCAATAGGAGACTGGCTAAATAAACAATATATTAATATAATTAAAATACTACAAAGCTATTGAAAATAATTAAATGCATTTAGTATCCAGTGACATAAACATCTCCATGAAATATTGGTAAATAACACACACACACACACACACACACACTATGGCCTTAAAGGGTAATCACCAAACTGTTAAAAAAAAAAAAAAAAGTCATTTACTCTAGTGGACTCTTAAGAGAATTTTTGTTTTCATCTTACACTATATTTTCATATAGTTTAAATTATTTACAACAAGGATATACTTGTATATTTACCAATATAAGTTTAAAATATATCAGAATCATCTAACATACATATCATCTACCATACAACCCAGAGAGACTAAATAACAGCTCCTGCTGTTGGATCACAGGCAAATGAAAAATGGTTAACTTGCAATTGTACTGTGATTTTTTCTGAGTGCTCCCTTGTAAATTACCATCTTCAATTCCGGCCTCTATGTTTTAAGGAAGTTGGAGAATAAATATTTGATAAGTTCCAGAATACCGTACAAAATGAAAAAGTAATAGGAAACATGTCCATATATAGAGGAAAGCTAAAGAAACCAGGTTCCTTAGGTTACAGAGCTTAGCATATTAAAAGGCATAGGCTTTAAAGAGTCAGAGATACCTGGGTTTAAAACCTCTTCCACTTGGTACTCTTGAGTTAGATAGCTTTGGCCTTCTTAGGTAACACCTCTGATCTTCAGACAGATAATCTGAAGAATATGTGTAAAGAATTTAAAACAATGCCCAGCAATAATGACCATTCAGCAAATAAAAATCATCATTATTTGCTAAGAACACTAAGCTAGGATGAGTCAATGGTCCCTACCACCCTCAACCCTCCCAACACACACACACAAACACAAAATGAGATATTCTTGTAAGGAGAAGGCCAATCGAAATTCAATGCACATAGAAAACAGAAAACAAAATAGCTTTAAATTAGACAAGGACATGGATGTTAGAAATAATTTCTTGAAAAACAAGCTAAGGAACTCTAACAGGGTATTACAACTATGGAAGCTTCCTCACTAAAAATGTTTGAGAAAACAACAACACCCTCCCTAACCTTGGTGCTTTAGACATTCACCTGCCTGACAGGAGAAGGCCTAGAAAAATGAATTCCCCAAATTCCTTCAAGATTTATGGTTCTATGATATTTTAATTAAAATTAATAGGGCTTTCCGTCATTCTAATGGTAGACTGTGTGAGGGGATTTTAAGGAAGGCACAGACAGCTGATCTTTGCAAATGCGGTTCTTGATCTCATAAGCTCTAAAAAATCATTGAGAATAGATTAAAAAAAAAAATCTCATGTATATAAAAAAAAAAAGAAAAGAAAGCTGGGCTGCCTATCTCATAAAGGGTTTCTTCTACCTGAATGGTACTCAGTAAAAGCTAGAAAACGAATTCACCAAAGAAGGTTTAGATTTTATATAATTCTGCGATAGGGTAATACAGGGTTCATGGATAAAAAGATAAAGTAGACATCACTGGATTTAAAAAAACAAAGTTAAGAACATTAAGGAATCAGACCACTACTGGAAGTTCAACTCTATAAAAGGCTAAAATGGTGTTTACAGTAAACACTCCTTGATCAGACTTCCTTCAAATCTATGGCATGCTGTGAAGTTCCATCTACAGATTCTATTATGTGAATCAAAGAGGGTGGCCTTAGATCAGCCCGGTTTCTCTAAATTTATTTTTATGCCAAACATCATACTAGCACATTTAAATCAGAGCAGTTCTATCATGCTGTTGGGACAAGTTTGTAATTTCATAAAACAAAAAGAGAAAGAAAAATGGAATTTTTTTTTTTTTTTTTTGCCTCACTTTGATATAATCTTCTAACAATCGCTATAGGTCTCATAAACTCCCAAGTCACCAGGTAAAGATTGATGACGATCATCCTGGGAACAGCACTGGACAAATCCCATGTCCAGTGTCAGTCCTACCACTAATTGCCTGTGTGCAAGGCTGGCCAGCTTCACGGGTGGGCCACCTGTGCGGTCGGATTGAGCCCTCTGCTCACTCAGGTGGACCCCACCAACTGGTATAACACTCTGGCTGCCGTCTTAAAATTCTTAATCACTTTTTAAGCAGGGCCTCACATTTTCATTTTGTACTGGGCCCCACAAATTACAGTCATTCCTGCCTATATGAGCTTTGCAGGTCACTTCATGCATCAAATTCTCATTTCCTAAATGCAGTCAACAAACCCAACACTCTTTTACACTATGTTTTTCAAGTGCTGCATTCTTAGAGCACATATTGCCTTGTCAAATGGTCAACAGAGTAAGGCTCTTACTGATACTTTAAATATTACTTTCGGATCCTAGGGAATTAAGGCAACTCAAGACTATGGAAATCACATTTCCAAAAGACGTTTCTTTTCCTATAAAGAGACTATAACTGTCGCCTGAAACCTTTCCTTGTTTGAACACTTTCCGTTAAAAAATCAGGTGCACTATACCGTTCATCGTGCTCTGCAAGTTAAAGGGATATTTGGCAACTACCTTTCTTTCAAAAGTGTCTTTGTTTAGACAGTCATTTAGTGAAGACACTACTTCATGGAATGAGGGAGGGAGAAAATACTCTCCCACGAGGCAATTTACAACAGAAAGTATTGTTTCAAAACCCTTCACTGCTAACCTTTAAAGAATGTATTAATCAGCACAGAATACGATAAAAATCAAACCACTGAGCGTGGTAGAGAGCAGCCTCACGGTCACAGGGCATATGGATCTGTTTCCCTCTTAGTGTCAGTTAAGAGGTCCTAAACCCAGCCCTGGATGCCTCACCATCCCTTCTGTTTGGACCCAAATGCCTATCGTTATAATTACATTAGATTTAAAAACCCATAAAGATGCTCCTCAAGTGTGTAACCTGAGAGAGGAAATGTGATGGTATTGCTACAGATTTCCATTTGACACATCAACAAATGGCACCAAGAAATACAGGCATCTCCCATTTAAGCCAGTAATCTGCTTCAGAAAAATCTGATATTTTGAGTGGAAATTCTGATAGTCTATCGTTTATTACGTTGAATGGAAACAAATCCATAGTGTATTGGTATCAATCCACAGCCCCAACCAACTTTTGAAAACCTAAGTAAAACAGTACCATATGCACTTAGCAAATGCCCAAGTACAGTGAAAACTGTAAGAAACTCTTAGAGGAGTGTAAAGTGCTACAAACACTGCTTCCTGATGAAAAGATAAACAGGACTGTTAACAATCAGCCCAGCTTGGCCTCCCAGTACCAACAGAAAGCATGCAGGGCTCCTTGGTTGGCACCTACACAGGATTCTGATGTGCTGCTAATTGCATTTGGAATGTAAATCAAGACTCTACCCAGATATCACATTATTTAAAAAAATACTGAGTCTGGAGGCTCTAAATATAAATAGTTGCCTTATAGGCATCAGCAATAAATAAATAAATAAAACCAAGAAACAAAAATATCTTCCTGAGAAATCGGTCTACTCTGTGAAAATTGGATTTCAAAAATCAAGAGTCATTCTATTTCCAAAACATTAACTGGAAAGACATTCCACAGGTTACGTAGGCCTGTATTTTATTTAGTAGTGAAATTAATGTGCCTGTATTTTATTTAGTAGTGAAATTAATGTTTTAAGTATGTGTTAGATGCTACAGGGCAAACAGAAGAGATGAAGATGCTGACATTACAGTAGTTACATCCAAAGGTACCATGAGACCCCATTAAAGGCATAATGTCACCCTTACAGAGAAACTTAAACTGACTGGACAAATGACATGTAAATATATGTTGGCTAAGATTATTGAGATGTCATTGAGGTGAGAAATATGGTGCACAGAGCTAAAAGCTATGTAACCTAAAAACAAGAATTCAAGCCCAAATATCTCACTCTATGTAAGACTTGGTCAAGACCTTTAATTTTTCTGACTTTCAGGTGAGTTTTCCAATGCACTGTGAAGATTAAACGAGTTAACATAGTAAGTTTTTAAACTAATTAGAGACACACAGGAAACACCAAATATTTTGTAGATATACATAAGTGGTTTTGAATTATTTGCCAAAATTTTTTAATTCTCTGAACTTTCCCTTTCTCATCTGTAAATGAAAACAATTATACCAACTTTGCAGAATATAAATTATGTTAGAAATATATGGGAAGGGGCGCCTGCGTGGCTCAGTTGGTTAAACGACTGCTTTCGGCTCAGGTCATGATCCTGGAGTCCCTGGATCGAGTCCCGCATCAGGCTCCCTGCTCAGCAAGGAGCCTGCTTCTCCCTCTAACCCTCCCCCCTCTCATGTACTCTCTCTCTCTCTCATTCTCGCTCTCTCAAATAAATAAATAAATCTTTAAAAAAAAAAAAAGAAATATATGGGAAGGGCCTAGCAAAGTGTTTGGACCTTAGCAGATATTCATTAAGTGCTAATTATTAATTTGCTCAGCACTATTAAAACTTTAAAAACTCTCACTCTTTTCCATCTAAGTAACCTGCTCACTCACTCATGCCTCAACCTTGCTATCACTAGAACTCTTAATTGCTCGAATTTCCATCATTTACCACAATTTCTTGTTTCTCCAATATTCCCTATAAACTTACACTTTATCCACATAAAAATGTCTACTCTCTTGAACTTGTCATTCTTGACCATCCTAGACCCTGGTTCATGATTTCAAATATTTCAACTACAGCTGACTAATTCTTTTAAGTATACACAATGTATTCTGCCAATCTTCAACCCAAGATGGATTTGACAGTCCTTTCAGCTAATACCACTCACATTGTGCCAAGCCTTGTTACAGAAAGCTAATTTGATTGTGCATATAGCCATTAATATTGAAGGAGTGGGACTCCATATACATACATACATACATACATTCATACATTCATACATACCTACATTCACACATACCAGCAATGTTTTCCTCTCTTTCCTCTGCTTCTTTAAAATGAATTTTCTCTAGATATTCTTCCCTAAAACACACACTAAATCTTGAAAACACCTTCATTTAGACACCAGTTGGCTGGATATACATTTTAATTAAAGGTACCACATTTCACACTTCCTTTTGTAGACAGGGATTACCAAGTGAGATGGACACAGAAATAACAGAATGGGACTTCTGGAAATCTTTTGAGCTACCTACGTCCAGATTTCTTGTTACATGGGAGAAAATAAACCTGCTATCTGTTTAAATCACCCGTTAGTTGGCTTGAGTATTAATCGTATTTGAACACAACTTTAATCCTAACATATTCCCTAACTTTTCCATTCAGCACTGTATATACGACTTTTATACCTAAAAACAATCTCAACTAATCAACTAAAATATCTAATCTAGGTTAAAAATTAAAAGTCTAAGCTTAGCTTAAAATTTATTGGTAGTCCCATTCTCAGCTTGGGACTGGTTCGGGCTGAGAAACTTCAGGAGTTTCAGGTTAAGGAGTGTGGGAGATTTCTATTTCCACTCTCCTGAGCTTTTCCTCCTGATCCCCTCTGGACCCCGCTTACCAGCTCACAGGTGCTGATTTTAGCAACAGCACTATGAGAAGGTGGCAATGGACGGCCCTTTCTTGACTGTAATTACGTGTTGGTCTTCTCTGGGAGTGGCGAATGTTCCACACTGATTTGTTCCCCTCTTAGAGTGCTTTCTGCATTGTTTGAAGTGAGGCAGTTCATACAACTCCAATGCCACACTTCTGGCTACCATTTATAGCCCTACCCCTCAATTCCCATCCAGGAGGGCGCATCTACCCTCTTTCTGCTAAACTGGCTTTCGCACTGGCAGGAAGCCCTACTGGATCAAGTCACAGACCAGCTCTGTCCCATAAGGCCTACCTCTGCTGTGTGTGAGCTTATACCCAAGGAAGCCACCTTTCATGGCTCAGCCACCAGGCCTCAGCACTTCATTTTTTAGCATCTGGAGGTATGTATCAAATCCAAATAAATAAAAGTAATTTCAGCTTTGCAAAACAAATAGTAGACTACCTGGTCCCCTTACCACTCAGAGTCAAAGGGATATTTATAAGCAATCTGAGTAATCCTCACAAAGACATTTATACTAACATTAAAGAGAAGAGTAAGCACACTTTTCTTCTGGGAACACAGAAATAGCACAACATTCCCTACTTTTTCCAAAGTAATTTCTGTCGTTCTCGTCAATCTGGATAAATTTATAACTGCAAGATAAATTTTGGACTAATGGTCAAAACACACACACACATGTTTCCGAAAGCTCTTTCAAATTCATACGCAGCTTAGGACCTCATTTTTAGAATATGAAGGTATTTTATGCCTTCTGTTTTTTCTCAATGTTAGGAAGGCTCTAGGTTTTATTTATCAGCCATTTCATTTACCCACAACAGACTCTTTTCACTTTTTCTTACTTTGATCTCCCAAGTCTTTAGCATGGTCCTGAAGATCCCACAGCCCCTTCATTCTTTGTATAAAATATTAACTTCTACTTTACCAAGAGAGAAGTAGTCATCCAGTATGACTTTCAGATTTTCTGTACCTGCAAAGTCCTTATTCATATATAATATCCCTTTGGTCTCAAGTGAAAAATACCATATCTTTTCAAAGATAAATCGCATGACTCTGATCTTCTCTGTGCCTGCTTTTTCGGAATCAGTCTTCAACATTCAGACTTTTTTCTTATTTTGTGATGTCATAGGTTCCTTCCCTTCTGTCTATAAACTGCTTATGTGCCCTCCATTCTCAAAAACAAACAGAAAAGAAAAATAGTCTTTAATACTACTCCGTGTTTCTCTTGCACCGTGCTACCAAATTCCATGAAAACACAAATTTCTTGACAATTTCTCACAACCTAATCACTTTTTACCAGTGTAGTCTTTATTCTACTCCAGTACATTTTAATGAATCTGTTCGCACACAAGTAAGCCAGTGACTCCTAATACCCAAATACAATATATTTTTTATTCTTCTTTGAGTCTATAAAGAATTTCCCATTTCCTCCTGTGTCTCTTTACCACTTTCCTGGGCCCAATTTTCTGAAATTTCTTCCTATACCTCCAAGTTAAAATCTCTAGAGATAAAGGCCAGGAATCTGCGTTTTAGCAAACCCTAGAGGCATTTCTCACAAACATGAGAGAGACAGAACTATGGGTTTAGGAACTAAAGAAACATTAGAAAAAACCAAACAAACAATTTGATTAAACAACAATAATCTAATCCTTCCAGAAGAAGGACCCTACTTTAAAAGAGTCACTGAAAACATTTGTCATTTTCTTCTTTTCATTATCTAATCATAAGCTCAATATCAAGGTTGAAAAAAGAGTTGGGCATATTACGGTATTTAAATATAATTTAATTATAATAAATTGGAGTAGTTTTAATTAAAGTTGCCAGAACACCAGAGGGAGACAGGATACACCATAACTGGAAAAGTGTCACTACAGAAATTCAGTTATTATAATCATGATCCTATTTTCTTTAAGCAAAATGTCTGGAAACCTTCATTTACTCAGATCTCCTTGGCTGTGCAAGTTGATGAACTACAAGACCAGTGATTTCATTCACCTCCATCTTTCAGAAGGCACCACTAGAAGCTGGATCATTTTGCTGAAGAGCTTTCTCCAATGAACTATTCACATACAGTTGCAGATTTTCAGCCTAGAGCAGGTTGGTAACAATGTTAAATGATTATTGTGGTTCTGGGTGGGGTTTTTTTGGAGGTTTGGGGGTCTTCTTCTCGAGGGGGTTGTTGCTTGCAAACACTCTTTGGAGTCTGTTTTAGAATAATTCAATAATGTCAGCAATTAATAATGTTAATGTTGATTAATGTTAATAATCATCACATTGAGCCATTTTCTGAGACATAGATGTAACAAGTGCCAGAAAAATAGTCATTTAGCAGGTGATTTTGGAAATAAAATGGTTGAAATTAACTAATGATGTAATGTATGGTGATTAACATAAAACAATAAAATTTTTTAAAAATGGTTGAAATTACTACTGTGGGCTTACAGGGGGAAAAAAACTGTAGACAGATATCCTAAAATTGAATTCCACCACTACCTCATGTTACCTGGACAAGACACTGGTCTTGTCTGAGTTTCCTCATTTATAAAACAAGAATAAGTAGATGTTTAATGTGCCTACTTCACAGGCTTTCTGTTAGAGCCTAACGAATATCAATCATCAGAAACATGTTTTTATATGGTCATAAAGACAAAACAAAACAAAAACAAAACTATTTAAGTGCAAAACTCTGTTTTGCTTTTATAAAACACATAGTTTTAGGGCAAAGGCAACTAAAACTTTTTATTTTGATTTCTCTTTCAGCTCTAGGCCTGGTTGAAGGAACAGATAAAAAGACCACAGCATAAAATGAGTGTGAATAAAATGTCAAAATCAATGCTGAAATTGAAAAAAAGAAAATCTTGGTGGGAATAGTTTAGAGTCAAACTACAAACAAATGCAAGATAAACAAAAAGCAATAAAATTAGTTTTAGATCAACAAGCTGTTGATTTAAAATGTAAGGTTCAAAACCATAAAATCTGTGTACATGCACGCATAATAAAATATATCGCAGATATTGAAAAGTAATCATTCCACTAAACAGAAGGAAGGCAGGAAAGAAAGAAGAAAGGAAGGAAGGAAGAAAAAAAACTCCAGCTGTTCATTTTCTTTAAAAAAAAAAAAAACAGGGCGCCTGGGTGGCTCAGATGGTTAAGTGTCTGCCTTCGGCTCAGGTCATGATCCTGGAGTCCCGGGATCGAGTCCCGCATCGGGCTCCCTGCTCAGCGGGGAGTCTGCTTCTCCCTCTGACCCTCCCCCCTCTCATGCTGTTTCTCTCTCGCTCGCTCCCTAAAAAATAAAATATTTAAAAAAAATAAAATAAAAATAAAAAAACAAAACAAAACTGAATTATCAACCTAAACTGGCAATTTCTTTAGTAGATGTGTGAGTAAACAACCAATTCAAGTTACTTCTTCATCTTAGGTTGCTAATCTTGATACTGTAGAAGAGCAGAGGTTTAAAATTTTCTCACATTCAAATAAAAAAGAAAAATTATTCAATACTGTATATTTTACTTCATTGAGTCATTTTTTGAAGAGGGCTAATTGACATAGGAGTCATTTAAATAAATTCATAGCCTTCCAGAATATTCTATCAACTGGAATATCCAATTCTTTTCTTTTTTTTTTACTAATCCATTAAAGATTTTATTTACTTATTTATTTTTTCTATCTTAGGATTTTTTCCTTTTATTTTTTAATTTAAATTCAATTAATTAACATATAATGTATTATTAGTTTCAGAGATAGAGTTCAGTGACTCATCAGTCTTATATAATAACCATTGCTCATTACATCACATGCCCTCCTTAATGCCGATCACCCAGTTACCCCATCCTGCCACCCCATTCCCCTCCAGCAACCCTCAGTTTGTTTCCTATGGTTAAGAGTCTCTTACGGTTTGTCTCCCTCTCTGATCTCCTCTTGTTTCATTTTTCCCTCCCTTCCCCTATGATCCCCTGTTTTGTTTCTTAAATTCCACAAATGAGTGAGGTCATATAATAATTGTCTTTCTCTGACTGACTTATTTCGCTTAGCATAATACCCTCTAGTTCCATCCACGTCGTTGCAAATGGCGAGATTTCATTTTTTGATGGCTGAGTAGTATTCCATTGTATATATATACACACTACATCTTCTTTATCCATTCATCTGTTGATGGACACCTAGGCTCTTTCCATAGTTTGGCTACAGTGGACATTGCTGCTATAAACATTGGGGTACAGGTGCCCCTCTGTATCACTACGTTTGTATTTTGAGTGGGTAAATACCTAGTAGTGCAATTCTTTTTTATTGTTATGTTAATCGCCATACATTACATCATTAGTTTTTGATATGGTGTTCCATGATTCACTGTTTGCATATAACACCCAGTGCTCCATTCAGTATGTGCCCTCTTTAATACCCATCACCAGGCTAACTCATCTGCCCACCCCCCGCCCCTCTAGAACCCTCAGTTTGTTTCTCAGAGTCCATAGTCGCTCATGGTTCATCTAGTAGTGCAATTCTTAATCAATCTGAATGAACAGTAATTTATAGTATACTCCCTAGCCTTCATTTCTTCCTCTTTATGATTATATACTTTTTTCAGGCCAAAGGATATATGTGTATAGTAGGTAAGAATGCAGATCTCAAAGTCTGACACACCTGAATTTGAATGCTCTTCCACTCTTGCTAATTCAAAGTATAGTTTTTACACCGGAAATATCAGTATCACCTGGGAGCTTATTAGAAATGTAGTATCTCTCGCCAGGTCCACTGAATAAGCTTGTACATTTTACAAAAGCCACAGGTGAACTAACACTCATTAAAATTTAAGAAGTACTGACATACATTAGTTATTAGATAAATATCCTTGAGCAAGTTAGAGGATTTCTCAAAGACCCAGTTTTCTCATTGAAAAAATGACACTAATAATGATGTCAAGAGCTTAGTATTATTATGAGAAATAATTAAATAACGCTACTTAGTAAATACTCATAAGGTCTAACTGGTATTAAATCTTATCTACCTCAAATTTGTACATTCACGATTTCTTCCAGTATATTTACTTGTGGAATTACATTGGCATCCCACCCAGATAAATTAAATTCTTTTAGTCAAGAAGTCACCCTGAGAATAAGCCTACAACAAAAATAGAAGTTAATTAATAATGCCATCTTGCATTCATTTATAGCACAATGTAGCACCTGTTTTTCAATTCGCCTCAAAACATTTCCCTTTGAAATAATGTGTTTTCTGTTTCTGTAGAGTCAAAAAAGTTAAAGAATTTGGTCTGAAAACAAACATGACTCTCCCTCCCTGACATATAATCTAACTAATTCCACATTTAATTAGTCATTGTGATTTCTGTATTCTGCCATTCATACATTTAGGATAGTCACTGATCCCCCATAGGACTCAAATAATGTACTAGGTGTCTAGAGCTTCAATTCCAAATGATAAAAAAGAAAGTCTCAATAGACCCCATTTTAATCCAATTAAGGCAAGATACATCATATTTCATTCTGTGATCATTTTTCATGGGACTCTGATGTCCGGATTATCTACTTCTTACATTTGAAGGAAAAAGGTAAGCTGATAAAAATTAATAAAATTAGAATCATTTTCCGTTGTCATTGAGTGAATATTAATCACTTAAGTAGAAAGTACATATCATATTTTTATTAAACTTTTATTGAAAACACACTTTACGTTTGTAAATGATGCATAAAAATGGTATTCACATACCCAAAATTGAAGAGAAGAATGCTTTGAATCTTTCAGTAATGAAAACTTATTTTAGTATGGATAACTCATGTATATATTTCTTAAAAATTAAATGTTTCAACTTCTGGCAATATAGCATTTCAAATAGTACAAAGAACTCTCCTTTTACGTTGTACAAGATCTTGTTGTACAAGATCCTGGATATTTTAAGAAACAAAAGGATTTATAAGTGCCAAAAAAGCAGGCAAAATATCTGAATGCCAAGATATATATAAAATACAGTAAGCTAAAAATCTGAACTGTGAGTGATAAGTAAACAGGACATTCAGAGTTGTCCTGGGACAAATTCTTGTAACAGTGCTGTGATTTGTAGACTAAGACAAGCTAAACATAAGGTCTAGCACTATATCTAACAAAAGATGTACAGAAACTTTACAAAGAAATTTTAAAATATTATTGAATAGAATAAAGACTTGCTCAATGGCAAGAATAGAAGGACAAAATATCATAATGATATCAATCTTCCCAATTTGGTCTGAATCAATGCATTACCAATCAAAATCCCAGCAAAGATTTTCTTGGATAATGACATGCTGAATCTAAAACTTAGATTACATGTGAAGGTTCAAGAATACTCAAGATCCTTCTGAAGAATATGGTGAGCAACTGGGCCTGCCAGAAATTGAGCTTGATAACTGGAGCTCACTGGGGTAATGCAAGCTAATACATGGCCCCAGGAAAACTGGTTAGAAAAACATTTAATTTAAAGTGCAACCTAACACTAATACTGACATTAGTCGCAGGTAGATTAAATAAATCTGAAAGACACAGAACTTTTTAGAATAAAATTTGTAAGAAATGTTTACAATCTCAGGATAGGGAAGGATTTCTTAAAACACACACCCTGAAATACTAATAACTTTTTTTTTACTAATAACTTTTAAAAGGCGACTGTGACTACATTAAAATTAAGAGCGTATTTTATCAAAATACACCATCAGGACAATGAAAAGACAAGTCACAAGCAAGACACAAAAAGATATTTGCATTACACAGAACTTAAATGAGTTACCATCAAGAATACATAAGCTACAAATCAATTTAAAAAATTAAAATGTGCAAAAGATCTGAACAGATATTTCACTGAAGAAACAAAAATCATGAATGGATATAAAATAAGATGTCTGCCTCATTACTAAGAAGTAGAGGTTCTGCTTTACATCCATTTGATGGCCTACAATTAAGAAGTCTGACATGGCCATTTATTGGCCAGAATATGGATCAATGGGGACTCATATAAAGCTGGTGGAGGTATAAACTGATACAACAATTTTGGAAAACAATTTTCATACTTTGTGAGTACCCTACAGTCTATTAATTCTCCTATCATGTATATAACGCCCTACAGGTATCCCTGCATTTATGTACCAGGAGACTTGTTCAAGAAAACTCAGCAGCAGTATTCATAGTAACACTCATCTGGAGATAATTCAAATAATAATTTGCCAACAGAGAATAAGTGAACCAATTGAGATATGTCCTCATAAAATAATTTTTAACTGTGAATAAGAGTGAATTAAAGCTACGTGCAAACACCCAGATAAATCACACACACGTAACGTTGAGGGAAGAAAGCAGGTCGCCAATGGTTACCTACACTACAACATGATTTTAATAAATCTGAAAAACAAGCAAACTAACAACCACCATGTTTCACAAAACATTTATGTGAGGTACATCTATTTTCAAAAAGAAAACAAATGAGCAACCAAATATCTAGCGTTTTGGCCACCTCTGACAGGAAGGCAGGGTGAGAGCAAAGGAGACGATTACAAAGGCAGCTTGAAGGTTGCTGGCAATATTCGTGGGTTTTACGTTGTATCATAGATTTAAACATGATTAATATGCCTCATAACTTACATATGGATAAAGAGACGTATGTACCAATTAAATACACTGTTCCTATGTTATAAAATCACCTAACATAAAAAATAAACTAATAATTAGAAATACACTGATTATTTTGGGTTCCACAATTTAACTGAGGTCTCTCACCTTTTATGAACATGTTACATGGACATCGTTTCCAAGGTAAAGGAAGCATACTAAAGAAAATAAAGTATGAAAAATAAACAAGTAATGGGAAATAATAAAATGAGCAGATCCAATTTAAACTCACCACCAGAGCTTTAGATCTATTGCTTAGAAGTTTCTCAATATCCCTGGCTGCAATTTCCACCAGCTGCCGTGCATTATTTGGTTCCACAGTATACAAATCCTGATACTTCTCATAAATCTGCATGAAGAGAAAAGAAAATTAATAAGAATAATTGCTTATATGGTTCATAAGTTCACGGTAGGATGTATTTTAAACCATAAACAATGATTAGAAAAAGACCCACTCTTTCCTTTCTTCATTTCGATCTTTTTGGAATTTGGATGTGTCAAAAATACATATGTGTAAATAAAAATTCACCAAAAGACCACCAGCTAGCCAAAACAGCATGCCATGTGAACAGGCTGTAAAATATCTTGTAGCACAATGATCTGTGTATGCAATTTTTTTAAAGGATTTTTTTTTTAAGATTTTATTTATTTATCTGACAGAGAGAGAGTACAAGCAGGGGGAGCGGCAGAGGGAGAGGGAGAAGCAGGCTCCCCGCTGAGCAGCTGAGCAGGGAGCCCGATGCAGGACTTGATCCACCTGAGCTGAAGGCAAACACTTAACCAACTGAGCCACCCAGGTGACCCTCAAGTAACTTTTTTTTTAAGATTTTATTTATTTGACAGAGAGAGAAGGAACACAAGCAGGTGGAGCGGGAGAGGGAGAAGCAGGCTTCCCGCCGAGCAGGGAGCCCAATGCGGGGCTCGATCCCCCGACCCTGGGATCATGACCTGAGCCAAAGGCAGACGCTTAACCGACTGAGTCACACGGGCAGCCCTGTGTATGCAATTTGTGACTTGAAATTGTACCTCCCTGAATTCAAAACCTGGTATTAACTGCCATCGGGTTTTTTTGGTTTTTGTTTTTTGTTTTAAAAGAAAGGCCATGCTAGAAAACAGTAGGACGGAAGCATGGCAGGTCAGACTTGTGCAGTGAACCAAGGTAGGAGGAAGGGGAAGGAGCAAGGATGTATTGAAGGATACTTCCCATGGTTATCCCTAGCTACAATCACTGAGATTAAAGCGTATGCTGCTAAACCTTATGAAGAGAGGGAGAGGGAGAGAGAGAAGAGAGAGGGGCAGGGAGAGAGGGAGAGGGAGAGCAAGAGAAAAAGAGAATGAAGCCCCTGCTAAGGTTCATCCATGTAACACAGAGAGCTTTATGACACAGAGGGGTTGAAGGTCACTGAGGTCTACATTAAAGTTCGGTTAAATAAATTTGTAATAGTGTAAATATTTTTCATTAGCAAACTGAATCTTTGGGGTTTTGTTTTCTTTGAATCACTGAATCAAACTATGCTGAAAGTAAGCTAGGCAGCAAAAGAAGCCTATAATTTTGCCTCACATCAGTGTCTACAGAAGGATTTCCCTGGAGTGGCATCAGATGCACCCGTTTTGCAGAGCCCGCACACTCCTGGTGGGGTGGGGGGGGGGAGAATTAAAGAATGTGGGGTGAGGGGAAAGAGCGACCATGCTTGTGGCTACAGGGCTGAGCCGAGTAGGAAATCCCTTATGCATCCAACAGATGGGTTGCACATGCATGACTAAACCATCTTTGAAAGCCAGGGCCTGGCAGGTTTTTACCGTCTTTGGAGAAGTGAATCCAGGCACATGCAGGAACCAGTTTAACCCTGCTTTTTCTGGCAGAACTCCAGCTTTCTGCAATACTACCAACAGGTCCTACAGCCCAGTTCCAGCTGACCACGGATGCTTCTGGTAAACACGGGTTTCAAATATACACAGATGCGTTTGCTACCATTTCTTTGTAACCGGACACGTTGGTTTTACATCGTTTTCATTTTTTTAAGTGACTCAAAAGTAATCATTTTAAACGATTTAAATCAAGCTTTGACTCCTAAATTTTTTGACTTATTCAAACTATGAGGTTTTTCTCATAGTCTAAATTTTGACCCTGTAGGTTTATCATCCCAACTATTCAAGGCACGGTCATCTAGTCATATAAAATCCCCATATTCAGTTTTATTTGGGATTCCTGTGTATTACTGGATTGCTTACACTTTCTGCTGAGGGGCAGATTACTGAGTCCTATTTTAAAGACCAGGTTGTCCATGAACAACTCCATCCAGCCCAAGGCTCTCTCTTTCATTTTAGCCTAAGATGACATGCAGGAACATGAATTCCTGAAAAGATTAATTGATTTGGGGTACAAACAGATAAACCTCAACATCACTGTAATTGATCCAGGACATTTAGTTCTTTGCAGTAAAACCGATAAAGCTAATTGGAGCGAAAGGCAGGTGTGCTCTGCGCTATTAATATCGTGTTCACTTCTGTATGAAGTCTGACCTTCTTCCTGTGGTATAGGGACTATAACAGAATTCAGAGTTGGTAGAGATCAGTTCCAAATATATAATTTGTACTTTGCATTATGTACTAAACATAATGTCACTTATTAAGTCACTACCTACAAATGCCAGATTTATTGCAAGTTCTTTAAAGAAGAAATGGGTTATGAATCAGAAACAATTCAGTTCAAGTATATGCAGATCCTCTCAAATATATACAGAATATTCTCTCAAATTGATTCTAGGGTAATTTTTTAATGCTTAGAAAATTAAAAAAAAAGACAGTACCTAATTCACAAATAAACTTTAAATAAATGAAGTTAAGGAAACTTACATCTACAGTCCCAATACAAATTTCCTGTTGTACTTTGTAAGGTATAAAACCACATATGAAATGTTTCTTGGTAATAAAAATGAATTAAAACCATATAACTGCCCCACCAAAAGAACTAGTTTTTGCTTCTGTTTTTTTTTTTTTTTTTAAGATTTTATTATTTATTCATTTGAGAAAGAGAGAAAGAGAGAGCACAAGCAGGGGGAGGGGCAGAGGGAGAAGCAGACTCCCCGCTGAGCAGGGAGCCCCATGCGGGGCTCGATCCCAGGACCTGGAGATCATGACCTGAGCCTACGGCAAACGTTTAACCACCTGAGCCACCCAGGCTCCCCTTGCTTCTGGTTTTAAAGAATATAATATTCTTTGTTGCTGCAAGAGGTACTGCAAAGGCTCTCAAAAAGTCTCCTGGTATATGTTTAGTAAAAGTTTTCAGAGGAGAAGGGCTCAAGTGGATTTTTAAGATTATATGATATATTTTTACAAAGTACATATATTGATAATTCTTCCAGCCACAAAATAAACCCCATTTCTAAAATATTTAACATGTTAACATGGTTTTTTAAAACAGAACCTTAAGAATATTCCGTTTTCTCTTCCTAGTCCTTTTTTTTTAAGACTTTATTTGAGAGAGAGAGAGAGCACACAAGCAGGGAGAGAGGCAGAGGGAGAAGGAGAAACAGGCTCCCCACTGAGCAGGGAGCCCAACGCGGGGCTCAATCTCAGGATCTCAGGATCATGACCTGAGCCAAAGGCAGATGCTTAACTAACTGAGCCACCCAGGTGTCCCTTTTTTTCCTTTTTAAAAAAATAATAGTCTGTTTTACCATTTTATCTCATCTCTTTCCAGAAAAAAATAAATAAAACAAAAGAACACTGTGAAAATAATATGAGTTTCTGATACCAGACAGAGCTCCATGCAAATCATATGTCAATTCCTCTTGCACTGTGTGACGCTGGCTTGCATTTCTTCTACTAGAAAGAGTGTAGCACATAATGAGAATCCTAGATGGGACGTTTTTCCTCCTGAATGATACACTCATATGCTTTAATTTTTCTGCAGTTCAAATCCTCTCACTTCCGTCCTTGCCACAAGTTTTGACAGAAAGAATATCTGTCACCTGTCCATTCTTGCTTTCTTACAATCTTAATTAAATGGCTTTAATGACCATTCACTATTACATTCATAAACAACAGAGAATATATTGTCCCTTCCTTTTTCCACTGGAATCCTCTAAGTCTCTTGGCTCCAAGTCCATAGTTCCAAGATAATCTTCAGAATGATACATTTAAAAATAACCTCAAGTGTAATATTTAAAAAGTGACACCACTCATTGATATAACTGCTTCATAAACATACCTAAAGAACTAGTTCAGAAATCATAATACTATTATACCATGGAATAACACAGATAACCCAGAGTAAGACCAGCTTCCAAGTTTTGGATGACCTAGAAGATTGTATTAGCAATCACTTTCAGGCTTCTACTCTATACCACTCTGAGGTGTTTCAGATACATTATATCATTTACTCACTTTAAGAAACCTGAAAAATACATTTAATTAACCATTGCATTAATGCGAATACTGAAACTCAGGCTTTGGAGTATCAGAGTGAAGGCAGTTTGGGTCCCATTTCACATCGTAAAGGAGCAAACCACTGCCCAAAGCAGCCAAAGATAAAATGGTAACATGGCATGTTTAGGCCAAGTGGATCTGCAATACCACTCTGCCCGGGATCTCCCTTGGCTTTAGCAGGATGTGGAGAAATAGGAAGGGCCACTGGGATGAACAAGAAAGGTAGTTCAGAATTAATCAGTCTGCCAGGAGACTGCGTCAGTGAAGAATCAAGGGAATTTCAATGCAGTGCTTGAGAGATGGAAAGTGGGGAGCGGAGTTTCAGCTGAAGGATGACGTTGCAAACCACCCAGAGCTGAGGGGCCTTAAGGAGGCTGAAGATATTGGCCAAGTTCTTAATAGCATTCATCTTCAATATCTATGCCAAGAGCACAGAAAAGAGCGAATATACCACACATCTTGTCACATGTCACCCAGATGCCAAGTAGCAAAGTTAAGAACATTAGAGATTATTGGAAGGGAGTTGGGACGGAAACCTGGACATTCTGAGACTAAGTTTTCTCCCCCAGACGGGGAGATAATGGCAGCTCTTAAATAAGTTAAGTTCCCTAAGGAGAAACAAATTTCTTCATATTAAGTCTTAAATATGTAAATTTTGACAACCCCTTCCCTCCCATGGAACTCATCCTGAATAGGCAATCCAGATTTTTGCCATGCCCACAGTCATCTTTCTGAGACAAGTTTTCCTTTTGACAGTCCCTGATGAATGAAGAGTCCTACACATTTCCTTAAAAATGGGTAGCAATATTCTAATGTATGACCTTGACCTTGGCCCCTGACTAATTGCATCAGGACATACCAGATCTAGAAGCAGCTAACTTCTGACTCAATGGCCTGTAAACAGGTACAAAAGATTTGTATAAATGATGACAACACACTGAACCAATCACACTCTTTCAACCACATGGGAAACAATAGTTAGGTGGATCAGGGCAGAAGAAGCAGAAGTTTGACTAGTGGAAGGAAGCACACAGATATTACTGAGTGACAGAAGGGATGGCTATGGTAGGTGGTACACTGGCCTCCCAAAGGTATCCACAGGCTTATCTCCAGAACCTGTGACTATATGTTGTTACATGGCAAAGGGGGAATTAAGTTTGAGGATGAAATGAAATTTTACTAATCAGGTGAATTGAAAAGAAAGAGATTTATCCTGGACCGTCTTGGTAAGTACAACGCCATCACAAGGGTCCTGAAAAGTGGAAGGAGAAGACGTGACTATGCAAGAGGAAACCAGAGAGATTGTAGCATGAGGAGAAATCCTCCCAATGTTGCTGGCTTTAAAGATGGAGGAAAGGGGCCATGTGCCAAGGGAAGAACTTCCTGATCTATAGGCTGTGAAATAATAAATTTGTGTTTTAAGCCAATACATTTTTGGTGATTTGTCACACTAACAATAGCAAATTAAAACAATGAACTATTTGTGAAGAGTTCCCAGCTGAGAGGTAACAATAAAAATCAGCCTCTGGATAGTAAGTCTATAATAAACTCCTCAAGTGATTCACTCTTCCAAAAAATAAAAATGCTAAGAAAGAACCCAGAATTTGAAAGTTGTGATTAACATTATTAATTACCACTTTGCACCTTCGTTTCGTTACTCATTCAATTCATTTCATTCATAGGAAGAATAAGCTCTATTTGGAGAAATGTACAATTTCCTTTCGACTTTACAAAATAATGAAATTATCTCAGGACTCCTATTATGACCCTCACAATAATGTGAGATCCTGCGAAGAAATTCTAGAGAGAAAAGCTGAAAATATCAAAATAGATGTGCACACATTGTCCAAAAATATATATGAATGGGATGAACGAATATGATCCTACCTCCTAATAATGAGAGGGACTAAAAGAAAATGTGACAGAACTCCCACCATCATTCTCATTTCACTGCCTTTACTGGCTAACAGGAGTACATTCTTGCATCTTCAGTACTAATGCAGGCAGGCAAAGAGATGCGTTGTCACCTCAACTGCTTTAGAGACTCACAAAATCAATTTCACTTACTTTTACTTAAATTTTGCAATGTGGGATGGCTTGGTTATATTTTTTTTCTCCTTTATTAAGTGTTTTGTGGGCTTTTGAACTTCTTGTTCCCTAGCAACTGGAAATGTCTTGTTTCTAAAAGATGTATTAACACAAAAGAATGATATAATGTCCTTTCGTGGTCACTTTCAAAGATCAAAGTTCCCTTACCTTAAGAAATTTTGCAATGAATCACAAGTATAATAAAGTCCTTCTTTTTTTTTTTAAGATTTTATTTATTTATTTGAGAGAGAGAATGAGATAGAGAGAGAGAGCATGAGAGGGGGGAGGGTTAGAGGGAGAAGCAGACTCCCTGCCGAGCAGGGATCCCAATGCGGGACTCGATCCCGGGACTCCAGGATCATGACCTGAGCCAAAGGCAGTCGCCCAACCAACTGAGCCACCCAGGCACCCAAAGTCCTTTTTATTTATCGTAAGTTACATCATCAGACAAGCTGGCCAACAGAAAGAGATGTTCAGATATATGAAGAATCCTTCATCTAAGGTAAAAAAATAACTAGTGATACTAGATCTGAATTGACGTTAGAATATATTTTACCAACAACAAAGAATTTTAAAAAGTCTACCTTCCTCCACTGGAAATTAGCAGAGTTAAAAAAAATTAATACTGCCATAAAAGAATATGCAATATTTACTAATTAACTCCTGATCTCTTCAAACACTCCCCTCCTCCTCCTCTTCAATTAAAACAGTAAGTGATGCAATCTCAAAAATAAATGTCGTTTTGAAAATCTCTCACTCTCTAATACTCTAATACATTGTCAGCTGTGTTTAACACGATTGGTAAAAATCACTTTAAATTATAACCTTTTGTTTCCTTTCCCCCTATAACCTAGCTTTCTGAGATAGAATACTACCTCTGAACTTTTTATGGCTTGAGATTTCCATTCAGCTACCTTCAGGCAAATGCAAACATCATCTAACATAACTTATTAAGTATCACGTTTATTATATATTTCCTGTTTCCTTTAACCAGAATGTAAATTTTAAGGGGACAGACATTTTTGCCTGTTTCGTTCACTGGTACAGAGCAGCACAGAATCCAGTGCATACACAGATACTAGGTCCTAGGAGCACTAGGAACTAGCAACGAGTAGATACTAGTTACTGCACCTAGGCTTTGCTAGGAATGTGAATGCTGACTTGTAGCAAGTTCCTCCTTGTATTTTAAAATTAGTATTTATTTTGAACTAAAAAAATAACAAAGTCACGTAAGGTGCTATGCAATTAGATAATGGAATTTATATACAACACCCGAATGATAATTAGATACCAAAAATAGAGTGGATACACAAAATGAGGTAATGCGCAATACGAAGAATATTAGGGTTCCACTGAAGAGGTACAGAAAATTGTGTTGTCAGAATTCAGAGGAAAGTAAAATCACATGGGTTATGATCGACAAAAGATGGGATTGCAGCCACACTTTGAAGGATATATGTATTAATAAGGGAGGAAAGCAATCAGAATGCGTGTGATATAAGGAATTATTGGAAAATATGGACTGAAAGGCAAAACGAGACACTATCAGGGGCACCTATAACATTCAGGGTACTTCCTCAGCTTGGATTGGCATCCCAACCATGTTTTGCTGGCAGCAGGATCATGTGATTTCAAATGCGGAGTGTCTTCTGCCTACACTCCAGAAGTGGATGAAAAGCCAGCCAGGATGCCCTGGGGCAGCAAGATGCCTCTTGGTCAGTTGATGTCAGAGTTTGCGGGCAGCCGCACTGGTGGCGGGGTGCATGGGGTCAGCTCGTCTCCCAGCGGGAGCCGCCTGGCCTGGGTCCGCCAGGACTGCTTCGAATCCGTTGCCGATGCCTCGAGAAGTGTGCAGGGCTCAACTCTGGAAAGAGACTTCCGGCGCCTCCCGAATGTGGCATTTGTCTCGGAGAATAGCGCTGTAGCTGCAGGCCATGACTGCTGCCCAGGGCTCTTCAACTACAATGACCGTGGCTGCTTGACCTTCATGTCCAAACTAGACATTCCAAGCCAGAGCATCGGGGGCAACATGTCTGCCAAGGAACGCTTCCAGCCACGACTGAGGACCGCCACACAGCCCTGGAGATGCGCGACCAGAACTGCATCACGCAAGTGTCTATTTAGG
The DNA here is from genome assembly GCF_029215605.1 of Mirounga angustirostris. NCBI lineage: Eukaryota > Metazoa > Chordata > Mammalia > Carnivora > Phocidae > Mirounga > Mirounga angustirostris. Next base: position 80,114,785 of record NW_026991720.1, on the reverse strand, counting down.
AGGTGGACGAGCGACACTGTCGCAAACTGTGCACCGCTGCCATCGATGGGAGCCAGGACAATTTGCGATTTCCAGACCTTAAGAGTCTTCCCTCCAGGGCCTCCTGATAATGGGAAGCTGAGTGAGCCTCCCACATCCAGCACGACAAACTGACAGACTGACAAACTGACAAATGTGCTGACGCAGCCCTGGCGTGTGCATGGCAGTGAGGAGAGCCAGCCGCAAGGAAACACGGAAGACGCATTTCGCGCAAAAATCATCTGTGCGTTTTTGTTTGAATATAATTGGTGAAAGTGTTGGGTTTTTTATTTTTTTTTAAGATTTTTTTTTTTTTTAATTTTTATTTATTTGAGACAGAGAGAATGAGAGACAGAGAGCATGAGAGGGAGGAGGGTCAGAGGGAGAAGCAGACTCCCTGCCGAGCAGGGAGCCCGACGCGGGACTCGATCCCGGGACTCGATCCCGGGACTCCAGGATCATGACCTGAGCCGAAGGCAGTCGCTTAACCAACTGAGCCACCCAGGCGCCCCGAAAGTGTTGGGTTTTTTAAAAGCAGCAGTGATTTGGGGGTTTTTTTGGTTTTTGTTTTTGCTATTGCATTCCATTCTTGACCAAAGCTGCTCTTTAAGTAGTTAATTATGGAAAATTTTCACACTAACTTAAAGGAAAGGGTGGGAGGTAAGTAAATTCATCTGTAAACAATTAAATAAAAATACTGAATGTGGAAAAAAAACAATTCAGGGTAATGGTTTACACCTTATAATAGTCAACTCCAAGCTATCTTGTTCAGAACTCCTAGTAAAATTAGCACATAGGAAGAATTCAAAATATAACATAGGCTTACTATGAACATCATCTGAATATAGGTATACACACCCATGTAATTACATACATATACACACATACACACATATACATGCATACACATATACAATTGATCATGTTCTCGAATTTATAGTGCATATTTTCTGAGGATAACTATATCCAACTGGCATTCAAAAATCAAACATAAGAGTTCAATATTTCCCTAGTCTTTCCATTCTTTCTATCTGATATGATACAGCTTTTTAGCTGAGACAGTATCACATTTCAGATGAGACATTATCTTTAAGAAGAGTATTTAGGAAGAATGAAGTCACAATTGGAGAACCTTCCACAGAATATATTGCTACGTGCTCTAGTTCTTATTGACAAGAATTTGATGGTGACACTTTCAAGCTTGCATTAAAGATGGTAGAAGGGAAGGGGAAAAAAAAAAAAAAGATGGTAGTAGGACCAGAACAAGCAACAACCATAAACATGCCTGTGCTTTCTTCATACTCCACGGAGGAACAGGTGCTAATATTTAACTACAAATGAAGTAAAATATAAGGACTCATTCCTGGAACACAGTAACTAAACTATAACAAAGACTAAGGTGAGCAAAAAAATAATTCATAGCAAGAATTCTTCAGTTTTTAGCTTGGAGATATTTCACACATAAAGTAAAGAGTAAAGATTCTGAGTATCTTTAAGAATACTCAGAATCAGGAGCACCTGGGTGGCTCAGTCGGTTAAGCGTCTGCCTTCGGCTCAGGTCATGATCTCTGGGTCCTGGGATCGAGCCCCACATTGGGCTCCCTGCTCAGTGGGGAGTCTGTTTTTCCCTCTCCTTCTGCCCCTCTCCCCTACTCACGCTCTCTTCACCCTCTCTATCTCTCAAGTAAATAAAATCTTTTTAAAAAAAAAAAAGAAAGAATATTCAGAATTAGGGGCGCTTGGGTGGCACAGTCGATCAAGCACCTGACTCTTGGTTTTGAGTCAGGTCATGATCTCAGGATCCTGGGATCAAGCCCTGCATCAGGCTGCACGCTCAGTGCAGAATCTGCTTGTCCCTCGTCATCCCCCTCTGCACCTCCCTCCCCCAAATAAATAAATAAAATCTTCAAGAAAAATAAATACTCAGAATTTAAAAAAAAATGAATAGTCAGAATTAAAACAAGGAAAGCATTAAGAAACATAAAATAAGAAACCCCCTACTTGGTTTTTTTGGTTTGTTAATTCCAGAGATGACATTTTAACCTAGCCTCTCTCTCTTTACATATCCGGAACTATATACGAATTGTATACGTATTTTGAACAGCAAATTCATATGCAATTAAAAGTGGAAGAGATCATACTAGATTCCATTAAAGCTGAATTAAAAAATAATTAACCACAGGCTGGATGAGCTGCTTGCTTAATGTCCCTAACCCCAAATGGCCCAAATTCATTTTACTGCCAACAAAAGAATTTTAAAAATCTGCTCTTAACCATTATACCTTATTAACAAATGGCTTTTCTCAAGAAAAATGCTACCTACCAATGCTGATTGGTATTAGCAACTTTACAAATTTATGTTCATTTAAAGAAGTCCATACATTTGCCCTTGCCTCAAATGTTTCAGTCCTTCTAGAGAAGTTTTTCAGACATTTTTACCAGATAACTCTTGGCTGTGAGATGTCCTGTGCGTCGTAGGATGTTTAGCAGCATCCTCAGCCTCTACACACTAGATGCCAGGAGCAACCCCCTCCCCCAGTTGTGACAAGCACAAATGTTTCCAAGCACTGACAAATGTCTCCTGGGGGACAAAACTGCCCCCGGCTGAGCACCACAGCTCTAGATATAAAGACAATAAATGTCTTCAGGAAAAATAAATAATAAGAAGCTGTATGTTGTATACCGAGAGCGTGCAGTAGCAAATAATGGTCTTTGATGCCATTTATCTTCATTCTAAAGAAGCTACTGCTTGGCTCTATCATTTAGGGGTTCTTAGCTTCCATCTTCGTTGTGTAGCTCAGAGACAAGAAAAGAGCACAGGTAGCATTGTATCATTCTCTCTGTGATTAGTATTACCAAACCATTAGATTGCTATTTGGAAAAACAATGAATAATCAATCATGTATCTTTCAAGTATTAGTATAACTTAAGTGTTAATTATTGATTGATAATGGAACAGATTGGTAAGGTAAAAAAGGAAACATTTTAATAGTTTTCACTATTAGTGCTTGTGAACACACAGTACTTCATTTAAAAGCCTGTTAATAAAATATTGAAAGTCGCCATCAGATTAGAAATCCCCTAGAGTTTATTCCATACCTTTGACAATGAATGTAATTAGCCACTGTTTAAAAAAAAAAAAAAAAAATTAGGTTCTTACTTTAAAATCTCCAGTAAGTGGGTGAAGGGAATCTATATTCTGATAGCACTGATAGTACTATGTGGAGTCAAAATAGCTTTCTGTCTACTTAGAGGGAAAAAAAAAAGTGCTTTTTCCCCCCTAAAATAGCTACAATCTCCAGTTGCCTATATAATATGGCAACTCATTTGGTTACATTTCATCACTGAGAGAATAAGGCAATTCTAAATAAAACCAGAATGTAACGTAACAATAAATAGTGATATTTGAAAAGTAATTCTACTATTCTTGCAAAGTAGTTCTATTACATTTATAAAGTAATTGTTACTTTTATAAAGGAATATGAATATAAAGCTACATTTTAACATGCAGTAAGCATTTAACTTTTTCATAGCATCTTGTATTGCTTTCATGTTTCATTTCATATTCCCTTTTACCCCTATAACATTTCTGCAAGGAAGAGAGAGTGTTAGGATCTATCTCACTTTACAAGCATGTAACAGGACATCTAACACCATCCAGCTACTTAGCAGCACTCCCCAGAGGAGAAAAGATGATCCCAGCCCTTGTTGCCTCTGCATCTTGCTGATTCTCTAGTCTGAATCACCAATGATTAATTATGTTCTGCTCTGGAGTATCTTCTTTTGTAAATAGATTAATATATTAAACTCTCCACCACCTAGAAAATGAATATTCTATTTACATAAGTGACGCGACCACAATGTCAAAAGTAAAAGCATCAGTCTGTTAATACCATGAGTTACTAATGAAAAGAAATTATTCACTTAAAACATTTATGTAAATACTAACTTAATTAAGAGTACTGAATGCTCAATATTTATTTTTTTTTTAAGATTTTTTATTTATTTATTTGAGAGAGAATGAGGGACAGAGAGCACGTGAGGGAAGAGGGCAGAGGGAGAAGCAGACCCCCTGCTGAGCAGGGAGCCCGATGCAGGACTCGATCCCGGGACTCCAGGATCATGACCTGAGCCAAAGGCAGTCGCTTAACCAACTGAGCCACCCAGGCGCCCCTGAATGCTCAATATTTAGACATGTTTCATATTGACAGCTTTGAGAGCATACTGAAATATGAAGGTATTGATTTTCACATAACTTTAACTTAGGAAATCATAACAGTGAATCAAAAACCAGAAAGTTCTATGATGATGCCATTGCAGAATGAATTTATCTTCAAAAATACACTTCGGCGGGGGGGGGGAATAATCCACAGATTTTCTTAAAATGTTTGCATATTCTAGGCAAACATGTTAGAGACCCAGACAGAATTTGCATTTAACAAGAAAGCCTTAAAACAAAGTGACAGGCATAATTTCAGCTCTCTTAGAAAGCTAAAAGGATACAATAATCTCCGTTAATAAAAAATTTTGATTCCCAGACCATCCTTCATTGTCAGAAGATACAACACAACATTAGAATTGAAATAGAAGGGGAGTATGGAGTAGTGTCTGATAATGTGGGCGAAGATCTCAAAATGCATATATTGTTAGGAATAACTATAGGACAGCCAGTGCACCCTCCAAAAATACAAGATGAGTCTGGGAAGCTTACAGAGCATCAAAAAAAAAAAAAAACTCTAAGAGAGGCCTGATATCCTAAGTAGGATAGGAAAGGAACAGGGAAGAAAATGTAGCAGGGAGGCTTGGGATTAGTGTGATGTCCAGAAGCTTGCAAATGTCTATGTCTCCAGCCACAGGGAGCAGAAGATATACAGCGAGTCAGGCCTTTGCTGTCCCTGGGCCCCAGGCAAGTGAGGACCCAGGGAACAAAATTTCAGGAGCTACTCACTCACTCTGAGTAGTGCAAGTTGACAACTCTCCAAACGGGTGTCTCCTTCAATTCTGCGTCCTCTGAACATGCCTCACCTCAGTCCAGGTTCTGTGGGTCCCCCTGCCCCACCTGACCCCCATAAGGGAAAGAGACCTACTTGGAAAGACCTATTTGGAAAAACTCTACCTCTTTCAAAATATAGTCTTCACACCTGCTGCCTAATATCAAATTTGTTCTGCTTACAGATGAAAGAGTTACTATAGACTTAATGTGAATGATAACCATCAGCACCCCCCCCCTTTTTTTTTGGTAATAAAGAGGAGGCCCTGAGAAAGTCTTGGATTCCTAAAGGGAAAGGGGAGGTGCAAAGAAACAGAACAAAAGAGACAACAAACTCCCAGGGGCTTGTGATTTGCTTACAGTGTCATGATCTGCTTTCCCCAGAGCAGGGTCACCCAAGCAGAACAACTGAGGATCTCTGACCTATTTGCAGAGTTCTGTTTTCTTTTGCTATAACTTTTTGCAGATTCAGAAGTGTATTTTATAGAAAAACAAACAGTAGTTCATATTTACCAATCTATTATTTAAAAACTTTTTCTTGGGGCACCTGGGTGGCTCAGTCGGTTCATCGGCCCACTCTTGATTTCAGCTCAGGTCTTGATCTCACAGTCGTGAGATCTTAAGATTCCCCTCTCAAAGACACCTGGGTGGCTCAGTCAGTTAAGCATTGGACTCTTGATTTGGGCTCAGGTCATGATCTCAGGGTCCGGGGATCAAGGCCTGCATTGGACTCTGCACTCAGCACGGAGTCTGCTTGTCCCTCACCTTCTGTTCCTCCCTCTGCATTCTCTTTCAAATAAATAAAAAAATAAAATCTTTAAAAAAAAAACTCTCTCCCCCTTCTTCTGCCCCTCCCTCCCCCACATGTGTGCATGCTCTCTCTCTCTCTCAAAAAAAAAACCCTTTTTCATAAAACAAATTATTATAGAACCTGTAATTCAGAATACCTGATAATTTAGATATTGGTTGAAATTTAAGTATATCTTTACATGAAATTTTTATCAACATATTACATGAGAAAATGGTTGCTGGTAAATGCTTTATAAACTTGAAAACTTTGTTTCCAGGACGCTTGGGTGGCTCAGTGGGTTAGGCGTCTGCCTTCGGCTCAGGTCATGATCCCAGGGTCCTGGGATCGAGCCCCACATCAGCTCCCTACTCAGTGGGGAGTCTGCTTCTCCTTCTGTCTCTGCCCCTTCCTCCCCCTGCTTGTGCTTGAACTCTCTCTTTCTCTGACAAATAAATAAAGAAATCTTAAAAAAAAAAACAAACCTTTATTTCCAAGATTAAGACCACGTTGATGTTTTAAATGTTATTTCTTCATTAATATATGATGATCAGCCTCTCCATTTGCCAGCTACAGGAATTTGTATGTCTGTGTGTGTGTGTGTGTGTGTGTTTAAAAGTAATAAAATGTCTTCCCTTTGCTGAAAAGATTTTAAAGAAGAACCAAACAAATAAAGACATCCTGTGCTCATGGATTAGAAGAATTAATATTGTTAAAACAGCCATACTACTCAAAGCCATCTGGAGATTCAATGTAACCCCTATCAAAATATAAAAGGCATTTTTCAAGAAATAGAATAATCTGAAAGTCTGTGTACAGTTTGTTAAAAACAGACAATAATAATGTATTAGCGGTGGGGCGCCTGGGTGGCTCAGTCGGTTAAGCGACTGCCTTCGGCTCAGGTCATGATCCTGGAGTCCCGGGATCGAGTCCCGCATCGGGCTCCCTGCTCGGCGGGGAGTCTGCTTCTCCCTCTGACCCTCCCCCCCTCTCATGTGCTCTCTCTCATTCTCTCTCTCTCAAATAAATAAATAAAATCTTTAAAAAAAAAAAAAAGAGTTATCCATGTTATTATTCATGAACACTTGGCTTATCTCCAATTTTACTATAGTAGTAGTGCAACAATAAGAGTATAAACCCTGGGCGCCTGGGTGGCTCAGTCGGTTAAGCGACTGCCTTCGGCTCAGGTCATGATCCTGGAGTCCCGGGATCGAGTCCCGCATCGGGCTCCCTGCTCGGCGGGGAGTCTGCTCCTCCCTCTCCCGCTCTCCCCTCTTGTGCTCTCTCACTCTCTCTCTCCCTCAAATAAATAAATAAATAAAATCTTAAAAAAAAAAAATAATGTATTAGCGGTATGTAATGTGATAGATATTACAACCATACTGCAATATACAAATGTATCAAAGTAACACAATGTCCACCTTAAATTAACACAATGCCTTAATCATTATCAACCTTCCCTGGGCTAGTGTTTTACGATGCCAGAAGGCATTTTTATAAAATTGGAAAGATGTCTGATTTTAGCCATGTTGCCTCATTGCAGCTGCTTCTGAGCCTTCAGGTAAAAAGCTAGCTGGACCCTGTGATGCCAGTAGAAACAATTCCTTTAAATAATTTGGGAAGAACTATCATTTCCACAATATTAAATATCAACCCAGGAATCTGCTGAATTCCTCTGTTCAACTTCTAATCCTCACCCTGCATCCAATAACCCCAAACTCAGCACAAAGTTCACTCTCAACTCCGGCGTCTTTCAGCTACTCTGCGCTTTAGGTTTCCATGGCCAAAAAGAAATGCAACCCTTTGGCCTCCATCATGAACCTTTGCTCTCTAGGCAAAGGGAAAGGGGCATATGGAATCATTTATCTACGCAAAATAACACTCTTCATGGGCCCCAATATTTAAAATCTTTTTCCAATAATAGATTCTTCTCTCTCTCTTTCTCTCCCCCTTGTTACATAATATATAGTTCTTCTATGTGTATTTTTTTCTGTCACTTAATTAGGTACATGTCTCATACACAGAACACTGTGGGGATTTTCTTTCATCCCGTCCATTCTATCTCTTTATCCTAATTCAGACTAGGCCATTTATGCATTCATCAAGATTTGCACTGTTCGGGCGCCTGGGTGGCTCAGTCGTTAAGCGTCTGCCTTCCGCTCAGGTCACAGTCCCAGGGTCCTGGGATCAAACCCCACATCGGGCTCCCTGCTGGGCGGGAAGCCTGCTTCTCCCTCTCCCGCTCCCCCTGCTTGTGTTCCCTCTCTCGCTCTCTCTCTGTTGAAAAATAAATCAAATCTAAAAAAAAAAAAAAAAAAAAAGATTTGCATTGTTCTTAGTAATCTATACTTGATAAAGCACAATGGAAATCAGGTCACTTTTTTTGTTTTTTTTTAAGTGATTCATTGCAAAAAGCAGGTTTGGTGAAAGGGTTCACATATTAACACCAAAAGGAAAAGTGAGGTCAGCCAAGAAAGTGGTTTCTGAGGCCAGAGAAACAGTGCAGAGGAGGGAAGAGCTCCCAAGAACAGTTTATTTTTAATCTCAAGCTGTCAATAAAGAGAGTCATATAACTTCTAATCAGAATCTGTCAATTCTTATTTCTTTTTTTCTCATTCCACAATGCCATCACTTTCACAGAGGCTCACCTTATTAACCTGCACCATTTGACATTTTAACACATTTTCCTATAAGAAATCATTGCAGACCCCAAGCATCAGCTTACAGTAGCTTTCAGGAACCTTCACACCTTCAAAATGGGGATTTTTGAGTCCTACAGTGTCAGTCCTCTGAAGAGAAGACCTGCATCTCTGTCAACCTTTGGCAGCCCAGACAAAGCCTGGGACATACTCTGTGCTTAATAAGTGCTGATTAGAATTAAATTTAATCACTGTTACTCACAAAGAACGCTTTTCATTTCCCAATACATTCCTTAGCTCATCTCACAGATACTTAAGTTTCCTCAACATACTCTGGTATGTTTTTATATGAAGTTCAATCAATACATAAGGTAACCATACATTTCAGTGTCTCCTGGGGAGGAATATCCACATATATATACTCATATATCATATATGATAAATGTTCATATATCATACATGAACTGGCTTTTATATCATATCTCACCTCTGTGACTCATCACATTTGTGGAAAACAAAGGTCTCATTGCATCACTAAGAACACAAGATAAAAGTACTTTCAAATTGTTGCTTACATTGGAATGGAAGTAGTGAGACTCTAAAGAAATGACTTTTAACTTTCAATAAATCTTATGGAACCTACACATGTAAGCGCTCTTATCCAGGGAAAATAATCTATTTAAGATGCTATACAAAATATTTATATGTTGCTATCATTTTCAAGAATCATTTTGGAGTGACTTTCATAGCCATTTCATAAATCATAAGAAAAACCATATTTTAGAGTGTCTTCTTGCACAAAAATCTTTATTACCCATCTCAATGACTCACTCTAGTCTCTAGACATGGCTATAAACACTTTCCAAACATTTTTAAAAATAAAATCTACCCTCAAAGAAAGAACATGTGTTCCCACTGAGGATATTCAAAAGAATTCATCATAGGACTTCAAGTCACCACTGTGTGAGAGATTCTAAAATATACTCTGAAGAACAGGAACATAAAACCCCAAGATGAATTCTACGGGATTCTACACATCACATGAACTCCTCTAAGGTGAGGCTGCATATAAACGATAGTGTGTGGTGAGAAGGCTACATTAATTGTTCAGGAATGGCATTTTTTGCTCACAATAACTGTCACAGTTATCGGGGCACCTGGCTCAGTCGGTTAAGCATCTGCCTTCGGCTCAGGTCCTTATCCCAGAGTCCTGGGATCAAGCCCCAAATCAGGCTCCCTGTTCAGTGGGGAGTCTGCGTTCTCTCTCTCTCAAATAAATAAAATCGTAAAAAATAATAACAATAACTAACAGTACCAAGGCTCCTTCTCTGATCTCACGACCCGATTCACATGAAAAATCATGTACTATTCATAATATAGAAATGCAGTTTCCTAGAAGACAGCACTGCATTCCGATCAAGGAAAAGATTAACAAACTTCTTGGGATGTTACTTACATCAACAAGCTGATTGACTCCACTTGCTGTTTTCGCCAGTGTGACAAGGTCCTCTTGCATTTTATCCACCCATGACTTGATGCTGCAGAAATCGGAGGAGAATGTTCCATCAGATCTCTGGCACATTGAAGCCACACACATACTATATTTGTGCTCTAGACAATTCATTAAGCTGCCTCCCCAAGTCTCTCTTCCCCCTCCAAGTTCCTACTATGTCCACCCTCTCAACCCACTTCAAATTACAAAACCAATGAACCTTCAGTGGTCCACTTCTTAGGATGCCGAGATCCCACCAAAAAAAAAAAAAAGAAAAAGAAAATGACATAGATGTCTTGTCCCATATAAGGGTACATGTTTCCTTAATTTTTATGAGAATTCTATTAATAATTAGTTACTAAATAGAATATTCTAAACTAAACTTTACCCTTTAGCTTATAATTCTTCTTAATATAATACAAAGCGTATGCTACATACAGAATATTTTAAAAAAAGAAAACATAAGTATTTTTAAATTTCTCATGATTCCATTACCCAGAGATAACCACTGTGAATATTTTGATGTATTCCATCAAATATTTTGATATATTCTAGTCTTTTAAAATTCTTTCACATGGGCGCCTGGGTGGCTCAGTTGGTTGGGCGACTGCCTTCGGCTCAGGTCATGATCCTGGAGTCCCTGGATCGAGTCCCGCATCGGGATCCCTGCTCAGCAGGGAGTCTGCTTCTCCCTCTGACCCTCCCGACCCTCCCCCCTCTCATGCTCTCTCTCTGTCTCTCTCTCTCAAATAAATAAAATCTTTAAAAAAAAAAATTAAAATTCTTTCACATGGTTGAAAGCCTATTACGTTAAATTCACATCTCTGTTTGCTTTAGGTCATATGATAAATACTCTCCCATGCCATTACAAATATTTCATAAACATTGATTTTAATGGCCACTTAATTTTCCATTATCTCTACATCTCATAATATATTTGGCCATCCTTTTTTGTTAAAAGACAGGGTTTCATCAGCTTTAATGACTACAAATTACACAGCAACAAATAGTGAATAAAGCTTAAAAGAATTTCATTTCCTTAGCTAGACTCTTAGATTTGGAATTCTTGGATCAAGGCTGATGTTTTAAAGGAATGGTTTTGAACACTGAAATCACGATTGAAAGATTTCAGTTCAAATTTTTTTTATGTATATATTTCAGATTAATGAAATGGGGATCTTATAATACAAGTTACAGATGTCAGGACATTTTAGAAAAACTTAAATCAATGGTCTTACTTTTTCCTGGCATTAAAGACATTACCAAACAGCACACAATGTTCCCTACTCAAATCAATATAGTTTGCAATCCCTTCATATATTATATTTATTCATCCTTATTTGTAAAAAGATATACAATGTGTATTCTTTTCTGCCCATGCAAATATAAGAAAACACTAGTTAGAATGACAGGAAATGACTTATATTTGAATTTGAACTTCTCTCTACATATATACGACATGTGTATCTCCCCACTGCTTATTTATCCTACCTCTTCAAATTTTATTAGTACCATGTGTTCCCCCGCCTTTAAGAGACCACATCTAAGAGTGGTTTTGAAAAGTGCTGTTCTGGGGCGCCTGGGTGGCTCAGTCGTTAAGCGTCTGCCTTTGGCTCAGGTCATGATCCCAGGGTCCTGGGATCGAGTCCCACATCGGGCTCCCTGCTCGGCAGGGGGCCTGCTTCTCCCTCTCCCACTCCCCCTGCTTGTGTTCCTGCTCTCACTATCTCTCTCTCTGTCAAATAAAAAAAAGAAAAGAAAAGAAAAGTGCTGTTCTGAAAAATAACTATGTATTTCGTAAGTGTTCCATCATGAGATTTAACTGCGTTTGTCTTTCTTTTCCTTGGATAGATAAGAATTCCAATAGAACGACAATGTTACCAACTTTTCGTCAGATACATTTAAATGTAACAGAATAAAAAAAATAAATGTAGGGGAAAAAAGCATAATGTTAAAAAGGGATTTTTTTTTTAAGATTTTATTTATTTATTTGACAGAGAGATACACAACGAGAAAGGGAACAGAGCAGGGGGAGTGGGAGAGGGAGAAGCAGGCTTCCCGCTGAGCAGGGAGCCCGATGCGGGACTCGATCCCAGGACCCTGAGATCATGACCTGAGCTGAAGGCCGACACTTAACGACTGAGCCACCCAGGCACCCCTAAAAAAGGGATTTAAATGAGGTGCAGGTGAACATACAAAAAATAATAAACTGGTAAAGAGGAACAAGGAAAACTGAAAGGCAGTCACAAGAAAAGGATGAAATGCTTTTAAGAAAAACACAGTGGCTTGACTCACACGTGAAGTGAACTAGTTAACAAATAAAATACATAAAATCTGGGGATACTTTCACATGAATGAAAATAAGGAAGAATATTTATTGAACCATGCTGTACGAATATGATCTTAAAAGGTAAATATCAAGAAATAAAACAATAGGGCGCCTGGGTGGCTCAGTTGGTTGAGCGACTGCCTTCGGCTCAGGTCATGATCCTGGAGTCCCGGGATCGAGTCCCACATCGGGCTCCCTGCTCAGCGGGGGGTCTGCTTCTCCCTCTGACCCTCTTCTCTCTCGAGCTCTCTGTCTCCCATTCTCTCTCTCAAATAAATAAATAAAATCTTAAAAAAAAAAAAAGAAAACAATAAATACATGGGAAGAGGGTGTGGAAAGAAATGTATAGAACCATTAAAATGAAGGCTGTAAACCACATTATTCTAATACTATACTTCCTCCTGTTTATAAGCTGGTGCATATTGTAGGGGCCAAGGGCAGGCCACCAAGATGGGCCCAAGATGGACCACTTTGGCATGAACATTATTTTGAGTCAAAGGCAATCAAAATCCAATAGATTCAGGAAAAGCTCTTTACCTCCCCCTCAACTGCCTACTCATATAAGGAAGACAGCTATGAACAGAGATTCTTCTTTACCTAAGAAACTTCTCTCTCTAATAGGGAACCTCTATTTTAGAGCCATCTCCCCTCACCTCCGTGCTAATGGTCTCTCTCCCCTCGGTATCCTCAGACTCCACTCCTCTCCTTAGCTCATATAAGTCTCATGCTGCCTAAACATCTTTGGAATTTCCATGTCTGTGTGGATTCCCCACAGGTATGCTATTAAATTTGATTTTCTCCAGTTAATATGTCTCATGTCAATGTGATTCTTAATTGAGCCAGAAGGAGCTTGAATGGCAGGATGAATCCTTCTTCCCTGATAATCCATTTGAAAAATACTATAAATACAAACTAGTACTCGTATTACTGTTATTAGATAAATATAAACGTGCTCCATTTTTACGTTCAGAACAATAAATTACAGTAGGGAGCAGGCAGGAGAAAAGAGCACCGACACCAATTTTTTTAAGATTTTATTTATTTGAGAGAGAGTGCATAAGCACGGGGTGCAGGGCACAGAGGGAGAAGCAGACTCCCCACTGAGCAAGGAGCCCGAAGCAGGACTCGATCCCAGGACCCCGAGATCATGACCTGAGCCGAAGGCAGACACTTAACCAACTGAGCCACCCAGGTGCCCCCGACACCATTTTCTAATTCACATCAGTAACTCTCCAAGCAGTTACTGAACAAGTCCTAAGACCCAGAGAAAATAAATCAGCTCTTCTTAAATATAATTCCCTGGGCTTGGAATATACCTGGGTTTGGAGTCCTCACTGACAAATAGTAAGAAGTGTTATATATCCCTTTAGTTAAGAAACTGAGCGACAAAGAATATATATATGTAAAAAAAAAAAAAACAAAAAACAAAAGAAACAAAACTTAACTCATGCCTGAATTCTGATTTATGCTAAAGTGATCGAAAATGTGCATTCTAACTTGACACCTGAGTGTACTGTCACTGCCAATGTTCATCGAGTTTAACCGGTTTTGGCTGAAAGCAATGGAGGACCTATCCAGTCCCCTTGCCCCCACTGACAAGCTGTCAAGAACACTTTAGGGAAGCAAGGATAATTTTTCAAAGATACAGGGTGTTACCTGGTTTTCCTAAAATTTGTAAGTACTATGCCTGTCAAACCTGGAATGAGAAGATTACAATGGCCACGAAATAGGCAAAGATCCCATTTGTCACGAAAGTGAAAAATTACACAAGGTAAAACACTCATAGGTGCAGTCTTTTTCTTTCCGGGTCTTTCTCTTTCTGGGTAAACTGTCAAGCACATATGTATAATCGCTAAGCCCTATTTTACTAAATATCCCCAGAAGGTACTATGAAATTTTGGAGAAAATCATAGAGGATATATCCTTTTCACGTAATAAGAAACTAACACAGCACTCCCTAAGGAAGAATTTGTTGTTTGCTCTGTTAACCCATTCAACAGATACTAAAAACTGCAGATGCAGTAATGAAAGATATATGCCTTACAACGTGGTTGGTCTTGAAACCTGATCTGGCAGGAAGAAGGCAAAGAGAACAAAAACATGGTGGTGTAGGGGAGGAAAGTTTTTTTTTCTACCCTTCTAAGTTCTTAACTTAGATAATACTTGGATAGTAGAAGTCTCCTATAACAAAAGGCAGATTAAGAAAGGAAGAGCCTACACATTTATTTAATACACATTTTACATGACACAAGAACCTTTATAAGGAAATGAAGACCAAAAAAATGGTTAAACCAGAGTGTTCTTTGCTAATCTGATAAAGAGTAGAAAGTCGGGAAAGATATCATAGAGCCAAGAGTATGAACTAACTGTAGTAAACTAGGGGGAACTTCACAAAGCGTATTCATTCAGATTCTTCTCTCCGTCCCTTGTCTTCAGAGATAAGGATGTTCCTTTCATCCGGGTTTAGGGGAAGCAACTTTCATATGAGGGGAAGGTCAGAAAGTCCTTCTTGCACACACCACTTCTCAAACTCCTTCAGCTTAAAATATTCAGTATCATATTGTGGGGTAGTGTGTCCTGAATCCCATGAGTGGGATACATTTCAGGACCAACAGAGAATCACTTAAGAGTTTATTAGGCAGTAGGGTAGGGAGGTAGATAGAGAAGGCTTTCTGGACTAGTAGGTACTTGAAGTGAGATTTGAAAGACAAGTGGAATTTGACAAAATTGAGAAGGCAAGTAAGGAAGAACGAAGGCAGAGGGAATACAAGACATGGCGTATGCAGCAACTACAAGTAGCCCGAGTGGGCGGAGTCCAGGTTGGTTCAACAAATGGCATCGAACGGGAGCAGGCATGGCAGGGACACATTTCAAGCAGACAGATGGGCCAGACCAAAGGTCTTAAATAACATTCTGAGGTATTTAGATTGTGTTCCCAAATAATGGAGAGATCATGGAAAATGACGTTAGAGAGTAACAAGATCAATTAAGTATACATAAACATGATGAAACCATTTTTTTCTCACAGCCAAGTGGATGGTGGCTCAGAGGGAAAATGAAAAATAAGAAGGGAAGGTCTAGATAAGTAAGAAATGAGGAGGATTAAAACCAGCTCAATAGTAGTAAGAGGAAAGAGAAAAGTGGAGGAGAGGCCCAGTATAAGAAACTATGAGCTCAACAAAAAATCTGAAGTATGGACAACAGGCTTCCATGTACTACTGGATATAGAGAGTGAATGGAGAAAGGATTTTGGGATGACTCATGGAGTTCTTCACTTAAACAATGATAGGACATTTTGATATAGAAAGCACGGCAGAAAGAACAATTTAGAGGGACATTAGTGTGTTTCTCTGGTTTAATTAGACATGTTTCTGAGAGATCCATGTGTAGATATGCAGTAGGCAATTGAATATACCTGGGTTTGGAGTCCTCAGAAGTTCCAATAAGAATATAAAGATTTGGTGTTTACAATGTATATAAAGGACATAGGTAAATCAATGTATGACTCCCAAAGGACAGTGTACAGGAGGAAGGAAATACCTAGTACTAGAACTCTGGAAAATAAAGTTTAAAGAAGAGACAGAGGATCTGAGTAGTGGCAAAAGGGAAAGGAATCCAAGAACAGTGGTATCAGAAAACCCAGAGAAGGGAAAAATTTCCAGAGGGAGGATGTAGTTATGGAGTCATCAAATAAGGTGGGAGAAATTTATCCAATCCTTATGTGTAAGGAGAATGACAGAAATGGTGTGGAATCTAAAAAAGAATGAAGAACAAAGGTACTTATTTTTCTTTTTTTAGATTTTTATTTATTTATTTGAAAGAGAAAGAGAGAGAGCAGAAGCAGCAGTAAGGGCAGAGGGAGAGGGAGTGGGGCAAGCAGACTCCCCACTGAGCAGGGAGCCCAACAGAGGGCTCAATCCCAGGACCCCAAGATCATGAGCTAAGCCAAGTCAGACGCTTCACCAACTGAGCCACCCAGGCACCCCAATTTTTCTTTTTTAATAGAAGAGATTTAGGCATGTTTCCATGTACAAGGAGAACAGCAGGTATAAAAGGAGACACTGAAGATTCAGGAGAGAACACGTAATGTATCGACAGAGCAAGGTTCTTCAGAAGCTCTAGATTAGGCTTGTTCTTGCTCAACCCCTGTATTCCAAACATGAGGGTGGAGAATGAGTGAAGAAATAAGCATAACCCAGGAGGAGCCTAATCCATGACTAGAAGGATACCTGTTCCATAGAGATTGGAGGGAAAATGTAAAAGCTTTTGGGTAAATGGAAGTAACCAGAGCAACTTGATCAAAAAGCTGAGACAGTTCTACTTATTGGTGTCTATTTCTTTTGTAATAAAAGAGACAGTCATCTGTTCAGAGACAAGCAGCAGGTATTAAGGTAGGGTAGCTGGAAAGAAAGTTGGAGATTTAAAAAGAGCATTAGCCAGAGGGTATTTAAAGATGGGCCCTAGACTGGAGGTCAGCATTTTTTCTGGTACTAATCAGCATAAATGTGTGAATGTCTTCACCATCGATCTCTTGACTGGAGAGGGAAACATGAGAGAAAAAAAGGCATTCAGATGAATATGGGGCAGATATCAGCATGTAGGAAAGAAGGATAAGGAAAAGTGAATTCAAGGGCCTGGAAATTTCAAGCTCTCTATGCATTCTAAATAATGGAGACAACCAAAAACCTCATTAAAATGTTACAGTATTGTATTAATAAGGCTTATTTCCCAGTCACCAACCAACCTAACACATTTCCATGTGTGCTGACTGTCCCTTTCCATGTTCTGCATTTGCTCTCTAACCTCTCCCTGAAATTAACCCTCCACCTCCATTGTGATGGAATAAATTCCACAAGTACTGCAATATCACCTTTCACAACCTCCCACACTAAAAATTTTCTCCTCTATCCACTAAATCCAAAAGCCTTTTAACTGTGCTTTGTGCTTATTCTTCTGTACACTTTCCAGATTAGATGGATACAGTTTTATTCTCTTTCACCACTGAATCCTCAATATTTTTTATTACAGTGCCTTGTATACAGTAGGTAAACAGGTACTTATTGAATACATAGAAAAATGTGTTGGAATGAAATATAATTGCATTATTGTGTGTTTAAGAAGCACAGTTATCTTTATTTAAGTAGAGAAAGTGATTGACTTACCAAATTTCTTCTTCTCTCCACAATCCACATCAGAAAAAATGAACTGCTGGACCTATGCATCTATAAAAAGCACCCACTTTTCAACAAGGGGCAAATTTTCAAAATACGACTTACTATTATAAGGGGATTATTAAATCTCTAAAGTGAACACAGTCTTTCAAGTGTATAATGAATGTCATAGAAAAAAAAAAAAAAAGGTCTTGTAATCCTTCTCTGCCCCTACAATAACTCAGAGTCAACTAGCAGTTTATGTTTCCAACTGATGATGTCTGCAGACTCAGGGTAAATTGGAGTATTCACTATGAGATCTCTATATACTGAGACAAATATTTTGTTGAATAATTAGGATAATCTCTTGTATCCTGGACTTCATTTTAAGGTGCAGAAAGAGCCCAAATTTTTAAAAGCAAATATATAAGATATTCAAGTTTTCACTAAATTTGAAAGAAAAATACTTGCCATGGAATTAATACTGTTCCTTTTGAGATCGGATTTGCCTCTTACACAGCTTTCCAAAGGGTAGTGTATAGTTCAGGAAACTCTTTATTTAAGGAAAAAAAATGGTAATCCATTTCATTTTGCATGCATTTGGGGAACATCAAATTCAGAACAGCACAAATTACACCCTGTTTAATCTACTGTAAAGTGTAATGGTTGAGTACAAAGTGTCAAGTCTACATAGTTATCTGTTTAATTGTTTTAAATGCTACAGAGAGAATTTGCCTTTTTACTGGTTGGAACAATGGAGCCAAAGTGATAGCTAAGAATTGTTATAATAGGTCCTACCAAGACTAACTGTCCTTCCTTGCTATATTTGATGTGGTGAGTCCTCTAGAAAAGAGAAGGATGTGTATGAACCCACTGCTATTAGCACGGAGAGAGGAGTAAAACAGACCTCTTTCTTCCACACCCTCCTTGAATTATCACACTAGCAATTATCATAGAGACTAAAGCAAAGGAGGAACAGGAGATACACAGGGGAAGGGGAAGGGAGGGGGTTACAATAAGCAGCAGGAGAGGGAGAAGAAGTCTGCACCCTTTAAGGCCCTTGTCCTAAGCATTCTCGGCCTATGTCACTATTCTTACAAAATAATTTTATTTTTAACCCAAGGAAATAAGAGACATAGTTATACCCCATGGACCTGGGAAAAAATTAGAATATCACAAGATCTGACAATCTGACCACTTCTGTTGTGTTGATATATGTAAAGAGCTTATTCATAAATTTGAAGTACTAAGATCACATATTTCAAAAGTGTTCTACTTGCTATAAATATCCCATCAATGCCACACTGCTTTTTGTTATGTAATAAATCACCCACACTGTTCCTGTAGTTGGATAAATATAAGTAAGCCAAAGATGTAGATAGCCCAGACAAACTATTTTGCTAAATAGGCATTTCTTATAATGTAGATAACTATATCATTAACTACTTCTTTTTTTTTTTTTGGTGCAAAAGGAGTGTTTGATATCTGCATTAAATCTAGGATTGTTTGTGAGATGGGTGTTATGCCAGGAATGTTAGTTCCTGAAATTATTCTCAATTGAAACCATTTTCAATAACACTACTGCTCTGTTTTTAGAAAGCTATTTAGACTTGTGAAATACTTTAGTATTCCATTTTTATCTAGAGTCAATCCTGTAAGAAATGCAGAAAGCGATGTGAACGAACTAATCACAGTGGAAAGGTAAAAGTCCTTGAGAGTAGGAAAAAAGGGGGGGGTTATCAATAAAATCAGATTTTAAGCTGTTCATGTTCCTCTGCCTTCATTTTCTGTTGGCCTTTTGCTGCTCCTGTGTGTGTGTGTGTGTGTGTGTGTTAAATCTGTGTCATAAATACACACACTCACTCCTCCTTCTCAAAGATCAAAGATTCTTCATACCTACTTCTTATACCATCCTGGATTGATTTTTGTTTTATCCAAGAATGTTTTCATTGTTTCTTTAGTGAATACTAATATTTTGCCTCAGCTCTAGCAATTTGCTTCCAGCTTCCAGGACAACAAACGAGCGATACACTTCAGGGCTGATATGAATGTAGTTCCATGGTTTACAAGAGGGGGAAAGGTTCTCCTATGAGGGATCTGTGCCCTTGAGGCCCTGAGAGCTTTGTCTTTTATCCTTCCGCACCCCAGTGAGTTACAACCTCCAGCTCATCCCTCTAGCCTGGTGCCAATGGATGTGTCCCACATGGGCCACACAATCTGCTGCTAGTGTTTCTATAAAACAAAATGAGCTGAATTTCTATTTGCTTAGTACAAAACCTCCATGCATTTTATTGACGATCTTCCCTTCCATTGTTTATCTGTATCTTTTTCAGTCACTGCAGGTTGTTCCCAAAATTTATTTTAGCCTCATTCAAGGATGTGAATATTATATAATGTCCTGATAAAAATGTCCTCATTTCCTTTCTTCTCTGAATTATGAACAGTGCATTCCTAATATTTCCAATACTACCAAATACTCAGGTGCTTATTATATTTGGATTCTAAATGGCCAATCCATTTCCCCATATGGATCAATACCTGCAGTCAAGCCAGTTTAGCTGCCTCACAAACATGGCAGTTTTGTCATGTTAGGTAATCACGTTTCCCACTCACCTGAAATTACCTAAGTCCCTTCAGCTCCCAAAAATCATCCTTCAAGTCTGCTTAGATCCTACTTCTGGGTGATCCAAGTCCTCAAAGCCTCAGAAATTGTTCTTTTCCCTACGTTTCTAAGATTTATATAGACTGTCCTACAAAATGTCACCCATTCTGATAAAGGTCTTATGTTAGTATTATTTTTCTCCAGCAATACTTGATTTCAGGGAGTGGATAGGCCACAGCCTACAGTTCTGTATTCTGAGAATATCTAACACAGTTCTACACATACAGTAGGCACTCAGTGGGTAGTAGATAATATCTATTGAGCACCTAAGTGTGAGGAGCTGTTCTAAACATGTCATGTGAACATCCTCTCATTCTTACAAAAATCTATTGAAGAAGTACTGTGTCCTACTTTACAGATAAGGAAACTGAGGCATAGGGAGGTTAAATTACTTGCCCAAGATCAAAGAGTTAGTAAATGACAAAGTGGAGCAATTGGCCCTAAGAAGTCAACAGAGCAGGGGCGCCTGGGTGGCTCAGTCAGCTAAGAGTCTGCCTTCAGTTCAGGTCATGATCCCAGGGTCCCCTGCTCAGCGGGAACCTGCTTCTCCCTCTCCCTCCTGCTCCCCCTAGCTTGTGCTCTCTCTCTCTCTCTCTCTCTCTCTCTCTCTCAGTCTGCTCTCTTGCTCTCTCAAATAAATAAATTAATTAAAAAAAAAAAAAGAAGCCAACAGAGCATACTATTTTAATAAGTGCTAATTGACAGGGTCGCCTGAAACTTGGCTTGGCTCTCATCATTAAACCACCAGATAGGAGTCCTCAAGTCTTCTCTCACCAGAACTTACAATGTCTCATGTCTTTTATTTTACAGACGGTCAGAGCCCTGGGTTCTAAGTTCGCTTCACTGATGTAAGGAGAAAAAATGGCAATTACAGAAGTCTTATTTTTACATGGCAAGAGAAAAGGGAATTAGGAAATGAGGATTTAAATAATTGAGAAAACCCAAATATTTTTTTCCTTAAAAAAACTTTGTGGAGGGGCACCCGGGTGGCTCAGCTGGTTGAGTGTCTGACTCTTGATTTTGGCTCAGGTCATGATCTCAGGGTCATGAGATCGAGCCCGGGGTTGGGCTCTGCACTCAGCAGGGAGTCTGCTTGAGATCCTCTCCCTCTCCCCCATCCCTCTCTCTTTCTCTCACTCTCTCAAAATGAGTAAATAAAATCTTAAAAAAAATTCTGTGGAAATATGCACATGATTACTGAAATGCTACGATTTTTCCTCACATTAAGTTGTTAAGTTTTCATTCATATTATCAAATACACAAGCACTATTTGTTTTATTTACAAAACCATAAACTGCTCTGCTTTCATTAAGAGCACAGTATCGTCGGTATTAGGGACACAGCCACTGACTCTCCTATTATTCACAACATGCACACAGACTTGACATCAAGTAGCAGGTTAGATGTAGAGTCAGCCCTGCTATGTTTCTAAATAGAAAATATTCTCAAGGCAACATTAAATCCTTCAAATATGAACGGAAGATATGACTTTCAGCTGGCCTTCACTGTCTTCATAATGAAGGTTCAGATACACAAACAAATAAAAGAATGTAAAAGCCTAGGCCCAGACTGACTCATGCGGCCCTCCTTTTAAAGATAGCCCATAGTATAATTTGTCTGACAGCTATTCCAGGACAGAGTTTATTTAACAACGAAAGAGCTGTCAATGCAAATTTATTAACCTGCAAGTGCGAAAAACGAGAGCTCTCCTTCTGAAGACCATCAGAAAGGAACATGGTACGGGTAGCCTACCCCCAACTTTTTTTTCCTTTACCATTAGGCACAGAAATTCTGGAAAAAAATCAGAATGAAACCTTCAAATTTGAAGTGGTAAATATCATTTCGGCTCAGAAAATACAGTACAGTTTAATTGCTCTCAACATTTTTGTCCCCACAGACACGTGGTTCTCTTTGACCCTCTTTGCCTGAGCAACACATTTACTGCCCTTGCTCCTCTCTGATGGTCTGAGCACAGTGAGCATGCCCAGCACAAGACTGCTGCTTGGGGAGGTACCAGAACCAGCTCTCCTTCCTGACCTGCTGAATAGAAACACAGAGCTAAACTAGTTGTCTTAATCAAATTGTTTTTCTCCATTAACGCCATGAAATTCACAGTGAGAATTGTTGCTTAAACATGAATTTATGCCTATCGATTGGTGAAAAGGTTAACAATTTTTAGCACTATCTAATAACTCCTTGCAAAGAATATAAACCATTGGTGAAAGGCCTATATAAATTATCAGAGGAATACAAGAAAAGAAATTATTTCTAGTTTCTTGGTCACAATTTCAAACATTTTTTTTTATTTGAATTAAGTTTTTCAAATTATGTAATGCATGTAATACTTGGTGATGTTTAAGTTACGGTATTATCAAATTATGGCCTTTTAAGTACTGTATGTGAAAAAAAATAACTGTAAGTCAAGGCAATTAAATAGAAAAACTTATCAGGGAGAAAAAGCACTTTATGGAGCTAAATCCAATTGAAACTTCTATGTCATAGCCAGTAAATTAAAAAAAAAAAAAATGCTGTGAAGCATGATTCACATTCGTACAACTACCTAGAAGGCCTTTTTAAACCCATACTTAGAACGTGAATTTTCTAGTTAAAATAAATCTTCATTATCAGATAATTTGCTATTACTAATCAAAAAAAAGGCAATAAAAAAATCAGCCCTGGGTATATTTTCCCCTTCAGGAAGCAAATAACATGATGATTTCTGGTACTTAAATTATTCATATAAAATATAAAATAAATAGTTCATAATACACTGGTCAATCTCCTTATAGAAAGTCCTAGTGTTGTTGTGTGTATCTTCCACATTGGGAATAACTCTTCTGCAATTAGAAGGAAAGACTTAAACATGGATCCCATTCAGTCATCTAAGAAACAGTGGCAAGCATGTCACAAACCCTAGTAAACGGAGGACAGCGTTTGGTAAGATGGCATACCCCTGTAACCCATCGTCTTTATGAAATATGAAGGTATCATGGAGCAGCCACTAACATGAATCAAACATCAACATTCAGAATGAATTGTTGCAGAATTCTAATTTTTTTTTTTTTTTTTTTAACAGCCAATCTGTCACTGTTCTGGGGCTCTGTTCAGAGCACATCCCAATGTGAATTTCAACAAGCAGTTTTAAAATGGACCACCCCGGGGCACCTGGGTGGCTCAGTTGGTTGGGCGGCTGCCTTCGGCTCAGGTCATGATCCTGGAGTCCCTGGATGGAGTCCCTCATCGGGCTCCCTGCTCGGCGGGGAGCCTGCTTCTCCCTCTGACCCTCCCCCCTCTCATGTGCTCTCTGTCTCTCTCATTCTCTCTGTCTCAAATAAATGAATAAAATCTTTTAAAAAAAAGGGGGGGGGGCGCCTGGGTGGCTCAGATGGTTAAGCATCTGCCTTCAGCTCAGGTCATGATCCCAGGGTCCTGGGATCGAGTCCCGCATCAGGCTCCCTGCTAGGCGGGGAGCCTGCTTCTCTCCCTCTGCCTCTGCCTCTCTCTCTCTCTGACTTTCATGAATAAATTAAAAAAAAAAAAAAATGGACCACCCCGTATTGTAATGTGGAAATCTAAAGATTTCTAAAGCCAGATGTGTGAATCATATGTGATTCAGCGGCCTCCCACAGGTTTGACAGCCCACAGTATCTCTCTCCAAATGCTCCTTCTGCATAAGAGAGGCTGAATGGACTCCTCTTATTGCTATTCAGAAAATACAAAAGGGTTTGAGCGTTGGCGATAATCTGTTAGAATTCACACTACCTGTTGTAGGTCACTTGTAGTAATAGAAGGAAAAAAAGTCCGCTGGAAAATCTCTTGCTGTCTGGCAAGCTGTCTTTTCCACTATCTCTGGTGTATCTCTCCAAGGTCCGGATCATCCTCGCCTATCTCTTGATCACATCAGGGAGATGGTAGCCTCATTGGAATTGACATCACCTTGGAACACCTTGCAACTAAATCTCTAACTGCAGTTATTTATCCAATGACTGCAGGTAATAAACATTATTTTCAGTTCTAGTAAGTGCAGAAGAAGGAAACTTCTTGGTCTTGCTGTCCAGTTTCCTACTTAATGGAAGCTGCCCATATATATTACCCATGAAAAATTATCATGCCAACTATCCCAAATACTTTCTGTGATAGGCATTTATCACCTTACTAACAACCTTGTTATTTGGAGGAAAAACTATTAGAAAGTTCTTCTGAGGCAAAAGAAACTGTGGTATATCTATCTTATAAACTATTAGGTAATCATCTAAATAAGATTTAGTTTTGGGGCTCCTGGGTGGCTCAGTCAGTTAAGCATCTGCCTTCGGCTTGGGTCATGATCCCAGGGTCCTGGGATCGAGCCCCACATCAGGCTCCCTGCTCAGTGGGGAGTCTGCTTCTCCCTCTCCCTCTGCCTGCCACTCCCCATGCTTGTGCTCTCTCTCTGTCAAATAAATAAATAAAATCTTAAAAGAAAAAAAAATTCAGTTTTTATATACATTCTACATGGCTTGATTCTTTAATGATGATTATTGATTTAGAATTTACAACTAAAATTATAAAAATTTCAGAAAAAAATTAAAAGTGTCTTTAGACATCCAATTCCTAATGCCTAGCCAAAGGAAAATGGATACACCGGACTTAATTGTGGCCATATGACTGCCATTTTTATTTGCCTTTATACTTAGATTTAAACAGAATGAAAGGGGTGAATAAAAATATATGGATATCATTAACAAAATAAGAATTTATATCTCCTCCCTGTTATTAAGAGAAAAGCAACCATCAACAACTAAGGGCAAACAGGTGATAATGATTAATAAACTCCATGTAAGTTTAATAGAAACATCTTTCTGACCAAGTGGTAAGTTCTAGGACCTGGGTTTGGGGTTTAGGAGTAGACTGAGTCTGCCATCCACCCAGGTTCTTTGGACTAGGTATGTAAGGAGGATCCAGTAGCTCATGTCCAAAAGCAAAGCTGGAGCCAAGAATCAGAGTAGCCCACAGCCATAATGGTTTAAAGGGGCTGTGCAGAAAGAAGGCAGAGCTCTGGGAAGAAAAGAGCAACTGGAGACAAGGACACAGCAAATTCCAAAAAGAGAGTAGGTAACTTCAGAATAATGGATCAGAAAAGTATCCCATGAATTTCATGAAGTGATTAAGGACCTATCAATAGAGTCCCTGCTTTCATGTCTCCCTCTGGATACAAAAGGAGCTACTAAAAGCCCAAACTGGTTAAGAGAAGTGGCTATGAAGTTTTGTTTAAAGACCTCCACTCTCTATATATCATTTCTTACTCTGAAATCAATCCCATGCATGTCATGCAAAATGCTACCACAGTGTGAAATTAATTTGGTCTTCCCATTTCTTTAAGACAACTGAAGTTAAAGAAGTAAATAAAATAATTTTCTTTATGTTAACACTGGGGCTCCAATTACAACATTATAAAAACAACCAAACTGTCCATTGATGAATGAATGGATAAAGAAGTTGTAGTATACATATAAAATGGAATATCATTCAGCCATACAAAAAATGAGAAAGTTCTGCCATTTGCAACAACATGGCTGGATGTTGAAGACATTACACTATGTAAAATAAGTCAGACAAAGAAAGACAAATACTGGGGTGCCTGGGTGGCTCAGTTGGTTAAGCGACTGCCTTCGGCTCAGGTCATGATCCTGGAGTCCCGGGATCGAGTCCCATATCGGGCTCCTTGCTCAGCAGGGGGTCTGCTTCTCCCTCTGACCCTCCCCCCCTCTCATGTGCTCTCTCTCTCATTCTCTCTCTCAAATAAATAAATAAAATCTTAAAAAAAAAAAAAAGACAAATATTGTATGATCTCATTTATATGTGGGACCTAAAAACAACAACAACAAAAAACCAAACCCATAGAAAAAGAGATCAAACTTGTGGGTACTGGAGGCAAAGGCTGGGGTGGGGAGGGCGTGGACTGGAGGAAGGTGGCCAAAAGGTACAAATTTCCAGTGGAGATGAATAAGTACAAGGCCTGTAACGTACTCCACAATGACTACAGCTAACACTGCTGTATGATATATAGGAAAGTTTTCAAGAGAGTAGATCCTAAGAGTTCTCACCATAAGGAGAAAAAAAAATTTCCCTCTTTTTCTTTCTTTTTTTGGTATCTATATGACAGGATGGATGTTAGCTGAACCTACTGTGGTAATCATTTCTCAATATATATGAATCCAACCATCATGCAGTATGCCTTAAACTCTTACAGTGATATAGGTCAATTATCTCTCAACAAAACTGGGGAGAAAAATTAGAACCTTATTCCTGAATCTCTCAATCAGATTGCTCCTGCTAGATTTTTCAGAAATCACTTTGGATAAATTCAATAACAGGGTGTATACTCTCCATCTGAAGAAAACACCTCTGTCAGGATTGTGGATAAAGGTGTTCTGATTTCCATCCAAGGGGGTCGTGTTCTCTAGGTTTACTCTTCTGATTTAACAGAAGGGGCGGTTTGTGAAATGAATGGGCAGACAAGAAAATTAAAGGAAGAGACTCCATGGTGCCCATCACAATATCTTTCCTTTTCATTAGAGAAATCCAGAGGAGTGAACAGCGCTGGGAAGCCCAGGGGAAATAACATGCTCCTGATTAACCAACTCTCCCTGAATCTGTAACACAGCCACCTGGTAGCAGATAAGATTAAAGGAAGGAAAATGAAACTGAAGAAATTGAAAGAGATTCAATGGACCCAAAGGAAAAAAAGAAATCAAGAGAAGGAATGAGGAAGAGGGACACATGGAGTTGGGAGGAGTGGAACAGAGAGCAGAAAAATAAAGACCAGAAATAAAAGCACATTTAAAAAAATGAATGTGAAATTTCTTTTTATTAAAAAGATGAAAATTTAGCACATTTGAAAAAAAAAATGACTCATCACCAAAAACTTTAGACAATGCACTATATATTATTGTTCAAATAATCATTGCAACTTTTCAGATATGCAATTAGCAGTCCTAGAGACTCAAATGATATATAGCCTTTAATCCAAATATGATGGAACATACGGTTGCGTTGGTCTATTTCACAGAGAACAGGGAAGGCAAATCTCTTAGAAGACTTTTTTTTATTTGTAAGAATACTTTTTGTTTAAATTTAATTTATTGTTAAGAAAGGTAATGTTCATTGATCTTTATGGCTCAAATATAAGCTTTTCAGTGTGGATGAGGGATGTGAATAACATTGATTCTCGCTATACAGATCAATGACAGATCAGTAAATGAATGGTGATTTATTTATAGCAGTCAATAGGTTGGCTCCCTGCAATGGAGTTCACATTTGCGCATCTCTAAATTTTAGCCACTCTTATATTTAAACATTTCCACAAAAGACACAATTTTAATGATTTCATTGCAGCAAATACTGAAGAGCCATAGAATATGCTATTTCTAAATCTTGGGCAGCCATCTTTCACATTCTCTTCATGAGTTTCTATGTGGCTAATAAGGAGAGGTTTGATGAAGGGCTGAAATTATATTATTTGATTTGCATAACCCTATTTTCTGTTCAACACAGTGGATGACACAAGAATTGGGTCATCAAGCTACTATGGGGAGGAGATTTTGGTTGTTTCGTACAAACCTAACTGGGGGTTTCTTTACTCCTTAATATTTCAGCTAATGAACCAGAGAAAACTTTAGCACTCAGACTCAATGAAGGGAAAATGAACCCAAATGAGAAATAACTCCTGAGCCAACCATCCTCATAGACCACTCATTGTCACAGCACAGATATACAGCCCCATGCACTCACTAACATTTTGGTAAGAAGAAATTAGGATCGGGGTGCCTGGGTGGCTCAGTCGTTAAGCGTCTGCCTTCAGCTCAGGTCATGGTCCCAGGGTCCTGGGATCGAGGCCCGCATCGGGCTCCCTGCTCGGCGGGAAGCCTGCTTCTCCCTCTCCCACTCCCCCTGCTTGTGTTCCCTCTCTTGCTGTGTCTCTCTCTGTCAAATAAATAAAATCTTCAAAAAAAAAAAAAGAGAAGAAATTAGGATCTTGATCTTGCCACTCTATGTAGAACGTGACACCATCACTGAATAGCATGTTCTTGCCTGCTGTTTCTTCTGCCTACCATGTTTTTCCTCCATGTCTTCTCATTTCTTCTCATCCCTTTAAGCCCCATGACAAATGTCACCACCTTACAGACACACTCCTAGCCACACCAGCTAAATCATTCACTTTGTCCTGCCTCCTGTCCTTAACATCAGGTATTTATGGTTTCTTCAGGACACTCAGAGTCTTGCAATTATTATATTTACTTGTTTTCAATCTCTTTCCTCTTATAGAATGTAAACAATCTAAGAGGAGATCTTTCTTATCTGAAATCAAAAGCACTTAGCTTTGCTGGGATAAAATACTTGCCCAGTAAAATATTAATTAAATAAATAAATGTACAACTCTTTAGGGGAAAGCACAGAGAACAGTGAAATTGCGATATCTGCATTTATGTGTGAGGCATGGTAAACAAGGCTTCCACTGAAGCATGGTTGTAAATCCAAAAACTCGGCTTTTGTTTTTTCTTAATGGAATGGAGAAGAATGGGTAAAAATATTCTTGGCTGACACACAGAACATGAAGTTTGTATTAAAGTTATGTGCAAAAAAATCTACCTTTCAAATTCTGAATTTTCATACAAAATGTCCATTAAATTTTTTCAGGACCTTTTGGAATGAGAAAAGTAAAAGAAACGTTGTTTACTATAACAAAAATTAGAAAATTCAACAGGGATGAAGCCAATGCATCAGCAACTGCTGATAAATCAGAGAGTAACAATTTCTGGGCACTGTCCACCTCTACCAGCTTTGATCCAGGGATACAAACCACTAGCAATTTGCTCAGCTACCTAGACTTCAACTGCTGTGATTATGGGAACACACCACATCACTTGCAGAAACTTCGACCCAAGGGATTGCAGAGTTATCTCCCTATGAAGCTAAAGTATTGGCATACTAAGGTAAATATTTAGATTCTTCAGAGAAAAGCAGCTACACAAATTGTGTGGAATTACACAAAGGTTACCTCTTAACACTGTATGGCTTTGCCGATTGTTAAAATTACTTTTTAAAGCTCATGAAGTTCTATGAAGAAGGAAAAAAATGACTCCATAGCTGATTTCTCATTCAAAGTCAAAAGGAGATTCTGAAATTAAAGTGCAAATAGAATCTCTCTATTTCTGCATTTTTAGACTGTAAGCAAATCAATGGACCATTTTACTTTAAATTGTTAGAAAATATTAATTCCAAGAAATATGCAATTTTACATATTTTACATTATGATTTAATCGAGTCTCAATTTTCTAGATAGCTGCTAAGGGACTGCATTCCCTCTGTTATTAAACACTAATAACAAAAACAAAACAGTAAAGCCCTGAGAATATGTTACTCATAATCGCCAGATCCTATCATTTTACTCCCTGTTCAGAAATTTCCAGGTATATCACAGTCAGTTACATTTTAATGTTTTACGGAGCTTCCAAGAACTAGCACTTTCTGTATTTCCAATCTTATCTTCTATCGATACTTTCTTTTCTTTTGCCGAACATAACAAGGATCCTTGTATCAGTCTTACTCCAAAATTACATGAATTCATCTTAAGATCATTTTGTATAAAAATCCAGAAATCTGAAATAATTTGAGTACAGGATGTTAATAACAACATCACATACTGGTTTTTTGTTTTTTGTTTTTTTCCCTAATGTACAAGTTCTCCACACTGTGTTCTCTCTGCTGGAAATACCTCTTCCTTGAAATCTTCCACCTAGAAAATGTCCATTCATCCTTTAAGTCTAAATTCAAATATTTACTTCTCAGTAAATCTCTCCAGGATCCTGTACAATTTACTTACAATATCAAAAGGGTGTTGTATTTCGTAGTAATTGTTTGTTTGTCAAGCTCTCCATTCAACTTTTAGCTTTATGGTGACAATGAGAGTGACTAGGGTTTGACACACAGGAGGAATTCGCTAACCGTTGAGTAAGTTAATATTAACGCTGTTACATGCAAAACTCTTTGTCATCTCTTCCTTTCCATCTCACGGTCACTGCTTTGAAGGACTTTTTCATCTAGTGTACCGGCTACTGCAAGACTGGCCTGCTAACTGAACAATCTGACTCTAGCTTCCTCTGCCTCCAATACTCCCATAATTATTGTTTCAGAGCAAATATAAATGATCTTTTGAAATAACATTATTTTTTCTGATTATAAATTAATATGTACACATTAAATAAATTTTGAGAAAGAGCAAAAGTTATCCCACTACTAAAACAAGGCCCCCCAAAAAAGACTATAAACTGATCTCACCTATAAACATAAGCAAAAACACCTCTATAAAATACTGATTAACCAAATCAAAGAGAAAATTTTTAAAAAACAATAATAATGCACCATGACCATAGAACATTTATTCCAGGAAGAAACAGATGTTTCAACATTAGGATATTTTTAGTAATAGGAAATAAAGAAAATCAACCTAACATACAAGGACTCCTTAAGAAGTACAAGATAGACACATCAATTCCACAGAATACACAGCAGTTAGAAGACTGAATAGAAAAATGAAGGAACAACAAAATAATTAATGGAAAGATCCCAAGATCTTCAGTGGAAAAGCAAGTCATAATAATGCATAGAGTATGAACTTATCAATATGTACATGCAGATAAATAAATATTTTATTCTGTAGGCATTCATACAAGAAGTTACACGAACAGTGGACATGATTGGAAAGACACCGACCAAAGTGGTACCAGTGGAACAGGTAGTGGGAGCAGGGAGATGAGTCCTAAGAAGTGGCCTCTATAGTTTATTTCGTACGCATTTATCTGTTTAAATCTCTTACAACATGATGTATTTATAAGGTAATCATTATAGAATGTTTATTTATTTATTTATTTTTTTTTAAAGATTTTATTTATTTGAGAGAGAGAGAATGAGAGAGAGAGAGCACATGAGAGGGGGGAGGGTCAGAGGGAGAAGCAGACTCCCTGCCGAGCAGGGAGCCTGATGCGGGACTTGATCCAGGGACTCCAGGATCATGACCCGAGCTGAAGGCAGTCGCTTAACCGACTGAGCCACCCAGGCGCCCAATGAAACTTTATTTATTATTTTTTATATAAAGATTTCATTTATTATTTGACAGAGAGAGAATGAGAGAGAGAGAGCACATGAGAGGGGTTAGGGTCAGAAGGAGAAGCAGACTCCCCGCTGAGCAGGGAGCCCGATGCGGGACTCGATCCAGGGACTCCAGGATTATGACCTGAGCCGAAGGCAGTCGCTTAACCAACTGAGCCACCCAGGCGCCCCATTATAGAATTTTTAAAGGCTAATTTACAACCCTCCTTAGATCGATATGGTCTACCAGCAATTAAGATTTGGAGCAATTCCTTCACAGTAATTGTGTTAAGTTCTTGGGCTCTGGGTCAGAATTCTTGGGTTTTATTTATTTTTATTTATTTATTTATTTATTTGACAGAGAGAGAGAGAGCACAAACAGGGGGAGCGACAGGCAGAAGCAGAGGGAGAAGCAGGCTCCCTGCTGAGCAGGGAGCCCGATGCGGGTCTCGATCCCAGGACCCTGGAGATCATGACCTGAGCCGAAAGCAGACACTTAACCGACTGATCCACCCGGGTGTCACCCAACTTCTTGGGTTTTAATCCTCCTTCAGCTGTTTACTAGATGATGTAGGACAGTTGCTTAATCATTTTAAAAATTAGGCTAGTAATGGTACATAATTCATAGGGCTCTTGTGAGGATTAAAAAAGATCTTACCCATGAAGTGCTCAGAACAATGCCTGCAACATAGTCAGTCTTCACTAAGTTATTTTGCCTGCTCCACAGTCTACAATGTTAGAACCAGAAACTCAAGGTTGAGAAATAAATGTATTACTAATCTAAAGCCCTAGCTTTTTCAAGAGGGAACCTTTATTTACATTGGAATAACTGTGCCTTTGATGTAAAACTTGACTGAAAACTCACTTATTCCAGATCAGATTTTAAAAATAACTTTCACTATAATGAAATTCCATGAGATGCTTAACGTGCTATTTCACTGCGAGACTGCAGGCCTGAAATGTTGTACAACTGTTTGTCATTTTCATGCTTTTATTAAAATTCCCCTCTGTAATTTTTCTTTTCCTTTTTTCCCCTCTGTATTTTTCTATATTTAATATACTTTGTTATTAGAAAAGTAAAATGAAATGATCTTCAATTTCATATATTAAATTAGTAAGATCAGAAGTTTTGAAATTGTAGTTATTTTGCTTGTATATATTTAATATAAATTTTTGTATTAGATAAAAAAGTGTGCTTAATTACATCATTAACTTACATATCACTTCTACGATAACACTGTCAAAAATAAAAAAATATGGCAAATAAATAGTAACACAAAAATAAACTATAAACTTTAAGATACGGTGTAACATCATTATATTATTTCCAAAATTATTGGGTAGTTTTCGCATAATCATTCCTCAAAAAAATTTATCAATCCTCTGGAAATTAACGTGAGATTCCTCACTGCATTTAAGATATGCATGAATTAGTTCCCTAAGAAATAACTTACAGAACTGATTAGTACAACAAATAGAAATAATTTTAATATGGGACGCCTGGGTCGCACATTCGGTTAAGTGTCTGCCTTCAGCTCGGGGCATGATCTCAGGATCCTGGAATAGAGCCCCACATTGGGCTCCCTGCTCAGCGGAGAGTCTGCTTGTCCCTCTCCCTCTGGCCCTCCCACCCACTCGTGTGCTCTCTCTCTCTCTTTCAAATAAATAAATAAAACCTTTTTTAAAAAAAAGAAAAATTTAATAGGGCAAAATCTCACTCTGTATTAAATTATAGCAATATATGTTAGAAAATAGATTTTCATCTTCTAATCTCACCTAAAACATAAAAGAGAATAATTTTATTCAAACTCAGAATAGTTTGCAGAGAAGAATCTTGACAAGTATTTATAAAATCTTAAATATTGATAATATTGGAAAGGGCTGGTCTTGCTAGGAACCTATGACAATGGATAATTAAGTATCACTGTGTCTAAAATAAAGAGAAAGGCTTATGGTTTCCTTTATATATTTTTATATTTTACTATCTTAAAGTATAGCCAGAAGAAAAGATCACTAACATGAACAGGAGCAATACTGAATTGAGAAATTGCCAGCTTGTTACTATACTGTCATAAGCCTCGTAAGTCCTTTTCTTTGGGAAAGAGGCGTCTAATTGAAGTCACTATAATCAACAACTCTTTATTGCTTTTTTGAATGTAATATTAATATCCTGCTCCTTTGTTAAGGGAAACCACACAGTCCACAAAAACACTCTGAACGCTTATAGACAAGGTGATTAAACAAGATCAGTCCTCTACTCAAGCAAGCCTCCACCACTATGATTCATTTTTAAGAACTTAATTTTCTGTGCTGTCAATTCCCCCTTTTTAATTGTTACAGGATCTCATACATAATGCATAATTTTATGAAAACACATAGTACTGCCTTGTGACATAGCATGAGTTGTCAAGTAAAACGTAATAATCTTTGGCCTCAACCCACCCATTGACATCAATAAAAAATGAAATACACATACGAGCTGGCTAAGAAGGCTTTTATACTGTGGCATTCGTAACTCCCTAGCTAATGGAAAGAATACTTAGCTCCTTAGCCACTCTCCTCTTTATTATAAATCTTTTCCTGTTCTGTTTTCAAGGGGTGGATTTATAAATACTGTTCTTCACTGCACAAGTCTATGCATTAGTCTATAACCTACAAATAGGCTTAATATGATCATACCATTTAAAAAAAAATCTGCAAATGGTGTTTCATTTGCTTATATCTAGATATATCTAAGAAAAAAGCAAGTTATAGTCTTTTTAAACAATATAGGCTCAATTTCATTCAGAGCCATATTTTCTAAAGAAAACCCTCCCCAAGAAAAGGCTATTTAACAAAAATCGTATTACCCATGAGGAGCGCTCCTTCTGTTGCCAGCGAAAGGTTGACAAGGGTCACTCCACACGAAACTGGACATGAGTGACATTCAAGGGAAACCAGTTCCAATATAGCTCATTTCCCTGGGAACATTCCACTTCTTCTCCAAGACAGGGGAAATGTTTTAAGGTCAGAAGGACACAATGCCTGTCAAAGTGTTCCGTATATGTTAAAAAGACAGGTAATTTAGGAAAAGTCTCTGACATTTAAAAGGGAATCATGCTTTCACGGTCTCCCCCTCCTCCAACCTGACACGTAATTAACCATCAATACAAAACAATATAATTGAACAGATGTACTAGTCATTAACAGGAATTACCCATTCTCCTATCAAACCAGAATGTATGGAGAGGGCTCTGTTTGCAATAGGGTTGACTTAATTGCCTGAAAATTCCCCAGAGAAATGTACAAATGGATCAAGACATCTAACACATTCACATGCACATGCGCACACGCCCCACAGCAAATACAGGTGCTCCTTCTAAGCTTTGACCCAGGCTTTGTCATTGTTCCATCCATCTTTGCAAATGAGAATTTATGGTGGCTGCAATCAGTACCAGAAGATCAAATAAATAGATGGAAAAATAAATAAAACTAAATGAAGGGGTAAGAGAACTCAGATTTAGCAACAGCTTCATAAAAATGTCATATTTGGCAATGCTTTTCATAAAGGAGTTGTTTAAAAAACTTTTTTAGTAAAAACAGAGCACAGTAAACAAACAAAAACATCCATAAAAGCAAAAACAAAACAGGGGCGCCTGGGTGACTCATTAAGCGTCTGCCTTTGGCTCAGGTCATGATCCCAGGGTCCTGGGATCGAGCCCTGCATCGGGTTCCCTGCTCCAAGGGAAGCCTGCTTTTCCCTCTCCCACTCCCCCTGCTTGTGTTCCCTCTCTCACTGTCTCTCTCTGTCAAATAAATAAATAAAATCTTTAAAAAAAATTAAATAAAATAAAAAAATTTTTTAAAAAGCAAAACAAAAACAAAAAACCACACACACAGAATAGGCAATGGTATCTTCCAGCAATTTACTGTACAATATTTGTTTCGTCACAAGGACGTGATTCTCAATTACTGTAGTTGCACAGTTTGTTGATTAAATCAGCCTATAGCCATCATTAAGGGGAGTTCAGAAATCCTGAAATGTGCCAAGTGATTCTCCTCACTTCATTACGCAAGGCAGAGAATCCAGAAAGTTAACACAATTATGTTCTCTGTCCCTTTGATTAACCGCCCTCGAGGGTATGTATACAGTGTCTGCGGACTGATCTGACTCAGTTTACCCTTATGAAAATCTCTCTCAACAAAAGCATTCGGAAAGTAGGAAATAAGGCATTTCCGTAAAAGGCTAAGGATGTAGCTGAATTGTACAATTTACAGTTTAGAAGTCACATTCCAGTTTTCTAATCCCCAACAAACTAAAGGCATGAAATTGATGGAATATAAGAGATTTATTTCCAAAATATTATACTGGACCTGAATTTCTGCAGATAACGCAAATGAAAAATTGGCATTCCCTACCAGGCCAGAGATATATAAAGAGAAAAAAATGAGGAGTAGAAAAGATAGAGGAACACAACTTTCAAACGGAATGCTCCTAATACACACACACACACACACACACACAGAACATTTAGGTTTGCCACTATTCTATCTGCCCTACCCCATCACCCCACAGGGTCTGCAGTTACACAGTTTTACAGCCCCCGCCTGATACCCTATCACCCTAAGTCATATTGCAGGCCACCAGAGAACATGAAGACACTGGTGGCTGCTTGCATTTCAGAAGCTAGAGGTGACACTGTCAGGCGTCATTCCTGGGCACTTTCAGTGACACAGAGATTTTCCTACCAAATCATAAAACCTCTCCTATTGAAACTGCCAAGTGCCTTGATGAAAATCCCAGCTATCTCTATTGCAGGAGCATGGACGTAGGGAGGGGTGGGAGTGTGAGCCCCGCTCAAGCCTCTTCCTGGGCAAATGTTCCAAGTGGCTCCAGTTTCACGGCTCCCCCTCTCCTCTTCAGACCACATATTACCTACACCACTTAACTTCATCAGGTAGAGCTTCCAACCCTTCTTACAATTTTCTGTGTGTTACTCATGTCATAGAGGTTAACAAGCTTCCCATGTATAGATTCTCCTCCAGAAAGATGCCGAGTTTTGTGACGGGACACACACATAAGTGTATTTAGCAGAGTGGTTAGCAAATACACACTCTGCCCCCCAAATATTATTGATTTCCTTGTAGACTGTCTTAATTGCCTACAGCCCCAAACAGTGTGCCTATGAGGTCCCTGGGGTGAAATTCAGTTACTGGTGATTGCCTCAGGCTCTCTCGGCTCCAGGAGCAATCTTAATGACTGAAAACACAATGGTTGCCCATCGGTGGAAAAGTCCACGTTTCACTGCAATTCTGTCAGCTAGAGCTGGGGGTACAGAAAATAGGTGTCACAGAAAGGATCTTTAGGGTATTGGGCACTCTCTCTCTTAAGAAATACAAGAAATCCGTGTGGGTGTTTTTTCCCTCAAAAAAGAATATCTGGCTGGTTTTGTGCAATTTGCCAGCTTAGGGGGTCCATTAAAAAAAAAATGTGGTTGGATTCCAAACATGGGCAAATTTAGTTTTAAATTCTTTAAAACATATTTTTAAGTGACTAGGAGCTTTTAATGGTTATTTTTCCATCTTGCTACGTATCTTAAGCAGCTCAATAAATATCTGTCATTCACACACTAGAAATAAAACCAGCTTTAATGCACATGGCACCACGCTTACGGGTCGCCCTATTGTTATCATATATAGAAAACAGCTGGGAACTTGACAACGCCAGCATAACACTCATGATTTTGGGTAGATCTGTCCTGGGTTTCCTTCCCTATCACAAGGCTAATGTTCTCTTCAAAGAGAAACAACCAAGACGTAACATATAACCTTTGACTATGCACTGGATATTCTTTTCATAGTTAAGTAAACAAAAATCCAAAACAGCAGGTATCTTATTAATTCAGTAGTGTCAGCCATGGTTAAACTCTTTTCATCTGAAAAGAACAGCTCCACACTTCTTTTCCAAAAATATACCTCTGTATCTAATTTGGGAGAATTCATGTGGGTTACACTCTTGATTCTATATATGCATGGAATTTCCATATAGTACCTAGCCCAATTAAATTTTTCCTTGCGACTAGCCTTCTCAGACACTGACAAGTAAAACATTTGGCTTTCAACAGCATTTCAGCTCACTGTTCAGGGAAGTAAGTTGCACTGAGCAATGTCAAGTTTATACTTACAAGAAAATCTCTTAGGAAATGGAGGAAAACAGAAACAAAACCAACACAAGTTTAGAATAGAATGCTAAACAATGAAATGGAGGGTTATTAACTCTCTGCCACTTGAAGATTGTTTTCCACCCTTTGGCACGCTGAGATAATTATATCCACATGACACTATTATACGTGCTGTTTGCCTACTTCAAAACTGTTCTCCAATGCAAGTATTACTGATTGAAGCTTCTTGTGCATTATGTTAAAGTCACCAGAAATTACCTAATTTCCACTGGGAGCTAATCCATTACTCAAATTTTGTCAAGGAAATTCTGGATGTACTGTGCAAAATTATTAGGTTCCGTTCCTAATAAAAATTGATTCTTTTTTATCAGGGTCATATAGTCAGCTTTAAAAACCTAACACCTCTTCTTTTGCCAAAATCTAACATTCCAGTTATTGATTAAAGCTTCAGAGTTGCTGTGGAAGGTATTAGATTCTCTTTTCCGTTTAGATTGGGATTCTTCTATTAGATCAATACAGCTGTAACCATCTGTTGGATTCAGCTCTTCCTATCAGCTTGTCTTGACCTGTAATTTATCTAGAGTTGGTAGGGTCAGTAAGGCTCTTAGGAGATTTAGGAAAACCGTCAAGAATGAAGGCTGAAAAATCCAATAAAGATTGTAAGACAGGCAACAGTTTTGCTTTCTGTCCATAACATGAAACACTTGTCTCCTTCCTCCCAGATAGAAGCACACCTCCTTACCTTTCCCTACCTAAAGGAAGGATTTCCTAACCTCATTGGTTTATACCTGAAACACTGACTGGCCTATACAGGAGTCCCTGTGGCATAAAGGACAAGGATACTGTAAGAGAAAAGATCTTCCTCTCTCTCTCTTTTGCACTTTCTGCTTTTGCCACAGGATTATCAGACCTCAGACTGTATTATTCATGTTCTCCAACTTCTTCTGGTTCTGAGAATTTGGATGGAGAAGAAAAGAAAAATTCCCTTTGTGGACCCAGCTTTCTCTTTCTCTTTCGGTCTTGCTTTAGCTCTCACTGTTTCCACAAATACAGGAGCATTCTGGGCCCAAATTTTAGATTCACAAGACATTATTTACAGCTAAGCCATTAGCTCCAGAAACTGCACCAGCCTATCAATCACTTGGGAAGCATCTATGACAATATTTCATTCCCTGAATTATATATCTGTATATACAACTCCTCTGAAAAAAATCCAAAACAAGAGCAGTGTTTGGCAGGAATTCATGCATTTCTAGATCTTTCTTTTAATGGCGTCAAATTACACCAAAAGGCTTTCTTATAATCTCCAGAAAGATTAGCTCTGATATCCACCTGATGGGAAACAGGATTGGCCTTCTTACCCTATGCCATTAAATACTACAACCATAACCACTAGAAAGTCATGTCAAGTTGGATTCATGTAAGATCAAAGAAAATCATTAAGACGTGAAGTTGACATTAAACACAAAACAAAAAAAGGCCCTCAGCACATTTAACTCAGACTCTCTTTCAAATATGTGTAATCTAAATATATTACATTTAGACATGATCTTCCTACTTGGAAGTTCAAGGTTCAGAGTCAGAGGAATTGGGATTTCCTGTCACACACAGCCTGTAAGATCCTAGGCAGGACAATCGGTCTCCCTGAATCTTTATTTTCTCACCTATAGGATGAAGCTATTTAGCAATCCCTTTCCCTTTTGGATTTGTGAGAATTAAATAAAATAACAGATTAAAAGGATGTAAGAGTATTTAGTTCACAAGTGCTCAATGAATAGCAATGATTGTAACTGGATTAAACATTATGAGTCATGACAAGCTCAGCTTCTTGAGAGTTCCATTTTTTGAAGAAACATCTTTAAGGTGAGCCATATTCCGCCTTCCCTATGATTTTCACTTCATTAGCCCTAAATTTCTGATGCTTTCATGTCTAATTCTGTCATGAATTCTTTGGGTTTGCTAAAAATATCAAATTATTCTTCTTCCAAAAATATGATTCCTTGCTACTTTAGCATCCTAGTTAGTTTCCTTGAAAGTAACCTAATTTATCAATAAACTTATTACATAAAATTCTGACTCTGAGACCTGAAGCCGACATCCAAGTTGTCATCTGACCAGGGGAGAGTTCTGGGTCTCAGCAGGGATGGAGTGTTTGCTTGCTACCACTGCTGAGGGCGGGGGTGGGGTGGGGTGTGGGTGTGTGTGTGTGTGTGCGTGTGTGGGTGTGTGTCTGTCTGTGTGTCCATGCTATACTCAGGAGCTGTGTCCAACCCTGTTCTCAACTCTGTACTATAGACTGTAAACTAAAACTTAAAGAATTTATATTTTTTCCTGTTAAACTGTATTTTTCTTGAAATCGGGATGAGGGAGGGGACTGGAAAAGGAAATGGGTGTTTCTTTTTGTTTTTTTTGTTTTTTTTTTGGTGACCTGTACCAGTTACTTTTTATTCAAAGTTTCTCAATGTCTTTCCCCAACCACTTGCATAATAAATTGAATGCTTTTTAAAATTACACATTTGCTGGTCCGGCCCCTTGTCCTCTGAATAATGAATTTCAGAGCATGGCTCAAAAAAATTCATGGAAACATAATTCATAAGACTTTTTTTCTCATGAAGCTATTAAACATTTACTTCTCCCTAGAAAAACATTTCAAGGACAACCTTCATAAATACTAGAAGCACTACCATTTTTAACCATTTAAAATTTGTAAAGGACTTCAACAAATACAAACACTCTTTCATGATTACCCATATAACAACTGTATGCACTTATAAAAACAATCATGTATATCTAATTTATTTACACCTATCTAAAATGCTTTGAAAATAGCATTTAGGAGGGTGCCTCGGTGGCTCAGTTGGTTAATTGCTAACTCTTGATCTCGACTCAGGTCTTGATCTCTTTAAAAAAGAAAAAAAAAGCATTTAGGAAAACGTGCATGTGTATGTAAATATTTGTACTATCTTCAAACACATTCAAATATTACTGACTACCCAGAAAATTTCCTAAAATTTCAAACTTAATATACCCATTACCTGTTTAAAAATGTAAAAATAAAAATAGGGACGCCTGGGTGGCTCAGTCAGTTAAGCACCTGCCTTTGGCTCAGGTCATGATCCCAGGGTCCTGGGATCGAGCCCCTCATCGGGCTCCCTGCTCAATGGGAAGCCTGCTTCTCCCTCTCCCACTCCCCCTGCTTGTGCGCGCGCGCTCTCCCTCTCTCTCCCTGTCTTTGGCAAATAAATAAAATCTATAAAAAAATTAAAAATACAAAAATGAAAATAATACATGGTATGGAAAGTTCTGAAATGAAAAGTAAAAGTTTCCTTTCATTCCATGCCTAGTTCTATTCCATGAAGGTACAACCAATTTTTTCAGTTTTTCTTTACATTTTCTCTTTTGGCCATGTTCATTCTTTTTTTTTTTTTTTTTAATTTATTTGACACAGAGAGAGAGCAAGAGAGGGAACACAAGCAGGGGGAGTGGGAGAGAGAGAAGCAAACTTCCTGCGGAGCAGGGAGCCTGATGTGGGGCTCGATCCCAGGACCCTGGGATCGTGACCTGAGCCGAAGGCAGACACTTAAAGACTGAGCCACCTAGGCGCCCCGGGCCATGTTCATCCTTGAAATAATCTGTTTTCACCTCCATTTCTTGGTTCTTGAGATGTAAAAAGGGCCTACTCAGTCCTATGAAAATATATGGAAATTAACTCACATGTACTACACTTCCCTAACTGCCCCCATATCCCCATCTGTCTTTTTCCCTTCTTCCAACTTTTCTCAGTTATAATTTTTTTTAATTTTCTATTATTTGCATCCTTAGAATGAGATAGTATCTTAAGCAACCTACTGGATTATCCGTAGGCTTCAGGCAATATTTCTCACTCGTTAAGTATGAATAGTAAAAAAAATAATGCCTCGCCACCTCCCTTCACCACTTTCCCTCCCTCATAACCCAGCTTCTTCCTATTACAGCATTACCTTTAAATCATCAACGTTTATTACATTTACATTCTGTTCTAACTATAATCATCTTCCATTGCAATTATCCAAGAAGCAGAAAGTTCCTAGTTGGCCTTAAAGCATGGTTCATTTCCAATCTCATATTCTTCTCACCTCCGAAGATGATAAAATTTAAATAGAAAAATTAGTGTTATGACTGATTGGAAAGGTACAGAAAAGTCAAATAAGTTGACAAAAGCTCTGGCTTGTGCTTTCAGATAATTCATAACATCAACTTTGTGTCAGTACTTCCTTTATATCAATGTCCATAAATAGAAAAAATATCTTAAGATTATTGGTTGTTTTGAGGGTAAGTTTGGAGAACTGATCATTTGATTGTTCATGGTTTAGAGTAACCCAGAACTGTTACATAAAGAAAGCTCACTGTAACTCTAGATACCCTCTCAGAACACATTTTTATAGAGAGCTAGGTGGCAGGGGTGGGGGCAGGAAAAGTATCCATTTAATAAAGATTTTGATCAGATAAACTGAATTTGCACCAAACTTTCTAACCAACTACTCTTTCACTGTCAATGTAGTGTATAAATATGTCTCCAAGAAGCAACAAAGACCATCTAGATTCCAGGGTCCTACGAGAATATATTCTCAAATTATTTGTGACTGCTTTTATCATTAGCCCAATGAAGTAAAGCAATAGTTATGGAAAACCATTTAAAAACATTCCTCTGGAGTCTAGATCTTATTTGCTGATCAAAGCTATGTTGTTCTTGAATCACATCATCTTAAAACCCCATAATATTACTTTTCCTAGGTTTGATTTTGCTCTTAAACCCTCAGATATAATGTAGAGAAGTTTACAAAATCCAGTCTTACAGTTATTAATCCTTCAACAACTCATATATGGAAAACCCATGGACGAATTTCTTTTAGACCTAAGTACCAGAAAAGGGATTTGAGCTTCCCTGTAAAATTAGCACACTACTTATATATATAAATTTTATAACAGATTTATTTCTCTCCTTACTTTAGCCTCTAGGAGACTCAAGAATGAAATCGGCAGACCAAATTTTTAAACTATGTAATACCCTGTGGTTTATATATTTGGATTTAAACTACACTAGCCTCTTATTTACATTTACCCTTTTCCTGTCTTTAACTCTGTATTATTTTTATATTCTACCATATTATGTCCTTGTAAGTGTATAAATACAAAAATATCCATAGAAGTAAAGTTTTTCCTAATAGACTTATTTTACCCATATTACAGATGAGACTATTTTTAAAACCATACATCAAGGAGATAAAAAAGGCATCCTAACTTGAAAAATGAATCCTCAATAAAGACAGTTTGAACCCCAAAGTCATAGAAATAAAGTTCAAGCTGAAGCTGGGTTATATGCATACAGAGTCCTAGTGAGAAAGCAGACATAATTGATAAATAACTGTACACAGCAATTCTTTTCCATTTAAGGAAATTTCCTGACTTTCTGAGAGCCTAAGTTTGGTCCTTCACCTCGAAAATTCAGTAGAATTAAAGTGAAAGGAAAACAGAAGCAACTAGTCCTTACATGGCTCCTCATCCTGGAGCCGTCTTCTGTCATGGTGTCATCTAGGTGATTTAGACCCTAAAGTGTTTTTTTGTCTTCTTTGTCTAAAGTCATTCCCAGATTAGTTTGTGACTTGCTTGAACATGTTTCCCAGCAGTGATCCTGGGCTCTCCCCCATTCACTTCTGACCCGCACCTGCTCTTTTCAAGCATTGCACCAAGAGTGGTGAAGGCCTAAACAGAGGCGTGCTGGCCCATTCACAGAGACTATTCAGAGAACTGTCAGGGGAGGGGCAGTGGGCGGGATGGAGGCCCTCCAGAGAAGAAAGGACAGTGACCTCTTAAATCAGAAAATGACCTTCTATTTGTCATTGGTTGTCTAAGTAAGTGTAAGGGGACCACCTCCTCCATAATACGCTTTGTGATACCGTAAATGTTACACAGCCTAAAATGGTGCTTCTGAAAAGACTGGATGAATTATTGGTATTTAAAACTAATCAAGTGACATGTTTAGATATACAGAAAGAATATAAAATCTATTATATGACTGACATTCATAAATATTTACTCTGTTCTAAAAACAAAGCATAAACATATTTGGAGACATTTCTGCATGAAAATACACAACGGTGGCAAGAGATGTGCAGACAACTTAAGTTGGTTTGGGATTCAATGGTTCAATTGCTTCTATTGATTGGGATTCTATGGTTTGGGATTCAATCATTCAATTGCTTCTACTGAAAGAGTGCTGTGATTCTTCTAAACCATCCGTTCTACAGTAGAAGAAGGACTCACATTGATATTTTATCTAGTAACCTAAAAGTAAGCAGAAGTTGTAAAAATCAACCACTAGGGATATTTACACATTTGCCATTTCGAATGCAGCCTTGATCAGAAAACCGATCGTCATTCACGTTGGGCATCTCTCTCCACTAGACGAGTTTACGGAACTTGTGCTTCAACTTCTTCTACCAAGATTTTTGGGCCACTGATCTATTCCAAAAGAGAAAAATTGGCCCTGGGCTACACTTTTCCATCCCAAGGATGTTTATAGGCAAGGCTGCCAGGTGTACCATCGCCACTCTGAACAGAAAACGATTCGCCATTCGATCATTCATAAGCAGCCCTTGTCTGGAAGAGAAAGCGTTAAGAAACAGAGCAGCAGGGCGCCTGGGTGGCTCAGTTGTTTAAGCGACTGCCTTCGGCTCAGGTCATGATCCTGGAGTCCCAGGATCGAGTCCCGCATCGGGCTCCCTGCTCGGCGGGGAGTCTGTTTCTCCCTCTGGCTCTCCCCCTCTCATGCTCTCTATCACTATCTCTCTCAATAAATAAATTAAAATCTTTAAAAAAAAAAAAAGAAACAGAGCAGCAAATATGTAGACTGAGAAGAAAGGGGATTTTTAATAGTTAGGACGGAAAGGGGCATCACAGAAGAATGATGATAGCTGAACAGGGGATAGAGACAATGTACTCAGAAATTCTGATAAAAATGGACAACATCCTCAGTCTTTGTAGACACAAAATAAATTAGGAGCAAACACGTCTGAAAAGTTCAATGAAATGCAGAATGAGCTGAGGCTTTCAGAGTAGGAACAGGCATGGTATGTATTTCTATTGCGTTGTGTCTATACCCGAGCTCCGCTCTTCCTGGACCCATCTCCACAGGAACCTTATCGCTGGCCTAAATCCATCTATTCTGAATTAGCTCTATTTAATATTAATGCTTATTAACTAACATACACATTCTAGATTCCTATCTTATTCAAAGTTCTGTTCACACAAATTAAAATTTCTGACGCTGCTGTCCATAAATATTTATAGAGTACCTCTTTACACTAAGGCATGTAGATGACCAAAATTTTACATATTTGAAAAGCCAAATGATTTTTTTTTTTTTAAACGAAACAAGCCAAAA
Source organism: Mirounga angustirostris (assembly GCF_029215605.1). Classification (NCBI taxonomy): domain Eukaryota; kingdom Metazoa; phylum Chordata; class Mammalia; order Carnivora; family Phocidae; genus Mirounga; species Mirounga angustirostris. The sequence goes on along the minus strand of NW_026991720.1, from coordinate 80,070,007 downwards.
GCAGCTTCTGGAAAAATCTGCAAGTCCATATGAAGTGTATATCCACTATGTATAGCCAAATAAGCGCTGAAAATACAAAATGGTTAAATACTACAGAAAAACCAGCTCCTAGGGCACCTGGGTGGCTCAGTTGGTTAAGCGACTGCCTTCGGCTCAGGTCATGATCCTGGAGTCCCGGGATCAAGTCCCGCATCGGGCTCCCTGCTCGGCAGGGAGCCTGCTTCTGCCTCTGACCCTCTCCCCTCTCATGTGCTCTCTCTCTCTCATTCTCTCTGTCTCAAATAAATAAATAAAATCTTAAAAAAAAAAAAGAAAAGAAAAGAAAAGAAAAACCAGCTCCTTGTCAGTCATACACCTAAAACTCTCATTTATCAAGGTTCATGAGACAAACACACTAGAGAATTAGTGTAGCAATGTAAAAGCTCCAGGGTGTTTTAATTTTTTACTTAATTTCAATGCTATGGATGGAATTGTGTGCCCCCCAAAATCAGTATGTCGAAGCCCTTCTCTCTGATGTGACTTATCAGGAGATAGGGTCCTAGGGAGATAACTAAAGTCAGATAAGGGCATCAGGGTGGGGCCTTCACGATGGAATCAGTGGCTTTATAAAACCAAGGAGAGATGTTCTCTCTCCAGCAGGTGAGGACACAGTAAAAAGGTGGCAACCCACAAACTGGGAAGAAGAATCAAATCACTGAGTACCTTAATCTTGAACTCCTCAGCCTCTACAACTGTGAAAAATAAATATCCATTCTTTAAACCATGCCATCTATTACCGTGTTTTGTTATAACAGCCCAAGCAGACTAATACAATTCACTGTAAAATATTTTGAAATTAAAATAAAATAGATCACTGATAGTAAAATGACTTAAAAAAAAAAGAAAAAGAAAAAGAATACTCTGGAAAGAATTTATGTTTTACAATACGAAATGAACATTGCGTTAAAGAGGCTAAAGAATGTAAAGAATGTAAAGCTTATTTGTTTGCCTTGGACATAAATAACAAAAATAACTGGTCGAGGAAGAGATACTTTTCATATAATTTGAAGTCAGTAGAAGTTAGGGCAGAAATCAACAGAAAGTGTATTTCGCTGCTGAAAATAGCAAAGATGGAGTTGTTTTTAACTGAGTGTTGATGCAAGACACAAGGGAAAATGGGGCATGATGTAATAATCAATTAATGCACACAGATGGAGCATAAATCACACTAATGTACTGAAAATCCCCTACTGAAATACTGGGCCCAATGCAAATCTTTCTCCTCGGTCTGCATTAAGAGTTTCCATCTCCTCATTGCAACATCTCCCTAAGAAACTTCACCATTTCACAAGACCATGAACCTAAAGATCTTCTGCCTTCCCTCTGGATGGCAAGCTCCCTGAGGAACATGATCACATTTTGTTCAGCTTGTGCTTTGCTTATCCTTCTCTTTCCAGCCCTGCTACGGGCCACCCAAAGAGGCTGGAGGGCCTTCAGTCCCACTGCTGAAATAAGAAAGATACTTCAGAGTCTCAAACTGGAATGGATTGTAAATTACTACAGAAGGAAATCAGTAGATCTTCAGAGAAGGGGACTTTTCTTTATACATATTTCTTCTGCCCCCACACCTCTATCCTCCACCCCTCATACAAATGTCTCTCACTGATGCCCATGATGAATAAAGGAGGACAAAAGCCTGGTGGTCAAATAGAGTTTGAAATAATTCCATTTTAATTTATCTGGTACATGTGGGTTAAATGGGCTTTACACACTGACCTGGGAACCTGTTGTTTTTTTGTGATAAAATACATTATTTGTTTTCCAAAGAATTCAACTTGCAAATACACTTTTGGAACACTACAGAAAAATACCACCTATGTTGGATATACTTTTTGACATTTTATTTGTTTTTTTTAAAGATTTTATTTATTTATTTGAGAGAGACAGCAGAGCAAGAGAGCACAAACTGGGGGGGAGGGGCAAAAGGAGAGGGAGAAGCAGGCTCCCAGCTGAGCAGGAAGCCTGACACAGGGCTCACAGGGTTCCATCTAAGGACCCTGGGATCATGACCTGAGCCGGAATCAGACAGTTAACTATTTAACCAACTGAGCCACCCAGGCGCCCCTTTTTTGTCTGTTTTTTAACTATATAACATTAATTACGCCCTGGCATTAATATTTAGATTTAGAGATGTAAATACATCTGAAAACACCCGAGCTAGAATTTCTCCAGGTAATTTCAAAGTATTTTTGGTCCATGGAATCACTATGCCTTCTTGGAATCTTTTGCAAAGTCGCCTAGAGACCACCAGCTACCATTAAGTAAGTGGCAGCTTCTGCCTGTTCAAATATCAATAACCACTGCAATAAGCACACTCAGCAAGGAAAAAAAAAAAAAAAGCCACGGTAGTATTGAATACCCTTCCATTTTAATCAACCAGATTCCCAATTCTAATTTTGTACTGAGTTCTCCAGGGAAACTTTTTTTTTTCCATTAGTTTTTTTATTGTTACGTTAATCCCCATACATTACAACATTAGTTTTAGATGTAGTGTTCCATGATTCATTGTTTGTGCATAACACCCAGTGCTCCATGCAGAACGTGCCCTCTTTAAACCCATCACCAGGCGAACCCATCCTCCCACCCCCCTCCCCTCTAGAAACCCCAGTTTGTTTTTCAGAGTCCATCGTCTCTCATGGTTCGTCTCCCCCTCCGATTTCCCCCCCTTCATTCTTCCCCTCCTGCTATCTTCTTCTTCTTTTTTTTTTCTTAACATATATTGCATTATTTGTTTCAGAGGTACAGATCTGTGATTCAACAGTCTTGCACACTTCACAGTGCTCACCAGAGCACATACCCTCCCCAGTGTCTATCACCCAGTCACCCCATCCCTCCCACCCACCCCCCACTCCAGCAACCCTCAGTTTGTTTCCTGAGATTAAGAATTCCTCATATCAGTGAGGTCATATGATACATGTCTTTCTCTGTTTGACTTATTTCACTCAGCATAATACCCTCCAGTTCCATCCACGTCGTTGCAAACGGCAAGATCTCATTCCTTTTGATGGCTGCATAAGATTCCATTGTATATATATATATATATATATATATATATATATATATATATACCACATCTTCTTTATCCATTCATCTGTGGATGGACATCTTGGCTCTTTCCACAGTTTGGCTATTGTGGACATTGCTGCTATAAACATCAGTGCACGTACCCCTTCGGATCCCTACATCTGTATCTTTGGGGTAAATACCCAGTAGTGCAATTGCTGGATCATATGGTAGCTCTATTTTCAACTTTTTGAGGAACCTCCATACAGTTTTCCAGAGTGGCTGCACCAGCTTGCATTCCCACCAACAGTGTAGGAGGGTTCCCCTTTCTCCGCATCCCCGCCAACATCTGTCCTTTCCTGACTTGTTAATTTTAGCCATTCTGACTGGTGTGAGGTGGTCTCTCATTGAGGTTTTGATTTGGATTTCCCTGATGCCGAGCGATGTTGAGCACTTTTTCATGTGTCTGTTGGCCATTTGGATGTCTTCTTTGGAAAAATGTCTGTTCATGTCTTCTGCCCATTTCTTGATTGGATTCTTTGTTCTTTGGGTGTTGAGTTTGATAAGTTCTTTATAGATTTTGGATACTAGCCCTTTATCTGATATGTCATTTGCAAATATCTTCTGCCATTCTGTCAGTTGTCTTTTGGTTTTGTTGACTGTTTGCTTTGCAAAAGCTTTTTATCTTGATGAAGTCCCAACAGTTCATTCCAGGGAAACTTTTATATCAAATGCAATTGCACATCATTAGAAAGTGCAAAATATACACTACGTTAGAGATATATTTGCAAATGAGATTGAGGAAAAAAATTAGTTCCTGAATCAAATTACATTTTAACATAATCATAACCTTTTGAAGCCAAGGGAAAAACAGGAGAAATACACAATGCAAGCACGAAGAGTGAGGTAAAATATAGTCCCATACCATTTAAATATTATATATGCAAAAGTAGCTAATCCACTGTAGTTTCATTGTAAAAATATACTGTGATAATTAAAAATTGTTACATCTCAAGCAATTAGGTTAGCACCCTCTACATACATACATATACACAAGTTAATGTATATGGTATAAAACAGTGACAATTTAAATATATATCATGTGGTTAAAGAATAGTTGTGACAGTTTAATTATTAATTATTGCACTTAAGATAGCTGTTTGGGAAAAAACCCATCTCCAATGGCCATATGTCCTTTATAAATCATTAAATGCCTTTACTACAATGGTGAGTGAAGTAATCCAAATTGTTAGCCCTTCCCAGGTTCAGTTTTTTTTATAAACAACCACTAGAAATAATACTAATGAAGACATAAATATTTGTGAAATAGCTTAGAAATAATTGTAGTATTCTTACCCTGCAAAATTTAAAACATTCTTTGCTGCTATTCCAATCCCGCCCCTCTCCACCCCATGTTAAAAAGGGCATTTTCTTTATTGTTATTCTCTATGTGAAACTGAAGATCACTGCTGGATCAGTGAAGCTCAGATATCTGAGTCAAAAACATAAGTTTTTAAAGCAATATTGTTAGCTTGTTTTGTACTGCCAAATTTAATGTTTCTTCAAATTCACAAATGTTTTATCACACTTGAAAGTGCCAAGGGTGGCAAATTTTATTTATGAAGTTATAATTGATATGATGATCCAACAATGAAAGTTCCCAAGAAAATATCAGGTTTCACTTTCCTAAATGACCCCTTAATTCTCTGAGGTACTCAGATGACCAGGAGGAATAACTAATAAAAAACGACCTTTCCAGCCATATGCACCCCAATGTTCATAGCAGCAATGTCCACAATAGCCAAATTTGGAAAGAGCCAAGATGCCCTTCAGCAGATGAATGGATAAAGAAGATGTGGTCCATATATACAATGGAATATTACTCAGCCATCAGAAAGGATGAATACCCAATTTTCACATCAACATGGATGGGACTAGAGGAGATTATGCTTAGTGAAATAAGTCAAGCAGAGAAAGTCAATTATCATACGGTTTCACTTATTTGTGGAACATAAGCAATAGCATGGAGGACATTAGGGAAGGAAGGGAAAAATGAAGGGGGAGGAATTGGAGGGGGAGACGAACCATGAGAGACTATGGACTCCGAGAAACAAACTGAGGGTTTTAGAGGGGGAGGGTGGTGGAGGGATGGGTTAGCCCAGTGATGGGTATTAAGGAGGGCATGTACTGCATGGAGCACTGGGTGTTATACATACGCAATGAATCATGGAACACTACATCAAAAACTAATGATGTATGTGACTAACGTAACATAATAAAAAAAAAAAAAAAAAAAAAAAACCTTTCCTACAGGATTTCAGACATTCTCTATTTCAAAATATCTGAGACCATAGCAGGAATAGTTTTTTACTTCCTTAGGTACTTGCAAATGTGAAATAGCAAAGAAAACTAAAATACATTAGAATAGCATATATTGTTCACATTCAAAGTAAAGGTTCCTCAGTTCAAATTAAATCAGAGCTAATCTCTTCATCTCTAGATCTGACTTTCCATTGGCAGAGAAAGAAGTATATGGAAACAGGGAAGAAGTACTGACTTTCTACTTATACATTCACTTCTCTTCCATGAATTAGCAAATAGTCTACAAATTTCATTGTATTTGATAATCAAATATTCTAATGTTGGCTTCCTTTACTAAAGGCAAAATGGAAGAGTGACTGGCTAGAGAACAGAATAGAAACTAAATTCCAGATGTTCTAACCACCAGTACACTGTTCTGAGAACAAAATGCACAGAACTGTGAGAATATAGTCAAGCTGGTTGTTGATTTGTTGATTTTTTAGAGTATCCTCCATGACACGTACGGCCCACAAAGGTCAGGGCATCTATGCAATGAACACCTCTAGGGTACACAAGAGAAGAGCAGCAGGATGTAGACTAGGAAGCAAAGAACAGTCAGCAAAACTCAGGGGCATCAAAGATCATCAAACTTGAGGCTTACTTGCTTCTCCAGGGTGGCATTTTCTTCTCAGGAAAAGAAAAAGGAAAGAGAGGCTTGCTTGAAATTAGTGTGAGGTTCTCTACAGTTTCACCTTTCACAGACAAGATGAGAATACATGAATTTACTCTAAAGGTAGTATGTTCACGAGCTCTCCTCAAGAACTGACAATCTAAACTTTGTTTTCCAGAAAAAGTTAAAAGAAATTACACAATTGAAGAAAAAAAATTAAGGTAAGTCAGACAATAAGGATGGAAGATTATTTTTAAATCCCTAGACTATTTTCTTCTACAGACAGCTCTCATTTTGGCTGTCATTTGTACCCCCATTTTAATGCACACCTGAGATCTGAATACTGACAAACAACTGAATTCCAAATTTTATTTATGTATTACATATGCTCTGATTTTTTTAAAGATTTCCTGGTCCTTTACTTCATCTCCATTTTCAAATATGCAGTCTGTTAATTAAGCTGCATGTATGTGCCCAGTAATATAAGGTATTATCTCTACTAGAATAATCCCCCAGTCTCCCTCCCCCACAGACTTCTTTTTCTTTTTTAAGATTTATTTATTTATTTGAGACAGAGAGCGTGTGCATGTGCACACGCGTGAGTAGGGGTGGGGCGGAGGGAGAGGGAGAGACAGAATCTCAAGCAGGCTGTGCTGAGCACAGAGCCCCACCTGGAATGTGATCCCACGACCCTGAGATCATGACCTGAGCCAAAATCAAGAGTCTGACGCTTAACCGACTGTGCCCCACAGCCTTCTAATCATGCAGCTGGCCCACTTTGCTGAGAGTTGAGTTTGATGCCTCCTTCTCACTTGATGGACCACAGAAACTCTCAACCTTGGTTACCCAGCTTTAAAATACAGGTAGTGATACCTAACCTATTGGGTTGTTAGGAGAACTGCATAAACTAGTGTATGTAAAAATAAGCAAGCAGTTAAGTTAAATGTATTTAATACTATTCTGTATTGCTATTTAAGTTTAAAAAGAGGTACATGCATCAGAATCTCAGAGGACAAGACAGGGGTAGCAGGAATTTCTCTAGGACTTTAAGGGGTCAGGATAGAACAAGCAAAATCAAGATGAACTAGCATTCCAGGAATCTGCAAAGGTTTACAGAAAGGGCAATGCAGGCGTGGCTCATTTGAGTGGCAATCCATAGAACATTCTAATTTAGTCAAAGTTAGTGAAAGACTCTGTAGGAGAAAGATGGGAGAGAGCAATTCTTCTCTTAGGTCTTGACCTGTGTTTAACAGAAAGCGGGGTCACTGGCCCTTACCTATGTGCTAACCTTCATATTCTCTTGGAGGAAAAGAAAAGCCTGTTGGGGAAGTTGAATATTCATTCTCCCTGCTTTCAAGCACCTGTGCAAACCTAGAGTTGAAATACAATGGAAGCCTGACAGACTCTTTAGGATTCCTTAAATCAGGTCTTAAGGACTACATCATCAACAAGAACTAGCCAGTTAGCAAAGCAATGAGTAGCAAAGATACAAAGATACTTCTAAAAAAAAAAAAAAAAAAGGATTTATTCAGCAATTGCTGTGAATGTGTACAGTTCCAGAGATCTTGGGAAGCCTGACCCCCACCTCCCCTCCAAAAAGGACTTGAAAGACATCTTTTTTCCCTTGAGGTGCTTACCATCAGTTATGGGATGGCACCTCCCACACACACACATAAATAAATACAAAACTATGTATCCAGTGTAGAAAATGTTAGTTACTAAATAAAATAACAGAGTTATAACACTGAAACAAATTCTGTAATGTTTAGCATAGAAATTATATGATTTTGAAAGAAGTATTCTTTTACATGATGCAGTAACTCCGTTTACTAAGAGTGGTTTTATTTAAGGTTGATGCTGTCCTGACATTCACTTTTTTTTCTTCCCCCATGAAAAAAACATAAAAGGACCTTTGGAAACATAAAAGGACCTCCTTCCACGGTACATAGTGTAGAAAAGCAGGGGGGAAAAAAGCCAAAAAATGCCAAAAGGTTGTACTTCTAGGTAAGACAACAGGCCCATTAACAAATGTCTCCATTAATATCTTATCATCTGCTGTTTGCACTGTACTTGTCAATACTGAGCGTCACTCACAGTTCATATGACCATATAATATCTAAGAAAGCACAGAGTACCAAGGTAAAAAAAAAAAAAAAGCTAATTCAAAGATGGTTTTAGAATGTGACAACACAGTCACCATGCAAGGATATAATTAGATGATTAGGTAGTGTGCATGCTTTACATGTCAGGAGGAAACTCCTCATAATATCTAACAGTGGATTGAATAGGACTGGTAAATTATGCAGTGCCATCTCTCCTTCTCCCTCTGACTCACCTGACTTTTTACCCACTCGTCCAATTCTGAAGCCTCAGATTATCCAGATTAACCTGCTCAAATTCAAAACACAGTGAAATTTTAATCATCAACATCAAAAAGAAAAATCGCTATTACAGCAAGCCAAGAGAGCATACGGCACAAAAATACTGTATTTGGCCTTTACATGCCTTAACTGTTGTCACGTAATAGACTATTTTTCCTTATGCTTTGCTTCTCTGCATAGATGCAAATCAAACAGAAAGGAGTTGTTTGCAGAGAGAAAGTTAGGGGTCCTATATGGGGGGATTTAAAAGGGGCTGGAAAAATTAACTTCCTTCCCACCTGCAATTAGTCATTCCTTGTTTTATATAAACTTTTTCTTTCCTGAAATGTTTTATTTTAAAATACCCTTGTGAGGGCTGACATGTTAAATCACTATAGGTTTAGAATGAATTTATTATTATGATTGAGAGAATAGATAAAACAATACATGAACAATAACCATCTCAGGTAAAAAGGGAATTATTGCATCCTGTCTCATGTCAATGTAAAAATTCTAATTATAAATGTTTCCCCTTGGATGTAAATATTCAAGTGCCTCTGTAAGTCATCAGAAAACAGCAAAGACAAGAAATAAATATATTAGCCCTTTACCTTGAAAGATAATATTCCTCCTTTCTTAGTAATATTCTGGGAGTGATATCAGTTTGATCATTATTATCAACATCATGAGTTTTATAAATGTGAGCATATAGGTAATCAGTCTTCCAGCTCATTCCTGAAAGATTCAATAAGATAAAATTTCATACCTACACACACACACACACACACACACACACACCGAGAAAGAGAAAAGAAAAGAAAGAAAAGAAAAGAAAAGAAAAGAAAGAGGTAATATCACTTGAATTACCTTGAAACAGCAACTGCATGTAAAATTTTTACCTATATACAGACATGCACTATTTTAATGAAGTAATGGAAATGAAGGTCATCTTGCAATAGGGAATTGCTGAATTCTTTTTTTTTTTTTAAAGATTTTTATTTATTTATTTGAGAGAGAGAGAGAGAGAGCACATGAGAGGGGGGAGGGTCAGAGGGAGGAGCAGACTCCCTACAGAGTGGGGAGCCCGATGTGGGGACTCGATCCCGGGACTCCAGGATCATGACCTGAGCCGAAGGCAGTCGCTTAACCAACTGAGCCATCCAGGCGCCCGGGAATTGCTGAATTCTTACACAAAGCACCAAATGCTAAGTATGTTCCTGAATATAAAGAATGTATAATCCGTGCTAAAGGCTACACAGATGTGTTCAAGTTACACAATGGCTCAAATAATAGTACTGAATCCATACTAACAAAAATATAGACCAATAAAAAGAGGAGCTAATAAAATACACATTTAAATTAGTGAGATTAAAAATAAGATTTAATCCCTTGGGTATTTTATAATAATGTAACAGCAAACAAAAAAGATGTACTTTCTGGACATCCTTAAATTATTTTAATGTAATCAAAACTAAGACTTGAAAAAAATTCTCCAACAAGTAAAATCCATTTGTTAAGAATATCTGCTAGTGACTGCAATCTCTTGGGCATAACTAGTAAATGCTGCATTGTATGTATACTAAAGCTTTCATTTGTGTTTTCATGATATAGAGTAAGACTTTAAAAAAAAATCATAAAGAAATATTTATTCTTAATATTCAGAAATGTAAAATCAAACACACTTGCAAAATAACTAGGCATTTGAGCTACTTATATATGTACATATATATAATTTATATACAATTTCTTATTTATAGGTAGGTATCTTATAGATCTCAAATGAAACAATGAGAAAACAGAAGAAACAACCCTTTATTGAAATAAGAACTGCAGGGCAACAGAAAGTTGAAAAAAACTGCCAAAGGTCAAGGGTGAAAAATAAACTTACTCAACCTTTGGTACGTGTCAAGTATGCAATACAAGGAATAAAAGAGACACAATTCTTACTCTCAAATAATAGAGAATAATTTAATAAAATTTAATTAAAATTAAGCACATCAATAGAGACAAGTACAAGGTGAAATGGGACCCAAAGGAGGGTTTGATTAACTCTGGGTGCAAGTGGAGAATGAGAGGAGTCAAGGAGGACTTCAGGTGGACAGAGTTCTGAACATGTCTACCTCACTTCAAATCAGAATTCAGAGACTTTATCATAGTACCTTTGCTTCTCTTTATAATTTTAAACAGCTTACAAGAAAAATGACACAGACAAAAAGAGAAAGGGAAGGAAGAAGGAAGGAAAAAAGGAAAGAGACAAAGAGGGAAGGAGGAAGAGAAAGAGGAAGCAGAAAATAGGAAGGGAAGAAGAAAAGGAAGAAAGGGGGAAAAACTGAAATAATCCATATTAAAATCTACCATAGATAAAATCTATCATACATAGATAGATGATGGATGCATAGATAGATAGATAGAATAGGTGAGTAGATAGCAAGTGGGGAGAGAAAGAAAGAGAGAGACAGGTAATCAACATTCAAGATCATTTGCCAGTTAGTCTGATTCACAGACGTTTTTATGAGAGCAGTGTATCTTGCATATAGAACGAAGAATAAGGGACAACAAAGAATAAGGGACCATTCCCAAAGGAGCAACATGTACAAGGTTTATTTAGGGGAGTTTTTAGGGGCTTGGTTTTTTGGGTTTTGGGGTTTTGTTTTATTTGTTTTGTTTTTTGTTTTTTGCTTGGTTTCTTTGCTTTCCTAGAATCCTTTCTATTTAAAAAAAGATTTCTCAAAAAAAATGACAAAAATTTCCAGCTACTATTAACACTGAGAATATTATAAAGTTCCTAAGCCCTGATAATATTATACTGGACCTGTGAGCTTCCAAATCAGTTTTATACTTGGGGTAGAAAAATTACAGATTAGCCATTACATTTAATAGCTAGAGTTATTGCATATAAAACATGAAGACGTAGAGAAATAATGATGAGAAAAACCAAACCGTAACACTAATGGCTTAAGTTACTAGCCTCAAATTCAGAATAAACCCAAACATCAGAAGTAAAAAAATCAAAGGCTATTTTTCCTGTAAGAGGAGACCAAAAAAGGGTTAAGTATAACAGGAAAAGAATGGAAGAGGTTCAAGGCCACTTCAAACCTTTATTAGTGAGGAGCACATGAATCCATCCTCTCCTCTCCCTGAGTTTGACTAAACAGAACTAACCATCAGATACTAACGTATTTTACCAGAATGGAGGAGAGCCCTTCTGCAAAACATCAGCCCACTTACTTAGAACAGTTTACTTTTAAACCTCTTTTACCCTCAACCACAATAACAGAAACGAACAATGATAATAAGAATAAGTGATAGCAACAACTGGCATTTCCTATTTGTCAAGAATTATGGGAAATGGTCTACATCTAAAGCACCCTATTGGCAGATCATACAGGCTTTCACTTTGAGATGGATTTATTGAATGCCTACTACATACGTAGGCCATTATTCTAGACATTAGGAATACCATATTGAACAAAAAGACAAAAACCACAACTTTGATAGATTGTACAATCTGGAAGAGTAAACTGAGCTAGGGAGATCTTAAAAGATACTTGCCTGACATTACACAACGAGTTAAGTGACAAGAGCCATGTGTAGCAATCTAATCCCAGGACCCATTCCTTTGTACCACATGCTTTATTGCTGTGGAAGTAAAAACATACTTGCCAGGGCTCATGCCTGGCATTCTGCTTTGAAAAGCAGATTTTTCCACTTAATATTATATTAGTAGTAATTCAGTGTAATTAGGTTATAGTTAAAAAAAATAAACCTCTAAGCAGAAAACTCATATTAAGTATGAAAGGCAAAAATGTTTATTCCAAAAATGTTAAAGGAAATAAACTGAATATTATGTTGTTCATTGATAGGAACTGCTGGTTACAATTAATAGTTTGAATACAATTACAGTGTAAAGGAAGTTAGAATTACATTCCTGTCTATCTGTACTTATAATTCAACACTTCAGACTATGGTCAATGTTTAGTATTTAGTAGTAAGTGTGTATTTTCTCAGCCTATAAAAATATTTTATAGCAGAAGAACATGATAATTGAAGTCAGGCAGACAACTCAAAACTTCTTTATTCCAAATAGGTTTGGACTTTCTAATATATTTTATTATTTTTGGCAATTATTAGTTAAAAGTTTTCTATGTGTAATTCAAATAAAAAATACTCTGCCCTCAACCCCTTAACCCCTTAACCCAATCTCAAGTTTTAGGAACCATTTTTTCTCAGTTGAAATTACCTTCTCAACTGCCATACTGGCCCTTTACTCTCCAAGCTTTTTCTTTCCAACTTTTAAGTTTTGTGTAATTTTCAAGCAATGCAGAGTTACACGTATCATCCTACAGGTCTCATAATTTGGGTCTTTAAAGATGAAGGTGAATATTTGCATGGTCTTAAGTTAGCTAACATTTCCTTAATATTAACATTAGTCTTTCTCACAGCTGATTTGCTACTCAGGGACTTCACAATGCATTTCTGCCTTGGGGATTCCTTGCACTCATTGCTCCTTTACTTCTAAATAACTATTCCTCAATTTGTAATATTCCCCTTCATTTCTATTCATTATATACACCTTTTTATGTGAAACTCACCATTATTCTGAAGCTTGGTTTTCTTGGCCGTGGTCTTGCTATTTCCGGTATCCAATTAATGAAGGAAATCTATGATAAAACCAAGAACTAAACTACTACTCAAAATACTAAATTTTGGGTCCACAGGTTGGCAATACAGAAGACATGAAAAAAATGTCTTTAGGGAATAAAAATTTGATTCCATAATTAATGCTATGAAATAAGATTCCTTTTAACTTATATTCCTTAACTGAAAACAAAGTCTAACAACATCCCAAACCACCCATATATTTCTAACCAATTTCTGATGCTGTGAACTTGAATGCTTTTCTTTTTAAAGTCTTACTACGTATTGAGTTCTTCATATTTTTCATCAATTTCCAGATTTTTAATAAAAGCTGCATGATCCTCCTCTCCCCCCTCATTCCGCAAAGAGTTGCCACCCAAAGTCATTTGGTGTTGGAACCAGAATCCAGACAGAAGAGGCATTCATTGACCAACCCATTTTCCCCTCAATTTTTTTTGTTTCTGTTTTTGTTTCTGTTTATCATTAGCATTTGATCTTTCCAACTAACAAGCTCCTTGCTCTCACATGGATATTATATTCTTAATTAAACTTTTAATAACTGCAAATAATCTTATATTGCTATAACAGTGTATTTTTATTTGAATATGCTTGTATTTAATATGCCCATAGTTTGGTACTCATAGTTCTTTCTCTCTTCCTTTGGCATTCTTCTGATCCTCTATTTTCTCCTTTTATGAATAGTTATACACTTTATGTATTTGTATTTACAACAACATTTTTAGATTGTGATTATTCCTTTTTTTTTTTTAAGATTGATTTATTTACTTATTTGAGAGAGAGAGAGAGAGCACATGAGCAAGGAGGGGAGGGGCAGAGGGAGAGGGAGAAGCAGAATCCCCATTGAGCAGGGAACCCAATCCAGGGCTCATTCGCAAGACCCTGAGATCATGACCTGAGTCGAAGGCAGACACTTAACTGACTGAGCCACCCAGGCGCCCCGGATTGTGATTATTCTTAACAATATTCATTTTGCCTAAAACTGAGCATTCGAAAAATGCAAAAGTCTGTGCAAGTAGAGCCCACAAACTAGTAGAGAAACATGAAGGCATACCAGTGATTACAATTAATACAGTAAGTATATTAAGGAGGTATTTGTTTGAAGAAAGAGCAATATTAGCATAGAAGGTGGCATTTAACTTTTTCTGACCACCATATTTATTGAGCATATATTATCATATGAAAGACTGTGCTAAGCACATATGACCTCAGTTAATCATCGAGGCCAAGGTTTGTGATAGGCACTGTTACATAAACCAGACACAAAGAGGTTAAGTAACTCACCAAAGTAACACAGCGGTGGAGTCAAGATTCACACTGCTTACTAGATAAGACTTGAAACGGGGTCTTGAAAGATGAAATGTGTTTTTACTAGATGATAAAAGGCGCAAAGGGCAAACCAGGTGGTGGGAATTAAATGACCAACAGCCAAGAGTCATGAGTAGGGGAAGGGACCGGTGAGACCAACCAGTGGGATAGGATTAGAAGGTGGACAGAGCGGCCAAGGGCAAAGCCCCCAGGGCAGGCTGTGTCCAACTGCTTTTTCCCCTAAACGTCTAGAGATGAAGTCAGTCCTTACACATCAGGACCGTAGGAGGCAGAGATCAGAGCACAACCACTAAAGTACGAGGAAGGACTCGGTGGCGTTGGAGCGTCAGTCCTAAGAGCCCCGGCCTAACAGGGAGGAGAAAGACTGACAGAAGTGTGAAGCACGCTTAGCTGCGAAAGAAGGATCGTGATTACTTCATAATTTTTATCGCAGCAGATCAGCTAATTTACCACTTCCGTAACTGGCTGTCTTTGCCACAGTAAGGACAAACATCATTCTGTTCAGAGAAGTTTATTAATAAGAGTTTTCAAATCAGAGAACAACTTTGTGGGTTTTTTTAATTCTTTATTATTTATTATGTGTTAATCTACTTATTATTACATGAATATATGTGTGTGCATGTACTTGTATATCCACACTAATACGTCCAGTTGCTGCTGGAACACAAGTGAAATAAATGATTAAATAAAATTTTTTTTAAAATGTGAGAAAAAATATTATTTAGATAATTGTATTACCTAAATCTAAGTGCTAGAAAAAAATACAAGTTGCAAAGGGGGATAGGAAGTGTCAGGGTAGAGATGTAATTTTAGAAGGTGCACAAGGGTTAGTCTCTATTCGCAAAAAACTCAGCAAAAAAAAAAAAGGCTTATTTTTTCAATTTTTTTTATTTTTATTTTTTCATTTAATTTTGTTAGAGACAGAGGGAGAGAGAGAGAACATGTTGGGGGCGGGGGGCAGTGGAGAGAGAATATCTTAAGCAGGATCCACACTGGGCAGATTCAGGGCTCGATCTCACAACCCTGAGATCATGACCTGAGCCGAAATCGAGTTGGACGCTTAATGGACTAAGCCACCCAGGGGCCCCTAACTTTTTAAAAAAATATATGGTAATATAATGTGATAAATGCTAGGAAAGTTCTTAACAAAATGCACCTTTTATAACAGAGGGAGGTATGACAGC
Source organism: Mirounga angustirostris (assembly GCF_029215605.1). Classification (NCBI taxonomy): domain Eukaryota; kingdom Metazoa; phylum Chordata; class Mammalia; order Carnivora; family Phocidae; genus Mirounga; species Mirounga angustirostris. Next base: position 80,054,465 of record NW_026991720.1, on the reverse strand, counting down.
TTCACAGAAGGAAAGAATCAGCTGGATTATAAAAGAGAAGAAGACATGCACGAAAGGGCTGAGCAGGACAGGCAAAAGCATATGCAAAGTCACAAAGCCCGATTTCAGCAGGAACTACTACTTCTCAGTGTAGAACAGCAATTACCACCTAATCTTGAGCCTCCCATGTCCCAGACACTCGCACATTATCTATATTAACCCTCACAATATAGTTATGGCTTTATTAATATTATTCCAATTTTTAAAATGATGAAGTGAGAGCAGAATGAAGACTTTCCATCTTAAAAAGTAGGTTGAGGCCAAAGAGTTGAACTTTATCCTGTAAGCAATGCAGTCCACTGAAATTTTTTAGATAAAGAAGGGGGGTCGTCAGATGTTTGTCTTTGCTTGCTTATTCTTTTAAGCTATTAGACTGCAATGTGAAGGACAGGATGTGTGGTTAAGAGACCACAATGTTAAGAGATTACTATTTGTAATACGAAAATGCCATAAGAGGTGGAAAAGGCTTGCTCTAAGCCGTTATCAGTGGGGACAGAAAATGGAGGAAGAAAAAAGATGTGATAGCCAATTGATTCTGGGTGCATGGGGGACAGAAGAGCATCAGAAAGGGAGGTCCTGAGATGATTCTAAGTTTCCTGACTTAGAACACTTAAAGGGTGACGCCATTAACCAAGAGAAAAGAAAGAGAAGTTTGGGATAAGGAGGGTGGGGTGGAAAGTGCTCTAGTTTTGAACTTGGTGATACCCAAGTCAAGAGAGCCAGATGATGACCAGACTGACTGGAGGAAGGTCCTAAAGGCAACATATTTAAGAAGTGCCAGCAAACATATCTTTGCATGAGTGAGAGTGTTTTTGATAACAAGGGACAGAAAATTCAAATTGCTAGCTCATTTAATAGAATTATTTTTACCATACTTGCTAAAAATCTCTAAAGGTAATATGGACTTCAAGTGTGGTTTAATTAGGACTCTAATTCTCTTTCTCTGCAATTATTTTCACACTGCCTTCTTCTCTATATGTCACGATGGTTTCACCAGAGGGAGCAAAATCATGGACCAATTCCAACTTTCCATATATCCTACAAAATCCAGAAGATAAATATTCTTTTCCCTACCTATTGAAAAATAGTCCCAGACACCCTTCTAAACCAACTTGGGTGTCATTCCCACCACCATCAAGAGGGATGGGACTGCACTGATTAGCTTGGAACTGGAGCCCACCAAAATTCTATGGATACCACATAGTGGGCAGCAAGTGGATTGAATTCTGGGGACACGATCCCAATGTCCCCTCAATTCCCTTCCAGAGCTGACAGTGGTTTTTTACTCCATTACCTCAAAGGATTTTTTTTGTAATCACAACTAAAAAAACAAAACAAACAACAACAACAACAAAAAAACAGTATTTCTCTAAGATTTCTAGACTTTTTAAGATTGTTTGAGCTTCCGATATCACCCAAATCCAACCACACTCCCTTGCCAGATGGAGTGGCAATGGAAATATCAAGTTATAGGACAAGCTATATTAGTAATGTAAGTGCTCAATAGTTTCCATGTGAAGGGATAACATCCAGCGCTGTTAACTGAGAATTCACTTTCTTCTCCCTTTCTCTGACTCCCACCCTAATCCTTATACTGAGTCAGTAGTCAAAGGAGGATACCAAAGTACACAGACCAAAGAGTCAAATCCTTGGATGGGAGTTCTAAAATAGTTCTTGGAACTCTGGCCAAAAGAGAGACATGGAAGTGGCTGATAGAGGCCAGTGACCTGAAGGAACCTCATGGTTGCAATGAAGAGGACACAGAGTGACACATGAAGGAACATGCATATCTAAGGATCTGCAGTAGGGACAACGCTCAAAACAGATTAGCCGTTAGATTAGATTATCAAGGGATACTAGATGAGCCCTTCCCTTCCGAAGCCTAGAAGCAGCCTAGAAACGTAATTGCCACCCCTGGTTCAAATGGATTAGTGAAGAATCCTTAAACTGACTGAGGTTAGTTGTAACTAGCTTACATTTTCTACTATCATTCTTCAGGCTCAAATTTAAAATTTAATTATAGAGGAATAAATACAGCTATATTTCTTGCATGCTTGCTTTTGTATGCATTATAAAATAATTAAGGCCAAATTCTTTAATTCCACATTTGGCAGCATTAGATAACTTTTCAAACTAACTCATTTTTCACACCCTCAGTCAATACGAAGTTGACACTGCAGAAAGAACACCATGAGACTCTGCCTTCCGTCTCAGGTAGTTTCCCTCTGTGGTCAACAGAAAAGGTATTTGCTGGATCAGTGAAGTCCAAAGACAGCAGTGATTTGCCAAATATGACCCATCAGAGCACTGAGAATTCAGGATTAGGTTTCAGCATTTGTTGCTGTCACTCAAGTGCTAAATCTATATTTACTTGGGGCAGTGAGTGGAGATTTAAATAGAAGAATCCAAACCATCCAAGATATTTTCCTCTCCTGTGTTAGCTGATTTTGAGACTTATTCTCATTGAGCTAGAGTGTTTCAAAACTGGTTACACAGCCCCGCATCGGGCTCCCTGCTCAGCAGGAAGCCTGCTTCTCCCTCTCCCACCCCCCCTGCTTGTGTTCCCTCTCCTGCTGTGTCTCGCTCTGTCAAATAAATAAATAAGGGCGCCTGGGTGGCTCAGATGGTTGGGCGTCTGCCTTCGGCTCAGGTCATGATCCCAGGGTCCTGGGATCGAGTCCCGCATTGGGTTCCCTGCTCCTTGGGAGCCTGCTTCTCTCTCTCTCTCTCTCCATCTCTCATGAATAAATAAACAAAATCTTTAAAAAATAAATAAATTAAATAAATAAATAAATAAATAAATAAATAAAATCTTAAAAAAAACTGGTTAAATAAAATTCTCTTGGTATTATAACGATTTTTCTTGAGGTAAAATGGGAGGGTTAGCAAAAAATACTGATAGTCTCACATTTTTAAATTATCTGATTAGTCATTTCATATCACCATTCTTAGGGGTTCTGAACATAAAATATGAATAAAGGCATATGTTTCAACATGTTGAAAGGCAACAAGTGTTCTCAATTTAAAAGTGAAGATGAATGTCTAATTAAGATAATCACCACATTGAGGGCGCCTGGGTGGCTCAGTTGGTTGGGCGACTGCCTTCGGCTCAGGTCATGATCCTGGAGTCTCGGGATCGAGTCCCGCATCGGGCTCCCTGCTCGGCGGGGAGTCTGCTTCTCCCTCTGACCCTCCCCCCCTCCTGCTCTCTCTCTCTCATTCTCTCTCTCAAATAAATAAATAAAATCTTTAAAAAAAAAAAAAGATAATCACCACATGAATATAATAGACCATTAGTACCTTTTTGAATGTATTTATTAAGTATACTGAAATCTAGCAGAATGGTCTAAAAAGACACAAAATTAAGGTTTAAAATCTTAAATTTTAAGATGCAAATTTGGATATACAAATAAGTTAAATTTATGCAAAAAGAATCTTATTCCTAAAGCTGGGCAAATTATTTCATTTCTAAGTAAAGGCACTGGAACATCCCTGGCCAAAACAAAAACAAAAACAAAAACAAAAACAAAACCCTATAGGAGCTGGGCAGTAGGAAAACGAAGGCCAAAGTCGAGGAAAGCACACGGCGCTGAGTGGTCATTAGCAATAGTAGTAATGTTGTTTGTGGGATTCAGAAGGAGATTCCAAGGGACATGGATCGGTCTGCACTTCTGTTATTAATATAATGCAAATTATCAGGTCTGTACAACTGGAACCATGCTTCAAATATGGGGATTATAGTTGGAACGGTGTCTGTTGGAAGACATTCCCCAGCCTACCATCAAAAGACATCACATTCGGGGCACCCGGGTGGCTCAGATGGTTAAGCGTCTGCCTTCGGCTCGGGTCATGATCCCGGGGTCCTGGGATCGAGCCCCCCATCGGGCTCCCTGCTCAGCAGGGGCTGGGGGGGCGGGGGGGTGTCTGCTTCTCCCTCTCTCTCCTTCTGCCCCTCTCCCCTGCTCATGCTCTCTCTCTCTGTCTCAAATGAATAAAAAAAAAAAAAAAAAACCCACATCATATTCTCAACTCTTTTCACATCTGGTTCACAGTTTAAATTCTCGTGCTATATATAAAAGGAAAAAGACGTCACTAATGGGGGAATCCATGCATGTGTGGAGGCGCAGGGCATACAGGAAATCTAGGTATTACCTTTCTCTCGATTTTGCTGTGAACCTAAAACCACTCTAAAAAATAAAGTCTTTTTTTTTTCTCACTTTTTAGAAGACCGGGTTCAGAAATTACAGTTGTGGGGTTCAACGCACTGCTTTTTTCTTTAAATCCTTATCTGAACCTTGGAAGATTTTCCCTTCTTTTTCTTTTTTTTCGTCTCACCCCTTTGTTATTTTTAGACTTTTCAATTTGTTTTCAACTTTGTCCAGGTGACGATTATTATTTTTTAAATTCAATAATTACAATGCATCAACAATTATGTTTAAGTAATTTCAAATGACAGGCCTACATACATAAAAACGAATCTCAATAATCAAATATGCTTACTAGCCCTCTAAAAAAAAAAAAAAACTGTAAAGAGGCCAATAAGGCAGTGATCTGTTGGTGGTAAATGTCCTCCACCCAACAGAAGCCTGGGATTGGCTGCAGCACAGCTTAACTTAACAGCTGCCTGACAGCTGTCTTCAACTCTTTGTTCCAGTGTCTTCTGAGGGCTCTGCCTGCCACCCAGGCAGTGTTACCACAAGAGAGCACGCTCACGGGGTGTGTGAGCTCACGTTGCCAGAGCTATGAGAATATACCCGAAATTCAAAGAGGCGAAGGGAAATGGGTACGACATCCATGTTTGAGTACCTTTATTTTGGACAGAGGTAAGTAAAGTAAGTGTGCACAAAACAGCTCAGAATATTTCTGTACCTCTTTACCTCTTTAAGATGTATGCTTCCTACATCCCCCAAATACTGAGAGACTGCTATTTGTTTTAATTCACTTAACTGAATTTTTGTAATTATCTGCAAGCTGGCCACAAAAATAACGAAGAGGAAGGCCCGCGAAAAATGTGTTTAATTGAGGTATAACTGATACCCAACATTGGTAGCTTCAGGTATACAACGTAATGATTCCACACTTGTACGTACTGCAAGGTGAGCACCACAATAAATCTAGTCATCATCCGTCACCGTAAAAAGTAACAAAAAGAATTTGGTTTTTCCTTGCCCTGAGAACTTTCAAGATCCACTCTCCCTGCAAATAAACACTACGATCCTACTGACTACAGTCACTACACTGCAACAAACCACAGCCCCATGACCTACTCATTTCATAACAGGAAGTCTACACGTCCTGAACCCTACAGGTAAAGTTCACCTACCCACCCCCACACCACCCCCCCTGGCAACCGCCACTCTGTTCTCCATGTGCATGAGTTCTGTTTCATTTGTCCATTTGTTTCATTTTGTAGATCCCATACGTCAGGGAGATCCGATGGTATCTGTCTTTCTCTGCCTGACATTTCACTTATCATAATAGCCTCATGGTCCATCCATGTTGTCACAGGTGGCTAATATTTTTGAATGAGGATTTCTCTTAACAAAAAATAAATGAAGTGCACATCTCCAAATATAATTTATTAATAATAACAGCACTAGCATAGAAATGAGGAACAGCAAAAATTATTATGAACAAGAGAGTTTCCATGTCTAGGCCATAACGCTTGGGGCCCATAAGGCTTTGGAGATTCCTTGGAAACAACTTCATGGCCCTCTCTAATGCTCCATCAGAGCTGGAGGATACACAGAATGGGTCAGAGCATGGTAGTAAGAAAGCCCAGGAAGAGGGTCTAATGCTCGATGAGATCGGTTTTACTCTGTGTTGTGGCCATAAATCTGACACTTAATGGTAGGTAGGTTTTCTTCAAAGAGTGTCAGCCATCAAGAAAGACAATTCAGGGCCACCTGGGTGGCTCAGTCAGTTAAGCACCCAACTCTTGGTTTCAGCTCGGGTCATGATCTCAGGATTGTAAAATCGAGCCCCACGACGGGCTCCGCACTCAGCATGGAGTCTGCTTGACATTCTCCCCCGCTCCCCGCCCCTCATCCTGTGCCTGCATACGAGCTCTCTAAAATAAACAAATACAGTCTTTAAGCAGAAAAACAGTTCAAAAAAACATGTTGGTCAAACTTAGTGAATCATTAGCTCTTTGCCACAAAGTATCATTTTAATACATAAATTGCTTTTGCCTTGCTTTACATATTCCCTCTTTCATAACCTCTCAAAATGTGAATTCTCTTTACAGCTGTAAAGAAACATGCCAACAGTATCTTTCACAGTCCCCCATATCAAACATTTCATAAAAAGAATGATGTGTACAATGAGATGAACTTATTTCCACACTTAAAGTAAAAATCAACATTTGGAACACTAGGATGTCGCAGCATGCTACATATTAACTCACGGTGACAGAACTTTTTAAAAAAAGTTTGTAAAGAGCAAAACATAAAGGTTCAAAGAACACAAAAAGTAGATAGCAGAATGCTCATTCCTCTTCCATGTTGGCAGCTTTATATGAGTAGACAGGAAATTAGAAAATGTCACTCAGACCAGTACTTCTGATACAATCTCTGACTGTTCCGGCATTTCTCATTATTTCATGTAACCCAATTCTGCCCATTCTTCCTTTCTATTATTTCTTCTCTCCATCCTTCACTTGCATTTCTTCATCCCCTGAAGTCGAGATCATCTGCACCACTACAAAAGCCTAGTGATCCCGAGGTAGCTTCCTTCCCTTAGAATCCATCACTGTCGCAGCTGGGTGTACAAAAAGCAAACACTAACAAGGACTCAACAGAGACAGAGCAGGGACTGCACTTGGGTCCCCGCAACACAGACTGCAACATCCAGCATTCTTTGGCGGCCTCCATAAGAAAAGAAAAAAAAAAAGCTAAAACTCTATGCCTCCTAGGTAGTATATCTTACAGGAATGCAGAAGGAGGATGCTTCCTAAAAGCAGGATGCTTGCTACAAAGACTGGGGAAGACCACACCAAAGCAATCTGTGCCCAAGATGGACCCCAGTGCTGAAATTTCACCAACGTTTTCCCTCATTATACTAAGAATCACACCCGGGGGTGGAGATTTAACATGCAAATGAAACATGCAATGTATGAAGACTCATGTTCCATCAACTTCACGTGTGCACCCAACTTGCTGTATCCCCCTGCCCAGCCTGCTTAAAACATCACTCGTTTCCTGCCTCAGCCCCTTTAAAACATTCCCTAGCCACTGTTCAGAGAGCCAGTCTAACATTCTACCCATGACTGTGCCTCCCTTCCACTCTAGCTGTTGCCCCAGTAAAACCTCTGCCTGTGTTCCTACATTTTGTGTCCAGCCTAGTTTCTACTGCTGCTGGGTCCAAGGACCTGAGTCCGGTAACACAATTACCCAACAGACTGGTTCAACAAGATATGGAAAGGGCAGATGCTGTATCTTAATTCTATCTCCAAAGTGTGAGAGTCCTAGAGTAAAAGCACTCATTAACACAACTCTGTTCCCAGAGACTAGCTACTGTGTAGAATATGATATGTATTCAATAAATTGTTTTTTTAATGAATAAGCATTTTTACTGAACTGATACAATCTATATATCTCTGCCATATTAATGTTCCAAAATACCGAAAATGTATTTCCCCTTCAAAAATCCTCAATGGCTCTCCACTCCCATCAGGATGAAATCCATTCTTTGGACTGGTATTCAACCCACCCTCTTTCCTTTTTCAATCAGGTATACTCTTTACGTTTGTGCGAACCTGAAGTGGGAAAATTCAACGTACGATACTTGCACCTATGTTCTGCTTGTTCTCTGAAGGCCATTTCAAAAGCTACCCTGTTCTGAGACAAACATCACATTCAAGGACCAAGCAGTTGTAAACACAAGGAGTAATCAGCTAATTACGGATGGTCCCAAGACAATGTGATTCAATGAAGAAAATTTATCTACAGGGGAAAGACTAAACAGGTCTGAGTCAGTGATGTGATCTCAGTGCTTTTAAGGTCCCAACAAAACTTCAAAAAGGACTGAAATTTTAAAAGAAAAGCTGTAATGGGGAGGACTGCAAACGCACCATCTGGTAAATTTCACAAGCGACACACCACCTCCTGTGAACTCTTTGTGACCACATGAGCCCAGGGACGGTACTCTTTCTGCATTTACTACGGCACTGTCTTCCATTGCTGAGAAGCACACGTAGCTTTGGAAGGTTAATTATTTCTTAAATTCTACCCATTAGCTCCCCCTAATCACACAAATTCCTTGAGAACAAATAAAATGCCAAATCCCTTAGTCTCTCCATCTGTCTCCTACATAGTAGATATTAAACAAATACTTGAGTGACTCTTATGTGTATCTGATTTGGTAATGAAAGCCTTGTGACTTTATTTTTTTAAAGATTTTATTTATTTATTTTGAGAGAGAGAGAATGAGAGAGCGAGCACATGAGAGGGGGGAGGGTCAGAGGGAGAAGCAGACTCCCTGCCGAGCAGGAAGCCTGATGCGGGACTCGATCCCGGGACTCCAGGATCATGACCTGAGCCGAAGGCAGTCGCTTAACCAACTGAGCCACCCAGGCGCCCACTACTTCTACTTTTGTCTTGAGTAAAGAGCATACTCTAGATAAATCTCTAAATAAGAGTTTCTATGATTATGCACATGCACAATTTTAACAGGAAAAAAATGTGTCCTCTGCTTTTATCACACACACAAAAAATGGTATGTTTGTGTGGTCTGGGACATTTATGAGGGTTTAGCTGCATAAGGGAGACCCCGAAATACTTTTTCATCCTCTCCTTATGAATCAATCCATCACAGCAGTTTAATCCATTCTTCGTTAAATATTTTTTAATCACTCCTGCCCCACTATCTATCCGACCCCGTTTCATTCTGATTGTCTTCGCCTGAAGAAATAACTCATACATGTTAACAGGCAGTAGAAAAATGATCTCCTCTTCTGAGCTCAGCGGGCGGAAGAAGCAAGCTACATCAGGGGGTGGCCGACCCAGGCGACTGGCTTGTGACAATCAGGAAGTCCCTCACACCGGTCAAGGGTGCCAAAGACTCCAAGAGAGGCGGTGAGTCGGCCTGAGCAGGCAGGCACATCAGGGCAAACAATGCTCCAGACTGCCGTTAGCAGAGCTCTAAAAATACAGCTACAAAAGCATAGCGAAGGCAGAGTGAATTCTTAGCGCTTGTTCTCTTCTATTTTAATCTGGGACGAAGCAGGTGACCTCAGCACCGAGACATGAGTCTTTTAACTTTCTATATCCCCCACTTTCAGAAATGGTCTGCAGTTATGCGGATCATGACTAAATTCGTTCCAGCCATTTCAAATTCATAATCGTAAAGAGAATCTTTTCCAATCTTTCAAGACTGCTCTAGTAGGATTGCACTCTGAAAGAAGCTTCTTTGATATTCATTTGCCTATTTTACTTTGAAGGTTTCTTCCACATGTATTATTCTGGGAAATGTTTATTCCATTAATACTTTATGTATTCTTTTGGGGACTCATGTCTAAGAAGCAAGAGTTAAAAGAGTCATTAATTTATCCAGAGAAACAGCAGTTTAAATGTCCTCCTTTTAAAAATCACTGGTTTAGAGAAAGAAAAACTATAGACTTCCCAATAATATTAATAATACTATATATAATAGTAATATTATATAATTATATGTAATAGCTATATATTAATGGCATGATAACTATATACTTATATAATTATATAACTTATAGTTATTAATATTTAATATGTTAAGATATTAATAACTAATAATATTTAATGGCCCAAATAAGGTCATCCTTATTTTAAATTTTTTTTTTTTTAAGAGAGAGAGAGAGAGAGCAGGGGAGGAGCAGAGGGAGAAGGAGAGAGAGAATCTTAAGCAGGCTCCATGCTCAGCACAGAGCCCAACGAGGGGCTCAATCTCATGACCCTGAGATCATGACCTGAGACAAAATCAAGAGTAAGATGCTTAATTGACTGAGCCACCCAGATGCCCCTTACATGCTATTGTAAATGCTTGGTGCCCAAGCAGTTCTGCCTGAGAAGGCAATATAATGTTGTGTCTGAGAGCAAGTGTGGAATCAGACAGATCAGAAGCGTATCCCTGTCCCACTATTACTATCTATGTAGTTCAAAAAAGGACATTTGATTGCTTAAGACCCCAGTTTCTTCTTCACTGATAAAAGCAGAACATACTGTCTACCTCTATTTTATAAAGTTGAGGTCAGAATTAAATAAGGCAATATAAGTAAAACATTAGCATACTGCCTGGTATCTAGCACTTAATAAATGCTACCAACTATGGTTATTGCTTATAAATTATTTCTCACTAAGAAGCTGATGATCAAAACATCAAGAGGCAATACTATTTAAAATGTTGTTGATGTTCTTAAATAGGCACATAACATTTAAATTCAAGAATCCAAAATCTTAAAGTCTTTTTTTTTTTCATATAGGTATGTGGACACCTTGCCTTCACCTATTTTTCTGGCATATAGTTCAGAGGCGCTAACAGGGGTAGAAGTCATCTGGGGGAATTTTTTTTTTCCAGAATCACAAACTGCACTGGAGGAACTTCTGCATTTTGGTACATTTCTCACAACGGGCATACACAAGAGATGTCTAAATTTGACAAAAAGTTGAAAAAATTGCATAGAAATTGAGAGCTGCTCAAGATGTTAGACTCCTCACCTCAGGCCAAAACATTCTGTCAGTCATTCATTCATTCTCTCTCTCTCTCTCTCATACACACACACACACACAATCTATATTTGAAAATGTCCCCAAAATCCTAGGTCATGGCTGTTTATTAACTCTTTACCTAAATCTCAAACAATGTAATTGAGTTACCACCCACCTAAGTGTCACTGAACAGAGGAGAAGTAATTTTAAAAAGTGAACTTTGATCAAAACACTGGCCTCATTTCACAAGCACTGCCTCTGGGCCCTTGCTCGGCCTCCCCAGAGGCTCACAGCTTCAATTACATGTCCATATTTGCGTTTGAAGTTATCTGTGCAGGTAACTGCTTCAACCATTCCCTTTGATTTGGTTCTTAAACAGAAAGAAATCAGTTGTTAATCTCCTGGTAAGTACTAGTTTTATTTTTGAAATATATACTGAATTGCTCCTTGCCTTACTCTTTAGACCAGAAGTCATCAATTCTTGGTATAACTGTGGAAAACTATGCAGAACCTGTGTTAAAAAGAATACTTGAAATTCAAAAGGTCTATTTAGAGTAAACATTATACATCTCCCTTGAGATTTTCAAAACACTCTTAAATTCAGAATTAACTGAAACATTTCGCAAGTTGTTTCAAAGACATAAAAAGAGACAAAAAGCTCTAAAATGCCTATAAGCCACTTAAAATAAGTATTAACAGTTTTCTAAAAGTGAGGTATTTCATTCACTAAATTATTTTAACCATAATCACTTTATCTTAAAAATTAAAAAGATATTATTTGAATTCGTCTGCATATCCATTTGTATCTGTTACACAAACTAAACAGATATCCCTTAGTGTTTCTTGGATAACTTTTCTGAGGAAGTCTTAATTGGGCATTTCTTAACCAATCACTTTTTATCTCTTATAATTTGACTGGAGAACCACTTTCATATCTGGGCAAAAGGAACGTTGTATTGACTTATTTAATTTTTCTTCCTTAACATCTAACATTTACCCAAAGAAAAATGGGTCATCAGCAAGTTTATTTCTACTCATGCCCTGATTTCTCAGCCAGAGAAGTGATGTGTCTGCATTTTCAGGCCTGGGCAGCGAACTAGCTCTTCAGAGGGCTTCTCATCTCTTCCTGGCTGCACGGGTCTCATACTTATGACCAACAGCTTTCTAAGGGGCTCCAGGACAATGGCTGACATAGGTTTGGCTCTAAAGCTTCATTATTTCTTAGGAAAAGAAATGGAGCTTATTCTATTATTTATTCTTTATGGAAAAACTTCATAGTATTTTTTTAATTACAATCAAAATACTTGCAAACCTAAAATAATTTAGAAGAAAATTTTAATAAAAATAAAGCTTTAAGATAGCAGATGAAAGGGGCACCTGGGTGGCTCAGTTAGTTATGTGTCTATCTTCGGCTTGGGTCATGATCTCAGGGTCCTGGGATGGAGCCCCACATCAGGCTCCTTGCTTAGCGGGGAGCCTGCTTCTCCCTCTCCCTCTCCCTCTCCCTCTGCTGCTCCCCCTGCTTGTACTCTCAATCTCTCTCTCTCTCAAAAAAAAATAAAATCTAAAAAAAAAAAAAAAGATGAAAATAATAAATACTAAATATCGTTACAACTATCCTATAAATTATCTAAGGTATGATCTTGTTCTACTGATTTTGTTTCTTCAGGGACTAATATACTGCCTGGAAATGTTTATTAAACTATTTCATTAATTGTATTAATGAGTAAATATGTATACATAGTATATACATGTATGCTATATAGATATATATATACATGGAATGATAATACAGATCAAATTATTTTATTAATGAGGCTATATTATCATGAATAACATTTATAACTTACTTCCCCCTAATCCATCTGCCAGAATTCTAACCAGTAAAATAACAGAACGACAAACCAAGATCTAATTGTAACATGGTTACAATTTTAAAATCACAACATATAAATACAGCTGTCTAAACTGCATTTCAAATATAGGGTGAGTCCAGAAAAAGCTAGATAGTGAAATAGAGCCCAACCACCAACCTTAGTGGTGAATTTAATGTTCTACAAATCCAACACACTGGCTTAGTGAGGAAAATGAACAGCCTAACATCACTTATCAATCTTGCGCTGCAGTTCTCACAGTATTCACATATACATTACCTCATCTGAATGTCACAACAACACAGTGAGCTCACTAAGAAAGAGCATGTGAAAGCATTTTACTGCCCAGGAAATGCAGAAAGACACATTACACACTGTACTCATGGACCCATGCCTGGCACAAAGGCCAAAATCACAGAAGATGCTACCCCTGGTGAAAGGAAACATCAAACCAAGCAAGAGAAATAAATAAATAGTGCGAAGACCTACTACACAGAACTCCAGACAATGAAATGCTGCGTATTAATTTGTAGGAAGCAAGAGTGTCATGTGTGTTATAAGCACATATCAAGCGTTCTCGCCAGGGAGGCCAGGGTGAAAACAGTGTCCAAGCCCTGAAAGAGAACACACACGTACTGATTCAGCCTACAAGTAATTGTTATCCATTCTAGGGAGGGGCATGTGTCCTGAATGTTCCCTGTAAAAATTTTCTCTTCAAGAAAGGGAACACAGTACTTGCACTCATACCTCAATTTAAGCCTGACGTCTGGTTCTAGAAGAGTGTATGCCCTGGGAGTGCACACCGCTGTGAAACTCTGTATTTAATGCACTGGTTATAGCTACCCATTTATATTTATAATCACGTCATTAGCATTCTTTAAATGTACATGTTAACCAATTCATACTATTCTAACTTAAAATGTCTCAAAGTAGAAGGTACTATAATCACATTACCTTATTGTAGAAGAAGGAAAAAAAAAACAACATTCAAAATTGGCCTCCTTTTTTTCATTAAACAAATCTTTAAAAGCCTAAGGGTTTTCTTTATTTCTTGAAAAGTCTATCTGGCAAGAATCATCCTATTTACCCATCATACATTTTTTCCAAACCTGGAGCAGATCCATTGGTGTTATGCCAGAGAGGAGCACAGGACAAAACATCAGATATAAGTCTGTCTTTGTACGAGAATACTAGAAAAACTCCCTAGACATGAAGTGTGGGAGCTGCATGAAATTACCTGGAATGTTTGCCTTTAAGACCTAGGAGACAAGCTACATTGCACCTACCTTCGTTCTAGTCAGGTAGGCTATGCAAGAGTCTTACCCACCACCTAGGTTCTGGAGACCTATGCTTCATAAGACTTTAAATTTCTTCTTTTAGCTTAAATGCACTACACCTTATCTTCGGGAATATTGGGCTTATAAATCTATATTTTCTTATAAGAGAAAAAATATCCAGAAAAGATATAGGTAGGGTATGGTACACATACCCAGCAAAAGATCATTTGTCCAGAAGTATAAATACAGAAAGCATTTATAACTAAATGTTCTAGAGGAATTATTTTTAATGATGCCCTATTGAAAATGAAACTAGAGCAGCAATGGTGGTATATGATGACAAGTATGATGTCCCCGGCCTGAAATAACTGAATGCAATGTCTTGAACATCCCTCCAGAGCTGCTCAGACAGGGTGATGGTGTCTGCATTAGTTACAGCAGATGTCGTAACAAAGTACCACCAACTGGGTGGCTTAGAATAACAGAAACGTATTGTGTTGCCGTTTGGGGGTTAGAAGTCCAAGATCAAGATGTCAGCAGGGCCATGCTCTCCTTGAAGATGGTAGGGAAGGATCTGTTCCATGCCTCTCTCGTAGCTTCCGGTAGTTCCTTGGCCTGTGGTAGCATAACTCCAATCTCCACATGGCACTGTCCCTGTGTGTGTGCCAGGGTCCAAATTTTCCGTTTACATGGATACAGACTATCCAGTATGACCTCATCCTAACCAATTACATCTTCGAAGACGCTATATCCAAATAAAGTCACATTGAGATTATGGGGGGGGTTCAAGATTCAACATATATTTTGGGCAAACATAAGTCAACCAATGACAGTGTCCCATGCAGGAATTTAAAAGCAGTCTCATAGCACTGTGAATTGTGTAAGACTGTTGAATCACAGACCTGTACCTCTGAAACAAATAATGCAATATATGTTAAGGAAAAAAAAAAAAAGAAGAAGATAGTAGGAGGGGAAGAATGAAGGGGGGGAAATCGGAGGGGGAGACAAACCATAAGAGACGAGGGACTCTGAAAAACAAACTGAGGGTTCTAGAGGGGAGGGAGGTGGGGGGATGGGTTAGCCTGGTGTTGGGTCTTAAAGAGGGCATGTTCTGCATGGAGCACTGGGTGTTATGCACAGACAATGAATCATGGAACACTACATCAAAAATTAATGATGTCATGTATGGGGATTAACATAACAATAAACGTAAAAAAATAAAATAAAGTAAAAGCAGTCTCACAGGTAATGCATAAATTAGGATTGTTCCTTAATGGTCTGCATAACTTGGTAATTCATAGCTGTTTAAAAACTTTAAACTGCCATTGTAGAATATATAGTAAATATCCCATTTCTTAATGCATTTAAAGGAAAGAGTACATCTAGCATATGAATAAGCTAGACCAAGTGTTTCTTTCTCTTTTTTTTTTCCAAATTTTTATTTAAATTCTGGTTAATATATATGATTCATCACTTACATATAACACCCAGTGCTCATCATCACAAGGGCCCTCCTTAATGCCCATCACCCATTTAACCCATTCCCCTCCCACTTCCCGCCACCAACCCTCAGTTTGTTCTCTATCGTTAAGAGTCTCTTATGGTTTGCTTCCCTCTCTTTTTTTCCCTTCCCATATGTTCATCTGCTTTGTTTCTTACATTCCACATATGAGTGAAATCATATGGTATTTGTCTTTCTCTGACTGACTTATTCCACTTAGCATAATACACTCTAGTTCCATCCACATCAGTGCAAATGGCAAGATTCCATTCTTTTCGATGGCGGAGTAATATTCCAGTGTATAGATACACCACATCTTCTTTATCCATTCATCAGTTGACGAACAGTTGGGCTGCTTCCATAGTTTAGCTATTGTTGATAATGTAGTTTCAAGAGTTTCTTGATCACTGTGCTTTTTTTAGAATAGATCTACAATCCAGACATATGTTTAGAAGTTTATATATACTCAAATATTTCTACTATATATCACATTATACAATAATAATAAATAATCTAAATTCCCTAATGATGTCACCATAAATTGGATTACACACTAAGACCTACTGGTGAAATAGCCTGAGCACAGGGTATCCACATAACTTGTTATCTAAGCCTGGACACTTCTGAGAGTGAAAGGGCATTATTAATAATTAGGCCGGACAATAGGCTGAAACCAAAACGGTCCAAATCAAACCCAACTTGGGAGTAAACAAAAGGAAGAGCTGAGCTGAAATAAAATGAGGTAGGTCTAGAACAGATTTCACAATGTTTGTCTGTGGTAAAGAAAAGGAACGGCAGTGATTATTTTTCTCATGTACGAATAATGAGATACCCAAAAAAGGGAGAACAATAGGGGCGCCCAGGTGGCTCAATTGGTGAAGCGACTGCCTTCGGCTCGGGTCATGATCCTGGAGTCCCTGGATGGAGTCCCGCATTGGGCTCCCTGCTCGGCAGGGAGTCTGCTTCTCCCTCTGACCCTCCCCCCTCTCATGTGCTTGCTCTCTCTCATTCTCTCTCTCTCAAATAAATAAAATCTTTAAAAAGAAAAGAAAAAAAAAAAAGGGAGAACAATATGTGGAAACACACTAGATTTTCCATACCGTAAGAGTGCAATATATATTTTTTAAAGATTTTGTTTATTAGAGAGAGAGAGAGAAAGAGAAAGAGCACGAGCATAGAAAGGAGCAGAGGGGGAGAGAGAGGGACAAGCATACTCTGCACTGAGCGTGGAGCCCGAAGCACGGCTCGATCTCACAACCCTGAGATCACGACCTGAGCCAAAACCAAGAGTCGGACACTCAACCGACTGAGCCACCCAGGCGCCCCAGTATATTTTTACTTTTGTTAATAAAATGATATGTACAAGAAAGGTATCACAGAGAGGACAATATAAAAAGGAGACACTAATCACATAAAAGTGGATCTTTCTGGCCTCTCCTAAGTCAATCAGTAGAATGGATCTGAAATACTTCAAGAGCCCCACTTAAGCCAATCAACTGAAGAGGTAAAATACTGTATTATTTCTTTGCAGCCAGAAGAAAAAGAAGCAGAGAAATTACTTTTTGATCAAATAAAGGAAAAAGATTACCGTGGACCCTTCTGAGTTTCCATTTTCCCTCATATAATAGCATTCGCTCCTAACCAATGTAGACAGCACTCGCTGGGATTACTGTTACGATGCTACACCACTTCGTGCTGTCATTCTTGTAAGTGCACTGTCCTAAATGAGAACAAGCCAGCATGTAGCTGTTCTCCCCTGACGGAAAAAGTCGATGAGCAGAAACACCTGGTATTCTTTTCATGATCATCAAGATATTTTTGGTATGCGATCAGTTCAGGCCAGCCCTGTAAAATTTCAAAGCCACATATAAGATAGAACGCTACACAATACACCTACAAATGTACCTTAGTAGTACAGTGAGTCTGTCCCAATAGTGTTCTTATTGTTTTTGGGTCTCTGTTCATTGTTTCCCTCTGAAAAAATGGTGCACTTCTCGCCAAGAAAACCTTCAGTAGTTTTCTATGCATCTTTCCCAGGTGAAACAAACACCCCTAACAAGAGTGTGTGTGTCCATGTTAATTAGTTTGCCCACAGGCCACCCTGGCAAGTGTCCAGCATTTCTCGTATCTACAAAGCATTTTATGCAGTGTGCACAAGGACAGGATGGATTGGCTCATTTCCGCTCCAGACCCAGCAGGAAGGAGCAGACACCAGGACGCTTCTGTTAAAGACATGTTTCACTGCAAAATTTTCCTTCAGGAAATTCACAGATCTCCAGGAACAGGGGAATTGTACCCCTGTACATTTGACTGTATGTTAAATAATTACACTTCCTGCTTCACAAAGCACTAAATTTAACAGCTTAATTTAGAAAATATCCTGAATTAGCCAATTTACCTTTTTTTTTAATAGCATACTTATTATCAGGGATTAATGAATAAAACTCACTGATGTGACAAAACGTTACCGAAATGCAAACACCACATAAGTATTATGAAACTGAGCCAGAAATAGACAGCACTGGCAACAGGAACACATATCATGGGCCAATTCATTGTGCAGATTTCACTTAGATCAGTGGTTCTCAACCAGGGGTGATTCGCATCTCAGGAGACACTTCACAATGCCTGAAGACATTTTTTATTGTCATGACTTGGGGATGGGTTGCTACCGGCTTCTAAGAGATAGAAACCAAGGATGCTACTAAATATCCTACAATGCACAGGACAAGCCTTCATTATAAAGAATGGTCTGTCAGAGAAAGACAAATATCATATGATTTCACTCATATGTGGAATTTAAGAAACAAAACAGATGAAATAGGAGAAAGGAAGGAAAAATAAAATAAGATAAAAACAGGGTGACAAAGCATAAAAGACTCTTAAATATAGGAAACAAACAGGGTTGCTGGAGGGAGGTCAGTGGGGGGATGGGGTAATTGGGTGATGGGGATTAAGGAGGACACCTGATGTAATGAGAACTGGGTGTTATACGCACCTAATGGATCACTAAATTCTACCCCTGAAACTAATAATATGCTATACGTTAACTAAATTGAATTTAAATTTTAAAAAAACTTTTAATAAAAGAAAACAAACAAAGAATAGTCTGGTCCAAAATGTCAATAATGCCAAGCTAGAGAAACCCATCCTGAAACTGTGTGGCAAATTAACGGCTTGGCATAAATTCCACATGGTAATACTATCTTTCCTGGGTGCATTTTAATAAACCTTAATAGTTACTTTCAGTCAAATTTTTCTGATTTGATTGTTCTAACTTGTCAAAATTATACATTGTTACCAAACACTATACATTATGAAATATAAACAAATATTATAAAATTAAACTAAAATAGTTTAGCCTTATCACGCTGTATCTGAATTTAGGAGAGATCAAAGATTGGTAAGAAATATACATGAGTCAAAACTGAATTTCATATAATTTTAATTAAAGATTCCAAAAACCTCTTTCCGGTTTTCATCCCATTATCAACTTGTGATTTTGTTTTCTTTACAAGATAAAACATTGCTTTTAACCTACCGTATCTTGGAGGCCAGAAACAGAACCACTCTCATTGTCAGATAAAAGCATGAGAAAAGTATTCAGAAATGCACCTAACTGGATATAAAGAGGGATCCCAGTTCTGCCTCTTAAAAAATGCTAGACTACCTTCTTTGTAAAACACTACAAGGAGTAATTGCTTTAAGTGTTTTGAGATCCTTGTTTCCTTATTCTAAACAGCAACAATTTTGCCAAGTACTTGCCTTTGATCAATTTGTATTTTGTTTTATGTGGAGTCAATTTTCAACCTTCAATTCAGAACGACACAAAACAGAAAAATCAGAGCACAAAAAGAAATCAAACCACACTTTCCTCTCATGCTGGTTGTATCATGTAGTTCTTTTAAGTATATAACTCAATTATTATCTACAATTCTTTAAGTGCACATCCTTGAAAACATCTTTGTCCCTCTTATCCTAATGATCTGCCCTTCTTAATCTCCTACACTGGTATTCTACTACCTTTAATTTTATAAAATAGCACCCTTGTTTAATATCCACAGTAGTTCTTCACTGGCCATGCTCAGCTTATTACCACTCTATAATATGTGCCACTGAGCGCTATCAAAAATGATGACTTTTTTATAATAATATCCGATATTAAAGGGGCAGAATCTGAAGTTAGAAAACCCTAAGACTGCATAGTTGCAGTTACAAGACAGAAGAGAACTACAGAATTAGAGAAAAATCCCCTCTTTAAAAATAAGGTCTGCCTTGATATGGTCCACACACTAGAGATTTATCTGTGCGAATGAGCTCTCTTTCAAATGATATCTCTAGAAAGGTTCTGTTTATTCAGTGGTTTGGGAAGGAAGAGTTCCTTAAAGGTTTGTTTGCTGTTGTTGTTTTAAGAGAGTGGGAGGTCTCAAATCATGGATGGAACATAAAAGCAGGAATTTGATCAACCAAGGAAGAGCTTGTGGGCGCTTGATCCATGAGGAAAAGAGTAAATATTGTGGCAGAAGAACAGAGAAAGAAAGGCAGACGGACACAAAGCCACATTTAACACAGCTGGTGACTGCCTCCTACACAACGAAACCTAATGGCCACGTCGCTTCCGCAGTGCTCACCGGGAGGCAGGTCCAGCTCAGAATTAGAATATCGGATCAGGTGTGCAAATGTGCCTTAATTCACAATCTAATTAAAGATGGTCAGGAAAGAGAAAGAATAACCCAAAGACTTTCATTTCAAAACCATCAAAGGTCAATAGAATAATCTCATAGATAATTTGGAGATAACACCTTGGCCTCCTAAAAATTACATGATGCAACAAAGGTTTTTGTGCCTTATCCATATATAACCTTCAAACATATTTTCCCTGTTGCTCTAGGTAGTTCTAAGAAAAAGGCCTCACCAAACCTTAACCAAACCTGCTCACAAAGAAGATAATACTTAATTTTTATTATTTTTTTTTTGAAGATTTTATTTATTAGAGAGAGAGAAAGCACAAGCGGGGATAGGGGCAGAGGGAGAGAGAGTGAATTTCAAGCAGACTCCCAACTGAAGGCGGAGCCTGATTAAGGGCTCCATCCCAGGACCCCGGGATCATGACCTGAGCCCAACGCAGACGTGTAACTGACTGAGCCACCCAGACACCCTAATGATACTTTATTTTTAGATGTAAACATAAGACAATGTCATCTGGTTCTAAATTCTTGCCCACATTTCTGGCCATATTGCAAATGCATAAAGTTAAATTAAAACATTCACGTATGCGGGTCATCTGGCCAAGGTGTTTTAAATGATGTGCACATAAGATTAATAATAGTTAATAATCTATTGTAGTAATTAAGTATAATGGTTACCAAGGTGTTGGACAATTTCCATTAGTAAAATGTCAGCAGATTTCTCAAAATCATGGTCTTCATCATGCTCTAAATTACCATTCTCTTTCTTGAAGGAGATATTCAAACTACATAGAAATAGCCATAATTTCCAGTATGTAAGATCCATGAAATTATGTTATAAGGGAATTTATCAATAAGGTATTTTTTTGTGAGCTTATCCTGAAAATCACTTAGAAGGGCTGGCTGCTCTGGCAGGGTTAGCAAGAGTTTGTCTAGCACGGTCAATATTGACATTGTTCTTGGCTTGACATCCTACGTATTCGCTGGGAGATGCAGCATCTTTATAAGAAGAGTTGTTAAATTCGATTAGTTTTAAGTGACCCACTAAAGAATTGAGTAAGGACCCTTCGAGAGATTCTTAAAATATATAATTCTGTTTTTTTAGGAAACTAGTTTCTCTCAATAATCAGGAAAAACTCTGAAAGTCCTTGAGACAACTGTTCAGGAATAAGTGTATACTGATTGATAGAACTCAGAAGGGACTGCAGAGAATGGCATAAAATAAAGAGCAGATCATCTTGTTTTACCAGTCTATGGCTAGAACTTCATATGTTTTGGTTTTGTTAGGTAAAATCCTACAATTTGAGAACATCTTTAGCAAAAGGTTGTCAGAACAATCTCTAGCTGAACCGAGAGAAAACAACAAAAACTTTGTCGAAAATCAACAATTTCTTTTCATACATTATAATTTCAATGTGCACAAATGCCTAAGGAGAAATCAGGGTCTATAAAATGAAAAGATTCTGCAATTCTCATGACTTACTAAGTGAACACTTGAGCCATTCTTTGAAAACTTTTAATTGCCTTTAAGAGAATCATATTGCTTGATATGGATGCATTTCAATAAAGTGAGAATATTTATACTTTTATACTTTGGCAGACACTCTGAGATGTGAGGTATCTATGGAGATTTTTATATACCCTCAGCCTCATAGGCCAAGTACACCTCATACAGATTAAAAAAAAAAAAAAAAAAGGAAAAATAAAAAAAATCAACCTACCTCAGGTATGTATTTAAATGTTTTCATCTTGATTCTAGGACATAAGATATTTGTGGAGTAACAATTTTGGATCCATCTGTTTCTTGAATATATCCAAGAATCCATCAAAAGGGATTAGCTACCTTCCTATTAGCTCTGACTTACAGAAGTAGTCATAAGCAGTCTTCCTCTTTATTGCAATACCAAAATATTTGCTCTGCCAAAGCAAATGTTTTGGCTCTTTCGAATAGTAAATGTTCAAAGGAGAATACACTAAAAGTCAAATTTGCTTGTAAGTGACATAAAATTCTAAGGAACTATATAGCATGTAGCAATCTGAAATAGGGAACTCCTTTTAAGCCAAAATATTATGCTTATTTTGGGGAAAAAGGCCATAGCTATCCAATAACCAAAATAAAAACGTGGGTTATGTCACTTTAAAAAGTGATTTAACATAAAAGTCTAATTTTTAAATGCCATTTTTAAACTGAAAATAGCCATTTAGTTACCTTAAACACCCAAACCAATTGAACCAGGGTTACTCAGATTGTGCTCTGCAGATCTGGCTCAAGGAAAAGTATAGAAATGGAGAGTGTTTAGACACATTTGTAATAGTTTAAAAAAGTAATGAGTATTTAACCTAATTATTTAAAAACAAAGTTCATATATTTTTAAATTCCATTTTCCCACTGATTGTCATTGTATTCTATAAAAACCAACAGTTGCAGTGGATACAAAATTTACCCAAAGGAAAAAAAAAAGTGAATAAACTCTATTCCTTTAGCACAGTTAGTGTGAAAAGCACTGCATTAGACAAGTACTCTGGCCGGAATCCCCTGGTGTTAGCAAATTAATTAGTGCTAGATGTATTACAAGAGAAATCCTGAACAAATCAGGCAATCAGCAGTACTTCCAAAATGAAATGAGCAAGGGAGTACTGTATGCAGGATAGTGGGGCCCCCTTTTTAAGGTAAATTTACTGAGTACCAAATACTTAGGTATTGAGAAGAAGCGTTTTATGATCATCTTCCTCTTTGAAAAGCAGAAGTCAGAGCTACTCACCCAAATCTATTCACTTCATGAATAGGAGAAATTATATACGGATGCTTTCAGTTACATATAAACATTTCTGCATTAATACTTTATAATTGGGGCATTAGTTAAAACATTACCATTCCATACAGAGATGTATAAAAAAAAATGCTGATTAGGATTTTAGAAAATCACCTAGTTTATACGGGCAGGGAAATGCCTAATATCGGGAGACCTAAGATTTCATAAAGTATAAACCTTAACTTGAAAGTAACTTAATCCTTTATATTTCAAAAAAACTGTCTTACAATTTTCCACACACTTATTGACAATAATCTTATAAATTGGCTTAAAACCATAGCACAGAGAATTCTTTTCTTTGCAGAGGGTGAAAAGTTCAGCTAACATAGTAAGGAGTTGTGAATGAGCTGTTGCAATTTACTTTCCTTACAGGATGGATCAGAACCAATGTTGCAAAGCAGTCTGCCTGGAGGCAAGAAGATGATAGGTCATCAATTTCACAGCATTTCCAAAGTGTGTGAACATCTGAAGTGGGAAAGGAATGAGTATCCTATTTTCTAGTTTTTTGGTGTTTTTATGATTGTCTTATAGTAAAACCTGTAGAAGAAAGGATTCTAAGTTGGTTCCCATATATCCTCTACTCTCCTACCGTGGGGGTCGGACGTGTGATTATTAAGGGACATCGCTCCCATGCTGAGGCTGTCATGTGGCAAAGGGGAAGGGATTCTGTAGATGTAAGATCTCAAACCGCTTGATTCTGAGTTAATCAAAAGAGATGATCTTGGGCGTTCTATTTTTTTTTTTTTTAAGATTTTCTATTTTTTTATTTATTTGAGAAAGAGAGCGAGAACGAGCAGGGAGGAGGGGCAGAGGAAGAGAGAGACAGACTCTGCACTGAGCAGGGAGCCCGATGGGGGGCTCCATCCCAGGACCCTGGGATCATGACCTAAGCCGAAGGCAGACGCTCAACCGACTGAGCCACCTGGGCGCCCCGTGGGCATTCTATTTATTCAGTTGAAAGTTCTTAAACAAAACTGGGCCCCCTTCTGAACAGAGATTTTCTTACTGGCCTTGAAGAAGTGAACTGCTCTGTGAGAGGAAAAGAAGTGAGTAGCCTCGGGGCACCTGGGTGGCTCAGTCCTTAAGTGTCTGCCTTCGGCTCAGGTCATGATCCAGGGTCCTGGGATCCAGCCCCGCATTGAGCCCCACATCGAGCCCCACATCGGGCTCCCTGCTTGGCAGGAAGCCTGCTTCTCCCTCTCCAACTCCCCCTGCTTGTGTTCCCTCTCTCGCTATGTCTCTGTCGAATAAATAAATAAAATCTTTAAAAAAAAAAAAAAGTGAGTAGCCTCTAGGAGCTGAGAACAAATGGAAGGAGGGAGGAGGTATTCCTACAAACACAAAGATGTGTGAACAACCACATAAGCTTAAAAAGGGAAAAGAGAGTAACCCAAGAAGGGAGAGCAGGCGAGTCAACACCCACTGCTGCCTTGTGAGGTCCCGAGCAAAAGATCCAGCTAAGCCATGGCTAGACTCCTCACCTCAGGAAACAAACTGAGGGTTGCTGGAGTGGTGGGGGGTGGAGGGATGGAGTAGCTGGGTGATAGACATTGGGGAGGGTATGTGCTATGGTGAGCACTGTGAATTGTGTAAAGCTACTGAATCACAGACCTGTACCTCTGAAACAAATAATACATTATATGTTAAAAAAAAAAAAAAAAAGAAGAAGATAGTAGGAAGGGAAAAATGAAGGGGGGGAATAGGAGGGGGAGACGAACCATGAGAGACTATGGACTCTGAGAAACAAACTGAGGGTTCTAGAGGGGAGGGGGTGGGGGGATGGGTTAGCCTGGTGATGGGTATTAAAGCGGGCACGTTCTGCATGGAGCACTGGGTGTTACACGCAAACAATGAATCGTGGAACACTACATCAAAAACTAATGATGTAATGTACAGTGATTAACATAACATAATAATAAAAAATTAAAAAATTTAAAAAAAAGAAAATGGTGAGAAAATACACACTAAGTTTGTGGTAGTATAGTGCACAGTATTAAAAATACCAACCAAAATAAATAAATGAAATCTAGACTAGTAAATTCTACACAAGGGATTCATGTTATCTATCCATCTTCATGTAAAATGCCTTTATGAAGATTCTGTCTGGTTTGCTTTCATTTAAATCGGTGGTGAGTATTCAATCTCTTTTATATAATTTGATTCAAATATTCCTGGCATACATGTTGAGAATTTAACAGGCTTCCTGACTTCTCTCATTTAGTCATACAACCACACTAGAAGGAAAGCTAGTCAACTGGGCACAAGGGAAACCACACACACACCTCTGAACTTTAAGATGCATGATGAGCTTGAATATAAACTGAATATAAAAACAGTATAATATAATTGATCTATACTGGGTTTTGGGGGTTTTCTTGTTTATTATTATTTATTTTTCAGAGAGACAGAGAGAGCACAACAGGCAGAGGGAGAAGCAGACTGCCCACCAAGCAAGGAGCCGGATGAGGGACTCGATCCCAGGACCCTGGGATCATTACTTGAGCTGAAGGCAGTCGCTCAACCAACTGAGCCACCCAGGCATCCCAAATTATACTGTTTTTTAAAAACACTTCATAATAGGAGCACCAGCGTGGCTCAGTCGGTTGGGTGGCCAACTTGGTTTCGGCTGGGGTCGTGGTCTCAGCCCCACGCAAGTGCATTCTCTCTCTCGCTCTCAAAAATAAATGAATGAATTTTTTTAAAAAAATTCCTAATATTAATTTATCCCTCAAGGTAAAATATGATATATTTATCGCTAGTCTTAAAAGGGGGAGAGGGGCACCATTCTGTGTTATACATAGTATCACAATTATTGCTGGTATGGTTTTAGAGTTACCAGCTTCGGATAGTTTGCAACAATTACTAGAAACATCTTATCAAGAGAGAACATCTATAGGACCTCTTTCACAGAACAAAATCATCAGGTGACAATGGGCCACTAACATTATTTTTCTGTACACAAGACTGCAACATCACTAACTTCATTACATATTTCTTAATATGTCCTTCAATCAAATATAGGAAGAAGCCTGGTACTGTACTATACTATGCGTTAGTGCAATTTGGGGGTAGCACAGAGTATTAAAAAGCAGAGAAAACATCAGACTTCACCATTTTCGCTTTCAGAAAGATCAGAAGAAAGAAAACTGAAATACAGAGGTAGGAGGTGGGATCTTTGTTCCAAAGCATACCCACAGGCACTGGAGCACCCGGGTACCAAGAAAGATCTAGTTTATGTTCAACAGACACACTATAATACCAAGTTGTTAGGAAAGTCAGGTGCTAAGCAATCAGGTGTTAGAAGGTGCTAAAGCCAGAAATTCTTCCTCAGGCCCACATCATTAGTGGTGGACACAAACAAGAACCCAAGTCACCTGACTCCATGAAATTCTCCTGCCTCTAATCAAATTATATTTACGTGGTGCTTTCTTTGTGCCCTTGCTTTACATGAATTAACATTCTTCATTCTCCAAACCTTAGGAGGTTTGACCAACCGTTCAAGTTACCCAGTCAGTAATTGGAGAGCTGAGCTCTGAATCCACACTTTAAACCAACCAGGCAAGGTCCATGAGAGAATTAAGCCGTAATGTTCCAAAGCATCCATTCTTTAAGAATTACCTTCTCTATGCTTCGAGAATGGTACTAGTTATGAACCATTTCTGAGAGAACTGAAAAAGAGTCTCTCAAATCATTATCTGGGGGTTCTGCAGTTCAGATGAAGAAGCCTGGTTAGAAAGGCTGTAACCACACCATAGATGAGCACTTTTTAGAACCATAAGTACTTGGTAGTCAGGTACAAGAATGAAGCTTTAATGATACTTAGCATGAATCCAACATCCAAATTCCTTTAAAATACAAGAGACCTGCATGTCTTGGGAGGAACCTGTTTTAATTTGGTAAACTGGGCCTGGTCCCGACCGGCAGCTGATGCAGCTTGTCATCTCTCCCAAGAGACCTACAACCCAACATCAGACTACCACCACGACTCAAGCCATGAGATGAGGAACCTCGAGCCCGACCTCAGGACACTGAACAAGGTCTGGTGTGTTTCATTTTTGACTTAGTCCTCCCGTTCCCATGCTCATTCCAGGGAAAACTTTCTCCCAACGCTCTGATCTGTTTAACATGCACAGATTAAGAGATTATTTAGAAAAGCCAAGTAATCCCTAATAAGGTCCATTGACAGCCCTAGGAGTGGATTAAAACCAGGAGAAAAACCTCCAGTTCTCCTGGTTGTGAAGTAAATAGGATGAAAGAAACCAACAGTTTCCACCCTTTGCTCAATACATTCAGTGGAATAGACACATACCAGGACTTGACAGCCTCTCATTTAAGCCTCAGAATTTCCCCTAAGAAGTATGGAGTATGATTCCTCTTTTACAGAGCATGAAACTCAGGGAAGTTAACTTCCCACAATCACACAAACTGTATCAGAGGCAGGGTTTAACCTTCACATTACCTGACTCAAAACTCTGATTTTTTCAACCACACCAGAATGCCTTCCTTGAGTCCTTGGGACTTGCAGAAGATAGACTAGTCTGGTTCTGGCTTTGCTTAAATGTCTTTCAACAGGCTTCCTAGCAACTTTCCAAGGCAAGTGGGGGGCAATATGGAATCACTGTGGGGTTTGGAAGATGTGAAAGAGTGGGTACACAGGACTCAAAGCCAACAAAAAATTAAAATTATAATCAGCAAGCATACATCCTATCCCATCCGTTTTGATGTTTCAATTATTCCTAATGAAATTTGCAATCCTTCATTTGTACGATAGCACCTCTGGGTAGTAGAAAGCATTTCCAGGTTTTATAATGTCTTCTAAATATATATTCTACATACATGTAACACATCTGAATCTATGAGTACATTATTGTTTTATTATTTTCATTTCATATAAATGTTTATATTATATACAATATTTACATGCATTAACATATTTATGTTTACATATAATGTCTAATATATGTAATACCTATTATCTTAATATATTGTTATATTAGATATAATAAATATAAACATCATATATAATGTTTATACACACCATATTTATATGCAGCATATAAATATGATTCCCTGCAATTAGGGTAGGGATGTAGAGGAAACAGAAAAAAAGAAAGAAAAAAACAGATTCTGAGCAGCCTGTTGATCTCGGGTTTTAGATCCCCGTGCATATTATAAAAACAGAATTCCAGGGGCCAATCTACTTCGCTTGCAGAAAAACCCAGAAAGGGTGGGACCAAATCCAAGGCTTGCAACCCTCCAACCACCCCTCTGTCACGGTCATTTACACCCAGGGACTCAGCTGGCTTTTAGACACCACACAGACAGGTTGTGTCACATCTGATAATTTAAGGAGATGGATGACCTCATCTAATTATCATACATGGTTTGCTCTGTGATGAGCTACCATTCCCCTATGTTTATTTATTCCCGTAGAGTATTAATATAAATTTTAAACAATTACTCACCAGCAGACCTTAACACCATGTATCAATCAATCCCCTGGGAAAACTGAACTACCCATGCACAATAAAATTTTACCTCATTAAAATTAATTCTGATTTCTACATTCATATCGACAGGAAAATCAGGTGTTTGCAGAGACAACCAAGCATTCTGCATGTCTAATTTAGAGCAATCTGCCCACCCTCCATTGTGCCCATCCTCCTGAGGCTTCCCATGGCCCATTTGTTTGTCTCTCCTAACATTTCTGCAGATGCAAATTTAAGTCAATTCTAATATAATGTCTAGGCAATGAAGGGCTTGGTATTTTTAAAGTGACAAACATCGTAAGGATTTTGCACATTCCTTTCTGTGGCAAATGTCAAGATGACTGCCATAAAAAGGCCGGTCCCTGGCACTCGAAAACAAGCTACTTCAATGGTATCACCAAGTTGGACTCCTGAGTCATGTTATTAATGCACAGTTTCATCTAAAACATTGCTTTCTCCAGGAATCGATTAGATATATGTGCAGTAGTAATTTTATTTAGGTGTTTTCTTTCTACCAACAAAAGATCAAAGTTTGTAACAGGCTGACCTCCATTTATACTGTAAAGTGAAGGGGTAGGGTTAGGTGAGTGCAACTAATCATCAGTTGGATGAGTCAAATGAAAATTGGCCTTTTTCAGTACGCTCTTGGCAGATTTTTACCGACTTCTGTGTTGGTTGCTAAAAACGCACTGGCCTTGATTTTACTCCTCTGTGCTCGCCCAATTTGTAGGGTTGTCTGAAATCATTTCTATACACATCATGGACACCCTGGTTTATTAACTTTACAATAGTCTGTCCTGAAGCTGAAAACTCACATCTGTGTTTGAAAATGAGAGGTTATCAGCAAAGGGATGGCTTTTAAAAATAGATTCAACCTCCTGTGGCACAGTTCTCAGACAACAGGTGTTGGCTGAAATGTCAAGATAAAACACATCAAATCCTTTGTGGTTCTGCTGTCTCCGTGGTCCCTTTTAGGACACGGGTTGTGTCCTTAACCCAGAGACAGAACACTTCACTCACTCTAGTCCTTTCATTTCCACTTCAGGATTAAAGGCTACACAAGTTTTAGGAAGAGACATTTCTCAGGCCTGCTAAACGTTTCTTTGCCCATTCATTTCAGGCTTTTCTAATGGCCCGAGTGATATATTAGCACAAGAATCTAGCTCGCTAAACCTTAGTCATCAATTCATGATTTCTAGAAGGCAGAAAAATCACAAGTGGTACAAATAATAAAGCCTGCCCGTTAAACAGTCCTTCAAAGTTCCCCATGCATCCTCTCCTTTGATCCTCATAATATAACACTGTGATTCAGGATTAAGTTAATATTATCCTTGTTCTGCAGATGGAGAAATCGAAACCGAGAGTTGGTTTTGCTCTGCTTTACAATGACTCCTCTTTCCATTCGACCTCCCTGCTGGAATATGCAGCCGTCCACAACTGGACCAGGTGAGAGGGTGGATGCTAACACACCGAGCTCCCGCCGTAATCGAGCAGCAACGGATAGCAGGTAAGTGTCGGGTTCTGAGTCAAGCTGCTTGGGATCAAATTTTTAGCTCCTAAGAAAATTCTGAAAAGTTCTTCAAGTTCTAAAGTTAACTTTCCTCATCTATAAAACAGGGAAAATGATAATACTTCTCTTAGGGGACTGGCTTGAAGGTTGGATGGCTTAAAAAACATGCAGTGTTAATTCACAGTGCTTGGCATACACCAGGCACTCAAAGTGATCAGAAAGCAATATTATAATAATTGGAAGATGGTTGTTAGTAATTATGAGTGTCCAGACATGCTGCAAGAAGAGACATCAAAATAAACTCAAGTACACTGTAAACACCTACGGGAGAGAAAAAAGGAACAAAGTCACAAAAGGGAACTATTTAGCGCACTCTTCCATCTGACTCTTCTCATCTCTTGTTACAAACCACAAGGGTGGTTTTTCCACACTGAGCTGGGACCAATGAGATCAAGACTGATTCTTAGATCCACTGGCATTTGTGATCCAAGCCACTCATTCAGTCATCTTGGACACTCAGGGAACCACTGGGATGGCAGTTGCCAGTGATCTCCAGATCTTCAGGAGAACTGAGATGCCCTTTGTAAGGGGCGACCAGGGAGAGGCTTTGCAGGAATATTCTATCTGTCAGGGGTCTGTGATCTTATAAAATCTATTGTTTTGTTTTCTTTTTTTTATTTTAAACGATTTTTTTTTAATTTATTTATTCATGAGAGACAGAGAGAGAGAGAGAGGTAGAGGGAGAAGCAGGCTCCCAAGGAGCAGGGAGCCCGATGTGGGACTCGATCCCAGGACCCTGGCATCATGACCTGAGCCAAAGGCAGACGCTTAACCATCTGAGCCACCCAGGCGCCCTGTTTTGTTTTCTTGACACGGATCTGTTGCAATTCAAATTTCTGCCCTGTGCTAAAGACTGGATATGGGGTGGGGTGGGAGCACCTACAGGGTGGGCCAGTAAACTACCCCCATCTGCCAAATAACAAATAAATTACACTAGAATGGCAAAAGAAAGAACTATTTTTTCCTTTTCACTGCTATGTCTGCAACATCTTCCCACCATAAACACATGCAATACTAAAACCTGCAAAACTACACACATCTTCAAGGATATCTCTCAAAAAAGGGGTGGGGGGCGCCTGGGTGGCTCAGTCAGTAAGTGTCTGCCTTCGGCTCAGGTCATGATCCCAGGGTCCTGAGTTTGAGCCGCGCATCAGGCTCCCTGCTTGGCGGGGAGTCTGCTTCTCCCTCGGCCTGTTGCTTCCCCTACTTGTGCTCTCGCTCTCTCTCTCTGTCAAATAAATAAAATGCTTAAAAAAATTTTTTTTAATAAAAAAAATTTTTTTATAAAGCATAAAAGAAAAAGACAAAAGGGAACCAAATGTTGCTCCGTCCAAAGGGAATACAGCGGTGAACTGGAGTTTTGTTACCATCAAATACTCTAGTTGGTGCATCTCAAAATTTGAACATTGCTAACGTGTATGTATTACATTTCTGAATCACGTCATTCCTTCTTCTCGAAAATGGAATCTGTAATTTGGAGCATTCCTCTAAAAACGTCTCCAGCAAATTAAAAGTGTGTCTATCTTACATTCCAACCATCTGCTTTAATTCTCAAGGCTATTTCATATTTCAGAAGTTACTTTGTAAGACATTGTTCTTCCTCTGGATCCCTGCCTCACCTGCCTGTGTCAGAACATTCTCCCATCAATCACGGCCTCTCTCATCTCTTTCATCTCTGCCATTTGGCCTTCTCCCTCTGATAAGCCCAAATCTCCCATCTGGTAACACTTACCTAGTTGTCTCTACAACCTTCCCCACCCTCCAGGAGCCTTTTTCTAAGAACTGCCTCTTGCTCTATTCATGGTAATAGCAACTGGCCTGTTGCAGTGTAGGACCTCCCAGTGAGATGGTACCAACGTGTGCAGAAGTGACCCAAGCTCAGGCAACCAGAGTCCTTTTTCCAAACCCCATCTCCCGGTCACAACTGAATGGGTTAGAGATGGTCATCTGGCCCACATTCAGAATGTCAACATACCTTGTTTAGGAGGCTATGTTTCAGACTAGGATTCTAGTCTCAAACTGTTCAGTGGAGAAACTGTAAGCCCTCACAGCCATTCAATAAACACTGGGAAGCAGAGAAAGCCAATTTGCAGTGACAGAGAAGAATGAAGACTTAGACAAAGAAAACCAGAGA
Source organism: Mirounga angustirostris (assembly GCF_029215605.1). NCBI lineage: Eukaryota > Metazoa > Chordata > Mammalia > Carnivora > Phocidae > Mirounga > Mirounga angustirostris. The sequence continues at coordinate 80,022,398 of NW_026991720.1, read as the reverse complement.
CTGGAATGAGAGATGATCCTGATGGCAGTCGCACCCCTTTTTGCCATTGTTGGCACATCCTTGACCTTAAACTCCCATGAAGGATCATCCAGCCACTACCAGTGAAAAATATTTCCCCTTTTGGTTTAAGATAGTCCTATGGGTTTCTACTACGTACAATTCCAAATTGCCTGACATAACTCTTTTAATTCTGTAAACAGAAGAATGCCAAATCCCTCAAACTCCCTTTTCTGAACTCTCTGTATCTCTCCTCACACTGCCAAATTCCTTGAAAGAACAACCCGCAGCTTGCTCTTTATTGCCACCAGCTACCAACTCCTCAAGGCACTGAAACCATGCCTCTTTCTGCAACACTCTACTGGAACCATTATATTATTCAAATCCCCTTAGATACCTATTTCTAATGGCTGAATAGTCATCTACAGAGACCCTGCAAACTCAAGATGTCCAACAGTGAAACTATCACTTTCATCCCCACCATTCCTACTGTGTTCTCTAGTCTACCAAGTTCAGTGTAGCATGGTTTACCTGATAGAGCTCTTAGAATCATCTCTGACTCTGATCTCTTCCTACTTCCCCAAATCCCATAACCAACAGCACCTGAAATTTTACTCCTGCCTTATGTTTCCCATCTGCTCTGCTCTCCCCTCACCACTATTCTTTTTTGGACCTTGGGCATCTCTCACTCTGGGAACGATGTAATGGTTTACTAACTGTTCTCCCTGTCTCCAATTACTGGCGCTCTTGAATCGATCATCTACACACTGTGATTCAACATGTATTACTTTTCCTTTTTAATTTTAAAAAACCCTAGGATGAAGGCCAACATTGTTTGAATATGCAGAGCTGGGCTACCACAAACGTCCACATTGTTGTGAACACTGCCCATCCCCCCTTCAGGTCTTACGAAATTACAGCCTAGGTCCAAACATTTTACAACCGAGACTCAAACCAATGGCCCAGTCCCAGCAACATCTCTTCCCACCCAGAAGCCCTATGCCTAGTACAAAATAGACAGTGCTTCTTCAACATGCTATGTGCTTTTCCTTAGTCATGCTCTGACAGATCCAGCTGCTTTAAAGTAGGTTGGGAGATGTAAATGTCTTCCTTGGGGACTCTCTTCCTCACTTTGGATACTCTGCATATAGTTCAGTGCACTCCATAATTTACACTGAATAACAATACCTGCATTAATCGTTAAATTACATTTGATGTTAAAAATATTTGAAGCAGGAGACATTAAAAAAAAGCGTAAATTAAAACATATGATGTACTACGTACTCAGAGGTCTGAAGTCTTAAATGTACTACCTAGAATCCTACCTATCTGCAAGTTATTTCATCCTCTGTCATCTAATTGAAGAAATTTACTTATAGAATTTCTTTTTTGATGATCAGCACTTAAGCTTTTAATAAGGTGTTATACTAATATCTCTTACCTAATTAACCATTATCGCAAGGTTTTCTTTAAAAAAATGTTTAATTGCTTCTATTTTTTGAGATCTTGACAACTATATTGTCTTTGGTTTCTAAGGTGAATGTCCATATTATAAATATATTTAGGTCTCTATAAATGAATAAATGAATATGATGTTCAGGAAACATAATTTCCAGAATAGCCACGCTCACTTGGGAAGTGGGGGAAAAAAGAAAATTAAAAAATAACCAGTAACCCCTTTAGCATCCTTAATGTAAATTCACACCACGTAAATCGGAAAGCTCCTTTGTCTGCCCCACATACCATGCATCATTTCTCATGGGATTTTCACCACAACACCTCTTGATCGCTTTTCTAAGACAGATTTCCTCAGTGTGCCTAAGCCCATTTATTTTACTGAGCCATTCTTCCTTTAACCCTCAAAATAAGACATCATTAATGTCTAACCGTCCCTTTCTATAGCCTGACAGTAGGCACCTTAGACAGAGAACAATTTTATTAGCTCTTTCTCCTCCTTCCCCTAATTATCCCCCACAGTAGGTGGGAAAATGTCAAAAGAAACAATTGTCTAGACTGTTTGACAATTTTGGTAGAAGTGTTGATCATGTATTACAGATTTATCTGTGCATTAAAATCCCTCAACAATTTCCCCATAGAGAGAAATGTCTGAGGGTAAGAGAAAGGCCCCTGAAACAGTCAAAGAAGATTCAAGTGAGAAGGTCCTGAGGTCTGGTCACAGGTCACATGGGAGAAAACAAAGCAAAAACTCCCCATTTGATTTGATGTTATATGCAAATAATAATGAATCATGATTAACAGTAAATGGGTAGGTGTATGAAAGACAGAGAAGTAGCAATTAGCTGTCTGAATAAAAGAATACAGGAGTTATTTTTCCAGTTTGCCCAGAGACAACTATAATAAATTTTTAATGACTGAGGAAAAATAATTTTCAAATTGACAGTAAGATTATCCCCAAATCTGAAGCCTTTAAAATGGGCAACACCATTATTATCCATTGCCATCATTTCTCCTTTAAGTTGTTCTTCAATTTATGATACAGAATTTAAAATGTATCCTAATTTTTTTAATCCAGCAGAAGCATATGGTTAAAAAAAAAATCAGAAGAAGCAAATGTTAAAATAACATTTAGCCAGAAATATCCCGCATTCATATTCAAAGAGAACTTTAAATATTGCTTCATATGTAACAACCTGATCCTGCGTAATTGAAATTAACTGTAAAAGTGTGCCAGTTCGTTTTGGCCACAATGTCAATCTTTTCCTTGTTTATTATCTCGTTAAAATCTGTATAAATGGCAATTTTAAAGGAGCAATAATACTGAATCACTACAAATTATATAAACCCATAAGGGAAACCTAACAGTTTATATTTTACAAATAAAATTTTTTAAACTGTTCACATTTATCCTTTATTCCTAAAGCATATCACACCAAATATGTTTCATTCTTACAAATTTCTAAGTATCCCATATCTAAATGTCTGAAATAAAAACTGCTTAGTATGCAAAGGCCTTTTAATAGGTGCCAACATTTCAAATGCAGTAGTTTCTTTCCCGTACTTATTTTGCTAAAAAGATGGCAAAATCATACTTTCTTTATTACTCATCAATTATGTTAATAACTCATCTCTATAGGACCTGAGCATTGCAAGCTGCTTTTGTATACAATGTCTCCTTTGATTCTCTTGAAAAATTATTCTGAAATGCTAGTGTTACAAAAATATTTTGAAAGACATTCAACCACAAAAACAGTTGTGGATTGGCAGGAATCTCTGAGCATCCATGACTGTTAATAAATTTACCTCACTGAGGTTTTTCTACCCTAGCAAACCACTTGAAGAAGGTTAAAAGAAATACATGTGCATGCATGCACATATATATATATTTAACATATATATACACACACATATGTGTATATATACACATATATACAACACAATATGTGTATATATTACATATAATACGTATACATGTATATATTACATATAATACATATATACACATAAAATATTACCTAATAAATAAAATACTATAATATAAGGTAGACAAGTTATCTAATTATGCAATATTGATATTTTAGGCCCTGAAGGAAAAGGTAAATACATTATTTTTCACAAAGTACTACCATTTTTTTTTTTTTTAAGATTTGATTTATTTATTTATTGGAGAGCGAGCGAGAGAGAAACAGCATGAGAGAGGAGAGGGTCAGAGGGAGAAGCAGGCTCCCCGCTGAGCCGGGAACCCGATGTGGGACTCGATCCCAGGACCCTGGGATCATGACCTGAGCCGAAGGCAGTCGCTTAACCAACTGAGCCACCCAGGCGCCCAAAGTACTACCATTTTTATTTCAATTAACATTGAAGTCAATTGCCTTTTTCTTTCAAATCTGTAAACAATATGATACAACCAGTTTCATGATTTGGGCATACACACACACACACACACACAATAAATCAAGCCTAAGCTACATGGTTGACCATCTTGATACAGTTTGAAGTTTACTGGAAAGCAATCCTATGAAAGGCTTGGGGACGTTTGTGGTACTAGACATAAACAGCCCATGAAAAGAAAAAGTGGCCGACACTGTATGACACAGGGTCTGATGCACACTCTAAGTCTTAACTAAATGAGGACTGGATGTGATAGAACAGACCTCATTCCCCATGGTGAGCAGCTCATAGGCTTTTCTGAAATCCTACAACGGTACTATTACAAATGATGGAAGGCTGACCCTTTAGTAATAACAAAATGTTACTTTTTTAGAAACACTGAAACAAATTCTGATTTTTTTTTCAAACTCCTATCTAAGTATGTTTATGTTGGAACTGATTATGTCTATACATGTAAGGGACCGAAGGAAATCAACAGATCAGATGATTTCCCTAAAATACACTTTATTTTAACCATTTAAGTCTCCAGTTTAAGGTTATAAACAGTTCGAAGACATTCATTAGAAAACAAGATGTGAATTGAGAAGAACAGATTACTTCCCTGGAAATCTGTATCTGTACTAAAAAACAGGGAAAAGAACAGAAATTTCTCTGTATGTGTTTTATATAATGATACTCCAGAAAACATATCAATTAAATAATACTTTGTATGGGTACAATTTTTAAGTCATTTTAAAAATTCCTAAATGCATTGTTATTTCTTATATATACTTATAAATCTAAACAGTAAATGTGAATATGTAATTTGCATGTGTTATTTTTCTTTCTGCAAAACCTTACGATGTATAAACCCAAGAATGAAAAGTATTTCATTATTTTTTTTAACCAGTGTTGGCGAAATAATAGAAAAGTCTGCACAGCCAGGTTTCTTTGAAGAAAAAGAGTAGTAAAGTTTCTATTTTCAAAATGAACAACTTGCTATAGATTTTAATTTATATGCACTTATTAAATTAAAATTAAACTGGTGAAAGCCACACACAACAATAAAGGTACATCTTATTTCCTTTCTAAAACCATAAGCTTAGATTCTTGTACCTTTCCAAAATGTTTTTTAGATCATATCCATTACTCTCTGCCTAATGCTCACATTCAAATGCCAATCCAAATAGCTACACATATACCCATGTATAAATATTAAGATATTTAACATCAAGTTACTACTTATCTGAAAAATATACCTACTGTTGCATATTTTAAACATACACCTGTGGAATGATAAATGTTGTCTTATGGTTAAGCTTATGAGAACAAATTAAAGAGCTGAGAAAGGGATTTATTAATGGTCATTGTTTTTAGGTCTTCATTTACACTTATTACTTTACCTCATATTTTATCTTAAGGCACATTTCCTTATACATGTAGTATGTGAACAGAAATTGGTAAGCCCAAATGAAAATAATTATGTCACTTCTAACACATGAAAAAGATATCCATTCCCATGTTATGACATAAACTTATTTCCTATAGCCTGTAAATATAAATTTGTCTAATAACAGAAAAAAATATTTATATCTTAAGTATTTAAACCCCAAACTACTACTGTTTCATGAGATGTATCTATTTCCTTTAGATACCTATAATTCTTATTAATATGTGTATCCTATTACACAGTCTATATTAAAATCCTCATATACCAATGGGCTCTCAGCCAATTACTCCTGACTGATTGGTATTTTGATGTGACTGAGATAAAAGTTTAACATTAAATAGTTACAACTACAGTGATTTTTTTTAAAATCCGGATTTGTAAATAGATTCTAAAAAAGCAATAGATTTAAATTAACGTTACAATATTGGCTAACATACATATCATTCTGAGTTTTAAAACAAAAGTGTTTTTATTTATGTGCTAAGAAATTATTTCTAGAACAAGCAAGAACTCTCCCTCTTTGAAAACTCTTATCTTAAACTACCAATATAATATGTGCATACTATAACATGAAAATGGTGTGACTTCCATTTATATATAAACCAATATGCATTAGGTGGTTGATACTATATGGCATATTTACAATTCACACTTTATTGAGACAATCATTTCCAAAAGTAAAGCCTAACCTAGCAAAAGAACTGTATCAAAATTCCTTTCTTGGTGGGGGGAGGGAAACCTTGTTATTTTAGTGTTAGGTCTTAGAACAGTTTAACTATACTTAAATCCAGAAGAATATGCTATGTGAGAATATATGCTAAACCAGGAAAAATTAAAAAAGAAATTTAAAAGGATACATTTGTTTTACTATAATAAAACTTAAACCTTTAATATTATTGTAAACACTACTTAAAAAAATTAAAGCTTTGTATTAGTAATTCTAATTCAGGTCCCACTCCAGTGAGTGCACAATTAATTTTATACTGTGTTGATGGCATGCTCTTCCTCTAAAACTGATACTACATTTTCTGGGGAAAAATAAAATTGTCAAAAAAAAAAAAATTTATTAATGATTTCCAGAGAAATTTATACATAGGAGTGTTAACAGTTTGCCTTCAATGATACTATGTAATCTTTGTACTGAGTTTTTATAGGCTTGGAATTTTTTTTCCAAAGATTTGAGATTTATCATGATAAACACTCAATACGAATCCTTTTCTTGCAAGAAAAGCAAATGGCACACCTTGATAAAATTAACACTGCACTTTTTTAAATTTCATAAAGTTTATTCAGAAACCTAACAAGAAGTACAAATGTCAACTCTCATTTCTCCTCTCCTCAGAATATTTTAACTTCAGGAATAAATTACTGAAAATGCACAAGACTTATACAAATAGCATTAATGTTACCTACAGGAGACTCACTTAGCTCTACAAAGTCTTTTATTAAGCTTTTATTCTACAAAATAATTAATGTTTCATATTATTTGAAAATATCTTAAATTCCCATTGTTAAAAAATAAATTTCAAATCCTTTCAAGGGGAAGAAATTGTGGTTTCCTGATTCCTATTTTTCTTCCCTATTTATTTTCGTCTTGTCTCCAGTGAATTTCTGATCATAAACATGAAGTTATTTTAATTTTAGGAAAGCATTTTTTGCAGAGGTCCTTCTCACAATAAGGATTTGTACATTAGTATTTTACAATGGTATGTTCTGGAATAAAAGGTTGTATTTTGTTGTATCTGTAAAAAGTCACAGTTTCCCCCAGTGGGGTGAATGATGCATTCCCTCCAAATGAAAGAAATATTGATAAATTGTCAGTTAAAAATAACACGTTAAAAATATGTCAACTGCACACACAGACTCCTTTTTGAAGAGCCACCTCTCCATTTGACACAAATGAAAGCGAGTCACTTGAGTTCTCGCTTTATAGGCCAAGCTACAAAAAGAATAAAGAATTCAATCAATAAAAGTGTAATTTCCTAATAAGAGTGAATAATTTTGAAGCATCTTTAGAGCAATTCTTACTCTATATATTTCAAAATATCCGCTTGGAACATCCTACCAATTAAAGAGAGATCTACAGATGGTATTTCCCCTTTCGCTTCCTAACAAAAAGGATCTGCCATCATCTTTATGGAAGATTATCTAAAAAGGAACACGACTGTAAATCAATGACAAAAAATATTCGACACTCCCCTTCTCCGGGTGAGAATGTGCATCCTTCAGATTCTTACACTGACACCTAATGGAATAAATACTTTAAGCTGCATCTTAAATAATCGCTGCAGGGTTTCAAGAGGTAAAGGTTCACTGTTAGCATCCACCAAAAACTCCAGTATTCAGCACTCGGCCAACAAAGGACAGCAAATAATTCCCAACAGCAGAAATACCGGGAAGGCTACCTTGGGCTTTGTTTTTGTTATGGAAAATGCATTAAAGTGACTCATCCATTTAAGATCATCTACTCTTAGAAGCTTTAAAGTAGCTTTAAGAACCAAAATAAATGCTTTCCCAAAATGCCCGACAGGCTCTTCAGCGCATTTAAAAATGTGTATATATTTTTATGAGCTACTGACTTTGCTTCTTTTTTTCCAGACTGAGAGAAAAGAGAATTATTATTTTTCATTCCCTTCCTGCCGTGTGACTCCAGAGTTACCTTTAGATACTCTATTTCCAGAACGGCAGCGAATTTTTTAAGTGATTTTAGAAATGTTAAAAATAAGAGAAAATTGCAGGCGACTCTGGAAACGTACATCGCTCCCTCAAAGAATAGGTTCTATTCGTTCTAAGAGCAGGAACAGCGCGTCTGCCCGCACTTAGATGCTTCAAAAGAAGGATGAGGAGGTTGGATGGTGTGGTCCGTGGTCCCAAACCCGCGAGCCCCTTGAGCGGACAGCACTCTAAGCTGCGTCGCGCGAGCACTCTTCGGATGACACGGACTGTCAAGTGCGCCCCGTAATTTGCGATTTAATGAGTTGGGGCACTACAGCGATTAGCATCCCCCAGGCCAAGGGCGGGAGAAGTCCATGCCACCCTGGCAAGCATGAAATTACCTATTTGTAAAACACCCAAGCAAACACAACTTTTTTTTTTTTTTTTTTTTTTTCCTGGACTGGATTTGAGGACAGCGCGTATCTGGCTGGAAACTTTCTTCCCCCCAGTACAGCTAAACTCGAAGTCTAAGGAACCCTCTCGGGGGCGGGCGGGGGCGCCGCGAGTCGGCGGCGGACGTCTCCCGGGACAGCCCGGCCCCCCGAGGCGCCCGGGCGCCGGCTCGGCGCGCAGTCCGGCGGCGAGCGGCGCGCACCGCCCGCTCGGCCTCTCCAGATCCCAGCCCGGATCGCTCCCCACCCCCACGGGCAGAAGAGCCCCGCTGGTCGGGCGCCGTCCCCGCGCCCAGCTCCCGCGGCACCCCTCGGCGCGCCCTCGCAGCCCTTCCCGGCCCGGCGACTTACGTGACGGCCGAAGGGAACGGCTCCTCCGACGAGGGGCCGATCAGCCAAGACTGCAAAAGTGTCAGCGTCAGGGCCAGCAGGCAGCCAGCAGCCATCTTCGCGATCGAAGATCAATCCCGCCTCCTCCCGAGCCGCGGGAAGGAACGGCGCTGGAAACCGCGCGGGGAGCAGCAGCACACGCCGGCCGGAGCGCGGACGTCCGGAGAGCGGGCGCGCCGGGGGCCGGGGCGCGGACTGGCGCGCGCGGGGCAGGGGCGGCGGCGGGCGGACCCCCTAGCGCGCGTCGGCTGCTCCGCGCCGCGGCTGCCGCGCCTCCGCCGCCATCAAGGGCGACTTCGCAAACGGAGCTGGGCGAGTCCGCCGGCGCTCGCGCGCTCTCGCTACGCCTGTGCCTCTCGCTTTCCTCCCCGGTTTATTCCCCTGATTGCCGGGGGCGCGGGCGCGGGCGGGGGCGGGGGCGGGGGCGGCGCTGGGGAGGGGCGGGGGGGATGCAGGAGTGGGGGAACGGCTGGCGGAGAGACTTGTGGCAGGGAGCGGCTCCGTCTGGCTTCTCCGGGCAAGTCAGAGGGAGGCGGCGGGGGTGGGCCGCGGGAGGGGGGGGCGTCAGAGCAGGCGGGCGGAGACGGCCCGGGGCAGCCCTCCCTACCAGGCAGAGAGGAACTCCCAAAGTCGGCGTCGGCTTGCTCCCGCCGCGCGGCGTGAGGCGGGGGAGCGGACCCAGCCCCACGGGGCTCGCGGGGGCCAGCCAGCCGCCCAGCGGGCATCCACAGGCTGCAGAGCTCCAGCCGAGTACTTGGCTTGCGTCTTCGGGGGTTATTTTTGCCCAGGCAGGCGCGCTGCCCCAGCCAGCCCTTCTCCCAGGCGCAGAAGCCCCCGCCTGCCTAGGAATCGTGGAGAAGCGATTTGACCACAGATGTAGGAGGGGTTCGTATTTGCATTTTAAAGCACCACTTTTGACTCTACCAGGTGGCACTATTTGTTTGCCCAGGGGTGCCAGAGGCTAGAGCCTCTGGCGTGGCAGAATGACAGTCGTGCCCGCGGCCCCACGCCCAAGCAGGGCTCACCTGGCGAGGACGGAGCCTCAGGGCCCGGGCCCGGACTGTCAGAGAAGGACCTGGCGCTGTAAAATCTTTCCAGACCTGCGTTCAGTAGGACAGAGTGGTGGAGGGACGAATTCTCCCTCCCGGGAAGACAGTGCTGCGAAGGGCTTTTTAACATCCTAGTGAGACTACTTCCCAAAGGTTCCCTGCTTTGGCCACTGGGCCGCCTTGCCTTGACAGGGTTGCCGCAGGCGTGAGTTCACTCTGTCAATGTGAAAGCACGAAAAGGGTAAGCAGCAGGAACAGGTGGCAATTTGCGAAATGCGCTTGAAATGTGGAGGAGGAAAGAAAGGTGGGGGGGGGGGGGCTAAGAGCTAGGGAGCAGCCCTGCCAGACCAGTTTCACCTCCACCCCCAGGAGAAGGAGTGGTGCGGCGAGCTCAGCCCTTCTAGAAAGAGCAGAAGGGTCTTGGATTAGGCCTCTCCCTGGGGCACAGGCCTCCTTCAGGAAGGAAGTGGTGTGCCAGGGGTGGAAAGGTTTCCTTGTCTTAAATCCTTAAACTCCCTTATAGTAATGTATTGGAGCACTTCGGGCAGGAAGTGAAAAGAACACCATTTCTGATGGAAAAAATGACCATCCTGCATATGTGTAAAAGCTGTAATTATGGGGTGGCTGTAAGATGTTTAATTAGCTCTTTTTTTAGTTTAACCAGGAGCTTGTGAAAGGAAAAAAGACCCTTATTAATTCAGAATTGATTTTCCAGCTTTCTCGGGCAGCCTCCCCAAACGGAGAAGACCCATAGTACTTACTAGCAAAAATTTTAAAGTGTATGTGATTTTATGATTCTTGATCCCGTAATGTTTTCTTCTCCCTTCCTCCTCCTTTTTTGTGCCTTATTTGTTTTCTTTATATTCTCTACATCTCTAGCTTGCACTTTGTTTCTTTCTTCCTATTCTGAGTGGCCTCACAAAAGGCACCCCACCGTGACTTAACTTAGTTTGTTTTTTGCTAAGCATAAAGAGTGTGGCCACAGGGGCTGGCAAATGAGAAATCAAGTGGGATGTAATGGGATTGAGAAGTAGAGCTCCGGAAGGATATTTTATGTAACTGAAGATGGCCTTCCAGTCCAAATTCAGATAACCAAATAATCAAGCCCATCATTTTTTGCTTCAATTTTTAATGATTCAAAGCAGATTTTCTTTCTCAGCATGGGGATTACGAATAGCAGGATTAGATGCCCAGTACTGTCTATGTGATATGTTGGTATCATAAGAGTCTCCCTACATAAAAATATTGTATTATATTCTGTCAATTATTTCAGTAAGGACTTCAGACTTCCTACTAAGGAAGTACACCGTTTCCAATTTATATTTTTAAGAGAAAGAGCTTAAAGAGCAAAAGGAATGTAATAAACTTCTAGAGAAGGTAAGTCAGCCTTCATTATTTGTTGGCCTTTGAGCCAAATCTCAATTTCTTTGGATTCCTCTGATGAAGCACTGTGTTCTCTAATATCTGAAGTTGTTGAAGAAAGTTATTGCTTCTAGAATTCTTTCTGAAAGTGCTGGTTATCACCTGTAAGCCTAAATCATTGCTTAATACTCTGTTATGAGGTTTGCTATTAAATGCTTTATTATCCTAAACCTTTCTGATGAGGATATTCAAAATGTGGCTTTTATTTCTTATGTATGATAACTAAAACAGGATCATTTTCACAACATAGCATTATGTGTCTATTGGATTAGCCATAGCCTTCTACAGTGCACTGTTTCAGCTCAGTTATTTTGAAAAATTCCATGAAAACCAGATCATATCCCATTAATTGTAATAAAATTTTGCTTATTCACCAAAATTTGCTATTCCAGATAAAATGTTTATAAATCATAAGGATTGATGATAAAACTTGTGTTATGGGCCATCTGCAAGCAAGAAGTCAGAAATCAATATCTACTGTTCATTTAAGAGAAGATAATCTAATAAGGAAGATTAATGAGGATCTGATGTCTGTATTAATCATTTCTAGAAGAAAGTTTAATCCAAAATATTTAGTTCTGACTTTTCCTCATGACCAATTTATGATGTCTAACTTTTTTTATGATGTCTATTTTTGTCATTTTATGAGAGTCATTTTATGATGTCAGAGAAGGAATGTACTCTCAATTGCTACTATATGTAAATGTTTAATTTGTTCATATACATTTTATTTTTATTAAAAATGGACAAAGAACAATATGAACCAAATAGCCATGAAATGTCCCCTCTTACTCCTTTTTGGTTTTAGGTTATACTATGCATATTGGTAACATAAAATTCAAGTTTTGTTGCATTTTTCTGTGAGCGTATTTCTGTATGTATGTTAAAGCATTTTTGTAAAAAAATGTTTCAGTAAATCAGTTTTTCTTCAACATTTTTGCTTTAAGAGTAAGACAGTGTAACTAAAATGTTTTGTTTTGTTTTTCTCTTATGTACAAACACACACACAGAAACTCTAGAAAGAAAAATAATTCTCCTTGGCAAAAATATTTGAAAGCAATGACTAATTTTCTAGGTTCTTTTGGTATCTGTTAAGAAACTAAAAAAACAGCGACATCAGGCCTTATTCATTTATTTACATGCCAATAGGAGGATAAGACCTGTCTCTGAGATATATAGTGTGAGAGTCAGAATCAGAAATACTCATGATTTGAGGCAGTATGCTTCTAATGCATGCACACATGTGTTCCAGAGAGAGCCAAAGTTAAAAGCAAATGGACAGAAAACTTCAACTATCTCTGTCCTTGGGGAATATTTTCAGGAGATGGGAATAAGAAAAGAAAGCAACTCAGAACTATCAATTCCCAGGAGAATGGTTAAGGGAGCGTGTGATGGTTTTTACGTCAGTGTTCAGTATTTTTAAACTAACACAGCACAGAGAGGCCATTATAGGAAGCTCCATGGAAAAGACTCTACCTTGAGATGAAGAAAGATGGTCAAACATTCCCACCAACAACATAAATATTTAGAGGACATTTGTGGCCCAGGTAATACAGTTATTGGCAAGGCATTAAACTTTTAAGGGAAGAATGGACACAAAGGAACATTGAACAAGAACTAACTGGAAGCTTACTGTTTGCCCATCAGAATCCTATACTGACAATCTTCTGCTGATTTAAGTATTTAGAAGTATTACCAGTTATATTAAATGCTATCAAATCCTCAACAATGTGTTTTTAAATTTCTGCTAATGATGGATTTCTTCACTCCTTTTCCTGCCTTTCTCCTTTCCCCATTAAATACAGGCACATCTCAGAAAAAAAAAAAAAAAAAATCAGTACCTACAGCATGACTTCCCATTAAAAAAAAAAATACTATTAAGCTTGAAAATCTAGATTTCATTTTTAAGATCCTTCTTCACTCCATAGAGCTGGAGTTTTTGTTGTTCTTTTTCTTTTTCTTTTCTTTTTTTTTTTTTTTTTTTTTTGAACCATTAAGTTATAGCTCAAAGTATAGGGAATCCATTTACCTAGGCCTGCACAAAGGGAAGAATTCAGTTATTTATCCAAGTATTCAATAGCAGCAAAAATACAATGGAACATGGCTAGTAAGAGATAGAGGGTAACATTTGAAATGACCAAAACTAACAACTGTTGGCACTCTTTCCAGTTGTTGTTGTTTTTTTAATTTTATGGATGCAGCCTCTGATGAGAAAGAAAAAGAAAGATGGTTGATTGATATTACTCTGACACTAGGTTTTTAATATACTTTAAACACAGTAAACCGCCATTGTAACCTAGCATATTTTTATAAGATTGTAGGTATGTTATGGATCAAATTCACCACCCGTACAGATAATACAGAATTCATCTATTAGATGAGTGTCCACAGAAGCACCACAAAGCGTGTTGCCAGGAATTTCCCCCTCTGCGATAATGGGTAATGGAAAGACAGTAAGAGAGCAGTCATCTTGCTTTTATGAGCACAGATTTTAGATTTATATGATTAAAATTCCTGCTCTTATTGCAAAGAAAACATGACTACCTGGACATACCAGTAAACATAGAGTTACAATCCTACATTCGACTGAGAGATGAAAATATCTCTATTTTACTCACCTATCACAGATGGGAGATGCAAACTTGTAAGTTTCAGATTTGGAAACATTGGAAAATCAAGACAGTACAAATATTTTTATACAGTAATAACATCTTCTTAAAAGGTGAGGGGGTTCTAAGGGTTTCTGACAATTTGGGGAAAAAAGATACTGTGATGCCTAATCACCTAAAGGATACTGTTGTATGCTATCTAATGTCCTATTGTTTTTTATATAATTAATAATACATCAACATTTTATACCTTTAAGACCAAGGATCTACACAATTCTAAAAATAGCTTGCATCGTCTACAACTGGAAATTTATACAAATTTCCTTTTTCTTATTCACAATTCCTTCAATTTTACTCTAAGGTAACCCATTCTTTAAGAATATGATTCTGTCAGAATGTCCATAGCTGGCTAGAAGAATTGATTTCATCAATTTGCCAACCTGGGTGAAGATAGCCCAGAGTAAAACAGCAAACTCAGTCCTGAGTTTCAACCTAAGCATATTTATTACCTGGATGTTACTGCAAATTGTTCTGTTACCCACAGATCAATCTATTTTTGCTAAGATGTCATTCATTCTTGTGGATAGAGTTTATACTGGCAGGACACTTGCAGAGTAAATTAGTAAATTTAAAGCAAATGCATAACTCTAAAGTATCAACTGGATAACTTTAAAAATGAACGTTGCTATTTTTGTAATATAACATTTACTAATCCAGCTTCCATTAGTAATGACTTTAACTTTCTTTAATTATGTCATTCACAGGGTTCGTAGTCATTATTTGTAATAAGAACATGCGTGAAAACATTTTGGTTGGGAGGGCTGTGTAGACTTAGTCATCTCTGTCTCTTTCTTCACTAGTACCTGAAATTCCTTATATTCAAGACCTGTTATTGTCAACAGTAGAGTGTTACGAGAATTCCTATATATTGGATTGATTATGCAATTCTTTTAAACTTCATTTCTATTTCTCAAACTATGTACAACTTCTCCCTTTGAACAATAACACAATACTTATCACAGATGAACTGTCATCATAAACTGACTTACAACACGGTGACAAAACTTCAATTCAAGCCTTAACAAATGTCCATGATTCATCAGTGTTCAGGGACAGAACCCAGTTCTGCTCTTTTCTTCCCCAAGTTAACTAGCCAATCCCACTCCGCCCCTTCTCCACCCCTTCTTTTGATTTTTTTCTTCCCTGACAGACAATAGTTGAGTGTCTTTAACACATGACCAAAAAAGGGATTTTTTTTTTAAGTAGGAAGGAGAAAAGGAAGTAGAAAAATTTTGAAATGCAAAGAGAAATTAGCCAAAAAGAAAAATGGATATATGAAGGAGGAACTACGTATAGGTGAAAATGAGTTTTTTCATACAAAGCAGATAAAAACAATGCAAAGAAGAAAGAGGTAAAACAGAAACAGCAAGAAATGTGAAGGCCAAAACTGCCTACACAAGAAACCAGTACCATAAATGAGGCAAAAGTGCAGGACAGTAAATTCACTTCAGTATTCAATCAACAAAAATGTTTATCGCTCAATAAAACACATAATGTTCAATATCTCCCTACTTATAGAAAATATTAATAACCTAAGGTTCTCTGAAAGTGGAAGAGGTTATATAATGTGAATATTTAGCCACTTTTTTAAATTTAAAAAAATGATATGAAAGTGTTATATAAGGTATATCTACTGTAACATAAGTTTGCAAATTCCCTTTGCATTTGATATCCCCATAGGCAGCAATCTGATCATTTATCATGCAGGATTTTTATAGCAACTCTAGGGAAAAACAGCATAAGCCACATCATATAAAATATCAATTTGTATGTAACAAACATTTTTACAGTAAATCACTCATAAAATTTAATGAACCTACTTTCTTTCCACGTGCAACCTTCAGAACCTCTTCTTTCTCCTAATACCTTTTCTCAGGAAAAATTCAACAATCAGAAGGTGTAAATGAGATTAGGGGGGAAGGACAAAAGTGACTTAGCTGCTTCAGTGACTTTGTTCTCACGTGAAAACGTGTGCACATTCAGAAAATGTTCCCGAATCCTGAAGTGAATTAAGTGTCATATGTCCCAGGCTATGTCCATGTCTTACATTAATTTGTTCTTAATGAGAAAACTTGAACTCGTTCATCTCTAAGACCTCCATCAAATACTCAAGTTCTTGACTCCAGATATTCTATTGAGTCTTGAAATCATTAGAAACTCTCAGCTGCAGAGAAGTATGCCGTGGGATGCTAGAAATGGCACAGACCTACCGAACTACAAAGCCTAGCTCTGTCATTTAGGAGTTCAGAGATGTAGGCCAAATGACCTAACCTTCCTGAGCCTTGGTTTTAAATTTTTAAAGAATAATCCTGTGAGGATTAAATGATACAGCATTTCATTCATTCATTCCATTTTCTCATTAATCCACAACTACCCCCCCAGTGAGTGATGTTGCAGGACAACAGATAAAGCCTTTAGCCATGCAACGTGAAAAATGTCTCCCTCTCGGGGCGCCTGGGTGCTCAGTCGTTAAGCGTCTGCCTTCGGCTCAGGTCATGATCCCAGGGTTCTGGGATCGAGCCCCGCATCGGGCTCCCTGCTCGGCGGGAGGCCTACTTCTCCCTCTCCCTCTCCCCCTGCTTGTGTTCCCTCTCTCGCTGTATCTCTCTCTGTCAAATAAATAAATAAAGTTTAAAAAAAAAAAAAGTCTCCCTCTCTACTGACTGAAGACTTGAAAAATCTATTTATAACAAATTATTTGAAAAAACTAAACAATAACCTGTAAGGACAATTAACTGGCATGTAGTCTACATTTAATGAACTTTATGGTAGACACAGGATCTAAGGAAGTACCATTATTTTTCTCATCGTTTTGTAATCTGGGTGCATGCTTTAAATGTACATATCATGTCAGTACACTAATGATCAATAAAGGTAGATTCCATTGATCTCATGTGTAATAACAAAAAATGAGAATAACCCTCTTCAGGGCTCAATTTATATAGGCAAATTTAACGGGGAAAAAATAGTTATTGGAAATATATAATAAGGTGTTTTTTTCTAATGTGTTCTTTTTTAACAGTTTTATTGATATATAATTCACATACCATTCAATTCACCCATTTAAAGTGTATATTCTAATGGCTTTTAGTATTACAGAAAGATTTTCAGTATTATTTTTATTTAAAAAGATCAATTATTACATATGTCACAATAGTGTTTGGTGAGACCTGCAAGTATTAGCTCTATCGATATGTAGACATGTAACAAATATTAATTCAACTTAACATTAATGCTAGACAAATTCTGATGACCTTGATTCCTAAATTACACAAATTTCTGATGGCTAGGGTTTTTTTTCAAATATACAACTTCAGCCTATATCCTGTACATAGTTTACTTCAAGCAGTTAATCACCATAAAAAGTTTCTATTTAAACTTATATGAAAAAAATAATCATTTGGGCACACTGTTACCATATATATCATATATGTATATATGATGTACATATATACGTGTGTACATATATAAATGTATGTACGTATACATGTACATATATACAATAAAATTATAATTCAGACTGGCATATGTACTTACTTCTTTATTTGTATCACTTAGCCATATGTTATGAAGTTTATTTTGTGTTGTCATCTTGTACTTACACAATGAGAAAAGTATTTATGATATCGAAGTATGTGAGACTATAAATGACACTTCCATTTATCAGATACATCAACTCTGGTTCTACATTTAATCACTGGCTAGAGCTATTTACTACTTCATGTACTGTTCTTCCATAAACATCAATACCTCAGTAGGACACCTCCAGAGTACTGATTTTTTTCCCTTTCAGTGGAGATGAGGAAGAAACATTTTATAGAAATAAAACATCCTCACCTTGATCAAGTCAATAAGCAGCTTCATATTCAAAAGTGAATATGAAACCAGAAAAATTAGATCAGTAAAATCTATAAATGCATTTCATTTTGAGAACTTCTTTTAGATGTGCAAATAAAGGATTTGTCCATTTTAATTCTTAATGAAACATTAAGACAACTAACTGAAGTTAGTGCTTTCTCATTGCAGTATTTTTTTGAAATTTAAGTAAAAATCTCTCTTAAACACTGTAATATTAATGGTAATCCAAAAATATAGGCAACCCTCAACCCACAAACGTGTTCCAAACAATGATTTTTATATCACTGTTTTGAAACACAGGCTTGCATTTTCTCACAGGAAGAACATGTCAATTTTAGTCAGCAACCTGAGTGTGCATTCGAATTTCTGCTTAGCTTCAATTGCTGAGGCTGTAATTACCATTTCTAATCATAAAGTCTAACAGACTTCAAATAACTTTAAATTAATAACCTTGGAAACATCAATCGATTAATGTAGGTTGATGGTCATCACTTAATCTCATTAACAGCATGAAGAATAATTTATTATATTTCATTAAGAAAAAAAAAAACCCAAGTTTTGCCTTTCACACATGAAGCATCTATGTGTGAGTGCACAGTGGAAATCTAAAGAACTTACTGTATGTTTTGATGTAAACTAGAAATTTAGATATGTCTTCATTCATTCGTTCATATAATTACTATTTCAGTCAGCCATCTATTCACTTGTTATTAAGAACTTCCCAAGAACTTAACGTTCTGATAAGAATTGTGTGCTTCATGAATTTATGTTTCTATTTGCCACCCCAAAAGTGGATGAAATGTTTGTCTGTTATATATAAATGTTTACATGAGATATCTACTTCTTTTTTCTAATCTTAGGATGCAAGATGTCCTTTGGTATTTAAATAAAAAAGTTTGTGTGTGTTTTTTTTTTTTTAAGATTTTATTTATTTGTTTGTGAGAGAGAGAGAGCACAAGCAGGGGGAGCAGCAGGCAGAGGGAGAAGCAGGCTCCTCGCTGAGCAGGGAGCCCAATACGGGGCTCGATCCCAGGACCCTGGGATCATGACCTGAGCCGAAGGCAGACGCTTAACCAACTGAGCCACCCAGGAGTCCCCCTCCCAAAAAAAGTTTTAAAACTTGCAACTTGTATCCAGAATGCCAACTCAAAAACTCTTAGAAACTACACTGCAGGTGGGACCGCAAAGTGGGGCACCTGCTTTGGAAAAGGTTAAACACACAATTACCGTATGACCCAGCAATTCCACTCCTAAAGAAATGTAAAACAAAGACAAAAACTCAAGACAGATGAAAACTTAGCTACACAAAAACCTGTGCATGAAATGTCCAAAGAAGCAATCTTCATAACAGCCAAAAAGTAAAAAGCCAAATGTCCTATAACTGATAAACACAATGTCGTATAACCATCCAATGAAATATTATTTGGCAAAAAAAGTTAATGACGTACTGACACATGCTACAACATAGATGAACCTTGAAAACATGCTAGGTGAAAGAAGCCAGTCAGAAAAGACCACCTATTATATAATTTATTTATATGATAGGTCCAGAAGACGCAAATCCATAGAGACAGAAAGTATCTTAGTGACTGCCTAGGACTAGGCTGGATTGTTGGGCGGTGGGGAGGAAATGGGGAGTGACTGCTTATGGGTATGGGGTTTCTTTCTGGGGTCATGAAATGCCCTAAGTTGTGACGGTTCCACAACTTTGTAAATATACTAAAAACCCTTGCATCATACACTTTACATGACCTCTCAACTATGTCTAAATTACATCTCTGCTGGGTGCCTGGGTGGCTCAGTTTGTTAAGCAACTGCCTTCGGCTCAGGTCATGATCCTGGAGTCCCGGGATCGAGTCCTGCATCGGGCTCCCTGCTCGGCAGGGGATCTGCTTCTCCCTCTGACCCTCCCCCCTCTCATGTGCTCTCTCTCTCATTCTCTCTCTCTCAAATAAATAAAATCTTTAAAAAAAAATTAAAAAATAAAAATAAAATAAACTACATCTCTGCTATATACAATTCTGTCCAGTGCAATTTCCTCGACTGCAAATTTTATATAAAATACTGCTTTTAATCAAGAACACGGGCCAGTAGTAGGCACTCTATAAATATATGATGAAAGACACAGGGCAGGTAGGTAAACAAGCCAAAAGCATTACATGCAGAAAAATTAATTGAAATTAGGTGTTGTGTTTGTTTCAAGTAAACCCAGTATAACTGAAATCTGTTCTAATTATCCTCCTAACAGCCAAGGGAAATTCACAGGCAGGTTGAATCCATAGTCATGAGTGTTTGTCCTCTCCACCAAGCAGTTTCAAAGAACATATTCAGCACCAGGGAATTGAGACAGAGGCTGGAGCAAGGCCCTGCTGGTAGAAAACCTTAAGGACAGGAGAAAGCTACAGCTCTAATTTTAAGCTACAGTATCATCCATACACACGAGTGGTTCTCAAATTTAAGCATGCATCATAAACACCTGGAAAGCCTACCAAAACCCAGATTACTGGTCCCAGCCCTGAGTTTCTGATTCAGTAGATCTGGGTGGGCCCTAAGAATTTGCATGTCTAACAAATTTGCAAATGAGATTGATTCTGCTGGTCAGGGGAGTTCTGCTGGTTCTTTCTAAAGGGAATATATATATATTTTTTCACGTTGGAGATGATGGGAGGTGGGCTAAGGAAAAGTAGAGGAAGACATAAGAAAATGACATAATGAATACAAATTTTATAAATCAATAGCTTAGAGCAAAGCTTCCAACACTGGTAGATCATCTTGGTACATGGTGAGAATGGTGATTCAGTGAGGTGAGTTTTATTATCAGGTGTTACCATTAACACAAATTCCTGACTTAAATTGCCTGTCAGATCTCCTGCTGCCTTTCATGTATCAAATTCTCTGATACTGGCATGCCCGAAAACAGGTCTAACAACGTGTGAGGCCAAGTTGGAAGGCTGCTCTTCAGTATGAGAGGCAGGATGTGTCAAAGACCTCATTCTGCCCAAAGCATGTACCCCTCAAGGCCATCTGCCTCCCCTACTTGGTTTAAAACTCCATTATCAAACTTACTGCGTTAGGTTGGTTAAGAAGTGCATTCATATGCATAAGCCATCAGGGTGAAAGCACCTCTTGCAAGGACACATAAATATCCATCTGTCATTATCAAAAATCAGTTTATCAAATGAACTAGCTACACCTTGAACGGAGATTTCCAGGCACAATGAAAAGTTATTTTGGTTTTGGTTAAAAAAAAAAAAGTCAGAACAATAATCAACATGAAAACATTAACAAAGAGTAGTTCAAACATAGTCTTAGATGTTTCTCCAATATACTTTGTGTGACACTGAAGGATACTTTTATGTATTTTTACTCTCTGTTACAAGACTTAAGCCTCATATCAGTCACAGATTCCTTTCAAAGAACAAAAGCAAAAAATAAACAAAACTCTTCATAGGTTAAAAAAATAGAAGCTGGTCTCACTACCTTGGGCGGAAAAGTAATCTAGGTACTACAATGAATCGTTATGGAAATAAAAATAATTCAGTAAGAAAGTATAGAATTGTAATCAGTCTTCCTCTTCATTCAATTATCTGAGTTTTCCAAAGAAATCTGTGTCATCCGGAGACAGATATTTTGTTCTTTATTTCTATAATGTCAGTATGAAACAGCTTTAGTACAGAGATTAGCACTGGTAAGCACATGGACAGGGTTACTGTAGGTTTAGGAGTTTAAATTAGAATTTTGTAAGCATAGTGACTTTTGAAAACCATTTCCAAAGCCATGTAATGGTTTTTTGTTATTTTTTTTTAACGTTTTAATTTATAAGAAATACTGCGTTGGAAATATAACTATTTGATCATTCACTATTCCGTTCAGTATCAGATTATGTGATGGAGCAAGCTAATTCTTGAGTTTAAATTAAAACATAAGTAACATTACTACACTAACCTGATACCATTAAGGGAGCCAAAGTCCTGAAATGCTATGGCTAAGTTAGCAGTAATTTACAAAACTAAATAGGTTAATTCTTGTCATGATACGCTCAACATTTGCAGGTGTTATTACCCATAAAATTTGATTCTATTTATACCCCTTTTACATAAAATAATAATGGTAGTTAATAGTCATATATTTTTTTCTCTTTACTACAAAAATTGTTCCAACCTTAAAGTTGATGTAACAAGATTATATTCATAGAAACATAATATAACGAGGACCCTTAAAAATAAAAATTGAGGATTATGCTAAATTATATCAAACAATGTATTTTATCTTATTTTAAAGGAATATTCAACAGAACACTTTTTGTTATTTTAGGCATTTTTGTACCTGAATAGTCACAAATTTTAACACTGATTAAAATAGTAACAGAACTAATTATTTATGCATTCATGCTGTGATTTTCATAAGTTTTGGTGTTTTAATAGGGGAAAGATGAACCTACTTTAAAGTTAATTTTTTGTTTCATAAGATAAGGTTTTTTTTTCTTTTCCCTTGAGTATTTAGGTAATTCTCTATTAGGGAAATCGTGATTTATGTGACAAATAATACCTTACATTTTAAGGATTTAACATGGAAGAAATGTATTTTTTTGCTTATTTAGTAATCTAGTGCAGGCTAGATTGTCACCAAGCCTATTTTTCCTAGCGGTCATTGAAAGAGCAAGGTTCTTTCCTTCTCATGGCTCCTTAGTCTCCTGGAGTCTTGAACCCAAACAAAAAGAGAAAGGGACACTGAACAAGAAATCTCCACTTCTTTTTTGGGTTTTTTTTTTTTTTTAAGATTTTACTTGTTTATTTGAGAGAGAGAGAGCGAGCACAAGCAGGGAGGGGCAGAGGGAGAGAGAGAAGCAGGCTCCCCACTGAGCAGTGAGCCCGACAGGGTGCTCGATCCCAGGACCCTGACATCATGACAGGCAGCGGCTCCCAACTGAGCCACCTACGTGCCCCAGAAATCTCCACCTTTTGATGGCTTGAAACATATCACCTCTACCCTCATTCTCTTGTGGTAAACTAGCCAAATGGCCCCACCTAGATGCAACTGGAGGTTGACAAATGAGGTCTTTGTCCAGGCAGGAACTTTCCATTAAGTACTACAGAGCTAGAGCACAAATTTTGGTACCAAGTTAGTGGTCTCTGACATAAGCTATCCTGTGACCATCAAGTCACTGTGCTTCCTTCTTCCCACATCTAGAACCTTCTCTACTCTTCTAAGCTAAGTTCTTGTCCCTTCCCTTAATCCAGCCTCACATCAAGGAACTCTACACAATGCACAATTCTAATTCATTCAAATATGGCTCCCCATGACGCAGCAACCTCTGAAGAACAAATTCCTGGCTCCTCCCCTTACCACACGCCAACAATATAGAGGTTGGTCAGTGCAGAGGTTACTGCTACAAAAAAATCCCCACTTGCAAAATGAAGAATGGTATATACACAATAGTTACTCAGCAATGACAAAATCCTGCTGAGTAGACATGGTAAAGACCACATATCCTTATAAAGAAGTTCCATGATAAGGCCCTGATTCCTGACTCTGAGATGTACTTCCTTATCTATTATTTTCAATGGCTTCTGCTTCCAACCTTGTCCATTATCCTCCATGACTTTCTGAAATGAACTGTAGGGAGTATACCCATTGTGACAAGAAGAATCATATCCCCCAAAACGGTTTACATTTTAATCCTTAGAACCTGTGAATATGTTATATTACATGGGGAGAATTAAGGTTGCAGATGGAATTAAGGTTGCTACCTAACCTTAAGATGGGGAGATTATCCTGGATCATCTGGGTGGGCCCAATACAATCGGAAGACTCTTCCTACATGAAGAAGGGAGGCACGCAAGTCAATGTCAGCATACCAAGACGTGAGAAAGACTTAACCAGCCAGTTCTGGGTTTTAAGATAGAGGAGGACATGAGCTAAGCAATGCAATGGTCTCTAGATGCTGGAAAAGGAAAAAAAAAAAAATCTCATGGAAGAAGAAACACAGCCCCAACTGACACGTTTATTTAAGTCCAGTGCACATTTTGATATTCTGACCTCCAGAACTATAAGACCATAAATTTGTGTTGTTTAAAGCCACTGCATTTGTGGTAATTTGTAAAAGCAACAAAAGATTTTGGATCACAATTCCTGTTATAAATTTGAGGGGACAGACGTTTTTTTTTTTTGAACAGTTGTAGGCTTTTTCTTTGAGGCCACGGTCACATTTTGGTTTGGTTTGGTTTGGTTTTTAACAAAAGAATTCTCTAAAAAGGTAGAGGCTTCTGGTCTAATCACTTCCATCAGTACCAAGTTATAATAGCCCACTCAAAAGTTCTTTCCTAGACTGAATACTCAAATCTGCTTTAGTTCTGATTTTTCTCTCCCTTCCTCTCTCGGGCTGTTTCTGTCTCTCATCAGTTTCCTTAGTGCCATATGAAATCAGAAACTTCTTTGGAATGAGAGACTCTTAAACCAATCTCTGCCATAGTGCTGAACCTTTCATCCTGTTCTTACACGAGCCCTTCTCTTCCTTGTAAAATTCCATGAAGTCATGCAAGAAACATCCAACATGCACTATCTCCACTATGGGCTTTTCTTTTCTTTTCTTTTCTTTTCTTTTTTCTTTCTTTCTTTCTTTCTTTCTTTCTTTCTTTCTTTCTTTCTCTTTTTTTTTTTTTTTTTGACAGAGCTATAGTTCTGGTGGTATGTAGTGTCTTTATAAAGTTCTAATGGTACAATCTGATGAAATGTTCTGACACTGCAGAACATAAGTCTCTATTTTCCTAGCCTGTTAGATCAACTCCTTTGCTGATCACCTCCTGACCACTGAACCAAAGCCACATATTTTAGAGTTTTGTTCTGGTATCGCCCAGCTTAAGGAATCAATTTCGGGATTAGTTTAGCAATGTTAACTGTTGT
Organism: Mirounga angustirostris; assembly: GCF_029215605.1. Lineage (NCBI taxonomy): Eukaryota > Metazoa > Chordata > Mammalia > Carnivora > Phocidae > Mirounga > Mirounga angustirostris. Next base: position 79,997,725 of record NW_026991720.1, on the reverse strand, counting down.
TACAAATAAACCCACATGTTTCAGTAGCTCAACAAAATGGGCATTTCCTTCTTATTCTATTAACAGTAAAACATGGGGATTCACCCAGAGATTATGAACAAAAATGTTCCATTAGTCTTGTGGACCCCAGCTCCCTAAAACTGGCACTTGTAAAGGAGACAGGAGAATGAAGGCTTTCTTTTTTAAAGATCTGATATAAAAGCAACTCACAAAATTCCTGCTCACATTTCAATGGGGAGAACTAATTACATGGTCCTGTCTAGGAGCAAATGGGTTGGGAAACAGTCTTTTTTCCAAGTGTAGACTTGCCAAAGTCAGTATTATACTATGGGAGGAGGGCTACATGTTCATTAAACAGTTAGCTGTCTTTGCTACTGATACATATTCATCATACTCAAAAGAGTATTTTAAAATTTTTCTTATAAAAGTTTTGCTAACTAGGACTATGTCCTCAGCCAGGATGGAAAACCACTGTTTTAGCAGTATGATGCCACATCACAGGAGAAGGAATAGCAACCACAAAAATGCTGATTAGTTGAACTGAGTGAGTGAATAGCTCACTGAGATACAGGTCAGGGACATACAAAGACTATAAAAGACTCCGAGAAAGAGGAGAGGGGGAGAGAGAGAGGGAAGGAGAAGGGGAGAGGGGAGAAGGAGGAGGAAGCAGAAAGTGAAGGAGGAAAAGAAGAAGAAAGTACAATGGTTCTACTTTTGGACCTTAAATTTTTTTCAGGGAAAAGGGCATAGGCAAATAACATTTAATCACAAAAGGTGAAAAGTGCTATAAATGAAAAGTATAAGATACTCTAAGAAAGTTCAACAGCAAAACTTAAAACCAATTGATGAGTTAGTAAATAGTTTCTCAGAGAAAGACATATAGCAAATGAATGACAGGTAAAAAGTGGGGTGAAAAACATCCCAAAGAGAGGAAAATCATGTTAAAAAGTTGAGGCACATTTCCCATTCTGATAGAATGGGGTAGCTGGTAGCAGACCAAAGTTTCTTTTGAGAATAATAAGAAAAGTCACATAAAATGTGAAAGAGCATCAAGGAACTCCTAAATCAACCAGAGTAAATGTGCCAGAAATCTGGAGAAAGGGAGACTACAGAAGGGTGAGTGAATATTCCTCAGCAAATGCCTGAGACATGGACTCTGCCTGGGCGAAAGATGACCCATGGAGGGAAATCAGAAGAGATCAACAGTCTCATAAGCCTGAAAAGATAGAGAGAGAGAAAGGAGGCCTGGGGTCCAAGATCCTGATGAGAAGAGAGGTTTGGAGAATTAATCCTGACACATGGCCAGTTTAATAAGCCAAGAAGTAAGCTCTTGAAAAGCATAGCAGAGTTTTCAATAGTTGCACTGTGCTGGGGGTTGGGCGGAGCAGGGGAGGGAAGAATCACAGTTCTGGAATTCCAGAAAAAGGGCTCAGATGTTTCTTTAAAATCCCTAGAGGGGAAGGCCCTAGAAGCACGATAAATCCAGAAGCAGACAAAACATTACTAAAACCTCAACCCAGAAGATACTGAATATATTAAGGAGATCAGTCTAATATATTTTCCTACAAGAAGAAAGGGAAGGGATGCCTGGGTGGCTCAGTCAGTTAAGCGTCTGCCTTCGGCTCAGGTCATGATCCCAGGGTCCTGGGATCGAGTTCTGCATCGGCCTTCCTGCTCAGTGGAGAGTCTGCTCCTCCCTCTGCCCCCCCCCCCGCTTGTGCTCTATCTCTGACAAATAAATAAATAAAATCTTTAAAAAAAAAAGCCAAAAAACAAAACAAGAAGAAAGGGAAGGATAACATAATTTGGAATCTCCGTGTTTTGTTTTGTTTTTATGCCTAATGTCTAGAATTTAGTCAGATATTCTAGAGATGCTAAAAGACTGAACCACAGGATCAAACATTTAGAAAACTTAAGAAAATAAAAATAGACTTATAGGGATCCAAACAGTAGAGACAGCAGACAAGGACATCCAAATAATTATGATTAAAGTGTTCAAGAAAAGAGAGTAATATATGGAGAAATAAATGAGGGAAATTTTTGTCAGAGAATTTTAAACTGTTTAAAAAAAGAAAACGATGGAAATTTTAGAACTGAAAAATAGCTGTGTTTAACAGCATACTGGACATGCAGAAGCCAAAATTAGGGAATTAGAATACAGATTTATGCAAACTATCCAGACTAAAAAGAGAGAGAGGAAAAAAAGAGAAAAATACAGAAAATTGTATATAGACATGTGGGACAGAGGGTTAAGGTCTAACACACAAGTAATCGGAGTCTCTCAAGAAAGGGAGGGAGAATAGGGCAGAAGCAGCGAGAATGGTTGAGAATTTCTAAAACTGATCAAAATGTCAGCTCAGAAATTTAGGAAGCATTGTGAAACTCAATCAGTAATACAAAAAGAATGTCACATTTAAGCATACAATAGTCAAACCGCTAAAAATCAGAAACAAAGAGGAAATTTTGAAAGCAGTCTGATGAAACAACAGGGCCAAATAGGGCCAGAGGCAGGAAACAGTTTGTCACATTCAAGAAAGAAATTTTAAAAGCCAATGTTGTTGGACTTTAGTTAAACAAACAAACAAAATCATATAAAAAAACAGGAGTGATTCCATAGGAGACTACAAAGGGAAGAAAGAGTCAAAATTATACAGAATCTTTCAAGACCATGTTGAGTTTAGATTTTATCTTAGGGATATGAAAAGTCATTGAAGGACTTAATTGAGGGATGACATGATTAGGTATGCACGATTAAAAGTTTATCTTTCCTGGGGCACCTGGGTGGCTCAGTCGTTAAGCGTCTGCCTTCAGCTCAGGTCATGATCCCAGGGTCCTGGGATCGAGCCCCACATCGGGCTCCCTACTCTGCGGGAAGCCTACTTCTCACTCTCCCACTCCCCCTGCTTGTGTTCCCTCTCTCGCTGTCTCTCTCTTTCTGTCAAATAAAATCTTTAAAAAAAAAAAAAGTTTATCTTTCCAAATCTGAGGAGAATAGATTGGGGGGGGCGGTGACAAATAGGGGAGATCAGGAATCTGGTTCCCAGAACTAGGAGCAAAATGCTTTAAAATAAGACGAGGCATGTTTGGAACAACTGAGGCACAAGTTAAGAGAACAACTACCAGCGAGGATTACTTGATCTTAGGTCTCTAAGCACTGAGTGAGATATTCTAAAAATGCCTCCAACCAGGGATACTGGCAAGGCTGAAATTACTGGACAGAGTCCAGTGATCAATGATCAAAGCTGGGGGTTCCTAAACGCAGCCAGACGAGGACCTGAGAAATGCGATACAGCTCATATGCCCTGAAAAGATATTTTATCCATTATTTTGGTTTTATCCATATGATTTTAGAGATGCTGAGGCTACATATAGTCATAATGGGTATAAAAATCTACTTGGGTTAATGGAAGTTCAGGAAACTAAAAATTGTTAGGCACTTACTAGCATCAGACGCTGTTTTATGTTTTATATTTATCAGCTCACTGAATTTTCACAACTACCATGTGAAGGTCTAACGCCCCTTATACAAACTGAAGCTAAATTTAAAGGATTTGTTGAGAGTGAAAACAAGATTATGAAACTTTTTTAGGAAGGCACACTGCCAGGCTTCACTGACTCTGAAGACTGTAGTGTTCTTGCTGTATCCTGATCTGGAAAACTCTTTAGATTTCTTCACATTCTCCTCACACTTACAGTAAGGACTAAGGTGGAGGGTGGATTTAGGTTCCATAGAAAGTTGGGCTGGGAAGGATGTAATCACTGCTGTCTCAGGTTGTGGAACCACAGGGTTGAGGCATAAAGGGAAGGTGACTCACTTTTGATGATTATTCCAAGCTTTTTCCCCCAACTTGGTGAGTCATATGTAATTTTGTTTTATGATGACTTCTACTAACTACAATGATAAAATTTTAATAAGCATATATCATTCCACAGAATAAGGTCATCACAATGATGTAAGAAATTATTTTTTTTTAAGATTTTATTTATTTATTTGAGAGAGAGAGAATGAGAGAGAGCACACGAGAGGGAGGAGGGTCAGAGGGAGAAGCAGACTCCCTGCAGAGCAGGAAGCCCGATGCGGGACTCGATCCCGGGACTCCAGGATCATGACCTGAGCCGAAGGCAGTCGCTTAACCAACTGAGCCACCCAGGTGCCCAATGATGTAAGAAATTAAGAGATGGTTACAACATATGCTAACATTTTGGAAAAATATATAGAATCTTAACCATTTTTCCTTGTTTATAACCATTTGTGATGGTTTCTGGGTATAAAACTCTGTATCTGGCACTGCCCTCAGTGGGTTTTCACTTAAGACTCAGCTAAAAATACAGAATATATTTTCCAATTTTATTCTTTAAGATTATGTACTAGATGAAAAATCCCATGCATTATATAAGACTCACTATTTCTCTGGGAAGAAGATGAAGGATTGAAACAGAGGAAGATACGGTAATGCATGAAAATGCATTTAATAAAAGTGACCTAATGCCTTTGCTACAGATTCCAAACTCAGTATCTCATACAGGATGACCAGTCTTGAGAAGAAGCAGACAACTGTAGAATTTCTTAAAAGGTAAAGGTAGAAACTCAGATTTTAATCTTGTAGCTCCTGAAACAGTTTGCCTGATATCCATGAGACTGAGCAAAATTCTCATAAATGACCTAGTTGTATTCTAGAAAAGATGAAGGGAAGTTCATGGAGGCTTTGCCGGAGAGGCTTACTTACTCATTATCTGGGCACCATGATTCTTGGAGCCTTAAGAAACCAGTCTGTCTGGGCGCCTGGGTGGCTCAGTTGGTTAAGCATCTGCCTTCAGCTCAGGTCATGGTCCTAGGGTCCTGGGATCGAGCCCCGCATCGGGCTCCCTGCTCCGCGGGAGGCCTGCTTCTCCCTCTCCCTCTCCCCCCACTTGTGTTCCCTTTCTCGCTGTATCTCTCTCTGTCAAATAAATAAATAAAATCTTTTTTTAAAAAAAAAGAAACCAGTCTGTCTGTAATGGGATTAATATCCCTACTCTGCCACTTACCAAATATGAGACTTGTTCAAATTTACTGGGATTTATTTCTTTCAGTTTAATAATGTGAAAAATGAAAACAGTAGTAGAATGTCGCCCATGAAGTTATTATAATGGTCAAATCAGTGAATATATAAACTGAGAATCCTGTCTGGAAAATACTGCATAATTTTAGATACTATATCATCATTAGGATTATTTCAATCTTACTGTTAATATATCATCATAACCAACATTGCTCTGTTCTTTGCAACCTTCCCTTTGGGATTTCCATTTTGCTCAGACAGACTAGTCAACTATTTTATTCTCTCTTTCTTTGTCATTATTTTTTCCCCTTTATTTTTTCAGTTTTTCTCCCTCCCTCCTTTCCTTTCTTTTATAACTCCATGTTTTAAATTATTTTACATTAACTAGTTGATGTACACAAAACATTCATAACAAATTATAAGTTTTAATGAAACTTAATAACTTTATATAAAATATAATAAATAAACACTTCCATACCCACCACTCAGGTTAGAAAACAGAGCATTTCCAGGATACCTGGAAGCCCTTGCTTGCCCTGCCCTGCTTCCATCACTCCCCACCCCCTCTTCACCATGAATTCACTAATATCTTGAACTTCGTTTGTCATGACTTTTTTTTTTTAATGTGTAAACATTTTTATCTCTTATGTCTGTATTTCTAATCAATGTATTGTTTGATGTTGCATATATCAAGACTTTAAATAAATGGGATTTTACTGTATGTAATCCTTTATGCCTTATTTTTCTTCTCAACCTCAGGACTCCATGGTACAATCATGTTCATTTTAGCTACAGATCATTCATTTTTCTTGCTGCCTAGCATTCCATTGTATAAATTCACCACAGTTATTTGAACCATTTTACTGTTGACAGACCTTTGTGTAGTTCCTAATTCTCTGCTATCACTAACAGTGTTCCTGTGAACATTCTTGTACCTATTTCTTCTTCACATGTTTGAGAATTTCTTTAGGACAAGACTCTAAGAATGAGTTCTTGGGTAGTGGGGTATGTACCATTTTACTACATAATGCTAAACTGTTTTTCATAGTAACTACCATCAATGTATAACAATGTATAAGAATATAGGTTACTCCAGAGCCTCACTTAACACTTGACAGTATCTCTTTTTTTTTCCTCCTTGATACAGCAAAAACTTAAAAGGAGATTGAATTTGGAATATCAGTGTTTATAGCATTTTGTGGGACCAAAAGACATGCATCATTTTATCACAGTTAATGAACAATTTCATCTTTGAAACTTCCAGTATTTTTACAAATTTGGTAAATGAGAATATTGGTAAGAGTAATTTACAGAAAGTTAAATTTTTCAGTAACATAATTGGCCCTCCTGTGTTCAAGCACATAAAAAAAAAGAATATAACTCAGTGCACTATAATGGCTAGACAGCTGAAAACATATCATTGCTATATGAACACGTTGACAAGTTGGAGGACATTCTCTACAGAAAGGTTAGGGATCAAGGATACAGAGATTAAATTCCTCCACCTTGTGCTTTTGGAAATGGCATTGAGTCACGCCAGCCAAGCTCAGTGTGGAGGCTGACTTATCTTAAGAAGTGTGCATTCTCCAGTTCTACAATTCCAATGACAATAGCTAAAAAAAAATCAGATGAAATAATTTGCTATTATTAAATATTAAAACTATACAGTATGCATGTTTCTAATAATTAAATGCATAATGGAAAACAAATTTATCTATATTTAAGATCCTTTTTAATAGAAATTCCTGTGGTTTCCAATATTAGAAGTACAAAGTTTGGTCCCATAAGCAGAATTTTGAGAAGGGCTCTTTTGGTCTTTGAGAATTGCAATATAAAAGATTTCCAATGGAGAGAGTTAAGTGTATGTGCGTATGTATATATACATGATGGGGGGCTTGGGGGGTAGATAAAGACTGCTTGGGAAGCAAGAAGTCTTGCAAAAATTATCAGGCCTACAAAAATTCCATTCAGGCTGCCAAATTTGCATTAGTCCCGCCCACAGTTTGAAATGTCACCCCGCCCTCTCTTTGCCATCTGCACCACCACCTACTGATTCCTAAGTCTCTAGTCTTAGAGAACAGAAGCATCTGCCTATGACAGGCACATTCAGAATTGCCCCCCAAACACAGATTCAAATGAAAAATTGAAAGTATATATTAAAGTCAGGATGTACATTTTAGAGTCAGAACTTTACTATCATAAGGTTTTCAAGCTAGTCTCTTTTGCCCTGATTTCTCTATATTGTAATAATACAATGAAGAGAGCAATTTTTATGGTGGATCTAAAATCACTTGGATTAGTAACATACAACCTGTGTAAACTTCTTTGCTTGCTGCTAATTAAGTGATATTGTTATTTTTTTCCACTTATATTTGCCATTTATTAATTTATTCATTCAATAGTTTTGAGCCATACAAGTAACTGAAGAAAAATCAACAAAATATGTTTTCTCTCTGTCTGAAGACTATGATCTAGGGTAGTGCTATCTAGTAGAAATATAATGTATAGCACATACGAAAATTTTTTTAATTTTCCAGGGGCCAGGTTAGAAGGAGTAAAAACAAAAAAGTGAATTTTAATAATTTTTAGCTCAATATGTCCAAGATGTTATCATTTCAACATGTAATCCACATACAAAATTTTATTGTGATACTTCATATTATTTTTTTGGTCCTATTTTCAAAATCTGGGGCGTATTTTATAATTACAGCACATCTCGATGGGGACTAGCCACATTTCAAGGGTTCATGAGTCACCTGTGGTTAGTGGCTGCACTATTGGACAATAGAGTTCTAGCAGAGAGAAGGCACTCATTCATCATTCCAGAGTGAGGAAAAGAGCAAATAAATAAATGCAAAGCAATCAAGGGGTAATGAGGGTAAGAAGGGCTATTTAGGGAGACGAGCAAATCTTAAGAAACTGGAATGGTTTCCCAGAAGGATTTCAGTTCAAGGACTGATGATGAACAGGAATTATACTTGCAGAACAGGGAAACACAAGGAGAGAGGGAGACAGTTTTCCAGGCCAAGTGAATACCATGTGACAAGTTCAGGCTCTGAAATAAGTCCACTACAGGGAAGCATATGCAAAAGATAATGGCAGTTGGGTTTATATAATGGATGAACGTTCAAGTTGCAATGGGAGTATGTAGAACAGAATAATTCTGGGATCAGGAAAGAAGGCAAGATTGTAGCCAGGACTTGAAGAATGGATAGTTGTTTTAAAAATGGAAGAGGAGGATTGGGAAGGAGAGAAGGCTTCCTGGGTAGAATGTAAAGCTTGAAGCTGTGAAAACAGCATGGGAACACGTGAAATTTGACACAGTTCCTTTAGGCCAAAAATTAGGGTGTTAGTGTTCGTGGCAGGAGACAAATCAAAAGTGCAGCACTGGATCCGGATCGTGAAGGGCCTCGCTTGCCAGGATAGGTAGGAACTTTATGCCACAGATGATGAGCAATGATTGAAGAGCAAGCCATTGCCATGATCAGGATCAGGCTAGCATGGTAGAGCCATCTCTCTGCAATGGAGAGGCACTGGCAGACAGAAGTGTCATGTGGAAGGTCCACAACCTCTCCAACTGCCTTTATTTCTATTATCCAGGAATTTTTAAAAATATTTTATTTATTTATTTGACAGAGAGAGACACAGCGAGAGAGGGAACACAAGCAGGGGGAGCAGGAGAGGGAGAAGCAGGCTTCCCGCCAAGCAGGGAGCCCGATGCGGGACTCAATCCCAGGACCCTGGGATCATGACCTGAGCTGAAGGCAGACAGTTAACAACTGAGCCACTCAGACGCCCCTCCAGGAATTTTTTTTTTTATGTAGTCACACTGAAATTCTTATTTGACTCTTGCCTGGTCATTTGGCCAAGTGGTAATCATGAAATTGTGGAGTGCTACTTGTTTTCATGTGTTAGTCGGTTTAGGCTGTCATGAGAAAATACCATAGACTGGGGGGCTTAAACAACAGACATTTACTTTGTTATAGTTCTGGAGGCTGGAAAATCTAGGAACAGGGAGTCAGCATGTTAGCTTTCTGGTAAGGACTCTTCTCCCAGCTAAGAGATGGCCATCTTCTCCCTGTGTCCCCACCTGGAGAAGAGAGCTGGTGTCTATCTCTTCATATCAAGACCCCAGTCCTATTGGATTAGGGGTCCACCGTTATGAATTCATTTAACCTTAATCACCTCCTTAAAGATTCTATTTCCAATTGAGCCACATGGAGGGTTAGGTCTTCAACATATGAGTTTTGGGAGGACACAATTCAGTCCAGAGCACAGCCTCACCAGACCAAGATACTTAGCCCCAGTCTTTAGATCCAGACCACCTTGGGTCCTGGAAACCATCTTGCTCCCTGGCAGGGGTAATCTTGGAAAAGTCTAAAAATTGAGTACAGGAGCCTAAAACCAGCCTCAAATCTGTTCTTTTTCTGCATAAACCCATAAATTCTGCTGTATCACATTCTAATCACCAGAGTCCTACAAACCAAGAAAATACCCATATTTTTGCCTTGGTAACTTAGAACTTCTAGGACTTTTGCTCTCTCACTTTGCCTTCCCTCATTTTGCAATTTCAGTATAAGCCTATCTTTTGATAATGGAATCCAGTATCCTACAAGCCAGACACATGGTAACATCTCATCATATCTGCAATCCATTGCTTGGATCTAATCGGCTTGCAGGTCCTGTGGGTCCTAAGAAACCATATTTATTCTTCAAGGTCTACCTTAAATGCCAACTACTTAATAAAGATTTTTTGATTTCATCCATTGGAAATGATTCCTCTTTCATTTGAACTCTATTTTGATTTACTGGTATATTTTATTTTTTTAAAGACTTTATTTATTTATTTATTTGACACACAGAGAGAGAGAGAGAGAGCACAAGCAGGCAGAGCAGCAGGCAGAGGAAGAGGGAGAAGCAGGCTCCCCGCAGAGCAGAGGGCCTGACATGGGGCTCCATCCCAGGACCCTGGGATCATGACCTGAGCTGAAGGCAGATGTTTAACTGACTGAGCCACCCAGGCACCTCTATTTACTGGTATATTTTAAATAATATACTTTCACTGCCCAAATTTTGTTTTCTTTAACAGGATTTGCAACTTGGAATCAACATACTACAGTGTGATTGGCAGTGGAAAGAATCGTAAAGAGAATGTTTTGGCATTAGAACAAAAAAGTCTATGTTTACCCTTCTTCGAGAGTGGTCATAAAGAAGTTGCTGATGTATGAACATTTGATCAAAGACCTGAATGAAGAGAAGGAGCAAGCTACCAGACCACTGAGGGGGAAAGGTTCCACAGGACTTGATGCAGGGCCTCCTTGTTTTGCCAGGCGACTAATCATGAGGCCAGCGAGGCTGTAGAAGATCAGTAGTAGCTGGTGAATGCATCAGAAAGGTACCTAGGGACCAGATGAAGTGGAGCCTCCTAGGCCACAGTGAGAGATCTGGATATTATTGTTAGTGCTGCATAAAACCATTTGTAGGATTGGGGTACCTGGGTGGCTCAGTCGTTAAGCGTCTGCCTTCGGCTCAGGTCATGATCCCAGGGTCCTGGGATCAAGCCCCACATCGATCGGGCTCCCTGCTCAGCAGGAAGCCTGCTTCTCCCTTTCTCACTCCCCTTGTTTGTGTTCCTCCTCTCGCTGTGTCTCTCTCTGTCAAATAAATAAATAAAATCTTTAAAAAAAATTTTGTAGGATTTAAGCAGCAGAGGGACATACTCTGACTTTTATCTTAAAAGGATTATACCTACAGGTGTGTGTGCAAAACAGACTTAAAGTTGGCAAAACTCTAACGGTGAGCAGTGAAGAAAAGATCACAAATGTCCATGCAAGAAATGATAGTGGCTCAGATGAAAGAGGCAGTAATGGAGATGGATGGAAAGTAACCAGATTTTGATTGTATTTTGAACTCAGACATGGTCAAACCTGCTGACGGATTTGCAATTGACTATTAGTTTCAGAGTGAGGTCAAGACTGATGTTCAAGATTTTAAACCCAACAACTGAGTAAGGGGAACATTTATCGAGATAGAAAAGGCAGAAGGAGGAGCAGATTTGGGGTAAGAAACATAAGATTTCTGTTTTAGATATGCTAATTTTGAGGGAGTATGCTAATTTTAAGCTTTTAATTTGTCATGCAAGTGGAACTGTTGAGCAGGCAAATGGGTATGTTTGTCAGAATTCAAAGGTGAGGGGTGCCTGGGTGGCTCTGACTCTTAGTTTCAGCTCAGGTCAGGATCTCAGGGTCCTGAGATCCAGCCCCACCTCAGCTCTGTGCTCAGCGGGCAGTCTGCTTGAGATTCTCTCCCTCTCCTTCTGCCCCTCCCCCCATCTAATAAATACATCTTAAAAAAAAAGAATTCAAAGGTGAGGTTCGGAGTAGAGATATAGATTTGTGACAAAGACGTAGCCTATGTATATTCACATTTATACACTGTCCCCTAGATCCTTATTGGCTTCCACTGTTTTGTGTTGCTCTCATCATTTCCCTACTGAAATGGGCTCTGACTCTTGGAGGCATCGCACTGACACTCCCTGAAGCTCTTCATTCCAGGCATTTGTACTTCCAGGTGAAAGACTTCTCAGTCTCTATTGTCCCACTAGTCTTCCATTGCCCCAGTGCTCCTCCCTCTAGATATCTCCTGCCTTCAGGGCTTGGGAAGGATCACAGAGAATTCTCCATGTTTCAACCTCTTTCATGATCTGTCCAGGTAAGTGAGCTACTAACTTCAAATACTTTTAGTTTCCTCTGATACAGTCTTAATACTTCTGTAATGTTCTTCAAACTCACACATCTCACGGGGAAGGGAAAGATATTTTTCCCTTTCCTTACACTTTCTCCCTTCTCTTTACTCTAGAAACGTCTCTAACCACCTTCTTCCACAAGTGCCAAGACTCATTTGCTTGGTGTTTCTCTACCTCGCTGCAGATATAACTGAGCACTCCAGCTGGGAAGGCTGAAATCTTAATGTGCTAATAGAAGTTTAAAGAATTTAAGGGCACCTGGGTGGCTCAGTTGATTAAGCGACTGCCTTGGGCTTGGGTCATGATCCAGGAGTCCCGGGATCGAATCCCGCACCGGGCTCCCTGCTCGGCGGGGGGTCTGTTTCTCCCTCTGACCCTCTTCCCTCTCATGCTCTCTGTCTCTCATTCTCTCTCTCACAAATAAATAAAAATCTTAAAAAAAAAAAAAAGAAGAAGTTGAAAGAATTTAGAAAATCCTTTTTTTTTTTCTAAAATCACCTGGAGTTGAGATAACTGTCTTGCAAGACACCCCCCAAAATCCAACTTTTGTCCTTCCAAGCTGAAGACCTATTTCTCTTTCTTTGTCAGCTCTACTTCTGCCCCGTTATGCATGCACACAGTAGCTGATTGCTGGAAGGTAAACATAGTACAGACACGTGACAGAGAAAAAAGCACATTAACATATTTCAAAAGATTATTATACCTATTACATGTGTGAAGGTCTGTGACCATTTCTTTCTTCCTTTCGATATATTATGAGCTCCACTGGACATCTGTTTTGTTTCACTAATTTAGTCACTAATTTAAAAATATTTGCCAAATACCTGCTATAGTCAAGGCCCTACCTTGGTGCTACATAAATAGGGATGAACAAGAAGGATGAGGTCCCTGGCCTCATTGCGGAAAGTGCTAGGAAGGAAAAAATAGGATAATTGGATATCTAACGAAGCAATGCAGATGTTTCTTATCTGAAGTTATAGGAAAAACAAAATAAAATTTGGGGAAGGACATTGATTATCTCACGTAACGTGAAGGCGGAGCTAGAAAAGCTCCTGGATGACCAATTCGAAAGCTCAGCTAGGTCACCATTTACAGAAATTCTTCCTTCTTTGATATTTTTCTGCCTCTTGGCCAGTCTTTTTTGCCTGGATAGCCTCAGGAACTCCAAATTAGCTGACAGTCTCAGATATCCTGGGATATCTGAGGGATCTCTTTTCAAGAGATATCTTAAATTAAGGGAGCATCCTTTTTAAGAGATACATTTTTCTAGAACTGCCATGGCTTCCTGCCTACCCAAAGCAGCCTCTGAACTGTATGACAGATTTATGCCTAAACTGATCAATTGGTAATAGTCTGAGATGACCACTCTTGCCTTAAAATAACCAAAAGTCAGGCCTTGGGGCTGAGAGAGGTCTGGTCTCCCTGGAAAACTCTGTTCTCCTAGGAGATGTGAATAAAATCAAAGCTCTGTTATCAAAGAAAAATGGCTGTAGAATAAGAAGCTAGAAGTGTCTGCTACAGTGAGTGACTGGTTTGGAAGGAGTGGGAGCTCTGAGAAATCTCTTTGCGATAAAATTGAACTAAGATGTGACTGATGACAAAGACACAACCATGCAGAAATCTGGGGGAAGAGTATTTCAGGCAAAATGCAGAGCAAGTGAAAGACACCCAAGATGGGGAGAGGTTTGACATGCTTGAGGCGCATGAGAAAGGCAGCATGAGTGAAGTTCAGAGAATACCTGGGAGAGTGGCACGAGGACAGGGCCAGCAAGGGAATGCTAATGAAAGCTGCAGGTCTTGGAGGCCCCTGTTAAGAGTTGGTTTCGCTTCTATTCAAAAAGTGAAAGTCTTTGTAAGAGTTTAAGCCTGGGAACATTTTAAGTCATCTTACAATGGTCATTCTGGGTACCATGTAAGAATGAACCACACTGAAGAGTAAGAGCATTTAAGAAGCGAAGGTAGTCCAACAGGCAACAAATGGCAATAGCTAGGACAACAGTCATGTACTAGGGATAGTGAGAAGGAGTCAGATGTTAGGTTTATGTAGGTGTCATGCTGACATGACCGATGAATGGATTGCTTGTCAAGAATATGGAAAAGAGAGAAATCAAGCACAACTTTGAAGCTTGAGGCCTGAGCAAATGAGTTGATATGTGTATGTGTCGGGGGGGAACTCTTAAGGAAAAATTGATCTTGTTGGGCTGGAGGAAATCCGGGGTTCTTTTTTGCACATGTTGAGTTAGATATGCCAATTCCATGCTGGGAGAAATATGAATAGAGGGTTTGGTATATGAGCGTGGATATCTGGACAGAGTTTTGAGCTGGAGACATAATTGGGTAATTAGAATATGGATTAGATTTTAATTTGGGGGCCTGGATGAGATCACCTAGGAAAAAGTTTGATGGAGAAGAGGGCTCAAATTTTATCCAAGGGCATACTAATATGTACAGTTTTGTGATACGAGCAAAGTGTAACAAAGTAGCCTAGAGAGGAGCTATGAATATGGGAAGAGAAAAACTAAGATTCTGTGGCATCTCAAAAATCACAGAAGGACGTGCTTCAGGATTGAGAAGTAGTCAACTTTGTCAGTGCTGCAGAGTGGTGGACAGAAGGCTGTAGGACTGACCATGACTTCAGCAAAATGGAGATTGTTGATGACCTTGATAATAGCCTTTGACATAGTCAATTCTAAATAAAGAATTGATGGGTGGGATGCTAAATCAGTGTACAGAAATATGTTGTATTTCTATACACTAATAATGAAGCAGCAGAAAAGTGAAATTAAGAAAACAGTCCATTTACAATTGCACCAAAACCAATAAAATATCTAGGAATAAACTTAACCAAAGAAGTGAAGGACTTGTACTCTGAAAATGAGAAAACACTGAAGAAAGAAATTCAAGACAATGCAAGAAAAGGAAAAACATTCCATGTTCATGGGTTGGAAGAACCAATATTATTAACATGTCTATACTCCTCAAAGCAACCTACAGATTTAACACAATTCCTATCAAAATACCAACAGCATTTTTCACAGCACTAAAACAAAATAATCCAAAAATAGCCAAAGCAATCTTGAAAAAGAAAAACAAAACTGGAGGTGTCACAATTCCAGATTTCAACTTATATAACAAAGCAGTAGTACTTAAAACAGTATGGTACTGGCATAAAACCAGACACATAGATCAATGGAACAGAACAGAAAACCCAGAAATAAACCCATAATTATATGGTCAATTAATCTTCCACAAAGTGGAAATGAATATGCAATGGGAAAACGACAGTGTCTTTAACAAATGGTGTTGGTAAAACTGGACAGCCACAGGCAAAAGAATGAAACTGGACCACTTTCTTTTACCATACACAAATAAACACAAAATGGACTGAAGACCTAAATGTGAGACTAAAACCATAAAAATGCTTGGAGAAAGCACAGGCAGTAACTTCTCTGACATTGGCTATAGCAACATTTTTCTAGATATGTCTCCTGGGCCAATGGAAACCAAAGCAAAAATAAACTATTCGGACTACATCGAAATAAAAAGCTTCTGCACAGCAAAGAATACAAACCAACAAAACTAAAAGGCAACCTACTGAATGGGAGAAGTGCATATGCAAATGACATATCCGAGAAAGGGTTAATATCCACATTATATAAAGAACTGATATAACTCAACACCCAAAAAGCAAATAATCCAATGAAAAAATGGGCAGAAGACATGAATAGACATTTTTCCAAAGAAGACATCTAGATGGCCAACAGACACATGAAAAGATACTCAACATCCCTCACCATTAGGGAAATGCAAATCAAAACTACAAGGATATATCACCTCACATCTTTCAGAGTGGCTAAAATCAAAAACACAAGAAACAACATGTGTTGGTGAGGATGTGGAGAAAAAGGAACCCTTGGGCACTGTTGGTGGGAATGCAAACTGGTGCAGCCACTCTGGAAAAACAGTACGAGATTCCTCAAAAAATTAAAAATACGACTATGCTACAATCCAGTGATCACACTACTGGGTTTTTACTCCCAAAATACAAAAACACTAATTCAAAGGGATATATGCACCCCTCTGTTTATTGCAGCATTATTTACAATGGTCAAGACACGGAAATAGCAGGTGTCCATCAACAGATGAATAAAGAAGAAGTGGCATATATATATATACAATGGAATATTATTCAGCCATTAAAAAAAATGAAATCTTGACATTTGCAATCACACAGATAGAGCTAAGAGTATAATGCTAAGTAAGTACGTCAAAGAAACACAAAAACCATATGATCTCATTCATATGTGGAATTTAAGAATCAAAACAAATGAACAAAGGGAAAAAGAGAGCGATAAACCAAGAAACAGACTGCTTAAGTACAGAGGACAAACCGATGGTGACCAGAGGGGAGGTGGATGGGGGGATGGGTGAAATAGGTGATGGGGATTAAAGAGTACACTTATCATGATGAAAAAAATAAATAAAATAAATTTTAAAGAAGAATTATTACATTAAAATGATATTCTGGTTTGCCTTATTTCCTATCTCACTGACATCCCAAACTCCAACTGTGATTGATGTCTGAAGTGTAAACAGTTTTATTGTAATATAATAAATAGTTTTTACTTTAATGCAGCCTCATTGATTAGGCATCCTTAAACAGCTTGATTTAACATACTGTTGGAAGTAATTCTCCATAGGTCTCTTAGATTCTGTTCAATTTGCTGGTAGAGGAACTTAACAATTTTTGTTCTGGACTATCTTCCTGAGGATGTTTGTATAAGGAGCAATTTTTTTATGATGAAAATAGTGTCTCCCTCTGGAGAAAAAGTTGTCTTACTGTTGTGCATAAATAAATATAATGTCTTCTTCTGGGGCAAAGGTCAGTCAGACTTACTGCCCATTATAAAGGATTTATTCCCTAAATTCAGGATTCCTTTCCAATAATGTAACCCACTCCAGCTATGGATAACATTTCCTCTTCAAATCCTTCTGTGTAGATTGGAGTGCAAGCTTAAATGCTGATACTTCATTATCAGCTGATATAATGAGAAACAAGGTATTTTTCTTTGACCCAGCTATGAAATTGTGGCAAGCCAACTTGTTCATTTGCAAGTATGATAACATTTCCAACCCTTTGCAGTGCTTGATACGTACCTCAGGTGATCTTAAACAACAATTTCTTTCCAGAACTTAGTATTTAGCTCACAGTAAGTATCCAGGTACATACTGTTTTTGATCTATGACAACTTATAAAAACTATGCACTTCAAGCCTTAACAAAATGATTTTGACTGCTATTTCTACTAGAAAAAGAGGTGTTACTTGCAAACCGTTAGTTAAATGAGGTATCTTAAACAGACAGAGAGCGTATATTAGAACAGGATTTCAAAAGCTCTCCACAGATTCCAGCAGATTTTGGAGTTTATATTCTACTTTTTTCCCCCCGAACTGGAAATAGAAAATTATGATGTTTTGAAAAGGACACATTAGTTTCTGTGAAGAAGCAAAAACAAAAGCACTGACATTCTGTGGTAACAAATATTGCTTTGATGATGAAATGATGATTTATTTCAGCCTTTCTCACACACTCAGAATAATAAATGGCAGAGCTTGGAGAGCATGATTTCTAGCTCCTACTTTTGCAGATGAAGAAACAAAAACTCAGGCAGGCTAAGGAAGTTGCTTTTGTTAGTTATAATACCAGGACTGAATTTAGACTGCTGATTGTCAGGTGATTTTTTCTTCCACAATGCTTTATATACTTGTTGCCTCTCTCCTCTGTTCCCAGTTAATTCCTTAGTGCCAGGAAGGAGGAATGTTTTGAAAAACAATATAGACAGAAAAGGGGGGAACAACATGTCAGGCAAGGGAAAGAGTGAAGGTGAAGTTTATAGCTAAGGCTCCCCAGTCTCCTACAGCCACCTAGCGCCCGCATATTCTACTGGAAAACAAAGGACCCAAACTGGAACTGCATCATTTTGCTCACTTAAAAAAAAAAAAAAATCCTATTGGCTAGGAATTCAGAGAAATTGTTACGAGCAAGTCATCAACAAACACGTTATCACCATCCTCACATCCATTTATTCTTTTCATTAGTTCCCTGGACCGGTCAAATGAGAGAATAAATCAAACTTGTGACTATTTAGCATAAAAGCTTGGGGCTTGATATCAACACACACGCACCCCCGATTTTTTCTCATACAACTAGTTTCTAGGCACATAGAGACATGACTTGAGAATCCTTCTGTGACTGGAGAAAACCCACGAGATTTTTACTAAACTATGACTCCATTTAGATTGGGTCGTTGGTCTCTATTTAATTGCTCGTGCAGAGAAGGTACACATTTCAGTTTTATATTTATCCCTAGGCACAATAACAATCTTTGATTTATTCGAAGTTCTACGATCAACTTCGTAGTTGATCGTAGTCCCTCTTTGGAATCCACTAAAAAGTGCACAAACTTCCATTCCACTTTTTCCTGTTATGTGTACGCTTGTTGATGACGGTGGAGTCGGCTTGACCTTAAGAATGGTTGATTTCTAGGGCGCCTGGGTGGCTCAGTTGGTTAAGCGACTGCCTTCGGCTCAGGTCATGATCCTGGAGTCCCGGGATCGAGTCCCACATCGGGCTCCCTGCTCAGCGGGGAGTCTGCTTCTCCCTCTGACCCTCCTCCCTCTCATGCTCTCTGTCTCTCATTCTCTCTCTCGCAAATAAATAAATAAAATCTTTAAAAAAAAAAAAAAAAAGAATGGTTGATTTCTATCTCCAACCACAAAAATTTTGTTCTAAATCAACTCCACTGAGCTTCTGATTTTACTCTGACTTCAGAGCTATAAAGCTATACTATCTTATTAGGAACAGAAATAATATTATCTATCAAGTTCTTGATATTTGGCTAGGAACTGGGAAGTTTATCTGCTGCCTGCTAACCACTGAGAATTATTTTTACTGACATCAGTCATTTCTGTGTTTAAATGAGAAGCAACAGTGTGGAGAGTCTGAGCACAGCAGTTAACAGCTGTTATGACAGAGCCATTTTTTTCTTTAAATTAGCATCAGCATTATGTCCTATTGCTTGTTAAGACCACTTCTGGTGTTTCCTAGGTTTATAACACTTTTGAATGTACTTGAGTGTTATAGTTAAGAAACCAGTGGCAAACAGAAAAATTTCTTATTTAAACCAACATATACTTGAACTCATCCCGATCCGTATAAAAGCTGATCTTTTAAAAAAATATGCAGAATTGTCATGTTTCTTCTAACACAGAGTGAGTATAGTAACATGCTTACCCCTAAATTTGCCAATAGATGCCACTTATTACTTAATAAGTGGGATTCAATTTCACAGCACAGCTAAATTTAGCCGCAGTTTCATTACTCATGAAGAGACAAACAAACCAAAATGAATTTCTCATGAAGGGTGAGCCAAGTTAAAGTGAGTCTCCGTATGATCACCATACATTATCCTTGCAACTGAAAACCTGTGACAAAAAGCACGGTGTTCTGTCTTGTGATCATTCTGTACTTAATTCAAAGACCTGCTCATTCTGTCTTACTGATCTTGGGATATCTCTTGCTTTCTTGATTGCATTGTGATGCTTCACTCTTGCCAGCCTATCATTTCTTCATTACCAAAGGAAAATACCTTAATAGTGCTCTTCTGGCTTTTTCTAGGAAAATCTTGGCCCACTGCTTCCGTTTTTAGACCCTTACCCCCCTCACAGCTGCTGCGATTCACTCACTGGTTTTATGTCATTATACTGCCGATAAACAAAACTGTCTACAGCATTACCACTAAGGGATTGTTGTGTGTATTCATATGCATATTTTAAACTTTCTTGATATTATGGGCCATTGTTAGACTGAAGTCAAAAAGAGTTAATCTCTATTGCACTGTTAAATTCTAGTTAATTAAATTTCTAAACTATTGATAAGTGGATAATACATTGCATTTAGTCAAAACATTATTATTCACTTATGGAAATTTATGTGAGTGCTTTTTTTCCAAATAAAATGATCAAAGGAATTCACTAAAATGGGAGTTAGGAAATTATCTCAGCAAATCTATTTACAATTTGGTAGGATCTTTTAATAGAGCATTTAACTGCTCTAGACAGCTAGCTTGTAAAATTAGCTTAAATTATTTGCAATAAACTAAAATCATACACAATTCAAATTTCCCTCTTTTATTTACATTTACCTGCCAACATTAATTTTTTTTTCAAGTTTGAAGCAAATTATTAAGTTGTGGTATATACTTTGCAAATATTTGCAGGCATTCTTCATCTATTACCTACTCTGTTATAATTGGTTTTCTTCTCAATTCTTACCTAACAGGCAGTCCCAAATGCTGCTGTAAAATTAATGTCCTTAAATTAGAGGTCTCGTATCATTATTCTGTTGGAAAACATTCAGTGAGTCCAATTTTCCCTTAGACCAAGGACAAATGTTCTGGACATTAAAACCATCCACAATTTGAATCCAACTTTTTTTTCCCCCCCCAATCTTATCCCCTTTTACATTCTTTCACAGAATCCAAGAGTTTACAGAATTCAACTGTAAGCTATTTAGTGGGGGTTTTGAGATCAAAACTACTTTCAAGCATCTTAATTAGAATTTACCTTAAACAGTACTTTTAAATTCTTTGGTTGTGCTATACACTGTATTTTTAAAGTAGGCTCCATGCCCAGCATGGGCCCCGACATGGGGACCAATGGGGGCCCCAAGCAGGGCAAGCCCACAACCCTGGATCAAAACCTGAGCTGAGATCAGGAGTCCGGCACTTAACTGACTGAGCCATCCAGTCACCCCAATGCTATACACTTCTTATAAGCTGTCACATGTTCCTTTTTCATCTCTTGATTTTTTTTGATCTTGGACTGAAGTAACACTAACCACGGCACTGATAACCAACACAGCACTGCATCGTTTCCAATTCGCAGGACATCGTCTAGCACATTTTTTATTTTCTGAAAACTGTGGGGCCACCTCACTTGGAATTATCTTCAGTATTCAAGTGAAGAAACTGAAGCTCAGAAAGTTGTCCTTTGCTTGACATAACTTAAGTGACAGTGTCAGAAACAGAATCTCCATCTTTGATGTGCATCAGATGGGTTTGGCTTTCTTTCCATAGTTGCAAGCTGCCTCTGTAACATGTTAGCACACGAACGTTGTTCAGTATCACCAACATTAGTATTACAGAAAAAGGAAGACGGGCGAGCAGTCAAAAGAGAATGGTAGTTATTAAATAAATACTAGATATTACTAAGTCGATATGATTAAATAATTATATAATTAAGTATATACTAATATAGTTTTTACAGAATAGCCAAAGCAAATGTGAAAACTGAGATTCAAAAATGTCAGTTGATTCTTTTGACGCCTGGGGTAACATTTTATACACCATTTAGACACGACAGGAAACTGAGAAGAGATTATGTTTTGATCATTCAGAAAATAGGATTTTTAGGTATGTCATATCATCACCAGAATTTAAGATCATATGATTTTAAGATCTAGAAACTAATAATAAATAAGCAAAAATGGGTGTAAACTTCAAGATTGCATGGTAATAGATGAGAACTTGATGACTTTTAACAATCTCTTGTTTCCAAGTAGCAGAACTTAATTACTTCGAAACAACTCAAGTCGAAAACCTGTCAGCGTATTAGGGGCTAAACTTGCCGGGTTGGAATCCTGGCCCCACTCCTTAGTGGAGTGAGATGTGAGGCATGTTACTAAATCTCAGTTTCCTTATCTACAGAATCAAGATAATGGGAGCACCTCCTGAAGAGTCTTGTTTTGAGGATTGGATGAGTTAATTTGTTTTATATACTCAAAATCAGTTTTGGTGCAATAGACAAGATCATTGTGGACTGTGAACAGTCCCTGGTTCAGTAACGTCAGCCTTCAACGTCGTCATCATATTCATAATTGAAAATAGTAATAAGGAGCCTATGAAATTAATACTTGTAAAATTTGAAAAAGAAACATATACCCAAAGATGATACATTTTCCAACAGCAGTTTGGGGTTAAAAAATAAAAGAACTAAATGATGTCTAGCTGGAAATGTTTAACCAAGTTGATTTAAATAAATCTAATGTATGACTAAAATGGAGACACTCTGAAGAAACTAGTGAGCCTTTGTGATACTTAAAAAGTGAATTTGGGATTTATCAGGAATTGTAATCATTCTAAACATTCTTCCTAAATGTACTGCCAGATTTCTGTTCTACCACAGAGTGTGTGATTATGCTTGAATAACAGACTTCGCATGTTTAATATAAGTGTTGGTTTATTTTTGTAAGTTAAATCTATCAAATTTATCTAAATGATAAAAAAAAAAATTCCTAACTAAGGGGCACCCGGATGGCTCAGATGGTTAAGCGTCTGCCTTCGGCTCAGGTCACGATACCAGGGTCCCAGGATCGATCCCCACATCAGGCTCCCTGCTCAGCTGGGAGTCTGCTTCTCCCTTTGCCTCTCCCTTCTGCTTGTGCTCTGTCTCTCTCACACAAATGAATAGATACTTTTTAAAAATCTGAACCAAAACATAAAATAAAACATAAAACTAATGAGTCTTAGCTTTTAGTTAGATTTATTTTCAAGTAAATCACTTTAAAAATAAGTAGCACCATGTCACAGGAAAGACACAGGAGGGCTCAATTTCTAGTGAGTTGGCTCCTATCAAGTCATCAAATCACTGTTTATAAATTATCTCAAAGTATAAGTATGACTCCCTATAATGAAATTCTATGAAGGTAAATAGTACTTTCAAATATAAATTGTTACATATTGATTCACTGAAGTGCTGTTTTGCAGAAATGCTTTCATATTGGGAACTGGCTGTGTTTTTCAACTCACCCTCTAGTGGCTTTAAACCAATACTGCATTATCCCCTTCAGCAGGGGCACGGGAGTCTCTCCTCTCTCTGGCGAACAATTGTTTCGCAGAACAAGGTTAAATAATTTAGTCACATCTCCAGATTCATGTAGAGCAGTTTTTCAGTCATAGAAAGAAAATGGATTTGCTTTATCGCCTTAATGATGTTAACAGATTAAGGACTCCAGTCATGAGTTGTGACATCCACTTCTTTTCTAATTAAGCATTTTTGTTGAGGGTTTCATACCTCCAAAATATGCTCTCAAGATCCTCATGGAGGGAAAAAGTAATTTACATTCTTCTGCGTGTTTACCTTTAATTTTTTTTTTTTTTTAAAGACTGTATAATAGGGGCGCCTGGGTGGCTCAGTTGGTTAAGCAACTGCCTTCGGCTCAGGTCATGATCCCGGAGTCCTGGGATCGAGTCCCGCATCGGGCTCCCTGCTTGGCGGGGAGTCTGCTTCTCCCTCTGACCCTCCTCCCTCTCATGCTGTCTCTCTTTCTCTCTCTCGCAAATAAATAAAATCTTAAAAAAAAAAAAATTAAAAAAAAAAAAAAAAAAAAAAAAAAAAAGACTGTATAATAATCTCTACACCCAACGTGGGACTCGAATTCACAACCCAGAGATCAAGATCTGGATGCTCTACCAACTGAACCAGCCACATGCCCCTGAATGTTCACCTTTAAATCAATTTTAAAATCATAAGAAAATGGTAAAATATTAAAAATTTGACAAAAGAAGGATAAATGTACACATTTTACTAATCTTATTTGGAAGTTTGAAATATATTTCAGTTTTCCACGAAATGGCTAATGAATGAAAAAAAATCCATTTTTTTAAGTTCAATCATTTATGTTACTTGATACTGATGTTGGTTTTGTCTTTACCATAATGTGAAGTAAGCAAATGTAAAATAGTCTTACTAGAATTACATGGATTCCCAACAATGACACTGAGGACACATCCGAAGTCCTTATTTGCAAACAACCACCCAAATAACTTTTCATTAAGACCCACTAAGGAGAAAATCAGGCTGCAGGGATTTTTTTTTCTGCAAGTAACGCTTTTTCTCCAATAATTTTATGAGGGATTCAGAATTCCACTATTTATTCTTTGACAGAATCACTGACGACATTTTCAGATGAGCGGAAACGCAAACCAGAGCTTGTTATCTGAATTTTTTTTACACAAGATACACTGTCACGAAGGGTAAAACTTATGCTCGGGTCTGGTATTACATCTGTTGTTACAGATTAATTTTTAATGATGCTCATTTTCACTCTCAAAAGTGCCCCAGTTTAAGATAACTAATTACACTGTCACTTTAGCTCTGAGACACTAGGCAGGTCCAAAATAGAACCTATCAACAATAGCGTGTCAGACTAAAACCTCCCAACCATTATTAGAATCTGCCCGGTACTCGCCAGTATCCTCAATTGCAAGCCATAAAAACTCTCTGCGGAAAACTTAAGGAAAACAACCGAAAGGAATTTCTTGGAGGCTATGAAGAGAAAACTATAGAGCATGTGTCCCAGGGCATAGGACAGAGAACATCTCCGGGAGGCTAAGTCATAGAAACGAATAAACTTTCTGGCTAGGGTTTTTTGGGATATTACAGGATATTTTGCCTAAGTTTCACAGTCTGTGACATTCTGCTAAGTTTTCGGTTTCAAGACCAGAGAACGTGGGGCGCCTGGGTGGCTCAGTCGTTAAGCATCTGGCTCAGGTCATGATCCCAGGGTTCTGGGATCGAGCCCCGCATCGGGCTCTCTGCTCGGCGGGAAGCCTGCTTCTCCCTCTCCCATTCCCTCTGCTTGTGATCCCTCTCTCGCTGTCTCTCTCTCTCTCTCTGTGAAATAAATAAGTAAAATCTTAAAAAAAAAAAAGATCAGGGAACGTGACTGCTCTTCAGTCATATGTCCCTCCCGAGGCCAGGGAAGGTCTGGGTCCTTTCGCTGGCTGTTCTGCCCAATCAGCTACAATGGGGAAAGCAACACTGCAGTGAAGGAAAGGAAGGAATGCCAGGCAGGCAAACCACAAACGTCCACCCTGTACTGTTGTGGGGTGGTATGAAGAAATCAGCTCAGAGGATGTTTCAACAGTGAGAAATCCTCTTTTATTTATCTATTTCATTTATTTATTAAATTAATTTATTTATTTATTAGAGAAATCCTCTTTTAGAACTTGAATTCATACTTAAGACTGATAAAGATATTTATATCATCCTTAAACCAACGGTTTTAAATGTCGACATCAGTTTGCTTTTGCAAAATCTCTCAGGTCAAAGAAAAGAGGCCTGTCATGAACAACTGCTGTTTTCAGGTAAGCAAGTTCATCACTTTTTAATTGCTCCAGATCTTAAGTTCACGTTCTGATTTACAGATGGAGTGACTCAGGAACCAAATGAAAATATTAATACAATGTTTGGGATCCATACTTCTCAATCTGGCATTTAATATCCTCCACAACCAAGCCCAATCTTATTTCCACTGCTCTATCACACACATTCAATATCCTGGGAAATAAATCTGTCACTTCCAAACATGCATAGCATTTGCTTGATCCTTTGCCTTGCTGGATCTCCTTAGTATATCCAGCTGTGATGTATCCTTCAAGGGCCAGCTCAACTTCTTACTGCGAACAACTTTATCTTACCATCTCAGGTCAGAGAGAGTTATCTTATAACTCTGCCTGACAAATGCAGTGTCTTGCACAAATTATTTTTCATGTGAATATGTCCTAGACGTTTCACAACAGCACACATTTCTCAAGGGCCAGAATTATTTCTCATCATATTTTAAAAATATTTTATTTATATATTTGTCAGAGAGAGAGCAAGCAAGAGAGAGCGAGTGTAAGCATGAGGTAGGGAGAGGGATAGAGGGAGAGGGAGAGGCAGGCTCTCTGCTGAGCAAGGACCCTGATGCGGGGTTCGATCCCAGGACCCTGCCAAAGGCAGATGCTTAACTGACTGAGGCACCCAGGCACCCCATTTCTCATCATTTTTTATATCCATAGCTGTGTGCCTTGACGTTTATTGATTGAATACCAAACTAGGTTTCAAGTAGCAATAATCAACATCTACAGATAAACCAAAATAACTGCTATGCTCTCTGCTTTTTAAATATATATATTCAAAATTACTTTCCTACCGTCTTTAATAAGTTTATTTGAGCAAGTCTCCATATCTTTTAAATACCACTGGGATCTTAGCCAGTGAGACCAATGAGTTCATATCTGTTTACAGACTCAGAATGAGGGCACTCCTCCTGCATGACTCCAGTTGATGTAATTCAACATCCTTTTATGACCTGAAAACCAGAGTGATAATTTTAAAAATAACGAGACCCATAATTCCATGCATTTTAATCTTTCAATTAATTTCAATGTTTGCATTAAACATAATGCAAAAGAACATTTTCCTTTCGTTCCTTTCTATTAGATAAGCTCTGTATACTGCTCCTAAATTTTCGGCAATATAGAGTTGCTGACAAATCATCAAGCATTTGGCTGGTTTTATATAAATCTTTGAAAGAGCTTGGAAAAAATCCAAAAGCAACATACAATTCTCTTATTGAAAACATCTATTGCTGCCTAAAGTTTACTCACATAACTATAGTCATGGTATCTTCAAACGCTAGAACTTTTTACTAAAAAGATGGTACTCTAATTGGTAATTACAGATTCTTTTCTATCACCTGTCATGGAGTTGTCTGGTGCCCTAAAAACTATTTTATTTTACATATACACACATAACTCAAAGATTTAATTTATCTGGTTTTTAAAATAGATAGATGAGGATGCCTGGGTGGCTCAGTCGGTTAAGCGTCTGCCTTCTGCTCGGGTCATGATCCCAGGGTTCTGGGATTGAGTCCCGCATTGGGATCCCTGCCCTGCAGGGAGACTGCCTCTCTGTCTCTGTCTCTCATGAATAAATAAAATAAAAAATAAAAAAATAAAAAAATAAATAGATGATAAATAAAATAAATATAAATAAATAAAATAATAAATAAATAATAAAATAAATAAATAAATAGATAGATAGATGATAGATGGATATAGGTCACAAATTGCCCTTTGCTCGTAATTGGTGATTCTCAACTTTTACAGTAGTAACTTTAAAGTGACACTGAAAATCTGTAATGTTTTTATCACTAGCTACTCATGTTTGTTTATCCAGTGCTGTTCCTCTACCTAGAAGAATTTTTCAGTCGAAGTCTTAAAGTCTATAATTTTTCTGTCCAAATTAAGATCTATAGAGTCTTTGAA
Organism: Mirounga angustirostris; assembly: GCF_029215605.1. Classification (NCBI taxonomy): domain Eukaryota; kingdom Metazoa; phylum Chordata; class Mammalia; order Carnivora; family Phocidae; genus Mirounga; species Mirounga angustirostris. The sequence goes on along the minus strand of NW_026991720.1, from coordinate 79,970,784 downwards.
GCCTTATGTGCATATTTGAACATGCAGTCTAACCAGTCACTTCATATGACTATGGTTCTTTGTGATTTGACACATACACATGAAACTGTTTAAAGCTATGGCATTGTCAGGTCAAAAGTGCATCTAATTCTCTAAATTTAAGTGACAATGTAGTTACTGGAAAGCATAGTGTTCTTTTAATCTTCTATAAAAGCAAACATATGCTATAAAAATCCAAAGAACCATAATGTGCAAAAATGTGGCCAGGGTCACACAATAATTACCCCAGTATTTATTAAGTGCAAATATCAATATGCCATATTATAGAACATTCCCACATCCACCTTAGTGTTATAAACTCTGTTTATTTTATTTTCAGGATCAACAACTTGTCAAATATAATGATATGCTTCTAAGGGAAAATGCATAATATCAAAAATAAATATGACTCTCCAAACATGGCGGCATCCTTACTAACCTACCCAAAGAGTGCCCTAGTAACACTTGGTCTCCTTTCATAAAATCTCTATGAACACAACTCTGTATCTGACCTTTGCTATCCAGCTCCTTTATTGGGTTTTCACTATAGGCATGATTAATTGAATCACTGCCCACATGAATGAATTCAGTCTTCAGAGCCCTCTCTTCCCTAGGGGTCAGGTTGATTGATACGTGGCTCTAACCATACAGTTGGTCTCTCTGGCCTGAATAGCCACCATTCTGAGTCATCTTCTCACCTTAAACTATGCAAGGGTCTACCATGAGTCATAAATGATCAGAGTCCACCATGAAAACAAAACATTTCTATCACCCAGGAAATTTCAAGGATTTGAGACTACCTCCCAGAAACCAGGGGCCAAGGTCAGTCAAATTCTAACTATACACCACCCTCGCCCAAATCAATATTCTCTCTTGCCAGGACCAGTGCAATAGTCCCCTAACTGGTATTCTTCTTATCCTTTCACTTTCTTAGAGCCAATTCTCCACACATCAGCTAAAGTGTTCCTTTCAAAACTTTGGTTGAATCACGTAATTCCTCTCTCTGCCCAACACCTCCCAGTAGTGGCTGTTGCGTTCCCTCAGAGTACAATCTGAGGTTTTACCATGGCAAATGAGGTCCTATGTGACCTGGTCCAGAGCCACCTATCTGAACTCAACTCCCATCAATCTCCTCCTCCTTTATTCTTTGGTAGCCCTGACAGTTTCCTAGCTACTCCTCAAATTTACCAAACAAAGAAAAGAATTTCACAGTTATGCTCCTATCTTTCTCCCTCACTTCAACTTTGGCCTATTTCTCACCTGGGGCATAATTGCACTTACTTGCATGTTGCTCAGGAAAATTCCACCAGGTAAACCTGAGTCTGAATCCTGCAATCTTCAACGAAGATTGTAAAGTATAAGCAATTAAAACAAGTTTACAACTGTAGACTCAACATATTTTAACAGGAAATTCTGACTTTAAAACTGAGACATCTATTATTTTTTTAATTGATAATATTGTATGTGTCAGATTAAGGAAAAGCAATCTAAAAATACTTTTCACCAATTAATAAATGTTTAAATGACTAAGGGCTCATTTATTGACTAAAATAATCAATTACTAATTCATCTTTGAAATAAGGATAGTCTATTCTTCCTCATTTCAATTTCTGGACTAGGTTAATATCCTAGTGTCCTGAGAAGGTAAAGTGGAACACTGTAAACAGGAATTGACAAGCTTTTTCTCCAAAGGCATAGATAGTAATTATTTTCAGTGTTGTGCATCATAAAGTTTCTGTCACATCTATTCAACTCTCCCATTGTACTGCAAAAGTAGCCACATATAATATGTTAATAAGTGGATGTGACTATGATCCCGGCCAACCTTGTTTACCAAAACAGGCAGTGGGTGATATGTGGCCTGTGAGTCATAGGTGAAATAAAAAGGATATTATGGTAACTGATGATTTGTGTCAAGCAGAATTTTCTCAGTTCAAAGTTAAAAAAAAAGAAAAACAAAAATAAAATAAAAACACTACCCAAATCAACTGGATGCTGAAGGTCACATGAGACTTCCATCAAATAGTCTTGCTGTTCTCCTGATAAAATTTGTGATAAATAAAAGCTATCAATTTGAAAATATAAATTTATTTTCAGATTTCCACTTTGAGGAAGATGGAATAGACATATTGTTTGTTTTTTTCATAGCCCTCCCACTAATTACAACTAAAAATACTAGACATTATATATAAAACAAAAATAACAAAACTCAAAGGCAGAGAGGAGAAGGCAGGCCAGCTTGAGATCTTGGGACCAGAATATAAAGCATGATGTTAAAGAGTGGGTTTTCTTTTTGCCTCATATATCCCAGACTGGATGCTGGAAAAGTGGCAACCTGGAAATACAAATGGGGCAGACAAAAATAACTCCAACAAAAGCCTGCTCTCTCTAGCCAAATGATTAGGAAATGGGCAGCTCAGGCAGAGAGAAACATGTTAAGCCATAAATAACTGATCTACTCCAGCCAAACACCCGAGAAAAAACTATCGCTCCAACTCTGCCTCCCTCATCAGCAAAGGTTGAGGAAAGACTATCTCTGGGTTGTAACAAGGTTCCCCAACCCACATTGTTGGTGGTGCCAGGAAAGGCGAGGCTGGGAGCTAGGACTTCATGCCCACTGGGCGGTAAGGAGTGTCCCTTTCCACACTGTCCGCGGAGACCGCGTGGGGAGCACGGTCTTCCACTACCAGCTACGGTGAGTGAACATCCCTCTCCCTCCCCACCCGAGTGATGTGACAAGGACTAGAATCAGGATTTTCTCAACACCCAGTGATAATGAGGTCACTCTTTCTGCCCTGATGCCCCTGGGGGCCAGAACCCCTACCCCCACTCAGCAGAAAGAAAACACACCTAACTTTCCCAGCCAGGGTGGTGTCTGCGGAGGCCTAGAGCGGAGCTGGAACTCTAACCTACCTAGCAAAAAAAAAACACCTTCCCCGGTCTCAATGGAAGCCAAGTGGAAATTGGACTTCTAACCCTTCCTGGTGGTAATAAAATGCCCCTCCCTTTCAGGGTGCCTGGGTGGCTCAGTCGGTTGAGCATCTGCCTTTGGCTCCGGTCATGGTCCCAGGGTCCTGGGATCGAGCCCCGCCTTGGGCTCCCTGCTCAGTAGGGTTCCTGCTTCTCCCTCTCCCGCTCCCCCTACTTATGCTCTCTCTCTCTCTCAATCAAGTAAATAAATAAATCTTTTAAAAAAAAAAGGTGCCCCTCACTTTCTTGCCTAGCTGCAAAAGTGTGAGAGAAAGCCAATTCAAAAAGGTTTCTAGAAAATCCAGTCTCATAATTTAATACCTGAAATATTACATCATGTAGAGAACTACAAAGACCACAGTTTGAATTTAAAAAGACACTAAATATAAACACTGAGATGGCACAGAAAAATCTGACAAAGATCTTAAAGCAGGGGTTTTAAAAAGGATTCAGCAAACGTTACAAACGTGCTTAAAACAGAAAAAAAAAAAAAAAAGCAGGGTGGGGGAAACGTTTCAGAAAACAAATAGTCTCAGCGAAGAAGGAAAAAGAAGAACCCAAATAGAAACTGTAGAACTAAAGTATGCAATAACTGCAATTAAAAACTCAGTGGATGGACTCAACAGGACGAAGAAGATGGAGGAAAGAATCAGTGAAGTGTAAAATAGAACAGAAATCACTCATTGGAACAACAAAGGGAAAACAGACAAAAAACAAACAAACAAACAAATAGCAGGGGCGCCTGGGTGGCTCAGTTGGTTAAGCACCCGACTCTTGACTTTGACTCAGGTCATGATCTCAGCATCGTGAGATCGAGCCCGGCATTGTCTCTGTGCTGGACATGGAGCCTGCTTAAGATTCTCTCTCTCCCTCTCCCTCTGCCCACCCTCCTCTCTAAAAACAGAACAAAACAGAGCCTCAGAGACTTGTGGGACAGTAACACAAGACCTACCACTGCTGTTGTTCCAGAAGTCCTGAAATGAAAGTGGAGAGAGGGCAAGACTGAAGAAGTATTAAGGCCTACTGACTCCAAAGTAGAATCTAGAACAACAAGGAACTCTGAAATCTCAATAGTAAGTAACTAAACAATCAGACAATGAGCCAAAGGCATGAGAGCTACATTAGGGTGAATTTCAGAAAGTTTAATGTCCTGATCCTGCTGGAAGTCAGAGTGACCATTAACCAGAAAGAGGACCTTTGCCATCCTTTCTGGGTAACTTGGGAGTTTTTTAAACTCATACAAATGTACTCAGTCGAATGCTTCTGCAGGGAGCAACTAATAATGAAAAGCCTGCATGTGACACAGAGGGTGGTCTTTCAGCAGATCAGTTACTTTTGTTAATACACATGTAAATAGCGTATTTTCCCCTAAGAACAACAGTTTCCTTTCGGAGGATTGCTTTTACTGACTGTAAAAGGCTGTTGACGATAGCAGTAATAATAGTGATTCCTACCATCACATTTTGCTATGACTTAATGGAAAAAAATTTACTAAGAAGTATTTATTTTATACATGAATGTCCAAGACTGCATATGGCACAATTCTGGTTTCATATCATTCATGTATCAATGTGAATGGAGAGCATATATTACTATATGGTTGGGTAATCCTTATGGGGAGCAGCTATTAGTAATACATTACTTAACACTGATTTCTTTGGTTAAGTTCAGCCATTAGTTTACTTCTACTGACAACTCAGTGTATAACAGCCTCGATAGGAGTCTGTGGGAGAGAATATGTGAATTTCACAATATGTATGTACCAAGCTAAATAATTCTACAAGGCTTCCCTGACAATATTCTTAACATTAAGTTACTATATATGAGTAATGACAATTTGGCTTTAAACAAAGAGTTAGTTAATAAATATGCTGGCAGTTTTTCCTTATTTACAATAAATGGTCTAAGTTGGAAATACCTATCACATATATGACCAAAGGGTAGGGGGTTTTTTTTCTTTCTTTTTTTTTTTTTCCCAAGAAAACCACTGTCCGCTCCTCATCTTCATATTCCTCTCAGGGTTACTCAGAGTATTCTCCATCTACTAGACTTTTAAAGTATTTGTTGAATGAAGGCATGAGTGTGAATATTTATTCTCCTTGAAATGTTTATCCTAGGTTTTTTTTTTAATCATTTTTAAGGACAATATTCTTTTTTTTTTTTTAAAGATTTTATTTATTTGACAGAGAGAGACACAGTGAGAAAGGGAACACAAGCAGGGGGAGTGGGAGAGGGAGAAGCAGGCTTCCCGCGGAGCAGGGAGCCCGATGCAGGGCTCGATCCCAGGACCCCGGGATCATGACCTGAGCCGAAGGCAGACCCCTAATGACTGAGCCACCCAGGCGCCCCTAAGGACAATATTCTGCAAATTTATCACTGGAGTTAAAATTAACTGACTTGTGGCTATGTTTTGAGCATTCATTTAACAGAAAACAAAACATCACAAAACTTTGTAGGCCACAAGGGAGTAGTAGGATATATTCACGTACTAAAAGGAAAAAACCTGCAACCAAAAATACTCTATCTAGCGAGACTATGATTCAGAATAGAAGATAAAGAGTTTCCCAGACAATCAAAAGTTAAAGGAGTTCATCATCACTAAACCAGACTTATAAGACATGTTAAAGGAAATTCTTTGAGTGGAAAGAAAAAGCAATAAATCAGGAGTAAGGAAATTATGAAAGGAAATATAGAAGTGATATGGATGTTAAAGCAGAGAAGCAGTAAAATCAGTTATATCTATAAAAATTATTCAAGGGATTCACAAAAGAAAAGGATGCAAAGTATGACATCATACACTTAAACATAGTTAAAATTTAGTGCTTTTAGAATGGGTTCAAACTTAAGCTACCATCAACTTTGTACAGACTGCTATAGGCATAAGATGTTATATATGAACCTACTGGTGACAAATCAAAAATCTGTAATACATACACAAAAAATAAAGAGAAAGGAATTCAAGCCTAACACTAAAGAAAGCCAGCAAACCACAAGGGAAGAGGAAAGGAACCAAGAAGAACAGGAAGGAAGGAAGGAAGGAAGGAAGGAAGGGAGGGAGGGAGGGAGGGAGGGAGGGAGGGATGACAGCCCTAGACTTTTAAAAAACTGGTCTGACCTTGACAGCTAGGACTCAGTGTTGTCAGAAGCTGGCTTGTCACTCACAGCTAAGGCAAGACGTTGTTCCATTAAAAAACATTTTCAGAGTACATCAACATCAGACAAGTTCACTCTGAAACAAAACAAATCCACTCTATAATTTTATTTAAACAGATAAAAACAAGGTCATTGTGTCTCCTACAAACCACTAAATACTCTTCCAGGAAATATGAGTGACTGCTTTTAAAAAAAAAAAAAACAAATTACAACCTTATCTTCATTCTAGTTGGCTCTCTATTTACATTTACATGTATTTATTAAGATACTCAGTCTTAACATTGTCCCTACTTTTCTTTTTTTGAAATTATTCTTAAATCAGATATGTCCTGGGTTGTCTGGGGACTGAAGAAGCTTAACAGCACCTTTCTTTTGAAAAATTTTCAACCTACAGAAGAGTGGAAAGAACAGAACAAAAAACAACCATAACAATTCCATGTATATTCAACTGTTCTTAACATTTGCTACATTTGGTTACACACACACACACACACACACACACACCCCTAAATTGCAGACTTATTCCTAAATAGCTAAACATGTTTTTCCTAAGAATAAAAATAATTTCCTAAATGACCACAATACCCCAGAGTTAGGTGGAGTGATGCTCTACCTCCTACCCCTTCCCACCTCACAAAAAAATCCACCCCCAATATGGGGAAGCTGTGAATCATTATCTTTGCTGATGTGATTAAATTAAAGACCTTGGGGAAATTATCCTGGAGGATGTGAGTGGGACCAACCTAATCACATGGATCCTTAAAAGTAGGAAATCTTCCCTTGCTGTGGTCAGAGGGAGATGTGAGAGGGAAGACAGGTTAGAGAGATGGAATGTTGCTAACTTAGAAGATGGAGAAAGAGAGCCCCAGAGCTACCGTTGTCGGGGGCCTCTAAAGGCTGAGAGATGCAAGGAAATAAATTCTCCCTTAGGGCTTCCAGAAAGGAATGCAGCTCTGTCAAAACTTTGATTTTAGCTCCATTAGACCAGTGTGGGACTTCCAGCCAACAAAGCTTTAATACATTTGTTTTTTTTTTTGTTGTTGTTGTTTTAATTTTATTTTATTATGTTATGTTAATCACCATACATACATCATTAGTTTCTTTTTTTTTTTTTAAGATTTTATTTAATTGACAGAGAGAGAGAGAGACCGTGAGAGAGGTAACACAAGCAGGGGGAGTGGGAGAGGGAGACGCAGGCTTCCCGCAGAGCAGGGAGCCCGATGCGGGGCTCAAGGTGGGGCTCCATCCCAGGACCCTGGGATCATGACCTGAGCCGAAGGCAGACGCTTAACAACTGAGCCACCCAGGCGCCCCAGGAATGTAACTATTTTCATCTGTAAGAGAATGAACTATGATTTCTTATCAATATACAGTCTACATTAAATTTTTCTCTAATTGTCTCCAAAATATTTATCGCTATTTTTTTTTTTTCAGATCCAGGATCCAGTGAAAGTTTACATATTACATTGGTTATTTTGTCTCTTTAGTCTCTTTTAATCTAGAACAGTACATTTGCCCTTGTTTTTCATGATATTGACTGATTTACTGAAGAGTCCAGGACAATTGTCTTGTAGAATGTCCCTTATTCTGAATTTGTCTGAGTGACTTCCACATAATTAGATTCAAGTCACATAAATTCTTGGCAAAGACACTTCATAGCAATGATGTATACTTTTTTTTATTGCCTGAAAACTTCAGGAACATAATGTCATATTGTCCAACTTGTGGTGACACCAAATTTGATCACCTGGTTGAAATGGGGACTGCCTAATTTCTTCATTGTAAAAAGCTATGCATTTGTAATTGATAGGTCATCCATAGACTAGCATTTTGCGGGTTGCAAACATCCTGTTCCCCAACAACTTTTCACCCAAATGGCTTCACCACTGATGTGATCAATTGATGCAAGATGCTTATTTTTCTCATGTAATGAGTCCTTCTACATTTATTAAAAGAGACATTTTTCTATAAATCCAAGCTTTCCCATTTTCCCCAAACCCTCCTCTCCCTCCCTCCCTCTCTCTTTCTCTCTCTCTCAATAATAAGGTTACTTAGGGAATTCTTAATTCGATGTATAAAAATCCACAAGTCTCTTCAAATCAAATACTGTGTTCTTTTGAATCCCACTCATCTCAGAGAATTTCCTTACTTTCAGGCATAGGAGGATATCGCAGGTTTACCTCGTACATTTTCTGCTCCTAAACTGTAATCAAGCACTTCCATATGGACAGGAATCTCTGGCTTCTTTTAGTGTATCTGCTGCCGAAGTGAGCACTCTGGTTTCTTTTAAAGAGGAATAAAATGTAGAAACCAAGACCTGAGTGCTATATTCACTCATTGCTTCTCGAGATGGATACGAGGTTATTGATTTTTCAGGCTTTTTTCTTCTCTATACATTTCTACATGTGGCTTTAGCAGCATCCCCTATGTTTTTTTTTTTAAGATTTTATTTATTTGACAGAGAGAGATACAGCGAGAGAGGGAACACAAGCAGGGGGAGTGGGAGAGGGAGAAGCAGGCTTCCCACTGAGTGGGAAGCCCGATGCGGGGCTCGATCCCAGGACCCTGGGACCATGACCCAAGCCGAAGGCAGACGCTTAACGAATGAGCCACCCAGGCGCCCCAGCATCCCCTATGTTTTGACATTAAGTATTTTACTGTCATTTCATTTAAAAATTTCTAGATTTTCTAAATATTGTGATTAAGTCATTCAGAAGATTATTGTTTAATTTTCAAAACTGTGAGGATTTTGGTAGGGTGGGGGTATTGTTTTTTGTTTTGTTTTTTGTTTTTAATTTCTAGCTCCATTGGTCTGTGATTGGAGAAAACACTGTGTTATTTTAGTACTCTGACGAATGTTGAGATTTGCTTGGACAAGCAAATAATCAATTTTGTTAAATGTTCTGTGTGAACTTGAACGTGAATTGTATTTCGTGTAGATGTAATGCTTATTAATATGTTAATTAGGTCACCTTTGATAGTCCTGTTGTTCAAAGCTTCTATATCCTTATTGAGTTTTATCTATTAGTTTCAAAGGGATTTGTGTTAAAATCTCCAACTCTGAATGTGGATTTATTAGTTTTATATAGTTTTGTTTTATATATCTTGAGGCAGTGTTATTATGTATGTAAAAGTCTAAGATTGTTATATCTTCCTAATGAAGTGAACCTTTACTCATGAACTATCTCTTTATTGATGGTAATGCTTCTTGCCATATATAAGTAGAGCTATATCAGCTTTTTAAAAACTGTCCGCATATTTCTAAAAATTCTTTTACTTCTGGTCTTTATATCAAGAGTATCCATTTTTGTAAGCAGTGTAGTTTTTTTTTTAATTTTTAAAAAAGTTCAGTTTGACAATACTTGTCTGTTAATTGGAGTGTTTAACCTAGTAACATTTACTCTACCTCTATATTTGAATCCAAATCTACCATCTTGCTCTCTGCATTCTATAGGTCTCTTTCGTGTGCCTTTTCCCTCATTCCCAGACTTATTTTCTTCTTACTATATTGTCTCCTTTGTTAGACTTATAATTACATATTCTTTTACTGGTTGCTCAAGGGATTACATTACTGACTTATTAAAGTCTAAGATAAACTAATAATCATCATTTCCTAGACAATGCAAAGATATTAGAACATATTACTGGATTTATGCCACTCTTGCTTTACGTATTATTATTAAAAGTATTTAAACTCCATAAGACACTGTTGTTACTGCTTTATCAAGTCAATGTTTATTCAGATTCACCTGTGTTACTTAGGCATCTCATTGTTCTTCGTTTCTCCTCTATCTCCATGCTGACTTATTGGATCACTTTTGTATAGGCAGACCCTTAAAGCACATCTTTGAAATAATGACTGAGACAATATTCCATGTAAAAAAATGATTATGAGATACAGTAGATACAGTAGGGATACAGAAAACAAGTAAGTTGGGAGGTGTTAAGTTTGAAGAACTGGTAAGGTAGCCACAGAAAGATCTACTTGTAGGAGGGCTTCTGATTCCTTGAGGCTAACTGCAGGCTTGCGGGTTTAAGACACTTAAATCATCTAAGAATCAGAGTCAACTTTAAAACTTAGATGAAACCCTAAATTGGAATGAAACTGACTTTGAACCATGAGAGAACTGGTCCAAAGACAATGTTTTGGACTGGCGTGTTGTGAGTAGAATTACTCCCTGTAAATTGCCCTCTACTCTCTAAAATTTATACATGAGCCCAAAGAAGGAAAGGGCTAGGAAAGAAAAGACAAGAGATAGTATATTTATTTTAGTTCCATTTAGAACATGGTTTCTGAGACAGTCCTTAAATTTGATCTCAGCTTTTATACTTTCTAGCTTTTTGATCTTAACCAATTCTCTTTTTGATTTTTTCATTTCCTCAGCTAGATAATGATGTAATGAAATCGATTACCTTACTGGGTTCTGAGGAATAAATGAAATGATCCATGTAAGGTGATAATAAGTGTCTTATGCTTAATAAGAACTCAATAATGTTAACCTACCACATTCATACATATATCAATGGATATGTGTGTATGTGTAAGCCAAATATCTCAGAAGTCTTTTTCTTTTTTTGGCTCATGACTGGTCTAGAGGAATAGAGGGCAATATGAATGAGAAGATCCTAACACACAAAGAAGTCGTCCAGTATGTAGTGGATGGCATTGCTATCTTTCTCAGATCACCTGTACTGGCCAGTGCGCCCCAGTCACCAGCTGCCGTGTGGGTTAGCTGATAGCAACTCACAGCTGCCCCCTGCATGGAAGAATTGTTGAACTATAGTTATCTCACCTCGAAGGGCGTCCCTCACCCAGACCTGGGCACATGGACATGGGAACATACAATGGCTGCTCCCTTGCTCAACATGGAAAGAACTTGTTGGTCTAAACTTTGCTCAGAGTCTACTCGGGGTCTCAGACTGAAACTAGTCTATCACTGAAACCATATTTCTGCTTCATCCTGCTCCTATCACTTCCCTTTTCCTAAGAAATCACTCGAACAAAAATCCTAATCTCAGGATCAACTTCCAGGGAACCCAACTTAAGACAAAAGGAGATATAAAAACAACTCTCAGTAGCCTTGAGGACAAGTAATATCACTGATGAATTTTCTTTTCCAGGCTCCAGTGTTTTAGGCCATTAAGCACCTAGAAACATCCTAAGAAATATTTAATGGACATTATTTCTACTCTTCAACTAACCATAGTCTTGCATGTTACTAAAAATGTCTTTTTCTTTTAAAAAAATATTTATTTTAGACAGATGGGGGGTGGTGAGAGAAAGGGGAGGGGCAGAGGGAGAGGGAGAGAAGGAATCCTAAGCAGGCTCCGTGCCCAGCTCAGAGTCCAACGTGGGACTCGATCTCACAACCCTTGAAGTCAAGACCTGAGCTGAAATCAAGAGTCAGAAGCTTAACTCAGTGAGCCACCCAGGCACCCCGTCTTGTGCTTTTTCTTATTGGAATTATTATTCTTATTAAATTGCATTTTAACTCACTCCAAGGTCATACTTCACCCTCTCCCTTTGGAAGCGACAGCCTCAGTGTCTCTACAGGCTTTTCTAATGATCATAAAAGGAATAACAAATGCTATCATTTCTTGAATACTTCTACTTTCCAATAGCTGTTGCAAGTCCTTACATGGATTAATTCAGTTCACCCTTCTAAGTGCCTCATGAGTTACGGACCATTATGATCCCAGTTTCAAAGAAAAGGAATCTAAGGCACAGAATTATTAAAGGCAACTTCTCAAGGTCAGAGTTAATAGAGATATTAGGATTCAAATACAGGCTTTCTGAATCAGCACTCCTGTGTTTAACCACTGCTCTCTTCCATCCCATATACTCTAAGCCAGAGGGGGGTGATACAATGGCTTGTCTGTGTGCTGGAAAAGGCAAGAAAAGAGATTCCCTCGAGAGCTTATGAAACAGGAACACAGCCCTGCCCACACCCTGATTTTAGTCACTGATACACCCATTAGACTTCTAACCTACAGAACTACCGATAAGAAATTTGTGCTATTTTAAGCTGGCAAATTTGTGGTCATTTATTACAGTAAGAATAAGAAGCTAATACGGAATTCATTGAGATGATATGTGTAAGGCACTGATCCAGGTACACAGCTGGAACACAGACCTAATCTCCCAGTACTAAATAACATTATTCCTGCTGGTACGATCTGTTATTATTTATTATTAATGATATCATTCTGAATGTCTGAGAAGGCTTCAAAGACCAGTTGTAGCATGGATTGGTCTTGAAATATTGATAAGCAGTAAACAAGGGGAAGTGCCAGATAGAAGGCAAAATGTTGGCAAAAATATAAGAATGGAGTAACACAAGATTGACGGAGTACGAGGGTTTGGAGGCCTTTCAATGACGAACTTCATTCTGCTGGAAACTTTTACAGTTGATGATATGTTGGAAACTGCTTTCAAGAGTTTAATCTGGCATATAATTAATTGGCAGCACGAAAAGTTCAGGAAAAGGATCCTAACTCCTACTGAGATAAGAGCATGAACTAAGAAGTACAGGGAAGGAGAAAGAATGGGTAGGCTAGGAGTTTCCCGAGGGCTGGCATTGTGTCTACTTTTCTTGGGCACATGTAAGAGAGTGTGTCTCAGTTCTGGTCACTGAATACACACTAGTTTATTAAGGGAAGAAGCCATTTATTAAAAAGACTAAGACATGGCTAATTGTAAGTCCTTGGGACACTGGGTGGCTCAGTCAGTTAAGCGTCTGCCTTCGGCTCAGGTCATGATCCCAGGGTCCTGGGATCGAGCCCCATGTCGGGCTCTCTGCTCAGTGGGGAGTCTGCTTCTCCCTCCCCCTCTGCTGCTCCCCCTGCTTGTGCTCTCTCTCTGTCAAATAAATAAATAAAATCTTTAAAAAAATTGTTAAGTCCTTGAAGTGCTAGGTTAACATCTAACATACTTCTTTTATTCTCAGTATTTAGGTGTTTCCACTTATAATCAAAAAACATTTCTTTTTGGAGTATTTTACAATATTATTCCAACTCGGTGATGAACTGGAGCTCTGTGGAGAAGCCAGAGTGGGAGATGTCTGAGTTGGTCTGGTGATTTCCACAGTTTCCCAGAAGCTGAACCTCCATCTTCTCGTTCCTTCATCACTGCCTTTAGAAATATGAAACTCATTATTATTGTTGCTTAAATATTTTATCTATTTGTTTGAGAGAGAGTGAGGGAGAGTACAAGCAGGCAGAGGGGCAGACAGAGAGGGAGAGAGAACTCTGTGCTGAGCAGGGATCCCCATGTGGGACTCGATCCCAGGGCCCTGGGATCATGACCTGAGCTGAAGGCAGATGCTTAACAACTGAGCCACCCAGGCACCCCTAAACTAAGGATTATTAATAATCATTTACTAGAAAATAGATCTACCTCCAACCTTGCTGTGATTATTAAGTACCAAATGTAAATCTTGAGGCAGACTCTGAAGGATTGAAAATATCTGGAATAATGATTTAGAAAACATTAAGATGTTATTTCTGTATTAACAAGGATTCATATGCTTTTATTTGTTCCTTACAAAAGAATCCTGATTTCTTCCTACATATTAAATCATTTGATTGTACACTTGGTCTTTTAAGACTTCCTAAGTGTCATGCAGTTTTAATATGATCTTTGTGTGCATGTGTGTATTTTGAGAAAGGTGTGTTTGCTAATAAATTTAAGACGGCATGGCTACATTTTATATGGCACATAACCTCAGTTCTGTGAAGCATTGTCATGGTTACCTGCAAAGTAGCAGGATGTATGTGGGTGAAAGACAAGGTTCAAACAGTGTAAGAATAGGCTCCTTAATAGAAACCAAAGATTATGGACAAAGAGAGGAAGGTGGAGGAAGGTAGGAGGAAGTGTGAGCCAACCGATGTTCAGCTGGTTTTAAAATAAGAAATTGGGGGTGCCTGGGTGGCTCAGTTGGTTAGGCGACTGCCTTCGGCTCAGGTCATGATCCTGGAGTCCCGGGATCGAGTCCCGCATCGGGCTCCCTGCTCGGCAGGGAGTCTGCTTCTCCCTCTGACCCTCCTCCCTTTCATGCTCTCTGTCTTTCATTTTCTCTGTCTCAAATAAATAAATAAAATCTTTAAAAAAATAAAAAAAATAAAATAAGAAATTGGTTAAAGAATTATTTTCTGTAGTCATGATCTGATAATTACTAGTTTCAAATGGCTATGTCTCAGAAATTGCCTTCCTTATGGAAGTGTCCTCAAGAAAATGAGAATAAAAATACGAGTAATGAAAATAAGACAACTGATTAAGAAAATATTGAATGTGTTCATGAAGACATGGTGTGGTCTTCTGACTTCAGACATTTTAAGATGACTGAAAAACTTAATAATCTAATTTGCAAACAGAACTACATTTACCTAGAATATTTAGCCATTTTGTGTTTAAACTGCTTTGCAAGGATAATTTATTGTTTATAAGTCTTCTAAAGAATAAAATTTCCTTTTATAGATATTAAAAGTCTTAATTATCGCTCAGAGGTGTCAAAATCTCGTTTGACTTGACTTATTTGTAACAACTTACTCATTATTTCATTTTGTTTCTTACTTTTCAGCAGCTTGGTCGAAGAGCAATATTAGCTTTTTATTTTTAGACTCTTCTATGAATTTAAAGGAAAGAGAGAAGGATGAAAGAAAGCCAATTTATTAATAAAAAATCTAGATAACTCAATAGTAAATTCAACAACAATCTAGCCCTTAGCAAGTACCAACCTAAGTGTTGGGCCAACAAAAAAAACCTGATAAGATATGATCTCTGTTGGGGCGCCTGGGTGGCTCAGTTGGTTAAGCGACTGCCTTCGGCTCAGGTCATGATCCTGGAGTCCCGGGATCGAGTCCCGCATCGGGCTCCCTGCTCGGCAGGGAGTCTGCTTCTCCCTCTGACCTTCCTCCTTCTCATGCTCTCTGTCTCTCATTCTCTCTCTCTCAAATAAATAAATAAAATCTTTAAAAAAAAATATGATCTCTGTTACGGAATCTTACAAGAGTGAGAAAAATGCCACATGCACAAAACAGATAAGCAGACAAATGTAACAAGGCTGATGTTAGGCTGAGGAAGAAGGTGATTGGGAGAATTGAGAAGAAAGAGCAATTCAAAAGAGGCTAAATTTGTCAGCAAAGATTATTCAGAACAAAACTACAACACAGCCTTGTTTATTATATCCAAAATGAATAAGAGAATATTTAAAACAATTTTCTCAACATCTCACTTTAGTAATAAAACTAGAAACATTCTCTCACCCAAATAGCACCAAATCCTTCATGAAAAATGGAGATGTCTTCAATCCTGTGATTCCAGTTTAACTTGTCCAGTTCTATAAAAATCTCAGATTAATGTTTTATAATTGGAAATCAATTTCTCTTGCGATTGGCTTAAAACTGTCTTTAAAATATACATAATAGAAACATAGGCTGAAATGCTCAATACAATGAACATAAAGTTTGCCACAAAATACACAACTTCATGATGTAGGATCAGACTTATGAAGGTACTACTTCCATAAAGTTCACTTTTTTCCCTAATAAATATTTTAGTACCATCAAACTCTAGACTTTAAACTGGTGCTCAAGATGCACAGGAATGAAACTGGTAAGAAAGGAGTTATGGTTTTCCTGTTCCCAGGAGAAAATCCTTGAGCTGAAGAAGGACACTTTTTCTCCAGGGTCCAAGTATAACACAGCCAAATAGGTTTTGTGATGCATTTACAATTCTCCTGTATGCCCATGGAGTAAAACTTTCCACTTGTATGTGCTGGAATTTGCTAATGCATATTCCAAACATTGCTTCATTCATCAACAGCACTTTCTCTCCAAAGGGGAGATGGGAACTAATGCATGCGTTATGAGCTCTCCAAATGATGTCAAATATACAGACATGTTTCAGAGCAGGCTCCTAGCTTAGATTAAGCCAGGGTCTTCAAAGTAAGAACCAACGAAGACACACAGTTTCAGCTGATGGTATGATTTTGTTCTTAAAAAATATGACAACTACTTTTCTGCATCCCTCGTTCTCCCTACTACTAAAAAGAAATCTTTTAAGAATAGGAACCTACGGGGGTGCCTGGGTGGCTCAGTCAGTTAAGTGTCTGCCTTCGGCTCAGGTCATGATCCCGGGGTCCTGGGATCGAGCCCCGCATCGGGCTCCCTGCTCAGCGGGGAGCCTGCTTCTCCCTCTTCCTCTGCCCCTCCACCTGCTTGTGCTCTAATAAATAAATAAAATCTTAAAAAAAATAAAAAGAATAAGAATCTAAGACCTCATCTGCAGCCTATTGACCCCCAATCCCTAACATTGTTGTGTACATGCTGTGAAGAAAGCAAGTATATCTCTAATGGTTGTCACAATTAGAAAAAAGATTCAGAAAACAATATGAACATTTGCAAGACACAGAATCTTTTATGAGCTTTTGGTATGACTTCTCTTTAAAGTAAACTGAGCTGTCATTCTTTTCCCCCATAAATAAAAAACTTACTGTTTTAATGCCAGCTGGTTGCCCCACATCAGAACTTATAATAAAAAGAGGATTTTTTTTTTTGAAGAATGAGATTCTTTTTTACCCTCTTTAATAACACTATGTCTTCTAGTGCTTGTTTTGACTTTCCAAAATATACAGTCAGAAAATATTCTCTGATAATAGAAGAGTATTTTTAAACTTATTAATAAACATTTTTACAACAGACTTAGAATCGTAATGTTAGAAGTGAAATAAGTACAGCAATCTTTCCATCTGAGCTGATCAATTTTATAGGCGTGGGCTTGAGGTCCACAGAAGTTCACTGGCCAAGGTCTTCTATGAGGGTCAGGAATGACACTAGGCCTAACATCTTCTGATGGGCTTTTACTATTCCTTAGAAGGGGAAGAACATTTGAATGAAGTATTTTGCTAAAAAAAAAAAAAAAGGCAGCAACAATACATTAATGATTCTGGGTCAAAAGGGTAGATTAGAAACTTAAGCTTATTATGTTCTTCCGTTCCCCAAATCACAATACAGTGATAATGATGAAGATTTTTTTTTTAAGATTTTATTTATTTATTTGAGAGAGAGAATGAGAGAGAGAGAGCACATGAGAGGGGGGAGGGTCAGAGGGAGAAGCAGACCCCCTGCTGAGCAAGGAGCCCCATATGGGACTCGATCCCAGGACTCCAGGATCATGACCTGAGCCGAAGGCAGTCGCTTAACCAACTGAGCCACCCAGGGGCCCCAATGATGAAGATTTTTAAATTGTACCCTACTACACCAACAGAGAGGACAGGAAGGCAGGGCATCAGCAGAAAAGAGGCTTTATCAAATATCTGGAAAACACTAAGTGGAATGAACAATGCCAGTAGATAGAGCAGGCTGTGGGAATCCATTACACAATTCTGACAGAGGAAATGAAGAGGAGGAAGACCGGATTTGAACATGGAAATATTATGTAGTACTGAGCACTAGGTACTTGACACCCTATCCCCAAGCTTTCACATAAAGAACAGCCTGCTGCTAGCATGTTCTTAGTTAAACCTCCAACAGAGTGTAGTTCCCTAAATAACTCAGTGGAATTCTGGTGAGAAGGAAAAGAGCGAGAATGGGTGTTGGCATCCCAGCATAAATTTTGGAATTTAAGGCAAACTCAGCATAAAAGTCAGGTCCTTGACTCACCTTTAAGAGAGTTGGTAAACATCCTCTATGCATAAGATAAATAGCCCTCTTTCTTATTATTTATGAATCAATAATCAAGATGTTATTCATATTATTATTATGAGCTAATAATCAAGATATTTGAAAGTAAAAGACCAAAATAAAAAATAAAGAAACTTTTAAGAGGAAACGAAGGTAATTTGAAGAACAGAAGATAAAATAGTTTGTTGCTGTCATTGAACACATTCACTAACATACTATATCCATGGAAAGCAGTTACAGGTTGAGCAAAAGTAGCAAAGAAAAAAAGAAAAACCTACTGGAAAGAAATTGCACAGCTGACAAACATAGATCCACGTTGACTTTAAAAAAAGAGTCAATATTCTCCCCAATGAGGGTATGTGCTATGGTGAGCGCTGTGAATTGTATAAGACTGGTGAATCACAGATCTGTACCTCTGAAACAAATAATACATTATATGTTAAAAAAAAAAAGAAGAAGAAGATAGCAGGAAGGGAAAAATGAAGGGGGGAAATCGGAGGGGAAGATGAACCATGAGAGACTATGGACTCTGAGAAACAAACTGAGGGTTCTATAGGGGAGGGGGGATGGGTTAGCCTGGTGATGGGTATTAAAGAGGGCATGTTCTGCATGGAGCACTGGGTGTTATATGCAAATAATGAATCATGGAACACTACATCAAAAACTAATGATGTATGGTGATTAACATAATGATAAAAAAATAGAGTCAATAAAATCTCTCAGAATGTAGACTAAAAGAACGTAGAGCAAGAAAATGTAGAAGAAAAATCTAAAAGAGAAATGACTCATCTAAAGATCCCAATATCTGACTAACTGGAGTTCAGATAGAGACTAGAGAAAATAGGAGTGCAAGTAGGAGGAAATATCAAAGAAATAAAAACATAAGAGGGACAGACACATGTTCCGATTGCCCCCATGGGGGGCTAATGCAGAGGAATCAACAAAGGCCTAAGGATAAAGATAAGATATTGGAAACTGAGAGCAAAAGTGAGAGAGACTTGAGGACATATTTTGGCAAAATAATGGACTAAGAATGATTATTACACTGAATCCAGAAAAAGTGAACTTCACCCACAACAGAAATAAAAGCACATCCTATGGTGACAGCCAGACAGCAATCTATCCCAGGTGGAGAAGGATGGCTCTTGGAGGTGACCTTTGGGGGTGGAGGGAAGTTCAACAAAGAAAATATACCTGCAAATTTAGAATAAATTAAGGGTATAAAAAAGTAATAGCAGCAATCTAGGTGAGAAATAAGCATGATAGCGGAAGAGCTGAGAAAACACTGCATTTGGTTTTATTCTGAAGGTAGGACTGATAGTATTTGACAGAAGATTGCATGTTCAATGAGAAAGAATGAGCAGGGTCAAGTCCATGCCCAGAATTCTCATTTTAACAGCCCAAGGGAATAAAACTGGTCCTTCAAAACTTAAGGGCCATTTAAATATCTGTACAAGAATGTGTGGTCTAAATACAGAGACATAAATCCAAATTAGAGCCAAAAATCTATAGCCTCCAAAAAAGCAAATGTTACTTTTCAAAAATAAATAAATAAATAAAAGCTAGAAAATCCAAGAAAAAAAATTAATAAAACTGTTAAAAATATTCATGATCCAAATATAAAACTAACCAGAATGTTGCATTAGTTTGAGTCATTCATTTATCCATTCTTTTACTCATTCATTTTATTTAACAATGAGCTGTTATGTACCAGGCACTGTTAGATACGTGGAAACACAGTGAACAAAACAGATATATCTTTTCTAAGCCTTCATTAAGTGGAGGATCAGATAACAATTAAGAGATAATATAATTTAGTTAAAGTTACCTTGCAGAAAACTAAAGCAAAGTCAGAGAACAGAGAGTAATGGATATACTTTTAAAAATGATGGTCAAGAAAGGTTTTCTTGAGGAAGAGACATTTAAGCAGAGACAGCAGTTAAACAAGGAGAGAGTCACCTAGAATCTATAGGGAAAAAGTTGTTCCAGAAAGCACAAAGATCCTGATGCAGGACCATGCATTAGTATCAAGGACACAAGTGTGGCTCAAGTCCAGTGAGTAAGAGGAAGGGGGAAAAGACAAAAGGTTTTTTAGAAAAATTTGGGTGCCAGATCATGTAAAGCGTTTATATCTCTTGTAAGTGGGATGAGAAGTTCATGGAGAGTTCCAGACCGGGGATCTTACTTACATTTTAAAAGGATTGGTCTAGTTATTATGGGAGAGTAAAGAGTGAAAACAGAGATAATTTAGGAGGTGAGGGCAGTAATCCAGGGGAGAGACAGGTGCGGTAGTGGTGGTATTGAGAAAACACTGGTTTGGGGTTATATTCTGAAGGTAAGGCTCATGGGATTTGCTTGAAGATTGGCTGTTCAAAGGGAAAGGAAAAGCAGGGTCAAGTATAGCTCTAAGATTTTCATTTAAAAAATTTAGTAAATGGGATGGGGCACCTGGCTGTCTTGGTCAGAGGAAGGAGCGACTCTTGATCTCAAGGTGAGTTCAAGCCCCACACTGGGTGTAGAGATTACTTAAGAATAAATAAACATAGGGGCCCCTGGATGGCTCAGTTGGTTAGATGTCAGACTCTTGGTTTCAGCTCAGGTCATGGTCTTGGGGTCATGAGATCGAGCCCCACAACGAGCTCCATGCTCAGCGCAGGGTCTGCTTGAGATTCTCCCTCTGCCCCTTCCCCCCCATTCACGCACATGCACATGTGCTCTCTCTCTAAAATAAAATCTTAAAAGAAACATAAATAAAAAATTAAATTAATAAAAAATAAAAAATTTAGTAAATGGTATTAGAATTTACTGAGACAAGGAAGAATGAGGTGTGGTTACTGCAAGTGAACACCTTTGCTGTCAAAATGATTTCCTCTACTAAGGGCTATTTGGAAAAGCATAAAAATGATTTTGAATCTTAAGTTTAAGCTGTGTCCATCTTTTTCCCCTATGGCAATGCACATAGAAACCTGTTGCTGCTTCTGTATTGAGGGAAGAAATGGAAAGAAACATACTTTGGGCAAAGTAACCTCTGCTGCTACTTCCATGGGAGATCACTATAATATGTATGTATAAATAGATAGGTATGTGTGCATAAACATAGATCTTACATGCACATTCTTGTTAAAGCATCTGAGAGGCACTTTTAAAAACTCATCATAAAATGGTATCCTAGAGCATGACACAGAAATGTGAATGCCTGTAACTTATGAGGGAGTGCTTTTCAGGGGCGACGAAACCCTGACTGGGTGCCTGGGTGGCTCAGTCGGTTGAGTGGCTGCCTTCGGCTTGGGTCATGATCCTGGAGTCCTGGGATCGAGCCCCGCATCCGGCTCCCTGCTCACTGGAGAGCCTGCTTCTCTCTCTACCTCTGCCTGTCACTTTGCCCACTTGTGCTCTCTCTCTGTCGAATAAATAAATAAAATCTATTAAAACAAAACAAAACAAAACAAAAACCCTGACCAAGGAAGGGAATGAGAGATAAGGAGTAGGATAGGAATGGGGAAGTTGCTGAGCAAGAAAGTGGTCTCAGTAAATTCTAGCCTTTAGCATGATGAAGGAAGGGACCTCTGGAGCTAACTGCATCTGTAATTCCTTTCACTCTGAGATAAGGGGGCTGGACTTCTGTACCTCTCTATCAATCACTGAGCGATTATGGGCTGTCCTGGAGGGGAGAGACCTCACTCTTGGGTGAGGTGGCCTCTGTGGACGAAGGGCAATTCTTTTAAGAAAAGGACAACTGTGAGCTCATTTTTTTTCTTTAAAGATTTTATTTATTTATTTGACAGAGAGAGACACAGCAAGAGAGGGAACACAAGCAGGGGGAGTGGGAGAGGGAGAAGCAGGCTTCCCACCGAGCAGGGAGCCTGACGTGGGGCTTGATCCCAGGACCCTGGGATCATGACCTGAGCCGAAGGCAGACGCTTAAGGACTGAGCCACCCAGGTGCCCCATGTGAGCTCTTAATTGCCAAAAATCACAGCAGTTAGGACATGGGCCCATTGGCCCGGTGGAGGTGATACGGATGCAGATCAAGGGGGAACAAATACATTCTGAACAAATTAACAAACAACATACGAGATTGTAGGTTAAGATTATCTACCCCAAAAGCCATATAATCATCACTACTAAAAGTTTCACCCTCTAAATTATAAAATAACTTTCTAACTAGCTATAAGGTCAAGGCAAAATTCAAAACTAAGATTATAGATGAAGTGATCACAGCTATACTTACAAGCAAATTCATTTTATGAAGTGTTATCATTACTAATTAAGTGAGAATAAGAGGTTTATAAAGCATTCAACTCAAGAAGTTTGAAATAAAGACAAAACTAAGGAAAAAGATAAAATCAGTTAGAACACAGAATTTTATAAATAAATCCACTATCTCCAGCATGTTTTCTTCCACTTTAACAGGTTTATTAAGGTATAATTTACATACAATAAATTGTACATATTTAAATGTACAAACTGATGTTTCAACATATGTGTACACTCATTAACCATTGCCATAATCTAGATAATAAAAATTTGCCATCCCAAAGTTCTCTTCCTGTTATTTCGTAATAAATCTCTGATCCTCAACCCAAGAAACTACATATCTGTCTTCCGCTGCTGTAGATTTGCAATTTTTAGAATGTTATACAGCATGAGCTTTTTTTATGTCTGACTTCTTTCACTAAGCATAATTATTTCAATTTTTTCTTGTGTCTATTGATCTGTTCCTTTTTATTGTTGGGTGCTATCTATTTTATGTATATATTATAATTTGCTCATCTATTTATCTGTGGATAAACATTTGAGTTGTTTCCAATTCTGAGCTACTACAAACAAAATTGCTATGATCAGGAACAAGGCAGATGTGTGCACTTACCACTTCTAACCAACATTAGATAGAATGTCCCTCAAGACAGGGAGATAACTAAACTTTGTCTCAGTCCCCCTTCCCTGCATTGCACCCTGGCCACTCCCTTCAGAAGGTAAGCTGGGGCAATTGTAGGGCTTACTTTGTTTGTCTTCCATCTTGAGAGGCAATTTTCATGGCATTTCTACAAGTTTTGTGACAGTTTTTGTCCTGGAATAGATTTTCAAAGATGTTTGTACAGCAAACAGCCTTAGAAAACACAGACAGTTCTTCCTCTAGAGCAGAGGAGAGATTTCTGCCAGGATAATAAATATAATGTCTTCCTCCAGGGCAAAGTTTGGCCAGGCTTGCTAGTAGTCCCCTAATAAGACTGAGGGGTCTTGGGACTCCTGGGTGGCTCAGTCAGTTGAGCATCTGACTCTCGATGTTGGCTCAGGTCGTGATCTTGGGGTCATGAGATTGAGCCCCGCATCAGGCTCCAGACTCAGCAGGGAGTCTGCTTCCTCCTTCCCCCCTCCTCCACCCCTTCCCCTCTCACTCTAAAGCCAAAAAATGAATAAATCTTTTTTTTTTTTTTTTTTTTTTTGAGAGAGAGAGACAGAGAGAGAGCATGAGAGGGGGGAGGGTCGGGAGGGTCAGAGGGAGAAGCAGACTCCCTGCCGAGCAGGGAGCCCGATGCGGGACTCGATCCAGGGAGTCCAGGATCATGACCTGAGCCGAAGGCAGTCGCTTAACCAACTGAGCCACTCAGGTGCCGCCCCACAATGAATAAATCTTAAAAAAAGATTGAGGGGTCTTCTAGTTCAGGGTACTTCCCCTGTAATGTACCCCCAGCATGTACAGGTAACACTTGGTCCTCATAATGGGAATTGAGGTTGGGGAAAATCTACTCCAAGTTGTTACTAATTGCTACAAGTACTCAACTGTCCAAATCCAGGCAGGCAGCCCCCTGCTGGCCCAGGCTATGGAACTGTGGCAAATCAGCCCAGCCACTGCCACCATCCTGCTGCTTAGCAACTACCTGACTACACGACATCTCCTCTTTTAGGCATCACCTTCTGGGGCTGCCTGATGTCAAAAGTCTGAAAGTTATATATATATATTTTGCATTGATTTTTAATTGTTTCAGGTGAGAGGATAAATCCAATTCCTGTTTCTTGATCACAGTTAGAAGCAGAAGCCCCCACGCTGTTTTCTTCAAACACAAGCTAAAAATAATAAAAACAGACAGATACGTAGCAGTTCTAGTCAAGACGAAATCAGGGGAAACAAATTCACAAAATGAGAAATAAGCTTTGTAACATATCCAAAAAGACTAAGTATTATAAGATGATACTTATGGCAGGCACCATGTATGGCTGATCTAAGATCTATCCTCCAAACAGAGTGTTGATCAAATAAGTAAATAAGTTAAGCACTGTGGGAACCAGCTTCCTCAGTATCATAGAAGGGAACTAGAAATATGGAAAGGGAGAAAGCTAAAACGAACTCTGTGGTGTTGAAATGGAACAGGATGTATCAGTGTGAACTCAGAGTTTCCGACATATGGATACATAAAGCAGTAAATACAGAGTACAATGTGTGTCTGTGTATGTGCACAAGTGCGTGGTTATCCACATACACTCTCTAGTTCTGTTTACTATCTGCACTCAGTGACACCTCAATCGCCTAAGCCAACCCAGAGCTCAGATCTTGGCTTCTCAAAAGCATTTCTACTAAATGTAACCAGGGCACTTGGAAGAAATGGTAACATC
The DNA here is from genome assembly GCF_029215605.1 of Mirounga angustirostris. Taxonomy (NCBI): domain Eukaryota; kingdom Metazoa; phylum Chordata; class Mammalia; order Carnivora; family Phocidae; genus Mirounga; species Mirounga angustirostris. Next base: position 79,946,347 of record NW_026991720.1, on the reverse strand, counting down.
ACGCTCGCAGCAAGGAAATTACAAGATGGAACTGGAATATCTTGTACGAGGGAAAAGGCAATGCTCAAAGAATGATGGGACAGATAAAAAGAGCCACCTTGAAAGGGTTCCCACTGGTCACATCAGAAACAACATAAGCCACCCAATAATGGTAGTGATGGATTATAACCCACTGAATATAATGAGAAACCATGAATCCATACCAAAATAAATATATACAATGAACTGAAAATATGATGAGGAAGAATATACTTAACTAGCCTCAAACTGTCTCCACACAAAGTAGATACTAATTTCAAAAGGAAAATAATGACCTTACAGTGGACAATCCCAGGAGATACCATCTTAATCAAGGGCTCAGTATGAACCACCAAGAGCGCTGGGAAAAGTTGAAATCACGTGTAACCCGAAAGGATGCAAAGAGGAGGATGCGGCCATTGCTGTCGCATTCCTGCCAAAAACACAGTCTGAATCTAATCATGAAGAAACAACTGAAAAATCCAAATGGAGAAGCATTCTACAAAATAATTACAAACAATAGCAATGCCAAGGTCAGGAGAATCAAGTATGGAGGAACTCTTCCAGACTGAGAGACCAAACAGATATGAGAGCTAAGCACAGCCAGTAATTATCAACTGCATGATTTTGCAGAAAAGACATTTTTTTGAACAAGTAGTAAAATCTGAATGGGTTCTGAGAATTAAATGGAAAAGTGTATCAGTGCTAATTTCCTGATTTTGATAATCATATTTTCTTACCTAGAGGGAAAGTCCCTGTTTATAGGAATTGCACGATAAGTTATTTGAGAGTGATATGCTATCAGTTTGGGAAATTAAGTTTCAAATAATTCATTAAAAAAAATCTTACTGTTCTGTAAATTTGTGATTATCCCAAAACAAAAAGTAAAAACAAAACAAAAAAATATATGGACTCAAAAATATTCTCAAAGTTATTCTGAAACCAGGTAATTTGATTCCACACTTTCAAAATATATTATTTCTTATTTTATGGGATATATTCCCATAAAATCTTCACACTATTAACTAATGCAGAATCTAGACCAAGAGGAATAACATTTCAAATTGGTTTATAAAGCTATCATCATTCTGACACCCAAATGCCAAAATATAGTATATATGACACCGAGCGCAATCATTTCTGTGAATGTAATAGAAAATCCTAAATAAAATACAACCATTCTAAATTCCATAGTAAATCATGAGCAGTTAGGGTTAAGAGTAGGAATAGAAGGTCTATATTAAATGTAATGATTAAATGCATGGGCACTGAGGTAAAATAATGTGACCTTGAGTCCCTGGGCTGCCACTGACTAGCTGGGTGAACCTGGAGAGGTTACCTAACCTCCTGAAGCCTCAGTTTTTTCCTTATAATCTACTTCATACAGATAGTGTATATATATGTTATAAATACACATAAGCTAATTATTAAAAGTAGAAGATACATCAGTATTTCTCTAATAAAAAATGAGTAGTGGGGTGCCTGGGTGGCTCAGTTGGTTAAGCGACTGCCTTCAGCTCAGGTCATGATCCCAGGGTCCTGGGATCGAGCCCCGCATTGGGCTCCCTGCTCCTCGGGAAGCCTGCTTCTCCCTCTCCCACTCCCCCTGCTTGTGTTCCCTCTCTCGCTGTGTCTCTCTCTGTCAAATAAATAAATAAAATCTTTAAAAAAAAAAATGAGTAGTTCCCTTTGAATCTAAAAGAACACTTAATAATACCTAAGATACCTAATTCAGGACAAAATACACACACACACACACACACACACATCAGGCAATACAGCTATTTTAACAAAACAGAGACTGTATTAGCTCTTTATTGCTGCATAACACATTACCTCAAAATTTAGTGGCTCATGGCAACCATGAGCTTATCCCTCTTTCAGTTTCTACGAATCAGGAATTCGGAAAAGCCTAGGCAGTTCTGTCTCAGAGTCTCTCATGATAGTGGTCAAGATATTGGTTGAAGGGGGGCGCCTGGGTGGCTCAGTCGTTAAGCGTCTGCCTTTGGCTCAGGTCATGATCCCAGCGTCCTGGGATCGGGCCCCACGTCGGGGTCCTGGGATCAGGCCCAGCATTGGGGGTCCTGGGATCAGGCCCAGCATTGGGCTCCCTGCTCAGCGGGAAGCCTGCTTCTCCCTCTCCCACTCCCCCTGCTTGTGTTCCCTCTCTCACTGTGTCTCTCTCTGTCAAATAAATAAAAAATCTTTAAAAAAAAAAAAAAAGATATTGTTTGAAGGTGCAGTTATCTGCAGGCCTATATAGGGTGGAAAGTTTTGTTTCCAATGTTGCTAGACCTCATGGCTAACAAGATGAGGCTAGACGTTGGAGAAAGGACTCAGTTTTTCTCCACATGAGCCTGTTTTTCAGGCTACTTGAGTGTCCTCATGACATGGTACCTGGGCTACCCTACAGCGAGCAATCCAAGACAGCAGGGCTGAAGCTCCTGTGTCTCTTACCACATAGCTTTAGATGTCTTCCATCACCTCCAAAGTACTCACATGGAGCAGACAAGGGTGTCTACACCAAGGATGAGGGATCACCGGAAACCATCTTGGAGCCTGTCACACTATCTTAAGCCAATAGTTCCTCTACGGTGGAACTTGGAGTGGACAACTTGGGGTTGACTACACGGCCCTCCCACAAATCTCCTTTGTTAGTGACATTCACAAACCACAGGCCCAATGGTGCACCAGATATTTCCTGCTTATTGGAACTGACTCAAGGCTGTGGCCACATTTATTTGGTCATATGACTCAGATCAAGGCAGGCAGTATCCTTTTCCAGGGGACAGGAAGCTTCCAATATAAGCCTGGCTATCCTCTTAAAAGGAGGTATTCTAGCCTCAGAAATGGTAGTGAATGGTCACTTTGCAATGTAAGAAAAAAATGAAGCAATGTACAAAGAGAAATTTCTGAGACCTGGAGAGAAAATATATACTGCAGTGGTTACTGGTTCATTGCCAATGGAGCATCGATTTTTACTTTTTAAGTTCTCAGCACATCTATGTTCCCTCTAGGTAGGTTCAGATATGCTCATATCACTCCTATCTTTTGGAGCAAAACACATTACCAAGGCAGGGCTGATTATCCCATTCCATCTTCTGGATGTAACAATGGCCTGGGGCATTGTGAGCATAGTGAGCTTTTGGTCTCAGTGAATCTCAGATTTTTAAAGACACTTGCTCTTTCCTGAGAGAATAATAATGCAGACAGACTTCGGATGTACTGGGTGTCATGCTGGAATCAGGTTTAGGCTAAAGCTGGCATTGAGGAAGACAGAGGGAAGAAACAGTAGAAAAACAGTCCCTGTTAATATATTTGAAAAATTATGCTCAGCTTTCTGTAAAGCCTTATCTACCTCTAGACTTTTCAGTTATATGAGCCAATAAAGACACTTTTTTTTTTCAAGCCAGAAGCATTTTTATTTCGCAATTACCAGCATGTAGAAACACTCCTTTTTTCCCCTCAAAGTTGTGCTGGGAGGAAATAATAATTTCCAGATCTCTAGAAGTAACCTAATGTGAGAGTAGTTTTGGATCTGGCAGTATTTTCACATTTCTTTTATTTACAGAGCTTCTTTTCTCTCCTCTTGCAGTTTAGTGATAAGTTACGCCTCTCATTATGCAGGCTTGACTGACAATGGGGATACTTTTCTCCTCATATAATCATCAACCTAATAAAAAGGCTTAGTTCTTTCTTCTGGCCTTCATAGTACAATTGAATTCATGTCCATACTGCACACAAGATGGTTTTTCTCTATTCTTATGTGTTCTTTCTCCTCAAAATTTTAAAGAATTTCAAACTCACAGAAATATTGAAAAAATTTACAAAGAACAGCCATAAATATTTTACCCAGATCATTGACCAATTGTTAATATTTTTTCCCATTTGGTCTTTCTCTCTTCTTCCTGTGTGTGTGGGTGTGTGTGTGTGTGTGTCTGTGTGTGTGTAGATATATAGAGATCCACAGATTCTGTTTTATTACCCATTGGTAATAAAGACGCCTACTCCAGACGTTCCCCTCACTCCTTCTGCTTCCTGAACAATGTGGGTGATTCTCTGAGTGGCCCTGCATGGTGTGGTGTCTCCTCTTCTCTAGAGAATTATGAACAACAAACCACCTTTTTAATGGCAGCTGCTTTATGATCTATTGGCCTCACCATAGCTGAACAATAAAATTCAAATTTAAAAACTCCTCTCTTTGTGGTTTGGTCTTTGTATGGCATAATGGGCGTCCATAGGAAGGAGACTCTTCCAGACTCTCAATGCTTGGACCCAGAAACTAGCACAGCACCACCTCTGCCATAGTCTATTGACCAGAGCAGTAACACAGCCTGCTCACATTCAAGGGAAGGGTACATGAACCCCACCTTGCATGGGAACAAGCAAAAAAGTTTTTGCCATTCTTAGTCTGACAGAGTCCATCTTCTATCCACAAATTATTTATAGCCCTCTCATATACAAAATCTATAGCCTCTTCCCCCCTCCCAAGAACCCAGTCTCATTATTGTTACAGCATCATTCTAGGACCCTGTCCTCTAATTCAGGTCCAGGTCCAAGGGAAGCCACTGGGGTGATGTTCACTGAGTATGGTGGCTTTCAACATGACGGCCTATAGACTAAACAGCCAAGTTATCTGAGGTCCACAGACCCAACATAAAACAGTGAAGCCCAGATACAATAACCACAATAGACATTCCCATTGAAAGGGATGTGAGAATGGGAAACTGAGTCATAGTAGTAACTCCATTGCTCCATAGCAATTCTGAAATCTTGCTGAGCACTTGTCTTAACTGATTAGGGTGTAGTCCTATTCCCTGGAATGATTCTCTGAAATGTCTGGATCTAGGCTCCTGGTTCTACTGGCTGAGCCATTCTGCCATTTTGGTAAAGAACGTGTATTTGCATCTGAAGAGATTTTTGGGCTTTCTACCTGCCTTTGGAAGATCTAGGAACCAAAGGTGTCTTTTCATTTTCTACTCTCTCTCATTGTTTTTTACAAATCATTATGGGATTCATTCTATGATCTCCAAATCATTCCCCCAGATCTTGTCAGATAGGCCTTTCTGTATTTATACCCAGTATGAAACTTTTGTGGGACAGGGCCCCTGAGGCTCCTAGGAGTCTTAGAAAGGGACTACAAGTCAACCTGTTCAGATCCTTAGAAAGTTTTTGCTTAAATGAAACACTCAATTAGATCCTTCTAACTACAGAAACAGAAAGTCCTACAGGGGCATCCTGGATTGATCTTTGCCCTGAAGTCATTACTTATTTTATATATTTTTTTTTTCAGGGAAGGGCTGGTAATATGAAACCATTTTATTTTTAAATCCAGAAAGTCCTAGCTCCTTTATATTATTTTATAAATTATAAAAAACCAAACAGCTCATTGTTAGTTCATCTCTTTCTTTTTGTATTTTTTCATAATACATTAGTTTCCTAGAACTGCCATAACAAATTGCCACCATCCGGTAACTTATCACAACAGAAATTTATTCTCTCACATTTCTGGAGGCCACAAGTTCAAAATCAAGTGTTGGTAGGGCCATGCTCTTTCTGAAGATTCTAGGGAATAATCTGTTCCTTTCCTTTCTCTTTGCTACTGGTGTTGCCAGCAATCCTTGGTGTTCCTTAGCCTGTAGACACATCATTCCAATCTTTGCCTCTATTGTAACATGGCATTTCCCTGTTTGTGTCTCTCTGTGTGTTTATGTCTCTTCTCCTTATAAGGACACCAATCACTAATATTTTCAAACCCTTATTAATAATCTCCTTGAGGCTCTTCCAACTTCTATCACTCAATCCCGAAGTCAATGCCACATGTTTGCTGTTTTTTAATACACAGTCCTTCACACACACACACACACACACACACACACACACACACATTTATATAGTGAAACAAATTTTCAGAAATCATGACAGTATAGATCATGTCTTAGTACCTTGGCAAATGTCTTCTAAGAGGCTATTCTAGAGGAGCCAGAGTTACTCAGCTGAGAGCCCTGAAAAGAGGGTCTCACTAAATTAAGAGACTCTCCTTGCATGATGGATGAAATAAGGAGCCCCATGTCATAGAAAATTACATGCCCCCCACAAAAAAAGAAAAGAAAAGAAAAGGAAAGCACATGGCAAGGAAATCAGATGGCCTATAGGATGGAAAGGCAGCCTTAGCTGACAGACAGTGAAAAAGCATTCAGCTTGGGCGCCTGGGTGGCTCAGATGGTTAAGCGTCTGCCTTCGGCTCAGGTCATGATCCCAGGGTCCTGGGACCGAGTCCCGCATCGGGCTTCCCGCTCCTTGGGAGCCTGCTTCTCCCTCTGTTTCTCTCTGTCTCTCATGAATAAATAAATAAAATCTTTAAAAAAAAAAAAAGAAAAAGCATTCAGCTACAAGGAAATGAATTCTGCCCAAATTCTGAATGAGTTGAGCAGAATATTCTCCCTTTACCAGGCCTCCAGATAAAAATGCAGCCTAACTGACATACTCCAGCCCTGTAAGACACTGAGCAGAGGTCCTAGTTACATTGTACTTTGATCCTTGACTCATGGAAACCATGAGGTAATAAATGTATGTGTTTTATACTGCTAATTTTGTGATAATTCATAACACAGCAATTGAAAACTAATATACTTTATAAAACACAATTAAAAAGTAAGTAAAAGAAATTAGTTAGGAAAGATGAAGGAATAGGAAGATCCTGAGCTCACCTTGCTTCTCAGACACACTGAGGCAACAACTACATCTATAAGCTGACGGGAAATGACCCAAAGACTGGCAGAACAGATCTTCCACAGCTAGTCATAGAAAGATGGCCACATCACAAAGTATAGGAAAGGTGGAGATGTGGTCAGAAACCAAACCCTCAACACGGCTAACCACAAATAGGAGGGAGATCACAAACAGGGAAGCAAGGGGACCAGACAATAACACATCAGGCACTGAGCCCTGGGAACCCACACTGGGAAGATAAAGCACCCATGTCTGGCTTTGGAAACCAACAAGGCTAATTTCTGGGACTGCCAGAGGGTGAGAGGAAACTAAGTCTCTGCCCATAAAAACCTAGCTAGCTAAATAACAGTCTGAGACATAGCACAGAAGCAGCAATTTGAAAGCACCAGGAGTCAACATGAAGGAGATCTACTGACTAATCTTAGAATGTGTGCTGGAGGGGCAGGGATCTTCAGCTTTCTCAGGAAACAAAAGTGTTGGCAAGTACCATTTTTCTAGCCCTTCCCTAGCTTAGATGGCCGGACTTGGGAGGAAGTGCTTTCTCATTTCCTGCTAGCATGGCGTGCCCCTCTCTAGCAGTCCCCTACAGACCCAGCCCATCCAACTTACTTGCCTCAACAGGGAATCATCTATAGCAGCTCCTGCCACACATGACAGGGAGCCCTAGCTGACCTGCTCCAGTCCAAAATGGTTCCTGCCCTGGAGAGTGGGAGAAGATAACCCCACACACCAGCATGCATACAGTTCCTGTAGCCTGGCCTCTTAGATGGCTGCATAGGGAGCAAGCCCTTCTCTTTGAGGAGCCCGCAGCCATACTAAAGAGTATAGCTAACTGCAGAAAGAGGCTAACAGCAGAAAGCTAGGCTGAATGCTGGCCCTATTCACCAATGAGCTTGTGATGGCTATAGCCAGGCTTTTCAACAGTGCAGGGAGCAAACCTTGCCTAGTGCACTCACAGCAGGCAAAGCAAGTCACCGCAACCAGATGGGCTGAAGGCAAATGTGGCTCAGCCACAAAAGGAGGGTGCAAGCTGTGCACATGCAGAACACCCCTGGAGCACCTGGTTCTGGTGACCAGGGTGGGGTTGCACTCCTGGGAACCAAATGACATTATCTATATTAAGGCCACTACTTTCAAGACCAGGATAAATAACTGACATACCTAATACACAGAAAGAAACACAGAAAATTAGACAAAATAAGGAGCAAAGGAATATGTCCCAATGAAAGAACAGGACAAAATCACAGAAAAAGAGCTAAATGAAGTGGACATAAGCAATATGCCTGATAAAGAGTTCAAAGTAATGGTCATAAAGATATTCACTGGACTTGAGAAAAGAGTGGATGAACTTCAACAAAGAGATAGAAAATTAAAAACAAAATAAAACAGAACTGAAGAATACAATAATTGAAATGAAATAGAGATTAGAGGAAACCAACAGCAGATTCAGGACCAAACGATTTGGCAGGTGAATTCGACCAAACATTTCAAGAAAGGTTAATACTTATTCTTCTCAAGCTATTCCAAAAAAAGAGAAGAGGAGGGAAACCTCTAAATATGTCCTATGAGGCCAGTGTTCTCTTAAATCAAAACTAAACAAAGACACCACAAAAACAACAGCAACAACAACAACAACAACAACTACAGGCCAATATCTCTGATGCAGAGAGATGCAAAGTTCCTCAACACAATGTTAGCAAACCAAATTTAACAATATATTAAACAGATTATTCACCATGATCAAGTAGAATGTATTACAGGGTTGCAAGTATGATTCACTATTTGCAAATCAATTAACGTGATACACTGGGGTGCCTGGGTGGCTCAGTCATTAAGCATCTGCCTTCGGCTCAGGTCATTATCCCAGGGTCCCGGGATCGAGCCCCGCATCGGGCTCCCTGCTCAGCAGGAAGCCTGTTTCTCCCTCTCCCACTCCCCCTGCTTGTGTTCCCTCTCTCGCTATGTCCCCTCTGTCAAATAAATAAATAAAATCTTAAAAAAATTAATGTGATACATGATATTAACAAGAAGGATAAAAACCATATGATTATCTCAATAGATGCAAAAAAAAAGCATTTGAGAAAATACAACATCCATTTATGGTAAAAACTCTCAATAAAGTGGGTTTAGGGGGATCATACTTCGACATAATAAAGGTAATATATGAAAACCCCACAGCTAACATCATACTCAATGGTGGAAACCTGAAAGCTTTTCCTCTAAGATCAGGAAATAAACAAGGATATCCACTCTTACCACTTTTATTCAACACAGTACCAGAAGTCCTAACTGCAGAAATCAGACAACAAAAAGAAAGAAAAGGCATCCAAATTGTTAAGTAGGAAGTACAACTGTCACTCTTTGCAGATGACATGATACTATGGTAAAAAAAAAACAAAAAACAAAAAACTCAACTCCACCAAAAAAGTGATTAGAACTAATAAATTCAGTAAAGTTGCAGGATACAAAATTAATATACAGAAATCTGTTGCATTTGTACACACTAGTAAGGAAGTAGCAGAAAGAGAAATTAGGAAACAATCCCATTTACAATTGCACCAAAAAGAGTAAAATATCTAGAAATAAATTTAACCAAGGAAGTGAAAGACCTATACTCTAAAAACTTTAGGACACTGATGAAAGGAACTGAAGATGATACAAATAAATGGAAAGATATACCATGCTCATAGATTTGAAGAATTAATATTTTAAAAATATCCAAAGCAATCTACAGATTCAATGCAATCCTTATCCAAATACCAATAGCATTTTTTTTTAAAGAAATACAGCAAATAATCCTAAAATTTATATGGAAGCATAAAAGACCTTGAATAGTCAAAGAAATCTTGAGAAAGAACAAAGCTTGAGGTATCACAATCCCAGATTTCAAAATACACTACAAATACACAGACAGTCTCTTCAATAAATGGTGCTGGGGGAAAACAGGACAGCTACATGAAAAAAATGGATCACTTTCTTATACCATAAATAAAAATAAACTCAAAATGGATTAAAGACCTAAATGTGAGAAGTGAAACCATAAAACTCCTAGAAGGTAACACAGACAATAATCTCTGAGACACTGGCCTTAGCAACATATTTAAGGATATGTCTCCCTAGACAAGGGAAACAAAAGCAAAAGTCAACTATTGGGACCATACCAATATAAAAACCTTTTGAGCCAACAAAATGAAAGGAAAACCTACTGAATGGGAGAAGATATTTGCAAATGATATATCTAATAAAGAGTTAATATCCAAAATACATAAAGAATTAATACAACTCAAAACACACAAAAAACAATCTGATTAAAAATGGGCAGAGGGGGGCGCCTGGGTGGCTCAGTTGGTTAAGCGACTGCCTTCGGCTCAGGTCATGATCCTGGAGTCCCTGGATCGAGTCCTGCATTGGGCTCCCTGCTCGGCAGGGAGTCTGCTTCTCCCTCTGACCCTCCTCCCTCTCATGCTCTCTGTCTCTCATTCTCTCTCTCGCAAATAAATAAAATCTTAAAAAAAAAAAAAATGGGCAGAGGGAAATAAGTCAAACAGAGAAAGGCATGTATCATATGACCTATTGATATGAGGAATTCTTAATCTCAGGAAACAAACTGAGGGTTGCTGGAGTGGTGGGTGGTGGGAGGGATGGGTGGCTGGGTGATAGACATTGGGGAGGGTATGTGCTATGGTGAGCGCTGTGAATTGTGCAAGACTGTTGAATCTCAGATCTGTACCTCTGAAACAAATAATGCAATATATGTTAAGAAAAAAAAAAAAAGAAGAAGAAGATAGCAGGAGGGGAAGAATGAAGGGGGGTGGAATCGGAGGGGTAGATGAACCATGAGAGATGATGGACTCTGAAAAACAAACTGAAGGTTCTAGAGGGGAGGGGGTGGGAGGATGGGTTAGCCTGGGGATGGGTATTAAAGAGGGCACGTTCTGTGTGGAGCACTGGGTGTTATGCACAAACAATGAATCATGGAACACTACATCTAAAACTAATGATGTGATGTAGTGTATGGGGATTAACATAACAATAAAAATTTTTTAAAAAATGGGCAGAGGACCTGAATAAGTATTTTTCCAAGGAAGACATACAAATTGTCAACAGACACATGAAAAGATGCTCAGCATCACTAATCATCAGAGAAATTCAAATCAAAACCACAATGAGATATCACCTTACAGCTGTGAAAATGGCTAGTATGAAAAAGACAAGCTATAACAAGTATTGGTAAAGATAGGGAGAAAAGGGATCCTTAATGCACTGTTGGAGGAATGTGAATTGGTGCAGTCACTGTGAAAAACAGTATGGAGTTTCCCCAAAAAATTAAAAATAGAAATACCATATGATACAGCAATTCCACTATTGGGTACTTACCCAAAAAAACACAAAAATGCTACTTCAAAAAGATATATGTACCCATATATTTCTTGCAGCATTATTTACAATAGCCAAGATATGGAAGCAACCCAAGTGTCCATTGATAGTTAATGGATGAAGAAGATGTGGCGTGTGTGCGTTTACACACACACACACACACTGAATTACTCAGCCATAAAAAATAATGAAATCTTGCCATGTGTGACAACATGGACGGACCTAGGGCGCCTGGGTGGCTCAGATAGTTAAGCTTCAACCTTCGGCTCAGGTCATGATCCCAGGGTCCTGGGATCGAGTCCCGCATCGACTCTGCCTGCTTCTCCCTTTGCCTCTATCTCTTATGAATAAATAAATAAAATCTTAAAAAAAAAAATGGACGGACCTAGAAGGAATTATACTAAGTGAAATGAATCAGCCAGAGAAAGACAAATACCTTATGATTTCACTTATATGTGGAATCTAAAAAAACCCAACAAATAACCAATAAACCCAGACTTTTTAAAAACACAATTTAAATTCAATTAATTAACATATAATGTATTATTTGTTTCAGGGGTACAGGTCTGTGATGCATCAGTCTTACATAATTCACAGCACTCACCATAGCACATACCCTCCCCAATGTCTATCACCCAGCCACCCCATCCCTCCCACCCCCCACCACTCCAGCAACCCTCAGTTTGTTTCCTAAGATTAAGAGTCTCTCATGGTTTGTCTCCCTCTCTGGTTTCATCTTGTTTCATTTTCTCTTCTTTTCCACTATGATCCTCTGCCTTGTTTCTCAAATTCCACATATCAGTGAGATCATATAATAATTATATTTCTCTGATTGACTTATTTCACTTAGCATAATACCCTCTAGTTCCATCCACGCCACTGCAAGTGGCAAGATTTCATTTTTTTGATGGTTGTGTAATATTCCATTATATTATATATTATATATATAACACATCTTCTTTATCCACTCCTCAGACAGACTCTTAAATACAAAGAACTGATGGTTTCCAGAGGGGAGGTAAGTGGGTGGATTGATCGGTGAAATAGGTAAAAGAAATTAAGAGGTACAAAGTTCCAGTTATAAAATAAATAGGTCGTGGAGATGAAAAATACAGCATGGGGAATACAGTCAGTAATACGGTAATAACATTGTATGGTGACCAATGGTGACCAGACTTACTGGGCTAAACGTTAAGTAGTGCACACAATTGCACAATCACTGTGTGGTACACTTGAAATACAAATTGTATGTCACTTACTTTAGTAATAAAAATTAAGTAAAAAAATAAAAGCAAAAATGAAATCAGTAAGGCAACTTTATCTCTAATATAATCTTATTTAGAGGGTGTATATACTTCTAGGATAAAAAGATTGGGGAAAAAAGCAACAAACCATTAAGACTATCTCAAGAGGCTGGGCTTACAGGTGATTTTCAGAGTCCTTTTAATTCTTCCATGGATTTTACACATTTAGTAGATTAAAACATTTCAAAAGAAATCATTAAAAAAAACCAGAAGTAGATACTTGATAGAAACACAAAGTGTTTAACTTTCATTGACAGAGTGACATGATTTGTGTCCCAGACTTCATTCTATCTCTAAAGGGCTACTCAATCTACATTAGCATTTTATCTCTGAGTAGAAACAGTTAATTCCTAACCTCCTTTTAACATCTTATATTTGGTGGTTTTACTGTCCCTTTACCAGGTCAAAATTTCTTTGCCGTATTCACTAGAGTTTAGGGACTCTTGTAATACCTGTAAGTCTTGATTCTTTTGAATTAAAAGTGAAATTACATGAAATGTCAGTAGGATCTTCAATCTCCTAATATTAACACATAATATGAATACTTTACTACTACTATAATTATTATTACTACAACTATTACCACCTATTACTATTTCTACTACTACTACACAAATTTCTCCCACCTCCAAAAAACTTCAACACATCCTTAAGTCTTACTTCAATATTGTCCCCATCTTCAGTATTACCATTTAAGAACCGTGTATTAAGATACTTGAATATTTCAGAAACCAACCTTTGAATAGGACTCCAAAAAATACATGCTGACTAAAGCTACAGAACCATGTAAGATGATTTGGGAAAGCTTTACCATAAATTATGTGACAACGAAAAAAGGAAGAATTTGTTATCACTCAGAAAAATGCCCTATTTGTAGCTTCCTTAAAAGATAATTAGAGTAGGTGGCGCCTGGGTGGCTCAGTCATTAAGTGTCTGCCTTCGGCTCAGGTCATAGTCCCAGGGTGCTGGGATCCAGCCCCGCATCAGGCTCCCTGCTCTGTGGGAAGCCTGCTTCTCCCTCTCCCACTCCCCCTGCTTGTGTTCCCTCTCTCGCCGTGTCTCTCCCTGTCAAATAAATAAATAAAATCTTAAAAAAAAAAAAGATAATTAGAGTAAATGAACACTAAATACATGTGGCAATTAAGCCAGACTAGAAATAAACATGCATTTTTTTTTCTGAATTTTTGCTCCACATTCATCAGTACTGCTAAATTAAATGTATGGATTTGCGTTAATTGTTAAAAGGACTAAATCACTAAACTGATAGGATTGCTCATATAACTCTATTCCACATTTACTATATTTTTGCTCATTCACCTCTTACATGCCATTTTTGTTGTTTTGGCGGTGATAAAAGTTATTGGGTTCTGACATACCGTTACATAATCAAATCTTAGGGAAAACAGGATAACCGTAACAAAAAGATGAAGAAATTAAGTAGATGGTTAGTTGGTTTCCAAATTTCGTAAGATTACAAAATTTGTCCCTGTTGGCTCTACATTTTTATAGGAAAAGAGGTCTAAACTGGTTGCTTTTATGGAAGGAGCCAGCCTATATGAGAATTTCTAAATAGAAAGAACGTGCCATAGGAGATCTTGAAATATTTGAATCTTTTGCATACCTTTTCAGTATACGATACAATGATTTTGTAAACTAAAATTACAAAAGAAAGAAGAGTATTTATATCAGCACACAAGTAAGGGCCACAGTATCTCTTAATGCTCTGAATGAACTTGATTTGGCTCCAGGGGCTAATTCTTCTAACTTTAAGAGCCTAAGTGATTACCTATTATTTATTATATTACTTAATTAAAAATGCTAAGGGGCACCTGGGTGGCTCAGTCCCTTAAGCATCTGACTCTTGATCTCAGCTCAGGTCTTGATCTCAGGGTCTTGAGTTCAAAGCCCCATGCTGGGCATGGAGCCTACTTAAAAAATAAATAAATAAAAGTTAAAAATATGTTTTTAACAAATAAAAATGCTAAGTAAAATGCCATCTGTTACCATCAATTTGCTTTTTAATATTTATTTGGCATGGGAAGACTCCAGCTTTCCATGTAATAATTATGAAATGAGACTATTAATCTATATGCCGGCTTACGCACTGAGATCAGCAAAGGTCATATCTAGTGTCATTTGTAGTCTTTTTTCACATAATTTTCTTGTGATGAAAATAATATTGAATTATATATGTACGTTCTATTTAAGAAGCATGATATATAGAATTTTACAAAACTTTAGCCATATTTTTTTAAAATTTAAGTTATATCTGGGCGCCTGGGTGGCTCAGTTGGTTGGGCGGCTGCCTTCGGCTCAGGTCATGATCCTGGAGTCCCTGGATTGAGTCCCGCATCGGGCTCCCTGCTCGGCAGGGAGTCTGCTTCGTCCTCTGACCCTATCCCCTCTCATGTGTTCTCTCTCTCTCATTCTCTCTCTCAAATAAATAAATAAAATCTTTAAAAAAAAAAAATAAAATAAAAAATAAAATTTAAGTTATATCCCATATTAAGAAAATTTTCTAAGAAAATTTCCAGATGAAGAAAGTAATTGTTGAGGTATCTCAAAGATTTTTATGCTTTATTTCTTCACATTTTACTGAGTTCACACACACAAAAAAGAGTATCTTACTGAAACTCACTTTAGATCTGCTAACAAAGTTTCATTGTGCCATCCCCGCATCCCCTTTAATCACTCTCCTCTGCTTCTGTTGCGGTGATTATAAAAGCGGACATCTTCAAAGAAAGTCAAGACAGACATGAAATCTACAGTCGCATTCTCGAGTCAAGCCCAGGTGGAACCTCACTGTCTGAAGAGCTGAGAGGTTCTGAAGGCTGAAAGCAGAGGCAGATGAGCCCGGTGCCATGAGGACCCCAAATACCTTTTTTCTCTCATTTGGTTATCTTCAAGCAGCTTTATCGGAGCCCATCACTGAAATTGTTCACAACCCCGATTCCATCAGATGTCAAGATAAAGTGATTTCACGGAAAAAATCATCTGAGAAACGAGGTTCTTTTAGGACTATATCACAGCCTTCACTTGTTTATAGACAAATGCTTTGACTGAGATGCTTTAGAAGATAGAGCTGCCTAAAAAATACTTTCTGGGTTTCCAGGCCTATTTCGTGTTTCTCTTTTCTTTGCTAACTTCTTTTGGTCCCTCACTGCTTCCTTAATCTCACTTATTATCTTGGCTTATATTGGATTCGTGAAATGAGAAGCATTCATTTAGGAACTGTGAATTCCTCCCACTGAGTAAGAACCAGGCACATCTGCTCACAGGCACCCTACCTTTTCTATTGGACAAAGGCTCCCTGCTTTTATCAAAGGTGAACTTGAACTTCTCTGCTTCAGTTCTGGGTCTCATTTCCTCTCACCTCAGCAACCTTGTGATTAAAATGACTCTCTTCCTAACATCAATTTCTTCCGTCCACTGGATTACTCTCATCAGTGCGTAAACATGCTTTAGCACCATTTAAAACAAACCAACCCTGCTGTCCTACATCTTCTCCTACTGTCTCACCATTACTCCTCTTCACAACAAAACATTTTGAAAGAGATGCCTAGAATTATGCTCCACATTATTTATCAACATTTATTACCCAACTCTTGCCATTCTTGCTTCTTCTAACACTGCTTCTAATTTTTTTGTTCACATATTTCAAAATAAATCTCAGACATCTTATCTTTTGTTCATAAACACATCAACATATATCTCTCAGATGAAGTCATTTAAAAGTAAGTATAATATTAATGCCATACTTAACAAAATACCAGTAATCCTGAATGATTTAATATCCAGTTAACAGTGTTAACTTCAAAATATTTAAGTGTTTGCAGTTATATTCCAAAATAGAAATGCTCAGATCCAGTTGCGGAAACTCAATTTTAAAATATCCAGTTAAGGGCGCCTGGGTGGCTCAGTCGGTTAAGCGTCTGCCTTCGGCTCAGGTCATGATCCCAGGGTCCTGGGATTGAGCCCCGCATCGGGCTCCCTGCTCTGTGGGGAGCCTGCTTCTCCCTCTCCTCCCCACTTGTGCTCTCTATCTCACTATCTCTGTCTCTCTCTCTCAAATAAAATCTAAAAAAATAAAATAAAATAAAATAAATAAATAAAATATCCAGTTAATGCCCAATTTTTCTTAATTGTATCACAAGTACAGTGTCCCCATTATCCTTTTTTTTAAATTTTATTATGTTATGTTAATCACCATACATTACATCATTAGTTTTTGATGTAGAGTTCCATGATTCATTGTTTGCGTATAACACCCAGTGCTCCATGCAATACATGTCCTCTTTAATACCCATCACCAGGCTAACCCATCCCCCCCACCCCCCTCCCCTCTAGAACCCTCAGTTTGTTTCTCAGAGTCCATAGTCTCTCATGGTTCATCTCCCCCTCCTATTCCCCCCCTTCATTTTTCCCTTCCTACTATCTTCTTCTTTTTTTTAACATATAATGTATTATTTGTTTCAGAGGTACAGGTCTGTGATTCAACAGTCTTACACAATTTATAGCGTATGGCCATTTTTTAAAATTAATTAATTTATTTATTTGACAGAGAGATTGAGAGCACGCACAAGCAGGGGGAGCGGCAGGCAGAGGGAGAGGGAGAAGCAGGCTCCCCCCTGAGCAGGGAGCCCGACTCGGGACTCGATCCCAGGACCCTGGGCTGAAGGCAGTCGTTTAACCAGCTGAGCCACCCAGATGCCCCCTCATCCTTTTAAAATGCCACTTATTTTTTGAAGCAACTGGATCATATATACCATGGAATTCCTCTGATTACATTTTCTTGATGTCACCTGACATGTCCCTCTAGCCTCCATATTTCTTGCAAGTTGACAGATCTAGAGGTTTAATTTGATTAAGGTTTGATATTTGGGTTTTTGTGGGTGAGATGTCGATACTGGCTATGTCAGTTACATTGCCAAGGATTCTCACCTGAAGAAATAAAGTCACCTTTCTTCCCTAATTCTCCCCTTTTATAAACGTAATTTTTTTGACCTTCTAATAGTGCCAGCTCACCCCATCTCCTACTTCATGTGCAACAGATAACTTCTCTGCTACTTCAAAAGGAAAGCTGTTAGGAGGAAAATCTCCCAACATCCTGCTACTGAATTAGTAAACGTACCCACATAAACACTTGAGTTTGTTTTTGTCAAAACTGGAAGTGATGTTTTTCCTAAGACTCACCCAACCCTTAGAGAACATGCTCCATTGACTCCTCTCTTCTAGTTCAACTTATTTTTTTCTGCTTTTATTCTGTTAGCTTTTGAACAAGCTCCTATTTAAAAAATAATCAAAGCACTCTCTTTTAGTCCCTCAACCTTCTCCAGCTAATTTGTTCATCCTGATTCATAACAAAACCCTTTGAAGGAATTTTTTACACTCGTCACGAATTCTTTCTTACCGCCCACTCATTTCTCAACCCATTGCAATCTGGCTTCTTCATCCCAACAGTTCCACTGAAATTTCAGTTGCTAAGGAAATTAGCAATTTCTACATCACTAAATCAAATGAGCATCTCTCAGTCTTACCTTGCTTTACTGCCTAGAACTATTTGTCAGTCTGGATAACGACACCTTTCTTGAAAACTTCCTCTGCTTTGTTAAAACATAACGTAATTTTGGCATACCTCAAAAACCAACCAACCAACCAAACAAAACCCAACACTCTCGGCTACTTAGGAGCCACCCCCAAAAGAATAATTTTTAGCCAACTGTCACTTCTGTTGGAGTGACACAATTACCACCAGAGGAGGATCTCCATACTGACCCCTCTGGAATATAGTATGATCATAGTTCCAAGATTTGTTCTGCCTCTATTTTTTTTATAATTTCTATCTCTGCTATAAAAAACCCTCATTAATTCCTAATGTCCATTTCCTTCATTTAGAGAGTTTTAATCAAGATAGTTAACTACTTAGGAGAAAAGTCAGTCTTAAAAGTGTACTCTATTTTATTTTACTCCAGACAAACAAGATTTTCTTTCTTCCAAAATCAGCTAATTAGAATGGGTGAATGGAGACTGGAAACAGAATTCCTGATCACTGTATCTAAGAAATGTTTATGCAGCTGATAAAGCAGTATTTTTTTTTTAATTCTAGAGCCCCAAGGATTTAATTAAAAGTGGATTCAAATAACGAATAGAAGGGCGAGGGGGTCTTGCTGGACAAGCCATTTTTATAATTACCAGCTTCATTCTCACAATTCTATTATATATATGAGAGCAGCCTCAGAATAGATGCTCTAATACATACATATATATGATTCTCATTGCTCATTTGTGAGTAAAACATTTTTATAAAGATATTTTTATGGATTTTTGCAAATATTTTTAAACAGTTTTTATAAAGATACTCTACAGAAATAATAATACTATTAAGAAGAGACTAACACAATCACAACTGGATATGTGACACTGACTTACTATCCTTGTTAAGTCTGTCTGAGGACCACGTTGGTCTTAGTTCTATTGCACTACAGAGAATTTTATTTCTATTATGAAAGGAAATACTGTCTAGACTCTTTGTCATGTATTATCTGACATCATACGTGATAATGCATTGATACTGGAAAGAATCTAATTACTTAGTTAATATTATCTGGTAGTTATCACATAAAACTTGATTAAAAGTCAAGGTAAGCATGGTAACATCAACTTTGTCTTATTTGTGCATAAATTATTTGATTGTGATCTGGCTGTACTTTCTCCTGAATTTTTATTAAATTAGTTAAGATAATATTTTGGAGTACTCATTCCATAATCGGGCAAAACATTATTATTGCATAGTGAGTTATACAGCTGAATATGCTATCCACTTCTACTCACTGAAATAAATACAGATTTAAGTATACCATTACATAAAACTAAGAAAGATGTAGTGATAATGTATGGCATATATATGACCAGTAAACTCAGACCAACGATTTGGAAGTCTAAGGATCCTGAGGAATCTAAAATGTGAAACTGTGCTCTGTAAAACGCGAAATGTAAACCTGGCTGTATTGATGTAGAGATTCTAATTTGATTCTTTTTTTTTTTTTAAGATTTTATTTATTTATTTGACAGAGAAAGAGAGAGAGCACAAGCAGTGTGAGCGGCAGGCAGTTGGGGAGGGAGAAGCAGGCTCTCTGCTGAGCAGGGAGCCCGATGCGGGACTCGATCCCAGGATCCTTGGATCATGACCTGAGCTGAAGGCAGAGGATTAACTGACTGAGCCCCCCCGGCACCACTCTAATTTGATTCTTTATCTCACCATAAGTAATACCCAATTCTCACAAGACTGTCAAGGTGTGAAATAAAAGCACTTTACCTCACATGTATGTATACACATTCTATCAGTTTATTATTTATCCATGTGCATGAATATGTCAGAAACCTAAGGTTGTGTGTGAATAGATAAAATTTTGTACTCCAAAGCACTACAAAATATTAGAATTATTTCTTTAAATTAATTAAGATAAGAAAAGGTCTTCATTTATGCAAAAGAATGCACTGACTTTTAGGACAGACTCCAAATTACAGAAAAATTTATGAAAATATTCTACAATCAGCAAAGAGTATTCATTCTAATAAAGTAAAAACAACACAGGTTCTAATACTAATATATTTTTAGGTTATTGGAGTTATATTGCCAATGGTATATCAAGGTTGGCATACAACAGTATATGACTGCAGAGTACCTTGGTTTCCTCTTTAGTTCCTAACTACCACTGACTGGTAGTAAGCAGCTTCATGGTTTACCAGAAGGAAAATTATCCTCTTTGTTCATTTCAGATTTTCCCATGAAAAACAATGAGCAAAGTTATATATTTATTCAACTGTAATTCAACTACACTAGTAGTTATTTATTCAAAAGCAATTATACTAGTAGACATTTATGCAGGAGAAATTCAAAGGAAATGAAGTACCCTAGTAGATGTTTATTGAGGAGAAATTTAAGTAGGTATTTGTGTCCACACAACACTTGTACATGAATGTGCACCACACATTTATTTATAAAAGCCCAAACTGAAAAGAATGCAAATATCCATCAAGGGGTGAATGGATAAGCTATGGTACATCCATACAATGAAATGCTACTTGGCCATCAAAAGGCATGAACTGCTGCTATCCACAAAATAAAGGTATCTGGATACCATTATGCTAATTGAAAAAATAAGACATAAAAGATTATGTACTGTATGAGTCCATTATATGAAATTCTGGACAAGGCAAAGCCACTCTATGGGTCAAAAGGCATTACATTAGCCAGTTGGAGCCAAGTATAGAAGGATTAACTCTAAAAGTGTGCAAGGAAAACGTTGTGGGTAACAAAAATACTCTGTATACTTCATCTTTCAAGGTGGATGTCACTTCCTCAGGAAATTCATTTCTGGTTTCTGTCCACTTCCTATCATTTTCTTTATCATTCTCTGCTATAATTATCAATTCATTCCTGTATGCTCGGCTCCAAGTATGCCTTTTAGGGGACAAGCGAATTACATTGTTTTGCTTTTCATGGAATTCTATTATTCAAGTCCAAGCTAAGCCATGGGCATTTCTTTGATGATATAATCTGTATGTGCATAGTCCATATAATAGATACTCATGATACGTAGCTACTGAGCCTCTGAAATGTTTCTAGTAAGACTGAGGAAGTAACTACTTGTTTTCAATTGATTTAATTTTTTTTTTTTAGATTTTATTTATTCATTCATGAGAGACAGAGAGAGAGAGAGAGAGAGGCAGAGAGAGAAGCAGGCTCCCAAGGAGCAGAGAGCCCGATGCGGGACTCGATCCCAGGACCCTGGGATCATGACCTGAGCCGAAGGCAGACGCTTAATGACTGAGCCACCCAGGCGCCCTCAATTGATTTAATTTTAATCAATTTAAATTTAAATAGTCATATGTGGTTTGTGGCTATTGCACAGCATTGGTCTAAACAATGGCATCTCATATTGAATCAACCTAAAAATGCCAAATAAATAAAATATATGGCTGCATAAATAAATTACACATGTTCTATAGTTTTAAAAATTTGTCATGCAGAATTGAGAAGACTTGTGGCATAAGACTGACTTGTCAGTGATTCTGGACTCTTTTATCATGCAGTCACTTTGTAAAGAGGTGAAATGAATGCCAATTTCTTTTTTTGATGGTACTTTATGCTCTCAGGTATGGGGGAGAGGGGCCTTGGCAGCTTCTCCATTCTGTCATTCAGTGCCCCTGCCCCTGTCCTCTGGACAAGAGATGGTATTTTTCCCTCTTTATAATAAAGGTCTTGAGATTTACTCTGATTTGACTGTTTAGGTCATATCCCACCCTAATTAATCCTAGGGACCAGTGGAATATGGTGTTTAGGACAAAGGAGTAAAGCCTACTCCTTTGAGAAACATTTGGACTGCGAACAGAGAAGCAAGGTGCTTTCCAGAAAAAAAATCAGAGTATGGGTACTAAAAATGAGAAACGTATAACAGGTGGCTGAAAATTCATTAATGTTCATTCAGAGATGCTCTAAATAATTTGAACTCCTTGCTTCTTTTGAAAAGAAAGGATTTAGAAACCTTTTAGTAAGGAAGAACGTGTTATGCCTTTTAGTGTCATTCAGAGTAATCAAAATGAAACTACCACAATGTGTCCCTCAAAGAAAGGACTGTCCACTGTTTTGATCATTCCATTAATTCTAAAGTAAGGTTGACCTATTACTTATTACCTTGTCTTTATTACTGACACTTTCAACAAATATTGATACTTTGGTTGGTTTTTCAAAGGTAAGTCATAGTCATTTTGTTTTTTTTAAGTGGTTAGTTATATATTTCACTAGGACAGAGCCGACATAAATAAAACCATGGCAGCCCAAAAGCCTTAGTTCTGGGATGGACTTGAGAGTAAAAGTATTGAACTTATCTATTTTCTAGGTGTAGAAACTGAATTCCACATAGTTTGGTTACTCAATGTCATTTAATGGGCAAACTGGGAATTAAATCATTTATGTCCTATATTAGTATTCTTTCAGATCTCTTAACAGTCGACAATTCTCATGAATATTTCTGGTAAAATAAAAAGATTTCTTTTGTTAAATGCATTTATGATAATTAATAATATTCACGCATCTTGAGGTGTGGGATGGGAATAGATTAAATACAAATTAAATACAAAAATCACAGGAAGTAGAAGGGAAGAGAGGCCCTCCCATAAGTTTAACAAAGGTCCAATGCATGTCACACGAGAAAGAGGGTCACATATTCACATGACAGAGGCTAGTGTACTTCCTCTTCTGATGGTCAAAGAAATGACACCTAACTAAGTGGAACTCTGGGTCAGGTGTTGCTCTGAATTTTAAAAGCAGCTTCAGTAGTATATCCCATGAAGGCTATAAAATTGCATGTGTTCCTTTTTATTGATTTTTTTAAATATAAGGCACACAATAACATATGGTAAATGGGGTGGGGGAGGTTATATTACCATTTTCTTGTTTACTTACCCTGAGGTCTCTTTACAATACACATTTTCTTTAGAAATACATTTCTCTCAATCGTTTGTGTAAATACACTTTACAACACTGTAAAAAGCACATTCTTCTCAGGCTTCCTCTTTGAGGCTTGTTTTCTTTGAGGTATTTGTTGCTTTAAAATATCAGGGGAAATACTCAAAATCCATTCTATTCCATTGTAAGACATAAAAGGACAAAAGATATTTTAGTATGATTTGAGAATACAGTGATTTTTCTTTAGCATAGCATAAGGCCACTTTTGATCTGGTCATGTATAAATTCAGATGCATATCCATCACACATTTCTATGTATGCTGTGGCCCAACCATAATAAATAACTGCTAGGTTATTTATTAAGTGGTACTTTGCTAGGCACTGCTAGGTACTATGTTAAGCACTTTACATACATAATATGAAGCTTCACAACTCTGTGACAGGGGTGTTATATAATCCTCATTTTACTGCAGAATAAGCAGAAACTTAGATAAGGTTAGTTAAGTTTGCAAGGTCACTGTTGGTAGCAGATGGAAAGATTTCAATCTCTACAGGATCCTAAGCCTAGCCTATTTATTACATACACTCAGGGCCATATAAACTGCCTCATACTTCTTTCTCAGAAACCATCATGTTATTTAATACCCTCATGTTTTTGTGTATTCAATTTTCATTGCCAGAAATGTCCTTAATCCTGTCCATCAGAAAAACACCTGTACATCCTTCCACCAAAATCTCAGATGAAGCTTCAGCCTCTCTTGTCCCTCCACTCTACACCATGATACTTATGATAGGGCACAGTAATTACTTGTTTTCTAGTAAGGTGTTTCCTCGGGCTGTGAATTCCTTGGAAGTAGACTGTGTATTATATATCTTTGACCCTGCAGTCTATCATGTTTCAAGAATCTTTCTACAGGGGCGCCTGGGTGGCTCAGTTGGTTAAGCGGCTGCCTTCGGCTCAGGTCATGATCCTGGAGTCCCGGGATCGAGTCCCGCATCGGGCTCCCTGCTCAGCGGGGAGTCTGCTTCTCCCTCTGACCCTCCCCACTCTCATGCTCTCTCTATCTCATTCTCTCTCTCAAATAAATAAATAAAATCTAAAAAAAAAAAAAAAAGAATCTTTCTACAAAAAAAAATTAAAAAAAAAAATAAAACAGGGATACATGATAAACATAAGCATACTGCATCAATGTTTTTATCTTTGACACCTTACCCTACTGTGTAAAGAATAGTTGGTACAGTCCGTAAGTAAAAGATCTTATTGTTACCCCTTCAGCACATAATACAATCTTGAAAAGTGTGAAGTCAATTCTTTCTTGTTTGCTTTTTCTCTTCATTTTCTTTTTTGACTTTAGGTGCAAACAATGTAATTCAACCTTATTGAATCTACAGTGTGGCAGAGATTTGAGAGCAGCTTTTCTTAGAAACTGAACTGGTCTCTGTTGGGAAGAGTGTCTGCAAAGGGCAGAGAGCTCCAGGCTCAACTGCTCTCTTTCTGCTTTGCCTTCTCTCCAATTCTTTACCCTATAAATCTCCTAAGACTTTACCTTCAGCTTGGGTTGGCAATAAATCACTAGTTGATCCTGTTGTGCTTGGAGAAAAGTGGCAGGGGAAGGGTGCCCATGGGGCTTCAGGTGGGGTCTGAATGATCAGAAACCTCCCTGGTGGTCAGTGCTCCAGAACGCATAGCAAAAATAAAATTATATGGGGAGGATTCAAAATAGTAGTATAGGAAATCCTGAGCTCACAGTCTCCCATGGGCACAATGAAATCTATAATTACATACCTAACAATTCCCTCTGAAGAGGACCCAGACAATGAATAAACAGAGTATCCATAACAAAGCACAGCATCATGATGGGTAGAAGAGACAGAGGTACAGTTTTGCCTAGTAAAAACCACACCCACTGGCACACCCTTCTATAGTCCGAAGGGATCTCACAGGTATGGAAATTTTCTCTGAGTAGAAAGAAATCTGAGCTCCCCTCAGGCACCCTTAGATCCCACACAGGAGAGAGAAAACTATAAAACCCCTAGCTTGGAAAACCAACAGGTAATACTTTCAGGAAAGCTATAGAACTGTAGGGAAAGGAAAACCTGCTCTTAAAGAGCTTGCATGCAGATTCACTCAACCTGGACACCAGTGCAAAAATACCAGATCAAAAGTGCACACATCACATGTAAAGGGGAAATGCTTATTCATCTTAAAGAGGAGGCCAAAGAGGCAGAATGCAGCTGGCCTCTTCCTGAAGACTAACACACAGGTGGCAGGCATTTGTGCTAATTCATTCTGACATGCTAATCCCAATGTGATTTAGGAATTCTTCCTTAATACTGCTGGGGTGCCTGGGTGGCTCAGTCAGTTAAACATCTGACTCTTGATTTTGGCTCAGGTCATAGATCTCAGGGTCTTGAGGTCAAGCCCTGCATCAGGCTCACACACTGGGCATGGAGGCTACTTAAGATTCTCTCTCCCCCTCTCCTCCTTCCCCTTCTCACCCCCCCCTTAAAAAATACTGCTAATGCCAGGGGGTGCATCCCACTGACAGCCCCATACAATCCTGCACCTTGGCTGGATCTCACAGCCAACAGGATGATAACCCTGCCCATCAGCACACCACCAGGAGTCATGGCCCTGCCAACACAGGACAACAAATGTAGCCCACATAAGAAATATCCCTGGAGAACCTGGCTCAGTGGCCAGGGGTGATTGTGCTTCTGAGCTTCATAGGACAGCTCCCACAAAAGGCTACTCCCTCAAGATTAGGAGACATCACTGAATTCCCTAATACATGGAAATAAAACACAGAGAGGTAGGCAAAACAAAGAGACAGAAGAGTATGTTCCAAAGGAAAGTACTAGACAAAATCTCAGAAAAAGAACTAAATGGAATGGAATATGCAATCAACTCAATAAAGAGTTCAAAGTAATGGTCATAAAAATGCTTACCGAACTCAAGAGAAGAATGGATGAACACAGTGAGAACTTCAACAAAGAGATAGAAATATAAGAAAATACCAGTAAGAACTGGATAATACAGTCAAGAGAATCAACAGCAAGTTAGATGACGCAAGAATGTAATCATCAATCTGGAAGACAGAGTAATAGAAATCACCCAAACTGGATGGCAAAAAGAATTTTTAAAAAATGAGGGTAGTTTAAGGGACTCTGAGACAATATCATGCATCCTAACATTCACACTATAGGGGTTCCAGAAAAAGAAAAGAGAAGGAAAAGAGTAGAATACTTATTTGAAGAAATAATAGTTGAAAGCTTCACTAACCTGGGGAAGAAAATAGACACGTAACTCGAGGAGCACAAAGAGCCTCAAACAAGAT
The DNA here is from genome assembly GCF_029215605.1 of Mirounga angustirostris. NCBI lineage: Eukaryota > Metazoa > Chordata > Mammalia > Carnivora > Phocidae > Mirounga > Mirounga angustirostris. The sequence goes on along the minus strand of NW_026991720.1, from coordinate 79,920,107 downwards.
AATCCCAAAGAGATCTACACAAAGATGCAGTATAATTAAAATAAAAAAATTAAAGATAAAGAGAGTATCTTAAAATATCTAGAGATAAGAAATTAGCTATGTATAAGGGAATCCCTGTAAGACCAGCTGCTGATTTTTTTAGCAGAAACTTTGCTGGCCAGAAGGAGTGCCATGATATATTCATCATGTCAAAACAAACAAACAAAACAAACAAACAAAGACTTCCAATGAAGAGTACTCTATTGGCAAGATTATCATTCAGAACTGAAGGAGTGCTAAAGACTATTCCAGACAAGCAAAAGCTAAAGTACCTCATCACTCCTAATAAGAAATATGAGGGACTTGTTTAAGCAGAAAAGAAAAGGCCATATATAAAAATAAAATACATGAAAGAAAAATTTCACTGGCAAAGGCAAACATTTGGTAAAGATAGATCAACTACCTATAAAGCTAGTATGAATGTGAAAAGACAAAATTAATAAAATACACCATATCTAGAATAATTAGTTAAGGGATAAAAAAATAAAAAGATGTAAGATACGGTGTCAAAAACAGCAAATGTTGGGGAGGGGAGTAAAACTATAGTGACTTTGCAATGCATTCAAACTTAAGCAATGACCAACTCAAGTAGATGGCTATAAAACAGAATGATATATATGAACTTCATGGTAATCACAAACCAAAAAAGCTAAAATCAATGCACAAAACAGTAAAAAGATAACCCAAACATAACACCAAAGAAAACCATCAAACCACTAAGGCAAGAGACCAAGAGAGGAAAAAAGGAACAGAGAAAAACTATAAAAAACAACCAGAAAACAAGTAACTAATATATATACCAATAATTATTTTAAAAGTAAATAGACTAAATGCTCAAAACAAAAGACATAGGGTGGCTGAGTGGATAAAAAAATAACACCCATTCATAGGCTGACAACAAGAGACTCACTTCAGACCTAAATACACATACAGACTGAAAGTGAAGGGATGGAAAAAGATATTCCATGTAAATGGAAACAGAAAGAAAGGTAGGGTAGCAATACTTCTCTCACAAAATAGTCTTTAAAAACAAAGACTGTAACAAGAGACAAAGAAGGGCATTACATAGTGATAAAGGGATCAGTATAGCAAAATGATGTAACTGTAAATATCTCTTCACCCAACAATGAAACCCTCACATACATATACAGTAAATATTAATAAACACAAAGAGAGAAATTGATGGTAATACAATGATAGTAGGAGATTTTAACATCCCATTTATATCAATGGATAGACCACTCAGGCTGAAAATGGGTAAGGAAACAGTGTCTTTGAATGAAACATTAGACCAGATAGACATAAGATAACATAACAGATATATATGGAACATTCCATCCAAAGACGACAGAATATTTATCTTTTCAAGTTCACATGGAACATTCTCCAGAATAGATCACATGTTAGGTTGCAAAACAAACCTCAATAAATTTAAGAGAACTGCACCTTTTCTGACTGCAATGTATGAAACTAGAAATCAATTACAAGAAAAAAAAACGGAAAAAAAGCACAAACACAGGGATACTAAACAACATAATACTAAACAACCAATGGGTAAATACAGCAATGAAAGAAAAAATAAAATACATGGGGACAAATGAAAATGAAAACACAATGATCCAAAATATTTGGGATGAAGCAAAGCAAAAACAGTTCTAACAGGGAAATATATAGCAATACAAGCCTATCTCAGGATACAAGAAAAAGTTTATTTAAACAATCTAGGCTTACATGTAAATGGACTGAAAAAAGAACATACAAGGCTCCAGGTAAGTAGAAGGGGGGAAAAATGAAGATGAGAGTAGAAATAAATGAAATACAGATTGAAAAGACAATAGAAAGAAAAATCAATGAAACCAAGAACTGGTTATTTGAAAACAGAAAAACTGACAAAACTTTAGCCAGACTCATCAATTTAAAAAAAGGACTCAAGGGGCGCCTGGGTGGTTCAGTCCTTAAGCGTCTGCCTTCAGCTCAGGTCATGATCCCAGGGTCCTGGGATCGAACCCCGCATCGGGCTCCCTGCTCCGCAGGAAGCCGGCTTCTCCCTCTCTCACTCCCCCTGCTTGTGTTCCCTCTCTCGCTGTGTCTCTCTCTGTCAAATAAATAAATAAAATCTTTAAAAAAAAAAAAAAGGACTCAAAATCAGAAACAAAAAAAGGAGAAGTAACAACTGATGAGACAAAAATACAAAGTATTAGAAGAGAATATTATGAAAAATTACATGCCAACAAAATTGCACAGCCTAGAAGGAATGGATAAATTCCTAGAAACATACAATCTTCCAAAAGTAAATCAGGAAGAAAATCTGAACAGATCAATGACTAATAACAAAATTGAATCATTAACAAAAAACACCACCAAAAAATGAAAATTCAGGACTTCTGGGGAAGATGGTAGAGTAGGACAATCCTAAACTCACCTCATCCCATGGATACTACCAGATAATACCCATATTAGTGTAAATAACCCAGTAAAAAACCTGAAGACGTGTAGAATAGATTCTCCACAGCTAAATGCAGGGGAGAGGCCACATCAAGGAGGGCAGGAAGGGAGGACACAAAACCTAGAGCTAAATGGACCCATGGGACTGTCTGTGGGAGGGAGGGATACCACAGGCATGGAGAAGGGCAAGACACATACCCTCACATCAGGTGCCACAAGTGCGGGGAACCCACATGAGAAAGACGAATCCCCGTGTTTGGCTCTGCAAACCAGAGGTACATAATTTTTTTTATTTAGACATTTTATTTTGTTTTATTTCTGTTGCAGTTCATAAGATCCGAAAAACTGAAAGGAGGCATTCTATGTGAAAGGACTTCCACCTGATAATTTTGGTATTCTTGTTTTTTTCTATGTCTTAATTTTTTTAATTTAAATTCAATTAATATATAATGTACTATTAGTTTCAGAGGCAAAGGTCAGTGATTCACCAGTCTTACGTGATACCGAGGGCTCATTATATCATGTCAGAGGTGCATAATTTTTTTTTTTAAAGATTTTATTTATTTATTCATGACAGAGAGAGAGAGAGAGAGAGAGAGAGAGAGAGAGAGGCAGAGGGAGAAGCAGGCTCCCAAGGAGCAGGAAGCCCAATGCGGGACTCGATCCCAGGACCCTGAGATCATGACCTGAGCCGAAGGCAGACGCTTAACCATCTGAGCCACCCAGGCGCCCCAATTTTTTAAGTTCTTACACTCAGCAGGGCTTAATACCTGGAACTTTAAAAAATCAGCTGGCTCAGCTCCAGGGAAAGTGGAGGATGGAGTCCCCGCCCTTAAAGAGGTAGCACAACAAATAGCCCCGTAGGGATATGGCACAGAGCAGCAGTTTTAAAAATACCTGGGGAGTATGAAGGGAGATGTGTTTATTAATCTCAGTACAGGTGTTAGAGAACAGAAATCCCTGAGAAACTTCTCCAAGAACAAGAAAGCTGGTGGGAACCATTTTCCTCCCCAACCTCCAAGCCTACATATATGGACACCTGCAGGAACCAGGATGGCACCAACACTCTTCCTCTGGCTTACTAACATACATCAACCACATTCCCCTGTGAAAATGCCCCCTCCATCCAGGCCTTGGTTCCTGGTCTCCCCCCACAGCAAACAGCTAGACAGCTACATGCAAAAGAATGAAACTAGACCACTTTCTTACACCATACACAAAAGTAGACTCAAAATGGATTAAGAACCCAAATGTGAGACCTGAAACCATAGAAATTCTAGAAGAGAGCACAGGCAGTAATTTCTCTGACATTAGCCATAGAAACGGAAACAAAAGCAAAAATAAACTATTGGGAGTACATCAAAATAAAAAGCTCTGCACAGCGAAGGAAACAACAAAATTAAAAGACAACCTGCTGAATGAGAGAAGCTATTTGCGAATGACAAATCTTATAAAGGATTAGTATCCAAAATATATAAAGAACTTATACAACTCAACACTAAAAAGATAAATAACCCAATTAAAAAATGGAGAGAACACATGAACATACATTTTTTCCAAAGAAGGTATATAGATGGCCAACAGATACATGAAAAGATGCTCAACATCATCATTCATCAGTGAAATGCATATCAAAACTATAATGAGAGGGCGCCTGGGTGGCTCAGTTTGTTAAGCAACTGCCTTAGGCTCAGGTCATGATCCTGGAGTCCCTGGATCGAGTCCCGCATCGGGCTCCCTGCTTGGCGGGGAGTCTGCTTCTCCCTCTGATCCTCCCCCTCTCATGCTCTCTGTCTCCCATTCTCTCTCTCAGATAAATAAATAAAAAATCTTTAAAAAACAAAAAACAAACAAACAAAAAAACTATAATGAGATATCACCTCACAGTTGTCAGAAGGGGATTATAATAAAGACAAAGAAACAAAAAATGTTGGAGAGAATGTGGAGAAAAGGGAACTCTCACGGACTTTTGGTAGGAATGCAAATTGGTACAACCACTGTGGAAAATAGTATGGAGATTCCTCAAAAAATTAAAAAGAAAAATACTACATGATCCAATAATTCCACTTCTGGCTATTTACCCAAAGAAAACAAATACACTAACTCATATAGGGTGTGTGTGTGTGTGTGTGTGTGTGTGTGTGTGTGTGTGTGATGGAATACTATGCAGTCATAAAAAGGGATGAGTTCATGCCATTTGGGAAGACATGGATGGACCTAGAGGGTATTACGGTAAGTTAAGTAAGTACACAGAGAAAAATGAATACTGTATGATTTCAATCATATGTGGATTTTAAAAAACAAAAGAATAAACAAACAAAAAGCACAATCAGGCCTGTAAATACAGAGAACAAACTGATGGCTGCCATCAGTTTGGAAGGGGGGATGGAGGGATAGGCACAATGGGTGAAGGGGAGTAGAAGATACAGGCTTCCAGTTAGGGAATGAATAAGGCACAGGAATAAAAGGCACAGCATAGGGAACACAGTCAATGATAGTGTAATAATGTATTTTGCCAGATGGTAGCTATAATTATAATGAGTATAGCATAATGTATAGAGAAGTTGAGTCACTGTACACCTGAAATTAATATAACATTGCATGTCAACTATACTCAAAAAAATTTTTTTTAAAGAAGAACCGTATACGATGATCAAGTGGAATTTATTTTAGGGATGCAAGGATGATGGTTCAAAATCCACAAATCAACAAACATGACATAACACGTTAACAAAATGAAAAATAAAAATTTTATATGATTGTCTCAAAAGATGCAGAAAAATCACTGGACAAAATTCAACATCTGTTTTTGATAAAACAGGTATAGAAGGAATGTATCTCAACATAATAGAGGCAATGTATGACAAGCCCACAGCTAACATCATGCCTAATGGTGAATAGCTGGAAGCTATCCCTCCAAGATGAAAAACAAGACAAGGATGGCTGCCATCTACTTTTGTTCAGCTTAATATTGGAATTCCTAGTCAGAGTCAAGAAAATTAGTCAAGAAAAATAAAAGACATCCAAATCAGAAAGGAATAAACAAAGCTGTCACTATTTGTTGATGACAAAATGTTCTATGTAGAAAATCCTAAAGCCTTCTGATAAATTGACATGACTGCAACCATTTTAAAAGAGAGCTGGAACAACCACTCTCAAGAAACTGCCTTCGCTATCTTTGAACCAGGCCAAAACCTTTGGACTGGGCAAAACCGCAATTGTTTAACCAACTGCTTGAGAAGTCAGTGGGAGAATGGATACTCTGATCACAAGACTGATGGCTGTGGACACTCTGGAGATTGAATCAGTATTTAATCAATGTATAACTCCGAGTCATTTAGCTTGTTAACACCCATGGAAAACTTTTTCTTCAACTCATGTAATTGCTCCTGCTTCCTTTTCCTCATAAAAACCTTTTACTTTCTCCTTACAAGTGGGACAGTAGTTGGGTTTCTACTGAATCCGGGCTTCCTGAATTGCAATTCTCTTCTCCCAAATAAATGTATGTTTGTCTTTGATCGTGGCTCTTTAGTTTCAGGTGAACCTATCTGGTGTTGGAAGCGATCTCACCTTCATGGAATGGTGTCTTCTAGAAATGGGTATGGTACCTACAGCGAGCCCCTTATGCTCAGTCGCTTCTACAGATGACTGACTCCTATTGTGAATTTTCTCAGGCTTCTGACCTTCTTCCTTTTGGTTGGTAGAAGTTACAGCACCACCAACCCCCCCCCCTTTTTTTTTGATTCTGGAGACAATACTCCAATGTGGGTATAATCACCCAAGGAGACATGGGTCTCTGCTGGTTCATCACCATGGCTGTCTGGAAGTGTTTCCCTATGTGGTAAATATCTAGGTTAATCTGGAGTAGCTCTCCTTGGTAGAGATTCCCCTATTAATTGCCCACTTTTCTTTAAGAGGAGACTTTAAGTTTCTAAAAATGCCTAAGAAATTTCTCCTTTGTAAACTCCAGCTGAGTTTATGTTCAGAAATTGTGGCCCCTCTTCCCGTAAATTTTTATCTGAAAGGGCTGAAATTAGTAATGATGATTTAAAACTGCCGAGGCTACTTTGGGGCTCCTCTGAGCTTCCATAACTTGTCTTATTGTGTACTTGACTTGAAAGACTGCAGATTTCAAATGAGATCTTTAATTCTAAGAAGTTAAGAGTGCCGTTTTCCAACACACTTGCCTAGAGAACTACAGTCTCAGAAAGCTGTAATTATCTATAAAATGACAGTCTCATCATTTCATTTTGTGTCCTGATAATTTGGCTTAGTAACTTGGGATCCTATGATTGGACAGAAATGTGGGTTAATACCCCTTTGTGGCAAGATATGGCTGAACAAAGTTGTGGATTAAATTTAATTTGTAGCTAGGTCCTACCAAACTGCTGTCAGCCCTCAGGAGAATTACAATTTAGAATAACTATGACCATTATGAAGAACATGGATTTAGGTAAAATCAAATAGGAAGTACACTTAAAAACACAGTCTTCAAAATTCCAAAATAGCTTTATTAAAAGCTAATGAGATATTAAAGATATAAGAGGTGTCTACAAGAAGACACCTGGAAACAGAGACTGCCAAATTAATGACCATATAGATACTTCTGTATCTACCTTCAAAGGAGAGCCCCCACACGGACCCCTCCCAGAGTTGAGGAGATTCTGAATGATGTTCTCATAAATGGCTATTCCCTAAAATAACCCAAACGGAAACTAAAATTAAAAATTAAGGGGAGGGGTGCCTGGGTGGCTCAGTTGTTTAAGCATCTGCCTTCCACTCAGGTCATGATCCCAGAGTCCAGGGATTGAGCCCTGCTTTGGATTCCCTGCTCAGTGGGGAGTCTCCTTCTCCCTCTGCCCCTCACCCCACTCTCATGCTCTCTCTCTTTCTCAAATAAATAAAATCTTTAAAAAAAATTAATGGGATTATTCAATACTGTCAGAAATATTTGCTGTTTGTCCTGGCTGCAACCTGACAAGATATTTGGAAAATTTAATAACTCTGTAATAAAAAATTTGGCCAAAATGAAAGCTGACTTTCAGAGCCTCCTGTAAGCATATATCAGAAGCTTGTCCCTGTAACTTTAAGACAAAAATGTTAACTAGCGTCCAAATAATTTCTTTAAAGTAGAATCTTCAGGGAAGTAATTCTTATCAAATGGAGAACAAAAGGGGAGAAAAGGTCATTTGAAATTTAGGGGGGGGAACCCTCTAAAGTGTCTTCTGAAATATTTGTCCAGTTTGTCTGTATGTTTGTGTGTGTCCCAGATGCATGAATATTAAAATTTAATTGATTAAAGGCAAACATTTGTAAGGTTTGGACATACTTAATTCTCAGGGGAAAAAAATTAGCCCAAAGTGTTCTTCAAGTTCATGTGATCTGGAAAAATATTCAGTATTAAATCTAATTTAAGTATGTCAGTTTAACTGAAATAAACTTGTCTTTCAAGTATCAGCATTAAATATAAAACTTTTATTTGACCAGATTTACTAAAAATAAATTTGTGTTACCTCTGTTACAAAATTTGTCAACAATAACTTGGTTTGATGAAACTTTTACTTAAAGATAGCTCCCAAAATCTTTCTTGTAACTTAAAACTTTGGACATTTGCTAAGTTAAATTAAATAATAGCAATTTAAATGGCTAGATCATTTCCAACTAAGATAAAATATTAAATATTAACTATTAAACATACGTTTGCCTACTTTTGGCATCTTTATTACAGGAAAACTAAAGATAAATTTAGGTCTGTTAAACATGTTTTGTACTTTATTGAAAGATTATACTATGATAAAGATCATTTTTCTACAAATTATGAAGTGTATTCATAAATCTAAAGAATGGTGGTCTAACACACAATTCATAATTCCTAACTTCTCAAATTTTGCTAGAAATTAAGTCTTCTAAAAGTTAAGAATTATGGGCGCCTGGGTGGCTCAGTTGGTTAAGCGACTGCCTTCGGCTCAGGTCATGATCCTGGAGTCCCGGGATCGAGTCCCACATCGGGCTCCCTGCTCAGCAGGGAGTCGGCTTCTCCCTCTGACCCTCCCCCCTCTCATGCTCTCTCTATCTCATTCTCTCTCTCAAATAAATAAAATCTTAAAAAAAAGTTAAGAATTCTAATAAATGTAATTAAAACTACTAGAAATATTAACGGAAACATTTCTGTATACAAAAAAAAAATAAGATGTGTGCTTTTGGTAAAAGAAGATACGAGCAACAGAAATGTATTTTTTTTTTTGAAGGAAAAGAAGGTAAATTTTGTCCTAAAGTAAGGTCAGTTATTATTTAAAGAGAGAAAACATAGGAAAAAATGTGAACGTAAAAAAGTTGCAGGTTTGTGGAAAAGGAATCTTTAAAAAGGAATTTTAATGTTTGTTCAAATTGGCTAGGATTAAAGTTTATTTAAAAATGAGTTTTAATATCAAAAGTACACTGGTGTGAAACTATAATTTGGTCTGCTCTCTCAGAAAAGGACAGTTTCTTGTGCCCTTGGTCTGTTCTTGATAAAAGAATGTAAAAGATTTTTCCTTAAAAGTGGCTTTATAGTTCTTTGGATTACTCTAAACCCAGTCTTTCCTACTGAGAGAGCTAAGGTTCCTGTAACTCATTACCCCTCAGTATTTATAAAGAATGCAGTCTTTATCACCATGGCTGAAGGAGTAACTGAGTACTGTTTCACCGTGGCTTATGATCCTATTTGACCAAGTGTTTTAAAACTTTTAATATTTTAACAAGCTTCCCAAAGTGAACTTGTCACTCGTAAGGCAAGTTATCTTAAAATACTGTGTTGCAAAAATACCTAAATTGTTTTCATTTCCATTTCAATGAATTCTCATTATATCTTTAACAATGGACAATAAAATCTATAAACATTGTGGCGTATGTGGGCAAAATCCATTCTACTTCTCCAAAAATAAATGACCCCTCATTGTCCGACTTTTGCTATCCTGACGTCCCCATAACATGGCAACAGTCTGCATTAGAGAAATTAAGATGGGTAAAAAATGGTTATAAATTAAATGAATAGTTGGAGCTGGAGGAAACACAAGACAGCCACTTGGTTCTTCCCGGTTCCCTGGCACACCCCATTTTTAGTTTTTGCATTCCTTTAGCTATCTTAGTGCATTTAAGGAGAATTATTTTGGTCCCCAGAGATCTCAGATTTCTTTCCACTAGACTTTTTGAACACCTGCACCTGGACTTCTTTCAATTGCCAGGAACTATGGGTTACTGTAAAACCTGTTTCCCACTGGGGCATACCTTCCACAATCCTGAATAATCATGGCACCTACCTCTCTGGACAAATTATACAAGCCATAATGAAAACCTTACAAATTTCTTAAAACTGTCACTGTCATTCGTCATGCAAGATCCATAAAAATAATGGCAAAACTGGTCCCAAGCAGAATAAATATTAATTACCTTGGACTGAATGAACTAATATGGTTATGCTTTTAATGAATTTTTGTCTGAAGTATCACTGATTTTGAATCTTTTATCTTTCCATATTTTAGAAAATCTTTTTTTTTTTTTTTTAAGATTTTATTTATTTATTTGACAGAGAGAAAGGTAGCGAGAGCAGGAACACAAGCAGGGGGAGTTGGAGAGGGAGAAGCAGGCTTCCCGTGGAGCAGGGAGCCCGATGTGAGACTCGATTCCAGGACCCTGGCATCATGACCTGAGCCGAAGGCAGATGTTTAACAACTGAGCCACCCAGGTGCCCCTAGAAAACCTTTTTTTAAAGCTGTCAACAATTTGGCAAAATATACTTTTGTAAGCAAAAAGGAAACGTTTATCTTTTTTCTTCCTACTTGATCCCTTCAGAATCCACACAATATTATTAGTTATTTAATTAAATTCAGTAAGAATCCATTCTCCTCATTACAGGACAAAATTTAAAAAATTGGCTACCTTGCCAAGACTTTGACTGAAGTGTCATGTTTGATAGATATATACAGAGAGTTAGATCTGACAGACAGCTTTAAGGAACTGCTTGGAAAAATCAGCCTACTACCTTGCTTATAAAGTTTGCAATTCTATTAAAAAAAATTTTTTTTTTAAAGATTTATTTATTTATTTGACAGAGAGAGACATAGTGAGAGCAGAAACACAAGCAGGGGCAGTGCGAGAGGGAGAAGCAGGCTCTCTGCTGAGGAGGGAGCCTGGTGTGGGACTTGATCACAGGACCCTGGGATCATGACCTAAGCCGAAGGCAGACGCTTAACAACTCAGCCACCCAGGCACCCCTATTTTTTAAATTTTAATTCCAGTATAAATAATATACAGTACAGGTGTACAATATAGTGATTCAACAATTCTATACATTATTCAGTGCTTATCATGGTAAGTGTACTCTTTAATACCCATCACTTATTTCAGCCATCCCCCTACTCACCTCCCTTCTGGTAACTATCAGTTCTCTATGGTTAAGAATCTGCTTCTTGGTTTTTCTCTTTTTTTGTTTCTTTCTTTGCTTTGTTTCTTAAATTCTACATATGAGTGAAATCATACAGAATTTGTCTTTCTCTGATTGATTTATTTTGCTTAGCATTACACTCTCATGATCCACCCATGTTGTTGCAAAAGGAAAGATTTCATTCTTTTTTATAACTGAACAATATTCCATTGTATGTATGTATGTATGTGTGATATATCACTTCTTCTTTACCCATTCATTTACTGATGGACACCTGGGCTGTTTCCATAATTTGGCTATTGTAAATAATGCTGCAATGAACACACTGGGGTGCATTTATCTTTTTGATTTTGTGTTTTTATATTCCTTGGGTAAACACCCAGTAGTGTGATTACTGAATCATATGGTAATTCCAATTTTTTTTTTGAGGAGCATCTATACTGTTTTCTGCAGTAGCTACACCAGTTTTTATTCCCATCAACAGTGCACAAGAGTTCCCTTTTCTCCACATCCTCCCCAACACTTCTTATTCCTTTGTTTTTTGATAATAGCTATTCTGTCAGTTGTATGGTGATATCTCATTGTGGTTTTGAATTTCATTTCCCTGATAATTAGTGATGTTGGCCATATTTTCATGTGTCTGTTGGCCTTCTGTATGTCTTGTCTGGAAAAATACTCATGTTTTCTGTCCATTTTTTAAATTGGATTATTTATCTTTCTGGTGTTGAGTTATAGAAGTTCTTTATATATTTTGGATACTAATCCTTCATCAGATATGTCATTTGCAAATATCTTTTGCCATTCAGCAGGCTGTCTTTAATTTTGTTGATTGTTTCCTCTGCTGTGCACAGTTTTTTATTTTGATGTAGTCCCAATAGTTTATTTCTGCTTTTGTTTCCCTAGCCTCACGAGACAAATCCAAAAAAATGTTGCTATGGCCAATGTTAGAGAAATTACTGCCTGTAACTTTTTTTCTAGAAATTTTTATGGTTTTAGGTCTCACATTTAGGTCCTTAATCCATTTGGAGTTTATTTCTGTGTATGGTGTAAGAAAGTTTTCTACTTTCATTCTTTGCATGTAGCTGTCCAGTTTTCCCAACACCATTTGTTGAAGAGACTGTTGCATATTCTTGCTTCTTTTATGAAAGATTAATTGACCATATAATCGTGTGTTTATTTCTGGGCTCTCTATTCTGTTCTATTGATCTGTGTGTCTATTTTTGTGCCAGTATCATACTGATTTATTACAGTTTTATAATATATCTTGAAATCTGGGATTGTGATGTCTCTAGTTTTTTCTTCTTTTTCCAAGATTACTTTGGCTATTCAGGGTCTTTTGTGGTTCCATACAAATTTTAGGATTATTTGTTCTAATTCTGTTAAAAATGCTTTTGATATTTTGATAGGGATTTCATTAAATCTGCAGATTGTTTTTGGTAGCATGGACATTTAAAAAATATTTGTTCTCCCATTTCACGAGCATGGACTATTTTTCCATTTGTTTGTGTTGTCTTCAATTTATTTTGTCAATGATTCATAGTTTTCAGAGTAGAGGCCTTTCGTCTCCTTGGTTAAGTTCATCCTAGGTATTTTTACTATTTTTGGTGCAGTTGTAATGGGACTGTTTTTTTAATTTCTCTTTCTGCTTCTTCATTATTAGTGTAAAGAAATGCAACAGATTTCTTTATATTGATTTGTATACAAATATATTTCTTTGTATTGATTTTGTTCTGCAACCTTACAGAACTAATTTTTCAGTTCTAGTAGGTTTCTGGTAGATTCTTTAGGGTTTCCTAGATACAGTATCATGACATCTGCAAACAGAAAAGTTTTACTTTCCCCTTACCAATTTGGGTGTCTTTTGTATCTTTTTCTTGTCTGATGGCTATGGCTTAGGAATTCCAGTATTATATTGAATAAAAGTGGTGAGAGTGGACATCATTGTCTTGTCCTGACCTTAGAGGAAAAGCCCCCCCCCTTTTTTTATCATTAAGTCTGATATTAACTGTGGGGTTTTTATACATGACCTTTATTATGTTGAGGTATGTTTCCCCAAACCTACTTTGTTGAGGATTTTTCTCATAAATGGATGTTGTTGTCAAATACTTTTCTGCATCTAATGAAATGATCATATGGTATTTATGATTTCTCTTATTAATGTGGTGTATCCTGTTGATTGATTTGCCAATATCAAACCATTCTTGCATCCCAGAAATAAATCCCATTTAATCGTGGTGAATGATTTTCTTTACATATTGCTGGATTCGGTTTGCTAACATTAAATAAGGATTTTTGCATCTACGTTCCTCAGAGATATTGACCTGTAGTTCTCTTTTTTGGTAGTGTCTTTATCTGGTTTTGGTATCAAGGTAATACTGGCTTCATAAAATGAATCTGGAAGCATTCCTTCCTCTTCTATTTTTTGGAATAGTTTGAGAAGAACAGGTATGAACTCTTCTTTAAATGTTTGGTAGAGTTCATTTGTGAAGCCATCTAATCCTGGACTTTTGTTCATTGGGAGTTTTTTGATTACTGATTGAATTTCATTGTTAGTAATTGGTCTGTTCAAATTTTTTATTTCTTCCTGATTCTGTTTTGGGAGGTTGTATGTTTCTAGAAATTTATCCATTTCTTCTAGGTTGTCCAATTTGTTGGCAAATATTTCACAATATTGTTTTACAATCATTTGTATTTCTTTGGTGCTAGTTCTTATTTCTCTTATTTTTGTTTTATTTATTTGAAACCTCTTTTTTAGGAGCCTGGCTAAACATTTATAAATTTTGTTGATCTTTTCCAAGAACCAGTTCCTGGTTTGATTGATCTGTCTACTGTTTTTTTAGTTTCTATTTTATTTATTTCTGCTCTAATCTTTATTATTTCTTTCCTTCTACTCATTTTGGGTTTTGCTTATTCTTTTTCGAACTCCATTCGACGTAAGTTTAGGTTGTTTGGGATTTTTCTGGCTTCTTCAGGGATGGCTGTATTGCTATAAACTTCTCTCTTAGAACATATTTGCTGCATCCTAAAGATTTTGGACTGTTATATTTTCATTTGTGTCCATGAATTTATTTTCTCTTTGATTACTTGATTGACCCATTCATTGTTAATAGCATGCAATTTAGCCTCCATGTATTTGTGTTCTTTCAATATTTTTTCTTATAGTTGATTTCTAGTTTCATGGTGTTGTGGTTGGAAAAGATGCATGGTATGACTTCAATCTTTTTGAATTTGTTGAGAGTTGTTTTGTGGCCTAATATGTGATCTATTCTGATGAACGTTCCATGTGCACTTGAAAATAATGTGTATTCTGCTGTTTTAGGATGGAATGTTTTGGATATATCTGTTAAATCCATCTGGTCCAATGTGTCATTCAAAGCCACTCTTTCCTTGTTAATTTTCTGTTTGGATGATCTAGACTTTGATGTAAGTGGGGTGTTAAAGTCCCCTGCTATTACCATATTCCTATCAATTACTTCCTTTATGTTATTAACTGTTTTACATATTTGGGTGCTCCCAGGTTGGGTGCAAAAATATTTGATTATTATATCTTTGTGTTGGATTGTTCCTTTTATGATTATATAGTGTCTTTCTTTGTCTCTTGTTGCAGTCTTTGTTTAAAGTCTATTTTGTCTGATATAAGTACGGCTATGCTTGCTTTCTTTTCACTTCCATTTGCATGGTAAACGCTTTTCCATCCTTTCACTGTCAATTTGCATGTATCTTTAGGTCTGAAATAAATCTCTTTTAGGCAGCATATAGCTGGGTTTACTTTTTTAACCATTCTGCCATCCTATGTCTTTTGATTGGTGTGCTTAGTCTATTAGCTTTCAAATTATTGCTAGGTATATCCTTATTGCCATTTTGTTACTTGTTTTATGGTTATTTCTGTAGTTCTTCTCTGTTCTTTTCTTCTCTTGCTCTCTTCTCTAATGGTTTTCTAGCTTTCTTTGGTAATATACTTGGATTCCCTGGTTTTGTTTTGTTTGTTTGTTTGTTTGCCTATTACTGGCTTTTGATTTGTGGCTACCATTATGTTTGTATATAACATCTCCTACATAATACAGTCTATATTAAGTTGATGGTCACCTAAGTTTGAACTCATTCTTTACTCCTGTTTCCCCCCACCCCCCATGTTTTAGGTATATGGTGTCACACTTTATTTATATCCTTTTATTTTGTGAATCCCTTCACTGATTTTTATAGATATATTTATTTTTACTGCTGTTGTGTTTCCTACTTTTCTTTCTTCTACTTACAGTCTTTAATTTCCACAGCAAGAGTCCCCTTTAACATTTCTTGTAGAGCTGGTTTTGTGGTGATGAATTCCTTTAACTTTTGTTTCTCTGGGAAATTCTATCTCCTCTTCTTCTCTTCTGTATGATAGACTGGCTGGATAGAGTATTCTTGGTTGCAGGTTTTTTTCTTTCAACACTTTGAATATATCATGCCTCTGCCTTCTACCTGCAGTTTCTGCTGAAAAATAGCCTTATGGGGTTTTCCTTGTATGTTACTAGGCTTATTTTTGTGTGTGTGTTTTTGGTTTGGTTTGGTTTGGTTTTTGCTGCTTCTAAAATTCTCTCCTTATCACTACTTTTTGCCATTTTAATTACTATGTAACTTGATGTGAATCTCCTTGGGTTGATTTTGTTGGGGGCTCTCTGTACCTCCTAGATGTAGATGTCTGTCTCCTCCAGATTTGGGAGGTTTTCATCTAGTTTCCTCAAATAAATTTTCTGCCCCTTTACTCTTGCTTCTCCCTCTGGGACCCCTATAATGTGAATGTTTTATGCCTGATGGTGCTGCTTATTTCCCTAAGTTTGCTTTCATTTTTTAGCCCTCTCTCTTGTTCAGCTTGATTGCTTTCCATTACTCTGCCTTCCAGGTCACTGATCTGTTCTGTTTCCTTTTGTCCACTATTTATTTCATCAACTGTCTTTTAAATTTCATTTATTAAGTTCTTCATCTCTGACTGGTCTTGGTTTATGTTTTCTATCTCTTTGTTGAGGGTATCAGTGAAGTCCTCTACTCTTTTGTTAAGTCCATTGAGTATCTTCATAACTATTATTTTAAATTCTCTGTCAGGCATATTACTTATCTCCATTTTGTTTAGGTCTCTTGCTGTAATTTTTGTCTTGTTCTTTCATTTGGTGCATATTCCTCCATCTCCTCACTTTGTCCAACTCTCTCCGTTTCTATGTGTTAGGAAAGTCAGCTACATCTCCTGCTCTTGAAAGTAGTAGCCTTATGAAGAAGAGGTCCTGTAAGCTCTGCAGTGCAATGTTCCCTCTTCATCCAAATCTGGCACTTCAGGGGCATCTCCTAAATGTGTTGTGTACACTCTGCTGTCATGGCTGAGATGCTTTTTCCTTCAGTCCAGTCATCTACAATGGCTCTCTTTGATTTTTGTGGTAGGGTTTGGTTCCTGTGTTGTTAGTGGGCCAGTCTGGGGCCACCCTGGGCTTGAGTTGAGTCAGACTAGGTGTTTTCCAGAGATGTAGTAGCACTGATATTTAGGGTGCTTTCCCTGTGTTGTCCCCTGAGCAGTATTTGCTGGTAATGTTTGGCTCTGAAAACCAGAGGGGATGAATTTCATAAGTTCTTAAAATCAGCAGGGCTTAAAACCTGGTAGGGCCTGCAGTCAGATCAGCTAGCTGTCTTCCCCTAGCCCACTGCTGGGGCCACAGTTTGACTTGTGTATGTGGTTATCTTTCCCTTTCCTTGGGGCAGAAGTCATTTTGGAGTGGTATTGGCCTCTGTTGGGGTTTCTTGCACACTGCCAGGCTTGCGGTACCACTTTGGAAGGGCTCTGGCCAAGGGTATATTGGAAGGAGCAGATCCACAGAACATGAGGTACAGTGCATAGTGCCAGCAAGGTCTGCACCTGTCCACTGTGGGAGGGCACCTGCCACTGCTGGGACTGAGGCAGGCCGGGTTCGAGGGGAGCGCTCTGCAGATGAGTGCTGGGACAGGGTGTGCTTATGTTCAAGGTAGGGAACAAGTACTGGTGCTACACTGGTTCCCACAGGTGTCTTTGTGTCTAGGTTGGGAGTTGGAGTGGGAAATGGCACCTGCCAGCTCCTTTGTTCCTGGAGAAATCTCCCAGTGATCCCTGCCCCTCTCATACACGTTCTGAGGTTAATAGAACACTTCCCTACCCTATACCCAGGCATTTTTCAAAATGCTGCTTTTATGCTGTATCTCTGTGGGGCTGTTTCTTGTGCTGTCTCTCTAAGGATGGGGACTCAGTTTCATATCGCCCTAGGTTTTAAGCCCTGCTGATTTTAAGAACTTATGAAATTCATCCCCTCTGGTTTTCAGAGCCAAATGTTACCAGTATTCATCCTCCCCATGAAGATTCCTTGTGCCTAGGGTGCTGAATATGAGGGTTGGCTTTCTTCCTGAGCTGCAGAGTCCCTCTCTCCCGCAGACACTCCCTTGGCTCCATTTAGTTTATCTCTAGCCACATCTCCATTCTTCCTACCCTCTTCAATGAGGCCTTATGTCTACATTTAGCCATAGAGAGTCTGTTTTGCCAGTCTTTGGGTTATTTATGCTGATGTAGGTGTGACCTAGTTGTATCCATGGGACAAGGTGAGCTTAGGGTCTTCATCCTCTGCCATCTTCCCGGAGAAGTCAACAAAGTAATCTTAAAAAGAATTTAGTCTGTTCCTATTCCTGCTGCTTTTATATAATCAGGCCAAGCTTAAATGAAACAAATTATTTTTGTTATCTTTTATTTTAAATGGGGGTAATTATAGAAACATTTTATTTACACTTTTGCCTATGTTAGATTGTAGTCCTATAGATTTTCTTTGAGGTTTTGTTATATTCCTATAAGTTGGACTGGATCTTAAATTTTTCTAGTTTCCTCAAATATCGGGCTATGACTTTCCAAAATAATGTTTCCAATTTTCTTCCACCTTTCTGATTTGAAATCCGTTAGAACAAAGATTGCCCTTAAATCTCCCTGGAGAGGCTATACCAGGTCTTCCTCACTATCCAGATGGCAGTCAAACATCAGGAAATTGAGCCTTGAGTACACATCTCACAGCTAAAGAAATATCTACCTGACATATGGCCCTGTACAAACAGTGGGGATCTCCAAATCAAACTAAGAAAATGAAACAGACAACATCTGATATGGATAGCTAACCCAAGATTCTGAACCAGGCCTGTACCCTCATGTATGCTGTTCTGACTCTGCTCTAATTCTTCTCACATTTGATCTACTTTACAACACTGATGAACTTCTTAAATTGGTAACTCCACATTTCTCTGGCCTGCCCCAGAATATTGTTTTTAAAGATTTATTTATTTATTTTGGGGGGCAGGGAGGGGCAGAGGGAGAGACAGAAACCCAAGTAGACTTCACACTGAGCATGGAGCCCGAGCTGGGGCTCGATCTCATGACCGTGAGATCACGACCTTAGCTGAAACAAAGAGTTGGACGGTTAACTGACTATGCCACCCAGGTGACCCTGGCTTGCCCCCAGAGTATTGATCCTCTCTTGAACAATAAAAGGAAGTCAAACCTTAGCTATAATAATTTGTTCCCCTTTTACCTTTTTATCTTTGCCTGGATGGGTGATTCCACTGTCTGCATATCACAATCCCTTGCATATGGAGGAAACTTAAATTGTTGGATTAGTCATTGGAGGCCTTACTTTGTACATGAATCAGGGGGTTCTTTAGTACATCTAATTACCAATCTTTGTGCCCACTCCTCCTTTAACTTCCTGTGTTAATTGTTGAGCCTTCATATAGAGGGAGGCTCACTTGAACTCTTCCTAGGATTCCTTGCCTGACCACTCAAACCAAAGATTTGAAGGATGATATTTGTAAACAGAAAAATTTAAAGGCTACCTGATTTCTACCAGTTTAATCATTCTCTACAGATAAACTTCTCTATTTTTCATACTCTTCAAACCCTTGATTTGATCGTTTTCATTCTAGTGACCCCATAATTTGTGCCTCATTAGGGTTTGTTTTCACTTGTATTTGGCAAAAAGACCTGTGGGGAACACAGTGTCTAAATCCCTACCAAACTGAAAGTCATTGTGCACTTCATATTAATCGTGTTAATTGGTTATGTCCATTTCATTGTATATAATCAACCAGAAACTCAGCATTAGGCATCACCTTTAAATTTACTTCACAGACTAAAGTGTAACACTGTCTGCATAAGATGGTTCAATGCTTGGCAGTATTAATCCCAGGGCAGGTGCCAGGTTTGGAAGATTACTTTTTCCCTGGGGAGGCACTGCCATAAACAAATACATGATCAGAAATCTATCTAAAAGCTTGGGGGAGGGGCGCCTGGGTGGCTCAGTCATCAAGCGTCTGCCTTTGGCTCAGGTCATGATCCCGGGGTCCTGGGACCGAGCCCCACATCAGGCTCCCTGCTTGGCGGGCAGCCTGCTTCTCCCTCTCCCACACCCCCTGCTTGTGTTCCCTCTCGTGCTGTATCTCTCTGGTCAAATAAATAAATAAAATCTTTTAAAAAATAAATAAATAAATAAATAAATAAATAAATAAATAAATAAATAAATAAATAAAAGCTTGGGGAATACTGTTAACTCTTGCTACAGCAATAGCTTCCCAGATTTCTGGATTTCCTTGTAAGAGTAGTATTAGATAATAGACTTGTTTTTTATTACCTCCTAGCTGAAGAGGGAGGGGTTTGATCTGTAATAAACACCTCTCTCAAAGCAGAAACCAAACTAGATAAAATCCAGGCACAAACCTGATGTTTAAATGCAGTGCCCAGGGGCACCTGGGTAGCTCAGTCATTAAGCGTCTGCCTTCGGCTCAGGTCATGATCTCAGGGTCCTGGGATCGAGTCCCACATTGGGCTCCCTGCTCGGCGGGAAGCCTCTCCCACTCCCCCTGCTTGTGTTCCCTCTCTCGCTGTGTCTCTCTCTGTCAAATAAGTAAATAAATAAATAAATAAATGCGGTGCCCACTGACATTCCATGGTTCTTTAATTGTTTTTTTAGCTAGCTACCTTCAGGAATTGCTTCCTGGTGCAAGTCAATCTTCCAATTTGGACTCAGCATTTTGTTTATTATTATTCAAATTTTTGTCATTGTAAAATTTGGTCTCCTTTGTAGAGCTGAATGTTATAAAGAAATCACCCAAATAATGGTCACTCAGCATTTTGAAATGATTTCTAAGGCTTATGAGACATCACAGGAAGAGGCTCCTGAAATTACAGAACACATTTGGCCTTAAAGGAACTTGACAGTAAAGACTTTCTCTGCTCTGGGACTCTTGTTGCTCATATGTAGCCTATGGCTCCTAAAGAAATCATTTTCCTTCCTTCATGACATACCAAGAATGAGCCTTCCTGGCAATGAGGGATCAATACTGTTTGATCGTTGGCCGGCACAGCTTTCTAAGAGTCTAACAGCAATGCTGTCCAATGATTGATCAATGGTGCCTTCTAATAGTTGATCAGGGATGTTTTTAGAGATTGAGATCAAATGAGGGAAATGTGAAGAACTGACATGACTGGAGCCATTTTAAAACAGAACCAAAATACCCACCGCAGAGAAACTGCCTTACCTTCTTTGAACAGTGCCCAAACCTTTAAACTGGGCAAAATGGCAACTGTTTTAAGTGATTACTTGAGAAGGTGGCAGGAGAACAGGTGTCCTGATTACAAGACTGATGGCTGTGGACTTTCTGAACATAGAATCAGAAGCCAATCAATGTATAACTCGAAGAGTTTAGCTTGTTAACATCCACAGAAAACCTTTTTTCCCCCCTTTCTTTTCTTCAACTCATGGAATTGCCCACTTTTCTTTTCCACCTAAAAATCCTTTGCTTTCATCATAGAAGCAGGACATTATTTGGGTTTCTACTTGAATCTGTACTCCCTAAAGGGCAATTCACTGATCCCGAATAAATATTTGCTTGCCTCTCATGGCTACTTTTTAGTTTCAGGTAAACAGTCTCCACCAAAAACTATTAGAACTAACAAATGAATTCAGTAAAGTTGCACAATACAAAATCAATATACAGAAATCTCTTGTGTATTTTTTTACACTAATAATGAGCTATCAAAAAAATAAATTAAGAAAACAATCTCATTTACAATTGCATCCAAAGAATAAAATACCTAGGAATAAATTTAACCAAGATGGTAAAAGACCTGTACTCTGAAAACTGTAAGATGATGACAAAGAAATTGAACATGACACAAATAAATGGACAGGTATACTATGCTCATGGATTAGAAGGATATTGTTAAACTGTCTGTACTACCTAAAGCAATCTACAGATTCAGGGCAATCGCTATCAAAATACCAATGGCATTTTTCACAGAACTAGAATAAATATTCCTAAAATTTATATGGCATCACAAGAGACCCTGAGTAGCCAAAGCAATCTTGAGAAAAAACAAAGCTGGAGATATCACAATCCCAGATTTCAAACTATACTACAAAGCTATAGCAACCCAAACAGTATGGTACTGGCACAAAAGCAGACACATGGATCAACAGAATAAAGAGCCCAGAAATAAATCTGTTTATATGGTCAATTAATCTATGACAAAGGGACAAGAATATACAATGGGAAAAAGACAGTCTCTTCATAAATAGTGCTGGGAAAACTGGACAGCTACATGGACATGAGTGAAGACAACTTTCTAATACCATATGCAAAAATAAACTCAAAATGTGTTAAAGACTTAAATATAAGACCTGAAACCATAAAATTCCTAGGAGAAAGCATAGGTAATAAGCTCTTTGACATCGGTCTTAATTTTTTTGGATTTATCTTCTCAGGGAAGGACAACAAAAGCAAAAATAAACTATTGGGATTACATCAAAATAAAAAGCTTTTACATAGCAAAGGCAATCATCAACAAAACAAAAAGGTGATGTACTGAGTGGGAGAAGATATTCACAAATAATATATTCAATAAGGGGTTAGCATTCAAAATATATGAAGAATTCATAAAACTCAATATAAAAAATAATCTGAATAAAAATGGGCAGAGGACCTGAATAGATTTTCTTCCAAAGATGATAAACAGATGACCAACAAGCACCTGAAAAGAAGCTCACCATCACTAATCATCAGAGAATTGCAAATGAAAACCACAATAAGATATCACCTCACACCTGTCAGAAGAGCTATTACCAAAAAGACAAGTAAGAAGAGTGTTGGGGAGGATGTGGAGAAAAAGGAAGCCTTGTGATTGCTGGTGGGATTGTAAACTAGTGCAATCCTGTGGAAAACAGTATGGAGATTCCTCAAGAAATGAAAAATAGGTCTAGCATATGATCCAGCAATTCTATGTCCAGGTATTTGCCAAGGAAAATGAAAACATGAATTTGAAAAGACATATGCACCTCTGCTAATCACAGTATTTTTTACAATAGCCAAGATATGGAAGCAATCTAAATGCTCATCAATAGATGAATGGATAAAAAAGATGTGATAAACACACACACACACATACACACACAGGAATATTATTACTCAGCCATAAGGAAAAGATGAAATCTTTCCATTTCAACAAGGATGGATCTAAAGGGTATTATACTAAGTGAAGTAAGTCAGCCAGAGAAAGACAAATATGATTTCACTTATATGTGGAATTTAAAAAACAAATGAATACAAATAGACTCATAAATACAGAGAACGGATGGTTGCCAGAGTGTAGGGGTGGTGGTGGGATGGTCAAAGTGGGTGAGGAAGAGTATGAGGTACAAAATTTCAGTTATACAATAAATAAGACATTGGATAAAATGTACAGCATAGGGAATAGAGTCAAGAATATTCTAACAACTTTGTATAGTGGCAGAGGGTAACTAGGCTTATTGTGGTGATCGATTCACAATGTGTATAAATATCAAATCCCTATGTTTTTCACCTGAAACTAAGACAATCTTGTGTGTCAATTATTCTTCAGTAAAAAAATAAAATTATATTCTTCACACTGGAAAGACTACTCCTGTTAATGCAGGTGTTTATAAATTCTGTTAAAGGAGTGTCCATATCTAGCTCAACTTTACACATCCTGCCTTTTGTATACATGTTTATGTATGTCAGGCTCCAGAGCATGGAAATAGATTAGAAGGCAAATCTCTACACCCCTACAAACCATTAATTCTTCTTCTATAATGGTCTTTTCCTGTCAAATATGTCCAAATCTGGTTGATTGTTATAATCACCAGGAAGCTTCCTTAATTATAATTCAGCAGGTACACATTGGTGCTATGGAACCTTTATTTTTAAAATAGCTTTCCAGGACACCTGGGTGGCTCAGTAGGTTAAGCATCTGACTTCAGCTCGGGTCACGGTCTCAGGGTCCTGGCATTGAGGACCCCCATTGGGTTCCCTGCTCAGCCGGGATTCTGCTTGTCCTTCTGTCCCTACCCCCACTTGTGCTCCCTCTCCCTCTCTCTCTCTCAAATGAATAAATAAAATCTTTTAAAAAATAGCTTTCCAATATTCTGGTAATATTATGAGTCTGAGGAGTATTATCTTATACCCTGAGAGTAATCAAAACATTCTTATCAAGGACCACTTTTTTACTACTTCTACTCCTCCATATTAAAACATACTTATTCCGTCCTTTTATTACAAGACTTCATGTCTCTTGAACTACTTTAGTTATGAGCATGCAGTCTGAGGTGAGATGCCTGAAAAGACAAGAACTGAAGAGAATGAAGCTGCCACAGTGTTGGATTGGTAACAACATTCCATGCAGTTGACAAGTATTTAGAGAGTACCCTTGAAAAAAATTGTGGGAGGTGCTGGGACAGGAGTATAAAGGAGGTCTGAGGGACACACAAAGGATCGAATGCTAAATTATGTCAAGAGGAATGGAGTCAAACTTTCCAGAAGTCATTCTGAGTTGGACATTTAAAATGAAGACCAGTTCTAGAAAGTTCATGTGTGGTATGGTAAGGGCTGTAGACTTGCTATGTAGTCAATAAGAAACCAGGCAAGTGACTTCACCAGATGTGTGTTTCAGAAAGATCTGCCTAGCAACAATGCAGAGTCCATGATCAGAGTTGAGATTGGAAACAGGGAGACTGTTAGGAGATTATTATAATTATGTAGTAGTGATCAACTTGGACAGATGTTAATGAGAGACCGTACTTTTTTTTTTTCAGTAAATATTATCTGTTGGTTAAAAGTGGTAACAAAGATTTCCAGATTTTTCTGGAATCAGCATCTAGGTGTATAAAGGTGATATTTTCACTGAGCACAGAGGGGTGGGCTTAGAGAGAGATTTTGTGTTCAGGTTTGGGGATTTTGAGTTTGAGGCACTTTTTTTTTTTTATCACCCAGAAAGAACTGTTTCATAGAAATACAGTTTTTGGAAATACATACCATCATTAGCACAGTACAACTTCCAGACACCAAGATATTATTTCCTCACAGTTTTTCTTGTGATCTCTATTCTCTGCTCCTCCAATTAGTAAAGAACTGCTGTTATAGTCTTGAAATCTCTCATGTTACAAAGAAATTTATCTTTTTATTTTTAGCACAATCCCTGGCTTACAAGTGGTTGAATGGGTGAATGTACACTATAATTTTCAATCAATAGTTCAAGGACTCAAGACATATAGACATAAATGTTAAATATTGGATAGAGGGGAAAAAATCACAACATGCTTGAAAAAACGTGCCTTGACAAAGGAGAGGATATTTAGTCAGGCTTTGAAGAATGGGTAGGTTCTGAATGAGCATACTGAAGCAAAACAAAAACATAAGCAAAAACAACTAACGTTTGGGAGTGTTTTATGAGAACAACATTTTTACATATATTTATTGTCTTAAACTCAGTTATGGTCCTATAACAGTCTGTTCAGGTTTAAAAAAGAAAGAAAATATCTAATTAAATATGGCTTCTTTGTATTGTTAAGAGTCACCAACCTGTACCTTTTGAAAGAAGTTTTAACAGTTCTAGATTTAAAATGACTTTTGGACCTTCAAATTACACCTAATAGAAGATTCAGCGTAGCTATTATTTCATTAGAAGGAAAAGAAAAGAGAACAAAAGCACACATTACCGTAAGTAGGCCAAGTATGGAAAATTGTATATGAGTGGTTGATGCGAGCTAGCATCCACAAAAGTAGGCATGTGGTTGGTGCAACTCGACAGAAATAAAATGAAGATTAAACCAGGTAAGTTGATAGAGATAATCCTTTGACATTTGCATTAGAAGTAGATATTGTGAAATATGAGGGCTTTATGGATATGAGCTACTTAAGTTAAGCATTGTCTACACAATCAATAAACATAACCTCTACGTCATCAATGAACATATAAATATAAACGCAGTATGGGCAAGCAGCAGATAGTGACAATGGAAATCTGTGAGTTATATTTATCTAAACCAAGATATAAAACGCATCAAACCAGGAGAACACTAATATGATGGCAGAATTTTTTAGCCTTTTATCCCAATTTCAATTTTAAAAAATCCTCAACTTAATCAACCACATAATATTTAAAAAAGAGACCCACTTCCTTATATTCTTTAAATTTCAGCTCCCATTAATATTGAACTATTATTATTTGTATTTTATTCAGAACCTTTTCTGAGAACAAGCTTCCTTTATACAGGTAATTTATACATCGGTCAAAGAGAAGGCTAAGGCTTTTTAATCATCATTTATGCCGCTCTTGGTGATATAACAAACACTGAATTCTTTTTTTTTTTTTTAAGATTTTATTTATTTGTGAGAGAGAGAATGAGAGACAGAGAGCATGAGATGGAGGAGGGTCAGAGGGAGAAGCAGGCTCCCTGCCGAGCAGGGAGCCCGATGCGGGACTCGATCCCGGGACTCCAGGATCATGACCTGAGCCGAAGGCAGTCACTTAACCAACTGAGCCACCCAGGTGCCCAACAAACACTGAATTCTTAATAAAGACCTTTCTTGACCTTAACAGATGCCATAAAAATTAGAATTACTTCAGTTAGGGGAGTCCCACTTTAAAGTCTTCACCTCACCAACATTAAAAAAAAAAAAAAAAAAAAAATTTTTGTCCGGCGATGGCAATCAAGATTTCCCCTAGAAATCTTTATTGGATCTAGTTGTTCTTAAGAGGGCCAGGGAGCTGGAATGAGCTTCTAAGGACAGAGCGCATTTGACATGTATATAAGCATCGCTGAGACTTCCCCTGGTTTTTAAAAGCACTTCAGGGGCTGGTATTAATTCTTGACAGTTTTATTTCTAATATCATGTGATTGACATAAAAGAGCCTCTGTCAGTTTTGAAAATGAGGAGAATGGAAATAGAAAGCCAGCCGAAGAGTGAGCTCTAATGCACCTGAAGTGGTAATTTTTTTTTTTTTTTTTAATTGGAAGGAGAAAGGAAAGCAGTTGGGCCTAGGAAAACATTGATTTTGGACATTCCCAATTAATAGTAAATACCGCCGTTAAATCCTTTTTGTCCTGCTACACCTAAAAATGCAGTGTTGTCTTGTTAGCAGCTTTCCTGTCGATGAAACATTTTATGTTTGGCACATTTTATTACATGCAGCGATGTGCCTGACAAACTGGTTTCCGTCTCTCTGTCACGCAGACAGAATCTGTCCATACTGTTCTCTTACGCAATTTTGCAGTCATTAAGAGTAAGTGGGGGTGGCCAGAGACGCTTGTTCTGCACCAAAGAAGTCGATGAAACAATACGGGTAGGTCATTTAATACAGTTGTCATCGAGAGCTGCTGTCACCCTTCCGGCCAAGCTGGTGTGCCGGAACAGATTTTTAATTAAATAAAGAGCTGGGTCGACCGGCAGGTGCGCCTGGGCGAGCAACCTGCCCCGGGATTTGGCGTGCAGCCGTTGCTTAGCAACGCAACACAGCCAGGCGCGGAACAACAGCTGCACCCTCTGTTAGCAGCTAGCAGATGCTCACACCTCCGAGAATGGCATCAGAAATAATGGTTTGTGAATAACAGTTTGTGGAGCTCTCTGACAAACAAGAAAAAAAATATATATATATAGCTCGAACCATAAAGGGCAAAGATACTCCAGACCGTGTTAGTGAAATGTGGGTTTGGAGCCAGTGAAATTATTAGCAGACAGGGAAGATCAGCTATTACGGGGTCTACGGTAGCTAAAAAAGAAGAGAAACTTCTAGTATGTATGAAGCAAAGCGGGAGATGTTTCTCTTGCACGTCGCGTTTAATCTCACAACCGTCTAAGGTGGTTTTTCGATACTTCAGCAGATGAGAGAGAATTTAAATCACCTATGAAGTTTTTTTTTTTAAGATTTTATTTATTTAACCTATGAAGTTTTCACGATTATTTTAGTGTGCTAATTTTAAATTGCATGGAGAGTAGAAGCCAAAGAGACAGTGTTTAACACAATGTAAGAGGAAATATGTATGTGTGTCCGGTAATAACTTTCACCGTTAGCCACGTCAATTTATAACTACATCCTCATGCTTGTCTATAGGATCATGCGGCAATTTAAAATAAGTATTTAAAAATAATCTGATTTGGGGGCGCCTGGGTGGTTCAGTTGGTTAAGCGACTGCCTTCGGCTCAGGTCATGATCCTGGAGTCCTGGGATCGAGTCCCGCATGGGGTTCCCTCCTCATTAAGAGGAGCCTGCTTCTCCCTCTGACCCTCCCCCCTCTCATGCTCTCTGTCTCTCATTCTCTCTCTCTCAAATAAATAAATAAAATCTTTTAAAAAAAATAAAAAAAATAATCTGATTTGCAGTTAATTAAAAAGTATTATAAAATGTGGAAAGGAAATTCTTAATCTCGGGACTCATTAAGAACATACAATTAAGTTCTGTTGAGCCAGAACCTCCTACTACTTTATTCTTATCTGATTATCCCATGCCGTGATCATATGACCCCAATTTTAATGTTCCTTTTGGTACAAATTCAGTTGAATGAGAAACAGTACTGTCTATTCGCATTTTAGTAAAATCTAAAAAACTGCTTTCAAATTTATTTTAAAATTCTTAACATTTGTATTTTACAAGAGGCTTAACACTGCTGTCAGGCAGTGTGTGAGCAAATTTCTTCTTTCTTCCAGTCCATCATCCTAAGCATGCATGGGGAACCATAGTACCAAACAGACTACGTGATCACACAGAAAAATCTGTCTCCTAGTAAACCTCACACACATGCACAGCATGCTCTTCTAATTTACAATAAATGGAGATTGAGTTATATTGAGGCAGCTCTATTGTAAGAATATATGAAGTAGAATTTTTCATTGTAGTTTTTTTCGTAAACAAAGTGTATTTTCTTTCAGAGCTATGCTTCAATAAAAAACACAGTTTCACAAATACTGTTTGTTCATCATAATAGTTTTCTATGAATCTTTGGATGAAAGATGTTTGTTCATTTTCCTCTTTAAAACTTCACAAACTGAAGCTACTTAAACGACATTTGTAAGTTCTCACATTTTGTGAATGAATAGCTACAGCTCTTTGAGAAGGGGGAAAAAAAAAAAAAAGCTGACCCCAACACCTGAATATATAATTTTGTGGTTTAGCACTGAGAGTAATTTACTGTATAGTAGCTATACTAAATTAACCTTTGCTGGGTCAACAAGTAGGAAGTTGCAGATAATATGTGTCTTTCCTAATCTTTTCCAAGATATAAACAAATCCAATGAATCAGGCATTATATACATAAAGAATTGGATACCCTAAAAAGTAGGACTTTTATGAGTAAATCCTTAAGGGAAGAATAGTACTTTTTATTTTTGTTTATTTTTTTTGAGGAGGGCAACGTTTACTGCTTAGCTATATTATTGAACTCTAGGAAAAAACCTCCACTTTCATTTATCTTAGGCAGCCCTAAATGCTCAATACATTTTCTACTAATACTTAAAAAACACTTCATTGACTCACCAGTGTCACGTAAGTACTGAGGGCTAGATGTAGGAAGTGCCCTTTTCAGTTGCCGGTTCAGCTTGGATTTTTAGATAAAGTAGATCATGTAAGGAGTTTTTCAACATCAGAGCTGACCACTGTGGTTGACACAGGTAAATTCCATTGTAAGTGAATTAACTGTCCTCATAGTCAAATTCCTCCTAGGACGGCAGTATGAATCCTTGATTTACGAAAGTGAGAGAAAGAAGTACAATATTATAAAGGACTTTATTACATAAGGTTTAAAATATCTAACATGTGGGTAGGACTATCACTGCAAAATACAAGAGTGAAGATTTGCCTTTGTAGTATCATTTAAGGAGTCCTGTGACTGTTGCCTAAGATGAAGTAACGACCTTTCTATATCGCTTCTGTATTATTGCTAAAAATACATGACCCAATGTAATTATGGAAAAAAAGTCCTATAAACTGAAACTGAGGGGTATTCTATGACATAATTTTGCCAATAATCTTCAAAAGCGCGAAGGACCTCGAAACGCCTCTCTTGTAAGACAGGCAAGACTGAACGGCTATTCCAGAATTAAGGCAGACCGTGGAGAAACTGTAACTAAATGCAATGTGGGACTTTTATTGGATCCTGGACCAGAAAACGATCATCAGTGGTGCAGTTGACAAAATTTGAATAAGTTCTACAATTAGAAAAGTGTACTGTAGCAATACTAATTTCCTGCTTTCTATCATTTTGCTGCAGGTCTATGAAATGTTAACATTTGGGGGATATAGTTGAAGGATAAACAGGAATATTTTAGACTATTTTTGCAAAATTTTTGTAGGTAGGAATAATTTCAAAACAAAAAAACACATTTTTAAAAACTCATGAACTCATTGGTGGATACCAGTCAATACCTCCTAAGAAAGAGTCCTAGATTAAGTCCTTTTTAACATCAACATTATTTTCTTTGTGATGGTGACTGACATCATGAAAGATAAAAGGAAACAGATACCTATGCATACAGATCAAACCAGATTCGTGGAGAATAAAGTGGACAGTTATAAATATTGTTACAGAAGAGGTAAAAAGGCACACTTTGGAGCAAACTGGGAAGTATAGTTGTCCTATTTAGAGACTCTACTTAGAGAAAAACTCTGGGTTTACAGAGGAACAAGCTGTAATGACCATGACTCATCCATCTTTGCCTGCTAACCTGCTAACCACTTAGGATAGCGCCTTGCAGAGTAAAAACTCAATCCATGTTTATTGAACGACACAGGAGCCCGGCAAAAAGGTTCCTTCCTTTAAGGAGACAATGGCATATTTCATCTGTTTTATAGTTTAATCTGGGACTGGGGCTAGCCCACTCAAAAAAGAATGTTTGGCAAGATGCATTTCCCACCTTGCTCTGTTTTCAGAATTATTAACATTCTTTATATTACCACATATAGGATACAAATCCAAGACCCAAATGGCCTTGTAAACTCAGGCAAGGGAGTCTCAGACAGAAATGAATGGGCTGCTAGGATGGTCAATAGAACTTTCCATAGAAATACTAGGAATTTCTGAGGTTAAAAAAAAAAATGAGTAATTTTTACCTCTTTAGAGGAAGCACAAGAAATGAGTCATTATGGAATAGACAACTTGGTAGAGGGCAATCTGATTGTTCAATGTGCCCCCCGGTGGTGTAAATCAGAAAATCATTGAAGACCCCTAGTTCCCAAATTCTCTCTCATCACATGTAGACAACAAAAGCCTCGACAATCGATCAAGCAATTCATTCAGAATCCAGTGCTGTGTCAAAGAGATTGCCAAATGCTACTTCTTATACCGCAATATCCTTCAGCAAATAAGAATATAGTTTTTCTGTTCCCTTTTAATAAGAAGTATATTTTAATATGTACTTGCAGTCTTCCACAAGTCAAAAATATCCACAAAGCCTTGAATTGCTTTAGACCACCTGAACAACTCAGTGCATTCCCCCTGATGAGTTATAAGACTCAAGTAGTAATTCAATGTTTACATATTGCTAATTTAAAGGAGTAAATGTCATTTTACTCTCCCTAATGAACTTTCTCTAATTAGGGAATAACTAATAAAGCTTATAGATTTTTGCTGTCAACAGTGAGAACACGGAAAGATTTTTTTTCTATGTTCACCAATTTAATCAATAACTCAGTGTTTTTCTACGTGTTGAAATGTATTTATTTAAAAGGCAAAATGATTGGGTGCAGTTGGTTAAGCGTCTGCCTTCGGCTCAGGTCATGATCTCGGGGTCTGGGACTGAGTCCCTCATTGGGTTCCCTGCTCACTGGGGAGTCTGCTTCTCCCTCTCCCTCTACCCTCCCCCCCAGCCCTGTGCTCTCTTTCTCTTTCTCAAATAAATAAATTCCTTGAAGAAAAAAAAAAAAAGGCAAAGTGATTTATGAAAAAGGTCAGGAATGGGTAAGGATGGAGGGGTATGTTGAAGTGTGGTGAAATTAGCAAAAATTTACAAGAATTTGTTGGTTCTACTTAGGAAAAAACTCATTTAAGAAAACACAATAGGGCGCCTGGGTGGCTCAGTCATTAAGCGTCTGCCTTCGGCTCAGGTCATGATCCCAGGGTCCTGGGATCGAGCCCCACGTCAGGCTCCCTGCTCAGCAGGAAGCCTGCTTCTCCCTCTCCCACTCCCCCTGCTTGTGTTCCTGCTCTCGCTATGTCTCTCTCTGTCAAATAAATAAATAAAATCTTAAAAAAAAAAAAAAGAACACACAATAAACAATGAAAGAAACTAAAACATTTAGACACTAGCATATTTATCTGAAATATGAATATAGTTGCTGATCTTACATGAATCCTTACTATTTAAAAAGGTTTAAGTGATACTTTTCTATATCAGGAAAACAGCTTCTCATTTCCCCCAAAGAAAGAGAAATTAGAAATCAAGCAGGCCTGTGTACTTACAATCTACCTTGTATACGTAGATCTCTGAAATTACACTGAACTGGAAGGGTAACATTTAAAGACATGTAAAGGGCAAATGGAGGGAGGACTAGAAAGTACTAAATATGCTACACAAGTAGTCCAAGCTATGAAGGACATTGATTCATTAGAAGCAATGCAACCAGAGATATTTAAAAGCAAAATATTTTCTCCATTATTTTTGAGAGGTTTTTACCACTTTACGCCAACCTTTTGCCCATACATGTCTCTGAAAGCTTAAAGGATCTGTGACCCCTTAAAGCTAGACAAAAGTTCAGAGACCGAGGATGGTAATGAGGGAGTAGGAAGCGGAAAATAAAGTTATACATAGTTCTTTCCTCATTTGAGAGTCGAGATACAAAGGAGAGGGCCAAGTTTGAAATAGTCTATATTCCTTGGAGACAGAAAATATGAAAATGAACGGTATTTTACGTCTATTAAATTTATATGGGCCAGGTACAAATCATGCATGGAAAAAAAATCCCATTTTACTCTCAGTTTGGCATGACTAAGAAGCTAAATTTGAGTCATTTGTAATTATTTAAATCTAAATACCTATATGCTCTTGCTGCCATCCATATCATGCATTAGGTATATTCATTGTTTCATGAACCCTAGTCCCACCTCCAATCTTAGCAAATATCATCTGTAACTTAAACATACTATATATCACCATGGATTGTCTTTCTTAATACATCTTTAAAAGGGGAGACGAACCATGAGAGACTATGGACTCTGAGAACAAACTGAGGGTTCTAAAGGGGAGGGTGGTGGCGGGATGGGTTAGCCCAGTGATGGGGTATTAAAGAGGGCACGTATTGAATGGAGCACTGGGTGTTATACACAAACAATGAATCATGGAACACTACATCAAAAACTAATGATGTAATGTATGGTGATTAACATAACATAATAAAATAAAATTTAAAAAAAAAGTATTGTTTTGTAGTGAGAATATAGAAGTCAAAGAGGCTTTGGAGTGAGCTGCTACTTGGATATTCAGAGCCTGGGACCAGATAATTGTTGATCCTTTGCAAATAGGTCGTTTGGTAAGAATTGCATAGTAGAACCACCTATAAAGCTTTTAAAAAGACCAATGTCCAGGTTCCAGTCGAGACCAATTAAACCAGAATCTCTGGACTGAGCCCTGGGAAAAACATTTTTTTTTTAAAGATTTTATTTATTTATTTGGATGAGAGAATGAGAGATAGCACGAGAGGGAAGAGGGTCAGAGGGTCAGAGGGTCAGAGGGTCAGAGGGAGAAGCAGACTCCCTGCTGAGCAGGGAGCCCGACGTGGGACTCGATCCCAGGACTCCAGGATCATGACCTGAGCCGAAGGCAGTCGCTTAACCAACTGAGCCACCCAGGTGCCCCATTTTTTTTTTTTTTACAACTCCCTAGAGGCTCATGTGGAAGTAGAGTAGAAGAACACTGATCTAAGGGCTTTAAAAGGGATTAGGTGCTCTCACTGGTGGAATCCTTGCTCCCAAACTGCCTCTGACCCCCAGCGTTGTGCTCCTGGCCAAATGTCTTCATCTACAAAACTAGGCAGGAAATACTAAGTACCTCATGGGATTGTTAAACAAATTAAGTGTTAATATTTGTAAAGTAGTTGGGATAATAATAATGACTGTGTAAATGACTGTTAAATAAACATGAAAAATAAATCAGGCTTTGGGGGTCAGAGGGAAGAAGTTTTAGGATAGCAAAGGAGTCAGTGCGGCAGTCTGGCATCCTTCCAGCTGGTGTTGGATCATTAAGGGCTTCATCGAGAAGCCTAATCGGGGCGCCTGGGTGGCTCAGTCAGTTAAGCGTCTGCCTTCAGCTCAGGTCATGGTCACAGGGTCCTGGGATCAAGCCCAGCGTTGGGCTTCCTGCCTGATGCAGAGCCGACTTCTCCCTCTCCACCCCCAACCTCCTGCTCGTGCTCTCTCGCTATCTCTCTCTCTCTCAAGTAAATAAAATCTTAAAAAAAAAGAAGCCCAATCAAATAGACAGAAATTGGAATATCTTGATGCTTTATTTAGTTGTAAATAACGTAGCTGAGACTGACTAAAAAGTATTCATGCACATTAACTGAAAAGACCAGGGGCTCAAATGAGATGAGGATTTGCAAACAGTTTCTCCTGTTTCTTGTATCTACTTTCCTGTCCTGGCTTTATCTTGGGACATGCTGTTCTTGTTTATGACAAGTAATTCCTTCTATCATGTGTTCCACTCAGTAACTCAGGAAAATAGAGACGTTCCTTCCCTCTCTAATCCCAGGCAAAGTCCCAAAGCCCCGAGTTTCATGGTCTCTGCCTTGTCCTGCTCCGGACTATGTCCATGTGCCTCTGCATTCCTGACTTGCCCTGGTTGCCCAATGAGGAATTAATCACTGAGTCCAGGGAAATTTGATGCCCAAATTCATCAGGCTGGAATCATAGGCTCATTTTTAGAGCCAGGGTTGGAGCTAAGCATACACAAACCACAGAGACAGAGGGAGGGATTAACAATCCTTTAAAGGAAAAACTGGGTGCTGTTGCCAAGAAAAGGGAAATGGATTGGGGGCAGGTTATCAATAATAGGTGTCACCATTGCTAAAGAATAATAATTCCATGTTTCTTTGAGACTACTTTAACTGGCGGGTTCCTAAATTCAGCTGGATTTGAAATCGATGGGGTGCACGCCTTTGGAGACCCTGGGAAGTATCTTCTCTCGCTGGACAAAGTTTTCCTACTTGCTTATTCCTGAAATTCTCTTAAGAGCATTTATGCTCAGACTCAAAATGCAAAGTAGCCCTGTGCTGAAGACTTATCTGAAATCAAATTAAAATATAATTGGCTGACATGAGGTCCTCTCTGGGGAAGAAAAGAAAAAGGCTTTGAAAGGAGGAGAGGAGACAGAAGCCAAGGAAGAAATAAATGGGCAGAGAAGGGTGAAGCCTTGGGCACTCTGGGCAAGCAGCCGACTTCACGTGGCTGCCAAGGCTGGCCCTGTCCCTGTAAGAGCTCTAAAAACTAGATCCTCAGCGCATCCCATTTTGGCAGCTCAGAACGCTAAATGTAGTTCACAATTTCACTATCTGCCTAAAGTACCTTTGATTCAAAATCAATTCTTGGGGTGGTTGTAAATGGGATGGGTTGTGGATGCCAAAATATTCCCTCAATTCAGTGAAGGACTTGATTGTTTGACATTGTGTGGATTAAATACTATGGTTATTGACTAATTTCTTTCACATTTAAGGATATTGTTGGGACCTCAGGCAGACAAAGCCAGTTTTAGCTCAAGCAACTGCCAGAAGCGACACTGTAATCTTAAGCCTTAAAGGCTTTTACCTTGGAAATCTGACCACGAGAAGGCTAAAAAGGTCTGCTTTGCTTTCTCTGTCCTCTCACTAGAGTGCTGTGTCTGCTTCCCTTCTTGTTTGGCTTGCCCTCTTTGCCCTCGACTTTCATTTCCTTCTGGTGAACCAGTGTCTTTCAAAGGGATTCCTTAGTAGATGACTTCTCACACAGTGCTTCATGCAGGGTAATCAAGGTTTTAAAAAAATCAACTTTTTTGTGACCTCTGAGGTCAATGTGTTCAATCTCTACCTTTACATTTGGTTTTCATTTTTTCTATGAAGCTGGAATGTCGATTTTACCTTCCCATTTCTCTTTCTCTCTCGCTTTTTAAAGGTTTTATTTATTATCTACAGAGAAAGAGAGAGAGTGTGAGCGGGGGTGGAGGGGAACAGAGGAAGAAAGAGAATCCTCAAGCAGCCTCTGCGATGAGTATGGAGCCCGATGTGGGGCTCAATCTCATGACCCCGAGATCATGACCCAAACCGAAATCAGGAGTTGGACGCCCAAGAGACTGAGGCACCCAGGTGCCCCCCATTTCTCTAACTTCTGCTTCTGTTTCTTCACTTTGTTGTCCAGAAATAGAACCATGGGTCTTTACATCCATGTGACCTCAGGTTTTCCCTAATTCCTTTTCTGTTGTCTCCTTCAACATCTGCCTTACCCCCTATATGTAAGTGTTCTTTTGACCAAATTCCCCTTTTTTTTTTTTTTAAGATTTTTTTATTTATTTGACAGAGAGAGACAGAACACAAGCAGGGCGAGTGGGAGAGGGAGAAGCAGGCTTCCCACCAAGCAGGGAGCCCGATGCGGGGCTCGATCCCAGGACTCCGGAACCATGACCTGAGCCAAAGGCAGACGCTTAACGACCGAGCCACGCAGGTGCCCCTCCCTTACTTTCTAAGCTGCATTAACTGTCCCTCCTATACGTTCCCGTAATGCCCTATTAAAAAGTAACCAGGGGCACCTGCGTGGCTCAGTTGGTTTAGCGTCTGCCTTCAGTTCAGGTCACGATCTCAGAGTCCTGGGATCAAGCCCCGAATCGGGCTCCCTGCTCAGCGGGGATTCTGCTTCTCCCTCTCCCTCTCCCTCTCCCTCTGCCTCTGCCTCTGCCTCTGCCTGCCCCTCCCCCTGCTCGTGCTCGCTCTCTCTCTGAAATAAATGAAATCTTTAAAAAAAATTTAAAAAAATAAAGAAGTAATCACACTGCACTGTAATGAGTTGTTTGCATGTTGATACCCCTACATGGGCTTAAACCTGAGGGAAAAAAAACTGGTATCGATCACTGTTCTAACTCTACTACCCAGCCCAGTGCCTACAACTGCAAACAGACTCTTTGCCCCTCATAAAATATATCCGAGATACTTTGCCTGAAGGAATTGCGTAACAGAGAGGGTCAGGCCCCTCCAGGTGCGAGTTATAGTGGGATTAGAGCTAATGCTTTATGGCATCTGTCCCCAAAACTAGAAACTTACGGTGCTCTTCTGCTCAAGCTCTATGCTCTCAAAATCTTGGTCAATCACCAAACAGTTGTGATAATTTGCAAACTGGTGTTCTATACTTGTTGTTAATGTATATATACTAAGACCTAACTCAGAAAGAGGACAGTACTTTTTGCCATGTTTAAAAGCGTGTTAAACCTCAACACAGATGGTTCTGAGACTAAAAGAAAAACTGAAGATCCAAGATTTTATGAATGTACACAGTGATAATCACTGAACCATTTCATTAAAAAAAAAAGAAGTACATATTCACCTGACCAATAAACTTATTTCTAGACATTTGTATGCTGAGAATACTAAACTACGGAGAAAACAGTTATGCTGGAAGCGAGTATTGCTGATGTGATGTTCCTGGGTTGTCAGGAGGGGATGGGCTCTTGACCCAGCAGACAGGTTGGCCACAGTTAAGAGCACAGAGAGTCTCTCCATGCAACAGGAGAGAGGGTACCCTCTGGGCCAAGACACAGATGGGGTTGCCTAAATCCTCTTCTGTCTGCTTCTGCTTTCACATTGAAATAAGTAGCAGGTCATTAGCTGAGAATGAGGAGGTACCTGAAAAAGGAATTTTCTAACAGAATGGGATGGCAGCGAATGACTTGCACCTTGCTGAATCCATTGGTCCATTCTCCGTTGGACAATCGGAACGACAGACAGCATTTAACATGCTTTGTCACTCCCTCCTTAAAATACTTCTATCCCCTGCTTTCTCAGTTTCCTCCCAGCTTCATGACCACTCCCTCCCAGCCTCCTTGGCTCGCTCTGCAGCCTGTCTCCAAACTCTCAGAGTTCCAAGTGCCCCACACCTCAGACGCAGAAACTCTTTTTCTGCCTACACTCCCTTGGTGACCTTTTCCGTTCTAATAACTTAAAAACCATCTATGTGTTGATGGCTCCCAAATTTCTATCTCAGGCCTAAATTTCTCCCCTGAATTCTAGGGTAACACATGCATACTCCATGTCTCAGAATGGCACCCCTGATACGGCCCCGATCCCAACCCAACCTGCTTCCCCTGTATGCTTTCCAAAGTCGGCAGACGCCAGCCCTAGTCTTCTGATGATCCTCACACAAACCTTGGAGTCACACTTGGCTACTCTCTTCCAGCATGCCTCATTTTGAATTCACCCACAAAACTTTGTCTATCATTTCAAAATACATCAAGCCATCTCTCCCCAAATATATCACACTTTTTCCAATTCCACTGCCATCATTCTGATGTGAGCTACTGTCTACCTAGCTACCCTTTTTTTGGTTTGCCCTTTCTTTTCATCCGTCCACTCCTGCTACGTTCCATACTTCACTGTTCCTAGAACATGCTAGGCATGTTCCCAATTTAGGGCTTTTGCACTTACTGTTTTCTCTGCCTTAAACACTGTTCTCTTTGTTAGCCATATGGCCTCCTCCTTAATCTCCTCAAATCATTATGGATGTATAGAAAAAAATATGAAAGGGTGTATATCAAAATGTTATCTTTAAAGTTTACAGAACATACACACACATGCACTTAACTGGTTCTCTCCAGATGGTAGAATTTAAGGTAACTTTTAAGTTTCTATGTGAATATGTAAATATTTTCTTAGTGTATTCCAGTGAAAATATAATAATGAAGTTTAAACACTTCAAAAGTGATTTTTAATGGAGTGGAACAATCTTATGCATTATAAACCATTAGTGTAAATTAAATTGACTGAGTTCCAATTCACTTTGAATACACTCATACACTCTATCCTCACTGACACAGCTATTTGTATGTAGTAAATGTTTTTTTGCTGTATCTCCAACAGTCCAATCTCCTCTCATCCATTACTCAGTTTCATTGTGTATACATTTGTGAGGATATAGAGATCCAACACTTGAGCTTTACCATGGCATTTTATTTTTTTTTAAGATTTCTTTATTTTAGCGGGGGAGGGGCAGAGAGATTGGCAGAGGGACAGAAGCAGACTTCCCGCTGAGCCCAGAGCCCGATGCGGGACTCCATCCCAGGGCCCTGAGATCGTGACCTGAGCCATGACTGAGCTGCTCAACCAACTGAGCCACCCAGGCGTCCCCACAATTGCATTTTAAAATTCTGTATTCACCCTCTACAGATTAGACAATGTAGTATAAAACAGATGAGCACTTGCAGGGATGATTGGGGTCGCAGCCATGGCAGAAACAGTAACTAACACTGTGGAGAAGTCCCTATGCCTCATCCTACATTATAAACACACTGTCTGATCCAACCTCAAACTAGCTCCATGAAAAGGGATGCCACGGCTGTCCCCTTCTAAAGAGAAGCAAACCGACATGCAGAGAGATTAAGAGATTAATTTGCCCAAGATACAATAAAACAAGGAGCCTAAATTCAAAATGCGGTCTGACCTCAGTGGCTTTGGTCTTGACCAATATACTCTGCTATAACAAAAAAGGTCATCTCCCTGATAATAAGCTCCAAAAGACGGGAATCAGATTAATCTGTATCTAGAAACAGGCAACGGAGAAACCTATTGAGGAATTTTTTCACCTGGCACCGGATAACTCCTGAATCTCCCTAAAGTCTCCTGATAAAATGAGCTGT
Source organism: Mirounga angustirostris (assembly GCF_029215605.1). Lineage (NCBI taxonomy): Eukaryota > Metazoa > Chordata > Mammalia > Carnivora > Phocidae > Mirounga > Mirounga angustirostris. The sequence goes on along the minus strand of NW_026991720.1, from coordinate 79,881,028 downwards.
GACATTATTGCTTAAGACAAAGGGCATACAGGAAATATGAAGAAACATTAACTTCTAGTCTTTTCTCCTTTACAAGTTGAGTATAATTTTCAACAAGTTCTATCTATATCACAAATTTCTTATTTATAAAATCAGGGTTTTAGATTCATTTTTTTTCTCTAACAACACTTTAAATCTCAACATTAATTTTTGTATAAATATTTGCCTCAAATGTGGAAATATACCCATGGCAATTCCCTTTGACTGTTGGAATCTCAAAAACCAACTTTACAATCAATTATTGAACACAGAAGTTTTGATGAATGAATTGTGGATTCTTATCATGTCCAAAGGGTGGTGGTAAAGACCATCAGAGAGCATGAAGTCGTTAGGTATGACCTTACATATTTTCAACAAATGCTGCTTAAACAACAGCAGGCTGCCAGAATTTCGACAGTTGCTGCCCTTTCCCTGGACAGGAGGACAGAAAAAACAGGTTTGGGCCTTTGTAAATGTCTATCTAATGTAAACAAAATCTCAGGAAGCTGATTCCTAATAGCTAGAAAGTAAAGGTTGAATGTTCAAAGCTTCTTGTAATGTTAATTCATGGCTAGCATCCTTTGAAGAACTTTAAACATAATGAACACCGGGGACATGAACCCTGGGCACTTGGCTAATCAACATTAAGTTGCATGTAGATAGAGACTGGCAGTGTTCTATGAATACACTCTGAGCAGACTGACACATGCTTGACTCTGGGAATGAATCAAAATTGTCCTTGAAGTCTTTATTATTATTAAAAGACTAGAAAAGTGAAGAGAATGGAAAATAAACTTTATCCAGTCTTAGGGTCAATAAAGGTATCTGAACATGCAGGTGAAAAAGGACTTGGAACCTGGAAGCCTTAGGTGAATAGTCAGGAAATTTCATCAGAACTTTCCACGTTTGCAACAAGGAAGTAAAAAGTTTAAAAGCAATGAGGAAGCAGCATTCATTCTAACTAAAGTAAATTCTGCCATCACCCAAGAAGTTTGCCTTCAAAATACAATCGTATAAAATAAAGGGTTGCTTTCTAGCAAGGTGAGTAAGTGCCCTATGACCTGTTGCAACCTCCCCGGGTCCAGGGGTTTGGCTGCTGAAGCTAAACCCATCCCCGCTATGGTTTGGCGCCATCTGGTGGAAGTTAGAATATGGCTTTAGAAGCAAGGAGCTGATTCTGGGTCCCGCGTTTGGAGGCAGAGGATTTGTAGATCGGGCGGCAATTTCTGGAACTTCCCAGTTAGTTGATACCGATTTCTTTTCCTTGTCAAGAGCAGCATTAAGAGAATCTGACCCATGAGAATATTGAAAATGAGGCAATCCACTCTCTCTCTTGCACCCAATATGGAGGTTGGGAGGACTACAGCCACCAATCCCCAATCGCACTATATCCAAATTGGTGTTACTATACCATTTTACTGACCTTATGCTGTCCATAAACTCCTGGTTCAACCTTAATTCTGGAGGCTAATGCTGAAATCACTTACTCTTGTAAAAGCGGTTGTATTTTTTTCTTCTTTTCTGAGCTGACCATCCTTCCAGTTTCCAAGGTCCCTAACGTGGGGCTATTCGAAGGTCCTCCTGTGTATCTCACACTCCTTTTAAAGTCCATTTTACCTGTAAGGGTTTCAAGTTCCCCAGCTTAGTTTTGCCTCGTTATCCACTACCCTGTTTGTTTTATGACTTCCAGAATCTCTTTACCATTCTTTGCTATTGCTGGGAGTGACAGCTCGGATTTAGCTTTTTTTTTTTAAGATTTTTATTGATTTGAGAAAGAGTGAGTGAACACAAGTGGGGAGGAGGGGCAGAGGGAGAGGGTGAAGCAGGCTCCTCGCTGAGCCAGGAGCCCCAACGAGATCATTTCCTGAGCCTAACGCAGGCGCTTAACTGACTGAGCCACGCAGGCGCCAGCTTTCTTGGATTTTTAAAGTGTTGGCCTATGCCAAAGGTTTGTTAAGCCTCATTTTTTTTTTTTTCTTAAGATTTTAAGTAATCTCTACACCCATTGTGGGGCTTGAACTCACAACCCTGAAATCAAGAGTTGCATGCTCCACCGACCGAAGAGCCAGGTGCCCCTTTCCTTTAGTCTTCAAATATTTTTTTTTTCAACATTTGCAAAGTTCCCTCTGACCCCCACCAGTCTTTAATGAGAAATAGTGCTCGTGATCCCCTTAACCACATTCTGTTTAAACAACACAATTCTTTTTTTTTTTTTTTTTAAGATTTTATTTATTTATTTGACAGAGAGAGAGACACAGCGAAAGACGGAACACAAGCAGGGGGAGTGGGAGAGGGAGAAGCAGGCTTCCTGCAGAGCTGGGAGCCCGATGTGGGTCTCGGTCCGTGGGGCTCGATCCCAGAACCGTGGGATCATGACCTGAGCTGAAGGCAGACGCTTAACGACTGAGCCACTTAGGCGCCCCTAAACAACACAATTCTTAAACAAATATTTGTTATCTTACTTATTGCACTTCCTGGTCTGGACAGAAGAGTAGCACTTGTAACCACTGCTTTTCTTTTCTTCAGTTTTTCAGAAAATTTTACATCAGGCAGAAGTCCAGAAAGCAAGGACTGTCGCTGTAAATCTTGTAAAAATGATGAGACAATTTCCTGGAGTACACAGATTATAGGCAATGATGGTTCGTATCTATTTTCAAATTTCTTTTTATTCCACATTTACTGGGAATCTTGGTCTCATTTTACTCCTCTCTGCCTCAGTTTTTTTTATGTGAAATTAGAACATTAGATTAAATATTCTGTGTTCTATTGCAGGACTAACACTAATAACTATTGTCATCACCATAACATATTTGTGTACTACTTTTTCTTTTTTTAAAAGATTTTATTTATTGGGCGCCTGGGTGGCTCAGTTGGTTGAGCAACTGCCTTCGGCTCAGGTCATGATCCTGGAGTCCCTGGATCGAGTCCCGCATCGGGCTCCCTGCTCGGCAGGGAGTCTGCTTCTCCCTCTGACCCTCCTCCCTCTCATGCTCTCTCTCATTCTCTCTCTCGCAAATAAATACAATCTTAAAAAAAAAAAAAAAGATTTTATTTATTTATCTGAGAGAGAGAGCATGAGCAGGGGGAGAGGGAGAAGCAGACTCCCCACTGATTGGGGAGCCAGATGCGGGGCTCCATCTCAGGACCCTGGGATCATAGCCTGAGTCGAAGGCAGATGCTTAACCGACTGAACCACTCTGGCGCCCCTCTTTAGCACTACCTTAACTACAAAGTACTTCCATATGCTATCAGTTAAATTCCCAACAGCTTTGAAAGCCAGATATTTTAATTTACCATTTACAAAGAAGAGAAATCAGGCTTTAAATCATTTATCCAAATGAGAAAAATTGGTAGGTAATGGAGTCAAGATTCAAGCCGGAATCTGATTCCAAATATCAAGTTCTGTTACTATGCCACCCTATTTTCTCATTGGAGAGATCAGTGATGTACTTCATTATTTTTTTTCCCCCATTAGGCTCTCATTTAATGGCTTCTTGAATATCAGATTAGACTCATTCTAGGGTGACACAAATCTACCATACACATTGTTTCTCTCAAACCATTTCCAAAAGCCAGTTCTACTTTCAAAAAGACCCTCCTAAACATGCAGGAAATTCCAGACTGCTCTGCTTCCCACAGTTGCTCTTCTTTCAAAGTGGGAAGTTTATGGATTATGGGAAAAGTGCCAAGATCACTACTGGGGAGAGATGAAAGCAGGTATTCTAAGAAAGTGAAACCAAGTTAGCACAACAGTATGATTGCTAGATTAGCATTTTAACTCCAGAAAAGCTCAAAGAACTCTAGAGATTGAGGACAGAGACCAAGGGAGGCAGTTAGGGGATGAAAAGGGGTGTAGGCTTTGATGAACGGGGTTCATTTCTTGAACTCCTCCAACAAACCTTGCTCAATCCTGCTGTTGGATTAGAGTCTAGGTTTTATCTGCAAAATACCTACAGCATCTGGTACAGGGGGGACGGGTCTACAATGCTATAAAATGTAAAAAGTACACAATTCCGTGTCAAGAGCATGGATGGTATCCTAAATTATTATGTCCAATTATATGGGAGACATTTCAACTGAAGCCAATTAATTGAATCTCTGCACCCATTTATAATTCTGTCATCTAAAAAATATTCTGGATTATGATGTTTTAAAAGGTGTTTTAGGGGCACCTGGCTGGCTCAGTCAGTGGAGCATGCGATCTCTGGGTTATGAGTTCAAGCCCCATGTTGGGCACAGAGTTCACTTAAAAATTTTAAAAGAAAGTCTTAAAAAATATATTTTAATGCTACCAGCACAGTGATGTAAATAAAGCCAAACTGTATGCTTTGACTTGAGACATGCCTGTGTTGGACAAATTAATCCATGTAGTAACTATTTATAGAACATCTATTTGTGCTGAGTGCTGAGGAACAAAGTTAAGTATCTCCTTGTCCTCATAGAGTTTATATTTTATTTACACTTCCACTTAATGGTCTACATAAAACGTGGATGCACTTTTTAGAAAATCTGGCCATTGATAAGTCAAAATTTACTTTTAACTTTGATATAAACTTGCCTTGACAACTCTCACTCCCACAAGTAAAACAAGGCAAGAGATATGTTTGGCAGAGCAACTATTTATGTCCTGTCTTCTGTGTTGCCAGGGTGATGGAAGCAATACTGAAAACACTGGAGGTGGTTGTTTTATTGGCAAGGATCCTGACTTTCACTTCCAAATGGAAGGACTGTAAAAAGCAAAATGTAGGCTGGGGTGTAGGCAGTGGACTGGCCATGGCTACACATCGACTAGATGAATGGATTATTAGTGATTAACCAAATCAGATGCTGTTGCTGGAAGTGTAATACTCATAGGCAATATTTTTGTAATAATATTTTAAAACAAGAGATTTTAGTGACCATCTCAAATATTTGGGTTTTTTTTTTTTTTGAAAAGCTAAAACCCTATCTTTGTATGCTTTCAAATGTTAGTTATGTTTTTTGCCCACATTTCTCTACCTCTCCTTTCTTTCAGTGGGAAACACCTCCAAAGGTATACTGAGCTTTTGATCTCTCTTCTAACTAGGAATTGAAATGTTGCCACAGTCCAAGTTCAGCTTCTAAAGAATTTTTTTAACATACTGATTATGTACTTTAAAGGGAATAAATTTATATACCAATGCTGAAAAGAGAAAGTCATCTGTTAGGTCAGCTGGATTTTCTGTCTTACTTGAAAGCACCATATTTATGCAGATACACGGACTGGGGGTAAGCAACTGGTAACTTTTTCCTCCCTCACCAACTTCATTAAATTAATCTCTTAACTTTAAGCCAACTAGTACCTTGACACTGAATTAAAAACAAAACAAAAAAACAGTTCCTTGTGAGGTGTTGTGGATTGACCCTAGCAAACTTCATGTCTTCCTCCCCACAGTGTGCTGAGACATAATATGGTGTGAGGAGACAGAGGGAGATGGAGATAAACCAAGACTACATTTCTTAGATTTCTGCTAGGTTTTTTTTTTTAAGGTTTCAAATGTACTTTATTTCTTCAATTATGCTATCATGAGTAGTAAGAGTTGCTTAGATGACAAGTTGGTTTTGAAACAATTCTGTGTTACGACAACTATAATGGTTACTGATGTTTTCACTCCTTTGTGGTGACTCCACCAACGGAGGACAGGTTCCATTCTATTCCAATCTGTGTGATTCCAAATATCCACACAACAACACAGAAAGTAGTTCTGCTGGCTGGCGCAGCATTACCATATTTGTCGAGAAAATCCAGTGAGTATTTTATGTGGTTCTGTCTTGCCATAATTTGCTCAATGCTTCTATTCTTGAGATCCTTAGTATATTTCTGGCCAAGGGAAACATCATGAAGGTGTGATAGGATTGCATGTGAGTGCAGCTGCTGGTGTATTTCATTGCAAGAAGCCCTGGTAGGAACTCAAATGTTCTCAGAAACTTCTAGATTCAGCTTGTATTATCAGTTTATTATAAAGGATATGTTTCAAGAAAAGCCAAATGGAAGAGATGCACAGTATGAGGTATTGGGGTGGGGGAGCTTCCATGCCCTCTCTGGGTGCACCCCATCCTCCTGGTACATCAATGTGTTCACCAACTTGGAAGCTCCACTGCTGGGTTTCTTGCTACTTACGTGGTTTTGTCAATTATATGCAATGATGTGATATTTGAAAAGCAGGAAAAATATGGAGACATTTTATATGTTTGACCTGTTTTGTTTCTGTTGATAATCTGTCACACTGATGGGAATTCTTTTCTGCACCAGTTTTGAAACTTTTCTGCAGAGTTTTACTGTCTATTTTCTAGCTTCTTGGGTTTTGAGAAACATTTTACAGCCAGCTCTGGAGGCCCAATATGGAGCTCACTTCTCCAACTCTTCCAGCAATGTTAAAATTACCTAATCCTCTCTTAAGTTACTTTCTGCTCAAAATACTGAAACTAGTTTTGGTTTTCTATACTAAACTGTCTGATATACATCCCATGTCCTTCTCAGCTTAAAAACCTCAATACCTAACCACTCTTTATGGGAAATTATCCAAATAATTAGCATCGCGTTGAAGGGGAGGTATTACAACAAATTCCTCACAATGATAGATGTGTCTCTTATTTTTCCATGCAATCTGCTCTCTTCTTTCCCAAATTCACTTATTCACAGTCCAGTATATTTAGCACACACACATTTTCTTAGATTTCAGTCCCCTTCAATTTGTTTATTGCCATCTACCGTTCTTCAAATTCTCATTCTAATCCTACACTTACATGATAAACCTCCTACGCTCATTTAACCAGAATTAATCTTTTTCTTTCATAGCTAAACTAATCTAGCACTGTGCTTCTTTTGGAGCATGGGAACCTTTCCAACACCTGAACATTGATTATTCTATCATCCAATTTGCACCATTTATTTACCCAAAGTTTACCAAATACTTAACTATAAGCAAGTCACTGAGCTAGACACTGGAAGTATGAAAATACAGTCTTTGTCTTAATGAAACTTATGTCTTATTAGGCTAGATAATCATTAAGCAAATAGACCCCAAATGAATATGGGAAGTGTCAACTCTGGTAAGTTCTATAAAGAAAAGCATTGTGCACCTATTCAAGAGATCTTATGTGGTTTGAAAGTTAGAGAAAGCTGGAGTATCACTGGAGGCGATACGTACGTGATGCTCAGACGCTGAATGGAGTAGGGAAGAATACCGACAACGTGGCACACGTCAGCAAGGCTTTTGCTAAACTAGCACTCAATTAGGAAATGGAGTCCCTGCCCCTTCTAGGGAGCCTCCCTCTCACTTTGTTTTGTGGAAGAACAACTCTTTCCTGTATGGAATTACTCTCGGCAAAGAACACACCCCACTTTCCACAGGGCTCACCACACCCATGCCCTCAACTGCATCTCTTCTGCTTCTCAGTGTTCTCAGTGTTTTACACATACTCACAAACACACGCACACGTGGGGTGATGGCTGTATGAACTACGGACAAAATAATGCATTTATTGCCTACTTACCAGGGGCCGGGTACTTCTATATTTATTTCCATCTATGTTGATCTTGGCCCTTAATCTTCACAAATACCCATGTGAAGTAGATATTTAAAAAGGAGGACCCGGAAGCACAGAAAATATTGAGTACTTACCAAATGCTAGATATAAGCACCACTGAGCATTTACTCTGTGCTAAGCACAACTGTTCAAGAACGACTTTCAGAGTTACTACTATTCCCGTTTTCCTGAGGGACTGAGAGGCAGGGAGACCAACTTGCTCCTGGTTCCCCAGCCATGTGGCTAGTCTGGATCCGAAGCAGGCTGAGTCAAGGCAGCACTGCGCTGCTCGCTACTCAGCAGCCTTCTGAGGCTAGTTCTGATCCCTTAGTAAATCCTGCAGAGAGGATTCTGACATCCATTTGGGGGTTCTCTCTTTAGAAAGTGGAACCTTATACTTCCTTGTTCTCAGCTTTGGGACCTAGTCACCAATTATGGGACAAGCAGAAAATTCTCATTCGTCATCCTGTCATACATGCAAAATGCCTTCCATCTTTCGACACACTTCTTCTGTCTCTTCTAGGGTATATATGCTGAGAAATGCACACAATATTAATAGTAATTAAAATACATTTAGGGCTTACATTACTTCAAATAAATGTCATGTAACCCTAGCCTATATGCCTTGTGAATAATGCATTATTTGGGATGATCCACAGGATCACTTACTTCTGCTAGTCTGAGTCGGTGAGAACTAAACTAGAGTAAAAATATGTAATTAATATATATTCGCCAAGAATGAACAAGAAAATAGCACCAAGATCATTTTCCTAGCGGGGAGACCAGCATAATGAACAAATTAGAGGTGTGACATGTAGAGAAATGGTCTGGCTACACTCAGATTCTTTGTCATCACATGAAAAATGTAGAAGCAGGGTTTTCAACAGGTCCCAGCTTGAACTCTAAGGCTTCCTCTGGAAGAATATTGGGGTGTCAGTAAATACCTCAAAATTCCATGCAAAATTTCTATTTGTGTACGTGTATTTTTTCTAGAGGAAGAGTCCAAAGCTTTTACTAAGTTTCCAGAATGGTTCCCCCAAAAGGTTAAGAAACACTGATGCAGGGACACCTGGCTGGCTCAGTAGGTAGAGCGTGTGACTCTTGAACTCGAGGTTGTGAGTTCAAGCCCAGTTTTGGGTATAGAGATTACTTAGAAATAAAATCTTAAAAAAAAAAAAAATAGAAAAAGGGAAAAAACACTGATGCAGTGGTAAAATTATCAATGCTAAGTAGATCTAAGAGACTATGTTCTATTTCTAATTATTAAAGAAGCACTCACCATTCCCTACTAAATAAAAAAAACCCAACAACATGGTTTTAAAGACAGACTAAATAAACCACTAAAATAAGCATTGATTAATATACCTCTGCCCTGGATGAAGTAAAAATGGGCCTCAGGCAGATCAATCCATTGGAACTCATTTCCTGGCAGCAAACTTTTCCCTGTATCAGCAGCCCATTTTACCCATATTCTTATATCTTTTTTATTCGAGGTCATTACAAGCGAGATAAAGTTCAGATATCTAATATGTTTTCAAGCTTAAATGTTGTGATAAATAAAAGTCATAAAAACTAATTTCCCTTTCCACCCTCTAACTTCCAGAAGACACAATTATTTGGGTCTCACTGGTCACAGCAGAGATATTACAGTAGAATAATCTGACGGATAACCATCTTCACTGCGCAAAATTGCTATTTATGCCCTAGGTAGTTAGAAGGTCACCTGATAATCATACTGTGGGTTTAAGAGATTATTTTGTTATCTACTAATTTGTATAAATATAGAAAAGTAAATGTGTGTGATTTGGAATCAAAAGCAAAAAAAGGTAAATGTAATATGTATGTGTCTATATAATGTATATATAAATACCTGAGATAGATAATTTTTCAACAATTTTATACAAAGTTAATTTCTGGTTTGGCAGAGGGTACACTTATTTCAAGAACTATTTTACTTAATAAAATTTCAGATGAATAGACCAATTTGGACAATACACTGGATCATATATACTTGCACTTGTCTTACCTTGGAATAATCTCCCAGCATTTGTTCGTATTATATGACACTAAAAATGTCTTCCAAGCAAAACCCAGCCTCATAGATACAAAGAACAGATTGGCTGTCGCCAGAAAGGTGGGATTCGGGGCAAGATGGGTGTAGGAGATTAAGAAGTACCAACTTCCAGTTATGAAATAGGTTACGGGGATGTAACGTACAGCATAGGGAATATAGTCAATGATAATGTATTATTTTGTAAGGTGACAGATGCTTAGCAGATTTATTGTGGCAACCATTCTGCATTGCATACTTATGTCGAATTACTGTGTTGTATACTTAAAATACTGTAAACCAATTACACCTCAATAATAAAAATCTCTTCAAATTGTATAATTACTGCACCTTATAGTACAACTTCCTCCAAAAATCCTAATATTAGAAGATTTTCCAAAAGACTGAGAGACTACCTAGAACGAACAGATCTGCAAGAAAAACTGACTTTAAAAACAAAATAAAACAAGCATCACACCAAAGGGGACTGGGAAGGAGAAATGTGGAAAAGTAGGGTGTGTCCTTGGTGGGAGAGTCTGCTGGCTGTCCTCTCACTCTGTTCTTTCATGTTCTTGATGTATGACTGGGCTTGCATTTGTCCTGGTCTCTTGTAGTTGGGTGTCATCCTGTGATTGATTTATCTCAACTGCAATGACTGAAAGTACTATGGGTCCACTTTCAGGCCTAAGTTTTCAGATTACCACACTTTTTTCCTACTTCTACTTAAAGTGATCCTGAATGAAGATGACATAAATGCCCTACGGATATTGCTTTTAACCCAAAACCCCAGGGTTACCACTGGACAGAATTCAGTCTGTGAAACTTGGATGGTGAAAATTTTATCTTCATTTTTATTAATTTAGGGTTTTCTTCTGTTGAAACTGTAGACAATAAACCATAGAATTAATAGTACCTGGGTTTTGGCAAATACGAAAATCACAGATATTCTCAAATCGTATTGCAGCCATTGCAAATATCTTAAAACACTGTGTGTGTTCCCAATTGCCTCAAAATTATGGTATTTATAGCTCTAATGTAGGCTTTTAAAGTCTTAAGGAAGCATACATTTATATATTTTGATCATGGTATTTCAATGTTGTTTCCTTTTTAACCTGAAGCATTTTATTCATTCAGTCAACTTTACACATAAACATTATCCATAAACTTCACCAGATTACTACAGAGGTCCACAGCACATGAAACACTTATGACCCTTGCCTGCCCTGAAGGATGGGAGAAGCAAAAACTTGGAAAGAACTGGATTCCTGAATGACTACAGAGAAAGAACTTCCCAATGGCCTAAAAGATACAACTCCTATTTTTCCACGGGAGAAGAAAAATCTTTGTTATTTAAGCCAGTCTGCTTGTGGGTCCTTTTTATGGCAGCATTCCATGCATATATTCACTAATGAATATTAGTGATTCCTGTTCACTAATATATTCTCATATCATCAAGACATATCTTGATCTTGATATATATCTCACTATATGTATTCTCTCTGTATAGTCTCGTATCATCAACTTTTGTTTATTTATTACAGAAAGGAACACTACAACTTTCTGTAAGAACTAACACAATAATGCTCAATGGTGCCAATCAACAGGGAAATGTAAATCAAAACCACAATGAGATACCACTTCACATCTGTCAGAATGGCTAGCAGCAAAAAACCCAAGATATAAGTGTCAATGAGGATGTGGAAAAATGCGAACCCTCACGCACTGTTGGTGGGACTGTAAATTGGTGCAGCCACTGTGGAAAACAGTATGGAGATTACTCAAAAAATTAAAAATAGAGATAGCGTACAATCCAGTAATTCCACTAATGAATAGTTACCAAAAGAAAAAAAAAAACACTCATTTGAAAAGATGTGTGCTCCCCTACGTTTACTGCATTATTTATAATATCTAGGGTATGGAAGTAATCCATGTGTCCATCAACAGATGAATGGATAAAGAAGATATAATACACACACACACACACACACAGAGGAATATTACTCAGCTATAAAAAAGAGTAAGATCTTTTCATTTGTGACAACATAGATGGACCTGCAGAGTATTATGCTAAGTGAAATAAATCAGACAGGAAAAGACTAATACCATATGATTTCACTTATATGTGGAATCTAAAAAAAAGCCCATAACAAATGAACAAAAATACAGAAACAGACTCATAAACACCAAGAAAAAACTGGTAGTTGGTAGGGGAGTAGGGGGTAGGGAATGGGCAAAATGGGTCAAGGGAAATGAGAGGTATGGACTTCCAGTTACAGAATGAATGAGTCATGGGGGTGAAAGGCACAGCATCGGGAGTATAGTCAATGGTACTGTAATCATGTGTACAGTGACAGACGGTAGCTACCCTTGTGGTGAGCACAGCATTACATACCGAGTTGTTGAATTACTATGGTTTACACCTGAAACTAATGTCACATTGCATGTCAACTATGCTTCAATTAAAAATTAAAAGAAAAAAATTTTTAAGACTTAAAATAAGAATTTTTATATAGAAATAGAGTACCAGGGCGCCTGGGTGGCTCAGTTGGTTAAGCGACTGCCTTCGGCTCAGGTCATGATCCTGGAGTCCCGGGATCGAGTCCCGCATCAGACTCCCTGCTCAGCAGGGAGTCTGCTTCTCCCTCTGCCCCTCCCCCCTCTCATGTGCTCTCTCTCTCTCTCTCTCATTCTCTCTCTCAAATAAATAAATAAAATCTTTAAAAAAAAAAAGAAATAGAGTACCAATGCTTTAATAAAATGCCTATATAAACATTAAACTATTAGCTGTAGAAGTTAAACAAACTAATAATAACTTGTGAGTATATTATTCTCAGAAATACATGAAACAATGCAGAACACTGATTCTAATGATTGAAAAGTCCAATCAAGGCAAAGGTCAACAAAAGTGTATATCCCTTACGACTTATAAGCAGTCACTATAAACCCTCATCATCTCCATTTCAAGTGCTTATTCTCTGGGCAAACAACCCTTCAAACCCATATATACAATCTGCTAATCCTATAAAAATTTTACTTTTTCCTGTTTCTCTTATGTACTCACTTCCCTGATCAGTTTACAGTCCACAGCCAAACTTTAATCGTCCTCTTGCATATACCCCAAATCTCTTCCAACTCTTATATTCTCTACCTCGACCCAAGTGTCAGTTTTTTTTGTTTTGTTTTGTTTTGTTTTTTAAGCATCAGTTTAAGTAGAAGAAAAACATGTTGCCATACTCATCACTCTCATTTAAACTTCATGACTACTAACTTCAAGTGGGCTCTTGGAGCAATCTGAGCAAAACTATTATCACACATTCCGAATCTATTTGTTTTTCTCCTCTCAGTATCTGTGATTCTTGGTCATGGAGTTTTGAAGAGACACTGTCTTTTCCCAGCTCCCTCTACCCATCTATTCCTACATGTACCATCATCAGCATCCTATTCTCAACCTTCACTCTTGTAATCCTGCATGGTCTGTGTTCCTTTAGAAAGCCACCTTCTCCACTTGTACATCAGATTCCATTTCCTCTCCCCACTCAGGGACATGGTTCATGCAATCAGCCTTTGTACTTGATCATTCTCATGGCCATAGGTAATACTCTGTGATTTCTCTCATTGCTAAAAAAAATCTCGACCCCACATTCCTCTGTAGCAGCTGTCTTATTTCTTTTTTGTTTTTATAGAACTCTTGGTGGTTGTTGATCTTTTCTGTTTTCAATTCCTTTCTATTTTTCCCCTTAGATCCATTCAAAATAGCTTTTGCCCAAAACCCCCTTCCATCAAGAGACTTATCAAGGTCACTGGTGACTTAACTTCTGTACTGGTAAATCCAATAATCAGTTCTCGGTCCACATCTCAATCTGCCTATGAGCAGCATCTGCCACAGTTGGTGACTCTTTTCTTGTTTGAAACATTTCCGGTATTTCCAGGACAAAACTCACTCCTGGTCCTTCCCCAATCCCCATCACCAACAACACTCTCTTACTCTTTTGCCATTTTTTTCTTTTCTCCAGACATAATATTGGAAAACTCCAGGGCTCAGGCATGGTCCCCTTATATTTTTTATATGCTCACACGCCCTTAATGACCCCGAGTACCATATATTTAACTGACATTTATATCTTTAGCCCACACTTGTCTCTGAACCCCAGGCTCATACATAAATCTCAAACTGAATAAAATGAACTCATGATCTTCTCTCTAAACATGCTCCACCTGCAGTTTTCCCCATGTGAGAGCAGAGGAATGGCAACTCTATTTTTCAGTTTTTCAGAACGAAAGCATTGGAGTTACCCTTGATTCTTTTTCTCTAATATTTCCATATGAATTCTGTAAGTCTTGTCTGTCTTGGCTTCAAAAATACAAAACCCTCACCATCTTCCTGCTAAAACATGGTCGAAGGCACCATCATCACTTACCTGGATTATTCTGAGTCTTCAGACAAGTCGCCCTGCTTGTCTGCCTTGCCCAACTTCAGTTAATTCTCTTTACTTTCCTCATGAGCCTGTTACAATATATGTCCATAAAATATGATTAGAGTACAATTTGTCAGTTTCATTTACAATAAAATCAAGATCTCTTATCACCATCTGTAAGTCTTATATGATCTACCCCCTCTCTGATTTTTGTTTCTTACAATGCTGCCCCTGATGACCCTTCTCCATCCATCTATGTTGCCCTTGCCATTTCTCATCTTCACTTCAGAACCTGTAACTGTTTCCTTTTCCTGGATGCTCTTCCCCCAGGATTCCCGTTAATATTCCTGGTCACCAGCTCAAGGGTCACCTTCTCAGGGAAGCCTTTCTTAATCATTCTATTTAAAATTCACCCTCCCCCTGGGTATAAATTAGATGGCTAGACATATATTCAGTACCTCTTTAAAATTTTATAAAATATATATACAAAAGAATTTACATAGTGTTCATCATAGTTAAAAAACAGATAAATGCCCTACCTATGATGAATCTTAAGAAAGAGAATATTTCAATGTTTGAAGTCCCTATGTGCCCTTCCCCCAGTAACTTCTCTTCCCTGCCTCTAAGCAGCACAAGAAGTTGTGTTCATCATTCTTTGTTATACAGTTTTGCCATATATATATTTACTTCCATAAATATGTTTTCTTTTCCTTGATTTTGAAACCTATTTTAATGTAATAAATACTATAGGCTTTCATCTGTAACTTTATTTGCAGGCCCAATGTCATGCTCTTGAGATGCACCCATGTGAATTTGCTTCACTCTAACTCATTTAAAATCATGATCTTACAAACATTCTTGCTATGACTTGAGGACCATATATTCAAACGTTTTATTAGGCATCATGGTTTTCTTTTCAAAGAAGTTATATATCACTCTCAACTCCTGTGTAACCATTGTTCCACATTCTTGCTATTATTAGAAATTGTCAGTTTCTACTTTGCCTAGTGCAAGTGGAGTGATGTTGCGAATTTAACTCACTCTTGATTACTAATAAAGTGGACACTTAGAGTGAAATGAAAAAGTTGTCAAATATAGTTGCATTTTTTAGTCCTCCATAAGAAATTGTTTTAGTATTAATTTGTTCAAACCACCATTTCATAAAGATATGCCCCTATATTGCCCCTTCAGATAATTTGTCTTTTATATTTATCTCCTTGATCCATTTGAAAGTATCTGAGTATATGTGAAGTTGAGTTCTATCCTAGGACCATTAATCAAATAATCTTTCTTTACTTACATGCTTTCTACATATCTTTGGGTTTATTTATGGACTCTATTCCTTTGTGTACCAGTCACCAATACAATATTATCCTTTTATTTTTAAAGATTTTATTTATTTATTTGACAGAGAGAGAGACAGCGAGAGAGGGAACACAAGCAGAGGGAGTGGGAGAGGGAGAAGCAGGCCTCCCACCGAGCAGGGAGCCGGATGTGGGAATGACCTGAGCCAAAGACAGACACTTAATGACTGAGCCACCCAGGTGCCACATAATACTATCTTATTAGTGTAACTTTAAAATGGTCATAGTATCTGATAGAGCTCATCTTTCTAGTGTCTATACCTCTTCCAGTAATGAATTATTTTGATCCACTTCATTTTCCACATATATTTCGGAGTAAATTAGTTGATTTTAAAGAAAACTCCATTTTAAAATTGTAACGTCACAATTCCATCCCCACTATTTTTCCTCATTTAGTTGCCTCTACTTCTCGTTCGTAATCAAATATCACCTTTTAACATCCTGTGCAGTTTATGTATTCATATGCCTATTATTTTACTTCGCTCTCACCTACCCATCTCCTACCCAGATGGACTATAAACTCAAAATTGACCAAGTTTTTTTTTAAAGATTTTATTCATTTATTTGAGAGAATGAGATAGAGAGAGCATGAGAGAGGGGAGGGTTAGAGGGAGAAGCAGACTCCCTGCTGAGCAGGGAGCCCGACGCGGGACTCGATCCCGGGACTCCAGGATCATGACCTGAGCCGAAGGCAGTCGCTTAACCAACTGAGCCACCCAGGCGCCCCAAAATTGACCAAGTTATTTTTGGATTTGTTCATTTGTATATCTCAAGCACCTATAATAGTAGATGCTTGGGCAAAGATAGGTACTCAGTACATATTTGCTGAGTGAACAAATTTAACTTGAATTTATGACTCAACCAGGAAAGCTGACATCTTTTTTTTTTTTTTTAAGATTTTATTTATTTATTTGTCAGAGAGAGAGAGGCAGAGAAAGAGCACAGGCAGGAGGAGCGGCAAGCAGAGGGAGAAGCAGGCTCCCTGCTGAGCAAGGAGCCTGATGCAGGACTGGGATCATGGGATCCTGGGATCATGACCCAAGCCAAAGGCAGACGCATAACCGAGTGAGCCACCCAGGTGCCCTGACATCTTTCTAGCATTAAATTTTTTTTTAATCCATGAATATGGAATATGGTGTCTTTCCATCTATCTAGATTGTCCTTAAAAGATTTCAATAAAGTTGCAAGTTTCCTACATGAAGTTTTTACACATCTTTGTTAGATTTATTTTTGTGTAACTTACACATTTGTCATTGACACTTGCTATGGACTTGATAGTATTGTCTATTTTCTCTATTAAAATGTAAGTGTAATTCTATTTTATACAAATATTTATATTTTTAATATAAAGTTGAACATCTATGTAAAATATTTTTTCACATTAATTGAAGTGTAATTTTCACACTGTAAAACTCACCCCTTTTAAGTGCATAGTTCAGTGAATTGTGATAAATATATATAGTGGCCCCTACCACAATCAAGATATTGAAAATTTCCCATCACGGGCGCCTGGGTGGCTCAGTTGGTTAAGCGACTGTCTTCCGCTCAGGTCATGATCCTGGAGTCCCTGGATCGAGTCCCGCATCGGGCTTCCTGCTCGGCAGGGAGTCTGCTTCTCCCTCTGACCCTCCCCTCTCTCATGTGCTCGCTCTCATTCTCTCTCTCTCAAATAAATAAATAAAATCTTAAAAAAAAAAAAAAAAGAAAATTTCCCATCACTCCAATAAGTCCCTTTGAGCCTCATTGCAGTCAATTCCATTCCCCTAAACCCAGCCTCTGGCAAACTCTGATCCACTTTCTGTCATTAATGTTTTGCCTTTTCTAGAATATCATATAAATAGAATCATACAGTATACGGTTTTTTGTATCTGGCTTCTTTCTTCATTGTAATGCATTTGAAATTTGTATTTTTTGCATATTTTAGGAGGTCTTTCTATTTATTTATTATTTTTTAGGAGGTAACTTTCCCTTTAATTGCAGATAGCATCACATTGTAGGGATGTAATGCAATTTGTTAATCCACTCACCTTTTGATGGACATTTGAATTATTTTCTAAATTTTAGCTATTATAGATAAAGCTGCTATGAACATTCATTGAATGGTACTTGTGTAGACAGAAGTCATTCATCACGGGTAAATTTCTAGTGGAACTGATGGAGCATGTAAGAAATTTTCTAATTTTGTAAGATATTCCAAACTTTTCCAAAGTGTGCCATTTTTTTCATTCCCACCATCAGAATAACAGAATTCTGGTTGCACTACATTTTCATCAGCTCTTGGTATTAAGAGTGTTATTTTTATCCATTCTGGAGGGAATGCAGTGTTATTTCATTATAATTTTAATGTACATTTCCCTAATGACTAATGTTGACTCATGTTGACCATCTTCTCATGTTTTAATTCCCTAATTTTTAACTCCTCTCAAGATGTCTTTTTAAATCTTTTGCCAATTTTTAAATCAAGTTTTTGGTTTATTATTGAACTGTGAAGTTTATTTATGTATTTGGGATACAAGTCCTATTCTCTCCAACTCTACAGTAGCCTTGAAAATCATCAGCCTCACGACCGTGGAAGCTATGATAAAACAACAGCCTTACAGACACTAAAGGGAGCAGAATGAGTTTGTGGCTTCTCAAAAAGCCCCATCATCAGAGAATTATCATTATTTAAATGGTCTTGCAATCCCCTGGAAAATACCTGTTTACAGAGTATTGTCATTATTTGACCTGACACAGAGCTTGCTTGTAGGATATAGCTGATAGAGAACATATATCCAGAATGCATAAAAAATTTACACCTCAACAATAAGGCAACAAATAATCTAATGAAATTTGGATCAAGTATCTGAATAGACATCTGCTTAAAGATGACACACAAATAGCCAGTAAGCATGTGAAAAGATGCTCGGCATTAGTCATTAGGGAAATAGAAATCAAAACCACATTGAGGGGCGCCTGGGTGGCTCAGTCGTTAAGCGTCTGCCCTCGGCTCAGGTCATGATTCCAGGTCCTGGGAACGAGCCCTGCATCGGGCTCCCTGCTTGGCGGGAAGCTTTCCTTTCCCTCTCCTACTCCCCCTGCTTGTATTCCCTCTCTCGCTGTGTCTCTCTCTGTCAAATAAATAAATAAAATCTTAAAAAAAAAAAAAAAAAAGCCACAGTGAAAACCTAGTAACATATATACTAAGTGTTGACAAGATTATAGAGAAATGGAATCCTCATCCATCACTGGTAGGAATGAAAAACTGTGCAGCTACTTTGGAAAACAGCTTGATAATTCCTCAGAATGTTATATAAATATGGTGTCACCATATAACCCAGCAATTCCCCTTCCAGGTATATAATGTAAGATAAATAAAAACATGTATCCACATCAAAGCTTGAATACCAATGTTCATAGCAGGGGCGCCTGGGTAGCTCAGTCAGTTAAGTGTCTGCCTTCGGCTCAGGTCATGATCCCAGGGTCCTGGGATCAAGCCCCCAATCGGTCTCTCTGCTCAGTGGGGACCTGCTCCCTCTCCCTCTGCCTGCTGCTCTGCCTACTTGTGATCTCTCTCTCTCTAATAAATAAATAAAATCTTAAAAAAAAAAACCTCACAAATGTTCATAGCAGCATTATATTCCTAATAGCCAAAATGTGGAAACAACTCAAATGTCTGTTAACTAAAGAATGGATAAACAAAATGTGGTATATCCATGCAATAAAATATTATTCATTAATATAAAGAAATGAAATACTGATTCATGTGAACACTGAGTCATCCCTGAAAACATTATGCTAAGCAAAATAGCAATCATAAAAGACCACATATTATGGGATCACATTAACATGAAATACTCAGAGTAGAAAAATGTGTACAGGCAAAATACATTAGTGGTTGCCTGGGGCTGTGTTAGAGGGTGAGATGTGGAGTAAGTCCTAACGGGTTCTTTCTGGGGTGATAAAAATGTTCCTAAATTAGGTTGTGTTGATGGTTACATAACTGCGAATATACTAAAATTAACAAAATCGTATCCTTAAACACATACACATAGAATGATATACCATTTTGACAGAGTAGAAAAAATTAGAAAGTGTGATAATACTGCCAAGTTTAGGGGATCACAGAGCAACGGAACTCTCATTCACTCCTGGTAGAAGGACACATTTGGGTTGTCAGTTTGAAAAACAGCTTTGTGTTTAGCCAGTTGCACCGGATATATAGAGCTGAGAAACTATTGCGCACATGCACTAATACCCTGCTATCCTTAAGAGCCCTGTTCTTTTTTTTAAGATTTTATTTATTTATTTGACAGAGAGAGAGAGAGACACAGCGAGAGAGGGAACACAAGCAGGGGGAGTGGGAGAGGGAGAAGCCGGCTTCCCGCGGAGCAGGGAGCCCGACGCGGGGCTCGATCCCAGGACCCTGGGACCATGACCCGAGCTGAAGGCAGACGCTTAACGACTGAGCCACCCAGGCGCCCCAAGAGCCCTGTTCTTAAAGATAAACATGGACAACAGAGAGTGAATAAATACAATCTAACATATTCCCACAATCAAACACCACTCCCCTGTGTAAACAACAGAGATCTAGCTCACACACGAATACCGCTGATTATTTAATATACAAATAAAAAAATTAGTAATAAGGACTGATTGGATAGTTATAGAAAGTTCAATAACAGAAAAGAACAGTGCTGTGGAGGAATATATGCTAAAAATATAAAGAAAAACAAGTGGAAGATGAATATAAAATTCTGGTTAGTGTTCCTCTTTCTGGGTAGGAAGAAGCACGCGGGACACTTCCAAGGTTGTGATAATGCTGTACATGTCATCCTTAATTAAATCCCCTGCAACAAACCTCATTGTATATTAAATACCTAGCCATGAAGTGGGAACAAAGAGGCAATATGGGAGCAAAGAATGTTTTTAAAAAATGACAAATGGGTAAAAACTGCCTCCAAAAAGCCTATTTCCCAAATGCTAAGGTTCTCTCTCTAAATGTATATATGTATGTTTAATATAAAATTACATATGTAATTTTATGTAAGTATATAATTGTATTAATATATATTTTATATTATATACCTATTTGAATATATAAAGTATGTATACATATATGAATGTGTATATAACACACACATATTTGAAAAGAAGTGAAATCTCGGATGTATTTTTTAAGCAAAACTTGTTTATGTTAAGAGCATTCTTTGGTTGTTGTTAAGGGCATTAGAATTAGCATCATTTAACTATTTTATTGAAAAAACCAAAAAATGTTTCAAACTTAAATGCTGACAGCAATGAGACTATTTTATTATGTAATTTTCTATTAGACCTTCAAAGTATTTTTACTCCCTCTCTTGTCTTTCAGTAGCTAAATGTTTTCTTGATCATTATTGATTTTTATTTCTTACCTTGTGGTAGGGAGTTTTTATCATTATAAATGGACTTTCGTGTTTTCACATTAAAATCACACTCGGTGAGATTTTATTTCTCTCGAGTAAAGCACAAAAGGGGAAAGATCAGTCTGTAATAGAACAATGCAGTGAAACCATAGCTGAAAAATATCTGGCAGAAGCAGAATCTCGCCTCTGAGAGCTAAAGGTTACTTTGTCTCACCAAGCTGTCTGTTCTCCACCACTAATGAAATTGAAAAAGAACTTTTTTTTTTAAAGATTTTTTTTTTATTTATTCATTTGAGACACATAGACACAGAGATAGAGGAGAGTGCATGAACAGGGGGAGAGGCAGAGGGAGAGGAAGAAGCAGGCTCCCCGCTGAGCCAGGAGCCGGATGTGGGGCTCGATCCCAGCACCCTGGGATCACGACCTGAGCCAAAGGCAGGATGCTTAACCATCTGAGCCACCCAGGTGCCCAGAAAAAGAACTTTCTAAAAGTATTTTCTATCTTTCTCATATCAAATTGTTTATACACTAATAGACACATTTAATACACACGTAAATTATTACTATTCAATAATTCTTTGCTATCGGTGTATTGACTTAATGCCTAAGTTAAAAGTCAATGGCCAGATCTAAAGTAGCTTTGTCCCCTTGTTCACATACCTGTCGTCTTACTGTATAATTAGAATAATGCAACTTCCGTTCATCCATCCATCCATTTTTAAAAATTAATATTTTTAGTATTATTCACTTCCTCTTTCCTTCCTTCATTTAACAAATATTTACTGCTTACCTCCTTCCTGGCACCATGCTTATTTCTAGACATACAATAAGGGTAAACAGATAAAGGATCCTTGTCTTCATGGAACTCAGAATCTGTGTATGCAGACATAACTATGATTACCCTATGAAAATTTTAAGTGGTGCTACATTGGGATGAGTGGTACAAACAGAGGCGTTTGGTGGTTGGGTTGAGGAATATGAGGTAGAATTGACATGAGGAGGGGTTAATAAAGGAAAGAGAAGAAAAGCACATAAAAAGCCCTATGGTGGAAGGACTGAAGGTACTGAGGACGGAAAAACTGGCACAGAGAGATCAAGAAGGAATGGGAGATATGGTGAAGACATAAAGGTTAAGAGATTTCAAGTCAGGCAGGACTTTATCAGCTATGTATTTTTGTTTGTTCTGGTTTTGTGTGGTTTTTTTCTGCTTCTTTATCTTATAAAACAATGGAAAGACAGTGAAGCCACAAGCAAGGTAGAGGCACTGCTTGACTTGCATTCTGATGTCACTGGGCTGCGTTGTTCAGCGAGAGCTCCTCGGTTACTCACACTCTCCACCGCTTCCCATCCGCTTTCTGGGTGAGTTGCCGCTTATCATCCTAACCACACGTTAGTGCGGCGGTTTTCCAAAAATCCAGCTCCTCGCACAGGCTGCCCTCTTGCATGAATTTGAGTTTGTGAACTCTGCAGAGAATTTAAATTCCTCTAAGATTCGTTAGATTTTAAATTCTTCTCAAGTCTAATGGGCAATCAATATCTCTAAAGATACACTTACCCTATGATGTGATAGGAAGTAGAGACATACACAAAGTGCAAAAGGTGGGGCGCCTGGGTGGCTCAGTAGGTTAAACGTCTGCCTTCGGCTCAGGTCATGATCCCAGGGTCCTGGGGTCGAGTCCCATGTAGGGTTTCCTGCTCAGTGGGGAACCTGTTTCTCCCTCTCCCTCTGCCTGACGCATACCCTGCTTGTGCTCTCTAACAAATAAATAAAATCTTTAAAAAAAAAATACTGCAAAGGGTAACAATGGGGGGAGTCAATTACTCCACCTGGAAAACCAGGGAAAGCATGAGAACAGGTACATTTTACCTGGTCCTGAATGAATGGTGTCTAAGAGGTTTTGTTGTTGCTTTTAAGAGAAAAATGGGAACAACATTCGGAGAAAAGGGAATTTTTATGGAATCATTGAGGTTTCCTGGGAGACAAATAGAAACTGGATGAATGAGAAAGGACAGAGCAAATTTGGGAAAGAAGCTCAAGATGAATTCGGAGAGAAATTTTATGACAGGATAAAATTGAGAGTCTATCCCTTAGGCACCAGAGAGCCAAGGAGTTAAAAAAACGAAGCTGGGGAATGATTCTCTGATGGTAAGCACTGTTATATCTGCTTACAAGATTAGAATTCATCTCCCTGAATGTCCAATTATTTCATGTAGCTGCCCACCCTTAAAATGTGCTGTGTGTGAAGACCAACTTGCTAATATGCTTCAGTTCAGATCCCAAAGATTTTGCTATTTCACCTTCATTCTGGGAAGCAGACTAGGCATATGGAACAGAATTTATGTTGACCCAGTGGCCATGCAGTCATCCAAACTAATAGGCTTTCTTCTCTAGTTTGACTTCCAAGTCAAAAAAAATTTTTGGCCTTCTCTAGAAGCCAAATATTTTCCACGTCCTCAACACCTTCCCCAAAGAATTCCTTTACTTCTGTGAGATAATATTCCCTTCCCTAATTAATGAATTAGTTATAATTTTAAAACATTTTGCTCATAAACACATATTGTCTATTTTATTAAGACAAACTGAATATAGCTTGTAAAAATAAGATGTAGACATTGATAGAATGGGAGAATCCATGTTTAAGCACAAGGGCAAATGCTAGTTTTTGAATTATATATAGTGATGATTCATGAGCATAGCCATAAATCTTAAATAACAGAGCGCATCTATCTTGGGGGGATTGTCAGGAGCATATGGAACCTTCAGGAGCCATAGTGACTAATGACTATTTGTAGACAAGAGTAAGATTCCAGCTTAATGCCTATGACTATGTATGATAAAAACTATATTGCTATTAGGGCATTTTTTTTTCACTTACTGTTGTGGAATCCAGAAGAGAAAATTACTGAGTAAATAAGACATCAAATGATCTATTTATTCAAAAGATTTTTCCAAAAAAATAGAATGATCATACTCAAAATTACAGTCTATGTGTGTACATGTATGTGTTTAAATGTTCAGTCTATAAACAGGAAAGTCTTTCATGCCTTTATGGATATTTGAAACAGTCTTTTTTGTGGTGACTTTATACACACACACACAGATTTTTTTTAAAAAGGAATACTTAGCATAAAGGGGCAGCTGGATAAAAAGAGAGAAGGATTTCTGTTATGGGAAGATATGGTACAGCATGATACCTCCACTTTTGACCTGGGTGACTAACCATGGGTTTTTTATTTTTTTTAAGATTTTATTTATTTGAGAGAGAGACAGAGAGAGAGTGTGCACAAACAGCGGGGGCGGGGAGAGGGAGACGCAGACTCCCCGCTGAGCAGGGAGCCCGATGCAGGGCTCGATCCCAGGACCCTGGGATCACAACCTGAGCCAAGGACAGATGATTAACGGACTGGGATACCCAGGCGCCCCCTACCACTTCCCAAATTTAATTTCATTTAAATTCTACTTTAAATATTTTGCTTAAAAATAGAATAAATCTTTCAGAGCAGGTTTTTTTTTTTTTTTTTTTTTTTTTCCGGACCAGTTTTGTATGCAGAAAAGCAGACAAATTCAGAAAACAATTGACAAACAAACAAAAAAAATTCAAGCTGTCAGGGTGGGTTTTAAACCTCCTATCTATCAGGTTTCATTCTGTACTCTAGAA
Source organism: Mirounga angustirostris (assembly GCF_029215605.1). Lineage (NCBI taxonomy): Eukaryota > Metazoa > Chordata > Mammalia > Carnivora > Phocidae > Mirounga > Mirounga angustirostris. The sequence goes on along the minus strand of NW_026991720.1, from coordinate 79,856,590 downwards.
AGGAGTCAGACAACTTTGATAGAATAAACTTAGATTATCTTTGGCCTTAGACCATTTCCTTCTATGTGTCTGCAATTTGATTTTTGTTGATCTCTCTCTGGGATTTTTCCTGATGAATAATTAATTATAGTCCATGTCAATTTTCCATAGACACTGAATTCTGTAGCAATCTTCCTACAATAGAACTTTTGATTTGTAAAAGTGATTTAGTACATATTCTGCTTTCCTTGCAATTTAAAGGTTGATTATATCCATGAGATTTGTCATGAAAACCTCAATTAGCTTTTAAAGTTTAATCCCTGACACACTCTCCTTGTTATGCTCTCCCCTTTACCATGTCAACAATACCGTAGGAAACTTTTATTATAGCTTCAATAGTGTGTTTTATTGATTTGAGCATGATTCAGCAATCACTTAGCATCCATGATATATTAGATTATAAAAATATGTAGCTGTTTTGTACTCTTATGGAATTCTTAATCCGTATTTGATGAAAACATTTTAAGACCTTCTGTACCAGAAAACAGCATGCAAATAAATGAATATACAAATAATGGAATCAAAGAGAATCACTGAGATAAGAAACCACAAAATCCATTTACGGCTAATTTGTGCTCTAAAATATGGATGATTCTACAACTTTCCTCAGTAATCTTATATATCTATTTGTACATTAAGAAGAGTTTTATTGGGGCGCCTGGGTGGCTCAGTCGGTTGGGCGACTGCCTTCGGCTCAGGTCATGATCCTGGAGTCCCGGGATCGAGTCCCGCATCGGGCTCCCTGCTGAGCAGGGAGTCTGCTTCTCCCTCTGACCTTCCTCCCTCTCATGCTCTCTGTCTCTCATTCTCTCTGTCTCAAATGAATAAATAAAATCTTTAAAAAAAAAAAAAAGAGTTTTATTCACGACATATTTCACACGTTAAGAAAATATTTTCTTTCCCCAGACTTCTTAAAAAGCATTTTCTTTTCAGTCTCATTTTCTAGAATTTTCTCTAATTTTGACTTTGTAAACCATTTAAGGCTTCAAATTCTTCCTTAGATAAATGAAATTGAGTCCAGTGTGGTTTCAACTGATTGTGAGTCTGAAACATTCTATCATTCATCTCATCCCTATGTCACAAACTCTTCCACACAGCTTAATTCCCTTAAAAAATAATAAATATAACACTGCTGACTTGGATTCAGTTAAGCTCCTTAAAATACGTAGAAACTCATGTTATTTAGCATTTTGTTCTTTTTCCTGATTTTTCAGATTTATTAATATTGATGACAATTATGATATTGGATAGAAGGTAATATTTACTTGGGATTCATGATTTTTCACCCTCTACTCTTTCAGTTTTTTTTTTTTTTTTTATTTGAGAGAGAGAGAATGAGAGACAGAGAGCATGAGATGCAGGAGGGTCAGAGGGAGAAGCAGACTCCCCGCCGAGCAGGGAGCCGGATTGGGGACTCGATCCCAGGACTCCAGGATCATGACCTGAGCCGAAGGCAGTTGCTTAACCAACTGAGCCACCCAGGTGCCCCTGAACTTTCTTCATTTGATAGAATCTATAGAGCTTTTATTTTTTAAGATTTTATTTATTTATTTGCGAGAGAGAGAATGAGAGGGAGAGAGAGAGAGCACATGAGAGGGGGGAGGGTCAGAGGGAGAAGCAGACCCCCTGCCGAGCAGGGAGCCCGATGTGGGACTCGATCCCAGGACTCCAGGATCATGACCGGAGCCGAAGGCAGTCGCTTAACCAACTGAGCCACCCAGGTGCCCTACTCTTTCAGTTTTCTTAATCTGTGTCACGTATTGTTCATTTTTCCTACACTAACATCAAGACAGATTCACTCTCCCTGTGATCCAGATTTTATATATTTGCTCTTTCTCCTTCACCACCAACACCTCCTATTCTTTTTCTTCTCATTTATTTATGTAAGATACCCCTGCTTTTCCTCAATTCCCTCCATCAAGTTTCTCCTTCATCAAGCAGACTCAAGTAAGAGCTGGTATCTCTAAAATGGCATAGCAATGATTTGGTATGCAAATTAATTTGGCCATACTTTCATTCAACAATATTATTTCTCAAGCAAAGCCAAATGAAAACAGAAACAAATCAACGTCTTAGGGAAGCTCATACTCCAGTGGATGAGGTCAGACCATAAACAAAACAAATACATGATTATATAGGATATTAAATGGTGAAAAGAGAAATAAAGCCAGGAAAGGTGATAGGGAGCAGGCTTATGGGGGAGGGGGTTCTGCTTCTTTTTTGCATTTTTTTTCTCTTGGTTTTCTGTCAAGTTCCCCTTTTTCAAATGCATGATTTTGGATTGAATGTCAGATTGCATATGAAAAACTGGAGAAAGAATTTGAGGCTCTAATTTTAATCCCTGTGAAGGCTGCTTGTTTTCTTGTTACTCTTATTGAAGTACTAGGTGGCCTTTTAGGCTGTGAACAAAAGCCTCAGAAAGGCTTCAACTACAATTTTAACTCCTCTGCCCCGTGAGTCAGCCAGTTCTGCTCAGCCTCTCAGCCGTTACTTGGGGAGTTGTCTTGCACAGTGCACTACTGGTGGAAACGGAATGGGCTGTGAAAGGGGCTGAAGATCTGAAATCCCAAGAACCAGCATTCTTCATGGAGCGTGCTGTGATAATACAGCTTATTAGGTTTTGAGCAAGGGCAATCATCCTAATGAAGAGCAGGGGCTTCCTTGAAGGACTGATGCTTCTTCAGCAAGGTGTTGATCTTTGAGAGGATGAACATCTCACATCAGCAGCATGAATTCTGCTGCCTGTTCAGGTCTCGTGGAGAGAGGTCATGTGCAAAAACTTCTCAATCAGGAAGTCAAGAAGTGCTACCTTCATCTAAGTCACCTAAAATGGCCATTTCTCATAACCTCTCCTTCTCTGCTCCACACCACCTCTAGTAAAATTGATACCTACAACTATCTTCTAGAGATCCAAGAAAGTAGTAAAATGCCTTGCTCTTTGTGTTGCTCTCACCTTATCCAGTGGCCCACCACCAGTTGGAATCTAGATAAGAAGAGATTAAAACATATCTACCATTTCCTCCTTTACTCTGGTCATCTTTTTCCTTCCTTTTCCCACAACTTTCTGGACCAAAAAGGACAGACTTTCCCCTTCCGCAAGTATCTCCTTCTGTCACCAGCAAGAGTCCAAGACCTCACTGTTAACGCCCTATCTGCTTGTACTCACCAATTTTTGTCCCACATTTTTGCTTAAACTCATTTTTGGTTTATCTCTTAACTCAGGCAAAAGACCCATTGGGAATAACATTCCATGATGGAAACCCAAACTGTGTATGCCTCAAGCAATAGTGACTGCCCTAAGGAAGAGCTCTGACCCACCCAGACCAGTCTGAACTCAACTCTCAACTCATGCTTCTGCAGGTGGATCCTACAGTGACCCATGGGGGGACTGACCGTTAACTTTACCTCATTATAATACTAAAATCTCCTCCCAAGGGGAAGCACAAGGCTCATTTACATAACATACAATGCAAGTATAGGCATGTTTCCTTAAGCGGCATGCGTGACTTTATGCCTACCTCTACATACGATGACAAGGCTCCTCCATCTAAATATTCACCCCAATCCTAAGTAAAAAGAACCCATTGCCCTTGGTTGAGAAATCACAGGTTATAGGAATAATCTATAGGTTATTCCCCATGATCTCCTTATTTGCTGCAAATAAAGTTTCCTCTGTGTAACAGTTCCACCTGGTGTAGTGCCTATCTGTGACTTTCCAAACACACGTTAGTTGGTTATACTTCTATCACAGGTTTTGAGTCTAAGGTGTTGGGTTGTGTTTTTTTTTTTAGAAATCTTTTTTTTTTTTTTTTAAGATTTTATTTGAGAGAGAGAGCACAAGAGGGGGTAGGGTCAGAGGGAGGAGCAGACTCCCCGCTGAGCAGGGAGCCTGATACAGGACTTGATCCCAGGAGTCTGGGATCATGACCTGAGCCAAAGGCAGTCGCTTAACCAACGGAGCCAAACACTGTGGAAGAATCCCCCATGCTCGGTCTTCAAATTTATTTAGCAAATTACCTTACCATAAAACCAAGCCTTCCAACTACTATCTTGGAAAAGAGGATGCAATTTTACCCCCACCACCTCCTCACTCTGAGGTGATAATCCTCAAAATCTGGCTTTACAGACTGAAGAGCACAAAAGGATCCTTATTTAGTGAGGGAAATTAAAATACATCAGTTTACTCTTTCTAAAACATTAGCCCTGATAAACTAGGTTAACTCTTTTACTAAACAATGCCCTCATAACTGTGGCTTCTTAGACTTGATCAGATTGTGCCATGTCTACTCAAAAGTTTGTTTTAGCAATTAAATCCCAATAATTTATGTGAGAATCTAGGATTAGTGGAGAATTTTATCACCAAAGTCAGTCAGAAAGCAGTAGCTGAAAATAAGACATCACGTACTAACTATTCTAAAAAGAAATGCTTATCTAAACATTCATTTTTTTTCCTATATGATTTAAAAGATTTCATCAAACCCCAATGAGAATAACGTGGTACAAAGGGAACAGATATCTTCTACTGATTGGTTATGTTTCCCAGACTTGCCTACAACCCCTAATACCACGTGCTTAGTCACTGACAGAGTGTTGGTGTTGAAAATAGGTGACTAACATTAAAAAATACAACTACCACTTATTCTACCCACAAAAGATGGATTTATTTGGAAATAAGAGAGCACTGCAATCAGGGATAAGGAAACTATGCCAAAACCATAGGGAGGTCCACTAAACAAAGGAGAGGAACAGGCTCTTCTATAGAGGAAAGCAGGAAGTTAGGAAGGTTGTTATGCTCAAAAAGTCCAATGCAGTAAACTGCGAGTTCTAAGTATAGTGGCTTTTCATTGGCTGAACTATAATTGTCCCTCATTGGCTGGGCTGTTGCTGGAAGAGGCGGAAGACCTCCTTCCTCCTGCTGGTATAGTAACTAGTATCCTGGGCAAGGTCCACCTCTTCCTGTTGGGTCTGCAGTTGGTTTTGAGTGGCAGGGCATGAGCGCTCCCCTGGCAAACCTCCGTACTCCGTTTTAGTGAAGTTTCCCTTTTTTAATTTTCACAAGATTCACTACATATTTTCTATAGATTCTGGTTACAGTAATCATGTTTTCCACTCCAGTGCAATATTAAAACCCTATCCCCATCATTAAGAAGTTATTGAGTTTAATTATGTCTCTCCAAGTAAGGAGAAAATAAAGCATATACAGGTTTCCGCATGGAATAAATTACAAACCAAGAGGCATTTGGGAACTGGGCAGTGAGACGTGGGGGTTCTGAATTGTGAGCCAAAAGAATCAGAAGTTAATGACTTCCGGAAATAGGCACTCTGAGGGGCACCCTTTCCATGTTATTTTAAAAGGGTAGGCCCTGGAGGTAGACTGCCTGGGTTCAAAAGCTATCTCTGTTATTAGTTATGTGACTTGGGGCAAGTCACAAAATATTCACTGTTATACTAGAGACAGTCTTAGTGGATAATGTGCTTGTAAGTGCGACTCTTTCGGATTGGTCTGATCATGCCACTTCCACTTAGGAGACTACTGCACCCATTAAATTCCAGTAACTTCTGTGAGAATCTAGCTTCAGTGCAGGCTTTTATTTTCTTCTTATCTCTGTATACCAGTTCTCACTTGTAAAATGGAGATAATGACAGTGCCTGCCTTACTGGGTTAGAGAGATGAAATGAATCATTGTTTATAAGGCACTTAGAACAGCCTGGAACAGATTACACACTAAATAAATGAAAAATCAACAGATGCCCAGTAGCTATTTTCCTATTAAAAACTCAAGATTATATGGAATTCCTTTCTAAATCCATACTGGACAAGACAGAAGAGTTTGCAGAACTAAAAATTGCATAAAGAATATATACCATTTCCTTGATAACAAACAACTGTAGAAAGTCTTTCTCAGGGTCAATTTTGAAGGAGTTGAACTTTCTTAATTCTAAGGAATGCCTAGACCTCTGCACAACTAAAGATAAAACAAATTCTGTAAACAAAGTCTAAACTGTAAACTGTGTAACTGATACTAAACATAACTGATAAGACATAACTATTTTATTCCTATATATGCAATATACATACATATACATATATATATGCACATACACACACACACACACACACACATATATATATATATATAAAACACTGCTTAAATAACTAAGTGGTTTTCATATTACAAAGCCCTTCAGTCACGTTTAGTAAATACTCTTGAATAACCAACATTTCAGAGTAATTTCTTATAATTGTACAGATGGGGGTCTAAATTAGGAGAACTCTAAAAATAGGTAGTCCAGAGAGATTTTGTAATCTGCTGCCTTACTGTTAAGATAATACCATGTGTAATCATAAGATTACAAACATTCATAGGAACTTTAAAGTTTGAGGAGAACACACAGAATTGTGAAGAGGAACACATAGGATTATTTGTACATTTTTTTCTTTTTAAAAATTTTAATTGCAATATAGTTAACACAGTGCCATATTAGTTTCAAATGTACAATACAGTGATCCAATACTTCCATACACCACCCAGTGCTCATCAAGACAAGTGCCCTCCTTAATCCCCATCACTTATTTCACCCATCCCCCATCCTCCCTCCCCTCTGGTAACCATAACTTTGTTCTCTATAGTTAAGAGTCTGCTTCTTGTTTTGGAAAGACACTTTTTTTTTAAATAGAGAATCAAGACTAAATATAGGAGTTCAAAGTCTTGATTAGTATCTGGAAATAGAAAGTATACTGGCTTGAAAAAATATGGATACTACTTATATAAACTATAGAGTAATATAAATAAAAGTTCATATTTTTGTACATTTTAAATGCTCAATTACTCTGAAATAAAGTAAACCTGATTTTTTGGGCATCTAAACATCATAAATGTAATTATAATCCTGGGGCGCCTGGGTGGCTCAGTTGGTTAAGCATCCAACTCTTGATTTTGCCTCAGGTCATGATCTCAGGGTCTTAAAATCCAGCCCTGTGTTGGGCTCTGCACTCAGCGTGGAGCCTGCTTAAGAGTCTCTCTCTCCCTCTCCCCCTTTCCCTCTCTAAAATAAATCTTTTTTATTTGTATCTTTGGGGTAAATACCCAGTAGTGCAATTGCTGGATCATATGGTAGCTCTATTTTCAACTTTTTGAGGAACCTCCATACTGTTTTCCAGAGTGGCTACACCAGCTTGCATTACCATCAACAGTGTAGGAGGGTTCCCCTTTCTCCGCATCCCCGCCAACATCTGTCGTTTCCTGACTTGTTAATTTTAGCCATTCTGACTGGTGTGAGGTGGTCTCTCATTGAGGTTTTGATTTGGATTTCCCTGATGCCAAGTGATGTTGAGCACTTTTTCATGTGTCTGTTGGCCATTTGGAGGTCTTCTTTGGAAAAATGCCTGTTCATGTCTTCTGCCCATTTCTTGATTGGATTCTTTGTTCTTTGGGTGTTGAGTTTGATAAGTTCTTTATAGATTTTAGATACTAGCCCTTTATCTGATATGTCATTTGCAAATATCTTCTCCCATCTGTTGGTTGTCTCTTGGTTTTGTTGACTGTTTTCTTTTGCTGTGCAAAAGCTTTTTATCTTGATGAAGTCCCAATAGTTCATTTTTGCCCTTGCTTCCCTTGTCTTTGGCGATGTTTCTAGGAAGAAGTTGCTTTGGCTGAGGTCAAAGAGGTTGCTGCCTGTGTTCTCCTTTAGGATTTGAATGGACTCCTGTCTCACATTGAGGTCTTTCAACCATTTGGAGTCTATTTTTTGTGTGTGGTGTAAGGAAATGGTCCAGTTTCATTCTTCTGCATGTGGCTGCCCAATTTTCCCACCACCATTTGTTGAAGAGACTTTTTTCCATTGGACATTCTTTCCTGCTTGTCAAAGATTAGTTGACCATAGAGTTGAGGGTCCATTTCTGGGCTCTCTATTCTGTTCCATTGATCTATGTGTCTGTTTTTGTGCCAGTACCATACTGTCTTGATGATCAGGGTATGTGCACCCTGATGTTTATAGCAGCAATGTCCACAATAGCCAAACTGTGGAAAGAGCCAAGATGTTCATTGACAGATGAATGGATAAAGAAGATGTGGTATATACACACACACACACACACACACACACACACACACACACACAATGGAATATTATGCAGCCATCAAAAGGAATGAGATCTTGCCATTTACAACAACGTGGTTGGAACTGGAGGGTGTTATGCTGAGTGAAATAAGTCAATCAGAGAAAGACATGTTATCATATGACCTCACTGATATGAGGAATTCTTAATCTCAGGAAACAAACTGAGGGTTGCTAGAGTTGGGGGCGGGTGGGAGGGATGGGGTGGCTGGGTGATAGACATCGAGGAGGGTATGTGCTATGGTGAGTGCTGTGAATTGCACAAGACTGTTGAATCACAGATCTGTACCTTTGAAACAAATAATGCAATATATGTTAAGAAGAAAAAAAAAGATAGCAAGAGGGGGAAATTGGAGGGGGAGACAAACCATGAGAGACAATGGACTCTGAAAAACAAACTGAGGGTTCTAGAGGGGAGGGGGGTGGGAGGATAGGTTAGCCTGGTGATGGGTATTAAAGAGGGCACGTTCTGCATGGAGCACTGGGTGTTATACGCAAACAATGAATCATGGAACACTACATCAAAAACTAATGATGTATGGTGATTAACATAACAATAAAATTTTAAAAAAAGAATATTTATCAAAAAATAAATAAAATAAATCTTTTTTTAAAAAATGTGATTATATTCCTTAAACAATTACATGTTGATACAGTTCATTTTCAAACCCCTTAAAAAGCAGATATACAAAAATGACCACAAAACTCCTTTTTAAGTTTATGTGTACACCCCTTCTTTAAAAAACAGCACCATAGGCTTAATATATTTCTTCTATTTTCCTAGACCTGTTTTATGTATTTCTTATATCATTGTCATTCTTATTTTCATAACCTCTAGGGATTCAGTGATGATGTTTTGATTCCTTCTGAGGGTTTCAGTAATGGTTGCAGACCCCTAGCCCCCAAATATCTTCTCAAGCCCACTGAGGTTACAGATATCGGGTAGAAGATCCATCAATTCTAATGGCAAAACAGTTTTGTTTTTGTTTTTTTTGAGTGGTGAAAAATAGACTGTGATGATGTTAACTCTGAATATAGTAAAAACCACTGAATCATAAACATTAAACAGGTGAATGTTATGTATGTGAGTTTTTCCTCAACAAGAAAAAAAAAGATCAACTGATTCTTGGTTGCTTTTCTCAAGGAGGTTCAAGATCAAGGCACTAGTCAGGCTAAACTTCCTTTCAATAGTTAAATTTTGCTTAGTTCGTCAATGTGGGTTTTTAAGTAGACACTTCTCATATGTTTTACGATGGCCTGTTTTATGAGGCCTGATGTCCTCATCACAAAATTAATTTTTAAAAGTCTTACTTGGCCGCTGTATGAAATATAATTTAAACTCCTTTAAATTATTTTAATTCATAGGAGCATCTACAGGCTTTCCTTCTGAAACATTAGGAATGAGTCTAAGTAATTGAACTCAAAGGGTCCCTGTGAAATGTTTAATTGTGTAGAGTTAAGCACACTGGTTCTGGAGTTTAACTACCTAGAGTTAAAGCACAGCTCTGAACCTTGTTAATTGTGTGATCATAAGCATATTACAGAACCTCTACATCAGATTCCATCTGTAAAATGGGAATAATAACATCTAACTCCCAGAGCTATTAGAAGGATTGAATGGGTTAGTATATACATTATAAAGTACCAGAACATAGTAAAAGCTATTATTACTATAAACTATTAATAATAATAAATTCTTTTTTGGGCGCCTGGGTGGCTCAGTCGTTAAGCATCTGCCTTCAGCTCAGGTCATGATCCCAGGGTCCTGGGATCGAGTCCCACATCGGGCTCCCTGCTCGGCGGGGAGCCTGCTTCTCCCTCTCCCACTCCCCCTGCTTGTGTTCCTGCTCTCGCTATCTCTCTCTGTCAAATAAATAAATAAATAAAATTTTTTTTAAAGATTCTATTTATTTATTTATTTGACTGAGAGAAAGAGAGAGAGCACAAGAAGTGGAAGTGGCAGAAGTAGAGGGAGAAGCAGACTCCCCACTGAGCAGGGAGCCCAACATGGGGCTCAATCTCAGACCCTGGGATCATGACCTGAGCCAAAGGCAGATACTTAAGTGACTGAGCCACCCAGAAGCCCCCAATTCCTTTATTTTTTTTTTTAAGATTTGAGAGACAGAGTGCACACGTGCTTGTGTGTGCATGCATGTGCATGTGTGCAGGCGTGGAGGGGCAGAGAGAGAGGGAGAGAGAAAACCAAGCAGACTCTGCACTGAGCCCAGAGCCTGACAAAGAGCTCAATTTCACAACCCTGATATCAGACTGGAGCTGAAACCAAGAGTTGGAGGCTTAACCAATTGCACCACCCAGGCACTCCTAAATAATTCCTTTCTATCCATCATCACTTTGTTCCCTCTCTTTACATTTGGTTATTTTTTCTGACCACTGGTGTTGATTAGGCCTTCCTGTTCTCAGCGTAGCATCTGCTTTCCCTGCACTATTTGGTTTACTCATTATTCTTTGTTCTTCCATTAAACAGAAATTTTTGCTTATATTTCTGCAAATGACATATAATGTATATATAAAAACGAACACACCACCTTACTACATTTTAAAGTTAATGGAACTAATCATCTCCTATTACATTTACCCTAATTTTGGTTGATCTTTATCTTTCCACATGCTTTATCCTTTCTCTTGAATATTTTATGTCTCATCCTTTTATAGATTCAATATGTTCCACTTGTCATCTTTACCACCATTATAAGCAACATTTTTAATTTTATTTTAATGCTCAGATTATCAAATCTGACATTAAGAGCTAGTTTAAGTTGAATATTGATTCTTTTTAGCATTGCCCCTAAAAATTGCTTAAGGGTCTTTAAGAGGATGATCAGCATTATCCTGCTTACTTCTGCCCTCGCCATCAAATCAGCCAGCCTCTAAGAAGCACTGATTCTTTATAGGGAAGGGAACAGGACAGAGCTCCAAATTGACCCTACAAGTGCACTGGAGGATTTGGGTCAGGAGAAGGATCTCTAGCAGAAAGACCAAGTTCTTGGGCTACTTCTAGCTGGAAAACAATTGGGACATAAGCTCCATAAGGTCGTAATTTGGCTCAATGGTAATGAGTTCCGTAATGCTCATTCTAGTTTTCTCCAATTTAATATGTTGCATTGCTATTCCATACTTTTAGTATCTAATTGCATCTGCCACTTAAACTTACTTTGACTCTGATAACAAAGTGAATTTTTTGTTTAAAAATCCAGGCCCTTAGGATATTTGTTGCCTAATAAGCACAAGTTTCATGTTTGGCCAACAGCTTACTACTGATAAGAATTTTTCTTTGATCTGTTTCAGCTCTAGCAGTTTAAGAAGCATAAAGCATAGAGAATTTCCTTTCTAACTAAAGAATGTCTTATAAATATAAAAAATTACTAATTTATGTCATATTGTGTTAAACCCTTCTTTCCCTTCCTTTTTCACAAGCTCAACATCTTCCATGTTCTCATTTCATACACCTATTTTGTCTTAAAGCAATCAGTAAATAAATGTTGCATAGATAAAATCTTGTGTACTGGTGTGTACATATGCTAATACACCCAGGCTCACTGACTTGTATTATAAAACAATCCAGTGATGTGACAAGCCCTTGGGAAGAGAATTCCAATTATCCTTAGTGAGCTTCTCCCCCTTACAGGTCCCTAGAAACAAACCAGCATATGAAATTGACAGGTTTTGATTACCTGTAAGTTGAGAAATGATAGCTATAGGTCAAATTCTGTGACAAGCACTCCACTTCAACTCTGCACCTAACCATTTTCATTTTAAATCAGTCATGTGAATTGCAAGTAAATCTAACTTTTAGGCTCGGTGTAAAAAGACACCATGTTGTGTTTTCTCTGCAGAAATGTACTTTTGTACCATCTCTGAGGAAAAATTGATTTGGTAAGATCATTACTACAAGTGAAGACATTAGAAAAATTCTTTCAGGACACCAATTTGGCAACAATTAATATGCTAATAACATATCGGAAGTAAGAGCTTTGACAAAAAACAGACTTGAATCAAAGTCCTGGTTGTCGCACCTACTAGCTATAAGACCCAGGGCAAATGTACCTAATTGCTATAAGCTTTTGTTTCTTCACATTTAAAGTAAGAATAGTATCTGCCTCTTAACATTATTGTGAGAATTAAACCAGATAAGATTTAGAAGGATAGTGAACATTACTAGCAAACTGGTGACGTTACTATTAAACGGGTTTTCTTGATGGGTTATGGATTCTATAAGGCCCTTCTTCCCTACTCAGAGTGACAGTATTATTATATGTAGATTTTTCCTGAAACGTAGTGAACTGTGATGATCCTCAAGACCTAGCATTTCTGGAAGGTATTGAGCAAGGACTCCAGGTGGTAGTAAAAGAGGGAAGAGCTCTGTATAGAGCTCTGGCTATAGCCCCTCTAAAAAAATCCCTTGATATTAATTTGAACCTGACCTTTCAAGCATAGAAATATTAAGCAGAGTAAAAAAGACACATGGGATTGTTTGATCTACTACATACTGCCTTCAAACCAAATAAGACTAAACATAGAACACTTCATTAATATCTCATTTAGGCTTTTCAGAATTTAGACTAAGAATTTCCTGTTTGAGATTTAATAAGATGTTGCTATGTGAGTTAATTTACGTAAAGCTCTTAGCTGATATTAATTTTAATGACACTAATAAAATTTCTTTGGTGTGGTTGAGTTGGAGCTTCAAGGACTGCCATGAATCTCAGGGAAAGATATTTATGAAACAATGATGGCCCCCATTTAGTGTCACAGTGAAGGGGGCTCATACTGGGAAATGACTGATACTTGAGGTGTGATAATTAAGTTCTTCATATCTAGAAACGAGGTGTTACAAAGTCCTGGCACCCCTTAGAGTACAAACGGATTATTACAGTTACAGTAATCTTTGTCTTTGGTACTCTTTGAATGGGAATGAAACTCAAAGATCTGTGAGAAAATGCTAATAAGGACACCTGGCTGGCTCAATCAGTAGAGCATGTGACTCTGGATGTCATGGTTTTAAGTTCAAGCCCCATTTGGGGTGTAGAGATTATTTTTAAAAAAGGTTTAAAAAAAAACCAAACCAAAAAAAAAAAAGATGCTAATATATGGTTCCCCAAAATATGTGTATTTATAATCTCTATATCACCCACCCTCTTTGTGCTGTATTTAACAATTCTTTGCTATTTCTGAATTGTCAAATACCTGCTATTCAGTGACCCTGATATTGAATATAGAGATTCCTGATGCCCTATTTTGGGCCTATCATTGTGCCACGTAGGTAAACTAGGATAAAGTAGATTTCCTCAGCATTCATATCTGGCCTAGACTGTGCATGGTACATAAATAAGGCCATTATTTTAAGTTATGTTTCCTTATTCAAAAGATGTTGTCCTAGGGGCACCTGGGTGGCTCAGTCAGTTAAGTTTCTGCCTTCGGCTCAGGTCATGATCCCAGGATCCTGAGATCAAGCCCTGCTTCAGGCTCTCTACTCAGTGGGGAGTCTGCTTCCCCCTCTCCCTCTCCCCCCAAACTCCCCCCACCCTACAGTTTGTTTCTCTCTCACTCACTCTTTAATAAAATCGTAAAAAAAAAAAAAAAGTTGTCCTAATGTAGATTGTTTTTTCTAAAAAAATGATAATAGAACATTTACAATCAGTTCTTGATTCGCCATAACCCATAAGGAGTAAACTGAATTAAGAGAATGTAAAAGTTTATCATTTATGCTTGAATATTTTTCCATTAATAACTTTTTGGAAATTGTTTTAGCCAAGAAAATTTTTTAAACAGTTTTTATTCACCTCAAATTTAACACTAAGTTTTTGTTACTCTAATTTTTTCAATATTTTCTTTACATTGCGCCTTGTAGTTTTTATTAAAGCTGTTCACCAAGTATTTCTATTTCTCTGAGCACACAGAATGAGACATCTCTGATCCCATGAATTAGGCAGCGGTTGTGTAGTTTGCTTTGGCCAATGACATGTGGGTGGGATTACATGTTTTACTTTGGGAGGTAAAATTTAGGTATCAACTAGTTGCCTTTATAAAATATATTTATTGGGGGGGCACAGGGAGAGGGAGGGAGAGAGAGAGAGAGAGAGAGAGACTCCCTGCTGAGTGTAGAGCCCGCAGGGCTTGATCTTACACCCTGAGATCACGACCTGAGCTGAAATCAAGAATCTGTCACTCAACCAACTGTGCCATCCAGGTGCCCCGCCTCTCTCTTTATCTCTTTCCCTCCATCCCTGACCTTGCCATGGTGAACACAATACTCTAGATGGAGGATGTTTAGTGTCCCAGAAGGTAATAATGCAGTGTAGAGACTCCAGAGGACCTCTAATGGAAATAGAGCATGAATGAGAATTTAAACCTTTGGTGTCTCAGACCACAGAGATGTGGAAGTTGTTCCTGACTTCAGCATGATGTGGCCTATCATGACAGATACATTATCCTTTTTACATGTACCTTTTTAGAACTTCTTCCTTTGTTAAAATAACTATGAATTACTGATAGCTTCTGTACTCCTTAAAATACAATCCATAGGAGAGAGAAAATAGTGTAGAAAAAATTTTTAAATGACCAAAATCTCTCCACATTTTGTAAAAGATACAATTTACAGAGCTAACAAATCAAGCTTCAACCATCATTTGCAGGCAAAAGATAAATGGTCCAATGTGGAAGCTTTGGGAAACAAGAGCTAATGAAGAAAAAGACACAAAATATAAAGGTTATTTAAACAAAACCTGATTGCATACAACAAAATAATGCCCTCATGTATTAGAATAGTATAAAACTGAATTATAGGATGACAGTAAGTTTGAGAGTAAATGTGGTTCAAGCACTGCATGGGAAGGGGGATAAGATAGTGATTATCCTCAAATGTTAAGTTTCATATGTAGGTAAGTACTGAAATTCTAGATATGTGGTATATAACATTCATAACAGGAGAGGGAATAAATAGGATCATAGCAAATAATCAACCTAGCATTCTATACCCAGAAAATTTACCATATAAACATAAAGTTTAAATACAGATATTTTCAGAGAGGCCAAATTCCCCCCAAATTGTCCCCTATTCACTCTTTTCCAAAAAAACATCTGGAGAATATACTCTGCCTAAATAGTAGTAGGGTGGGGAGAGAAGGAATCAAGAACAATATACGGGGTTGTGTTTGTTCACTAGAGCAACCCTAACAAAATGGTACAGGCTGGATGGCTGAAAAAACAAATTTGTTTTCTCAAAGTCCTAGAGGATGAAAGTTCAAGGTATAGAGCTGGCTTCCTGAAAGGCCTCTCTCCTTGGATGGAAGATGGACAGCCTTCTGCATGGTTGTCCCTCAGTGCATGCGTGCCCCTAGTGCATCTGTCTTAATGTTTTCTTATGACTACACAAGTCAGATTGCATCAAGGCACACACTAGCAACCTCATTTTAACTTAATCACCTCTTTAAAAGCCCTATCTCTAAATACAGTCACATCTTAAGATACTGGAGGTTAGGGTTTCAACATATCAGTTTGGGGGAAACAATTCAATCAGTAACAGGGTCTATGAAATAAGGGTAGCAGAAAAGAATTATTCTCAGGCAAGAGTCCAGAGAGTAACTGTTTCAGGCTAAAACAAGTAGAGGATACTTACGGTGATATCAAGAAAAAGAATAAAATCATAGACTTACCTGAAGTGTTTCAAAATATCGAGAGAATGTTTATTTTTCTAGCAGGTTTCTGAGAATGAAATGGTGATAGACACATAGATAACTAAGCTAATCAACAAGATGGTAGCAATTAACTCCATGGAGGGGAAAAAAACAGTCCACGAGGAAACAAGCATAGCACATGACAAGACTTATCTATAAATAATATTTTCATAGTTATAATAAAACACCAGTAAATTGTCATCACTCACTGAAATAAAGTTCTCAGACAATAAACCATCTGAGCAGATATGCAGGACTGCCTCTGTGACAAAGAGCAGCAGCTGGATTCTGCACGTGGCTTTTATTTTTTATCAGATAAGATCGGGCATGCTCAGGGTGGGACGGCCATAGACTATTTTTTTATCAGAAAAGCAAGGACAGATGTATCAAAGCATGGGGAAAGAGTACAAAGACATAAAGACAGCCTGCACCCTCCCCTACATGCAGGCGCGCAGGGAGGCAGTCTTGGGATAAGGGAGGAGCGGGATGTTTGCACTAGAAATCCCCCGAGGCAAGAATGGGGATTGAGGGTTACATTCTTCCATAGCTTTTTTTTTTTTTTAATTAACATTTAATGTATTATTTGTTTCAGAAGTACAGGTCTGTGATTCACCAGTCTTACACAATTCACAGCACTCACCATAGCACATACCCTCCCCAGGATCCATCACCCAGCCACCCCAACCCTCCTTTCTCCCTCCCTTCCAGCAACCCTCAATTTGTTTCCTGAGATTAAGAATCTCTTATGGTTTGTCTCCCTCTCTGGTTTCATTTTTCTCTCCCTTTCTCTATGATTCTCTGCCTTGTTTCTCCAATTCCACATATCAGTGAGATCATATAATTGTCTTTTTCTGATTTATTTCGCTTAGTGTAATACTCTCTAGTTCCATCCACATTGTCGCAAATGGCAAGATTTCATTTTTTGATGGCTGCATAATATTCCACTGTATGTATGTATATGTGTGTGTGTGTGTGTGTGTATACCACAACTTCTTTATCTATTCATTTGTTGATGGACATCTAGGCGCTTTTCATAGTTTGGATATTGTGGCCATTGCTGCCATAGCTCTTAACCAATGCCCTGCCCCAAGGATCATGGGATCCTGTTCGTTCAATAGCCTGAGACCAGGAACGCTGCTGACATCTCAGCTGCTTCCACAGTCCCCCCTTACGGCTTACAATACATTTTCTAAGAATAACTCCATAGTTCCCCCTTTTTGTTTATTGGGATTTGTAGGTGGGCTATTGAAGGGGGTGATGAGGGTCTGCATGGTTGCTACAAGTGTGTTTCGGGTCCTCCAGGCCTAACAGCAGGAGAGGCTTGCCCTGACAACTATACCGAGAAAGAAGATCATTAAAAGCAGTATAGCCATGTCAAACCAAGAGCGGAGATTGAACCCAGAGAACCAGCTTTTTGGATAGAGCCAGGTAGAGATATTGAGAGTATTAATGGTAGCTCGTTGACTTTCTTGTTGGAGTTCTTGTATTTGTAACCTAAGTTTTAGATTTTCAATGGAGAGATTCAAGGAGGAGGAAAAGGCTTGATTAAGATGAGTTTTCAGTTGCCCCCAAGTCTTGTTATAGGGAGTCGAAATAATGCAGTAGGAGGTAAACTCCAAGTCACAAGTTAATCGGGATCTGGTCCAGAGTGCCTGTTGATGTTCTCCTACCCAGACAACAGCAGCTTCTAGAGCCTGCAGTCTAGCTAAAATTTGTTGATCAATCTTGACCTGTTTTTCTACATCAGTTGTAGTGTTTTGCATATATGAATGCACTTGCTGTGCTGTTTGGAGGGAGATAGCCAAGGATGCGGGAGCAGTTGCCGCGGTAGCAGCTACAGTGGCGATGGCTGAAATAGCTGCCAGTAGGATACCTAAGAACCAGTTTGTTCTTTTTCTCTCTTCTGAACTGTAAACCAACTGTTGTAGGAGGGATCCCCCTTGCCAGGGCCTGGACAGTCGGACTGGAAGCCAAGCCGGGGCTTGCTGCTTAGCAACATATACATGGGTAATGTTCATTCAGGAAACGTTAAAGGTTGAAAAGCAGGGAGTCATTACTGTAGAGTTGCCTGCAAACCGGGTATGGCTTGTGTTAAATATAGGGGCTCCAACAGCTAATAAAAAGTAGAGCTGCGTTGTGCAGATTAAAGTATTGCTGCATTTGTCTTTATAAGACCAGTTAAATTTTACTTTGGAGAAGGTAGCAGGGCCATGCTTATATTCTCATTGAACAAAGAGGAGGTCGATTCTCCAGGAAGACGTTTTTATGGAAGAGTAAGATTTGTTAAAATATTTAATTCCTAGAATCGGCCCTGTGGAGCCAGGACTCCATGGTGGGTCAGATGTACTACGGTGATAGGGGAGCAACCAGGTCCAGACTTTTCCCTCCCATGTTCTATTGCTTTCCATTACCATCAACCCTTGGGGTCCCCAGTTTTCTAATTGGATATTGTTATATAGGTTAAGCCAAGTAAAGTTCCATGAGGGGCATAGATCCTATGAAAAACCACCATATGAGCCCATTTCTAACCATGGCCTAGTGCATACAGAAATAGGGGGCTTCTGTGCACATTTTCCATAGCATAATTCACCCCCTACACCTATCATGAGAATAAAATTCTGATATTTAATAGTACTTGTACAATTCCTGGGGTTTCTCAGAATGCTATTCATATACCATTGTTTATGGATGGGAATGCAAAAACTGGGGTTTGTATTGTGACTAACCCGAGTTATAGTAAAAACATAAAGGAATTCCCGAATGGGTAAAAGTCCAATCTGTGTTGAGTTTATGAAATGGGTAGACAGAGGAGTCCTCATCATTTATAGGGATGCTATGACTACCTGTGAAGGAGGAGTCATTAGAAAAAATAGGAATTTCCTATTTCCAAATTAAAGATAGGCGGGCTGAGTATATGGGCCCAATAGGTGTGATCTGCATGAGTATGAGCAATCATGGGGAAACATAAAAGAGTAATATTGTTATCTTGGAGTTAGCAGATATACAAGAAATGACTGCAAGGAACATGTTTTCAGGTGTTATGGGTGTGCCAGTATTGATGAAAACCTCCTCAGCCTGGGAGGTCAACCGTTTTATATCACCCCATGAGATGTCTTTGATAGGTGTTGGTTCATTCTTCCTTTTCTTGGCTGATGGCATCCTGGGTGGTGGAGTTACTGACATCAGGTTGAAGCGAGGAAGTGGGTTTTTGAGTCCCTCATGCTAGCTCATGGTGAGGCTTAATTAACTGAGTGGACAGCCACACAGGACCTTGTGGAGGAAGCACAGCAGCATAACCTCTCCCCCATGTCAGGAAAGGTACTGGGCCATTCCACTGTGGCCCCCCCCCCACTGGGTACACTTGGTCTATGCCACACTTGCGGTTTGGGAAGGGGTTCCTCAACCCAAAAATGCTTTGAATGACCTGAAATAAAATGTTGTCTAGTTGTAATTAATAGTAAACAGTGCCTTCATTATTCTCATTCTACGAGCCTCAATTCCCCCTTTTTGTTTATGCAAAAGTAGTTTTCAAGATAGCCTTGGCATGTTTGACAATGGCTTGACCTTGAGGATTGTGGAGAATGCCAGTAAGTTTCCTAATGAAAACTGACATAACTATTTAAAAAACAGCCAGGGAAAATGTAAAGGAGGAAAACCCTCACCTTATGTAATTGGAAGTCAAGATATATTACCTAAAACTTGAGGGGGAGAAATGGTGATAGAGCATGTCATTTAGGAATGAGGCAAGTAAGAGAAAGAAGAGCTGGAGTTGGGAGTGACATCAAGGAGATAGGTAGAACTGAGCAGAACACTACTGTTTTGCATTAAACTTTTACAAAAAATGACTTTTAAAACAATGAATGTATTAACACATTCAAAAGTTGAGTTTCCACTCAAGACCTCTGTGCTAGTAATTGCCAAACTGAAATTCTAGTCCAGATATCAATCTAGACACCTCTGTCTTAGCTTTCTCAATAACACCAGTATGTATTTCATAGGTGGTTCTAAATGAGCCCCTAATTCTCCAGGCCTGCTGCTGGTTCTTCTCCACTCTTCCCTGACCAACCCCCCTTGTATTTTTCCAGCAGAGAACAACACCTTTATAGAGCCCATCACCCAAGTCAGAACACTAAACATTACACTTTCTCTGATTTACTCCCAACACATCATCACTGAAACCTATCAGCTCCCCGTCTTTAAAATATCTGGAATTGGTGGGGCACCTGGGTGGCTCAGTCGTTAAGCGGCTGCCTTTGGCTCAGGTCATGATCCCAGAGTCCTGGGATCGAGTTCCACATTGGGCTCCCTGCTCAGCAGGAAGCCTGCTTCTCCCTCTCCCACTCCCCCTACTTGTGTTGCCTCTCTCGCTGTGTCTCTCTGTCAAATAAATAAATAAAATCTTTAAATAAATAAATACATAAATAAAATAAAATATCTGGAATTGGTCTTCTTTTCTCCATTCCTGCTGATTCTCACTTAGCTCTGGTCTTACCGAACTTATTCATCTATGTGTCACATATTCTCCTGACTTTAGTTGTAATCATACACTGGTCCTGCTGCTTGGACCAATTTTCTTTCTCTTTTAGCGATCAGCAGAAGTACTGGTTCTTTCCAAAAGTTCTCCCTGACATCCTCATCCCATTATAGGTTTTAGCCTAGATATTACATGTGTGTCTATCCGAATGACTGACACCCAGAAGATAATTCTGTCTCAGGAATGAAGGAAGGAATGGATCAAGTGAGTCTGAATTTATAAATTTCAAGGGAATGGGTCTTACTCTTCCATCACTGACTAGCAGTCAATTTTATGTTACTGAGGTAGAGGTAAAAACTATTGCAGGTCTATTCCACCTAAGTTCTGTGCTGCCCAGAAAATGAAGTATTTTAATGAAAAGTCCAAATGTTCTATCATCTGTAAATTCAAACATGGCTTTTACACACAACACAGGAAATTGCCTGTCAGTGTAGGTATATTCTCTAAAACGTAGACAGTATGGAAGGATGGTCTTTCTATGTAAGGAGGGGTCTTCTGCTTGGGAGGTTAAACTCAATGGCACTGTCTGCTTAAAAGACATCAATCTGAAATTTAGCTGTGCCTTTCCCCCCTTTCATCTCTTAGTTGAACAACTGTCAGTTTGCCAGGAGAGACCTCAACCCTTACTCTACTAGACTGTCAGAGAGATGCATTCATCTAACCTGCCAGGGACAGGGTGAACTTGAGGGGCTGCATTTATTTTTAGTGGAAATTTATTTTATAATAAAAAATTTCTTCCTTACATTAGGATATAATTTTGACAGCTCAGGGGGTAAATAGTCACAAGAGGTTGCCAAGTGGAAAAATTCCAGTAGCACTAACTTCAGGAAGAATTTAAAATCAAAGGGCTGTCATATATGCAACATAATTACCTTTGTCATCTCTTTCAACTTTTCAATATTGGAACTTTCCAATAGCTGAACACACAACTAGAATGAATCTATTTTCATATTTCCTCATACACATTTTTAAGTAGGAGGTGGCAAAATACAAATATGCCGCTGTGTACTTACCCCACTTTATTACTCTGTGAATGTGATTTGGTAGAGAAAACTGCACTGGGAAACTGAAATCATGTGTTCTACTCTAATCCATTCCTTCGTGACCTTGAGCAAATTATTTTCTCCAAAATGGGGATATTAGGTTTTGCCAAATACAAGGTTTAAAAAATATTTACACAGAAGGATATTATAACTGTAAACGTGCTCTATAAATGCAAAATATTATTCTTGTCAATGTTTATTTTAACATTTTAATAAATACTATAATTGTATATTACAATAGTATTTATAATTTATAGGATTCTACATATAAATCTTTAAAACTTACATATATTAGTTATATAATTATATATTAAAATTATATGATTATTAAAATTTCCAAGTAAAAGTATAAGCTAGAAATGTAGATCATACTCAATATAGATTTGTTGTTCACATGGTTTGTCCATAGGGTAAGTTCAGTGAACGTTTTGTCGAAGCAGGAACAATCCTCTAGAGTAGGTGAGGATTGAGCTGTGAAGGGACGTGATATTATGATTAGGCATTCAGAGATGATTTGTTGTCAAAATGGAATAGGATAGTTGTCATTCATGCTTCTATTTGTTCATACCTACTAGTTCTCTAATATAGTCGAGCTACTGCTAGGTGTTAAGAACAGAAAGATGACTATCACTCTGTCAGTTATCTGTGCACAGACTAGTAGGGATACAGAAAGATGAAATTTGTAAAATATTCTACACATGCTATGGAGTGCTGTGAAAAGGAGGGCTGTTAACTTTGAATGAAAGAAGAACAGATCAGAAATGTTACACAAAGAAGAGTCCAGAAGGGGAAGGATGAATAAGGGGAGAAGGGGAGATAAGAAGGAATTTTAAGCAGCAAAGGAAAGAAGCACAAAATAATATAACTAGTTAGGGAATGCAGGGCAAGCTGGTGCCTTAAGATTAGGGCACACGGTCAGGAAAAATTGAGGATTAGAGAAGAAAGGGAGGCAGATGATAAAGAGCATCTTATCATGCTAAGAAATTTGAAATTTCTTCTACAGATACTGGGCTACCTTAAGAAGTTTCAAGCAGAAAGTGCCCTCATCAGATTGTGATTGTGCCAGCATGTGTTTATCCTTCAAGCAGTGGGAAGACTTGACTCCAGTGTAAAGAGGCCAGAGTACACGAGATTAGTTTAATAGATTCTTTAAACTGTTGAAGCTGTGAAATAAAGTGATCTTTACGGAGATATATTGACAGAATAATGATAAAATGGGGTGGCAACATCCAAGGTAGTGCTGTGGTATGGATATTAGCAGTGGAGAAAATTACGTTGGGATAAAAATGTAGTTTAGGGTTTGCTGAGTTACACATTTAGACCATTCAAAAAGAAGTCTTTCCTAAGAAGCCATATACACAAATCTGATCTCTGTAGAGAATTGACACATATGAGAAATTTTATCTTTAGATTTCCATCTTAACAAGTTTACTCATGTGGAATGGACGTGCGATCACTTTTTAAAAAAGAAAAACAGGGCACAGTCCTATCATTTGATTTATGATTTAAAACTTCTAGCTCAGGGGGTGCCTGGGTGGCTCAGTTGGTTAAGCGTCTGCCTTCAGCTCAGGTCATGATCCCGGGGTCCTGGGATCGAGCCCCACATCGGGCTCCCTGCTCAGCGGGGAGTCTGCTTCTCCCTCTGCCTCTGCCATATCCTCTGTTCGCGTACTCGCTTGTTCAAATAAATAAAATATCTTTTAAAAAATAAAAAAATAATAAAAATTCTAGCTCAGGGATGCCTGGATGGCACAGTTGGCTGGGTCTGACTCTTGGGTTTCAGCTCAGGTTGTGATCTCAGGGTGGTGAGATTCAGACCCTTGTTGGCTCCACACTCAGCATGGAGTCTGCTTCAGATTCCCTCTCCCTCTCCCACTCATGCGCTCTCTCTCCCCCTCTCTAAAATTAAAAAAAAAAAAAATTCTAGCTTAAAGATGGATTTGTGGTTTTGACTTAGTTTTGCTTTCTAGAGAAAAATGGGTAGAGCTTATATATATTCTAAATGCTCAAGTTATATTTAGTCAATGGATTTTCAAGAATATGCCTACCTTCATGTTATTAAATACTTTCTTTGTGTTACCAAATTTTTAGAAGTAAAATATACAATATAAAATGTCTAAGAACAAAAGACAAGCACTAATTTTTCTCTTAATTTTTTGGCAAGTTACCTCTTTTAGTAATTTTCACCTATTGTTCATTCTTTAACATTCTCTATGACTCTTTTGTCACCAATACTTTTCTCCATGTGCCTACTAGTGAGTCATTAAAAACCAAAGAATTGCGCATCCTGTCTTGACAAAAGCTTTGTCCTTTCTATAGAACTTAATGTTCTTATTTCTTTATATTTTTAAAATATTCAGGTTGTTCTTTTTAAATATTTACTTCCATTTTATTAACATAAAACATTTGATCTTCTCACCCTTCATAATCCATAAGCATTAATATCCTATTTAATAATTTTGTATTATTTGAAATACCTACAGATACATTTAGTACTATATTCACAACTTTGATATAAGGTTTTCATATGTCAATTTTCAATTTCAAGACATTCTTTTTTTTTAATTAATTAATTTATAAGAGAGAAAGCAAGAGATTGAGCACAAGCAGGGGGGAGCTTCAGAGGGAAAGGGCAAAGCAGGCTTCCCCCTGGGCAGGGAGCCTGAAGTGGGGCCCAGTCCCAGAGCCCTGGGATCATGACCTGAGCCAAAGGCAGACGCTTAACCAACTGATCCACCCAGGTGCCCTGAGACAAAATTCTTTTATCAAGGTGGATGTGCTTCCAACAATTTATTCAGTAGGACAGAATCCACCAAATTCAAATATACTAAAGATTTTCTTGCTCACATATGGAAATAATTGCTAACCAAATTTGCCATATATACCACTTACTATCTTAAAGATTTTAAATAAAAATTGTCCTATGTTTAAATGTAAAATGCACAGAAGGTAACCTTGCTTTGGTGATTTTTAACAAGGGTCAGCAAATTTTTTTGTAAGCCTACATAATAAGTAATTCTGGCTTTGAGGATAATAGGTAAAATTGAAGAAATTATGTAGTTCCTTGTTTAACAAGGAAAAATTTTTCCACAATTTTTACTGACAAAATTAAAAATATTATATACAATTATTTTTACATTTGTGTAATACCGGTCTACTAACGAGAATAAAATTATTTGCGGGGTGGTGGGGAACAACATTTTGCTTAATTGGTAGTAGAATTTAGTATAACCCTATCAATTGAATCAACTCAATCAAATCAATTGAAAAGATTTTTAAGAAATATTCTCAGGTTCAAGTTCATTCAAATTCAAATGGTAGGCCAGATGTGGCCTGTGGGCTGCAGTTTTTCAGCCCAAATTAAATGATGCTTCAGCAAAAAGTGAATGTTTTAAATCGTGTTAAGAGAATGTTGGAAAACTTTAATTCTAGCTACATGATTTCATGAACAATAGCAGAAATGAAACCCACTCGTATTAGCTACAGATGTATTTGAAAAATCATGATCCATATATTGTGTCTTTTTATAAATTTCACGTTTGACTATCTTCATTACAAGTCAAAGAGTGATTGTTGGCAAATGACAGAGGGCTCTGTGCAGAGGAATCACCATGCTATGAATGCTACATAGTTTTTACCCTCCAATGGGAGCTGTGCTAGGCTTCCGTTTGAGGGCTTACAAGCAGTTTTGTGTTACGATCTCACAGACAGGAACATTACACCTAAACATCTCACCAAGTTTTCCACAGAGGTAAGAAAATGACTACGAAGAGGCTCCCCATGAGAAGGTTTGGACCACCCACCCTATGCCATCCATCTATGTAGTAAGCTTCAAGAAGCCCTGAGCCCCAACTTTCATCTGCACCGCTGGGGACACGCCCACTACATTGATACAGCTCTAGCCTCAGTGATGAGAATTGAGTGCTTCATTCTCAGTAATTTTAAGCCTGCTACTTATTTAGAAATTGGGACAGCTCAGGGTTGAACTTCCCTTTTGTTCCTCCTCTTCTACCACTGCTATTAGCTGGGCTATATAGCTATTACAGACTTTTGATCCTTGCCCTACAGACTTGGTCTCAACATGTTGGCTTTCAATATTGAGTCTGACCTTAGTAACCCAGCCAGGTCCTATCTTCTCTAAGCCCAGGGTGCTTCTCTCAGGATTGGAGACCGCTGTGAACCCCAGGTTTGTAACAAGGCACTGCTGCCTACTTTGGACCTCTGGACACTGCATTCTTGTCTGTCTTTCTGCTACTCTCCAGAGTCTGGCCAATACCAGAATCTTTATTGCAGGGCCCTGCTACTTCTCAGGAATGATGTTTCCCAAATGCCTGCCCATCATCTGGGGCCATTAATTGATCAAGTTGTCTATATAAAAAAAATTAAGAAAACTATAGTGAAAAATAATAGTTTAATATATTTTGGTTTTTAGTTATGTCTCTCCCAATCTTGAAGTTGAATGTCCTTTAACCTGTAGATTAATACTAGCTCTAAGTGTTTGGTATTTGTCTTCCATTGAAAAACTAATGATAATCATGTGTTTGCCTCAAGTTTTGGTATTTTACTAGATCATCAGATCTCTAAGTGTGGATGGAGCAGAGCTGCAGTTTACTCCTCTGTCATTTTCCCAGATGCTGAGGGTCTGTCCACTACCTCTCATTGCCAGTTAATCTGCTAATTGGCAAGATTTCACTTGGCCCCAAGGCTTGAGGAGCTGTCCCCAAGAATGACTGTTTGTCAAGGATTTATGTATTTTACACATCTACACAGCAATGACTACAGGGCTCGAGTGATAGCACTGCATGGTCAATCAATGCCAAAGTCAGGGCCAAAATGTATGCTAGCAGTTCGCCAAGTGACTACAAATCAGAGGGACTGAATCTATTCATCACATCCAATCCTGTTACAGGGAACAGGCTGGATGAAACACAATAACTTAATCCACATGGAAACTGGCCCTATCCATCAAGCAAGTGAGAATACACCTTCATATTTTTTCCTGCCCGACAACTCAAGTTTCTCATGGAAACTTTCTAGATTTGTCTGAACATCTCTTTGTGCTTTACCTTCCTGTAAACTTATGGTTGCCCTCATTTAGTCACTTAAGAGATTACAATATTAGCATTGCCTTCACCAAGCACTGACAAGGTATGTATGTGAACATACACTTGTATGCATCTTGTACTGTACTCATCAGGAATTTTTATTAATTATTAGCACATTAAATTTAATACTGAACCCTGCAAAGAGGTTATTTTCGTTATGTAGGCAACTGAGAACAATTTTAACTGGCTATATTTTGGAACAATCCTTCTGCTACATTTTCCCACTTATGCAAATGCATTATGTAACCAGCATCATCTTAGATGTATATTATGCAACCGGGTCACTACTCAAGAACCGAAAATACCACAGAGATGGAAATAAATTTTGGAGTAAAAAAATGTTTTAAGACATGCCAACACTTCCAATTCCCCAAGAGCCTCAGCTTAATCATTATCAGCTCTGTAGTGGGAGACCGAAGGACAATTGCAGGAGTGTTGTTTATCTACTTGGAGAAAATTCATTACCTCCAACATTATTTGACATGAAAACAGATGTACCTCTGTCACTGCTTTGACCTCTCTAATAAGATGAACAACTTGGCAGAAACATTTATTGATCAGAGTGAAACCCATTCTACCGGAAATAGACAAGAAATGCACACCAGTATAAATGAGGATTTAACATCTGTGCCTAGTAGATTGGCTATTAATCTGGAACCTAAAACAACACAACTAGCTGTTTGGCAGTACTACCTTTTATTGGAAGTACACAGAAAAAAAGACTTCTTGTATTACTCAGTAGGCAATATTTCATAAGTATGGGTTATCGTATATGAAACTTATAAATCAAGTATGCCAAATTTGGCCTGCATTCTAAGTGTGTTGAATATTGAAAGCATTCATCATTTTGCAATTAACTTGCCTTGCTCTTCTTTCTAAAGGTAACAAGAAATACTTGTGAATCTTAGTGCTTATTGAACAATTGATTCAGGTGCTCTTTCGCTGCTATTGGTATTTACAGTATTTATCTATCTTACAAAAAGTGATACGCTAACAATATGCTAAAATAAAGCTTATACGTGATAAGGTACAGAGCATTTGAATGAGTATTTTAAACACTTAAATTTGTTTATGTTAACTGGGAGCAATTTTGTAAACTTTACCAGTACCGATTTCTTGTCAAGTCCTTATATGGTTTCTATTTTTCATGGTTTCTAAAGACTAAAAAAAAATAGAGAAGAGCAATGAATATTTAATGTAAGTTTTATATATATGACTAGGTAGGACCAGGAATCATCCAGTAATTTCTTTGATTCAACTGAATTAAGCTATACATGTGTCTTGGGAAAGGGATAGTTGGGAAAGCAAGTTAGAATGATGAACTCTGGATAGTTCCATGTATTTCCATTTCTCTTGAAATACCTTTTCCTGTCATAAAGTAAAATACAACTTTATTTAAACTTCATGTTGGGTGAATATATATTTACCTCATTAGACTTTCTGCCCATTTAGTCAAACTTATAAAGAAGAATGATGTGTGTTTACTGGGGCAAATAGTATGTAGCAGAGAAACATGAATCATTCAATATATTTTTATATGATCCCAATAGAACTTTTGTGCCAACTCATATGCTATAAATAATAGATATGCCATACTGAAATTGCTTTTCTTCCCACAGAGATTGACTTACAAACTCTAACCCCTCAACATTCTAAATATGGACTTAATGCAATGATAAATGTCATTAACAATTCCTCTGTCACTTGGTTGTTTTTTGTTTTTTGTTATGGAACTACGCTCTTTTCCTAGGTGTCATGAAGAGTTTTCAAGTTGTCTCTGTTGAAGAGCTCAATTATTTTTCATGCAATAGAATTGAAAGTTGCTTAACTAAAACTCCTGTTCAATAAAACTGATTGTAAAGTTTTGAATGAAAAAAATTATAAAGACAATGTTCTCAGACTCAAAAGGCCATTCCTGAAATCTGGCCATGCTTTTACAAATTAGTAATTTGTGATAGTTTCTCCATCAGTATCCAGTTATTGCACCTTCTTTTAATAGTCTGCTCATTTGAAAGTATAAAATCAGTTACAGAATCAGGACCAGAATTATAAAAATGGGACCACGTAGCGATTTCACTCCCATATAAGGAAAACTTGCTTATAGGCCAACCAATTTATTCATGCTGATCTTAACTATTCATGTTCTTACTACAGTTGTTTTACCTACAATATTTACTAAGAATTTTAGCTGTAGTACAAGGAAATGAGTAGACAGAATGATAAAATATTTGTAGTCCTTTCTTTGAGACAAAGGCATATTGGTCCTAAGATATGGTATCTTGAGGTTCTCAGAATTACTCCTACTTCTAATGTTGTATATCCAACACTTCAATAGAGAAAAATGCTCATTTACATTTCTCATTTGATTTCTAAGCTGATTTTAATAAACTGATAGCATAGGTAGGTAGGTAAATAGAGGTATTTCTCCTCATTGATAAACCAGTAGGGAAAAGGAAACAGACAATTTCGGAGACTTGTCCAAGGTCTTATTTTGAGCAGCCGTAGAGCAGAGACTCAACTAGTAGCCTTCTGATTCCAACTCTAGCATCTCTATTATGCCAAACTGCTGATACAATTTACCTCATCTGCTTTATGGTTTGAAGGACATTTAAGCACTGTTCTTGCTTCTGCCAGACCTTCGTTCCAATAACATTGTACCCACTTTTCAATTCAAAAAACATGTGAGATAATCCATAACACTTCTGATTGTATTTAGTAGAGAAAGGTGACATCTAAAGAAAAATTGTAGGATTGCATACAGTATTACAAGTCTGGACTGTGTGCCAGGAGATTACCACAAATTTGATGTACTCAAAATTTATATATTTTCATAATTTTATGGAAACCTCTAAGTGACTTTTCAAGATTGCTCTTCTTACCCCTTCCCCATCACTTTTTGGAATGTTTATGAAATGTTTATGAAATCTCCTTGACTTTCCCTTCACCTCCATACATAAAAAACTTGAACACTCTTACCTCACTCCCTTCCTCGCAGCAGCCATATTAGTGACCAAATGCACTTTTGGGGAAGGCTAGCAGGGTTGCAAATAATAGACTAAAATTCAGGGAAAACTCCTCCTATAGATGGCATCTTATTGATTGCTACAGTCTTCAACAGAGTCAATTTTATATTCTCAGTGTCTAGCAGTTCGTCCAGCATATAGCAAATACTCAATGTTATTTCACGGTTAATGAGTGACTACATGGTAAGAGCCATGGAAGGGGAACTGCCAAGAAGTCAGCAATGTAACCACCACAGATGATTAGAAGATTTTAAAGAGAAAATTACCCAGAGTAGTATCATAAGCTCAATATCATAAGCTCAATTTGAATTCAGATCACTTTCCCTCATCTTTTTTGCCTCCTATACAGATTTTCATCCCAGTAATTCTGCTTGACACTTTAAGAAGTTATTTATATAATTATGATATTCCTACACATATTTTTAAATGCCTAACTAATAGTCCCCTAAACGGGTATAGGAATTTACCTCAACGTTTCTCCATTAGATGTCTTTTAGGTTGCCTAGATTATTTTGGATTTTTTAAAAAATAAGTATCTGTTTATATCCATAGCTGTTTAACACATTTGGATTATTTCCTTAGAATAAATTCTCAATAGAAAGAGTTAGAGTAGAAGGATATAGTTTTTAAGGATGAAAGGTTTTCTCAATGTCTGGCTCAACGTAATTGTCATAAGCAGTTTCGAATATACCAATCTCTCTGTGACTTTGTTATATGTTTAATATATTAATGTGATGAAAGAATATGTAAACTCATCCAGTTAACTGACCTTTCTTTTATGCTCTTGAGTTTAAACTTCTGTTTACTAATCAATGACTATAATCTTCTCACTTGTAATACATTTTCTCTCATGAATTTATTCCTTCATTCAGCAGTATTTAGTGAATGCTTATTCTTTGTCAAATACTGGTAAACAGTAAGATTTTAACGTTGAGAATAAAGTCCTTACCCTCTTTTTTTTTTAAATATTATTTATTTATTTGAGAGAGAGAGAGAGCGCTTGTGCGTGCATGAGCAGAGGGCAGGGGCAGAAGGAGAAGCAGACTCCCCACTGAGCAGGGAGCCCCACATGGGGCTCCATCCCAGGGCCCCCTGTATCATTTGCATTTTTAAGTTGCATACAGGCAGTTTGTATTTCTTGTTTTACTAAAAGGCTCATTTGACATTTTCCAGTAAATTCCTGTGCTTTGTCTCAGCACCTTTGTGCTCATTTTATCATTTCAGCTCATATTAGCAATATGTGCTTTATCTGCTTCTTTATCTGTGCTTCAGGAATAAAGTTCTTGGATTATATCTTGTCAGATAATGCAAACAGCTTAATAACAACTTGTAAAGGGAAAAAGATGAGCACCAGCAAATTATTTTTTGCCCCTCTGGCTTTTCTGTACATGATAGGCTGTAAACTATTTGAAAGTAAGGACTTGGGGTGCCTGGGTGGCTCAGTTGGTTAAGCGTCTGCCTTCAGCTCAGGTCATGATCCTGGGGTCCTGGGATCGAGCCCCACATCAGGCTCCCTGCTCAGTTGGGAACCTGCTTCTCCCTCTGTCTGCTGCTCCCTCTGCTTGTACTCTCTGACAAATAAAAATAAAATCTTAAAAAAATAATAAAAGTCCAAATGATTAATAATCTCTTCCCTTTTTTAAAACTGCCAAGACTTCTCTTGTGACATTAAATTAAAATGCCGCCCTAGTCAAATTCTTTCTTTTTAAAATGCTTCACTACTATCCCATCTATTTACAAGAACTACCATCAGCATTCTATTCATTTTAGTCAATGATCACATTTAGGACATTGTAATTTGGAAAACTAGGATAATTACATAACATATTTAAGTCTATGGATCTATCTTGGAATGTATTGGAGCAACCACTTAACATTTGTATCATTGTTTGTAATTTACAAAACACATTCAGTATAAGAATGTCTTGGAATCTGCTGCAAGGCATGCGAGGGAGATGATGAGTCAGTTCTCTTTCAGGAACATGGCATGGAAAGAGCCAGAAGTGTCTAGCAAGACACCCAATCCCCCAACAACACTTACTGTAAACCCTCTTTCCATCTATCTTCAGCCTTTTCTCCTTAAATATCTTAGTGCTTCACAAATGCTGTTTCTTCTTCAACTTTTTTTTTTTTTTGCATGAAACTGACGAATTAGAAAATTTCTACCAATCCCAAGGTCCATATATAATTTTCCTTTTCTCTGTCTTCCTTTATGCTCCGGGCAAATTGGTTTTCTATTTCTGTTTGTTCTCAAAGCATTTTGTAACTTCCAGTAAGCCGTCCACATATGGTAATACTATTTTCTGTTTCTCTCCCTCCCTCTCCAAGAATTCAGTACACAACTCCTGATTTGGTGACTGCGGAGGTCAAGTTTGAGTAATTAACTTGTTTGTACATTTGGAGTATTGAAAGTAAGGGTAGAGGGATACCTGGGGGGCTCAGTCAGTTAAGTGTCTGCTTTCGGATCAGGTCATGATCCCAGGGTCCTGGGATCAAGCCCCACATCGGGTTCCCTGCTCAGTGGGAAGCCTGCTTCTCCCTCTCCTCTCCACTCGTGCTCTCTGTCACTATCTCCGTCTCTCTCTCAACTAACTAAATAAAATCTTTAAAAAAAAAAAAAAAAACAAAAAAGAAAGTCAGGGTAGAGGTGCAGTACATTTGGACTTATCTATAGCACTGAGTGTAGAGATTCTGGAGAAGGCAAAGAAATAGAATAGAACCAACAAGCCTACTTAAGATTCCACCTGTGTTTGTAGTAATAAAATCCTTAATACTTTTCCAATGAATAAAGTTTTCATTTTACCTGAATTATATTCACCTGAGCTCCAAGGCATTTTAACAATTTCTCATTGAAACATTTTGTGTGTAGATAATTGTAACATTTTAATCCCCTATACAAGAGAATTTAGCTTTTACACTAATTTTAATTTTTGATTAAGAAATAATTGTTCATATTGTAGGTACTTCTTATACCGCAACAATTAAAAAGAAGTGGATAAAGAAAGTATTTTTTTTTTAAGATTTTATTTATTTATTTATTTGAGAGAGAGAATGAGAGAGAGAGAGAGAGAGAGCATGAGAGAGAGGAGGTCAGAGGGAGAGGCAGACTCCCTGTTGAGCAGGGAGCCCGATGCGGGACTCGATCCTCAGACTCCAGGATCATGACCTGAGCCGAAGGCAGTCGGTTAACCAACTGAGCCACCCAGGCACCCATGAAGAAAGTATTTTATAAAACTCTGGGAAATATATCTTACCTCAGACTACACTTCTTAATATCAAAAGTAACAAACTAAATCTATCCTATGTATTTGTTCTACAGGGAAAAATTCTAATAGAAAGACAGGTCTACAATCCCTTATCAGTAGTTCTGGGGGTCAGATGTATTTTGGAACTTAATACGGCTTGGATTTCTGAAAGGTAGAATGTTGATGATACTCACTATTACCTAACTCCCCAGAGGGGTCTGGAGCAGCACTTCAATTATCTACAGTATATTACTATTTCTACAGTAAATCATATAAGTAATTTTTATCTGCATTACTGATTTTGAATAAACAACTTTTCTCTTTTTTCTGGTCAAGGTTTGCAGCTTGATGAATTAAGCACAAATTTTCATTGAATGAGTAAATTTTGCTTGCATTAACAGTTCCTCTGTAAGTGCTCATAAAACACGCACATATATTCATCCAATAATGGCCATAATGAGCATTAATTTAAGACCTAGAAGCTATCGGGCAAACACTTTCTGATCACATTTTATGTTAAACTAGGTATTACATAAAGAAACCCCCCAAAAACTGTAAAATTCCTACCCTCTTAACATTAAAATTATAAAAACTATTTCCATAAAAATTCTTAACGTCAAAGAGGAAGTAACACCTAAAATAAAAAATTTCTTAGACAAAGTGATATGAAACTATATATGGAATTGTTGGACTTAGTGAGAACAGTAAAATCAGAGCTTGGAGAAAAATACAGAGACTTAAAATCACATAGTTTGTGAAGAAAGTATTAGATAAATAAATTAAATCTTCAAATCAAGAAACAATAAAAACGAAAGTAAAACTTCAAGTAAGTAAAGGATGGAATCAGGAAAAGGTAAATTAGGTAATCAAACAAACTTATTAAATAGACCAAGAAATATTTTTTTCCGATGAATAGCTAAAAAAATTGATTGTAAACCTTTTTAAAAATAGGAGGATACAAGATAAGCAACAGAATGGGAGGTAAAAGGTACAGTGGGTATTAAACTATGAATGATTACTTTTCCAAGTTTTAAAAAAATTTATAGGAAAAGAATGATTCCTAGCAAAATATTAATAAATATTGACTATAGGAGAGGTAAAAATTCAGACCACTTTTTATACAAGGAAGTGAGAACATAAACAACTGTGATTTCTCTTCAAGTGCCAGACATGGTGAATTCTATAAAATACTAAGGAAAAAAATTTCTGGATTGTTTAAACCATTCTAAAGCATATAAAGGAAAACTTGAATTCTTTTACTGAAGCAGATGTAACTTTAATATAAAAAATTATGTAAATAGAATAAAACTACAGAATTCTACTTATGTCTATTAATTTAAAAAATCTTAATACTAGGGAAAAATCATGCAACATAACCAGGTGAGGTTCAATTTAGAAATGCCAATGTGTTTCAATATCAATAATTCAACCTATAAATAGACCAAAAGAGAAAAATCACAGAATCTTCTTCATTGTTATGAAACACATTTGCTAATATTCAACTTAGCAATATTTAATATGCATTCCTAACATATAAATCTACTGGCAATTTCTTAATATAGCATGACAAACATTTAATAATGGGAAAAGTTCCCTTAAAACTGGCAACAAGAAAGTCTAATATCACTTCATTTAATATTTTGAGGGCTCTACTTGCAGGCTCATAGAAAAGATGAAACAGAACTAGAGAAGTTTGCCACTTCCAACAAAATACAAGCAATAAAGACAAAATTGGCCACACGGTCTCAGGTAAGACCATCAAGTACTCCCAGTGAGTGATATCCTCAGGTATCTCTCTCCCCTGAAGTGCAGGCTGGACCTAGGATCTGCTTCTAGCCCATAGAATATGGCAAAAGTGAAAGAATTTCGCAGACATAAACTCCCAGATCAACGGATTCTGAGTTAATCAAAAAGCAGATGGCTGTGACTGGACTTGGCTTCCAACAGCTGGCCTAGACATCATTAGCCACCATGGCGGAAGATGGCAAGAAACTCCATGTGGCCTCTAACAGCAGGGATCATCCCCGGCTGAGGGTGGGCAAGAACACAGATCCTGACATCTACAGCTGCAAGGAGCTGACAGATGGCCATTCTGCCCATCACCCTGTGAGCTTTGACGAGAATTCCAAAGTTCAAAATAGCAGTCCTGCAAACACCTTGACTCCTGGCTTGTGAGACACTGACCAGAGGACCCAATTATGCCATGGTCAGACTCCTGACCCATGGAAACTTGTAGACAATAAATGTGTTGTTTTAAGCTCCTCAGTTTGAGGTGATTTTTTTTTTTAAGATTTTATTTATTTGATAGAGTAAGACATGGCGAGAGAGGGAACACAAGCAGGGGGAGTGGGAGAGGGTGAAGCAGGCTCCCTGCTAAGCAGGGAGCCTGATGTGGGGCTCAATCCCAGGACCTGAGCCAAAGGCAGACGCTCAACGACTGAGCCACCCAGGCGCCCCAGTTTGTGGTGATTTGTTATGCAGCTATGAAAATATACACTTCAAATAACTAGAAAAACTAGACAATGTATTAAATAGTATTTAGAGATGGGATAATAAGTGGTAGGTAGGAATATGATAACCACAATAAGGGAAATAAGGTGAGTTTTAGGGTCTGACCAGCTTTCTGCTTTGAGTCAAGGCCAGGCTGCAGTGATGGCAGAATCTGAGGAAGGTCTTGTTGGGTGAAGGTGGTCAAGGTCTGAATTCAGAGAGGCCCAAACAGCTACATTTTGTGGGGTACAGTCAGTCCTAGAAAAAAAAAAATACTACATGGAAAAGGAGAGGGGCCTAGACATTTGCAGAAGAGTCTCTTAAATCTTTGGCTGAACATGAATCCATTCATACATAGCTAGGTATCATTTGTGCTCCACAGTGGGAAGACCTTCTAATACATGGCCATCAAGTAGACTCCTTAGCAGGGTATAACCCTAATAGTAGTGGAGCCAAATTAGCTCTAGAATAATGGCTACTCTGGACCTGTCCTAACTAAGCTTTGCAGCAAGGCTCAAAAGGTTTTTAGTGGTCTTTATTAACAGCTTACCAAAAACAAAACCTAAGATGATTTTAAGAAATGTAACAGAGCCAGCAATCAACTAAGTACACAGACATTACCTGGCATCCATTAAAAAGTTCACAGGTAGGCAAGGAAGCACAAAAATATATTCCTTAATTCAGAGAAAACGTAATAGGAACCAACCATGGAGTAACAGTGATGTTAGATCTGGCGCACAAAGAACTCCAACTGTTACTGTACATATGCTCTATATGCCCAAGAAAGCAGAGGGAGACAGGAACATGAGGAGACATGGGAAATATTTAAAAAGACACATAAGAAATTTCTAAAGATCAAAAACACTATCTTAAATGAAAAATACACTTAAGACACTGCAGGAAATAATGACTCCGTAAATTTAAATACAACCTGTCCCAAACGAAGCACACGAGCAATCCGGCTCCTGGTTAAAAACCTGCACATTTTTTTTTAAGCATCAAGACCATAAGCCTTTAAGACTCTCTGACAGTCCACGTAGGGGCAAGGCTAGCAGGAAGCTGCCTTCTCCATGGCAGACTTGGTCTACAGCCAGAACTTGACAGTCTCTGAAGAGAGCAATGGTCAAGGACCCACCTATCTGGCTGGACATGCCCTTCCCATATTTGCATTCCTAGCCCAGTCAGGTTCATTCTGAGGTCTTTACTGGCCTTCAATCATCTCTCCTGAGGCCTCCTTTTGGGTGGACATGGGATGGGGGGTGGGCAGGGAAGGAAACACTGAAGACAACTGTTCCTACTCTGATTCAGTACCCCGTACTGCTCCCCATTTAGCCTACCCCCACCACCACTGTCTCTCTGATCTCAGCGCCCACAAAACTGCCCACACACTGTGTGTGTGTGTGTGTGTGTGTGTGTGTACCATCAACTGTGAGAAGACTCCACCATGACTGTACTGAGCCACTTTACCCTCTTCCAGATGTGTTCCATGAGGGTCAATGGAACAGGGGAAGTGGACGCATTCTCCTGTTCTAGCCTCTTGCTTACATCACCACAGAAAGTGATAAAAGGCTTAATTCTTATTTGGGGCTACTTTTCTTAGCTACTCCAACACCTGGTAGCTCAGCTCTCTCTCCCCCAGCTCAAATGAGCTCCTGACAACTCAAAGAACATCCATGATGTAAGAAAAAAATACCAAGTAGTTCAACATTATGCAATTGGAGACACGGGAGCAGCAGGAGGGGATGCTGTGCCTAACAGAAACATAGAAAAATAGCCCAAATGGTCTAACTTTGAAAATATAAATCCACAAGACCAAAAATTTTATTGGATCCCAAGAATAAATTTTTTAATTTATCAAGATAAAAACTGCCATTTTTAAGTAATATGATTGTTTACACTCTTCATGGAAAACTATTTTAACAAAATAAGTAACATAGAAACTTACACAATTATCAAAATAGCCATATAGTAGAAAACATTCAGAAGAAAAATATTTACAGTAGGTAAAAAAAAAAAAAAAAAAAGCAGGGTTGAATTTCTAGAAATAAAATTTACAAGATCTGTGCGAAATCTAAGTTTTGAAAATGAAGAGAAGGATTTACTCCCTTTTGTGTGATGGTCTTGAATATCTCAATTATAAAATGATACCAAGTTACCCTAATACTTGTTTTATTTAATCCCAATAAAATATGCAGTAACTTCAATTGCCTAGAGAAGATTAAATTTCATATAAAAATACAGAAATCATGTGTTATGGGGGAAAAGGTAGTAATAAGGAAAGACTAGTTTTATTATTGCGTAAAGCCACAAGAACTAACAATTCAATACTGAGGGCGGAAGGGGAGATTTCAAAAAAAGACACAGATGTAAATAACCAGCGTATGACAAACACGCATTTCTGATCAGAGGAGAAATATGGATTAATCGATAAATGAGCTAACAATAGTGTAGTAACTCTTAATTAAGCATTCAGGAGAATGACTCCTGAACAAGCTGAATCTCTTCCATATTCCTTTTATCTTTGAGAATGCCACAAGAATTAAAGATAAATATATAAAAAATATTTTAAAAGTATAAAGAATGTAATAAAAATATAAAGAAAAAACTTTTTAGTATTTAAAAGATTAATTTTTTTAAGATTTTTATTTATTTATTTGAGAGAGAGACAGATAGTGAGAGAAGAGCACACAAGCAGGGAGGAGAGGGAGAAGAAGGCTTCCCAGTGAACAAGGAGCCCGAAGCGAGACTTGATCCCACAACCTGATGAGATCATGACCTGAGCCAAAGGCAGACGCTTAACCAACTGAGCCACCCAGGTGCCCCAAAAGATTATTTTTTTTAAGACTTACTGATTTATTCGACAGAGAGAGTGAGCGCACAAGCAGGGGGAGCAGCAGAGGGAGAGGGAGAAGCAGACTCCCCGCTGAGCAGAGAGCCCAATGCTCCTGGAAGTGCCCCTAAAAGATTAATTTTTAAAAATGATCTTGAATACCAATGTCTAAGCATTATACCAAAACTTGAAACTACTGATCTGTCCATGAATTTGATCACCTAAAATTTTTAATGTCTGTATAAAAAGAGTATTACAAACAAAGAACATGTCTATGGTTTGCAAAAAGCATGTATTTCACAAAAAGCACAGTAGAGTTGTGTATTTAAAAGCTCATAAGGGGCGCCTGGGCGGCTCAGTGGATTGTGTCAGCCTTCAGCTCAGGTCATGATTTTAGGGTCCTGGGATGGAGCCCTGAATCGGGGGTCCCCACTCAGCAGGGAATCTGCTTCTCCTTCTCCTCTGCCCCTCCCCCTCTTGTGTGCACACCCTCTAATAAAATCTTAAAAAAAAAAAAAGCTTATAAAACCAATAAAACTACCAGCCAACACTAACAAATAAAGTGAATGAATTGGCAGTTCACTACAAAAGCATGCGAAATGGTGCTCAACCTCACTCTTAAGCAAGGAAAATACAAATCAAAACAATGACATTGAGGTATTGTTCTCCTACACCATTTAACAAAGGTAACATTTAGAACTTCCACCGGTATAATGGGGGTAGCTTTCACATTCTTTGTTATAGAATGTGGTCAACTCTTTTGAAGGAAATTTTGTAATTACCATCGATAATAAAAATACACTTATTCTTTGATAGAGCAACTCAATTTTTAGGAAGCTATTTAAAAAACATTCTCTGATATGTTACAGTATTTGCAAGAACATGCGGTACTGCATTTTTGCATTAGTGAGAGAATGAAGACAACCAATACCCAAGGATGTATGGACTGGTGTAAAAAATTATTTACAATACAGGGGAAGGTTGCATGGTTGATTACAAAGTAAGGTATGAAATGATTTCCAAGATTTATTTTAAGCTTTCAAAGGGGCAGAAAAAGGTATACACTGTGTTTAAAACTGTGGGGGGTATGTTTATAACATATCCATGATACTATGTAAACTGGTCTATGCATAGACTATGTCTGGGGTAGCTATACTTGGATCCACTCAGAGAAAGTAGGAGCCCAGAAATAAAAGGACAAATATATCACTATACATCTTAAACCTTGAAAAGAACTGCTGAAAATTCTTTGCAAATTAAGAAGTTTCAGGTTATCAAAACTACTCAACATTAGCTAGCTCAAGGAATTTTTTTTCCTTAAAATATTTTTTTGTGTTTTCATACAGGCTTGGAGTTATTCTTGTAGTCTATTTTCAAAGTGCAGAACTTCAGTTTTTAAAAATTGAGTAACTGTCATTTTAAAGGAGTTATCTGGAGGTGCACTGCATGTATAATTTACAGTCTCACTCATAGTTTACTTTCAGTCAATTAACTTACTACACTGAGCCTAGCCATCTGCACTCCATTTACACTTTTTTACTTTGATGTGTTGATCTCTAATTTACTAGTAAATCCTAATAATGTGATAAAAATTATCATATAAAAATCAAATAAAAATTAAATGAAAGGGTGTATGTGTATGTGTAGACAACTGCCAGTGATAGAAATTAAAAAAAAAAAAAATCTAAGGAGGTGCAAGTGGGCAACTTGATTTGCAAAAATCAAGGGGAGGAGTTTTCTTAGATTTATTCCCTAAACAAAGTTTCCTAAACCTACACTGGGAAACAAAGAGAGTGTATGTGGAAGGGCATAACTACCTGCTCACTTTGTCATGAGTGGATATGAAAACTTGGCTAAAAATTTATCCTACTTTCTTTTAAGATTTTATTTATTTGACAGAGAGAGACAGCAAGAGAGGGAACACAAGCAGGGGGAGTGGGAGAGGGAGAGAAGCAGGCTTCCCGCTGAGCAGGGAGCCCCATGCAGGGCTCGATCCCAGGACCCTGGGATCATGACCTGAACCGAAGGCAGAC
This sequence comes from Mirounga angustirostris, assembly GCF_029215605.1. Taxonomy (NCBI): domain Eukaryota; kingdom Metazoa; phylum Chordata; class Mammalia; order Carnivora; family Phocidae; genus Mirounga; species Mirounga angustirostris. The sequence goes on along the minus strand of NW_026991720.1, from coordinate 79,816,436 downwards.
GCTTAAGGACTGAGCCACCCAGGCATCCCAGAATTTATTCTACTTCTTATGCTATTCATGTTCTTTTATATTCCTAAATTTGGAGGACTTAACAAAGTTCTCTAATATATCCTCCAAATTGTTAATTTTTTTGTCCTTCCTGCATCGGGTTCTGTTTTTATTTCCTAGTTCACCAAAGTTCTGTTTTTTGTTTTTGTTTTTTTAATTTTTATTTATTTGACAGAGAGAGCCACAGTGAGAGAGGGAACACAAGCAGGGGGAGTGGGAGAGGGAGAAGCAGGCTTCCTGCTGAGCAGAGAGCCCAATGTGAGGCTCGATCCCAGGATCCTGGAACCATGACCTGAGCCGAAGGCAGACGCTTAACGACTGAGCCACCCAGGCGCCCCATGTTCTGTTTTGTTTTAATATTTTATCTATTTATTTAGAGAAGGAGTAAGCATGAGCACAGGGAGGGGCAGAAGGAGAGGGACAAGCAGATTCCCTGCTGAGTTGGAAGCCTGATTCGGGGCTTGATCCTAGGACCCCAAGATCATGACCTGAGCCAAAGTCAGAACATCAACCGACTGAGCCACCTAGGCACCCTTAGTTCACCAAAGTTATTGAAACAAAACCTGTCAGTACCCTTGACTGACTGCCTATAGTGTGAATGCATGTGAGGGAAGCATCATGCTTTTCACTATAGTTTGGGGATTATTTGATGGAAGCTAATAGAGTACCTTCCCAGAATAAACGGTCTACAAGTTCAGATATTTGATGCTATGACACGTTGCAGAAGATCACTAAATACCATATAAGGAATTAAAGATTTGCTATCTTAAGACACTATTTCGGGGCACCTGGGTGGCTCAGTTGGTTAAGCGACTGCCTTCGGCTCAGGTCATGATCCCGGAGTCCCGGGATCGAGTCCCGCATCGGGCTCCCTGCTCCGCAGGGAGTCTGCTTCTCCCTCTGACCCTTCCCCCTCTCATGTGCTCTCTCTCATTCTCTCTCTCTCAAATAAATAAATAAAATCTTTAAAAAAAAAAAGACACTATTTCATATATACCAATTTAGCAAGAACAAATTCTAAATGATTGTCTCCCAAAGCTGCAACAATTCCATATAGTGAGTACGGTATATACCAAACACTGTTATGGCACTAGGAGGACTTCAGCCTTCCTAATTTGTAGAATGTAGCTGTGCAGAAGAAAATTTTTTGCTCTATGAAAACAGCATTACTGATTATGCACTAAGTAAAAATAAAAATACAAAACTATATAAATAAAGGTGTCCACTGCAACATTACTATACCAGGCTTTTGAAGAAAGTTGGAAATAATCTAAAGACGATTTCATAATCATCTTACCTCAATATAATGCAACATTATGCAAATACCTTAACATGGAAATATTATGAAATATTAAAGCAAAAGCACATACAATGGCATTAGTCATAACTCATTTAAAAATTAGGCATTTCTGGGGCTTAAACTTGTGCCTTACTTTACTTTTGGTGATCACCTCCTTCAGTCTGTCTGGCTTCTCAAAGAATTGGTGTAGTCATAAAAACTTACTAGGGAGAAAAACGTCTTATGAAATGGGCATGGATTACAACAACATATTTTGTCTTCAATGTGCTGCTATAATTTAGTGCTTGGAAGAGGCACTGCTGAAGGTCTGCCCTGAGAATGAAATACGCTCCATTCATTTTCCAGATGTAAACAGCTGTAAAACTACATGGCTGGGCAGACTGGTGATGACATAAGAATATTATCCTTACCCTCAGACCAGTTTCAACGGGTCCAATGGCAAGGATGGTCCACAGGTATCTCTTAAATCTTATTACTGAACGTGAAAATCTAAACATATTCAGATAAATTTGAATCCAAGTATATGGTTTAACAAATATTTTTTAAAGATTTATTTGACAGAGAGAGAGAGACAGAACAAGCAGGGGAGAAGGAGAGGGAGAGGCAGGCTCCCTGTTGAGTAGGGAGCCTGGCGTGGGGCTCGAATCCCAGGACCCTGGGATCATGACCTGAGCTGAAGGCAGACGTTTAACCGACTGAGCCACCCAGGTGTCCCAACAAAGGATTTTCCACAAGCCATCTCCCCAAATATTCCTTAAAAAGCAAACTTTACTGCATTTACTATTAATTCACTGGGAAAATTGAGTTTAAATAAGGCCTTAGACTGAACCTTTGTTGCATAGGTTGAGAGATACCCGTGCTGGGAAGTAAATTTTGAATTAATCCCATTCATTCAACTCATCATTTTTTTGTTCAAGCTCCTCAAGTTTAGTAGTAGTTTCTCTGTGATATTGTTTGTTCTTTGCAACAAATGACAAGAATTCTGTTTTTTTTTAAATTTTTATTTATTGATTTTAGAGAGAAACAGAGAGAGATAGCACAAGTGAGTGGGGGTGGGTGGAGGAGCGGAGGGAGAGGGAGAGAATCTCAAGCAGGATCCCCACTGAGCACGGAGTCAGACACGGGACTTGATCCCTGGACCCCAAGATCATGACCTGAGCCGAAACCAAGAGTCAGACACTTAAACGACTGAGCCACCCAGGTGCCCCTAGAATTCTCTTATTCTTACACAGATATTCTCACTGCTGAATTTGTGATTTACATTTCAGGCTTTATTCTCAGACTTCTCTTACTATTACTTGCTCCTAAGAAGAGAGAGTCTTCCTTTTCCTGGTGGGCCAGTAGCTCATAAAAATGCATGCACAACCCAACGGTCTGGCCTTAAATCCACTTGCACAACTTGGATCAGCTTAGATCAGCTTCTCTCTTCACCTTCACCAGAGCAGTGCTGCCTGGAAGGCCAGAAACTCACATGAATGAGACAGAAGAATCCAGATCGGACTTTTCAGCTGAAAATATGTGACTTAGCCTCTTAGCTGCTTATTACAGAGGCACAGATGCTTCCCTGAAAGTTTAACAGAAGGTGGGAAACTTTATTTTAAAGCTTCATCTGTGCAGAAAGAAAAAAAAAAAAACACGAAAGCATATCCCTTCAGTTTATTTAATTTGTTTATTCAACTAAGCAGAGTGGCTAAGGACGGAGTTAAAAAGTCTTAATAGAAGTTTGCATTTTACTTCATTTACCTATTAATTGTAAGAACATTAAATGAAAGGTTCATAGATTTAGGAAAGATGATCTCCCTTTAACTTATTAGGTCTAAATTATTTACAGGACATATTTTTATTATTTATGTTCTAACTGAATAAATTCAGTTTTTCTTGTCACTTAACTATACCTACACAATATAAACCTCAATTATTCAACTATAATCAAAAGGCATGTATGTTTAAACACATTTTCTTAATGCTCATTTGAAAACTAATTAAATGTCTCCTAAATAAAATACACAGTAAATATTTGTTTTTGATGGAAAATGGTATGCAGTTTATATCCAATGAATGACTACAAATTTTTAGTGTGTTTCTAACACTCTGTCCATATCAACTTTTCTATTGGGTTTAAAGTTTTAAGAATGGTATATATAGAATAAGTAACTAGGGTAGAAGGAGGACATCTGTCTGGCCAGATGGATCAGGTAAATTCATTCTAGCCATAAATAAATAAAAAAGATGGCACAAGTGGATCATCTCCCCTTCTAACCAGATGTGAGATCTCTAGACTAAAAGCTTAACGGTTAGCATATTTACTTATTCCATCTATTTTATTGAACACCTATGGCAGACACAGAGTAAGATATCAAGATTCAAACTGCTACCAGGATTTAAAAATACCACACTTCTTTCCCTATGAAGCTTCAAGTCTAGTGGGCCTAGGAAGGCCTGCCAATTAACCATGAAAATACAGTGTTACTTGCAATGCAATAGAAGTAGGTACAGTTTGTCATAGGATTTAAGTGAATACTCACTAATTGCTTCAGGTAGGTTAGGAGATAGCCCTCCACCTCCATCCTTCATGACATTTGTTTTTGCATAACGGATAGACATGTTTCCATGTGAACGGAGGAGAGAGCATTTCACAAAGAGGACACAGTTTATGCCAAAGCACCAAGACCGGAAGGGCCGCGGGTGCTATGGGGCCCGAATATTCGTAGTGGCCAAGTGTGGAGTCCCCTTGCAAGCATGGCAAGAGGTGAGGCTCTTCCCACAAAGGTTAATGTTTAAATGGTCTTGTGAACTATGTGAAGGCAATTCAGTTCACCTTGTAGGAGAATTTGCAAGTTTGGAGAACGATATGATCAGCTCTTCCCTTGGCAAGATCCGAAAGAGAGGATTCTGTTCCCACACTCAACCAAGCATGGGCAGAAGACAGGGTGCGTAGTGTGGGGCAGTCACAAAGGGTGGTGCATGAGCCAGGTACTAAGAGCCAAAGGAGGAGGGGAATGAAAGGTCCTAAGAACGTGGACCAACACAGTCATGCAAAGTGGGTGGCTTTAGAAGGAGCAGTGACCTCCTGTCACAACACAGACCTCACAGGGAAGGAACCTGGGGATTAAATGCCTGAACCTTTCTTCTCAACAGCCATCTCCTGCTGAGACTTTCCACTGGCCAAACCCAACCTAAAGCCAGAGAGCACAGAGCCGGGTGGAGACGGCTCATGAGTCAATCTTGAAGGGCAAACCAAAGGCATCTACTATTGTAGTGGTTCTAATTTAATAATGTAAGAGTTGGGGATAGAGAAGGTGGCATTTAAAAATATCTAAGAAGTAGAACCATTAGGATGTGGCCTAATTTTACCAAATGAGTCGTAAATCATAGTCACATACAACTCCAAGATTTCCAGCTTGGGTAACTGAGACATGATCCGGTGGCTGATGGACTACTGTGCACCTTGCTCCTTCTGCAGATCTGAACCATTTCACTCCCCATTCTAGATCATCACCCTCCCATCCTCATTGTTCAGGTTCATCCTCTATTGAAGTTCGTATTAGTAACTATGTCATAGCCCTTCTTACCCTGTCATCTAGTGGCTCATGACCCCATCATTTCTGTGCATCTGCGAGCAGAGTCCTAGCTTATACTCATCTTTGTCCACTCCTAGGTGATTGCAAGATCCACTGCAAGATCTATTCTATCTCTGGAGGACATCTGCATCTTGCTATCACCCAGCACATCTATACTTTAAAAACATTTTCTTTCTTCATTATACATTCTGAGTTCTAGCTCAGAAATATTGCCTATCAGTACTAACTCTCACAAAGCTTTTGTTCTTCCAGCCATCTCCTTTTGTATGTCTCACATATATTGTCTAAATACGTTAATTAGGGGCGCCTGGGTGGCTCAGTCGGTTAAGCGTCTGCCTTCGGCTCAGGTCATGATCCCGGGGTCCTGGGATCGAGCCCCGCATCGGGCTCCCTGCTCCGCGGGAAGCCTGCTTCTCCCTCTCCCACTCCCCCTACCTGTGTTCCCTCTCTCGCTGTGTCTCTCTCTGTCAAATAAATAAATAAAATCTTTAAAAAAATAAAATAAATAAATAAATAAATAAATATGTTAATTAAACAACGTACAAGATACACAGGTATCTCAGAGGAAAGGGCATTTATTCCACCTATCAAAGTCAGGCTTCACCAAGAATGTAATATGTAATACTTAACTTGAATACTGGAAGATTACAAATTTCTTAGTTCCACAAAAGGCAGAAGGGAATTCTATAAAGAGCAGATTATGCTCAACCATATGAAGGTATAAAATACTACACATGTTAGAAATTGCAAGTAGTTCCTTGCTGAATAGAATGATCAAGTAAGGGATGGCAGAACCCCAAGGTAGAAATAGTGAGAAATTTATAGGAGATAAATATTATTTCTTTTTATTGTAAGGGCTACTAGAGTTAGGAAAAGCAATGATCACTATCAAGTGCATCAATTCATAATGGATAGCTAATAAGATTGATAATATCCACTCATTAATATGGAGACTGGCATATAAAACAGGCTTCTACATGAACATAACCTTACCTATTATATGAGTTAGCTTGACCTGCCGTAACAAAATACAATCATAGGCAGCATGGTTTAAAAATAGAAATTTATCATGTTAACAGCCTGAAGCTGTAGAGTGCAAGAGTGCGCACACAGACACAAGCCAGCTTTCTGATGTCTCCCCTTATGTGGACACTCATCTTAGAGGATCAGGGCCTCACCCTGTGACCCTATTTAACCTTAATTTTTTCTTTTTTCTAAGCCACAGTGGAAGTTAGGGCTTCCACATACAAATTTTGGAGGGACACATTCATTCCACAGCATTCCACCCTGACCCCAAAATTTATGTCCTTCCCTCATATACAATACCTTCATTCCATCCCAATAGCCTCATAAGTCTTAACTTATTCTCCCATCAACTGTCAAGTCTAAGGGTCCAAGTCTCATGTATCTATCACTAAATCAGATATGAGTGAGACTCCAGGTAGAATTCACCTGAGGCACAAATTCCTCTCTGGCTGTGAACCTGTGAAACCATACAAGTCATGTGCTTCCAAAATACATTGGTGCGGCAGGCGTAGGATAGATACGCCCAAAGGGAAAAACTGGAAGGAAAAAAGAGGTGACGAATGCCGAAGCAAGTGGAAAACCTAGCAAGGTAAATTCCATTAGATCGTAAGTTTGAGAATAATCCTCCAGTTTGATGTTCTATCCTCCAGGCCCCCTGGGCTGGCCGTATCACCCCTTTGGCTCTGTGGGGCAGCACTGCCCAGACAACAATGGGCCAAAGCCTTGCCCCTGAGGCATTGGGGAGTGGCATTATGGGCCCCCAAACCCCAGACGCCCCACTCTTTTAAATGCAGGGGGAACCAGGCTTGCCCCCTGGACCTTAGTAGGAATGGCAACGCTGATGATCTCTGAACCACCTTTGGGGTCGTTCTTCCTTTTTCTTGAAGGACAAAACATGTTTGAAGCTGAAGAGCTCTGTGGTCCCATCCTGTAGAACCAAAAAACCCAGAAAGCCTTGCTTCATTTCAGCCTATTTCTGAACCCTTCAGTTCGAAACTGGTTGTGTTTCTCCTGATACAATTCCACCTCTATTCCTGGCTTCTGTTGAGAAAAATGATCCCATCAGTGGTTTGCATCTACACCCGTCTCCCTATCAAGTGTTTGCTCAGCCACACCCTTAGCGTTCTTTTCAGAAGAAGCCTTTTCAGTTTTTCTAATATGGTTAGGCTGCAAATTTTCCTATCTTCAAGTTGTGGTTCCTTTGCTTAACAATTCCTTCAAATTAATTCTTTCTTCTTGAGTTTTACTCTAAGGCGTAAGGAAAAACCAAGCTACTCTTGCACTAATTTGCTTAGAGACTTCCTCAATGAAGTATCCCATCTTATTGCTTCCAAGTTCCAATTTCCAGAAAACACTAAAACACAACTATAAATTCTAGGCCACCCTACACCAAGAACTATCATCCCTCCAGTTTCCAGTAAGTTGCTCATTTCTATCTGTGGTTTCAGTACAAGGACCTTTAATGTCCTTATTTCTACCAACATCCTGTGCATGATGATGCACGTATTCTCCAGGACTAAAGCTTTCTCTCTGGCTTTCCTCTTTTCTTTCTGCACCCTAACCAGAAATCGCTCTTCCCACCCATTTTTCCATCAACAGTTCCTCCCCAACAATCTAAGTTTTCCTATCATGCACCCCTGAACTCGTCCAGCCTCTTCTCATTACCCAGTTCCAAAGCTGTTTGCACATGGTTAGGTATTTGATACAGCAGTACCCCACTTCTCAGTACCAAGATCCACATTACGCAGTTTTGGCTGCCTTAACAAAAACCCATAGGTTGAGCGGTTCAAGAGCTGACATTTATTATCTTGTAGTTCTGGAGGCTGCAAAGTCTCAGATCTAGCTTCTGGTAGGATTTGGCTCATGGTGAGAACACTCTTCCTGGCTAGTAGATAGCCACTTTGTCCTTGCATGGCTTTCCTCTGAGGGATCGTCAACTGTCTGGTGTCTCTTAGATGAACACTAATCCTATGGGGTCAGAGCCTCACCCTATTGACTCCATTTATCTTTCTTTCCTTACTCTAAACATGGCCAACCACATTGGAGGTTAGGGCCTTAACAGCAGTTTTAGGGTTACAAAAGCATTAAGTCCCTAACATGTAGCTACAGTTAAGCTACTGAAATAGTGAAGCCAATGATTCTACACAAATGATTTGTCACTTTGTTTGATGCATTGGCCAATTCTGTCAAAAGCTAAGCCTTACTCTTTTTAGGTTCTAAATACAAGGTCTACTTTCTATTGTTTATTATCAAAATATATAGAGTTGATTTTCAAAATTTCTCACATCCCTCTTTCCACAGTTGAGTTCTGAATGCTTTTATGGTTTTTTTTTTAAGTCAAAAATTTCCCTTAGCAGATGTTCATGAGATTGTGGAAAATGAGACCATTGAGAGGTGGATGCTATTGAGCAGAGGGCGGCTGCCCATTCCTCCTCAAGAATTTGCCAGACCAGACCAGCAGCTGAACTAGTCCATTAACAAGCTGGAACCTCTGAAGTGCAGAACAAACCTAATAGCCTTAGAATGTGTAACACATGGCCTCACAAAGTCCCATAAGATGCCTCAAGAGTGTTCATTCCATCTCTGTACCATAATCTTCATTTAAGACCCAATCAGACTAACAGCATCACCACTGCATTCTTCCCTTCATCTCATGAATTTAGCTGAAGAATGCTGTGTGCTGTTCAGCTCATGTTTGTTTTTCATTATAAAGTCACGAAATTTACTTGAAATGAATGGAAGATTCTGTGTTGTCTACTCTGGTCTGGTCCTTCTGACTTGCAGCCAAGCACAGCATTTTAATGTCAAATGCAGAGCTCTGATTGGAGCACGGTGAGGCTTCAGTCAGCTCTGTAGTTTATCCGGATGGAGCTGGTTTCACCCAATGTGTCATTTTTATATCAAATGAACAGTTTCACCATTAAGCACCAAGGGAAAATGAACTTGTTTTTATTCCTTTGTGAATGAACTCAGGCTCTCTTTGAAGCACTAAAAAATTTGGAGAAAACCTTTGGGGGTTTTAGGATCAAGATACCCACATTTGGAGAGTATCTAATAAATTAATCGAAGCAGCTTTAATTTTTGTGACTTTTTCCTTTTTGTCTAACTCATGCAGTAACTTCCCTGAAACTATCAACATCAGTGTTTCCACAGATCAAGTCAGAGTAACTGAGGAGAATTTCTCACTCCTCCAGGAGATACATCCCAGATGTTAACTTGCTCTCTCTACCCTGGAGCTCCCCGGCAAAGGGAGAGTGCAGATCTTGGAGCTCAGAAGTGTGGGTTGATGATTAATGATCATATAGCAAGTACTTCTAATTGCTGCTAATGAGCCCTTCATGCCTCCTTCTGAGCACCTTAATCCAGACACTGTCATTTTCTCTTTACACTTGTGTCCACCGTTAAATGAAGCTCCTCAGGGCAAGGATGGGTCTTAAATAGCTTTACATTCCTAGGACCTAGGACATTGATCAGCACATAGTGAATAGCAAAAATATTTAATTTCAAGTAGTATTTGGGAGCACAAAAGAGCATGCCTTCCAAGTCAAACAGATGGGGATCTTTAATCAGAGGAATGGCTTTACCACTGGAAACCTGGATGACCCCAGGCACATGTAAGCAACACCTGTTGTTTTCATTCCTACCATTACTCCCCTTCCCTTCTTTCTGTTAAGGAACCCTGAGTTTTTTCACCTCCCATTGAGGAAAGAGGCTGTGGATTGGGTGGTCGGTCTGATATGATGTGCAGTTGGAAAGATGGTCATGTGATCCAGGCCAAATAATCTGTACTTGGCTCAAAGACAGGCACATCATCCAAGTCAGGCTTTTGTGGGTAAGCCCAGGGGCTAAAGTTCCTCAAAAAATTAAAAATAGTGATATCATAAAATCCAGAAACTCAACTGCTGGGTATTTTCCCAAAGAAGACAAAAGTACTAATTTAAAAAGATCTATGTACCACCTCTATGTTTACTGCAGCTTTAATAGCCAAGATATGGATGCAACTCAAGTGTACACTGTTAGATAAATGGATGAAGCAGACTTAATGTGTCTGTGAAATGAAATATTATTCAACCAGCCATAAAAAAGAATGAAATCTTGCCATTCATGACAATATGATGGACTTAGAAAGTATTATACTAAGTGAAGTCAGAGAAAGACAAATACCACATGATTTCACTAATGTGAAGAATCTAAAAAACAAATTAAATGAATAAACAAAAACAGATTCAGAGAACTGCTGGTTGCCAGAGAGGAGGTGGGCGGGGAGGTGGGTGAAATAGGTGAAAGGGAGTAAGAGATACACACTTCCAATTATAAAATAACTAAGACACCAGGAGGAAAAGTACAGCATAAGGAATACAGTCAATATCAACATAGTAAATTTTGTATGGTGACAGATGTTTACTATTCACTGCACTTATATGGTGAGTATTGTGAAATGTATATAATCCTTACATCACTATATTGTACACCTGAAACTAGTGTAACTGTGTGTCAATTATACTTCAATTAAAAAAAAAAAAAAACCCTGGGGAAGAGAACCTCCTATCAAATGACAAAACCAAAACAATTTGTTATAAGTTTGATGTCCTTATTCCGGGGATACAATCCAGGGACGGGGGCAGGGGGCAGGCAGGTTGGGGGAGTACAGGGCCTCACAACTGGTATTAGAAGAGGCTACACAAAAACAGGGCATGCTTGGCTAGGAGGCCTGGGGATTTCCTTATAAGGCTAGCAGGTTCTCTTCTCCAAGGTTAGGCAAGCTAGCTAAGGCTGAGTTGGAGGATTGTGATTGGTGTATGTTAGGGTTCCTTGACAGGTGTTTCACCATAAATGCAGGCTGACGTAGGTTTTGATTTGTGATGAGGGTTGCTGGGACAGCCTCCATTTTGTGGGTCCCCATATAAGAATAAAGTCTATCACTCACTTTATTCGGCATTAGCAGAAGGGATGAGGTGGAAAGAGGGTACGCAGTTATCCTCTCAGAAGAAATAACATGGGAAGAACACAGGTCCTGATACAATCACCTGAACACCAAGAATGCAGACATGGTCTGGATTCTCTGGAATGTTTAGCTACACACACCAATAAATTCCCTTTAAATATTCAAAGCAACTTTTTTCCATATAAGATTTTATTTTTGTTTTTTGGTGGGTTTTTTTTGATGTAGTGTTCCATGATTCATTGTTTGCGTATAACACCCAGTGCTCCATTCAGTATGTGCCCTCCTTAATACCCATCACCAGGCTAACCCATCCCCCACCCCCCTCCCCTCTAGAACCCTCAGTTTGTTTCTCAGAGTCCATAGTCTCTCATGGTTCATCTCCCCCTCAGATTTCCCCCCTTCATTTTTCCCTTCCCACTCTCTTTTTTTTTAATTTAAATTTTATTTTATTTTTTTTGGAACATGAACAACATAAGTATTTGTCTTTTTTTTTAAACATGTAATGTATTATTTGTTTCAGAGGTACATTTTTTATATTTTTGATACTAGTCATTGAAAGGATCCTGACTAAGCCATCAAGTTATTTAAACTCTTTAAGATGTAGCATCTACATATATAAAAATAGAAAACTTACAATTGGATAAGGGTTTTTAATATAAAATTATACATTATATACTGAGAAAGACACAAATACCAGATACTCTTAGAGCTGTATGTTCCAGGCACTGTTCTAAATGCTTTACACATATTAACTCCTTAATCCCTATAATAAGGCTTTGAGTTAGGTATTTTGCAGATGAAGAAATTGTTTACAGCATGGAGCTCTTAAATAGTAAAGGTGAGGACTGAAGCCTGGAGAATCTGGCTTCAGGTTATGCTCTTCATCACTGTGCCATACTGTCCCTCAGCAATGCTTATGAAGACCCCCCCTGTGTTCTCTAGAGACTCAGTGCTTGTCACAAAGTAGGGGTCCTTCAAGCTTATTATCTTTGCTCCTATTATTTGTAGGTGTTCATTTTGTGTGAATTATTTATTTCTACACCAACTGTTCCACCTTCCTACAGTTGATGTTATTTTTAAGTCGGCTCCATGCCAAGCATGGAACCCAACATGGGCCTCGAACTCATGACCCTGAGATCGAGAACTAAGCTGAGATCAAGAGACTGAGCCACCCAGGCACCACAGCTGATACTATTTTAAAGCAATGGTTCTCACATTGGAGTCTGCATCCAAATCAACTGCAGGGTGTTTAAGCTGGGACTACTAGACCCCACCAAGAGCTGTCAAATCCTTCGGACTGGAAGTGGGCAAGTCATTAGCTTTTCCCTAGAGTTTTAGGTGATCTACTGCAACTGACCCCACTTTTGACCCCTTTGAAAACCACCGCTGCTAAGTTACCTTGCACCAAATGTGGCCATTCTTTCATTAATCTTCCCCGCCCCCCCCCCCGAAAAAAGTTAGCAAATGAAGACGCTCAAAAACGGTAAAAGTCTGCAGTAGCAACAAATTCGTCCCATTCTGTGATGCAGTTTCTTGGTAGTGCCCTATCAGCTCTTACCTCCCTGTATTGTCTCGGGATTCAAAGCTTTGAAATGGTTTCTTGTATTGATATGGTAACACTCCTTGGGAAAGTACCATCCTGCCCTGCTAAGAGTTGTTGGAGTGTGGAGAAGAATGTTACTTGTTTTTCCAATTATGCGTACAGTATGATTTTAAGTTATTAGGAGAGTGTGGGAGAAGGAACTAATATTGCCTCCGTCACTAACCCCCGACACTAAAACTCCTTCGGTGGGAACTTAGACTTTTATTTCTAAATTATGGGTATTACTAATGGCACCACAGCTTAAATTTATACAAAGATATAAATGACTCAACTTTTAAGTCCAGACTTTACAATGCTATGGCTGAAAAAGTCTACTCAATAACCCCAAATTCCTGTTTTCGCTCCCACCTGAAGGCTAGGACCACCCACTCTCCTTGAAAAGTTCTGCAAACATTTGTGGGACTTCCCAAAATGGAAACCATCGTGCATGCTGAGACAGTGCACCTGCTGAGAAATTTCATGTTTCCTACCCTGCTCTCCCACGACTCCCCCCCAAATTCCACTTCAACTGATCTCAGAACCTGGAGGAAATGAAGGGTGTCTGTGTAGAAGAAGGTACATTTGCCTTTCATTAAACACTAGGTCAATTCCTTTTTTTTTTTCAAGTATTACATTTATTTATTTGTCCCAGAGAGAGAGAGCACAAGCAGAGGGAGAGGCAGGCAGAGGGAGAAGCAGGCTCCCTGCTGAGCAAGGAGCCCGATATGGGACTTGATCCTAGGACCCTGGGATCACAACCTTAGCTGAAGGCAGACGCTTAATGCACTGAGCCACCCAGGCGTCCCATATTAGGTCAATTCCTATCACCTGGGCACACACACGCACACAAAAGACCTTCCAAAAAAAAAACAAACAAAAAAACAATTCTTGTCTCAAAAAGCTCATGAAAATAATTTATCTTCTGTCCTAACAGCTCTTTATCTTACACAGTGATTCTCAATGCAAGTAGAGAAAAAAAAAAAGACTCATCAGTCCAAGAAGCTTCCTTAAAGCTTTGCAAGCTATGCTCACCGCTCTCCTTACAGAGTGAAATTCTCACTGAGAGGTTTTTGTGGGGAGGGTTATAGCTATCAGGAGTGCATAAGTGGAAAAACAAACATACATCGAGATTCCTTCTCTAGGACAGTACTTCTGAAAGAAAGAAAAGCTGGCTACAGAGTAAACTCATCTGAAAAGCTTTCAATAAAATACCAATGCCCTCGAGAGCAAGACAAAACCAACACAAACCTCTGAAAGTGGGAATAGGTAGGAGATTTTGTCGTTTGTTTTTTTGTATATCTTTTAGCTTCTATATTGCTCACTCTGGCTGCCATAACAAAGTACAATAACCTAGATAGCTTAAACAAACAAAAAATGTATTTCTTACCGTTCTGGAAATTGGGAAGTCCAAGAGAAAGAGGCAGGCAAGGGAGGCACTTCTTTTGAGGCCTCTGATCTTGACTTCTAAGTGGTTACCATCTTCCTTTGTACTCACGTGACTTAATCATGTGTGTAAGCTCCCGGGGGAAAGAAAAAAAAAAAAGCTCTCTGTTGTCTTTTCATTTAAGGGTACCAATCCCTTTATGAGGATCCTGACATCATGACCTCGCATAACCCTAATTACCTCCCAAAAGCCCCAGCTCCAAATTCTGTCACATTGGGAGCTAAAGCTTCAACAAACAAGTTTTGGAGGAAACCCTGAGTTGCTTCCCAGGTGATTCCAATATGCTGTCAGAATAAAATGACTCTTCTATGGACTGCAAACCAACTGTTGACTTGTTTTGTGTTTTTAACTTTTCCCGTGGCCCCTCAAACTAGGCAATACAAAGATTCGCCTGAGGAAAGTATTCCATAAATATTTGTTGAATAAATAAGTTGTGCCATATAAGGCAGAGGGCTTTCAATAATATTCTTGGCATGCCATTATAATATTATGGGAATCACTGGTTTAGAATTCCGAATCCTACTCTGGTTTGCTAGAGAGCATTTCTCTCTACTTTCACTACCTAATTTCCAGAAAGATAAATTTACATTATTATGACCATAACCAGAAATATCAGACAAAATCATCAACCTTGCAAAAGGCAAATTTAGTGTTTGCAAAAATCGTAACAGTTACCTACATATCAACAGTTATGTGATTTATAGATTAAAACAAATTTCAAAATTATGTTCTCATTTTTGAGTGGTCCAAAAAATATCACAAAAATAACATATAGACCACAGTCATTACATCGAGAGATCAGAAAAGACAGTATCCATTCAATTGTTTCTCACATGAGGATTCTTTTTTCTATTTATAGAAATGAGGATTTTTCTCTATTTTTCTCTTTTAGTATATCAGAGAGTTTCTTGAACTCTCTCTCAATATCACATATTGAGTGATGCTAGATTTTAATTCATGTCCATAAAGTAACTAGGGATGGGTTAATGTGTCCTTTATTCATATATGGAAGTCCAAAGATGCGTGTTATCCTTTCCTGATTCTAGTAATGTTATCAAGAATGAGAGCAAGATTCAGGTATTTTATGGACCCAATGTTTTGGTCCCTGGATTCAGACATTTTCTGCTGCAAAATATTACCTTCTTCCAATTAAAAAAAATCCGTAGGAAACTCTTAAAAACAGCAGATATGAACTTAAGTATTATTTTTAGCTTCCTGAAAATTAATATATTGTTTTAATAAACTCTTCCTACTACTGAGTATCACTATAAAGAATCATCTGCCAGTGTTCACACGTTCAAGAGAATGTATTAACATTTATTACAGCAAATGTCCTCATTAATATTTTATAGAATGGCTGGCACAGATAGTGACATTAAATCTCTGAGAGGCTTCTGTTTTGTTTATTTTATGCCTTTCCTTGAATTTTATAGTAGCAGTAGAGGACCAAAGTTTGTAGGTGATTCCACTGAATTTTAGACAAATTTAGAGCACAGTCACTATTTTTAACTTACTCATTATTTGCTATCTTTCCCATTCTAAATACAGAATGTTAATCAGTAAGGAGATAAAATATTTAGGTTACAACAAAAATAGATAAGTAACTAACAACCTCTTAAAAGAGCCCTTGAACATGGATCTTCCCTATGTTAGACATTGTGAGGCATGATGGAAGTTTGATGGAACTTCAGCCCTCTAGCGTACCTTTTTTTTTTTAAAGATTTTATTTATTTGACAGAGAGAGAGACAGAGAGAGCAGGAACACAGCAGGGGGAGTGGGAGAGCGAGAAGCAGGCTTCCTGCCGAGCAGGGAGCCTGATGTGGGGCTCGATTCCAGGACCCTGGGATCATGACCTGAGCCGAAGGCAGACACCTAACGACTGAGCCACCCAGGCGCCCCCTCTAGCGTATCTTTACTATAGAGCATCACTTTTTAACAGAATTCTGTGCTGATGGAAATGTTCCATGTCTGCTACACCATGTAATACGGTAGCCAGTAGGCACATGTAACTTCGAACACTTGAAATGTGCCTACTAAGAACCAGGAACTAAACTTTAAATTTTATTTAAATTTAATTGATTTAAATTTAAATGGCCACAAAACTGGACAGAGTGGCCATAGAGGGTACAGAGGTTATAAAGCCTAAAACTCATTTTCTCTGTATCCCTTTGCAGTTGAGTAGAGCCATGTATCATGGTTAGGATGGATAAGACTGTATCTCAGAGCATCGTCATGAAAACAGAGCCACTTGCTATATAATAATACTAAGATGATGATGATGATGGCTACACAATCGTTGGAAAGGCTGAGTGTCCTAATTTATCAGTTAAGAATGTATTCTGTAGCAAGAAACAGCTTTCAGGAAATCCATAAACGATGGCATTATCATCAATGGACTAGATCTACCCAGACCCACTGGAAAAATGGCAATTCCTTATGAGTCCCAAATAGAATTCAAGTAAAGAAGAAATGAGTCTACCATTTCCAGAATCCTTTCCAATGACAAGTTTCCATTTCTATTTTGGACTTGCACACTATTGTGCTTTTGCTATTATTATTATTTTTCCCTGTCATCTTAGTCCCTGAAACACTCACTACCTTAGTACACTGTCACTGGCAATATTGCAACAAGAAGGAAAAGCTAACACTATTCAGTAAGGAGTAATTCCCCAAGTTACTCTACTTGTAGGATCACACCTCTCAAAGTAATAAATTCAATATTAGAAAAGTTGAAAGCTTACTGGAAAAAATCCATTCTTTGAGTTTGTTCTGAGAAATAAGACATTTAAACACAGATCCAATCCACATCTTTAAATAATGTTACAAGGCCATTAAAATCTTCTTAATAGGCAGTAAGTATGGACAGTCAATGATAGAATGAATAATATAGGACATTATCATTCTACTGATTAGAAATGTTCGATGGTTTCCTCTTGTCTAAAAAGATAAATCCCAAATTTCAAAACGTATTCATCACTATTTCTATAAACTATCTATGGCATCTCCCTCTCCTGTATTTATTTATTTGTTTGTTTGTTTGTTTGTTTGAGAGAGAGAGAGCAAGCACGTGCATCTGTGGTGGGAAGGGGCAGAGGGAGAGGGAGAGAGGAGCTCAAGCAGCAGATATAATTCTCAAGAAAAAGAGCAGATCTAAAAGCAGCAGGCTGCCTGTCAAAACCATGGTTTTGGTTATTAACTAGATGATGAGGTACACGTGTTCTCACACAGCCCGTCACACATCTTTGTCCTGGGTAGTGGTTCTTAACCAGGGCCAACTTTGCCCTGCAAGGGACTTCTGACAATGTCTGGAGACATTTTTTCGTGTCACTACTAGGAAGGTGGATAGGGGTGGTTACTACTGCCATCCAATGGGTAGAGGCCAAGGATGCTGGAAAACATCCCACAATGGACAGGATAGCCCCACAGCCAAGAAGCGTTTGGCCCCAGTAGTGCCAAGGTTAAGTCTAGAGCATGGATAAAATATCTAGGTCTCCTTTAAATATGAAAGACTTTATTCTTTTTTTTTTTTTTTTTTTTTTTAAGATTTGATTTATTTATTCATGAGAGACAGAGAGAGAGAGAGAGAGAGGCAGAGGGAGAAGCAGGCTCCGAAGGAGCAGGGAGCCCGATGTGGGACTCGATCCCAGGACCCTGGGATCATGACCTGAGCCGAAGGCAGACGCTTAACCATCTGAGCCACCCAGGTGCCCTGAAAGACTTTATTCTTAAAGTAGATAATTACAGGAAGTCATTTTCTAACTTGATTAGAAGCATATCATTAATCTTTGCTCCATATCAATTTAAAACACACCTACATTGTTGTGTTCACATTTTCTACAAATTATCCACAGTTGATTTAGAAACAACTCAAACCCTACACGTTTGGAAGGAAGATGTCATTCAGCAGGAAAGGGACATTTGGAGGAGAGGCTCTGAGCACCCCAGGATGTGGTCGCCAGTTAAGGAGCTGAAGAGCCGGAAAGTGCTAAGAGCTCTCAGTCAGCGCTCGGAACCACATCACTTTTGATGTACTCTAGGGACGTTTTTCCTCTCCTACATCTCACAAATGCACTTTACACTAATTAGCTAATGACTCAAATGTTTTAATAATGAAAATTCAAATAAATAATCAGTACCATTGAAGTCCATTTGACCTCCTCTTGTTGAACGAGAGTAACATAATTTACATAGTATAGGCAATATTATTTCTGTGTATTAGATGCTCCTTTTTTTATTCTTGATCTATCCCTTGGATTATTTCTAAATTTTTTTCATATTGGTGAAAAGTTTAAAGAGTGGTTTTCAGAGTATTTTAGGACACATCCAGGCCTTATAAACAACTTCACTGATCGATTTGTGTTTCGACATATCTTTTTTATTTACTTTTCCAAATACACCAAATGATTTAAGTTGTGTCATTACATAAAACAAAATTAAATAAATACCAGTTTTAGGATAAAGATGCCTCAAGCATTTTTAGATGGTAACACGAATTGGAGAATCAAATAATCAATGTGGAATCAATGTTGAAAATCCTTTCCTGACATTTTATTCATATAAACAAAATTGACCTCTTCATGCATGTCAGCTCTAGTGACCTTTTGAGAAAATATCCTAGTATGAGGGTTATCAAGCTTTTTCTACAGAGGACAGAGTGTTAGGCTTCTCAGGCTCTACGCAACTATTCAACTCTGCATTGTATCACAAAAGCAGCCACAGACAATATGTCAACCAATGGGGGTGGTTACCTTTCCCTGAAAGTTATTTACAACAACAACAAAAATGGGCTGGTCGAAATTGCCCTGCAGGAGATACTTTGCTGACCCTTGCCCTAGTGAAATTAAAGGAGCCCTCGCAACTGCATACAATGAAAAGCTTTCCTTCTAATGAGACCATAAATACAATACCACCTCTCTAGCCAGGTAATCAAAGCTCTCTACCACCTGACTCAAACTCCATTTTGAGTTTTGTGGGGTTTTTTTTTTTTCCTCTTTCAGTTCCTTTACATACCCTATACACCAACTCAAATATTCTCTGTTCTCTAGGAGATTTAGGAATTCCATGCCGGTTACTCCTACCTCCCTTCTAATATTTAGTATTCCTCCTCAAATTCCAACTCTCTATGTGATGCTTACTGCTAGAAGATGACCCTGTCCCTGTGTGTCCTTGACCCTGTATCTCACACGAGATACAGAAACCCTAGGATTGTGGGAGAAGCGTAGGCTTTAGGGGCAGACACATATAGGTTTGAATCTCAGCCTTGCCACTTGGTAGTTATGTGACTTTGTACAAGATACTTGACCTCTTTGAAGCTGATTTTTTTTTCATCTGTGATATTGGATAATTAATACCTGCATAGAAGAATTACGGTTAGGAATCAATCAAACAACTCAACGAGGTGACATAAGCAAGTGCCCAGGAAAAGTCAGGTATTTTCCACCTCTGCTCACCTCTAGGGAGTCATAATAAAAAAAAAAAATCAATTGAATAAATAGTTTCAAAGCAAAGTCACCAGGTACAACTTTTGTATTCTTACTGACAATACCTAAGGCAATAGAACCCAGGAAAAAAAAAGAGTCAAGGCAATGAAACAGAGACTTTCTTTTTTTTTTTTTAATATATAGATCCAAGCACCTAGGGGCATTAGACTGATGATAATTGTGGCATATTAAATTTTCAAGTACAAAAAATTATTATTCAGTAAGTGGTATAGAAAGTACTGCTAATGGGAACAAACAACAAAAAAGATACGTTCCCAATGCTCAAAGGATTAAAACGTTAAAAAAAAACAACACTGAGGAGATTAATAAAACTGAGGAAAGTATGAATGAATCTATTCATAGAATTGGAACATGGAAAGGCTTTTGGAATAGCCATTAATTAAAAGATTGAAAAGTTTGACCTTATAGAATTAACAACAAAAAGACTTCTGGATGACAATAGACATATTACAAAAACAAAACTGAAAAATAACAAGCTGAAAAAAATTATGCATATAACAAAAGGGTAATTTTCTTAATTTACAAAAAGCTTATGCAAAACAATAAGAAAAGATACACAAACCAGTTTCTTTTTTTTCTTGTTTTTATCTTAATTCCAGTATAGACAACATAGTGTTATATTAGTTCCAGGTATACAATATAGTGATTCAACAATTTCATACATCACCCAGTGCTCATCATGACAAGTGCCCTCCTTAATCCCCATCACCTATTTCACCCATCCCCACCACCCTCCCCCCAATCTGCCCTCCAGCAACCCTCAGTTTCTTCTCTATATTTAAGAGTCAGTTCTTGGCTCTTTCCATAGTTTGGCTATTGTGGACATTGTTGCTATAAACACTGGAGCCCAAGTGTCCATCAACAGATGAATGGATAAAGAAGATGTGCTATTTATATACAATGGAATATTACTCAGTCATCAAAAAAATGAAATCTTACCATTTGCAATGATATGGATGGACTTAGGTGGTATCATGCTAAGGGAAATAAGTCAATCAGAGAAAGACAATTATCATATGATTTCACTCATATGAGGAATTTAAGAAACAAAACAGAGGATCATAGGGGAAGGGAGGGAAAATAGAGTAAGATGAAATCAGAGAGAGAGAGACAAACCCTAAGATGCTCTTAACTATAGGAAACATACTGAAGGCGGCTAGAGCGGCAGGGTGGTGGGATGAAGTAGCTGGGTGATGGACATTAAGGAGGGCATGTGATGTAATGAACTCTGGGTGTTATATACAACTGATGAAGCACTAAACTCTATCTCTGAAACTAATTATACGTTATGTTAATTAATTGAATTTAAATAAAATTAAATTAAGTTAAAAAAGAGTCATTTCTTGGTTGTCATTCTCTCTCCTTTTTTTTCCTTTGCTCAAACAAACCAGTTTCTTAAAAAAGCAAGGTGTCCTCAAAAAAATACAAATGACAGTGACATGTATGCAAATGTTGTTCAATCTCAATAACAATGGAAGAACTGCAAATTATGGAAAAATATATATTTTTCTCCTATTAAACTTACAAGAGTGAAAATACTTGATTTTTTTCAGTGTTGGCCAGAGTGTGGATAAGTGGGCTGTCTTATACATTGCTGTTGGGAATATAAATTGTTTCATCCTTTCTGGAGGACAATTTCACAATATCTGTCAAAATTTAAAATATTTACACCTTTGGTCCACTGCTAGAAATTTAATCTATCAATTTGTCCCAAATTTATGTACAAGGATATTCAGTACAGAAATTTTTATAAGAGCAAATGCTGAAAACAACCAAAATGTTGTTCATCAAAAGGGGACAGATTAATACATTATAATATATAATGATATGCTCTGCCATAATAATAAGTAATGAAATATTGATGTAGTACTAGTAGGAAAAGATATCTAAGATCTATTTTAATGGAAGAAAGAAAGATGCAGTATAGTATGTTAAGATCCCTTTTGTGAAAGTAAATTTAAAACTGACAGGGAGTATATGAATAAATGTATGTTTTGGTGAGGGGAAGGAATTGCAATAAACTGTTAATAGTGGGTGTTGTGAGGAGAGGGACAGGTGGTAAGAATTTTGCAATTTTCTGAAAAATAAAAATTTTCTAACATTTTGTAATACTTTACATTTTTTGTCAGTACATGTCTTTGTCACAGCAGTCAAGAGGGTGGTAAGGATGTGATACTGCATACTTCAAAATTAGAGTGGGTCTTTAGCATTCTCACCAAATACACACACACACACACACACAAACTATGTGAGGTGATGGATGTGTTAATTATCTGGACGTTGGTCATCGTTCCATAGTGTATATCTATATCAAATCATCACCTTGTATACTTCAAATGTATATAATTTTATTTATCCATTATTCCCAATTATTCCTCAATAAATGGAAAGAGGGTATTAAGGATACAGTCTATTTTACAGTTTCTTCTGTATTTTGAAAAAAAAAATGAATCAATATTTTATTTTATTTTTATTATTATTTTGTTTGTTTTAGGGAGTGTGTGCATGAGTAAGGGAGAGAAAGAGAGAGAGGGGGGAGAGAGAGAATCTTAGGCAGGCTCCATGCTCAGCTCGATCTCATGAACTTGAAAGCATGACCTTGAAACCATGACCTGAGCTGAAATCAAGAGTCAGATGCTTAACAAACTAAGCCACCCAGGTGCCCCAAAATGAATCAATATTTTAAATATAAATATAGAACACACACACATATATATGTTTTTAAAGGTTAAACTATTCTCAAGAAACTGTTTCCAGTGAGACTATGTGGTTTCTATCAGAGTGTATTAAACATAAGGTAGATATGGAGAGAACAAGATGCTAAAAACCAAGGAAATGATCATTTAACAGCTTGTGGATAAATATATCGTGGTTTCTGTCAATTTTTCTGCTCTCAACTACTATTTCTTAAAATATTTATGATCTCCTAAGCACATGTTGTTGAGGTATTACCAGCTCTATATTCTCTTTTCATTTATGTTTGATTTCATAGGACTCTTTCCTTTTTTCTTTTTCTTTATTTATATTGATTCCATTTTTGTTTCCAGAGAATGTTAATGGCAAGATTTGAATGTCTACATGATTAACACAATAATTGTAAGAGTATAAATAGCTTCTTTGTTGATGTGTAATGTATTTTTAACCAATAAATGGACTGGCTTATTTGAAACATCAGGTTGGTATTATGAATAGAGAGAGAGTCTCAAAAATAATTTTTCATACTATGTTGAAAATCTAACCACATTTAATACACGTAATCAACACTGCTTTCAAAATATTTTTAAAGGCCAGTTGTATAGTTTGTAATGATGTTGTAAGATGCTAGAGAAAATTATAGAACATATGCACCCCTACTCATGCCTTTCCTTACTGCTGTTCTACAACTACTATATCTGTCTTGAATCACCTTCTTTTGCCACTCCCCACATCAGCTTTCCAAAGTGGTCATTATATATATATTTTTTTTTCATTATATTTCTTACAATCTGTAATGTTAACACTGTTTTCTTTTCTTTTCTTTCTTTTTTTCTTTTTTTGCAGAAAATGCACAATTATCCATCAAGGGAACTTAAAATAAGGGTGGGTGGGCAAAAATAGACTCCAAATGGTTGAAAGACCTCAATGTGAGACAGGAGTCCATCCAAATCCTAAAGGAGAACACAGGCAGCAACCTCTTTGACCTCAGCCGAAGCAACTTCTTCCTAGAAACATCGCCAAAGGCAAGGGAAGCAAGGGCAAAAATGAACTATTGGGACTTCATCAAGATAAAAAGCTTTTGCACAGCAAAGGAAACAGTCAACAAAACCAAAAGACAACCGACAGAATGGGAGAAGATATTTGCAAATGACATATCCGATAAAGGGCTAGTATCCAAAATCTATAAAGAACTCATCAAACTCAACACCCAAAGAACAAAGAATCCAATCAAGAAATGGGCAGAAGACATGAACAGACATTTCTCCAAAGAAGACATCCAAATGGCCAACAGACACATGAAAAAGTGCTCAACATCGCTCGGCATCAGGGAAATCCAAATCAAAACATCAATGAGATACCACCTCACACCAGTCAGAATGGCTAAAATTAACAAATCAGGAAATGACAGATGTTGGCGGGGATGTGGAGAAAGGGGTACCCTCCTACACTGTTGGTGGGAATGCAAGCTGGTACAGCCACTCTGGAAAACAGTATGGAGGTTCCTCAGAAAGTTGAAAATAGAGCTACCCTACAACCCAGCAATTGCACTACTGGGTATTTACCCCAAGGATACAAAAGTAGGGATCCGAAAGGGTACGTGCACCCCGATGTTTATAGCAGCAATGTCCACAATAGCCAAACTGTGGCAAGAGCCAAGATGTCCATCGACAGATGAATGGATACAGATGATGTGGTATATATATATACAATGCAATATTATGCAGCCATCAAAAGGAATGAGATCTTGCCATTTGCAACGACATGGATGGAACTGGAGGGTATTATGTTGAGTGAAATAAGTCAAACAGAGAAAGACATGTATCATATGACCTCACTGATATGAGGAATTCTTAATCTCAGGAAACAAACTGAGGGTTGCTGGAGTGGGGAGTGGGGTGGGAGGGATGGGGTGATTGGGTGATAGACACTGGGGAGGGTATGTGCTCTGGTAAGCGCTGTGAATTGTGCAAGACTGTTGAATCTCAGATCTGTACCTCTGAAACAAATAATGCAATATATGTTAAGAAAAAAAAAAAAGAAGAAGAAGGTAGCAGGAGGGGAAGAATGAAGGGAGGGAAATCGGAGGGGTAGACGAACCATGAGAGACTATGGACTCTGAAAAACAAAGTGAGGGTTTTAGAGGGGAGGGGGTTGGGAGGATGGGTTAGCCTGGTGATGGGTATTGAGGAGGGCACATTCTGCATGGAGCACTGGGTGTTATGCACAATGAATCATGGAACACTACATCTAAAACTAATGATGTAATGTATGGGGATTAACATAAGAATAAAATATTAAAAAAAAAATAAAAATAAAAATAAAAAAATAAAAAAAAATAAGGGTGGGTGGGGATAGGTAAGATGAAGATTATATGAAGGTCCATCTGGGGGTCTGACATTGGATATCTCAAATCTGCTTCAGCCTATCCTCTAATAACATCCCAGATTCCATGATCTCTATAATTTTTATTGTCTTCTTTCCTATTAGAGCAGAGTTGGGATTTTTTTTTTAACTTAGCATATTTGCTATGTAGGCTTTATTGTGTTGGCTTATTATTCATCCATGGATATGCAACTTCATGAAGTACAATTACTTTTTTTTTAAGGTTTTATTTATTTGACAGAGAGACAGTGATAGAGGGAACACAAACAAGGGGAGTAGGAGAAGGAGAAGCAGGCTTCCCGCTGAGCAGGGAGCCCGATGCGGGGCTCAATCCCAGGACCTGGAGATCATGACCTGAGCCGAAGGCAGACAGTTAACCAACTGAGCCACCCAGGTGCCCCAACAATTACAGTTTCTAACAATAGTACTAGTACCAGAATTTTTAAAAAGTATTTATTTATTTATTTATTTGTCAGAGAGAGAGAGAGCACACACAAGTGTGTGGGGGGGGGGAGCGGCAGGCAGAGGGAGAAACAGGCTTCCCACTGAGGAAGGAGCCCAATGTGGGACTCAATTCCAGGACCCCGGGATCATGACCTAAGCTGAAGGCAGACGCTTAACCAACTGAGCCACCCAACCGTCCCTAGTACCAGAATTTTGAAGAGGACTAATTTGAATGGGTCTTTTCAAAAGCATACCTCAACATAAGAAGGGTTCAAAGGGGAAATTAAAATAATCACGAGTTCCTGAAATCAAACACAAAGAGCTTACTTCTTTAGATGCTCTTGACCGTGGCCCGTAAGTCTTACTTCAGATATTGGTTCTTACAGAGAGAGAAGAAAAGGTTAATGAAACAGTGAAAGATCTTACAAAATGAAGAGGAACTTGGACCAATTACACTTTTTTTTTGAGAAACTGACCTCCTATGTTTGTGGCAGCATGATAAGATGCTTCACTATGGCAGACAGTAAATATACATCTCAAGAGAGAGACCAAGATTCTGTAGGCCAGGACCATCTTCATGAGGCTTCCTCAGTGATTGCAAATCACAGCCACTCAAGGATTATCAATATCCTACTTCTCAAAGACTTGAGGCTTTCAACTGGGACTTCATCCTTCTTCCCCTACAACAAAATACCAATACCTGACACTTCTTTCTCTTTTTCCTACAGTCTTATGGAGAAAAGTTATTCCTTCCAAGGCTCATCATCTCAAACATTGAAGACGTTGCTTAATCAAGTATTCATGTTTTTTCTCTTTCTTTACTTTCATCTTTCTCTGTGATCTTTCTTTCCTGCATATAAATATACTCATTTATCTTCTTGTTTAAAACATAAAAAGAAGAAGTAAAGCTTTTTTTGTCTTAATATATATATATATATATATATTTTTTTTTTTTTGGCTATCAGGATGTCTTAAGTCTTACCCTAATGGGTAAGCATTTTAGAAGAGTGTGTTTTTCTTCCTGACTCTGATTCATTATCCACCACTCCTCAATCCACTGAAATCTACTTTCTACCTTTTTCATTCCCAAGGCAGCGCTCATGTCAAAGCAGTCGTGGTTTGCTGACACTGGAAACAATCAACAATCTTCATGATTTATTTGACCTCTCTGTAGCATTCAAAGAGGTTGCCACTCTCTTGTATTTCTTATTTAAAAAAAAAAAAAAGTTTTTATTTATCCTGCTGCATTCTAGAGCTCGCTTCTCAACCACCCTCATGGGATTTCTGCCTTTACTACCCGCTCTGTAAATGTGGCCCATGCTAGAGCTTCCCTCTTTCCTCTTCCTTTAAGCAAACTTAACTAGGTTCGACACTTTTAACTTCAATATTCAAACTTACATCTTGAACTCTAACTTCCCTCAGGCTTCTGTTCAATGGCTTCCATGACATTTCTGTTCGGTGCCTCACAGTCTCCTCAAACTCCACACAATCAAACCTGAACACTGCCTCCCCTTAGCTGCTCCCAAACTGAACATTCTCTCTCCAATGGAAGACTACTTCCTAAGATCTGTTTTTCTTCCATATTCTTGACCTGTCATATCCGGATGCACATCTAGTTTGGTCAAGTGTCACCATTTAAAATATCCCATTACCCTTCATCCTGGCTGTACTGACATGTGGGGGAGGCACCTGATTCAACAGATGAGGCAGTTGCTTCCTGGGTAGCCTGCTTTTGTGGTAGAACTCTACGAATTATCTCTGAAAGCTCAAGTGAGAGCCTGCATCTGCAGCTTTCCCAATTATGCTATTTGTCCATAATAAATCTCTTGTGACTTATTCCAGCGAGAGCAAATTCTGATCCCCAAAACTGGATCTTAACCAATAGAAACTACCAAAGTCATTTTCCTATAATAACATTTGTTACTCTTGATCACATTTTTTGTTGATGGGCCCATTTCCTCAACTTGACTGTGAACTACTTGAAGACCTTCTCACTGTAATGGTGTACATAGCAGATATTCAAGATTCATAAATTTAATGAATTCACAAACAAATGGTATTTCTATGCAAAGATAACTTAATAATAATTGTCCTGTCTACTAGGCTATTGAATTAAATAACATTATATTTAAAATGTTAATAAAAAATATGACTTCCGGGATGCCTGGGTGGTTCAGTTGGTTAAGCGGCTGCCTTCACTCAGGTCATGATCCCAGAGTTCTGGGATCAAGTCCCACACTGGGCTCCTTGCTCAGCTGGGATCCTGCTTCTCCCTCTGCCTGCCATTCCCCCTGCTTGTGCTCTCTCTCTCTGACAAATAAATAAATACATAAATCTTTAAAAAAATGTGACTTCCACTCAATATGCTAAAAATATTTTTGTAATAAAAATTATTTACTGAGACTTAACAATTTTTCTCTAATAATTGTATCTCATTTCCAGGTTTTCTTTGATCGAGAAAATTCCTTTCGTTGTTCTAGAAGTTTTCATGCATGATTTCATTTTCTTTGTTGCACTTGAAAATAGAAATGGAATTTATAAAGTTATAACCTTAAGATACATTGATGCTGTCAAACTGAAGGCCATGTAATTTATTCCTTGCATTTCTCCCTGGTTCTTAGCATGTCAAGGATGACTAGTCACTTTCATTAAACACTATGACCCCGGTATGAAAATCCAAAGATATTGCAGGGCTCGTCAAAACAGCTTAGCTCTTTTAGTATCTTCTATGCCATTTATTTTAAAGTTTAAGAAGGAGAAAACAAAGAGTGTTATTGAATAATGACATAATTACAACTAATAATTATGAATAATAAGTTATAAATGCCATTTAGTACTGCTTATGTTAAATAAAGTCAGCTTGGAATAGGGATACAAAATTAAATGTCTGCAGGAATGGGGCAGATTATAGAACCAAGTGAATTGAGCTGTACTGAACTTAATGAGTGGGGAGGACTAAGGGAAATAAGATCATGTTAAGGGTCTGAAGGGGTTATTATTGTTCAGGAGGAGAGACTTGCTGCCTTAAAGAAAGGTGGGCTCAGTATGGCCTGTTCTGATTTTTAGAAAAGAAAACAGGGACTAGAGTTTGTATGAATTCTCCTGAATTTTAAATGTTGCCAAATATATCAAATTTACATAAAAACAAAACTAAACCAAAACTGTGCAAGTCAGTTTTAGCTCACTGGCTCCTGGGTGCCAAGTTTAGATTAGAATCTATTAAGAGAAGAGTTCATCAGCACACGATGGTTTCCTATAACACATTTGCATTACATTTCTAGGAATAAATATTTATTTTTAACCACCTATGTAACAAAAACAAATGGACTTTGGCCAGTGATTCCTGAGTTTTCTTTTTTTTTTTTTTATTGTTTAGATCACCATTTAAAAACCTAATTAATGCTTTAGTCAGACTTGTTAAACAAATGAAAAAATAAGTGAATGAATAACATGGGCTAAGAAAGTGAATGTGGAGGAAGTCCTCATCATTATTTATTTTTATTTTTTATTCTTTAATTTTTTTTCATTATTTTTTTAAAGCATGTATCTTGATGTCAGGACTTTACAAAGTCATCTTTAAAAAAGTGAGTATCTGAATACAAAAGTTAATTTAATATAGAAAGCAATCAATTACTGCAAATTAGCAAATTGCAATTAACCATTCATTACACATAGACTAGGCAGGTGTTCATTACCATATCAGAGCAATCCATTCTTAAGGGAAATAATGCTAGGGATAAATAGAAAATACAAAAAAAGGGAAATTACAATGTTTGCATATATCTATATTTACATATAGATATATAGTTGAAGTTTTATATAGATATGTGCTATATACATCCAAGAGTGACTTTTATATTCATCACCAACATAACAAAAAATGGTATCAGGTTAATTACTCAAGTTTTGTAGTCAGACTTCCTGGCCTCAAATGTCAGTTTTACTGCTTACTAGCTGTGTGTGTACTCAAGTATATTAATTGGCCCAACCCTCAGTTTCCCCATATCATAGGGTTGTTAGGAAGAAGTAATGAGAAAAGCACGTGGGGCAGGAAATGTCACATCATAAGCACTCAATAAATATTAACTCTTATTTTTTGTTATCAAATGTTTTCCTTAAGGATGTTTGATTGGCTAATGGACTCCTCTATTTCTTGATTCTCCAAATTTTTGATCTACTGAACAAATATTGCAAGTACTAGATATGAGGGCAAGAATAAAAGAAAGATGTAACTTCTATTCTGGAAGTGCTCAATTATAGTAGAGGAAACACATATATACATGATAAAAGTTGCCAAATGGTGTGACTTATGCTAATAGAGATTTTTTACAAAATGTTAAGAACTATACAGGGACCAGGAAAGGACAAACAGAGTTTACTATAGAAGAGATATTTTAAGCTGAGCAAGTGTTGCAGGATGTGCAGAAGTTTTCCAGATGGAGGAAAGGAAGGAATCCAGAGTGAAGGAGCAAACAGAGCATCAATTATGTGACAGAAACATTGCTATCTCTCAAAAGCATGCTCAGCCTAAGTAGGAAATGGGGAATAGTTTTGACTCTGAATTGTCAGAAGTTGAGAGATCTGGGTCATCTTGAAAGCCATCATCAAAGATCAATTTAATTTGCTGAAAGAAGAAAGAAAGAAAGAAAGAAAGAAAGAAAGAAAGAAAGAAAGAAAGAAAGAAAGAAAGAAAGAAAGGAAGGGAAAGAAAGAAAGAAAAGGAAACCTTCATATAGAGTTTCTCTTGCACTGATCTCTAAGAATTTTACTTACATTAACTTTTGTCAGAACTCTATGAAGTTAGTACTATTATCATCATCCCATTTTTACAGATAAGAATGATAAACACAATTACGTCACACAGATAGTAAATAGCAAGGTTGGATTCTGAGTACAATGATTTTCAGAAAGTCTTTCTTCTTCACAAGTAGTTTTCTCAATGTAAGCTTGATAAACTGGTTAGAAGTGCTTATATGTCTGAAGATAGTCATTTTACATGTAAGGATATAGGAAAGAAAGTAACGGTTAGGTCATTACAACATTGATGTTATGGCATGCATTTTGGCAAAAGATTATTTTCTAGAATTATTTTCTAGAATTATTATTTAATATGATTAATAATATATTTCATCACAACAGATTTTACAGTGCATGAAAAACAAGCACCAGTGTTAAATATAATAAAATATTAGCAAGTGACACAAATATGTATCCTTTTCTTATAGTGAAGGACTTGGGGTGCCAGTATGGTGCAGTTGGTTAAGCCACCACCTCTTGGTTTCTGCTCAGGTCATGACCTCAGGATCGTGAGACTGAGCCCTGAGTCAGGCTCCTCACTCAGCATGGAGTCTGCTTGGGTTTCTCTTCCCTCCCCTTTTGCCCCTCCCCTTCATGAGTGCACACTCTTTCTCTGATATATATATATATTTTTTAAAGTGAAGGACTTTGCCACACAAGCAAAAGCAAATACCAAAAACATTGAGATCAACTAAGCTCCACACTCTAGACTCTACTTTCTTCTTTTCCAGAAAAAGATAGTATAGTGGATCATATTATCCTTTTCTTCTTAATCACTTCAGCCTTTTCTTCCATGGTGAATTCCTAAAAAATTTGCAGTCTTGGTGATATTTTAATTTTCTTGCTGTTCTCTCCATATTTCATATTACTAGAGTTTAATAGAAAGCATTACAAAACTATGCAGGACTACAAACCCGTGGATTACAGCCTCTCCTGAAGCCTCTATCCAACAATGAGTGGCAAGTGTATATTTTTCTTGGTTCTTAAAGCCATTGTTCACCTAGGCTATTTTCTTTATTTCTTCAGGTCCTATCACATCTCTTCTCAGCATCAAAATTCTTGACCAAGAAAGTAAGATCATTAAACAAGTACAGATTCTTTGCCTCTTTGGTTAGATTTATTCCTAGGTATCTTATGGTTTTGGGTGCAATTGGAAATGGGATTGACTCCTTAATTTCTCTTACTTCTGTCTTGTTGTTGGTGTCTATAAATGCAACTCATTTATGTGCATTGATTTTACATCCTGCCACTTTACTGAATTCCTGTATGAGTTCTAGCAGTTTTGGGGTAGAGTCTTTCGGGTTTTCCACATAAAGTATCATATCATCAGCAAAGAGTGAGAGTTTGACTTCTTCTTTGCCAATTCAGATGCATTTTATTTCTTTTTCTTGTCTGATTGCTGTGGCTAGGACTTCTAGTACTATGTTGAAGAGCAGTGGTGATAGTGGACATCCCTGCCGTGTTCCTGACCTTAGGGGGAAAGCTCTGTTTTTCCCCATTGAGAATGATATTCACTGTAAGGTTTTTCATAGATGGCTTTTATGATATTGAGATATGTACCCTCTATCCCTACACTCTGAAGAGTTTTGATCAAGAAAGGATGCTTACTTTGTCAAATGCTTTTTCTGCCTCTATTGAGAGGATCATATGGTTCTTGTTCTTTCTTTTATTAATGTATCACATTGATTGATTTGTGGATGTTCAATCAACCTTGCAGCCCAGGAATAAATCCCACTTGGTCATGGTGAATAATGCTTTTAATGTACTGTTGGATCCTATTGGCTAGTATTTTGGTGAAAATTTTTGCATCCATGTTCATCAGGGATATTGGTCGGTAATTCTCCTTTAGATTGCTCTAGGTAGCATTGACATCTTCACAATATTTGTTCTTCCAATCCATGAGCATGGAACGTTTTTCCATTTCTTTGTATCTTCCTCAATTTCTTTCATGAGTATTTTCTATTTTCAAAGAAATGGAACAAATAATCCTAAAATTTGTATGAAACCAGAAAAGACCCTGAATAGCCAGAGGAATGTTGAAAAAGAAAAGCAAAGCTGGTGGCATCACAATTCTGGACTTCAAGCTTTATTACAAAGCTGTAATCATCAAGACAGTATGGTACTGGCACAGAAACAGACACACAGATCAGTGGAACAGAATAGAGAGCCCAGAAATGGACCCTCAACTCTATGGTCAAATAATATTCAACAAAGCAGGAAAGAATGTCCAATGGAAAAAAGACAGTCTCTTCAACAAATGGTGTTGGGAATATTGGACAGCCACATGCAGAAGAATGAAACTGGACCATTTCCTTACACCACACACAAAAATAGATGCAAATGGTTGAAAGACCTCAATGTGAGACAGGAGTCCATCAAAATCCTAAAGGAGAAGACAGGCAGCAACCTCTTCGACCTCAGCTACAGCAACTTCTTCCTAGAAACAATGCCAAAGGCAAGGGAAGCAAGGGCAAAAATGAACTATTGGGACTTCATCAAGATAAAAAGCTTTTGCACAGCAAAGGAAACAGTGAACAAAACCAAAAGACAACCGACAGAATGGAAGATATTTGCAAATGACATATCAGATAAATGGCTAGTATCTAAAATCTATAAAGAAATCAAACTCAACACCCAAAGAACAAATAATCCAATCAAGAAATGGGCAGAAGACATGAACAAACATTTTCCCAAAGAAGACATCCAAATGGCCAACAGACACATGAAAAAGTGCTCAACATCGCTCGGCATCAGGGAAATCCAAATCAAAACCTCAATGAGAGACCACCTCACACCAGTCAGAATGGCTAAAATTAACCAGTCAGAAAATGACCGATGTTGGTGGGGATGCGGAGAAAGGGGTACCCTCCTACACTGTTGGTGGGAATGCAAGCTGGTACAGCCACTCTGGAAAACAGTATGGAGGTTCCTCAAAAAGTTGAAAATAGAGCTACCATATGATCCAGTAATTGTACCACTGGGTATTTACCCCAAAGATACAAATGTAGTGAACCAAAGGGGTACATGCACCCCAATGTTTATAGCAGCAATGTCCACAATAGCCAAACTATGGAAAGAGCCGAGATGTCCATCAGCAGATGAACTGATAAAGAAGATGTGGTATATAACCACAATGGAATATTATGCAGCCATCAAAAAACCCGAAATCTTGCCATTTGCAACAATGTGGATGGAACTAGAGGGTATTATGCTAAGCGAAATATGTTAATCAGAGAAGGACATGTGTCATATGATCTCACTGATATGAGGAATTCTTAATCTCAGGAAACAAACTGAGGGTTGCTGGAGTGGTGGGGGTGGGAGGGATGGGGTGGCTGGGTGATGGACGCTGGGGAAGTTATGTGCTATGGTGAGCACTGTGAATTGTGTAAGACTGATGAATCACAGACCTGTACCTCTGAAACAAATAATATATTATATGTTTAAAAAAAAAAAAGAAGATAGTAGGAAGGGAAAAATGAAGGGGGGGAAATTGGAGGGGGAGACGAACCATGAGAGACTATTGATTCTGAGAAACAAAATAAGGGTTCTAGATGGGAGGGGAGTAGTGGGATGGGTTAGCCTGGTGATGGGTATTAAAGAGGGCACGTATTAAATGGAGCATTGGGTGTTATATGCAATCAATGAATCATGGAACACTACATCAAAAACTAATGATGTAATGTATGGTGATTAACATAAAAAAAAAATCATTAAGCAAGAAGTTTCTTAACTCCCAATTACCTACCTATAAATTTTTATGTGTCCACAGCCACACTTACCTGTGTAGGCAAAGAATTTCTCTTTGCCTCAGATGTCCAGAGTCCACTTTCTCTGATGTGAACATGTCCTCTTTATAATGCTCTGCTCTGTGGCCCACCCTCTGCTTCACCTTCAATCTCCACCTGCTACAGGTGAACACATTCCCCTTGACATTCTGCTTTTCTTCTCCACAAGATTCCTCAAAGTAGTGGATGTGAGGCAGATTTTCATCCTCTTTCCTTCCCTGTGCATTTAGAATCTTTCTCATCACCTCATATAGCTGAATATGAGGATAAGCTATTCTTTAAGAAAAGATCAGACTAATGAGAAGAAACTATAACATAAGAAAGGAAATTGTGTCAAATGTGTCTTTTTGTGCTATAATTTAGGAGAAAATCATTTAAGAAGTAAAAAGTTCTAAAGAAGATCTTAAATCAAATGGAAGCAATAAGAGTTTTCCAGAAATTCAGAATTTGGAACTGTGATGTATTAAAGCTATAGAATTTAGTTACCTGTCAGCTCTGTAAGAAAAAGATCTATTTGCACATTTATACTAAAAGATACCAGAGCTGCTCTGGATTCTTCTTTGCCTAAACTCAATTGCACAACTTTTCTCTCGTTTCTTTGGTATTCTTTGAATAAAGTGCCTTTTTGGTCAAAACAATCCAGTGAGTATAATCTGCTTTGTATCCGAAGGTGGCTTATCTACTAACACATGATAGGTACATGTAGGGAAAAAAAAATGGGGGCAAAAGGGAAGACAAACAATAAGCACAAGAAAAGATGCTCAACATCACTAGTCATCAGGGCAATACAAATTAAAACTACACAGAGATATTACCACAGATTCACCAGATGTTAAAACTTAAAAAATGAGACAATACCAAGTGTGGGTGAGAACAGGGACTAACCAGAAGTCTCATATACTGCTTGTGGGAGTACAAAAACCGCAAGCCACTCTGGAAAATAGTTCTGCAGTCTTTTAGAGAGCTAAACGTACACTTAACATATAACTGAGTAATTCAATTACCATCTATTTACCCAAGAAAGAAGAGCACATGTCTAACATACCAAGTCCGTCTCTTACTTTGCATTTGGGAAGGATATTTTTGAGGATTCTCTCAATAGAGAGGACATGTTAGAATGTTACAGGAAGTGCATTTATCTCTACCTGTTATGTTTATTTTTTATTAATGGGAATTCTCCTCATCAAACAAAAAATAAAGGGGAGTAGGTCTAGGTTTCTCTATGAACACCCAACTATCACTACCAGAAGATGATGAACTAACAATTCTCTCAAAAGCAGTCTGAAAGAGATGAGAAGATAATCTTTTGTGATGTGCATATTTGCCAAAATGTAAAAAGTTCTCTGTGATCTCTATGCATATTCCTTTAGAGAGCATTCTTGTGTTTTCTTGGATAAAAATCTACTCTTTCTGAAACTGAAGTTGCAGAGTACAACCTGTAAATATAAGGCTTTATAAATATTCTATTCAGATTTTTCTAAAGATTTAGTTGAAATTTTACCTATGATGGCAGATGAGATAAGGAAGACAGGACAACATTCTTTACTCTGCCTGTATTTTGTACAGACAGGATTTATGTTCTTGTTTTTTACAAAGGACAGAAGATGCCGGGCTTCTCTCATAAATCTATTTACAGTTGCTGTGGAACACAGCCAAATGTTTGAGTGGATTAATGTGGGGTTTGAAAGAGTCATTCTGTTTCAAAATGGGGGAAACATGAGATGATAGAAGAATGGTATCAATGGTGTGCTAGTAAGTGTTCAAAAGCCAGTTCTCTGAAAAAAAAAGAAGGAAAAAAAGCCCTGATTTGTGGCATTTATTGATTTCCTTGGTGTAAATATTCCCACCATTTTCAATTTCAAGTCACCAGTGTGATGTTAACTGGCTTACAAATTCCTAAAACTTCAATTCTGGTTTTTGCAATAGTCATTATGAGCTGGCTGCAGCATGTCACTGAATGGAATGAGATTTATTTTTAGCAAGCAGTTACAAGCTCATTAATGACATGACCAAATGAGGAATTACAGTTCATCTTTTAAGTGAAAGTGGACAATAAACTTTAGCCCTTATTACACCAAACTTGAACATGTCACTGTATTACTGCTTTAATATAGAAGAAAAAAATGTATAAATGATCTTTAAAAAAAATGACACACAATATCTCTTTTTCATGCCGTGGATTGTTCTGGGTGTGGTCCTCCTGCAAGTACCTATCATCTTCGAAATCTACATTTAGAAAAATAAACCATGGAATTTAGGAAGTGAATACAAAGCAGTCTTACTTGTTTTAAGGTCATTACACTGGTACATAATTTCTTGGACTGACATCGCAATAGTATGTCAAGTGACCAGAATATTTCTTATCTACAGACAAGGCCAGGAGTAAAATAAAATTAATGTACAAATATATCTCCCAAAATATATGCAATGCATATAAAAAATCAACTATTCATAATACAATTTAATATTATAAGTCAAAAGAAAAACCCAAAGGAAAAAAGGTCCCATCATATAAACTGGGAATTCTCATGAGCTAAGCCATATTATCATTTTACACATAAGTAAATTGAAGTATAGAGAGGTTAAGTGATAGGCCACACAGCTAGCTGGTAAGTGGCAGAACCAGGACTCAATCCAAAATCCATACTTTTAACCATTAATGCCCATTTGATACTGCTGTCTATCAATATCCCTTTGATAAGATAGTTTAGGATCATCTACATGCTGGCTGTTAGCAGGAGAGGCTTGCTCAGGTTTCCTTAAGTAATGTGGGAATATTACGAACAGGAATTGTATTTGGTGGCCAAGTTCATTGGGACTGAGAAAAAACACACACATCCAACTTTCAGGGTACAGGCAAGAATTGCTATAGCCATACCTCATAGAATATTGCAACAATATTCTGAATTCAATGCAACTCTGGCTCTTACATGATCTTGTTGCCCTCTGTGCCATAAGAGTTCATTAATCTCTGCTATTGGGTTCTGGAACTGATTTGACTCCACTACTTTGGTGTTCTTTTAAATCACAAATTCCTTGCTCAAACTGCAGAAAAAGAAACTCTGATTACCCAGCCAATGAGCACTGTTCCTGTGTAAGCATCTTCATAAAGGACACTGGGTTATTAAGGAGAAGAAAGGAATAGGAGAAATAGGGATTTCAGGCTTTGACAACGAGATGGATGTTGGTGTCCTTCATCACAAAGAAGAGAGGAGAGAATGAGGGGATCCTGATTTCAATGTCGGTTGACTTGAATTTTAGTACCTGCAAAATCCAGGGGAGGGGCTACTCATTCACAAGAAAACATCAGCGGTCCATAGGTGAGGAAAGCCCCCTGAACAGTGACCCATCAGTGTACTTGTCATGGTTAAATCAGAGTGTCATGCAATAACTTAGTGTCATCTTCCTTCTTCCTTATCTTCATTTTAAAGTTGTGTTTCAATTAAATATTTAAATTAAATCCCAATGCATTTTGGTTGTGAAGTTTTAATTAAAAGTCAGTACACTATGGTTTTCTCATGTAAATTTGTTGCTTGAAGGCTGCCTGGCAAATAAAGAAAGGATAAAACAGAAAATGTCTTTGAGGTAAACTCAGCGAAATCATAGATGCAGTTCCTCTGAGTACTGCTGCATTGAAAATCCCTTTGGAGGGGTGGGGGGGATATTCCTGTCTGAAATACTGCACATTCCCCAAACTATACTCTACTGAAGCAGTCATTAACGTCTGTATCCTCCATGCATACTCTTTTATGGCCTCACTGTAAGTGACAACATTAAACATCATTAAAAAGGGTAATTAGAATAAAAACGGAGAGCTCCATGTATCTTTTGAAATACATCAGATGTAGTCTGTCCTTGAAACAAACAAAAAAAGGGCACAGTAATAAAGTTATCTTTTCTGCCTTCTAAAATACATGGACAGAGTAAGAAGGAAGTCTCCAACTGCTAAAAAAAAATCAGAAACAAAAACAAAAGACAATAACTCTAAAACCAAATGTTCAAAACAGTAAATTTCACTGCGTTAGAAGATAATTAAGTGAGTGAAATAATGTTTTTAAGGCAACAACTGGGTGGCTCAGTGGGTTAAGCGTCTGCCTTCAGCTCAGGTCATGATCTCAGGGTCCTGGAATCGAGCCCTGCTTTGGGCTCCTGGCTCAGCAGGGAGCCTGCTTCTCCCTCTGCCTGCCATTCCCCCTGCTTGTGTGCTCTCTCTGATGAATAAATAAATAAAATCTTAAAAAAAAAAAACAAACCACAAGGTAACAACTAACTGAGGAATAGAAAATTGAGTAGAATAAAGAAAAGCAAAACACACATAAATGTCTCCTTGAAGGAACCAGAGTCAAGCAGAAAAAACTTATCGCTAAGATTTAGTGGAAAATTAGAAAAAAAATCATAAACATCCAACCTAAATACAAAACATCCATGTAATGGCACACTATATGAACATTATCAGATATGTCTTCAAAGTATAGTTAATAATCTAAAAAAATCCTTACACTGTAACTGTAAGTGAACTCAATAAAGAGAATGATTTAAAATCATAAAATCAAATATTTAGTAAAAATTGTCTTAACTATGTATGTATCCTCTGGAATCATTATTTGGAAACAAATAATACTAATAATTTTAAAAAATTATTTAAGAAGATAAGTTAGTTTTTTAGAGGGTCTCTAGTGAATTTTTCTATCAGGTAAATGAAATTCCAGCCTAAGAGTTCCACAGAAATTCTGGGCATGGAATGAAAAGTTTGGGGAACTGGTTATCATCTGCGACTCAACCGAATATAAATAAAGTAAGCCCTCTGCTCCTGCATAGGGAGATGGAGGTTTAATAAAAAGCTTATTCTTGTTTTGTTTAGGAAAAACGTATGCTTTAGCTTTGGGTTTAGGGAGAGCTGAACTGGTACGTGTATTTTTTGTTTATTATGCTTAGTGCTATACAGCAATTGAACTCTCTACAGAACCTTCTGAAAATTAGTAGACAGTTAAATGAATGCCCTATTTCTAAAGCGTTTTTTAATAAAATGTATAAAGATGTGTTATAAAAAACCCAAAAGATTAAATTAAAAACATTAAAAATTCCACACAAAAAATTAAATCTATGTTTCTGATAAATAGATGGGTCATTGTGAGAAATACCTCCTAAACTGGTTCAAATATTGATATGCTGGAGATGTTTTATGAATTCACTCAGGCACTGTGAGATTGAAAGCCATGATTTCCATTAGGAATGAATTTACATTCTGCTTCAGGGGAACAAGATGTCTTTCACTTCTTCATCATTCCGTGTTAAATACTTAGTCACAACTCTAGCCTCAAGCCTATAGGGGGATTAGCAAGTAGGCACCGGAAAAGATTGACAACACTAAATTAAAAGATTGACAAAGTCCTGACTTAATAAACAGGGACCTTTTTTTCCTCACCAAGTTTAAAATTGTAAGCAAGAGAGTATTTTTATCTATTAAAAAAAAAAAAACTTTGAGAGTTAAAGGATACAAAATAAATTTCAATTTTAATACACATCTGGAAAAAACCCTTAAACGTGCCTGTGTGATGTATGCGAGGTCTAGAAATCTTAGTCTCACTGAAGAAACTTTGTAAAGATCCTTCCTTGTATAAATCCAGATGAAGCCTAAACAGTTGGTTGATGATCAGTGGCCTACAGTTCCTGGTACCATTTCCTGCTACTGATGAACATCACTGTCTTTAGGGGGTGACTTGCAAACATTCCACGCGACCTTTGCTACTCATAGTGGGGACCAAGGACCAATACTGTGAGCATCACTTGGAAGCTTATCAGAAATGGAAAATCTCAGGTTTTACTCAAGACTCAGTGGATAAGAATCTGCATTTTAACATGATCACTAAGTGATTTATATGCACATTATACTGAGAGGCACGGCTTTAAAGTCTTGAGGGTCTCACAGGTGGGATCCTTGCCGTCCTTAAAGATATACCCTAAGATCACAGGTCTTCTTAAAATCACAACTATTTCCAAAATACCCTTTCACTCCCCCACTAAAATTACTGCGTTCCAGCTTCCCTCCTGTGTTTTAAAGTTCTCCTAAATTGCACTGGGTTAAGTTTCTCTGCTGAGGAGTGGGAGGTTTGATATTAAAGTACCTTGGAAAGGAGAGCAATGACCCTGGGTTTCTCAGATTCTCCAATTACCGTTAACTTTTCCCTGGAGTACCTGTAAGAGTAGTCGTATCTTAGATTTTGAGATTTCCCCACTGAAACCCTCCATTGGTCTACAGGAGATATGAGATTCCCATTTTGCTTATAACTTAGACCCTATTTTCCTAAATGAGAATTCCCCACCTGGTCCTACCCCGAAAAGATGTGTTTTGGAAGGAGCAGTTTTTCCAAATGTTTCCTTTTCTTAAAGGAGGTCAAGTTTCTTTCAGTTTCATCTGACCGAAGTTTTGCAAAAGCCCTCTTGAATAAAGTAAGCTGTTTTTATATAAACAAACTGAGTTTTAATGACTCACTGCCTCAAGGAAGAACACATCACACTGACAATTCCAAAATGGCAATTCATTAGGGGAAGTAAGAGGAAGATTTTTACTGCTTATGCACTGAGCTCTGGAGTTCTTAGCGCAGGATAGTAGAAGCAGGGCAAGTCTTTGGATTGGCTGATTTCTTAAGTTATGAGAGTCATCAGCCATGGTGGGGTGCAATCACAAAGCTAATAATGGTATTGTTTTTCAGGAAGTTGAAGGACAAAGACAATTAAACATTTTCAAAAAGTAAAGTCTCTATTTTGCCATTATTCACTCTATGAATTATACTTCAACAAAACTTCAAATGCACAAGATAAAATACTGAATGAAATGCCATCTTGCCCTTAACAGCTAAAAGCTAGGGTAGATCAATTCTATCCATATATTATGTGTTTATGTAAATATCTTGTTTTAT
The DNA here is from genome assembly GCF_029215605.1 of Mirounga angustirostris. Taxonomy (NCBI): domain Eukaryota; kingdom Metazoa; phylum Chordata; class Mammalia; order Carnivora; family Phocidae; genus Mirounga; species Mirounga angustirostris. The sequence continues at coordinate 79,775,980 of NW_026991720.1, read as the reverse complement.
GAAACTAAAATATTTCAGAATAGGAATATAATTATCTAAATCCTCCATTTAATGGATGTGAAAACTGAGGTATAAAGTTTCTATTAACTATTCTGAATCCATTTGCTCATTCTTTCTTTTGTAAGCTAGTTAACACCCAGAATGCTTGACTCTGAGATTATGATGTGTGCAGCAAAAATAGACTTAGCCCATGTTTTCTGTAACATAATTTAATGGGTGAGATACACATATGTCAGGTAGTCATACTAATGAATGTTTAAAGTATGACAGTGTTGAAATTTATTGGAGCCTTGTAATACTGAAAAACAACCTTGGTAAAAGAAATCCCATACCCTTTATGTCCAGGAGATGGCTTACTAGAGGTAACTGTGCTTCCCTATAGGATTTAGGTAGGACACAGACCTTCCAATTCTCTTTTTTTTTTTTGCCTCATAAAGGATTAAACTGCAGTCTCCACTGATGAAGGGGAACCAAATGATTGCTAATTAAAATTTGTTTAAACTTCTCTCCTTCCAGGCTCCTGAATTTTGACCCGCTCTCAGCCTGAGCTAGCAACACAGCCTCTCTAGAGTACACATTGGTCTTAGGGTAAAATGTTCTTTGATCTGTTCAACTGTTAGATAGAAGCTAGGTCTGAGCAGTGGAGAGCAGTAGGAGGAATGCCCTGAGGCAGAGGCCCTAGACCTTGAGGCTAACAGACCAAGAAACACAAGTGCAAGGCTGTGCTCTTCTTTTCCACCTCTGGCCCCAGGGTTACCCCTAGACTCATTGGAATGCATTTGCATTATGGTTACTCCGCCCACAGCGCCCCACCCCCAACCTCCCTGGAGAAAGGCTGCCATGAAGGTTCCAGGACAAACCTTTTATGGTCAAAACCTCCCCTACCCAACCTGTGGGAGAAGTTCTCCAAATGGTTGAAAGCAGCCTCCATTAGAGACCACCTGATTGGACATCACCCCTCCTCCCAGTCCAGAGAGACCAGTAATATCCAATCCCAAAACAGCTTGGGGGCGGGTTCCACCTCAGGGAAACCCTGCTCTCCCACCTTGAGAGTGTACTTTCGCGTTAATAAATTGCTTTGTTCTTTTATTCTTGGTATTTTCCTTCTGGCTGTCTTTTTTTTTTAAGATTTTATTTATTTATTCAGAGAGAGAGAGAGACAGAGTGCGAGCGCTCAAGAGGAGCAGCACAGGGAGAGGGAGAGAATCCCGTCAACTGAGCGCAGAGCCCACAGTAGGGCTCAATCTCATTACCGGGAGATCATGACCTGAACCTCCCTGCTCAGCGGGAAGCTTGCTTCTCCCTCTCCCCTCCCTCTGCTTGTGTTCCCTCTCGCTGTGTCTCTCTCTGTCAAATAAATAAAATCTTAAAAAAAAAAAAATACTGTATTATAAACATCAAACTTGCTAAGACTCTAGATCTCAATTATTACCACCACAATAAAGAAATGATAAGTTGGAATGTGGAAGAGCAGCACAGGGAGAGATCTAACTATCCCTACTATGGCAATCATATTACAATACCCAAATGTATCAAAGCTACATGTTATATACCTTAAATTTACATGTTATATGTCAAGTATATTAAAAAAGGAGAAAAGACCTATCTTGGGATCTTCTTTTAAAAATACTGCCTCCTCTGTTTCATTATCATGATAAATTTCATGTAACTATCATATCAACCTGATAATTTAAAAAAGTCTATCATGTTATCACTGAAGACTCACTTGATTTTAGTTAGGTTTTCACATTCAGTTTTGTATTTCTTGAAAAGAGCTAGCAGAAGGAAAGCCACACAGCCTTTATATTCTGAGTTTAATTTTACAACTTAAGTTTTCCATATTTATACATTTGCATTCTTTGTCCTCATTTTAACTTCTTTGAATTATTAGATTCAAATTCTCCCTCCATCCGTATTTTTCTAACATGAAAATCTTCAAAAGAAAAATTGAAAGAAGTGTGAACACCCAAATACTTACCAGATTCTATAATTAACATTTTATTATACTTGCTTTTTAGCATATACCTATGCATATCATTAGCTAGAACCTAATTCTTGTTTACATACAATGAAATATGCAATCTTAAATGTAATAGCACTAAAGTTCTCTGAAAGTTTCTGATGTCCCTTTCCAATCATTCCCGGGTATACCCTCTTGCTTCCAGAGTTAAAGGACATTCTGATTTTTCCTGAATGGCCTGACCCAGAACTTCACATAAATGGAATTATTCATGTGTTCTTCATATAAATAGAATTATGTATGTGCCCTTTGTCTAGGTCTTTTTAAAAAAATTACTGAGCATAATGCTTTTGAGATTCATTCATATTGTGTATTAGTCATTCATTGTTGAGTATTTTATATTCCATTGTATGGATATGGCACAATCCATGGGTCTCCTAATGGTGGATACCTGGAATGTGTCCAGTTTTTTGTTATTATGAATAAAGCTATGAATATTCTTATGTGACTTCTTGTGAATATATGCTTTTGTTTCTGGGTCATAACTTACATCTAGGTTAATTTTATAAGAAATAGCCAGATAGGGGTGCCTGGGTGGCTCAGTTGGTTAAGCGTCATCTGCCTTCAGCTCTGGTCATGACCTCGGGGTCCTGGGATCGAGCCCCACATCCAGCTCCCTGCTCAGCGGGAGTCTGCTTCTCCCTCTCCCTCTCTCTCTGTGCTCTCACTCTCTCCCAAATAAATAAAATCTTTCTTTTTTTTAAAAAAGAAACAGCCAGATAATTTTTAAAGTAGTTTTCCCATTTAACACTGCACCAACAACGTATGAATTTGTGTTATTCCCAATCTTGTCAACATTTGTTGTCACTTTTTAAAATTTGAGCCCTTCTAGTAGGTCCACCCATATTTAATTTGAAGAAAAATTATACAAATGTACTTTTTCATTTATTATGTAATTTCCCCATTAACTATACCCAACTATTCTATTTCTTTTCAAACCTTCCTTAAGTGGTTGGAGATACCACTATGTGTTAATATCTAGGCCAAATTTACCTTATTTGCATAACAATGAGTGCTTGTAAATTAGGGAAAACAACCCTTCTGTATAGATATAATAGAATCTTTGACTCATCATCTTGAAAAAGAAGCTAGATTTCTTTCTCTTAACCAGAATCCTTTCTTAAAACAAACTGACAAGTGGCCATCTATATTCTGCTTGACATCACCAGTAATAAAATTATCTACTTTACATGCATCCTGTCCCATGTCTAGATGTTCATGTTTAGCTGATGTTGAGTAACTACAATATGATCTTTAGTTTTTATAAAATACATCTGATTATGACCATGTGATTTATCATTCATTCATTCATGCATGTATGTACTTTTATAACAAAGATAGCATGTATTCCAGACAGTTTCTAGGCAAGGTATTCAGGATTCAGTAGTGAATACAAATCTCCTTATCTTCATGAATTTTCTAGCCTAGAAATAAACCATTTGCTTACAATGCTAATTACTTGGTTTTGGCTCATCTCTTTTTCAAAATGCTAACTAGCACTTGTAGGTGAATTTTATCAGCTGTACAGATGTTTTTATAGCAATACCAGGAAGGAATTTTTTTAATCCAAGTTTTCATTAAAACAATTTATGAAAATAATAAACTATTGAACATATAGAATTTATTAAATGATTACTACAAATTTCATTATAAACCATAAAGTATGCATAGTATAGAATGGGTGTCTGATATCAAGTCTCAGTTCATTCTCACAGAGGGATCAGTAAGACCCTTTGACTAGGTGTGGATCGGAGCACCGCTTTGGTTATGGTTAATTTGAATTTCTCTTCTGGAGCCGTCATATTCTGCTAAACCTTTTCCGAACGCTTCTATCAGTTTTTGTCTCTTGCTGTTTGCGTATCCTTGTTCTATACAGATTCTTTCTCCAATAACCCAAAGGACTCGATTTCCAAAAACCCTCATTATTTGAGAATATCCCATTGACAATTTAAGATGTCATAGGCTAAATGCTATTTTAAAAATATTTACTAGAATACAGTAATGATGTCCATTAAATAAGAAGAAATACCTTAATTATTTGAAACAAGAATATTGTTTTCTTACACTCTTACACATTTTTCATGTCTAGCAGTTAAATATTTTTAACTTAAAAATTTCCTAAAATGCCAAAGCTTGTCTAATTAATGTTGTACTTTCTGCAGATAAGTATATTAAAATGCATTTTCTATGACTTGTCTTGTGTTCTGTGAACATACTTATACCAGCTGACTTAAAGTCTTTGTCTAGAAAGCCCAACATCTGGGCTTCCTCAGGGACAGTTTCTATTGGCTGCTTTTTCCCCTGTGTATAGACCATACTTTCTTGATGCTTTACATGTCTCTTCATGTTATTTTTTTTTAAAGAACTGGGTATTTAAATAATGTAATGTGCCAACTCTGGAAATTAGATCCCTCCATCCTGACTCAGGCCTGTTATTTTGCTGTTGTTATTTCTGTTTACTTAGTGAATTCCCTGAACTAATACTTCAAAGTCTATATTCTTTGTTATGTGTGGTCATTGACATCCCTGCTCTGTTACCTTAGTGTTCAGGTAATGGCTGAACAGAGGTTCCTTCAAATGCTTTGAATGAGTAAGTCCCTCAGCTTTTGCCAAAGAGCTGCTTGGGTGTATAGGTATGTTTCCAGTGCTCCAGCAGACAATTTAAAACTCTGCGTAGCTCTCCCTTCCAGCTTGTGCAGAACCTCGAGGACAGCCAGAAGTGACAGATAGTAAGTAGCCTTCTTAGATATTTTGTGGTCAAAAACACAGCCCTACATATGCATGTGGACTTTGAAATTCCCAGGAATATATCAGAGTTTTTCACAGCGCCCTACAGACCTCCAAGATCTGTTTTTCTTTTTAAGATTTTTTTGGTCAGCATGTTATTAGCCCCAACTGGAAATGCTATTTCAGGTAGTTCCAATGTTAAACAATTGCCATTGGTTGTTTTCTACTAATGTCCTGGGGTTAGTGCTGTTCAGCAGATGGACCTCTGAGTTGAATCAAATAAAAACTAGCCCTGAGGCTATTTAGCAAGCTGCCAGGTAGGTCAAAGAGTGACAGTTCTTTGGGGATGGGGCTTTTAGAACGTTCCAAACCAGTCTGATTTTTTAGAGCCTGCCAGGCTGCTGTTTTTCATAGTTGTTGTAGTTGTGAACCTTTCGTTTTTCAAGGCTACTGCAGAGCAGGGGAGAAAGGAGGGGACTAGGGCACATTAAATGCTATAAGGCTCTGTTCATACTAAAATCCAACTCTTTCTTGAATAAATGTTTCTCAGCTTGTTGCATAACTTTAGTTAACTTTGAGTATTCTGAAAATGTTTATTTTGCATGTTCTCATTGTTTCTGTGGAAGAATAGATTTTTGGAGCCTTTTCCTTGCCATTCCACAAGTTAGCCTTCTAGCTTGCAAATTTTACTATTACAAGTGGAAAAGTACTACCATCTCCTGACACTAGCAAATCAATTTACATTTTTCTAAATGCTCCTCTAGCCCTCATTCATAGGAATGCATTTATATAAGTATAGTAATACCAAGATTTGCAGTCTGATTTCTTTTTTCTTGATACCAGTCATAAACATTTTCTGTTTCTCTGCCTCTAATTTTGTATCAACATCTTATAATTTAATGCTTCTTTACTTCTCAGATTATTGGTCTTCATTTGGTATGTTCAAAGAAAAATCTGTGATGTCTATTTTCATACATATGACATGTTTCTTCCTTTGGATCTTTTTATTATGAAAACTCCCCAGGGAGGGGTGCCTGGGTGGCTCAGTTGGTTAAGCATCTGCCTTCGGCTCAGGTCATGATCCCAGGGTCCTGGGATGGAGCCCCACTTTGGACTCTCTGCTCAGCAGGGAGCCTACTTTCTCCCTCTCCCTCTGCCTGCCATTCCCCCTGCTTGTGTTCTCTCCCCCTCTCTGTTAAAAATAAATAAATAAATAAATAAATAAATAAATAAATAAATAAATAAATAAAATCTCAAAAAAAAGAAGGAAAGAAAAATCCGCAGGGAGCAGAATTAGCAGATCAACAGATTGTAGCCTAACTTTTTGAAAAGTACGACATACCCCTGAAGGCAGGACTGTGCTAATAGTTATTTATTTCCTCTCTTTGCTTTTGTCCAGCTGTCTGCCTTGTAAACATCTCTGAAATCTCTTTATGAGCTTGCAAGGCCTGACAATCACAATTTCTTTTGTATACCTTTCAAAAGCAATTAAACATCTTATCTATTTGTAATTTTTCTAACATATCATAAAATAACTAGGATTAAGCTAAGTGAAGTGTTTTTGCTATTTAAACTAAAATAATCTTTATTAATGTAGCATTTATGTTAAAAGCTTCACTAGGTAATTTTGAATTTCCTTAAACCACTACTCTAAAACTTTATTTTGGCCATTATTCAACTGGGCGCTCTTGTTCATGTGCAGATTCTTTATCAGCAGGTCTAGAGTGGAGCCCAAGACACTGTATTTCTAAGTACTAACAGCTATGGACCACACTTTGAATAACAAGACCTTAGGACACTCTTGTGTACTTTATTACAGACCTGACCTGTAAGAGGATGAATTTTTTATTTTATTTTATTTTTTTTATTTTATTTTTGAGAGAGAGATAGAGCACGAGTGAGGTTTAGAGAGACAGAGGGAGAGAAGCAGGCTTGATGCACAGTGCAAAGCCTGATGCAGGGCTCAATTTCACAGCCCTGAGGTCATGACCTGAGGCGAAATAAGAGTCGGATGCTTAACTGACTGAGCCACCCAGGGGCCCCATAAGAGGATGAATTTAATCATGTTACTTAGTCCTGGTCAGATCTTATCTTGAAATCCTCATCTTCAATGTATTTTTTTTTTTAAGTTATTTCTACACCCAACGTGGGGCTCAAACTCATGACCCTAAGATCAAGAGTTGCATGCTTTACTGGCTGAGCCAGCCAGGCACCCCAAAATCTTCACCTTCTTTATGGAAATATGATAGGATCAGGTTCTAGATGGGGGGCAGATATAACAGTGATTCCTGGTGCATCCTCATGGATCTGACATCCTCCTCCTTATTAGCTTCTCATTCTTCTGAAATCAGCATCCTTTCTTTTCTCCCATCTATCTGCTCTCCAGGAGCCTATTTTAGAAATCATACCTTAAAGTTGAAGGCTAGGTAAAACACCTTGTTGCTGTTCACTGTTAAATTGCGTCAAGGATATAGATTGTTTCAAAGAAAAATATATTTTAGTATTTATACTTACTTTTTTCTGATTTTTAAAATTATAATTGAAACCAGGATCCAGCATACTCCCAGGAGGCATATGCCTCAGAACAGTAGGCAATGTTTCCAGTTCCAAAGACTTTGTGCTATGCCTATCATGTTCTATTTTTTTTTCACCAGGCTAACCCATCCTCCCACCCCTCTCCCCTCTAGAACCCTCACTTTGTTTTTCAGAGTCCATCGTCTCTCATGGTTCGTCTCCCCCTCCGATTACCCCCCCTTCATTCTTCCCCTCCTGCTATCTTCTTTTTTTCTTAACATATATTGCATTATTTGTTTCAGAGGTACAGATCTGAGATTCAACAATCTTGCGCAGTTCACAGCGCTCACCATAGCACATACCCTCCCCAGTGTCTATCACCCAATCACCCCATCCCTCCCCACCCCCCACTCCAGCAACCCTCAGTTTGTTTCCTGAGATTAAGAATTCCTCATATCAGTGAGGTCATATGATACATGTCTTTCTCTGATTGACTTATTTCGCTCAGCATAACACCCTCCAGTTCCATCCATGTCGTTGCATGTTCTATTTTTTTTTAATAAAAATGCAGACAGATGGCTATTTAGATTTAGTAAATGGATTAAAAACATAAAGGACATTTATAAGGATGTGTGTCATCAGTAGGATTTAAGATGAGAGTTTATTGTTTGATTTTTAAATATGACATTAAAATTCTCTCTTTAGATGGAACTGAGTATTATTTGAATTAGATGGAAATAATTTTATGTTTAGTTAAAAAATTAGCTGCTTTGTATGGCTTAGTAATATAAAGTAAGCATTGTAATATTAAGTAGGTCACTTATATCCATATTTAAGCAAACCAGAAGGACCTCAAGGCAACCATATTGGATAGTGTAGGTCTGAAAAGAGAATGTCTTAGAAATATGGTACCCTAAAGGAGAGAGTGAACCAGATGTGAAACAGATAACACAAAATTACATTCTGTTAAAATCTCCTGGGATGTCTAGAAAATTTGTGGATTTTATCATAGTGTAAGGTAGTCTTAAACTGATCAGAACCTCACGTACATAGCAGAAACAAATAAGGGAAGTATTTTATTTACTGTATTAAAGGCTTTAAATTATTTCTTTAAATGATTAAGTACAACAAACAACAAATCCAAAGATAACTAGGCACAAAACGTAAGTAGATTTCAGGAGAGAGAAATAGCAAAAACAGTAATATCAGCAGTGGCAGAAACTGCTCTTCAAAGCCTTAACATATTGGAATGATCACATTCAAACTATAAAACTATCATGCCGAATATATTTAAAGAAGCAACACACAGGCTCAGAGATACTTGCTGAAAACAGGAAAGTAATAAAAGTGATGAAATTATTAAAAACAAACCAAAAAAACCTTATAGGAATGAAAATAAATGACAATAAAGAAAATTTAAAAATTAGGAAATCCGTTTAATTGTAGACAAAGCTCAAGAGAAAATTAATGAACTAGAATTTATGTCAAAAGAAAATATTCACAGTGTAGTTACAGAGACAAAAAAAAAGAAAAAAGAAAATACAGAACAGAGAAGTGACAGAGGATACGGTAAGAAAGAATAACATAGTTTACTCAGGATCTCAGAAGGAGAGAAGAGAGAATGGAATGGGACAATATTTAAAATGATAGTTGTTTAGAGTTTTTTAAAAATGATGATAGACTTTAAAATCAAGCAGACAAAAAATGTGAATCTAAATAAATAAAGGAATTCTATACCTAGGTACATCACAAAGAAAATGAAAAAAATAGAAAATAAAGCAGTCAGACTAAAAATTACAGATTACTTTAAAGGGTATTAGATAGACTAAAAGAAAAAGGATAATTATTTACATGTGAAAAGAAGTGAGATCCTGGACATACATGGGCCAGTTGGTCTTCAAATGGAGGAACATGTACCCTGTGGTGACAAGAGGGGAAAACATGGCTCTAGTTGAAGACACATCTATAGACTCATGGTTGAGATGAGAGAGTTCCCATCAAGAAAGCATGAGCCAGAGAGTAGAAGACAGGAAAAATACTAGGATTTTAAGCATTAATGAGTGATAGTAAACAAGAATTACAGAAATGTGATATTAGACAGTAGCTTTAGCTTGAGCAAAGCAGATCCCTGGATCATAAAAGATCTGAGAGATTCTTGCAGTGAGTAGATCAAATGACTGGAGGCAGGAGGCTGGCTGAGACTGGTTGAATCTGAGTTCTCTACTTTACATGTACAAGGAAATATCTATATAAGAATACAGGTCGTATTTTGTGCCACACTCACTCACTGATCTCAGACTCCTACGTGGACAGAGAGCTGTTTTAGCACATTGTCTTGCCTGTGTGTGCAGGGAGACAGAAAGTCCTATCATAGTTCTTTTCAGGTTCATCTTGAGTATAAAGTTGCAGAGAAGCTCAAAGTCTGTGAAAAAGCTCAAAGATCATTCCTTGGGCATTATTTTATCTACTCCCATTTGTGAAATGGCAACAGTCAGGCATATTGGAATATTTGAATTAGCCCACTGATATAATCACTAGTTTAGTTGGAGAAAGAAAGAGAGTAAGTAATTTATGACCCCGCCATGTTCCAGTTATAGCTTATAGTGTATTTGAACAGTTGGGCAAACATTTCTTAAACAAATAAAAAGGAGGTAAGGGCAATTAATCACTGGAATGATGGTATATAAATGGCTCCAACAAGAGCAATAGTGGGAACCATTACATCCTACAGGAACTCCCAAGTACTTACTGCACTTAACTACCCTGGAGTTACTGAGGAAGAACTGTTGTGCTGTAAGAGGTAGCTCTAATTAAGGACTAAATTGAGTGCTTATAAATTCAACATCCTTCAAGTTAAAAAAAATGATTTAAAAGATCAGTAAACCATTTTTTCCAACAATAACAGATTAAAAAGAAATTTTCATGATATTTAGATTTCTGCTGACCATTCAACTTATACACACATTTAGAATTGTCCTAAATTCCCTGGTGTCTTCTTACAGGTTGTAAAATGGTAAGTTTGCTACTCTGCACAGAGTAGCACCTCAATAATTGAATGCCAATTTCAGGGCTGAATGGAGTTATTATTTCACTGTTTTGTTTACCATTTTATTTCTAGCACTTAGGTCAGTGCCAATCTACTGATATAAATGTTGCTTGAATTAAATTATTATACTTAATTGTAATAGTAATAGTCATATTAAAATGCTCAAGGTCCAAGTTTGGAGTACAAAGTAAGTTTTTGCAAAGACCTTTACCTAAAATTGGAGTAAAGATGAATGCTGTACTCTATATTATTATGTGTGTCTATGTCATATTATGCTCTCTGTATACTCTATACATTATATAATTTAATCTGTTTCTCAGAAAAGCATTGTTTGTCACTAAGTCCATGCCTGGTCCTCAGTTTGTATAGACTTCTAAAACTTAAATTCTGCCAAGTGGTTAGGTTTGGAGGTTAACTCACTGCAACCAAACTCTCACATTAATGTGTGTGTGTGTGTCTGTGTATGTCTGTGTGTGTCTGTGTTTTGTGGAGCCCAACACAGGGCTTGAACTCACAACCCTGAGATCAAGATGGGAACCAAAACCGAGAGTCAGACACTTAACTGACTGAGCCACCCAGGAGCCCCATGTGTGTGTATTTAATCTGTTATTTACAATGAGAAGTATAACTTCTAGGTGGAACACTGTAATCTTTGAATTGGGAATAAAATTATTTTCACATTGATTTTGGCGAGTACTGGGTCTAAACTAGGGCTTTAATATTTTAACCGATAATTGTACCCAACCAAAGTATCTTGCTTCATTATTTCCCCTTAAAGGCTTTGCCAACCACAGCAGTTGGTAATGACAGAATTTATACTTTGGGACTCCTCCTAGAACAGTCAGTAAGAACACTCTATGTATTGTCTTTTTTTAGTTTAATTTAATTTTTAATTTTTTTTAAAAGATTTTATTTATTTATTTGACAGAGAGAGACACAGCGAGAGAAGGAACACAAGCAGGGGGAGTGGGAGAGGGAGAAGCAGGCTTCCTGCTGAGCAGGGAGCCCGATGCGGGGCTTGATCCCAGGACCTGGAATCATGACCTGAGTCGAAGGCAGACGCTTAACGACTGAGCCACCCAGGCGCCCCTAATTTTTAATTTTTTTTTATGCAGACCAAACCATTCACCTGTTCTTCTCTTGACCTGGCTTTTTAACAAATTAGTATCATTGTTCAACTTTAGATAAGCTAATAGGACTAGAACAAAGCTACATCCAGATTTCTTGTTTGAAATGTTAGTGTTCCCAGAAATTCTTTTTTTTTTTTTTTTTAAGATTTTATTTATTTATTTGACAGAGAGAGACACAGCGAGAGAAGGAACACAAGCAGGGGGAGTGGGAGAGGGAGAAGCAGGCTTCCTGCTGAGCAGGGAGCCCGATGCGGGGCTTGATCCCAGGACCTGGAATCATGACCTGAGTCGAAGGCAGACGCTTAACGACTGAGCCACCCAGGCGCCCCTAATTTTTAATTTTTTTTTATGCAGACCAAACCATTCACCTGTTCTTCTCTTGACCTGGCTTTTTAACAAATTAGTATCATTGTTCAACTTTAGATAAGCTAATAGGACTAGAACAAAGCTACATCCAGATTTCTTGTTTGAAATGTTAGTGTTCCCAGAAATTCTTTTTTTTTTTTTTTTTAAGATTTTATTTATTTATTTGACAGAGAGAGACACAGTGAGAGAGGGAACACAAGCAGGGGGAGTGGGAGAGGGAGAAGCAGGCTTCCCGCCGAGCAGAGAGCCTGATGCGGGGCTCGATCCCAGGGCCCCGGGATCATGACCGGAGCCGAAGGCAGACGCTCAACAACTGAGCCACCCAGGTGCCCCAAAATGTTAGTGCTCCCAGAAATTCTTAGACTCTCATTTGATCTTCATGTAATACTCTTTGTTGTACATATACTTTTCTGCCCTTAAGCACTTCTGGCAAAATAAGACATAATTGCCCAAGCAATAGAGGCAAAATTTAAGTATGGAATAATCATTTAATATCTTTTGCTTCTAATTCAAGTTGCTCAATAAATGGAATGGATAGAGAGGTTGGTGAAATCAGGTCAGTAATAACACCTTATGTTCACATGACATGCTATCTTTTGTAAAGCATGCTTATAAACATTACCTCAATTTAGTTATCATTCCAAATCTTCTTGAGTAGGATTAGCCCAGATTTGTAAGTGTGTCACCGAGGCTCGGAGAGGTTAGGTTCTAGCTAGTAAAATAGAAAATGTGGAGAAGCCCAAGGGCTATGGGTGACAATTTTCTGCCTATTATGATTAATGCTAGTGGATAGTAATCAAGTTGAAAGATAATGTCTGTCACATGGAAATAGAATGCACCAATAAGCAGGTGCTTAGAGGACTGCCAGAAGTTAGTGGCTCAGACAGTAAGTGAAAATGATATAAAATAATATTGTGATAGGAATGTAATAGAGATAGAAACTGAGTGAGTCATTTTTGTAAAGATGGTTATTTTGGAAACCACACAAAATGAAATTTAAAGTGTTAAAGTAAGCTTAACCATAACAGTTCTCAAAATCCATGCCATATATATTTGTTCTTTACCCTTGGAATGTTCTTTGTTTATTCAACTGAACTTAAATCTTCTGATATGGTAGCTGAATTAATGGGTGTTCAGATTTTGCCACCCTCTCTGTAATTTTTCTTGGTCATATTCTAAAGATAATTTTCTTTTGACCTTTTGGTTATGAACTAGATATCTAGCATGAACTTTGGAATACGAGTTTGAGTTCAATACATATTCATCAAATACATCATACTTTTATTGGGACTGTTTGTTTTGTTTTGTTTTTTTATTCTCTCAGAGAAAACCTCATAGGACTTGTGAGCAAACATTATCATAGAATATTATTCAAGACATTGACAGGAAGATAAAAATACTCTAAGAATATTCAAGAGCATCTTATAGCTAAATACCATTGTTCTAATTTGTCTAAATTGTCCCTAATTCTCCATGAAAAAAATAATCATTATCTAATGTTTTAAATGTAATAATAGTCTCCCAAATAGGACATTAATATGTATGGTAATTTCATAAATCTTTCATGATCCAAGTTTTCCCTCTCAAAAAGTAATTCCTGAATACCTATCCAATTTGAGCAAAAATTTCATGTTTCTGTGAAACCTCTTAGGTAGAAATCTAATAAAAGAAAATGTGTTTATCAGAGAGTTGCTGGATATTTTCTATTTCCCTTGATTCCAACTTTTACTCCTAGCATAAATACTATGAATAACTCAAAGGGGTAGAGTTTTTAAGAGCATTTTTTTTTATAGCTCAAAATATAACTGATCTAATACTAATAATTTTTTGGTTACCAGAGTCTATCAAATACAGTATTGTTTTATTTTCTTACCATAACTGATGTAAGAATAACCATTATAATGTGAATTTTAACAGAGATAACTTGGCCAAGGACTCCTGTGGTTTAAATGCTGGTTCCACCACATCATTATTACTGAATATAACCCTGGAAAAAAATGCAGCTTCCCCATCAAAAAAAAAAAAAAATCTATATATGTATATAGATAAAGATTCAGTTAAAAGATATATAGAAACACAAATATATAAACACATATATGTATACATGTGTACATATATATACACACACCACATATATATATAGTATACAAAACACTTGTGTTTCATAGGTTTGTTGTGAAGAGTGAATGACGTAAGATATCTAATGCACCCAGAACATTCTAAGCAATTAATAAATATTTATTTTAAAATAGCAATGATAATAGCTAACCTTTACTGAGTGTTTAATATGTGCCAGACCCTGGAAATAGAATAATGAATAAAACAGTCAAAATAGATCAACTCAAGGAGTTTATAACCAGTAGGAAGTTAAGAGACAATAACCAGGTAAAACCATAAATAAAGATGATTTAAATAAATTGTCCGAGGATGCTGTGGAAGGTATCTGGTAGAAGGAGTGCTTTAGAGGGTAAGAATGGAAAACTTTTCTAAAGAGAAGCCTGTTTGATCAGAGGCCAAATGAATGAAAAGGCAACTACATAAAGAGCTTGAATGAAGACCAGAATGTACTTAGCTAGCTTAAGGAAGGAAGAGCAGGCCAGTTTAACTAAGTGTTGTAAGGAGGGATTGTTTATAGGATAAGATCTGAGGGGAAGGCAGGAGCCAAGTCACACACACAGCTGTAAATCATAATAAGGAAGTTGGGTTTTATTCTAGGGTGTTCAAAAGCCACTGAAGGTTTCTAAGGAGGAGAGGTGTGATCAGAATTTAGGAGTTTACTCTGGGTGCTATGTCAAGAATGAACTGGAAAGAAGTAAGAGTGGAGGCAAGAGATCAGCCTGGAATCATTGTAAATTGCTGTGGTAAACATTACAACTGGTTGTTTATCCTGGGACAGTGCCAGTCAAGATGGAATCCACCAAATGGATTGCAGGTATCTTTTGGCTGTAGAGTCAACATGAATTGGTGATGAACTAGCTATGGGAGAAGGAGCTTGAGAAAAAGACAGAAAATAAGAATGGCTTCCACATTTGCAGCTTGAATCACTGGGTGATTGATGGCTCTATTTCTTAAGATGATAGAAAATAAGTAAAAGAGATTAAAAAAAAAATCAAGAAGTTTGTTAGCCCCTACTGGATTTGGATGTCAATTAAGCATTCTGAAATGTCAAGTAAGATGGAGGGAGTGAGTCTGGGCTAAATATTTGTGATTCATTAACATATAGATGATATTTAAAGCCACAGGACTATATGGAGATTTATCTAGATTTCTTTAGAGAGAGAATAAAAAATAGATTTTCATTAATGATACAATGCAGTGTGCTATGATCACATATCGTATTTTACTACCATAATCTCAACTGCTTTCAGAATTTTGCTGGGAGGATAAAAGGTAATAGGGGGAAAAATGTATGAAATTAAGAGATAGTGTAGATGCTGGCTGAACTAACAGAAAGGATTGGTTTGTCAATTAATATTCACTAAAATTACAGATCTTACTATTAAGCTTCATGTAAATAATCAAGAAGCATGGGAAAAGATCCAGAGTATGGCTCCTCAGCATCTTCCTTCATGCCATCAGACCTGCCTTCTGGCCCAGAGTCATAGATAAAGTCCCTGACTGAGCTGTGCTGGTTACCTAACACAAAGGGGAGCATTTCAAGTTGTGAAATACATCCATTTTGTAATTGCAGAGTTACATAGCTTATATGACATTCTCCAGGAAGCTTTCCTGGATAAACCGTAGATTTCGGCTTGTCCTGATAAAAGTCTTCCAATAGACAAAGGTTTTCCTCCTAGAATGTACCAGTGATTTGATCATCCGGGAGTCAATTATTAGCATATTTACAGTGAGATTAGACAAAATCATCTGGAGTCTTTCTTTTCTGATAATGATTCCTCCCTAATTCCGGTAAAGGGAGAGAAAGGTAAAGGGAGGGAAAAAGCATGACCACAGGAATGGAGCATACGGGTGAGATGGAAGGAAATGTTTCGGAGAGAGAGGTCAAGTAAGTAAAGGAATGAAGAGGGTGGAGTAAGGGTTTTGTCATTCATGTGAAAGCTGCAGTCATGGAAATTAGGATGGACGTAGGATTAAAATGAAAGGTAACATATTAGGAGTCTTATTAATGAGGGAGAATGACAATTTGGAAGATGGAGAAATTAAGAAGGTGTAAGGATGAGGTACTTGAAAGATAGCAGCTTCAAAGGAGGAGAGGTTTTTGTTGGGGAAGAAGAAAAATTTGTTTGGAAGAGGTTATGTCGGAATAAAGTATATACATACCCTGTCTCCTGTCTTCACATGGATGGGATGTCAGAGAGAAACAAGCCAACAATTCAGGCTTCTTTTAAGAGGGTTGGATGAAAAGTGGTATCCTTGGGGATTTAATCTATGGGGAAGGAGATCAAGAGGAACTTCATAAAAGAGGGGGAGGATAAGGGAAAATTTGGGAGGAGAGATTGTAAAGTCAGATTATTGAACCAGAAGCATGTGGTTGAAATTCTTAGCTGTTCTTAGTTGTCATGAGGGTCCTTGATAGCACTGCATTTTGATGGTATTAGTTTGGAGATCCTTTCAAAAGGTCAGTGATCCAATTGGTCTTTTTCCCTAGTAGGGTTTCCAGGCGGCTTTACTTCTGTTTCCTCAGGCTCACTATACTAAATCTGAGTGAGGAGGTTACAATGAAAGGGATTAACATTTTATATTTTTTTAAATTTATTTTATAATGTTTACTGTAAAATCTCATCTAAGGTTGAGGAACTCAGTTGAGAATATGTAGTTTTTAAGAATATTTGTTAAATTGAATTAGTGACTTCAAATTAACACAAAAACTATTTAAAAAGTACCTGAAATTTGCATAAACCATCTGAAAAACTGGATTGTTTTGCAGGCTCGGATTCCTCCTTCGCCTCCTTTTCTTCTTTATCTATATATGGATCAAAAATATTTAATACTTTAAGAATACCTTGTTTAGAATTTACTTTAGTTTGAAATGCAATTCTTTTTATTTAAAAAAATCCCTTATGAGAACATCAGAAGCAGAAAGCCATTCAAAGACAAATTCGGTTAATACAAATAAAATAAAGGTGAATGATATTACTAATGATGTAATGTATGGTGATTAACATAACAATAAAATAAAATTAAAAAAACTTCTAAGTATATGAAAGTGAATGATAGAATATTCTAGTTAGTATTCTAATTAATTAACTTGGAGCTTGAGTGGAGGCAGGGGTAGAGGGAGAGGGAGAGAGAATCTCAAGCAGACTCCATGCTGCGCCTGGAGCCCAAAGAGGGGCTTAATCCCATGACCCTGAGATCATGACCTGAGCTGAAATCAAGAGTCAGATGCTTAACCAACTCAGCCACCCAGGGTCCCTGCTGGTGATTTTCAGAGGGTTGAGTTGCCAATTCTGTTACTCCCGAGTAGTTTTTTTTTTTTTTTTTTTAAGATTTTATTTATTTATTTGACAGAGAGACAGCGAGAGAGGGAACACAAGCAGGAGGAGTGGGAGAGGGAGAAGCAGGCTTCCCGCTGAGCAGGGAGCCCGATGCGGGGCTCGATCCCAGGACCCTGGGATCATGACCTGAGCCGAAGGCAGACGCTTAACGACTGAGCCACCCAGGCGTCCCTACAAAGCATATTTAAAGCCAATGATGATAGACTATGGTTTACCAAGTTTATTTTTTATTATTAAGATTTCATTTATTTATTTGACAGAGAAAGACAGCGAGAGAGGGAACACAAGCAGGGGGAGTGGGAGAGGGAGAAGCAGGCCTCCCGCGGAGCAGAGAGCCCAATGCGGGGCTCCATCCCAGGACCCTGGGACCATGACCTGAGCCGAAGGCAGACGCTTAACGACTGAGCCACCCAGGCGCCCCTCCCAAATAGCTTTTGACAGAAATCATATTCCCTCATCATTTTGATGTTAAGACTCATTAAGAGTCCACTTAACAGCTACAAGAAACCAAATGTGTGACTCCTACTGAATGTTTAGCAACCGCACAGAATGCAGACAGTGAGCATTTGGGAGCTCAGAGATTAACACAGAACTGCTAACCTAGGAAGGTAAAGTCCCCTGCAGGCCAATCTAAGCACTGCACAATCTCCAGCACATCTTTTCATCAAGCTCTTACTATCATACACAATAGAAAATGGCACTCCAGAGACCCATGACCACTTTCTAAAATAACCTCTATCATTTTTTCTTCATTAAAGATATGTTGCAACTGAGTTGACCATAAAAAGTATAAGCAAGGAAATTAAAATCATATATAATCTTATTACCCACATAGCACCACTGTTGACATTTGGGCTTATTTTCTATGATGGCGTTCCCTCTTTCCTCTGTAAATATGTGTGGGTCTACCGATGTCGACATGAAGGTCATAGTTTTGCATTCTCTCTCTCTTTTCATTTATGATATCATGACCATTTTCTCATGTGAACATTTTTTAGTCATTTTTGATGTGGGAAACAAAGGCAGAAGAAAAATTATTAAATTTCCTTACTACCTAAAGACCACTGATAAGTCCTTGAAACAAGCAGAGTGACATTCCTCTAGGGACTCAACTGCCTCTATGTTAATACTTTGCTAAGGGCAAAAGGCAATCATAGCCTGAGGCCCCCACCCCCAACCAGGATCCTGTAAGTCTACTTTAAGAATTCCTTTGGAAACTTCCTTTATTTCTAAACCACCCCCCTGCTGCCCCCCCATACGTGTTGGCAATCATCCCCCAAGCATATGGCCCACCGATATACATCTGAAGGGTCTCATGACTAAGGTTTTATTAGACAGCAATAAATGACCTTTTCCCAACAATAGCTAACCCTCTCAAGGTCCTGGAAACCTTGCTTCCAAAATTCCTTAGAAACTTATGCTATCCCTAACCCCCTCCCAACTTCAAAGTATATAATGGGCCACTCCTCATGACCCTGGGGCAGCAGCTCTTTCTGCCCACGGGTCCTGTTCCAGGGCTTTAATAAACCACCATTTTGCACCAAAGATGTCTCAAGAATTCTCTCTTAGTCGTGGGCTCTGGACTCCACCCCACTGAACCTCACCTATATTCCAAAACCCCATCAGTTTTCAATTCCTGAACTTACCATTTCTGTGCCTTTAAGTCCATCCCTTTCCTGGTTATCCCTGTAACGCATGTAAAATTGACCGCTTCCTCGTGTTCCCAGGGACTCCTGCAAACAGCCCAAGCAGAGCACTTGGTATACTTCCCTTTGCTAGTTTTTGTCTCTGCCTTTAGAATGCACACTTCTTGAAGCCAAGAGCAATGTCCTTCACCTCCACAGCATGAGAAACTCATTAAAAGTTTGTTGAATGAACTAATAAACACAGTTTCAGGGGTCAGTTTAAATATTGTCTTTTTCATGGTAATTACCTCCATGGGAAAGTGCTATCTCTCTTTTGGGGGTCTTTATATCACTTTGTTTTTCAGGGATGTTTTTTCTTTACATATTTCTTTTTTTTTTTTTTTTAAGATTTTATTTATTTATTTGACTGAGAGAGACAGCTAGAGAGGGAAAACGAGCAGGGGGAGTAGGAGAGGAAGAAGCAGGCTCCGGGCCGAGCAGGGAGACCAATGCGGGGCTCGATCCCAGGACCCTGGGATCATGACCTGAGCTGAAGGCAGACGCTTAACGACTGAGCCAGCCAGGCGCCCCTACATATTTCTTTTTGTCATGAAAATGAAGTCTTCTTGAGGGCAGAGGCAATGCTCTGTTTAATGTCCCATCCCTCCCAGGGCCCTGCAAAGAACTTACAGAGAAAATTGTCAAATATTTAATTTGAATCGGAAAGATATGTCTGATTATTATTTATATTATTGATTATATTTAATTTTAAGTTTTCCTTATGAGAGGAGATTTTTATGAAGATTACTTATAGGACACTTATGTATATTTAGAGAAAGTATTGTTCCCTTGTGTCTCCTTTTGTCATAGACCAACATGTCTATAAAAAAAACTTTGTGATTATGACGGCATGTATATTTAAGAAGTTCTAAATGATTTCAATCAAAAGTCATTTTCCTAAAACTCTTTCATGAACAACTGTGGTTTCTATCTCTGTCTCTGTTTCTGCCTCTCTGTTTTTACATAAAATGAGGGCATTATTTGGCCAGATTTTTAGAATTTATCTTCTGAAAGACAGTGTAAGTTTATGCCAGATTGTGTGATGTTCTCTCTTGTTCTACAAATGCACATTTTTGAAACTGTAATATAAATATTATGATTCATAAAAATTGGAAACATATGGCACTATTATGACCTGCTGTGCTCCTTTTTCTAAAAATAACTCATTTATTACATTTTCTTATTGAAATTTTAATATCTGGGTAGTATAGTAATAAAACTGTTCCCTAAGTATGTAATAGGTGATATTATTTTGTTAACTACCTACTTTACATTACCGTTATACATAATTTTGACATTCATAAAGGTGATTGAATATTATAATAAAGTTTAAAGCCGTTATGCCATTTTTCAGTTTTATTTCAGGTAACAGAATATTTTGTTCCAAGCATGTGGTAACCATAGTATTTGAATATCTAGTCCTATATATGGTGTTCAAGCTGTCATGTTCCATTAGGAATATCCTTGGACTAAAAATTTAAAAACTGAGGTTTTTCAATCCAATTTCACTACTACACCAGAAATCATTTGAATTTAAGCAAGTTCTCATCCCAGTTTTTTTCTGCAATATTCACTTCAAACACTCAATAAACATTTCCTGAGCACCTGCTATATTCCAAACACTGAGTGTAGGGTTGAAAGGCAGAGACTCTAAGAGATTAGTGGTGTCAAAGTAGAATTTTCAAAAATTTGAATATCTAACTTCTATATGAACATAAAGGGAATAGATGTCAAATCTTTAATTCACTCATTAATGATAGAACCAGCAAGGTTGATTCAAAGAGAATTGGAAAAGAAAGAATACTTGAACAAGATTACTAATTTAATATTGTACAGGGAAATAAAACTGCATTACTATAGGACAAGCATCATTTCAATCTACCAGTTAATGACTATCCTGACAGAGTTATACATCCTCTAAATCAATAATACAAGAGCAAGTTAAACAAAGGCACAAATTCCTAGGAATCAGATAATCCCTAGTTGAGCCTAACGGTGCCCCACCAAAAAACAGAAAGAAAACAGAACAAACCCTTTATAAGTTTTACATACTTTTCTTAGCAGAGGGAAAGAGAGATCAGGTACTCAATGATGAAAGCATGATAAGTACTTTGATGTAGGCAGGAGCAAGTTACTATCAAATTACAGCAGAACAGCACCTCCTAGGGACTGTGGGACCAGAGCACAGGTGTTTTCAGGGAAAATGCTAGAATTCTAAGAATATTTTCCCTGAGACTTGAAAAACAAAAAACGAGGCAGCGAAGATTCTTTTGGAAAGATAAACAGGAAACAGAATGTAAATGAGAACTGTGCCTTTGATTCTTGAATGACGATTGTGTGTAGCATCTGAAACAAAAAACAGTAGTAAAAAATGAATCTGATTAATGAGCTTATGCCGGGGTGGGAAGCAGTTTTTTTTTTAGATTAATCTGACTCAGACACTCAAGAGCAAATTAAATAGTCAAGAAACAAAAGACACAGCCTTGGTATCCTTTTTTTTTTTTTTTTTTAAAGATTTTATTTATTTATTTGAGAGAGAGAGAGAAAGAATGAGAGAGAGCACATGAGAGGGGGGAGGGTCAGAGGGAGAAGCAGACTCCCCGCCGAGCAGGGAGCCCGATGCGGGACTCGATCCCGGGACTCCAGGGTCATGACCCGAGCCGAAGGCAGTGGCTTAACCAGCTGAGCCACCCAGGCGCCCAGCCTTGGTATCTTCAGGAATGCTTCAAATACAGTGGGAAAGACAAATGACTAGGAACCATTTTTGACATCTTGACCATGGATTACCCGCCATTTTCATAGGGTACGTACGAGTACTGGTACTACGTATTATTATGTTCTCTTGTCATGGTTTCCCTACAGAAACAGCTACTGCAGTTTGATGTCATGATTGTAGATTCCACAGGGATACTTTTTCAAGTATATAATTGTTCTCAGTGCAAGACCAACAAAATTTTATCATCTGACTTCCTGTACCTGGAAGGGAGATGCTTAAACCCATACTGCACTTTCTTCAACCATAAATGTTGGAAACACCATTGCAATCATTAAATTTTTATTTGATTATATTTAAATCGTCACACTTGCTATTATTTTCAAATTCATAACTTTTTCTAAGTTCTTTTTCTAAGATAAAAAAAATAAAAGCCTTGTTGAAATTCTTGCTATGCCAATTTTGAGCAACAGAAACCTGACAATTTACAATGTAAAGTTCTTTTGTTTCAAATCTCTTATTATCTTCTAACCTAGGTCTTTAGAAACCCAAACAAAAAAATAATTTTAAAAGGTGTATATTCACATTTTTTAATAAAACTATATTTGTAATGGTAGCTTATATAAAATTGTGCATGATAAATCTGTACATTTTATACAACAGAATCCTAAGAGACCATTTTCAAATCCATTTTTTAAAAAAAGATTTTATTTACTTATTTGACAGAGAGAGAGAGAGCACAAGCAGGGGGAGCAGCAGGCAGAGGGAGAGGGAGAAGCAGGCCCCCTGCAGAGCAGGGAGCCCGTTGCGGGGCTCAATCCCAGGACCCGGGGATCCTGACCTGAGCCGAAGGCAGACGCTTAATTGACTGAGCCACCCAGGCGCCCCTCAAATCCATTTGACTGGGGCACCTGAGTGGCTCAGTCATTAAGCGTCTGCCTTCGGCTCGGGTCAGGATCCCCGGGTCCTGGGATTGAGCCCCGCATCGGGCTCCTTGCTCAGTGGAAAGCCTGCTTCTCCCTCTCTCACTCCCCCTGCTTGTGTTCCCTCTCTCGTTGTGTCTCTCTCTGTCAAATAAATAAATAAAATGTTTAAAAAAAAATCCATTTGACTGAAGATGTGACTTGAGTAATCAGTTTTGCTTACCTAGAAAATTATGTATGATCTGATTTGTATATATTTCTTCCTTCCCTGATTTCTAAGGTTTGCTATTCCTCTATTACATAACCTAATTTATTTCTTGTGAGCAAGACAAAAGCAGCCTCTAATAGCTAGGAACTGTTCTTGAGCCATCAGTTAAACCCTGGTATTGTTAGCTGCTGATCTTGTGTCTAGCATTCTCCTGTTGAGCATAAATAATTTTATAAGACATCAACATCAGACAATACCACCAACATTTGTGACTGTAAATGGCTGCAGGCCAAAATAAGACCCCTCCATATTAATGTCTAAACAGATGAAAATCCTAAGATTATTAAAAGCCCAAAAATGACCAAATATCCTCCTATCCTGGTTAATATGAGTAAGCACTACTTCTTTACTAATCATAGCTTTAGCCATGCTCTATTCTTCCCTGGTCCTAGATAAGATTCCTTAAGATGCCTGAAGCAGACCGACTCTAAGATGACCCCATTATCCTACCTACTAGCTGTCACACCTATGTGTACTCCCCATCCCTTGAATGTAGGCAGGGTCCCTGACTTGCTTTGAACCAGTGGACTATGGCAAAGATGATGAGATTTTACTTCCATGATTACATTACATAAGATTTTAATTCTCATCTTGATGGTAGACTCTATTGACTAGCTGTCTCTTGCTGACTTTAATGAAGTCAGTTACCATATGGAGACACCCATGTGACAGTGAACTGAAGGTGGCCTCCAGCCAGCAAGGAACTAAGGTCCTCAGTATGACAACTCACAAAACAACTGAATTCTGCCAACAAGCACAGGAAAATGGAAGTGAATCCTTCCCCTAGTGAGCTTTAAGATGAGACTACAGCCCCAGGTGACACCTTGATTACAGCCCTATGAGAAGATCTAAAGCAGAGGATTCATCTCAGTTCTGTCTAGAGCCCTGACCCCCAGAATGGTGAGTTAAATGTGTACTGTTTTAAGCTGCTAAATGTGTAGTAGTTTGTTATGCAGCATTAGACAGCTAAAAAAGTAGCCAACTCTAGGATTGCCTCCAATTCCTGACAACATCCAATCCACAAACAACATTCAACATTCATTCCAAAGCTTCCTTCAAGCTGTCCCAAAATCACCTAATAAAGGCCCCAATTTTATTTTTTTAAAGATTTTATTTATTTGGGAGAGAGGGGTAGAGAGAGAGCATGGGGAGGGGAAGGGGCAGAGGGAGAAGGAGACTCCCTGCTGAGCAGGGAGCCCGATGCAGGGCTCGATCTCAGGACCCTGGAATCATGACTTGAGCCGAAGACAGACAGTTAACTGACTGAGCCATCCATGTGCCCCAAAGCCCCAATTGTATAATGCATTTCTAACACACTCTTTCGGAGTCATACCCACGAATCCCATAGTGTGCATTTTTTTGTTGTTGTAATGATTACTGCCCCCATTCCCCAATTTTGTTCAACTTTAATATATTTGAAGTGGTCTTAGATTACTGGACATTGACACTTGTTCTTTGTATTTCAACACTGAGTTAGTTACAGCTGTTGAACATTGTCCTCCCCAAAGACCAACAGAGGCATCTATTGAGCAAGCAAAACTAAGTTTATTAGATCTACTGCAGAACTCTACCTTGACAGTCCTAGTATTACCTTAAAATTAAGAACTTTTTAGGGCCTTGGCTGGATGATTTTAAAGAAGGCCCTGAAAGGCGGATAACTGTTTGGGAGTGAGTTGAGTTTATGGTATAATTATTTTGGATTAGTGAATACAACAAGGTGATGATCTTGAAATGAGCCTTGATGAACAGACACTTTCATTTAAGTGATTAAGCTATTTTAATTTAATCTTTGTTATTTTTTAGAAGCAAGTATTTCCTGGATCAAATAGCTAAGTTATTTTTACTTACTTTTGTTTATTGTTTAACACAGGATGTAAATATACATGTTTGTCTCAATATTGTTTAGCACAAGGACAGGGAATTAGATTGGTTTCCATTTTCATATCATTGTATCATGGCCCTTGTTGCTAGTTTTAGGTAATGAACTGCTTAATAGCATAGTTCAAATTTTACTTTAAATGCAGACTCTAACTGTTCTGTTGCTAAGGAGAATTGGCCTAAACCTAGTTACCTCAAATTCAATTCTATTTACATCTCTTTACAGCTTCTCTCATTCTCTATTTACATCATAGGGTTCTATAAAAATGTAGCAGGGGATAAACAAAGGAAAAGTTCTTAACCTGTTCCTTTTTGGCAGGATCTTAGTCTCAGACCTGAGTTGTGAGTATACTCTGACCTGGGGATAGCATGCATGTTCTAGCTTTTTCTGAGTAATACTATTAAAAATCATACCTAGGGGCAGAATGTTAGAATTTTACTACTTAACAGCCTCTTATGCTCTATCCTATGATGATATTTAAAATTTTCCAGTATTGAAATAACAGCTTATTTGATAGTGTGGGACCTTTCCTACCAATTAAACTTGCCTTTTACACAATCCTAAATAGGAATAAAAATCTTTTAAAATGCATTGCCTTGTGGTAATATGTCAAATTTGGATCTCCTTAATAGTAAATCAGCATGGTCTTAATTCAAGGCAGGGACCTTAAACAGAAGTTCCTGCAGCTTTCAGTTTCACCAAGTCCCTAAATGCATCTCCTTTGGATTTTTTCTTTTCCATTTTCTGGCTAAATATAGAAAGGCAGTTTCTTCCCTTAGTCTTATCAGGAGAGTAAGTGCAAGTATATCAAGTGTGATTTACATATCTACATTATGGTTACAATACAAACTATCATAATAAGATGTATATTGACCGTTGATTTAACGCACATCAGGTGCCATGAATATATATATATATATATGTGTGTGTGTGTGTTTGTGTATATATACACATATATAACAGAAGTCATGAATTTGAAGCAATTAATTCTTTAATTCACTGGAAGAAAATAACTTCCCTTTTTTCCCTTCTGTTCAAGAGCTAGGTACATCATAAGAGGTACACAATAGGGGCGCCTGGATGGCTCAGTCGGTTAAGCGTCTGCCTTCGGCTCAGGTCATGATCCAGGGGTCCTGGAATCGAGCCCCATGTCAGGCTCCCTGCTCAGTGGGGAGTTTGCTTCTCCCTCGCCCTCTGCTCCTCCCCCTCCCTTGCCCTCTGCTCCTCCCCCTGCTCCTTCTCTCTCTGTCCCTCTCACTCTCACTCTCTCAAATAAATAATTTTTTAAAAAAGAGACACAATAGTTGTTGATTTGATTTCAAGTCAAATAAATTCAACAGATATGAGAGAGTTCCTTTCACATGCCAATCACTTTTCTAGGTGCCTGTAATATATCAGTGAGCAAAAAAGACCCCTGCCTCATGAAGCTTACACTCTAATAGATGCAGCCAGACAATAAATAATACATATAGTAATGAAACTATGTGGTTTATTAGAAGTGATAAGTACTATTGTCAAAGAAAACCAGAGCCTAAGAGCAGTAAAGTGGTTAAAAGAAAAAAAAAAGGATTTTATTCAGAAACTATCGCAATAGGGGGAAAAATATGCCAGTACAGAGATGGTCTCAATACTGAATGCAACAAGGAAACTATGAATTTATAGCCAGGCTGTGGGGTGGAGGGGTCGGTGGATGGACAATTCCTAAGGGGAACCATCAGGAGTAAAAAGGGATTTCTAGCTAAACCAACTTGATAGGATTCTAGCTGAAGGCAGGCCAGGGAGCTCAGATACCCCCTGGGGGTTGGTGCAGGATGAGGAATTTGATCAGATACAAAGGGTGATCAATTACGGAGGGTGGAGCATTCTTGCTATATTCTTTTAGCAGGATTCTTGCTAAAAGTAGGCTCCTAAGGACAAGGCCCAAGGAGATAGGGCCTAGTTTGAAAAAGAGCTCAGTGGAGCCTGTCTAGAGTTTGGTCAAGAAGGGAGTCACTGCCACTAGGTAAAAAGGAGGAAGTAGAGAAAGGGTGAGAAATAAGGGAGTGGTGGCAAAGGTGTTGTTTTATTAGAACAGTCAGGCTTGGGTGAGAAGGGAGAATTTGCCAAACCACATCTCAAAGGAGAGTTTTTCAGTAAGAAGAAACAGCCAGAACAACGGTTCTAGGAGAGTGCCCCTAGCAAGTTAGACAATGAGAAAGCCAGTGTGGCTGGGGCCGAGTGAGCAAAGAAGAGCAGATGGAATCAGAAAAGGGTTTTCTTCACTTCTTTCATTCCAGAGTTAACCAAAATTTAGTTGATCAAATTTATCTTCTTCAAAAATCACTTCCATGAATAGCACAATAGCCAAATGAATATAGGAAATATTTTGGTATTATTACTCCCCATAATAATGTTAATGGTAAATGGCATTTATTATTTAAGTATATTATTTCATGATAATGGATCTCATTTAGAGTTATAGAAGATAAAAGAACAAGACCCAACCATATGCAGTTTACAAGAGACTCACCTCAGCTTTAAGGACACATGCAGACAGAGTGAAGGGTAGAAAAGATATTCCATACAAATGGAAACCAGAAGAAAGCTGAAATAGTATAATTATGTAAGACAAAATGGACTAAGACAAAGACTCTAATAGAAGACAAAGAAGGTCATTATATAATGATAAAAGGATGAATGCAACAAGAAGATAAAGCATTTATAAATATTTGTGCACCCAACATAGGAGCACCTAAATATAGAAAGCAAATATTAATAGACTGAAAAGAGGAAATAGACAGAAAAACAGTATTAGTTAAGGACCCCACTTTCATCAATAGATGGATCAACCAAGCATAAAATGAATAAGGAAATTTTGGACTTAAAATGTTTAGGCCAGATAGACTTAAGATATATTTACAGAGCGGCGCCTGGGTGGCTCAGACGGTTAAGCATCTGCCTTCGGCTTGGGTCATGATCCTGGGGTCCTGGGATTGAGCCCCACATCAGGCTCCCTGCTGAGCGGGGAGCCTGCTTCTCCCTCTCCCTCTGCCTGCCACTCCCCCTGCTTGTGCTCTCTCTCTGTCTCTCTCTCTCTGTCAAATAAAAAATCTTAAAAAAAAAAGATGTATTTACAGAACATTCTATCTAAAAGCAACAAAATATACATACTTCTTGTGCACACATGGAACATTCTCCAGGAGAAATCATATGTTAGACTACAAAGAAAAGTCCTAATAAATTTAAAAAGATTGAAAAGATATGAAGCATCTTTCCCAACCACAATGGTATGAAACTAGAAGTCAATTACAGGAAAAAACAATGGAAAATTCACAAATATGTGGAAATTAAACATGCTACTGAACAACCAATGGGTCAATGAATAAATCAAAAGAGAAATTTCAAAAAATCTCAACAGAATTGAAAATAGAAAGACAACATACCAAAACTTATTGGATGTAACAAAAGCAGTTCTATGGGGGAGGTTTATAGTACTCAATGTCTATAGTAAGAAAAAATATCAAATAAACAAACTAACACTACACCTCAAGGACTAAAAAAGAAGTAGACGTGACACAAAACTAGAACGAGTAATCCTAAAATTTGTATGCAAGCACAATAGATCCCAAATATCAAAAGCAACCTTGAGAAACAAGAACAAAGCTGGAGGTGTCACAATCCCAGATTTCAAGGTAGACTACAAAGCTGTAGTAATCAAAACAGTATGGTACCATCACAAAAATAGACACATAAATCAACAGAACACAGTAAAGAGCCCAGAGGTAAATCCATGAGTATATGGTCAATTACCCTTAATGACAAAGGAGGCAAAAATATCCAATGGGAAAGGACAGTCTCCTCAATAAATAGTGCCAGGAAACTGGACAGCTACACATAAAATAATGAAACTGGACCACCTTCTAACACCATACACAAAAATAAACTTGATATGGATTAAAGACATAAATGTGAGATCTGAAACCATAAAAATCCTAGAAAAGAACATAGGCAGTAAGTTCTCTGACAATGATTGTAGCAACATTTTTCTAGGTAGGTCTCTTCAGGCAAGGGAAAGAAAACCAAAAATAAATGATTGGGATTACACCAAAATAAAAAGCTTTTGCACAATGAAGGAAACCCACAAAACAAAAAGGAAACCTAGTGAATGGGAGAAGATATTTGCAAATGATTTATTTGATAAGGGGTTAACATCTGTAATACGTAAAGATCTTACACAACTCAACACTAAAAAAAAAAAACCCCAAATCCAAACAATCTGATTAAAAAGTGGTTGGAGGACCTCCACAGACATTTTTCCACAGTAGACATAGAGATGGCCAACATACACATGAAAAGATGCTCAACATCCCTAATCATCAGGGAAATGCAAATCAAAACCGCAATGAGATATCACCCTATACCATTTGGAATGGCTAAAGTCAAAAAGACAAGAAATAACAAGTGTTGGCAAGGATGTAGAGAAAAAGGAACCTTCATGCACTGCTGATGCAAATGTAAATTGATACAGTTACTGTGGAAAACAGTATGGAGATTCCTCAAAAAATTAAAAATAGAAATACCATATCATCCAATAATTTCACTACAGAGTATTTACCAAAAGAAAATGAAAACAAAAAATTTGAAAAGATATGTACAACCCTGTTTATTACAGTATTATTTATAATAGCCAAGATATGGAAGCAACCCAAGTGCCTACCAATAAACAAATGGATAAGGAAAACATGCTGTACAATGGAACAGAAAAAAACGTATGAATAAAAAAAAGCAGAATCATACCTATAAATAGAACAAACTGATGGTTGCAGAGGGGACGGGGGTGGGAGATTGGGCAATATGGGTGAAAAGGAAAGAGGGATACAGGCTTCCTGTTGTGGAATGAATAAGTCAATCAAGGCACAGCATAAGGAACACAGTCAATGATATTGTAATAGTGATGTAATGGGACAGATGGTAGCTACACTTGCGGGGAACATAGCATAATGTATAAATTCGTCAAATCACTAAGCTGTACGTCTGAAACTGATGTAATGCTGTGTGTCAACTCTACTCAGATTTTTTTTAAAAATGAAAAAAAAAAAAAAAGAATTACTCCCTTAGAAGGAAGGAGATAAAGATCAGATTGGAAATCAATGAAGTAGACTAAAAAGAGAAGAGTAGAAAAGATCAATGAGCCTAAGAGGTGGTTCTCTGAAAAGATAAATGAAATAGACAAACCTTTAGCCAGACTCACCATGAAAAGAAGAGAGGATTCAAATAAAATAAAAAATGAAAGAGATGTTACAACTGTTACCCACAGGAATACAAAGGATCATGAGACCACAATGAACAATTACATGCCAACAAATTGGGACAATCTAAAAAAAAAAAAGATCAATTCCTAGAAGCACACAACCTACCAGTACTAAATCATGAATTAAAAGAAAATCTGAGCAGACCAATTACTAGTAAGAAAATTGAATCAATGATCAAAAATCTCCTAACAAACCTAAGTCTATGACCAGATGACTTTCCTGATGAATTCTACTAAACATTTAAAGAATTAACACCAAACCTTGTCAAATTCTTACAAAAAAAAAGAGGGTGGAATACTTCCAAATTCATTCTACAAGGCCAGCATTACTCCTACCAAAACCAGACAAGGACACTGCAAAAAAGGAAATCACAGGCCAACATCCCTGATGAACATGGATGCAAAAATTCTCAACAAAATATTACCAAACTTAATTTGACAACTCATAAAAAGGATCATACACCACGATCAAGTGGGACTTATTTCAGGGATGTAAGGATGGTTCAATGCTCACAAATGAGTCAATGTGATCTATCACATCAATAAAATGAAGTGATTATATGATTTTTACCCTTCAATAGATGCAGAAAACACATTTGACAAAATTTAACATCCTTTCATAAAAACTCTCAACAAAATGGGTATAGAGGGAACATACCTCAACATAATAAAGGTCATTTGTGAGAAGCCCACAGCTAAGATCACACTCAACAGTGAAACTTTAAAGCTTTTCCTTTAAGGTCTGAAACAAGACAAGGGCGCCTACTCTTGCCACTTTTATTTAATATAGTACGGGGAATCTTCACCAGAGAAATTAGGCAAGGAAAAGAAATAAAAGGCATCCAAATCATAAAGGAAGTAAAACTATCTCTATTTAAAGATGACATAACATTATGTATAGAAAATCCTAGAGTCCATAAAAAATTGTTAGAATAAATTTAATTCTATAAAGTTGTAGGATGCAAATCAATATACAAAAATCAGTTGCATTTCTATACACTAATAACAAACCATCAAAAAGAGAAATTAGGAAAATCCCATTTACAATTGCATCAAAAAGAATAAAATACTAAGGAATAAATTTAACTAATGAGGTGAAAGACCAGTACACTGAAAACTGCAAGACACTGATAAAAAGAAATTGAAGATGACATAAATGGAAAACATATCCTATACTCATGGCTTGGAAGAATTAATACTGTTAAAATGTCCAGAGTACCGAAAGCAACCCATAGGTTCAATGTAATACCTATTGAAATTCCAATGACATTTTTCAGAGAAGTAGAACAATCTTAAAACTTGCATGAAATCACAGAAGATTCTAAAGAGCCAAAGCATTCGTAAGAAAGAAGAACAAAGGTGGAGGCACCATGCTTCCTGATTTCAAATTATATTACAAAGCTCTAATAATCCTAATAGTATGGTATTGGCATAAAAACAGACACATAGATCAATGGAACAGAAATGAGAGTCCAGAAATAAACCCACACTTAGGTGGCCAATTAATCTATGACAAAAGAGACAACAATATACAATGAGAAAAAGACAGTCTCTTCAATAAGTGCTGTTGGGAAAACTGGACCACCGTCTTACACCATACACAAAAATAAACTCAAAATGGATTGGAGACTTGAACGTAAGACCTGAAGGCATCAAAATCCTGGAAGAAAACATGGGGTAAACTTGATATTGGTCTTGGCAATGATTTTTTGGATTTGACACCAAAAGCAAAGGCAACAAAAGCAAAAATAAACAAGTGAGCCTACATCAAACAAGAAGGCTGTACAGCAAAGGAAACCATCAGCACAATACAATAGCAGTCTGTGGACTGAGAAAAAATGTTTTCAAAGCATATATCTGATAAGTGGTTAAATATATTAAAAACTCATACAACTCAATAGAAAAAAACCTCATTTAAAAATGGGCAGAGAGGGCGCCTGGGTGGCTCAGTCCGTTAAGCGACTGCCTTTGGCTCAGGTCATGATCCTGGAGTCCCGGGATCGAGTCCCGGGATCGAGTCCCGCGTTGGGCTCCCTGCTCGGCAGGGAGTCTGCTTCTCCCTCTGACCCTCCTCCCCTTCATGTACTCTCTCTCATTCTCGCTCTCTCAAATAAATAAATAAAATCTTTAAAAAAAAAAATGGGCAGAGAATCTCAATAGACATTTTTCCAAAGAAGACATAAAAATGGCCAACAGGTGCGTGAAAAAAAGCCCAACATCACTCATCATCAGGGAAATACAAATCAAAACCACAATGAGATATCACCTCACACTTTTTAGAATGGCTATTACCAAAAAGATAAAAGAGAGAGAAAAAATGTTGGTGAGGATATGGAAAAAAAGCACTCTTGTGAGCTGTTTGTAGGAATGCAAGCTGGTGGGGAACTAGAGAAAAGAGTACAGATGTTCCTCAAAAACTGAAAAATAGAACTATTATAGATTTAGCAATTCCATTTCTGCATATTTATCCAAAGGAAACAAAATCACTATCTCAAATAGATATCTGTACCCGTATGTTCACTGCAGCATTAGTTACAATAGTCGAGACATGGAAACAGCCTAAGTGTCCATCAACAGATGAATGGATGAAGAAAATGTACTATATATATGCAGGGGAACATTATTCATCCATAAAAAAGAAAGAAATCCTGCCATTGGCTACAATGTGGGTGGATCTGGAGGGCATTATGCTAAGTAAGTCAGACAGAGCAAAATAAATACTATGTGATATCACTTACATGTCATTCTTAAAAAAATCAGATACAGAGAACACATTGGTGGTTGGTATGGGCAAAATAAACAAAAATGGTCAAAAGGTACAAACTTCCAGTTATAAAATAAGTCCTGGCGACATAATATACAACATGGTAATTACAGTTAACAGCAATATACTGTACATTTAAAAGTTGCTAGGAGGGTAGATCTTAAAAGTTACCACAAGAAAAAAAGTTACCACAAGAAAAAAAGTTACCACAAGAAAAAAAGTTGTACTGGATGTTAGCTAATCTCATTACGGCATTCACTATATATGTATATACTTATACATGTATAAAATCATTATGTTATACACTTAAAACTAATACAATGTTGTATTTCATTTATATCTAAAAAAATCAATGTTCTACATAGAGCCAAAATAACCCAGGTCTTTATATTCCCACCTTGCTCAGTCAATAGAAGTGGGCCACACACTCCACATAGGTGGTTGGTTCTCTGTTGTTGAGGCAGAAAGAGCCAATAGCTAGAGACTCTCTGTGGATCAGATCTGGAAGGTACACTCAAACGTCTACCACAGTAGACATTTATATAAATGTCTCAGTTTAGGGCAATTATGAATAAAGCTGCTACCAATATATTGAAAAATAAATAAATGGAAAAATTAATTTTTAAAAATAGAATTTTGGTATATCAATAGACAAACTAGCAAGTTCTAAAAGTAAAGTTCAAGGCAATGAAAAATATAATCAGAGACCCAATTCTACTATATTGCTCAGATTACAGAATCTCTTAGTTCTTGGGCTACTTCCAGATTTAGGTAAAATTTTCTAGTGATTAGTGACATCTAGTGACAATTTTTGGTATAGCAAACAAGAGTTTTAAAACATGTTTCCATTTTATCCTTTTAAGAAATACCAGTTGTATAGTTTCACTTATTTGTGGAACATAAGGAATAGCATGGGGGACATTAGGAGAGGAAGGGAAAAATGAAGGGGGTAGAAATCGGAGGGGGAGACGAACCATGAGAGACTATGGACTCCAAGAAAAAACTGAGGGTTCTAGAGAGGAGGGAGGTGGGGGGATGGGTTAGCCCGGTGATGGGTATTAAAGAGGGCGCACGTTGCACGGAGCACTGAGTGTTATACGCAAACAATGAATCATGGAACACTACATCAAAAGCTAACGATGTAATATATGGTGACTAACATAACACAATAAAACAAAATTAAATAAAAAAAAAGAAATACCAGTTGTTAAATTTATATGAAAGGAACAGAAATTATAGGTGCACTGGAAACACTGAAATACTAATTAAACCATTGAAAATCTGTTAAAATACTGACATAGGAAACAACAAACGTAATCCATGAGAGACTAACAGTCTCTACATTCATAGCTTATTTGGTCCCAACTAGATATTGGATAGCAGATTTTCAGAATTAAGTCCTTGTCTTTTTATCAGAGATTATCAGAGTCAAAGAACTGAAGACACTTCTCTGGCCACAAAGAAATTGCAAATGGCAATCATCCCAGTGCAGAACCAGCTGATATTATTGCTTACTTGGAGGTAGGAATGAGAATGTTTTAAGAACGTTTAGTCCAATCACATTAAAAACCCAAGTCATTTGTAACCTTCTTTAAATCTTTTAAGCTCTAAATCTTGGTTGTTCCTTCACTTCACTGACCCCTCAAATTCGATGACACGGTTTTTGGTGTCATTGTTCTATTGAAAGTTCCCTTTCGATAGGTTTATTTTCAGATGTATTTACGTCTTCATTGATTGATTGATTCAATAATTTATGCTTTATAAACAGTCAGGTCTGCCAGCCCTTTGGATAGGTTAAACGTATTCCCAGAGAAGCACTGATCTGGGGACCATGAGCCCTGCTCTGTCACTGTCCCTATGCATGCAGGTCACGTTTAAATGCAGGTTCCAATCATCTGGTCTTAAAAATGAGGCAAGCAATGTATTGCTCTTTATAATTACACTGTTACTATACCACTGCTTTATAATAAGTACATTATAACAATGTGATATCATATTATTAATACTATTTCCTACTCAATCACATACTCGAATCTTGGAAATGACAAAGGTAATGGAATATTTTTCTCTGGGAAACCTTAATCCAGTTAGAAGGTTTGAAGTTCGTCATAGGGACAGGAAATCTAAGATAGAAAGGAATTTTTAATTATTCTGAAAATGGCAAAAAATGAAAATACTGATACATGTTTTGGAAGGGTAATCTAAATACACAGAGCGCTTAAACATTTTAGACCTAAAGGAAAATATTCTGGTAGCTGTTGTCACTGGATTTTTAGTACTTCGTTGTCTGTGCAGTTTTTAATTTCAGGAGTGTGAAGTTAGGGAGGCAAATTATTACATGCTTTTTAAAGAGGTGGGATCAGTTACTTTATAAGAAATTTTAGGGGCGCCTGGGTGGCTCAGTCGTTAAGCGTCTGCCTTCGGCTCAGGTCATGGTCCCAGGGTCCTGGGATCGAGCCCCGCATCAGGCTCCCTGCTCCACGGGAAGCTTGCTTCTCTCTCTCCCACTCCCCCTGCTTGTGTTCCCTCTCTCGCTGTCTCTCTCTGTCAAATAAATAAATAAAATCTTTAAAAAAAAAAAAGAAATTTTACTAACTCACTATTGCTATACGACATTTGAATTGTTAACAGTTTACCTGCATCACTAAAAGACAAATTAGATATTTTAAGTAACTTTAAATTGGTTAAGCACTTTATTTATTTTTACTACATTGAGTAGCATAAATTTTGCTGGGATATTTCTATGAGAGCACTAAATAACTTTTATACATTATCTATAGTTTTTAAACTTGTTTGATGATAAGAATCATAAGGGACATTTGTTTAAAATACAGCTTAGTAGGTTTCCTTCCAGGACCTGCTGAATTGAAATCTTCAGGGATGATTGTACTTAAATGATAGTGCAGTGAGCGCTGAATCACTTTATGTAGAATATCTGGCATAGTGTCTGGTATAAAATAAGGCCTTAAATAACATTAGCTGTGATTATTGCTTATTATCATTATTACAATGATTTCAATTCTTATAAGGTACATAACTGTGTCAGAAAAATTTATTCACAATAGAAATTTTTTTTTTAAAGATTTTTTTATTTATTTGAGAGAGAGAGAATGAGAGACAGAGAGCCTGAGAGGGAGGAAGGTCAGAGGGAGAAGCAGACTCCCTGCCGAGCAGGGAGCCGGATGCGGGACTCGATCCTGGGACTCCAGGATCATGACCTGAGCCGAAGGCAGTCGCTTAACCAACTGAGCCACCCAGGTGCCCACAATAGAAAATTTGTATAGTTTTTAAAGCCACAGAAAAATTCATCTGTTGGGGTGCAAAGGTGGTGCAGTCTGTTAAGCCACTGACTCTTGGTTTTGGCTGGGGTCGTGATCTCAGGGTCATGAGCTCGAGCCCCAGGTTGGGCTCCATGCTTACCGGGGAGTCAACTTGAGATTCTCTCTCCCTCTCCCTTTGCCCCTTCTGCTCGTGCTCTCTCTCTCTCAAACAAACAAATAAATCTTATTTAAGAAAAAGAAAGGGGGGGGGCGGAGCAAGATGGCGGAGGAGTAGGAGACCTGGATTTCGTCTCCTCTCAGGAATTCAGCTGGTTGGGGATCAAACCATTCTGAACACCTACAAACTCAACAGGAGATCGAAGAAAAGAAGAGCAACTACTCTCTCATCAGAAAAGCGACCACTTTCTGGAAGGTAGGACGTGCGGAGAAGTGAACCCGAGGCGATATTCGGGAGGATAGACGGCGGGGGAGGGGCCTCCGTCGGCCGCTTCTGGCAAGTGATAGAGCCGCGGAGCACAAAATCGGAACTTTTAGAAGTCTGCTCCGCCGAGGGACGTCACTCTGGTGGCTAAGCGGGGGGTGGAACCCTCGGGACAGTGTGGTCTCAGGACCTTCGGGGTCACAGAAAGACCAGGGGTGCCTGAGTGTGGCCGAGCTCCCAGGTAATGGAGCAGGGAAGCCGGCTGCAGAGGCGGAGCCCAGGCGCGGGCTCTCAGCTCGGGGTCGCCATTGACTGTGATCCGCGGCACAGTCGGGCCCCTGCTCCTCCAGCAGGGACCCAACAAGCGGCAGATCCGGGGAGACTCACCTTCCTCCCCTGGGAGGAGCCGCGCGGGAGTGCACCGCAGGGATCTGCTGGGTTTGGAGACTCCACCCGGGGTCGGGTGCTAGAGACAGAGGCGCGCGGTCACAGGCCGGGCGAGCACGGGGTGCGGCCGGAGACCGAGGAGACGGGAGTGACTGACGGCTTTTCTCTGAGGGCTCACGGAGGAGCGGGGCCCTGAGTTCTCGGCTCCTCCGGGGCGGAGATTGGGAGGCCGCCATTTTCACTCTCCGCCTCCAAAGCTGTACGGAAAGCTCGCAGGGAACAAAAGACCCAGAGAGCAAACCCGAGCAGATTACTTAGCCGGGAGGGGGCAAGGGCGGGGCAATTCCGCCTCCGGCAGAGACATTTGGGAACCACGGCAACAGGCCCCTCCCCAGAAGATCAGCGAGAACAGCCGGCCAAGACCAAGTTCACCGATCAATGAGAACAGCAGAACTCCAGCGCTGGGGGAATACTGCACATAGAATTCATGGCTTTTTTTACCATGATTCTTTAGTCTTTCAAAGTTAACGTTTTTTAAATGTCTTTTTTTTTTGAATTTTTCTTTTTCTCTTTTTCAACTAACATCTTATCAATCCCTTTTTTAAAAAACATTTTTATTTTTCATTTTTAGAGTCATATTCTATCCTTTCATAGTAGTTACCCGTATTTTTGGCATATATATATAAGTTGTTCTCTCTTTAAAATTTTGAGATAGTTTCTTCTAACAGATCAAAATATACCCTAAATCTCTAGTGTATGGTTTTTTCCTACTCTTCTGCCTGATCACATTCTCTCCCTTTTTTTTTCTTTTTTCTTTTTTTAAATCCTCTGCTTTCTTTTTTCAAACAACTTCTTCTCAATTCCTTTTATAAAATTTTTTATAATTTCCATTTTTACAGTCATATTCCATCCCTTCATCATATCAACCCTTATTTTTGTATATATATAAGTTTTTCTTTCTTTAAAATTTTGGGAGGCACTTTATTCTAAAAGATCAAAATACACCCCAAATCTAGTGTGTGGCACTGATCTATATACCATATAGATCATATTTGATCACATTCTGGTTTTTCTTTGTTGTTGTTGTTTTGTTTTGTTTGTTTTTGTTTTTATCTTTATCTTTTTCTTTTTCTTTTTTTTCTTTTTCTTTTTTCTCTCTTTCCCTTTCTTATCCCACTGCTTCAGGTCTTTTCTGATTTCTTTAAAGTATATTTTCTGGGGACGTGGTTACTCTGCTAGCATTTTGTTCTCTCATTAATCTATTCTCCTCTGCACAAAATGACGAGACGGAAAAA
The DNA here is from genome assembly GCF_029215605.1 of Mirounga angustirostris. Lineage (NCBI taxonomy): Eukaryota > Metazoa > Chordata > Mammalia > Carnivora > Phocidae > Mirounga > Mirounga angustirostris. The sequence goes on along the minus strand of NW_026991720.1, from coordinate 79,737,812 downwards.
ATCACCTCAACAAAAAGAACAAGAGGTAGTACCGACTGCCAGGGACCTACTCAATACGGACATTAGTACGATGTCAGATCTAGAGTTCAGAATCATCACTTTAAAGATACTAGCTGGGCTTGAAAAAAATATGGAAGTTATTAGAGAAACCCTTTCTGGAGAAGTAAAAGAGCTAAAATTCAACCAAGTAGAAATCAAAAAGGCTATTAATGAGGTGCAATCAAAAATGGGGGCGCTAAATGCTAGAATAAATGACGCAGAAGAGAGAATCAGTAATATAGAAGATGAAATGATGGAAAATAAAGAAGCTGAGAAAAAGAGAGATAAACAACTACTGGATCACGAGGGCAGAATTCGAGAGATAAGCGATACCATAAGACGAAACAACATTAGAATAATTGGGATCCCAGAAGAAGAAAGAGAGAGAGGGACAGAAGGTATAATGGAGCAAATTATAGCAGAGAACTTCCCTAATTTGGGGAAAGAAACAGGCATGAAAATCCAGGAAGCACAGAGAACCCCTCTCAAAATCAATAAAAATAGGTCAACTCCCCGACATCTAATAGTAAAACTTACGAGTCTCATAGACAAGGAGAAAATCCTGAAAGCAGCTCGGGAGAAGAGATATGTAACCTACAAGGGTAGAAACATTAGATTGGCAACAGACCTATCCACAGAGACCTGGCAGGCCAGAAAGGACTGGCAGGATATATTCAGAGCACTAAATGAGAAAAATATGCAGCCAAGAATACTCTATCCAGCTAGGCTGTCACTGAAAATTGAAGGAGAGAGAAAAAGCTTCCAGGACAAACAAAAACTAAAAGAATTTGCAAACACAAAACCAGCCCTACAGGAAATCTTGAAAGGGGTCCTCTAAGCAAAGAGAGAGCCTAAAAGCAACATAGACCAGAAAGGAACACAGACAATATACGGTAACAGTCACCTTACAGGCAATACAATGGCACTAAATTCCTATCTTTCAATAGTTACCCTGAATGTAAATGGGCTAAATGCCCCAATCAAAAGACACAGGCTAACAGACTGGATTAAAAAACAAGACCCATCGATATGCTGTCTGCAAGAGACTCATTTTAGAACCAAAGACACCCCCAGATTGAAAGTGAGGGGGTGGAAAACCATTTACCATGCTAATGGACACCAAAAGAAAGCTGGGGTGGCAATCCTTATATCAGACAAATTAGATTTTAAACCAAAGACTGTAATAAGAGATGAGGAAGGACACTATATCATACTTAAAGGATCTATCCAAGAAGAAGATTTAACAATTGTAAATATCTATGCCCCTAACATGGGAGCAGCCAATTATATAAGGCAATTAATAACAAAAGCAAAGAAACACATCGACAACAATACAATAATAGTGGGGGACTTTAACATCCCCCTCACTGAAATGGACAGATTGTCTAAGCAAAAGATCAACAAGGAAATAAAGACTTTAAATGACACACTGGACCAAATGGACTTCACAGACATATTCAGAACATTCCACCCCAAAGCAACGGAATACACATTCTTCTCTAGTGCCCATGGAACATTCTCCAGAATCGATCACATCCTAGGTCATAAATCAGGTCTCAACAGTACCAAAAGATTGGGATCATTCCCTGCCTATTTTCAGACCACAGTGCTTTGAAACTAGAACTCAATCACAAGAGGAAAGTCGGAAAGAACTCAAATACATGGAGGCTAAAGAGCATCCTACTGAAGAATGAATGGGTCAACCAGGAAATTAAAGAAGAATTAAAAAAATACATGGAAACCAATGAAAATGAAAACACAACTGTTCAAAATCTTTGGGATGCAGCAAAGGCAGTCCTAAGAGGAAAGTATATAGCAATACAAGCCTTTCTCAAGAAGCAAGAAAGGTCTCAAGTACACAACCTAACCCTACACCTAAAGGAGCTGGAGAAAGAACAGCAAATAAAGCCTAAACCCAGCAGGAGAAGAGAAGTAATAAAGATCAGAGCAGAAATCAATGAAATAGAAACTAAAAGAACAGTAGAACAGATCAACGAAACTAGGAGCTGGTTCTTTGAAAGAATTAACAAGATTGATAAACCCCTGGCCAGACTTATCAAAAAGAGAAGAGAAATGACCCAAATCAACAAAATCATGAATGAAAGAGGAGAGATCACAACCAACACCAAAGAAATACAAACAATTATAAGAACATATTATGAGCAACTCTATGGCAGCAAATTAGATAACCTGGAAGAGATGGATGCATTCCTAGAGATGTATCAACTACCAAAACTGAACCAGGATGAGATAGAAAACCTGAACAGACCTATAACCACTAAGGAAATTGAAGCAGTCATCAAAAATCTCCCAAAAAACAAAAGCCCAGGGCCAGATGGCTTCCCAGGGGAATTCTACCAAACATTTCAAGAAGAATTAATACCTATTCTTCTGAAACTGTTCCAAAAAATAGAAACGGAAGGAAAACTTCCAAATTCATTTTATGAGGCCAGCATTACCTTGATCCCAAAACCAGACAAAGACCCCATCAAAAAGGAGAATTACAGACCAATATCCCTGATGAACATGGATGCAAAAATTCTCACCAAAATACTAGCCAATAGGATCCAACAGTACATTAAAAGGATTATTCACCATGACCAAGTGAGATTTATCCCTGGGCTGCCAGGTTGGTTCAACATCTGCAAATCAATCAATGTGATACAATACATTAACAAAAGAAAGAACAAGAATCATATGATCCTCTCAATAGATGCAGAAAAAGCTTTTGACAAAGTACAGCATCCTTTCTTGATCAAAACTCTTCAGAGTATAGGGATAGAGGGTACATACCTCAATATCATAAAAGCCATCTATGAAAAACCTACAGTGAGTATTATTCTCAATGGGGAAAAACTGAGAGCTTTCCCCCTAAGGTCAGGAACGCGACAGGGATGTCCACTATCACCACTGCTATTCAACATAGTATTGGAAGTCCTAGCCACAGCAATCAGACAACAAAAAGAAATCAAAGGCATCCAAATTGGCAAAGAAGAAGTCAAACTCTCACTCTTTGCAGATGATATGATACTTTATGTGGAAAACCCAAAAGACTCCACCCCAAAACTGCTAGAACTCATACAGGAATTCAGTAAAGTGGCAGGATATAAAGTCAATGCACAGAAGTCAGTGGCATTCCTATACACCAACCACAAGACAGAAGAAAGAGAAATTAAAGAGTCGATCCCATTTACAATTGCACCCAAAACCATAAGATACCTAGGCATAAATCTAACCAAAGAGACAAAGGATCTGTACTCAGAAAACTATAAAATATTCATGAAAGAAATTGAGGAAGACACAAAGAAATGGAAAAACGTTCCATGCTCATGGATTGGAAGAACAAATATTGTGAAGATGTCAATGCTACCTAGAGCAATCTACACATTCAATGCAATCCCCATCCAAATACCATCCACTTTTTTCAAAGAAATGGAACAAATAATCCTAAAATTTGTATGGAACCAGAAAAGACCCCGCATAGCCAGAGGAATATTGAAAAAGAAAAGCAAAGCCGGCGGCATCACAATTCCGGACTTCAAGCTCTATTACAAAGCTGTCATCATCAAGACAGCATGGTACTGGCACAAAAACAGACACATAGATCAATGGAACAGAATAGAGAGCCCAGAAATGGACCCTCAACTCTATGGTCAACTAATCTTCGACAAAGCAGGAAAGAATGTCCAATGGAACAAAGACAGTCTCTTCAACAAATGGTGTTGGGAAAATTGGATAGCCACATGCAGAAGAATGAAACTGGACCATTTCCTTACACCACACACAAAAATAGACTCCAAATGGTTGAAAGACCTAAATGTGAGACAGGAGTCCATCCAAATCCTAAGGAGAACACAGGCAGCAACCTCTTTGACCTCAGCCGAAGCAATTTCTTCCTAGAAACATCACCAAAGGCAAGGGAAGCAAGGGCAAAAATGAACTATTGGGACTTCATCAAGATAAAAAGCTTTTGCAAAGCAAAGGAAACAGTCAACAAAACCAAAAGACAACCGAAAGAATGGGAGAAGATATTTGCAAATGACATATCAGATAAAGGGCTAGTATCCAAAATCTATAAAGAACTCATCAAACTCAACACCCAAAGAACAAAGAATCCAATCAAGAAATGGGCAGAAGACATGAACAGACATTTCTCCAAAGAAGACATCCAAATGGCCAACAGACACATGAAAAAGTGCTCAATATCGCTCAGCATCAGGGAAATCCAAATCAAAACCTCAATGAGAGACCACCTCACACCAGTCAGAATGGCTAAAATTAACAAGTCAGGAAACGACAGATGTTGGCGGGGATGCAGAGAAAGGGGAACCCTCCTCCACTGTTGGTGGGAATGCAAGCTGGTGCAGCCACTCTGGAAAACTGTATGGAGGTTCCTCAAAAAGTTGAAAATAGAGCTACCATATGATCCAGCAATTGCACTACTGGGTATTTACCCCAAAGATACAAAAGTAGGGATCCGAAGGGCTACGTGCACCCCGATGTTTATAGCAGCAATGTCCACAATAGCCAAACTGTGGAAAGAGCCAAGATGTCCATCGACAGATGAATGGATAAAGAAGAGGTGGTATATATATACAATGGAATATTATGCAGCCATCAAAAGGGATGAGATCTTGCCATTTGCAATGACGTGGATGGAACTGGAGGGTATTATGTTGAGTGAAATAAGTCAAACAGAGAAAGACATGTATCATATGATCTCACTGATATGAGGAATTCTTAATCGCAGGAAACAAACTGAGTGTTGTTGGAGTGGGGGGTGGGGTGGGAGGGATGGGGTGACTGTGTGATGGACACTGGGGAGGGTGTGTGCTCTGGTAAGCGCTGTGAATTGTGCAAGACTGTTGAATCTCAGATCTGTACCTCTGAAACAAATAATGCAATATATGTTAAGAAAAAAAGAAGAAGAAGAAGGTAGCGGGAGGGGAAGAATGAAGCGGGGGAAATCGGAGGGGTAGACGAACCATGAGAGACGATAGACTCTGAAAAACAAACTGAGGGTTCTAGAGGGGAGGGGGGTGGGAGGATGGGTTAGCCTGGTGGTGGGTATTGAGGAGGGCACATTCTGCATGGAGCACTGGGTGTTGTGCACAAACAATGAATCATGGAACACTTCATCTAAAACTAATGATGTAATGTATGGGGATTAACATAAGAATAAAAAAAAAGAAAAAGAAAAATTCAACTGTGAAACAAGAATAAGCTGTACTCATTTTTTTCATATTTGTTTTTATAAACCTTTAAATAAACAGGTTTGGGACGTTTTTTTACTTCAAAGAGTTATACCACCACCTTGTGGCCAAATGACTGTAGAGCAAAGACAGCAATTCAGCTTGTTCCTTAGTGATCATGGAATATAAAAAGTGATTTACACAAGAGCAAACAAATGAAGCTCTACAAATATAGGTCAATAAATGTAAACGAATGAATGAAAAAATAAACAATAAAATCCCTAAACAGAGAACTAAAAATGAGAAATACAGTTCTAACTTGAGAATTGCACACCTTTCAGAGTCGGAAGCTGCCAAGTTACTGTCTTGTCAGGGGCACAAGCTACCAAAGAGCCAAGTGAATAGCTGTCATGGGAGCTTTGAAAAGTCAGTGCTGGGGCGTCTGAGTGGCTCAGTCAGTTGAGCGTCATGTCCAGCTCAGGTCATGATCCTGGGGTCCTGGGATCGGGTCCCACATTGAGCTCCCTGCTCGGTGGGGGGCCTACTTCTCCCTCTCTCTCTGCCCCTCCCTTGCTTGTGCACACACTCTCTCTCTCTCAAATAAATAAAAATAAAATATTAAAAAAAACAAAAAAGAAAAGTCAGTGCTGTCCGTGCATCAGTGGTCCGTATTAGAGACAACTCACCAAGGTAGGATACTGGACAAATCTGTAAGCCAACCGATGCTCACCATAACAAATTTGTAGATATATATATCATATACATAAAATATATGTTCCTAAAATTATTTATAAGTGTTTTTAAAATCCCCTTAGAAAAATATTTAAGGTGAATTTTATATCAAATCCCAGCTTTCTATTTCCCTTTCCAGAACATCTTGATTTTCAAAATGATGGAGATAACTGATTTAGAATGTCAGCACAACTTTCATGAAAATTTTATATTATTTCAATCTCATTTTCAAAATGAATAGTCAAAGATGAAACATTTATCTACCACTGATGTGAAATACATTAATATTTATTATTCTTTTAATAACTTTCATCAGCAAATATAGATTTTACTGCTTATTGACATTTGTCTCTTTTTTTTTAAAGATTTATTTGAGAGAGAGCGAGTGGATGTGGGGGGGAGGGGCAGACGTAGAAGGAGAGAGGGTCTTTAGGCAAACTCTGTGCTGAGCGCAGAGCCAAACGGGGGGGGGACTCAATCTCTCTATCCTGAGATGATGACCTCAGCCGAAACCAAGCCTCTGACGCTCAACCCACTGTGCCACCCAGGCGCCTCTTATCGACATTTTTCTGACCAGATGAAATTAATATTTAAAATCCATTTGGCATAAAATAATTAATTGCTTGTAAGCTCCTTAGCATGTTCCTATTTTTCTTTTAATGAAACTTCTCTGAACCCACCTTGACATTTCCTATTTAATTCTCACTCATCAGTATCCAATTATCACTCTGTTAACATACACACCAGTAGTGGCTTCCTTAATTTACTTTACTGTGCCAACAATGAGCAGGAGATTACTCATGAATGTGGGGATGGGGAGGGGGCCATTTCCTAATACACAGTTCCCTGAATTTAGAGAACCATGAAAATCCACAGACTAACATAACTTGAAAAAATTTTACTGTTCTTTAAAAAAAAAAAAAAAAAAGACACCCTTAAAAATGGAATAGAGAAAGGTGAAACCTAAAAGAACAGGAAAGACTCCTGTCTGTTGTGTGTGGTTATGTGATCATACAAGTCTTCAACAGAGCTTAGTTATTACTCAGGGATGATGAAAAACTTTGTAGCTTAATGCACCAAACCACCCATGTATACTGATTAAGCTGTCCCTTAGAAATGTGGTTGTCAATGAGCTTCTTGGATAAGGACAAGACAAAAATACTACAGGAACAATTCAATGTATAGTACCAACTGCTAGGAGACTTTAAAGATGGGAGAATTCACTTCTGAGAGCGTACCACTCCCAGCTCCCCATGCTTTCTCTCCTTGAACATTACTATTTAACATAATATGACTATTCCCACCTTCTAGAAACTTGCACTCTCTTGGCTGCTGCTGACATCTGGTTGCTGATGACGGAAGAACACCAGCTTTTTCTTCTCCCCTTCTAAGTTCTCAGCCGAGGCCCCTGTAACAGAAGACTGATGAACCAGAGAAAAGCCTACATGATTTTATCAGTTTCATGTGACACAGGAGCCTCATAAGGAGAGAAGACCCAAAAAAGTGATTAAACCTGAGTGTTTTTATGCTAGGTTTGATGAAGACTGGAAAGTCATAGTAAAATGGGATAGGACACAAAAGGGTATGAGCTTGGAGTGGTCCACCGGGGGAATAGCAAGGCTTGTTCATCCTGATTGTCCTCCGTGTCATGGAGATACGGATGGACCTTTCTTCCAGATACGGGAAAGGCCCCCATCCCATGATGGTTTTATGGCCTGAGTCAGAGGAAAGTCAGACAGTCCTTTCTGCATAGGCTGTTTCTCAGATTTCTTCAGCTTAAAATATTCAGTATGTTACAGTGTCATATTTTGGAGTAGTGTATCCAGAACCTTGTCAATATTTAAGACCAATAGCCTATATTTTAGGGGATCACAATTAGATTTACCATAAAATGGTATTTACTTGATGGCTTCAGGTTCCAAAAGAAAACTGTTCCGCAGACTTTTTTGAAGACACGAAAAGTGTGATATTTGAAAGGAGATCAAAAGGGTGATTATTAGCAAAATGAAACGCCTGGGAAAATGCCCTGGGAATGACAGGGAAGTAAGGGGTTTGGAGAAACTGCAAAGTCAGCATGGCCACAGCAGAGAAAGAGGTGAGTAAAAAAGAGGCCGAGCAGGGGCCAAAACATGTCTGCCTTCGTTGGTTCCGTCCTAAAAGCAATGGAAAACCATTGAAACTTAAAGCTGAGGATGAATGGTGAGGTTTCTCCTCAAAGTGAAAATTTCCTTCAGACAGTTCCTTACTGACCTGTGGCTCATTTCCAGGACACCTGCTTCCAGAGCTCATTGATTAGGTGTGGGCACGTGACTAACAGGGCAGCGGACCCACAACTAGCAGGTGAACTGGGGGCCAGTCTCCATAAGATTAGTGAGGCCAAACTCATCCACTTTCTCAGGAATTTCAACTAATACACAAAGATACAATGCCAGTTATTAGAAGCTATCGTAGTAGCTGAGGATCTACCCAGAGAAGCCATGATTAGTTGGATTAAAAACATAAATGTAGGGGTGCCTGGGTGGCTCAGTCACTAAGCGTCTGCCTTCGGCTCAGGTCATGATCCCAGGGTCCTGGGATCGAGCCCCACATTGGGCTCTCTGCTCTGCAGGGAGCCTGCTTTTCCCTCCTCCCTTCTCCTGCTCTCTCTCACTATCTCTCTCTCTCTCAAATAAATAAAATCTTAAAAAAATAAAGACCTAAATGTGAGACCTAAATTCATAAAACTCCCAAAAGAAAACAGTAATTTCTTTGACATTTGCCATAGAAACATTTTCCTACATATGTCTCCTCAGGCAAGGGAAACAAAGCAAAAATAAACTATTGGGACTACAACAAAACAAAAAGCTTTTGCACAGTTAAGGAAACCATCCACAAAATGAAAAGGCAACCAGGGCACATGGTTCCCTCTTGATTTCCACTCAGGTTATGACCTCAGGGTCATGAGATTGAGCCCCAAGTTGGGCTCCACACTCAGCATGGAGTTTGCTTGGGATTCTCTCTTCCCTCTCTCTCTAACCCTCCCCTCAGCTCACTCACTCTCTTGGTCTCTCTAAATAAATAAATAAAACCTTAAAAAAGATGAAAAGGCAACCTACTGAATGGGAGAAGATATCTGCAAATGATATATCCGATAAGGGGTTAATATCCAAAATATATAAAGAATTTCTATAACTCAACACCAAAAAACCCCCAAGTAATTCCATTAAAAAATGGGTTGAGGACCTGAATAGACATTTTTCCAAAGAAGACATACAGATGGCCAATGGAACATGAAAAGGTTCTCAACATCACTCATCATCAGGGAAATCCAAATCAAAACCTCAATGAGATATCACCTCACACCTGTCAGAATGGCTTAAAATAAGCATAAGAAACAAGTACTGGCAAGGATGTGGAGAAAAAGTACCCTCTTGCACTGTTGGTGGGAATGCAAACTGGTGCAGCCACTCTGGAAAACAGTTTCCTCAAAAAATTAAAAATAGAACTACCATATGATCTAGTAATTCCACTACTGGATATTTACCCAAAGAAAATGAAAATGCTAATTCAAAAAGATATATGTAGGGGAGGGGGGGTTTGGAGGGATGGGGTACCTGGGTGATGGACATTAAGGAGGGCACGTGATGTAATAAGCACTGGGTATTATATAAGACTGATGAATCACTGACCTCTACCTCTGAAGCCAATAATACATTATATGTTAATTAACTGAATTTAAATTAAAAAATATTTAAAAACATAAAATGTAAAAAAAAAGATATATGTACCCCCAAGTTTATTGCAGCAACATTATTTATAGTAGCCAAGATATGGAAGCAATCCAATTGCCATTGATAGATGAATGGATAAAGAAGTGGCATACAGTGGGAATGCAAGCTGGTGCAGCCACTCTGGAAAACAGTATGGAGGTTCCTCAAAAAGTTGAAAATAGAGCTACCATATGATCCAGCAATTGCACTACTGGGTATTGATACAAAAGTAGGGATCCAAAAGGGTATGTGCACCCCGATGTTTATAGCAGCAATGTCCACAATAGCCAAACTGTGGAAAGAGCCAAGATGTCCATCGACAGATAAATGGATAAAGAAGATGTGGTATATATATACAGTGGAATATTATGCAGCCATCAAAAGGAATGAGATCTTGCCATTTGCAATGACGTGAATAGAACTGGAGGGTATTATGCTGAGCGAAGTAAGTCAAACAGAGAAAGACATGTATCATATGACCTCACTGATATGAGGAATTCTTAATCTCAGGAAACAAACTGAGGGTTGCTGGAGTGGGGGGTGGGGTGGGAGGGATGGGGTGACTGGGTGATAGACACTGGGGAGGGTATGTGCTCTGGTAAGCGCTGTGAATTGTGCAAGACTGTTGAATCTCAGATCTGTACCTCTGAAACAAATAATGCAATATATGTTAAGAAAGAAAAAAAAAAAGAAGAAGAATGTAGCAGGAGGGGAAGAACGAAGGGGGGGAAATCAGAGGGGTAGACGAACCATGAGAGACGATGGACTCTGAAAAACAAACTGAGGGTTCTAGAGGGGAGGGGGGTGGGAGGATGGGTTAGCCTGGTGATGGGTATTGAGGAGGGCACGTCCTGCATGGAGCACTGGGTGTTATCCACAAACAATGAATCATGGAACACTTCATCTAAAACCAATGATGTAATATATGGGGATTAACATAACAATAAAAAATAAAAAAAAATGGCATACACACAATGATATATTACTCAGCCATAAAAAGAATGAGATCTTATAACAACATGGATGGATCTACAGGGTTTAATGATAAATGAAATGGGTCAATCAGAGAAAAACCAATACCATATAATTTCACTCATATGTGGAATTTAAGAAACAAAACAAATGAACAAAGAAAAAAAGAGACAAAAAAATAAACAAAAAACCCCAGACTATTAAATATAAAGAACAAACTGATGGTTGCCAGAGGGGGGGGGGGGTCGGTGGGGGATGGGTGAAACAGATAAAGGGGATTAAGAGTATACTTATCTTGGTGAGCAATGAGCAAAGTAGAGAATTGTTGAATAATTATATTGTACACTAATATAAACTAATATAACGTGGTATATTAATTCTACTTCAATTAAAAAAACATATTAGTATTCTATCTAGTATCAGAAAGTTCCAGTCTTGCTATTTTAATATAGACATAGACTTGGGAATATAATTAGATAGGTTTCAATATGAGCCCTATCACTCAATAGATGTGTAACTCTTACCACATTATGTTTTCTGAGTTACAATTTTTTCATTTTAAAAATGGGAATTATAATACATACATTATAAATGTATAGTAAAGATTATAATTTATAAAACATAGTAGGCACTCAACAAATGATTATTACTGCTATTAATTTTGGTTAGCTGGGAAAGGAAAAGAAATGCATCTTCATTACATTCAAATTTTCTAAAACATAACATCTCTTAAATTGATAGAGCTTGTGCTCTTCTTTGACATAAAATACAGTGGAATAGTATCAGGGTATTCTTAAACTGAAATCTGTTTTCTGTTTTCTACAGGAATTGCTTTGGGGTCCTTTTAGGACAACCTGAGCAAGATATTGGCAGCACTGAAGGATATAAAGATTGATTTGGGTTTATATTAAATGCAATTATCTTTCAACAGGGGACTTCCCTCATGTCTCCCAGCTACACTCTTTGCAGAAAGAGACCTTTTGTGGAAGACAAAGGTATGCACAAAGTATTGGCAGGTGTTAGTAGGGATGTGTACATTTGTAGGGATCTATAAAAACCTAAAACACTTTAAATACAGATTTTCCTATTATGGACAGGAAATGATGAAAGCAGAAAGCTGAGGATCCAAAGCTGTCAGAAAAATCTGACTAAGCCTCATTAGTCATTTAAGAAATAAATCACAAATAGATCACAGTAGAAAGGCTTTTGTCTCTGAGGGACTACTGAGTGCACGTTTTGTGTATCTTTCCCTTACTGAGCTCATCACTGATCAAAGTGATCTTGTTACTGCACTAGGTATAATCACGCAGTTTATTTTCCGCAACCTCGAGCTGAACCCGTGGGGCGCCACCAGAGGGCAGTATTCACAAACACTGCAACAGGGGCAGGCTTCGCTGCGTGTGCGTGTGTGTACATACATGCACACTCAACATACACACATATACACACATATACTCAACATACACTGTAAAAACACATACTTTACATACTGTAAAATATAGACTGTAAAAAATTTACTGTAGGGGCGCCTGGGTGGCTCAGATGGTTAGGCGTCTGCCTTCTGCTCAGGTCATGATCCCAAGGTCCTGGGATCCAGCCCCGCATCGGGCTTTCTGCTCAGCAGGGAGCCTGCTTCTCCCTCTTCCTCTGTCTCTCCCCTGCTCATGCTCTCTCTCTCTCCGTATCTCTGTGTCTCAAATGAATAAATAAAATCTTTAAAAAAAAAATTTACTGTAAAAATATATACTGTAAATATACATATATACTTTATTTTATAGTCTATATTTTTACAGTATCTATAGTATGTGTTTTACAGCATATGTGTGTATATATAGACTGTAAAATACACATATACTGTCAATATATACACATATACTTTACATATATATGTGAAGATGGATCTGGAATTTCCAGCCTGTTTCAATCTCTTCCTTTTGCAGTGGGCTAGATTCAGGTAGTTAAGATAACAAGCTAATATAACATAATTCATGCTTCTTACCCTAAAAAAGGAGACAATAAGAAACAGGATGCTGATTTTCTGGAGAGAGATTAATTATTGAGTAAAATATTTTAAAATATTTACTACAGAAAGATTTTTTTATAATTACAATTTTAAAAATGCTTGGGTATGTGTCTTCCATTATGGATATGAGCTGCTTTATTTAGTCTAGAATTTGGGGGAAAGAAAAAAACCCCACATTTTTTTTATGCCAAGTTAACAGCATCTCTCAGGGAAGAGAAGTGATTGGTGAGAAATCACTCACAGCTTGATAAGGGCTCTTAATAATGAATTCCAAACAGCATTAGAACAAAACAAAACACTGAAAAATAATTAACTTTGCTTCTTAGGACAGTGTCTTAAAATGTTTATGTTGTACTTAAATACTCCTGGTGTCAAAATTATTCAGGGAACATGGGGAACCTGGGAGAGGAGTCCAGCTCCTTCGTCGGGACTGCTGGTCTCCCCAGGATCTCGATCTCAGAGCACCTCGTGAACAAATACTCCACGCGGGGCGGGCGGGGTCAGGGCTCTCCACGTCCAAGACAGGTTCAATTTCTTGACGACTGGAAGAAAAACTTCCACGAGCTCTCTCTCACCTTCCGACTCAAACTTCCGGCAGTTACTCTCCATGTTTCTGAGAACTATGGGTTTGAGAGGTTTTCGCTTTAACATGTCGGTAGCCCTCGGCCCTGAATCTGGCCTGTTGCACACAGGGGAGCGCAAACGTTAGCGCACATTGGCTAAGAACGGACACATGGAGGGCAAAGTGATACTTGCCATAGTGACTTTTGATGATGTTGATGATAGTGAGGAAGGTGCAAAGAGAAAAAAAGGACAAGAGAGACAATAGAAAACAAACACTAGTATTTAGGGCAATAAGCTACATAGGTTGAAACAGAGGCCCCAGATCTCAGCAGAAAAAGAAAAAATTCTGTCGCAATTACATATCTGACTGCATCTAGGCCCTGGGATTTTTTTTTCTTCCTTGGGAGCAGACACACTTTCATATTCTGCTTACAAGACCACCGCACAACCGCGGGGACAGCAACTCCGAACGTTCCTTTGAAGTATGTCAAAGGAGGCACTTCAAGCTCGGCTAAAAGCCTGCTGCACCATCATTAAAAGCCAATTAAAATTCAGGAACCAAAAGCATGTTTACACCGGGCTAGAACTTTTTTTTTCATACATTAAAAGACCATCCAGCTCCCTAAAATGATTTAGTTAAAAAGTCCTTTCTTCTTTACTCACCAACAAGTAAGTCATGGGACCAACACTATTCTTTTCATCTTAGCATTTTTTAGTGTTTCTTAGTACATTTTTTTTTTTAAGGGAAAACTTTACCTATACAATATCCTATTTGGTGTAAGAAATGGACAATTTGGGGGAACCATGTTCATTTGTATTAAACACCTAAAGTATGCTCAAAACTAAAAGTTGTGTTCTAGAAGTCACCAAAATAGGATGGAAGGGCCCCTGGGTGGCTCAGTCAGTTAAACCTCCCACTCTTCATTTCTGGGAGTAGGTCATGATCTCAGGATCTTGAGATCGAGTCCCAAGTGGTCTCCAAGCTCAGCAAGGAGTCTGCTAAAGTTTCTCTCTACCTCTCCCTCAGCCCCTCCCTGTGTTCTCTCCCTCTCTCTTTCAAATCTTTAAAAACATAGAATGGAATATGAGGCACACCAGTTTCTAATTCTAAACCTCACCCCATTTTTCCACAGTCTAAAGTTTTAATTGCCATTGACCTTCCCTAGCCTTCCTCTGGGGATTCTGTATTTTCCAGTGGATTCTTGCAGAAGACTGTGGTCTCTGTGGCAATGCCCACTCTGTGGAAACCTGCTGAGGGGAACATAGTAGACCAACACCTTTAACTGCTACCCCCATGAGCACCGAGGCCACACATCCAGAAGCTGCTCCCAGCCAATGGCTGAGCAGGGCAGGGGGACGGGAGTCAACCCGTGCCTGCTGAAGTGACACACCTCTGGCAAACACATTTTCCCTAGAGCCTCTCCTCAGCTTGTCCAAGATTTTCTTAGAACTCTTCTGTTGGTCTGAGGCTCCCTTTCCTCCCAGTCCTTATCTTGTCACTTTTCACAATTCTCATCCTCCTGTCTCTGTCTGAAAGCTCTGCCTGCCTGCTTCTCTTCCCCACTGCTTTATCCTTCACAGGCAATACCCCCAATCCCTTGCACATCCCACCCTGCCCAGGCGTTTACTCCTTGGAGGATCCAAACTGACACGAATGGGGAAATATGAGGGCTGCATAGTCCCCTCATAAAAACGGCGGCCCATCCGCTGATGATCTCATGACTGGTGACTTAGGAAAAAGTCCCCAAAGAGAGGAATATTCTTTTTTTTTAAAAGATTTTATTTATTTATTTGAGAGAGAGAGAATGAGAGAGAGCACATAAGAGGAGGGAGGGTCAGAGGGAGAAGAAGACTCCCTGCCGAGCAGGAAGCCCGATGCGGGACTCGATCCAGGGACTCCAGGATCATGACCTGAGCCGAAGGCAGTCGCTCAACCAACTGAGCCACCCAGGCACCCGAGAGGAATATTCTTAACAGTGTGGTGACTGGAGCATTTGAAAAACAGAGGGTGAATAATGCCTATAAGGACAGCAGAGTTAACTGTTTACCATTAAATGGAATTGATGCCTAATAGAGGGATAAGGATAAATTGAGGGCGGTTAACAGATAGCTATGATTTAAGGGTGACAGCCAGAGGGCCTCTAGGGTAGTTGACACAGAAGGCCTTGTTTCCTGCAAGGCAAGAACAGATACAGTAGAGGAACCAGATTTCCTGTTAGAATTGCCGAGCTCCAGAGACATTGAAATATTCAGCAACGACCATACTGGTGCCCTGAGGTCAGGACAGTAGTTGGAAAAATCTGGAACTCTGACAGAATCGGAACACCTGAGTGAGTGCTGATGTAGTTGGCCTTAATGTTCTCCTCAACGTGACTAAACTTTAGAGAGACTTCTTCCTACCTCTAAGCTCCTGACCTCTCTTTCCTTAGAGCATTTACTTTGGAAAGTGTGTAACTGTAATTTTTTCTTTGCCTCCTTGAGATATAAATCTTTTTAAAAGCCTCTTGACTGTTTTTCAACTCAGAGAACTCCTTCTCTAGGACCAGAGAGCCATCCTTTTCAAAACCTAATCATCAGGGAAGACAGTGCACCATCTTCCAGTCTCTGGGAGGGTAGGAGCCTAATTTTCATGGACACCAATTAATAAACACAAACGGCCTAGTAAAAGAGAAAAACATTTGCTAACCCAGTATGTTAGATACATCCTATCCATCAACCCTTCCAGCCCCCACGCCCCCCAGCACTTTTCCACTGGTTGACCCCAGAGCCTAAAAACCTTCCTGCCTTTTGTTTGCGTGGAGTTGGAGTCAGACTTGGTTCTGGCTTCTCTCCTTTATTTCAATAGCCTTGAATAAAGTCTTCCTAACCCTGTTCAACACAGTCCTGTGAAATTTTTGCTTTAACAGCATCGCTGAGAATTATAGCTCATCAGATCCCTCTGACCCTAAGAACTTATACAGGGGAGGAGGCTGTCCCTCCTTAATGAGAGCGAGCATTTCTCACATGCGGAAGGAGGCTGCAAGACAGTAGGTGGTCCTCTCCGCTGTTACCCTTATCCCCGTCCTGGCTACCAGGCTGTCAATTATGATTAAATTCTAGCATAATCTAACTAGAGATGGTCCTGATAAGGGAGGAATGACATTCTACACCGAAGAAGCTGCAAGAATGAGCTACCATCTGCAAACACTCGCCAAGAGAGTAGTTCTGGTACTGGGTGTTGAGGGTGCTTCATCAAGAGGGCCGGAATTAAAAACCGAATATGAACATTTTATTGACGTGGCAGTATTTTCTTGGAATACTTGATTTTACACCCTGGTAAAGATCCCCAAAAACGGACCAAACTCACTGCCAAGGGGGGCTCTTACAGGCCAGGCATAAGGGATAGATGATTGGCAAGATGATTAATCAAAGCATCCCTGGGGATGGGAAGGAATGGTAGGAGCTGGTACCACCATTAGAGACCTCAGGGATGCAGGGGCATGGCCGTAACATATTTTTAATTCACTGCTCTGGCTCCTGAAGAAACTGAATGCATCTTGGAAAATGTAGACCACTGGCCGTTCAGCCAAGTAACAGCTCTGGCCACAGCTGCTACACTATGTGTGTTATCATTGCAAGAGCTGACCAGGAAGCCTTCAGGCACATGATATACAGACTTGGGTTTTGCGAATGCATACTTTTTTTTTATTAGGGTCAGAAAAAAATCAAAGAAAAGTTACATTTATATGTAATGGACAGCAATATTCATTTCTAGATTTTCTTCAGGGCTCTATTAACTCTTCCACCCCTTTGTCATAATTTATTCAGAAGAAATCTGGACCATCTGAACACTCCACAGATTATCAGACTGATGACATCATGCTGAGTTGGGCAGAACAGCAACAACAACAAAAAACAGGTGGCTAGTACATTAGAGGCTTTGCTAAGACATTATATCAGGGAACTGCTATTTTAGTCAAGTTTGTAGGGGTCTAGTGGTCAGGGGCATTTGAGATATCGCCTACAAGGTAAAAGACAAATTAATGCATTTTCCAATTCCTATCATATAAAAAGAAGCACAACACCTGAGAGAGCATGTGGATGGACACTCGGGAGTTGGCAGTGAGTACAGTTTTTGGATCATAGGTTAATATCTAGCAGAAAGCATCCACCAAAGGAAAGGCACTGAACAATGAATTAGACGCATGATCCGACCAGTTGAGATTAGTCACTTTTGTCACTGGCCACTTCAGAACTAGCATTGTACATGAATGGAATGGCCACAGCCATTACACTGCTATTTCTTGATCATAAGTAAAGATTAGATAATATTGATGCTTATTGCCTTGCCTTTTGACTTTTCCCCATACCTTTCTATTGTGCTGAAAACCTGGAAGCCAAGAATTATAGCAACTATGGAATCAAGTCATGAGGTTCAGAAGGAAATTATCAATACCAGAATTAGGTAGCAAGACAGAGTTCTACCAGAAGCACAGTAAATTCCACAGGAAGTGAGCGTTACTTTGTTGATTGCGTATTTTTAGATTCAGATATTGACTCAGACTGAATTTTTAAAAATCTTATTTTAAAACTTGGCTAATTATAGTGACTCTCAGGGGGAGGGGCAGGAAATTATATTAAATGGGCAGCAAATGAGTCAAGAGAAAGGTGTTTTTTTGTTTGTTTGTTTTTATTTAAGCAGGCTCCACTCCCAGCATGGAGCCCAACATGGAACTTGAACTCAGGACCCTGAGATCAAGACCCGAGCTGAGATCAAGAGTTGGATGCTTAACCGACTGAGCCACCCAGGCACTCCTCAACATTTTTTGTTTTTTGTTTTTTGTTTTAAGATTTTATTTATTTATTTGACAGAGAGAGAGAGAGCAAGCAAGCATAAGCAGGGAAAGCAGCAGGCAGAGGAAGAGGGAAAAGCAGGCTCTCTGTTGAGCAATGAGCCCAATGGGGTCTCGATCCCAGGACCCTGGGATCATGAGCTGAGCTGAAGGCAGACGCTTAACCGACTGAGCCTCCCAGGCGTTCCCTCAAAGAAGTCATTCTTAATGTAATTCAAGAAAGTGGTGGTATAATGCTGAAAAGGTGTGAAAAGTGATAGAGAGCAGGTTGAAAATTCCAAACTACTAATTTGTCTCAGTCATGTGCTCACATTTTTGAGAGTGAATATCTTTTTAACCCACTTCATGGCTGGCACTCTCTCTTTGATTACCATGTACCTTCCTGAGATGAGGTTGTAGATTTTCCAACCTTAATTCTAAGATCTCATTTAAAATTTTTATATGCTTTTGGTCAGTTTAATAACAACATCTCACTTTCAGGGTTATTTCTATTTCAGATTCTAAACTTCAGACTATTTCTGGGGCACTAGCTAATCAGTATTCTATGCTGGTTATCTTTAAGCTTTTTTCTTTCTTTTTCAGATTCTTCATCAATACAAGTATTTTCATCACTTGAATGATGATACTAAGATCATAAGGTGATAAAACCTTATCTGAGAATAATTTTCTCCTTCTCTCTGTATTTCACAAGTTCAATACATTTACTGTAAAATATTTTTATTATGTAACATTTATTTTGTGTAACAGTGATCACTTAATATTAAATTCATTGACAAAAGATATTCAATGTAGGGGCGCCTGGGTGGCTCAGTCATTAAGCGTCTGCCTTTGGCTCAGGTCATGGTCCCAGGATGCTGGGATCGAGCCCCGCATCGGGCTCCCTGCTCGCCGGGGAGCCTGCTTCTCCCTCTCCCACTCCCCTTGCTTGTGTTCCCTTTCTCGCTGTCTCTCTCTCTCTGTAAAATAAATAAATAAAATCTTTAAAAAAAAATACTCAATGACAAGAAAGATTTTGCCAAAATTTGTAAGAAAAAACTTACTCTTGTCTGAGCTAGGATAGAATGTTAGAGTCAGGAGGGGAATCTCACATAAGGCCAAGAAAGTTCAAGTGATTTTTCACCTCACCTATTCTCTAGAATACCAAAACTGATGAAAGAAAGTCTTCTACTGTTATACCAATGCCATTATGGTCTCTCAGTCCTTTGACATCTTTTCTCTCCACACTGCATCTCCTGAGAGCCCATCCCCTGGCTCCTGACCTTCCTCTTTCTAAAGTTCTAAAAGGGAACTGGTTCTCTGATCTATCAGTGTTTCTCCTGACTTTGAATCCACCTAGTTTTTGTCCTTTTTTTTTTTCCCCCAGAGGAAAGGAAAGCGTGTGCACATGCGTGTGCATATATGTGAGTGGGCGCTGGAGATGGTGGGTGGGTAGGAAGTAAGCAGGGGACCAAGATGGCCTTAAAATCTCACCCAGCTTAACCAGACAGTAGACAGCATTCTTCCTTCCTCTAGGCTTCTAGTGCCTGCGTAAGTTTTCGTTTTTATCTTTTAACAACTCCATCAAGGTATGATTGAGATACAAAAAGCCACATATTTCATGGGAACATTTGAGGAGTTTGGACATATATAAACACCTGTGAAAGCATCACCACGAGCCAGGTAACACACATCTTCGTCACCCCTAAAAGTCTCCTCATGTCCCCTTTTTCAGTGGTAAGACGACTTCACATGGAACTCACTACTTCAACTTCGTAAGTGCCCAGTGCACTATTGTTAACCATAGGCGTTCTATTGTACAGCAGTCTCGAGAATTTGCTCATCTTGTGTAATTGAAACTTCCGATCAGTGCAATGGTAACTTCCCCGTGCAAGTGGTACCCCTAAACAGAGAGCATTTGCAATAGTCCAAATGTGAGAATTAAGGAAAGCGAAAGCTAAGGTTTTTTTTGACGGCTTGAGGTTGAGGGGGAGAATGAAAGAGAGGATGGTGTCAAGGATGTTGTCCAGTTTTTTGCCATGGTTCTGGCAATAGGAACCCCTGTGAAGTTTTAATGGGGACCTGTTATGGCCAGACCCATATTTCAGAGAGGTCACAGGTGACTGTGTGGAGGATGCATCTGGAAGAGCTGAGGCAGCAAGGCCACGAGGAGGCTGCTGTGTTAATCCGAGTCAGAGCGGCACATGTCTGAGGGACGTATAACTGAATTCGATATTCTAGGCAGCTATAACTCACTTAGTCTGCAAGTCCGAACTACTATTAAAAGGAAGTGACTCATTAGTATATGACTTCCTTTTAAATGGCTACAGCAGTAAATTTGAATAACCCTTTTTAAGGCAAGAGTTGAACTATTCAAAAACTGTAATCAATTGACAATAATAGTTCCTTGAATTTCACGGGTAGAACAGAAAATTAAATTCTCCAGCTCAACAGAAGAAAGCTGGCCCCACAGCAGAAATTTTTCTTCACTGAAAGCAGAAATGTCAACTGAACATCTTGAGGTCAGTAAGAGCTTGGTAAGGCATTACACAGGGAACAGAAGAAAATTGGTGAATTTTGCTAATAATCAGTATTGCCTCTGGTTCAGCTATCTTGCTTCAAACTTTTAGGGGCAATTCTGTATACAGTGAAGAAAACGGTAATCCCTTATTTTTTGGAAACATGCTCTGAAGTACAAAGATTCTTACATATGCCTAGAAATATTTTGCTTGCAAATTTTCCCATTCATAAATAAAATATAGAATCAGATATTGCCTTTTCTGAATCATAACACTTATTTCATAGCGATATCATTATTCCCCCAAATCAAAACTGATGGCACTTTATACAATCTGATTCTGGATAATTTACAAACCTCTCTTTTCAGCTCTTCTTCATCATTGCAAACTTTACTTGGGAAATACAGTTGCCCAGTGTTTCTGAAATAAGCAATGCATTTCACAACACATTACTTGTTGACAGTATTCCCTTACCCTTAACTCCTATTCTCTTGGTTCTACTGGTAAATTGTCGTCCCCTTGTAAGACTTTACTCATAGTTTTCTCTCCCTGCAGTTTGCCTGATTTGCCCTGGAAGAATTCGTTATTTCATCTTCAGATTTGATTTTTTATGTGTCTTTTCCCCAGTCCATCAGTCTTTACTTTCTTTACTTCCCTCTTTGATGATTACATGGTCTACGGTCCAACAATTTAAAGTCACCCTGTCCTTTAATTCCCTTACATATCTTTTTGTCTAATCCATCTGTTAAGACTGATTCTCATGAAAATTTACCATGTCTGTTCTCTGCCCCTACATAGAAACCCCAAGCCAAGGCTGGGGAAAGTCATATCGCAAGTCAGATAGGTGTCACTGTGTGTTGTCTCTAAACTCAAAAGGGCCTTCATTATGTACAGTATCCTTCTCTTCCTACTTGCTCTCCCACTCATCTCCAGGACTATTTTAAACCTCCTTTATTCTCTTCAAAAAAACCTAACCCATATTCCCTTCCTCTTCTCTGTAGGCAGATGACCTGATATCTTATCTCAATGAGAAACTCGTAGCCATCAGAAGGAAACAGTCTTAACCTCCTCATATCAAACATACGGTCTGTCTACATTTGTACTAATAATCTCCTTTTTTGGTTGCTTCACTAGGGCAGTAATTTTATACCTTGGCTGCACACTGACAACAGCTAGGGGACTTTGAAAATACACGTAGGCTTGGCCCAGAAAACAGAGATGACGATTTGAATGGTCTGCTTTGGAGTTTGGGTATCCATGTTTTTTAAAGCTCTTCAGATGATTCTAATACGGAGTCAGGGCTGGGAACCGACCCTTAGAGAAATTTTCCTTTCTCCTCTTGAAGGGGGGTTGTTGAACAAGTACTTAGATGCCATCTTCTCATATTGCATGCTAAAATTTACTCACTGCCTCTTTTCTGTATGTAGCCAGATTGTAGAGAATCATTCCCTGTCAAATAAGTCCTTCCCTTTGACTTTGCAATTTATTCAATCCTCTCTCATCTTAAAAATCAAGTCAAACCAAACCAATTGACCGACCAACCAACCAATCAAAGAACAAAAAAACTTTAGATTTCTTCTTCATACCTGTGACGGTCAGTGTTATGTGTCGACTTGGTTAGCCGTAGTAGCCAGTTACCCAAATACGACTTGAGGCCTGTTGTGATAGGATTTTGTAGAGATGATAAGCATCGCTCGTCAGCTGACTTTAAGCTTGTTGTCAGTGTTCTGGTGGGCATGCCTGATCTCACCAGCTGAAAGGCCTTAAAATCTTTCAAGAGTTTAGGTTCCAAAATGAAGAAGAAATACCACCTGTGGACCAAGGTGTCTACTTTCTGCCCGAGTTTCCAGTCTGCCCTGATACAATCCAAGGGTCTAAAAAGATTTAGATACTTGTCGAGTCCATTCTTTAAAATTGGTTTCTGTCCCCATCATTCCACTGAAACAACCTACAGAAGTTATAATTAACCTTCTTTTGCCAAACACATTTTTTTCATTCTTTTTTGAGAGGCTTCATTTTTAACCATTACTTGTTCTTGCTCTTTTGAAATTGTTTTAAATTGTGAAAAATACAATACACAAAAGAATGTGTGGCTTACATAATAATTGCTAAGCAAATATACATATAATCACCGTACAGATTAAGAAATAGGACATTGCTAGTGTTTAGAAACCCCCCAAACACTATTCTCTAATGACATCTGCTTTATTCCTCCAGGAGGCAAGCTATTTTTCCTTTTGTGTTATTCAATCCTTTCTTTTTTTTTTTTTTTTATGGTTCTTAGAATCACATTGGGTTTTTTGGTGGCATGTTACTTTTTCTCCGTGTATTTGTGAAATTCATTCATACTGATACGTAGAGCTCTCATTTATTCACTTTACTGTCTTGCATTATTCTTTATTCAGCATCGCTGCTGAAAAATATTCATCTTCAGCACTGCTGCACCACCAAATATCCATGTCATTATTGGTGGGGCTGTTTTGAGTTGGGGGCTACATTGAATGGTACTGCTGTAAGTACACTTACAAGGATGATTTTCAAAATACTTAATGGTATATATGGCAAGGTCATACACCACTCACAAGTTGTCAAACCCATCTGAATGGAAGGCGGACCAACCAGAAACAAATTTCTCAGGTATGCTGTACCAGTACGTACTGGCTAAAGAACCACCTGGCACGCTTGAAAATGTCTCCTGACCTACAAGTTCAGGAGTTTTTCTGACGTGCGTAACGAGGAGTGCAACTATTGAGTGGTAATGTATGGAAATCTTCATCATACAAGGTAATTTCTAGCTATTTCTAAAATGGCTGTGACATTTTGTACTTACACCATTTATACTTAATGAGAATTCCATTTTCAATGTTTGGCTTCCTCAGACTAGATTTTTCCTTATGTATGTGCATAATGTATCACTGTACTTTAAATGGAATTATCCTGAAAACTAATGAGGTTTAGCATCTCTTTATATGTTTCTTAACCATTTGGATTTCATCTAAAGTATCTGTTGAAGTGTTTTTCCTATATTTCCCTTATGCTGCTTTTCTTTGACCTCAGATTTGTATTATTTTTGACACTAGTCTTTTTTTTTTGTTTTTTGTATCAAATATCTTTTCTAATTTTTTTTTACTTTCCTTATCAATTTCTTTATGGTGTCTGAGGAACAGAAATCCTTATTTTTATGTAGTAGTATTTTCCTAATTGTCCTCCTGGATGGTGTGCCTTGTTTAAAAAATCTTTTCCTCTCCCAAGTTTATGAAGTTATTTTCCCATATTACCCTCTATATGTTTTATAAATTTGTCTTTCATGTTAGGTCTTTAAATTATATGGATTTTATCTTTGCAATTTGTGACAGGGTCCAGTAGCATTTATTTTTATGTTTTTCAATTGACTCAGGCTATTTAATTGCAAGTTCATGGTCTTTTGCAGACCTGCTTTATCTCCTCTTTTGTATATAAAGTCCATTTAGGGATAATTTTGTTCCATTGTCCCAATTTCCCCTGCATCAGCACTATATTCTTAATTTCTATACCTCTATAATAAGTCTTAATATCTGCTAGAAAGTATTCTTATATTTTGTTCTTGCTTTTCAGTGGGCTCTTCCTTGGCCCTTTGTGCTTCAACATAAATTTTATACTTGGCTTATCAAATTCCTCTCACATTTGAAAAATTTAATTGCATTGAATCAATGGATTTATGATTTGGGAAGAATTGTATATCACTACTATATTCAGTTTTTCAATCAATGAATGTTGTATTCAGCTCTTATTTAATATCTTAATAAAATTTTATTATTTTCTTTGTAGAGGTCTTGAACTTCTTTGTTAATTTATTCTTAGGCATTTGAAACTTTTTATGCTAATAAAATCATTTCTTGAAATTTTCATTTTCTGATGATTTCTTGTTCACAGAGAAGAAATTTATTTCTGTGTAGTTTTTATAATTAGTAAACTTGACAAATTCTCTTACATACTTTAAAACAAATTGATTATTTTGGATTTTCTACACACAAAGTTGTATAATCTACAAATAATTATAGTTCTTTTCTTCTTTCCCACTTCTTACACCTTTACTTGTCTTTTTCTTCTCTTGCTTTGACACAATGGCTAGAAACTCTGGCAAAGGCATTGAAGAGAATGGTGACAATAGGCATACTTGCTTTGTTTCTGGTCTCAAAGGAAGAGCCTTCTATCCTTTCACCAGCAAAGTTTTTCTTGTTTGTTTGTTTGTTTTTGGTAGATAACATTCAGCAGATTTAAAAAGTATTCCTCCATTCCAAGTGTGCTATAAAGTTTTTGTTATGAATGGATTTTGAATTTTATCAAATATTACCCAGCATCTTATGATTTTTGTACCTTAGTATATTAATGTACTAGATCTCATTAATTCATTTTCCAACATTGAAACAATCTTGTGTACCTGGGATAATTCAACTTGATCATGATTCTTATCACTTTGATACATTTCCAGATCTTTGAATCTTGGCATATACATTACTTTTTCCTACCTGTGAATGGTAAATTGGCCTTCTTTCTACTTTGATTACAACAGGTTTAATTTTATTGAACTTTTCTTCAAAGAATCAAATTGTTGGAAGGTCATTTTTTATTGAGTAATCCATGGAAATAATTCTTAATTTTTACAAATAATAAAATAAAAATATATAAAATAAAATAAAAAATGAAACTTTAAAAATAAAATTTTAATTTATTTGGAATTGTCATTTAAACGGAGGTAAAAATTTCAACACTTTGCCATCATACTTTTATTATTATGTTTTGATAGAAGACTATTTTGGTTCAATATGCTATCAAAGCTTTAAAGTGTAGATGCGGGGATTTTTCAGCTCTTAAAGCCTAGATAATCAATAGTCAAATCATTAATCATCATCTAATTACCTAATTATCTAATTACCACCTTTTAGATCTGACATTATCTTCAAAAAATGTTCCAAGATATGTTTTACCTAAGAATGCTATTAAAAGTTTGCCATATTAGATAATATACTTGATACTCTACTTGATCTTAGCCAAAAGGCCAAGAAGCAATAACTTATCAGATAAAAGTTGATCAAGCAATCCTAAATTTAGTTACTTTTAAAGAGATAAATAGAAAAATAAAAATTCAAGTTAAATAAATCTCCTATACTGTTTTAAGGTTAAGGAAATGATATATAACTTTCTTGCCATAGAGAGATGTTATCAAAGAATATAAGAAACATGTAAGTTTACTCAAAGATGTCCCTGACTCATTAAGAAAGGTAAATTTGAGCATTAATAAGAATAATGGTTTCAATGAATTAAAACATATAAAATTTTGAATCACTAAATTCTTCTCCTGAAACCAATATTACACTAGTCAACTAGAATTTAAATAAAAACTTGAAACAAAAAAGTAAAAAAAAAAGTGTATCACATTTGTTTTCATCCTTGAGAGCAATGATAATAAAAATAAAAAGAAAAGCTTATTGGTCATCTTTGGAGGATGATAGGGAACCATTTCTTATTTTGAAAAATGGTAGGTAAAGAAAAATTGTCCAACCTTTTCTGCCTTCATCCTAACTTTCCTATACAAACTATACGACTAGGTAATCAACTGTTGGTTGAAGGGAAGTTTATCCCTTCATTGACTGAATTAGAATATCACCATTTTGTAACATTTAGTTAATTAATTGATCTATACTAGCCATTGAGCACCAGTGGCTGTAAACAGGACAAAATGAAAGACAGCCAGACATTATATACCTCCCAATGGAAGAATATAATGCCAGCCTTTGACCTTGAACATGAATCAGGTCAGGTCTGTAGGGCAAAAGACCTGTAGGGCAATACAGAGACAGAGGAACTTGTTAAGTACACTGTGAGTATGCAGTCAGCAAAAATCCAATTTGGTAGAAAGACCAGGTTTCTTCAAAAAGTAAGATTCACTGAAAAAGAAGGGGTTGGCAGGAGAATATGTAGACTAAAAGAAACTTAGAAAACATTTTAAAAATAAAACAGGAAAACCACGGGAGTATTTGTTTACTAGACAGATGTCGGTGATAACTCAGGAAGTAATTATCATAAATATCAGGATGGTGGTTGCATTTAGGGTTTGAGAGGGTGTTGTGAGAGGGAGGGGTAAAATGGAGGTCTTATGAGGTGACTGGCAAAGTTTAATTTCTTGACCTGGGTGGTGGTGACAAGAGTGTCTGACATATAATAATGGATTAAGCTATACACTTATTTAATTCTGTTTTCTGTGCTGGGTTTAAAATTTATTTTTTAAACTGGATGAATGTATTTATGATATAATTTTCAGAGACGATGTTATGAAAAATTCTATTTCTATAATAAAGTATCAACTTATCAAGTTGGTAAACACAAGAAGTCAAAGTTGACATTTTCAATATTTATTGGGAAGGCTGAGGCAACAGCCTTTTTATACAGCACAGTCTGCATATGCTATCAAGATACATCTTGCATACAATCACAAAACCGAGACATATTTTTACATAGAGAAAAACTCAAGACAGATTTACAAGCATTTTTAATACAATTCTCATGTATTTCCGTTGAATTTCTACAACCTTTAGCCCAAGAACTGGTACTTGTTCATTAGATTTTTCCAGAGAGATTTGGGTAGAACAGAAAAGAACACATTAGCAAATCACCAACACGGCATGCAACATGTAGTTAGAAACAAGACATACCTCCAAGTTCTTTATTTTTTATTTTGAAATCAATTTTATTAGATTTTTATTTTTTCAGACAAGATTTTTTTTCCCATTAATATCAGATGTGTTTTTGTTAGGATATTAGCACACACATTAATCAGTAGTGGGAGCACCTGAGCACATCACCAACAAATATATAGACACAATCAAACGATAATCATATTCACATGCTGAATGCCAAATGAAATTAATATTTCAACTTTGTCTGTTTTACCAAATGTATAGTAGTTATGTACAGGGTAACCATTTAAGAAAATGCTCTCGATCTACAGATCAGATAAGGAATCATTTGATTAAATGACTTTGACTTAATGGGTACCTTTAATTATGACAACATGGAACATACAGAAAACATCAATGTGTCTTAGTCAATGAGAATATCTGTTTCACTCATTCATTTTTGTATTACATCAAAGGCAAGTAATTATTAAAGAGACGGCTCATAATTATTCATTGAGCTTTCTTTCACTTCCATGTCAAGCTCAAAAAGACGGAAACTCACTCTGTCACATGGAGAGTTATAAACATATATATAGCTGTAGTTGGCTGCTTTTGGAATATTAGACATTATAGCAATGAAAATAAGTTTTTAAAAATATTGTTAGTTATGATTTAAATAATAAAGTAAAAAAATACTATAAACATCTTTATGATATCTTAATGAAATGAAACATCAATCAAATAATTTCTAATAAATTGGGCACAATGTAGTATAGAATTTTATTTTGCTTCACATGACCACCAATCTAGTGTTACTACCACCATCACCACTATTGTTACGACCATTCCTATAGTAAGAATCAATATCAGCTGGTTACCAGCTATAATATTCCCACAATATGACTATTTTAATGTGTGTGATCCACAGAACTAATTCCACTGATACGCTGAAAATATGCATTTATTTGTATGATTACTTACAATACGGGCACATTAAGGAACAAAGACAATCACTGCTCCTTAGTCTTGCATACTGTTCTTTTCAACAGAAATGGTAAAGAAAGAGTTCCAAGTCACCAAAAATCTTCTTAATCTTAAGTAAAAACGGGGGGAAACACCAACTTCTTGCTCATACTGTTACCTATGTCTGTAATGACCATTCTACAAATCCCCATCTTCTGTAAAAATTCACTCTGTGCTTTTGCTTCTACAGCTAGAAGTTTCTTTAGGACCAAATTTTGAACCAAGAAGCAACTCCAGTTTCTGATGACTCAATGAAGTTGTGGGGAAAATTAAGATGCTTTTCGAGATATAGGTGGTAGAACTGGACTGATTGCATATTGTTGAGAGATTACAAACTTTGTCATCAGTAAGATTAAGAAAAAAACTGCTTCCAAAAAATAAAAGAAAGGAAAAAGTGGAAAATTATGTGCCGTGATATATACAAAAAAGTAAAAAACACCAAGAGCCCTATTTGCAATTAAAAAAGAAACAACTTTGTTGTAAGAAGGGTAATCGACATCATTCAGAAGAAATGCGTTTGTTCGAGGATCAGTGTTGCATAGAATAATTCCCGTACAACTTAGGATTTTGGTCAGCTGCAAACTTGGCACACTGTGGCAGGATCTTATGCTCTCTGAAGGGGGATGCTGGTGCACAAAAAAGAAGCCCTATCGTTAGCTCTCTTGATTGACCTGGCCCCATCATCACTGGTTCCTCCGAACAAAGGGGCACCTAGAATGGAGAGACTCCTACCCTTTCAGGTCAAATAGCTACCAAGGGATGATCTTTGTTTTGGTGGCACCTCATTTGTGTTATTCTAAAAGAAATCGCAACTGGAATAAAGTCAGACTTACTGGTCATACAACCTCTCATCCATACCCCTAGATGTACGTGGTTGCAGAAGAGGGCCTAAGGTGAGCTAGAGTTTCCTTTGAAGGGCAAATAGCAGAACCTTTTTTGTTCAGAAAGAGATCTTCTGAAGCCTTTCCTTTCCCAACGATGAGTGATGATTACAAGCTCCCTAAAGTGCTCACTTCTGCTGGAAATATCCATAGCAACCATCAGCAGATCTAGATGTCTCTAAAAATAAAATCTTAGCAGGATCAAGTCTCCAGCAATCCCTTCCCTCATGCTTGTTTGTAGAGCAGTATCAGTGGTGAAGGACACTGCATTATCAGGGAAGACAGGTAAAAAAATAGAGGGAAGGAAAGGAACTGCTTTCTCCTTGGATTGGGGAAGAGTGCATGTGTATTTCTTTATGAACGTAATAAAGATATATAGCCTGGAATTTATCAGAAATTGTTTTATTTTTAGTGTTTTACATTTAATCAATTCCTCTCAAATTTAAATTATGTTTTTCTTTAAAAGTGAGAAAATTCCATATCCAACCAACATATTTGGAGGTGATTTCTCAAAACCCACTAAAACCTCATCTTTGAATGAAGAAGCAGCTTTTAAACTCAGAATGCTCTGGGGCGCAATTTATTTTGGCAGAGGATATGCAAATAGTATAAGATTGGTATGATTCATTTCATTTATAATAACCCAATTTGAAAATCATTTTGATTTAATTCTTCACCTTTTCTCAGGTTCAATGCAAGTTTGTATTTTAAAGAAAAACCATTAGTTTTGGAGTGAATACACTACTCTTATCCAAGTCAATGTCTACCGTCGGTATGGAGGATGTTCTTGCATATAAAATTTGAGAAATAAAGAGCTGCATAGTAATTATTCCTCACTTTATGTATAAAACTATATCTGAAAATGTGCTTTCTTTTTTTCCTCACAGTTCACTTGGCTTGATCATCCCAATATCCCATTAGGAAGGGTAGGAATATGTAATTATTTTTATCCTACAAATAAGAAACTGAGGAAAAGTGACTTTAAGTGACATGTGCAAGGTGACACAGTTAGTCAGTGGCAGGACCAA
This sequence comes from Mirounga angustirostris, assembly GCF_029215605.1. Taxonomy (NCBI): domain Eukaryota; kingdom Metazoa; phylum Chordata; class Mammalia; order Carnivora; family Phocidae; genus Mirounga; species Mirounga angustirostris. Next base: position 79,707,626 of record NW_026991720.1, on the reverse strand, counting down.
GACAGAAGCCAAGCTTTTTATCCCAGCTGAGTGCATTTCCTACAACTCCATTCTACTGCCTTTGTCTATAGTGTTGGTCGATGGAGAAGAGGATGCTTCATTTCAATGACTTGGACATTGGTCCTTTTATTCCATATTAATAAAATAGCTCAGGTTAATATAATCTCAATATAATGTTGACTTTTCACCTATTTTCTCAATATTGATGACCTTGATCACTGCAATATTGTCACTAACAGAGAAAAATGGAGCACTAGGAAGAACTTGAGTTTGGTGTCAGGGTTTTCATTATACAATCAGTTAATGCACTAAGGACAAAAAAAGCATTATGGAAGAGCAGGAAATGACACCAAGTGAATTAATCCATGTCAAGGATTAATATAATTTGTTTGCCAGAGAAAGAGTTTTCTTTCTTTCAATACCCCACTCAAGAGAAAGGAAATATGTGGAATAACATTTATTTGCAATTCCACAAAGAACAACTTATCAGGCTTCCTGGAACATACCATTTTAATCTATGTTCTTTGGTATGTACATTGAAAATGTATTGGCTTAATGGTCACTTAAGGAAATTTTGATGTTTTCAACCAAGGGTCCAATATTTTTTGGGGCAACATTCAGTGCAAGCCAATCATGGCTTTATTTCTAGATAAATGTAATTCCATTTCCATTTAGTATTATCTTCGCTCTACATCATTTCATATTATACAAATGTGCTTGTAGGACATGAATTCCAAAGTTGGCGATGCTCACGCTTATAACATCTAGACAGAGAGAAAACCTAAAAGCCATAATTTCTCCATCTCCAGTACCCTTTCCCTCTGAACACAACCACCTCACTTCTAGTCTTGAACGCATACTGTAGTTGTATCCTATGTCACAATCTAAAAACAGTAAGTCGTCTGAGAGAAGAAGATGAAGAAGAAAGATCTTTAGACTCCTGAAAACTGAGACTTGTTACATCACTTCTTTCCTTTCAGGCAAGGCTGTCTTGCATAAATGATCAACTTTGTCTTGCATGAGGAACCATATTAATATTTGAGCAGCTGCCTTTAGCTATAGTTCAACTCTGCTCAAAGATTTGTGCATTAAGTAATCAAAATAGCTCTCGCTGTTTTTCTTGAAGCAATCCAAGGACTCAAAGCTCTTTTTTTTTTTTTTTGGTCTCCAATATGAACTTTTTCATTTGAGTTTTTTTCTGTGTTCCACAACAAAACATTCACGAAGCTTTAAGTATGTGTTTGCCTGTTGTTCCTCCTCTCACGTTTACCCCTTTAAAAACATTGTAGAATAGTATCCAACTCTAGTCTTGATTTGAAATTATTTAGAGCAGTTTCTATACCCTGAGCAGACACATTTCTTCAATGGGTTTGTGTAGGACTGACCAAAAGTTTGTGCCAGTTGACTATTCTTTTTCTGAGATCCACTTTGTCAAGCCAGATACAGGCTTCGCCAATCAAGGTCTTTTTCATAAACTTCCCTCCATTAGAGAAAAGTAAAATCTAGAAAAAATAGCCAAAATTATATATACTTGCATATATTTTTCAACCTTTTTTAAAGGACATTTGATCATCAAAGAAATAACACAGACAAGAAAGGGTGAGGGGAAGTACCAGCTATACATATAAGAAAACTAATCCTCAAGATGTCCTCAAAAGATGTGCAGAATATTAATTAATTCACACCAGCATCTCCCAAAGGAAAAGACACATCCTGGAGGATATGAGAATTTTAGATGACATGTATTAGCAGCTAATTCTGACTAGGTTTATGCTTACATGAATGGAAAGTTTCTCTAAAGAACTTCGCTAGGTACATTTTCTACTAGTTTATGAAATATTAACTCAAATACGAAATTATTTGAGTGCTGAATAAATAAGAGCTCACGAGGCAGATAAAACACAACATTAATTTTATTTAACATTCAGTTACTGGTGATTTTACTATGCTATGTACTTCCAAAGTGATTTCTTGTCATATGTAGAACTTATGTTAGTTGAAATGCCATAGGATTTCAGACTCAAGACATTTTTTTTTTTTCTCTTTTAGAGAGGAGTTGAAAGAAAGGTGGAGAGCATTAGTGGTGCTAACCATGAATCCCTGACAATTCTTTTTTGCTCTCTCTCTTTTCAGAATCTCCTTTAGAAAATTCATCTTCCTTCTTGGCTAAAACCTTACTTTTAGGTTTCTGACTTCAAAATCTACATTTCTAGTTATAACTATCTCTTCTGGCCTCTGGTTTGGGGGTTTCAGATGTATTGTAGATTTTCAGTTGGATCCTGCTTTCTTATCAAATGTATCACATTTCAAACAAATGTGTGATCTTTCTCCCTCGCTGTCCCCTCTCTAACTACTTAATCTCTGTGGATGACACATTTGTTCACACAGATTGCAAGGCATCCTTTAGCTTTTTTTTTTTTTAATTTCCACTCTAATGTCTGTCAGTACTCTCAGTACAGTTTTAGCTTGGTAATATTCTTATATTTGTCTTTAGTGTAGGCCCTTATGTGCCGATATCATGGTCTCACTCTTCCCATATTTTTTCATCTCTTTCCTCCTGCCTCCTTTCCCTCTTTCATTCCTTGTCCCTACATCTACTGAAGACACACTATGTACCAGGATTGTATGAGGCTGTAGAACAAAGAACAATACAAGCCAGGCCCTGCCCTAGAGAAGAGGAAGGTATGGAAGCAGTGACAGGTAAGGGCTGAGTTTACATTGAAAGATTGTGGACCAGTGGGATGGGTGGAGAGACATGAGGAAGACGATATTGAAGGGGAAGAAAAATAGGAGCACAACATTGGAGGCTTAACCTGATTTGAAAAGACTGTGGTGTGGCTGGAGTATAGAGTGTGCTGGGAAGTATACACAGAGATGAGATTAAATCAGTACAATTAGAGCTCACCTTAGAGGTCTATGAATGAGGCAGGATATCGGTGAGTCACTGAAGGGCTTTAATGAACCTGCTAGTCAGTGTTGTTATCTATCGACCTACCTATTTTTAATTCAAGTATACTTAACATGCAGTGTTCTATTAGTTTCAGGTGTACAACATAATGATTCAGCAATTCTATACATTGCTTAGTGCTCATCACAATAGGTATACTCCCATCCGCTTCACCTATTTTACCCATCCTCCCACCCTCCCACCCAGTGTTTTTAAAAGATACCTCCATCAGCAGTGTGATGGAATGAATTAAGAGGCCAAGACACTGATGGCAAGGAGGCCACGTATACTGCTAAAATGATCTGAGTAATAAAGATGAGGACCCAAAGAGGATTAGTGCCAGTGAGCATAAAATAAACTGAGTAGTCAGAAGAGAGAAGACCTGGTAGCTAATTGGATGAGTGAGTGGGCTGTGGAATTCTAAAGGCCCACTGGAAAACACCTCTAAGAATTAATTGACTTGTAAGATGTCACATACTGTATGATCGGTATACACATGTTAAATAACTGAATGGAAAACAAATCCTGTATGAACAAAAATTTTAAAATAGTAGCAATATAATATAGAGTTACCTGAAGAGAATGTCCAGCAGGACTGAGGCTGAATCTAAAAGTTTCATTGAATGAAGGCTCTCTATCATGTCGGCATACTCTTGTTTTTTTCTTGATCACCTTTTTCTGGGTAGAGATGTTCATCACATATATTTTTACATATAAATCTGAAAATAAGAATTCAGCTTGTAAAGTGTCCATGACTCATACAATTTTCTGTTGAAAGAATTACAATTGTACACTGGGAGCTCTTGTATATTTTACACAAAGCTAGCAGGCTGTGCTCGACTTGTTTCAGACAACATAAAGTGATTGAAAGATACACCAATTTTCTTAGCAATTCAGTTATCCTGTTGTATGGTAAATACAGTACTCTAAGATTATGTGTTGAGAAAATTTAGCTAAAAACTAGTAAAATATCAACTTATTTCTATGTAAGAGAAATTAATTCTTATTTTTCATTTTTCAGATGTATTTGGTGTACAGCCCAAATTTTACTCTACATTTTCCAGATTATTCCTATAGGACATATTCCTACAGAATTCCTAGATGTATGACATTGCTCATTATCATAAGATTAGATACCTGGTAAGTGATCGGGAGATTTAAATTTGTAGGTGATATTTCTGCACTGGAGAATCTCAACTATTAGTTGTTCACCATCTGTCTTCATTTCCTTCTTCAGTGCAATCTTGATTTCGCCCATTACCTGAGTTTTGACTGGGAGAATTTAATAAACATGTTAAGGAATATGAAATGCCATCTATCAAATGTTTAATTCAGTAATTCATTCTTACATTTGTTTATTGCTTGCCAAGTGTTGAACACCTTACTGTATCCTGTGGATACACAGATGAATAAAATATAGTCTGAGCCCTTAAGGAGTATAATATCTCTTGGGGAGACTGATAAATTACACACTTACAACAAAGTGTGTTAATATAACAACAAGCTAGTAAGAAGGGAGGTATGGAAGAAATGCAAGTTGATAAGTATTACTTAACTGCAGATTATTAGGCCAAAAGAGGAAAGAGATGAGACCACAAGAAGACAGGTATCCATAAAAATAATATAATTTTAATTTAATCTATAGGAAATCAGTCATGTGAAATACAAGAGTTGTTTGCTAACAATTGCTCATTACCAGGCTTGCGCAAGAACATTTGCTACCACAACTAAATGTTGTTATATGTTCTTTCTACTTCCTTTCTTTTCCTGTATAAAAGAATAGCCAACAAGAATATGTAGTAGTGAAATTGCACAAGGGAAAATACCATGAGAGACTTAAATGAATCCAGTGTATTTCTTTCAAGTGTTTATCTTGGATCTTTGTATCACTGAAGAAGCTATTCATGCTAGGTCATGTTCTTTAATGATTCACCCTTTCCTCTGTCAATTCATATATGCATCCACTTCTCCAATCACCAACAAGTATTTTATTTCCCACCCTACACTGTGATAAGCACTCTGTTAGGAAGAATGGTTACAATGGTGAGCCAAAACACACATGCTTATCAGTTTTATGGTTTCTCCACCTATTGGGAAGAAAGCCTTAACGAATTATTTTCATCAATAAATGTAAAATTAGAAAAAGAGAAAAGGTAATGAAATACAAGAGCATGGTTCCAAGAGAGCCTGCGGAAGTATTGCTTGAGCTGAAACCAGAAGGATGAGAAGTTAACTAGTTGAAATGGATTAAGAACGTGCTACAGAGAAGGAACAGTGTGCTCACAGGAGGGAACATCATGGGGCTAAGGAACTAAATATATGTTCATGTGATTATGACATATTGTTAACTGGCACCATGTTAAGAATTTGGTTTTTATATTTAGGACAATAGGAAGCTATTGAAGGTTTCTAAGTTTGGATATAAATCACTTGTTCTCAGACATCTTGGTTTCAGACTTCTTTACACTCTTAAAAAAAATGGAGGGTCCTCAAAGAACAATTGTGTATATTATAGCTATCAATATTAGAAATTTAACATTTCTAATTAAAATACAAAATTAGATATTCTAGAATACTTATTGATTCCATTAAAATGACAATAATATACTTATAAATAAATATTTTAGTGAAAAATAACCATATTTTCCAGAACAAAAATATATAGTGAGGAAAGCTGTTTCATATTTTTTCAAATTTCATTAATGTTTTGCTTAATAAAGGACAGCTGGATTCTCATACCTGTTTCTATATTAAATCCAATTCATTTTGTTGTTTTAGTTGAAATGTATGAAGAAAGTCCAATCTCATACAAATAGTTGGAAAAGGGAGAAGTATTTTAATATCCTCTTTAGATAATGTTATATAATTAAAATCTGACAAGTGGTAATTTCTGGAATCTGAAATCATATCAATGGACTTTTGAACTGTTACTTTAAAATATATCAGTCTGTCCTGCATTTTATTTTTTTTTTTTATCTTGCATTTTGAATGGATCTTTTAACTATGCCCGACTTGGTAACAGCATATTGTTCATTTTGGAAAATACTGGTTCCCTGAGTTAGGCAGGTCTTGTTGACATATTTCATAAAATAGTTAAAGCACATGTGTTAATATCACCACCAATATCATCAAAAAGGTCTTTGGATATTGAGAAGCCTCCAAGCTCAGGAAGGCAAGTTTTCCAAAGTTCTATTTTTATTTCAAAGCCGAATTTCATCACTGACAACTAGCGTCACTTGTTTTTCTTAAAGTGACAAGTTCACTTTGTTAATTGTTGAGAATAAGGAGCATTTGTTTATCAGTTATTCTTTTTAGCAAAAATTACACTTCTTATTAAATAGGCTAGCTCAGCGGGCAACTCAAAAAAAAATTACACAAACAGGTTTCCTCAAGTCAACTATCATAATTTGGCAGGCAGCAAAATGCTTTAGGTATATTTCCCATTTCATCACACAGAATTAGAAAGACATGTACTTAAGGGTCTAGGCTTAATAACAATAATTTTAACTTCCTCATTAAGGACAGTCTTAAATGAAACTGACATTTTCCTTATAAGTGAGTGGCAGTTAAAAAAATAAATACAGTGACTATTAATATAGTTTGGTGTCACTGCCCTACCTTGTGCTAAGTCCCCAGCAGTTTACTGCATCATTGCTTTTGCATTATCAATGCAAATGGCAGCCCAGTGAAAAGGTAAATAATATCTTAGTATATATTTTTTTAAGATTTTATTTATTTATTCATAAGAGACAGAGAGAGAGGCAGAGAGAGAAGCAGGCTCCCCGCCTAGCAGGGAGCCCGAAGTGGGACTCAATCCCAGGACCCTGAGATCATCACCTGAGCCGAAGGCAGACGCTTAACCATCTGAGCCACCCAGGCACCCAACATCTTAGTATATTTAAAAAAAATAATTTTGACTTCGTGCATGCACGTAGACAAAATACAGAATACAGACTATAGTTGAGTAATCTTTGAGAGGAAACTAAAGTAACAAAAGCATTATGTGCAAAATCATAAATATATTAGATGGTGGTGATTTAATCCTTTTGATTGAATTTTGTCACATTTCGGGGATGTGTTATTTTGATGAATTTCTTTCCTGGATCAAGTGTTTGATTAAATTAATTTAACTTTTTATGCCTGGATGTACCCAGACATGTAGAGAAATATCTATCAATACCAATAACTAAGGTCCAAAAATACAGGAAACCGTCCTCTACACTGAAACACAAATCTTCTGGATATGATTACATCATAATAGTTTAGCAACCAACAATTGTAGATACTTCACAGCAGTTAGATGTGAACTTTACTCTCAAGAAACTCAAGAAAATAAAATGCAAGCCAAGGATTTTATATACAGTTCAGCTGTCTTTCAAGTATGAAGCCTATAGTTTTAAGCATAGAAAAACTCAGGAATTCTATACAAAAATTGATTCTCTGAGAAATACACCAGGGATGCATTTCATTAAACCAAAGAGATAACTAGAGAGACTTCAGCACAAGGGATGATGGTGAGTATTTAACGTACTTAACTGTAGAGCTAAGGCTAAAGCAGGAATGAGGACACAGGTGGGTGGGAGAACAGCGTTTGTTATGTATTACGACAGTATTAAGAATAAAACCAAAAATAGATGGAGGCAGAAGGGAGAGAAAGGGGAAAGTAGAGTGAGATTATTGATTTTTGTATAGGTAATAGGTAGGTAACAAAGGATGCAATTTAAAATTAGCAAACCAGATAGTAAGTAGTGAAGTAAGAACAAGAATTATAAATAGTCTAAATAAAAAGGAAATCATTAAAACAAAGATACAAATCTTTCTTAATTACAGAATTTTTTTTCAAATCAAAGACACCAAATGGATAAAGAAATATAATAAATAGACACAATAATTACAAAACAAAATGTAGAGTTGCAATCAAACTTATCTATATCAGTTAATATAACTAGGTTTAGCTAGCCTATCTTTAGAAAGACTTTAAGACTGGCTCATAAAGCAAAGCTTAAGTCTATGATAAAATTTAGTTTTGCTTCAAATAGTGAAAAATACATCAATTATAAGCATGCCACGTTTATAGAAACCAGAAGAGAGTAGGGGTTGGACTGATATTATCAGACAATATAATTTAGGGTACAATGCAGTAAACAAGACAAAAAGGGGCATTTGATCAAGCTAAGGATACCTAAATCCTAATGAAGGTATAACAATTATGAAGATGTATGTACCACTTAAATAAGACTGAAACTATAACATGAGATGTAAGAGTTGTAAGGAGATGAATGAGAATAGTAGTAAAAGACTTCTATACAACACTTGTAATGCAAGACAGGCCAAGTAGACCAAAAGAAGCAAAGACATAGAATTTTGAGACATTATAATCAATAACGCAGATCTCATGTATATTTATTAAATACCATACCCTGATAACAGAGAATATATCTTTTTTTCTCAATTATATATGGCACATTCCCAAAATTGATCACATACTGAGTTGCAAAGAAGATATCAGTAAGTTCTACAAAATGAAGCTATTACAAACATTGATCACCCACAAAAAGCCTTCAATTAAATAATTCTTGGGTGAATGGTGACATACAGTAAGAAAAGACAGGAGTTCTGAAAAATAACAATAATGAAAAGAACCACGTGTCAGTCTATGAGAGTTAAAGTAATGCTGAGAGGAAAATCTCAACTTGAGATTGGCAATCCTGGCTCATCGTTCAGAAGATCTGACGGTTTCAGTAGAATCAGGAAAAACGTCCAAGGCTCCCCATTTCCTGGAGCTCTAAAATGAAGTCAGTGAAAAGCCCAAAGCAGAGATTATCTTCTCCTGGGAATAAGACATATCTTGGCTTGGTGGAGTGAATGCTAGCAAACAAAACAAAACAAAACAAAACAAAAACCCAAAAAAACATTTAATCAAATTTCAAAAGGGGGAGCAAAACCTCATCAACCAGGCCAGCAAATCTAAATGTGCAACAGTTCTCTGTCTTTCCTCCAAAGCCATACAGAAGTGGAAAGAACACCATCTCTCAAACCCGCACCTGGGATGGAAGGAAAAAGAGGCTTCTAACTAGGTAAGGAGGGAGCCAAGGAAAATTCACTCCCACTAGTCGGAGCCAACAGAAGCTGTGGATAGAACTGATGACAGTAATGAGCATGCAGGAATAAAACAGCAGGACAAATCTTTTTCTGGGAGAAATTCACTTTTATAGGTCATATTCCTCTTTAACAGCCCTTAAAACCCCACACGCTAAGCATGTGATATTTGTTGTTGTTTTCCACCTTCTCATATGGGAAAAAAGGTGGAATTAAGCTTGCTAATTACAGTTCTCCAATCATCACGTTGCGTGCTTCTTTCTTGGTAGGTTAAATTCACGCACTTCACAGTATGGTACTTGTGAAGCCCTTGATAATTTTCTCCTGTTGGGAGATTGGTCCAGCTTGCTCTTTAATGTTTCTATTAAAGGAAGAAAGGGACATGCCTGCTGAGATCACGTTAATTGTGAGTCATCACTGTCAATCATGTCTTCGCCCTTTGACACGTTCAGAATGCCTTTGTCATCTGGAGCAGATGCAGGATCGCGACAGAAACCTCCCGTCCACTGTCGCCACAAGGGGGCAGCAGCTCCAGATCGAAAATCAATCCTACTCTGGAGAAGACATTTATCCTACAATATGATACATGAGCACGATTTGAGAATAGAAAGAAGGGGGAAAAATAGAAAAGGAAGGGATAAGGGATGTTGAGAGCATAGTTAAAAAATGAGATGACAAAGATGGGATTACAGTGCTAAAATACAGATAGTCCCATTTTAAGACTATTAATGAATTAGAAACACCATGGAACAAAGTTGAATAAGATTGAAATCAAAACTATTCACATAGAGGGAAGAAAGGCTTAGGATACTATAGAAAGGAAAACAGAGAGTAAAGAAGGTAGAAAACAGTGATAGATATGTCAAACTGAGAAATATGATCCCATATAACTGATTGCTCAGAAAAAAGGAAATTCAAGAGATTAGAAAATCGCATCTACTTAAAATATAAAGGTATTTATCTGAAGTAACAGAAGAGTAAATCTGTGGATCAAAAGAGCATCCTGTATTCCTGGAAATATTGATAAGTTGATATACTGATATATCCCCATTAAAGCTACTTCAGAAATATAGAAAACATTTTTAAAGGAACCAGGGAAAAAAATGTCCCCTGAATGAGTACACTGATGTAGAAAAAAAGTAGCTTTTCGATGATATTTAAAAGCCTGTGGCAGAGGATATAGAGGACATACTAACGAGAGAAAGAAAGGAAGGAAGGGAGGGAAGGAGGTTGGACGGAGGGAGAAGGGTAGGAGGAAGGAGGGAGGAGAGAAGAAAAAAAACTTGAAGATGAAATCAAAGAGGAAGTAAGTGGAAATGTGCTGATTTCCTTTAAGCAGGGAGTTAATAAAATTTAAAATTGAAAATCATAATTGTTCAACCTCTTAATATTTTCAATTTTGCTTCTTAAACTTAGGGAGATCTTTTATAAATGAATAGGGTAAAATATTTATTGAAATTAAACTATTCCTTTGTTTTCACCATGATATATCCCCTTCATTAAATTAAAAAAGAAACAGTATAATCATTTTGGGAAATAATCGAATTCTATTAAAATTGTTTGTGTCCCTCTATCTCTTTAGCTAAAGTGCTCCAACTAAGTATAACTGTCAAATTGACTTAGTTTTATCTTGCACAGCTTTCTTCTTTCACACTCTCTGATGCTGTATTCTCCATTAAGATATGCAGTGCTCTTCTCACTTTTTTTTCTCAGAAAAAAGTATATATATATTTTTGAAAAACATGTGTAGGTCATATCTACATGCACACACATTTACACACATGCTGTATCTATACTTCCATCTGATTTATATTTTTAGAGAAGTGCATTTTAAGAAAATGACCATTAACAGAACACAATAATTCTTTCACAAGAAATAAGGTCAGTATAACCCCCATTTTACAGGTGTGAACACAGTGGCTTAGGTGTTTTAAGTAACTTGCCAAATGGCTAAGGGGTCCGGGCAGAACTTTAATCTAGATCTGATTTTAAGTCCAGAGCTCTATTCTCTCATGAAAACCTTGTATTTTCTTATATGATTTTTATGCTTATTGTGATGAGTACTGAGTAATGTGTAGAATTGTTGAATCGTTGCAATGTACACCTGAAACTAACATAACACTATGTTAACTCTACTTCTAAACAAAAACATAAACAAGCAAACAAATAAGTAAATGAATAAAATAATGTTTTGGGTTTTTTGGAGACAATGCTGCAAATGCTGGATTTCTTTTGAAATTAAGAGCAAAGTTCAAAAACAAAACAAAATAAAGAGCAAAGTTCAGTTGAAAAAACCAGCAACCATATTTCTGACAAGAAATCCTAAGAGTATTCAAGGAAAAACATTAAAATGATGTTAGCTAGCTCTAGAAGTTAGAAAAGAGGCTGCCCTGACGTCTTGAAGGAAAGTATTTGGAAGAGAATGATGTGCTTAAATAAACATTTCATTGAAGATACTAAGCACAAGATAGATTAAACACATAATACATACATATTTTTTTTAAATATTATTGGAATGAAGGGATTTTCAGGGGCCATTTTACTATTTTATTTTGGCCACAGTCAGGTCCTTAGCAAGCAGAGAAGACAGCAAGCAACTGTGGGTTGTTGATTCAAGGTTATTATTTGCCCATCTCACTTTGACATGACAAGCATTTTAAAAAAATGTTTTCTTTTAAGTATGCTCCACATCCAACATGGGCCTTGAACTCAGGACTCTGAGATCAAGAGTCACGTGCTCTACCAACTGAGCCAGCCAGGCGCCCCATACTGTGGGTTGATAAAACCATAGCTAGAAGTTATTGTCCACATCACTTATGCAGCTTACGTACATTAAACAACAAAATGGCAATAAATAATTCCTGAAATATTAATAATTGTATGAGATCCTACATGGAAACCACCTAAACATACAAAATAATTTTTGGAAGTGACTATGGATTGAGAAAACTTTTTTTAAACATTATCAGTATCTGCAATACTTCGCTGTGCATAGTATAAATCGAGGTTTATTCTTTCTCAGAATTCTAAGAAATCTATTGCAATCTGAGCAGCTTTTGCCAATGGGAGACCATTTTAGGCAAAAAGTTTCTTTAGAGGCATTGTTTAATTAACTGAAAGTGAATAAATAAAATGTGGAAAAGAAAAGAAGGAAAGAAGGGCGCTTTGTAAAAGGAAAGTTTGTGTAAGGAAAAAAAAAAGCATAGAGTGATTAAAATTCTCATTGACACATAGGTTTCCTTGCAAATTTCCATTAATAAATACTACATACCAATGCCGCAGGTCATGGGTAACGGCAAATGAAGTCTGAATTGGTGTTAGGTAGGATGTATATTTAGCCTTGAGAGTCTATCACCTCAAAATTTGTTACTTAGCTCCTATCACTCATTCTAAATCTAAGCAAAGTCTAAAGTGGAATTAAGGTAGAGTTTCAAAACCAGGAAATCTGGATGGCAGGCACGTCGTTAAATATCTCTGTTTCGCATTTCTTCGTATTGTAAAGCGATGACATATAATAAGATTATTTATGAACTATTTATAATATCTCTTTCAGCTTTATAGGATAATAAGTTTGTGAACATTTTCTGATATTATCTAAATATGATTTAGTCCCGGCCCTTTACTAAACATCTTCTATTCTAAATAATTTTCTCTGTTTACTCAGGGTTTCTAAACCCAGCCATTACAGAAAGTCTTATTAATGTCCTAATACCTGTTAATACCCAAAATAGTATAATTGTATTTTTCTTCCTTTCAATTGTCTCTATTCTATCAGTTTCAAGCCTAAACAATGAATTTTTTAAATGCTAGCATAATAAATATATTGTTATATATATCTATATCTCTATCTATATATACTGTTAGCACAAATGCCCGAAATGCTAGTTACTCAACAGCATTTATTCTTCTTAAGTCTCAACAATGATACAATGCAGGATCAGTTCTAGAAGAAACGGGCAGTTTACACCTCACAAACAAATCTATACCCGTAGGTCAATTGCTCAATTTATTGAGAGTAAAGTAACAAAACAAAACATCTCAAGGTATTCATATGAGTCAATACTTTTAAAATAGAAATTTCCCCCAAAGAGAGTCCTTTTTCCACTTTGCAGAGCTTGTTAGAGAGAGGAAGTAAGCTCACTATAATTTGTTCTATTCACCACCCTCTTTCTGTAATCTCCATCCCAGGTATATTAACCCCACCCTAGAGTCCATAATAATTTTACCTTCCATGCTGAAATCATATCTCCCTCTTCCAAAAGTTCAAGGTGGTACTCAATAATTTGTGACTGTAGTACCCAATAATTATCTGTAACTGGCACTTCTCTTTTCTTTACACTATGTCCTGGAGTAGCAGGGAAAGCTACTAGAGCTTTCTTTCACCAGGTCTGGTAATCTTATTTGCATTGAATGTTCCTTCCTGGTGAATCGTTGTTTCCCAAGCCATTGATATGTTTTAAACTTAATTTTCAGAAACATGTCTTCTGAGCAAAGGTTCTTACCTCTTACCTCATTATATGTAGGATTAAATAGAAGGGGTGAAGAACCACAGGTTTTGAAGGTTTATCCTGGTAATTTAATGTTTGAAAGGGGGAAGCAAAAATGGTACTAATTTATTTCATTTTATAGTGTGTTAAACTCAATTCCTATTACCATCACTGTAAGATCTCATGAAGTTGACTCTTAATTAATCAGCTTGCTCAGACAGCAAAAATGACAGACAGCATGTAGCTGGCTCTATTGTCTCACTACTTTTCCTCCTCTATCTCACAGATGACTGTAAATACTTGGATCTAGCACTTTCTACTAACACAAACTATAATAAAGAATTAGAGAATTTCTGAGACAGGATTTGTAAAATGCTTTGTGATCAGATAAAAGTATGTAATTTTTTTTCACAGTGAAATTCAACGGACTTGGTTTTCAAGAAAAGAAGATGAATCTTCATACCAAGTGTATCTCCAGAAATACCATTTTCTACTCACAGTTTAACTATACACTAATCCGTAATCAAGAGAACAATATTATAACCTTATGATGAATATCAATTATGTAATGCAAACTTGTGTCATGTTATCTCATTTTTCCTCAAACATGAAATAGAAATATTACTGACTTCACTTTCAAGAAAGGAGACCATAAATTTTAGGTTGACGAATTTGACAAACGTCACATAGCTAGATTAGCTGTTTCCAGCAAGACAGCCCAAACTGTCATAATCCATGATGTGATAATGATTGTGTGCCAAATTCATGTGCATGCATGTGAGCAGACATGAGGGGGGCAATCTGAGGACCGTGGGTACTCGAGATTTATGGGGAAGCTGTCTCGGAAAGACAAGGATCCATCAAGAGAGGGAATAAATGCTTGCTTATTTCCTATCCAAAGCCTTAATTTATGAACTAAAATTTTGACATCACATGTAGGGAGTTACAATTTACTTGAATGGCAACAACAATGTATTCGATTTACTGAACAACTGTTGTGTTCCAGGCACTTAAGCATCACTCTATAGCCTTTAATTTCAAGGACTGTGCCTTATTTACACCCTTGTCTTGTTAGCCCATAGAAAAGACATCTAGTCTGTATTAGATGCCTAATGAATGAATTTATAAAATATCTCTAATCTTTACAATAAACCTACAAGGTATCATTTCCACACACATCTGAAGAAAGAGATTTCTGGTCTGTCTCAAAGCCCATGCTCTTCCCTCTAAACTAAGCTGAGGCCACCAAATTGAGATATTTTGGGATTTTCTTTTCTCCTATAGTTTCACCCAAAATAAATGCTTTTATGTCAGTTTATGAATTTCATTCCCTGTTTACGTATATATCCAAGCCTCTATTATTCAAAGCTATGCAGTGACATCCTAATACATTTTCATGTCTCAGGGCTTAGTGGGGGCTGAGGTAGGAGGCATTTTGTTATGTTTTCATTAATTTTTTTTCCACAGGAGAAGAGTTCTGTAAGCTTTCACTAAGTCTTTTATTTGAAATAACCCAGATTCAAGGAGATACTTTATACAATAAGGCAGGCATTCTGGCCTAATATGATTTAAGAGTTCTATGAAAGTAGGACAAGCCTGCACATTCTCTCTGTGTTCTGTTACATAAAGAAATCCTTTCTTTCTGAGACAAAGCCAGAAAGAACATAATTTTAGGAGGAAAAAATAGATTTTTTTCTGATTGATCTTCTTCAATGTTTTTGGCATTTTTTTTTTTTTTGGTCCTTTTGGTACATGTTTCTTAGCATTCCTGTCACTGTGACTGAAAATAACCAAAGCCCTTTTTAAAATGTTTAATTGAAAGCTTCCTATTATCTTGTATAAGACAAAAAAAAAGAACTTTTGCTATTAGAAATGAAAAACTGAAAACTTAAATGGACATCACATTTAAAATGTTTGGAGTTTTGAAATTATTCTTAAAAGCCTCAGGAAAACAAATTCCAGGAGGAGTGAAGTAGGAGAGCTGGTAGATTGAGCAAGTGAGGTTGGTGAAGTTCTTTTCCAGAGGAGAGTCAAAGTCAAGAACACGAGCCTGGCTTCCTGAGTTTACAAGGCCTTGGATAGTCTCCCATCTACGTTGTAGATCAAAGAGATCAAGTTGACTTGACCTTTGATCTAAAAGTAGGCAGATTAATCACCCAGGAGTAGTGGTGGATCTATATATATTCTCCCAATACAGAGAAACATTAGCATCCAAGTGTAATGAATTTAGAAAGTAAAACCGGATAATTGCAAAATGGTAGGGAAGCCAGGAGCTCCTGTTGGTCTGTGTAAGAGCGAAACTACCAATTAACCACAGTACAACTTCTGGCTTCTCCCAGGAGTGGAAGGTGCCCAGGAGGCCAAGTAACCTCTGAATAAACCTGTGAATAGCACCTGAGATGTTAAAGGAGGGCCAGTAGATGATGGGAATCAAAAGTTTAGGTTGGCCCATCAAATTATTTATGTCATCTCTCTCTCTGTTCTTGAATCAATCCTAACCCCCTTAACATAGAGTCATTTTGATTCTCCTTTCGGTTTTCACTGGCTCTTCAGTTTTTCACTTTCTACTAATGCAGCATATAGGAAGATCCTATAAAAGCCTTCCTTGATCCTATTTTTTTTTCCAGCTATCACTTTCTCTCCTTTGTCCTTAACTGCCATGCAAGCTAAAAGAACGAACTAGAATTCCACCTCGACTATTTATTCTCAACCCACTTTTGCTAGATTTTCTTTTACGTCTCTCCCCTCTTTGTTAGTCTTACCCCGCTTTGCCCTGAGAAGAACCTTGAGCCATGTCACCTGGATTTCCTCAGGTGACATTTCTGTAGATATCTTAGCTATTTTATTTTTAAAAAATTTTTAAAAGATTATTTATTTGACAGAGAGAGTGAGAGCAAAAGTGAGAGAGAGAGCACAAGTGGGGTGAGGGGCAGAGGGAGAAGCAGACTCCCGGCGGAGCAGGGAGCCCGATGCGGGATTCGATCCCAGGATCCTGAGATCATGACCTGAGCCGAAGGCGGATGCTTAACTGACTGAGCCACCCAGGAACCCCTATCTTAGTTATTTTCTAAGTTAACTCCAAGATATGATATTAAGAACATTTTGATATTATGAATGATATTGTTGTTGTGTATTTATGGTTATTTACCGGTGATCTCTTGTTAGTTCTAACATTAATCTGTTGATTCTGTCAGATTTTCTACGTACATATGTATTCAAATTGACCGCAGATAAAGTTTTTTTCCCTTTCAGTTGTTGTACCTCTTATTTTATCTTCTTTCCTTACACATGAGTCAAGACCAATGCTATGTCAAATATTAGTAATGGTACTGGACATCCTTTGAGTCTGATCTTAAAAGACATGCACCAAGGGGCACCTGGGTGGCTCAGTCAGTTAAGTTTCCGACTTTTGATTTCAGCTCAGGTCATGATCTCAGGGTCTTGAGATCAAGCCCTGTGTCCAGCTCTGCACTCAGCAAGGAATCTTCTTGAGATTCTCTCTTTCCCTTTGCTCCTGCCCCCTTCTTGTGCATGTGCTTGCTCTCTCTGTCTCTTTCTCAAAAAAAAAAAAAAAAAACACAAAAAACAAAAAAACAAATATGCACCAAAATTACTGCTATTAGTAAAATGATTTAAAAATATACACATATATAATCTTTCCTTACCTTTCCTAATTTGCTAGGAATTATCAAAAATAGGTGTATATAGGGGCACCTGGGTGGCTCAGTTGGTTAAGCAACTGCCTTCGGCTCAGGTCATGATCCTGGAGTCCCGGGATCGAGTCCCACATCGGGCTTCCTGCTCAGCAAGGAGTCTGCTTCTCCCTCTGACCCTCCTCTCTCTCATGCTCTCTGTCTCTCATTCTCTCTCTCTCAAAATAAAAATAAAAAAATCTTAAAAAAAATAGGTGTATATAGTAACTCAAGTGATTTTTCTTCATCTATATAATTACTTTTATTATAACATTAATGAATATATAAAACTTATTTATCTACCATTGTGTCATGAATATAATTTTCCAATTCTACATTATTATAAACAAAGCTAAAATGAACATTTATATGAAACTCTTTACACATGGATAAAAGAGTTTGTTTGGATATAGTAGAATATTTCGGATATATTGGAATCATAGGTTTAAACAGTATACAAATTTGGTTGTTATTGTCAAATTGGCCTCTAAAATATTTACACAAACATTTTATGTACTACTCTTCTATCAGCAGTATATAATTCCATTTTGTCACATTTCTGCAAATTTTGGGTTTTCTTAATGAGTTTTAGAAAAACAATATATGCGTTTTTACACACATGCATACTGGATCCTGATCTACTTGCTTTATATGCACAGCAAATATCTGCTATCTTATTGTTTTGTTTTGTTTATGGTGTCCTTTCTTGAACAAAGTTTATTTTAATTATAATAAGTCAAATTCATTAGCCTTTTACACTATGGTTTTGGTTTTATGTTTTGTATTTTATCATTAATTAGAAAGACCGTCCCTATCTACTTCTGAAAGTTTGAAAGTATTACTTTTCATTTTAGATACTTAAACCATCCACAGTTACCTATTTATTGCTTTTTACAGTATGAGATAGTACTAATTTTTTTTCATGCTGGCAGCCAATTTTCTCTGAATTATTTATCTGTGGTGCGATTTTTGTAGTAAATAAAGTTTCCATATACACAAGGACATTTTCTGGGCCATCTGTTTGGTTTCACTGGTCTACTAGATTATACTTTGTCTATATCACAGCATTTTATGTACTGTAACTTTGTGAGTAATATTCCTACTTTGTGAGTATCTTCCTACTTTATTAAAAAATTTTTTGGCCGTTAGCTTTTTTATATGGATTTTAGGATCAGCTCTCAAAATTCCATAGTAAGCTTTTGTTACTTAATTGAACTTTCCTGGTATTCACCTATTAACTTGGGAACAAATGCAATATTTATGATATTAATTTTTACATCATGCTCTCTATGCCTATTCATTCATGTCTTCTTTTATGAACTTCAACAGTATTTTACATTTTTCTCATAAAGTGCTCTGAGTATTTTCTTAGATATTAGTTATTTCTTGGAATCTTAGACTTTGTGCTGTTACTGTCAAAAGGCTCTTTTTTTTTTTAATCATGTTTTTGAAGTGGTCATTACAGGTGACACAGGAAGGCTATTGTTTTCTGCCTTGATTTTTCTGTCCATTTTGTCTGACTCTGCCACCATTTTGCCAACTTTATTTTGAATAATAATGGCATGATATGCATCTTTCCATCTCTTATTTTCAACTTTTCTATGAGATTTTACTTTAAGTATATTTTTTCTATATATAGCATGTGGCTAGAAATGTTTAATCTACTTGATTTAAATTCATCTTTTATGAGGTCATTTAAATACAGCAACAGGAACTAGAGGTTATTTGGAGTTAATTCTACTTTCTGTATAATTTCTTTTTTTCTTCTTTCTATTCTTTTTCTTCTGCATCCTTAAGAACTGTTTTCAGCTATAAGAAATAGGAAGACTTACTTAGAATGATTGAACAAATAGGGATTTATTTTTCTAATATAACAAGAAATCCAGAGATAGACATAGGTTTGCCATTACAGTAATGAGTTTAGGAACTCGGGTTCTTTCTGTATTCCTAGTCTGTAATTCTTAGTATTCATTTACATCCTTTTTGCCTAATAGTTGCAAGATGCATGCTGCATATCCAGGCATCACATCTACCTTCCAGACACAATAATAAGGGTCACTGAGAAAGCAGTTTTATATAACAAGGTTCTTGCAAAGATTAAATGAGCCCAGCACATTTAAGCTCTCAGTAGGTTAAGTTATTAACAGTTTTAACTTACCATAATGGAAATTGTCCCTTAACATCTAATTTTTGTAAACCCTGAGTCATTCTGGACCCTAAGTCCAGACAGTGTGATGTACCACATTTCTCTGGCAGGAATGTCTCATTGATAACTCCAGAAGGTGTTGTTTACAACTGAGTTATGTTAACAGTGCCTCTTGGAATTGGGCTGTGCACATCCTGCATGTCTGTACAAGGACGGCATCGACCTTAGGCTTTACTAGTGACTGAAACATTCAAGATTCTATAAAACACAATTACTGTTAAAGTTAAAATTATTAAGTAGAGTTTAGTGACCTATCTTAAAAGAACATAAAATGGAATATTCTATGGACTAATTATTCTGTGTCCTATAGATTAATTATTGCATCAAAACCCACTAGAGTTAGGTAGTTTATAGGGGTCCATAGAAAGGCTTTGTGCTAGAGTGACCAGGCCACACAAGACAGTGGCTGTCAAAGATGATCCTGTGCTTCAGAAAGCACTTTGACCAGGAGATTATCAGGGGGAGATGTGATGAAAACCTACAATTGGGCAGTTGTTGAGATGGAAAAGAGGAAATAAAGTATAGGAGGTATAAAATATGGGAGGAGGAGCTTGCCAGGCGAAGAACTACAGTCTTCCCTTCTACCCTCTAATAAAACTTAACTAAACTCAACTAAAATCTGACATAGGTTTCCCCACCAATAAACTTAAAATTTTGAATTTTCTTTTTTTTTTTAAAGATTTTATTTATTTATTTGAGAGAGAGAGAGAGAGCACATGAGGGGGGAGGGTCAGAGGGAGAAGCAGACTCCCCGCCGAGCAGGGAGCCCGATGCGGGACTCGATCCCAGGACTCCAGGATCATGACCTGAGCCGAAGGCAGTTGCTCAACCAACTGAGCCACCCAGGCGCCCAATTTTGAATTTTCTTAAAACTTTGCTGTTGAAATTAGCTAGGAATTATTCTTAATAAATTAAAAATTGTATTTTTTTAAGTAACATAATATTGCATAGTTCCGTAACAGACTGCCATGTTATCATGTCTGCCATGATAACAATTCAACCTAGATTAAATCTTAGGTAATATTTGGGCAGGAAGGGTAATTAGTCACTCATTAATTGATAAAGATATGATTTTTTAAAAGCCATTTTTTCAACAACACAATCATTCCATTCTCTTAATTTATAATACAATTGCTTTCAGGAACATTTCAGTAGACTATCTTATTTTGATTATATCTGAACACTTTATTAAGGAAAAAAATCTAGGAAGAAGAAGGTTATTAGTTAAACTTAGTTATATGAGAGCTCAATATATCAAATCAAATGCTATAAAGATCTCAATCTGAGATTGCTAATTCACATTTCCAAACTCACAAGAAAAACATTCTGAAAACAGATCCTATTTCAGCTCTAAAACATCCAAAAGCCAATGAGCGACAGCTCATATTAAATTTACCCAGATAACTTCCCTGCTGACTAAAAAAAACAAATTGTAAATTGGCTGACAAACATCACAGCAGTGTCAAAATCAAACTAACCTGCCCAACTTGACCTCAAATTTGACCCAGCCAATTCATCATTAACTAAAAGGAAATGAACTCAAAATATCAGACTATCAAAAGTAACAAACACTTGAAGAAAAAGCTATCTGTCTTGAAAATAAATTGTTGACAAATGGCTCTGGATTTCTTGGCCTCTTGCAGTAATTGAAATCCATTTTAAAATACTTTTTCCACCAATTAAGACAGAAGGCGAACAGACGCCCCTGCTTACTGGACAGAGAACCACAGAATATGAAATGGACTCAGATGCCTCGGTACTAAAGACTGCTGACTGATTCAAGCCGTTCAACCAATAACCCTGTTTCTCTGGTTGAACGAAGTATTAGTGACTGAGAAAAAAAGTTTCAAAAGGTAAACACAATAGCTCAGTTAATTTTAGAAGAGGCAGTATTTTGATAAATTCCATTTCTTCTGCTTCAAAAAAACAAAACAAAACAAAAAACAACCAAGAGTGTTCCCAGAGGACTTTCCAAACGCATAGATCAATATTTATGCACTTCCAGAATTGTAACTTCTTTTTGACTAAACCGGCTTTCAATACCTTATGGGAGCATTCTGAAATTTTCATTTCTTCGTATAATACCAGAGACGTATAAAATAAAAAGTACTGGACTAATCCCCTCACTGTCTTTAGGAAGACAGCTGGAAATTTTTATTAAAAAATCAAATCCTTCGTCTGACCTTGTTTGCCAGTGATTTTTGCCCTTCATACAGGCTGCCTGCACACCCACTCAACACAGTCATCAGTGTGTGCAGGGAGCTGAGCCCTCAAGCTGTCCGAACGACAGATCCATGACACTTGATGTGTATAAAGACCAAGTTAAGAGCAAAATTTCAGTGCTCAACCTCATTCAAACTCCATTTTACTCTTTTAATTCATCTTAAAAATGTCCTCTGAAGAGCATACCATATGGCCTTTTAAAATTCTGTGAAGGGGCGCCTGGGTGGCTCAGTCATTAGGCGTCTGCCTGTGGCTCAGGTCGTGATCCCGGGGTCCTGGGATAAAGTCCCCATCGGGCTCCCTACTCCGCGGGAAGCCTGCTTCTCCCTCTCCCACTCCCCCTGCTTGTATTCCCTCTCTTGCTGTGTCTCTCTCTGGAAATAAATCAATAAAATATTTTTAAAAATTCTGCAAAGCGCAGGTTTGCATTTTATCATTTTTCCCATGCTTCGCTTTATGTTCTATCACTTTTTGCACTGACCGCTGTTAAGACTTTTAGTTTCTCCTTTTGAAATAAGACTTGTACTTAACAACTGATCATTGACAAAGTGACCATAATCACATCATTTCATCTCTACCATGCTGGTGCCTAAAGTTGCTCTATTTGCATTTTGATTCCGAATCATTTTTAGAACGAACGCATTCTTATTTGTCTTCTTAGAGATCTCTCCCAGAGCTGTCCATCCTCTTTTCTTCTACTGTTGTCTCTGCCTGCATTCCAGTCCTTCTCATTTCTTACTTGGACTTTTGAATTGCCTCCTAACTGGTCTCCCGACTGCAGATGTGATCCCTTATAAACCATCCTTCCTTGCACCAAACCTGATCGTGTAATTCTCCTCTTAAAAAATCCATCTATAGCTTCCAATTTTCTATCTACAGTGTAGAGTTTAAATTCCTCCTGACAGTGTCTGATATTTCATAAATTGTCTGAACTGTGATTACCTTTCAAGCCCTGTCTCCCTCCAGCTTAAAACTCTGCTGCAATCACACAGGAGTGCCCACAGGTTCACCAATAATACATATTCTCTCACCATCTGAAGGCTTTGAACATGAAACTTCCTCTTATTGGAAACCTCACCAGCCCTCCTCCAGTTACACTTATTATTTTATTTGAAGAACCATCTACAAAAGCATTCCCTGCCAGGAAGGCTTTCATTAGCCAATCTAAAGCCAAGCGCCTTAATATTCAATGTACCTTCCCTTCTATTATAACTCTTATCATAATTGTTCATGAACATATCTGTCTTCACCAGGGGCACTGGTTCTTTCTGGTCGAGAATCATAATTAATCATCTTCTGCAGAGCCAGCTGGGCTTTGTGAAAAAAGAAGCACAACCAATACAAACGCAGAATTACTATACTTTTAAGCAGATTATGTAGTTTTTAATTGAAGCAATGTCATCTCTCCGAGTTTAGTTTTAGGCTGGTAAACTCCATAAAAAGCTATACAATCAACATATATGATTAATATCACTTTTAGAGATGTCTGTATTTGGCAGGCATATTCAAAGAATCCTAGGTTTAAGACTATCTCAATATTTTTGTGTAAATATTAATGTGACAACTATATTTCTAGGCTTGATTTATATTTCAGTCTCTCTGAATCTTGATCTTGATTCAAAAAATATTTACTGGGTGGGTATTTTGTGCAAGTCTCTGTGCCAGACCCTGGAATATCATAAATATTATCATACCTAATTTAGAGAGTTGTTGCAAGAATTGAGACCACCAAATTTTTAAAGATACCAGCAGAGTGCTTAGCAAGCAAATGGCAGTGTGATGTTGTGGTTCTTGTTGTTGAGGAGGATGTGTTGATTTTTTTGAAAAGATCAAGTAGAACATATCTATGTATGTTATATGTGTAACATATATAGATACAGAATATATATATATCTAGGTAGAGATATATGTAGCTATATAGATATATCAGCAATCATGTCATAATAAAATATGTAAGATAAAGCTCTGCTATAGCTTCTTAGCATTCCATAACATGAATGACAGTTTCTGGACTTCAGAGGGCAATGTAAATTACAGAATTCACAATGGTGTGCTATTTTGTGGGCAAGTAAGCATTTGCTTTCGATAACAGTCTAAAATTGCATCAGCTTGGTGCAGGAAAATACCGAAGTGCAAAAGAAGACTAGATAGCAATTCTTTTTTAAAATAAAAGAACTAAACAGGTGAATGCTTTTTTTCCTATAATTTTTATTGTTGCAAAGCAAATAGGATATATTGATTATTTTAGACGTTTAAAAAGAAGCAGTGTGTACTTTCCTCAGAGTATATTATCTCAGGTCTGTGTTACTTCCTTATCTGTAAAATTGGTTCCTTCAGGGAAAGTGTTATTTGGTTGAGCGAGGACTTCTGTGAAATGTGCTGGTCTTTTTTCAGAGGGAGGAGGGAAGTTAGTTCTCTTTTTCACTTAAATATAAGAGGTTTTTTTTTCCCCTATAGAATATTATGTAAATTTTCAAATGACTTCCTGGATAAAACAAATAAGAATGTTTCAATCAGAGAAAATATCTAATAATCTGAATGGTAGAAAACAAATTATCTTCAATGAATTCTAGCATTTTCCAAAATTCTGAAATTTTTTTGCTGAGTATTTATAAAATTCGTTTTAACTTTTGAGTGACGTGGAAAAAAATGTTAAAACAACTTGATAGTTTGAATTCCACAGCCTTTTCTTCTCCAGAGATTTTGTATTTTATTGTTATCAAAGTCAGGTTTCTTAAAAGTGAAAAAGCTTTGTGTAACAGAATATCTTTGACGAATGAGTGTGTTGAAGACAGCACCTAACTGCAATAACTATTACTAAAGAGTTTTAAGAGAATGACTATTAACAATCATTCGTAGGAAGTTATTAACTGCAAATAATGGTACTTTTTTCTTGTACTTGTTAATACTATTTGATTGCTAGCTCTAATTTTTTATTCTCTTATATATCAAAAGGTTGAATCATTATACATTTTATGCCTTCTTTTTCAAAAATCAATTCTCCCATGTCCCAATCCTTCATTTTACCTAACCCTTGAAAAAAATCGCCAAGAAAAACCTACTGTCAACTATTTTTCTGTTTCTTTGGTTCTTTCTATACTAGTTTCTTAAAATAATATTGTATTGCCCTTATAATTTATTGATGTTTTATTTTGGTGGATGAAGATTTAGCCTTCTTCATCCTTGCAACATAGTTATGTTGCAATCTTGATTATACTAATATTTGGTATTTACACTGACATGACCAACATTGTTCATGTCTGAGACCATTTGGGTATTACATGGAGTTCTTTACCTAATTTTTTTTGTTTTCCCTCAAAATTGTTAAATTATTTTTGTTTTATAGTTTGCTTAGCTTTCTGTGTACCTGCCCCTAATTGTTTGTAAAATATCCAAGAGTACTAAAATCCCTCTCAAAACTGTTTTTCACTTGGTCAGACACATCATGATTTCTGTCAATTTCTCTTTTCCCCTCCTGCACTAACACCCCACTCATCCAGATAGGTAGCATAAGTAAAATTTTGGAGACCTAGCCTTCTCCAAAATGATTTTACTCAACCCTTATAATTGATGAATAGTTTGTGGATAGAATTTTAGTTACAACCGCTTCCACTTGGAATTTCAGGGGCATTACCCACTTTTCTCTATTCTTTTAAATGTCTCTTTTGCTATTGCGAAATTAAATGGATTCTTGTCCTTCCTCTATGTATACAATGTATTTTAATTAATTGTCTCTAGAAATATTTGGAATCTTCTTTATAGCTCTAGTTTTCTGAACTATTATGATGTTGTTCCAGCTGTAAGTCTCTTTCATTCTTTGTCTTTCCAATGATGAGATTTATTTTCTTTGATTTGGGGGAACAATGTGCTAATTTTTGAATAATATTTCTCTCCATTCTTACTATTTTTCATGGAATTACTATTAGCTAGAATTGGCTTTATCATTTAATTTTCTTGTTTTAACAAGTTAATTGATAATTTCCCTCCAGTGAGATGCCAGTTTCACTGAAATGCCTATTTCATAATTTCTGACCATTTTCTTTCTCTCTTTAATTGAGCAAAATATGAGAGACCTTTAAGGAGATGTTTATTTAGGGGCACCTGGGTGGCTCAGTCGTTAAGCGTCTGCCTTCGGCTCGGGTCATGATCCCAGGGTCCTGGGATTGAGCCCCACATCGGGCTCCCTGCTCAGCGGGAAGCCTGCTTCTCCCACTCCCCCTGCTTGTGTTCCCTCTCTCACTGTGTAGCTCTCTGTCAAATAAATAAATAAAATCTTAAAAAAAAAAAAGGGAGATGTTTATTTAGGATAAAATCATTTGGTGATCACATATAAATTTTTTTTAGCCTGTTCAATATTTGCTTGTTGCTTTTGCTTTTGGTTCTTTTAACATATAAGTTTTATTATTTTTCCTGCAGCAAAACATCTATTATTACTTTGATGGTTTATGGATTTCTTTTAATGCTTAGAAAGCTACCCTGCAAATGCCACCAAGGTTATACAAATAGTCTCCTAAATTTCTTCAAACATTCATATTATTTTTAACTTTATCTCCTTAATCGAATTTACAATTACTGGCTGTATGGTATCATCCAGTAGACTAATTTTCTTTTCTTACAGAAGAAAATTATGACATAACTATTTGCAAAAGAAACTTTTTCTACTAAATAAAAATGTCCATTTCATTTAAAATTTACAGTCATATTATCATATATACATTATGTTATTTCATTTGTGTACACATCTGTTTTGTTAATACAATACTGTTTTGAGTACAGTAATTTTATGGAAATTTTAAGTGTCTCATAAAACAAGATTTAAATTTTTTTTTGGTCAACCACATAATGGCTCTAATGTCATTGATATTGATATAGTTAGTTGGCCATACACATTGACATAATTGAGTGCTTTCCTTTCCAATTATTGCAGACCATCTTATAAATTTAAAACAGTTTTTCATGAAGTAGTTCTGTATCAATATTAAGATAAAAAATATTAGAAAGTACAAGGGGCTAGAGTCAGATGACAGTAGATTATGTATCTGTAAATTTTAACCCAGACTGTTTAATTAGTTGCTATGTGACTCTGAGTGAATGGTTTCATTGCTCTGAGTCTCTGTTTCCGTAACTATAAAGTTGAAATAATTATTTCCTGTCTATATTCCTGATTGTTTTGTGACAAATGAACCAGATAATGTAAATGCATTTAGAACAACATAAATACTAAATATCTATAATATATACACATCCTTGTTATTAATTTTCTACATCTATGGTAAGGGAATGCTCTTGGCTTATATTCATTCAGTACCTTCTGCTACACTGTAATGTCCTTATCTTGATTTAAGAGCTGCTCTCTGATAAATAAATCAGAGCACTAACTCCCAATGCAAACATTTCAGAGACTTCTAGGCAAAAAAAAAAAAAAGGATGTTTTTAAAAAAATATTAAAAATTGCCATTAAAGATATTAATTTCTGAAAGTCTAAAATATTCTGGGCTTTAAGTTTGTCAATTGCCGGGTCTTTGATGTGTACTAAGGCTAAGAAATATCCAAGGTATCTTCCAGAAATTTATTGAACCTTTAGTGGTCCATCAATAACCTCCAGAGATGAATCCGGCTCAGAGTAAAGACCTAGAATGTTTTTTTATATTTCAATATTAGACTACTTTTTAGTAGACACCTTCAATTTTACATTCCCAGTGAGTACTACAAGTCCAGAGATAAGTTTCACTGATTTTAAACCCAGGCAGTTTAGGGAAATATGCTACAGTCTAGAGAAGTCATCCTCAAGAGAGGGGAGGCATTCCTAAACAAGAGATTACATCAGAATTATTTGGGGGAAGAAGAGTAGCTTGAAATACTGTAATAAGAGTATTTGGAAACAAACTGCAAAACGTAGGACCCTAAAAATATCTTTTTAGGATATTTTTGGAATGCCAAAGGTTGAAAAAAAAAAGATCATTTTAGAGAACATGTGTTTAAAAGGCTTGGGAATCACTACTGGGTATTTACCCCAAAGATACAAATATAGGGATCTGAAGGGGTATGTGCACCCCGATGTTTATAGCAGCAATGTCCACAATAGCCAAACTGTGGAAAGAGCCAAGATGTCCATCGACAGATGAATGGATAAAGAAGATGTGGTATATATATACAATGGAATATTATGCAGCCATCAAAAGGAATGAGATCTTGCCATTTGCAACGATGTGGATGGAACTGGAAGGTGTTATGCTGAGCGAAATAAGTCAAACAGAGAAAGACATGTATCATATGACCTCACTGATATGAGGAATTCTTAATCTCAGGAAACAAACTGAGGGTTGCTGGAATGGTGAGGGGTGGGAAGGTTGGGGTGGCTGAGTGATAGACATTGGGGAGGGTATGTGCTATGGTGAGCGCTGTGAATTGTGTAAGACTGATGAATCACAGACCTGTACCTCTGAAACAAATAATACATTATATGTTAAAAAAAAAAAAAAAAGGAAGAAGAAGATAGCAGGAAGGGAAGAATGAAGGGAGGGAAATCAGAGGGGGAGATGAACCATGAGAGATTATGGACTCTGAAAAACAAACTGAGGGTTCTAGAGGGGAGGGGGGTGGGGAATGGGTTAGCCTGGTGATGGGTATTAAAGAGGGCACGTACTGCATGGAGCACTGGGTGTTATACGCAAACAATGAATCATGGAACACTACATCAAAAACTAATGATGTAATGTATGGTGATTAACATAACATAATAATAAAAAAATTAAAAAAAAAAAAGGCTTGGGAAGAATTAGGCCAGCAGTAATCACTTACATGATACAGGTGATGATCAGAACAACGATAACCAGCATTTACTGACTATGAGTCACTACAGTGCCAGGCACATTACACTCCTTATTTTCATCACTCCCTGCAACACACTGGTCAGGTAGGTACTATTGTTATTCTGACTTTTGTAGATTAGGTACCAGAGACTTCAAGAATTTCAGTAACTTGCCTAATACCATGCATATAAAAATTAGCATGTCCAAATTGGCATATAAAAATCTACCATGTCAATGGATAAGAAAATATTATATGTACTGATGTCAATTACCTCAAAATTACATTAGAGTTTTAATATAATTTCAATGAAAATTTAGTGGAATTTCCTCTGCTTCTCAACAAAGAGAGATTTAAAGTTCTTTTTAAAAAATAAAAAAAATAAACGGGTAAAAACAGTCCAATTTAAAAAACTGAAAATAAAATTAGGATAATTGTGTAAGTGTGCAGATACAGATAGACAGATATGTCAATAAAATATTCCAGAAAGCCCATTACCAGACATAAATATGCTTGAAAATTTTGAGTATGAAAGATGTGGCATCTCATATCAGCGAGGAAAAGAAAGCTTATTCAACAAATGGTTCCAGGAAAATTGATTTGCTGTTATCTTATGACATGGAATAAAAGAAATTGACTTAGATAATTAGATATTACATTTCACACCACAAAAGAACTAGATAAAAATAGAAATCATTGTGTACCTAATATCCTCAACTGGGTAAAGAATACCTAAACAAATAATTAAGGAAGAAAGTATACACAAAATTATTTATAAATTTGACCCTGTGAATATTTGTATTTAAATTCATGAGCAAGAGTCAGGGATTGAAATTGGCATTTTAGGGGCACCTGGGTGGTGCAATTGTTTAAGTGTCCGACTCTTGGTTTCAGCTCAGGTCATGATCTCAGGGTCATGTCTTACTTTGCCCCTAAAAGCACTAAAATCTTCTGGCTTTAAATTTCTCTGTATATGACTTGCAGGGGTGGGTGGGGGGAGGAGCCTAGTATATATTGTTACTGAGATTTTTCTTTTTCTGGTGGATGGAGCTTAAGAGAGATAATGTTAGATGCTCCCTAAATATTGCTACATTATGACTCTGAATCTAGATCCAAATTGAGACCTGTATCCTGAACTCTAGAGTCATAGTCCAACTACATAGTATGTATTGTTTCTACATGGATTTCACATATATACAATTACCCTTGAACAACACAGGTCCCTTGAACAACTTTGAATTGCACAGGTCCACTTAGATGTGGATTTCTTTTATAAATAGAGTACAGCATTGTAAATATTTTCCTTATGATTTTCTTTATATTTTCTTTGCTTCAACTTACTTCATTTTAAGAATATGGTATATAATATATATAACATACAAAATAGGTATTAATTGACTGTTTACGTTATCAGTAAGGCTTCCGGTCAATAGTAGGCTATGAGTTGTTAAGTTTTGGGGGAGTAAAACAGTGCAGGGAGTCCACATGCCTAACCCCTACGTTGCTCAAGGATCAACCATACTTCAATCCCCAAAAAGTCCTAAAAGATGATTTGAGGGGCGCCTGGGTAGTTCAGGTGGTTAAGCGTCTGCCTTCGCTCAGGTCCTGATCCCAGGGTCCCGGGATTGAGCCCCGCGTTGGGCTCCCTGCTCAGGGGGAAGCCTGCTTCTCCCGTTCCTCCCTGCTCATGCTCTCCCTCGCTATCTCTGTCACTATCTCTGTCTCTCTCTCTCTCAAATAAATAAATAAAATACCTTTTTTTTAAAGATTTATTTATTTATTTGAAAGAGAGAGAATGAGAGAGAGAGAGAGACACATGAGAGGGGGGAGGGTCAGAGGGAGAAGCAGCCTCCCTGCTGAGCAGGGAGCCTGATGTGGGACTCGATCCCAGGAGTCCGGGATCATGACCTGAGCCGAAGGCAGTCACTTAACCAACTGAGCCACCCAGGTGCCCAATAAATAAAATACTTTAAAAAAAGATGATTTGAATGTAAAAGGAGGTCTACCTTTTTCTTCCACAGATTCAATATTGTACATGTTGATACTGTCTAAATTCCTCACTAACATTTAATACTTCCCAGTGTTCACAGAAGCATGAACTTCCCTATCCAACCTGTGTACAAATTTCCAGTTTCTCTGCTCTCTATTCACACCCTTTGCTCCAGTTTCACTGAATTGCTTTCCCCCTTACATATCTCATATCCTTTCTTCCATTTGCATCTTTCTTCACCGTGTTCCCGCAGCCGGGATTTTGCCTCTCTCATTGCAACCTATTTAGATCTGGTCCATCTTTCAAAGCACCTGTAACCTCTTCCACAGAATCATGCCCCCGGACTCCCACGGATTTAGCAACGCTTTCCAATGCCCAAATCCTAAAGCACATAATTTGCTCTCGAATTTATGAATCATTATCACAATTCTTCTTTGCATTATACTTATTAAAGGTAATAAAATATTTAACAGCAGGTATGGCAGTCTCCAGCCACTATGAATGCTTTGGCTCTACCCATTGACTGAGTATGCGCGCTTGCTCGCTGGTCGATTATGAGATAGAACATCCTAGATCATAAGCCCTCTCGGATCAGCATATGTATTGAATTGATCTCTGTAGCATCCAAATTTTGAACACAATGTCTTGCACATAATAGATATACTATTTAGCTCTGATCAACTATAGATATACAAAAACAAAGGAGATGTATTAGCAAACTCAGGGCAAGAAGCTCACAGAAAAGCAAACATATTCAATCCACTGAAAACAGTTTTATAATATAATGTGCATATGTTGGTCAATTTTTAAGCACAATTTGGGTATGGTAAGTAATCAGATGATACAGAATAATCCACTAACCACATTTCCCTTGATCACATCCTGACCTCAGCATTGAGATAAAAATCAAATAACATCACATTTTCTTAATGATTTTAAGAAAACATCTACAACGATAAATATATTGTAAATAAATCTTGTCTATCATCATCTTCAATAAAACTGAACTTAAATAAAGATAACTTTTTATTTAAAAATTAAGTCCTTGAGTAAGAGATACAAACTTCTATTTATAAAATAAATAAGTCACAGCAATGAAAAGCACAGCATTAGGGAATATAGTTACTAATAGTGTAATAACATTATCTGATACAGGCAGTGACTACAGATCATGGTGAGCGCTGAGTAATGTATAGAATTGTCAAATCATGGTGATGTACACTTGAAACTGATATAACACTGAATGTCAACTATACTTCAATAATAAGATTAATTAACTCCTTGAAAGATTATTCATGACATCAGTAAAATGAACAGAATCAGAAAATTCCAGAATAATAAAAGTGATATACAAAAGACAAAAAAACAGACATTTCATATTTAATTTGAAATTTCCTTAGTCTAATTAGAAAGAGAGCCTGAAGAAATGGAAATAAATGTCTAGTGGGTGAAATGAATTTTTCTTCAGGATCAAGATTATAACTATTATCTAAGCTGGGGGAACTCTACTAGGAGCTCAGAAGGGCAAGGACTAAGTCACATTCCACACTGCAGCCCAGGGCTTATCCCAGTGCTGGTCACAACAGGTACTCCATAAGTATTTGCTGAGAACCTCTGGGATGCCCTTAAAACAGCTGTTATTATGTTCTAACTGAGGGCCTTTCAGAGTGTGTTGTATTTCCGTTTTTTGCGGGCTAATATGTAAACAACCCAGCTGGTCATGGAAAGAGGGAAAATTGAGTGAATATTAAAAAAAAAAGAAAATGGAAAAAATCTTTAAAAAAAATGTTTCTCAGAACAGGATAACAAGATAGAGACTCCAACCCTGAGGCCTCGATTTTTATTGGTTTAATGCAGGAAGTCATTACTGTTCTGCATTTGTTTCATGGACTTTGTAAAACATGTTCATTCACCTTAAAGGCACTCATACTAATCACCACTGGAGCTATGTAAAGAATGTATATGTGTATACAACAGACTTGGGGTGCCAGTTAAAATGAGATTGTTGCGGTCATCATAGACTTTCATTATTTCTACATAAATTGTTATGCTTTTTCAACAACAACCAAAAAAACCCCACTTTCAGTAAGATGTTGAATCGAATCTTGTTCTCTGACCTACCCCTTGGCCCCTGCCTCCTTGGGTTAGCATTATTGGTGATGTGCTTTCACAGACTCAATTATTTGAAAACATTTGCGGGTTGAGTTGAGCATATTTCTATAATGGTAGAGGTTTATTTGTTCTGGCCCATTGAAAATGGAAACTGAGTGATTAAATTAAGAAAATAAATGATGTATTAGGGTTATTTGTTTTTTAAATACATGCAGCCAGGCAAATTAAACCTCACGCAAAGTGTGATTCTTAATGCCTGCTGCTAAAGCTTGTGAACCCCTGGTTTAGGAGAATAAATGGGTGAAGCCAGGCCCTCTATGTAATTTACATGGATGCCCACCAACAAACAATAACACTCTTATATATATCTAGTTAAAACAATTTAGGAAAGAGCCGGATCATCTATGAAGGATATTAGAGGGTTTTAATGTAAATTGGGAAAACACTTGTCATTACAATTGGGAAGGCTAATTGATTTGATCTAAATTTTTAAGAGGAGTGGTCTTGCATATCTCTTCCGAATAGTGCATGATATTTTGTCAGTCTTCACTAATATCACTCTTGGATGAAATCCATATGGCTCTCTTTTATATTCACTTGTATTTATTTTATTTATTTTTTAAAAAGATTTTATTTACTTATTCATTTGAGAGAGAGCTAGAAAGAGCAGGAGCCGGGGGTGGAGTCAGGTGGGGTGGGGCGGGGTGGGTGTCTGGGGAAGGACAAGCAGACTCCCTGCTGAGCAGGGAGCCCGAAGCGGGGCTCCATCCCAGGACCCCAGGATCATGACCTGAGCCGAAGTCATACCCTGAACCGACTGAGCCACCCGGGTGCCCTTATATTAACTTTTAATTTAATTACAGCTACAATGTAAGGGATGTTAATCATGTGTCAAACACCGTGTTTATTTGCACTTTACGTTGTGCACTTATTTAAATTGTGAAAGTTCAACCAGTCATTAGCAGAGACAGTCCACAGGAGTATTACCATTTTTTTACTACAACTTAGGTTGGAACTCTAGAACCTTTGGTTGATCTCATATTCTGATCCACTAGGCATGAGATTAATCAGCATGAGATTAAAATTTATGAGCAACTGCGATAGGGAAAATGCAACATTATTGGAGAAAATGACTAAGTTGAAAATGATTTTTAAAAAAATCAGAATGCAGAATAAATAGATTTACTCAGTAAGTAGAACAAGGACATGACTAGCATTAAAAAAATATCTGTAACATGCTCCACATAAAATTTCAACGCCATAAAACATGACTTTTTGTATTCTGTACACTGTAATTCCAAAACAAGAATAAAAATGCTGTAAAAACAAACTGTCCAAAGGTGATTACTTAAAATCTATGATATACTCTGATTTAAAGTATGCATATCTATGTAGATCAGTTTTCCTTAGAGTGGACCAAGGTGTGCATAAAACAAAGTGCTTAAATGGGTAATATGAAAGACTCAAGGGGTAGTAGAACACTCAAGAAAATCTTACTAAGTGACAATTTTTCTGGTGTCCTGATGAAGAATTTAAAGGAGAAAAAAAATCCAGTCAAGAAACTAAATATTAGGTCTAAAACTAAACTGAACTAACTCTGCTTTGTTTGTTTGTTTGTTTGTTGTTCTCCCACAAATTGGCTATACATGTTGACTGACAACAAAAGGAAATGAAAGCAATCCTCTGGATCACTCAAAATAAAATGTATATCATAAATATACCTGAATTACAGCACAGAGTTGATTCTATATTTCTATGGGGACAAAGCAAAATCTTGTACGTTTTCTTCTTATCTGCTTAGAGTAATTAAATTCCTGTATAGTTTAATAATTTTCTCCCCACTCTCTATGTATTCTTTTTTTTTAAAGAGTTATTTATTTTGAGAGAGAGAGAGAGAGCATGCGCATGGGGTGGGGGGAGGGGCAGAGGGATAGAGAGAATCTCAAGCAGACTCCCCACTGAACGCGGAACCTGACATAGGGCTCGATTTCATGACCCTAAGTTCATGACTTGAGTGGAAACCAAGAGTCAGACCCTTAACTGAATGAGCCACCCAGGCGCCCCTCTATGTATTCTTTTAAATTTAAAATTGTTTGTAAGGTTAAATACTTATTACAGATTTCTTCTCCATATTATTAGCAATCTCTTATATATCTCTTATAGTTGGACATCTTCATGCCCAACTTCATACAGATATGTAAATTATAAATTTGCTTATTGTCCAAATTTCAGAAGTAGCTCAGTCAAAAATAATCTATCCAAAATATTGTTACTAAAAGGGCACATAATTATAAATGATTCACATTAGATTATGTATTCCATCTTATCCCCATCCTCAACCTCCAGCCCTCTCTGCTCAATAACTAATCTGAGATTAACTATTGATAAGAGTCAGTTCACTAAAATATAAATATACTGACTCATAAGTTTAAGTAAAATATAAAACAGCTTATGACTGGCTCCTTCTTGTGGGACTGATGGGAAAGGCAGTATTAGGATGAACAATTTTTATTCATTGACAGTTATTAACATTTATAATAAAATAATTTATAAACTTTAAAATTAAAAGTAAAATTAAGTAATTCAACTTTGAAAAAAGTACACATGAATTGCTTCTCTAATTACCTGAATTCTAAAGTCATATGAAAATCAGTGGGCATTATTTTCATATATTATTATATCATTTATTCATTCACTCAACAAACGTTCTTCTTTTTTTAAACCAAAAATATGAAAAGCTTTATGTATTCAAAGGAAATGATTTAAAAACCATGAGAGAAATTACAAGAGAAAATAATCAATGGAATATTGTACTGTGCTTTTTTTTTTATGTTACGTTTATCACCATACATTACATCATTAGTTTTTGATGTAGTGTTCCATGATTCATTGTTTGCGTATAACACCCAGTGCTCCATGCAGTACGTGCCCTCTTTAATACCCATCACCAGGCTAACCCATACCCCCACCCCCCTCCCCTCTAGAACCCTCAGTTTGTTTCTCAGAATCCATAGTCTCTCATGGTTCATCTCCCCATCCGATTTCTGCCCCCCCCCACCCCCGTGCTCTTGCTGCTTGAAAAGATCCGATTCAATATTAACCAAAGTCCCTGATGGATGGCATATAGAAGTTCAACAAACATTCTGGAAGTGACTCTATGGGTAAGGCTTTCTGCTAAGTGCTGGGCCACCAGGATGACTAAACCATAGCTCTAGTCTAAATGTTCAACTTAATGGAGGAGACAGGCATAAAAACAGGTAAATTCAAGTCAAAGAACAATGATAACAAAATATGCAAATTGTAGTGCAGAGAGGAGCAGACAGGAGCAGATCTGGCTAGTGGTAGAAGAGCATAGGAGGAGAAGGAGGCAAAATCTGAAAGAGGGTGAATTAAGTTCAGGACACATGTAATCTGATTCATCTATGGGATCTCGAGGCAAAATGTAGCACTGGCCCTACACCTCTGGGCCCTTCGGTTCGTTCTCCGGCTTCCCTCTGCTCTCCTATCAGGGTAGCTGTCCCCTTGGCTGCTTCCCAGGCTCCCCTGGCAGTTGGCTTCCAGCGGGATTGATCAGGCATTGACAGAGATTGGAGAATGGGAAGAAGGAAGTAACCAGGATATTTCTCCCCATCCTCGTCTATCTCCAGATGTATTTCTAGCATTTATTGTTTCTCTTCCTTGTCTCCTGCTGCCCGCAATTCAGGCTTGCCCTGGTTTCAGCTCTCAGGACAGTCACTTCCTTCTGCCACCTCACAAGTTCTGCTATTTCACTGCCACCTGCTCAGTTTCTCAGGGATACCATGAGTATATAATCATTGCCAGCCATCAGCTTCCTCTATTTTAAATATTCAGAGTGGTTTCCATTTTCTTGGTTGGACGCCTGGCAGACATGAACTACTGGAGGCTGAATTCCAGGGAGTTTGGAGGGTAAATTTGGAACTAATCAACATACAGATGAGAATTGCTGAGTTTATGCAGAGAGAGGGTGTGTAAAATGGTTGGTAGATTGAAGGTGGAACCCTGGGGAAAAAGGCAGCAGATAAAGAAAACACAGTCTTTGAATGAATTAAAGAAAAACTTTTAGTTGAATCAGAAGAATGTGGTATCTACTAATCCACAAGGAACCTTGGCATCATTAGCATCCAGCATTTGCCAGATGAGGTTTCTGAAGACAGATCAGCTCACCAGTTAGGTAACAGGACCAGATTTGAAATCCAAATCTGGGTTTCCTATTTCTTCATCTAGTGTCTTTGTGATACTGTGCCATTAATCATTCTTTTTCATAGCAGGTGATTTGGCATCATTTGCTTGGGTTCAAGTTACTTGCTCTTATCTTGTGTGATATTTGCACCTCAGTTTCTTCTCATGTAAAACTGGTATATGGCATTATTTACCTTTATAGGTAATTTTAAGAATTAAATGAGATAATACACGAAAAGTACTTAGAATAGTATAAAGTAATTAAGATAGTTGAAATTACTGAGAGGTTGTGCATTCCAAGGGGGATAACAGTGCTGTCAGATCTTATCACAATATTATGACAGATAAGCTAGTCATTGCACACCTTACAGATACTGAATATGTGTCTGCTGAAGTTAAAGATTTTCTTGCATTTTGTAATACATTTACCATTTGTTTAACAAAACCAAATTTAAGTTCAAACTGGGTTTTCACTTTAGAAGTTACTTTAGTCATTTTTTTCCTATAAAATGATTTTTATACCATTAGTTTCTTCTGAGCTCCATACATTTAAGATTTTCCATTTTAAGTGATATTTCATGATTTCTTTTCTTTTTTTTTTTTTTAAGATTTTATTTATTTGACAGAGAGAGACACAGCGAGAGAGGGAACACAAGCAGGGGGAGTGGGAGAAGCAGGCTTCCCGCCGAGCAGGGAGCCCGATGCGGGGCTCGATCCCAGGACCCTGGACCATGACCTGAGCTGAAGGCAGACGCTTAACGACTGAGCCACCCAGGCGCCCCTCATGATTTATTTTCTGTTTGCATGGTATTTTAACAAAAATTTAAGATTTTCCATTTTAAGTGATGTTTCATGATTTATTTTCTATTTGCATGGTATTTTAACAAAAAATTTTAAAAATCTCAACAAAATATTTGTTTTTTACTGAGCAAGTCTTCTGATTCTCTCTCCTGTCATCCTTCTCACTCTTCTTTCTTGTTTAACTTTTTGGTACCCCTAAGTACTTAAATGTTAAATATAAATCAAGAAATTGGGAAATTGTTAAATGAAATTACAAAATAATTCTAATCTACTAGGTAACACAATGGTGCTGTACTTCCCAGGGTGTTGCCATTAGCATGTAGAAATTTGCATTTATATTCAAAGAGAAACAAATCAAACACTTGTAGTGTAACATGTAGATTCAACCAAAATCCAGTACTGTAAATTTTAACTTACCTTCCGGGTCTGCTAGTCCCACTCCTACTCCTGGCTGTTTTACAGGTTCTTGCCCATTCTGCCCCATCTTCCCT
This sequence comes from Mirounga angustirostris, assembly GCF_029215605.1. Lineage (NCBI taxonomy): Eukaryota > Metazoa > Chordata > Mammalia > Carnivora > Phocidae > Mirounga > Mirounga angustirostris. Next base: position 79,669,568 of record NW_026991720.1, on the reverse strand, counting down.
CTGTTTCAAAAGAAAATAAAAGGTTATATATTTAGTTATGCTCTCCTAAATGCAAATGAGAAGACCAAGTTCCCCAAAAATAGAATGACATTATATATTCAGACCTTAAATAAATTACTTGAATGGCAAGTCTAAACACAATAAATCACTCTGTATCATGTTAATTTTAAAATAGGGGCTTGTTTCTTATTCTTACTTAGTCTGAGCATAATACCTCAAAATTCAGTGTCTTATTTATTGACTCATCTATCAAAGATCAGACTATCATGAAATTATCAAATTTTTTTGAGAATTGGGGTGTTGTTGTTTTTTTCATTTTTATTTTTTTTGCATTTTAAAAATTATTATTATGTTATGTTAATCACCATACACTCCATTTTTAACTCAAGAAGTGAGAAGAAGTTTTTATATCTTTATGTTTTGTTATGATGACTTGTACAGACCCTTTGGTGAGAAGGGAAATGTTGAATTAAATAACTTGCAAGAATAATATTGTAATAACACAGATTTTTATTTCACTTAGTGACTTTCAGATCCTGTCGCTGTTTTCAACTGTGCATAGCGTGTTAGCTTTTGAAGTCAGGCCTCCTGGTCTCTGCCCCTGGCTTCACTATTTCATGTTACGTGTAATCTAAGGCAAATCTACTTAATCTGGTGAATCTATTTCTCCTTTTGTAATAAAAAGATAGTAACACTAGCTAGCTTTTGGGTAGGACAAAATCACGTGGAAAACAGTACTTAACACAGTGCCTGACACATCATAAAATTCAATAAATAGAAAATATTAATAGGTAGGTATGCACATGATTTTGGCTTTAGAATTCAGCCACAGTCTTCTACTCTTTTAGTTTCGGCCTCGAACTTTCTGGAAGGCCAAATTGATGAAGAATTCATGATACTCTGAGCACTGTGTGTTCAGAATATTGACAATGTAACAGCCCAAACACTATAGGCTACTTCTTATTTTTTCAGTAAGAGAAAAAGCTACGTGGCATAGAAAAGATTTTGGAATTGCCTTTATACATACTTATATAAGATGTTCTCAAACGATGAAATAAAAACACCTAAGTTTTAAAAAGGGTGTTTGAACAAAAGAACTCGATACTATACTTTCTAGACAATAATTCTAACACAGCAGGATTTGCTCGCAATTAATTCTTACTTTCACAAAAATATTTGGTTTGCTGAATTTGCTGGGAATGTGATCGTATTTCTTTCTTAAGAATTCAATTACATCTCACTTGAAAACTGCTCTAAAGATCCTACCATTCTATAGAGATGGTTCTGCACATAATGAAAGAGGAATAGATATAAACTCAGAAATTATTTTATCTTGAAACCCATTACATTGTTCCATTATGACAATTCTAGGTCAAAGGTTTAAACACAAATTTTTATCAAGTGTGAAGGACATGAAAAAATGTTAGAAATCATATATATACTTATATACATATAGATACAGTCTGCATCTGAATATGTGCCAAAAAATTCTTGATTAAGCAATAAAAGGAACTTCAATTTGTGTAATTGCTTCAATGAGATTCAATACAAGTAGATGATAAATTTTAAAAAAATTTGCTCTGTTCTGATCAGACGAGAGAAAATCTTCATAACTCAGTAGCAATCTTACCGTGAGCAATACTAACAGAGGGAACCAAACGTCTTGTTACTGAGTCAAACTCAGATGAAAAGGAAAATCATTTTAGGAGTGTTCATCTAACAGATGAGAATACTGAAAAATTACTCTTCTATATATGTCAAATTTTAACAAAATAATTATAATTTTTAGTAATAGTAAAATTTGGGTAATTTTTTATTTGATCTCACATCCTAGGTTTCGAATTTTAATGGTATCTGATATTCAGCTGCAGTCTTTGTTTCTAATGAAAACTGATTTTAACGTTAGGTGCACAGGGAAAATGTGTATGAGAGGCATTTCTAAGATCTTACAGGTACTTCTGCAGCATCGTGAAGCTAAATAAAATACGAAGGAAACTTGACTGTGGGTTATGTGAAGGATGCAATTTTTCTGAATTCCCGGGAGATAACCTTCAGCTCAGAACATGTGGACTACACAGTTTGTAATTTATATTTGTTAATCAATCACCAAACAGTTATTGAACTCTTATGTTAGCCTAAGCAATAATTGTGTTAGACACAAAAGGGCATATAAAAGAAATACCAAATACTGCTTTAGAAAAGAGAATTTTCTTTGTGCTCAGATGACAAAACAATGGTGTGTCCGAGGCAGTTTTGAAAGGTTTTGAGAAAAATGGGAAAAACAAAATTGGAATGTGGTATGTATGTAAAAAATCCATAATCTAGTTCTACTTCAGATATTCAGATATTGAGGAAATAAAGTGCTTTTTCTCTGGAAGTTGTATCTTTATCATCAGTGTTAAATTATTTGAAAGGTATGGATAAATTGGAAGGATATTAAGTGATGTGTGGTTAAAAAAAATCACAAACTCATATGATATTCACAGTCTAGAGAGAGAAATATAATGAATTTGCTCAAATTCTCTTCATAGAAGATCATCAGAGAAAGAGGAGTAATGAGATCAGACTCCTTTTAGAAGTAATGTCCAATAAAAGAGAACTGATTAAATATAAATAACTATTGAATCCATAGCCTAAGTCTTAAGAAAAGAAAAAGATGGGCAGGTGATCCAATAATGTAACAATTTAAGTAGGAAAAACATAACTTGAAAATCATAAAATATAAATACATTTTTCACTGTACAAACCCCTTTTCCCCATTATTTTGCTTTTGTAATCTGAGCCATTATATAAATATTGGGAGTATTCTGGACGATAGAAGGAAAGGTTTATAAAAACCTTGACACTAAAACAAAGAGAAATAGAATTCCACTCCCAGAAATGGCTTCACTCAACACTGGAGAAAATGAAGAAGATCCTTTAAGAAGAGCCCAGATCAGGGGTCTGCAAACTCGGTAGGGAGCCAGATAGGAGACGGTTTGAATGGTCCTGTACTCAGGTCTGCCCCTATAGGGCAGAAGTAACATTAGGCAACACAAAAGCAAGTGGGTGTGGCTTCCAATAAAACTTCTTTTATGGACACTGAAATTTCAGTTTCATATAATTTTTATGTCTCACAAAATGCGATTCTTCTGGTATTTTTTTTGCCCCCAAATATTTAAAAATGCAAAGGCCAAATTAGCTCACAGACCTTGCAAGGCTAGATTCGCCCTGACCTAGATCCTGGAGATGGATGGTCCAATGACGTTTTTCAAAACCTGGAAAACTAGTTCCTTGGGAGGAGAAGGAAAGGTTGGAAAGTCTAGATTTCGATACTGGAACAGACATAACCAACATATGTATCTTGGATGCTGCTAACTTTTGCCACCAACATGGCTAAGCCCATTCTAACACATCCTAAACACAATCTGCTTTCGTTCTGCATTCGATCTGCAATATTATTTTCTTGAGGCTTAACATATTACCAATGAACTTTATTCTAAGATTATGTACTGGGGACCCTGTATTACTTGATATTTGTTGTGGAAAATATGGAAACACTTCAAAATCTTCCTTTTTAATTGTGGAAAGATTACTGAAAAGCCTCTTGAGGAGCCCAATGTGTTATCTATTTCAAAAACGATATATGAGCTCTTTAAATATGTTTAAATCTCTCCTGATTCAAAGTAAATTAATCTAAGTTTATCTCAAACACCAATAATATTTGTGTTTGATCATTATGTGATTACCGCATCAAGGGACTACTGCTGCTGAACTTCATTTAGTTATTATCGTAGCAGTTTTTCTATTAAATACAGATTGCACTGATTACATAGTCCTGGAAGTGACCAGCGTTCATCCTCAGAACTGGCTAAATTAACCCAATCTTTCCCCAACAGTCTATTTTCTATGGAGGCATACACAGTTGAATTGCTTCAGGGACAATGAGTCAGAACTGGATAATTATCTAGTTATTTCCTGTTAGGTGTTAAGCAAAGCTTACTCATGTTGTAACTTTGTAGTGGGAAAAAAAAAAAAAAGAGAAAAAGAAAACCCCCCACACTTACATCCGTGGAATAGGAAATAGATTGGTCTCCCCTGCAGTGTTGCTGCTTCCTTCACTGTCCACGCTATACCCGCTGCCGGAGGAGCCGGTGGACACGGAACTTTCTGCAGGCCGGTGATTGGCAGGCTTTGCTGCATGGTGTGGGAAGAGTCAACACCACAGTCAATCAATGAAACTCCCAGTGATCTCCAAAGGCATCATTCTACGTTTTCTTCATTTACATGGATAATGAAACAGCTCTAGCAAGAACTCCACATGTCTTAATCTGCCTGTCATTTTCTTTTCCTTAACCAATAAGGTGCTGTGGTAACACTAAGGACTTGGTTATTTTTATTGGACATAGAGGTAAAAAAAAAAAAAAAAAAAAAGAACACAATTGTTTCTAGGGTGAAATCATCAGATTTTTAGACTGAGTTAAATAGTATATAACCAGTCTATTACTATTATCATTATTACTGGTTCTCTTTGTGGTTTGTTTGTACAGTATTACAATAAGGACAAACAAATATGAATTTGGGCTATTTCATGGAGAAAGGAGTTTAGAAAGACTTGGGTAGAGAGAAATAGTGGGATAAGGGAAAATTTCTTAATTACTCTCCATATTAACCGACAATCTGTTTTTCTCCTGAGAAGTGAAGATGTAAAGTAGAACAGATGATTTCAAGAAGTGATTGAAGAATTCTGTGCTTGTTTGTATGTAACAACTATCTCCAGCAAGTTTTTAAATTTGAAGATCTTTGCTTCCCCTTTGGCATTTCTTCATCTGTGATTGGGACTTGTTTCAGTAATTCCTTAAGTTTGATTCTTTTGGATAAAGCAATCCATATTCCCATAGAAACATTGTAATTTTGTGTTGTTTCATGCAGTAGGAATACAGTACTAATATTGTTAGTGGAGTTCTAGATCAGAGGAGATTTGGGGGGAACATTTGATGCAAAAAACAGAAGAGAAGGCAAGTGTTTCCTCTTCTTTTTGTGGAGAGAAGCTTCTCTAGGCAAATTTTAAAAATTATTATTATGTTTTCTGCCACATGGTCAGAATTCAAAGGCATGAGCTTTGATCATACTGACAGGATTTGGAATCCTAGCTCATTCTAGAGTAAATCTAAACAGTCTCAGCTTTTGCATTTGAAGATAATGGGTTCAGTATGCATACTTCAACTCATAAGATTGTGACCATGAGGAGTGAGATAAAGAGATAAAGCAGGAGCTCAGTTACTTTCTCTTCCTCATCTTGTGATTTTATTTGTCAGACCCCCAACCTCTTCTGCAAGGTTTTCCTGTCAATCACTGCTCCCTAGTGCCTTTGAGCATACCTAGCCCCTGATAATGAATTTGCTTCAATTTTCTTTCCAATTCTAGACATGTTCTAGGATACAAAAATACTTCGAGTCTCTCTCTTCTATAAAAACACCTGTGTTCAATCAGGAGTTTCTTAAGCAGTTGGATAGATTCACACTGCGGGCGAATCATTGATAATCATTGAATGACACTAAGATATCTACATTTTCCTTAAAGAGATGTATACAAACACAATGACTCTTAATCTGGTGGAATTTTAATAAAACCAGTACATCCAAATGAAGGGAAAACTACAGACATTGTGAGGGAAACCACTTGAGGACAGGAAATCCACCATCAGGATAATTGGGATCAAGTCTCACAAAAGTTTGGGTTTTTCCCCACTTCTCCACTTTTTCCTTTTTGGGACAACAGATTCTCTAAAGCCACCAGGACTTGTTATAATATCTATTCTAGTGATAGCAAGATCACTTTCTCAGAATAGAGAAATAAGGAAGAAATGTTGGGAAATAACAGGAGGTATCTGTAAGTTGGGACTAGCTATTTAGAAAAAGGCTTGAATATTGTTAAATAACCGGTCACCGATCAATTACTAGCAACCCAGAGTAGATTTGAGGAGACAGAACGATAGTTATAATGTTTGATATTTTCTATATAGGAGAAACCCAGATGGTGTAGTTAGTGCTAACTTAAGGACTTTTTAAAAGGATAACTTAAAAAATATAAATGACTATCATATATGACTATGATATAAATTATGAACATTTGTAAAGTAAATTAAACTGTATAATCAAACACATAATGAGTCAGATTAGTCAACTGGTTGTAAATAAAGGAACGCTGCCACATTTTTTGATTGGCATTATGTAATCTAATCAACAATATTGTTAATATTTTTTAGTATGATATTGAATGAAACACTTTAATACCATCAACTGGAAAATCTCAATATACTACTTTCAAAAACAAACCTTAATTAATACATGCTAATTTTTAAATCAACTTATTTTTACTAGATTAAAACAATTTTCAACCAAGATCCATCTCGCAATGCACCAAAATAGCTATTGTAGCAGAGCTGTCTTATTTAAATTTCAAAATATTCAATCTTTTCTATGTGAACTTTGATTTTACCTGATGCAATTTCTAGTTCTATTTCTCTTCTGGGAAATCTGAGATGTGTGCAGAATGTAAAACAATATAACAAGAAGAAAGGAACAGGGGTAGAAATAAATTTAAGGAGAGCTTTTCATCTTGTCTAGGTGAATAGAAATCTCATTTGGAAAGTCTATACAAGTGCTGTCAACTTAAATGCAAACAAATAATAGTTTATAAGAAACATAAAAAGAAAGAAAACCAAATCTAGAGAACATATACATATATTGGAATAAGTCTAAGTCTACCTAACATATTTGGAAAACAAAATTATGTGTTAAATTTGAGTCTAAAGAAACTTCGGGCAGTTAGAAGTTAGGTGAACAATTCACATAAATGGAGATGTTTGCCATCATCTTACCAAAACATCTGGTGCTTGATATATTTTTTTTTTTTCCTAATCTGGTATGGAAGTGTAGGGTAAAGAGAGCCTGATGTCTGGTAGTTTCTAAAAATGAATTCAACTAAAAATGTAGAAGAGACCTTTGCTTTTTACTGGGCTATAGCTACATAGCATAAAATGCAATTAAACATACAGAAATGCAGAGGTTTTGATAAACTGGGACTAAAAACCCAAGTATTTTAAGAGTTCTTTATCAGATGCTTGAAACAATGCGTATATTTACTAATTTTTTTCTCTTGAAACAGTCTCCAAATAAGAACGTGTCAATTCTCTTACATTGAGCTAAACCTGCATTATCTCCAACACGTTAATGAATAAAGTGCTTTTACAACTTGATATCCAAGGCTAGATCTCAAAGTAATTTCAAGGCATCTCATGATTTTGGTCACATTCTTTACTTTGCCTCTCAAAGTCCTTAACCATCTGCTTCTTTCCAGATGTATCTCCTGTCATTCTCCTTTATACACTTTTCACGGAAGCCCACTTAGACCGCTCACACTGGCTCCCTTTGGTTTGGCTTTTTTTTTTCTCCTGAGCTGTAGCTGGGCCCGTTCTTCTGATTTTGTCATGCCTTTCTCTGCACCTGTCACTTTCTCATATCGAAATTGTACTTGTCCGTAAAGGCCCAGCTCCGATTGCACCTGCTCTGTGTATTTTCCTCATCTTTCCACTCAGAAGCGAGCTTTTCTATATCCGTACTCTCCTAGCACAAGATCACAGGTCTGTTTCTGCAATGACAACTTTCTATCTTTGGCTGTGGTTGTCACATTCATGTTGCTGTTGGAAGCCGGGCCTGTGTTTTCTCCACCATAGCCTTCTCAAAAGCTTATCCTGGAACTATGCTCAAGCCATATTTAATGAAATAATAATAAAATTAATAATTGTTTCCCTTAACAACACAACTCAAACATCCGAATGATTAAGTAGATATTTTACTTTTCATCTGGCTGTGTGCATTATGCAAATCATAAATCTCTCATTAACAGCACTTGATGTGGGAGGGTTATTTTTTTTCCTCCATGTTTTGTCAAGGAAACTTGGGGCAATGCAATTTTTTTTTTTTGAGTTTTAAAAACAGAGATGCAACTTTAATCTGTCATATGGTAGAGAAAAATGTGAACACTCAACTAGGTGTTTTATTTTTTCCCAATCCCTCCAAAATCGGTTTAACTGAAAGGAATATTTAATGATAACACACTAAACATGGGAGTGCATAGTTTTGTGAATTTAAAAAACTCCTAACAGACCATGGATATTTTATAAATGTATTTAAATTGGAATGATAGTAAGAAATAATATGTATAGTCACATTCCATGGGAGAACAAGAGGGTATTCTTACAGACATTAGTATTTGTGCTGGTTCCAAATCTGGATGTACAGACAACTGGTGAACTCTGGTTTATATTTAATATATTTAAATATAAATATAATAATATTTAAAATAATATTTTAAAACATTAAAACTAAATATGACTTTCAACAGACTCATGATTCCAAATTAGTAATTTAAAACTATTCTACCTTTGCTTTATTCTCTTTAAATAAGAGTTTCAGAGATCATGGACCTATTATGCTTGAATATATCATGTGCCTGTGTATTGCACATGAGAAGTGTTTCTTTTATGAGGAACTGAGGTTTACTTAATAATAAAATGCATTTTGGAAGCCTACATTTTTGTGTCTTCTTTCTTTTTTAATTCCTATTTGTACTATCAAGTACCAACGAGGAGAAAGAATGTAATCTCATAAATATATGATGGAATAAGCCCACTCCCGCAGAGAGGGTTCCTGTACCCTAGAGGAATAAATCCTAGAGTGTTAAATCATTTCTGTCCTCAATTATTGAGGGGGCATTTCAAGTAAACACATTTTACCTTCTGTGAGGCAATTCAATCTGTTTTAAATTATTTTTTGACCTCTTCATTTTCTTCAGATGGGAAATAGTTAGACATCATTTTGTTTTATTACTCCACTGTGGCTAGCCTTAATTAAACCTGGTAGTGTCTTTTTGACTGCACATCTGTCTTCAATTAGTTGGCTCTGTTGGTTTTTTCCCCCCTCAACCATACTTAAAAATGCACATCTATCACTGTACCTACCACACGAGGGCAGCATTAGGCTCACAGTCTGTGGAACAGAATTGTAGACTTGACTTTGTATAATTTTGGAACCATGGAAATTAAAAGCTGGCAAGAACTCTAGAACCATCATTTCGCCTATAGAAAAACTAAGCCCTAGAAAGATTAAGTGATTTGTTCCGCGTCACACACTAATCAAGGAGAGAAAGAAAAGAAAAACTAAAAAGTGCTAATCCACTTTTCTGTCGCATCCAATTGTCTCAAAGTGAGATCGTGAGGTCTCTGCCTACCTCAGAATTCCGGGCTTGGGATACAGGACCACGGCCTTGCTGCCTGTGATGTTCTATCGCTGGTTTAAATCCTTGGTCCAGCTCAAAGATATATCCAAATATTTTAGGAATAATTTATGATGTTGGTAGTCTATAATTTCCCAAATTATTTGGTGGATACAGTATTATCTTCAGAGATCAAAAATAAGTCAGTCAATAATGATTTTGTTTATTTCGGTAGCTTAATAATGGAACTGAAATGACTATTTTAGATATTACGTATTTATAGCATATATATATATATTTTTTTCTTTTGCTAGCTTTAACTTTAACCTAGCTGGACATTATTTGGTGACCTTTTCTACTTTCTCCCCACTGCCCTTCCCTCTATCTTTCTATTCTTATTGCTGTTTTTCGGGTTGTTATTTTTACTAATGAGATCTTGCAGTTTTATCTCCTTTGTTGATTTGCTTTGAATGTGAACCTGAAAAGGTCAGGTTCTAAGTTCAATTGTTACCAGCATGATTTGGTAAGTTTTCCCTTGAATTAGGTCCAATCACATTTTCTGTTCCCTATGACAGTTTAGGGGTATTAAAATGAAAAAGGACGTTAGAAATTTAATACTTTTTAATATTACTTCAGGATATTCATCATCTGATTTGGAAAAATTCTAAAGAAACCAGCCCCTCCCCCCCCCAAATGGCATGGGTACTTTCAATACAGCCACTTGTAGGAGTTTCCACATACTTCCAAATTACAAGTTTTTACAAATGAAAGTATTAAAAACAGCTCAGACTTCTACGTCATTTCTTTAAAATGGCAAATTACAGGTGAATATAATCTCGCAAAGTTACAACAAACCATGAGAAATGGAATGTCACAATGTCTTTTTCCTTATAAACAATCAAAGTATGTCCCTTAAGATACTCCATATTCACATGGTAGCTTCTCTCAGAGAGAAAAGAGGTGTGAGGTCTCTTATTTGCTAAAATCCAGGAAAGGTAGTAAAGCTTAGTCTCGTTCACACTCTTCCTTCTCCATCCACATAGGCCTTGGGACTGAATTTGCAAGATGTTTCAATAATCATTTCAATCTGTTTTTATCTAATGCTATCAGTAATTTGCAGGTATTTCCCATACTCACTAATCATACACTCTCTAGCTTTGTAGATAATGGGATTAATGATAACTTCCAGGAACAGAAGTAATACATAACTTTAGTGTAAGAGGTGTTTGGAAGTGAGAGTAAAATTAAACTAATAACATAGTGGAGAGGATTTTTTTCTTACATAAATATATGTGATGGCTCATTATGCTATAGTTCTTATATTTTTGCTAGAATGTTGTCTTTTAAGTACATCTCCCTTTTTTAAGCTTTTTGGTTCAGAACTAGTTTTCAAAGAAGTAAATAAAATATTTGTTTAATATTTAAGTTTACTAAATAAACTAATACCAACATTTTAATATTTAAAATATCTAAAATGAATACAATTTAAGTGGAAACGAAAATTTCCTAGTAACTATTGGAAAAAAGCTCGATTAAGATATTATCATAAATGAAAATTTTAAAAAATCATTTTATCTTTAATAGATTTAGGCTATAATTCTAGTTGTGTTCAAAGAGATAGAATCAACAAAGAATTATATTAAGTACCAAGTTTTGGTTTTGTGCTAAAATATGCTAACATAATTGTTACAACACAATAAAGATTTTATCTTTAAAAGATTAATAGGGAGAATCATATTTGGAAAAAATGCAAGATTTGAATTAAGTTCTCAAGAGAAGCTCTTACTTTTACAATATTCATTTAATTCTACTTTGAACAAGTATTCTCTCTCTTGCAGTTTGCTTGCAACACATGCAGGATTGTTTGAGTGGAAAGCAATTTAAAAATAATGTTTTGAAAAATGTTCTTACATAATCCTGAAATTGCTAACTTAGATCAAGAACATGTAGATAACAAGGCTGCTCTCCTTAAATGGAATCCAAATAGTTTGATTTATATAAACATTTTGCCCAAAGCAGACTGATTTATATGGCTAACATTATAACAAATACTATTATTTTTCATATCATTCAAATGTAGTCAGTGGCCACAGAATTAAGAGGAGTTTGGACAATTATTTGATCGATGCATGTCCCATCCTATGGGATCTCACTTCTCTAGTTAATCTCATTAATCTCTCTACTTTCCCCAAATAGATCATTTTCAAATACTTTCTTTCCTCCTATAGGTAGTTATATCCTAGGGGACTGTAAAGATTATTAGGAAGAACCAAAGCCAGGACAAATAAAAATATAATTAATTATATTTCCAGATATTTCTAAACATGAGGATGTTTGATTGAATATAAATTTAAGACAATGATTATGCATTTTTTTCTTTTTCAATCGCAGTGGAGCAAAACTTACACTTTTCCCGTTCTTCCTAATTCTTCCCAGATATCTAACTGGTTATTCAATAAATATTACTAGGATGGGAGATTCCCAGGGACGGTTATTTTCATCTGTTTTGATCACTACAGGGTCACTAACTCTTTGAGGAGGTTCTGGAACATAACATTCAAAAAAATTATATATGAATATGAATAAATGATGAGCAACTAATATATGTAATTCAGATAATATTGTCCACAAATGATATTTTCAGAATTCCCTTCTAGCTTTAATTACTTAAAAGCACATTAAATTATTACTTGAAAATTAAAAATCAAGAATTAGGTAAGAGGTTAAAAAACTTAATTTTTTCTCAAATTTGAATCAGTGTGATGATCTTCAGTTTTTCTTACACCAACAAAATTAATTTGATCTCTATGAAACCGGTAATATGGATACTACAATAGAAGATAAAAGAAAACTATTTATAACAATTGTTTTTCCAATCAGCCTTATCTTTAAGATAAGGATGCAAATAAAATGTATTCTATCTTTATAATACACCCTCTCTATTTTAGGTTGGGAGCAGTTTGATTAAAGCTGATTAGGCAATTTACCAGTCAAACTGTGAAAGTAGTAAGTAATAAATATGGACATACATTCATAATTTGACCTAAATCAAGCCCAATAAAATAGTTTAAATATTAAATGAAAGACTGTCATTTGTCCATTTTAATAATTATAAATTAACATTAGATGAGAAAGGAAAGAAGGGATTCTGGAATACAATATAAGAGAAAAAAAAGCATAGGAAATTTAGAGACAAATATGACAATTAGATCTGGGAAGAAACCTCCAGTTACCCACTGTCTTTGGCTACTGGAAAGATTATGACCGTGCATTCATATAGATCAATGGCTCTTAAGCATTTTGATCTCAAGACCGCTTTTATATTCTTAAAAAATATTGCATTCCCCTAAGAACTTTATTTTATTTGAGTTATATCTATCAATATTTATCATGTTCAAAATGAAGAAAATTTAGAATAAGCAATTGATAAGCACATATTCCATTAGCATTCAAAGCAATGATGTCATAACTTCTCATGTAAATGTAGGAAAACCCCAGTGTACATGAAAAAGAATGAGAGGGAAAAAGGCAAATAACACTTAATATTCTTGTATTTCATCTTGTAAACCCTAAAAGTGCCCCCGGGACACACATTGAGAATTACTGGTCTAGATCTACCATAATAGAAATGAAGTATTAACTATGAAAATAGAAGAACCCAATTAGCATCAGCTTTTTTTGACAGTCATCTTAAACCACTATATACGGGATTATTCTATCGTGCCTTTCATTTTTTAATTTTATACTTGTAGTAAAAAATGTCAAGCTGTTAGGCTTTCTTAAAAAGATTTATTATTATTGATATTATTCTTATTAACCTCTCTAGCTTTGGAATTTGTTCCATCCAGAACTTCATAACTCTACAAAGTAGAAGGTCTGAACTAAAAATTATATGTATCAAAAGTCATGCTTGTCTGTGCTACTCGTGCTTTAAAAACTACTTTATGGTTTGTAGAAACCCACAATAAATAATATTTGGCAGGCATAAAATAACACACATTCTTCCAAAAAGGGGTTTTCTCTACATAAAGTCTTTAATTTGCTGGTACCTTAATAGTTGGACGAAGCCAAAATAGTGACTCAACAGTGATTTACTTTATGAAATGTCATCAGCAATGAGAATGCTCTATAATAAACTAAAAGCATGTAATAGATCCATATAGAGAGAAGTTTCAAATATATAGTAAAAAAAGTCCATTTTTTAATACCTTTTTCTATAGATGCCAAATTCATTTTATATAGTCAGGTAAAATTATAATGTGACCTATAGAACTTCAAATAATGTGGCTTTCAGTCTGAAATGTGTTCAGGAGGAAAAGTGGATTTTGTTCCTGTACTCTTTTAAAAACAAATATGGCAGAAATTTTAGTTCACTGTTTTGCTTATAAGTTTAAAAAAAGGGTGCCATGCTCCTTTTATCAAGCATTTTCTTCTTAAAAATGTATCTGTTTTTGTTTGATCTGTAATATCAATATTTTGATTACTGTTCAAATTATCAATTTAATTAATTAATTTTTAGCCTTCAGTATCTCCATGGAAATCTTCAGTTATCTTACAGTATCTTAAAATATATTGAGCTATGAAGTTATGACTGTCTACATTATTCCTATTTATATATCTAAACAACTAAAGACCCTGATCAAAATTCTGCATTTCTGATATAATATGTTTCCATTTAAAATCAGTAAGTATTTTTTTTGGGGGGGGCTCCTCAACGATTAATTGTATATTTATACATTCAACACAGTAACAAAAGAAAAAGAAAAAAAGGATATTTTCAGAGTCTGGCTCAGTACACATGAAGGTTCCTTTCATCCTATCCCACTAACTAAGCCCCCCATCTGTCCACCCCCTCCCATTATCTTGCACAACGCAGAATAGGTGAACTATCATGGTTTTACATAATGTAGTACATGCAGATGAAAAGTGGAAAAAATCAAGTAATTCATGGATAGTTAGATATTTGGACTTAGGCAATACTGTTAAGTAGCCCAATGGTGCCTTTGACATTCGTCTGCCTCTCCTTAGGTAGTGTTTCCCCCAGGTCCATGATCCCGCCTACCCAAGCGATCACATTCCCAGCCCCATGCTCATATTGTGCCTTTTGTCCAGGGTCCCGCACTGTGTCCCCATCAGCCTTCTCATGCTCCATGCTTCTCATTTCTTTCCTCCATCAGCATTTACTTGCCTGTCTCATTTCCTCAGGGTCCTGCTCCCTGGTGGTAATTTGATAAAGTAACTTTTTAAAAAATAATTTCTTCAAGCCCAAATAATTTGCATTTTAAAAATTAAGTTGAACTTTGTTAAAACTATATCATAAGCAGCATTTGAAGGGACTTTGCCATGTTAAAATTAGATCATGTCTTCATGGTCACATCCAATTATACAGGCCCATAGCTAGATCGTTTGACTAAGGTGCAGCCATATTGAAGCCAAGCTCAGATACTTGGGTAGACCAGTTGGTCTTGTTATTCATGTCAGATGAAATGAACATATAAATCCCCAGTGTGAACCAGACATGTGGATGGCGTGGTGCAGACCCACAGCTATTACTGGAAAAGAACAAAAGTACCCATGATAGTAGATCGGTGGATTCACCTTTGTGAATAAACGTCCATAAACAAGAGACAGTGTCACATGGTCAGAGCTATATACATTTACTCTCTGTGACTTTGCATGTATAGCAGAGATATTCCTGGCAAAAAATGTTAAATGACTAAAGAAATATTTTAAAATGCGTAATCATTCTTAAGAAAATATGGAAACTCTTAAAAAAAATTTAGAAGAGCATTTTGATCTTCACAGACAACAAAGAAAACCCTCGTCCCCAGAAAAACAGGCACATAACTTTGAAAGCTGATATTATCCAATTTGAGTCCCTCAGACTTTGTTGGATGTTTACTGTGTTCAGATCATTACAGTTTCAATTTTCTTTTCATTTTCAACTACCCAAAGTTTTATTTAAGTTTGTATTTTTACATGAACACATTGAAATGAAGAATGCAAATCTGTTTTTATTAACCTCTTACATACGTGACAGGAAGACTTCACCTCCAAATGAACTCACTTTGATTTCTCTTCTGATTTCTCCTTTACTTCCTTTTGAACCCTCTCCTTCCCAGAAACAGAGAACGCTAAATTCTTTCTGACCAGAAGTGACCATCTACTTCCAGTCAGAAGAGAATGGGACACAGATTACCTATCGCCCTTTGTCACCAACAGTACCCTCTACTCCCGGTGCCCATCCCGCTTCCCAGCCCGGCCACCCCCTACCACTTGCCCAAGACAGCAGCTCCCACAGAGTGATGGCTTAGTAAGAGTTCACCACGACAACCTGCAGATATGAAACTCTTCTGTGACAGGTGCTGAAAATGAGCCTTATTGAAAGTGGAGTTTCCAGCAGTGGTCTGTGGAAGTAGCTTCAGGCTTTTCTCCTACAACTTGGCCACTCCAAGGAATGCTTAATCATAATTCCCACACACAACTTATTCAATGGTTCATCTGCTCTATCCTCTCCAACCCGTTCCATTGGCTCTTATCTCATTTCCCAGGGTGGAGGGACATTTCTCCTCAGCCTCTATTACTGTTCCTAATTTTAAAATTCACATAAAATCTTAGTATCAAACAAGAATAACTCAGGAATTTCAAAATGCACTTACAATATAAAATAGTGGATGTCAACTAAGGTTTAAAGAACGCTTCAATCTGATTCAGTTTGAGTATGGTTTAAAAAAAATAACTATTTTTTAAACTCTCCTCTCTGGTTGCTGTCACCTTCTAAAATGGTGGAGCCTGTGTTCAGTCAAACCAACTGGCTTGGAACAAAATCATTTCCAGGGATTTCTAAATACAAAAGAGTTGTTTAGGCATCAGGATTATCTGGCACAATCTGTCTAATCTTTCTTTTCACGGTTCCTAGTGTGCAACTAAACCCCGGGGGGGAGAGAGAAAGTTCTTTCTGGCTCACTCCATAATTCTTGCTTGACCCATATTTTATGCTACTTCGGGCAGAAATCTGCTGAGAAGTTCACAAAGAAACATTCGAAGGGCTCTTTAGGGACAATTTTGTCACCCTTGATAGAAATGACTACAGATGTACCCACAGTCTCTACAGACTCTGCTTACTGCCACACTGGGTTCATGCATGAGAGGGATTCATTTCCTTGGGTTTGTGGCAGCTTAATTTTCAGCCTTCAGAAGAAAGGATCATGTAGGGAGAGCAAGTCTAAATTGTATTCTGCCATCATTTCTAGCAACCTCTCATCATTTGTAAGAACTTAAGTGACAAATAACAAGTATGTAAATTACAATTGTTTTTACTGAATTCAGAAGAGTTTGATTTCAGAGGAGCCAACGTATTTAGGAAGCAAAGGTTTAGGCCTAGAACAAGGGTCCGGTTGCCAATTCTAGAAATTTCTGTGTATTCTATCCATCATCCCAGCCCTCTCTCTGATTGCTCACTCAGAAAACAGGGATAAGAATATCTGCCATGAAGACCTCCTTTACCAGGTGTGATAAATGAGAAGATGAGTGACAGAACACTCGATACAATGTGAAGAACTGTTCAAATGAAGGGCATTATCATCAGAATGCAGATGGGACTGTGTGAACTCCACTGTGAGGTTTGAAATGGAAGGCTTTTATCTAAACACTTAAAGTTAATAATAATACTTATTTATGCAGTTAGTGAATGAGAACTTGTTGGCTCTTTGTATGTTTCCATCTCATACCAATTTTTCTACGCTTTAAACTAATTCTACAGCATTTTATATAAATTTAATCGTATAGCATGTTTACTCTTAATTGGCAAAATGCATGGATGAATTATATTCTTGGTACAGTTACAGTAGCAGGGAAATAACTATGTTTTAGAAAACGACATTTTATCTTCAGTACCAAATTAAACAAGAAAGCAGGTTATGTTATCTTGATTTCAATAGAGAATGGCTCCAGGATTCAGTCACAGCACCTTATGTGGATGAGAATATCCATTACAGCATTACGCAAAGAAAGGGAATTAAACATATTTTGCTATGAATTTTAAGAACCACGTCAAAAAAATCAGTCAAAATATTACATAGTAATACTGAAATCATGATAATTTAAAATAGAGTGAGATAGGGAAGCATTTCATTACTGTGACATCATTATGGAATACTTGAAGTACGAAAATGAGTAACTGTAAGAAACCAACTGCTCATTTGATAGAGAAAAAGGTAAGAGGAGGGATTTTAAGTACTTTTGGGAAGTAACAGTAAGCTAATTAGAAAATGGAATCCATGCACAGGGGATAACTACCTGGCTAATTCAGAAAACATCACTGTGCTTTATGCCACATACATTTTCCACTGCCCCTAAATATCTGATTTGTTGGGACAAGAACGTATTAAAAATGGTAGATTTTGGAGAATTAAGAGAAATACAACAGGAAAGTATAAAGCTTGATTTTAATTTGGGGACAAGTAGAAAATCGTAAAATCAAGTATTTTCGGGTTGGAAGGGACTTAAGGGGGTACCACTATCCAATTTTTTTAACCTATTATTTATTTATTTATTTATTTATTTATTTATTTATTTATTTATTTATTTATTTTTATTTTTATTTTTTTTTAAAGATTTTATTTATTTATTTGAGAGAGAGAATGAGAGAGAGCACATGAGAGGGGGGAGGGTCAGAGGGAGAAGCAGACTCCCTGCCGAGCAGGGAGCCCGATGCGGGAATCGATCCCGGGACTCCAGGATCATGACCTGAGCCGAAGGCAGTCGCTTAACCAAGTGAGCCACCCAGGCGCCCCTAACCTATTTTTTAAAACCCTTTATTTTATAAGTGTTTTTGAATTAAATCTGAAGATAATTTTATAATCACCCTCGTTTGATTCCTATCACTGGTGGTGATACTCTTTTCTTTGGGGAAAACTCCGGGAGTGTTGGGGTCTGGCTAGGGATGGATACAAACTTGTTTTCCTTTCTGAACACGGCTACGGAATCAAGTTTAGATGCACCTCCAAAGCCAGGGCTCAGGGGATTTGTCCTCCTCTATCCAGGAACCCAAGACGACTGTGGAGTAGATCAGATGTGGGAGCCAGAAACTGTGGACGTATTGCCTAGAAGAGCCCAACCCCAATTCACCCTCACATGTTTATGTACGCTTGGTGCTTTCATTTGGTCATAATTTTCCATCTAGCTAATGATGTTTCAACATCAAACTTGGTTCCACTCCCAAAATGTTCTATCATAGAGGTCTCACTAGCAATGGAACAGTAACTAGCCATACTCTATTGCAAGGAATCAAATGAGAAAGCAAAAACTGACACACTCATTTTAAGCTGCATCATATAACAATGGCTCAGAACCCAGTAGTTTATGAATGAAATAAAGATACTTTATTTATTACACAGGCACTTGGATATTCACATGCCCAACACATCTGATACACTTAACAGCTATGGAAACATGAGTGGAAAATGTCTGTTTGTAGGATCAAGAGAGAACTTTCACCATGTAAAGGTGAATTAGTGCATTAACAATTTTCCCCTTACTTTCCTCTAAGGATTTCCAGAATCCACTGAAGTTTTAAAAAGTTACACTTGAAATAATATGCAACAAAAACTGATCTACATTCCAACTGGTATGCTAATTTGAATTTTGAGCAGTTTAAACTTTTATCACAATGCAACATATTTATAGTCATGCTTGAACAGATTAGGTTAGTAGCATGCATTCCATTCTGCAATATGAATATTGTTAATCTAGTTCCCAACAGAAGTCAAAAGATGCCCAGTGCATAGAAAAATACAAATCACTGTAGTCATATATTATGGGACTGATTTGGGGACTTACACAGTGATGATGAAGTCCTGAAATGCCATGCCCACAAAAGCACATCAAAAAGTGGATAAACAGATTTGATCAGACAATCTCTAAAAAATTAAAAGATGAGGGCTTTAAATGTGGGGGATGTTCTTGCTGTGTGCTTTGCATAGCGCCTTTCTGCTCACCTCCTTCTGGCTTGACTGGTCCATCAGACACCACCTTCCTGAGGGCTAGCTGGCTTTGGTCTTGGTTGCCATTGGCTGGTGGAGGCAGATTATCAGACTGAGTTCTCTGAATGGGGAGGACGCCCGCTATGCTGTGTCTGTGCTGCTTCCTGGCATGATTAGACTGACCGCTCTTATGTGCTGCTGAGGCAGTGTGGGTGGAATGGAAACCCAGAGTACATATCCTCGGATGGAACCAGCTTCAATGTCACTCATGCAAACAGAAGTGATCTTTTGCTCCATCTCAAGAGGCTGTGTTTTCAAATGCCAAAACGACACCACATGCACAGCACTAGAGGGGTTAAAACTGGCTGTTTCTCGGGAAATGAAGACTTGGGGAGATGGGGATAACATCGATCTCTCTCCATGATCTGGCTAAGGCTGCTTGAAAGCAAAAGGGCAGCTCCGTTTGTATGATCTCTGTACTCGTTCAGTTTTTCCATATCGACTGACTACATTTTCGCAAATTAAATGAAAATACAGCAATTAAGATGGGTGAGTTGTGATTCTTTAATCGGCCTCTTGCCTGTATAAGGACTTCCAGTGGTTAGAAAAGAAAATAGCCTATAAATTCTCTGATATCATATACAAAGTGTGATCCAACAGAATGGACCCGACTGTGCTCCTTAATGAGGGGACATGGCCTCATCACATATGTCTACACATATAATTAATATTATGTACTTTTTGGAAAATATAAGACATGATTTTCTTCACAGATTTTTTTTCCACTAAAAGACTAGAAAGTTTCCCACATGGAAAGCTACAACATTTCACATGCATAATTCATTAAGGTTTCTAAGCTTGAAGTGGCCTTCTCCCCCCTCCCCCCCACTCGGTTGGAGAATTCGACTGTTGGTCGCATTACTCTTCTGCCCCACAATTTTTGAGTGTTTTCAGATGCAAGCATCTCATCTCTAATCTGCTCTAAATGCTTGTGTGTGTGCTTTTTTTTTTTTTTTTTTTGGTGTAACGCCTGGAAAACTGGCAGCCACTTGTGCTCATAATTCCCAGATTCTCAAGGATATTTAAGCGCACACGAAAAGGACACACGACACTGCTTTGCCTGCAAATGTCACAGACACAGCCACCAAATACTATGAGCCAGGTTGGAGGGATGGCGGAGACGGAGGGGAAAGAAACAGCCAGTTTTATTGCCGTCCACGTAAATAAATAAACGCAACGAAAAATCGAAGTAAGAAAGAGCAGATTTAGGTCTTGGTACTGTTGTGACACGGACAGAGGGACAGAGGATGGGGGGAGCAGGGTCTGCCAGAACACGGAAAGCGAACGGGGAAGGACAGCAGGAGAGAGAGGCGACAGATGAACACTAAGCTGCCATGCTGAGGAATTTATTTGCGTCTTTTACTTGGTTGCAGGCGGAGCTGCTGCACTGCGGCTTCGGCAGCAGCTATGGCAGCCCCTGCATCTTCCAGGTGGCTCTGGGTGACGCTGGTTTTGCTCTGACTGCGCGACGGTCCGTGAGAGCGCAGGTGGCCTTCGGAGGAGGATTTCGAGCTACCGGGACTACTGTGGGATTTCTCAATGGTGGGAACCTGCATGTCTGGTTACAAGAGGGTGAGACGTGAGTTAACAGCGCTCCGGCGTTCCCCCTGGCAAGCTTGGTCTCACATAATTTGAGACTAAGATTTATGTTAATTCTGTTTCCTTTCGGGCTCATTTATGCAACTGCTTGTCACTGGGCGATGTGATGAAACATTGGGGGGACAGTTGTGGGGAGGAACGTCAAAAGGATAGTCATGTCGAGAAGACAGAAGTCTGAGAAGAGGACATACATCTAACCAGCCTCATGGAAATGCGTATGTTAACTTTCCGTATCGCCAAGCAACTGCTAATTCTAGGAGGGACCAGGCAAGAGACAAGAGGCTCCCACGGCCACAGAGGAGTTTCCAGTGAAAATGCAGGGAATGCTCGGATGGAGGGGTGTGCGTCACCGGGACACATTAACAGTGGAGACTGGAGAATCGCGTCTCAGGGGATTTCAGAGAATGTATATAGAGATCCCACATTTACTATGGCCATCAGAGAGAGAGAGACAGAGAGAGAGGTCTTTATGCTAATGATCTTCCAGGAAGTTAATCAGGGTAGAGTTGATCTGGCCAAGTGGGATCCATAAATGATCTATAAAGCTCATTCACAAGTCATCTGTAGCCCTCATGGTAGCCCGTGGTTTGTCATATCAACTCAGTGGCCTACTGGACTCGGCCTCGTGGTTTTCCATCTCCGAGAACACTTGCACCTGTGACCCATTCCTTTCTAATGTGCAAAGAAGCACTTTTCAATTTGATGTACTTTCTGAGGAGAGAAGGGAGCAATACTCAGGTCCAGTATAAACATTTAGAGTTGACACTTAAAAATAGTTCAGGGTGCCTAGGTAAAATACTACATGGTTATCTCATCTAGGCAGTAACTCGGTTTATGATGAAGATTGATGTTGTGTGGTAGGATAATCGGCAATGAACCTCTCAAAGGAAAAGCCCATTCAAATGGGAATGCTGTGTATATTGCCAAACCCAATGTATAACATTACCATTTCAAAAATAATGATAGTGGTTTAAAAAAATCATAGCATTAGCTCGAGGCCAACATTTAGGAAAGGTTTAGGTAAATTTCAACATACCAGTTGTTTTGGTGACATAGGGAAAATGTTCTTGGTATGGTAAGTAAAAAGCAGGATGCAAAATTATATATGCTCATATATTACATATATAATATATGAGTAAGAATATACCTATGAAAAATAGGGGTTTAAACAATGAGAAGAAATATGCATAAATGGTAATGAGTATGTCTAGTCAATGGACTGTTGAGGATTCTTATTTTTCTTTATGAAATACCCCAACATATTTGATAAAATCGTATTATCATGGATTTTGAGAGCTGGAAATAATCCAACAGCTCATACAGCCCAACTCCCTCCGTTGTATTGGTTGAAAACCAGAGTCGAAGAGGTGAAGATCACGAAGTCATAAGCCTGATAATGCGCTGATCTGAAATTGAAGCCCATTTTTCCTGATTCCATATCCATTACTGTTTGCAGGATATTATATTACATACTTTCCAATAGAATCCAACATTGTAAAATATATTAAATACACAGGCACTCATATTCAAGAAGTTACTGAGTGAACAAATAGAAAAAAGCTTTTTCTACTTGAAATATCTCCTACCCTTGGATGGGTCAGGGAAGATACCATGGCTTCTGCTTTTGATGACAGATGGTTTTGGAGACTGTTGGCTGCCCTGGCTGGAATGAGCCTTGCCATGATCAATACTTTCAGTCTGTTCTTTGAGAGAATACCATCTTGGAGTGTTATCGAGATGAGATGTGCTAGATAAATCAATCAATACCTGAAAAAATGCAGTAAGTCAATGAAATTGATATAATTCATCGATTACTTTTATCTGTGATCTGAAATTTACTCAAGGATATAAGCCAAAAGACATAGTATGACTTTGAGGATGACAAGGCTGTCCTCCTCATTTTTCTTTACCCATGACATTGGGAACAACATCTTGTGCATATTAGATGCTTAATAAACATTTGATTAGGGACACCTGGGTGGTGCAGTTGGTTGGGCATCAGACTCTTGGTTTTGGCTCAGGTCATGATCTCAGGGTTGTGAGACCGAGCCCCACATTGGGCTCTGCTCTGCTCTCCCATTGCCCCTCCCCACTGTGTACTCTCTCTCTCAAATAAATATATATATATTTTATTTTATTTATTTATTTTTTTTAAAGTTTTTATTTATTTATTTGAGAGAGAGAATGAGAGAGAGCACATGAGAGGGGGGAGGGTCAGAGGGAGAAGCAGACTCCCTGCCGAGCAGGGAGTCCGATGCGGGACTCGATCCCGGGACTCCAGGATCATGACCTGAGCCGAAGGCAGTCGCTTAACCAACTGAGCCACCCAGGCGCCCAATATATATATATTTTAAAATGAACATTTGATTAAACTGAACTGCATAAGATCTTCGACTATAAATTATTTGGAGATGATGTGAAAAGGTAGTCACAACTCAATCTCTTTATGAATGAAAGCTCTCTTTTACTAAATGAACACATTTTAGTACTAAACTTGGATATCTTTTTTTTTTAAACGCGGATATCATTTTTAAAGATTGCTTTTAGTTAGGAGAGGGACAAACTAAAAAAGAATGGGTAATTTGCAATTACTGACTAATTCCCTGTATTTTAAAACATACTTTAACTCATATTTGAAATAGGGATATGACTAACAATTTATGATGAGAAAGCACTGTATCATGGTTTGACTGGCAGCATTTTTTTCTTTCTTAGTGGTTCATGAGTAATATCCCATTTTACAATTGCTGGCATTTTTAAATTTGATGAGATATAAAAAAAACGAGAACCAACACAATGGATATATGCTCTAGGTTCATGTCAACAATAAATTACAAGGACTATAATAAATCAGTTTTCTGAAACGAGACATTAAGTCTGATAGAATACTGCATTCTAGAACTGTCCAAAGATCAAGATTAGTACCAGGGACTGTACCAGCATGGAGCCTGCAAGTAAAGGTCAAATGGCCTAATTTTGATAGTAAAGAAAAGTGTGGAGTCTTGGAACCAAACAAGGTCTCGTGTCACCTAGACTAAACAACTGTTTTCTATTGTTTCTGGGAAGGGACATCATATTGTCTAGGTGTTATTTTATTTTTGGAGAGGATTTATTTTTTAACATTAATTCATAACTTCTGCTTTAAGTAAAGATTACTAAATATATTTTTTGAAATACTATAGATTAAAAAAAAAAAACATAGGATCTGACTCTGCCAGATTTCATGATTAGGGTAGATTCCATGTGAACTTATATAAAACTGATTTTTATTGTTTTCTCCTACTTCTATTTTGCCTCGTAAAATATTTTGAGAGATTTTTCATGGGATACTTAAAAGAAATAAACAATGCAGAATGCCATATCAAGTCATTGATAGATGCAGTGAAGAAGAGCAATTAAATACCTGAAAATGCATTTTAAAAATCTAGCTCATTTTATAATAATTTATCTCAAATTTGGATTCACAGCATGATTATATATCTACCAGCAAAACAATAATTCATCTACAAATTAAAGTACATCAAATGATAGAGTGAAAACCATTTCTCAAATTACTATTCATCCAGTCAAAGAATAAATCAGGAAATATATCCTATCCACCAAAGGGCTTTAACTAAAATGATTATCTAATAAACTTAAGAAATATGCTTGTATCAATAAATTTTAATTGGTGGTTTATAATGAAAGCAAATGAAGAAAAGGAAATCAGATGCTCACCTCACCAAGAAAGTCATTGGAAGAAAATCTATCATAATCCCAGACTGTCACCTCCAGTGTTTTCTTCTTGAGCTACAGTTTAAATCAAAATGTTATTAACCCCAGAAGTTTTCATCACACTCTATTATAGATTCATTTATTTTCACTTCCTTGAACTCTTTCCATTTGTGTAAAAAGTCTTCAGATTTTATCTAAAATGTAGGTTTATATCAAATATTATATAAAATATCAATGATTTTATAGTCCAACCTACTGTTTGTTCATGAGACCTCAAACTTTTACTAATTCCCTGTTATTCTAAGCCCCCACTCTCGATTTTTATAAAAAAAAAAAGTAGAATCTACAAATGCTCTTTAAATACATGGAATTTAAAGGATGAAAAACTGTCTAGGTTATTTGGATAAAATATTTAGATTGGAGTTTTTTGGTTTTAGTAAATCACCAAAAAATATAGTAGCATTCTCTAATTTCTGCAGGTAAATTTAACTTATTTTAAATTCAAGAACCCAGATTACAATTTGTACCCAGCTTCAACTTCATAATCAAATTAGAAATCTTCCAGAGGACAAATCATAAATCTCCTTTAAAATCCTTTAGGCTAGTCATCTGTATGTCTTGGTCTGTACAATTTAGCCCCACAACGCCAGGTTCTTAAGAGGCCTTGATTTAGAGAAGAGATGAATTCCTAAAATGTTGCCTGGAGCAATAACACATTCATATACACTGAATATTTTCTTTGTATTATTTGTGAAAGTCAAAATACAGCCACCTATTATTTTTGCAATATATACATATCAAATCATTATGGTGTATACCATAAACTTATACAATGTATTATGTCAATTTTCTCAGTAAAACTGGAAAAAAATGAAAGTGATTGACCAAAATTTATAAAAAGTATATGGCCAGTTGGAAAATATTTTCCCTTAAAATATGATAAATGTGGCCCAGGCTGTTGAAATATTAAGATTTTGCAATAATTGATGGCAAATGTTCCATTGGTCTTATTTATTTTTTGGCTGCTTTGTCAAAATGCACACATTTACACTCATGGTAACTTTGCACTGTATCCATTTCCTTTCACTGGCTACATTTATTATTTTACTCATTTCTTTTTGTTTGTGTGGCAAAATTGATAGACCACAGTCTTGCAATAATTTTGTCATCAGATTTCTAATATTAGCCGAAAACTCTCACATAGAAAATTAATCATTGCATACCTGTTCCATGGAGATACTTTTATAAATTACTGTTTGATTCCACTCAGGATTAAGACTTTTTTGAACATATTTAGTCCTCCTCTTGTACTCAGCACTGAATTAGAAGAAAAAAAAAGAGTTATCTTGATTATTCACCTTAACTGATGACTTCATAGTCAGCTGGGAGGGCATGCAGACATTTTAAGATGATATTTTGTTTTAAATCATTATGCAATCATCCCATCACCTTCCTGTCTAAAACCTTACTTTAAGTTGAATACAAAATGACAATTTAAAAATACGTTGGATGCCTTTAGTTTTATTTGCTCTAAAGCAGTTTTTAAAGAAAAGCTTTTAGGTGTTCTAACTATACCATAATTTTAGAACCTTTCTCTTTCCTGAATGCAGGAGACAACTGCATGAACTATATGGTAACATCAATAATAATTTAAGTATTTCCCTTAAATAATAATTTGGTATTTCACTTTCCAATAGTTTTACTTCTAATCATGTCCACAAAGCCAAATGGTCTTTCTTTTTTTTTTCCTATTTAAAATTATAATAATTGTTTTGACTGAGGAAAGGATGAGAAATGTTTGTTGCTATAGCTGAAATTCCATGAACTTTTGTTACCTTGTATTTAAAGTATATTTTGACACTCTTAGTAAAGTAGGATATTAGTTATAAAGCAATTAAATATAAATTCTTAGTTTATGTCAATAGCCCAGATAAATCATTATAAACCAGATCAAAATAGTT
Source organism: Mirounga angustirostris (assembly GCF_029215605.1). Classification (NCBI taxonomy): domain Eukaryota; kingdom Metazoa; phylum Chordata; class Mammalia; order Carnivora; family Phocidae; genus Mirounga; species Mirounga angustirostris. Next base: position 79,642,993 of record NW_026991720.1, on the reverse strand, counting down.
CCTCATTCCTTATAACTTGGGGCATTTGAATTTTTCCTTGACTTTTCCATTCCCTCTGAGCAACAGTTAGAAGTTTATATCCCAAACCTATTCTAATTAAGACAAACAGAACATCTATAACTTACATCAACCGGCTGATGGGGTTGGAATTATTGTTGTTTGCTATTAGCCAATGTTACCCACACAGATGAGGCCTTCATCCAATCCTCACTGCCTTTTTCCCGAATTTTCTGCCTAACCTTATAGCTGAGCTCTAGATAATACTTCAGCTCCAGTGGGCAGCAGAGTCCTGAAAATCAACCTACTCATCTGGAGTTCTTTCATGTGCTCTGATTTTACACGTTGTCTTTTCTAAAGGGACAGGATCCTGACCCTTGATTTGTTGTTCTATTCCTAACTATGGGCTGACACACTTGCTAGTTCCTGGTCTCTAGCACTGCCACATCCTGGAATGCCTCCTACTGTTTCCCAAGCACTAATTTACTCTATCCGTTCTAGATAGAGTTACTGAGAATCAAGCTCTAGTTCACCACTCACTTTTAGAATGTCTTCTCTCTTCAGCTTTATTCTCTTTCTTATCAGCCACACGCAACAGCATTAATTCCCAAAATTGACTGCATATTGGGATCACCTAGGAATCTGAGTTCTGAGGCTACCAAGTAGGGCCCAGCGCTGCATCCATATTTCTCCGCTCTGCACCTCCAAGGAGATCCTGATTTAGTAGGTCTGGGGTGAGGCTTGAGTATCAGAATTTTTTTAAATCTCCCAGGTAAGTCTAAGGTGCAGATTGGAAACCACTGAACTTACGTTTGCCAAGGCCCTATGTGTCAGCCATTGTGAATTGAATCCAATTTAAGAAATAGAGCATCACTCTCGTCACTTCTAACCAACTCATTTGTGTAAAAATAAGAGCAGGATTTGACCATTTTTTCATTCAAGACAAATTGCAAAAAATTTGGAGGAAATGCATATGTGAGGATTTAAAGAAACAGGAATTCTCATAGACTGTAGACAGTATAAATTTGTACACAGTTTTTAGATGAATTTTAGATGAAACTGGTGAAGTTTAAGTTTATGGACCCAAATAACCTAGACAATTCTACTTTGTCTTCTTCCACCTTACAGTTTTCCCACCTGTGCACAAGGAATGTGTTCAAGAACATTCATCGTAACATTGTTTCTAATTGCAAGTTAATAAGATAATATATAAATACATTATGATATATTCTTTCAATGAAATAGTAAGCAGCAGTTAAAATAAATATACACTTCCATATATTAAGATGGATAAATCTTGAAAAAAGTTGAGCAAAAAAATGTACAGAAGGATAACTATAGTTATTGTGATTTAAAATTAAAATCATGTGAAATAATACAGTAAACTGTTTATGAATACATGGATATAAAATAAACATAAAATATCGTAACACAGTTTGGGAATTATAGGTAATAAATTCTATTTTGTGGTTATCTCAGGTGGACAGGGGAATGGTTTCAGAGGGCTTCAGAGGGTACTTATAAAATATTTTTAATTAAAAAAATGAAGCCTAGATAGCAAAATATTAAAATTTGATGGAACTAAATGGCAAGAACACAGGTATTTGTTATTTTCTATAATTTTCAGTGATTTTTGAAATATTTTACAATACAAATTCAAAATAACTTTGGTAAACTATGTTCCTTTATAGCTTATGTTTTTGATTTTTTTTATGATGACATAGGAAGAATGGATGTGACCATTTTCAAGATAATAGCAAGCCTTGGTTACTCCTTTAGAATTCATGGCTACTTTTCTAGGCAGGAATACTTAGAAGAAAAATGCATGGCAGTGTAAGTTTTAAGGCTTCTATTTGTTTTGGCCTTTGTTACTAAGGTAATGAGATCGTGAGGAAACATAAGGATAAGATTCATAATACATTGGAAGAGTAGTAAATTATTTTTTTCCAATGCTGAAAAATTAAATGCATAACTTTTTAAAAAGATGGTAATTAATGTCAAATGCAAACTCAAGTACTTCACTAAAATCCTAGATATGTCAATATATATGAAAATAGTCTGTAATATTTAAATGTCTTCCAAATAATTCATTATTCATCATCTTTTCTGAATCTATGAGTAATTTACTATAATTTTTCACCTGCATATTTTGTCATTTTTTCACTTTTACATTTAGCAAAAGTTCTTAATTCATGTATGAAAAAGCAATTTATAAAGTAAGCACATTAAAATAAAAACAGCTAACATTCATTAAAAGCTTAGTTTTTCCCAAGCAGAGTTCTAAAAGCTTCTTATGTGTTAACTCATTTAATCCTCATGGCAATTCTATGAGACTGGATGGAAAAAAATGAAGCTCAGTAGAATTAAGGTATGTTGGAAAGGCTGCATAGTTATTAACTGGTAGGACCATGATTCAAACATAGGGAAACTGGTTGCTCTCCTATATGTGTAATAGAAATTGCATACAATATGTGTGTATATATACACATATCATAAAAAATTAGGCCAGCGTTAGAGTTGTTCAGGGAAATTCTGACTAGTATATCCTAAAAGAGTGTTGTGGAATGAAGGATAATTACTACAAATATTTATTCTTGCCCAGATCCGCTCAGAAATAACCACAGTTGGGGGGAATTTTAGGTTATTAGTGAGTTTGATTCTTCAATTCTCTCCAGACTCAAGGTCTGGATTAATGTAGGAATTCACAACTTGCCTCCACTATTTCTGGTGGAACTGTGTAAATGATAATGCAATCCTGTGCAGTTTTTTTGTTTTTTTTTTTTTGGACTTGAATGTTATGCAGAGATGATCGCACAAAGCCATTCCTTCAATAACACTTGCTTTATAACTACCACGAACTGACCATCTTGAGCATGATCCCAATGGGCTGTGCTGCCACTTTACAAAATTGAAAACTCAGCACTTCTCACAACCACATCAAAATCTGGACTGACAAGTTGAAGATGAGCAGGTTAGCAGTGGGATTCTTAAATGTGAGCATAAATTAGGTTGAGAAAAAAGTAGAGTTCATTTTCCTTTCCCTTTTTTGTCTGGAAAACACACTATATTCCCTCACGGGAAAATTGCAATAATGATATTATAGTAGGACAATTAGGCCGTATCTAATAATCAGAGAAGTTTTTTAAGAAGGGAAAATAAATAGTCAATTAATCAAGATGGGGCACGGTGCTAATAAAAAAATTAACCCTCATTTCCTTGAAGTTTTGACTAACTTCTTTTCTCTTTCATTTTTTAAATTATTGACCAGTTACTTTCTCATAAGTAGATAATACTTTTAAGACAGACAGAAAAAGATACTTGAAATTCAATTATTCTCCCCTATATTAGCAGAAAAAGAGTTTTCTGAGTTTCTCTTTTTAATTTCAAAAAAAATAAGAAAGATGAATGAATGGAATATGATGACGTCTTTGTATTTTGCTTTCATAGAATTATCTAAAATATTGAAGGTTTTCACTTCTCTTGTTTTATTTGGTTTTCCTTTATTGGAAATTACACACACACACACACACGCACGCACAATTTATTTTTAATTACTCTTCTAAGGATTTTTCTTTAATTTAGAAAGCAGCTCAGATAATATCCCGTTTTATAAGCCCTATTCTTCTGTGCAGTAATGTGTTTTTGGCACATCACTTGATTGTCTGTGCTCCCTGAAGTCAGAGCCTATGTGGCCATTTGTCAGTTCTACCCTCAGCAGCTCACACAGTGTTTGGAACAGTTTGTGCTAAAGAGATGTTTATTGCATGGGTCCTTAAAATATACTTCTATTTTTTTCCCCTTAAAATCTATTGAAATGAAACAAGCTCTGGCCTTTGAATTGTCAATGCATGCAACACCTGTACCTGCTTTATAGAGGTCCTGGAGGGAATAGTCTGATATGCTAACAAGGCGGTTTAGAGAAAGTCCATGCTGGAACTGAACTTCCAGGTATCATGATAGTGAAAATCAGCTTCAGTCAGAGCAAAATCTCATTCGTGGCAAAAAGCCTGCACTTTGTCAAACAGTGTAATGAGAGAAAACCAGAATGAGATCCTTCAGATATGCTCATTTCCATTTCTTAGTTAGCCAGGGACAAGTATTGAGTTCATGCACTCTTTATAGGCTCTTTCCTGTTTCCTTTCATCTCAGGGCTGACAGTTGGGCTTTCAGAGCTTCTGAGTATATTGATCCGAGGGTGGGAAGAGGAAATGAGAGATGAGAAAATTGGACCAGTGAAATTCTTATCAGTGAACAGGACTTTCTTTCTTTCTTTCTTTTTTAATTTTAAGGATGACAAATGTGGTACATTTTATGATTGAAGAAAACAAAGTTGTTTGGTTTCCTATATACCGTTAAATGCTTTTGTATAATTCTGTAGCCCAAGCATTCCACATCACTTTTTTGTAGGAATAACTGACCACTGGCGACCTGATATAGCCAATCATAAAATAAGAATAATCCATCAACTTTCTTAATTGCAGGCTTCATAAGCTGAAGTGTCTAGGTTGTCTTCCCTATACTCTACCCTGCAATCTAAAGTTCTTCACCTCAATTTAAATGTATATATATATATTTCCTGTATATAAATTATATATATTTGTATATATACACATATCACAACAATTTTAGGCCAATTTTATAGTTGCTTTGGGAAATTCTAAGTGGTATGCCCTAAGAGAGTGTAATTGTACGTAATACTGACGATAATACCAAGCACCATTTATTGAGAGCCTATTATGTGTCAGACATTACGCTTATCACTTTTGGTGTATTACTCTGTGTTTTACAAAAAACCTGGGAGGGGAGGTATTATTATTCTTATTTAGCAGAAGAGGAAGTCGTTTCAGAGAAACCTCACAACTTCTAAGAGGCAGGGCTGAAATCCAAACCCAAGCTCTTTAGGACTTTATTCACTGGCCTCCTCAGCCAAAATTAAAATGTCAGTACCTTGTCATTATTGTTCCTTCTTGCATTGACAGTTCTCAAAAAGATGATGGAAGTGACCTCTAGATGAAACATAGGATGAGAAAGTGACTTCTAGATCTTTGAAATTGTAACCAGCACACCCCAGACTGTTTCAAGCATTATTTATGTTTACAAAACATGCTCTCTTCTAAATTAAATACTGACAATTATTGTCATTCTGACAATTTCCCCTCAGTTTCTCTAGATAAAGGATAGGAAGGTTCTGAATAAAGTGACTGATAATGTCTGTTCTAAAATGACACTATCTCGGGGCGCTTGGGTGGCTCAGATGGTTAGGCGTCTGCCTTCGGCTCAGGTCATGATCCCAGGGTCCTGGGATCGAGCCCCGCATCGGGCTCCCTGCTCAGCAGGGAGCCTGCTTCTCCCTCTCCCTCTGCCTGCCTGTCTGCCTACTTGTGATCTCTCTCTCTGTCAAATAAATAAATAAAATCTTAAAAAAAAAAAAGCTTTAAAATGACACTGTCTCTTTCAACTGAATAATTTTGCATTTCGGTCTGAGACCAATCTGGATGAGAGATCTGGATGCTGTCCTGAGAAGGATGTCATATCAAGCAAACTGTCACAGTATCAAATTTACCATGGTTATGTGTGCAAGGAAACACAACCTTTCTGGCCACTAGAAAGGGTGTGGTGACTAATCCTAGTCCTTACAATATTTAAATATCTATGCCTTTCAAAGCAGAAACAACCTCTTTTGGGTATCAGCTTGTCAGGATTACTAAAGATGTCAAATTTTAATGTTGCAGACAAAAACAAATCCTGTACCATTAATATTCTGGGTGGCATTAAAATTCCCATCATCCATTGCTACAGATGGTGCAAGATTCACCTCCCCAACCAAACAACGCATTTAATATATAATGTAATGAGATGTGCAAAAGAATGCTCTTAGTTATGTATCTAAAAGATACCCTTAGATGACCATGGGATGATGTACCACGTTATGAGCTCTATTAGAAAACAGTTTCCTACTAATGGCACAGAAAGGAGGATGCTCTTATGTTGTTGCCAGTGTGCCAGAGAAGGCCGACTACGGCATCCTATTGCATGGCAATGCCTTTGTGGTGCAGAAGGTATAAAGGCATGGAAATGTTTCAATATCAGGTCTAACTAAGGGAAAAAGACTCGAGAGCTACGGTGTTTAGGATGAGATTCATGCCCAGTGAATCTGGAAGGTCAGTTAATTTTTGTGAAAAATGACTCTAGATTTTATTTTTATTTGTAATAGAAGACCCAGGAGAACTTAAGCCATGGTTATCACATGAGAAGCTAAATGAATTTTAGTGGACAAATTACATATGAAAACCAGTTACATCTATTTTCAGGGTGGTGTTTCCTTATTCATATTTTTCTGTTTTTAATATTTTCTACTTTTCAACGTTCTATGGCACACATATGCCAAACCTGTTTGGTAATGTAATCAGAACAATTTGCTGGTAGCCTAATTCAATAGATACCAACATGTAAAAAGAAGCAGATTACATCTTTGTCAAGTCAAACTGCAGGTGAATGTACACAAATAGGCAAAAAATAAAACTCTAGACATTACAGCATAGCTTGACACTGAAAGAGAACCAACTCTACCTTGCATTCTGGACAACCATGACTTGACTGCATTGATTCCGAGAGCGAGAGTGAAGGATACAACAGGCAAGTCGGAAAGACAGGAAGAAAAAAGTTAGGAACAGAAATAAGGAAGGAAATACGAGAATAATAACGGGAGGAGGTACACCGTGACATATAAATAACATGAGGCAGAAAAGAGACTTAGAGCTACAGTGAAAATAACAGCTCTAAGCCATATAACAGCCAAACGCCTTGGCCACTGTAAACCGTAGGAATAATTTAAGGAAAGGTTTACGAATTGAATAGGGGTAGTTGATTAGCTCCCTCTGGGGCAAATCCCACCCAGCAGGCATGTTTTGTCGGACAAAATATGTAGAGATGGCTTCAGGTGGGAAACCCACTCTTTATTTCACTATAGTTCCCTCCTTCACTGTTACTCACCCCAGAATGACTGACATATTCATGTTATCTGCCTGCCCTTTCGGGTTATTCAAGTATGTAATAGTCTAATGAAACATATCCTGTAATAAATAAAAGATAGGCACTCTCATATAGTACAAAAGGTGATATTCTCCAGGATATTATTAGAGAAGAGAGAAAGTAAAAGACACTGCTTTATTTTCATTCATTCATTAGCAAATGCTAATTTGGGATATACCCTTGGCAGTGATTACCTCTTGTCCCATAATATTAACACGGAAGGTCTAATGACCCAATCAAAGGCAGAATGAAGTTATCAGTTTGTTGTAGTTATACTCCTATTTAAAAAAGGTAGCCAAATTGCAGTTGTAACTACTAAAGATTTAAATGAACATAAAATGAAAACTCCCCTTTCCTGTGCTCTACTGGTGACCCCTATAAATTAAATTCAACAAATTAAAACTAGAATCACAAAACCAGCAATTCTAAATTTCTAAGTAAAATTATTAGGATAAAATTAAAGGCTGTATACTTAATTTGATATAACACCTGGAAATTTGCAGACTATTTTCTGAGTATTATTTGATTTCTTGACAGATAAAACTATTGGCTCTGTTCCCTTGGCTCTGTCAATATTGACAAGAAAAATTAATCTCAAAAGAAATGGTGATCTGCTGGTGGTGACGTAATTAGTCAACAAGCAGCAGACTCAAAGGTAACATATAACTCTAATTTGGATCCTGTTCAAACAAACCAACTATAGTCACGGAATATGCTTTGTATGATTTCAGCGCTTTTAAATTTTTTGTGGTTTGTTTTATGGCCCATGATATAGTTTATCTTGGCAAATGTTTTGGGCGCACTTGAAAAGAATACGCATTCTGCTATTGATGGGAAGAATGTTCTATAAATATCAATTAGGTCTTCAAACCAAATAGGAAATTATTATGAGGCATTTGGGGAAATTAAGGAATGATTTAAACATTTTAAAATTACAGTGGTTATATGTGGTATTACGATTGTTTTAAATGAGTTAACTTTTAGAAATATATAGTAAAATATTTGCAGAAAAAAGATATTGAGTTGAGATCTATTATTTTATTTAAATTCAATTAGCCAACATATAGTACATTATTAGTTTTTGATCTATTTTAAAATAATCTGTATAGAGGGAGTATATGAGGGTAAAAATGAGACATGATTGGCTAGGAAATAATTGTTGAAGCCGAGTAACGAGTATGTGGTGGGTCATTACATTATTCTTTCTACTCATGTGCAACAATTCAAAATTTCCAAGGAAAAAGTAATATTCAAATGTCACTCCTCAAGTTAAATGAAAAATGAATAAAAATAAAACCAGAGCCTTCAAATTACCAGCCCCAAATTCTTTTTATTATACCTCCAGTTGTGATTACTTTTGGTTCCATCATGCTAATTTGGCTACTGTAAGTTATTTAGATAAGGTATAATGATCCGTTGGGTCCAAATCACTGTTCTGAAACCATCCTTGAGTACTGATTTATATACCAGAACATAGCAATTTGCACTTATCATATGAAAATTAAACATCTCCAAAGAGCACTTGCTTTATATGAAGTTTGTATATCACGTGAGATTCAGAGATATTTTTTGTTTATTTACCAAATATTTACCATACTTATTAAATATTTTTTTTAATATTCAACAAACACTTCAAATATTACTCTTATTTTATAATTTTTAAAACAGTGATTTGAAAATACACATATAAATAAGGAGACATCAATAAGTCACTTAATGAACGTGTAACGGGCTAGATAAAGATGTCCTACAAGATAAAACAGTAATTTACGAGTCCTTGAACACTGTTTTTGCAAATGAATTTGGGAAGGTAAAGCTAATGCTCTAAATCTGCCACAAATAATTCCTTAAATGATTTCACAGTCCATCTGATTGGTTATAGTGGTTTCTAGATTCAAAAGACTGACATGTATCGTCAAGACAGGATTTAGTATGATCAAGGCTCCCCAGGAATGCTTCACTGCAAATTTTTATTTCTACCTTCTCTAATAGTTGGAAATAAATAAATATGACATGTAAATAAAACTGAGGAATAGATATTAAACTCTTTAAAAGTGGAAACTAGAAACACTAACACTATTTTTTTTTTTAATCCATGAGATGCGATACTTAGAAGACACTGCTTCTTTACTCACCCTCTCCCAGGAAGAAGGTACACTTTCACAAAGGGGTCTGAGTAACCATTGTTGTCTCGAGGGACAAGGTTTCTTGCTTGGAGAATATGGATTATGAGATTTCCAAGATCATAGTTGATTTGAAGCTTAAAGGGACATCAAAATATTCCATGAATATTTTTTGTTGTTGTTTTAAGAAATCTATAATACATTATTATTCAATAACGCACCAGTACATTTTTTTAGTCTCATAAGGAGCATCAACCTTCACTTCCCTTTTACTTGAAACTGAACAGACTAGTGTATGTCTAATTTAATTGAGAGGTCCCAGGCACATGCTAATTACTAGTAAATGTGCTGTTCATTCTTTCCATGGTTAAAGTTCTGGCCTGTCTAAAATTCATTTAGAAGAAAAATCATGCAGTGAATTGCTAGTTACATTTTTAAACTAAATTTATACTCTTAGAAAAATAGTAATGTTATTAGCGTTCATGAATACAATTACCAGGATTTCGAAAATAAATCAGTTGATGAATTTATTAGAAAATGTCTTGCATTTTACCAAATAATTGCAGTAGGTGGAATCATTATTTAAAGATGGAGCTGTTAGTCTGAAATGTAAGAATATTTAAGAACATGTGGATTTTATCTCTTTCCATATTACATTATATTACCCATAATTTTTTTCTGTGTCTGCTTTTCTAATAGAGTCAGAGTTTACGACAATAAGATCTTGTTCTTTAATTTTAGATTCTGAAGAGGGAAGAAGAGGCCTTGCCTCCTAGATGTTTAATGGCTGTTGCACAATTGTCACTGAATAGGAAAAGATTAACAATTCAAATAAATATTTGCGAAGCCTGCATAATTCAAGATAATGGAGCTAACTAATTTTTCTCCTTCAAAATTTAAATATTCTTATGGCACCATTTTGAATAAGCCTTAATTTTGCCTGATGCTGCTTTTGTTTATCAAATAGCAGAAAGGAAGGGATCTATATTTCAGAAGAAAAAAAATCCATAAATAAAAACACTAACCTATTTTTTATAACATGAAACAGGTATGTTGTGCTCATGTTGAGAACGGGATAATGTAGGGAAGCCAAGCTTTATTTAAAATCTGATAATTAAAATAATTCCTAATTTTAGCACAATTTTCATCTGGTTATATTTTTCTGGCAGAAAAGGAATCTTCCATTCCTTTTTTCAACACAGAAAAGCTCAGTCTGACCATCATGAAAGCAACGTGACATATAAAACAAAGTGCCATGAAGGAAGAGAAAAAAATGGGAAGTTGCAAACTACAGTAACTGTGTACTCTAACGGGGTATCGAAAAATGGAATTATTCTGCAATTAATTTCACTGAGATTTAGAACAGCTTCCGAACTGTTAAGGAGAAATGCTTCCCCATGTAGTCTTTTCTTTGCCAGCCTTTATGTCCACTTTTATCTGGTGAGGCACCAAAACCATTTCTTATTTAAATGAAAACTTGCAGGCTAACCCTAAGAAAGTGCTTCTCACCATTGATCCTGCAGTGCTTTAGAAAACGCTTAGGGTTGCTCAGATGTTACTTCTGAGACAGAATGAAACGTCCCCGGTCACCTTCCACCCTGAGCTACCCCAGGGCTGGTGGATTCATTTATTTGGTTGTCCACATAAAGCTGCATTTGCAAAAAGGTTTTGCTACAAGAAAATAAAGAAATAAGCTAGAAATCACTGTCATGAGAAAATATTAAAAGAGAAAAGAAAACAGCCTAAGAGTTAAGAAAGGATATTATCAGAGTAAATTTCTGCTATAGAATTAAATATTACTGCTCAAGGGAAAGGAAAATGAAAGAAGGAAAAAAAACAACCCCAAGCAAAAAGAAACAAAGCCAACACTGGTCCGGGGGCAAGAAGCTTAAAAAAAAAGGGGGGGTGGAATTAGGAATCAGCAAATCAGCAAATTTAGCATTTTCTTGGCTGCCGGTGAAATCAAGAAAGATCAGGTCTGGCTTTCTTGGAAGGGGGAAGGAGCAGTGAGGCTGCAAGGTGTGCAGCACGGAAGGTTCCAGGCTCTGGGCTGCTGGATCCTCCTCAGTGAGGTGCCCGCATTCTGCACTTCTTCCCATTTCACACTCACACACCGCTTCTGCTTTAACCAGCATGAGCCTAGATCATCACTTCATTGCTTCCTTTGCGTTTGTGTCCTCTCCTTTATAATACTTCCTGGATCCATTGCTGTGTGAAATCTTATTATATATTCCCTTCAGTTAGTCTCTCCCTTATCCCAAAATACTTACTGATCACCCTAGTGTGGTGGTTAACACCCCTCAGCTTGTGTCCAAGGTTTTATTCAGTTTCAACCTATCCGTACAGGAACATTTCACAGCCGCAGAGCTGATCCCTGCCTTTTGTTACTTACTCTCTGGCAGCGGAAACTTCCTGTGAAGCATTTCTTCTGCCAGGAACACAGTCCCCCTTTCTCAGGGCTTATCCTCAAACTGGTTCAAGTCTGTTGTCCTTTGTGAAACCATTCATGAAAACTTCTCTAGACTATGTTGGAGACACAGCTCTAAGACTTACTGTCCTCTTCCCCTTATCTGAACGTGGCTATCTCCCAGTAGTTATCATTTTACATTGTGTTACTTATTTTTATGTGATTTTTAAAATCTATCCTGAATTACTTTTTGGTATCACCTAAAGCACAGTTTTTACAACACTTCTGAATACAACCCACAGTAAGAAATAGTTATGATACAAGACACACACAGAAACACACGTTTATAGAAGTAAAAAAGAGAGTGATTTGTACTACTTTTCTTCTATTTTCCTGATCAAAATCCCCTAAGTTGATTTTATGAATTACAAACTGGTTATGACCGCTGGGATGAAAAGCACTACTCTAGAAGAAATGTTCAGCGATTATACAACAGTTGTTGGTAGGAGGAAGAAAAGAGGATAGCACCGGACTCATGAAACTCTTCAAGGGGAAACTTCACATTTCCAGAAGAATCTGTCATGTTTGAAACACATTCAACAAGTATAAACTGAGACGTAAAACGTACTGATATTGCTACGGCATCAGACACATATCAAATTATAGAACTGCATACATATAATCAGGTTTTATGAACTATGTACTAAAATGCTATTCTATAAAATTGTATTTTTTCCTTCACAGGTCTGTATGTGTAATATACAACATATATAAAACAGGAAAGGTCCTAACAGTGTTTACAATTTCAACAGACCAGGGTTGGGGGAACAAAACAGCCAACGAAGATGGTACAATGCTGATTTTTCCAAAACTTCCATACCTGAATTTCCCCCGTAATCGGATGAGAGACAACCTTTGTTGCATCAGTAGGCTGCAATATTAAAAACATATATTGTATTAATGGATAAGCCCTTCATAAAATTTACCATGTCAACTTCCTTCTGGAATTTTTATTTGGTCAGAGCATACTGCCTGGAAAATGCACTTCCTTCTCAATATGTGATTTAATTTTATAGATACATAAATCTTTTTTTCATTTTGCTCAGCCTGTTTTGAAGCTACAATTTTATACCTGTAGGAATGCATTTTCAATTACTTAATGAAATGAGCATTTTGGTTTAAAGTACTCAATTTAAGTATTTACAGGTTTCAAAGATCTATACAGAAATGAAAAAGACATTGTTTTTAGATGATGACTGCCTAGGAGCACAAAGGTTAGAGAAGTCCATCCTTGTTCTCCTTCGATGGGTGCTCAACCCCTCCCTGCTCCCTCTAGGGAGGCAAGGCCAATATTATGCACATGTGGACAGACAGGGCCTTATTTTGGGGGTGGCAGGCTGGCCTCCATTTTCGTAAATATCTCCCAGTGTGGGTGCCCCATTACCTGAAACACTATTACAGATCTGGAGTCAGGGATATCATCTCTCCATTTGTACAAATACGGCATTGAAATGTAACAAGTCAGCAATCAGTCATTTTTTTCAGCATTAGGAGCCAGTTTACCAGATCACATTCCTGAATATTCTTAAGGCTTTACCGACATAAGCAACTTATTAAGGAAGTGAGAACTTACATAGAATAGGATAGAACTTTAATTAAGGAATGTGAAATATTAAGAAGTGATTGTCTGAAAAAGATCAATATCTGTTGGACACCGAGCAAACCATGAGCTCCGGGGAGTTCCCTTTCAAGATTAGAGCCAACTACTTTCCTTTCAATGATGTCCTACCTTTGTGAGGTGTTTTTTAATGATTGCGGTGATACAAAATATACTTCAAGAAACTCAGTGAGCTGAGTAAAAAACAGGAAATCACTTAGTGTGCAGTCTGATTTCATGGTCTGAGTAGCTGTGCAATGTCCATCAGCTGCACATATCACAATGAAATGTAATCTAGTTATTAACAATGAAACAAATACATTACTTTTTAAATTTAAATTCAATTAGCCGACTTACAGTTCATTTTATATGTATTGTTTTTTCAATGGCTACCCAGATGTTAGGATTTAAATACTAATTAATTATTTAATAAATAAAACTGTTCTAGGTATATGTTTGGGCATAAGAGAGCCATGGAAAAAAATTACTCAGACATTCAGGGTGCTATGACAAGCAAAGTTTGGGAAACCAATGACCTATTTCATAAGACATGATTAAAGTACTTTAATTGAATCATTTATTCATACCATGACTTGAAAGAAATCATTCAAACTTTAAAGATAAAATGAAGAAGGTTTGTTTTGAATTTCAGAGGCAAACAGCTTGAGGTGGTAAAATAAAAATTTTGAAGATAAAAATTCGTATTGAATTAGTTTTAAACAAAATAATTTAAAATAGTCATATACATAGCTTATATAAACATGTATTTAAATAATTCTGATTCATATTTTACCTTTGTCTACTCAGAAGAAACCATTTTGAGTATTAACAGATTAATAATTACTTATGAATAATCATTTAGAATGTTTACTAGATGGTGTTCTAAGTATCCAAATGTATAATTATGCTAACTGTATTTAAATATTTTAGTTTTAATACATTCCGTTACCTTAATGTTTTATAACTTCATACCGAGTCTCACACCTAATGAAAACACAATGAAGTTAAAACCATAATTCTATAAATTATCTAAAGAACATATGACATTTGTGGACATAGTACCTGACTCAGGGATATGTAAGTTTCAGACCATCACTCAATATTTCCGTAATTTCTCAATATAAATTCTTTAACATTGTAGGATTTGGAGAATAAATGAAAACAATGTATTGTGTTTTATGAATACTACACGTTGATGGGTCAGGAAATATCATTAAACTTATTTATCTATTCACTCATTCATTCATTCATTCATTCAGAAAAAAATGTTTTAAGAAACTATACCAGCTAAATGTTAGAGATAAATGCCCCAAAAGATGAACAGGTAACAGTCTCTTCCTTCAAGAGTGTTAGCATCTAGTGACTATATGTTTTAATTAAAAATGTACGTGTAACATTATATACATATACATCCCAAAAGTGATTAGATTTGATTATTGTTATTACTAGTAAGAGTTAAGTAATCTCTATATCATCACTGAAGAGTAGAATATGAGACCATAGGTAATTTTAAATATTCTAGTAGTTACATTAAAAATATAAGAATCAGCCAGTGAAATTAATTTTTAATAATGTTTTATATAACACAATTTACTCAAACTATTATAATTATACCATGAAATCAATATCAAAATTGTAACCAGATAATTTATATTTTTTCATATTAAGTCTTGATAACTTTGCATTAATTCACATTTACAGTATATCTCAATTCAGACTAGCCACACTTCAAGGGCTCAATTGTCACATGTGGCTATCATTATGGACAATACAGTTCTATAAATTTTTTTTCCAGCAAAAATATAGTAAAACCACATAGGCCACATTCTTGGCATGGAAAAAAATTACTGCATATCATAAAACATGTCAATATAATTTCCTTGATGTTTGTCCTACTATACTTATTTTCATCTTCTAATCATTGCCAAAACTTTGCCACAACAAAAAACAAATTTGGCACCTCTGTAATATTATAGAGACTCACAAGTGCCAATGATGTTTTAATTCACAATATTTATTTATTTGTTACTATGCTGTGTAAGCCCCTCTACTATGTGCTTAAGAAGCACAGAGAAAGTAAGAAAGGGGTTTTGGTTCTTAAGGAGATTGCAGCCTAACTGGGAGGATAAAATAAGGAAACTAGTAGCTACAATCAAGGTACAAATTGTTGGGGCACCTGGGTGGTTAAGCATCTGCCTTTGGCTCAGGTCATGATCCTGGGGCCCTAGGATCGAGCCCAGCATTGGGCTCCCTGCTCAGCAGGAAGCCTGCTTCTCCCTGTCCCGCTCCCCCTGCTTGTGTTCCCTCTCTCACTGTGTCTCTCTCTGTGTCAAATAAATAAATAAAAATCTTTAAAAAAAAAAAAGATACAGACTGTCTTAAGAGATACATAAAGCATGGGGCACTTCAGAGGGAGGAGAAAAGGAAAAAGGATACCTTCTGATTTTAAGGCAGGAATGGGCTATGGAAAGATTTCATGGACAAAGCCTTCCTATTATTCTTACTTCATTTTTGCTTACAGCTTATCACTGGCTCTTCATTTCCTGCAGACTGCAGTGTAAAAGCCAGGCATGGCACATAATATTCTCCAATTTACAACCGTCTAGGCTTTTCCTTTATTTCTTATCCCTGTATTTTTTTGTACACTTACATTCTAGGCAGGCAATTTCTGTTTCTGAGATTTTTTTTCATGTTGCACTCTCTGCTTGGAATGTTGGTCCCTTTATCCCCTTTACCAAATCAGTTCATTAGCTAACACCAGCTTTCTTAACCTCACTCTTCATGCCCTCACTGTAGTTCTTAATGACATCCAACATTATATACCTTCAATGAATTTGTTTACATATCATTGTATTTTAGATCAGTACCTTTTAAACTTCAAGGGGCAGCACACACACTTGGAGAACTTTTTAAAACCCTGGTTGCTTGGTCTTATCCCCATAGTTTCTAATTCAGAAGGTATAAAGTGGGATCAGGAATTTGCATTTTTAGCATGTTTCTAGATAATACTGATGCTGTTACTGGGAATCACACTTTAGGAACTACTGGTCTACCTAGTCTGCAGGGAAGGGATTTTATCCATCTTTGTATCTTGTACAAAGTGTGACCCCTGACACTGAGGTGCCATTCAAAAATGTCTGTGGAAAGTAGGAATGAGTTGGAAACCCTAATATATAGAGTACTTATTAGCAAGGCTATTGTAAAGATTGAACGTTATACTTACTGTAATAATTTCCCAAGGAAAACCACTGACCAAGCCCTTTTAGACTGAGCAGGATAGGGTCATAGGCAGAGGTGAGGCAGTCAACTTTCTAGGGAGCAGGGATACTTTTTAAACAGGGTAGTGACCCAATCAGATCACTGTTACAGATCAGACAGTTGGAAGGTAGTTTAAGAGGAAGGAAGAGAGAATGGTGAATGGAGTTAGCAGTAGTGAGTATAATAATGTTGGGGAAAAAAATAATGCTTTGCTAAAGAAAATTGGTGAGTTCAGAGAAGACAGAAAATCACTACAGCCTTATTAGAAAATTAGAATTCTCAGGATCAAGATTCAGTGACTGATCAGACACTGTGAATGGAGAAAAAAGAGAAGCAATGGTGGTCTTAAATTTGTACTTAATTTTCTGGAAGGATGGTGATGTCAGTTGTTGAAATAAAAAATATATTAGGATGAGAAACTTATTATAATGTGCTTGGTTTGGAAACTTTGCTAGCAGAGTTTGTTATGTCTTGAGGCCTTCTACCTGGAAACATTAAGAAAGGAATGAGAAATATCAGTCTCAGGAGACAGAGAGCCTCCATGAGGTAATTCTTGAAAACTAACACACAATTGCTTGTGGTAAATATGGGAAATTATAGTTGTGTTAAAATTTGTTTTGAAATTGAATCTAACTATTCTTGAAATTATTCTTTGAGAAGCCCTGCTATATTTAATTTGGGACAAGTCATCAAAAGATACAATGATTAAGATCATCTTACCTTTGTTGTTTGTTTCTGAATAAAAGGGATTTGGGGGACACCTGGAGATACCTGCTGTTTTTATACTTCGTAAAAAAAACTTTGTTTTCTGAAGTCCAGTCAGTTTACCCAAGCATGGCCTGTCCCTCCCATATATCTTACTATGTAAAGAGAAATCTTTATTCTTGTTTAAACAAAAGAATACTTTTTCCAATATATTTACTGACTATAATGAGAATTTCTTTATTAAGAATCAAATCTATGAAGAAAAAGCTGCAAAATGTCTACATTTCATCTGCTTTTATAAGGTTAAAAAACTAATTCTATGTTTTCTTTTAATAGCCCAGTAGCTTGGAAATAATAGTGTTAGAAACATTTATTTCAAATGAAGACTTCCAACAAGGGAACATTTATTAGCATAGAATTAGGGATAAAATTCAAAATGGCAATTTTATATTACCGGTTTTCCTTCTTTCTTTTTTTTTTTCTTTTTTTAAAAAGGCTTATCTATTTATTTGAGAGAGAGAGATCATGGGGGGGGGGGGCAGAGACAGAATCTCAGGCAGACTCCCGTGGAGTACAGAGCCCAATGCGGGGCTCCATCTCATGACCCAGAGTTCATAACCTGAGCTAAAATCAAGAGCTGGACACTTAAATGACTGAGCCACCCAGGCACCCCAATTAGTATGGAATTAGGGATAAAATTCAAAGTAGCAATTCTATATTACAGGTTTTCCTCATTGTCCTAAATCCTCTTTATCTCTGCATCCTTTATACCTTTTATTTAAATGATCAAATCCAATGTAATGTATATCTTGCATTTCCAAAAAGATGCAAAGCTAATGTTCCATACATAAAGAGGCTCAGATTTATGCAACAACTACAGAGAAAAAGAATCAGGAATTACAAAGCATTAGACACATTGTTCAAGTGTCTCATAATAATAATTTGCTAAAATATTTTAAGAAATGTAGAAATATATCATCTTTATAACATCTTGATTAGTTATATGTTAAGAAATGGAATTTTTTTTTGTTTCAATAAAATGAGAAATCACAAGAAAAACACCTTAGAAAATGATACTGGATTTCCTTTGTCCTTGTCTGAATAAGGAGCAGGAGAAAATAAGTAACTCAGAGGTCACTTCTCACCTTGCTGCTGCTGTGTTTCTTTTTGCTCACGGAGGGGGACCCTGGTTGCCCCGGGCTGGGAACGGAACTGGATCCCGCTGATGTAGGACCTGAATGAACGTGAGATCCTTTCTCCACAACGGACGACACAATCAGTGGAGACTGTTGCAACGAAACCTTCTGGAGCTCTGCTGCCAACTGCTTAGGGTCAACCCCTGGGGATTTCGCTTTATCCACTACAACAAAATGAAGTGACTATGTATTTCTCAGTTTCATAGGTACTTAATACCATGGAGCTTATGCGAGTTCTAGATGACAAGGTAATTTTACATGCACAGCTGTATGAAAAGTTCTGCAGGCCTGGGTCTGTTCTATAGTGCAGTAACCCAGACTCTTAGAATGCTGGCTGCAGCAGAGAAAATGTTCAGTAAATATTTGTTAAACAAATAAGTGATGTTTCTCATGTAATAATCGATCTATATTTATAAGACTCTGGTTGTTAGCTCAGAAAGAGTTAAGTCTGTTTCATCACGTCCTTATGAAATTACATGTTGATTTTTTTCTTCATAAGAAAAAGGCAATCAAAAGATTCAAGAATGAGTGTTCTATAGTCTGGTTATGCTAAAGAGAATCAAGTATTATCTAAAAATTCCATAAAACCCCAAGTAAATGGCTCCA
Organism: Mirounga angustirostris; assembly: GCF_029215605.1. Lineage (NCBI taxonomy): Eukaryota > Metazoa > Chordata > Mammalia > Carnivora > Phocidae > Mirounga > Mirounga angustirostris. The sequence goes on along the minus strand of NW_026991720.1, from coordinate 79,624,012 downwards.
TGGATTACTCTGGTGGGATGAATTTATTTTTAAAGAATTAAAAATGTAAACTCACACAGCAAGAATTCTGTATGAATTTCTTTCACGGGTCTAACATGCAAGTATGTGTTTCCCTAGAATGCTAAAATGTATCTGTATTGCTTTTGATTTTGTTTATGATTACATAAATAAATAAATAACATCTATTAGTCTATAACTGCATCTTGCCCATACAGTATCAATGATTGTCTATATATCTTCACCTACAGCTTCATGTGCCCCTATAACTACCTTTCAGTTACGTCTTCACCTTAACCCACAGTGGAAAACAGATGACTTTCACCTACCGGCTTTTGGTGGCTCGTGAAGTTCCAGGTGCTGGGGATTTTCAGAGTCTGAGAGCATATTGAGGTCCCTAAAAATTAAAACAAAGAAATTAAGAAAGAAATTGAGGAAACCAGAGACAAAAGGCCCTTTTTTTCAACTACCTTGATTTTTTTTTTCAGTAGGTAAATGAGAAGTGGTTAATGATATAAAGCAATTTCCAAGCATGCTCATCCTTCTAACCAAATATATATTTGCAATGCTGTTAAAAGTCAGCTGATAAAAATGATTATTTAAGGTGAAATCTTTATGGATTAAATGTAAGTTCATTTTGAAATACTATACACAGACATGAAATCTAAATGGGTTTAGGCTTTCATTTAAATGAAGCATGTTTCAGTAAAAGCATGAAAGGGGAGAACTACTGACATAATCAGACACAAAATTAGCTGAATTCTTTCTATGCTTTCGACTTTGATTCCGAGCACAAGAAATCTGTAAAACTTGTATTCACTTTATTTTCTAATTACTGAAAATCTTGCTGACTGGCAAAGGTTCCACCTTAACAATTTTAAATTAAAAGAGTCATGAATAGCCAAAAAATGGAAACAAAAAGATGGGGAAAAACTCACAGTCTTACACATATTTCTGCTTCCCCACTTTGCTGACTAATGATACTCTGCACTTCTTCATACGTTTTAGAAGTTAAAGGAATTCCATTCCATTCCAATACTTGCATCCCTAAAGAGACAAATTCAAGTATAAAATTAAAAATGTGTTGTATTTCTAGTCGGGGTCCATAAGGCATAGAAGACATTTAAAAACCAACTCAGCACACCAATTCAGAGAGCATCAGTTCAACGTTCTCTGGAACATTAATGCCACATGTAGTTTGATTTCATCACTCACCTGAACACATCAAATGTGTCTACTACAACATGCAAAATGTTGCTTTTGAAAACTTATTAAATATTACCAAACACATGCATTTTGTTCACACTACTTTAGTAAAGAAAACATTATTGAACATATATTGCTTAGGCCAATTTTGTGTAGGAAAAAAAAGCACCAATATAATTTTCCTATGGGGAACAAGCATCTAGAAGAGTATAAACTTCCATATTCCATAATGGAATGGGAGAGGTGAAAAAAAGTCATTAGTAGCTTGTTGTGAAGCTCCCCTTAAGAAGCTGTTAATTGCTTCAACTTTGCTCAGATAAGACAGATTTCCACGTGGTATTTTTTTCTTTTTCTTCACTGCATGCAAGACATCCCTGAGTAGAATCAGCAGGCATGTTACAGAGAGGACAGTTTCATGGGGGTGTGTCTGTGTGTGTGTGTGTGTGTGTGTGTGGTGGTCCATGTGGTAGGACAAGGCCCTGGGCTTAGAAGGGCCCATGCTTGGTTTAACACATCACTGGCGCCATTTTGAAATTCTTAATAATGTTTCAACAAAGAACTCTATATCTTCTTTTTGCGTTGGATAGCGTCAATTATGTTCCTGGATTAATTAGAGGGCATTTCATGTTTCCTCTCTGTCTAGAAAGATAATTTTCAATAAAAAAATGTAGTAACAGTGTTTCAACATTTTAAATTTTGTTTCTTTGGTCCATTTTATATGAGCTGTCAAAATAATTTAGGAGTACATATTTGGCATGAATCATATGGTCCTAATATGCCACTATGTGAATGGATAGAAATTAGATGAAACTATCCAAGTTATAGTGCCCAAATATTTGTGAAAGCTACCAGCTTTACCTAATAAAAATCTGTGTGCCATAATTAGGCTATAATTGAAATAAAAAGAAATACTTGAACAATTAGCTTTTCAACGAGCTTCACAGATGCCTATGTGAAATTCCCTATTGCAAACCATTGGCTTCAGTGGAAAACTTTAAACATGGCATAATTGAATCTTCAAAAGTTTTAATGATTTTGATATACACTGGAAAGCATATTACCAGTTGCAAACAAGTAAGGGAAATTCTTTTTACTACAGTGAAATGGCAAAAGAAGTTCATAAAAATGTCCACAATAACACAAACAAAAATGGCTTTTCTAGAACTTACTCCAACAAAACTTTATCTTCAGATGGGCCTTAAGTTTAATTCAACAATCCCAGGCTGTTGTACGTACAAAATGAGAAAATTACATAAGAGACAATGATGATACCACTAAAGAAAAATTTAGCACTACAAAAGGAAAAGCACACTGAAAAACATACTTTTTAAAAAAAGTCAGCATAAATAGTACATTTATGTAAAGATGATTTTGAATTGAAACAAATTATAGTGTTATAATTGCATTGTCACTTTTCAGCAAGAGCATATTTTATGAAAATAAATAGCTGCATAATCTTCATGCTGCTTCTCTTGGATTAACTTGTTTATTTTTCACCTCTCAAAATAAAAGGGCAAATTTACAAGACATAATTACCAATGAAATTAAAAAATGCTTCCAGTATTACAAAGGGAAAACTATTTAGAATTGTTAATAAAATTGCTGAAAAAAACAACAGATAACTAGAAGCTTGCGTAGAAATAAACCTGAGGTCATAAACTACACAATCTGTTCTGTTCCATGATACACAGACTGAACTTCTTTTCTCTTCATTCAGTTTTCCACCAGAGTTTGTGCAGGACTGTGGTTCAAAAGATTTTGCCAGTACTTGGTTCCAGTGGTGAGTATCAGATGCTACAGGGAATGTGATGACTTGCACATCATCCTTTAATAATACCTTTCCTATCTGTCACCTCTTCAAATCCCTACAAATCCTACAAGAACCATACTAAAATAACCAAGTGAATATAACCAATCACTCCTTACTAATTCATGACAAGGTTTTAATAATTGTGAGAATTAAGTATGATATGATTTCAAATACAATATTCTTGAAAAAAGTTAGTTCAAAATCCTTTAAACTATTTTAAAATGCAGTAAAAATTTGTTGAACATGATCATGCTACATTGAGGATCACTATGATAAATGTGATAAAGTACACTAAAATAAAGTAATATTTTATCATTTAATTGACTTGAATGGAAGCAGAGTCAATCCGAAGATAACCCTGTACACTTTGTTTTAGAAATAATTCCTGGAAGGCAGCGTACACATGAATGGTTATATCAATTATTTAGTATTATGAGCAAACATTTACATTTTCTTTATATTTAAATTATATCAACATGTATATTAATGAATTGTTCAACTTTGAGAGTGGACAGATGATGTTTCAATTATATTCCTAGAAAGTACCTACACTAATAGCTTTTAATAGGAAAACTAAGATCATCTGAATTTTTCTTGAATGTGCAACAACCAATGACAGGATTTGCTGCTCAGAATCTTATATTTTAACATGTTATTTAAAACAAAAAAGATAATCAGGTAATGTTTGAATAAAAAAATAACTTTTATAACTTCTAGGATTACTTAACTTATATCTCCTAAAACTAGTAAATGCTATTCTTTATAATGCACAACTTCATGTATGTTATTTCTTTGTCTATATTTATTATTTACCATTACATCACAAACATCTTATGGATTACATTTGAGTTAACAGTTGAAATCTTATAGGCATATCCAAAAGTATATAACACAAATGCTCATGACTGTTTTTTTTTTTATTCCACAACTATTTTTTCAGCACCTAGTAAGTGGCAGGCTCTACACAATTAATTAGTCACTTACGTGGTGATCACGACCTTGCATCCAATATTGTATGCTGTCATAAAAATTAATAAAAATGATACTCTACTGGAAAAAAACAGAAACATCTTAGCAGTTAGTAAAATTAAGATGATTCAGAGAGGAAGAATTTTAAAAGTGTTATAGGTATATATAAAAAGGCTCAGACTCATTAGTGATTAGAAAGTACAGATTAAAGCAATAATGACATACTAGTGAGCTCTCATCATCTTGCAAAAAGTTTAAAAGCCAGAAAATACCAGGTGTTGACCAGGATGGAGGATCAGGGGATCCGGACTCCAAAGGAGATTATACTTGCTGGATGGCTGTTCAGCTTTACCCCCACTCTGTGATGTGAGAATGCTATGACTAAGGGTTAGGAAAATACAACAACTGCTTGTTTACAATTTATAAACATGTAATTATTTTAATGGGAATGCAGATAAGTACACCCCTCTGAAGGGCAATGAGGCAGAACATCATGAAATTAAACACATGTATACTCTATGATTCAGAAATCTTGCTGAGTGTCTATTTGTGGGAGGGGGCAGTATCAGGAGAAATGGGACAATGAGAGTATAGTAAGTGCTCAAGATGAAAACATCTGGCAGAGGGTGCAGGAAAAAGACCATACCAGGCGTTAACACCAAAAGGTGGATCCACCTTAAAACTACTTTCCAAGTAAAACCAAGTGAGAGACAGGATCTGTCTATAGGACAATGTCATTTGATGTACATTAAAATGCTATTCATACCAGGTAACATTATATATTTAAAGAAAAATAACAGAAATTTTGTAAATTATAATAGTTGTTCATGAACAGAAGAAGGAAATGGGAAAAGAAAATGAGATAAAAGAAAATGAATAAATTAATGAACAAACAAAAAACACAAAAGCCACACACTCATACACACACACACACACACACATACATACATACATGAGGGAAACTTACATGAACCAATGAGGCTGGCGTGCTACGGAATGAGAATCTAATGCCATTGGGGTAGCAGAACAGAACAAAACAAAACCCAGACTTAATTTTAAAATATACGTATATAATAAATTAATCATAATTTATTGTTTGGCACCTTTTCTCCACTGATATTATTAACCATGACTATAGATTAATTTCCTAAATCTGGACATTTGCTCTCAAAAGTCCTTTATAAATTAGCAGCAGCAGCAAAACAGAATTTGAAATGGTCATTTGCCTTGGCTTTCTGAATCGTGAACAAACCCTGCAAGTGAGTTTCAGGGGTCCAATATAGTGTCCACATCAGTTACACTAATTACTCATTCATTTTCAAGTGATGGAATGTTAATAGAAGAGAAATACATAGATAGATGCATTTGATTCTTTTATAAAGTTATTTTTCAATATTTTAAAACTTTAACCAATTTATCCATTAACATAAAGGAAGGAAAGAAAAAAATGGTGGAAGAAACGAAAATCAGGAAGGGAAAAAAGAGTGGTGGGAAGGTATCTTTAGTAAAGGGAAAAAATAGTATTTGAATAACATCCTGCCTATTTAGAGGACAAAGGAGACTCCCTCAATCATGAGAAGACATTAAAAACCCAGATATATTTTCCTGAGAAAACTCATCTAGAAGCATACAATCTTAAGGTTGGCAAGTATCTTCTTGAAGGGCTAATATAATAATAATATTGCCATTTTTTGTCATTATGATTGCTATTATCTTTACTCTTGGAATACATAATTCGATCAAAACTTAAAACAGAGCCTTGGCACATAACATACATAAACCTGGAGCGACTTTCACTGAAGCGGTCTCTTTCTGCCTACTTTTTCCCTCCTCACTCTCCATACTCTAGAGATATCCTCAGGGACTTTCAGGAACCCTGTTTACCTGGTTTACCTGAATGAGTTGAGTTTAAAATGACCTCACAGGGCTCTTGATGTAATAAGCACTGGGTGTTATATACAACTGATGAATCACTGAACTCTACTTCAGAAACTAATAATATACTATATGTTAATTAATTGAATTTAGATAAAATCAAATTTAAAAATAAAAATAAAAATAAAATGACCTCACAACTTGAATAGGGCATCAGAACAACTTCCATTAACAAGGACAATGTCTCTAGAGATACAGTGAAAGGAACATAATCTGAATTTCATTGAGAATGTAGTCTGAATTGCTAAAAAGGGCTACAATAAAATGTTATATTTTGGTTTTTTAACCAATAGTCTAGTAATACTTTCAAATGCAATGACATATGTGTGTGTCTGATATTTAACATTAAAAAATTAAAATCTGCCCTTCTTTTAATAAGGGATGTATGTGCTATTTTCAGGAAGATAAATACTTTTTCAGAAATGTGTTTTATGAACCAATGTCCTGCTGACTGCTGATACTTTCTCTTCTCCATAATCATATTGTGTTCACATTTAGTTTGGGTATTTACTAGCTGTTGTGACCTTCAGCAAACTGGTTAATTTGCCATCCTTGGCTTTCTCAAGGGCGATGATATTGCTAGATCACTCTTTTGGTTTATTTCTACTCTACTTTCGGTTTATTTCTATGACTATGGCACAGTGAAAAGTCAACTGCTTGTCTACAATTTATGAAAATGCAATTTTTGAACTGGAGCTTTATATGAAGATTTGAACAAATAGTTTGGATCCTGAAATTTAAACATTGTTTTTCATTATTTTTCCTTATCTACAAATTTTCCTTCTATATATACTAAGATGTTCAAGCACAGGAAACATGTCATCTAATTTTTCTCTTCTGCATTCCCCACATTTCCTCTCACTGCCCTCTGTGGTCACTGTTCAGGCTCTTGGGGCTGGTGTTGGATCCCCAGGGCTCCCAGGGAACATCCTATCTAGTTTATCTTCTGGGCATTGCCACAGTTGGTTAACTCAGGGGTTGGAACATTCAATTTGTAGTCTGAATCTAAATTTGGTTTAAACTTAGATCCCAGGCACGCCTGGGAGGCTCAGTTGGTTAAGTGACCGACTCTTAGTGTCAGCTCAGGTCATATTCTCGGGTCGTGAGATCAAGCCATGAATCAGGCTCCACACTGAGTGTGGAGTCTGCTTGAGATTCTCTCCCTTTCTGCCTCCCCCCATTCTCTTTTTCTAAAATAATAAAAAAAATTTTAGTTACATGCCAAAGTACCTAGTGCTAATGCCATTCAAACTAAAAGATGTTTTCAACCTAAAATACCAAAATTTTAACTCTATTAAGTTATACATTTTAAAAAATGTGATATATCACAATATCCTTGTGATATTGTGTCTTCATAGTATAAAGACAATAGAATTAAGCTCATTAGAATATTTAATGTAAATTTTATAATATAAAATTTTTATATATATAATATATATAATATATATATAAAAATATATAAAATAATTTTATAAATACACATTCTTCCAAGTTTCAGTAGTATTAAACATATATATATATATATATATATATGAGATTTGGGGTAGCTTTCTACTTTTTTGCTTTAAACTATTGCATATTTTTATATTGAGTAAACAAGCCCAATATAAATGAAACAGATTGTTAAGCAAAAGTATACGCTATGATAATACCACTGATAAGAGTTCTTTGAGTAATGTTATATAGCTTATATAGACAAGACCCGAGCTGAGATCAAGAGTCAGATGCTTAACTAACTAAGCCACCCAGGTTCCCAATTTTGCGATAGCTCACAATTAAAGAAGTTGAATTCTGTATTCAAAACTGTCATTAATTTGGGATGGGGGCTTGACCGATTCACTTTCCATGTTTCTTCTTTCATTCACAGTGTTTATGAAAACAAGCAATTAAAATAAGCAAAGTATGGTGTGCATATATAAATTCTCAAATGAAATTAATTTACAAAAAAAAAATTCTCACAACATTGTAAATAGAAAAAAAATATCTAAGAAACATCAAAGACTGTAGGTGAACAGTCTGGGCATACCCACTCTTTTTTTCTAGGTTGCATAAACTGAAATATTTAGAATCAATGACTTTTAAACTCACAGATCTAAAATAGGTTTAGTTCTAATCACAAAAAAACATAATTACAAAGAAAATAGATTATTAGATATTTTACAGCATTAATGGCTAACAATAACGGTCATTGAAAAAGAATCATATAAATAAAATGTGTTGTAAAAGCAGGTCATAACTATTTTATAGACTTGTGTTATGAAGCAAGCAAGATCCTTGCAGATGCTCTAGCTTTCATTTCTTTTTTTTTTTTTTAAAGATTTTATTTATTTATTTGAGAGAGAGAGAATGAGAGAGAGAGAGAGAGAGTACATGAGAGGGGGGAGGGTCGGGAGGGTCAGAGGGAGAAGCAGACTCCCCGCCGAGCAGGGAGCCCGATGCGGGACTCGATCCCGGGACTCCAGGATCATGACCTGAGCCGAAGGCAGTCGCTTAACCAACTGAGCCACCCAGGCGCCCCTCTAGATGACAATTTTTAAAAGATTTTATTTATTTATTTGTCAGAGAGAGAGAGAGAGAGAGCGAGCACAAGCAGGGAGAGCGGCAGGCGGAGGGAGAGGCAGGTTCCCCGACTAAGCAAGGAACCTGATGCGGGGCTCGATCCCAGGACCTGGGATCATGACCTGAGCTGAAGGCAGACACTTAACCAACTGAGACACAGAGGCGTCCCTCTACATGACAATTTTATTTGAAGACTTTGACATGCAAAAAATGAAAAGACTGTTGAACAAACAAAGTTTTTGAGGGATGAACTATTTACAGTGGATAAAAAATGCCAATTAGGAATGACAAAAAAGGTTAATTGACTTTTTCATCTTTTCTCCACTCCACTCCCAGAAAATAAGCAAATATCACACTTACACAGACACACTGATGGGAAATTATGCGGAACACTGCTGTAAGGGAAAATAATGTAGGAAGGATTACCCAGTGTCACCAATTATCAAGGAAATTCAAATAAAAATCACACTTATTAGAATGGCCATTATCAAAAAAACAAGATAGTAAGTGTTGGTAAAGAGGAAGAGAAATTAGAATCTTTGTTCTCTGTTGGCTGGAATGTAAAATGGTACAGCCATTATGAAAAACAGTATGATGTTTTCTAAAAATTAAAAACAAAATTACCACATGATCTAGCAATCCCATTTCTGGGTATTTATATAAAATAATTAAAATCAGGATTTCAAAGAGATAGTAGCACTCCCATGCTCATTATAGTTATAGACACAATAGTCAAAACATAGAAGTAACCTAAATATGCATTGATAGATAAATGGATAAAGAAAACATGGTTTATACATATAGTAGAATACTGTTCAGCCCTTAAAAAGAAAAAAATCCTATATGAGACAAGATGAGCTATTGCAAATTCATGCTTTTTAAACAGAGTCAAGGTAAAAAGGGGAATATAATTAGCTGTGATTTATGGTTCAACTTGAAGAAGATTATCATGATAGGATTGTGTTTCTCATCACTATAACCTCTAAAATAATCTAGTATTGCAGTCCAATATTGGTATAGATGCTAACATCACTCTATGGCTACAGTCTATGGTGTTTAGAATTAGATGTATTGTTTGAAACATACTAAAACAGAATGTGGCTGAATAAGACAGGAAAAAGGATATGGGTAGATTAGTAAAATTTTAATAATTCCAGGAAAATAATATAACATGTGGAGCTATCCAATGATAGGTATGTGATGTCAGCATCTCATCTGAAGTAGATTGAAGTTCATAAATTTATAAACTTTTCTTAATTTCCCAATTCATTTTGTTAGAACAAAATGGATGTTCTCAAGTGACTTTCTAATTCATGTATTACCAGATTAATGCCGTTAAATAGAGTGTAACACACTAATCCAAAATGCACTCGTGAATATACAGATACATAGTTAACTGAATGGACATAGGAAGCTTGGCTACAGGATGCAAATGTACATGATAAATGCTTGCCTTAACTGTTGCCTCCTCTCCTTTAAGTATCTCTAGTGAACCATTAAGGGTGGTCACTTTAATTATGTCCTTAAACTTTTTTAATATTCATATATTCTGTATTGTTCTTTTTTTAAAATATTATTTAAATGTATCCCACTACTCAGACAACATATTTCACCTTAATATACCATCACTTTATTCTAGGAAAGGAGTTTTCTAATAAATACAGGAGGTATCTGGATCAGGGGCAATATCATCCCCATCCCCATCATCATCACCATCAACATCATCTCCCCTAAGAATTAACAACTATAATGACAATATAAATTCTGTTTCAAACATTAGTTGACAGGTAGAATGCACAGAACTTTGATTACTGAATTGTAAGTTTAAATCATTTCTAAAATCAGATAAAAAGAAAATTATATTTCTGAAAAGGAAAATTCTAAAAAGAAATCTTCCAAACAAAATTTAAAAGCAAAAGGTAAATGCAAATATACTTAGTGTATCGTATAAGAGAACAGAATGTTTCTTTTGACAAAGAAGTAGGGAGTTTTTATCCTGACCTAAGTACTCATCACTAGAAATATTACAACATGTTATAATATTACAACAATATTTTGCTTATTTTTGAGCCAAAGGTACTATTGTTATGAATGGTATAATTGAAATTAAAATGATGAACTTTTAATGTATAAATTCTTTCACCATTTGAGGAGCTAAAGGATATAAATAAAATAAAGAAGCCATTTCAAACAATAAAAAACATCAATAAAGATTTTATCATCCTGAGAGAATCTTAAAGAAATAAAATGAATTAGGTGTTGTTACTTCATAAGAAGTGTCAATATTCTATTTCTTAGTTATCAAAGAAGATTTAGAAAATAATTTACTTTGGCTTGAGAGATGTTCAATAAATAACAAATATCATGTGATGGCAGAATTTCATTCCAAAAAATTCTACATCACTTTTAATTTGTAAAATATTCCTTTATTTTTTAAAGATTTTATTTATTCATTTGACACAGAGAGTGCGCATAAACAGGGACAGTGGCAGGCAGAAGGAGAGGGAGAAGTCTCCCCACTGAGCAGGGAGCCTGGTGTAGGGCTCCATCCCAGGACCCTGAGATTATGACCTGAGCTGAAGGCCAAAGCTTCACAACCGACTGAGCCACCCAGGCATCCCTGATATTTCAATATATATAATAATATACAACATATTATAATAACTGATTTTTCCACTGAAAAACAAGATTGCCTAAGAAGACAACATTTTAAAAAAAGATTTTAATTATTTATCTGAGAGAGTGTGTGCAAGCACGCGCATTTGTGAGGGAGGGAGGGTGAAGAGGGAGAGTGGAGGGGGAGAGTGGAGGGGGAGGAGGCGGGGAAGTGAGGGAAGAGGGGGAGGGAGAATCCTGGGCTGATTCCCCAAGGAGCTCAGAGCACAGAGCCCGGAAGGGTTAGATCCCATGCCCCAAGATCATGACCTGAGCCCAAACCAAGAATCAGAGGCTTATCCGACTGAGCCACCCAGGTGCCCCAGAAGCCAACAGTTTAACATCAATATCTATCCATTGATGTAAAACAAAACTCAATTATTTTCCCTTCAGCTCTCAAAAATTCATGTAGATAAGTTATTTCTCCTAATTCATAAGCAAACATGATTACAACCATAAAAACTAATGGCAATTATATACTATATGAATTACAAAAGACGTTCGTACATACACCAGCTAATTATAAGAAGTCCTTTGGATTAAAAGTAAAATCAGACCCATTTCACTTATGTTAATAGCATCAATATGAGACTTTTTTTTTTACAAAATGATTTTGCCCACTTTTTCTCATTTTATCTTCACAGTATTCTAGTAAAATATATGGGGTAAATGTGACTTACCCCTACTTTTACAGATGTGAAACCTCAGCTTTAGAAATTATATTTAGTTGTAGTTCCACAAGCCAGCTTTCCCGATTCCTCATCTAAGTTCAGGAATACTGGCATTCTAAGGGCTTTTTTCCTGTTAAAGATACACAGAACCTAATTATAAAATCTTGACTATTTTTATAACTAATATTTTAGAATTAAGTGCAACATCAAAATAAGTGAATGTATTTAATTATGATAAAACTTACCACATCAAGTCAACAGATACTTAGTGTGTGTCAGAGAGAGGACTAGATTCTGGGTCACTAAGGTCAATCAGTTATGACTCCTGACATGCTTTCTCCCAGGGAGGAGTAGGAGCATCATGGAAGGTAAACAAAACCCCGGCTCCAGGATTAGAGAACTCTGGGGGGCTGGTGGGTAGGAAGCTGAGAAATGGGACTGAGGATGGACCACCATGAGTTCTAACAGGTTGGTGTATGCCCACCACACACTGGGTAGGTCACAGCAAACTCGGACTCAATTCATTTAATAACATAAGACATAAGAGGCAAGGTTTACAATAATCTAATTGTTATTTTAATAACATTGTGCAGTTTGGAGAGGGCCTACACCTTTCTTCCCCTGTGGCCACTTCTGGAAGGTTCGGGTCAGTCTCTTCCATGTTTCACTCTGTAGGACTGTTAGGGTATGTAGGGATTTATGTTTGAAAAATATGGGGGAGTGATTTTTGGCTTACTAATTCTGAATACTATGTATAGGAACACAGGAATGAACACACTGAGGTCATTTTCACTGATCTGAAATTTAACACATATGTTGTATTGGGTATGTGTGTACACAAATATATATACAATGTAACAAAAATTTATCATTATGTCCCTATTCCCACCTTGGTCTGAACAGCCATCGCATACCTGGATTACTTCTTTAGTTTCCTAACTGCTCTCTTTCTACCCTTTACTCCTTCAAACTATTCTAGTTACAGCACTTAGAGTGTTCCTATTTATTTTAATTTTTTAAAAAAAGATTTATTTATTTATTTGGAGAGAGAGCATGTGTGCACACAAGCAGGGGGAGGGGCAGAGGGAGAGACAGAGAATCTCCAGCATACTCCCTGCTGAGTGCCCCAATGCAGGGCTCAGGGCTCGATCTCACAATCTTGAGATCATGACCTGAGCTGAAACCAAGAGTCAGATGCTCAAGCGGTGCCCAGGAAAACCCCCACCCCCTCCCTTTAAAAAAAAAAAAAGATTTATTTATTTACTTGAAGAGAGAGAGAGAGTAGAGTGTTCCTATTTAAATGTCATTACGCTTGTGTGTCAGCCCAGGGGCTTCTCATCCCACATGAATAGAAGCTGAAGTCCTTATAATGGCCCACAAGATCCCATCTCTGTGACTACTTTGACTGAAACTTCTGCTGTCCTCTCTTATATGCTCGCTAGCTCCAGCCACACTGGGCTCCTTGCTGTCTCAGTTTTCCTGCTCCACACTAGGCAGGATCTTGCTCTGGGCCTTTGCCCTTTTCATTTGTCTGCTGGAATATGGGTAACTTCTGGCTCCCTCTTTCCTTTCCTTCGGGGCTTTACGTTTCTGCCTCCTTTGTGAGGCCCTCCATGAACATCCCCTCTAAAGTTGCAACCCCACCCTCCTATGTGCATATCTCTGCTCCTTGTTGTATTTCTCTCCTTAGCATATACTACCATTTAATATAGGCTACTTACAAATAACTTTGCTATTTTCTGTCTTGCCTGCTAAAATGTACAGCCCATGCTTTCTTCATTTATGTCCCCATGGGATCAAGAGAGATCACTCTATATAGCATGTACTTAAAAAAAAATTATAAAAATAAAGGGATCACTCATAGACCTTAGCAGACTCAAGCACCATAAATGACAATGATGAGGATCTAGGAAAGACTAGAGAGTAAAAGAAAACAAAAGTAGCTTAAGAGAGAAATCTTATTTTTTTCCAGTGCTCAGTGTAACTTACTATACATATGAAAAGCCTTTAATCTGAATTCCTTCAGTGCTGGCATGAAAACCTAAAAACCTGCCTTTCCGCAGAATATTCTTTCTGCTTCAACACACATCATTCTATCTGGAACACAGCAGAATGCCATAACTATGTTGAATTATTTTAAAAATTAACAAATGGAATAAATGAAAGCATAGAAGGCTCCGTTTCAGTTCCTGGACAGTTCCTTGCCTTGAGAAGTTTACACTCTGCTGTTAGAAATTACCCAAAGGTTACCTGGGATTCTTTGGGATGGGAGGAGGCATATCTGTAAGCTCCCTTTAGTGATTGCCCTGGTTCTAATGCATGTGGAATACACCAGTGTGTTCTGAATTTCTATATTCCTCTTATTGCAACTAAAAGAAAACATAAAGTGACCATAAAAAGTCACTAAAGAAATGGCTTTTTTTTTTCTTTAAAGGTATCTTTCTCTTAGCTCTTCAGATTTATTTTATATTTTTATTCATTTAGACCCTCATCAAATCTTACCTCCACAGTGAGTACCTTCGATCCACTACCTTTCTAGACTGAAGGCACCTTCAGAGCAGGGTAGCATCATATCATTCTGCATGATCCTAGGACAGACCTATGCAGAGTAGTTACTGAATACATGTTGTAACCCATATACATTCTTCATTATTTCCGGTATTCCTAATAATAGCACCTCCACTCCCTCACAACAACCTTCTCTCCAAACTTCCTGTTTTGTTTTTTTAACCTCTATCTAATTTTTCAGTATATTTTCATGGCACCCCAATAGGTTCTTACAGTTCTGCAGTACGCACTTCAGTGTCCTTCCCATTAAGAAACATCTCATGCAGGGATGAATTAAAGTTTTGCAGGGCCTGAGGCTTATGCAGTTTTAAGGAAAAATATAAAATTATGAATATAAAATGGGATGCAAGTGAATATTTGTTAAAAGGACAAAAGAAACCACAACAAATGACAAATGCCGAAAAAGCAAGAGATGCCACAAACATCACCCCTTCCTCAGAACTTCCTGGAGCTGTGCAGGGGGCTTGTAGGTGAGGGAGGAGCCCTGAGACTTAACTTCCATTGGTGTCATAATTTCTCCATTCTGGTCTCATTTCTCTTTTCAGCCCATGTAATCACTCTCACCTTCTTCTTCTTCTTCTTCTTTTTTTAAGTTAATGGTCTTTTTTTATTGGGGAAAAAAAAAGACTAGCATTTACAACTTGGAATGGACGTAAATTGTAATTTCTTGATCAGCAATGTTGATGCTTGTGCTGAAGTCCACGGCCACAACCTACTCTGCTGGCTCCAAGTCATGGTTCAGGAGGTTTTAAAAACAGAGAGTCCCAAGATGCTCCCTTGGTAAAGGTTTCTTTAAAAAAAAAAAAATTGTGTGAATGGTGACAGCCTGACACCCATTTCGCTCTAGGACAACACGGGACAACGCTAAGCCAACACACATGGCATGCCACTGGGATGAGTGTCGTGGTCACCATGGGTGGGGGTGCCCGGAAGTGCGAGAGGGCCGTCTTGCTAAGTGAGGCTACGTCTAGACAGTTTATCCTTCACCCATTTTTCTGCACAGCATCCTGAGGTAAATCAGTTTTAAATGTTTTGTTTTCAGTAAACCAGCTATGACAATTTATACTAACAAACCATTTGAAGAAGTTTTAAATTTGTTTTTTTCATTTTTTGTTTTTAATACAAGTGCCTGAGTGTGCTCAGTTGTCAAGCTGCATGCGTGAAAAACTGGCCAGCCCAAACAGTGTATTAATCATGAGCAAATGGGACTGCAAGGAGTCCATTAGGTGCTTCCTTATCATTAAGGTAGTACAAGTATTTATATCGTAAAACTGATGCGTAGCTTGATCTTTACTGGATAGGGCCACCAACCAATACATGCAGATTTTGTGTGTGTGGACGGAAGGTACTTCTGACATTCAGTTTTGCTATATAGAAACAGAATGAGTAAATGAATTTTTTTTTTTTTTGCAAGAGGTAAGTAAAAGATTTCTATTTGATTCTTCTAGAAGGGGGGAAAGGAGTTGAAAGTAGGCCTTCATTTTGCAGTCATCATCTGTACGAATTCTTCATAGTTGACCTGCCCATCTCCACCAATATCTGCTCCTCTGATCATTTCATCCACTTCTTCATCTGCTAGTTTTTCTCCTAATTGGTCATGACGTGACGTAGCTCCGCCGCGCTGACGTAACCGTTGCCATCCTTGTCGAAGACTCGGAAGGCCTCGCGAATTTCTTCTTCACTGTCTGTATCTTTCATTTTTCTAGCCATCATAGTCAAAAACTCTGGGAAGTCACTGGTGCCATTTCCGTCAGCATCCGCCTCGATCATAGCCTGCAACTCGGCTTCTGTTGGGTTCTGACCCAGTGACCTCATGACAGTTCCGAGTTCCTTTTCTGTGATGGTGCCATCGCCTCTTTGTCAAATAGGGAGAAAGCTTCCTTGATCTCAGCAATCTCTTCTGCGGTCAGCGGATCCGCTCTGGCGCGAGCGAAGGGAAGAAGAGCAGAGGGAGCGGGGGTGCGCGCAGCGCAGGGGCTGTGAGGGCGGGGCGTTTGCGCCGCTGCCGCCCCTCCCTCCCCCGACTGCGAGTAACCGAGCCGCGCCCGCGAGGCTCCCAGCACCACTGCCCAAGCCTCACTCTCACCTTCTGAATGCCGGTGCTTGAATTTTCACTTTATCCAACACACTCTGCTCATCATGGCTCACAGGCTGCCGTTTCACCTTCTCGTCCCAAACCTTTCACCGTGTTTCTTCCCAAGGCTCGCTCTTGCCCTGACATCACTTCACAAGGTAAGGTGTCTCCTAAGTATGCATGATAGAAGGGTCTAGCAGAGCATCCTGTACATTTAATGCCCAAGACCCATGGGCTTCTGTGCTTTGTCAAAAGTCCCGCACAAAAGGGGTTGATGAGAAAAATGAGTCCAGACACTGAGAGCCAGACATCTGACACCTACCTACACCACAGTTCTGCTCACTAACAACATGTGTTTTCAGTGACTAACAGACCATGAAAGCTACATGAGCAGATAGTCATTGCATGTGTGTCCATAGATTTTAATCAGACATAAGATTTACTGATTAATAGACTGTTGATAAGAAGAAACATTTAGAAGCCTTTTCAAAGATCAGCCAAAACTTTGGTTTTACAGTTAAAATGAGAAATGACTTAATCACTTCAGGCATTAGGTGTTTGTCCGTTTTTAATTTATTCAGGCCTGTTAACTGAAATAATATATCCCTACAGTAGACAGCTCTAACAGTTCAGTGTTCCCCTACAGGAAGCCTGAACTTTGTAAGATTTATTGTCATCTATGAAAATAATTTGATTTGTCCTCAACAAAATAACTTCTATAGCTAGTCTAGTGCCTTGTAGTTAACAAAGCACACAAAATATATCGACTCCTTTCATTCCATCAACCCTGTGAGATAGGTCTTGAAACCTCTTAATTGTACAGATGAGATAAAGGAGACTCAGAGAACACAAGTAACTTGACTAAGTCATGAAGATGGCTTTAATTCCCAGTTTTCTGACCCAAGTTTGATGCTTTGTTAATGAGAAATATTCTGTGTCCCTGCAGTTCAGAGATCAGAACTGACGATGGTCAATTATCTAAGTATGTGCAGGTGTAAGGGACACAATTCAAGCTTAATAGAGCAAATACTCTTCTTACCATCAAAGATCTCCAAAGTGAAAGTAAATATGATCTTTTCACTACTTATGTAAAACACTATGCCAAACACTGTATTCAATGTTTCTGGTACATTATTTCTAAATCTATTATTATCTCAATTTCCCTACTGAGAACACCTAAGTACTGAAAGTTAAACAACGTATCTATCCAGGCAGTTAAGTACAACAGCTGAATTTAAATCCTGACCTGTCTGACTTGAAAAACATTCTCTGTGTATGTGGGACATGCTAAAGCATTGGCTGATGAAGATCTAGTATGAATATTAAAGACAGTTCAGCATCCTTGCTTCCAAAATAACCACTTCAATTCACACATACACTAAAATGTAGCCTGTTACGGCATATTGACTAGACAAATCCAGAAATTTAAGCATAGAAGCAATTGTTCATCAAGAAGCAGTACCACCTCAACATACATAAATATTTCAAGGTATGCTACCCTTGTTAATAAAGGCAATCAAATTAGGGTATGGATTATTACACTTACTAAAAAAATGTACAAAACAGGGCAATTATTTAGTTTTCTTGATATCTCTACCAGAAATATTATGACTCAAACATACTTTTCCTCTGATTAATTTCAAAATAAATGGATACAAAAGATAAATATATTTCTTTGACCTGGCAACATAGCTAATCATTAATATCCTGACAAAGTAAGTCTGATATCACTGCATCCTAAAAATAATACATTACGACCTACCAGTTCAGGTGCCCCAAGTTTATATTTTTCTTTCCATAAGATAGATTCCTAAATATTTATTAGAAAATCTTTGTAATTGGGGATTAACATAAGAATAAAATAAATAAATAAATAAATAAAATAAAAGATAAGGAGCGCAGGCAGTATGCGAATAGCATACTGTCGATAACTCGGCGCATAAAGACAGAGCAACAAGGACTCCAGATCTACCCATGGGTCTAGGTAGCTGGCCTGGTGACCCAGCCGAAACACTCACTGCTCTGAACACAATCCCAGGCAGAGTTCCTAGGTTCCCCTTGCCTGAACCTAGACAAAGACAGAGCATGACGTCTTGCTAGAAGGGAATCAAGGGCAATAGGGGACGCACAGTCCCTAGTATTGCTGTATTACCAAAAAGCTGGGTTCATTATTCTAGGATTTAAAGAAGTTCTACAACCTACAGTTTTTATTCCACTACCAAGTTCATATTCTGAGGGGGAAAAAAGGGTATTTTGAAGATTATGAGAAATTAAATACATGTGTCTATGCTAAAGTATAGTACTCGAGAAAGATATTCTAGTTCTGGTGGTATACAAACTTTTGAGTGCATAATCCAGAATGCTCTCAGATCCCCTCAAGTAGTTTCTTTCAAATGAAATAAACAATAAAGCAGTTTTGACTTTTAAAAATAACTTTTCTTGAAACTAATTTAGATAAATTTCAAGTGAAAAATAAATTAAATGCTTCATTCACAGACATACTTTAACATAAACATACTGATTCCTATTCCCAGTAAATCCCAAATATATGATTCTGTCGATCAACTCAAGAAACGTCAAATAATGTAAAAATGTTCCCTGTCAGTTATAAAAGTGACAAAACTGATATACTATCTCTTATTAAAGATGTTGAAACACATCATATCTCAAGGAAAATACAAGGTACTGAAGGGGTACAAGTTTTCTTTCAGTTTTCAATCAACTGTGTACATTGTATTACTTGGTAATTTATGTATTAAGCTACACAGTCATATAACCTGAGACAGACAATACAGTCAAGGGTTCTTTATGCAGAAGCAAATATATGAATTCTGTTTTTCCTGCTTTCAGAATCTTAAGAGTCAGCTCTCAGTTGCCCCATGTAATCTACTCCTAAGACCACAGGGTCTCTCCCATCTACCAAAACCCTTTTTTCCAAAAGAAGAGCAATGTGACTAGCAAAGAAAAGAGAAACATGCACTCTACCTAGGAAAAATTAAAAAGTGGACAAGCAGGTACGTTGTGCATATGAACTTGCCTAAAGTATATTAAAAAAAAAAAAAAAATTACACCAGAACCCAGAAATGCTTTGCATCACGGGTTGTTCTCTTAAGGACATTTCTAAAGCAAATATACTTCATGATTCTCTAGACATCAAGAGAAATGAAAATAAATTTAAATGTTAAAGAAAATGAGAGTATAAACAGTTGGAAATTAGTTACTATTCCTCGGATTACCAGAGTGTCAAATGATTTTTCACTCTGATTCACTCAGGTCCAAGCAAAGATTAAATCTTGCCTTTGGTTAAATTCCACAGCTCCAGGTCAATGAAATGAATTTTTAAAGTGTTGATGAATCATGTCTGAGCAGTCCCAACCAGAGAACTCAAGAACAGGTACAGTACTGTATTTAGAAGACCAGAGGAAAAAGAGCAAAAGAAAGGAAAATAAATGCACAAAATAAAAGAGGTACATCCAATTAATAAAGACATAAAAGGAAGAGAGAATAAAATTCCTTTCGTTTTTGTGGACTCAACCTGACCTACACGTCAACTAACTCTATCACCATAGCTCATATCCCATTATCTACAGGAAGTGAGCAAATTTCTCATGCTCTCCCAAGTAGGAACAGAAGTGTAAGACAAGAAAAAACGAGACTGGGTTAAGCAGGATGAATGGGGGCTAGCAGAGCAAATAGTGCTGGTGTGTGAGGAAGAATCCCGGTAGAAGGCCTGGCATCGCCACCAAACAATTCCAACTAATAGCAAAGCTCTCTGAGCCACGCCGACATTGTCACTACATCACCAAGTTAAAAACACAACTCTAACAGAGGTCCTGCAAAGCCTAAGGTGAAATTAATTCCTTGGGACATTTTAATATATTTGTGCATGTATTTTTACCTATTTTCAAAGAATAAGACAAACTTTTCTTATTACTACATGTACAATTCACATGTGTAAACACAGCATGCCTCTTATATAATGTACTCCCTAAAATAAAGCAATTATTACTTTAAGTTAAAAAAAAAAAAAGGAAAATCTTTGTATTAACATGAAATGTGATCTTTTCTCATGTGTGCCTGAGATAGCAGCTTGCAGGAATTTTGAGAAATCTCATACTAATGACCAATCCGTACCTGGTAATCCCCCAGGACCAAGAACAAGGAAGCTCACTCATCTGTGTGGTGTGTTTCTTGATCTCCAACTTTGATCACTGCCATGCCATCTGTAACATATGCCAAAAAAGCATAAGCAGAAATAGAGACTTTCTTGCCTAGGAACATTCTCCCTTAAGTTACACAGGAGTGTGTCTTCTAATAATACTACTGGAGCTAACTCTCCTACCATAGCCTTCTTCATAACAAGGATTTCCGGAGGCCAACTTCTCACATCAACACCGCCACTCCAAAAACAGCTAGCCTCACCTTCACACCAACCACTGATAGTCAACCATAGAGCCAACAGCATTTTCTTGCCAGAAACCCTGTCAAGTCATCTCTACAAAGAGCTAGCTAGCTGGATCAATATCACCTACATTGAAACAACTAGAAACTAAGAATTTAACAATATCCATGAATTAGAATTTACGCCAAAGGCATATTTCCTCACAGAATAATATATGGAAGAACAAAAGATGAATTCATTTTTTACAGGTATAATGACCTGGGAGAAACTAATTTTCCCTACAGCCCTGGCTAAATCTAAAAGCAAGCAGTGGACATCGATGGTTTTAAACGTTTGCTCTCCTATTCTATATCCCTCATGATTCATTAAAAGGTTCTTGGAGCTACAATTAGATCTTAACACTATATTCCTATCTTGGCTGCAAATGGCTTTCTAAAAATCTTCCACACAAATTTGATTTAATCATCATCAATAATAATAATAATATAGATACAAGTTGTCTTCAAAACCAAATGATGGTTTTTGGTTCACTGACTAGAAGATGTTTAGTTCTTATGGATTTCTTGTTCTTTTAGGAAATTGTTGAAATTTTAAAAGTATCATGTCAGTAATGTATTTCACAATTATGATACACAACACTAAAAAAAATTTGGAGAATGAGTTCAAGAACTTCAGGGATTAAATGAAACTTAGAACCAATGGTATGCACATGAAAGATTATATTTGGCGCATTATATTTCCTAAACAGAATTTTATTTTATTTACATTTTTTTTAAGATTTTTTTTTTTCAATTTATTTGACAGAGACAGCGAGAGAGGGAACACAAGCAGGGAGAGTGGGAGAGGGAGAAGCAGGCTCTCCGCCGAGCAGGGAGCCCGATGTGGGGCTCGATCCCAGGATCCCGGGATCATGACCTGAGCCGAAGGCAGATGCTTTAACGTCTGAGCCACCCAGGCGCCCCTTATTTACATTTTCTACCCTGCCTTTTCTGGGGATAGAATATTGTTATAAGTTGATATAAAATGATACAAAATTATTAATAAGTTTAATAATTGCTATGTGTTATTTTTTTTACTGTCCTACCTTATTTTATTATAGTGATTCAGAATACAATAATTAAGTCTCTAGGTAGAACAAGGGTCCAGTATTATGAACGCA
This sequence comes from Mirounga angustirostris, assembly GCF_029215605.1. Lineage (NCBI taxonomy): Eukaryota > Metazoa > Chordata > Mammalia > Carnivora > Phocidae > Mirounga > Mirounga angustirostris. The sequence goes on along the minus strand of NW_026991720.1, from coordinate 79,602,007 downwards.
TTTAAGACTCAAACAGACATGACTCAGGATAAAAAGATACACTTTTTCCAAGTCCATCTATTCCCTCAATACAGTCACTATCAAATTTCAACAGAGATTTTCCTGAAAATTGGTAAGAAGATTCTGAAATGTGTATGAAGGGTTATAGGTCAAGATTTCTCCAAGAGGGTTTTGAAGAACAGCAATATGGTACCTACCATATGTCAGGACTTAATATAAAGGTATAATTAAAACATTGTGACAGTGATGTTGGGATAGACAACAGACCAGCAGACTGGAACAAAGAGTCATAAAAGACCCACACATGTATAAGAAAATTCAATATCTGACAGATGGAGCATTGTAGATCAGTGGGAGTAATGACACACTATTCAATAAACGGTGCACACACAAACTGATTATCTTTATTGAGAGAGAAAAAGCCCTAGAGTTTCTACTCAGACCCCAGATAGATTAAAACAACTTAATTCTACATCTATCAGGACACTATGTGAAAGTGAGAAAAATTTTATGATTTCTAGAAGGAAATACAGAGCAATATGTTTAAGACTTTTGGGCAAGGACAATTTCCTAAACAATACAGAACATTTATAAAACTTAACAGAAACAAAATGATAACCTTTCAACTTGGGTAAAAACCAACAAACAAACAGACCAAAACACAAGACATCTACAGCCCACTTACTTGACAAAGGATTACCAGAATACACAAAGATTCCCTCAAATTCAATTTTTTGAATTAATCCAATTAAAGAATCCAATTAAAGAATAAGCAAAAGAACAGGCAAAATGCAGACGAGAAAAACCCAAGAGCTAACAAGATTAATAAAATATTATCATCCTCAACATCACCCAAGGGAAGGTAAATAAAAACAACAGACACCATCCCACATTACATTTGAAAAGAAAATTTAGAGAAAGAGGACCAAAGATGTAGAGAAACCAGAAGACACATTTACTACTCACAAATGTAAAAACATTTTAACACTTTGGACAGCAACTCGGAAAAGTCAACTACTGTTGAAAAAACCACACAACATTCTCTTACATTATTTAACAAGGTAGTCATTATCACCAGAAATTTAACTTGTAGAAGAAATTCCTCCACATGTACATAAGGAGACTACTTCAAAAAAATCATAGCATTGCTTGAAATAGTTAAAAAAAAAAAACCCTCATAAATAACTTAAGTAACCAGAGAATGTTTAAATTAAACTATGGTAGAGATGTAGAATAATAGAATTCTGCCCCATAGTGAAAATAAATGAACTAGAGCCACATGTATGACTTTGGATGAATTGCATAAACTTCATGTGACTAAGAGAAGTTGCAAAAATACATTAAGATATTGTTTATATAAAATTTCAGAAACAGGCAAGATATGAAGAGTTTATGACTACCTACATAAAACTGTGAAGAAAAGCAAGTGAAAGAGTAACCTCAAATTAGGTCTGGTAACTTATTCTGGGAGAAGTCTAGGACAAGAGAAGTGACTATAGGAGGCTTTAATTGACTTATATGTATCCCTTTCCCCTAAAAAAATGAAACAAATATGGCAAGATGTTGATATAATAAATATGGTGGGTACATGGCTGTCTGCCATATTATTCTCTACAGTTTTTTTTTTTTTTGTACACTCAAACATTTGTAATCAAAATGACAAGTCAGTGCCCCATAAGTGCTAAGTTGCATACATCAAACCATGAAATGCTGAGAAGCTCCCCCAGCCCCGCTCCCATCAGGGAAGGTGGAACAGAAGGTGTGGGATGTTGAGCTGGGCATCTCAATAGATGAGGAGGTGAAAAGTGTGAAGAAGCTGTGTGAGTCTTAAAAGATCATTTCCCTGACTGGGGAGAGGGCTCAGACTAAGAAAAAACATGCCCTCTTTTAATGAATCAGTGAGCATCAAACCTTGACTTTTTGTGATTACTGTGTAATTGGAGACATGCAACCATTGAGTTGTTTTAGTAAAATTCACAAGACTGAGAGCAAAACACACTCACCATTTAAGTGCAAATAAATCAGAAACATGTGTCAGGCAGCAAACATTTTCACATAGCACTTGCTATTTCGAGTTGAGATTTTAACTTCTAATTTAAAACTCCTCTGTTTCATGCCCTTCACCGTCTTACAATGCTTTTGGGCTAGAAAAGAACTGCCAGGAGAAAATCTACTCCTCACACTCTGCCACTGCACAGAACTGCATTGCATTTTCCAGGTATCATTGTTTTTGTTTGTTTGTTTTTTCTGTATCAGTAACTATCCAATACCATACCCCCACTCCAGAGATCTTAATTTAAATTCTAAGCAAAGAAAAACCAAAAAAACCCAAAAAACAAAAACCCTACAGTAAAGTTTTGAGTAGTTAAGCTCAAAGTTATAAGAATGTGTGCCCAGAGGAAATGGTTTCTATTTTGTACATTTTTTTCCTGAAAAGGTAATAAAAAATGGTAATTAACCAAATAGAGATGCTGTCCTAAATGTACATGGTTCTTTACAAATAGTAGAGTGTGACTACCTGTCTTATTATTTGCTTCACAAAATACTGAGAGGAGTAACATCTTAATAAGTATATAACATTTGCAATAAAAAATTATTTAATACTCATTTCTCTATATATTATTTGAAATCTTGTTTTATTTGACACTGCTGGGCCCCGGGTATGCAGGAAAAAAAACCTCATTGTTAAGAGACACGAAAGATCCACGCACACGTGACGTGCACAAATGGCTGGAACATAAAGAACTGACCCTGGTCTTTATCAGATTAAACAAAACAAAACAAAGTCTTTGCTTGTCATGAGGTATGGATAATTATATTATGGACTCTCCAAATTTGGAGATGGTTGGTACTTTGATCTGAGAACAATAAAGCATGTCATGAATTCAAAAATTGTCATCATATCAAATAGGTTCACTAGGTAAAACAGAGAAAAGAGAGTTTATTACAGAGGAAGCATCGAATTTTTTGAGGTCATTGGTTAAGGTGATGATTATACTGAACCTGGTATTAAAATTGTACTATGAATAAGGTTTATAATCATTTTTCTAAAAATAAATATTTAAAATGGAAGTGACAAGTTTGAAATATACATTCAAAGTCCATACATTCAAGTGTACTTTTAGATGCTCCCATTAGTTCAAAGAGAAATAACAATATCAAAGGAGAAAATGAGATAATATCATACACTACTTAAAGCCTCAATACTGATGAGGATTACACAGCCCCAACACTGTTGATCTGAAATTGTTGAAAATTTTAATCCTAAAGCAAATAGCAAGAAATAGCACTTAAGAAACTTAGATTTGTAGCTTAGTTCCCCAGATGTTTTGTCATCTTCTTCTTTTTTTTTTTTTTCCAACAGAAAACTGACCTTATGCATTAAAAGGAAGAATGAGAGGTTGCAAAAAATCATTCTTGGTCTGGTATTTGCTTAAGAATGTTTAGTAATGTTGCAGAGAAATAAGTTTTAAGATTTTGGAAGATTAGTTTCCCTCAAGTATCTGACTATGTAAGTTTTTTCAGAAAATCATTACAGAATTTTACAAAACTAAAAGATTGGCTCAGGAAATTTTGATTAACACAATGCTCCCTAATGGCTTTTTTAGTTTCAGAGGATAGCACAAGCCTCTATTATGAGTGTTTAAAAACAAATTTCTTGAGAATAGCCTAATGATTCTGCAATACTAATTACTGCTAACTATCAGCATTCAGAAACACATCATTTTCCTACATTCTTTAACAATATAGACAACCTTGTTCAGAAAGATTTTTCAAAAAACAATGAATAAAAATCTTCTTCAGGAAGTATAGGGGGGCTTTTTTCCCTTCGTTACATAAGTCAGTACTTTCAGAATAGCACTTGGCTTATGAGCATTGGAAAACCTACATGATTGGTCAGTATGTTTTAAATGCACAAATCCAGAGAATAAAAAGCTAGAGGAAACCTGGAAATACTCTTGCTCTTCCAAAAGTCAACACAATCAGAATCCATGGCACTGAGTGCTACAAGAGCGTAAGCATGTGAGACACTGATGAGTCTGAAAAGCCTACTGTAGGAGAAATAACCAAACTTAGAAAAAACAGTAAAGTCGGCCTTTTTTTTTTTTTTTTTTAGCAAGAGCTTCACTGTATGGAGTGGGGAAAAAAAAATACAGTCTAAGAATTCTATGATCAACCAAATGTCATTCATGTTTTCAATCAACAATTTTAAATCATAAAGGCTCAGTGTACATACTTTTGTATTCAGAAATGCAGAAAGATACACTTGGAGGACGTCAAATCAATTCCTAAGTCTACCTGGAATTCATTCTACAGATGGAGATATACAGTTACATACACACAAACACATATTTTATCTATTTATTCATATACATACAATTTTCCCTTAGAAAAGAATTAATTTTAAACTAATGGTGAATTAGCCATCTTTATTGCCTTCAATAAATAAAATTTTATTATGGTCATGCAAAATTTTAATTACTAAAAAACCACAAGACTCCAGTGATATACACTTGATATTGTCATAGTGATGCCTTACCTAAGGCATAAAAATCAGAGTTGTGTTTTAACCAATCTACTGCTCTGAAATTTTATGATAATCTATCAAAGATTGAAGGTGAAGGCTCTAAGGATACTATGTATGAATAAAGCACATAGTTACAGACAAAACAAAAACTATGTAAATATAAATACATATACATAAACATATATATCCTGAAAATATACAGGTCAAACAAGGTGCGTCCTTGTGGATTCCCATTTGGACTGATGGCCTTCTAGTCAGTTCATCTTTGCATATAAAGGGAATGAACTTTTATCATTTTAGCCTGGTGGCATAAGACAAGGAATAGCCTTTTGGATGGTTTGTATGTTAAAGTAACTCCTTAAAATATTTAATGTTTCAAAAACAGGATCTAAATATTGAATCAAGACATCATCATGAAGCTAACAGAAAGAAATACTACCAAGTGTTTTATGAAAGACCTATGTTGCAAGAGTAAATAAAGCAAAGATAGAAAACATAAATAACAAATAATGGGTGTGCATTTTACAAGAACTGGACTCCAACCAGAGGATCTGTGTTCACGGAAAGGCCTGGTTTGACACTTTGGCAAATCTTTGGGAGAATCACTAAATAAATAATTAAAATAAAATCTTAAATAATATGCATATAGCTTTTAATGATTTCCCACTCTAACCAAATAGGTGGACTGTAAGAATACTTCTTCCAAAAATGATGAGAAATGGAGCATGTAAAATTTTAGGTTCATTTCAATTTTCTCTCTTGAATTAATATGTATTATACCTATTTTTTTAATTTAAATTTTTGAACTTAAAAATGGCTACATAGGCTATCAAGTACAAAGAGTATCATTTCATAACAGTATGCTTCATTCAAACTGTTTTTCAAATCATCCTGATTTGTAGTATTTCCCAATTTCCATGGTGTAAATACAGAGGAGGGTTTCTTTCTTCAAGTATCTTTGCAAAACCATAACACAAACAGTTGCTGCAATTTTTTGTCTTAAAATAAAAATAGTATATGCATTTCCTTCTGGAGTATGCTGTATGAAAATGATCATATCACTCCCATTCTTAAAAATGGTCTCTATTTTAAAAAAATGTCTCAATTTCTATAGCTGAAGTAGACTGCAACACCTAAGGATTAGCATTAGGAGTGATAGGATTATAGTCATAGAAACTCCATACAGACTCAGTGTTCTGTTCATAATTGTTATATCTTGGTTCATTGTCTTTATCTTCTTTTAGATATCTGGTTAATTCTCCTACATTTCCCTGTTTTATGCATGACATTAGAATATTTTTAATAATATGCTTTCGGTTATATATTAGGTAATGTCCTGGTAAACTGGCATTCTGAAAACCAACAAGGAAATAAACAAACAAAATAGGCCTAATTTATCACATTTATCTATTTCCACTTTGTAAAAACTCCCACCATGACCAATTCAAGCCATCAAAGTGACACCATTCAATGTGAAGTTGGGAAGAGCCTATCTTAGTGAGTTGGTACAAGTGGGCTCCAGTAGAATGCTGTGATGAATCAATAATGCCTCAAGTTTATTTATTCCAATAGGCTATCAAAATATACAGGGACTTTTTTGGTAGGTTTCAATACATTTAAGAAAATGACAGTGAATAATTTTAGCATAATTAAAATGTTAAGCAATGGGCAGCATTTTATAAAACTATGAAATGACAGAAAAACACCTTCCAACTAAGTATTTTAAATAAAATAAAATGATAGGTTGAGGCTATTTTATGATAAAAAATATTCATCATAAGCAATATCATTGAAAACTTGTAAACTATATGTTAGAGTTTGGAAAATGCGAATGACATTTAATTAACAAGTGAAAATAATCATTATGCATTTTGAGAATCAAGCATCTTATAACATTTGAAAGAAAGTGATAAAATATATTTTTATGGCCCTTTAGGTACATCTCTAAAGTCCATTATTTTAAAATGCTTTTGATGTAATAAGGTATATAGTATCTAGAAGTAGACAGTAACCTAGCACAGGAGTTGGCAAATTTTTTTCTGTAAAGAACCACAGAGTACATATTTTAGTCTTTATAGACTAGTTAGTCTCTGTCATGAATACAGTTCTGTTATTGTAGTGGGAAAATACCCATGTTCAACCTGTAAATCGATGATCCTCACTGTGTTCCAATAAAACATTGTTTACAGAAACAAGCAGCAGATAGATTTGGCCTGTGGGCTGTTCATGGTTTGCTGACCTGACTTTAGTGTGTACTGAATCATCTGGTATTTTACAGTTCTGATTTCAATATAATTTTTTTTAGTATTTATAAAAAATTAATCCCAATGATGAAAGTTTTTTTTTAATAATATTGCCCAAGTCAGTAAACAATATTGACTAATTAGTGTTTCTTAAACAACATAATCCCATAGCAAACCAACAGCCAAAAGGACAATGCAATTGAAAATAAAATGAATATAATTGTGAACACATTTTCTTTTATATTACTATACCAAAATTTCATAATCAACTATAAGGAGAGAGGTTTACCTAGACAGTAAATAAAGAGGAAACCTGCATATGAAATTAAACTATATTTAATAGGAGTACATTCATTTTAATTTACTATGAAATCCTTATTCTTACCTTCTATAAGTTTCCCTGTCTGTTCTGCATTTCCTCCAGGAAGAATTTTGGCAATATAGGCTCCAATTTCTCCATTATGTCCAGGGATTTCTTTACCACCCACAATTCTAATTCCTAATCCATTACCTGTATTGGAAAATTAGCAAATTATTAGTCATAATTTAAAGGGACAACAGTCATCAGAAGTTATAAGGTGCACCAAGAGTTGGCTCTGGTAAAAAAAAAAAAAAAAAAAAAAGTGGGCTCTGGTGTCCAGAAGCAATCTACAACATGAATGCTGGGACTGGACACTAATAACAGAAGGATATTATTCTGAATTCAGTAATAGTTGATATGAAATAGCACATTTTGAGATTTTGGTAAACTCTATGATGAATCACCTGATACTAAAAAATAATTCTTTGATTCAGCCATATCACCAAGCTATGATACAAATATCTTTGTCCATTTTTGACCAGATACTTTATAAAAATATTGTATGAAGATGTTCCCACTATAAGAAATTCCAGAGCCTATAGTTCACTTATGAAATTGAGGAGCATTTCACTTAAAAAGGCAGTAATGGCTATCGTAAGTTGAGAAGACACAATCCAAGCATGTGATTGCAAATGATAAAATGAAAACACGATCAAAACTTGTGAATTACGATACACTTTTTAGCCTTAACTGATCAACTAACATTGTCTGTGCATTTGCGTGGCACCTACTGTGAAGCCCAATAAAATTATTCTTGACTGATGAACAACTTAGTAAACTTTTTTATTTCATAGAACAGATTTTTCTGTAAATAACCACATGCAGAAAAAGATGGAAAATGATTATTATGTGAAAACTAACTGAGATAGAAATGAACTGTTGATGTTTTAAGTTTATATTTTTTTAATCAGCTAAAAATTAGCAAATATATATAAATATAAATATATAGCACCAGATATATATATTTTTACCAATGCCAAGGATATTTAAAAATAAAAGTACTTTAAAAAAGCAGAATTCTTCTTCTTAAATGAAGATAGTTATTTCTTTAAATTAAGATGGTTTCCATTCACTGATTGAAGTACCATTTTCAACTCTTTCAAAATCTCTGAATTTTAAGAGTCAGCTCTCTTGTAGATTCTGTTCCCTTCCCATTTTACTCTTCAAAAACAATCCCTGTAGTCAGCATCAACACAGTACAAACATTCAATAACCAGTAACACCGGATTATGAAATCCTTCTGTCATCTACCTTGTATATTTTGGTACAATGGAAAAACATCATTCTCAGGTTATATGACGGTTCCAAAGGAATTTCCTCTCTCCTTTTCTTCATCCCTTCCTTCCTTGTATTTACCCTCTTTTCTCTCTCTCCTTCCCTACTATTTGCCTCCCTCTTTCTACTTTTTTACCACGGTAAGTGGTAAGGAAATGTCATAAATCATCTTTTGGGATCTGAGACTGACCACATCTGAAGATTTACCTCAAAACAAAAATGAAACAAAAAGAAATTAATTGTACGTGTCTAAGTTTCCTGCTGTTGTCAAGGGGACAGAGTTAAATAAGATACTGGCTTTCTCTGGCCCCACTTGTGGAGTTTTTCTGTCACCAGTTTCTTGGTCCATTGCTTCCACTATGAGTAGAGATTAATTTATGATACACATTGAATATAACTGGGTGAATACAGAACATCATCTAGTACATGACCTGGTTTCAACTAAGTCTGCGTAGAAACAGTTGATTTCTTAGACAGTAGGCTTTAGGGATTCACCAGGATTGATCCTACAGTAAGACATTAGACAGATACAAATAAAGGGTAGAAGATGCAGAAAAGTTCTTAGCCACTCTTCATTCAATTAGTCTAGCCTATATTTTAGTGTGCGAAGGACAGTTTGGAAATTGCAAAATGAGGATTTAAAAATAGCTGGCCATAATTAAAGGGTTATTTCATGGAATTTATCAGTAAAAAATAAAAATAGTTTCTTGATTTCACTCTCCATGATTGAATCACTCAGAGCTGTAATTTACCACTTGTTAAACTTCTCATAAAAACACACACAGATACTGAATTTCTAAAGTGGTCAGTGGAGCCATATCAGTTTTAAGATGTGGTCAGTCTCAGATCCTAAAAGATGATTTAAGAAATTTCCTTCATGGACAGGCATATGTTCAAGATCATGGCTTGCATCAAAATTTATCATAATGCTAGAGTATAGGAGAGTACAGCAGGGTACAGTAGAGTGCTCAGGGCATTTGGTTTTAATTATTTCTTTTTAAGCTTAAAAGAGAGAATGTAAACATAGCCCATGAAAAAAATTTCAGCACTATATATTATAGGGCACAGCCATATGCTTAAGGATCTCCACATGGAATTGTTATGCCTCGTAAAGATATAGCTAAAAGAGTAGTTGTGGAACTCTAAATTCTATTAATTGGTATAAGTGACTATTTTTAAAGATTCAGTTACAGTTTCATTCTGTAGATGAAATTGTCTTAAGAGTTAAGTAGTTGGATCCTTAGTACCATTTGATTTTTGGTGACTGAGTACACTCTAAAATCTTGTAGTAAAGGATCAGTGGAAAGAAATTATAATTATATCCATCTTAATAAAGTAGCACAACACAATACTTATTTAATTTTGTAAAATACAGCTTCATACTATTGAATTCTAATACTCAAAACGCTTCCTAAATACATGTTATATGCCTCAGTATCTATCTTAGGTAAAGTGAAAGTAATGTACAGTTATGACAATACTGTGAGAAATAAAATTTTATATGTAAAGAAGCCACTTCAAGCACATAGTAAATTTTCAAGAATTACTGTTGCTCTGGTTGATGTCGTTGTGGTTGCTGTTGTATACTTTGTATACAACAAAGTAGCACAGAAATATTAAAGTTTATGATAAAATAGAATGATAGAAAATAAAAAGACTCAGAAAGTATAACAGTTTTTTGCTTATTTTACAGTGGTTACATGTATTCTAGTTTGGACATAATGAATATAAAGTTCATTTACATGATTCCTAATTATTTAAATCTGGACATTTTGATTTCATATTTCTATAGTTGCACTTTGATATTTTATGTATTAAATGCAGAAAATTAAACAAAAATATTTCTATAAAAATAAAACACCCCAACTCAAATCTAAATTGCAGAATTCAATAAAAGATTTGGTAAATTCAAGAAGCAACATTAATTTTTAACTGAAAGGCCTATATCTGAATGGTCCTTGATAAGTGATGTTTTACTGTTTTTCAACTTTTGACAAATTTTTATCAACATAAATTCCTTTTGCCTCTCTGCTTATATTCTATCCAAAAAATTAATAAAATGCTTCCTTAGTTAGATGTCTTGAAAATACAGTGGTTTTGCTCAAGTGAACAGTGCAGCAGGTTAGAAAGAAAAGTAGTTACCAAAGAGAACACAGAAGCTTTAATAAAAGATTCTCAAAAGTTACAGTAATTTCACAACATATAAGCAGAGATGTTGTTGAAGAAGTCTTACAGAGAAATCTAACTTTCAGAATCCTTTAAAGTATGTAGAGAATATTTTTAAGAAAAGAGAAGTTCAATGATGGATGTAGCAAAACCATTAAGAAAAAGTATTACCTTAATAACCTTAGGATTATAATTTAAATATACCAGTCTTTTTAAGTCTTCATTATAATTATGTGGTAAATATACTATTATGTATTCACTTTTAATGTTCCAGGCCAGGATGGCAACATAGGAGGCTCCTGAACTCACCTCGTCCCATGGACACACCGAATCTACAGCTACACGTGGAGCAATTCCCTCTGAAAAAAATCCAGAAACTAGCTGAATGACTCCTACATATTGGTCAATGAGAAAAAAAAAACAAAAATGAAAACAAAACCACATAAAAACAGGTTTTGGCATACCTTCAACTACTGGGAGCCATTAAGAACAAAGAAGGCAGCTTGGACAATCACTAAGGTTTGAGAGACAACAAAAGCTCAGACGAGGCTGAATCATAATGCTTATCTCCTATATGAAACCACTGCATCAAGACTAGGAGAGGTGACTGTTTTATCTAATGCTTAGAAATCAACACAGAGAGTCAAAACAATTGAAGTAACAGAGGGATATGTTCCAAACAAGAGAACAAGATAAAATTCCAGAAAAGGACCTTAATGAAGTAGAGAGAAGTTATTTGATAAAAAGTTCAAAATAATGGTTATAATGATGTTCACTGAGGTTAGCAGAACAATGCATGAACAAAGTGAAAATTTCAACAAACAGAATATATTAGAAAGTACCAAATGGAAATCACAGAGCTGAAGAATAAAATATATGAACCGCAAAATTCATAGAGGGGTTCGCTATCAGACCAGAGAACTGGAAGAAAAGATGAGTTAACTCAAAAACAGAGTAGTGGAAATCATTTAAGAAAAGGAGCAAAGAGAAAAAAGAATGAAGAAGAGTGAAAACAGATTAAGGGATTCATGAGACACTATCAAAATGAAAGGCATCCTATAGAATGGAAAAAAATTACAAATCATATTTCTCATAAGGGTTAATATAAAAATATAAATGCATTTAGAGAACTCATACAACTCAACAGCAAACAATCTGATTTAAAAATATGCAGAGAAACTAAATAGACAATTTTCCAAAAAGACATACAAATGGCCAAAAGGTACATGAAAATGTGCTCAACATCACTAATCATCAGGGAAATGCAAATCAAAACCAAAATGAGATATTACCACACATCTGTTAGAATGGTTATTATCAGAGTCCATAGTCTCTCATGGTTCATTTCCCCCTCCGATTTCCCCACCTTCATTTTTCCCTTCCTTCTCCTTTATCAAAAATATAAGAGATAACAAGTGTTGACAAAGATGTAGAGAAAAGGGAACCCTGGTACACTGCTGTGCTGGGAGGAATGTAAATTGTTTACGGCCACTATGGAAAACTGTGTGGAGCTTCTCCAAAAAATTAAAAATAAAACTACCCTACGATCCAGCAATCCCAGTTCTGGTTATCTATCCAAAGGAAAAGAAACAGGATTCAAAGAGATATCTGCACTACCATGTTCATTACAGCATTCACAATAGCCAAGATACGGAAACAACTCAAATGTTCATTGATGGATGACTAGATAAAGAAGGTGTGTGTGTGTGTGTGTGTGTGTGTGTGTGTATATATATATATATATACACACACACATATATACACAATGGAATATTATTGAGCCATGAGAATGAAGGAAATCCTGCCATTGAGACAACATGGATAGCCCTTGGGGGCATTATGCTTCATGAAATAAACCAGACAGAGAAAGACAAATGCTGCATGGTATTACATATATGTATGGGGAAAAAGTAAAACTCATAGAAAACAGAGTAGAAAAGTGGTTGCCAGGGGCTGTGAGTTGGGGAAATAAGGAGAGGTTGGTAAGAGGGTACAAACTTTTAGCTATAAAATGAAAAAGGTCTGAGGATCTAATATAAAACATTGTGACTATGGTTGTTAACACTGTACTGTTTAAGTGAAATTTGCTGTGAGTAGAAATTAAATGTTCTTACACAAACACACACACACACACAGAAGATAAATACATGAGGTGATGGATGTTTTAATTAACTAGATGGGGGGGATCCTTTCACAATATATATGTAAATCAAATCACCATGGCGTGCACACTAAATATCTTAAAAATTTATAAGTCCATTATACCTCAATAAAGCTGAAATAAAAAAACAAATAAAATGAGCTGTGTATAAAGTAAACATGAGCATATTAAGGAGACAATCTTTATATTTGCATTTGAAGTTTAAATCTACTTTAATTTTATATGCTTATTAACACGTTACATAGAGTATTATAAAAATGTTTTTCTTTTCATCTTAATATATGAAATATTTATGATGTAACTATTGGAACATTAAGTTTAGACAAAATTAAAAAACTTGGTTCATTTTGACACTATCACATGCTGCATCTAAGCATCAAGGAAAAGCAAAATTTTATCAGTGAACACACTATCTTATGAAGAGTAGTCCTTAAATCAATGGAGTTTATTATTCACAATAAAGTTATCATAGGATAATGATATACTGCAATTTAGTCATGTCATTAGTTGGGCTGAAGAAGAAAGATTATCTATATAAATATTAACGCTAATGAAGTACTAAAGATAATGGAAAAGTCCCCAAAGGATAGTTCAATTAAATCTATTTTTATAGTTTATACATTAATTATACTCCTGAGTGAGACTGTGAAGTTTATTTTTATATTCTTTCACCTACTAATTTCTAGGTTATAAATTATCTATATAAATATTTAGGAAAATATACCAACTTATATTAAAAAAAACCATAGCAATTTCTCCTTTGTGTTCTTATCAAATGCTACATTAATTCATTAATACTTGAACATAAAGACCCAAAAAATATTTTATTACTTCACCATTTTTCTTTATTTTTACTAATTTTTGTTCTTTATGAGAAAAGCATTCCTACAAATACAACAACACATATCACTTGCTTTAATAACAATCCCTACTTGATTGTTTCCAGCAGCATCAAAATGGAAACACCACCTTAATACGAAATCTAATCTGACTCTAAACCTCAGTATACAAATTACATACTCAACTATTCCCATTAGCTTTTTCTAATCCAGTCAATTGCTCTGTAGCATTCTTTTTCCTAGTTTTAAATACATACCCTTTACATACATGAAGGATTCAGAGAGAACATTTTTTGTCACATTTCCATGAACAAAAGTTTGCATTCTTCTTTTCTAATGTAATAAGACTAATACTAAGATAAAAATGCAACACAAAGCATGTCTAAAACGCTATTCATACTTATACCATACCTAGAAGAGATGGGCCCAAGTTGGGCCATATGACTGAAATGGCCATTGGTATCGGAAATAAGGAAGACATATATACATATACATATATATATATACACACACACATATATCTTCCATATATACACACATACAGATACGTATATAAAACATTATATATATACGTATATATACACACATATCTGTCGTCGCACACCGAAATAATGCTCTCAGATACCAATCTGAGGGGTCATACAGGGCTGCCTCTACAAGGGAGAGTAGCAGCAGCTGAATTCTGCACATAAATTTTATTTTGTTTTTTATCAGCAAAGCAAGGACAGATGTATCAAAGCATGGGGAGGGAATACAAAGAGATGGCAATTATCTTGAAGCCAGAAAGCAGGTCTGTACCCTCCCCTATGCGCAGGCACACAAGGAGGAGGTTATGGAATAAGGGAGGAACGGGATATCTGCACTTGCAATCACCCGAGGCACGAAGGGGAGTTGAGGGTTACTTTCTTTCATATCTCCTTATCTATGCTCTGCCCAGGAGATCTCTATGCCCAGGAGATGATGGGATCCTATTCCTACGGGGCCATTGCATCCAACAGCTGGAGAACAGGAAGGCTGCTGATGTTTCAGATGCTCCCACAATCACTCCTTAGAGCTTACAATAAACTTTCTAGGAATAACCTGACACATATCTTCCAAATATATACACAAATACATGTGTATATAAAACATTATGTGCATAGATAGATGTAAAAAAGGCACAAGTAAGTATCAAAAGACACTGGAATTCTGGCTTTGTTGAACAACATCTTTCAAATAAAAGATATTTTGTACACCGGTAAAGTAATTTTATTAAAGGTGCATAGGATTTCTCTCTCCTGAAATACTTCAGAAATAATTCCCACCAAGAAAATTTCCCAGGACTGCCATACTAAAAAAATCATGCTTCATTCATTCAATAACACATGGATTTATTTCTTTATTTTAACTTATTTAAGGCAAATGCAAAATTATAATCAGAAAGACCAAATCTGAGATGTTTGTATGATACTCCAATAAAAGGAAATTAAAAATAAACTTAATTCATTTAGCAGTACTTAGGGTCCAAAATGAAATAATTCTTTGATATGAAATTGGATGTTACAAAGTTAAAAGGTAGGGTCAATTTATAGATTTGGCCTTTGTTTTTTAAGATTTTTATTTATTTGAAAGAGAGAAAGATAGAATGAGCATGAGCTGGGGGCAGGGAGAGGGAGAAGAAGCAGGCTCCTTGCTGATCAGGGAGCCTGATGCAGGGCTCCATCCCAGGATCCCCAGACCATAACCTGAGCTGAAGGCAGAAGCTTAACCGACTGAGCCACATAGGCACTCCTATAGATATGGCCTTAATATTTACTTGTTTAGATATTGATCACATGATGGCAACCCAGGTCTGGGAGTGGGGTCATTTACTATGTGTGTAAAAGAAAATTGTTATATTGCAAGATACTCATGTAACCCTATATTGTCAGTGGAAATAGAACAGTTTAAACTTATATTACTGTAATGCTATGAGGAGCTTTTCAAAATAAGTGCCAGTCTTCTTTAATAAAAGATAAGTAGGAAAAGAAATACTATTGCAATTCAAAACTTAGCAATAAGCGTTCCTTTTGTACTTCTGGAGATAACAGAAGATTGTGGCAGACATCATCTATCGTGACTCCCAGCGAGTCACTTCCGGAAGCACCCCCTCCCTTTGAGGGCAGGAGGAATGTGTGACTTAGTTCTAACCAATAGGATCTGACAAGGTAATGTGATAGTTACTACCATGATTATATTATCTTAGCCAACTAAGATGAGAGTTTGCTGCTGGCCCTGAAGAAGTAACCTGCCATGTGTGAGAGGTTAGGAGAAAGCACCACAGGGCAAGATGCTGAGGAGCCTCTAGATGCTGAGAGTGGCCTGGCTGACAGCCAGGGAGAAAACAGGGAGCCTAGTTCCATAATGGAAGGAAATGAATTCTGCCAATAACCAGAGGAGCTTGGAAGGATATTCCCAACAGAACGCAGCTCAGGCATCATGCAGACTGCAGCATTGTGAGATCCTGACCAGAGATCCCAGTTAAGCTGTGCCTGGATTGGTGACCCAAGAAAACTGTGAGATATTAAATGTGAGCTGCTTTAAGCCATTAAATTTGTGGTAATTTGTTACACATCAGTAGAAAATTAATACAAAGCTAAAAGTTGTATCCTGAGTTTTCTGTGCACACAATATAGATGGACATTATCTTGGTAGCAAAACTTGTGGAACATTTGTGTTTATAGTAGTTACCACAGTGAATGAGCAGTGACAGAGCAGAAGACAGGCCATGAAAAAATTACCCTTTGTCCCACAAAAACAGAGGAAGAGCTCTGTGATCAGTTCTGCAATGCTGGGATTCTGGTATAATATGTGTAGGAAGCATACAGCATCTAGGCAACACTCAATACATAATTGGATGAATATTGAATGGATAAATACTAAAACACCTATTTTTCCCCCGTGGGGCTAATGCATCAACGATAAGGTGTTAAAATAATTTAATTGTATCGTATTCTATTCTTAGAAAATGCCTTAAAAATTACATTATCTCTTTGGATGTTAAAAGAAAAAGAAAAAACAAACAAAGCCCCGTGTTTATACATGAGGGAAATGAGGCTTTACGAAGCTAAGTGCTCAAGGCAACACCTAATAATATGGCAAAGCTAGAGTGAAGCCCACACTCTTGCTCCAAATGAGTGACTAGCAAGGCATCTCCTATCTGGTTAGCACCAGAGCATCTGGTTTGGAATCAGAAGGGATGGGTTTGAGAACAGCATATCCAGCCCTTCCTTTCCCTGTTCACTTGTAGAGAGGAGAGCGATGAGAGGGATTGCAATTACGCCATTAAAGGAAGAATCCATCAGGATAGAAGAAATATGTTGGGAACTAGCAATTCTCAGTCAAGTCAGTTAAATCACCATTTAATCAGTAGCGGGAATTGATTAAATTGATTACTTGATGTGAGTTTTATGTAATATAATTTTTATTTTTCTACTGATGCATAAATGTTTATACCATCTTATATCTTTAATAAACATGACAAAGAAGAAATTGTTACTTTTTTAGTGTTACGGTTTTAATCATTTTTGTATTTTTGCATTTGTATTACAAATATGAACTGCATCTGTATCTGTTAAATGAATATGTAATTGGATTAATACTTATAGCTTGGTATGCAAATCTGTAAAGAACAAAGTACGCACAAGCCTGGTAGCATAATAATGGTTATGATTACCACAAGTTTTGGGAAGAATTGAGAAACTGATTAGGTAAGAGAAGTTCTGAATTTGCAGAGTCACTTAGACATAAAACTAAAATCCAGGTGTCCAGATAATGTCTGCACTACAGTCTAAACCTGTTCTCATCAAAATCAATTTGCTATTGGTGAAGGAAGTATTCAACAGTCAACAGCTTCTATCTTCCAGTATATATCAGGAGATACTTTTCACTAAAGAGTTATCTAATGTAGTTATTTTGGTTATTTTCATTACTCTATTTAAAAAATTCTTACTACTACCTGAAAAGAACAAGAAGTGTTACATGTTGCTAGGTGACCAGCTATGAATATTCAAGAACATTCCATTGAGACTGTGCTTTAAACAAAAAGAGAGTTGCTTTTCTTTATTTTCATCCAATTTTCTATTACATCATATTTGTTGAACTTTTAACTGTCAAATGTCTCAAAATACATGACTTTGTATGAATTCTGTTTGGTTTCTGTACTGTGTGCCAATTTTTTTTTTTGTATTTAATATATTATTTGATTTTTTTCAAACTCTTTAGTATCATCTTCAGGGAGAGAGGCAAAAATAGGAAGAGTTTCTTCTATGTGTCTTATACTTTTTTTTTTTACATTAAAAATTATCTCTACAAATTCTTATGTTATGTACTGTCCATATCATCTCAGGACAAAGAAGCTGAGACTAAGAAAATTTAGAAACTTTCCCACATTGTCCAGCATGGAAAGAAGTTAAGATTCGAGCCCATTTTTTTTTTTCATGACTCCTACATCCTTGTTCTTTCTATATTCTTCTGCTCATGACTCTAATTGCCAATAAAATATCCTAGGAGATCAATATAAATCCTTACTCCTTTAATTGAATTTCATTTCTTATTGCCCATTTACCTGTAGCCAATTCACGTACATTTCTGATTTACACTCTTACATTTCACGTTAACATTACTGTTTGTCCTCTCTTCTCTAAGGTTAAATATCTTGAATGTCTTCACCTTCTTCTCATGGAATCAAACATCAATTCCTTTAATTTAATTTTATGAAGAGTGTATAGAATAATGTGCTAACCAACCTCCAGTTAGAAGCAAAGCACTGCCTTAGCAAGAACAGAATTGTACAAGCAATATTTATCCTGACAGATGTCAGGTGAAGTGATGATGTTGATGTGGAACTGGCCTGGACAATAAACACTTCCTTTGTTACTCGGGAAACGAGTGCAAGCTTTCATTAAAATTTACCAGGCAGAAGTTGTGAGTTTTAGAAGAGATTCAACCTGATCTGCATTTTATATCTATAGGGTATATTTTTTTAAGATTTATTTTTTTGAGAGAAAGAGTCAGAGAGAGAGAGACAGAGAGAGAAAGAGAGAGAGAAAGCATGTGGGGGTGGAAAGGGGCAGAGTTTGAGGGAGAGAGAGAGAATTCTCAAGGAGACTTCCCACTGAGCATGGAGTCTGATGCAGGGTTCAATCCCAGGACCCTGAGATCATGACTTGAGCCGAAATCAAGAGTTGGCCATTTAATTGACTGAGCCACCCAGGCGCCCCTGTGTCTATAGGTTTATACTCAGTTTGTCCCTAAAAATAATTTGAGAGGTTTACAGTGAGAAATTGTATCATATATAACTGTACTCTTACAATGAGAAATTGTATTTATATAACTGCACTCTTAAAATGAGAATGAAAGTGAAAAAATCATCCTGAATGAGTAGGGAGAAATTTCTGTGTCAAGGTTCACTTTGTAGGACCTGTTCAAGTTCTAGCAGTTAGAACGGAACATACATTGTCTCGGGATGACAGTTACACTTTCTCCTGTAACTCTCATCTCTGCAATCCAATTTTATTTAAAAAATTAAAATAAGGTTAACTAACTGTTGTTGGCTTTTAAAGCTGTTCTGAAACATTTCTGCTCAGCTTTTTAAAATGTTAGGCCAAAATATCTCTTCCAGTGAGTATTAAAGAAGGGGGGGAGAGGAAGGATCTCTATGGCAGGTATAGGGCAGAGTCCCTGCATTCTCATTACAATTAGACACTAACATTCTTTAGGAATAAAGCAAGGATGTCTACTCTCATTACTCAGTTCAACATTGTACAGCAAGTTTTAGCAAGTGCAATAAGGAAAAAAAAAAATTAAGCAGTCCTAATTGGGATGGAAGAAGTAAAACTGTCATTATTTGTAGATGACATGAACTTGCATCCTTAGTAAATCTTAATGATTCCACAAAAAAAATCTCATAGAACTAAAAACAACATTAGCAAGATTATAAGCTAAAAGATCAATATACAAAAATTAATTGTATTTCTATAAAATTGCAGTGAATAGCCCAAATTGAAATTAAGAAAACAACTCCATTTATAATAGCAACAAAAAGAATAAAATAATTTAAGAGATATTTAACAAAAGAAATGCTAGTCTTATACACTGAAAACTATAAAACCTTACTGAAAAATACTAAAGATCTAAGTAAATGGAAATAGTACATGTTCATGGATGGGTTGGTTCAGTGTTGTTAAAATAGCAATTCTCTCAAAACTGATCTATAATTTTTTTGTTTTGTTTAGTTTTGTTTTTAGTATTCTTTCATTTACATTTTTAAAAAATTTTTATTTATTTTTATTTTTTAATTTAAATTCAATTAGCCAAGGTATAGTACATCATTAGTTTTTGATATAATGTGATATAACATGATTCATTAGTTGAGTATATCATTTCAAGGCAACCCCCGTCATAATCCCAGCAGACTGATGCTAAAATATTATGGAAATTAAAAGGATCTACAGTAGCTGAAACAATTTTCAAAAGGAGGATTTAGACTACCAGATTCCAAAACTTAACATAAATTAACTGTAAACAAGAGAGTATAGTATTGGTGAGATAACAGGCACATACTCAAAGAGAAGAGAACTGAGAATCTAGAAATAAATCCTTGTATTAATGGTAGATTGGTTTTTTACAAACGTGCTAAAGCAATTCGATGGGGGATTTTTTTTTTAAGATGCTCGCACAAACAGATATCCATATTTGTGCTTTAAAATAAATGACCATGGACCTCTGCCTCACACCATATACAAAACACAACACAAAATAGGTCATAAACCTAAATGTATAACCTTTCTGATATAAAAAAATAAAAGAAAATCTTTGTGATCCTGGGATAGTTCTTAACACTCTATCAGGAGCAGCCTGGTCCCTAAAGAAAAAAATACTGATAAATTGAATTCCATTAAAATGTAAAACTTTTCCTTTAAAATAAACTGTTAAGAAAATAAAAACACAAGACACAGACTAGAAGAAAATATGTTCAGGTCATATACCTTATAAAGGACTTATATCCAAAATATGTAAAGAAGTCTTACAACTCATTAAGAAGACAAACAACCCAAATAAACAATTAGCAAAGTATCTGAACAGACATTTCACCAGAGAAGACATATGCATTTTTATAGTCACCTGAAAACATGCTCATACATAAGTTATTAGGAAATTGCAAGTTAAAACAATGAGTTTTCATCCACACCCACCCCAAAAGATAGCCATTACCAAGTGTTGGTTATGACATGGAGAAAGTAGAACCATGAGACACTGCTGGAAAGAATGTAATAAGGTACACTCATTTTTGGAAAACTATTTGTCAGTTTCTTAAATAGTTAAAAAGAAACTTACCATAGAACCCAACAATTCCATTTCTAGGAAACCATTAAAAAATATCATATGTCCAAATTCAAACTTGTATGCAAATTATTTAAAAACTGGGAAAATCCAATGGATAAAAAAATGTAGACTATCCAAATAATGGACTACTTGGCAACAAAAAGAGCAATCTACCGATACAGGTGACAAAAAGATAACTTCAAAAATGTTGGTAAGTGAAGGAGCCAGACACCAAAACTGCACACTGAATGATTCAATTTATATGAAATGCCCAGAAAAAGCAAACTTAGAGACTGAAAGTAAATCTTTCACCTGTGGCTGGGAGAGGACTGTTGAAGGCGGATATTGCTAGCAGGCTCAAGGGAAATTTTTGTAATGACTGAAATGTTCTAAAACAAGATCGTGGTGATGGTCACACAACTCCATACATTTACTAAAAGTAATCGATTTCTACACTTACAATGTATACATTTATGATATGTAAATTGTACCTTATTAAAGCAGTTTAAATAATAACAATAAAAAAGAGCTATCCATATTTGGCATTGCTACCAACTCAGAGCCAATGAGATCTGTTACATTTGTCTCCTATTTCTAAAAGCTCATAAAGAGGGTAGACTAACGAAGAACAGAAAATGAGCCACTATTTCCACTGAAGACACTGCTGTCTTTTGAACCTAAACATATTTAGTGTTCTTCCCTATTACACTTGCTAATTAGTCTTTCTAGCCTTGCAGATGTAGCCAGCCTGTTATGGAACCATACATAAGCAAATATCTTTTTTGAAATCAGAAGAATTTCTTTGGCTTGTTTGAAACAGCTGTGTTTCTGGAGCCATAAGATGGTTTGAAATAAAAAAGAAACAGATTCATTTCTTGAGCATTACATTTTATTCTTTTTTCCCCTGATAATTTCTCTCTAAGAGAAGAGGGAAATAACATTCATGGAGTGTATAGTAAGTATAGGATTTTGTGCTAGGTTCATTTGCAATTATGTGAGATACATAGAGCTGGTCTTATTTTCCAGATAAGCAAATTTATTCTCAAAATTTAAATAAGCAATAGAGTTGAACTCCAACTCAGGTCTTTCTGCTAAAATTCACTACCTATTCTCTCCACTTTGCAGCCTTGTGTTTGGTGGAATAAAGACTTTCAAAATCATTATACAGTTGTTGATCAGTACCTATCACTCTATCTTTGAAGTTTTCAGTTAATAGTCAAAGGATCTATGTTCTAAAAATTATGGATCATTTAAAAGAAGACTGTATTCATGTATTTCTCTCTGTGAACATCACAGAAATATAAATAGTGGTACATAAATATATGTGTGTACACACTTATACATACAAGTGTATAGGTATGAAAATAATGTTTTATAAATTCCTTGGCTTTATCTAAGTTATTCCTAAAATTCTATTGTAATAATTACTTATATTTCAGATTTTACTACTGAATTACGAGTAAGTTGTAGATAAGGATATGTGTTGTGTTCATTCTATTACCCTAGCAATCAACCCAATGTAAAGCACACCAGGGGTGTTCAATAAATATTAACAATTAAAAATTTATCCAATATAAGTTATAAAAACAGTTGCAAAATACATTTTATGTTGTATAGTTTTTTTTACAGGAAGAAGAAAAGCTTATTTATATTTTTTTAATGTTCTCTATAAATATCCTTAGAGTAATGGTTCTCATACATTTTGTTTTAAATAGCCATTTATACTCTTTAATATTACTAAGGACCTCAAAGAGCTTTTGTTCATATGGATTACAGGCCTGTATCGTAATTTAAGACTGAGAATTTAAAAACATTTATTCATAAATTTAAAATGAACTCATTCTATGTTAAAATAATTATATTTTTAATAAAAGTGACTGTATTTTAAAAATAAAACACTTATGAGATGGGTGGTGTTGTTTCACATTATTGCAAATCCACTGAAAATTGAGCTAAATGAAATACGGCTAAATGCTCATATCTGCTCTGTGTACAGCCTGTTGTGATAGCACATATCGTGTAACCTCCAAAGACCTCTGCTGCGCATTTTCACAAGAAAACGGGGGTGTAAGGCAAATGCTACCTTACCATTTACTATGAAAACAGTTCTTTGTGGACCCCCTGAAAGAATCTTGGAAACCATGAGGGTCTCCTGCTCGAACTTTGCGAAACACACAGAGGAAACAATAAATAAAACACACACTTTCTATTCCTGTCTTCTATTTTGAAATTCTTTTTGAATCCAAAAAATAAAAATATTTTTTCTCTTTTTTTTTGTGAGGTATACTTGTTTCACGTAATTCTTATAAAACATTTTAACGCTACACACCCTGTTAGGGTGGTTTATTTTCTTTAATTTTTTAAAGAAGATTTCATTTATTTATTTGAGAGCAAGAGAGAGAGCACAAGTGGGGGAGGGGCAGAGAGAGAGAAGCAAGCTCTCCGCTGACTAGGGAGCCTAAGATGCCAAGGCCCAATGCCGATGCAGGGCTTGATCCAGGACTCTGGGATCATGACCTGAGTGGAAGGCAGACACTTAACCAACTGAGCCACCCAGGCACCCCTAGAATGGTTTATTAAACTATCATAAAAGATACACAGTTTTTCTACTTTCAGTGGGTTTATATAACCGAAATGAAAATGCACTAATGACTATTTGGACCTTCTGTTAGGGAGGGCAGATATATTACATTTTATTCTTTACTCCTTCCTTGCTTACATCCTATCGTGTTTACAAAGGCATTTAAATTTTTGGTTAGATAGCTTTTTCAGTACTGATGAAGCTACAAGCCACTGCTCATTTTCTCTAAATATGAAAAACAAACAGGAACTTATTTTTTTTATTATGGAAAAAGTCATACATATAAAAAAGTAATGCAAGCCTATAATAAAACCCAGTGTGGTCAATCTTCCAACTCCAATCATTATCAAATCATGGTCAATTTTCTCATCTATTCCTTCACCATTCTCCACACAACTAATTTTGAAAGAAATCCCAGACAAGATATTGTTTCCTCTGCAAATATTTCAGTATGTAACTCTAAAAAAAAAAAAAAAATCTACCCTTAATTTTTATTAAAAACGTTAACATCAAAAGTGGTAACCATAGCCAAAAAACAACAGTAAATCTTTAATATCACCAAATGTTCAGCTAAGCAAAAAAGGCTTTTGGTTGAGTGGCCAACAACGGAGAGATCAGCCAGGAGCACAGATGCTCTGTGCTAGCGTTTGCCTGCCGTTAGCTTAGACCTTTTAGATCTTGTTTGCCATAGAAGTCATTTCTCACTCTAGCTTTGCATATACGTGTATTTAAATCCCTTTGAGGTACTGAAGATTTATTTGAAAACATCAATTACTTCAAAACATTTCATTTACTATGAAATTATGCTACCCAAGTACACATGGAAAATATATTCAGTAGTATTCAATGCAAGGGAAAATAATGGGGAAAATATTTTTATTTTTATATTAGGTAAATATCAAAAGAAAAAGGGGTATGCAGAGAGATGATACAGAACGCTACTAGTAAACATATTGTTCAAAACAATGATTCTTGTTTCTCATTTCGTAAAATCTATATACAGAGGAAACTGAATTTAGTTTTCAGGCTAGAGTATTTATAATGAGATATTAGTAGCTCTCATTTCTGTCTTTCCTATATTTTAAAACTTTTTTCCTAATAAAACAAAATAATAAGTTGCAAAAGACAGGTAAGAAGGTTGAGGGGATGACTAACGCAGTATAAAAGCAATAATACAGCTAGAAGATAGATACAGTGATATAGAATTCTGGTGATTTAGTAAGATTTCTGTTGTTTGCACTAAAAAAAAATTTGGCATTGTTGGAAAGTACAATGTTGTTTTGCTTTATGAGCTGGAGGGAACTGAAATAGTTTGTAGAAGTAATTATTTCATAGAGTTATTCCATTGTAATTATTCCAATCCATAGAGCCCATGGATTTTAAGATTTACCCATGGAATTTTCATCAGTGCTTAAAATACAGTGTGCATGCAATAAAACTATGAAAGTTTAAATTATCTGTCTCTGGTAGGAGAAAAATTACCCAATCTTAAAAGGAAAACAGCATTAGACTCTTAATCGATTCATTCTCTATGAAAATAAAGAGAGGAAAATTGCTCAAAGCAAAACCTGTTCCACATCTTCATGCTCCATGGTCTAAAATATGCAAAGAACAGGAGCAAGTAAACTGAAAAAATATCTATTTTTGTCCTTTGTTATATCAGTCCTTGCAGGAAAAAAAAAAACCCTCCAGCATATATACCATGTTAGATATATCACCTCTACATATGTTCATATATATACATAAACATATATATTTATGAATATTTTCTGTTGATGTACAGTGTCTATAACAAGGAATATACTTGAATGAGAAGACAGGTACTATTCATATTTCAAAAGTCATTAACTTTGACAGAATTTATATTTTGTCTCAAAGATCTAAACAAAAAAAATTTATGATATAAAAATTCCATTATCTTTTAAAAGCATCAAGGTCATGAAACACAAAGAATGCGAAACTATCAGACTGGAGATGAAGAAGGGATGACAGCTAAATGCAATATGAGATCCGTATAGGATCCTGGACCGGGAAAAAAAAAAAGAATTTAGTGGGTAAGTGGGAAAACTAAAACTCTAGAGAAGGCTTGTAGATGTGCGTGTGTGTGTTTTAAAGATTTTACTTCTAGGTAATCTCTACACCCAACGTGGGGCTTGAACCTACAACCCTGAGATCAAGAGTTGCATGCTCTACTGACTGAGCCAGCCAGGCACCCCAAGGCTTGTAGCTGTTTTAATAGTACCATATTAACTAATGTTAACTTCCTGGTTCTGATCTCCTGATCGTTATTAGATAGATGTTAACATTAGGGAAACTGAGTAAAGGATGGGCAGAAGAACTGACCATACTATTTTCTGGGAGTCCAGAATTTTCTAGGAATCTAAAATTTTTTCAAAATAAAAAGCGTAGAAACCTGTCATACGTTTTGGTTCGTAGAAACCTGTCATACGTTTTGGTTCACATAAGAACACAAACAAGTAAACAAACAAAAACTCAGCATAATTGATAATGTTCAAATTGACAAGGTATAGAGGGGTTTATTCCTTAGAAGAATCAGAAATCTTTACTACCTGTGTAAGGATGTTTTGTAGTTCTAAAACCAGTGGCCATATTGCTCGGAGCAATAATTATGCAGTATTATAATGCCATGTATGTTTTAAAAATGCAATTAAGGAAAAAATGATCTAAATGTGTACCACTTAGTAATCTGTCATATTAATGACCATGCCCTTATAATCTTTTATTTTCAAATGTGTAGCCTGCTTATTTTTTGAAATTCTCCAAAACACAATTTTGACATAAAAAGTAGTATTTTCTAAAATTTGATAAGTCATCTAAACTGAAATCCAAATACATATCCTAATCTGATATTAAAATAAGTAGATTATTTGATTTCCTTTACCTGAAACTGTGTGATCCTTCGAGTCTCTTGTTATTTTTATCCTTGCATGAGGAAAGATGTAGTGCATAGTCTTCCCGTTCATCTGTATAATCTAAGATATACATATGATAAGGTGAACAATCAATGTTTAAAGGCACTTAAAATGCAATATACAGATTTAGATTTGTTTCAAGTGTGTTGATTCAATCAATAAAAAAATATTACCAGATTCTCAAATGATCACAATTCAAGCATCTTACACTATACAGTATTATTAGTTTCTGAGTTGATTGTGATCTTTATTTTTATAACCAATCATTCTTGCAAACTGATTTTCTGTGTTTGGGAAATTGATAGGCACACTTAACAGGTACTAGAGGATGTCTGTTCCTATAGTAGTACATCAATGACAGTGGTAGACAACGTATGTGAAAACGAGTGAGTCTCTGATTTTGTTCTGGGCAGCCTAGAAATGGAAAGGTATTTTTAATTTTTAGCAATTAAGTGGTGCTGGCGGAGAAAAGGCAGAAAAAAAAATCCTCCTACTATACATCTTTATCACTCTAATAGGACTGCTTTACATTTGTGTTGCTTTGATTTTATTGTAGAGTTGTGCTTTTGCTATGCATACCTACTAGAAGTGCCAATGCACACTGGATGCTGAGGCTAGTTCTACACAAATAAAGCTTTTGCTCATTGTAATTCTTTCTGAGGCCTTCCTTTTATTCGAAGCTGTGTTACTGATGGAGTTATTCCTCATTTACTGTTGACATTCCTTTGGGTAGAAACATCAACGCTGAAAGCTACTGTGGCTAGCCTGTGATCCCAATTCTCATTTTTGAGATTTGAATATGAGAATACTAGAGATTGCATTAACGCTGTTTTCCCCTGGCAAAATGAGACTTCTGAAACAAATTAGTGAATGCAAACTTATGTTTTATATTTTATGGTACTTTGCTTTTAAATGAGATTTGTGAAACAATACGAGATAAAAATAGTGAAATATCTAGTCATATCTATATTGAGGATTTTATTAGTATGAAATGTTCTATCACCTTAGAAAAATTTGACTAAAATTACAAACAAAATAAAGTTTAGTAAAGAGACATGCAATATTACCTATTTCAGAATATGTTTAAGAAGTCCGTAAGAGAATTAAACCAAAATATTAAATAGAAGTTAGAACCCAAGAGATGTTGATTTGTGATTCCTTGAATACTCGTGTGGTTTTAATGTGTAAATCCACCGTAAGACTGTTGAAATTCTACATATTAAAAGTAAAATATGTATTGAAAAACACAAGCTTAAATTATAGCCTGTCGCTTTTCTCCTCTTCAGGAAAGAATAAGCTTAATCAGGTTTCTGATGAACAGAAAACACTCCCCAAACAGCAGAATCCTGTTGAGTCCAGGGATATTATCTGAACTCTTCAAAGTAGAACTGTTGTTTGCAAGATTACAAATAAATTATGGGCAGTATAATCGGTTCGTCTAGATAATTTGTGCCACTATAACTTCGTAAGCCACCGAACCTTATTTATTTATATTCATGGCAAGAAGAGTGTATACATTTTCCCTTGATTCTCCGTCTTATTTTCTCTGTGTCGGTATCTGTCTACCTCTGCCTGCTTTCTTCTTCCCTCTCAGTTTCTCTCCTCTGCCTTTCTTACTTTCCCTCCCTTCATCTTTTCTCCTTCTATTTCCCTTCTTCCACTTTTATTCCTCCCTCCCCAATCTGCATTTAATGATCTTACTTTTTTTTTTACTGAAAATTAAACCATGTTCATTGAAAATACAACAACTATTAGATATAACTGAATTTTGCTTTGGTACTGTAGATAACTAATTCAAATTGGCATGATTTCATTTTAAGTATCTTTAATTTCATGTTCTATTTGATCACAATCTTAAAAAGTCACTTTTTTCCACTTGGTCAACAATAAAGTAAGAAAATGCATTTTCATTATGCTATTCTTTCCAATTCTCTAGACTAGGGAGAAGGCGATGTAAACTCAAGTGCATTTGTTGCACAGTCTAGGAGAGCTGTAAGATTTTCCAAACTTTTCAGCAGAGTTTTATCAGCTAGCCATTATCACCTTCTAATTTGTACCTCTGATGATGCTAGTAGAAGGGATGTTAGCATCTTCATTTCCATAAAATGTTGCTTTCAGAAAACCTCATAGCACCTCCTGTAATTTCAGAGACTGTCTATAGCTAGCATCACGAACTCACAAAATCAAAAACATGAAACTGCCATAATTATGATCAAAGTGACCAAAAGTCTGTAGAAAGCAGTGGTATCTGTCTTCCATGTATGAACTAGTTGGATCTTAGCTTTTTTCTAAGCCTTGCAGGTCAATGTTCAGAGTTCTCCAGCAGATGGAGTTTCAGGGTCAGTGTTGCTTCTGCCAAATAAGAGTAGGAATGAGGGCAGGACTGATGTCAAGTAGTGCCCACACTTTTTCCCGACTGTGTGTCTCTGGTAATACTGTCTTTTGGTGATTCTGCACTGAAAGGGCTATCAACTTTATGCCTCCCAGCAAAAGGATTCTTCTCTACCTACAGATATTTTCATGAATAATTGAGCCTTCATACTTATGAAATAATAACACTTGTGTTAACATACTGTTTATTCATAGGGACATTCATCTTTTTCCCTCTCCTAAACACCATGCATGCTAGATACAGGGGAGAGAGTGTCCTTCCCAAGTACTGTGCTAGGCCCTTATAGGACTGCGGTGGATGCAGCAGGGAGCCCCTGCTCTCTAGGAGCTCATAGCCTGTGACATAATGCATCCAATACTATTGGAGCACAAAGGAAGGACACTTGCCCTGATGTGTGGGGAGGCGGTGGTGGTAGTGTGAGAGAAGGCTTCTTATAAGATGGGGCACATACACGGAGACCTACGTAATGAGTAGAGGAGCCAAGATGAGAGGAGGGCTGTTCAGGGAAAGGGAACAGGATATCCAAAGGCCCAGAATATAGAGGAAGAATGGCTCTCTCAGAGGAGCTTAATGTACCTCAATAATGCAGTTGCATGAAGACTGCAGAAGACATGGGCGTAAGGGCAGAACGTGGAGGCATTTGATACTAATCAAGAAGTGTTGACCTTTAAAATTACCCTGTGAGGGCTATTAGCCCTATTTATAGATGAAGTGAATAAAGCAAATCCATATTTCTTTCCTTTCAAATATATATATATATATATGATGCATATATTCAAATAATAAGATGATCTTGAGTCTAATAAAAATTCAGAAAAAATTTTCTGTTTCTCATGTATTTTTATATGTTTTTAAAGCAGATAAGTTCATGTTTGTATTAATCAATTTGGTTTTATTACTTTTGCCTGCAGGGCATTTTATGAGTATAAATTCTTGTTATGTTTAAGTTTCCAAATAAAAGCATCTGGGTTTATTAGTACCAAGAGCTCAATATTACCTTTTTATGATTAGAGATCAAACAAGTGAATAAAATAAGAGCACCATTTTGCTATTCTCTCTAGACCAAAACACAATTATGATGAGTTAATGACAAAAACAGTACTTTAAGATAAATATTAATGCAAAAAAATACCATGATTTTTTAGCTTTAGGTAAATGTAATCAAAACATATGTCACCTTCTATATAGCTTGTTTAGAAAAAACTATAAAGAACAACAAAGAAATTATTGTCACAAAAGTTAGCATATTTGTTACTTTTTTGAAGGAGGTTGAGGATTACCATCTGGAAGGGGCACATAGGGGTGTCTGGGGCAAGCATATTCCCTTTCTTGGTCTGTGTGTTGGTTATATTATTGTTCACTTTATACGTAGTTTATAATTCTGCCTGTTTGCAGTTTTGGTAACTGCATGTGTAGTTTTTGGTCTGTATGTTAGATATAAAAATAAAAAAATGTAAAAAACTAAATGGAAAAAATAACTTTTAATAAGAAATTACACATTATTTTATTACATTTACCTATAAATAATTCTAACAAGGATCCTTACATTTTCTACTTTATAAAAAATAGCAGGAAATTCATGAAATGATTCTTAAATATATTCTGCTTAATTTTGGCCATTATATTGGTCTGTATTTTGTTTAAAGAAGATGTATTATATCCTCAGTGGATTAAAACCATAAATCTGCAGATGTTAGTAACAGAAAATTAAAATCAAAAAGTGCCATTAAGGTTAATAATGTTTCATCTACATACAAAAGAATTCCAGAAAATATTTTTTGAGGTGGACACAGATTATGTTAAAATGTTTCCTTCAAGAATACTGGCTGAATAAATTAGTTAGACAAGACTATTCTAAATATTTGTGGAAATAGTAATGTCAGAAAATAATTGGGAGTTATTTTCTAGCTCTCCAGTTTATATATTTTATCTTACTAAGATTTCTTTAAAGGATTTGTGCTTTCATTGACTAAATGTAGGTTTGTGGGAAATAATAAACTTCAAAGAAACAAAGGAGACAGGTAAGATATAAAAAGTAAGTCAATATAGAGAGATTTTTACAGTAAAATATATTCAAGGAAGCTATTTTCAGCTGACAGATTTATTATTTTAGTAATTATAGATAAAAAGAGGTAAATTTACATTTTATAAACATGTTCAGAATGATTTTATTATTTTCCTTGCTCATTAGGCTGATCTAATTGATGAGATTGAACTACAGCTATAAATATGATTTTAATAACAAGGTAATCTGTCTAATTCAATTGTCTCATACACTGAAATGAAGTACAAAGAAATGGAAGTATATGGACATGTATATAGAGGTAAACACAGCCCTAAACCAACACTTTTTCAAAAAAATATTTAATTATTTATTTTCATCATAAGTGTATTCCTTAATCTCCATCACCTATTTGACCCATCCCCCCCACATGTTTACCAGAGGGAAGATGGGTGGGGGATAGGAATAACTATAATCTTATTAAAGATATCAAAAACTAAAAATATTTATAATATATAGAAAATAATTCCAAGATTTCTAGAAAATATGATAGCATATATGAAACCAATACAGAACAAAATTTTGAGATAAATTCTTTTTTTTTTAAAGATTTATTTATTTGAGAGAGAGTGAGAGAGAGAGAGAGAGAAAGAGACAGAGCAGGGAGAAGGGCAGAGGGAGAGGGAGAATCCTGAAGCAGACTCCTCACTGAACATGGAGTCTGATGCGGGGCTCCAGGCCAGGACCCTGAGATCATGACCTGCGCCAAAATCAAGAGTTGGCCCCCAGATGTTCCTGAGATAAAGAAAT
The DNA here is from genome assembly GCF_029215605.1 of Mirounga angustirostris. Taxonomy (NCBI): domain Eukaryota; kingdom Metazoa; phylum Chordata; class Mammalia; order Carnivora; family Phocidae; genus Mirounga; species Mirounga angustirostris. The sequence continues at coordinate 79,570,372 of NW_026991720.1, read as the reverse complement.
TCTATTTAACAGCTAGAAATTTGTTCATGAAAATTTAAACTGCTTTGGAAGAAATCAAATTTGAGTATAGATACTATCTTTTCAATGGTACTTATATGTGTGATGAAAGTCGTCTCTTTTACAATTTAACGTGACAAACACTGAAGTAAATTACAGTAAGCTCATATGGTTTACCTTTGTTGTTCAAAATTGAGTTGTCTTCTATATCAGAGAATCACTAATCAGACAGGATTATTTAGGAATTAATGTGTATGAAATAACTCTCTCTATGGGTATTTTAATGATTATGGGTACATAGCCTGCAAATATCTGATCTCTTAAGGCAACTGATTTAGGCCACTGGGCTTACCAGAGGAATCTCTCTCAATTTGTCCAACTGTTGATCTCCTATGTGTCTTTCAAAATTCACTCAAACGTCACCTCATTTGTTCTAAAGTGAAGATGACCATGAATTTTAGTATCATATTTATCTAACTGTGAAATTTATCTCTAAGTTTTAGTTTCATTTATAAATAGATATTAATTGGGGCACCTGGGGGGCTCAGGTCGTGATCTCAGGGTTGTGAGACTGAGCCCTGCACGAGGCTCCGTGATCAGCTGGGAGTCTGCTTGAGGTTCTCTCTCTCCCTCTCCCTCTGCCCCTCCTCCACCACTGCCACCTCCCCTGCTCACACATGCACGCGCGCCTTCTCTCTAAAATAAATAAATCTTTAAAGAACATAAAATGAATAGATATTAATAGTATCTAGTTTGAGTTTTTCTGATGATAAAATCCAAAGATAAATATAAAACAAACATGTCCATATAATAGACTCTAAGATGTAAGTTCCCCTCTTTCCCAAAGTGAAGCGTTTGTTCCCTGTCCCCAGCTCACTTGGTTTGGTCACCCCCTTATTTGCTATTTCTTAACACCTGAACACACTGTTACTGGAAAGCACTGAAATTACCCATCTCTATTTCACCCAATATTCTGTAAGGCCTTTAGGAGCTATATGTATTGTCCTTGCATAGCAGTGTTGGGTATGTTGTACAAATTTAACTATCTTTTGGAAGAATGAATCACTTAAATTGCCCAGTAGAAGCACTACAGCTATGCTGCAATGTTGACAGCCAGGGATGATTAGGTAAGTTATTCAGTACTTTAATTTACTGAAAAAAAAATTTTTTATGAACTTGATTGACAAAAGTCCCATGCATTTTAGGATAACTGAGACCATTCTAGGATGACCGACTATTTGATTGACTGATTGATGGATTGGCTGATTTTTTTGTGGTGGGGGGGGATAAATCTAAAAGAGATTTCTCAATATAGCACTTACTTGCTCTTGATGTTGACTAACTGGTCTAGAGTGGACCAATCTTTCTGGTAGTTTGCGATCCAGACCATGTCCATTTTCCAAACGAGACTCCCTGGGTTTGTCAAACCAATCTGTTTCTTCACGACGCAGATGATAGGCTTTGGAGACCAAGGAAATATCAAACATTGCAACCACAACTAATACAGATCATAGAGGACAGCAGATGTTCTGAAATACCAACATGCTCCAGGCTTGTTAACCATTCATGCATTTCAAATACAACTCCTAAGAGGATGAGAAAATCATTTCCAATACTATGATAAAAATTTTGTACCATGGAATAACTTAAAAAAAATAATGCACACACTTGTTCAACCTCTCAGAGCAAAATAAAACAAAATTAAATTTTAAATGAGAAGAAATTTAGATAGTGACTGAATAAATGAACGAGTGAATATTCCTCAGAAGTCATTCTATTCAACCTCAACCCTTTAGTTCCTACCTCCTCATCTCTTCCCACTACCTACCACCCACCACTAACATCTAAGAAAAATGTCTTCCTTCACTACAGAAGATTCTGTCACTTTCCCACTATCATATCAATCACTAACATGTGGCTGCTGGCTTTGAACATCAAGTGAGTATTTTTGAAAACAAGACATTTCTATGACATTCAATAAATAAGTGAAAACATTTATTTCTAAGAGGATCCCAGGTATTATTGCAAGGAACATGTGTGCCATACTCACCTAGTAGCCTACTATTAAAGTATATTTAGAATATTTTATTAAAAATTAAACAATTATTTTCCATGTGGCCATGGATTTAGGAATAAGATTGAAGAGTTCACTGACTGCTTTTTATACTTACAATGTGACAAAACTTGACATCTTAGAATACTTTTTTGAAAATGTAACCATATTTAAGTACATAATTATTTTAAATTATTCATCCCATTCAGTTCTTAGTACTTCCAAGGCTTTTTTTTTAAAGCTATTAATTCGTGACCAAAAAAATCCCATTTTACCTAATATATAGAATTTGACTTCATATAAAGTTTTATTCTTTGCAAAAGGATCCCTAATTTGTAAAAAGGATCTCTGGAAATACACTGTTGCTTTCCTTTCTCTTTTTTTTTTTTTTAAAGATTTTATTTATTTATTTGAGAGAGAGAGAGAGAGAGAAACAGCATGAGAGGGGATAGGGTCAGAGGGAGAAGCAGGCTCCCTACTGAGCCGGGAGTCCGATGTGGGACTCGATCCCAGGACTCTGGGATCATGACCTGAGCCGAAGGCAGTCGCTTAACCGACTGAGCCACCCAGGCGCCCTACACTGTTGCTTTCTAAATGGCAGATGGAGCAGCCCTTCTCAAGTTCTCATCCTGAAAGATTTGTTGATGGTGTTATCAACTTAGGCTTTCTTGAAATTCTAGCATCTACAAAACCATACTTTTGAGTTCTTCTAACTCATCATAGGTTTCTTTTTATGCCTATATTCTTGATTATCTTTTCTTCCAAAACTTCCCAACACATTTTTTGCCAGGCAATTTCCATTACATTTTTGCTGGTAGGACTGGCAAACCCATAGCATATACACCACTACTCACCTCCATAACTCCTGTGATCTTGGTCCTGTGGTCACCTCCTCTGATTAACCACAGCATGTCCCCCAAATAAATATGATGATTGATGATGTGTCATAATTTAGTCATTCTTCAATTTGAGGAAATGCAATATTACATACCTGGTTTGTGGTTGTATGTGCGCTTATCTGATCTCTAATAGGAGCTTCTAAATTGCTTGAGGATAAGGCTCAGATCTTTTTTTTTCCTCCTCCCTCAACACTAAAAACAATGCCTTGCAAATGCCATAACATTCAATAAATGTTTGGGAGATGAATGAAACAGAAAAATTAATCATCAACTAGAGAAAGAAGTTAAATACCCTAATTATGATATACATATTAAAAAATATTAATTTGTCCCTTGAACTTCATTAATATTTATACAATCTTGACTCACAATCTCCACGATAATATATTATGGTTTTTCATAGTTTTAATTTGACACTAAAAAACTAAACTTATGAAAAAATATTTAATGTAATGAAATTTGATAAGTAAATACCAAACAAATTTATAATGTAATCACTGGTCTCTTAAAAACTTTAACTGACTATCCCCAACCATAGTAACACTATCTTATTTTACTTCTTACATATTCTTATTATTATTTCTCATGAAAAAAATAATCTATATTGATTTTAATAAATGCATATCTTGGATTATGTAGTATATGATTTCACTTAAATATATAACTTTGCTAATTGCACTTGAAACAATCCTTTAAGTCATATTTTCTTGGCTATGTCTATACAAATAAAGCAGAATCTCAACCTGATCCAAGTTCTGTCAATTTGTTTCTGATTACATACTTTGTCTACTATTTCTTACAATAACTCAATAAGTAATTAAGTTAGGATGTCTGTCATGTTTTGCATAAAAGTTTATAGATCAATCAAGTGCAACCAGAGTGAATGAATCTACTTTTAAGTTGTATTCTGTCTTCATAATTTATAGCAAATTGGACATAAATGTTAGTTATTTATAACTGCAATTATCTGATCTGCCATGGTAGATCTGTACTTTAAAAATTGAATTTTATAAAATTTTCCAAATTAACTTAAATAATTGCCTGGAGATTAACATCTCCTTGTTTTAAACTGATGATATTTTCTTGAAAGCTTGTATGTAAAATAAAAGTATGCTATTTTCGGGTGAAGCATTATTCAAAGTTATAGGAATAGTTCAGTTCTATTCAGTGTCAAAAATTGGTTGAAAATTTTTTTAAAAGAGACTATACTGATTTTTTTTTTTTTTTGGCTTGGAGTATACTTTGAGAGAATGTTTTCAACAAAATATTTGTGTTTGTAGAAATAAATATAACATGTTTTTAGCTTAGTTTTCCTCCAAATCTGCTCCAAAAAAGGGCTTCCTGCTCTGTAGTTAACCAACCATGCATGCATATCAAATTGTGGACTTCAAGATGATGGCCATAAATACTAAGCAATGTAAATTATGCTTATCTAGACTTTACCTCAAGTGAGCTATTTCAAAATTAACTAAAGTCATATAGAACACATATGAAAAATATTCTAAGAATCTACAAATTAGAGTTTAATTGAATTCAAAGAAAGCACACAACAATTTGAAGGCTGTTAAATTTGTTTTTGTCTACCCAATACTAAATAGCCTGTTGGAATGTTACACTTCTCAGAGTGATCTTTGTATCACTGAATTACAGATATGGCATATATTTGGTAAAAATTTATTTAAAAAACTCTTTGTATTTCATGAGTTCACAAATGAGTTATGTAATTAGGAAAAATATTTTCTACTTTTTCCCTTAATAACCCAAGGAATCCCAAGATTTCAAAAAAAAAGTAGGCCATTGCTTTACCAGAAGAAAAGTAGTATGTTCAGGTGATTTAAAAGCAAAAAAAAAAAAAAAAAAAAAAAAAAAAAAAAAGTAACATTTTAAAACTATAACTTTAAAAGATAATCACTACAATTCACACACATAATATTACATATATAATTCAATTTGTTATAGTTGTCCTTTGTCTAATTCTGTATCTGTATGTTCTTTATGACTAAGTTTCTTATCTGGTTAATTTTTAAATATGTTTTAGTTTAACTGTGTAATTTCAACTAAATTTCACTTTATTTCTTTGGTATAATCTTTATACGTTTCATAATTTTGTATGTTGCATGATGTGTCATCATCTACTTTATGAAAACAATGTTTTTCATGCAGTCCTTAATGATTAGAAGTATACATCTTCCAAACATATCAATGAGAAATAAAACATTTGGTTATTTTTATATGGTTGTATGTAAATAAATACCACATTTTGGAATATCTAGAAAAATCTAAATGTCTGACACCATGTTGACAAAACATCCATGATGAATAAATGAATTTGTCAAATTCTCTCAAATATATGCTCCATGTGCACACACAGCCTTAGGCTATACAACAAACCTGTTGAAGTTTTTGTTTTATCTTGTTATTTTACCAATGTGATTATTGAAGAGTCTTTTTATTCCTCTGCAGCAATTGTTTTATATGTATAAAATGTGTGTAAAATGTGGATTGTGAAAAAAGAAAAAAACTGTTTCCACATAATATCCTAACTCTTGTTTAACTAGAGAGATACAAACAATTGACTAAATAAAAAAATATACAAATGAAGTGCTTTATTAATTGAATAATTATCAATAAAAATGGTCAATCCAATAGCCTGTAGAGAAGAAAATAAATCAGAAAGGAACAAGTCTGTTGGGATTTCACTAAGAAAAGGAATCTGTCCACTTTCAGATCCAGTGACTTATCTTAATCCTATTCAAATCTAGATTTGAACTTCTAAAATTGTATTAGTGTCTATATATAGAAGTAGAAAATTCTTTTCATAAACACTTATTTTCCTGTGACTCCTCAGGGAAAATGTCAGATTTAAAAGGGCTGTTGTTCATGTTAGTTTAGTGCTCTGTAGTCTTCAAAGGCATGAAGTAATAATATTTGTATTCAATGAGAAATATTTTATTTCCAGGACTCAAACCGCACCTACATTCAAATGTAAACCATAGAGGGAGGGGAAAAAAGAGGACCAAAAGTCATGAGTGCTTCTGGCATGGAAAGGACTCTATATAACCTTTTACCTCTCCTCCCTTGCCTTCACAATTATATTTAGAGTAGATAATTTTCTAAAATCCTATCATTCTATAAGATTCAACAACAACAACAACAAAATTATCATAAGCCAGTTTTTAATTAAGGTATATACTTGCCTTAAATCATTTATTCAAAGAAAAACTAACAAAACAATTTAGGATAAAAAAATGGGATGATGCAAAAAGCAAAGCCAAGGGAAAGCCTGTATGGGTACACCAACCAGGAGGGCTCAGCTTGTTAAACTCACAAAAGTAGTGAGCAAATTTTTGATTCTAAATCTAAAGAATGTTTCCTGTGTACTGACACGATTATTTGTTGTCAGTATCATATTCAGTGCTAACCTTTCTAGTATGTAATGCAAAATGCACAAACTTTTCAATTATGGTATTCATAGTGAGAGAAATAAAAATATTAATCCTTTATTTAAGGAGAATTATAAAATTCTACATTACACTAATATCAGGGATTTAGCCAAAGATTCTCAAAAATAGAACATTCTCTGAATTAATGAACAATGATATCACAAAAATAACATAAATAATTTTCTATTACAAAGTCTAGCAGAATAGTACTTAATGGCTCTAAATATTAATAATTTCACAAACTGAAAGAAACTGACCAATATATTTAGAAATGCATTTTTAAAAGATAAAAGAAACATACAATGACAAACTTTCCAACTATGGATTTAAAGGATGACCATATTTTATTGACACAATTACTTGATAATGGTTTTAGAAAAGTGGACACCAAACAAATCAAGCAAGCAATCAAGAAACAACAATAAAAGAATAAACTAAAGAGAAATAAAGAAAAGCATGCTAGGAAATCTATACACAAGATCAAATTTCCATTTACAAGAAATAAAATTGAAGTAAACATGCAAAAGACGCACTAAGAAAAGTAGAATACATCCTTGGAGAAGGAAAATTAAACATGCAGAAAAACAAGAATTTGAGTTTTGAGAGTAACAAGGTAGTGTGAGGCCCAATTTACCTTCACTGTCTGACATGGCATGTTGAAAGTCATCCATGATGAATGCTATGTCACGGTCATAGCCTCGAGTTCGTGATTCTTCTCTCATGTGTTGCTGAACTTCAGGCAATGAGTGACTTGATCCAAACTGATCCCTGGTGTCTGCAGATATTGGTGGAAGGGGTCCAGCTGCAGCCCTGGCCATTCCCATTGGCTGGCCAACGGGACTGAGTGGACTTTCTTCTTCAGAATTTTGGGCCACAATTGGTATTCTTCCTCTACTCTGGCTAATTGGTAAGCTGGTCGGCTTAGTTCTGCCAGAAGGTGATGCATGACTAAAGGAAACATCTAGAGCTTCAGCCTCTTGAGCTTTCAGTCTTAGGGAAGAGCTGGAAGAATCTCTTTTAATTGATAAGTCAAGGCCATAGACAGAAGAAGGTCTGGAAGAAGGTCTGGACCTGCTGCCACTACTGTATGGCTTATCTGCTTCATCCTGCAAAGCCGACCTTAGGGTATTTCCTAATGTGCCCAGCCCTGTGCTAAGAGATGACCCCATAAATTTCTGTTGGTCTGTAATATTTTTTCTGAGGCCAAAAGTGATGTCATCTTGAAGAAGCCTTGCTCTGGAGGAAATGCCACCAAGAGATGAAGTGCTAGAAGTCATATAGCTTGAATAATCAGGTTCGAGATCTCTACTTTCTTGAATGGGTGAAAATTTTGACATTTTAGGATCAATTAGTGACTTCTTATGTTTTGATTGCTTTTGATAAAGTATGGCTGCTGGTAGTTGTTTTGCTGCTTGTTTTTCAAGTGTGAGTCTACTAATGCTGTACTTTTCTGATTTGGGAAAATGTCTATAGCCCACATCAGCATGGTAATAATGGGAAAGACCAGCAAGGTGATCTAAGCTCTCTGCCCCTCTACGGAATTCTTGTTTAATCTGATGTTTCAGAAGCTTTAACTCGTAGGGATCTTCCATGGGATCTTCCTCTGCTTTCACATAACTATGCAATCGGGAGGAAGTCTGTAAAGGTGCTAGGAAATCCGTCACTTCTTGAGACCTACGTGTTTCAGTGGATCGAAGGAGACGATCTGTTTTTGACAGATCCTTTTCATGAAGGCTAAATGCAGTGCTTAGTGCTGCTGTTCCTTTGGTAATCTCTCCAATGTCATCAATTAGGACATAATTTCGTGGAGTATGATGGTCAATATCCGCATAGAAAGAATCTGCAGATATGCTTGATATTGGACTGCTTGCCATGCTACTTCTTTCCTCCAATCCTATTCTCAAGTCTAAGCTATTGTACTTACTCCCAAGATGAGAAACAGCATATGTATTATCAGTAGAAACAGGTGCTATCATCAGGGGTTGGTTGCGAATCACCTCATAGTTTGAAGTTATCTTGGGCTCCAAATATAATGTAGTTTGCCGTGGCTTTTGTTGGATCACCATCATCTGTGATGGTAACTGGTAAGAAGGTTGTGGGGTTGGTGTAGGTTGAGCTTGAGGTGTGAAGGACATTGTTGCAACAGCCTGAAATGTTGGTTGAGTCTGATAAGGTGAAACTTGCTGATGGTACAAAGTCTGTTGCTGAAAATGGGACTGTTGGGTGTATGGGGTAGGTGCTTGGGTAGGAAGAGCTGGGGAAGAATACTGGTATTGTGTATAAGGACTTGTAGGAGGAACTAGTTGAGATTCTGTTTGGGTTTGCGGTGGTATAAACTGGCTGAATTCAGTTTGGGGAGCAGTTCTTGGTCGCTCTATGCCATGCTGACTTTCTATTCGGGTTGGTCGGGTGCTGCTCACTTCACTGTCAGACATGTAATCCCGATCCTCAGCTACTCCCTGGAGGTAGGCTCGCTCTCTCTTTTCTCTCTCCTTTAATAATGCCTCCTTCCTCCTGTTAATTCCCATTTCCAGGTACCGTAACTTGGCATCAATCTCCTTTTCTTCCTCATCAAGTTCTGCTTGTTTCTTTCTCAGCTTTGCAGATTCCCTCTCTACAAGATCAAGCTCTCTGTCTATATCCTGGAGAATCTTGGCTCGTGCCATTGTGTTGGTTCTGCAGATCCTCCTCCTGGAAACTGTGCCCACTGTGCTGTATGTTGACTGAGTGCCTGTGGAGGTCTCCTCAGGGGGTGGGTTAGGCAGAGTTCTCTTAACTTTTTTCTGGGTGCCAGAGGGTGTCATGGTTTGAGAACCTTTTGTCTATAATACACAAAAAATAAAACTTTATTAAGAAGGGAAAAAAGATTTAAAAACTTTATCACTTACATTTTAAATAAAAATGATTTCATGTATGTTTTAGCCATGACAACATAATAAAACAAAACTTGTATATATTATTTCAAGTATTATCACAAATACAATTAACTGAAACATAAATTTTCCTTTCTTGGCAAGTTGGTTATTTATTATTACAACTTCTGTAACATTAGAAGTGAATTTGGAAATCAAGCACAGAACTCATTACTACATGGGCTTATATTTTAGACTCTTAAGAGAATTCTAGAAACCCATTTTTCATCCTGTGTAGTACACATAAAACTATTTGCTAAATGTATTCCCAGAGTATGTGTGTTAGATGTCTAAAATTTAAGTTATATTTCTGAAGATGCACATTTACCATTGTTAATTTCAATTGTTTGCTTCTATCTTCTCATTCCCACTTCTTCCCCCACCCCCACCCCCACCCAAGAGTGGCTGTCATTCCTATTCCAATCATGAAATATTCTGAAAGAAAAACTTTAAATCTCTAGTCTTTTTTCCCCCCCAAAAAAGAGTAATCTAATTTTCTATTTAATATTTCATTATTTTCATGACCATTGGGTCTTATGTTTTCTTTTAATTTTATTATTCTTTAGTAATTTTAGTTGTTCTTAATGTTTTAGCAACTTATACATGAAGCAGAGGGAACTGACTGCAATAAAAACCCACTGAATTTTTTTTTTAATCGTTTAAGTTATATCATTGATGAAATGTCACATATGTTAGGTTTCATTTGGTTTGTCATAAACTCACTGATCTTGAGAATCATACAATTTTAGAATATCAAAACATGTCAGATTATTTTCAATAAACTGATGTAAACAGACAGGATTTCCTAACACAAGACAGAGACCTAGACAAAATGCCAAGATGGAGGAATTCATCCCAAAAGAAAGAACAAGAAAAGGGTCATGGTCAGGGATCTAACTGAAAGAGACACAAGTAAACTGCCTGATCTAGAATTTAAAACAACAGTCATAAAGATACTAGCTGGACTTGAGAAAAGCATAGAAGATACCAGGGAGTCCCTTACCAAAGAGACAAAAGACCTAAAAAATAATCAGACCAAAGTAGAAAATGCAATAGCTGAGATTCAAAACAGACTGGATGTAATGATCACAAGGATGGAAGAAGCAGAGGAATGAGTAAGTGATATAAAAGCTAAAGTTATGAGAAACAATGAAGCTGAAAAGAAGAGGGAAAGAAAAATATTAGATCATGTATATAGACTTAGGGAATTCAGTAACTCCTTAAAGCATACTAACATTCATTATTGTAGGAGTCCCAGAAGAAGAGAGGGAAAAGGGGACAGAAGGTTATTTGAGAAAATTGCAGCTGAAAACTTCCCTAATCTGGGAAAGGAAACAGACATCCAAATCCGGAAGGCACAGAGAATTCCCATTAAAATTTTAAAAAGCAGGCCAACACCAAGACATATAGTAGTTAAATGTGCAAAATACAGCGATAAAGAAAAAATCCTAAAAGCGGCAATAGACAGTTTCCCAGCTGAACAAAAACTAAAGGAGTTTGTGACCACTAAACCTGCCCTGCCAGAAATTTTTTTTTTTTTTTTAAAGATTTTATTTATTTGAGAGAGAGAATGAGACAGAGAGAGCATGAGAGGGTCAGAGGGAGAAGCAGACTCCCTGCCGAGCAGGGAGCCCGATGCGGGACTCGATCCCGGGACTCCAGGATCATGACCTGAGCCGAAGGCAGTCGCTTAACCAACTGAGCCACCCAGGCGCCCCGCCCTGACAGAAATATTAAAGGAAACATCTCTCTGAGTGGGAAGGAAACACTAAGTGACAAAGACTAGAAAGGAACAGAGAAAATCTCCAGAATAAATGAAAAACAATAAGATGGCACTAAATTCATATCTATGAATAATTACTCTGAATGTAAATGGACTAAATGTTCCAATCAAAAGACACAGGGTGTCAGAATGGATAAAAAAACAAGACCCATCTATACGCTGCCTACAAGAGACTCATTTTTGTCCTAAAGATACCTGTAGATTGAAAGTGAGAGGATGGAGAACAATTTAGCATACTAATGGATGTCAAAAGAAAGCCAGAGTAATAATACTTATCTCAGACAAACTAGATTTTAAACTAAAGACTGTAGGGGCACCGGGTGGCTCAGTCACTTAAGCATCTGACTCTTGGTTTTGGCTCTCAGGGTTGTGGGATCCAGCCCCACACTGGGCTCTGCACTCTGCATGGAGTCTGCTTGTCCCTCTCCGTCCCCCTCTCAAATAAATAAATAAAATCTTTAAAAAATATATAAAATAATAAAGACTGTAACAAGAGATGAAGAAGGACACTATATTAGAACAAAGGAGTCTATCCAACAAGAAGATCTAACAATTGTAAATATTTATGCCCCCAACTTGGGAGCACTCAAGTGCATAAAACAATTAATAACAAACATAAAGGAACTAATTTATAATAATACAATAATAGTAGGAGATTTTAACACCCCACTTACACCAATGGATAGATCATCTAAGCAGAAAATCAACAAGGAAACAATGGATTTGAATGACACACTGAACCAGATGGACTTAACAGATATATTCAGGACATTTCATCCTATAGCAGAATATATATTCTTTTTGAGTGCACATAGAACATTCTCCAGAATAGATCATAATAGAGTCACAAATCAGGCCTCAACAAGTACAAAAAGAATGAGATCATACCATGCATATTTTCCAACCACAATGTTATGAAACTTGAAGTCAAGCACAAGAAAATATTTGGAAAGACTACAAATACATAGAAGTTAAAAAACATCCTACTAAAGAATGAATGGGCCAACCAGGAAATTAAAAAGAAATTTAAAAATACATGGAAATAATAATAATGAAAACATGACAGTCCAAAACCTTTGGGATGCAGTAAAAGCAGTCCTAAGAGGGAAATATATAAGAATACAAACCTACTTCAAGAAGCAAGAAAAATCTCAAATACACAACCTAACCTTACACCTAAAAGAGCTAGAAGAGGAACAACAAATGAAGCCTAAAGCTATCATAAGGAGGGAAATAATAAAGATTAGGGCAGAAATAAATGATACACAAACAAAAAAACCCAGTAGAACAGGTCAATGAAGCCAGGAGCTGGTTCTTTGAAAGAATTAATAAAATTGACAAACCTCTAGCCAGTCTTGGCAAAAAGAAAAGGAAAAGGACCCAAATAAATAGAATCACAAAGGAGAGAGGAGAGATTACAACCAACAACAGAGAAATACAAACAAATATGAGATTATTATGAGCAATTATATGCTGACAAATTAGGCAAGCTGGAAGATATGGATAAATTCCTAGAAACATATAAACTGGAAAAACTGAAACAGGAATAGAAAATTTGAACAGACCCACAACCAGTGAAGAAATTGATTCAATAATCAAAAATCTCCTGACAAACCAAAGTTCAGGGACAGATGGCTTCCCAGGGTAATTCTGCCAAACATTTTAAAAAGAGTTAATACCTATTCTTCTCAAACTGTTCCAAAAAATAGAAATGGAAGGAAAACTTCCAAACTCATTCTCTGAGACCAGAATTACCTTGATTCCAAAATCAGACAAAGACCCCACTAAAATGGAGAATTACAGGCTCATATCCCTGATGAACATAGATACAAAAATTCTCAACAGAATACTAGCTATATTAATCAGACAGTACATGAAAAGAATCATTCACCATGATCAAGTGGGATTTATTTCTGGGCTGCAAGGGTGGCTCAATATTCACAATTAATCGACATGACACACCATATTAATAAAAGAAAGGATAAGAACCATATGATCTTCTCAATTGATGCAGAAAAAGAGTATGACAAAGTACAGCATCCATTCTTGATAAGAACCCTCAAGAAAGTAGGGATGGAGGGAACACACCTCAACATCATAAAGGCCATATATTAAAGACTCACAGTTAATATCATCCTCAATGGGGAAAAACTGAGAGCTTTTCCTCTATGGTCAGGAACAGAACAAGGATGTCCACTCTGACCATTATTATTTAACAAAGTACTGGAAGTCCTAACCTCAGGATTAAAAGGCATCCAAATTGGTAAGGAAGAAGTCCAACTTTCACTATTTGCAGATGACATGACACTCTATGTAGAAAACCTGAAAGACTCCACCAAAAAATTGCTAGAATGGATACACAAATTCAGTAAAGCTGCAGGATAAAAATCAATGTACAGAAATCTGTTGCATTTCTATATACCAATAATGAAGCAGGAGAAAAAGAAATCAAGGAATCGATACCATTTTACAATTGCACCAAAAACTGTAAGATACCTAGGAACAAACCATGGGTTAATGGAGGGAAGTGGTGGGGGGTAGGCAAAATGGGCGATGGGTATTAAGGAAGGCACTTGTTGTGAGGAGCACTGGGTGTTATATGTAAGTGATGAATCACTAAATTCTACATCTGAAACCAATTTTACCATATATGTTAATTCACTAGAATTTAAATAAGAACATGGAAATAATAGATACCTCAGAATAAACCCAACCAAAGAGGTAAAAGGTCTGTACTCTGAAAACTATAGAACGCTTATGAAAGAAAGTTAAGAGGACACAAAGAAATAGAAAAACATTTCATGCTCATGGATTGGAAGAACAAATATTGTTAAAATGTCTACACTACCCATAGCATAGTACACATTTTATGCAATCCCTATTAAAATACCACCAGCATTTTTCACAGAGTTAGAACAAACAATCCTAAAATTTGTATGGAACCACAAAAGATCCTGAATAGCCAAAGTAATCTTGAAAAAGAAAAGCAAAGCTGCAGGCATCACAGTTCTGGACTTCAAGGTATATTACAAGGCCGTAGTGATCAAAACAGTACGGCACTGGCAAAAAAAAAAAAAAAAAAAAAAAAGACCTATAGATCAGCAGAACCGAATAGAGAACCCAGAAATGGACTCACAACTATCTGGTCAACTAATCTTCAACAAAGCAATAAAGAGTATCTAATGGAAAAAAGACACTCTCTTCAACAAATGGTGTTGGGAAAACTGGACAGCAATATGAAGAAGAATGAAACTGGACCACTTTCTTACATCATATACAGAAAGAAATTCAAGATGGATGAGAGACCTAAATGTGAGGCAGGAAACCATCAAAATCCTGGAGGAGAACATGGGCAAGTGACCTCTTTGACATCAGCAACTTCTTACTAGACATATCTCCTGAGATAAGGCAAACAAAGCAAAAATGAACTACTGGGACTTCATCAAGATAAAAAAAACTTCTGCACAGCAAAAGAAACAATCAGCAAAACTAAAAGGCAACCTTTGGAATGGGAGAAGATATTTGCAAATGACTTATCTGATAAAGGGTTAGCATCCAAAATCTATAAATAACTTATCAAACTCAACAATTAAAGACAAACTCAATTCGGGCGCCTGGGTGGCTCAGTTGGTTAAACAACTGCCTTCGGCTCGGGTCATGATCCTGGAGTCCCTGGATCGAGTCCCGCATTGGGCTCCCTGCTCGGCGGGGAGCCTGCTTCTCCCTCTGATCCTCCCCACTCTCATGTGCTCTCTCTCTCTCATTCTCTCTGTCTCAAATAAATAAATAAGATCTTTTTTTTTTTTAAAGACAAACTCAATTAAAGACAAATAATCCAGTTAAGAAACGGGCAGAAGACATGAATAGACATTTTTTCAAAGAAGACATCCAAATGGCTAAGAGGCACATGAAAAGCTGCTCAGCATTACTCATCACCAGGGAAATACAAATCAAAACTATGATGAGATAGCTATCACCTCACACCTGTCAGAATGGCTAAAATTAACAAGACAGGAAACAACAGATTCTGGCGAGGACATGGAGAAAGGAGAACCCTCTTCCATTGTTGGTGGGAATGCAAACTGGTGTGGCTACTCTAGAAAACAGTATGGAGGTTCCCCCAAAGTGAAAAATAGAATTACCCTATGACCCAGCAATTGCATTATTAGGTATTTATCCAAAGGATACAAAAATACTGATTCAAAGGGGCACGTGCACCCCAATGTTTATAGCAGCACTATCAACAATAGCCAAATTATGGGAAGAGCCCAAATGTCCACTGACTGGTGAATGGAAAAACAAGCTGTGGTGTATATATACAATGAAATATTACTCAGCCATCAAAAAGAATGAAATCTTGCCATTTGCAAAGACATGAATAGAGCTTGAGTGTATTACACTAAGTGAAATAAGTCAGTCAAAGAAAGACAAATAACAAATGATTTCACTCACATGTGGAATTTAAGAAACAAAATAGATGAACATAAGGGAAAAAAAGAGAGAGGCAAACCAGGAAAAAGACTGTAGCTATAGAGAACAAACTAAGGGTTGTTGGAGGGGAAATGGGTGGGGGATGGGCTAAATGGGTGATGGGTATTAAGGAGGGTGCTTGTTGTGATGAGCACAGTGTTTTATGTAAGTGATGAATCACTAAATTCTACTCCTGAAACTAATATTACACTCTATGTTAACTGGAATTTTTTTAAAAAAACTTGAAACAAATAAACAAAAATCAACTGATATAAACAAAATTAGCCAAACATTTAATAGCATATTCACAACTTTCAGGTCTTCTGCATATTCTTTACAAAATGCCTTTTTCTCCTTTTCTTACTAATAATCCAAAGACCTTAATTCTCCCCTTTTCCCAGTTACTAAATATTAAAAGCAGAAAAATAATAGAAGGTATGTGAGACTTATTTCTAATTAATTAGATCATATTTGTCTAAGACCCTCTGCTTTCACTGTTTATTACTTCCAAATTCATTTCTTTGGTGTCTTTATCTGCCTTGTGTTATAATTTTTCGGCTCCCTTTATTTAAATTAACAAATGCAGGGTGCCTGGGTGGCTCAGTTGGTTAAGTGACTGCCTTCGGCTCAGGTCATGATCCTGGAGTCCCGGGATCGAGTCCCGCATCGGGCTCCCTGCTCAGCGGGGAGTCTGCTTCTCCCGCTCCCCCCTCTTGTGCTCTCTCACTCTCTCTCAAATAAATAAATAAAATCTTTTAAAAAATAAATAAATAAATAAATTAATTAATTAACAGATGCATACAACAATACATAATAAATATTTTACAGAGTTGTCCAATTTGATCTTCACAACAACCCTATGACTTAATTAAATAAATGAAAAGAATTGAAAGTGAGAGAGAGGGAATAAATAACATGCCAAACAGCTGCTTTTGGCACTCCAATTCCCCATATTCCTTGAGATTTTTCTGTGAGGAGGAACAAGCCACAATTTTAGAATCACTCTACCATATTTCACCGACTCAAGATTTATTCATTGTGAATTTGCATCCAAATATTTTAAAATTCAGAAATGAGCATAAACCTTGATCGTTAGGATATGGCTTCTTTTTTTTTAAGATTTATTTATCTGAGAGACAGAGAGCGAGCACACAGAGGGAGAGAGAGAAGCAGACCCCCCACTGAGCAGGGAGCCCGATGTGGAGCTCAATCCCAGGACCCTGGGATCATGACCTGAGCTGAAGGCAGCCACTTAACCGAGACACCCAGGTGCCCCAGGATATGGCTTCTGATTATGAAATGGGTGCACATATTTGTTAATGAAAGAACGATAAATGGGTAACATAAGAACTTGCAATTATTTTTAAAGTTTTAGAATCAAGAACTGAATTCCTCAGAATTCACTGAGTGGAATGAGAGTATATATGCAATCTTAGGAAAAATAAAATTATGAGGAATTGTATAAGTTATTATTCACTGCTCATACACATAATTTTTTTCCTAATTTACCTTTCACAGTTTATAATTTTTACTTGAGAGAAGAGGCTTAGTCGAACTCAATTTTTTTTTTCTTTTTTCTTTTTATAAAGTCATAGGCTAAAGAAGCATTCTAGGTATTGGGGATTTCTAATTATCATCCAGGGTTGCAAATATTTAACCATCCATGACTTGTGTTTATTAATATTTTGTGTGCCACGGATGTGAGTCATGGAAGCAAGAGAGACAAAGCTGGTTGGAAGCAGGTAGATACTTACTAAGTTAGCCTAGCTCACCACTCAGTCTCCACAAACCTAAGTAGCTTTGCTGTTCTCTGCTTGGTAACAGAATCGCTTTAACTCTGACTATAGAAATAGTCACAAAGTTGGAGACTTGTCAGTGTCTCAGCCATACTCCTCCTGACTGAGAGGAAGTAGAGCACAGTGACTGAAAGCTTGTCTCTCAGGGCAGACACTCAGAGTTTCAATCCCAGCTCTGCTCTTTTACTAGCTGTGAGACTAGTAGCAGGTTGCTTCAACTCCCTGAGCCTCAGTTTTCTTATATGGAAAAAGAGGTTAGTATTCAATATTTCAATATTATTGGTTTGTCTAAGGAATAAATGAGTTAAAACGAGTAAAGAGTCTAGATTAGTTATTATCCCCAAGGGCAGATGGAAATATAGAGAATTTGAAATGATGTCTGGCCAACTTACAATTTAAAAAGAACTGACTTTCAAGACCATAAATAATTTCTAACCTGGTTATTTAATTCTAATTCAATCAATATGTTGTAAAACAAGAGTAAAGAATCCCAAAACAGAGAATCAAAACAAAACAATATAATTGCTTAGAAAAAAAAATCAAGAGATGTAAAAAAGAAAGCTTATCATGATTAACGAAGATGTAGTTGGAGGCCATGATTAGAGATGATGACAAAAATCTAGAAAAGTCTTGGTATTTAATAAGATTTTCCTTGATGACTAGCTTGGCAAAAGTTGTTTTTAGACAAATCCGGTGCCCTTAATCTAAAAAAAAATATTGTATTGCATATATAAATTTAAAATATTTTAAAATAGCTGTGCAGAGTGAGGCAAGGGAAAGGAACAGTAAGTCCTAACAATAGAACGGAGGTTAAAGAGGGACTGGAAGAATCACTAATTTCAATTGCAATACCTAGGAAGTAATTGTGATCAGAGGCAAATAAACTCCAAGATAAGTTTTCAGTCCAAAGTTATTTTAAACAACATTTTTCTCAGGAGAGTCCATTTATAACATGCATCTTATATAGCAAAGGAAAGGAATTTTTCTCTTTCTGAGGTGTCAGGGCTATTAGTAAAAATAGCTAAGGTATATGGACACACTATCCCAAGGTCTTTAAATATATGCATGTGCATTATGTCTTTGTCAAAATAATTAGGCTCAATCTAAAGATAAGTAAAGGAGGAAACCTATTTTTTTCAAAAAGCTGAACTAAGAATAGATGCTAGACCAAAATTATTCATTGATTGCTATAAATAATAAATATGGCAAAATTCAACTTACTAATTTATTTCAGTAGTTGCTAAGTCTAATTCTAAAATGCATTGTTCTAGTTACTAAAGGCACAGAACTAAGAGGCATGAGATAAAACAAGCTCAATTAAACCTTATTCTCAAGGAACTTGTAAATCAGGAATATCTTTTAGGATGCTGTGTGAAGAAACTAGTTTTTTGCTAAGCAGCTCTTGTTGTCAATATCAGAGATACACTTCTAAACCACGGTACCACTAGAGAGACAAAGGAACGTATTTTTATTTCATAAATGTTGAAAATTGAAAATCAATTTTCATCATGATAATATCTTGAGTTTTTAAGCTTATTCTTTCAGTTAAGCAGGAGAAGTTCTTATAAAGATCCTTTACTTTCAGATAATGGGGATGTGGATTCACTTCTAAACAGTATAATTCCACATAGATTTATTGATAAGTTATTTTGATACAGATAAATATAATTTTCTAGAGAAAGCACAACCTCTTAAAAGATCATCTATATAACAAGTCAGCTGGTAAATTAGAAGAGCATATGAACAGAGTGTATTGGGACCTAGAATAAAAAGGGCTTACCTTAAGATTGGGGAAGGAAAGATGGATTAAACAATAACAGAAAGTCTGGGTCTTTTTTATATATTTTATTTATTTATTTATTTGAGAGAGATATTCAGAGAGAGAGAGCACGTGGGGGGGGGAGGGGAGGAGCAGAGGGAGCGGGAAACGCAGACTTTGCCCTGAGCACAGAGCCCTATGCAGGGCACGATCCCCCAACCCTGAGATCATGTTCTGAGCCGAGGTGAAGTTGGAGGCTTAACCAACTGAGCCATCCATGTGCCCCTTATTTATTGTTTTAAAGATTTTCAGAAAGCCTGGGTCTTGAAGAATGTATGGGACTTAAACAGGAGAATAATCTGTATGTGGAGGGAACAGTATGAAACGTACATTTTCCGAGAAACACCAAGGATTGTCTGGTTTCACTTTGGCCTGGTGATGCATTAATACCTGTGAGAAGGAAACACATCCAGCGAGTGTTCTATGCAAACAGAAAGAGGAAAAATGGAAGAGCAAATGAAATTTGTGTGTGTGTGTGAATACAGACATATTCATATATATATATATATACACATATATATATACATATAAACACCTTGAAAGCTGTATCTATATTAAAATCTCCATCCATTTTCTCTTCTTTTTTTTTAACAGATGGAAAAGGCAATCCTGGTTATTACATACTGGTCAAATTAGCTCCAATATCGTGTTAAATCCCAAGACAAACCATGAAATTGTAAATGTGCCAGCATTAGCAATGACTTGTAATGCAGGGTATTGGGTAGCAATCAGTGTGGCTTTGTCAAAGACAAAATTGTGACAACCCAGTTTAATTTCCTTCAATGATAATGTGGCAGAGAATGTGGATAACTCATAAACGACAGATACAATCTCTCAGGGTTTCAGCAAAGCACTTCATGTTGCCCCAAGACACAAGCACCAACGTAGTTTTGGCCACGAGTATAGAAAGTGGGCAAATAATTTGTCAGATCTGCATGCAGACCTTGGCACTAATGATATTTTTGACCACATGACTTTATGTTGGGGGGAGGGGGGGCTGTTTTCTGCCATGCAGGGTTTATTAGTAAATTTGGCCTCTACCCACTAGATAACATCAGCACATCCTCCCCCAGTCATGTCAATCAAAAATGTCACTCAGCACTGTCAAATGTCTCAGAGGAAAGAAAAGAAAACAGTTACAGGTTGAGAAAACAAACAAACAAAAAACACTGGTGGAGCAGAATATACAAGAGAATGTCTCAGAAAGAGATCACTGATCTCTTGTTATTTAATATATCGACTGATAAAGAGAATGCTAGTATTTCTATATCATAGTGCCTTAGTCTGAATAGAAAAGGCAAGCTTCTTAGAGGAACAGGGATTTGAATGGTGCCTTGAGTAAGAGAACTCTTGGGATAAAAAGCGAAAGAAGAGACATTCTAGGCTGTGGTAGCAATCTGAGTCAATCAGTAAGCATAGAAATGTATTAGATTAGTTTGCTTTGTTAAACATTTTATGATCCTAAAATTAATCTCTTTGAGAAAATAATTCTTACCTTCTGGATTAATATGAAGTAATATTAAACAGATAATAAACCAGGTTTTTTTTTAATTTTTTAATTTTTTATTTTTTTGACAGAGAGAGAGAGACAGCGAGAGAGGGAACACAAGCAGGGGGAGTGGGAGAGTGAGAAGTAGGCTTCCTGCAGAGCAGGGAGCCCGATGCGGGGCTCGATCCCAGGACCCTGGGACCATGACCTGAGCTGAAGGCAGACGCTTAACGACTGAGCCACCCAGGTGCCCCATAAACCAGGTTTTTAAAAACAGTTTTATTAAGGAACAGGGAGGAAAAAAAAAACGGGTGCCTACAACTATGAGAATTAGTCAACTCAGGGCAGAAAATTAATCTTTCTATCACATAAGAAACTTGGGAAATTTCCACAGCTTCAGTAACTAGGGATAAGTCAGAAGGCTATTTTGTTCATATGGTCCTTTGATATAGTTTGGTATAATGGTCATAATATGCAGGGCTTCTCCCCTCCCCCAGACTGGCAACTGCCTTATTCAGTTGCTGAGCTAACTGAAAAATCATGTAATGGTAGTGCTTTTTAAAACGTTGCCTGTTGGGCGCCTGGGTGACTCAGTCAGTTAAGTGTCTGCAGCTCAGGTCGTGATTCTGGGGTCCTGGGATCAAGTTCCACATCGGGCTCTCTGCTCGGTGGGAAGTCTGTTTCACCCTTTACCCCTGCCCCCGGCTCATGCTTTCTCTCTCTCTCAAATAAATCAATAAAATCTTAAAAAAAAATAAAAATAAAAAGTTCCCTGTTACTGTAAATTCAAAAGGAGAATCAATGATATAATTAAAAAAGAGATTATAACCCAAAGAAAATGGGACAATTATTTAGTGTAAGAAATTAAATACCACAATCACTAAGAGAGATAACCTGGATAGCTTAGCCCAATTTCAAAATCAGGAAATTCTTGCCTTCTTAGAAAAGAAGCTTCAGTAACTAGGGATAAGTCAGAAGGCTATTTTGTTCATATGGTCCTTTGATATAGTTTGGTATAATGGTCATAATATGCATAGTTTAAGAAAAAAGAACAGTAACAACAAAAAACAAAAACACCTTTCTAACACCTTGGTGTAAATTAAAAAAAAAAAAGTCAAGCACATGTTTTGGGAAAAGAGACAATATCATATGTACCACTGTACTAAATACTGGGATTGTAATAGTGAGTATGAGGTGGTATCTCCTCTTTAATTATGTAGTAGAATCTACAGAAATGGAGATTACAAACTGCTCTTGGGATCATTTGTCCCAGTCTATCTGAATTCTCTTCATCCAGGCCTGGAAATACTGTGAATGTGCAGGTAAGTCCTTGCCTTGGTAAGAATAATATTTATACAAACTACTCTGCTTTCTGACTTTATTTGCTTCTGCCTGTTCCTGGCCATTCATTGTTCTTATGGTATAAACATCATCTATAAAGAGCTATGCTCTTTAAGCATCAGGAAGGCATATGAAATGTCTAGGTTTTTTTCCCCTGTAAACAAGATATCTTTTTAAAATACATGAGGATAAGCTAGCATATTCCTTTAACTTTGGGACGTTGGGGTACAGGATGAGGATGAAGCTCTAAGGCCAACAGAAGGCTACAAGTTAGGAAATAGGAGTTTACACATCCTTCCTTATAAATTGACTGGAAGCAGAGTTTCACTCTGAAATGTCAATGAAAACATTAATTCCTTCAAGGGGTCTCCCCTCCCCCAATATCAACCAGTTTCCAGTTATGAGACAAAATAGTTGAATATAAAAATATTCAACATTCTGTCCTATGCATTATCTCATTAATAAAGCATCCCGCAAATAGGCCAACAATCCCTCTACCCCACCCCACCGCCAGGGAACACTAAAACATACAAAATGTTTCATGCAAGGGCTCAAGAATTTCAACTTCTTGAAGCTGTACAAGAAAAATAAAAGCTAACAGAGGAGTAACTTGTGAAAAATAAAATTATAAATAATACCACTCATGGGAAAGTATTTAAAAACTAATAAAACATGGTTCGTCTCCTCCTCCAATTTCCCCCCCTGGAGACGAACCATGAGAGACTATGGACTCTGAAAAACAAACTGAGGGTTCTAGAGGGGAGGGGGGTGGGGGGATGGGTTAGCCCGGTGATGGGTATTAAAGAGGGCACGTTCTGCATGGACCACTGGGTGTTATACGCAAACAATGAAACATGGAACACTACATCAAAAACTAATGATGTCATGTATGGTGATTAACATAATAAAAAAAACCTGATAAAACATTTAAAATCCATTAGGCGGGGCGCCTGGGTGGCTCAGTTGGTTAAGCGACTGCCTTCGGCTCAGGTCATGATCCTGGAGTCCCTGGATCGAGTCCCGCATCGGGCTCCCTGCTGGGCGGGGAGCCTACTTCTCCCTCTAACCCTCCCCGCCGTCATGTACTCTCTCTCTCTCTCTCTCTCATTCTCGCTCTCTCAAATAAATAAATAAATCTTTAAAAAATAAAATAAAATAAATCCATTAGGCATTGCAACAGGGCACAAGGCTTGGCACATATAAAATAAAGCCATCAAATTTCTTCAACTGGAGTACTGTGGAATAGTTTAACAACTACTTCGATGAATCAAAACTCTAAATAGGCAGGATCATTATTGCTATGAGAATATCATTGAATTATAGAAAGCTTATAGGCATCCTTATCAACAAATAGTTGAATCTCCACTGCCACGGGAGAGAATTTACCATTTGTAAATGTAAATGAAATGGTCTTTTAAAAGTAGTTTTCTCCTAATTGTTGTAATATTCTAATAACAAGAAAAAGAAAAGGAGAAACTTAACTACAGGACTGTATTAACAGGAGAATAAAAACAAAGTAACAACATATTTAAAGTCGTACACCTACAAGTTATTTCTCAATCTAGTAGTACGGACAAAAATGATCTCCACTTATATTGTGAAAATGGCCCTCAATATTTCATCAGCAATCTTTAAGCTTCTCCTTAATGCACCTCTTGTCCCAGTTTGTTTTGTTTTCTTGCTGAAAGTCATTGCTCTTGGGCTGAGCAGCCATGCAGAAAACTAGTTTCTACCTCACTGCATAGAAGCATTAGAGATGTCAGTCTGTGCAACGCTTACTGCCGTATATTTTCTGCAATGTCCCAAAGATATTAATTTCTTTTCTTGCCTAAGATCTGTCTATAAAGTATTTTTCAAAGCCCTCTTAAAAGCTTTTTAGGGTATGCATGTTTGTATGTATATGTATTTGTCCTCTCTCCTCTCCGTTCCTCCCTCCTCCTTTCCCACCTTCCCTCCCTCCCTTTTTTTTTTCTTTTCTAACATTAAATCAGATGGCTGTATTTCAGTGAACAAAGTCTATTTTGTTCATATGGTCCTTTGATATAGTTTGGTATGATGGTCATAATATGTAGGGCTTCCCCCCCCCCCCCGCCCCGCCAGACTGACAACTGCCTTATTCAACTACCACACCCTATATATAGAGTTTGAGAAGGATATTCATATTGTCACAAATCTCCTCAGAAGAGTGTTTTAGTGTAAGTTTTATCTGAAACTTATTACAGTCAAATGACCGATCTAGGACCACAAGACAGTCAGGACTGATTGTACACTGCCTTTGGGGTATTCATCTATCATTCTTGATATTTATATCATAAGGGTAGGTTTGAAGTGGATAAACCCCTCTCTTGTACACAGCAACTAGTATTCTCTTTAGCAATCTGTTTACTGCTACTCTGTTACTAAGAGGTGCTTGTTCTTTTCTAGAATCATCTGCATATATACTCAGGTTTTTACATTATCAGACTTTATCTATCTACAGTTTTACCATTCCATAAAGGGGCAATGAAAACCTTTTTCTAAGGCGTTTACTTACTCCAAACTACCTTTGAGAGACCACGTTAATGTATGAATCCTTTTTCTCTCCTGCCAAGGCCTCTAATGATAATTACAGGTCACCCAAATCATCTTGCCTGGGTTTTAAAGATCTAGTAAAGACTCACCTTCCCATCTTGTCTATTCTTTCTTCTCATTATCGTCTCCCAAAGTGCACAGTAGCAAAATCGCTTGTGGCTTCGCTATTCTTTCCTGCACTGCATTTTTATACACGTCAATTCATATTTCCCTTACACTAACATATTCTTCCAATATATTAAATCATAAGTACATATTTATTAAATTTTTGACACATCTTTCTTAGATAAAAACTATTATTAATTCCAGGTTTCAGATACTTATAACTAGACACAGTATATAATTTCGCCAAATTTGCAGCATTAATAAGTGGCTGAGCTGGGACTTAACTCCATGTTTGCCTCATGACAATGCTCAGGATTAAGTACACTGTTATTTATTTAAAATTCAAAATACTTTATTTTATCTATTTTTAAAGATTTTATTTATTTGAGTGAGAGAGAGCGAGCATGAGCAGGGCTAGGGGGAAGGGTAAAGGGAGAGGGACAGACAAGGAGAATTACACTGAGCAGGGCTCGATCCCAGGACCCCGGGATCATGACCTGGGTCAAAGGCAGATGCTTAACCAACTGAGCTACCTAGGTGCTCCCAAATTCAAAATATTTAAAAAATTTATCTACAATGAAGATTTCTACCTTAGCAAATATGATAAATAATGAACATGTGTTAACAAAGTACGCTCATATCTGATACATCAGATCAGATGTTTTAATATATTTAAAAGTTTGGAGGAAGCAAATCTTTATAAAAATGAGAAGAAAGTAAACAAACAAAATTAGTTATCAATCTGCAATTTATTTTCTTGAAACTTGATACTCATCTGATATTTTTCAAACTATCAATCTTCATTATCTAAGCAGTGTATTTCCTAAATTTCTAGAAAATGTATTCAAGAAATTACTATTATTTTATGAAATGAGCAGGAGTTGTTTTGGAGGAGTCTAACATGAAGTGTATACTTCGATTATTCGGGATTGCTGAATTCTGTTTTTTGGCCCTCTGCCCATCTATCCAACAAACAGTTACTAATTCTGTATTAGGTGCCATGTTCTGTGCCACGCCATGGTAACGTAAGGATGAATGATCCTGGTGTCATTTATGTCTTTAAGCAGCTTTCAGAACTTAGAAAAATAATAGAGACATTTCACCAAGCACTGTGATTTGACATGATAAATTTTATAATAAAAGCTTACATGTGGTTCTTAGAGAGTGTAGAGAGAGCACCTTGTATCTCATACAACTGTCTCTCTCTATATACAGAGGCCTCTGAGGAGACACCTTGTGTTAGTGTTTCTAGATGCTAAGAAGGAGGGGCACCTGGCTGGCTCAGTTGGTAGAGCATGACTCCTGATCTCGGGGTCATGAGTTCAAGCCCCACACTGGGCTTGGAACCTAGTTAAAAATAAATAAATAAAAAATAAAAATGCTAGGAAGGAGATTGTCTATAGAGGAACAATCTATTGGCAGCAGAATCCATGTGAAGAGCATAAAAACATGGCTATACCTACAAAGCCTAGCACATAGTATTAAAGTGATTATAGTATTAAAGTGACTATAGAGTGATGTATCAGACCATCGAGGGCCTTGAATGTCATGTTTGGACTCCATTATGTAGGCAAGGAGAGCCTAAGTACAGACATGACACCATAACAGATAGTTTTGGCAGAAGTTTACTATTACAAATAGAATAAAAGAGATGAAAGTCAAATGCATAAATTCTGGTTTCTGTTGTAGACAATTTCTTCCCTCCAAAACCATAACCTTGGTCTCTGACTTCCAGTCTAGTTTGTTTCCCAAATACACTAAGATAATGCCTTTGTGAAGCTACGGTTACTAGGTTCCAGGCTCTTTATGTCATGATACTTCAAGTCTAAGGATGATCTACAAGTCTTTTGGCTCCTTTGACAATCCCACTATGGAGTTTCAATGTAAAGGTGTCCATAATATATTTAATTATGCAATATTTTTGATGTGTTCCCATGAGAAAGACACTCTCCTAAGTTCTTAGGGTGGAGGGGAAGATGGCAAAAATCAAAACCATATGGAGTATTTAGAGTTAGAAGAGAAGAAAAACAGAAGTATGATTACAGAGAAAGGGATGGATGTAGAAAAATTCAATGTCTGAAAGGGGAGAAAGAAGAACAGTTTGGGACATTACAGAGAAGTTACTAAAAATAAAGTCAAGAGCATTAGATATGATGATTGAAAGATAACTGGTTTTTATCCATGAAATGCTATTTTTAAAAAATTCTCTACTTTTTATATTCATTATATTTGTATATACACATATATTTGTATATATTTATGTGACAACGTGTAGCTAGCCATATTTTGTTACACAAAAAACATTTGTTGTGAAATAATTTGTTTTTCACAGACAACATATACTTTATAATGTAAGGTTTGTATTTTAAAGAACAATATATATTAAAATTATTGCTATGTACCTCTTGTAGAATTCAAATGCATTTAAAGGCTTTGTCAGTTCCATGTTATTTCTAACACTTACCTGTATCTTTCCTTACATTTTTACTTCCAAAGCCAAGTCTTTGCATTAGTCCAGGACACCGTTCATTCTCTAATATCTGTTGAGCAGCTACTACTGTATTATTCGAGCATTGCTTTTGACCTTGGAAAAGAGTAATGAACATGAGCCATATGGCCGCTCTCTCATGAGAGAGAAATACAGGCACTACATGCAAAATATTCATTATTAATTATAAATATGCTACATCTTATGAAATGTGAGCTGTCAGAGAGGGTACTGCACATATGCAGGTCTAGAGTCAGGGGAGAATGGGGGGGTATTCCTTAAACTAAACTGGTTCAGAGCAAAGAGAGCAAGAGAGAGGATGGCATGAGATGGGTCTAGAAAGGTGGGCAAGTCCCTGTGAGCCACACTGATGATATTTAAATACAACAGAATTTCAATGAAAAGTTAATGCACAGAAATGACCAGACCAATGAAACATACATATGAAAAGCTCTACCTGGCTTCAGTGCAGAATGAATAAGATGAGAATGAAGAGAAAAGTAGGAAAACGAGCTGTTTTAGCGGTCAAAAAAAAAAAAAAAGGCACACCTTTGAAACCCAGCAGGGTCATTATGGGATACTAATATTACAGAGGATACTAAGGATTTCAGGCTTTGTTCTTGGGGTTTTATTTTATTAACTCACTTCAATTTAAAATGATCTGAGAAGACTGAAACAAATAATGCAATATATGTTAAGAAAAAAAAAAAGAAGAAGGTAGCGGGAGGGGAAGAATGAAGCGGGGGAAATCTGAGGGGTAGACGAACCATGAGAGATGATGGACTCTGAAAAACTAACAGGGTTCTAGAGGGGAGGGGGGTGGGAGGATGGGTTGGCCTGGTAATGGGTATTAAAGAGGGCACGTTCTGCATGGAGCACTGGGTGTTATGCACAAACAATGAATCATGGAACACTTCATCTAAAACTAATGATGTAATGTATGGGGATTAACATAAG
Source organism: Mirounga angustirostris (assembly GCF_029215605.1). Classification (NCBI taxonomy): domain Eukaryota; kingdom Metazoa; phylum Chordata; class Mammalia; order Carnivora; family Phocidae; genus Mirounga; species Mirounga angustirostris. The sequence goes on along the minus strand of NW_026991720.1, from coordinate 79,542,249 downwards.
AATAAAAAATAAAAAAATAAAAAAAAAAGAAAGACAAAAAAAAAATGATCTGAGAAGGTAAATGCTATTGTCGCCGCCTTATAAATGAGGAAACTTAGGCACAGCGAGGTTAATCAGCTTCCTCAAATTCTCACTGCTGGAAGGTGGCAGGCAGAATGTGAATGGAGGAAACGAGAAGTTTCGAACTACACAGTCTGGCTCCAGAATCATGCGCTAAACAAAGCATTTTAGATGGTAGACTAGTGATCTATTTCTGCCTAACAAATCCTTTCAAAATTCAGTGGCTTTAAAACCACGTTGGTTATCAAGCATATTCTGTTGGTCAGCAGCCCAGGCGTGGCTTAGTGGTGTCCTCCGCTCAGGATTTCTCACAGGGCTGCAGTCAAGTTGCGAGTCATAGTCTTCTGTAACCTAAGCTTGGAAGTGACATCCCATTTTTTTTTTTTTTTTGCATATTCTATTCATTAGAAGCAAGTTGTTAAGTGTAGCCCACATTCATGGAGAGGGGACTCCACAAGGGCATAAATACCAGAACGTAGCAATGATTTTAGAAGCTGTCTACAACATAAAATGAACTGAACTTTATGACTGATTGCACATGAAAGATCTGGAAGAGGGCAGAGTCAAGGATACCTTGAAAAGACGTAACATGATCGTACATTCAGTGGCTGGTGGTTGTGCAAGCTTGTGCCTTCCCCATGATGTAGGAAGTATGTTTATCTATTATGATTAGGGAAGGGCTTCTCAGGTTTTGAGCAGAGTGGAAAGTGAGAAAGGAAGCTGAGTAGTTAAATCTTGTAGGGGTTTTTTGACAGTGGAAGGGTCTGATTGAGGTAGTGGGCTCTGACTTTTATTTCCATATTCCTGTATATGTGTCTTCCTCTGCAAATGCTCCATAGGCCAGATGCGGAAAAGGAGGAGGCATATATTTGGATTCATGCAGGGCAAATTCCTTGCCAGAACTGGGAGAAACATTAGAGGAATGGCAAGAGGGCTGCTATGCTGATGAAGGCTTGGATTGAGAGTGGCAGAGATATAAGGAGTGATAAACAGATGAAGGAGAAATTCTAGTAGAGGAGAACAAGGGTCAACTTTATGTGAGTAAGTAAACTTTATGTGAGTAAACTGAGAGAGTTGACATGATAGTCATATGTATGATTTCTAAGTCAGATAATTTTCAGTTAACTTTAGGGCAGAAAGCAATTATAGGTATGGATGGACAATGTGCAGGAGAACTAATAAGCATTGGAAATGAGCTTTTAGAAGGTAAAGAAACAGAGAACCAGGTATTAGATGATCCTCCTCACAGATGTGGAAATTAGTCAGTACCTATCAGGACTCTGATGGTGAGATATCAGTTTATTACACACAAATGGAATCACATGATCACATGCTTATTGATAAAACATGCTAGATTATACTACCAATACAAATGTATTCTTGGACAGAAAAAGCGAACAGGTTCATTTTGCTTTCTTTTCTATTTTTACTATTTTAAAATAAATTTTGGAGTAACTTCTTACAAAGCAATAAATAATAATGTTTATTGACTTTTCCACATTGCTGAGTATCTGAGTATGTGCCTATTTATCTTTCTGATGATTCAGTCTCATTCTTCAGACATCTACTCTGACAAGTTTTCCCTGGAGAAGAGGTGTTACATGTACAAACTCTTTGCTGTCTGGTTTCACCTTGCCTTTCTGGGTTATGTTCTGTTGCAAAGCCCTGATTTATAAGCCAGGAACGACTCACTATAGAGTTGGCAAGACCATCTCTGGGTTATTCCTTTAGTCTTTTCTGGATGACATTTCTTACCAGATAAGACTGGATCAGCCTTTAAGGTGTTTCCAAGAAATAATAATTTATAGATGGTTAATTAAGCACCAAGTGAAAAGGTGAAATCTTAGCAATTTTGCCTTTTGAAATGTATCCTGGGGTTTTCAACTTCCTGGAACGTTAGATTTTTCAGTGAAAATTATTTTAAGTGTTCCTCACACTGGGTACTTAGAGAAACAACAAGCATTTGAGAAGATAGCTTACTCTGGGCAAAAATAGGCTTTTTAGGCCTTCCTACCACCTGAACAATTTCCAGCCCTCACAGCCTCGTCTTATATGCAGGGTTAAATCAACAAACGCAGGGTTTAGTGGCACTTAGGAGAGGCCCAGACTATTTCCATTTTTTTTATACTCTGGATACATAAGAAACAATGAAATATTCCCAATAAGTTTACAAATCTGTGATATATTTTAAATGGTGACACTGAAGAATTAATGCTTTTAAATACACACAAGAATACACAATGATTTGTACTTGAAGATCACATCAGAAGTCTACATTTTGAGGTCTTATTTTCTCAAAATAAGGCCAAGGCCAAATGATCCTCCCTTGATCTCTTCGTGATTCTTCCTATACAAGTGAGTTTTTTTTGTCAGAAAATTGAAAATGGGATCCATCTTAGGCATACATAAACTTTAATAGGTTCCTGGGAGAGTTCTTTATTACTGAGAGAAATTAATCTAATGATGGAATGTCATGTGTTGGGATTAATTTGGGGGGCCTAGTCCAGTACTCCTCTGAAATCATTCCACATGTCTGCCTCACTGACCAATTAAGAGCATCATATTTTTTAGAAGTTAGCTACTACTGTGAGTTGTCTTTGCATATGAAATATTAAAATACACTTTTATAAACTATTCTCATTAATTATATTCATGAGCAAAATTACTTAGAATGTTCTTGCATAGAGATGACCAGATTTTATGGTGGTCATTCAAAGGCAACAAGGAGCCCTTTGTGACTTTCATAGGCAGCTAATGATTTTTATTCAGAAACAATGACTAAAATTTCTTTAGTTGGGTTTGCTTTTCTTGAAAGCCTGAAAAAAAAAATCTTAGAAAAATAATGTACATTTAGCAAGATAAATATTCTAAGCAAAACTCATTTTAGTATATTAATTAAATTAAGCTATACATGGATCCATTCACATACTTATCCATTTCTACCTCAAATAATCTAATTATTTATCTATGTAGATTGGCAACCAAAATGCTATGATAAATGTAACACATATTTAATTTAATGGCAGTATACAGATTCAGCCCCAAAATGTTTATTTTCACTTATTATAAAATAAAAATGATACAATGATTGCTTTCTTAATCTTATGAACTACTTGACAAGTATGTATTCTAAAATTAAATTATAATCTTTCGAACTTTCATCTAGCTCTTCTGTTCTTCAGTATGATAGTCAAAGCTTCTAATAATTACAGAATATGTCTGGAAAAAAATTATATGATATGTTACAAACTCCTGATCTCTAGATTTTCATCTACCTCTGTCTACCTATTTTTTTCCTAGGGGGGAAATAATAATTGTTTTCAATGTGTAAAATATTTTGGTTATAACAGTACATACTTACATATTATAGTTACACAGTAATATATAATATATTAGATTGTAATAGCTCTTATATACGATACTGCTCTCATAGCAGCAGGCACACAATAAATGGTTGACATTACTACAAATGTTTAATTGATTATTATTATAATGTGCATTTCTTGAAAACAACAGGAATAATTATTTGTTTGGTATCAGAAGTTCAGAAATTCATAAGCTGAATGCTTTTTCTAAAATAATAAAGGTCTTTGGATTTTATTATCTAATCTAATAATGATTCATTGGGAAAAAATGTTGGTAAGGCCACACGTATAGAATGACCAGGAAGAGGCCTGGTATACTGAAAAGAATTAGACTCAGAAACTCAATGAATCATGACTCTGCAACTTACTTTTTCAGCATGACCTTAAACAACTTAATGATTTTTTTCTTAGTTTTGACTCTGTCAATTGAAGATCAAATACCTATAACCCATTGATTTGCTGTAAGATAAAATGAGCTTAGTTGTTTCAAGTACTTAGTAGTTGCTTGACTTTGAAATACTGAATGATAGCTGCTAATGTTACAATTTCTGTTATTGTAAAGATCATGTGGCTATATAAATACATATTGCCTTCCAGAAAATAAAAAAACAAAATTCCACAACACATAGGCCACAGTTTTTCTGAAAGTTAAAGAAAGATCCATATCTGCAAAATGATAAGTTCAATAGAATTTACTTCTTCACATGAAGCCAAAATTGAAATGGGTAAATTCTTAATTATTTTTATTACCCTTATACTAAAAGTGAAACTTCATTTCAATTAAGATAGGGCAAATTATAAACTAATATTCTATGCTATGGTTGGAGTGACATCATAAAGTCAACCATTAGGCTGGCAAAAACTGAGAGAATCAACTTCTTTTGGAACTCTGGCACCTAGTAAAAATCTTACTCCAAGCAGGGGAATGCTTAAAGAAGAAAGAGGGTATTATCATTTAGTAAGAAAGCACTGTGGTGTTTTTGCTGTGTACTTAGCCCAAATTCCACCTCGGATATAACATCTGGCTCAAAGATTAACTAGGGAATAAGGGAATTGAAAAATCACATATGTATTAGATCTACCTAACAGACATACATAGAACATTCCACCCAACAACAGCTCAATACATATTTTCTCAAGTGTACCTGAAATATTCTCCTGATAGACCATATCTTAGACTACAAGTCTCAACAAAATTAAAATTATTGAAATTATACAAAGTATTTTTTCTGACAGAGTGAAATGAAGTTAGAAATCAATAAATAAAGGAAACTAAAAGAAAATTCACAAATATGTAAAAATTAAACAGTTTTTGAACAACAAATGGATTGAAAAAGGAATCACGAGAGGAAATTTGAAAATACTTTAAGATGAATGAAAATGAAAACAAGATACCAAAATGTGAGATGCAGTGAAATCAATTCTCAAAGAAAAAATTATAGCTGTAAAGCATACATTAAAAGAAGAAAGATCTCAAATCAGTAACCTAACCTAACCTGACATCCAAGGAACACAAAAAAGAACAAACTAAACCTACAGCTGTCAGAAGAAAAACACAATAAAGATTAGAGTGGTGATAAATAAAGAATAGACAAGAAAATAGAATCAACATCAAAAATTGGTCCTTTGTAAAGATCAGGACAGTAGGCAAAATTTTAGCTAGACTAAGAAAAGAGAGAGGAGACATAAATAAAATCAGAAATGACAGTGGGGATTTACTAACAAACTTACAGAAATAAAAATGATTTTAGGAGAATACATGCACAACTGCATGCCAACAAATTAAATAACCTAGGCAAAATCAAAATGGAGAAATTCCTAGACATATGCAAATTATTAAAACTGAATCAAGAAAAAAATGAAAGCATCTGAACAGATCTATAATAAGTAAAGAGATTGAATCAGTAAACAAAAACCTCCCAGCAACCACAAAAAGAGCTCACGTCAGATGGCTTTAGTAGTGAATTCTACCACTTAAAGAAGAGTGAACACCAGTCTTCCTGAAATGTCTCCAAAAATAGAAGAGTAAGTACTTCCTAATTTATTTTATGAGAAACCAAAAACAAAACTATAGACCAATATTATGTATGAAGATAGATGCAAAATTTCTCAACAGAGTACTAGTAAACTAAATCCAACAACCTATTAACAGAATAACCTAGTGATATTTATCCCAGGAATGCAATGTGAGTTAACACACTAAAATACTAACATCAATCAATGTAATACAGCACAACAAGAGAATGAAGGAAAGAAACAAAAACAATCATCTCAACTGATACAGAAAAAAACATCTGATAAAATCCAGCACCCTTTCATAGTAAAAACACTCAGAAAATTAGGAATAGAAGGGAACTTCATTCATATGACAAAGAGCATTTATAAGAAAAACTATAGCTAACATTATACTTAATAATGAAAGACTTCATGGTGAAAGACTGAAAGCTTTTAACCTGAGATCAGGAACATGATAAGGAAGGCTATTTTAACACTGCTGTTCTATTTTATATTGGAAGTTCTAGCCAGAGAAGTTAGTCAAGAAAAATAAATAAAAAACAAACAAATTGGAAAGGAAGAAGTAAAACAATTCCATATACAGATGGCATGATTTTATATACAGAAAACACCAAAGAGGGGCTCCTGGGTGGTTCAGTTATTAAGCGTCTGCCTTTGGCTCAGGTCATGATCCCAGGGTCCTGGGATCGAGCCCGGCATCAGGCTCCCCCCACAGCCGGGAGATTGCTTCTCCCTCTCCCACCCCCCCTGCTTATGTTCCCTCTCTAGCTGTCTCGCTCTGTCAAATAAATAAATAAAATCTTTAAAAAAAAGAAAGAAAACACCAAAGAATGCACAAAGAAACTAAGAACTAAAAAGCAAATACAGCAAACTTGCAGGGTACAAGATAAATGCAAATACATCAATGGTGTTTCTATACACCGGCCAAGACCAATATGAAAAGGAAATCAAGAAAACCATTACATTTATACCAGCATTCAAAGAACAAAATACCTAGGAATAATTTCACCAAAAAGGTGAAAGACTTATTGGTATGCTTTTTAGTATACTAAAAATTACAAAACGATGCTGAAAAAAAAATTAGCTAAGTAAATGGAAAGATATCCTATGTTCATGGATTGGAAGAATTAACATAAGGTTAAGATGGCAATACTACCCAAAGTGATCAACAGATTCACTGCAAGTTCTATCAAAATTCCAGAAGAGGAAGGAGTTAGAATGGCAGAATAGTAGGGGGACCCTGAGCTTGCCTTGGCCCTCAGACACAGCTAGATCAACATCAAATCATTTTGAATAACTAGGAAATTGATCTGAGGATTAAGAAAACAATCTGCATAATTGGAGGGAGAGAATGTGGCAGATGCGAGATCTGGAGCTGTGAATTGGGGGAGAGAAAAACCACAGTGCTGCAGAGAAGAGGGAGCCCTTTTTGTGGACAGAAGTCAGGGAGAGAGGGAAGCATATAGGATTCATGAAGATGCAGTGGTGTGGGGATTGCCTGGGTCTCACTGGAAGAGAAGGTGTTCCTTCTTGGAGTACATTTGGAAGAGGGTATATTGCCACTCCAAGGACAAAAGGCCTGCTGAGTGCCACTGAGTGGCCTTTCAACAGCAGAGGACAGAGGCATGTGCAGAGGGCAGATAACCTGGTCACAGCTTTTCTCTGTGCTTCACCATAGACTCCAGGCACCTGTGCAGCCCAGTGACTGCTTTTCTGGGACAGAACGGTGAAGGGTGCAGTGCTGCGAGGTTCTCCTCTAGCGGAAGGGAGTGGGTCTGTGCCCTGCTGGGTCCTTTAAGATTTGGAGTTTTGAACCCCAGGCCCAGGCCAGAGATAAAATATAAGAGAACCGTGGCACTGGGTGTGCTAATGGCCCAGGCACAGACCGGTTGAGGGCATAGATCTGATGAAAGCCTGGGACACAGGAGGGGAGAGAGTTCACTTTTCGGTGAGGGCCTCCTGAACAGCAGTGGCTTCGAGTTCCCCTCCCGAGGGTGACACCATATTCCAACACCTCCAACCCCGCTCACTAGCACAGTTGGACTTCAGAGAGAAACACAGCACCTCCAGTGGTCACTTAAACCAAACCCCACACCCCTGCGCCCAGCAGGGGAATCTTCACTAGGACACAGAGGACTGTGAGCCAGCACTGACAGCCTCTCCCTCAGAAGACCAACATAGGCCCCCTGCATCTACCAAGTCTATCGGTCACAGAGTGCTCCAAAGTGTCAGCTTCAGTTCTGGTGGAAATAGGACCAGGCTTTCTTTTTTTTTAATTTTTTAAATTTTAAATTTTTATCTTTTTTTATTTTACTTCATTCTTTTTCTTTTTTTCTTTGGAATCAGGCTTATAGTTTTTTGTTTGTCTCTTTGTTCCTTTTCCTTGGATCAGGCTTTTTAAAATTTTTAAATTTTTAATCATTCTTCTCTGAACAAACAAATCAAAGCATACTTAAAGGTCCAAACACTCCCCACTGCTAGCAAGGAGGAACTCTGCAGATGACTAACCTGTGGGAAAGAGCAGCCAAAACACAACAGCAGAGTGCACACAGCATACACCAGAACACTTCCTGAGCCAGGCCCTGGACTGTGTATGAACTCTTCTTAACATAGTATTACTGTCAGAAAGGAAACATAACAAGCTTTCATAACATGCAAAAGACAGAAACCTAGACATAATGGCAAGACAGAGGAATTCTCCCCAGAAGAAAGATCAAGAAGAAATTATAGCCAGGGATTTGCTCAAAACAGATATAAGCAATATATCTAAACAAGAATTTATTTTATTTATTTTTTTAAAAGATTTTATTTATTTATTTGACAGAGAGACACAGTGAGAGAGGGAACACAAGCAGGGGGAGTGGGAGAGGGAGAAGCAGGCTTCCCGCAGAGCAGGGAGCCCAATGCGGGGCTCGATCCCAGGACCCTGGGATCATGACCTGAGCCAAAGGCAGACGCTCAATGCACTGAGCCACCCAGGTGCCCCTAAACAAGAATTTAGAACAACAGTCATAAGAATACTAGCTGGGCTTGAAAGAAGTATAGAAGACACCAGAGAAACCTTGGCTGCAGATATAAAAGACCTAAAAACCAGTGAGGCCAAAATAAAAAATGTAACTGTGATGCAAAACTGACTGGATATAATCACAATGAGGTTGGAAGAAGGAGAGGATCAAATAGGTGATACAGAAGATAAAATTATGGAAAATAATGAACCTGAAAAGCAGAGGGAAAGGAAACTATCAGGTCATGAATATAGACTTAGGGAACTCAGCAATTCCACAAAGTACAATAATATCCATATCATAGGAATCCCAGAAGAAGAAGAGTGGGAAAACGGGGCAGACGGTTTATTTGAACAAATTACAGCTGAGAACTTCCCTAATCTGGGGAAGGAAACAGGCACTCAAGTCTAAGACGCACAGAGAACTCTCCTCAAAATCAAGAAAAACAGGTCAACACCAAGACATATCATAGTGAAACTTGCAAAATACAAATATAAAGAGAGAATTCTGAAAGCAGGTAGGGACAAAAGGTCTTAACTTACACAGGTAGACACAGCAGATCTGTCCACAGAAATGTGGCAGGCCAGAATAGAGTGTCACCATATATTCCATGTGCTGAATGGGAAAAATATGCGGTCAAGAATACTCCATCCAGCAAGGCTGTCATTCAGAATAGAAGGAGAGATAGAGTTTCCAAGACAAGTAAAAACTAACGGAGTTCGTGAACATTAAACCAATGCTGCAAGAAATACTAAAGGGAACCCTTTGAGTGGGAAATAGACCAAAAGCAACAAAGACTAGAAAGGAACAGAGACAATCTCTAGGAACAGTGGCTTTACAGTTAACACAATGGCACTAAATTCACATCTATCAATAGTTAGTCTGAATGTAAATGGTCTGATGCTCCAATCAAAAGACAAAGGGAATCAGAATGAAAAAAAAAAAAAGTACCATTGGTATGCTGCTTATGAGAGACTCATTTTAGACCCAAAGCACCTGCAGATTTAAAGTGAGGAGGTCAGAACCATCTATCATGATAATGGACATCTACTTATATTAGAGAAACTAGATTTTAGACAGAAAGACTGTAATAAGAGTTGAAGGGCACTATATCATAACAAAGGGGTCTAACCAACAGGAAGACCTAACAATTGTAACTCCCAGCCAGACTTATCAAAAAGAAAAGAGAAAGGACCCAAATAAATAAAATCATGAACGAGAGAGGAGAGATCACAACCAACACCACAGAAATACAAACAATTATAAAAGAATATTATGTACAATTATATGCCAACAAATTGGGCAATCTGGAACAAATGGATAAATTCCTAGAAACATATAAACTACCAAAACTGAAACAGGAAGAAATAGAAAATTTGAACAGACCCATAACAAGTGAAGAAATTGAATCAGTGATAAAAAATCTCCCAACAAATAAGAATCCAGGGCCAGATGGCTTCCAGGGGAATTCTGCCAAACATTTAAAGAAGAATTTATACCTACTCTTCTCAAACTGTTCCAAAAAAGAGAGATAAAAGGAATACTTCCAAACTCATTCTGAGAGGACAGCCTTACCTCAATTCCAAAACCAGAGAAAGACCCCACTAAAAAGGAGAATTACAAACCAATACCCTGATGAACATGGATGCAAAAATTCTGAACAAGATACTAACTAATTGAATCCAAAAGTACATGACAAGAATCATTCACCATGATCAACTGGGATTTATTCCTGGGCTGCAAGGTGGCTCAATATTCACAAATCAATCAGAGTGATAGACTACATTAATAAAAGAAAGGATAAGAACCATGTGATCCTCTCAATAGATGCAAAAAAAGCTTTTGACAAAGTACAGCATCCTTTCTTTATAAAAACCCTCGAGAAAGTAGGGATGGAGGGAATATACCTCAACATCATAAAGGTCATACATGAAAGACCCACAGCTAATATCATCCTCGATGAGGAAAAACTGAGAGCTTTTCCCCTAAGGTCAGGAAAATGACAAGGATTCAACTCTCACTACTGTTGTGCAACATAGTACTGGAAGTCTTAGCCTCAGGAATCAGACAACATAAAGAAATAAAAGGCATCCAATCAGAAAGGAAGAAATCAAAATTTACCCTGTGCAGATGACATGACACTTTATGTAGAAAACCTGAAAGACTCCACAACAAAATTGCTAGAACTGACACATGAATTCAGCAAAGTAGCAGAATATAAAATCAACATACAGAAATCAGTTGCATTTCAATACACCAGTAACGAAGCAGCAGAAAGAAAAGTCAAGAAATCAATCCCATTTATAATTGCACCTAAAACCACAAGATACCTAGGAATACACCTAACCGAAGAGATAAAAGATCTATACTCTGAAAACTAAAGAACACTTAAGAAAGAAATTGAAGAAGACACAAAGAAATGGAAAACATTCCATGCCCATGAATTGGAAGAACTAATAATAATTGTTAAAATGTCTATACTACCAAAGCAATCTACACATTCAATGCAATCCTGACCAAAATATCATCAACATTTTTCATAGAGCTAGAACATACAGTCCTAAAATTTGTATGGAACTAGAAAAGACCCTAAACAGCCAAAGTAATGTTGAAAAAGAAAAGCAAAGTGGGAGACATCACAATCCCAGATTTCATTAAAAATCTGTAGTCATCAAGACAGTATGGTACTGGCACAACAACAGACACACAGATCAATGGAATAGAAAAGAAAACCCAGAAAAAGAATATCTAATGGAAAAAAAAAAAAAGAATATCTAATGGAAAGTAGACAGCAAGTCTCTTCAACAAATGGTGTTGGGAAAACTGGACAGCAACATGCAGAAGAATGAAATCTGGACCACTTTCTTACATACACAAAATAGACTCTAAATGGATGAAAGACCTAAATGTGAGACAGGAATCCATCAAAATCCTAGAGGAGAACACAGGCAGAAACCTCTTTGACCTTGGTCATAGCAACTTCTTACTAGACACGTCTCTGGACACAAGGGAAACAAAAGCAAAAATGAAGTATTGGGACCTCATTAAGATAAAAAGCTGCACAGCGAAGGAAACAATCAACAAAACTAAAAAGCAACCTATGGAATGGGAGAAGATATTTGCAAATGACATATCTGACAAAGGGTTAGTATCCAAAATATATGAAGAACTCATCAAAATCAACGCCCCAAAAATAAATAATCCAGTTAAGAAATGGGCAGAAGACATGAAAAGACATTTCTCCAAAGAAGTCATACAAATGGCCAACAGACACATGGAAAAATGCTCACCATCATTCATCATCAGGGAAATATAAATCAAAACCACAATGAGATAGCACCTCATACCTGTCAGAATGGCTAAAATTAACAACTCAGGAAACAAACAGCTGCTGGTGACGATGTGGAGAAAAGGGAAAACTTTGGCACTGTTCGTGGGAATGCAAACTGGTGCAGCCACTCTGGAAAACAGTATGGAGGTTCCTCAAAAAGCTAAAAATAGAACTACCCTACGACCAAGTAATCGCACTACCAGGTATTTATCCGAAGGATACAAAAACACTGATCCAAAGGGACACATGCAGCCCAATGTTCATAGCAGCACTATCAACAACAGCCGAATTATGGAAAGAACCAAAATGTCCATTGACTGATGAACAGATAAAGAAGATGTGGTGTGTATATATATATATATATATACAATGGAATATTATTCAGCCATCAAAAGAATGGTATCTTGCCATTTGCAACAATGTGGATGGAACTAGAGTGTATTATGGTAAATAAAATCAGTCAGGGAAAGACAAATATATGATTTCACTCATGTGGAATTTAAGACATGAAATAGATGAACATAGTGGAAGAGAAGGAAACATAAAATAAGATAAAAAGAGAAAGGGAGGCAAACCATAAGAGATTCTTAACTACAGACAACAAACACGGTTGCTGGAAGGGTGGTGGGTGGGGCAATGCACTAAATGGGTGATGGGTATTAAGGAGGGCACTTGTGATGAGCACGGTGTTATATGTAAGTGATGTATCACTAAATTCTACTCCTAAGACCAATACTACACACTATATGTTAACTAACTTGAACTTAAAAAAATTCCAATGGCCTTCTTTTGTAGAAATAGAAAAGCTGATCATCAAATTCATATGCAATTTCAAAGAGCCTCCAACAGCCAAAACATATTTTTCTAAAAAGAAAAAAACAAAGTTGGAGGACCCATACTTCCTTATCAGAGCAATGTCAAAGCTATAGTAATCAAAACAGTGTGGTACAGGCGTAAGAACAAACGTAAATCAATAAAACAGAACTGAGAGTGCAGAAATAAACCCTTACATCTATGGCTAATTGGACAAGGGTGCTGACAAAGCTACTCAACAGGGAAAGAATAATCTCTTCAACAAATGATGGTCTATACCCATACACAAAAGAATGAAGTTGGACACCTACCTCATACCTTACACAAAAATTAACTCAAAATTGATAGACTACTTAAATAAAAGAGCCCAAACCATAAAACTCTTTTAAGAGAAAAAATGGAAGTAAATCTTTATGATCTTGGATTTTAGATATGACATCAAAAGTATGAGTAACAAAAGAAAAAGCAGATAAATGAAACTTCATTGAAAATTTCGAACTTTTGTCCATGAAAAGTCATTATCAAGAAAATGAAAAAAAAAAAAAAAAAGCAACCTGAAAGTCATAAGATTGAGCCCTACATTAGGCTTGGCAGTCAGTGCAGAGTCAGTTTGAGACTTTCTCTCCCTCTCTCTCTGCCTGACCCCACCCTCTAAAATAAATAAATAAATCTTTAAAAAATATTAAAATCTAAGCTACATTTTTAGCATTTGTAAAAAAAAAATACTATGCCTTGTTTTATAATAAACTCTACTAGTCATATGTTTTACATGTCTTCATTATTTCTATCATAGAAAATAAAAATTTTCAACTTTCTAAACTGTATCAACTCCCTGAAACACTTAAAAGCTTTTGTATAACTAGAAATATAAAATGTACTTCTCACATGAGCAATTATGCTCTGATATGCTTTTAGAGACTTTGTCTAATTTTGGCAATAGTATTCCATTGCATATATGAAATGCTCAATGCTATGTGAATGTGAAAAAAAATGATAGTTTTTCCCTTTTCATAATTTTTACAAATTTAGTAACCAGCCACATGATTACATAGGGACAAACAGATGCAATTGTTCGCAATTAACCAATGCCACCCAACCTTCCTTTGGTGTTTCACTAAAACAGTATTACATACACTGAAGAATATATCATGGTATGGCCACATAATTTACTGAGAACTTCAATTGTGTTTTGTTATTCTTGCTGTAAGAGATTAGAATAATGAGAGAATAATCACATGAACATAGGTCTGTGTCATATTCAAAATATGAGAGCTTTCTTAAGGGACTATTCAGTTACAGAGCCCATCGAAACAAAGTTAACCCCTATTTCTATACAGACACATTTAAAATCTAGTTGGATGGCGGTGCCAATGACAGGACTTAAGAATCATGGCCTTGGGGGCGCCTGGGTGGCTCAGTTGGTTAAGCGGCTGCCTTCAGCTCAGGTCATGATCCCAGGGTCCTGGGATCCAGCCCCACATCGGGCTGCCTGCTGAGAGGGGGAGCTTCTCTCTCTGGTTGCAGCTCCCCCTGCTTGTGTGCTGTCTCTCTCTCAAATAAACAAACAAACAAACAAAAACAAAATCTTAAAAAAAAAAAGAATCATGGCCTTGGAAATCATGTAAAGCACCGATTTGCCAAGCTTGACATATAAACAGGAGAGCTGTTGTCTTTAAAGGTCTATGGAGGACTAGACCATGACCAAACCTTCAGTGAACAATATGTAAATGATTAATTTGCTTTAAAGGATTAAAGAAATATGGCATTTTGATACTTCAGTGCTGTAAAGTCAAATGTTTACTAACTACAAGGGTATAAAAATTAAAGTGAGGCTAATGATAATGGCTTCAGGAGTAGGGCACATTATATTTCTAAATTCTACATTTTCATTAGAAAGACACATTGATGTGTCAGTATACAGATATATTTCTTAACTAGTTTGTGGCTTCATTTAACATTACGTTTTCTTGATTACTTTCCTAAGAGAAAAGAAAACGCCTAAAGCTATTGATGACCTCCTTTTTCTCTTCCTTTTAATCTCCCAACATTGTTATTATTACTAAGTTTAAAACCACTCTTTCTATAGTTACTACTTCAAAAATTCACTGGGGCAGCAAAACATATTCTGCTTATATGTTCTTCACTAGGCAGAAAGAAGGCTTGATGACCAGTAAGCATAAAGAGAAACAAAGAAGTAATTAAAAAGCATTCACATAACCTAAAGGTGATGAAAACTTGATAGCATTAGAATTAAAATAACAGATCAGAACACTGGAAAATGAACACAGATCCTCCTATTTTCTCATTTAACTTTTACATGGTACTTTTGGACTAGCACCCTGGATGCTAGGAACCATGATCTAAGGCTAATTCCTTCTTCAAGGGCAAAGCATAATTCACAGCTCTACTATTTACCACTCTGAGATAATGACTATTTCCTTATCAGAAAATGTGTTAAATAGTTGATGTGGGCAATCTGAAGTAGAATAATAAACTTACTAAAAGTTTCCAAGAATTAACATGAAGACTTATCCGAACACAGAAACATAAATAAAAAAAAGTAAAATACATGTTCTCCTTTTTCTTTTCAGCAACCTTTTCTTTAAACTCCTGCATAATGAGTTTGGTAGTACTGTCTACCTGAGAATTATTCCATTTTGATAACAATTATTGATCCAAAAAGAGAGATTGTAGTGACCTCCAATGTTTCTATAAAATATTTCCTCATTGGCAAGATTTCACCACAACAAAATTAACTTGATTTCAAACGTTGTAAAGTGTAAATCTCTAATTATGCTACATTTCTGCACATGGTATACTGGAATTATTATTGATTACTTATGTGATATGTCTTCTAAAGCACTGGATCATTAGCAATTTGAGGAATGATTCAATAACTATCAAAAGTCATGAAAAACATACTGACCATTTTAATAGTGGTGCAAAATGTCTACTAAATTATCTTGGGATAATAGAGGTATTTTATGTTTAGACTCTTAAAAAGCCTAACCACAAAATCACAGAAATCTCTACTGTTTTTTTTGTTTCTTTCTCATTGATTGATTATCCATCCTTGGGCCTAGAACACAACCTTGGCATTAAGATAGTTCAGATAAAATAAAACAAAAATTGAAGATGGCAGAGGAGTAGGAGACCTGGATTTCGTCTGGTCTCAGGAATTCAGCTGGATAGGGATCAAATCATTCTGAACACCTATGAACTCAACAGGAGATCGAAGAAAAGAATAGCAACAACTCTCTGAATAGACAGAGTTGTTCTGGAGAAAGAGTACTTTCTGGAAGGTAGGATGTGCGGAGAAGTGAATCCGAGGCGATATTCGGGAGGATAGACGGTGGGGGAGGGGCCTCCGATGGCCACTTCTGGCAAGTGATAGAGCCGCAGAGCACAAAATCGGAATTTTTAGAAGTCGGCTCTGCTGAGGGACGTCGCTCTGGTGGCTAAGTGGGGGGTGGAACCCTCATGGGACAGTGTGGTGTGAGGACCCTCAGGGTCACAGAAAGACCGGGGATGCCTGAGTGTGACAGAGCTCCCAGGTATCGGAGCAGAGAAGCCAGCTACAGAGATGGAACCGAGGAGTGGGCTCTCAGCTCTCAGTTGCCATAAACTGTGATCCGCGGCACAGTCAGACCACTACTCCTCCAGCAGGGACCCAACAAGCGGCAGATCCGGGGAAACTCCCCTTCCTCCCCCAGGAGGAGCCGCGCGGGAGCGCACCGCAGGGATCTGCTGGGTTTGGGGACTCCAGACGGGGTCGTGTGCCAGAGACAGAAACGCTCGGTCACAGGCCGGGTGAGCACGGAGTGCGGCTGGAGACCAGGGAGACGGGAGTGATTGACTGCTTTTCTCTGGGGGCACACTGAGAGCAGGGCCCTGAGTTCTCAGCTCCTCCGGGGTGGAGATTGGGAGGCCGCCATTTTCACTCTCGGCCTCCAAAGCTGTACAGAAAGTTTGCAGGGAACAAAAGCTCCCGAGAGCAAACCCGAGCAGATTGCTTAGCCGGGAGGGGGCGAGGGCGGGGCAATTCTGCCTGCGGCAAAGACATTTGGGAACCACGGCAGGGATGTCCACTATCACCACTGCTATTCAACATAGTACTAGAAGTCCTAGCCACAGCAATCAGACAACAAAAAGAAATAAAAGGCATCCAAATTGGCAAGGAAGAAGTCAAACTCTCCCTCTTTGCAGATGATAGGATACTTTATGTGGAAAACCCAAAAGACTCCACCCCAAAACTGCTAGACTCATACAGGAATTCAGTAAAGTGGCAGGATATACGATCAATGCACAGAAATCAGTGGCATTCCTATACACCACCACCAAGACAGAAGAAAGAGAAATTAAGGAGTCGATCCCATTTACAATTGCACCCAAAACCATAAGACACCTAGGAATAAATCTAACCAAAGAGGCAACGGATCTGTACTCAGAAAACTATAAGATACTCATGAAAGAAATTGAGGAAGACACAAAGAAATGGAAAAATGTTCCATGCTCATGGATTGGAAGAACAAATATTGTGAAGATGTCAATGCTACCTAGAGCAATCTACACATTCAATGCAATCCCCATCAAAATACCATCCACTTTTTTCAAAGAAATGGAACAAATAATCCTAAAATTTGTATGGAACCAGAAAAGACCCCGAATAACCAGAGGAATGTTGAAAAAGAAAAGCAAAGCTGGCGGCATCACAATTCCGGACTTCCAGCCCTATTACAAAACTGTTATCATCAAGACAGTATGGTACTGGCACAGAAACAGACACATAGATCAATGGAACAGAATAGAGAGCCCAGAAATGGACCCTCAACTCTATGGTCAACTAATCTTCGACAAAGCAGGAAAGAATGTCCAATGGAAAAAAGACAGTCACTTCAACAAATGGTGTTAGGAAAACTGGACAGACACATGCGAAAGAATGAAACTGGACCATTTCCTTACACCACACACAAAAATAGACTCCAAATGGTTGAAAGACCTCAATGTGAGACAGGAGTCTATCAAAATCCTAAAGGAGAACACCAGGCAGCAACCTCTTTGACCTCAGCTGAAGCAACTTCTTCCTAGAAACATGGCCAAAGGCAAGGGAAGCAAGGGCAAAAATGAACTATTGGGACTTCATCAAGATAAAAAGCTTTTGCACAGCAAAGGAAACAGTCAACAAAACCAAAAGACAACCGACAGAATGGGAGAAGATATTTGCAAATGACATATCAGATAAAGGGCTAGTATCCAAAATCTATAAAGAACTTATCAAACTCAACACCCAAAGAACAAAGAATCCAATCAAGAAATGGGCAGAAGACATGAACAGACATTTTTCCAAAGAAGACATCCAAATGGCCAACAGACACATGAAAAAGTGCTCAACATCGTTCGGCATCGGGGAAATCCATAACAAAACCTCAATGAGATACCACCTCCACCAGTCAGAATGACTAAAATTAACAAGTCAGGAAAGGACAGATATTGGCGGGGATGCGAAGAAAGGGGAACCCTCCTCCACTGTTGGTGGGAATGCAAGCTGGTGCAACCACTCTGGAAAACAGTATGGAGGTTCCTTAAAAAGTTGAAAATAGAGCTACCATATGATCCAGCAATTGCACTACTGGGTATTTACCCCAAAGATACAAATGTAGGGATCCGAAAGGGTACATGCACCCCGATGTTTATAGCAGCAATGTCCACAATAGCCAAACTGCGGAAAGACCCAAGATGTCCATCGACAGATGAATGGATAAAGATGATGTGGTATATATATACAATGCAGTATTATGCAGCCATCAAAAGGAATGAGATCTTGCCATTTGCAACAATGTGGATGGAACTGGAGGGTGTTATGCTGAGCGAAATAAGTCAATTAGAGAAAGACATGTATCATATGACCTCACTGATATGAGGAATTCTTAATCCCAGGAAACAAACTGAGGGTTGCTGGAGTGGGGGGTGGGAGGGATGGGGTGGCTGGGTGATAGACATTGGGGAGGGTATGTGCTATGGTGAGTGCTGTGAATTGTGCAAGACTGCTGAATCACAGATCTGTACCTCTGAAACAAATAATATATGTTAAAAAAAAAAAAGAAGAAGAAGATAGAAGGAAGGGAAGAATGAAGGAGGGGAAATCAGAGGGGGAGACAAATCATGAGAGACGATGGACTCTGAAACACAAACTGAGGGTTCTAGAGGGGAGGGGGGTGAGAGGATGGGTTAGCCTGGTGATGGGTATTAAAGAGGGCACATTCTGCATGGAGCACTGGGTGTTATACGCAAACAATGAATCATGGAACACTACATCTAAAACTGATGATGTAATGTACGGGGATTAACATAACAATAAAAACTAATGATGTAATGTATGGTGATTAACATAACAAAAAATTTAAAACAAAACAAAAAACTAATGATGTATGGTGATTAACATAATAAAATAAGAATAAAAAACAAAAATTAAAACATGGCATTAAATAGTTCAGAGTTGCTTTTATCTATATGTTTGCAATGAATTAAGTATTTTTCATAAGCCCAAATCATGTGAAATAGCTCCCCACAAATTAAAATTTTCCTTGTACAGTGCTTGACCATGTTCCTTATTCCATATCAACTGCTGAACCATTTGATTCTTTAGAAAGACAACAGTATAAACAAGTGATAAAAGAAGGCAGTCAGGGCGCCTTGGTGGCTCAGTTGGTTAAGCAACTGCCTTTGGCTCAGGTCATGATCCTGGAGTCCCGGGATCAAGTCCCAACATCGGGCTCCCTGCTCGGCGAGGAGCCTGCTTCTCCCTCTGACCCTCCCGCCTCTCATGTAGTCTCTCTCATTCTCGCTCTCTCAAATGAATAAATAAATCTTAAAAAAAAAAAAAAAAGATTCTCTCTCTCCCTTTAAAAGAAAAATTAAAAAAAAAAAGGCAGTCAAGTTAAAAAATTGGCAAGGAATATTTTACTCAGTCTTCTAGAAGATAAAACTCATGGGCTTATATAAGTATGACAATCTATTTACTAAATATTTACTAGACATTTTAAGAGGTTAACTTTTCTTTCCAATTCTCAATTCCACACAATTACATGAAAATAACGATATACTTGGATGGGTGATTAGATTGATCCAAAAAGAGAGATTGTAGTGACCATTTTCCAAGTGGATAATTAATGAAACCTGAGCTTATTGAGTGTTGTGCATTTGAGTGAACATTTATAGGCATCAGCTCCTGCCATAAAGGGAAGAACTGCAAAACCACCAGCAAAGAAACTTTTTCTAAATATAACATCATTTTTTTCTGTTACAAACATTTCTATTGTTTTAATACTTAATGACACTCTGAAGAAATTCATGCACATTTATTCACATCAAAAGTAAAATTAATATTGTGATGTCAAGTTTTCCACAAAGTATTATAAAATTCTCTACAATTATCAGTAATTAGTACTTGCAGCAGAGATTTCACATCAAGGTTCAAAGAAGTAAATGACTAAGCCATCTAAGTAGTTTCTAGGCCTGGAGACTCAGCTCTGTGATTAGGGCTGAGCTATATCAAAAAACAAACAATGGTGACTTGCCTTGTTCCTGTCATGCCAAAATATACTACCTAATAGATCAGAAATTAAAATGTGGTCCAACCTACTAAGAGCAATTTATTCATGTAGCTAAAATGGCTTATTAGATGCCCAAACAATGTTTGTAAATATATAATTTTTCATAAACATATATATTCATTCACTAGAGGAGAAGTGACAAGTGTAATCACCTTCTATTACAAATCTTCTATTTCTACTGAATTTTTGTTTCCTCAAGAGGAAAAAAGCTAAGTTTTTATTTGACATTTCCTAAAATTTTTTCGACCAAAAAAATTCTGCAAAAGCAGTTCTGTAAAATCTAGCTTAATGGTTTCTTATACTGTTTTTAAGCATTAAGCTTCAATTTTTCGACCATTTTATTTTATTTTAATTTTAAAGATTTTATTTATTCATTTATTTGAGAGAGTGAGAGAGAGAGAGAGCACATGAGAGGGGGGAAGGTCAGAGGGAGAAGCAGACTCCCCGCTGAGCAGGGAGCCCGATGTGGGACTCAATCCAGGGACTCCAGGATCATGACCTGAGCCGAAGGCAGTCGCTTAACCAACTGAGCCACCCAGGCGCCCTCGACCATTTTAATTTGAATCCCTTGCACCTTGTTCTTGAGGTTAAAATAAAATAGATTTTAAAAAACCCATTGTTGTTTATAGCTTCAGGCTAAATAAACTGAGGTAGTTCAAACCAGCCAGTTCATTGAAGACTCCATTTACCTCACCACACTTGTTCTAGTGCTCTCCTAATTCAAACTCTACACGTAATACATGATACAGAACAGTACCAAAAAGAAAACCCTATGAAATCCAGGGCTTCATTTGATGCAGATGGAATTAATCTTGGCTGAGTATGGGGGCTGGGGATGGAACTTCAGGTTCCTCATCTTTAGACTGTGCTATAAAATAAACATAAAGCCTATAGAAAATAAGTGGCTTGGATCTCAACCAAGAACTGCATGTGAAAATAATGTATTACTTATATGAGGCCACAAAAGCATGAAGTATCTTATGTATGTATATTGTATACGTGGACATATATGCATATACACCTATTACAAATATAGACAGTAGTCCTCCCTTATCCATGGGAGACATGTTCCCAGACCCTCAGTGGACATCTGAAACCATGGATAGTACTGAATGCTATAAACTGTTTTTTCCTATAGCTACATATCTATGACAAAGTTTAATTTGTAAATTAAAGTAAAAGGTCAATGACAATAATAAAATAGAACAATTACAATATACTATAATAAAAGTTGCGTGAATGTGGTCTCTTCCCTCTCTCTCAAAATATCTTACTGTACTCTACTCATCCTTCTTCTTCTTGTGATGATGCCAGATGATAAAATGCCTATATGATGGGATAAAGTCAGGTGAATGACGGAGCGTTAGACTGCTATTGACCTTCCAACAATACTTCAGAAGGAGGATCATCTGCTTCCAGACTGTGGTTGACTATTGAAAGTGAAGGATACATTGTGATGCCTCTATATACCTTATATACCTTATACCTTATACCTTATGCCTCTATATACCTTATATACCTTATACCTCCAAGTATAAAATCAAATTTCCAAATTTTTGTATTATAATGATTTTAGTTGTGTCCTAATTTTCTCAGTCATAGTTAGTGCAGATTAGACAATCATTAAGTAATTAGTAATTTTTAGAAATTTCTACAAATATGCAAAAGTGCATGTGTGTATGTTAGGAAGGGATGTATTTGGGAGAATATGTATGCAGCTTGTCAAGTCAGTTACAAATAGCACAACTATCCACAAGAGAAAGTGTAGTGAATTGATCAGAAACTAATACTATAATATACTTAAAAAGCTAATTAATATTAAATAATTTCTATGTTTTTAAACTGTGTCAGTAATAATCAATGTTGTATTAATTCATAACTCCCCTATGTTAAACTGGCATGTCCGAATATTTGTTACATTTTAAGCGTTTCTTATAATTATGCTCATTTGCATATTTGGAAATGTAGATGTCTGGCTAAGGATAATACAAATGATCTGATTTTTTTCCTCCTTCAGGCTAAAAACCTTTGTTTTGAAATTAGTCCTTACATATGGACTACAGCAATGTTAACTACTTAACTAAATTGATGAGATCAACTTAAAAGCTTTCTGGTTTTCACTTACCTACATTTATATGTGTATAATATATATATAAACATAATGTAATGTATAATATGTAATGTGTATATATAATATGTATATGTACACACATTAGTTTTATTTTTATATCTTAATAATTAATTCCCATAAAGTATTATTTTATTGTCATTTATTTTGGAAAACACTTTAAAATAGTATTTCCTATTTCAATTTTAAAACAGTCACATTTTCAAGTGCAAGATTTTAATCATAAAGAAGTATCATGAGAAAAATACATTAGTAATGAAGAAAGAGCTACAGAAAGAATAATTATGACTTACAAAGGCAATCTTTAATATCTGACTAATCTTTACTGACACACATAAATACCACCATTATAAAACAGGTAATTTCATCAAAGTCAGTTTTAATAGACTGATTTACCTTGTTTTTCAAAAAGAGTAATAAAAAGCAACCCCTAGTAATTATTAATTTTTAAATCATACTTGGCCATAACAGTCATTATTTCTTAATTCTGTATTTTCTGACAGAAATAAAATTGACAGAAATAAAATTTTTCACTTCAGGTTATGGAATTACTTTCAGAAATACATATTAAAGGGTTCTAAAAATCTTAAAAATAGCTATCAAAACAGCAATCAGTGAAGCAAAACATATTCTTGTAAAAATCAGCTCATGAATTACCATCTGCTTTGCAATAGGATCCTGGCTTAACTCACTCTAGAACAAATAGATTTTAATAGGGAGTTTGCATTATTATTCAAAAAGCTCTACACTTGTTCAATAAGTCTAAGGGTAAGAAAAAACAGCTTTAACACTCAGCCTAGGACTTTTAAGGCATACAGAGGTGATATCATTTTAAATGTAGTTTATTTTAGCACAGAAAGTGGTATGTATCATCACTGCAAAATGTGCTATTTCTGAAATGTCTTTTTTTAAAGAAATCACTCAAAATTGCTATTTTTTAAGATCAAGAAATCTTCTGAGTGAATTAGACCCCTTCTAGCACCAAAAAATTCTTTGAATTTACAATGCTATTTCTCCCAGCGGATGATGTCACTTTCTCCCTGATTTTGTAGAGAATATGCTATATTAACCTCCCTTGCTGAAGTTATTGATCATGTGAGGCAATGATGTGAATCAATCTCATTGTATATAAGAAAGATGAAGGGCATGAGGAACACATTTTGGTGCTCTGGTTTATTTACCCAGAAAAGTAAATTTAAAATGGTCATAGAGAACAGGAATCTCGTATTTCTAGAGAAGAGGCATTCTATATTCCACAGAATATGAAAGCCACATAGTTACTAGGAGATTTGAGAATTATTTGCACCAACCCATAAAGTAAAGCTCTTTAATGATAGTTGGCAAATTTGTGCTGAGGACATACAGATATTGCCAAATGTCAACCTAAGGAAAGGGAATCAACAGGACTAGGTATCTACAGTTGCCAGACTTAGTGATGGGAAGGTGGTAAATGTTACTTCATTTAATCATTGCTGATAGTTATTGGATCATTCTATACCACTTTCTACCTATTTTTTTTAGCTATTTGGCTTCCATTAAGCATTCTAGTTGAAGAAGAGTTTTGCCAATAAAAGTGAGAAAATCATTGTGTACATACTACCTTTTATTAGAAAGCATACTTCTTCCTGTGTTCTTTCTAAATTGTGATGAAAATACATCATTACCAACAAATATATGGATAGTGAGCTTAACCTCACAGGAAGGAATAAATGTTGACTTTGTTTCTGTTCTATCTCTTGAGAATTTTCCTGGGGAGTAAATCGAAGGACTTAAGGAAAAAGGCAGTAATTTTCTTCCATCTTTACTCACAGTTAAAAATTTACATTTGTAAAAGGAAGTAGGCTACAAGATAAAACTGTTTGTTTACATAAATGTTTTTTTTTTAAGATTTTATTTATTTGAGAGAGAGAGAGAGAGCAGGAGCAGGGTGAGGGGCAGAGGGAGAAGCAGACTCCTGCTGAGCAAGGAGCCCAATGTGGGGTTTGATCCCAGGACTCCAGGATCATGACCTGAGCTGAAGGCAGATGCTTAAGTGACTGAGCCACCCAAGTGCCCTGGTTACATAAACGTTATCAAAAAATAGAGTTTGGCTTTGAGGCTATGACTTTGATGCCAGAATGACGGGGTCTAGAAAAAGGGATAGAGTTCACTCTTAAAGACACTGGGGAATATTACATAACTCCATAAAATTATCTCAGATAACTCCCTGCTTCAGTTATGCATTGTGTACATTATTTGTAATTTTATGTTAATTAGTGCTAATTTTAACTAATTGAATATATAAGACATCTAGGGCTTAGCATGAACTCAAAGTGCCAGTGAAACACTAACTAGACACTAACCATGTTTCTGCCTTAGAATTCCTGTGTCAAAGATATGACCCAGGTTCCAGGATGGAAAAACCATAAGCAAGTTAAAGGATCTTATGACACTTAGTTGAATTCCTATGGGGTAGGAATAGAATGAAGTTTAGATCTCTGATGTTCCAAATTGCAAAATTAAGACAAATGTTCTGAAACTCCAAGAAGGAAGATTTGACCCATAGGAAGAATTTGGTAATAATTAAAGTGCTCCAAAAAGTTTCTGAGATAGTTACTAAGACAAAAAAGTGAGTATGGAAAGAGGACCAAAAACAAACTAACCAAGGAAAAAACAGTCCACATTTGCCTTGAACAAACAAAAAGTACAATACAGTGCTTTGTTATATCATTATTGCTATTATTAGTAGTAGTTTTTTTTTTAGAGAGAGAGCATGCCCAGGGCAGGGGGCAGAGGGAAAGGGAGAAAGAGAATCCCAAGCAGGTTTCACACTCAGCATGAAGCCTGATGCAGGGCTCAAACTCAGGACTCAGAGATCTTGACCTGAGCCAAAATCAAGTGTCTGGCATTTAACTGACTGAACCATTCAGGTGCCCCAGGAAGATTTATTTAGAGAATGAAGTAAGGAGAACCTCTTTGTAGTAGTAAAACTTAAGCAGAAACCTGTACACAGGAATGAACCAGGCAAAGATCTGACGAGAGAGAGATCCCAACACAGGGCTGGGATGGGGATGAGGCGGGCACATCCAGCAAATGGCAAGGTCAGTGGTTGGAGCAGAGTGAGAGGAGGGGGCAAATGTGGGGAGTCACCAGTGAAGTTGTGAGGCAGGTAGTGAAGAGATCATATGGGTGCCTGTTAAGAAATTTCTAAGATATTCCAAATTTGATGAGGACTACTGGAGAGCTTAAGCTGTGGAGTGTGTGATAAAATCTGGCATACATTTTGGGAAATCACCTTAGGTGCAGTTTAGAGAAATGACGGTAAAGAAAACACAAGTGGGGGAAGTCCAAGGGCTGGTGAACAGTGTAAAGAAAAAAGAGATGGTGCCTTTGGTCTAATTTCTTGATGGCCACGGGAAGGAAATCCAAATTCTAACTCAGCAAATTAGATGCCCTGTGACATGTTCTTTACTACTTATCGAGTTTCATTTACAGTAAACTTCTTCCTCCCCTTTGTTTTGTCTGTTCATCAGTCTGAACCTTTGCATATTCTGTTTCCTCTATTTAGAAGGACCTCCTTTTTTCTCTTCATGATCCAACAGAGATTTCACCCTCATGTTTCAGAACCTCCTCTTTGAAACATTTCCTGACACTTCCTGAGAAAGGAGATCTCACCACAGAATCTCATATAGGACAGAACTTCTCTTTTATGCTATATTACAGTATGCTATTTTATGCTATGTTGTTTCAATGGCTACTGAATGGTGTGATTCTTTTCAACTTTACTAGTCTGAGAAAATCAACAGTGTGTAAATTACTGAGCTAAACTTCTTAAACACATATCACTATGAATATCACTTACAAGATTATTCTTTTCAATACAACTAATCCATGCTTATAATGAAGGAATTAATTTAGTTTTTAAAACAGACTCAAAGCATGTCTAGAAATGGGCAAAGAAACCATTATACTTGAATATGAATATTAATTATACTCACTGAAAGCAAACTTAAAATTCACATATTAGAATCAAAGTATCCAAAGTTCCAAAAACATTGCCTGTATACAAGAATGGTCTGCCTTGTGCATGAAATAAAACACTGTCTTTGAGTTGATACACAATTCTTCAACATTAAAGCACTGAGTTGGACCAACTGAAGAAAGGAACTACTGAATTATGCTTCAAGGCTCAATCCACCTAGGATTTTTCAGGCTCAGAAATTATTTAGTAAGTTCTACCCAACTTCTTTTGTGATTAGATAGCTAATCAGTATCATTAGCTGTAACAGAACCTACATAAGTCACTGTATCTTTCATTGCACACTTCCAAATCTGAAGTGAATAGTGTGAAAAAAAATTACTGACAACTTCAATCTCTTCTTTAACTGAGCTCGTATGAATTAAGGGTACAGGGCCATATATTAAGTAAATGATCAATACACCAACTGGAGAAGCCTATTCTTTCTAAGGACGCAAACCGTAAATAATACTTTAAAGTCCTGTCACAAACCACATTTTCCAAGTTTTCCAAGTAACTCTTTAGGTGAATTTATATGCCACTGCTACAAAAATAAATACCTATACATATAACTAAGTTGAAAATCACTTCTCACAATAGATTTAATTCTAGAAACAAAGCCATAGAAAAAATAACTCTCTGTAAATTGAATGAAATCTCAATGCACCAGTGGTTTCCTGACTTACCAGTTATGACCTCTGCCCCCACATGAAGACAAGTTTACTTTGAGGACATACTGTTTGAGAAAATATGTAATAACAAAATGTCACTATGAAACTAGAAAACAGACATGAATTTGTCATTTTTTAATATGCCTATCAAGTTGTCTATATACCTATAAATAGACTTGTGGTCATATTTAACAGCATATTTTTCAGCCCACAGCCAATGTTTAATATACATGGGCCAGTGGAAATATAGCAATGTCTCAGAAAAACCTATTTAGGAGCTTCAGGGCTTGAAGACCTAGAGTTCACAAACCAGTAAATTAAGAGAACTTCTAATTTGAACATCTTGTATTAAACTGAACCATCATATTTATTAACAGCTTTCTGTTATATATTAGGTTTTTAAAGTAGGATACACGTGTTTCTACAGATGCTTATTATCATTTCCTATTAGCTCAGCTAGAGAGAGCTTCACAAATGTGTCTAACATACCTATACATGTTCTTTCTCCTTTGAAGCATACTGTGTATTTTTAAATAATTAATCACTATTACTCAAGGAAACATAAAAATTCTTTTTGCTTCTGTAAGCCCTGGGACTAAGGCTTACCTGAAGTTAGATTAAGAAAGTTGCCAGAAACTAAACAAGCATGGATGAACTATGAAATTAAATTACACTTTCATCTGCCTGCCTTATAAATGCTCTTTTGAGCAGTAAATGTCCTAAGTGCAGAAGATATTCTGGCCTGAGGAAGATGAAACTGCTTGGATGATCTCCAAGGACCTTCCCACTAAAGATTTCCAATATCCATGGATCTAAATTTAGGGCCATCCTTTGCCTTCTCTGTTTATGTTCAGTATTTATTCCATTATACTTGAATATGAAAATTATACTCACTGAAAGCAACAATTGACAATTGATACTTGGGAGATTTCAAGATTAGAAGCAAACTTTCAATCTCATGAAGTCATAAAGTAATACACTTCTTTCTCATTTTGCCTCACCTAAGATGCTTTCTCTCTTTTTGGTATTTCTAACTGGATGTATACTTCTCTATTTTTTCCCAAATTTCTAATGCAATAGTCCTCACTAAACTGTAGTACTAGGTTTCGGAGGTACCAGGAGCCTCACTGCCTGCTCAGGTCTGCAAACACACGGTTAACATCAACTCATCTATTGTCTTCTAACTGAAAAGAATCACTCTTACCGTGTAGCCCTCGGTATACTGAAAAGGAGCCCTGGAACTTTCATCTGCTGTTGGACTCAGAGGCTTGGGGTCAGACATGGACCGCTGCATCATCTTGGCTGTCTTAGGACTTGCAGGGGGCACTTTAGCCATATCTGGATGCAGTACTTTCTGCGGACTTATATCATCAGGGAGGGGTTTTTCATAAGGTACAAAGGCTGATTCTAAGGCTTTGCCTGGTGAAAGTGGTGAGATGGGTGAATAAAGGACTTTTGGAGATTTGGGTGGGGAAGGAGCCAGCTGTAATGTGGAATCTGCCCGAAGGTGAGATGAGTAACCAATCTCTAAAGGTGTTGGGCGTTTCTTGTCTTTGGGTGGAGATGTGGCACTCAGGTATGGAGGACTCTGTGTGTCTGATTCTGCTTCTGTTTGACATCCTAAACTGCCCCCTTTGTAAGTCTTTTCAGGTGCTGAAATGTGTTTAATTATTTCTACCTTGGCATCCACGCGCGCCCGTACTGACGGTGTTCTTATGGTTCCCACTGGTTCAGTCTGCACAGATATCTCTGCTACTGTTTGAACTGCTATACTGGAGACTTTGGAAAGGGGTTTGGTCTTGTCAGCCTCCGTAGTGCTGTCACCATACTTGCCGACTCGAGCTTTTCTCCTTGCTCTAGTAGGCATATCCCATTCGTCCTGATCTTCATCATCGGTTTGGACGCTCGTATCAACGCTCTTCTTGGTTCTCCTCCTCCGACTCACATAACTCCGATCAGCTGCATCCTCATCGTCCGTCTGTACGCCGCTGTCCACGATCTTTTTAAAGCACCGGGGATCATCGGATTCCCCCATCTCGTCATATTGTCCACGGCCTTTAGCTGCAGAGCTTCTCTTTTTGGGTGGTTTCTCATCTTTTACCACCACATCTGTCAGAGGTATTTCTGAAACAGTACTCAGGATGCCAGGTGGGGCGATGTACTGAGTAACACCATCAGACTGAACCGTGTACCACCCTTGGCTCTGTGGTATTTCAATCGCCACAACAGCGGAGGCAGTGGTGGTTGCATCCTCTGTTGCCCAAAACTGACTGCCTTCTGGGGCAGCGTACTGACCCTCCAAAATTGCCTGCTCCGTTGTGGTCTGTGGAGAAGCAGTTCCAGAAGGGTCATAGTTATACTGGTAGATCTGGCGAATCTTTTGCTCTTCTAGCTGCTGGTGAAGCTGTTGCTGCAGCTGCTGGATCTGCTCCAGCTGTAACTGTTGCTGAGCTAATGTCTCTTGCCTCATCATGAACTGGGCTTGCCGCTCTTCTTCTTGCTGATAGAGAAGGTGCTGCTTCATAGACTGTAGCTCCTCCAGCTTTTTTTGAACCATGATCTTTTCTTGTTCCCGGAATCTTTGAATTTCCTGACGTTCCCACTCCAGTTCCTCAGCAAAACGCTGCTGCTTAATTTTCTCCAGTTCCAAGAGCTCACGCTCCAAGTCGAGCTGCTGCTGTTGTTTATCTTCTTCGGGGACAATTAAAATAGCACTTTCATCTCCCACCACTTCAGGAAACACTTCAGATGCTGTGGTTAAAGTGGGAACTGAGTCTATTGTCTCAGCAGTAAGAGGTTCCATTGTAAGAGTTTGCAAACTGGCATTGATATCAATACCAGTTGCCGCCATGTCTGTTTCAGATGCACCTGTTGTTAGGAAATATGATCGAGGCATTGGCTGGCTCTGGTGCAGGGCGGATAATGAAGTCACTGCGTCAGCTGTGTGCACAACAGACAAATCCCTCACCGTGGTGCTGAAAATGGAGCCAGGCTGTGTGGTAATAGCAAATGTGGAGGGAATTGGAGTTGCTACTGAAGAATAGACAACACCATTAGTTGACCTCAAAACGCTCCCCACACCATACTGGGATCCTGGAGGTGGAGTCATTCTTGCTGTGGAATACTGTGGGGTACTAATCCCAACTTCTGAAATGACTTGTCGTGTTTCTGGATATGGACCTGTAGTCTTGCTTGAATAATCCATTACCTCACCTGAAATATAGGGTAGAGTTATAGTCCAGTTCCCAGAATGAATGATGCTTTTTGAGTTTGAAAGCCCTCTCAATCTTGACGAACATAATGAATGGGACTGCATGCAAATCCACAGGTTAACCTAATTAGATGCGGAATCAAAGCGATGTTGAACATGCAGGCACATGCGGGTGACTTTGGGCAGAACAAATTAAAAAATGAAGGAACGAAAGCACACATGTACTCCGAAATATGTTGCCAAAACATCCAAAGAAAGAGAAAAAGTAACAAAACCGGAAAAGGGACCACATTTTTCATCCTGAAATGAGATGAGGGACACCATACTGACATTTCAAGGAAAGGTCTGCTGCCACATCATACTGACCTGTAGCAATTCTCCCTGAAGTTAGATCTACTGCTGCATCAGTTCCTCCAGAGTAATCAAAAGCATTTTTACTTTTATAGAAAAAATGTCCAGCTTCTGCTAAATTAGTGTCAGACATG
This sequence comes from Mirounga angustirostris, assembly GCF_029215605.1. Lineage (NCBI taxonomy): Eukaryota > Metazoa > Chordata > Mammalia > Carnivora > Phocidae > Mirounga > Mirounga angustirostris. The sequence continues at coordinate 79,511,554 of NW_026991720.1, read as the reverse complement.
GAAGGTTTCATTCCCCCAATCCCTCTATAACCATATGGCCCTGAGCGATCGTATTGATAGTGGTCATCCCTATAACCAAAACGATCCTCAGGAAGAGTAGTTGCAGGCTGCTGGGCTGTGCAGCTCCTTCCAAAGGGTAACTTATAAACCATATCACAGCATACAGCTCTTCTTCCTGCAGTCAGATCAACAGGCTTTTCATCATCTTCTATTATTTTGGTCACCACACCTGACGTGGATTCATCCATCGTTACAACAGTTCTGTGAGACTTTGTTGTACTGAGGTCTACTACTTCCCCGTCAGTGATCCCCTGGGATGTGATGCTATCAGTCCATCCATTTGTGACACCAACAGGAGGCACAATAACAGGTTTTGTAATAGCCAATGTCACTGGGTGTGCCGAAGGACCTAAGGATAAGTTTATTGGTGCGTCCTCCCTAACTGCAGGGAAGGCCTGGCCACTTGGTATCCTGTATGGAGGCTCAGCATGCTTTGATGTAGTAAGCTGGAGTGGTGCTGTTGTTGCATGTGCTGCGCCCGCTAGGCTTTCTGTACCTGTGGTGTAACTTGAACTAGCTGCACACGTGACAACAGTCACTGTCTCAGTGACCAGGGACATAGGTCTTATTACTGATGGAGTAGCACTGAGATTTATAATGGAGGGCTGGACAGCACTAATCTGTCTGCCATAAATGTCACTTGTGGTGGCCTGCCTTTTCATATCCATGGTGGAAGCAGAAAGATCCATACCCTTTTCAGTTGCTTTAACTTCTACTTTTGGTACTGTACGCAAATCAATGGCATCCCCAACAAGCTGCACCTTTCCGTTTTCCTTATGCTGACACTTCTCTAAATGTAGGTTATCTAGAGCAAGAGGCTCTGGAGGAATTGAAATTGAGACACTGCTGAGACCAACACTAGGAATTGCACTTCTGGCTGCTGAGACCTCAGCCTTAGAAACTTCAGTTGTAAAAAACTGTGTCACTGAAGTTGGGGCTGCCTGAAATGAAGACAGTGTTGTGACAGGGAGAGCAGAAAATGTCTCCAGAGCTCCGGAGATGTAAAAGCTCTGTTCTGAAGAACTTGGCATTCCTGCAGTTGTTAAAGGAGAAACTATAGAAAACACTGGTTCGATGGAAATCAGGTCTTTGGGGGGTGATCCCAGGGGCCAACTGGTAATTGCTTGACTAGCTGAAGAATCTGTTGGAGTCCCAGGTTCAGAAGGCAATGTGATAACCACGTAGGTTTCCATGAGGGATTTGGAAAATCTTGGGGAGGACTTGTTAGAGTGAGGGGAAAGTGGGGAAGTAGGGGAAGGTAATTTATAATCTGCTGAAGTCACTAAATTTAGTGTCAAATTTGAAGTTAAAGATAGACCTGTCGGTTTGGGGTGTGTATCTGCTGATTTTTGTGGAGTTACTGGAAGCTGAGGAACTGCTGGTTTAGGGGCAATTGGAGGTTTACTTGGCTCAGGTCTGTGTGTAAATACAAGTCCAGATGGGATGGAAGATGGTTTAGGAGGAACAGGAGGAGGTGCAATGGTACATATTTTTGTTATAGGTAACCCACTACTTCTTGGAATAGCTGTGGTCTCTATTGTAGTAACAGCATCAACTAGAGGTGTAGCTGTAGGAGTTAGAGTCACTGGAGCTGTAACTGTTAACTTTTTTTTAGAATGAACAGGTGGTTTAGGTGAGGTTGGTGGAGGAAGAGGTGGAGGAGGAGGAGGAGGAGGGGGAGGGGGAGGAGGGGGAGGCGGAGGGGGAGGTGGGGGAGGAGGTTGGGCTGATGCATCCAAAGAAGAACTTCTGAAGAATGGACGAGTTTTAGTTGGTAGAGGGGTAACAGAAGGATGGCCAGATGGTAACTGAGATGCAGGTTTTGCTTGATCAAAGACCCGTCCAGACAGGAAGCATGTTGCTGGAACCTGCTCCTCCATGGCAATAGCAGAAGAAGGAAGGTGATCAAACACAGTTTCAGATAAGCCCATTTTTGTTAGTTCAACCTCAGACTTTTCCCTTTTATCTCTGTAAGCTTCCAAAACCTCAAGAATAATTCCATTCCCTGTGTCCCTCTTGGCTTTCTTCATTGGGTCTTTTTCAGATGGAGATGAGTCAGTGGAAATAGTGCCGGCAATGAGTCCCTCGGGTTTAGCTCCTACAGATTCTATGCTAGGAGGTTCCATATCAGATAAGGAAATCACAATATGTTCAGCACTGGTTCTTCCATCTGGTACGGCAGTCCGATCGAAAGAGATACTTATTTCTTCTGGATAGTCTATAACACTGCCTGGAAAATACGTTGATGAAGAAATCTCCTCAGAATCTTCAAACTTAGTTATTATGTCCACTGGCTCTGTATAAACTGTGGTTATGCCCTCCAAGGTAGTAACAGGTGAGGAGCTATCTGTGGTACAAACTGAAGAAACAGATGACGTGAGAGAGGGTGTGTCAGAGGGTGGGACAGATGTAGCACTTTCTGAAGGCTCAGAGTAGGTCAAAATCAGTGACTCGTGGGCAATTATTTCTTGAATTTCCCTCGTATAATCAGTTACATATTCATCCTCAATTTCTTCTGTTGAAAAATGTTGGGTTATTTTGACATCGGGGATAGAGAGCGTTGTACTGCTGGTTGAATCTGTAAGAGATGCTCCTGAGAGAACACTTGATGTCAGAGATGCATCAGGCACCCTGTCAAATTCCACAGTAGACTCTGTCATATCAAGCCCGATGTGGGGCTGGGTTGGACTGGCTCCAGGTGTTAACTGCATCTGCTGCTTCTTCATGAGTTCTTCATAGGCAGCATCGGCATCTAATAATTTTTTTTCTTCACTGGTAGAAGTTACCATACTACCCAGATCCACTATCTCATGGCTTTCTGGGATGATATAAGAGCTTGAAACGATGTCTTCTTGAGGCACAACAGAATGTAAGCTTTCTAACTCATAAAACTCTTTCTGGAGGTCTGTTATTTTTTGCATAGGATCTTCATAAATCTGTTCTGGAATTCTTACTTTTTGCTCTTTCCCTCTCTGCTGCATAAAACCATTTTCATCTTCTTGCCTTGTTAGCAGACTGCCATCTACCGAACCATTGTACGTGTCCTCTACTAGAGATTCATAAATATAATCCTCTATTAACATCCCACCATACAAAGGCTCTTTTTCAAACATTTCATCTCGTTCAGTTGCAGCTGGAAAAGCTTTATATTTGAGGGTTTTATGCATCATTTCTTCATACATCTCCTCGGCACTTTTTAATGCCTTTTGGCCACCTTCTTTCTGCACAATAGACTGCTCATCTGTTGGTGAGTACAAAGACACAGCTGTGGGCAATTTATAAACTTTTTGCACTTCTATTATTTTTTCTGGGCTTATTTCAAAACCTTCTGGGTCTGACTCTATGCTAGGTGAGTATTCAGAACAAGAAGATCGATGGAGCTCCTCCATTTCTGCAGCCTGACGTAATTCTTCTGTTGGAGATGCATCTTCAATGGGAGAGAGATTACTCGGTGGTGTCTTTGGTCTTTCCCTCCTTCTCTGAGCTCGAAGTTCATCTTTGTCTTTCTTTGATTTCTTACTAGAAGTCTTTCTTTGTTGCTGCTCCAATTCCCGCTGCTTTTCTTGCTCCTTTAATAATTCTTCTTCTTCTCTCAATTCTTCTTCTTCTGAAGAATCTTCAATAGTAGGTAAAAGAGGACCATGTGACCTGTGCCGAGCTTTACGTTGCTGCTTGCTCTCTCCTTTTTTGTGACTCGGGCTACTGTCACTGTCCTCATCAAGTGATGACACTGATGTAGGGGATGTGCCGGGAGTGAAGCTGGAAGCATGAAGACTAGAAGATCCTTCCCCCCTTGACCTATCTTCTGGAGAGTCTGTCAGGCTTTCCATTTCTAATTCTGGCTCCTCATCAAAATACAGAGCTGTTTTTTTCTGTGAGGACTCTGCAGAATATTTGTCTGCTATTGTGCTGTTGAGTTCAATTGTTTTGAATCGACGTAGCCCCCCTCCTCCAGCAATTATAAGTTCTTCACTCTCCTGACTTTTAGTCTCTCTGTACTTAAGCTCAGGGCTTTCATCAAATGTCTCATCATCTTCGTCATGCCACGAATGGCGTCTCCCTGCATCATCATCAAAGCTTGCACTGCTTTTCCGAGTTAGTCGCCTGTGTTTCCCTGCTGTCACTTTCCCTTTCCCTTTTGTTTCTTCCTTCTTCTGGCTCTCAATACTACTACTAATCTCTTTGAGCTGGCTCCTAATGAACTCATCATCTTCAGAACCTGAAGCATCTTCATCAGCACTCATTTCTATGATTTGTTTTCGAATAAAGTCCTCCTCTTCACCTGATCCTTGACTATCTTCTTGTTTATACTCATCACTGCTTGATGAACCAACACTAGTTCTCCGTTTTCTTTGTGGAACAGGTGAGTTCTCACTTTCACTACTGTCTTCAACTGAATCATAAGGCTGTCTTCTGGTAGCTGTGTCATCAACAAACTCAGGCTTTTCTTCATGGTCCTTTCTGGAAGGAACATCTTGTTGGCTATCTTTTTTTAAAGTGTCCTTTTCTTCTTGACTCTTTGTGAGCTCCTCTTCTGCAATTGTAGTTTCTAGGGTTTCAGATAAACTCTGAGTTTTCGGTTCGTCCTTAGGTGGTTCAGAAGAAACCTCATGAAGTTGGGTTTTCTTTTCTGCCTTTTCTTCAACAAGTGTATTTGCCTGAGCTTCCAAAATGGATAGAACGGTACTTTCTAACTTAGCCAAATCTGAGGGGCTGGAAGGGCTGCTTTCTTGTGAAAAAGAGTCTTTTTTGAGTCCCTTGAGCAAATCTTTTTCATCACTTGGAATAAGACTTGGAATTTCACCAAGTGAACTTGATATCCCATCAGAAGAATATCCTGTGTCACTCAGACCTTGTGGGCTTTTTGGTTGTTGAGAACTTGAGGTGTCTGATTTGTCATCTTCCTTTTCCTAGCAGGGAGGAAAAGATACAGGAAAACTTAACGTGATTAAACTAGTAACATGGCCTCTCTATTACTCCCAAATAATTACTATGAACTGAGGAATAATTATAGGATTTTTTAACTATATGCTAGTAATTTTTTTTTAATCTTTGGATATAAAAAAGTGAAAGTAGTTGACACATATTGACTAGGGTCAGTTTTCATTTAACCTAAGTTTAATTAAATGTCAATTTTCAATGACATTTGATTTTTTCCATTAATACTCTATCTTTTTACATTTCAGTTCCATTTTCTTTCAAACACATCATTATCTTTCTCAGTACATTTATTTTGGGAAAACGTTACAAATTGTCAAAGAAAAAAATTAGTGTTTCCATTAATATAATCAGTACTTTTGAATCATGAGGACAGGCAAAGAAAGAAAAAATCAGAGGATGGACTTTGTATCTGGCTCCAAGTTGTGAGAGATGTTGGAATATTTACTTAACAAAAATAGGCAGGTAATATGACCATAATGATATCTGTCTCAACTACCACAAAAAATATTTGAGAGAGAGAGATTCAAATAAGACACTACTAAGTGTCTTTTAAAGACCTTTAAAGGATGCTAAGACACTATATTTACTTGGTATTGTTGTTAATATTATTGTTCTATATCACTTGAAGTGAATGTTTAGAGACTTTGAAAAAGTTTGCAATAATTATTATTAATAATTATTAAAAATAGTTAATAACTTTGAAAAAGTTATGCAATAATTAGTCTGAGTTGTGGCTTTAGCTAAAGGGAAATATTCAGCTATTATTTTTGTAGTGTTGTTAATCTCATTTATATTCAGCATCGTACCTCAAAGATATTTAATAAATATCACTTATAAATGTCTTCTGATTTTGAAAATACTTGGACTTTTACATTTACACTATGTCAAAGTCTGTTCCTTTCAACCAGTCCAATAACTAACTTTTGTAAATGGAACCATGGGCTTTCCAGGGAGCTGGGACACTAAGTAGACAGATCACAGCCTTGACCTGCTGCTTTCCTTAGGCTCTGATGAGGCCTTGCCAGCAATTTGGTTCAAGAATCAGAGCAGCCTTAAATGAAAATAAGAAACATACAGACTTTTTGCCTAAGTCCAAATTAAAAATACCTATAAGCAAAATGAAACTCAATGAATCTAACTGGTTTCCATGCTTCAAGCAGTGTTAAAATAACCCCACAGGCCTATGGAATGAAGAGGTGAGAAAACGAGCTGCAGGAGGACATGCTCTGTCTGACCCTGGCCTATGAGGCCACCTCAATTCCACTAAGTCTATATCTTGAACTACGAGATACAGACTCCTACAGGTGGCCCTGTAGTGTGAGAAGAGTTGACAATATGAATTTTTTTTCAATTTACCATGGCTACCCTGCAGCCCAAATGATCGGATAGAGGTCAGGCTGAACAATAAAAAACAAACATGCAAAAAACCTTTCTTCCTTCTTTCTCTCCTTCTTTCCTTCCTTCCCTCCTCTACCTTCCTCTCCTCCTCCTCCTTCTCCCTTTCCTTCTTCCTTTAACTATAGAGTTCTCAAATATAGAAGCTGTTGGTTTGATATTCATTTTACATTCATGTTCATCTCACTACCTCTTGTTACTAGGTATGGTTAGAGATGTATCTTGAACACATTATATGGTAAAATGCTTTGGCCAAATTTACACGACACAACTCAAATTCAAAAGGACAGTGATATGTGGGAGGGGAAGAATGAAGCGGGGGAAATCGGAGGGGTAGACGAACCATGAGAGACGATGGACTCTGAAAAACAAACAGGGTTCTAGAGGGGAGGGGGGTGGGAGGATGGGTTAGCCTGGTGGTGGGTATTGAGGAGGGCACATTCTGCATGGAGCACTGGGTGTTATGCACAAACAATGAATCATGGAACACTTCATCTAAAACTAATGATGTAATGTATGGGGATTAACATAAGAATAAAAAAAAAAATAAAAAGGAAAAAAAAGGACAGTGATATATTATTCATGACTTTAGTGCAAAAAAACAGTATATATTCTTTAGTTTAACATGAATTAACTTCCCTGGGTAATTTCAGATGTCTCCCCAGGAAAAAGTTACTTATCAGCAGTTGTAAGACCTTAGTAGTAGGGCTGATGAGCACCCAACTAATTTTGGGTCCTTTGTCTTAAGAGCTGCACGTTAAAGAGGTAAGCACATGTGAAGCAGACTTCCAATAAAATCTTTCTAGATGGTCCCAGTGGAGGGATGTTTCTATCTCCTCACATCCCACACAATGATGAGCACAATTTTTTTGAGTCCAATACGCTTTCTATGTCTTTCCTTATCTGCCTTCTCACCCTTCACTAAATCACAGTAAATACCATAACCAGAGGGGTGGGGGACCTAAGCTCCTTGTGAAAAAAAAAAGTAAAAAAAAAAATTTCATAATCAAATTGTGATAGTGTTATTTGTATTCTTTATTTTCTGTCTGCATGTTATAAAACAGAACAATGTAATAAATTATCCATATACGAAGGAAATGTAACCATTGTTATATATAACAATTGAGTATAATAAAAGAGAAATTATAGTTTTATACAATGAATTCTACAAGTTCTACATTTTACAACAATAAGATTAAGGCCAGACACATAATGTAACAAAGGAAATGAAGATACATTAGACAGAAGACTAACACACATAAATATCAAAATAACTATCCTACAATCCCCTTCTGTGGCCTTTCTCCATGTGTTCATGTTTTCTTTCTTTCCTCGGTACCATGTTCTACCCACTTCTCCCTCCTGTCCCTTTCCTGGGCTCTTTCCTCCACAATCCTCAGAGGATTCAATCATATTTTATGTATGATAATGCTGTGATGATTTTTCCCTCTAAATGACTCTTCCTCTCCATATTATGATGTGGCAAAAGCTGCAAACATTTTGCTCTATAGGCTTGTGGGTCTAAGATAAAATGTTTGGAGTGGTTAATAAGAAAATCAAGTTAGGTGACCTAGGGGCATTTATCTGAACTGTTCACAAGAAACAGGTGGTCATGGATTTATTGTGCCATGGTAAATTGAAAAAAAATTCATATTGTCAACTCTTCTCACACTACCTAGCACTGGAATACAGTCTTCTGAGAGAGGCGAGTGACCTTCTGCTCCTTCATTACACTGTTAGCTGTTAACTACCTGATCATACACCAATCAAGCTCTTTGCCTCTTTAAGGCTCCTACATGTTCATCTTTTTACCTGCTGCTGCTAAAATCAAAAGAAGAAAAAAGTTGTTCTTCATATACGGAGATGGACATAGTGAGACACTCATCTGTCCAAGCATTTAACCCTCCTGTGGCTGTCTACTTTCCTTTGGGAGGTATGTGAGTGGGATTTGTACCCACACAAGTTAACTGGGCTATATAGATTTAACACTGCAAACCCTTGTTTCATGGATATGTTTTTTCAACAAGGGAATAATTTGATCAAATAAGAGTAAATGGAACTGAGAAGATCATGAAACACAGTGTATAAGTTGGGTTTGGTTTTCTCCAATTATTTAATCGTCAAATAGCTGTCTGGAGTACTGTAATTCTAGAGGAATATGACCAAAAGGTTTACGAGAGGGAGGCATAATTTGGCTTATTTTCTTCCAAATTTCTAAGTCCCTAGGGCTAAAAGATTGGGCGTTTTCTCCTAGTTTCTTCAAAAATGTATGGTTGTAAAAAAAAAAAAAAGTATGGCTGTATACTTATTTTTGAGAAGAACATTAAACTATGTGTGGTAATATATTAAGATTTAATGAAATGAATAGATTCAGTTATTTCTAAATTACATGTATATTACATATAACACACACATACATGTATGTGTATAAATATCACTGAATTTTCTTATGTATACATTTTCTTCATTTGAATAGGTAATCGGAAATTGAAATTAATTATCTATTTCATTTTTTACATGTAATACAATCTAGAAGGACCTCTGAAATGATTACTTAAGAAGAAAATTCCAGGCATCTACTTTTTACATGAGAATTTTGTTTGTCATCTTAGATGGAGGCAGTGAGTGGAAACAAACATAATTTAAGCATACCTTTTTTTTTAATAGCAATGTCATTTTTCAGTTACCCTGAAGAACACATTTTCTGTGCATTTTTCCAAGTACATTTAGCATTAGATCCTACTGCACTTACTTTTAGTGTTACTGTTATTGCACTTTTCCCGTGTATACACGGGAAATTATGGTACGTGAGCCTTTCTAGTCTGTGTATATGAAACATTACTCAATTTCCAGGGGCTAAGATTCATATATATATATATGAATATATATATTCATATATATATATTGGTACTTACTAACCAAAAGCAGAGACTGGAGAATTCCTTTTCCTTCTAATATTTCACTGCCATTTACTGACTTGGAGACCAGTCAGAGAGAGGCAGTGATGAACTTGACCCATTGGAAACTCTTCTGATAGTGTCATATCTTGAAGCCTTCTCTAGTGATGGAAAATGTATCAAGACACACCTGTACAGCCAAACTCAGTTCAGCCCCTTTCACAAATGCTGAGATGTTTATCCTTCCATATTGAAGGTAAATGGAAGTTTTTTGAATATTATTGGGGTTAAGAACCAAATTGTTGGTTAAATTTAAGATTGTACAAAGAAAGGATGCAATATTGCTTAATTTTCCCAAGCCATTTATTTCAATGGGCCACAGTAAAACAACAAATGAATGATCTTCAATCATTTGTACAAGGGTAGGGTCAAAATGGATTGCTAGTCTGAGTGTTCCAAACACTCTAAACTAAAGATTAAGTCCACAATGTTCAGTGCGACTGGAGAGAAAAACCGAATATTCTCACCTACATGGGAATCCTTTTCACTACAGAAAAACTCATTATTTTTCATCCTGATTATGCTGCCATTACATACAATGACGTATATATAACTTGAATATTAACCCCTTGGTCATTTTAGGCAGAAATAAAAGTTTACCCTAAAGATGTTCAAATTTTGGTTTCTATCAGGAGAGCTATAGTGTTTCAATGTAATATATGAAATGTAGACAAGCAGTACTCTGTTTAAGTATATAGATAAAAAGAGAGAACTCTGTAGCAACATGAAATTTTAAAATAGTAAACAAAAAAATAAAGAATGTATCTTTCAAATTATTTGTTATATTTTAGGATACATTTTAATCCCATTTGACAAACACATTTTGGTAGACAGGACTAAATGGAGAGACAAAAAGATATGGTGACAAAGAAATGTAAACAATATACTATGAAAATATGAATGACACAAATGACAAATGCATAAATAAAATAATATAAATATATAACAAAGTAAAATAGTACATAAAGTGCTTGGGTTATACCAGGAGCTGCTAAAGGGAAGAATAATTATCATAATGTAAAGGCAGTATGGTCCAAGTATCAAAAAAGAATGATGTGTAGTGTTGAAAAGCCACTGTTTTATAATCAGAACTGGACTATAATCTTGGCTTAGCCATATGATCCCGGGCACAGAAATTTAGTTTTCCTCAATTTAAAGAAGATACAATATTTACCTCATGCATTGTTGTGTGGATGAAACGATCGAGAAATACTTAACATAGTGCTGAGGATATTCTAAGAGATAAATTAAGAATATTTAAAAATTTAAAACCACTCAATACAGGGGGCTCAGCAGCAGAAGTGACAGCCACTGGGGAGAAAAGTGGCCCAGAGGTCCAAGTGAGAGTTTTCCAATCAGGTTGACACCAAGTGAGCAGCAACAACGCACAGAGACCTGAGTGCAGGTATACAGGGGAGAAAGGACCATCTATCTTCAGGAATTACACAAAGGCATATTTGGCTGGCTTTCTAGAGCTCACTTGTGGGAAATATTAGGGGCTGCTTGCAAGTTATACTGGAGTCATATTCCACAGGGCTGAGAAAGCCAAACTAAGTTATTTAGACAGGAGTCTTGGCCATGGGGTGCAAAAGCCTGGGCAAGTTTGCAAAATGATCTAATGGGCTATAAGAAGTACATGTTAAGATCTTTACTGTATTTTTTAATCCAAAATTACATGTTCCTACTATTTAATAAATGGATTGATGTTAATATTCTTTTACTTCTTATGTGAGTTGGAGTTCCGTGAGGAATCCTGAGAGAAAACTGGAAGTTACACTCTAAGTAGAAGTTATAGTGAGGGAGTCATTTTATTCGTCCACCTTTATACTGAGGTTTCTTATTCAGTTAGGCAGCTCTCTGGCTTTTATTACCTACTAGCAATTACACCACTTTTCCTGTAACAGGTAAGTGGTAGACAAAAGATTCTTGCAAAACAAAAATCATGTCATAAAGATAATAATGTAAGAAATACACAAACACATTACTAAAGAAGCTGACACTCATCATATCATTCCAAGCTTTTCATCAGCAACATTACAAGATAAAGGCAATGATGACCAAATTAAACCAGATCTGACAGTTTGCCAAAAACATCTGCCATTACCAGGAAACCTATTTGACGTCTGTATTGATGTCCAGTATTGCTAAGAGCAAACCTTGCCTACACACAACATGCTTTAGCACCATAGCAAGCAATATTATGACACCGTCACAAACTTCTAAAAATTTCTGCAAATAAATATTCCAGTACTTTACCAACTTTCAATAAAGTGAATAATAAACACTTAGAACCTTCTTTTGATTTTTCTTATTTAATAATAAAAGACAAAAGAAGTCACACATCATTTGGAGAAACTTGATTTAACCACCATGGAAAAATGGATGAACTCATATGCACAAAATGATAGTGTGACAAATCAAACTCTGTTTCTTTGTCAGCAAATATTATTGGAAAGAATAAATAAATAACTGGAAGGTTTGGGAGAAATTATAACAAAGTGAGTAGCAAAAGTTTTGGTAATAACAGAATCAAAGTGTAGATATTTCTAATATGTTCAGTTTATAATACTCACTATTTCTGTTTCAGTAATACTTAAAGTAAGTACTACCTTAAGCCACGAAGGAAAAATGTACCAATGAATGAAGTAAGCCTCAATATTAAATTTGTTTAAGGTCTACATATTTTTTTAATGAAAAAACTGTAATTAGCTACTGAAGAGTTGGCTTTTTTGATTGGAATTATTCTTTTAAAAAGGGTAAGATTACAGAGATGGCAGTACCTGTGAACTCCATTTACTACATCTGTGACAAGTAGATCAGAATTGGACAGAGTGACTCAGGATTTTACAGATGTGGTGTATGTTGTATAGAGATGAGACCTTTATATTTTGAAAAATATCCTTAATATTTTGTATTGAGATAGAGAATAACTATAAATTTATTTTAACTATAGAGATTTACTGATTATGTAATGGGAAATTAATTTAAAACATTGTAGAATCTGAAGATTTAATTCTTTTTTGACAGAAGTCAAAGAATGCCAAATTTGTTCAATCTTGGTGATGACAAGTGGTTATTGGTAATATATCACTTACTAGATCGTATAAAGTAAATGGGATGATGGGGGGAGAAAAGGTAGATGGGAGGAAGTAAACCCTGGTTATCAGCAATATGCAACTTATTAAGTATTTAGTAAAAAATAAACATAAAAATATAAAAATAAAAAAACTCAAACATAAAATAAAAATAAATTCTCTTTAAGAGAATTATCATGTGAAAACAGTCCTCTGAAACAGAAGTTTGGAAATCATGTGATTATGCTATATAAAATGACACATGTCATCTTTAAAAGCTGTCATATCTACTCCTTTAACAAATTTTAAAGAGAATATTTTAATCTGTTTCTAAGCCTTCCAGATGAACTCCAGCGGGCTTTAAAGCAATTTGTTCATATATATATATAGATATAGATATAGATATGTGTGTGTGTATATATATATATTTAATTCCCTCATTTTCTGACAGATAGCAAGAACAAATTGTTGGTATCAGGGAAGATTAACATTTGTTTGCAGAATTTTCACTATTAAAAAATACATTTTCAATTTCAAACTAGAACAGGTAGCAAGATTTGGCAAGTACAAACTCTGATCCAGTCCTTCTAATTCTGATATATCCTTGTGGGTTATCTTTCTTGTTATGGATGGTCATTAAAGTTAAACATCAAAATACCAAAATAAGCTTAACTTAGAAGCTGAAATTCAAATAACGCTATCACAAAATTTCCGACCAAGATTTTCAAAAATATTGAAGCACAATCAATGCTCTAAAATACTATTATTAATCATATTTTAATGTGATCAAATGTATCTATATTAAATAAAATAACAATAATTTTAGTTTATTTCACTGATTTATTTTGTTTTTGTGAATGTTTTATATTGTTAATAATATACCAGTAAATCAGTGTATACATTTAATTCAGAAATAAGTATATACATACCGAGGTTGTAAAATAAAAGAAAAAGTAGTGATAAAAAGCCATGATAAAAAGAAAGTGATAAAGGTGTAAAATAAAATTAAAAGTACATTGACAAAATACTCAGATATTTCTTGTTTAGATTCTTTAACAAGCAATGGAGAATCATTATCAGTATCTGAGTGATAGAGTTAAATTATGTGAACTTTGGAAAATAATTCTCTTAACTCTAGGAAACAAATTGAGGGTCGCTGGAGGGCGGGGGTGGGGGGATGGGGTAATTGGGGAATGGGCATTAAGGAAGGCACGTGATGATGGGATGAACACTGGGTGTTATACACAACTGATGAATTACTGAACACTACATATGAAACTAATGATGTACTATATGTTGGCTAATCAAATTTAAATAAATAAATAAATAAGGAATATTCCTTTGTAATAAAAATGTTATTTTTATTAAAAATTGAAAAAAATAAAATGAATATTTGTCTTCTGTTGATTGAGGTCACTGTAACACAATAAAACTGACACACATAAGTAAGCAAAAAAAAAAAAAAAGAAAGATCAGACAACCATATGTATGGACGAAGGGAGAAAGAGCAGGGAGCAGGCGCAGTGATGTTGTTAGATTGCCCAAATCATTAGTGAAAAGTCATGAAGGCCATCATTAGGAGGGCCCTCAGGAATAGGAGTCAACAGACAGGAATGTGAGAAATTGGATGCAGAGAGTAAAGGGTGGCTGGTAAGAAGAAACCAGAGATTACTCAGAAGGGTAGTGACTGGGAGACTAGAGACAGATGAATGGTATTGCCATTACCAGAGACAAGAGTGAGAGGCAGAAACTGCTTCTGTAGAGGAGATAAGATTCCAACAACTGAGTTCCAGTTTACAGCGAGGCTTTGAAGCGGAACTTGTACTGGGTATCTGAAAACACGTATCTGATACTCAAAAGAGGGCCAGAAGGTGCACAGGTAGATTGAAGAATTGCTCACGTGGCTCCCCTCAGAACAAAGAAGACAAAACTCAAACCAAAACCAAAACCAAAGCAAAACACAAAGAAAACCTCATCACATAGAGATTAGGAAAGAAGGCCATACACGGAGTCAAAGTAGAACTCATAAAGCATGATCAGAAAGACAAAAAGAGAACAAAAAGGGAGGGTCATGAAAGCCAAGGGCAGCTTCACAAACAGAGAAATGGTCATAGGCATCAGGTTCTGCAAAGTGGTTAGCTAGGAGAAGCAATTGGTGGTGGTGATGTTACCAGATCAAGCCATTAGAATGAAGAATACATAGGCACCTGCTCTGACTCTGATATACTCATTTACATAATGAAGGAAGACCAGGATTTACTTAATGACTGATGCACCATGTATCAAAGATGGGTTAGTAACCACGTGTTAAAACTGTAAACACCAAAAAAATGGACTACAGATTCTAATTAGAGTTCTAACATTAACTTTTAATATTAATAAATCATTTCTTTTTCCTTCAAGTCATTGCTGTTATCTGTGAATTAAAATTATTCAACCAGATATGAAGTAAGATCTTGTGTAGCTCTAAAACAATCAGAGTTCTTCTAAAAATGACATTATTTCTTGTGCAGATAGAGGTTAAGATGGATACTCTTAAAAGTTGCCACTAAAGAAACAGAATATATATTATTCCAAATTATGCTTGGATTATAAATAATCCTTCAATATTAAACATATTAAACAAACCCCAAATAGAGTGCATTATATTAAAATCATGTTAAATACTAAAATTAACTTTTATAAAAATGACTTTTGTACTGAATTTCAGCCACACTTTTTTTTTGGGCAATCACAATCATTTTATGGCTGATGGCACCTTAAAAGGCTTTCAAGCGAAAAGAAACTTGTTGACTTGCTTAACCGAGTGACTAAGTGAACAGAAACTTACATAAAGACACATATTATTTTATATTAAAGGTGGATGCTGATTTTATGTTCACAGTGGAGAGAAGAAGAAACTTAACCTGTAAGAAACTCTTCTTATCATCCTACAGAATTTTGGTAAATTATCAAATATGCATAAAAGCTAGGAAAATAAATTTGGTATCTCTGCTTTAAGTTAGATCAAGCTGTGAGAAAGCCAAAGTTGTTCATTTCAGCAATTGTTACACTTTTCTGAAAGTGCCTTTAATTGAAGGTTTGCACTTACATAATTACCACTAAGCACTCTGTGTACTTAGGTAAAAATTAGCAAATTTCATATACATAAGACTATGCAAAGACAGGAAAACATAACTTACTGTTTTTTCTCTCCCAGGTTCAGGCTTTGCTGTGCGTGCCATTTGTTGCTGTCCTTTCATCTTTTGAGTCGCCTCATCATCTTCCTTGGGCAAACTTGGAGGTAGGCCAGAGGGTGCAGCCTCCATCTTGGTCTGTGGCGGTTTCTCCTGTACCACCTGAGGAGCCACTCTGCCTTCCGGCTCTTCTTCAGTGGTTGGTACTTGAGTTTTAAGTAAGTCTTGTTTCTGTTCCGCCTCTAGAGCTGATGGTTCTGTTGCTGGAGGTAACTTTTTGTCTTCAGGGGCTGGCTTTTTGTCTTCAGAAGTTGGTTTTTTTTCTTCAAGAGGTGGCATTTTTTCTTCTGGGAGTGGCTTTTTGTCTTCAGGGGGTGGCTTTTTTTCTTGAGGGGCTGAAGTTTTGTCTTCCTCTAGTTGACTCTCCCGTTTGTGATCTGTGGTCACCTTTGGGACAGTCTTTTCAACTGATGGTATTTCTTTCACTTTTTCTGGAATGACTTGCTCAGCTTCTGTTTTTACTTCTTGTTCCTTCTTCTTCATTTTTACTTGGGTAGGCATTGCTGTTTTCTGGGATGGTTGTTCTGGAGGGACAGGTATAGGAGAGGCTTTGGGTCCTGAAGGTGTAGGTGGCATTTTGCCCATATCTCCAAGCTGTCCTGATATTGCTCTCTGGGTTTGGCAATTTAAACAAAGCCATTCTTGAATCTGCAAAGAAAATAGCAATGAGCAGATTAACTATATTATAATGCATCTGTTTTGGTGAATCTGTTTTGGTGCATATACTAAGATTAACATCTGGTGACTTCTAGTTGCTTTTTTGTATAGGGAGAAGATAGGTCATTGTTTTCCAAATCAATGAAATAGCGACTTCTAAGGAAGACTGCAAAAAGACTATTTATAATCTAAAAATGTGAGGAATCCCTAGAGATTGGCAATTCACTCTCCTCACCATGAGGAAGAAAAAAAATGTAGCATTAAAGATGGAGCCAAGGATCAGTCATTAAGTGTCTGCCTTTAGCTCAGGTCATGATCCCAGGGTCCTGGGATCGAGCCCCACATCAGGCTCCCTACATTATAATGTAAGAACTAAAGACTATACATGTAGCTTCTAATTGTTACATTTAATAAATACCTATTCCGTAAAGTCCAAGGTTGGAGAGTCATACAAAGAGTATTGCATTCATATGTTGCACTGTTTTCTGAGTTCAATTTCAAACTGCTTTTCATACTGGATCACTCTTTCTAGTTACATGACAAAATCACCTATTGTTCAAGAATATCATTAGGGATCTAAGTTTCATTTCTTATTTCAGCTTCTAATTTCTTTAGAGATATAAAAAATGTTGCTTAATAATAATGACTGAGGAGCGCCTGGGTGGCTCAGTCAATTAAGGGTCTGCCTTCCGCTCAGGTCATGATCCTAGAGTCCTGGGATTGAGCCCCACATTGGGCTCCCTGCTAAGCGGGGAGTCTACTCATCCCTCTCTCTCTGCCCCTCCCCCCCAACTCGTGCTCTTTCTCTCGTTCTCTCTCAAATAAATAAAATCTTTAAAAAAATAGTAATGACTGTTTTGCAATCTGTAAGCCATTATAAATTCTTATTTACTTATCTGAAGAGTAAAAACAAAAGTCCATTATTTAATTTTTGTCAATTGCTGTCTATAAAACATCAGTATGCGTTACGGGTTCATTTGCTTTTTGTGTGTACAATTATCTAATACCAATTCTCTTCTTAATTCAGGTTTTGGCAACTCTAAAGTATTGAATGGCGGCTTCTTTACACCAGAACTTTATAGAAAAGTCTTAGGAAAGAAACTGACTTGATCCCTTACGTCAAATATGAAAAGCTTGCTCCAACCCTGGCACTGAATTGTCCCTGGGGGAGGCACTTCCACAAGAAAATCAATTTTCCAAGAAAATCAATCTTTATCTGTGCTGTGGTTTTAAAAACCATTACTCAGTTGAGCCACATCTGAGGATATTTTTATTCAGAACCTGACATTTTTTAAAAACAAAAGCAGACACAAATAGTTGCATCACTGCTGTCTTGTCACATGGATTGTAAAAACCAAATGCAGGTGTGTGTTAAGCCACTTGTTGCTTAACAGGTCATGTCCTAATGTAAAGAAGTTAGGAAGTTTTTCATATACCAGGAACACAGGTATCATTACATTGCAAATTTTTATCAAAATAATAGTGTGATTCTTTTATCTGAGTTTTTGGAACAAATTATTCTTGAAAAGTTATCATCTCTTACTACTTATAGCATATGATACCACAATGGTACACAGCTCTCATTAAAATGAAAATGTGTTCAGAAAATAAAGTGACCATTTCAAAGTAATATACTCATTATTTTCACATATTTGAAGGTTAAGGGGATAAATGGTATCATCTGTTTAACTTATAGTGTCACATAAAACACTTCATTTTCCCAATTTAAAGTAATGTTTGATAAACCTATAAGCAGTGAGAACCCACACTAGTATGGTCTGCAAGGCAGAGGGAAGGCAATAATGTCAGTCTAAAAGAAAATGGATTTTATCCTGAGAGCCTCGCTGTCTAGATCAAACTTGTGTTTGCTTAAGTTTCCATCCGTATGCAGTTAAACCTGATATTTTTATACTTGGTCTCGCAGTTGCCTGAGTGATTTGCATTTGAAATAAGATTATTAAGACAAGCCTAATTCTTTTGACTTTACACTTTGACTAACTGTCACCAAAATTCACTTGGAAACTGATGTTACTATCATGTCAAATAATTATGACAACGTAATTCACTTATGTATCTACTCTGTATATATTTATTCTATCTATATTTATGGAGTACATATACCATTGGGTAAGGAATAAGATATGGGTTAAAATATGCAGTAAAAAAAATATATACATATAAGGGAAATGGAAAGGATATAATGTTTTTTTTTTTAAGATTTTATTCATTTATTTGACAGAGAGAGACACAGCGAGAGAGGGAACACAAGCAGGGGGAGTGGGAGAGGGAGAAGCAGGCCTCCTGCCGAGCAGGGAGCCCGATGGGGAGCCTCGATCCGAGGACCCTGAGATCATGATCTGAGCCGAAGGCAGACGCTTAACAACTGAGCCACCCAGGCGCCCCAAGGATATAATGGTTTTAGTGGACTGTCTGATGAATCTGTTTAGAACATAAGGAATTAGATAATTTATGAATCCCAAAAGAGAATTTTTTCACCAATTAGAAATGCTGAATTGGAAGTCTCATACATGTGTCTCTTCTTTCTGTAGCCCTAGAACCAAAATTAGAATGCCAACAAATTCGGCAAGCAGAAGAAGTTATAATATAAAGAAGGAATTAAAAAAGGGGAAAAAGTACAGTAACACCAAAATTTGTATATTTCTTTAAATATGCAAATATAAATTTTATTAAGAGAGGGCATACGAAAAGGCAGAGGCCAGGGTAAAATCAAAAGTAGAAATGAGAAAAGCAAAATTGATTGAATTTTAATAATGAGTAAAATGAGTGAAAATGAATTTTCAAATGAAAGTTTATTTTGGATAATATAGGTTATCGTCATTATCATATCACCATTAAATACAAACACAATTACTAGAAAAATTGGCTTCACAAGTCACAATTTAGGAAATACTCTACAACACATAAGATGTAAAAATCTGTAGTTCACAATTTTTTTCTTTGCATTCTTTACCAAAAATAATCCCAAGAAATTTTGTATTCCTGTATTCAGGGATTTAATTAAGAAGCATTATATTTCTAGGTCCAAAAAAACCATTATCTTCACTCTTTGTTCTTCAACAGCCACACCATTAAATACTCATAATGTTTCTAGTCCAGTAACAATCTGGAGATACAATAAGCAAGATGCCTAAATTATACAAAAATTCAATGCATAAATTATCACTGCCCATATATGATCTTTACCACCTGAAAGGACTTTACCACACATAGCATTAACTCTTTCTGTAAATTGCAAAACACATGACTATTCATAGTTTGCCTTAAGGTTAAACATCAAAAGAGTTACAGCTTTATCTTTGAAAATAAAAACAGTGAGACAGGGGTGCCTGGGTGGCTCAATCGGTTGAGTGTTCGGCTCCTGCTTTAGGCTCAGGTCACGATCCCATGGTTTGTGAGATCAAGCCCGAGGGCCACTTCCGCACTCAGCGGGGAGTCTGCTTGAATATTCTCTCCCTCTGTCCCTCTCCCCAACTTGTTCCCTCTCTCTCTCACTCTCTCTAAAATAAAGAAATCTTGAAAAAGGACAGTAAGACAATTAGAAAATAAATATATTTTATATATATTATTATGTAATATATACTTATATAAACTAAAGCCATTGCTGTTATATTATTGAGTTGACTACATAGAAAATACATTGAAAAATACAGATGCTTATGGAGGTTTTTTTTTTAACATAAAAGTCATCATTATGGATGCTTTCAGACCATTTCCACTGGTTTCAGTAGGTTCTTAAATTATGTTTTATTTTCAGAGCCTATAAATATCTCCTAATAGTAGAAAACATAAAAGTTTTATCTATATTATTATTAAATGTATCAAATAAATTCAGAAGACTCTATTAGACCAATCACCTTTTAATCTAGGGCTTTAACATTAATAACCAGGATACCAAATTCATCTCCAAGTAGGGGAACATTCTGATAAACAGTGTATAAAAAATAACTCCATGTCGATCACAACATACTAGAATGTATTCAATTGTCAGCTGGTGCATGTTAACAGAATGCATTTATTTTAACATCATATCATCAGGGCTTGTTCAAAGCAATGCTTCACAAATCCATTAATCTTAAGAGCAAAGTAGGAAATGAAGGCAATAAAAACCCAGAAGAGGGATGTTGCTGTGCTACTTGGCATTTTTCCATCAATAAGCAATTTGCTTTATATAACATTTTAGCTGTAACTATAGCAACAATACCATTAAGGAAAATCTCTGAATTTCAGGCCTGCCTATTTATTTTTCTAAGTATCATTCGGAAGCATGATAATAAGACCTGCCTCAGGTTGAAAGTTGGCCATTAGACCTAAAATGGTAGAGAACGGATGGCTGTGAAGCCTGCGGGAGCATTCATAGCTGTATCTGAGAAGTCTTCACCACATTTTAGCATGAATTTTTCATTAAAAGACCAACCAGGCGAATGTGGAAACTCAGAGAGTTTCCACCAATAAGAGTATGTAAGCAGAGGTTACGCACCCCCTACTCAAAATTCTGTAAAGGAAAACCAAGTGATCAAGGGAATTGATACTCAAATACCTTGGAGTTTCCAGCCTACTATTAAGTCTTTGAGTCAACAATAAACATTTTACACAGGTTTCTGTTGGTCTGTTGATCTGCTTATTACTCAGAATGTTATTTTTTCCAGCTAAAAAATAATTACACTGATGATCTGTTTAGAAATCACTGTTTACTTATCAACAGGCCCAAAAATTGGAGAGCAATGTTACCTGCAACCTGTCACTGGTATCAGCCTCACCTATAGTCTTGGATGAAGGTGTTCCATTTATCTGAGGCCCATACACTTTTTTTTTTTTTAATTTTTAAGATGATGCTTTGAAGATTTTACTTATTTATTTGAGAAGAAAGAGAGATAGAGAGAGCACATGAGGGGGTGGTAGCAGCAGAGGGAGAGGGAGAAGAAGGCTCCCCACTGAGCCAGGAGTCTGACATGGGGCTCAATCCCAGGACCCCTGGGATCATGACCCAAGCCAAAGGCAGACACTCAATCGACTGAGCCACCCAGGTGCCCTGGGCCCATATACTCTTACAGTTCAAGTGGACATTCTGAAAATCAGATTTTTTTGTTTAAATTTCTATATTTATTTCCTTCTGTTATCTCTAAAAGGGAAAAGGACTGAATTCACAGTTGGTGCACTCTTTTTTTCAGATTACACAATCAGTTCCTACACTATAAAATCAAGATATTAGAAATCTCTGATCATTCATGAGACTGCACTTCACAAGTATATGCAATGATGTATTTGTGGTATTTCTATCCTTATTCTGTCCCTCCTAAAAACGAATGTATGTCAGCTCCTCTTCTTATTACACTGTTTTTGACTAGATTAGTATTTTTGTCCCTTTTACAATCAATGAAACAAGAAAAACTCATATCCAAAATACATAAGTGAATGATTGGGGTTAGTCCTCATTTATTTTCTGTGTAGGTATAAGAATTATATCATAATGTATTAGAACACAAATATTCATACGAAAACTAAGAAAAAAACAAATAGGCTATTTAAATATTAATTTCCAATTAAATCGCTGAACGTTAAGAGTGAGATTCAATAATGAAACTGAACAGAATACTGGATGTTGTTAGGAATTGTACTGGGGTCGTTCTGCCTGTGTTGAAACTGATCTGTGGTCATGTCTCTACTCATCTCTTCTTTTATGTGGATGCTTATTTCTGTAAGACCACACACACCCATACACCCACACAAAACCTCTATTTCACCAACTGGAGGCTCTTAGTGTAAGTTTCTATATAATGTAAATTATATTAACAGATATTTCCATAAATAGCAACATGCCAACTAAAATCATGTATATTACATCAGGGATTAAAACTATATTTAGATTAGAATTGCATACTCTCAGTTGACATTCTTTTTGCATCCATTTTTCTTTGACTAAACCAGGATCATTTTTCTAGTCATTTTCTCATCATAATTCATATGTATTTTTCTTTAAACTAAGAAAGTGATCTCTGAGTGTTTGATCTTTTAAATACCATTAAATAAATAATATATAAATACACACATGCATTAATTAAAATACCTCTCAAGTATTACATTAACACAATTTTGACAGAACCTGAAGAAAATCAGGGGTTTCCTTTTAGGAAGACACCTATACATTTATATTTATGCAAATATGTATATTTATTTGCACGGATAAGACTACACAGGGCTCATTTCCCTATAATATCTTCCTTCTTTCCTTCCTTCCTATCCCTCCCTCCCTTCCTCTCTCCTTCTTTCTTTATATCTGTATAGAGGGCAACAAGAAGAGTGAGCTCACTAAGACTATTCTTTGATTAACAAATGTATCTGATTCGGGTTCAATCACAGGCATCAGGGTAAGTGATCTCCCACTAGTGTGTATAAAGGACAACTCCAAAGACACAGCTGTTTTCTCACTGGTAACCAATGATGCAAACTTACGGGTAATCATACATAATTACTGTGTTGACTTTAGCTAACTCAGCTCTAGCAAAAACAGAAGGCTTAAAGAGAAGGCTTATCTTTGGATTCAAGGCATTTCTATTTGTGATTAATTATTCTAGTGTACTACATTCTAGGCTGATATTTATATAAGTCTAGTATAAAAAATAACCAACAGTTTAAAAAAATATGTCATTCATGTTATATGTAGATGGCAAGTTCATTTTTTTATAATCACTTTTCATCCCTCTGCTTTTACAGACTTGTATTATATCCCTATTACAAGAGGTATGTATTTATTTTGCATATGTTAATTAATACATCAAAGCAAAAAAATACCTTTTAAGTCTAACATAGTCACTAGTCAGCACTACAGGCAATGAGTAATTGAATTTTATAACAAATTGTGAAGATGTTAACACACTTCATCACAGAGGAATTTTGTTAAGGTTACAAAGCTATATGCATTTGGAAGCTAGATTATTTAAAGCACATTGACTAAAACGTGTAGAACATTTTACAGGATAAACAAAAACCAGGCTCAGCTTTTAAATTTAAGCATCATTGTGGATATAATGTTCAAAGACACAATCATCTCACAGATAGGGCTGAAGTGTACAGGAACGGGGGAGGGGAGGCAGGGCGTGGCACCAGACTGACTGGATGATGGAGAATGCATGTAAGGTGGGCGGAGCGATGGGGCAGGTGGTGAGCCCTTCTACAGGACATAGTACAGTACTGGAAACCCTTTTTGCAGGGAAGAATCAGTGTGCTGATTTTACAAGGTATAAACTTGTCTAGGGTGAACTATGTTTCCAAAATTCCCCTTCCCTAAATGTTTCCCATTAAAATGTGGTACCAGAGATACTGTGGGTGAGATATGGAGGGCAGAAGCCAAGCAGCAACTACAGTGCTTTCTGCATGCTCAGACAGCTGAACAGGTCACACGTACTGTTGTAGCTCACACACATCACTTACTGCTTGGCTTGGGACAGCAGGCAGGCATGCAGCTGCTCTGTTTTCCTCTGGATTCTTCTTTGGCTTCTTCCTTAGCTTATAGGATGGAGACAATGAGAACAGACAGGGGTTCTGCTCTGTCCTCATGGGTTCTAGCTGGTTTCTGCTCTCCCCTCTTTTAAATTCATCTTTCTTTCCTCTGCCTGCCCTCCATCCTTCAATCTCCAGTAGGCTTTCAGCGATCACTTACTCAGCTCCAATAATTGCTTAAGATCAAATCCTTAAAACAAATCCCTTATTATATAGATTCTGTACTTTCTAATGATTGTTTCCCTAATTAAAGTCTAAGTGATAGAGTCAGGGTGGGTCAACTGTTATTCAAGGGGTGATGATATTTTACACTTTTTTTTTTTTAAGATTTTATTTATTTGACACAGAGAGAGAGACAGCTAGAGAGGGAACACAAGCAGTGGGAGCGGGAGAGGGAGAAGCAGGCTCCTGGCTGAGCAGGAAGCCCAATGCGGGGCTCGATCCCAGGATCCTGGGACCATGACCTGAGCCGAAGGCAGATGCTTAACAACTGAGCCACCCAGGTGCCCTGATATTTTACACTTTTATACAGTAATGTTGGTCTGTGTGCAAAGTAATTTTAACAGTCTATTTCAGAGCTTAAGTTGCATGGCAAAGAAAGTACACTTAACTGGAATTCAAAAGAATTAGGGACTGCCAGTGTGACATGCATAAATGGGTTATTTGGAAGGTTTGGGGTCTTTTTTAATTTGGGGGGGTTAAAAATTATGGTAAAAAATTAAAAACAGCCATCAAAAATAATTTGTGACATATATACACAATGAAAAATTTTAAAATGCATCCATTGTCCACTTAAATGGAATGCTGACAATATTATTAGAGACTTCTGCTATCATATTCTATACTCTCCAAGAACCACTATTATAATTTTTGTGTTGTTACTCATTTGTTTTTTACGGTTTTAATATGTGTAGTTTTTATTTTATTTTATTTTATTTTATTTTATTTTATTTTATTTTATTTTTTTAAAGATTTTTATTTATTTATTTGACAGAGAGAGACACAGCGAGAGAGGGAACACAAGCAGGGGAGGGAGAAGCAGGCTTCCCGTGGAGCAGGGAGCCCCATGCGGGGCTCGATCCCAGGACCCTGGGATCATGACCTGGGCCGAAGGCAGACGCTTAACGACTGAGCCACCCAGGCGCCCCAATATGTGTAGTTTTTATATACTCTTTACTCTTGTATAGTTTTTTTTTTTAGATTTTATTTATTTGACAGAGAGAGACAGCGAGAGAGGGAACACAAGCAGGGGGAGTGGGAGAGGGAGAAGCAGGCTTCCCGCTGAGCAGGGAGCCCGATGTGGGGCTCGATCCCAGGACCCTGGGATCATGACCTGAGCTGAAGGCAGACGCTTTAAAGACTGAGCCACCCAGGTGCCCCTACTCTTGTATAGTTTTGAACTATATATAGTTTTGTGCTTTTTTTCCCCCTTTTATTCTTTTTCAGCAAACACTACCTAGATACAAAAATGATCTATGAAATATGTATGAGGCATAAAGAAAAACTTTATAATGAATACATGGGAACCACTGACTCAATTAACAAATGGAATACTATCATATTTGAAGCTTCTTTCAAACTCACCTCTTTATATCTTCCTTCAATTTAACTGCCGTCCTATCTTATGTGTCTCTAATTATGACATTTTGGGCATATTTTCACCCGATCTGTAAGTCCCTACACCATATATTGCTTGCTATTGAATATTCTGAAAAATGGTACCCAAATTTCCTTTCTGTTTTTGATTCTGATTTTAGAGTCAGAGTTGTAAAGTGTTATTTTAGATGGACAGGCAGGTAGGTAGGTAGGTAGATATAGATAACCTTCCAAATCAAAGCATTTCCTCAAAACCAAGCTATGGTGCCATTAGCGAGTACTGATGATAATGATAGATAAATATGATGTGTAAGACCATAACCAGATGCAGGCACCGTGAGAAACTAGGAAACGCACAACTCACGTGAACTCATTTAACTTCATTTTTAAAAATATTAGAGACCCAACAAAACACATCTGTGCCAAACTCAGGTTATGAACCAGCAGTATACACTCCCTCCACTGGACCAGCTTTTAATTAAAAACTTAGTAAAGACCCTACAATCTGATTGATCAAAGATTACTCAATTACTATGAGGCTAATTTTTTAAAAAGTAGAATATGATTGTTCAGATATCTAAAAATAGAGTTCATAAAGATCTGAACATTCTATTTTTAGATAGTTTTTGATTTCACATTTAATAACTAATCAATATTGAGGAATCTCAGTAACTTTAAAGTAGTGTTATTCAATTCATTCATAGAATATTTATTATTTGCCATGATTTTCATGTTACTCTAAGTGCTAAATATGTAATATTTGCCGTTAGAAGGACCAACATAATTATACAAGAACCAACAAAAATACATTAAATACATATTCATATGTGATTCATGTATGATTTATACATGGAAGATAATGATCTATTATAGAGTCTAGGCTGAAACTAGTAGGGATAGGAAAAAAATTCAAATTTAAGTAAACATTCAAGGACTTGGTTTCTCAGTTATGGCATGACTATAGGCATCTGTTGTAAAGCTAGTCATTTCTTCAAGCTGTTCTTTTTCTGGCAGCCAATCATAGACTTGAGGATCTACGTCTCATATATTAAACATGAACTCCATCTGTATTTAAAAAATATATAAATACATACATAAACACACATATACATTTTTTATAGGACTACCTGTTCATGAAAAATTTTTGAACAATTTGAAACTATCATCAAACATTACCTTGACGCCCTGATTTTTCTAAGAATGTAATTTTTAATGATGATGCAATAACCAACTGTGTGGATGTATTTTATTTAATGACCTCACTCTTAGAAAAATATTCTAAATACAACAATGCAAACATAAGTCAGAATGTCGATGCAAGGGAACAGGGAGTATTGAAGAATGTAGTTTATTTAATTCCATAAATAAAATATTATCCATTTGCTTCACTATCTGGTACTCAGCAATATGCCAATAATGTGCATTATGCATTCAGACATTCAGAGTTCAATCTCCAGCTCAACATTATATTGCTGCCAGCAAACAGACAGATACAGCCCTTATAAGCCTGAAGACTCATTAGTTACTCACAGAATCCAGGGAAGAATAGACATTTCAAGTAGGTTTAACTTTCATGTGTGTTGTTGTCTCTGGTTTTTGAGCCAGTAAGGATGGGATACAGTGAAGAGGGGCTGAGAATGGGAGACTGGATAATATAGAAAGTCCAACTGGCAAAGATATAAATAAATATTAGGCAGCAAAAACATTACCATTACCATTACCCTATTCATTCATGCAATGAATAAACTAGTAATGTTAGAACTCCTCTCCAGTTTAATGGACACATAATAACAGAAAGTAAATACTAGCCCACATAAACCAGATTTTTAATAAAAGACATAAGTTCAATTGATTTCCTGCTAAAGAACAAGAGATATTGATGGATGGATCCTAATAACCCGATCCCAATAGCCTTACAACTACCATCAACCAGAAAGACCACTGGAGACAGTCCCAGAACTCAGTGCAGTCGTATACCCTCATCACCTCAAGGAGCCCAAAACACCCCAGTCAACCCTTGTTATCCGTCTCTCCACCCCCTCAAATCTGCTCAGTGTTTCCTAGACAGTAAGAATATGACACCAGGGATGAGTCAGCAGTGAGGGGAGGCGAACAGAGAGAGAAAAGGAGAGGGTCTTGCCAGAGACACATGGGATGCTTAGTTTTCGCACCTGCCCATATTACTCTCTGGATCAATGTGGGAGTGGTATTTTCAGGAATCTGGGGTGTCCTGAGGTCCTCTGAACACAGGAGAGGCAGAACTGCTCCACGGGGAAGTCAGCTGGATCTTCACTGCCTGAAATGCTCAGCCAAGTCAAGTGATTATTGAGTCAGAAAGTGGTATGACTGTATCTGTCATCTCAGAAAGAATCTGATAAAGAAATGTACCCTAAAAAAAATCAACACTGCTTTCTGAGCCTTTGTGTACAGTATGCGTGGCTGAAAAATAGAATTATAAAACAGAATTCCCATTTTTTTAAACGATTTTTTATTTATTTGACAGAGAGAGACACAGCGAGAGAGGGAACACAAGCAGGGGGAGCGGGAGAGGGAGAAGCAGGCTTCCCGCGGAGCAGAGAGCCCGATGCGGGGCTCGATCCCAGGACCCTGGGATCATGACCTGAGCCGAAGGCAGACGCTTAACGACTGAGCCACCCAGGCGCCCCCAGAATTCCCATTTTTAACAGATAGCTGTTTTCCATTTAGCATATAACTTCCTCCTGAGAATACCTGCATTTGAAGAGGAGAAGCTTACCCTGAAGGAATGACAGTGCATTGCAGAGGTTACAAGCTTGCACAGATGACTAGGGTGGCAAGAGAAGAAATGGGATGAAGGAATTGACAATGCCCAGAAAAACTGTCCTAATTTACAAGGAACCTAAAGATTTAAAAATGGAGGAGGAACAGGTTCTGGGAGCCAGTGAATATAATACTTATCTCATTGACTCCTGATGACATGCAGAGGAGAGAATTTCTACAATCCTGTTCACTGTACAGATGAAGAAACTGGAGCATAGAAACTAAAGAGTCACATCGTGATCAGTATCTAAAGCTAGTAAATGGCAGATCTCAGAAATGAGGCCATAGCTCATACATTTGGATTTTAAAGAATATAAAGGATACTTAAGTCAGAATTGAAGGTGGGATTTCCTAGAGATGACACGCAAAAGAAGATAACAAGGACCAGATTCTTGGAAAATAGCTGCACTTACACAAGAAGGAAAACCAGCAAAGCCACGTAAACAGGATCATTCAAGAAGGTGGGAGGAAAATCGGCGGGTTTTAGTAAACTCAAGTGGAAAAGATGAGAATTTCAAAGTGAAAGGCAACACTGCCAAATACAGCACTGAGGTTAAGTAACATATATTTCCAAAAGGCTGGCAGACAAGTCTCTTTATAATTGAACCAAGTACTCTATTTATATATTTCCTTCATTGTTTATTTTGTCCCTCTCATCTTTGCAATAACTGCTTTGATGTTTCTCAAGTGGCCTGCATAACTGACTATAAACAACTGTTTTACCTGTGATTAAATATATAACTACACCTAAAAACAATGAGTTATGTTTATTACATTGCTTCATCTTTATGTGATGAGTATAAGCATTTAAAAACATAAATGAAGTGAAACCTTAGAATTCACTTCAAGTGCCATGTTAGAATATTACTTTGAACGACATCAGATTTTGAAGTAGGAATTTATTTGTGGGTATAATCTTTTCCTATACAGAGTATAAATGATTAGACTTTATGTGAACTAGTTACTGAAGAATGAAGCTCAATATTTCTTCCTTTCTTCTTTCCTAGTTTTTAAAATGGAAAAATTGGTTAGGATCTAAATAAACAATGAGAATGTTCTATGTGTTTTGTATATTGATGAATACATTGAAAGTACCATAAAATTTTTTATTCCTGGAGAAGCTACTGAGATACCACACTTCACTCAATTAATTTATCATTCCACATATCCTCACCAGATATTGTATTGGGTGCCCTCTGTTAATAGAGATTAAATATATAGGTGCTTATTACAGTGAGCCCAAGGTCTAGAAGAAAGAAAGAAAACACAGTCTCAGTATTTTTATAATAAAAACAAAAGGTGCCCTGGAAACACAATGGGAAGATGGGATTCATGTAGAGTAGGGGACAGTGAGGGTCAAGTAAGGCTGTTCAGAGGAAGTGACAACAGGCCTGAACCATGAAGTGGTGTTAGCCAGACAAAAAGCATGCTTGGCTGAGGAGCAAGCTTAACGTGAATTTATTATGACCAGAAAGGAAATGTGTATAGAAAGGGAGTAATGACTGCAACATAGCAGATGCTCAAGAAATGGAATTTTGCTGTCTCACATTTCCATAAATTATCGTATACCCATACTATACGTATCCCAGAATATTACCTTTACTTTGTGGACTAGGCTGAAGAAATATTCCAAACCTAAGGTATTAAAGCTTCACTGATTTTTGAAAGGAAAGCAAAAATATAAATTTGATATTTCATTTTAATTGGGACATATTACACTTAGTATATAATTCAGGGCAGCTGAATCTGACTCGGGGCATAGTTACCCATCTGTTTGTATGGATCCCCAAAAGAGCTCTGGGGGGAACTTGAGGGGTCCTGGCAGGGTGGGCACATGGAAGTGAAGCAGCTGTGGGCTGCACAGGGCCCCACCCCCTGTGCCTCAGTCTGTCCCATTCTGTGTAGTTCTAGTGCTGCTTGCCATTCTGGGAGATTAACTATAGGCTTTTTGTATTTTTAATGTTATAATGGCAATTTCTGTGTCTGGCATTAAATTTTTTGAAAGTTATTAGTTATTTGTTCTCTAAGAGACTGAAGATACATGAAGATAGAGGATTATAGAAAAATAAAGTTCATTCTCTTCAAACATTAAAAAAATTTATAAGTATAAATATATTTGTGTAAATATAATTGTACACAATGATATTATGTAGTTATATAACTATTGTATATGCATATTATATAATTATTAAAGTGGACTGGCTATTTAGTATTGAGACACATATTTACCAAAGTTATACTATCCAATATATAGCTTCTCATAAATTAGGACACATGACATTTTCCTCACATTTTATTTATTTATTTATTTATTTATTTATTTATTTATTTATTTAAAGATTATTTATTTATTTATTTGACACAGAGAGAGAGCACAGGCATGGGGAGCGGCAGACAGAGGAAGAAGCAGGCTTCCTGTGGAGCAGGGAGCCCGATGTAGGGCTCGATCCCAGGACCCTGGGATCATGACGGGAGTTGTAGACAGACGCTTAACTGACTGAGCCACCCAGGCACCCCCCCATTTTGATATTTTCATATTTTAATATTACTTGCTCATATTTTAATATTACTGATATTCTAATACAATCTGTGCATTTAAAATAGAATTTCAAAATATTTACTGGCTGCATGTTATAAGGATCCACAATCTCTATGCCTTTACAATGCCATTTACAAGTTATACAGAGCAGACATTAAATAAAAATTACTAATGAAATAATAAAATTTAAGATGAAATTTTATTATATAGGAGGATTTGAAAATCTCATCCTTCTGTATTTTAATTTTCTTCCTGCAAAATTGGGGTGATAATATTCATATCTATTCTATTTCCTAATACATTGTAGAAAACAGTGAGTGAAAGTTACTTGATAATCTGTAAAGCAGTCTATAGGTTTAAGGTGTTTTTAAATTACTTCTACTTTTATTTTTAAAACATGGTTTTATGTGGGGTTATCCATAATTATTCTTTATTCACATCAGGCTCAGGGAATCTCCTGACTCTTTAAATTATCATTTATTGGGCGCCTGGGTGGCTCAGTTGGTTAGGTGACTGCCTTCGGCTCAGGTCATGATCCTGGAGTCTCTGGATCGAGTCCCGCATCGGGCTCCCTGCTCGGCAGGGAGTCTGCTTCTCCCTCTGACCCTCCCCCCTCTCCTGCTCTCTCTCTCTCATTCTCTCTCTCAAATAAATAAATAAATAAATAAATAAATAAATAAATAAAATCTTAAAAAAATTATCATTTATTAATCATAGTGTATTTTAAATATTCATATAATCAAGTTTTAAGGCAATCTTAAAACTACTCTTTGATTTTTTTGGGTTATTCTCTCTCTCTCTCTCTAATGTAATTAGCATTTGACCTAGTTTTTAAAACTATCTATAACAATCAACAAAAGCGTAGGATTAAAAAAGATAACTCTATGTATTCCTTCTCACTTTGTTGAATTAAATATATTTCACACCAGCTATAATCCAGCTCATGTTTAGCTTATTAAAATGATTTCTACATATTTTATTTGATTCTATATGATTTCCTAGAAATTAGGAATTTGGGAGAAGGAATGTTACATATGTTAACATTTCGCTAAATAGTACATAATAAGACCTGACAATAAATACTACAGATTTAAGTAAAAATTACATTTTAGTGCACTTTGCCAAAAATTTTAAATATATATATTTACATATGTATATGTTATATAATAATTTAAAACAACTGAAGTTAATGAAATGGAGCATCACACTGCAGGTGTGAATAAGGTCTTGGGCAAAGAGTAAAATGGAGGAAGCAATATTCTAAAGATACAATTAATCCTTGCTTCGGAAGAATCGTTTACCAAATGCATTTGGGTGATGTGTTCTTTTGGTTTGCATCTAAAGTCAAGATAGTTTCACGGCACTTGTTAAAACAACTGAAGATGTTATCACCCTAGTCTAAATAGACTACTTAACTACATGAATATATTTTGGCAGTTAATACAAAAATAAAATCAGAAAGACCGACACCTTGAGAGTAAGCTGATTCTAATTTCATTTGGTATTCTGTCGGGATTTAGGTATATGAAAAAAATGTTTTTGTTTTAATAATCTCAACATCTATAATCATAATACATAATTATGGCCATAACAAATATATTTAGTTTTGTGAAGAAATTAATCAAATTGCTAACATTACATCAGGCCACATCAAAGGTTGATTTTCTAATGTGAAAATTTCCTTTCTCTTTCTGAGGATTACTTTATGGTGCCCTTTTCAAATATTAAGATTCTAAGGAACTCTATTTTAGTCATTTAATCACTATCTCTTATTAACAAGTATTATCTTGAATTATTACAAAAGACTTTATTTCTCTTATGAAAATGTCAATTTCAAATATGGGGTGGGGCGCCTGGGTGGCTCAGTTGGTTAAGCGACTGCCTTCGGCTCAGGTCATGATCATGGAGTCCCGGGATCGAGTCCCGCATTGGGCTCCCTGCTTGGCAGGGAGTCTGCTTCTCCCTCTGACCCTCCCCCCTCTCATGTGCTCTCTGTCTCTGTCATTCTCTCTGTCTCAAATAAATAAAATCTTTAAAAAAAAAAAAACACACAAATATGGGGTGGATGCTCCAGAAGACATGAGATAGGTGTGCATTAAAAAAGAAATGAAAATAAAATCAGCATCGTGGCTAAGGACCTAGGTACAGAGCTCTTGAGCATTAACTCCAGAAACACTGTCATTTTTATTAACAACCTTGAAAACAAAAGCACATCATTCACCATGTGACTGGGTCCCATCCTCTTACCTTAATATTACCTTAAACCTGCTGGCTTTGTTGCTGTTCTTGTTCTTGTTTTGGTTTGGTTTTGGTTTTCACAGCTAACAAGCTCACCTAAGTGAGGCTCCTGCTCACTTACCTACATTTAGCCCTATTTTATTACTTATCTAGGCAAAACATTTCAGGCCCTTCATCCCTGGGGAAACTTTCAGTAAGATCTGTGCATGCATCTTGATACTTTTAAGGCCATTCAGGGATCCTAATTATTGAAACAGGTGTAAATGATAAAATTTATTATTTTTTAGTTTGAAAAATATCCTTGAGTAGACAACATGTGTCAAATGGAAATATATCTCAGCATGTTGCATAAAATCAAGTATGAAGCTGAGATTACTTTCTACTGATAAAGTTGAAGGAATATTACAATAATTTATTATTTCCACCTAATCATTCTTAAACCTGGAGTTTTCCCCTATGATAACTGACTAAAACTAGTCACACTAATGTTAGTATGAGCCTAGAAATGGATCCTCACAGCAAGCAGCAACTGACCCAATATATAAACAGATCTCCTCAAATGTCCTCAATAAAAGCTGGTGGGAGAGCGCCAAAGTTCAATTCATGAAAAGCAGTTATAATGGCATGGTGGTAGGGTAGGCAAGATAATAGTATTCAGGCAGATGGCCTTCTGATGCTCTGTTTCAGACCTAGAGTACATTTAAGAGGATCAAGAAGAATGAATAGAATGGACGTTCTTCAAGCAAACCTCCATGACATTTACTTTGGCCAACCTTTTTAGAAGAGCTTTATCCGACCTGAGGCTAATTCAGGATCATACCAATGATAGGCACCTGGAGTGCAGTCACATTGCACAGCCCATCTTAGTTGGGGAGCTGTGTATTTGAAAACTTTTTAGCCAAACTAGGCTTTGGACTGATACTTAGCTATCATCTTATGAATGCTGATCGGCTGAACGAGGGCATGTGTTGAACAGGGAGGACTGTGTCTTTCTGGGCTTGCTTTCTGTAGTGTCTATTACAAATTCATAAAATATTTTAAGTTAATATTTGGTTAAAATTGTCAATGCCTGTGGCAATAAACCAACATGAATCCAAAGCTGAAGCTGCACATATTGCTAAGAGCTAAAAATATTATATACAGAATAGGAAAAAAAATTAAAATGCCCTTCATTTTAAGAACGACAACAAAATTGATATTTTTAGTCATTAAAAATACCTTGTGATATGTCCAGTATGGTTACTTAAAAATCAGTCTGCATTTCAACCATGTGCATAAAAATTAGAGATAATACTGTTGTCTATTCTCATGTATACTTTTCACATCTTTGTATGTCTGAATAAAGACTATTAGAGTTAGAAAAGAGTTTTATACCTTTCAGAGAGAAATGGTATCAAATAAATGCTTACTCAGTGCCTTATTTCTCATATACATTTTTATATCATGATTACTAACACATTTTAATTCAGAGTAAGTCGTTTTAAGATTACATTTTTCTTATAATTAATAAAGTCATAAATGAGGTTATGACTATATTTAAGAAAGATGAAGAATAAAATATAAGAACTTCACAATAATTTTGAGAGAATCACTAGAATCAGAAAGAAGAGTATAGGTTGTTTTTGTTTTTAAACCTGTCATCAAATTTCATCATAACTTACCAAGATTATTATATGCATCCTCGGCAGATGGCCTCATTCATATGTGATTTGTAACAGCTTTCTTCTCAAACAGATTTTTAAATATGCACCAAAATAAATTAGGAACATGCTCTCATATAATGAACAAGATATGGAATTTTTCTAAGTCCAAATATGCTCACTCTAAAATAACAAGCTCATTTTTTCTCCCCCTTAAAGATCGCACTATATTTGAGCGAGGAAAGTTTCAATGACACACAGGAGAATGATTGTCTTAACTCTTTCATAATTCAATTATTCATTTAAGATAATCACAATTTTAATTTGCCCAATTTTCACTCCTTACTATTAATATTAAAAGGCAGATTTAGGGACCCCTGGGTGGCTCAGTCGGTTAAGCATCCGACACTCGGTTTCAGCTCAGGTCATGATCTCAGGGTTGTGAGATCAAGCTCCACATCAGGCTCTGTGCTCAGCGTGCAGAGTCTGCTTGAGATTCTCCTCCCCAGCCCCCGGCTCACCATCCACCTTCGCTCCTCCCCCTGCTCTCTCTCTCCAAAAAAATAATAATAAAGCAGATCCAATCCAGGTATTCCTCTTTAAACAAAAGCAAACGCATGATGCTGAGTTAAATATAATGGCATGGTGGGAGGGCAGGCAAGGTAGATGGCTTTCTGATGCTTTATTTCAGGCCTAGAGTACATTGAAGAGGATAATGAAGAATGAAAAGAATGGACATTCTTCAATCAAACCTCCATGACATTTTATTTTGACCATTTGACCATGACATTATTTTTGACCATGACATTTATTTTAGTAAACTGTGACCTGAAGCTAATTCAGGGATAGACTATGAGAAGCCCCTGGAGGGCAGTTATTCGATGCAGCCCATATTAGCTGGGGAGCCAAGTATTTTAATACCATTTAGCCAAACTGGGGTTTGAAATGACATATTGATATTATCATGTGAATCCATCCAAATGAATTACATATTTCAGAAACAAAAGCTGAAGTGCATTTTAACTGAAAGTTCAGTTCTCTTGTATGTAACACGGGGATGGGTTGGTGAAGGGTTATGTGCTATTTTTCAAATTAAAACTTGGAATAAATCTCTATAAACACATAATTTAAAGAGATTAATTTCTATCAAATTCCTGCAATATCATTTTTGATCACCCGGGAATTTCATTATTTATATACACATATCTAGAAAGGAGTATTTCATTTTATTTAAATGTATTTTACAACTCATTGTAGGAAGTGATCACATTAAATATATGTAATTTGTGGCCCAGTTTAAACTATCAATCATCTTCAACAGATGAAAATCTGAGGATACTAACATTCTGACCGGGTTTTACCAAGAGAATTATAGCAAAGTGGCTAATACACTGAGATAGATAAGACCAAGTAAAATCTTCATTTTTCTACACACTATTTATTTGACTTTTGGAAAAATAGTCAATTTTTCATCTTCATCTCTGAAGTAGAGGTAACAGCAACAAAGTGTATGGAGATTATATCTCTATAGATATACATAAAACACCATTTATACACTTTTTCTTTATTATTCAAAAATTTATGTAACATTTAGGTTATCCAGGTCTCTTATCTTATTGCTCCTTGCTTCTCAGAAGATTGAAGACTGTTCTCGATTATTAACAATTCTGACAGAAGATGACTAAAGAAAAAATCATAAATATTGGCTGACATTTTAAAGCAGGAAATAAGAATCACTGAAAACATGGAAAATGAAAGAACGATGAAAAAGCAATCCGACATAAACCTGTGATCTGTTATCTTTTATTCTAATCTGTTTTCCTATTTTTATTCTAATTGATTTTTTATTCCAATTTTCTTTTCTATTTTAATAGAGTTGACATCACACAATATCTATCATCTGTGCAGTGAGTTACATATTCATTTGGTATCTATACAATTTTCCTACTACTTCCATTTAACCTTATAATATGACCACACTCAGCGCTATTTATTAATATATTTGCTTGTATCACTGAAAACAGTAATATAGTATTCTTTTGTGTGAACATAACAAAAATTATTTAGCCATTTTTCAATTTTTCCATACTTAAAATGTTGCCAGTTTTCACTAAGTTGTGTCTGTAGGGTCATTACAATCCATTTGTAACACTGAGT
This sequence comes from Mirounga angustirostris, assembly GCF_029215605.1. Classification (NCBI taxonomy): domain Eukaryota; kingdom Metazoa; phylum Chordata; class Mammalia; order Carnivora; family Phocidae; genus Mirounga; species Mirounga angustirostris. The sequence goes on along the minus strand of NW_026991720.1, from coordinate 79,474,747 downwards.
TGGGTAAGTCAGGGTTTTCTTGTTACAGCATTGACTTCTCAAGGGGCTGAATTTCTAAATTACATATAGATCCTTCTAAATGAAAAAATAAAAACGAGGATTACTGCTGGCTCCTATCTGATGAAGTACCTGTTTTTTTCTTCTTTTTAGGGCAAAAAGCAATCCAATGAGGTACAGAAACTAAAAAAGAAAGCACTTGACTTTCCTAATCAATTATCTCTAGTCAAGAAAGGTTCTACTATTTTCTTAACTCTTTAAAGGCAGAAAAAAATGCTAAAATCAAATCTATTTCAAAACATCTTAAAGAACTTAACATTATTATAATCCAGTGACTTGCTTCTGTGACTCTAGCTCTCTAAAGTATATAATTTATTTGAAAGATAATATAGCACTCTCAATAAAAGAAGAAAAAGCCAATATTTTTAAACTGTGGTACTTATGTTTTACATATGATTTTGAATAAATAGAATTTAAATATGTTCAGTCTTTAATCTGATCTTAAATCCACTAATACCAAAAGCTGTTTAAGGTAAAACATTGATAAAGTACCAGATATATTTTTCTGTAGGCAGAACAATATTATTTTTGAAATATCTTCTTCTTGTGGAGTTTCCCCTTCCTTTTATTTTAATCAGATGGTTTATACAGTATTGAGTGCCAGGGGAAAGAGGGATGACATGTTAAAAGAAGTAGTTGCTTGGTAGTCTCCGGATCTGTGTTTTCCCAAACCTGAACCCATTAAAGAAACTATTTGCAGCATGATATAGGGGGAACTCTCAGGTAGCAGAACATTAAAACTTAAGAACAAAAAACAATTTTCTTTGTGATCATAAAAAGATTTCTTAGGCTCAGATGATGAAAGAAATTGAAGGAAGTTTATGGAGAACAGTGAAAAGAGATGGGGGAAGGGGGGCCCTAAGTTATATTTTCTACGCAAACCTAAATAGGGAGGCATGAAGAAGTCCTTCCCCAAAGAAGCTGTGGGAGTCGAGAACAAGATCCAGAGTCAATGGAGTCACCGCATAGGTATTCAGGACCACTAGGTGTCTGGCAGAGTTTTACATGCCCCAGAATTACACCTACAGGATAGAAACAATTCTGTGACTTTTTCATGGCTTCCTAAAACTAACAGAACCATGGAAATGTGAAAAGAACTGGCTCACTAAAATGTGTGGACTAAGACCGAGGACAAGATGATTTTTCGATATTTACCTTATGGACATACGACTCGATTACCATATAGGTAGTAATTATCACATCCCTGCCATGACTCTTTATGAACCCACTGCATCTTGTACATAGTGGGAGCGATCATAGGGGAATTCCAAATGGACTCCGATTGTCACCAACTTAAAAGATGGGGCTCAAAACAGAACTTGATTTTGGTTACAAATAAATAACTGACTTGAACTTGTTATTTGCACACCTGAGATTGTTGACTGTAATTCAGAACTACTACAAATAGAAAAGACTTTGCCCTCTATGGTGTCTTTAAGAGAGACTTTATTTTGCATAATAATGTATGATCTGTTTGCATGATTGGTGTTATTATTGATTAAATATGTTATCTCCCCAGATGACATCTAAATGTGATTATGCTCCCTGAGAAACATAATTAAACATTGATAGAATTAATTATATCACATCAATGGGGAAAAAGTTATTAGGAAAGCACATCATGGTATAATAAGTAAATAAAATCACCACCAAATTCATACATACCCATAACAATAAAGCAAATGATCAAATGAAGAATGAGTTATTTCTAAGTTTTTCAAAATTGATAATCATTTTTTCTTGCTTACTAATTTTAGAATAAGCTAGTACTTGCTAGTAGGCCAGAAGTATGGGTAATTTGGGTAAATTCTGCAAAAAGTAGTCAATTATATATGTTTCATTTAATTATTCAATAAACATTTATGAACAATACTACTTATAAAAAAATAATTATGAACAATAATGTTCTAGAACTCTTACTACCCAATCGGGATAAAATGTGAATTAGATGTGCACTTTTCACTCAGATAACTGTGTTTCTTTGTATCTTCATATGTATATCTATCTATCTTTCAATCTACCATCTACATGTATTGTTACCATACCACTGAAATATTATGCATTTATGTATTAATATATATACATTTATAGTACAAAATTTTTATCTTCAGACTTACGATATAATTTTAAAATGTGTCATAAAACACTGAAGTTAACAGCAACAATTTAAAATTGAATATCATAAATTAGCTATAGTGGCTTATATATATAACTTATTAACTCAAAATTTTTTTATAATGTACATTATTATAGCGTTATTACCCCTTTCTATTCTTAGCCTCACATTTCTGATAAACGTAAGTAAAAAGTGCACATTTGTTATTTTAGAAATTTATTATCTATGACTATTTTCTTTTAAGAACCTGGTTTGATGGCATCATGGTCAAGTTAATTTCACGTTGAAAAATTATTGACTAGCAATTTATTCAGATGTTTGGAAGCCACCATTCCTTCTTACTGGCTGTCAGCAACCACGCAAATTAAAGTCTTTGCTCATGGCTATCACAATGTTGTTATAATATTTTTAGATACAGTTTTTATTGGGAATTTGTTTTAAAGATTTTATTTATTTATCTGAGAGAGAGAGTGAGAGAGCACAAGCAGGGGGAGGGGCAGGAAGAGAGGGAGAAGCAGGCTCCCTGCTGAGCAAGGACCCTCCAATGTGGGGCTCGATCCCAGGACCCTGGGATCATGACCCGGCCAAAGGCAGACGCTTAACCAACTGAGCCACTCAGGCACCCCTTTATTGGGAATTTTTATCTTTTTTTAAAAGATTTTATTTATTCATAAGAGACAGAGAGAGAGAGAGAGGCAGAGGGAGAAGCAGGCTCCCCGCTGAGCAGGGAGCCCCATGCGGGACTTGATCCCAGGACTCTGGGACCATGACCTGAGCCGAAGGCAGACGCTTAACCATCTGAGCCACCCAGGCGCCCTATTGGGAATTTTTAAAGTTACTTTTCAAAGACATAAACTAGAATAAGAGATACCGGCAAATTCTAAACATTGTAGGATCATGTGGTGATTTTAGAATCTTCCTTTGTAGTATATTTTAGCCTTATTCAGAGAAAACACTATTCATTGTCAAAACGAATTATCAATCAACTGCACTGCACCATTATTGGGTTGGCCTGTAACAACCCCTTATCTTCCTTCCCAGGGGGAGCAATTCATAAAGCAAATGTAAAAATGTTCTCCCTCCCAGCACTTGCTTAGGTTAGTTTCACAGAGCAATCCTTTCAGGCCTCTGCCCTCTATATACATATTGATATGTTAAACTGCTTTCTGGCATTATTCTGTACAGTTCTGCAAACTGCATTTTCCATGAAAGCCTATGACTGGTAAGAGATAGGACTGTTGAATCCAGGAACTCTGGCATCTCCTGCCCACATCAGAAAACATTTTAAGAAAGATTCTGCATCTTCATCTCAACAAAATCACTGCATGGTCTCTTTTTCTCATAAACATAATGGCAATTACTACTGAAAAGAACGATCTTCTTGTTTCTATTTGCCTGAATGCTTAACACTGCAAACTGATTAATCACCTAGGTTGGCCCCAGACCATCAGAGCTATGTGTCTTAATATCTGTGACCTTCTTTCCATAGACAGCCACAAAGAAAGACAGGCTCTTCCTCCTTGTGTCTCTCCATGATCATAAAGCCTCAGCCCTGGAGGGGGAGAAAGATAAATGGCCACTGTCCATGCACCTGCTGCTCTCCACAATTAATACCAAATAAAACAGTAGTTAGCAGAGACGAGAAAGCAGCTAAAAGTCTTCAAAGAGTCTACTATAGTGCTCTGAAATAAAGAACATATCTCCTAAGTATTTTAAAGTCATCATACCTGAATGCCTTATAACACTTCCCATAAAGATCGATGCCTTTCATTTTGTGAATTCAGAAATGACACGGACATCCATATGATTGTCACTCTTTTACAGGAGATTCACAAAGGAAATGCTTTAGAAATGATCTGAAAATTCCAAAATTTCCTGAAGCAGGACAGGAATTATCTAGTAATCAATGCGTCTATACCTTGTGGGCGTGTGTGTGTGTGGGGGGGGGGGACTTACATGATTAAATATACCTAACCTTAATGATAAATCTGGTAATCAAGAAATGTGCTTAGTATTAGTTCTATAATACACAGTCATACATTTAAAATCACTGAAGTTTGTATGTGATATTAACTTACAAGGTGAAATTCTAACTGCATATTATTTAAAATATATAATTTTCCCCCTTCACTACATTGTAACTTTAGATAATCAAGTATGTTCCATGTGACTAAATCTCAATAGAGAACTGTTGACATTTGGTTAAGTTTATTCACATATCTTACTCAAAAACACAATTTACATAAAGAGATATAGTAAATGCAATATATTTCTGTAAAATCTAAAAAAAAAGTGACAGATGTACCACTGTCTACCATAAAGATATTCTTAATTACAGAATATTTTACTGCTCTTAGTCTACCACATAAGTTATCACGTGATGATATTAGCTGAATTACTTTGTTTCGTAAGCAGGAGTAGATCGAGAATGAGGAATGACTATGCAGTTTTTCATAAAGCTCTGAATTTGAATTCCAGTTTTGACACCTATTAGTAGTTTTGTTTGGAGTAATTATTTTACCACTCTAACCATCTCTTTTTTTCATAGAAAAAAATGGTGAAAATAATTCACTTAGCAGTAAAATGAGATTTAAGAAACTAAATATAATAGACTATGTCTTGTTGCAATGAGAAAAAAAACATTAAAAAGAAAAAAAATGGATTAAGACTTAGCAAAGTTAGTTGGCTGATGCAATAATACCTCACTAACTCAGGAAGTGGAGGTTGAAGTGAGGTCATTCAAATTACAGAAAAAGATTAAATGATAAAATTTTTATATGAGAGGAAACTGTCTTACTGTAAGACATAATTTAAACAATAATCTTAGATTCAATGTAAAACTTAAGATATACTCAAAGTCTCAAAGTACAGCAAACTATTTTCTAAGTATCACTCATCATTCAACAACTATGTATTAACTCATAGGCACTAGGTAGTATGACAGTGAATAAAGAGACAATTTCTACCTTCAGGAGACTTACAATGTAGCAAGGGAGACAGATGCTGAAGAGATATTGACAACTTTAATTATTAATTAAAATTGCAAATAATGTTAGCAAGAAGTCTCTGTGTTTTGAAAAGGGATATGCAACTTGGAGTAAGATGTTTTCCCTAAGGACGTGACATATGAGTTAGAAATTAGGTAGTGAACAGAGTGAGTGGTTACACTGGGAAATCAGCATTCCTGGATAGAAGTGATTATGTATGAGAGACTGAGGCCCCAGGGCACAGAGCCTTATAAATTGTATAAAGGATTTTAAACAGAGTATCAAGAACAGTTAAGAGGCCATCCAAGTGGGCTGAGCCAGCAGATGACTTGATCTAATATCTGCTTCCACAATACTATTCTGTGTAGGACACAGATTAGAGAAAGGACATGGATGAGAGACCAGACTGCAGTAGTCCAGATGAGAAACGGAGCGTTAGGTTTTAGGAGAGGAAAAAGAATTAGAAGAATGATCTAAGAAAAGTTAGAAAGTACAACTGATGTAACTTAGAATTTGAGTGAATGTGGGCATCAAGGAAGGAAGTGTAAAGATTACTCCCTATTACAAGCTCAAATTTCTGAGTGGATTGCTGTGTCATCTACTAAGCAAAAACAGGGAGAAGAAGATATTTGGATATCCTATATTTTAAAGCCAGCCTTTAAGATATCAAGTGATGATGCTGAGGTAACTGGATATACGGGATCTGAAGCTGAGAAGAGATGATACAGAGATAGACGTTTGGAAGTTACAGTGAATATATGATATTTTAAGCTTATGGAAATTCACGGACTCCAGGGGAAAGGATGGATGGTGAGAAGGCACAGGGAGCTATGGCCAAGCCCTGAAGCTGTATAACACCTGGAAGTTAGGTTGGAGACAACTGTCTAACATGGATGACTCAGAAGGAGTGAGCAAAAGCATGGATGGAACAGGGGAAGAAATGTGTGGTACCACAGAAACCAACAAAAGAGAGCGCAGAAGGAGCAGTCCTTTGCCCTGGATGGACTAATAGTGCAAATAAGTTGGGTGTCCAGGTACAGACTGAAATTCATTAGAGATATTAGCAAGAACTAACAGTCTAGGTAAATTCATATATGAAAGCTCTGGATTGGAGTGTGTGTCATGAAATGGCTGGGACAAGAGGAAATGCAACCGTAAAATATAAATAAATCTTCAGAAAAGTTTAGCTGTGAAAGAGTAGGTGGTAATAAATCAAATGCATGAAATGAATATGTTAAGAGAGAAGCGATATCACACACTTTTCAAGGCCATAAAATGTGGCAACAGATGGCCTGGGTTTGGACACTGGCTATCCTACTTCCTGGTTCTGTGGTCTTAGATAAGCTACTTAATCTTTCTATGCCTCAACTCCTTCATCTCAAAATTGGTGACAATAATTACCTCACTACACTTTGGGAAAAAAATAATTGACATATGTAGAGTACTTAGAACCAGGCCTGGTATACAATACACACTGTATTTGCTATTTGTTCAACATATAAAAATCTTCAGTATGTTCAAATGTCAATTGGAAGAACCCAAAATAGAAAAAAAAAAGTGAAATATATTTATCTTTAGGGGGAGAGATTATGAATCATTCTAATCATCCTATTTTTGCTTAAGAGTACCTCTGAAACAAATAATACATTATATGTTTAAAAAAAAAAAAAAGAAGAAGATAGCAGGAAGGGAAAAATGAAGGGGGGGGAATCGGAGGGGGGACGAACCATGAGAGACTATGGACTCCGAGAAACAAACTGAGGGTTCTAGAGGGGAGGGGGGTGGGGGGATGGGTTAGCCTAGTGATGGGTATTAAAGAGAGCACGTACTGAATGGAGCACTGGGTGTTATATGCAAACAATGAATCATGGAACACTACATCAAAAACTAATGATGTAATGTATGGTGATTAACATAATAAAAAAAGAGAAAAAACAAAAAAACAAAACAAAAAAAGTAAATCCTATTTTTATGATGAGCATTTTATCACTTTCATAATAAATACTAAATATTACTTTATTTATTTTTATTTTTTTATTTATTTGACAGAGAGAGACACAGCGAGAGAGGGAACACAAGTAGAGGGAGTGGGAGAGGGAGAAGCAGGCTCCCCACGGAGCAGGGAGCCCGATGCAGGGCTTGATCCCAAGACCCTGGGATCATGATCCAAGCCGAAGGCAGACGTTTAATGACTGAGCCACCCAGGTGCCCCTAAATATTACTTTAGAAGAAGACGAACAATGTCATGAAAATTATGCCTACTATGTTGGGAAAAGAATAACAACAATAATGAGAACTATTATGACCTGATTTTGTTGAAAATCATTTATATACTAAATCACACATATATATATATATACTAAATCATATATTTCCACCAAAAAATATTTATCAAAATATTGATAGTAGCTAATTATGAGTGATAGGGTTTAGAGTATTTCAATTTTATTTTCTGTGCTCTAGCACATTTTCTAAATTTTCTACAATTAACACTAATATTATTTTTGGAAGTGAAGAATGCTGTTTAAAAAATTAAAAACATTTTTCTCTGGAGCCTGAAAGTCCACAAATTAGAGCTTGATCAGAACCCAAAGCTACTTAGTAGATACTGAAGTACTGAACCCATCAATCTTGGCCACTGTGTCAGCACTAGCCTCTTCTATCCAAATCCCTGAGGTTGAAGGAAAATCTTGTTAGCTACATACTGCTGTCCAAGCAATCTTCATAAAATGCAAATCTGGGTACAGCTAACTCCTACAGGGACTCACCTTGCTTATGAATAAAATTGTCCATTTGTAAGTCCCGCCAGACACATTCAGAAGTAGAAGATTCACTGAATACACTTTCTTACCCCTAGCTTAATGTTTTTCACATGGTTTATTAGTCAGAGGTCCTTCCTTCCCTTTTTCACCTAGTCAAGTTTTGCCTCTCCTTGAAAGCACTGTTTTGGCAGCTAGTGCTCCCAAAGCACACTACAGAGATGCCATTCTATAATGATTTTCTCTTTGCGTAGATCGTCTCTAGACTCACAGCCACTTGGATGCAAGGATAAGTACACATGCATACACACACGCACCAGAGCACAATTTCTCTATCTGAGCATGTAGCTCAATATAGTCTGCTAAGTGAGCTAAGTAAATGTGAAGTGGATGGGTATGGGTGCAGAGTGGACCTAAAGATGTTAAACACTCTGAAAATTTTGTTAAGTTTCAACCTTTCCAAAGAAGTGTTAAAAAAGAACAGTCCAGGGCACCTGGGTGGCTCAGTTGGTTAAGCGACTGCCTTCGGCTCAGCTCATGATCCTGGAGTCCCGGGATCGAGTCCCACATCGGACTCCCTGCTCAGCGGGGAGTCTGCTTCTCCCTCATCCTCCCCCATTTCATGCTCTCTCTCTCTGTCTCATTCTCTCTCTCAAATAAATAAATAAAATCTTAAAAAAAAAAAAAAAGAACAGTCCAAAACTTTCTTCATATGTCCAAGAAAGAAACTAGGATGAGTTTTAAATAAAAGGACGTAGACAGGAAAGACCAGACTTGAGAATATAAGTTGGAATCATAGCCCGAACACATATGGGTCATCACTGCACTTCAATGGATGATTACACCTGAGCCTTCAATGAAAAGAGCTGTCTCGCTAGCAACACTCAAGACTAAATCAGGACCTAAGAGTAAACCAGCTGATCTGGCCATGGTGCAGGTAAACAGCACAGCAACCATCTCTCAGGAAAAGCGATTACTTCGGCTATCTCCGAAGAGTACAAGGTCAAATTCTGCTGGACCCACTCCAGACTGAATATAAAGTGATTCGTTGGTGGCTTACCTGCTTGTCTCAGATCATTTTCTCACTAACGCAAAGATTATTACACCCATTATACTCTTTCTATCATGTTCAGAAAAAAAAACGTGAAAAAATATATCCTTTTGTCTTTCTTTTTATGACTGGCATTCTTCGTATCTTGAATAATTCTTTTAACAAGGCTGACTGTAACCCATACTAGCCAATCACTAACTACAATTATTAAGTATAAAAGAAATTCTTTCTCTTCACCCCCAAGAACTCTATAAATTACTATAAGTAGAGTTGTAAAAACAACGCAAAACAAAAATTTTCATGGTACAAACATAAACCACAGAGAAAGTTTATAAAGATCACACTTATAAATAAGGCAGATGCCCTGTCCTCGTATCAGTCACTTGCATGAGATTTCTCCCCATTTCTGGTGAAACTGGTCAAGAGACCTGGCAGGAAACTGTAGTTAGCAGAACCAGTTTAAACTCATTCTAGTCTGTTACTTAGATTGTAAGTACATGCAGAGGCTTGGATTTATGTATGTATTTGTAGATCTGTTATATCCCAAAGGGACACAACATAGGTAAATCACAATGTGATAAAAACTGAACAATTAACACAGGACAAAACACAGAAATGAAAAAGTGAATGGGGAAGGGAAAGGAATGGAAAACAATAAATACAATTTGAATAGTCACAGGGGTTAAGCATAAAACATTTGCCTGATCTTTCTAGAAGTCAAGACGGAGAGAACGGATTGGCTTGTTAAAGTTGTAGGGGGAAAATAACAATAAAAATTAGGTGACATGTATTGCATACTTACTATGATTACGTTTAGCATAAATACTTCATATGCATTTATTCAATAATCACAAATGTAGACAGTCCCCAACTTACAATGGTTTGACTTACGATTTTTCAATTACGGTGGTGTGAAAATGATACACATTCAGTAGACACTCTACTTTGAATTTTGACCTTTTCTCAGGCTAGTGATAGGTGGTACAATACTCTCTTAATGCCGGGCACTGGCAGTGAGCGCCAACTCTCCACGTGATCATGAGGTCAGCAACTGAGACGCTCACTACCTTTCTGTACCCATACAATCATCCTGTTTTTCACTTTAAGTACAATGTTCAATAAATTACATGGGATATTCAACCCTTTACTATAAAATGGGCTTTGTGTTAGACAATTTGCCCAACTGTAGGCTCCTGTGTTTTGAGCACATTTAAGGTAGGCTTGTCTAAGCTATGATGTTCGGGTAAGTTAGGTGTATTAAATGCATTCTTAACTTATGCTATTTTCAACTTACAATGGGTTTATCAGGATGTAATCCCATAGTAAGTCAAGGCAGATCTGTAATTCCTTTTTGCAAATGAGATAATTAATTTGAGTGAATTGCTTGAATGATCATATTCTCAGTCCAGAAATCTCTATTAGAGTTCTCCAAAGAAACAATGAGAATCAACAGTACGTCACATGTATGTATGTACGTATGTGTGTATGTATGTGGGGGAGGAAGAGTGAAAGAGTAAGAGAGAGAGGAGGGAGGGAGGTTTATTTTAAAGAATTGGCTCACACCACTATGAGGGCTGGGAGGTTTGAAATCTGCAGGCTGGAGACCCAGGGAAGAAGAGCTGATGTTGTCGTTTGAGCCCACAGTGGTCTAAAAGAGAATTCCCGCTTTTTTGGGAAACTTCAGTCTCTTTCTCTGAGGGTCTTGAACGGACTGGATGTGGCTCACCTACATTATGTAGAGTAAGTTGCTTTACTTCAAACCTACTGATTTTAATGTTAATCTCATCTAAAAATTACATTCACAGTAATATCTAGACCAGTGCTTGACCAAATATTTTGATACTGTGGCCTAGCCAAGCCAAGATACAAAATTAATTATCACCTATGGTTAGTATGATTTCAAAACCCCTGGAACTTGTACTATCCCATGCTATAAAATATCCTTTTACTAACTTTCCATAAGTACCCGTCTCAAGGCATCCACCAATAGAATGATGCAGGATCAAGCAGGTTGATTTCCTTGAGAAGGGGTGATATATATACTCAGTGGAAAAAACAGGGGAGCAAGGTTGTTAGCTGCATAAATACTGGATTCAAACAGAGCTTGATTTCAAATTCTAGTCTCTACTATGCTCTGTGTGAGCTTGAGCAACTTGTTTAACTCCCTTCTCAGTTTCTTCATCTGTAAAATGATACATAACACCTAATTCACAGAATTTGCAGAAGTAAGCCACAGAAATAAAACACCTAATTCATAGAATTTGCAGGATTATGTGTAGTAATCATAATACGGGTCTTAATAAAGACCTAGAACAACAAATGTCACTTTTTCTTTTCTTTTAAGATTTTATTTATTCATTTGAGAGAGAATGAGATAGAGAGAGCATGAGGGGGGGAGGGTCAGAGGGAGAAGCAGACTCCCTGCCGAGCAGGGAGCCCGATGCGGGACTCGATCCCGGGACTCCAGGATCATGAGCTGAGCCGAAGGCAGTCGCTTAACCAACGGAGCCACCCAGGTGCCCCAAATGTCACTTTTTCTTAACACTAATTCTTATATTATTATTATTTATTAATGGAATAACAAGGAGGCTTTACTTCTGTTACAACAAAACAAAACAAAACAAAACAAAACTTGTGGAACAGTTGGGCAAACACACACTTTCCCTGACTTTCTGTTATAGTTATAAAAGGAAAACAACCAATCAAATGGTACTTCTAATGAGTTAGAGAAAAATAAGAAAGAAACAAAAGGAAACAAAAGGATCAAGCAAACAAAACAGAGTCTCGAAGAGTGATCCACTGGTCCATGAATGGTATCAGCCCCATTTATTTTCCAGTCTCTAGCATAACGAGAACAAAATGTAAAAGTTAGTGTCTCATAAAGTCAAACATTTTTAATGAAAGAATACTACTTTCTTTTGAGATTATGTCCTTCCTGCATTTTCCCCTACATTTTTGATGTTAACAATATCCATAACATCTTAAAATAGTGATAATAGTATTTAGTACAGTTTTTTCCCCCTTTGTCCTTTTTTTTTCTACGACTTTAGGCAACAAAATGAAAGTCTGACAAACTTAACTTCAGACACATTATTTTCCCTTTAATTTTAATATTGTGTGAATTTGTAAAGTCTGAAAACCATGGCCCTAAGGTATGTCAGTAGAGTTTTAGGTAAGATGATTCTGAGATGTGTGACTGCACAAAGAGAAATAATCAGAACCCAAGATATTCCTGCCATGGAAAAGAAGTAATGCCAATTATCTGAAGGAATATCTATGTATGCCAGTGTGAAAAAATAATCTCTAGCATATTCAGAAAACCTTCGTGACTAATTCACACTCTGTGTTACATAACTGAATGCATTAGCAGGTGTGTCTGATTAAAAAAAAAAAAAAGTCAAGCCTGTACTGAGGCTCTTCTTTCACTCTCAAATTGAAAAACAATGTTGGGGATCGAATCAGACATCTACTACTGAGTTTCAAGCCTCCCCAAAATTAGCGGCTCAGAAAACAACCTCATGATCCTGTGTGCTGGCAGGGGCCCCTCCTGTGGCTTCTGCTCGGTCGGGGAGTTGACTGGGATGGGCAGAACCAAGCCTCATGCACGTGCCTGCCACATGGTGCCAGCTTATGGCTGGGCCCTTCTCTCCTCATTAACTTCCATTCCGGCCTCCGCCAGCAGCCTCAGTAACTGCATCTATAAAGTAAGTCACCTAGGCTGAGTGACTGCAAAGAGGCTAGGATTCTGAGCTATGTGACTCATGGGGGCATGTTCTCGCAACATTCTCCCATGGGGACTCTATGTCCAGGTCCCCTATGTTACCCTGAGTTTTCAATACAAGTGTCTTGGAAAACATTGTCAAGGATCTTGGCAAAATAAGCCAGACAGAGAAAGACAAACACCGTATGATTTCACTTCTATGTGGAATCTAAAAAACAAAACGAATGAATAAACAGACATAATACTTGATATTAACTGTAGAAAATGCAGATGATGAGGGCTGATGCCAACATCAACTAGCAAGTTTAGATGGAAAAAAGCTACTGCTTTATAATTTTGTCTATTCAATTATAAATTGGGTCAGATTTACAGTGGAATGCAAAGTTTAAGAGGTATTAATGAGTTAATAGCATGAATAGAAATTAAAAACCTTAAACCTATAGAATGTACTACTTAACAAAATTAGAATTATGTCTTTTAAATATAATAATAAAACTAAAAGTAGCAATAAAAATGGCAATTGAAGACATATCACATAACCTGGTAAAGTTAAGAGATATTTTTAAGGCTTACTTTCCAAATTTTTTTTTGAAAAAAGATTGATTTTTATGGATTTGAGATTTACAGATGCATTAGATGGAAATGTAGTGTAGCAACAAGTTAAAATATTTACAGTTCCTTTTCCTACAAGTGCTGTTTCATAAAATATGCTGCACAGCAAAACAGTAATTAATTTTCTCATTGGACCCTGAAAACATAATAAGATATAAACAGAGAAAGCATTATTTTTATTCAGCTTGTTGAGAATCCTCATCCTTATCATTTCAATTAGGTAAGAATAGTACCGTATAGATGAATTTTATACTGTGGAGAAGGAGAAATTGGATGAATCACACTTTAAAGATGGATGTTTCTACCAGACTTACAAATAGTCTCATAATGTTTATAAAACCATAAGCAGCCTCCTTGTCTTCCCCACTTGTTTTTACCATACAAAGTCTTTTCAAGCCTTTCCTCAACTCTCAACTACTCATTAATGATCACCTATTGAAAACTGCCCTCTCCCCCATTCCTTAGCCCTCACAACCCCCTTATGCTGGTAGGCTTTTTATTTTTTCCTTGCCACTTGCCATATTCTAACATGTTATATTTTCCTTATTTATTAATTTATTGATTGTCTACTGCCCTAGGCTGTAAACTTCACAAGAACAAGGAATTTTTTGTCTATTTTGTTTGCAGGTGTATCCCAAGATCCTTGACTACTGTCTGTCAAATGGCAGGGCCTCAATAAATATTTGTTGAAATAATTATGTTCATTCAACTGAGATATGCGTCTCTTTCTTAGGAACTTAGGAATGGGGGAAGTGAAAAACAATCAAGGCATATGAACAAGAAATTCTTAAAGGGAGAAAGTAAATGTTGCAAAAATAAATATCAGTGAAAAAGCACTCTGAAAATTATACAGTAGGGCAATACATGGTGTTGGCAATGAGTTAGGGAGACAACTAAATATATTGCTGAGAGCTGTGTAAATTCGTACCACATTTGTGGGCTAGTTGGCTCACGTGTCCAAGTTACTGTCACAGTGTAAACTTAATGTACTGGAAGAACTTACGGCCAAAGAGGTGCTCCAGGTATGGAAGGAACAGGTTACTTCACTAGCTGACAACCATAAATATGCCCTTGCTGCAGACACAGATGAAACTGTATACACATCAACAAGAGACATCTATTGACTATAATGAGAAAGGAAGGAAGTTTGTTAACATCCTGATGTGCTTTTGGTATTTAACTAGTGTTAACACCGCCAGTGAAACTCTAAATGCTCCACCAGCGTATTCCAGGTTAGGTTGTGGGATCAGAATGTGGAAACTAAACAAGTTCTTAGGGCGAGCGATGAATTTCAGAGGGAGTTTACAAAAGGAGTAAGGCCTGACTGGACCATTACATGGACTAAACATTCAGGTTATTAGAATGATCTTTCTTGGAAAAATGAGCTTATTGGATTTCCGGCAATTATTATGAAAAATTAAGGGAAAAAAATTTGGATCAGTGGATCTTCACTTAGTCAAGTCCGTGGATTACTTCTGTATTACTTGGAAATATCCTTGTAGGTTACTAGCATGATACAATAAAGCATTTTCCACAGGAAAAAAAAAAATGGAAAATTTTTAAAAATGGATGGTATTATTATTATTATTTTTTTTTTTTGCTGTGAAAACAAAAACAGCAAGAAATTTCTCAGAATAGGGGAATGCTTTGGGGAATCACATCTATGGAGAGAAATTACTATGTAGCAATTTAAAAATAAGATCACCTTTTATTATCAGCAAGTGGAAAAAAAGAGGTAAGAAAATATATGTATCTTAAAATACTTACTGAGAGAGATCACTTAGAGTAGAATTTACACATATGGGTCTGTGGATTCAGACTGCCTGGGTTTGAGTCTCTTTTCTACCACTTACGCTATACAAACAAAGGCAAATTACTTAACTTTTCATACGTCTGTAAGCTTTAGTCAATACATCTGTAAAATGAGGACATGTACCTACTTTAGAGTCATAATTAGGATTATGTGATTAAGTCCATGTAAAGCAAGCAGCACAGTGTCTAACTCACTGATACGTTGAATAAACATTAGTTGCTCTTGTTACTGTTATTGATAAATACACACAGATAGAGCTAGATATACACTCAAAATAAAATGGCATAAAGGTAAAAGGATAAAAAAAAATCATATACCAAGCAAAAATCAAACAGATGCCAGTGAAGCTACAGCAGTACAGACTTTAAAAACAAACCCATTGTGGATAAAGTTGGACATTATACATACTAACATAAGAGAAAGCTTGTTTGGATGTTGGCGGGGATGCGGAGAAAAGGGAACCCTCCTACACTGTTGGTGGGAATGCAAGCTGGTGCAGCCACTCTGGAAAACTGTATGGAGGTTCCTCAAAAAGTTGAAAATAGAGCTACCCTACGACCCAGCAATTGCACTACTGGGTATTTACCCCAAAGATACAAATATAGGGATCCGAAGGGGTACATGCACCCCGATGTTTATAGCAGCAATGTCCACAATAGCCAAACTGTGGAAAGACCCAAGATGTCCATCGACAGATGAATGGATAAAGAAGATGTGGTATATATATACAATGGAATATTATGCAGCCATCAAAAGGAATGAGATCTTGCCATTTGCAACGACGTGGATGGAACTGGAGGGTATTATGTTGAGTGAAATAAGTCAAACAGAGAAAGACATGTATCATCTGATCTCACTGATATGAGGAATTCTTAATTGCAGGAAACAAACTGAGGGTTGCTGTAGTGGGGGATGGGGTGGGAGGGACAGGGTGACTGGGTGATAGACATTGGGGAGGGTATGTGCTCTGGTAAGCGCTGTGAATTGTGCGAGACTGTTGAATCTCAGATCTGTACCTCTGAAACAAATAATGCAATATATGTTAAGAAAAAAAAAAAAAGAAGAAGAAGAAGAAGGTAGCGGGAGGGGAAGAATGAAGGGGGGGAAATCGGAGGGGTAGACGAACCATGAGAGACGATGGACTCTGAAAAACAAACAGGGTTCTAGAGGGGAGGCGGGTGGTGGGAGGATGGGTTAGCCTGGTGGTGGGTATTGAGGAGGGCACATTCTGCATGGAGCACTGGGTGTTATGCACAAACAATGAATCATGGAACACTTCATCTAAAACTAATGATGTAATGTATGGGGATTAACATAAGAATAAAAAAAAAGAAAAAAAGAGAAAGCTTGTTTGAAGAAATAACAATTTAAATTTACATTCAGCTCATAAGAGAGACTCAAAATGTACACAGCAAAACTTCAAAGCACTGAGATGAGAAAATCCGCAATCATGCGGAAGGAATTATAACTAATTTCTCAGTTACTGATTGCTCAGGCTGACCAAAGAATTAGTAAAACTGAACGAGTGTGATCTGATGGTCATATATATGAAACCGGAAAATTAATATTCTTTAAAAGCAGAATGGGTCATTGATAACTTGTCAAGATACAAGGCAAATATCAATAAACTAACATCCTGCAATGATGTTATCTGACCCTAATACAGTAAAATTCAAAATTAACACATTATACGGGTCTATATATTAAAAAAAATAGCATACACATCATGCACAAACACACATACACACAAAAGACGTTTCATAGATAACACCAAGATATATGTCTTTTTTTTTTAAAAGAATTATTTTATTTTAGAGAGAGAGAACATGCATGTGCATGTGCATGTGAGGGGAGAGGGGCAGAGGGAGAGAGAGAATCCCAAGCAGACTCCCCACTGAGCATGGAGCCCCAATGGAGGGCTCCATCTCATGACCCTGAGATCATGACTTGAGTTTTCCCTCCCTTCCCCTATGCTCAACCAATGGAGCCACCTAGGAACCCCATATATGTGACATTTTTGTATGTATGTGTGTGACTCATCTCCAAAGAACATAGAGTAAAATGTTAACATCTACCTAGTTTTAGTGGTTTTTCTTATAGGATTGCTGAACTTCTATTACTTGTTGCTTTCTTTTTTCCCTATCAAGAAAGAGAAGGGAGGAAGAGAAATCAATGAGATTTAATTATTTAAAAGGAGGTAAAAAATATGGCCCCTAAAATGTATATATATGAGGATGATTAGTGTAAATACAGAATGCTGCCTTAAAAAGTAACTTTTCACTAGAAGCATTCAATCAGAACCTAGATGGCTGCTGATCTGTCATCTAAAACAGGTTCCTACATTCACTAAGGAAATGGATTAGCTAGTACTTTAAACCTTTTAAGATTTTTATATCTCAATATCTAATTTGCAGGGCGAGGGCAGGCTATAGTTTCTTGAGATATTTGTGTAAAGACTAAAAAAAAAAAAAAAAAAAGTTCATCTCTGTACCCATTTCTACATCCAGAAATATCCCATAGAGAAAAATCACCTTTATCCTAATTCATTTTAACTTATTTTTAAAAAGCCTTTTTAGTAGGTACTACAAAAGATATTTTAAAAGTTCTAAATATAAGAAGTTCACTGGTTCCTCTTGCCTCCATGCTTAGCTCCCTGACTAGTAAGTAACTGACCAACCAGAGACCTAGAATATGATATAATATGTGAATATTTTCAGAGATACAAACTATACTAGCACCAAAGGAATCCATTGGCACAATGTTTAATATAAAGATAGAAAATAATTATTTGAACAAATCATTCCAGTACTGTGAAATTAACATCTGAGAATAGTGACAGCCTGAAGTCAGTGTGTTTTCTCTGTAATTTGTGAGGGGTTATTTAGCCCGTCTGTGCCAAAGATTTCCAATTTCTATTTAATTATGAATTCTATAAACTTTAGATAAATGGTTTAAGTGTAATGGGAAAGAGTTAATAGCTTGCTTTTCAAAGAGCATTTTTCATTCTATCACCTGAAAGCACATAATAAAATCGTTTTCCAATTTCTATACTATGCTGAGAGATTAATTAATACAATAGTCAATAATGTACAAAGAATAGAAGGCTTTTATCAAATTGAATGGCTTCTCAGTAGAAGCAACTACATGTGGCACTGAAATAACATAAATTCAAAATAAATACTTATTTCTTAGGTAAAGATTTTATTGCATTAGAAAAATTTAGATAAGAGTTTCTTTATTCTAGGAAAAGAAAAATACTATTGGGTTCTATATGGATTACCTAAACAAGATGTTTTAAAACATTTCTATAAGTCAATCAGAGAAAGACAATTATCATGTGGTTTTACTCATATGTGGACTATAAGAAATAGAGCAGAGGATCATAGGGGAAGGGAGGGAAAACTGAATGGGAAGAAATCAGAGAGGGAGACAAACCATGAGAAACTCTTGACTCTGGGAAACAAACCGAGGGTTACGGAAAGGGAAGTGAGTGGGGGATGGGGTAACAGGGTGATGGGCATTGAGGAGCGCACGGGATGGGATGAGCACTGGGTGTTATACACAACAAATGAATCATTGAACATTATACCAAAAACTAATGATGTACTATATGTTGGCTAATTGGATTTAAATAAAAATTAAAAAAAGAAAAAATATATATATTCAATTTAAAAAATAAAAGCATTTCTAAGTATTTAACTAGAATCGCAAAGTCTTAAGGTTAGAATGTAATTTAAGAATCATGTACTAAGTAGTATCTAAGTACACAATTAAAATATTTTTAAAAGTCCATCAATTTGTAATATGACAAGTCCTGAACACCAATATATATATATATATGTATTTTTTTTAACACAGCTGGATTCTGGATTCATTCTCTCTGTTGAGCAAATTAGCTGGTCTCTGCGCCTCAGCTAGCTCCACGTTACACTACGGTATAAAGTCTGCAGCTACCTACCAAGTTGTTATGGGGCTCAAGTAGTGACCATCACACAAACGTCTGCTTTTTTATTGTGTGTGTTCTTTCCTGCATGCCTTTAAATATCAGTGTTTTCCTAGAATTCCATCCTATAACCATCTGAAGAGGCACATCCTTCCCTTCTGTTGACTAACAGCTTGATTTCCAAATCCACATTTACAACTCCTAACTGACATCCCCAGCTGAATATTCTTTAGGCATCTCAACTCATCATGCTCCCAAGTAAATTATCTTAATCCACATACCCACAACAAGTCCCCCCCACCCCACCCCCGCCAAGTATCTCCAAATTCAAATGCAGTGAATAGCACAAAAATCCAGCCCAGCTGGTTGACAATGCAGTCCTGGGAAAATGGAAAATATCCTCCACTTAGCAACAATATTAATTTGACCATGTTGATGTATTTGCACCCCCATTACCATTCTTCCTTAGTTCTCAGTCTTGAACTACTGAAATTATTTCTTGTCACCCCACCTCTAGTTTATCACCCACCTGCAGTTCAAACCACCTACCTTTCACATACCATTATAGGAATATTTCCAAAGCACTAATATTATCATGCCATTCCCTGCCTACGACATAAGAATGTCCTTCCTCTATGTAAAGAATAAGTCTCCAAATATTTGGCCCAAGATTCTTTCAAGAATTTGCCCTACCTCTGGTCTACCCTCATCTCTCACCACTCTCTCAGTTCACACTGTGCTTTAGACCCACATCAACACTTGCCATATCCTCAAACATATCAAATTGCCTCTTTCCAACTTTAATCCTATATGCTCTTCCCTCTAGCTTCATTCCCACTGCCTGTATGTATCTGGGAGTCTGAGTACACATATGATCTGTAAAACTATCTCTGATCCTACCCTTAGTTCCACATAGTGAACTGTGATCACTTTTGACCTTGGTTAATATCTTGAGCATAATTCTAATTCTGTTCCTATAAAACTGTGATGTGCTACTCTACTTTTCCTATCTCCCTCAGGAGATAATGAGGAATTTGTCCTAGAGGTCTGATTTTCCAGCACTTACGGATAGTATCTAGCATATTCTGGCTACTCAAGAAGTGTCGGACAAATAAAGAAATGAAAAAAAAAAAAAAGTAGAGATTGCTATGTACATATACTTTAAATAAAAATAAATCACATTTCAGCTTTAAACCTACAACAAAATTTAAATCTTTAAATGTTTCCAGCTATATCTCAGTTTCTATTTTTTGACTACTTTGTTATGCTTCTATTTTTAACTTTTAGTCATTAGTAACTTCCTCCTAGCAGCTTAATTTGCTTTATCACTTTTAGGTTTATCATGTTATTTGATTTATCTTGTCTTCCCAAAATTACTGTGTAAAATTTATCCAATTTAAAAAATACCCTTTACTTACAAAAATTAACTAGATACATGTTTTATACCCAACTGTGTACTATCTATATTTTACATATTTTCCAAAAAATCTATGGATATTATGCTGTTTTAAATCATCTTACATGATTATTTTTTATTTAAAATTTTGTTTTGTTTCTTTAATCTGGCACTTGTTAGATACTTGTTGGTTACTTGGATAAACTCTCAAGTGAGGAATTTACACAACCTTCTAAGAACAAAAACACCAGAATTGAAGAGTATTTCAATTACCTACCAATTTTATTATGTGATTTTATTTTGAGGAACTTACTAACATAAAGTCAAGGCAAATAAATTCACGAAACAATGTAAAGGTATGATCCTCCTATATTAAAGCTGAAAAAGCAAAGTTCAAGAGAATTTAAGAAACATCTTCCAAATTTAGCTTCAAACTACTGACCCACCTCTCTTAAACTTGATTTCCTAAAACCCAACCATGACTAATTCTCATTGCACTTTAAGCCTGATGAAAACCCAAATAACCAACAAATCAAGAACGGTTGATCTATACTTTAAAGATCCCTAGATTAACTTCTCTATCCCTAGATTAGAGATAAGATTGAAATAAATGTACAATGAAAATTCATCAGTGCATTCATTCAACACCACTGAGCATCTCCTGACTGATGGACACTGCTAGGCACTGAGAATCAGAGGTGAGTGTAACATAGTCACTACCTTCAAAAATTCACACTTGACAAACCACGGTTCACTCAAAGGATTATAGGGGCCAGGCAGGAAACACAAACAAGTACAGCAAATCAGATAAGGAAAAACCACCACATCAGCATGATGATAAATTTTGTGGGTATTTTTAGGACATAATAGGAAGTGGTATGGGCTCTTGTGAACTGGAGAATATGTGTTCTTTATAAGGAGGGAAATTACTACTGAGAACCTACCAATTGTTGCCTTAAGGAAATAGGAGCCTGGAGCTGCCTGATAAGCCAATTTTTAAAGAGAAGACTGAAGTCCAGATTTTCATATGAAATCCTTTAGGGTTCAAAAACTTGTGATCAATTATAACTACTCTAAAAACAAAACAAAACACTGTGGGCACCACTGTAGTACAGCTCAACACCCTCCCCCCCCCCACACACACCCCGTTGACTAGTTCTGGACTGTGGGCCACCAGATCAAAACCTCTAGGTTAAACTCTAGTCATAGATAATAACATAAATCTATTTAGTTATACATATGTTCTTTCGGTGCCCCACCAAAATGAGTTTTATAACTTAGTAGATCCCACTGGAGTTGAGCTAAGGCAAAGAAGGAAAGTCAGCTCCTCACGCTGCCCCAAGAGAGAGAGCGTGACAGGTTTTAAATTAGCATGAGTACAATGCTCCTTCGTCATCCCACACCTCCCTCCTCTTACTACTATTTAACTTGCTAGTCAGCCTGATTATTTCTCCTGTTTACTGTATATACCTTCCAGATAGGAAATATGAGTAAACATGAATATGTTATTTATAATGAGAATAAAAATTAGTCACCTGTGAAATAGTCTATGATGATAACAGGGTGCATTTTCTGAAGGTGTCTGACAGAAGCTGAGAACTCAACCAGAAATAACGTTTTACCTCCCAATCTGGCAAAATGTATATAAATAAAGCATTTCTCAGTTAAACAGCAAATTCTCCGTGGTATACCATCATGTATTATCACATGATGTCTCGGGAAATCAATATGCCTCTGATAGATTCTGAACCAGAGGCAAATTTTAGGACTGTTTCCTTTTCCTCCTTGATAATGTTCACTTAGCGCTTTGCCTCTTTATAACAAATAATATAAAAAAACCCTCTTACACTATCTAAAATACTATTATCTTTCATATACATTTACCATATGTATGTGTGTGTATGTGTGTGTGTGTATTCTATTAAAACATGCCTACGATGGACTTAAGGAACTTTGGTAACATTTAAGTCTTGGTTGCTTGAGTAATCACTTATATCCCTGGACCATTCTGTTGTTTAATAGCCTCTTAGTAGTTGTAAATCGCCAAAAGATCTGAAATTCAATCTAACATTGGTTGAGGTAACTGGCTTGACACATACATCTCATCTTAGATTCCTAAGATTAACAGAGTGTTATGTCATTAGACACATAAAGGTGAGTGAGAGGCAGAAAGGAAATGCAGCAGAGAAAGAGCCTTAAAAGGTAATTTTCAAAATAAAAGGCACAAATATGATTGTCTCAAAGGCATAAAATGAACATGTATCAAGAATTTTAATTAACTTGTTAATTAATGAAGGAATTAACAGATGTTACAACTGGTTCAAAAGAGAACTCAGAGTACCAAACCATATATTTATATTTGGATAATGAAACTGAGATGAATTTACAAACTGATGCCTAACAGCTGGTCATTATCTATGGTGAGAAAACCAATTGCGGTCCACAGGAAACAATGTTTGTTTCTATGGAAAGGAATCTTTTACATTACTCACAGGTTTCGACAACTCCACCTCTACTTCTGTGAAACTGTAAAACAGCCAATCAAAGGCAAGCAAAGGTGGAAATAACTCAGAAAGATCAGCTAGCCCCAAATCCATTAAAATCAATATCTTTTGTGATTTTTCCTTATGGTAATAAGAAACATTTGCTCATTTCAGAATTAGGCCAAACATTAGCCCTAAACATTCAATGGCTACCTTAAACACATCCTCATCTCAATAAAGAGACCAGCCCTAGAAATTTTATTAATAGAACTTCAATTTCTTTATTTGACTTGGTGACAGCTCATGACCTCAGAAAGAATATAAAAGAAATAGAATTTCTAACCAGAAGAGACAAAAATCAATCTTCACTAATTAATCTTCACTAATTAATGTAGCTATTTTATGCTTTCCAATAGATTTGGAAGAAGTAAATAAATCAGATATCTGAAATTTTGATTACAGCAGATGACAAAATTGGCAAAGATAAGCTACTAGAGTTTAAAAACAACAAGAAAACTCAAGATACTTGCTCTGAAAAGTATTCTATATGTGATCGTGGACAGCTTAATTTTTAACCTCTATGTGCCCAAGGTTCTTCAGGTAAAGTAGTGATATGATGGCTCTCTCATCGTTGTCAGGATAAACTTACAAATACACGCATCAAAGTCTTGCAAGTGTATCTACAAATGGTGCATCTGTTTACTATTAGGTAAATGACCTTTTTGATGCTTCCCAGAGCAGAAGCTGGAAGGCTGATGCCAGAGATGTCCATCCAAATAAGGCACATCCCAGCCCCAGAGGATTTCACAATTTTGGGACCCTGGTATTTTGTCTGGGTTGTAATCAATCCAAATTAAAAAAAAAAAAAAAAGTTTTTCAAACTCTCTTCATAAAGAGGCAATAGTTGGAAATGAAATTTATGAGACTGCATGCTTCGAGTCTTATAATGGATTTAAAATGGAACATTTGTGTGCATAAACAAACCTGCAAGGCATTCATGTTTTTGGAAATAGCCGAATAATAATTATTACAGAATCATTATTAAAAAAACTGTATCAGGTATTCATATTATGTTGTTAAACACATAAAAATCTAGCTTTTGAGTTTTGTTGTTGTTCCTGTATCCATGTAGTATAGCAATTCTTATGAAGGTCGGGGTATACCATCTCATACCACTAGCACCTGCAAAGCAAGAGAAAACAACCAACCCATGGTTTCATGGAGAACAACCAAATATTTATTGAACATCGACTCTGGGTCCAGCTTTATGTTTGGCACAATGAACAAAGGCATGAGTATTAAGATGCCCCTTCTCTTGAGAAACTATCTTCCTACGAAGACAAGAGACACACATGAGACAGATAACAAAACAAGTCAACAAGTCAACAAATGCCAGAATGAGTGGTATAAACAGATCAAGCCACACCCAAGAAAGGTCTTCATTTAAATATCTGGCCTAATCTACTGCCAAATCCAGCAGAAATACTTATCAGTTGCCAGGAATTCATAAGAATGAGTAACTATGCATTTGTACATATGCATTAAATAAAGGACAGAGGGTAAAAATAAGCTCCCCTCAAGAATGTGGAAGTCAGTCTGCCTGCTGAGGTTTAACTATAAAATAGGTACGTAATGGATCAATGAATATATTTCTGTGAAGCTCTCAGAGCAAAAATGCCTGAAAGTAATACACATAGAGAATATGTGTGAGTCATGAAGGAGTGGAGGGGACTGGCTATTCAACACTGGAAGACAGAAAAGAGACAACAGTAAAGGCAGAAAATTAACAGTGCACATCTAAGCGCCAAGCGGGGAGACTCTTGGTGCACAGACAGACTACTGGGTCTCCTGAGGCAAGACTGCACCATTTGTGAAGGTGGGTGTACCAGGCTACCTCTTCCTAAGTGCATTAGACAATCAGATTCCGTAACTAACAACTTTGTCCTAATTTCCTGCCTAAAAGAACAAACTCCGGACTGCCATAGAGCTTCCTTGATAGCTTCCCAAGAGTGAGAGAAAAAATGCCAGAGAAAGGATACGAGTGCCCTGCCCTTTCTAGCTGCCTTTCTCACAGGAAGAGTAATTAGAATAGGGAACATTTTTTGAGTCGTTACTATGCACCAGACACTGTTCTAAATGCTTTCCCTGAATTAACTCTAAAGCATCACAACCTTATAAGCTATGCCCAGTTATTACCCTTATTTTGCAGATGAGGAAGCTGAGGCAGAGAGGGGTGACATAATTACTAGAAATCACAGTCAGGGAAGTCTTTCTTAAATGCTACAGTGCACTGCTTCTCACAGTAACTTACTAATTGATATTATATATTATGTCATTTATTAACTTTCTAATTTATGCAAAATCTGTGAGCTAGATGACCATAAATCAGTATCTCTAATTCCCCACCAGTTCTAGACCCTGTAAAGATTAATTTCTGGGCTTTCAGTGCTAGTTCTAGACAAACAAAAAACAAAGAACAAAAAACCCCCACATTTTCAGGTGGCAAAAGTTCTCCTCCTCCACGTGGAAACTGATCTCGACATGAGTTTTCTTTTTACTTATACATACACACTTTACTTTTTACTTATACACCATACACTCTTCAAAGTTCCACAGAGTCTCATCTATTTCTATAGACATAAAACATAACACTTTGTATCTCTGAGATAAGACAATAAATTTTCAAATAGATTCAGTATTAAAAATAGCAATGAGTTTTATAAATAAAATACT
The DNA here is from genome assembly GCF_029215605.1 of Mirounga angustirostris. Taxonomy (NCBI): domain Eukaryota; kingdom Metazoa; phylum Chordata; class Mammalia; order Carnivora; family Phocidae; genus Mirounga; species Mirounga angustirostris. Next base: position 79,449,076 of record NW_026991720.1, on the reverse strand, counting down.
GCTTCCTGATAGAACAGATAGTACAGGCAATAACGATAACAAATTATTGCTGGAAAATTTTTATTGTATGTAACTAACGAATTGTTGAACACATCAAAAACTAATGATGTACAATATGTTGGCTAATTGAACATAATAAAAAAATAAAAATACAGACAAATTACCCCCCCACACACACAAGAAAAATTTTACTATGAAAATCAGGCCAAATAATAATGTGTTACTCATAAATGCACCATTTTGAAGCAGCTGAAGGATGCACAGTCTCTCTCTTTCCATTTCCTTAGCCATGAAATAAATGACAGTCTGCTATCACATTATGAATTAGTCTTTTGTGTTTTTGTCCCACAACAATATTCGTTTTTAGAACAGGTCCCCGATGATAACTCTCTTATTTTACCCCAAAGCACATAGGCTTTTTTGCATGACCAAGGCCAAGGTTAAAAAACCTTTCCTTTACACGATTGTTCTTCACAGGCTCTTTTTTATTTTTGAAATGTCACACATCCTCATATTTATTTCCCTAAAAAAAAAAAAATGCAGAAACTTGGCAACATCCAAGCACCAGCTCCCAATTTGTTTTCATGAAAGTGCACAGCCTGGGTAGAAAAAAAATCAAACATGGGGAGGCAGGTGATGTTCTTCTCACTAGCTCACTGAGTTCCCCATGTAAAAAGGACATGGCACAAGGTTGGACACCCACCATCAGAGGCCCAACAACAGATGGACTGACTAAGAATGAGCACTGCTGCCAAGATCTGGAAATGTCAAAATAGAATAAAACACATAAGTTGAGGAAAATGGGACAAAAAATATGTGTGAAAATGGGAACCTGGAATTAGAACCAGTGTTGAAGGAAGTGAGATTAAAAGTGTGTATTCAATTGCTGTTAAGAACTCAGTTCACGTGAATGTTTTAACAGAAAGAATAAAGAGGACTGCTTATTTTTTGATGGTCAGGTTTAAATGCCAGTCTCTTCTGTTTATTTAGGAAGTCTATGCTAAGAAGCAAATAAAGAGGTCTGGGCCATTAAAGAATGTGTCTTCTGATTTTGGCTTCAGAGTAAGGTTATTGTTTGGACAAGTAGTAGAGTTGGAACAACATGTAGAATCAAAATGATGTTTGAGAAATAGGTCTATTATGGAGGGCCTTTTACGCCAGGTTCATGCATGTGGAAGGCATTGTTAACCAACAGAAATCACTGCAGGATTCTGAGTAGAAAAGTGTCATGTGCCACACGAAGAAAATAAATATCAAGAAAATGACTCTGAGTGTTACACAGGGTAGACTGAAATCAGAAGTACTGAGGCCCAGGGCTACCTCAGCTGAGAAGTCCCCTAGATACTGCGAGGTTGGCCAAAGCTACACATGGACTTTCATTTCAGGCTGTGGGAAGGATTCAACCGCGCTCCCACAGGAGCAGAGCCAGAGAGTAGAGCCCACAGCCATCCAGGCGCTTTATTTTATTGGCTTGAACCATAAAAGGAATGAGTAGCCCTCATTTAAAGATGGTTAAAAGTGTTGGTCAAGGGGGATAGAGGCACTATTTCTTTGTGAATAAACTTGGGCTCTACAAAAGTCTAAAGGAGAACAAGAGAGGTCAAAATCCTCTTGAAATGACTTATTAAAAAATCAGAAAAAATAATTAGGAAATGATTTGGCTATGTTGATACATTGTTACCAAATGTTTGTATGGGAGTAGGACCTAGAAATGAAACTACATCTTCTATAAGGTAGTGGGAGATGGGTGAGGAAAGGAAGAGATAAATTTGCAATGGAGTCATACCATTAAACTCTATTTCGATGTCAGAAAAGAGCCGCATATGCATTAAAGAATTTGAGAACTTTACAAGAATGCGGCTGAACAGGACATTAAAAAAAGAAAAATGAAGATGAATAATTAAAACACATGAAATGAATGAACTCTAAGTAGTCTAAGGAATGAATCCAGAATAAACAGAACAAGAGCAATCATCATAGACACAGTTTTCCAAGGCAGAAAAGGACCAAATTATGCAGATGGGTTCACTGAACTCCAAGAAAAATCAATGCAAAGAGGTACACCTAGCTTTCTTATTTTTATATTTTTATTATAGCATCCTGTTTTCGAGAAGATATTAAAATACATGTTACATTTGCAGCCACAAAATCAGATTACCCTTCTTGTATCATTAAATCCTACCCTTTTTTAATGTCTTGTCAGAGAAAAGAGACATTAAAAAACAAACTATAAATAACTGAGTTATAATTCCTACACGATGGAAGAGAAATGCAGTATGTAATATATAAATCAATGATATAGTATGAACTAGATCAGATTTTCATGGGGAAAATTACTTGACAACACACTTCAAATGGCTAGGAAATAAATCCAAATAAAGAATTCTGGAATGGAGAAACTGTATTATAAATGAGTTGAATTTACTCTCTCTTTTTAAGGATCCTTCCTAACGAAAGACCCGGAAATGCATAAAAGTGTTTAAAGCAATATTCTTTATTTAAAAAGCTAAATTGGAAGCAAGCTAGGGACTCCACAATAAACTGTCCTACACCGACATAAAAATTATGTGTCAAAGTTTACAAAATGTTTTTTTTTTTTTAAGATTTTATTTATTTATTTGACAGAGAGATAGACAGAAGAGCACAAGCAGAGGGAGTGGCAGAGGGAGAGGGAGAAGCAGGCTCTGCATTGAGCAGGGAACCCGATGCGGGACTCGATCCCAGGACCCTGAGATCATGACCTGAGCCGAAGGCAGACGCTTAACCATCTGAGCCACCCAGGTGCCCCTACAAAATGTTTTTAACGCCACGGGAAATGTTTACCACAAAATTCTGTTAGGTGAAAAAGACAAATATACAGTTGCAAACATGTAGAAAGCAACAAATATGTACAGAATGTGAGAATAAACATGAGGAATAAAGAAAATAAGCAGTATTTAGAATAGTTTCATCATCAGGGGAAACTGTTCTGATACACTGTCCAGTTTTGTTTTGTTAAATAATTTTACATGTTTTCTAAATTTTATTTTTTTTATTATAACCAGAAAAAATATAGCAATAATATAATGTCAAATTTTGGTATTCTGTTCAAAGAATTTATGTATTTTAGTATTTGAGCTGAAATATATATGACAGAATTACTTAGTTTTGAAATTAGCCTAATAAGGGACATATTAAAATCATTATAATGGGTGAAATAGGTGATGGGGATTAAGGAGGGCACTTGTGATGAGCATGGTATGTATGCATGGTTGTTGAATCACTATATTGTACACCTGAAACTAATACAACACTGTATGTTAACTAACTGGAATTAAAATAAAATCTTAAAAAAATAAATTAAATGTTCTTAGCAAAAAAAAAAAAAATCACTATAAACCCCATTTTAAGTAGGGACATACAAATCATCCTGTTAAGTATATACATATTAAATAATGTTATTTTTAAAGTTTTTATTTATTTTAGAGAGAGAGAGAATGAGCCAGCAGGGGAAGCAACAGAGAGAAAGGGACAAGAGGCCTCCACACTAAACATGGAGCCCAATATGTGGGGCTCGATCCCATGACCAGAGATCATGACCTGAGCCAAAATCGAGAGTCCAACGCTTAACAGACTGAGTCACCGAGGCGCCCCTAAATATTGATATATTTAGAAATAATGCCAATTTCCCTAAATTTCAGGGAGGAGTTCTACCATAGTTTGAGTTAGTGGTTTATTGTTTGCTGTTACGCTAATGTTTTGGAGACTCAATCTGGAAGCCTGTAAACAAAGACATAATTGATATGTACTGAGTGTAAAATTCCACAACATCAAAGAACTGATGGCATGTTTAAAAGTATTCTACTTTTTAGGGGCGCCTGGGTGGCTCAGTCGTTAAACGCCTGCCTTCGGCTCAGGTCACGATCCCAGGGTCCTGGGATCGAGCTCCGCATCAGGCTCCCTGCTCCGCGGGAAGCCTGCTTCTCCCTCTCCCATTCCCCCTGCTTGTGTTCCTTCTCTCACTCTGTCTCTCTCTGTCAAATAAATAAAATCTTTAAAAAAAAAAAAAAAAAGACTTATCACTGGACAAAACTAGCTGCAGCAAAAGCATGTTCCAAAACGTGTCTGGGCAACCCTCAACCAACTTACCCAAAAAAAAAAAAGTATTCTACTTTTTAAACATGACTTTCTTTTTTTTTTAAGATTTTATTTATTTATTTGACACAGAGAGAGAGAGCGTACACAAGCAGGGGGAGCGGCAGGCAGTGGGAGAGGGAGAAGCAGACTCCCCGCTGAGCAGGGAGCCCGAAGTGGGACTCGATCCCAGGACCCTGGGATCATGTCCTGAGCCGAAGGCAGACGCTTAACGACTGAGCCACCCAGGCGTCCCTAAACATGACTTTCTTTAGAATTTATTTTAGGATACATGTTAGAGTGAAACACCTTTTTTAGAATCTGAGGTATGCAAAAAAAAACATGTTTGGAAGGTGAAAGAAAGGAGGTGAGTATGAAAGGAGTGAGCGGGCACATCATCAGGTACGCCAGAGTTCCGGACCTTCTCACATTTTACAGCATCTGCTATGAAATACAGTTTCCATAAATGTGCCTGAAATCAATGTATTTATATGTGAATGAATGAATGAATGAATGAGTAAATGAGTAAGAATGTAAATGTAAATTTTGTGAATTGTTAAAAAAATCTTAAAGCATTTTTAGTTTCCTCAACATATGTGTTTTGCTTTGCTTGTAAACAGAGCAGTTATTTTAGCTTATGTAGACCAAATGAATTTTAAATCTTCATGGGTGGAGTAAGGCAGGAAGAGGAGCAAAATGAAGAATTAAGTTCTTTGTTTCAATGTTAAACCAATTTAGGCCAAACTGTGTAAAACCTATATTTTATAATCTAATAAACTGCATTTAATGTATTGTAATCAGTGGTCTTCTAGTCATGAATGTTTAACAAGAAGAGATTGTGGGTGTCTGGGTGGCTCACTTGGTTGGGCATCTAGCTCTTGATGTCAGCTCAGGTCATGATCTCAGAGTCCTGGGACTGAGCCCCATGTCAGGCTCACTGCTCAGTGGGGAGTTTGCTTGAGATTCTCTCACTCCCTTTCCCTCTGCCTCTCCACCCACACTGTGCGCCCATTCTCTCTCTCTCTCAAATAAATAAATCTTGAAAAAGACAGACGAGATTATAAGGGAAATACAAAATAATTTAAAGTTATATGTAGAATGTTCTAGGTTGGTACATTCTTAATAGTCAGATTGTTTTGCCAGAAGAGCTCATGCAAAAGGCAAGTGTTCCAGGTCAGTCTTTGAGGTCAATAGAAAGAACATTCAACCACAAAAAATCTTTATCAATTATAGGAAGACACAAAGATATCATGTATGAGAACCAGCGTCTCATTTTTACTATATAAATATCACTTCTTTGCACTAGGCAGTAAGTGGCCTTTATTATTCTTTATCTCTGTGAAGCAATGTGTTGCTCTCTCACATAGATCCCAAATTACTATTTCTATAGAATATATTATGGCTAGAAAACCATTTAGATTCAGGGGCAAAAACTGAAGCATCTTTAAACAAACTCAAATACCAGAAACATGGAATATTTTAATTCAAGAGACAGAGGAAGGAAGCACTTGAGAATGACTCTTAGGGTATTTCAAAGACACAACCAATTAAAAATGCTTAGATGTGTGGCTCTCAGAAGTAAAAGAGAAAGAATCTAAAAGAGGAAGGAGAACACAACAGTCTTTGTTTCAAGTTTTCTTTTTAGTTAGATGAAGGAGAACTTTTAAACTAGATCACTTAAACTAACCTAAATAATGTATCCTATTTAATTATTCACTCACTGAAAAGCATTAGCATAGCCCTGCACACAAAAATTATTAAATAAATGGCACACATCCAAAGAAAATCTTTAATTACTCAGATGCTGTTTGATCTCTAACTGCTTATCAGATTGATTTCTTTGGAAGAAGCATTAAAAAAAAAATCCGTGTTTTGTATGCTGTTGTGTTTAATTACACCCTATATTTCATGGAGGTGTAGACTTTGCTGACAGTGGGTAACAATGAGTGATTTGTCCTATTATCATGTTGACCATTACATCAAGAAGAGCTAACAGCCTGAAACCACTGGCTAGGGAATCCTGTATCTAAACTGATTTTCCCATTTACTGGCAATGTGATCTCGGACAAGTTACTTAAAGTATATGGCCCTCAGTTTCTTCATCTATAAAATGGAGATAAAAATGGTTATTTCGTAAATCCACGATGCGCAAGAAATAAGCAAAGATACTGGAAGAACAAAGTATGCTATTATAATACAATATGGATTCAATACAGACTTCCTTCCCTCCTTTTTCCCACCTTGCTTTTCTCTCTTTTCTTTTCATCCCATCTCCCACATGCATTTCCTGATATAATTACCAGACTATAGAAATGAAAACAGTTTGGTATATTTGCAGCAATATCAGCATGCTTTAAAACAAGATAAAATGCTATTACTGTTAGGAATAAGAGTAAGGTGTCTAATTTTAGGGTGCTTCATTTTAAGTGCTTTCACATATATGATTTTACTTAATTTTCCTACAAAAAATATACAAAAGGCAACACCGTAATCTTTATCACAAGATAAGAGAAATAAAAATATATTTAGGGATCTCTTAAAGCCTGGAAAAATTGTGTGTATTGTATAAAGTTGTTTAGATTAACCTGTAAACATTCTAGCAAGATAAAATTATGTAAACTAAAATGTTACATTTTGCATAAAAATAGCTTGTCAATTTTATATGCAAATATTTAGCTCAAAAAGCAAAGTGACTTCTGTGAAGGTAGTTGGAACATAATAGCCACATTATAAAAGATGGAAAAAAAAATACCAGGATCTTATTCCTCAGGACCAGCTAAGAGTATTCACTGGAAAAATAGGATTGTTTTACGAATCACCACCGATACTTTTGAAAAATCCTCTCTTCTATAAATGTGAAGAAGACAGAATAGGCAAACAGTATCTGGTGAATGAATGAAACAAATCTTTCATCCTTCATATATGTATTATCAGAAAATTGCATATTTTCTTTCCAAACAGACATGCTCATCTTTTAGATTTAGAGAGTAGAAACTATCAAGTCTTTTTTAAGCCTGCACTAAACAAATTCTTTAACTTGGAAAAGGTTATAGCACATTTCTTTGCCTCATGTAAGAAACATACAATAGCTCCTAAGTACCTCTGGCATGAATGAACCAACTGAAAGCCTGAATATATGGGATAAAGATAAACTGTATTTGTTCCCTAAGATGTTTATGGACAAAAGTAGAAAAACAGGAAGGTAACTTTAGACCCTACTGCACACTTAGACACATCATCCTATCTTTAACTGTTTGATGTGAAATAAGTATCACATGTAAAATGCATATACCAAATCTAAGAATCACACTTTTCAAAAACTGTTTCCACTAGCTATTTGACCTGTGAAAGTCACTGTCACAAAGCATGTCACGTTTTAAACAAGAATAAGTGATGGTGGGGCACCTGAGTGGCTCAGTCGGTTAAGCACCTGACTCTTGATTTCGGCTTAGGTCATGATCTCGGGATTATGAGATCTAGCCCCAAGTGGGGCTCTGCGCTGGGTGTGGAGACTGCTTAAGATTCTCTCTCACTCCCTCCCTTTACCCCTCCCCCACTTTTTCTCTCTCTCTCTCCCTCTCTAAAAAAAAAAAAAAAGAATTGATGGTATATAAAAAGCTGATATTAGTATATAACAAAAGGAGTTTGTAATTTCTGTATCTATTCATTTGGTGATTTTGTACATTATAATGTAAAAATTACAGCAGAATGAGCACAATACAAAAAGTTACTATTCTTAAAATCAGTTTGCTCCATTTATCCATACACTCTTTCCCCTGAAACTCTATTCAGATAGCCAAGTATATGACACTCTGATTGGGAATTAGAGAACCAGAGAACATGGCATAACCTCGAATTTGAAAGCTGTAACTATGTAAAAGCGCGATTAGTCCCTAAGACTTTAAGCACAAAAGATTATGCCCCTGAGCAGCAAGACATATGATTACATTTTGAGCAACAGTGTCTTCATTTGGAAAAAAGCAAAAAACAAACAAAAAAACCCTGAGATTGAATAGATCATATGTGGGGCCATAATTAAGAAAAGCTTAATACTGTTCGGGACCAACCTTTAATATTTCAGTCAAAAACTAAGTAAAGATATCCTGTGCACAGGTGGGCAGCTACACTAGAACCTCTCCAACTTATTAATGCTACTGACAGTAGAGACAATGATGCCTAGGAAATTTTATGGTGTCTCAGTCTTGAAATTTCAGTAACCATTTCTGGAAACTTTTTCTCTGGAATGCATATCAAACTAAGGATTGAGCAAGGCTCACTGTTGAGTAATTTCTGAGAGTTGACTCATCTTCACCATTTTGCCACTCAACCATTTACTGCCCACGGGCAGCAGGCCATGCACCATGCTAGGGGCTAGGGCTACACAGGTAAGAAAAGGCCTGGGTCAGCTTTAAGAGCCTCACAACTGGATGGAGTGAGACAGACATTTAAAAATGGAATACAATTTGGTAAGTCCAACAGTTGGGATCTATACAGGAATCTGGGTATATAGCAGAGAGCCACAAATAATTAATCTTGTCTGAATATGAAAATAGCTCTACAGAGAATGTACCTTTGATCTGGGACTTGAGAAAATACTGGGATTCATTAAAAAGAAAGGAAAGAAGATACGTCAGGTATATATAATGGCAAGAGCAAAAGCATGGTCAAGTGAGAACACCGGGAATGGTCTATGAACTATTTGTTGTCTCCGAAAAACAGCTGTAAACTTTTTTGCCTTTGATTTCCTCTGCTTCTGTCTCTGGCCCTTTTGCTTCCCTGCAGTTCACGCTGCAGTGTAGCCTAACAGAAAGAACTAGGTAGCACGGTTGGGATTAGCGCAGTGGAAGTGAGGAGCATGCTTTGGAGCAAATTTAAAGGGGTATGGAAAAGCTCAGTAGCCATGTTACATTTTTAAAAATTAAAATTAATGCAAAAACCCCACGATAAATAAAATATAAAAACATTATATAAAGACAGGTGGTAATTTGTTTATATTACAACCTCGCATTATTGTGCAACAGGAGGAATTGTTCCAACAGCTGCGTGGGTTCTCGGTCTTCAAAAGCCCCTTTAGGTCCCCTTTAGGCCCTGCAAAGGCTGGGTTTATGAAGAATGACAATGGCATGCAAATAGATTGGGCAGCATAGGACTTTATATATACACTTTTTTTTTATTATCATAGAGCTTATATTAATGTTTTCTACTTGCCTCAAAAAACTGAAGGGTATCTGGAGCGCCTGGGTGGCTCAGTCAGTAAAGCGTCTGCCTTCAGCTCAGGTCATGATCCCAGGGTCCAGAGAGTCTGCTTCTGTCTCCCACTGTGCCTCCTTCCCCACTTAGGCTCTTTCTCTCTCTCTCTCTCACAAATAAATAAATAAATAAAATCCTTAAGAAAAATTGGAGGATATTTCATTTTTATTTTATTTATTTTTATTTATTTATATATATTTTTTTTAGAGGGAGAGGAAGGGGAGGGGCAGAGGAAGAGAGACAGTGGGGCACCCGACCTGGGTCTTGGTCTCACAACTCTGAGATCATGACTTGAAATCAAGAGTCAAGCGCTTAACCGACTGAGCCACCCAGGTGCCTCAAGGGGGATATTTTAATAAATGTATATAGAGGCAAACATTTTCCCTTTTTCCTCAGGCACCATATGGCTGCAGAAGATCCGAAATACAGGAATCCATTCCTAGCTCTGCTTTCAACTTGCTATAGGATCTTGGAGGTGTCACTTAGCTCCTCTGAGCTACAACTGAACGTTGAGTATATTTATGTACTCATAAATTATGGATAACAGCAACTGCTCTAACAACAGAGCTATTGTGAGGAAAATACTATGAAAAGGCTTTGTAAATTTAATTTACTGCTCACGCTATATCAATTTAACAATCTCTGATCAATTGAAATTCAGAGACACGTCATAGGCATGTTCCAAACACCTATTTTATACCACACTATTAGAAACAGGCAACTGGAATCTTTTTTTAGTAGCCTAAGGCTGAGAATTAAAATTCATGTTCTACTACCAGACTGAAAGGATTTAAAGGTCCTTCACTTAACAGTCCCTAGGCAGTCACATCAAAGACCTTGGAACTTCTTAAATTGAGGGTAAAAGCTACCAACTTAAATTATGTTCCAGGTATTCCCCCCCCCTTGTTAGCTCTAATATCCTGGATGGCATGTGGGCACAATTTCCTATCCTCATTGATAAAACACTGTATTACAAGTAGAAAGGAAACAGTAAAATTAAGATAGAGTCTATGAACAAATGCAAAGGTATTCTGAGCCATTTCCAGAATCAGATGTTAAATGCGCCTATAACGTCTTATCTTTTTTAAGAATCACAATTACAGGGGCGCCTGGGTGGCTCAGTTGGTTAGGCGACTGCCTTCGGCTCAGGTCATGACCCTGGAGTCCCAGGATCGAGTCCCGCATCGGGCTCCCTGCTCAGCAGTGAGTCTGCTTCTCCCTCTGACCCCCCCCCCATGCTCTCTCTCTCTCATTCTCTCTCTCAAATAAATTGAAAAAAAAAAAAAAAAGAATCACAATTACAGGGGCGCCTGGGTAGCTCAGTTGGTTAAGCATCTGCCTTTGGCTCAGGTCATGATCTTGGGGTCCTGGGATCGAGCCCCGTGTCACGCTTGCTGCTCAGCAGGGAGTCTACTTCTCCCTCTCCCTCTGTCACTCCCCCTGTTCATGCTCTCTCTCATTCCCACTGCCAAATAAATAAATAAAATCTTAAAAAAAAATAATCACAATTACATAAGGAACAAAACCTACATCCAGAAATGAGGCTTGAAGGCAATGTCTCCCTCTCCCCCTATCTACCCCCTTCCTCTCTCTCAAAGTCACACACTCATTAGCTCACACACACAAATGCTGGCCCTTATTTCAGGCCCACTAGTAAAAAGTAAGTGCCCTCAAACAAATAAGTGCCCTTAACTAACATTAAGTAGGATTAAGATCACATTTGGCCTAATCTTTTCAATAATTCCCCTCATATTATTCACACCCTTTTCAGGACTACCCTTGGTATGTCAGTCTTTTTTGCTATACTCCCAGGCTTTTTCTCATTGTATTTGATTAGCTACTTTCTTTAATTCAACTGCAGGCTTCATTACATGGGTCTTTGAATAGTATGGGGTTTTCATGTTGATTTTCCTTATCTACTAAAATTGTGGTCATAATCTTAAGATATGTAGTAAAACTGAAAGCTTTAACTTCTTCGCCCATGCCCCTTCCTTCTGTTGGTCTACCAATCATTCACTCATTCTTCATTCAATCTGGCTTCTATTTTCGCCAGACAGTTCTTAGTATCTTAAGAGTCTCCCTGAGTACCCCAATTGACAAATTCATCATCCTTTGAGTACTGGGCATTTCACCATTACTCTTTCCTGAAATTCTTTTTTTTTTTTTTTTTTTTTCTCCTCCTAATGTAAATTACACAAGTCTCCCTTGGCTCTCTCTTCATCTTGGCTAATCTTTTACTCTCTATTGGTTCCTCTGCTTTCTATTTTTAGCATTAGTGTTCTCCATGATTTTGTTCTCTTGTTATCCTTTTCCTCTTGAACTTGAGCTTAGACCTTTCCTGAACTCAAGATATGAATTTCCCCTTTGATTTGATGTAATTCCCAGCAGGTCTACTAGCAAATTTGATTAGCATGTCCAAATGAAAACTCTCTTCATTGATCGTGCTACTGTTTTTCAAATGACCCAGCATGAAACACTAGCATCTATTTTGACTACTCTTTTTCCTTTAGGTCCCACAGCCAATAATCTAGAGTCAAATCATGAAGTTTTAACAGGTGTAACTCCAAATGCCTGAGATGCAGCTGAGAGAGAATGAAGCATAGGGGTAAAGTCAATGAGATTTCATTAAGAATACCAGTCCAACTCCTCATTAGCTATTTGACTTTACCCACATTACTTATTTATCCAGAGATGATAGTTACAACATTACCTAAATAGGTTCCTGTAAAGATTAAAAAAAAATAAAATGCCATTTGGAAACCTGGATACAATATGACTAAATAAATGGTATCATTATTATTGTGCATATCTCTGTATGTAACCTATTCCTGAAGTATTACCTAAATATTCCTATCCATGTACATAAGTACCAGTTGTTTCTTTCACCTAGAAGATCCTACATTACACACCACTTAAATCCCACCATCATTCAATGTCTATCTTACATATTCTTTCCTCCATGACTTTGCTGTTAAACTCCCTTTCCATACTAGTTTAATCCTTCTTCTTTGAACACATATAATACTTCGTACTTCTCTTTAGCCACTTTCTGTCCCTCATCTTTCAATTTTTGTTTCCTTTATTAACGAGACATATCTCTTCTCACTGTATTTTTAAATCCCTCAAAATATTCCTGCTACAATGCCACTGCTCACCTAAACCAGTGTTAAGCTTACTATATTCCTTCAACCTTTATTTGAAGTCATATATAGTTCATTCCCAGATAAAATGGTCAATTCTTTGGAGGAACAATATCACATTTATCTGTTTCTTGTCTTCACTGCATACTAATAGCCTTATTCACGTTGCTCAATAAACTTTTGTTAAATAAGTTTAATTTGAATACCCATAGAGAATGAGTCCAATATAGTTATGAAAAAAATCAAAAGTATACTTACTCTTACCTGGTGTGCCATTCCAGGACAGAAAATCAGAAAAGAAAACACCTTAACAAAATGAAAAGAACTAAATTTCTATTTTTTCCCTAGGAACCAAGCTGTTTTCTACAAAATACCTTTTTTTTTTTTTTTTCCCCTAAGAGAGAGAGCACATGCAAGGGGGTGGGAGGGCAGAGGGAGAGGAAGAGAGAGAATCTTAAGCAGGCTCCTCCCTGAGTGCAGAACCCGACACCGGCTCCATCTCAAAACCTTGAGATCATAACCTGAGCCAAAATGAAGACGCTTAACCAACTGAGCCACCCAGGCGCCCTCTACAAAATATTTTCGAGGAAAAAAAAAAATCAGATATAACTTCCCCAAAATGATGCAGGATTTTTTTATAAGAAAATTGCCACTCATCTCCTTATCCCTGCTTCTTCTTAGCCAAGACTCTGACATGAGATTGATCAATCTAATCCTTGTAAATATGCTGTACTGAAATAATTGTTCAACACAGACCATATTAGTGACTTAATTATATAAATTTGCTACTGTGCTTAGGCAGCACCCCTACTTTATTTTCTAGTTATTATGTGATAAGAATTTAAAGCATCTTGCTGAGAATTTTGTCTCAAACTTGCTGATTTCATTTGCATTACAGAAAAATGCACTGAATGTTATACCACAAGGAACACAATAAAATCCTTGTCTTCTTATATCCTTGGTTACAGTTTTACTTTGAGTAACCAAATGTTTCCTACATCGGAGGATAATGTTCCAAATGGTCTCTGTTGACCAGTTATAATGAAAATATGTTTCAAATTAAGGGAGTATTTCTCTTCCTTCCTAATGTGTACATCTCTAGGTGCTGTAACGTTCATTCAGTTGCTCTGGCAACAGGTCTCTTTAATGTTCACAGTTTTTGTTTTTTGTTGTTTTTGTTGTTATTGCTGTTGTTTTGTTGTTGTTGTTATTGTTTGTTTTTTTGCTACTATCTGCAGGCCTGAAATACTCCAGGGCTCAGAAGTACTAGCCATATAAACTGAGCTTCAGGCTCTGCTTTGTGCCTGTAAATCAATTCCAATAACCTGGCTTTTGCACTATTTCTTGTAAAACATCTATCAAGAAAAATTATTCCAGAATTGGAAATAGGTAAAATCAATTACGGCCTGTTCTTTTAGAGCAGTACTGGTGTGCATCTTTGCTTGATTTTCTGTTGACTAGGCTCTTTTATAACTTGGTAGGCCTAGAGGTTATCTTGCAAAAAACTGGTATCAATTTAAATGATCCTTATCTGAGAGAAATGTAAATGATTCATGTCTATAATAATGTAAATAAATGTTGTCCAGGAGAGATGCAATTGGTTTTAGTCTAATAAAAAAACATAACTCCAATTATTACCATGTTTTGCTCTGTAGGATATTATCCCATTTTATATCTATTAGAAACATGTCAGCATTTTTTTTTTAAAGATTTTATTTATTTGACAGAGAGAGACACAGCGAGAGAGGGAACACAAGCAGGGGGAGCAGGAGAGGGAGAAGCAGGCTTCCCGCCGAGCAGGGAGCCCGATGTGGGGCTTGATCCCAGGACGCTGGGATCATGACCTGAGCCGAAGGCAGACGTCTGCTCAACGTCTGAGCCACCCAGGTGCCCCCATGTCAGCATTCTTAACAGATTACATAAACTCTGTCCTTTGAACCCAGTTTTGACATTTTACTGGTTACTTCGTTAATTAATGAATTAAAAAAAATATCTGATACATGTTTATTTTATAGTACATGAGAGCCATGTTGTTAACCTTTAGGAAATTATAATTAGGGAATCCAAACCTTATATCACAGTTTTAATATCAGAAAAATCATAATGGGAGTTAACATCTCTTCTACCTTACTATGTGACAGGCTTACTCTGTGTGTTGTTTCTTTTCTTTTTTTTTTTTTTTAAGATTTTATTTATTTGACAGAGACACAGTGAGAGAGGGAACACAAGCAGGGGGAGTGGGAGAGGGAGAAGCAGGCTTCCTGCGGAGCAGAGAGCCCGACATGGGGCTCGATCCCAGGACCCTGGGATCGTGACATGAGCTGAAGGCAGACACTCAACGACCGAGCCACCTAGTCGCCCCTGTGCGTACTTTCTAATTCATTCAATTTTCTTAGTAACTCTAGAAGGCTGTCACCATTATTATTACCCTGATTTAGAGATGAGCGAATTGAGACAAAATGATTCTAGCTTGTTGAAGTTTATATATCTCTATCTGAAGCCAGAATAGTTTCATTTGACTCTGTATACTGTCTACAAATAACTGTATTTTTCTGAATTCATACCTTCCTACAAAACAGGACTTTGGGGTGGGGGGTGGCTGAGGTCCTGTCTTGATTCTTCCCTTCTAAGATTCACTGCTAACTGCTGTTATATCCCACTGCCTCTGAAGCAATGGGTCTCATCTGGGAGGTGACCCTCAAATCCTATAAAACATCTTAGTGCAATGGTTCTCAAACGTTACTATGTATCAGAACAGTTTGTAAGGCTTGATAAGATACAGATTGCTGTGTCTCACCCCCAGAGTTTCTGCTTCAGGAGGTCTGGGTAGGGAAAAAAGAATTTGCAACTTTTTAGAAAGTTCCCAACTGCTTAACTGGAGACCACGCTTTAAAAACCACTACCTTGGGCGCCTGGGTGGCTCAGTGGTTAAGCGACTGCCTTCGGCTCAGGTCATGATCCTGGAGTCCCGGGATCGAGTCCCGCATCGGGCTCCCTGCTCCATAGGAAGCCTGCTTCTCCCTCTCCCACTCCCCCTGCTTGTGTTCCCTCTCTCGCTGTGTCTTTCTCTGTCAAATAAATAAATAAAATCTTTAAAAATAAAAAATAAAAAAATAAAAAACCACTACCTTATATAGATCTTCCTTGACTTACAATGGACTTAGCTCCTGATAAACCCATTGTATATTGAAAATATCGTAAGTCAAAATATGTATTTGATACACCCATCCTACTGAACATCAAGAGTTTAACCACACTTACTTTAAACATGCTTAGAACACTGATGAATTTAGGTTAGACAATCACCTATTCCTTGATCATGATACTTTTAGCGCTCACCTGCTATCCCTTCATGAGCCTAACCTCTCTTCTGCTTCCTTTCGTTCCCATAGAAACGCTGGTCCTCACGCGTGTTGTTAAAACTATAGATGGGAGATATTCTGAAATGCACCGGCGGGGGTGGGGGGTGAGGCATGGCGGGGGGGTGACATCAGCACAAGGACTGATTCTCCTAAAGGCTCCAGTACACAGGCCTATTTGTCACACCTGCCTTAATCTGAATATAGGACAGTTAACATTTTGGGGGGCTGAGGGAGTGGGAAGTTCTTTGAAATATCAACTCTCCATTGTCATAACGTCTGCAAATTATTACCCTTGACCCAGCTGCTAATTACTTTGCTCCTACTGCCACTACTGTTGTGATTGCTTCCATTCTATCCCCTGCTGCTTCCTAGCTCCAAGGCTGCTTCTTCCTGGCCAAATAACCTTATGGGCTTTGTGTCCTTTTTCAAAGTTACTTCCTGGTCTGCCAATGATGATTTATGAGGTCAATGGAATATTGGCTAAACAATAATAAGAAAATGAAAGTAAACGGATCTGACACTCAACATTCTGATACGTTTCCACTAGGTGTTGAAAAAGGTAGACAGAAAAATATTTCTTTTGAAAAAAAAGCAAAAATGCAAAAGTGAAGAAATGTTGCTTATTCTTGACGGACCAACAGTATAAAAAACTTTATTAAAAAAAGTATTTTGGTAGTGCAGCAAAACCGTGTGTTCAAACTGCAGCAGGCTGCTTGGGCACATTACGCTTAATGTACCATGATTGACAGAGACCTGGCTGGCAAATGTGCGTTCAAAACAGCTTCCTTCCATATCATTTTCCTACTAGGAGATTTTCCAACAACCACCTAGATTATCAGTACATCATAGGCCAAAGTATATGATGCTATAAGTGTTAATATATTTAGAAAGAAGCTAGTTTGAAAGGTTTTGTTTTTGTTTGGGTTTTTTTTTTTTTTTACTGAAATAAGATTTTCTACTACAGCTTGTGAGCTAGACAACTGGATTTAATGGAGATCAGAAAGTGCGCTCTACTTGTTCCTGATGGCTAACAAGAAGGAATTAACAGTGGGCTTGGTCAGGAATGCACCAAAGGGAAAGCAGCAGTTACTTTTTAAATCCTACCTCCACTCATACCTTTTGTAAATAGGGTATCAGTTCTGCTTTGTTTTATAGTAAAGAAAAACGAAAAGGCATATCCTGGAGCCCCAGTTTCCTCTGACTTTTCTCATGATACTCCCCCTCAAAAAGATCATCTAGAAGAATCAAAAGGAGCAACTTTTGATGCCTCACTGTTTACTTCCATTTAAAAACTGCCTAAGTTATAATTCACCAGTCATAAGTCTTTTTGATCTACAAATTGTCTTATAGACACGACTGTTTTTATTGGGACCATCGAGGGATAAAGTGCGTATTAACCGCTATCATATAATGCTGGTTCTCAACAATCTAGTAGAATATGGTTTAAATTTCAAGTTAACGTACTTTTGTTAACTGAAGCATACAGGTGTCAGAGGGGACTTTTTTTTTTTTTTAATAACAGCTTCACTGATATAATTCATATACCATAAATTCACCCATTTAAAGTATACAATTTAATGGCTTTTAGTATATCCACAGATATGCACAAAGATCCCCACTATCAATTTTAGAATATTTTCATTTCTTCAAAAAGAAACTCCATACCCTTTAGTTATCATCTCCCTGTTTTGTCTACTCCCCCACCCTACCCGAGGCCTAAGTGATCACCAGTCTTCTTTCTGTCTTTATAGATTTGACGGTAGTGGACTTGACATAAATGAAATCATGTAATATGTGGTCTTTTGTTACTGGTTTCATTCACTTAGCATAATGTTTTCAAGGTTCACCCATGTTTTAGTATGTATGAGTATTTTCTTCATTTCTAGAGCTGAATACTATTTCATTGTATGGAGGCACACATTTTGCTTATCTACTCATCCAGTGATAGACATTTGGGTTGTTCTCACCTTTGGGCTATTATCAATAGTACTGCTATCAACATTCATGTACAAGTATTTGTATGGACATGTTTTCAGTTCTCTTAGGTATATATGTAGGAGTAGAGGCGCTGGGTGATACGAGAACTCTACGTTTAACCATCTGAAGAACCAACAGCCTGTTTTTCAAGTTGGCTACACTACCGTATATTTGCACCAGCAGCGTATTAGGGATTGGTCCAACTTCTCCACATCCTCGATTATGCTTGCTATTTTCTAACTGACTCTGGCTACCCCAGTGGTATCTTACTGTAGTTTTGATTGGCATTTCCCTGATAATTAAAGATGCCAAGCCTATGTTTATTGGCTATTTATAGTTTTTTTTTTTTTTTGGAGAAATGTCTATTTAGATCTTTTGCCCATTTTTTTAAAGTGGACTGTGTCTTATCATTGAATTTTAAGTTTTTTATATATTCTTGATATAAGTCCCTCATCAGATTGATGTTTTGCAAATGTTTTCTCCCATTCTGTGAACTGTCGTTTCATTTTCTTGATAATGTGATTTGAATCACAGAAGTTTTAAAATTTTTGTGAAGTACGTTTTTTTTTTCTTTTGTTCCTTGTGCTTCTGGGGGTCATGTCTATGAATCCATTGCCGAATCTAACTTCATGCAAATTTACCCCTACACTTTCTCCCAAGATTTTTAGAGTTTTTAGCTCCTACATTACATTTAGGTCTCTGACTCATTTTAAGCTAATTTTTGTAAACAGTTGTAAGGTGAGGATCTAATTTCATTCCTTTGCAATGTAAGTATCCAGTCGTCCCAAATACCATTTGCTTAAAAGATTATTATTTCCCTATTGAATTGCCTTGGCACTCTTGTCAAATATCAGTTGACTGGAGACACATGGGTTTATTTCTAGAGTCTTAATTAAATACCACTGATCTATATATGTATCCTACGAAGTACAACACTGTCTTGATTATTGTTGCTTTGCATGAAGCTCTGAAATCAGGAAGTGTGAATCTTCCAAATTTGTTCTTCTTTTTCAAGACTTATTTTGTCTATTCTGGGTTGCTTGCAATTCCGTATGAATTTTAGGATCCTCTTCTCCACTTCCACAAAAAAGCCCACAGGAATTCTGACAGGGAGTGCACTGAATCAGTAGTTCTTTTGGAGAGTATTGCCACTGAGACAGGGAAACTGAAGAGACCCCTTGAAAGACTGTTTTGCTGCCTCTATTCTTGCTAGGACCTACGCACGCCTTATAGTACAGATGATGTGGAACCTTCTTAAAAAGGTCAAGGAGTTAATTTCTTTGGAGTCTTCCAGCACAATAGATGACATCTAAACAGTGACCGGGGGGGTCGTCATAAATGTTTTTCCTTTCAAACACCACTGAGTCACCAACACTCCTGGCCCCAGGGTGTAAGTGACTTATGGAGGACACCTAAACACTCTTGTTTGTTGGTGGATGCCTAAAAAGACACATGCATCAGACCACAGTCTTCAGTAAAAACCCAAACCCCAAGTCAAGACAAGACTCATTTCCTTGTCTTTCCTGAGTTTCCCAGATGCTCCATCTGTATCTGCTCTATGTCTCCAGTAAACTCTGCTCTTACTTCCTCTCAGCTATCGTTTGATTTCCACTCTGCACGTAGCCAAGGACCTTCTTGGCTGGCCCTGTAGGACCCCTTCTGGGTCTGCAGACCTGGCCTGCCTGCATCACCATCTTAACAAAATTAAATACTAAATGGAATTAAATTTAATTCCATACCATTAAATGAAATGTTCCATTTGTTTAGATCTTCTCTCATTCATGTCTTTCACATTGTGTTTTAGTTTTTAGAGTGTAAGTTTGGCATTTCTTTTGTTAAATTTATTCCTAGGCATTTTATTCTTTTCTATGTTATTATAAATAGAGTTGTCTTGATTTCTTTTTCAGATTGTTCACTGCAAGCGTACAGAAATACAATTGATTTTTATATATTCATCCTGCAACCCTATTAGTTCTAATAGTTTTTAGGATCCCTTAGCATTTTTTTATACAAGTTCCTGTTGTCTGAGATGGTATGTCATGATTTGTTGTTTCTTTGCATGTCTCATAATTTTCTGTTAGAAACTGAATCTTTTAGATAATATATTTTAGCAAATCTGAGTAATGGTCACCCCTCTGGAATTTATTATTATTTACTTGTGTAGTGACTGGCTAGATTATTCTAATGAAATCTATTCTCCCACTCTTCCCTGCCTGGATCCTGAAGCTCTGACATTGCTCCTCAGAGATCACCACCTTGAGAATGTGGACAGTCACCCTGGGATGACTGGTTCTGGCAGGGCTATCTTGGACTGCCTCTTCCCCTAGAACATACCCAGCTGCTAAACTCCACTAACTGCAAGCTGATTCTTCTCTTATTTTCAACTGGGGCATCAATTATTGTACAGACGTAGCTAACCAATTTCAGGTTTCTTTCAAGGAACAATAGTTCCCAAGGTCAATGTCTGAAATGTGTTTTGACTTTAGGCAGTCTCCTCCCAGCTGTCTTTCCCCATTTCCCTCCTGCAAGCTCCTCAGTCTCCTGCGCTGCCCTCTTCCCGTGCCACAATCTGGAGTGAGGTGAGGAGAGCCCCAGGATTCTCAGCGGTAGCCCTGCCCCAGCGGGGCGGGGGTGGTCCTAAAAAGGGAGCCACCCCCTCTCAGACACAGTGGGCTGGAACTTAGTTTCAATAAAAGATAGCTGGGGGCAAGATGAGAAACACCCTTACAGAAAGATAGCCCTCTAACTAGAAGCCCCGGGCAGAGCAAAGCCAGTGGTCTAGGCTGTACTGTCACCAGCAAACCCCAAGACCTGACCTTTACTGCCAATCTGCATGCACCCCTGACCTTCCCCCAACATTTTCCTTAAATTCTTCTTTCCAGCTTATCTTTAACAAATAGCATCTGTGATGGAAACAAAAACTACCCCTCAAGTCATAACGAATGCCCTGATGAAGAGCTCCTGAGGCCCAGACCACCCAGACCAGTTTGAGCTTAAGCTCATACCTGCACAGATGGACCACTGAATGACCGACAGTGACCTTACCTCATTATAATGCAAATTCTCTGCCCAAGGAGGAAGACAGCCTCATTAACATAACATACTATGTATGTATAGGCATGTTTCCTTAAGACGCATGTGAGACCTTATGCCTGCCTCTACATAAGATGACCAAGGCTCCCCTAACTAAATATTCATCCTAACCTCAAATAAAAGGAGCCCAATCACCCTTGATTAGGAGTCATAACTTCGGAAGTGATTCCCAGTGATCTCCCTATTTGCTGCAAATAAAGTTTCCTTTGCCTGACAACTCCACCTGGTGTAGCTTCTATTTGTGACTTACGATGGAGCAAACTCATGTTAGATTGGTTACAGTACCAGAACCCACTAGAGTTTCCAACTCTCTGAGTAAGGAGATGGGAGGAAGGTGGAGGGTCTTGGTTCAAATACCACAGACTCTTTCAGTTCTTAAGGAGATTTAGATTTCTTAAATAATGCTTCTTCATTTGCTGAATGTCCATAAGGCCATTTCCAGAGACTTTAAATGGTTGTTTTTCATAATTTTCACCCGTTCCACTGAGTTGCAGATCCTCAGAACTCCACATGCCAGAAGTGCAACTCCAGGGGCTTTATTTTTAATAAGCTTGATTTCTACACCTTTTACCAACTGGAAGATTCTTATTTTTTTAAACCAAGTACCAGAATTGCAAGCAGTTACATTATAGGGGAGAAAATTCTATGCATACTGAGAGAGAAGTTACTTTCACTTTAGGCCATCAGGAAAAAGCTTAGAAAAGCCTAAAACACAGAGGAAGCATTTAACATTGTGTGTGTATGTGTGTGTGTATGTGTGTGTGTTGGATTAGGGGACAGTGTTAGAAATGAGCCCCGGATAGCAAAAATATGAAAAGATTTGCTATATACCAAAACTGAGGTAACTATACAATGAATTATAACATGACTATTTTCTTATCAATAATTTCCTTTTCAACTTTTTTTTTCTTTACTCTCCACAACACTAACAGCCTTCTTTCTCCTTAACAGATATAACTAACATAACTAGTTCTATGGTTTTCTCTACATTCTATTAACTTACAGGAAGAATGGGCAGAAATGCATACATCTTCAACACAAGTAAACTACTAGCCAATTTGTGATTTATTGACTCAGTAAATTATTAATCCAAAATTTTATTCTTTCAGAGGTACTCATTAACCTTATCCCTGAAATATAAACTATATCAATAATTTAATTTCCATGAAGAGACAATAATTCATTATAAGCTATATTTTGCTTCCATCTATGTTTCTAGGATGTATACAGACACAAAATTCTGCAATGCTACACTAATCACATAATAAAGAAGTATATTTATTTACCATGAATTCTCATTTCTCCTGCATACTTACAACAACTCTTAATAAAATTATTTTAAAGGACAATTGTGAGTGGTTTTTAGACTGGGAATATCATCTAATCAGGAAATTTAACTTCTCTGAAGTATTATAGCTTTTAATGACAAATATGATGACAAACAGGATGATGATTATTTTTTCCTTTAAAAAATATAACTTCTAATTTTATCACTGCTGCTTTTAGGAATATATCAAAACCACAAATATCATGATGTTCAATGTACCTTGAAGCATAAAAGAAAAAAAAATAAAGTGTGTCTTTCAAAAACATGAAATGACCCAGGTGGGTATGAGCCCAACATAAATTTTATGTCAAAAAAGAAATGGAGATTCAGAAATATCAAATAATAAGGGTATATGTGAAGTAAGCCTACTTGCTTACTTGCTTCAAAGTAACTAAAAAAGACCTGCTGTTCCATCTCCTACCAATACCCCACAGGCTGTTCAAAGCTACACCTTAAAATGGCTTCTATTTTCACAGCAGCAGAGCCCATATTTTAGTATTGTGTCTTAAAAAACCCTTCCATATTAATGTGCCAGCTTCACTTTTGGTTATTTGCTTTAATAGGAAAAGAACACATGGCTAATAAAATCCCAACATCACAACCAAATGACCAATTTTTACATTCAAATCTTTAAAAAAATCTAGTAACAGCATCATTTTATTTTTAATATCTTTTCCCTAGAAAACCTTAACCTATAACAGAAAGTCATTCTAGAAGTGTCAAACATAAAAATGGGGCAGGCAAAGGCATGAAGTTCCATTTAGTATTTAATCAAGTGTCCATCCTATTATTCAAGAATGTTATGACAATATTAAATTCTACTTTTTGCAAAAAGTTTAAACTTTAATTCCCACAATTACATATTTTAACAATATAAAAATACTATGGATTTTGGTCAACATTTATCATTACATACTACTAAGTTGAATCAGGAGGTGTTTCCAGATAATAACATATGAGCACCCGCAAGGGCTTCCAAAAATGTGTTTGTTTAATGGGGGCAGAAAAGACTAAAAACTAATAAAGATCTTCTGCTGGAACTCAGATTTTTAATTATTAAAGTCAAAGTCATTTTGCAGCATGAACACAGATACGTTCTGTGGTGCTATAGATGACCAAAGTTTTACTAAACCTGTTGGTTCATTTATTTATTTATTTATTTTTAAAGATTTTATTTATTTATTTGACAGAGAGAGAGACACAGCGAGAGAGGAAACACAAGCAGGGGGAGTGGGAGAGGGAGAAGCAGGCTTCCTGCGGAGCAGGGAGCCTGATGTGGGGCTCGATCCCAGGACCCTGGGATCCCAGGACCCTGGGATCATGACCTGAGCCAAAGGCAGATGCTTAACGACTGAGCCACCCAGGCGCCCCTGTTGGTTCTTTTAGATGCACCAGCTATCTTTTGATTAAGAGGAATTAGACAAAGTTAATGATATTATTTCAAAAATTAGTAGACCACATTACTACATTTATTTCACATATAAAGTATGAATACTTAATCCTGTATTTTCAAGCTTCTTTTAAAGCTTACATGCTGGCTGATAAAAAATAGCATGTAAATCACATTTTTCACTATTTATTGTTGACAAATAAAAATTGTGTATATTTAAAGTGTACAATGTAATGTTTTGATATATGTATATATTGTAACATGATTAACACAAACTATTAACATAGCCATCATAACAGATAATTACTTTTTTTCTTGGTGAGAACATGAGATCTACTCTTAGGAAATTTCAAGTATACATTAACTATAGTCACCATGCTGTAGGTCTCCAGAACTCACTCATCTTATTATTCAAAATTTGTACCCTTTGATCAATGTATCCTATCTTCCCCCATCCCCTAGCCACCTCTGATGACCACTACTCTACTCTCTATTACTGTGAATTAACTTTTTTTTTTTTAAGATTCCACAGAGAATCAAGATCATTCAATATTTGTCTTTCTATGTCTGGCTTATTTCTCTTAGCACAATGTCCTCCAAGTTCATCCATGTTGTTGCAAATGGCAAGATTTTCTTCTTTTTTAAGGTTGAACCCATTTTGTTTATATATACAAAAAGTTTTCTTTATCCATTCATCTATGTATGGACAATTAAGTTCTTTCCTTATCTTGGCGGCTGTGAATAATACTGCTAATAAACATGGGAGTACTAGATATCTCTTCGAGATACTGATTCCATTCTCTTTGGATATACATTCAGAAGTGGGACTGCTGGATCAAATGGTAGTTCTAGTTTCTTTTTATTTTTTGAGGAACCTCTGTACAGTTTTCCAAAGTGACTGCACCAATTTACATTCCTACCAATAGTGCACAAGGGTCCCCCTTCTCCACCAACACTTGTTATCTTTTGACTTTTGATATTAGCATCCTAACAGGTATGAGGTATCTACTTATGGTTTTGATTTGCATTTCCCTGGTCATTCATGATGTTAAGCATCTTTTCATACACAGGTTGGCCATTTGTAGGTTTTCTCCGAGAAAATGTCTATTCAGATCCTTTGCCCGTTTTTTTAATTGGTGTTTTTGTGTGTAGTGTGTAGAATATAGTGTGTGTGTGTGTGTGTTTGCTATTGAGTTATATGAGCTCCTTAAGTGTTTTGGATATTAACTCCTTATCAGATATATGATTCACAAATATTTTCCCTTATTTTATAGGCTGCCTTTTCATTTTGTTGATGGCTTCCTTTGCTATGCAAAAATATTTTAGAGTGATGAAGTTCCACTTGTTTATTTTGCATTTGTTCTTTGTGCTTTTGGTGTCAATTCCAAAAAAATGATTGCCAAAACCAATGTCAGTGAGATTTTCCCTTAGGTTTTCTACTAGGAGATTTATGGTTTCATGTCTTTTTTTAAGTCTTCAATCCATTTTGAGTTGTTTTTATGTATGATGCTCTATAGGCATCCAAAAACATTCTTTTGCATGTGGCAGCCTAGTCTTCCCAACATCATTTATTGAGGGAATTATCCTTTTGCCATTGTATATTCTTGGTGCTTGCCTCAAAAATCAGTTGCCCATACATAGTGGGTTTATTTCTAGGCTCTCTATTCTGTTCCATTGCTTTATGTGTCTGTTTTTATACCAGTACTAATGTTTTTATTACTATAGCTTTGTAATATAGTTTGAAGTCAGGAACTGTGATGCCTCAATGTGTATCTTGCTCGAGTTTGCTATTTGGGGTTTTTTGTTGTTCCATACAAATTTTAGTATTGTTTTTTCTATTTCTGTGAAAAATACCATTGGGATTTTGATAGAGATTGAGCTGTATCTGTAGATTGCTTTGGGTAGAATGGATATGTTAACAATATTAATTCTAATCCATGAACACAGGTATCTTTCCATTTGTGTCTTTGATTTCATTCATCAGTGTTTTGTAGTTTTTAAGCATACAGATTTTTCACCTCCTTGGTTTAATTTATTCCTAAGTATTTTATTCTTTTTGTTCCTATTTTAAGTGAGAATTTTTTAAAGATTTTATTTATTTATTTATTTATTTGAGAGAGAGCGAGAGAGCACAAAGCAGGGGGAGCACCAGAGGCAGCAGCAGAGGGAGAGGAAGAAGCAGGCTCCCCACTGAGCAAGGAGCACTATGTGGGTTCAATCCCAGGACCCCGAGATCATGAAATGAGCCGAAGACAGACACTTAACTGATTGAGCTACCCAGGTACCCCGAGATTGTTTTCTTTTTTTTTTTTTTTTAAGATTTTATTTATTTATTTGAGAGAGAGAGAATGAGAGGGAGCACATGAGAGGGGATAGGGTCAGAGGGAAAAGCAGACTCCCTGCCGAGCAGGGAGCCCGATGCGGGACTCGATCCCGGGACTCCAGGATCATGACCCGAGCCGAAGGCAGTCGCTTAACCAACTGAGCCACCCAGGCGCTCCCCCGACATTGTTTTCTTAATGTCTTTTTCAGGTAGTTCATAGCTAGGGTATAGAAATGTGACTTGATTCACATTTGACTCACATGTGACTCGATTCACGATCCTGAGATCATGACCTGAGCCAAAATCAAGAGTCAGATGCTTAACCAACTGAGCCACCACCCAGATGCCCCAAGACATGCTACTTTTTAAATAAGAAACACTATCTTCCTAGAAATGATAATTATCCTAGTTCTCCAAAACCTTTTTGAAGAAGGAGAATAAACATCATTCACCTAAATGACTTTTTAAAATTCCCAAATTAGGGTGCCTGGGTGGCTCAGTCGGTTGAGCGACTGCCTTCGGTTCAGGTCATGATCCCAGAGTCCCGGGATCGAGTCCCGCATCGGGCTCCCTGCTCGGCAGGGAGTCTGCTTCTCCCTCTGACCCTCCCCCCTCTCATGTGCTCTCTCTCTCTCATTCTCTCTGTCAAATAATAAATAAAATCTTTAAAAAAAAATAAATAAATAAAATAAAATTCCCAAATTAGATTTTTCCACACTTTTAGATCTTAGTATTAAAGTCATTTAGATTCAAAATATAAATCAAAGAATACAAATACACATACACATTTCTGAATTCTTATTTCATTATTATTAATTCTAGCTAAAAAATACTTCCTTTTCTGAAACAAATAAAACTTTGTTTATATCCAAAGCCTCAAACATGAATGTGTGCTTATAATTCCATGGCTGAGAAATTAATTTTTTAATAGGAGAGCTGTGGCTACCTTTGGCATTTCATACACTCTGTGCTTTAACATATTTACCAATATGGAACAATAAGAGGATACTTGTTTTTAGCCCAGAGCAATTATTTTAAAAATGAGGAGAAAATCAATATGAGACAACAAAGCTGTCCAAGTAACATCCAAGAAATAGAAATAGCTAGTTATTTTAAAATGCTACAGCTAGGTATGGGATCCTAATCTGTACTTTCTCATCGTGGGAGCTACTAAGACTTCACTATGAATATAAAGCAAAAGAAAAAACAGGAAATGGCTCCAACTCTAGGTAACAAATACAGAATAGCATGACAGGGAATATTTCCCATTACATAAATCACATTTGTTTACTTTCTTGCCAGGTAACACTGTCACCTCTTTGGAGGGAATGGCAATGAGTAATTTGCCTTTATCTGATATTTTGAACATTAAAGAGATTACAAAAGAATTGCTTATTACCTACTTACAATAAATATATCTTTATATGTACAGGTGTAACGCCTGTTAATATCAGAAAACATATATGAGTAAATTTTCAAAGGAGCATATATACAGTTCCTACATGAAGCCAAATATTAGAAATGAAGATATTAAAAATGAGTTCCTTCATTTCTTATATTATCCAGTGAATATTTGCTGATTTTGAAGATGCTGGAAATATTTTACATTACCATAGTCAATTTTACTTGCATATTGAATTCAAAATCCATTTCCCCTGGTTGTCATATTAATGACAGCAGAGATCACTATAAAGAATTTACTATATATAAACAATTGCAATGCTGCATTTTTTAGCACAAGTACTAGCAATTTCCAATTAATGATGGCTTACTATTTTCTAGGTACTTTGTTAAGTGTTTAAACATGATCATATTTAATCCACAAAAATCCTTTGAAGAAATATTTCACTCTTTATAAACAGGAGGAAAAATGAGAATTAGAAAACTTAAATAATCTTCTCAAGTCCTATGTAACTGGCAGCTCCATGATATGCACCCATGTTTCTCTGGCTTCCATCTACCACCCTAAACACACATACACAGACACACACCCCTCAAAAAACACACCCACAGAAGGGATGTTGAAAGAAGTCAATTAAACAGTCTTAGATAATCATAGGAATATAAGCAAGAGATATTTTATGTGAGGACCAGGCCCAACGTTCCAGAGGGTGTCCCCTCACTACTCCAACATGCACTGATGTCTTCTTTCTCTGAACTTTGAGTAATCTAAGCCACATAGATTAGCAATGAATTGCATTTTTGCCTTACTACTTTGATGTTTTAAATGCATCTGTCTTGTTTCCACACCTTTATTTAGAATCTTAATCTGTGATTATTACAGGATCGTAGCATTATGCTATCTAGCATTGTTATAGCATTCTATCTGTTATATGTCCATAGCTCTCATGAAACGGCATGGTATATAGTTTGCTCTTTAAGAAACATGTTGCTAGCTTGCTTGAATTGCTGTTCTATAGCGCAGAGAGCACCTAGAAGGCCAGATCAGATGCCCTAGACTGAGTTACTTTGCTACCCAGAAAAAGAAGAGGAAATCACTCTTGAATCAGATCATTTTTTAAGGATCTTCTCCACCGAAGCAAAACTGACTACTCTCTAGGTTAGCTGGGGTTTTGATCTACACCCCAGGTGAGCCAGAAACCAAACCATCCTTAGACATATCAGGCAGTTAAAATATTTTCTTCTTCTTTTTTCCCCCCTCCATCTCTCACTAATTATTGCAGGCAATCTGGCACATTTATTTGACATTCTTTAAAAACAAAGCTGTATTTCCCAAAGAAGATACCGAAGTAACAGAGTGGCATAATATCCTTAGAGGTATAATGATGAGCTTGTGAAACATTCTGAGATTCTTACTGTCTCTTTTATTGATGACAGTTTTTACATTCTTCAGACCCTTTATTCTCACCCTACTCACAGTTTAAAAGAGTACCGTGTTGCAAAATATCATATTCCTTACTGCTTTTTCAAATGGCAGCTGAGAAAACAATTCTGAGAGGACTATAATCCACATATTTGACTATTTAGCATGGGCTTTACCTATTTTTTAAAGATAACACATTTCTTACCTCTTACTTTTACAAATTTGGGGGAGTTAACTATTCTGCATATGGAAACTTTTAGAACAGGTGGCTAAGTCATGGTTGACTGTCCTCCCAAATGACAATCACGCACCCTTTTGATTTTGATGAAGCTGACTTAGCCACCTGCTGTTGATTTCTCACTATCTTAATTTCTCTTAGAGTCATCAAGTTCACTTCTTAAGGAAAAAGAAGAAAATGAGAATCTTCCAGCTTGCTCTGTCACTAATACTTTGATG
The DNA here is from genome assembly GCF_029215605.1 of Mirounga angustirostris. Classification (NCBI taxonomy): domain Eukaryota; kingdom Metazoa; phylum Chordata; class Mammalia; order Carnivora; family Phocidae; genus Mirounga; species Mirounga angustirostris. Next base: position 79,419,821 of record NW_026991720.1, on the reverse strand, counting down.
ATATCTGGCAGTGATGACAAAAACAATGAAAACTTTAATGTATAAAAGATAAATCTAATGACCTCACAGAGTATGATACAAAGGCATGACAACATGAGGCAAGAAATGTTACATCCTAGTAACATAATAAGGTTAACAGAGGGTCCTCAAATTAGTGCTGATAGATGGTACAAAAATTCTGGTCCCCCTTCTCTCCTACCTTTTCTCTAAATCTAAGGTTATTTGTTTTATATAATCTTCCCCTTGATAACCCACATATAAAGCTCTTTGCCAAAATCCAGGCCTCAGTCTTCCATTGTTTTCAGTCTATCACACAGAATTATGATCATTATTAGTATGATGTGGTAATTGATGGCTTGAGTTCTGGAAGGAGACAATCAGTGTCTCAGACCCAGTTCTTAGGAATGTTATTTAACTTGCCAGTACTTAAACTTAACTCAACTGTAAATGGGGATAAACGTAATAGAAAACTAATAGTTCATTTTTAAAGACTAAATCTTTTTAAGCCACTCACAAAAATGCGTGGCATTTAAAAAAAAAAAAAAGAAACCAAAGAAAAAAACACTCAACAATTTAAGTCATTACTATTATTAATGATACTACTGACCTGTTTATTACTATCATTTCTTGGCTTCAAACACCACAGTTTACTTTCATCACCTGACCTTAACTCGTTTATACACTGTTGACTCCCAAATTAAAACTCCTCCTCTAGGTTAATACAAGGCAGTGATTTAAACATAATCTCAACAAGATATTAGCAAATAAAATTCACCAAAGTATTAAAAGAATTATACTATAACCAAGTAGGATTTATTTCAGGTATGCAAGGCTGGTTCAATATTTAAAATTAGTGAATGTAATCCATCACATCAACAAGGAAAATAAGAAAAAAAATGATCCTATGAATAGATAGAGAAAAATAGTTTTACAAAATCCAAGACCCATTCCTGATAAAAACTCTCAACAAACTAGAAATAGAGGGAAACTTCCTCAACTTAATAAAGACCTTTACCCAAAACTTAAAACAAGTATCAACTCACTGGTGGAAAACAAGATGCCTTCCCCCTAAGATTAGGAATAAGGCAAGTATGTAACCACTCACCCCTTCTATACAACATTGTATTGGACATCTTACCTAATACAGTAAGAGAAGAAAATGAAATAAAAGGTATACTAATTGGAGAGGAAGAAATAAAACTTTTTTTTAATAGATAACATGATTATCAATGTAGGAAAGTTCCAAAGAATCAATTAAAAAAACTTCCTGGAACTAAGTGATTATAGCAAAATTACAGGATATAGGCTAATATACAAAAGTCAATTGCTTCCATATATACTAGCAATGAACATTTAGAATTTAAAATTTAAAACACAACACCATTAGCACTCAAAAATTTAAATACTTAGGCACAAATCTAACAAATATACACAAGATCTATAGGAGAAAAACTGTAAAACTGATGAAAGAAATTAAAAAATCTAAATAAATAGTTCAAGTTCATGGATGGGAAGACTTAACCATTGTCCACTTTTCCCAATGGATCTCTATATTTAACATAATCCCAATCAAAATCCTGGACATTAATTTTATGGATATCAACAAAATGATTCTAAAGTTTATATGGAAAGGCAAATGACCTAGAATAGCCAAAAGACTACCGAAGGAGAAGAAAAAAGTCAGAGGAATGTCACAACACAACATCTGGACTTACAGTAAAGCTAGGATACTTGAGACAGTATGGTATTAGCAAAAGAATAGACAATAGATAAACAGAACAGAAAAGAGAGCCCAGAAACAGATCCTCACCAATACCGACAACTGATTTTTGACACGGGAGCAAAGGCCAATTCAACAGAGAAAGGACAGTCTTTTCACCAACTAGTGCTAGAGCACCTGAACATCCACACGCAAAAAAATGCATCATAGATTCTGACCTTACACGTTTCACAAAAATTAACTCAAAGATCAAAGACCTCAATGTGAAATGCAAAATGATAATAACAGGAGAAAATCTAGGTGATCTTGGGTTTAGAGATGATTTTTTAGATACAACATCCAAAGATCTACAAAAGGAAAACAATGTATCAATATTGGCTCATCAATTCAAATAAATGTACCACACTAATATAAGATATTCATAATAGGGGAAACTAGGCACAGGGAGGAGGTGGGGAGAGATAAGATGAGACATACGGTAACTCTCTATACTTTCTGATAATTTTTTAAATCTGAAATAAAACTGCTCCAAAACCAGTCTATTAATTTACAAAGCAAAGCAACAAAATCCATAATAACACTGACAACACCAAATGCTGGTGAGGGTGTGAAACAAGAACAGCTTTCATTCACTGCTGCTGGGAATGCAAATGGTACAATCACTTTGGAAGATAATTTGGTGCTTCCTTACAAAATCAAGCATACTCTTACCGTACAATCCAGCAATCACCCTCCTTGCGATTTACCCAAAGGAGGTGAAAACTTATGCCCACACAAAAACCTGCACACAGATGTTTACAGCAGCTTTATATTCATAACTGCCAAAACCTGAAAGCAACCAAGATGTCCTTTAGTAGATGAATGGATAAACTGTGTTGCATATAGACAATGGGATATTATTCAGCTAACGGAAAATGAGCTATCAATATGGAGGAACCCTAAATGCATATTACTAAGTGAAAAAAGTCAATCTGAAAGGCTACAACTGTATGATTCCATCTGTATGACATTCTGGAAAAGGCAAAACTATGAGAGACAGTCAAAAGATCAATGGTCCTTGGGACTTGGGGGTGGGGAGGATTAATATGTGGAGCACAGAGGATTTTTAGGGCAGTGAAAATTCTATGATACCATGATGATGGATACATACCATTCATTATACATTTACTCAAACCCACAGCATCAAGAGTGAACTGTAATGCAAAACTATGGACTTTGGGCGATTACGATGGGTCATTGTAGGTTCCACTGTAAAAAATGTACCATTGAGAGGGTGCTAATAATGCTGGAGGCTATGTATGTATGGGGGCAGAGGGTATATGGGAAATCTGTAACTTCTCAATTTTGCTACAAACCTTGAACTGCTCTATAAAATTAAGCTATGTCTTAGAGTTATTTGAATACTTTGAATAGTCTGGGAATTCATTCCAAATCTACCTAGTCATTTTGAGTTTTCAGTAACTCTGCTCTTTTCAATCTGGATAATATTCCCTAAATCACAGTAATATTTTAAGATTTCATTTCACTGAATCTAAGATATCATTTAAGACTACGATACTTTATGAATCCCAGAAAAAGAAAGTATCAAATCAACTCTAACAAACTATAAGATACATCTTCACTTCAGAAATTTAAAATGTGAAAAACATACATTGCAGAATCTATGAAATATAGGTAAAGTGAACAGGCATCTTACTTACATCTTATTCATCATATATACTAAAAGGAAAGAAAAACATTTGCCATTGTATTGTAACAATGGAGGTCTGCAAATATCAGTTTCAGAACCAAACAATTACCTTAATTTTGGCTCTAAAATTTTCAGTAGTGGGGCGCTTAAGTGGCTCAGGTAGTTAAACAGCTAACCCTGGATTTTGGCTCAGATCATGATCCCAGTGTCCTGGGATCCAGCCCATGTCCGGATCAGCCCTCAGTGGGGAGTATGCTTGAGGATTCTCTCTCTCCCTCTCCCTCAGCCTACCCCCCTCATGTTCTCTCTCTCTCTCTCTCTAAATTAAGTAAATAAATCTTTTAAAAAATATATAAATAAAATTTTCAGTAGTGACTGCCAAGAGAGAAACATGATATTTTACGTAATTCAGAGGGTCTACAAAATATTCACAGATTCAAGTAAAACGAATTATTCCAGCTACAAAGACAAGAGAAAAAATTTAATGATCAATTCTTAAGTGTATTCATGTAAAAAGGAATGCTACAAAACCGAGTCCTGGGTATGCTCTTATGTAATATTCAGCTCACCTTAATGTTACAAATCCAAGAACTTCCTCGAGACGATAGCGTTTTCCTTTTCAAGGAATGGCATAATATATGCCCAAATATACTTAACCCTTCACAAGTAATTTTCTTCAATATTATAGCATTTTTTTAAATATTTGTTTGGGTAATAAATTAGATGGGCATAATTTTAAAACAAACTAAAATTTTAAAAGTTATTAGTTTTATGTAGGAATCAAGGAATCAACTCAAGCATTAAGCCAGACACACAGGAACTAAGTGGCTGAACAAAACTTTTCCCTTGAAGCAACATCAAGGTCATAATTTGCATAGCAGCTCATCAGCATAAAACCAAAGGTCAACTGGCTCAAGACTAAGTATAATTTTAATACAAATAATTGGCAAGGCAAGTGTGCACTAAGGTAAAGGCGCTGCCAATGAGAACAATTTCTGCTCATGAATTTAATTTTGTTGAATCAGTTGACCAACTTCATAGGCAGGTACATTAACTTAAATGGAATTTAAATGGTTCAACTATCTCACAGTCAAATAAGAATAAATTTGTAAGTCTAAGAATTCTTAATTATTTCTATTACCATGTCCATAAGTTTAAAAATGCACTATCTTGCATATTTTTATTTGCTGAAAGGACTAAATCAGAAGCATCCTAGTTGTAAACTCCATCTCCCCACACCTGAAAATCTGAAAGGTTTCGGTATTTATTGTGCTACCATCAGAACATCTTAACTGTAGGGGCGCCGGAGTGGCTCAGTCATTTTAGCCTCTGCCTTGGGCTCACGTCATGATCCCAGGGTCCTGGGATGGAGCCCCGCATCCATCTCCTTGCTCAGCAGGGAGCCGGCTTCTGCTGCTCCCCACTGCTCCTGCTCTCTATCAAATAAATAAATAAAATCTTAAAAAAAAAAAAAAAGCATCTTAACTATAGAAAAGAGCATGTCTTTCCTAATAAAATCCTTGACTTTTTTAAAAGCTCTTTTCCCCTAATATCACAAATAATCCCCAAATCTTTCCAACCCTAAAGGGCTACACAGGCTGTGGAGCAAAGGGGGACACCTTCCTACCCATTGGGCAGTCAGGGGATGTGGAAAAGAAAGTGCCTAGAGAAGAATTTTAGGATGAGATCCGTAATGGCCTGTGACATTTTGTCACACTTACTTACTGATTTTATTTGAGGAGAATCACTACAGGCTTTATGAAAAAAATAAATAAATAATGATGACCTTTTATTTTGGGGGGAAACTAAGGGAGCTTTCTGAAGAATCTATTTTCACCTTAAAACATCAACATAAAATTATTTGATCTATTATATACAATATTGCGTTTTCATTGTGCATGTGGACTTTTTATGATTGTCTTCATCAGTTAGACACTGTTTGGGTCTGTTTTTGAAACGCAGGCATTTGCGAAGCTGCCAAAGCCAATTATTTGCAGGGATGAAGGGTAAAAAAAGCTGTCAGTAGGTGTAAATGCTTTTACAAATATGTAACTTTTCTAGAAAAAAGAACAGTATTATTGAACATTTAAAAGAGATGTGTGGGGGTTAAGGGCTCTCTAAAATATTTTGTTTTATTCCTAGTTTTGATTCTACACAATAAGGACAAATTATTGGGTAAAGACAGGAAGGTAATTCAAAATAAATACTTCTTTCACATTTAAATTAAGGTAAATTACACAAATGCTACTATTCTTTGAGAAATCAAGTCACTGAAATGCTTCAAGATGAGGGAGAAGACATTTAGCTTCTTTCTTGGGTAGGTGCTGTGATTTGCATAGGTACAGACATTTTAAAGCAATAGTTTATAGGCAGTGAATTCTGAACCAGGGGTCAACCTAAATTTGTTTTCTAGATCTAGGCAATTCCGCAGTATTTTTCAAAATATGGTGTCTCTGAGTCACATCAGAGAGAATCCAAGAATCACTCTGGGGTACTAGATAATAAAATTATATTAATCTTGCATTTCCACAACCTTACTCTGAGATCTTTATACATAATAAAATCTGAGAGACACCCCATTAAAACAAATAGTATGTGTGCTCCTAGAAAGGCTAACTCCACGTTTTACCATGAAGAAGAAGCAGTTACCTCTGTGTTAAAGGACAGAAAATGAAAATCAATCTTTTTTTTTTTAAGATTTTATTTATTTATTTGACAGAGAGATAGCGAGAGAGGGAACACAAGCAGGGGGAGTGGGAGAGGGAGAAACAGGCTTCCCACCGAGCAGGGAGCCCGATGTGGGACTCGATCCCAGGACCCTGGGATCATGACCTGAGCTGAAGGCAGACGCTTAACGACTGAGCCACCCAGGTGCCCCAATGAAAATCAATCTTAGGACTTAAGTTGTTCTCAAATATTTTTAGAAAAAAATATGTATTTTATATATATAATTGCTCTCAAATATTAAGTAATTCAAATTAGTCAATAATTATCTATTTAGAATTAGGATGATAAACACACCTATCCATCCTTATGTAGTTGTTCAGTCCTGAGGGGTGAGAAATAACCACCAACAACTATCATGTTAAGACTTAACCAGAAAAACTACTTATTCACCACTCACATCTGTATGTATACTGAGGCTATTCTCAATAGTCTAAAAAGGTCAGTTTAATCTCCAAAATTCAAAAATCCAAGCTAATTGGAGGTACAGGCTTCAGAACCTTAGAGAACATGACTGGGAGAAAACTAAGAGGTCAGAAGTCCAGTCACTTCATTTTACAAGAGGTGAAATCATAGACATCAACATAGGATGAGCAAAAAGCCAGAATTCTTAATGTTGAATTCATTACTTTTTACGACTATCTAGGTCACACAACCTCCTCACATTGTTATCTTATAAGTTTCTTAAATAATGCCATTTCCCTTTCAACAACTTTTAATTGCTTGTTTGGGCCACTAAGAATAATCTTTTTCATGTCTAATATTTTATATTCACCGAGCTGTGTTCCACATTGCATATCCCATAAACTGAATGTTACGTACATCACACCTCACCAATGTTTCTATCATTAAGCCATGTAACTACTTATAAAATGCTCACTCCTGGGGCTCAGTCGGTTGGGCATCTGACTCTTGATTTCGGCTCAGGTCATGATCTCAAGAGTTGTGGGATCAAGCCCCTTCATGGGCTCCGAGCTCAGCAGGGAGACTGCTTGAGATTATCTCGCCTTCTCCCTCTGTCCTTCCCCCATGGGTTTGCATGTGCATGCTCACTCTCTCTCTCTCTCTCAAATAAAATAAAATAAAATAAAATGGTCATTCCTACATCAATTAGGTTTTTTTAAAATAAACTTTCCTCAGGACCTCATACTCTATGTATTTATCAATATATTCCACCCAAAAGACAGAATTAGATTTGGAATTTACTAAGGATAGGAAAGGAAAGGAAATCCAAATCTTAGAATTTGCATATTTTATGCTTTCACATAATTAAACTCAAAGTATGATGTATAAATCTTTCAAGCAGTCAAGACTTGGAATGCTTTATAACCACTTTTGAAAATTATTTTTATGCTGAAAAGAATACAGATAGCATCGCCCCAAATCCTTTGGATAAAATACAACCAGCTAATTTGATCTTGTAAGAACAGGAGAGACCAAAAACATGGATCCTCCCTCACTGCCATTTCCAAACAGGACAGGACAAAATCAACTCCTGTCCTGGGCAGGTTGGGGGCTTCTGAAGCTTAAGCAGAGAATTTTGCTTTGAAGAAGAGATGACGGTCAGGGCCTGGCAACAGTCTTCACATGGATTTAAGGCTCAGGCCTCTACCATGTGGCTACAGAATTGAGAACTCCGGGCGCAAGCTGTAAGAAACCAGACTTTAGTTCATCATTTGGAAGCATATTCTCACATTCAGAGTTGTTTGAAATCAGAACAGTCTGCCTCATATGTTCTACTGAGGATTTAGGCATCACACAGGGAGCTGTTTGTTTTGGTTATCATTTGCTGAAAGTAAAGGACACCACAGCCCCTATGTTGCCAATTCCAAGTGCAGCACACTCTGAACCACCGAAATAGTGCTTCGATCTGACAACTTCTCCAAAAGTATGAAATTCTTCTGGAAGACAAAAAAACATCAAAGAATCTGAGGCGCCTCCCTCACAAACAGTCTGACATCAGCAGAGCATTAAATTAGGGACAAAATGAAAACTCTTCTATTTCCTGTGCAATTTATATTCTCAAGGGCGAGTGTATAATTGGTTAAATGTATCAACATGGATCAAGTATATTTATGTATTTGCTGATATTTATCAAACACTTCATACGTGTCAGGTACTGCTCTCAGGACTTCACTGAATTTTCACGACTCTATTATCATTTCCTATTTTACGAGGAAAGAAATTGACAGAACGGGGAGGAGGAGGTTATGTCATTCGCCCAAATTCTTACTGTCAGCAAGTGATGGGAGTCAAAATTTGAACCTGGGCAGTCTGACCCTAGAGCCCGTCCTCTCACCAACTGTGTGGTGTCACATCCTTGTAGGCTGCCAGGGGCTTACTGAGAGAGGAGACGAAGTGAATCATGAAATGTCAGCATTTACAGAAGAAGCATTAGCAAACATAAGCAATGACAATACTCATTTGAGCAACTTATTATTCCTTCTTTAAGAAAAGGTAGCTTCCTCCCTGTAACTATAAATAACCCCAGATTAGAAAAAACTAAAAGGAATAGTGTGGAGGACGACTGGGGAAGGGAAGGAAAACTGAATGGGAAGAAATCAGAGAGTGAGACAAACCATGAGAGACTCTGGACTCCAGGAACCAAACTGAGGGTTACGGGGGGGGGGGGGGGCAGGGGGTTGGGGGGATGGGGTTATCAGCTGATGGGTATTAAGGAGGCACGTGTGGTGATGAGCACTGGGTGTTAAACGCAACTGATGAATTGTTGAACACTACATCAAAAACTAATGATGTACTATATGTTGGCTAAGTGAACATAATAAAAAAAAGTAAAAAGAAAGAACTAAAAAGTATTTTGTTTTAACCACAATTATCAATTGCTTTATAAACCACAGCATCTTCAAAATTGAGAAAATGTGTGTATATACTATACGATATATACACAGACAGGACATAAATTTAATTTAAAAATAAGAAAGGATCAACCAATAAAGAAATGGTTTGGTTAACATTACTACAGAATTCCTGGCTTTAAAAGGTAGAAATGCGTAGATCATAAAAATAAAAATCATGAGAAGTTTTCAAAGTTACAAAGTTACAAAAGTAACTATCAATTGATTTTTTTTAGTAAAAAAAATGGAAGTCGGTCTAAAATACAGTCATGACACAACTATATCTAACCAATATCCTATGCATTACTGATAAGCAATTTCCTAGAAGGGATGGATAAGTACTGAATCACGGGTTTCCTTCAGCCTGGTGGCTAAAAAGTGAAGAGTTATGCCATGTGAAAGGAATATCAAGATGGAAATCTTGAAGAGAGGTCAAAGAGAAGTCAACAGAAGGGATAGCAATCAGGTTTCCCCAATTAAATGGAAAACAGAAAAGGCAGCAGAATGGCAAGAGCCACAGAAAGCCATGAATGTGTAAGTCCTTTAGAAGTACTTCTAAATGTACTATGTGAAGCAGTACATGAAGGGAGGTTAAGAAGATGGCAGGAGCATTATTCTCTTGGCCTTGGGATAATCTGAAAAGAAACAAAAGTGACCAAATGATTTCCATGGCTTCTAGAGAGTTTTCATTAATATTCTTTTTCTGTGGCTTAAGTCATTTACACTATGGCAAGAAAAGAGCCGCATGGACATAACACACGTCTGAAATACTGCCCTGGTAAAGTTACTCTGTAACTAGTACAACCAAGTGTTTCCCTACTGGGAAGACGGCAGGTAACAAATGTCCCCTTAAAAATGTGAACCCAGTTATGCACAAACATTGAATCATGGAACACTACATCTAAAACTAATGATGTAATGTATGGGGATTAACATAACAATAAAAATTAGAATAAAATTTCAAATGTAAGAATCTTGCTAAAAAAAAAAAAAAAAAATGCGAACCCAAACTGGATAGTCTGATAGCCTTCACTGGTGAAATGGCTCGACCTGAGCCCTCTTTTAAGCCATGGCTCTATCCACGAAGTGTCCTACAAGCTCCCAGGGATAAAATCACGATGCTGTTCCTACTTGGCTCTGGCTGCTGCCGAGGCCGCTGTCTACGGCTATGCTCCAAGCAAATGTCAGGTGCTCTGCCAAAAATGCCACCTGACCTAAGGCTCACTACTACCCTCTCTGTGCTGTAATGACCACCAGATAAGGGCTTGAAAGCTGCCCCAGACGGCTGCCCACTGTGCCGCCCCTCTGCTTCCAGCCCCTCCTTAGCCCTTGTTTCAGTTTGATGATGTTATCACTCTACCCTCCACCACACCATTCTCCCCTCTCTAACATCAACCAGGGAACTCACCTGTTCCTCTAAGTTCAACTTTCTTACAGGATACCCTTGGAGCACGAGGTGCAAAAAGAGTTACACGTTTCTTCAGATTATACTACAACAGTTTCCCCTAGGTGCATAAAAGTCCCTGATGGGTGCCTACAGGCTGGTGCGGGACAGGTTCAGGAAGAGGGGACTGAATTAATTAATACCCATTTGCCCCTTTAGCCATAGTCGTCGAGTCCAGCTCCACAACAATGACATCATTAAAAAGGTTTTTTTTTCCTTGCAGGTAATACAGTACATCTTGATAATTTGCTTTCCTCCTACAGCTGTCAGAAACAAACTGCTAGTCCACAGTTTATTAGATATATCAGATACGTCTAACGTTCAACTCTGGAAAGTTTTAATTTATTTCCCAAGAGCTTTCCTGCCTCCATATAATTTATTGGGTAAAATGAGAATAGATATATAGATATATAGTTTCTGTTGATGTGTAAAAAAAACTTCCAGAAATTTTGTGGCTTAAAACAATACAAATTCATTATCACACAGTTTCTGGAGGTCAGAAGTCCAGGAATAGCATAACTGGCTTCTCTGCCAAGAGTCCTCACAAGGTTGAAATCAAGATGGCAGCTGGGCTGCTTTCTCATTTGGAACTTGGGGTCCTCTTCCAAGCTCATACATTTTGTTGGCAGGATTCAGTTCCTTGTGGTTGCAAGACTGAGGTACTAAGTGACTAGTGGCCCCCAGCCATCCTCTGTCATGTGGCTGGCCTTCTCCAAAACATGTGAGTTTGCCTCTTTAAGGCCAACTTGCGAACACCAACTACTCCTGTTTCTTGTTTCTTTTAAAGGCTTACCTTTTGGGGTCAGGATCATCTCCACTTTGATTAACTCAAAGTCAGTTGATTAAGGAACTTACCACATCTGCAAAATACCTTTCGTTATATAACATAATATAATATAGGGAGTGATAACCTTGCACCCAAGGGGAGAGGATTAAAAAAGCCATGCGCACCAGTGGGCCGGGGACTTAGTGACCATCTTAAAATTCCTCCTCACATAGAAGATTGGGGTTCTAATTATACATCCTCAAATCTAACCACACATGCAACTTTCAGTTCCTTTTGCAGAACAGGTACATTTATTTCCTCGCTGAAAAGAAGATCCGTTCTGCTTCTGCAGTTGAGCTGTGAACTGTATTACCCCACATGCCCCATCAAACAGACACAGTCATAACCCATTAGCTTTAAAGCTAAAAATAATCCTGAGTCAACTCAAGATTCATTCTCCAATCATTTGGGTTGACTTTAGCATTTAAGGTACTTTGAATACATACAAAATGACTTACATCAATCCTACTCCTGAGAACTTGAGGCTATTCTGGCATCAAGGTCATAGATTTTAAACATTTTGGCATTTTTAATTTGACAATGAAGAGAAGACAGAGGCCTTTTCCATGACCTTACTCAGGTTATCAGAATCTATACAACACTTGGTTAACTAAGAGCCACCTGGCATAAGGTTTATAATTAGCAAAGAAATGTACACCAAGCTTTAAGAAGTATGTCTGCGGGTTTGTCAAACACAGATTTGATTTCATACAGTTCATGACAGGTCCTCTTAGATGACTGCCTTAATGAAACTACTTAAAAAATACAAAAAAATGTATCTGCCATTAGAGCTGGTTCCCAAGGTCTCGTATAACAGGTGCAATTACAGAATTATGAAGAATTAATGCTCTTGCTAAAAAGTAATATTTGGGGAACATGAGTCAGGTTGCTATCTGAATTCTGTGTCTCCTGAATTGTAATTCTAATTGCCCAAATAAATGTCTACTTAAAAAAATAATGAAAAGTAAAATATACTACATCATGGGTTTAATAAAAACATTGTAAAATATAATAGTCAATGTCTCTCTAGATAAAAGGCAAATTCTATCTAAGCCCACATTAAAGGAACAGAGAACAGTCATTTGAAAATGAACAAACATGCTGAGTTGAAGTAAAAAAAAATTAAATTGTTTACAATCTTGATAGGGTCTCTAAGTTGGGTATAAATAGCATGTGAGTGTAAGTATAATCATTATATAAATAAAAGCAAAAACAGCCTCATTAACATCTGGTCCAGGGTAGAAGAGCCCCCTAGTCCTACTCATCAAGAGCAGACATCCATCGAACGACCCCTGTGTGTGAGGCATGCGTCAGATTCAACGCCACACCACTCGGCATCAAGGGTCTTCAATCCAACTTCCATTTCTGTGTTTCTACCAGAAACCACGAGAGAACCATGTTCTCTGTTGTTCAAGCTCAAAACTTTACATTTTCCTTGACATCTCACATCACCCCTGTTCACCCCCGTTGAGAGTTTTATTGCAATCCCCACCATTTAATGCCCTTAATTCTCATTCTCCTGGCACTGCTGTGAAGAACCATGTACCAGAATCCTGTATGATTGCATAAGCTTTCTAACACAACTACATTTTCTGCCCCCAATTACTACTCTTTCCAAATTTTCCCACACATAACTACTAGATTAATATTCCCAAATTCCTAATAAAAGGTCACGTATGAATGCCACTTGGCAGATTCTCATCTAACTAGTTTATGTGCATTTTGTAATTTAAACCTTGCAACAATCTAGCTACATTCTGATTATCTTCATTTTGCAGAGAAAGAAACTTCGTAAAAGAAATACCGAAGAAGTTTTCTAAGGTAGAGCCAGGTATCTGACTCCGGAGCTACTTAGAATCATCACTGTACTGTGTTTCATGTAAATTAACAACATGCACTAATGTCCATTGCCCATGAAACTAAACTCAAATGCTTTCAACCTAGAACTCAAATCTGCTCTTTTTAATTCCTGAAAATAAATGGATTGCACCCACCATTGCGCTTTTCCTGTCATTTAGAATGCCATTTTCCTCCACCTATCCAAGTGTGATTTATGTTCAAGCTGATCTCAGGCTCTGCCCCTTCCATGAAGTGTCTAGACCACCCAAGTTATTGCAATATCTCCCTCCTTTAAACTTCTTGAACATCTATTTCATTTTTGTACTTATAAAAACATCTTCTTATACCGGGGACATCTGATTTATTTCACTGTATTATGTGATATGTGACATTTGCCTTATTGAGAGAATATAAATTATTTAGGGATATAGACTTTGACTTCTCGGTTTTGCCTTCACAGCACATAGAATAATACCTTACATTAGGAAAGTGCTTTGTAGATGGAGGGCTCCCATTCAATGCAGACTTACTAAGGGCTCTCCGTCAGCAAGCTCCTATAATGAGAACAGTAAGGTAAACAGAGGTGACTATACACGCTCCATGAAACTGTTTCCTTGCTGTGAAACAATTTCCAGTCTAATTATGGGGCAAATAAGTATAATTTGTTGTATTTTTACATACACAGTCATCACACTAAGACAGACACTGACATGCACAAACGACACTCAGGGAAGACCTAATAAAATTATATGTCGAGTGATGAGCTACCATATCATGGGAACAGGAAGAAGAAATATGAGTAGGAAAGCATAGGTTACATACTTTGGGAGGAGTAAATAGACTAGCCTGATAAAAATGTTACATAGGAAATGAAAGGGTAGAAATTAATAAAACAGTAGATAAAGCAAAGCAGAAAGCTATGGATTTTAGATTCTCTTTGAGATGCAGTATGGTTCTGAGTATCAGCTAATAATGAACACAGCGTATGGCCATACAGAGTTGCTGTTAATATGAAAGAAGAAAGCATTGTACAACACCTAGCATGGGGCCTGGAAAAACACAGATGTTCACCAAAGGATACCTTGTCATTGTTCACTGATGAGAGTTCTGCTTTATACAGTTAAATCTGCCACAGGACAGGGACGAAAGGAGAAAATGGATGCAAACTTGCAGTTAATGTGTCCTTGAAAGGAAAGAGAAGCTCTTAGGCTACCAAAATTCAATACACATTTGTGGGGGCAACAAGCAAAGCACAAGTTAATCTGCCTTTCCTTGAATGCCATGGACATGCACGCTCTCTCATAGAGACATTAAAAGGATGGGAAAAGAGTAAAAACAATTCATTCTAAGTAGTCCTTCCCTTTCACTTATGTGTTTTCCTAAAACGAACAAGAAGTTCCTGCAGGTGGGAGACTCTTTTTGGCAATACAGAATACTACCCCGGGCCCTTTCCAGCATCTCAGTGTCTCCTTCATGGGAATCACTGTGCATAGATTACTTCAGGCTAATCATCTTTGCAAATGCTTGGTTCCAAGAAAGAAACAGAGTGGAAACTAACCACTGTGAGCCCATTTTGAGCCGTTTGGTTTTCCAGTTTTTGGAGGCAGACCACACTGAGTGCTTGAAAAGGTGCTCTCTCAAACAGGCTTTCTGGAGTCAAAGCCAACCTGACTACCTGCTCTTTTTACCTTTCTGCTTTATTTCTGGTAAGTTCGTTTCTACATAATTCTCTTGCTATATTTATTCTCCTGTTACTATCCTATTGCTTTTTTATTTTTATTTTTTAAAATTTTATTATGTTACGTTAATCACCATACATTACATCATTAGTTTTCGATGTAGTGTTCCATGATTCATTGTTTGCGTATAACACCCAATGCTCCATTCAGTACATGCCCTCTTTAATACCCATCACCAGGCTAACCCATCCCCCCACCCCCCTCCCCTCTAGAACCCTCAGTTTGTTTCTCAGAGTCCATAGTCTCTCATGGTTCGTCTCCCCCTCCGATTCCCCCTCTTCATTTTTCCCTTCCTGCTTTTTTTTTTTTTTTTTTTAACATATAATGTATTATTTGTTTCAGGGTACAGGTCTGTGATTCAACAGTCTCACACAATTGACAGCACTCACCACAGCCCATACCCTCTCCAGTGTCTATCACCCAGCCACCCCATCCCTCCCACCCCCCACCACTCCAGCAACCCTCAGTTTGTTTCCTGAGATTAGGAATTCCTCATATCAGTGAGATCATATGATGTCTTTCTCTGATTGACTTATTTCGCTCAGCATAACACCTTCCAGTTCTATCCACGTCGTTGCAAATGGCAAGATTTCATTCCTTTTGATGGCTACATAATATTCCATTGTATATATACACCACATCTTCTTTATCCATTCATCTGTCGATGGACATCTTGGCTCTTTCCACAGTTTGGCTATTGTGGACATTGCTGCTATAAACATCGGGGTGCACATACCCCTTCGGATCCCTACATTTGTATCTTTGGGGTAAATACCCAGTAGTGCAATTGCTGGGTTGTAGGGCAGCCCTATTTTCAACTTTTTGAGGAAGCTTCATACTGTTTTCCAGAGTGGCTGCACCAGCTTGCATTCCCACCAACAGTGGAGGAGGGTTCCCCTTTCTCTGCATCCCCGCCAACATCTCCTATTGCTTTTTAACTAAATAATTGAAAAACTTTCTAAAAAAATCCCCTAATTCTAAGATCATTAAAAACACAATCGTGTGGAGTTATTTTAAAGATTATTTCACCCAAAAGAGAACAAAAGACTAAGCCTATTAGGACTAAATTCTTCTGCCGTTGAAGAAGTTTGTCTCCATTTGGTTCAAAGGCTCTCAAGAGAACATTTTCTGGAAATGCAGCTGAAACTAAGCAAAAATGGTGACTATTCCTGATTTTAAATTGTATCCTGAAGATTCCAAAGAGAGAATTAAACTCTCCTGTCCATGAAATATCATTTTCTTTTCAAGTAAATTTTATTATTAAAATATTATTTTAGATAAATTTGAAGGTAAAAGATAAAATGAAGAGGTAGCCAGAAGTAAACAATTATTTCTATTAGACAACTGAAAGAAATATAAAAGTAGGAAATCTTTCATTATCTTTCCTGTGCCTCAGATAAATGAACATACACATGAAAATGAGAAGAGTGGTTATAACTGAATTTTGTTAAAAACAGGTCAGTCGTAGTTCTGATGAAATTTCATCAGCAGCAGTTATACCTGATCAAGGTGAAAAAGGTGAATTTAATAATCTCCCTGTGGCTGTTTTTCCATCTTATCTTCAGTAGACTAAAATGGAGGATTCTGTTTCCTTAAATGCAAACTTCCCACTATACTCCTGTTTCCAGGACAGAACTAATGAAGGGAATGTTGTTTCAGCATTTACTTTTTCTTCTGAAGATTTCCGGCCCCTTCAAAAGTTTAAGTTCTTGTGAATAAATACAATGTTCTAGTTCTTACAGCTCCTCTTCTAGGAAAAGTTGCTGCTAACCCAATGTCTTCTAGGTCTAGAGATCAAAACATAAATTTTGTAACTTCTAAAACCTCCAAGAGTCACAGATTGCAAGTGTTAACACTATTCTGAGTTATTACATTTGTATCGATTTTTTTAATATATTGGTTGTATTACATTCTAGTGCTTACTCTTAGCTTTTTATGTGCTATATCTACCATACAACTGTCTCCATTTATTTTTTTTTAAAGATTTTATTTATTTATTTGAGACAGAGAGAATGAGAGAGACAGAGAGCACATGAGAGGGGGGAGGGTCAGAGGCAGAAGCAGGCTCCCTGCCGAGCAGGGAGCCCGATGCGGGACTCGATCCAGGGACTCCAGGATCATGACCTGAGCCGAAGGCAGTCGCTTAACCAACTGAGCCACCCAGGTGCCCAACTGTCTCCATTTTAAAGGTCATTTTGTTTCTCCAATTCTATAATAGAACTTTAAATGCTTGCTCATTGAAGAATCCATTATATACACGCATATGGACATGTATGTATGTACATGTGTAAAATGTAAGTTGAAGAAAAGGTCTCACTACCAAAGACATGACAGGCATTTGGCCATCTGTATTTTCACATTCCATTTTAATTTATTTTTATTTCAGGGGCGCCTCGGTGGCTCAGACGGTTAAGCGTCTGCCTTCAGCTCAGGTCATGATCCCAGTGTCCTGGGATCGAGCCCTGCATCGGGCTCCTTGCTCAGCAGGAAGCCTGCTTCTCCCTCTCCTACTCCCCCTGCTTGTGTTCCCTCTCTCTCTGTCTCTCTCTATGTCAAATAAATAAAATTTTTTAAAAAATCTTTATTTTTATTTCCAAAACAGTTAAATTTAGGATTACTTTACTATTTTTTTTTTTTTTGGTTAGCATATCAGCACCTATGACTTTAAATATGTTAGGTTTCCAGTGGATTTGTATCATTGAAATGTCTCCTGAACTTAAAATTAGGATTGATAAATAACTAAATGTAGTTCACTACGTTTTCAGTTATACAACATGTGTTCTGTCAAGAAGCCTCAAACTCAGCTTGGAGGAACCTTTGATGAGGCAGAAAGAAAAATGGAAATAACTTATGATACAAGATCTGGTTTGGATCACTGCTTTGAGATAAATGAGTGTTCTGTACCTCAGGTTTCCAATCTGTATAAAGCTAATACCCACTTCACTGAGTTGCCCTAAGAATTACCGAGATTATGTGTGAAAAGTTCCAGTAAACGGACTGGCTTTCCTAGTCCCAGGGCTTCTTTTTCCTGGTTTCTTACTCCTAATTTTATTTAGATTCAAGAAACTTTATCTGAAGTGTTTATCCATTTATATCAACTCAACTGGTTGCTTGAGATACTCCTGCAAATAAATTCCAAAGCAGGGAATTTTTTTTCTCCTTCTTAGCAAGAGTTTTTGTTTTGTTTGTTTTTTCTTGTCTGTGTCTGGCACACCTTTTGCATTAGCTATTGTAAAAAACAGGAAGAACAGCATAGCAAGAGGGTTTGTTTATTTGTTTGTTTTTCTACTTGTTTGTTTTAATCACTGAACCCCATGGTAGAAGCCAGAGTGAATATGCTCACTGTAGGGCCTCACTCCACACCAGCTGAATTTGGTCCTATCAAGTGGCCCGACTCCCTCATCACCACTCTGTTCAGCCACCGGCTGTTTTGTGTTATTAGTTATCAAAGATCCATACCTTTCCTTTTTCGACATGTTTTATGTTTTCTAAGATGCACCACCTATGTACCTTCCTTCTGCTCTGAAGCAATTCAGTAGGAAGTTGGTCTATCACATTTAAAGATTCATACAACGAACCCCTCCCGTGCAAAGAAAGGTCAAAAAAAACAATATGCAAGATTTATAAGAAACTTTTCTGGGGTAAACCTTACATACTTTGTGTGCATATCTGAAACCAAGGAATACACTCCTTCTATGTTTATGTAAATTACTTTTTGTTTACCTTTAGCTAAGTTGTTGTTTTTTTTTAAACAGGTAAAATAATGAGATAATATTTTCTAGGGAGCTTTATATAAAAATTGCTGGCAATTCTCCTTATAGCAGTGTTGGGTAATATGTAAGTTCAAAATTTTATTTATTTATTTTTTAAGTTTTATTTATTTAATTAATCTCTAAATCCCATGTGGGACTCAAACTCATGACCCCAAGATCAAGAGTCACATGCTCTTCTGCCTGAGCCAGCGAGGTGCCACAAGCACAAAATTTTAGATTAAAACTAAAATTCAGCCAAATTTCCAGATAATATCACATTCAACCAAAGTAAAGATTCCTTTAGGCCCTTTCAGATGAAGAAAACGGCCTGACATCCAAGAGTTGTAGATAACAAGGCAACAAGAGAAGAAAATATATTACTGAGAACCTGTAGTATATCAAAATTATCACAGTTGAGGGGAGGGGGTGGGGGGTGGATGAAATATGTGATGGGGATTAAGGAGTGCAGTTGCTGTGATGGGCACCAGGTGTCGGGTGGAAGTGTTGAATCACTATACAGCACCCCTGAAACTAACATAATACTGTATGTTAACTGGAATTAAAATAAAAACTTAAAATTATCACAGTTGGATAATGAGGGTTAAAGGGTAAGTGGAGAAGAACACTATTACTTAATGAAATATGAATTCTTAAAGAATTACTAGTTTGAAATTTAATATACATTTTAAGTTTGTAAAATCAAGTTACATATGTGGTATTTACCTATACACACATACATACACACATGCATGCACAGGGACACAAATATATTTTTTTAATTTTAATCAGACAACATGAGTTTAGATTCTAAAACTGCCACTTATAATTTATTCGCCTTAAATTACTTAACCTCTGAGCTTTAGTTTCTTTATCTAAAACAGGAAAATTAATCTCTATTTTATAGGATTGTTGTGCAAATTAAGATAATGCATGTAATGTACCTAGTTAAGTGACTGACATAGGCTTTTAATGAATATATGAATATATATTCATGATCATAATCATGACTATAATTCTTTATATATACCTAGTTCTTCACCGTGTACTCTGAAGACTCTTTTTTTTTTTTTAAGATTTTATTTATTTATTTGACAGAGAGAGACACAGTGAGAGAGGGAACAAAAGCAGGTGGAGTGGGAGAGAGAGAAGCAGGCTTCCTGCTGAGCAGGGAGGCCGATCCCAGGACGCTGGGATCATGACCTAAGCCGAAGGCAGACATTTAACGACTGAGCCACCCAGGTGCCCCTACTCTGAAGACTCCTAAAAAAGAAAAGATTATACAGATTGAAGATAGGAAAGAACCAAAGAAATGAAAAGATACCCAAGGAGAGGGAATGGAGAAGCACAACCTCAAGCTCTGTGGTGGCTTTAAAAACATACTCATCATGCAACGACGTGGATGGAACTAGAGGGTATTATGCTAAGCGAAAATAGGTCAATCAGAGAAAGACAAATATCTTACGATTTTACTGATATGTGGAATTTGAGAAATAAGGCAGAGGATCAAAGGGGAAGGGAGGGAAAAATGAAACAAGATGAAACCAGAGAGGGAGATAAACCATAAGAGACTCTTAATCTCAGGAAACAAACTGAGGGTTGCTGGGGCGGGGAGGGGGGGAGGAGGGATGGGGTAGCTGGGTGATGGACACTGGGGAGGTATGTGTTGTGGGGAGTGATGAATAACAGACCTGTACCCCTGAAACAAATAATACATTATATGTTAATAAAAAAAAAAATCCACCAATTCTTTGATATTCTTCCCTCAGCAGGTGAAGCTTAATTCCCATCCCCTTGAGTGTGGGTGGATTTAGTGATTCACTTCTAAAGAAAAGATAGAACAGAAATGATGGGAAGTCACTTCTGCAATTAGGTTTTAAAAACAGCGTGTCGGGCGCCTGGGTGGCTCAGTTGGTTAAGCGACTGCCTTCGGCTCAGGTCATGATCCCGGAGTCCCAGGATCGAGTCCCACATCGGGCTCCTGGCTCGTTGGAGAGCCTGCTTCTCCCTCTGACCCTATCCCCTCTCATGCTGTTTCTCTCTCTCTCTCTCTCAAATAAATAAATAAAATCTTTAAAAAAATAAAATAAAATAAAATAAAAACAGTGTGTCTTCCGTCTTGGGGGCTTTTGCTGCCACTCTCTCTTTGATCACTCTTTTTGGGGAAAGCAATATTGGGAGCAGCATTATGGAGAAGGACCCCACCGGGTGAAGAATCAGTCTCCTGCTAGCAATAACATATGTGGAACTTCCAACTCCAGCTAATTTGCAAAGACCCCAGCCAAGGCCAATAGTTTGACTGCACCTCCTTGAGAGATACTGAGCAAGAACAACCTCACTCCTGCTTTCCTGATCCTCAGAAACTATGTGAATAAATGCTTGTTGTTCTAAGCTGTAACTTTTACAGTAATTTAGTATGCAGAAGTTGAGAAGTAATAGGCATCTTAAATAGTGCCAATAGAAACAGATCCAAGAAAATGGTGATACAATCAGACCAGAAAACCTGGCATTCAGGAGCTGTCCTAGCCTCAGCCATTTCATTATGGAGCACCAGCTTCCTGCCTTTTTACTTACGAATTACTCAACCTCAGTTTCTGTAATACAATATGATAATCTCGGTCATCATCCTACTTACCTCTGGGATTATTCAACTGGACAAAGGCAAGTAATCACTACTGTCAATATCTGTGTTTTAATTTTAAATGAAACTTCTTAAACCACTTTAAAATATTTCTAAAATGTGACAACAGCTACATCTTCTTGTGCAAAGTATTATTTTCTTTCCAAGTAATGGTAGTTAAACCTAGAACATACCAAAAAAAAAAAAAAAAATGCACTTCTTGCACTTGAAATCATGTATCAGCTTCAGGAAAAGATTTGGCAACTGTTTCTTTTTTTTTTTTTTTTAAGATTTTTTTTATTTATTTGCGAGAGAGAGAATGAGAGACAGAGAGCATGAGAGGGAGGAGGGTCAGAGGGAGAAGCAGACTCCCTGCTTCTGAGCAGGGAGCCCGATGCGGGACTCGATCCCAGGACTCCAGGATCATGACCCGAGCCGAAGGCAGTCGCTTAACCAACTGAGCCACCCAGACGCCCCTTGGCAACTGTTTCTAAATGGATCATTCTTCCAGTAATAAAACAATGGCACATTTTCCAGTCCAAAATCATTATTATAATCTCAATCTCCCTTTCGTTCTCTTATTCCTCTCTGCCTTTCCCTCTTCAGAGAGATAAATGGGAAAATAGAGCTTCCTAATTGGGAAAAAAAAAAAAAAACAGACAAGTGTTATCACCAATTAGTACATCAGGAATCTCTCTACTACTATTGAAAAGAAGCTTTCCATGGGTGAGAGCAAGAGAGAACGAAAAGTTAGAACTATATATGTATTTTTATCCACTTAAGTTAACTTGCAGAGAAATACATGAAGGCTATAATGATCTTTGGTCATGTTATTGGAAGAGGACTGAGTAAAGAAAACACTTTATAAAGATATTCACGATACCTACATATACCTGAATTTAGAATATAATCCTGCCATTGGTTGCTTTAGACCTATCTGGAATTTAAGAAGGATGCCATTAAAATAAAATATTTCTTACATGGAGAATTATCTACACATGACTCAAACAAATTATTTTATTTTTTTAAGTTTAATTTTGTCCATTTTTCTTGATGAAAATGATAATTCAAGTTGAGAAAAATTTTTCTCAAAAAAATCAACAATTTATCATGGCTCCTTAGATTCTTATAATAATTACATTATAAAGGCTTTGCTGTAGAGGTTTTGTTGTTATAGTTTCTATCAAAAGTGCTGAGTAAAAACAATGGATGAGAAAATTCAGATTCATGAGGGAATTTCAATTAGAGGAAGCATTTAAATACTTTATGAAGGACATATATTTCACAATAAAAGCTTGATTGCTTAAAATAAAGATAACAGTTCCTAAAACCACCAGAGCCTAAAAAGTTAGAATGAAAAGTCTTTTCTTTCTTGATTTTTAATAAAACATTATCCAAAATTTCTTTTTTCTCCCTTTTCATCTAAAAGAGTCCTCTGCCTCTTCTTTTACTGCAGTCCTCATCAAAAATGTTACACATGTTCTTGTATTTTCAATTATCCATAGGAATTTGAGAAAAAAATGTACTGAGAAAAGAGAGGAGGAGTCTGATCTTCATTCTGCCAGTATCTCTGGGACCTTAGCCATATTACTTCATTCTCCTGGGACTCACTTTCTTCAGCTACCAAATTAAGCTTTGTGCCAATTCTTGTTCAGCTACAGCATTTTATAACTCTCAAATCTGATATCCAGATCTTACACATCTCCTGAGTTACAAAATTTCTGTACTTTCTCCCTTTCTCTACACCTTTCCCCCTGCTGTTGTCTCAAAGTCAAATTTATTTAAACCAATGACAAAGCTATACCTACACACCTGTCCCCTGTTTCCCTGGATAAGGAGGTCATAATTCTCAATTAGCCAGACTTGGAAATCCATAATTCGTGAGTCTTCCCTTTAACATCAAATCAGTTGCAAAATTCATCTGAGATTTTCACCTCACTCTCTGTTGCCTATTGCCTTTGCATTTCCATTTCCACCATACTATTTCTGACTTTTATGCTACTCACCTACACAACCGCTACAGTTCCAATTTAGTGGTCCTGCCACAGTGTCTCCACCATGCAGCAACAGATTGGAAATATCACTGGGGTGCAGGGATGCCATTCTCACCTCTGAGCCCCATGGTATGTGGGACCACATTTTAGAACTGAAGATGATACCAATTAGCCCAAACTTCTGAATATCTCATAAATTCTTCAAAATTACATTTATATTGAAATTATAGTTAAACCAAGAGTCATCACAAAATGGCAGGGAGCAAATATTTTCCCTCCTTGTGAGTCATGGCTCACTCCAATAAGAATTTATTAAGCATATTTCAAAGTGCTCAATATCGCTCGGCATCAGGGAAATCCAAATCAAAACCTCAATGAGATACCACCTCACACCAGTCAGAATGGCTAAAATTAACAAGTCAGGAAACGACAGATGTTGGCGGGGATGCGGAGAAAGGGGAACCCTCCTACACTGTTGGTGGGAATGCAAACTGGTGCAGCCACTCTGGAAAACTGTATGGAGGTTCCTCAAAAAGTTGAAAATAGAGCTACCATATGATCCAGCAATTGCACTACTGGGTATTTACCCCAAAGATACAAAAGTAGGGATCCGAAGGGGTACGTGCACCCCGATGTTTATAGCAGCAATGTCCACAATAGCCAAACTGTGGAAAGAGCCAAGATGTCCATCGACAGATGAATGGATAAAGAAGAGTTGGTATATATATACAATGGAATATTATGCAGCCATCAAAAGGAATGAGATCTTGCCATTTGCAACGACGTGGATGGAAGTGGAGGGTATTATGTTGAGTGAAATAAGTCAAACAGAGAAAGACATGTATCATATGATCTCACTGATATGAGGAATTCTTAATCGCAGGAAACAAACTGAGTGTTGTTGGAGTGGGGGGTGGGGTGGGAGGGATGGGGGGACTGGGTGATAGACACTGGGGAGGGTATGTGCTCTGGTAAGCGCTGTGAATTGTGCAAGACTGTTGAATCTCAGATCTGTACCTCTGAAACAAATAATGCAATATATGTTAAGAAACAAAAAAAAAGAAGAAGAAGAAGGTAGCGGGAGGGGAAGAATGAAGCGGGGGAAATCGGAGGGGTAGACGAACCATGAGAGACGATGGACTCTGAAAAACAAACAGGGTTCTAGAGGGGAGGGGGGTGGGAGGATGGGTTAGCCTGGTGGTGGGTATTGAGGAGGGCACATTCTGCATGGAGCACTGGGTGTTGTGCACAAACAATGAATCATGGAACACTTCATCTAAAACTAATGTTGTAATGTATGGGGATTAACATAAGAATAAAAAAAAAAGTAAAAAAAAATAAAATAAAATAAACTTTACTGAGGTAAAATTTAAAAAAAAAAAAAGAATTTATTAAGCATATTTCATGTGACAGATATCATGTTACGTGTTAAGGAGAGATGACCATTTTCTGCATTCAAGAACTCGCTCCCTTGGGAGACTGAAATGTAAACAAAAACATATCACAATATACACAGAATAAAATTCTGCATTGGAGGAAAAATACACTGAATGCCCTGCATTCAGCTTTCCCCCACTCAAATACCAAGGAAGAACATTTTTAATGCAAACAAAGCAGCTGCCCTGTGTCTTGTTACTTATCTGTAAACATTTATGAGACACATTAATTCTAAAATAACCCAAGAAGTACACGGTAATATTGGGATGCAACTACAAATGCTGGGACATTATAACTTTGAAAGATGAAATTTTTATTTTTAAATAAATTATAGTCTTTTAAAATAATTTTAATAATAAAAATGATTAATTGAAATAATAATCATACAATCAAGCTCTATGTAGAGGTGACAAAGAGAACTTCATGCGTAATTAAAACAAATCCCCTTTAGGTATTTGCTTCTAAATCTTTGACTATTAAATCTCAATACCATCCTGGTGGCATTAGATGTAAAAAATTAATTTAGCATATGATTAAATACAAATCAAATGTATTATAATTCTGGAAAAATGACCCTATGTTTCTTAAAAATGTCTAGGTTAGCATTTTATAACCATATGAAATGTCAAGGGAATTCACTATTAAAATAATTTTCCTATTATATCTTTTGTAATACTTGTACTATCTAATATATACAATACAATCATTACTTTTTATTTTAGAGTTCATTCAGGTGTGTGTGAGGAGAGAAAGATCTCGAACAGATATCCTAAACCTAGAGGTGTCAACATCTTTAGGGTATTTCACAGGTAAACTGACCCTCTGTGTATATACAAAATTTAATACATCCTAAAAACTATGTGGAAAGGAATTGTTTTAGCCAAGAAATGATTAGATACCTATTAGATAAATTACTATTGAAGTTTAATGACATGGAATTATCTTCTAAGAAAAGGACCCAATTATGTGCAGTTAGGTATCTATCAGATAAATTACTATTGAACTTTAATGAGATGAAATTATCTTCCAAGAAAAGGGCCCAGTAATTCCCAGATAGGTTGGGTGGACACTTCCACACCCAGACGATGGTCAAAGAAACTAACACAATGCCCACCGATCTGAGCCACATCAGCAATTAAAATTTTCGGAAAGAGCTTTTCTCACAGGCAAACTTACTGGAGCAATGCATTATCAATTTCTTTTTATTTAAATGCTTAATGGTATAGGCCAATGAGGGGAAATTAGAGAAAGTGTCGCTAGATATTTGAAAATCATGAAAACAACTAACAAAGGTGACGGTTCACAAACAAAATGAAAACACCTATTTGGGTAAAGATAATGCTTTTGATCAACCTAAGAAATGTCTGAAACACAACACTTTTTACAATTTGCCATCTGCCGTTTCTGTGTTCACAGGAAAGACAGGGGACATGTACGACTAATGAAAAAATAATTCTTCCATATTTTATGGCCTTAACTATAACCAAATATCCAGTGAGTTACTCTAACACAACGGTGAATCACAGAATACTGCCTAAAGAAATGAAGAGAGACAAAAGTCTAAGTGCTCCCTAATGGAAAGATAAAATCAATCCAATAAACAGTTGAATAGATTGCATCTGAAACAGCTCATTGATCATGTCACCAAGTTGGTATTTTGAGCCCATTAGAGGCCCTTACCAAATCATAGGTATTTAATAAAATATACCCACTTGGAAAAGAGATTATTGAAAAAAATCAATATACCATTCATTTTTCCATTAAAACTAAAAACTTTGTCAAAAAGACATATAAAAATTGAAAAATATCACCAAGTGTAGTACAAAGTAGTATCAAAAGCTTTTCTGGAATAAAAGTCAGAGTTTTAATGGCTAAACTTCTTGTCCTGTGGCAGCTATTAACTTGGTAGATTTATCAAAGAGCGAATTAGGTTGCAGTGCAGTTGGTCCCTTTCTGAGCACCCTGATGATACTAGGTCTTGCTTCAATTCCAGCAGGTCTCCAGTAAAATGCACAGATTCTAAAACATGGTAAATGCTATTTCTGTCAAAAGTAAATTAAATGACCCTGAGGATTGATAGGATCCAAGTAGTGTTTTGCTTTAACAAAATCATTAGATTTTAATGCATTTTTAAACCCTGTACATCAACACAGTAAGTCCCCATGATAATATCATGCATGCAGATACGATAATATCTCTGTAATGCCAGGTTAAAATCTGGCATATCAAGAAAGAGTACTGGGAAATGATCTAATATATATGTATATGTATATGTAAACTTTTGATGGAATATAATTAGGAGATTTTTAACAATTATAAATGTTAACACAGAAAAGCCTAATTTATGTTCTCTAAGTAAACACATGTATATATCCAGGGATTTTCTCTGATAATGTTTTTTTATGGTTTACAGGGAGGTAAGAGTTAGACATGAAAGACTGGTTTAAAAAAAGGTGATTAAAAAATTTTTTTTAAGATTTTATTTATTTATTTTAGAGACAGAGCACAAGAGGGGGGAGCGGGAGAGGGAGAATCAGACTCCCTGCTGAGCAGGGACCCCCCCGATGCGGACCCGATCCCGGGACTCCAGGATCATAACCTGAGCCGAAGGCAGTTGTTTAACCAACTGAGCCACCCAGGCGCCCCGATTAAAATTTTTAATAGAAAAACTTCTTTCTGGGGCGCCTGGGTGGCTCAGTCGTTACGTGTCTGCCTTCGGCTCAGGTCATGATCCCAGGGTCCTGGGATCGAGCCCCACATCGGGCTCCCTGCTCCGCGGGAAGCCTGCTTCTCCCTCTCCGACTCCCCCTGCTTGTGTTCCCTCTCTCGCTGTGTCTTTCTGTTAAGCAAATAAATAAAATCTTTAAAAAAAGAAAAAAAAGAAAAACTTCTTTCTCACTCTCAGATAATTTTGAATGTATCACAACCATAATTTTGTTATAAACATTAAAATGTGGATAGGACCTGAACTGAAAACCTACATCTAGTAATGGTTGGTCTGAAAGACTCTCAAGGACTGCACTACCTCAGTGTGCCTCTCCAAGCCACTCCTTAACTAGTTTCTCAGACTTTTATAAAACTCATATTTTTTCTAAGTCTCCTCTACAAGTTCATACTGAAATATCTGTAGATCATTATACTCTTATAATGTGTCCCTGCCATGCAGTTGATTTATCCAATGAATCCTCCAAAAGGTAAATGGTTGAGAAATTCACTTCTTAAAACCTTCATGTGAAATATGTGCTTTCTATTCAATGTTATTTTCCTCTGGCCAAAAATAAGCAAAAAAGTAAGTGAAAAAACCCCTCTCTGGTATGTTTAATCCTCTGTTCATCAGTGAATGATAACTGTGAACTTCTTATGGGTAAGAGCTATCTGATAATCAGCTCTTGAATCTGTGCCTATTCTAGATAAGATCTATTTTATAAATAAAATCAACACAGTATAAATTTTACATGGTTACTTTCAAGATATTTTTGTGCACTGTTTCTATATCTAGAACAGGATATCCTGCTTTAATAGCAAGTATAATTTTAAAAGTACTTTAATATACGTGCATTTTTATGTGAGTCAAATGCTAAGGATTTCAAAAATGCCTAATATTCTTCCTTTAAGATTAAAATGATTATATTCTGCATACAGGGGGCCACTTTACAGAGTCCAGTGTGTAGAGTATAGCAAAGAAAGAGCATTTATTTATACATTAAAGGACCCTGCTATCGTTTAATAATTGTCACTTCACCAAGGCTCTGCTGCCCTATCAATATCATTTCTCTTTTCCAGCTTTTGTGACTGAAAGGGGCGAATGGAATGAGGAAAGGCAGCTCTCAGTTATTAATAACAAGATTAAGTTCATCATCTCACACCTGTCAGAATGCTTAAAATCAACAACACAAGAAACAACAGGTGTTGGCGAGGATGTGGAGAAAGGGGAACCCTCTACTGTTGGGGGAATGCAAACTGGTGCAGCCACTCTGGTAAACAGTATGGAGGTTCCTCAAACAGTTAAAAATACAGCTACCCTATGTTCCAGCAACTGCACTACTAGGTATTTACCCAAAGAATACAAAAATACTAATTCAAAGGGACACATGCACTCTGAGTTTATAGCAGCATTATCTACAATAGCCAAATTATGGAAACAGCCCAAGTGTCCATCAAATCTCATGAGTAGATAAGGAAGAAGTGGTATATATACACAGTGGAATATTACTTACCATAAAAAGGAATAAAATCTTGCACTTGCCATGAAAAGGGTAGAGCTAGGGTGTATTAATGCTAAGCGAAATAAGTCAGAGAGAGACAAATACCATATGACTTCACTCATATCCGGAAGTTAAGAAACAAAACAAATGAACAAAGGGAAAAAAAGAGAGAGAGACAAACCAAAAAACAGACTTTTTTTCTTCTTATTAATATATAATGTATTATTTGTTTCAGGGGTACAGGTCTGTGATTCACGAGTCTTACACAACACACAGCATTCACCACAACACATACCCTCCCCAATGTCCATCACCTAGCCACCCCACCCCCCTACCCCCTTCCCCCTCCAGCAACCCTCAGTTTGTTTAACTACAGAGAACAAATTGATGGTTTACCAGAGGGGAGGTGGGGGGGGGGGTGGCTGAAATAGATGATGGGGATTAAGGAGGGCACTTGTCATGATGAGCACATGTTGTATGGAAGTGCTGAATCAGTATATTGTACACCTGAAACTAATATTACACTGTATGTTAACTAACTGGAATATAAATAAAAATTTTTAAAAAATAATAGCATTCATTTCAAAGGGGCTGGCATAAATTCATGAACGCTTCCTAACTCTTCTTCTATGAATCAGCTACCTCTTTCCCTGGCTTCCTCCTTGATTCCTTGCTGTTACTGCTGTTGGGCTTTTTAAGTGGTTTCACCAGTTAAAAAAAGAAAACATAATAATAAATAACAGTAATATTGTAGAGAAAGAAATCAGGTTGTGTCAGACTTCATGTTAGGTTTTATTTTTCTAAAGATTTTATTTATTTATGAGAGAGAGAGAGAGCACAAGCAGGGGGGAGCGGCAGGCAGAAGGAGAAGCAGGCTCCCCGATGAGCAAGGAGTCTGATGCGGGACTTGATCCCAGCACCCTGGGATCATGACCTGAGATGAAGGCAGATGCTTAACCAAATAAGCCACCCAGGCGTCCCATTCACACCAAGTTTTAAAAATGAAAACAGCTGATAACTCCAACTACAGATAAAAATGCTTAAGGAATAGAAGCATTCTTTTAGCAAAATGCAACTAGGTCTAGATAAAGTTTCAATCAAATGAAGACAGTCATATGATTGTGCCAGAAGTTCTTCTTGTTGCATTCTGATTAAGTAGATTCCAGTTCCCACGGAATCTAATCACAGCTGGATTAATCTGCCCCACAAATACATGACCATTTTTCATATGAAGTCAAGAAAAGATCTGAAAACAAGATGATTTATCTGAAGGAGAAAATAACAAAATGAAACTCAGGAGATGCATCAGGAGCCAATGTCCGAGGTAGAACAGCTAAGTCTAAAAATCAGGAGCTCAGAAGACTTCATGGGAGAGATCCAAATTATCCCAGCAACTGATGGGAAGGGAGGACAGGGCAGAGCTAGCAGTCAGAGGTCAAGATGGGTGATTGCATGTTAAAGCAGTCCATGAAGAGCCATTTCCAGCACTCAGAGAGTACAGGAAAAATTGCTGCCCTGCCCTCTGAGCTCTTGTCTTTCACAAGCCTCCTAATAATGGCCACAAAGAGAAATAAATTTTTAATTTCTCAAATATAAACAGATAAATGGAAATTGAACCTATCACTGTTATTCTATAATCAGCAAACATACATTATTAAAACATCAAAATAGTGACATTTGGCTGAGAGATTTGTTAGATACGGAAAGCACTCAAGCCTTACTTTCAAGGAGTTGTTTTCAAATAGAATTTTAGGTTGGTAGCTCTGAGCCAACTCTTATTTATTCCCAAAATAGCCTCAGTCAACCTTTACTGGTCTATTTTTTAAAGGAAATGATGAAGATGCACCCCAAAAAGGAAAATCTTATTTTATAACACATGAAAGTAGACTTTTTCTTGCAGTTTGTATAAAATCACCTTATCTGGCCAGATAATTATGATGCAAGAGATACTCCATATGTTGCTAGCATTAATTGTTAATGCAAACCTATTTAGTAGAGTTTGGCATTTATAAATTAGTACCAGCAAAGTAAAAGATAAAAGCTTCTGGATACAGGTAACTTAAAGCCAATGAATACTATTAATACCCCACATAGGTAATACTAAGAAAACCAGTTTACTCAGATTCTCATCAGAATTCTCTGAATCTAAGTCAAAAAGCAGAGGCAAAATTAATACACCAACATAAACCAAATTATATGCCAAACAACATTATTTTCATTACCACTTGATACACTGTTGCTAATGGAGCCACCAATATCGGACGATATTTAGGGGACACATAAAAAGCTGATTTCTGTACTTCAAGGTAGTAGCATCATTTAACAATACCAATAAAAGCCACAGCAAAATAATAATCAAAAATTGTTAACCACTCAACTAGTGTTAGCTTAAAAGCCACATGGAAACTGTAGAATGGCTGATAAAAATAAGTCAGAAATTATTTTTATTCTTATTTCTAAACCAGGTCAACTGAAATGAAAATAGAAGTGGTGATGAATAATCAGCTCTCATCTTCCCTTCCTGCCATTCAGGGGGCAGAAATAACTCTGACAGAACCATTGATGAAAGAAGAAGAAGGGGGGGGGAAAAAAGAAGAAGAAAGAAAAATTCCATTTTCAGCATTTCTCCCCAATTTCCGGTTTTCAAGTTTTTTTAACTGTGGTTTGAAGATAAATAACTATGGTCTCTGGAGGCCTTACACTTGGAAATTAACTCAAAAACCTGTTTCTACACATTCTTTGTAGGAGGCTGAAGTTGTTTCTCAGTAGGTATCTAACGCTTAGTACATTCTCAGGCTAAACAATATTATATGATTAAGAGAGGATTTAATAGCTTTTTTACATTTAATGAATAAAGCAATGCTTAATTTTTCCTCAAAATACATTAATATACAGATGAACTCAAAACTGTCAGTCACAAAGGCTAATTTAAAAATCTATTTTTCTGTATAATTTGAATCATCTCCCTAATGTCATAAACCTTAACTTCTTAATTCATCATTCTTCTTACATTTATACCAGCAATATTTTTAATAAAGATTAAATATATCTTAGTCAACATACTTTTAAATTCTTTTTTAAATAAAGTGCTTTTTGATATCCTTAGAAATATATCTGAATTTCAAATACTGTGTTATTTTCATTATACTGATTTCTACTTTCAGGATTTAAAGGGTAATTTGACAAAATGGGAAGAAATGATAAAGTTCCAACATTTTGCAAGGCAAGGCTATATTCTTTTATCTGAACTAAAACCACACACACACAAATAAACTTCAGACTACATACTCAGGACCCACAAGAAATCAATGTTTTACGAAGTACTCTGATGAACAAATATGGATTATATAATTCATGAGGGGGAAATTAATGTGTTTCATAGAGGAATTTAACAATTTATTTGGCAAAAGAAAGATGAACCTTATGACTGAATGGGCTTAGACAATCTACACAGTGGACTCTAAACAGCCTCAGCATCCTATCATCATGCCACATCAATATGAATAAAAATGGAAAATAGCCAGACCTATACTAAAATATTTGAAAATGAAGAAAGAATCCTAAATCCAATGATACCTTGAAAGTCACACACTGTGCAACTTTTGTTAAATTATACCATATATACTATACTTTAAAAACCACTTCCTTAACTTGGATTTACGATTTTTCTGCAGTGTTGTAACTTTCTTATTTTTCCTTTTTCCTATATTTTTATAAAAATCATCAACAATGAAAGAATTTCTCTATAAGGGCAATGATTAGTTAGCCTATGCAACAGAAAATAACACCACTCTCAACAACAACTACAGATAGTTTTGTTTTTACCTCCTAATATTTATATTTTTATAGATGTTTCATATGTGTAACATGAAAATTTGCTTTGTATTAAAAGAAAAGCTAAACCGATAATCCTTGATGAAAAGCCAAAGTAATATAAAGTATTACGTTTTTCAAAATTGATTTACAGGTTCAAGTCAACTATAATAAAAAAACCCCACATATTTGAGACTTGGGAGAAAAAGGATATCTGGAAAAATAAGACAGAGTTCTGAAAACTTGGGAAAGAAAGAATAATATGGAGAGAGTGGTTCTTTGAGCTACAGAATATATAAAACCACAATACTTAAAAGCATTATGAAGGGGGGGTGGGGTGGGAGGGATGGGGTGACTGGGTGATAGACACTGGGGAGGGTATGTGCTCTGGTAAGCGCTGTGAATTGTGCAAGACTACTGAATCTCAGATCTGTAACTCTGAAACAAATAATGCAATATATGTTAAGAAAAAAAAAAAGAAGAAGAAGAAGAAGGTAGCAGGAGGGGAAGAATGAAGCGGGAGAAATCGGAGGGGTAGACGAACCATGAGAGACGATGGACTCTGAAAAACAAACTGAGGGTTCTAGAGGGGAGGGGGGTGGGAGGATGGGTTAACCTTGTAATGGGTATTGAGGAGGGCACATTCTGCATGGAGCACTGGGTGTTATGCACAAACAATGAATCATGGAACACATCATCTAAAACTAATGATGTAATGTATGGGGATTAACATAAGAATTAAAAAAAAAAAGCATTATGAAGAATAGGCTCGCCAAAAGAACAAAATAGAATATCTAGAAACAATGTCAAGCAGTTTGATGCATTTAATGTATGATAAAGGACCTTCATAAATCACTGGAAAGAAATTATTACTTAAGAACAAATGGTGATACAATCAACTATTTGAAAAAAATTGCTATAAACTTCATTTTTATATCCTATACACAAAACAAATCTCAGATGATTCATGTAGTCAATGTTAAAAATGTTAAAAGTAACAGATGTTTATTGAGAAATATGTTTATCTTATTAGAAGAAACTTAAAATATTAAATCACTACGACGCTTATTTTGTTAACACAGAAAATATCTGTATATATTAAAAGCAACATACAAAATCAAATATGACCTCAACTTTGAACAATATGTATAGAAAGTGAGAAATTCAATAAAAATCTGAATTATCTATGGAATATGAAATACTAGCTTTATGTGTTTTTTAAGGTCTTTTTATATTCAGTAAAAACAATATGATGAGGTTGTCTATATTGCATAGCATACCCAAAATTAATGTAGAAAATCTGTTTTCCCTGGCTCTTTGTTAACCTCTACCTCTATGTGTTCCCCGAGTATTCCCAACCTGACAGGGAAACATTCCATATTTTCATGGATAAATTATAATCACCTTTGAAACAGCTGGATCCCACCATTTTAAGAAGATGGAAAATTAGCCCATCTGTTTCCTATTAGTGAATAGGTTAAAGAAAATGGTAGAAAGAAAAGTAAGTGCTCTAAGTCTACATGTAGAGAAGGCAGAAATTCTGTTCTATGTCATGATTTCAGAGAGTGCTAATGATGATCCTACCCCCAATATTTCCAGCATTTGGAACAGATTCTTTAAATTCCACCATTAGTGATATATTTCATTGATACAAATCTCTCTCCTTTAAACAAAAAAGCAGTTAATACATTTAAATTTCATCAGTCATGTGTAAGAGGAGGGTGAATATAATATTCAAAATTCTTCTTGGGAGCAAGTTGCGAAGAGGAAAAAGGCAGGGTTAACACAAGAACACTGTGTGGGAAACAGAAGTTAGAGCAGCTAAGTTAAGGGGAAAGATGAAGGCTGGAAGAAAAGTAAGAATAATGAAGAGGATCTCTTCCAAATGTTCATCTTTGTGAATTACAGATCCTGAAAATAGAGAATACTGAACTTTCATGACAGGAATTCATGCTGAAGATGTTCTTTTCAACTGATACTAGGATAAATTTTATAAGCTTTGCTTTGGATACACTTATCAATTTTGGGATTTGAATTGGAGGTAGTAAGGAAGCATTCTAGAAGATGACCAAAAATAGCTTTAAATTAATATTTTGAAGTAGCTTTTTTAAGGCTCCAGGGTAAAGAGGTCTTTATCACCTTGCAGCAAAAGACTGGAAAAATTATTCACATACAAATGAAATAATTCATTAAAATTCACAACTGCCTTACAATACATTTACTTTTAACTGGGATCCCAACTTAAAAGCACCCTGTCTCATTCTGCCTATATTGTGGTTAAGACATGTTGGTAATTAATATTAATAATTAAAGGCTAGATTCTGTAGCTATCCAGAATTAAACTGTATTTTCTCAAAAGATCAGAGGCCCCATAAATGCTGTTATGTTGTTAACTATATCAACAAATAATTCTGTTAATTTCAATGTAACCACTGAGATGGAGTTACATTTGTTTTCAAGGATATTTATCATTCACCCCCCCCACAACACACACACTTTAAAAACAATTGAGAGTTTAAAAGATTTTCACAGACCGTCGTCTTGATCAATTTTGCAACATACCAGCACATTTCCAATTAGCACCAGGAAGAAGGCTTTGACTAGTTTTAAACCTCCAACAGTAATTCCACTTGGGTTAATAGCACGCAGAGATTTCCTTATTCATCTACCGAAACCACACTTAGAGGTGCAAAGCATACTAAAATCGGATTTGAGAGACCAAAGCAGACATTCCTCTTTGAATGTGATTATCATTTCTTTCTAATATACTTGCAAAACAAAATCGTATCTAAAATAATTTGGCCCAAGAAGAGGAAAGAAAATCAGTGTGCCTTCCTTGCATATTTAACATAATTGGTTCAAAGATGATAAAAACATACACTAATAATGAGAGATAGTTCACACACACCCCCAGCTCAACTTTACATCAGCCAAGTTGCTCTACAGTTCTCATCATAGTCCTGCACAGGTCAAGAAATGTACGCCATTTTAGGAGAAAAGGGACATGTAGAAGGAAACATGTTTTATAGTTTTAGTTTACTTCTGGTCTAAGTAGTAGGTAACTTAACCGATGCTTTACTGTGTGCCAAACACTGTGTAAGATCAGTTATTGCTGTTATCTCCCCATTTAGGAATTATTGTCAAGTTAATTTTACAGGTGAGGCCACTGAGGCGCTGCGAATTTAAGTATGTGGTCCAAGATTATATGACTAGTAAAAACTCATCAAAACCAGAAAGTCTGCCTCCACCGTCTTCACGCTTACAGCATGCCTCACACTGGACTAAACGGTGCGACATGCTCAGTCTCCTTTATTTCAATAATGTTGTGTTCAGATTTCACAGTGCCAAGAGCACTGGTATTGGGTAAATACTTGTTGGATGAATTCCCATTAAGAGGTACATCATCATTTTTCATACTCTAATATTTGAAGGATTCAGTTTCCTTAAAAAAAAAGACTAAAGAAGAGCCTGTCTTCTCAAATGGGGAACTTTTTGTAAAATGATTTAATGGAGGTTTCTTTTCCATTATATGATATGAAAATAACAAATAAATGGATAATCCTGTGGATTTTTTTGTAACACTGTGGCTCAGACAAAATTTCAATCAAATGGTATTAATACTATAATGAATTTTGACATCAATATATTTGTTGAATGTGACCTGGTAGACAAATCATCTATACGTAAATCAATATGACCTTAAAAAATAATGGTATAATTATTTATATTTAATAAATCTGACAAAATCTGACAGTTCTTACCTGGACACTTACGACTTCTCTACATATTAAACACAGGGGGAAAAAATTCTCATTGACAATGGCAAGTTCAACAGTGCTAAGTGACTTTTGGGAAAAAAAGCCACTTCCTAAGCTAGAGACCTACATTAGTACCTGACTGCTTTTGGTTTAAATGGCAAAGAATGCATTATCTTATAATTATATAAGAGAACAATGATCATAAAGACAGCATTAATCTGGTCTACAGAACTATTTCACAGTATTTTTTGATCCTGGCACAACTTGGTCAAAAGGAAATTTGATAATACTCATCAACAGATTTTCAAATACTCTGATCCAATTATTTTGTTGCTGCTGGGAAGTCAGCATTAGGAAATTAACAGATATTTAACAACTATATGTTCAAAGATACTCATCAAAATCTTATTTGTAATAGTAATAATATGTCAAGGACATAAATGCCCAGCATATATATTTCCAGAGATATAGAAGAGGTTAAGTAA
Source organism: Mirounga angustirostris (assembly GCF_029215605.1). Taxonomy (NCBI): domain Eukaryota; kingdom Metazoa; phylum Chordata; class Mammalia; order Carnivora; family Phocidae; genus Mirounga; species Mirounga angustirostris. Next base: position 79,382,923 of record NW_026991720.1, on the reverse strand, counting down.
CGTATGTGCACCCACAATATAAACTATGAAATAATGCCCAATGTTATATTTCTTTTTTTTTTTTTTTAAAGATTTTATTTATTTATTTGAGACAGAGAGCATGAGAGGGAGGAGGGTCAGAGGGAGAGGCAGACTCCCTGCCGAGCAGGGAGCCCGATGCGGGACTAGATCCCGGGACTCCAGGATCATGACCTGAGCCGAAGGCAGTCGCTTAACCAACTGAGCCACCCAGGCGCCCCGCCCCAATGTTATATTTCTAATGAATACTTAATGGCCTAGGAAAACTTCACGTACATGGCATTTACATATAAAAGTAATTTATCTATAGGTTTTAATAATGGGTGGTTCTTGTCATTTCTCTTAATAGCCTTTATATTTTTCAAATATTCTACTTTTACTATGAAGTTTTATTTCAGTGAGAAATATTAAATGTTATTAAATTTATGAGATCCAATAAACATGTAAAGAAACAGAATGAGATACATCAAAGATATCTAACAAACTAAGTATTATATTACTCCTGAATAATATACTTGGTTAATGTAATTCTAAGGTAATTTTCATGGCTATAGCTGAGCTAAAAAAAAAAAAAATCTAAGGTCATCACAACTTCAAAAAGAGATCTGCATAGGTTCTAGGACATTTTATTTTAATTTCATTTTAAGTTGCTGAATCGATTCAACATTTTATTTCAAATGTCTACTCCCAGTATCATACCAAAATATAAGTTATAAAATGTTATGGACTCAGTTTACATTAAATAAAATGTAATTCCATTAAATATTTCCTTTTAAAGGTGGATAATGAACAACGCCCAAGTTTTTCTATCACAGACCGACTGTTCCTCAGGGAATCACTTCCTTCATTCTCCAATTCTGGTTTTGAAAAATTAGAGTGGTAAAATGACAACCTGTACTGTTTCCTGAATCACAGATTATGTCTGGCACTTCCCAGGTACATCCTCAAAACTTCAAGAGTTCAGGAGATGAAATGCTAAGGAAAAACAGGAGGGTCAAGAAAGGCTCTTCCAACATCAGACATGAAAACAAAACCTTTGCAGCTAAGATGACTAGTTTCAGCTGGATCGGGGAGACTGGATACACAAAGAAAGAAAACTGCACCAACAAGTTCCTCTAAAGGTCCCTGAAGCCCCCAATAAAATGCTGGGAGAAACCACCCTTTTCCCTTTTCGACCCCCACATTGCCCATGTTATTGTTTGAGTTCTTGATGTTTCCAGATCTGCATCAGCAGATGAATACATTCAAGGGCTGGGGGGTTAATTCCACCAGTACAATGCACAAACACTCATGGTACATGCCCGTCACTGATTCATTATTTTTCTCGCATCCTGAATACAGGCCTCATTGTGGCTCCTCCCTCTTTGTTACCCTCAGCTTTCAATGGTCAGCACGTCCTGCCTCAGGAATACCTCAGGTCCTTTTCCTCATTTCCATCACCACTGACACTGCCTGAAAGGAGCTGTCCTTACTTATCACGGAGAACATTATGCTGCCTTCTTCAAAAGGTCTCCTCTACCCTTCTCAAACTCCTCTTGGCTATCGTCCACAATACTGACAAGATAATCTTTTGAAAAAATAAAAAGTGACTATAAAAATCCCTAGTGAAAATCCTTCTATATCACTCTGGTTTCTTCAGGATAATATCCAAAATCATCTTATGATTTATAAGCTCCTTCAAAAGAATTGTATTACACCCTGGGAGGCCAAGGATGTGTGAGGAAAAGAGTCAAGTTCGGATCTGAGTAACTTGTCTAAAATTCTACAAACCAAATCCATACAGAACCTCATTTCAGTATATAACTTTTAGGTTTTATTTAAAGACTAGTATAATTTTTATTTTGCATTACATACTCAGGGTAGAGAGATTTAAAAGTGCTGAAGCTTTCTTTTCTTTTCTTTTAAGATTTTATTTATTTATTTGACAGAGAGAGACATAGCGAGAGAGGGAACACAAGCAGGGGGAGTGGGAGAGGGAGAAGCAGGCTTCCTGCCGAGCAGGGAGCCCGATGCGGGGCTCGATCCCAGGACCCCGGGATCATGACCTGAGCCGAAGGCAGACGCTTAACGACTGAGCCACCCAGGTGTCCCAGTCCTGAAGCTTTCTGAATTGTCTGAATTCCACTCCGCCATTTTTCAGGTGACTTTTTCTACTTCACCAGCTTTCTCTCTCCACCTCCACACAATGGCAACCCTTCTCCAGTCTTTCTAAAATATTCATATACTAGAACATATTGGGCTCTCTCGTGCCTCGATAGCTCTGCACTTTTCACCCGAGTGAAACAGTGGTCTCCCCCTTCTTTTATTAACTCACTAAACCCTTTAGGCTGTCACCTCTCCAGAATGCTCCCTTGGCTCAGGCCTCAGACCACACACTGCTACAGATCATGCTCCGGGCTCATTTTCTGCCAATCTTTGCTAACCACACCCCCCAGTATTTGTCAAACTCTCTAGTCAATATTTAACATAACCGGTCCACCTCTTGAAAGAAAGATTTGGCACGGTTCACTCCCAAACCCAGTGCTATCAGTACCAGCAGGAGCAGGCAGAAAGGCAGGCAGGATAGGGGGCACTAATGATCTGCGGCCGCAGAGGCAAAACGTGGTGTACCATGGTTCCAGATCATGTCTGTCATCTCTTCTGGCTTGTCTCAAATCCCCCTTGCCTTCGGAATCACCTACCCTGTGTTTGTCAAGACCACAGAGTTAAGGAGACCTGGCTCTAAATTCAGTTACTGTTTCAGTTCCTGAAGATCCAGTCGTTTATGTTCATGTAAAACATGCAGCCAACTTTCCCAAATTAACACAGACAGTCAACAATTTGAACTTTCACTCATAAAGTCATAGATATTATCTACACAAAATAATGTGATTTATTGGATGACATGCGCTAAAGACATAAAGATTTCAAAATACATAGAGTTAGAAATCCAGGAAGCAGAAAAGAAAATGGAAGGTGACATTGACTTGTTCCCCCCTCTCAAAGCATAAATTTAATTTCCCCCTTAAGCAATTCATTAGTTAGGAAGCTACCAGCATGACTGCATTCCAAAGAGTTTTCAACCAACAATAAACATTCCACATTCACAGAAAGTATCATCAGCTTCAAATCAGGAGTTCTGAACAATCTGGGTAAACTGGGCGTGACAGTTAAACTTGGTGAGTCTTCCCTTCCTCAGTATTAACTTATCTTTCATTAAGGTGCTTCCCCAGATCTAAAGTCTCATAATTTAGTGACACACACAGCCCTGTGACAAATACAAAGGGAAGACACGCATTTCTAGACAAATCAAGAGAACCTACAAATTTACTATTATTTTCATTTTTAAGACTAAAATAGTCTGAAAGGTTTTTTTTTTCAGATTTTATTTATTTATTTGACAGAGAGAGACATAGCGAGAAAGGGAACACAAGCAGGGGGAGTGGGGGAGGGAGAAGCAGGCTTCCCGCGGAGCAGGGAGCCCGATGTGGGGCTCGATCCCAGGACCCTGGGATCATGACCTGAGCCAAAGGCAGACGCTTAACAGCTGAGGTACCCAGGCGCTCCTGAAAGCTATTTTCATAGTTAACATATTTCCAGATAAACTTAAGACCTTTTCACTCGAATTTCCTCCCGCTCCCCCCCCAGATAAATAATAATTGTCTTAACCCTGTGCTAAATGCAAAATCTTATGTCCTCCTATCATTGTTGCCTTCTCATGCAGGAGTATCAGTGGGGCTACAGACACTCAGATTTTAGTTTCTGAGAAATAAACTTATGTACAGAGTTTTTGAAACAATTAGAGAAGTAAATCTACATATATAATGTAAATCCCTTGTATAAATGATGTTTTGATGAGCAATGAAATATGTGGATCCAAACAACCCATTTTTAGTTTCACAGAAAATAATGATTACTATCTATTTTTTTAATATAGAACCTTGCTTCGCCGAAAAGAATTCAAGTATGCATGTATATAAATGTAGTTCTCCCCACTAAAGAATGGTTTGTTGAATGAGGGATTTTAAAAAGAGAAAATATTCATCTCTTTAATGCCAATCCATGTCTGAAAGCTAGAAAATACCTTGCCAACCAAATATTAGGATGGAAAACAACACTTATTTCAAAATATATCAAAGGACTGATGAGCCAAAAATAGCTATGGAACATAGAATCATATTTTCTCCAGCCAGCTGAAGAAAATGGACCTTTTCCCCTAGTACTTTGCCACTTGTATGAGGGATTTGGAGGAATAAAACTCTGATTTTGAAAATTACTGAGTAAGAATGGTGTAATCTCACAAGTAAGGACTGGAGTGATTTGCAAGAGCTAAAACCCCTAATCAGCCGCCAATTTGGATGAGTTTTGCCAAACAGTCTCGGGAAGAAAGTGCTCCAAAATTTCCTCTCTTCACTTTTTTCTCCCACTTACCGATACAGACTCTGTACAGTTGGATTTGCTTGTAACAAATATTCAATTGCTTCTGCATTTTGAAAAACAAGGCCAGGGCTTGAAAGAAAAATGTGTGTTTCAATTATGTAAGAGGGTCATTCAACTGTACTACCACATCCCCTAAAAAACACTTTTACCAGGAAGACTTTAATCATGTGCCATATTAAAACAAATGCCTTTGGTTCAGTGAAGAAAACAATTTTAAAGTATGTACTTCGCTGATGGAAGTTTCCATGTGCCATAATAAAAAAATCACGGGAGTTATCACTCGAATTGAAAACAAGTAATATGGAAATGTCATTCCAAAGTTCCTTTTTTATTGCTTGTTTGTTAAAAATGTGCCTATTCCTCATGGGAATTTCAGGTGACTACTGAATATTATTACATTTATTTTTAAAGATTTTTATTTATTTATTTATTTGAGAGAGAGAGAGAATGAGAGACAGAGAGCACGAGAGGGAAGAGGGTCAGAGGGAGAAGCAGACTCCCCGCCGAGCAGGGAGCCTGATGTGGGACTCGATCCCAGGACTCCAGGATCATGACCTGAGCCGAAGGCAGTCGCTTAACCGACTGAGCCACCCAGGCGCCCCTGAATATTATTACATTTAGATGGGAGGGGGGAGCAGTGCATTCATTTTAAAAACTTGAACTTAGACAACTCAGATGCAATATGTGGAAAGAGCTGTCAGGAATAACTTGGGATGCCCCAGAGTTGGCAGCTGTGCATATAACACGGTGCGTGAGTCACTGAGGGGACCTCCTAAACAAAATGTCCCTCTTCGCTTTCTGCCATTACAATCCTGAAAGTTTTTCAGTCTTCAGAGAAATTCTCAGCCAAACTTGAGCCCACAGGAAGATAAAAACACCCTTAAGCCATTATCTCTAATCCCTATATGTCTCAGAGTTGGTAGTCACTTGAGAGCCAAGACTCATGGGGATGGTGGTTGGCGAGGGCAAGGAATGAGGATAAGGAGATGCAGAGAAAAAGACAGGAGGGGTGGCATTGAACACAGACTTAATCTGTTTTATCACTTAGTCTGGGATCAGCCCACAAAGTTAACTCTCAAATCTAATGATCGAATCCAACTAAACCCAGGTTACATTCTCAGGCTAAGGTTCTGGATACTCCAATACAAATTCAATCAAATGTCGATCTACTCTCCATCTTTAAAATTTGTCACTTTAAGAAGGTTATATGAATGGAACTATACAGTATGCCATCTTTTGGGGATTTTTTTTTTAACTCAGCATAATTCTCTGGAGATTTATTCAGCATGTGTGTATCAACAGTTTGGGTTTTTGTTGCCTTTTCTGAGTATTCCATGGTATGGATGTAGCATGGTTTGTTTACCTATTGAAGGACATCTGTATTATTTCCAGGTTGGGGCTATTATAAAAAACCTGCTATAAACATTTGCTTACAGATATTTATATGAACACAGTGTTCATTTGTCTGGATTAAGGGCCCAGGAGTGCAACACTTGGGTTACCTAGTTGCTATATGTTCAGTTTTTAAGAAAACCATCCAACATTTTCTAGATGGTATAATTCTTTTTGTATGTTGCTGAATTCTCTTTGCTAATATATTTTTAAAGGATTTTAATGTATATATTGATGAAATAGACGCATGTGAAATTTTATTTTTTTGTACTTTCTTTTGGTACCACAATAATTCTAACTTCACAAAATGCATTGGGAAGTGCCCCCTCCTCTTCTATTTTCTGGAAAAGAGTGCATAGAATCGGTGTTAATTCTCCCCATATTATCTAGAAAAACCATATGGATTTGGAAATTTCCTTTTTGGGAGTTCTAAAATTACAAATTCAATTTCCTTAATAGTTATAGGGCTACTCAAATTATCTATTTCATGTTGAATGAGTTATGGTAGTTTGTGGTTGTTGAGAAATTATTCTACTCCACTGAAGTTAGCAAATTTATGTGTATAGAGGTAATCTATAGCATCCTTTTACTATCTTTTTGATATCTGTGGGGTCTGTAATGATATCCCCTATTGGCAATTTGTGTCTCCTCTCTTTGTCAGTCTTGCTAGAGGTTTGTCAATTTTGTTGAACTTTACAAGAAACCAGCTCTTGGTTTCCTTTTCTCTATTATTTCATTTTCAATTTCACTGATATCCGCTCTTTATTATTTCTTTTCTTCTTGTTTGCATTTATTCTATTCTATTTTCCTAGGTTCTTGAGATGGGAGCTTAGGTTATTAATCTGAGACTTTCCTCTTTTCCAGTCTATGCGTTTAGTGCTATAAATTTCACTCTGTTGATTTAGGTGAGTCTCACAAATGTTCATATGTTGTATTTCAAACTCACTCAGTTCAATGTGTTTTTGTTTTTGTTTTTGTTTTTAATTTCCCTTAAGGCTTCCACTTTGACTCATCCATTATTTAGATGTGTATTTAGTTTCAAATGGTTTAGAAATTTTTAAAAATGTTTTACTCGGGTAGTCTGGGTAGCTCAGTCGTTAAGCATCTGCCTTCAGCTCAGGTCATGATCTGAGGGCCCTGGCAATCCAGCCCCGCATTGGGGTCCCAGCTCCACAGGAAGCCTGCTTCTCCCTCTCCCACTCCCCCTTCTTGTGTTCCCTCTCTGGCTGTCTCTCTCTGTCAAATAAATAAATAAATAAAATAAAAAATAAAAAAAAATCTTCTACTCATTGCTACTTTGCTTCCACATGGTTAGAGAACACACTCTATACAATATAAATTCTTCTCAAATCTGCTGAGGTTTATTTTGTGACTCATGATATGGTGTATCTTGAATATGCTTCCTTGCCACTTGAAAAAAATGTCCATTCTTTTGTTGTTGAAGGGAGTGCCTTATAAATGTCTAATAGATTTTGGTTATAAAATCTACACATAAAATCTTTTTTCCTCCATAAACAAGGCATGCCCATTCATTAAATACAGGAGCTCTCCATCACTTCCAGCACAGATACATTTGTTTAAAAAAAAAAAAACTAATGGTATTGAACACATCCTAAATTAAACTTCTTCACTCTATCCTCTTATTCTTTATACATTATTAATACGTGAAAAGACTACGATTCGCACTTGGTACGTTTTAGAGCACACTCCTCTATAGTAACTAATGTGATCCTCACATTACCCTCTCTGAAAAGTTTGTTGGATAAGAGTAACATCTCCATTTTTTGCTGATTAAATAATACAACTAAGGCAAAATCTACATTGTGAGCCCAGATTTGCATTCTGCACTGCAGAAACTTTGTTGCTGTCTGCGTGAACACAGCAGAGTGGTTGGATTTGAACCCTGGCACTAACAATTACTAACAATTACTAGTTGAATGACCTGAACAAGTTAGTTACCAGCCTCCTAACTCAGTTTCCTCATCTTCAAAATGGGAATCATGATACTGTGCACCTCAAAGTGTTGTGTAAGAAGTAAAAGATTTCATACGTGTAAAGAGTTGAGAGAGGAGTGCCTGGCACAGAGCATGCACGCCGTGTTATGTCAGCTAGGACTGCTTATCACCTATGATGGAAAAATAGGCGAGACTGTCCATAAAATTCAGCACATCAATGTCCTCTAATTTGACTTATGCTGTCACTAAAGTAAATCAACGAGGTAAATAAACATAAAAAAATAAATGCAAAGGCCCGCTCATTTTTGGCATACAAAAAATAATTCTTTTTCATAGGTTAAAGTGCTTACGCCTCTGGTTCTTCACATCATTCTTTACAAACTGTGACACAGAATAATCTCCTGCTAGCTCCACAAGTCTAAATAACACATTTCACTTCTTCATATTGCAACTGCCTGAAATTGCTTTAGAAAACAGAGCAGTTTGCCTTTGTAAAGAAATGGAAAATATGCTTAGACCTTAATGAACAACAAAAGTCCGAGCATGGTGATCCCTTGAAAACTGGTCTGGCATAACTAGGAAAAGTAGAACATCTTCACTACACATACTATACTCCATAAGACATGGAATAGATTCTTTTTTGTTTAACAAATAAAAATTATCTTTAAGGCTCTGACTATTCAATGTTTTATGAATATATTTTCCCCCAATCTCACTATTTATAATAAATGACAACTTGGATTAATATTATTTGCTGATAAAATCATAATATGAAAAAATAAGATAAATATTAGAAAGAACTCTTCTACATTGCCCCACATTTCCACACCACTCTTATCAGAGAAACGAATGGGAGCATATGTCTAGGTAAATACAAATCAGGTTAGGTTTATTCAGCTAAAGTAAGTGTCTTTCAATATATCTCATAAATAAGTAAAAAACACCATTCTAATTTTGGGGGTGGGGGCTATTGACATGCTATGGCCTGGAGTACTTAGAGGATCAAAACTTTTCCTGTTTACTAATCCAATGATTAAGATGATCAGAATAAACATCTTAATATCCCTCCCAGAAAATAATTCATTTAATTAATATTTAATAGTAATTATTGATGTCCAATTTGGGGAAGAAATACCATCCTTTTCGGTAAATACTGCAAAGTGAGCAAAGAAGGCACCCTCTATCTTTCAGATGCACCACCTACAACCGTATCTATTAGTGTGTTGTTACTAATAAAGTAAGGAAAATAAAAGTGAATTCAACAACTGCTACACATAAGGCCCTGCACTGGACACGGAAGGAAAGCAAAAATCTTGCCTGCACAGTTTATAGTCTAGTTCAGCTGACCACTGTATGTCCTAACAGTGAACTGTAAATTTTATGTATCTGTAGAACACCTTTAATTTTTAGAATTTTGGATGGAATATATAAAGGAAGTAAACGCATCAAAATAACTCTAGCCACATCAGTAGCAGTCCAAATAATCGCACCTATTCTATGCCTTAGCATATGTTCATAAAAACATCTGCATCTCTCACACTCTTCTCTCCATGATCATCTTTTAGCATTCACTTACTGAGATTAGCTACCTTCCCTGACCAAGTTCTCTTTTATACTCCAGAGGAAACATTCTCTTGTGTTCCAGTAAAGCATGCAATCTTCCTTTGTTCTGCTGTGTCAGAGGACCAGCACAAGACAAGAAAAGGGTGAGCTGTACTAGTCATCAACTATTCCAGAAAAGAAGAGGAATTCAAATTGGTTCTTGAGGAATAAACAGAACTCAAAAAAGAGGGCTGAAGAGACTTAATGACATCCAGAGGCATGTGAACAAAGGCCCTGGGGTGTGAAAGCACAAGATGTATTTGGAGACCAGTGAAATACACCTGGAATGTTAGGGTGGTATATTTTACACATTGAACAGCTTACACAAATGCTAAGCCTGTAAAGTGAATAAAAATTTAACAGATTTAAAATATGAGGCTAAGAAACGTGAAATCTCCTCTCTAGATAAAGGAAAGCCACTGAATGTTTACTAGCAACACTTTGATGGCAGAGGGGTAGGAGGGACAGTAGAAGTATCCAGAAAGCGAAGGGACCGGGAGGACACAAGAAAGAAGGCTGGAAGCTGGAAGGCTCCAAACAAGGACTGTGAAAGAAAAAAATGCCTGGATAAAGAAACAAAATAAAAGAAGAGGCAAACCACAGAGTGTGGCTTATAGTATATACAGTAATTTTTTTTTTTTACTTTTTTTTACTTATTAATGTTCTAGCTTTACTGAGGTATGATTAACAAAAAATGTGTATATTTAAGGTGTCCAATGTGATAATTATATGCAGAATCTAAAAAAATCTAACAGAAGCAGAGTAGAATGGTGGTTATTCTCCTTTTTGATGTATAATATACTTGCAGATTTGCTAGGATTACATACATTTTAGGAATATACTGATCTAAGTCTAGAATCAGAAAATGATACACTCTCCATAAAGCATACCATCTTTTTCAAGCTATTCATACAACATACACTGGAGTAAAATCTACTATACTCTATTATATTAAATGATATTGTCTGTTTAATTACCTTTTCCCGGTTCTGTGTGTGTGTATGTGCATGTTATACATATATGTGTGTATATATGTGTATATATGCTATATGTGTATGTGTGTGTATATATATATATAAATAAACATATATATATAACAGAACTTGTGCCAACAATGATGCTCAACTAAAAATTAATATAATTAGTATAAAGGTTATGTTATAAATGAGAAATTCACATATTCTAAATATTGGAATTAGTTTAAAATAACAAAACAATGCATACACACAAACAAATACACATAAATTTTCCTCACCAAATTTTATAATGGTTTTGAATCCTCTTTTTACCAAAAATATAAAATATCTGGATAGCCTTTTGAACATAGTAAAATATTCTGCCATTTGTAAGAACACTAACAAATGGCATTTTGGCATTTTAATATTTATAGTTATTTGTATGGTCCTTTACTTTATGAAACAGAGTAACAAAAGATTCTTCCAATTCCTAAAATTAATTAGTGTAATATCTCTTTTTATTTCTTGGTTAAATGTAAGCATTATTGCTTTACTGCAAAACTGGGAAACAGTGACAAACTTTTTCTTTTTTGCATAGCCTATGAAAGAAAATGATAATTGGTTAGAAGTCATTGAGAATAACTTCACAAAAAAATTTTATACTAAAAAAGAAAAGTAAAATAGAGAGAGGGTTAACTTGTATTACAGTTCTATTACACATTTTACTTAGGAATGAATATAAAGCCCATTTTAGATATATCTGCAATCTATTAAGGATCAGCAATAGGAAGAACATACCACCATAGGCTCAATAAAGCTGTATCATCAGTGATTTACCTAACCAGTAATTCTACTTCCTTGGATATGCATTGTTAATGAAAAAGAATTTCAAACAATGTTAAGAAAAAAAAAAGAAGAAGAAGAAGGTAGCGGGAGGGGAAGAATGAAGCGGGGGAAATCGGAGGGGTAGACGAACCATGAGAGACGATGGACTCTGAAAAACAAACAGGGTTCTAGAGGGGAGGGGGGTGGGAGGATGGGTTAGCCTGGTGGTGGGTATTGAGGAGGGCACGTTCTGCATGGAGCACTGGGTGTTATGCACAAACAATGAATCATGGAACACTTCATCTAAAACTAATGGTGTAATGTATGGGGATTAAGATAAGAATAAAAAAAAAAGAATTTCAAACAAACGAAAGAACAAAATTGGATTGAATAATATAATTAATAGAAAATAAACTATTTTCACACAATAGACTGACTTAATTTTACTAAAAATTACTTTTTGGGGCTTTATTCCTTGGGTATAGCTTTAAAATTATTTATTCTCTTATCTGTTTTTATGCCTGAGGGCAGGACTGGGAGGCAAACACTCTCTTTAGCTATTGAGCCTCAGGCTGGAAAATTCTGGCATTTTTTTCCCCAATATAATAGGTGAGCACTGGGGGTAGAGGGGTATAAAAGGAAGAACAGTTGTGGAACAATCTGACAAGATTGTTTCTCCAGGAGAAAGACATGTATACACTGTATTTTCAACATTTATCATTGTTACTGTTTATTTTAAGTAACCATCTTTGGTAGAGTATCATGATTTTCCTTGGTTGTGTGGCCCAAACAAAGTAGAAAAGTAGAAAGAACCTATGCTTTTCCTTTTTTGTGTAATTGTTAATGTCTGAGGGAATTAACAGCCTCCTGGACATTGCTGAGAAAACAGTAAATTTCCAATGAAAGCTTCATTCTTTTCCAAAATCAGTGAAAAGCAAAGTTCCGTGTAGGCCAAAACCCCACGTTTCTAATCCATCATTGTTTAAACCATCATTGTTCTCCTGTTTCTGAACTCAATGCCATCTCTGTTTTAGACATGCGCAAATGTTTGCAATGGAGGGAGTATATGAAGTGTGAGGGTACATCAGAGATTAAGTTTGTGTACATGGTCCAGGAACAACTGAACTCCTCAAGGGTACGCGTTATAGAATCAGATAAAAGAAATACGTTCCTGCAGTAAATATGAAAGAGCCAAAGTGGAAATTGTAACAAAGTCTTTGGTGCAACCCAGACAGCATTATGAGGGTTCAGAAGAGAGAAAAGTTGGCATCTATGCTTGGCCCAGGTGTTACTTCCTAAAAGGAACCTAGGCATATCATCTGTCTAATTTCTAGCATTAATCTCTGGGTATACGTTGTTACTATACAAGATCCTCAGCATTATGTTTTCTTACTAAAAGATTATAAATTTACCCTCCCATTTACAATGATACATACATCAGTCCCATATTTTGGGAGTCAATGTTTAAGAATCTGTGCTAGAGTTAAGAACAAATTTTCTTTTAAAATCTGTGTCAGATAAAATATACCAAAGCTACATTCTATTTTGCTTTGCACTTAATAAAGTAAGACTAGTTTTATACAACAAAATATAAATATCTATTACTGGTATGTTAACTTTTACATGGCATATTCTATCTAAAACCTATACATAAAATTCACATAGGACTGAAATATAACCTTAGGAATTAAAGTATATTAAGAATATAGACTAAGTGGCTCTATTTTTAGGTCTCAGAAAAAAAAAATACTATTTTTTTGCCAGTGTTATCTAGTCCGCAAAACTACAAATAACACTTTCATTCTGAATTCTTTGAACTGTGACATGTGAATAAGATAGTAAAAGTAAATGTGTAGGTATGCTAAAGCTCAACCAATTTCAGAAGGGACTTTTACTTTAGTTAAAAAAAATAATTATAATTAATAAATCTATTTACCAGATAATACCTGATGTGTCTTTGGGTAATTAAACTATTAGGTAGGATGGTTGTAGATTCTAAAATGACCTTAGGATCAGACTTATATTTATGTACCTTACGGCCATAACCAAATAAGATGCCAATATTTATCTAAACAATTGAAAAAAATCATAATTTGTACAATCATTTACTAAAATTCTGAATACCATCATCCACCCACTCAAAACGAATTACATTAGTGATCTGACTCAGAATCAAGGGCTGCATTTTATTTGAATGGTCATTTTCCTATCTTTTATATCATTTCCCCTGTCCCATTGCTACCCCTCTGCCTCTCCACCATACACACAAATAAAGCAGTAGATTAGGGAAATAAAAAAGACAGAGACGCTGGAATTGGAAAGATCCGGGTTTGAATTCTATCTCTGCCACTTCATGATATCAAGCAAGTTAATTAAAATCTCTGGCATACAGCTCTTTCAACTGCAGAAATGAAACAGCAATACACACCTTATATCATGATTGTTTAAATTGTGCCTCCTAAAGTGATTGTCATAAAGTAAGCACATAGTCAATATGTACTGAAAAACTTCCTTATTGACAACTATATAAATTCATTCCTTATGAAAGTCAAGATTTTTTACTTCTAGCTAAAATATGTTTTGCTTTCACAAGGCAAAAAAAAAAAACCCACACTTAGTTTTCAACTCTCTTTTGTTTAACAGGGTTGGTATAGTGTAAATTAGATCCATTGACAGATCTGTCCTCAATTTAATGGTTTATTTACTTGATGATTAGTCTCCTCATTAAGAAATTCTAGTGAAATTAGTTAATCCACATAAAATGATAAATTGTTCATGAGTGTTATGTAACATTAAACTGAATAACCTACTTAAATTTCCTTTAGAACTCTGAATCACAAGACAGAGAGTATATCTGTATACAAATATAACTTTAAATTGAAAATGTCATTATCAACACAGACAAAGCCTAGTAATTGGCACACTGTTGATGGATGTTAGTTAACTAATGTATGCGAAGTGAAGGACAATTTGAATGGTATGTGTTTTACTTTTGGCAAAAGAAACTGTGACATTTTAATGCGGCAATGGCTGAAATCTGTTGCTTCTAAGAATAAATAGTCTAAAATTAACTTTGCCAATCACGATGCAATCCTGCTTCACACTCCAAAAAATTCCAACTTTGTTTATTTGGGGATAATCCTCCCCAGAGGTACCCTCAAGTCTAACATTTCTTAGCAGACATCTAAGTGCTTCACTGATAAAAGCCTCAACTCAAATAAACTCACTTTTTTTTTTTTTCTGGGAAAATAATGTCATTAATTTTTGTGACTCCGAGCCAAAAGAACGTGATTTTAACCAAGCAAGCAAATAGACCTGAAAGAATTCAAAGAATTACATTTGGTACTTTAAGAACTGGAGGTGCAAGTTTTACTACAGTTGAAAAATTGGTAGGTCTTGTAAATTTTACCTCACACACAGTTCATTATGATTTTTCTAATCTTGCAGAACGAATAATTATTTGCTTGTGATTATGCATTGTATAGCAGCTTCTATAATTCACGTAAGTGATGTGTGGTGTTTCTTGCAGAAGAAAAGATAAGGCCTATTATTTGAACAAACCTTAAACATTTATTAATTTGCATATCAAAAGACATGTTTTATCTTAAACATGCTAAATGGCTTATAAATATAATCATATGGCATTCATAAATTGAGTATGTCTGTCAAAATCTACCTTTCTAAGGAATCTGAAACCTTTATTATTATAAAATTTTTAAAAGGTGGTGACTGGGAATGATGATTGGCTCTCCTGAGAAAAACATACCAACAGGATCTAAGTGTATAAACATTTGGCTATGTTTTTTACCATTGTTAAAAAAGAAATTATTAATTTTGAGATGTACTGACTGTAATCTATTCCAATCTATTTTTATAATACTATTCAAATTAATTAAAAATTAAGATACTTTTATGTTTATCTGTAAGGTCAGGTTATCATTGAAAAAATATCTTTTTAAAAGGACTCATTAAAATTCGGGGTAGAGGAAAAAATGAAGCAAAAGAAAAATATACCAATGAACAAAAATATAAGTTAAGAGTAAATGAGACCTGGAAACAAACTAAATGTTAATTACCTAAAAATGTATAAATTATATGGTACATTTTTAAAACATCCATACAATAAGCCAACCTATACAACAGTTAAGATGAATGAAGTAGAGATGCATGTATCCTCATGGATTAAAGTTCAAAACAATACTTTATATTGCTTATGCTTATGTGTAGGTGTCATTAAAACATAAAACCCTATTTAAGATAACAAGTACCAAATTTAAGATGGTAGTTTTCTGTGAGAACTTATGGAAGAAAATGGAATCAAAGCAGAGTATATCGGATGCTTTGCTTGGACCCTTAGGGATATAGGACAAAAAGTAAATAAGGCTACATATTAAGATTTGGCAAGATTGGATGTATTGTTCCTAATATTATTCTCTTTGTACTTGAAATATTACCTAATTTGAAAATATTATTTCATTTCAATGTTCTTTGCTGCATATCAAATTGTCATTGAAAAAAATAGTGGTCACTGGAACTTCAAAATAATTTTAATTATGCCGCCATACAAAAGTCAAGAAAGACTAAATCACAAAATATTAAACAACACCAAATGCAAAGAATCCTTCCTCGCCATCAAATTTATTATAAAGTCACAAAACAGTTCATTGTATCAAACATGACAGAATTAACATAAACAAGCAACAGCGATGTGAAAGAGTATCTAAGTTGTCCTGAGATGTCTGAGGAGCCCAAGACACGAAAGTTTTAAGAATCGCAATATGGCCAAAAAATAAGTTCTCAATGTACTTCCATCTGGACACATGTAAACAAATGATATTCACATTCCTGTTTTCATGGACATTCCAGAAACTACTTGTGAAATAAAGCATTACAGTCACTCACAAGTGCCATGAGTATGAAAGGGAGAGAAATAATCCTTTGCTCACTAGAAATGATAGAGCAAATTTAGTGCAACTTCTGCTGCTCTAATTAATGATGCTACCTCTATTTTTACTCACAAAACAAACTTATCAGAAAACATGTCCATTAAAATTAGGTGGTAATTCTAGAGTAGATGTCAATGTTTATGAAGGTTATTTATAAATCTACATCCTCTATGATGTGGAGAGTGCTATCTCATGATGCTTTTTTCTAGCTCTCTCTACTCAAGGAGAGAGAGCACAACTCTGGATTCTCTACCATTCAGAGCCTTTACATAAGCCATTCCTTCTGCCTGAACTGCCCTTCATGCCCCCGACCCCATTCACTTGATCTCTCTCACCTTACTGATTTCAGCTAAAATGATCCGACCTCAAAGAGGCCTTTAGGAAACCACCCTGTGTTAGTCGTATCCATTAAGTTACTTATATCCTTAGCTCTCCCATAGATTGGAACTGGCATAGCTAGAGGGTACTTGCCTATTTTATTAACTGAAGTAGAGTCAGAAGTTGATGCAACGTATGAGATAGCATGAGGTCCCAGTAGAAAGGGGCCAATTATACATGAAACTCTTATTTTTAATATGCCTCACAAGTAATTACAAATCTCCAAGCACTAGGAACTTCTACTGTAAAGTATTACTAATTTACTCCTGTTGTTACATATTTTCTTTATTAGTAGTGTTATTATTACTTTTTTCCCCCACCATTTAAGTAAGCTTTATGCCCATTGTAGGGCTTGAACTCACAACCTGGAGATCAAGAGTTACATGCTCTACAGATTTAGCCAACCAGGAGCCCCACTACACCTTTTTTCTTAAGACTAATAGGACGAATAATGGATGGGGAAAGTGCTTAGAATGATGTCCAAAATGTAAGATGCATGACATAAAATTTTGACCAGAAAGACCTTCAGAGATCATCTACTTACTCCCTTCCCCAGTAGCCGTCCATTTTTTAAGGTGGGGGGGAGGGGTGGAAGCTATTTACACATAAATCATCATGGATTCCAGTATTCATGAGACATTAAATTATGAGTCTGACAACTATCTTAAAATATCCATACTTAACACAGAAAAGGAAGCCTAGATTCCAAAATTAGAATCTCAATCAAATGCAAAACAGTATGGAGGTTCCTCAAAAAGTTGAAAATAGAGCTACCATACGATCCAGCAATTGCACTACTGGGTATTTACCCCAAAGATACAAAAGTAGGGATCTGAAAGGGTACGTGCACCCCGATGTTTATAGCAGCAATGTCCACAATAGCCAAACTGTGGAAAGAGCCAAGATGTCCATCGACAGATGAATGGATAAAGAAGATGTGGTGTATATGGAATATTATGCAGCCATCAAAAGGAATGAGATCTTGCCATTTGCAATGACGTGGATGGAACTGGAGGGTATTATGCTGAGCGAAATAAGTCAATCAGAGAAAGACATGTATCATATGACCTCACTGATATGAGGAATTCTTAATCTCAGGAAACAAACTGAGGGTTGCTGGAGTGGGGGGTGGGGTGGGAGGGATGGGCTGACTGGGTGATAGACACTGGGGAGGGTATGTGCTCTGGTAAGCGCTGTGAAGTGTGCAAGACTGTTGAATCTCAGATCTGTACCTCTGAAACAAATAATGCAATATATGTTAAGAAAAAAAAAAAAAGAAGATAGCAGGAGGGGAAGAATGAAGGGGGGGAAATCGGAGGGGTAGACGAACCATGAGAGACGATGGACTCTAAAAAACAAAGTGAGGGTTCTAGAGGGGAGGGGGGTGGGAGGATGGGTTAGCCTGGGGATGGGTATTAAAGAGGGCACGTTCTGCATGGAGCACTGGGTGTTATGCACAAACAATGAATCATGGAACACTACATCTAAAACTAATGATGTAATGTATGGGGATTAACATAACAATAAAAATTAAAATAAATAGAAAAAAATAATAGTCACTGGAATTTCAAAGTATTTCAATTATGCCGCCATACAAAAGTCAAGAAAGACTAAATCACAACATATTAAACAACACCAAATCCAAAGAATCCTTCCTCACTATCAATATTTATTATAAAGTCACAAAACAGTTCATTGTATTAAACTAACAGTTCATGGGTCTTCCCAAAGAGAAATCTCGCTTTCTCCAAATAGGATATTTGCCTAGAGTTAGTAGAAATAAACTTACAACTTCAAGAATAACAATGTACTTAAACATTGATAGACACCAGAGACTCATCTAAGGGATTGTGCCCTTTGAGCCAAAATTATTTTTTTAAGTTGTAAATCATTGACTTCATTAAATGGCACATTTAGAGTCTCAAGACTTCAAAGCTTTTTGTTCACTCAAACACAAATTCTAAGGAAACATAGTAACAATACAAGAAATCTGAAAAAGAAACACCATTTTCAAATTTCAGTCTATCTGGAAGCATCTTAAACTGGTGTGTGTTTAGGAAAATAAAAGGGAGACATGTACTGGTTGATCAAATTGATATATGTGCCATAGAAATGTGTGTACATTTGGCCACATAAGTAAATTCAGAAGACTCATTTGGTCTTATGCCTGATTGTGTTTTAAAAGGAAAATATCGGGTGCCTGGGTGGCTCAGTTGGTTAAGCGACTGCCTTCGGCTCAGGTCATGATCCTGGAGTCCCGGGATCGAGTCCCACATCGGGCTCCCTGCTCAGCAGGGAGTCTGCTTCTCCCTCTGACCTTACCCCCTCTCGTGTTCTCATTCTCTCTCTCGCGCGCTCTCAAATAAATCTTAAATAAATAAATAAATAAATAAAATAAAATAAAATAAAATAAAAGGAAAATATCATCTTTAGGAGGAATAAGCAAAACAAAAAAATTATTTCAGGAATTTTAATAATATACACGTGTATTTCACTTTGACTTTGTCTTCTTTTACATAATTCCATGAACCGTGTTCGTCAGTAAGATAAAAATACATGCTCCATCTAAAATTTTACCTAATATAGCTTTCATTTATAGTCATAACACTATTAATGAGGCGCCCAAACAAAATCACACCATGGCTTGAAAAACTGTATCACCTGGCTAGAGCCCCCTAATACTCAGAAGTAATTATTTTCATAAGCAATCAAAAGAAGCTGATTTTAATTATCTTAAAAATACATTCATATATTTTCCCAAATTCAGAATTGGATATTCTAGTTCACAACATAACACTGGAAATTCTTGTGACTCCTAAACTGATTATCATCTTCTAAATATTTTATGAAACTATGCTCTTTCTCTTATTTTAACATCAAGAAAAGAAGTGACACAACTATGGCATAGGTCAAAACACAGACCTGGACAAAGGCTGCTATTGTTGGGCAATGCACTCAACCTTCTCAATAATGTGAAATATTTTGAGAGGTACCCACTTAATACATGTACGTTAAATGAATGAATAAGGAATGAGCAAATGAATCATCAAGAAACAGAATTTAAGACTCGTCTTCAGTAACTCCTCAATCATTCCTACCATAGCACAAATCTCATCGGTGGAAAACATCACTTTTACCAATCAGTTTTCAACACAAATGGAAGTTACAAAATTGTATTGGTCCTCAGAGAATGCATGAACTCCTCATCCTGACAATTATATCTTGGCACATTTTTATTTTATCAGAGTACCCTCCATTTTCATAGCTTTAGCCACATAAACACACCGCAGACATAAAATCTAATTGCTATGGTCAGGATAGCTTAAGGAAATAAAGATTTGGGTTCAATACCCCGCATATCAGCTATTTATATATCCTCAGCCAAATCACTTAACTTTTTTTTTTGCTAAATATTTAATATTTAAAAGTTAGTACTCTTAAAATGAAAATTTAAAGTACAAAACATTAATTGATCCATCTGATAATCTTGATCTTTATTTCACAACAAATATCCCAGATGTTAAAAATATTTCTTCCAGGGGTGCCTGGGTGGCTCAGTTGTTAAGCGTCTGCTTTCGGCTCAGGTCATGGTCCCAGCATCCTGGGATTGAGCCCCACATCGGGCTCCCTGCTCAGCGGGAAGCCTGCTTCTCCCTCTCCCACTCCCCCTGCTTGTGTTCCCTCTCTGTGTCTCTCTCTGTCATATAAATAAAAATATTAAAAAAAATATTTCTTCCATTTTGCACTGTTGATTTGACTGAATTAAGAGTATGTCCAAAGCAACCTCAACTTTTGCAAGTTTATTAAGGTACATGCTGTTTCATAGAAGCTCTTTAACAACAACAACAAAGTAAAACTATTTTTCAGCTTTCCTTGATTGTGATGTTGAAATCAATAATGCTTTTGCTAATTCATATTTTAGATCAATTTCCAATTTCATTTCACAGTGTTCCACAACAATATTCTCATCTTCTTTCTGTTTCATTTCTTTTGTTAAATTATTTACAAAGATGTGTACTGACAGCAAATATCCAAACAGTACAAAATGCTGATGAATATTGCTGGGAAGTATTAGAATAACATAACCCAAAGATTATGTTATTCAAATCACTTAACTTTTATAAACCTCAGTTTCCCTATCTGCAAATCTCATAGGAGTATTTTGAACATGAAATGAGAAACACCAATTTAAAGGTGGAAAAATACCAAGAACATTTTAGGCCTGTGTTCCCCCAACAGCATGTTGAAGCACCTGGAAAGTTATGGGGAGCTCATACAGGCACTGCAACTATTTTAAATTCTCAAGAAAATCACAGCAACATTCAACATACACCACAGAGTACTATTGTGTTGTTTGGACATAATTTCTTAGTAAAAGAACGTGTAAGATCCTTTGTTTTGCCTGGGGTACTGTGAAAGAAGCACTGAGAACCAAGGGCACCATGAACCAGGAAAGTGCAGAATTCTGTTCTGCACTGAAAAATGGTTTCCTGCTACCATCCTTCTCTGGTGTGACAAAGCCCTACATACAGTATTTGCTTCTTTGTCTTTGCTGAACTCAGAAATCAAGAAATACACTTTCTTGCAAAGTCAACTTTTCAAGCCGAATTAGTAGGGTCCTTGCTTGCAAGTCACAAAAACCTAATTCTGACAGTCAGAAAAAGGATTTTGTGGGGGCAGAATACGGTATAGTTGTCAAAATCAGTGGGAATCTGGAGGAACAGTCTGAAAACAGGAAATAAAGGTGACTGGGCAGGAGGAACCAGAGTCAAAGTCAAGAGGAAGATGCAGCCAGGCAAGAATGCTGTGCCGGCCCTTTGCTGCCTTCATAACTCTGCCCCCTGAGGGGGCAGAAGGCATGTGTGAACCCCATGACGCATCATCTTAGCATCCCGCAAGGTACCAAGTCCTTTAAGAGAGTCCCAAAACACTAAGCCTTAGCTTGCATGGAGTCAGGAGAAGAAACATCTTCTCCTCCCATCCCCTCATGGTGAGAGGCAAGCCTGTGTCTCCCACCACAATTAACCAGTGAGCATTATCTTAGAAGAATGCTGTGTGGAAAATCAAAATACAACAAATGAACATCACAAAAGTCTTGCCCACCTTCAAAGACAGCTCACATTCCACTCTGGCTCATCAAACCCCTCATTTCTTTTTTTTTTTATGCTACTTTTTTTTTGCACTTCTATTATGGTAATTACTACTAACTTTTATAAACCATTTCATAGGTTTTCCGATTTTACTGGATTATGATTTTTGTAAGGGCGGATGCTATGTTACTCCTTTTTTTCCTAAAATCTTCCAAAGCATTTAAAATTTTAACTGAATTTTATATGAAACAGTAAAATATCCAAGTAGAAAAGGAAAATATAGGTATGGGGTTTTGGTTTTTTTTTTTTTAGTTTTTTGAAATATTTTATTTTTTCTTTGACAAAGAGAAAAAGACAGCACAAACAGGGGGAGCAACAGAGGGAGAGGGAGAATCAGGGTCCCTGCCCTGAGCAGGGAGCCTGAACTAGGGCTCGATCTCAGGATCCTGGGATTATGACCTGAGCTGAAGGCTGACGCTTAACCAACTGAGCCACCCAGGCGCCCAAATAGAGGTATGTTTTATTTCTCATTATTATTCAATTGTAATAGACTATAACAAATTTAACCAGGTCAACATTTCCAGGAGTACATCTCAAATAACACATACAAATCCCTAGACACATTTATGAAAATAAGTATGAGAAAAATATAAACATCCTTTTATTAGAGTTTCCTCATGCACACTATTCACATTCAAAATTCTGAGTATTCTCTACAGTAAGAAAAAAATTTTTAACTCTGTTTAATCAAGACGATCTAACATATCAAACATATGTGCTTATTAATAGTGTGATTTATCACTTTTACCCAGCTTTTTAGAATCACTTAAAAATAATGTTAACATGAGGATTTTTACCATCCTCTCTCATACCTGAAGCACTATACAAACAAGTTAGTAAATATATCTAAATACTTGGAAGGCACGCATCAAATACAGACTCACTGCATTTTAAAAGAAAAAGAGCAATCAATATATACAGTGATTTAAGCTCTCTTCATCTTTGTCAAAGCGATCTCGTTTCTTTTTCTTTCTACTTATGCTCATATAACTGGGGAGCTATGTGCTACCTTACTATGGAATTCTGTGCATAACTGAGTGAAGAAAGAAAAACCTCATATCAATATATGTATATATTTTTTTATCTCAGTGTTCTCAGTTTTTCTTTCAGGATTTAGATCCTATCCTTGGTGGATTTCAACTGCTATCATTAGGTTAGCCAATAACTGTAACAAATAAGAGTTATCAAGGATTATTTTACAGGTCAAATTCTTAGTCTTTACTTCGTTTAGAAATACGTTTCTTTTTTCAAAAAGCTCACTAACTTATTATAGGATCATTAATATTTATTTCATAACACTGAAAACAATTAAATGCATTTTTTTTTACCAAGAGCCATATCCCACTTGCTTTTTTTTTTTTTAAAGATTTTATTTATTTATTTGACAGAGACACAGCAAGAGAGGGGACACAAGCAGTGGGGAGTGGGAGAGGGAGAAGCAGGCTTCCCGCTGAGCAGGGAGCCCGATGCGGGGCTCGATCCCAGGGTCCTGGGATCGTGACCTGAGCCGAAGGCAGACACTTAACGACTGAGCCACCCAGGTGCCCCAGCACTTGCTTTTTAAAAAAAAAAAAAAAAAGAAATAATATAAGTGATATTTAAAAGAAAGAAATTTGCTACCTCCTAATTGCAAGGGGATGTGAACATGTGCCAGAATTACTAAAGAAGCTGTATTATCATCAGCCAGGCATCTATGCACCTATGATTTATTCCGTCAGTGACCAATGTAACAGGAAGAGAACACGTCTAGACGTCAGCACTTACGTCACTACTGTCATGCCTGGATGAATTTCATTTAGCTCCTGCTGGAGTTAAGTGTTGTGAAGTACAAAATTTAATGTTTAATCAAGACCCACGCGAATCCGTTTCACCTGAGTCCACCCTTCTGTCATTTGTCAAATATACAAAATACAGTAATGTTTGTTTTATTTTGGTATCAGCTGAGATTTAATTATGACTTAAATTATAAATTAATCATGACCAAAACATCTCCTAGAAAGACAAGAGTCACCTTTAAAATTAGTTTGAATGAATTTAAAATGAATTTGAGTTTTCATGTGGATTTTTAAAAATTTATTTATTTATTTTTTATTTTTATTTATTTATTTATTTATTTATTTTAAAGATTTTATTTATTTATTTGACAGAGAGAGAGAGTCAGCGAGAGAGGGAACACAAGCAGGGGGAGTGGGAAAGGGAGAAGCAGGCTTCCCTCTGAGCAAGGAGCCCAATGCAGGGCTTGATCCCAGGACCCTGGGATCATGACCTGAGCCGAAGGCAGACGCTTAACGACTGAGCCACCCAGGCGCCCCGGATTTTTTTTAAATTTTTTTAAAAAAGATTTATTTATTTTAGAGAGAAAGAGTGGGGGGAGTGGCAGAGGGAGAGGAAGAGAGAGTATCTCAAGCAGACTCCACACTGAGCATGATGCCTGACACAGGGCTCGATCTTATAACTCTGAGATCATGACCTGAGCTGAAATGAAGGGTCAGACTCTCAACCGAATGAGCCACCCAGGTGCCCCTCATTTGGATTTTTAAAATGTATAGACATATCCAGTTGAATTTATTAGAAAATTTATTCCTTGAAAGATAAACACTCAACACAAACAAAATTATCCATGTTACCTATTATATATTGTATACATTACTTAATTTTATATATACATATACATATATAAAGAATGAAATCTAAAGTTTCAAATTCTAATAGTTTTCAGGTATTCTTTGGCAACAGTAATTGCCATCCATGAATGGTCATAGATAAATTAATACAATTTATACAAAGTGAAATAGTTTGTGTGTATGTGTATGTATGTGTGTGTGCATACATGTGAGAGAAGAAAAAAACGTAAAAAATTATTTACTAAAAAAAGCAGCAAAAATCACAGTCAGTAGGGCAAGTGATGAATATTCTTTTTCTTTGCTCTAATTTGTATATTAGATCCTAAGCCCACATTTATTTGGCTATTTTTCACACTATATAGGCCAACCATTATCTTAGCATTTAGCAGCTATACAAGCAGGTTTCTCTCTACCTATCTACATATCATTCATTCCTCTGTAATAATTAAGGCAATTAACCAGAGAAGCTAAAATATCTTTGCATAAAAAGTTGAAACTACCATTTTAAAAGTGTGATTTCCCTACCGTATGTGCTGCCAAAAATTAAATAAAACTTTATATGCAAATTTTATCTTTGAAAAATAATACTAGCCAAATTAGATATAAGATATTTTCTGAAAACGTAATGTAAATTCATAATTCTGAAGTAGACTGAACTCCATCCTAAGTTTTTAATCATGAAAGGCAGAAAGGGATGAATGTTCAATATTTTTCATAAATTGTGTTGTTCTTATTTTGCAAAATATATCATCCCTCGCCACTTTTTTTCCTGGGTGAGGATTTAATCAATATATATCACCATTATATTAATCAACCTCCTTCATTAATTCTTATCTGAATCAAGGTTAGGTCTGCAAAATCTCTCTTCTCTGGTCTTTCCAAAATGCCCTTTTTAATTTTCCTTTCTCTTTAATCACTCAATATGTGATGCTTTGCCCCTTCTCTCTTCTCCCACAAAATTTGGCCTTTTCTAGATCTCAGTCCTCTTTGTTTGCTTTTCTACATTTTTTTCTTCTATATTATAATCTAATTTTGTGACTTTGACACCACCTGTATTCTGATGACATCCAAAATAGGAAGGCTGTCCCTGATATCTTTTAAGATCTAGAGTTGAGTAATCTAACTTCCTTGGCACACCAACATTCCAGTAACTGAACATCACTCCAATTTTACTTGATTTTACAATCTCTGTCCCAATATCCCAGAATGAAAAGCACGCAGTCATATTTGTCTTTCTACTTCCACATATCCAATCAATTGCTTAGCCCTGTCAAGTCCATCTCCTCCCCTAGGGGGAATCCTATAGTCTAATTTCCAGCATAATCTGGTTCATTTAATAAATGAATGGTAAGATTACAAAAAAATAAGGTCAAGCATTTAACTGTAAATTCATAAAGACTTCTCATTACTATCCCAATAAAGAGAATAATGCATTAGTATTTTTATGTGGAAGGCCTTAAATGAGAGACAGCACCATAAAGATTACTTCTGGTACTGCTCTAACACACTTTTTTTCATGCCATGGGATTTCAGATAAATTAATTCTACTTTACATCCATGTTTCAGTGAAGTACTTGGGTGCATTTATGTATGTATGCTCAGTAACAAAATCAATTTAATACATGTGCCCTCCTTCATAAAATTCTCTTGTTTTAATAAATACAGTAACTTAGCAACAGTGGTAGGAGAATCCTAAGATACATCTCTCATCCCCAAGATTTCTACCCTTTGGCACACATACCTTATTTAATTCCCTCCCCTTCAGTATGGGTGGAAACTGCAAATATGATGGGATATTTTCCATGATCAGGTTACTAATCTGTTGACTTTCGAGTAAATCAAAGGAGATGCTATCCAGTCAGGCTAAATCCAATCAGGTGAGCCCTTTGGAAGAGTCTGGGTCCTGCTTCAAGTCAGAGACTTAACAGTGTGAGATGGATTTCACAGAAGGGAAATTCTGTCACTGGCCTTGAAAATGGATCCACAAGATAAGGCATACCCATAGTTTCCAAGAACTAACAATAACCCGTGGCTGACAGTCAAGAAAACAGAGACCTCAGTCCTACAACCACAAAAAACTGAATTCTGCCAACAACCTGAATAAATGTGGAAACAGATTCTTTAGCAGAGCCCCTAGAAAGGAACACAACCTCAACCACATCTTGATTTCTGTCTTGTTAAGACTCTGATCTGAGAACCTAGCCATGGTTCTACCAGATTTTTGAGCTACAAAATTTTTGAGCTAATAAATGCATATTGTTTTAAACTGCTAAGTTTATGGCAACTTGCTACACAGCAAAAGGAAACTAATACCCATTGCAGAAAAAAAAAAAAGCAGTTTCTACTTCACAATTGAAATTTAGAGTAACATCAGTTTTAAAATGAACTCTATATTTAGGTTTCCTTTAAGTGTGACATAACTTCTTAAAAAGAGAAGATAATATCATTTTAAAACTATAAATGATATGATGGTTTGTTTTTGTATAATGTAAATAAATAATATTCTATCAAAAACTATATTTATAATTTCCCTGAGTTTGATACAGTGTTTTAATTACAAAATATATGCTTGTTTTTAAAGAACTAGGATAAATCATTATAACAATGCTGTCTACTGGGCTTCATTTGGCAAAAAATCGTGAGGATATAAAACCTTCATTTAACTCAAATTTTTCAGAAATACAGAAATGTGAACAAACTATTTAAATGTCAGAAAACAAAATAAATCTCAGGCCATGACTGACATGAATTAAGCCATTCAGCCGTAAATTTCAGTGAGCATTTTTCATGTCAGCATATTCTTGTTGGTAATTACTTCTCAGCAATTTTCTAAGGCTTTCCAAGTATACTCATTTTAAGAAAACCCATGACAAAACTTCTCTCGATAAAAGTCTTTTCAAAATCTTAGAGATACTTTGCTTCAATTCGTATGTAAAGAAAGCATTCATATTAATATGCCACAATCTTAGAGAAAAGCTTGTTAAGTAAAAATAGAAGCATGGTTGACATCGCACATAAAAACACAGCAATGCATGTGTTTTCATTTTAGTCAGGGCCCATTACTTTTTACCACATTATATAAAATAATCTGAAATAATCTTTTAAGCTTGGAGTAAAGGTTTGCTGTTTAACATCAAAACACATTTCATTAAGCAGCTTAGCTTTCCTTAGAAGTAAAACTTGACTTAGAAAAGAATCATTTTTATCAGGTCTTAGCGAAAGGTGTATCTTGATACCATATGCCTTCTAGATCTAGCAACTATAGCCAAGAAACTATCAGTTACTGAGCTTTATCAATTGCCATGAACTGTTCTGGAAGCTTAACATGGATTCACTCTTCTAATCCTAACAACAGTCCCATGAAGTAGGTCCTCTTACTATCATGCCCACTTTATAGGTGCAGAAACCAAGCCACTATGAGGTGGCAGAGGTGCCATCTTGTCAACAAATACTGCCTCTCTATGAATTACTAAACCCACTGTCTCTTTTCCTTGAAGCTTAGTTTCATTCCTTTATCCCTCAGCTGTAACAGAAGATACATTGTCCCTGATAAGCCCAATTTTATTAGAACAATTTATTTTGGAGAAAGTTTTTAAATATATGTGATACACGTTTCTTCTTTCCACCTTTTGAAATGAGACCTTGGAAAAGGTGAGGTAGCAAAGTCATTAAGACCATATGCACCTAACTAGATGTGAGGCTAGCATTTTTTTTTTTTAAGGTTTATTTATTTATTTTAGAGAGAAAGAGAGAGCAAGTGCACAAGTGGGGGGAGGGGCAGAGGGAGAGGGAGAAAAGCAGACTCCTGGCTAAGCATGGAGCCTGACGTGGGGCTCAATCTCACAACCCTGAAATCACAACCCGAGCAGAAACCAAGAGTCCAACGCCTAACCTACTGAGCCACCCTGGTGCCCCGAGGTTGGCATTCTGAATCAGTATTCCAGTTTACCTTATTCAGATACACATCTGTAATAACTATATAGGATTAATTCATCCACTCCACAAAGATTCTGCATGAGTCTACTGTATGCCAAGCACCCGGATTTTGTGAGAGTATACTGTATGTCAAGTGCCTGCATTCATGGAACTTATATTCTAGTGAGGGAGAGAGATAATTTCCAAAAATCACCATAAATTAATAAATTAACTATTACGTTACAAGATAATAAATGTTATGAACAAAAGAAGAAAAGAAAGGGTGAGAAATTATTGCATTATGGAAAGCAGATAGGAGACCATAGTATTAAATGGTGGTATAGGTTAGCCTCATCATTAAAGTGATATTTTTAAGCAAAAAAAAAAAAAAATTAAATATAGAAGGTTCTTACTGTTTCATGTAAAAAGATAGCTCATCTTTCTGTTTCTTCTGTACTTGAAGAACATGGGCAAAGTGGTACATGTGCATGTATAAGACTTTTTTGAAGGACTTTAAAAATCCTTGCAGCAAACATAGGACTGAATAACTTTCAAACTATTTCTAACTATAATTATAATGCTGTTAACATGAAGCATGCCTTTCCCGGTACATGCCATTCCCCTAAATTCTATTTTTCCCTCACTGAACAAACATGTATTGACTACCTACCATGAGCTGGCCTTTTATTGGTACTGATAGTGCTCCAGGGTCACATTCTGGTGAGATTACACAAATAAAGAGAAAACTGCAATACTATAGAAGAGAGCTGACTGAAGTATGAGAACATGAGGGGAAAGGATATTTGACATGAATCTCAAAAAACGAATGAGACAAAAATGCAAGGAAGTGGAGACCATTGAGGCACAAGCAAAGTACAGACAAGTGAAAGTATATACTTTGATCATGGCATTGAATATAGTCTTACATGAGACAAGATTAGGGATTCAGTAGAACATGATAAACAAGGACACTGCACAAATAATTGGAAACTTTTTGGAGAATGAAATTTGAGAAACTGAATTTCCCCAAATAAAGTGTTTGGGGCCTTACTGCTGTAACAGAGATGATTAATAAGGCCTTGAACAAGGCTCTAACAGTGAGCATAAGAAAGACATAAGGGAACAAAGATACCTTTAGCAAATAGAATCAATACCAGTTGAAAGTCATAGCTTCTGGGGAATGAAACAGAAACAGAAGTCTGGAATGACTCTCTGGATTTATGATGCCTTTCACCAAGGCAAAGGAATACATGAGAAAGAACATGGGGGAAAAAATGATGACTTCAATATGGGACATGTTGAATATGAAATGTGTGTGGTACATTTTAATGGAAATTTTCCCTAGACAGTATAATGTATGGCGGCAAAAGAAAGAATTCTAAGAATAAGACAATGAAGGCATCAATTCAAATGTATTTAATATTTAAAATACTATTTCTTAAGGAGTAATGGGTCTTCTAGAAACCATTTATGTCAAATAAATAAAAAGACTGTGTGGTAAAATAAATTTTTTATCTACGAGGTAAAACAAAGTTCTACGTGGAAAGATTTCTCCTAGTGTTAATACATGCAATTTACATCTCTAAAAGAGATTAAATATAAAGCATTTGCTCATTTTTTTGACCAAGGAACATGTTTTTAGTATAGCATCTTATGAAACTACATTTCAATAAAATACGTTAAAGAAAATGTCCTAGATTATTCAGACAAGTATCAGATTGTGTTGGGTCCATCAATTAGTACGTATCTTTATACTGCATTACATGCCACGAGAAAACTGACTCTAGGTGATTAAGAATTCTGATAAGCATGCAAGGTTTTTAAATAGAGGATGATTCTTTTTATAAAAGTCAAGAAGCATATTCGATCTTTGTTTGGCATAGCTCAGCTGACACTGTTCACTTCTGTCTTTACGTCTCTTAGGTCTATTCTTAATGGTTTTGTACACTTAGATAATACTTACATAATTACTTCTGTATGAATGTTAAAGAGGAGAGTATTTATTTGTTCAGTAGCTACTCATGTATTGCAGTATGTTGATGAGTTAGAAAAAAGTGGAAGAATAAATGCATGACATAGAATAGAAGTCAGAAGTCCAAAGAGTTTCATGAAGGCTGAGTGAACAGCCAAAGAAATTAGCAGGCATTCACACACACGGTTTACTCAATGAAAATTTATATTGTTTAACTGAGTATTTTAATTAGCTTTCCTTTGGAAGTTTGACTCAGGTGGAAAGGTTCTATTTTTAGCAGGTGCAAAAGAAAACTGCTGGAGATGGTACTTTGAGATGAGGAGAATAGTGACAATAGGCAGTATGCAGAAAAAAAATCATTCTACCTACAAAGTTACGCAACGGCGAAATAAGCTGCAACTAGGTGAAAAATGTGATTGTTACTCTGACATGCATAAAAATACACAGTTAATTTCAGGATTTGAAAACAAGATGAACTCACAACCATCCTTTACCTAAGATATTTATTAGCTGTTAAAAGAGCCTATTATAGTATTAACAAAGCAAGCAACTGAAAATACTTTAGAATATTCCTTCTCTCTGCGCCTTCCCCAATGGGAAAATTAAAATGATACATCTTCTAACATTTAATTGTCCATAATAACATGTCTTCTAACATTTAACTGTCCATAAACACATTTTCTCATAACATTCTTAGAAAACAAAAGAGAAAAAAAAAGTAGTTAAGTCCAAGGTTAGGCATTCCACACATATATCTGAGGTTATTTTTATTCCAATGGCTAATTCAATATGTAAGACATATTTCGATTTCTCCTGATGGTATTTTCACTTGACATTACACGTGTTAGAAATTGACAAGGCAGTATGACTCACATTTCTATGTGTTAATACACAACACTATGGGGTGCCTGGGTGGCTCAGTTGGTTAAGCGACTGCCTTCGGCTTAGGTCATGATCCTGGAGTCCCGGGATCGAGTCCCGCATCGGGCTCCCTGCTCGGCAGGGAGTCTGCTTCTCCCTCTGACCCTCCTCCCTCTCATGCTCTCTGTCTCTCATTCTCTCGGTCTCAAATAATTAAAAAAATAAAAAAAAAAAAAAAAATACACACTATGTATGTTATCTCCCAAAATTAAACCTTGTGATATTTTAAGCCCTAACTTCCTCCCAGGGAAATTTCTATTTTTAGATCTGAAAATATACATATATAAATGTGCATACAGACACATACATATATATGTATATGTAGACATATATATATAATTTCCAATGTGAAAAAGCATTAAAGGAAAGCATATTGTTTCAATTACTTATATGAATATCTATTACCACTTTTTTCCTCCTACAGTAAGCTAAATCTACAGTAAGTTGTATAAAATGACTACATAGGTTACATTATCAGTATTGTAGACTGTCATATATAGAATAAAAACATTATTTTGCCATCTGATTAGATAGATTTCTATCATTTAATAAGAGTACTCTCAGAATCATGCACATAAATCTGTCTGCATTGTGAAAATGCCATCGAATTTATTTTCAAATCACAGTAACATTATATTAATATGTAGGATTATGTAACCCACATACAATGGGACAAGAATATGCTAATAGATATTTATTCATGGAGTATGTATCTTCAGCTGGAGAAATTGCTTGTTTGAATATAAGACTGGTTTGTCTGCCTCTCAAATTGTCCTCCTGTTCTTGTTGTTCACAAAATTTAAGTAAAGGAAAAAAAAAATTAAAGGAGCTGCAGAAAACAAACTTAATGAAAAGAGTATTTTTACTTAGTACTTAGCAACCACTATCTGGCCCCAATCTTAAGCATATCATTTCAGTTCCCTGAGCCTCATTTTCTTAACCTAAGTAGGAGGTTTGATAAGTAGTCTTCTTTCATGGAACTTTCATGGAGTTGGATGAGAAGCAAACTCAAGAATGAGAGGTTTCCAAACAGGCAGCTTCCAGCCCTCAGTCAAGTGGTTGAAGTTGGCCAAAACCAGCATATTTTTACTTTTCACTGTTTTCCATCCTTAGTCTCCATATTAAACATCATTTTAAGGAGAAGTTCATAATATTTTAATTATGAATATAGTTATATTCATAATATTTTCCCTCTTGTGAAGGACAGTCCTCAGGGGGTCACAAATGCTCCTACATGTCTTACAGGTTATGCCAACAGTGTAAGGCCCTGGCTGCTCTTCATCTTGGTTATTTCTGAGTCTTGTGCATGCAGTGGGCAATCTTAAAGGATGAGGTAATGTCTTCCTCTAGGGCAAAAAGCAGGCTAGCTTACAGTTTGCATAAAAGAGGTGGGTTCGACAAGCTCAGTGTTCTTCATATGTGAAGAACCCGCTACATGTGCAGTATCGATATAGGCCCATATCACATGACTCACATGAGAGTCATGGAGGGCAAGATGAACTAATGCAAATATTATGATGTTCATGCTACCTGCTATGGTGTGAGTAATAATATTCTTTGTCTCTGACCCAGAAGCGTCATGTCAATGACAGGCAACTATGAAATAGTAACAAGCTGATTTATTAGCTTATAAGTAGGGTAAAGTTAAGTCCTGGCCAGATACATACCCTAATCACTAGACTTTTTTACTAAGGCTTTCACAGATATTTAATATCTTTAAATATTAAAACTAGACTAATAAAAATAATAAGGTACTGACACTGCAGACTAAACATGTAACTGACAGTACAAGAGCGAACTGGATTTTAATGGAAATTTATTACATGACAAAGGCACTAAAAATCAGAGTAAAGGAACATATCTCAACATAATAATGGCCATTTATGAAAACCCACAGCTAACATCATACTTAATAGTGAAAAACTGAGAACTTTACCCCTAAGAAACAAAACAAGGATACCCACTCTCACCATTTTTATTCAACGTAGTCCTAGAAGTCCTAGCCACAACAATCAGACAAAAAGAAATAAAAGCCATCCGAATTGGTAAGGAAAAAGTAAAACTTTCACTATTTAGCAGATGACATGGCCCTATGTATAGGAAATCCTAAGGATTCAACCAAAAAAACTACCAGAACTGATAAAAGAATTCAGTAAGGTCATAGGATACAAAATCAATATACAGAAATCTGTTGCATTTCTATACACTAATAATGAAGTAGCAGAAAAAGAAATTAAGAAAACAGTCCCATTTACAGTGCATCAAAAATAATAAAATACCTAGGAATAAACTTAACCAAGAAGATGAAAGACCTGTTCTCTAAAACTATAAAACAGTGATGAAAGAAACAGAAAATGACACAAATGGAAAGATATTCCATGCTCATGGATTGGGAGAACAAATATTGTTAAAATGTCTATACTACCCAAAGAAACCTACCAATTTAATGCAACCTCTATCAAAATACCAACAGCATTTTTCACAGAACAAGGCCAAAAAAACCATAATATTTTTATGAAACCACAAAAGACCCCAGATAGCCAAAAGCAATCTTGAAAAACAACAAAACTGAAGGTATCACAATCTGAGATTTCAAGATATACATACAAAGCTATAGTAATTAAACCAGTATGGTACTGGCACAAAAAAAGACACATAGATCAATGAAACAGAATTGAGAGCCCTGAAATAAACCCATGATTATACAGTCAATTAATCTTCAACAAAGGAAGCAAGAATATGCAACAAGAAAAAGAAAGTCTCAACAAATGGTGTTGGGAAAACTGGACAGCTACATGCAAAAGAATGAAAATAGACCACTTCCTTATACCGTACACAAAAATAAATTCAAAATGCATTAAGCACCTAAATGTGAGACCTAAAACCATAAAAGTCTTGGAAGAGAGCATAGGCATCAATTTCTCTGACATTAGCCATATCAAAATTTTCATATTTGTATATCATATCATATTTTTCTAGATATGTCTCCAAAGGCAAGGGGGAAAAATAAACAAAAGTAAACTACTGGGACTACATCAAAATAAAAAGCTTCTGCACAGAGAAGAAAACAATCAACAAAAATAAAAGAAAGCCTACAGAACGGGAGAAGATATTTGCAAATGATACATCAAATAAAGAGTTAGTACCCAAATATATATAAAGAACTGATACAACTTAACACCCTAATAACAAATAATCCAATTAAAAAGTGGGCAGAAGACAACCACAGACATTTCTCCAAAGAAGATATACAGATGGCCAAGAGATACGTGAAAAGATGCTTAACATCTCTCATCATCAGGGAAATGCAAATCAAAACCACAATGAGATATAACAAATGTTGACAAGGATGTGGAGAAAAAGGAATCCTCATGCACCATTGATGGGAATGCAAACTGGTGTAGCCACTCTGGAAAACAGTAAGGAGGATCCTCAAAAAATTAAAAATAGAATACCATATGATCCAGTAATTCCACTACTGGGTATTTACCCTAAGAATACAGAAACACTAATTTGAAAAGATATATGCACCCTTATGCTTATTGCAGCATGATTTATTATAGTCAAGATATGGAAGTAACCCAAGTGTCCATCTATAGATGAATGGAAAACAAAGATGTGGTATATACTGCAATGGAATATTACTCAGTCACAAAAAAGAATGAAATCTTACAGTTCATGACAACAATGATGGACCTAGAGGGTATGCTAAGTGAAACAAGCCAGAGAAAGACAAATACCACATGATTTCATTTTATGTGGAGTCTAAATAACAAAATAAATTGAGCAAACAAGCAACAAAAAAGGAATGAGATTCTTAGAGAACTGATGGCTACCAAAGGGGAGTGGTGGGAGAATGGATAAAATGGGCAAAGGGGATTAAGGGGCACAAATTACCAATTATAAACTAAGTAAGTCATGGGGATGAAAAGCGCAGCATAGGGAATATGGTCAATAATACTGCAATACTCATATTGTGGTGAGCATTTCATAATGTATACAATTGTTGAACGACTATGTTGCACGCCGAAAACTAATTTAATATTACATGTCAATGATACATCAATTAAAAAATTTAAAAAATGAAAAGCAAAAAAGAAAAAGATGGTCTGAACAGGTACTGTGTCATTAATATGAAGTGCATGGTGGAGAGGAAGCTACTCACTTCTCTTCAGACACTTCAGTACCTATGGACTGTTATATGGAATACTACCTTTTTTTTTTATTATTCTTATGTTAATCCCCATACAATACCTCATTAGTTTTAGATGAAGTGTTCCATGATTCATTGTTTGTGCATAACACCCAGTGCTCCATGCAGAATGTGCCCTCCTCAATACCCATCACCAGGCCAACCCATCCTCCCACCCCCCTCCCCTCTAGAACCCTGTTTGTTTTTCAGAGTCCATCGTCTCTCATGGTTCGTCTACCCCTCCGATTTCCCCCGCTTCATTCTTCCCCTCCCGCTACCTTCTTCTTCTTCTTTTTTTTTTTTCTTAACATATATTGCATTATTTGTTTCAGAGGTATAGATCTGAGATTCAATAGTCTTGCACAATTCACAGCGCTTACCAGAGCACATACCCTCCCCAGTGTCTATCACCCAGTCACCCCATCCCTCACACCCCACCCCCCACTACAGCAACCCTCAGTTTGTTTCCTGCAATTAAGAATTCCTCATATCAGTGAGATCATATGATACATGTCTTTCTCTGTTTGACTTATTTCGCTCAGCATAATACCCTCCAGTTCCATCCACGTCATTGCAAATGGCAAGAGTTCATTCCTTTTGATGGCTGCATAATATTCCATTGTATATATATACCACATCTTCTTTATCCATTCATCTGTCAATGGACATCTTGACTCTTTCCACAGTTTGGCTATTGTGCACATTGCTGCTATAAACATCGGGGTGCACGTACCCCTTTGGATCCCTACTTTTGTATCTTTGGGGTAAATACCCAGTAGTGCAATTGCTGGATCATATGGTAGCTCTATTTTCAACTTTTTGAGGAACCTCCATACAGTTTTCCAGAGTGGCTGTACCGGCTTGCATGGAATACTACTTCTGAAATTCAAATTATTGGAATAGAGTTTTATTTTTTTAATGTATTTATTTATTTGAGAGAGAAAGTGTGCACGTGCACAGGGGGATGCAGAGAGGGGTAGAGAGAGAGAGAGAGAGAGAATTTCAAGCAGACTCCCTTCCAAGCATGGAGTCCAAAGTGGGGCTCAGTCCCAGGATCCCAAGATCATGACCTGAGCCAAAATCAAGAGTCAGCAGCTTAACCAACTGAGCCACTCAGGTGCCTAATTATTAGGATAGAGTTTTAAAAGTAAAGTAAATGGTCATCAAGAAAGTAAAGGGAGAAAATATGGGACCAAATGATGTAAGTTCTAATATTTTGTACTGCTGAGTTTCCTAGTAGCAACTGACCCAAATATTGATGAATATAAATAGACACAAAAGTTCTGAAAAGAAGTGAGAGAAAACATTTGGAACCAGAGGGATCAGTAGAGAAGATGTCCTGACTTGAAGACTGGCATGGCCACATTATGCCCGTCAATAGTACAGATCTTTTTTTTTGTTTTTTCAATAGTACAGCTATTTTTTTTTTTAAGATTTTATTTATTTATTTGAGAGAGAGAATGAGAGACAGAGAGCACGAGAGGGAAGAGGGTCAGACGGAGAAGCAGATCCCCCGCTGAGCAGGGAGCCCGATGCGCGACTCGATCCCGGGACTCCAGGATCATGACCTGAGCCGAAGGCAGTCGTTTAACCAACTGAGCCACCCAGGCGCCCTGTAGTACAGCTATTTCTTAATGATGGTTAGCAACACCTGAGAACATCGATCCTTGGGCCAGCCCAGACCAGGCATTAGTAGTGTGTCTCTTGATGATGAGAGCCCTGAGAACTATCTGCTCAGTAGAGCACGCAAAAAGAACCAGCTATCTTGTGTAACATAAGGAAAATGAGCTCTGCAAAAGATAATCAGAGAGCGATAAATCTAATAATACTGTATTTTTCTTGTATAGAGAGAAAATAATAAATCCTACACCGCAGTATATCACAATGCATGGACATAGGCAACCCCAGAGTTAGATGATGAAAAGGTAGTAGTAATAGCAGTATTTAAGGATAGAAAGCCTTACATAACAGTAATCAACATAAAATTATCGGGGAGATATTTTACATTTTTTTCATAGAGTTTTTTTTTAAATCAAATATGGAGGGTTTTTTTGCACTTAAGATAATCTTAATTTGAGTTAGCCACAGTGCTCATTAGCCACATCTGTCCAGTGACTATCTTATCAGACAAGGCATCTCTAGAGAAATAGCAGCAGGTATGAGAAGTTGGCCAGAATATAAACTGAGACAACCGCCCTGGAGAACAAGTTTAAGGTATAGATAACCTATGGTCCAACAATCCCACCCCTGGATATGTAACAAAAGAGGCTATGCGGATGTGATGGTAGAAGCCAAGATCAACAACCACTACTACCACCAATGGAACACCGAGATGTTCATAATTTTCATGGAGTAAAGTCTTTGTATTCATTGGCAGGAATATAATAGTATTTCTTGCAGCTGGAGCATGTTTTATGTCCTCATACTCACATATGTGAAAGTAGGGACATCATTTCATCATTCAGTCATCCCTTTCACCCACAAATGGTGACCAGTGGTGGACTTACCTGGAAAGAAAAATAATGCAATGATGCTGCCCTCTATGCTTCTGAACCACTCGACTGGCCCATTCTTCTAGGTCCAACCATGTAACACAGACACCACTCTTCTGTGGGCCCCAAATGCTACCCGGCTTTCATGCACAAACTAGCAAATGTGTTGGTATGAAAGTCCTGGTAATTACCAACTGACACAACTTATAGGTAAGATGAGGACAGAACAAGGGGCATTTGCTATCAAGTTCCCTAGGTTACTCACATATATGACAGGAGAGAGCCCACTGGCTCAGCCTCTGAATTCTACTTCTGTGGTTGGATAGCTGCCCTGCCCTGATATCCATTCTCCCGATCTCTAAAATCACTGTAAGACGTACCCAACAAGATTGTTGTCAGGAAGATGCCTGTCAAATACCAGCCTATTGCAAAAACAAAAACAAACAAACAAAAACAATAACCAAACCAGCAACAGTGACGGCTGGTTACCTTTTCCCATAACGCCTACACAATGTTTTGTCTGGATCCTAATGAGCATCATCTATTTACCTGTAATAGCCAAATAAAATTTCTGGGAATCAAAGAAATACAAATCAAAGGAACAATATTATAGCAATTTTAGACCTCCAAATTAACAGGTATCATTTTCAATGTTTTTACTCAAGTACGAAGAAGCTGCAGTAAAAGAAGGGAATCATGACACAGCAGTGGAGATGTCAAATGCTATCACATCTCCAAAGAGAATCTGATACTTCAGGGTCCTTGTCCCTTGATTCAGTAACATGAGTACTAGCAAGCTTTCCTTGGGAAACAGTTAAAAATACAAAATATTTAGTCCAAAAATATTCATCTTATTCATAATGAAAAAACTTGAACAGCCTAAATCCCCAATGTGAGAAGAATGTACATGAAAAAACATATCCATATATCAAAATAGTTAAGTAATAATCACATTTAATAATATGTACAGTCTTTTAGTCATGTGAGGAAATATTATATAATCACAGGTTAAGACTGGAATACAGAACTACCAGAGAGAACACAATATTAACCATCTAAAAACCATAGAAGAAAAGACTAATGGAGAAATTACTTTGTTTAAATTTGTTTAAACAAAAGTTTATTTTAAATCCACATTTGGGGGGCGCCTGGGTGGCTCAGTTGGTTAAGCGACTGCCTTCGGCTCAGGTCATGATCCTGGAGTCCCGGGATCGAGTCCCGCATCGGGCTCCCTGCTCGGCAGGGAGCCTGCTTCTGCCTCTGACCCTCCCCCCTCTCATGTGTATTCTCTCTGTCTCAAATAAATAAATAAAATCTTTTAAAAAAATAAATAAATAAATAAATCCACATTTGGTACCCATCACCAGGCTAAGAGGGCATATTCTGCATGGAGCACTGGTTGTTATACGTAAACAATGAATCATGGAACACTACATCAAAAACTAATGATGTAATGTATGGTGATTAATATGACATAATAAAAAAAATTAATTACCAAAAAAAATAAATAAACCCACATTTGGATTTTCTGACTAAGTATCACTTAATAAAAAAGCAACATATCAAAATTCTCCTAAAAATTAAGAAATAAAAATTTTGTTTCAACCCATGAACTTGTCAACTTTCTCACGCAAGCTAAAAAGTGCTACCAGTGTCCCTCTCTGCCATGCATGTCAGAAATATTCACACAGAATGCATTTCTCCATGACATAATTCTTTTGAAAATAATTATTGGAAGAATTGTTTTCTACATACTGATTTTTTATCATTCTTTTGGTTTTTAATTTTGTGTGTGTACGTACTTAATTGCTTTTTAAAGGTATTGGGCATACGATTTTTAAAGTATTAAGTAATGATTTTTCAAGTAAAAGCAAGATATGTGTTTGCCAAACTAAGAAATCCAGCACATGCCCACGAGGCTTTCCTTGAGTGTGTGATAGAGAAGGCAGAAGCCACCCCAGCTAGAGAGTGAAGATCTGAAGGGATCCCGGTTACACCACTGGGTCTTAATTGGCTCAAAAGGCCCATCTGTTGCCTAGTGACAAATATATGCTAGCTATTCCTGTATCACTCAGGCCCTGCATAATTATCCTACTAAGGAAGCAAAATTATGACCCTGGAACTTCCTGAAACATGAGGAAACGTGGTTTTAAGTTTTATTCCCATAGTAAAAAATTACTTTTGAAAGGTACAGTGAAAACAATAACATCATCACCCATTATGAGTAATTTTGAGTCCTTTTTGAATTTGAACTGAACCAGAATTACTAAATTCACTAGGTAAACTGATTGTCAACTTAGGCTGTTTTTCTCAGGATGCTTCCAAATTCTCTAAGATCAGCTCTTTCAGAAAGCCCTGCTGCTGCTTTTAAAACTCTTTCTAAGATAAGATATTCCCTGAGTTGGCAAAAGTTAAAGCCTAAGAGACTTCTTCCTTGCTATCAGAGGCTACTGGATCACGGTGCCATTTATACGAACTTGGCATCACACAGTTAAACCTTGAAGCTTAGGTTGAAGCCTGGCTACACTCCAGGGCCCCACAGGCAGCCCTTGGCACAGCTCAGGTGTTGTGGGGGATGCTGTGTATGAGAAACAGGAAGCCACCAAAGAGACAGGTGTGGTTGATTACTGGGGGGGTACTCTCTATAGCTCCCTAACCCATGACTAACTGTAACCAGCTCTTCTCGCCATCAGAGGAACAGAACAGCAAAAGGGGAAGGCAGAGTGGTACCCACAGGAAAAGAAGACCTGCCTCACAGTGATGAGGTAGAGTAGAAGCAGAGGCTTATAATATAAAGTTAAATGTGCTTTATTAGAATAATAAATGGAAATAGTTGATTCCTTTCTTAGAAATACCACTTCTTTGCATTGCAGGTATAAAGTCTGAGTATTTTCAGAACGTGCCCCCTAAACCTAGAAGGAAAGAGCAGAAAATATGAGGTTAACAAGAAATAAATATCATAAGCAGAATGGAGAAAGAATAGAAATGAAGCAAAGGTCAGGGAGAAGATGCTTCCCTAATGGCTCCTGACTGAAGGAAATGAGGAGAGATTAGTAGTAATAACTCTGACAGAGCACCACAAGTTAAGCCTATAAATCGTATTTAAAATTTTCCAGAAATGTATGTGTATGTATGCACACACACACATACAAACACAATGTGCCTTTCTTTTCAACTAACTCCTTCTGCCACTCCTCCCAAGTCCTTTGGGGTAATAATAAGAGGAATATTTGAACACCGAATCACTCAACCAACATCATTCACTCCTTTGATACCAGGTCAGCCAACAACTTTACCTATAGGCTGGAGGGCACTAAGGTCTTCTACTAACTGAAAACTTCACATGGATTAGCACAGTTAAGTTACACCAGGAACATTAGCCAACTTCTTTTGTTACATCAATTTTTTTTTCTTCTCTGAAACATCTTCCAAATTCAAATAAATTACCACACAGCAAAATACTCTGAACAGTAACAGTGATCCCAGTGATCATATTTAAAATAGGATTTCACCTAAACCACCTGAATACTTCAGACCACTTATATTTTCAAACTACTGAAATTTCACACATGGCCCAGGTAATTCTGTGCCTTATTCAAGAAATCTCCTTTCCAAATTAGGACGCCCGACAAAAAAATAAAATTTACCAACACAAAGAAAACCAAAGATTTTCCTGAAAACTTCATTGTCTTTCTACCCAAGGGCTCTCATTTCATACCTCCAAACACTGAGTGGATTCTCGTAATCACTATGGTCCAAATATATACATATACATATGTACACACACACACACACACACACACAATCCTCCCTCAACTCTACACTTTTTTTTTAGTGTGCCCAAAATACATTTTATTTTATTTTATTTTTTTAAAGATTTTATTTATTTATTTGACAGAGAGAGACACAGCTAGAGAAGGACCATGAGCAGGGGGAGTGGGAGAGGGAGAAGCAGGCTTCCCGCGGAGCAGGGAGCTCGATGCGGGGCTCGATCCCAGGACCCTGGGATCATGACCTGAGCTGAAGGCAGATGCTTAACGAATGAGCCACCCAGGCGCCCCCAAAATACATTTTAAATGTAGACATTAGGTTTTGTTTTTAGTGATGCAGTTTTATAACTCTTAAACGGTACCGTGTTGACATGATCAGCTCCTCATTAAAGGGTACAATTTTTTAAGTCTACGAAATAAATACAATTGTATTGGTAAAACCCAGATTTTCTGCTTCATGAATACACAACCAAAAACAACTCTTCTAAATATATGGGAGAAATTTAAGGTTTGCTTTTTGTTTTGCTTTTGTATTGAATCCAAACCACTGTAAGTAATAATTATAGTGGTTACCCCTCATGAAGTGCTGAGGGAAACCAAATTTTATCTGCCTTTAAAATGGATCTCAGTTAACTCTATTCATCACAGATAAAGAGGATAAAAATCGGCTTAAGTCTGTAGAAACAATACTTTCACATGATGCTAATTATGTCAAAGCAACCTAATGTCTTTTAAAAGTAAAAAATAAAAAATGTATACAGTCTATTCTTCAAAAAAAATTAAGTCGAAAAAACCCCAAGAATCTCTAAAGTTTCTTCTGTATAATTGCTAAAATCTGCTCAATTTTTCCATTCCAATGAATTACAAAATCAAAGAGAATGGAATAAAATAATCCTTAAGTATTTCTGATTTGTGTAAAAACAATGAACAATTATTTAAAATTCAATTCCAAAATGTTTATTAAACCTCTAAGAAAGCACCAATCATTTAACCCCTCAGTTTCCCAAGATCTAAATATTCTAACAGCCCTAACACATTACTAATGTTTACATTCATCCTTTAATATCTCTGTTAGGTAGAAATTTGCCTATCTGAATTTTAGTCATTTACATTGTGGGGAAAATGTCTCATCATCCCATTAAAAAAGTTTTTTTAAAACACAGTTCCTTGACATCAGTCACTGAAACCCATGTATCTGTTTTTGTTTTTTGTTTTCTTTGCACATTTCTTATTAAAGTATTCTATTATATTTATGGCAGACAATCGCTCAAAGAGAATTATAAGAAGTCTAGGCCTGATAAGTCTGAACCACTATTTTCTAGTAGGCAATATTATTAACTTGCACTAAGTTCTTAACAATTTTTGTAAAATAACCGATCTC
Organism: Mirounga angustirostris; assembly: GCF_029215605.1. Classification (NCBI taxonomy): domain Eukaryota; kingdom Metazoa; phylum Chordata; class Mammalia; order Carnivora; family Phocidae; genus Mirounga; species Mirounga angustirostris. The sequence continues at coordinate 79,340,015 of NW_026991720.1, read as the reverse complement.
ATGTTATTTATGGATCTGTAAGCAACTAACACTTTCTCTAAGGTAGTGGAGGCAGGAAGGATTGAAGACCATGGGAACGGTAAATTACAACTCCTACTTGCCGTTGGTAAGTGAAAACCGCGTAGTACTCCAAAGCTACAGGTCTTTAATTCACAAAAGATTGGGATAATTGTTACTTTAAACTGTCAGCTTATTTCATCTTCTTAATTCTGGTGCATAACCCAGAAAAATATAATTACATGAACTTTTAAAAAGAAATTAAGCCTGTAATAAGTAATTGAAACTATGCCATCAATATTGATAAGCCTTCTTTACTAGAAATGGTTTTTTGTGTGTTTTGGGGGATTTTTTTGCTCAGAATTTCGGCTACCAAAATACTTCAGAATAAACATGATTTACTCACATCCATAAGTAAGATATAAATCGCTTACCTCAGTCAAGTGCGGTGTAGGGTTAAATCCACAGAGATTACACACTTGATTCTTGCATTCAGTGCAAGTACTGAAGTTAGGAGGATCCTGAGAACCTACGTTGAGTTCAGTTTTGCAGAGAGGACAGGTCGATTCTGGTTTGGGGGTTTTCTCCAACTTGGGGGGAATGACAGCCTTCTGAGGCTCCGCTGCTGAAGCTTTGCTATCCTTAACAGGCAGGGGCTTCTTTTCTGTTTCTGTTCTTTTTACGGTTGGAACTCCTTCAGCTTTGGGCTCTAATTTTTCAGCCCCTGGAGCTTTTGTTTCTTTTTTCACAGGGATAACCTTTGCAGGTGCTGCTGGCACCTGACCTGTGGATTTGGGTGGCCCCTGAGGAGGTGGCTGTGGCGGAGGAGGGCCTTGTTTCGTTGGGGCCCCAGGCCCACTCTGAGACTGAGACCCAGGCTGGCCTGCTGTGGAGATTAAATTTGATGCCTGGCTGAAGATCGATGCTCCAAACCCAAAGAGTTTTCCAGTCACAGTTTCTTGAGGCGTCGTGGGCTGTGATTTGGGGGCATCAGTAATACTTCCCAGATTCAGACTGAAGCGTCTTGACTGCTCCTGAGGCTTTGGGGGCTGCTGAGATGTGGGGGCAGTTTGGCCAGTGGTAGGTCGTGGGCCTGGGGGTGGAGGTGACCCCTTTGGCATCGGCTTGGCATCTGGCTTAGGAGTCATTTTGGTTTGTGCTTTCTTGGGTTCTTCCCTCTTTTGAACTGGATCAACTTGCTTTTGACCTTTGCTCTCTGAACTAGGCCCAGGATGTGAAATAATTTTTGAATCTGATGCAGGTCGGGGTATGACTTTAGAATCGACGGGGGTGACTTTTTCTCCTGTTGGTGGAAAACTCTGTGAGGGTTTGGCAGCATCTGTTTTCAGAGGAGGGGCTGTTCTCTCTTGATCCTCTGACTGTACTTTGGAGCTTGGAATATCAGGTTTTGCTGCTATCGACAATGAAGACACAATGTCTGTGGCTGGTTTCACCGTCTTGGGTTGCTTTGGTTTGTCCTCAGCCATGGGGACCTTGGCCTGCTCAGACGGGACCGAAGGCTCTTTGGGAGGGGCAGGCTTGGATGAGGACTCGGCCACAGGAGGCTGCTTGGCTGCCAGTGGGGGAGATCCGTGAATGGTTGGTTGTTTCACTAGTGGTGGGGGCTTCTTAGACTCGGGGGCCTTTGAGATATCCTGTTTGGGTACAGTATCCTTCTTTGGAGAAGTCAGCTGTGGCTGTGGGGATGGTTTACTCACTGCGGATGCAGGAGTAACGGGGGCAGTCTTCGGTTTGGGCTGAGGGGATGATGGGACTGGAGCCAGATCACCTCCTAGAGCTCTCTTCATCTGACAGTTTAAACAGAGCCACTCTTTTATCTAGAAATAATATGAAATAATGGTCAGAGACAGTAACAATGTAAAGACACAAAAACGTAATTTTAAAAAGGCATGGTACCATTTGAAGCTAATTGGCTCCTCATTTGAAACATAATAGATTCCAAATTATTTTACTTAATTTATATTAAAATATTATAATGTTAATTACACTGAAATATAATTAATGAACCTCAGAGAATTAAGCACTCTATATTTTAAGGAAAATTAAAAAATAAACATAAAGTTGTATTTTTTCCTAATGTTATTTTTTTTTTTAAAGATGTATTTATTTGAGAGAGAGGGAGAGTGAGAGAGCACAAGCAGGGGGAGCAGCAGAGGGAGAGGGAAAAGCAGACTCCCTACTGAGCAGGGAGCCCAAAGTGGGGCTTGATCTCAGGACCCTGAGATCATGACCTGAGCCTAAGGCAGCCACTTAACCAACTGAGCCACCCAGGCGTCCCTAATTTTGTTATTCTTTGCCCCTGATTTACTGAAAGTTTGTACCCTTAGAAATAGGAAACACTGTTTCATAAAACGATGAATTATAACATATTAGATTCCACAAATTACTTACATTAGATATTTTCTCTATTGATGGCTCATATACAATTTTTAGTTACACAATCCAGTGTATGCCTGTCAAATTATTAACACATTGCTAATTTCTTAAATTAGCAGAGCATTACTTTCCCCTCTGAGGCAACATAATCAAATGTGTGAAAACAAAAACTGTCAACCACAATGGGTTAGAAAGAGAACATTCTCTGTTAAGAAAATAAGGAAAAAAACAATGGCATCTCTTCAAATTATCATAAATAATAGCATGGTTTAACAAAGGAAATATTTTTTCCTCATAATTTTATGAATATACTAGAAAGAGCAGTATAAGTAAGCGATACACTTATGCAACTGGGGAGATATGTACAGATGTGAGATATACATCACATCTATAAACACAGGTACAGGAGTAAGTGCATCTGCTCATTTCATATTGCATCAATTATAAAAAGGAGATGCTGAATTTGATACTTATTTAGAACATAATTTAAAAGTACCTTTGTTTAGCATAAGTCAATCAAAGACAATTATCATATGGTTAACTGTCCATATAATATGGACAACTGTCCATTTGATATGTGGAATAGGAATCCACAAGAATAGCACAGAGGATCATAGGGGAAAGGAGGGAAAACTGAATGGGAAGAAATCAGATAAGGAGACAAACCATGAGAGACTCGACCCTGGGAAACAAACTGAGGGTTGTAGAAAGGGAGATGGGTAGGAGGATGGGATAACTGGGTGATGGGCATTAAGGAGGGCACATGATGGGATGAGCACTTGAACACTACATCAAAAACTAATGATGTACCATATGTTGGCTAACTGAATTTAAATAAAAAAATATAAAAATAAATAATAAAAAATAAATAAAAATACCTATGTTTAACATTTATCTTTTTCAATTCCAAAATAATATATGATTATACAAAATTTTAAATATTTCCGAAGTAATTTAGAACGTCAAATTCTATATGATGCAATCTTCTCCACCCAAAATAACCAATGTTACCAGTTTAGCCCTGAGGTTCTAGGTACAGAAGTCTAACGGTGAAAAACTAAATATGTGGAACAGAGGTACCAGAAAAGTTTTCCACAGTACAAAAGTATGAAGTGTTAGGCTGGCAAAAAACATGCTCCTTATTTGCAAACAATTTCCTTTTGAAAAGAAATCGAAATAACCTTTCCTAAACTCTTAAAAACTTTTGTCATTTAATAGGTTATACTGGTAAGCTTTTTTAGTAAGAAACTTTATTGAACTATTTTCTTAATCATTAAAATGGTTTTAAAGTAAAAAAGCACACTGAATCATTTAAATTCATGCACTGGTATAAAAGGGCTTATTTTGCAAACTCATGGAAAGCAAACTTTTGTTTAGAGAAGGTTAAAGAGACTGTCAACTCTAACATGTTATATTTCTGTTTAAAAATGTGAAAAAAGTAAAATTAAAACATTTGTTAAAAATGGGTGGAAAGTACTTGGGTGTTCATTACATTTGCTTTCCGTATGGGGGTTGAGTATCTATGTACTTGTAATATTTTTATCTTGACTTTTCTGTATGTTTGAAGCATTTCCCAAAATAACTTTTTATACACATAAATATTTGAATCCCAAAACATAAGCAATTGCTACTTATGCTGGTACCCTGACAAAAGGTGAGCTAAAATGTAAGAAAACTTTCACTCCACTTTACCCCTTCTTGATGGACAGAAACTCCTCCATAAATACACTTTTACCTACTCAACCATCTCCCCTACTGCCAATGTCACTTCAGCTGTTCTACTGTTCATTTTTTCTCATTTGTCTTTTTCCACAGCCTTAAATGATACCACATCACCTCATAATCATACGGACAAAAAATATATATATAATTAAAAGCATTATTTTTTACCTATGCTTTGTCACTGATTTTTTTTTCCTGTAAAACATTATGAGATGTGCATCTACATTAACCACATTAAATTATAAACTCCTAGGGTTAGTGACTTACATTATATAGTTAATTGCTCTTAATCTTTTTGACGAGTGTTATAACCAAAGCAGATGCAAAATTCATTCACCTATTCCTTTTTAATTTTTTTTTTTGTTTTTAAGTAAGCTCCACACCCAATATGGGGCTTGAACTCACAACTCAAGATCAAGTCTCATGTTCCACCGACTGAGCCAGCCAGGCACCCCCGTTTCATTTCTTTTCTTTCTTTTTTTTTTTTTTTTTTTAAGATTTAATTATTTGAGAGAGAGAAAGAACATGGAGGGGAGGGGCAGAGGAAGAGCGAGAGAGAGAATCTCAACCAGACACTCCGCTGAGCACAGAGCCGGATGTAGAACTCAATCTCATGACTCTAAGATCATGACCTGAGCCGAAATCAAGAGTCTGACTCTTAACCGACTGAGCCACCCAGGTACCCGAGCCACCTATTCATTTCTTATTCAAGTATTTATTGAGCAACTTCTACTTGGCACATAGCACTGAATAAAAGAGACAAAAATCTCCATCCTCCTGGAGACTACGTTATAGTAGAAAAGTCAGATAAGAAACAAGTTAACATATAACTTGAAGATAATTATAGATATGTAATAAGTATCTGATGATACTGTGATGACTACTTTTTTTCCTTTCTTCCTGCTTGGAAACTTCCTCCCACCCTCCCCACTGAACACTTTCCTGGATTCATTTGGTTTTATCAGTAAAACTGTAAGTTTCTCTGCAACATGAACTTTGGAGCTTCACGTGTAGCTAGCAGGTAGGCTCTTGTTCCACTTTGAAACTACTGTAAAATGAGAACACTACCAGATCATATCAAATGCATAATTAACACTAATACTGGGAAATACATTCTATATTGCCCTTATTCCAAAATCAAATATCCTCTTGTACTTTATAAATGTATAGGACTCTTGTTTCCACATAAAGACACAAGGGAGAGTTGGGAAGAGAGGTAGAAAACCCAAGTCACTGCCTCTTCATAGAGGAGAATTCTGCTTTTCTCTTAATACACCGTTTTTTTTAACAGACTCCACTGCCCCATCTTTTGTCCTTTTAATGACCACCTTTTCTTCATTTTGATAAACAACACATAAAAGAAATTTTGACCCCTCAATGTTCCTCCTCACTGTTAGAATACGGGTTAAAATCATTGTAGTGATCACAATATGAAAAGCTTTTTATCCTCTTAGGATTTTTTTTTTTTTAGAAAGAGCCCCCTTTTATATTTAATTCTACTGGCCAAATCCATTGAAACTAGAAATAATTTTTATCTCAGCGCTTAACAATCTAACACTGGGGGCACCTGGGTGGCTCAGTCATCAAGCGACTGCCTTCGGCTCGGGTCATGATCCCAGAGTCCTGGGATCAAGCCCTATATTGGGCTCCTGCTCAGCTGGAAGCCTATTTCTCCCTCTCCCACTCCCCCTGCTTGTGTTGCCTCTCTCGCTGTCTCTCTCTCTGTCAAATAAAATAAAAATAAAATCTTAAAAAAAAAAAAACAATCTAGTACTGAAAACAGAAGCATTTCCAATTCCCTGATTCAACTGAAAAACAAAAACAAAAGCAAACTTCCCACACACTGAGAAAATGAAAAAGTCCACAAGCCGCCCCAGCATCAGGAACCACCTTGTCTCCCACAAAGCAAGCAGGGAGAGTAACAAGTGGTAACAGCGCCTTTGCCCTCTCAGTCATCCGAGTTAGAAATGCTGTGGTATCTTCACTGCATTCCCAATTATTCAAGTATGTCTGCACTGCTTGTGAAAGGTTATTTTCCGTTCATCTTTTCACATTTCCAAAGCCCATGTCCCTCACTTGGCCTCTGTCACTGTCCAGATACTTTACAACCTCACAAAAAGATCCCCCTTGTAAAACCACCAACCACAGAAGGGGCTAACTCTAACTACTTCCCCTCACACCTCAATGCCTCTCCCAGAATTGTGAAATGAATTTAATCTTTTGCAACGACTTCAAAATATATCATTTTGAAATATAAAATGCTAGTACTTATATCATCCTTCTATTTTTGGGTCTATATCCCCCAAAAGACAGTAAGCAACAAATGGGAAGGACTTCCTGGTAGTAGTCTTTCCACTGACGCTCTGGGGTCTAACGAACGCTTTAAGCATGACAGATGCCCACAGTTTTTGAGCTGGTTTGAATTAAATAAATTAACTTAAAATGTTTGTGCTCTTCAAACTACAGTTTTCCTGTGTTTACTCTAATTCCCATTGTTTACACAGTTTGTAGGACATGCTGCTGCCTTCATTTTCTGGTTGCATGCCATGGACAACCTATCGCCATTTTGGGTCAAACCCAGAGAGTCCCTTACCTGCTAACCATACATATTTTCCCCACCTTGAGGCAATAACTGCCTTGTTTCACTTCCAAAATTAAACTTATTTCTAAGTCTGAGCAGAAATGAACTTGAATTTATTAGCATCACTGCCTCAGACACTTGCTGCCAGTTCCACTCGGTACCCGTATCTGTAATAGAGTTGGTTCTCCTATTTCTACATGATTGGGTCTTCATTCCACCATAGCCATGAACAAGGATCTCAGAAGATTTTAGTCCTTATTACTTCTTCCCCATACCACAGAGGTCAAACAATATCCAAGGCCAAGGCGGACTCACAGAAGGCTTCTACCAATATTTTGTAAACAATTTCCCATAACTAGCACTTATTGGGGCACCTGGGTAGGTCAGTGGTTAAGCATCTGCCTTCAGCTCAGGTCAAGATCCCAGTGTCCTGGGATTGAGCGCCGTCGGGCTCCCTGCTCAATGGGGAGTCTGCTTGTCCCTCTCCCTCTGCTCCTCCCCCATGCTCATGCACTCTCTCCACTCACTCTCATGTGTGCGTGTACTCTCTCTCCCAAATAAGTAAAAATCTTAAAAAAAAAAAAATAACTAGCACTTATTCCCTAACATTACACTATAATCATCCACATCCACCTGATAAATGATGGGGAAAATGCAAGAAACAATACCAGGGAAGCTCACAACTATATCAATGTGTCCAGGAAGAATCCAACTTTATTAGAAAAATATGTCATGCTTCCCTATCCCTAAATTCTAGAGTTGATGTAACAAAAGGAAAAATCGTCATCTTTTGCTTTCCCAGCCCATAGTCTTACTTACAGAGAGTGCATAAATGGAATTCAAGGTCTGGAGACACAACTGTTTAATGAGCTACTGTAATTCAATTAGTTCTTTGGAAAGGAACAAAAGAAACACATAGAGTTGTTCACTCACTCTTCTAATTTAATATGCTACATAAGTAAGACACTGGTTAGCCAGGATTTCTGCTCATTCTCAGGTCACTGTGTATTCTAATGCAGACATGTAATATAATTACTATAACACACCTCCCTGCTTAATCCAATCCTCTGGGTTCCACTTTGTTGGACCTTTGTTATTTATCAGAGTTGTAACATACAGTAATACAAATTCACTGGCTAAGGACTTTGATGGATAATCATGAATATATCATTTAGATGTCTCAAGAGGTACCACTTAAGGTTGTGAGCTTCACACAGAGTTTCAATTAATGTTGCCACTGTCAAAAAAAGTTACCCAAACTTTTGACTGATTACTACTGATTTCTAAAAAATTATATTCTGAATTTTAAGAGTGTTTCTTCAGTAGTAATTTAAGATAATTAACTTGATACATCTAAGCATTGAGGTGAGTTGGCAAATGTTAGGGTTCTAGAATTAAAGCATATTCTTGCTCACAACTGTTACTCATCTATTCAGCTTCAAAACAGAATGGAAATTTCTCAAAAAAAAAAAAAAAAAAAAAGTCCAGAAGGCCTAATGACTAACATCCACCCTTCAATGCACTCCAAACTGGAAATTTTAAACACAAAATCTACATAAGATTTATAATGGAATCTCTGCTCAACCCAGCATAGTACTTGGAATAATGGAACATCAAAAGAATAACACAATGTTAGGAATTTATATTTACTGGTGTTCATACCATTCACATTAGCTATTGAATAAATTTTCTTCAGTCATGCTTTCATCCCGCCCGTCCCTGTACAATAAAGCCTGTTGGGTTCTTACTTCTGAAAGCAAAACAACTAAACTTTTCTGCAAACTGTGACATCTACATGCCCCATTTACTTCATCATGGCAGTATCCTCATTTTCTCATACATGAGTCATGATGCACAGCCCAATGTGTATTCCTCCTCCATTTACCAGAATGCTACCCATCTTTAGGGTCCACATTGAATTTCCTCCTTTACAGCTTCACATTTCCAGGTCTGCCGCTTCCTAACTCTTCCTAGCAGTTTGAACCACAGCATTTAGACTCAGACAGGGCTTTGAATTCTTTTCTAATTATTTCTTCCTCCCTCCTCTCCTCACATGGACTCAAAAGCAACACTGACCTCTCATGAATTATTCTGAACTTTTTTCCTATTTTTCATCAAATTATCTTCAAATATTTCCTGAATGTTATTTATATGTTATATTATTTATATTATTTTGAATGTCATAGAAAATATAATTACATAACATGCATTACATAATCACATAATGTATCATATTATAAAGAGGAAACAAAGCTATCACCTGAAAACAGATTGTTTTCTGCTCTTCAAGGATTGCCCAAGCCACATGACCTCCTCCACAGAGGCAGCTACTCACTGACAGCAGTCTGGCTGCAGATGGCTCACTGTAGTTGACATCTTTAGCTATGCATATTAATGCACAATTTATTTTGGCTAAAATCAGGACATTAGCATTTCTCAGAACTGTGATGACATGCTTAGCAACTGGGTGCAACAGTTTTATTTTAAACAATCCATCCAGAAGTTGGATGGATACATCTCTCTGAAAGTGTGTGGATTATAATTTCTGCTGCATAATTCAGCAACCATTAACAAATCTCGTGAAACGTACACTAAACTTTTTCCTTCTGAAAGCATAACCATGTTTACCAAATACTGGCAATAACTTGTGTAAATCCTCAAAAAATAGGATCAAATGATAAAAGCATAGTTTAATGTTTGTCAATGCAGTCCACACCAAAACCAGAAAACCACTTTTGCCAAAGCAGAATTAAAAAAAAATGATTACTATACATACACAGACATGAAAATATATTTGTACTCTATTACAGCCACAGAGAGAGAGGAGGATCCCAAATCAGTAAGCTTAACTTAGACATACTATGCATTAACACTTCTGAGCTGCTTCTTATATGGCCAATTCCAATTTTGATGCCTTGAATGTTAACACACACCTTGAGCTATCACACAATTTTGTAGCCTGCGAACCAAGAGTTCCAATTAGGCTGTATTTGCAAAGAGCTTATTGAACTGTCCTCTATTTTTCATTTAAAAATTGAAGAAATAAATTCCATTAGTGAAAAGAACCAAGGGTCACTTAAACTTTGTGAACTCATTATGTAGGCTGAAAGCTATGTATCTTTAATTCAATCAGATGCTAACTAGAATTAAGATAATCACTTGTCTGTTGAGTTGGAAAGGAAAAAAAATGCTTTTTAAAAATATATATGACATGCTTAAAGTATATTAAATCTAGTATAAAAACAATAAAATTGCATGAGGATTTTAGCCACTTTTAGCTTTCTATGAATGGAAACCACTTAAAATTTATTCAAATTTTATAGTTATATATATGCCCATTTCCAAGAATGTCTTTAAGGACAATCTGATTTTAAAATTACATTTAATCACTTTTACATTATTTTCAATTTTTTTCATAGATCCTATCCACATTTTTCATTATCCTGTATTTCCTTCTGATCATTTTTTTAAACGTTCCTCTGTCAAGTTTAAAAACACATAAATCCACATATTAAAGTTTTTCCCAACTTTTATAGAATTTCCAATCACATGTTCACATAATAAAGCCTGTCACTGACTTCTTTTGTTTTACATAAACAGAAATCTGTTCCTAAAAAGTTGTTCCACGAATTCTACTGAAAATTCTGACTTTACTGAACAAATGATAGAAATGCCATATTTCTATCCAATGTTTTACAATTGATTTTTTAAATCTTTATTTTTGATTAGAGAAAAAAAAGAAAAAGTGGTTTATTGTTTTATATTCAGGTGAGACCAGGTCTCTCTCTATAAAATTTATTATATTATATTTTACAAACAAAATTCTATCTTCAGGACGCCTGGGTGGCTCAGTCGGTTAAGCGGCTGCCTTCGGCCCAGGTCATGATCCCAGGGTCCTGGGATCGAGTCCCATGTCGGGCTCCTTGCTCAGTAGGGAACCTGCTTCTCCCTCTCTCTCCCTGTGCTTGTGCTCTGTCAAATAAATAAAATCTTTAAAAAAAAAAAAAATTCTATCTTCATTTGCTAAATTACTGCCTCTCCTTTTGGACTCTGAGTTCTGTTCCTGAGAGTGAACAAAGTTATCAACTTCATCGTCTGTATTTTCAAAACCTAACACAGTGGCTAGCTCAAAGTAGGAGCCCACATTTTCCTAAAGAACAAAAAAGAATTCAGCAACATAAAACTCTGGTTTCAGCAAGTGAGTAGGAAGGTATAAAACCAGTGTTCTTGGACCTCGGTTTTGTTTACGCTAAATTTCAAAAATAAAATAAAAAGTTAATTTTTTTAACTTTATAAGAATATGTAAAATTTACACACACACACACACACACACACTCTTTCTTCAACCTAGAAATTTAAGAAATGGTCTATTTAAAGGCAACATGTCTCCTATAAAAAAAAAAAAATGATGCTGAATTTGGGGTCAGCAGATCCAGTTTCCTGCATGAGATTCACTGCTAAGTAATTTTGTGACCATGCAATCACCTAAAGTCCCTAACTTCAGTTTTCTCATTGACAAATGGAGTTAATAATGATGGCACTATCCTTATTTGCCTATCATAATTTTTATAAAGATTAATAATAATGTTATCTACTACTTCCAATTTCAAAGCATTTCCACTTATATTGACAAATGTGATTTTGACTTTAGGAAAAGTTTTATATCATAAATAAGAAAACTAAATATTCAGAAAAAAAGAACGACCTGACCAAATCACAAGTAAGTAGCTGAGCTAGGGCTGGTATCCACATTGTCCAAATCTAAAAATCCCACATTGTTTCCACTTTTCCAAAGGGCCATCTGATGATTAATTTACAAAGAAACATTGAAGATTTCAAATTGCTTTACAATATGAATTCTGATTTCTTTACTCTCTGTATTACTTATCTTCAAATGTGGATACCACCTTATTAAAAGAGCATAAAATGACAAAATGCATATAGAGGGCCTAGTGCACAGTCTGAAACACATAGTGTTCAAACTATGAACTCTCCTTTCTGTAACGGAAGATCAATCTCCTTTTTACTGAAGAAAAAGGCAAGAAACTGTAGAAAGTTGTTGCTTTCTTATCAAAGATAACTAGAACTACTTCAAAGTAAATTCATAGGAATATCAGCAAGAGTATACATGTGTGAGGGGTACAGCTAGGACTACACTCCAGATCTGATGCCTTATTGATGCACTTGATATTGGCATTTTTAAGGAAAATAATTATAAACTTCGAATAGATTAATTACATTTTTGTCTTCAATGTATTATCTTTGAAATATTTGTAAGTAAGAGCTTACCTTTATCTAAGCTAATTAAGATATGGAATAGGAGTGAGTGTTAGATATGTTTTCTCAAGGGATGTGAACAATAAGCACATTAACCCATCACTGTACTAAGTTTACTGATCCAGCAAATGATTTTGTTTAGGTGTAGGTATCTGCTTTCACAGAAGAACACCTGTTCTTACCGAGCTATATAGATCATCATACCAGTTGCAATAATATGTAACAACAGCCTTAGTAGATATTCTAAAAGCTGGATATGCAGAAAGACACCTGAAACATCTAGTCATTTAAAAGCTGGAAGTGAAAAAAAAAAAAAAGAAAGGCTATTTTATACAGGGAACATTCAAGTCATGAGAAAGATGTTGCAAACTGGATCTTGTTGAAAATGAGAGCTAAATAAATATGGCATTTATAAACATATTAAAATAACAGATTTTTTAAATGATTAATTGGGTATTTCCATTCCTTCAAATTCATTTGAAAACTGTTTTAAAGGAAGATAAATTTATTTTTTATAGTCAGGGTATTCTTGTTTTAAATACAGTTAATGATACCATATGGATTATCAGAGAAGAGAAAAAAAAAGTCCTTTATCTTTAGAATATAAGAACCTCATACTTAGAATCAAGGGAATGTATTCCTCTTCACTGGATTCATATAAAAACAGTGTCAGTTAAAACACACATGACTGTGATAAAGGATGTATTAAAAACTAACCGAATTTGCCATCATAGGCATAAAGGCATTTCAAATCATCATTGTTATTTAGAACCCCAAATTCTTGTAATTTCAACCAGTAGAATGCCAGGTAGAAGGCTGAAGGTGAAAAATCAACAATCTAAATTCTTTATCCATCCTGTCACATCATATAATTGTTCAACCAATCATTTGATGAGTGAGGATTTTTTAAATTACTCAAATGTTAATTATAACATGAATTTACAAGCTTAAAAAAATAGTACAAAAAGGTATATTAAAAGTAAAATCTTGGCTCCGTAGCTCAGGGGTTAGAGCACTGGTCTCATGAAAGTAAAATCTTCTCTCTGCCACCAAGCTTTACTCTTCACAATCAATCAGCGTTAAGTTATACTTTGAGTTTTTCTAGTGGTTGCCATTACAGTATCGAGCAAGTTTCAATTTATAAATTTAAAACATCATGCATTTTCACCTAGCTATAAAAGCTAGTTTTTCAAGACAACCTTACATTACCACTACTTTAGGACTGTCTTCAGCAATATCCAAGTAATTATATTTAATGCATTAATTATACATCTTAACACGCAATAAGATATAACTTTTTCAGCTTGATTTCTGTACCATTTAATATCATCTCACATTCCGCATGGTTATGCAATCACATTTTGGAAAGCATTGATTTAATGTCTTTCTAGTTTTCTTCATTTCTGGGCTAGAGTCAGCTATTCCATCCCATTCTTTTTATTTTCCATTTAAATAGAAGAACCTCCTCCAGTGATTGTGATATATGTATAGATAATGTACACATGTACATATATAGAGAAGTGATAACTTGTATGCTTTCTTTCATGTGTTAGAACATTCTTAAGCTGCCCTCACACTCTCTCCTGATACCTTGCGTGGGCACAGAATTCATCTTATCATCATATCTGGATATTTAAAGAAATCACTCCCTAACTACTGTCTTCTGTGTTGATAATGAGCATGGTAGCTGTTTGATTTCTCATCTTTTTGTAGATGATACTATTATTCTCTATGGAAGTCTTTCAGGTTTTCTCTTCATCTTTGGAAATCTGGTATTTCCTCAAGATGTACCTATCAGTCATTTTATTCATCTTGCATGGCCAGTGGTAGGCCTGTAATAATCTGAAGAGCTTACCTCCATCATCTGGATTCTTTCTTTCTGGAACTCCTATTAGGGCTCTTAGGTACACTCGTAATGATTTTTATATTTCTCTTAGAGCCCCAGAGCTCCCAGAATTATAAATAACCACTTCCCCAAAATGTTTACAACTTTATGGGCAGGCATCCAGAAAGAGCCCCCACACGGGAGATAAAATACCCATTCCCCAGCCTCTACATCACTATAGGAAGTAATGAAGAGGAAAATCTCAGAATTCTACGCATTTCTGGGTGCACCCCCACCCTTTCCTTCCTTACCTACTCCCAAACCCAAGCTTTAGTTAGGACTATATACATAAATTAGACTTTTAGTCACCATTAAAAACTCCAGATTCCCAAGTTATCCATCAATTCCCAGACTCTTCAATGGGAGGGAACCCCACCATTCAACCCCCTCCCCTCAAGGTCCACACTCTGACCTTCTGCTGCTTCATTTCTCTCCATAACATTCATTACCAGCTATCACAACATATGTTTTATTTGTCACTCTTACTAGAATATACTTTCTAGGAGGGGAGAATTTCTGTCTACTTTGTTCACTCTTAATATGCCCAGAGTCTAGAATGGTACCTGAAACACAGTAAGTGCTCAGTAAGCAGCTGAATAATTTTTAATTGTCTTAATTCAGCTCTACAATCTGGAAAAATCCTGGATCTCTTCCAGACCATCAAGTGGACCCACTGGAATTTGAATGTGGTAATTATTTATGAAATATCCTCTTAAATATTTCTCAAGAATAAGAAAAAAATTTATAAGTTCTTTATATTTCCTGAACGAACTCTTTCCTGAGGTCAGGTGTTTTTGTTGTTTTATTTTTCACTAGTTCACCTAGGTCCTTCGTGTGGTATTACTGCTAAAATTTCAAGCTGGTCTCTTCAAATCAGTCATTTGTGGAGAATGTCTCCATTATTTACTAGGTTACCAAAGAGGTTTTTCTGTGTTTGTGGAACATTCTGCTTCCCCATTAGTCTCTCCTTTGAATAGGAAAACGGGATGGCAGAGGGTCAGTGTCCAGGTAAGGACAGCCTGATAGGACAGTAGGAGATCAGTGCAGTTGACTCACAGATGAATAATGTTTTGTTTGTTTTTTCCTTTAAATCACTCTCCTGTGTGAAAAGGGCATTACTTCTAATCCTCTTCCAAAGACCCTAGTTTTCTCATGAGGGGCCATTAGGCAGCCCATCCCTTCATTTGGAGAATGCTTTGGCTTTGGCTAGAGGGAAGGAAAAATAAAGCCTCTCCCTACCCACTGTCTTCCCACTGGAGATTAGAAAAGTGTCCACTGGCTGTATCTGTTCCTACCACAGTTCTTTAATTTGTTGTCTGATCACTACCCACAACCCATGACTGCTTTCTATATTTGTTCATTCCTAGCTTAGAGCTCACAGAGATTCCCTGAGGAAGCCACTTGTACGGTGGTTTCCTTGGCTCTTTTTCTGTCATCTTTTTCCCATTTTCTTTCTATCTTCTAGGAATTCAACATGCCAACTTATAGACTACTGGTGGTCTTTCCCATTTTCTGGAACCGCTATACATTCAATCTTTTAAGCAGTGGGACTTAGAGAGTGGAGGTGCCCTTACTCTGCCCAGTCTTCCCTTTTTTTTTTTTTTTTTATCTTATGTTAATGTTGCACTCTTTGCTTAGAGGTGCAAGACCTTGGTGCTACATCAGCAAGCAACTAAAAAGAGAATATTCCCTTTCCTAAACATTCTTCCAGCTACTCCACCATCAGGAAGGTCTTAACTGATTTTCTATCTCCACAGGTTCCAGCCTCCTGACATTGGGCATAGCTCTACCCTCCTTATCACCAGTTCTTCTTAACAGATTCTCCCCACTGGTTTCCCTCACTGGAAATGGAACACACAGCAGGCCCATCCACCTAAATGAGGTGTCCAGTTAGGCCATTTTGCCGACCTGAAGAATTTCTTTTTGTTTTTTTAATAAGTGGAGACAGTTTATATGCACGTCTAGGTATGTTTATTTTGGGGGATTTTTATTTTTATTTTTTAGCTCCTGAAATATGGCCATGTTTTTGTTAAACAAAATATCTGGTATCAGCCAAGAGACTGATTAACATATGGGCCATCATGACCAAAAATAATATGACCAAAAAAAAAAAAAAAAAAAACCACCCCACAAAACACCTTAAGTCCACTTTCATCACTGGCATTTGGTTCATTATCAACATTACAAAATTTGGTAAAAGCCAGGAGAATTATCAGACATTAGGGACAAGTCTTTAAATCTCTCCCTAAATCTTGCCCCAGGCTACAGATCAAAAGAGATAAAGTAAATCAGCAACAAAAACAGCAACAAAAACCGCTTTAGTTGCTATTTAGAAAGCAAATGTTCAGTTTCTGTGTCAAAAAGCAAGCCCAAAGAGAGAACCTGCATTGTTGAGATTTATTCTGTTAATGGACTGGCAAGAAGAGATAGCTATAAACCCTCTTGGCATCAAAAGTCTAGGCTTAGAGCCAGTAGATTCTTAAGGTTTATTCGGACCAGCACACATCTTGACGCCAGCAGAGTGGACGGTTTAAATACCATCCTCTTCACACAGGTATCTGAATTGTGTAAGGGTGTGAGGGTGTGTGTGTGTGTGTGTGTGTGTGTGTGTGTGTGTGGCAGGCAGGGGTAGGAGAAGGTGACAAATTTAGTTAAGGAAGTAAAAATCCCCTTCCCTAAAGCTCGTGTCTGAATGATGAAACCTCTCTAATCGTCCATCCCCTGATTGGTACTCATTTAAGAGCCATGATATTCTTAAGCAAATATAGTCATAATTCTGATATGCTGGTAACAAAAAATATCAGAGTAATCCTCCTAGTCTTTTCAAGAATTAATGTAAGAGAGCAGTACTCTACTTAACCCATAGACTACGAAAGTAACAGTATTGAGTTACTTGCATATAAACATCAAACTTGCAAATAAATCCATGTAAATTAAAGCACTAAAGAACGTCCCGCCCTCTGTCTCTGTCCTGCATAGAAGAACTGTTTACTCAATCTGAATATCTGAGGACAATCAGACCCAGAGTGTTACATCCTCTTCAGAAGATGCAGAGAAGTTCATTTCCTCATGGATATATAGAAGAGTTCAGAAGTGGTGATTATTCCCAAAATTTCATCTGTCTTATCTCTTGAAACAGAAGCTCTCTGCCTCTATACAGAGCTCAATTTCCCAACTCTTACCCCTGAGGATTCAGGAGTGAGGAACTGGCCATTTGGTGCACAGAATAGGGAAGGTACGTTCTTACCAGAACCCAGATGACATTTTTACTTATGGGGGGAAAAAAAAAGTTAAAAGTAATGTTATTATTAATACTACAAATCAAATGGCTCTTGATCGCTACCTCAGAATCCAACAACTTATGATAGTCTATCTGTATTAAAAAAAAAAAGTTGAGAGTAACCTTTAAAAGTTAAATCTTATCCATGTTGCATTACATTGCAACTTAAAAAGCATTTAATATATTTAAAAATACCTTCTCATGCAAATGTTCAGAGAATCCCAATAACCCAATGTGTTTGGCAGAGAATACATTATTATATTCATATTTCAAATGGCGTCCTTCCTACAGAAAGTTTAAATGACTAGCCCAAGCTCATCTCATCGATAATAGGAATGCTTTCCTTTAATGAGCTAGTGAGATACACCTGCCCCCACACTCCCAACGCCTTTGTAAGTGTCCAAATTCCTATTATTCTTCACATTTCCAGCCCAAATACTTCTGTTTTCATGAAGATAGTTATGATGCCCACGCACGCCCCACCAATGATAGTGATATGTTCTTCCTTTGACCTCATAGCACTTTATCTCTGTTGCTACCATAAGTTAATAGACTTGGAATCAGAAGATTTGGTTTGAATTCTGCTTGATTATTTACAATCAGGATGATCCTACCAAGTAAAGTAACCATAGTAACCACCTGAACACTAGTTTTCTCATTGTTAGTCAACAGAATATTTGCCCATAGAATTATTTGGAAATTCAATTTTGATAAAACAAGAAAGAACTGTGTCAACTGTAAAGTCTTATACAAAGTTACTTCTCATATAGTAACTTCTCATTTTCTTTCTCATGTACAACTTTTCTTTCCCCTATTTTATTTCCTGGAAGAAAGACCACATCCAATGAATTCTTGATTCTGTCAGAGCATTCAGGGATGCTTCACAACAGCCATTTGATACAAAGTTGCAGAATGAATGGTTGAATGTACCACTACATTAATCAAGGTAAGTTTCATAAAGCAGAATATTCACCGCAACCTGCTAAACGTGGAAGGCCAAAATCTGACTTTGACTTCTCTCCAATCTCACTGCCTATTTTTTTCCCCCATCACTTCAACCAACCTAGATTTACCTCTGATTCCTTAAATACACCCTATGTTTTTCTGGCTCTAGGTTTTGGGCCAAATCATCACCCCCTTTCGTGCCCTTCATCTGTTCAAACAGTATCCAACCTTAGCTCAAAATGGTTCACATGCCATTTTCTCCATGAAATTTTTCTTAATCTCACCCACTGGAAAGGACAGTTCTTATTCTGAAGTCCAGGGTATTTGTCCATCTCTCTCATAACTCCTATCATTTGACCACATGTTATGTTGTCCTTTGCATGTATTATCTCACCTAATACACTTTGATCTTGTGAAAAACAGCATTGTTTTAGTTATCTTTATATCCTTCCAAACACGTATTAAAATGTCTTCCATATAAATAGGTATTCTAACAATATATGTCGCTTCAAAGTCCAACTGCATGCCTCTGCTTTATAAATTGCCAAAAAAATGACATTTTATGAAATGATCATCTCTTGTTTGAAGTCGTCATTACCATCCATTCCTATCAACATCATATAGTATGAGCAGAAACGTATCTTCGCCAAAATTTTAAAAGCTACAACTATATAAACAAACTACTTATAATCCAATTTCTGCAATAATTTGAATGCAGCATATTCTTTTTAATCGCAATGTTATATTAAAGAGAGCTTATCTGAAAAGCTAAGGTACTTAATAGGACTTTTGGATAAGAAGAGTAAATGATACTTCAGAAAACAACCGGAAGTTAACACATTTTTAATTTACATCATTTTAATCTCTCATCACAGTAAGGATCCAAACTAACATAACAGCTACCAATAATCATCAATGCTGTTATTATCATAAAATAGATTTCATTTATAACAAGGGTACACAAGTCTCCTCTCTCAGGGATCTTTAAATCACATAATTCTTCATTGCCTGCTGTCAGTTCCTTCCTGGCTGTTCGCAGACAAAATGCACACATAGCCCACTAACAGCTGTCCTCCAGACAAAGTGATTTCTGTGCCTTCTCACCGGGTAGGAGCCACCAGATTTCTTTTAAAAACGTATTCTTCTAGCTTCTCTATTCTCACTTTTATTATTATCTCATCTTCACTATGTTACTTCTTAACTCCAGAGATTTCTGAGCTTTTTTGCTGTTTGGGCTTTTTACCCCTTCTCCCTGAATGTCCCCAAATCTCTACCTATTAAAATCTTTTTTTAAATTAGTTAATTAATTTATTTTTGTATTCAGTGCCTTTAAGTGCTGGGTTAACATTAACTGACTTCTTGAGAATTACTTTTCTATCCTCACAGTAAGCAATGTTGAGCTCATTTGTGTCACTACTGGCCCCTTTATGATTTGATAGGTCAGGAAGGCTTACCAAAAGCCCTGAGGATATAAACTGTGGTCTTCTGAGAAGACACCCATCAATGGTGAACCTGTTCTCATGACTTCTCCACTTCACAAACTGACTTATACTGTTATAAATGACTCTCAACTAATGAGTGAAGCATGTCTTCACAGCTATATCAAAATCACTGGCAGGGAAAGGGGATGTACAGTTTGGGAAATTTTTTTCAATTTTATATTGAAATTGTATTTATAATGTGAAAACAACGTCTGCTTTTTTCCCAGCACAGATATGACCCCAGTTAAGAGTACCTTAAGTTGGGTAGGCTGGAGTATGAATTTAAGAGTTAAATTAGTATCACTGCATACTAAACAATAAATATCACTGTATGCTACACAATAAATAGTGTGGATCTTACGGGACAGAGTGCAATGAGTCAGTGCTCAGCATCTTTGAACGGATTCATTTTTACTTTATATGCCAAACTTATCAGAAAATCCGGCAATATTTTGGGCTTATTCTTGGGAGAAAATATTTAACTTTTTTTTAAATTTACAATTAGCACAGGAGAAAAAGAGGAAGGAAGGGGGGGAGGAAGGAAAGAATGAGAGGAAAACAATGTCATTCTATGATACCAGGGATAAACTAAGCATGATTTGCGCAAGATGATGATATGGTTTAAGAGCATGAACACAATGAATAAATGCACTCACCTCGGTTAAATGAGGATTGGGATTAAAACCACAGAGGCTACATACAGTGGCTTGACACTCAGTGCATGTGTTAAAATTGGCCTTTTCTGGAACATGCAACAGAAGTTCAGTGGTATTGCAAAGAGGACAGATGGTTTTAGGGAGGCCTTGTACTGGAGTCTGTGCTGCAGATGGAGAAGTCGATGGATGCAGAGGTTTCCCAGCTCCTGTTTGGCTTACTGGTTTTGGAGATTGCTGAGCTGAAGGCTTTGCTGGGCCAGGCTGTTGAGGAGCAGGTTTTGCTGAACCAGGCTGCTGAGGTGAAGGCTTTGCAGAGCCAGGCTGCTGAGGAGGGGGCTTTGCAGAGCCAGGCTGCTGAGGAGGGGGCTTGGCCGGGCCAGGCTGCTGAGGAGGGGGCTTTGTAGGGCCAGGCTGCTGAGGAGGGGGTTTTGCTGGGCCAGGCTGCTGAGGAGGGGGTTTTGCTGGGCCAGGCTGCTGAGGAGGGGGTTTTGCTGGGCCAGGCGGTTGAGGTGGAGTTTTTCCTGGCCCAGGCTGCTGAGCCGGAGACTTTGTTGGCCCAGCCTGCTGAGAAGGAGCTTTTGCAGGCCCAGGTGGCTGAGCTGGGGACTGTGGCCCAGGTTGGTGAGCTTGGGATTTTGCTGGCCCTGGCTGCTGAGATGGAAGTTTCTCTGACCCAGCCTGTTGAGCTTGAGGCTTCGCAGGCCCAAGTGGCTGAGCTGAAGACTTTGGCCCAGGCTGCTGAGCAGCAGGTTTTATTGTCCCTGGTGGCTGGACTGGGGGCTTTGCTGTCCCTGGCTGTTGAGCTAAGGCCTTTGTTGGCCCTGGTTGCTGAGCTGAGGGCTTTGCAGGCCCAGGGTGTGGTGTGGCAACTTTTTCAGGTCCAGGTTGCTGGGCTGGAGGTTTTCCAGGACTTGCTTGCTGAATAGATGGTTTGGTTGGGCTTTGCGCTGAGGGTTTAACTGATTCTCCCCTTAGAGCGTCGGACTGTTTAGTCTGAGGCCTGGCTGCATCTCTCTGAAGTGGCAACTGTGCCTGGTCTATCTGAGGTGCCTGGGTAAGCCCCTGAACTGGCTTGCCTGTCCCTGGGGGCTGTGATTTCATCTTTTCCGGTTGCTGAGAAGATCCTGATTTGGGAGAGCCATCCTGCTGTGGTGGGACCCTCACAGGTCCCTGCTGCTTTGGATCTGGCTTAGGTGATTGTTGTGATGGAGGCTTTGTGATTCCTTCAGGTTTGCCTGGTTCTTTCTGAGCTATTTTTTGTTTCTTGGCAGTTTCTTCCTGGGATGCATCAGAGTCTGATATCAAATCAAAAGGATTGAATTTATTTACAACAGAGGAGACAGCACTTAAAGGGTTAACCTCTGAGAGGAAGCCAGGCATCATACTAGACTTGTGCTCTTCCTTCAAATCAGTTCTGGACTTTGATTCTTTCAAGCTAATAGTGGAAGGACTCCTTCCAGGCGACTTCTGCTCTGACCTCAAAGTGTCTGTAGTTCTACTTTTACTGAGACCAGGCTGAGCTGAACGCCCAGGGTCCGGCGGTTTTCCGGGTTGCTTTGGAGGATGACTACTCTCCAACTCTTGCTTCCTAGAAGAATGAAATGAAAAGAAGTAAAAATAATGGAAAGTATCCCAACTCAAAATAATATTAACAAGCCATTACATTCTTAGAGCCTCAAAATTACGCATGTATAGATATAACTAGAACACATTTTTGCAGCATCCTGTAAATGATCATAAAATCCTTCAAGTCTTTGTTACTTTCTTTAAGTGGATAGAGATTTTCAAAAAGGTAAACAAGAGGGGGAAAAACCAATACTTGCTACTCTAAGATATCTAGTTAGACATCACTTATAATAGTCTACATTTACACTTAATAGAATCTGGCCATCCTTAAAACCTTATTAAATATATCAACTCAATAAACCAATGCAGGGCCATGTTCTAGTATGTTCATGTTTGAAGAATGTTATTCTTCCAAATGCTAGCAGCACCAAGAATTAAGAATATTCATTTTAAAATGTGGGAGTTGTTGCAACTGTTTTTTCTTTTACTTGATAACAAGAAGTTACATTAGTAACATATAGCACACGACATCGGGGAACTTTTTAGTAAAAGAGGTTACGTGATGCATTTCCAGGAACACTGAGAAAGTTGATAATCTATTCAACTTTATTCTGTTGGAAAAGATATTATCCCTCAAATATTATCCTTATTAAACTTTATAAAATGAGAAGTACTACTTCAATTAGAAATTTTTGAGAAACAATTCCGTATTTCTTGTAGAAGAAAAATGTTATGTCATTTAATTATTTTTCCAATAGCTAATTATTAACCTGAGATCTCTATGCAAAATAATGATAGATGCTTAAAGAAGCTTGAGATACAGCGGGCATACAGTTAGCAACAAGCTGGTTATGAACCTACTTTCGAAAGTACTGTTACTTTTCTCAGAAGATACATAATAATCTCTTAATGTTTTCTATAACATTTACTATTGCCACTGTTAGATTATTAGTAATACTATTTATTATTGACAAAGATTTAAGGACATAACTAACTTACAAATTTTAATTCATAGACAAACATACACGAATTTTTTTAAATAGTTTTGGAAACATGATCACTTTGAAATAACTATGGTTAAATAATTAAAATAGTTGATTTTTTATACTTTTAACCAAAAATCAAATACATTACTTTTTTTTAAATAAGCCATTCTTTACTGATAAAGTGGTAACTAATAAGAATAGGCTCTATTAGGATTACATAAAAATAAAATTACGAGTATTTCATTTGATACATGAAGCTTTTTAACTTCGGAAAAAGATTTATTTCTTTTTCATTAAAAGAAAAAAGAAACAGTTATTCAGTAGCACTTAAAATATGAGATGATCACAATAAAGTTCTACAAGTTTTAATTTGTTTTGTGAAAATTTACCTGCTAATGGGCCAGATTATAAACTTTTAATTTCAAATTATTTAGTACTTAATATGAATTAAGTTTTTGAGATTCCCCAAATGGCACAGAAACTTGAGACAGATCAAGTTATAAGGTACTGTAGAAAGAAATACAGAAGTATTACTTCTAAACAGCAAAAAATAAGAAGGAAATAATCTATAAAAGCCACCATATGCAAAAAGTGATTTTCTAATAAAAGTTGAATAAATAGAATTCTTAGTTTTGGCAATTTCCTCCAGGAAAAAAAGTTACAGAAACTTTAGATAACTTAAACAAGGAACTAAAATTGTTACCCTAATTAATTCCAATGGTTCTAAGGTATCTTTTAAAATACTATGTATTTCCATTTGGAGAAAATAATTTTGAATGTTTCTTTACAGGCCACTCTGTGTTCCCTTACACAGCAAGATAGAAGAGCTATAGTAAACAACCTAAGATAGATTATTTTCAAAAATTTCACTGTTTAGACCTTCACATTATTCTAGAAATGTTCCACGTTCAATTAATAAAATCTACCACTCTCGTGAAGGGCATATGCTTAGGAACTTCATTACAGAAGTTCCTATCTCATAAGTAATTACTTAGGTATATTATTTAATTGGCTCCCTAGTAGAGTCCTAGAGACCTATATTTAAAGAGTACAAAAAAAGAAATCTATTCTTAATTTACTAAATTGTCCTCTCTTGAAAATACTATTAAACTTAATCATTGTTTTGTGTTGTTGCACGTCATCCAACATATGTACAAAACAAAAAATAAACTTTGGGAATACCAGATATTTGTGATATCAACACTAAAATTTAAAGCAAGCTGCTTACAGCAGAAATTATCATTGCATGTACCTCCTAAAATATAAGTTGTATAATAAAATCCCCATGAGAAAACTGATACAGCTATAAAGACTGCCCCACAATTTAAACTAACTTCAGCTACTAGAATTATATAAGTAAACATCAAACATGGGTGTGAGAAATAGAGAATTGCTAAAAGAATATACAGACTTAATACTGAACAAAAATAGAAAGATGTCTCAGGTAACTGTGGTCTTCTGGTGAATTTTTGTTTGGTGTAACAGTTGCTCTATCAAAAAGAAAAACAACTAAAACACAATCTGTGTCTTGTATCCTACACTGTGACCTCCTAGAGAAAGTGTTTCACTCATCTTTGCGTCACTAGAACCAAACCTGTTAACTAGAGTGTTAGTGTCTCGTGAATGAATGAACGAATGAATAGGTGGATGACAATGAATCAATGAATCAATGAATGAATCAGGTTTTTGTTTTATGCTAGACAATGTTTCTCGAATTCTTTTCAAATTCTTCATGGTTGTTGAGATATAAATGGAAAAATTCTACATGCATTTAGAACCTGGACTTGGCCTGCTACTCTAGGAAGAAAAACGGTTGTGGAATTGTCCACCAGTAGGATAGGCCCAAAGGAATACTAAAGAAAATAATGGATTCAGTCAGAATTCCTATAGAATATTCTACCAATCAGAAGCATTTTTCAGTAAAGCCCTTCTCATATCTGTAGCTGTACACAGAAAGAGTAGACCAAATGATAAAACTGCCTTTTTCTGTGTCTTCAATTAATCAAAAATCCAGAAGCATTTTGTTTGTAACCTGTAACTTCTAGCTTGTAACGACCCATGTTTTGTACAACCTCCTTTTTCATTACTACTGTCATCCCCAGATTAGAATTTTTCTTTCACAGATTAGCAGAAAAAATATTTCAGCTACAAATGAAGTAAACATACATTCACGGATACAAATGTAAAAGCAGTTGGAATGCTAAAAAAAAATTTTTTAATGGAGCACAACAGGCAGTGACACTTGATAGTGCTGAGTCACATAAAAAATTTTTGATATTAGAAATATAAGCAACTTTGGGGATAGCTATTCATTTTTATACTGTAGAGGATACTAGGGCTTAAAGAGGCTAAGTGATTACTCCAAGGTTATAAAACTAGTTAGTCACCGGTATCTGGTATCGAGACTTCTGGTGGGGGTAGGGAGGGGAGTGGAAGTTCCACTGCATGGCACTGACTTTTCCATATACATAAAAAATACATATATAGATACATCAAAATAACTTACAAGTGAAGAACTCAACATACAATTTGTCTGGAGCCACCATTGCCAGTGCCATCCACTGCTGATATTGAGATCACTACTTCTGATACTTATAGATTCCCTTAAATTCAAACAAAAACATCCCTGTCAATTTGTAACTGATCCTCACAATGACTCTACAAGATAGGTAAGACAAGTGTCATATGCCTTATTTGGGGGCAAGGAAACTGAGGCAGCTAGGCTGAGAAGCATACAAAATTTGTCATGAGTCTGTTAAAATTAATAGGACAAGAACCTAGGTCTCTGGGCTCTCAACCCTTATGCAAAAACAAACAAAACAAAACCACCATCTCTAACTGACACACTTAACCTCTTCAGACTTTAAATAATTTGCATCTACTTTCTTATACATACTTAAGTTGGTGTGCTTCTAAAAATCTAAATGATAAACCAAGTGTTTCTTTGGTTATCACATCCAAGGATAATAATGTTCCAAAAATTATGTACATTCTATAAAAATTTTTCACTAAAATATAAGAAGGTCTCAAAAATCAGAAATATATTGTTTATACAGGTAGATGAAGCTTTCACCAATAACTGCTGAGGCCACAGATTATCTGTTAATAAAAATTCTACTATAACAAAATTATCAATGCAGAATCTGACATAAGCACAGCATAAAACCAGTTTAATAGGGTGAAACTGTTATTTTTCAGCCACCCCCTGAATAGAAGAAAAGTTAAGAATGCAGAAATAAAAGCTCACACTTTTTCTTGGTCTGTGTAACCAGCATGCTAAACCTGTTGCATGTACCTCTTAGGAAAAACTGTGAAAGAGCTGGAATACATTTCTAAAAGGCTAATAAAAGTATTGTACCTCATTATTACCCTATGAAAATCTAATATATGAACGTTCAACATTTTTTCCAAGTCAGGTTTTCACCAGTAGAGAAAAATGGTGCATATCATAAGCTTTAATACTTAAGGTAATGGATAAAAAAGACTTTATACCAAAGAAATAGCCCCATATATTACAAGTTGAAAAACACATTTAACATAAAGGAGCAAGTTTTTACTAGCAGTAGTGGCTTTGTTTCAAGAACATAGGGTTTTTAGCTGATATATTCTAAGCATTTAAGATTTTATGTTAAAAATATTGCAACTATCCGTTACACTTCTATGTTAAATTAAAATATTTGACAAAATTATACGCATATACTTATATGATAGTTCCCAAGTTAAAATACTTCTATGAAGTAGGGGTTAAGAATCTACACCTACAATATGCAGATCTTTCATATTTCCAATATCTCTAATGAAAATTGAAGGTCTCTCTTCAATTATCATAAAGCAGGAATGGTTTCAGGACAACGGACAGAGAACTGTACTCTAAGGGAGGGTGTAAAGTTAAAGGGTTTGTTTACAATAATAAAGGCAAGGCAGGCACAGTGATTATACCCTCTTACTACTCTAATTAGAAAACAAGTAATTTATTAGATGAAGGAAAATGGAGAGCTAGAGAGGGAAATTAATACGTTAATATTACAGAATAGCTCTTAATTGCCTGCGCAAGTTGTCACTTATTTGCTTTGTCTTAAAATGTATTGGAAACTAATCTTAAGGTAACACAAATCCACATGTTTTTCCACCAACTAAGATACTTTTGCATATAAAAGAACAATAGTTTAAAAAATAGCATATACTGATTCAGAAATACATGTACAGCACCTGGTCTGCTGCGACCAAACCATCTGTTTAATGCCACAACATATTTTAGGGTCCTTCATGGACTATAAAAGGTGTATTCATTCTATACCTTCTACCTAATCAGCTCCTGTTCTCCTCTGGGGGTGGGGTGGGAAGGAAGGACAAATCACCTCCGGGGGAATTAAAGGTATTATTACAGAAATATTTCAGACATCATTCACAGAGAAAAAGATGCCTAAATGACTGAGGAGGTTTAAACAGAGACAGGTGAACACCCAGTTCTATCCATTCCCCAACACGTCCGTTTTCTATTAATGGAAGACTTCCAGATTAGTAAAACACTGGAGGGCGTCTCTCCACGCCTTGGAAAAGGTTCCAAAAGGCCAAAAATCACAACCTAAAATCACAGTTCCAAGAATGCAACCCTTGACTATCCCACCAGAAACTCTACAATGCATCATTTTTATTCTGCCCATCAAAAGGCTTATGATCTCCTTATCGTCACCCCATTAGGGAGAATAAAATGGACAGAAGCGACATATATGTACTGCCGTGCTGGCACATACGGGCTGACACATATGTGCACGGGAAGCTGTACATATATGCCCGGACATATACATCATGCTGTGCGTGCCTGTGCATGGAAGGCGGCTCCGCAGCGGCCGGGGGGACGCTTCCCTTGGGCAGCCCCTGCGCCCTTGACATGACAGCGGCGATCTGTCTCCTCTCCTCTTCGCTCAGCTGGCTCAGATCCGCCTCCATGCCGGCCGGGATCACGGTGTGCAAGGAGCTCCCCGCCCCGCCAGCCCCTCCTCCGGCTGCTGCCGCCGCCGCCGCCGCCGCCGCCAGCCCTTCCGGGAGCCCTTCCCCTTCCAAGCTCGCCTCGTTGCCCATGGCTCAGGGGGACTCGGGGCCGCCGCGCTCCCTCCTCGCGCTGCGTCCCCGTCGGGAACCCCGCGGCCCGAGCAGCGACCGGAGCCGGGGTCCGCCGTGGGGCGTGCAGGCGGCGGAGTCCCCGGGCTCGGGACCCGGCACCGCTGCCCGGAACGCCAGGCGGGTGCTAGTCCCGCTCACAGGTGACGCCCGCAGCCGGTGCCTCCTCCATGTTGGACAACTCCCCGAAGCCGCCTCGGCGCCCCGAGCCGGGGAGAAGCACGTCTGAGCTCTGCCAGCCGGGCGCCGTCCGCCCCTCCCACCGCGCCCCGCCTCCTGGCCCGCGCCCTCGCAGTGCGCATGCCCGTCTCGGAACAGGTGATGGCCGCGCCCGCGCCCAGCCCGCGCTGCGTCTCTCTGTATCCTTCCTCACTCTCGCACCGATTTAAAGGAGCCTGGCGAGAGCGCGGCTGAAAACCGGGACGAAACAGCCGGCTTTTCTTTCAGGCATATTTCAGGATGCCTCAACCTGAGTTTTCGCGAACTACATTCAAGGGGCAGGGAGGGGCTGGAGGGGAAATATCTGCTCCCTTCCTTGGACTCATGGGATCTGTAGTTTCTTTTTTTTTTTTTTTTTTTTTTTTTAAGGAAGGGCTTTTTAGGATTTTAGGAATGGATTCAGGTAACTGGAGATTAACCTATGATACCTTTGGGACACATTCTCCCAAAGGAGCTAAGACTGGAGCTTTTTATTTAGGACTTTTCCAGAATAATTACATTGAAATCTTAGATACAGCATCAGTAAGGTGGTAAAGTTTTTGAATGCTTGTCACTGTATTGTTCCCTAAAGGGACGACAGAAAAGTAGAGGATTATGGGAAATTGTGCATGGGATACTGTAGTAAGATTCAGATTGTAGAATATTAAAATGTTAAAGTGATGTGAAATTTTGAAAATAAGAAATTCAGTACCTTTTTTTCAGTTCTTCTCTTGTGGAGAGACCCCCGAAAGTTAATTTATATAGAGGCACATAGCTGGTTAGCAGCAGAAGTATCACTAATAACCGTTCTTCAGACCCAGTTCCCATCCATTCCCAAACACACAAGCTCTTCTTGCTACTACATTTCCTAGAAGGAGATGTTTTAGTTCAGCACTGGATATGCAGCCCAAGTTTTACTCTCCACCTTGGCTAACTAAATGGACCTAATGTCCCAATTGTTGAGGTTAAAGAAAATCAAAAGCTAACTACTGGGAATGAATAAATACACAGAAATGAATAAGTTGCTCAGAAAGTTTCCAAGGTTTTACAATAATCGTTATAATAGTTTGATATTTTGCATTCCACTTGTATCAAAACTAAAAAATGGCACAGTTATAACAATTTGTGATATGTGCTGCTTTTTAAAGATGTCTAGTCATCAGATGAAGTATCATTACCTGTTGGGTTCCTACAAAAACTTTGCATAAACTTTGATTCTCTCATAACATACTGAGATGTGACTTCCAAAGTCAAAACTGCGAAGAGTCATACATTATTTTTAAATAAAGAGCATGCTTTCACCTCACACAAACCAATGACCAGAGGCAACCTGACATTCTGATAGCCACACCTGGAGACAAATACACAATCATCATACTGCCTGGAAATAAGTTTGCTTCAAAAAAGGAGATAATTGGTACGTAATCCTGAATCTCTGGCAAAATGAGTAGTTGCTCCAATGCCTAGAGAGCCCTAAGGCTCACTAAGGCTGGATGGAGGTGGGGAAGAAGAAGATTCATGTGCTGATTATTTTTTCATAGTATGCTCAAGTGTTGTGAGAATAAAATACATTTGATAAGTTTACATTCACAAGCCACAAGGCTTAAAGAAATGATAAGATGAACACTCAAAGTCTAGCCTCAGAATAATGATTAAACTAGAAAACAGATTGTTAACTCTATATTCTCTCCCATTATGGGTGGAAAGGAGCCTGTAAAGTAATAAGAAATAAGAAGTGAAAATCAATATGCCAAGTAATGCGCATAGACTAAACAAAAAGCAATAATTTGTAAGATGGGACTATTATAGCCCATTGTGAAGACATGTGCATTCACCTTCTCCTTCCCTCCTGTCGCAGGAGCAAACGTCATCAGAAAACAGGAAAATGGGATGTATGATAGAAAGAGTAAATGGACTGTGAAAACAAGTGGGAAACATTTTGGTTGTTGAGGTTTTAAAATGACTTTGCCTTTAGGACCTTTATATCTGTGAGTTTTGAAAAATATTTCTTTTTTTTCAGTCTCCCATTTGGGCTTAACAGTTGCTTGTGCCTGGGAGGTGTTTCTGATACAAAGAAAAACACTAGAGCAGAAGCCAGGTGTATTACTCGAGTTTGAATTCTCAGAATTCTGAGGGTACAAGGATGAGAAGTTAAATGTTATAGATAAAATTTATCTATACATTCTCTCCTTGCTTACCCAGAGAAATATCACAATTAGTTTCATTCAGCAAACTCACTAATGGTGCTGTATTCAAAATCTTTGTTGCTCCCTATTCATTATACCTACTGTAATGATCATTTATTTGAATTTAGATTTAATTTAACAAGCTGATAGTTCAGCTCCAATACACTCAGCCTGATAGGTAGGTCATGAAATTAATTAATTTATGAAAACTTGCACTGTTATATACCATGATGTCTTTCTGAAATGACTTCTCAACTCTGGAAAACCAGATCTTTTCCTTTGTTTACTTTTTGTCTCACTTTCCCATGTAGTTTCTATTTTAGTAGATTAGAACCCATCTAAATGTGATAATTAACAATAAATATGACAAGATAATGAGTCCTTGGAATGAAATTGCCCAGTCTACCCATGTCCTTGCAGACACCACTCAACTTAGGATAAAACCAAATAGACCACCCTGTGTGTCACATGTCCCATACTTGAATAAATTCAGGCTTTGCAAAAATTAAAGTTAGAATAGTCTTCATCCATATAGAAGAATGTGTAGTCTCATTAGTTTTTAAAAACCCACAATTAAATAATCTTCATATAACTTAGCCTTTTAATTAAAAATAATAGCATATATTTATTAAATTCTATTTAGTAAGCAGTTATCTGAATTGTGGCTTATTTATTAAATGTCCATTATATCCATATTAAAATCATTATAATAGTGCAAGTGAGTGTTTTGTAAAATACGCCATTTTCATAAGTTAAATTTGAGAGTATAGATTCAAACTTCCTAGAAAATAATTTAGCAATACTTATCAAGAGCCTTAAAAAGAGTCATAATCTGTGATACACTTCTAGAAACCAGCCCTAAAGAGATTGTTTGAATTATATAATGGTATTATGGAAAAATATGTTCACTAGAGTATTATTTATAGTAGCAATAAATAGTCATTACTGCCTCAGTAAACGAGAATGGAGAAGTAGAATCTGGTACAACCAGATGACTGTATTTTGTATTTAAAATAATGTTTTTAAAGAGTCCATTACAACATAGGAAAAATTTCACAAAGTATACACTGGACAAATTTTCATAAATGTATGTGATCACAATTGTGCAAAAAATTAAGTTACTAAAATGCATAGGAAAAACCCCAGGAAATTAATAAACCAACAAACAGAACCCATATATATTTAGTGAGAAGACCATAGGTAATCTTACTTTTTCTAATTTTCTATAGTTTCCATATTTTCCAAAATCAACTTGTAGGATTTTGTTTTTTGGTGTAGGAGCACCAATAATTATGACTAATCATTTTTTAAAATGACAAAAATAATGCAACCTGTTAAGCTAGATAAGCAAAATGTTATTATCATTTTGTGACAAATGCCTATGAAGAAAATGAAAAAAAAAAAAATTACCGTGGGATATACCCTAACAGTGATTTCACATGATTAGGTGAGTGATAAAACAAACTATTCTTATACTTTCTATATTTAAAAGACCAAAAAAAAAAAAAAAAAGACCATGCATTTTAGTGTATGTGTGCATGTATATATTCATGTTGGTGTAAATATAGACATAATTTTTATATAGGCACATTTTTCTAATGTTCCTTCTCTAATAGAAGATAAGAGAGGATTGCATTAATTTAGTGGAGCAAGAGCCTGCAGTGGTTGAAGGTCCGACTTCATTTTTTGCTATGGTTGATCTGCTTCTCAATTGCAGCTCTAAGCCATTTTTGTTAGCTTTGCTTTAAAATGAGATTTGCAGCTACAGAGGAGGAAATTCAAGTGAGATTGCAGTTGATTATGAACTGGCTTCTCAATTTTGAGGGAAAAACACATGAGAAGTATTTTAGAAAAAAGTTTGATAAATTTATTTTTGAATTCTGACATCTGGACTATCAGGCAGTTGTTGTTTTTTTTCTTTTCCCCTTTATACTTACTCTACAGCAAAGCTGTAATTTAAAATAAAAGAAAAAAGTTGCTTGTATTTCAAATATGTTCCTATAGACATAGGGTATATAAAATCTTAAGAATAAAATTAGTTATCACGCCACTTTACACCATTACATTGTAAATTGAAAAATGACTAATAAGTCATGAGGTTATAACTTAGGTAATTCAGCATTACTTATTTACCTGTTTTATAAATAGGCTTTATTTTTTTTAAAGATTTTATTTATTTATTTGACACAAAGCGCACACAAGCAGGCAGAGCAGCAGGCAGAGGGAGGGGGAGAAGCAGGCTCCCCACTGAGCAGGGAGCCTGATGTGGGGCTCGATCCTAGGACCCTGGGATCACAAACCTGAGCCGGAGGCAGATGCTTAACCAACTGAGCCACCCAGGCGCCCCATAATTAGACTTTAGAATTCAGAACCTACTCTTTGGAAAATGGAGACATGTGTGCATGTCTTATTCTTTATGATTTTTTGGTTGACACTGTCTGACTTGAAATCCTAGCTCTGACATCTTACATCTATTTAGGTTAGTAAGTCACTGAATTTTTAGAACATGAGGTTCCTCAACTGTAAAAATGGAGAAAATTGTATACTACCTCTTAGGATCCTTGGGATAATTACATGAGAATAAGATGTGAATGCACTTTTAAGCTAGGAGATATATCAGCACAGTTGTGATTGTTAAAATACTGGTGCTAGATGAATCACACCTCCCTCTTTACAGTGGGACTGCCACGTTTTCTAGCAAGAGATACTGTTTCCTCACGCTTTACCAAGAGAATATGGTAGGAGAGGCATGTAACTTCCTAGGCTCGCCTTCCAATCTAGCCCTCTTCATATTCAGAGACCTCTATGCTCTGAAGAAGCCCAGGAGGTGAGAATTCAAGAGAGATGAACTCAGCTGCCCCAATCTCCAGTGATCCCAGCCGTGGCCTTGGTGAGTCCCACTGGAGAACCCTGCCTCCGCTGCCATATCTGGGGCTATAGTCACATCACTGAATCAGATGGAACCAGCAGAAGTGCCCAATCAACCCAAAGAATCAGAAAATGGAATAATAGTTATTATAATAATTACTGTCTTATGTTAAGTCACTCAGTTTGGGGGGTTTTGTTAAACTACCTAACTGATATTCCAGTTTTTACACAGTATGATTATGCATAATCTTTAAAAATTCCCTTTCCACTCTTTTGCTTCTAGTGACTATTTCCCCATTTACTGTCCAGATGGACTTGAGTTATTTGTTCAAAATTTTCAAATACCATCCTTCTAAACTATAAATGGGAAAGAGCTCAATTATGCTGAAAATTTACGTGCTTTTATCGTGAAAGGCTCAAACAAGAAAATATATGGGAAGATCATTTTTCAACTATGTAATGCTATCCAAATATAAAGTTATATAAAAAGATGAAAAATTTATGCATGAGAATTTTTCTGAGAAAGACCAATGTATTTATTTGAGAAACTTCTGGGGGAGGAAGGTGGCATTCTTAAGGTCCTACTCAACATGGTGGCTAGATTACAGATTTACAGATCCATATGATACAAATTATGTTATATAACAGTGTCTTTAATATCTATGCAATAAAACCTGTTAACATTCACATTATCTTCTAAAGGAGTCAGGATCACATCAACTAGAGGATGCTCAGTTTTACCTAGCCTGGTGATGGACTGGAATTCGACATTTTGAGAAGAGAAGTTAGGGCTTATCTGCATTGCTCCACAGAATAAAGAGAGCAATTTGAATTGGTTGAGTAGCACGGATTGGAAGACAAATGTAGAGAAATATATAAGGGATGAAAGGGACATGATGCCACTTACTTTGTGGAAAGGGGGAAATGGAAATGACCTCACTGCTACCCTCTAATGGTGATGTGGCCTAGGGGCCTTTTCAGGACTGCCCTGTCAATGAGTCTTCAAGGTGGTTCCTGTGGATTGTGCAAAGTAAAGTCCAACTTTTCTCTCTCGTGCAAATTCCAGGAAAATACACATTACTAAGGCATTTATGCATTATGGATTCTTTGAGAGAGGATAGAAGTGAGGAGTGACACAGAAAGAGATGCAGAGCTTTATATCCAAGTTGATATACATTAAAAACATAGATGATATAGATACCGTGTGCACACACAGGAGCCAGAGGACAAAGGACATTTGACATCTAGGTTTCAGTCATTATTATCATATGGACTGAAGTGTAAGGTTTATAAGATTTACACAGAGCCCCATAATTTTCCCATGTGCTAATTCCAAGCTAATGGGAGGAATCTTTGGAAAGTTTTGCTCTCGTCTGTCTGCAATCAGAGAAAGAATAGATGCATTTCAATAGGGATATATAAAGTGGAATTGCAAAAAATTACAAATTACTCTTTTGACAACAATTCAAAACCCTGAGGAAATATTAAGGTTATCTGTAGACATGTTGAAAAGAATCAATAGCTGGTCCTCATCTCAGACAAATTAAATCAAAATCTTGAGGGAAGGGGGTGGCATTTGTATTTTTTAAAGCTCGCCAGATGATGATAACATACAGTGTGGATTGAGAACTACTACTTCGAAAGGACGGAGGATTTTAATATCAGCATTACAAGACTGAAGACAAAAAAGAGGCACTTGGGAATCTGTGTAGACTTCTCTTCGAAGCTGAAGCCAAAGGTGTCAGCAGCATAGTTACCATCATCAGAAATTATTTTTGAAGCAAAAAGTAGAAGTCACAGATTTACTCTGTTCAAAAATGGTAGCATACCTGCATTTGGACTATGCTATACAATTCTGGTCACTGCAGTTTGCAAAATGTGTAAAAGACTGAGAGAAGCAAAGCCAATCAAACAAAAAGAGACATAAAATCACTTTAATCTAGAAGACTGAAGGGGTGAATCTAGAAAGATAAGAGCCTCCTACTGAAGAACATGAATTCAGGACATGTTGATCAAAATCTGTTCAACTAAAACCAAAGGGATTTTTGGATACATGGAAAAGGCATGCTTAAGAAAAAAAATAGTAACAGGACAAAGTACATGTATGGACTGGTTTATATCCCATAGTAGGATAAATAATACTAATTCTTCACCAACGTCACTTTTCTCCTCTTTGGGGCAAATAGCTACACCACAGTTGCCAACTTCTCTTGAAGTTGTGTGTGTGTCCTTGTGACCCAGCTCCAGCTGATGAAAATGTGCTACTTCCAGGACCAACCAAAGGAATTCTGGTATGTACACCTCTGTGGGTGACAAAGAAGGAGACTATGGTGCACTGCAGAGCCACTGGGGGGATTCCATGAGGGGAATTTCCTGGATGACCATGTATGGAATTTTGTCTTTCCCTACTAAGACCACCTCCCCTGGGACAGTTATGTAAACAAGGGGGGAAATATATATTTATATTACATATATTACATAATATACATATATTACGTATATTACATAATATATATATTACGTATATATTACATTTAAGTCATAGTATATTTTTGTTTTTTGGTCTTTTCGTTAAAGTAGTTAGCCAGTGTTATCTTAACTAATATGAGGTAGCAAGAGGTACTTCTGTGAAGGAGAAACTAACATCAATAAAATACATCCCCTCCTTACCCTTTGCACATCAGTGATCCTGGTTCCATTTTCCTTTTGAAATAGCAAGACAGGTAAATCTGGGTGCCTCATTCTTCTTCAATCTGGCAAGATGGTCCCCTCACCTCTTAACTATCCATGCATTTCCCCGAGCTTTTACTACTCTGAAGCCACTACTGTTCTTGATCAGTATTTGAGAATCTTCCTTCATTTGACATTTATTTGCATATGGTTTTCCTTTCTTCAGTGAACTGTTTCAGAACTGAGGTTTTCAAATGATGCAACAATATTTTTCTCTTGCAGTCCTATCAGTATCTAGTGCACATAGTGCTCAACCAACAGACATTAAATGCATTATTTAGTGAGATGTCTTCAAGTTAAAAATGTGAATAACACAAAACAGACTTTAGGTTATTTTGTGAAGGACTTCTATAAAGGAAGAATAAGGGAAGGCTTTCATCAAGGTTAAGGAATCCTATAATGATATAATTTTTAACCTAAAAATATTATATTAAATGTATTACCAAGGCACTCTGTTAAGTATCTTATATATTTTTTATCTCTATCAATCCTTCTGACAGTTTTGTCATGTAACTATTGTTTTGTCCACTTTATAAATGAAAAAATAGAGATTTAAGAGTTATTTGAATCTCTTAAGGTCATTTAACCAGCAAACAACAAGAAAGAATTCAAACCTAACTCAACTTGACTTTTATACTTACTGCTTCTCTCACTTGTATTAAAGTATCTCCCGTTTCTAATTGTAAAAGACAGTTCCTGCTAAAGAGCGCACAGATAGACTCATGGGGCGGTGTATCCTGTGGTGACTTTCAGAACTTGGATAATACATTGGAAGTATATCGGAAGTATATAATACTTTCTTTAACAAGCTAACCAAAAAGTTTAATAAATGGAAAATGACACGTAGTCCTTTATTGCCCAAGAAATATTCCATGAAGCCAAAGAGAAGAAAAATAAATGAGGATGTTGGAAAAAATGTAATGAAAACATTTCTCATTATTCTGATTTTATAGGATGATTTAATAATAAATTGTCTTTATCATTATCAATTTATCATGTTTTATTTGCATTTAGGGCTAGATACCTTGACTTCAAATCATAAGGCAAGAATTTTATTGTTCACATTTCAGGAGCCATTTGGGGAATGTTTAATTTTATTCCAACCAAGTTCTAGATTTGCCAGGTTAATTATTGATGAGTAAGCGGAGGATGGAAAGGATTTTATAAAATTCTGCCTGAGGCTTCCCATGTCTTCCCTTATTCGACTTACAACTCATAAAAAGATCAGTGTCTGCTCTTGGCAGATGGTCTATAACCTGCCTATGATAATAATACTTCATGTTTTCCCTTTACTGCAGGGATCTCAAACTTTTGAAAACCAACAGCCATACAACATTGCTATAACATCACAGGTCTGTTTTACAAATGATTAAACTGCAGAAATGAATCAATGAGCCAGACTCCAGCATAACTCTTGAGTCACTAATACTTGTCACTAGAGAAGTTTTATTTTTCACACATTTTATTCTCATCATCCATAAGACCAAAGACATACCAATCACGTCATTCAAAATCTGAGCTCGTCAAAGAAAAAAGAGTAATTGTATCAATCTAATAAAGGATACTCCAGGATAGATAATCATGGTCTTGTATGGATTTCCTTACCATTCTTGGCAGGAAATGGTGGCTATTTTTAATCATAGATAGTAAAAGACTAAAACAGAAGCTGTTAGATTTTCCACAGAGGAAAGGCCCCTCCTGGAGAGAACAATATGGTTTCTTTCTTGTCATCTTACAGGTTTCATGCCATTCTCAAATGCACCCTGAGGAAAGATGAACCATCTGGCCCAGAAGCAAGGTCATACCTTGCAGCTCACTAATTTGCTTTAGGTGGCCTAGAAGACCACCTTGGAATCA
The DNA here is from genome assembly GCF_029215605.1 of Mirounga angustirostris. NCBI lineage: Eukaryota > Metazoa > Chordata > Mammalia > Carnivora > Phocidae > Mirounga > Mirounga angustirostris. The sequence continues at coordinate 79,302,282 of NW_026991720.1, read as the reverse complement.
TCTCTCTTGCCCTCCTGTCTGCCTGCATGACTTACCAGCCAGAGATGGTCTTCAAGTTTAGGCTTCCTTCATTCAGCAACCATTGTGAGCACCTACTATGTGTCCAGCTAGAAATATAGTGATATACAAAGGACACTCAATTCCTGTTCTTAATGAGCATATAGTATAGTGGGGAAGACAGATATTTTTAAAGGTAATTACAGATTTCTCATTTTCAAAAACAGTAAGCTAGCTGATTGGGACAAGTCTTCTTGCTGAAAAGAACTAAGAAATTGGTTAAAATACATTTAAAAAATATTAGGGTACATTAAAGCTAAAAATATAGTGAAGTATTACCAGGCCAAAACTGAAGGCAGATGAGAACCTGCAAGTGGCTTCTGTGTTGGGAGCATTTGCTGATTCAGAAAAATTTTAACTCTCCTTTCAACAGCCTCATTGAATGAGGACAGAAATAAAAACCAGGAGTGTGTGAATGGTATGGGGTGCGACATGAGATCCTCCCCAATAATAAGCTGGGACACGAAAGGGCTACAGGGCAAGGGTGAACTGAAAAAGTACCACTTCTTTCTTTAAATTGCTTAAGTTCTACAGGAAACAGTCTCAAATTTCATGTTTCCAATATTAAAGTGGCCTCTAGGTAAAAGACAAAAGCAAAAGAAAGTCTCATCTGGAGGAAAGTATTTTCACCATAGACCTCTATAAATTTCTGCTCTTTCTAGAAAAGAAGTCATATGCTTAGATTTATGATTGTTTCAGAAGAGCTAGTGAAATGTAGCTCAAGACATTCCAAAACAGTTCATAAGAAGAATGGGAGAAGAAATAAAAGAGAGTGAAATAGAACAACAGTAATACTGAGTAGCAAGAAGAGTCCAAGTGATTCTTAAGCCAGAGATTCTAACATTGTCTGTGATCCTTCTGGGCAGAGTCTGGACCTTCCAGATCAGCGTTATTCAAGAGCTTGTGGAAAACAGACTCTCAAGCCCAACCCCAGACCTACTGAATCAGAATCTGCATTTTAACAAAATCCCCCGGTATTTCCTATGCACATTAAAGTCTGAAATAATGAATGAGAATAATGAAGCCTGAACTAGATCAGTGAGAATGGGAGAGGCCTGATGGAAATGTAGATGCTGTACATTCAGATGTTAGAGGCTGTGGGTTGGTTAATACACTCTGTCGTTCCTAACTGAAGCACCAGAAAGATCATACTTCAACAGGCTTTCAAATTCCATGTCAGAGACAAAGCCAATAGGAAGGCAAATGGCATTATACAACTTCTTTCTTTTTTCCCCACGTGTTGCTTTGGCTTAGAGAATATGGACAAATAGAGCTTCCATTTGATTAGAATAGAGATGTAAATGGAATTCAGTATCTTGAGTTAGAACCAGTAACTGTTCTGCTGAGCATAATATTGGACAGAATATTTTCCAGGCATGATAAGCAAGGCTAAATACAAAAACCCTCAATCTTCCAGGAGATGGTGGAAGTCAGTGAGCCTCTTCTCCACTGTAACCATGTCAGATAAAAAAGCCATGATCAAAAATGCAGATATGTCAAAGGAGATGCAACGGGACTTGCTGGAGAAATACAGCACAGAGGACCTGGCAACCTAAATGGAGATAGAGTTTGATAAGAAGTGCAACCCAACCAGGCAGGGCACCATGAGGAGAAACAGTGGTAGTAAATGATACATGAAACCAAACACTTAATCTACTTCTACCTGGGCTGAGTGGTCATTCACCTGTTCAAACCTGATAAAAAGCATGGACTATGCCATGCTCATTGTGATCAATCTGAAAACAGGGACTGCAGCTTAAATACCAAATACCAGAGAATGAAATCATCAGCCTTGCTAAGGGAACACCGTGATCTCTGAACTTTTATTGTGTTGTTTTGTACAGGGCATTCTCTGTACTAGTCTTTTTTTCTTTTTTCCCATACTAGTTTTTTGTGGTTATAAAACAATTAGAAAAAACTCCAACCCTCTCAAAAAAAAAAAAAAACACAAAAAAAACATTAATCTGAAAAGATATATGCACTCCTGTGTTTTTTGCAGCTTTATAATAGCCAATATATGGGAGCAACCCAAGTGTCCATCAATAGATAAATGGATAAAGAAGATGTAATACACACCACACACACACACACACACACACACACAAATGGAATATTAGCCATAAAAAGAATGCAATCTTGCCATTTCTGACAACATGGATAGATCTAGAGGGTATTATGCTAAGTGAAATAGAGTAAGACAAATACAGTAGAATTTTGCTTATATATAGAGTCTGAAGAACAAAACAAATGAGCAAACAAAGAAACAAACAAAAAACTGAACTCTTAAGTACAGAGAACAAACTAATGGGTGCCGGGGGAAGGTGGGTGGGAGGATAGGTGAAACAGATAAAGGAGATTAACAAGTACAAACTTCTAGTTATAAAATAATCAAGTCACAACATAGGGAATATAATCAATTTTAAAAATTAGCCATGTTTGGGGCGCCTGGGTGGCTCAGTCATTAAGCGTCTGCCTTCGTCTCAGGTTATGATCCCAGCGTCCTGGAATCGAGCCCCGCATCGGGCTCCCTGCTCAGCGGGAAGACTGCTTCTCCCTCTCCCACTCTCCCTGCTTGTGTTCTCTTACTATGTCTTTGTCAAATAAATAAATAAAATCTTTTTAAAAAATTAGCCATGTTTTAAAAATTAGAAATATTTGTATTATCCTGATAAACTATAATGTTACTTTAAAACGTAAAAATGTGCTATTAAAATGTTCACATTTTTTGGGTGCCTGGGTGGCTCAGTTGGTTAAGTGACTGCCTTCAGTTCAGGTCATGATCCCGGGGTCCTGGGATGAGCCCCGCATCGGGATCCCTGCTCAGCGAGGAGTCTGCTTCTCCCTCTCCCTCTGCCTGCCACTCCTCCTGCTTGTGCTCGCTCTATTAAATAAATAAATAAAATCTTTAAAAAAAAATTCACATTTTTTACCATCTATTATTGTCTAACAATGCTGTACTATAATTTGTTCATAAAACATTGTCATGTGTAGAGCCAATATTAAAACAAATTAAATAAATTAAAAACAAATAAAAAATGGGATGTGAACAAATCCTTGAGTTAAACAAAGGGAGGCAGATTCATCTTGAGAACTGTGGTTGGGCATGAACGTTTGAGAAGGTTTAGGAATCCTTATCCAGGCACGGGTCAGGATAAAATGGTGATCACACATCCATTTCATCTTCCAGCAGTGACTAAGCTGTGACAAGCTGTGACAAGCCAATTGCTGGAGGCTGAATGTGGCCCCCAGATATTTTGTCCCCCTCACACAGTAATCTGTATGTGCTATTCTTTTTTAATTGGGAGGTTTTCCATTAAAAAATTTAGATTTCATGCTTCCTTGGAAAAAGTGAAACTGATATCCCTGAGCCCATTCCTGCTTGGCAACAGTCGACTGGGGTAGCAGCTTTCTCCTTTAGGTCTGCTCCTACCTGACTTCTTAGTTTATGTTCCTTGCCCACCTCCTTATATGTTTTGTGTTTGACTACTCTACAGTCTCCATTTCTCACCTAGAGAGGACACTATCTTTCTACCAATTAGAGATAACTAACCAGGGCTTATAAAATTCCTATCTGATTGTAGGCCTGTCAACAGAACTACATTTTTAGAAGATTGGGGACAAGACATGCAGTATATTATAGACTTCACCCACATTTTCTCCTTTACATCTCCATTGATTCCTTCTATTGATTTTCCTTTGAGCTCATTGGTTTTTATGCCTGAATAATAAGTAGTGACAGGTTGAAGTTGTTCTGCATCTGCATGTGTCAGAGTTGGAATTAACAATCATGTAGACAGAATAGTGATGGCAATGAAAAGTGGGGGAAAAAACCTTCCTTAGTCTGGAGAATTTTTTCTTTAGCTGGAAAGAACATTTCCCTCCCAAAATAATTTCTAATAAATGTCATACACGAACTCACTTTTTATGGAACTCATTTCTTAAAATCTGTTTGAGGTCAAGAATTAACATTGGCCTGTTTTTTGTTTTTGTTTTTGTTTTTTTAATGATCCCTTGTCTCTGAAGTTCATAAGTTCTCCAAGACTTACTACTAACTTTTGGAAGGAGTTACCAATATTTTAAAATCCCTTACAGATAACTTGATAGATTAACATGCCATAGATCTGACCATAAATTCAATAACAAAATAAAATTCTATTTAACCTTCAGGGCTGGCAATCTGTTTTTCAACTTTCCAGAAAAAAATCTGGCCCAAGCCAGAAATATGAGTCACTTGAGACACCTTCCTTTCCTGAAGATGTTAAATTATATACTGCACAATCTCTAGCATAAATAGCCTTTCCTGACTTACTTTCCCTTTGTTCCTTAGATGAACTTTTTCCATTCTAAGATATATCTTATATTACCTCTTTGCAGATGTTCAGGCATCCCCAGATCTTGTGTTCTCACCCCTGTCCCAGTCTGTCCAAATCCTACCCAAATACATATCTCACCTTCTCAAATACCTATCCTTCACAAAACCATCCCTGCTTATTCTATTACTTTCTTGAATCAATCAGTTGGTATATGTCATGCACCAGAATGAAATAGTATTCCTCTTGTTAAGCAACAGGTGTTAAACCCTTCAACAATGTGCTCACAAAAAAAATGGACTGTATCCCATGCTTATTCTTCTTCTTCTTTTTTTTAATCCACTAAATTGCTTTCCATAAGGAAGACTCTATAAATACCCATTGACAGCCTGGATCTGAGATCTAATAGCTTAAATCAGAGATCCTACACCATCAAATTTTCTCTCCATAAGGAATATTTCCCATCAACACACAAACATACTTCTATTCCTAGATTTTTTTTTTAAATCCTCTCTTGATCTTATTTCTCTCTCTAGCTACAACCCATGTCTGTGCTCCCCTTTGTAGCTGAACTGATGATCTCACCCAGTATTCTTGAATTTAAATGTCCAGTCCATATAATATCTACTAGGTATATCAAACTTAGCATGTTCAAAATCAATACCTATTTCCACCCCAACGTAAAACACTACTCCTGTCAGCCGCCACAACTCATTTAACAGTAACTTTATCCCTCCCTTCGTTAAGTCAGATTCCTTGGGATCATTTTTGACTCTTCTCTTTCTCTTGTACTTAATATCCAATCCACTGGCAAATTCTGTTGCCTGCAACTTCAAAACTTATCTGGAATCCAAACATCTCTCACCTCCCATGCTACTGGGATGATTACTCAATCATCTCCTGCTTGGATTATTGTAATAGCCTTCTTTTATTTTTTAATATTTACTTATTTAAGTAATCTCCACACCAAACACTGGGTTTGAACTCACAACCCTGAGATCAAGAGTCACATGCTCTTCCAAATGAGCCAGACAGGTGCCCCTGCAATATCCGTCTGCCGGCTCTGGCAGCTCCCACCCTTGCCTAGCTTTGTTTGCTATACAGGCAGTGGCCAGAATGCTGCTATCAGATCATGTCACTTCTGTGCCTTAGAGTCATCCAGTGACTTCCCATCTCAATGCAAGAAAAAGTCATGGGGCACCTGGGTGGTTTAGTCTTTAAGTGTCTGCCTTTGGCTCAGGTCATGAACCCAGGGTCCTGGGATCAAACCCCACATCAGGCTCCCTACTCCACAGGAAGCCTGCTTCTCCCTCTCCCACTCCCCCTGCTTGTGTTCCCTCTCTCACTGTATATCTGTCAAATAAATAAATAAAATCTTTTAAAAAATAATAATAATAAAGAAAAAGCCAAAGATCTGCCAGGGCCTACAAAGTCCTACATGATCTTAAACCAACCCTCCTTATCTGCTTGTACTTTCCCCTTTACTCATATCCTTCCAGCCACATTGGCCAATGACATGAAAACATGTCATAAGTTTTATTGGGTACATGATGTTCCCAGGGAGGCTCTGTCCTGGGCATGGTAGCATTCAGACCTCCCAAAGAACCACACTCTTCAATTAAGACCATTAAGACCGGGGACCTAAAAAGTCCCCAGACTTAAAGGAAGGCTATATGCAGACTAGGACAATGTCACTCAATGACACCAAGAGGACCAATGACCAGTGACCTCCCTTCTTACTGCACATCTTGAATGTTAGCAAACACATGGAGCTCTGAATTCTGATAATAACTGAGACTAAATGTCCCACCAGCAGAACAGAGGCTCTACCAGCTTTAGGTTCATACAAAGAAAATAAATACCTATGGTGTTTCAACATCTGTAGACTGAAATTTATGTTATTTGATCAATTTGTGTCCTTGCTAGCACTTGCTCACTCTCTCACTCTCTCTCTTTCTCCCCTTAAGGGCTTTTCTGAACAACCGAAGAATTAAAAAAAAAAAAAAAGTTTAAAGATCCAAGGACTACAACTTTCACCCTTGGGAGAATATGGTCTTTCTTTTCATCTCTCATTTCTCCTTCACCAAATAACATTCAATAAGTAGAGCTGTTCACGGACACAAAACAGAGTCGGCACAAAACAGTATCAACTCATTTAGGGTCACAATATGCTCACGAACCTAAAATCTCAGAAAAGCATGAAGTAGAAAGACCAGGAGCTGGCATCGTTGTATATGTGATTGACAAGGGGAGGAAGTGATGAGCTTGAGCAAATGAGTCTCGATTTCAGTATATTAATGCATGCATTTTGACCAAGAGGCATTTTAATATAGTCTAAATCAGAAAATTTTAACTACTTTTATTACTCAAAATTATGAGAAGCACATAGCCTCTGCTTTTACCCCTTCTTGCCTCTCAGCACTGTGGATCAAGTAGAAAGCAGACATCGACTGTGGAGAAAAGACAAAGTGGGGGTTAAGGAGTAACAGCCACACAAACGATAGTGAACCAAGATTCCTATGGCTATTACACTCATTTATCTCTAAAGGACCATCAGTCTTTCTCAGCAAGGTACACATTGCTTGAGACGTCCTTTAAGTAGTCTACTTTTCAAATTTTCTAACTTCTTTCTCCAAATTTATTAATAGTATTTAGATTTTTTTGAATTTTAAACTATGAAAGGCAGACCTATCTTCCTTTTTTAGGCTTCCTGATTATGCTGAGTTTGCATGACAAATATAGGACTCTGGCCGCGGTAAGCTGGTAAAAGGAATTATTTGTGTGTTTTGAAGAGGGCTGGTCAGTTGTTTTGCAGACTACCCCTCATTTTAGTTTGACATTTTCTCCTGATTAGATTTCAGCTATACATTCTTTGGCAAGAACAGACAGAAATGATATGCCTTTCTCAATGCCCTTTTGTGCCGAGATCCAGACTGCATAGAACATTTCCAACAAATGTCCTCTCATTTAGTGGCTAAAAGACTTTTCTTCGTTTTCTTACTTAACTAGTCTGTGCCTCGCTTTCCTCCTCGGTGAAGAAATGTAGATACCGATTATGCCTTCCTCGTATAGCTGTTGTGATGATTAGAGAAGTTTATATTTATAAAATATGTAAGACGCTTCCTAGCACAGAGTAAGCTCTCCATAAATAGCAACCATAATTAATATTCACTAATAAAATACAAACAGTTAACATGTATTATGCATTTACTGTGCTTTCATTATTTAACCTATTTAAACCACTGAACAACTCCATCAAGTAAAAATTCACCATGAGAGTACTACAGTAATGATGCAGGCAAGATCTACCAATGGATGTGCAGATTAGCTGGGTGCAAGTTTGAGAAGAAATGGTATTTGCCTAGGCTCAATGTATCTCCGCCAAGATATTTATTCATTACAGAGGGGGGGAAAAGTGACTTTGCAATGGAGAAGCCCAGCAAATACCACTGTAATTAAATCATCAAAGTTAACATCACATATCGATACCATGTAATGTCTGATACCATGCAGAGTGAAGAACAATTATCTATGGTACTCCATCCAAAAGAAATAACCTCAGGCTAACTATGAGCTAACAACAGATACATCCAAATTGACTCACAGTCTGCAAAATATCTGGCTAAGGCTCCTGAAAAGTATCAAGGTCATAAAAGACAAGGAAAGACTTGTTACAGACTGGGAAAAAAGAAGGAAACACGAAAACTAAGTGTAGTGTGGGAACTCAGGTGGATGATGGACCATAAAATGGACAATCATAGAAAAACTGATGAAACTGGTATACAAACTCTAGTTTAATTAATAGTATTGTACCAATGTTAATTTCTTAGTTTTGATAAGTACAATGATTATGTAAGATGTAAACATAAAAAGAAGTTGAATGAAGAGCATACAAGAATCTTCTATTACCTCTGTGGCTTATCTGTAAGTCTCAAATTACTTCAAAATAAAAAAGATTTTAAAAATCCAGCAGGGGGGATGGGTTAGCCTGGTGAATGGTGTTAAGGAGGGCACGTTCTGCATGAAGCACTGGGTGTTATACGCAAACAATGAATCATGGAACACTACATCAAAAACTAATGATGTAATGTACAGTGATTAACATAATAAAAAAATCCAGTAGATACTACCATTTACATATAAGGAAATGAAGTAAAGTATGTTAATGTCACATAGCTAGGAAGAACCTGTACCTTTAAACTATTTTCTTTTGCCTCTCAGTAAAATAGATACATACAGATAAATAATGATAATCTGGGAAGATTTTTAAACCCAATGGTAAAAAATGTGTTTTTTTATACTTCATTATTTTCTCTCATTATATTAGTCACAGATGTTAGTGTAAGAGGTCTTGATTCAAGGGTCCACTCCTAGGACCTTTGCTCTCTACTCCCCTTTTCTTTTTCCTCTTAACACTGATCTCCAACACACACATGCACGCATGCACACGCATGCACACGCAAATGTGCGCACACACACTTTTATTAATTTCACTTCTCTCCATCACAATGCCTTAGAATATGAGTTCTATGAAGTTCCTAGGAGATAGTAAGTGATCAATTTCCTAAATAAATAAATGAATGAGTGAAGAGTACCCACCTCATGAGGATACAAGGATTCCAATTTTTAAATTTTTTTTCACGTTTCAAGTTATTTAAATTCTAGTTAGTTGGCATATAATAAGGATCCCAATTTTATTTTTTTTATTTTTTTAAAGATTTTTTTAAAATTTATTTGCTCTTCACTGGGCAGAAAGCCTACTTCTCCCTCTGCCTGCCACTCCCCCTGCTTGTGCTCTCTCTCTCTCTCTGTGTCAAATAAATAAATATTTTTTTTTAAAAAAAGAAGGCATTTTAACCCTTTATTGTTGTAAACTCACAGTCAATTCTGTAAGATGACAAGAAAGACGAGGTTGCTCGTACAGATACCATATGAGGGACATTACCCAAAGCATGTCCCCTTGTAGCTGGACTTTATGCCTCTCACTTAACCTTCTGGCATCATTTTAATGCAACAACTATCTTTTTTTGTGTGAACTGTTGCTGATAAAATGTCTAAATCCTGACAGAGCTGGAGAAGTGGGCTTAAACCTAAACAGTTATCAGTTTATCTATTAACCAATTTATAAGTGCAAAACTGAGGTGCAGGCAAGAAGGGAAGAAAGGAGGAGGAACAGAAGAAAATGTGAGAGAAACCTGGAGAATGAGAAGTGAATGCCCAGGATTTATGAAGACCACAAGGAACCAGGGAGCAGTAGAAATAAACTGGAACCCTGAAGAGAGAAGCCAGTAAAATCAGCATGGTGATTCCAATAATACTCCAGGATATTTCCCTACCACCTCCTTTAGAACATGTGAATTGTCACAGTCTTAGAAATAGAGTTTTAGGAAATTGGAACTAAATTAACATAACTGCTCATTTTATTTACATGGCCTTTATAGTGTATTTTACCTTCCTTGGCCTGGCTATTATGCAACATTCATAAAGTATCCTTGAAAGGACCTTTAGCAGAAAAGGTGACACCTTTTGGAGGTTGAATTTTCCTTTTATGTTAAAAAAAAATACATACAAATGTCTCAGTGGCCCCTATGTTAGAATAGATAGCTAAAAATATGAGACACAGAAAGGGTTATACTTAAAAGTAAAGGATAAAATGTCGTGTTTATTTTTGAAGTATTAATAAATAAAATATAAAAAATAAATTATACAACTTCTAAATTTTTTGATGAAACCTTTTCTGAAAGGCTAATTAGTGTTTCAATTAAAATGTAGGCTTAGTAATTTTTTTAGTGATTTTGTGATTGAACTTTTTGTTACTGACTGAACAAACAATTAAGAAAGCTTCCTAATTATTTGAACATATATCAGTAAAAATTTCACATTAGGAACACATTGTCTTTGGTTTGTAAAAATCATGTGACAACATACAAGAGGCTTTGTTAGAATTTTTGAGGGAGTCTATATGAGTAACTGTACTTCCTTCTAATTCCTCCTACATTTAGAGCATGAAAAATTCATTAGTACAACTAAAAAAGCCTTTTGTGATGTCAACAGCATTTTTCTGGACCTAAGATTTAGTACTAAGTCTCTTAACACTACATGTGTGGGATTACTAATCTTGCTTTTTACAAGGCTTTCTATTTAGACAGGATATTTTAACAAGCAAAAAGAATGTCATACTATCAATTCCTGTGGTTTCATACATTCGAAACTGTTTTATTTCCCTCAGTGAGACTGTTTTTCAAAAGAGGAATGGATGAATAATTATTCTTTCCATGGTGTACATTCAGTATAAACAGGTAAAACTGTGATACATTGGTCTCACTAATCTCTCTGTATTCTTTTTGAAATAAATGAATGCATTACCTTGCTCTTAATACTATATATGGGTCATAAAATAATCAATCTTTTCATATAAATGTTTGCTTTATCCAAATAAATTTTTTTACAATACAATAATTTGAAGTTAGAACACATGATTACTCTTCCAGTTAGCAAGGAAATCTGCTTTATAAATAGATAATCCCATATAATTAATTATAAAGTTCACACCTATCACAATGAATGCCCAATAGAGCATAATTAACTTTTTAAATGCAATGTTTTCTAAAGGCACTTAAACATGACTATGTCAGAAATATTATTCTTGTACTTAAATATACAAGAGAAATGTTAAAGAGAGAATGAACACAGATGTTACAAAAAAAGACCTATTTATTTGTAAGTAGACTAGAAGCAGAGATGAGGTATACCTTTTATTTAGTTAGTTTTAGGGGCACCTGGGTGGCTCAGTTGGTTGAGCGACTGCCTTCCGCTCAGGTTGGAGTCCTGGGATCGAGTCCCGCTTCAGGTTCCCCGCTCATCGGGGAGTCTGCTTCTCCCTCTGACCCTCCTCCCTCTCGTGTGCTCTCTCTCATTCTCTCTCTCAATAAATAAATAAAAATCTTTTTAAAAAAAACAAACTATATTTTATAAGTAATACCCATTTTAAAGGTTTGCTTTCCTAATTGTTCACAGTCAAATTTCACACCAGTATGAATGCAGCTCCAGATCAAGTGGCTACATTTTATCTTGCTGATTTTGGTAAGTGCTGTGTAATTTATGTCTTGTTCTTATCCACCGCTTAGGGGAATTTTCAATACTTTCATGTCATACACGTATTTACAAATAGAAAAGGCAGTAATTAAAAGAAACAAAAATAGAAAGAGAAGGGAAAATAGTCCTATGTGGTCCTAAGGCCCTAGGTCCTCCTAATGAAACTGCGATCCATTCTGGATCAGAAATCCACTCCTTAAATGTGGCACACTTGAGGTGAAGGGTGGGGGTGGGGAGCGTGAAATAGGAACAGAGCAGCAGTATAACCTGGTGCTTTACTGCGAAGGCTCAAAACTCCCCTCTGCTCTGTGATCCTGCAATTTGCTAAGCAGTGAACGGCCAACCTATCCAGGAAGCTTACAGGGGGCCATATGCTGTTCTAAGCCCTATGTCAGTCGAGTTTTGCAACAGACTTATTTTATGGATTAGGAAAACGAGGTTACTTTGCTTCTTCATGTCTGCTTTGGTTGTCGAGCTGAGATTTTACCTCAGGTAGTCCATCTCCAGAGCGTATGCTCTTAACCACAAATCAACACCGCTTCAAACCTCAGTTTATACCTCTACAAAATGATGGCATGGGTGACTATTATGGTATGCTCTGCCTACTATCAAAATGTAATAAATTTCAGTATGGGTAACTGGATGTCAAAAGCCTTTCACATAATAAGTTCTTGCTAAGTGTTGACAGCCGCTAAGCTTGTGGTAGATACGGTGTCTGGAATGATAAAATAGGGTTTTAGAGATTATCTTGTTTTTATTAAATTTAGATTTCAGAATCAGATAAATCAGACCTAATGTTGAAAGGCAAGATATTTCCCAGGACTATCACCTATTTTAATTCGATAAACTAATTTTGAAATATCAACTCTGTTTTGTAGTGCACAGAATTTTGATTTCTGAAAAAGATCTAAGAATATATAGCATGTAATAAAGGATCTGAAAAACAGTTATCCAAATTGGCAAATTCAGGAATCCGTTTTAGGTGTTGATCAGCACTGATGATAATGTTCTAAGCACAGGATTTACTTCATGATAGTCCACTAGCTGCCCACTGGTGTTGAACCCATAGCTTCTCAACTCACATGTTGTATTTGTTGTTACAGAAATGTCAGATATCAAAGGCTTCCATACTAGGGGATAGCTGGGTGAAATGCAAAGGGCAGTGGCCTGGGAAGCCATAGATTTATCCTCTAGACATACCTTTGGATAAGTCACTGACCCTTGCTAAGCCTCTGCATTATCAGCTATAAAGTGTTTTCTTTAAAGAAAGCAGTTGGCGCACTTGGGTGGCTCAGTCGTTAAGCGGCTGCCTTGGGCTCAGGTCATGATCCCGGGGTCCTGGAATCGAGCCCCGCATCAGGCTCCTTGCTCAGCGGAAAGCCTGCTTCTCCCTCTCCCACTCCCCCTGCTTGTGTTCCCTCTCCTACTGTCTCTCTCTCTGTCAAATGAAAGAAAGAAAGAAAGAAAGAAAGAAAGAAAGAAAGAAAGAAAGAAAGAAAGAAAGAAAGAAAGAGAAAAAGAAAGAAAGAAAGAAGTTGTTAGACCTTCATATGCCAGGAACTGCGCCCAGGTGGCCTTGATTTGTGTTCTTAATGTGTGTAAAGGAATTTGCAAGTACGCGCATGTGCTGAGTAGCTTACACTATTTTGGTGAATGTATATTGTGAGGGGAGGTTGGGGAAGAAACCACATGCCAATGGACTGGCTGTCTATACCTACAAATGGTGATTATGTGGGACACATTATGTTCTTAGAAAAATAGATGATGTTCAGTTGCCCACAGTCCAGAATTAAGTCTGCCTGAATTGAATAATCAATTAGGTCTCTTGAAATATTGGCATCAATATTTCAGTTTGTGCTGCTTAGAGAATTCTTCTCTGGGTTTCCTCATTAATTCTACAAGTAATTCTTTCTTTCTTGGTAAGACTACTGCTACTTATTTTAGGTTTTCTTTGTATGTGTGATCTCCATAGAGAATAGCCATATCTAAACACTGATTTAAAAAAAAAAAAAGACATTGTATTAGCTAAAGAGAAAATATCGTTTTTCAAAAGTTTTATTAATTTGCCTGCCTTTCAGGAGCTGCTTTGGAAAATGACATGAGACTGTCCTAGCTCAAATTGCTTATAAGACTTAGATATACTACATATAATTTCCTCAAACTTGATTAAAATAATTACACATTAAGCTAACAGTATTTCATCCACTGCTTTCTACTACTTTGCCACTCTTTAGTAAGAATTTAGGAGGTAATTCATGAGAAAGAAAACAAAGAGGCAAAGACTTTGTAAAGAAAATCGAAATAATTTGGCAATTAAAAAAAACCTGTGTATTTAAAAAAACATTTTCATGCTTTTAAAAAATGTCGCACAGATACCTCCAAATTTGGATGCTTAGGAAAACTGTTCACCTACTAGAAGTCATTTCCTTTTAGATGGTTTCCAGATTGTTGCCCTAATGCTTAGCAGCGCCACCCCCCCCCCCCATCTGTGTTACTGCTCTGCTGAATGGCAGGAGCCAGATGTTAGACTGAGTTAGGGAACCCTGACAGCCTTTAATAAACAGAAGCACATCCTAGATTAACGTAACCATTTGCTTTTCACTTATAGATATATAAGAATTGTAAGTGAAATAAAGAGCTTGATTGTCAACAAATAAAAACAAATAGGCTAAACTTTAAGGACACAATGTCTAACGTAACTGGATTACTGAACTGGTCTCAGGTGTGTTTATCTACTAACACAGAACATTCACATGCCTTGAATAATTTACTATTAAATCTTTCATCTGCTATGCCAACCATAAAATTGCTCCTTTCCTTACTATCAAATGACAACACTGATTTATAGTGACATCTGACTTCAACTGGGGAGATAAATACTCCTAGGGATAAATATACTTTGGCCTGCATTGGCAAAATAAAACTTCGAATTAAAAATGAAATAAAGAATATTTTTACTTTTACCATATGTGTGTTTTACTGTATACCCTTATTTAGCTAGTAAAAGTGCCCTATACAAAACTGCATTTCAAACTTCTAGGAAAATTTTTCTGGGGGGAAAAGACAGATAAAGATACACATATACTCATAAATTTCAGACTTACATTTTTCAACTCTTGATTATTTATAAAAAATAACTTATCCTATTTTGGCAGTTATCTCAGAATCAGAGCTATTTCATGAGCATGTGACCTGCATGGTCACAGAAGGCTGTATGTTTAGGGGCGCCTGGGTGGCTCAGTCAGTTAAGTATCTGCCTTCAGCTCAGGTCACAGTCTCAGAGTCCTGGGATGGAGACCCACATCGGGCTCCCTGCTCAGCAGGGAATCTGCTTCTCCCTGGACTCTGTTCTTGGTTTAATCTTCTGCTGTCACCATCTTGAAATTCTTATAGCATTTGAACAAGAGGCCTCACATTTTCATGTTGCCCTGGGCCTTGCAAATTACAAAGCCAGTACCATTCAGATGTTTATTACATCTGTGAGTCTAATATTGCCTTTAATAGTAAAAGAAATGTAATCAATTTAAACATTGTGAATAAACCACCTACTGGGTGTTTTGCCAGGTTCTTTACTGGCCGAACTGCTAACTTCATGATTGGGGTCTATAAATCCCATATTGCTGCCTTGAGACACTGACCAAAGCTGACTATTCCCCTCTCTCATCTTCCCTAGAGATGACTCTCAGCTCTTCCTGGGATTACATGTGCTATCCCTGCAACCATCCAGTTAATTCTCTTTTAGCTTAACCAAGCCCATACAGATTTTAGTTAAACTCAGCCAAATGGGATTTAACCAATATGTACATCATGAATAGGAATTTGATTAAAATAACTAACAAACTCGGGGCGCCTGGGTGGCTCAGTTGGTTAAGCGACTGCCTTCGGCTCAGGTCATGATCCTGGAGTCCCTGGATCGAGTCCCGCATAGGGCTCCCTGCTCGGCGGGGGGTCTGCTTCTCCCTCTGACCCTCCCCCCTCTCATGTGCTCTCTCTCATTCTCTCTCTCTCAAATAATAAATAAATAAAAATCTTAAAAAAAAATAACTAACAAACTCATTAAATATGATATAATGCTGTATTAAGATGAAATGGAGCTATGAATATGGTCAGAAAAGACACATGTCATTTTTGTTTTTTCATTTTAAACAATTTGCAAGACACTATGTAGGGCAATGTCTCCTTTTTGTTGAATTTTTTAAAAATACATTTAAATTTGAATAGACTTTGGAAGGTATACACTCAAACCATTAACAGAGATGATTAGAGGAAGCGGATATATAAGAGCAGAATATGCCCCTACCCCTAAAATTTGTACATTGATGTCCTAACCCCCAGTACCTCAGGATGCGAATGTGTTTGTATATAGGGCCCTTAAAAAAATAATTAAGGCAAAATGAGGTCATGTGGGTGGGCCCTAATCCAATATGACTGATGTCCTTATAAGAAGAAATTAGTATCAAAAGTAAAAAAAGAAGAGGGGTGCCTGGGTGGCTCAGTCAGTTAAGTGTCTGCCTTCAGCTCAGGTCATGATCCCAGGGTCCTAGGATTGAACCCTTAGTTGGGCTCTCCACTCAGCTGGGAGTCTGCTTCTCCCTCTGCCTCTGCCTCTCCCCCTGCTCTCTCTCTCAAATAAATAAAATCTTTTTAGAGATTTTACTTAAAAAAGAAAAAAAGAAGAGATTAGGATCCACACATGCAGAGGGAAGTCCATGTGTGGACTTCTACAGAAATGGCCATCTACAAGCCAAGGAGAAAGGTCCTTAGAAGAAACCAACTATGCCAACACCTTCACCTCAGACTTCTTGCTTCTAGAATTATGAGAAAATAAATTTGTGCTGCTTACGCCATCCAGTCTTTAGTACTTTGTTAAGTAAGGTAGTTCTAGCAAACTAATACAAGCCTCAACAGTGTTGTTCAAAAACGCAAAGCTTTAAACTTATATTTTGATGCCAATTGCACTCAGAAGCCCAAGTAGATTCTTAAGACAAGACAGAATAAAGGTTAAATGATTATAATTAATTCGAGTGACTACAATTTTTTTTCTACCATGACACCCAACCAGCACATCACCTCAATTATGTATTTACTATGACAAATGCTTCCTTCAAAGTGAGATTATGAAGGCCAGCTAGCAAGGTCTCAATATTAAAAATTAAACATGAAGCCTTAAGTACTTTAAAGTTAAAAAAAATAGAGTGGGAAATACTTAGGAAATATTGGCTATTGAAATGAATATGACATATTCACTGATAATTTGGAATACTGATGAATGCACTGACTATGCTGAAGTCTTATCATGGTAGAAGGTAACTGGAGAACTGTAAGAATTATGAGCTGTGTCTTTGTTGGCTATTATATTTATGAAGACTTCAGACATAAGTAACTCAACATGTGAACATTCCTTTCTCAAAAAACTCATACCATTTGTCAAGAAGGAGGTAAAGAGAGCCTCTGAGCTCATGTCCTTCTAAATTAGGGATAACACAAGTTTTTGAATCATCTGCTCAGCAATGATCATATCTCAATTCTTATCTACCATTTTGTCTAACAAAATACTCCAGAGACATGCAATTTTCTCTTTGTTTCAGTATGGTCATGCACTTTTTCTCAAATCTCAGAGCTAAGCTCTTAAACCGCCAAGAAAGAGTTCTTGATTCTTTCTCCATGGTTAAAAATCAAATCACTCCAAGTTATTTAAATAGGTATTTTAACTTTCATAGGCTTCTCTGCTAAGGTCTATCAAGTTTTTTCATTGCCCTTGGTTGGGAAATCTCATGTAACAAATCCTTTTATAATGCATTCTTTCTTTTACATAAAATTGAAGCCTCTGTAACAATCTGTAACTATCCCACCAAATAGACATTCTTTTATGGTTCTTCATAAAGTTTACTTTGTCAGTTATATAGCCCATTACAATCTTCTATTAAACACTGTCATGTGGTCACTAAGCTAGAGAATTTGGACATAACAGAGGTAAAATAATTCTTTCGACTTTATGGCTGAGGTGTTAAATAGCTTCTCTGTAATTATGTGGGCTAAGGGCACACAACTACAATCCCCATTTGGTTCCCACAGCTGTATGGCAATGAATTTACATGTTAGGAACAAGCATTTCTGTCTAGGTATAGGAAATAAGGTTTGAAAACTGTTAATCACTTTTTTCTAATGACCTTAAAGTAGCTACCAAATTAGAGAGAAGTCTTAAAGCATTGCTTCCATTGAATTCTTCTTTTTGGCTGGGTGATAGATCATAAAATAAACCAGCAATGGATCAAAAGAGGGAGGATGTAAATATTCAGCCAAATACATACAAACAAAAACCAACATTTCTTATTGACTGGTACAACCACAAAATAAGAGCAAGGAATAAAAAAGAGAAAACGGCAGAATTGAGTAAATGATGTGTGACCATGGAGGTATACCATTGGGAACTTTCAAGAGAACCTGCTGCAAGGAGCTTAGCTGGCTGACAGCCTCCCATGGCCACGTCTTCACATTCGATTGCTCAAGCTGCCAAGGTCACCTTCTAGTGGACAGCTCCTGGCCATTGCCTGAGCCCAGTAGCAGTACTAGAGTTGATGCATTTCTGCTTGTAGCCAGGTCTCCTCTAATGGGCAACCTGTACTCAAGGACTCTCCACCACCTGCCCATGACTTTCTCAGACTACACTTCAAGCTGTAGCTCTTCCTACAGCTTAATCCTCCCTTCCCTTTCTCCTTTCAGGGATGTCCATGGTCAGGCGTCAGGGACACCTTTATCTGAAAGCTCTTCACACCTGCTTCTGCTCCTTTGCCTCTTTTTCCTTTTCATGTATTCCCCCGCCCCCCCACAAATCATTTGCATCTCTGAGGAATGAAGCTGACGCAGAGAGCAAGCTCAATGAAAGAAAAAGAAATTGTTTTTCCTTTAGGAAAATTGTCTACCTTAACTATTTTAGCTCCATGCCACCTAAAGATGAGGAAAATCCCTAATTTGAAGAGATGTTTGGCTTTAATAGAATAAATTAAAGAGCAAAACATGTTTGTGTTTCTCTTCCTTCCAACGTTTCCGCCTTCCCCCCACCTCAGTTTTCTAAATAAAAACAGAAACTTGGCAAGAAATTTCATTCAAAAAAATTTGTTTTTCTCTATTGTAGATATAAAAACTTGGAAACAATTTTGTGTAGTGTTCTTTGTAGCGTCACTCATAGTGGCAATTTTGGTAGACACACAACCGACCAGAGAAAGATTCCTGCCACCAATGTAATTTAGTGAAACCTATCACTGTTGGGTACTGACTAACATGCAAGCATTTTCAAAGGTGTATTTTGAAGTTTCCCACTGATGGCTTTCTATTGGCATAAAGTATGTGGAAACACAAAGCTTCTTCAGGAATTATGTTATTATTTATCAGTGCTCATACGTATTCTTCATACAGGTAAGACCAAATTTTGGGTATGCACCGCTGAAGTGCATTACTAAAACTCTGTTCTATTTGTACATCTGCTGCTTTATATTTTAATTAATATTTAAAGACAACATATATTATTATTAGGACATCCACAGTAAGCTATAGTATTATTTCAATATTGATTTAGAGGTAAAGAAAGTTCCACTATCTACCTATCTCACTCTTACGAGTGACTTATGGACTATAGCTAGACCACCACAAAGATAAAAGAATTACATTTAAGAACAAAATATGGACTAAAGAAGGAGAGTACTGATTAGTTTGGTAGTAACAGTCCTCTCTTCTGCCCCGTACCCCCAAAAAATCATGAGTTGAGCTATAAAAATAATTAGGAGAATACTTGGTAAAACTTTGAGATTTTTTTTTTTTTTGGTTTTGCTTTGGTTTTCTTTAATCATTTAAAATATTTAGGCTTTTCACTGATTTTTTTTAACTTTTCAATCTATGTTTAACATCCCTTTTTGTTATTCTCTGGCTGATCCTTTTTTTAGAAGCCTGATCTTGTTTTCAGAAGTAGCATCCTCTATAATCCCTCTGAGGACACTCATCACAATTTTTTTCCTTTGTTCCCTAAATTATCTGTTCTCTTCCATGCCATTTGTTCTGATTATCTATATTAAGTCTTCTATTTCATGCTGTGAATTTTCCTAAATTGTGCTGATCCTTGGTTTCCTCTACATACCGTTAGGCAGCCCGCAAAGATTTCCTCTACGATTGTGTAGTCTGTCTCTCACAAACCATCATTCTCAGTGGGAAGACTGATAACTCTCAGATGTGTCACTTCTAGACTTTGCTTTCTCTGTGGCATAAACCTTCCCAAATTTTCTTTGGGCATGTTCTAGGATGGGGCTAACCAGCCCCTGAATGACCGTCTATAAGTACAGTGTTAACTCCTTTCTACATGTTTTCTTTCTTTATCAAGCTACATGCCCAAAGCTCTTAACTACCTGATTGAACTCCTACCAGGTTCTTCCCTTTCTTCCTATTGTAGGCAAGGAATATAAACACTCTGTAGTTTTCTTCTCCTTTTCTCTATTTCTCCCCAAGGCCTTGCTGACTGATCTGTTCCCACTCTCCTGAATTCATTGCCTTCCTAAATTCCATTTCTATTAACTGACCTGATTCCCTCTCTCTTCAAAACATTAGATTGCATCCGGTATTTCTCATCAATTCTGATCACTGAACAATCTTCATAACTTGCTCTCTTTGCCTTTCTGTTGCTCACTGTGGGGATGGCTCAAGTATCTGCCAATGACTGAAGATAAAGGAGGAGACCTATCCTGTTAAGCACAGTTAAATAGTGCCCTTGTCTATACAGAGAATCCATTTTCTTAATCTTGGGCCTCGTACCTGCATGGCTATTTCCTTAACTAGAGAGGAACATACATACTCATTGACCTCATATCCCTCAGACAACCTTTTCTCCATGTCTTCACACACCACTCCTCTTTTCTTAGGTTGTGTCCATTACCACCAGCTTCTTTTGTGTCTTCGAAGCTTCTGGACCTCCAATCTATCATGTGAGTCAACTACCATTTTTTACTGCTGTGTAAATGGTAGCAGAATTGTGAAGGAGAGGATGAAGAAATTAAGAATAGGTGGTAGGTTCTTTGTGATTCTGGGTAACAGAGATAATGGTTTGCAAATATTAAAACATTGACTTTGTTTTGCCCATAAAACATTTTCTCTTGCAGCCTTCCAAATGCAAGCTCTGATCAGATAGTTTGTTATCCAGGAAGGAACAGATATGTTTAGCCTAGAATAAGGAGGTCATTTGTCAGCTTGGAGTCCTGAGGCAGATTCTTCAGATCTTTAGTTTGGTAATGGCTATCAATGCTCAAAATACAGAGAAACAAGTTTCATCTCCCCCTTTAAATTTTGTTTTATTTTTAAGCACAGAGAATTCAGATGATAAATTTTATTCAATATTGTTGAAAAATTACCCTTACTCACATGGTGGATAATCCAGGAGGTCTATTTTCTAGGATACCAGCA
Source organism: Mirounga angustirostris (assembly GCF_029215605.1). Lineage (NCBI taxonomy): Eukaryota > Metazoa > Chordata > Mammalia > Carnivora > Phocidae > Mirounga > Mirounga angustirostris. Next base: position 79,281,376 of record NW_026991720.1, on the reverse strand, counting down.
AGAAATGACACAAAGTAAATAAAAAGCTAAAATTTAACTTCTTCCCTCTTAAGGGGCTCTCAGCGGAAGAGGAGCATTTAGGAAAAACAAGGAATTAGAGGCTGGATTTCCAAGTTAAGACCAAATTTACCAGAAGAAAACCTAGACACATCTAGTTAACAGTGTTTCTTTGGGAGAAAGGTCAAGGGTCTGGAGACCAACCCAACCCTCAGATGTTTCCAGCTTTAGTAACGGTGTCATGTGTACTAGAGCACAGGAGAAATGGTAAAAAGAAAATTTAAAAAAGGCAAATATAATTATGGCGAGGCAATACTCGCGATCTTTTGTGATGTGTACAAGGAAACTAGAAGTTCTATCATGTCCATATGAAGAAAGAGGGCAATTCTGTGAGGGTCAGTGGATGAGTACAGGCTTGCTTGCATTCTGAACAAAGATGGAAATTCATTCAAAGACATTATCGAAGGAGGCAAATAGGTAGGACTATAGCTTCTAACATATGATACCAGCATTTGTTGACATTTGGGATCTCTTACTTGAACTGCAGAAAAGACCTCAGGAGATTCAGAAGACTCTGGCATTAATTCAATGACCTCCTTCATCTCCACTTTGTCACATGGTTACATAAGCTCCTGCTATATACACACTGACACCATCTAGAGAGTAGCCCAAGAAAGCTAAAGCACGGAGCACATTGCTGAGATATCCAAGCAGAGGGTGAATTACCTAGAAAGAGGACTTAAGTTATTAAATATGTATTTACTTATTTGTACATTTATACAATTTATTTGTTGAGAAGCTACTATGTGTTTGGTAACCTTATTAGAAATAGGGTGAAAAAAATTTTAAAATCCCCATTCTCACCAAATTATTGGATCTCACTAAGCTCACCAAGAATCGATCAAACATATTTTCCCTGAACACTGTAGCATTTTTTTTTCCGATATAAGTTCTTTGTTAGTCTCGTGGCCTTCTTAGCACCTTTTAATATTCTTTGTAGAGCACAGGGGAATCTAGGGTCCTATACATATGAGCTAACAAAAATATCAGATTGTCAGATCTAACAGGCAGAAGATATCCAGATATCTTATCCAGTGTCAAGCTTTACTAGTAATGTCAAGAAAACAAATAATCAAGACCAGATGAAGAAGGGAGAGGTCTGGCTACATCAGCCATGCTCTGTGACACAGAATAATATATGAGGTCTTTAGTAAGATGTATGGGGCTACCACATAAAATAGGGAACATCTTCATCTTATACCCAGAGAGTTGCACAGCTCACAGGACTTTGCTCGGAGTCATATTTCACAAATCCATAGATTCTACATTTGTTTGCCATGAGCAGTCCTAAAGCAGGGTCATCCTGGCTAAAAAAATTCAATAGGTAAAATTCTACTCCTGATAAATACTGGCTTATTTTCTAGGAAGTGAGTTATTAGTATATTTACAGAAGATTAACCCAGGTGCCTGCCTTCTTTCCCAAAAGCATCCTTGCCTGCCCTCCTAAAGGACGGGAAGAAATCCTAGGCCAGACATTTAATTCCATTCTTCCCAATATGCCACCCAAACTTTGAAGACCAAGACCACAGCCCCAGGCCCATCTAGTTACCTACTTTCCTCTGCCATTTCCATGTCCCTACTGCCAGGGCATTTTGCCATGGCTGAACTGAAGGGTAGATATTTCCTAAGGACCTACAGCTTTCTGATACTGTGCTCCCTTAGATAAACTTAGACACATCTACAGCCCCCAACCTGAGGTGTGGACGAGGTAGAGGATGAGGCATGAGAACTCTTGGCATCTGACATCCTCATTCTTTCTCACTCTTCCTTTTGTATTCGCAATAATCCCCCAGAATTTAAAGGACTGATTTTTCTCTCCCCTTCTTCAGCTTTTATGTAAAATTTGAGGCTCTTGTATGTTAATACATTAAAGTAGAGCTAAAGGGATTTCTTAATTTTGCTTAAATTTCATGACAAAGCATCATTTTCCTATCTTCTTAAAAGACTCAAGAAAGTCAATCCTGTGATTAAGTTAATTTAAGACCTCTTTGTTTCATGTGTATCAGGCAGTCTGGGAAGAGATGGCTGCTGAGGGTGGCTGAGCAGTTCAACCATATAAGGGCCAGCGTCTCTGGTCCCCCTGTCCTCTTTTCTTTCTCCTCATAGCCAATGGATGGATGCCTCAACTCCAAACAGCACATCTGTGCTCAAGGCAGAATGAAGGCTAGAAAGGGAAGTGCCAATCCCATTTTACTAATCATTAAAAAGAAAAAACCCAACCAAACAAACACACACCTTCTCAGGACATGCAGCCAGGATGCTGTTTCTATCTCATAGACCTGAAATAAGTTCTATGGTAAAGACAGACCAGAACAATAAGCATCTTGCCTGGAATAAGAAATAACATTGCTCTGAATAAAACTGTATTTTGGTTAGTAAAGAAGGAGGAAATTTATATTTGGTTTAAAATTAACACCATCTGCCATAGACCTACATGTTTGTTTCCAGTACATCATGCATGCACACATATGCACACACATTAACTTAAGATCTCATTGTAAGTGGGTTACAGCCTTTCCATTTAAATATTCAAGACTTATTTAAATACCATTATACTCTTTTATATAAGTCGTGTGAGTTATCCCTCTGAAAGAATTTTTCTCTCATAAATTGTACATCATCTTATGTCTAATAAATATTTTTTTGCAAGGTGAGTTCTCCAGGAAGCAGACTCTGAGAAAGAACTGAGCACATAGGATGTTTAGTAGGGATGTCTGGGATCAACATCTGTAGAAGAGAGGGGAAGGAAGCGGGAGTGGGCAGCTTCATCCTCAGCTGATCCTCCCATCCTCCAGTGGGGGAGATTCAGAGGACAGTCCTCCAAAGTTATCTTCAGTTTAAAGGAGATGACTGGTCCTGTGTACTGCCACGTCCATAATTCACTGGATGTATGCCAGGCGGCCTTGGGCAAAGAGGCTCTCCAGCTAAGACAATCCCAGAAGGGCTGACAGCTGAAGGGTACCTAAGGACACCCACAGTAGCAAGGGAGACAATTCTTTTGTGGTTTCTTTGAAGGGAAATTTGAGTGGTCCATCACCAGTTAGCAAGAAAATTATTTGCCACAATAAAGATATCCGATTGTATATGCTGGCCCTTGTTACTTGGACATATTTTATTATAAACTTGTTACTTCATTCAAACCACAGACTGATAGCCTTAAGCCTTATGAACATATACATAGAATTCTGGCTGGAAACATATGCAATTACATGCAATAGCAATTAGTTATATGGATAAGAGTTAAATAGCTAATTAGAGTTGAGTTTTATCCCCTGTAAAAAACCACTGTGGAGAGATTTGCTATCTATACATCACTGTGAGACATTTATTATCACTAATTCCATAGATAAAGAAACTGAAGTTAACATACTTTCCCAAATAACCTTTTAATCATGGAAAAGATTCCTCTTTAGGATTAAAATACCTTTTGCAATTTATGGGACTTATAAGAGCTGGAATGTTGTAGAATGAAGTTAATAAATATGAAAAAAAGCCTTATTAACTGCCAAATTCTACACAGACATTATTTTTTATTATTCCAGGAGAGTTAAGTGAACAGTTTTACTGACTATTCATTCCACCACATTATTTTCATATGTGAGGAAACTCATTCAAAAAAGATCTTGAATCTTTTTTTTATTTATAATTTTTTATTTATGATTAATTTTTTATAATTAATTATTTATAATTTTATGATCCTTGCATTGAAGAAGTAACACAGGCTCAACTTGTCAGATTCTTAACTCATGCTTTTTCCTTTATCCATATCCTATTTTAAGGAGACTTCCTATATACCAAGAAGCTGACAGTTTAAAACAGAAAAAGCAAGGAAATATGTCAATGGTATTATCATTTAAAACAAAAAGGTGCAAAATTATTTCCATGATGCTATTAAAGTGTCATTGCAGTAGAAGAGATGCTGTACACCTGTTTTTCTTTTTAAATTAAGGGTGAAAAACAGAGCTAAACCTGGTGCACATATCGGAAGGGAGTATTTTTATTCTACTAAAAGGGTCTCCGGTTTTAAGTGGATAAGCTCCAGGAATGGAGAAAAAAACAAGCGTCAGACTATATTGTTCTGATGACAACATATGCAACCCTTTGGTTTTAGTCTGTTTTTTATCACGTACTTTCTCTTCCCTTAAATTTTAATTGTTTATTGACTATATGCCCCACAGGAAGAGAATGCCCTATGCAGACATGGATCCTGGTACTCGGGCCAGGTATAAAATTGGAAATGATGAGAGAATAGCCCATATAAATCTTTCTATCAAAGGTGATCTTATTGATAAGTCATAGCAGTTTGTGGGACAGGTCACTGTAAGGGAATCTACCTCGAGGGATGAAATTGAGACCTCATCTGACTAGAGGAAATAGCTATCTAAACTTACCTTTATATTCTATATGTTCTGTGACTTTCTCATTTAAGTTCTCCAAAAATATTAGGCAAATATTTTAATTAAAACAGTATATCCCTTATTAACAAAAGTCAGACATGAAGACATGCAAATTCGGTAAAGGGTTTGATATGTATTATCAAAATTCTTAACATTATTAAAATATTAATCAAGTTTTATCAAAATATACTTTTGAAACACATCTATTATGTTAAAAGTTCACTTGATTTATCCTGTAACTTCTAGAGAAGGTTTTTCTCTCTTAAGATGAGAACTCCGAAAGCCCAGAAGAGAGATTATAAGAGTCTATTTAATTGCTCAAAGTACACGGCACATGTAGCCCAGGGAGGTAGGGATTTGGGCAGGACATGCTCTCCCGGATTACAGATCCAAATAAGTAGATTTACTAATAGATTCTAGTAGTTAAAATATTACTAAACACGCACATTTAAAGATCACCCCCCAAACAACGGTTGTAACACTGGAATCTGAAGAACTTAAACATTCATTACAACAGGCAGCTTTATGTGCTTTAAAGTCTGAAGCTATGGCCATGCCCACACGTTCCAAAGCTGAATACTGGGTCTTTCAGGAGGTATTTATACTTTCTGTAATAATACATGTAGTCTGAAAATGCTATCAGTAATTCAAAGAATCATTCTGTTGTATTATACTTAAAAATGGCCAAGAAATTAGGTTAGACTAAATCATATTTCCTTTTGTGGTATCTTCTGTATAGGGTGGCTTGCTAGGTTATGACTCACTGACACTCTCCAAAAACTGATATATGAAAAGAACTCTTCTTTATGAAGGAGATACGCTTCTCGGTTGATCCCATTACTGTGATACTTCTATATGGAATCTCAGCCTATGTACGGATATCCTTTAACTGTGTTTTTAGAGGACTCAATATTAATCTGTACCGTTGCATGCTAAATTTTTTTAGATAGCTTTACAAACATGGAAAAGCAAAGCCACGTTTCATTATCTGAGTTGAGAATTATAGAAACTTCCTTTTTTTTTAAGTTTTTAAAAGTCTTTTATTGAAGTATAGTTGATAAAACGTTCTTGTTTTTAATGAAACTTTACTGATTTAATTTGATATTTTGATTATAAGCAAAGGTCAAGATGGCCATTATTCTGCTTTGGGAAAGAACAATCAATGAAATAGTTGGAAAAAAAATGAAAACAGCCAAAATTCTCCACTCAATATTTAAAAAATATGGATAGGAACTAAAAAAATACACAAACATTTGAGTGTTCAAGATGTATTATTGTCATTAAGAAAAGTATAAGAAAAAATGTAAAATATAAGCTATTGCTTTTGAGATGTCGGCAGGGATGGAGATAGAAGCAGAGCAGAAAATTTCTGAACCCTTGTGAGCTGCGATTGCTCTGTAGGGTGACACCAACAGGCCTTCTTCTGCACCACATTCCAACATCCAGAAGGGCAGTGGTGGGAATTGCCAGAGAACCTCTCATCTACAACTACATCTAAAAAATGGTTAAGGAAAATCCTTCTGATTTCTTTGCAAAGGGCATAATAACAACTTCTAAATTAAGGGAAAGCTCTAAAAGTTTTTTTTTTTTCCAATTTAAGGAAGCTTAAGGTGCACATGGGTGGCCCAGTCTGTTATGCATCTGCCTTTGGCTCAGGTCATGATCTTGGGGTGCTGGGATCGAGACCCACGTTGGGCAACCTGATCAGTGGAGAGTCTGCTTCTCCCTCTCCCTCTGCAGCATCCCCTGCTTGTGTTCCCCCCTCTTTCTCCATCAAATAAATAAGATTTTTTTTAAAAAAAAAGGAAGCTTAACTAAACTGTGTCTGATTACAAATATTTCTTAAGAAGAAATGAATTGTGGCATAAATAAATAATCAATGTAGATTGCATGACTGGAAATCTGTTTCCATTATCTCTGAGAAAGAAATTGCTTCATATTTAAGTCATCACACACCTTCTAATTGTACATCTCTTGATTTAAAGTACTGTTTGGGAATGATGCTTTAGCCTGCAATGACAGTAACTGATCTACTTTGGATGTTTATAGAGGTTACTTGGTAGATTACATTAAGGAGAGTGAGAGAGAGAAAGAGTTTAGTTATTCTAGTCATTGATCTAGATGACTAGATGACATTGATCTAGAATGATCTAGTTATTCTAAGAGGCATAACCTCACACGTCCAAGTGATGGATATCACTATTTTAAAAATCCTTTTAGTGATCCTTTCTAAAGCCATACATTAAGTAGTATGTACTGGAGGTACCAATATATATGAACAGGGAAAATATTAAAAACAAACCCAAACTACCCTAAAGTTATATGAATCAGTAACTGGGCTGGTATAAAATTTCCAATGATAGCATGACATGCTGATTTTATTTTATTATTTTTTTACATGCTGATTTTAAAAAGTAATGAATCTAGACAATTTAGGCAGTCAGAAGAAAAGGCAACAGGTTCTTAAAAATTTTTAGATGAGTCCAAGAGTGACTGTAGTCATTACAAAGGTACCAAGGTCAAGGTTATGTACCACGACTTTAAATAAAATGGTTTCATTAAATGTGGAGATAAAAAATAATATTCTTTAGGGGCACCTGGGTGGCTCAGTCGTTAAGCGGCTATCTTCGGCTCAGGTCATGATCCCAGTGTCCTGGGATCGAGCCCCACATCGGTCTCCTTGCTCAGAGGGAAGCCTGCTTCTCCCTCTCCCATTCCCCCTGCTTGTGTTCCCTCTCTCTCTGTGTCTCTGTCAAATAAATAAATAAATAAAGTCTTTAAAATAATAATAATAATATTCTTTAAATATTTCACATGTGCGATTTTAAATATATTTGTAATAGTGAAAACAGTGTTATCTAGATTCATGAGAATTTATATCACAATTTTTGGAATGTTATAATTTGAAAAATGTGGAATTAATTTATATTTGGTGTCACCTAACAAGTGAACATATGTAGTATTTAAAATTAAAGATAATTAATAGGCAAATTGTTTTTAAAGTCTTCTTAACTTTAAATTTCTCTTGATGTACAACAGCACTATAATACTTAGCCATTTTTCTATGTGAAGGAAATCATTATAGAGAAATGTTAAATTACTTTTTAAAGGTTATATAATTTAGGCAAATTACTCCATTCCTGAGTGAGAGAATTAAATTCTATAATAACGAGTGCTTCTTTTAAGGGGATCTTATTAAAAACAAGTGTTTTTAAAGATAGAGGAAGAGCAATAAATTTTATGATCATAATACAACTTTTTTTTTTTTCAGAGAGAGAGCATGAGCATGGGTGGGGAGGGGGTTGGTGGGACAGATGGAGAGGGAGAGAAAGAATCTTAAGCAGGCTCCACGCCAAGTGTGGAGCCTGATGCAGGGCTCAGTCTCACAACCCTGAGATCATGACTTGAGCCAAAATCAAGAGTTGGACACTTAAACCCCTGAGCCACGCAGGTGCCCCTAGAACTTGCATCTTTAAGCTAAGGCATTCAAATCCCTGGATATAAGTCCTTTTTTGATACTTATAAGTCATTTCCTCTTGGTGGAATTCCACAAAATATATGTACAATGTAAGATACATGTAATTTTTTTTTCAGGTACTAATTATAAAGGAGGTATTTAACTCCACTATCATTAAATTTAAAAAATCAGATCTTTCAGAACATAGATCACAAACTGCTGAATCATATGTTATCTCTTAAACCAGTTCTTAGAAAACAGACTGTCAGCCTGGAGCATTTCTGGGAATAAGATCAGAGAGCACTTAGATGGCAGAATTTCTGAATTTTTTGACAAATAATTTTTGGCCTAAAAAATTATTTATATATTTCACTCTTCAATTAGGGTTTAGGTTCATATACCTGAGGATATTTCAGAGAGTATAAGGTATTATGATTATCACTAAGAAGATAATGGCTTACATTATCTTAATATAATATATGAGGAGAATCAGAAAGTATTACTCTTCTTCTACTTGTTTTAGATTAGGGGCTTCTTAAAGATATAGATTCCTGGGCCCTCAGACCAGAAAGTAAGGGTAATTATGGAATTTTAAGAACCCCTTGGTTTATCCTTATGTGTTCTGAGGTCTGAATTCCATCAATCCAAAGAATGACATAATAAGTTAATTTATATAGGATTCTTTAATAATAGGTAAACCCATGCTTATCCCTGTGGGGAAGAGTATAAAATAAGCCATTATAAAGTAAGAAATCTATATAAATATGCCATTTGTCAATCTATTTTGGAATAGTTTGAAAATGAAAGATAGATTCTAGATTCCTGTAAGATAATGGTGGCCGCATACATTCCAAATTCTATGAAAAGTCTCATACAGATAGTAGAGATTAGGATAACAAAATCATCCCAGCTTACACCTCTATCACAAATAGAAGCTATAAGGGTCTACACACAACCAATCTACATGTAATTGAGAAAATAAAAGCAAAAGACCATCAGGAAAGCAGCAAAGATGGCCCCGGAATCCATCCATACAAAGGAGAGAGTGGGGAGGTGACTAGGCTCTAGTAGGAGTGGTAAACAGATAACATGTTAGGGTTCACTCCCTGAAGGAAAAGACCCAACTTGTAGTAAAAACTAGTGAAATCATTTACAAGTCATGGCAGGTGACAGCCTTGGATAGTGAGGACCTAAGCGGAAGGTCTTGGAAAATGTACAGGATCTGATGTAGGCAGCCTTAGGAATACGTAACTTCTGGGAGAGAGAGTGATATCTTGGAAGACACCATATTTCTTGCAAATGTACTGGTGAAGGGACAAAAGGAGATTAAAGATAAAGAAAATTCTTAAACAAAACAACACCAAAATCCGAAGAGAAAAATATAATAAAATGCACCATCTATTTTAAAAGAAAGTGCTCTATGCTCTAACAACTGAAGAAGGAAAAAAATGAACTGAGGAACTATGTCACATAGCTTCTCCCAACCACTTGCTCATATGATCACCAAGTATAATGTTAGTCCAGGAAAACAGAACACAATTCAAACAAATAAAGGGGAACAACTTCAGTGTCATCCATTAACAGTTATAAATTTTAAAAAATATATAAATATATATAATATATTCTCTATTATATAATTAATATAAACAATATAAATAATTATATTCATATCTAATTTCATATAATTACATATAAACATATATAAGATTCAATTTTTCAGCAGAGGAAAACACATATACACACACAACCTTACATGATGATGCATAGGACCTATAATAAATATTATTTCATCTTGAAGAAGAGCAAATTTAGAGGAATTATACTGAGACCAAGGCTCATATATAGTGCACTATCTCTGAGGAGAAACAGACCACTGGAACAGAAAAGAGAGCTCAGAAGAGATGTACACACATTTTATCTCCTGATGTATACCAATCTTGCCATTGCAAATACTTGGGGAAAAGATGGTCTTTTCAAAACAAACAAACAATAAAAAAAACAAAAACAAAAACAGGCTCAACTGGATATAAGAACAAGAAAAAAAAATCAATCTTGATTCTTACTTTACACCATACCAAAAAGTAAATAAACAGTGGATCATATAACTTACATGTGAAGGGTAAAGTCATTAAGCATTTAAAAGAAAAAAAATAGAGAATATCTGCATGACTTTAGGGAAAAGAAAGCTATCTGTCTCAAACAGGACACAGAAAGCCCTAACTATAAAAGAGAAGACTGATAAACTGGATTTCATAAATATTTTAAAAATTCTGCCCGCCAGAAACAGCAAGAGAATGAAGATATTCCAAAAACTTATATCTGACAAGGCCTCATATCCAGAATATATAAGGAACTCCTACCAATAAATAAGAAAATAAGAACTCAATAAAGGGAAAAAGGCAAAAGACATGAAAAGTCACTTCACAAAAGATAGTACCTAAACGTCCAATAATCACATACAGTACTCCTCAGGGAAACATAAGGTAAAGCCACAGTGGGATACCTCCTAGCAATGAATAGACTGGTTGAAAAAGAAACAAGAGTAGAAATATTTACGTGAATGTCCACAGAAGTAGTTTATTATTGTAAAAAAATATTTTTAAAAAATTAACTATCCTTCAGGAGAAGAGCAGAAAAACTGTACTTTATCCATTCAATAGATTATTAAGGCAATTAAAATCACTGAACGAGTTCTACATGTATCAACAAGTACATAATATTCACTGGTAGTGGTGGGGAGCCAGTTGCAAAATTATATGTATCACCTGAAATCATATATGTATTTTATGGTTACACTCAGTAGAGTACAAAAATATATATTATAATAAAAAACATTTGGGAGTGAAGAGAAGGAAATCGATGGGAAAAGGGACTTTATCTGCATTTATCTCAGTCCTGTAAAAGGAAAGAAAGAAGTATAAACAAACCAAAAAAAAAAAAAAAATAGTGTCGGGCGCCTGGGTGGCTCAGTTGGTTAAGCGACTGCCTTCGGCTCAGGTCATGATCCTGGAGTCCCGGGATCGAGTCCCGCATCAGGCTCCCTGCTCAGCGGGGAGTCTGCTTCTCCCTCTGACCCTCCTCCCTCTCATGCTCTCTGTCTCTCATTCTCTCTCTCAAATAAATAAATAAAATCTTTAAAAAAAAATAGTGTCTGCTTCATTTTCGAGGCCAGAGTATCAATACACCACTCACATTGTTTTAAGTACTCATCTGTGCATTTGAATTTTTCACAATATTTAATTGTAAAACCAAAAAATAATATTGACAGAGAATAAAAGTCTGCTTTAAGAAATACTTGAAATTTGTCTTTTAGGTAAGAAGTGAGATTTTACTGAAATGGAGGAAATTATGGTGAAAAATATGGTTTATGATGGGGAAACACACACACATTAAGTAAGTGCCCAGGATAAATGGACAGTGTAAGGAGCCCATGTTCTGGTGAGAAGGACATATGAGTTGGGAGGCCACTGTTTGTGTGGTGGGAGACAGGGAGATGCCACTCAGAGAGAGACAAACTGCACAACATTACACCAACGTCCTTCATATGAACGCAGTGATTGAAAATGGCCCAGATGCTTGAAGCTATTCCAGAAATGTTCACATTAAGCGAAAATTCCATGTGATCATTTTGAGATTTTACTACTTTAGAATTTAAAAACCAAATGACATTTAAAAAGAAAACTAAATTCCTAGTCCCTAGTCTCCTTACAACTACAAAATGCACTATTTCCACTGTATTATGTGAACATAATACCTATATTATGTGTACCTGTCGGGATCCTGGAGTTCTGCTGTAACCTATTTTCTGAGTCATTTTTCTGGAGATATTCTCCCACTGAAATTCAGCTTTGAAAACAGCCAACATCTTTGGTTCTTAACACTGGCTGCATGTCTGAATTTCCTGTGGAGTTATATCAAAAAAAATCTCTTTTTTTTAAAATTAAGTTATAAGTGAAATATAACACTAAGGTTAAGGTGTACAGCCTGTTGACCTGATACACTTACATATTGCGATGTGATTACCAAAGCTGACAGCTCCATCAAGTCACATAATTATCCCTTTTTATGCTGAGAACATTTAAGATCTAGTCTCTTAGCAACTTTGAGGTATAAAATATACTACTATTATCATCACGTTACATGTACATCATGTATCATGTTGTACATTAGGTCTCCAGAACTGATTCATCCTCTAACTGCAAGCTTATACCTTTTGACCAATGTTTCCCAAATTCTACCACCCACCAGGACCCTGGTAACTACAGTTCTACTGTCTCTAGGAATATGGCTATTTTAGATCCCACAGATCAGTGACATGAGACAGTATTTGTCTTACCTCACTTAGCATAATGCCCTCAAGGAACATCCATGTTATCACAAATGGTAGGATTTCCTTCTTTGTTATGGTTGAATGATATTCCTTTATTATATATATATCTATATATATATCTATATCTATATCTATATATATATATATATATATATCTATCTATCTATCTCACAAGTTTTTTATTCTTTCATCCATTGATGGACACTTAGGTTGTTTCCAATCCTAGCTATTACAAATAATGCCACAATGAACATGCATGTACAGATGTTTTTTGATGTTTTCATTTCTTTGGGGCATATACATAAGAGTGGGATTGCTGAGTCATAGGGTATGCCCAGGCCACATACCAGACCCCTTCAATCAGAGCCTGTGACTGTGGGTCTGAGATACCAGTATCTTTTAGAAATCACTAGATTTGTCCAATGTACAGCCAACTTTGAGGGGCTGACCGGAGAACGAACTCAGTCATATTACTGAGCTTGTGCTTTCAGATACTAACTTCACTTCATACTTTTGGCTTTCTCTTTCTCAAAGCAACTGTGCCAAATACATAAGAAACAACATCAAATAAATAGGTATCTTCTATTATTTTATGTATTTTACCCCACCTTCAGGACTTGTGCAAACATGTACTCTTTGGGGAAGCACTCACAGCTACTTGAGGTCTGTAAACATGGTCTGGGGGTGCTCGTTTGCCCTTGAGCTCTCCCCTATGTGTGGTACTCGCTGCAATGTCATTACATGGTTTTCTATTTCCTCTACTAGATCAAACAATTTAAAGTAAAAAAAAAAAATGTGTCTTCATCATTCTATCATCTAGCACATAGTAGATACCAGATAAATATTTGATGAGGGAATGAATAATCCAACTTAAGAGGTGGTATTATTATTACTTTTTAATAAAATCAATGTATCCTTCATTGCAGAGATTATGTATATTAATATAGTGATGTTGAATTAGTTCATTTGTTTTCATTTAAAAATAATGTAATTTCCCTCTATTATCTCTTACTTAACATACTCTCTTTCTGGGGTGAGCACTTATAACATCCACTGGAGTGGTACTGGTTAAATATGACCAAATGTATCCACATACTTATCTTCTCTTTCTCCTGAGGCACTCACCAAAATCATGGTCAAGGAAGTTTTTCCCATTGTTTTTATTGTGGTAAAATAAAACTTACTACTTTGGGGCGCCTGGGTGGCTCAGTCAGTTAAGCATCTGCCTTCAGCTCAGATCATGATCCGGGGGTCCTGGGATCAAGACCTGCGTCGGGCTCCCTGCTCAGTGGGGAGTCTGCTTCTCCCTCTCCCTCTGCCCTCTCCCTGCTCATGCTTTCTCTCTCAAATAAATAAAATCTTTTTAAAAAAAACTTACTATCTTAACCATTAAGTTTCAAAGGAAGGAATTTTTCAATTTGGGTTTTTCTTATACTTATCCATGCACGGTTTTAGGGGTTACACAATTTTACAAAGATTCTTACCAAAAAGCAGCTCTTCCTACTCAGCACTAGGTTACCATCCCAGTGCATCCTATTTGCGGTTTCTTTCTATCTTATCATCCCCATCATTCAATCAGATATTAAGCCTACTTTTTTTTTATTTTAAGCCATATGTATTTACTTTTCACAATGGAAGATGAAAATTTAGATCATTTGTATAACTTCTCCCACACCTGCTACACACTTGCACCCACTGCATATAGCCAATGCATGCACCCACTGCAAATACGCGTCCAGAGCATCCATCCTCCCAGGAGAATTATAGCTTAATTTTGCCTGGACCAGTATTTACCATTTATATTATTATGACAAAAAAAATGCTTTTCTTTGTTTAAGTTACCATTTCTTTCCAATTATTTTCTCTCTTTTTTTGTTTTTTAGTTCGGGTCTATATCGCGTGTTAGCTAATTCTCTAAAATATTTAGTGTTCGTTGGTTGCCTACTCATAAGTGAGTTGGACTTTAGACTGGTGATTGGAAGCTTTGTGTGCATGGACAAATTTGTTAAATATGGTTTCACCGTAGAATGATATGACTGGATTCTTTGGGGGGATACTACCAGTATTAATACCTCTAAATGTTTTCTGCTAGATTTCTTGGACAATAATTTTCACATCTCTTGCTTAGAGGGTATAAACCTAGTTCCCTAGGCTCTAGGATTAATCACCAGAAAAAAGCTATTCAACCTCACTAATCATCAGGGAAAAGCAAATTAAAATTACAATGCAACATGACCATATGTATCAGATAAAAGCATGTACTGGGGAAGATGAAGAGCAAATGAAAGTCTCATAGAGCACTGATGGGAGCAGCAATTAGTTCAATCACAAAAGAGAAGGGTTTAGCTGTATCTACTAAACTGAAACCTATACATACCCTCTGATTCAGCAATCCCCTTACTTGGGATATACCCAACACAAATGTGTATACATGCTCATACATATTTCAATATTAAATATGGATAAATCTTTTAAATTTAATGCTGAGCAAAAGAAACTAGAACAAGAAAAAAATATATACCAATTCGACTTATGCTAAGTACCCAAACAGGCAAAACAAATCCATGCTGTTAGAAGTCAGGATAATGGCTTTTCTCAAGAGAAAGATAGAAACCAGATGAGAGCCCAAGGTGGAGCTTCTGGGGACTAGGAATGTTCCCAATTTTTGTTTTGTTTTTCCTTGCTCTTTACTTGCTATAGTCCATGACAAAAGAAGCCTCATCCTCCCACGCAAAGATGGATTATTCTATAGCTGTGGCTACATGTAGTCACAGAACTGGCTTTAAACTTGTTCAGTCAAAAACTCCTTTCAGTGAATGTGCTTCTACAATAAGTGATAGCTTCTTCCTTCTGAAAGTCAGTTCATCAGAATGGATTCTCTTCAATAAGCATGCTCTGACAACTGATCAATAAAAAAAAGATCTCACCTAGGTGAATACTGCAGATAATGTTAATTCACTTAACCTCTACCAAGTGTCAATACCAGATTTCTATGTTTCTCCCAAAAACTTTATATAAGATGAGCCCCTCTGCTCTGCTCAGAGACACTGTGTCTGATTGGTGTAACTCTCCTTCCTAAAATAGGCTATATATTCAACAATCTTTTTGTTTTAGATATTGAGTGGGTGTCTTGTCCTATTTTGATTACAGATTATGAACATTTATAAGACTGCATACTTAATGACAGATGTGCTCTTCTGTATGTATAGAGATAACAATATATTTTTTTTAATTCCACAGGACATCTACTTCTGATCAAGATGAAGTGATGGGAATCATACGTATCCTATTGCCTTAAATAACAAAAAAACAGACAAGACATGGAAACCACTGGGTTTCAAGACACTGGCCATTAGTCAATGGAGGACAGAGAACCTGAGGGGAGGGAAATAAACTGGTCCGTAGGATTGCCCTGGCTGAAAGCCCTGACAGAGTTCCCAGGTTGGCAAAGGAAAAACTCAGGTGGAGCCTGATGGAACTCTTTGGTTTGAGGACACAAAACTAAGCATTTCCATTTTTTAATAGCACCCAGAAAATTCTGATGCATAAGAGCTAGGAACCAGGGGTGCCTAGGTGGCTCAGGCTGTTAAGCAACTGCCTTCGGCTCAGGTCATGATCCCAGGGTCCTGGGATCAAGCCCTGCATCAGGCTCCTTGCTTGGTGGGGGGCCTGCTTCTCCCTCTCCCTTTGCCGCTTCCACTGCTAGTGCTCTCCTGCTCTCTCATTCTGTCAAATAAATAAATAAAATCTTAAAAAAAAAAAAAAGAGCTAAGAACCAAAGTTCCAACTGTTCCATAAACGACAATGTTGCATCCAAGCTTTTCCTAGTAACTTGTAAACTGCTTATGGTTTGGCAAGTCATTTCAATTTCTTGGCAAGTCATTTCAATTTCTCTTCTGTAGAAAGAGGAATCATACATACTAGCAACTGCACCATGAGGTGACTTATGAGTAAATGAATTAACAGATGCAAAACTCAGAGAATAGCCTAGCTAATAACATTTTGCTGGTGAAATCTCTTACTATTAGTAATCCATAACCAGGTGGTAATCAGGGAATGACATAGCTTTCATGCCTGAGTAGAAAGGAGGGTTAGTCACGGGGCATCAGACCACTGTCTAGGCTCCTCACAATCTACTGTGAGAGACTTTTAGATTATCTGATGGACATCAGGTGACACAGATGTATAATGGGAATATTTCCACTTTAGTGGAGATATGACATAGTAACTTGCTAAATGTGTTCAATATAAACTCAGATTTACTCCCAAAATTCTTCAGTGTAAACCTTTTCTAGGATGACATCTAAAATAATATTTAACTTTTTTTCCTTGAAGTTTAACATACCCTCATTCTAACACTATTTAAAAGACAAATTACTTGCCACTGTTTGGAAGAAAACCTTTTTAATTTTTTGTAAGTTTTTATTTAAATTCCAGTTCGTTAACATAAAGAAAACCTTTTTTTAAAAAATCACAATAGATCTAGTTCCTTCTCTGCCCTGCTTTATAGTAATAAAAGGATTGAGCAAAATTATATGGAAATAACTTAGCTGCCTTATAAAACCGTATTGACATATGCTTCTGTCTAGAAACCTTGGAACCTTCTGAACATCCTTTTGAAAACTCCCTGGACAGAATTAATTAGTTGGCACAGAAAAGCCAAATGTTACACTTATTTGGGCATCTGAATGAATTACAAAGGTTTCGTTAGTTACTTTAATACAATTTCAAACTGTGCATGGGTTGAATATTTTAGACACATGAAATCTTCACTATGAGGTTTCTCGGGAATCATGGAAGAGTACATATTAATCGAAAGAATAAAACCAAATATGGAGCCAAGAGAGCCTTTAATGTTCCTGTCCCCCCAGGGAACAGCCAGATGGCCATGTAACACTTTCACCTGGCACTCCTACCATTTAGATTTCTAGTTTGGGTTGGATATCAATCCCTTGCGTCCAAATACAAAATTCTCTTTATAATTATACTCATGAACAATCCTCAGCTCTACTTATGTCTAAAGGTCACTTAAAGATTCTCTCAAAATTATTTTAGTCAAAGTCAATGAATTTTGAAGTGACTAATACAATAAACACAGGAAAAGTTAAATATATATGTATATAAAATGTATTTATTTGCAGATAAAAATTATATTTTAAACTAATATATTCTAAATGTAAATTTTTGTTTGCTAGAGCTATTTTCATGCCTGGGAATATGACCCATTATAATTGTGTTTTGCTGATTTAATAATAAATTAAGTTAAATTAAAAAAAAAAAACCTAAAGATCACATAAATCCCAGAAGTACTCATCCAGCCACAGAGTAAATCTATGAAAAGAAAATGCTGGTGCTTTGGTTCAATACAAAAATTTCTCTTAATGCATTTGTATTTGGGGGTTCTCAGAAGAAAACAAAGTCAAGTCATTGAGAGTACGGGACGGTTAAGAGAAGCAAAACCAAAGCTGTCAGTACAGTGAGGAATTATTTTGTTTGTGCCAAATGGATAATGGTCCCTCTGTATAATGGAGTAACATTTATTTTCATTTCTTTTCCACTCACCTCCTCTTTTAAAAAAATTTTTTTTATTATGTTATGTTAATCACCATACATTACATCATTAGTTTTTGATGTAGTGTTCCATGATTCATTGTTTGCGTATAACACCCAGTGCTCCATGTAGTACGTGCCCTCTTTATTACCCATCACCACTCACCTCCTCTTTTAACCATATTACTCACATACGCCTCAACCACTGTAATGAATTTTTGTCACATAGGCACTGATGGCCTCTCTAATGATAAATTAAATAGCTTTCATTCATAATTTTTCTCAGCACTGCGTGTGCTATATGCAATCTACTTCTCTGGAAGGCACTCCATTGGAATGCATGACCCTGGACTGTCTTGACAAATACTATTTTAT
This sequence comes from Mirounga angustirostris, assembly GCF_029215605.1. Taxonomy (NCBI): domain Eukaryota; kingdom Metazoa; phylum Chordata; class Mammalia; order Carnivora; family Phocidae; genus Mirounga; species Mirounga angustirostris. Next base: position 79,263,210 of record NW_026991720.1, on the reverse strand, counting down.
TATTCCTTCTAGTCACTGAAAAGTCTTTGCCTCTTTCTAGATCCTTTTCTCCACCTACATACACCAGACACTTCTGCCTCAGGAGTTTCCTATTTCTAACTGCTGAATAGAGCAAATTATCATCTGCCACTCCACTTCTGAACCCAGCATTTCTAACACTGTATATTCAAACCTATTCCTATTTTCCACTATTGAGAAAAAGTTTCCCTTTATTTTTCCTTGATTATCCATCCTTGAAAGCATATACTAATTTCAACTCATTATTCTCATTCTCAATAACTATTCAATCACAAACACCTGTCAAGTTACTGTAAAATATGCCTCTCAGATCTATTCCATCCTCTTCATGACCACTGGAATAATCTGAATCTGGATAATTTCCTAGAACCTAAGTGTTATTATTCCTAATGTTAGTCTCCCTTGCAACCAGCCTTTGTTAGGAAAACAATTCTCTGTGAGTATTTCCACATTTCTGCACAATCTGGGCTTTCTGAGTGGAGTACCGACAGCCTGGGTGAAAGGAGATTGAGTGGTAAACAAGTCTTGGAAATTGAAGATAATGCTTTGCTCTAGAAAGATTGAAAGACATATCTCCCAAAGTCGTTTGTTTATATTCTAAAGGTAGTAAAACCCAGAAATGTCTTTTTTTCCTCTCCTTCAAAGAATTTTGCTTACTTCCAGGGTAGTGGAACCCTGTCCCTCTCTGGAGAGGATTTATTTACAGTATGGCATTACAGAGTAAAAGTTTCTCTCTTCTTCCCTCCTTCCTTCCTCCTGTCCTTCCTTCCTTCCTTCCTTCCTTCCTTCCTTCCTTCCTTCCTTCCTTCCTTCCCTCCTTCCTTCCTTCCTTCCTTCCTTCCTTCCTTCCTTCCTTCCTTCCTTCCTTCTCTCTCTCTCAGCCTTCTTATAAAATGCCAAGTCTCAGAATTTGGGGATTCCTTCCCTATGATGCAAACTACACCGTATGCACAAAGGACATCAGATCCTCATTTCCCTGTACATGGGAAATTGGGGTGTGGCAATGATAAAAAGCTCTGTGAGGAAATGGTCTGTTTTCTGATCAACAGATCTCATGCTTCTCATTACAACCAATTAAACTTTACATCTTGGACAGTACTACAAAATGAATACTGTTTAAACACTTATTTTAGCCCATTATTTCATTGCACAAAATATTTGGAGGATAATATTTTTATTTATTTATTTACTTTTACTACTAGGCTTTGAAAATTCTCATTGTTACCCAACATGATCATATACTATAGATTTCTGTTTCACAAATAAATTACATTTATTATTACTTCTAGAAAATATGGAACTATCTCTTTAATAGGTGGTACCATAATAAGAAGATAGCTTTATGATTAAAAAAAGGATAAAATTTGATGCATAATTCATATGATAGGCCAGGATAAATAGGTAGGAGAATTAAATGTAAATAATGAAACCATAAATATATGAGAAATTCATACATTTGAGCATAAATGTATGAGAAATTTCATGAGAAAATATGGGTGACATTCTATATAACCTTGGAATTGGCAAAACTTGCCCAACTGGGATACAAAATACAGAAGCATAAAATTAAAAAAAAAAAAAAGCATGGAAAAGACACCATAAGCAAAATAAAAAGAGAAATAAAAAACTGCATATGAATTTTGATGCTTACAACACAAAGGTTTAATATCCCTAATATATAAAGAAATTCTGAAAATAAAAACAAATATACAAACTTACAGGGCAAAAATCAGAGAAATGAATAGGAAAAACAAATGAAGTGCCTCTTGACAATATAAAATGATGCTCAATTTCCATTTTTTGATGAAATTCAATCATCTTTCATATTTGTTGTTTCCCTGTATTGAATGTCTTTTTTTTTTTCTTGTGGTTACATTGTCTTTTTCTTTGCTTTAGTAACTCAATTATTGTAACTCAATTTAGTAACGAAATCATTATATACTTGTAGTTCTTATTTATTCTGATTGTAGTTTGCTGAGCTTCTCTGATCTACAAGTCAGGTTTTTTTAGAAGTCAAATTTGGAGAGTTTTCAGATTATTTTTTAAATAATTTTTCTTTTTCTACCTCAATCAATACTTCTCTCTGTGATTGCAATACATGTATGTTATAAGTTTCTGATATTGTCCTATAGGCCCTTGAAACTATGTTTTTCAATAGGGTTCAGAGAGGACAACAGAGATGGTTTCCTTACCATGAAAGAGCAGTGGGTATACAGAGTGGTAAGTACACATCACTGAGTATTAGAACCAGATGAGACCTTAGAAATCAAATCCACTGCTAAACTTCCACAGGCAAGGAACATTTGTCTCTCAGATTTTTACAGTCACACTCTAGTAAGTGGCTGAATTGTGACCAAAATTCAGATCCTCTAACTTCTTTCTAGTGTTCTGTTCTCCATTCTATGATGCCTTCCTAAATCTATGTTACTTTATTTTTCTGATTTTTTTAATAACACTAAATGTTATAACACATTGTTGAACTATGGCCAGTCCTCACATTCTTTTTGCTCAGGTAGATAAAATGAAGTAAAAAAGCAAAACAAACCACCAACATTGTTCTAAGAGGGTAGATTTCATGTTAAGTATTCTTACCACAATAAAATTTAAAAGAAAAGAATATTGTTCTAACTTAGGAGTTCCAGAGTAACTGTTCTCCTGTTTTTTTATGTTTAAGAATGGGTCCATAATCCTCATGTGTATGTTCAGGCCATTGTTTAGTTAAGGTTTTTTCAGCAACAAGCTGCTGGAGAACATGACTACGCCCTCAGGTGGTGGTGAGCATGGGTGTGCACATAAGGCCTGCTCACTTAACTGACTTAATCATGATTTTCCTACCAACAGGTAGTGGACCCGCTATTGCTAAGAACAATAATTTGACTCTTTCATTTCACAATTTCCATTTGATTTATTTTATAGTTCTCATTCCTCCGCTGAAATTTCCTAATTTACTAAGACCATGTTTTTCACTAATAATTTCAACATATTTTTTTTTTCATTCTTTTACTAAATTCTAAGCGACTTTGAAGTTATTTGTCTGCTAAGTCAAAAAACGGTGCCATTTTGGATTTGATTTTTATTGGTTGTTTCCCAGTTCCTTTATGTGTCTACTGATTACTGATTGAAAACTTAGAAAACTGTGGATAATACATAGTATAGACTCTGATTTCAGTGTTAACAGGACTTTCACTTATAGTGGATCACCATGAACTTGAAAAGTCATGGTTGTATGATTTCCTGAAACTGCATCTGTGAAAAGCCCAAGGTATCCCCAAGTCCCTCTAACTTGTTGGGTCAAACTTCAAATTCTGTCTCTCTCATGGACTTTATTAAGGCTTTTCTTTTTTTCTTTCTTTCTTTCTTTTTTTTTTTTTTAGGGCTTTATTGTTGTGGGTTTAACGCTAGCACAGGGAACCACTCCATTAAAATCCAACGTCAAGGGGCGCCTGGGTGGCTCAGTCGTTAAGCGTCTGCCTTCGGCTCAGGTCATGATCCCAGGGTCCTGGGATCGAGCCCCGCGTCGGGCTTCCTGCTCGGCGGGAAGCCTGCTTCTCCCTCTCCCACTCCCCCTGCTTGTGTTCCCTCTCTCCCTGTCTCTCTCTGACAAATAAAATAATAATAATAATAATAAAATAAAATAAAATTCAATGTCAAGGCCTTTAAGAATGAGCACATTCTCTCAAGGTGTACACTGTATTCTTTACCTCCTTCTGTCTGGTTTAGCCCTTTCTTGTCATTGCTGGCTTCCCATTACATTATTTATTTTTCCTCCTACTCAGTCATACTTTTAAAATGATTCTTTTAATACTTTATCCAGCATTTTTCAATGTTCTATACCAGAAGTTTACCTCCAAACTTCTCGTCTATTCTAGTTCCAGAGAAGAAGGCCTTGTAATATAATCACTTTGTTTCCTAAATACAATGGTTCTTACCATTGGGTAGATAAGAACTTTATGCAGATACAGAGCTTTCACAGCGTAAGTGAAATTAGGTTGAGCATCTTTCAATTAAAGAAGTAGACAGAAATGACACAAAGCACAACCAACGTATGAAGGCACAGAGGCCTAGAGTCAGGCTGGAACATTTTCTCTAGGTGAGGAACTATGTACAAAAGGACCAGATACTGTAGTAAAAAGACCAAAAAGAGAGGGAGCCAAGAACTTGGGAATAATTGTGGCTAAGTGTCTGGAAAATTTTATAACATATATTCCTACATAAAACCAAAAGACCATCTTGACTTTCATTTCTTTCAACATTTTTTTTTTTTTGCCTATTTTCCAGAATTGTTCTTTCAACAGTATTTTTTTTCAAACTTCTTAAATATATCATTCCATATAGCCCTACAATTTATAAGAGGTTATAACCTTTTTTTGATCTTCATCTTTCCTGATCTGAAGTTAAACCCTCTGAACTTTGCTTTTCTCTTCTAGAAAAAAGACATAATAACTACTTCCTTGAAGGACCATTATGAGAATAAATGAGAGCATATGTGAAAAATTTACCACGGTCTAGCATTTAAAAAAAAAAAAACACACAGTAGAATGTTTGTCTGTATGACAAGGGAGAAGCAGAACTACTGCTTTTCTCTGCATATATATGATAGGTCCTTCTCTACATCCACGCTAGTGAATTAGGAGACTTCTCCATGAACCATTACAATTCCAATCACCAATTTCCAATATGTTAGGGTTTTCTCCTGTACCACCAAGCAATTCTTTGACACAAGCTGTTCTACAATTCAACTTAATTCTGATACTATCTATGTGGAGATCCCACAGGTTAAGTGTTTAGTCCTACAAGACTGTCCCCCTCACCTCCCAACTTCAGTCACAAACTCAGGTTGTCACCTACGCTTCTGACCTACTGGCTACAGATCAGAGGTTCCAACTACCCCCAACTTGGGTTTGATTGATTTGCTAAAGCAGCTTCCAGAAGTCAGAGAAACATTTTACTTACTAGATCACTGGTTTATTATAAAAGAATATAACTCAGGAACAGCCAGATGGAGGGGATGCATAGGGCAAGTCAAGATGTGGGGATAGGGCATGGAGCTTCCATGCCTTTTCTGAGTGTGGCAATCTCCCCAAACTCCAGATGTTCACCAATCTGAAATCTCTCCAAACCCTGTCCTTATGGAGTTTGATGGAAGCTTTGTTACATTGGCGTAGTTAATTAAATCATTGGCTACTGGTGATTAAACTCAATCTCCTACCTCTTTCTACTGCTCTGGGGTGGATGGGTGGGTAGATGGAACTGAAAATTCCAACCCTCAATCTCAGGGTTGGTTTCCTGGCAATCTGCCCCCATTAGCAGGTAACCTAGGTGCATTTCAAAAGTCACCTGATTAACATAACAAAAGACACTTTTATGATTCTCATCACAGGAAATTCCAAAAGTTTTAGGAGCTCTATGTTAGAGCCAGACAAAGACCAAATAAGTATTTTTTATTGTCAATCACAATATCACAACATACTTTGAAAGGGTGCAACCAATTGAGGATTCAGGTAAACCCAAACATTCCCCCTTACTCAGAAGTGTTTCAAGCCAGAGACAAGCCTTTTATTCTACAATTCTCAGAAGCCATTTTAAAGGGTTCATCGGGAAACTGCTTATAATCAATTGTCTCATATTACTCCTTATGTTCATGCCTTTTTTTCCTTCTGTTATCAACTTTCCCTACTTAACCATTTTAGTTATAATTAGTCTCACATTAGCCCATTTATCAAAATCCTTCAGCTGGAGCTCCACTGGCTTGTATGAAAATTAATAAAAGGAAACCTCATTTAGAACAGAGTTGGGAGGCCAGCCGAGGGAGTGTTCATGCCCAGCACTGGTTGTCAATTGCAGAACCCAACAGGAAGAGAGGGACCTTGCAAGTAGATACTACTCTACTATCTCATCAAGAGGAAAGAAGATTTTTTTCCTCCCCTGGCAACAGTACAGCCAATAAGAGACAGTCACAGCTTGGCCAATGAGAAGCCACTATTCTCTGAACTCCCAATTTACTCCAATGGACTTTCAGTTTAAACAATCTCTCTCACCTGCCACCTTTTCTCTATAAAAAAGCATTCATCTCCTTTGTTCTCCAGACTTACCTATGGTTTTGCCATAGCTTGCTTGCAATTTTCTGCTATTCCTGATAGAGTAGGCAGTTAGCTAGATGTAAGCAGGGAACAAGTGCTTTCAGACTGATAAAAGGGAGGAGGCTAAGTTCCAAACTGCCGGACAGACCCAGGGGATATGCATGCGTACTTTCCCATCACCCCTACCCTACAGTGACGCAGAGCTTTGCTATAATACATTTACACGGTGGTTTTAATCTCTCCCAGGCAGAAAATGGCCACCATGACAGTTCTGACAAGGACCGTATAAGGCCTCCCAACTGGTAAGAGGAGCCTCTGAGATGATTGGCTATAAGCTTAGTCAGAAATCGTCCTAGCTATGACCCATAACCTATCCAAACATAAAAAGCAAAGACAACCCTGACCCTCAGGGCAGCTGCCACCTCTGGGCCCGCCTCCTCTCCCATCTGGAGGGTATACTTTTGCTTCAACTGCTATTAAATCTTTGCTTGCTTAAGAGTTTGGCTCGAGGGGCACCTGGCTGGCTCAGCTGGAAGAGCATCCATCTCTTGATGTTGCGGTCCTGAATTTGAACCCCACTTGGGTGTAGAGACCACATACATACATACATACATACATACATACATACATAAACTTAAAAAAAAAAGAGTTTGGCTCTGAATTCTTTCTTGGCCAAACTCAAGAACCAAAGCCAGGGAACAGGACTCACCATTGATAAACCCATTTCTCCTGGTAAAATAACTAGCAGTTTTATTTTTAAGGTTAACATCTGGGGGTGAAGCTCAACTGAAAGCTTTTCTAAACTTACCTCTGCTTTGAATTGTGCTAAAAAAAATAATCACGGAACGGAATTTACCGATCCCTGAACTAGTAACGGTGGCAACCCATAGTCAGGCAATCTAACTGTCCGGGCTTGAGTTATGCAAATGCCCCTATATCTGCCCTATTCACACTGGAGGAAACAGTTATCTACTCTTTGCAAAGGGATATTTTGTTATCAGAAAAAAAGGGAAAAAGACCATGCTGGGCAGCAAAACCCACAGTTTCCATGGCTCCCTATATATAGTGAAATTGTAGTAGAAAGGATGTAGGAGGGTCGCCTGGGTGGCTCAGATGGTTAAGCGTCTGCCTTTGGCTCAGGGCATGATCCCAGGGTCCTGGAATCTGAGCCCCACATCAGGTTCCTGGCTCAGCGGGAGCCTGCTTCTCCTTCTGCCTCTCTCCCTGCTCATGCTCTCCCTCTCTCTATCTCTGTGTCTCAAATGAATAAATAAAATCTTTTAAAAAAAAGAAAAACGAAAGGATGTAGGAGTAGGAAATGAGACATGTTCACAGCAGGAAGCCGCTCAAATAAGTAAGTTTTGTGGGTTTTTTTTAATCCCCTAAGTACTAGACTGAAACAGTAATTTTCTAGATTTGACTTAATCTTCCTCTGAATTCATTTCCAAAGGAATAATGTTGTTTAATCGTATTACCCAAGAAATCAAAAATCCTAAAATAACAATTCAACTTTTTGTTAAACTCAAAGAATGGCACCAGTCATGCCCTGAATCATGCCCTGCTCAGCCATCTTTAATTCCTTACTAATTCACGGCAATAGAGTGGAAACTTAATAGAAAGAGATTCAGGGGTGGGGGTGGGGAGATGGGGGTGGCACAGGGAGAAAATGGAATGTCTTATGTCATTATCCAAAATGCATTTTCATTTTCTTTTATCAACTTTGCTCATGACTCACTGAAGGATTTGACATGAATTTAAACGTGTTAAATCTATTATAATATCGTCTATAATGAATCTTACTGTTTAAGAAGATGAGTATTTGAATATAGTCATTAGGACTTCGAACAAAGAGAGGGAGCAAGAAAAAAAAGTGTTCAGTTCTAAAGCAAGATTTACAATCTTTTGATAGCTTGTTTACATATATATCTTTTATAGGAGCTCTAGTAATGTTAGAGCTCTACTGAAATTTTTATAATGCTGACTTCACAAATATAAGGTAAGTCTGATTTACTTCCAAATTAAGATTTCCACATTGTCCCTGGCTAGTCATGAGACTAAAAGATGCTTGAATCTAACAGCTGTTCAGAAGACTTTGAGAGAGGCTTAAATAGGTACTTCAGGATATGTGTATTATAATCAGCAAAAATTATCTATAAAATATCATTAATCAATAGGTTGCTCTTCCATGTTTTTATAAAGTATTTCTTAAGTTGAAGGAACATGAGAAAGACCGTGGTTTATGTTACTTCCAATCCTTTGCCCTCTTAAGGAGAACACATATTTTACAATAAACTTTTTTAAATAAATAAATATAATGCAAACCTATTCACTATTCATTTAAGAATTCAAACTACTGAAGTTCATATTCACTTTTTTGAAAAAAGACTTATTTATTCATACTCATTTCAGAGAGAGAGAGAGAGAGAGTGTGTGTGTGTGTGTGTGTGTGTGTAGGGGGAGGGACAGAGGGAGAGGGAGAGAGACAAAATCTCAAGCAGACTCCACACCATGCATGGTACCCGATGTGGGGCTCCATCCTAGGACCCTGAGATCATGACTTGAGCCAAAATCAAAGAGTTGGTTGCTCAACCCACTGAGCCACCCAGGCACCCTGAAGTCCATATTCACTTAAAATGGTCAACATACAGGAAACCAAATATGTAAGTTTATGTATAATTCTAAGGTTTATGTATATTTACACATATGTACATATAAACATATGAGATATATATACATAGACATATGACAATGTGCATGTATATTCTCACAAAATTCTTAGGTATAACTGATGAATTAAAGAATATTTCTTGCATTTTTTCTTGAACTTTTTATATTATAAACTTTACAAAAATATTTAATATTAAATTTTAATGAAAGATATACATTATATTCAATGTACAGACTCTACTTTTGACAAGAGATTACATCTAAATAGTATATAATACATTGTATTCTTGCCTCATGCTTGCCTGTCATTCATGCATTCATTATAAACATTCTCTGAAGGAGACTGAGGACATGGAAACTCAAACAAGGTAGAATAAGAAAAGTTACTATATAAAGCCCAATAAATATAATTAAGCATTTTTAACCTTTATCCTATGTTAATCTCATAAATATGAATTTACCATTATAAAATACATTATAACAATTTTAAAATAATTTAGAATTTTATTAATAGAGACAACTCTTCCAGTTCATTCACATGCATATACATCATTATCATTATCAGAAAGTATTTACTAAAATTTACAATTTACAAAAAAATTTTTTTTAAATTTTGTATATAAATAGGGGGAAAAACCCCACTCTTTATTGATTTTTCTCCACTTTCTGTCCTTGTGCTTTTACTTGTTTTCCCCTTCAGCCTGGAATACACTAACCAGCCTGTTATGGGCTGAACTTTGTCCTCCCCAAATTCATATGCTGAAATTCCAACTCTAGTACCTCAGAACATGACCGTGTTAGGGGATAAGGTCTTTAAAGAGGTGGTTAAAATGAAGCTGATGTGGTTTTGGAATATAGGTGAGGTTCAGTGGGGTGAGGTCCGGAGCCGACAACCAAGAAGGAATTCTTGAGATGTCTTTGGTGCATAAAGGTGGTTTATTAAAGCACGGGGACAGGACCCGTGGGCAGAAAGAGCTACTGCACCAGGGTTGTGAGGCATGGCTGATTATATACTTGGGAGTTGGGGGAGGTTTTTTGTTTGTTTTTTTTTAAAAGATTTTATTTATTCATTTGAGACACAGAGATACAGAGAGAGAGAGAGAGAGAGAAAGCATGAGCAGGGAGAGAGGCAGAGAGAGAGGGAGAAGCAGGCTCCTCACTGAGCCAGGAGCCCGATATGGGGCTCGATCCCAGGACCCTGGGATTATGACCTGAGCCGAAGGCAGACGCTTAACCATCTGAGCCACCCAGGCGCCCCTGGGGCAGGTTTCTAAAGAACTTTCATATGCCAAGGAGAACCTACAAGATATGGAGGCCTTGCCATTGTCTAGTTAAGGTAATTTTCCCCTCTAGCAAGGTATTAACATTAAGACAGATGGGAGATTCCTGGAAGAATGTCACACAGGCCCCCCTCCCCAGGAGTTTGTGGGGCGGGGGAGGTTGCAGGGTGTCAGCTTATGCTTCATCTTTAGCTAGCCTTCTGCTCCCTCATCAAAGCCATTCCCATGGAGCCCTAATCAAATACAACTAATGTTCTTAGGAGAGGAAGAGATATTAGCAATGTGCTCACTCAGAGGAAAGCCCATGTGAAGACACAGCAAGAAGGCCATCTGCAACATCTGCAAGCCAACGACAGAGACCCCAAAAGAAATGCTGACATCTTGATCTTGTACTTCTAGCCTCCAGGACTGTGAGAAAATAAACTCATTGTTGAAGCGATTCAGTCTGTACTATTTTGTCATGGCTTCCCTTGCAAACTAATATACTCACTTTCCACCATCTAGTACGTCCAAGTTTTGTCTATCTGCTAGAATAGGAAGTTAGGGAGACATGAGTAATAGGGGAAAAAGAGGATGGCAGATGGGAAATCACCAGGGATCACCCAGTAGCCACCCACAGACCTCAGGTCTCCCTGAGACCAACCTCTTTTGCAGTTTAGCACAGTCTCATAAGCAGAAGACAGGGGCCACAGGGACTGGTCCAACTTCAGAGCATGGGCATTTAAGGAATATCGTGTTGGGTAGTAATGCGTAGGCTGTTATAATATCATTACAATATCATTTGCATTGCAATTTTGGCCCTGTCGGTTTCGCCTAGGTGTTCATGGGAAGATGGCAGACAAAAACTCACAGAGAAGGTTGAAGGGGAGGAAACCAGGGTGGATACAGAGGGTGGTATAATAATGATGAGATGCAAAGAAGGAGACCAAATAGACATCCCATAAAAAAACAATGCAAAAGTCAGCAGGCTGCTACCCACCCTAGGATCAGTCCACACCCCCATCTCTGGAGTGTACTTGCACTTCGCTAAATAAAACCTTCGCTGCTTTAACTCTCTATCCAATGTCTCAGTTGAATTCTTTCCTTCAAGAAGACAAGAACTGAAGAATTTTATAATCCACTACCAGTTAACATATCCAGCAAGAGCCTGTTGACAGGCTACCTGTTCTTCCTCTTCTTTCTTCCCTTCCTCCCATACTCCCTAGGAGTACTAACTCCAACTTCTTAATTTGGGTACCTTGGCACTTTCATTTCTACTGATAAACATATCACTTTGAAAGCAGGTCTATCTAGGAATCCATCAAAATGCTTGAAACATTTTCTTGATCCATCAAATCATGCTGAATGAGCAAACAAAGATAAGTGAAGGCAGCATGAGTGGACAGCAGGGTCAAAGGAAGAGTTTTTGGAGATAAAAGACATGATGATAGAGGTCAAATAGATGGATAAAGCATAGTTCGTGTTGAATGGCTTCGATTTCAGGAGATCATATATGGATATTTGCTATCAATAGAGCGGGTGAAGGTAAGGATAGGAATGTGAAAGGAGTTTTGGGGCACCTGGCTGCTCAATCAGTAGAGCATGCGATTCTTGGTGTAGGGGTCATGAGTTCAAGCCCTACATTGGGCATGTAGCCTACTTAAAATGAAATTAAAAAAGGAATTTGAAGGAAGTTTTGAAGTCACACTCAAGAGAATGTTCAAGAAAATAGGTAGTTGAAGGAACTGTTGAGCATTAAGAAAGACGGATCTTGTTGAACCAGACTAATGCCGTCTTGGGCAAATCCTCCACGAAGCCCTTTCTGTGACCCAAAACTTTGAGTGCAGCCCCCACCCCCACTTTCTTTCCTTTTGTTTAACCACACTCTGAAGTACACCCTTGGGGCTTAACGTCCTTGATCTGCCCCAGAGGAGGTATAAGTATGACACACACCTATTTTTCAATACTCTCCTCTTGGGTGGTCCCCTAGCATGTATACCCAGCCTCTAGCGCTATACAAGCAGGTCTTAAGGGAGGTGGGGTTGGTGAGATCTTCTCATGTTGCAGCCGCCCAACACATCCCTCTGTCTGTAAGTCCCCATAATGAACCGTTTCTGGTCAAGCTGGACTTATAGGCCAGTTTCTTTGGTCCTACAGCTCCCTCAGCCCTTGGAGGTCATCTTGCATATACCTCCATTTCGAGACAGTAATGCTTAAAAGTATGTGGTACTGAGGGGAAAAGTCAAATAGCATTCCTTAATGAGTTCCTATAAACAAATTTATAAAATTCACAATTTATTTTCTAGAAAATATTAGCACCTCTCTCCTTAGTGAAAACAGAACCCTATATAGTCAATTTGAGGGATTATGGCAAGCCAGACATTCAGAAGAAATCCTGGCCTCAAGAAAAGCCATGCCAATGTACTTTGCTGCACCTGCGGGCCTGAGCAGCTTACAGAGGCCTGGGTACTTACTAACCAGAGAAAGGAAAAAGACACACAGCTCGTGGGAGGGATTGGAAGGGGGAAATCTTTTTGAAGGAGTGTCTCTATTTAATGTAATCTATAGATTACATTAAAAAAATATGATCTCAACATGGAATTTTACTTGATCCCTGCAGCCTCTGAATCTGAGGAGTAAATAATTTAAATAACAACAGAGGCTGAAAGTCAGAAAGGATTTAAACCTCATCAGTATCGAGGCTTAATTCTATAATTATCTCCTGCCCTTTCTGGGGTAGGGAGTGATTGGCTTTAGAGAAATAAAGCAAATAGCAGAAGGCAAGTGAGGCCTGCTGCACTCCAACCACAAAAAGGATTTAAACGGACCCCCCAGCCCCGCCCCCACCAGCCAAGGTCACTGTAAGTATCATGACAAATGAGACCCGACCAGATGACCAGATGGGACCTGTGTCAGAAGTTATGTGTCACGGAATACTGCAAAACATGTCCTTTAAAAAAATTAAAATTTTGATTTTAAAACTGCTGTCCTCATTTACTTGTATTTCCACAAGCTTCTCTGAGTGGGAAAAAGAAGTAGAATTAGATTAATGGTTCTCAAAGCATGATTTGAAAACCCTCAAGCCTCCCAAGTACTCTCAGGGGTCTGCAAGTTTCTCTCTTTTCTAAATTCACATCCAGATGATGCTGGATTATATTTATTATACTGCAGATACACAGCATACCCCAACACACTGAATGCAGAAGCAGATACTAGTATTCAACTATCCCTGATAAAGTTGGCTTTAAGGAGATTTACACACATGAAAACAAGAGCATTCTTCTCATATTTTTGTTTTGTTTTGGAAAACGTGCCACTTAGGTTGACACATAGTAAGTTTATTATTGTTAATGTAAATAGGTTTTTAAATTCTAGAAATCAAATTGAATTTCTACTATGATAAATATCAAGAGATACAATTACATCAACAAATATTCTTTGAAGTCCTTAATAATCTTTGAGAGTGTAAAGACCGAAAAGTTTCAAACTGCCAAGCTATTTCAATGTGAATCACAAAGGACCTGTGGTCTATATTATCTGTGTGAAAATGCTAATCCGGGTTTACCCATGGGAGCACACGGTGCATGTGACCATTGACCATCACTAGCATCATGATACTTCTCTATCCTGGTGGGTTCTAATGAGGAAACTACCCAAAGCCTGCCCCTGTAACCCTTACAGAAAACAATTTCATTTTAGTTCATAACTTTGTGTTATCTGGGGATGCTTATCATCCAAGAAGCAATGAAAATTCTTGCGGGAGAAGATGTAATGACTTACTTTAATAGCCATATTCCTTCCCTTGTCTCTTTTCCCACTGAGAATAATGCTTGGTATAGAACGAACCACTAAGAATTATTTGTTAATTAAAAAAAAAATTCAACACCATATTGTCAAAGTACTATAGAAGATATCTAGATAATATAAACTTGGTAGCTGGAGAAAAAGAACTAAAACTCAAAAGGTTACATAAATATGAAAAACTGATTAAGGGAGGATATACAATATACAGACATATATATGTATATGTGTATTTATGTGTGTGTGTATATATACATATATATATTCTACTATCTCCTCCTATATGTATATATACATACATATGTGTGTGTATATATCTTTAGATAGATAGCTATCTATCTACTATGTGGTAGATATCTACTTAAGGTATAAGAATATGTAAGCACACATTCTATTAGAGATCAACATTATGATATGTGTATATGTGTATATATCTTTAGATAGATACATATCTCCCAACAGTGAGAAAGACATGAGTCATGGGTAAATTGACAACTGAAAATATTTAGCTGCTGAGATACAGAAACAATGTGAACCCACATCTTTGTTCTCACCAATGAAAAACATTACACATCCTTTAGAACATACAGAAACCATCAAGTAACCACTGATTATATGCAGCATCAGATTTTAAAAAAACATTTTTAGTGAGATATACATCAGTAAGTGTATTACTTTCCAACATTTTACGGATTTTTTTAAATTTCAGCTTGGTTTTAAGGTTTTTCATCACAATATTATATTCACTCATGTCACAGGAGAAAAGCAGATGCCAAAGAACACTGTCAAAAAGTTTCGCTAATATTTTATATATTAGCAGTTATCTTGACCTCTACTTCTTGATTAATAGATCAACCATTGTTAATCTTCAGACATAAAAGTACAGCCCCACTGCCCTTTTTTTTTGTAAGCTTATGAATGGTTTCTCAAAAGAATTTAGAAAGCTTTCAATAAATCAAAACAATGAAATCACAGACATGGAACTACGCTATTAGGAGCTTTTCAAAAACAAAGTTCTGGAGGAAAGCAGACCATGAATGCGTCAAGAAATAGCACCTCCCTGGAGTGTTTATGGAGTGTATGCCATGGAAAACTTCTTCTGCAGCCCTCTTATGAGAGAAATAAACTGACTAGAAAAAATCCCCTAAGAAGTCATTGTTTTCTATTATCTCTGATTCAAACTGACCCTTTGAAGTAAAAGTCTTAGGAAGATATTTTCTTTGTCATTTTTGTTCTCTTACTCTAATGTCTGAATCTATAATCGTGTGATAATTAGGTGAATTCTTTATGATTAAAAAAAGCTACAAGTGGTTCTTACATGTGTCTAAATATTCCTTCCCACATAGACATCCGTCACCTTGTAGGCTTTGGCACAAATTTCCTCTTGGCCTATAATAATCATCATCACCTCTTATATGACCGTATACTTCCCATGTTAAATATCAGAGCAAGCACAGTTTATATAGAACTGACCTGTGTGTATCAATTCTCAAAATAAGAATCAAAGAAACATTCTTATGTCTGTAAAACTTTACTGTTAACAATACTTTTATATGTTTCAACATTGCTAAATCAAACAAAAATGTTCTTCATTACATTTTGGTTCACAATTCATTGGTAGTTAAATGGAATAATTTCAAAGTTTGTAATAAAGAAATCTATCCATATGGCACTAAGTGATTTTGTCATTATGTTTATGTATGTTTTAGGTACTTGCTAAGTGTATCTACAGAGGCAAAATCCTACTTATCGGACATTAGTTTATCTGTTGAAAACAGATTTAAATACTTCCTTTTACTACCAGAGGCTTCTGGTCAGGAGACGAAGCTTAATGTACCATATTGTGATATTAAATTGTATTCCATCTTTGCTGCTTTAAACATCTTGAAGAAATGTTGATTGTTTGCATTTCATTTTATTTTTCTCCCTCCATTCCATGCAGGTAACCAGATTTTTTGTGGAGTTGAAAATAAAGAAGCTTGTAAGGACAGCCTTATAAGATCTTAAACTCACTGTCTGCATAGAAAGCTTCTAGCCGTCAAAAGGTTTAAAGTCACTGGGAAGTTTAGACTAGGTCACTGATGCTCAAAATGTGTCTGAGAATCCATGGGGGGGCCCTTGAGACTCTTATAAGAGTCCACAAGGTCATAATAATTGCTTATTGCTAATTACATGACAGGTGATATCATAATGTTGATTGCTAATAGAATGTGTGCTTACATATTCTTATACCCTAAAATATTCTCAGTTTTAGTTTCTAATAGGATATAAATATCAATAGGACAGAACCCACATAAACGAAGGTTTTCAGGGATCCTCAATAATTTTTAGGAGAGTAAAGAGGAAAAATTTTATGACCATAATCTAGAAGCGAAGGGAAAAAAGTAGAGTATCTTCTTGGGACTGAGAGGAGTCATGGTGAGAGAGTGGAAGTAAATTTTCCACAACTGGGAAATAGCAGAGATCAGCTTGACCCAATTCCCTAGCAAGGTCTCTGGGGGGGAGGAGAGGAGGGTGGCAGGATCTCAGAAGGCCGACTACTAAAGCCCTAGATATTCTGCCTCTGCCAAGATTTATGCAGTGCGGCTTGGGAAGGATAGAGCTGAATTACCTGCCCTCATGAAAACAGATAAGCTCAAGCAACTAGAATGTCAAGGACAAAAGTTCTAAAAGATGTACCAAAGCATAGAAAGTTTTTCATTCTTTTTTAGGCAGCCTGTGTAGTCATTTGTTTGACCAGTAACCCCATTTATCTTTGGAAAAACTTCTCTGGTTTGCATACTCCTGGTATGAGAAAGATTCCATGTGCCTGGGTCCTCATTATAGAAATCAGATTTCCCCTCTCCTTATACCTTGGTTTAACCAGGAGGTAGTCATGACATTAAGGCCTGACAACCACATGGTCTCTCCTAGGACTGTAAGTCTCGAACTAGTGGCAACAGGATAGAAAGAATTTGGAGACTATTCACCATAGTGATTCTGATGACAGCAGCAGGTGTGACAGATGTCCTGGCTGCTATGCTTCCCACCTCTTTCCTTCTAGGACTCCTTGTATCCCTGTCCATCTTGAGTCGGCAGCCCAAGCCCCCTCCCAAAAACTTTCCAATAAATTCCTCTTTGCTTAAGTCAGCCAAAAACCTGCCCATTAGAATGAACACACAAACACAAACCCCCAAACCGCAGAGATTGCATATCGCTCAGGCTCATAGAGATGAGGACATGGAACTACACAAAATTTAATTTTTTAAATAATGAAAAAAATATCATGATTCATCAAATTAAAAAAAAAGGAAAGGTCCACTAATTTTAGTAATTTGATGTTTACTGTCAACAATCAGCCACTTATATAAAGTTACAGCTTCTGGCTTAAGTTTCATCTCTTTGACAATCCTTATCTGATCTGAATATGAAGATGATAGAATCTTGAATCAGTGATATGTAACAGGGTGCCTGGAAAAGGGACTTTTTAACAACAACAACAACAACAAAAACATGCCATCTAAAAATGTGAGATTTGGCAGCTTCCCCTTCACCCCCTTCAGACTGGAGAGAGCAAAGTACCTAGAAAGACAAATTGAAGTGGTACTTATTATATGAACGCAATATCAAGAACTTTTTTTTTTTTTTTTTTTTTGGTTTACGTATTGGCAAACCATCCCTTTATATCCTTCGGTATGTTTAGTGGATTTCATTTATTTTTATTTATTTTTTTTAAAGATTTTATGTCAGAGAGAGCACAAGCTGGGGGAGCAGCAGGCAGAGGGAGAAGCAGGCTCCCCGCTGAGCAGGGAGCCTGATGCTGAGCAAGGCGCCCCATGACAGACTCCATCCCAGGACCCTGGGATCATAACCTGAGCCAAAGGCAGATGCTTAACCAACTGAACACCCAGGTGTCCCTGCTTAGAGTATTTTAGATGGAAAGCGATGGCCAAGTGTGAAGTGGCAGCACCATATAGTGATTCAGAGGGCAAGCTTGGGAGTCAGTCACACTGTCAGTGAATGCAGAAGCCACCATATCCCTGTTGAATATATATTACATTGGGCAGTTTTCTCAACTCTTCAACCCTCAGTTTTTAAATCTATAATATAAGGATATAATAGTACCTACCTCAGAGAGTTATTGTGAAGATAAAAAGAAAATATACATAAACAAATTGTAGCTATTTTTCTTAGAGGTGAAGAAAACTTGGCGGGGGGACAATTTTAAGACCCCTAAATATTCCCTTGGCAATGCACCAATTATTAGGGTTTTTTTGATTACTTTGTAATGAGCCTGCCTGAAGTACACTGATAGGGAAAGGCGGCCAAGATCTCCAAATGTAAACTTACAGAAAGTAAAGAGGAGTCTATCAGGTGACACAAATGGAGCAATCATGTATTCAGTTAAAGGGAAAATTCATGAGCCATTAAATTATAAGACAGATTTTTTTCTTTTATTCCAGATTTGAATTATGTTAGCAGGAAGGGATCTGAATACTTATCAGAAAAGACAATTATTCAATAAGAAAGCTGACTGAGCAGGAAATGGTTTTGAATTGAGGTGGGCAAAATTTTCTTGAAATTTAGTAAAGACTAAATAAACATGATTTTGTTGGTAAGATTAAGCCATTCTGTTCAAAATCATTTTTCTGTTGTTTTTATGTGGAGAATGAATTTGAATGTTTCATGAAGAAGCAATTTAAGAGGAACAAAAGGGAAAAAATGTCTTTGCTAAGTTGGATAAGTTGTAAATTTTGAAAGTAAAAGCAGGAAAAGATAATGACCTCTAAAATAAAGAAAAACATGAAGATTGGAATGATGGAGTTAGATAATTCTCAAATCCAGTGACTTTTTAAACTAAAAGTAGTATAAAATCTAAGTTTTATTATTAAATAATAAAAATAGACTTTAGTGATTTAAAGATAAGCAGCAGTTAATGTTAGGTTCATAAGCTCTTCTCTTTGAACCGCCTTCATAATTTTCTCTTTGAAAAGGAAAAATGAAGACTCAAGATATGCCAGTAGGAAATGACAGTATGCATTCTAATGTCTTTGAATTTCAACAGAATTTGATAAAATGAAGAAGGTATTCTAAGGTTTTCAATATTTTTCAAGTTATTTCCAGGAATAAAATTAATGCAGTAATAAATTCAGGACTCTAAAGGCAATCTTTGTAGAATTCTGCTTCCAGATGAGAGGGACATAGTCTAAACAGAACAGCTTTTAGCCAAAACAATAAAAAATACACAGATCCTCCTTGACTTACAATGGGGTTATGTCCTAATAACCGCACTGTAAATTGAAAATGTAAATTGAAAGTACATTTACTGCCAAACCTACTGAATATCAGAACTTAGCCTCGCCTATTTTTTTTTTTAAGATTTTATTTATTTATTTGACAGAGAGAGACACAGTAAGAGAGGGAACACAAGCAGGGGGAGTGGGAGAGGGAGAAGCAGGCTTCTTGCTGAGCAGGGAGCCCGATGCGGGGCTCGATCCCAGGACCCTGGGATCATGACCTGAGCCGAAGGCAGACGCTTAACGACTGAGCCACCCAGGTGCCCAGTCAACTGTATTTTTTTTTTTTTTTAAGATTTTATTTATCTGACAGAGAGAGTCACAGCGAGAGAGGGAACACAAGCAGGGGGGTGGGGGAGGGAGAAGCAGGCTTCCCGCCAAGCAGGGAGTCCGATGCAGGGCTCATTCCCAGGACCCTGAGATCATGACCTGAGCCGAAGGCAGACGCTTAAGGACTGAGCCACCTAGGCGCCCCCCCCCTTTTTTTTAAAGATTTTATTTATTTATTTTGACAGAGAGAGACAGCGAGAGAGGGAACACAAGCAGGGGGAGTGGAGAGAGAGAAGCAGGCTTCCCACCGAGCAGGGACCCCGATGCGGGGCTGGATCCCAAGACCCTGGGATCATGACCTGAGCCGAAGGCGGACGCTTAACTAACTGAGCTATCCAGGCGCCCCAGCCTTGCCTATCTTAAACATGCTCAGAACACTTGCATGAGCCTACAGTTGGGCAAAATTATCTAACACATAGCCTGTATCATAATACACTGCTGAAAATCTCCTGTAATTTACTGAATACTGTACTGAAAGTGAAAACCAGAGTGATTGCATGGGTACAAAATGGTTGTAAGTCCATCAGTTGTTTACCCTCAAGGTTGTGCGACTGACTAGCAGTTGTGGCTTGCTGCCACCACCCAGATCACAAGTCTACTGTACCACATATTGCTTGTCTGGGAAAATACCGAACTTCGAAATTCAAAGGACTATTTCTACTGACTATGTGTCACTTTACCATCACCATAAAGTTGAAAAATCTAAGTTGTAAGTCAAGGACCGACTATGTATATATAAACCACAACAAAAAAATCATTTATTTATAAAAAGCACCAAAGGGCAATAAATACAAAGAGGCCAAAAGTAACTAAATTTCAATGACTGTTAAATCCTCTCTGGACTACCAGTAATCTGTAGCTATTGTCTGCCTAGTCCGGGTCCAGGTGAGGGGAGGATTGGATCAGCCACAGGCAGAAGAACTCCACTGGATTAAAGATAATCTAGAGGAGCTGTTAACAACCCTGTGGCCACTGTAAATGACTGAAATGAATAAGAGCACTTGGGAAGAGCTAGATCTTTTTACTTCCAAGTCTCCTGTATGGGATTTTTACTGTTTGTAGCACTGTAGGTAGAACAAAGAGTTTGGTGTCTGGGCTAGAAAGGAAAGAATCTCAGGTTTCTCCAATTCTTCAATTTCCTGCTAGAGAAAGTGGCCTCTGATAGATACACAGCACAGGTAGCCCTTAACAGCTTTTGAAACAAGAGATAAAAAGAAACCATAGCAGTAATACAACTCTAATTCAGCTTAACTACTGACCGGATTGGGTCAAAAATGCTTATCCACTTACACTATCCTCCTGGAAGAGGGAAGAGTGTGCCGCCTCTGGGTGAAAATACTATGTACTTCGGTCTTTATGGACTTTTTAAACACAAGATCCAGAAAATAATAAAATATAAGATAGAAGCAGAAAGTCTGACCAATAATCAAAAGAAAAAAAAAACTAGGCAAGTTTTGAAAGGCCCAGAATTTGGAATTAACATAAAGTTTCTTAATGTAAATATTTTAAAGAAATTACAGCAAAAATTAGATAAAATAAGTATCAAGATGGAAAAATTCAAAAGACCAGATCTCAAAAAAATAATAATTGCACTTCAAGAACATAAAAAATAATATAGCATTTTAAAAATAAGAATTTCCTAGAAAAAAATACAAGAATGTACTAGAGATACATAAGACCCAACACAGTAGGGAAAAAAAAAATTAGAGTATGCAAAGAGAAAAAGAAATTATTTGAACGTAACCATAATGAGAAAATTAATTGATCCCAGGACCCTGAGATTATGACCTGAGCCGAAGGCAGACGCTTAACCAGCTGAACCACCCAGGCACCCCTAGGTATGACTTTATTAATATTCAAAAATTTAGGCTTCAAAACAAGGAATATACCTAGGGTTAAAGAGAAACAGTTAATAATGATATCAGGACCAGTGTACCAGGGAGGTTTAGCAATCCTAAAATGTATTTACCTAATATAGCTTCAGAATAAATGAAGCAAGAATTTACCAAGCTAAAGGAGGATTAGACAAACCCACAAGTACAGCCATAGTCAAATTGGAGAAAGTCGAGTTGGAGATTTTAACACAGTTCATTGAGTAATTGACAGTATAATCAGACAAAAATCAGTAAGGATTCAGGAGATACAAAGAACACTATTAATCAAATTGACCTGAAGAGCATTTATATATTATACCCCAAAAGTACAGAATTTGCTTTCAAGTACACAAGAAACATTCATCAAAATAGACTATATACTGAACCATAAAGTTGCAATAATTGTTAAGAAAAGAAATCATAAGGAATATTGTTTCTGATCACAATGGAAAAAAATAAATAAATAAAATCTCAAATGTTTGCAAATTAAGAAATATGCTTATCAGTAACACATGGGTCTAGGAACAAATTACAATGAAGGTAAGAAAATACTTTGAACTGAACAATAAGGAAAATACAACATATCAAAATTTGTGGATGCACCTAAAGTAGTTTAGTGGTAAATTTAAGGCTCTACTAAAATTTATGGTTTTAAATTAATATATCAGAGAAGAAAAATATTGAAAATCAGTGAACTAAGCTCCAGTAAAGAAACTAGAATATAAGTCCAAACAAAAAAAAATAAAAGGAAGAAAATAATGAAGATAGCAAAAATCAACAAAAATCAACAGTAAATGTATACTACAGAAAAGCAATAGAACCAATATACAAACACTGGGAAATTTTGTATTTGTTACTGGTTTGGGTTCCAGCATGTAAGGAAATATCCCTCCAGTCACTAGGTGACTACTAGGTGATCAATGATTTAATGAAAAAGACTTCAGTGGCACACACTACAAGAGAGAGAATTTAATCCCTGAGGAAAGAGCAGAGTTTGATTTCAAGAGTTGACATGTTATAATATTCAAAATGTCCGGTTTTCAACAAAACATCATGAAATATGCAAATAACCAGGTTTTTGGGTTTTTTTTTGTATGACTAATACAAAGGAAAAAAAATCAATAAATAGAACCTGTCTCTGAGGAAGCCCACACTCTGGACCTATTACACAAAAACTTTTAATTAACTATTTTGAATATGCTCAAAAAGCTAAAGGAAACCATATATAAAGACTTAAAACTATGAGAACAATGTCTCACCAAATGAACAATATCAATCAAGATATAGAATTTTTAAAAATGGACCCAAAGAGAAATTTTGCAGTTGCCAAGTACAGTAATGGAAATGACAAATTCACAAGAAGGGCTCAACAGCAGATTTGAGCAGAAAGAAGAATCAGTGACTTGAAGAGGAGATAACTGAAATTACCTTGTCTGAGGAGAAGGGAAAAACAATGAAGAAAAATTAACAGAGCCTAAAAGCCCTTGGGACACCAACATATGCCAAGAGGATTCCCAGAAGAAGAGGAGACAAAGTGACAGAATATTTGAAGAAATAATGGCTGAACTTTCATAACTGCATAAGGAACACTAACATACACATCGGAGAAGCTTAACACTCCATGTAGGATAAAAATCAAAGATATTCACACTGTAGCATATTATATTCACACTGTTGAATGTCAGAAACAAGGAATCTTTTTTTTTTTTTTAAGATTTTATTTATTTATTTGAGAGAGAGAATGAGATAGAGCATGAGAGGGTCAGAGGGAGAAGCAGACTCCCTGCCGAGCAGGGAGCCCGATGTGGGACTCGATCCCGGGACTCCAGGATCATAACCTGAGCTGAAGGCAGTGACTTAACCAACCGAGCCACCCAGGCACCCAGAAACAACGAATCTTGAAAGCAGTAGGAGAGAAACTGTCTGCATAAGGATACTTAATAAGATTAGCAATTGATTTCTCATCAGAAATCATGGAGACAAGAAGGCAATGGGATGACACAGTTCAAGTACTTAAAGATAAAACAAACAACTCTCAACCAAGAATTTTTATCTGGCAAAATCATCCTTCAAAAATAAAGGAGAAATTAAGACATTCCCAGCTAAAAACATGGAGAGTTCATCTCTAGTAGAGCTGAGCTGTAAGAAATGCTAAATAAAGGTTGTCTTTCAGATTGAAATGACATACATTGAATCCATGCAAAGAAATAAAAACACAGATAAAGATAACTACATAGGTAAATATAAAAGTCAGCATAATTGTATTTTTGGTTATAACTCCTCTTTTTTCCTATATGATTTAAAAGAAAATTGCACAATGATTTTAAATCAATGTCAATGGGCACAGAGTATATAAAAATGTAACTTGTGATAATAAGTACATAAAGAAGCCAAGGTCAGAGCTACATAGGAGCAAAGTTTTATATATTATTAAAAGTAAGTTGGCATTGGGGTGCCTGGGTGGCTCAGTCGTTAAGCGCCTGCCTTTGGCTCAGGTCATGATCCCCGGGTCCTGGGATCCAGCCCTGCATCGGGCTCCCTGCTCAGCAGGAAGCCTGCTTCTCCCTCTCCCCCTCCCCCTGCTTGTGTTCCCTCTCTTGCTGTGTCTCTCTCTGTCAAATAAATAAATAAAATCTTAAAAAAAACAAAGTAAGTTGGCATTAATTCAAACCAAATTTTTATAAATTCAGATGTTAATTGTAATCCTCAGGATAACCACTAAAAATTAATTCAGGGAATTAAAATGACACACAAGAAACAATCTATTGAATACAAAATAAGGCAGTAATGGAGGTCTGAGAGAAAAGAAAAAGATATAAGACATATAGAAAACAAATAACAAAATTGCATAGGTCCTTCCTTATCAGTAATTATATTAAATATAAACAGATTGAACTATCCAATTAAAAGCATAATTGGCAGAACTGATTTTTGAAATTTATTTATATGCTAATTTAAAAGACACTTAGGTACAAAGGCACCATTGAGAGTGAAAGAATGGAAAAATATATATATATATTTATACCAAAAGAGAGCTTGAGTAGTTATGCTAATATCAGACAGAGAGACTTTAAGACAAAATGTGCAGTTATACGTCAATTATATCTCAATACAGTTGGAAAAAAAACTTATAAGAAACAAAGAAGATCAATTAAAATCAATTAAAATGTTATAAGAATATATAATATATAGTCAAACTGAAGGAAGTTGGAGGTTTTAATGCACCATCAAGAAGACATATATAAATTATGTGTACGGTCCTCTAACAGCACCTCTATGAGCACAAAATATATGAAACAGAAACTAACAGAATTAAAGGAATAGACCATTTAACAATATTTGGGAACTTCAATACTCTACTTCTAATAAGGAGTAGAACAACTAGACAGAAGATTTATCAAGGAGATAAAAAACTTCAGCAACACTGTAAACCAACTAGATGAAAAGAATATCTTTATAGGATCCTGAGGAGATGAATGGATAACCACTAAGAGAAGAACAGTATTACAACATGCTCTTTGTTTACAAGAGAACATTAGGTCCATTAGGTAGTATAATGCATTTTCTAAGATCTAAAACATGCTGTCAGAGCAGATACTCTATGTGTCTTCAATATTTAGACTGGCCAAAATATTGGGGAAACTGATGTTTAAAAAAAGTCCTATTTTTTTTAGTCCCCTTTCCATCAAGGACAATGTCATACAATGTTTTATAATCCACCACATCAATTCAGTTACTGTCTTGATAATAAGGACTTATTTTGGGAGAACGATCTATAGATTACTCAGAAAGCCATCCTGTGAAAATCTGTGAATGTTGCCCAACCTCTAGATTGTGTCTTTCTTGCTTTGATTTTGTACTGTTTCTTCAGCCACAACAATTATTTATAAATGTAATATATTAAGCAAAAGTTATTAAATATAAAAAGAATAAGGAAACTTTTAAGAATGGCACAACACATTTAAAAATACTCTTCATGTAAGAAATATTTATGGTTTGATCACCGTGTACCCGGCGCTGCTCTATCCTAGCACATAAAGCAAAGAACAAAAAGGAAAAGCATCCCTACCTCAAGGAATTTCCATTCAGTAAAGCAAAGAGAATAATAAGGTGCCACAGAAAAGAGAAACCTGAGTGAAAAGAAATATTCAGTAGGTGACCATGCACACACACACACACACACACACCAAGCCATTTCCTCCAACATCTTGTTCTAGAGCTTTGTAAGGTGAGAAGCAATCTTCAGAACAAAGCAACAAAGCAATTCAAGATTTTCAAGCATTCAAAAAATAAGACCACATTGCATTAAATATGCTATAGTTGGCAAAATCAGGCTACTATTTTGTCTGACTTCTTTTCCAAAGTAATACATCTTTACGTTGTCCCTACATACAGACCTACATGATCCTTTGTGTGGCATAACTTAAAATTAAAAATTGAATTCCATAAATGTCCCTTAATTGCCTAGTTCCCCTGTTACTCAACATTGGGAACAAATGCTACAGATTTTTTATGTATTCTTCTAGAGATCATTTTTTTTTTAAAGATTTTATTTATTTGACAGAGAGAGATACAGCGAGAGAGGGAACACAAGCAGGGGGAGTGCGAGAGGGAGAGGGAGAAGCAGGCTTCCCGCTGAGCAGGGAGCCCGATGCGGGGCTCGATCCCAGGACCCTGGAACCATGACCTGAGCCGAAGGCAAACGCTTAACGACTGAGCCACCCAGGCGCCCCCCTTCTAGAGATCATTATGCATATTCCAGTAAATAAATTATCATCCTCATTTTTTAATGGAAAAAACAAACCCACAGAAGATAGCCAGCTTTATTTATGACTTTTTAAATTTATTTAACAAAATACTGTGGACTTCTTTCTGTATCAGTATATAAAGAGGTCCTTCAATTTTTATAACTGTACAAGATTTCATTTTATGAACACACCATTTTTTTTTATCTTTCTCCAATACTGATAGCCAACTACTGACATCACTCTAACTAAGAAAAGATATTGGAACATTTTTTAGTTGTGCTTTTATTGTAGTTACTTAACATAGTCTATTTCACATTTGCCTCCATCATGTTTAAATCTGGCAGGAACAAAATTTGGCCCACAAATATTACTACTAAGTTTGAACATATCAATGTTATTTTAAGAAATATGTGTGGATTTGTTTCTTGCACCTAATGTTGTCTCTTATAAACATAACTATATTGCAACTTCTCTCTAAAATAGTAGAAAGGAGTAGGATTCAATCATCTGGGAAATAACTGGGGAAAAAAAAAAAAAGATTGGCAGGAGAGAAAATAGGACTATGTTAAAATAGGCCAGTCTGAATGTTAGGGGCTAGATAGAGGAAGATCTTTAATATTTACATTACAAAGAAAACACATGGGATGGCTGCTCTACCAGAGAAATTCCATCTTGAAAAATATATTTTAAACACTGTTGAAGCAAAAATTTTATTATAACAAGTTCTCTAAATGGGAAGGGAACACAAGAACATCAGAGTTCCCTGGTGAAAGGAGGATGGCAAGATCTGAAGTAAGAGGAACATCTGGTAGAAATCAATAGGCAATAATCACATGCCTACCTACTCCTTCCTTTGAGCCTCCATATTTGGTGCCAGGTTTTCTTTGGGGAAGTGTCATTTGCACTAATTCGTCCTTTACCCCACATTTACTTAATGCTGTGACAGCCATGCAGCCATGAAGTTGGAAGTAAGACTGAATTCACCCTTGACTCTGGGAACAGAGTGTATCTCTTACCAAAAAAATGTGTTCTGGTTACCCAAGCCAAGTGATCAGTACAGAACTTGAGACTTTGGCCAGGAATACCATACCACCATACCATGAACATTTATCTCCATCCAAACAACTGCCAAGTTGCTACAACGAGAAAAACCTCCTGGGATTGAAGATGGCACACAGGGGTCTGCATCCCGAGAGAATCACAGTGCTCCATTCAAACCATGTCTGCACATCACAGTTCCTCTGAAACTTGTAGGTATATGAACCAAAAGCTCCCCCTTAATATTTTAGTAAGCTTGGCTTGTGTTTTATACTTCTTTCAGTTGGAAGCATCCACATTGATACAAATAAAGGGGAAGAGGAGGAAAATGGGGGAGTGGTAGGCAGAGGAGCTGGAAGTTAAACTTGGTGTATTGTTTGCATTTGTTTATTTAGAAATTCTCTTGCATTTTTCTAATTAATTATCCTGAAAAAGAACAGGAACACAAAATTCTGTTTATATGTCAGATTTCTAAATCAATCTATCAGTCTGTCAGTGTCTGTCTGTCTATCTATCTCCAGTCTCCCTTCCTGGTTTTCTCTCATTGCTGGTAGTCCTATACCTTCAGTTCTTAGCTTATGGAACTTTTTCTTTTAAATCTTATTTATTTCACTTCTATGTCTCTATTTTAATGAAGATACTACTATAATCTTTCTTAATTTAGGTCCTGTCACATTATGTTGTCTTCCTCTTAAGTATGATCACTTTCTAGTCTCAAAACATTATTTAAAAGTATGCAGTTAATAAACCCGTTCTCTAATTATTAACCTATTCAGGGGTACCATGGATGGTATGAGAAAAAAGCCACAAAATATAACTTTAGTCTCTATTTCCATCTTCTGCTCGTCAGTGAGAATCTACAACATGAATCGCAAAATGGCCAAGTGACGGCGGGGACGCGATTCTGTCCACGCTGGGGGGGCCGGGCCGCAGCTGGGGTCGCCGCGGCTACCGCGTGACATGGCAGAGCAGGAGCCTAAAACGCCAGACCCGCCGCTGCCGCGCCAGTCGTCGAGCAGCGATCCCGTTAGTTCTTGTTCCAGAGCTTCGTCCGTCACGCCGCCTAGCGAGCCGTCTCTGCCGCCCTCTTTCTCCCTCAGCTCCTCTTCCTTCGCTGCGTTTGCTGGGAGCGTGAAAGGAGAAGGCCCGGGGACGCCCCCCAACCCCTTCTGCTCCTGCCCATCGCAAGTGCGGCTACTGCCATGGGCCTCAGCATCTCCTCCCTTTTCTCCCGCCTCTTCTGCAAGAAGCAGATGCGCAGGGGCGCCTGGGTGGCTCAGTCGTTAAGCGTCTGCCTTCGGCTCAGGTCATGATCCCAGGGTCCTGGGATCGAGCCCCGCATCGGGCTCCCTGCTCTGCGGGGAGCCTGCTTCTCCCTCTCCCACTCCCCCTGCTTGTGTTCCCTCTCTCGCTGTGTCTCTGTCAAATAAATAAAATCTTTAAAAAAAAAAAAAAAGCAGATGCACATTTTGATGGTTGGATTGGATGCTGCTGGCAAGACGACCATTCTGTCTAAACTGAAGTTAGGGGAGATAGTCACCACCATTCCTACCATTGGTTTTAATGTGGAAACAGTAGAATATATAAGAACATTTGTTTCACAGTATGGGATGCTGGTGGTCAAGATAAAATTGGGCCTCTCTGGAGGCATTCCTTCCCAAACACCCAGGGTCTTATTTTTGTGGTAGATAGTAATGATCGTGAAAGAATTCGGGAAGGAGCTGAAGAGCTGCAGAAAATGCTTCAG
The DNA here is from genome assembly GCF_029215605.1 of Mirounga angustirostris. Classification (NCBI taxonomy): domain Eukaryota; kingdom Metazoa; phylum Chordata; class Mammalia; order Carnivora; family Phocidae; genus Mirounga; species Mirounga angustirostris. The sequence continues at coordinate 79,234,372 of NW_026991720.1, read as the reverse complement.
GAAGATGAGTTGCGAGATGCAGTGTTGCTGCTTTTTGCGAACAAACAGGATTTGCCAAATGCTATGGCCATCAGTGAAATGTCAGATAAATTAAGTCTTCAGTCTCTTCGTAACAGAACATGGTATCTTCAAGCCCCTTGTGCTACACAAGGAACTGGTCTGTATGAGGGACTTGACTGGCTGTCAAACGAGCTTTCAAAACGTTAAATGAAACTGGATATCTAACCAAGGACACATTTGATAGAATTGGTCTAGGCTTGTCACAACAAAATTAGTTTGCATCTTGGTTATTAAACAGTATCTGGGACTGGTTCGGGCAGAATATTACAGCGCTCAAACTTATTTTGTTGCCAATTATTGTTGACCAAGTATAATATTGATATTTAGCAATATGCTTGGTTTTAAAGAAATTCTCCTTAACCTGGGAAAAAAAAGTGTCCTCTTTTAATTTTAATTCCAAGCCTAAATGCCTGGACATAGCTATTGTGACACCTTTAAATAAATTCGTTTTGAATGTTTTTTGAGCCCACGAGAAATAATGTTTTAAAGTTATCCCCTTGCTACTTTACTGATACCTTTATCATTCCTGGGACAGTCTGCTGATTTTAAAAATGTAGCATTCCATTTGTATTCATTTTTCTCCCTTGCCAAAAAGATCTTCTACTACTGCTTGTACCAGCCAGGGAAATACTCCAAAACACTATTCAGATCTCTTGCACTGAGGAACTTATATCCACCCCCCACCCCCGCCCCTTATTGAATCCTGGCTTTCATCAGCCAAGCTTACCTTAGTGTGGTTTGGATTTGATAGCTAATTAGGTTCTGTGCTGGTTGCAAAGAGTTCATATTGAGATGATTTTTAATACCCAGCAGATTGTCTTCCTTTATATTGTATCTTTTTTATGTTGCATGTTGCTTTTTGGTATCAGCCTGACTCTTTGCCCAGTATATGATAGTTCTGCTGCTGTTTTGTTTATCGGTGAACATATCTTCATTATAAGTTTTTGGAAAACTCATCAAAATCAGTACGTTTTCTTCTTAACCCATTTGGAATTATTCCTAATAAAATGATTTTAAAAAATGGCCATGTAATAATACATCTCAAATACTGCTGAGCAGATAGAATATTGAATATTTGAACCAAGTGCCCAGGATAATTTTCAAAGTTCTCTAGCTGTGTGATAGCGTGCCAAAAGAGAGATGAGTTCTTTGATAAGCCAGAGCCACTGAGAAAAGAGCCCTATAATTTGAAACTAGAAACCACTGCCATCGGTTATTGAGAGTTACGAAAGAAAAGTTGCTTTCTAACCAGCTCAGCCCTCAGACCCTTATAAATAACAAGATTACACATTTCACCAAGAGGTAAACAGAGAGTCTTTGAAGAATGCATGCAAAAAAGTGTTGGTTGCACTCTATTTATTACCAAGAAGATATATTCTACCTTTGTCAGCAAGTATATATGGGAGTTGTTGCACTTCTGATCATAATAACCCTGCATGACAAGGAGTGGGACAGACATACATCACAGTTAGCTGGGTACTGCTCTCACATACTGGTACTGTTGTATGATCCACGCTATTCGTTATTAATAGTACCCTTTCACTTTTAAACATTCCCTGGTATGGAAAGTAAGTGTTATGGTCACCCTACTTATGGGGGTTAGTAATCATGTATCAATATAAGGAATGTTAATTAGAGGAAAGACGAATCTTTGCTCGCTCTCACTGGCTCTCACTCTCCCTATATATAGCAGAAATAATCATCCCCTTGCTATCAAAACATCTGCAAATAGATTATAAAATTAGGGGGTTTACTGGCCATTGAAAGACTTCATCTCTTCTATTTTCCCTTCAGAAAAAGTATTTCTTAATTCTTATTCTTTCTTCCAATGTATGTTAAAGTGCACATTTTCTGAGTTAAAATAGCCAACTGGTTCTTGATCCTGGCAAAAGTATAAGTATAGCAAGTGCCTTGAGGGGGAGGGGGACAGGAGCAAGTTGGGCAGAGAAGGAGGGAGGGAGGAAGGCGGGAAAGGTGGAAACCATCAGCAAAGTCATCCAATGCATTTCATTATTTTATCAAGAAGCTTCTTTCTTGGGGCACCTGGGTGGCTCAGTCATTAAGCGTCTGCCTTCAGCTCAGGTCATGATCCCAGAGTCCTGGGATCGAGCCCTGCATCGGGCTCCCTGCTCAGTGGGAAGCCTGCTTCTCCCTCTCCCACTCCCCCAGCTGTGTTCCTGCTCTCGCTATCTCTCTCTGTCAAATAAATAAAATCTTAAAAAATAAAAATAAAAAGCTTCTCTCTTGTGATGAATGATAAAATAATGAATATCCATGAGATACTCCAAAAGAGGAAAGACATTGTCCAAAATGTGTTTATTTACTCAATGACTACTCATGCTCATTTAGCAAGTGCCTCGCTCTTTCCTGGCTTTATTAAGTTTTGTCCTGCTTTATTAAACTTAATATGCGGCAAGTGGACTTTTCCTTTTAGAGTCAGGACTCAGATGCTGTCCTCCTCATCCCCACATGTACACTGTGACGCCTTCAATCGAAACTCCCAGAACCACAAGTGACGATGGCTGTCGCCATGGTGCCTCGTATGGAAATCGTCTCGCAGCTCTGTGTCTTTATGTGTAGCTAGGAACAACATCCACTTACACAAATTGAAATTTTATGAGTCACACATTGTCCTCCAAGCCATGAATTTTATGTGATTTACAGCTTTGGATTTTAAGCTAAAGGTTTTACGCTCTGTTTTATTGGTTAAACATATTTCCCCCGTTAATCTACATTATGGAGAACATCCTCCTAAGTAGAGCTGCTACTCTAGCTTTCCCTTTTTATTTCCCCTCATTTGCTTGTATTTATAAACAAAAGTAGGATAGAGAAGTAGCAAATGGCAGCGTGGCTGGCATGTCGGAGTGACTAGGAAATGCCAGACCCTACAGACGTTGCTAGGAAGCTACTGCTTCTCTCGCCACAAATTAGCTTTAGTCACAGCCCATCAGATAAACAGCCCGGCACGGGAGGACTAGGGGATTCTGAGCTCTTTACAGGATTTGCTGACGACCACTTTCCTACTTTCATTTCCTTCAGTTTGATCAAAAAGCATGTATTTCTTTTACCATCTTATCTTGCCGTGTAGTTCTACAGTTCACTACTAAGAAACTGGTGGGGTGGTTTCAGTCAGGGGTGCAACTTCATCCCACTTTTCCTCATTTCCAGCTCTCTCGTAGAAGGGGATTTTCTCGGAATCCATGACTGAGAGCTTTTTTATTTCTTCTTCTTCTTTTTTTTTTCCCTGTAGCTCTCACCCAGAAAAGGTGTCTGTAGTTGAGTCAAAATTCTACTTCAGCCCTCGTGCCGCTACCGATGTGGAGCTGGTGAGTCATCTCAGTTGCTCTCCCCTACTCGCCTCCTTTTAGTGATGGTGATGATGGGGATTCCTGTACATTCTACCTCAAGAGCTCATTTCCAGAGTCAAGTAAGAGATCATAGAGAAAACAAGGGTGTTGAAAAAAACATAGTAGTACAAAAATGGAAGCTACTATGATAAAGCTTTTGTTTTTTTGTTGTAGTTTTTGCCCCCTAAGCTATTATTAGACTGTTCAGTGGCATTTTATGCAGTGATCAAAGGAGCACTTGAAAATGTGGTAAGTGTGAATGAGGAGCCGACTCGTTAATTTTACTTAATTTTAATTAATCTGCATCTAAATGAGCACATCTAGCTAGTGGTTAACATATCTGCATGGCTCCAGGGCACTAAATACTTTTATTAGTTATTACTTCTAAGTCTTTTATTTAGTTTTTAAAGATTTTATTTATTTTTTATTATTTATTTATTTAGATTGCACGTGTGAGTAGGGGGAGGGGCAGAGGAAGAGAAAGAATCTCCAGCAGACTCCATGCTGAGCATAAGCCCAACGCACAAAGCTTGATCTCACAACCTTGAGATCATGATCCTGAGATCATGATTCTGAGCCAAAACCATGAATTGACCACCTAACTGAGCCACCCAGGCAACCCCTCCAAGACTGTTTTTAAACACTTGCAAATAATCAGCCACTAATCTGATAAGGCAGGTTAGTCTAGAGGAAATAAAAGTTAATGACCTCTAAATTTCGAGCCTTCTCTGGGTAGGCTCTCTTAAAAATAAATATTATTTTTAAGATATCTCAGCTTAAGAATGTACCTTGTTAATGACCATATTGTTAATAACTATATTTTACAACTATATTGTTAATAGAACCTCTCTTTATACCTGACTGACATTATGAGAATATATATACATATTATTGATCTATTTGTATAGCATATTCTGTCAGGTTCACCGATTTTATTGTGGTACAGTTCATGAGGGAGTCAGAAAACTTAGTATAAAGCCTTGACTAAGACACTTTTCTTCATCAATTTACCCTTTTCCTCAAACACCTTCAACGACTTCCTGTAAGCAATAGAATAAAATCCCAAGTCTTCAGCATAAATTTCAAAATTACCTCCTCTCCTACATTTTTCATCTTCTATCGCCCCCTAAAACTCACAATAAGCAATTCATCGACTTCTCTGCTTTTTCACATTCTACAGATAATTATCGACAATCTACTGTCTTGTACTTTGCGGGGCGCCTGGGTGGCTCAGTCATTAAGCGTCTGCCTTCGGCTCAGGTCATGATCCCAGGGTCCTGGGATCGAGCCCCACATCGGGCTCCCTGCTCAGCGGGAAGCCTGCTTCTCCCTCTCGCACTCCCCCTGCTTGTGTTCCCTCTCTCGCTGTGTCTCTCTCTGTCAAATAAATAAATAAAATCTTTAAAAAAAAAAAAAAGACATTTTGCTAGGCACTGAGGGTACACCAATCAAAATACAGTGTCTTCCTCTTAGGATGATTACATTTCACTAGGAGATAAAATTACATAATTTCATGCATAATACTAAATTGAGCTTTTATGAAGCAAAGTGAAAAGGTGTAATTAGTGATCTCAGTTGGGGCACTGGTTTTGATTTGTGAGGGTCCCAGAAAGGCGTCTCTGTGGAACTGCCAGTTAATCCTAAGGTCTGTAGCATTTAGTCAGGCTAGAGCATTCTGGAGGTGGGAAATACAGCGTGACTATGTTATCGTGTTACCTCTGCCTTTCTCCTCCTCCACATGGTAAGACCCTGTTTGTTTGTTCCATTTAACTACTTATTGCTACTTTAGAAAAGCAAAGCTGGAACCCACCGTCACCAGAATATATCACAGCCTGACACATTATAATTGCTGGTATTTATGTCACGTTCCCCTCTAGACCTTGAATACCTCCAGAGAAATAGTCTTCATATTTATATCCTCTACTATTTATTTGTTTGGGAGCCTTTCTTTCTAAGAGATACAAGAATGAATTCCTTTAAATTCCTTTCCCTTTAAAAGTTTAAATTAGAAGGGGGAGGGAGATACTGAAATAAATCTGCTATTCTCTTTGATCCATGCTATAATAGAGACCTGCCAAAATGCAACTGAATAATGAATAACAGCTTTTTGTGGGTAGAAAGAGAGAGAAAAGTGAGAAGCATGACTCCAAATAAATATTTTGGATATGGTGATAAAATTTAGTCTGTGATGATTTTAAAGAGAGCTACTGGAATAAAGGTTGGTAAAAAGCAGCCCAAATATAGTAAGACAGCAGCAATGAAAAGTAATGATAGGAGTGGGATCAATCACTCTGTGGAAATACATCCACTGTCAATAGGATTGTGTCCATCAAAGAGCTTTGCTAGCTAAATTTATTTCATGGGCAATCACTAACTTGAGCATGTTTCCTCTTCTGTAAAATGCAGGGCTTGGATGAATCTGAGGAACGTTTTCTAAAGGGTCTTCTGGACAGCTTCCTGAAATGTTAATACTAAAAAGTAATTTTTAGAAGCTCAGGGTTAAATAAAGTTCTGTAAGTTTCTTTAGAATAGAGCCTTCCAGAATCTATCATAGGCTAATGTATAATGTGGCTCACTAGAGGGCCCATTATATGTCTTTCTCAAATTTATTTGAAACATGAAGGCTGTGCATCATTTATATAGTTACATTTTTTAAAATAGACATAAAAAAAGAGTAGGGTGCTAATGAAATAGAATAATTTACTATAGATTAGGTGGCCTGGGAATACCTTGTGAGATCAGAAGTGTGACATGAGGGATGAAAAGAAATCCAGCAAAGGCATTTCGGAAATAGAACCAGTATGTACAGATGCCCTAATAGCAAAAAATAACTTGTTTCATTTACTTTAGGTGTTGAAAGGCCACAGTGGATGGAGCATATGAAGCAAGAGAGAGGGTCAAAAAAAAGCAGATTGGCAGAGGTAGACGAGGGGCACTCTAAGACAGTCCTACTGTGCTTATAGTTAATCAACACACTAGCTCCTTCATTGAGAAAGCCTTGATAAGAAAGAAAAAGGTCAGCTGAATTAAACAGTGTGTTTAATGACGACTGATTTTTCAGTAAGTACAGTATGTCATGGCAAATCCATAAAACAGTTCATAATCTGCTACTATGAGTAACTCCAGGACCCTGGACTTAATTTTAAGTGTAATGGAAAGCCACTGAAATCTTTAAGTGGAAAAGTAATATTCATTCTGCAAAAATTCACTGCAAATGTGCTAAAAACCAGAGATGGCTATTTCTGCCCATATCTAAAATGTAATGATACATGATTCTCTTGCCAAGTCTGAATTTGTACTTAGGTTCAGTGAGGAAGGAAAATGGGGTGGGAAGGATTCTCCTTTTGGCAATTTTAACGCTCCCATATAGTTTTTTAAAAAAAGTTCCACATGCTCAAAATCTTCACTGTAATACTCCTATTTTTTCATCCTTCCCCTTCATTTTGTTCTGTTTCTATTCTACCCAAAAGAGGAGTGAATAGAAGACTCAGATAGGCAGAATCTACTATAGTTCTAGCTATTCTTTCTCTTGTTTATTCTGCATTAAAATTATTCTGAAGAATGAATTTTAATTCTTCTATTTTTTTGACACAAACGTAGAATTTGGAAAACTTTTTTCCTTTTGTCTAGCCATTCTGTATTACCTTTCAGTACTTTGGAAGCAAAGTAGGAGTGTTCAAAAGCTACGCTGCTCTCTCTTGAATGCTGTAAAATTTCTTTCCTAAGGAAAAAGGGCCCATTTAGAACTGTGTGCAGCGCCATCTCGTGACAAAGGAAGTAATTTTTTTAGTGACTAGAGCATCTGCACATTATAATCTGCTGCTTTGCATAATATGCATCAAAATTTAGAGGTTTTATAAAGTCAGCAGGCAGTGAGGAACAGATATGGCATCATGGTGTTTTCATGCTAATTTTTTTCCATGAAATTTGAAGTCAGAAATTAAAAACAATAACCCTTGGATCATTCAATTTTAAGAACCTTCCCCAAAAAGTTATATCTTGCCAAGTAAAAAATACTAAAAAGTATGTTACGTCAATACAAAAGCACACTAGAGGTTAGAAGATGGGCTTACGAATTTAGCATCTCCCCAGGGTAAAATTTCTAGATATCGAATTAAAATTATCCTATGCTGGAGAAAGTGCTAATGATAAGATTTCCAAAAGACCTCCTCCAGCAGCAAGCTAAGAAATTACATTCTTGATTTTCAGAATATAGTTCATAGTACACAATTGTTCTCAAGTAAACATTCACAATACTTTATGAAATAAAGGCATCTCCTGAATAAATGAGTTTGAACACGGAGTTCTGATTTAATTGTTATCATGGACCTTGTTCCATCTAGCACTTTTGTCTAGAAAACACATTCTGAAAATATAAAAAAGTTTGATTCTATAGAAGTATTTTCTTTTAAAATGGTGTGAAACAATTTTCTGCTAAATATTATTAAATGTATGCATGATGTGAAATATCGTCTTCTAGGGTTAGCTATTTTAGTCAAAAAGTTCTCAAATGCTGATGTAAGAATCTAGACTGTTTTGGCCTCTTGCAAATAACTGGATGGAATAGGATGGAACTTTCAACTTAGTAATTCTTTCTGTGAGCAGACTCCAAGAGGAAGAGACATCAGTTTATTCAAAATGTTGACCATGAAAGCAGGGAACAATCAGTATTTCTCTTTCCCCTTTCTAATGAAGTAGAATAAAGCCCTGATTAAATAAATTAAACTTATGAGTTTATTCTAATAAACAATTAAATGTTTTAATTTTATAGTTCTGTTTTTACCAAAGAATACTTTAGTAGTCTAAAATTCTGAAGGCGACACCAGAAGAAACTTCAGGGACAACACGGATTTTTAAAAGGGAATTTAGATCTTAACATCAAGAAAAAGATGTAAATTAAAGTAGATCTACCACAATCATTCCCATAAGTTACTTGGACTCTTAATATTTTTTCTAGACTCAGAAAAAGAGTGTTACATGCATTAAAAAGTTCCTTAATTTCTACTCTTACTCTATTTGTGGAATGGAATTTTTCTACACAAATAAATGTGGGCTCTGCAACAGGAATTGAACAAAAGAGCTCATGTTTCTAAAGAACTGCTTACTTATGAAGTCTTTTGATAACTCAGGCATCTGGACAGCTGTGTTTCATCTCTACTTAGTTTAACTACTTGCATTCAAAGTTGCTATAAAAATTCAAAATGTAAAGCATGGATACTCAATTTCATCTTTAAACAATTTAATATGAATCAGCTAATTTAGACGCAAGAATGAGACCTGGGCTCAATTTCCAGGATTGCTGCAGGCACTGCCCTGGGTCCTGAGGGATAAAAAAACATTAAGATGACGGCCATGATTTTACCCAGGCTGCTGAAAGCTACTGTTAAAACTACAGCTTCAACGGAGAAGAGAAGTATTAAACCAATGAGAAAAAGCTGCCGAAGTTTGGTACAGAAAAATCCTTTTGTACTAACATTTCCACGTAATGTAATTTTTAAAGAACAGCAAAGCACAGACCCCAATAAATCTTTGCTTAAAAGCAACCATCAGGAGAGAGCTTGCATCCCCTCTCTGCCCTCTGGCATGGGATATAAAGAGAAGTTGGCAGTATGTAACCCGAAAGAGGGTACTCACCAGAACAGGACCCTGTTGGCATGCTGATCTGAGACTTCCAGGCTCCAGCACTGTGAAAAATGAACGCATCTTGCTTAGAAGCCATTCGCTCTACCATAATTTGTTACAGCAGTCTGAATGGAGTAAGGCAATGTCCAACCGTTTTTTACTAAAAACCCAAACAAACAAAAACCCCGAACTTTAATTACTGTGAATGTTGTAAGCACTCTAAATGAATTCAGAATTCGCTGTTGCGGGAATTAAAAACCAAGATAAACTCTTAGCGTTTCCCCTAAACTTAGCATGCTTTCTGCTACCTCCAAGATCTTTCCTCTGGAACACTTCCCAAAGCCCCTCATTTCCTTCACCTGGTCGGTTCTACATTGAGACATGGGCGTCAACAACACTCCAAATGACTTCTCTGACCCGCCCCAAATCAAAAGAAAAAAAGAAAGAAAAGCAAAGAAAAGGTTTTGGTGTTCCTCTTAGGTAGAGCCTTAGGGTACTCATGCCGTCCAGATAGAGAACACGTATGTTTCTCGTTGCAAAAGGGCTTTACCTTTTCTCGTCTTTAATACCAGCCCCTATCATAGTATTGTGTGAATAAATCCTAAGGTAGCCAACCTTACCTAATCTAAGGCCCCATTTGAAAGATGCCAAAAGTAGAAACAGGTTGAAGCTGTTTCATCCCTAATGTAAAGCTAAAAACTTGTCTGCGGAATGATTGGTTCCGTTGTCCATCAACTCAATTCAGCTGTTACATGGCACTAAGGGGGATGGAATTGGAAGGTTATGCATTAGTATATTTTCATTCATTCATTTATACTTATCTTCACAGATATTTACTGAGTTCCTATATGCCACACAGTGTGCTAACTGCAGGATATACAATACTGAACACAACAGACAGTCCCTGGTCTTACAATAAGGGTGTGAGCCATTTTGCTATTAGGCATTCACTTGACCTGAGTTCAACAAAATCCAGAGAAATGTAGGAAAGGAGAATGGAACTAGGAAAGTCCAGAAGGCAGGCTGTGATTTTTTTTTTTAAGATTTTATTTTATTTATTTGACAGAGAGAACGCGAGAGAGGGAACACGAGCAGGGGGAGTGAGAGAGGGAGAAGCAGGCTTCCCGCGGAGCAGGGAGCCGGATCCCAGGACCCTGGGATCATGACCTGAGCCGAAGGTAGACGCTTAACGACTCAGCCACCCAGGAGCCCCTGTCATATTTTTAACGCAAGTGCATGCTTGAGAGGAGGGAGTACTAAAGTGTTAAAAAAAGCTATCCTCAACGTTTAGGAAAACTAAGAATAAAGCTATGAATATCTAACCCTAAACATAATTACAACAAAAAAAGAAAATGAAAAACAGAATCACATTTCTAAAAATAAAAGAATACCCGAAGACACACCCACAAATAGAACAAAATGAGCTAAAAGATACTAGGAAAATGATAACAAACATGAGAAAAAAGTATTAATAAGAATAATTTAAAAAAACCTCAAAAATGAGTTGCCAAAACTCAGGAAAGATTTAGAAAATTAAAAATTCAAACACTTAAGGGCACTTGGCTAGCTTAGTCAATGGGACATGCAACTCTTGATCTCAGGGTTGTGAGTTTGAGCCCCACATTGGATGTAGAGATTGCTTGGAAATAAAATCTTTAAAAATAATAGTAATAAAATAAAAAATTTAAAAAAACTAAAAATATAAGAAAAAATTGAATACAACAAATACCCTTCAAAGAAATATAAAGATGGAAAATCTTTAAAAAAGAATGAAAAACAGATTAAAAGGAACAAAAATAAAGTAATATATATGTATGTGTATATGCATGTGCATGTATATATATGTAAGTGTATACATGTGTATAAAGTGGAGAAAGATCATTCAATTTAGGAATAACAAACATTTTCTTTTTTTTTTTTAAGATTTTATTTATTTATTTGATAGAGAGATAGCAAGAGCAGGAACACAAGCAGGGGGCGTGGGAGAGGGAGAAGAAGGGTTCCCGCCAAGCAGGGAGCCTGAGACGCGGGGCTGGATCCCAGGACCCTGGGATTATGACCTGAGCCGAAGGCAGATGCTTAATGACTGAGCCACCGAGGCTCCCCAAACATTTTCTGAATTTAAAAAATTCTTTGAAACTGGGGCGCCTGGGTGGCTCAGATGGTTAAGCGTCTGCCTTCGGCTCAGGTCATGATCCCAGGGTCCTGGGATCGAGTCCCGCATCGGGCTCCCTGCTCCTTGGGAGCCTGCTTCTCCCTCTGTGTCTCTCATGAATGAATGAATGAATGAATGAATGAATAAATAAATAAATAAATAAAAAATAAAAAATTCTTTGAAACTACTTAATGAAATATCACAAGGCATACTTGAAACTATTGATTTAAAATGGACAACACCAAGACGTAGTCTATAAAATTATTGGACAGTCTATAAAATCCTATATTCTACAGAATTATAAAATTCTTTTAGGTATCAGAAGAGTTCTTTTTTTAAGATTTTACTTATTTGTCAGAGAGAGAGAGAGCACAAGCGGGGAGATCGGCAGGCAGAGGGAGAAACAGGCTCCTCCCCGAGCAAGGAGCCTGATGCAGGACTCGATCCCGAGACCCTGGGATCATGACCTGATCCAAAGGCAGACACTTAACCCACTGAGCCACGCAGGCATCCCAGAGTTCTTTTCTTTCTTTCTTTCTTTTTTTAAGATTTATTTATTTCTTTATTTGAGAGAGAGAGTGAGAGGGAAAGAACCTTCAAGCCAACTCCCTGCTGAGTGCAAGCCCGATACGGAGCTCCATCTCATAACCCTGAGATCTGATCTCAGCTGAAACCAAGAGTCAGACGCTTAACCAACTGAGCCACCCAGGTGCACCAGAAGCAAAGGAGTTCTTAAACAGGTTACTTGTAAAACTATTATATAACTTACTATACGAGTAAGAGCTATATGATTTGAAAATATAGACAATACAACTATTTTTAATGGTCAGAGAATATACAAGATGTTTTATTAAGTTTTAAAAGCTTACATTTTTTTCAGTAAGCAAGCTTATCAGTGGTTTTACTATTAGAACTGCCATTCTGAAATATTTGTATGTGTAATATGTTATAAAGCAATAAGTAATTATAGGAAACTCTAATTCCTTTCATCACATATGTCTTTGAAAACCAGAATTCCTGGTTGGAAGAATGGAGATATACATGTATTATGCAAAGTAAGTAAAAATCTTATAGTCCTGAATTTGAATCAGAAATTAGTACAAGCTTATGAGGTTACATGTAATATTGTGTATTACATGCATGTGTATATATATATATACCCCCAGACTCCTGTTGGGTATTTAACCAAACACTGATCTCGAATTCTGCTATGAAGGGATCCACAGATGAAATTAAAATCCCAAAGATACAGAGAGTATCCTGGTTAGTTGACCTAATCAAAAAGCACAGAGGTTTTTCCTGCAGGTTGTGAAATAATCAGAAATTGAAAGCACAATGGAGATGTGTATCAAATCATCACTTTTTACACTTTAAATATCTTACCATTGTAATTGTCAATTATACTTCAGTAAAGCTGGAAAAAAAGCAAGCGAACAAATAGAATCTGCACAAAGTATGAGGAAGATTTGGCCTGTCACTTCTGGCTTGAAGACCGAGAGGGGCTCATGTGGAAAGAACCTGCATAAGGACTCTAAGACCTGAGAGGGACCACCAGTCAAGAGCCAGGAAGACAGTGGGTACCTCAGTTGTATATCATGGAGGAACTGGATCTGTTGACAACCTGAATAAACGTGAAAGCAATTCTTTTTTTAAGATTTTATTTGAGAGAGAGAGAGCACAAGAGAGGGGAGGGGTAGAGGGAGAGGGATAAGCAGGTTCCCCACCGAGCAGGGAGCCCCACTCGGGACTCGATCCCAGGACCCTGGCTGGGATCATGACCTGAGCCCAAGGCAGACGCTTAACCAACTGAGCCACCCATGCACCCCAAAGCAATTCTTCTTTTGAGTCTCCAGATAAGAATGTAGCTCATTCAACATTTGATTTCAGCCTTGTAAGGCTCTAAGCAGAGAACCCAGCCATGTAACACTGGACTTCTGAACTACAGAACTGTGACATACAAACATGTATGGTGTTCTATGATGGTCATCATAATATAAAGTAACTGGTCACATATGGAGAAAGATAGGGAAAAATTTTATCTTGAACACCGGGAAATAAAAGACAACACCTAAAGCAATTGTCTTGCCTCTGTATTTGAACTCTAAATAAATGATAGATGAGCGGAGGAGTCCCTTCATAGAGGTTTCCCAGCCAATAAATTACAAAGAAATAATAGGATTCAAATATCACCACTTTACTATCCCTTAATGGACCTATGCACTGAGTGTCAATATCTATTATCATGAAAAGAGAGACAACCAGTGTTCCTGATGAAAGAATATAACAATGCCTGTAGTCTTGTCAAAAGGATGGAATCTGAGTCTAATCAAGTCCTCAGATCTAGCTGCCATTTCCAAGAAATACAAAGGGCTCATCAACATGCTGAATCGCTCGATGAGCCTCCAGTCTGAAAATCCAGTATGTGGGAAATTCTACGATCAATTGGCCCAGTTTCTTTCCGCAAATACATTGTAAGGAAATGAAAGGGATGAAGAGAGAAATTAAGATGAAAAGAGAATAGAGAGGCAAGTCAAACTTTCAACATGGACACCACTACACTATAATGTTTCAGGTGGCTCATAAAGTGACAAGATTCAAAGAAGACAAGGAAGTGATTCCTGTAAAAAGGCTAGTGGTTTTTTCTGGGAGACAAAGTACTTCTGATTGTGTTGGGCCAAAAGGGCAGATTTACTGACAAAATCTAATTTCTTGACCTGGTTGATAATTACAAGGGTGTTTGCTTTTTAATAATCCCCATTAACTTGCTACATTTACTTATGTACTTGGAAGGAAGACATTTTTAATACGCTGTAGATGTTAAGATGAAAGGGGAGAATGAGAAACTGAGAGAAGCATTAATTGTATTGTGTTAGGATTACGTTTGAATTATTGCCTGGTCAGAAAAGCCTTGGAAATACTTTTATTTTTTTAATTAATTAGTAATTAATTATTTTTGAAAGAGAGCACTAGAGTGGGAGTGGGAGTAGGGGCAGAAGGAGAGAGAGGGAGGGGAAGGGGAGGGAGATGGAGAGGGGGAGGGAGAGGGAGGGAGGGAGAGAGAGAGAGAGAGAGAATCCTAAACAGGCTCAATGCTAAACCGGGGCGGGGGGGAGGGGCTCAATCTCAGGATCCTAAAAACATGACCTGAGCCGAAACCAAGAGTCAGATACTCAATGTACTGAGGCACCCAGGTGTCCCTACTTACATGTTTTAGAACAGCATAGTTTAATTTATACATTCTCTACTACTGTGAAAGTTTTTTAATCTATCCTAAGAAGATTCTACTATATTCTATTTTATATATTCTGTTAGATACCTATGGTTATGGTAATCGATTAGTACTGTAAAATAAAAGTAATATGTTAAGGTTACACAGTTGTTCTGTGTATTGTTTGCTATGTGAAGCAGTGGCAATAGAGAAGAGAAAAATTTAATTCAGACTACTGATCAGCCAATTTACATCTTTACGTGGTGATCTGAGATACATAAATTGAATACAGGTTGGATCGAGTTTCATTCTTTGCAAATGCCATCTTTCTGATTAAAGGTTGCTCAAACAATGGAAGTTTAATATATAGCATAATAAGAAATCCAGAATAGTTGGTTCTAGACCTAATTCACTGATATCAGCCCCTTGCCCTGGCTTCTCTTAACATTCATTTGACGTCCATAAGATGAATACGAAATCTCCACGCACCGTAATTTACACAAACCATTCAAGCGAGAAAGGAAGGGATTCTCCTTATGTATGTCCGTATCACAGAAGCTCTCCAGAAGAATTCTCAATTTTTCCTCATCCAAACTGGGCTGAAAGTAAAGAAAATGAATCTCTGGCATTTTTAGCCTTTAGGGCTTGGGGTGGGGTTTGGGGTGGGAAGTTTCTCCACCAGGAAGGAATTACACTTGATCTTAGCCAAAAGGCTGAGAAGTGATTACCAGGAAGGAATTAAAATGATTGGAAATAATGTTTGATAGACAACGACTAGAATCTGGTGTAATAATTCTTTGTCCAAAATACAGACCTTTGGTAATTAGACTTATGAATTGAGTATACAACTTCTGCATGATGTAAAAATAAAAGAAACAAATTTAAACTAATCGAAACATGCAGTGTGATGAGTCCCTTTGTCTATATACACCAGTAATTTCTCAAACTTCACGTGCATAAAAATACACGGGGCACTTGTTAAATTTCCAGTCTGAAAGATATGAGGGTAGAACTCAGTATAGAATTGAGCTCTGTCAAAGACAAGAACCAGATGGTCGTTTGTCCTGAGCCCATACTCTGAAAAACATTCTCCATTAGTGACTATTAATAATCTCAAAATAATTAATTGTAATGTTTTTAATCAGTATCTCAAGTTGCTGGAAACCTCCAGGACCGTGCTTTATTCCAACCCAGTAGCACCATTAGACAGTCTCTGAATTTGTTTTCACTTGCTGTTAGACCTTGCCATAATTAGTAACCTGGCTCATCACAGACACTCAGTCATCATTATTCAGCTAAATCTCTGAAGTTGGACATAGGTCCCTGAATGCTTCTGGCCTAATGCCCTCCTGCTGTAAACAAAAATTGTCCACTGCCTCACTCTCTCACTGGTTTTAATGAATTAAAATCTCCCAAGTCATCAGGAAGTCATATGCTCAGCATGCGCCCAAGACAGCACGACTTACCAAATTACCCTCTTTCTTAGGAAAGTTAATAGCCCATATTGCTAAATTATTTCCTGTCTTTGTTTCAAATTCCAAGGCTTTATTTTTTCCCCCATTCTGCCTGATTTAGGATGCTTTAAAGGTCTAAAATCAGGGCACCTGGGTGGCTCAGTCATTAAGCATCTGCCTTTGGCTCAGGTCATGATCTCAGGGTCCTGGGATCGAGCCCCGCATTGGGCTCCCTGCTTGGCGGGAAGCCTGCTTCTCCCTCTCCCGCTCCCCCTGCTTGTGTTCCCTCTCTCGCTGTGTCTCTCTCTGTCAAATAAATAAATAAAATCTTTAAAAAAATAAGTAAAGGTCTAAAATCTTTTGATATCCTAGCATAATCCATGAAACAGAAATGACTTCTGATATGAAATGAAATGAGATTTTCTCATAATGACCAAAGGAAATTCCATCATTGATTTAACAAGTGATTGGAAAGGATGCCATAATAAAGTCAATCAATTTCCAGTAGCACCCTGGTCTTGCCATTGTGGCCTAGAGCACCAGCTCCATTATTTCTATTTTAATGTCAGCTATTTTTTCCCTTTATGTCTGTCACCCCACATTCTGATCATATACTGTTTCCATTATTCAACCAGTTATAAATGTAAATCAAAATCAAAACCAAATGCTCTAATGCCCCACACTCCCAGCAAAAGGACAAATGCTCACAAGAAAATTTGATTTACTTATGGAAATTCATGAAGAAGAATTTTGTCTTCCTTAAGATTTTTAAGTATTCTGTACACCCGACATGGGGCTCAAACTCACAACCCCTTGATCAGGACTCGCACGCTCGACTGACTGAGCCATCCAGGTGCCCCCAAAAAGAATATTTCATGCATTCTAAGGATCTGTGATTCTACAATGCCCTATGCTGACTGGTACAGTAGTGCTTACAACACTCTACTCTTCTTGGTTCTCATGTCTTATGATTGGTGCTACTTAAACTGAGAGCAGCAACCGCCATAGTTCACCTCTGCCCTCAGCCCTTCAATGAACAGCGCATTGCCCTCCCCTGAAATATGCACTCAGTAAGTCACTCCCTTTCCTTCTACCTTTTATTCCACAATGCAAAAAAATTCTATGTATCATAGAATATATTATAAATATTACTGACTCGCCTCTTTTTAGCTCTACGCTGACTCATCCAAAGACATCAATCTCATTTTACAGAAATAATCCAATATTAAGAAGACAAAAAGTTCAGTTTTTGTCTGATTTTATTTGTTGCTGAATTGTAAAATTTGATCTACTGTCCACAAACTAGTTCCCTAGGGCTAACTCAGTAAAAACTCCCAAAATGCCAAATTCAGGTGAACTTGTAGTTTTAAAGAGCTATGCATTTATCATCACAGGATTTTCTAAATATCATATATGTAATTTAATATTTTCATTTGGCTCGTGACCAAGAAACGGCAGTATTGCTCAGCTATGAGAATAATACTATTCTCTGTCAGGTTTTCAAATTCTCTGTCAGTGTTCACAGACCACTCTTGGAATGTTCAACAGTGAAAAGAAAGGTTAAATTGTCAACTGTGTGAAATAAATTTTGGCTGTGCAGAAACTAACCACAAAAAAACTGCAGGACTTCATAGCTTAAAACATGTGAATGTGCATTTTCAAACTCTAATGTGTGTGGAGTGTATGGGTGTGTAGGGACCATATTCTCATAAGCATCTTAATATATCATTTGACTAGGAACTGCATTTTGTACTATTTTACTTCAAAAAAAATTATTTTCATCTGTTCTGTTAAAAAAGTTGGAAAATGTTCTTTGCCACTGAAATGTGGTCTGAGAAGATACAATGGCCCCAAGGCCATGGTGGGAGCAGCTTCTTCTCAGCTGCGAGAGTGTATGTGAGCACCCCGCACTGATAGTTGGAAACTTGCTGTTAATAATCCTGGGGCATCAGGATGACGAGCAAGGTGGGAGCTACTCACACCAGGAAAGATGGGATCTTCAGATCTAGGTAACTACAGGGAAGCTAGAGATCAGAGAGATGTGGAGATCTCAGATGTCTGCACAATTACTCAGGAAGGGAGAGGCTAAGAAAGGAACTGTCTATGCCCTGAATATGCAGAAACCCAATGACATGGAGTTCTGTGACTTTGAGGAAAACAGCTTCAACCTGAGGCCATGCAGCATGTATGCAACTAGGATACTATTTTTCCTGAGTAAAGGTCTAAAAGAAATAACTCTTGGTTTGTAGACTACGGAGAACGAAAGACAAAGGAGAGCTATTGTCAACTGAAATACTAGGAACTATGGATCTTGAACT
Source organism: Mirounga angustirostris (assembly GCF_029215605.1). Classification (NCBI taxonomy): domain Eukaryota; kingdom Metazoa; phylum Chordata; class Mammalia; order Carnivora; family Phocidae; genus Mirounga; species Mirounga angustirostris. The sequence goes on along the minus strand of NW_026991720.1, from coordinate 79,216,208 downwards.
TACCTCTTCTGTATATACATAATTTGTAATTGAGATTCCTGTATCAGAGTTCCTCAAAGGACAATTCTGAAACCACCTACCACAAAAATCACTTTTTAGGAGGACTTTTAAAAAATGCCAATTCCTGGCTTAGTTCTGGTCCAAGATGGAGATGTTGGAAGACCCTAAACTCATCTCCTCCATGGCCACACCAAACCTACACCTATTTTTATAGAGCAATTTCTCCTGAGGAAGAACTGAGGGCTGACTGAACTGCTTCTGTACAACAAAAAATAGAGAGACCACATAGAAAAGAACAAGAGAGACAGAAAAACAGTCATGATGCTGCAAACTGCAGCAGGGAGGGATAGTACTGAGGGACAGTGAGTCGATGCATCTATCCTGGGCCACAGGAAAAACAGCCACCATTTTAAAGGGCAACTCGAATATAAAGGATCTAGCCCAAGAACTCTGCCAAACTGTGGGGGGACTGCTGGAACTCTCTAGTTCAGAGGGGCTGTTGAACACCATAGTTTATGTTCCCCCCTCTACCTTGAAAGCGCAGATAGCTGGTCTACCACCTCAGTGAGCCCCAGATCCCTAGCCCACAGCAGCCCTGGACACCGTGGGGCACAGAAAACAAGCCAAGACTGACAAGAGCAAGTAGAATATAATATAAACCGTTCAGCCCCAGAACTCTGCCAAACTGTGTGGGAACTGCCGAAACGCCTCTCTCTCCAGATCAGAGAGGCTGCCGAGCACCATGGTTTCTATTCCCACCCCACCTTGGTTTTGTAGACGGGAGCCGAGCCTCAGTGCCCCAGCTAGCCCACCCTCTCTGCGGCAGCCCAAGCCAGCCCTCACCCATCTACCAAGGCGGCCCCAGTGCCACACACACCTGGACACCCCTCCTCAGTGCTCACTATAGCTCCAGCTCGTGCGGAGCACCCTAGAACACTCCAGGCCTGCACCACTTTGGCTCCAGACAACTTGCCAGAGCAACCCAAGAGTAGAGCACTGCAGAACCCCTGGCCCACGCCCCCCTCAGCTCCAGCTGCCCTGCCAGACCACCCCTGCACACAGCACCCCAGACACTCCAGCTTGCACTCACTTCAGCTTCAGCTGTCCTGCCAGGGTGCTCGCTGCACAGAGAGCCCGGGGACCACCCTGGCCCACACCCACTTCAGCTCTGGCCATCCCACCAAGGCGGCCCCAGCATAGATTGCCCCAGGACCTCCAGCCACTTGATATTTAGAATGACAGAAACTGGGGTGCCTGGCTGGCTCAGTCAGAAGAGCATGCAACTCTTAATCTGGGGTCATGAGTTCGAGCCCCATGTTGGGTATAGAGATTACTTAAATAAATAAAACTTAAAAAAATAAAATAAAAAGAATGACACATATTAAATTCCTTAAGGTTGCTCAATGCATCTATAGATTTATAACGAAGTGATTTATAATGAAATGTGTGTGTGTGTATGGTGGGGGTGGGGAGCGATGGATGGGGCAGGGAGAGTGCTGAGGTTTTTTTTTATTTTAGAAAGAGAGTGGGTGGGGAAGGGCAGAGGGAGAAAGAGAATCTCAAGCAGACTCCCCACTGAGCACAGAGCCTGATGCGGGGCTTGATTCCAGGACCATGAGATCATGACCTGAGCTGAAATCAAGAGTCAGACGCTTAACTGACAGAGCCACCCAGGCACCCCCTGAAGTTTGATAGACCTGATAGTCTGGGAATTGGTTATGAAAATGACAATTTTCTTGAGGTGGGGGAGTGTGGTGATCAGATGGGGGGCAGAGAGAAGGTAGAGAAACAAGCCCTGGTGACTGAGATGACTTATGTGTATGGATGGTTGACGTTGGGGTTCATGACATAAGTCCCTCTGGGAAATAAGCCTTTTTTGGTGATAGTTTTCAACAACTATTGTGAGAAGTAACCTGGTGCTTACAACTTGTTAAGTTAAAGTTATATAAAGATAGACTGACACACAACATAAAATGTGTATTTAAATTTGACCTATTCCTAAAAGGTAAACATTGGTATTTTTAGGTGTGTGGTATCTTTTTAGAGCCCAAATATCCTGTGACTTGTTATTTTGGAAAATTTTTTATCACCACCATTCACTCTCAAACTGATATATAACTTTAACGTAACAAGTTGTAAGCACCAGGTTAAGCAATTTGAATAAACTAGCAGTTAACCTAATTTCTTAAATTTTTTATCTTCCATGCACATTAGTCTTGGAACTTCTCTCTTTGGAAAGATAAATAAACTTTAAATGTAGACAGTATATAGTGAAGGCTTTCTACTCTTAAAATTTGCCACCAATACTAAGCTTATCTATTAAAGAGAATGTTGGGAGTAAGTATGATTTTTGACACTTTCCTGATTTCACAGAACATAGTAATATCTTTCTAAAGTTAAAAATTAATTAGGAGATAACCAGACATTAAAATAAAAGGTTTTAACTGTCTAGTTATGTTGCTCATTATATTTACTCCTCAGAAGATTTCTAAAATGGGTGGGGGGAGATATAGACTTGAAGTGTGGTTACATAAACAGCAGGTACTTATTTACCAATATGTGTTATTTCTTTCTTTCTTTCTTTCTTTCTTTCTTTCTTTCTTTCTTTCTTTCTTTCTTTCTTTCTTTCTCTTTCTTTCTTCTTTCTTTCTTTCTTTCTTTCTTTCTTTCTTTCCTTTCTTTCTTCTTTCTATCTTTCTTCTTTCTTTGTTCTTTTTTTCTTTCTTTCATACAATTTTATACTCAAGTAACACTTCCAAACGGATCAATAGTGATGAGGAATAAAAGGGAAGATTAAAAACATTCCTCCCGTTCCCTGTTACTCATCACCCTTCCTGGAGGAAACAATACGTATATAATAATCCTTGTGGAGACACTTTTATGTTCTTACTTTAATATTTTCTAAGAAGTATGTACACATAGACACAAAATACATATTATATACATATATTTCCTCTTTTCTACACAAATGGTTATATATACTGTTCTAAATCTTAGGTGCCATCTTAAAATCATCTTATTCCTCTACCAAATGTAAGCTAAGTTTAATTCTAGAACAAGCATACATTATAAGCTTTATAAATAAAAGAAACATGTAGAGAAGTATTGTGTCATAAAACCAATTTCATTGATTTTCCCATGTTTCTTAGATGGTGATAACCAACCTCCTCCTAACTTCCTCTGATTCACTCATAATTTTTTTAAAAATTTTTTTATTGTTATGTTAATCCTCATACATTACATCATTAGTTTTAGATGTAGTGTTCCATGATTCATTGTTTGTGCATAACACCCAATGTTCCATGCAGAACGTGCCTTCCTCAATACCCATCACCAGGCTAACCCATCCTCCCACCCCCCTCCCCTCTAGAACCCTCAGTTTGTTTTTCAGAGTCCATCGTCTCTCATGGTTCGTCTACCCCTCCGATTTCCCCCCCTTCATTCTTCCCCTCCTGCGACATCCTTCTTTTTTTTTTTCTTTCTTAACATATATTGCATTATTTGTTTCAGAGGTACAGATCTGAGATTCAACAGTCTTGCACAATTCACAGCACTTACCAGAGCACATACCCTCCCCAGTGTCCATCACCCAGTCACCCCATCCCTCCCCCCCACCCCCCACTCCAGCAACCCTCAGTTTGTTTCCTGAGATCAAGAATTCCTCATATCAGTGAGGTCATATGATACATGTCTTTCTCTGTTTGACTTATTTCGCTCAGCATAATACCCTCCAGTTCCATCCACGTCGTTGCAAATGGCAAGATCTCATTCCTTTTGATGGCTGCATAATATTCCATTGTGTATATATACCACATCTTCTTTATCCATTCATCTGTTGATGGACATCTTGGCTCTTTCCACAGTTTGGCTATTGGTGGACATTGCTGCTATAAACATCAGGGTGCATGTACCCTTTTGGATCCCTACTCTTGTATCTTTGGAGTAAATACCCAGTAGTGCAATTGCTGGGTCATACGGTAGCTCTATTTTCAACTTTTTGAGGAACCTCCATACTGTTTTCCAGAGTGGCTGCACCAGCTTGCATTCCCACCAACAGTGTAGGAGGGTTCCCCTTTCTCCGCATCCCCGCCAACATCTGTCATTTCCTGACTTGTTAATTTTAGCCATTCTGACTGGTGTGAGGTGGTATCTCTTTGAGGTTTTGATTGGATTTCCCTGATGCCGAGCGATATTGAGCACTTTTTCATGTGTCTGTTGGCCATTTGGATGTCTTCTTTGGAAAAATATCTGTTCATGTCTTCTGCCCATTTCTTGATCCATTTCTGTCCATTTCTGGGCTCTCTGTTCTGTTCCAATGATCTATGTGTCTGTTTCTGTGCCAGTACCATACCGTCTTGATGATGACAGCTTTGTAATAGAGCTGGAAGTCTGGAATTGTGATGCCACCAGCTTTGCTTTTCTTTTTCAACATTCCTTTGGCTATGCGGGGTCTTTTCTGGTTCCATACAAATTTTAGATTATTTGTTCCATTTCTTTGAAAAAAGTGGATGGTATTTTGATGGGGATTGCATTGAATGTGTAGATTGCTCTAGGTAGCATTGACATCTTCACAATATTTGTTCTTCCAATCCATGAGCATGGAACATTTTTCCATTTCTTTGTGTCTTCCTCAATTTCTTTCATGAGTATTTTATAGTTTTCTGAGTACAGATCCTTTGCCTCTTTGGTTAGATTTATTCCTAGGTATCTTATGGTTTTGGGTGCAATTGTAAATGGGATCGACTCCTTCATTTCTCTTTCTTCTGTCTTATTGTTGGTGTATAGGAATGCCACTGATTTCTGTGCATTGATTTTATATCCTGCCACTTTACTGAATTCCTGTTTGACTTCTAGCAGTTCTGGGGTGGAGTCTTGTGGGTTTTCCACATAAAGTATCATATCATCTGCAAACAGTGAGGATTTGACTTCTTCTTTGCCGATTTGGATGCATTTTATTTCTTTTGGTTGTCTGATTGCTGTGGCTAGGACTTCCAATACTATGTTGAATAGCAATGGTGATAGTGGACATCCCTGCTGCGTTCCTGACCTTAGGGGGAAAGCTCTTAGTTTTTCCCCATTGAGAATGATATTCGCTGTAGGTTTTTCATAGATGGCTTTTATGATATTGAGGTATGTACCCTCTATGCCTATACTCTGAAGAGTTTTGATCAAGAAAGGATGCTGTACTTTGTCAAATGCTTTTTCTGCATCTATTGAGAGGATCATATGATTCTTGTTCTTTCTTTTGTTAATGTATTGTATCACGTTGATTGATTTGCGAATGCTGAACCAACCTTGCAGCCCAGGGATAAATCCCACTTGGTCGTGGTGAATAATCCTTTTAATGTACTGTTGGATCCTATTGGCTAGTATTTTGGTGAGAATTTTTGCATCCATGTTCATCAGGGATATTGGTCTGTAATTCTCCTTTTTGATGGAGTCTTTGTCTGGTTTGGGGATCAAGGTAATGCTGGCCTCATAAAATGAGTTTGGAAGTTTTCCTTCCGTTTCTATTTTTTGGAACACTTTCAGAAGAATAGGTATTAATTCTTCTTGAAATGTTTGGTAGAATTCCCCCGGGAAGCCATCTGGCCCTGGGCTTTTGTGTTTTGGGAGATTTTTGATGACTGCTTCAATTTCCTTATGGTTATAGGTCTGTTCAGGTTTTCTATTTCTTCCTGGTTCAGTTTTGGTAGTTGATACATATCTAGGAATGCATCCATTTCTTCCAGGTTATCTAATTTGCTGGCATAGAGTTGCTCATAATATGTTCTTATAATTGTTTGTATTTCTTTGGTGTTGGTTGTGAACTCTGCTCTTTCATTCATGATTTTGTTGATTGGGGTCATTTCTCTTTTCTTTTTGATAAGTCTGGCCAGGGGTTTATCAATCTTATTCTTTCAAAGAACCAGCTCCTAGTTTCGTTGATCTGTTCTACTGTTCTTTTAGTTTCTATTTCATTGATTTCTGCTCTGATCTTTATTATTTCTCTTCTCCTGCTGGGTTTAGGCTTTATTTGCTGTTCTTTCTCCAGCTCCTTTAGCTGGAGGGTTAGGTTGTGTACTTGAGACCTTTCTTATTTCTTGAGAAAGGCTTGTATTGCTATATATTTTCCTCTTAGGACTGCCTTTGCTGCATCCCAAAGATTTTGAACAGTTGTGTTTTCATTTTCATTGGTTTCCATGAATTTTTTTAATTCTTCTTTAATTCCTGGTTGACCCATTCATTCTTCAGTAGGATGCTCCTTAGCCTCCATGTATCTGAGTTCTTTCCGACTTTCCTCTTGTGATTGAGTTCTAGTTTCAAAGCATTGTGGTCTGAAAATAGGCAGGGAATGATCCCAATCTTTTGGTACCAGTTGAGACCTGATTTATGACCTAGGATGTGATCTATTCTGGAGAATATTCCATGGGCACTAGAGAAGAATGTGTATTCTGTTGCTTTGGGATGGAATGTTCTGAATATGTCTGTGAAGTCCATTTGGTCCAGTGTGTCATTTAAAGTCTTTATTTCCTTGTTGATCTTTTGCTTAGATGATCTGTCCATTTCAGTGAGAGGGGTGTTAAAGTCCCCCACTATTATTGTATTGTTGTTGATGTGTTTCTTTGCTTTTGTTATTAATTGCCTTATATAATTGGCTGCTCCCATGTTAGGGGCATAGATATTTACAATTGTTAGATCTTCTTGTTGGATAGACCCTTTAAGTAGGATATAGTGTCCTTCCTCATCTCTTATTACAGTCTCTGGTTTAAAATCTAATTTGTCTGATATAAGAATTGCCACCCCAGCTTTCTTTTGGTGTCCATTAGCATGGTAAATGGTTTTCCACCCCCTCACTTTCAATCTGGGGGTGTCTTTGGTTCTAAAATGAGTCTCTTGCAGACAGCATATCGATGGGTCTTGTTTTTTAATCCAGTCTGATAGCCTGTGTCTTTTGATTGGGGCATTTAGCCCATTTACACTCAGGGTAACTATTGAAAGATAGCAATTTAGTGCCATTGTATTGCCTGTAAGGTGACTGTTACCGTATATTGTCTGTGTTCCTTTCTGGTCTATGTTGCTTTTAGGCTCTCTCTTTGCTTAGAGGACCCCTTTCAAGGTTTCTTGTAGGGCTGGTTTCGTGTTTGCAAATTCCTTTAGTTTTTGTTTGTCCTGGAAGCTTTTTCTCTCTCCTTCAATTTTCAGTGACAGCCTAGCTGGATAGAGTATTCTTGGCTGCATATTTTTCTCATTTAGTGCTCTGAATAGATCCTGCCAGTCCTTTCTGGCCTGCCAGGTCTCTGTGGATAGGTCTGTTGCCAATCTAATGTTTCTACCATTGTAGGTTACATATCTCTTCTCCTGAGCTGCTTTCAGGATTTTCTCTTTATCTCTGAGACTCGTAAGTTTTACTATTAGATGTCGGGGTGTTGATCTATTTTTATTGATTTTGGGAGGGGTTCTCTGTGCTTCCTGGATTTTGATGCCTGTTTCCTTCCCCAAATTAGGGAAGTTCTCTGCTATAATTTGCTCCATTATACCTTCTGCCCCTCTCTCTCTTTCTTCTTCTTCTGGGATCCCAATTATTCTAATGTTGTTTCATCTTATGGTATTGCTTATCTCTCGAATTCTGCCCTCATGATCCAGTAGTTGTTTATCTCTCTTTTTCTCAGCTTCTTTATTTTCCATCATTTGGTCTTCTATCTCACTGATTCTCTCTTCTGCCTCATTTATCCTAGCAGTTAGCACCCCCGTATTTGATTGCACCTCATTAATAGCCTTTTTGATTTCGACTTGGTTAGATTTTAGTTCTTTTACTTCTCCAGAAAGGGTTTCTCTAATAACTTCCATGCTTTTTTCAAGCCCAGCTAGTATCTTTAAAGTCATGATTCTGAACTCTAGATCTGACATCGTACTAATGTCTGTATTGAGTAGGTCCCTGGCAGTCAGTACTACCTCTTGTTCTTTTTGTTGAGGTGATTTTTTCCATCTTGTCATTTTGTGCAGGAGAATAGATTAATGAGGGAACAAAATGCTAGCAGGGTAACAACGTCCCCAGAAAATATACTCTAAACAAATCAGAAAAGACCTGAAGCAGTGGGAAAAGAAAGGAAAAGAGAGAAAAAAGAAAAAGAAAAAAAAAAGAAGAAAAAGAAAAAGATAAAGATAAAAACAGACAAAAACATAACAAAACAAAACAAAAACAGAATGTGATCAAATATGATCAGGCTGGTATATAGATCAGTGCCACACACTAGATTTTGGGTGTATTTTGGTCTGTTAAAAGAAAGTGCCTCCCAAAATTTTAAAGAAAGAAAAACTTATATATGTACAAAAATAAGGGTTGATATGATGAAGGGATGGAATATGACTGTAAAGATGGAAATTATAAAAAATTTTATAAAAGGAATTGAGAAGAAGTTGTTTGAAAAAAGAAAGAAGAGGATTTTTAAAAAAAAGAAAAAAAAAGAGAGAGAATGCGATCAGGTAGGGGAGTAGAAAAAAACCATACACTAGAGATTTAGAGTATATTTTGATCTGTTAGAAGAAACTATCTCAAAATTTTAAAGAGAGAATAACTTATATATATATATGCCAAAAATATGGGTAACTACTATGAAGGGATAGAATATCATTCTAAAAATGAAAAATAAAAATGTTTTTTAAAAAAGGGATTGATAAGATGTTGGTTGAAAAAGGGAAAAAGAAAAATTCAAAAAAAAAAAAGAGTTAAAAAAATTAACTTTGAAAGACTAAAGAATCATGGTAAAAAAGCCATGAATTCTATGTGCAGTAGTCCCCTAGCGCTGGAGCTCTGCCGTTCTCATTGATCGGTAAACTTGGTCTTGGCTGGCTGTTCTCGCTGATCTTCTGGGGAGGGGCCTGTTGCCGTGGTTCCCAAATGTCTCTGCCGGAGGCGGAATTGCCCCGCCCTTGCCCCCTCCCGGCTAAGTCATCTGCTCGGGTTTGCTCTCCGGGGCTTTTGTTCCCTGCGAGCTTTCCGTACAGCTTTGGAGGCGGAGAGTGAAAATGGCGGCCTCCCAATCTCCGCCCCGGAGGAGCCGAGAACTCGGGGGCCCACTCCTCAGTGAGCCCCCAGAGAAAAGTCGTCAGTCACTCCCGTTTCCCCGGTCTCCGGCCGCACCCCGTGCTCGCCCGGCCTGTGACCGCGCGTTTCTATCTCTGGCACCCGACCCTGGTGGAGTCTCCAAACCCAGCAGATCCCTGCGGTGCACTCCCGCGCGGCTCCTCCCGGGGGAGGAAGGTGAGTCTCCCCGGATCTGCCGCTTGTTGGGTCCCTGCTGGAGGAGCAGGGGCCCGACTGGGCCGCGGATCCCGGTTTATGGCCACCCCAAGCCGAGAGCCCGCGCCTGGGCTCCGCCTCTGCAGCCGGCTTCCCTGCTCCGTTACCTGGGAGGTCTGCCACACTCAGGCACCCCCGGTCTTTCTGTGACCCCGAGGGTCCTGAGACCACACTGTCCCGGAGGGTTCCACCCTCGCTTAGCCACCAGGGTGACGTCCCTCGGCGGAGCAGACTTTTAAAAGTTCCGATTTTGTGCTCCGTGGTTCTATCACTTGCCAGAAGCGGCCGATGGAGGCCCCTCCCCCGCCGTCTATCCTCCCGAATATCGCCTCGGGTTCACTTCTCCGCATGTCCTACCTTCCCGAAAGTGGTCGCTTTTCTGATGAGAGAGTAGTTGCTCTTCTTTTCTTCGATCTCCTGTTGAGTTTGTAGGTGTTCAGAATGGTTTGATCCCTATCCAGCTGAATTCCTGAGAGGAGACGAAATCTAGGTCTCCTACTCCTCCGCCATCTTGCTCCGCCCCCCACACTGACAATTTTTAATGGGAGTGCTCAGATTTATGAAAACTCCTTATGTGAGTTTAAAAATGAAATTCTGAATAATATTCTATTTCCATATCAAATTTATCTTCTCTCTGCCTCCTATTGATCAGCCTTCTCTTGGAGTTAATAATTTAGGAATGTCAGTTGCCCTGAGCCATTTTATAGTTAAAAGACAAACCAGTTGTGACAGAACAGGCCCAAGATATTCTTATGTATCATACAAGGAATTTAAGATTTCTACCAGACTGAAAAACTAAACTTCTTCTCTTTCTCTTTAACACACAGTAAATGATCCAACAAATCCGGGTAAGAAGTAAATTTACAGTCTTTTTTTTTTTTTTTTTTAAGAATCAGTTGACTTTTCAAATTGTGGCAGGGAATATTGATCTAAAGAAAGACATGAGACTTTGCTTATTAAAGAAAAAAAAAAAAAAAACCCGGCTCCTACTCAGGTATCATTGTAACTCATCATATCTACTTGTATCTGTTTATTTTTTCTCATATACCAAAGGGTGTTTTGCTAGCTCAGCAGAAGTCCCTCCTGTTCCCCTCACCAAGTCTAGAAACCTACTCGAGTCTATATTTATCTTCTGTTACAACAAGAAAAGTGTTCAGACTCCTGTCAAATATGAGTCTTTCCAGATAGCTCTGCCTTCCTTTCTGCTCTTCCCCACTTCCTCTGCTCTCTGCTCTGTCATAAATCATCAGACTCTTCCTTCCTACTGGATTAGCCAGTCACCATACTCCCACTTTAAAAGTGTGCACAAAGCCCCCCACCCCCAAAATACCACATCCCAATCCAGCGATTAGTCAATTTCTCTTCTCCTCCTTACAGGAAAACATGGTACTTGACTTTCTTCTCTGAATCTGGTTTCACTTCCTCTTCAGGAAAACCTCCCCCAGCACACCTGTTCTCTTTCTGTTTTGAGTTCACCCATAGTTTATCTTCTGTAGCACCTTGCCCTCTCTCTAGAATGTTTTTTCTTCAGTTGTTTCCAATGTCTCATCTTTCAAACCTTTTCTCAGGGATCATCCTTCCTTGACTACCGTATGTAAATAAGTTGCACATCCTTCTCCAGCTCTCTGCTGACCAATATTCTTACCCAGCCATCAGCACAGCCTCAAATGCATGTATTTCCTTCCTTGTTTGTGTTGTCTTTCTTTCTAGGATGTAAATTCCATGGAGGTAAGTTCCATCACCTACCTAGTATCTAGGACGTAACAGTCACCTGCAATAAATAAATGATAAATGAATAGATTGCTGATCAAGCTCACAGGTGCTGTGAGTGTAGACAGAGCCACAGTCTCCCACCCCAGCAAGTGTCTATAGAAACTAGCATGTACACCAAGTGCATGTGGTACCTGGGGCAACTTGAAGGAGTTTCACTTACAACCCAATGGAGAACTGACATAGCTATGGTCTCTATCCTGTCTGGTCTCGTGAACTGAACTTGAGCCTCTGCGGGTAGAAGAGAGAAGTCCGAATTTTTATGAGACTCTCGGGAAGCATACAGGTAAGATATGGTTAGAAGCTAGCACAAAAAATATGTAAGATCCTAGAACTAACAAAACAAAACAAAACAAACACTGCTTTAGGGTTCAGGACACAGAACTGTAGTTATGCCTGGGGAAGAAAATCCCTGGTACCTTGAAGTCATCTGAAATCAATCACAGACAGGCAGTGGTTACTGGACATTTTCCAGTGGCTTTACAGCCGGAGAAGTGGACACGTGAGAAAGGAAAACCTGGAGTGGATATTGCAGTGATCAGAGTTGACAACTGGTTCTGAGCACACATGAAAAAATCCCTTAAATTTAACTCTGAGAAACAGTGGGCTGATACTTTGAGTGGAACTAATTTCTAGCAGTCAGACTAGTAAGGGTTAAAGTTGCCATAATTGATTCATTAAAAATAAATATGAACGCATATGTGTGTGTGTGTGTGTGTGTGTGTATCTCTAATGTGATCTAAAAGTAAAAGTCTAGGACATCTTGTGTCCACTGGTTAGGATCATAAGTGAGGATCAACTTTCATCTCGGAGCATTTTTTAGTGTATTTTGTGCTATCAGTCTCCTTGATCAATAGGTAACTGTTGCTGTATTACTTTTCTAGAAGGGCTATAATCTAAGGTCATCACCAGGCCAAGAACCAGTTGAAAGCAGAACTGCTCGACCTGCAGAATTTGTTACATATGCCTATGCTTCACTACAAACTCCGTAAGGAAGCTTGCCCTTCTACCCATAGATCACTTCCTTTCTACTACACAGATCTCAATAGAAGTATGTTCTCATGTTAAATTTTCAGAATATCCAGCAGATAATAACACATAGAAAATCAATGGACTCTATATATAGCTTCCCAAATCTAATTTTGTAATATTCCCAATTATGTCAAGAGTGATTTGAATCTAGTTAGAATTTGAACATGCTGTAAATAAATAGCATCACAATGGCAGTTTTTCTGGGAATAAGGAAGAGCCTGACAGTGACAACAAAATTAGAAGACAGATAGATATGTATAAATCTAAGTTTCATTTCTCCTTGAAGTTGGGATAATTATTGTTTGAAGTATATAACTTCTATGATATTTATTAGAGTTAGAGTCCATGGGACAAAGCAAACATCAGGTACTCACAATGCATATTTATGACCAAAAAAATTATCTTTCTATAGAATGAAATTATTTTTTTAAAGATTTTATTTATTTAAGAGAGAGAGAGAGCACACGTGTGCACACGAGTTGGGGGGAGGGGCAGAGTGAGAGGGAGAAGCAGGCTCCCCACTGAGCAGAGAGCTAGGTGCAGGACCCCGAGAGATTATGACCTGAGCTGAAGGGAGACACTTAACCAACTGAGCCACCCAGGCGCCCCTGAAATTAATTCCAGAATTAAAGAAAAAAAAAATCTGTATTAACAATTCAGGAGCAGTTCATCCATCTCAATAGTGATATAGAAAAAAGATTGACCATCCGCTTTAACTACAAAACAAATATAAATTATGAAAAATACTCACAGGTAAGATTTTAAAAGGCAGTGGTTTTATAAAGATTTTCTAGTCTAGGACTAACTGGCCCTTCACTTGGGAAAAAAACATAAATCATAGGATTCTCAAAGGAAGAATGTTTGAGATTGTTTTTCAAACCATCATACTAATGATGGTTTGAAAAAGTATAAAGGAGAAGGAAAGGAGATGTATTACCAGCCCCAGTTAGTTAAGAAGAAAATCAGTGGGCCTCCTAGCTCTCTTTATTTAAAATTTAAAATTTTGCTTAGTCAAGTTTTTACTGTTTTCAGCAGTATGGTTGATAAGATCTCTTGAAAAACATCTAAAAATAAAAGGATAAAACACAACGAGACCCAAAGGGAGTGTGAGTGGTAGGAGTGCATACTCTTTCTGACACTGGCTGGTGGGCTTGGAGGTGTTTCCTTCTCTATATGCTTTAGTTCAAATAAACGTTTATATGTATTAGGTATATCTTTCTTGCATTTTTGTAACACAAATTATTTCATAATAATAGGGAAAAAGTCAGGATACAAAATTTCACTTACGTTATTATATTCCTAACTCTTTCTAATCAACAGTGAAAATCTTTTGCACAGAAAAGACTAGAAAGGAAAAAACCAAACTTGTAATAGTGACTGACTTTCTTTTGTGGGAATGTAGGTGATTGCTTTTCCTCCCTTTAAAAATTTCTTTGTAGTTTCAAATTTTCTCTGGTGAGTATCTTTTCAGATAATTTTTACTTATTTCATAAACATAAATACAAATACAAATAAAATAATGAAAACTCATGTCTGTATAAAAATGGAGATGAGGGCGCCTGGGTGGCTCAGTTGGTTAAGCAACTGCCTTTGGCTCAGGTCATGATCCTGGAGTCCCGGGATCGAGTCCCGCATCGGGCTCCCTGCTCGGGGGGGAGTCTGCTTCTCCCTCTGACCCTCCCCACTCTTGTGCTCTCTCTCTCTCTCAAATAAATAAATAAAATCTTTAAAAAAATAAAAAATAAAATAAAAAATAAAAATGGAGATGAAAACGATGTCTACACAAAAATCTTTACGTGCTTGTTCATACACGCTTTATTTGTAATAGCTAAAAACTGGAAACAGCCTACCTGCCCTCAATGGCTGAATGATGAAACCGACTGTGTTAGACTCATGCAGTGGGGTACTACTCCACAATAAAAAGAAACCACTGATATACACAACCGTCTGGATGCATCTCAAGGTCATTATGATAAGTGAAAAAGCCAGTCTCAAAATGTTATAAACCGTATAGCTTAATTTATATAACATTTTCAAAATAACCAAATTATGGGGATGGAGAACCTAGTAGTGACTGCCAGTGGTTCGGGATGGCAATGGGACGGAAGTTGAGGGTGACTCTACTATAAAGAGGTAGCCTGCAGGATATCTTCGTTGGAAGAGCACAGTTTTCTGTCTTGGTGGTGGTATCAGCCACATGAATCTACACACGGGTTCACATGAGAGAGAACTATTCCCCCATACTGTACCAGCATCAGTTTCCTGAGTTTGATGCTATCCTACAGTAACGTAAAATGTAAAAATTGGGGGAAATGGGTGGAAGGGTACATGAGACCTCTCTGTACCATCTTTGCAATTTCCTGTGAAATTGTATTTCAAAGTAAAAAGTTCCAAAACTTTTTTTCTGTAGTTTCAAATTTTCTAAAGTGCTTACTCTTTGATAAGGAATAAAATGCTGTTTATTATGTTATTTAAAAAGAGAAGGCAGGGACGCCTGGGTGGCTCAGTCGGTTAAGCATCTGTCTGCCTTCGGCTCAGGTCATGATCCCAGGGTCCTGGGATCGAGCCCTGCATCGGGCTCCTTGCTCAGTGGGGAACCTGCTCCTCCCCCTGCTTGGGCTCTCTCTCTCTCTGACAGATGGATAAATAAAATCTTTAAAAAATAAATAAATAAAAAGAGAAAGCTTGTAGACACATTTTACAGACATTACCTTGCTTCCTTACTTCCTACTCTAGTTGGGACTCAATACAAGTGAAGTAAAAGTTAACTTAGAAATCCATCATGGGGGCGCCTGGGTGGCTCAGTTGGTTAAGCGACTGCCTTCGGCTCAGGTCATGATCCTGGTGTCCCGGGATCGAGTCCTGCATCGGGCTCCCTGCTCGGCAGGGAGCCTGCTTCTCCCTCTGACCCTCCCCCCTCTCATGTGCTCTCTCTCATTCTCTCTCTCTCAAATAAATAAATAAAATCTTTAAAAAAAAAAAAAAGAAATCCATCATGGGATTATCAAATTGAAAATATGATACCATGGGGCGCCTGGGTGGCTCCGTTGTTAAGTGTCTGCCTTCAGCTCAGGTCATGATCCCAGGGTCTTGGGATCGAGCCCCGCATCGGGCTCCCTGCTCAGCGGGAAGACTGCTTCTCCCTCTCCCACTCTCCCCTGCTTGTGTTCCCTCTCTCTCTGTCAAATAAATAAATAAAATCTCTAAAAAAAAAAAGAAAACATAATACCATGGTCAAGACTAAAATTGTTTTGAGGACTCTAGGTGAAGGCAAAATAAACTTGTTTTGGGGCTGACAAAGAGCTAAATGTGAGTTACACTGGTAAACGGCAGATTGGGTCCCTGATCTCAGGAAACTTACCATACAGTGAGTAGACAGAAAATGAAAGGCAAAGTTGAAATTAAATACATACTTGACAATGTTGATACCATCTATGAAGGCAACAGAGACCTGACCTAAGAAATGACAGCAGAGTCCGAATTTATGAGGGTTGGTCGGACAGGGAAGGCCTCTCTGGGGAGATACTTAAGCTGGAGACTTGAAGTAGTTGGCCACAATTGAATGAAGAAGCTCTCTAGGGAGGGAGAGAAACCATGAGAGACTCTGGACTCCAGGAAACAAACTGAGGGTTGTGGAAAGGGAAGTGGGTAGGGGGCTGGGGTACCTGGGTGGTAGACATTAAGGAGGGCACGTGATGGGATGAGCACTGGGTGTTATAAGCAGCTGATGAATCATTGAACACAACATCAAAATCTAATGATGTACTATATGTTGGCTAACTGAATTTAAATTAAAAAGAAAGAAGCTCTCTAGGACATAAAAAGAATTCTGACTTTGTAGGATGCGGCTTTGCCACGAGCAGGAGCACGTGCATATGTGACGCGTGTTTCTGTAGGTTTTATTGCTCTACAGCCCTCAGCGGGGAGACTTCCCAGCGCCCAGAAGGAACTTGACGTGTGTTCCGTACATTCCCGAGTATCAATTCCATTTGTAGCCCATCATAGCCAAGGCCTTTGAGGATGGAAAAGGTCACAAATAATGACAGCAAAGAATTTAAAATGAGGACCCATATTTCACCTAAAAATTTTAAAATCCAAAATTTAAAAACATTTGAAATGATGTTCTCACAGAATTGTTTTATGATTTTAAATTCTTCGCCCCATCTCAGTTTTCTTCTTCTTCAAACAGAATTTCATCCCTTTATCTTTTGGCCTTGCACTTCAAATATTCCTTTGCAAAGAAAAACATAATACTTACTAATGATGTGCCACTTTTAATGGATTTCAGTCTGCCTGATTCAAAAAAAGATTTTAATGCTTCCAAGGAACATTATTTAAAACTGAAAATATAGTCCAATAATCTTAGTAAAATTAATTGGGGGCTACGTGCGCTGTGAGGAAGTTTCATGCTGGGTGGGCTAGGTACCTCTGTAAGCCCCCAGCCACTCTTTGTGGCCACTTCTGGGGCATCTGGTCCTAGTTCTAGACTCTAGAGTGATGATAAATCACTGGGATTCAAAAATGCTCACTCAGCTTCTGGCTTAAAGTGAGGAGGATCTTCCAGGCTCAGCTTTAATGCCAACATTTAAAAATAATAGGTCCTTCACTGGGGAGGTTATGTGCTCTGGTAAGCACCGTGAATTGTGCAAGACTGTTGAATCTCAGATCTGTACCTCTGAAACAAATAATGCAATATATGTTAAGGAAAAAAAAAAAAGATAGCGGGAGGGGAAGAATGAAGGTGGGGAAATCGGAGGGGGAGACGAACCATGAGAGATGATGGACTCTGAAAAACAAACTGAGGGTTCTAGAGGGGAGGGGTGTGGGAGGATGGGTTAGCCTGGTGATGGGTATTGAGGAGGGCACGTTCTGCATGGAGCACTGGGTGTTATGCACAAACAATGAATCATGGAACATTATATCTAAAACTAATGATGTAATGTATGGGGATTAACATAACAATAATAAAAAAAAAATAATAGGTCCTTGTCCTTCCCATTGCTAGTGGTTATTTTTCTCAGTTTTACAGCAGTTCTCCGTGAATGCAGACCCGTTCTGTAACTCTAACTGCTGGAAGTGCATAAGCAGATTTAAATTCAATAAACCTCAAGCGAGTGTGTACCTACCTAGAGTAATAACCTGACTGGTATTCATAACAGAATTACAAGCCTTGTTACCTCTGAGGGCTTATCTAATGAAGGTATTGGCCTGCTTTGGAGCTTCGTTTCACAACGTACTGACACGCAAATACCACCATTCCTTCTATCTCCCCCATTATCAAATACAGCATGAAATGCTCATGAAGATGTCAGATGGGGGAAATTAAAAGTGCTTAGAAAAAGCAGTGGGCTAGGGGGATTTGTCTCCGTTTTGAAGTCTTCAATCTGTTGTGGCCAAAATTATTTCTTTCTTCTTGAATGTTTACAGATCAATGTGATTTTCATTAGGTAATACAGATATGGAAGAACTCTCCTTCTGGATCACTCTGAAAGCATAAGCGTGTTGGGGAAATTCCTCATAAAACATTAAAGCAAAAACAAACTAGAAACTTGGGGGAAAAAGATAAGGAACCATTAGATGGTACTCATCCTCAGATACGCTATTGAAACCATACAGCAATGACTGTTTCTATACATTTTTTTTTAGTGTACATATGAAAGTGTTCTCAATGGTGCATCATTTGGGTCGAGCAGAAACACAAAGGAGAGGAGGAGGGGATGAATATTGGCAGCATCCTCCCTAGTGTGACAGATTAGAAATTCTAAAATTAACTAGCTTTATAAAATATGAATCTAGGCATTTCTAAATAATATCACACATTCCCATCATCTGTTTGACAAGTGAGTATGTGACTTTACAATTTTGGTCTAATATGAGCATTTTTCGATGGGTTGCTGTTTTAGCAGTCATTTTTAAAACAAAAATCTAGGAAAAAAGGGGAATTATTTTTTATTTATTTCAGTAAATGGCTTACACAGGACTGAGCAGATCAACCAGAGAGAATTATCCATCCAGAATAGAGGGACTGGGGATAATATATCTTTGGTAAAAAGACAGCAATTACTCAGGAAAAAAGGTGGTTAGTCTTATTGTACCCGGGATGTGGCCTTGGGTATGTTCTTTTAAAAACACTATGTTCTGTTGTCCTTCCCCCTGTCCTTTGTTGATATTCTCTTAGGAATATTATAATCTCAACAATGACAATGTTGCAAAACAACTCATTTGTATCACAGCCCTTGTGACCCATGGAAGATGTGGACAAGAGGGTAACAAGAAAAATACTAACAATTTTAGGTGGCTTTGGAAAAGAGCAGTGGAGTAAAATGTTTCTTCATGTTAAAGTAAATCCTCTACATGCATTGGTTGCACCAAACTATGCAAGAAAGTTAAAATATGTCTTCTAATTCCATTTTGCTGAGCCAAAGAAAAATCCCTTACATTTCTAAGATTCGGAGTTCCATTTTAGAAAATTAGGATGATTAATCCACTTAGTCATGTACCACAGGGTTAAAATTAGTGAATCAAAGACAAAGAATTAAAACATTAATGATATATTACTTAGTGAAATAATTAACAATAAACATATATATGTTGTTCTAGGTATTTTACATATATGAATCCACTTATATTACAATTTATATTTTATTTTATAATTTATAATTTAATTTATATTTTATTTATTATATATTATATATTTATATTATAAGTTATATATATATGTTATATATATATAATTTTTTCCCAGTAAAAGTTTAAGTAACTTGCAAGAGCACACATCTAAGTGACAGACATGCTATTCAGACCAAAATTGTCTCCAGAGTCTGCTTGTAGAGGTTACAGATAAATAAGGTTCACCTTTCAAAAAAGTCTTTTTTTTTTTTTTTTTTTTTTTTTTAAAGATTTTATTTATTTATTTGACAGAGAGAGACACAGCGAGAGAGGGAACACAAGCAGGGGGAGTGGGAGAGGGAGAAGCAGGCTCCCTGCAGAGCAGGGAGCCCGATGCGGGACTCGATCCCAGGACCCTGGGATCATGACCTGAGCTGAAGGCAGTCGCTTAACCAACTGAGCCACCCAGGCACCCCACCTTTCAAAAAAGTCTTAAAAGCATTTGTGTCTAGTGTCTGGGGCTTCTGTCTTGGTGATTCGTTTCTATTGATGGATACAGCACTGAAGTCATAAAGTCAGCCTTAGTTTTTAGAGTACAGAAAAATCTCCAACTATTTGCTCAGACTCAGCCACAACAAAACTTACTTAAGTCTACAAATCAAACAATAGTTTATTGTATGTTTTAATAGTCATAGAATTGGGAATTTGTTGTAGTTCTTTAAGAACTTGGAGATAAAGCATGTGAGTGAAACAGTGGACTCATTTATTTTTTCCTAACACTTTCTGCCCATAATCTTTTTTTACTCAGCCAATTCTATTTCATTCTTTAAGTAAAATTTCATAGATTTTTCTTGTAACTACATTTTCTTTAAAAAAATTCAAATTCCAAATAATATTACCATGCATAATAAGCAGAATAGGCATTTCATCGTTCTTTTATCATCACAAAATAACCCAATATATATTTTTTTAAAATAAAGAAGATTGAGATAAAATGGCACTATTCCATACTGAATGCTTGCTGAGCACCTGATAAAGTGTGGCAGAATTTGTTCCAGATTCAGGAGATTTAGCAAAGTACAAACAAATCTTACCTCATCACGCGCAGGGTTTGCGGGAAGGAGGAAAATTATACAAATATAAAGTAAAATATGCCATAAATATAAAATAAAATATAAACTGAATATATTTCTATTGAAATGATAAACATCTGATCACTTATGATAAAACATATATTCTTTTTAATATGTCTCCATCAGTGAGGCTGTTTCTTTGCCAGCTGAGAAGTGAGGATCCATGGGTCTCTAAAGGAACAGATGGAGACCCGAATGCTATTCCTAGTGTATTTGACACTGAGGGGGAGAGGATAATTTTTAAACAGCCCCCTCCATAACAAAATTACTTCCAGCAACAATCATAAGAAATTAATAATGGCTAGAAAAAAGATAGTAAAGCTTTTCTTTTATGTATGTGTGTATATAAAATCATGCCATAATAAGAAACAAATTATATCAGTATGATAAGGGAAAATAAAGTCCTGGATTAATACTTCTTAATTACACGAATGTATTTTTTGTAAGATGGGGAAGACTTATACCTTTATATTAGTCTGTTGTCATTATGAGTAATAACAGTATGGTTTAATAATGAACAGGAATAATAATTGATAACTTAGATTTTAATTTCAAAGATATTATTCAAATTCAATAAAATATTACTGAACTAAAATTTGTATTTGCCCAATAGAAATATTACACCTTGCTTTTGGGCTCAGTTTCATTGTTTTAATTATATATATTTAATTATATTTTATATAGAGAGAGAGAGATGGAGTTCTTTTCTTCATCTTTACAGTAACTCTGCTGTCACTCTCTGTTTGGAATCTAGTGTTTAAATGTAGAAATATATCTTGTCAGCTGGGGGTGGAGACACAACCAAAGTTAACTTGAATAATTCTAAACCGTTACAAGCTTACTTTCCAAATGAACCCATGGAGGTGAGTCCACGTATATCTATCTAACTGGGAGTTCTCCAAATTACCTGCCCTATAAAAATAGTGTTTTTAAAAGATGGGTAATAAAATTGTTCTAATTTGGAGTTTATATAATTAAAACTGAGTAGTAACCACCACCATCATTTAGAATGTAGGCCAATAAAAGCTTTTATCAGAGAGGAATGATTTATCATTCTTTTAGAATTTATCAATTTTTTAGAATTGCTGGTGCATTATGATGATAAAAGTCAGACTGATTTTTAATTGGTTTTCTTATCGATTTTATATGACAATACACACCCTTCTAGCTTGTACGTAGGCAGACTGCTCTCTTCTTTTAGCCTTTGGTAAGCCGCTGGAGGGAAGGAGGGAAAGAAAGAAGATAAAATAAAAGGAAATAATTTTGATTAGTCTACTCTGATGGACTGAAATCACAGAACAAAATGAATGCTGTGTATTCTAATGGAATCTGAAAAAAATCTGAATTTTAAAATTAATTCAAATTAGTTCATATTTGAGATAAATTAAAATTCTAAATTAAAATTGGAAAGCATCTAAATCAAGAATTTAAATTAAATTTAAAATCTAACAGTCAATTTGATTTAAATTATTTTAATTTCAATTAAATTAAAATTCAGAAGCATCTGAAATGAATCAGAATTAGCCATAACATTCACCCCATATATGAAATGCTGAAAGTTTGATTTCTAACAAGTTTTAATCTCCTGACTTGGTAGCATTTTGCACAACGGTTTGACACAACAAAACAGACCAAAATAGGGTAACAAAAGTAATGATGGTTGGCAGGAATTATTATAATATGTCATATGATGAAAGTCTCAAATCAGATTTACACTAGCTTCAAATATGAAGTCGTGGGATTGTAGATGAGGATCATAAAATAAACTGAACATAGTTTTTTTGAAATGATAACAGTCTGATCACTTATGAGCAAATATGTTTTTGGGAATATGTCTCCATCAGTGTGGCTGTCCTGTTAGCTGTGACGTGAGGATCCACGGGTCTCTCTCTAAATGCTCCTGGTGCCGTTTCCCAGCCCGTAGTATCTGCCCCCCCACTAAGAATTTCATGAGAAAAGAGCTTGATAAGGAGGTTGCAATTAGAAGCCATCATTCAGGGGCGCCTGGGTGGCTCAGTCGTTAAGCGTCTGCCTTCGGCTCAGGTCATGATCCCAGGGTCCTGGGATCCAGCCCCGCACTGGGCTCCCTGCTCGGCGGGAAGCCTGCTTCTCCCTCTCCCACTCCCCCTGCTTGTGTTCCCTCTCTCACCGTGTCTCTCTCTGTCAAATACATAAAATCTTTAAAAAAAAGAAGAAGAAGCCATCATTCATGCCTTCATAAGAATCATTAAGAAATTCCCGTCGAGCCCCATATCCCTGGTTCTATCAGTCACTATCCAAAAGCCAAGCCTCCCATGCCCCAGTCACTCAGCTCCGGTCCCTTATGGCTCTCTGGGTATAACTTGTAACCTGACTCAAGTCCCACGCAGCTCCAATTTCTCAAATGTGCTGCTATTCTCTCTAAATTGATCTCTCAGAAACAAAATTCCCAAATGATCGACCTTTTCCCTGATCCAGAGCACCTTCTTGCTCCAAAAGACTCCCAGCCCATGGGGCTAGAAATGTTTGGAAGGTTGTCTGCCCCAGTGATTAGAGGCCTCTCCTGGCATATAGTGGACAGGGGTCAGGGATGTTAAATGACCTCGATGCTTCAAGTCCTGCAGAAGATTTGTCCTACCTGATGTGCTAAAGGTCCCTATTGAGCAACACTGTGGGACTTGGTCGTCAGTAAAGACCCTGTCTGCCAGCATCCGTTTCATCTGGTGTTGTCTTGTTTATTACCGTTTTGTTTGTTTCACATCATGGACCACTGGGGGATTTTCTTTCATTTTGTTCTTCACTGCCACTCCCTGGTAATTATTCCCCACTCCTTCCTTTAAAAAAAATATATATATATAAATATATACGAAGAGAGAGAGTCACTACCTATTCTGTTCCATTAATCTCTACTTATTTCTATATTCCAATATATTTTTATTACATAGATTAGCAAGATTCACTCACCTTTGCATCATACTTCCTTTCCTAGATGAATTTCAAAATGAGATATTTTATGGATTACAGTAGTTTAAGTCATTTTTCATAGGACACAACTACTGTTAGATTCAGATAATGACAAACTTTCAAAAACAAAGCTTATTTCTCCTTCTTGACTGATGGGATTGACTTTAATCTTTATAATATTGTCAAATTGTAGCCAATATAGTAACTTTCTTGTCTTGCTCTTGACATTAAAAGGAATTATTCTAATTGGGGTTACTTTGATGGTGCTTTTTGTAGATAGTTTTTATTTTTTCTTTCTCAGTTGTAGGACATTATCTGTTATCTTTAACTTGTTGAAAGGCTTGTATAAGAAGTGAATGCTCTATTAGACCAATTCCAATTGGTCACTCCTGAACCCAATATCTAACCCCTAGATCTAAAACATTAAAAATAAATTCTCACGAGGTGCGTGGGTGGCTCAGTTGGTTAAGTGTCTGCCTTTAGCTCAGGTCATGATCCCAGGCTCCTGGGATTGAGCCCCACAAAGTGCTCCCTGCTCAGCAGGAGTCTGCTTCTCCTCTGCCTCTGCTTGTGCTCTCTGGCTCTCTCTGTCAAATAAATAAATAAATAAATAATAAATAAATAAATAGATAGATAGATAGATAAATAGATAAATAAATAGATAAATAAATAGATAAATAAATAAATTCTCACAATTCACTCTTTCTCTATCCAACCTCTTGACTTTCTTAGAGGCAATTAACCACTCTCCTAAATTTTGTCTTTATCATTTTCTTGCCTAAACACACACATACACATGCTTGAACAATGATTTTTTATAATAGAATTCTTTTAAATATAAACAGTCTTTAGGCAGAATATAACCTTCTGTGGCCCACCTCTTGTGCTCAAGTACAATCTAACCATGCTATTACAGGTTATCTGTGGTTATTTATTTCCTACACTGTGTATTATTTCAGAGTGTAAATATACCATTTTTTCCACTTTTCCTGCCTATGGTGGGTTCCAGTTGTCTGCTAATATTAATAGTTTTGTTATGCACATTTCTGTATATATCTCCTGACACAAATGTGCAAGAGTTTCTCTTGAGTGTGTACCCAGAGTGGAAATACTACATCTTAGGTTAGGTTCAACTTTGCAAGGCAAAAACAAATTGTCATCCTATTTACACTTCCACCGGCCGTATTTATTTATTTATTTATTTATTTGAGAGAGCGAGAATGAGAGAGAGTACATGAGAGGGGGGAGGGTCAGAGGGAGAAGCAGACTCCCTGCCCAGGAGGGAGCCCGATGCGGGACTCGATCCCGGGACTCCAGGATCATGACCTGAGCCGAAGGCAGTTGCCCAACCAACTGAGCCACCCAGGCGCCCCCCACCGGCCGTATTTAAAATATTCTTTCAACCCACATCATCTCTATCAGTATAAGACTTCTTCATATCTGTCAAACAAATGAGTATAAAATGGTATTTAATTTGGTGACTTTTATTATTTGATAATTTATTATGTCTCTTCCACTAATATAATTTTCATAAAGCCTGGTTCTCTGGCTTTCTTACTGTTCTATCCTTGGAACCTGTGACGGTGTCCAGCACACACATGCTCAAAGAATAATTGTTAAATGAATTAATATGAAATTATGTATAACTGATTATAAAATTGATTTTGGGCATCGATTTGGCATTGATATATAAAAAAATACACATGTAATTAGGGCACATAATACATTCCTAAAAATAAGTGTTTATAATGAAAGTAATCAGTCTATTTTTTCAACTTAATATTGAGATGTATATATATATATATATATATCATAAATTTAGATGAATATATATATAAATTCATCAGAACTCTTACAAAATAATTTTTAGTTCCTGATCTGTAAGTTTTGATTCAGGTAATACAGAATGAAATATTTTTAAATCAATTTTAGTGAGATTTGAATCCAGATTCTCTAAAGCAGTGATTCTCTAAGTGTGATTTGAAGAACTGTGAGGGTCTCTCAGGCACTTCAGAAGGCTCAAATATCTTCTCTTTTCCAACTACATCTCTGTGTGAGGCCAGATTGTTTTCAGATACTTTATTTAAAGTAACATATTGTAACAGACTGAATGCCAAAGCAGATGTAAGAATTCGTCTTCTATAAAACACATATTAAAAAAATTTGTAAAATATATAAAGGGATGCCACTCTTCTCACTAACACTTGTCCTGAAAAATATATTTCTACAAAAACATATTTTGTTAAACTTTAATGAGTTTATTATTTTAAAATAAATTGTTTTTAAAAAAGTGAATGCTGGGGGTGGCTGGGTGGCTCAGTTGGTTAAGCGTCTGCCTTCAGCTCAGGTCATGATCCCGGGGTCCTGGGATCCAGCCCTGCATCCAGCTCCCTGCTCAGCTCGGAGCCTGCTTCTCCCTCTCCCTCTGCTGCTCCCTCTGCTTGTATTCTTTCTGTCAAATAAATAAATAAATAAATATCTTAAAAAAAAAAAAGGTGAATGCTGGGGCACTTGGGTGGCTCAGTCAGTTGAGCACCTGACTCTTGATCTCAGCTTGGGGTCATGAGATCGAGCCCCACATCAGGCTTCACACTCAGCGTGGAGTCTGCTTGATGTTCTCTCTGCCTCTGCTCCTCCCCCACTCCTCTGCTCGCTCACTCTCTCTCTCTAAAACCAAATATTAAAAAAAAAGAATGCCAAATTTGACCAATTCAGCCATCTTTAAGATGATATTTTTTTTCTCTGTGTGGTACATGTGCTAAATTACAGTAACAGACTTTCCATAGTTTGGTATTCATTCATTGAGATATTATCTTGATATGATTCTGGGATAAAGTCTAACTTGCCATTGTTTTATTTTGGTCATAGCCTGATGGATCTGACTTACTGGTACCTTCCTTAGGATGTGTGCAGCTTAATATCTGTTGGGGATCTCTTCTCATCCAGGCAGCAGGGTGGATGAAAGGTAAAGGAAAGGAGTAAAGGGACATGAAGAATCTACCCATCTTCTCTGACATCTAACTCCCACACTACCATCATTGAGGAGAGAAGAGCCACCCCATCCCTGGTACATGAAGTCTACCAGGTATTTTCTCTGACTCAGAATTCCTTTTCCTAAATTATTGCCCTGAAGGATTGGGATGGGAGAGCTCAAGTATGATAAGCAGGACTTTGGGAGGTGGGGTAGGAATTTGTTCTAACTAGAAACCTTTTCTGTTCTCACAGTGCTGAGCACAGACGATAGTCTCAGATTTGAGGGTTCTTTGCATGAGGAAGACATTACCCCTCAGGTACAAGCCTAGTGCCCACGCACTGTGATTGAACAATGTCTTTTCTCTCCTCGCCACAAAGGCACTTGGGGAAAGAGCTTGTGTCCTGGAAACTAGTCAGTGGTTTCCAAAACCTTTAGTGAGGAGAGAAAACAATGGAGTTGCTAGGAGGTGCGGGATGGAGTGTCATCGTAAAGGTGGCTGCAGTTTGGCGGGTTACTTAAGAGACAAGAAACGATCCTCTTAGGAAGAGAATTCTGCTGTTTGTTATGTGAGGCCAGTCCTCCTAGGGGATAGCCAACGAGAAAAAAATACTAGCCACAGAATAGTTAGCTTGCTCTGTATAATAACGTAACAAGGATTGTAAACCAGTACACTGAGAGACAAAGGATTTGGTGGGAACTCTCTAGAAAGGGAGGCTGTCTCCAGAAGAGGGGATTCTGAGTAAGAGGTTGGCAAACTTAGGAGCCCCAAGGGAAGGTGCAAGTGTCAGGGAGAATGACAGAGATGACAGGTGATACATTTCTTTTCCAGGTGGCAAAATGACTTTTGAACAGTTAGATTAAATGTGAGTTCTAAGTTGTTTTCAGGGCTAGGCTCTGACCAGTGTCTTATCACCTAACAAAAAGGCTAAGAATGTGCTTAGAGTAATCTTCAAAGAAATGTATTTTTAAAGAACATTTGTTATTTTTCAAAATCCTCAAGTATAGATTATTTCTGGAAAACTATACAAGGAAAAGATAATGGGGGTTGCCTCTGGGAAATAGGATTGTAGTTGTCTGGGAAATGGAGTGGGAAGAATTATTCTTTATATTATATCCTTGTTCATCTTTCAATTATATCCATATGCTTTTACTGTTTCTTCAAAACCAAAATAATTTAAAATAAAAATCCAAATAAATAATCATATAGGGAAATGGGTGCTTTGTAAGACTTTATGTACTCATTTACTTTTTCCCCTCTGTTTTAAAACACCCAGAGAGAGAGAGAGAGAGCATTGTAAATTTTTCAATGTTTTCAACACTCTATTATCTTTAATGCCCCAGAAAAAGAGGTTGTTGCACACAAGGGCTTTGTGTTAACGGGGCTTAGGGCAATTTAGAAGAAGAGATAGTAGCCAGGTATAGGGCAAAAGGTTATAGAAATAGGGTAAGAGACTCACAAAACCAGGAATGGGAATGTATCATTAAGGGAAAAAGTAAGAATTCAGAGTAAGGGATAACTAGGGAAACAGAGTCACTCAGGAAAACACAAAATCTCAGGAAGTTTGATGGATTCCTTCACTCCCTGGAATTGAAGCGTGAGTCAGTTTATTATGTTATCAAAACTGATGACCACAAGGCTGAATGACTTGGAGACATTCAGGTTTCCTTTGTTTTTCAGTTACTTTAAAATCCTGCCTTATTTTCTTCATTCTCACTTTTGACTACCAGACTGAACAATAAATTACAGTAAATACGTTCTAACTAGGACAGAGCCCAGGGGGCATTTTACACCTTTGGTCTAAACATTACAGTTTTAATGTTCCTGCTATGTGTTATCTGTAACCCTTCATAACATGTCAAACATAATTGGCTTTGTTTTTGGTTTAACGATGAACTCATACTGTTAGCTTATTTTAAATATTCGGTGTCCTAACTGGACCATGTCTTTTGTAGCTGAATTTCTGGTAGTAAGATTACTTCAACCTCATACCCGTGCAGAATTACATTTCTACATAAATGGAAAAAGTGTTTATTTAACCCTCTCACGTATCCTCTCGTTTGTGATTAGTCTGTGGAAGTCATTTTTTTAGATCTTCTTGCCAGTCTACCTCAAAGGGTTGTTATGGAGACTAAATGAAATAATAAAAGCAAAGCATTTATATCAGTGCAGGGCATAGAATAAGGGCTCCATATATTATCTGCTGTTATTCTTTTGCCCACTTTTTTTTTTAAGTTATTTATTTATTTACTTATTTAGAGGGAGAAAGGGAGGGGAGAGAGCAAGCGAGAGAGAGCATGCCCACGTGTGCTTCCTGAGCTGGAGGACGGGCGGAGGGAGAGAGAGAGAGAGAATCTCAAGTGGACTACATGTGTACAGGGAACCCTATGAGGGTTTCGATCTCCCGACCCTGAGATCATAACCTCAGCTGAAACCGAGAGTCGGACACTTAACCAACTGAGCCACCCAGGTGTCCCCCTTTCTCTATTATCTAAGGCAGATTACAAATTTATCAGATCATTTGTTTTCAGCAGCAAAACACTGCTAGCTGATCTCTTTGTGATTTGAAGTCTGCTAAAAATGACTGTAGCTGCCTCATTTCACAGTCACATAAAATTCCAGTATTGTTATCTCTTGTTACTCCCTAAACCAGCACATTGGCAGCACCAAGGAACTTGCTAGAAATGCAGAATCTCAGACCCCAGAACTACTGAGTCAGAATCTTTGCTTTAAAAAAAAAAAAAAAATCCCAGGTGATTCACTGATACATTGAAGTCTGAAAAGCAGTGCTTTTTTTTTTTTTACCACATTTTATTTTATTTGCCACATTATGCAAAAGTGGATTCTTTTATCTTTTACCATTTTATCTTGATATTGAAGGTATTGAACTCATTTTCCTTTAAGTACAGGAGATGTGTTTTGCTTGGGGTTTCAACTATTGAGTCACACATTCCTCCTGACTTGCTCCCCTCCTTCAGAAACTGTACAATGTGTCCAGCAGGTGGACATTCATTGTTGTCATGCATGGAATTAGATCTCTGTTACTCCTTAGTTTTTATTTTTTAGACCATTACAAGGCTATTGAATTATTTGTAAATTTAAGAAGTTTTAAAAAACAGGGGCACCTGGATGGCTCAGTCAGTTAAGCATCTGCCTTAGGCTCAGGTCATGTTCTCAGGGTCCTGGGATCGAGCCCTGCTTCAGGCTCCATGCTCAGTGGGGAGCCTGCTTCTCCCTCTCTCTCTCAAATAAATTTTTTTAAAAAGTTTTAAAAACATCTGCTGCACTATTTATCTGGGAATAAGTGTAAGCCAGCATAATACTGATTAATACTCAGTATAAAGCTCTTGGAATATTAAAGAAAATATGAGAAATGTGTAATCCCTGATGCAGACATAAGAATACCTTCTTTTTTTGCTTTCCCATATTTGTGTGTTTTATGTTGAAAACTCATCTGGATTGCCTGGGAAAAATACTGTGGGCCAAGGGGATACAAAATTCACTACCTGGAACTTGATGATTTTGTGTGAGACTGACAGACTTGTAACAAGATAGCTCAACATCCTTACTCTACGCTCCTCTCCTCAGCCCTGAGGCCCATAATCCTGAGGCTCCTGAGGTCTTTGCTTTTAGTGCCCTGTGCTTGCCCTGAGATCCTCTCATTTCCCCAGCACATCTGAGACTGAAGTGGAAGGTGTCTACACCTCCCCACCTGCCCCCAGATCCTACAAACCTAAGTAATTCTTAGTTCCTGAGGAACATCAGAGGTCTCTGTAATTTCTTCCCCAAATTTCTTCACACAATCTCAGAGCTTGCTGGCTCTCTGAAAGGTGTGGATGTGAATGGTCTAGAGGGACAGACACAGGCCCCAGAAGCATCAAAAACTGTTCCTGAGGTAAGGAATCCTCAAGCCTTAGGAACACAAAATGCTGGCTATCTTCTGGGAGTAGAGAGTTGGGGAGAAATACTTTATATTACTGCCTGAGGAGTTTCCAATAGCGAGCCAGAGCTCATGGCAATGTCTTCATTATCTTTCTTCATTAAACTCTTAATAAATCACCAAGCAACAATTATTTAGCATTTGGTTGTTATGGGCCATAATTCTATATTTTAGGTTTTGTTTTTGCTTTTGTTTTTTTACTTAGGGAAAAATAATTCTCCTATATTACACAGTAATTCTCTATTTCATGTCATGATGCCTTGGGTCATCAAGGAAAAGAATTTAAATATCTTTCATAATGTATCTTAAAGAAAGGGTTACAGAAAGTCCATTAAGATATTTCTTAATTCTTTTGTACAAACGGATAA
Source organism: Mirounga angustirostris (assembly GCF_029215605.1). Taxonomy (NCBI): domain Eukaryota; kingdom Metazoa; phylum Chordata; class Mammalia; order Carnivora; family Phocidae; genus Mirounga; species Mirounga angustirostris. Next base: position 79,186,158 of record NW_026991720.1, on the reverse strand, counting down.
ACCAACCTCATTTCCATTGTCCTCAGCACTTTTTCCGGTAAAAACATGTGACACTAAATGATGGTGTTGGACAAGAAGGTTTCTCAAGTGCTTCCCAAGTGTGTAAATAGGTGACAGTTGAACATATTTTCACTAATAATGTTCACAAAATAAAGTCCTAAGGGTGACAAATATTAAGTTATCAGTCTCCTTTTCTGAAATTAAGATTAAAAGGAAAGAAAGCCCAATACCATTCTTTCTATCATTTTGGATTTTTTTCCCTTAACATGAAGTCCATACTATTAAAATTCCCATAAGGCCACACTAATCTTTAATCTGTACACATAGCCTAGACAGCCCGAGTACACTTCGAAGCACTTTAAAGCTTCTCCAAGCTTCTCCAAAGCTTCTCCACCTGGGATGCTAAATCGGATGATTCCCCACCCCTACACCTATCTCACCACAATTGTAAATCAGAACAACATTTCTGTGTCCTATTCAAACGTTTGTTTTCCCTCTGCGGCAGTCTGTCATCGGAAGCTTTCCGAGAGTGAAAAGGCATCGGAGGTAAAATCCACAAAAGGGATCGGAGTCCCATAAAGTACTTGGAGAGGGCTGGTGATCCAGGGAACAAACAGCTGCCCTCACTACTATGAAACCAGATCAGTATCCAGTCTGCTGCGTGTGCCAGAAACAACTCTCCGAACAGGTACCCACCTCGCTCTCTGCTTCCCCAGGTGATGAGCGCAGAATAAATCAGTAAGTCAATGGAGGGAGAGAGAGAGAGGTTTTACTTTCTCAGGATGAACAACTCTGTCAGCAGGACTATGAGTTTTAAGTGAAGTGCAAAATTATTTTTAAATACTTGTCAGAAAAAGGTATCTGCTATAAACATAACATGTGATCACAATTTGCCAAGCCCTAGTGTGTTCGGTCCTTGGAGAGAGAGGGTGCATATTTGCTTTACACTAACAATAACAACAATCAAGGGCAGCTTGTAAGACTTGTAAATCGAGTGAATGCTACTGAGCAGGTGTGCAGGGGAGAGGCGATGTTGAAAAAAATGCTTGGAAGCCACTGTTGAGAGATAAAGAGCTTTTTGAAAAGATTCCAAGAAGGGACTTCTTACCAATGTGTACATTATAAGGGGTCTAAGTTTATTACAGGTGAGAGATCACTGAGCCATACGAATCTTTTTTAAATGGAAAACAGAATTTTCAAGAGTCAGAACCTGCTATGAAGTTCTTTCTTTCTTTCTCTCCTTCCCTGTGTGTGTGTGTGTGTGTGTGTGTGTGTGTGTGTGTGTGTGTGAGAGTGAGAGAGAGAGTGAGAGAGAGAGAAAGAGAGATGTAGTGGAACTTCATGTATGATACCTCCTTCGCTGTGATCCTATTTGACTATCCACTACTGAAAAAGCCAAATACATTTCTTTCCACCTAGACACGTGCTAGGGACAAGCTCTCCTATAAATGCCCACCAGCACTGGCTTGGACGGGTTTTCTCTAATGGTGAGGTTTCATAGAGCCCTAGTTGCTTATTGTATTATCTTGTCTCTTTCTCAATAGTTTTCTCAGCAAATGTCCTTAAAATTCTTAGAATCTTGGTTTTTTTGATTCTTCCCTGTCATCAGTCCTGCCTTTGTTTTGAAACCTCCAGGAGCACCCACTGTCTTTAAGATAGAGACCTTTGCTGCCTGGCCCCAGCTGACTTTTTCCAATTTCAACTCTAGTTTTTACATACATGCATGTTGTATTCTAGCCACACTGAATTATTTTCTTAAGATTTTATTTATTTATTTGAGAGAGAGAGAGAATGAGTGGTGGGGAGGGGCAGAGGGAGAGAGAGAGAGAGAAGCAGACTCCCTGCTGAGCAGGGAACCCGATGTGGGGCTCGATCCCAGGACTCTGGGATCATGACCTGAGCCAAAGGCAGACACTTAATGACTGAGCCACTCAGGTGCCCCGCCACAATGAATTATTAAAAATTTTGAAAGAATGTAACCTTCCACTTTTCATTCTTTTACTTCTGTATATTTTTTTCTTCAGATGTTCCTAGTACACCAGCAATCATCATCAAGTTATTATTCAGATGTCACTTTCATAGATTTCCCAGAAAGAATCAACATTTTAATTGATATGATGGCACATCATATATGTTATATCTGTGTACGCATGCATGTACAAACTGTGCACATTGCAACTATGATTACTGGTCTACCCCAGGATAGACTATGGCATCCAGGGACAAGAACTCTATCTTATTTATTTATTTATTTATTTATTTATTTATTTATTTATTTATTTAATCTCATTTATTTTACAAAGTGCATGGCACATATCAAATGTGCTCTAAAAATATGTTTATAAGTAGCTATTTCTCAAGTTCTGCTAGTTTGTGAAGACAAACATACATATCTGCATTTTTGAATCCATTATTAAAATGGTTATTGGTAATGCATGTGGCATGATCCAGATTAGTAATGTTGGATTAGAAAGCTAGAAAGAGAAAGCTAACTCTCACCTGGAAGAGCACCATCTGAAGCCCAGGAACCTTAAATACCCCTTTTAGCTTCAGAAACCTCCAGATGCATATAGGCTTCATTCTTACAAATTTCAAGCCAGTCTGCCCCTGGTAAGACATAGAAAGAGGGGTGATACGGAATACATTGCACAGTAAACAGGCAGAGGAAGGAGAAAAAAAAAAAGGATTTTTGTGACAGTCACTTGAAGCTCAAACCACCTTCCCCACAACATATGTTCTATCTTGGAGAGAGAGAGAACAGGGATTCTGTCCTAAAATTACATAGCATGGAGGAAAAGGGAGTCCTTCAACGGGGCTCTCTAAACTAGGGCTGAGACCTACAGCCTTTAGCTCCTTCTGCCACAGATGGCCACTGTGGTTAAAGAATAAAGTAGTTATTGGTCCACTGAGGTTAAAGGTCACCCTGACTCATTTCACTGCCCTGGCTGGACTTCTGGAGACATGACCCCCTAGCGTGGATGCAGCAGGTGGAGTGTGGAGGTGTGGCTCAAGGGAGGGGTGGTGGCAGCAGGAACATCCCAGCTACAGGAAATTGTAGAGGATCACAGCTTTTCCTAACAAATTAGACCTCTTGATTTTGGTTTGGAAAAGGCTGTAAAGAGGACAAAGGGAAATAAAATGTTATAATATTCTAACCCTCAATTTTCAAATGCCCAAATCTGTATAGAAAATATATATATAAAAAAACAAACAAACCAAGGAGGGGTTAAATATCTGTTTAGTTAATGAGAGACCAAATTTGTATTTAAAAAGACTGTTGTAATAGTTTACAGATAGATTATAAAATTAGATTAAATTAGTTTATAAATGAATGGTCCAAATTAGTTAGCCCTGAGAAGAGCCATCCTCTTTCCTTGGAAAAAATAAATTCTGTGTACAAAGTAAAAATCCCTTAAAATCATCTTAGCATGGGGAGAGCGCTTGGGAGTGGATGGGCAGAAATCATTATTTAAAGATAATTTTCTTCACTGGCGCCCCCAAACCAGTTAAATTTAACTTCGCACACGTTGAGTGTGGCTCCCGTGAAAATGCTCTACTCGGATTCCCTCTGGCTGCAGGGAGCATATTTGACTGGTGGCCCTTGCTCTTGTCTGAATGTTCTACCATTTTGTTTTCCCTATCATCTCACTTCCAGTGGGCTGCTCTCAGCCAGAGACTAAGAAATACCCATTCCTCTAAGATGGAGAATGTCTTTGATGGGTCATTTTGGCTCAAAGACTCCCTCATTGACATGTTCTTGGAACGACTTACAATCTGAGACTCTGCCTATGCAACCCACCCCCCCACTTCCTCACTCGTTTCTTCACATGGGTCAGGGTTCTCCTCACCCTTCCTGACTTCCCTTTCTTTTATAGGCATTTTTCCAGTTAGTCTCTTATAGATCTAATTCCTCTAATTCTTCTGGCTTGCTCTTCTCAGAGGACCTGAACTGAAGCAGGGAGTGACTTCATCCCCATCCGAGATCCTCTGTATTAACAACATTTTTCCCAGTAAAGAAAAATACGTGAATTCTTTAGTCCTTGGGCTTAAAATTAAACATACATATAGAGGGGTTTTTTTGTTTTGTTTTTTGTTTTTGTTTTTGTTTTTTTAATATTTTATTTATTTATTTGACAGAGAGAGATACAGCGAGAGAGGGAACACAAGCAGGGGGAGTGGGAGAGGGAGAAGCAGGCTTCCCGCGGAGCAAGGAGCCCGACACGAGGCTCGATCCCAGGACCTTGGGATCATGACCTGAGCCGAAGGCAGCCGCTTAACTGACTGAGCCACCCAGGTGCCCCTTGTTTTTGTTTTTTAACACAAATAAGATTCAATCCCTGTATGGTGGGTTCCATGGTGGTCCTCCCAAAAAGTCCCTATCTTAACCCCCAGAACCTGTGACTATGACCGTTGGAAAAAGTTATTTTCAGATGTAATTACATTAAGGTTCTTGAGATGAAATCACACCTGATCATCTAAATTCAATTCCTTATAAGAGATAGAAGACACAGAAGTGAGAGCCATGGGAAGATGAAGACGGAGAATGAAGTTATGTAGTCAGAGGTCAAGGAACATGGAATCCACCAGAACCTGGGAGACTACAGCCTTGGGAGTGAGCTCAGGCCTGCTGACACCTTGATTTAGACTTCTGGCCTGGAAAACTGTGACAGCATAAATTTCTGTTATTTTAAGCCACCAAGTCAAGTTTGTGGTAATTTTTTTACATTACCCTAGCAACTGAGACACCCTGCCAAGGTGGAAGAGTGAGATGATCAGCTTTTCATCTCTTTTGAGTACTGAACAGGTAGCTGGGAGTAAAGTGAAATAGAGCATAAACCTCACAGCAAAACCCAGTAAGAACATTAGAAAGAAAGGAAAATTACAAATAAGTATTACTCATGAACATGCTGAAAATCTTCAACAAAACATTAACAAAGTGAGTCCAGAATACACCAATGACAATACATCATCAGAAAGTGGGTTTGCCTCAAAAATGCAAGTTTACAGATGCCTGGGTGGCTCAGTCAGTTAAGCATCTGCCTTTGGCTCAGGTGATGATCTCAGGGTCCTGGGATCAAGTCCCGCATTAGGCTCCTTGCTCAGCAGGGAGCCTGCTTCTCCCTCTGCCTGCCACTCCCCCTGCTTGTTCTCTCTTTGACAAATAAAAGAAAAAAAGAAGAATGCAAGTTTACTGTAGTCATCATTTTGCAATATATACAAACATTGAATCACTATGCTGTGCACCTAAAACAAAAATGTTATATGGCAATTATTTCAATAAAAGAGAAAAAATGTTTGGTCCAACATTTAAACATGAATAATGATTTTTTTTATCATACTAACAAATTAAAGAGGAAATTCCATATGATCAACTCAATAGATGAAGAACATCTGACACAAACAAATGGAGAAAATATGTCATGTTCATGGATATAAAGAGTCAACATTATTAAAATGTCAGTTCTCCCCAGTTTGCCTTTAGATTCAACAAAATATTAGTCAATATCCCAGCAGTTCATATGGAGGATTTGATGATCTAATCTTAAAATTTATATGGAAATGCCAAAGACTTAGCAAAAATAATTCTGAAAGGATCATTACACTCCTACTGCCTGATTTTACTTATTCTCTCCGATTTTAATCCTCACTGTACAGCTACAGTTACCAAAATGTTATATAAATGTCATAAGGATAAAGAGATCTATGAAACAGAAAATAGGTAAACCATAACTAAACCCAAATATATTTATGTTCAATTGTTGTTCAACAAAAGCACCAAGGTAAGTTAATGAGCAAGAAATCATCTTTTCAACAATGGTGTTGGAACAATTGGATACTTGTACAGATCAAAATGAAAATAAACTCGTATCTCACACTTATGCAAAAATTAATTCAAGATGGATCATAGACCTAAATGTAAAAATTAATAGCATAAAACTTCTGGAATAAAATATAGGGAAATATCTTTGTGAAGAGGGAGGAGACAAAGATTTCTTTTACAGGACCCAAAAAAGCTAAGGCTAAAAGGAAACAATGATAAGTGGACTTAATTAAAATTAATAACTTTGGCCCTTCAAATGACATTATTGAAAAATGAAAACACATATCTGAAAAAAAGACTTGTATTCAGAATATATTACAGGAAAAACACTCCTGTAATTCAATAATATAAAGTGAAATAAGATAATAAATATAAACAAAAATTTGAAAAGACACTTTATTGAGAAATATATACAAATGACCAGGTGTTTGAAAATATTCTCAACATCCTTAAATATGAGGAAAATGCAAACTTAAACCATGAGATGCCATTACATATCATAATTTTTAAAGGACTTACAAATTTTGGGGCATCTGGGTTGCTCAGTTGGTTAAGTGTCCACCTCCTGATCTCAGTTCAGGTTTGATCTCAGGGTCATGAGGTCAAGCCCCATTTTGGGCTCCATGCTGGGTGTGGAGCCTACTAAAAAAATAAATAAGAAAGACTTACAAATTTCAAGTGTTGTCAGGCTATTAAGCAGATGGAATTTTCATATTTTGCTCATGAGAGTAAAATAATGCTACCACTTTGGAAAAGCAGTTTCTAAAATGTGAAACACTTAACTCTGTGACCCAACAATCCCATGCCGAGGATTTTCCCCAAGATATATCAAAACCCATGTCCACAAAAGACTTGTACAAGAATATTTACTCATAACTGCCCAAATTGGAAAGAACTCAAATGTCCATCAACAGATAAATGAATAACTAAATTTTGGTGTGTTCTACAAAATGGATTACTATTTGGCTATAAAAAGGAGTGAATTACTGATAAATACAGCAACATGGATGAATCTTAAAAAATATTTTTTAGTAAAGTAAACCAAATACAGTAGAGTATGTATTCTATTATTCCATATATTAGAAGTTCCAGAACAGGTTAAATCAATTGTAGTGACTTAGATGATTCATTGCTATAATTAGAGGGAAGATGGGGCGGGGTGGGGGGAATGACTAGAAAGGATGTTAGGCAACTTTTGGGAATTATTCTATCTTCTATATTTGGATTAAAACCATGGTAATTTATCAGTATTTCTTAAATAAGACAGTTAAAATCTGTGTGTATTATGGGATACACTTTTACCTCATTAAAAAGAAAAAAATTAAAGGAAGGTAAGCAATGATTTGTCAAACATGAGATAGAGTATAAAGTAGAAATTAATGCTAAAATAATTAAGACAGAGAAATCAATTTAGGATACATTCTTAAATAGGTTTATTTTAAAAAGACATACTGACCATGAAATCATATGGACTCATAAAGTGTAGACTACAAAGCTGCCTCTTAATTGTTCTAGCTGGCAGTGAAAAATGGGCAAGTTGATCAGTTACTCCAGTGAGTTTGAGTCTTTTCATAGACAACCACTTAGGATGCTTTGTGAAAAACACAAATTCCCAGACCCATACCTCTATATTCTGAGTCTGTCTACCTGGGTAAAGACCCAAGATTCAGTATTTTGAAAGTTTTCCTCTGTGAGTCTTACTTTAGTTTGGGATTTGCTGAGTTATACCATTCATAGAATCTATAAATCAATTATTCAGGAAAAGCTCGGCAATTCCTAACACTAATAATAAAAATTAACTTACTCTGAAAATCTTCACAAGGATGGTTCTGTGTAACAAAATGTGTCCTTAACAATATCCTTACAATGCATGTAGGAACAAGTTTTAGAGAGGTGCTTCATAATACAAATCCTCATTCAGGAGGACCTCAACACCAGTCAAAGGAGTGAATTCAAACCTAACTCAGTAAATGCAGTTCCATAGTGTGGTCAATGTATAAACTTTCAGTATGTAACCCTTGCTGCTTTAGATTAATATAGGAGATTTTAGATTATCTAGAGAAACAGAGATTGCACGTTCTTTAATTATTCATTAAGATTTTTATTTCTGATGAAGTTTTATATTTTTAAGATGGTATTCGCCAGCAGGTAACCTAGTTGTAGTTATTCTGTATTGCCATTTAAGTACCAAACCATACAATTTAACAGTCTGTTATTATTAGTTTACATGTTCAAGCGACAATTCAGGAACTCAGTCTAAATTTAGGAATGGCTGTGGTGAATTTCAATCAGGAATCAGACTTTTGTTTGTTACTTGTAACATTTGCCATAGAAAAATAGTTGCTTTGTGAATCATTATCCTTTCAGAGACAGACCTCTGACTCTACATTCATTTTTCTAACCAGCTTTTCCAATTGAGGGTCTTTAATGTTTATGAATGATAGTAATATTGATGAAGATTATGCTAAAACCCTTATAAAACACATTAAGAAAGTAGTCATCAACCAGATTTGACATGTGAACAGAGTTTGGGAGAGGAGAGATTTTGATATATCCCTTAGAAGACTATAATTTCATATCCAGAAACCCTAGTCCCTCTTTTTGTGTGCACAAGAAAAAAACCAGGGGACTGATTAATCAAGCATTCAAAGGATTCAAAGAGGCAGAGAAAAACTAACTTATTAATATCACCCTTCATCCTTACTCTCCTCTGTGACTACTATCACCTTTCTTAGCTAATTGGCCCCAAATGATCATCTATAAAAAGAAATTTAACTAAATTAAAGACCAACTAATTTTTTTTTTTAAAGTGCTGCTTAAACATTAAAATCATGACCAACAAGGGGACTCTGGGTGGCTCAGTTGGTTAAGCATCCAACTCTCAATTTCAGCTCAAGTCTCGATCTCAGGGTTGAGATAGATCCTCACGTCAGGCTCTGTGCTGTGTATGGAGCCTACTTAAGATTCTCTCTCTGCCTCTCCCTCTGCCCTTCCACACACATCCCCACTCACACTTTCACTCTCTCTCTCTCCTAAAAAAAAAAATCATTACCAGCAAGACAAATACATAGCATAATCATATGTGCATCCAATTCAGATGGGGGTACCAGAAAACCAAGAAAAAGGGCACATGAACGAGCAGCAAATGGTAGTCACTGTCCTAGACAATTAGGCTTTCAGGTTTTAATATCTACTGATAGGTCATGATATACTTTTTGTAGTCCCCTAGATGAGATATTTAGATTTAATGCTGCTTTTAAAATTTGTAAATGGGTTTTCTCTTCATTAAATATTAAGATGATCCTTGGATGAAGTAGGAAAACCCAGTCCTGTATTTAATACCCCATAGTTATGTTGTTATTCCTTCCATATTTAATTATTATATTTGACATAAAAATTATAGTTTTCAGACTACTCAAATTGGAAATAACTCTATTATAAAGAAATCAAACAATTTAATGTATATAACTTTTGCCAGATCTCTCTCTTAATTACACCCTTCAAGAATATAAAAGTCTGTAATAGGTCTCCCCAGTAGTCATAAAAAACAGTAACAAAAACAAAATTAAAGGCTTTAAGTATCAATAACAAAAACAACAGCCAAAATTCTGTGGTAGGTTTACCAAGGCCTGTACTCTCTACATCTCAAACAAAAATACACCTTTAAACATAAAAATCAACATTTACTCATTTCTCAGAAATATAGAGAAAAAAGCAATTAATCATTAAAAAAGCAATTAATCATAAATTTATTCACTCATGCTTGTCATCTTTGCAACCTGTAAGTTCTATTTCTCGTGTGTGTGTGTGTGTGTGTGTGTGTGTAGTATTTTATCAGTCCTTATGCTTTTTGAAAGGAGATACTCTCAACTTATTCTCTCAAATTTAGAGTATCTAATGCTGGGTGGAGAAATTCTTAACCTTTAAAGAACATAAAATAAACAAAAGTATAGGAGTAGACAATGGAATGATGGTTACCAGAGGACGAGGAGAAGGTGATAGGGGGAGTTGTTCAATAGCATAAAGCTATAGTTAGACAATGTACATTCCAAAGATCTGCTATACAATTAACTATAGTGCCTACAGTTAACAGTAAATATGTGTACTTAAAATTTTATGAACAGGGTAGATCTCATGAGTGTTCTTACCACAAACAAGCAAACAGAGGGACACAAGAAACTCTGGGAAGTGATGGATATGTTCATTGTGGTTCAGTAACATGTGTATACGTATGTCCAAACTCACTAAATTGTATACTTTAATTATATGCAAATTTTTGTATACCAATTATACCTCAAAAAACTGAAAGAAAAAAAATCTCTTGTTGGCTAAGCAATTAAGTCGACTAGGCGACTTCCTAAAGTTTAAATAATCCTAATGAGGCCAGTTAACTAATGAGGTGTGAAGAATTAGTTGATTCCCAGTAGTTTTCAACATTCTAACAAATTCTCTTCATTCTAACAAATCAATGATCCACCTGACTGACAGTTTCTCAGAACATCTAGACTTCTTGCTCTTTTCCTCATTGATCCTGCACTTAGGTAAGTTTCCCTCTCTTCTAGGGCTACTCTCTTCCAAGTTAAAAACTTATGGAAAAGACTTTGCTAGTGGTGTTCCAAATGCAAAAACTATCTTCTCAGAGACTTTGCAAAATGAGACCATCTTGGCCACTAACTTCAAAATTAAGTACTGTAAACCCAAACTGTGTCTGGTAAATTATGAACAGAGCTCCAATTAGTTCCGGAGTGTAAAAAGAGCAGCCTGAGGAAGAAAGATTTTATGTTAAAGCCCATCCAAGTAAACTGTATTACATTCAGTTATAGCCCTGGAGCTAAGTTTTAGAAGACAGCAACTACTGTCTAAACTACTGTCTAACTAAAAAACAAAACAAGCAAATAAGAGCTCAAGTAACAGAATTAATTCCCACGTGTAAGACTATGCAACACAAATACGGAATTTTGCATCCTTTTACGTGCTTTAGTTCCTTCTTCACTTTTTGCAAATCCTTCAGATGGTGTAGGTGTCCGCAATAGGTTTTTCTCCTTACTTTAGACAAGTATTTTTCCTATTTATTTCTCTTCCTGGGATTAATAGTGTTATCATCCTCCCACTTACTTCAGTGAGAAACTTGAGAGTCATGTGTGAATTTCGCTGTCCTTCATGATGAAATTCAGTCAGCCGCTAAATCCTGTGATTCTGCATTTGCTCCACCACCACCATATTTCAGGCCCTAATCATATCTGCCCTCCATTATTGCTTGTCCTCCTATTACCCATCTTCCTTCACTCTGATCAAACCAGTGGTGTGTTATTACTTAACACATTAATCCTGCTGTCTTCCTACTTTTGACAAAATGAAGTATAATGTCCTAGGCATCATGTTTAAGACCCTTCCGAGTTCTTGTGTCTTATAAACTACCTTTCTTTTCTCCCTCCCATTACTTCTGTGCATGCCTGCTAGGCTCAGACACAATGCATTTCACTGCTGTTGGAATCTGCTAGGCTTTAAAAACAACAACAACAAAACAAAACAAAACCTCCATTTCTGCATTTACTAGATTATTTATTTGTGTGTTTAAACCCCTTTCTCACTAGAACATGGATCCTTCAAGTTTAGAGACCTGTCTTGATCATATTTTTATTATCCAATTAGTTCAATGCCTTGTATATAATTGGTTCAAGTGCCCATGTTCGCATAATACCAAAAACTTTGATTTGGGGCTGCGAGTACTATGTCTTCATTATCCTGTTTTATAACAAGCTTATTATTGATGATTTCTTTTTTCCTTTTCCTAACACTCTATTTCACTCTGATGGACAGAAGGAAGTGCAGCAAGGAGGAGGTAATCAGTAGGAAACTGGCTGTGGGTGATGCTTTGGAAACAAGGTGGTGTTGGGTAAAAACTGTAGAATTTGATTGTGGGCTCTGGAATCAAGCTCCCTGACTTTGAATCCCAGCTCCACAATTTGACATTATGTGACTTGAGCAAGTTATTTTGACAATCGATACCTCATGTTCTTTAATTGGAGACCATACAACACTTCGGAAATACCTCTTAAGTACCAGGTCCTCTTCTAAATATTTTGCACAGAGTGGTGAAGACAACAAATTCGGTGCCTGTCAGGATTTTATTTTCTAGCAATTATCTCAAAGATTTATTGGGAGAATTACATGATATAATGCATGTAAAGCCCTTTGTAGAGTGCTAGGCACATAGCAAATGCTAGGTAAATGTTACCTATCATTACTACTACTACTACTACTATTCATTACTGGGATCTTTATTATTTAATCAGCAGGTATGGATACCACATGCTAAGGTATCATTTGTTGCCTCTATTCTAATCCTCACAATCCCTATTTCTAGATGTAATCATGTCCCCTTTTCTGCAGGTAGCACAGCCCACTGTCTCTTCCCTAAAACCTAGGTTTAGTTAGCATTGATAGTGCAGTGGAACAAAATCATAGCAAGAGACCGAAACAAAACGGAGATAATATGTCTGATAGCTAATTTAAAGTAATGCTCATAAAATAATGCTCATAAAGATAGTGCAATTATGAGAAGCTTTTGACAGTGATAGGAAAACTGCTCAGAAGTTTCCTTGATGCTGGTTCCATGCACCTGCTGTATGTGCCTTGCTTTCCTCAGTGTTTCTGTAAACCTCTCGGTTCCTATCTGCCATGGCCTTGGGGTCCACTGGTTTGCCTTGTCCTTCACTTTATGCGTCCTGATTCTCATTTTCACCTGGTGTCATGCTCACAGCTGTTGGCCCTGGCATCCATGATTGATGGCACCTGAGCTTCGTTAACTGCCTCAATCTGCAGTTTGATTACTTGTGTGTTTGGCTCACCGAATTACAACCCAGTGGATGACCACCAGGCAGACAACTGAACTTCCTCCTGGGTCTCATGACTCCACATGTTTAACCCTACACTCTGTCACTTTACAACGAACGTAATTGAGGGTATACTAAACGCTGTGCATATAACGACCACAAGTAATCATTACAGCATCCCGTTGAGGCAGGTATGCTTACTATTTCCTTTTACAGATAAGGAAATGGAGATATAAGCAAGGACAGGCAATTTGTCACAGTGTTCTCATTATGAAGTTACAGAGCTGGGATTTGAGTCCATTCAGTCCGACTCTAGAGCCTGTGTTCTGCGAGATGATGAAATACTTCTTTTCACCTGGCCTGAGGATGACAGCCCAGAAGGTCAGAGCCTGGATCTCACATATAGCCCAAATGGGTTTCTTTCTGTCAAATCAATGCATAAAAATTACATGTGGTTGATATTTGTCATTTTAAGCTGCCCAGCATCCATTTCCACTTCCCACTAGTGCCTGAGATTTTCTTGAGAAATTATGTCTTCCAAAGCATGTGCAGCCTCGGAAGGCAAGTCAATTAAGGTAGAATGCTCAGCCCAACTTCTCAGAAGCTTACAAGGTACCAGGAGTCTCTTTCACAATGATTTATTTTTTTGCTTCTCTGATAAAAACAGAGGTTTGCCCAGCAGACCTATGCTCTCCTAATCAAACTCCCTCTCAGAACTTTGAAATTTAAGAAATTTGAATGTCGGGCGCCTGGGTGGCTCAGTCGGTTAAGCGACTGCCTTCGGCTCAGGTCATGATCCCAGAGTCCCGGGATCGAGTCCCGCATCGGGCTCCCTGCTCGGCAGGGAGTCTGCTTCTCCCTCTGACCCTCCTCCCTCTCATGCTCTCTGTCTCTCATTCTCTCTCTCAAATAAATAAATAAAATCTTTAAAAAAAAAAAGAAATTTGAATGTCACAAATGGAGAGGAAAACAAAAAACTACAGCTGTGTTCATTTATTTATTCATTCATTTCAGCAATGGTCCCTGAAGAAGACTGCCTGGTGGTCTTTACTATGGAGACCCAGCCCCTCTAGGTGAAAAGTTCTTTCAAGCTTGGTTTTCAGTTCTTCCTTCAGTCTTTTTCTTTTCTTTTTTTTTAAGATTTTATTAATTCATTTGACAGAGAGAGACACAGCGAGAGAGGGAACACAAGCAGGGGGAGTGGGAGAGGGAGAAGCAGGCTTCCTGTGGAGCAGGGAGCCCGATGTGGGGCTGGATCCCAGGACCCCGGGATCTTGACCTGAGCCGAAGGCAGACGCTCAACGAACTGAGCCACCCAAGTGCCCCAGTTCTCTCTTCAGTCTTGAGTGCCTTCACATCCTTCTAATAAATTCCCTTTCTACTTAAATTACACTGTTGGTTTTCATTGCTTTTCAGCTGTTACATATTATAGGTACTGGCTAATTAGTAATCCTAGGATGGCCATTTTTCAGGAAGATGTATTTTTCATTAGCTAATGACTTTGTCCTCTCTTACTTGAATTGCTGGCAGTTGGCTTCTTCAAACACAACATGATTATTCTGAAAGATTAATTTAGATGCCAGATGAGAAAAAAAAATCCAATCCATGTGGGAAAAAGTAAAAATACTTGATCAGCTGCTATCTCAGACATGGGAATGGGGGAAAAGAGGGAGAGAAGGAAGGCAGGAAGGAGAGAAGAAAGGAGAAAGAGAGGAATAAATGGGGAAGGAGAGAGAAGGAAGAAGGGGAGGACACAGAGAGGAAGAAAGAGAGAAAACGGAAAGAAAGAAAAGAAGGAAAGAAAGAGAGAAAGAAAGAGGCTCTGTGGTTATTTGCAAGTAGCAATCCTGTTTCAGGCAGCCCCAAACAGGAAATTCAAGCTCAGCTAAGACAGCATGTCACAGACTTAGATCTATATATGTGTTGAAGAGTGGGTGTTAAAATGGATTTCTTTTCTGAAATGTGAACTCCAAATTCCACACTTGGAAGCAAATAAGGAACCTTCTGTCTGTGATTAGAAAATCTGTCTCGACAAAATAGAAACGGTAAAGCCTTAATGCTCAGATACACCAGCCTCCTCACAGCCTTTCTCAAAACTCCTGTGAACACTTGGACATTCATTATTCAAGTTAAACGCTGAGTGGCCATAATCAGTGAATGAGACTCATACTCTATCTATATGATGTAAGAGGGAAATTAGACCATACAGATAGGAGCCAATTTCCACATGGCAAGTACCGTATTGGGTGGTTTGCATCTGTTTTCTCATTTCCACAGTCCTAGGTGGTAGCTAGAACATTTGGACATACAGAAACAGAGTTAGGGTGGGGTAAATAATTTTCCATGGTTCACCTACCTAGGGAGTCACCAAGATAACATATGTGTATGTATCCGCATGTTTCTAATTTGATGAATCATTTGAGTATCTTAAAAGTTAACTGTAATTGCCATTGGAATTGATCATGTTCATACATACGTTGATGCACAATATTTAAGGGTAAATAAAAAAGAAAAGGATAAATTTAAAAAGTGGGAACACTATGCTTAACTGTGTCTTGAGAGTTGTTCTGACTGAACTGTTACAAAGCTCTTAGTTTTGTTGTACTCATTTATTTCACCTGACTCTTAAAATCTTGACTGAGAAAAAAAGTGCCTATGGTCATGAGTCTAATCTGTGCTCCTTCGATTCAGCCATCCTAAGTGTCTTTGTCTTTTCCATTTCCCTCCATCATCGTATTTCACAGCTAAAATCTTTACTTTCAACCCTAGGAAATAGGAATTTGAATTGGTCATCTCTCGCCGTGTAATAAATTGCCGTGAAATGCAGTAGTTTAAAATAACTTACATTTACTGGCTCACAGTTCCTCTGAGTGAGGGATCTGGTGCAGCTGAGCTTGGTCCTCTGACAGGCAGCAGCCATGATGTTGTCCAAGGTGGCAGTCATCTCAAGGTTCAGCTGCGACAGGATCTGCTCCCAGGCTCACACACCCGGTTGTGGGTAGGACTCAGTTCCCTACAGGATGACACACTGACTGAGGGCTTGAGGGTTCCCTCAGTTCCTTATTATTTGGGCCTCTTCATAGGATAACCCGAATCTGGCACCTGGATTCATCGGAGTATGCAAGTGAGAAATCAAGAGAAGGAGTACCACCGCCATTTTTATAACCCAATCTTGGAAATGACATGACTTGTACTGTGTTCTCTTTTCTAGAAGGAAGCCACTAGAGGAGGGGATTTCCCAAGAGTGTGTGAGTTCTAGGAGACTGGGAACCATTTTAGAAGCAGCCTATGATAACACTACGGAGCTATAATGTGTTTCCCGCCTACTAAAAGGCTCACATGCTCCCCATGCAAACACATCAGGCCTGTTACAGCCTTTGGGGGCAGCAGAGAGCCCGCCACCTCCATTACTTGTAAGTGGGGATGCTCACAGATTTAGTTGATGGCTCTTTTAAATAGCTTTGAAGAGGAGGCAATAAAAGTGAGTTAGCACTAATTAGTACTTCTCTGTGAACTATTTTGCCTTATATTTTTGATCTCTTAAAGGTTCCTTGAAGTAAAAGCAGCATTTGGTTCCTAAAGCATTTTCCTTACTTAGACACAAGCTTAGAAATGGAAGATTGGACATAATAAAGGAACTTAAGCCTTAGAGAATAACAAACACAAGTTTTAGGTCAACATTACTTAGAAGGTAAGTTATAATAATAGATGAAAGAACTTTCTTTTACCAGTAAATCAGAGCTTAAATCATTAGAGAATGATTACATAACTTAAGGATTTAAGTGACAGGGATATATGTGCAGTGGATAATGTTCATCTTTTTGTAAATTCCTTAAGATGATATAGAGCACCTCATTCATGTCTGTGTCCCCGTCCCCACAGTCCATGATCTCCACACTTCTGCCCCTACCCCATGTTGAGCAGGTAGGAAACACTTAAGTGAGTAGATGGGTAAATATTTTATATTTTATTCTGCAGTAAGAGTTATGATTTTAATATTTATGCAATCTACTAACCAAAACTAAAATAATTCTTAGTAGTATATCTTGCATTCAAGCTAGATCTGCTTTTATAAATTTCCCCGAATAACATAAAGATAAATCTAGATGGTAACTAGTATCTTCTTGTACTGTGGAACATAAACCAGGACATAAATATATTTCTAATGGAAGCAGAGAGTTTATATGTTTAGAGAGGTATACTCGAGGATCAATGCTCTGAAGCTCATATCACAGAAATCCAAATGGGGTTTTAAATATAATATACAGTTACCATTAAGTTACGCTTATTAATGTAACCTTCATTTCATAGTTTATGAGTGTCCTGATATGTGGAAATTTTAAGGTGAACCATAGATCTTGTTGTTTTTTATGTCATAAATGATCAAATACAATCAATTTCTCTAGGCAGTCTATGGTCAGGGAACAAGAGAATAACACTGACAACTAAAGGGAAACTTCTTCAGAATACCTAAAAGAAAGAGAATAATCCTTCCGCCTCATTATTCAATAAGTATATGTACATCTATGTGCAAAACACTGATCTCAAGGATATACAAATATAAATATGACACCGAAAGCTTTGAGAAACTGAATTCAATAGAAAACATAAAAATTATTGACACAGACAACTATATTTTGAGGCTCAGTATGGCATTATGTGCTTAGTTTCATGAAGAAAGTGCAACCCAATTTCTATAGCTCAGACGAGAGAAATCACATTGAGAAGCACCTGCGAAGCCAAAGAATTTTGTTATCTCACAGAAATCTCCTGGACCATCAATTGTACTAATCTCCGTATCATAAAAAACCAAAGACTTCAACCCATTCTTATCTAGATCGGCAGGAATCAGTACTCAGATTCCTCCTTCTCCATTAAGAGACTTAACAAATTTCTCCTTCTGCCACTTGTGTTTATCTAGGGGACGGCTGTTGGTGAATTTCACAGAGCTGAGTCACTGGCGTGCTCTGCAAAGCAACTCCTCCTCTTATCTGACAGTCACGCGGCCCTCCCTCTGGAACCGGATTCTGGTTCATGACCTTTCTATTAACTGGGAAAAGAAGCAGCTCATTACAGAGGCTACTCACTTGCCAAAGGAGGCTGTACTTGTTCCTGGGCTCAGGTCATTCCAGGTTTTCTTTATACTTCAAATTCAAATGATCTCTAAATGGGAAAAAATAAAAGTGATATAATATATTTAGAGGAGGTGTAGGAAATATCTATTTAAAAACTTTAAAAGAACGTATTTTCAAAGGGTAGGGAAATGATCCTCAAACTGGATTTGGCATGATTTGTATTAAGAAATACCAACCTGGTTTATAACTAATGAAATGATAGGTCAGGCTCAGATATTTTTAGATACTGCATATAATTTTTAATCTCAGAAACATCTATCAAACTTTGGCTATATTACACGTGTATTTCCTTCTGATCATTGCTTTTCCAGGGTTAGGAATAGCAGCACTCCCACTAAAACTGCATATTGCTCTGCTATATAAAATCACCTGTTTGCAGATGGAGAATTAATGTCCAATGCCCTGCCATCCTGAGAGGCAACGATAGGTTGTTCACAGCTCCTCATATGAGCCATAATATGTTGAGGCAGTGTGGTGAGTATGTTAAACTTGGGGCTAGTGAGTCAGTCTCACTGAGGCTGAACATCAGCTCTACCACTTACTGTGACCTTGGGCAAGTCCCTCAACCTTGCTAGATCAGGGTTCTCATCTGTGGGCTGGGCTGAATCTGTGCTCACCCGCATAAAGGAAAACCGGAGATGGATCATCTCACCATCCTTTGACAATATCAAATATGACAACTTTGAGATAGAAGAGTACCCACTGGCCCCCCAGGGCTTTGACTGGGAGCTGTGGTGCCACTACCTAAACCACCCCCCAAGGCCTGGTGGAAGCTGGAAAACTCCACCGCCCCAATCAGGAGCCCTGCCCTCATCAGCTGCTTTATTGTGGACCGGCAGTACTTCCAGGAGATCGGCCTACTGGATGAAGGCATGGAGGTATACGGAGGCGAGAATGTCGAGCTGGGGATCAGGTGTCTGTATCTCCAGTTCCCGCTCAAGGACTCCAGCTTGGATCCACCCTCTTACCTCTAACTTCCTTAGACCTGCCACCCCACTGGGCAGTCAGCTGACCCTGGACAGACCTCGCCCTGCCCCGAAGGGAGGCAGGGCACCTCCAAGGAGCATCTCACAATATCTGCAGTGGCCTGACCAGCACTGTGGGGGCTGCACTTATTGCCCAGACTTAATCCTAGGGCTCTGAAGACTGGCAGCAGGAGCAGCTTGTCTGAAGCTGAGCTTAGAAAACACCTTGTTTAGATACCCGTGTTCACTGAAACTCAGAGAAATTGCTTTGAAGGTCGTCAGAACGCGCGGGCTTTGTGGGGAGCTAATGGATTCACAGAGAACAGCGCCCACAATGTCTCCCTGGCCTCTCCAGCTCTCCCTCCATCACTCATTTCTTCACCACCTCGTTTCAGCACCACTCCTGGGTAAATGGTGGCCTCCAAACATACTACTTTTCACCAGGAGCTGCTGCCAGGAATTGGCGGAGCAGGTGGAGCCCCCTCCCATATGCGTGCTATCTGGGTAAAGGCCCCTCTTCCGATCCTGGTAACATTACCCCTTGCGTAGAGCCTTGCCCATTGTAAGTGCTAGCCTTTGACCAAGAACTGAGAGCACTCTTCACACAACCTCCTTTCCTGGAAAGAAGGCCTCATCTACTAAAACTCCTAGGAAAATTGAATTTCTTGGTATCCACTTTTCTGACATTTTCTAAGTGACAACTTCTAATGAAGCAATCTGCCTGGGTGGAGTGTTATATTAGAAGACTCTGGTCTTCTCTCTCTTTTAGGGATCATATGAACATTACCAATGTTTTAATTTAAATGCCTAGGGGAAGGGCTAAGAGCTACTCTGGTGGTAACGTAAAGAGGTATTTCACGTGGAGCCGAATATCACATCAAAAAAATGGGTGTCTGCTTGCCCTGCTGCTGAATGCTGACACCAAAAGGAAATATTATGTTCTGAAGCCAGTTAGTTTTCTAAAAGATACCACCAATCAAGCTCAGGGAAAAAGAGGAAGAGGTGTCTCTGCTGGATGTATTTATGTTAATATGATATTGGCCAGAAAAAGTACTGAAGCAGGAGAAAGTATGAGACTCATCCTGGCATCGGTGTTGGTTTGGGCTTGAACATGCTTCATGATAGTTGTTACTTGATTGGTGTTATTATTTTTGGCATTGCAATCTTAACTTTTCCTTAAAATTTACTTCAAAGGCTCTTTATTAATAGGGTTCTTTTTACACAGAGGCTTAGATATGATAAAAGTTTATTGCTTTCTTACATAAAAGCTCAAAGATCCAGGACTGATAGTGTAATTGTGATATTCTCAACATGAATTCCATCCACCTTGGGGTCCGAGGCAGTAGATCCGATGCTCACCAATTTCTGTCAGCACGAAAAGGAAAGATAAAGGACAAACAACTTTCTTTGTAAGGAATTTTCCCCACTGATTACAGATATAACACGTTTGGCCTGAGTGTAGTCACGAGCTGTAAGGGAGTCTAGGTTGGTGGCTACATGCCCAGTTGTAACTGAAAAGATTCCTAAGTTGCAAGAAGAGAATGTCAATCGGGGGTGAGCATAGGCTCCTTACCTAATCAAAGGTAGCACTTTAGTTCCTATTGCATCCATGTCTGCTTTGCTAAATAAGCTCTCCATGAACCATTCTAGTTATAATGGTCACAATGGGCAACTTGGAGTTTCTTGAATTCATTTTGCCCTTTGTGTTTTGCTATCAGCTTCTCTTTTTTATATCTTATTTATCTCTCAAAATCCTATCTATCTTTCCTTTGAGACTTGGGAAGAATTATGTCTCAGTGTGAAATAATCCATGACCTTGGCATAATGGAAACAGTAGGGAAGAAAAGCAAGCCAAATGGAGACCTACTTACTAAGGCAAAGGTTTTTTTCTGCCACAGTGAGGGCAGGCATACAATCCAACTAGTTACACAAAGCTCAGGGTTATCTGTACTAGTAGGATATAGCTTAGGAGAGTTCAACATTGTGGCTATTGACCAATTAAGAAATAAGGCAATGTGTTTGGTAATATCATAAAATTTGTTCTTCAAAGATAGATTATAGGGGCAACGGGTAAAGGGTCTAACACTAGGATAAAAAGGGATATTAGTACTTATATATATTAGGCAGTTGCAGCAACTTGCTGAAGCATGAGGCATGATACATGATCAGAAATTAGGATATGGGAAGTAGATGAGAAGCTCAGGGATTTGGGCTAGATACATAGGAAATTAGAAAGCAAAGACAGAAACTTCAAGGTGTAAGGCATCAGAAGGAATGAGAATTTTCCACTGCATCTTTCTTATGTCTTTGCCTCCAGAGCTGTACCTCTCATCCCCTCTTGCCCATGATCTCATCCCCTAGATCTTTCTCTCCATCCCAGTGGCTATTAATCCAGAAGAGTAATCCCTTCCTCTTCTGAGAACCATTTTTGCCTGACTATTCCTGATAGTAGCTGATTTCAGCTGATACCTTGTGCTAAAGCACTATGCATTTCCACTCTTTTTCTGAGACAGAACACTCCTTCTGAGCTCCTCTATACTCAGAACTTCCAAATAAAAAAAAAACTTATGCCATGGTGTTCTGAATGATTCTTCTACATTGGTTATACGGATTACTAGGACTTAACTGTATCTAGAGAATTTTTGGTATGATTATAAGAAGAGATTGAGAAAGGAACATAGTTTTAAAGAGAGAGAGAAACAGAGACAGAGAGAGAGACAGAAAAACAGCTTGTTACATACAGGGGAATCTCCATAAGATTATCAGCAGATTTTTCAGCAGAAATCTTGCAAGCCAAAAGGGACTGGCATGATGTATTTAAAGTGCTGAAAGAAGAAAAAAAAAAAACAAAACTTCCAACCAGAATACTCTACCCAACAAAGCTATCATTCAGAATTAAAGGGGAGATAGTTTTCCAGACAAGCAAAAGTGAAGGAATTCATGACAACTAAAATGGCCTCACAAGAGAAAAAAAAAAAAGGCCTTACAAGAAATGTTAAAGCAACTTTTTTAAGCTGAAAAGAACGGGCATTAACTGGTAACAAGAAAGCATATGGAAGAATCAATCTCACTGGAGAGGTGAATATATGGTAAAGATTAATCATGTATAAATCTACTATGAATGTTGAAAGACAAAAGTAGTAAAAGTAACTATGATTATAATAATTGATGTATAAGTAAAATTTGACATCAAAAATATAAAATTTTGGAGTAAAATGTTGAGCTTTAGAATCACACACACAAAAAAACCTATATTAAATACACAAACAATAAGGAGAAAAGAATATAAGTATACCACTAAAGAAAGGCATCAATCCACATAGGAAAGAATAAGAGAAAAAGAAAGAAACAGAGAGGAACTACAAAAACAGCCAGTAAACAATTAACAAAATGACAATAGGTACATACCAATCAATAATTACATTAAATATAAACAGACTAAATGATCCAGTCAAAAGACACAGAGTAACTGAATGGAAAGAACAAAACAAAACAAACCAAGATCCGTCTATATGCTGCCTATAAGAGACTCACTTTAGATATAAGAATGCACATAGGCTGAAAGTGAGGGAATATAAAAAGATATTCCATGTAAATGGAAACCAAAAGATAGCTGGAGTAGCTGTACTTGTATTAAACAAAATAGACTTTAAAACAGAATGTAATAAGAGACAAAGATGAGTGTTATATAATGATAAAGAGGCCAAGCCAACAAGAGGATGAAACATTTGTAAGCATTTATGCACCCAACATAGGAGCACCTAAATACATAAAGCAAATACTAACAGACCTACAGGGAGAAATAGACAGTAGTACAATAATAGTAGGGGATTTTAATACCCCACTTACACTAAAGAATAGATCATCCAACCAGAATAGCAATAAGGAAACATAGGCCTTAAATGACACATTAGAAAAAATGGATGTAATAAATACATACAGAACATTCCACCCAAAAGCAACAGAAAACACATCTTTCTCAAGTACATGGAATATTTTCTAGGATAGAACATGTATTAGGCCACAAAACAGGTCTTAATAAATTTAAGAGAATTGAAGTCACAGCAAAAATTGTTTCTGACCACAACGGTAGGAAACAGTGGTATGTAATTAGAAAATAGTTCCATGAAGAAAACTGAACAACTCACAAATATGTGGAGATTAAACAACATGTTACTGAACAACCAACAACCTTGTGCTCCTTGTGGGTCAAAGAAGAAATCAAAAGGGAAATTTAAAAAATACCTTGAGACAAATTAAAATGGAAATACAGCACACCAAAATTGGTGGGATGCAGTCAAAGCAGTTCTAAGAGGGAAGTTCATAGCCATAAATGCCCCCCCTCAAGAAACAAAAGTCTCAAATAAATCACCTAATTTTACCCACCATGGAACTAAAGAAAGAACTGAAGCCCAAAGTTCGTGGAAGAAAGGACACAACAAAGAGTAGAGCAGAAATAAATGAAATAGAGACTTAAAAGGAAATCAGAAAGATCAATGAACCTAAGAGTTGGTTCTTTGAAAAGATTAAAAATAAATGGAAGGCCTTTAGCTAGACTCACTCAATTATGGCTCCAAGGCAGACAAAGCAGGTATTTGAGTTCTTCGGTTTGATGACAAGTTTTAAAACAAGCCATAATGAAAAGAGAGGACATGTGTAATTCCTTTGGCTCCTATGGCAGCCAAGGAAATACACTGCTCACGACTCGCCTAAGAGAGAATCAGCTGTAAGTAGTGCAGTCAGCTGATGGCCTTTAGCCGATGCTCTCTCCCAGGGCAACTGGATGATGGAGTGTGGCAGAGATACTTATGTCCTGTCATTTCTTCCCAATGCTGAACTCACCCATCTTAATGTCTGCTTTCCAGAGGACTTGAATTGACTCAGCTCCAAGTGAATTTTTCAAGAGCTAGATATGGAAGGACATCTGAAAAACTTCCTCCACAGCATAGGGAAAATATCCTTTCTGTGACAATGTCTTAGCATAATGCAATGATGATAAAGGAGGAGGATGTGGGCGCCTGGGTGGCTCAGTTGGTTAAGCGACTGCCTTCAGCTCAGGTCATGATCCTGGAGTCCCTGGATCGAGTCCCGCATCGGGCTCCCTGCTCAGCAGGGAGTCTGTTTCTCCCTCTGACCCTCCCCCCTCTCATGTGCTCTCTCTCATTCTCTCTCTCTCTCAAATAAATAAATAAAATCTTAAAAAAAAAAAAAAGGAGGATGTAATATAGGGTAAGAAGAAGGAAAGCTCACCTCTTCTGGCCTGGAAGATTGCAGACAGGAGTGAGATGTAGGGAAGGCTGCCTAGAAGAAATGTATACGAACATTCTGCTGGGAGAAGCACTCTGCCATAGGACATATGTGTTCCCGCATTTTCTTGCTAGGTATGGCAAGAATGCAAAGCCTTGACTGCACTTACCTGGGCCATTCCTCAGGGTTGTATTGGCAGCAAACAACTTTAAAGGATGATAAAATGTATCCTTTCAGAACAAAGACAAGGCTTAATGGAAAAGCAGCAGATTTCCCAAGATCAGTGTTCTTCAGCTGTGAATCAACTCAGTGGTTGCTCAGTAAACATATGGGCCATTTTCTGTCACGGCCATGGAAATTGGGGGCAAAGGTAATGAGTGCCAACATCATACTCATGCTGCTTGCTATGTTATAGTAAAGTCCTTTGTCTCTGACCTTGAAGCCTGTGTCTTCTGGTAGCATCTATAAAGCAGGAACAGGCTACCTTGTTAACTTGAATGTAGGGTCAAATCTTAGGCCTCGATACCTTCTCTCTCTCAGTTGCTTTGAAGCTCTGAAGTACGGAAAAAGGGGTGACAAGGAGAGGTCCCTGTGGGTAGAAGAAACCATATCCCACCTGGAAGAGTTAGAGAAGGCTGCTTTATAAACGACCCATATACCAACTTGGAACAAGGTCTCATCCAAGAAACCTGGTGGCACACTGGGAGATTAGATTTACAGAGGCCTAGACATTAACTCACAACGTACACAGGGGTCTCCCTGAGTTGAATCAAATTATAGAAGTCCTTGTGGTCATTGTGAAAAGAAGTGAAAGACAGTCAAGTTTGCTGGCCAGTTAACTTATGGGAAGAGTTGGTGTGGTACTCCAGGAGGACTATCTGGGCTAAGCATTTCATGGGTGGCATAGCCAGATCCCAGTACAACTTAACACCAGAGACTTTGGAGGTGAGATTGAAACATCAAGGCCTTGAGAAAAAAAAATAATAATAATGGCATCATAATTCAACTTAAGACTCTAGGAGTGACCCTCTAAGGCATGGCTTGGGTATGAAGACACAGTTATTAACAAGGACGCAAGATCACAAAGGTCTTCCTTCCCACATAACTCTGGGTACCCTCGAGAGAACTTGGGGGAGACAGTACTTGGCCACCTGAAACACTGAGCATTAGTGTCCAACAAAGACTCTGAACTACCTTAAAGGACTGTCAAACTCATTTCATCATACCAAATTGAAATCAAAAGCGCTAAGGTGCTTTTCCTGATACTTGGATTCTGAGAGCTTGTGAAAAGAGCCAGGCATTGATAAAGAAACCACAGTTTCTCTGCTTATCTGAGTTGTAAACGGAGTGGATTTGTGGTTCCATTTTGTAACATGCCAGCAGAGGAGGGCAGAAGGTAAAAAATTTAAACAGCTAGGTGTATTTGTTAAGTTCTCTCAGTTGGTGTATAGCGTAGAATGTATAAGAGATAATGCAGTTGCCTAGAATGTCATGTTAAGGAATTTTGGCTCTATTCTATACAAAGAATAGAGTCTTTGGAGGGGATTTTCATGAGGGTAATAAGAGATTTAGTGATGTAATTTGGAGAGGTTCCCTCAATTAAAATATACACATCCACACATGTAAGTATAAACAATTGGAAGGAAGATGACATGAGGCAGGAGACTGGTACTGAAAGCCTGAATTAGGGCAGTCCCTTGGTGCAGAGATCTTTTTCAAAAAAGATTTATTTATTTATTTGAGAGAGAGAGAGAGAGAAAACAAGCGGTAGGGGGAAGGGGCAGGGAGAGGGGGAGAGAATCTCAAGCAGACTCCCTGCTAAGCAGGGAGCCTAATGCGAGGCTCAATCTCAGGACCCTGAGATCATGACCTGAGCTGAAGTTAAGCGTTGGCTGCTTAACCAACTGAGCCACCCAGGTGCCCTGGCGCAGATAATTTTTACATAATAGAGAGAGAGCCTTGCACCGAACCAAATACAGGCTCTACCACATCCCTCAAATGCAGGAGATGAACCGATATATGTAGCAAAAGAAATAGTGATCTCCGTAAAGTGCTTCAGTTTTTCATTTATGGATTCTCTGAAAACATTTTATAGTATTTTTTCTATGTGGAGCTATATCATAAAATGTGGTAAAATGAACGCAATTTTAAGTCTCCTGTTTAGAAATGCTTTGACTGCTAGTCTACATATAGATGTGACAAACCGGAATAAATAAATTCACAGAGTTCCAATGTGTGTCCTCTTTAAACAGAATTAATTCATTGAAGAAATGACACATTCTCACATATAAAAATAAACTCTAAGCTAATTTTCAGATTGTTACCAAGAATATATGTGCAATATCACTCCTGATAGAGTAAAACTGATATAGCAAACATCCATTTCTGCACACATTTTAGGGACTAGTTTATATTTGACATATTGTTCCATTTATTATAATAGTCTGGTTAATAAAAAAAACCATGATACTCATATAGGCATTTCATATTTAAGAAGATGACATTCCCAAAAAAGATATTAGCACAAGGATTATTTTGCCTGTAATTAAATCTTTGAGGACTGAGACGACATTTTATGATGACGTAACAAGAAAACTGTTCACAAAGGGGCAGGTTGCACTCCTCTGCAAACTAATTTGGCAACTCAAAAATGTACTTGAGCTAAGGAAATCATGTTGCAAACTGTGACTGGATTATTTTGAGGGACTGTAAGAATCTGCAACTGATATGTCCCTGAAAGACTTCACCTATATAACGAGCCTGAGTTCCGCTCCGTGAGAGCGAAGGACACAGTCTGGAAAGCAGGAGGAGGAAGGCCCCGGGGCATCTGGGAACTCAGGAAGCGGATGAGAGAAGTGGAGAGCTGACCTGAAGGGGATGAGAGAAAGCGTTTTTAAACTATCCCTTTTCCTGAATAAAGGGCAAAAAACTATAGGGGGAAATGGCCTAAAACATCTTTTTAGTTCCTATTTTCTTTTTTCTTACGCCTAGGGGCACATTCTTCTTTTGTTATTTTGAGTCTCTCAGCCAAGGCCTGAACATTCTCTTCAAGTGTTCCATTCTAAAGAAGCCAAGTAGCTTCTTTCCTCCCCTGGTTTCCTTCCCTACCTCCACCCCATCAAACATGTCATTTTAACAGTTCAGGTGACCCCAAATGGCTTTTAGCTGGTTGACTGATACTGCTTATGGGAATTCTAGCCCACTCATTTCTACAACAGTTATTAGCATTTTGAAGAAGCTTGCTGGATAAATCAAAGACTTCTTTATCTGACAGAATTTTTTGAGATGAGACTGAAAGACTTTCATATATACAAAATGTTGCACACTCAACAGGGGTATATCATTAAGTCTGGTAGGTCATTGTGACTCAGCCAATGTAAAATTTCTATAGCTTATTATCTTCATCGAAAGGTGCCAACGCCAGGGCGCCTGGGTGGCTCAGTAGGTTGAGTGTCTGACTCTTGGTTTCAGCTCAGGTCATGATCTCAGGGTCAAGATATCGAGCCATGTGTTGGGCTCTGTGCTGAGCCTGGAGTCTGCTTAAAACATTCTCTCTTTCCGGGGCACCTGGGTGACTCAGTCTTTAAGCGTCTGCCTTTGGCTCAGGTCATGATCCCTGGGTCCTGGGATCCAGCCCTGCATCGGGTCCCTGCTCAGCTGGAAGCCTGCTTCTTCCTCTCCCACTCCCCCTGCTTGTGTTCCCTCTCTCGCTGTGTCTCTCCCTGTCAAATAAATAAATAAAATCTTAAAAAAAAAAAAAAAGATTCTCTCTCTCCTTCTCCCTCTGCCCCTTCCTGCTCACAATCTCTTTCTCTCTCTAGAAAAAAACAAAAGGGTGGAGAAAAGGTGTCCAGGTAATTCCCTGGGGGAATCATATTTCCAACAAATGGTAGAAATGGTTGGGAAGAGTTGAATAGCTATATACAGAGAAAGAAATCCTGGCACATACTTCACAGCACACACAAAACTAATTTCAAATGGATACATATCTAAATATAAGAGCTAAAGCTATAAAACCTCTAGAAGAAAATATTGGAGAAAATTTTATTAACCTTGTGTTTGGCAAAAATTTCTTAAATTCAACGCAAAAAACCTGAGTGTCAAAAACTGGACTTAGTAGAAATGTTTGCTGCTAAGACATTGTTATCAAAATTTACAAAATCTATATGTAACAAAGGCTGTGTATCTAAAATATATAAAGACCTCTTACAACTTAATGAGAAGAGAAACAACCAAATATAAATGGGCAAAATATTTGAACAGTCATGTCCCCCAAAAAGACATATGGATAATAAATAGCACATGAAAAGATGCTCAACATCATCAGTCACTGGGCAAATGCAAATGAAAAACCACAATGAGATACTAGGGCACACCTAGTAGTCTGAGCAAAAAATTGAGAAGACTGAATGTACCAAGTGTTAGTAAAGATTCGGGGGAAATGGAGCTCTCGTACACTACTTGTGGAAACATAAAATTGTTCAATCACTTTGGAAAACAATTCTTTAAAAGTTAAATAGACACCAACGGCACAATCTAGAAACTCCATTCCTAGGTTTCTACTCAAGAGAAGTAAGTGGCTATATTCATCAGAGTCTTGCGCAGGAGTGTTCAAAGCAGTTTTATTTGTAATATCTGAAAACCTGAACAACAAAAAAGTCCATCACATACTTGTATATCCACCACAGTGGAATACTACTTGGTAATAAAAAGGAACAGATCATTGAGACATGCAACAACTGGGCAGAATGTGAAAATAATTATGCTTAGTGAAAGAAGCTAGACAAATAGAGGATATACTGTATTGTTTACACTTACAGAGTTCTAGAAAACATAAACTACTCTATAGTGTCATAAAACGGACAAGTGGTTGCCTGGGCAAGGGGAGGGGTGGAGAGAGAGAAATAAATTTAAAAGGGTCATGAGGACATGTTGGGGGTAATAGATATATTCATTATTTTGATTGTGGTAGTTTCACAGATGTGTGTATATATATATATATATATATATATTAACCTCACCAAACTGCACACTTTAAAAATGTACAGTTTATTTTACATCAACTATGTGTCAATAAAGCTTTAAAAATAACAGTTTAAAGATAAAGTAGTTTGGCCTCCATACTAAAGAGTGTGATTTTTCTCTGCAAGTACTTGAACAGTCTTTGGAAAAGACATCCCATTTTACAGGATCGAACAATGTTATAAATGGTAAGTATTCCAAAATCATCTGGTCCAGTCACTTCATTTTACACATTTGGTAGCCAAAATATATTTTACGTATTTGGAAGCAGAGAAACTAAATGGTTTTTCTAAGTTATCTGTCACCATGAGAACTACAGTCCCGTTCTGCTGGCTTAGGCTAGGATACCTTTCACACACTGCTGTAGTTTTTTGCTGTACTGTCCATAAGACCACATTTCCTAATATGAACAGTGACAAAACTGACAAGGAACAGACATTCCAAGAATGCTCCGAAAGTGTCTCTGCTTCTGCCATCTGTTAAGAACTGCGTGATAAGAAAAAATGTGCTGTCCTTTTATGTCTTATAAAATGTAAATTCTGAATACTTCTTTTTGTGTCAATATTTTACCCTTTTGCTTCAAGTATGTAAAATGAATCTTTATCCACGGTTAACATATTTTCAGAAAGCTTGCTTGCCCAAATACTACTTTCTCATAAACTACTGCAGCAAAAGTTCAGACACGCAGAATTTACTGACAAAGTAATAGACTTTTTATTTTTTTAACATTGCCTGAATATAATGTTTTGCCAAAATTTGGATTTTTAAGTAGAGTGTTAAATCTCTAAACTGCCGGTTCAGGAGGGTGGATGAGTTCCTTGCCTGTCCCACACCAGTGTTACTAATTTTAATTTAAACTTTTCTATCTACTTGTTGTTGCCACAACCCATGAGGTCTGTAGCAGATGATGCCTTTTTTCTACTCAACCACTCTCTTTCCCACTGTCTTTTTTTCTTACAGGTATGCTGGTCTGCCAGCGCAGAGTTAGAAACTACCTTTCCCAGATGCCCTTATGTGGGTGCTGATGCAATCCTGGTGTGGAATTCTTCTAGGGGCTTTGGAGTGGTTGGGTTGGGGAGGGATAGATAATCTGCCCCTGAGTACCGCCTTTCGCATCTTTTGTGAAAAAACTAGATGCCAGACCATCTGCCTGAGGACAAAGTCAATGCCCAGGATAGCAGAGGAGAGAGATGGAAATTACCCGAGCCATTTAGGAATCCAGAGAGTGGGATGGAGAGCTTACATGGCCAAATGTAAACTCAAAGAGGGCAACACCAAGAGCTAGAGAATATTCCCCAGCCCTTAAAACCTAATGGAGGTGGCCCTGCTGAATTATGAAACTGCTTTGGTTGGCGACTCCATTTTACCTACCATTTTTCCCCTGTTCGAACCAGAATATCTGTAAGCTATTAGCCTTTGTCTGTCCCATCATTGTACGAAGGAAGCAGATAACTGATTGCTGTAGTTTCACAGAACCACAGAGACAAAGAAATTGTGCCCTAGGGGTATGTGAAGGATTATACCAAGAATCTCATCTGCACCTGATTTAGAAGACAGATGATGAGATTTGGGACTTTTCAGCTGATGCTGTAAAAGAAAGAGAACTTTGGGGACCTTGAGATGGGATAAATGTAATTTGCATTTGGGAAGAATGTAAATTGGGGGGGGGGGCAGGGAATGGACTGTGGTGCTCCAGATATGGCCACATCTTAATCCCCAGAACCTGAATATCTGTGTGTTCTGTGGCAAAAAGGACTTTGCAGAGGTAATTAAGGTAATAAATCTTTAAATAGAGAGATTAGCCTGGATTATCTGGGTGGATCCAATCTAATCATACTAACCTTAAAAGCAGAGAAATTTCTCCAGTCGGAGGCAGAAAAATGCAGCGGAGAGTTGGAGATTCCAAGCCTGAGAAGGACTTAACAGTCCATTGCTGGCACTGAATATGGAGGGCAGGGGGCAGGGATCTCAGTCCTAGAACCCCAAGGAACAGAATTCTCCCAATTACCTGGATGAGCTTGAAAGTGAGTTCTTCCCAAAGCCCAGGCAGCTGGTGCATTGGTGTTGGTCTGTTGGGATCTTAAGTAGGGAATTCAGCTGAGCATACACCTTGATTTCCGACTTATAAAAATCACAAGATAATAAATTTGAGTTGTTTTGTGTTGCTTAAAACCAACCAACCAACGTGGAAAAGAAGAAACTCTTCAACTATTTGTTTGTTTCTTCAACTATTCTTTCAAATTAGATTGAATTCATGAAACCATCTCCAAGGGATCATTCTATTTGTCACGAGCTTTTGTTGGTTGAAAGTGGAGTTTATCATTTTCTTTTCTCCTTCCCCAGGAACCTATTCTGATCCACAGAGAAGAAATCACCTACAGTCTGGAAAACATAAGCCAGCAGTCATCCTGGTTGAGAGGCCATTTTTCCCACATATCACTGTATTCTTAACTTTAGATCTTTTCAGATGTCTTGGAATATTTGTCTATAGGCTCATTTTGCATGTTTCTGTTTATGCTGAGTCTCTCCACCTTTCTCTGCTTTCCTTCAAGTATTAGTTAGGTCAGGCTGGTGTAAGAAAATATCACAGCCTGGGTGGCTTAAACAGCCAACATTTACTTCTCACAGTTCTGGAGGCTGGGAAGTCCAAGTTCAAGGTAAGGTCCTGGTTGGTTTGGTTCCTACTAAGAGCTTTCTTCCGGTCTCGCAGACAGCCACCTTTCTGCTGTCTCTTACTGTCTCTTTTCTGTTAAATTAGTTTCTCTTTCCACATATCAAATGCCATTGCCTCATCATTGCAGCTTCTCCGAATTCAAGTGTGCTTTTCAAAGCCATCCTGACCAGAAGACTCAAGATTCATGATTGCAAGTACACTCCACAACATTCCAAACACTTGAAATACACTTTCAAAGCTGGACGCTGAGTGTGTTTGAAGTTGCATCAAGTGAAAAATAGGATTTGCAATTTTTCCAATCAAAGCTGTAAACACGTTCTCAGAACAAATACAATTCACTTTTTTTTTATTTGTGTAACTTAATGGCATTCTTAACATTTCTACACTTTAGGAAACACCTGATGCAGTGTCTGGCATATAGTTTTTGAATAAAAAAAAAAAAATGGGTGCATGCTTTTGTTCCCTTGAGTAACAGGTAAGAGAGTCCTAGTGACCATAACTGTTTCTCCACATTCCCTGGACTAATGACTGAGTAAATGTCGAAAGAGCAGTTGCAATGGGTTCATCAAGTACTGCACTAACACTAGGCCCCGTATCATATAGGAATGCAAGTCTGAAACAAGTGGAAACAGTTAATCGTTAATGGCACCATCATATCATAAAGCCGCCAGAAACACCATCCCGAAGTGAAGCGTCTGCCAAATTCCTGCTTTAAAACATGGTGACTAATTACTGACCCAAACAACAAAATCTGCCTTGGAAACAAAATTCCCAAAGAGAGATTCATTTAACATCAAATCTCATTTAAATGACCTCTAATAGAAATAGCAGAGAAAACAGCAATTTACATATATTAAGGTAGCTGTTGAGGCCTGCAAAAATTGTAAACATCCTACTAGTTACCATTACAAAAGCATTCATTACCCCGATCTCTTATCTGGATGATGCAGCTTTGAAAGGAATTTCTGGCTGCTGGTTCTAGAAACATGATGTGGCAAAAATGAGCCCAAATGCTGCAAGGAAATGAGATGAGTGGACGTTTTCCTCCTTAACGAAGTTGACTTACGAATTTCCAAAAGAAAAGGGAATTGAATGCTTTTTCTAACTTCTTAAAGAAAACCAGCGCTCGCCTAGCACAGTATGTTTACATGCAGGCTTTGACACATTACAAAACTTTTTGAGTTTAACTGGCACGACCTTAGAAAACACTCCTCGGACAGCACGTAAGGGTTTAGCAAATATTTATTTCTTTAGCATCTAAGTTGAACTAAATAGAAATTGTACATAGCAGTACAGGGAAAGGATGCAGTGCTGAGTGGCAGATCCATGTGACAGTCAGAGAGATGCACTGTCAACCGTCTTCGGACCTTACCACTGATGGTAAGTCTCAGAGGGCTTATAATCGGTGACAAGAAGTAAGAAAGCACATGCTGTTTTGGACCCGGGCAAATAAAAGGGAGCCAGAGAGGCAAGAACCCCCTCTCCCCCCATACAGTTCTCTAGCTTATAACTAAGCCATTTAAACACAAACAGAACACATCCAATTGTAACGAAAGCCAAAATATAACGCTCTCTTCCCAAGAAAAAGTAAACATACCAGCTTAAATAACACACTACAATCAAAACAGTGTTCATGGAAAGTCTATTATTTATAACTGAGTCAAAGGCAACAGTTGTTGGCCTGAAAAATGAGCACTGCTCTTGAAATAAGTAACTTGGATGCGATACTCTGCTGTAAGAACAAGAACACGGACTTCTTACTGTCGGCATCGCTGTGGCACTTTCTCCTGGGAGCTCAAATACCTACCCAATCCCAAGTGGTTTTCTTAATGTATCTGGCAGGCTAAAGACAACTCATTTTTAAGGACAACAGCTGCTGTGTTTGTTTCATGCTTAACACCAACACGCAGAACTATTATTGTATTTTACAAATTTTACAAATGTTCAGAGTCGCTCTGAAGATTTACAAAGACCTATACCCTATAGCAAATATTAAACACTCAATAAAAACATCCTAAGTGTGTAACTAATTTGGGGAAAGAACAAAACTCTAAAGTATATACAGAACTGCCGTTTACTAAACAGGCAAAGACCTTCTGTTCCCTTTTTTTTTCCCTAGAGCCCTCCTTAGTGTTTACTTCCACTTTAATCCCTGTTTCTCCAAGTTAATAGCTTTGCACTGAAATATTCAGCAATAAACACAAAGGAAAAAAATAGCAATGTAGAATGTTAGACACGGAAGAGACCTTACAATTCCTGAAGTAAAACCTCTTCAAGGTGTTAGCAAGGTGACTTCCTTGCTAACAAATCTACATCTCTAGGTCAGTAGGGGTGGTGAAGAACTGAAAGAGGAGATGTACACTGTTTTGTATCAAGCCTCATTCTATTCCCAAGACCTCTTCCTTCACAGAGGATAACCCAGTGGAGGTCTGAAGAAGCAGGAGACTGATCCTATACACAGGTGCCTCTTTGAATCTAGGATGGATATTATGGTTCTTTCTCAGCTTAATGTTTGTTCCTAGAGGGCACGATTTCTCTTCCCCAAGTCTATCTATGACTGGGGAAAATGTGGTGGGTCAGGGCAGACTCTTAATTCCTCCCTGTCTTGAAGGTAGCTAAGCTTGTGTCCTTCCTGAGTTCGAGAAAAAGAGGATAAATCTGGTCAATCCATTTGTGATTTTCTAAGCCTGGACATTTCTCAAAGGAGATCCTGAATTTGAATTCTGACAGAACAAAAGACGGGGAATACGTTTTATAGTATGTTTCAGATTCTCAAGGACAGAGCAACATGGGTTTTTTGTTGGTTTGTCTTTTGAGAGGACAATGCAGTTTATCTTAAAGAACGTCGTGATGTGTGTGCGCATGAGCATTGCACCTGCATGGGAAAACGTGTTCATATATATATATATATATTTGAAAATCTAGTGCTCTCTCTGAATTGTGGACTTTTATCAGGCTTCTCTCAAATTAGCATTTGAAAAATCTCGCCCTCTTACTAGTCATCTCATTTTACTTGAACAGCTTCAAGGTATATTTAATTCTTAAGGCTTATATCATAGAAAAGTTATTCTCCTCAGTCTTATCTCTTCAGTTAGACAATATTTGAGTTCACAATTGACATCACTATAATCATTGTTATCAATTGCTTGTGTACGTTATTAGGATTAAAATGGCAACAACGTATGTGCTATCTGCCTTACTTAAAAAAAAATCTGAATACAAGAGAAAAATCTCTTTCCCTTTTCTTGTTTAATGGCAGAATATTTTCAACAAATTGTGCTTTACTGACTTATCTGTTCACTTTGAGTGTTTCAGACATAAGCTTTGCTAAAGACCCTGTGATCCGTGGTTATGGTTCTATTTCTCCACACTGGGCAGGATTTTACTGATATGATATATATGCTGTTTTCAGTTAATATTGGTGGGCAGCAATGACCTCCAGTGGATTCATGGGCAAACAGCAACTGGGTTTTACAGAGAATGTTAGTTTTCAAAATATTTCTACCCTTTAGACCTTTTGGAGCTTGGTGGCTTAACAATGAACTTTTAAACTTTTTAAAAACATTTATGTATTTCTTAATTTTCAAATGAAATTGCAAGCCATTGTAAGTTATCAACACCTGAACGTTCTTAATTATATACCCTATAAGCCAATTTTGAAAACTGAAACATTTAAAGTTAACATTTAAATAACTATTCATAATTGTTTTCATGTGTAATTCACTTGCTTTTAATTTTTATTTAAATGAAAAGTATCAACAAAACTTCATATTTTAGAAAGGTAATCGCTAAATAAAAAGGAGAAGGAAAGACTTCAAGAAATAAGCGTTCTCAAAAATAAAAACTTTGATACTGTTTAGAAAGGGAAAAGTGCTCTAGACATGGTAGTTAAATGAACTCATGAAACATATTTCTTATTTAACATAAAATAGGAAAATCTGACATCTGAGAGCAAACTGCTTTAACTTTTTTAAAATAATAAACATATGTTTCTGGATTATCTTTTATATTTCAGGGAAGAGTATTTAGAAGGCATAAAATTTAAGTTTCAATAGAGCTTCGGTGCTGTAATATCTTCATTTTTGGCTTGTGAGGTAATAAATTATTCATAAACACATTATCTCCATCTTAAAGCCTGACATAAGCATTAAGACATTTTTATTTAAGGTTTTTTTTCCCCTAAATGGACAAGATGTATTAACAGAAACTGTTCAAATCTTTACTAGACAATCTGTAAAAAGAGAAAAAAAAGAATATACTTTTTCTACCGCAAGAGGGCAGCAAAAACTTTTTCAGTTAGACTTCTAACTACATCTTTTTTGGAGCTTTTTTTTTTTTTTATTTTTAATAAGTTACCTTAACTTCATTCTTTATTCAGTGGAGTGAAATTGAAAGGACGTGTTTTCATCATGAAACATAACTATAGTGAATGGGGTTGAATGAATGTTTTATGAAGGGCACGAGCCTCAAGGTGACCACAGTTTTTCTTTCATGGTTTACAATAACTACAACACACCTGCTTCATAAAACACGATACTAACACGAGAATTCCTAAAAAGTACAGACAGTTCATATGAGAACATTGAAGTATTTGATATTCTGTATATTTTACATCGTGGTGGAAAGGTAGAATTCGGAAAGATTAAAATATATATTTAATTTTTTCCATGCTTATTAGAATCTCTGCGTTTTCATCAATACTCCAAGAATCCTAAGTTTCCCAGGGGTAAAATAATAATTGCCAAGGAAAAGCAGCCAAGCACTCAAAACTACAGCTATGGTCACTTTTTGGTAAATAGAGTGGGAAGCCACTGAGGAATATACTTGTTTAGAAAAATGAGTTGATTTTACGAGATTTTTAACCAGTCAAGTGAGTATGTAGAATAATTTATCATAATACCTTCACGGTCATTTCTGTGTTACAGAACTCTTTTAAGCAATATAAAGAAGTCAAATGGCTTCTCTTCGTTGTTGTTGTCGTTGTCTATTTGTTTTCGGTTCCAAACAGGAACTCTGCAGAAGCCAGGAGATGGTTCCCCCCATCAGGAGTCCAGTGCATGTCTGGGCAGGCGGTAGCGCTCACCTTTCGGACGCAGCTTCTTTTCCTGTGGGTTGGCATATTTCCACTTGGAAGGCGACATTTTAAGCTTTTTCCTCTTCTTATCTGTGCACCAGACCTTTTCACAGTATTCTTCCACTCTCTGGAAGTTGCTATAACCAATCAGCTGCAAGAATTCCTTGTACCAGGGTTTTGCCCCGTGTGGGATGCTAGTCTGGACAGGACAGGGCATCTTGTGAGGCCCGTCCTCTTCATAGTCCTTGTGAAACATTTCCTCCACTCTCTCCTCTTCCACTACCTCCAGGGTAATTTTACGGACGGTATGGACAAAACCGTGCTCTACTGTCTGGCAAAAATAGGTCCCAGCATCCATTTTGCGTACCCTGAGGAAGAGTAAACCGAGGTCCATCTTAACCACTCTGTCATCTGTCTTCACCTGCAAGAACAAGAAAATTAATGGCACTGGAGCATTATTCAGGAGAGAACACCAACCTAGAAACCCTTTCACTGTCTGTCTTGAGTCTCTTTAAATTTTTGTTATCCCATGATGAAATCCGGAGAGTCATAGCTGCATCTGAGAGCAACCAAGCAAGAAGGACGAATTAAATCAGGTGTGTGTATGTTGAACTTACTTGCATTTGAGATCACTTCATATTGATGATTTTAGGGTCAGTTCACATCAATATTGTTAAGAGCAGAGTGAGAGAGGTTTCTCCCTCATGATTTCAATTAATCATTAGAAAAAACCATCTAGTTCAGTATAGCACTCAAAATTAGAGTGAAGTGAAGATCTGTCAAGCTTATTTAACTTTTTCTTAGCAGAAAGCACAAATGCCATTTCTCACACTATTCATTCAGGGGTTCTTACTCCTTCCAGATCACAAAGACCAGTGTCTCTATAAGGACGTCTGTTAAGAGATCTGGGATACCTTCACTCTCTTTCCCTATGAACAAAGAAACAAAAATTCACCCATTCATTGATGAAGTGAGCATTCCTTATATTTCTACAAGGCTTTCTACTTAACAGAGAATTAAAAATAAGCCAGAAAAATCCATAATCTGCTCTGAAGAATCTCACGCTCCAGTAAATATTAGGATTGCACATAACTTCAGTGCTCAAGTATCTTTTTACGTTTGTGACATAATAAATTATGCACACGACTTCTATAAATAAATACAATTGAAGGTAAGAAGAGCACAATAAGGCTGTTGAAAAATACAGCTCATATGAGAAACAGTGAGTCTATGATTCGACATGGACAAAGCTAGATTCAAACACGGGCACCACTGTCTACTAATTGTGAGATCTAGGGCATTTACGTATATTCTTTGCCTTAGTCTTCTTCGTAAAAATGGAGCTAAGCCTACCGTCACTTGAACGACTGTTTTGAAATTTAAACAAAATAACCTAAGTGAGGACACTTTGTACAGCGCACCAGTACTCACCTCCTCTCCCTTTCCCATATACAGTCCCCCACCTCAAAACAAACCGGGAGGTGTTTTCGGGGGCCCAGCACCATACCAGGGTGCTATGAAGCTGATTCCCGCTATCCTGGCTAACTTGACCCTTGAGAAGGCAAAACGAAAGCAATATTCACCTTTGCCAATATACAAGGGGCAGACTAACAACCACAACCACTCTGGCAGTAAAGGCCATCGAGACAAGCATGTTTTGGTCCCAGGGGCAGGTCCTGGCCAGGCCTGCTGCGTTCAGCTCTCCTGAGCCTGCATCAGATCCAGCGTGTCTGAAGTCACAGTGTGCACTCCACACGAGTGTATATGATGGGATAATTTGTGAATCATGTGGCAAAACAGCATCAGCAGGGTGGTCAGAGACTGCGTCTCACGTAGGCACGTTAAGATAAATTCTGAGGCTCTCAGAGGGTTTTTTTTTTCCCAGCCATATAAGGTAAAGTAATTACTCAGCCGCTCCAGAGTGACAGAGCTGGATGAAGGGGCTCCGTAAGTCCTGGCCAGGGGCTTCCCTTGACGTGGCAGGACCACGTCCAAGTAGGCAGAATGCTAGCGCCATGAACTCAGGAAGTTCTCTCATGAGAAAGCAGGAAGAGCCGTCCACCAAAACCACCGTTGCTACATCAAACCACCGCTTATCTGTTGACAGGTTTTGCTGACGAGGTATCGTGGACACCTGCCCCAGGCGGCAACTCAAGTGACTTGGTTCATGCTCACCACTACTTTCTCCATAAACTTATCACATGCCTTGGATGATTCTGACTCTGAGGCTCAGCCTCCATTGTTTTTAAACTTGTGGCTCCATGTGACATAGAGGGACCCACCTTCTTAAACATTTTTTTTTTCTTTCCCTGTCTGGTACACGCCATTTTACTGTCCTGGTTCTCTCCTTGGTTCCTTCTTGGTCTCTTCTGTAGATTTCTCTTTCCCTCTAGGGCACAATCCTCCATCCTTCCTTGATCTCATGTTTTATTTGCATTCATTTGGTAACTCGTTTATTTCCTCATTTCAGTGAGCTTCCCTAAGACAGTGTGTCTTACACAGAGATCATCCATTGTTTTGAGTTTCCTGTTAATTACAGAACACTGACCGAAACTTACATGAGCCTTCATTATTTACAACCCAGCGTCTCTCCTTGCAAACTGCACTCCTCGCTTTACTAATTCCTTATTCCTGACAATTACATTCTTCTTCTTCTAGTCCCTCTATCCTCATGTGTTGTTCTACTTCTTTCTCATGATTACGCCCTCATATCTACTACATCACACATTCCCATCAACATTTCTTCTGTGGTGATGGTGGGAAACAGTCATTCCATTTCACTATTTTTCCACAGCGTTAGATTCTCATACTTTGTGACTGATTCTTCAACCTTGCCTCATGGTAGACTCCTCCCGAATCTTCCTTCTTTCTCTATCTGCCATTAGGCCCAGCTTGATTCTGTTTCATGACCCAAGGTGTTGTACCTGTCTGGAGGGACTTCCCTACTGCTGGTTCCATATTGGAAAAGACTGAATTAAAACGGGTCTTTCTCACACCCCTGTAAGAGTGTCCTCCTTCCCTTATTACCATATCATGTCACCTGTTAACCTTTGTCAACT
Source organism: Mirounga angustirostris (assembly GCF_029215605.1). Taxonomy (NCBI): domain Eukaryota; kingdom Metazoa; phylum Chordata; class Mammalia; order Carnivora; family Phocidae; genus Mirounga; species Mirounga angustirostris. The sequence continues at coordinate 79,146,325 of NW_026991720.1, read as the reverse complement.
GAGTGTGCAACATTACCTGCAAAAAATTACAAGTCCTTCAAATAATTTTCTTTTGACTGATAACCTTTCCCCCTTTCTTTCAACAAACAGGTACTATTTTACTCTGCTTCTAATTTCATTCCTTTTGTCATGCTCCTTACCCAGATTCTATTGCTTGCCCAAGCAGGTAAGAATTGTTCAGTTAACCAGATCCTGCCTTTCTAAATCCATATCCCCAGAGTGCTTACTGTAGTGCTTCTCAGAGGGCTGGTGGAATAGGTACATTTCTGGATGGAGATCAATGAGTATTCTGTAAAGAGTTCTTAGATTACTGTATTTAATTTTCATGATAATCATGTAAGTTAGTAAACTATATTTGGGCTCATGGGGAAGATCAACTTCATCATTAGTATTGGTGTTTATCATAGACTCTGAACTATTTTCAAAGCTTTAACGGTTTCCAGCTGCTATGAACAAAGATGAATGTAATATGTTAATGATACGTTCCAGCCAAATGAAAACCAAACAACATCCCTACGCAGTAATGTACATAAAAAGTTTTGAAGTCACTTGTGTAAAGTGTTCGGGGGACTGAGTCAGCACACGGCACCAAGTGCTGCCGGCAGATGTTTTAGAGACACATATGTGGTAGCCTGTGTCCTATGTTCTGTTCATGGAGATGCCTGTTTCAGTGAAAAAAATCATCGCATTAAATAAAGATTTAAATGATGCATACACTTGTTTGTATCCTATTTGTAAATTTACTTTGTTTCCATATTTGAATAAAAGTTACAGGCAAAAAGAATGCATTCCTTGTTTCATTCTTGTGAATATTTAATAAACATTTTTTTTAATTTTTATTTTTTTAAAGATTTTTATTTATTTATTTGTCAGAGAGAGAGAGAGAGTGAGCACAAGCAGGGGGAGCAGCAGAGGGAGATGGAGAAGCAGACTCCCCGCTGAGCAGGGAGCCCGATGTGGGACTCGATCCCAGGACCCTGGGATCATGACCTGAGCCGAAGGCAGACGCTTAACGACTGAGCCACCCAGGTGTCCCAATATTTAATAAACATTTTAATACAAGTCATGCTGGCAGCCCCAGACAATGTCTGAGTTTCAAGGGCAGATGGTGGGGACAACCTGTGCAAATACCAGTCAAGCCTTCCTTTTCATAACTCCTCCTGTTCTGGGTCCCTTGTATTGCCATTTTCTTTCTCAATTGCATGGCTTATTCTGGTCTTATTCTTCCTTTCCGTTAGTGAAATCCTTCCTGTGGTCCACCAATCCATTTTTTAAAAATTTCTTGCCAAGCTTACACTTTCACTTCTTAATGAATACTTTCTTTTCAGCCCTAAAGATCTCTTCTTTCTTTTTATAACTCAATGGCATTCACATTCGTAGCACCCAAGCTGGTATTTACGTTCCTCGTCAAGTAATTTTGCCATGCAAGTTTCATCTCTTTAACCGTAAGTTTTGTAAGAGCAAAGGCCTATCTTTTAACTATACTGAGTATTCCATAACGAGTAGAGTAGTGCTCAGAACATAGTGAAAATGAGACCAGCATGTACAAGGATGCAAGGCAAAGGGGTATCCTAATAAAGGTATGTCCAGAAGTGATTCACTTCTATGTCAATCCAGTAATGCTTTGGACAGGGAGGAAGTAAGCATGATTTCAGGAGCAGTCAGTAACTACTCAAAGGGCTGTGCTTCACAGATACATAGGAAAAGCACTTCTAGGACACTGTCTTCACCTGGAAGGAGTCTGCATTCAAGCAGCCTCACTGAATATGGTCCTTTGTTTTTTCCCTACTATCCTTCCCGTGAGAGGGCAAATATAAAAAGATGAAAGTCATCTAGCATAGTTTCTGGCATATACCAACCAGTTTATGAAAGTGTTTTAAAATAAAACAAAAAGCAAAATGAAAATAAAGACAGATCCTTGGCCACTGGGTTAGGAGTGCTTCTTTTTTTTCCCAAGCAGGTATTTCCTTCAAAATCAGAAACCCACTTTGAGAAACACTGCATTGTGTTTATATAAAGTCCAGCCGAGTTCAAAGATTCGGAGGTGTGATAATTTCAGTGGGAACAGTCCTCCATCAATTATTTGCATGTTAGAGATAGTGCTGGTCTCAAAATGTAGGTTTCCCTCCCCGGTTACAGTGAGTTAGAAATTTTAGTAATAAAAGATGTTTTAACTCCGAAATCTGGATGGCCATACACTATGTACGTTAAATCACTCTAATGTACCATGTACGTTACAACAGCAGTTAAATGTATCTTCCGCAGCCTATGAATACCTAAAAATAAAGTGACTTAGAAATTTGTATTTGAAGTCCTTCCATGATTTAATCTTTCCACTTTAGTCCACATGGGCACCTTCAACAGCAAATCTTGATTACACAATTGTTTTCATCAGCTGTGCTATCTCTGCGTCTGCAGACCCAATTTCCTTGGTCAAGAAGATGATACATAATACATCACTTTATCAAATATTCTTATAGGCAATCTACAAAAATACAGCATTTCTTACTGAAAATGGTTTTAATATTCTGAGTTATAGAGATTGATTCAGTATGTTTTGTAATGTCAAGTAAAAAAAAAAAAAAAGTAATTGAACAAAGAACCCAGCACATCTGGAAGCTGGTCAGGAAGAAGCAGTGATTTCCATGTGTATCAACCATATGGGTCCACGCTTTTCATAGGAAAAGGAAAGACGTAGGCCTTGAACTCATTTCTTCCAGAATACATTTAACACTGAAATTAATTTTAGTCAAGAAATAAAGACCTAGAATTTATATATTTGTTTGTTAATCTGGCCTACCTTCAATACAAAAAAAAATCAGGTGACTTACAGAAAATATATCACACATAACAGCATAAAAATAAACATCTTTTTTTTTATAAAAGCACTTTTTAATGTGAACCTGCTTTATGATCGAGATGATTGCCCAACTGGAACAAGGTGAATAACTTAATAGCTCATTTAGGGAAACCCATCACACTATATAGAGAAGAATTAAAGTTGCATATATACTTCAGATTAATTAAAGATCCAAATGTGGAAAACCTTTTTCTAATATGAGAAGAAAGTTATCATAAATAAGAACCCAAAACCGTACTGTGAAAAAATATTAAGAAACATCAACTATATCAAAGAGGAAATTTGGAACATTCACATTCAAGAATAAACTAATATACAGAAGATGCAAAGAACTCTTGAAAGTCAAGAAAAAGAAAAAAATAAAAGAGAAAAATAGGGGAAAAAAACCGTATCAATAGGCAAATCAGAGAAGGAGAAACTCAAATGTCTAATAAGTATACAAGTTAATGTTCAATCTTACTAGCAATTTTAGAAATACAAATGTAAACAAGACGCCACCTTCTACCAGTAAGACAGGCAAAAATTAGAAAATACCCAAAACTGGTGAGGGTATGGGAAAATGGGAACCCACCTAAGTCACTTCGAGAGCACAGATGATGCCCAAATTCTGGAAAGCGAGCTGACAAAACTGTAGAAATGAAGGATGTCACAAGATAAGAATGCAGAGATTTGCACTCAGATCAGTAAGAGGCTACTTGAAGAGATGATCATTAAAGATGTGGTAGTGGGAATTAATGATACTTTTGGTCCACTCTTGAGGGGGATGGATCAATCCAGAGCAATGAATGCATGCTATGGGAGGCTAAACTGCAGTAAGGAACAATGAAATAGAGACACACACAGCCACAGTGATAAACCATAAAAACACAGTGTTGAGTTATAAAGAGAAGCAGAATATGATCTAGAACCCAACAGATTTATTTTTACAGCTCATGCATACTCAAAATGTTATATACTTGTTCAATAAAGTACGAATGATGTAGTATTGGACTTACTCCAATCATTACAGTGCATGCATATGGGGAAGTAAAGATGAAAGTGTAGAAAGTGGTCCAGGAAAAATGAAGTCAAACAAGAAAGGAGATTTGTGTGAACCCATTATGACAATGTGCCATGAACTAAGTAATATGCTTATTATAATGATTACTCGGTTTGGCAACCAATAAACTTAAGTCTGTAAGATCTGTTCCATAATCATATGATTATGTATACCACAGTATACCATAATCATATGATTTTAGAAATAATGCTGCCAAATACACAAACAGCAGTATAAGGGTAATGTTTTATTAAAAATTTCCATAGGGAAGAATACCAGGATAATCAGGATGAAGGGAAAATAAGAGGAGGGGATGAAAGAAAGATAACGTCTGAACACAAAAGTGCATACCATAAGGCACGGAACAACTACTATATTTGGAGTACAAAGTCAACACTAAATTACCTAGTGACTGAAGGAAAGAGGAAAGTATGCTAAATTCTCAGGCCCAAATGACTCTAAAGTATATTTTTAAAGTTATTCCTTATCATGGGGAATATAGTCAATGACACTGTAATAGCCTTGTCTGGTGACAGACAGTAGCTACACTTGTGGTGAGTACAGCACAGTGTCTCCAGAAGTTGAATCACTGATGTTGTACGCCTGAAAATAATGTCACATGGTGTGTCGACTCTACTAAAAAAAAAATTATTATTAAAAAATAATTACTTAAGCTATCCTTATGACAAGTACATCTTTCCCTGGCACTGAAGCCTGAGGAAAAAAAAATCTCTTCTGTGTTTTCATAAAACGAGATATAGGCATCCAAACAATAGCACTACACTAAATACATTTTCTTACGGTCACATCTCAAGGTCAAGACAAGATGCCCAAGTACAGTTCAATATGAGCTACTCTATAGGACTAACACGATGTGGTATGGATATACAGTTCTATGTGGATACATCTTCATGCCGAAGTACATTTTTTTATTATCTACAAGACTGCAGGAACTATAATTTATCCTGGAATAAGGGGAATTAAAGAGTGAAGGGAATCCGTATTTTTGATATTGCCTGACACTGGGCGTGCGGAGTTACCATGTTACTTTGTTTAATCAGATGCCCAACGTCAGAGTGATCTCAGTGGGATAAAACACAGGTCTGTATCTGAGTCCACAGATCTGGGAATGTATGTTTAATTTTCAAAGATGTTCAGTATTCTCTTGGAAAATTAACCCAAAATAGTTCTATCTAAACCACAAGATCCACTTCTATCCTTACGGCCAAAACGCTGCTCTGTATTTTCCACTTATAGGAAGTGTGAAGGAAAAAAAATGAAATTAATGGGATATACTGCTAATTATTCCAGAACTAAAATATGGGGCAAATGGCATTATAAACATATGCTTGTCAAGGCTGAACATGTAAATTATGAGTATCTACTGTAAAGAATTGTTAGCTTAGAAAAGATGAGTGGAGTTTTTTTTTAAAGACTGAAACAGAAACATCAGAACTACTAAGCAGATGTTTCAAATGAGGCAGAGTTCATGCACTTTATGACAACAAGAAAAACAAATAATATTCATGTGGACAAATCTCATGCTTTCAGTACATGTGTACAAAGACAATATACATAAACTGATGGCTGTCATCGATCCCTTAGGCTTCCTCTCATGGGTAAGCACTGGGAAAGTCAAGAAAATACGGGTCATCTAGCAAACAACATGGTAGAATAAGGATGAGATTTTACTTCATAATTCCCCTAGTTTTGATGACATAATAAATCTGCAACATTAAGAGATGTAACTTATATACACCTTTTTTCTTCTGTTTTTACAAGAGAAGCTGTCTCCATAATGCATTGTATCATCAATAAAACTATGTTTTACTTAAAGCTGTACAAATTCCACATGGATGCAATGAACTCTGAGTTATCTGGAAGGAACTGCTGATTGATAAGTTAACCATGCTTCTTAGATTTGTCAACAATATTTAAATGACTTTGATGAATTCATCCTACGTAGTAGGTGGTCTAAGAGCAGAGTTGAAAGTGACAACTTTTGGCATCCAGTTAAAAAAAAAAAGAATTCAGAGAGTGGGGTGAAACTGAAGTCTTGGAGTTTTGATGTCATATTACATTCTCTCTTGGATTTTCTATAATAAACATGCACATTTGTGCATTATTTAAGTAGTCTGTACAATGCATACAATTAGCTATTCTAAAGTGAGATATTTTATTTTTAAGATACACAAGCACACACAAAAATATTTTCCCTTAAATAAAGAATCCACAACGGAAAGATCAATGAGGATCAAGGGGAAAATGAAACTTTCAGGCTTGCCAAAGGATAAAGTATGATGCTGCTCTTATGGACCAGCAACTCACTTGCCTGCCTTATATCACTTTGGAGAATATTTTATGTGTTTTGGGATTGCCCCCCAATTTCTACACTGGGGATTTGTGTATGTTAATTCAACCCCTTCTTGGAACTCAACCTTGTTTACAGTATCTTTGGGATACACATTGGTTTTATCAGTAAAGGACTAAAGAATAAAGCCCAAAAGAACACATTCCAAGAAACTATTCATATTGCTTGGTTTTATTGAAAACTCATTCCAATGAAATTATAGTGCTCAGCACAAAGTGAGGGCTTGGTTATTCATGAAATTTTTTTTCTCCAAAATACAGAGACATTTTTCACAATAATACTCATTTAATAAAGCTTCACTGTATCTTAAATCAAAGGCCAACAAACTTCCTGTAAAGAGCCATACAGTAAAGGTTTTTGGGCTTTGCAGGTCATATGGTCTCTCTTATGAGACTACTCAACTTTGTGGTTATCGGATGGAAACATCCATAGATGCTAGGTAAACAAATGGATGTGGCAGTTTTCAAATAAAATTTTATTTACAAAAGAGGTGGAGGGCCAGATCTGGCCTTTAGGCTGTAGTTTGCCAACTTCTGCTTTAAATCATTGTCAGGTTCAAAGAAATACTCTATTTTCAGGTTAAAATATACTTCAAACTTACAACATTCAAAATGGGTATTATAATTTAGGTATAATTATAATTACAATTAAGGTAAAAAGTTATTTACTAATCTTCTGAGTAGCTCGAAGAAACTATGGTTTTCTTTACTGTGATAACTGAGAAGTACATACAGTGAACTAATAAACATTTAAATCTAAGCAGTAAATACATATGTAAATTTTCCCTCATTTACTTAAGTTTTAAAATGTAGTCCTTGTGCATTTTGGAGAAAGAGAAATGCGCAGAGAAATACTTCATGTGTCCAACCAAACAAGTATGAATTCCTTTCCTTTGGAATGTTACTCGAGATTAAACTTTTGCAATTATTTTAGAAGCTTATAAATTCAAGTACATGGAACTGAGAATTCATAAACTAGGGTGTATCACTTTAGGTGATCTAGTTATGTTTACAACAGTTTTGTCCTCTGTAATCACAAAAATATAATTCATGTATCCTTATATAGATGAGGAAAATTTGAACTGGTATTCCAAATTTAAGTAATTATAGATAAGGAATTTGGAATAGCTAAACTTGGATTTTGTGGATGAAATTATCTTCCTCATCCACATTCATAAAATCTTTATTTTCTTTTTTCCCAAATTCAGAGGATGAGGGGTTTTTCTCTTCCTTCTTGAAAGTCATCCCTTAACTTTTGTCTATAATTAGGTTATCTCTCATAAGCTCTTTATCTTGTTTCATTAATTAGCTGCACATTCTCCTCATGGCTTCTTCCCTTCAACCTATAAACATGACCAAGTCACCTTTTCTCGTAAGTCAAAAAACCCCACAAGTCTTCTCTACTCTTGTCTCCCTTTGTTGACCTCTCTCTTTCTCATGCAAACCTGTAGGTAAAATATCCTACACTAGCTGTTTCTCATTCATCACTTAACCTATTGCTAGAGGGCTCCTAGCTTAACCACTCCACTGAGCACATTCTCAGGGGACACTGGGTACTTTTTTCCTGAAAATCTCAAAGGGTTTATGACTTTATCCTTATCCAGTTCCTCTTCCCTGAGCTCAATTATTTCACACTCCCCTGATTCCATGGTGTCTACTTACTTAAGCTATACTACTCTGAAGGTACTTACCAGTGTCATACTTGGCATCATTGCTTAACCTCATCTCTGTGATACACACAGTACTACTAAGTACTTCAGAAAACCATTGTAGGTTTTAAATAAGTTACTACACACCAAGCACTTAGAACCGCACAGGGCACCTAGTAGGCCTTAAATGAATGAGAACTAGAATTATTATCTGTTTTTCTGTTTTCACCTTATCTTTTAGAATTTGTCTTCTGATTTTTCCTTAGATGGGGTTTCCCCTTTGCTTCTAGGCTTGGTTCACACTGCTTATTTACTCATTCTCCAAGCTAAGTTATGGCAGTTGGAGGCACCATGACATTGTGACCAAGGGCCTATAACTGAAACCAGCATGTGTAGCCTTGAATTCAGACTGATTTCATAGGCTATGTGATAGTGTGCAAGTAACTCAATCTCTTTGTGCTTTGGTTTATCTATTAAGTGGGGGCAATAAAAGTATCTACTTCATAAGGCTGTTGCGAGGATTAAAAGTATTAATATACTTAAAATTGTTAGGACAGTTCCTGGCACACAGTAAGTGATATTTAAGTATTGATTGCTGCTATACTATTCTTACTTTTATTGCCTCCATCAGTTTAATTACTACCTCTTTGCTGACGTCTCTCACATATCTCTTGCCATTCCAGGTCTTTCTTTTGAATTTTATATTCCCAAACATGTATTTACCAAAGGAAAGCTCCACCTAAATGCTTTACAGGAGACCCCAGTTCAACACAGACAAAAGTGAACTCGACATTTTTCTCCTACACCTTCTATTCCTCCCTGTAGATCATGTTACTACACCATCGATTACACAAATACCCAAACCATGTGAATCATTTTTGATTGCTTCTCTTTTATCTCAAAAATCAAATGCATTCCATGTTATCTCATAAAAATGAAAACTGTTTTCTCCCCTTCTACTACCATTGTTTAGTTCCAGTCAAAAATCTTCCACTTGACTACTGAAATACCCTCTTAAATAGTCTTCTTGACACTCTTCCACTTGACTACTGAAATACCCTCTTAAATAGTCTTCTTGACACCTGCTTATACTCAAAGCCAATATGCAAGTTTCTAGAATAATGTGTCTAAACAGTTGTCTAAGGTGTCCTCATTGGCTTGTAAATAAAGCGAAGTGGTCCCTTGAGCTATCTACTCATTTTTGCATCCTTATTTCCAGCCACGGATCTACACGTACCATGTTGTTTCTCATTCCCACACATGTGCTTATCCCATTCTCTCTGGTAGTTAATTTCCACTCATCCATTAAGACCTGGCTCACATGTCACCTGTGCTGTGAATCTTTTCCTGATTGTCCATCATGCAACCTCCATACCCAACCTGTTGGTGGACACTTTTCTTGAAGTTTCAACATACCTTTAATGAACAGAATATATTATAATTATGTTTACATTCTTGTTTTCACTGTAAGACTATAGGCTTCTAAAGGGCTAAGGTTATGATTTATTCATGACCTATTAATGTACCCTCTGAGTATTTATTATGTTCAAAATACTAATTGCAGACACTTAAACAGAGACGAGACCAGAAGGTTGAAAAAGTATTCCACCTGAGAAGTTAAACAGCCTTCAGGATTCTCAATAAGAACAGGGAGCATACGCAAGTCACGCTGCTGTTACGTGTATGAGGCAGTCACGTGTATACCATTTGACCGTGAAGGTACAGGGCACAGAGTTCATGTTGTATCAGTGAACATAAAGATTTATGTCCCTATCACCTCAATGATTACCTGCTTCTGCCTTTCTCCCCACCTCCACATTTTATATTCTTAATAGATCCTTTTAAAACCAAATTTTGGTCACGTCATGGCTCTGCTGGAAACTATACAATGGCTCTCCATTTAATTCAGAGCAAACACCAAAGCCCTTTATAAGGGCCTACAAAGCCCTGCATGAGCAGGGCCTTTCCCTCACTCTTTGACCCATAGTTTACTAGTCTCCCTACTGCTTATTCCCTTCTAGCCACATTGCCCTTCACTCAAGGGCTCCTTGAATATATCAGGTGCACTCCCATCTCCCATTCAGGTGCACTTGAATATATCAGGGCCTTTACATCTACTGTTCTCACTATCCAGAAAGTTCTCCAACACTAGCATGTGGCCTACTACCTCAGTTCTTTCAAGTCCTTTTCAAATGTCACTGAGTTGGTGACCCTTTTAGTTAAGACTTTCCACGAACAGCCCTTTAAAACTGCAACCTCTCCCTGTAGGTAATCTCTCTTGTACTTTTCTTCTCATCATGATCTGATACATTAAATATGGTTCTGATATTTAGTTGTACTATTGTTTTCATTGACACCATCATCTTCCTCTGTTCTCCAGAATACAGGTTCTTTGAAAACAGGGCATATCGGATGCTCAATAGGTAAGTTGCAAAAGAATTAATGAAGCATTATTTTGGTTAAAAACCCGAAAAAATGAGGTAGAGTGCTCTTGGTTTTCTATTACATAGGCTCAAATGAGAGAGAACATTTAATTTGATACAGAACACTTCTTCTACCAACAGACATAGAATAAAGCCTGAAAGAGAAACTGAGAATGCAAACACACTGATGCATACCTTGTATAATAAGGATTCATGGTATCACTGCTTAGATGGGAACTGTTCAAATTACTGGTGATTCTTGACATCTAAACATGAGGACTACTATTCTTGCCCCCAAGGCTGCAGTAGCATTATTCACTGAAGTTTGATGAAAAAAATATAGGTAAGAATCAAGCAGATGTCAGGACCATCTTTTAGAAGTCAAATTCCAGAACTTTGGCTGTAAATGGTTTTCCATTTGCTACATGTCCCAAAGCCTCTGAAACTGTACTTAGGGTTCCGATTTCAGAAGGCTGTGTGGTTTGGTAAAGAGAACCCACAGACACATGGATTTGAGTCAACTTGACTAGCTGTCAGTAACCAGGGAAGTGATTAAACATTCTGTGTCTCAATTATGGCACTTGTAAATCATGTTTTAGAATAAAATGGTATATTCTATTAAATGCACAGAGCAAATTCCTTGGTACTTAGACACTGAATACGTGGGAAGCAGCTCAGCTTTGGAGTCAGGAATATCTGAGTTCACACCTTGGGTCTGTCACGGATGTTGTTTGTTACCTATACCTCTCAGTTTTCATTTCCTTCTGTGTCTGGTAGATGCACAGTCAAGAACAGCCTCACCTAGAAAGTGTCCTCTATTAAAATCCTTTCCCTCAGGATATCATGAGAACTGATGCACATCCTAACTAAGGTCACTGAGCCAAGGGAAAAATACTCCCATAAGAATTACCTGCAAAACAGGCTTTCAATAAACATTTATGGAATTAGTAAAATGTACAGAGATGTGTTTCATACGTGGTATTTAAGAAAGCAGAAGACCATAAAGTGCCCATTCGAGAGAAGAGCAGTAATCCAGTTTAGAAACTGGGTAACTGAGGGGCACCTGTGTGGCTCAGTCATTAAGCGTCTGCCTTCGGCTCAGATCACAACCCCGGGGTCCTGGGATCGAGCCCCGCGTCGGGCTCCCTGCTCAGCAGGGAGCCTGCTTCTCCTTCTCCCTCTGTCTACCACTCTGCCTACTTGTGCTCTCTCTGTCAAATGGATAAATAAAATCTTTAAAAAAAAAAAAAAAAAGAAAAAAAGAAACTGGGTAACTGAATGTCGAGATGTTTTCTAGCAATTCAGCTACGTAGCATTTCAAAAGCTTTATCTGAGCAAAATTTTATTCACCTGAATATATGGTTTCGAGAGGTGAGTTTGGATTTGCAGGCCAAAGTCCCAGACTCAAAAATGTGTGTGTGTCTCACAATCAAAATTTTTTTTACAAAGGCTATGGTCTGACTACAAATTAATGACTTGCAGCTTGAAGTGTCTGTGATGAACCTTGCTGGCTACTGTCAAGGGTACTCTAAAAGCATTTACATATGAGGTAAGAAATGGAGTGGATGAATTTCAAGATCTTATACAATGGTCAAGATTTGATAATAAAATAATTCTCTGTCCATAGTAACTAAGAAAATGGTCTTTAAAAAAAACTCTAAAAGCTCCATAAAAGACTCTAAAAGAACTTTAAAACAAACTCTAAAAGGACAAAGTCATTCTGCTCTGTGCATTCAGCAAACACATCCACCTTTTTATGAAGTCAGCAATTTTGTGTTTTGTTCTAGACTGTGAATAAATCAATATACATTGCTGTGTCTATAGAAACCAAGGATTGAATGATGATGACACCTAATGCATGGAGTAAATTCAAAATTTCAGGTATCAGTAAATCTATCAGTCATGGAAATTTGAAAAACAGAAACTAAAATTTGGGGAAAGGAGAAGCAGATTATATCAACAATAGGAGAAAGAAGCTTAAAATTGAACATTGATGGATGCAGCCTGTCAAAATGACTTGGTAAAGATTTCCAAATGAGGCAGATAATAGTGACTTCCAAATTAGAAACAGAACATAGTGAGGGAAGAAAACCACTGATGAAAGAATGACTTCTCTGTCTTCTGAAGCCATTCAACGAAAGGAGCTACAGAATATTCCCAGGTCCTCTCCTGCCAAGTGGGTTATGACGGAATTTAAAAATCAGTTTCACATCAGATTTGTTGAATGGAAAATACTGTAGTGCTAAATCAACAATGTACTTTAGTGCAATATGCTGTAACATTTTAGAACACGTTTATTCTTATGATGTCATGAAAATTCAGGAGAATTTTCCTGTCCGTGATTGCCTTTCTAGAGTCTCTCTAACAGCCTTTGTTGAGTGCCTTCCTCTCTAATAACTATTCCAGGAACATGGGATTTACAAATTTAATCCTCTCCCAGAACGTACTGTATGATTTTGGACCAAAAACATGTTGCATTTTTAGTTTCAAAATAGACTGGAAAAAAAAGGCATAAAAAGTCAGTGTGCTCTACATCTGGGATCTAGAGTTGATGGCTTCACTGATTCCTTCTCTACCCACTGTGTCCCCATTAGCTCTTCCCTGGGTCCTACGGCAGGTGTCTAATATTTCTTTCCCTTATTCAATTTGCTACCTTCTTTTTACCAAGAAACATTTTGCTAGCAGTCACCAAGATCTATTTCCCTTTATTTAACCAAATTTCATTCTTTCTATCTTTATAATTCAACTTTTGTGAAAATTGAGTTCAAAGCCCACATTAGCATCCCTAGCGTTTTACCTGCCTTTACTAAGTGCTTCATGCCCTTGACCTTGGCCAATATGCAACCAGATCCCTAGACTCTCATAAAAAGATTATCCAGTAACTGCCTCCAGGCTGTCCCTTATGTGTGCTTTAAATGCTCCCTATTCTTCCATCTATAAAAGCAGCACAACTGATTCCTCTCTCATTATTTAGATGATAGCAGAAATATAATCTCCACCACTAAACCTACTCAAAAGGACAAACTGATGCCTTTCTTTTGTTCCCAGTGGGCATTAATGGAACCCCTGTGGCCATGTTTCATATATGACTCAACTGCTTTATCAAACAATTGGTTTAATGTTGTTGCTGTTGTTTTAATTCTATTATCCCTATGTCTAAGATATACGTGTTAATGGTGTTTACATTTGTTATTTTTCTAGAACACTGCCTTGGGTGATACAATTTAAGACAATCATTTTGACAACAAGGTACTAAAATCACGAAGCTATGAGTACCTACTGAATAAAAGTCCAATTTTCAGAATCCAAATTTATACATATACACATATATGCATATAATTTATTTATATGTGTATATATGTATTTTGTATTTAATATATTTTATATATGTATTTATATGTCTTTACATGTATATTTATACACATAAAAATTTTATATATGCACATAGGTTTTTATAGCATATATAAATTATATATACACAGAAATCTGTGTGTATTAAAATTTTTTATATGTATATACATCACACATAATAAATCCACTTTTTAGCACAATATGCATAGCACAATCGACTGATTCATTTTTAAACACCAAGTAAGTCATCATCTATTTACTAATCACACACCATAAGCAAGACAGCACGGCGTGCATGTGCAGCTACGTGCAGCTATGAATTACCTCCTCTTTTCTTGTGTCACGTCCTTTCTGTACAAACCAGATAACTTTTGCTTGCAAAGATCGTGGGGTACATTCCAGCAAAGTGCTGTTGTTCTCTATGCCATAGGCCAGTCGCTCTTCAGTCTTATCCAAAGCATCCCCTACAATATAAATATTAAAATTAACATTAAGACTTTGATTTTATCAGTAAATAATATTTTTTAAAAGATATTTATTTATTTGTTTATTTATTTATTTATTTATTTATCTATCTATCTATCTATTTATTTATTTATCAGAGAAAGAGCACAAGCAGGGGGAGAAGCAGGCTCCCTGCTGAGCAGGGAGCCCAATGCTGGACTTGATCCCAGGACTCTGGGATCATGCCCTGAGCCGAAGGCAGACAACCAGCTGACTGAGCCACTCTCGCGTTCCAATAAATAGTTTTTGAAAAGATTCTTCATTTAGATTCCTGCAGCAAAGTGAATATCTTTCATGACTTACTGCTAATTTCTATACAGGGTCATTTAAAGGAGAATTTAGGGACAGTGGCGTACCAAAATCTAGGCTTTAAAAAGTACTGCACGCTATGGAGAGGACCAAAAGGAAGTAAATGGGAGTGTGGGTCCAAAGAGCAGGACAGTCAGGACAGTAAGAAGGTGCATCAGTGTTAAATGCATGGAAAATCAGTGATGAAATCCACTGACAGAGCAGGCAAGAGAAGGTGAGCACCAAATATTCAAGTAAAACGTAAGACAAAATTCATGGTTACAAACAAAAGCAGAAAGCAGAAATCAGATATGGTGCTACATAAACACAGTTTGAGTGAGATCTGAACCAGAGCTTCCTGATTAGAATCTTTATCTTGGCCCAGGGAGGCTCTCACTGGACTTGAACTCAAATTTGCATACAGCCTAATCCACTTAACTGCAGTGGGGAATAAAAGCGAGTGGATAGGGCATCTGGATAGCTCAGTTGGTTAAGCTGCTACCTTTGGCTCAGGTCATGATCCCAGGGTCCTGGGATGGAGCCCCTGCATCGGGCTCCCTGCTCCACAGGGAGCCTGCTTCTCCCTCTTCCTCTACTGCTCCCCCTGCTTGTGCTCTTTCGCTTGCTCACTCTCTGTTTCTCAAATAAATAAAATCTTAAAAAAAAAAACAAAACAAGTGGATGTATTCATTGTTGTTTTAACCAATATCAAATTCAGAAACTAGAACCTGGGATTTTTTCCTTGTGCCTGAGTCCTCCTCACTTTCAAAACTGACGCCTAAATTTTCCTAGATTAAGATCCTGCCTTCCTCTAGCCAATGTTGTCCAAGGCTTAGGTCCTGCACCAAATGTTCACTCAGCCTTGGGTCTAGTGAACTGATGCTATGCAACTCTGGATTGTATATAAGCACTCCTGGTCTCCCAGTCATGACACTTCATCTCCCTGGTACCTCCTCGTGAAACTGGGGAAACCAGTCACAGCCAGTTCCAACCACCTACATGGTGTGAAGAGTCAGGACCATGGTTTTCTGTGCTGTGTGACTTCCTTGTATTTGCTGAAGCAGAAATTTCCTCTCATCCTTTACCCATCAGGACCGCTCACTACCTTTCCTCAGAAACACATCTGCTCCATCGACCTGAGCGCTCGGCTTCCCTACTCTTGTGGAAGACTTAAAGTTTTTCACTTTATTCTGCCCCAAAGCTTAGGAGGTGACTTGATACAAGTTTGATCACCCTTGATAAGATTACCATAGGTAGCATAAAATGGTGAAGATATTCCCGGGGCTGAGATGGAGAGAGGGGTCCTACAAATCACTGTGGTGTCTCGTTCTAAGATCCTCCTGTTTTGAGGTCTAATAGTAAGGTCTTTGTGGTGGCATATAGAATTAATTTTCCTAATTAAAAATTATACATCCACATAAAATTAAAATTTTGGTGTTACAAATCCACAAAATTTTAGCTACGTGGAAGAAAAAAGAATCCTTTCAGTAACATTGTTCTAGTATATATCAGTCACAAAGGAAACAAGGACCCTTTTAAGAAGTCTGCAGTTTATCTTCACTGTACACCCCGAGTAACCCATAGCAATTGATTTTCTCTGGATTACCGACAAACTGCTGTCCAAAGCATTGCTGAGCGGCGTTTCCGTGCCGAACATCTTGTCTGCGGAACCGCCTGAAACAAAGTAGATGTATTTAGATGTTCAGATTTCAATTTTGCAGACTTTAAAATGCAGCCAACTGCATTAAGGACTCAAGTAGTATTCTGCTACTGAAAAAAATTGATCTGTCATACAAAACAAGGATAAAATTCAAGTTTCATAGTTTCCCATATTTCCACTGTTATTCAATGGATAAGATCTGTATAAAACTCTTCTTTAAGTGTTCATGTGAGTTTGAATTCTGGATCCTGAAATAATTTAAGAAAGCTCTCTTTACATTTTGTTTAATAATCTAGTGCAACAAGAATTCTTCTGTTTCAAATGGGTGTTTGGGGTGGTAAGGGAGGTGCGCAGGAAAGACAGTGGGATTCGAGTCAGACTATTTATTTAAATAAAAATTATATAAATATATATTTAGATATATAATTGAAAAATAACAACATTCTTTACCCATGGGAAAAAAAAATTCTATAGTACAGATCTTGTTTTAAATTCATAAGCATCTTTCTGTGGGATTAGACAATGGAAATTATCATTATTAGCACTGAAATTCCAAGATCAAAATCTTCAGCATATTAATTCAGATTAGAGGTAAAAATAGAAGTATTACATAAAGGGAGAAAATACCACTTGCTTTTCTAAATCATGGCATTTCTTCAAGATTGAGGAAAAAACAGAAGGCAAAGCAGAAGTTTCACCCCAGAGGGAGATGGTGAGGCTTCCAAAGTGACAATGAAATGCTTTAACCATATGCAATGATAAAATCTGGAAAAGGGAACCAGATTCAAATCCCAATGCCATCACTCACGTGTTGCCTGATTTCATACATATCTTTTCTCTTGCTTGGTTCTTTCTGTCCTCCTTTGTAAAATGAAGTTGGTCTAACTGACATCTAAAATCTATTCCAATCTCAATTTTTTTTTTTTTTTTCATTCTAGGCTCTCCTCATTGCCTCCAAATAATGATAATGGAACAACATTTCAAGAGATGCAGTGCTTTCTCACATGTGAGTTCAGGTCTTAGTTAACAGCTCAATACTTAAAATACAATGGTTTAAGTATTTCCTTGTATTGAAAGCTACAGCAGATGCCTATTTGCAATCAATTTTTAGACTTATGACCTGTGTGCAAAGCTTGCTTTTTTAAAATACAGAGATTGTAGATTAGAAGACTTTGTCTAGAAACCTGGGATTTTATACAGTTCAGATTAAAACCGCTGTATGAATCATTCTGTTGGGCTAAATTGAAAAAAGAACTTGACAAAAAAGGAGCTAAAATGAAAAGTTTTATGCTTCTGCATTATTTTATGCTAGCATGTGCACAGCTATATATAACTGATAGCAGCTCTGGTTGAGAAGTAAACTGCTCTTGTGGATTCCTTCCTTCATTAAGTATTGCACTGGTACTGGGAATCCGAAGTCTGCTGAGCAGTGATGAGTAATGGAGCAGGGGTAAATCAAGGAAATGGGAAATAGTTTCTACTCTGCAGAAATGTTGTGTCAGGTTTATTATACGAGTGATGTGAGAATAAAGGGAGGGGCAATCAGATAATTCTAGGTACGCAATGTGAATAATAACACAAAATTTTGCAATGTGAATAATAACACAAAGAGTATGTTTAAAGTCATGAAAACGTGCATTTAAAAAGCATGCTATCCCATCCCCCAACAAGGGTTCAGTTCACTTTATACTATCTTCGTATAACTGTCCTTTATCTCAGCATATTAAAAAGACCGTAAATGTTCACGAGTTTGAGAAAGGTTCATCAAAGTTGACTTTTATTCTCAAAGTTGCCTATTTTTCTTCTGTCTCTTGCTACTTAGAAACTTTTTAAGAGAACACGGGAAACAGACAAAATACAAGAGCCAGGGGAAGTAAAAGACTTAACTCTATATATTATAGTGTTTTTTGGAAGACTATTTTAAACAAGTGGTTTGGATTGCGAATTAATGTTTTTCCTCTGTTGACTCATTTTCACTCTGTGAACAGAAAAGTATTTATTTTAATGACCAGTTTTCAATTTCTGCTGCTGGTCAGGTCTGAAGAAACAACGATCTGCTGTAAAAGCAAACTATTTTCCCTTCATGTGTTGGAACCCATCCAAAAAGTTCTCCTCCAGGGGTGGGTGATGGTTCAAAAGAATCTGACACCAGTGAGAGATCTCCATAACTTGTCACTGAACTGAATTCATTCATTTACAAACACAGCGGCTCCTGACTCGAGCATTGGGCACCTTCCTAAGATTTTGCCCATTCGTTTGACTTTTACTAAATAACTTTTTGTCCACCCTTTGTAAATATATTATCAAGCTTGTGGATGTATACTCTAATAAGATGCAGCATGGATCAAGAAGTATCTAGCTATGGAAACTGCTTAGTAAGAATTCATTCATCACCCCTATTGCATGCCTAAAACAAAACCTTGTTATTCACAAGTATTTGATGCACAGCTTGCAAACACTGTTATTGTTGCTAATAACAATAAAATAATTCATTTTATTATTTTCGGTGAAATTACCCTTCCACCCTGAGAACCAGTTACTTTACCCCTACCCTATAGAACTACAGGGTTTTCCCTGAACATTCTATGCCTTTTGTACGATTCCCTTTAACTAGAATCTTCTTATATTTCCACCTATAAGACTGAGCTCAAAGGCTGGGTTATTTTGAGAATTAAATAATGTATAATGTGTACTGTGCTTAGTCCAGTACCTTATATGTAGTAAGTGCTTAGTAGTGACCTACTATCATCCTTATTTACAATTCCATTTTCCACTTCAGGTTCCAGTTTCATATAGCCAGAGTACTGACCACTTCTTCATCCTCTGTGCACATAGTATGGTAGTTGGCATAGTGTGTGAATAAATCATTGAACACTATTTTTACATGGGAACATGGCTATATTCTTCAAGCAGTGTTTTTAAATATCAGTAAGCATTTGTGCAAAATCAATTTGCTTGATTCTTGAAAACAGTTGGTAAGTTATTTAGTTAACAAATATCCTTTCAAAGCATCTGTTCACTATCCACCTATGATATGCTTTCTTTAAGTACTCAATGGAATGAATGTTAATTTCGCTAACATCAAATTAACAAAGGTTTTGAATGAGTGACTACGTTTTTTTACAAACGAGATTCTACTGTATATGTAAATTTATAAAAATAGTAACTACATTATTGAGATTTTTATATAATAACTATATTAAATGAGATTTTTTGAAAAGTTTGAAAAAAGTGAAAGAGTGAAAGAGTAAAAATGATTGAAATTAATAAAAACTTAATTTTCAGTAAGGAAACCGTACATCGTTCTATGTTTTTGCTTTATATCGTCCTTGGCCACTTTACTAGGAGAAAAAAGTAAATGCTTATTTTATAATAAATAAAAATATTTTCCTTTATGTTTCCCCACAAAGCACGCACAATTTCATATGGCTTGAGTGAAGAAATATCTCCATCCTTCAAAATACTCTCTGGACCTCAAGATCTCCTGTTCAAAGAATCCTGAGATTTACTTTCTTTTACAAGTGGCAATGACCTTGCTGAATTATACACATTAGGGTTTGGAGGTCTCGAAGTACCTTTCATTTGTGTTGAATTAAATCACATGTTTCATTAATTATACAGGTCATACATTTGCCTAGGAGTTAAAATATTCACTTTCAAAATGAAATAAATGAAGACCAGCTGGTTGAGAGGACACGGGGCAAATGCAGGATGTATTTTAGAATTTATTTATTTATTTTTCTTTCAAGTCTTTGAATCCCTCATGTGTGGTGGCTTGCCATTTCCACATTTTAAGTTTATTAAACTGGTTTCATGTCTTGCAGCAAAAGTGTCAGGAGAGGGAAGAGTTGATTCAAACATGGGTGAAAAAGAAATTAAAAACCCAATAAAAACTCCAATCTCTACACAGTAATTGATAGTTATTTTCAGGTAAGATTCAACTTTCAAAGCTTATATTATGAACAAAGTATGATTACGATGGCTTATTTAAACAAAACCAACATGGTTATTTTCATGGGATGTGTGCAGAAAGAAAAATATTTTAGAAAGTGTTATGGCTTTTCGAAACAAGGGAAATAGCCCATTGAGGCCTCTCTCACCTCTTTGCATGGGTGCCTGTCGGGTAATACCGGGAACAGGATATGCCATCCCAGGCACAGTAAGGGTCTCGAGCCAGGCAACAATCAGCACAAGCACTTCCGTACATGTCACACTGATGGAATCGGACTTGGGCCACGGCAGAAGCAGATCCAACATACAGCTGTTGCTAGAGACATCAAAGAACAGAGAGGCCGCGAGCAGAAGGGGACAGAACGCTCACTGATTTTCACATTTATACACAATCACTTCTGTGAATATTCATTTAAATTACTGCAGTTACTCAGGATGGGTAACGGAACACTGGTACTTTCATTCCTCCAAGATATGAAATTTATTTATAGACCTGGATGCCCGTAAACAAAATTGCTAAAGTGAGCTTGACAAAATCTCAAGAAGTTGACTGTTCTTTTGTTATTTAAACAGAAAGCCTCTTTCATCATTTAATACTGTAGGTCTTTTTAAAAGACCTTTAGAGGTGTCCAATAACATACTGGATAAGTAAATGGCCTTTTGTTGTTGTTGTTGCATTTTTTAAACTACGATGTAATTGATAAATAACACTATGTCAGTTTCAGGTGTATAATATAAAGATTCAATATTTGTATGTATTGTGAAATGATCACCACAGTAAGTCTAGTTAACATTCCTCAACACATATAGGTAGAATTGTTTTTTTTTGTGTGTGTGCTTTCTTAGCAACTTTCAAATATACATTAGGGTATCATTAACTATAATCACTATGCCATAAATTACATTCCCAGGTCTTCCTTTATAACTGGAAGTTTGTACCTTTTGATCCTGTCCACTCATTTTGCCCACCTCCCACCCCTTGCCTCTGGCAATTGCCAAACTGTTCTCTGTAAAAAACAAGCTCATTTTTCTGTTGTGTTTGTTTCAATTTCACGTATCAGTGAGTTTATATGGTATTTGTCTTCTTTCATTTAATGTAATGCTCTCAAGGTCCACCATGTTGTCACAAATGGAAGGATTTCCTTCTTTTTTGTGTCCGAATAATATTCCATTGTACAAATAGGTCACATTTTCTCTATCCATTCATCCACTGATGGGCATTTAGGTTGTTTCCACGTGTTGGCCATTGTAAACAATGCCACAATAAATGTGGGTACAGATTTCTTTCAGAGTTAGTGTTTTGTTTCCTTTGGATAAATACCCAGAAATGAAATTGTTTAATCATATGTTCTATCTTTAATACATTGAGGAAATTCTGTAATGTTTTCCATATTGGCTGCACCAATTTATATTCCCAACAACAGTGCACACTAACCTATACCATTTAAAAGAGTGATACAGATATATACATAGAATGAGGGAATAAACTGTGAGATACATTGTCAAGTAAAAACAATAAGTAGCAGAACAAGTAACATTACATGTTCCTGTTTGCCTAAACATAAATGGTTATTTATAAATAAATTTGAGATAATATATGCAACAAATATTTCTGGAGAAATTTGCACCAGAAACTGGTTCTAGTAAAGTGGAGAGGAGGTTGGTGTTTCACTGCACACTCTTGTGTTACCATCATTTACTGTTGTTTTTGCAAAAACTTTAACAAAAAACTTACAGAATTACATCCTATCATGATACTAGAAGTAAATCTACTCTTATCTACCTTCCTCTAATAATAGAAAAATAAATCTATTACATGTAAATCACATATATTTTCATCACAATAAAACTGTAACTTGTTCATGTATAAGCACATGTACTTCTGCTCTTTATCTTTGACCTGGACTCACAGATACAAACACGTACACATGCACATACACACAAACTTACTCTCTTTGAAGAAATCTCCATAGAAATAATAGGAACTGGATCCTGAAAAAAATATTTTTTAAGTTTTTAAGAAATACAGGAACATACTTTAATACAGTTGTAAATCATGTGAACTCATATTAGGTATGTGACTAGTTCTATGCTAGCCTATAGCTTCCATTTTAGCAAATCAATAGGAACATATAATTACATTAAATATAGCTTTCTTTTAAGAACTCTTTTTAATGGAATAGGACAGATATGTAAGGTAAAAAAGTAGTGGATAATCTAAATAGCTCACTATTTGTTCCTGAAGTGTAATTTTTGTATTTGCATTTGAATATTACTCAAGCTTTGGAAACTCGAGTATCTTTATTTTTTTATTTTTTTTAAAGATTTTATTTATTTATTTGAGAGAGAGAATGAGACAGAGAGAGCAAGAGATGGGGGAGGGTCAGAGGGAGAAGCAGACCCCCCGCCGAGCAGGGAGCCCGATGCAGGACTCGATCCCGGGACTCCAGGATCATGACCTGAGCCGAAGGCAGTCGCTTAACCAACTGAGCCACCCAGGCGCCCCAGAAACTCGAGTATCTTTAAATAAATAGCAGAGTCACAGTGTTCTTTCTTACAAAGTATTTGAACCATTAGAAGTGAAACAGTTATGTCTCTGAATAGGTGATACTGTTAATGAACCAAGTGACTTTGTTTAAATCCAAGACTAAATAAAATACTTTTTCTGTTGGTGTTATCCTGGTCAATCAATATGAACCCAGGATGCTCTGAGCACGATGAATAACTTCATTGTCTTTGAACTGCAACAGAGGAAAGATGATCTATCACATAGCTTTGAGAGCCTGTGTGTTATTCTAAGGATGGTGATTAAGACTAAAGTGTCTCCAATGAGTACCACAAACTCAGATGGATTCTGCCAGTACACAAGCATCAGGCAGGTAGGATCCACTCTGTGGATGATTATCCTTCAAAGAATTATTTTTTTAAAGAGAAAATTTGATCCCCTGTGTCAATATTGTTTTCAATATTTTAAACTACAGAACCCTTTAAGCAGGCAGGCATGCCCTCATTTATTCATTCAGGTGACAATGTTTCTTAGGGTTGATATGAACAAAACCCTGTGGCAAGTGCTATGGTCCCTAATGTGAAATGAAATCTGACATAGAAATCCAGTAATGCAAGATCAACAAAACATAGCTGCTCTGGTTGAGGTAGGAACATGCTTAACATCGGGTGTGGCTATGGGGAATCTAATCTCCAGGACAGCCAAGGTGAAACAAACTGTTTTTCATCAATAAAGATATTTTCATATGTATCCATTACAAACATATACAGTCAATCTTCATAATTTGTAGACTTTTTTTTTACACATTTGCTTACTTGCTAAAATTTATTTGTATTCCCAATATTAATACTTACAGTGTTCTGTGGTCCTTCGTGGACACATGCAGGCACACAGAGGCAATAAATTTTGGTTGCCCGATGAGTACAACCCCAGCTGAGATCTATGAATGCGACACTCTGCCTTCCTGTTTCAGCTCTCATATTCTAAACAAGTGTCCTTTTCATGGTCTATTTAATGCCATGTTTTTCACATTTTTGTTGCATTTTGCAATTTTATTGGCAATTTTGATGTTTAAAATGGCCTCTAAGCAAAGCGCTAAAGTGCTGTCTAGTGTTTCAAAGCTTCAAAAGGCTGTGATGTGTATTATGGGAAAATACGTGTGTTAAGTAAGCTCTGTTCATGCATGCGTTACAGTGCCATGGCCCATGGGCTCCATGTTAATCAACAATATATACTAAATAAGGCATCTTTCAATTAAAAACACAAAAAGAACAAAGTTATATATTGATCAGTTGATAAAAATGTTGTGACTAGAGACTCACAGGAACCTAACCCTGTATGTCCCCTAGGAGCACTGGCCAGTGTTCACTAATGTGGTGTTCACGGTGATTTTAAAGACCACACCTGCCACAAATATTGACACTTGAGTCTGTGTGTGTATGTGTGTAGGTGTATACATACATACAATTTCATGTCTAATCTTTGCGTTATCATTTTTTAGTTTTCTTTTTTGGTAAATTCTTTCTGGCAATTGATATGTTACGATAAAAAGCAGTATCACAATGTCCACAACAAGAAACCTACTGCTTTAATTGTCTATATTGGTAGTACATTTGTAAAATGAGACTTTGCAATAATGATTCTGGAATTCATATGTGGTATGTGGTATTTCTTTAAGTCACAGTTCATATACTGAACTTCTTTTCATGCTAGCTGGGCAAATATTGGCCTTCTCATTTGAATAGTCTGCAATAATCACATAGATTTTAAACCATTCCTCACTTCAAATTCACTCTGAATTCACAACATACCTGTTGGAAAAAAAAATGATCTAACATCTTTCCTATTTACAACTCATTTGCCGTTGTAATATATAAATGTTGGCTATTTTGTTTTTTTCTTATAAAAATACCTTGAATATCTGAAGTTCTTCTAGAATTACTTCTTCCATTGATTCTGTTTCTTGGTTATAAATCGTGATTACTTTCAGTACAATTCCATTATCTGTAAGAAAGGAAAAGAAGAGATAAACCAGAAGCTTGCCACAATCTGGTTTTCAAAACAATTAAAAACCATGCAGGGACTACGAATTTGAATATGCTTTGAGATTTAGATGCATAAAACATTTAATCATTACTAGCTGAAGCAATATGACTACTTACATGTTCATATAACTTTATATGCTTGGCTAAAAAATAAGACCAAATAATATGTAATTATTTTTCAAATAATTTGATTCAGAAATTCAATTAAAGATTGAGAAATCAGGGGTGCCTGAGTGGCTCAGTCATTAAGCGTCTGCCTTCGGCTCAGGTCATGATCCCAAGGTCCTGGGACTGAGCTCCGCATCAGGATCCCTGCTTGGCGGGAACCCTGCTTCTCCCTCTCCCACTCTCCCTGCTTGTGTTCCCTCTCTCGCTGTGTCTCTCTGTCAAATAAATAAATAAAATCTTAAAAAAAAAAGATTGAGAAATCAAAATGTAAATATATATACAATGATATTTGGTATGATATATATATATATACACACTTTTAATAAGAAAAGTTTCAAGTATATACTATTGAGAGAACAGTATAAGTACTCTTGCATTAATCATTTAGCTCCCATAATTATCAATAATTTTATAAATTTAAATTCATAATTTAAAATTCTATCTAATTTTTATTATACCTGATATTCTGAGCATGGTCTTTTCAATAAAAAATTTAATAAGACCCTTACTTGCCTGTAAGAATAATTTGATGTAGTGCTAAAAACAGCTCAGAAAGAATAAGCACTTTGGAGGTACTGACCTAAGAATTATATGGTATTTAAGTAATTTGTTTAAAAATTCTCAAATTTTGTGGTTGGGTTAATAAAATTTGTTTAAAATAAAACTAGTAACAATTACCTGGATAGTACACGAAAAGGAATACAAACTATAATTTTTAAGCCGAGAACACATAATAAACATTCAATTATTATTATATCAAGCAAAAAGCAAAGATGAAATTCAAATCATTAATTTGCAACTAGTGATTTGCAATAAGGACTTTCTCTCCCTATATACAGTATTTTATACACACACAGTATTAAGGCATGTGTGGAAAAATAACTATCATTTGTGGGATTTTCCAGTGTTGTACTCATCACACTTTCACCAAATATGTTCTTTTGTGCTGTTAAGCTGTGGCTCAGTATGATGATATCTCTGAGTTAAACATCGTTTACATGATAGCATAAGTATACATCTGATATTTCTGGAATTCTCTTAAACAGCTTTGGTCAAGCTAACAACAAAGTATTTCCAAAAACAGTCTTGGACTGATATACTGTATATGACTGCCACTTTCCAGGACATTTAAAAATAACATGCCTTTTCCCATGCTTAATTCTATCAAATATTATTCTTGCTTATGGAACTTTAAAAAAAAAAACCTCTACTAGATGTCATTATGAGTGAATTCATGCATGGCCAAGTAATTTTAAGTTTGTTAAAGGAATGTGATGCTTTGTTAATCTTGAAACCATAGTGCAAAGCATATTATTAACATGAACCTCCTAAAATAAGAGTAAAATATTGCCTACACCAGAGAGCAAGTTCTGCAAATCAGATGGATGTTTCCTTACTTCTATCTTTGCTTTTTCAAAAAGTATGAATGGAGAAGCCCAAGCACCAGTATTAATATTATATCCTGGCTCCTGATCTGGGTACATGCAATGTCTCTGTAGAATGTAGGACGATTACTCTTCTAAATAGCAACTGCTGTAGCAATGACTATCATGAATATGAAGAAAAGGAAGAAATGATCATTTAAAAGGCTTTTTAAGTGTCTACGGAATGTTAAAGTACTTGACAGAATTTGTCCTATATTACCCAGATGCTAAAAGATTCCAGGTTTTGTTCCCCAAGCTAGATCTAATGTATGGAATTAATTGAAGTTGTAATTTGAAAATTTCACTTTTTAGCATATTTATTATTTTGTTTCAGAATATTATAGCTTTGCTCTAAAAGTTTACCTCCATTATGGGTAACACTTGGCCTGTTTGGTACCAATGGTTGGTTCCGATGGGGCCTGATAAGCCTTGCTGTGATTATAGATTTAGGTGAAGCTACTGTCCCAAGTGGCTTCAGAACCCTTGAGATCTTACTGAACAGCCAAAGGCGGCAATGGACCTGGGGACACACAGCACAAGCATCCTTGCTATGGTGGCCTCCTTCCTCTATGAGAAGTTCTGCTTGGAACCAGTGTTGTTTATTAACATCAGTTACCCAATCCTTCAGTCACTTGTTCAAAGATACTAAGTATTGACTGTGTATCAGGAATTATGCGTTTTAACTGCCCCAAATCCTCTCTTCCATTTCAGGGAATAAGCAGTGTGCAAACAGGCTAATGGAGTAATAGGAGATTTGTGGATAGGTTTTTAAAGTACTAATAATGTTACTGATTTTAAGATTCAACATATATGTCTCAGCACTTTCTAATCTCTTTACCTGTCCCAATGAACAAGACATCGTATTGGCCATCCTCAGCTTCCACTCTATCCACTGCTATTTGTTTCAGGTTATATCTTCCATCTGTTTTTACCAGGATTGGTTTTTTATGGGCAGGTTTTATGGGCTGGTACATAAGTGGATGGCTTCTTGCAAATCGGATGGCATCATCGGGATAGTCTTTGGTGGTTCCGTATCTCCCACCATTCACTTTGCTGGCACACTGAAATACAAATAGGTAAAAAATTTTTTTTTTTGCCTTAAACCTAAAGAGCACGTTTATAATCAATTACAAAAACAATCAGAAAACTGAATGTGTTCAATTAACCAACTGCAGTTAGAAATATTTAGCAACTACATATTCTTCATTAGAGAAATAAAATCATTAGAGAAATAAAATCTGCATTAAAGATTGCAGAGAAAGCCTGAATCATTCCAAACATTCAGCTCTAGAAAAACAGAAAATAGTGAAATCTTGGAAAAATGAAGTGCTAAACAATACTGGTACAATTCGAAGATGGTAAAAATGTGTATCATCATAAATATTATTATTTCCCTGTTTTCTGATATTTATTTTTTCACATTGTAAATTAACTTCTGAATGTAAACAAAGTATTTTCATAGCAAAACAAAAAGCTTCTTTGTTGTGTTAAATCCCCCGCCCTGGATTAAGGATCACAACTGCACAAAACAGTTTTCCCATTACTGAGACTATAACGTGATGGTTCCAATGGACTCACAGACGATAGAATTTTAGTGCCGTAACAAAGAAACCTATTCAAATTCAGTCAGTGTTAATTAAAGAAAAAAAAAGCCCTCTCTGTTCTGTAATCTATATGAATTTATATTATTTCTGTCTGGATTCAACACAATAAATTGAGAAAACGAGAAACACTTGCTATAACATATCTGAATTCTTAAATCACTGACTCAAAAAATAAATGTTCAACAGCACCTCAGTTACTTTTTCGAATACCTTTAACTACACTGATTCATACTTGTTATTAAGCACTCCCTCATTTTGTATTTTTCCCTCCAGAATCAGCAGCAAGTGCAATGATTATGTTGATAAGGAATTTTCCACTTTCGGGTATAAACACAGTAGTGTAGTAATCAGATTCTGCAAAGAGGGCATTTTTAATGGTTAGTTTTAAAATTCAGGTCATATTTCTTAATTTGGCCTGAATTTTTCACTGGAGTGTACTTACATGATACATAATTGGAAACATTCTAGACCAGCCTGGAAGCAGTTCAGTAACCAGTCACTTCCTCCAAATCTCCTTTAATACCATGTGGTTTCAGGAAGCATTTCCAGCAAAGCCACAGGAGTGGGTTTTCTCCATTTAAATTGTAATTTCAATCAATACAGTGAAATAAAGTATACTTTATGTCTTACTGGAAGTAATAATTTTAAGCTAGTGAGAATGATTGAAATGGTAAAGCTTTACACCTGTTAATGGAGGGAAGGTTTGTTTCCACTTTGGATTTTGGCTCTGCAAAAATGGTTTCTACTTGACTTGTAAGTACTTGAGGAATCAGCACAGTGATGGGTTTTCACCAGCTGCTCAAAAAAGTGTAGGCTTTGACTTGTACAGCAAGTTAAATGTCAGTTCTCCATGGTCCATGAGCACCTACAATGAGCCTACACTTTGCCAACCTAGTTGTGCACAGAACACACGATACAAAATCATCATCATTGGCATGGTCACCATCGTTTTTACATACACGTGTAAGTAAAAGCACAGAAGTTTGCATGGCGAGTTGGAGCACGAGGACTGCCTCTCAGCAGCACAAGGGCAGAGGTCAGCAGCAAAACTTCTGGAACTCTAGCTGCACTTTTGTATTGGCATTTCTCTTCCCAGGAGCCAGCAAGGATATTGAATGAGATGCTAAGTATTGTGGCGAGGAAGAGAAAAGGCTTCTCCCAGTTAAGCTAAAGTGAAAAGTAAGGAGAAAATTTGGCCTAGGGAACTTAGAGGCCGACTCAAATATTACAATGTAATTATTTGGTAACTTTCTTCCCCCTTGGAAATTGCACGTGGCCTTAATTCTTCTGAAGAAACGGAGGAATGTGATACTCTTTTTAATGGATGTTTCTGTGTTCACCGGTGTATCTTAAAAATACAGTTTCAGTTGGGGCCCCTTAGCCAAAATATCAATGATAATACAGACTTTATAATGGTGCTAAGATGTATCCATCACAGATTTTCTCATTAAATAAAAAGCATACAACCAGATATAAGAAGTGATATTTCTTTACTGTACAAGTAATCAAGCACATTTTTGGGTGTAGAATTTAACTGTTTAATGGAAGTTTTGTAAAGCATCTGAAACACTGAACAAAATATTACTAAGAGAGCCTTTAAAAAATAAGACTACTTTGTTAAATGCCCAAACTTACGGAACCAGGCCTTGGATAAGGGACTCTTCCTTCATAGAGTGACCAGTGGTATTCAGGTCCTTCCTTATGCGCATATGGTCCATTAAAGGCTGCCCGGATGCTAGACGTATGATAGACACATATTGCATGCCCTCTAAATATATTACTGGAAAAAAAAAAGATAATTACTATTCTGGAACTGACTAGCAGTCAGCTAGTCACACTCTTCAGACTATAGAGATAAGGATAAAGTCTTTTGGATAACAAAGCTGCAATCTATTAAATAGAGGATATTCTAGAAATATTAACTACTGTAATATTTCAAGTACTGGAACTCTAAAACTTACCATTTCTTTACCTTATTACAATAAACTGAAAATGACATTGTTAGACTAAAAACAGTGACATTTGTCACCTCACTTTATTATTGCTAAATCTTAGATTGTGTTTTTATATTTTCATGAAGGAAAATATGGACCAAATATTTAAAAAGATTCGTTCCCAAGTTGAATGATTCATTTTAAGCTTTATCTCCTTGTCTGTTGTTTCACATTCAGAGTAGACAGTGTTTGCCTAATCACTAGGCCGTTAATATTGCTAATTCTGTTCAAATTTTATTTGATTTCTCAGTGTCTATGATCAAATAACAAGTTAAAGTCTTTTTTTTTTTTTAAAGATTTTATTTATTTATTTGAGAGAGAGAGAATGAGAGAGAGAGAACACATGAGAGGGGATAGGGTCAGAGGACGAAGCAGACTCCCTGCCGAGCAGGGAGCCCGATGCGGGACTCGATCCCGGGACTCCAGGATCATGACCTGAGCCGAAGGCAGTCGCTTAACCAACTGAGCCACCCAGGCACCCAACAAGTTAAAGTCTTATGAAACTTTGGAGCTTTGTTCCATCCTTTACCTTGGGGTCACAGAGGCATCAATAAGCTTGCTGTACATCCCCTTTTCCAGTGACCTCCAGGCCACTGAAACTGAGTACCATATTGGAAAGATGACTGGACTGAACTACATTAATTTGGGGGAAGATGACTTAAATTACATAAAACTCGGATTATTTACCTCCAGAACTAGCAGCAATTGAAATAATTTTTTTTTTTTAATAAAAAGTTCTACTTGCAAAAGATAAAGACAGCCGATGACTAACTATAGCAAGTTTTAGCAGGGGCATTTGTGGTAAGATTCTGCAAAAGGACATTTTTAAGTGATTTGTTATAAAAATCTGGCCGTCTTCCTTAATTTGGCATACTCTGAATGAATTCTAACATGTCCCCATCCTCCTGTGAGAATCAAAATAATTAATGTTTAGGGAAATGCTCTGCACAATGCCCAGTTCTTTCTAAACGTAGAAGTTCCTACACTCGGAGACACCTGTAGAACAGCAGTTATATTACTGTCTTAGGACATCAGTTCACACATTTTATAACACACCTTGAAGCAATTGGAAATGCCTGCAATAGTGAGAAAACCAGAGAAAGTCTCCCAACTAAAGTGGCAATAAACCTTTGATCACCATGCTACAAATACCAACCTTTACGTCAGGTAACAGCTGGGAAGCCTTTTCCTCAGATTTATGTATAAAGTGAACAGTCACAACTGAAATAATGGAAGAAAATAACGTGTTGTCTTTGAAATCTAGACAGATCCATTATGCTATCACTTAGGAAAGTAGCTCATAAACTGACCATACGAACCCACAAAAAACCTATTCTGGTTATCCCATAGCTTTTATTTATTATATAAAGCCATGGAATTAGGATGCAATGGCATAAGAATAAAGATGAAGTTAAAAAAAAAAAAAGTTAGGGATTTTCCGAGGACTGTGACAACTACAAATCTACATGCACTCCTTTACTTTGCATCAAGGAAGAACTGATAGCAAAATTGTTTCCATGTTTCTCTGTTGAAGAAAAGGTCTCCTTACAATAGCACAATATTTATCGGAAGAACTTTATTATTTTTTTCAAAGTGAGTGTATGAAATTACCTGCTGAAAAAACAAATGAAAGCTGTGTGGAGAGACCCTGAGCAAAGAAGGTAAACATGATTATAACACAGTCTAAGGCCAGTGCAATGCAAAAGAGGAAGGGAATTCAATCATTCTATTCCTGTCACAAGAACTGAGGTATATTCTTTCTTTCTTTTTTTTTTTTTTTTAAGAATTATTTATTTGAGAGAGAGAGAGAAGGGAGAGCAGGGGAAGGGGAGAGGGAGGGAGAGAATCTCAAGCAGACTCTGTGCTGAGAGCAGAGCCCAACATGGGGCTCCATCATAAGACCGTAAGATCATGACCCGAGCCAAAATCAAGAGTCAGATGCTTAACCAACTGAGCCACCTAGGCAGCCCAAGGTATATTCTTTATTTCTCATTCCAGTCATCTCACCTCTACCTTCTCCTATTTGGAAAGACACACTCAGGAAATTATATGTGTAAACTTTCAACCAAAACTGATTCTTTTTTTTTTTTTTTTTTTGTGGCATAAAAATATGGAACGCTTCACGAATTTGCGTGTCATCCTTGTGCAGGGGCCATGCTAATCTTCTCTGTATCGTTCCAATCCAAAACTGATTCTAATGATATTTTTTCATTCATGTATTGACACACATGAAATAACATTTCATATTTTTCTAACACTCTTTGATGGACAAAATACAAACACGTTAAAGAGAAAAAACAGATTATATGCCCTAAACTTGAACAGGTTATTTAAATTTAAAACATGGAAGGCAAATCATAAATATATGTTTGCTATGAATCTACATGGGAGCAGGACAACCTGAATAAAGGAATGAGCAAAGTGCTCTGTGATTAAGTTATCAAAGAATATTTCTTATAGATGGCAACTGACCAGTACCGAAGAACTGATATAAATCAGTGTTGGAAGATAAAGTCATTTGAAGCAAGACAGGTGGGTAAATAAAATCATAGTGATGGAACCCTAATGAGTTAGACACAGATTCTGTCAAGGTATAATCTTGTAGGAAAAACTTGCAAAGCTGAGTGGCTAAGAGTTGATAGAGAGCCTTGAAAACCTGACTTGGAAAACTATATGACAATTAAAAGAATTATGCTAGCCTCTGTAGCATGGAACTAATATCATAAACTACGAGAAGAAAATCATTCTGAGAGAGGAAGGAGGAAGGAAGTCAGAGAGGAAGGAGATTAGGATACTGAGCACAGAAGGATGCTGGGGCACTTCAAACAGTAACAAATAAAGATGTGAACTGAGATCATGGCTTTAAAAATAAAAGAACAATTGCAAACATAAGAGAACAAAGAGAAATTGGTGACATAAAATAATAGACAAGGACAAGGGGTCAACAGTATTTCCAACTTACATACACAGTGAAGGAGTAAGGCATATTTTGTTTCATCCTGTTTTTATAGATCATGTAAAATTCTCACCTAGTGGTGTTAAAGAGTCCAAATATCACTGGGTTCTTATGATCTCTGGTATGCAGCAAGAAAATATCCTCTGGAAAATTAAAGACCATTACGTGAATATTTTTAGTCCTCTTTGCATGTAAAGAAAATATACTGACATAAAATAGCTTAGAACCCATTACAGATGTAAGACATCAGTTTCTTTCCATATACAGTCATACGCCCAAGACCAAATCACAGCAGAGAGAAACACTTGGCTGTTCAGGATGACCCTGAGCTGGGCCTCAAGGAAGGAACGAAGTGCTGACCATCAGCTATTGACAGGGATCTCCTGTTCCTGAAACTCCCCTGGCTACAATGAAAAGACCAGAAAATTGCTCATTGCAGGAAGCAAGTTTCCATACGTGCTAGAGAGAGTGAGGCGTGGAGAGAGGAATACACATCACAGAGTAAAATTCCATTCTCTCAAGAAGATTTACCTAATTCATCAAAATAGGTGTCAATTCCATTCATGCCTGGTACTGAGCAGACCAGTCTGGCTTTTAGGAAAGTGCTCCACTTATTCACCAGTATCCTCTGGCCTCCCACATCATTCTGTGATGAACAAAAGCAGGTGAGTGAGTACCTAAGGAGCTTCTAACAACAACAAATTGTGTATTATTAAACATGCAGATGAGAACAGTTGTAATTCTTTTTATTTAATCTGGAAAATGTAGCCTAATCCTCAAATAATACCAAAGATGCAATTCCCCATAAAAACTCTTTGAGGTTTGCACAGTATGCCTTGTTAGTATACTTTCACTCTGGGCCATTAAATATACTTTCCAGGTATTAAAGAATGTTAATAGAGTGGTCTATTCTATATAAAGCAGTGGCTTTTATAATACAATAAACTTAGTATTAATGATAATCTACTTATCTTGGAAATACAGAAAATATCCACTTTTTTTTTCTAAAAGAAAAAAAAGTTTGAAATACACACATACACATACAGAGCACCTACATATATATTTGCACACATATACACACACAAATGTACATACATGGACATATATATGTATATATAAATATCCTCTTAAATTTATTCTTTTTTTTTTAAGATTTTATTTATTTATTTGACAGAGAGAGACACAGCGAGAGAGGGAACACAAGCAGGGGGAGTGGGAGAGGGAGAAGCAGGCTTCCCGCTGAGCAGGGAGCCCGATGCAGGGCTCCATCCCAGGACCCTGGGATCATGACCTGAGCTGAAGGCAGACGCTTAACGACTGAGCCACCCAGGCACCCCTCTTAAATTTATTCTTAAATATCAAACTTTATCTTTGCAATTCTCTTAATATACATTGCTACTTCAGTTGGTTTTGAATATTCACTAACAGCCTATCTGAATACCCAACCAACCACAGATGTTTTTTCTACAGAATCAACCAACTGAATTTTTGAAACATAATATAAATTACTTAGAATGTGGATTAAAGAAACTAGAAAGATTTTGGTTAAATTAATTTTTAAAAAGGGAGCTCAAACTTCTGTGTGGGAAGAAGTACAGCCTACCTACAGACTCGCTCTCCTTAGTATGGCTTTGAAAATGAGGATGATCACACAAAAGGCATAGCTCTTTTAAGATAAAACTTTCAGGGGCGCCTGGGTGGCTCAGTCGTTAAGCGTCTGCCTTCAGCTCAGGTCATGATCTCAGGGTCCTGGGATCGAGCCCCACATCGGACCCTGGGATTGAGCCCCGCATCGGACCCTGGGATCGAGCCCCACACCGGGCTCCCTGCTCCGCAGGAAGCCTGCTTCTCCCTCTCCCACTCCCCCTGCTTGTGTTCCCTTTCTCGCTGTGTTTCTCTCTGTCAAATAAATAAATAAAATCTTTAAAAAAAAAAAAAACTTTCAGGAGATGTGAAGTCTAAAGATGAGATAGCGAATACTGGTTTTAGGCAGCCTACAGAATCCTAGAAAATCTTTTTTTTTTTTTTTTTTAACTAGAAAATATCTTAAAGTAGAAAGCCTACTATACAATCACTAAGGCGTGATGGTAAATCGTGAGGTAAGCACGCAGAACAAGAGAGAAAGGCCTCACCACACAGAGTCGCCCCACTCGGGCGTAAATGGCCTGCGCACTGCTCTCGGCCTCTAGGGCCTTCTCGGTAAAAAAGAAATACACTTTGTTGTCATCTCGGTCTTCATTGTCAGGAATCATGTACGAACCTACAAATTTTGGTTCTACAGATACAAAAAAAAAAGTAGAAGAAAAGTAAAATAGTTATCACAACAAAATGCTAGGTTATTCAATAAATTACCTATCACATGAATGCTTCGGTTTAATAAAATCTTTTCCTTGACATTTTGTATAAACAGTGAGATCATGTAGAGATCTCCATTCTCTTTGCAAACCAACAGTTTTGTTTAGAACTAGGAGAGGACATTTTAATTGGAAAATACGAGTCAAGAAAAGAAAAACCAATTTCAAACAACATACCTTAAAATGCATTCAAAGAACAGATTAGGGGCACGATGGTGATCATCTCCATTAATTTCCTCCCATATATATAAAAAGTCAACATAAATATATGTAAAATATTTGAGTAGAGGAGTTTATCATTTTTTTAAATTCATAGATTATCTACCAGTGCAGCTCATGGAAGACCATTTTAATTTTTAAGGTAGAAAATTTATTTTAAAGTCTTTGTGTTCGTAGTCTTAGGGATCGGCGTGAACAACCCTTGACTAATATACTACATCAAATATTTTAATGATAACATGCTGCCAATAATGATTATGTACTCTAAAGCTTAATAAAAAGGCTAAAAATAATAAAAAAAACATTCATTATTAAATGATATTTTAATCCCTGGATAGACCAGTGTGCTAAAACATAAACATTATTTCTGTCTATGAACGGCTAGTGATTTTCCTAGAATTTTATTTGTCTCTAAATACAATGTGATCCCATTAAAATAAGCAAAGCAATCAATTCATCCAAAATATACCAACTGACAAGAGAAAACAAAACAACTTACTGGATAAAAGTTGTTTTTTTTTTTTTTTTTTGCTTTTCATATATTTGGTTTGTTTTCTTCATTTAAATCCTGATTTCTAAGTATCGCTATGTGGGTAATTTGGTTTTATAATATAGCCAGTGCATTTTGATCAAAAATGGTATATGCATATTACAGATAATATTTTAATTTAGGAATATTACTAAAATTCTGAAATTTTAAAAACTGTAAAAGACATTTGTATTATTATTATCAAAATGGCAAATTTCCCCTGAATTCTAGACTTGTTCTCAATTCTGATTTACATGCTCTTTTCTCTTGAACTCTACCTTTCAACAGGCGCTCGTCATCATGCTCGGTGCGAATGTGAGCCAGTCGCCCCATGCTCCGGAAGATTGCAGCGTCTCTGCCCCAGTAATCACTATAGAGTCCAGCAAACAATTCATTACCTACGTGGAAACCATCAGTTCAAAAGAAGTCAGTATTTGTTTCTGGATCTGACAACAATCCATATGCCACAATGACATCAAACATATCCAGGTTTACTGTATATGACCTCATGAAATGAATACTATTGTAAGAGCATGGATGGTACTGTCAGATTGCTAGGGTTGGAATATCGACTGCCACTTACTAGCTGTGTGAACTTGGGCTGGTTGCTTAACCTCTCTGTGCCTCAGTTTCCCCATTTCCAAACAGGAATAGCACTCAAAAGTACTGTAAAGAGTAAAACACTTCAAACAATAGCTGGCATATACTAAGACCTATATGGATACATTTTTTTAAAGATGTATTTATTTATTTGAGAAAGAGAGAGAGAACGTGCTCAAGTGGAGGGGAGGGGCAGAGGGAAAGAAGCTCAAGCAGGCTCTGCGCTGAGTGCAGAGACCACAAAGGGCTTGATCTAATGACTCTAAGATCATGACCTGATCTAAAATCAAGAGACGGACTCTTACCTGACTGCTCCACCTAGGCGCCCCAAACCTATATGAATATTTGACAAGTAATCTGGTTCATTTTATTTTACCAAACTTCTTTTAACCTTTATATCATCAGGGTATTATTATTAATTTTTATATTATTATTATTGGTATTATATGCAAGACAGCTAACTCAAATCCTTCTTGGAACAAGAGCTTGCTTCCATTAACATGATTTTAGTATAGGAACCACAAAGTCTGACAATGTTGTAAATAATCCAATTAGTTGTCATTTAATTTGTAAGTTTGTGGCATAGATGGGAATGATATAAAGAATTTATAATTCAATCAGTTAACAGAATGAACGAAGTCAGTTATAACATGCAGTGGAGGTCCCAGACTTAAAATCAGATCAAGGAATTACAAATGTATGCAGGGTTTCAAGAAATGACAATGTGTCTTTGAAAACAGCCAGAAAAACATTAAATAGCTTATGAGAAGAGGAAAAAAAAATAACAAATAGAAAAATAAAATAAAGGTAAAGGGAACTGAAGAAAGACTAGCACCTCTCAAGCACAGGAACTTGGAGTTCTCTTTTGTTCAAGGGACAACAAAAGATAATCAGTGTGCCCATGAGTGGGGCCAGAGAGATTGTCCTAGGCATATGCAGTTTCGGTGTCCGGCCCCTGGCAAAAATCTCTAAAAGAAGCAAATGATAGTAGCAGATCACTAGAAGCACCACCCTCAATTTAGGGTGGTAAAAGTCTCATAATGAATGTCATGTAACTCTGGTCAGGTTTAAAAATATAGAGCTCATGACTATACTGAGCTCACTGTATTAATGTTTTTCTGTTAAATATGGAATGTGTACAAATGGTATTTGAAGTGCTTTAAAGTTTAAGAGAATTCAAATTAATTGCATCTCTAATTTAGTACATTTAACTGAATAATTAATTTTAGAATTAGAATTATTAAAGTTACAGGTTTAAAAATTTGACCGAGTATATAAACAGAATTTAGGAGAACTTGATTTCAAGTTTATAAATTTTAGTTTTTTAGTGATTTATTTATTTATTTATTTTAGAGAGACAGAGAGACAGCAGGGAGGAGGATGGCGGCAGAGGGAGAGGGAGAAAAATCTCCAGCAGACTGCCTGCTGAGCACGGAGCCCCATGCAGGACTTGATCCTATGACCCTGAGATCATGACCTGAGCCGAAATGAAGAGTCAGATGTTCAACCGACTGAGCCACCCAGGTGATCCTCACATTTATAAATTTTATTAGATTTTTAAAATCATTTCAATATTTATAAAGGGTTTTTTCTAAGTTAAGGCCTTTAAAACTTTGAAAAAAACCTGAATAGACTAAATATGTTTGTATGGCTTAAAATTTGAGAAAGTAATCAAATGTGCTGTAAATAGGACACTTTATAAAGAAGTTTATTTTCAACTTGAGTTAACTGATTTACTTTTTAAAAAGTGAAGATAATTGCTTTTGTTATAGCAGGTTTAAGAATAGAAAAATGAGATATAAATTGAATTTAAAGGCTTAGGAAAAGCAAGCTTTTAAAAATGTTATAATAATAAACTAATTTTCATTTATACAAAGTAAATGTAAACAGCTTCTTTGGTTCACAAAATCCACTAAGGATACTTCAAAAATATGTACAGGAAATAGGTAAATAAAATCTAGGTTTCCCACCAAGGAATTTGCTTTTAAACTATACATATATCTAATATAAGAGAAACAGGAGAGAGAGGGGTAAATATGGCAGAGTATTAACAATTGATGAATCCAGGTAAATGGTATAAAGCTGTAAATTTTACTCCTCTTTCAATTTTTCTTTGGATTTGAAAATTTTCCAGATAACAAGTTAAAAAAACAGAGCTGTATTTGTTGAGTTCATCCCGTAACTCAAATGTACACTAAGTGAGAGGTGTGGTAAGGAAAGTAACAGAAAATAAAAAAAGATGCTTTACCTCTGGACTTAAAATATAATTTGATAGAGAAAAGTTATATCAGAACTCTTATTTAAGCATGTTCTTTGGTAACAGAAGGGAAAAAAAGCAACGCAATTTATATCAAAGTCAGTTAATGTTATATTCCTCAGAAAGTTAAATCTGTATGTGGAGAAGGCGATTTTGAGATAAAATGCATTCAGTGGTTAGGGATATGAACCGCTCGTGGGAGGCATTCTGCACTAGTTGTACATGGATAAAAGAGACTCATGTTAAATTCATTAAAAAGGCCTTGGGGAACATCAACTTTATGGCATGAAAGAATGAGATGACCCATAAAACGGTTCATTGACTACTGAACCACCAGAGTGAGGATTTTTCTGAAATGTTTTTGTTGTTAATTATTAAACTTGATTATATTCCCCATATAAAATATAAAGGCCATTTTGGAAAATTATTCTGTTTTTCTGATATGGACTTGGCCAAATGCTTAATGCACAAATGGGTACAAAAAAAGAGATTTCTTAAAAATCATGACAGTTTTCTATTTCTTAAGTTTTTAATATTTGGTTTGACTTAATGTCTTAAAAAATTTCTAGAACTTCCATATTTGAAAACATTACTATTATGGGAAAATAACCTTCACATTAGTTCACAACAATTTTATTGCACTTATCCCAATCTGAAACACTGTATCAAAGTTCTCGTTTTAATCAACTTCACAAACTTAACAAACAAGTACCCTGTGGAGACACTAGATGGCAGCCCTTGGATACCGAATAATAACACATCCAAGAGAAGTTATCTGCACAAAGGAAAAGATGATATATTACCAATTTTACCCAATTTCCCTTTCTGTATTCAGATAAAAGAAAATAGTCTGTGAACAATTCAAACAACACAATATGAACTGTTTGACTTAAATTTCAAAGAAACCAGACAGATGCTAAAAACTCAATGCTGTGTAAACTGAACCAAATGTGTTTCTGTTGGAAATGTTAGATTTTCCTCAGAAGGGAAAGATTCTCCTTTCATTGCTTATTATCAGTGTAAAGAATAAAATAAATTCATAGTAGTAGATAACAGTTATGCTTGGTAAAACATTTTCCTAAGGAAAAAAAAACTTGAAAAATCATAAAGTAGAATAAGCCTTTAGGCACAAATATTACATAACAGTAATTAACTGAGCCAACATATTCAGCATCATTATAATTGATACTATTTACAGCAAATACATAAAGTACATATGTATGATATTTCAACTGAATACTTTAAAATTATAACCATTTGATATAATTAGGGTATATTTTTGATTCAACACCTTGGTATTTTACAAAGTGCAAAAAAATCTGGATAAATCATATTTTCATGGGTTAAAAAGGTTTCATATAAATAAATAATATGTTTTAAAGTTTCAATGATAAGAACAGAACAATCTAATTTTTCAGTTTTGTATGTCTATAAAGACATGATATTTAATAAATGTGTTAGCTTAGCCATAGATTTAACTGGTATCTGATCTATTTCAATATTCTGAATATAAATAACCAACTTGATTCTTATGCCATATATTACATTTCATTTGTTATACCACTGAATTCTGATGGTACCTGATGTTAATTTTAGATGGTCAAGTGTGGTTATAATTAAAAAAACAGAGCATCTGCAGGGTGTTTTGACAGGTGAATGTAACTTATTATTGTCATGCTCAACATAGGCTCTCTGTACAGACACAAGAACAGTGGGAAGAGTTCTGCACTGGAAATCTGTCATACTAAGCCCCCAGCTTGAAATCTGCTATTCAGTATCTCATGGTCTTCATTACTTGTAAAATCACAGAGACCTACATGTAATTTCTTGAGCCTGCCAAGCTTTTATGTTCTGCCTGGAAACATTCTGCCTAAATTCTGCACCTCCTTTCCTGCTTCACCTCCCATGTACCCGGCTATTGTCCACTTCCTCTACAAAGCCTTCCTTGATGAAACTTTTGTTAGTGTAGTGATTCCTAGTACCACCATAGCCCCCGTGCCTATTTCTATCATACTGCTCATCCTACTATATTAACCGACTGCTTAGATGTTTGACATTATGCCTCACTAGCATGTAGGCTTCTTGATGTGTCTTATATATTCTCTTTTCCCCAATATCTTGCACAGTGTCTGGAATACAGAAAACATTCAATAAGCATTTGTCGAATCCATGAAGAGCACAATGAATTAATTTGTGAATGTATCTAAAAATTCTTTTAGGTGCTTAAATTTAATAAAACTATGACATGCAATAAAAACTCACGACAAGATTCTGATTTTTCAAAAATGCTTCAGGAAAAAAATACTAAAAGAAAGAAAAAACTATTAAGCATTTATATGAAGAACAGAATTCCTTGAATTTTTGTTCCTTAAAAAGCCTATTTTTAATAATTTTAATTCATGAACACAAGGACTCTATTTTCTTCCAGTATTTGTCCCTAATAGTTTCTGCCCCAAAAGACTGTCTACACTAAACTGCTTATATGAAAGAAAATAAGAATCATTTGACTCTTGGCAATATAAAAAAACAAATCCACTGTAAATAATTCTACGTTAAAATGCGTCATTACAATACTTTTCTACATAATTCCTTTTTTACAGAACTCTAACTGAAGTTTCAGTTAAACATATTTCATTGCCTTCATGTTTTATGAAACTTATCAACAGCTTTGTTCATGGAATGTATACTTACTAATCAATTTGAGTTTTTAGTCACCACATTGGAAATACAGATTTTAATTGTGTCGTAAGATAAAATTCAGTTTTCCATGCTTTTTATCTTAGGTTTTACTCAAGCATTTCTCCTATTTGTGTCGTAAATGTCTACACATCTAAATAATGTGAAATATATTTGCCTCATGGACAGCACATGGTTAAAGATCGATTTTACTGCTTCAATTTATAACTGAGCTGTATAATTTTGTTAGAAAATCATTCTAATAGCAGATGCATTATTTTGTAGAATGACTATAACAGGCATTATTGCATATAGAAACAAAATACATGCAAGAGGATGAGGATGGAGAAGAGTGATCCATATATTCCAACATCCACATCTCACTTTACATTCACACTCTGATTAGGATGCTAAAAGTAACCAGGCAGAATATATCCTTATATTAGTTATATAGTTGTTGTTTGGACTTTTTTTCTTCTGACCTTATAATTTTTTTTAAAGATTTTATTTTATTTATTTATTTGAGAGAGAGAGAACACAAGAGGGGGTAGGGTCAGAGGGAGAAGCAGACTCCCCGCCGAGCAGGGAGCCTGATGTGGGACTCGATCCTGGGACTCCAGGATCATGACCTGAGCCGAAGGCAGTCGCCCAACCAACTGAGCCACCCAGGCGCCCCCTGGCCTTATAATTTTTGTTTGTTTTGAGGAATCGATAAGCAAAATATTCAAAGAGGCCTGTAGAGACTAGTAGTTATAGCCAGAAGCAACAATAAGCATGTGGATAATTGGCATTTTGCCAGATGTGAGAGAGCAAGAGAGTTGGATAAGAAATTATAGACAT
Organism: Mirounga angustirostris; assembly: GCF_029215605.1. Lineage (NCBI taxonomy): Eukaryota > Metazoa > Chordata > Mammalia > Carnivora > Phocidae > Mirounga > Mirounga angustirostris. The sequence continues at coordinate 79,104,058 of NW_026991720.1, read as the reverse complement.
TCTTTAGGGACAGGAACATGGCAAAGGAATGACTTTAAGTCTAAATTTCTGTACAATTGGGGTGAATTCAAGAAATAAGGCAACACACTTCATTTGTTACATTTATAGAGGCTGCAGTTATAAAGACATACATTTTATCTTCATTCATATTTTTCATTTATTTTTCTAATATTTATTAAGTCATATTTTGTGCCAGAACTATTCATTCATAACTCTGTCCTGGATATAATTAATTTAAAAGGAACATTTATTTTTTTAAAAAAATTAATGCTACTAATAGCTTAAAATAATCACTTAAATTTCCTCTGCATATATTCCAGCTCCCTTTCATTCAGTCAACACTGACCTTCAATTTACAGAATATATAGTGAGCAGATATATTCACAAAGGTCTTATTATTATGAATAAAAGTACAGGAATAAAATTTCAGTGGCTATAAACTTTTGTAATTTTATTTGCTTAAAAAGGTAACATAGGACCAAAAAGAGTGTAGAAAGAAATTTTCAGTGCCTAAAATATCTTACTCATGGTTATTTGTTGAAATAAAATTTACTAAGTCTTTAAGTTGAGAAGTCATCCTAAAAAATGATATCCTAACAACAAAGCTAACACTTTGAAAGCAAAGAAAAAGTACGTGACAAATTAGAGTGGTTTTCCCCCAAATGCTAACAACATGCATGTGAGCGTACCATAGTCATGTCAAGTATAGTAAATATAAAATTACACCTGGAACTACAAATCGGGGTCAGAATGAAATGTTTAAAAAAAAAAAAAAAGCAATAGAATTGAGAAGGCAAAGTATAAGGAAAATCCTGCAGTTACTGAAGGTGTTATAAACTTATTAAGAATATTGCAATATTAAATCCAACAGAGCTGATGAAAGAGTCGGCCAATATTTTCCTTCCTGGCCAAAATGATATATGATATAAAATATCTCCTGGGGTGCCTGGGTGGCTCATTCACTTAAGTGTCCAACTCTTGATTTCAGCTCAGGTCATGATGTCAGGGTCCTGAGATGGAGCCCTGTGTTGGGCTCCCCACCGGGCGTGGAGTTTGCTTTAGATTCTCTCTCTCTCCCTTTGCTCACCATTGCCTCCCTTAAATATATATATTTGTATTTCCTGAATTTTCATTTGGCTAATCACCAAACCTAATAATTTGGTAGCAATATAAGTACTATTTTTGGATGAAACAAAAGGTATAGGCAAGTAATACATCAATTTATTTTACTAAATACTCCAGTGTTTCAACAAAGTGTTTTTAAAACCAGGTGTAATGTCTTACATTCTTCAGACACTTACTTAAGACCATTTTTAATATAAAATTAGTAATCACGGTAGGGGAAAGTGTGGCTAAACATGTAGAAATATTGCACCTGCATTATGAATTTCTATGCCACCAGGATAAATTATGTTAATATCAAGTGGCATTTGGAGACCAACCCTAATTAATGTATGATTTCATTTCGACGGACGTGTGAGCATTCAGAACATAGCTAAACAAGGTTGTTTTACTTCTTAAATCTTGTTTCACATGGCATCATTGCAAGATACTAACATTTCATTTCTAAATTAGATGATAAATTTAATTAAAACATGTTTGTTAACTTGTCTTTTACCTAGCAAATAATCTTTCTTTATTCAGTTTTTCGGTAATCTTTTTAGTTCATGTGATCTTCAGCCAACTGAATTTAAGTTAACTGAAATGAAAACTGTATCTAAAGTTAAGAAATGATAAGATGTTCTTTGATTTGCCAGCACATTTTTTTTTCTTTAGGGGCCTTGTTAGCTTTATGAGTATTGTTACAAATTCTAGTTTCTTTCTTTTTTTTTTTTTTTTAAAGATTTTATTTATTTATTCATGAGAGACAGAGAGAAACAGAGGGAGAAGCAGGCTCCCAAGGAGCGGGAAGCCCGATGCGGGACTCGATCCCAGGACCCTGAGATCATGACCTGAGCCGAAGGCAGACGCTTAATCATCTGAGCCACCCAGGCGCCCCAAATTCTAGTTTCTTTTCATGAAAGCGCATCTTAAGGTGAACAGGCACTCAACGGGAAGTGTGGCCCACAATTAACAAAGAAACAAAGAAGGATTGCGGTCTCAAGATGGTCATCGTTTTGCTGGAGTCTTGTCCTATCCCGTCAGCTGAGAACATGTGTGGCCATAAAATACCACAATAACGCATTCTTTCCCTGTTGGAGTAAGCTACACCGAGTTTGCCAAATTCCAACTCAGGTAGCTCCATTTTTCCAGCCCAGATTCCTGCTGTTTTTTCAACTGGGTGAATTATTCTTATTTCCTCTCTCTCTCAGAGCTGCTGGCTCACGTAGGTTATCAGGTTTCCGTCTCAGCAGCTGCTGGGTATCTACAGGGAGTGAATGATCTTTCAAAGGTACTTTGGGATGAAAGCTAGTGGATAAATGTGAAGAATTATATTTTTATTTCTTCTTTTTGGAGGGATTATTCCTATAACATTTGTGTTTAGTTTGGAGGGCTCTTATGATTTGATTTCTCTTCTGAATGCGCGAAACAGCCACCCAGATGGCAAGCACTTCACATTTCAGCACAGTGTAATTTGATTTGGAAGTTCAATGAAACTCACTTGGAAATGTCCCTCCAGTAATATTTCCCCTCTTAAAAAATTCAGTTTTAAGTTCCTGGTTTCATGAATAAATAAGCTCCAGGGAGGCTTAGTGGTGAGTGGCAGGGTGACTAAAGGAATTGTTTAAACCATTTAAAAGAAATGTTAAAATTAAATGGTGTGCTAATCTTCTTAGGATTTCATTATAGAAGTAGTGTTTACTCTGTAATTTTCCACTTTCAATATCACTTGTAATATTCTTATGAATAATATCCCAAAATTTGTTTTTTGCTTGTTTAGGAATATTGAGTCTATTCAGTGAATATTTATAGGAGGCCTGTACGGTAAAAGAAATGATAAGAAAATCTCTTCCAAACATATTCAAATTTTAAATTTGTGAAGTTACCCCCAAAAAAGCACTAAAAGCATTAGAAAAAATTATCTATCAAATGCATGTATTTTAATGCATACACTGCCATTTCTAACATTTATGGATCTGGCATTCATTTAAAGTGTCCCTCCTAAGATTTTGATTCCTACAGAAGTTTAAACTTACGCAATCTTATTTTCATATTTAGAGTCTCCCTTCAGGGTGCCTGGGTGGCTCAGTCGTTAAGCACCTGCCTTCAGCTCGGGTCATGATCTCAGGGTCCCGGGATCGAGCCCCGCATCGGGCCCCCAGCTTGGCGGGAAGCCTGCTTCTCCCTTTCCCACTCCCCCTGCTTGTGTTCCCTCTCTCACTGTGTCTCCATCTGTCAAATAAATAAATAAAATCTTTAAAAATAAATAAAGTCTCCCTCATATTCTGTTTATAACACACACACACATACACACACACAAAGTTGGAGGAACGCTAGCTATCTTAAAATGCTATTTTTCTTTAAAATATTATACTCTTTAAGAATATTACATCTCTTTATGCAAGTTCCAGAAGAACTTAATTACTTACTACGTGTAATCTCATTTTAGAGCCTTTTCAAATTATGGGGCTGAAGCAAATCAATCTTTCCCTATTAATTAGAGCTAACAGAAGATCTTTGCTCTACAGATATACAGTTGACCCCTGAACATCAAGGAAGTTGGGAGAGCTGACCTTGCAGTTGAAAATTTGAATAAGACCTTGTGACTCCCCAAACACTTAACTACTAATTGACCAGAAGCCTTAATGGATAACCTAACAATTGATTTAACACACAGTTTGCATGTTTTATGTATTATCTACTGTATTCTTAAACTATAAAAAAGAAAATGTTGTTAAAGAAAATCATAAGGAAGAAAAGATACATTTATAGTACTGCACTGTATTTATAAAAAAAAAAAAAAAGAATTGCATATATCTGGGCCCATGAAGTTCAAACCTGTGTTGTTCAAGGGTCCATTATACATAAAAAGATTTACTTACATGGACTTAAGTGCCATGACTGCGATGGGCAAGTACAGAGAGTGGGATGCAAACTCCCCATCAAAATGAACTGTCTGTTTGAGTTCAGGGACTATATAATTTCTAGAATACACAGGAATATCTGTATCAACTCAAAATCAAGCATATGGTATTCTGATTACTCCTCAGTGGGGAGTTTTAAGTGTTTACCCTTTCTTTAGGATAGCAAGTCCCCACATGTTATTTTATACTTTCCCATTTTCTGCCAATAGGATGACCTAATATTAGCCTATAACTCTTAAGTGTTACAAATGTGATAATAGAAATCCGTACATCTGTACAATACTTATATCAGAACCTCGCAACCCTGAGAAAAAAGGATTCCTCATAGCACCTAGTTAGGTGTCGGGGAGAGCTCTCTTCAACTTTATACTTGGGAACTCATCCATCTGTACCATCACAGTGCTGGACTACTTTGCCAAGTATGGCATTTTTAAACCCTGAGAATATAAACGAGAAAGAAAAATAATTTCATTGTGTCTTAAGTGAGGTACTCAAGTACCTCCTCTAATTAAATGGAGTCAAATGGAAATCTAGATCAGACATGCCAGCTTATTCTATTATTTCAATGTGGATATTTAATGGAATTCTGAACTGGTCAACCTCTATAGTTAACATTCTAGATTAACAGGAGTTTAGAAAAATAACTTTAACTTTCTCAATTGAGATGGTCTTCTGATGAATTCTACTGATACAGAGAAAAGCACCAAGAAGAGAATATTAAAAGTTTCCCTGAAGTCACAGAGTAATTAAAACAAAAAGAACTAACATATGTTACAATAGTTCAGTTTCTCTGGCCAGGTTTTTATAAAGTATTTCTCTAACTGCATTTTTTGAACAATAAACAGCATAATACAAGATGTATTATATCAGATATTAAATAACAATTTGTGTTTTCAGAAGGAGACACACATACTTCATAGTAGCTGCACTTATCTTAGAGTCAAATTGGTTCAATTTAGCATGACTTGAAATCTAATATCATTGCTCTCAGCACCGATAAATAAATATGACTCGTCTACACCTATAAAGAAACACCAGAAGAACCTAACCAAAGTTTCAGAATCAATATGACGACCAACTGATGTCTGTGGCAACAATAATTACCAACTAAGGTAGAGATGAAGGAGGAGCTGGGATCAAAAGGACATCTGCCCCTTCCTCTTTCGGACCTGTGCAGTTCCAGATGAAACAGGGGATCCTTGAAACAAACAAACAAACAAACAAACCAGAAAAGCCATTATGTATTTGCCAACTTTAATAAGAATCTAATTGCTCAGATAAAACAGACAAAAACCTGACCTTTTGCAAAGCAGGTATTGTAAACAGTGTACCAGTGAGTATCATCAAGTAACTTAGGACCAAACTGGGTTTTGTAAATAAATACATGGGTTTACAGGCCCATATGGGTTTTCTCACTCCTCCCAAGAAGTATGCAGGTGATGAAATGAAAGATGTTAGCAGTTTTTATCATGTGAGCGGACAGTACTGGTTATTCTGAGAGGTGTCCGGGAAATATTCCAAAGGAACGAAAACACGCTAAAAAAAGGTTACTGAAAGGGAGGTTTAGTGATAAATATAGAAATGGCCTTTGTGAAAACAAAGGCCACTAGTGATTTTTTTTAAGGGCCTGCAAAAGAAACTGATAAAATTTTCTATCAATATGGATTATTTATTTCCAATCATGTTTATTATTCATCACATGTTCTTGTATAGACATTTAACTTTAATAATTTAGAGAATGATGGCTGCATAAACAATCACTGGAATATAGATGTATAAATAAACGTCACATCATGAGCAATATTTCAGACTCGTGTCACATAAATGAGAGCCTGAAAGTATTTCTATGAAAAGCTACTACTTCATTGGTTCCTACTGCAAGCACGTAACTACAGAAATTTTCTCTGAATATTCTCAGATTTCAAAATTCTCATTAATGTATTTTTATAATTATTATTCGTCAAGTGTGCTTAAATGGTTTGGGTAAAAGAAAGTAGTTTGGAAAAGTGACAATAAGAATCAATATTGAAAATTTTGTAGGAAATAAACAACTACTCTGCAACAGAATATTGCTGATACTGCCCACTGGTGTCTCCCAATAGCCCTGCCCATCTGTGAACCATGAACCTCAAAACAATCCTGAAGTCTGGAGTAACCTCTGAGGTTGCAGCCACTTTTCTCAAACTTGAATTTGACTTTCTTAGCCACCCTCCCTACTCCCCATTATCTGTTCTGCCCTGATCTTGCCCTTCTTATTTGACATACTTTTCTTTCTGTCTTTGATATTCTAAAATCACCATTCTCATCCTGCTATTCCAAAACCTGACCCTGATAACCCTCCAGTCTTATCCTTGGAATTGAACCACAGCCTAGGAAACAAATGGAGGCTCCTGACCCAGAGGTGGCTAAAAGCCACAAAACTTTTTTTAAGCCAATTTTTTTTTCCTACTTACACACTTTACACAGATCAGTAGAGAACAATAATACCCATAAATAATTGGGAGACATTTTTGTGTTCGCTCCTCAGAGATGACAAATTTGCAATGACATGAGAAAAAAAAGTTTGTTCAAATGAGACAGAATTATTGGTCTGCCCAACTAATACCTGTGAAGGGTCTGCATCTCAACTTGGAAAACTGACCCACAGCATTATGTGAAGGAGAAAGTGACCAAGTGTGTGAATGTAATACTTGTTTGACCCTTTAGTCACTGCCACTTTAGAGATTACTTGAGAAAAGCTGGTAGAACATACATTTTATATTTGTTCTAATCCAGCCAAATGTCCAAATATTTGGTCATAGAAAGCTGTTAAAAAGATATGCTGAACTGTTCTCTTAAAACAAGACTTTCTACAACTTCAAAATTCTGATACTCAACTTTTTATCACGAATGACAGATGAAGGTGATTTACCTAATGGATAAAATTAGATACCTTTAACACTAAAATTGAAACTGCAAGTGAAAAACAAGGGTGTTGCTTATTTATTCGAATCAGTGCAATATATTAAGTTTAAACTGTCAAGTAGATGAAACAGAGAAAATGCAAACTAAGAATTCTAAGATCAAGAGAATCTCAGACTTCAAAGGACTGTAGTTAGATGAAGGGAATGAAGTCACAATTTCTTAGAAAAGTCACAGGTTTTCAAAAGTATAAATCATAATCTAGTCTCGAGAGGCTGTTGATTGGTGAATTTCAGCACAGGTCTGAGGTATCAATTATCTGATGTATCAGTGTCTTCAACTTTCAAGAGAAGTTGATTGAATCAACAGAATCCTATATTCAAAAAGACGCCTATGACCCTAACATTTTGCAAACAATGAAGGGGAACCCAGAATCAGGTGAAATTTTGAGTTATGTATGAGGCCTGATTCTAGGTACATCTAGCTGAGTCTGTAAAAGGACACCCTCTTTTACAAAACCTCAGATTTAACCCTGAGAATAAATGAGTGCCAGACACTCAAATATTCTCAGAGATCTATGCCTCCTGTCCAAACTCACATGTACCTTGACTGAACCCTTTCACTATTAATGCAGAAGACTCCAAATACCTCATTTATTTGATTAATGGCTAAAGCTACCTCGACGTAGAGTCATTTTAAAATAATGAAAGAGTTAAACTTTTTGCTTGCTTTTTACATCACTGCTAAAAATCCATATTTTTGAATAAAGGAATAAAGGACAGACTAGCATGTTAATTTAAAAAATGCATGTGTTGGGGTGCCTGGGTGGCTCAGTGAGTTAAGCGTGTGCCTTTGGCTCAGGTCATGGTCCTAGTGTCCTGGGATCAGGCCCTGCGTCAGGCTCGGAGCCTGCTTCTCCTTCTCCCTCTGTTGTTCTCCCTGCTTGTGCTGTCAAATAAATAAATAACATCTTTAAAAAAATAAAAAAAATAAATGCATGTGTTCTTCAGTTTCTAATTGTGTAGCCCACTACTGAATAAAAAGAAAAAAAAAAAAGATAAACTTAGTACTAAAACACCCCTGCTTTAAAGAAGCACCATTATCTTTATGCACAAAGAGAAGAAAGGTCCCAATCTTTAGAGGAGATAGTCATTTCATCCATCCATAGCACTTGGTTAATAATACTCCAGGATTCAAATAATACAAAAGAAGAAAAAAAAAAGACAACGACCAATTGGATTGTAGAGTGTGGTACTTCTTAAATTTGAAAACTACTGGAATGTGTATTTTGAAGACTGTATTATTTATAACAAAATACTGAAGAGGTGCTTTGAACCCTTGACAGTTCTGGAACTACTCTCACAGACTGGGTGCTGGGGGTTATGAACTACTTGCAGCTTTCTGAAGATCTTTTTTTTTTTTTAGATTTTACTTATTTATTTGACAGAGAGAGAGACAACGAAAGAGGGAACACAAGCAGGGGGAGTGGGAGAGGGAGAAGCAGGCTTCCCGCTGAGCAGGGAGCCTGATGTGGGGCTCAATCCCAGGACCCCGGGACCATGACCTGAGCCGAAGGCAGACACTTAACGACTGGGCCACCCAGGTGCCCCTTTCTGAAGATCTCTTACTTGGGCTCATCTATGTGTTCAGGATAATAATGCCCATATAATATTAAAAATTCAGCAGAGACTCTAGCACCCCCAGGAATTCTGATCTGACCTCTTTGTCTGCCCTAGAATCTCCTCCTTTCCCTTTTTGTGTCCTAGCAAGCATCATATGAATTCTTCTTTCGTATCATTTACTTTTCCGTTATAATTGTCTGTTTGACTCTCCTTCCTACTAGTTTGTAGGGTTTTCTCAAGGAAACTGCCCATGTGATGTTAATCTCTGATCCCTTCTATCAAATAAAGTACCTGGCACATAATAAATGCACAACTGTGTGTGATGTTTGAAAAAATACTATCTTTTTAGAAACAATTTTTTTTTCTTTTTGCCTTTGCTTATTTTCCTTTGTATCTGAAAGAACTCACAGACTGCTGTAGACAAGTGTGCTGATTTGAAACTAGACAATATATATAAATTGTGCATGCTGAAGGGCTGCTCGTAAAGCAACATCGTGGTCTTATTGTTTTTCTATATTTTGATCGCCATTGGCTTTAGTAAAACTATTACATTGTTGAAACAACTACAGGAAGAATAGATGTTAATTTCCCAAGCTATTTAATGAAGATAGTATATTTTTATATATACTTTTACAATTTATAGGGATTCTTACCAGGATTAATACATTAAGGGTTAGGATAAATATAACTGAATACTCCCTGGCATTTATTAAAAATAAAATCAAATACTGAAGAATGATAGTGGTGCTTGTTTTATCCCCAATGACCTTATTAATGATAATATGTAATCTGAAGTAATATGGAGGTGTGACACGGAGGTACAATCATTTGTTAGTATTTCTCCATATGACTGATTTTTTTTTTAAATGAGCATAAGGTATTCTTTTGATATTGTGGAGTATGGTAATGAAACTTCAATACTGAGCTAAGAGTAAAGACTGAGTTCTTAATTTTTATCAAACAACTAACTTGACAGCAGTTTTTAATAATTTACCTGATCTTTCGTTTCATGATTTTAGAGCGAAGGCTTTCTTTACCCTGTTAAAGCTACATATGAAAGAAAGACACACTGGTTCGGTTCATCTTAACTCCTCAGGACTCGATATATTATTTTTGCAACTTCATACAGCAGAGATGTGGAAATTGTTGAGAAGAGGTACAAAGAAAAATTTTATCTTAGACTGGATAATATTGATAACGGAAAACAGGCAAATTCCAAACGTCTGTTGCTTTGTTCTGCGCAGATCAAGCTGACCTCAAAATTAACTATAAATTCAAGAATGACGTTTCTTGCACTGAGAGTTCCTTGTGATGTTAAATGCAGTGTTTAATTTAGTGCGCAATCCAATAAAATACTAAAAAGCGAGTAATAGCCTTTTCTTCCATGAAGTGGAATTCAGCCACCAAACCAACCAGAAAACTGGAGGCATGATGACATTGTCAATGACCCCAAAGCAATTGCGCTTATGGTTCAAGTAATGTGTAATGTTGGTGTTTAACCTTATTGAGAATGTTGGTCAGTACTTACACTGGCTTTCCATTATCTGTGTTTTAACGGCTTGCATTTCTGTCTGGGTAACGTGGCCTAAATTTACAAGACATCACCAGCGTTAGCAGTGTGGGTTACGCTTTTGGTTTCAGTGTGGTGTGAACAAGGTTTTCAAAAGGCTCCCCTGTGCTTGAGAGAAAGCAGGACATGTAGTTTGCAAATGTGCTCTTCAGAAAAAAAGTTTAAAGGATAAATGGTAAATCTTTCCAGGAGAATTCTCCCCTTCAGGCCCTGAAGGGAGCACTCAGAACCCAGCAAGACTGCTGGAAGCTGTTTTCAATAGGTGTGAGTTGCTGCATATTAAATGGGATGCCAATTAAATGAAATGAGAGTTCCCCATTAATAGGTCAGTGTGGTGAACTATTTTTGCCCTTAGTGTCAATGGTAAATTCTGAAAGATGTCAGAAAAAAACTAGAGGACAAAAACAAATAATCCCCTATGTTATTAACTATTTCTAATGGCTAGAGAAAAAGTTGTAAAATACGCAAGGCAGGTAAACACGTAGCTGTCAAAAATGAATAAAGATACAATTTTGGTGAGTCAGTGTCTAGAATAACCATATCATGCGCTTTAGTTCTTTACATAATAGCTGTCTAATAACCTGTAGCAAATTAATTCTGAAAGTGACTCACTACACAACTTTTTCCTTTCTTCTGCCAATCAAAAACATGTATTAAATAATATTTGAAACATTTCCCAAACACTGAATAAACTAGCAGAAAAAATACAAAACAGGAGTGAAATTTTAAGTAAACATTTTGACACTAATAGTTTTGCATTTTAATTTTTTTTACATTTGTAATTTCTAAAACACGTCATATTTGTATAATTCTTTAAAATGTAGGAACTACTCCTGCATATATTGTTTCACCTTCAAAATAAGCCTATGAGGTAAAACAGAGTCAATAATACTGTTCACAAATATTATTTTCCTTTTATAGATGAGAAATCAGAGGCAGGGTGAGGCTTAGCAAGTCTCAAAGAGTGTCTTCGAACTTCTGGTTCCATGTTCATTTTACAGACAGTATTATCCATCCTACTTACCATTGTAGATGGAGAGGGGATATATGTTTGTGCTGCTGGGCACGGCTGAGTGTCTTTTATAAGGTAATTGAGGTATAGTCAGGGTTTGAAAATGTGTATTAAGATTTTTTTTAAAGAAGAAAATATCATTAGTTATCTATTTATTAAATTATATGTTCAAATGTTTTATTTCCTTTAACATTACTGAAATAGCTTGCAGATGCTAAACATTTTTTAAAAGCATATATAATACATCTACAGTAAAATTCTAACTCATTTGTCTCGTGCTGAATTTGTAAATAAATATTGGCTTAAACTGATACTTGTGGGCCAATCATCTTTCCCCTGCTTTCGTGTTTCCTTTAATTTTACTTCACGGTTCCATTCTCCTCACCCTCATCTTCCGCCAGTAGTCTCTTAAATTCCACTCTATTAGCTCTGTCTACCAGAAACGTATGCCTGGTGTACTAAGAGTACTAGAAACAAATACTCTTCAAACTTTAATTACTACATTGTCCTGAAGCCTGCTTTTATTAGAAAAGAGCATCATCCTCGCTGCCTACCTCTTCCTCACCACCCTCTCAAATATAATTGTGTCACTCTCTCTCTCTGGTGCTTCCTCACTGTTATAAAGTCTAATCTCTAAAATGGCAATTCAGGGTCTTCACAGTTTTGTCTTAGGCTTTCTCCCTCCTGACTCCCACCATCCAATCAAAACTCCAGCAGCACAAGTTGGTTGACTTTCTTTAAAAGTTGTATGCCTGATAATACCCACTGCTCTTCCATTATACTTCGCCTTTGGGAAAAGGGAATTCAATTATTTCTTATCTCTACAGCAGAAACCCCTATGTAGTGAGGAAATGATGTTGAAAATTGACTTTGCTGATATTCTGGGAGACTTTTCAAAGCGAAACTTCTCCCACAGGCTGTGCTACATTATCTCTTGTAACATTATTTCCATTGCATTGTGAGCGGGTACATACAGGTAATTCCACAGGCATTTATGAAGCCTACTACATTCCAAGCATTCAGTCAATACTGAATTTAGGAAAAATGATGCATGCTACTCCTTTGGGACCCAATAAAAATTAAGCAAAGCATCCTAGCTAATTGTAAAGTTTACAAATAGCAAAGCCAAAATGAACAGATGACTACAACTAATATGCTAGCTAAATTTTTTTCATGAAACAATATATTAACTATACTTTGATGGCAGAAATAAAGTCTCTGATGTTATTTAATAAACTAGGAAGGAGAAGGAGGAGAATGAAAACAGGAATAGGAATAAGACTTGAAATAAGAGTCAAAATGTTTTCACAAAGAGAGCTAATCCAAAGTGGAGATAAGAAAGCCTCTGATTTGATCTATGGCTCAAGTCCCATAACCTCTTTCAACCTCAATTTCAACACTTGTGAAAAAGAAGAAATAATATTTCTGTGTTGCTCTCTCCTATGACTGTTGTGAGAATAAGAAGGAATATTTAAAAAAATTCAAGAATTAGAAAATTTGAATGTGACCCAACTATATAGGAAGCTAAAACTGACCTCTTACAAATCCAAGGGTTTGCAACCAGATATTTTATGTCAAACGCAATAGTGCATAATGCTGATTTCATTCTGTATTATTTTGTTTTTGTTTTGTTGTTTTGCAGCTAACTTCAAAACCTTATTCTATATTATAAGAAGCCATAAGTGTAAGAATGCACACTAATATGGATAGTATTTCAAAGAACTGTGGATAAATGGTGGATTATTCAATAAATGGTGTTTGGACAACTGGAGTGCCATATGGAAAAAAATAAAGTTTGATTACTACCTAATGTCCCATAGCCCTGTAGCCAATTTCCAGCTTGATCAACAATTTAAACATAAGAATAGGATTATACAAGGAATAGAAAAAGACATAAAAATTTTGTATGTAAACTTGAGTGTGAAAAAGGCCTTTAAAAACAAGACACAGAATCTAGGAGACATAAAAGAAAGACTGATAAATAATACAGCTTAATGATTTTGAGGGAAAAAAAACTTGGGAAAAACCATAAACATTTTTTCACTCAAAAAAACGCTTTCTTCTTTCCTTATTATATAATGAACTCACACAAATCAATAAAGATCACAAAACAAATGTAAAAAATAGTCTGGGCCCATAAAAGTTCAAAATGGTCTTAGCATATTCTTTTTATTCTAAGAAGCAAAGAAGCTATGAAAATTATTAGAGTTATATCACAAAGACTTAGAAGACATACGTCAGCTTGAAGAGGTACCTACAGGACAAAGATGACACAATCTATTTATCAATAAGGAGAAGAACTGCAACAGACTGAAATAAGCCTAAGAAAATAGATGGCTGCTGAAGTACTTGCTGGACATACCCTATAAGGCCTCACTAGAAAATGTCATATTATCATTATCTAGTTCTGAAATTAAGAAATTTGGCATTTTAATTATGTGAAAAATGAGCAGAGCCAGTCCTCCAATAATTATAGCATTGGTTGTAATTTACTTTATGATCATCTGTGTTTGATTTTGGAAAAGTCAAATTTAGTGCGATAGAAAATCTATCACAGGGGTGCCTGGGTGGCTCAGTCATTAAGCGTCTGCCTTAGGCTCAGATCACGATCCCAGGGTCCTGGGATCGAGTTCCGCATCAGGCTCCCTGCTCCACAGGAAGCCTGCTTCTCCCTCTCCCCCCTCCCCCTTCCTGTGTTCCCTGTCTCACTGTCTCTCTGTCAAATAAATAAATAAAATCCTTTAAACAATAAAATAAGAGAAGAGAAAAGAAAAGAAAAAAGAAAAGAAAAGAAAAAGAAAATCTATCACAATATGTCTGGTCAATCCCTGCCTGGGCTACCCAGTTAATCTGGTGCTAAATTTACAATGGATATTGAAACTGAAACATCACTGTGTAATAAATTACTAAGTAGCTTACTTAGAATCTCTTTACATCAACAAATTATATAATACTCAAAGCAGGTCTACACGTAAAAATGCTGGAAAAAAAATAGTTTTGCTCTAATGGGCATCATGATCTAGATTTCATAATTTTAGCTCCTTAAATAAAATGCCAAGAATGCTAGTGAATGTACCTGCGAATGGCTATTTCTTGAGCAATTACGAACGTCTATCCTATATAGATATTTTAGAGCAAATCTAGTAGAAAAAAAATAGTGGTAGTAAATATTTGTTCAGTATAAGCAGGGTTTAATTTCTGATATTTTCTATACACTGTATAATAAAATAACTGGTACAGCATAAATGAGCAATTAAACTGTGTCCGTTTCTTAGATAAAAATACATGGTACGTATATGATAATTCATATATATGTATATATAATAATCTACATATATGACAATAAAAGTATTTATGTCAATATGTGAAATATGAAATATGAATATGAAATACTCTACTGTTAATGTTTATATTAACATTAAAATTATAAATAGGAGAATGCTAAAAATTATCATGAATAAAATTTCATGCATATTTTAAAAAAATTAACTGAAAGATGCAGGTCATTATTTAGACATTTACATGTGGAAAGAAAAGATCCATCTTGACTCAAGTTAGCTTTAAGATCTGGACTTCTCTTCTGGACTGTTTTTCCTGTCCACCTTCTCTGGGTCTGACTACTCTCACTGTAATTCTGACCACACACAATGAAGCAAGAATCAAAATTCTTTTTTGAGGACAAAGATGCTTTTTATAAAACTATGAATATCTACTTTTCATGGGGAGGAAGTCATAGCCCCTTTTTAGTCTACAGCCAGCCTTTGGAGCAATTCCTCATTTCTGAATCCCTGTTCCCTTTCACTTGGACACATTTGAAAACTCTTCAATCTTCTGAGTGTTCCCACTGCTGACTGAGTCAAACATGATCACAAAGGATCATAGTCCTGTGTGGAGAAGAAAGAAAAGAACTGCTGGTAAAGGAAAAATCAATTCACCATCTGCACAGTCAGAACAGGACAGCTGCAAGGGAAGGGACGCTTTCTCTAACAGCTGATGTGTCATTCAGTCCTGGCTGGACCCATACAGCTCTTGCAGTTAACAGTGTCAACAAAGGGAATTCTGGAAAAAAGGGCTAATGGGTAGTCTTTTCATGATTATCGGAGTCTAGGTTAAAGGATTCCTGTTTTTTCCCCCTTAGGGACAGAGGAAATATCCATAGGCGGAACTGTATCTTCATTATGGTATTCTTATATATTTAGAGAAGAGTATTGCAAAATCATTTTCAAAGCTAATAATCATTTAACCTTTTCTGATTTTATGATGCCCAGGCCTAACTTGCTGTATACTTGAAATGGGAAAACCTAGTCCAGTTGTGAGAATGTATGTTTCTATCCTTCATCCTTCTTCCTGCATCTCATCCATCCCTTTATCAAACCACAAAAATCAGCTTATTACACAAACATAAAAGGGAGGTGAGCATATCCTTAGCATGTTTCTTGCTTTTAATGATTATTGTGGAGGCTCATGCCTGTAGAGAAAGACAGAATAGAAATATAATCAAATTAAAACAGACAACCAGCACGTTTCACTGGAATCACATCATCAGCGGTAAGAGAATTGAGAACAGACACAATACCTAACGTATGCTCTCTCTGACTCACTTTCATGGGGGTCTTTCAATGTGCACTTCGTTACTCTGCACAGCTTTGTGCTAGTTGCTGTAAAGGTAAATAGCAGTTCGTTCCTGCAGAGCCCTTAAGACGCAAAACACTTTCACCTAAACATTCTCCTTCATTGCTTATTACAAATCTTTAAGATAGGTATTTAAATGTATAGTGATCCTTCAAAGAACATCACAAAACGGGAACCATGTCTTTCAGGCTCTAGATGGGGAAATATAATTACTATAATGAGTGCATCAGTGTGAAAAGTCCTATAATGAGGTACACATTGGGATGACAACAACTTGGAACCTAATTTTAGTCCTGGGGGCAGAGTGGTCTGGGCTGAAAGGAGTAGTAATACTCTGAAATGTTTTTCCCAGGGAAACAACAAAAAAAACAAAAACAAAAACAGTTAGTTTCTACATTAGGAACCCTCTCTATTGTTCCAGAAACGTTGTTTATTTGTTTAGTTCATCGTTACTACGACCTTATATTTTTACCTAATTTTACAAATAAAGTTCCGAGGCTCAGAGATCTAAAGAAGCGTATCCAAATTCATACAGCTAGTAACAGGAAGATCGAATTCCGAAGCCTCTCAACCACTCTTCTGAAGAAAGGAGTGAGTAGCCCTGATGGACTGTCACCAGACTTGCACAGGGGAAGCTTAATGAGCGGGAGGGAGAAGACAGAAAGTGGGTTAGAGGCAGACTGTGAAGGACACAGGCTGTCTGAGATGAGGCACTCAGGCTGCCTTCACTCCATGTGCAACGGTAAATCGTGAATGTTCTGAAAAGACTTATTGTTTCGAGAAGTTAATTTGACAGCAGAGATAAAGCCAGACTGAAGAGTCAGTGAGACCGTAAAGAAACGAGGAGAAGCAGTCAGGGGTAAGAATAGTTCTGGCAGAAGGGACAGAAAGAGGAGGGAATTGGAAAGGTAGTTTAAAGACACAGCAAAAAAAATCACATCGCTCCTGATTCAACTTGGGGGAAAGCTGGGCTGACAACACAACGTTGAGGTTTTAAGCATGGGTGAGAAAGAAGAGAGTAATATCTTAACTGTGCCAAGGAGCAGAGTAGAAAAGAATGAAAGAATAGATTTTTAAGGAAACATGGTAAATCTCATCCTAGGACTGTGTTTGATTTACTGATTTGGATACTTTTATGATACTAGAGACTTGATAGGAGGTATCAAAAAATGTGTTAGGAATTCAGGTTTGTGAATGAACACACGAGGGCAATAATAGCCACTGGAAAGTTAAAGAAATGAGAGACTCCTGGTGGTAGTAAAAATGAGGGCTGATGACTCCCTGATATTCTGTATTTGTCAAGCACTATTCTAGGTGTTTTACTTATATTAATCCCATCCTCACAACGATCCTATACATGGGATACTATTACAAGCTCATTTTATGGAGGCTGACACTGAGGCATGGAGAGGAAGAGTGACTTGGCCCAAGTTACACAGCTAACAGGAGACTGGGATTTTAAGCCTACACACACACGCACACACACACACACACACACACACCCCACACCCCCCACACACAGTTTGAGTCGAGCATTTTCAGGGAGAAAAAGAGATGTGTGAAAGACACAACACAAACTGGGGGCGGTGATGTAGTCTGGAAAAGGGAATGTGATTGGGGAAATGTTGGAAAAAATGCTTTTGACTCTGCTCTTCAAATTCCTTACAGAGGAGAAGGCAGCGACTTGTAGGACTATAAACGACTGAAACAGCATCATTACTATTGAATCAACAGATCATTATGGAGGAAAATGTGGACTATTACTAAATAAAAGCTGAAAATAATGATTCTTCATAATCCTAACATCTGGAGAACCACTGTTGAAGCTGTGTTAGACTTCCATCCAGTCTTTATAGCATCTTTGATATGCTAGTTCATAGAGCCCCTGTCACGTTCAGTTTGCATAGATATCAGGTCCATATTACATTCTATCTCCATTCCTTCAACAAAGGCTTTTCAGTCTCTAGTTCTGCAATATTTCAGGTTCAAAACACCTTCTTTAAGCCCTGAGGTACATATCCCTGGGGTGAAGAGATGTCCATGAGCCTGGTATACGTTGAAGCGAGGTGAGCAATTCTCCATTTAACTCTCTCAGGGTCCTCTGACACATTTAGCTGCCATAGATGTTACAGGATCTCAACAGTGACTGAGCCACCTGAGGGGAAGGGAATGGGAGGGAGTCCTATGGCAAGTCCTGAAAGGAAAACAGCATATGGGTGCAAGGTTTGTTGACTTGTATTTCCCCCATCCTGTGCTTGCTAGAGTTGTCACCCTTCAGGTCAGTGTTCTGTTTGTGTGTATTTGTTTTGTTTTATAGGCTTTCTGCAAACAACTTTATGGTTAGGCCAGTCTCTACGTCATGTCAGTAATGGGTTTCACCTAGCCCCCTTCCAGATGTTCCCAGCAAGGTCCTGAGAGTTTGCCAGAAAACCTTTCTGCTTCCCATAAGGAAGCAATGCGTTGTCGAGTAGCACTACTTGACCCTAAGTGCCTTCCTCCAGTCTGGTTCTGTATCATAGCTAATAAAACGTCCTTGGACTTTCTAGCATATGGTAGCAGTCTCCTCCTTAGGAGCATATACTGAGCAAGTTTTCTGCTTCAGTAAAAGCCTTTTAGTAATTTCAATAGAAAATTGGCAAATATGTGGTTTCTAAGTGATAAAAGGAGCAGGCTACTTTTTGTATCAGTCTGTATCCAATCAAGTGACCAAAAAAATGATACAGTGTGTTCAACAGGGGACGTTTAATATAGACAATGAAGTGATGAAGAGAGAGCAAGGATGACAAAAGGAAGGCTGAGGAAAGAAAACCCTAGGAGGGGGGATTCATACCTCACTAGACAGAGTGGGCTTTCCTGCCACCGGATGGAGAAGTAGCTTGTGCTGCTGCCAGGTCTGAAGGGGTTCGCTGTCCCCAGGCAAGAGCAACCCTCGGGCCCACAGAGAAAGGCATGCGTGCACAGGGCATCTGGGGAACCTGGGTGCCCTGTTGGAGAGGCCTCCCTCTGCAGAACCTCACATGCTGGTAGGGCGTGAACTGGGTGGTTCCCTGGGTGACCAGCCCCATGGGCCCACTGTCGGAGCATGGTGAGGAAAGGGAGCAGGGGAAGCAGCAATCTGGGGTGCAGCCCCACGTGCTCCTGGGCTCCCCTGCTGCGTCTGCTGGAATTGAGAGCTGTGGCCAGCTGTTGCAGAAATTTGTGTCCACGGAACACCTCACACTTAGGAAACTACAGGGTCTGGGCAATAAAGAAAAAGTGCACTCTCTAGAAACCTGGTGAAGGAAGGAGCCATACCAGAACCAAAGACAGCCTCTTCCTTCTGGAATGTCTCTCAGTGCCATCTACTGACAAGGTTTAGCAACTGCTGGCTTACAGAAAACTGATGAGGGACTAATTACACTTGCAGACTCCCTTCCCCTTTTTCAGACAATATAACCTAATCACGGGAGTGATGCCACATCACCTTTGCCATATTCTATTGGGCAGAAGCAAGTTACAGGTCCCTTCCCACCGCCCAACTCAAGGGGAGGGGATGATACAGGGTCTGAGTCCTCAGGCTCATCTTAGAATTTCGCTTACCACAAGCTGCATTATTCATAATCACCAAAAACCGGAAATGACCCAAGTGCCTCTCAATATGTGAATTGGATAAGCCAACTAGGATACATCCATGCTATGGAAAATGCCTCAGCAATGAAAGGGAGCAAACTACTGATATGCATACTACTGGATACAATCTCAAGTGCTTTATGCTAAGTGACAGAAGCCAATCTGAAGGTCTGCCTACTGTATGATTCCATTTATTTTAAAAAAAAATTTTATTGTTATGTTAATCACCATACATTACATCATTAGTTTTAGATGTAGTGTTCCATGATTCATTGTTTGTGCATAACACCCAGTGCTCCATGCAGAACGTGCCCTCTTTAATACCCATCACCAGGCTAACCCATCCTCCCACCCCCCTCCCCACTAGAACCCTCAGTTTGTTTTTCAGAGTCCATGTATGAGTCCATTTAAATCATGTTCTCAAAATTACAAAACTATTAGGACAGATGACAGGTCAGTGGCTACCAAGGGTTGGGGAGGGGTCAGAGAGTTGACCGCAAATCACCGTCAGTGGCGGTGATTACCAGAATCCATGCATGTGTTTAAAATTCGTAAGATAAATTTAGAATAAATTTATCAAACAAAAGTATATTATACTTGATATAAAATTAAATCATATTAATGCTTTAAAAGAAACAGACAAAAAAGGCTGTATATTTTTTGTTCCCACCAGAAAGAAGAGTTCCTGGTTCCATGTTTTTAGAGCATGATTTCAATGACTACTGCCAGAATTATGCTAGACCTTAAAGGAACAGAGATAGAAATGATTATCTCTTTCTTAGAGACACTTTGGCATTCATATAGAAATCATAATTCAAAATTAAGACCAGGTACAATGGAAATCCAAAGGAAATGTAATTAATTTTACCAGGCAGAGTTTGAGATAAACATCACAGAGGAGGTGATGCATAAACTTAGTCTTGAAAAATGAGTTAGGATGGTCTCAACAGAGAATAGATACATTGTTAAAGTAAAGGGATCAGCATGAACAAGGACATGAGCAAATGAATGAATACAGCATCTGAGACGTGGCACAAAATGTTGTGATTGCCTCCTTGGTCTCTTAGGATAAGGTGAGTCCTAAAAGTAGTGTGGGATTTACCTCCTCCCTCATCAAGAAGATTCTCCTTCCTTTGTCAACCTGAATTTTCAGAGTTTTATTATTAAAATAACTGTTTCTTTGCAATGTCTCTAGAACATTATTTCATGGGGGTATAGGAGGTGTAGGAAATGTGGATGCAGAGTTCTGGACAGAGCTCAAGCCTGGGGATAAGATTTGGGAGTCAACAAATAGATAATAAAGCCATGTGAATTAATCAGATTGTCCAGGAAAGCATGAAATGTAGGAAAACACATACCAAGGACAGAATTCCCGCAATCACAAAAAGTTAAAGGACTGGGAAGCTAGAATATTCAGAATTTTAAAACTGTGAAAAATGTAATGGGTGCTCACTTCGGCAGCACATATACTAAAATTGAAAAATATAATGGTCCTAAAAACTACAAGAGGAAAGCTTTTATACAAAAATTATAAATACTGTCAAATGCAGTAGAGAAGAAGCATAAGATATGGAGTTAAAGAGATGCTTATTTGACATCTAGAAGGTCATGAGTAACAGTGACATGAGCAGTTTTAAAAAAGTGATAAATGTACCCTGGTCTAAAGAACCAATGCAATTTGAGGAAGTAGAGATGGTAAATACAGACTCTTCTTGCAAAGCAGCTCCTTTCCCATGTAGGATCTCAGAAAAGCCACACAATCTGGCAAGCAAGGTATTATAAGAGAGACTTAAATTACAGATGAGAAATAAAATAAATTTCTAAAAAAAAAAAAATTACACGAGGAAACCAAAATTCAAATATGTGAAGTATTGACCTAACGTCCCAGAGGCAGTGGGCAGCAGAACCCAGATTTGAAATTGCATCTGTCTAGTTCAAAGCCTATATTCTTTTCATTATATCGTTTTACCCCCATATCACCTCTAGAACTGTAGTGACTTGGACAATGCCAGGACAGTTAATTAAGAACTAAAAGTGACTGACCACATGTACATGGGCTCATCTGAATAACAATGGTGATAACCAACATCTTTGAATTGTCTCTAAGGAGATTCAGCAGTTTGGAAGCTCTACTGGAGAAAGCAAAAGGTTCAAGTGAACCAGGGTTAGTAAATCATAAAGGCAGATACACAAAGAACAAAGTCGTTTGTGGTTGTGTTTTCTCAATGTCGCTGCAGTGAGGTCTCTGTTGTATCAAAAAGGTAGTAAAATGTGAAGACACTGAAGGATGAGAGAAAAGGGAAGATGTCTATGGAAGGAGGCAGAGGTTGAAAGTCAAGTTAAGAGAGTAAGAGAGCAGCGGGAGGGGCACAGATTCACGATGATGCCTGCTGAGACACAATTATTACTACCATCCTTAAACTCTTCATATGGCACTTCATGGTTCACAAAATGCCTTATGACAGTATGTCATGAAGCAAAGCAGCCCAGCATAATGCAAAAAAACTCGACCTTGGACCACGAAGTCCAAGTTTGGCCACTTATTGTGCAGCATTAAGAAGCAACTTACCTTCTTTTTACTTTCCTCATTTGTTATATGAGAGCAATCATTCCTCCCTTGTGGGAAGTTAGGAGTATCAAAGCAAAGGAACAAAAACATCTGGCACGTGGCATGTACTCAATACATGGTCATTACATTTATTAAGATTCTTATTGGGATGATCTGATTTTCACAGTAAGACTGCGAGGAAGACAGTATTATTTCATTGCTGTGTAATTTTAGATTAGAAGACACCCTTTATCTCATCTTACAAATGAGAAAATGGGGAATTATGCAGGAAAACAAACTTTCCTGAGGACACTGGACTAGGAGGAAACTACCACCTTGTTAATGTTGCCCTGAATTTTATTCAGGAAATAAAACTGAACCTACATGTTGCTCACTCAATCTCCACAGACTACCAAAGTCTGACAAATGTTTCAGGTGTAAGAATATGGATGGACATATAAAAGCATATTTAACATTTAAATATTGTTTGAGTCTCATATATTAATTTTTTCTTGCTGATAAACAACACATTGAGAATCCTGTATTCCTATTGAACTTTTCCACTACTTTTTACCTTTCTCTGCCTAGCTGCTTCATCTATACAAACAAATTTTCAGGAAAATATATCCACAACATTAAAGAATTTTAAAAGTTAACACAATAAATGAGTAAAATTAGAGTCTACTTAAATATATCTCCCTTTGGGAAGTGAAACCTGACAAAATTCAATTTGCCAGACTGGAATAACCAAGTCATTTTAATTAAGCCAATATTTTAATTAGACCACCAAATTTAACTCTATGTACATCTGTTCTATATCATGCTCATGAATTAGCAGTATAGCAAGTGATTAAATTTGTAACTAATTTAAGGTGACTACACTAATAAAATTCAAGTTAGTTGTAAGGAGCCAACATATTACTTAATCACCTAATGTTACTCAAATGTCTTAGTGAAAACATTCTTGAAAACAAGAAAAATCCACCAGGTTAGCACATTTTCTCCTAACAGTTACTAAATTTCAATGAACGTCAAACGTATCTTTAGAGTTAGAGAATTTTATTAACATCTTAAGGTATATATTTTCAAAATTGCTCCAGATACTTTCAAGAGAATATTTAAAATCTGAGTCCGTTTCACAACCATTTCCAACCTAAAGTAGGCTAATGTAGCTATTATAAAACATCTACCATTACCCAATAGTCATCATGTAAGGGAAAGAGATCATCTAGCTGTCATAGAACTATAAATGTGAAAAGTGATAAACTATGACAACATTAAGTTT
This sequence comes from Mirounga angustirostris, assembly GCF_029215605.1. Classification (NCBI taxonomy): domain Eukaryota; kingdom Metazoa; phylum Chordata; class Mammalia; order Carnivora; family Phocidae; genus Mirounga; species Mirounga angustirostris. Next base: position 79,080,854 of record NW_026991720.1, on the reverse strand, counting down.
TTGGCATGAGGTACAAAAGTCCACATGTAGAAAGTCTCTTTTTCTTTGTAATGGACTTATACTGTGGACACTGTTCATTGTTACCAGTGTCCCTTATATAAAAAATGTCATAATTATATCTCAAAGCTCAAAAATGGAAAAGGTCATAAAAGTAGCTACCTTTTCTTGAGTACTTACTTCACTACTGGGCTACATTTTTTATTTATACGTGACTTATATTCTATTTTTATACTTAAAATGTTTTTATATTTATTTTTTAATGTATTTAATTCTAATGACTGATGACTGTGTAATGGATAACCCTGTAAAACATCTAGTTAAGTTACAGTGAAAAAATGAAAACTCAGGTATTCGTGAATCCAAAGCTCATGCCATAAATGTCTACACTGTCCCTTCCAATGAGAACTATAGAACTCTTTTCTCATAGACTTACCTTCGTTGACAAAAAGGTTATTATCATTAACAGGAAATATTAGTTTTACTGCCCTCCCTGTTCTCTCTTCTCTCACCGTCTCTTTATATATAATCCAATAGTTCTCTTCCACCATTTTCCCTCCCAATTTTATTTCCGACCCTTATTTTAAATTTTCTATCAGTTTTGAAAAGCAAAGAAAGGGGTCATATTATTGGTGATAGATAATAATCAATGATAGATAATGATTTTCTCCAAAACTGACCTGCATATTTTATTTTTGCTCCCACATAAAATCCCCCAACAACCCATTTGGCAAAGGTCAAACAGCTCTTCACTGGCCAGCCAGAGATTTCATTACAAGAGTAACTCAAAAATTCTAAGCCTCAGTAAAATATGAAAAATGCTCAACTTTATTAGTCATCAGGAAAATGAAGACCAAAACCACAATGTGATACCACCATATACCCACCAAAATGGCTGGAAAAAAGACAATGCCAAGTATTGTCTGGGGAGCATGAAGGAGCTGGAACACTCACATGCTGGACGGCATGAAATCAGTACAATGACTGGAAAACAGTTTGGTAGTATTTACTAAAGGTAGACAGATGTATCCTCCATGATGCATTCATTCTACTCCCAGGAAATACTAAGCAAAAACATATGCAAATGTTTACCAAAAGACATGCACACGAATGTTCACAATAACAGCACAAAACTGTAAACAACTCAAATAATCAGCAAAAGGAGAATGGGTAAATTGAGGTATATCTATACAAAGAAATACTACATAGCAACGAGAATGCAGGAACTACAATGATACACAACACAGATTTATCTCACCATCCTATTAAGCAAAAAAAAGCTGGACACCAAAAAAATATATGCTGTGTGATCTATTTACATAAAATTCTAAAATTGACAAAACTAATTAATCTATGGTGATAGACGTCACAATAGTAGTTATTTGCAGGGAATAGTAACTGGAAAGGTGGAGAGCAGAGATTTTGGGGTGCTGGTGATGTTTTATTTTGTGATCTGGAGACTGGTTACACAGATGTGTTCAATTTGTAAAAACTAATCGTGAATATGATTTTTTGATCTGTACACTTTTCAATATGCACTTTATAAGTTAACAAAAAAGCGTACCTAAAGAAGGTTTCTGCTATGTCATGCTGCCCAATTTATATTCTCAAGACCAGAGAAGCAAAAACAAATATCTATTATTATTTTATCACCAAGTGTGTTCAAGAGTGGGCAAATCTACATAATGAAAAGAAAAAAATGTGTGGGGGAGGGTACTTAAAAATTCTATTTTACCAACACTTGCACTCATTTCTCAAGCTGGACTTCTCAATACCCTCAATAGAGTTTTACATCAAGGTAGGAATGTAACAAACCCATTCATTAATTCATTAGTCCACACATTCATTCATTCATTCCAAGGTCACTGGATGACTACTAGATTCTAAGCACTTAAGGATTTGGGGGTAAGCTCCTAATTCTTCTAGTGCTTGGGGAGCAAACGCAAATACCTGTCAGGACCAGCTGGAGATGAGAGACGGGAAAGAGCTTGGGAGTGCGTGTCAGTGACGGGGACCGCGGAGCACTGTTAATAACATGCCCCGTGTGAGGAGTCCGGCAGCAACTGCTTAGCACCAACTGCTTCTTTTCATGTCAGTTCAATGGGACTCACAATTTACAGTGTGAAACCAACCAGCTTTCAAAAGTAGGCTCTTTAAAAGAGAGCAAACAACAAACACTGGGACACACAAAGCACAGCTGTGAGCTGAATTAGGCATAGAGCTGCCAGTTTCTAACATCTGATTAAACTAAGGAGACATGAATGCTTACTGCTCCATGAGCCACGAGGAGCGAGCGAATTTGCCCTTTAGGTGCCCAACCACCCAAGCACCACGTTCGTTCTCTGCTTCACCATGGCCTCGGGACCGACTGTTTAAAAATAAAACGCTTCATTACATACATTATGATTCGTTCTATGAACTACCATGCAGCCATTTAAGTGAATGAGATAGTATTATTACGTCCTAGCATATAATGAAGGTCCATGAAGTACTTCTGAGTTCAAATTAACAAAATCAGAACTTGAAGTGGAGTTTAACATGTTTTGTTTGGTTGTTGTTACATACATGTGCACCCATGTTGGGAAAACTCAGCGTCCAAGTATAAACAGAGAGGTGCCATGGAAGAGGTGAGCCAAAGTGGGCACGGCAGCACCTTCACTTTTTATTTTATTGACTTCTTCCATGTATTCATATTTTTAAGGGGAAACAAAGCCCTATAGCAGTGCTCTCTGCTCCCTATGGATGTGGCCTGTTAGTTCTTCTCTTAGTACAGCTCTGGCCCAACATCAGCCTCTCCTGCTCCCTCATTTCCCTGGGGCCAACGGGGAAGCTGCTCGACAACACAGCGTCACCCAATTTCTCTCTGCACCTTCCCCTTGCTCACAGCACACGGAGCTGGAGAGAGACAGGATTCTTACCAACTGCCTCACACTCAGGGTGCAAAACAGAGAGCCATAACATAAAAGTAAAGTGTGTCAAGCAGCCTGCCTTTCCAAGAGCTTTCATGGAATCATCGTCAGGGAACCAGCACAAGGAATCCTGTTTCCCGTCCCACCAGATCGCGTAAGCAGCTTTCACCATTAAGAGTGACAGAAGAGAAGGTCCTGAAGGAACAATCCCTCTCTTTGGAGACATTTTAAAATAACCTTAGGGGTTTGAAACATCACGAAAATAACAGACTGCAGGCTCCTGATGAAAGCGCCCAACTCACTTTTGATTTGCAGTAAATAAGGCAGAAGAAACAATGTACAAAATGACTTGAGAACCCAGCTGACAAAATGTATCGTTTCTTTTAAAATATTGCTTCTATTTACAAATCTCCTCATGCTAGTTTCTAAAGAGTAAGTCTTGATACAGTGCAATTTTAACCTGAAAGAGGCTTCTTGACCTACTCAGAAGATTGATGTCTTCTTTTTTATAGAACTACTGATAGACTATCTTTGAAAGTTACTATATTAGTAGAATATAATTTCCCCTCCACCATTTAGTTTTCAATAAGTATTTTAACACACGAAATATTTCCATTCTCTCTGCTGCAAAAGAACCCTAAGTATTATTGTAAAGTAATGTCTATTTTCATGCCATAATTTTCATTACATTTTCAGTCAAAAATACATAAACAAGCACCTGGCTCACAGAATGAAAAATGTGGAGTGAGGCCAAAACAAAACCTAAACCTGATTTCATAGGGTGATACATATTGCCTTTTAATCACTTATTTGAAATGAGAACATAAAAAAATTGCCATAATTTTTAAATCAATAAAACATCTCTATATGCTTTCACAGAAATGGATCAGGAAATTACAACCTGGGTTAACCTATAAAACATGTGACCAATAGGTTTATAAAAATACTTTAGTGCGAGTTATAATCTGGACATTTTTGTTGACTAAAGGCTAGTTTAATATATAAAAATTATCTGAAAGTATAAATGTTGCATAATATTTGATGCAGTCTTCATGTATTTGTTCTATTCAAATGGCTAACACCCACCCTTGATTTTTACAAAATTATTTTAAAATTATTACCCTTAACATTTTTTCACCTACTGTTAAGGTAACTGTACTTAAACAGAAATAAAACAGAAAGCCACTGAAAGAACAAAATTTAAAAATCTTTGTGGGGCACCTGAGTGGCTCAGTTGGTTAAGCAGCTGCCGTGGGCTCAGGTCATGATCCCAGGGTCCTATGGGATCGGGCTCCCAGCTCAGCGGGGAGTCTGCTTCTCCCTCTCCCCCTCCCTTGCTTCTGTTCCCTCTCTCTCTCAAATAAATAAATACAATCTTTAAAAAAATTTTAAAAATACAAATCTTTGTAATTTTGTGGGTTTAGAAGCTGGGTGTGGCAAGAGTTGGTATTAAACAAAATACTTCGTGAAATAAAAATATACGTATCTCTGTGAAAAACACAAAGAACATTAAATGCACAGATATACTGATCAGAGTTGTATAAAAAAAATAACATCAGTTATATAAAATTCTACTGGGTAATTTTTAAACCTCTAGAAACTGTTACTAGTTTTGTTGGCTATCCAATGGAATTTTACTCTGTACTATATGCAGAAACTAAAATTTAACTAAGAAACAAATACAAATTAAGTACCTGACAAAAAATATATTTGATTAAAAAATCCATGTATTCATAACATGTATGTTTTGATCTATTTTGGATATTTAGGTATTACTGCCTGAAAAAAAATTTGTTTAAGAATTTTATATATTTATTTGACACAGAGAGAGAAAGAGCACAAGCAGGGGGAGCAGCAGGCAGAGGAAGGGGGAGAAGGAGGCTCCTCGCTGAGCAGGGAGACCGATGAGGGGGCTCTATCCCGGGAGCCTGGGGTCATGACCCGAGCCAAAGGCAGACGCCTAACTGACTGAGCCACCCAGGCACCCCTTGATATTTTCAATACTTATTGAAAATACAGAGTCCAAACTCTGAATGAAATATGTAAATGTATGTAAAGTGTATGACTGTAATATGTAAAATATGTTGATATGTAAAGATGTATGTATGTATGTCTCTATTTAATATGTAAATATATGACTCTAAAAGGCAAGAGTCCTGTTAGGTCTAAATTGTAATCTCTTAGTGGCATATTATAAAATATTTAGAGAATACACATTTTCAGTCTGTGAAGTACAAACATGGATTAATTGCTAGGAACACTACTTGCATACAGTTTCTAACACATTTTCAAAGAGACTTATACTGGATTGAGGGATATGTGTAACCCTCATGACTTCGAAGCTGATAATATCAACTTAAATAGCTGAGCTGCACTGGAGGAAATGTGTCAGAACTCTACACTGAAAATCAAAGAGTGCGTTATTGAGTGTATTTGGTGCCAAGCATAGTTGCATGGCTAATTCAGTCTGCATAGTTAAACTTTGATATAAATAGGCTTTCAATAAAAATACACTGAGAAAATATACCCTACAGTAATGACACAGGACAGCAATCTATATTCAAATGCTTATGCCCACAAGGATAATCATATTTTCCCAAGTTTGGGCAGACAAACATTGGAGATGGCCCACACATTCATCCCTTAATCCTGATGGTTCTCCCAAAGAGGAATGCTGGCTTTTTTTTTTTTTTTTTAAAGATTTTATTTATTTATTTGAGAGAGAGAATGAGATAGAGCATGAGAGGGGGGAGGGTTAGAGGGAGAAGCAGGCTCCTCGCTGAGCAGGGAACCCTATGCGGGACTCGATCCCGGGACTCCAGGATCATGACCTGAGCCGAAGGCAGTCGCTTAACCAACTGAGACACCCAGGCGCCCGAGGAATGCTGGCTTCTTTTAAGAGGAGAGTCACTGGCAAAGCTTAGAAACAAATGACTTCATTTCTCACCCTTGACTCGACGGCTTTGCTTTGCCTCCCCCAGAAACAGCCTTTTTTTTTTTTTTTAAGATTTTATTTATTTGAGAGAGAGAGAGAGAGAACACAAGAGGGGGAGAGCGGGAGAGGGAGAAGCAGACTCCCCACTGAGCAGGGAGCCCGATGCGGGACTCGATCCCGGGACTCCAGAATCATGACCTGAGCCGAAGGCAGCCACTTAACCAACTGAGCCACCCAGGCGCCCAGAAACAGCCTCTTAAAACATCTGTGGCAAGGACCTGCATGTGGCCTCTCTGAGCTGTGAAGGTGACAGACGTTAAGATTATGGGGACTCGAATCCTACAGTTGAGCAAGGAACTGAATTCTGTCAACCACCACAGGAACGTGGGATATGACACTGCACTCCAGAAAGGCTGCTGCAGTCCTGGAGACATCTCGAGCAGCAGAGCCAGCTGAATCGTACCTGGACTCCTGCCTCACAGAAAACGTGAGATACATGTTTTATACCTGAACCTCTGTTTCTTTTTATCTGAACCTCTACATTCAACATACAATTTCCATTTCCTTTGGAAAGTGAGTAAAATTAGAGGGAGACACAAATGTGCTGTATTTTATGTATTACTCTATATTCACATAGCATTTCACTATTTAAAAGGTACCGTGAGGGGTGCCTGGGTGGTGCAGTTGGTTGAGTATCTGAGTCTTGGATTCGGCTCAGGTTGTGATCTCAGGGTTATGAGGTCAAACCCCACTTTGAGCTCTGCGCTCGGCATGGAGTCTGCTTGAGATTCTCTCTCTCCCTCTGCCCCTCCCATTTGTGCTATCTCTCTATCTCTGAAATAAATAAGTCTTAAAAAAAAATGGTACTGTGAACTTCTGCAAGGATACCAGCAGGGGCATTCATTCTGTTCTCTGTAAATTCTCCCAGAAAAATAGATGGATTGACTGGGAATGCAAAACCAAAAGCTCACTGACCACACTTAGAGCAAAACTGGCTGTTGAGACCTCTCCATGAGTCCTCGGGTATGAGCAGGTGTGGATGAACTACCATGAGCTATAAACCACATAGGGTATTAGTATCTTGCAGAGAGAAGCAACCAGGTTTTGATACACCTGAGAAAAAAAGAACTCTCAAATTTCCAAGTGCTCCCTGAGAGCGTAGCATCACTTTAGAACATCAACTGAGCCTGGAGGAATTTCTGCTGAGTCAATCTGTGGGTGACTGCAAGAGGTCTGTGGGAAGGATGAAGCTCTATGAACCCTCAAAAGTCACCAGCCCACCTCCCTTCCAAGAAGAAACTGCTGAAATGAGAATACCATTTGCCTAAGAAAAAGATAAAGGAGATCAGAGAAAAAGCAATATCCTGATAAAAGATAAAGAGATGATAGTCAGGAGAAGCATTTTTAGACACTTCTCCATGTTTTTTTTTTTTTTAACACTTCATAAAACAAAACAGAATGGTGAGTTCCAGAACATGAAAGTACTAGACATCTATTCTGATACACACTTCCCTTTTAAAAGTTCAGGAAAACTAATTTTATATAAAAATGAGCAACAGAGAAAGATCCCAGCTAAATCCAGTACAATGTTCTTGTAAGAAAAAAGAATAAGGAACAGAATAACATTTACCACAGACAACGAAGGTCAAAAAAAAAAAAAAAAAAAGCCACAAAAACAAATTAGAACCAACCATAATTATTTCAATAGAATTTAGAAGAAATTAAGAAAATGACAGAAGAAATAAATCATAAACAAAATTAGAAAAACTCAAAAATGAGATGATCGAAGTCAGGAAGGACTTTAAAATAAAAAGGATATAGTGTCCTTCCTCATCTCTTTGGTTTAAAATCTAATTTGTCTAATGTAAGGATTGCCACCCCAGCTTTCTTTTGGTGTCCATTAGCATGGTAAATGGTTTTCCATGCCCTCACTTTCAATCTGGAGGTGTCTTTGGGTCTAAAATGAGTCTCCTGCAGACAGCATATTGATGGGTCTTGTATTTTTATCCAATCTGATAGCCTGTGTCTTTTGATTAGGGCATTTAGCCCATTTACATTCAGGGTAACTATTGAAAGATAGGAATTTAGTGCCATTGTATTGCCTGTAAGGTGACTGTTACTGTATATTGTCTGTGTTCCTTTCTGGTCTATGTTACTTTTAGGCTCTCTCTTTGCTTAGAGGACCCCTTTCAATATTTCTTGCAGGGCTGGCTTCGTGTTTGCAAATTCCTTTAGTTTTTGTTTGTCCTGGAAGCTTTTTATCTCTCCTGCTATTTTCAATGGCAGCCTAGCTGGATACAGTATTCTTGGCTGCATATTTTTCTCATTTAGTGCTCTGAATAGATCCTGCCAGTCCTTTCTGGCCTGCCAGGTCTCTGTGGACAGGTCTGTTGCCAATCTGATGTTTCTACCATTGTAGGTTACAGACCTCTTGTCCTGAGCTGCTTTCAGGATTTTCTCTTTGTCTCTGAGACTTGTAAGTTTTACTATCAGATGTTGGGGTGTTGACCTATTTTTATTGATTTTGAGGGGGGTGCTCTGTGCCTCCTGGATTTTGATGCCTGTTTCCTTTCCCAAATTAGGGAAGTTCCCTGCTATAATTTGCTCCATATACCTTCTGCCCCTCTCTCTCTTTCTTCTTCTTCTGGGATCCCAAAATATTGTTTCGTCTTATGGTATCACTTATCTCTCGAATTCTGCCCTCGTGATCCAGTAGTTGTTTATCTCTCTTTCTCAGCTTCTTTATTTTCCATCATTTGGTCTTCTATATCACTAATTCTCTCTTCTGCCTCATTTATCCTAGCAGTTAGAGCCTCCATTTTTGATTACACCTCATTAATAGCCTTTTTGATTTCAACTTGGTTAGATTTTAGTTCTTTTATTTCTCCAGAAAGGGTTTCTCTAATATCTTCCGTGCTTTTTTCAAGCCCAGCTAGTATCTCTAAAATCATCATTCTGAACTCTAGTTCCAACATCTTACTAATGTCTGTATTGATTAGGTCCCTGGCAGTCAGTACTGCCTCTTATTTTTTTTTTAGGTGATTTTTTCTGTCTTGTTATTTTGTTCTGAGGAGAATAGATGAATGAGAGAATAAAATGCTAACAGGGTAACAATGACCCCAGAAAAATATACACTAAACAAATCAGAAGAGACCTGAAACCAGGGGAAAAGAAAGGGAATGAAAGAAAAAAGAAAAAAGAAAAAGATTAAAAAAAAAAAAGGAATATGATCAAATATGATCAGGCTGGTGCATAGATCAGTGCCACACACTAGATTTCGGGCGTATTTTGGTCTGTTAGAAGAAAGTGATTCCCAAAATTTTAAAGAAAGAAAAACTTATATATGTACAAAAATGAGGGTAAACACGATGAAGGGATGGAATATGACTGTAAAGATGAAAATTATAAAAGATTTTATAAAAGAAATTGATAAGAAGTTGGTTGAAAAAAGAAAGAAGAGGAATTAAAAAAAAAAAAGGGAGAGAATGTGATCAGGCAGGAGACTAGAACAAAGCCATACACTAGAGATTTAAGGTATATTTTGGTCTGTTAGAAGAAACTGTATCCCAAAATTTTAAAGACAGAACAACTTATACCAAAAATAAGGTTAACTACTATGAAGAGATAGAATATGACTCTAAAAATGAAAAATAAAAAAGATTTTTTAATTTTTATTTATTTGACAAAGAGAGAGACAGCGAGAGAGGGAACACAAGCAGGGAGAGTGGGAGAGGGAGAAGCAGGCTTCCCGCGGAACAGGGAGCCCAATGCGGGGCTCAATCCCAGGATCCCAGGATCATGACCTGAGCCGAAGGCAGACGCTTAATGACTGAGCCACCCAGGCGCCCCAATAAAAAAGGTTTTTAAAAAAGGGATTGATAAGATGTTGGTTGAAAAAGGGAAAAAGAAAAATTCAAAAAAAAAAAAAAAAAGAAAAAGAAAATTTAAAAAATTAACTTTGAAAGACTAAAGAATCATGGGAAAAAAAGCCATGAAGGAAAAACAATTTTAAAACTGAAGACTAAACTAGAAGGGACATATTAGAAAAAGTACCCCAAGAGTTTATGCCCTATGTGAAAAAAAAAAGGTGAAAATAAAAACAAAAAATAAAAATAAAATAAAGGATTTGACCTGGGTACTTGTAAGAAAGGGGTCTTCCATTTGTGAAAATGATCTAGCCATTTATTTGCATGCTGTATACTTCTTGTATTTATATTATACTCCAATAAAAAATTAAAAATAATGCAATGTGAAAGAGAGAAAAGTGATTCAAAAGAAAGTTGGCTTTAATCTTTGACGCCAGAAGACCACAGTTTGCATGCAGATTTTACTGATACTCCTCTCATAAATGCCTCCAAAGACTTCCTAGGTCCAATGACACTTTGACTCTTCAAAACTTCTAACTTTGGTGATCACTTCTTTATTTTTGTGCTATCTCATTCTGATTTTCCTTCTAAACTTCCTTGTCACTCCTTTCTAATCTCCTCTGTGGGTTCTTCTTCCTCCACCAGGTTTTCTATTCTTTTTTTAAAGATTTATTTTATTTATTTGAGAGGGAGAGAGCAAGTGAGCACATGCACAAGCAGGGGGAGGGGCAGAGAAAGAGAATCTCAAGCAGACTCCCTGCTGAGCACAGGGCCCAATGTGGGGCTGGATCTCACAATGCTGAGATCATGACCTGAGATGAAATCAAGAGTCAGATGTTTAATGGACTGTGCCACCCAGGCCTCCTTTTTTTTTTAAAAAAAGATTTATTTGTTTGAGAGACAGAGAGAGACAGAGAGAAAGCGTGTCTTCCTCCAACAGCCTTTCAAGTTTTGGTGTTTCTGGGCTCCATATTTAGCTATTTTCCCTTTTTAAAACTCAAATTATCTTCTTAGCCAATGATATCATGCCTAAAGATTTCAGCTTTCACACACACACACACACACACACACACACACACACTTAATTCTCAAAACTGTATTTCTACCTCAGGTCTCTCTCCTGAAAAAATAGCCCTTTATATCCAACTGTTGATGAGATCTCTCTACTAAATATCCCATAACCCCCTCTCAGCAAACTTACTTCCCACCCGGCCCTCATTATCTGCAAGAAGTGGCCATATCCTGTTACTTGATAACTAATTTTTCTCTATCTGCTAGCCTAAGAAAAACTTTCTTTGAACGCTCCTACAGTTTTTATATCTTTCCCTTTTTTTTTCCCCCTTAACAATTTTATTTCTGGATTAAATAGGCAGTTTTTATTTGGTCTTTATTTGGTCACTATTTGGTCTTTATTTGGTCACTATTCAGTCACTTCTTAATCTCTGACATTCTAATTACTCATTCCTTTAGCAAAACTGCCCTCTCTGTAGCATGGATGTTGTCTATCATTTTATAATATTTTTTATCCTATTTCAAGTGATTATAAATTTTTGTACTAACCTGATTTGCCTTATACTACTCTGTCTGCTCAGTCTCTATTTACACTGATACTCCCTAGACATGCACTGCCACCTAAATAACGGAATTTTCCAAGCATGTGGATAAAGGGAGAGGCAGAGAGAGAAGGAATAAGAGAGGGGTAGATGGAGGTGGGGGAAGAAGGAGAAAGAGACAGGAGACTCATCCAGGGACAAATAACTACCCAGGATTCAATAATTCAACTTATTCTGATAACACCCTCTCCCAGCATGCAGATAAATTTTTCAAATAACTATACACAGAAATGAAGAAGTTATAACTGAGAAATACTGAGCATATTTTTATGTGTTCACGAAACCTATTCTGCCTCTTGAGCTCCCTCTTGCTTTTCTTCTCAATCATCAAGAAATAAAATTGGAATTGTTTTTTAATTCCCTTTAGTCAGCAACTTCCAATAAAATGTTGGTATATAACTTCCCCTGCTGAGCAGTTTCTCACATCAGTTCCACACTTCCTTTCCTTTGCTATTGTGATAATACTATTAAATATCCTCATGATCTTGCAGAGTCCTGTAATCACCTTCTTTAATTTCCCTCTGCCTTTCATCTCTCTCTGCTTGAATCAATCCTAAATATTACTCGTGTCATGTCATTCAGCCTGCTCAAATTCCTTCATCTTCTCTATGCTGTCTTTAGAAGTAACTATAAAATGCCACTGTCTAAGCATTAAAATCCTATGCCAATTTGCCTCAGTTTTATCTTCTGATGTTCCCCCAACCAACCCGACTAACGTCCACAAACCTATCCCATATGTGCCTGCATCTGTGTTTTTTAAACTAAGCATTTTCCTTGCCTATAATAATGTGTAACTTCTCATTCTCTCATAAAAAATGTTATCAAGCCTCCACATGGAGATTTGGGAATAAATATTTCAATATTCTTATTATCCCATTATCCACGATTTCCTTTCATGACACATGCAGATTTTTTTCCAAAATGCATTTTCTTTTTTTTGTTTTTTTTTAAAGATTTTATTTATTTATTTGAGAGAGAATGAGAGAGAGCGAGTACATGAGAGGGGGGAGGGTCCGAGGGAGAAGCAGACTCCCTGCCGAGCAGGGAGCCCGATGCGGGACTCGATCCAGGGACTCCAGGATCATGACCTAAGCCAAAGGCAGTCGCCTAACCAACTGAGCCACCCAGGCGCCCCAAAATGCATTTTCAATCATATTGATACTTAGATAATTACATGAGAAAAATTTTCTATATCATGTACGAGGATGAATTACACATAGTTCCACTTCTACCAATGACAATCAGCTTGTCTGGACTCTCACACAGATAATGATGATAAACTAGTAATTTCTTAAAAAATTATTTAAAAAAAAATGGAGATCAGTTAAGAGCAAAGACTAGAGAGTTTTTCACTCAAGGAAATCCCCTAACCCATATGGTGAGGAATGGCTAGAACTCAAGCAGAAAACTATAGAGTTACTAGCTTGGAAAGTCAGAGAACAGAGACTTAAAAGTACCAGGGCAGCTGAAATGCAAGAGGAGATACCCAGAAATGGAGGGAGGCACCCTCAACTGCATGTATACATTCTTTCCCAAATCCTTGGCTGACACCTGACTGCATGTGCAAGCAGAGCATAAAAAGCACTGTCTGGAAAGTTGAAAGAGGTTTTTGGCTGCCGCCCATCACAAGAGATTTTTGAGTTTGAGTCCAGACAAGTAAGCTGCTTGCTAGAAAAAAAATCAACTCTCTTTAAAAGATAATCAAGTCCACAGTCTTGAAAACATATGATCCATAATGTCTGGTACACAGTAAAAATTACTAGACATGCAAAGAAATAAGAAAATATGATCTATAGTCAAGAGGGAAAAGCAATCATGTAAACTTACCTTAAGTTGACCCAGATGTTAAAACTAGCACATAGGGATTTTAAAACAGCTGTTAAAAATATGTTCAAGGGCTTAAAGAAAAATATAGTCACGATGAATTAAAAATATGGGAAATGCTCATTAAAGCAATGAAATATAAACAAAACGGAAGTTTTAGCCCTGCAAAGTACATTATCTGTACTGACCATTACTGGGGTGGGCTTAACAGCGTACTGGAGATATCAGAGGAAAGGATTAATAAACTTGAAAATAAATGGATAGAACTTATCCAATTTGAAAAGCAGAGAAAACAAAGACTGAATAAAAAGGAGCAAAATCTCAGTGACTTGTGGCATAATGCCATACACACACTAGCTCATGCACATGCGCGTGTGCACATACCAACTCTCAGAGAGGAGGGCATGGAACAATATTATCTGAAATAATAATGGCCAAACATTTGCCAAATGTGATGCAAAACATAAGCTTTTGTATCTAAAAATCTCAGTATTTCAAGAAATATAAATATCATTCTCCCCCCCCCCCACCACCACACACAACTGGCACACTATGAAAAAGTGCTGAAAGCCAAACACGAAGAGAAAATCTTGAAGGGTAAAGCGATTCCAAACAGGGTAATATCAGTATGTACGAAACCTGAATATACATCAGAAAGCGATTAGAAGACAATAAAGTATTTCTGAAATGCTGAAAGAAAACAAAAACAAAAACAAAAACAAAAAAACCTTGTGAACCCCAAATTTTATATCCAGGGACAATACCCCTCAGAAATAAAAATGAAATCAAGGCATTTTCAGATAAATGAAAACTGAGAGGATCTGTTGCCAAAAGATCTGCTTCACAAAATGTGTATATTCTGGCTTCCCATATAGGTATACATGTCTGTCTGTATACTTTGCATACATGTAAATATTCTGACCTTGCTCTGGGCTGATTTGCCTTACACATCTCTTTTTGAAGTTCTTCCAGATCAACTGTATTGATTCTTTAAAATAATTCAGTGAGTACACTCGATGTGTTTGTGTATGCTCCTTAGCTTTAATCTACAAGTAGAGGTGGTTAGTTAACATTTAAAATATGCTAATCAAAAATCCTGCCTATAAGGACACTTAGCAGCTGAAGTACCTCAATCAGGGGTGCTCTCAAGAGGCAGCTAAACTAAGCCCTTCAGATATTACTAATTATATGCACACCTGAGTGTTAACTAGTGTAAGGGATATCAAACATGATTTTTCACCAGTGAAATGAATGTTATTCTTTATATGTGGTGGCTGAAAATATTTTAGGGTCACTGCTGCCCTTTCATAAACAGAGTATAAGAATCAAGAGACTGTAGCTGTTTCACTACAGAGTATCTAGAGGTCTGTTTTATTTTTTTTTAAGATTTTATTTATTTGAGAGCGCAAGAGAGAGAGCACACGATGGGGCAGGGGAGGGGGGTCAGAGGGAGAAGCAGACTCCAGTGGAGCAGGGAGACTGATGTGGGGCTGGATCCCAGGACCCTGAGATCAAGACCTGAGCCGAAGGCAGGTGCTTAACCAACTGAGCCACCCAAGCACCCCTAGATGTCTGTTTTATCTGTATCCCATCTTCCTGTAGGATTCTGCCTTCTGACATAAAAAAAAAAAAAGGTAGCAGGTAATATTTTTTTAATTGATCTTCAAGCCTGCATTTTAGTCAATGTTTTATGTGTGACAGAATTCAGTTGAGATTTGCTCTCTTCTCTTCGGGATCTGTTTTCTTTATGCTGATCACCTTGTAGTGGGGTCTAGGACATATAGCTTTCACCTACTAATATTTAACTTCAGTCAGTTTTATCCACCCCATCCCCCAACTCCAGCTCCCTCACCTCACCTGTCTAAAAAAAGAGTAGTTGCAAAATCAGTAAGTCTTTGCATATCCTCTGTAAAATACTATATGTAGTAGTATTGCTTATATAAATTTATTTCTAAATATATTTATATGTACATTCTAGTTCGGTGGTTACATTAATAAAATTTATGTAAGAACACAACAGAGAATACAGTTTGATATGAAGAATTATTTTTAAGTGCACAATTAAGTGAATGAAGCTGTTCAGAGAATGAATACATAAAATGAATGATTCAGAGGTTTTAGAGCTGATAAGGATTTTAAAGGTCCGGAGAAATCTTTTCTCTGACTTGAGAAAACTTCATCATATATCACAAATGCTCTTCTTTTTCACCAAAGAAAATGCCACAACCTTTCTTTAAAAAAAAAAAAAAAATGTTCTTTTAAGCATGACTTTTATTGACATGAATGAAATTAATTATCTTACTTCCAAATGGTATCCAACCCTGATGAAGGCACAAAGTGGGTCAAAAGCTCCAGTACCACAGGTCAGAAGGTGTGTCCTATTATAGTGATGCAAAACCCGAACATAATTTGCACATTCACTCTAAAGCAGAAAAACAGAAAGAAGAAATTGGGTAATGTTAAAAAAAAAAAAAAAAGTTTAGTCCTTTTTTTGATTTCTGTTTTCCCTAACCCCACAAATCTCATGTTCAAGACTCTCTTGGCTAGAGGAGGCAAGAAACAGCGGAAGAATAGACTGGTTGACCGATGCACATTTTAGCCTCACCACATGAATTACACCTATAATGGGATTGTATCATTTTTCAGGTATTCTAGCACATAACTGGGGAGTAAAAAAAAGTACTGTTCAGAAATTTATTCAAACAAAGATTTGCATGGTGATATGCATGTTCCACTAAGTAATTAAGTTATTCCCAATGCTATTTTTTTTTCATGTACATATAAACAAATGAATCACACAAAGTCAGAAAACCAATAATTAGAGATGGCTTCGCTATCCTTAAAGAAACATATGTAGACTTTAAGGCATTACAGAATTTTGATGTTTGGAAAAATAAGTCCTATCTTCAAATTCATAAATTCATGCAAAGCACTTTCATAGAGAATTTTCAAATAAATACATAGAAAGCTAACCAAGAGAAATAACATTTTACACCTATTACTATAAGACTGCTGTGTAGGAATCAGCAAAATTTTTTTTTATGAAGGACCAGGGAGTAATATATTTAGTTCGAATGGCCAACTGGTCTCTGTCTCAACAAATTACCTCTGTGAATATGGCATGAAAGCAGTCATAGACAATCCAAAAATGAATGTGTGCAGCTAGCTTCCAATAAAACTTTATTTACAAAAATATATGGCAGGCCACATTTGGCTGAGGGGCTCTAGTCTGCCTACATTGGGATTCAACTAGAACTTTTTTGAGGACAGAATATTTATTTTACACTTCTTCGTATTCCCTGGTTAATTAAACACAGTCCCAAATATATATTATATGCTTAACAAATCTTACTATATAAATCACTAGGTGAGTTTTATGATCAATATGCTAAATGAAAAATGTTTAAAACTGCTCAAACCAACTTGTCTAAATTAATTCTAGCAAACACCTTCCTGGTAAATTAGGTATTTCTGTTTCATTTAAAATAAATTACAAAATACTAAACTCTTTTAATGCTAAGTGTTACTCTGAAATCAATACATGCAGTAGACAGTAAATATAATGTTTTATAAGGGCAGATTATGACTTTTAAAATCTCTCACAGAACAGTATTGGGTGAAAAAGCCACCAGAACCATCTGACCAGAAGTGATTCAGATTATAGCATTCCCTTGTTCAGAATGAGCAATGTACTACTAACCTGATTATCCAGAGCACGTAGATATATTTTCTTCAATTTCCCACTCACGTAGAATTTATTCTCAGGGTGACCCATACCACTGGAAAAATCTGATCATTCAGGCATGGGGAAAATATTCTATTCTCCTATCACTATAAGCACCTGCTTTTCATCTCATGAAACACTGTCACACCTAGAATGAGCAGATTAGACTACATTTTGGGTCTGCTGGGCTTAGGTTGACACAGCCTAAGCGTGTGTCTGATTAGTCAGCATCATGCTGTGGACTGAGGCAGCAAGACTCACTCCTTGGCTGTGAGCCAGTTGCTACAGAGACTCAGAACTTGGTATAACGTGTGTTAGTCTTTTACATGGTATTTTTTTCTCACTAAAAAAAGAAAAAAAAAAAAAAAAAGGACGAGTTAACTTTCAAAAGGAGACGTGCATGCCTTCCCCCAAAGCTGTGTCTTGTGTCATCAGAGTGACTCCTAGCACACGAAAGTCCCTTCGTGCGTATTTTCATGGGCTCGGAAGTGGGTCAGAGCTGCCACTCCTACACAACCTGGTGCCCCGCAGGGAAGTTACGGAGACCGAAGATCGATTCTTCCAGAAGGAAAGACCCTAAACCCATCGTGGGGTAGCATGCTTACTGCCTTTGCCTTCTCCTTTCTGTTTGTTTTTCTCTCCATTTGTTTCTTCATTTGGTTCTACTTTACTGATCAAAGAAAAATGAAATCTCACAAAGAATACGCTTAGCTTTCCCTTGAATTAAAAATTTACTTGAAATTTTTTTTTCACATATATAGGAAATAAGCATTAGAAGAAATTCATAAATCTGAGTTGATAAATATGTAATAAAACCAAAACCAAGATCTAGAGGCACCTCAGCTCCCTTTACTCTAACTTCACATTGAAATCAACTTATAATGATCTCCGTACAATGTTTATTTCTGTTTGGATATGTGTATATATATTTTTTTCTTCCTGAATGAACTGCATATACACCTTTGGGAGCAAATAAGAGGTTAGGGAGTCAGTCCCTTGTGACTGACCAGGGATAGAATTGATGAGGTGTTTAATTTACAATGAGTAATACTTACCACATCTTTTCCTTTCATTATGCATTCTTCTATTTTTAGTGCTGTACTAGGCCAGTGTATCTGAAATAAAAGATAATGTACTATTATGCAAATGCAAATACAAAATTAAACCACACTGAAAAACCATTTCATTTTTGCTGTGTTCCCAACACCTTTTCATTTTGTTCCATTTCCTGAGAAGATAAATCAAGACTTTATCTCCTTTATATTATTATCTGCCTAATGAAGACACTTACATTTGAGCTTTTATTTCATGCGAAAACTTAGTTGTTGTTTTTTTTTTTAAATCTTTCTGAATGCTCCCTCAAGACTCAGCCCTTCAGAGGTCACCCACGTTTCCAGCAGCCGTGCTCTGTGCTTAACCTGCCGTGACCTCCACTGTCCAGTCCTTCCCCTGAACCTGACCATCTTCCCCTCCAAGTCAGGCACCTCCCTGAGTTCCCTTTGCATTTTTACCACTTAGCCCAGAGTTTGGTGTGTGGGGACTCAGTTATGCTGGCTAAATGAGGGATTAAAGGATGTGTGACTCCTATGTCCTGGAGGGACACCCAGACTGCCTCCAGATCTCCACCACATCAAACACGGTCCATCTCTGTACATGTCCCTCCAAGATCAGTAAAAGAGCATTATTGGTATGCATAATCAATGGAGTGGGGTTGGTGTACATATAACCCAGGAGTAGAATTACTGGGTCTTAGGGTAAGTATATATTGAATCTGTTAACACACAGTGCCAGAGTGCTCTCCAGAATGGCCACCCGTTCATACTCCACCAGCAATACCCTGTATCTTCACTGATACTTGAATTCATCAGCTTTCTAATTTTTGTACTAAGCACCTCAGATTCAATACTCAATTAAACCCTTACCACAACTTTTATCAAAGATATATTATAATCTAGGGAGCTCCTTTTAAAAACAACAACAAAAAATGTACATTTCTATGTCCAGCCCCAAAACATGGTACATCTATGGATGGGAATCAAGGAATGTGATCCATTTGAGCAAGTATAGCTAGTGGTAAGTTGCCCCAAGACCTTAAGCCTCCATATTAATAGTTTATCCCCAAATCTGATGGATCAATGATACTTTGAGCCAGGCTGCATCAATATTTCTTTGGTTCTCTTCTTTTTAGGCAATCACCTTCTGTTCTCAAGCTAACATTTTGATGAAGGAGTAGGATGGGCCTCTCAAGAGATTAATATTTCTACAAATAAACTTTCCCTCCTCAGGATGCTCAAAAGTCCCCAGGGGAAGGGTTTAGGTATAGCCTTCTACTACCCACGGTCAGTGTTTACTGTCATTAGACTATTATTGTTCAGGCTGGTGTTAGTCAGCCAGACTCTTTTCCTATTCACGGCAGTCTGTCCCCTTAAGGCCCCTATTATCTCTCCCTGACTTCTCCCCTCCTTCTACCACCACCATCCCATTCTGTGCTCTGCTAGCCTGAGAAACCATTCTGGGTATCAAACTAAATATTAGATATTGCTGATAAGGAGGTATTTTTTTTTTCATTTAGTGAGCACGCTCTTTCTTTTTTTAATTAGTGGCCAACACTTACAAATGAGAAATTTTGCATAAAAATCAAGATTTCTGGTTTCTCTAAATGGCCCAGGCACTCTCTGATTTGCTTCAGACTTTTCTTTTACCTGACTGACCTCTGCAGTCATTTTAGTTTTTGAAAACTGATATATTTATGTTTGAATCCCAAATATGGTCATGATTTAAACTTTTCTTTTTAAAAGCTGTGCCCCATAAAATAACATGTTAGGTATTTATATGCCAGAACTGAAAGAGGCTTATCACTAACCCACACATTATGTAGCCAAATCCAGTCCCTGATACATAAATAATATTGGGAATGTATAAAAGTGGTGTCAAAGGCATTTTATTATGATGATTTTTACATAAGTACATGTGTTATCATAGGAGTAAGCACTCTATGGTTTGAATTACAGGTATAATATTACTTTGACGTTCTTATTAGTGTAATGGGCCCCCCAAATTTTCTTACTTACAATATTCAACATCAGGTGTTCAAGCATCAGTACATAAACTTAAAAAAAATCATGTGTTTTCATTTATGTTGCAACACAGAAAAAAGACAATGTAAGGAAAAATGTAAGAAAACCAACTAAAAAGGCAAAAGCACGCACATAAAATCCCAGAATCAATGTTCACGATGGCAGCAGTGAATCCAGCAGTGGATCATATGCGAGTTAGGAAAGACATCACATATCACATATCACATATATGATGTGATATCACATATCACATCAATGTCAGGTTCAGATGCAGCCCTGCATCAGCTTCAGCAGAGTCGCTAATACCATTAGAGGGTAAGCATCCTAGAAGTGAGGCTGTAGAATTTATAAACTTCACTGATCCATTATTTTGGAAAAGATTTTTGCATATGGGGTGAGATTTTTTTTTTCAGATGATTTCTAAGACTCATTTTCACTTGAGATTCAATTTGTTTTTGGAATTATGATTTTACTGTGGATGCAAAATTATTTAAAAGGATATGCTAGAACATGTGCATATGTATAGACATGTATATGGACTGTATATATACATAGCATATATTACATATACACAAGTAAATATAAATACAAATTTATTTTAGGATCATCTATCATTGGAAAGATTTTCATGACGAATTAAGTTATCAGCACTGATAAATCAGAGAATATCTCAATTGTAATTTCGAATTTTGCTTTATATTCTTAACACAATTTAGGAGATACAGGGCTCTTCTTCTTAAACTGTATTTTCACAATTTCAAAGTAAAACTCAACCAATTCTTTAGAAAAATATACCAAGTTCAGCTTCTCAACATTGAAATAATATCCAGACCAGTAAAACCACCTCAACATACTATATCCTGTATTCCCCTAACTGACTGCTTCATAACAATTATTTCTAGGAATATTTGAATACATTGTTTAGGGGGCAATTCTCTACAGAATTTCTACACATCTTCTGACAGATTCTGTTCCCCATTATCTTTTCAAACAGGCTTGAAAGTAGAAATGGAACTTCCCTCCAGGGAAAATGAAAGACTAGTTTCCTGACCAGGATAATAAAGTGAATGTTTCCCTCTAGACAAAGGCTGAAAAGTTTGCTAACATACCTACTAAAATTTTCCTGTTTGCTAAGCTTGAGGTTCATCAGGCATAACACACACACACTGTGTGTGTAGCATCTACCTGGGATGCTATGTACCACCCCCTGTGGGACTTATGGGGGCAAAGCAATTGCTGGAAACATGACGGCCATGCTATATGCTATGATGTGGCTAGTAGAGCCCTTTGTCTCTGAACCATGAGTCTCATGTCTTCTGGCAGCATCTAGGAAACGGTGACATGCTAACTTGCTATCTTACAAGTGAGGTAAAATCTTAGACCCTTTACAGTTTTGACACCAACACAAGATAATATATTCTGTGATAGTGAATACGATAAATGGCTTTTCTAAGGATTGTCAGAATCTGTAATGTTTTTAGCAGCAAAAGTAATAATATCAATTGTTCTTGGAAAGAAAAAGTCATTCTCTCAGGCACATCTTACAAAGTGTTTCACAACAAAACCTTTCCTGGTATCTTTTTAAATATTTCCCCTCCTTTGATCCTCTATATTGTTCTTCTTACTGTCTCTACTTAGGATTATATTATGATTTGTGTACTTAACTTTAGCTTTCCTATTAATCTGTAAGTTAGAGAGAGCAAGGCAATGTCTTATTTCTGTATCCCTACTAATGCACAATCCCAATGGGGCATAATGCCTTAGTGCGGTTACTCCTTATTCAGTGTCTATTGATTGACTTGTATCAATCAATACACCTTTATCACATTCTTTGTAAAGTCCATCCACAGTAAAATTTGAGAGATAAGCTTCACTGATGTGAAACTGCTGTAAATAGTGGCAAAGGAACGAGACAAGTAACCATATTCAGTTTAATCAGGGAGAAATTCTGTAGGATGTTAACAAAAATCTAGGCTTTGAAAGACTGGTGGGATTTCTGAAGACAGACAGAGGGTCTCAACCAGATGGCTTTGAAAGGATGGGAGAGATGCAGAAGATTAAATTATGAACACTTACTACTCTAAAGTCTAATACATAGCAGCTCTCCAAAGAACCATGTCATTATAGATTTACTCAGTTTTGTTGTTGTTTTCATTTGGTTTTTTAACAACACTTAACGGGCTCAGGATGGCATTCAAATGTTCGTTCATGTGAAAAAAGATGAAAGAGCAAGACCTCATGAAAATGGAGTTATTTTAAAGCCATCACGTACAACTCTCCTGCCGAGATAGCAAGGGAAATTATTCTCATTTGTTGTGAAAGTCAGGATGTATTCTGGTTCTGCTCCAGAGTTTAGCATCAACAAATACCCATCAAATTAAGCTATTTGTTCTGCACAAAATATTTTTAAAAGGCAGTTAAACAACAGGGTGTAACGCTACTTCCAAATTTTCTGTTCCAAAAAAGTATAAAAAGCAAAAGGTTAAATACACATCATTTCATCATAATACTCCTATAATACAATTTAATTGTTCCAATGCACATTTCTGGCCAATTTACTATTCTTGCATATCTCAAAGGAGAAAAATAAAATAAAATAGAAATTAAATTACAAAGCCATTTTTTCTGGACTCCCCAGTGAGTCTCATAATTATGCTATGATAAAGGATTTAACAACTTACTGTTACAAGATGTTATAACACTGAGAGATTTGGGGAAGCGAAAACAAATCCAAGAAAAAGAAATAATTTAACTGTCCAAAAAAAGATTTCCATTTATAGGGGCGCCTGGGTGGCTCAGTCGTTACGCGTCTGCCTTCGGCTCAGGTCATGATCCCAGGGTCCTGGGATCGAGCCCCGCATCGGGCTCCCTGCTCCGCGGGAAGCCTGCTTCTCCCTCTCCCACTCCCCCTGCTTGTGTTCCCTCTCTCGCTGTGTCTCTTCTGTCAAATAAATTAAATCTTTAAAAAAAAAAAGATTTCCATTTATAAATAAATAAATAAGTAATCAATCCAGTAAATCTCTCTTCATGGAATATATTTAACTACCTTAGACACTATTATAATTTCAGCTACTATATTCTCTTTCTAACTCTATTATTCTAATAAAAATGTTTATTTATGTTTTAGTTTTACTTTCTACATTTTACATCTACGTACAGTACCAGTGTCCATTAGTGTATATTTAAACTATTTGTCCTATAAATATCATGAAAATATATTTTGAGTATAACACATTAGGAGAGTCCTAATGGTTTATAAATGGTAGTCTTTAACCTAACATATAATCATTTCGTGTTTATGCTTTTATACTTAATTATAATGACTCATTATTCAAGTAGTTTATATGCCAGAATTATAATCTTTTGAACTATAAACAAGATTTGTATTTGAAATGTTTATATGCCAAAGCATTTGAACTAGGACAATATTATTACTACAAGAACATTATTGGCCTGATGCATGCCCTTTTTAATGCGTGAAATTTACTCAACTGCTAACATTAATGTGAAGTACCACCTGCTATTTATAAGCAAATTATATTTTAATGACTTTTTCCACTCAGTAAAAAAATTAAATTCTAAAATACAAGAATTTCTTTTACTTTTGATGCAATAAAGTTGAATAAATGGGAAAAATATAAATACTTTCAAAACAGAAATGTCTGAAAGAGCGGTATGTACAGATATCCAAATTAACTAGTGTAATGTTAGCCTAAAATAATAATGGAGAGAGTAATTTTAGGAAAAAAGCCTGATTTAGAAACTTAGAGAAAAACTATGGATGACTGGTAAATTCAAAGTTTATTACTAATATGGGATAGTCTATGAAGTTCCGTAAAATATGGGACTTAAATAAATATACCTACTTTTGATTTCTTTGGGAAATGGAAAAAGAGAGAAGAATATTTTATACTTCAAACTAGTATTGCTATCTATCTCCCAGGGAGAATTTTTGCCTTGTTTTTCAGGAAATGCCAATAACCCTCACATAAGCACAGATGGCAAGGCACTATAAAGACTGGCCACAGCCAAGCCAATCTCTTACCATGGTTGAATACAGGAGTCAGTGGGGCTCTCAATCTTTGCCATAAGTAAACAAGTGGGGAACAGCTCCTTCTTATACTAGTCAGTAGTTTTCTCCATTCCTATCATCAACAACTAACTATTCCACTAGTTCTTCACCATTACTAAATAAAATGCAGTCATGCTAAGGGAATAAGAACCAAGGGGAAAGAAACACCACCTAACAAAAGGCAGGGCTAATGGTAGAGTGAAGACCGGCTGGGAGACATGAAGTCCACACCAAAGCAGTCACCTGCTTCTCAGTGCGGTGACACAGGGAAAGAGCATAGGATTCTCAGACAGAAAGACCTGGTTTTCAATTCCACCTACTACTTACTGGCTTCATGGCTCCATTTTGCTCTTCCTTCCATTTATCCAACATACTACTGCTAAAGTAATCATGCTAACTACAATTCTAGTTACAGTATGCACATATTCAGAATCTCCCACCAGCCCATGCATTGCCTCGATTAAGTTTCAATAGCACGGCAGTCAATATTCTCCATGATCTGGTCCCAACCACATTTCCATCCTTAACTCTCACTCTGTACCCTGTTCGCACCACTCACGTCCCCCACACTCTACCTGTCTACTTCGGATATTAGTCATTATTTTAAACTGCTCTAAAATTTCTGTTCTTTCCTCTACTCATTCTGTTCCCATCACCAATCTGTACAAATTGAAATTTCAAGTATCATTAAAAGTCCAAGTCAAATTATATCTCCTTCAGGAACCCCCACCTACCAGCTTTCAGATTCTTTCTTTTTTTTTTTTTTTTTTTTTTTTTTTTTTTAAAGATTTTATTTATTTATTCATGAGAGACAGAGAGAGAGAGAGAAGCAGAGGGAGAAGCAGGCTCCCCGTGGAGCAGGGAGCCCGATGCGGGACTCGATCCCAGGACCCTGGGATCATGACCTGAGCCGAAGGCAGACGCCCAACCGTCTGAGCCACCCAGGCGCCCTTTCAGATTCTTTCTTAGCATTGTAGACATTTATCAGTTTTATTTTAATTGCGCTATATATGACAAATGTGTATGCATGTATCTTCTCCATTATATTACAGATATTTTAGGGTACAGGCTGTTTTGTTCATTTCTTCATTCTTCATATCTCCATGTATGTTTCTAAAATCTAGTTCAATAGCCCTAAAAATACATAGGACTCTTTCATCTTACTTAGATATGGCAGTACGTTACAACTGTGTGCTGATTCCATGTCTAGTTTAGACAGTAATCATGGTAGGAAGTATGTAGATGGCACTTACTACGTTCTAGGGACCATTCTAGGCATTTAAAAATTCAATGAAACCTCTCAAAAGCTGTGAGGTAAGTACTATAGTCCCCTCTCTCTCACAGACAAGACAACTGAGGAACAGGGATGTGGAGTAAGTTGCCCAAGATCACTCATCTCCTAAGTGGCAGACCAGACATGGGAGTCCATGCAGTCTGGCTATGTATTCTGTGTTATTCTGGGTTCTTTCTTATTACATTCTGCTATGTTTTAAGAAACATTGTACTATTTATGAATTAAGACAGTTAAAATGAAGTAAAAACTAAAATTAATATGTTGGCTATTTTTATTTTCAAAAAAACTTAACTGTGGTCAGCTGAACCTCATTCTAGAAATAAAACATTGATCAGAAAAAATAAGGGCACACTTTCAACCAACAAAGAAACACAAACACATATACCATATCTAACACTTCCTTTGTGGTAAATTTAAATAAATGTGATAAATGCAAATGAGGAAATAAATTTTTCTCATGGAATATAAAAAATAGTACAAAATGTTTTCAATAATTCTTAGATGCTATATGAAGAAATTTACCTTTTGTAATATCAAGAGGGATTTTTATTTTTGATTATTACTAGTTTTAGTTTACTAATGAATATTATCATTACTCATCATTTTGAAAGGATATACATTATTAGAATGTTTTAAAGTCACATGAAAAGTTTTTTTTAATCCTGTTTTAAAAGACTGAATTACAGGGGCGCCTGGGTGGCTCAGTTGGTTAAGCGACTGCCTTCGGCTCAGGTCATGATCCTGGAGTCCCGGGATCAAGTCCCGCATCGGGCTCCCTGCTCGGCAGGGAGTCTGCTTCTCCCTCTGACCCTCCCCCTCTCATGTGCTTTCTCTCTCTCATTCTCTCTCTCTCAAATAAATAAATAAAATCTTAAAAAAAAAAAGACTGAATTACTAAATAATTGTGTAAATACTGTGTTGGCTTTTCAATGCTAAGAAAATACCAGCATGCCATCAAAAGGAATGAAATATTGCCATTTGCAATGACGTGGATGGAACTGGAGGGTATTACGCTGAGCGAAATAAGTCAATCAGAGAAAGACATGTATCATATGATCTCACTGATATGGGGAATTCTTAATCTCAGGAAACAAACTGAGGGTTGCTGGAGTGGTGGGGGGTGGGAGGGATGGGGTGGCTGGGTGATAGACATTGAGGAGGGTATGTGCTATGGTGAGCGCTGTGAATTGTGTAGGACTGTTGAATCACAGACCTGTACTTCTGAAACAAATAATACATTATTTGTTAAAAAAAAGAAGAAGAAGAAGAAGATAGCAGGAAGGGAAGAATGAAGGGGGAGAAATCGGAGGGGGAGACAAACCATGAGAGACTATGGACTCTGAGAAACAAACTGAGGGTTCTACAGGGGAGGGGGGTGGGGGAATGGGTTAGCCTGGTGATGGGTAATAAAGAGGGCACGTACTGCATGGAGCACTGGGTGTTATATGCAAACAATGAATCATGGAACACTACATCAAAAACTAATAATGTAATGTATGGTGATTAACATAACATAATAAAATAAAATTAAAAAAAAAAGAAAATACCAGCATGTTTTGTAGCTATTTCTTTTTTTCCCCTTTCCTGAGCATATTTTTGATATACCTAACATATTCAGAGTTTTCTTTTTCTTTTTTTTTTTAGGATTTTATGTATTTGACAGAGAGAGACATAGCGAGAGAGGGAACATAAGCAGGGAGAGTGGGAGAAGGAGAAGCAGGCTCCCCGCAGAGCAGGGAGCCTGATGCGGGACTCGATCCCAGGACCCTGGGATCATGACCTGAGCCGAAGGCAGATGCTTAACGACTGAGCCACCCAGGTGCCTCTATTCAGAGTTTTCTATGAATTCTATGAATTCTATGAATTCTATGAATTTCTATGAACTCAAAAAAACTTACCTCATTAATTTTCCATGTATCTATTTAAATCCTCTTAGACTTAAGTCCAATTAAATTATACCAGTCATTAAACTTTAAAAAACTCTGCATCACATAAAAATAAAATTTAATTCTGCTGAGTGTAAAGCTGCTAACCTGAAAATTTAATAACAACATAATAAACTGTCATTATCTCTTCTGGCTACATCTTGACTTTACAAGAGGTATAACGAATTGGGGTGGAAGGTGTGAGGAGAAACATATACATTCCTTTTCAAATTATCTAGATTGGAAGTGCTTCCTCAATACAAAACTGTAATTTCATTTTTTATTATTTTTTAAGATTTTATTTATTTATTTGACAGAGACAGCGAGAGAGGGAACACAAGCAGGGGGAGTGGGAGAGGGAGAAGCAGGCTTCCCGCGGAGCAGGGAGCCCGATGTGGGGCTCGATCCCAGGACCCTGGGATCATGACCGAGCCTAAGGCGGACGCTTAATGACTGAGCCCCACAAAACTGTGATTTTAAAATTAAGTAGTAAATAAAAGAAAATTTAATGAGGAATGTTTTAACAGATGAAAAACAAAAGCCATTTTAAACATGAAGAGCCCTGAATTTCCATGGTTAGAGCCCTATCCCAATTTAGAGACTATGGGATTTTATCACAAACAAATGCTTTTTAAAAGTGAGATACAGATCCAGGCTATATCTACAGGAATTCAAGTGAAAAGTGTCTGCCAGGATGCTTTGTCCTTCCCTTTCCACATTTTCTATTCATACTAATGTCTTGATCTTGTCATATTATGATCAGAAAATTGCAAAATGTTTTAACTTTTTCACTCAAATAATGTCTTCCTCCAACTTAGTCCAACTTTTTTTTTTTTTTACACACCAAAGGCTTTAGAGAAAGATAAAAAGGAAAAACAAATTTTATTTCTCAGAAAGTTCCAGGTGAAATCAGAGTTTAATCTAAGAAGTCTCACATTATCTGTGGATTTTAGAGATCTTGAAGGCACCAATTTGCAGAAGCTACCCTCTTGTGGCAGGTGTGGGTTTCTCATAAAATAAAATAAAAACATAAGATAAAACAAATGGAATTAAAAAATTGAAATTTTCACAGTGAATAGAAGGATTTAACATCTGGATTGACTTTTCTGAGTGTAAGTCAAAGGTCTTTTATGTATGTAATACAGATGCAACCGAGCAGAATTTCAGTGCAAAAGACTATTATTACATAGTCTGGGAAATTCTATGAGCTAAATAATTCATAAAGCAAAACCAGTATCTAAAAAGACTAATATATAGAGTAAGTCTGTTAAATGGTAAGTTCTTATCTATTTCAAAATTGCAGTCTTACCTGTGTGTACTCATAAAAGTTCTGATTATTATACATAAAATGATTATTTGGCATCACATATAGGACCACTATTTCCTAAGGCTAACAGGGACACATAATGCTTTGGTATTTCACAATCTTGGATGCACATTACAATCACCTGGGGGGGGGGTTTAAGTTCCCCACTTCAGTCCAGGGGAGGGAAGGCACGCATCATGGCACAGATATTATTTACAAGGTCCTCAGGTGTTATTAATGTGCAGCCAAAATAAAAACTACTGCCACACTGTAAAACAGGATCCTATCTTGTTTGCCAGTGGGGAAGTGTGTAGGTGGTTGGTGGGGGTAGGGGTGGGGGCAGAAGGCAGACAAAATTAACCTAAAAGAAATTAGAGAATAATTAGTTTCAAAGTGTTTCTGGCAATAAGTACAATGAGAATTGCAAGAGAGCAGACAATGAAGAGAACATATTTATTGGATGATGTTAGGATTCACAATAGACACAGTTTCATTCTTTCATTATCTGTGTTGAGTGCCTACAACTTCAAACATGAATATAACACAGTACTTATTCTAAAGGGAGCTATCTTATAAAGTAGACTGGCAAGTAAACAGCCAATTTAATATGAGAATCAAAAATCAGACCAAAGATTAAGAAAGGGCTGGGGGAACCTTCTCCCAATCTAGTTTAGAAGAGAAAGGAAGTAGCTTAAAAAAAAAAAAAAAAAGTGAGTATGTTTGAAGGCCAGTCCAGGGGAGTAGAGTGTGTAACAATAAGGACATATTAAAGAGCAAACAGAAGTGCTCAACATCACTCATCATCATCATGCCACAATGAATATAATCTCACAACTGTTAAAATGGCTGTTATCAAAAAATCAAAATATAAATGTTGGTGAAGATGTGGAGAAGAGGAAACCCTTCTGCAATGCTGGTGGAAATGTCAACTGATATAGTCACTATGGAAAACGGCAGGGAAATTCCTCAAAAAATTAAACCTAGAATGACCATATGATCTAGCAAGTCCACTTCTAGTTGTATATCCAAAGGAAATCAATAGAGAATCTCAAAGAGCTATCTGCATTCTCATGTAGCATTATTCACAAGAGCCAAGAAATAAAACCAACTTAAGCGTCTGTCAATGGATGAATGGATAAAGAAGATGTGGTGTACATATATACAGCGGAATATTATTTGGCCATGAGGTAAAAGGAAATCCTGTCATTTGCAACAACATGGATGGACCCTGGGAGCATTATGCTGAGTGAAATAAGTCAGACAAAAAAAAGACAAATACTGTGTGGTATCACTTCTATGTAGAATCTAAAAAAGTCAAATTCATAGAAACAGAGAGTAGAATAGTGGTTGCCAGAAAGGGAGGTGGAGGGATGGAGATGGGAAGATGTTAATCAAAGGGTATAAACTCCCAGTTATAACATAAGTTCTGGGGACCTAACATACAGCATGATGATGATGATGAATACTGTATCATATACAAAAGTTGTTAAGACAGTAAATCTTAAATGTTCTCACTATAAAAAAAGAAATGGTAACCACGTGACATGATGGATATGGTGGCAATCATTTTGCAATATATAAATTTATCCAATCAACATGTTATACACCTTATACTTACACAATGCTATATGTCATTATAGTTCAATAAAGCTGGAAAAAGTGACAACAGAAGTGATCTGTTAGCAATGTGCTGATGTAGACAAGTGGAGGTGAGACGAAGAAGGTAGATGAAAGTAGAACATAAGGATCTGTAACTTTGCAAAAATGAGAAATTTCAGTTAATTTTTACTAAAATTTTTTAGAATGTTTTATAAGATGAAAATTATGGAGCAAAAGTTGTTAACTATGGCCTGAAAAAAGAATTCAGGAAACCCACCAGCTTCGATTGAAAAAAATCACATCATTATTTATTTGCATAATCTCCAACTAAAATTGAGCACCTCTATCATATAAATGTAAGAAATAAATTACAGTAGTATTAATATCCATGCCTTAATAACCAAGAGAAATACCTGATATTTTATTTTATTCTTTTAAAGATTTATTTATTTTAGAGAGAAAGAGAGCTTGCACACATGTATAGGAGGAGGGGCAGAGAGAGAGAATCTCTAGCAGACTCCCCAGTGAGCGTGGAGCCCATCACAGGGCTCAGTCTAATGATCCCGAGATCATTACCTGAGCTGAAGCCAAGAGTTGGACGCTTAACCGACTGAATTACCCAGGAGCCCCAAGAAATAATAGATGTCTTAATATTACTTTAGAGTTGTTACAGGTATCTCAAAATATTATTAACATTCATCGTTACTTTGAAATTACAGTACTGAAAAGAGCAGTTGCTAGGTCTTATTATTTAATATACTAATTAAGAAGCTACATGTTTTCATACTATGAATTATTATTCTTGTAGTGTGACAGCTTTATTTCAATAGATTCATAATTAGATGACTTTTTTCCATATTTTACTTAGTAATCCTACATAATGATTTAATACATTTAAGGGTCCATGGACTTCACCAGACTGCCAAATAGAACCATGACACACAAAAAAATTTAAGACACCCTATACAAAACTGTATTTGTTGCTGATTTTACAGAAAGAGAGGCAATGAATATAGAAAAGATAAAAGATAACCAATCCTTAAGAAAAGTCAACAGGGTGGGATACAGAGCATGGGTAGAAAGAATGGCACTTTGTGAAAGGATAAAGAGCCCCCACTCCCCCCAACACACACACACACACACACACACACACACACACACTGTAACAGGAGGGAGGGAGAAAAGTCACACAGAAGTAGTAGGCTTGGTGATAGGAGAGAGAGGATCCACCTGTTTGATAGTTTCTATTTTCTACTAAAGTTAAAAATTAAGATTAGTCATCTTCCCTGAGGAGATCATCAGGGCTAATCCATTCTGAAACATCCCTACAGAATGACTGTAGGCCCCATGGGCAGCATGGACACTCCCTCACCCCAAGAGATCAGCCATCAGTAGCTGGACTCATATCCTCATAAAGCTCTGTGCAGCTCGCAATCTGACTCCGCCCTTCCAAACCATTCAAACATTTCATTAAATCATCTCAAATGCCGGCTCTGTCCTTAGCAAAATCCACTGTAACTGCCACCTCTTTTTCCAGTGTTCCTTGACCTCCCTGCTTTAATTAAACCCAGCTTGTCCCCTGAAACTTTTGTGAGAAACGGTGGTAGCTTTTTTATTCGAAACCCACAGGTTAAGAAAGATATTTTAAGTGATTCTTCTTGCCTGTTTCTAATTAATTTTCACTCTAAATTCATCTACCCCACAATAATTTAAAACAAAATAGTAAACGTAAATCCCTTGCTGCTCTGAAGCTCATGTGATCACAACCATACCATCGGCTATCCCTCCTCGTAGCCATCCACCATCATCCTTTGTCACGCACTCCTCAGTAACGGAAAGATTCTTTCCACCTAGATTACTGCCTTTCTCTTCATAAGGATGAATCATCAGCTATCACCCTAGCCAACTGGTGCCCTACCCTCTGATCTTTCAATGATCTGCCCTTGAAATCAACCTCAGCCACACACTGTGATGTTGCTTCTCTAGCCCTCCACAGTCCACTATGCAAGCCACTAGCCACAACTGGCTATTGAGCCCTGAAATATGGCTAGTGGGAATTTTGTGTATGTGGCTCATCAAGTCTATCACTTCCCAGAAAATCTTTTCTTGACCCCCCCCTATCTAATCCCAGCAACCCCTTTATGTTCGCCTCCCTAACCAGCTTTATTTTTCTCCATAACACTTATCACTATCTGCTATTATAGTATGGTATTTTTTTAAGTCAGTATTTTCTAATCTTTTACAAAGTATTATGTCCTGCTTCTGAAATAAATATTGGGTTATGAAAATTACAATCAAATAAGTAAAATTAAAAATAAATAAAAATGTTATTGTAGTTGCCAAGACAGTGAGGTATTGGGTGGGGATAAACAAATGAATCAACAGAAGACTGCTGAAAAATATGTGGATGAAACAGACCAACAGAAGAAGGTTTGGAGGGTGTGTGCATCACCAGGAACTCAAACACTGCTGGAGGGAATGGAACTTTGTATAACTACTTTCTTCTTTGGGGAAGTTTTAGGCATTATCTTGTATAGGTGAACATTGACTGTAATTAACCTATAAGCAGCAATATCCAGAATATATGCTTTGGAGGCATTCCTTCAGGAATGTGTATTAGGAGATAGTTACTATAGTAATCACAGAAACATCAATAAAGCAAAATCCTGGGTTCTATCCAATTGTCCTTTGATAGGTAATGGGTAAACTATGCTATATTCGTATGATGGAATGTATTACACACCGGTCAAAGTGACGAATAAGAGCTTATACATAACTTCTAATGTGTGCAAAGCATACTTCTTGGTCCCTTACTTACATTAACTCAGTTCTGTCCTCAGAGAAGACTAACATTTCCTCTTTTACAAATGAGGAAACAGGCATAAAGGGGTTAAGGAATTTGCCAAGTGTTGCAAATGCAAAGCCAGAATTTGAACCTAGGAGTCTAATTCGTGGCCCTAATTCACTACTCCATTCTACAACAAAGGGACTATAACAATAAGGAAGATGACTGACTCTAAAAAGTAATAGTGGATAAAACAAAAGAACAACAAAAATAATCCCAGAAGACTGCAATATACTATTGTACATCATTTTTACAAAGCTCAAAACAAGTAACTCTAAATAATATACTATATAGGAAAACATTTATTATAATAGGTTTTAAAATAAAAACAAAAAACAGACATAAAATACAGGGTAGTAATCACTTGTATATAGCAGGAGGCATGAGGAGGGAAAGACGGGGAGGTAAAGATAGCTGCATCTAAAGTGGGATTGGTGATATTCTCGTTCTTGAGTTGGGGGGGGGTTCACTGGTATTGATTTTATTATTATGCTTTCTAACATGTTTACATTATTTATATTCTTTTGTGTATCAGATACTACATTTCAAAAGATATTAAAAGCTAAGATATAAATACAATATGAGAAAATAGAGAAAATGGGCTTTGGCTACTCTCAAGGTACCTGATCTTAAGGGAAAAAGGAGGGAGTTGGGATCATATGAATATATACTTTAGGGGAAATTTTTCTATGGTGGGGTCTGGATCTTGCTCATAGAATGATGGACTAGACTTACTGGTTTGGCCCCAGCAATTCTGCCTCCCAAGGGGTATCTGGTAATGTCCAGAGACTTTTAGATTGTCATGACTGGGGAGATGCATTCTGCTGACATCTATTACCTAGAAGCCAGAAGCCAGCTAAGCCAGGGACCCAGTCTACCATGCACAGGACACCTCCCTCCCCAACTTAGACCTATTCATAATGTCAATAGTACTGATGATGAGAAACCCAGAGACAGATAAAACAAAGCAGGAGAGATTAAAAATATAGTAACAGGCATCAAAAAAAAAAAAAAAATCGAGGGAACAAGGTACAGAAAAGATGGGAGGAAAGCCTGGCCCAGAGGCAGACACACTGCATCTTCAGAGCCTGGAAAGCACTGAGGCACCTTCATTCTCAAGTCCACTCCTTTAAACAGAAGGTGCATGAAGTAGACCTAGCTTTAATTCTGTTACTGAAAACAAACACAAAAGTTCTATTTGAAGTTTCATTGCTAATCACACTTTGTGGAACTGGGAAGGAAAAGTACAGAACAACACATGCAGGTGAGGAGAAGTTACCTCAGAGCCAGGGAAGCTTAAGCCTCAGGGCTCCTTGCTGGAACTTGGCCCTTTTGTGACCCAGGAAAGGACCTTAGCAATTTTGAAATTTATGTCTGAATAAGTATATTTCCTGAAGAAGTCACTAAACTGTATACACTTCAGGCCCCACAATATGAGGATTTACCCTTCAATGCAGCAAAGTCATTGAATTTATTAATTTGTGTAGCTACTTGCCTTGACATCCTTGCAAGACGGCACCCTAAAGCTTCAATGGCCATATACTATTCTATTTAGTTCCCTAAGATGCAGTTCATGAAACCCTACCACTCTCCTTGTTCCTTATACAGTCTTCACAGGTCATTTCCCCAGTCTTTCCAGCATTATAGGCCTAGGGATACAATTAGGGCAAAACAGTAAAGGAGAATAAGTAGGTGATTCAATTTCCTCTACTCTAAAAGGGGAATCACGTTAATGTGGGAAGCTGATACCTCTTGGTCTTAGTTCGGAAACAATAGCTGAGGAAAATCATTAGGAGATTTTGTGTACATAAGAATCACCTAGAAAGCCTGCTGTAAATGTGGATTCCAGGGACCAACTCCATATGGGTTACATCCTGACCCAAGGATAACAATTTAAAAACCACTTCCTTAATGCAAAAATTCTTAATCTTCCAGGTATCCCATCCCTTGAAGGATCTTTCCATATTCATCTATTTAAAGTTTTAATATAGGGATTTATTAGTTTATTAAGGCTGTGGTATAACAAAATACCATGGACTGGGTGGCATAAACAACAGAAATTTGTTTTATCATAGCTCTGGAGGCTGGAAGTCCAAGATCAAGGTGTTGGCAAGACTGGTTCTTTCTGAGGCCTCTCTTCTTGGCTTGTAGATGGCTACCTTCTTGCTGTGACTCACACATCCATGATGTGTCTTTGTGTGACCGAATTTCCTCTTTTTACAAGGATACCATTCAGATTGGGTTAGGGCCCACCCTAATGGCCTCATTTTAACTTCATCATCTCTTTAAAGGTCTTATTTCCAAATACAGTCATACTTGAGGTACTGGGGGTTAGGGCTTAAACATATGGATTTGGGGTGACATTCAGTCCATAATAGAGATTGTTCTATGGATCCGACACTTAGGATCCCTAGCTGAGATATTCCTTCACAGAAAATCGGAGAATGGAGATGATGTAACTGAGAGAAAAAGAAGACAGCCATATGGTGAACATCACAGTTAGTGGGGGAAAGACCATCCGTGCAGAGAGAGAGGAAAAACCACTGAATTTGGAAGGAGGAGGTCATAGATGATCTTAGAGACTTGTGTGTATGTACGTGTGAGTGTGTATATAATATAAATGCTATATATCTGTTACATATATAAAGATATATGTCTTTTAAGAACTATTGAGAAAACATACTTAAAAAGGATAGTAAAAAGGAAAGACTGTGCTTTTGCTCCCTCTCGCAACTACTAAAATGATAGTAAAGGACATAATCCAAAAAGGACAAGACAGAACTTGAGTGGAGAAGCCAAAGAAATGTCAGCAACATTTTGGAAGTTCTATGACATATGGAAAAGTGTTGAATGGCTTTGCACACTAGAAAAACTGAAATCTAAATGCTTACAAGGTGAAGGAAGCCAATAAGCAAGCTGATTCATGAGAAAGAACTTTAGAAATTCTCAGGAATTGGAAGTCTACTGTCCCTTGGAGAACAGGAATCGGATAGGTGTCGGTGAAATCAGGAGAAATGGTCCAAAGTTTGTACAATAAACAGGCCAGAAAGTTGAGGGAAAGAGAATCAAGAAGAAAATGGAAAGAAGAAAAAACATTTAAAAAATATTTTCCAGAGCTGAAGGCCCTGAGGTCTCCTGTAGAAGGCCCAATGTGGATGAAAACATATCAACTCTAAGAGAAATTTGAGAAAAAATTTAAAACACAGAGTTACTTGGAGTTAAGATTAGGGGGATATGGTGGCAGGAAACAGGTTATGTATAAAACTTTGAAATTAGAAAGGCATCAACTTCTCAATAGCTGTACTGAAAATCTTTTTTTTTTTTTTTTTTAAGATTTTATTTATTTATTTGACAGAGAGACAGCGAGAGCAGGAACACAAGCAGGGGGAGTGGGAGAGGGAGAAGCAGGCTTCCCGCGGAGCAGGGAGCCCGATGTGGGGCTCGATCCCAGGACCCTGGGATCATAACCTGAGCCGAAGGCAGACGCTTAACGACTGAGCCACCCAGGCGCCCGTGTACTGAAAATCTTTAAGCAATAGAGCAATATCCTCAAAATTCTGAAGCAAATGATTTTCATTCCAGAATTTTATACTCATCTATCAATTATTATGTGAAGTCTGAATATTATTATTTTCAAACAAAAAACCTCAAAATTTTACTTTGGATCCTTCTTCAAGAAGCTACCAGAAGGCACATTCCACTAAAAGGTCATATAAACTCATCAAGAAAACTCTACAAGTGCAAGGTAGAGAGGATGCTCAAGGATAATGGTGAAATTCAACTCTAGGATGGTAAGAGAACCAGAGAGGTTATCTTTAATTTAAAACCAAAAACTTGGAACTGATGGAAACTGAGAAAAGGAGAGGAAGCTGGGTAGAGAGTTTGGTGTTTGGTGAAAAATGAGAGTAGGTAATATAAAAAATCTAAGCAAATAGAAAAAAAGAAGGGGATAATATTTAATCCCAGAGGGGGCAAAAAAAGAAGTGTGATCTATTTCCCTTATTACACTAATGTGAATGGTTGTTACTTAAATAAAAATTGTGCTATAGCTAAATTGAGAAGATGAAGGGACAGATAAGTGGGGGCTTCTCACGTACTACAGAGATATTTTAGCTATGGTACTGCAAGAAAAGAATGCTAAAATCCTCATCTTCCTTAATAGAAAGTCAACAGATAATGTCTAACATCAATGGTATCAAGAAAAAATAGTATACAAATGTTATTTAGAAAAATGGAGGTAAGAATCAGAAGAGTAACAAAAGAGTCGAAATAATTTTCTCTAGGGATTAGGAACTGGCAGAGATGAAAGGATGCTGGTTTTCATCATAAATTTTTTTAAGTGACCTTAAAAAAATATGGACATTGATCATTCTGACAAACATAAAAATAAATGTGTATCATAAAGAAAATGTATTATGTAATACATACATTTATGCCAAAAAGATACTATCATCTAAGTATTTCTGCATGTTTTAAGGTTGACTTGGGTCTGAAAAAAATGTAGCTCAACTCAACTCTGTATAAGCAGAGACTCTAAGTTCTATCTTTCTCATCACAGTCAACCTTTGCTTGAAAATGCTGGGCACTTGCCTATTTTAATATACTTTAATCCACCACTATTTAAGGAGCATCCACCTGAATTAATGATATTACCAAGAGAACATTAGCTATAGCAAGGTTACACATCCATACTGCTTTAGGCTAGGGTTTTTGTAGAAATAATGCCTAGAGGGATTGCTGGTAAAACATGTTCCAAACCCAGGTCTCAGGACAGTGGGTGTGGTGATACGGGCCACCGTGCAAAGAGGAATGTCAGACACACCAATCCAAAGTCTTCTAGAAATACAGAGATCAGTGGTATGCTAGAAAAGTTCATTCTTGATACTTTATAACCTTTTTTTATAAGGATTTCATTTTTCATGAAATGTTTTATTTCTTCCAATAAAATAATCACTCAGAATCAACAATCAAAAACTAATTCAAGTAACACCATGCAAGAAGTTATCTCCCTCATCCCTTTTTCTTTCCCTCCTGACACACAGTTTGATGTTTCCATACCTCTCGATAGCCACTGCTGATTTGTTCCAAGCTGAGAGAATACACAAGATCCTTGCCTCCCACAAAGAGTCTTTCCTGATATTCATCCAGCAGCATTGCATGGAGATCAAGAAACCCAAAAGGGCTATGAAAGACTGATGTTCGATTTAGGTCCAAGAGTTCTGAAATGCAAAAAAAATGTTTGCTAAACAAAAGACAAAATACAAATACCTTTATAACACTTTTATCATGGCTCAATTAACTACAGGATTCCAATAGGTATGATGACATTCATTTTATCACAAATACAAAGCCTTTAGAATTTATTACTCAAAAGATTAAAAATATGCAGTGCATTAACAATAGTGTATTGCATATTTGAAAGATGCTAAGAGAATAGATCTTGAAAGTTCTCATCACAAGAACAAAAATTCTGTGTGATAAAATGGATGTTAACTCAATTTACTGTAGTAGTCTATTTCAAGATATGTATGTATATCATGTACATTTTAAATTTATTCAGTGCTCCATATTGATATGTCTGTTTCTTGATAAAACTAGAAAAACTAAAAAATTGTTTAACAAGTAAAAAAAGTGTAACTGGGAATAAGTTTTAATGTGCACAAACTAAAATCTTTATAAGTTTGTGAATCTAAAAACTTCAATATGTAAGGTAAATATCCTATTTTTTTTTAAAGATTTTATTTATTTATTTGTCAGTGAGAGAGAGAGAGCACAAGCAGGGGGAATGGCAGGCAGAGGAAGAGGTAGGGTTCCTGCTAAGCAAGGAGCCCAATGCTGGACTCCATCCCAGGATCATGACCTGAGCCGAAGGCAGACACTCAACTAACTGAGCCATCCAGGCATCCCAATATCCTGTGTTTTTAAATACAGAAAGAATTAACCTTCATGATCTTCATGTAAAGTGCTATGTGGAAAAGTCATTTTACTGTGAATTTTATATTTACTTCTCTGTGTTCAACAAAAATTCCAACTCTAGAAAAAATATTCCAAAAGTGTGTCCATTTAATTCCGCATGAACACCAACTCACACAAAAAATGTCTCCACTTAATATTGGTTTTGAAAGTCACATCCAAAATCAAAGCGTCCATGTCTGGAAACTCTCAGGTTGTTAATACAAAGAGGTAACGCATGATAGCATTCAGTTCAGCGGGGACAACTGATAAAGCTGGTGGGGATCTCTAAGAGGTTTCAGTTGATTTTTGGTTCGTGTTTATGTATTCATGCCCACAGCAGACATCACAAATGATTTGTTTCAACTAACATACATTTAAGCTTAGAAAGTCACAATCTGACACACCTCTCACGTGTATTTGTTTGTTTGTTTGTTGAAGGTATTTAACTGCATACGGCAGTTCAGGACTTAAGCTTGGTAAGTGATGTATGAGAGCCTTCGATGATGGTAATACTGCCCCTAAGACTAGACCCTGCAAGCTGAAAAAGTCCCGAAGAGGCCCCTTTGGGAAACACTGACAAGTTCGAAGACAGCTTCATCTTCCGAAAGTCAAAGCCTAATGCATCTGACAGAGAACAGGGAACACTGGTGACCAGACACTAAAATCCAGAGAGCAGGACGAAATGTGACCAATCTGTAGAGCATTGAGCTCACTCTGCTCCTGAGAACAGAGAGATGAAGGAGCTTTTCTCGCTCTGTTAAAAATGTATCTGGGGTGCCTCAGTGGCTCAGTCGGTTAAGCATCTGCCTTCAGCTCAGATTATGATTTCAGGGTCCTGGGATGGAGCCCTGTGTCCACTGAACCCTGTGTCAGGCTCCCTGCTCGGCGGGGAGTCTGCTTCTCTCTCTGCCCCTTCCCCTGCTCATGGTTGCTCTCTCTCTCTCAAATAAATAAAATCTTTAAAAAAATGTATTCATGGTCTATATCTCTACTCTGAAACTGTAAATTCTGTGGAGTAGGGCTAAGTTTAAACCCTTAGTTTAATACACCTGAAATTAATGTAACATTGGGTGTCAACTATACTCAAATAAAAAAATTAAAACCCTTTAGTTTAAAATAAGAAATATTGCTAAAATCAAAGTATCTCTTATAAAGGTAAAACTAACGATACTGAGTCATTAGACTCTTCACCTAAAGAATCTGAAAACAAGTTTTGAGGGAGGGATGAAAGAATAATGTGTTTTATTTGGGGAGGAGGAAAGAGGAATGATCAGGGGTTCTGAATCCTGGAAGACAAATTTTTCCCATTTAGCAATTTTGTCAAGGTAAAATCATGTCACTTTTCCTTCCTTCCTAGGCATCCACTAAGAGCAAGAGATGTACAATTTAGGGATTTGATACCATAACAAAAATATGGATCAACACTGTCTATTGCCATTACACCTTGCCTTTACATATGATCACTTATAGTTTTATATCAGGGCTGTTAAATGGACTCTTTTCCAGAAAATGTTCCCCAGTTATTCCAATAGGTTGCTAAAACTCTCCAAGTTTTATGCACAGTGAAAGCATTATCTGAAAGGATGCAATTAAAAAAGAATGGTTACACATTATCTAGAATTAACAGGCCTCTAAACCAAACACAGTAAGGTGCAGAGGTTGGGTGATTAAGTTTGCTGGAAAATGACAAAGTGATGAAAGGAATAAAATACGAGAGTATACCCTGAAGTGTTGCCACAGTGGAATGGTCTATGCCCATATTAAAAAGTCTGAATTCAAATGAGGCACTCCAGGAATCTGTTCCATCTAGAGATCACCTTACTTATTTCCCAATGAGGTCATTGGGACCTCATTACCCCTGTATACATTATAGAGAGATAGACATTAACAGTTACTTGTTTGTTTTTATGACTTGTCAATTTCTGCTACGCTTACTATAATTCTAATAGTCTATAGGTGGTAGTTCCTATTTGTCTGTAATAATAGAGACTGATTACTGATGCATCAAGCTTATTTTATTCTGGTGTATCACCTTTTATTCTGACCCATCTGCCCATTTTGGTAGCCAGGTCTGTCCCATGAGATCACAAAAATACACTCATGCATCTATGGAAAAAGAGTTTGGAAAATGCAAAGAGAAAAAACTGAAAGTGCGTCCAATAAATGCAAATTTTTTTAAATGTTCATTTCTTATGGCCTTTACATTTATCTTTTTTTCCTCCCCACAACAGTGAACAACCACAGAGTAACCGTTTAAATTGCCACTGTCCTGGGGCACCTAGGTAACTCAGTCGGTTAAGCGCCCCACTATTGATTTATTGAGATCAAGCCCCGCCTTGGGCTCCACACTCAGTGTGGAGTCTGCTCGTCCCTCTCCCACCCCCTCTAACCCTTCCACTGCACTGTCTCTCTCTCTCTCTCCCTGTCTCTCTCTAAATTAAATAAATAAAACCTTTTAAAAAATAAATCACCACTGTCCTTTATTTTAGTGATAAACTCAGGTGCCCAGAAATTAAAATAACCACCCTATAGACATACATAATTACAATGAAGAATCACTCAAATTACCAAAAAAACATGAGAATTAAAGTACAGCAGGTGTGTATGTCATAACAAAAAAGTCCTGTAGACTGAGAATCTGAAGAGCCACATGCAAGTCTTGGCTTTGCCATTAATTACCTGTGTCACCTTGAACAACCATCTAGCCTCTTGGTTACACCAACTAACATTTCTATTGATGGTTTCCTTACATGTTAATCACCATTGCACATTCAAAAATCTTGTCATTGACTAAACTGCATTTCTAAAGTGGAGGTCATAAAAACATTGTAAAAAAACACACAGATATTTTAGAGTCTTCCAAAGCACAGCATAAAACCTGTGTTTTGGAAGTTTAACCAATGGAAGGACTATAATGAACAAGTGTAAATATCACATGTGCCATATTCAAGCTTGCCTAAAGGGAAGCAGTCAAATTATTTGACTTTTCATATATTTAAATGATTATAGGGTCTAAGAATACTTTTTTAAGTTATAAGGAACTTTGGATCTTATTTTATTTATGTTGCCTATTTTATTTATGCTGCCAAGGTATGTTTAGATACATTAAGTTGAATATCATAGACATGCCTTAGGCAGTAAGTCAATAAATTTCATTTCACTTATGAAGACACTTCCTAGAATAATTCCTAAAGTCACTTTACATTTACAAACTTGTAAGACCCAATGAATAGACTACAGTTTCCTTTAAACATTTTCACAAAATGAGAGAAGATTATTGAGTTGCTTCTGCAACTTTCCACTTTGACCATCACCATACAACACAATAGTGCCCAATACAGATTCCTAAGAAGTCTGGGCTTGTAGCTAGATATATTATTTCAGAATCATGATACTGACCAAAATGTATCAAAGTGATGGTTTATATTTTTCTTGTCAATTTCCGCAGGCATAAATCCTGATTGTGATCCTTAATTTTCTCTAAGACCAAAACTGTCTTCTTAATTGTCTGTGATTCTCCAATATCCTTGACTTTAAGTCAAAAAAGGTTAAAAGTATCCATTATGAGTAAATTCTATAATAGAAACATTTTTTAAAGGCTATACATAGTAATACTTCAATACTAACTCCAATTTCCTACTCTTATTTAACTTTCCTCTTCCCAGAACGGATCCGAGATGACTTATACAAATACCTTCAATTGAACGAACAAATACAATGCTAGGGTTATCAAGATGATAAAGGGAAAAATAAGGAAAATAAGATAAGATTGGAATTAATTTTATTAGCTGAAAGTCACTCTTTAATATCCTTATGTATTGTTGAAGTGAATACCAAAATTGACCCCAGACTTCCTAAAATTCAAAGTAAAAGTCACTATAACACAATAGAAAAACTGTGTCAGTTGCTTAGGAACAACGCTTGTTGTGATGGCTAATTTTATAGATCAGTTTGACTAGATCAGGATTGCTTAAATATTTGGCTAAACTTT
The DNA here is from genome assembly GCF_029215605.1 of Mirounga angustirostris. Classification (NCBI taxonomy): domain Eukaryota; kingdom Metazoa; phylum Chordata; class Mammalia; order Carnivora; family Phocidae; genus Mirounga; species Mirounga angustirostris. Next base: position 79,037,922 of record NW_026991720.1, on the reverse strand, counting down.
ATTTCTGGGTATATCTGTTAAGGTGTTTCTGGATGAGATTAGCATTTAATTGATGCACCAACTAAAGCATCACGGGAGGGTCTGAGTAGAACAAAAAGTGGAGGAAGGAAAAACTCACTCCTTTTTTTCCCCCTGCCTCTCTGATTGAGCTGGTTTCAACTGCCCTCAGACTGAGACTTACATCATCATCTCCACCGGTTCTTATACCTTCAGACTCCGACTCAACTAAACTACCAGCTTTCCTGTCCCTCTGTCTTGCAGACAGAATACTGTGGGACTTCTTAGCTCCTGTAATTTCGTAAGCTAATACCTCATTTTATACATATCTCTTACCGGTTCTGTTTCTTTGGAGAACCCTGACTAATACACCTGGTATTAAGGACTAAGAGAAACTTCTCCTGAGGTCCTCTTAATGGCTGAACAATACTATGATGGACACCCAACCTCACTAAAAAAAAAATAAGTTATCAAGAGCCACACCTCTGCTTGTAATTACATGTCTCAGGGCAAGCCACGTGAATTCGTATCAGAGTGCAACCTACTGAAAGTGACTTTATGGTTATGGGTGGCCATGTTAGTATAGATATTAATGATTTCAATGAATAGAGAGTAAATCAGGGTAATATAGGACCAAGGATGGAAAAACCAAGCCTCATATTAACTGGAAAACCAAAAGGAGCACAAGGTAGTTTCTTTATTGAGAAACGGTGTATCTTTGCTTCTTGATTTTCTTAATGACACTGCTTCACTGTACTGATCCTAAAGGATTTATTCATTGGTTTGCTCATGCTAAATAGATGTACATTAGCTCCCAATTATCTGACCATCCAGCTCCAACCCCACCAAAATACAACAATAATTTTTGCATCTTTGAATTCAAATTCCCAAGAAAAAGAATGTAATTGACTTAGCCAGTGTTCACAATTCATAAACCGCTGGCTTTCTGAAGACTGGCTGCTTTGAGATCAATTAACCATCCATGGTTAAATGAAGAAGCCATGCGGTAAACAGTGTGGTCCCTATAATTATGGGGGGCAGAGCTGTCACCATTAAGTACATGTATCAATCCCATAGACAAACCTATCTGTCTATATTTATGAATAAATGTACAGTAACATAAATTCATTACAATTTGTATTTCCAGTAGACTGAATGAGTTGACCTGTGGCTTATAGACATTCAGTATAATCTCGCCAAGTTTTGAAGAACACCTTCAAATATGAAAATCTGGGTTTTTATTCTCTGATCTTGAGCCATCCTTCCTAATAATAAGTGAATTGTTAAAATCCCTCACTCAAGTGGAGAATAAACCTTACTGTCTGCACCGAGAATATTACTTTCATTTTTGTTCTCTTTTGGGACACATTCATCTATCTCATCCATATGAAATTTCTAGGAATTAAAATAGGCTTTATTTGTAAAAAGAGCACTATAAAAATAAAAGCAATTAATAAGACAAGAGCAGTAAAGTTTGATAAACTATGGAATTCCAAAATTTAAAGAAAGAAACAGAAACAATTATTAGGGAAAAAGCTGGGGGAAGTATTTAATTAGAGCATAGATATAAAAACAAATTATTGATAATTCAGTATGCGGAAAAAGAAAGAAAGAAGAAAGAACTATCACCTCTGTTCTGAAAACAGACATGTCATAATAGATGACAGGCAAAAACAAATTCACACAAAAAGAATTCAACTTCATTAAATATATAAAGAAATGTGAAAATATCATTTTAAAGGGTATTTTAAAAAAATTACAATAACCAGTAAAAATGAGGTTCAGTGTATTGCTATTAGGACTCTTTCAGAGGCCAATGTAACACTTCTGTATTACCAGAATTTTTCCCAGTGAACATGTATTGCTTTATTTAAAACAAATTACATCCTAAACAAAAGGGAGAGGGGGGAGAAATGACTCCTCCTTTTATGCAACCAAATTTCCTCCTATTTCCCAATACTGTTCCTCTCAGCCCTGACTCTCGAGGGGAGTAATAACTGTTAATATTTACTGAGTAGTTATATGTCACATACTGTCTAAGGGCTTGGCATTTATCATCTCATGTGGCACTTCCATGAAGTAGGTAGGACCTACAACTATCCCCATCTTCTCGACGTAGAAAGAGGTTTTATGAGATGTGGTGCACAGTTAGGGTTGTTTGCTCATTGTTAGTGCCAAAATTTACACAAGAGAAGTCGAATGAAGAGCTCTGCCATGAAGAATGCATGTGAGATGGGGTGTCTATCACCACCATGAACTCACACAGCTTAGTCATCCCCTGTTCTCGTCTCCAGAGTCAAGGAGCAAAAAGACTAACTTATTAAAAGCTTGTTCCTTACTAACAAGGACTCCATAACCTATTACAGGTAAAACTCCTTACAGAAACAACTAAGAAAAATCTAGTCTATCGAGGGATTACAATGTATCTGAAGTTTAAAGTATTTTTGTAGAGCCTGGTATAAATAAGATAAAATGGAAGGTTTTCCCAACATTGAACGGTTGGTATTAAGTAAAAATAACTCAATAGCAGCAACATCAACAGGAAAATTCAGATTAATATCAATTTTAATTTTAATTTCCTTTCATTCGTATTTTATCAACTATCTCAAATGACTACAGAAGTTTTCATGTTGTTGACTTGTCAACTGGTGACGTTTTCCACATTGTACATCTTTTTTGAGAAAATGAAAGTGTTTTTACTTAATTTACTACAGAGTTCCAATTTCCATGTACTGGAAATTTAAAGGTATAGACTAAATGCAAAAGAAACTCAAGCAAGAAGCTTCCCTCCCATGAGACTTTTTCCTCTTCTTGGCTTTCAAGCCAGCACTTTAAGTCATATTAGTGATTTTAGCTCCAAATTACAGCCCGTGGACTTGGCATATTTACCAAGCAATGGCTAACTTCTTTATCCGTCTGCACTGCTTCAAGCTGCCTAGATGAAAGAATCAGAAAACACACAGGAAGAGGGAGACAAAAGAAACTCTAATCTCAGGTAATCTCCAGAAAACACAGTGCAAATAATGGACAGCGCTGACTCGGGTAAAAGGAGAGAGCTCATCTTGAGTTCTTCCTACTCCAAAAATAACATGAATTACTTGGGGGAGGGGCTGGACAAAAACAAGACTAAACTGAGATGCACCAACTCAGAGTTCATCCGGAAATTTTCTCAAGAGGGAGCTAATTATTATTGCTAAGCCGCATGCTAATTATCAGCTGTCAATGAAGATATACACAAAGGATTTAGTCATTTCCTCTCATGGCCTTCCTTTTTTAACCTGCAAGGGAAACAGTTTTAATACTCACTGGCACCAATATGTTACAGAGACAGTTCTCTTCACTTTGTCAAAATATATTTAAATTCCACATGCCCATGTGTAAGAAGGGGGAGGAGGGGATACACATTTTTCAGTTCTCAAACAAAAACAGGTTTCCAAGGGAAGAGTGTTTTCTTCTCAAATACACACTTCGTCCACTGTCACTTGCAAAGTGGCGACTTCCTGAGACCCAGGAACTCAAACTTTTCACTATTTCCTGAATCAATCCATGTCTTCAAGTTAATTCAGCAACAAAATATTGAACTGCATACACAGTAAGCACTGTTAATGAAAATGAAATAGAGAAATGAAGTAACCATTAGGAATTTTCTTTGACTTCTTAATGGTCCAAAAAGGAAAATGTTTCTTACAAAATGCTTTGATGATTTTGACACATCCGATCAATGATGACTAATGGTAATAATATTGAAACAGAGTGGTAAAAAAATAAGCAATTAACTTTTTTTTTTTTAAGCGCAAACAGGGGATAGCTCAGTGGTTTGCTATTGCTCTTTCCATCAATGGAGTGGCTGGCCTTCATGCATTCTCTGAACTTTTCGATTCTATCTTAACAAGGCAGAGGTCCACAACAGGCACTATGGTGCCCCAGGTTTTAACTATTAACCACTTCCAAGGAAAGCAAAAAGAGTTGAAATGTACATGTGAATAGTCTAGGCATTAAATAGCCTTTTATTTTCTTGGTCAAGGAAAACAAGATAGTGTCAGAATTTTAAGATTCTTTGTCTTCCTATCTTATATAAATTATTATTTAGCATTATACATGTTATTCTATTTTTTTTGTCTTTTAAGCTTTATTTAAGGGTAATGATCTATGATGTAGATTTTAGATCTTATTAAAAGCAGCCACGTCCATGGACTGCACATAGTCCTCAAAGCAGTGGTCCATTCCTCCAGCATATCTGTTCCAACTTTATCATCTTCCACTACACACTGTATTTGAAGTTTTTTAATTCCATATCCCACTGGAACTTAAAGAGCCCCAGACCAAGCCGTCTGCCTGAATGCTTTGGACGCACTCCTCTAGTTTTGCTGTATCTGTCTCATCGTCCGAAGGTTTCACATCTAGTAATATGGAAGACTTGGCAACAAGTGCAGGTTTTTTGGCTTTCTTTGACTCATACTGTGCAAGGCGTTCCTCTCTTAGCCTCTTCGCTTCTTCACTTTCCTCCTCATCAGATCCAAAGAGATCAATGTCATCATCATCTTTATTATCTGTAGCTCCACTTCCTGTGGTGTCTTCCACATTAGCAGGGCCATACTTGCCCAAAGCCTTCTTCACTCCTGGAAGGCTGGCCTTCTCCTTTTCTTAAGACTTGATGTGATTATACCAACGGAGGGCATATACATGTTATTCTAGATTACTGGTGTCTGAAATCTACAAACGCAAGGTCACGAAAGGACAAGGCTACAAAGATTCATTGTCTATCCATGCACCACACATGTATTTGTGTGCATGTATTTAAATTATTGAACAAAATCATAGAATATAAAGTGCTATTACCTAAAAGTGAATAAACAATTTATTTTTGACTGCCTCCTAAATGTTTAATTAGGATTCCATTTCATCGGAGGCTAAAGCAGCAAGTTCTGTGTGAATGAGCTTCCTAAACTGAGCCTGTTTGCCGGGCGTACTCTGAATTGGGGCCATGGTATGTCATTTACTCAACATTCCTTTAAGGATGTTGTCAACTAGGGCATGCTATTCTAAATATAATGGGAGGGCTGTCAACGATGTGAAGAGCAATTATATGACCAGATTTATATGAAAAATACCAACTGGTTTTCATGTGCCAGAAGGGGCTAAAAGGTGGATAAAAGGAGGGTTGAAGACTTTTTTTTTATCAGCAGGTGAGGAAAATGGTAGTAGCAAAACAAAGTACCTTGTAAACGCAGAGACCTGAACGACTAAGTGGAAAAAAGCTAGCTATCAAATTTTACACAATAAGGTAAAAGTATGTTTTTATGTTTTTTAAATTTAAGTTATTTAAGATTGAGGTAACACACTCACTCAATTTGGTGAAAAACTCAAAATATATATGAAGACATCCACTGTATTAGGCACTCATTGGAGGATTTCAGAGAGATATTAAGGATCAATGTAATTCTGTAAAAATAACACCAATCAGATTTTGGCATCCCTCATTTTATTTCTCTAAAATTATTTTATTTATTTCATTTGAGAGAAAGAGCACAAGCAAGGTGAGGGGAAGAGGGAGAAGCAGGCTCCCTGCTGAGCAAGGAGCCCAATGGGGCTCCACCCCAGGACACTATGATAATGACCTGAGCTGAAGGCAGATACTTAACCAACTGAGCCACCAGGCACCCTCTCTAAAATAATTTTAGAGGTAAGGTTTTCCAAGCTTATGTACTTGATAATAATTAGGCCCATTTACTTCTCTTCTCTTTTCTCCTCTTCTCTGCTCTTCAAGAAAATACATTGGGGCGCCTGGGTGGCTCAGTCAGTTAAGCTTCTGACTCTTGATTTCAGCTCAGGTCATGATCTCAGGGTCATGGCATCAAGCCCCACGGAGGGCTTCACACTCAGTGGGGAGTCTGCTTCTCTCCCTCTCCCCTCCCCTTCCTTGCATGCTCTCTCTAAAGTAAATAAATAAATACATCTTAAAAAAAAAAAAAGAAAATACATTTTATGATTCAAAACCAGAAAGAACATAAAGGTTTATAATAATAAACTCCCTCCCCCTCTATAGTTCTCACTTCTTTGCCCTCAATGGCTTAACTGTGTCTAGTTTATTGGATATTCTTCCAGAGTTTCTTACGCATATACAAAAAATAAGGTATACGGATCTCTAATATCTTCCCAACTTTGTGCACAGAAAGAACCATAATATAAACCCTGTCGTTTATTTTGCTTTTGTTCATTTAATACATCTCAGAAATCTTTCTGATCAAAACTTAGAGGGTATAGTTGCATGATATTCCATTTTAGGAATCAGCTATCGGCATGCATTTAAATTCTTTCAAATTTTCCCTATTAAAAACAGTACTATAATGTGTATACATAAATATATGTTGATTTGCATATGTGAAAATATATTTTTAAGATACATTTTTAGAAGTTGAATTACTGGGCCAAAAAACCCCATGAATTTGTAATTTTTTTTTTTTTTACAGATATTACCAATTTGCTTCAGTGGGGATTTTATCATTTTAAGATTCTAGTACTATAAGAGTGACTGTTTCCTCACAGCCTTGACAATACTATATTATTAAAGTTTAGGATTTTTTGCTGGTCCGATTGGAGAAATACAAAATAAATTTCCATTTTTTTTATTATGGGTGAAGTAAGGCATCTTTTCACATAGAGTACTCTGTCTTTATTTTTGCCATTTTTCTCTTTACATTGATAGCCTATTTTTCCACAGGATTATAGTTCCTTTGTCAACATCTGAACTTTTCAAACTGTTAAAATTCTATGTGATTGGAAGTTATGGTTGAGAGATGGAAGGTAAACCCTTAAATACAGAGATCTGTGCTTCAACCATGTTAGAAATATATTTTTAATGGGTTATGTTTTTGCTTTAGTAAATAGAGCTAATTCTTGATTGTCTGGGGCAATAGCCAGCTTGGCTATTAACAGTTCACACACACGCATGTGCGCACGCGCGTGCACACACACACACGTTAAGAAGCAGACGTAGCCAGAAAACATCCTCAGTCTCCCAGAGGCTGAATCTGGCTCTCAACAAACTCCCATGCACAAATGTTCGGCTGGGGAATTATGTGGGAAGAGGCAATGAGTAGCTTTGCCTACAGTGGAAGTGACTTAGTTGCCATGGTGACAATGGTTTTACAATCAGAGGCCTTGGTGAGATGCTTCCTTTCCTGGGACACTGCTATTGATCCAAACTCTTCCATCCTCTCATCCATCCTCCCTGCCTTCAGGGCCATGTTTTCCATCTGGCCACTTTAGACTCCAACCCCCTTAGACTTCCTCTAGACTTTGCTACAGTTCCATTTCTGAAGCTCCCTACTGAATCCATTTTTACTCACTTGGTTTAAACAATTATTTTCTGTCATCTGTGATTTCCCCAATATACTGCCCTTCCTCATACAGATTAACTAGGAGTTCTGTTAAGGGCCACGATATAATATTTTCTTAGTCATTAAATCACTAGAATGAAAACTAGGAAATGTGCTTAATATATAATTTACCAAGGCCACTGCTGTGGACTCAAGTTTTATTTGTGGCCAGGCTTTTACTGAACACTAGCCAATGAGAAAGGTTCTTTCACATGAGGGGAAAAATGATTCACCCAAAACTGACCTTTAAGCCACCTCTGAATTTGACTCTGCGGGGATTTCTGGACACTTGCTATGAGAAATCCAGAATTCCAAGCAACAGATATTTTAGAAAATATGTGAAATATTCAGTCAAAGCAGAAGTTAGGGAAGCCAAGAATATATGTGAAATACTATCATGTTTTCTGTACTATTAGTCATTGAAAACATACGTTGGGGGTGGGGGACATGTTTCTACAAGTCCTACAAAATGCTCTTGGTAGTCTAACAGTGTGCTACAGGCTTGATAACTGTGTGAACATTTTTCCTTCAAAACATTTTCATATGGTCTATGACACTGTCTGTGGTAACAAGGCTTTGATTTCATTTATTCATGTGTTACTTATTTTTTAATGTTAGAGATGTCTAAGCGGACTTGTTCACACTCCTATTTTAAAAGCTGATTTTTCTGGATGATGACAGTTCACAATGGCTTGGCTCTTGTTTAATATTTAAAGCTTAAAGAATAATAAAATACAATTCTATTATAAATTTACATCATATTCTGTCAGAATTAGGTTTAAGATAAACAAATGATAGTATTTGGTAATCCATTCCTTCTAACACATGTTTAAACAATCTTGACTTCTGATACTATACCCCCACCAAAAACATGCATTCTGTAAGATGCTTTCTGATTTTTCAAGTTGGCTAATATGTACACAAATGTAATTAGAGTAATTAGCTATTAAATTATAAATATATTTCAATATTAACTCAGAAATGTTTTATGCTATAAAACTAATGTATCCTCAACAATCTGTATGTTTAACTGAATTTAAGGCATGCTAAGAAGTTAAAAAGGTCTATTTTTTCATTTTGTATTTGATTTTAGCGTTATGAGTAATATAACTTGCTAATACATAGTATATTTTTTCTTTGTTTTTCAGTTTTACTGGGACATAACATTACTTTAAGATATACAACATAATGATTTGATCTACATATAATATATACTATGAAATGATAACCACAGTAAATTAATATCTATCATCACTTCACATAATTATAATTTTTTTCTTATGGTAAGAACTTTTATGATCTACACTTAGCAGTTTTCAAATACACAATACAGTGTGGTTAACTACAGTCACCATGCTGTACATTACATCCCTATGACTTATTTATTTTATAACTGGAAATCTGTGCCTTTTGAACACCTTCATTCATTTCCCTCACCTCTACATTTTTATATTTTTGTTAAAATTTTGTATCTTCCTCTAACAATTTTATTGATCTTTGGTCTTTCACATAAAATATTTTATCTAGTAAATAACCATTACATAACAAAAACAAGCAAATTAACTAAAATCTGCATTATATTTTTACTTTATCACATACTGCTTCAAATATTTAATAAAGTTCTTCAGAGTGAGGTGACTCTCAGTTTTTTATCCCCAAATCCCCTACTCGTTCAGCCAAGTGTCTACTTGCTATCTTCTCCTAAAGTCTAACAAATAGACTTCTCCAATGTAGCAAATGAAGAATAAACACTTGATTCCCACATATAAACAAATTCCTCTTTCAGTCTTCCACTCTCAGGAAATGGCTCTTTTAATCTTGTGAAATATTTGGTTTCACAAGAGATTCTTCTTGTGATTCTTCTTGCTCTGAATGCCACACTGTCTATCCTCAACATCTACACTACAACTTCTAGGCTGGACCAGTGAAAGAACCTCCTACTTTCCTGCTTCTACCCTCCCCGACGCCCCCTCCTACTGTTTACCCTGCAGTGACCAGTGACTCATTCCAAATAGTGAGTCATGATGTTCCTTCCTCTGCATAAAACTCTACAACTGTTTCCCAATATCCTTAGATTAAAATCTTAGTTCAAAGTCTACCATGATCTGACCTGTCAGTCGTCCACCTCACCCTGGATGTTGCTCCACTTTCTCCCCTGCTCAGGGAGCTGCAGGGCACAGGCTTGAGACCTTTGCCCTGACTCTTCCCTCTGCCTGATGTGTGCCTCCTTCTGACCTCCCACAGAGCTGGTCCTTCCTCTGTGAAGTCTTCCCAGTCTAAGGAACTGAAAGTTCCCACCTAGGCACTGGCTGTTGCATCCTTCTTTGGGTCAATATTACTTGGTTTTGTTTTTTGTTTCTTTTTTCCTTATTTATGTATCTTCTTCCTCCTCTGACAAGAAACCAATTCCATCAGTGGAGTGACTTTTTCCATCTTGGTCACTGTGATATCCCCAGAACCTAGACCAGCACTAACCGTTTGTTTAGTAGGCCCTGGATAAAGATGTGTGAAATGAAAAGAATTTCTCTGAATCTCAACTCTTCATGTATGAAAGGGTGATAACAATAACTAATTAGTAGGGTTGCCGTAAGAATCAAATGATTCATAATGGATGGCCAATACATATGGATTTCTTTCTCCTTTCTTTGAAGTTGATAAATTATTGGGCATTTAATGAAAATTTCCCTGTAAAAATAGGCCTTTCTTAATTACCTTCTGCCAAGTGGACATAGTTACTCTCTAGGCTTATTATACAGGCTTAGAGTGAAATAGGAAATTTTGCAAGTACATGATTACTATGATCAGGGTCAACAGCTAGTCTGTATTTTAAGTTAAAACCTTGCTTTGCTACCAACAGTAGGCTGGAGTAATTTTCTGTTCCTTCTTTCAGTCCACATGTACCTCAGCTGGCAAGAGAAAATTTATCTTTTAAATCTGCTTTATCATTTATTCATTTATAAGCTCAATCTAAACTATACAAAACTATCTCTACCCTTGAAATTTAAAGTACCAGAAGAGCAGGTACAAATTCTTCCAACATTTTTGCTATTACTATTAAACCTTGTATTTTTATGAGTTTTCCAGTATTTAATTTGGTAGGTTTTGTTTGTTTGTTTGTTTAAGAACAGAGCTGTCAACTCCTAGACAGGTGCGTTTTTTGACTTGGTGTTAAAACAGTACAGCTAAACAGCCTCTGCATTCTCACTTCCTGACCTCTAATAAAGATCTCCAGTCTCATCTTTATAAAAATAAATCCTCCTCTCAAGCCATATAATTTAATCCTAAAAAACATCCTTTCTAAAAAAATGACTTCCAGACATCCCATCTGACCATCTAACACAACAAACATTTGTGCCTTTAAAAAATCTGTGCTTTTCAGTCTCACATACTACCATAAAGTAATGACTACTCTGTTACTTGGATACTTTTTCTATTAACATCACATTTCCTCAGGGTTTCAATTCTTACAGAATAATAACTGAATTTCAAATCCAGGCAGAATAAAGGGCAATTTTGTAATCTTTTGACATCCCATTAATTAAATGGGAATTGAATCTACTCATTCACATTATAAGACAAAGAAAACCACACCAATAATACTGTTGGTAGATGTGTATCTGGATACAGAGATGAGGCTATGTGTTATTTGCCATCATCTGATAGCTTTGGAAATGCTAGACAACCACTAAAAGCTCATTTGCTCTGAAATTACATGCCTCAATTGCTGTAGCTGCTGCCATGTGAACCGGATGCCTCTTCATAGGTAATCGGCCCCCCGGGGAGATGGGTTCTCTTCAGATGTGGCTGAGGAACGCCAAGAGGGGAGACAAACCAAAGCTATGTGTACAATTCACTGATGACTTTCTTTCACAAAAAGCTGCCTTAGTGACTAAGCTGCTAACAAACTCTTCTGTTTTCCTTTTCCGGCAATCCTCAATAAGCATAGATTCACTTCCCGTTAGAAACCCCTATTGTTTATAACCTGCCACAGGGCAACAGTACCTTAAAAGACCACCTGTGTTTTCTTTGAAAACGATGAAGGGGAGAGAACTTGCATTCACAGAAAGGCTCTTGTGTGGTAGGTCCTGCGTGAAATATCCAATTTACATAATTCCATTTGCCCTTCATATCACTCCAGCAATGGATGCATAATGCTCCTCTTTTACAGATCAGGAAAGAGAGGCTCACAGGAAACTTAAAAACTTCCTTGGGTCACAACTCAGTTCAAGGTTGATATCTCTGGATTCCTAATGTTATTTTGCTTATTTTATTATTTGACCATAAGAGAAGAGTTTGTATAATTACATACTTGCTTCATAAACAGATTAGTCATAGGTTTTCAGTACGGCAAATCTCTTAGGAATGTGTTACAGGTGTTTTCCATATTTCATGCATTTATCAAATAATATTTACCCCTGATAAATGGCCACAGACACCTTCGGAGCGGGCACTTTTTTCAACCTGTGCCTCAGCCTTTTCTCATCATTTGCCTCATGCATCCTAAAGGCTACCTCACGGCAGTCATGTTTCTGTTGTGCGATCCAATCAAAACAATCAGAAAAAACACGGGTTGCAGCGGATCAGACAAGACAGAGATTAGAAATAAATGAAATAAATGGGAAAAAAAACCCCTATAACCTACTGACTTCAAATAAGAGGAGATAATGTTCTTAAAAATAAAAATTAAATAATAAGCACAGACATCTGTGGTCTGTTCCCAACTTTGCTACTGAATATACCATCTACAGGAGATCTAATTTCCCCATTTGGAGGATGAGAGGAATAGATGAAATCATCACTGAAGTTCCTTCTAGCTTCACAAACCACATCACAACATGAACTATATCGTCTCCAGTGAGGGAAAATATTGAGTAGAAGTGTCCAAAGGATGCTGTCTAGAATTTTTTAATCTGTTAGTTTTACAAACTGTGAGAACTGCAGCATTAATTTTAGCTACATGGGAAGATAAGAATTAGTGCTGAAGATACAATTTTCTATCAGGTGAACTCTAATGTCAAAAAAAGTCTATCACTATCAGTTTAGAAAACAACAAATGTATTGTTATTGATTAGTTTTCCTGCAATTCTTGATAGGCTTTACATATAAAGGGGAAGATATAAATCAAATATCCTTTAACTTCATCCTGGTATCACATACTATGAAAATGAAAAAAAGTCAATTAGGTCATGCTACAATTAGAACTAGAGATCTGATAATACATTTGTAAATTATAAGGCAATCCCCTAAGCCAAAGCCTTACTACTCAGGAAACAACCTGGCAAAAGTGAATACCCTTTCACACATGCTGAGAACAAGAGAAAGGATGATATATAAGAAAAAGTCTGGAAAACTTGGAAGACATTTTTATAGGACAAATTAAAATGTCTTTTGTAGAACTCACTAGAGAAACTTCAAAGATAGACGAGCAATTTATTAGTAGAGCAAGTTGGAAGATTAAAACCAAAGTTCTGTCATGACATTCTAGATCAGGTCCCTGTTCTATAGTTTATGATAGGACTACCAATCAGCTCCTTTGAGAATCAACTGAATTTCTGAAAATATCTTTCCTGCCAGCTGGAGGCAAGAGTAAAATGCAGCTGAAAAGAGTAACAGATAGATGCCCTATCCCCAGCCCCCGACTTTATCAGAGTAGATGCCTGTACCCAGGTAACTGGTCATCCATCACCAAGTCAAATATGATTTTACATGTGCTTGGATCCTTCTGGCAAGGTCACTGCCCCTATCTGGGAAAAAAATTCCATATGAAATTGGCAACAGGAGGTCAATTTTCTTTTCCTGCCATGACCAAGAAGAGATAGCTTCTGCCACTGGAAAGGAGCAAATGCATTAACCTCCCTGACCAGCAGACACTCTTGACAGGGATGATGCAATATTTTAGAATGCTCATGGTTGGTGATGACTAGGATTTATCACCTTCAGAACTGTGTGTGTGAGTGTGTGTGTGTGTGAGAGAGAGAGAGAGAGAGAGAGAGAGAGAGAGAGAAAGTGTGAGAGAAAGATTGAGAATGAGAGGACACTTAAAAGAATGTTAATGAACAGGGGGATGGCAAGCAGGAGGTGTAAAAGCTTTCACTTCAACATTTCCACTCTGAAACAGGGGAAAGAAAAAAAGAAAAATGGAAATTAAAACTGATGCAAATAATATCAAGAAACGATCATTTTGGCTGTGGTACACATTGCTAAAAATAATGCAGATTAACAGACATGAGACTGAGGTATTTAAAGCCATCAAGTACCAGCCTGTTTTTGGAGAACTTATTGATACCAGCCCTGACAGCCTCCTGATTTCCTACTTAAGGAATAAAAACATGTATTATTATACCTGAATTAGTAAATACTTTCAAAATTGCTAAAAAGTTTATGTGGAGAACATTCAAGAATATTCAAAAAAATCAATGAAATGACTGATTGGTAACACTAGTTTCTCTGGCAAGAGCAAGATTACTAACAGAGGTTGTAATTCTTATAAAATCAATTGCTTTATTTAAAATTCTATAGTCATCCCACTCATGTCTTCAATATTCATTGATAAAGCATAGTATATGTGACATCTTATACGGTAGTTTGTGATAATAAATTATCTAGACTGAAAGTTTTAGAAGGCATTTATTTAGCACACTTCCCTTAGTAAATAAAGGTTTTTATAGTATATCGGCAACAAATTACCATGGTCAAAATAATAATTTCTAACACAATATAGACTACCCTACTTCTATGACCAATATGACACCATATTTGGGGGAAAAATACACTATATTTGGAATCAAAAAGACAAAAATTATCATTACTTTTTTTTGATCAGGTAATGGTGAGTCCTCTGAATTTACTATAACAGAAGCCTAATGCCTTCCAGAGGGACTAACCTAATAAGCAAGACTGCTTATGTGGTATAATTTGAAGAGGGGTAATGTAGACGGGGCTCTGAGTCCAATTATTTAATCCCCTCCCAGTTTCTCCAGTTATTAAGGTTTTACAACTTTGATATTTCTGGCTTTCAAAAGATCCTATTAAAATTTGGGGACCTCTGGGAGGGATTATACCTTGAACCTTTATCAACGAATAACTGAGCTTTGCCTGAATACTTGAACTGGGTCTCATGTAAATATAACAGTTGATGAGCCTAGAGGAAGGGTGTTTCTCAAGTGGAAATAAAGGATAGTATTAGGTTAGGGGTATGTGGGAGCTTTGAGGGGGGGTGCAGAGGTTAACACCAATACAACGTTCATCATGTTGTCCTAACGGGCCAGGTTTCTAGGTCGTGGCACACAGCTTTGCTATGTTGCCAAAATTCAGAGCCACTGAATTGTTCACTTTTAGTCTAGTTTTCTGGAGGCAATCAGACACACTCCATGACACATGAGGGTATGTCTGAATGGTGTCACAAAAGTCTATGTAATTTGGCCAAGAAGTTACTTTGGCACCGATCAACCTGACAGAAAAGCATTATTTTTATGGTAAATTCAGGGCTCAGTCAGGGAGATTTTATTCATGCTGATTTTGAACCTGTTTTTTCCTAGAATTTTGGTTGCATGTAGAAATCTCCAGGAAGCTTGGAAAAAAAAAAAAAAGCTGATGCCTGGGTCCCTTGCCGAGACAGTTGGGTATATTTTGTCTGCCGCTGGCATTTTAAATTTCCCCAGGAAATTTAAATAGGACACCAAAACTGAGAACCTCTGTTGTAGAATGATTGTGCTGAAGCTCAGCTATTAGACAAGATTAAAAAACAATATGCAAACAATCAGAGGTGTGCAAGCTTATGGGTCGATGACAAAGAGTTGCCAGAATACCGAACTTACCAAAATGTTCCAGTCATCATCCAATCTTGAGTCAACAACAGCAGGAAAATAAAACTGATCACTGTTTGACATTACAGATGACCAAGAAGGGGTGAGGAAAAAAGCTTACCTGAATATTTTATCAACATATTAATAATGGAAGCAAATGTGGCTGCTCCCAGGTGCTTATGTACATAGTCCATGATGTATCACTAAACTGACATTTAGTGGGATGTCCTTCATCAGCCCCATAAGACGCCTCTTACGTGATGCATCTATTTTGTACAATGTTCAAGAAGCTAATTATATTTAAGATTTCACATCTTTTGTGTGATGGCCAACCATGAATACGTGACCTGTAATAAAGTTTATTTTTAAAAGACGGTGCTTCGGGGCGCCTGGGTGGCTCAGTCGTTAAGCGTCTGCCTGCAGCTCAGGTCATGATCCCGGGGTCCTGGGATCGAGCCCCGCATCGGTCTCCCTGCTCCGTGGGAAGCCTGCTTCTCCCTCTCCTGCTCCCCCTGCTTGTGTTCCCTCTCTGGCTGTCTTTCTCTCTGTCAAATGAATAAAACCTTAAAAAAAAAAAAAAAAAAAGAGTCTGTTACTTGATATGGCTCTCTCTCTTTAAAAAAAAAAAAAAGACGGTGCTTCATCATTCAGACTTCTGACAATTAAAAAGGTAATAAACTCAAAAATACATGTGTTGAGTACTGCAAGTGTGATTTGGAGCAGTTTTCAACTCTCCAGATACCTTAATAAATTCTAAGTGTCTCCTGTCATCTGGAAGGTTTTCAAGGAACTGAGGTAAAAAATCTAGCTGGTCTAAAAGAAATCAGGCCATGTCTAACTCATGCACTTCAAAAGTGTGCTGGAACATTGTACACAGGGCTTATCAGTATTAGAGGTGAATCGTTTCTTTGCGTCCAGTTTAAATGTGTTTATTAAATAGTGAGAAACAAAGCGGACATTTTAGGAAACCAAGAAACAGACTTGTCAAAGGGCTCTAATGTCGAGTATAAAACAACATTCATGATTATTCCAGGTGATTGCAATCCTCTGCTCAGTACATGAACATTTTCTTTCTTTTTTTTTTTTTTAAATTTATTTGACAGAGAGAGAGACAGCGAGAGAGGGAACACAAGCAGGGGGAGTGGGAGAGGGAAAGGAAGGCTTCCCGCCAAGCAGGGAGCCCGATGCGGGGCTCGATCCCAGGACCCTGAGATCATGACCCGAGCCGAAGGCAGACGCGTAACAACTGAGCCACCCAGGCACCCCAGTACATGAACATTTTCAAAAGGTCTGAGCAGATCTAGTCCCTACCTACCAGCAGCTGGAATGCTCCTAAGGGGTAAGAATTTGGACCAATGAGATCTCCATGCGTCCAGTGAAGTTAGGTCAAGGGGAAGGTCCCTCTCTCTTCTCTAATAGCAACATTAAAACAGCAAGAGACCATGGCATGTTCTAGGCGCTGCAGTATATGAAAAGTATGTTCTGAGAAAAGAGCATACAATGTCAGTGTTACCTCAGTACAAGAGATAAAAAATCACAATTTGCTGATCTCATTTGTTTATGCCCAGAAAATGGGAAAAAAAAGAAAACTATAATTGACTGAAAGGTGAACAGTATAAACTATTTAGGCCCCTAAAGGTAAATATGTCCAGAAATCTCCTAGGACTGACATTTTCATCTATTTGATTCCCATGGTTAACAGAAGTGGTCATCCAAGTGGCTGATTTATTCTGCTTTCCCAAGTCTATCCTGTTACTACTCCCTTAAAATTGTGCTGGGAGAAAGCAAACACACTTCCCAGAAAGAAAAAGGAAAAAAAAAAAAAAAAAAGGAAGAGTCTTTGCACAGGGTTATATATAATTAGCAGGTATCTCAGGCTGGCAACCCCCAAGAAGCTGTAGGTAGGTACACTATGAAATTACTTAAGGCTGAAACTTTTGATCTGTTTTCATTTATAGGGACTCCCAAACCACAGAACTCTTGAAATACAAGCTATGGATTAGTTGCATTCATTTCACTGTGTCCACAGACATTGGATCAAACAAGGCAGAGGGATGGGCATTGCATTCCAAAAAGGCACTATACGTTATTTGGGTACTCTGTGACTTCTAAAAGAAGGAAACGGGGAAAAATTAATTATATTTTAGAGACAGTTGTATTTAATATTAACTTGAG
Source organism: Mirounga angustirostris (assembly GCF_029215605.1). Classification (NCBI taxonomy): domain Eukaryota; kingdom Metazoa; phylum Chordata; class Mammalia; order Carnivora; family Phocidae; genus Mirounga; species Mirounga angustirostris. The sequence continues at coordinate 79,020,566 of NW_026991720.1, read as the reverse complement.
CTTAACAAGTAGAAACAAAATAGATGCCAGATTTCCTTATAATGGCATATTAACTCTTTTGCAATTATAAAACTGAGTCTTATTAAAAGTAGTATCTGCAATTAGTAATTTATCATCTGAGGTCTGAATATACAAGAGAATGTGCTGAAAAGGAACTGGAGCCATAACAAAGCCAATTGTGCTAAATTCAGTAAATAAGTATAGTGTAAATATCCTAACATGAGCTACTTCTGTATTTTCAATATGACAACATGACATAAATTATACCTGCTTTTTAATTTCGGTGCAATATAGAAATGACGATATGATATGCTAATACTACAATACAATTTTAAAAACTTTACTTAATATATAAAAACAAAAAAGCTCTGAAAATCAAAGCATCACCACTAATGCAAAGCTGTTTTCTCAGTGTCTTACTAAAGCTAGAATAGAGGTTAAACGTATTCATATTCTTCAAAATGAATTTGTATTTTTAAAATATCAAAGAAGGGTACACATCAATTATAAAAGTCTCTATTTATCTGACTCTTTGTTTTAATGAACTGCCATTCATATTTGGGAGTTCTGGTTCTTTGTTTTGGAGTCGTTAAGCCCCATGCTCACTCATTTCCAATTAGTTAGATGCGTCCTCCCTGGTAAAAGGTGGCTACTACATCACAGCTTTCTAGTTTTCAGACTCAATTAAAAAAGTGATAGTGAGTCTTGGCTCAAAATCAAGGCTGTGACCCCTGCACCCATCACATCTCCTTTAATCTCCAATAGTTCTGTTCCCTGACAAATTCCCTGGACAGCATAATTACCCCTTCCCATAACACTTCCAAATGCTCTGTGCAAAGTTCCCAGGGGAATCAGCACAGAGGTGTCATAAACGTTTTAAATTAGAAGCAAAAAGTACACATTTTTAAAAAAACAAATCAATGCAATGACTGTCCAATGTTGGCTGCCCCAATACATTTTAAAATCTTACACATTTAAATATGTCATTCATAGTTAAGTTGCACTTGCCACAAAATTAAATGTCTATGAGACCGTATTTAGGTTATCTTTTACCATTAAAGGCTGGGTCTCCTTTAAAAAATGCACCTATATATATACTTTCATATTACAAGAGAAGCAATTTAGCTGGGTGACTTCAGCATGCACATTTAGGAAAACAAAAATTACACTGTGTTTTTAGAACTTACAAAATTAGGTTTTCAAATGTCATTAAGCAATTATACATGTCTCCAGTAAATGCCATGCTATTTTGATCAAGCTGTCAAAACTCAACGTTTTTGGTATAAATGTACCAATGGTTCAAATTCAGGATCTAATGGTTCAAATTCAGGATCTTCAAGTAGATCTCTTTTTTCATAAAGACTTTGTTTTCTAAAAATGAAGGAAAAATAAAACTTTATTTTTTTGTCCGACGTAACTGCGTATCAAACTTGACTTCAAGTATAAATAAATTTTGTAAATTTTACTGGCTGATGGCATATCACGCTTAACGCACAATCTAGGTTTTGTTTCTCTAACTGGAAACTACTCAGCTGCAGGAGGAGAAAAACATTCCCATTCTTAATCTAAGGAGGAAGAAAGACCAATGAAGTTAGATTTACATGTTATTAACTAGACATTTAATAACAGTTTCTGATTAAATAGAAATAATGCTGCTTACATGTGTATTTATCAAGCTTTTTTTAAAGAACTGGGAGAATTAGTAAGAAGAACGGGGAATAACCGCATCTTAACTGGGGAATGATTAGTATCGTATTTACTTAGATGCTTCACCTGCTTAACAGGCACACACTTTTTTCCTATAGATGCATATACGTGGTAAGCAAAAAAATGAAGAAAAATTATTTTTCCCACGCATGACTTTCTCCTCCCCCCTGAAACAGCAACCACTGTCCCCAACAGAGGCCTAATTGAAATGTGCTTTGTCCTTGCCAGGGCAAATAAGAGATTAAATTTAAACAAAGCAGGGGCCTTGGTCAGATGGGAGATGGAAAAACAATCAGTCCACCCAAGGCTCCCCCAACCCAGAGCCTCCAACCCCCAACCCATCATCTTCCCTCATCTCTTTTGCCTTCTAGCAACTCCAGGCAGGGGGCAGAGGCCTCTCAGGCAACCTCCTGCCCTGCCGGGGTTTTACTTTGTGGAGCACTTTTTAAGCTCAATAAAGGACTTTTCTTAGGAAAAGAAGAAATGTCCTCAATTTCAAATAAATATGGTTATAAAGTTCTTGGGGCCTTAAGCCTGAATTGTTCTTTTATACTAAAGGTGATCTGAATGATGAGTACAAATTATCAAGAAGACTAGCAGAAAATGACACAGATTTCCTTAGCCTATTCCCCTCTTGTCAAGGAAGGACTGCTTGGAAGAGGGGAGAGTCTGAGATATTCCTAATGTGCATCATCTTTGCATCACAAAATACTCCTGGAAAAGTCCAAGATGTGACTGTACTGTGACTGTTTATCCATCTCCTTAATCCTTAGAGTTTACTACAGAAATAATGATTACCAGGGATCATGAGAGACTGCTCACCTAGAAATGGCAAGACTATTAAAAAAAAATGGATTTGATCTATTTTTTTCCCAAATACTGAATCTCTATATAAAACAACTAGTTGTCGGTGACTCCCTTAGGTCATTACATTGATATTTTTATATAACATATCACAATCAACCATAAAGTAATTTTCCTCCCTGTAAACTTAGTTTTACTCATTAACTGAATAAGCATTTTAATGCACAATACTAACTTCCAAGTATACTAGTGTATAAAAGAGTTGTGGCTTCACAGTTTCCCTCCTTTAAATGACATATTTTCAGAAAATGTTTTTCTTTCAGAACAGGCATTTAGTCATTTTTAAACACTGTTTGACAGAGATACAAACAACAAACCAAAAACATGTAAAGATATTTGGGCCTACTGATTTTACCTGGAAAAGAATTCTTAGTAAGTCATAATTAAGGAAAAATATAATTCCATTACAAATAAAGATAATGCAAATTTGAAATCTTTCAGAATGCAAACCATACTTAGAAAAGGTCAACATGAAAATGATTTTCTATTGGGCTGCTGGGTGGCTCAGTCAGTTAAGCATCTGCCTTCAGTTCAGATCATGCTCCTAGGGTCCTGGGATCGAGTCCCGCACTGGGCTCCTTGCTCAGCAGGAACCTGCTTGTGCTCTGTCTCTCTCTCTGACAAATAAATAAAATCTCTTAAAAAAAAAAGAAGAAAAGAAAATGATTTTCTATTATTTGATTGTGACACTACTGAGTGATATGTTCAGTTACCTAAACTGAAGAGAGTAAGACAATATTATGTAAACTCAACAATTATAAATAACTGTATATAAATACTTAGGACAGAACACTTTTATTGTCACCATGAAAGCCAATATATTCTGATATTTTCACAACACCTAATTTTAAATATTAAACATGAGTGGACACAAAATGGTATGTTTCAGTAGCTGGGTTTCTTCACTTGCTACATTGTTTTTAACTGTATCAGACATGTATTAGAGAGAGTCTGGTTCTTACCAGTGCTTTCCAGTGAAACTACAATAATAAATTCTAGCAGGGAAAGTGAAAGATGAACAATCTAAGGAATCCTATGTGCATGTTTTGAGTATATATATAAAGGGAATTTGTTACAATGAGAATACTGTATCCGTTTCATGGACTGTTTTGCTTCCTGGAATACAATCTTAAACTCAATGTACTCTTGTGACTACCAAAATGAAAGAAGCATCACACAGCTCTAGAGTTCCTGTAGCAGATCTACCCTACTCCTTTCAGGGACTACAGGCACAGGCATTGAAGTTGCACATCTGCCTTGACAAGCAAAGACTTCAGCCATGGCCTTGACGCTCCACATCATGTGTTTTTGCAGCTGCCTTATGTTAGACAGAGCATGAAAGACCGCTCCGTGGCCTTTACACACTCTATTCTGTCAATAACAAGTTGTCTTTGTAGAGGCAGAGAAGGAGGAAACCATGAAGCACTGATGCTTCCAGACTCTATTCTAAATATATCAACAACTTCATGAGCTCTATTTCCCCATAAGCTTAGGGTAAATATTCCTATTTCAGAATTTAATTGCATTCATAATCCAAGAAATGCTGCTTTTGCTATACTCCCTCCAACCTATGTCTGATAGGGAAAAATTTAAAAAATATTAATCGTTTAGTTTTTAAGATTTTATTAGACAGAGAGACACACAGCGAGAGAGGGAACACAAGCAGGGGGAGTGGAAGAGGGAGAAGCAGGCTTCTCGCCGGTCAGGGAGCCCAATGCAGGGCTTGACCCCAAGACCCTGGGATCATGACCTGAGCCAAAGGCAGACGCTTAACAACTGAGCCACCCAAGACCCCTCATTTAGTAAAGAATTTGTAATGTACTGTGTACTAGCTACCTCATTATCACCCACCCTCTTCTAAGGAGAGAGAATATTTTTCTTGACTAAGCTATTCCCTTACCTTATCATGAAGAATGGAGTGGATTAGGGGGGAAGGACAGCAGAAGCCTACAGCAGCAAAATCACCATCAACAGAAGAGAGGAAAAAGGAAAGCAGGGGACAAGAGAAAGAGAACATATAAGCAAAAATACCATTAGAGATCAAAATTCAGATGCTAGCGAGATATGCCATGTACCCGTCGTGCAACGGAAAGTGAGATTTTCTAGCTTTTAACCACTATTGAGATCTGAAACGAGCAAATTGGAAAAGAAGGGACAAAGGTAAATTTTTAGGGGAATCAGAGGTAAATAAGGATGTGTTTACACAGGCATAGTAAATGAGGACCATGAAGAATGGTTTGGGGACTGTGGGTGAGAAAAGTAATTAGCAGGGTTAATTCCATTAGGAGCTCAGAAATCCCAAAGCTACTGTTTGCCTTAGAGGCACATAAAGGTGTGAGGGGTTGTAAAAAGTGGACAGAAAGAAATCTACAGAAGGAATAGAAACTTGAGGTAATGCACATGATCACCTTGGTTTTCCTCATTAAAGGAGAAAAAATTGACATCTTTTGAGTTGGGTATGGATTTGTAGTTGGTACATGAGGATTAGAGTCTCAATCTGAGAGGTATTTATGGGAACAGGCCACAGAATGGACAAGATACATGGAGAAAATTGTCTGGAGAACATTATGAGGATTCAGCTGAAGTTGGAGAACATGAATTAACAACTATGGGTTTTGCCAAATATGTTCACTAGTCCAGAAATAAGCGACAGCAGATCAGTGAACACTTATAAATCACAGGTAAAGAAAGGAAAAGATATAAGGAAATCTACAATGATAGTAATACCACTGGTTGAAACTGGAGACTGGGAAAAAGAAGACATATAACTAGAAAAGAGGCTCATAGACTGGAAAAACTCTCTAAAAATCAACTTTGATTTCAGTCTGAGTTCAAGTCTAAGCTTATCTTCTTATTAGTTATTTCATCTTAGGCAAATCACTTAACTTCTTATGTATCAGTTTCTTTTATCCATACAATGAAGATAATAGCACTTACCGGATAGAATTATTGTTTAAGGATAAAATTAAATGATTTATGTAAAACAGCAAAATAGCAGAAAATTATAGTCATTAATAAAAAGATAGGATAGAAGTGCACCCAATGTCAGTGAATGCCAGTGGTCATGTTTCCTGTCCTTCCCCTTTCTTCCCTGAGATCCTCTGGGTACAGACTAGAGTACAGCCCTCTGCTCATGGAAGCTCCCATGTGGCCTTCTATTACTCCACAGTCTTAATATGTGGCCACTGTTTCTACAGGGGTCTACTTCCCTGCTTTCCAGCCCAATGAAACCCCTCACTACAGTTCCTTCTCATAAATTTCTATCCTATCTTGGCCTTCAGACTTATCAACTCAAACGGATTGTTCTCACTAGACCCAGAGTAAACTTTCTAGAATCTGGCTTGTCTAATGTTCCACAATGCAAATTGACATTTTTTTTAGCATGGCCTGGCCCTGGCCCTACTACCCTGATTTCAGTCTCTACCAGGCTCCCAGAGTCTCCCCTAGTAGTGGATATAGTAAATTATGTAGCATTCCTAGAAGGCACCATGTTTTTTCAGGTCTGTGCCTTTTCTGGAGACCTCATCATCTTGTCTCTTAGGTTAAGTGGTTCAAAACTCATACCAAACCTTAACATCACCCCCTCTCCTTGGACTAAGTAATGCCTTCTACGAGTGCCACAGCTCTGGAATAGATCTATTATAGCACTTATCATACTGAGCTTTAATTCATTAATTTTCTTACTTTCAGACCCCACCAAACTAGAAGAATCTCGGGCACTTTGTCTTATTGATTCCTGTATGGGTAGAACTGAGCATAAACAGTAATAACAATATCTATTACCCGCGTGCCACATAATCTGCACATCTGCCCCTTACAGATCTTTCTTCAGGGCCATTTTATGGAAGAGAAAACCAAGGCACAGAGAGGTTAAGTAACTTGCCCAAGGTCATAAACTTGCCAGGTTCAGAGCTAGGACATGAGACAGGTTGCTTCATCTGTCCAATCCTCCTACGCATTGCATTTGCCCACACTTGCTACATAGTAGATGCTCAATAAATATGTGAAAAATAAATGGATATATAAGCTACAGTTGAAGAAGGCTGACAGTAAAATCAACCCTGACATTCATTTGTCATTGGCACTGCCAAGATGCTACCTACGTTCGGGCAATTTTCTGATCTCTCCTTGTAGAATAAGACCTAAACTATTTCGATCCAGAGAGCTTGTATTCATTTAAATATTTATTGAGAGCCATTCACATCCCTGCTTTCAAGTTATGCCTAGGAGAGTACAACTAGCACATTATACTCATTAGGAGATGGGGAAATCTCAGGAATGGGCTGGCCAGACAGCTGCTCTAGTCTGTTACTCAGCTCCTTCACCCACAAAAGGACCTTGAAGAGGATTTGTGATGGAATCAATGTGAGCTATCTCCCTTATCCTTTTTTTTTTTTTTTTTTTTAAATCAACACCTCTCATATCTACTACCACGACTGCTCTACCAGTGGGGAACAGGACCAAATGAGGATGTGGGCTCCGTGGAAGGCAGGCTGGGGAGCATCAATGGGAACACGCTCAAGACCAGCTCTGCAGCTGTAAGGGGGTAAAAGCCTCTTAAGGAACAAAATCCACTCCTCTCATCAGTACTGGAAGGCTAACCTCTACTTCATTTAAGAAAAATATGCAAATATAGCATTTCCAATTCAAATACTGCTTCGGGGCTAGATAGGAGAGAGGTTACTGCTGAGTCCACTTAAAGACGTAGCCACTCAGAGACAATTTTTAGCCAAACTTAAGCCTTGCTGATTACAGCAAATTGGCAAGCTCAGATTCTTTGTAACTGGCCTGTTATAAACACTCGCCCTAGAGAATAAGGTGGAGAGCTACCAGGTCTTGCTGGCTGGCTCCCAACAGCAACCTGCCTTGGTCTGTTTGGGGCTCTTTGAGTTTGGGGCATTCGGGTGTAGGGTAAGATGTCAGCCACATGGCTAACTCCCTCCTCTGCAGTCGGCCTGTAAATAGAATGTTTTCATTGCAGTTAATAGAAGCTTTGGTCCCTGTTCTGGGAAGCACCTGGACTTTTTAAGATTTTTTAAAGATTCTGTGTATAGATGCACAAAATGCCAATGGAAATTTTATAGGGACGTAGTTGTTCTTGCCAAGGAACATTTTCTTTTCAAATCACAGTCCCTCCTGTAGTGTCTTAGAGACCAGTCTCTGCCAGGATGCAGGTTCAGACTTTCTAAGGATAGAAAAAACACTTTTATCAAGACAAATAGGCAACATTTTAGGTTTACCTGGAAAGGTCAAATTTAGAGCAAATTTTAAAAAGGGCAAATTTAGGCACCATTCCATTCCAATCTTGCACAATTTATAACAATGAATATATAAAAATTTCTTATTCAATGGGGAAGCCATTGTATTATTTTTCACTAGCTAGGGAAAAGATGGCGTTAGAAGTAAAACCATTCTTTCTGGAATTTAGCTTTAAGGTGTATGTTTTCCTTAAGAAAATAAAACATTTTTAAAGATGAGGACAGACACGTGGCACTGTATTAGTCTAGCTATTATAACGAAATACCATGGATGGGGTGGCTGACACAACAGTAACTTCCGTCTCACATTTCCGGAGGTTGCGAAGTACAAGATCAAAGTGTTGGCCAACTGAGTTCCCAAGGATAGTTCTCTTTCTGTCTCCTTGGTAGATTTTTCTTCCTCAGCTTTCCCATAAACAAGGATATTATTAAGGCCTTTCCCAGTGTACATATTGTTCTTTGGTGTTCCTACATTATATCTATGATTTCAGATGCATTTTATCAAATTTTAAGGAGTATTCATGTGTTTTTCTTTTTTAAGACTAAATACACCATTATGAGGGCAAACCATGTCTTGTCTTTAAAATTCCATTGCCTGAGACCTAGACGATAACTAGTAACTGAATTTTGGATGAGTAAATAACATACAATAAAAAAAAAAATTCATACACCTTTCTTGGGGAAAATGCTCTAAAATCTCATTTAAAAATTCCATAAAAGAGGAACCTCCTATTTGCCTAATCATGAGTTAACTATGAAACCACTGTTTTCTGTAATAACTAAAATACTGTTACCTAAGACTTCAGAAACTGTAACACAGCTTGAGTAAAACTTAAATTTTTTATTTATACATAGCCAAGTTTGCCTTATAGAACTTGCAAGGAGAGCTCTCCTTTCCCCTTAACGGAGAAGTCATATCCATAGAGAAATTTACAAAATTCTGAACGCATCAGTATTCCGTGGATCTACCTGAAGTACACTACAGGACAAGAGGTTCTCAAATCTTCCCCAGCAGAATAAAATAAAAGGGCCAAAACTATCTCTAGGAAACCTGGACTTCATGTTCTGAAAGCAATTTCTTGGAGCTCTTGGAGTACTTAGTCAAAAGAAAAAGAAATTCCAAGTTGTTTCATTACGCACTGAGCTAGCACTTCCGGGAATGCTGAGAACACAATCTGTGCAGGAGCCGAGCCGCATTCCTGGAAGCAGGTGGTGTGTTTTAGCAATTTATTCCATCTCTGTACATAGACCAGAACTCTGGGTTCTTGGGCTAATAAAATATTGTTACCTTTTTTTTTTAAAAAAAGCTTATCTTTGAACAAAGTTAAATATAATAGGGATATACTTTCTTTCTTCCTGGTCTTTTTAATCATCAGATTTAATATTCTCTGGGTTTTGTGTTTTTTTTTTCTGCTTAGTTTTCTATATGCATATCACAAATCCCACACCCAACCCTGTAGCAGTTGTCTAAATCCCTGCTCAGTACTTCCAGATGCATCCTACAGTCTGTCAGCATCACCACCCTAGAGAACGCTCTCAGAGCCTCTGCCCAGCAGCAGAGTGGACAGGAGACACTGTCGGTGCGTGCGCTCAGTATAAGATGATCCATCACTCTTGGGGTGCCTGGGTGGCTTAGTCGGTTAAGCATCTGACTTGATTTCAGCTCAGGTCATGATCTCAGGATCGTGGGATCAAGCCCCACTCCATGCTCAGCGGGGAGTCTGCCTGAGAGGGTCTCTCTCCCGCTCTCTCTCTCCTTCTTCCCTTCTTCCACACCTGTGAGTGCTCTCTCTAAAAATAAATTTTTTTTTTTTTTTTTTTTTTTAACGATCTATCACTCTTATCCTAGGGATTCCTTTTACTCCTTCCTTACCTTAATCCCCTCTTCCTGGATCTAAGATTTGCTCTCCTGTTTTGGTGGAACCATCCTCTGACCGTTTCCTAAGAAATGGTGCATCAAGGTTAACTGAGAACTTGCACATCTAAAATGTATTCACACAACCCTCTAGGTTAGTTGATACTTTGGCTAGATATAGAATCTTACATTGGAAATCATTTCTCTTTGAAATTAGAAGGCATTTTTCTGTTGCCACCTTGCTTTTAGGGCTGAATCTATGAGGAACAAAGCAATTCTAATCCCCAGAAACTGATTAACTTCATTTCCTCTAGAACCTTGTAGAGTCTGCTACTGGTCCCCATGTTCTAAAATGTTATGATCTGCTTTGGTATGAATTTGTTCTCATCCATTGCAATGGGCTCTCTCAATCTGGAAATAAATTTCTTTAAGTACCAAGAAATTTTCTTCAATGACTTTATTGATGACTTCTCTCACACATTTCCTATTTTCTCTTCATTCAATGCTTATTTTTTGAAATTCTGAGTTGGTCCCAAATTTTCTTATTTTCTCTCATTTTTCCCTCCTTTCTTGTCTTTTTCTCTCTACCTCTGGGATATTAGCTCAAATTTAATCTCCAAAACTTCTGTGATTTTTATTCCTCCTAAATTTACAGAGCTGTTTTATTTTCCACTTTTCTACAAAACAGCACCTGATCAAGGGTGCCTGGCTGGCTCAGTCAGTAGATCACATGATTCTTGATCACAGGGTTAGGAGTTTGAGTCCCAACTTGAATACAGAGTTTACTTAAAAATATATATATTAAAAAGGGAGAGGGGCACCTGGCTGGCTCAGTTGATAAGAGTATGTGACTCTTGACCTTGGGGTCATGAGTTTAAGTCCCATGTTGGGTGTAGAGCTTATTTTAAACAAACAAAAAACAGCACCTGATCTTGTTTCATAGATATAGTATCTTCTCTAATCTTTATGAAGATCTTTTTTTTTTTTCCCTCCAACCACAGTTTCTGTTCTCTCCAAGTTCTTTCTTTCTTTCTTTTTTTTTTTTCAAGATTTTATTTATTTGACAGAGAGAGCACGAGCACCGGAAACCAGGAAGAAGCAAAAAAGAATTCTGTGGATCCTTCAGAGGCAGCGTGGCTCTGCAAACACCATGATTTTGGACTTCTCGCCTCAAGAACTGTGAGAGAATAAATTTGTTGTTTAAAGCCACTTAGTTTGTGGTGCTTTGTTAAGGTAGCTCTCAAAAATTAATGCTCTACTTCCCCCAAGGTTTGGGCTTTACTCTTTCCTTGGAGCAGGGTGGGTAAAGAGGGACAAAGGAAGACCAGGCAGTCAGCACTAATATAATCCTTTGCTCATTAAGCCCTGGTCCTATGGGCTATATGAGGTTTAGGTTCTTGCTTCTGCCTACATATGCCCAATTACCTCTGGTATCCAAGAAGCCATGTTTTAACTATATTATAGTGCAAGAGCCTCAGAAATATATGTCCAAATATATTTGCACTTAAACACTGAAAAGCTCCAAGTCGTAGAGATGTAATAGCAGCATTTGGGTTTAAATATTCCACCTCTGAAATTTAGAAAGTTCAATTTTAGTTGGTAGCAAAGACCAACGATTTCAATCATTTCCTGAACTAAGATAACATTTTCATTATAAATTTTTCTCAGAATCGGATATATTACAAATATATACAAAGCCCTTTTAATCAGTTCCTTTTTTTTTTTTTTTTAAACTTTTGGTCATTAGTGATGGGTGGGCAAACTATATCATTTGTGGCAATTATTATAAAAACATTTGCATAGTGATTACTTCTAGAACCTAATGTTTCTGCTAAAGAAATTAAGTAAATAAAGATGTGAGTGGTTAAAAATAGAAAAATGAAAGAAAGTTGGCATGGACAACTCATAACCCCTGCCTATGCATATTATGAAAATGGCTCTCTAATCTATATTTAATTACTGAACTTATATAATTATAAGCTTACAGTTTTTGTCATAATTTTTGCATAATGCCCTCTTTGATAAGACAAAAGTAAATGTCATCTAGGGTAGCATAATGAAGGTTTGCAGTATAAAGTACAGTCTTCATATATTATTAATTGTAAAAACTAATCTTTAACAAAGGACCTATTAAGCATTTTTAAGTAGGGGAACTCAAAAATTACACTACATCTTGAAGAAAGAATAAAAAGGTAAATATTAAAAATCACAATTACAACATCCAATATTGCCATTTCTTTCTTTTGAAGTTACAAGAGCAATACAGTATCATCAAGGACCAAAGAGCAGCTTTGTTGGAACTGACAACATGATTTGTTTAAGACTAGCTGGAATGTACCACGGACTGCCATGAAAATGGCTGGAGTAATAAAGCACTGAATCAAAACTATAAGACACTATTATCAAGAGTGTGTAGTGTGGCATAAATAAAAAATACTGTTAAACTTCCTTCACAATCACTTCAACTTACTATTAATATTTATATTAAACAATTATCCCTACAGGCAAAAAAAAAAAAAAAAAGATTGAATGAGTAGACTCCAAGATCTCATTAAAGAAGCTACTCCTATTTAACCTTTACTCATTTTAACATTTTCACTTACTGACTCCATTTGCAAAGTATGAGCCATAAAATAAAATATCCATTTAACGTGGCTACTATATTCTCAAGTTCTAAAAACAAAACAAAGCAAAAAAAACATTTAGAACAAATACATTCTCAGAAGTAACACAGGAATAAAAGGATATAATAAAATTTAGATGAAACTGTAGTGATTTGTTAAGTCTTATTTTCAGAGAGTCTTTCAGATTTTTTTTTAAGAGCCATACTGTAAAGGGCTTAAATATGTGAAGAATATGCTCAAGTGGACAAGTAAACACTTTTTAGATAATGAGAGTGCTGTATCTTTAGAAAAATCTTCCAGACAAGGTCTGAGATTAGAAGAGTATTCAAGTTGCCTATTCTACCCCCATTAAGGATTATCTTTCAGGTGGAGTATTTTAAATCACACATGTAGTGATCATTGGAATGTAACATAAGTGTTTTAAATAGTAACTAAAGAATTTTATGACTACCAGTGGAAGCACCTCTTCAAATAACTAGAAAACTGTATTCTCAATCAAAGAAGAGAAAGGCCATTTCTACTCTTTCAGGGAGCAGTGTAACTTGGCACATTCTTAACGGATAGCACAGTGGCCTACAACTGTACTCCAGTAACTCCATCAATGTGCTTGCTTTTGTTTGCCTGTGATTTTACTTCCTTGCTAAGGGTGACTCATAAAGACATTAACCAAGGTATAGAACAGTTAATAGCTATCTTTGTATACTCTAGATCATTGGTGGAAAATTGAGCTACCTCTGTCAAAAGCTAGCAACATTTGTCTTATAAAAATTCTATCAGTAGTGGGTAAAGAGATTCAATTTCTCATGAAAAAACTAGACCTTGCCTTCAAAAAAATTCACCAACATTTTATAAATGCAGGCAGTCTGCATACGAAGGGTTTTTAAATCCTGGAACAGCTGTGGTTAGGTAGGTGGCTGTTCCAGGTGATGAGAACATTAACTACTGACTCTAGCTGGGATTTAGTATTACCTGAAAAGGGGTTGGTAAAAGGCTTAGCAGTGTGATGGAGAGCCCACCAATGTGTGGGGAATCCATGGAACAGAAACCCAGGCAGGGTTACTTCTGCAGAAATCAAGTATTCTCTCAGAGACAGACATTCAATTCTCATCATACTAAGCATGTTTTAAAAGGGATTCATGGGACTGACAGGTACGCGAACACATTTCTCAGAGTCAAAGGAATCTGAGCTTTAGCGATTAAAATCAGGGACTTGCCACTAGCTAGTGATCTCTCTCTCTCGCCTCCCTCCACGACTGATTATGTCTGATTACATTTTCCTCCCTCCATCTGTAGTCAGAACCACTCAGTACGGTAGAAAACAGTTGCCAGTAGGCCCAGGGCTGCATTGTATCTGGACAGACCTCTTGCAACCCCGGGGGAAACTACCCTTCTAGCACTATTTCAGAGAATTAAGGGTCATAACTCTGATGGTCCTGGGCTGCATCTCATGCCCAACCTCTGAATCTAATTTTGTGTTCAGGGATATAGAATAGTGTGATTGACCACTATGCCAAGAAGAGGTGAGTGATTTTTGAGATCTTGATTGTCAGCCTCTCTAAAGCTACATGGACTAAGGAGTAGCTCCCTAAAGAAATGGAGTTACTCTTAGCTGGAAAGGGAAATGGGACAACCACCACCACATGCCAATACACTGACTACACAGAATAAACAGGATGGGCAAAGTGGAAAGATGGTCAATTTGAGATTATCTAGATACTCAAGGCTTTCTTTGGACTATGAGGAGCCAGCACTATGACAAAGGTGACTCTCACATTTGGTTGGTGATTTGAAGGTGCTATGATGAGCACTGCTCAAGTAAGGATTGGTTGGAAATTCTCAGAAATGGAAATGACCATGCTATCATAATGGAAGATATTAACAGTGTACAAAATATTTATGGTTCAAAATAAAAGTACGTATTTGTTTGTTGAAGGGCAATATGACAACAAACACTGAAAGTTTCTTTCTTTCTTTTTTTTTTTTTTTAACACTGAAAGTTTCTTTATGAACTCTCCTAGTTCCAGCCCTGATGCTTTTTATCTGTGTGCTCTTAGGCACATCATTTAACTTTTGAGGTTCCATTTCTCCTCTGTAACATCAGCAGTCTGCTTCCTCTAACAGTATTTTAATGAGAAATCAAGTAATATGTTAAAAAACATTAAAACTAGAGAATACTAGTTTAAATACAATGCACTAATAATTCCATTAAAAAGGAGGATTATGGGTCACACAACGGTTGTGACAAAACTGAATCATCCATTTGCCTATGTGAACTTAAAAAAAAGAAGTGTCTAGAAGTTACCAGACATGGAGATAACATCTTAATGCACTGAGACTGTACTTACTGATGGTCAGACCTGCCTCCTTCTAAGCCTTCTGTGCCTTAGTTTCACTGCCTCGGTAATTCTGTTTATGTGGTATTAAATATGGAAATCATGCCATTTCTTTAGGTTGGCACATTTTTCTATTTCACTGACACAGTGCCCTCAACTATGTATTAATTGTTCCAATTCTTTCCTAAGCTTAGTTTTTTGTTTTTTTTTTTAAAGTGGACTTAATGTGGGGCTTAAACTCATGACTCTGAGATCAAGACCTGAGATCAAGAATCAGATGCTTAACTGACTGAGCCACCAGGTGTCCCGATACTATACCTTTCAATCAGAACTGGTTAAGTAAGTTATGGAAGGATCATAAAGTAGAACACTATAGAGCCATTAAAAAGCAGGAATAAGTTTTATTTGTAGGGCATGGAATAATTTCCAAAATATTTATATTTTAAAATTAAGATTCTAGTAAGAATAGCATGAATCCAATGTGTTTGTGGCAATATATAAATTTTACATTATTATATATTATCATATCATATATATTGCATATATTATAAATTGGACTCGTGTGTATATATATTACACATATGTACAGACATACATATGTCTATACATATACATACTCATTTTTCTAACTACTATGGATTTTCTTAAAGAAAGGGAATTCAGCATTTGCAATTGTATGAAAGTTTTATTTTAGCATACACAATCAATAAAATATAAGTTACAATCAGTTTGCCCTAATAGCTGCCTAATATTATAACTCTTCTTCTCAAGCACCTAAGGTTATCATTTTATTCCAATATAAATATTTATTTCTACTTTGTAAGAAAATCAAAAAAGTAACAAACAACTTAGAGAAACTCCTACATCTTAGTTTGTTTTAAACAGTAAGTATTCTGTGTGTATATGCTTGATTGGAATATTTCTACTGTAGATGTCTTCGAATACCTGTTTTTCTTTCATGTTTGTATGACATTACTTATTTGTAATTTATTTTCTAATTTTGAATAGATACTAAGTATGAAAATGCATACTTTTAAGAAACCAAAATATTTTACTTAACATTTTATTCTTTTGTGGTAAAAATTATGGTGGAAAGATTTGTTTTTTCTTTGATTAATCTGAACCACCTTAAGACATAAGATTGACACCTATGAAAATAATTTCAATATGAATATCTGCAATCCACTGTTGCATATGGCCATCCTCAGGAGATGGGACATTTAGCTTTTGGCTTTCAAACCAACACATGATAAACGTGACTTTTTAAAAACTAGCATGTGTTCCTGTTATTTCTTCTGGGTAAAAGCATGTACAAATTAAGGAAACATGAAGGAGATGTTTCAATGCAAATTTTAAGACAACATTTAAAAAAAAAATCTGGGATTTTTCTTAGCATTTGAGGTTTCCTTTTTTCACCATATCTTTATTTTTCTTGTTATAGTCTTTGACTATTTTTTTTTTTAATTTAAAGACAGAAAATGGAGTAGGAAGCTGTTCTCACATTCTAGGAAATAGGATTTAATGAACATTGACAGACATGAGAATTTAGGAAACCCTTATTCAACTGCCTTTCCCCTCCAGAAATGAGTATTTTCAAAGTACCTCTCTCATTGTCAATGTCTCTCTCTGACACATTCAATGTCTCAGTGTCTTCAGGCATGAGCTTCAAGAGGGCAGACACCAAGTCTGCTCATTCTACTTTTAGAGAGAGGCACTTAGAGTGATTGGCATATAAGAATACAGAGAAAGTCAATTATCATATGGTTTCACTTATTTGTGGAACATAAGAGATAGCATGGTGGATATTAGCAGAAGGAAGGGAAAAATGAAGGCGGGCGAATCGGAAGGAGAGATGAACCATGAGAGACTATGGACTCTGAGAAACAAACAGGGTTTTAGAGGGGAGGGAGGAGGGGGGATGGGTTAACCCGGTGATGGGTATTAAGGAGGGCACATTCTGCATGGAGCACTGGGTGTTATACGAAAACAATGGATCGTGGATCACTACATCAAAAACTAATGATGTATTGTATGGTGACTAAAATAACATTAAAAAAAAAGGAACTGATTAAAAAAAAGAATTCAATAAGCAGTTTCTAAAAGTATGAATGAATAAATGTATGAATGGACTTCATAATAACATATAGCAAAATGTAACCTTTTCTTTATGAGGAGAAAGGAGTTTGCTATGACGGAAACAATCTAACCAGGAATCTTGAAACATGGGATCTACTTTCTTAATGTCTCTGACTTACTCTCAACACTTCAGTTTAATAAGAAAATAAAAAGGGGAGAGATGATTGTCTATGACTTTGAAGTCCTTTCTAGTTTTTAGGCATAATCTAGGTGAGATTCTTACCCATTTCAAAAAACAAAAATAAAATAAATATAAGGTACAGTCTTGCTTTGCTTGTGTGTATTTATTAGTAAATGTGATTTGTAAGGTAAGGAACTGTGATCTGTAAGGTAAGGAACTCTCACCAGCACGTCTGTTCTGTATCTTTAATGCAGATGAATTAATTTTCACATGGTTTTCTCATTCACCCCCTACAAACCTCTAGGATTTCTCCCTCCCCCAAACAGGAATAACTATACCAAAAAGCCATTCGATAATAACTTCCTTCCATATCTTTCCCTCCTTTTCTTTCTCCCCCTCAACCTAACATTGCCTGGATTTCCTTAGGGCATCGTGGAGTCCCAGAATTTACAATCGAAAAGAAAACCTCCCCTTTCTCACCTCAGTTCATGTTTGAGTCACATGTGGAAAGAAAACAAGCAAGGTCAGGACACAGGAGAAGAGAGGAAAACAAATGCCACAAAGATCCTTGTCTGAGACAAGACAGGGTGAGATGTTTCAAGTCCCTCTTTCACCTAAACCAGGATTATTTCACCCCAGGGGAAGTTACCCTCATGTGAAACTTCCTTCTCTTTTCTTATTCTGCTTAACCGAGATATGAATAATTAAAAAGGCAGAAAAGGAAAAGTAGTGAGTTAGTGGCACTGTTGTCAGTCAGATGGCCTAGGCACTGCGGAGGGGTAAGATCCTGGGCTGCCTGCCTTTCCAGCTATGCTGTAGGTCACGGTCCTCAAGAGGAGCTCACTTTCCTTTGTAATATCCACGATGGCATTTCGGGAAGCCTTCTTGCCTCTGGAGTTCTCCTCTTTACCCCAAGTGCTATCAACAATTCAAATATTATTCCACGTAACAAATTCCAAAGGAAGTCAGTGTAGCTCCCCTTTTAAGTCAATGCAAATTTTAGATAATTTAATGCAGCTTTCAAACTTTTTACACCATGCTCATGGGTAACAAATAGATTTCACTTCACAGCCAATACACACACAGACATAAAACATGTATCTGAAAACAAGGTTTCACAAAACAGTTCGTACCCTTACTACATGCAATACATACACGTTGATATTTCCTGATTTTTTTTTTTTTTTTTGAATTCCAGATCTAAAAAATAAGTAAAACACTTGGCTGGGCCAATTAAATCACAATCTCTTTAGAGTAAGGAGCAGGTATTAAGTTTTTTAGGACATTCCCCCAGGTGATTCCCATGCGTTAAGTAACTGGGGGACCCACCCTTCTTCCAAAGGGTTTTCAGGTGAATCTCTTAGATTTTTGAGTAATATAATCTTATCATTTGTAAATAAGCTTATATCTTTCCATCTACAATCATACTTTTGTTTCTTGTTTTATTGTACTTCCCAGAACTTTGTAAGATTATTTGAGAGAGAGAGAGAGCGCGCTCCCGCAAGCAAGCAGCAAGCATGGGGGGGAGGGGCTGAGGAGAGAATCTTCCAGAAGGCTCCCCCAGAGCGAGAGCCCCACCTGAGGCCCCATCTCGCAACCCTGAGATCGTGACCTGAGCCGAAAACAAGAGGCCAATGCTTAACCGACTGAGCCACCCAGGCGCCCCCCAGAATGCTTAAAAGAATATGAAAGAGTAATAGAAACAAGCATCTATTTAAAAATAAAACAAAAACTGGCCTTTTTCAGTTGCGGAGCCGCAAGGTGAGAAACTCTTGTCTATGCCTGCAGCCAGGCAGTCCAAGGGACGTCTGCAGTCTAGGCATGTCTTCGGATACGAGAAAACCGCCACACCGTGGCCCACAGCAGACGTGGGAAATGCCTCATCAAAGGGAACCTGAGGCCCCTCATCCAGCCACACTTGCTTCCATAGAAGCTCTGGACCGGTTCTGCTTCTGCGCAAGGAGCTATTCGCAGGTGAGGACCTCCGAGTCTGCGTGAAGCGAGTGCTCACGTGGCCCAGATTTCCACACTCGCCACTTCATCTCATATTGGAGAGTAGCCCATTACCAGCAACGCGTGGATGAGGCTTCCAGGAGATCTGTCAAATCATCCTCATCCAATATGACCAGATCCTGCTGGTAGCTGATCCCCGTTGCTGCTAATCCAGGAAAGTTTGGAGGCCTTGGTGCCCGTGCTTGCTACCAGATATCCTACAAATAAACGCTTCATAATAAACAGTGGCTGGGGAATTTAAGCTTGCACAGATAAATAAAACTCTGTGGTCTATAAATTGATTGCATATTCTATTAAACAGTCACAATTCACAGTTTGTAAATACACTGATCTAGAACTGGAGTCCGTGAACTACGGCCCCGGGGCCAAATGAAGTCTGCCACCTGTTTTGTAAATAAAGGTGTCCTGGTGCACAACCACACCACGTTTTAATGCATGATCTCTGGCTGCCTTCCTGCCAACGGTGGCAGAATTGAGTAGTTGTGACAGAGGTTGTATGACCCACAAAGTCTAACCTATTTCTTACCTGACTTTACAGAAAGTTGCTCCCCCACCCGCACGCGCCTGGCTAAAGTAAGTATTTTGCCTAAGGTCAGGAAGGGTGGAATTAGGTTAAAAAGCTAAGAGGTTAGAAAAGGAATCAGAATCCGAATTTTGAGTAGTCTTGGATTTCAAACTAGGGACTGGATTTTACTGCAGGAGCAGTAATAAACCATTCCCATGTAGGAGTAAGACTCTTTTCTGATTAACAGTCTCCAGCTGGGTTCTGAAACCCTGAAAATATAGCACGTTAGGCAGGGATGGAATTATATCTTGTTTCGACTGCATTTCTACTCTCCAATAGATCATATTCCCTGTGAATCCACTAACTATGAGCTATGTGCTTCACTCTGTCAAACTCTTGAATTTATAACCTTCCTATTTTTGGATAAAGATTCCTGCCTGAAGTCTCATAACTGAGTTTCATAACTCCAGACCGTATTCAGTGAGCATTAAAGGTAGAGTTCCCTTGTTCTCTAGGGAGCAGTGGTGTTGGGGGTCAACTATGTTTCCTGCCTAAAGCTGTTGTGGTTTTGACAGTACATAAAATAAGCAGCAAGCCCATTAAATTAAAGGTGGTCAAGAGACCAGTAAAAGAATGTTAATTAATTCATTAAGCTGACATGGTAAACATTTACACTATTCATCTATCTATTAAATATATTTGGCTTTCAGTTATCACAGTAGCCATAGAGTTCTTTTTTTTTTTTTAAAGATTTTATTTATTTATTTGAGAGAGATAAAATGAGAGACAGAGACCACGAGAGGGAAGAGGGCAGAGGGAGAAGCAGACCCCCTGCTGAGCAAGGAGCCCGATGCGGGACTCGATCCCGTGACTCCAGGATCATGACCTGAGACGAAGGCAGTCGCTTAACCAACTGAGCCACCCAGGCGCCCCAGCCATAGAGTTCTTAAAAGCAACTTCGATTCTATTCACACTTGCTTCAAAGATAGCATTAAAGACCTGTCACTGACCTTGAGAATGCCTAAGGCCACATTGTTCTGATGTTATAATCTAAAGCTGCACTTAACGTATCTTTTCATATTCTAAAAGGTATGGTAAGACATATATGCTTGAGGCAAGAGGTCTCAATTACTTATTTTAATGTTTCATTTTCTTTGCCAGGTGGGTTTTATTAACAGGGAGCGATTAGAAAAATAGATCTTCACAACATGCAGTAGATAAATATATTTAGCTTACAAATAAAGGTCCTATAAATGGTTAATAAAAAGACATCTAGGAGAAAAAAAATTCCAAACCTAAATTATAATTAAATTTGCATTATACATAAAGAAAAGGAAGGTGGTTTCCAAGAGAGTGGTTTTGCGTCAAAAGAGAGATGTGAAGAATGCAGAAAGATTAATAAAACCAGGCAGGATCCCATTAATCAAACATCTCCAAGTGGAACAAACGATTTGATTTGAATTTGCCTCTATATACACCAATGATGGAATCTGCTGTTTTTGTGAAGCAGCCAAAATGTCAGCTTGATAAATGGGGTAGTTTTTTCAAAAGTACCTAAGCTGTAGTTTTTTACTATGTTGATGAATGTAATAGTAAAACTAAGATTAATCATTTGTTTAAAAATCTAAATAAAGCTTTGATTACTTTGACTAAGAAGATTTGATTTTTTTAATGAATTGACCAAATAAAAACTTTAAACTGAATGTTTAAGGGATTGAGCATACAGGGAAATAACCACAGCATGAAACGATTTAATCTGGCCAGAAAAACATCTTAGACCAACTAAGACAAATATCTGTTACTAATACCATATTTAGGATTCTGAATAATTGATAACAATTTCTAAAGACAGAGTAATTGCCTATATATTTCCGGTGTGGTATAAACATGGTTGAGGAATGTTTGTTTCTTTTTACCTGAATCACATGAAAAATATGATAAAAATGAATGTCCAAGCCTACCTAAAACAAAAGAAGTAAGCAAATAATCAAAAAAACCAAAAACCAAAACCAAAGCCAAAAACCTGTCAGTTAAGCATCTGACTTTGGCTTGGTCATGATCTCAGGGTTCTGGGATCAAGCCCCATGTCAGGCTCACCACTGAATCTGCTTGTCCCTCTCCCTCTGCTGCTATCCCCCTCGTGCTCTGTCTCTCTCAAATAAATAAATAAAATCTTAAAAAATTGTTTAAAAAACCTTGCTCACTATAAAACAGCTCACTTTTTAAATAACCAGATACACTGAGATAGTTTTGAAAACGCTTGCAAACTTTACAATAACAATTTGAGATTATTGCCAAATGAATATAACTACCTAAAACAAAACAACAGAAACAAACAACAACAAAACAGTATTCCTGGTACCGTTAATAACATCCCCAGTAGGGTGCCTGGGTGGCTCAATTGGTTAAGGGGCTGCCTTCTGCTTAGGTCATGATCCCAGGACCCTGGGATGGAGCCCTGCATGGAGTCCTGCATGGAGCTCCACACTGGGCTCCCTGCTCCCTCTCCCTCTGCCCCTCATGTGAGCACTCTCTTGCTCTCTCTCTCTCAAATAAATAAATAAAATCTTTAAAAAAGCAAAACAAAACAAACAACAACAAAAAACATCCTCAGTGACACTGATCTCACTGGCAACCTAGTAAAGGAATAACTTTTGTTGCTAATTTTATTATAGGTTTTCTGTGAAAATATCCAGTATTTAGTTTCTATTTTATTCAAACTTATACATTGTTACAGACTAAATTTTGTCCCCCCAAAATTCATACATGGAAACCCTAACCCCCCAATGTGTATTTGGAGATAGGGCTTTTGGGAGGTAATTAAGATTAAATGAGCTCGTAAGGGTGGGCCCTAATCCAATAGGACTGGTGGGCTTATAAGAGAGCAAGATCTCTCTCCCCACCTCCTCACCAGGTGAGGACAGAGCAAGAAGGCGGCCAACTAAAAGCAAGGAAAAGAATGCTCACCAGAAACTAAATTTTGATCTTGGACTCCCCAGCCTCCAGAACTGTGAGAAATAAATACATTTCTGTTGCTTAATCTATCCTGCCTATGGTATCTTGTTATAGCAGTCCAAGCTAAAACATCCATGTTCACACTTTTTTTTTTTTTAAAGACTTTTATTTGACAGAGAGAGAGAGAGACAGCGAGAGAGGGAACACAAGCAGGGGGAGTGGGAGAGGGAGAAGCAAGCTTCCCTAAGAGCAGGGAGCCCGATGGAGTGCTCCATCCCAGGACCCCGGGATCATGACCTGAGCTGAAGGCAGACGCCCAAGGACTAAGCCACCCAGGAGCCCCACATGTTCACACTTTAAATAGTCAAGTAATTCTGCAATATTTGTTATGAAAAATAGCCATGCCTCCACATTGCACCTCTCCCTACACTCCAATTCCCAATCATTAGAGCAGCCATTCTTAACTAGGGAAAACCAACCCTCCCTCCACCCCCGATCCTCAGGGGCCATTTGGCAATGTCCTGAGACATTTTGGTTACCGCCAATGGGGGAAAGGAGAGAGGGTTGCTATTGACATCTAGTGGGTAGAGGCCATAATGCTTTCAAACCTTTTGCAATGTTCAGGATACTCTGCACAACCAAGAACCATCTGGCCCAAAATGTCAATAATGCCCAAGTTAGGGGCGCCTGGGTGGCTCAGTCGTTGGGCGTCTGCCTTCGGCTCAGGTCATGATCCCAGGTCCTGGGATCGAGCCCCGCATCGGGCTCCCTGCTCCGCGGGAAGCCTGCTTCTCCCTCTCCTGCTCCCCCTGCTTGTGTTCCCTCTCTCGCTGTGTCTCTCTCTGTCAAATAAATAAATAAAAATCTTTAAAAAAAAAAAAAATAATGCCCAAGTTGAGGGACACTGATTTATAGGGAGTTGCTTTGAAGCTATAACTTTTTAATGTATATCTTCAAATCTCTAAATAAGATGGTTGTTTTGCCTTTTCTTTTCTTTTTTAAAATAGTTTTATTAAGGTACAATACCATACAACTGTATATGTATATACATACATATGGTAAGTGTATGATTAAATGGTTTTTTAGTATATTCACAGATGAGTACAATTATAACCACACTCAATTTTAGAACACTTTCATCACCTCGGCAAGAAATCCCATGCCCCATACTCTCTACCACTGCCCCAGCCCTAAACAACCACTAATCTATTTTCTATCAATTTCCCTATTCTTATGAATGGAATCATACAATATGCAGACTTTTTGTGACTGGCTTTTTTCACTTAGCATGTTTGCAAGGTTTATCTAAGTAACAGCATGTGTCACTACTTCATCCTATTGTGTAAATATGCCACATTCTGTTTATCCAGTTCTTCCATTGATGGACATCTGGGATGTTTCCACTTTTTGGCTATTATGGATAATGCTACTATAAACGTGTGTGTACAAGTTTCTGTGTGGACATATGCTTTCATTTCTCTTGGGTATATACCCAGAATCGCTGGGTCATATGGTAACTCTGTGCTTAGTCATTTGAGGAGCTGTTAGCTATTTTCCAAAGAAGCTACAATGTACATTTTACATTTCACATTTACATTTTACAACGTAAAATGGTGTGGGTGAGAGATCTGATTCCTGCACATCCTGACCAGCGTTTATCTTTTTGATTCTGGCTATCCTAGCGGGAGTGAAGTATTATCATATCGAAGTTTTAATTTGCATTTCCCTGATGACGAATGATGTTGAGCATCTTTTCATGTGCTTACTGGCCATTTGTATATCTTCCTCGGAGAAATGTCTATTAAGATTTCTATCTGCCTCTCCTACCGCAGCAACCCCCATCATGAACATGCACACATATTGGAAGAGAATACAAACTGTGCTCTTGTTAAATCAATGTTTGTTACCACATTCTTAGATTATTATAACGATATAAACATTTTCAACAGCTGAATCATTTAGTTTAGTATAATGTCATAACTTCCCCCCACAGAATCATTATCTTATTATTTCCTTCTATGTAACTTCTCATTGCCATATCTCAGAAATCTTTCTCAGTTGTTATCAATCTCCTGTCAATACATTAAAATCAATTTTCTCTTCTTGGATAAATATCTTCTGGAGCCATCTGACCTCCTCTAGGTCAGCTACACGAATATTATCTGGGGATCTCTGTTCACAATCACCTGTGAATTCCCTTCCCTCTCTTAAGTTAAAGACTGGTTTCCTGGATCGCCTGACTCTCACTTTCTTGGCATTCTCTCTTGCCCTAGAAGAAGGCATCCTCAATAGCTTCCTGGGCAAGTGTACATGGGAAGCAAAATTGGTGAGAGTTTACTTCATTCTATTCTTCCATTTCACTGATAATTTGGTCAGGAGTAGAATTCAGGATTGGAAATGATTTTACCTCAGAGCTTGGAAGAAAGCAGTTTACTGTCTTCTAGCTTTGTACTGCGATTGGAAAGTCCCACACCATTCTAGGGCACTTGTCCTTTGTATGAAACTGTTCTTGTCTTCTGGAAGTGTTTGGGATCTTCTCTTGATCCCAGTACTTTAAAATTTAATAATTCAATTTGGATATTATCATCCTTTACACTAGCCTTTCAATTCTAGGAAATATTCTTTGATTATTTTATTCTTTCCTTTTCTTTGTCTCCATCTGCTTGTCTTTCTGTTCTTTTATTGGGATTTCTCTAATCCTATGTCCAACTCACCTACTGATTTTTTTTTTCAACTATCAAATATTTAATGTAAAGAACTCTTTTTTGCTCTGATTTTTTAAAAAAAAATTTTGAAGATTTATTTATTTGAAGGATAGAGTATGCGCACAAGCGCTCAGGCAAGTTGGGGGAGGGCCAGAGGGACAGGACTAGAGAGAGCCTCAAACCAATTCCCAGCTGAACACAGAGCCCCCTCCTTGGGGCTCAGCCTCGTGACACTGAGATCGTGACCTGAGCTGAAATCAAGAGCCCAATGCTTAAATGACTGAGCCACCCAGGCGCCCCCATCTCTGATTTTTTTTTTTAAGTTGTTTTGTGACTGCCATGAGTCCTCTTATCTCTGAGGATATCAGTGAGTTTATTTATTTATTTATTTATTTATTTATTTATTTATTTATTTATTTATTTATTTATATTTATCCATCCATCCATTAATTGGTTCAGTATCACTGCTTCCACATAACCTCTTTTTTTGCTAACTTTTTTTAATATAACAATCTAGATTCTTTAATTCGAATTCTTTATTAAGGCCTTTCCTCAAATACGTGGTGAGTCCCATGACTATCTGCTCATATATGAGACTGGGACACAAAAAAGTTGATTAGAAATGCCAGTTGGGTAGGTGGGGCTCTTCAACCATAGGCTTACAGGGTGGTTTTGTTTGGCAACTTTCTAAAAAGTATAGAATCTTACCTTTGGACTGCTTTCATTCATCACAAGACTTCTAATATTTTTGTTAGGTAGAGCCTACTGTCAGCCTCTGAGAGCCCAGAGGAAAAGTGAGATGGAATTTCAACATACTAGCAAAATTTCTCTTCATCACCAGATTTTTAGAAGTTATCCTTTCTCTCAACTGTGCCTGGTATCCCCCAGCCAGAAAGTCTCTGCTTAGAAGGGAAGGGGAGTCTAATGTTCTAATTGAATTTTTTTTCTAAAGATTTTATTTATTTTTGGGGGGGGAGATTTGTGTTTGTTTTTTTTTTTTTTTAAGATTTTATTTATTTATTTGAGAGAGAATGAGATAGAGAGAGAGCATGAGAGGGGGGAGGGTCAGAGGGAGAAGGAGACTCCCCGCTGAGCAAGGAGCCCGATGCGGGACTCGATCCCGGGACTCCAGGATCATGACCTGAGCTGAAGGCAGTCGCTTAACCAACTGAGCCACCCAGGTGCCCCTCTAAAGATTTTATTTATTCGAGAGAGAGAGAGCACAAGCCAAGCCGGGAGAGGGGCAGAAGGAGAGGGAGGAGTAGATTCTCTGCTGAGCAGGGAGCCCGATGTGGGATTCATCCCAGGACCCTGGAATCATGAGCTGAGCTGAAAGCAGATGCTTAACAGACTGAGCCACCCAGGCGCCCGTGTTCTAATTACTTCATAAACAGACTTTCAACAGATCCTCCTATGTTAGCCCCACCTTATCCCAATTTCAGATAAACTGATATTGCTAATTCCTTAACTTTTAGGGTATTCCCTGGTAAATTGAATTTACTCTTTCTTCTTCATTCCAGTTTAGGATTAAGCTTTCTTGATTTGCTCAATCAGTTACCACTTAGCTCTTAGGTTTTCAGCCTCCCAAACATTAACGCTGCTAATTCCTCTCCCATTCTCTTTTCATTATTACTGCCACGTTCCCCACCCTTTTCTCTTTTCCTAATGCCATTCTGACCAAATTTTCCATTGCCATTAACAACATCTGAAGTCTGGTTCAATCAATCACATTTAACAAAAAAGCCTTGTTTCTATTTTTTAAATTAATTTTAATCTCAAAGATGTTGGAGAACAAATTCAATTAGTTATTCTATGAATTTTTTTTGCATAAAAGGATATGAATATCATTTTAGATATAAAATTGTCCATTAGGCTAATTTTTATCTAAATGTTAATCTAGTAAGCCATATGTCAAACAGTCCTGCTGGTCTTTGAATTGTGAATAATCCAATATATTTTATAAAGATATTTTTCTAAGAACATATATGGTCAAAATATATTTAATAATACTTTTTCCTTGGACAGTGTCTTACTCTATGTCTCTAGGATTCATATATGCATTTTAAATATATCATTCTAAAAACATACTACTTTAATAAATAATGTAAATATTAATGTCCTATCAGAAAGCATAATTTGAAATAGCATGTAATAATTCAACCCAAAAAGCAGAAAGAAGATACAAGATTTTTGTTCCTGTCAGATTATATCCATAACTTTTCATCTTATATTTGATCTTATAATCAACTTAAATTCTTGTCTCTCTCACTAGAGACTTGTTTTATAGTCTTGTCTCTTACACTAGACTGTAAATTCCCAATGAGCAAGTTTTAGGTGGTAATTGGTCTGTTTTCATATGTATTTCTGCCTCTAAGCCACTATAACTCATATACAGTAGATACTCAAAAACTTTTTATGAAGTTACCAAATTATAAATTCTGTTATAACCAAATAAATAAGACATGGATGGATTGACTTTGGGTTTGGGGAAACAGACAAATAGATGTAAAGCAGTTTGGACAAGTCAACCACAAAGGAAAAAAAAAATCTGTCTTAGATATGGTAGTGAATTTTCATGGATCCTCTGAAATACTGAACTTGTTATTCCAAAAGCAATGATAAGATAAAACTAAATAGATTTCTCTTTGTTTTTTGTTTCTTAGACAAGATAAGAAGCCAAATCCATTAGGGGTTACAAGTATTAAAATACTTTGTGATTCCAAGGAGGCTGCGTATATGTCTGGACTAATGCAAACTCAAGTTTGTATTTTTGATTACTCAATATGGTAAAGTTCCAATTCCTATCATTCTCTTAACAAGCTCCTTTGTAATGGGATGTTTGTGATTTAATGGCTCTAGAAAAATAAGGTGATATATATGTAAAAGTGCTTGCGGGGAATCAACAAGCTAAGACAGTTCTATTGCAACTTAACAGTAAATTGATTCCTCCTGGCAGAAGATGACATAAATGGAAAGAAGTGGGGGAAATTGGTTAAATAAGGCTCTTTTCCAAAGCACATGAATTACTTATTTCCCTGGACTTGTCCTGCATGCCTATAAAATGATGCACTAAACAATGTTGACTTAACAGTTGCGAATAATAGGGGTGCCTAGGTGGCTCACTTATTAAGCGTCTGCCTTCGGCTCAGGTCATGGTCCCAGGGTCCTGGGATCCAGCCCCGCGTCTCAGGCTCCCTGCTCAGCGGGAACCCTTCTTCTCCCTCTCCCACGCCCCCTGCTTGTGTTCCTGCTCTTGCTATCTCTCTGTCAAATAAATAAATAAAATCTTTAAAAAAAAGGAGTTGTGAATAATACTCCCATTTTTTCCGGGCTATAGTGGAAAAAAAAAACACACAAGCTAAAACCTCTATATCAGGATGATGTTTATACCACTCTAGTTTCAAATTGTTCAAATTAAAGTTTAAACTTTAATTACGTCAATAATTCTTTAGTCATTATATTTTCCATTTAACCTTCCTTCTTAAAAATCTTTAAACTG
Source organism: Mirounga angustirostris (assembly GCF_029215605.1). Lineage (NCBI taxonomy): Eukaryota > Metazoa > Chordata > Mammalia > Carnivora > Phocidae > Mirounga > Mirounga angustirostris. The sequence goes on along the minus strand of NW_026991720.1, from coordinate 78,991,991 downwards.
TTGCTTTCTCTTTCTTCTTTCATTGAGTACGATCCTTTTATTTATTTATTTATTTATTTTAGATTTTATTTATTTGACAGAGAGAGACATAGCAAGAGAGGGAACACAAGCAGGTGGAGTGGGAGAGGGAGAAGCAGGCTTCCTGCTGAGCAGGGAGCCTGATGCTGAGCAGGGAGACTGATGCAGGGCTCGATCCCATGACCCTGGGATCATGACCTGAGCCGAAGGCAGACGCTTAACGACTGAGCCACCCAGGCATCCCATGTACGATCCTTTTAGAATAAAGACGTTAACCAAAAAAATCCTATAAAGTACCAATTAAATTATTTCCTAAGACTACATAAGACATTTTGGAAATAGGCACCTGCATAATTGGCTCATAGAAGATACTAACATTTTAAGGGCCTTTAATGGCAGCTGGTTAAAGTATGTTTAAGTGGACTCTACAAAATTCTTTATATTGTTTCCTTCCTTACCTCACCATTTATTAAAAACCCAATTACAGATAATTGAGAACTATAGTGTTTGAACAAATCCAGTGTATGTCCTGTCAAATAATATTCTTTAGAAATGGTGTTACTTCTTCATTCAAGCAGTTACATATATAAATAATCAGTTCTAAACCCCAAGGCGATGACTATTTACTGGTATGATTTCTAGGAGACTACAGAGCTGCATTCGGGGAGGCATGAAAGATTCATTGGTGAGAGAAAGCTTTCTGCTAAGCTGTGTTCAGAATTCACTTAGTAATTGCCAGATACTAAGTTCCCACCTGGGTACTCTGTCCTAAGTACTTTACATGCATTATCTTATATACTCATCACAACAACTCAGTATGGTATATACTAATTTTTTTTCATGTTATTCATGGGAAAAGGGAGACTTAGAGTTTACTGCTTATACATAGGTAGAGCTGATATTCTAAGAAAAGTACCTCTGAATCTGAGCCTTGAAGGTGACTTTCTGAAACTAAGGCAGTAGGATCTCCTGCTGTGGTTTCATATATTTATATCCCATCTATGTGAGACTCTTCATCTCACTCCTTTTTAAGATTTTATTTATTTATTTATTTATTTATTTATTTATTTATTTATTTATTTATTTATTTATGTGAGAAAAAGAGAGAGAAGAGAGAGCATAAGCAGAAAGAGAGGCAAAGGGAAAGGGAGATAGAGAATCCTAAGCAGACCCTCCCACTGAGTGAGGAGCCTGATGCAGGGCTCGATCTCACAAAGCATGAGATCATGACCTGAGCCAAAATCAAGAGTGGGAGGTTTAACCAATTGAGCCACCCAGGCACCCCCATCTCACTCCTTTCTAGCTACTTGGGGCAGTTATGTTTTTAAAGCCATGATTCAATAATTTCTTTGACTTGGACAAAAGATGTTAACTGATCAAATTAAAAGTTATACTTTTTTTCCTAATTCACAGGAAAAATTAGGCTACTAGATAAAATCATCTTCAAACTTAAATTGGTGCTAGCTAATAATCCTACCAGTTGAAAAAATTGAGCAAGTATCAAAAATACACTAATAGGAAACTCAGGATCCACTGACCTTTCTAAATCCAACAATTATGACTTGCTGCTCCCGAAATGAATATTTGAAGATGTGCTTTTATTGTACATCATCTACCCCATTTAGTGTTACACATGTTTGGCAATGGGAGCCATAACAGGAAACTCTGCAGGGGGCATTGTCCATTTAGAACTATGTTAATTTGCTAAAATGGCAAATGTTCTTTTTTTTTTTTTAAACCTTTGATGTCAAGATAAACCTCTGGGGCATGGCTTCACCCAGTTTCTAGTCTTATCCATTTTGAGTCCGTCCTTCCATGCTGCAAAGATGTTTATGAGGCCCTCCATAATGACAGTAGTCTCCTTCCAATCTCCAAATATGCTATTGATTTTTCTTGAAAGCTTTTTAAGCCTCTATTAAACCTGTAGTTTTATATCCAATATGATACTCTTCTTAGGCAAAAATTTTTGTTCAACCCTCCTGGATCAAAACAGTTCAAGAAAAATGGAAACAAAAAATGGTAGAAAGACAGACCATAGTGAAGATAATAAACACATGGGCCAGCAAGAGTCAAACTAGGAAAGTACAGTGCAGGGCCAGCTTCTAACAGTTAAGGACCCATGACCGGGCTCCCTTCCCTTTAGTGCAGATAGGCTAGGAGAAAACTGTATGTTAAAACCATTTTCTAGTAATATAACAGATATATACATAGAAACATTTCTAAGATGACCATTGTTATAATGTATCAACTTTGGATATTGGTTGCTTATATTTTATGTTTTATTTTTTCATTTTAGAAAAAATTCCACATTCAGCCAATGGAATTAGCTGCATTAGTATTTTATAAGATGGTTCCATGAAAGAACCAATATTTATAGGGATCTGTAACCTAAACAATTATAGGTTTACTGGATGATTTGATAACTTATGTAGTTGAATACTGGGTATTTGATGGACTATGTTAAAGATGCATTGTTGTATGTGTGTGTTGGGAGGGCAGAAGGAAGGAGAATGTAGTGAGTGCAGGACGAGTGTAGGGTTAGTGGTAGGGTTGGGGTGGGACAGAGGCCGGGAGTGTATCTTCAAAGGGACAGGTGGAGAGGAGTAAGAACTGGCAAGGACGGAGACCAAGACAAAAAAGACCAACATTTCCTGTTATAGTTTTACTCACAACAAGTCTTACATGCATTTCTGTTTTCTCCAGGAGCTCCTTTAGATTTTACTTTTGCCTCCAGATTAGATTTTTATCAGGGCACCTGGGTGGCTCAGTCAGTTAAGCATCTGCCTTCGGCTCAGGTCATGATCCCAGGGTCCTGGGATCGAGCCCCGAGCCTGTGTTGGGCTCCCTATTTGGCAGGGTGCCTGCTTCTGCCCCTCTCATGCTCTCTAAGAAATACCTAGAATCTTAAAAAAAATTAGATTTGTATCAATATCCAATGATGCTCTTTGAAATCACTCTTTATCAGTGTCTCTCAAACTTTTCAATGCTGTTCTCTGAAACCAGGAAAAGATCTCATTGCCATACCAAGGCTCACAGTCCAATGAAGAATAAACCAGTGATAAATTCATACAGTGCACATTCAGTTATATGTGTACATATCTCCTTAGCAATAAAGATATGGCAAGTATGTGTTCAAAACACCAAACACATTAGTTAAATTGTTACTAAATCCTAGGTGAAAATTCTATTGATAGAGATATTTATCTTACTCAAAGTTATTTACACAAAAAGTGCATGACAAAATAAATTGAAAATGAAATTAAGCAAGCATAATGTCTGATTATGAAACAAGAATGGCAGAAATTGAAAACTATAAGCAACCCAAATGAGGCTGTGAGTTGTCCTACCTAAAATTCCCACCACCTGCCCATATGAGTACACCTTAAGTTTGTAAAGAACTAACAAATGTTAACTGGAGCCAAATTTTTTTCCTAGAATACTGAATTAGAGTCCTAATTATATTCCAATTGATATTATAATTCCATTTATGAGTAAATAATATATAATAATGTAGTTTTATTATGGATAGGTTCATAATATTTATGAGTTTTACTATTTTATGTATGAATAATTTATAGTTTCATTTTTCACAAACTTTAACAAGTCATACTTTAGGTTATTTTTAATTAACATTTAAGCAGAGTCAGAAATCACAGTATATGGAACTGTACTTTATTTACCCATAGGTATCACATAGGGCTTGAGATTCCAAGACCAGTTCATCAACGTGCCACTCGCAGAACCATTGGTCTGTAATCTTCCCTTGTTTATCTTGTTTGCAAACCTGTTGCTAAAATTTTAGCAGAAAGCCTAGACTTCATGCAAAAATACCATCACTCCAATTTTGGTATGAGTGTGCTTTCTCTTCACAAAAGAACCACCCATTCTGCCATTTTCACAGTCTACCTGAGGTAACTCATGGTAGTTTGGTAAGACATACTTTGCTATAAACACCCCCCAAATGAAGAATGTACGGTATTATTTTATTCTTATCAAATTATGTTTCAAGATTTATGTTTAACCTTAGCAAACTGGCTACTTGTCAAAATCTCCTGGTTGTTGCTAGAGGTGGTGGTTATTAGGTCTGTCTAAAACAAACACAGGCCAAGGCAAATTTTCTTCCACCCATAGTGTTGCAGAGGGGTATATCCTAGCTTTCAGCTGCCAGGTGAGGCAAGCTGCCAGACCCCAGCAGGCTTACTAAGGCAGACATATGAAAAAATGCACCCACTCTGATGCTAGAGTAATCATCAATCTTTCAACAGAAAATAAAATACGTAAGAATGAGGAATTGGTAGCATTTCCCAGTCTGGATGAGGTTGCCAACTCCAGACGGGTGAACTTTCCTACCCGTAATAGAATATCTTCTTCCATATCTGGCTCCAGAAAGTCCAAGATGGGCTCACAAACCAGAGCTTCAGTTTCCTTTACTTCCTGCCTTTGTTCCAGGATGAATTTTCTCTACTCCTTTAACACACTCTTGTCTATCCCCAGGCCTTTCCTTTCTCCATGTTCATACCTATGTGTAAGAGCATTTGGAGAAATGGAGAACTGAGATGAACTTGTTCACTTCTCACACACACACTGATGTTCTAATTCTGCAGGGCATTAAAAATATTTAATCAACTTCAGTTTGCTCCACCTTAGAGCCCTACTTTAAGTTTTGCAGTGCTTGTTAGAAACGAGTCAATGTATAAAGGTCTGTGATTTGCTCCTTTCCCACTCCCAGATTTTTTTTAAGTAATTATGAGTATTACAGTACTCCAGTTAGGCATAAAAATAACTCATTATTTATCTAACTAAAATTATATATGACTCTGATTCCACGAAAAAGGAAGGGGTTTCAATTTAATGCACTATTGAGACTTCTTCCCTCTCTATAGAATCTTGAGAAGATCCTCAGGGTCTTTCATATCCGGACAGAACATTTTGTGGGCATATTCTCTGGTTTTGGATCCCACTCATCACCTCTAAAAGGTTTGTGGTTCCGGGGTGCATAGTCCCTTAATAGGATGTTTAGCCCTCTGGTGTTTCTGAAACTTGGGCATCAAGATTTTTACTGAGGCTGAGAAGCCTGGCGCCTAGAGCACCTAAGTGCATTCTCCCTAAGTATACCACACAGCATTTTCCTCTTAGGTCTGAATCTCTTAGGTCTGATCCCTGGAGAGAGACAAATGAGGAAAGTAGGAGTCCCCACTAGGGACAAATAACGAAAGTAGGATGCCCCAACTCCCTGGACCTTCTGAGCTAAGGACTTTTCTCACTCACAAATTCAACTCCTACCTCTCCCAGTCTAAGCATAAACCCTCAGTATTTTATGTTTTGGAAAACAAAAGCCAGGAAGAGGGCTTATCTTTGTTTAGTAACTTCTTTCATTCCTATATATGCCCCTGAGACAAAGGAATATAAAAGCGTGGCTACCTTCTGGGAATTTAGAAATATAAAAATAGAACAAAACAGAAACCATACCTTATTTTAAACTACATTTCTTTTCTCACCAATAATAGAAATTTTCAATAATGAAATTTATATTCTACCACATAACAGAAGTGATTTTCCAGTCATATGGTAACATTTTTATCAATAACCACACCCCCACCAAATTGTCTTCGTAACTCTCTTTCATTTATGATGTATTTTATCATGCTATCTCATTTAATTGCTCAAAGAACCAGTACTATCCTCATTATCTCTAAATATTCAAGTACTGTGACTATAACCTTTGGAAAACTATAGCATTATCTAAACGTTTGTTCACATAGCCTGTGACCCAGCAATTCCACTTCTAAATATATATCCGAAAAAACTGTCATATATATCCATCAGGAGGCATATGACAATGGTTTTAACATCATGTTTATAGCACCAAAAAATAATAAAAATAGCCCAAATGTCCGTTAAAAAATGATGGCTGTATAAATTATATAAAGTATATGCAGCAGTGAAAATGAATGAAATATGGCTTCTCTCTACAATGCTAAAGATTCCTTAAAACATAATATTGAATAAAATAAAAACACATAATAGAAGAACACAAAGACAATCATACTGCTTTTATAAAGTACAAAACCAAGCAAAATTAAACTATCTAAGGATAATTATTTTTAAAGGGTAAGAATAAAACATAAAATTCAGGATAATAATCACCTCTCAGAATAAATTAAGAAGATGAGTTAGGGAAAGAGCACACGGTAGATGACATAGAACAGAGAGGGTTTAGATCTTAAAGTGGGTAAGAGGTTCACAGGTATACATGTTTTATAATTCATAATACAATTTATTCATACTAAAACATTTACGTACATCAATAAATATGGAGAACTCAGAGCTTTGTTTTCCTTGTACTGTTCATAATATGACCAAGAGTAATCTCAGAGAAGGGTTTCTTAAGTTTGGCATTATTGTCATTTTGGGACAGATAATTTTTTTTTTTTAAGATTTTATTTATTTATTTGACACAGAGAGACACAGCGAGAGAGGGAACACAAGCAGGGGGAGTGGGAGAGGGAGAAGCAGGCCTCCCGCGGAGCAGGGAGCCCGATGCGGGGCTCGATCCCAGGACCCTGGGACCATGACCTGAGCCGAAGGCAGACGCTTAACAACTGAGCCACCCAGGCGCCCGGGGCCAGATAATTTTTTTGTGATGTGAAGCTGTTTGCACTGTAAAATGTTTAGCAGCATCCCTGGTCTCTGCTCACTAGGTACTAGTAGCAAGCTCCCAACTGTAACAGTCAAAAATGTCTCTTGATATTGCCAAATATCTCTTGGTGGCAAAATCACTCTAGGTTGAGATCTGTGTCTTAGAGGGATAGATTGCGTGGAATTCACATGAAACAAAGCCAAACTCACTTGTAGCCAAATGCCGAACACTAAAAGCCCTGGTACTATCACTATTACACATATACACCTTGTGTTTTATATTAGACAAACTATTTTTAATTTGTCATGGTATCTTTGTATTATATATGAAGAACATCTCAAAAGAATCTACAATGACCATGAAACTTTGATACCCTACTGTAGTTCTGCCTCTGAAAAATACATACTCTTCCCCTCATTTATGAACTTGCACACATTATTCTGTCTGCCAAGAATGACTTCTATCTCTACCCAAGTCACTGCCATTCTGACCCCTATGTCTTCCACTTAGCATTCGACTACACTATTGTTAGTGGGCCTCAGTAAGTAATAAATACATACCTGTTGAACATGTATGAATGACTAAATGAATTAATTGATTTTAGGGCTTTGCTTACTCCAAAACAGCTGACAAAACCCATCAGAAAGAATCATTTCTGCCTCTTATTCAATATTGAAAATGTAAATTAAACAGATTTTAACACTATTTTTTATTTAACTATTAATTAACTACTTAACTTTTATTTAAATATTTCTCATGATGTCTGTAAGTTTATAGTTACATAGACAAAGTTAGCAATTGACAGGGTCCAGAACATGTTACCCCAAATTATGGCACCTTGGCATACTGAATCTCTTAAGCTGAAGGAACTGGGGAATGGCAGATGTTGGAAGGACTCTGAGGCTTCTTTCCTGAAGCAGCTAAGACTCTCACATGGGAGGTGCCCTTCCTACCCCAGAGGAAAGGAGCATCAGTGTCTCTAAAGATGAGGAATGCTGAGAGGAATTCGAATAAACAGGCCTTGCTAAGTATCCCCCCAGTTCACTGCACTTAGCTCATATCCTTTTGCCCACAACTTTCCGCTTTTCATCAAACCTAGCATAAAAATGCTCAGGTTTAACCCACCTCTTTGCGTCTTCGTTTCCTTATGAAGGCTCCTGTGCCCCATAAAACTTATATTAAATATATTTGTATGCTTTCCTCTTGTTAATCTGTGTTTTGTTAAGGAGCCCAAGGTGAGAAACTAGAAGAGTGGAAGAAAAAGATTTCTTTCTTCTTCACCTACACAATCCTAATCCATAAATTAAATAATCTCTTGATGACTCATCTTTGAAAAACTATGTAATGTCTCTTTTAGGTCAAGATTTTTATATTGTATCATGTAAATTTTCAAAAGAGTTGAGAAAACAGTACTGTGAATCCCCATGCACTTACGATTTGAGTCTAATGATTTTGCCCTAAATGCTCTTCCTAGTCTTTCTGATTTTATTTTCTTTGTTAAATTATTATTTCTAAAGTCCATATATCACAAGTATTTCCCTCCTGAATATTAAGTGTACAAGTCTAAAGCACTTAAATATGTCAATAATTTATTCTCAGAATCATATAATCATATGTTAACAGAAACTAAGAAATAAACACAATGAACCTCTTTTACGACATGGTTTTAACCCAGAGTCATGCATTTTGTATGTATAAAGCAATTTGTTTTGCATTTTATGACTAAAATGATGATTATTGGCTTTCTATGTAAAAATCATTGTGAAAATGTGTAATTTCTTCTAAGATTTTAACAGTAATCTTAAATCAGGGTTGTCAAATTAACAAGAAATTGAATGATAAATCCACATAAAAAAGCTTTAACCAAACTGCTTGACATCAGGCAGCACATATGCTTGAGAATAGATATGAGCATCCAGTAAGTCTTCCCAAATCTATATAGAGCTGAACCAGTTTCGTGGGCCATTCTAGAAATGTAGATAAACTTGAAAAAAATCAAGAGGAAAGACAGGTGTTGGGACTTAAAAACAAAATCCAGTTTACAAAACGTAATATGTCAATAGTTTCCAAATCCAGTAATAATAAGAGCAATTATTTGGCCACTTAAGGTAAAAGAAGGAAAAGTCTCTCACGCATTACTCTTAATGCATAATTTTAGAGCATTCAGTTTATAAAAAGCATCAACACTTTCTTAAACACTTTGAAGACTTGGATTTCTTATAGAAACAATTCAGTGCAATAGAAAACATTTAAATATAAGTGGAATAATCATTCTTTCCACAGAATAGATGCAGCTTTGAATCATCAAGCAAACACTACTCTTCTTGTTGTCATTTACTGTGGACTAAAAATTCATTTCGCCAAAAAAAATATTTTGCTCTGACATTAAGTAGAGGAGTAAATCTAATGCTGGTTTGCTTTCTGCATCAAAAAGTCTGTGAATGACCCAGGACTCCAAGATGGCGTCAGTCGTACCAGTGAAGGAGAAGAAGCTCATGGATGTGAAACTAGGAGAGCTGCCCAGCTGGATACTGATGCGGGATTTCACCCCTAAGGGCACTGCTGGAGCATTTCAAAGAGGTTACTACCGGTATTACAACAAGTATGTCCATGTGAAGAAAGGGGGTGTTGCTGGGATTTCTACGGTGCTGGCATCTTATGTGCTTTTCAACTACTGTCCTCGTTACAAGGAACTCAAACAGGAGCGAGCAGCTATGCAAGTACCACTGAAGAGGGCCCAGTGTGGAGGCACATTCAGCATTCCTGACCATGACCTTTGCCTGGCACCCTTGAATCCTTTCATATTCTAATTCAGAATTAACATCCAATAAAAGATGACTGGTACTTGGGAAAAAAAAAAGTTTGTGGATGAGTGTGTTACTTTTTCCTCCCCCCCCCCCATTTAAATGGGTTTGAAAGAACAAAGTACATGGTAAAGGTCACAGCATTTTTTTCCCCACTAGAGACATAAACATACGTGTTTTATCAGCTAAAATTTTATGTGTCATCTTGACTGGGCCATGGGATGCACCGACATTTGGTCAAACATTATTCTGCCTGTGTCTGTGAGAGTACTTTTGGGTAAGATTAACATATGAATCTACAGACCTAGGGAGGCAGATTGCCCTCCCTAATGAGGGTGGGCCTCATCCAATCAATTAAAATCCAGAATAGAACAAAGATGCTGAGTAAGAAAGACTCCACCTATTTCACTGCTTGAGGTGGAATCTGAGCTGACTATATATATATTTTTTGCCTTTGGATGTGAACTGAAAAATTGGTGCTTCTTGAGTCTCCAGCCTGCGGATTTGCAGACTGGAACTACACCATCACCCTCCTGAGTCTCCAGCTTGCCAACTGCAGATCTTGAGACTTCTCAGCCTCCACAATTACATGAGCCAATTCCTTATAATAAATCTCTCTCTCTCTCTATCCATCCTATTGGTTCTGTTTCTCTGAAGAACCCTGACTAATACATCACCAAAGGTGCCCTATTCTACCATAAGTAATAATTCAGGTAATAAACTTGAAAAAATACCAACCTTGATTTTTCAAAACAACATATTTTCCATATTGTTTTAATTTATAGGGCTGGTACCAAGATTTTACTGAATAACTTTTTTGTGGTCGTCTATGCTACTGGTATTTGGTTTCAAAAGACAAATATAGCACTGTTTAAAGAGCATTTCTTTAGTAGTCCTTTAAAATATAAAATGTGGCATTTGGGGAGGGAAAGATAGTTATAAAAATATACATTTATCCACTTTTCAAAAATTGCAGTTGTCAAATTATAAAGCAGGAAAACAATAATAGAGCCACTAATATTAGCAGAGATGTATTCCAGATGGGTTTTTAAATTATGGCTATATTTTAGAACTGAACTCAATATTTTAATACATTTTAATAAAAATATGGTAGAGAATCAATGCTATCATGACAAACCACAATAAAATGAGGTAATAATCTTTCTATTTTAGCATTCTAAAAATGGAAGATTAAAATTCTTATCTTTAGTATTATTAGTAATGACTAATAACATGTCATGTCACTACAAAAATCAAATTTTCAAGAAACGCAAAATATTTTCTTTAATAAAAAAAGAAATACAACATAAATCAAATATAAGCTTCCTATTTTGGCTCTCTTTTTGGCTTCCCTTGAGTTGTTAACTGCAGTTCATCACTTGAAAGTGATGGTTAGTCTACCTTACTTGGGTTCACAGGTTTCAAATAAAGTATAAATTTCACCAGCTACATGGTCAATTGATGATTGAAGCCCATTCTGGTGTTTAATCATCATAAATAAGCATCACTAATTATTGCTCTTCTTTGTATCAATTTTGATGTAGCAAGAATAGTAGGAGACTTGGAACAAGAGAACAAGTCCAAATCCTCATTGGGATGGTTGAGAGCTATGGTAGCACAGGAAGGTCACCTTCTTGAGTCTTAGTTTCCTCTTCGATAAAATGATACTTTCCTCTAATGGTAGTTGATAGAATTAGGAGACAAACTATGTATATTTTACATATATATGCATATACATTTATATATAAAAATACATTTATATTTATATATAAATACACAGATATTTATACATATATAAATACGCATATTAGATTTACATATACCTGCATATATACATATTTATACATAAAAGACTAGCATTGTGCCAGGAAAAAAAGCAATCATTAATGGAAATTCAGTCTTAATGGTTTAGTTAATCCATATTTGTTTTAACATTCTAAAAATTACTACTTTTAGAAAAGAGGACTTCAAAAGTAGGAAAAACTGTGGTGTTGTGTTTAGCTCACCTAATTGCCTTTCATGGAAAAAACCTGATAATAATCAAAAGGATTCTTTTTTTTTTTTTTAAGATTTTATTTATTTATTTGAGAGAGAGAATGAGAGACAGAGAGCATGAGAGGGAGGAGGGTCAGAGGGAGAAGCAGACTCGCTGCCGAGCAGGGAGCCCGATGCGGGACTCGATCCCGGGACTCCAGGATCATGACCTGAGCCGAAGGCAGTCGCTTAACCAACTGAGCCACCCAGGCACCCCCAATCAAAAGGATTCTTGTCCAAAGACATGCAGTTTCATTATGTGTGCTGGTATGCAATTGATTATGCTTTGCATCTATTTGTAAATTCATTTCAAAGCTCCTTGTTCCCTATACTTGTATGGGTCTTAGAATTCTCTCTTGAACGAGTAATATAACATCTTACGTCGCTCTCTAGTAATGAGTTAAAATAATCTTTGATACATATTCATTTAATTTCTATGAGAGAGAAGACTATAACTTTTAAAAAATATTCTTTAAAACTGCTCTGCATTTTAAACAAATTGCTTTATCTATATACCAATGCAATTTGCACATTAGAAAAGACTTTTTCAGAAAACTATTTTGAGTATAATTCTTTGTTCCTATATCTTTTTAAAAGAGATTTATTTATTTATTGGGGGGGGAGGGGCAGAGGGGAGGGAGAGAGAGAGAGAATCCCAAAGCAGACTCTGCATTGAGTGCAGAGCCCATGGGGGTGCTCAATCTCATGACCCTGAGATCATGACCTGAGCCGAAACCAAGAGTCAGATGTTCAACCGACTGAACCACCCCTGACCCCCTGTTCCTATCTGTCTTTTTAACTTTCACGCTCAATCTTTTTTGAAGTGTGTAAGAGAGTTTCAAACATATGGACTGAGGTAAACTAATATTGTCAATTGCATAATACTGCTTTGCAAAGCACAGTTTTTAAAAAAATGAAACAAAGACACATGATAAACTATGATTTAATTTACTGGAAATTACTAACCTAACAATCCTAAAGAAATTACTATATACGATATGGGAATTTTTGTGTGCTTTTATTGTAGCCATTAAATGTGCTAAGAGAGCACAGATATTCTCATGGAACTAACAAAACCAACAAGGAATCTATATTTACCAGACTGTACCAAGTGGATAGTGTGAAAATGCAGGATAAACTGAGAGCTAACCACACTTTTTCAACATGACAGCTGTGAGAACTCACCTTGATCTTCAAAATAACAATCCATTTTAAATGACTTTTAATATTCTACAAAGTAAACTAGAAGGTTTATTCAAAGGAAACATCTTTCACTCTTCTATTGTTCCTTTATGACAAAACATTCTCCTCGGATTCCCTTAGATTTTTGACTGCCTACCCCTCTATTGAGCTTCTAAAATAATTTCACGGTACAATTTTTAGGTTTTTGCAAACACTTCCATTTTTTTCTTTCCTCTTTTTCAATCTTGCCTGCCTCCTAATCCCTGATCATATTCTTCCCTCTGGCAGGCAACTTTCTTCTTAACACCCTGTTCTCAAGGAATCAATTGATGCTTTGAATTAAGCTGCTTTTTTAAAGCATATGCCCTTTGCGAGAACACCCTATTACAATCTCATAAGTGCTCACAGTAACGAGCTGATAGCATTTTCAGTTCACTCGGGAAATTGTGTGCCAATCTTACCTGCAGCTGCATAATGACAAACTGATTTTAAAAGTTCATCTATTCATTTGAGGTAAGTACTCCATCAAGAGGCTAACACAAATGGTATTTTATGATACCTCACTGCTTGTGTACATGGCATCACTGATTTTATAGTAAATAAAATTGAAAAAAATTGACATTTTAGCTTAGCTAATTGGAAAAGCATACTAATTTAGTATCTAAGGATTGGGTTTTCTAACGGTTTTTAGCCATAGAACCCCTCCTGAGAGAAAACTACGGACAAAATCCCCACTAAGCTCACTATTGACTTGGAGCCTGGTGGGAAAGGGGCATATGGTTTGTAATGCAAAACATCTATCCATAAGACAAAAAACCTCTTTTCTTTAAGGTTTTACTTATTTATTTGAGAGAAAGAGCATGAGAGAGAGAGAGCACAAGCACGAGTGGGGGCAGGGGTGGAGGGAGAGGGAGAAGCAGAATCCCTAGCAGGGGGCCTGACCAGGGAGCCTGACGCAGGGCTCGATCCCAGGACCCTGGGATCATGACCTGAGCCAAAGGCAGACACTTAACTGACTGAGCCACCCAGGTGGCCCTAGCTCATGGCTTGTATCAGACTCCTGTGTACAAAGTATGAAAATGCAGTAGCCAAAGGATAACCAAGCATATTATTCATACTTCATCAGTCTCACATTCAGCATTTTAGTTAGAATTGAATCTGCATATCTGAAATGAAGATCTTTCAAAGGAAATATTTGAAAGGACATTTTTAAAAGAATAATAAAAAACCACAGAGTTTTCTTAACCTTAATTTAAAGTTGAAAACTATCTTGGAGGATGATTTTTGGTTATATTTGGTATCATTTCTTTTTTTTTTTTTTTTAAAGATTTTATTTATTTATTTGAGACAGAGAGTATGAGAGGGAGGAGGGTCAGAGGGAGAAGAAGACTCCCCGCCGAGCAGGGAGCCCGATGCGGGACTCGATCCCGGGACTCCAGGATCATGACCTGAGCCGAAGGCAGTCGCTTAACCAACTGAGCCACCCAGGCGCCCCTATTTGGTATCATTTCTTAAATTATTGTTTTGGTTGAACGTTTTAAATTGAAAAGGGCCTGATTTTCCCAAATACTCTCTTCCAAGGACCATTCCGAATCCCAGGGACACATCCAGTGGCGGCCAGAGTGAGCTTTCTAAAATCTTTTTTTCCTGTCAAATGTATAAAATGACCACTACAGCTGGAATCGTATCTTAGAAAGACACATTCTATCTGAACTAGCCCTTGAGACTGGCAGACCTTGGCAGTTAAAACAGGGTATCTTATTCCAGAGGAACTTCCTTATAGAACCCAGTGGGTCGCAAAGGGAATTTGCTTTCATCTGACAAACTTTTAGAAGTGCCTATTATTGGCAACTGACTCCAGGGAAATAAGTCTACAGGTCCTGGCGTGAGCTTTTTGGGAGCATGAAGCAGAGACATAACCAGTCTCTCTCCAAAAAAGAAAAGAGAGGGGAAAGTTACTCAGTAGATACTAGAAAATCTTGTAGTAATCCAAGAAGAGCAAGCTAGGTAGGGCTAATTTTACGGACACAGGAAAGTCATCTGAAGGAGTGGAGTTGCTCTCAAGGACAGTGTTAACACCTTGTCAGCTCTCCTCTCTACCTACTGACTTCCTTGTTTCCTCCTGGGTTTCCACTTCCTCGTGATTTGGGTGTAATCAGCTCACTTCATAGCTCCATTGTTCACTGCAGGCAGGCATCCTTCATGCCTCAGTTCTGACTCATGAGATTCTTGTAGCAGCTTGTGGGTTGAGTAAACTTGCAATCAGGGACAGTGTGACAGATACAGTAATGAACAAGACAAAGTCCTTCAAAGAAACCTCCTGGATCTTACAGTGTTATGATTCTCACTTGTGATAGGGCATGGTCTTTTCAGGGTCATAGAACTGTGGAAAGGACAACTTTTCTATGAATGGGCTACAGACAAAGCAAGCAATGAAATACAGCCCTAGTACACTTGGCCTGCAACTATTTCTCCTGCCACTGCTATACCTCTGTCCCTACTATTAATTACTATTTTTGCTTTGATTGTTCTGATGACTTTTACACTCAAAGGCTTTCACCCATAACCAGGCATACTCGATGCCAGTATGGTGCCCAGACTAGCAGCTGCAACAGCATCTAGGAATTTATTAAAAATGCAAATTTTAGGGTCCTAGCCCAGACCTACCCAATCAAAAAACTCAAGAGTAGGGGCTCAGAACTCTGGGTTTTAGCAATGTTCTGATGCACGCCAAAATTGAGAACCACTGCTCCATGCTTTCAATCCAAATATGTCAGTCTACTCTTACTTTACCTATTTTTCCTCAATACTTGAGCCATAAGAAAATACGAACACATAACTATTTAGCCTTCCTTTCTCTAAGTTAAACAAAACCTTTTCACATTATTCTTCCTCTTGACCACAGGAGTCAAAGCTGTTAATCAATTCCTATTTGGTATCTGCCTGGAATAATGCCTAAAATTCAACTCACCAAAAAAATATATATATAATCAATTTTAAATTTAAAATGACAACAATTCAACTAGATTGGCCAATTCTCCCTTCATTTTTCAACCATTTCAACCTATCATGTATGAAAACAGGGCCAAATAAGAGCTCTCAAACTTCCTAGAATTCTATATATAAGCTAATCTTAGAAATATAACAAAATACAGAATTAAAATTTCTCTCTCAGTGGGCACTAAGCTCACTTTCTCTCAAAAGTCATTGCATTATATAACCTTTCAAGATATATTTTGCAAATAGAACCATTTTTTAAAAATGAACCATCACTTGGGAAAACCATATCACAAGGAATTAAGAACCAATTAAGAATCAAATTTGGTATCATTTCTTAAATCAAATTTGGTATCATTTCTTAATTGCATTCCTGGAATGCCATGTCCAGGTGTTTCAGGGTCAATGTTCTCCACATTGCACTCTTTCAGTATATTTTTAAAAGTTTTCCATCAATATATCACTTTTGTCTTTGCTAAAATACTCTTAGTAAATGTTCTATGTTCTTTAATCACTATTGCTGTTTAACAATTGTTAATCATTTTTTCCCCAACCCTCTCCATGAGGGGAGGAAATTATCTTTTTAAATGCTATCACTTCAGCACCTGACTCAGTACCTGGTTCATACTTGATGTTCAATATCTATTTGGAGGAATGATGTAATAGATGTAATAATGTGGTTGGCAAAAAAGAAAAAAATATTTTAAAAAGAGAAAATAATGATAGGCTTAGAAATTGTTATGAACTGAAAATATTTCTTGGGAATAGATAGCAAATGCAATGAAAATGCGATATGTTTTGTGATTCATTATCAATTTGTATCTTGGTATCCAGAATATATATTTGATATCCATACTTTAATATCATAAGAAGTTTCCTGCTCCAGCTTCCTTGCCTAAATGCTGCAGGCTATCTAAACAAAACACACAGCTGTCCATGTTTGTCTCACTTTACAGAGGTGGAAATTTTATGACCTTCTTTGTACATTTTAAAGTTGTATATGATTTCTATACTTCCTTACTCAATGTTTTCACTCTTTGGTGCTAAACACACCTAACTCATTTAACTTCCCTCACATGCTATATTTGCAACCTTACTCAATAATTGATTCTTCTTTGGACTTCCTGCTATTTTTTTGAATTCTACTTCATACATGTGATTACAATTTCATTGTACTTCATACATATTAACTCTTGGCCTCATCCTTTCATACAAGTTCTAGTATGACCTACTGGAGTATCGGCTTTTTCTCACTTCACGAGCAGTGTAGCCTGTAGGTCCAAGACAATCTCATTCCATTACACCTTAATGACCGTCTCCCAGTCTAAGCTAGTAGCGTTGACTATTTGTCCCAACATCTTTACGTTTTCTAAATTCTAATGTGTTTTGAAGAACTTCTTTCCCCTATTCTGTCTCTACCATTGCGTAAGTTATCTTTGTTACCGAGCATATTGACACCCGAATACATATACTCATTGCCTAAAAATTTGCTTATGGAAATCTTATTTCTCCACCCAAGAGATAAATTAGGGAGAAAATGTGGCACAGGAACTTTGGACTCTTCTAATTTTGGATGGTTATAGTTATTTGATATTAGACAAGTTACCTTCTCCCTATCAACCTCATTGTAAAGGAATGTTGGCAATATTGTCAGAACTGTGGATTACATACCCTGAGTACATAAATGTATATGCAATAAATGTTAACTATTTTAATTTTGGAATTATTTAAAAATTATAGACACTATTCAAAATTGGTTTTTAAAGGACACTTATATGGAAGGAGAATGTTATTTTCAATTTTTATTCAGTCTTTAAACATCCTTTTATAACTATCCTAAAATTAATCAAATATACACTACCATATTTAATAAAAATAAAATTCATACCACAGGTATCAGTGTATGGACATATACACAAATGTTTGATTTGTCTTAAGACAAATTTTGTCATAGGAAAAATTGATATGTTCTGGTAAAAGCTGACATCCTGGAAATGGAGGGGGGAAACTAGTTTGTTGTTATCACTTCTGAAATTGGTCAGTTATAAAAATAGCAGGAGGATAGAGACATTTTGATTTCTGCATAAATAATGAGCATATGTTTGTAATGTTCCATGATCACTGCAATTAAATATAACCTTCAAAATTAGGGAATTCAACTTATTTAATATCTATTATTTTAGCTTCCTTACCTTGCCTCTTTAAGGTAAGTAGTTCATCATAAGTAGAGAAATGAATACATTCATTTTATCCTTTTTAATTTTGGAGTTAATAAAAATAGCTGCTTTATTATGGGGCACCTGGGTGGCTCAGTTGGTTAAGTGTCTGCCTTCAGCTTGGGTCATGATCCCAGGGTCCTGGGATCGGGCCCCGCATCGGGCTCCCTGCTCAGCAGAGAGCCTCCTTCTCCCTCTCCCTGTGCCTGCCTGCCACTCTCCCTGCTTGTGCTCTCTCTCTCATTATCTCTGTCTCTGTGTCAAATAAATAAAAATGAATTAAATCTTTAAAAAAAGAAGAGCTTAAAAAAAAGGCTGCTTTATTATATATCAGATACTCCACTCTTCCTGGGTTCTTATTTTTATCATTAAAATATTTTAGTCTTGTATAATACTGTTTCCTTTAGCATTTTATAGGATACAGCTAATTTTCAAAATAACTAAAACCAGTTTTGTCACTTTCTCCTGGAAATCTGTTTAAAAAAAAGAATTTTAAAGTTTTCAGTAAGGCTTTAAAAATGGACTAAGACTGTAAATTTTAGAGTCATAATTCATCTCCCTCTGATCAATGCTCAGTGTTTTATATGCAAATACTAAGACTGCAGCTTAATCTTCAAATATTAACCTTGACTTCTCCTCCCAGGTCTTTACTAAATAGAAATGCAAACTAAATCCTCAGAGACTTGCATTACAAAAAACTTTGTGCAGAATTTTTAGTGCTCAGGCCTCACTCTGCCTGAAGGACATTTCAAGTTTGTTCCCAGCACTATTTAGAATTTAAAAACAAAGGGAAATAATTCTGTTTTTCTAGTCAAAAACCTTTACTAGAAGTGGGAAAATAAAATTAATTTTTTTTAAATTTTATTTTATTACGTTATGTTAAACATCATACATTACATCATTAGTTTTTTATTTGTTTTTTTTTTTAGTTTTTTTTTTTAAGATTTTATTTATTTATTTGAGAGAGAGAATGAGAGAGAGAGCATGAGAGGGGGGAGGGTCAGAGGGAGAAGCAGACTCCCTGCCGAGCAGGGAGCCCGATGCGGGACTCGATCCTGTGACTCTAGGATCATGACCTGAGCTGAAGGCAGTCACTTAACCAACTGAGCCACCCAGGCGCCCTTTTTTTTAGTTTTTGATGTAGTGTTCCATGATTCATTATTTGCGTATAACACCCAGTGCTCCATTCAGTACGTGCCCTCTTTAATACCCATCACCGGGCTAACCCATCCCCCCAACCCTTCCCCTCTAGAACCCTCAGTTTGTTTCTCAGAGTCCATAGTCTCTCATGGTTCATCTCCCCCTCCTATTCCCCACCCTTCATTTTTCCCTTCCTACTATCTTCTTTTTTCTTTTTTAACATAAAATGTATTATTTGTTTCAGAGGTACAGGTCTGTGATTCATCAGTCTTACACAATTCATAGCACTCACCATAGCACATACCCTCCCCAATGTCTATCACCCAGCCACCCCATCCCTCCCACCCCCACCACTCCAGCAACCCTCAGATAAAGGGCTAGTATCCAAAATCTATAAAGAACTTATCAAACTCAACACCCAAAGAACAAATAATCTAATCAAGAAATGGGCAGAAGACATGAACAGATATTTTTCCAAAGAAGACATCCAAATGGCCAACAGACACATGAAAAAGTGCTCAACATTGCTCGGCATCAGGGAAATCCAAATCAAAACCTCAATGAGATACCACCTCACACCAGTCAGAATGGCTAAAATTAACAAGTCAGGAAATGACAGATGTTGGCGGGGATACGGAGAAAGGGGAACCCTCCTACACTATTGGTGGGAATGCATGCTGGTGCAACCACTCTGGAAAACAGTATGGAGGTTCCTCAAAAAGTTGAAAATAGAGCTACCGTATGACCCAGCAATTGCACTACTGGGTATTTACCCCAAAGATACAAATGTAGTGATCTGAAGGGGTACATGCACCCCAATGTTTGTAGCAGTAATGTCCACAATAGCCAAACTATGGAAAGAGCCAAGATGTCCATCAACAGATGAATGGATAAAAAAGATGTGGCGTGTATACACACACACACACACACACACACACACACACACACACACACAATGGAATATTATGCAGCCATCAAAAGGAATAAGATCTTGCCATTTGCAACGATGTGGCTGGAACTAGGGGGGTATTCTGCTGAATGAAATAAGTCAATCAGAGAAAGACATATATCATATGATCTCACTGATATGAGGAATTCTTAATCTCAGGAAATAAAATTAATTTTTGAAAAGAAAATGGAAACGTATACGGCTGTGGTAGAGAAATCTTTATCATGAAAAAGTGATTCCAAAGACCATAACATGTACAGTGACAAGAGGCCATATTTTTTTTTTAAGAAAAGATTTATTCATTTGAGAGGGACAGCGAGTGTTTGCACATGACAAAACAGTGTGGGAGGGCCAGAGGGAGAGGGAGAGAGAATCTTAAGCAGACTGCTGAGCACGAGCCCAACGCAGGGCTTGATTCCACGACTGGATCATGACCTGAGTGGAAACCAAGAGTTGGATGTCCAACCAACTGTGCCACCCAGGTGCCCCAAGAGGCCATATTCTGAGGGGGAAAAAAGTAGAAAGTAAAAAAAAAAAAAAAAAAAAATTTTTTTTAAAGAGCAAGAGAGAAAGAGAAAGAGAGTGAGATAGACTGCTAGCAATAATAAGTCCCTTCCCTGTATCTGCATCTTTGGGTAATCCTCCCCCACATGAACCTATGTTGAGCCATATGATTTTCTTTGGCCAATGGGATAAGAGCAAATACTATTCAAGACTATTCAAGTGGAGACTTCATGAGGGTTTGCCTTCTGAGACTTCCTGTCTCTTGCTGTACTTGTGAACAAGTTAGTCTGTGCTAACCTGCTGGAGAATGAGGGCCCATATGGAGAAGTGAAGTGTGCCAGCCAATGGTCCACTACCTGAACATCTGCCAAGAGCCAGACTTGTGTGATACCATTCTAGATCATTCAGTGATCGATCAACCTGGCAGCTGACCAGACCTAGGAGATAGTCCAGCAGAGATCAGTCAACATATCACAGACCAGAATTACTATCCCTTCCAACCACAGAACCATGGACTAAAGAAACTGGAGTGTTTGAAGTCCGTCAGTTTTGGGGTGGTTTGATACACAGCAAAAGCTAACTGATACAAGGAACAATCAACAGAAGTGGGGGGCAAGAGCTTTTCCTGAGGAATAAAATAAATTCTCCATTTGGTGGATATTTCAGTTGCTGGCTTTTAAACAGGTTATGATGTCTCTTCCTTTTGAAATGTGCACCTGTTTAGTAAGTCTGATTCAGCATAATTTACATTTGTTTTTACTCTGAAAGACAGCTTTGCTGAAAAGGTGAGAAATAAAAGCACCCCACTCTTTCCCTACCCCTACTTGGAGAAGAGTGGTAGGAGAGCTGGAATATCTTAAAATTGGTCTTTGGATAAAAGCAAATCACAGTATTATCACCTGCTTACAAGGTAGAATCAAACCAAAGATCAGATTTGGATTATATTCCATGGACCATATGATATCTTAAACATAATGTATCATTTAGAGACAAAGTAAAAAAGAATAATTCTTTATACTGAGACTTAATAAGACAAGTATCATTGACTATTTTTACTTATATATGCTATTGGAGACAAGTTTTATTTGTTTCCACCATAATTTCAACAAGTATTTAAGTCTTTTTTTTTTTTTTCTTTAGAGAGGGGGCAGCAGAGGGAGAGGGACAGAGAGAATCTTAAGCAGGCTCCACGCCTGGCCTGTGAGCCCAACATGGGGCTCCCCCTCACAACCCTGAGATCATGACTGAGCTGAAATCAAGAGTCAAGCGCTCAACCAACTGAGCCACTCGGGCACCCTGAGAAGTAATTTTCAATGTGCCTGACATTCTACTCATATTTATGCTTTCTACTCTTTTCGAGATTTGAGGAACAAAACTTTCATGCAAAAGTGTATGGTTTCTTTTATTTTTATGTCAGCCCTTGCGCTCATAATTATCTGGAACAGCTGTAACACATTCTGCTCTCAGTGAAAATTAAATGTTATTGTAAGCTGTGGGTCATTTTCCTTCTGAACATCAAAGATCTACAAAGATATACCATCTCCCTTCTTTGATTTTTCTAACCTTCAAATAATTGAAAAAGGAAAGATAGTTTAATATTTTTCCTTGCATTTGTTGGGGAAAGTACCAACTTAGAAATCTTTAATAAAAGGACAAGAATACATGCTGTGACCTTCACAGTATAATTTCATCAAACCCACAAACAACTAGATAAATTCATCTGTTAACAACACCATGAAGAAAGTTTTATTCACGGAGTTAAGCACTTGGGTGGTTAAATATTTATTCAGTTGCATAGCTTCAAGCCTCTAACAGTGCATTAATTTATTTTAGTTTACAAAGAAAGGAGAATTCCATGAGAGACTATGGACTCTGAGAAACAAACTGAGGGTTCCAGAGGGGAGGGGGGTGGGGAGATGGGTTAGCCTGGTGATGGGTATTAAAGAGGGCACGTATTGCATGGAGCACTGGGTGTTATACGCAAACAATGAATCATGGAACACTACATCAAAAACTAATGATGTAATGTATGGTGATTAACATAACATAATAATAAAAAAAAAAAAGAAAAGAGAATTCAAGTGAATGGTGTCATATTACTATCAAAGAATATGTCCTGGAATATATATCAGGATATAAATCTATTGGAAAGATATGGATAAAAGTAAATTTCATTGTAAGAATATTATATAAACTATAGTCAACTAAAAATGTGTTTCTTGGGGCGCCTGGGTGGCTCAGTCATTAAGCGTCTGCCTTCAGCTCAGGTCATGATCCCAGGGTCCTGGGATCAAGCCCTGCATCAGGCTCCCTGCTCAGCGGGAGGCCTGCTTCTCCCTCTCCCACTCTCCCTGCTTGTGTTCCTTCTCTCGCTGTCTCTCTGTCAAATAAATAAATAAAATCTTTAAAAAAAAATAAAAAATAAATAAAAGTACATTTCTTATAGCCAGTAACTTATTAAAATAATTTAAAATTTTTATTTGCATATGCTAATACCTTGATCATTCATTCTTTAGAAGCTTATCTCTCTATTGAATTATGATGGTTAATATATCAAACTTTAGTTGGAAAATTTCAGACATACGCAAATGTTAAGTAAATAGTATATAAACTATAAGGAAAGATGGGGAATGTAAACTTTAAACCAGGCAGTATTAAGCCCAGCTAAAAATTTGTGTTTTGTTCCTAAAGCAGAAGAGGAAAATGTCACAGCTTAGATAACCATAATATGGCTAAAATGTACCCAGGAGTTTCTAATTAGTGCTCTTTTTCTGTAAGTAGATTTGTTATCAAATATGTGTTTTTCAGTACCCCAAATGAAAGTGTAAAATGTGTTATGCTGAAAGAACATGACCAAACTATGTTTAGCGGTCTTTATGATAGCTAAAACTCCAACTAATTTCCATGATAGTTATGTGTGTTCTATGAGATTTCAAAATCTGTAAGTTGGATTTCACATTCTCTCATGTATGCAGTATGTTTTCTATTTGCCTCAGTTAAATGTATTATCCACTTACTATTGAAAGCACCAAAGAATTCGGCTTAAATTTAAAAATAATTATATTAAAATTTACATTTAAACAGGTAGATCATCACAGAATGATGGATATATAAGGACAGAAGGTTAGATAGATAGATGGATAGATATAGAGAAATAGGTTGATTGGATAGCACTACTTAGTCCATAACAAGAGAGTTGGGACATATTTTATGTAAAACTCAAGAAATTCAAAGGATAAAGAATAAATTAATAGACATGGAAAGAATATATGGCTCCTTTTTCCCAATGGGACCAAAACTGCAGCAAGTTTTAAAAACTATATGTTGTATCCTAGCCCTTTGTTGTATAGTTTGTATTTTCCATACTCATGACTATTTTAACTTAAGTTAGAATTTGAACAATAGGATGTCAGTAACTTGCCAAGGCTCAAGATGTTACTCTAAAAATATTAGGGGATCTAAGACATATTCTAGCAGTTAAAAAAATCACATATATCTTGCAAGCAGACACTTAATTAGTACTGCATTTATTTTACACTGTAAGGTAATATACAGATATGTAATACTTTGCCTAAATAAGTCTCTAGTAATGCAAACTAGACAAAATTGAAACAAATTTTAAAAAGTGTTGTAAGAGTATCCACTCATTTTAATTCTAGATGAAGTATGTGATAGATGACAGAGGGTTTAAAGCAAGAATAGAGGAAAATTGGCTCTAGGAGAGAGAATGCAGGATAATTTTTTTTAAGGTTTTATTTATTTATTTGACAGAGAGAAACACAGCTAGAAAGGGAACACAAGCAGAGGGAGTGGGAGAGGGAGAAGCAGACTCCCCACGGAGCAGGGAGCCCAATGCGGGGTTCGATCCCAGGACCCTGGGATCATGACCTGAGCCGAAGGCAGACGCTTAATGACTGAGCCACCCAGGCGCCCCCAGGATAATTTTTTTTAATTATAAAAAAGGTAAAGAAATATATCTCAAGTTAGATGTTTGGAAGTAAAGTAATATTTTGTTATTCTCTCATATTTATTATAAATGTAAATAATCTTAGAGCATTGATATTTTAATAAATCATAAGGGAATAGCAAAAATGTCTTCATATAAAATTTTATCTCAATTTTGACATTACTTTTTTCTTTTTTTTTTTTTTAAGATTTTCTTTATTTATTTGACAGAGAGAGACACAGCGAGAGAGGGAACACAAGCAGGGGGAGTGGGAGAGGGAGAAGCAGGCTTCCCGCAGAGCAGGGAGCCCGATGAGGGGCTCGATCCCAGGACCCTGGAATCATGACCTGAGCTGAAGGCAGACGCTTAACGACTGAGCCACCCAGGTGCCCAGTCAACTGTATTTTTTTTTTTTTAAGATTTTATTTATTTGACAGAGTCACAGCGAGAGAGGGATCACAAGCAGCGGGAGTGGGAGAGGGAGAAGCAGGCTTCCCGCCGAGCAGGGAGCCCGATGCGGGGCTCGATCCCAGGACCCTGAGGTCATGACCTGAGCTGAAGGCAGACGCTTAACGGCTGAGCCACCCAGGCGCCCCAACTTTTTTCTATTTTTAAATTAACTAACCTGAAATACATTGATTTTGAGGAACATACGTAAGCTAAAGAGCTACCAGATTTTGAAAAAGATCTAAATATTAACTTGTAATGTTGGTACATGTAAGAAAAGGGATCTCACCTCATAATTTCTACCTTTCTAAAGTTTTGGCACAAGAACATTGTTTGCATCCAGTTATGACTGAGACAGGTCTCTCATAAGAAAGTACTGCGAAGAAACAACAAAATATGTTTCACACATCCGCCAAGAAGTTTTCTTAGGTCTCTGACATTTAATTGGTTTCATGACTATATTGCTTAACCTTCCTTTTCTACTGTTGAGCTATTAAAAGATAGAATTCATAGCTTGGGCTATTCAAAAGGCATCATCCAATACAGAAAAATGTTTTAACCATTCCTTGCAATTCATAAAACAAATGAAAGACCAATTATTAAAATGCAGGTAGAGAACATATTCTTCCACAATTATTTCAAAGCAAACGCCTCTTACAGTAGAAGCACTTGCAATTAAGAGAAAACCTAGGACTCACTATAATAAAAAGCAGATGACTTCAGAATAAAAATGTATTATGCCTAAATTTGATTAAATGTAGACATAACAAAAGACAGCTTATTCAAATATGGGCCCTTTAGACCTGTAGAGCTTTGTTAAGTCCTTGAATAATAAAAGTCACAGAAGTTATGGAATCAGTTAGTACCGATATTTGAATTAATCAGAAATGTATAGAAATTCAATTAATGACTTACTCATATTGTAAGTATTGAATATATGAAAAGCTAAATTTGGCCATGTTTTATTAAGACAAATTCTAAAAGATATAATTTATCCCATTATAAAATTTAACTATTTGCAGGTATATGTTGAATTGAAGTTTTGTTAGATTTTACTTTTCACAGTTGAGTGACATATTTAATTATCCTTAACTCTATTAGGACAGAGATTTAAAAAAAAACTAATAGCTATTGGTTATTTATTATGTATAAACTGTGTATTATGTAATAAACTATATAAATGCAATCCAGTTGTATGTTTTGATTACTTTGGTGTGATAATCTCAGTTTGGATAAGCAAAACAATTTTGAGTATTCTTCTTAAAAATTATAACCAATATTTAAATTCAAATTTAAAAACTGAAATTAAAAATCTTAAATTTTTTTAAAAAAACCTCAATTTATCATTTGTAGTATAGACAAATAAAATTTAGAGTTGCATAATTGTCTAGTATATTTTGCCTTGGATTAGAGTAAATCAAATTATGATTAAAACTGGCCTACTACATTGGCAGATATTTCTACATAACACTCCAGCAGTACAACCATTATATACTAAGAAATACGACAAAGGAAAACATGGTTAATAGAAACCTGGTTCAATGCAAAATGTTTTATGTAATTTTCCAGTTAATAAATACAATGTGGATTTGAATAAAAACTAGGAACAAGTGTGTCAACTTCCACAATTATTTTTTTTCCCTTCCTAATTCACACTTCCTATAGCCAATTTAAGATGGTCTAATTACTGGGGCACCCTGGTGGCTCAGTTGGTTAAGTACCTGCCTTCTGCTCAGGTCATGGTCCTGGGTCCTAGAATCCAGCCCTGCTGGGCTCCCTGCTCAGCAGGGAGTCTGCTTCTCCCTCTGCCCATCCTCCCGCGCTTGTGTTCTTTCTAGTATGCTCTCTTTCTCTCTCTCAAATAAATAAATAAAAATCTTAAAAAAAAAAAAAAAAAGATGGTCTAGTTAGAAAAGTAGCCAGCCTGGCTTGTTAAATTTGTTTTTAGAAGACCAACAATGAATGAACTCACTGAAAGAATAAGTCATTCTTGGGGCATCTGGGTGGCTCAGTCAGTTAAACGTTCGGCTCAGGTCATGATACCAGGTCCTGGGATCGAGCTCCACGTGGAGCCCCAGGTGGAGCCCCACATCAGGCTCCCTGCCCAGTGAGGAGTCTGCTTCTCCCTCTCCTTCTGCCCCTCCCCCCCATGCTCTCTCTCTCTCTCTCTCTCTCTCTCAAATAAATATTTTAAAAAAAGAATAAGTCATTCTTATAAACATGATAAAGATTCTTGGTTTCACCAAATTTAGTTTACCAAAGCACACTCTACTCTGTGCTTAAACAACCAGTCAATTTAATTCTATGAGACAATTCCATTAAAAGAAAAAATCATGCACAGCAATCACAAAAAGCTAGACTATAGTAAGAGGATGAACTTGGTATCATCTTAAGTCTCTTTATCCAAAATTCTTCCTAAAACTCAGCAGTAATAATTACAAATAGAATATTCTAATCTTTCTATTTCCTATTTTTAAAATAAGAAATTTCTTGATTACTCTCAAAATCATCTTCCTTACACTAATCATTTCTACCGTGAACTAAGTAATGTGTTCAAAAGTAAACTCAGCCTTACTACCACCTTCATTTTAGTTAAAATCACCGACTCAAGTTATTCTCCATGCTTCCTTTCAATCAGCTCCCTTACTTCTAATTTCTCATGAAATCCTGTATATTCTATCCACATACTATCTATCACATGCATCCCTTTCTCTTTACCTTCATTGGCCCTTCTTCTACTTAGACTTTGATCATTTCTTTGTTGTATCTTTTTTTTTTTTTTAATCAGAAAGAGAGACCCAGAGTGAGCACAAGCAGGGTGAGTGGCAGGCAGAGGGAGAAGCAGGCTCCCCGCTGAGCAGGGAGCCAGATGTGGACTCGATCCCAGGACTTTAAGGATCATGACCTGAGCGGAAGGCAGCCGCTTAACCAGCTGAACTACCCAGGCATCCCTCTTTGTTGTGTCTTATTAACTGAATGATTCTCCACTTGTCTGGAGTATACTTCCCCAGCTAATTCCAACTTTTTCATCAAACACACTTCATGAACTTTCTCTGGGAGGCCTTCTTTAACTTTTCAACCTGATAAATTTCATTTCTGTGCTTCCTTTATTTCTCTATCTTAGTATTTATGCCATTGAACTATAATTGTCAATTTATATAACCCTCTTCTCTTTGCCTTGAAGGCAAAGCCTGTATTCTTTTTTAAACTCCTGTTCCAAGCAAATATGAGGTGCTAAATGTTTGTTTAATGAATATAGGTGCCAAAAGCAAAAAAAAAAAAAAAAAAGAAAACTTGATCCTATTAATACATTGAATTCCATGTCAAATGATATCAGATCTTCATTATTGCATAGTTACACTCCCTAGATGATAAATTTGGCTTTTAAAAACAAAGTTAAATTAATTTTAAGTAGTTTAAAAGTTTCATAAATTAAGCCTTGCACATGTCTACTCTGAAACTGATTTACTATCCTTGTTTTTCAAAAGTAGTATCAGAATGCTAAAGTCATTTTATAATGGTAACTGGAATTAAGACTTCGAACTTCTTAAGATTTAGCATCGTTCAAGGATCCGTATCATGGCTGAGGTCCTTCACTTCACACATGTCTTTAAAAACAAAATTCAACACATATTTTCTAAGTCCCTACCATTGTGTATTATTTTACCATTAAAGATTCCAAACTGTTCTTTAAAATGTTCCATATAACACTCTATTGCAGTATATTGCTACTCTGCTTATAGTAATATTTACAGGAATGGACCTTGAATTATTTTTCTTGTAACTTAAACTTCCATGTTGCAAAAAAGGGAAATGAATTCTATCAATTTTCCTGTCTGAAAGACTTGTCCCTAATGAATAATAATACCACTGGGTTTTAAACTACAAATACTGCTTTATTTTGTTTTTCTTAGGGTATGTTTATTTACTTAACCTATATAGCACTTTAAAATTAAAATTCAAACTACTTTTTAATGTTTTCAATTTAATAAATGAAATTTTACACTATGAAAAAGAAATTTTGCAAACATCAGTAGATTAAATCTAAAAACAAATATGGCAGCAAATGACATAATTTCATCACTACAAGTGATGACTAAAATCTGGAACTTGATGAAAGGTATTAGCTGACCAATTAATCATTAAACTGCTACTGAAGTCAGAGTAGTAGAAAATGGACTCAAACTCTACGTGAAACAGTCTGTCAGAGTATATAGTAGAAATGAATTGGGAATGTTTTTATTTCATTCACAAGAAGTTTTGTCTACACTGCCAATCAAGGGTGGTGGTTGGGGGATTTTTCTTAGCGATAGGAAATCCTGTCACTGTTTTTACTAGTGGAAAGTAATTAAATTAACTGCAAAATACCAACATCATTCCTCTTTATGTGCTGTGAGAAGAAATAGAATTATACATCTTAAGAAAACGAAAGTTGTTTAAAGCAAGCCTAATGAAAGGTCATAACTATACTACTCCTTAACTTCCAAGTCATGGAGAGAAATCTGCTTTCTATTGCAGTCAAAAATTCAAGTATTTTCCTCATAGATACAAGGAAGAAAGGGTTTATTCATCCATTAATTCATTCACTCATTCATTTATTTTAGAGACAGAGAGAAAGTGCTCCATGCATGAGGTGGGGGAAGGGCAGAGGGAGAAGAACCCTAAATCGGCTCCAAGCCCAGCGTGGATCCTGAGGTGGGGCTGGACCTCACAACCCAGCTAACTTGACTTGAGCAGAAATCGAGTTGGATATTTAACTGACTGACCCACCCAAGCACCCCAAGGAAGAAAGACTATTATCTCACTTTAAAAAAATAAATAATGGGGGCACCTGTGTGGCTCAGTCAGTTGAGCATCTTTTGGCTCAGGTCATGATCTTAGGGATCTGAAATCCAGTCCTGGCTTGGGCTTGGGGCTCGGTGCCAAATCTGCTCATCACCCCCCACCCTGTGTACCCTTCCCAGCTCCCCCCCCCCAGCTCCTGCACTGGCTCTCTCTCAAATAAATAAAATCTTTTAAAAAAAATAATAGAATAATGATTAGCAGTTTGTACTCATAATGAGAAATGGAATTGGAAACTAACTGCAGTAGAGTTTTCCTGAGACACAAATTACAACTCTATTTTTAGACTGTTCAAGTCCAAATACATGAAAATCTAGATAATAAAAAATATACCTCCATTCTCCATTGGTTGAATGAAGGTCTGAAAACCAGCAGTAATTCTGCTCTGTAGACCACTTCTATCAAGTGTTCATGATGGAAAAGTGAAATCTCTGGGATCAATGGTTGGTGAAAATAAAGTTAAGCAGAAGCACACAGATCAGGTAAAAATGCCCACTATTTATCATTGATAAATTAATTTCTATTTGGGTGGCCAGATGCTGGAGAAACAGGATTGCCATCTCATCTCTTACTTGAGAGAAACTATTTTTAGATACATTTTCTTTTTTACATTAACAATGACATGTTTCCCCTATAACAATGTCTACCCTACACTATGTATATAATATATATCATGTATTCAACATTTATGGAGTACAAGATAATTGGTACCAGATAACTGATTTGCTATTAAATATATGCCACTGTTGACTGAATATATAAATTTTTTTTAAAAAAGTGCAGTGTACCCTTCATATATGTCTGTGACAGGCCATCATTTAAGTAGACTTTGAATACTGACAGATAATTTTTAAGTTCTCAAGGTCTCTTCACTGATCCCTCTTCCTCCACACTTGCCACCTTCCAATTCCTGCTCCATGGAACCGCAAAAGCGATCTTCCCAAAAAGAACTCAGTTACATCATTTCCCTACTTAAGCCTTGAGGTGTTTTCCCAGTACACGCAGGAAATATCTTCACTCCTTACCTTAAGCAGGAGTCTTTCATCCTCTGGCCCCTGCCTATTTCACAGTGTGTGACATTTCCACACTAGTCATTGTTTCCAGTTATTTGAAGATACTAAGCATTCTCTGGTCTCCTGTGATTTGCACCAGCTGTTCCCTCAGTCTGCAATGCTCTCTCACTGCTCTTCTCATGGGTAAATCCTTCTCTATACTTACACTTCAACAGCAATGTCCCATTCACAGAGAGGCCTTTCCTGACCCCCCCCCCCACCTAAATTAAGATCCCCTCCCCCATTCATTGCTTTCATAGCACTCACTGAAAATAGTGATCATTTTATGTATTTGCCTTCTCAATTCTTTGCTGTTTATCTCCTTCACTAACATGTACATGGGGTGGGTATGGGGAGATTTGTCTTTTTTTTTTTTTACCATTACATCTTGAGTATATAACACAATTCTCTGGTCCTTGATATATGCTGAGTAAGTAAATGATTGCACATTAAGTAAGACAATGTTGATTTGCAATATGAGTATTAAAGTAATGGGAATATCACAGAAGCCATTTATGATCAGCCTTATTGTATTAGGGTATTAAGATACCATAAATTGATAAGTGGCTGGGCCAATCAGCTTCCTCTGAAAACCCTCAACAATTTATATATATTTCTCTTTACTGTATATATTTTCTACTCCGTATCTCAGCTAATTGTGTTCATACAGTTTCTATTTTATTAAATCAAAAAGTCCAAGGGGACTTGAAGAACTTTCTTTTTTTTGTTTTGTTTAACTTTGGGTAACCAGTTGAGTGATCCTTAAGCCTTGAGCAGCAAGGATATAGGCCAAACAAGAACTCCACCACTGGACTAAACTATGTGAAGTCTGGAAAGTTATTTAATTTCTGTAGGTCTGAAGCTCCTCATCTGTAGGGGGTACCTTACTTCACAGAATTTTGGTAAGATCAAAAGAGACAGTATATCAAATGCCATGTACCTGACAAATGATCAATAATGGTAACGATAATGGGTTGAATGGTAACCCTAACAACATGAACATGTGGATATAATCTTATTAGGAAATAAGGTTTCCTTATTTGGAAAGGGGTCTTTGCAGATACAATTAAGGATCTCAAAATGAAATCATTTTTGTGGACCTTAAATCCAACAAGTAGCCTTGTATAAGTGACACAAGGACAGAAGAGGAGAAAGCCATGTGAAAATGGAGGCAGAAATTGGATCACTTAAGTTCAACTTACATATATTACAAAAAAACAGAAATATTGGTGTACATGTATATGCAAATAGAGATAAATGCACTCATTTGAATACATATCCTCATGTTATCATCTTCATGTCATCAAGTCATTTTTATTACCTATGAAACATGGGAACTGGGCTAAAGTTGTGAATCTGATATTAGGGGACCTTGGGGGGTACCTGAGGAGTCCTGAATCCCTGCCAAACAAGCAAATGTTGCAGTTATAGTCAAACATACCTTTTTTCTAAGGAGAACATGTAGAACTTCCATCAGATCTCAGATGGGTTTGGGGCCATCAAAAGAGGAATTATCTCAAATTTGGAGAATCTTGGAGATCCTTTCTAGCTGTTACATCAATAAAATGTTTCCATTTGATATCACTTTACAGCAGCCAAAGAGATTTGGCATGCTATTTTAATCAGCAAGAACCTATCTTTGAAGACCAACAAGCCAAAGAAGGGACTATAATAGAGGTTGTTTTAAGTAAACTTATCTTCCTCCAAACATTATAATAAAAATCTACAGGTTTCCGCTTCCTCATGCTCAGTCTGTCATTACCCACCATGCTCCAGCAAAGGAAATAATCTCTATAGTCAACAACATAAATACAGACTCCAGGTTTCCTTGAGCTCGGAAATTGCTATATTCAAGTGAAAGGGTCATAGTATGCATGAAGACAGAGAAAAGAAAGTAAATGAAAAATACATAGTTTCCTTATTTCTTTCAGTGCAGGAAACTTCAAGGTCATTCTTACCAGAGCCATATTTCTGCATTTTGTACACTGAAGGTTATGAAATAAAGGTGAGAGTGGACAAGTATCTGAAGAATTGGGTATTGTGAAGTTTTAAATTCACTGTTTCTCTTTTATTCCTTTCTAAAGTTTACCAAGCAGAAACTGAAGAATCTTCTGCACAATATCATCATATGAAGAAAATGTCCAAAGTAAAACATAATAAATCTTATGTCAAGCAATTGCTTGTAAAGAGATGGTATGTGTCACACCTCTTTCAAGTTAACAGAATTTTAAATTATTTGAGGCTTGCGAGGAATATGTGATGGATTATGAGGCAATGTCTCTTGATAATTAGAACAAACTTAGTTTTCAGTTTATTCAGTATGTATTTGTATAAAGAATATGGGGAATACAAATGAATTATTAGGTTAGAATAAGGTGTTGTACATCTGGCATAAAGGTTCTTTTTCTACAGCATATGCACAATGAGTGCCCCTTTATTACTTGAAAAGTACAGAAATAATTAGGTGGATAAAGGTCTTCCACTTAAGAGTCATCGGATTGGTTTTTAAAAGTTATGCCTTTGAAGAGTGACTGCCTTCCCCTAAAAATGAACTTTTCTGTGGCTTTTAAAAATAGCCTGGATTAACTGCTGAGTGAGCCAGTGGTAAGTACTGGTTAAGGGTGCAAGCTCTTACACCAGATTTCCTGGATTCTAGGTTGTTTCCACCACTTGTAAGTTGGGTGACCTTAGCAATGACTTAGCTTATGCACATCTCAGTTTTCTTTTCTCTAAAATGCAGGTGATAATGGTAACTAGCTCTCAGAGTTGAGAATTGAATGAGTTAATACTGTATCTTACTTTGAATTTAGTAAATTCTTGGACTATAGTAAATGTCCAGTAAGTGTTAGTTACAATTTTATTCAAAGCATTATTTAAAAAGTTTTTTTTTTAATTAATGAATACTTTCTTGAGTCTAAGGCTCAAAGGTTATTCCATATATCAGTATCACAGCATTGAGGTTGTTAGGAAATATATATTATAAATCATGTTGATCATTCATTCTTGTATTTAACTTTCAGATATTTTGGGTATCTAATTCAAAAACACACAGGAGATACTACTAATTACATTTTCCATTTAATATTTCTTGCAGGAATAAATTGGGGTTAGGTGAGAAATTTCAATTATGTGCCTGCCATCTATTGGGTTAAAATATTAGTATTTAATCGTGTCTGTAGGAAACAGTTAACTCTTTATTATTTAATCATACCTGCTTTGCATTAGTACATTCCAATAGTTTATGTTTCTCTTCAGTTACATGTATCTTGCACCTTAAGATATGAAAGATTCACCTTTTTTACTATTCAGTTTTCATCAGATGCCCTATTTCTTTCATGCTGAAATATTTTAAGACATCATTACTCTCAACTGACACTCCTCAGCTTTAATTTATTTTAAATCTTCTTGAACAACCATGTAATGTATTTGTATTTTCTGTTCCAATACTTTTAATCTATCCTTGCTATTTTAAGTTTTAAAAAATATATGTATTTTTTATTCCAGTTGTTTTATTCAATTTTATACACCTAATGGTACCCTTTATATAGCATGCTGAAGGTTTTTTGTCAAACTAAATCTATTTTTTCAAATTATTCTTTAACCACTTTAATCTTACAACTGAAAAATCATAACAAGTTTACTACAGTATTTACTGAGTTTTTTTTTTTTAAAGGGCAAAAAGAGATCCCATTCATTATGCAAGCAAAAACGTATTCTTATTTCATTCACACAGAAACTGTCCACAAAAATCTGTTTTTTCTCCAAATGTTTAAAAAGTTTTCTCCTTTCCTTCCTTTACGAATGTATTACTTTTCTCTTCCAGAAGTAAAGCTGTCCTTTCCAATTCAATCTAGCATTTCTGGCATCTCCTTTTTTCCTACCTCTTACCCTGATGAAGCTTAGCAAAGGACCAGGAGCCAAGCTGGCAGACTCAGAATTTTTTTTTAGCAGGCAAGAAGGTAAAGAACTGTGGATATACATATGCTACCTCTTTTTGTGGGGTGGGGGAGCCTGCAGAGTTCTAAAATGTGTCTTCAGATATTAATCATAGGGAATTAAGAAGGATTCATTAGAATTCTTAGTAGAAATTCGGTGAGTTCAATCCTTGCAAAAGGAATACAGTTCACTTACATAAATTTTAATATAGACAGATAATATAACTTTGCCACTAAAATGTCAATTCATCTAAGCAATGTATCCGCACATATGCTGGATATTTGCTGCCATGCTATCATTGTCACTTAGAGTTTGGGGAGTCAATTTCATTTTAATACCAATCACAACCTATAGTCCATAATATCTATTGGGTATTTGGGCTTTCCCCCCTTAATCAGAAATACTGCTTTATCACAACTATATATTCAGTTCAGAAATCTATCCTTTTACACAATCCTTAATCCAGTACAATTTATTCTCACATCACTGGCATAATGGGAGGCTGCCAACTACAGTGAGACATCACCACAGAGCTTACTGTTTGACCTTGGTAAGTTTCTTATGTTTTCTGGGTATGTTTTCTTTGTATGTAAATAGACATGATGATACTGGTCAACCTCTCACATCTGAAACCCCTGGAGGCTCACATTCTCTACACCAAAAAAATATAATTTATTCCTTCATTATAGTTTGTCAACAAAGCACTGGACAAAATGGAAAAGCAACTTGCTTTCCTCAACTTTATTGAAAGTTATTTAACCATATTGACTGTTTTATCCATATTGTGAAAATATAAGCAGCCTTTAAAAAAATTAAGGTAGATCTAAATGTTCTGCTATGGCATGAATCTCAGATACACTGTTTTTATTTTTTTTAGTTGTATTTATTTATTTATTTATTTATTTATTTATTTATTTTATAAGTAATCTCTACACCCTCTATGGGGCTTGAGCTCATGATCCTGAGATCAAGAGTTGCATGCCCTACTGACTGAGCCAGCCAGGCACCCCAAGAATCTTGGATATATTGTTGACTGAAAATTCAATTCCCAAATATTCTATTATTATATGGTATGAGTTCATTTATGTAGAAAACAGCTAAAAAAATACACACATATATGAAAACATGCCTGTATGGTCATGTAAATATACATACATGTACACAAAATCATAAATAGCACATCTATAAATACATGAGCTTACATAAGAAAATGTTTAAAAGTATACTACAAACATTTTAAAGATAATGATTGTATGAAAGGAGTGGAAATAAATATGGCTTGCAAAATATGCATCTGTGTTATATGATTTTTAACCCAAACAGGTATTTGAGAATTACTTATGTAATTAAAATATTTAAATGCTACTCTAAGCAGTAACTTGTATATTTTTATAACATTTTATACTTCAGCTATCACTACATTATTTGATTTTCATATACATAATTTAATTAGATTTGATTGGTATAAAACTGATAAATACAAATAGCCCTTTAGTAGCTTTTTTTAATGTTAAAAGTCTCTCAGTTTTAAAGCTGCATATAATTGATTCTCATATGCTTAAAGAAGCTGAAAAATTGCTTATTTAAAGAATAAAAAGAATTGTAAAACCTCTGTAGTTGAATGCTGGGTCAGATGGGCATTTAAAAACAGTGAGGAATTTCTGTCTGGGTGGAGACATGGAGAGAAAGGGTATGCCCAGCTAATGTGAAGAGTCACTAGTAATTAATTTGAATATTAAATCAATGTCATCTATTAGTACTCTAAGCTAGTGAAGCAGATGACAAAAGTCACACATTATTATAGATGCATTTGCTAATAGCTCTAAGCTTAAAAGTGTTAAACCTTTTTTCCTCTATCTTAATGATATTTAAGTGCCTTAATCTTGTTTCTGAATGTTCTAAATTGTAGTCCACATTTGCCTCAGAGCATATTAGCATGAAAAGTAAACGAAGGTCATGATAATAAAAACAAAAATGGAAACAGTGAAACATGCAATCTTAGCCACAGCCCCACTACTGTACTCTCTGGAAATCTCGTCCCTATGGCTACTTCCTAAAACTCCTGGGGGATTTTTCAACTTCAGCATCCTGCTCCTCAGATGCTTCCCAACAGACGCTGACAAGCCCATGTCTCTGTGGTGACATCCTCTGGATCTTCCAAAGATGACTGCCTCACTTCTCATCTTTACTGGCTCACTAAACTGAGATACATGTGTTGGAAAGGGGTGGAAATCCTCTTCAATGTCATCTTCAATTCCATTATCAAGTCAGAATCAAGTGCGTCCTCAGCTCTCGGGGTACTTCATTGACTCGGTCAACTACCATTTTCTTAAAACCATAGTAATATTACTCCATCTTTATTCTGACTGTGATGTAACAGTCATAGTAATCTGGTAATCTGGTAATCTGATTGACAGGATTTTCTGTTACTCTCAACACTATCCGTATCCTCAGACTTTAAGCAATGAATCATTCCTTATTTGGTTTGTACTCCTCTCGTTTCTTCAGAGTGAGTTTCTTTCCCACCTAAAATTATTATTTATCTAAATTCTGCCTAGATTATATACATCTAGATAATTAACTATGAGATTAAGCAGTGCTCCTGTTCCTGAGAGATTTAAAGATTTGAGTTTGGTAAATTTCGCTTCAAACCTAGCCCATCCAGCTGCTGGGCTTTCAAAGAGGCTACATAGCTCTCACACAACTGAAATCCAACCAGCCCTCCTCAGGGGACATCTAGACAGTGATGTGCAACAGAAACGTAACATGAGCCACAAATGTAACTTGACATCTTTTATGAGGTACATTTTTAAAAATAGTAATTAAGAATCAGATGAAAATAATTTTAATACATTTTCATTAGCTTAATATAATCAAGATGTCATTTTACTATATAATCAACATAAAACTCATTGAAATATTTTATATTTATTGAAAGTGATACGTATTTTACACTTACAGCACATCCCAATTCAGACTAGCAATGCTTCCAGTGTTCAGTAACCACGTGTGGTTAGTGGCTATTTTCCTGGATGCTAGAGATCTGAATAGTCCTGAAATGCCAGGTTTCAAAGTGACTTAACAGTTCAAGCTTGGTCTAACAACCTGTTTCACACTAACACTTTCCTTAAATACCAACCTTCTGTGTACCGTGTCCAATGATGGGCTCCTCACAGCTTGCAAAATGGTTTCCTCAGATTAATATGTAATAGAATGCTACCTGGCAGCATTCACTCTCTACTGCCTTTTTAAAATTGCAGAAAAAATATTTCTTTGAACACAATCATTTTTGTAATTCACTACATCGCTAGAAAAACCTATTTTCTTCGTTTTTAAATTGAAAGATTAACGATATATTCTCACTGTAAAAAAATCAAACACCATAGAATCATATAAATTAAAAAGTAAATGTTCTCCCATCATATTCCCTAATTTATTCCCTGGAGTTACTTGAGGTTCACTGTGTATCATTCTAGACACTTTTCTACATCAAGGAGAATTTTTAGAAAGAGGTAGTAAATCCCCAAATTTGTTTACAACATTTATGTAGGAGATTTTCTTCTCCCAAGTAAGGACAAATAATTCATTAGCAAGGGCTAACACCCAAACATGTTTGGTGACTACCAGAAGCGTTGCATTGCCTAACAAATGTATTTCTTTCCGTCCGCCCCTGTTTTGTCTGAGTGCCCCCTATCACCCTGACGACGTGTACAGAGAAGCACTAAAAGGTGGGATATTGATTAGTCTAAGTCCATTAGGTAATTCCCTTTTCCGAGCCAGTGACTGACTTTGCCAGAGGTATGTGATGTAATTTTGTCCAAGGAACAAGGAAGAGATTTTCTTGCTCATAATAATAGCTGCATGAACAGGAACAGTCTTCTTTCTCTCCTGGACCTTGCTGTCCACCTGTGATGCCTGTGATGACAGATGTCATGTCAGGGCTCTGAAGGGAATCAGCTTAAGGGGAGAAGTGAAAATATGAGGAATCGGTAGAGGAAATGATAAACAGGATCCTTGATACCCCCGCAGGACTGGTATCTTCCTGGGATGTGACACGATAACCTTCTTAATGTCAACCCACTGTCTGTTGTGTTTTCTGTTACATGAAACTTAAAGCATCTTCATTTATGAAAACATCAAAGAAATGTTTTATAAGCTTTGGTCAAAATGAAAGAGAAATTGTTTTCGTTAGTGAAATGAGAATTTAAGCCACCAGCTCTTGATGAGAAAGTTATTCATTTTTTGTCAATTTATTTCCATATGTCATCCACACATTATAACTTTATCTTTGCAAAGAAAGAGTAATCCTCCAAAGAATAGATAAATAAATGTTTAGTTTTACTGCCAGTAGAAATAAAATTGACACAATTTAGATAAGCAGAATGTAAACACACCGTCAGAATTGTTTATTTTAGAATGCTTTTGTATGTGTACAAATCTTTATTAGATTATAGGATATCAGACCTGCTGTCAGTAGCAAATTATAATTGCTATTTTATAGTGTGGCGATTTTCTTCCTACACAGGAAGATGTAATTACTGCAGTCTGTATATCATTTAAGGAGTGTGTCTAGTGTTCCATACACCAAGTTTGAAGAAGGTGTTAAATATAAAAATATGTATTATATCAAAAATATGTATTATACTTATGAATCCATTCATATTCATCACATATAATATTAACAAAAATAGTTTCAACCACCATTTGGTAAAGCCGAATTCAAATATCCCTTCAACATTTCTATTTAATGTACAGTTTTAAACATAGAAATTAAGCAAATAGTTTGGGCAGATTTAGTGGGATGGAATCAAACCATATAAATGATCAAACACTGGCAACTTTACATAAGTTGAACTAAAATAAACAGCTAAAAGTTTTTCAGAAAATACAAAAATTGGTATTGTTTTGTATTTCAAAGTTGTTTTTCTTTTTCTTTTTATAATGAGCACATAAGTGCAGAATGCTTATTTCACTTAATGAAACCAGAACTAGAGCTCTCCTTGGTAAAACAACTATAATATAGCAAATGGGACAGGGATCAGGTGAAGGTTTTTTTGTTGATGTATACCAATTTATCCTATGTACTAAATCCAACATTTTTGATCCATTTGTAGCATTATTCTGTCTTGCAAGTACAGTCATACAAAAAAATGCAACCACAACACTGCTTTATAAGTATAATGTTCTGTTCTAATTGTGGGAATAAAACTATAAGTATCTGTATGTTAACACACCATGGTGTTCATAGGTTGCTGCATATTTTTAACAGAGTTTATAGAGAATGTAATGAAAAAAATCTTTGCCATAAACCTTAGAAATACTGTATATGATGATGCTTTTTTAAAAATATTGTTTACACGTACAAGGATGAAATCGGGACTTTGAAATTATTCTGCAGCTCTAAGTGAGGATCACTATTCAGTATCAAACTTAGGCTTTGTGCTAAGTGTGGACAGAAGCTAAATAAAATGAACAAATATATACTTAGGGTTAGGCTAATGGATATGTTGGGGGTAATACTTTGCTTGCTATATTTACAAAGCATTAATTATTTCCAGGTTTTAAAGTACTATTTGATTCTATCCTGTCTTTTTAGCATTTGCTCTGGTTCATATAATTTTAAAGACATTTATTTATTATTAATTTATTTATTTAAAAAAGAGAGGGTGAGAGAGTGGGGGGGCATGGGGGGAGGAGCAGAGGGAGAAGGAAAGCAGACTCTGTGCTGAGTGCAGAGCCCGATGGAGGGCTCAATCCCAGGACCCTGAGATCATTGAATTTATATTTTTTTTCTATCTCCCCCCCTCCCACCACCAATGGTCAATATCCACATTACACCAAAAGCTTGGAATTTTTCTAACATCACAGTAATATTTAGGAGGTAGAATTATCAGTAGTTGATGACTGAATATACAGGGACATAGCGAATGGGGAGAGGAAAGCGGGAGGTTCAATTTGTTCTCAGGGTGATATATAAAGTAGTAGGCAGCTGATACGCAGTTTTGAGTCAGGAAAGTATCTCAGCTGAAGGTTCTAAACTTGGGAGTAATTCCCATAGAGATGTTAGTTAAAATATAGGGAGTGGATCAAACAGCTGAAGAAAAACCGGTCAGGGAGGACAATGGACCGAATGTTGTGTCACTTCCAAATTCCTATGTTGAAATCCTAATACCCAAGGTGATGATTGTCTTGGGAAGTGGCGTCTTTGGGAAGTAACAGGTCATGAGCGTGGAGTCCCTGTGAATGGGATTCACACCCTTATAACTGGGACTCCAGAGAACTTTCTTGCCCTCTGGAAGCCATGTGAAGATACAACAAGAATTCAGCGGTCTACAGCACCAAATAGGGCCCTCAGCGGAACCCAACCATGCTGGCGCCCTGATCTTAGACTTCCAGCCTCCAAAACTGTGGGAAAGCAACTTCTATCGTTTATATGCCACCCAGTCGCTGGTACTTTGATACGGCAGCCCCAACTAAGACAGGGAGGGGAGAGAAACAGGAGAGAAAGGCGTCTGGGAGAATGAGAGAAGCAAGGGTTTTTTTTTTTTTTTTAAAGGAGGACATGAATAAAGTCAATTAGGCTGAGACCGAAAGGATTCACTGGAGTAGAATGCTAAGGTAGCTTGTGGCCAAATTATGGACAGCCTCGTTTATTAGACTTTAGTTACTAGACAGCCATCAAATATTTTGAAGATCATGAAATCAAATCTAGGTAGTATTCTCTCTGAAAGCTGTGTGAGTGTGTATGTGTATTTGTGTGTGTTGAGGGAGGGGAGCCGCTGGGACAGGGAGAGAATCTGGGGCCAGGTAGAAAATATATAGTCTGTTGTAACAAGATGGTCATTGTGGGAATAGGAAAGAAAGTGCAGATTACAAACAAATACTTAGCTATAAAACCAAGAGCACTTAGTAACTGCATGTGGAGGCTAAAAAGCATGTAGGAGGAATTAGAGATGGCAACAGCAGTTAAAGGCCAAGGTCACCGCCAGGGCTATCACCTCCCAAGGGCTCTCAACTGAAAGTGAACATGTGTGTGTGGAGGGGGAAACAGGTTCAGATTGTGTTATAATGAATTCTCTTTTGAACAGACTAAGCGGTCAAGGTTTCTCCCCATCGAGAAAACCATCAAGCAGTGAGATACCCAGGTCTCAAGATAAAGAAGAGTTCAGATCTATAGATGTGAATCCAACTGAGCCTCAGTGCAAGGGCAATTTATCCATATAATTTTTAATATTTTAAAACACACTACAGAAATATGTAAGAAAACATGTAATGCATCTGCAAAACTCTACGTATGGATGATCGTTTTTAAAACTGCAATTGAATGTTAAAAAGTGAAAAAGGCTTTATTTCACATTTATTAAAAGTTATGTGACTGTTCGGAGGGACACAGACCAGTCGTGTCCTTTCTTTACAATACATTCACTGGTGTCATTATGGCTACGGTTTTTCCATAGCGTGAACAGCGCCTATTATAGAGAGCTTTGCCAGCTTACTCCAATTAAAGATTGTTTCTCTCTAGAGAGCATGGAATATTTTTACCGTCTCTGTCAAAAGACACTCTTTTGTTTTGCTTCTCATATAACATTTTGTGTGTAAGAAGGTGAGGAGCTTACGTGAGAACAATTCAAATTTGTTCAGCCAGCAGGAAGCTTATGTAAAGCTTTGTTCCTTAATGAGGGCCCCTGAATCTTCAAATGAAATTACCCTTTTTTCCAGGTGCAGGTGATCAAATTAGGGATGGGAAATGCGCCAAATGTATGTAAACAAAGGAACCATTTCCAAGATGCTGACTGAAACAAGTGGAAACAAATCAGACTAGGCAGTGATGGAATTTAAAGGCCTAATAAGTTAACCTACTGGGTCTCACCAGACTGCTGAACTAATTATATCACGGCCGAAGAAAGAACAAGTGCAGATCTTCCCAGTTTTTCTTTTCTTTTCTTTTTTTTTTTTTTTTTAAGATTTTATTTATTTATTTGACAGAGAGAGACACAGCGAGAGAGGGAACACAAGCAGGAGGAGTGGGAGAGGGAGAAGCAGGCTTCCCGCTAAGCAAGGAGCCCGATGTGGGGCTCGATCCCAGGACCCTGGGATCATGACCTGAGCCGAAGGCAGACGCTTAAAGACTGAGCCACCCAGGCGCTCCTTCCCAGTTTTTCTAGGAGGGTGTGAATTTCACATATTCTTTTCTACTGTTTCCATATTAGAATACTGATTTATTAGTCCCAAATCATGCATACAATTTTTATTTTGAAAAATACGTTATATCGGGCTGTTTATTTCCCTCCTAACAATCATGTGTCCTTCCTGAGCTGAGTTCATCTACTTAAGCTCCATGCAGCTCAACACACCATCCTCAGCTCCAGGATGGGCAGAGTAGCTGAAATGCCCTGGCCAGTGACTACTTTTAGAAACCTGGCCCATGACAAATGGTCTAAGTGATTCCTCTGTGCACCTGCCATTGGGTTAGTAACAAGCATCCAACCCCATTTATTCCAGTTAGATCTTTGGAGGATGAAGTTTCCTGGGAACTTCAAGGAAAGCAGTCCTTTACTTTTTTAAGAAAGCCCCCGCAATCGGCAGTTGTCTCACCCTGAACACCAGCCATCAGCCTAGAACTGCAGCTCTCTCATTAACAGGGTGAGGATAAAGTGGCTTGGGG
The DNA here is from genome assembly GCF_029215605.1 of Mirounga angustirostris. Classification (NCBI taxonomy): domain Eukaryota; kingdom Metazoa; phylum Chordata; class Mammalia; order Carnivora; family Phocidae; genus Mirounga; species Mirounga angustirostris. The sequence goes on along the minus strand of NW_026991720.1, from coordinate 78,948,619 downwards.
AGGAAAGCTAAACTAAAGAGAATCTAAATTAAAAGAAGACAGTCTCGGGGTGCCTGGGTGGCTCAGTTGGTTAAGCGACTGCCTTCGGCTCAGGTCATGATCCTGGAGTCCCGGGATCGAGTCCCGCATCGGGCTCCCTGCTCGGCAGGGAGTCTGCTTCTCCCTCTGACCCTCCCCCCTCTCGTGTGCTCTCTCTCTCTCCCTCTTATTCTCTCTCTCGCAAATAAATAAATAAAATCTTAAAAAATAAAAGCTCTATAGATTCTATCAAATGAAGAAAGTTCAGGGGCACCTGGGTGGCTCAGTTGGTTAAGCGACTGCCTTCGGCTCAGGTCATGATCCTGGAGTCCTGGGATCCAGTCCCACATTGGGCTCCCTGCTCAGCAGGGGGTCTGCTTCCCCCTCTGCCCTCTTCCCTCTCATGTACTCGCTCTCTCTCATTCTCTCTCTCTCAAATAAATAAAATCTTAAAAAAAAAAAAAAAAGAAGAAGACAGTCTCAGTTGAACATCTTGATCCAGCATCCCCTTGCTTCATCATTTCTTCAGTTACATAAGCAATTATTTAAGACAATTAAGCTGGCTTCTCTGTTCCTTGTAACCAAAAGCATCCTAATGGCAGTGCGCTTCAACAGCAACTTTTCACAATTCCATGACAGATAAAATGATTGCTATTTTCCTTATGAGTCTATATTTCTTTTTTTCTTAATTTTGAGATGATTTTGGATTTAGAGAAGAGTTGCAAAAACAGCACAGAGTTATTACACTTTTCACCTGGGTTTCCCTAATGTTAAAATCTGTGGTACAATTATCATAAGAAATTAACATTGGTACAGTGCTATTAACTAAATTACAGACTTCATTCCGAATTCACCAGTTTTTCCACTAAGGCTGTTTTGTCTCAAGATCCCAGATTGCAAGTAGTTGTCCTTTCTTCTTGGTCTCTTCCATTCTGTGGTACTTGTTCATTCATTCCTGGTCTTTCAGGACCCCGACACACTTAAAAGGTAATAGTTAGCTATTTCATGCAATGTCATTCAATCTGGATTTGTCTGATGTTTTCCCAAAATTAGATTGCGGTCCTGCATTATTAGGAAGGACACTACAGAGGTGCATCTCCTCTTAGAGCATCCCATGGGGGGTGATGATTTGGTAAGTCTGGGCTGTTTACCCTGATCACTAGGTTAAGATGGTATTTTCCAGATTTCTCCACTGCAAAGTTACTATATTTTTTCTTTGTAATTAATGTCCTTTAGGAAGGCATACTTTGTGACTATGCAAATATCCTGTTTCTCCTTAAACTTCTGTCCACTAATTGTAGTATCTATCATTGCGTCCTCTAGCCTGCAACAGATATTACTATGCTGTTCTAATTGTGATTTTCTATTTCCTTCATTTTGTCTACATTTTTAATTAGAATCTTCTATAGGAAATATTTGTCCCTTCTCCCATTTACTTATTTAGTAATTTATTTAGGTTAGTTTGGACTCACAGATACTTCTGTTGTTCTTTTGGTTGTAATTCACTACGTCTTTCGTTGTTCAAACTGTTGCAGCACTGGCCTTGCTGAGCTCTTTCAGGTTGGCTCCTGTGTGCTTTTAACACCCCACCCATCTTTCCCCTTCCTTCCATCCTTCTGTCATCCCTTTGTTCTTTCTCCTCTCTTCTCTTCCTTTTCTTTATAGCGCATTCATGCTCCAGCTTCATCTTGGACTTCCCTGCTCTGCTCTACCCACTTTTTCAAGGAACCCTGGTTATTTTTAACAGAGAATGCTAGGTGCTGGATATGCTCGTTGCTGCCTGAGGGTCACCGCTTCTTGGTTCTCTCAGTGGATAAAGACAAGAGGTTTATTTGTGTATATTAACACATGCATGTGCAGTGTTGTAGTTTAAGTATATAATAAATATATAACTAAATAAATACAGACTAGTTTACTTCCATATCTATCTGTATATATGTCTTAACAAGCCATGAGAATAGTCTGTTAATGTTTACTTTCCAATCTTCTTTCTTTACCTGCTTTTCTACTCCCGGGGCAGTAACATCTCTAGGTACTGTTTCTCATTCTTATTTGTCCTTCTACCTGACACGGGGTCTTCTGCTATTGGTGACCCAGTCTCCTTCCTATGCCTTTCCTGTGCCCTCTGATCTTATGATGAATCTTGGGCCTTTCTATATTTATAGGAACTTAGGTCAATCTTTTGACTTCTCCCTAAAATTTTCTTAGGCACAGAGAAACAATATTAATGGGGTCAAATAATCTAATTGAAAACGATAACTTCCTACGGCAGGGCTTTAGAAAGCTCTCCTACCTGACAGTTCCATTAATGGCTCTTGGATTCACCCCAATTACAGCTCACCCATTTAAACCTCAAAACCATGACCATGCTAACCTCAGTAAATCTATGGAATGATGACTAGGCCAACTGGGCAGGTGATTGCCTGACACTTCTCGAAAGAACACTAACACTCAGCTTAGAGAACCATCAGCGTAATCATCTCTTTTATGGATATTATGGATAGCACCTACACACTTTATACTCCTGGCAAGGGACACATCTACCTAAGTATCTCTTCTGACGCTAATACTGTGATTCACAAAATCTTATGGCCAGTGTGTCAGACTAGACAAGGACCAGAAAAAAACACTTGAAATTATGATCTAAGCTCACCAAAGCCTTGGTGGTCATGGAAGTATCAGGTCAGTGTAGGACTCAGGCCTTACGTCAAAAAAACCTTGATATTTTTACGATAGTTATTTTTGCTAACTGAAACGGGTCACTGCCCAAAAAGCCTTTAGTGATATTCACTCTCTTAGCACTCAGTTCTTTGTGTTCATCCATTTTACTATCTTGACTGTGTTTGACTCAACACATGTTCCTATACTAGCAGCTTTCACTCATTGATTATGGTTTCCATGAAACCTATTAAGAAGTGTCCTGGGAACATGTCCATTATACTGTTATAATTTAGCAAGCCTTCTAATTCTCCTGCCCATTTCCAATCAGTAAGTGATGCTACACTTCACTGTACTGTATGCAACTTTGTCCAAACGTAGGTTAAACATATATAAGGCAATAATACACAACTATACTTTTCTTGGTTGTTATTGTGGTAAAATAGTATGAATTCGTGAAATATTCACTCTGTAGATAATATAGGGTCAAGTTGTTATAATCTACCATCAAACCCAATTCTAATACCCCGAACACTACCCCTCTGCTGTTCTAGTTGAACTAATATACCATACTCTGATATAAAGAAAGAACTTAATCATCCTGATGGAAAAAAATATGTATGTGTAGGTACAGAGGAATATATATGGGAGGAATTAGAAATAATATACATTAAAAAAATGGTCAGGTACATTTCTGGTGGTGCATCTCTGGAAACTGAGAAGAAGAGTATTTGGAAGACACTGCACCCAACTTCGTACTATTATAATAAAGACTCATATTAATGTGTCACTTGTGGTTTCCAAAGGGCTCTTCTCACATATATTATTTTCTCTCACGAATATGGAGATTAATGCCAGTTGGCTCCACTGAAACGGAGAACGCCAGAGCAGAGGTGAGCTACATCCACCTGTGGTGGCAGGTGTGAGGATGGATCATCCAGGTGGCACAAGGGCTGTGCCACAACTTCCATTCACTGAGATCTTGGATCCAGCACTTCTTCTGTATCTTTCTGTATACTTCAAGTTTTCACAATATCAAATGTAATTGTTTTAGAAAGCTTTGAGACTATAAGAATGGCACCATGATGAATACTGTCATTATATTCTATTGGTCAACTTTAGTAAATGAGTTAGTGAGGGAACACATTGAAATAAATAATACAAAGTATTGAATACTAGTGGCTTTTATAAATTGATCTTGGGTTTTATTCATCCATTCTCTGTTTGCCCATATAGATAACTGAGTCAGTGTTTATATATAAAAATCAATGGTGACTTGATGCTATTGTCCAGGCTAGAGTCCTCCCTTTGGAAATACACTGCATTCACAATGCTGGCAGTTTGCTGTTCCAAGCATTTGCAAAGCTTATGCTGGGAGAATTCCAATCTTCTCTTAAAGGGACCGAATGCTCAGAATCAACAAGGCTCCTAAGACTTAACCATAACACAAATTACCTCCAGAAAACCTATCGTGACACTCCTTGGTGCTCCTTAACATCTCTGTCTTTACTAGCACTTATCCCATTACATGCTATACACTTAACTGTGCATCTGTTTTCTTTCCTTAGGACAAAATCTATAGGTCATGCATTTTTATATGTCTAAAACTTCCTATTTCTAAAGGACTCTACCTCTAAATGGGTGGCACTTAGTATACATTAACTAAATAAGTGGATAAGCAGTAAAACATTAGGAAATTTTTCTTTATAAACACAGACACTAGGAAAGTTTTGGTAGGCAAAACAGTTCTAGGTTAAACTGACTTAAATGTTTGGGTTTATCCACTTATCGTCCTTTAAAAAATTAATGCCAAATATGAAAATTAGAAGAATTCCAGTTTTTAAAAAGGAAAAAATATAATTAGATATATAAAATATAATTAGATAAAGCTCTCTGGTTTTGAAAGCCTTAGTGGAGCATTAAAGACACATTTTAATTAAATACAGAATGATGTCATTGTAAGCCACTAGTGTCTAATATTTTCCCCCTCTAGGCCTTTCTAAAAGAGTAAATCTAGAGGAAACATTAAGTTACACACACACAATGTCCCTTTCATTAAAAAGCTATGGGATTATTTTTTTCCCTTCTAGAGGGCAAAGTATTTTGTGGTTAAGCAAAAGTACAAAACTTCCTATGTGAATATGAGACACAGGAGAGAAGCAATTTAATCATTTTAATCTAATGGGTGCCAAAATAGTTCATTTATACTGTGAGCTTAAATTCAATAACCCACTTTTGCTCTAGGGCTGATTTGTAGCTATTAAATACTTTCATAGTTGGTCCTTAATGACTATAAAATTAAGTTGGCTTTTGCTTAACATCAACACGAATAGTTCTACCCAAGATGAATACAATAGAAATCAGTACACATATGGCCCTTTTGGGTACTTACTACCTAACAGTTACATATAGACTTAATTTCTACATTCAGAAAACCATTCAATACCATGAAAAACCATTAGAACACAGAATGAGATACATGGAATAAACAACCGCAGCTCAAAGGTATATGTCTCTAGGGTTCCAGTGCTGTTTACTTCCAGCATTGCATGAGGTCCTGCTAATGTGTGGGTGGCTTTGTTTGTGGGGTGTGTGTGTATCTGTTTCTAAATAATAAGTAATGTAATTGTTCTTGAAAGACCTTTTTGGAATTTTAGAGGTAGAACCCACGTGTATGTAAAGAACGGCAAGCTTTTTAAAAACAGGTATTTTCCACACAACAAACATTTTTAAAAATAATGGATTTGTAGAAAACTTAATTTTGAGATAATAATCATTTGTCTATCAATCATATTACATAAGTAGAATGCTGATTAATTCTAAAACTTTCAAAATATAGCTCCCAATCCACGTTCCCTCTCTCATCCTTCCATCAAATGTTACCCACAGACTAGGTAACACTATTTTCTGTGGCTATACTTTATATATCTTCCTCTGGGCCTCTGTTCATTAAAATCCTTCCCATCTCTGTGAAATGCCCTCCCTCTGCTTTCATCTCTGTCAAAACTAGAACTTTGTGTCAAAGTCCTTCTCAAAAAATGGATGAATTACATTAGAAATTAAGATCTAGGAATTACCAAGACCAAGAAATATTCACTATTGGAAGAATGGAAGAATCTCAACCAATATGATGATGAAACAAATAAAAATAGTGCTTTTTATGTCAAACAAGGTTATAATCTTAGAGAACTAGAAGAACTAGAAATGTGTAGAAAATGAAATTGTAAAAAGAAGATTGAGTGATAATTCCAATGGCAGCACTAAGTAGGAATGGAGTAAAGTCTAGAGAGTTGTGGTCGGCTGAATAATGGCCTCCCCAAAGATGTTTACACCCTAAGCCCCGGAATTTGTGAATATGTTACTTTACATGGCAAAAAGGACTTTGACGATGTAAAGAAGGTAAGGATTTTGAGATGGGGAGATGATCCTGGATTATCTGGGTGGATCCAGTGCAGTCACAAGGGTCCTCTTAAGAAGGAGGTAGGAGGGTCAGAGTGAGAGAAAGATGTAAGATGAGAAAAACAGAGGTTGGAAGGGAGCAAGGAAGAGGTCTCTTCAAACTATAAAAGGTAAGGAAATGGATTCTTCCTAAGGCCTCTAGAAGGAAGATAGACCCTTCCAACATTTTTAAGTCTTCTGACCTCCCAAACTATTAAGATAATGAAACTGTGCTGTTTAAAAACACTACATTTATAATAATTTATTATAGTATCAAGAGGAAACCAATACAAAAATCAACACAATTCAATGAAAGCTACTTGGGCTTTAAACTCAAAATCTGTGTTCTGAAATCCCATCTTGCCATTTATTTACTATGTGAACTTGGATAAACTAGTTACCCTCTTTGATTTATCCTCATCCTAGGGAATGCACACAAGATGCCTTTTTCTGTACACTCTTTTTTTTTTTTTTTTAAAGATTTTGTTTATTTATTTGAGAGAGAGAGAGAATGAGAGAAAGCACATAGAGAGGGGGTTGGGTCAGAGGGAGAAGCAGGCTCCCCGCCGAGCAGGGATCCCGATGTGGGACTCGATCCAGGGACTCCAGGATCATGACCTGAGCCGAAGGCAGCCACCCAACCAACTGAGCCACCCAGGCGCCCTTTTTTCTGTACACTCTTTTCCCACCTTTATTCCAAGTAAACCTGACTCTCCAGCTAAAGGTCCTTGGATCATTTTTGGATAGCTAAGTCAAGCTCTTTGGAAAGTCAAATTTTCTTTTCCTAAGAATTTGGCCTTGGGCTTGAGAGATAGTCATTAATGTTGGCTAGTCTATAGAAGCTGTAGAGGGACCACCTTTCTCTTGTCCTGTGTACACAGAAAGAGAAAGCCAAGCTACAGATATATAGATAAAACCAAAGATAAAAGAGAGCTTCCTTCCTGAGTTCCTAATATATTGTTAGGTTCTGATTCTCCTCCTTTCCTGAGGCCTGGTTGTATGTAGTGCTCTGGATCATGAACTGTGTCCTTATAATAAATCTGACCTGTTTGGTTAATCTAGCACATGCTATTTTCTTTTACTTGAAAAAAACTGGACATAAAATATACCTTGAGGGCGCCTGGGTGGCTCAGTTGGTTAAGCGACTGCCTTCGGCTCAGGTCATGATCCTGGAGTCCCGGGATTGAGTCCCATGTCGGGCTCCTTGCTCAGCAGGGCGTCTGCTTCTCCCTCTGACCCTCCCCCCTCTCGTGTGCTCTCTCTCTCTCATTCTCTCTCTCTCAAATAAGTAAATAAAATCTTAAAAAAAAAAAAGAAGGCTAAAAAAAATATATACCTTGAAGTGGAAGTGTAAGAATAAAATATAATGTAATTAATGTTCTGAGCATAATTCTTGACATATACTAAGAGTTCACTAAATGGTAACTATGCTTGTTTGTATACTTAACCATTACTATTAACATCACTATAAAAAGGAAGGGAGGAGAAACGGGGCGAGGGAGAGAGAGAGAGGAGGGAGGAAGAAGGAGAAGATTTTTATTAATTCTGAATAGCGCGGATTCCAATATGCTCTGGGTTACACTGGGAATGGGGTGGATGAGAATTTTGTCTCTTTAATTCTGTTTCAGGGTAGGAGCAATATAGTTTTTGTTTCCATCCCTGCTTAATCATCAGGAGACACAATAAAGTCAGTAACACCAGTGTGATAAAGGAGAAAACGTGAGAAAAACGAACACTATTCTCTGAAGTGTTGAGGTGGTCACAAATCATGAGTCACTGTTACCAGATGAGCTACCACTGCCTGCATACAACCTTTCCTGATATTATATCTAAAACTCTGTTTTCACATAGCAAATGTTCAATAATTTCCAATAAACAGGCCGTCCCCATGGCCTCTACCCCTCCCCAAAAAGATGTGTCCTCCTCTTACCTTCAGAGGTCTAAGGCACCTGACATTTAGAAGTACATTTTTTTTTTCTCCAGATGAGTGCTTAAGTTTAACAGATTCTAATCTCATGACATAATTCAAAGTGTGCCAGGACTAATAATACCACTTGCAGGTGCATCCAGGGGACAACTAAGACATTAGAATCAAAGAAAAATGCTCTTGACTCTATCAACTTGAATCTCAAAATGTAAAACTATTAAAATTGGTTGTCCCAACTTACCTTAAACTTTAAGCACTCTTAAACATCAGTTTCATTTTTCCTGCTATGATTCCTCCCACCTTTTGTTTGTAATGTCCCCTTGCTGCTCCATTTTGCCCATGCCATTCACATTTGTTTGCATGTATCATTATACCTGTTATATTAGAATTCCCTTAAGAGCTAAAAGTACACTTGATCCCTCTGAATATCACAGCTTGCACATAGTAGGTCCTCAATAATATTTAAGTAAAACTGAAATTGAAATTTAGCCCAACAAAACTATGTAATTTTATATTGTTTTATGTATAGGTCCAAGAAGAAGTAGTTACATTATATAATATTTCTCCAATAAGCTTTTAACCCAATACCATATTTCTCCATGAAACACTATTAACCCACTGGTCAAAGTCCTCTACTTCTGAGGGTAATAAAGCACTTCAAAGTGGTATGAATGTGTACATCATTAGCTCCTACCCCTGCAAAATGTGTATATCATTAGCTCCCATCCAAAAAAATCCCTGAAGTTCATGTGTTAATATGAGTGCTGGGCTATTTCAGTTCTTGTTGACTGTGTTAGGGAGATGAAACATAGAAGAGAAAAGGGAATAAAAACATGAAAGCTTGCAGCTGATCCTTTCTTGCTTTACAATGCGAAGAGGGGATATCTGTAAGTTACAAGAAGGAAGGAGTGAAGTTTTGTATTCTTATGACTTAAGTGCTAATACTATTTCGATAACTCATAACTACTCATATAGAAAAATGGCATAGCTTTTCAGAGCAAAACTAGATGCTGCTATAGGCATTTTGTTAAGGAGATCAGAAGGTGCTCTACCACTATAATGTTAGTTTAAATATAGTGGTTTAACTAACTTCAGTGGTTTGATTAATTCTAATACCAGCATTAAGATGGGTACAATTCTATTTAAAGATGTATACAGGAAAGGGGCGCCTGGGTGGCTCAGTCGGTTAAGCGACTGCCTTCGGCTCAGGTCATGATCCTGGAGTCCCGGGATCCAGTCCAGCATCAGGCTCCCTGCTCGGCAGGGAGTCTGCTTCTCCCTCTGGCCCTCCTCCCTCCCATGCTCTCTGTCTCTCATTCTCTCTGTCTCAAATAAATAAATAAAATCTTTAAAAAAAAAAAAAAGATGTATACAGGAAAAAACAAAACAAACGATTTTCTCACAAAGCAAATATCTTCTAATCTCTTAAGCCACAATTTTATCTTTGTCTGCTGTAGATCTTTGCATTCTTCTAAAATAATACATGAAAACCTAGCCATTTAATCTTTATAGCTGTCTATGGCAACACCACAATACTTGTAACAAGTCATTATACAAACACTTGCATACACTTTTCTTTAGATTTGGCTACTCCTCTTGCCCATGTGAGTATTTTTTAAAGGCTGCAAGCAGAAAAATAAGGTGCTAAGAAACTGAATAGGAAGTCAAACGTGTTTATCTTGCCAAATCATCCTCTGTCAGAAATGTCTTCAGGTGCAGAGAGTAAAGATTCATATCCCTATTGTGCAGTTCACCTAATGGACCTGAGGATAACCACATTTCTGGAAAGCAAAAACTATTCTAACAACTCATAAAGAGCTTCCTCATTAGAATAAAGTGCATTAGTGCATTTGCAAAGCAAACTGACTGAAGGAGGACAGAGGAATTTCATCCCCACCCTTGAAAAGTGAAGTGAAATTAGTTTAATAAGTCATAAGCGTGTATAGAGAGGGGCCACTCCTCCCTTCAGATTATTTTGTTCCATTTAAATCTATGTGTATACTCTGAATCAGGCTGTCTATAATTTGTGAAAAAGTGCCTGGCTGTTAGGGCTCTTAGACTGAATTCAAGCAGAAGTGATAAAAATTTTTTGGATTTGGTTTTAAACCTAAGTGGTTTTCTCTTACTATTTAGATATGCATAGAAATCTGTTATTATATGAACCCTTAAATATGTAAGGAGATACAATTTTAAAATTAAAAACACCTGAAACAAATAATAAAAGTTTGATATCTCAAATATTCTATTAAACATTTTGAGACCCAGAATCCTAGTTACCCTTCAGTGAGCAGCAATCATTACCTATCTGGTTGGCATTCGCCAGCTTCAGGTAACTATATGTGATGAGAAAATTGAGAACTTGCAAGATTGCTACCTTCCATGCATCCCAAGCTGAAAAATCTTTGAAAGTCTTGATTTACAGAATGAAGAGACAGAGTGGTTAATGGTTTTTCCTGTCAGTGTGATCTACAAAAAAGCTATTGGACTGATGATTTGTTAGCCTTAATATGTTAGCAGTTCATCCGTTTCCTGGACAATCTCAATGAGATTTTTAAAAAATCAGGTTAGATATTATTGTTTTAAGCAAATACAAGTATTTTCCTATTTGCATATTATATTGTGACTAATATTAAAATATAGAATAAGATCTAGTAAGGTGAAGCTTCCAAGAAATATTTGAAGTTAAAGCTAAAAATAGTGTCATTTCACGATCTTTGTATTGTATTTAGGCTATTTACTCAGGATATGATATATGCTCGCACTCCTCAAATGTTAAATCCACAGGAATGATACTGTGTCAAGCTGTACCAACACTCTCTGATTGGTACAACTGGAAATAATTCAGGAATACTGAACTTCTAAATAAGCACTTAGAAGTGCTATTCCAACCACTGAGATGATGCTGAGATTAGCTTCCACTGAGCTAATTTGCCTTCCCTTTTGAATTCCCCAGTATGAAATGACCTAAGGCAGTACTTACTTAACCTTAAAAAAGGACAGATTCAATCAGTTAGCTTTTGTATCCACATAATAACAAAAGACATGTTTAACTCTTTTTCCAACTTTAATTGACTTTCTCTGAATGTATGAAAATCACTGGATGTTTTGGGATTGTGTTATCAGTCTGATTGGCAAGACATAAACTATAAATGTTGTAAATATCTTCTCTACCCACAGAGCACATTCTTTACCCTTAGAATTTCATTACTGTAGAATCTTGAAGAGACCTGGCGTTACGTGCATTCATTTTAAGGGAAATGGGCTGCCATATTGATTAGTCAGACAACTGCAGTGCTTCATCCTCAGTTTTATCTATTTAAAAAAACCAAACTCTTGGGCGCCTGGGTGGCTCAGTTGGTTAAGCGACTGCCATCAGCTCAGGTCATGATCCTGGAGTCCCAGGATCGAGTCCCACATCGGACTCCCTGCTCAGCAGGGAGTCTGCTTCTCCCTCTGATCCTCCCCCCTCTCATGCTCTCTCTCTCTGTCTCATTCTCTCTGTCTCAAATAAATAAATAAAATCTTAAAAAAAAAATAATAAAATAAAATAAAATAATAAAATAAAAAAAAATTAAAAAACCAAACTCTTTAAAAAAAGGGGGGGGGGCGCGCCTGGGTGACTCAGTCGTTAAGCGTCTGCCTTTGGCTCAGGTCATGATCCCAGGGTCCTGGGATCGAGCCCTGCATCGGGCTCCCTGCTCAGCAGGAAGCCTGCTTCTCCCTCTCCCACTCCCCCTGCTCGTGTTCCCTCTCTCCCTGTCTCTCTCTGTCAAATAAATAAAATCTTTAAAAAATAATAATAAAAAATAAAAATAAAAATAAAAAAACCAAACTCCACATTTTAAAATATTTTTAATATTTTATAACAACATGAACTGGTTTGTGGGCTTAATTTTCATTTATTCTACAAAAAAAAAGCTATGAAATAAAAATCTGAATGTTGTTAAGTGTGAATGAGGTAGTACTCCACTCAAGCTGGAGAATCAATAGGACCTTTCCTGAAGAGGTGAAATTGGAGCTGAAATCTAAAGAATGAGTAAGATTTAAGAGAAGGGAGAGCGGGAGGACAAGGGAATGAACGTGTAAAGTCATGTTTAGAGCCACAGAAGCCAGGAGGGGCCAGCAAGGTAGGCTTTTTCTGGGAAAGGCTGAACAGGGGGAAATGGTGGAAAGATGGACACAGGCCATTTCATGAAAAGGAGCCTTGGGGACCATTTTCATTATTTTTGTCCTAAGAGCCATTGAGGAGTTTTAATTAGAGGGTGGTGCAACCACTGAATTTCTAAAAGATTATTTTAGCTTTATCCAATAAAAAGGAAGGAAGCTCCTAGATGTGACGTGAACACTTAAGGGATGATTGCATTTGTTCAGGTTATGCTATCTCTTTTCTAGGTTTCTCATATTACTATATTATTTTTAATACAAAACAATAGAGCATTAAAAGGAATTTTTAAAAAGAAGTTAATACAGATTTATAATCTCACGACCCTTATAAAACTTTTGTTTTATGTGAGTTTTAAAAAATTTTTGTTCAGAGCATGCATATTTTCTATCATTGCAATCAATGTGTTTGTGTTTTGCATTTTTCATACTTTGTCATAAACATCTCTCTTGTTCCCTGTCTATATTATAGTCCATCGGTGAAACTGGGCTTTTATTTGTGGGTCTAAAAGCCTGTGGATATCATGGGTTGTCTTACGGGAATACACGAGTTATCTGAATTTGCATACATCTTTTTTTTTTTTTAAGATTTTATTTATTTATTTGAGAGAGAGAATGAGAGAGAGAGAGCATGAGGGGGGGAGGGTCAGAGGGAGAAGCAGACTCCCTGCCGAGCAGGGAGCCCGATGCGGGACTCGATCCTGTGACTCCAGTATCATGACCTGAGCCGAAGGCAGTAGCTTAACCAACTGAGCCACCCAGGCGCCCTGCATACATCTTTCTGAGTACACATGCAAAGTTTTGAATTTGTCTAGAGAATCCACAGTATTCTTTAGGCTTTGAAATGGCATGTGATCCAAAATTGTTATGAGCACATTTAAGCTTTCATAGTTGGTAAAACCCCAAGTCTCATTGCTTGAGAGAGCTAAGTGAAAGAAAAGTAGGCTATGGTAAAATTTGCAGCATAAAATTTCATTCATTTTAAGAATTCAAAGGATGACTGTCAAGAATTAAAAGAAAAGTCATTTGAAAAATTTCTAAGTATTGAGAAAGTATAAAGAAATGTCTGGCAAATTACTATGTATTGAGAAAGATAATTTAAACATTATGCTCTATAATTTATTGTTACACAGACATTTTTCCTCTCTCTAAAATTTTTTTGAATACTTTTTGCCACTGCTGTATATTTGATCATGTAACATAACCATGAAGCCCAAAAAGGCTCCACCAATGATACAAAAAATGTTATGTTGAGATCATGTATGTTAGTTGCCTACTTAAATAATGTGCTATATGTTTTTTTTAAATTTTCCATTGTATTTTTTTCATTAAGTTTTTTTTATTTCAATTAGTTAACGTACAGTGTTATATTAGTTTCAGGTGTACAATACTGTGATTCAGCACTTCCATACATCACCCAGTGCTCATCACAACAAGTGCATGCCCTAATCCCCATCACCTATTTCCCCCATCCCCCCACCCACCTCCGTTCTGGTAACTGTCAGTTTGTTCTCCACAGTTAAGAGTCTGTTTCTTGGTTGGTCTCTCTCTCTCTCTCTAATTTTTTTTCCCTTTGCTACTTTGTTTTGTTTCTCAAATTCCACATGAGTGAAATCCTATGGTATTTGTCTTTCTCGGATTTATTTCGCTTAGCATTATAACGCTAGCTCCATCCATGTCGTTAAAAATGGCAAGATTTCATTCTTTTTGATGACTGAGTTGTATTCCATTATATACATATACCACATTTTCTCTATCCATTCATCTGTAGATGGAAACTTGGGCTGCTTCCACTATCTTGGCTATTGTAAATAATGCTGCTATAAACAGAGAGGTACACGTATCTCTTTGAATTATCGTTCTTGTATTCTTTGGTTAAATACCTAGTAGCACGTTTGCTAGATCATAAAGTAGTTCTATTTTTAACTTTTTTAGAAAAGATTTTATGTTAAGTATTCTCTACACCCAACGTGGGGCACGAACTTACAACCCCAAGATCCAGATGCATGTTCCACTGACTGAGCCAGCCAGGCACCCCTCTATTTTTAAGTTTTTGAGGAACCGCCTTACTGTTTTCCACAGTAGCTGCAGCAATTTTCATTCCCACCAACAGTGCACGAGGGTTCCTTTTTCTCCACATCCTCGCCAACACCCGGTGTTTCTTGTGTTGTTAATTAGCCATTCTGACAGGTGTGGGGTGATATCTCATTGTAGTTTTGATTTGCATTTCCCTGATGGTAAGTGATGTTGAACATCTTTTCATGTGTCCATTGGCCATCTGGATGTCTTCTTTGGAGATATGTCTGTTCATGTCTTCTGCCCATTTTTTAATTGGATTATTTGTTTTTTGGGCATTGAGTTGTAGAAGTTCTTTATATATTTTAGATACTAACCCTCTATCACATATGTCATTTGCAAATATCTTCTCCCATTCCATAGGTTGCCTTTTAGTTTTGTTGATGAATGCATGTTAATGAAAAAGAAACTGAGGTTCCAGAGTAGTTTGTTCAAGATCACCCATCGGATATTTGCAGAACCAGAATTCATAGGTTGGTATGTTTGGCTGCAAAGCTTATGCTCATAACCTTCTCATGATCATGTGAGAGGGTAAAAAAAAATTTTTCCATTGTAATCATAATAAAATTAAATACTGCCCATTAAATTATTACGAACAACAAATTTTTAAAAATCAAAAGAGACTCCCTTTCATTTGGATAAATATATAAATACATGCTACAGTAAACTGTAAAATGAAATAAAAATATTTATGGAAAATACTAAATCTTGACTTAAGGACAAACTACAAATAAAATGTGAACAAAAATGTTATATATTAAATACCTGAAGCAAGTAATGCACAGACTTTTCGAGAGAATGTAAGATTGTATGAGAAAGCAGCAGAAACAGGACTTTAATCTGAAAGTCACAGAATAAAAGCTCACTTTACCAATCTCTCCCTCTTTTCCACTTTTCCAATCTAAACTTCTGCGGGTATAATTAATGACATAACAAGTGTAGAGCACTTGGCAAAAATACCTGGAACACGTGGATGCATAGTGAAGAAATCTAGAGCTACTATTCTTAGTTTCTATTTTATCTTCTATACTACTAAATACAAAGTATAGGTACAGAAAACATTTATTGAGGGCTCAGTCGGTTAAGCAACTGCCTTCGGCTCAGATCATGATCCCAGGGTCCTGGGATTGAGTCCCACATTGGGCTCCCTGCTCTGCGGGAAGCCTGCTTCTCCCTCTCCCACTCCCCCTGCTTGTGTTCCCTCTCTCGCTGCGTCTCTCTCTGTCAAATAAATAAATAAAATCTTTAAAAAAAAAAACAAAAAACATTTACTGAATTGAATCGGCATGAATAGAGTTATTAAAACTTTAAACTTAAGTTACCCCTGAATTTTCTTTTTTAAAGATTTATTTATTTATCTGAGCAAGAGAGAGCATGTACACGTGCGCACCTGTGTGTGGGGGGGGAGGGGCAGAGGGAGAGAGAAAATATTTCAAGCAGACCCTCCACTGAGCATGGAGCCCACCGCTGGAGAGGCTTGATTCCCAGGACCCCCAGATCACCACCTGAGCCAAAACCAGGAGTCAGCTGCTCAACCGACTGTGCCAC
Organism: Mirounga angustirostris; assembly: GCF_029215605.1. NCBI lineage: Eukaryota > Metazoa > Chordata > Mammalia > Carnivora > Phocidae > Mirounga > Mirounga angustirostris. The sequence continues at coordinate 78,932,793 of NW_026991720.1, read as the reverse complement.
CCAGGTGCCCCTATCCCTGATTTCTTTAATGTTATGGATACTACAATGATGGGACTGTGATTGAACAGGTTTACAGCATCAACTGAAATGATTCCCTGCAATCCTAAATTTCCCTGGCCTGTTACAGACCATTTCCTCAAACTCAGCCATCTTTTTACGGGCTGAACTATGTCCCTCAAAATTCAAAGGTTGAAACTCTAGTCCCCAGTACTTCTGAATGTGACTTTATATGGAGATAGGGCCTTTAAAGAGGTGATTAAGTTAAAAATGAAGTCCTTAAGCCATTAGGGTGGGCCTACGTTAATATGCCTGCTGTTCATATAAGAAGAGGAGGTTAGACATGACCGTGTAAGACACAAGATGAAGATCGCTATCTACAAGCCAAGGAGAGAGGCCTTTGAAGAAACCAACTCTGCTGACACCTTGATCTCGGAATTTTAGTCTCCAGAACTGTGAGAAAATAAATTGCAGTTGAGTCTGTGCTACTTTGTTATGGCAACCCAAGCCCACTAATACACACCTCCTTCCTCCCCCTCCTCCTGCAGTGGGGACACTTGCTTTACATACAACTGAGAAACTAGAAATTTTCAAGAGAAAAATCCTGAGGTCTCCCACCCGCCATCGATCCTGCTGACCACCTTCGTCAATACTCCTATCCCCTGCTGTCCCTCTGCTCTGCTTCAATCAATCCTATCTCTCCTCTACTCAAGGTCTTCAGTCCCACTTGTACATCACCAGTTGTTTCTTCTCACCAGATCAGTCCATCCCCAGGCAATCTGCTGCAGACCACCCAACGATAACCGTCATTCTCCTTGACCTCAGGCTCCATCGAGCTACCACATCATTCTGTGCATAACCACACTTGCTTCTCCAGCAACCTTCCCCATGAAGAAGTGGCAACTACACTGTTCCAGTTGTTCAGGACAAAACCCTTGGATTCATCCTTGGCTTCTTCCTACCTCTTAAGCCCTGATATAATCTATCAGCAAATTATGTTAGCTCTACCTTTAATATCCATGGTATCTTTTCTTTCTGCCTCCATCAATAGCACTCTCACCCACACTACCAAAGTCTCTTAACCTGAACTATTAAAAGAACCTCTGAATTGGTTTCCGTGTTTCAATCCTGGCCCCTAAAGTCTACCGTTGCTTGACCAGCAGTCAGTAACCTCTTCAACCTGAAAGACAGACCAAGCCTTTTAATTCAAAACTCCCCAGTGGTTTCCCATTCATATAGCCTAAATCCACTCTTCAGTATGGCAGACGAGACTGACAGATCACTTCCCCATCTACTTCACTGATTTCCTCTCTCACCATTCCTCCTGCTCACTTCACTGTTCGAACGGACAGATGATGCTACAGCTTCAGTGCCTTTGTACTTATCAGTCTATCTGTAACGTTTTCCCCCAGGTTGTCATATTCCTTCAGATCTCTAATATCACCTGTCAGCGATGCTCTCTCTGACCACCCTGCATAAAGAAAGAACCCCTAATACAGTCAATTCTCCTTATCCTGCTTTATTTATTTTTATTCAGAGTGTTACTCAACAACTAATGCATATATATATATATTCTTCCCCCAGAGCTGAAGCACGGTGATGACGCAATTCCTTTCTTAATGTATAGTCTCACGTTTTCCAGTGGATACTTATAATTTCAAGGTTTTACTATGACAGGCACTGTGATTTATAATATATAATATTCAAATTAAAATACATTATTCAATATATATTTAAATATAATATTTAAATTAATCCAGAAAGTAATCTTAGGCGGGAGATGGGTATATTTTATGGATGAAGAAGTGAGTCTTAGGTAGCAAAATACCCACAGTCACACAGCCCAAATTTGACTGTGTTTTCAGCTGATGAGAAAAACAAGCAAACAAAATACCGGCCAAGTCCGCATTGCCCTCCTAATGCTAAGAGTATATTTTGGTAATTGTATGGTTTGTGCAGTTTAAGCCGCCTTGTCTAATTTTATCCCTGGATTTTAAAGAAGAGAGTGTTCCAGTGTCACTAGGGATGAGGCAAAACACATAAATGTCTATGTCTGGGATAGGTGTCCTCTTACCCTGAGGAACAAGTTCTTTGGAAGCCGTGTTTTAGAGATCATATAGTAATGCTTCCATAAGATTTGTCCAACCTTAAAACATTAAGTATGATAAAAGTCAATATTTCACGTAGAAAAATACAATGAAGACTAATCTATGTACTGTGGGGAAAGACAGTGTGATAGCCTAGGTGAAAATAATCTTTCAAAATTATACCCATAATTCAGCTTGTTGTATTCAGAAAGGACAGACACTGGGTTTGAATCCAGTTTTGTCGCTATCTAGCTACATGGCTTTACATGGGTAAGCACCGAAGTAACTGAGCTTCTTTTAGCTTATGCATGAAATATGAATAATAATATACAGCTAATTTTGCATCTACATCATCCAGCACGTAGTAGATACTTAAAAATAGTAACTTTTATTCACATTGGAAGAAGCACCCTAACATCATAACTCTCTTACAACCTGAAAGCGAAAGAGACTGCCAATTAATCCACTTAACCTATCCTGCCCTTCTCGCCATCCTCACATCAGCAAGTAAATAACATACAGAATTAAATCTAAAATACACAGAAATTAAAAAAAAAAAAACAACATGGGAAGGAATGATCAATTCTCCTTTGTGAATCAGACTGTAGGACTATTTCAAATAGGCCCAACAATATCATGCTGTTTTTAATGGAGCACTTGTAAACCACAAAACAATATGAAATGACTACTGTTCTCAGCAAGTACTCTTTCTTTACTCATTTATCTAAAATTGAACTAACAAGGAGCTCTATTTACTATTTACATAGAGAAATAGGCTTACTCTAATATGAGGACAAGAATTCAGGCCTAAAAATATCCCACATTAGTATGATTAACAAAGCTTTTGAATTAAGAGTATTTGTATTTTTCTGCATTTAATATTCTTTTGTATTTTACGGTCCATATTTCAGTTTTATCATAATTTTTGTTAAGATTTATTTTTCATTTATTCGAGAGAGAGAGTGTGCGCACAAGAGCAGGGGGAAGGGCAGAGGTTGAGGAGAGAGAGAATCTCCAACAGACTACCTGCTGAGTGTGGATGCCAATCTGGGCCTCTGTCTCAGGGCCCTGAGATCAAGACCTGAGCCAAAATCAAGAGTCAAATGCTTAACTGACTAAGTCACCCAGGCACCCCCATTTTATCATAATTTTTAATTCTTAATACTAAGATGGTAAACTATGTGAAAAATTAAGGATAAACTCAAGAGCTTAAGGATAAACTCTCGAGGATGGTACAAATAAATTTTAAAAGGCAATTCTTTCAAAGTAATATTTTTTCACCTATCTCTCAGTTTCCATTATAACTATGTATTTCATCTTACTTCCTTACTCATTCCATTAGAGAATAAGCAATGTAATTTTCTTTATTATCACTGTTTGAAAAAAATACACCCAAGACGACTTCTGAAGATGTAACATCTTTCAAAGCATTTAAAATACAAAACAATATTCATATATAAGAGCAGAGAAACAAGAATTCCAGAAATACTTTTGAAGCTCTCAGTGAAGAACCAAGTATGTGGGGTAGAAGAATGGCAGTGAGGACGATTTTCCCCACCTTCCAGTCTTTCTTGCCATGACTAAGAGAAGAGTCGCTCTGTTGGCCCGAATAATCCCAAGTGATTATTTAATAGTTGTTCCTGTCACAAGTTAAGTCAGTACACTCTGTACTTTGCATTGCACAAGACGACAGAGAAGTGACCGTGAGACACAATTACATAGGTAAGTCTAGCACCTCGCATTGCTCCAAAGGGCTAAAATTCGGGAGATAAATGGCCAGCCAGATTTTATTTCCAATTCAGCACTGTGGACAGTCAGCCAGAAGCAGTTTTCCTGTTCAAATACAACAGATGCTGTGTTTCTTCCTTGTAAGGAAAGAATTTCACCACATTTAGTGTAGAGAAAGTTGGCACGGCATAATCAGTTATGTGGAATGACACCTGAAGGTAATTTATGTGTGTGTGGAGAAAATAGTTTGCTTAGTCATGTCTAGTAGCAAAATGTTTTCTTCACAAATAACCGTGTTGCCAATTGTCAGTCAGGAAAGGACAGGTTACTCTGCAATAAAAAAACAAAAAAACAAAAAAAAAAACAGCTGGAAATCTCAGACTCAGTTTACATACCCAAGACAGGTATTCAAGTGGGACCCGGCTTAGCAGAGAACTCTGACACCCAGGTAACTGAGGCTCCATCTTGGCAAGTGGATTTGTGACTGCTGAGGCAGGAAGAGGAAATGTGACAAATCATACCTCAGCCTCATGGATCACAGTTTCTGCATAAAAGTAGCATTGTCAATTCTGACCTCATTAATTGGCCAAAGCAAATCACAGAGCCATGCTAACTTCCAAGGGGAGGTAGAGATGTGCAATTTTACTAGGTACCCAATGAAGAATTAAAGGTTTTTAGACAACTCAAATAGTATTTCACAACAATTTAAATGCTTAAGTAACTTCCTACCTATTGTTCTTTTTTTAAAAGATTTTATTTATTTATTTGAGAGAGAGAGAGAGAGAGTGAGCTAGAGAGATCACGAGCAAGAGGGAGGGGTAGAGGGAGAAGCAGACTCCCCACTGAGCAGGGAGCCCGATGCGGGGCTCTATCCCAGGACCCTGAAATCTTGACCTGAGCCGGAGGCAGACGCTTGACCCACTGAGCCACCCAGGCGCCCCCTACCTATTGTTCTTAAAGAAAGAATTTTGTTGGGTTGAATCAATACCTACTTATTGAATATACATGTGCATATATGTATTGAACATATCTATGAATAGAATAAAGCACTATATTTTCTGAAGATAAAAACAAGTAAGATACAGATCCTGCTGTAATGTATTTAGACACCACCACCAATGCCACCTTCATCATAGCAAATAACAACAGCTCATATGAACTGAGCACTTTCTCTGTGCCCAGCACTGTTGTAAGGGTTTCTGTGGCACCTATTACTTTTTATCTCTATAAGTAACCTGAAATGACCCCTATTATTATCCTTATTTTGAGGTTTGATTCCTCTAAACTGTTCTAAAATGTTTGTAGACATCATGTTATACATAGCATCCAATTCATATCATGTTGTTTTTAGCACATAGTGTGGCATTGAGGGAACTGGAGACAGAATAAAATAATGATGATGAAAATTTATAGAAAATTTAAGAGCTTGAACTATGTCCCAGAGAGGGGAGTGGGTAAAAACAAAACAAAACAAAAAAAAACAGGCTCAGATGGGTTGTACCATAATGTGGGCAACCACCACATAGATGAATGCGGGGGTTCCTAGAAGCTGGCAGAGGGAGAATATTTCTATTTTTAAGGAAAGGCAATTTATAGGTTGAAACTACAGGAAACCTCTCAGGTCATAAAAAGGCTAACATTAATAATGCCACACTTACATATATCTCCATCGTTGTTTCTCCCACGAGAGGAGAGGTTTGCACACAGACACCCACACCTTCCCACCAGAAGGCAGATTATAGCAACTATAAAGCAATTTTACTGTTTTAAGTGAATCGCACAACACTACAGAGAATGGTCCTAAGTGGGAGAAGCCTGGGTGAGCTCTCCGAGATATAATAAAGGACTTGTTTTCAGTCAGCTTTCTAAACAGAGTTTCGCTAAATACTGAGAGCTGTTGTGGAATCTCCCTCCTGAAAGCTTTATTTATTAAATGGAATGTTTTCATCAGGAAGGGTTTGAAACAATCTTGCCTAGAGGTAGTAAAATGGATTAAGTTGATTAAGAAAAGAAAAGAAAACCATGTCTTCAGTAAGTACCTGTGTTGTGGCAGGTTTGATCTCTGCCCTTGAACAGATTAAACCATGAACTAGATACCTTTGGGGTTCCTTCCAAATCTATGCTTTTCTTTTTTCAATAATTACGTTCAGTTGGGGGTAAATAGCTGCTGTGAATTATGTGTGAGTCTATCTTCTTAATCTTTTGACAAGTAGGGTATACAGACTGCAAACAAAGAAAAAAGGGTTTCGAACAATGGCATCATGATAAACAAGACAGAAATACCTGGATTATTACAAAACTTGATCTAGGTAGCTAGGGCAATTAGCATTCATGTTATGACCTTTTTTACATAAAAAAAAAAAACCCTTTTTTGCATTTCCTACTTTTGGTACAAGTACATTCTAGAGCAAATAGAAATACCACATTATCTCATGTTAGAGATAACTAGTTCTGAGACGGGACATTTTGCCAGTTGGAAAAAGAACTGCATTCGAATTGTTATTTTTACAAAAATCACCATTTGTCACACTTGAATAAGTTCTGATAAAAAGGATGTACCTAGCAAACTGTCCCCTGTATACTTATTCAATGTTATTTCCTGCTCTTTTTTGGAAGTTCAGCTTTCTTCTAAAAACCCACTACAATCTCCTTATGTCTTGATTTTTTGCATCAGCCTACAATGCCCTTGTCCTTGTTCTCCCTTTACTGAAGTCCTACCAGATGAGATCTCACATCTGCCAATAAACATTCTTCAAAGATTCTAATTCATACTCCTTCTTCATTTTAATAATTAATTTGGTTAAAATTCTAAAACATATGTTAAGAAGTATTATTTTAAATAGAAAATACAAACTATAAAACAAATCTTAGCATAATTTTAAGTATTTTTGTAGTCAACAAATTCCTCTTCAGCATTAACTTTTATTTTTAATGTTTTATGTCCCTATACGATCCTCATTTTGCAGTCGTATTTATATATAATCCTCCTTTGAGAATGACCGCTTTCCATTTCATATGTGAGGGTTAATAAATGCCCTAGGAAGGTTAACCATAAAGGAATGAAACTAACCCCACCAAATATTTTTTCATAACTGTGTCACACAGTTTAAACTTCCTTTACTAGAATCTATAATTTGGATACATTGGTAACTAAGTGATTTTATGAAGGAGGAAATTGTAAATCTCTGTTTGATGGGCTTTTTAAAAGGCTGTTTCATATACTAGATGTTACCAAAGATGCTGATCTGGAATTTATAGAAAGTAGAGTAGTGCTTAAAAAGTATTCTTTCACAGCACCAAAAAAATAATATCAACCTAAAAATGATGAAGCTTATGGGTAACATATTTTTGAATAATTTTGGAATTATCTGTGAACTGGCTATTTATGGCTCTCCTAAGTTAGAGAAAGATTCTTTTGTGCCAATGAAGTATAGATTTTCCCACGTTTCTCGTACAGAATGAACACCCAGAAAAGACCAGTTGGCCATAGCACAACACATTCATCCATTTATTTATTGAGTTTCTACTCTTTGTTAGGTACTAAGATATGTACTTGTGATACAGTAATGAGTAAAATACTGTCTCTATTCCCAACAAGTTAATCCTAGTGAATTTAATATATACATAATTGTAATACAGCATAAGTAACTGTTATAAAGTATGCATGCACTGCTGTGAAGGCTAATAGAAGACTGGCAAAGGCGTATCATGTTTAAATCAAGTCCTAAAAAATGAGCAGACATTAACAGTAAGCAGAAGAGGAAGGGAGGATGGAGACAAAAGAAAAAAGCCATTCTAGGAAGCAGAGGCAAAGTACAAAGGCTTGGAGGCAAGAAAAGGCTTGACAGATGTCCAGAATGTCATGGAGTTCAGAATCACTGGAGATTGGACCTCAAAAAAAGATATATAACAAGAAAGAAGGGTACAAGTAAACGGGGCTCAGATCACGAGAAGTCTAGCATACCACGCCAAGAAGTATGCGTTTTCTCTAAAAAGCCATGCATATTCTTCCATTAAAGATTTATTTTGGGGAATGAAATGAGTAAGATTTGCATTTTTAATGATCATTCAATTTTAGTATGACAAGTAAATTGGATGACAGTAAGATATTAGTCAGGAGGCTATTGTAATAAAGCAGATGGACCATAAATACATTAGTGGGACCAGAAAGATATAAATTGATTTAAGAAACAATGGATATGTAGTGTTCTTTGGACTTGATGACCACCTGACTCAATATTATTCTTAGAGTCATTTTTCCTCTACATTCAAAATTCCTAAAAAGTGTAAGGAGCTCATAAACTAGTAATATAGGAAAAGAGCACTTGATGAAGCTAATCCTATTAACAAGAACAGAACAGAGACCACAAATAGGTTTGGTTAAAAAATAGTTTTTTCATAAATTTAATTTTAATGACACATACTTTTTAACATATAAAGTCCTCAGTGAATTATTTTTCTAGAGCTTACTATTTGACTTACAAGGAGTTAATGAAAAAAATTATTCTGAAAAATCATATGCCTCTTTTTTTTTAAGATCGCAGTACTTTCTACAAATACCCAGAGAGACTGGCAAATCTACAAAATGACAGCAAATTAAAGTTACAAAATTAAGCAATCACAGCTACGGTGGTATTTTAATTCTGCCATTCTGTTGTGGTGACCATTCCAGATTCTTTTTAAATAAAAATTGTTAAGACATTTAAAAAGTCTCCTGTTTATTTTAGCTGTGAAGAAAGGTTGTGTTTTATTTTTTCATATTAAAGAATTTCAAGTTAACCATTCACTTACTATAGTTATATAAATTATCTCAGCAATGTTTATGAAGAAAATCAGCAATGACCTTTATTGGTCTACATCTTCTCTGAAAGCCAAAAGCATATATGCTATATAGGCTCATTTAAAAATTGTCTTAAATGTGCGTTAACCTTCTTCCAAATACTGACATTCTAGAGAAAGCCCGTACAATGTGTATTTTAAATTAAAAAAAATACACTTTAAATGCATTTCTATAATGAATATAAGTTCTACCATTTCTAACCAGTTTCCTAAAGATAATAAATGTAAAAACTGATGTTAAGAAAAAGTTAACACAAGAGCAGAAAGAGTCTTTCAATTTAGGAGTGTCTCACTCTGGAGCTCACGTCCTTTTCCAGGACACCACACACTGTTGCTATGCTTATGATTCACGTTCTACATTAGAGAGAGCAGGAGACGGTTTTCCTTCACTTCAACAAATAAACCACACATGTGAAATAAAGGAACGTGCTGGCTTGGAGTCCATGTGAAAATCCCAACTGCAATCTCATCGTAAACAATAGGTCGGCATATTTGCCAAATTAGCTGCTGTCAACTCAGGTGGCTTTAATAAATAAAAGTTGCCAGTCGACAGCACCACTATTCTGAGGACAAGGCAGGCATCTCTTGAGTATTGATTGTGGTGCTCCATTTAAGGGGGGGGGAGGTAACAAAGAGGAGCATGATGGGAGCCCTGACAGCACGGACAGGATAACCAAGGCAGGAGAACTGTTCACCCACCGCCACAGAGGGGCCTGATGACTCTCTTTTAAGCATGTGGGCGTCTGCCATGACTTACAACCTTATGGCATTACAGAAAAGAACTACAACTAAAAAGTGGAAGATACAGTCAGATGCAAATACTTTCTCCCCTCCTCAGAACATTCAAAAATGCAACGGACTTGCAGTGCCCGGCTGGCTCAGTTGGTCGAGCATGTGACTCTTGATCTCGTGAGTTCAAGCCACACGTTGGATGCCGAGACTTCTTAAAAATAAAAAAAAATAAAAACGGAATGGACTTCCTTATCAGGTAGGGAATTCCCTTTCCATGAGAGTGTACAAATTCAGAATGATAAACATGTCTGGCTCCCTGTCTGGATGCCATGCATGTGATTAAATCACTGACATCCCTACCTTCGAGAAAATTCTGATTTGGGTAAAATTCCACGAGCTTTCCTAAGCTTCAGTCTTTCTCTAAATGTTGATATTTATTTTGGTTGGAATAAGATATTTGAAATCTTATGTGAGGGGCGCCTGGGTGGCTCAGTCGGTTTAGCACCCGACTCTTGGTTTCCGCTCAGGTCATGATCTCAGGGTCCTGAGATGTGTCCCGCATCAGGCTCTGCGCTCAAAGAGGAGTCTGCTTAAGATTCTCTCCCTCTGCCCCTCCCCACTATTTCATGTGTATGCGTGTGCGCTCTCTCTCTAATAAATAAATCTTAGGAAAAAAATCCTACATGTGCAACATTGGTCTTAACCGCATAAGCATACTGATTGTTTTTCCATATTCCAGCAGTTATATCCTCCCTCCCTCCCCCGCTCCCTTCCTCCGTTCTTTCTCCTCCTCACCCTCTCCATTTTCTCTCTCCTCTCCCTTGCCCCACTCTTGCTCTCCAGTGCTCTCCACAGCTCCTTCCCTCCCCACCCCCCGCCCCGCCTTTGACTTTCCTTCTATCCAACCCTTACTTAGCATTTACCATGCGTCAGACACTCTTCTAAATGAATTCAAATGTTATTTCAGTTAATCCTTATCATAACCAGTGGCAGAGGGGCAATTTATTTTCCATCTATTTGAGTCAGAGAAAGGGTAAGTAATGGTCCAGTATCACATTAGTAAATTTGTTTCTGCAGCATTTGTTTTCCAAAAGGTGCTTCAAAGTGGAAAAAATAACAGTGTGCAAAATGAACTTGAGCAAGCCAGGGGTAAGAGTCACAGCCAGATGAAGACAGCATTTCAGAAACAATATCATTTACCCTTTTTTTTTTTTTTGAAGTTCAGCAGAAGGAAAGATTATACAGATTAAATGAAATAATAAAGTTAGGAATGGACCCACCCCAAATTATTTAGATGCCAAAGTAAGTCAATCCCAGCTGTTATTCTTTGCTCTGGCTGCCATCCTCAGCAAGAGCAGCATGGGGGAGTGTGGGCAACCGGCTGCAGGAGCAGCTGGGCCTATTTGTTAAGACGAAAAAAATAGTCAGTGAAGACAAAGGGAAATTGCGTGGCTAGCAGTGTGAATGGAAACTTGGAGCCTGGCTGGGGAACCTTAGAAGTGAAATGCACCAGAGCTGGAGGCAACAAAATTGCAGTATTCTGCAAGCTTCCACCAGGGCAGCACTCCCTTCAGCAGGGCCTTTGCAGGCAAGAGTTTTATGCCAAGACGGTGAAACTTACCAGTGATCAATTTTGTATACATTTCCTTATCTTACCAGTATTTTGGACATTCACAACTAAAGCAATATCAAGATCTGTGCTAACTATGCAGTGGCTATATATTAGCCGACTAATGGGACAAATGGCACTCTAATCTGAACAACTATATTCCTATTATTTTATGTTCGCTCATATAGGCATGCAAATGACTAGGAAACACAATTGTATATTCCAAAACATAACTGCATTCCACAAAATCCTAGTATTCTGTTATTTTGCATCCCTTGAGACCAATATTATAAAAGGCATCTAATGTGTTTCTACTGCTTTATTTGCATGTGGACTTTCTCATTGTTCTTAATTTCTTAATCTTTTATTTTTATTCTTGCCTAATTTTATTACTTTAAGTCTTAGAGACTTCTCTTTTTTGTTCTCCAGATTTGAAAAATTCTTCTACAATCTTAAAATACATCAGACTTCAGTTTGGGCATACACATTTTGGAGCAAGTAAAAAACATTTGGCAAAAAAATCTGTCAAAAGCAGTGCCCAGTACGTAATTTTTGTCTTATTTCTGAGAAATATAATGACAAAGATATAATTACATTCTTTTAATTATAAGTGTAATTGACTTAACTGTACTATTTTTCTTCTTCCTGTGGTTATCTAAATATTACAAGGGAATTCTGCATTGGGGAATTACTAGAAAATCAAAGCATTTTAATGTGTTGAAGTTTAAACACATTAACTTCTCATAATTATAACAATATACTAATTGATATTTTTTGGTGGCTCGTAATATCCATTCTAGTATTTCACAGTCCTAGCTTCTCTCTTCTCTTTCTTTATTCTGGACAATTAAAAGGAAATATTTTGTGTCCCCTTATTAATAAGAAGGTGTAGTTATTTGGCTAACAGTACGTCAACTAAAATGATAACATTTGATTTTGAAAGAAGATTTTTTTTTTCTGTTTAATTTAAATTTTAAACATGGGTGGTATGGCTATTCTAAGAATACACCATATGGTTAACTCAAGTTTAGGCAGACCCTTAAACTGTCAGCAAGCTCAATATTTTAGTACCCGTTCTAAGCAATTACAAAGTATCTGTCAGATTATCATTCATCTGACCAGAAATATGTGTAACATTCATGCACTGTGATAATGTTGAACTTGAAGTTTCTTTTCCTTTTTTTTTCTTTTCATAAGGAAAAATAAGCTCTATCAGTTTCATGAGTAATGATAGAGCTATTTCAAAAGAAATCATTTTTATTTTCCATTACTTTCCACATATTTTTTAAAATATATTATTTTGACCTTGCTCAAAATGATCAAAATGATCCTATTCTATATGTTTATTTTGACAACTTTAGTTTCTAAAAATAAAATAATCAGGTGCTTCCTGTTTCCATATTTATTTACTCCTATTAGGAAAATGGGACAGTGGCAAATGTGTGCTTTCTCCTGAGTTAACTTCACTTTTAACCTTACTGTTTCTGTCCATTAATTTCTTCTTTCATGTTAGGTATATTATATTTGCATAATTAGTATGGTGCTTAAAAAAAAAAAACCTCAAGGATACAACAATTTCAAAATATATTGTCCATTTTTGTTAGATAAAATCTTAATAAGGTAAGTTTTTTTATTGGTTCTTTCTCAATTAACTTGGGTTGGGAAATAAATTGAAAATACCTTGCATAAACTAACTTTAATTATAAAACTTTTATACATTGTTTATTCTTCTCACTATATTATTGCCTACAGCCATGCTTTTAAAATAATAAATCCACAAGACAAAGGCAACATAGTCAAATTATTCATAAACCAACCTTTGCACAGGGATAAAGTGATAAAAACAAAACAAATATTCTTGCTTTTGTTCATTTAGAATATTCTTCAGAAACAAAAGTGTTGAGTTATTACCCTTTTATGGTCTTGCCTTTGTTTTCTGCTTTGTTGCTGATTTCATGCATTAGCTCTTTGTCTCTCTTCATAGTTCATCATTCTAGAAATGAATGCAATGTTACACTGGACACTGGAGATCATGACTGAAGCAAATGGGAAGAAAAGATGCTTGAAATGTGACATCGATCACGTAATGGCCCAGATGAGTTCAAACCACCCTCTGCCAAAGCCTTAAACTGTACCTTCCAATAATATACAGACATTTCCTGAATAATTTTAAAGCAGTTCTGGATTTCTCTTCAAAACTTTAGTAATAGAATACCTGAAGCCAAAGTAGGGCCTAACATTTTGGAGCAGGGGCAGAAGAGAAGTATTCTCATCCATTTTCCTGACTTCTGAATGCTCACCCCCAAGCCCTACCACCTCATTTTGTGCCATCCACATTAGGAACCTATTTAGATGTGGCATCCAACAAAAGAAATCAGATTGGTGACATTAATGTGAATAAACATAACAATTACATTCTATACATTAAATGCAATCAATGAAATAAATTTATTAATTATCCAAAGTACATTCAATTCTAAGGATTAAGCAATAAAATAATAAATTTGCCTTCAAAAATTTCAAAATTTACTTGTGAGTTTACATTAATCATATTACTCCTGCAAAAAAAGTGAGAACTGCTTGAAGTCGTATAGAAATGGGGGCAATTTAATTGAGCATGAACACAGAACATTTGTGGTACTATTGTGTATGAGAAAGCTATGAACATAGTAGAACTCAGTGACATATATCAAAGGGTAACTGTGTTTCTAGGAGGACACAGCACATAATATGCAGTGGGATGGTGGTGGGAGGGTGGCAGAAATGGTGGCAAGACAGGATTAGACATAGATCATTTGCTCCTCACTTCTTACCCTACTCCTCTCCAAGACTGTGCTCTGGTTCTTCTTCCCAACCCCATGCTTCCATAAATTATGTGTGTTAACTTTCCACATAGAAAAAAATCCTGCTCCATCATGACTTGTCTCTTCTTTTTTTTTTTTTCTTAAAGATTTTATTTATTAATTTGACAGAGAGAGATAACGAGAGTAGGAACACAAGCAGAGAGAGTGGGAGAGCGAGAAGCAGGCCTCCTGCCAAACAGGGAGCCCAATGAGGGGCTCAATGCAGGGCTCCATGCAGGGCTCGATCCCACACCCTGGGATCATGACCTGAGCCAAAGGCAGATGCTTAACCGACTAAGACACCCAGGCGCCCCATGACTTGTCTCTTCTTCTTAAAACTAGGTCTTAAGCTTCTCAGGAATAGTGTTTGAGTAGAGATGGAGTGTGTGTGTGTGTGTGTGTGTGTGTTTTAATAAACTTATTTTAGAATAGCTTTAATTTTTTTTTTAAGATTTTTATTTATTTATTCATCAGAGACAGAGAGAGAGAGAGGCAGAGGCAGAGGGAGAAGCAGGCTCCTCACTGAGCAGGGAGCCCGATGCGGGACTCGATCCCAGGACCCTGGGATCATGACCTGAGCCGAAGGCAGACGCCCAACTGACTGCGCCACCCAGGCATCCCAGAATAGTTTTAGATTTACAGAAAAGTTGTAAAGTTAGGGAAGACAGTTCCCATATATCTACACCCAATTTTCCCTATTAACAGCTTATGTTAATATGGGTACACTTGTCACAATTAATAAACAATTACTGACCCATTATTACTAACTAAAACTCACACTTTATTCAGATTTCCTTATGTTTTTAACTATTATGGTTCCAGGGTCCCATCCAGAAAATGCATCACATTTACAAAACTGTATTTTTTATTCTTAAAACCCTAGCATGATAGTCAATATCTAATTGGAAGAAGCTCAATGAGTAGTTATGGAGTAAGTGAATGACTGAATAAATGTTTCTTAAAAAGATACAGAAGCTTCTAAATCCCTGAAGGGAAAGATCAGGATGTATAACAACAACAAAAAAAATGAAGTGATGGGGCGCCTAGGTGGCTCAGTCATTAAGCATCTGCCTTCGGCTCAGGTCATGGTCCCGGGGTCCTGGGATAGAGCTCCACGTCGGGATCCCTGCTCGGTGGGAGGCCTCCTTCTCCCTCTCCCTCTGCCTCTGCTTGTGTTCCCTCTCTCACTGTCTCTCTCTCTCTGTGTCAAATAAATAAATAAAATAATACATTATATGTTAAAAAAAAAAGAAGAAGATAGTAGGAAGGGAAAAATGAAGGTGGGGAATCAGAGGGGGAGACGAACCATGAGAGACTATGGACTCTGAGAAACAAACTGAGGGTTCTAGAGGGGCGGGGGTGGGGGGATGGGTTAACCAGGTGATGGGTATTAAAGAGGGCACGTACTGCATGGAGCACTGGGTGTTATACGCAAACAACGAATCATGGAACACTACATCAAAAACTAATGATGTAATGTGTGGTGATTAACATAATATAATAAAATTTAAAAAATAAAAAAAAACCTTAAAAAAAATGAAGTGGACCTAATTTTATTAGTCCAAGAAAACATTCCCCCGAGAGATGAATGAGTTCTGGAATCTTACAAAATGCTTTTCCACAATTCACCAATATTCGATGTTTTCTCACCTGAACTCAATGATACCATGATGTGTCACAATTTATATCATCAATGGTCATTCACAACAGATACAATGTATATGTTAAATTATTACCTATATATGTTATCTAGTAAAAAAAAAGTAGGTAGAGAATGGTATAATAGATACTCACGAATTTAAGTATATTTATCAAGACCAAGGGTATGATTTGGAAATCTGAATAAATGACACCCTCAACCTACGTGATGGACATAAGGGGGAAAAAAATGAAAAAGGTAACATGAAAGTGAGGCTCCCTTGTAGCATCACCCCACTTAGCCCACCGAGCGTTTCTCCTGCTCCCATGGAGCGAGCACTGAGTCACCTGCAGGGCTTGTTAAAACACAGCTTCCGAAGCCCCAGAATTATTGATGCAGAAGCTTCCCATGGTTGATGTTGCCAGTCTCTGACACTTTGCATAGCACCCCAGTGCTCATCCCCTCTGGGACCCTCATTCAGAAAAGGAACAAAAGAAAATTCCCAGTAACTTCATCTCCTCTGCAATGAAATTCAACTAAGCCTTCTGTCAGGTGAATTTTTGAGCAGTGGCTCTGCCTCTTAAAAACATAACACAGAAGCCAACAACAACAAAAAGTTCGGTTTTGTTTTTATTCACTAGCTACTAACCACCCAGCCTTTAATTACTGGCTTTAGGAATGATCTGAGTAAGTCATTTTATTCTATTCGCAAGAGTCTTACCAAGTAAATAAAATGAAATAATAAAATAAAATAAAAAGACTCCTTGCCCTCAAAAAAGTTAAAATGTTTAAAGACAATTATATAAACTAGGGAACATCATGAGCCATCACAACACAATATCCATTTCCATGATACCTTTATGTTTTCTACAATAATCATTTGGCATTGGCAGTGTCCATCAGTCTCTTTACACTTGTAAGAAAAGTAAGCCTCAGAAGTTCAATGATTTAGCCAGAATAATACAACATCAAATAGGATATACGCCCTGCAGATTCAAACCCAGGATTTTAAAATTGTGAGCCCGTACTTACTCTTTCCACTAGAACATACTGTTCCCTAATAACAATTTTAAAAAATATTTTGGAGAAATTATACACACTGGGAGGTCTCATAAGGGAAGGAACAGAGTCCTACAATTCTGGAATTGGAAAGAATCTCAGAAATCACACGGTCCATAATAAACTCTTGGACTCAGGGTTAGGAAAAAAGCCATCGAGAGGCATGAAGAGCTATATGCAATTCTGTCAGCACACTTCCTCTTTGGCTTTAGTTCCACAGTGCATCTTGAGCTTTGAATTTAAAGCCCTCCTCATTTCCCATCATTTCCTGGGAGGGAATTGGCCAGAAAGGAAAAGGTCAGTGTCCCTAGCTGACCTCTCTTTTCCCCTTCTTTGATTCCCATTTTCTTTGCTGCTGTTCTTTTTGGGTTCTGGAGTTAGTCTGGCTACTTAACATCACCACTGAGACTTACCCTTTGGGATGCTGCTCCTCTGTTCTACCCTGTGAATAAAAGCCTCTTTCTATTTGGTTTCAATGAATTAAAACTCAGAGAAAGTGGACTAAAATGGACTAGAAAGAGATAGGCTTACATAAAGCATATGCTAACTTACGCTTAACCCAAGCTGAGCCAGAGAATGGAGGGCAGGCATGTCCACTCCTGTTGGGTACCCTCATTCCTTCCCACTCCATCCCCACAGCCACGAGAGTCACAAGGGGCCTGGCAGCATCAGCTGCCCACGAGAAACACAGGCTAGACAAAGAGGACAAGTTGTCCAGGTGGCTAGTAAGCAAATACTAAAGTATTTGCCACATTTTCATATTTCATTATTTCCTAAGTCATGAATTTCAACAAATTTTGAATGCCAAATGAGTATAATTAAACTTTGATTTTTAATTCAAAGGTCCTGTCTTTCTAGTCATTGAATTAGACAACAGAAATGAAACGAATATTGAAGATAAACTGAGGGCCAAAGATATAGACCATTCACTACCAGTATGTTTTCATTCCACTTCTGGCCTAAGATGGGGCAGAAATAAAAATCTCTCTCTGGAAAAAAAGTGGAAGAGGAGGAAACGGGAGGGGGTGGTGACCATACAGGAAAGACAAATGCAGCGAAAGGTAGACGAAAGAAAAAACAAAAACAAAACACGAAGAACCTTGATGATAAACGGGTGAATATGGTTAACAGGTCTGGAGGATGTCCAGAGGCTTTGGCCGCTCCACTACCATGCAGCCCCGAGAGGAATGGAGGGGAACAGGGAGAAAACAACCCAGCCTCTCTCCTAATGCATGTCTTACCAAAGGAGCCATAAATAGTTCTTCAGGATTCCTTAGTTTCCTTGGTACTCTTCACCCCACCCCCCACCAGGCTCTCCTTTTAAAAACAGGGCTCTAAATCATTTTGTTTCATTTATATAGCCACTCAGTGAGCATTATCGAACACCTACCAAGAGGTGAGGAATTGCGCCCCACACAGCTTTCCTACCTGTTTGTCCCGGGGAAGGTAGAATGGAAAGCTTTCTTTCGCTTTCAGTGCAAGCAGTACATGCTAGGCAGATAGCTGTTTCTAAGACACTGTTTTGTTTAACTTTTGACAGTGTGGTCTGGTCTTAGTAATATTAGTTCTATGTGCTTTACAAAGCTGGGTCTACAATAACCTTTGTCAGTAACTTTGGTTTATTTTGTGGCTTTGGTCTGCTATCTCCAAGGTGCCATCAGGTGAAGTTCCAACTTTCCTCTTCCTTTAAGTTCCAACTTTCCAATTAAGGATAATTTAATTACTTACACTATCAAAAAAATAATTCCACAGTGAGTTACAAACATGGGAGACCCCAATATCGCTTGTTCCTTCTAGTCATCTACTCCAGTAAGAGCTGGATTTCATGAAAGAAAAATCTTTGCTTTCAAGTAAAAAACCGTACTGATCTTCCCTTATTTTAAGTCATAAGATCTTCCCTTATTTTAAGTCATAAGTTAATAATTAACTTATGATGGTTTTAGAATTTAAAAAGGGCAACCAGGGTAGACTAGTTCTCTCTGAACTTCTTCTGATTCATTGAATAACCTCTGAAAAGTTTCCCATGCTAAAGTATTTGCCACATTAATTTGCATTGTCTCGTGTAATTCTTTCAGTGTAATGCAAGTTACATATTACCCCATTTTACAGATGAGAACATTCATAATCAGAAAAGATAAGGACCTTAGGATCATACAGCCAGAAGCAAGATTCACATTCAGTATGCCTCATCCAAAGTCTAGAGTTTTTAGGCCAATGAAAATAGAATGTGAGAGTGTTTTGTAATTCCTGGGCCTACGCTATTCTTCTATATGAACTGTGCCAAAGCCATGAGCTAAGTCCTTGAACAGAGAGCAGTAATGGCTGAGAGTTTAGTTACCAGGAACAGAGGCAGAAATACATTTCTAATCTAAGCCCAGAAATCAGGCAAGTCATGGATTTCTCTTTTCCTCTTCCACACTTGTAGAGGCAAGATTACCAGGGCAAGAGGGCCATATAGTGAGAATACCCTGAACCAGGCATTAGCATTAAGGGAGGCTGAACATTTCTTGAGTTATCAGTTGCCTTGGCCATCACCAGGGCCATGCATGTGAAGTCAAGTCACCAATTCCACAGCCATCTCTGTTCTTGAAATCAGCACATTCTTCAGAGACTATAACACTGGGTTCAAATGTGGCATTCCCACATTCTTTTCATTCATAGTCCAGAAAACCCAGCCTGTACAATATTCAGTCTTGTCATTGTCACCCTTATCATCCTTATCAAAGAATAATGCTTGCCTAAGTCCAAGAAATAACTAATGACATTGATAGTTTCTCTTATGCTTCAAATGTTACTTAAAACCAGGCTGCGAGAAAATTATTAAAATAACCATCAACCTTTGTAGAATTTATATAATATTCCAAAGTGTCAGATTTTGTGCTAAAAGACTATGACCACCATTTAGCTCCGCGTCTTGAAACTAAGAAAATAATATAAATCTTCACTCTGCACCTTTTGGAAAATGTTTTAATGGTATGATTTCACTTTTGTTTTGTTTTCAATTCTCTGAGCCTGACCTTACAAAACTACTTTAACACTGCGGTGGCTATGGATAAAGGGGCATGCATGCATGCAAAGTGCCATTTCTGGATTCCAGCAGACTAAATTCCTCTACTAAACCACAGAAGAGTTTGACACACAAAGATAAAGGAGTAAATCTTTGCACGCTCTCCCACTAAGAACTCCTAATGATGATTCCAGTAGATACCTTTGAAGAAATAGAACTGATCCTGCAGATTGCTAACAGTAATTTCCACCAGCAATGACCAATTTGATGTTTGGTTCTTTATTATGTGGCCATAGAACTGAGGCCACCAAGTTGATCTCATCCCAGAGAGACCCCCTCTATGAAATCACCTCAAGCTAGGTGACAAATCTGACATAGACAGCAAAGTAATAATAGGGCAACAAATTTTTGAAAGAATATTCCACTGTGACAACATGACTACTGCATATATTTAATAGTCAAGAACAAGTATTGGATTCTATCTTATGGACAGGACACTCTCCTCATAAGACCTGCAGAAATGGTTTTATGCAACTAAGTTATTTTTTCAGTCTAAAATTGGCCCAGTTCATTTATAAATTCCATTTACTGTTTTTGCTAGCTCTGACCCTACCGCTATATTAAAGGACAACAGTTTTCACAGTGTAAGACCCAAAATCCAGGTAAGGACTAAATAATTCATATTCACTCAGGGACTTCAGTATATCCATATGCACTTCCGTGACACGTGGGCAATATGTGTCCATAACAAACATAAAAGTATGAAGAATAGACCATCTAAAATCCTTACATGGACTTCCTCTACAGAAAGTATATTCTGTGTAAACTATACTCAACAAAACACTGTAATTCCTTTCATCTTAGTCTGGTGTTTTTAATTTAATATAAACTATTTCTTAATAAATCCATCACTTAATTCTTACTGACTCTCCCTGATGGAGATCTGGCATGAAGATCTGTGTTTACTCTTGGGTCCTAGTTTAACTACTTTCTTCATGAATCATGCCTTATGACCAGTTTTTATTTATTGATCGCAGAAAGATGTGTGACTAATGTCACTATTGATAATACCCAGTTACTGGCTGAGCTATGAGCTGGGTTCGGAAAAACCGGCCTAGTCACTGCCTCTTTTTTTATTTGCGCTGGATGTGAAATGAATACCATGCTTCCAGGAGGATCACTTAAAACTTTCAGTTTGGGGGCACCTGGGTGGCTCAGATGGTTAAGCGTCTGCCTTTGGCTCAGGTCATGATCCCGGGGTCCTGGGATCAAGCCCCACGTCGGGCTCCTGGCTCAGCAGAGAGCCTGCTTCTCCCTCTCCCTCTGCCTCTCCCCCTGCTCATGCTCTCTCTCTCTCTATCTCTGTGTCTCAAATGAATTAATAAAGAAAAAAATCTTTAAAAGAAATAAAATAAAACTTTCAGTTTTTATTGTGCTCTTCTAGAATTCTATCTCAATTTTCTTCCATATAAATTGGAAAAAGTTCTGAAGGTTGTGGTGTAAAATGAGTATGTATAATTAATTGATACACTACACATGCTATTAAAGCAAAACTATTGGCCATGAATCTTGGAAAAAAAGACACTGGTGATTCAATCATCTTCTAAATTATTATAACCAGAAGCCAAAGGTATGGAAGATGGGATGTGGAGTGAATGCCACCTATCAGGATAAACCATACATTTTATGCTAATTAAGACCAGCTTCTTCTGTCTTCTATATTAACATTATCCTAGCATTTATTGATATCCAAACTCATGCCATTCCTAAAGGTTTTTCTCTTTAGGACATGTTTCCTTCTAACCTTCTCAATTTCTATCAGTCTTCAGGAAACATTAATTAATTAACTTTTACGTTATAAAGTACTTCCACAGTTTTGTCATTTCATTTGATTCTCTCAAAAACTCAGGAAGATATACAGAGAAAGCACCATTACTATCCCTATTTTTAAATTAAGGAAACTGAGGCACAGACAATTACCATTAGTATAAGTGGAAGGACTAGAGGTGGAGTGAAGACCTCTGACTCTGAATCCTGAACTCTCTGAACTATGACAAATCTGTTCTTAATTGGTTATAGCTAAATATAGACAGACTAATTAATACTCTTCATCCCACTTTTTGTATGTACAGATATATATTCAATGCTCAAATCCACTTTCATAAGGTCAACATATTTTAGGAATGATCTTCTGCCATAGTTATGTCTTTACTTCGTTATCTCTTCACCAAACATCCTCTGATTACACAACTACTCTCCTTGGCTTCTGTGATTGTCATTCTTTACTGGGTCTTTGATTACCTACCCCATCTGCCAAACTCCCTTGATTGAATTTCTGGGGTTTTCCATGTACATTGGGATTTCTTCTTTGACATGGGGCTTTGCTCATTTGTTTTTTCTTCTTTGAGCTCCATTATCAAGAGGGTTATTTTTGCCTTCCCTGTAACCTCATTAATGCAGGATGGTGAGAGATAAGGAGAGAACAGACATCAACAGAGAGAAGTGGCTGAATCTAGTAGGACTCTACTCCCTTCCTTCTCTCTCTCCCTCACTTCTGTCATGAGGATCACAGCTATTTTTCAAGGAAATCCTTGGGTAGAATATTATAAATTTGAATTAACCACACCAATATTATCCTCTTTAGGGTACTGGCTATAAAGTTGGCTATAATTCTTAACTATGCACAAACTCTTAAATATTTGCCTAGTACAGTTAATGTCAACTCATATCTTGACTGAAAAGTCTTATAAAGCAGGACAGCACCTTGCTATATTTTTGTTAACCCAATTTATCTTATATGTATAAAATATATTAAAAGATATGTTCATTGTCTCAACAAGAGTAAACATCTCACAGCTTTATCCACTAGGCTTGCTCTCAGCATATTTGCTTAACATCGGAGTGGAGTGGATATTCAGTAAGAAGAGGGAGGAATTCAGTATTACCCCACTGCGGGTGGAGGGTAGTGGGAAATAAGCAAGAAGATGCTCTAGATCTGATACCAACTTTCTACCTTGTCTTCCTTCCTTCTCTGCCTTTTTTCCCCTTTTAGCTCTAACCGTCTCCCCTCCTCTTAAACTCTGTTTTTAGAACATGCCTCTTCCAGAGATAGAGAAGGATGGAGGAGAGAGGAAAAGGACATGTCATGGGTATTTTCATACAATTTAGCTCAAACTTTTATATGACACTGAAATTTTGCCTCCTTTTTGGGAAGAGACTCTAGGCTTGTGGTCTCAGGTGCCATCCTGATAATGGAGGAGACCACCTCCAGGGAGCCTCCCGGATTTATCTGCTGAGGGCTAGGCAGCAGTTCAGAGGTGTTACATTATTTATATCCAGGGCCCCTTATTTTGGAAGACCATGTACTCATGTATAGTATCAATCAACTAACTGACCCATTACTAAAATGTGACAATTTCTGATATCACTGAAGATAGCAAAAGATTATACTCTTAAATACCACCCCCATAGTTTTTGGATACCCCTAAAATGTCCACTGAATTCCAGAAGGTAAAGAGTAAATGGGGGCATCTTACAGTGGACTGATGGGGCTGCATATTCTTAGTCTGGCAGTCCTCTGCTTTTGCTGAGGCACCTGCGGTAGGCATTTACTGCTCAGGCTACATCTCTGGTATGATCTCTCAGCTGATTTTGCTAGCTAGCTAAATTGCACAAGTGAGAACATTCTATTTTCAGGTAACTATACACTGTCTTTGTATAAAAGCACAACAGTGAGCATTTCAGCCAGTGCCATTAAATAAAAAGATTAAGAAAAACCAAAGGGGAATTTGGTGGTAGTTTTCAGTCCAATGTACACATAGAGACTAGCAGTTCTATTCCCACATCATGTAACACAACCCATAAAATCAATTACAGTTATTTCTTTGATTAAGAGAGGTGTAATAAAAAAAAAAAGAGGAACGTAATGAAGATAAGTCTGATAACAGTATTTTACATAGCATTTAGATGCATTAGAGAGTTTTGGTATGCTCTGACCAAATTATAAGCTCTCTGATGAAATACTAAAAGGAGATACCTTTGAAAATACCCGAATATTGAACTACTAAAAACAAGTACCCTAATAATAAGGTATAAAAGGTTAACAGCAGGTGTAGTAGAATGGTAACCCGCCAAAACTGGCAGCTTATCCTCTTGTCTACACAAGAAAAACAATCCATTTATTAGGTTCTTTTTCTGACATCTTTCTTTGTCCATAATTCATCACACCAAATTTTTACATTTTGATACATTTGATCAAACTTCTTAGAAATATGCATTTTGATACACACCGTGATACATCTTCCTAATTCAAATAATCAGTGCTAATGCTAGGTACTCTATTTTAAATTCTTTATAAATTTAGTGTCAATGTGTCTCTTAAACTTATGTTATCTACTGGAGAGTGCTATAGGAAATCTATTTAAATAAAGAAAGTATTCATAGTGTTTTAACTTTTCTAAACATGAGAAATTTCCTATAGTCAAAATCAATGGATGATTATCCAATAAAACCAAAAAATGATCAGTCATGTCTTATACAAGTGAGGCTTCCTGTTTTGTTTCTCCCTCTGGTAAAGATTACACCTACACTTTAAAAATACAGGTTTCTCTTCTTTCTACAATAGGGACATTTAAAGCTCACACAATTGAAAAATGGTTCTTCTGGAATTCTTGTTATTGCAACTGTTATCTGTCTCAATGATTAGTGAGAACAAATCTTTCTGAAAAATGTATTCCAAATTACTTTTAGGTCAGCAGTCACTTTCTCTACATGTGGGTTTTGTTTGTTTGTTTACAGGAAAAATCACCAAACCTATTCACGACTGGCTTTTGCTGGTCCTGATACAAAAGCTATCTTTTGATAATTTATTTATGACCAAATGCTGCTTTCCAAGACATAGCTGCAGAATAAAATATTTAAGCACTTTCTGACAGATCTTCAGTGAAGCAATATGAATTTACGTTAAAAGACTAGATGCTAGTGTGAATAGTATCCTGATACTTTAATAAATGTAAGTCAGTTTACAAGGATTGCTAATAAACTCTGAATATTTTTTCGCCAGACATAAGAGAAATTCTAATAATCAGTTTGACTAAAAAGCTCATTTATGTCACTCGTTAGTCATTTTAATTACATGGTGATGACTGTGATCCTGGGTAAGAAATCATTTTGCTTCTTTTCCCCTCCTCTCATCCCCATTATGGACAACACAAAACCAAAATCAATTGCACCTCTATTTCTAAAGCCCTTCTCCCACATCCTTGCTTCCCAAAATGCATAAATCGGTATTCAAATACCTACGGCTAACTTGGTGGATTCAGCGCCACAAGGCTATTTACAACCTGCTTCCTGCTCCCTTCTGTTGTGCCTGCTAGCGAGTGAACTTCTCATCAACACAACCTAATATTTACAAGACAAAAATAACATCTCTAAGTTGGCATGCGATTTTGCACTATTTTCAGGTGTGGTTAAGTATTGACGTGCTAATTAGAGGTACTTAGAATCTTAGGTCAGTTTTGCATTAATTTCTTTCAGCCGCATTTTAAGGGTCTGTGTTAAAGTGCTTTGCTCTCTCTCGCTCTCTTCTTTTTTTAACAAAAGGATCTATAAAGGTGACCTACCTTTATGTGACAGACGTAAGCGGGGGTGAGTGGTATCAGCCGTGTGCCCTCCTATCCAAAGCTCCAGTAAGCAAGCCCACAGGAGCCGGGTGGCAAGGTTCGCAGCCGATGCCATGCTGCTCTGCTCACCGGGCACCCCTCCGATCCTCACTTTAAGGCGGGTCTGAGTTTTACTTAGGACTCCCCTCCAGGGGCAGCACGTGAGAGGCTTTGTCAGAAATCGAACGCGTTGTCATCAGAAAGCACAGTCCCAAAGTGCCATGTGTCAGGCTGTATTTGGATATGTAAAACCTTTCTTCCCTTAAGACAGTTGTTTATAAGCCGGGAGCAAGAGGACATTCCAAGGAGTGAGCCTTCAGAGCCACGTCCTGTCCAGAGCCCTCTTCAGCAACCATGCCGGTAGACTCAGGAGGAAACTGTATTTTTTTTTTTTTTTTAAGTCACTTCTGCAAGCGCTTCATTCAAAAAAAACCCTGGAGCACTCGCACTGCTTTCCCCGTGGAGCTCTTCTCTTCTGGCTCCCTGAAGCCTCTCCGAAGTCAGTCTCTTGCACTGACTTGCCAAACAGCTAGTTTTAATTCACCTTTCACCTTGCTAATTAAAAACAAGAAGTGCCATTCCCTCTAGGAGTTGCAGGATCCACCCAGCAGGGATGCCGTTCTGTCAGCGAGCCGTGTTTACAGGGAAAGTTCAGGCAGGGTTGAGCTGTTTCTAGGAAGTGTTTCTGGTCCACGTGCCCTGCTCCCACCCGCCCTCCCAGTATTACTGGCCCCACGTCACTCAGCGCAGGAGACAAGTCCAAGCTTTGATGGGGAAGGCGGATCAGGAGGGAGAATGATCTATGTAATAGGCTGATTACTGGGGTATATACAACAGAAGACGGTGGAGCACCGGGAAGGGCTTTTAAATGCTCACTCACCAAGATTAACCCTTGAATAAATGCAAATTCATTTTAAATAATCTGTTTGCCACCAACCAGCACCCAAATTGATTTTTTTCAGTTTCCACTGAAACTGTGGGGTGGTTTTTTTTTTTTTTCCTTCACATTTATGGCTTTTTTAAAATTACTGATTACATCTTAGAAATGTTATTTTCAACTCTCGGGAGGAAAGTATGTTTCAAGAGCCTGAAAAAAACAAGTCACCTGTGATTGTTTCATAAATGTGTTAATACTAAAAAAATTATTTTGCTTAGGCAAATTCTTCAAACCAATTAAAAGCAAATCCTTTTTTTTTTTTTTTTAAAGCAAGTCATAAATTTCAGCCCAAGTTTAAGAATACATTCTGAAGTCATTTTCTCCTAGGTAAGGTACCTATGGAAAAGTTTAGGTTCTCTATGTGACAGATCCCAGTAAAGCAGGTATTAGAAGACTCATGATGTGAAATTCTCCTGCTATGCACTTTCAGAGTTTATTTTCCAAGACACTATGTTTGTGTAAATAAGCTTAACACAACAGGTCAACTTTACAAACTACTTTCAATCAATCTCAAAAACTAAACCAAACACTCTGTAGCTGTTGGCATGGAAATGAATGTCACTATTTTAAGAGACCAATAAACTTGAATAGGTATGTGATTTGAGAGTCAAGAGTTAAATGGTAAACAAATGATTCTCAGCTACAACTTTTCTTATTGTTTTTAAATGGTACCGGTTAAGAGCACTTCTTGAGAATTATGTGTTTAAAATCGTATGATTATAACAAAAAAAGAACACAGGTTACCCTGATATTTTGCATTATATATAAGCAAACGTAGAGCCGGGCATTATCGACCCATTTTCCTAAGCATGATATGTTCTATTACAAGCAGAGTATATTTTAGTAAAATGTAAATGTCACTGGATATTATAAATAATTAGATTTCCAAGGTCTACAAAAGATAACAAACTCTAAACATTATTTAACAGTAGAGCAACGTGAAGTATTTAGAGACTTTTAACCTGGGGTGGTCTCTGTAGGCACTTGCATATTTTAAAAGCCAGTCTGATGAGCTACAGACCTAAAGGTTGCTCTAAGTGTGATATAATGTACCTTTGGAATCCTCTTTTGCTCTCTTCCAGAACCGAAGTAACTAGAAAGTAAATAGCAGCTTTGATATGTGTTATCTAATGGTATGATTCCAGGAAAAGTAAATGTAGAGCATATAACTTTTATTACAAATATATGGCTAGGCTCATACAACTGAAATTCCACTTAAAATTGTGTAGTGCCTGTTCTAACTCTGTTACGGACCTGAGGCCATGTAAGACATTACAACCATTTCATTAGGATACAAAATTCATACCATCAATGTCAATGAGACAATAAATGTTACAGATGTACATATCTGTGCATATGTACATATGTACAAGCTACATACGGAGATTCATCTTTGGTGTTACGTGTCATCCTTCAGATTCAGTTAGGGCACCTTGAAGTACGTGCCAGAATAATGAGCTCCTTTGGGCTTCTCGAAATGTGTTTTGGTTTATCCTTCAGTCATCAATGCCTTTGCTTATTCCCTTTAATTCCTCCGTACGTCCTTCTACCTTCCTCTCTAGTCTATAATCTAAAGATGATGCCAAAAGAAAAAAACAAAATTATTAAAAATTCTAAACATCCAGAACTAACCATAGCCACAGCTGCCCCTATGTGGTTTCGGCCACTATCGGTGGAATGAAGAGTCTCTGAGACGAAATCAGTCATTTGCATCATAAAATAAAATAAGAAGGACCCTGAGGAGCAGGGTCACTATGTAATTTATCATCCAAACAAGACATGTTTTAAGAGTAAAAGAGCCTTCTGTTAATAACCGCATACAAACCGAATACATTATAGACAAATCAGGACATCATGACATGTTACCCTTCGTGGAGAGATTTTGAGGTACCCTTGGGAAACATGGAAATAGAAAAAAAAAACAGTTAAATAACAAAACTGACCTGCCACGTTGAATGAATAGCTTCAGTGAACTGAAGAGCTTTGGGACTAGCAACAGTATCTACTGGTATTACCAATCAGAGGAGCTAAACTGCCAGTTTGAACCACATTAGACAACATGGAAAACCAGGTAAGAAGGGAAATGGCAATTCTTTTTTTTTTTTTTTTTTTAAGATTATTTTAGAGAGAGAAGAGCACACATGAGTGGGGGGATGGGCAGAGGGAGAGAATCTTCCAGCAGACTCCCCACTGAGCGAAGAGCCCAACACAGGGCTCCATCTCACCACCCATGAGATCATGACCTGAGCTAAAACAGAGTTAGACCCTTAACCAACTGAGCCACCCAGGAGTCCTGGGAAATGGCAATTCTGAAGGTATTGCCTGCCAGGTCAAATGTTTCATTCCAAAATCTTAACCTTTTGTTGCTAGGGGTCACACCATGGTAGTGAGGGGGAAAAAGGGGTAGGGGGAGCAGAGTACTCAACAGGATTTCCAGGCTCCCCCATGTGGATTCTGTCACTGGTTCTCCATTTAGTAGCAGAAGAGCAACTGGCCTCTGAAATAATCCTTCCCAGTATGTGGTCCCAGACAATCTGCTGCTGAATCACACAGGGTATTTGCTAAAAGAACACATTCCTACGCCCCACCTGATAGTCCCAGCTTGCCTAAAGTTGTACATACTAAAATTTGAGTTTTACAGTGGTTCCTCTAGGTCAGTGTTGTTAAAACATTAGACATCTGTTCGCTACTCTCACCATTTTTATCATAATAGCATAGTGTTTGCAATTAAAATTTAACTTAAATTTATACAAAACGAAATCATTACCTCATAGGCTTGATGTGCTACTGATATTTTTTCAAACACATGTGGAAACCAACAAAAATTGTAAAACTCTATCTCTGCACGACTTAAAATTATCTCACGTACCATGGGACGCAACACTTACAAATGCCCTCAAGAATATCCATTCTTTCTTTCCTCCCTACCCAGGAAGACAGGAAGGAAAGAAATATATGAGAGACCATATTTCCCAGCCCCTTGGCAGTCACGTGAAGCCATGTGACAAATTCTGACCACCAAATAAATGTGTCACATCTGGGCCGAGCAGTGAAATGCTCCCACACAATTCTTCTGTCTCAAGTTTTTTCTTGCAGAAAAGCAGAAGCAGCTTGCAGAAAAGGAGGAGCCCTTACCCTGAAATGGTGAAGCTATAAGACTGAAGCATCTTAGATTACTGAATCACCACACTTGGGGCCAGCTTGCCTGAAAGCTTACCTGGACCCACAGTAGACTTTACCTGAATAGGAACTAAACATATGTTACTCTACCTGATTAGTTACTACAGCATGGCATAGCCTCTCCTAACTACATGCACACACTTTACCTACTGTGCTTTGGGAAACATGCTCTGGGACAAACACATAGCATCAGTTAAGTCGCTGATAACGCATTCCTTCCTATGTGTCACTAAGACTTACTTCAGCAGAACTTACTCCTAAGCCAGCAAGAGATGTGGATACCAAGGGCTAAGAGATACAGAGAATCCCTGCATCACTTTTAGAATACAATGCGATATGCCCTTCATTTTCCCGACTGAACGCTGTACCCAAAAATGATGTCATACGCAGTATTGATAGGTGAACAGATAGTACTACATCTTAAGAACAATGATGATTAAAACCATTAATACATCGAAGTATCGCAACAGCAATGATGGTGATCCTTTCAGCAACTAAAGATAAACGTTCTCTCCGGTGGTCATGGCATTTCAGATTCACTAATCCTCCTTCGACTCTTGCTAACCCTGCTCTCTGGAGCGTCTCAAATGTCCCACCAATACGACCTGCCACAGCTTGCAGCTGCTGCCATCATTACGACCAGGTCTTACACGCCAAGGCTGCTGATGCATTCACTGGTTGGCCAGTGCAGAGGCCTTGCACTACAGATGCTGTGAGCGCTCCAGAAATCTGGATTGGCCATTTCCCACATTCCATGATTCAAGTAGATGAGAAAAAAACTGACAACTAACTTACTTTTGTATGTTATCAAGAGTAGTCCAAAGAATGGCATCCCATCAATAAGAACGATCCCGGATCCACTCCAGTCACTTGCTGAAAGAGGTTTGGTTGACGCCATTCTTACGTCATCATTTAGAAAGCTAACAATTCAATAGAGTGGCTTTTTTTTTTTTTGACCAGCTATTCTAAAAAACAAACAAAAAACAAAAAAACCCCTCAAAATTTGAGCAGAAATTGTATTTTATAAAATTTTGAATTCTTTGTTTCTGACTTACACAAGGTTTATCCTAATTTTGTCTTAGGTCCTTGACAATGAAGAAAAGCAGGAAATGCATGGCGAGTCAAGTATCAGCTGTAACTGATTTTAATCAGTGTAGTGATGTTTCTCATGCCCTCTTTATGGCAAAATAAAATTATTGTGTGTCATTAACTTGAAAATATTTTAATTTGTAGGTCATGAGAGGTTTCCCTATACTCTTCCTTATGAGTTGTAGAGAATTCCTAAAAAAGGCAGAGCTCCAATCACTTGCTATAAAAAATGTATGAGAAACTTCCATAATATATTGTAATTTATTGGTTTCTGTCTGTTGGAATGTATATTTGTGAGTTATTGGTGGCGCCGATGGTGAATTGCTAGTAATGTGTGACTCACGTCTGCAACATCTAGCAATACACCTCAAACTGATTCCATTAATGGAATAAAAACAATAATACAACGTAATGTAAAATAATGTAATAATAAGGTTAATTTGTCGTGTTCCATATACGCTAGGCACCTCGTAAGGCACATTCATATAGGATCCCATTTAACCCAGACAATAGCCCCATGCAATAGAAACCGTTTTTATTGTCTTTACACATAAGAAGAACCTGGGACACAGATGCCAAGCAACTTGCCTGAGGTGAAACACTGGTAAGTGACAGAACCACCCTTTTCAACCCAGATTCTAGGGCCTATGCTCCGACCATTACATACGTCTTCTGGGAAAGTATTATTTAGATAAGACTGCGTAGCGACTCTTCTGAATTACTATACTAACAGGAACTGATCTTTAATAAATTTTAATAGTGAGCTATATGTAGTTTTGAAATAAAAACTCAAGGCAGTTGGTGCTTCCGTCGGCGACAGCCTCTGTGACTGAACCCGTCAGATGAAACCCTCCATCTGAAGGCAGACACACTCCGCACAGGTGTTAGTGAGTCGTTTAGTGGACTTATCTGGCCCTTGTAGGCTCTTAGCTTTGTCTTCTTACCTTGGCAATCAGGCACACCTGGGAGCTCCACACAGTAGGCAAAACTATTAAAGAATAAATCTGTGAGGGAACTAAGCAAATAGTCTTTTTTTCCCTCATAATCTTTATTCTATATTGAAAAGTAGAGCAGTTGTGTAATAAATAAGTATTTTTTTAAATTGTCAGGTAATAATAGTTACTGGTGGAAATATATATACATATATATTGGTGGAAATATGTATATATATGTATATGTATATATATATGTATATATACATATACATGTGTGTGCACACACACATATTTCTAGTAACAGTTACAGGAGAAGAAGGACGTTTCCAAGAAAGGATTTAAGGGTAATAAATCACTTACGAATAGTTACTGATGTTTATATGATTTTGTCCAAAAGAGCCCAACGTTTTCAAGCAACATTGCCACTAATGTACCTAAACCAAAGACAACACTTTATACTCCGTCCACTTAAGAAATGGACTCAGTACGAGACCAATAATAAGTACCATAAACTACAGTAAAGAAGTTATCCCTCCACTGGCATCTTTAACCTCATTCTTGAATTTAAGACCACTTATATTTTCTTTTTTTTTTTTTTAAAGATTTTATTTATTTATTTGAGACAGAGAGAATGAGATACAGAGAGCATGAGAGGGAGGAGGGTCAGAGGGAGAAGCAGACTCCCTGCCGAGCCGGGAGCCCGATGCGGGATCGGGACTCGATCCCGGGACTCCAGGATCATGACCTGAGCCGAAGGCAGTCGCTTAACCAACTGAGCCACCCAGGCGCCCCAAAGACCACTTATATTTTCTATCTTCCAGGCAAGAAGTGGTCTAATTTTTTCAAGGTCAGTTTCTGGATTATTTACTTTAAAAAAAAGAAAAAGAAGGGAAGGGAAAGAGGGAGGGAGGAAAGTGATAGGAATAGTAATTCAATGTAATTGAATTGATAATTCAATATAATTTTAAAAAAAATTTTCTTTATTGAAGTCTTGAGTCGTCTTTCATTTTCTCTGTACTCTGCATTGTTTTTGAACTACCACTGCTAAAGCCAGAACCAAACCAGTTGGCATGGAGTAATTTATTCAGTAAATAGTTAAATGTGTGAAAAAAAAGTGGCAAGATACACCCTATATGGCTTAAGATATTTAGAGACCCAAAATCAGTTTCTTTCTGTTAATTATTTGAATAATTTCTTTTGTTGTTCACTTAGCTTTGACTGAATGGCCAATGTGTAAGCCTAAAGTGAAGAAAAACAGTTGTGTCCCATTATGAAAGAAGAAAAGGAAGGAATTAGATAAAGCCAGTGCAATTATCCATTAGTCAGCTGGCAAGAAACTGAACAAAAAGTCCAAATATTTTGTAATATTTTATAGTATCTTCAATTGTCATACAGTTGGCAAGTGGATATAAAATTTTATATATCACATAAAGCTGCCATCAACTCAATGAATATACCTGTTTCACATTAAAATAAATGGAAACAAAACACTAACTTTAAAGTTGTGAAGAATCTGACAGAAAATCAAAATATTCAAAATAAATCAGATTTTGGCTATGAAAGTGAATTTTAGAGTTCAAAGGAATCACAATGACGAAAGAAAAAAAAAGAAAAAACCTGGCAGAAATCCTATAAAGTCTCTTTTCCAAGGATTTCCTTTCCTCAAAAACCATTCCAAATAACCATCTACGGGAAAACAATACACAGATAAAAAGAAAAAGTGATGCTGAACCCACTGGTGAGATCCCCAAGATGAAACAAGAATCTAAACTCATTACTTCACGTCATCTTTTATTTAGCTTCGCTATAATTTTCACAAATGACTTGGCAAAATTATTATTGTGCACGTAAAGCTAAATTTTGCATAAGGCAAAATTTCAGGTATGGTGCCTTTTTATTGGAATCAGTTGTTTCACAACTGTGATTATTTGTGATGGGCAGTATGAGTGGTTATTTTGCATTAGCAGGTAGTTTGGGCTTGGAATCTACCAGTACATTCCACTAGCACCATGTGGAGGCCAAGACTGGAACTACAGGTTTTCATATGTACACGAAGCTGCTTTACAAACCTGGTCCTGCTCACAGTTGGTTTCCTATTACAAAAATAATGTGCTTGATCCAATAATGTCACACGTTATATTCTGAGCATAGCCACTTTCCATGACCTATAAAATGGGTCTTGCCAGTTAAGCGAAAATAATTTAAATGTTCTTGGAGAACATTTAAGAACATTAAATTTCTGTTCAGAAAATATTTCTTATGAAAAGGCTTTGCATTTTGAAGAGATGACCATAAGTGTGTCAGAAACAAAGGTAATAAATAGGAAAACATGTCTTGTGAAAACCTGTTGATTAAATTTTAGTAAACTCAGTTGAAAATGTGCTAGTTTGAAGAACTAAATGTAATTATCCCTGAATTTATGATTATTGTATCTCATACACACTGCATCTCTAATATTACAATAACTATGGGATAATAATATAACTGCATATAGCCATCTTTTCTTTATATAATCCTATGTATAATACATAATAAATTATGCAAAAATATTAATGGAAAGTATCAACTGTTCGAAACTCCAACCTCACTATACTTGCTGACCAAAACAAACAAAAAACAAACCTGTCTTTTCCCAGAGATCTAAACAGAAAGAATATTCTTAATTATATAAGATATGACTAAGAAATTAGCATGTTTCCAATGATAAATTAGCGTATGTGCATATAGCTATGCCTAAAATTAATTATGCCTAAAGTTAATTGCAGGAGAATTTTAATAAATAGCTTAATGATCTGAAGACGGATCACTTACAATTGTAAGGAAATATCAAAATGGAATGTTAATAAAAACTGCACACTTTGTATGAAATTTTAACAGCTAAGCACGAAACGCTAATTGGTGCATCATCTTCTTACAATAAGTCTAATAAACTTTATCCAGGACTAAAATACAAGAAACAACAATGTGTGTTACAAATAAAGGTGAAAAGTGAATTAGAGATTCCCTAAGTGACGTAAGTT
This sequence comes from Mirounga angustirostris, assembly GCF_029215605.1. Taxonomy (NCBI): domain Eukaryota; kingdom Metazoa; phylum Chordata; class Mammalia; order Carnivora; family Phocidae; genus Mirounga; species Mirounga angustirostris. The sequence goes on along the minus strand of NW_026991720.1, from coordinate 78,898,432 downwards.
TTAAAATAAAAAGTCTGCTTTACCAGTTATTTTCAGTGAAGTAATTTTTACAGCATTAAGGATATGACATATCTGGGATGCCTGGGTGGCTCAGTTGGTTAAGTGTCTGACTCTTGGTTGCAGCTCGGGTCATGATCTCATGGTCATGAGATCCAGTCCCGTGTTGGGCTCCACGCTTGGAATGGAGTCGGCTTGGGATTCTTTCCCCCCCTTTTTCTTCCCACCTACCCCCCGCACTCCTCCTCCCTCTTGAGCACACACGCTCTCTCTAAAATAAATAAATAAAATCTTAAAAAACAAAACAAAACACATGACATATTATCTATTTCTTTCTGATTACCGGGTTAAAATTATGCTAATTGCTTAAATTCCCAGAATGCTATTTTTTTATTATGTTATGTTAATCACCATACATTACATCATTAGTTTTTGATGTAGTGTTCCATGTTTCATTGTTTGCGTATAACACCCAGTGGTCCATGCAGAACGTGCCCTCTTTAATACCCATCACCGGGCTAACCCATCCCCCCACCCCCTCCCCTCTAGAACCCTCAGTTTGTTTCTCAGAGTCCATAGTCTCTCATGGTTCGTCTCCCCCTCCGATTTCCCCCCAATCATTCTTCCCCATTTTTAACTACAACAATATTAATATCTATATAATAAGAGAACAATGCAAATATAACTTTCCCCATTCTGAATAAGCAATCAAGTAAACTAAATGTTTCTCCTAGAACTTTCTGTTATTTCTATTATTCAGTTCATAATTCTTTGCATCAATTTAATTCTTTTCTATAGGATTAAGTAATTCCTCTCTATTGGATAATCCCCAACCTCATAAAAAAACAATTACATTTCCCATCATAAAAATAAATCTCTTCCTACCCTCACTCATCCTCCAGCTAGAGACCCATTTCTGAGTTCCAATTTATAGGTAATTCTGTCAAAATATTGTCTTTACTCTTTATTTGTTCACCTCTCATTTTCTCTTGAATCCACTCTATAAATTAGAATTAGGTTTTGTTGCAGGTAGTAGAAAACCCAAAACAAGAGTGGTTTAAATATGACAAATCTGACTTCTCTTATAAACACAGTCCAGGCATATGTCCAGGGCTGGTGTGGCAGTATAATGAACTAACTAACTAATGAATAACAAACATGAGCACTTTTGATGTTCTTGCTTATCCATCCGCAATAGGTGGCCTCCATCTCAGAGTCCAAGCTCCAGCCAGCACATCCTCTTTGCAGCCAAAAAATAATCAGGAATTAATGATGAAGGATATGCTCTCTGCATTTAAGGATACTTCCTTGAAACGCTCATATTCTTGACCTCTAAATTTTTTAGTCCCACAGGACCCCCTCATCTCCTCTCTATCTATACTCATCTCCTGTAGTGGATTTGCAATTTGTGGATTTGGCTAAGCTGAACTACCTTCCCCAGAATTCCCTTTCTTATCTCTTTCCAGTTAGGTTGGGCCAAACAGGAAACTCCTGGGAGATTTGAAGGGTGTAAAAAAAAACCCAGAAAAAAACAGAAACCATTTTGTCACACACATACAGTCTTTTATTTGCAATTGCAACTACTCCACCTTCCCGGGGAACTCCTTCAGCTTTTCTGTCTCCTAAGTCAAGTGTATGTGTTTCCATAACTAAGGGGCTTGGCTTCTCCTGGACACCCACATCATGAAGGTCAGAAGCAACAAGAGCTGACACTGAGTTCAGTCTGTCTTTGCTGGATTCAAGTTCTTACTTGTGGGTTCCAGCTTGTTATCCACACCCCCTCACTTTACACCCTTCCTCTCTTCTAACTGCCTGTCCTATGCACTTCAAATTCTAGCATCGGACACCAGCCTTACCTATTATCAAGCTTCCACAAATGTGTAGAGTTAACTCCCTGTAACAAATCCACATATATCTCCTAAAGGTTCTACTTTTTCCATTGAGTTAGTAGAGTACACTCTACTAACCTCATCTAAGACCAGGGCTTTTCATCAAATCTGTGTTCTGAGGATCCCAAATTCACATAAAAAAACTCAACTCCTTCACTATACTCAAACAGCTTTGGATACCGAATTGCCTTCTAGATATGTCCAGCTGGATGTTTAATAAACAGTTCAAAGCAGAATTTTTGGTTTCTGACTTGTTCTTTGTCCCTCAATCTGTAAACCTACTACCCCCATCTCAGGCAATGGAAATGTCTAGGTATCTTCCCACCAACGCCTCTCCAGTCCTTAGAGTCCAAGTCAAATTCTTAGAGTGGTCTATGAGGTTCTTCTTGATCCAGCCCCTGCGATGTCTTCGACCTTATCTACCATTCCTCTCTCTCACCCCACTAGAACAATACTGACTGTTTGGATAGTTCTCAGCCTGACTAAGCACACTGTTATTTCAGAGCCTTTGCACCTATATTTCCTCTGCCTATAAAGCTCTTCCCTTAAAACTCCAAGTCATACATCATAATAACTCTCCATTTTTATTATAAGTCAAAAAGTTAAAAAGATGTTATTACTAAGAAAGTAAACAATAAATGTAACTATAATTTATAATGTCAAACCCTAATATCTTATATTTCAACCATCTACAAATATCTATTGTGATGTGATGTTTTTTACATGGAAGAATTTTTTTAGAATAATATTTAGGGTAAAAAGCATATTTTGCATCCTGCATTAATCCTATGTAGCTGAGTGCCCTTAATTACCTTTTTCTGAGTATCATTTTCTAGCATCTGCAATGGAGACAAATACAGTGAGTGTACTTAAGTAGAATAAGTATTTTGAAATTGATACAATTATATTCAAAGCTTTAATATAAAAAATTATAGAATTTCCTATATTGTTTTTGTATTAACATTAGCATGTTAAAATATTTAAATAAGTTCCGTTTCAATTTTGGGGGGTATTATAAGATCTGCATGAAGGTCTCTAAATACATTATTTTTTTTAAAAAACTGCTACCATTTGAACAATGGGTTAAAAAAAATTTTTTTTTCTCTTAAGAACTATCTCTCATTAGGTACTTCTGGAACTAACATTACAGAAAGGATAATTGATTTTTCAAGATTTAAATAACTTGGCTCTTGTGTTATTCCTAACGTTCTATATATTCAGAGGCATTCCTGTAGATATGGGATGCCTCCTGTGTATTGTGGAACAGATAAAGGTGGTAGGCAACCCAATACATCTCCATTCCCATTAATGAAATGAATGACCTTTGCAGAAAGACAATCTAGCTTCTCAGAATAAAAGAGAGCTAACATCCTACAATCAATATAGGAATACTCTTTAATACATTTTCACCAAGGTCAGAATTTAAAGGAGTATAAATGCTTTTGAAAACTAGGCTGAAAAATTAAATTTGCAGAGCAAAATATTTTATAAAATCTGTGCCTTAGAGTAATTTCACTTATTTCGGGGATTTGTTCCTTTATAAAAGTAGATTATCAGGAGATTAAAAAATATCTGTTACTTACATGTTGGGATAATGATATTTGTTTTTTATAACATGTATACTCTTAGCTTATGGGGCATTATCATTAAAAGCCTGGGCATATATATTCATCTCAATGCATTCGTCTCAATGTACTCATTTACTCATTACTGAAGAATGAAAGAACAAATGAATGAAAAGAAATAAACCAGATACTTCATGTTACAATTAGGTAAAGTTTTATTATTAGCAGAAATAGATGATTAAAAATGAAGACTTTCAGGGGTGCTGGATGTATTCACCGTCATGATTTTAGTGATGGTTTCATGAGTATATGTGTATATGTGTCAAAACTTATCAAAGTGTACATCTTAAATATGTCTATTTTATTGTTTGTCAATTATACCTTAACAAAACAGATGAAACAATAATTAAAATACTAGGTATACATTTTTGAACGTACAATTTTTTTTAGAATATACTCAATTCAAAATAAACCTATTCTAGAGGGAATTTTGAAAAGAAAAACATCTTAATTCATCATGCTGTGTGCTGAATATAAGTAAGATGATCATTTAAAACTATTTTTGGCACTAACATACACTCCCGATATAACGAAAATTTTGTCTAAAAATAAGCTTTTGTTTCTTTTAGCAGTGACCAAGACCTAATTTTGTTGAGAACAGGTCTTCAAAGTTCATCTTCTCCTCCCCACAAGAGGACACTGTGGGTTTCCCACCGTTGTGGTCTAGAAGAGGGGAGAAAGCAGCCCAGAGTGCATCATGTTCAATAGCCCTTCTTCTCAAAGGCAAGTACTCATTCTCCTTTTAAAAAGCTCTGTAATTTTGGAGCTTAAACCTTTGAACTAACCACTCTCTGCCCACCACCTCTTAATTACCTCCAATTTTTCATCAAAGACAATGGCACCTACCTCATGAATTCTAGATGATTTCAGAAGTCAAATAACAGATTTGCCCAACAACACTTTCAATTCCTTGACCTTCTAATCATCAACAATGAGCTTCTCTCTAGGTTTCAATCTCATGGTTACAATTCGGACATTTTTACTCTACATTTGCTCTATTTCTGAAAGTGTTAATTCTGTAGCCAACCTCTGGGCAAAACTCATCTGCCACAAGTTTAATTTCTCACTCCTTTGATTTCTAATCCTTCTAATCCTTCCATTTCTATCTCAGGGACCAGACAACAAGTATTTCAGGTTTTTTATGCATACACTCTTTGTCACAACAACTCAACTCTGCCATCATAGTGCGAAAATGGCTGTAGACAATATGTAAACAAATGGGCACGCTGTGTTTGAAACATAAAACTTTTCTTATGGACACTGAAGCTTGAATTTCTTACAATTTTTTACATGTCTCAAAATATTATATACCTTTGATGTTTTTTCAACCATTTAACAATGTAAAATACATTTTTTTAAGCTTCAGGCTGTACAAAAACAGGACCAAACTGGGACTGTGGATTGAAGTCTACAATCCCTGCTATATATCTCATCAGGACCTTTAGATTACTCCCATTTTGACTTTCTTCCAATTTGTCAGCCCTCTTCTGTCTTTACTTCCTTCTTTATCGTGCTTTGACTCTAAGATTTCCCCTATTTTAATGATGCTATTGCCAATAACATAAACTCCTACACCTTTCTTTATTCTTTTTTTTTTTTTAAAGATTTTTTATTTATTTATTTGAGAGAGAGCACATGAGAGGGGGGAGGGTCAGAGGGAGAAGCAGACTCCCCGCCAAGCAGGGAGCCCGATGCAGGACTCAATCCAGGGACTCCGGGATCATGACCTGAGCCGAAGGCAGTCGCCCAACCAACTGAGCCACCCAGGCGCCCCCCTTTCTTTTATTCTTCAACCCTCTGGCAAAACTCCAACCTTGGATTAACCTGATTACCTGCTTTCTCCATGACTAAACCCAAAGTAGCTAGACATTGCTGCAGAAGGTCACGGCAGGGAGGAAGGATGTTATATTAAAGATGCAAATACTAACTCAGTTGGGCTCTTTATACTCCCCAGCAATCTGAGGAAGTTTTACTGATATACTCATGGTTCCTCTTGTCTCAGTACTTTCTTGCAAAGATTTTCTTCTCTAATGTGTAATCCATCCCCCCCTCCCCAATCTCCCTTCAGTTCGTAGCAGATATCTGGATGTCTATTTCACAGAAAAGGCTTGAAAATCACCTCACATACTCTTTCTTTCTTCTGTCTGGTTAAATTAGATGTGATGTCCTTCCTTCACCTGCCGTTAGTATATCCAACTGTACAATGGATTCTTTCCTTCAGCCTTTTATGAGCTTTACACTATCCATGTTTCTTCTCTCTTTCAGTTGTTCTTAAAGTAAATGTTTAAATGTGCTCAATTCTCTCCACCTTAAAAAAAACAACAGCAATCTCCTCTAAAACCACATCTCCAGTAATACCTCATCATCCTCTTTCCTGTTAGAGCAATTTTTAAAAATCCCCTTTACTCTCTTCTTCTATTCTTCTTTTCAAATTGCTACCTATAGTCAGGCCACCCCCCAACCACATCACCAAAACACGTAAATGATGTTCTCTATGTCACTAAATCACTACTCATTTTTCAGCTCTCAATAAAAAAAATTAAAATTAAAAAAATTAAAAAACAAAAATGAAGAAACCAAGAGCATGCAACTCTTATATCAAGATTCAACATGTCCAATGACCATTTCCTTCTGTCAATTTAAAGACCCACTTCTTTTCAATTTTCTAATTTATAAACATTTAATCCTCAGTAGAAGAATGTTTTGAGTATATTTAAAAAAATAATTATCAATATTCTTTTCACAATAACCTTAGAAATCTTGACACATCAACCACGTTTTTTTCTAGGTAAGTATATTATCTATTGCTGAGGAATAATATTACCACAAACTCAAGGGTTGAGGACACATTTGTTATCTTATAGTTTCTATGGGAGGAGTCAGGCATGGCTTAACTGGGTCCTCTGCTTAGGGTCTCACAAGGCTGCAATTCTAGTTTCTGCCAGAGCTGAGGTCTCATCCTAGACTCTATAAGGGAAGGATGCACTTCCAGATTAACTCAGGCTGGTGGCAGAATTCAGCATCTTGTGACTGTAGGACCATGGGCTTCAGTTTCTTACAGGTTGTCCCTCAAGGCTGTCCTCAGTCCTAGAAGGCCCCCATAAATTCTCATCATGTGGAATTCCTCAACATAGTCACCAGCTTCCTCAAAGTGAGCAAGGGAGAAAGAGACTCCAACAAGATGGGCAATACAATCTCATATAACATAGCCACACAATTAATACATATCAACATCTCTTCACCTTTGCCTTATTCTATAAGGCACGTGTAAGATAGAAATGCACCCTGGGTGCGAGAGAGGCACATAGTACTTAAAGGGAAATTATAAATGTCCATTTCATATTACATGAGTCGCCTCCTGTTTGACATTCATCCTATTCTTTGAACAGCTGTTTTGTAATATTTTTATCATTTGAGAGGCACTTTCCATTTTAAAAGGCTTCCAATCAGTTACCAGTAATCTTCTGAAAAAAGAGATACAATAAAAAAGGTAATTTTATGATCTATATATGCAAAAAAATAGTTTGGTCATATTCACTTTGGCTATTTTTATAATTTTTTTGAGAGTGTCTCTAGTCAAGCCTGTCTCTATTCAAGCTAGGGCAGTTTGCTGTTGTGTTCTGTGGGTAGAATCTAACCAGGTTGTGACTAAAGTTACATCTGACCTAAAAATTTGCTGTTTTTTAAATAAAATGACACTTTTTAAAATATAACACTCTTTTATAAAAGTATTCTTAATTGCACCTTGAACACCATTGTAGAGTGTTAGCTTGACGCAGACACTAAGGGATCTTTTGTTAAAATATGTTTCCATAAGGCAATTTTCACAGAAGAAATCCCACAGAATAGCTTTACATTAAGTAACAAATGATATACATGTATGCATGCACACAAACACACATAGTCTCTCAACAAATTCAGGAAATTTAAAGAAAGCTCTGGAGAAATGCTTATACCTAGTTAGATTAAAACAAATGCTTATAATTTGTTAATTCTGTAAAATAATTAATTTTTGGAATTTAGACAATTTAAAAATGATTAAATTTTAATCTTCTCTGGTTTTTTTTCCATCTCTATTATCAGAAGACAATAAATTACTTTTCTAACAAGAAGAAATGTTGGTGTGATATTTTTTGCTCATTAACAATGAGTGAGGGAAAATTGGAATTGCAGATGGGGCAATTTTTTTGCAAGAGGCCAACACAACTACAAAACTGATTTTGGTATTTTTGTATTTGACGTATCATCTCTGTCATAACATTGCTGTAAAGACTTCTGTTATTTTCAAGCAGGGGGAACCATCCTATTCACGCTATTTATTTTTGTGTTTTTTTCATGAAGGCAATGTACAAGGAATATCTTAGCAGCAGCTCAGTAACTCCTTACTGTCTTGAATTATGATCACAGTAGGTTTCAATGTGTTCTCCTTTGTCTAGATGTGTAGAACCTCTCCTTTGTATTTCAGGAACATATCCAGAAGAAGTAAGACTTTTTGAACACCTTATGGCTTTTTTTTTTTTAAATGCTTTTCTAAATATCCATTAACTTTACAATGAAAAAATTTACCCAGGTGTTTCCCCTTCAAACATAAACGTACCCACCCCCCACCCCCCTCACCGCCCTCCCCCCCCCCCCCCCCCCCGCCCCTGAGGTGCTTCTTCAAATGATGCCCTTATTCATCTTTTGAAATCTATAATTAGGTACGCCTGCAGCCACTCTTTTTTTAGGTTTAATGTGTTAAACTGAGGAATCATTACTCATTCTCTGAACTTTCACTTACCCTTACTGCATTTTCCACTGGTCCGCCAAGATAACAAGACCTAATAAAATGTGACACAGCCTTATGTTAGAATTTTAGGTTGCCGTTTAAAATCATGTTTTTGGAAGCCCATTTAATAACACATCAAAAGTTTATGAAATAATATTAGGTGAGAAAATTAGAATATAAAGTATATAAAGTCACATTTGTACGTATACAAAAGTATCTTGGCTAAATAGAGTTTAACAATGTTTCTCTCTGAAGGAAATTGCTTCCATAATTTTAAATTTCTCCTTTATAATTTTCAATATATTCTACAAGAATGTATTACATACACAATAAAGGACATTTTCTTCCCCTTTCATGATTACTTTATTGTCTTTTATTATTGTCTTCAATAAGATTTGCACGTGTTTGAGACCAGATCCACTCTATTGCAATTCTACATTTTGCTTCTCAAATCTTCTATTGTTTCTACATAAAAAAAATAAATCACCTTATGGAAGATTACTGTGCTGTAGAATAGAGGTCATCAAATTATAGCCCACAGGCTAAGGCAGCGTGTGATTTTTAAAATAGTTTAAAACAGCTCTAGTGAATTATTGTAAGTATTGGCTATACATGGTAGGAGCAGCGCTAAGCCTCTCTTTCTCAGTATTGATAGAGGGACAAAGTAGGCCATTGTGTTAGAAGGGCTTTCCCAGGGAGGAACTAAGGGGTTACAAGCTCCGCTGTGTGGAGTGCTCTCTGTTTGGATTCTCCTCTCTTTCTAAATTGCTTCCTTTTCCCTTAGGCTGGTATGGTGAGGATGAGCTTGTGATTACCTCTTCTTGGGAGGTCCCTTTGTCCTTGTAAGATTTAGCAATACCAGGGAAAGGATGCCTGGGGTGGCCAGTTTATAGCAGTTCTTCTCTAAACCTTACTGAAAAATATTCTTTTACTCAGGTCAATATTCCTCACTCCTTGTTAATAGGGAAGGATGCTCTAAGGAACAACATCAGGGAAAAGTCCACTAGGGCTAATTCCAGTCTAGACCTTAAATAGAGGGATAGTAGACATTCCCACAGTATTTTGGGATTACAGCCCTGGTAATAAATACAAATAAATAAACGTATAAACTTAACACTTCCATTTTACACTGTAGTTGTATTCTTAGAAAATCTGGTAGAGTTAAAAACCTGCCCCGAATACTTTTCTGTTTATATGTAAAAAACGAGATTCTAGGTTCAGATAATTATTAAATTATTAAATTAATAAGTATTTCAAATATATGAATGTTAAGCAAGATATTTCAAAGTTATGAGAGATCTGTCCTTGCACCAAACAGTTCTTGTATTGCAGTATGGTTATCATCCCTGGCTGTCTGCTGCCAAATGCTGGTAGTGTCCCTCAGTCACTGTGAGAATCACTGTAAATGTCCCCTGCTGGTACAAAACCCATCTAAGAACCTATGTTATAGAGCAAAGAAACAGAGTAAGTAATAGTAATCAAAGAGTTTTCCAGGGTACATTACCTTAATTCTTCTAACAGTGAGCTTACTTATCTTGGCCACTTAAATTATGTATCTTTTACAAATCCCTTCAAAAGCACAAGAATATACATTCTTGTACCTCCTGTGCATCCAACCCGATGCCTGGTGATTGCTTTCGATGTGACGGTGGAGGACAGTGACCTCGCACTCCTTCCGACTCTTCTGGAAATATCTGAAGCCGCGAAAGCCGGCTAAGAGATGCCACAGGAGCTGAAAAGCTCCGAGTGAAGCACCTTCAAAGGAAGCCTGAGCCGAGGCCCAGTGCCTCAAAGTTGATCGTAGAAGACTTGAAGCTGCAGCGCACTTCTCGGGAAAGGCGCGCGCTCACCGCGGCCAACGCCTCTGTTTCTGTGACTGAGCTGCAGCCCTGGGTGAACCAGGCGCGACAGGGGCGGGCCAGGACCGCGGGCCACCTCGTGCACAGACCTGTCCCGCAGTAAAGCTGATGGCAGGTGCTCGCAGTGCTTTCCTCTGCGGTCCAACACCGTGGCCGCGGCTTCCTGCAAGAGGGCCTCCGAGCTGGATCCCGGCGCTAGACGTGCAAGCCGAATCTCAAAGAGAAGGGAGCTGCGATAGGTGCCAAACCCCACGAGAGGTGTGGGCAGCTTGGACTTCGCCTGCGTGCTGCACAACTCGAGCTTCATGAGTAGGGCACCAAACCTCAGGAGCCATCTCCAAGTTCAACAGCTCGTGCCCGAGATGACTTCGGGATGGCCACAAACCAGTTGGGGACTCTGGCACCAGCCCCTTGCAGAACGACCTGGCCAGTCTCATCCAGGCGGGCCAGCAGTTAGTTCTCTCAGCAGATGAAGCAGCAGAACCCAGAGCTGATAGAACAGCACCAAAGTCGGATACAAAGGGGGGGCGCCAATGTCAGCCACAAGGACGGGCAGGAATGACCACCCATCTGTTCCAGCCATCGAGCCCTACCCCAAATGGAGGGCTTCTCGCGTTTTGTGGTTTTCTCCCACTGGACTTCCCAAGAGAGAAAAAGGAAAATAAGTTGGACCTGGATGTTGAAAAAAAAAAATATTAGTCAAAATAAAAATAATCGGATGCCATTATATATCATTTGACTATCCTTAATATGGGCCTAAGTACCTGTGCAATTCATTTCAGGCATTTTTTAACCTCTCAATCTTTACCTATCTCATTCTCAGTTGGTTAAAAGCTGATTTTCTTCATTTATTCGTTCAACATCTACCAAGCACAGGTCTGTGCCTAGTGCAGTGATTAGCATTTCCTTAATCTGGTTTAGCTTTTAAATCAGAACAGGATTATCTGATTATGTTATCTATGAGAGTGAAACTGAGCCCCTTTTTCCTTAATAAGTATGTACTAATTTTATAAATCTATCAGTATTGTGTTAGTTTATTTCTACTAATTCTATGAAAGTTATAAATTTCATGCATCTAAAATTCTCATACATACACAGAAAAACCATTCACCTCCTATTGGGATCTGGTCTTACTGCTTTACATTTTAAGTAGGTTTTTCTTTGAAGATCTGGTTTAAATTTCAGTAAAACATGAGACACCTGAATGAGTAGCATGAGAAACTGATTATAATGCTTTCCTTTATAGAATATTATATTTTCTGGGAAATAAGCCAGAGGTTGATCTAACTCATCTCTAGCACTTTTAGCTTTAAATACTTTACCACAAACTACCTTGCAAAATCTTCCGCAAACAGTAATAAAATGTTTTTCCAAAATAAATGTATTTTCATATAAATATATTTACTAACAATCCTCTACAACTCTGTTAGATGCATTCTAATTCCTTTCGTCCCTGAAGCCCTAAATTGTGACCAATGACTTTTTTTTTGAAGTGGCCATTCTTACAGTGTTTGATGCTTCTCCTTTTTTCTTTTTCCTCCATGTTAGAATGTGCTTTTAAATCAAAAGAGTCCCGGTGCAAGAGAGTTTCTAAATGGAGAGCTAGAGTAACTTTTTCCTTTTGGTAATTTAGGATTGGGCTCCCAGGTGGCTTCATAAGTCTAAAAACAGGGCAGAATTTATTTTTTGCTTTTCTAAGGCAGAAGTCATTTCAACCGTTTTAAAAGCACTGCAAATGACTACCTTTGACAACCTGGAGGCCAAGGAAGCGCCCCCAGCTCTGAAAATGGAAACAGCTGGGCTGGTTCTGTGGTAGTGTTTCAGCCTGAGTCACAGGCCCACACCCAGATGGAAAAGGCAAACCCTGGGAGCTTTCGGGGATCCCTAGAGTCTGGAATGCCCTGTGGGACTCATTGTTGTGTCTGCACTGGCCTGGGTGTCAGAAACGATTTCTTGTCCTTTTAAATTTTTCTTATGGTTCCCTATCGTTTTCACCATAATTTATAGGTTTATTTACATTTCCAATAAATACTGGTGAGTGTGAGTCACTGCAGAATAAATTAAGATATCCTCAGTATACACGTGGCATGAGACAATTCCAGAGAAAACACCAACCTCCCATACCTTTCTTCAGTCTGGAAGTCTGGAGGAGTCCAGATATTTCTGGAGTTCCCAGACGCAATAGCACTTCACGTCTAACACGATGGAAAGCAGATTTCATGAGATCCAGCACGCAGGATATACAGTAGCGCCTACCTGCCCACCTAACCCATTTTCATAAAAGCACTGGATAACCATGACCAGTGTTTACTCTGGCCAGGAACTCTGGAAAACACCCTACATGTCTGATCTCCATTAATGTATTACAACCACTCTGCGGAGTGGATATCGTTATTTTCTCTATGGTCACGCAGCTGGTAATAAGTGAAGCCAAAAAGTGAACACAAGATTCCAGAGGCTAAACACTTACTAATTATGATGGTTAAAAACTGATTTTTTTTTTTCTGAATAAAAACTTAAGTTTTAAGAAAGAAGAAGCCTAATCACTATAGAAGAGTCATAATCTATGTAACAAGCGTATGTTAAGCAAAACCTATATTCAAGCACTGCTCTAGCGACTAAAAAACAAAAAATCAACTGTGAAATAAAATAGACAAATGACCTAATGGAACTTTCTGAGGGGAAAAAGATAATAAACAGAATAAATAAATAAGCAGATTGCATTGTGGTAGATAGTAAATGCAATAGAGGAAAAACAAATCAAGAAAGTGTAAGTAGGTTATGGAGATGTTAAAATTTAAATCCTGTGGTCAGTACTGATTTCCTGAGAAGGTGATAATTATAGTTAATTAAAGACCTGAAGGAGGTTAGTAAACAAGCCATTCTCCATCCTCAGTCCAACCTAACCTCCAGGGGAAACAGCATTCTAGGCCAACAGGATGAATTCAAAGGCCCTAAGGCACCAGGGAGCACTTCTAGGCCCATCTGGGAACAGCCAAGGAGACCTGGGGACGAGGAGGAGGCCCGCTACAGTGGAGTGCAGGAGAATACAGAATGGGGGATGGGACCTGAGAGAAGATGAGGAAGGAAGGAGAGGCTTCTACTCCAATAAGAGAAGAAGCCGTAGCGTTTGAAGCAGAGGGGAGACGTAATCTATATTACGATTTTAAAAGGATTACTCTGACTTTTATATTGAGAATTGACTGGGGGCATGAGAGGGAGGAGTGGTCAACCTGAAATTGCTGTTAGGAGATTGCAGGATCAAGATGAAGTTTGCTTGGCCCAGAGACACAGCATTGAAGGTGCAGGGAAATTATTTGGATTCTGGACATATTTTTTAAGTAAAAATGATGGGATTTGCTTATCAACTGAATACGAGGAATGAGGTAAAGAGCTGAGTCAGACCTGAGCATCTGGAAGTGTTGAGATTTATTAGCCAGAATGTAGAAAGTGGTGGATATCACAGCGTTAGGTGTCTTCTTAAGCAAATATGATGAAGAAAGATAGTCAAGTTGAAAGAGCATGCGGAGGGCGCCTGGGTGGCTCAGTCGGTTAAGCGACTGCCTTCAGCTCAGGTCATGATCCTGGAGTCCCGGGATCGAGTCCCGCATCGGGCTCCCTGCTCGGCAGGGAGTCTGCTTCTCCCTCTGACCCTCCCCCCTCTCATGTGCTCTCTCTCTCATTCTCTCTCTCTCAAATAAATAAATAAAATCTTTAAAAAAAAAAAATGAAAGAGCATGCAGAATGATCAGAATGATTGACCGACAGGATGTAATTAGGCTAAATAAGAATGATAAAAAAGGTATGCCAGGAGGGACAGTGTAGAGATGGTAGCGCCACGGACTGGAGGTGCTCAAGGGGTTGTAGGGCGTGGCGTCAATACTAGGCAGGAGACTAATGTAATCAACATAAACTGTGGCTCCCTCAAGTCAAAAATTGGTTAGAACATGCCCTAGCCAGAGTCCCTCCCTACTGGAGGCCAGTTCCTGGAACTCCCATATATTCTATTCTCATATTAGCGTTAGGCAACCTAAATTCCTTGAAATGATTCAGGACTGAATGATTTTCTAATCATCTAAAAATTAAAGTTCCAGGGGCGCCTGGGTGGCTCAGTCATTAGGCGTCTGCCTTCGGCTCAGGTCATGATGCCAAGGGTCCTGGGATCGAGCCCCGCATCGGGCTCCCTGCTCAGCAGGAAGCCTGCTTCTCCCTCCTCCACTCCCCCTGCTTGTGTTCCCTCTCTCGCTGTGTCTCTCTCTGTCAAATAAATAAATAAAATCTTTAAAAAAAATAAAATAAAATAAAAATTAAAATTAAAGTTCCAAACACTTAAAGTTTGAGTATTCGGCTATATGAGATATATGTGAGAATTCCTGGACTAAAACAGATTGTCCACATTAGCAGTCAAAACACGTATTCTAGGACAGAAGTCAATGCATGATAAGAGGATTAAAAACGAAATAAGATGTATTAGTATAGAGACTTAAAGGTTCATTATTAATTCTTCTCATTACTTTTGAAATGGAGCACACCTTCAAAATTTAATTTTTTTTTTTTTTTTAAAGATTTTATTTATTTGAGAGAGAAAGAATGAGACAGAGAGAGAGCATGAGACAGGGGAGGGTCAGAGGGAGAAGCAGACTCCCTGCCGAGCAGGGAGCCCGATGCGGGACTCGATCCCAGGACTCCAGGATCATGACCTGAGCTGAAGGCAGTCGCTTAACCAACTGAGCCACCCAGGCACCCCAAAATTTAAAATCTTAATATTAATCTAATTATTGGCAAGCTCTTATGAAATCATTTTACCAATTCTTAAAAAGTAGATTATGATATAATTACATTTTCTTAACGTATTTTATTAAAATAGAAGATTGTCATTAGTTGCAATTTTGGTCATACAAATAATTATGTTATTCCCACATGTCTCATAAGTATATGGGGCATTGCCAGTGTACATAAAAATGCTATATGACAGATTTCCCACACTTTGAGATTTGCCATGATTCCTTGTGAAGTTGGGAAAACACCTGGTACTACCATTCTCCAGGAAAGTGACTTCATTTTTTGTAAACGTCCACCATGTTTCATTTCCAAGCTTTTGAGGAAATATACATTTTCATTACAAAAAGTGTGGGTGAGGGGCGCCTGGATGTCTCAGTCGGTTAAGCGTCTGCCTTAGAGTCTGGTCATGTGCCCTCTCTCTCTCTATGTCAAATGAATAAATAAAACCTTAAAAAAAAAAAGTGTGGGTGACCCCCCAAAACCTTTTTTTAACAATGTTAATAAATCATAAAATAGTATTTGTATGGCCAGTAGGCACTTTTAAGACAATCATGGCTATTTATTATTGGCTAACATTTTACTCCTTTATCATTCTCTTACTTTAAAAATTACTTCACTTTTCACCAGCCTACCATCTCAGCAATGATGGAAGCATGTTGGAATAGCAGTACATATTCTCTACATTGTGGCTATCTATCCGATTACATAGTTTCTAGAAATATTTCCCTATAAAATTAGAGGTCACTCATATAAATTAGTACTTAAGATTTTTTAGTAAGATGTGGAAGAATTTTAATTTTTTATATTACACAAAATAACACATTTTGTGTTAACAGAAATAATGTTATCTTGGGGGGATGAGGGAGTTAAATTGTCACCTCTAGATATGCTCAAATTTAAGATGCCAGAGAGCTCACCTTTCCAAAACATGACCTTCCCAATCCACTCAAGTGTTACCATTATGTCGTTTCATTATGTGTTCAAAAAACCTGTACTATAAAATCTATATGTTATTTTGAGGTTTAAGATATTGACTCAGAAGTTATTTTATATTAGCGAGTCAAAATGCAGAAAAGATCATGGAGAGAATAAGCATTGATCAGACATGCTTGCTGGACAATATGGGATGGAAAAGATCTTGAGGAAAGGGGTCAGCCTATGGGAGATGGCTCCAGGTGGGGTGACAAAGGGACAATACACTGGCACACTGTCTCTATTAGTTCAAAGACTCATTTAGGAAAAGAAAAGAAAGACGACTTTTCCACTTTAACAATTATCCACAGACTGACACTTGGTAGTATGCTTTTGATTAAAATAGCCTTTTCATTATGTAATTAGGATCTTGTTTCTGTTTTTTATTTTCTGAGAAAAGCAAAATAATTATATAATACCTACAACAATAAAAGTATACGTAGAGATTCAAAGATTTGTATTTCTGGGACAATATAAGTGTTTTTTTTTTTTATTTAGGAAAAAATACTTTTCTCAGCAAGAAGAACAACATACAGGTTTAATTTTATGAATCAGGAATGCAGTGTAAAGGCCAAGAAACTCCTATAAACTATGTATAAAAATGTTATTTCAGAGTTATTATTATTATATTATCTTCAAAAATAAAATGACTTAAGATGGGCAAGAAAATACATATTTTAAATGGGAGGATTTCCCTGTGCCTAAATAAGATACTTGGAACATCTAATATATTTACCCATATTATTGTGTTATATTCCAAAACTACTATATTGCCATTCTTTAGAAGGCATCCTAACTTAATAAGTGAAAAATTTATATCTAGCTTTCAAACAAATCTATTATATCTCCATCAGGGTCAATTATTCAAGAAAAGACTTATTTATTGCTTACAGAAAAACCTGCATACCTATAGAGACACATTTACTATGTACATCAACCCTTAATAATAACAGTAAATCTGATGATGATGATGATGATGATGATGATGGACTAGAAATTATGCTAAGCGGTTTCCCTGTGTTTACACATCATAGAAACTTTGAAATAGATGACACTGTTATACTCATTTTATAGATAAGGAAAGCAAGACAGAGAGTGGTCAAATAACTTGCTAAAGACTGCATAATGAGGAAGAAACTAAACTGATGTTCACATGTGCTCCAACTATACCGAGAAGGTGCCAACATGGTCCGATGACTCAGAGTCCATTTTCAAAGTCTCCAAATTGTTGACTGGCTTTTCCTTCTAGCTTCAGTGGGATGGAGTAGTAAAAGTCAGATGTTGGTAGGCGTGAACTGGAAGTCAGAAAGTGAAGACGTTTACTTTAATAAAGTGACAGTAGTAAATTTTACTGATTGCTAAGGGTACCAATCCCCGTTGGGAAAGAAGTGGGGGATGGATCAGAAGTCGCCAAGAGGAAGTAAGACCTTTCTTGAACTTAAAAGACAAGTAGGAACTTTCTAAAAGATGTAAGGCTGGAGGCAGGGGCAAGGAAATAGGATGGGCAAAGAAGGCAGGCAGGGTTTGGAAGTAGAAGGGGAAATGGGGAGGGATGAGGCTGGGGATCTAGAAAAAGGTAAGATTAGGGAGGCCTTGGATGGTGTGCCAAAAAGCTTTAACTTTATCCCTTTCGTAATGGGAGGCTTTTGATGAGCTGAAGCAGAGGTACAATATGTTTGTATTTGTGTTTTATATAAATCACTTTGGCAGCTCTGAGGAGGACGTAGTTGAGAAGGGGAAATTTGGGAAGGTTGCTGCAATGATCCAGGAAAAAGAATGTATGATTTTCAGGGGAGTGGCGATCGTGATTGGGAAAAGGGAACATATGTATAAACGTGTAATCAGCAGGTCTGGGTCATTATTTGGAGATGTGTAAATAAGGAGGACTCATCTCTCGGTTTTCTTGCCTGGATTGCAGGGTACTCCTTGGAACCAAAAATAAGACAGAAAACACAGCAGTAAATAAAAAATGTTGCATTAAATTCTGGACAACTTGAACGTGAAGTTCCCGTAGGAGATACCATGGAGATATAAGGCAGAAAACGGGACGTGTGAGAAAAGGTCAGGAGCTGATGGACTAGGGGTTGCTGTTTGGCAGTAACCAGCTTCTGAATTCCAGTGAAAACTTCAGATTGGAGCTGTGAGACTGAATGTGAATATTCACCAAGAGAAAATTCAAGAACAGAAGTTGGCTGAGGAAATAACTCAAGAGAACAGTAACACTTCTCTGTCTGACAGGGGAAAAAGAGCCCAGGAGGGATAAAGAAACTATAAACCCAAGATGTAGCTACAAGATCCAAGGGAGGAGAGAGAATTTCAAGAAGAGGGGAGTATCTCACTTTAAATACAAACTCTAAGTACAACTAGACCCTTTGGTCCAGCAATCAGGGGGTGATAGGTTTGCTTCATGGTGTAGTCACTCTCTGCGGACACAGACACCAGATCATCGTTGCCTGAAGAGGGAGTAAGAAGCTGAGGCTCCCTTGAATTCCACATTTTCCCTAATGATAGTCACCTTGATCCCACTCTGTAGCTGGCTCTTGGTTTCCGTGCTGGGAAGCTCATGGCCCCTCCTCTCCTCTCACTGTTCTCAGAGGTTTGACAACTAAAGCTTTGGAACTTGATATCCAAACTAACTTGAAGTTGTATATGTCGTATGCTAATTTCTTATCACTTTGTACAAAATGATAATATTCTTAGAAATAGCATTTAATACAGAATTATGTATGAACCACGTTCTGTAACTTCCACCATTAGGAGAGCAAAATATTTGTCTATGTTCTTAATTGTTGGTTTGTGGATTAATACACGATGCTTAAGGGCATTACAAAATACTTTCCACCATTTATTTATAAAAGGCGGGCTTGTGATTTGTGTTTCTGCTCCTTTAAAATTATGATTATCATTATGTCCGGTTCTACAGTTTGTACTGTCTTAGAAATAAACAAGTCAGTGCAGCTGCCGTTACTTCACTCAATAATTGTCCGACTTGATTTTATAATCCGAGGAGGTGATTAACACCCTAACATCATGAACATCTAAATGGCAGACACCAAAATCTTTCAAAGATGATTTATCTCTATGGTTCCTATTAGGAAAACTTCCAGCTTGAAATCCAGCCTTCTTGGGCCCTGAAGCTAGCAGTGGAGACTGAGAGAAAGCCCAGGGGTCTGCAAGCCTTGTTACTTAGTAAGAGCTATACATTACATATCATTAATTTCCTTTTTTTTCAAAGACTTTATTATTTTGACAGAGAGAGAGAGACAGTGAGAGAGGGAACACGAACAGGGGGAGTGGGAGAGGGAGAAGCAGGCTCCCCACCAAGCAAAGAGCCCGATGCGGGGCTCCATCCCAGGACCCTGGGACCATGACCTGAGCCAAAGGCAGACGTTTAACTGCTGAGCCACCCAGGTGCCCCTCATTAATTTCCTTTTTAAGGCCCTAATGCAGCTCCCCCCATCATTTTTAATAACTAGCAAACCCAAGACAAGGACGTATATCTTCAAGGAAAAAGGAAAAATATAACACCAAGGTGGTTCCTTTAGCCTGGATTTCTTTGTATTCGGTGAAAGAGGCAGAAACTATAATTATTTCACAGCTTCATTCTTCTGTAAACATTTGGAGGTCATCGTTAAGACCAGCGAGGTACCTACTTACACTACACATTTTTGTGTACCCCAACCCTGTTCTGCTCATGTAAAATTATTTAATATTGCAACCATGTAAGTCATTGAACTAAGGAATCGCATTTGTTCAAAAACTTCTATATTTTTTCAGTCGGGGGATGTGCTCATCTGCGCATTTTAAATAGATTTGGTGGGAATATTTGCCCGTTTGTATACTTTCTCAAGGAAAAATTGAATTGATCTTAGCTGCCAAATTATTTAAAATTCTATCTCCTTTCTATCATAGTGTGTGAGTCAGTGGCTGTATTTATAAAATCTCAAGGAGTTCTTTAAGAGTTCCAGGAAATCACACTTTTTGCCACAATCCTGACTCTATTGTTATTTTCTGGGTTTCGAATTTCTGGAAGCTTGACACAGCTGAAATAATGAGAAATGGGGTGGGGAGTACTTGTTTGCTTGAGTAACTGTGAGAAACATGGTCAGGAAGTTCCCTGAGCTTCCATCTGATCCACGGAAGGGAAGGAGGCTGGGGAGGAGGCGCACGTGTGGAGGTGGGTTCCAGGGGTGGAATCCTAGCGGAGGTTTCTGGACTGATAAGGCCCAGGACTGTGGGAATCTTCACAGCTGTGCTGTGTAAGGCAGGCTTGACAAGCTCCTTCCTTGGCAGGAATGGATGGAATGTGGATGCTCCACTTTACCTAGGGCTGTGAAACTGTGGGGAGTTCTTTACCATTTTGAAGTCCCAGCCCGTGGCAGGCATTTAGGCTCCCCAGGAGAGCGTCCAGGGTTTCCCCATAAATCAAAGCGAAGACTGCACTACCACAACCTCAGTGATCACATTATCTTGGCATTAGTTGAACATATTTTTAAAAATAAAACCAAACAGACAACAAATGAAGGAGTAGGGGAGGAGGTAAAAGAACACGCTATCTGAAAGCCTATCTCTAGACTGGGCATAGGCCAGATCTTTGACTCAGAAGATGGTGTTGCACAAAACCGTGGCGTAATCTTAAATGCCATAAACAACTGAAGCATGTGTAACATCTACCTAACTGTTTGCAATGAAGAAAGCAAACAAAAGCATCACAGAAACGCAGGATTGGCACATACTGGGTACTTAGCAATACTATGCTGCATAACTTGGGAGGTAATTTTACCTCTCTGGGCTTCAGTTTCTTTAGCTGAAAAATAAAGAATTTGGACTACTATCTCCAGATTTAAAATCCTATTATCTCAAGTTTTTGACTTTTTAAAATTTTAAGTGTTGGTCCATTTTAAATATTATAAGCCTTGCATGATTTACAAGTAGTCATTTTTTTTTTAGATTTTAGTTATTTATTTGACAGAGAAAGAGACAGCGAGAGAGGGAACACAAGCAGGGGGAGAGGGAGAGGGAGAAGCAGATTTCCCGTTGAGCAGGGAGCCCGATGTGGGACTCGATCCCAGGACCCTGAGATCATGACCTGAGCCGAAGGCAGACGCTTAACGACTGAGCCACCCAGGGGCCCCTCAAGTAGTCATTATATTTTGGTTTTATTTTACCAAGTATAAAATCATTTATGCTCAATGGGAAAAAAAAGAAATCAGAGAACTATTAAAAACTTAAGAAAACCTAAAAATTCATCACCCTGAGAAATCTGTAATAAACTTGTGTTAGTAAGTACAAATTTTAGATATATAGAGAGATATGGATATATAATAAATTGGGATTATATTACTCATGCTGTTTCATTATCCATTTTTTGTCTTAAAATACACTGTGGTTTTTTTTTTTTTTTTTTGAAGACTTTATTTTTTTGAGAGAGCACAGCAAGGAGAGAGGCAGAGGGAGAAATAGACTCCCCGCTCAGCAGTGAGCCCTACGTGGGGCTTGATCCCAGGACACTGGGATTATGACCTGAGCCAAAGGCAGACGCTTAACCAACTGAGCCACCCAGGTGCCCCTATACTGTGGATTTTTTTTTTTAAGATTTTATTTATTTATTTGACAGAGAGAGACACAGTGAGAGAGGGAACACAAATGGGGAGTGGGAGAGGGAGAAGGAGGTTTCCCGCGGAGCAGGGACCCCAATTCCGGGCTTGATCCCAGGACCCTGGGATCATGACCTGAGCTGAAGGCAGATGCTTAACAACTGAGCCACCCAGGCGCCCCTACTGTGGATATTTTTAATGACTATGTTAGTTTTCCTATTTTTTAATGGCTGTATATTATACTGCATGTACACTTGTGTGTATATATATCATTATGTAAGAAATCATCTTAATGCTGATTGACATTATGTATTAATAATTTCAACAACATAATCTACTGATGAACATTTAAATTGCTTCTTCCTGTTACTGTTTATAATGTTTCAGTAAGCATATTTATACACTTCTCTGAATATTCCCTGAAGATAAAGTCCAAGAAGTGGAATTGTTATATCAAAGGCAATGTGAGTGCCTGTTTTAATTTGACAGTTTTTAATCAAAAAACACCGCAATTTTGTAAAATGTAAAAAAAACCATGATCCATCACAATTTTAGTAAACATTTTGTTGAAGTTTCAGTGATTTTTTTTCTATGAATATATCTTTTAACATTGTTGAGATTAAACAGTTTGCAAGAATATATTCTGAAAGTAACAATGTTTCCCACTCTGTAGACAGATTCTGAGAATGAAACAAGTGCTAAAACCTAGACTATAATTCCTGGGCCCTGGGCTTCTCACCGGTCAATTAGCAGAGAGACATGCAGCGAGCAGCCCCCCATACTCTGGAAATAGGCAGGGTGACAAGGAAGAGCTATGGGCTGCTGTCCTTCTGAGCCAATAGGAATTTGGTTCTCCCTCTTTTTTCACATGATGTGAGTGAATGATCCTGCAGAATTTTAATGGTCTAAAGCTATCGAATAAATCTAATTATTTTATAATTGTAACTGGGCTTACTTAGAAGAGTCTCATTCGGTACAAATGAGTAAAAACAACTATAGTTGATCCTTGAACACTTAAGGGGTAGGGGTGCCTACCCCACCCACGCCCCCACCCCGCAGTCGAAAATCTGTGTATAACTTTTTTTTTTTTTAAGATTTTATTTATTTATTTGAGAGAGAGAATGAGACAGAGAGAGAGAGCATGAGATGGGGGAGGATCAGAGGGAGAAGCAGACTCCCTGCCGAGCAGGGAGCCCAATGCGGGACTCGATCCCGGGACTCCAGGATCATGACCTGAGCCGAAGGCAGTCGCTTAACCAACTGAGCCACCCAGGCGCCCCTGTGTATAACTTTTGACTTCCAGAAATTTTACTACTAGTAGCCTACTGTTGACTGTTACTGACAATCTAAACAGTCAATTAACACATATTTTGTATGTTATATGTATTATATGTTGTATTAAATACTACACTCTATAGTATGTACTGCATTTATCAGAAAAAAATCCATATACAAGTAGACCCACGCAGTTCAAAGCTGTGTTGTTCCAAGGCCAACCATACTTTAAAATGGCCTTTTATCAGACACCATGCTTTATGCCTTAAATGCATTTCCATTCACCCACAAGAAGAAAGAAAAACAGAGCCCAGCAATTTAGATTCTATCACGCCTACGTAAAGATGAAGAAAATGAAGCACAGGATTGTTCGGGGGCCCAAGGTGAAAAGCTAGTAAATAGAGGACTAAAATTAGGTCTGAGGTGGTTCTATTCATTCGCACAACACTTTTTCTTAAATTACTGTGCTTTATTAAGTTTACGGAACATCACAAAGTCATCTCATTACATATATCACTGAAGCTCACCACCTATATAATACGGGAGGGAAGACAGTTACATTGTTATACTTCTCCGAGTACTTGTCCAACCTGAAACAGAAGGTTTGGGGTCAGTTCTGTTCCTTACCCTCTCTCCTACCAAACCTGGGCTGGGTGAGTTGCTCTAACTTGCTATTTTTCTCTACTCCAGCTCTCTGGTTTCTTAAATAAAATAACATTACCTATCCTACTCTTATGTATTCATTTAGGGGGGAGGGTTTTTTTCGGCGGGGGGGGGATCAATAATGAACAGACGAGCCCTTTCCCCTAAGAGCCCAAAGTATGTATCAAGATTATTAATGATGGGTAAGATTTTTTTTGTCTCAAATTTGATGGGGGATTTGAGGGATTGCTAAATAAGATTATGCAAAGTATCCCGTTTTTGAAAGTTTGCGTTACACGACTTCACTTTAATGAAAGACCGCCAGGAGTACCTGTTTTCACTAGCTGAGAGAAATCTGAAGAGGATTTTCACTTATATGAAAAAAGAAGAAAAGCAAAAAGAGCACTCAGTGTTTATTTTGCAGCCACACATTACAGAGGTTTCAAAGCCCCCCAAGCAGTGAGAATGGCGCCGCCAAGCTCCGTCCTCGGGAACTACACTCAGCATCAAGCGTCGGTAGCTTTGAATCGTATCTGTGAGCATCTGTGCTTTATCTGTATTTATTTTCTGCATCCATTAGCAAGATGTGTCCTGATGTATCAGAAAAGCCTAAGAGAGGCTATTTTTTGGGTCTGAGAAACTTGGATTTTTTCCTACTTAAATTGATGGTAGTAATTGCTTCTTTGCTTTATGCCATTTCAGCTCACAAAAGATTTCATAGGAGCGCTCTTCTTTTGGATAGCGAGGGAAATCTGTACTTTTGTTTTATAAAAGAGGCACATATATTAAATATCTTCCATCACGTAAATCTTAATATTTTATAGAGCCAGTATATTCTAAGACACATGGGCTATTTTCTCCTCTTTAAATGATTGAAAGAAATGGAATCGCAGAAGTATATTATGTGACTTCCCCAAGGTTATTTAGCAAACCAGCTGCACAGAACTGCAGAGTTTAGTTTAAACCAGCTAAAAGTAAAACAAGGGAGTACTTTTAAAATATAAAGCTATATAAGCTTTAAAATAATCAGCTAAGTAGAGTAAAACTACTTGGTATATGCTAAACAATCAAAGAGGTTGTTTTATTTTTAATCAAAGGCAGATATTCTAAAAGCAAGTAAAGTTTTTAATCACAAAATATCCTCAGATAAATCAGATTCACACAGGGATTAAATCTATTCAGTCCTGTTCAAAGTTATGGAGCAAGTATAATAGAGAAAGGCTTTTAGAAATCTACTTGAGTGGGCCATTTTGATCTTTTTATCTTGATTGCTCTTTATCTCCTGATAGTTTACTTCTCAGCTTTAGTGTTGGGTTAAAAAAAAAAAAAAAAAATTGGTCAGCCTTTACTTTGTGCTTGCCTGCTTGTTGTAATGACGATTCTATGTCTGTAATATTCATTCCAAAGTGTATTGTGTATACTCTTTGTTTAAATGGTTAGTTCCAGAAATATTTAAGAAGCTTTCTCTACCTAAAATAAACATTTTGAAGAACCATTCAGGAGTAAGAGAAATGATGAGTGGTGTGTTTTATGTTAAGCATAACTGGGGCTCAAAGGATGAAATCTTTGCTATGTTGTAAAAATAGTCTCAATTCCTCTTCATTAGAGCAAATAATTTGGTTGCCTGAAAGTCTATGATGCTGATATCATCCAAACAGAAATCCAAGGGCTGAGATATGCATGGCATGTGTTATTTGAATTTCTCCACCTTTCCATGCTGGAGCGCTAACTGGAAGGTAAATTGTGAAATGCACTCAAATACAAAGCTTACAATAAAATCAGGTCATCGGTTGAAATA
The DNA here is from genome assembly GCF_029215605.1 of Mirounga angustirostris. Classification (NCBI taxonomy): domain Eukaryota; kingdom Metazoa; phylum Chordata; class Mammalia; order Carnivora; family Phocidae; genus Mirounga; species Mirounga angustirostris. Next base: position 78,873,228 of record NW_026991720.1, on the reverse strand, counting down.
TTTACAAGTTCATATGATATTAACAAAATCTTACTGAAATTTTTATGACATTTATTTAGCGTAGAAGAGAAATCAATCTTTTTTTTTTCATGGATATATCATTTTATTTTTTATTTATTTTTTTTATTCTTATGTTAATCCCCATACATCATTAGTTTTAGATGAAGTGTTCCATGATTCATTGTTTGTGCATAACACCCAGTGCTCCATGCAGAATGTGCCCTCAATTCCCACCACCAGGCTAACCCATCTTCCCACCCCCCTCCCCTCTAGAACCTGTTTGTTTTTCAGAGTCCATCATCGAAGAGAAATTAATCTTACTCTGAACACCTAACTCATGTAATGGAATCTTCCATAAAAACTTGATCCCTTAATATGACACTTTAATATTTGAAAAATCTTTGAGTAAGAAATAGAAATGTGCTGTATATGAAAATATTTGAGATCAAGAATAAAATTAATCTAAATCATGTTTAAAAGAAGATCTCTCACACACACGCAGTTGATATAATCATCTTAAATAAGCACTAATTAATTCATTGTAGAGCAATCTAGCCTAAAACTCAAATTTTCTTTACTCTTATTCTGTGACAGTGTTCACTATGGAATTCTGAAAATAAAAATAACTTATTAAAAGTCTGCAAATGGACTTTGCCAGGAAGACTGGTAGTTCTATGACTGTAGAGATAACCAAATTTATATAATATATATTTACATGTGTGTATGTATGTTCTAGAGAGCATTCAGTTGTATAGTCGGTTTATATATGAACACCTCCAGAGTTCATATTTAGATTTGATAACTAGGGTCCATTTAATCTACCAACAACAACAAAAAAAGTCCATAGTATATAGAAAGGATATGCATTGAAATTAAATAAATTTATAAATATGTAATTAGATCATTACATATTAAGTTTGAAAATCAGTGCTATGCTTTATTAAAGTCAGGTAAAAGTAGGTTTTGCTTTCTATTATTATTATTTCCTAAAGCAACAAGCTTTAACATATTCTTTTCCAACGGAAATAAAGAAAAATATCTGATTACTATGAAAAATTCATTATAGATAGTATAAAAATAATTCTATTATTTTACAAAACTTCCTAAACTTATTAACCGTAAGCTAAAATTACATATGGCAAAAAATCACATAGCTGGCAATAACAGCATAGTTTCTAACGACAGCATAAAATTACAAATTTCCAGGGAGCTGCAAAATTTCACAACATCACATGTTCTATAGATGTATATTTTTCTCAAGTGAATATAATGAATTGGGTATTTACTGTCACACTTCTGACCGCATTAAGGTAGAAATGTAAAGGAAATTCTTAAAGCCCAGATTTTTCACTCAGAAAATAAATGTAAATAGAAATTACTCCTTAATTATCTGAATGTCAATGTCAAAGAAATATAAATGGTGCATTAAATTTAATTTTTTCTTAGGAGATCATTTCTTGAAAATTTGTATTATCCTGATTACAAAAAGAAAGTCAATTTAATTCCATCATTAATTTAATAATATAGTCATCAAATATTTTTAGACATCTACTGTTTGGAATTCTCTGCAGAAACGAATGCTACCAAGAGTGAGAAGATATGGGACTCCCTCTCAGTTCTGCCACTAAGTTAGTGGGCTGCCTTCTAATCAATTAACTATTCTTTTCCTTCTTCCCTGACCTCCTTTGTGAAAAAGATGATGTGGAGTAAATAATTTCTGAAGTCCCTGCCATCTTAAAAAAATCTCAATCTATAAATGAGATGTAGTTTCTGCTCTCAGAGAGTTTACAGTGTTACAGGAGAGGATAGTAGAGAACATTACAAGGGTTGTAATCGTAAGTGAGGAAAAATAATTTTTCTTCCACCCTTCCAGGTTCTTGGCTGAGACCCATCCCTGTAGTAAAAGACGATTAACCAGAGAAAAAACAAACAGAAGTTTAATAACATGTGTACCCCCTGGATACCTGGGAGAGACCCAGGAAACCTGAGTAACTCCCTGACATGGCCCAAGTCAGCACTTTAAATACCTTCTCTGGCTAAAGACAAAAGAAAAATGTTGGGGGTCAGGGGAGGCCAGTTATGGGAGGTTGCTAGAAAAAGCCCAGTAAACAGGGTAGGGTTGTTATGTAAATTTAAGACTGTGCCTTCTCCACTGATAAGGGTTTCTACAGATTTAGCCATTTTCCTGTTCCTGGTACAGAGAGAAAGACACCTGCACAAATGGAGGTTTCTTTTTAAGTGTCTCTTACAAAAGGGTAACCTACTTAGTTTTCAGAGCTTCTCCTGTGTCTGCTGTTTCCTAAAAATAGTCAGCCTAAAATAATTTTATGTCAAAGAGGCACATTCTGGGGTGGCAAATTCTGTTCCTCTTCAAAATAGACCAGAAAAGTTCAACGAATGGTGGCAGGGAGGTCAGTAGGTATAAAAGAAGTCCTTCTAGAGGAGGCAGCCTTTGAAACTGAATATGAAAATTAGTAGAGAATAATTTTTTTTCAAATAAAAATGGGGGAAAAAACTATTCTAGGTCAAATGAAAGCTGTGAGAGAAGGTGTAGAATTTGGAAAGCTTGATCAGCTTTCTGGTTCATGACACTTAGTATCTCAGTATTTTTTTTCATATCAACCTTAAGCCAAAACAAACAAACAAACAAAATACTTGACCATGTGAAAATAAATAAAGGAAACCTCATTTAAAATGGACTCCGAAATCCCTGAAGGGGGAGCTCTCATAAATGAGCCATTTATTGCAGCACTACCAGCAAAGAGAAAGAAGATAAGAACTATCTTGACAAGGGAGGACATTTTCACACAGGACTTTCATCTGCTTTTAACAAAAATAAGGAAGATTCCTCCCTGCCCCAGCTACAGCACACTAACCGCTGCTCGAAGCCAACGAGAAACCATCACAACCTCAAGTCCTTGCTCTTCTCCAATAAACTTTTGTTCAAAACAACCCTCCCATATTTCCTCCTTTCCTCTATAAAACAAGTCCCTCTCCTTCATTCTCCATACCTGCTGACTGCTCATCAAAGTTTGCTTGCCCCAAAATGCAATTCCTCTGCCATTTCCAAATGTTAGTAAAATAACGGGTTATTCTATTTTTGAGGTTGACAACAGATCCATTTATTAAATCCAAACAAATTATTTTAGTAGTTCATATGATATGCAACAAATAGCAGTGTATTTTCTTTGAATAATGAAAATACCTGGCCGTGCCTTTGAGAGTTGATTACAGTGCCCCACAGCATGCTGGTTCAAAGTCTGGGAACCATGATTATAGTATATTTGGTTATAGTGTATTCAGGAAATGGCAAAGAAGTTTTCTTACATTGTGAGCTACATGTAATACTAAAATCCTAATAAAAAGCAGGGCTTACATGGTGCAGTCCACCTATGGACTAGCATGGGAATAAATCCAGAAATAAGAGGGAATAAAAAAAATTCCAATATCGAATTCAATTTTCTAAACAAAGATGAAGAGACTCAGTTCATTACAAAGAGCAAGCCTTCTGTATCCGCCCCCCCTTTCTCTTAATCTTTTATGCTAAATCCTTCCCTACTTTCTCTAAACTCCAGTCTATCTCCACCACTCTCCATATTCTGAATTGCAAAAAAAAAAAAAAAAAAAAAAAAAAAATCCTGGAATTGGCTGCCAAAGCCATAGAAGAGGAAAGAAGTATAGAAGAATCATTACAAATAAAAATTAGTCTTGTTACCACAGAAGTGGACAAAATAGGGTTATTGTGTACATGTTAATAAATTTTGTCCCAATCACATAGCCCCCATTCATTAGAGTGCTCCATTTCTAATTACCCCATCTAGAGACTTTTTCTATATACGGTTGAATCCCATCCCCTTTTTCCATACTTAATGGGATGCCTCTGGAAGTTCTTACTTGGTCTAAAAAATTTTCTTCTTACAAATCTAATTGCAGAGGAATGTGGGGTAAAGGGGAACAGAATTTTAGGCTTGTTATTTTTTAAGAAACTGCAGACAGGGAAGCTCTGAAAATCCTAAACACCAATTAAGAAGAGTACAATTTACCCTTCTGCTAGAGACACTTACATTTATAAGGGAAACCTCCATTTGTAAGAGCCTCTCCCTCTTTATATCAGGAAGAGAAGGAAGACCAAATCTCTAGAAACTCTTATCGATGGAGAAGGCACAGTCTTAAATCTACGTAACAACCATACCTTGTTTACTGTGCTTTTCCTAGTAATCTCCTTTAACTGGCCTTCCCTGACTCCTAACATCTTTCTTCTCTCTTTAGCTGGAGATGGTATTTGAGGTCATGGCTTGAGTCATTTCAGTGAGTTACTCAACTGTGTATACAGTGGGTATACATGTTATTAGACTTGTTTTTCTCTGGTTAATCTGTCTTCTACTATTGGGGCATGAGGGCAAGGGGGTGTTTCTCAGCCAAGAATCTCCAAGGGTGGAGGGAAAGTTCTTCTTCTTCCCTACAGGGGCTTTCTGAAAGACATGTTCCTCAATGTTATGGTTCCAATATCATTTTTATCCACTGTCTATCTTCTTAGGTGAATGAGAAGAATTGTGTGTATTCATAAGGGCAGATTTTCGCAAGAAATTCCCTGAGGTCACAAGTAAGGAAATGATAAGCCCATTTAAAGTTTATCCCTAGATAAACATCAGGTTTGGCCAACACTAACAACTGTTTGTAAACTACGAAAACACAAGAGCACAACAGGTAAGAGGAGCCCACATGTTTCCCTCTTCATCACATTGGAATCAAATGAGTGGGAAAAGCCTCCTACTTTAGCTCTTGATTTGCCTGGGGTGCGGTGGGAAGAGGGAGGAGGTGAGTTCTCTTGAACAGTAATGGAAAATATACTGGGAATGTTCTGTAACTCAGAGTGGGAGTAAAGCTCAGGGGCTATTCAAGAAGACCTTGAAAACCAGGCCAAAGAGATTTCTGCAAATAATAACAAAACCTTAATTATCACTATTCTTTTTTGAGAAAGCAAATGAATTAGACAGAGATTTGCTTCAGGATGAAATGCATAAGATGGAATAAAATGTGTGGTAGGCTTGAGTTAAAGCCAACAGCTAGGATAATAATATACAGCCAGGCATGGAGAAACTTGGCCTGAACTTGGTTAGTGGCACTGAGAACCAAAACAAAGGGAGGAAATCAAAACCAATGAAAGTCTGTGCAAAGATAAATTCAAGAGAACATGGTGACTTGCAGAGAGCAAGTGGACACTTGGGAGGAAGGGTTTAACTTTAGTTTCACAATTTTAGGTATCAGTGGCAAACAATTAAAAATTGCTACTTGAATGTAGAGGAGAATCTGGAAGATTAAATCTAGCTCTTGCCTGAAGACATTGCTTCCCCTAGTGCTCACAAGTATTCCTCATACTGCTGCACCCTTACTGATCCTAATTGGTTTTAATTGTCAGTTCCAGAGCCCATTACCTCCCTCCTTCCGACAATCGTCAGCTTTGAATCTCAAGTCATCATATCGTGTCACCATTTTCTCCTCCTTGTCATAGCCCCTGGGTCATAACCTCTCCAATAATGAAAATTTTAACTTTTGGTTTACTGAGGCTCTCTCTCACACTATTTCTCGTGCCATAATTCCAGGTGACTTCAATATATTTAATAAAATTTACCACTGATACAAGATTTTTTACTGCATGCTGGGCACTGTTTTATGTGCTTTACATATATTAACTCATTTAAGTCTTATAACAACCCAATGAATTAGATAAAAAAAAATCATTGCCCCCATTATACAGATGGGGAACTAAGACACAGGAAAACTGAGTAAATTATACAGCTAGAAGTCTACTTGATTTGAGTTCTGGCCGTAAAGCTCCAAAGTTCATGCTCTCTTTCACTCTGATATATTAGTGGGTAGACAATTTGTCAGTTCTTGGCCTTCTCGCCTCCAAAAATTCTACTTTTGACCCTACTGCAGCTGTTCACTCCCCTGGTCATACCTTAGACACTTTCCATAATTTTAAATATCTTTAATCTCATTTTCAAATATTTCACACTCCACCTGTCACCTCCCAACGTTCTAGCTCCAAATTAGAACCAAATAAAAATGCTCTGACACAGCATTCATTAATCCTACTAGTTTTTATTCCTTACTCCATCATATCTTACTTTCTTCACCTTACAACTTGAATTTCAGACTTAATCCTTATCACTCTTTGGCATGCACACTCAATTCTCTTGACCCTTTCCTTTCCATATATTTTCTCAGCCAAACTATAATCCTAGTTTAATTCTACCCTTTATCTAATCCTAGCCAATATCCACATGGATGAACAAGGTTAGGAAAAAACACACAACCAGACTTCCAGTTTTAATGTTAAGCTCATACCAAGACCCTGAATACGACCTGATGATCATATTATCTTCCCAGAACATTCACTCTTCTGGTCTCCTGGCCCAGCAGTTTGCAAAGTTTGGTCCACAGCCTCCTATAAATATCCATGACCATTTTAGGGGGGTCTGTGAAATCAAAGCTGTTTTCATAATAGAACTTACATGTTGTTTTCCTGTTTCGCTGTGTTGACATTAGCTCCAAAGTTACAAATGCAACAGAGGGTAAAATTTGTTAGTGTCTTAGCACAGTCAAGGTATTGGCACCAACTACAGTAGACATCACAAACAAGCACTTGCAGTTAAAAAAAAAAAAGTCAGTTTCATCTAAGAATGTCCTAGAGGAAGCAGTAAAAATATTAATATCAAATTTCAACCCTCCCCTGTATGTCTTTTTAATATTCTATGTGACAAAGAAAACATTTCTGCGGCATCCTAACGTACAAAAGTTGTCTAGAAAAACGACATATGCTTTTTTCATGAAATACCATTTTTATTTGAAAGAACAACTGACAGACAAATTACTGCATTTCCTAACTGGGTATTTGGCAGACATTTCCCCACAAATGAAGAAAGTGAGTCATTTCAAGGAAAACATCTAACACATTTTGTTGTCAGTGATAAATTCTGAGCTTTCAAATGAAAATTATGATTGTGGACAATTTGTGTTTGCCACCTTGTGCTTCCTAATACTTAAGTGTTTGTTGTTGTTGTTGTTGTTTACTGAAATGGGTATGATATAAATGAAAATGATATTTAAAAATATTGTATAAGAAAATATGTGAATATGTGGAATATTTACATAACTCAGTGAGCTGTTATTTACCAAATGACCAAAACATGATGTTATAAAATCATGCATGAATAAAAAGCCCAAAGTGCAAGACAGTGGATGCCTGGAGGGCTCAGTCGGTTAAGCATCTGCCTTTGGCTCAGGTCATGATCCTGGGGTCCTGGGATCAAGCCCCACATTGGGCTCCCTGCTCAGCAGGAAGTCTGCTTCTCCCTCTCACTCTCCCTCTGTGCTTGCTCTCTCTTATTTATAAATAAATAAATAAATAAATAAATAAATAAATAAATAAATAAATAAATAAAATAAAATCTTTAAAAAAAAGTGCAAGACAGACCAGTTAATTTCATTGCAACAGTACAACATGTTTATTGATGTGGATTCAGATTTCTTATTGCAGTTAACCTTTAAAAGACTACAGTTTACTGAGCTGTGGTATAATGACAAAGAATATCTATTACTATCTAAAAAAGAGATTTCTCCCTTTCCCAACCACATACCTGTGGGAGGCCAAACAAGCAAATACAACTGCTCCTGACCCACTCAGTGACAACTAAGAGCTCAGCAAATCATATTCAACCATCTTTTTTTTTTTTTTTTTTTTGCAGGTAGTTCTCTCCTTGCTTCCCCAATCTATTTTATGTTTGCACCTTTTTTTTTTTAATGTTTGCACCTGCTGGTGCAGGTGTCTCTTCACCCCTTACTTGGCCATCGTCTCCCTGCTTCAGCCCTTTCTCTTCTCAGTCTCAACAGAGGGACTAGAGGGATCTTGTAAAATACACAAATCAGTTTATGTCATGCTTCTGCTGTAATCTTTCAATGCTTCCCAACGCATTTATTCTAAAACTCCAGTTTCTAGTATGACCTAGATGTCACAAACACAGGGTCCCCGTTAACTTTCTGACTTCGAATTTCCCCTTTGCTCATCATACAGCAGGTGCACCGACATCCTTGGTTTTATGGAACACATCAGGCAGCCTTTTGCTTCAGGATCTTGTGTTTGCTCTACCCTCTGCCTGCAGTGCTCCGCCTCCGTATTTCCACAGGGCTGCTTAGCTCACGCTTTCAGGTCTTCACTCAGACATACCCTCAGCAAGAATGTACAGGAGTACCCCTTTTGAAATTGTAACTCTCTCTACCCTATTGTTTACTATTCTTGTTCACAGATCTATTTCTTCCTATAGCATTTACTAACATCTAGTGTACTGTTATCTTCTATTTTTACCTTTTATTACAAGTTTCGTTATTCTAGAAGGCACGGCCCTTGAGGGTAGGATTTTTACACTGCTCTAACCCATTCCCTAGAATAGAGCCTAGCAATATCGATAACTTCGTATTAATTGGATGGACTGAATAAATGAGCGTCTGTAGTATAAAGGCACTGTGCTGGACACTGGAGATGAAAGGATGAACAAGACATAGATTCTAACGAAAGAATTTAAGTAGGGTGAGGAAAGAGAGGATACAGAGAGAGTAGTAGGGAACTAATTAGATTACATTGGTTTACTCTATGTGACTTTATTTGTCGGTCAGTGTTTTCTGCTAACAATTGAAATGTATAATGCTCTCCTAAATGACATCCAGTTCAACACAATGTTTTTATCACAAAGAACTCCATAACTATATTGGCAAGAACATTTATAATCGTGTCTGATATGTAGAATCATGTTGCTATACAGAATACAGAAATCATTTTCAACAGAGTTATTTATAGAAGAGTGAACTGACATTAGCATTATTTCATTTAGACCTGTAATGATCTAAAGCAGCTATCTGAGGCAGAAAATGAAGAAGGAAACCTCTAGCATCCACCGACCTCGCCCGAACCAATGAAATGTTCCTATTTGGAAACAACTTGGTTGACACATCTAATCCTTCTAACACATTACTCAAAATTGTGTGTGAATTATATATGTAAAGTATAAATGATTTGGCTTAAGAATTTAAAATGCCACCCTCTTTTTTTTTTTTTTTTTTAATGCAATATGCTAACTGTGGGAACTACACTAGTTATAATGGCATTGTCCATACTAAGTGAGGCTGCCTTATAATAAGTGTCTGGGGGAACGACATCTGGATGTGACACTGAAAAAATCATGTCTTTTACTAAATGCTTCTGTATGATAATAGGAAGAGATTTCTACATAGTGCAATGCATATGGATCAGTTCAGGCATGGAGATGCTAGAGAAAGTGTCAGATGAACAAGATAAACCAGGAGATTTTCATTCTTGGCTAAAAGTCTACAGAGAATGATAACCATATTGTAAGCAAGTTATTAGTGATTTTCTATTTCTTTTCATTCATATTACCTAATTCAGGATGTGAAAATTCTTTATAACTTTTATACTTTTAATCCCTGTTTTACCTCAGTATTTCATTGGACTGTTTCTTTACCAGTTCTCATTTCTGAATCCTTTTAAATTTAAATTTCTAATATAGGTAAGTGAGTTAAGTATTAAGTTCATTCTTTGCTTTGTACTTTGGAAAAATCATTCTGAATCTTAAATTTAGATTGTTTTTGGTTTACATTTCTAATCGAGAAGGCTTAAGTTCTGCTATTGATTATCTCTTCTTTCTAATTACAAATATATCTTCTGCGATATAACAATTCCTAGAAAAAAAAATAGAAAGTATCTCCTGTTCTATGAAATAGATTGGATTTTTAGGGAAGGAACAGGAATAAGAATTACCAGTGGGACCAGGTCTTTCTTCCCATTGAGAATTCTCATCATGCACATTGATATTTGGAGATTGCTGTATTTTTATTATGAATGGAGTGATTTTGCCAGATTTTCTCTAATGAGGATATATGTTTGATAATGATTATATATGACCCCAATACTGTGATAAATAAATAACGTAATATAAAATGTAAAAATTTATTTGTTCAAATAAATTGACTACTGCCCAAATGTCACATTTCGGTGTCCTTGAACATGCCAGCTCCTCAGATGGGCCATTGATTCCTACTTCTCTAACACCCTTTCTATCCATCATTTTTCTTTTTTCCCCTCTAAAGCCAAAAGGGTGATTTTATTAGAAGTACTGGAGTCTCTTACAAACACAGGGCTGCTGGGCCTGGAAGAAGAAACGAGCAAATCATCAAGTAATCTAGTAGTACCTGCTTTTTATTTCTTATCTCTGCTTCTCTCTAGGTCTCTTATCCATTCTCCCAGCCTGGCTTTTCTGGCTTCTATATATAGATAACAGACAATGGCAGACCCGTAATTCCTACATTTACATCCCTCAGTTCAAGTTACACCCATACAGACTGATCAAGTTCAAATTCCTAATTATTCCTAGGAGAGAACATCTGGAAGAGTTTGGGTCAGGGGTTTATACATGGTCTAGTCAATTGTGGCTAGCAGAGAGAATTGAATAATAACAATATGCCTGTCAAGGGCAAATCCCTGGTGGAAGGTGTGGGGGAGGGCAATTCTCAGAATATATGATAACCTTTATATAGCTAACTTTCTACGAAACCAATTTTGGTGTCATCTTTTCTAGTTAAATCTTTCCACCTCTACCACTATTCCCATATCTGGGGATAAATTAACAGGATTTAGTGCCACTAATCTAGCATTTGTCTTGTCTCTCTCACCCACTGTACAGATACTTTGTCATTCAACTTTATATCTCTAATTCTGTTTTTTATTAATCGTTCTATGGCAAGTCCCTTGGAAATATTTGTGGAATAAATATATCAACATACCAACAAGGATTCATACTTGGCCATGGTCATTTCCTTGTTTCCCCAGTACCCATAGTAGGCTTTCGTAGCAACAACAACAACATAAATGATTTGGAAATATATAGATTGTAATATTTTTAAAGACAATGGACTCTATCCTCTAAAAAAAAAAAAAAAAGCTTTATTGAGATACAACTCATATACAATACAATCTGCCCATTTAAAGTGTACAGTTCCATGGTTTTTAGCATATGCAGAGTTGTATCACCATCACCACCATTCTAGAACATTCTTATCACTCCCTAAAAAAAACCCTCTATTCACTACCAGTCATTCTACATTTGCCTCTATCCTCTCAGCCCTAGACAATCACCAGTCTACTTTCAGTCTCTATCAACTTGCCTATTTTGGAACTTTCATATGAATGGAATCATACAATATGTAATCTTTTGTGATTGTTTCTCCATGCAGCATAATGTTTCCAAAGTTCATCCATGTTTGTATCATGTATCAGTAATTAATTACTTTTTATGGCCTAACACTTTATTATTATATAGATATACCATATTTAATTATCCATGCATCATTTGATGGACATGTGGATTGTCTCCACCTTTGGCTATTATGAATAATGCTGTTACTATGAATGCTCATGTGTTTTTATTTTTCTTGGGTACTTGCACAGATAGAGGTGGAATTGCTGGATCATACAGAAACTTTACGCTTAACATTGTTTTTTAAAGATTTATTTATTTATTTGAGGGGGGAGGGGAAGAGGATAAGGAAGAGAGAGAGAGAGAATCTCAAGCAGACTCCCCGCTGAATGTGGAGCCAGACACGGAACTCGATCCCAGGACCCCTAGATCATGACCTGAGCCGAAGTCAGATGCTTAACTGACTGAGCCACCCAGGCAACCCTATGCTTAACATTTTGAAGAATGCCAGACTGCCAAAGGGCAACCCCATTTTATAAAAGCATCTGCAGAGACATCTGTCCAAAGAAGAAAGACACACTGCCAACAAGCACATGAAAAATACTTAGTGTCATTCTTCATTAAAGAAATACAAACTAAAACCACAATGAAATTATCATTTCATGTGTACTAGGATGGTTCTAATTAAAAAGAAAGAAAATAGTGTTAGGAAGGGTGTGGAGAAATCAGAAGCCTCTATTTTTATAAACACTCACTTTAGCATTGTACACCACCCTGTGGTCACCCAATTAATGGCGAATAGTCCGAAGAAAGGCAGGCAGGGGCAAGGGGACTGGTCCTAAGAGGAAGCTACCTTTAAAAGGAAAAAGACCCCATCCTGTTACTCTACACCACCCTGAAAGGGGCCCTCCACCCTTTCCCACATGAACAACTACCTGATAGGTAGATGAGCGTGTGGACAAAAACCTGATTGGGTGACAGGTGCATGGAGGGTTAATCAGATTAAAACAGCTGCCAACAATCTCATAAAAACCCCTACACTTAGAACTTAGAAACGACAACCCTGTAGGGTCCCTCTAAGGTCCCCTACATCTTGGGGAGCTTTGTATTATCGCTCAATAACCATGGTTTAGCTGCCCACCTCTCTTAATCGGGTCTACCTCTTCCTTCTTCGAGGCAGTGTGACCATGAACCTTGGGCACTAAAGGAAAAGAAATCCTGAAACACAATGATGATATTTATTAGCTGATCCAATGATCTGCTCTCTAATGCTACAAGCTATTGTACTATTTAAATCTTCTTGTATCATGGATTTTTAAACTTTTCAGGTAATTTTTAAAGGAATACCATCCTTTAATGGTATAGGTACAGAGATAAAGTGGTAAACATAAGTAAACATTATAGCATCATAACTGAAAAACTGAAATTGTTTTTGAATAAATAATACCTGCATTTGGTTAACAAACTAAACAGTAGCATACAGTCTATTATCCAAATAAATCTCTTTGCACTCCTGACAATGAGATCCCCAATTCCCCTCCTTAGAAAAACTGTTTCAATGTTTTGCTTTCTGAAAACATTTCAGTCTCAGAAGGCTCTAAGTATATAATAAACCCTTTTAAAAAGATTATACCAATGGTATGGGGGAGGAGCAAGATGGCGGAGGAGTAGGAGACCTAAATTTCGTCTGGTCCCAGGAATTCAGCTAGATAGGGATCAAACCATTCTGAACACCTACGAACTCAACAGGAGATTGAAGAAAAGAACAGCAACAACTCTCTGAACAGAAAAGCGACCATTTTCTGGAACGTAGGATGTGCGGAGAAATGAATCCGAGGTGATATTTGGGAGGATAGATGGCGGGGGAGGGAGCCTCCATCAGCTGTTTCTGGCAAGTGATAGAGCTGCAGAACACAAAATTGGAAATTTAGAAGTCTGCCCCGCTGAGGGATGTCGCTCCAGTGGCTAAGTGGGGGTGGAACCCTCTCTGGGACAGTGTGGTCTCAGGACCCTCGGGGTCACAGAAAGACCAGGGGGTGCCTGAGTGTGGCAGAGCTCGCAGGTATCAGAGCGGGGAAGCGGGTTGCAGAGACGGAGCAGAGGTGCGGGCTCTCAGCTCGGGGTTGCCATAAACGGTGATCCGCGGCACAGTCAGGCCACTGCTCTTCCAGCAGGGACCCAACAAGCGGCAGATCCGGGGAGACCCCCTTCCTCCCCTGGGAGGAGCGGCACGGGAGAGCACCGCAGGGATCTGCTGGGTTTGGAGACTCCACACGGGGTCATGTGCCAAAGATAGAAATGCTTGGTCACAGACCAGGTGAGCACAGAGTGTGGCTGGAGATCTGGGAGACAGGAGTGATTGCTTTTCTCTGGGGGCTCACTGAGGAGCGGGGCCCTGAGTTCTCGGCTCCTCCGGGGTGGAGATTGGGAGGCTACCATTTTCACTCTCATCCTCCAAAGCTGGAAGGAAAGGTTGCAGGGAACAAAAGCTCCCTAAAGCAAACCTGAGCAGATTACTTAGCCGGAACCGGGCAAGGGCGGGGCAATTCCGCCTCAGGCAAAGACATTTGGGAACCATGGCAACAGGCCCCTCCCCCAGAAGATCAGCAAAACAGCCCACCAAGACCAAGTTTACTGATCAATGAGAACGACAGAACTCCAGTGCTAGGGTAATACTGCACATAGAATTCATGGCTTTTTTCCCTGATTCTTTAGCCTTTCAAAGTAAATTTTTTTAATTTTCTTTTTCTATTCTTTTTTGATTTTTTTCTTTTTCCCTTTTTCAACATCTTATGAATCCCTTTTTTAAAAATCTTTTTTATTTTTCATTTTTAGAGTTATATTCTATCCCTTCATAGTAGTTACCCTTATTTTTGGTATATCTATAAGTTGTTCTCTCTTTAAAATTTTGGGATACAGTTGCTTCTAACAGACCAAAATATACCCTAAATCTCTGATCACATTCTCTCCCGTTTTTTTTTTTTTTAATTTCCCTTCTTTCTTTTTTCAAACTACTTATCAATTCCTTTTATAAAATCTTTTATAATTTTCATCTTTACAGTCATATTCCATCCCTTCATCGTGTTTACTCTCATTTTTGTACATATATGTTTTTCTTTCTTTAAAAATTTGGGAGGCACTTTCTTCTAACAGACCAAAATACGCCCGAAATCTAGTGTGTGGCACTGATCTATTCACCAGCCTGATCATATATGATCATATTCTTTTTTGTTAATCTTTTTCTTTTTTTTTTCTTTTCCTTTTTTTCCCCCCAGTTTCAAGTCTCTTCTGATTTTTTTAGTGTATATTTTTCTGGGGTCATTGTTACCCTGTTAGCATTTTTTTCTCTCATTCATCTATTCTCCTCTTGACAAAATGACAAGACAGAAAAAATCACCTCAAAAAAAAGAACAAGAGGCAGTTACTGACTGCCAGGGACCTAATCAATATGGACATTAGTAAGATGTTGGAACTAGAGTTCAGAATGACGATTATAAAGATACTAAATGGGCTTGAAATAAGCATGGAAGATACTAGAGAAACCCTTTCTGGAGAAATAAAAGAACTAAAATCTAACCAAGTTGAAATCAAAAGGGCTATTAATGAGGTGCAATCAAAAATGGAGGCTCTATCTGTAAGCTGACACTAATTGATGGGCGAAAGCTTTTAAACCATGTCTAAATTATTAGATAGCCAGAAAGTTACTTTTACTTTGTTCAATTTGTCAGCTGTGTAAGTTTTTATTATTAAAAGACATAAAATGAAAAAAAAAAATGGAGGCTCTAACTGCTAGGATAAATGAGGCAGAAGAGAGAATTAGTGATATAGAAGACCAAATGATGGAAAATAAAGAAGCAGAGAAAAAGAGAGATAAACAATTACTGGATCACGAGGGCAGAATTCAAGAGATAAATGATACCATTAGACGAAACAATATTAGAATAATTGGGATCCCAGAAGAAGAAGAAAGACAGAGAGGGACAGAAGGTATATTGGAGCAAATTATAGCGGAGAACTTCCCTAATTTCAGGAAGGAAACAGGCATCAAAATCCAGGAGGCACAGAGGACCCTCCTCAAAATCAATAAAAATAGGTCGACACCCCGACATCCAACAGTAAAACTTACGAGTCTCAGAGACAAAGAGAAGATACTGAAAGCTCGGGACAAGAGGTCGTAACCTACAATGGTAGAAACATTAGATTGGCAAAAGACCTATCCACAGAGACCTGGCAGGCCAGAAAGGACTGGCAGGATATATTCAGAGCACTAAATGAGGAAAATATGCAGCCCAAAATACTATATCCAGCTAGGCTGTCACTGAAAATAGAAGGAGAGATAAAAAGCTTCCAACAAAACAAAAACTAAAGGAATTTGCAAACACGCCTACAAGAATTTGCTCCACAGCCCTACAAGAAATATTGAAAGGGGTCCTCTGAGCAAAGAGAGAGCCTGAAAGTAACATAGACCAGAAAGGAACAGAGACAATATACAGTAATAGTCACCTTACAGGCATTACAATGGCACTAAATTCATATCTTATCAAAAGTTACCCTGAATGTAAATGTGCTAAATGCCCCAATCAAAAGACACAGGCTATCAGACTGGATAAAAAAATAAGACCCATTGATATGCTGGCTGCAAGAGACTCATTTTAGACCCAAAGACACATCCAGATTGAAAGTGAGGGGGTGAAAAATCATTTACCATGCTAATGGACACTAAAAGAAAGCTGCGGTGGTAATCCTTATATCAGACAAATTAGATTTTAAACCAAAGAGATGAGGAAGGATACTATGTAATACTTAAAGGGTGTATCCAACAAAAAGGTCTAGCAATTGTAAATATCTATGCCCCTAACATGGGAGCAGCCAATTATATAAGGCAAATAATAAAAAAAGCAGAGAAACACATCGACAACAATACGATAATAGTAGGGGACTTTAACAGCCCCCTCACTGAAATGGACAGATCATCTAAGCAAAAGATCAGCAAGAAAATAAAGACTTTAAATGACACACTGGACCAGATGGACTTCACAGATATATTCAGAACATTCCATCCCAAAGCAACAGAAGACACATTCTTCTCTAGTACCCATGGAACATTCTCCAGACTAGATCACATCCTAGGTCACAAATCAGGTCTCAACCGGTACCAAAAGATTGGGATCAATCCCTGCATATTTTCAGACCACAGTGCTTTGAAACTAGAACTCAATCACAAGAGGAAAGTGGGAAAGAACTCAAATACATGGAGGCTAAAGAGCATCCTACTGGGCGCCTGGGTGGCTCAGATGGTTAAGCGTCTACGTTCAGCTCAGGTCATGATCCCAGGGTCCTGGGATTGAGTCCCACATCGGGCTCCCTGCTCCTTGGGAGCCTGCTTCTCCCTCTGCCTCTCTCTCTCTGTCTCTCATGAATAAATAAATAAAAAAAAAAAAAAAAAAAAGAGCATCCTACTAAAGAAAGAATGGGTCATCCAGGAAATTAAAGAAGAATTTAAAAAATTCATGGAAACAAATGAAAATGAAAACACAACTGTTCAAAATCTTTGGGATGCAGCAAAGGCAGTCCTAAGAGGAAAGTATATAGCAATACAAGCCTTTCTCAAGAAACAAGAAAGGTCTCAAGTACACAACCTAATCCTACACCTAAAGGAGCTGGAGAAAGAACAGCAAATAAAGCCTAAACCCAGCAGGAGAAAAGAAATAATAAAGATCAGAGCAGAAATCAATGAAATACAAACCAAAAGAACAGTAGAACAGATCAAAGAAACTAGGAGCTGGTTCTTTGAAAGAATTAATAAGATTGATAAACCCCTGGCCAGACTTATCAAAAAGAAAAGAGAATGACCCAAATAAATAAAATCACGAATGAAAGAGGAGAGATCACAACCAACACCAAAGAAATACAAATAATTATAAGAACATATTATGAGAAACTCTATGCCAGCAAATTAGATAATCTGGAAGAAATGGCGGCATTCCTAGAGATGTATCAACTACCAAAACTGAACCAGGAAGAAATAGAAAACCTGAACAGACCTATAACCACTAAGGAAATTGAAGCAGTCATCAAAAATCTCCCAACAAACAAGAGCCCAGGGCCAGATGGCTTCCCAGGGGAATTCTACCAAACATTTCAAGAAGAATTAATACCTATTCTTCTGAAACTGGTCCAAAAAATAGAAATGGAAGGAAAACTTCCAAACTCATTTTATGAGGCCAGCATTACCTTGATCCCAAAACCAGACAAAGACTCCATCAAAAAGAAGAATTACAGACCAATATCCCTGGTGAACATGGATGCAAAAATTCTCACCAAAATACTAGCCAATAGGATCCAACAGTACATTAAAAGGATTATTCATCACGACCAAGTGGGATTCATCCCTGGGCTGCAAGATTGGTTCAACATCTGCAAATCAATCAGTGTGATACAATACATTAATAAAAGAAAGAACAGGAACCATATGATCCTCTCAATAGATGCCAAAAAAGCATTTGACAAAGTACAGCATCCTTTCTTGATCAAAACTCTTCAGAGTATAGGCATAGAGGGTACATACGTCAATATCATAAAAGCCATCTATGGAAAATCCACAGCGAATATCATTCTCAATGGGGAAAAACTGAGAGCTTTCCCCCTAAGGTCAGGAACATGGCAGGGATGTCCACTATCACCACTGCTATTCAACATAGTATTAGAAGTCCTAGGCACAGCAATCAGACAATAAAAAGAAATCAAAAGCATCCGAACTGGCAAAGAAGAAGTCAAACTCTCACTGTTTGCAGATGACATGATACTTTATGTGGAAAACCCAAAATCTCCACCCCAAAACTGCTAGAACTTAAACAGAAATTCAGTAAAGTGGCAGGATATAAAATCAATGCACAGAAATCAGTGGCATTCCTGTACACCAACAAGACAGAGAAAGAGAAATTGAGGAGTCGATCCCATTTCCAATTGCACCCAAAACCATAAGATACCTAGGAATAAATCTAACCAAAGAGGTAAAGAATCTGTACTCAGAAAACTATAAAATACTCATGAAAGAAATTGAGGAAGACACAAAGAAATGGAAAAACATTCCATGGTCATGGATTGGAAGAACAAATATTGTGAAGATGTCAATGCTACCTACAGCAATCTACACATTTAATGCAATCCCTATCAAAATACCATCCACTTTTTTCAAAGAAATGGAACAAATAACCCTAAAATTTGTATGGAATTGGAAAAGACCCTGAATAACCAGAGGAATGTTGAAAAAGAAAAGCAAATCTGGTGGTATCACAATTCTGGACTTCAAGCTCTATTACAAAGCTGTAATCATCAAGACAGTATGGTACTGGGACAAAAACAGATACATAGATCGATGGAACAGAATAGAGAGCCCAGAAATGGACCCTCAAAAGTCTAGGGTCAAGTAATCTTCGACAACGCAGTAAAGAATGTCCAATGGAAAAAAGACAGTCTATTCAACAAATGGTGCTGAGACAGTTGACATCCACATGCAGAAGAATGAAACTTGACCATTTCCTTACATCACACACAAAAATAGACTCCAAATGGTTGAAAGACCTAAATGTGAGACAGAAGTCCACCAAAATCCTAAAGGAGAACACAGGCAGCAGCCTCTTCGACCTCAGCTGTAGCAACTTCTTCCTAGAAACGTTGCCAAAGGCAAGGGAAGCAAGGACAAAAATGAACTATTGGGACTTCATGAAGATAAAAAGCTTTTGCACATCAAAGGAAACAGTCAACAAAACCAAAAGACAACCGACAGAATGGGAGAAGATATTTGCAAATGACATATCAGATAAAAGGCTAGTATCCAAAATCTATAAAGAACTTATCAAACTCAACACCCAGAGAACAAAGAATCCAGTCAAGAAATGGGCAGAAGACATGAGCAGACATTTTTCCAAAGAAGACATCCAAATGGCCAACAGACACATGAAAAAGAGCTCAATATCGCTCGGCATCAGGGAAATCCAAATCAAAACCTCAATGAGATACCACCTCACACCAGTCAGAATGGCTAAAATTAACAATTCAGGAAATGACACATGTTGGGGAGGATGCGGAGAAAGGAAAACCCTCCTACACTGTTGGTGGGAATGCAAGCTGGTGCAGCCACTCTGGAAAACAGTATGGAGGTTCCTTAAAAAGTTGAAAATAGAGCTACCGTATGACCCAGCAATTGCACTACTGGGTATTTACCCCAAAGATACAAGTGCAATGGTCCGAAGTGGTACGTGCACCCCAATATTTATAGCAGCAATGTCCACAATAGCCAAACTATGGAAAGAGCCAAGATGTCCATCAACAGATGAATGGATAAAGAAGTGGTATATATATATACAATGGAATATTATGCAGCCATCAAAAAACCCAAAATCTTGCCATTTGCAAGGACGTGGATAGAACTAGAGGGTATTATGCTAAGCGAAGTAAGTCATTCAGAGAAAGACATGTATCATATGATCTCACTGATATGAGGAATTCTTAATCTCAGGAAACAAACTGAGGGTTGCTGGAGTGTTGGGGGTGGGAGGGATGGGGTAGCTGGGTGATAAGACACTGGGGAGGGTATGGGCTATGGTGAGCGCTGTGAATTGTGTAAGACTACTGAATCACAGACCTGTACCTCTGAAACAAATCATACATTGTATGTTAAAAAAAAAAGATAGGAAGGGAAAAATGAAGGGGCAGGGGGAAATCGGATGGGGAGACAAACCATGAGAGACTATGGACTCTGAGAAACAAACTGAGGGTTCTAGAGGGGAGGGGGGTGGGGGGATGGGTTAGCCTGGCATGTACTGCATGGAGCACTGGGTGTTATACGCAAACAGTGAGTCATGGAACACTACATCAAAAACTAATGATGTAATGTATGGTGACTAACATAATAAAATAAAATTTTAAAAAAAGATTATGCCAATGGTAGAGTAATACACAGTCTGTACTGCACCATGCTTTTTAATTTTTACACACACACACACACACACACATTTATTTTCAAATGTGGTGAACACAAGACTTGCTATATTTACACATTGTAAAAGTAATTGCTAACAAGATACCAGATTTGACTACATTAAGAATTATGTATGATGGGAAAAGATGCACACATTTTAGAAATCAACAAAACATTTGTGGCAAATATGTTTTGCTTTTTTCATTTAATAATTTATATTAAGAGTTATTTTTTATTATTTCTGCTCTATTCTTTGTAATGGCTATAGGATATTCTCTTTTAAGGGTGTCCATAAAATAGTTCACTGGAATTTTCAACACCATTTTATGATTCATTTAGTTGGTCCAGATGTTCTACAAATATTTTTATTTTTATTTATTTATTTATTTATTTTTTAAAGATTTTATTTATTTTATTTGAGACAGAAAGAATGAGAGAGACAGAGAGCACATGAGAGGGGGGAGGGTCAGAGGGAGAAGCAGGCTCCCTGCCGAGCAGGGAGCCCGATGCGGGACTCGATCCCGGGACTCCAGGATCATGACCTGAGCCGAAGGCAGTCGCTTAACCAACTGAGCCACCCAGGCGCCCCTCTACAAATATTTTTAAATGATTTTTATATATTCATCTTCCATTCAGTCCTATTGATATATATTTTCTTTGTATTTTTATCTTGCACTTTTCCTTATTAATCTAGTTAAAATCTGAAAGCATCGGTATTTAAAAATGCAAGCACAAAATGTTAACTGAGGTATTACCACAGGTCATTTCTGTTTTTGGCTCATTGAGAACACAATGACATATCTCTTACGGTAGTAGGGAGAAAAACAAGTTTTTCTTTGATTTCCCAAAAATACAAACTATAGGTGACTATATATATATATATATATATATATAGTATTATATAGTATATATTCATGTATATATAAATATAATTTTTGAAAAAGTTATTAAAAATAAGTTCACATACATAGTTTAGAGGTTTGGACTTTTAAAAGATTAAGATATACGTACCTACCTTTGGGTGTTTTTATATTCTTCCATGAACACAACACACAAGAACTATTGGTCATCTATCAGCAATCGAACACTATAGACATTACTCAAAGAGATTACTTAAGAGGGAGAACATGAGAAGATGGTGGATGGAACCCTAAGAAACAACGAATGACTATGAATGACTGTGTTTATTAAGAGCTATGTAAGAGACTGAAAAGCACAGGAAACCCAGAGAGGAGTGTTTCAAGCAACTCCACCTGGCCCAGGCTCCAGGTCACTGGAAATCACTGCCTTTTTCCCTAAATACCTGCCACATTTCCTCTCAGGTGCCTAATCCTTCCAGTCAATATGTGTCCCTCCACATTCCTTCCAGTCACCCAGTAATGTAAAATCAACCCATCTTGAGTTTCATTGCCTCAGTGCACTGCTGGGAGACTGGATAATTAATGTTTTCAAGAAATTTGAACTACTGGGTTAACGATAGGCCAGATAATACTTTTATTGTAACGACTACACACTCTCAAAGGAGCATTAATGTCAGAATTCAGGCCCCTCAGCAGGATCCCTTGGCAGGGGGGCATATCTTGACCTCTTTCAAATTGGACCAAATAAGTGATAAGTTATTTCACCACATTCTGTTACAATTTTCCATAATCTCTAGTTGTTTTCACATTAAAGATATTACTCATAAATTTACATTAAGATCTCTGCTAATACAAAGATGTTACAATCTGACATTTATAGTTTGCAGCCTGATTTTCACCTGTTTAGTATCTCAATGCTGTGATTCGTAGTTGAAAATCCTTTTTTTTTTTTTTTTAATGGGAACTCAAACACATGAAAAAGCTATTTAATTTATACCTAGAAAACTTAAAAGTATGGTGAGGGCAGAAGAATTACTGCATTCTTCAGATGAGGAAATGTTGCCTAGAAGTTTACATTATTTTTTCATTTCTTAATGCTAAAATATAATCAGATTATATCAATGTTATAGTTCATGCATCTCATGTTAAATGACTGATTTCACTTGGCAGATTTTGTATTTTAAGAAAAATTTAAAAATTATTCATCATGGAGATAAGATTATCAAATATAATTCTATGCTACGACTAGGGAGTTATTCAGACTTCTCTTAATCTGATTATCTTTCTAGAGTCCCCAAATTACTTACAGGTTCTGGCAAATTTTGTTACTTTATACACATTTCTCTTTTCAGAGATTTCTTCTTGAAAATGATATTTACTCTAAAATAGCCTTAATCCCAAATAAGCACATAAAAATAGATTTTGAATCTCATAGAATATATTCACCTAATAAGCAATGGTGAAACATTGTCTTGAATTAATGCAAGTATTAGCTCTTTAGAGCTACTTCCCAAGCTGTAGTTGTAGGCAGATAAGGCTGTTTCATGAAATTTTTTGTCTTTTAGTCAAATTTCATTGACTTTCTTCCCTAATATCATCTTTTCCCACTAACTTCCATAGCCCTGAAAACTCACTGGTTGAAGTATAAATATATTCCAACAAGTGTTTTGGTACTAAAAAGACAATTTGGAATGCTACAAAAATGTTAATATAAGCTTTCTGAATTTGCCTCTAGAATGATTATAATGATTAATTAATTATTTATTTTTAAAGATGTTATTTATTTATTTGTCAGAGAGAGAGAGCACAAACAGGGGGAGTGGCAGGCAAAGGGAGAAGCAGGCTCCCTGCTGAGCAAGGAGCCCGATGCTGGACTTGATCCCAGGACTCTGGGATCATGACCTGAGCTGAAGGCAGACACTTAACTGACTCAGTCACCCAGGTGTCCCTACAATGATTATTTTAAAACAATTTATTATTTATTATTTTTTAAGAGAAATAATGAGAGACAGCAAGAGAGCAAGCAGTGCGGGGAAGGGCAGGGGGAGAGAGAGGATCTTAAGAGTCCACACCGAGCACGGAGCTCAACAGGGGGTTCAATCTCATGACCCTGAGATCATGATCTGAGCCGAAATCAAGAGTCGGACACTTAACTGACTGATCCATGCAGGCGCCCCTACAATGATTATTTTTGTGAGAAATGGAGTATATACTTTTCATCTTCCAAGCAATCCTATTTTTATCACTTAAGTCACAGGCCTTTTTATTATATTTAAAGTTTCTTAGTATTTAAAATGACAAACACAGTAATGTACTTTGTGATATAAATAAAACAATACACTAGAAGAATGCATGTATGGGCGATAAACATCTCTCCCACAAAACCCCTTCACTCTCATACCCCAGGTGTAACCCATGTGGAAAGCCCGCTGTGATGCTCTTCAGCATCCTTCTCCTCATTGACTCAATGTCCACAGGCATAAATGCACATCCAGAGAGGTATTTGATTACCTGACTTTTGAAACAAATATATAATTATACTTCATATCTTATTCTGTACTTGCTTAGTTTTAATTAACAATATCTCATGGATATTCCTACAGTTCCATATGAATATCCACTATATTCTACCAAGGTTCAAGGAACTCACAAAGGAATGGGCATAGGCTATGAAAATAAAATACAAAGAAAAACATGTAAATCTGAAGAGCTGATAAACATGAAAGATTTCAAACCCAACCGGTAATAAGGGAAATGTCAAATACTGGCAAATATTCAAACAAGTCAGGATGCTTATCACAGAGGAAGATGCAGTAAAAAAAGTAAATTACATCCTTCAAAAGATGATGTGGCAATATCTATTGAATAAATATATTTGAAAGATAATCTGTTAATTATCTACTTGTCAATCTACCTATCATCTCTCTATCTAGCAACTAGTTATCTTTTTTTTTTTTTTAACTTTTTTAACAGAGAAATCCTAGGCATGGGAAAGGGAAAAGACAGAGTCAAGTAACAGAAAAATAAAAGTACTATAAAAGAGTAAACAGCTTATGGTCTTATTTATGTAAAGTTATTTTATATGTATATGTCCATCTGCATTAATACCTTAGGGAAAACGTTAAGTCCGTATCAAGCTATTATTTCTTATTATTCAGAACAAGACTGTCTTGCATACTTCTGTAACATATCTGATTTTAACTATTTGAAAACAATTACAGTAAAAACGATTCCATGACTGAGAGTGTCTCATTGCCCATTACACCAGGTACAAATATTTTCCAAAGTTCACAGTCAGGTTATTTCCAGAGTATTTTCATTTGTGGCAATGAGTTCTGTTAGCGCTATTAAATGAGGAATTGCAGCAAGTCCATAGTCTATAGGCATACCTTGTGTTATTGCACTTTGCAGAAACTGCCTTTTTTGGGGCACCTGGGTGGCTCAGTTGTTAAGCATCTGCCTTTGGCTCAGGTCATGATCCCGGGGTCCTCGGATCGAGCTCCACGTCAGGTTCCCTGCTCCATGGGAAGCCTGCTTCTCCCTCTCCCACTCCCCCTGCTTGTGTTCCTGCTCTCGCTGTGTTTCTCTGTCAAATAAATAAATAAAATCTTAAAAAAAAAAAAAAAGAAAGAAACTGCCTTTTTTACATATTGAAATTTCCTGGTGACCCTGTGTGGAGCAAGTCTACCCATACGTTCTTCCAACAGCATTTGTTCACTTTGTGTCTCTGTGGCACAATAGTTCAAACTTTTTCATTTTTATTATATTTGTTATGGTGATCTGTGATCAGTGATCTTTGATGGTATTATTGTAATTATTTTAGGGCACCATGAACTGCACCCATACAATGGCGAACATAATCGATAAACGTTGTGTATGTTCTCAATATTCCCCTCATTGGCCATTCCCTCCATCTCTCTCTCTCTCCTTGGGTCTCCCTCTTCCCTAAGATACAACAATATTGAAATTAGGCTGGTTCATAACCCCATAGTGGCCTTTACATGTTTAAGTGAAGGAAAGAATCGCATGTCTCTCACTTTAAATCAAAAAGTAGAAATGATTGGGGCACCTGGGTGGCTCAGTCATTAAGCGTCTGCCTTCCGCTCAGGTCACGATCCCAGGGTCCTGGGATCGAGCCCCGCGTCGGGCTCCCTGCTCGGCGGGAAGCCTGCTTCTCCCTCTCCCACTCCCCCTGCTTGTGTTCCCTCTCTCGCTGTGTCTCTCTGTCAAATAAATAAAAATAAAATCTTAAAAAAAAAAAAGTAGAAATGATTAAGCTTAGTGAGGAAGCCATGTCAAAAATCATGGTAGGCTGAAAGCTAGGCCTCTTGTGCCAAACTGTGAGCCACTTGGTGAATGCAAAGGAAATGTTCTTCAAAGAAATTAAAAGCGTAACTCCGGTGAATACAAGAATGATAAGAAAGTGAAACAACCTTATTGCTGATATAGAGATAAGTTTAGGGGTCTGAGTAGATCAAACCAGCCATATTCCCTGAGGCCAAAGCCTAATCCAGAAGAAGGCTCTAACCCTCTCCAACTCTATGAAGGCTGAGAGACGTGAGGAAGCTGTAGGAGAAAAGTTTGAAGCTAGCAGAGGTTGGTTCATAAGGTTTAAGGAAAGAAGCCACCTCCAAAGCATCAAAGTGCCAGGGGAAGCAGAAATGCTAGTGTAGAAGCTGCAGCAAGTTACCCAGGAGATCTAGCTAAGATCATTAATAAAGGTGTCTACAGTACACAACATATTTTCAATGTAGAAGAAACGGTCTTCTATTAGAAGAAAATACCATCTGTATCTTTTATAGCTGGAGAGGATAAGTCAATGCTTGGTTTTGAAGCTTCAAAGGACAGGTTGACTTTTTCTTTTTAGGGGCTACTGCAGCTGGTGACTTTAAGTTAAAGTCACTGCTCATTTACCATTCTGAAAATCCTAGAGCCCTTAAGAATTATGTGAAATTGACTTTGCCTGCACTCTATAAATGGGATAGCAAAACCTCCTGATGATAGCACATCTGTTAACAACATAGTATACTGACTAGGTGAAACCCACTGTTGAGATCTACTGCTCAGAAAAAAAGATGCCTTTCAAATATTACTGCTCATGCATATGGTCACCTAAGAGCTTTGAGAGCTGTACAAGATTGATGTTGATTTCACGCCTGCTAACACAACAACCATTCTGAAGCCCATGGATCAAGAAGTAATTTTGACTTTCAAGTCTTATTACTGAAGAAATACATTTCATAAGGCTATAGCTGCCATAAGTAGTGACTCCTCAGATCAATCTGGGCAAAGTCAATTGAAAACCTTCCATAAAGGATTCACCATTCTAGATGCCATTAAGAACAAGAGCGACTCATGGGAAGAAGTCAAAATAATAAAATAAAAAGGAGTCTGGAAGAAATTGATTCCCACCCATATGGATGACCTTGAGGGATTCAAGACTTAACTGGAGGAAGTAACTGTAGATGCGGTGGAAACAGCACGAGAACTAGAATTGGAAGTGGGGCCTAAAGATGGGACTGAATTGTTGCAATATCATGATAAAATGTGAACAGATGATTAGTTGCTTCTATGAATGAGGAAGGGAAGTGTTTTCTTGAGAGGGAATCTATTCCTGGTGAGGATACTATGAAGAATGTTGAAACTACAAAAAAGGACCTAGAATTTCACATAAACTTAGTAGATAAAGCAGCAGCAGGGTTTGGCAATCCATTTGGCAAATTTCCTCATTGTCTTATTTTAGGAAATGGCCACAGCCACTCCAACCTTTAGCAACCACCACCCTGATCAGTCAGCAGCCATCAACATCAAGGCAAGAGCCTCCACCAGCGAAAAGACTGTCACTCCCTGAAAACTCAGATGACGGTTAGCATTTTTTAGCAAGAGAGTCTTTCTTAAGTAAGGCATGTACATTGGTTTTTAGACATAATGCTATTTCAGACTTAATAGACTACATTATAGTGTAAACATAACTTTTATATGCACTGGGAAATCAAAACATTCACCTGACTCCCGTAATTGCAGTATTCACTCTACTGTGGTGGTCTGGAACCGAAACTTTAGTATCTCTGATATAGGCCTGTACATTGTATTGTTGCAGATCGTAAGTAAGAAACACATTTTCCCCATACTTCTACTCTGTCCACTTCTAGGAAACCTTTTGTCCCTTAAGATTTCTTCCACATCTTATGCCTGCACGTCTAAAGTTGGCTTTTATCAAGTGGGCCAGTAGCATCCACTCACTGCGAAGAAGGGGCTAGTGTTTGTTGTGCTTGTGGTTTCCACGGCAGGTCCAGCCTCCCATTGCTTTGGATTCAACTGCCCAAGCGCCACCACTGTGCTATCATTTCAGACGGGGCGCTAATTAAGAGAATGAATCACCCACCCCAGGCTGTGGCGCGCGCTCTAATAATGCTCTGCTGTGAGATCTATATGCCAAAGCCACACTGCCGTATTCATCACGTCCGGAGGCTAAGACTCACTGCCTTTATGTCAAGCTTTGTAAGAGTGGAAACATTTTCCCTTCTTCCTCTCTAGGTTTTTTGGCTGGTCTCATAATTAAATTTATATAAAATAGATTAACAGAAAAAAAAACACCTCAATTTCCTACATACAGGACCTCATAAAAATATGACACCCAAACATCAGCCAGGTAACTGAGGCTTATATAACATCCTGAGCTAGAGAAAGGGGCAGGGGTCTGGGTATATAAAGGGGAGGAAGGCCATTCACAGGAAGGCAGAGGAGAAGTCTGGAAAGCAAAGGTTGCCCTGTTATGCAGATGAGTTTCTTAGGTAAAAATGTATCTCTGGTAATAATAGCTCTCTTCTTGGTATAGATTCCCTTTCCTAAGTAAATTTAGGCAGTTAAGGGGGAGGTAAAGAACTTTCTCAGAATCTGCTAGGTTTTGATTGCCTTTAGCTCAAGATAACTCTTATGCCAAACTCTGCTCCCTGTCAGCTTCCTAATATCTCACATTGATTTTGTTTGAAAATAACTCTTGAAACTTTTATCTGTACCTCTACTGCCCTTAAAGTGCATATGCAAATCTATGGGAGGCTTGGAATGAGATGTGAACTCTTGCGAATATTAGCGTGGTTTATTCACATTTCATTGCTTCCTAGGGTACCATTATTCATTGATAATAAAGGCTCCCTCAGCCAAAGGCTCTCTGTTCCTGGTAAAAATTAAATTCACGAAGCCAACTTGCATACTTAAATTCAAGTCCCAACTAATAGGAAATGGTAGCAATTTTTCTTTAGAAGAAGCTGTAGCCTGTAAAATACTCCAAGCTACACAGGACGGTTTACAGCTCTGAACAGAGAAATTCTTATTACCTTGAAGTCACTCTGAGATTTACTGCCATCACAATTGCCTAATATTTTGCAAAAGGTAGATCCTGATCAAACTGTTCCAAATTATATGTGCATTTTAATAGATGTTTTCACTGATGTCATAAATTTTAATATGATTTGGCCTTATTTCTAGGGCAAGAAAATAGTTAATTTCCTATTGAAATGAGTTTTTAAATTGGTTATTGCTGAACGTTAAATGGAATATTAAACTTTTTCTGAATATCTTCTAATTTCCAAATTTTGATATGGGAGTAGGAAATGGGTCATTTAAGAAACAAATGATATACAGATTAGATTACAGAACATATTGAGGTAATATGAGTCTTTCACTTTTCCTATCAGGATTTAGAAGATTCTGTTTTTCAGCCTTTTGGTTTACGACATTACAGAAACTTTCAATGAAATTAGAGCCTTGTAATTCTACACAAAGTGCAGTTCTTCACTGCATAATAAATATAAAACTGTACCTGGACCTTGGGTCTTTTTGTAGTTCAGTGAGAGGGATAACCGTCCAAACAAAAACGTTTAACTGCTTCACGTTATCAAACTGTTTAGATTACTTCTTCTATAAGTAATAAAACTAACCGTGAAACTAAGCCAGTGAAATTTGCCACATACTCAGAGTTACAAATAATTTTGTTCAGTGCTGATGTAAAGCTAAGCATTTGTTACCATGAAAAGCCTATTTGTTGAACAGCCAATAAAATTCAAAGAACTGGGGCTTTGCAGCCCAGCACTTTCTCTACAGAAAAAGGTGTTTACTGCAAACTGCCTTCTCTTTTGCTAATTAGCACCTGCCAATGATTCAGTCAGAAGACCCCGGCCAAGCAAAGTGTTTGCGGAGAATTTCATTTTTGCTGATGAAATGGAAAAGGTTATATAAATTTTGTATTGTATTTTTATTGAAAATGATCCAATGAGGCATTTTAAGTAATAACACTTAATGTGGAATACATAATGGTTAAAAAGAAATCATGGAACACTACATCAAAAACTAATGATGTAATGTATGGTGATTAAGATAACATAATAAAAAAATGAGTTTCTCTTACTTTTTTCATTCATTTTTTAAAAAATACAGATGAACTAAAATGTTAGAAAGCATCTAGGAACACTTGGATATTTTTTATACAAAATTTTTATAAGCATCGATTTTCTATGTTGGTATCAGTAAAAATGTTATAGCAGTGTGTTAAAGTCTACCTAATTATCATATCGATGTCAAGCAGTTTGTTTTCTAAGTGACTTGAAAGCAGTTTTTTACTTTTTAATTTACAATTGATCGCTAACAAAATACATTTTTCTTTCATCAGATTGAGACTTTTTTGAGGGCCTGAGTTCTTTACCATGATCATAATATAGTAGGCAACACATGTAATTTTATAGTTACAGAAGAGTAATGTTATGTAATAGTAAATCATGAATCATAATCATGGAAGAATTGATTTTAGAGCATATAACCATGTTTTGTACAATATTTTGAATTATTGAATAATACAGTCTGTTTAATAATGCGTTCTTATATAACTGGCTTCCACTGTTTTACAGCTAGTTTATACTGGGTTTCAGTTTCCACTACTCATTTAAGGGATGGCTAGATGTTAACTGGAAGAGAGTGGCATTTCAGTGATTTTTTTTTTTTTTTTAAGAGATATATAGGACACCTGCGTGGCCCAGTCAGTTAAGTGTCTGCCTTCGGCTCAGGTCATGATCCCAGGGTCCTGAGATCGAGTCCCGCATCGGGCTCCCTGCTCCGAGGGGAGTCTGCTTCTCCCTCTCCCTCTGCTGCTCTCTCTCTCTCTCTCTCTCTGTCAAATAAATAAAATAAATCTTTTTTTATTTATTTATTTGACAGAGAGAGAGAGAGAGAGAGAGCACACGTAGGCAGAGCGGCAGGCAGAGGGAGAGGAAGAAGCAGACTCCCCACTGAGCAAGGAGCCCGATGTGGGGCTCGATCCCAGGACCCTGGGATCATGACCTGAGCCGAAGGCAGATGCTTAACGACTGAGCCACCCAGGCGCCCCATAAATAAATAAAATCTTAAAAAAGAGAGAGATCTATAAATCTACCAGGTGAAATAAAAAATTTTGCAAATTTCTGGAATTGCAGTAGTACAAAGTAACAATTTTTCAAAAAGGACTAAATTTAAAATTCAATTTATTTTCTTTCAAAAGAACTTGTTAAGTTTGCCAATTACATTGGTATGTTTCAATGAACTATATTATCATGAACATAACTTCTTAACGGAATATCAAATATCTTACAATATACAGACCTTACTGCATATTAAATGTTTACTATGTCACCTTATAGGGACTGTTACCCTATTAACAAAATATTAGCCCATTTATTTTGTTTTTCTAGCTTCACTAATTTTTTCTTTCTTTGACATGGACTTTCAGGTATATTACTGCTTATCTATCAGCTCTGCCAAAATTTGAGTGATGATATTGAGAAATAATCAATATCACAATGAAGAGTTTCTCATAAGAGAAACCAAAAGTAAGTTAGCAGGGCTCTGAATGTAATTTTGATTGCTACAATTTTTTTTTTCCAGATTTTTATTGCAGCAAGAAGACGCACTCCACAGAAAACCAATCTGGTTGTGGAGAGAAGTATGTTGAAGTTTTGAATCATGTTACTCTAGAATTTGTAAGTTTATATCCATGTAACTTAAAGCCTATCCATATATTCACCACTTGACATCTTTTTGGTAGTATATGTAATAACTTTGTATTTCTATTTTTAGAGTTATCAGATAATAATGTCTATTTTCTGTTCTTACCACCTTACTACATGAGTTAATTAATTTGTTCAACATTTATTTTTATGTATTATTTACATTAAGCATTAAGAGTAGAAAAATAAACCACAAGTTCTACTGCCAAATGATCACATGCACTTTAGTTAAGCAGATAATTATACAAAATCTATATTGTCATTCATAATAGAGATATGTACAAAGTGGGGTCCCTAAGTGAGGCAGAGTTGACAAAGATGTAGCTATGAGAAATAGCAACAGGAGGGAGAAACCATGATTTGGTATGTACATCAGATGAAAAAAAAAAAAGATACATTTAAAAAAAATTTTGAGATGTAATTGTCTACGGCCATACCACCCTGAACGCGCCCGATCTCGTCTGATCTCGGAAGCTAAGCAGGGTCGGGCCTGGTTAGTACTTGGATGGGAGATGTAATTCACACACCCTACATTTACCCATTTAAAGTGTCAAACTGAATAACGGTTTATATAAAGAGTTTACAATCATCACTTCAATCTAATTTTAGAACATTGGAAGATGTATTTATTGAAGGACATCACAACACACATTACAGATATCTGAAATTTAAATAATTTGCAATTTGGAAGAAATACTTGAATCATTGTTCAGGCTGATCACCTAAAAACTCTGTTATGAATTACTTGGCATGTTTCAAAACAATTATAAGTTACATATAACTTGAAATTTATTCTCCTTTGAATTAATGCTGGCTAGATGGATGGACTTAAACAGTTTTCCAACTTTAGAAACATTCAATGCCCGTTTTGATAAGAATGGAATAGAGCAAGGTAACAATAATTATAATACATTTCATACAGGCCTACATTTTGTGTGTTCATTTTTAGGAGAAATGAATTCTTTATTATGGGATATACAAAATAATACCAAGTTCACTTTACAAGTAAAAGCACGGTTTATTTATTGATCAGAGTTATCTACTGATTAAAATATTCACAACATATATTCAAAATTCAAAAGTTTCCTTTTGTAGGTTATTCTGACTTAATTTAGATATTTGCATGTTTAAATAATTGTAACTTTAAATTTTACTGGTATAAATCACCAGTTTCATACACACACATGTACACACATACAATATTCAACTAATCCATTTTGATTAACCAGTACCCATTTGATCTGATGTAAAAAGTAGGTAATATAAGCTCACTGTAGATATATTTTATTTCTATGGTCCAATACAAATTTGGAGAGTTATACCTAGGTTTTATCAATTCAACACATTAACATAAATCTTTTATGATCTCCCTCCTCCTTTTTTTGAGAAGTGAAGTATAGGATACAAGTTTGGAGGAAGACAGAAGCTGAACTGTGCTTTTGTTAAAAGAGGCACTTTGGTATAATTCAAAAATAATGTGAACTTGATAACAAAAATTTGAAATGTGAAATTTTTGAGATTTGTATTGTCTTTTAGTGTTTCATTCTCACGTAATAGAATGAAATCACACATTCAAATCACATCTTATTGAACGAAAAGATTCAGATATAGCTGTATCATTTGCATAGCTGTCTAGTGACTCATCTAATGATCATAAAAATTCTGCTGGACTGTCAAAACAATTTTATAAGCCTTGTACTGTCTAACATCTGGCTTTTCAGCAAGAATGGATTAACTAAAAAAGTATACAGTATAAGTAAATGTGTTGATCTAAAGATCTTTTTATTTATTTATTTGTCAGAGAGAATGAGAGAGGGAGACAGCGCACGCACAAGAAGAGGGAGTGGCAGGCAGACGGAGAAGCCGGCTCCTCACTGAGCAAGGAGCCTGATGCAGGACTTGATCCCAGGACCCTAGGATCATGACCTGAGCCAAAGGCAGACGCTTGACCAACTGAGCCACCCAGGCATCCCAATAAATGTGTTGATCTAATGCACTTCACTAAAAAATTTAGACTTAGAATATGAAAAAAAACCAAAAAACCCAAACATTTGTATATAGTTGATGCTTGAACAACATGGATTTGGACTGGGCAGGGCCACCTATATGTGGATTTTCTTCAATAAATATACTGGAAAATGTTTTGGAGGTTTGCAACAATTTGAAAAAAAACCCTGCAGATGCACTGTATAGCCTAGCATATTGAAAAACTTAAGAGAAACTTAGATATGTCATCAATGCATAAAATATATGTAGATACTAGTCTATTTTATCATTTACATAAAATATGCACAAATTGATTATAAAAAGTTAAAATCTATCACAACTTAAACACTTGTAGACGATACATGGTACCATTTGCAATGGACAGAAATGTAAATAAATATAAAGATGCACTATTAAATCATAACTGCCTACAATTAACTGTAGTACATACTGTACTACTATAAGAATTTTAAAGCCACCTTCTGTTGCTATTGCAGTGAGCTGAAGTGTTTTGATTATCCGCTTCAAACACCCTGTGATGCTAATCATCTTTGGGTGAGTAGTTTCTGTCTCCTGTAATCCACCTCACAGTAAGAAGTGATCTCTCCTGGTTCTCGTGTATTTTTCATCGTGTTTAGTGCAATACTGTAAACTGAATAACACCACAAGACCCACATGAAGGGCCGCTAGTGATGCCGGAAGTGCTCTCAAGAAGTAGAAAAAAGTCATGACATTACAAGAAAAAGTTGAATGACTTGATGTGTACTGTAGACTGACATCTGCAGCTGTAGTTACCTGCCATTTTAATTTCAAGTTAAGGATCCCAGCATTAAGACTATTGTAAAAAAGGAAACAGAAATTCATGAAGCTGTAGCTGGAAGTATTCCAGTAGGTGCAAAACCTTGGAAAATGCAGCTTTTATGTGGAGGCCAGACTGCTATAAGAAAGGCACATGTACAGACTCTGATTCAAGAAAAACTGAGGTCAAAAGCAAAAGATAAAGTATCTAAAGCTGGAGAATTGAATGCCAGCAAAGGATGGTTTGATATTTTACGAGGAGATTTGGCTTAAAAAATGTCAAGATAACAAGAGAAACATCTGCTAACCAAGAGGCAGACAAGTTCCCGAACACCATTAACAAAATCATTGAGGAGAAAGGATATCTGCCTGAACAGCTTTTTCATGCAGATGAAAATACCCTATTCTAGAAAAGAAATGATACAAAGGACATCTTAGTAAAGGAAGAGAAGTGAACACCAGGACTTAAGACAGGAAAGGACAGACTAACTCTATTGTTTTGTACAAATGCAGTCGGGTTTATGATCAGGAGTGCTCATAACTGTAAAGCCGCTCACCCCTGAGCCTTCAAAGGGAAAAGATGAATACCAGCTGCCAGTGTTTTGATTGTGTAACAACAAGGCCTGGGTAACAAAAACCCTTCTTCTGGATTGGTTCCATTAAAACTTTTTGTCCCTGAAGTCAGGAAATACCTTGTCAGTAAGGGACTGCCTTTTAAACATCTTTGATATTAGACAATGGCCCCTGGCCACCCAGCACCCCATGAGCTCAACACTAAAGGCGTCAAAGGGGTCTACTTGTTCCCAAACATAATGTCTCTAATTTAGCCTCTAGATCAAGGGATCTTAAGGATCTTTAAGGTTCATTACACATGGTGCTCTATGGAAAGGATTGTCAACGTTATGGAAGAGAACCTTGATAGACAGAACACCATGAAAGTCTAGAAGGATTACATCATTGAAGATACCATCGTTGTTATAGAAAAAGCCATGAAGGCCATCAATTCCGAAATAATACATCCCTGCTGGAGAAAACTGTGTCCAGATGTTGTGCATGACTTCACAGGGTTTATGACAAAGCCAATCAAAGAAATCATGAAAGAGACTGTAGATACGGCCAAAAAAAAAAAAAAAAAAGGCAGGGGATGATGAATTTCAGTATATGGATCTTGGGGAAATTCAAGAACTAACAGACGCCACACCAGAAGAACTAACAGAAGACGAGTTGATGGACATGAATGCTCTCATACCAGTGCCAGACGATGAGGAAGAAGACATAGAAGAAGCGGTGTCAGAAAACAAATTGACATTAGACAGTCTGGCAGAAAGAGTTCCGGTTATTCAAGACTGCTTTTGATTTCTTTTATGACATGGACCCTTTTATGACATGGGCAATGAAACTAAAGCAAACAGCAGAATAAGGGCTGGTACCATATAGAAACATTTTTAGAGAAATGAAAAAGCAAAAAGACAGAAATTAGAATGTCTTTATATAAAGTTACACCCTGTGTGCTTGCCTCCCCTGCCTTCTCTTCCACCTCCTCCACCTCCTCTGCCTCTGCCACCTTGAGACAGGAAGACCAATGCCCCCCCCCAACTCCTCCCCCTCAGCCTACTCAACATAAGGAGGATGAGGACGAAGACTTTTATTATTATCCACTTCTAGTTGAGGAAGATTAAGTAATCATCACGCCATACAGTTAAACTTGTCTGTTGTGTATGCATGTGTTTTTGTGTGAAAATCTAATAATCGTACAACAAGAACTGTAGGAGACGTTTCTGTGCCATCATCACCATTGCCTAAGTATTTGCCGTATGTAGCACATTGTGCGCAAGACTCGTATGGAAGTGGACAGCCTATCTTTACGTAGGCATAAGGTGAGTGATATTTAAAACAAAATTAATAATGTGTTCGTTTTCTTACTGTTTTATAACTGCTTTCAAAAAACTACATTAGCACACATTCGTATTAGATTCATTCATTAGTGCAGCTAG
Organism: Mirounga angustirostris; assembly: GCF_029215605.1. Taxonomy (NCBI): domain Eukaryota; kingdom Metazoa; phylum Chordata; class Mammalia; order Carnivora; family Phocidae; genus Mirounga; species Mirounga angustirostris. Next base: position 78,837,303 of record NW_026991720.1, on the reverse strand, counting down.
GCTACAACAGAGCAATCGTATTACTGCTTCTTCATTATCAATGCATGAAATCATTATACCTGTAAATAAATATGAATTTCTTTTTCACATTATCTTTTCATTTTTGATTTCTTGTGTTAGTAATACATATAACATCTACAGTGTTTCATGGCATAAAGATAATATTGACAGGTACTGACAGATGATTCATCTTATAAGCTGATGACATGAATTTATGATAGTGATAAGGACAGTATAGTACTTATAAATGTAATTTCTCTTGGTTATGATTTTAATAACATTCTCTTTTCTCTAGCTTAGTTTATTGTAAGGATCCAGCATATAAGAAAGGATCAACTGTCACTGAAAATTGTACTTTAGGAATTCTTATAATATTAAACTTTTAAAGAAGAACTACAATAGAATCCTGAGAATTTCTTTCCCATAAATATATCAAACAATGGATTTTAATAATGACTATATTAAATATCACAAATATTTTATAGTGGACCAAAGCAGTGGGATAATAAAGAATATAAACCTTATAAGGGATCTTCCAACTTATATATTGGTGCTTATAGTCCATGCACACATTTTTGGCAATTATTCATTCCATCTCTGTTTGAGTACCTTTAGTTTTGGGAAAATATGCAGCCCTGACCTGGGTCTAAATTTCCTTATTTTGATTAGACATTCTCTAGTTTATCCATGATGCCTTAAAAATATGACACTAAGAACGAAACTAATTACTCCACTACCATGAATTTGTTTTAAATACCCACTGTTATAAGCACAATTTTTCTTATAAGGTACCACTTAGGGAAAGGAAAATAGTTACTCTTGATCTTAATTCTCAAACAATTGTGAAAATTCCAAAATACAAGATAATGGCTACTAAGGGTGTTATGTAATATGATATTAGACAATTTATAGAATAATTATTTTCTGTTAATGGTCATGTTTATTAGAAAACAGTAATGAATACAGCTTGTGATTTCATAAACGTTACTGTTTAGGATGAGAATAATGTGGGATTTGATTTTAAGACGAGTCAACTTATTGCAAAATATTGTGTTTAGTACAGTTGATCCTCATAAAATGGTGTATGGATAAGTGAAATTTGGTATGATGGTTCTCTGCTTTTAACCATAATGCATATGTGACATTGAAATATGTTATCCTTCTCTTCAAAGCAATGAAGAATCAGAGCAGAAAAATTTTTAATTTTCTAAAGAGGAACATTGTTTTAGGTTTATTGAACTTTTTACACAGATCTCTTTCCAATGAGTTTTGCTGCTTCAGAAATCAAAACACATTATGAAAGCAAATTCATGGAATAAATCTGGACTAATGAGGAGTTCTTTCTCTATGGCCAAATCACAGTAGAACCTCTCTGTAAAACAAATTGGCAGTAAGCAACACGGAAGAAGGCATTTGTGGAAAAGTTTTACAGGATATAGGAAAGTATTCTAAAAGAAGTAGCACTCTCTTCAAAATTCATTTATCTAATGATTCTTAAGGCAGCAATGTATTTTTTTCTTGTTTCTGTTTAATGTACTTTTGTATTGGCAGCAAAAAGAGGGGTTTCAGACTGTGGATGATTCATCCATGAGTATTTCTCCTTCATTAACAAGATGGTGTTTTGAATGGATTAATTACTGGGTTTATCCAAAAAAAATTTCTCATCAATTCACATTAACTATGAAGATTTCTTTGCCTTCTCCCTTCCACAAAATGGAAATTAAAAGCTGTTAAAATTAAAAGGAATTAGGTATTTGTTAAAGTATCAGTTTTATATAAAACATGTAATTCTCCTGGCATGCATGTCTGAGAAACCAGCCCAGACCAAAAGAACTTCACAGCTCAGGCAATCCAAAATACCCAACTGCAAAATCATGAGTTAAATAAAAGGTTGTTGTTTTAAGCCACTAATTGGTGAAGTGGTGTTACTCAAAAAAAGCTAATTGCTACAAGATTTAACCCTACCTGGTTGATTTCAGATCCTGAGAATCAAATATGCATCTGATCAGCTCAGTGCATGGAAACCAGTAAAAACTTGTTAAAACCTTAAATTATGCAAATAAAAACAAATGAGAGAAAATGTATAATATCAAAAGAATAGCGATACAGCATCTAGAGTTTTAGTTTGCATTTCATTGGAGTTAGAAATAAGGGTTGACTATATATAAAACAAAAGGAGTATGAGAGTGAATCTGTATAGAAACATAACAAAGCCAAGTCCTATTTTTACATTGCATCTAATTTAGGAAAATAGAACTACGATCATGGAAACCAGTAGTCATTTAAAAAAGTTAGAGACATTTTAAAGTAATAACCCAATGGAGAAAGAACAAATTAGAATGGAATAGAATAAGTTAATGGAAATTATAATGAGGGAACATACACATTTTCTTAGAGAAGAATTTGACAGATTAATAAAGACAAACTTGTTTTCAGTAAGAAAAAGAATAAGCCATATTCTTGCATTCTGCATTCTGATCTCAAGTAGTAGAGCTATTCTAATACTGAGTCGCAGAAATAGAGAAAAGGCATTCCTGAAATCAGAGCAATTATTGATAGTAATAACATAAGGAAAACTATAATTTTTCCACCATTGGAAAATAATATGTCAGCATCTACCTCCAATCTGTTTTCAGTATTAGGTTGGCATATAATTTATATGAAGTTATATGGCAATACTAGTAAGCACTATGAGAAAACAGTCTTAATATTTCTCGAGCACATACATTGTGAATGCTAATTCTATCATACACTTTTTCTTTTCTGATGCTGTGTAACAATCTTAAACAATGTCTTAAAAGAATAACAACCATTTCTTTTGTTTGCAAATCTGGGTTCGGGTAGGCAATTCTGGCTCAGGGTCTCTCAATGGATCTGTGTTTCAACAACTGGCTACTCATATGAAAAAAAATTTAGATCATTACCTCAAACCATCCATAAATAGGTTAAAAAATGTGAAAGTAAAATAATATGAAAAGCAGAGCTTTGGGGCGCCTGGGTGGCTCAGTTGGTTAAGTGTCTGACTTCAGCTCAGGTCATGATCTCAGAGTCATGAGATGGAGCAGTGCATAGGGCTCCAAGATTGGCGGGGAGTCTGCTTGAGATTCTCTCTTTCTCTCAAAAAAAAAAAAAAAAAAAAAAAAGGATGTGTTTTAAAAAATTCAAAGGAAAGCCACATGCAATTAAAACCCTAATGGTAAGATAAAAATTGTATCCAAGAACTATGAAAAACAAACAAACAAACAAACAGAAATTACCCCTGGCAAATTACTGAGTAGCCAATAAATTTATGAAGATACTCATCTTCCCTAATAATTAAGATAATACAAAATAGTAAAATAATTTTATTTCACATTAAACATATTGGGGCAAAAATTAAAGTTGTTTACTATTAATTGTTAGTGAGAATAAAGAAAAATAGACACAAAACTGCTTTTTATTTATTTATTTTAGAGAGGTGGGGAGGGGTGGAGGGAGAGGAAGAGAGAAACTCAAGCAGACTTCATGCTCAGTGCAGAGCCCAACAAGGGTTTGATCTCATGACCCTGGGATCACAACCTGAGCAGAAACCAGGAGTTGGATCTTTGACTGGGCCACCTGGGTGCATCCACAAAACTAAGAGCAACAAGCATTATGAGCATTTATTTATTTATCTAGAGATTTTATTTCTTTATTTGAAAGAGAGCATGAGCAGTGGGTGAGCAGATGGCAAGGGAAAAGCAGACTCCCCACTGAGCAGGGAGCCCGATGCCTGGCTCAATCCCAGGACCCCAAGATCATGACCTGAGCCAAAGGCAGACACTGAACCAACTGAGCCACCCAGGCGCCCCAACCATTATGAGCATTTAGCACGTCTACTAGTATTGCTACAGATCGCTGGAATGCAGAATTTCTGATTGAGTAAGTCTGACAGGAGCTCCACAATATACATTTCTAACAAGTTCCTGATAACTGATACCGCTGATCCAGCACCACACTCAGAAACACTGGTGTAGGTTATAGGTGACATTGTTAGCAGTCTTTTCAAGAATGAGTTTAAGAGAGAATATGAGTATTGCTTTGTGAATTAATGAACACTTTTTTTTTTTAAGTAATCTCTGTGCCTGATGTGGGGCTCATACTCACGACCCTGAGATCAAGAGTTGCATAATCCCCCAAATGAGCCAGCCAGGTATCCCTGAATACTTTTTTTTTTTAACTGTCAAAAACTAACTTAAATGAGGGTAAAAACTTATGTGGTCATTGCCTTAAATATTGTATATTTTGGATATTAGAAACAGAATTCCATTATATTGAGCAGTATTGATACTTACAAATTAAAACAATTGCTTAATTCTTGATATGAAATATCACTAAACTGGATTTTATGAATTTAACGTCATCATGATGATTTATCCAAAAGGCATTCTGAAATACAGGGTAGCATGTATGTATATACATATATATCCATACATTTATACACACACACACACACACACATTTAGAAATATATACTCACCTTCACTGGTATTTGACATTTAGGAAACAAACAGCAAATGGCTATTTGATAAGCAATTTAAACAAGTCCTTTAAATTAAGATCCAAATTTCAATATCACAAAAGTTTCAAATACTAAAAGTATTTTAGGATTACTTGCATTTAACGTGATAACTCTCTGGTCTATATCTGTGTCTTTGGGAATTAAATATGAATTAGAATTACTCTATGGCTTTCCACCAAAATCCATTAAGGGAAATGTAGCCCAGAGATTCTCTTACATCTGACATTGCTTAATGTGCTTACAGTATTAAATGGATACTCTACAACTAAAGATTAATTTGTTTTAAAGAAGTCATTTATGTGGATTTTTCTTTTCTTGATATTATTTTCAGACCTAAAACTCTTTATAATGAGATTAAATGGGATTTATATATCTATTGATTTTTAATTTAACAAACATTTTTTTTTTCTCTAAAAATTTAGGTTAATAAGTTACTGTCACTTTCTGGCTGCCCTTCACATTTATCTTTTTAGTATATGATAGAGGCAGTAATGGACTGCAGAGTATGAATCTGGCACCTTGGCAAGATCTGGCAAAGCATCAAAATTACCTGTGGGAGCTTCTTAAAAATACAGATTTCCAGATCACATGCATATTTCCCAACATTTCTTATTCGCTGTGTCTAAGGAAGTACTCAGAAGTGTGATTTTTATTCCAATGTTGCTTGGAATTGATTGGCCTTCGGAGGAACCACAGAGAAGGTAGGGGACCTCAGGACCACAACGAACGTTTCAAGGAGACCCTGACCTATACCAAGTGCTCACACTATCATTTTCCAATTGCCAAGGCCGTGTAGAATCCTCAGTTTTGCTGATTCTGGGCCCCAATAAATGCCCGGCCATTTCAGAAGAAAAAAAAAAATGTCTGAGAAACAAGCCAGACTTGAAAATATGTAACATCAAGGATAATACCATCTGCCTTCACCAAAAGTAGTCTCGCTTCTCTATGTTCCAGCTTTGTTTCTCTTCCAGTAAAGGGTTAAATACGCCTCCTTCCTTTGCCTAAGGCAATACACCTGCATGAATTTTTGTTACCAAAGCCTCAAGTTCCTCATGCTTATAATCTCTTGACAGTTTCAATACCACCATTGCCTCTTCGGGTTTCTTAGAACACAGCTAATATTGTGCTCCCCTCATAAACTCTAGCTGCTTTTACCAGTTTTGGCTTTTCAGGACAAAAAAAATACAGGAAGATGCAAGACTGATTACATGGTTCAACAAATGGACTCTTTGCTGGCTTCTTCTTTAAAAAATAAGCCCAGAGCGAGTCAAACATATGCACGCACCTGCGTGGGGCTTTCCTAACGCCCTGTGTATTCCTTGTACTTGTCATCATTTTAAAATGATCTGGGTGTCTGTCTGTACTCTACGCTAGACAAAGACTCCTTAAAAGTATGGACAGTCATCAGTGTGAGGAACAACATCAGTGACAGCAGCGTCATAAGATTATTAGGTAATATTTGTTAAATGCTGACTGTTTTATTTAGCAAACATGTATACAGCACACACTATGGGCACTTTACAAACAGGCTGTCACTGCAATCCTCAAAACAATCCTCCCGATGAGATAGATACTATGCTGCTTTATGCAGACTCAGTTATTTCTCTCAGCAACCAAGTAAAATAGAGCTTCACATTATTCCCATTTTACAGGTGTAGAAGAGGACGCTTCTATTAACGGTTTTCGAATACCTTCACCTCCGATCTGTGCTAATTTTGTGTGCATATAAATGCTGGAGATCACAACATAAATGAGTCATCGAGCCTTTCTCGTGCTGGCACTGTACTAGACACTGACAATATCAAGTCCAGATGTTTGCTGGGAGAAGATTGAGTGCGTTAGGGGTGCAGAAATGACTTGGACTGTTGAGCCGCAATTTGGCAGGTATACACCAGCACTACCCTTTTCTCTGCCTTGAAAATAACTTAGTCTCCCTTTTAACCAGGGTGTTGTCCTTTGATCTAGTGCAGGAGCCTGAGGGAAAAGACACCAGGGTGGCGGAATTCAGAGCCCTCAGTGGCTGTGTTTAGGTAAATAAACAGGAGAAAGACACACCACCAACCAGGAAAACAGCCCCAGAGAAATATGGATTCTGAGGAATATTTGATCTATTTCGGATTCATTAATATGGATGGTTTGTTCTTCCTCCGCAGATCCGAGATATGACAAAGCCCAGAGATCTCCATCTGCAAGGCATCTCTTCACCCACAATGATTTTGCTATTGTTCTCTGATGTCGCTGATATTTCTAAATGAGTTTTAGTTGGATTAATCATCTTCGTACTCTGAGATCTTATTGTTAAGTTCTGCGGGCTTTTGTCCAAAAGCCTGAAAATAAATAAACAATGATTCTACAATTCCTGTGCTAGAAATGAGGCAATATCTTAAAAAAACAGTAAGATAATCTTTGTTCTTGAACTGTTTTCTCTCTCTCTCCCCCACCCCCTTTTTTATATTGTTCAAGACTTCCACAGATCTTATTCCCTCATTTTTTTAGAACGTTAAACTATTTTTTCTAAAGCAGAATTACAGAACAACATTGCAGCCACCCTCATGTGGCATTTTTCACTCTTTCAACATAAATGATGGAAATACACACATGCCTGTATATGAATGCACTATTCTACAGTTTAGTAGAGGGTATAAAAGTAAATAGTTAAAATTCCTTTTAATAACTGTATTTTCAGCATTCTTCCCTATGTATGGGACCAATTTTAAAAGTGACTACTAATTCTCTCTACTATCCCTACCACCTGTGAGCAGAGCACTAGCACATGTCAAATATAGGAATCCCCTTCCCCACCTTACAGTGTATTATTCATAACTTAAGTCATTTTATTCCATTTAAGCTCTACAATTAGAGGAGCAGGAGAAAAAACAGAGGAGATGAAGTTACTCAGATTGCTGAGGACGGTGGAAGTATACATTTAGTAATGATTTTCAATGATTTTCAAGCACACAGAAATGGTGATCCCCATCTGCCCTGAGGTTGAGAAAGAGAGGACCCTTAAGCCACAGCCTAAGAGGATTGTGTTATATATATTTTATAGATATAAAATCATAGCAGGCCAGAGTGAAAAATATTATAAAATCATCTGGTACAACCCCCGCTCTTTCAGAAAGGACAAACTCAAGCCCATATCGGGAGGCTTTGTGTGGAAGGTTATATTGTAGGTAGTGGCCTAGAACCTGTGGATTTTGCCCCGAGGTCTCTGCCTCTGAAAGTAGCTAGAGGTGGGACTAGATTACCAGAAGATAGACTTTCCTTCTCAGAGTGACAAGATTTTACCAAAATTCTAAGGGATGAGTTATCATTTTCATTTTTGCACTAATCACCACAGTACACTTTAAATTATCTTCACATGATGCCGGGAACGGAAAAGAGAGAACATTTTTTTCTTTTTATTATTTTTCTCTTTGGGTATGAACATTTGTTTGGATGATTCCAAAAAAAATGATTATGTGGATAGGTGCATGCTGATTTATGAAAAAGCTTTCAGCAGTCTGGGGAGACAATGTTGCAAATGTTTTTAAAGCCAAATTCTTGGGGCACCTGGGTGGCTCAAATGGTTAAGCGTCTGCCTTCGGCTTGGGTCATGATCCCAGGGTCCTGGGATCGAGCCCCACGTCTGGCTCCTGGCTCAGTGGGGAGCCTGCTTCTCCTTCTGCCTCTCCCCGGCTCGTGCTCTCTCCCTCTGTATCTCTGTGTCTCGAATGAATAAATAAAATCTTAAAAAAAAAAAAAAGCCAAATTCTTGGGGCATCTGGCTGGTTCAGTCGGTAGAACATGTGACTCTTGATCTTGAGATTGTAAATTGGAGCCCCACATTGGCTGTACAGATTATTTAAAAGTAAAATATAAAAAAAAAACAAAAACAAAAACAAATAAATAAAAACTTTATAAAAGGCCAAATTCTTTTTTTTTTTTAAATATTGTCATTCCCACATTTTTGGTGTTAAAATACTTTTCATTTCACTTATGAAATGATACTAAAAGTAGGTTTGATAATAGGATTTTTTATTGCTTCATTTATTAAAGAAAACAATAATGTTCCATGAAATTAAAAAATCTAGTCTAATGAAACCAATTGGCAATTTTAATACTGAAAAATAAGCAGCGATAAATGCGTGGGCAGTGTGGAAGAGCACAGGAACACTGTATTTAGTATCAGATTTAGCCATATTTGACAGAAAACAACACGCTACTACATAAGATGAAATGGATGTCTTATGTAAAGAAGTGTAGAATTAGGCAGGACAGGGCTAATAGGATGATTCCTTATGTCTTTCTAGCTCACTGCTCTATTACCTCAGAGTATGGTTCAAAAGAGCTGTTGGACTCCAACCCGTTCATGCGAAGGGAGACAGAGACACAAAACAAGCAACATTTTCATCTTTTACAACAAACTTACAGAAGATACTTCTCTCAGAAGTGCCACTCAATAGATTTCTTATGTCTCATGGGCCAGAACTATGTCATATACTGACTGCTAGATACAAGAGAGTTTGGGGAATGGGTCATTTTTACCCGGACCACTGTTGCCACAAGCTAGACTGGGGTCTGTTGGGTCACAGCAAAAAGCAGTTAAGAGGGTCTGAGTTATTTCATTTTTAAGCACCATAGTTGGAATAGAGAAAGGAGAAAGAAAAGGACTGGGGGATGACAACAACTAGCAAAGAACATTTATATATTATTATTTTCAAACACTATGAAGTAACCTGAATTTTTTTAGGAATAATTTTCTTCGTGTTTTTCCAAAAAAAAAAATCTGATTTTTCCCAGTAAAAATGACTAGCAGGCACTTGATATTTTGTACATAGAGGGGGCTTAGAAATCCAGTTCTGTGTGTTTTTGACTGAAATAAATGTTAGCTTTGGTAGAATTAATAGTTTCTTCTTCCTGTTGATGCCTCTTACAAACAAACTATTAGAATGACATCAGTTAATGGTAACTTGTCTAAAGATTATTATTTTTGCAAATACTTAAGCATAGTTCAATCTTCGCCTTTGTAATTAAAGAGCAAAGTTTAGAATACCCCTTTCTTTATTGATAATAATTAAATTTGGTATTTTAGTTAAAAAAGAATGAACTTTACTTCTTTTATTAAGTGTATGGTATATAGATAGATATTAGAGTTATTTTATTTCACCAACTCATTTTCTATTTAGAAGTAATGTTTTAAACTTGAAATTTCATTGATTTCAGCAAATTCTTTCCATCTTTGTTTTGCTTTGTTTAATAGTTGTAAATCACAATCCTATTTAATCACTACCAGATAACCTAAACTCATTCTTGTGGGATCTCCATATTAAAGTAGATTATATAGATGTTTATGTTCCATTATAGCAATAACTGGATACATTTTATTTAGTTCTTTCTTTTGCTATTCAAGATAAGTGTGTATGGACCAGTATCATCATCGTATGGTGTGTGTGTGTGTGTGTGTGTGTGTGTGTGTGTGTGAGTCAGGGAGGGAGTTTCCCATTTATTTTTTGATCCACAGCCCCAGTATAGTAAATTGACAATACTGTGTCGTAAGCCTCCGAAGTCCAACTGTGATCTCATTTGGTGAGCCATCCAAATTACTCAAAAGGACAAAAACAACAGAAAAGAATGACTCATTTTATTTAAAGTAAACTGCCTTTCTGTTTTTAGAAAGTGGCACACCTTGTCTTTCCTGCTTAGAAAACAACTTGGAGTTTGTAATTCAGATCTGTGTTTTGGTTTTCCTACTGAACCTGAAAGTTGAGAAATTAATGTCATATGGAAAATCAATCTTTTTTAAAAATTTTATTTATTTATTTGACAGAGAGAGACACAGCGAAAGAGGGAACACAAGCAGGGGGAGTGGGAGGAGAAGCAGGCCTCCTATGGAGCAGGGAGCCCAATGCGGGGCTCGATCCCAGGACCCTGGGATCATGACCCGAGCCGAAGACAGATGCTCAATGACTGAGCTACCCAGGCACCCCTAGAAAATCAATCTTAACAGTAAAGTTACAGGCAGTGCATTCATCCTGAAGTGAATGAGTTTCTTACCAGGGAATGTGGGGGAGAAGAAAACAGATCAAAATGCAAAGTTTATGACAAGTTCCCTGTATGACTGTATAATCTCTTTAAGGATGATCTTCCCATAATTGCATTATCTGGTAAAATGTTTGCCTTTGAAAATATGGGCTTTTTGATTAATAGCTTACAACAAATGAAAAAAAAAAAAGAAGAAACTGTAAAAAGATGTACAGTGAAAATTCTTCCATTTATCCCAGTCCCCATCTAGACATTAACCACCCCACTCACATCCTTAATTTCTTATGTAAAATTCTTAAGTCTTCTTTGGTCTTCCTGAGTTTCTTTAAGCATACATGAAGAACGACAAACATATTTCCTTATCTCTCTTTTTTACACAAAATGCACCATGCATATTTGTTTTAAACACTGATTTTTTTCTCTTAACAATATATTTTGGAGATTTTCAGTATCAGTCTGTTTGTGGTCTTTTTTTTTTTACATTGAGGTATAATAAGAAAGTGGTTTGCTGAAGTAAGTATTTGGCTTTAAAAAAAGTCAGTGTTACTTTTTAGTAACTTTTTTAATAATTTAATTTACTTAGCTCACGTAGCTTCCTAACTACATAACGGCATAGTTTTGTGCATATTAGATTAATTGGCATATTGCTCTAATTTATATACTATGAATGAATTTTATATACATCTACCTTATATTCTTATGAATTCTTATGAAAAGAGTACACATTGTAGAGGTTATTTTATTAAAATAAGACTATTACCTTCTCTTAAAATACCAGGAAATTCTGTTTCTAAAAAAAATTTCCCCAGTATTTACTTATCTATGCTTAAATCTCCAGTAGCGTTGATTGGCTTCTAAATGCCATTCCAAAATTTGTTAATCAACATTGATTTGTAAACTTTTAAGGAGCTCAATTTTATCTAAACGTAAAATTCTAGTGATACTCAGATATTGACTTCTAGAGGCTATTATCACTTAGGTGCAAATGAAAGAGCTGGGTGGGGGAGGGAGGGAGGAAGAGACAAGTTGTAAATATAAATAACCAGGGATACACTTTCCCTATCTTTGTGTGCTCTCTACTTTCATATTACAGTCTCAGATTTTCCAGCAGATGCTTATGACCACAGCACTGAAACCAAGTTCTCCTGTGTATAATTAAATTCTACCTTCTTTAAATGCCTCTTGTTTCGTGGGACTTGACCTGGTCAATGAGGTTAGGCTTTCATCCGAGAAGCAAATCTATTTTCTAAAACCACCCAGCAGTCTGGCCAAGTCATGGAAGTCACCTTGCTTTTTTGAGGAAAACAAAATAAAACAAACCCCAAATCCTGACAAATAAGAACAACCCAATATAGGCCGCATTCCTAAAGCAATGAGTGGGCTGAATTATAGGACTCATTTTGGGGGAGGAAATTCAGAACGCCATCATCCAATATTGACTATAAAAGTACAGTGAAGACTATTTGACAAAAAGTCTCACTCTTGCATCAAGTTTTCACAAAGATGTAAGGAAAATTCCCTAAAGAACATTTCATCTCAGTGTGTTACGTAATTTTGTTACATAAATATGTAACTCATAACATCTATTTAAAATATGTTGTGGTCTTTGCTGTGAGCTAATTGCAATCTCCTATTATAGACCAATATACTACTCATGTGTTCCTTGTGAACTTTTACTTATTACCACCTTTTGCTGCTAAGAGTAGAGGTAAACCAACACCGCAGTTCCCTGGGCACGGTCATTAGCAATCACTACAAGGCTGCTCTAATTCCAGTTTACCTCATTTTATTTTTCCCTTTCTCCCAGATCCCCATGCTTTAATTCTACCTCCTACACAGGCATTTTCTTTGATATCTTTGCTATATGTCCTTAACAATTACCAATTATTGGAAAATATTTAATAGTTTTTATGTTTCTTTTAAACTTATGTTAAATGTTTTTCTGTTTTATTCACTCTTCAACACTCTTTTTGAGATACGTTTATGATGCTGTTGAGTATTTCGTTTCTTACTTTTATTATAGTGTAGTATTCCACAGTATGCATCTACTATATTTTACTTTTCTATCTCCCCAGTAATTTCTTCTAGATACTTTCTTTTTTTTTAAAGATTTTATTTATTTATTTGACAGAGAGATAGAAGAGCACAAGCAGAGGGAGTGGCAGAGGGAGAGGGAGAAGCAGGCTCTGCACTGAGCAGGGAACACGATGCGGGACTCGATCCCAGGACCCTGAGATCATGACCTGAGCCGAAGGCAGACGCTTAACCATCTGAGCCACCCAGGCGCCCCTCTTCTAGATACTTTCAACTCTGATAACCACTAATGTCATAACCAAATTATAGTAAAGTGCCCATATGAAACCACGTGAGAATTTTCACATCATTTTCAGAAGAGCACGTTAGCTCCTAATGTGTTCACCATATATATTTCAGAATTGCAGTGGACCAATGAGTGCTATGTATGTTTCATTCCTCCAGTTTTGTGAAGCAGAACACTTGGTGTGGCTGTCCCTGTTACCCGAGGGTACATTGGCAGTGTGGGAGGTCCATGATCTTTTATGTCTCTAAATCAAGAAGAGACACATCTGGATCTGATGTAGAGACTACCACACAGCACCCAGAGATCCTAGACTCTGAGCTTGGTGCCCATAACCTTATGAGATTTCTGGACTGAGTGCAGTTTGCTGGTGGAAGGGAGAGTGAACCTGAGCCAAACGACCTGAAGGGCAAACCATGGTTACCATTAATACTGCTCATAAGTATTTCTGGTTCTCTGCCTTTTGGGCAAATGATAGTGTGGGACAATGTGACAGAGGTAACATCCGTCAATTCTGGTCCAACCATTGAAATGTTGATGTAATACTCCCCGCAAAACATTCATCCCATCTACCATATTGACCCACAATATTCCAGATGGTATTGCTCTGTCAGTGTGTGTCCAGACATGAAGACAATACTGAGAAAACTCTCCACAAGATCCATAAGGGACATGTGACGTAAGAATAAATTGGTATTGGTTTAAGAAACTCAGACTTTGAGAGTGTTTATTAGCAGAGGACAACCTATTCTATAACTGCAGAGAATAACCTAGTCTATAACTGAGGCTTATAAACTGAAAGCACTGGAGCCCTGGATCACTGGGTATCCACACACAATTTTGCAAAATACTTCCAAGTGCCTTCCATAAATCCTTGCTAACACTTGGTATTATCACTTCTCTAAAAAGTTTGCCATTCTTCAATGTGTAAGGTATAATGATTTTCTGCACTAATAGGTTGTAATTCCTAAACCCCTAAAAGTTCCACATTGCCATTGTGAATGCATCTTTGCTATTATTTGCTATTATTACGTATGTTGTTGCTAATACAGAAGTAATGAAATTTTGTAAGTTGTTCTGGTATTGGTCATCATTTCTGGATATGCTTATTAAGTATATACGGGAAGGTATTTCTGTATCTGTAAATATACAATAATAATGACATTATTATCCCCCTTTCCAATCCAGAAACTTACTGTTCTCTTGTCTTTTTTTTTTAAGATTTTATTTACTTATTTGTCAGAGAGAGAGAGAGCACAAGCAGGGGGAGTGGCAGGCAGAGGGAGAAGCAGGCTCCCTGCTGAGCAAGGAGCCTGATGCGGAACTCGATCCCAGGACCCTGGGATCATGACCTGAGCTGAAGGCAGACGCTCACCTGACTGAGCCACCCAGGTGTCCCTGTTCTCTTGTCTTGTAATATAAACAAGAAATTCTAATACCATACTAAGTATTAACATAGTTGTTCAGTTCCTCAATATAATAAGAATGACTCTAAAGTTTCTTCATTTAATGTAATGTTTTCTAGAAGTTAAGACAGTTGACTTATATTCCCATCCTCCTAATATGTTTTTAAACATAAATGGGTGTTGAAGTTTATCAACTGTCCTTTTCCCTTCATTTAGTCTATTAATGTGATAAATTGCATCAAAACTTTAAAAAATAATGTTAAAAAATATTTTTGCTAATGGGAAAAGCCCCACTTGGAAACACTGCATTGTTTTAATATACTATTGGATTCAGTTACTAAATGTATTACTTAGGATTTCCATACTTATATTCACAAATGAAAAATTTTAAGTATTTTTATTTATTTTTAAGATTTTATTTATTTATTTGAAAAAGAGAGCTAGAGCCAGTGAGATAGAGCACGAGTAGGGGGGAGTGGGGAGAGGGACAAGCACACTCCTCACTGCAGGGAGTCTGATTTGGGGCTTGATCCCAGGACCCTGGGATCATGATCTGAACCAAAGGCAGATGCTTAACCAACCGAGCCACCCAGGTGCCCTTTAAAATCTTTTTTAAAAGTCTTTTTTATAGTGTTGGAATCAGAATTAAACTAGATTTATAAAATGTGTTAAATCAACTTCCTTTTTTCGTTCTATTTTTAATAATGTCATGAATATGTTAGAGATTATCTTTCCATTAAGTGTTTGGTAAAACTCACCTGTAAAATTACTTAGATTAGCTTGTTGACTGAATGCCTAAGAGGTTTTGTTTATTGTGAATTTTCTGTTTTGTTATAATTTTATAAAATTATAAATTTTACTCTGAGTATCTATTTAGTTATGTTTCACAGTTAGGATATAGTCTTTTCTTGGTCATTTTTAGTAAGTATTTTAAAATTTATAATTTTCTTTTTATAGTTTCCTCTTTAACAAAAGAGCCAAGTTTCTTAGAAATAATTTATTTCTATATGGAACTTTAAAACTGTTTATCTAGGGCGCCTGGGTGGCTCAGTTGGTTAAGCGACTGCCTTCGGCTCAGGTCATGATCCTGGAGTCCCGGGATCGAGTTCCGCATCGGGCTCCCTGCTCGGCAGGGAGTCTGCTTCTCCCTCTGCCCCTCCCCCCTCTCATGTGCTCTCTCTCATTCTCTCTCTCAAATAAATAAATAAAATCTTTAAAAAAAAAAAACTGTTTATCTATTTCACAAATACTTTTTCAATGTTTATTATGTTGTAGTTTTTTTTTAAGATTTTATTTATTTATTTGATAGAGAGAGACACAGCAAGAGAGGGAACACAAGCAGGGGAGTGGGAGAGGGAGAAGCAGGCTTCCTGCGGAGCAGGGAGCGCAATGTGGGGCTTGATCCCAGGACGCTGGGATCATGACCTGAGCTGAAGGCAGACGTTTAATGACTGAGCCACCCAGGCACCCCTATTATGTTGTAGTTTTAGAGTACTTGGTGCACAAAGCAAACAAATAAATCCCAGTCATTGTGATGCATTCACGTGGAGAAGACAGAAAAGAATAATAAATAGCATAATTAAGTAAATTATACAGTGTGTTAGAAGGTGATGAGTACTATGGAGAAATAGAGAGTTAAGAGAGGGAGATCGAAAATCAAAAATGGAGAGTTTGCGGTTTTAGGGAAAGTAGTGCAAGTTTACCCTTATTGAGGAAAAAACATCTAAGCAGATTCAGTTTCAAGGGGTGGAACAGAAAGGAGGTGGGTGGGATGGGACTGAGGTGAGCAACAGAGAGAGCCTCTTTTACTCTCTGAGGTGGTAGTTGAAATCAACTGACAAGAGTAAGGGAAGTACTGAGGGGGCATGGCTTTAGGAAAACTATGAAGGTTTGAAATAGTTATCATGGGCAATGGAAGAAGGAGCCAACTCAAGATTGCCTTTCTGGACAAGGTCAAGGACCCAGTTTGTGTTGGGAGTCCATGGACTTCTACACAATCACTCCATGTGTGTGGAATTTTCTCAAAACATTCAGTAGGTCAAAAAGCCTACAACTGGATTAATAAAAAATTGGAATTTTTCCAGATGACTGAGGCTAAGGGGTAAAGAAGCAATGGTGTTAGGAGTTGGCAAGAGATTGGGTGAAGTGTTTCAATTTGGCTTCATAGAGATAAGGAGTTTTGTGTAGGGAAGCAGGGATTTAGATAATAGAGAAGTCCCAGGAGAAATAAAAATATGATGTAGACACATGCATGTAGGCACACACATGTTTTTTTTCCTACTAGAGTAGGAAGTCTTTTTCTCTATACTTGTGATGGAGGAGGACTGTAATGGTAAGCGTGGCAACAATTAAGTTGCTAGAAAGGAATAGAGTCTCTCTTCTCCAGAGAGGAGAGGCTGACCATCTTCTTATTAATGACTGGTATACCTGATCTTCAAGTGAAGGCAAAAATTCTTTTGGCTGTTGTTAAGGAAAGAGTCTAATAAAGTTTTTCTAATGAACCATTCAATCTCATCATTATAGAACTGAATCAGAATGAGCTCTTAAGTCTTCATAGCCTCAATAAGTAGAGAGATAGAAATAAGAAAAGTTGTGGGTTAAGGTGAGGTAAAGGAAAAAGGACACTAGATCTAGGAAATATGAAGGACTAGCCTCTTTTCTGAGAGTAGCTCTGTAGGTGGAGGCAGGTATTAAAGCTCCAGAGCTGTGTTGGATCAGATGACTGACCTCAGGTGTGCTGACAGGTCTCTAAGTCAGGTGTTCTACCACGTAAGTGGGAATATTGATCTATCTATAATTTGCCTGTTTGCTGAGTGTCCAGCCATCATGTGAGTGTTTCAACATCTTATGTTCACTTTGAGATTTCACATGCCATGTTGTAACCACAATAGAGCACCTACCTGAAATCTTTTTGGACATTAATTCACTCTAGAAGACTATTAGATACCATCCCTCTACAGTATGTTGCTTGAAAAGATCACATAAATATCATTCAATACCTAATTTTCAGAACAGCAGATTAAAATGTGCTAAAGTTTAAGAAGATAAAGCAACTAACTTGGGAAAATATTAACTATTAAGTTACTATATTTAATAAAAAGAAATGAACCTCTCTGATAATGTGCACACATGGTTCTTTTTCCTTGCTATATCATACTAAAATGTACTAGGTATTAGATTGTGGAAAATATATGTACAAATTAAAGTCATTAGATTAGATACAACTGTCTCAGAAACAGACATTAATTTTTCTTTTAGAAAATTTATTAATCTTGAACTGTGGATCAGTTAATTATTTGTAACTGTTACAGCAAAATTCCACTTCCAATTCAATGAGCTACTGTAGGTAAGCTCAACATATGGGCTCATAACTTAAGGAGTGTTCTTAGAGTCTTATGATACATCTTATCCCCTTAGGTGTTCTGTAGGACCTCTCACTGGGTTTTGCTCCTTTGGTAAATGATCCATGATTTCTAGTTTATCTGTGTAATTGAAACTTTCTACATTGTGATGGTTCATGCATGTAAACAATTCAATCTAGAATTACATGATAAAGAGATCACTATTTGTTTAAACTATTTTTCATTTCCTTTAAAGTTTTGATAGGGTATATTTTATATTTTAAGTCTTATTTGTGACCCAGTTTGTTTGGTTTAATTAGGAAAGGCAATTTCTCACACAGTTCATTTCACTGCTGATCACCTATATTTAGAACTGATTTGTATATAAACAAATGTTCTGAAATAAAGTGGTAATGATTAAGAGTCTCATGCCACTTATTGATGACAGTTATTAGTGCTATAATTTGAAGTTTTTTTGTATTCATATTGTTATTGAAGAATATTGCAGAATGCAAGCAATTTGTTGATTTGTCAAATAAGCTACCAAGTGTAATCTATGATCAGATATAACATAAACAAAGACATCAAATGTACTCTAAAATAAATCCAAATCCCTATTTTAAGATACAGCTGTCATCGAATGATTTTTTAATTTCTTTCCCTAGTCAAGCTATAATTGGGATGAAAATTGATATAACTTTAACATGTCCCAATTCTACAATACTAATTTCCCATTAAATGTACTAACCACTCAGAAATCTAGGCAATTAATTCCACCTATTTTAGGATGGAGTTTGAGACATTTTTTCCTCGCAAAGTCTGATGTAGTATTTAGAATACTATGGGTGTTAAAAATGTAATTGTAAAAGCATTTGTGAATTCCTCAACTTTCAAGTAGCAAAATACTTAAGGTAATAATAGACTGCATATTATTCAGCTTTTGTGTCCAAAACCACTTTTAGAGTTTAATTTGTAAATGGGATGCTCAGACTGTTCCTGGATGTTGATTTAAGTGAAGATCTTTCTACCCTCTAAGGAACATATAAAAATACCTTTGATGCATTAGTCTCAAACACAAAATAATATTGCACAGAGTCAGCATATTGATTTATTTATTTAATGCTTATCACGTGTGCTTTCAGAAAATGTCTTGTTAAAATGCTCCACTTATTTACATTACTGTGAAAAAAATCAGTAAGTTTTAGACTAAATTCATTCAAACCTTTTGCGGTAGGTATACTTACAGATTAGGAGAGTTAATCTCCTATACACAGTAGTCATCTTGACCCAATGCAGTCGGCAGCAATATTTATAATGCTACATAAATGGAGACCTAAATATTCCAAGGGAAATGATTCCTGTTTTGAAGATGATTCTTTTTTTTTTTTTTTTAAGTATTTATTTATATGACAGAGAGAGACACAGTGAGAGAGGGAACATAAGCGGGGGGGGGGGGGGGGGAGGGAGGAGCAGGCTTCCCTCTGAGCAAGAAGCTCGATGCAGGGCTCGATCCCAGGACCCTGGGATCATGACCTGAGCCGAAGGCAGACGCTTAATGACTGAGCCGCCCAGGTACCCCAAAGATGATTTTTTATGCTAGTGAGTCTCCTATCTCTAGAGGGTTTATTCTAAGGATGCAGAGGTGCCAAAGACTTGATCTGCTCACACTTGTATACCTCAAACTCCATTATCACTGATGTGAAGAAACCATCCCAAGCCTCTCTCCTAACTTCTGATGACTTGTAGCTGTGTCACTCCGGTCCCTGAGTTCATATCACCTTCTCTGTGTTTCTGTGTGTCTTTTTCTGTCTCTTACAAGGACACTTTCACTGGATTTAGGCTGTGCCCAAATCTAAATCATTCGTGATCCTTACCTCATCTTGATCCTTACCTTACTTACATCAGCAAAGATCCTATTTTCAAATAAGATCGCATTCTGAGGTTCTGAGTAGACATGAATTTTGGGGGGACCCTCTTCAACCTACTACAGGTATGGAAAAACACTAACACTGGTAAATGTTAATGGGAAATCACAACCTCCATTTGTAGGCATTAAGAATATCTAAGAATTTGGAATCTTTATTATGGACCAGGCATTACTCAATGTACTAACTTCTTTAACACTCAGGAAAAGCCTGTGAAGTAAATACTGATAATACCATCCCCAATTTACAGATGAAGCAAGGAGAGATTATCTTTCCCCAGTTAGTATATTTGTTAAATGACAGAGCTATGTTTACATCCAAATATTCTAATGCAGAGATTATACTCTTAATCATCAACATATTACCAGGCCTTTGTGGTTAAAATCAGGGGAAAAAATGAAAAGCAAATAATTCAACAATTTTGAAGGACTAATATGCCCAGGTGCATGTGTTAGGTGGTTTAACCTTAATAACAGCCCACTTTGGTAAATTATATCATTATTCCCCATTTTCTTGCTAAAAGAATGACAGTTAAGAGACAGGAAATGATCCAACATTCCTTAGCTGCTTTCAAAACTCAGTTTTTCCTGTACGCCGCCTTCCAAGTTTTAGGGGTAATGGTTTTCTTAGAAATACTGTATATCTCTAGATGAATTAACTTCCAAATGCTGACAGTAATATGTTGTGGAATTATTAAAGTAATAGACTTCATTTATCTTCAGTTTATAAATGTTTAATCATATTTTTCAAATGTGTTTGTCATTAAATATTTTACGGAAAATACTGTAGCTATAATACCAGTACTCATAAGTGAGGAACAATAGTTAATATTTTATAGATAATGGGGGCTGCCTGGGTGGCTCAGTCACGTAAGCAACGGACTCTTGATTTCGGCTCAGGTCATGATTTTAGGGTCATGAGATCAAGCCTTAAGCTGGGCTCTGTGCTTAATGGGGAGTCTGCTTCTCTCTCCCTCTCCCTCTGCCCCTCCCCCAGCCCCTACTCCCAAGGGCTTGCTCTAGCTCGCGCTCTCTCTCCCCCTCTGAAATAAACAAAGCTAAAAAAAAAAATTCTCTCTCTGCCTCTGCCCCTTCCCCCATACCCACTCATGCACATATGCTCTCTCTAAAAAAAATTGTAGATAATGAAAAAATATAAAATAGAATTACGTGGGTTTGGAAAAATAAACATATATAACATTTGAATACATTACTATATATATATCATATGTATAATATTCTTTTTTTTAAAGATTTTATTTATTTATTTGACAGAGAGAGAGATAGCGAGAGCAGGAACACAAGCAGGGGGAGTGGGAGAGGGAGAAGCAGACTCCCCGCTGAGCAGGGAGCCCGACGTGGGGCTCGATCCCAGGACCCTGGGATCATGACCTGAGCCGAAGGCAGCCGCTTAACCGACTCAGCCACCTAGGTGCCCCTGTATAATATTCTTAAGGCCTGAAAATACGTATGCCTAAATTATAAAATTTTAAAGTAATTTAAAATGATTTAATTTTGTAGCAGTACAAAAATGAATATACTTTTGCGCCAATTTTTAGTTACATTCCCCAAAATTTAAAATTGGAAGTAAGTGCTCACTGATATTTCCAGATTAACTATTTTAGAAACCAAATGGAAATCATGGAAGGTGAAAATCTGACCTTCTATAATGAGATTTTTATCAGGCAACACTAGCAAATAAGAAATTTTCAGCAATATTTTTCTTTTAAATTGTCTTGCACCTCATAATTTTATAAACAAAAAGCTCTACTGTTTTAATCAATCAATCTGACAAGTTTTTGTCCTCCATAAATTTATATCCAATTGGCATTTTTACCACACAGCATATTATTTTATCTTTGCATTCTTGGCATTGATACCCTTTCATACATTTTGCAGAGAATGGCATCTTAATAGAAGCCATTGATTAATTTAAAAAAATAGCCATTAATTTTGGCTGGCAAATTCCTAAAGAATCCTGCCAATCACTATAAAAAAGAATAAATGAAAATAATTTTATGGAAGTTGAAAGAAAACAAAGTAGAGTAGCGTATTTATAGTCTCCTACGTTAATTTGAACATTTCTAAAACAGAGCAAGTTTACGTTCATAGTTATATTCAACTGAACAAAAAATACACTTTATCATATATTTAGTTTGGGAGTCCAATGAAATGCTAAAGGTACAACCAATATTGTGGTCATTTATAGAAATAACAAAACCACTTAAAGCCTTCAGGAGAAATTTCTATATGCACCAGAGGTTGCTCACTAAGAAGACTTGATATAATTACAATTACAATTCTTCTTTCTTGTGTGTCATTTAAACTATCACTTACCATCTCTGAAGTAGTGCATTAGCAACATTCCCCAATAGGGTCTATCAGCAAATATGTAATGGGAAGTAGACATGGAAAAATTTCTCGGTGTTACATCAAATGATCATTTATGAATCAATTCAGTAAATATTTACTAAGCACTGACTTGTGATAGCTGTTTTTGCTAAGCAATGGAGACTCATTGTTTAGGGGGGAAAAACACAGGCTATGCCTTGCAGTGAGCACATGATCACACAAGGTTGAAAACATGTAGGAGTGATACTCAAAATTTTCTGTTGACTTGGGAGAGCATAAACAAAAAGTCAGATCATTAATTCATGAATATGCCAAAGATACTTCTTGGCATTTGACTTGACACATTCCATCCACAAAGAGTTGTTTTGTGCAGGAGGTTTTTACTTTTTTTCCCCTCTGAGAAAGGCAGAATGAGTATGTGCATCAAAGAATAGGTACTGACTACCGCCTTTTCTTTTCCTTAGTGAGTATGATTAGCGATGATTATAGGAGGGAACAGATGTCCTCCCAATGAATATTTAAATATAGATGTGTGTACTTATACCAGCCACCATATATGTTTTAAAGATTTTTTTTTTTTTTTAAAGATTTTATTTATTTGACAGAGAGAGACGAGGAGAGAGGGAACACAAGCAGGGGGAGTAGGAGAGGGAGAAGCAGGCTTCCCGCCGAGCAGGGAGCCCGATGTGGGGCTCAATCCCAGGACCCTGGGATCATGACCTGAGCCGAAGGCAGACGCTTAACGACTGAGCCACCCAGGCGCCCTATGTTTTAAAGATTTATTTATTTGAGAGAGAGAGTGAGTGAGAGAGTACAGGGCCCAATGTGGGGCTAGATCCCAGGACCCCGAGATCATGACCTGAGCTGAAGGCAGACATTAACCAATTAAGCCACCCAGGGGCCCTGTAAATTTTGCTTTTGATGTCAACTTGGTTATATGTCAAATTTGTGATATATTAATACTGATACTGTTTTTGTTCATGAATTTTCCAGGGAGAATTATATTTTTAATTAATTACACGTGTTAAAATAAATCAATAATTTAGGGGAGAATGTTTATTTTGTATTATTTCATCTCCATAGCCTTGTTCACTCTTCTCCTGCTGTCTGCAGACATACAATTCACACACACACACACACACACACACAGCTTATGCACACACAAAGAGTTTTCACTACTCCCCCTGATATCCCTCCTTATTTCAAATTCACATCAGTACTTAAAAAAGACAGGTCAGATACTTAATCCATCCTGCTATCTTTCCCGATTCATGTCATGCCTGATTTTCCATAACAATTATTTTCTGTATCAGTTATTTAGTTTAAAGGTGGGGTTAAGCATACTATGCAGTGATTTCCATAGTGGGCCCTTTGGAATTGGACTGCTTGGGTTCAAAGCTCAGTTTTATTTTGCTAAATATATGCAACTTTGAACAAATGACTTAAATCGTGGTTTCTTGGAAGAACCGGATGAGGTTAAGTATACACACCAATGCCTAGAACATTAAAAAAAGATTTCTATTTTTATCCAAATATTTCATGCATGATTTAAAAAAGTCAGTATTGCTAAAAGATTTGTAACAACAGAACTAGTTCTTCCCTGTCCTCTTTCCAAGCACCCACTTCATTCCTCTCCCCAGATGCAATTACTTGACCATATATATATGTCCATTGTGGCACAGATTTGGGAGATTTGGCCAATATTACTGTGAAGTATTTGCCCACAGAACAATTCAGGGATCACACATTAATGACAGACTCAATCACAAAATACAATCACTACACAAGGATAAGTAATATTTAGTAATCAAATGAAATATATAATAAATATCTGAAAAATATAATCAAGGTAATCGATAGACATGGTTAAAAATATTTATTCTACCGTAGTACTTTAAGACTGCTTCTTTCTCTCTCATTCTCTTAAAAAATGTTGTAATTATCATATTTGATTAGAACTTTTCCTGTGTGAATGTTGAATTCTAGAGATTTGAAATTTCTGTTTGTTTTACTTTCTACTTTATATGCTATGATAACAAGGTAATAAAAGGATATTCCAAGACTGCCTCAGGTTGGGTTCTCTCTATAGCAGACTCTGAAATGAAGTTTAGCCCAGAGCAGGCTTACTGGGGAGTTTCTTTGGGATCAATAACTTTGAAAGGGAAGAAGGGAGGGCAGAGCAGCTGAACTGGACAGAGGGAGAGGTTGTGCATCTACCAATGTGCCTTGGCGGATCCCACAAGGATCTCTGCAGCTAACACCTAAGAATTGTTCCAAGTTAGGTCAAGATTGAGTTTCTTATATCCCTACAACTAGGCTGACTGATGCAACCCCAGATCAACCTGTCACTGGATGGAGGCAGCCGTGGAAAGAGCATAACCTTGGGCAAAGTGGTCTACTGCAGCTGAGGGAATCCTGAAGGAGCTGCCAGCTAAATGTGGGCCACTGACAGCCCTCCCTGCATCTCTGACAGGAAATCTTTCTTTGAAAAGGGATTTAAGTGGAACATCTCTTTGCCATCATAGTGGCTTCTGTAATCTTTGAAATAACTATACTGGTTCAAGAAACATTTTCAGACAATAAGATATACCTTGGCAAATTATAATGAATAACAAGAAATGCTGGTAATCGATAGACATGGTTAAATAACAAGACATGCTGGTAATCAAGGTAATCGATAGACTTGGTTAAAAATATTTAAATATTTTTAATATTTTATTAAAAATATTAATAGGGCTGTCAGTGGCCCACATTGACAGGTGATAAATTAATGAAATTTATTTCACTGAAATGTGCTTGTCATTTTTGAAGGCCATTATTTGATTAGGAAAAAGTATTATTAAATGAACATATCTGATCTATACAACAACTAGAAATAAATCTAACATAGAGGCCTAGTTGCTTGACTTTTAAAACAAGTTTAGGAAATCTGTAGGGTAAAAAACGATATTACGTGTTTGTCTTGACTTTCAGGAAAGAATTTTAATTCTAGTTTTTGTAAATAATTATTCAATATTGATGGTTCAATGATTCTTCCACAGGCCACCAAAGGCTATTGCGGAGTTCTGACTCTTCTGTTTTCCAATGGATATTGGGAGGTTTCCAGCTTCAATTCACTGAATCAACTGTATTTTTTGGTTCAGTGAATTGAAGACTATCAATCATATGGTTTTAGTACTAGAACTTAGAACTAGAGAGTATGAAATAAAGTTCGCAAGATGGTGGCCCACAAGCCAAACCCGGCCGGCTGACAAGTTTTGTTCGTCCTATTTTATATCCGAATGCATTATGAACTAGCTGCTATAGACTGAAGTAGTTACTACGCCTCGGCCCATTCTGGTGAATTAGACTCCCCATACTCACAGACATTAGTTGTGGCTACGTCACTGTTCTGGCATGTGGAATGTTATTGACGAATTGTAGCCGTAAGAACTACTGAATGACTCAGCACCTTCTTTTCGCCGGTGAAACTGGTAACTGCTGCCACTCCGCTGGCCTGATGTGAATATGACGTGTCGCAGACTTGCAGCACAGCCAAGCCCTGATGCCACAGAGAACGGACGGCGAGTACGTTTTGTTGCTGTAAGGCACTGGCATTTTCAAACAGTCCATCACTACAGTATCACTACAGTATCATCTTGCCTATTCTTTTTTTTTTTAAGATTTTATTTATTTATTTGAGAGAGAAAGAGAGAAAGTGTGTATACGAGCAGGAGGGGAGGAGCAGAGGGAGAGGGAGAAGCAGACTCCCTGCTGAGTGGGGAGCCCAACATGGAGCTCGATCCCAGGACCCTGAGATCATGACCTGGGCTGAAGGCCATGACGCTTAACTGACTGAGCCACCCAGGTGCCCCTCATCTTGCCTATTCTTAAAGATTTGCCAACATTTGTATCATAAAAGCCTGTTTTTTAATTTAATCAGAAAATCAACAGTTTCAGTATTGAATAATGGTTGCCTCTTTAGGTAAACAGGGCATGATCCAGTTTATCAAGGTGCCCACATAGTTTTTGGCTAGATATCCATCCCCTGTAGAAATTATGTGTACAACTATGCCCTAAGACCTTCCCTGTCAATCCAACCATCTGGTAAGATGTGATTTTAAGTTGCATATGAATACTATTAGAGTAATCAAACCAAGAGGCCATTAGGCTGAGGTGTTCCATGCCTTGGTGGGTCATATAAGCAAACTGAAATCTAAGACAGAGTCAATTCCTGCAAATGCCTCAAGGTGAAGAAGAATAACCAATTACAAACAGCCAACTAAGCTTTCCCAAATAATGCAACTGCTTAAGCTATAGCCAATCAAAAACTTCCTTGTTTTGTTTCCATGTCTTCCCTATAAACAAACATCCTGCCCTTAGCTCCTATTCATGGTTGCTCCTAACAACCTCCTGTTTGGCACTTCTGGGTTAAAATTAACATTCGCTCAAATAAACTCTTAAAAATTTTAGTATGTCTTAGTTTGTCCTTTAACAATATATACAAACATATGCATACACATAACACTTATCGTTATCACAATATTACTAGAAACTTTTGAAGTATTTCTATTAATGTCGGAAATAACACAATATGCCCATTACCAGTAATATGGAACATATAATAGGAAATATTAGGCAATTCACAAAGGGGATAAAAGTATTGAACACTGGAAAGGATGAGAAAAGACTGTTAAGATTTACAAAAATGCAACTCTCTACCAAGTAATCCCAAAAGATTTAGTTAAATAATTATTAAAACTAGTATGAGATGACCACTGTCTTACAAAAAGGGACATGCCACAGAGCACCTGGGTGGCTCAGTCAGTTAAGTATCTGACTCTTGATTTTAGCTCAGGTCATGATCTCAGGGTTTTGAGATCAAGCCCCGCATCGGGCTCCATGCTGGGCCTGGAACCTGGTTGAGATTTCCCTCTCTCTCTTCCACACCCACTCCCTCTCTTCCAAAAAAAAGCAGGGAGATGTGCCATAGCCCATAGATTTCTAGTAAACTCACAATACACAGTAATACAATATAATGGAAAAAATAACTTTACAAAAGAAAACATTATAGAGTTCCTTGGGAAAAAAACTAAAAGAAAATGTGCAGCGCCTCTTTGTTAAATGCCGGAAAACATCACTGAAGATATTTATTTATTTATTTATTTATTTATTTATTTATTTATTTATTTATTTATTTTAAAGATTTTATTTATTTATTTGACAGAGAAAGACACAGCGAGAGAGGGAACACAAGGAAGGGGATTGGGAGAGGGAGAAGCAGACTCCCCGCCGAGCAGGGAGCCCGATGCGGGACTCGATCCAGGGACTCCAGGATCATGACCTGAGCCGAAGGCAGTCGCCCAACCAACTGAGCCACCCAGGCGCCCCCACTGAAGATATTTAAATAGCACAGGAGATAGGCTATACTATTAGACACCAAAGTTTAGTGCTGTAAAAATAGGAATTACCATCAATTAATTTACATATTGACTATAACTATAATCAATATCCACATATTACTTTAGGGAGCATGATAAAATGATTCTAAAATTCTACCCTAGCAATAAAAAAGCAGTAACAGCAAGGAAAATTGTGCAGGGATAAAAAATAATGACATGAAAATGTGTCAAAAACTAAAATAATCAAAATGAATATGGTAATATCTTCAAAGACAGAGAAAGCAATGAAACACCAACAAAAAGAGACTCATAAGATGGGAATTTAGTATATGTTGCAAGTGGGATTTTTTTTTAAAATGGGTAAAATGAATAGGTATAGTATGATTTTATAAACATGTTGTTACATGAGGAAGAAACTGTAAAAGTTAGACTGAATTGCATAAAAATATGAAAAATGTAAAATCATTAAAACTCTATAAAAAATCATAAACATGATTAAAATAAAGAGAATTTAAAAAAAGAGAGAATTTTTATTAAAAAAATGTACACTCCAAAGAAAAAAGAGACAGAGAACATGCATTATTGTAGCAGTCATGAATCTTTAATATTGATATCAAAAACCCAACACAAACCAGCTTGAATAGAAAAGGGATGTATTTGTTCATTAAGCTGGAAAACTTACACATAGCTGGACCGCACTGTTTAAACTATGGCCTCTGAACTCTTTCTCCACTTCTCTGTTCGGTTTTCCAGTATGGTGGCTGCATTTCAGACAAGCCCTTTTCCCATGATGGCAAGGGGACTGCTGGCACTTTCGGGATATAGTCTACTTTCTCAGCTACCTGCTGAAGAAGAAAAGGGCTCCTTCAACAAAATCTAAAATAAGCTTGAATTTGCTCCGATGTGAGCTACATGCTCATTTTGGACCAATCATGAAGTCAAAGATGAATTCTGTCATTGGTCATGCTCAATCACATGAATTCTTTAAGTGGTATCCCTTCATCCAAGTGAAGAGGAATGAAGGAGGAAAGATGATTTCTTATAGAAAATAAGAGTCCTGGGGGTGCTTGGGTGGCTCAGTCAGTTGGGCATCTGACTCTTGATTTCAGTTCAGGTCATGATGTCAGGGTCCTAAGATCCAGTCCCACATAGGGCTCTGTGTTCAGCAGGGAGTTTGCTTGAGATTCTCTCTCCCACCGCCCCACGCCCCTGCTTATATGCGCTCTCTCTCTTTCTCTCTAAAATAATAAGTCGAAAGAAAGAAAGAAAGAAAGAAAGAAAGAAAGAAAGAAAGAAAGAAAGAAAGAAAGAAAGAGAAAGAAAGAAAGAAAGAAAGAAAGAAAGAAAGAAAAGAAAGAAAGAATCCTGTTCCCACAGTCCTAGTCCAGTGAGGGCAAGGTCAGGCTACAAAGAAGTGGTCTGAGTATGAATACAAAAGCGAATGACAACTTAGTTGAAATTTTCTTCACTTTGATTGCTAACAGAACTAGGATAAAAACTCTCAAAGGATGACACAGCTCCCTCACGCCTCCCTAGTGCCTTACAGAGGCATGCCTGAGGTTCCATACATAATGATACCTGTGTGTGGCAACCCGCCAGAGTGATTGTGAGTTTCAGGTCCATCATCAAAATTATACCATTATCCTGGTAAAGGAGACATTTAAGTACCCTGAATTCTACCTACTATTGTATGAGGGAATTCTTGCTACCCTACACTTGCATACTCTGTGTTCTATTTCTTATTGCATCCTCGGTCTACCCTAAATGTAGAGTGGATGCTAGGCATTATATGAATGCCATTTAATGTACAGCAAAAGAAAAATATCACAAAAGGAAAAGAAAAAGAAAACTACAAATAGATGAAAGATGATAGTGGCACTAGTAATGAAATAGGTGTAAATTGATGAAACATTGGGATATTTTTTACCTAACAGACTAGCAATGATTTTAAAATTTATATTATTCTAATTGGAAAAGAGTACAGAGAAACAGGTACTACCATACACCGTTCAAGATATTTTAAATTGCTGATATTTCTACAAGGTGATCTGGCATGAATTTACCAAACTTTTAAAAGACAACCTTTTTCTTAAAATATTAATATTTATTTCACTAAAATACCATTCTTTCCTCTTAGAAAAAGCTATATTTATAAAAAATATATATGTAGATGAACATATATGTTTTAAATATAAAATGTATGTATTATATAAATAATCTAGTAATTGATGGGAAAAAATAAATATGTATATAATTAACACTTCATTGATCTACATTATATTTCCATGGCAGAGATACTATTATTTCCTTAATTTTGAATGTATTTCAAATTTTGATCATTGATATTTAGAGTTCATTTTGGAGAATGAGTAGTTTTCCCCAATTATATTTAGGTATTTTTCCAAAAACATGTTCTAAAAGGGCCTTGATTTTCTTAGACTCAAAAATGTGCATGTCATTAGTCAATTAGCCTCAATATACTTTGAGAAAGGCTACATCATCAATATTTAAATAAGTGTATTGTCAGTGGGTTTCCACATTCTGAAAAGGAGAGCATCTGGGTAATGTAACATGTTCTAGTTTATAAATTTATGAGGTGATACTGAAAATATAATTCATGTTCTGGATCTTGGCCCACAAAGTCCTGAAATCACATATTTTTTAATGAAGCACATGTATTATGTAATGTAGTCCACATATATTATTTGGTTACCTGTATAGGAAGCCCAAATCACCAAATATTTTTTTCAATACATTAAAAGGCAAATATAAATTACATTAATAGCTATTCTGGAAATACTAACTCATAAGCCCATCAAAGTCTATAAATAACGCTCATTTTGCATTTAAAAAAAAATTGACAGTGGAATACAGATGAAAATTTAGCCAGAGGGTAATCAATTAACTGAGACAAAAAACTGAAAAATTAACAGATACATAGAAAGCATACTTGTAGCAGATATTTAAAATAAAAAATGGACACATCTGAGTTGAACAACTGTCTTTAAAATTTAAGTGAAATCTACATGACTTTCTATCAAGTGAAGTTTTCTTCCATTCATCTTTCTGTTAAAATGAGTAAGTCTAAGAATTCTGTGACATAAATTTTTCCTGAACCAGAAAAAAAAAAAAATCTCTTTTATTTCTAGGAGGTTGAAGCAACTTCTTATCAATTTAGTCTAAAGTGAAACAAATTACTAAAAAAAAAAATCAATTTCTCCACTCCATGTTTTGGAGATCAGATTATCATTAACCTGGAACAATAGTTCTGAGAATTTTTGCTCTCCTTTGCATGATTACTGAACTGACAGGCTTCAGATTTAGGTGTGAGTGTAAGGCACACTATTACTTTTTGAACAGTCAGGAGGAAATAGGTTGAGTTATTTTCATAGACACGGCTTCAAAGTAGCAGTCTGGTTGACCTGGCTAATGACCCAGACATTGCCGTGAAAGTTTCCAAATACTACCACCCATGCAGAGCAAATATGCTTCTCCAAATATTGCTCTCCAGGTTCAAAAGCCCACATTCCATTCATTGTTCATTATACTTTTACACAGTGATGTCATTATTTCAGTGCCAACTGAAACCCTCTCCTTATTAGCCAAATGGTTTCTTTCTCCACAAACAAACAACAACAAAAATAGGATGCGGGAAGCTATTAAAACTAGCATATAACCTAGTTTTGAATGAAAAACTGGAATAATATCTAACTTCAGATTTCCAATTCAGGTCTACAAAACATTTTGAGACACCTGCTTTATGCAAACAATTATACTCGCTAATGAAGGTGCAAAATAATTAAAGTAGTGTGCTTGGCTTCAAGATACATTAAATCTACTACAGTGGATTTTAACCAGTTATTACTTCTGTGCTCCTTGCAAATGCAGCACACAGTCCTGCTTCTCTGTGCAGCCAAACCCTCCTGGAAAGGCTATTTCGGAGTTGCCAGATTTCCTGGAGGACTGCAATAGGACTTACCTGGTTTCACCAATCTCCTCACATGAGAGAGGCACAAATCATCTAGTATTAATGGCATTTGTCGAACACTTATTATTCCCTGGTATTTTGTTAAGCATTTTATAGAAAATGTGTCATTTAATAAACACAACACACATAAAACAATCTCTGAATTTAGGCACTAATACGAAATTGGCTTTCCCAGTAAATTGAATCTTAAGAAAGTTATTAAATCTCCCAAATTCAAAGTTGGTACATGGTTGGGTTATGATTTATACTTAGATCTGCCTGTCTCCAGAGCCACTGTTCTTATCCACTACATTATACTTCTCTTTGATAGTAACAATATTCTGTGTTCTTGTGGATATATACAGTGCTATGGAAGAATAGAGGAAGAAATCCTTAATATTTTCGGAAGCAGGGATGAATTATACATTTAAAAAAGAAAATAATCTTGTTTGTGTCATTCATACACCAATTATTTCATAATAGCAATGACATTTAAATAGAATCTTAGAAATTTAACATATGGAAAACAAGCCAGAGTATTTCAAATAATAGTATATCATGAAGAAAGATGCAGGAATGTCTGGTGAAGATTAAACAGTTACTGAAGGTAGAAAATAACTTGTGTTTTGCTTGCAATGGGCTATTGCAGCTCATGGTTTCTGCTTGCTTTGATTTTAAGAACTGTGGCAATTAATGGGATAGATATATTCACAAACATTTTTCTATGCATTTGATAATGATAGAGTAAGTGTGCTTAAAAGACAAGTTTGTTGAGGAAAGAGCCATCATTAAGTCTTCCTGTTAAAACAGTGTGGAAATTTGTACATGCGAAGATATCTGAATTTTCCCACACAGAATAGAGGGAAAAGTGCATTCCAAGCAGTAGGAACATGAGCAAAGATTTGATGGTTTAGAGTAGCATTTTGAATGGAGAGATTACTCAGAAAGTTTCTCATGTGTTAGACCATATTGGGAAGCATGGGGTGATGAGAGATGGGAGATGGGGACTATCAGACAGGGAGAATTTTATGCTAAGAAGCCTGGTCCTTGAGGAAATAACATCAGTTCTGTGTTTTAGGAGGTGTGGCAATGTAGAGTCGTGAAGTAGGGGAGGTGTGGGACAGAGATACCAATTAAAGAAAGGTAAATACAGACTACACATTTGAGACAGTGAATCCTAGCATTAAGGAGGTAGGATTAGAGATAGGAGATGCAAAACTGAGTTAGAGAGACATGGGCAAGGAGTGGGTCATAGGGAGCGGCTGGTGCACTCTAGGACTAGGTACACTGGAACTGAGTGATCATGGGGTAATCACTTGAGAGAACATGTCCACGGCTGGCACCAGGGAGTCTAACGAGGGCGGTAGTAGCCAATTAGTGAGCGCTATGTCTCCCTCATGCTGGGGCTCATACCATTTCTCTTCCCACGGGTGTTGAAAGAGTGCTTCCCATCACCTGTAGTTTCCAGTATGTTACCTGGAAATTATTCAGCATACATGATTCTGGCTACATTTCCCAAAATTTTGCTCAGTCCTCACTAGACTTACCTTCATGTAGACATCTTTCTCTCATTTCCAGACAGTCATAAGCCCCAGAGAATCAGAAAGTGGATCCTGGACGCCTAAGTGTATAAAAAGAAAAGCCTATCTTCAACAACCCCACTCAAGTATTTCTAAATAAATCAGTTTATTTTCTTCTGAGCCAAGACAATGGAAAAGCATTCACTCCTATATTGAACTCAAATAGAAATGGATTGATAAAAAGGGAAGGGGGTGTAGTAATAACTCCACCTTGTGTGTTTTTAATAAAGGTTACATGATATAATATATATGAAAACAAAGATACATTCAATTCCAGCATGGTAGTTGGCTTATGAATTGTGCTGCATTATAGCTCTCTGTTTTAGCATAGTGTCTTATATGTGGGTTCACAGTTTGTATCTGTTGACTAATAGGAAACCCTCACATGTGTTTGGTGGCAAAATATCGTGGAAACTAAATAAATTAGAAGAAATGTGAAGGAAAACTCTGACTTCAGCTGTCACTGCTTTGAATACTAAGTCATATTATAAAATGTTCAAGGCAAGTCTCTTTGACATTGCCAAGGAAATAAATACAGCATTAGCATAAAATAATTTCTTGTTTCTGCAGAATGACACCTCATTATAAAATCCAGTTCTAAGTCAAAAAGTGGGCTTGTTTTAAATTTCTTTCTTGATTGGGTCTAAGAGACATCACTTTCTGGCAAAGCAGGAATTCATAAATGATTTGATCTCATCTCAATGCATTAATGACAGACAGAAATCAATTTTTACAGTTTAATCCAAAACATTTAAAAATTTAATCAGAAGTCAATTTTCAATTTTCAGTAAGAATAAAACAGAAATGAACATAGGCGTATAATTCCAAGCCCACTGTCTTCTGTAAACTTAGTGATGGGATTTGATTTTGAATACAGCTTGGACTACCAGTTTAGTTTTATACTAACAATTAAGTCTACATTAAAAACACATTTTAGTTGCATCTGGGGGCAAGGATAACTATTTTTCTCTTTCATAGTGAAGACTTCTTAGACTGTGATAAACATGGCTAATAAAACTACCATGAATAAAGTATAAGAACATAATAAAACACTATACAGAAGCTTTATGCTGAATAGGTTTTTACGTGTGAAGAGCAACAATAATGAATGAAGAGGTAACAAAAATGTAAGATAGGAAAATGTATGATAAAAGGAATTTCCTAAGTACATTCTTCAACTAAAATCTACTTTTGACAATTAAATGACTACATAAACTGGCCTATACAAATAACATTTCTATTGCTACTTTTTTTTATTACATAAGATGGGGTTAATATGTGCATAAACTATGCCAGCAAATGGCAAAATAAGGATAAATTAGACTAAAAACAGATTTATTTATTTGAGAGGGAGAGCAGGTAGAGGGACAGAGGGAGAGTGAGAGAGAATCTAAGCAAAGAGCCAGATATGGGACTCAATCCCAGAGCCCTGGGATCAGGACCTGGGCTGAAGGCAGACACTTAACCAACTGAGCCACCCAGGTGTCCTGACAGAGAGAGAATCTTAGCAGGCTCTCCACTTGGGGCAGAACCTGATGTAGGGTTTGATCTCACGACCCTGAGATCATGACCTGAGCTGAAACCAAGAGCCGGATGCCTAACCGACTAAGCTACCCAGGTTCCTCTAAATTTGATTTTTTTTTTTTGAGGAGAATACTTACAGTTAAATATTCGCATAAGCAAATATTTATAATAAAATAAGAGATATATGTAACATGCTATGAAAGAATGGAGAAAAAAACCAAGCACACACCTTTCCACCACTCCTACTCCCACCCCTGCCCCCTAAAGATGACTGGAAAACCATACACAAGAAGCTGTAGGAAATGAACAGGAAATTTCCAAGCAGAGAAATAAAAATAGGGATTGACTCAAAGACACGAGAAAAAAACTGAGGTATAGTAGACAATAAAAAGCACTTTGAAACCTTACGTTCTATATTCATAATTTGAAGATGATACCATAGTCAGTGCAAATTTATGGACTATTTATAGAGAATACAATCACACCTGAGATGTTACTCTGATCTGGGTGGAGGATGCTTTAGAATGGAGAGAGAATGTAGACTGAATGGAAATAGTGGCAGTGGAAGAAAGGATCAATGATCTATTTCACAGAATACTAGGTGTTATAACACAGATCTTCAATGATGTTTTCCCGCTGTGACTTGCCTAGGCTTTCCTAGAAGTGGGGATTTGGAGACCGAGGATGCTTCCATCTTGTGCTACCGCCATCTTGAGTGCACCACCTCTGATCAGAGCCAAGAGGCAAGAGAGGGTTACATAATATTCCCAGAAGAGATATTAAAAGCCAGGTGGAAATGGTTTTCATCATTTTCTCTCATTTTCCATTAGATAGAACTGTTCATGTGATCCCAAGTTAATCGCAAAGAAGGCTTACAAATATAATCTCACTGTGAGCCAAGGAAAAGGAAAGAGTTTGATGAATACCTAGTCATTTTCTTTTTTTTCTTTCTTTTTTTTAAAGATTTTATTTATTTATTTGACAGAGAGAGACACAGTGAGAGAGGGAACACAAGCAGGGGGTGGGAGAGGGAGAAGCAGGCTTCCCGCCGAGCAGGGAGCCCGATGTGGGGCTGGATCCCAGAACCCTGAGATCATGACCCGAGCTGAAGGCAGTTGCTTAACTGACTGAGCCACCCAGGCGCCCCTACCTAATCATTTTCTAACATACTCTACCCTTTTGATCATTAAATATCGATTTTACTTGTTCTTTATTACATGTAATGTACTCATTTCCTCCCCAAAGAGGAAAAATCAAAATTCTTTCCAGTGACTGCATCAAGCTCAAAGTGCTATACATTTTGGTAAAGCATAGTCCCTCTCCAGTAGTTGAGCTATGATTTCTTTCATAATGGCAACCTATCAACTAAAGGAACAAGTTCTTTAACTACCTCCCCCTGCGTGCGCGCGCACACACACACACTCCCACACCCACACACTATGCCCCATGGTGGAACATAGAAAGAATAGAATTTCCCATTCAGAAAGGGAAAGAATAGAAGATACACAGTAGACACTGTCTCATTACAATTCTGAAATCCCACTGGGAAGACTTTTTGAAGGTCTACTGCCCTGAGCATGGGGTTACCTCAATCAGGCACTAATTCATTTTCCTAGAAGGAACTGCTTTTTCTCTTTTCTCCATGGCCCCTTGATTTACCCATTTGGATACTCCTCTCAGTCCACTATTCTCCCTGGCTATGATCTGAAGTGAGCATTATTAGCAAGAATACCTTTGCTGGGGCTGTAAGTCTCCAAAGGCTGTCTCCTATGGTCATGGAAAATTGGGAGCTCAAGGTTTTACTATTATTATTCATTTTTTTAAGTCTGAAACAGTCAAAGGCTTTAGTTCAAATTTGTGATTTTTTCCAATAAATTCTATCAAACCAATAGACTATTGATTTGTTTTACTCTTTACATGTTCTAACTTATCTGCTGGTGTGTAAGCGAGACTAACGCCATCTTGGACAAATCCTCCATGATGAACCACTCTGTAACCTGAAGCCTTCTTGAATACAGCCCCCTTCCCCCCCCCCCCCCCAACACACACTCTTTCTTTCTCTCTAATCACTCCCTTAAGTACATCATTGGGACATGTCTTTGATCTGTTCTAGAGATATGACTATGACACACAACTATTCTCAAACATTTCCTCCCAGGTGGTCTACCAGCACTGTCTCCCCAGCCCCTAAGACTATAAAAACAGGCCTTACTGCAGATAGCTGTGGAGATCTACTCATCCTGTGGCCACCGAAGACATGCTTCTGTCTGTAAGTCCCTTTAAGAAACCATTTCTTGTTGAGCTGGACTTAACCAGCCCTTTTCTTCTGTCTTATGGCTCCTTCAGCCTTTGGAGGTTATTTTGCAGATATTTCCCTTTCACAGAACAGTGGGGAAAACCCCCATTGGATGCCTGAAACCTCAGATAGTACCAAACCCTATATATACTATATTTTTTCCTATACATAAAATACCTATGGTAAAGTCTAATTTATAAATTAGGCACAGTAAGAGATTAACAACAGTAACTAATAATAAAACAGTTGTAACAATCTACTACAATAAAAGTTATGTAAATGTGGTCCTTCTCATTCTCTCTCAAAATATCCTATCATAGTGTGCTTACCCTTCTTGTGATGGTATGAAATGATAAAATGTCTACATGATGAGATGAAGTGAGGTGAATGATGCAGGCATTGTGACAGAACATTTAGGCTGCTATTGATCTGAGGATAGGTCAGGAGAAGCATCTGCTTCCCAATCGAGGTTGACCCTGGGTAACTGAAACCTTAGAAAGCAAAACTGCAGGAAAGGGGGGACCACTATACCAGTAATTACATAACCAAATTTCTTTTCCAGATGTAGTTCTTAAATATCTTTATTTCATTGTTTTTTACTAACTTGTTTCTTTCTTTTAATTTTATTTCATTATGTTACATTAATCACCATACATTACATCATTAAACTTGTTTCTTTCTTAACTTAATGGTAACCACCTATCTAAGACAATGGGTGGGGAGGTTCTACATATACTTATTGATTTTAAAGATTTTATGTATTTGAGAGAGAGAGAGAGAGAGAGCACACACAAGTGGGATGAGGGGGAGAGGGAGAGAGAGAAGCAGACTCCCTGCTGAGTGCAGAGCTGGACTGGGGCTCCATCCCAAGACCCTGAGATCATGACCTGAGCCAAAGTCAGACGCTTAACCAACTGAGCCAACCAGGTGCCCCTGATTTTAGTTTTGACTTATTTTATTTATCTAAGACATCTTACTAGGGAGCCACCCAGGTGCCCCTGATTTTAGTTTTGACTTATTTTATTCATCTAAGACATCTTACTAGGGAGCCACCCAGGTGCCCCTGATTTTAGTTTTGACTTATTTTATTCATCTAAGACATCTTACTAGTTTTGCATTCTTTAATCCTTTTAAAATACCATCATCAATGGCTTGGAGTCTGTAATCAGTTTCCCACCCCCCCCCCCCAACTTTACAAGGCACAGAATTTCAAGACTTTATTCTCCTTTATTCTTGCTTGCAAAATGGCTAATTAACTCCCAAGTTCCCCTCTTTGATAGTAATACCTTGTTAAAAGTAGTCAATAATGTTCAAAATATACTAATAATTTGATTTTTTTTTCTCAATCATATCCCCTACAGCATCAGTTGAATAGACACATAGTCTGCCTTTCAAGTTACAGCACGTGTCGGTTTTACCAAATGTTTGCCTCTGCACAACATGGATCATTGTTTTTCTAAACTTCAAAGTCAGTTTTCTTGCTGTCCATCACCTGATCTCTAAAACTATATGAAATACTTTAGGTCTTTACTATACAGTAGCCCTCACATAATACCAATTTGTGAGTTAGGGTACACTAAAGTATGCTCTGGTTAAAAATAAAGAATGAAATCTTATAAACTTAGTACCAACAAAGGATTTATTTCCTCCTTTTCTCACAGTCTGATGTGTATTGGGACTGCTTCTCTTTGGCAGTTTACCTTCAAGCAAGTACTCAGGGATTCAATCTCTTTTCCTCTTGTGATGCTGATAATGTAAATTCATGGTCTCTAAAGAGCATCCAAAAAAGGTCCTGGAAATAGCTCAAGAAGTACATATATTATTTTTACCCACTTCCACTGGCTGGAAGTAGGAGACCCGGATTCAACCCAGATCCAAGAATATGAAGTGATCCTATGTTTTGAGAAAGAAAAATTTGATGAGCATCTAGAAAGTATGTGCAACATTATCTCCTACTGTTATTTTTCAAAAATAGTAAAAAGGATCAAAATCTATAGTCTGGAAAATACTTATTAAAAATTAATTAATTTAAAAGACTAGCCCTCCTTACCCCAACACATTATCATTAAAATTCTAAATAACAGAATAATGTCATTCTGTTCCAAATTCCTAAAAATAAAACTTCTTTCTCATTTTTCCGAGTGACATCAATTTTCATTTCTTTCTTCTTTTCTCTTTCAGAATATCACTTGGCCTTATCGTTTAATTCATTCACTTGCATTTGGCAAAAGAAGATTCCACTTTTCTCCCATCTGTAGAACTTCACAGTTTACCAGTAGGAAGTTTTCTAAGGAAAAAACACACCTGCGTAACAGTTGATTCCTTAACCTCCTTGGTCCTTTTTCTTCATTACAGGGAATACATGATTTTATGATAGAGTGCTTGCTCTTTCTATCTGTCAAAACCAAAGAAAGTGCTGGACCATACAGGACCCAAGGCTTTTTTGGAATATGAGAGTACCACCCTTTGGAGATGGTTGTTGGCTTTATCTCATCCACACTAAACTTTGACATCTGGGAAACACCAAGGGATGAGTTGCCAAAGCAGTCATAATTAAGATTTTGAGATCTGAATCCCTGTCATTCCTTAAGAAAACAAGAGTGACTGAAGAGTGTGAGTCTGTGAATTACTCTTAGTGCAAGGCCTTAGAGATGTTCACAGAAATGGCGACATCATTCTGGCTTTAAATATGCTCAACCTTTCTGGTTTCTGTTGCACATCTTAACCACCTTTCAAAGTCCTAGATTTTGGCTACTGGAATGAAGTTCCATGCATTTCTGTATTCTGAATTTCTCAATTTTCTGGTAATGATTACACCAGCAGTCCCAAATCCTGCTTACTTGCAAGATGGCAGATACCCAAGGACCAAGTCTCCACTGGTGACAAAGGGCTGAGAATTTAAATTAGGCCAATTATGGTTGCACTGAACTCTTCTCTTTGGCCCCAATTTAGTCTGATTTTGTAAAGAATTGAATTTCTGTAGATTGGTGTAAAAACTAATTTAGAGTTTGGTTTTACAAAAGGATTTTTAGATGTCTTCAATCTAGCAGACTCATAATTTTGAAATGCTTTGGTATTACCTGTTCTGAAACGTTACATTTTCACCTTAGC
Organism: Mirounga angustirostris; assembly: GCF_029215605.1. Classification (NCBI taxonomy): domain Eukaryota; kingdom Metazoa; phylum Chordata; class Mammalia; order Carnivora; family Phocidae; genus Mirounga; species Mirounga angustirostris. The sequence goes on along the minus strand of NW_026991720.1, from coordinate 78,797,540 downwards.
AACTTTAACTTAGGTGTTACCAACATAAGTTCTCTTTGGCTTTCTAGTGTTATTCCAAGAGTCATGATGACTTACTATTCTTTGTTAATGGTATATATATTTTTCCAACAGATTTCTTTTCCCCAACACATTGGAAACAATAGAAGTGTACTTCCAACTTAGGTCTAAAATTATGATTTTAATCACAGGACCTAAAACCTAGAGAATGACTCGCAAAATGTAACAATTATAAACCAAAAAGCACTGAGATTAAGTTGTTTAATGTGACAGTCTAACAAACAAATAATTTCAAAATAATAAATTCTTTACTAACATTAAAAATAAATAAATGAAAAGTCCACACTACCCTGGGTCTAAGAGAACACACTGAGTTTTTGGATACATTAGATGTTCATCAAAAATGAAAAGTCATAGGGTTTTTATTTTTATATTTCAAAGTAGAAGGTTTTATTTTTTTTCATGTTTCCACTTCTGACTTTTATAACTCTTAACTCATGTGACATATTTCATTACATCATTTTATAGTGCAAGTAACTGAGAAGTGTATTCTGAGACTATGAAAACTTTTAAAACTAGTTTTATTAGAGATCATAATTTACTCAGTGCTCTACAATCTCCCATAATGATCCATATTCTTTTATAGTAGCCAAGTGCATAGTGATTTTGCAAATTCAACTACATGTATCAATTTATTTGCTCAGAATGGACTGACAGGGATAGTGAGAAATTCCCTCTCTTTTTAATATCTACTCTTCCAGATTAAAAACAACAGTGCTGGAATAGCCCATTAGTTACACACTTTGGAGGCTTCTGCATCTGGGTATTGAATGGCAGATAACAATAGCATTGGTGTTAAACAAGACCTCCTTCCATACAAATTAACTTCACACTGGCTTCACTTTATTACTATTAAATCAAAAGATACTGAAAGTGGTTTTTAATGGTTACATCTGCTGCATATTTAGAAGAACACTGATGTTGAAAGCAGTGTATTTCCTACAGAAATACTTTTCACTGGGCAAGTGCAGGCATGGCCTCAAAGTCAATGTTAGTATTATTCTTTCAAGTGTTTTTAACGAATATAAACATGACCTTTTATTGACTCACTTAAGACTCTTAGTGGCAATCTTACAGTTCATGTTACAATAACTGATCTTTAGGGATTCAAGTGGGCAATTACTCAGCTAAATAAAGGGATTGCTTTTCTAATCTGCTCTTGTACTACTTAGTTAACATGTTCAAAACAAAGCACAGGGAGACATTATTTCTTGTTTCCTTTTTCTTAGGAGTCAGAAGGGACTACCAATGAGATCCTGCAGTGCCATTATAAACTGGATTTTAGAAATGCATTATTTAGAAGTTCTGTACAAATCTCAGAAATGTGAAGCAGAGAAAAAGTTTAAAAAACACTATCTTAATATTCAAATTGGCAGAGCAAATTTTTGAAGACACTCTGAGGAGGAACTTATTTCCCCCATGATTTTCAGTTTATAATTAAAACCTATGCTTCCTCTGTTCAACCAAGGAAGCATAAAATAATTTGAGAACAAAACTATTAAAGATATTCTTCATGCATATCTGAGAGACACATTCTTGGGACTGCAGGTATCAGTGCTGAATGTGAATATTTTTGTAATGAATATTCTGGAACTCTATCATCACTGTCACTGAAGATCTAGTATCAAATTAGAGCTATGACTTGGGGGAGAGGCTAGAGAGTTTTGGGTTATGTAACTAGAGTAGCGCCCAAAGCGGGAGGTTGTATTTTCTAACACCTGTTCAGAGGCACATACAATAAAGTAAAGTTTCCTTAGGTAAATTCCAGACAGATGGTGACCGAGCTGAAACATCAAATTAGCAAGGGCACATGTATATAAACAGCTTGATTCCTGAGATGGGTATTCACTCAGGGTTACTGTGGAAAATCTGGAAAGTGAGTATCGCTGTATTCTCTATCGGTAGTACAAGCTCAGGGAACCCACCTCTCATGTCCTTGGGACTTGGGTCCCCTTCTCTTTTTAGATGTGCTCTCCTGGGAAATCTCACTCACGAGTGTGGTTTTTACTTTGATCTATGAATGGATGACTTTCGTACGCTTCCTCCAAGACTGATTCCCTTTCTGAACTCCAGACCAGGCCTTTTCTCTGGTGACTCACAGCACCCCACCCTCTGTCACTCCCTAGCGCTCAGCTTTCAGTCCTTCCTGTAATACCCAACTCTGAGTGTACCACAGCCATTTCTACAGGCCCTTAAGTGGAAATCCTGGAAATAATTCAGTGGGGAAAAAGTCCAAAGACTTTTCTACAGAATTTTTTTTAAGTGATTTTTTTGGGGTAAATAATCAGGATATATTTATGTAAGGTGTTCAAAACTGTGGACAGAGCAAGATTCTATAATAATATACACGGACTGACAAATTTTAAATGAATGTACTTTAATCCCCACACAAAACCTGTTCTTGCAAGTCTTCACCCCAGTAAAAACTCCTATGTTTGCCTCCCCAGGGCAAGGGCCGATGGGCACTTGACCTTTTTGGTTCAACAAAAAGCTGTTAAGCCAGACTTCTGTCTTCAGAAAGGATTTTCTAAATCCTTTTCTTTTTTAGCATTTCAAGAACCAAGCCTGGAGGGCTCGGCTGAAAACATTCTTCCATATTATAGGAAAAGAAACAATTGAGTCTAAGGCTTTCTTTTCTGTGTTGGAAAATGGTCATGAAGATTGGGGAAGAAAATAGAAGTGAGAAAGAGAGCTAGGGAGTTCCATATATAGGGCTTCGAGCTCAGAATATTCAGAGAGACTCAGGATTCACATCTACGCAAATTTTCTTATCTGGGGTTTCATCCGAGTGTGGCACAAGGCCTAAGAGTAAGGCCCACTACTATGTGTGCCTTGCTACATGGGAAAATGGAGAGGCACTTGAATGGCCTAACCACAACTTCCCCTCCCCACTCTGGATAAAGTCCCTAGCCAAACAACCTGTTTATCTCAAGGACCAGGTGCATTTCCTACTTATCTCTGACTATTGAGCCTCAGTTTCCTGGCAGCTCCTGCTATTATTATTCAAATAAGTCAATCATTCCTCTGTGGGAAACAGAGACTACCTCACTCTCCTGATCATACAAAGCCTGCCTCCTACAGGCCCTGGTGCAGCCCCCATGTGGCCCTGCGTGATAGGTGATACTCTCTTTTCCCAAACTGTGAGTCCCTGGGACTAATAAACTGTTGTCAATCTCATCTACCCAGCATTGGGTGTCACGTGTTCAGCCACAGGCATCCTAGAAGGAGAATTCCTCCCTTTTCAACAGGATGAAGAGCTGACAATTAAAACAGGGAGCCATATTAGTACCAGGCTCTCACATTGCTTCTAAAAATTACGTTAAATATGTATATCTGATCATATTTTTTCCCAGCTTAAAACACTGGGATGGTGGCTTGCTGATGCCTTTCAGTTGGATTCTTAGCAAAGCTTACAACAGCTTCCATTTCCTGCCTCCATCTCTCTCCTAATATTTCACCATATCATTTTGCTTCCCCTCTTTGCTTAAGTTGTTGAGGACACACTATCACTATTTTTCTCCCCTTCCAAGCCTTTGGATATAACCTTCCCTCTGCTTTCCCATCATGAGTAAATTAACATGTACTTCTCATTCAGAAATCAGATGAATTATTAATGGCTTAGGAAAGTCTTACTTTGAAGCATCAGACTAAGTCAAGCTGCTCTGTTAAGCACTATCAAAACTTCTAAACCTCTTTGAAAGAATATATGATATCCTCTAAATAGTAGGGGAAATGAAATGACTGATGTCATAAATTTAGGAGCTTGGGGACAAGACCATCATGGACTACTTGATCACAAAAGCAAAGAACCACTTGGAAGATGGTGTCACAGGACTCAGAATCAGAGCTACATTGCAATGTACCTCTCCACCCGTCTTGGCAAATCCAAATATTTTTAACTAATACTTTTTCTGCAATCTCAATTTATTTTCTCTTCTTGATATTGTTATTGGGAACTTATAGTTTACAGGAGGTAACGTTGCAAAATATTCCTGTTAACATGTCTCTCTGATTTTCTTTCCCTTCAAGCTCTTCCCTTTTCCGCTTTCCATTTTCCTTCCTCTCCAGCCCCAGGAAGCCATTGAGTTAAATACTTATCTACCCTCGGTTTACATATTCACTGGTCTTTACTGCAAACTTTCTTTTCTGAGGGGAGGGGGATGTCAATTCTAGGTTATCACGTCTAAGTTATTATTCGTTATCCACTTGAAATACAAGTGGCTAAAATATGTATTTGCATTGAAAAGCAGAGATTTAAAAACTTCGATTCCCCCTTTGGTTACTATTTGATGTACTGTTTTATCAGTTCTAAAGTAGTATTGCTATTTATGATACCTAATAACATATTTTAATTGTCATTCATCAAAGTTTTAAACATTATAATTTACATGTAGAGTTCTTTTATTTTCGCACACTTTAAAACAACTCTTCATAAAAATTGGGAGGGATAAATAGGGCAAGAAGTTTATAGCAATATTTTCACAATCCAGGCTATATAACTTTCCAGACTATACATGTTAGTGGAAAGACGTTTGCACTTTCTAATTAAGATATTGGGGAAAAAAATTTTTTTGAGCATAATACAAACCCATATATACATAAACACCAAGGCTCTCCTGCTGATTAAATAGATAATAATTCTCTATCTTGTACCAAATTCCCAAATTGAAATCAATATTATATATCCAAATCTTGCTAAAGACTCTTGTGCTTAATGGAAATTTGGGGTGATACTCATACTTTTGCATGTAGTATGAAGGAAATTTAACGGATACCATCTGTTTGCTCATTAAGAATTGCCACAATTATCTTTTTTCTTTTGAGTAAACTGAAAACAAATGATTAGGGATCTTATGCCATAACCATACAAGACTCTTTTTTTGTGCATGTAGTGTTTATCCCTCCAGATCTGTAAGTTTCTACAAACTGTGTCCCACATGCATAAATGCATTCTGAAAGGAAGGGGAATTTTTAAAATCCATAGAGTATCTATGGGCATTCCATGCTGAGCAATCACTATTAGTACAACTTGTGTGTTTTAAAGCACCTGGACACTTAAAAAGTCTTGGTTTTTAAAATGATTACTATATATGTGGAGCCATTTCCATCTAGGGTTGAACATGTGAAACAATCATCATTGTCTTTTTAATTTGTCAACAACACATTATTCAGAAAATAAACTACACAATGTATTATATATACCACAATAATAAATCCAAGTTCCAGTTCTTTATATTCCCTTTGAAGACCTTGCCCAACCTTTTATCTATTGAAATGACGAGATACTGTATTTTTAAATTCTTTGAAAAAATAGTAACAAAATGGAAGAATAGAAGGAAAAGGAACAAAATTTACTGAGAAGTCAATTTCCTTTTTTTTGGACAGAAAGGGTTTTTAATTGAGAACTTTGAACATAAAGACTGTGTGTGTGTGGTTTTTGTTTTTGTTTTTTTTTTCCTTTATCATAGTAAGTGTACTCTTTAATCCCCATCCCCTATTTCCACCATCCTCCCACCCACCTCCCTTCTGGTAATCATCAGTTTGTTCTCTATAGTTAAGAGTCTGCTTTTTGGTTTGTTTCTCTTTTTTCCCCTTTGCTTGTTTTTTCCTTGAAGTCCACATATGAATGGGATCATATGGTATTTGTCTTTCCCTGGCCTATTTCACTTAACATTATACTCTCTAGATCCATCCACGTTGTTGCAAATGGCAAGGTTTCATTCTTTTTTTATGGCTGAAAAATATTCCAGTGCGTATGTATGTGTGTGTATATATATATATGTATATGTACATATATATGTATATGTATATATATATATATATATACACACACAAAAACACATCTTCTTTCTTCATTCATCTATTTTTTTAAAGATTTTTTTCATTCATTTGTCAGAGAGAGAGAGAGAGGGAGAGCACAAGGAGGGGGAGAGGCAGGCAGAGGGAGAAGCAGGCTCCCCAGCCGAGCAAGGAACCTGATACAGGGCTCAATCCTAGGACCTGGGATCATGACCTAAGCTGAAGGCAGACGCTTAACCAACTGAGCCACCCAGGTGTCCCATTCATTCACCTATTGATGGACACTTGGGTTGCAACAAAGTCATTAATGAAAGAGGAGAAATAACAACAAACACCACAGAAATACAATTATAACAGAATATAATGAAAACCTATACGCCAACAAATTGGATAATTTAGAAAAAATAGATAAATCCCTAGAAACATATAACCTACCAAAATGGAAGCAGGAAGAAATAGAAAATTTCAACAGATTGATCACCAGCAATGAAATTCAATCAGTAATCAAAAAACACCTAAAAAACAAAAGTTCGGGACCAGACAGCTTCACAGGTGAATTCTACTGAACATTTAAAGAAGAGTTAATACCCATTCTTCTCAAACTATTCCAAAAAATAAAAGAGCAAGGAAAACTTCCAAATTCATTCTATGAGGCTAGTATCACCCTGCTACCAAAACCAGATAAGGACATCACAAAAAAAAGAGAACTACAGGTCAATATCTCTCATGAATATAGATGTAAAAATCTTCAACAAAATATTAGCAAACTGAATCCAACAATATATTTTTAAAAAATCATACACATGACCAAGTGGGATTTATTCCCAGGATGCAAGGGTGGTTTAATATTCACAAAATAATCGCTGTGATACCTAACATCAATAAGAGACAGGATAAAAACCATATGATCATTTCAATAGATGCAAAAAAGCATTTGACAAAGTACAACACCCATTCATGATAAAAACCCTCTGCAAAGTAGGTCTAGAAGGAACACACCTCAACCTAATAAAGGCCTTATATGAAAAGCTCACAGCCAACATATTCAACGGGGAAAAACTGAGAGCTTTTCCCAAAGATCAGGAACAAGACAAAGATGTGCACTCTCACCACTGGTATTCACATAGTACTGGAAGTCCTAGCTACAGCAATTAAAGAAATAAGAGGCATCCAAATTGGTAAGGAAGAAGTAAAACTTACTGTTTGCAAATAACATGATTTTATAGATAGAAAATTCTAAGGACTCTACCAAAAAACTGCTAGAACTGATAAACGAATTCAGTAGAGTTACACAATACAGAATCAAGGTACAGAAATCTGTTGGATTCCTATACACTAATAATAAAGTAGCAGAAAGTGAAAAGAAGAAAACAATCCCATTTACAATTGCATCAAAAACAATAAAATATTTAGGAATAAATTTAACCAAAAAGGTGAAAGACCTGTACTCTGAAAACTACAAAACACCGATGAAAGAAATGCAAGATGATTCATAGAAATGGAAAGGCATACCATGTTTATGGGTTGAAAGAACAAATATTGTTAAAATGTCTATACTACACAAAGCAACTTACAGATTTAATGCAATTCCTATCAAAATAACAACAGTGTTTTTCAAAGAACTAGAATAAATAACCCTAAAATTTGTATGGAACTGCAAAAAACCTCAAATAGCCAAAGCAATCTTGAAAAAGAGAAACAAAACAAAACTCATTATTTCCAGAGTTCAAGTTATATTACAAAGTGGTAGAATTTAAAACAATATGGTACTGGCATAAAAACAGACACATAGATCAATGGAATAGACTAGGAAACCCAGAAATAAACCCACAATTATATAGTCAATTAATCTTTGACAAAGGAGGAATGAATATAAAATGGGATACACAGTCTCTTGAACAAATGGTGTTTGGAAAACTGGGCAGCCACATGCAAAGGAATGAAACTAGATTACACCAAAATTTCATTCTTTTTTATGACTGCCCATAAAAAATAAAATTTCGGGGGCGCCTGGGTGGCTCAGTCGTTAAGCGTCTGCCTTCGGCTTGGGTCATGATCCCGGGGTCCTGGGATCGAGCCCCGCATCGGGCTCCCTGCTCAGTGGGAAGCCTGCTTCTCCCTCTCCCACTCCCCCTGCTTGTGTTCCCTCTCTCGCTGTGTCTCTATCAAATAAAGAAAAAAAATCTTTAAAAAATAAAATAAAATAAAATTTCGTGTATTTTTTATACACAAAAATAAACTCAAAATGGATTAAAGACATAAATGTGAGACCTGAAACCATAAAAATTCTTGCAGAGAGCACAGCTAGTAATCTGACACGGGCTGTAGCAACATTTTTCTACATAGGTCTCCTGAGGCAAGGGAAGTAAAAGCAAAAATAAGCTACCAGTACTACCCCGAAATGAAAATCTTCTGCACAGAGAAGGGAACAATCAACAAAGCTAAAAGGCAACCTACAGAATGGGAGAAGATGTTTGCAAATGACATATCTGATAAAGGGTTAGTATCCAAAACATATAAAGAATTAATACAACTCAATAACCAGAAAAACAAATAATCGAATTAAAAAATGGGCAAAAGATCTAAACAGACGTTTCTCCAAAGAAGACATCTAGGTGACCAACAGACATGAAAAGTTGCTCAACATCACTCATTAGCAGGGAAATGCAAATCAAAACTACGATGAGATATCACCTCATATTGTCAGAATGGCTAAAGAATCAACAAGTGTTAGTGAGGATGTGGAGAAAAAGGAACCCTCATGCTCTGTTAGTGGAAATGCAAACTGGTGCAGCCACTGTGGAAAACACTATGGAGGTCCTTCAAAAAATTAAAAATAGAACTACCCTATGATCTAGGAATCTCATTACTGGGTATTTATCCCTGAAATTCAAAAACACTAATTCAAAGGCATACATGCACCCCAACGTTTATTGTAGCATTATTTACAATAGCCAAACTATGAGGAGTCAAATTTAAAATCAACGTAAATGTACTTACACTCAGAGCTCCTGACCTAACTTTGGTGGTTATATTATGGCCCTTGTCCAGTTACTCCTAGTATGACAGTTATTTTAGTACATGTCGGATTCTTTTTTGCAAGCAGGGTGTTTATTATATTCACATTTATACTTCTATATTATGTAATATTGTCTTCAGCACACAGAAGCTTCTCAATAATTATTCGTATTGAAATTGGTTTATGGATATTGCAAGTTTGAAGTTGTGGAATTCCCAATTTTCTGCTTCTCATATTGTGAGAGAAATAGAACGAGACTTTCCCATTCATCCCTTCAATTAAGGGAATAATCAACTCTTTTTAAAATTATTATTACTGTGATGTGTGCTTTTTAAAAAAAATTTTTATTAACATATAATGCATTATTTGTTTCAGGGGTACAGGTCTGTGATTCAACAGTCTTACACAATTCACAGCGCTCACCATAGCACATGCCCTCCCCAGTGTCTATCACCCAGACACTGCATCTCTCCCACCCCCCTCCCCTCCAGCAACCCTCAGTTTGTTTCCTGAGATTAAGAGTCTCTTATGGTTTGTCTCCCTCTCTGGTTTCATCTTGTTTCATTTTTCCCTCCCTTCCCCTATGATCCTCTGTCTTGTTTCTCAAAATCCTCATATCAGTGAGATCATATGATACTTATCTTCCTCTGATTGGCTTACGTCACTTAGCATAATACCCTCTAGTTCCATCCACGTCATTGCAAATGGCAAGATTTCATTTTTTTTTTAACGGCTGCATAATAGGGAATAATCACCTCTTGATGCCAAAGGAGAATACCTGCTCCCTAGACTGATGATTTGGGGTTAACTTAAAAATGGGAACCAAATGTTTTGGGGGATTTTACCTTATGTTTAACAAAGGGATGTATGCAGAAGGCTGTTCATTAGCATACTTCCTACAGGGTATATATGGTATAATGCCCTTTTTGGGTGATTAATATTAAAATATATTATCAACTATGTCATTTTATAAATCAAATTGACAGGTTAGTCAGACTCTTAAAATTATTTTATGTGGTTCATTTTAATATTAGTAGGAAAAAGAGTTTTCTTTTCAAAGATTTATTTATTAGAGAGAGATAGAGAGAGACAGAGAGTGGCGTGGGAGGAGCAGAGGGAGAGACTCACCCCTGAGCATGGAGCGCCCATGTGGGGCACAATGGGGGGCTCGATCTCATGACCTTGAGCTCATGACCTGAGCGGAAACCAATAGCCAGATGCTTAGCCGACTGAGACACCCAGGCACCCCAGTAGAAAAAAAACAGTTTTGGTGAAGACTACACATTTGTATTAAAAGAGCTTTCATTTATTGCTAAAAGCTTATCAATTTTATAAATATTTTTAACATGTTATAGAAATTTTTTCACATTTTTTTAATGTTAAAGTTCACATTGTTATCATTTATAGGAAATCAATATTTTTAGTCTTTAAGTTTTATATCTAGTGCTTTTAAAAAATACATAATTATTCTTACTACTCCTAATTTTTACCAAATACAATATATTTAAGTTATATTCAAATTGTGTCATTAAGTACATCAACATGTCGATGGATGAAATTGAAAGATTTTAGGATACTAAATAAATTGCGTATTTGGTTGTGACAACAAATATTTGTAATATTATTGCTAAGGCATAAAGAATGTCATCAGAGACCTCCTTCAAAGTGGACAAGAATGATTCATGACTCTCATAGGAAAATGCTCCTGAAAATAGTAATTCTATTCTGGAAAGAGAAAAAAAAATTTTTTTTCATTTCTTTTTCATTGCTTTCTTTTTCCCTTTTTAAGAAGTAGCTATAAAACAGTAAGTTTAAGAGAACAATCTAATTTGGGAAGAAAAAGCGCATTTAGGCTGAAACATTTTGAATTGCCATCAGAAGTTTTCTATTTTACATTCTTTTTCCTTATTTGGTGAACCTCAGATTTAACTTTTAGAGCAAAATCTTGCAAAGACAGGAAAGAAAGTAATAACGGAAATTACTAATAAAATCCTTCAAAAGTTAATAGAGTTGATCTCTTTTCTAAGTAGCAATATTGTTTGACTTTCACATAGCATTTTCTGTTGGTTCTACGGAATGTTTTCTTTTTTTCTTCTTCCTTTCCCTCCTGCCTCCCTCTCTTTTTCTTTCTTCTATGTTCATAAGCAATCTAACATATGACAGTTTCCATGCCACCTGTCTGGCTGCCTGTGGTGACCCTGGCATGAGAGGCTGCAGTTGTCCCCACCAACCGTGCAGAGACTGCAGGGACCCCACTTAGAGCTGTCAGGGCCACATTCCATCACTCCTGAAAACACCAGACATTTATTCTACCATCTTGGCCGTAAGATTCGCTTAGAGTTAAGTGGAAAAAAAACCGTTTTAGGTGTTTTTTCTTTTTTCTTTTATTTCACCTATGTTCAGCCATCAATCAAGAATACACTAGGAAGCCTGGACCAGAAGAAATTCTGAGCAGCAGATACAATTTACCCACACCAGCCCGTGCCTATGGCTCTTTGTGGGGGGTGGGAGGCAGAGGCTTCTTTTCTGTGCTGCATAGGAAGTCCCACATTCCTTTACACAAACTGAATCCCAGTGGACCCCAAGATAATCCTTCTGAGGAAGGCTGTGGTCTCAGACACCTGTGATGGTTAGTTACGTCTGCCAAGCAGAGTCCCCCATCCACCGCCCCCCAGCCCCCCCCGCTATAAGTAGTTGACCTTCTGTAGCTGAAGGAACGGGGTGTTTGAATATGATATAAATCACCATAGATTTAGTGAGAGTCTTCCTACCTCTAGCTCATATTTAAGCAAATACACAAAGAGAACAAGTCTTCAGAAAGGGAAAATGCATGATCGCTTCATACGGCTCCACAGAGAAACATATTGGTCCTAGGAACTGCTAATTAGCATAGGCATCTTTCAAATTGTATTAGAAGCAGAAAACCTCCGATCTGCACAAGCAAAGGCAAAGGTTACTAGATCAATAAAAATCCGGGTGATGGGCACACACAAACGAACTCTGAACTGTGAATGTGTATGTAGCTGGGTGGGAGGGTGTTGGTGGGGGAGTGGTATGTGTGGCAGGAAATAAAGGAGGGGATTTTACAGCTGGTTTTAAATGCCCCAGTGGGAAACAAGTGGCCACTGCATTAAAAAAAAAGTGAAGGAGGGCGCCTGGGTGGCTCAGTTGGTTAAGCGACTGCCTTCAGCTCAGGTCATGATCCTGGAGTCCCTGGATCGAGTCCCACATTGGGCTCCCTGCTCAGTGGGGGGTCTGCTTCTCCCTCTCCCTCTGCCTGCTGTTCCCCCTGCTTGTGCTTGTTCTCTCTGTGTCAAATAAATAAAATCTTAAAAAAAAAAAAGACTGGCTCTTTTGAGGGGCGCCTGGGTGGCTCAGTCTGTTAAGCGGCTGCCTTCAGCTCAGGTCATGATCCTGGAGTCCCGGGATCGAGTCCCGCATCGGGCTCCCTGCTCAGCAGGGAGTCTGCTTCTCCCTCTGACCCTCCCCCCTCTCATGCTCTATCTCATTCTCTCTCTCAAATAAATAAAATCTTTAAAAAAAAAAAAGTGAAGGAAACAATGAAAAAAGATAATGCATAATGAAGACAATGACTTTCTTTACATTTATCTAGCTAAGTATTCTGAATTTTCACTATTTCCCAAATGGGGAAGCAGAGAAAGTTTACGAGAGAATGACTATACACTTCTTTCTGTTTTGTATTACCTCTCTGCATGAAAATATTACCGAATACTACTCCATGAACAAAACTGTACTGATATATGGAAACATATAATATTGTTTAGTATTTGTAAAGTCCTGATTAAAGAACACGTGTTCATATATTTTTACCTATTGTTAGGTTTTCATCATGATTTTTACGCACTAAGTAGCCTAAACAGGTAAATAAGACCATTTTCAGGTTCTACACTAAATTACTACACTAAACAAATGCTGTATATTCATTTTTTTTCCAATGGTGCCAAGTTACTGGATGGTGAAGGATATTTATGAAAATAAAGCATACATCACATTAATGGTAGTGTTACCTGTTTACCCCACCCCCCCAAAAAACGTTATTTATGATTCCCTACTCAGTATCATAGAATGCTGGATAGTGGTTGACAGATCTTTTGTCTGCTGAGAGGAAGCACATTCAGTATTTACAGTAAAATATACTTTCAAGTGTGTGAGGACAATATGAAGCGAAGGTGAGAAGATCCAAACTTAGTGAAGCTGAAACAAAGAGAAGTTGTTCTGTGTGAGAAATGGAGCGATGTATAAAGGTGATTAGTGGGGGATGCGATTCTGGACACAGAAGGCCAGCACCAGTGAGCCTGGTAAGAGCAGAGGGTAAGAGAGTAGTGGGGGCATTCAGAGAGATGTTTGCAGGAGATGAGGTAACACGCATGCGTGAACATGACGCCATGATACGCGTGCTGTGCATTTTTCCCTCTAGTCAGATAGAGGCATGTTAATAACAGCTAATGTTTATGCAGCACTAATCATGTGCCAGGTGCTGTCCGAAGACCTCACGTATTTTTAATCATTTTAGTCATGAGTCATTAATCACATTAAACCTATTTAGTGAGTAAATGATTTCCATTAGACAAATGAGGAAATGGATGACAAAGGGGTGACATGATTTGTCCCACAACACTCAACAGCCAGGATCCCAACCCAGGTTCTGGGATTTGTGGTCCCGACCTCGAAATTGTATTGAGTTTTCTTTTGGTAAAAGAAGAAAACTGCTATGGGCTGCTACAAGGTTGGCACCTGATGGAATTGGAGGCTGTTTGCCCAGCCCAAGCACATCTTGGCGTCAAGTACATAATAATACAATGGAAAGATTTATAGATGAGTTCTTTGTGTTTTACCTGTTTAAGAAGTTTTATTCTGTGCCAAATGGCTTGATGTAACCTTAAAAACAATCAAAGCATTGTTTCTCCTTAACAGCTCTAAACTTGCTTTTGGTTTCAGTATACTGTGTCTTTGGAAAACTCATGGGGTATCTGCAACATGCATGTTTCAAAGCCGACACAAATTTTAGAGACAGCTGACTTTCTTATTGTGTTCCTTTTTCATTAAATAAGCTCAGAGTGGATCATAAATGTAGTGGGAACTAACTGCTTTTATTACCTATTAATTGCTAAAATGTTTATTGATAATCTGTGGCTTAATTAACTTTAATCCTCATGATAGGTAGGAAATTTGAGATTATTTGTTTCTTTTATTAAATCATAATTAGCTCACTGAGTTTAGTCCACAAATACATGCTGACATATCCGTTCTTACTTTCCCTGCAGGTAATAAAAATAAAGTAATTATATTCAGTTCCCTGTAATCATCTCTCTCACAAATAAGTATCAGAACTTCAAGGTTAAGGTCACAGACACTTATTCTGGAAGACTGCTTTCTTAAAAAAAATAAAAGTACACTATAGGATTTTATATGTAGATATGAAATCCTAAGGGTTAAGATTCCTGCCACTCTTTGTAGGGTTTTGTTTCCTTTTATCGTTCTTTCTTCATCTCCCCCTTTTCCTATTAACTACCTGGCTAAATACGATATGATTCAGAAAAGTGAATTTATTCATGATCATTCTCTTGGGAGACAGACTCTTTCAGTACCAATCCGGGGGCCAGTGTCAATCAAGACCGACCTGCACAAGAGATGGAAATCAGGAGGAACATCGTTTTACAAGAAGCTGACCTCTGAATGAAGCCTATGTAGTCGGATGGCAGATGTTCTGAGTAAATCACTGGGATGTCTACCACCAGCCACCTGAGTATTTTTCAGTTCCCATGGGATAGCCATAAATTAGTAGGAGTGCTGAAAAGTCTGTCGACAATGTCGCATGCCTGGGGAGACCAGGCTTTCATCTTTTCTTAGATAAACAAAGTAAGGATCAATCTTAATATGATTAATAGGTTAAAGGGACCACTTTATTTCTTAACTTGGAAGATAAATGGAGACTACCTTTATTAAAACTTTATAACCAAAAGCTCGTATGTCCCATAACAATTTGTTAAATAGCCATCTCTTTATTGAAAATAACAGTTAAATAACTAAAATCTAGAGAACGAAATATTCCTTTTAAAGTCGGATTAGTTGCTTCAACAAAATACAAGTGATTTAGAAGACAATATATACCCACACATTTAAGCTCTATTTATAAATAAAACGACAGCCCAGTTTACTGAAGTCATCTAATTCCTATTCAACACTCCAGGGATTTCCAGGCCTTAGGTGCATTTCCATTATTTAACAGAAAAAAAAAAATGGCATTCTTCCACCTTCTTATGACTATTAGGAGGTTATTGTCAATTTTTATAGTTCAAGACACACCTGTGCTGCTACCCATATAAATAAATTTAATATATTGCAGTTGTAAAATCCTTCTGATGGTTGGAATTTGGTTCCCGAGGGATTACCTAATGCTAAGTTTCAGAATTGTTTACCAGAAGTTGCTGCCGCTTTATCCCCACTGTCCCTGTCCCCTGCCCAAAGCCCCTAGACTTGTTCTACTGGGGTTAGCCTCAAAGACCCAATGATGATTTTGAAGTACAGGCCCCGGAGCCGAAAACGGTTTCCGCCATCAAATTCACTTAATACTGGCCTTGCTTCTGTGCAGTGTTACGCTGCTCTCGAAGGCTGCCCTGCTAATGAGCAACTCCCCCCGTGCCATAGAGAAAGGGCTGCTCTTTGGTTAACAAAACTCTATGTACTTTTGTTGTTCCAGTTTCTGTGCTGTGATGTGCTTGGCAGTGACCTTCCTTTCAACTCCCCAGAACACTTTACTTGGGTCTCTCTTATAGCACTTTTCTTATTTTGCCTGGTATTGTAGTTATGTTTTTACTTATTTTACTGAATCATTAAGTATTATAATCATAGAGGGAAAGTAGCATCTTTCTATCTTTTTCTGTACCCACTCCATAGCAGGAATTCAATGTTTGTGACTTTCAATTGGCTTTTGCTCTGGTGGATGAGCCCAATTTGGGGAATTTCAGTTTGGGTAATTTTTTTTTAAAGGGGGTATTCGAAATAGACAGTTTCTTTTTTTTCCCTGCATATGATTATCTGACTCTCAGCTTCTAAGCCTAACATTCTGAAAAAACAGCCTGATCCAAATCCATCCCAAGGTTTATACTCTATTACATTCTGTTCCTAAACACAGCAGTGATCTCATATCACATTGTTTCTATTTTAAGTTTGTTCTAATGTTCATCCCAACAATTCTGCAATAACCATGGTTATGTGTCATTGGACAAAGCAAGGAAAATACTGTAGGCTCAGGAGGGCAGCAGAATCCTGACGCCTTACAGATCAGGAATGAGTAGCTCTTCAGTCATGAAAGAGGAGAACAGGTGCAGAATTAGCTCCAGAGAGAGGCATCTTGGTCATATAGAAAGCTAAGAGAGTTCGTGGGGTCTAATTTGTCTCCCACTTCCTAAATAAAGTATAGCAAGATTAAATATGCCCTGTTTCTCATCTATAAAATGCAGACAGTAATACATACTTCACACGTTGCTGTTAAGGATTAAGTCAGGAAGTATTCATTTAACCCATTTACTGAGGTTCTATCACATGGTATTCTCTGGTCAGAACATGTCTGGACCATTGTGGTAAGTTTTGGGTTAAATCTGGGGCCAACTATCACAGGTCCAGAGGAGAGAGTGGAAGAAAGCAACCATAATAAAGGAAGTATAAATTAGACAACTGGAAATGTTAATCTTATTAAAATAAATTGCTTAAAGAGAATGTAATAGATATCATTTGGATAGCTTCCAATTCTGGTTGATGTGTTGATTCTGAAAAATAACTTTATAATCGTGGGCATCTCCAAATAAAGCTTTAGAAGTAGGACTGGGTGTCTATCTATTGTTGATATTGCAGAAAGAGGATATTGAAAAGTGAATCCTAAAATGTCCCACAAATAAGATTTCCTGTGATAGTGCTTCCCTACTCTGTAGTGATTTTTTATACCAAAATCCAATTCTCCAGACCACAAGTGGGTATCCAACAATTCAGTTCAGTTCTGACACTAACTGCCTGGACTTACTGCAGATCTCACAGGTTAAGGGCTTAGTCCCACAAGACTGCCTCCACTTCACACAAGTCTAGGGCCTCCTGTACTTCTGATAAAACTAGCTATAAATTGGTATTTCCATGAATTCCTGATCATGTTTAATAATTTCTCAGAATGGCTCCCAGAACTCAGGAAGGCACTTTATTATAATGGATACAACTCAGGAAGAGCCACATGGAGGAGATGCATACAGCTTCCATGCCCTTTCCCAGCATGCCATTCTATTGGCAGCTCTATGTGTTCACCAACCCAGAAGCCTGCTAAAGCCTGTTTTTTAGGGGTTTTTAATAGATGTTTCATCATGTAGGCATGAATGATTATTAACTCAATCTCCAGCCCCCTTCCCTTCCCAGAACCTGGGGGATGGGGCTGAAAGTTCCAGGCTTCTAATCCAAGTTTGATCTTTCTGGCAATGAGCTCCCATCTTGAAGCTGTCTAGAGGTCTGCCTAAAGTTGTCCTGTTAGAACAAAACATGTTTCTATCACTCAGGAAATTTCATGGTATTTAGGGGCTCTAAATACCCTGCCGTGCCCGTCACACACACACACACACACACACACACACACACACACACTCTGTTATATAGTATATGTATTGTTAGAACAGGTCTAATGTTACATGTGTGGCTGACTCTCACCTTGAATTACAGAAAATAACAATGCCTAGTTAGATTCATCTGTAAAGAGGCAAAGAGCCAGGAAATTCTTGACTGTACTTACAAATGTGGATGACTGCGTTTTCTTAAATGAATGCAACAATACTTCTCATTTCATCTAATCTTACAACTTTGACACTCCTTCCTTGAAGAGGTGGGTCCATGTTCCCTTCTTGTAAACCTGGTGGGAGTTTTATGATTGCTCCAACCAAGAGTAAGTGGAAGTGATTCCATTGACCTTAATCATAAGGCATAATAATACTAGAAGATACCCCTCAAGGATCTGTATTCCAGACATAATCTTCCTTGCACTGTGGAATAGTTCAGTTTCCCCTGGGTAGTCAGGATCAATCACCCCTGCCAGCACAGTAACTCCCTTCCTTGCCTGTTGATTCAGAGGTATAAGGAAGCAGAAGTATCTGAGTGGCAGTTTTAACCTCCAGCTCAGTGGAATCATTGTGTCTCCTGGTGGAAGCACTTCTCCTCTAGGCCAGCAGAGAATAACGTCAGGAGAAGAGGAAAAAATCTGCTATTGGTCATTAGGGGTAATGATGGGTCATTAGGGGTAATAATGGGTAATAGGGGTAATAAGAATAACTGTCAGTTCCATGGAACCATTGTTGTGTCTCCTGGTAGAAGCACTTTTCCCTCTGGTACTAAGACCCCTTGGCCAGCAGAGGATAAAGTCAGAAGAGAAAGAAAAATTTTACTCATGGGTATGGGGGGTAATACTCCCCTTATTTCATGGACCTGTGAGTCCTGGCTATCAGAGAAGTAGCACCTTATATTTGATGCTGGTTCAGAGCATATACAGCCTTCTGAGAACCTTACTTTAGCCCTGCAAAGTATTTCCACCCAGTAGTCACTGTAACTGAATCTTCAAAAGGCCATTCCACCATTCTGTCAAGCCAGTTGCTTCAGGACAATAAAAATACAGTAAGACCAGTGAATTTCATGAGCATATGCCCATTCCCATACTTCTTTTGCTATGAAACGAGTTTCTTGATCTGAAACAATTCTGTATAGGATACCATGATAGTGGATAAGACATTCCCTAAGTCCATGCATGGCAGTTTTGGCAAAGACACTGTGGTCAGGGAAAGCGAATTCATATCCAGAGGGTCTATTCCAACAAGGACAAATGCTGCCATTCCATGGTGGCAGTGATCCAATGTAATCTACCTGCCACCTGGTAGCTGGGGAATGGCAGCACAGTGATGGTCAGCCAAATTAGCCTTAGTGAGCATAAAATCCATGTTGCTGAGTTACCCTGCATAACTAGTACCACAAGTTAACTAACCATGAGGAGATGTTACCCAGATATCTTAAGAAACGGAATAATTATATAAATTCAAAAACTACTTTAGAGAGAAAACAGGGTAAAGTGACTAAATAGTTATCAGCTAATCATTTGTATAATATGTCTTGGGAACCTGGGAAGAAGAAGAGGTCAACATTAATAGCATTCACTCATTCATACATTCAATCAACATTCATTAATTTATTCAATGTACTTGAGCACAAATACATATATAATTGCATGGCTCTAACCACTGGAGATGCTGGAGAACAAAACAGACAAAACATATTTTTTCATAGATAGCAGAGGATCATGTCCTTAAATACAGTAATCAGGGAAGCATCATTTTGAGGAGACTGACATGATTGGATTTACATTTAATAGGCAAATTTGGCTACAATGTTGAGAACAGACTCGGCAGTGGGAGAGGTAAGCAGGAGGAAGTATAGAAGAAAGACCAGTTTGGAGGCTACTGTGGTCAGTGGTTAAAATGGGATATACAGAAAGATTTGTTTATTTTTTAAGAAGGGAAAAATAATAGCATGTCTGTATATTGAAATTTTTATGAAGATCCAGTAGATTCAGTAAAAAGGGAAATACTGAAAATGCTGGAGGTAGAGAATTCTATAGCCATGTCCTTGCAGATGGAAGGGAATAAAGTTTAATACAGAAATGAAGGGAATTTGTCCTCACGTAGGGACATAGATAGTTCATCTATGGTAATGACAGAAAGGCAGAACATAAGGATACAAATGTAGAAAAGGGGTAGATTTGGGGGTGAAAATCTGTGGAATTTCCCTCCTGATAGTTCAACTTTCTTACCGATGGAAGCAAGATCATCAGTTGAGAAAGGAAATGGAAAGGAAGCATAACAAGTTATAATAAAGAATGGACAGGGGCGCCTGGGTGGCTCAGTCGTTAAGCGTCTGCCTTCGGCTCAGGTCATGATCCCACGGTCCTGGAATCGAGCCCCGCATCGGGCTCCCTGCTTGGCAGGAAGCCTGCTTCTCTCTCTCCCCCCTGCTTGTGTTCCCTCTCTCACTGTGTCTCTCTCTGTCAAATAAATAAATAAAATCTTAAAAAAAAAAAAATGAAAAAAATAAAAGAATGGATGATGTAATGAAGTTAAAAAAAAAAAAAAAGAATTACCAGTCAGAAAAAAGGCCTTCTCCAGGTTAATGGTCACAAACTTAAAGTAAGATGATTCACAGCCATAATCAGCTCTGTAGGTACAGGCATGGAGAAAGAAAAAAGTTGTGTGATTTTTTTTAACCAAATAAAGATGGTAGAACATGAGATGTGAGGGAGTTAGGCTTTTTGCAAGGGAAAGATTACAATAACTACCATGGAATATAAAATGGATTAGAAGGTATGAAGGAAGCTGAGGGAAAGGAAAATGGTAGTAGTATCATGAGTTGAAGAGCTAAGTGAGAGAAATGAAAAGCATAATCACTACTGATATTAAAATTGCTTAGAAATGTTACAGGAGTCATTTTGGTATGAGTTACAGTGTATTAGTGTTTTCCAGAGAAATGGAACCAACAGGATATATATGGAGAAAGAGACAGAAAGAGATTTATTATAGGGTATTGGATGATGGGATCATGGAAGCTAAGAAGTCCCAGGATTTGCTATCTGCGAGTTGGAAATTCCAGAAAGCGGGTGTTGTAGTTCCAGTCCAAACTCAAATGCCTGAGAACCAGGGGAGCCAAGGGTATAAATATCAATCTGAGCCCAAAGGCCTGAGAACCAGGAGCACTGATGTCCAGGAGTAAGAGAAATGGATGTCCTAGCTCAATCAGAGAGCGATTTCACCCTTCCTCTGCCTTTTTGTTCTATTCAGGCCCTCATTGGATTGACTCAGTCTACAGATTCAGATGCTAATATCTTCCTGAAATATCCTTATAGACACACCCAGAAATAATGTTTCACCAAGTATGTGGGCATCCCTTAGTTCAGCTAATTTGATGCACAGAATGAACCATCACAGACATTAAGCCAGAAGTTAAAATCTTCAAAGAATTAGGGATGTAACCAAGAGATCATTCATTTCTTTTCTTTTTTTTTTTTTTCTGTTAAAGAATTGCTTTATTAATACAAAACATACACACAAACTACTGAGTGCTAAGAAATTTAAATATCTAAGTCATAGCAAACAGGTGGCAATTCAACATCCAGGGTCGACAGAATGCTTGGAGACTGCAACAGATTCGACTCCCATGGTGGAGAGGGCATCTTCAGAGGTGAAGGGGGGCCCAGGTGCAACAGCTTCTCGGGTTCCCTCTCCTCATCGAGGATCATGAGAGGCACTCCACTCAAGGGGAGGCGTGCAATCTGGTGCTCTTCAGGCAGGTCAAAACTCTCAAAATCTAAAGGATCGAAGGGAAAGAATTTTTCTATTTCTGGATAGGTGTCATCCGAGGCAGGAACAGAGTTTTTTGCTTTGATAGTCTTCTCAGTCACCTTTTTGGCAGAGAAGTTTGGCTGCTTCTGTTTGAGAGATCCATTAGTCTTTACTGAGTTTTCTGTGGCTCTGTTGACAGTTCCCAAAGCCTTTCTGGCAACTTTAGGTAAGGCTGCTTGAGCATCAAACATTTTGCCTACACGTGGTGTTGCAACCTGAGATCTCCCATCTAAAGCTTTGACTGGAGGCCTAGACCCCGGCTTCAGCCCGTCCTTGGGAGCCACACGAGTGCCTGGTTCTCCATTTTCTTTATCAACAAAGATCAGGGTAGCCATTTTGGTGACCTCACGGTCCACCCACGTCGGAATCAACAGCCAAATTCAACCAAGATTCGGTCTCCCTAGATCATTCATTTCTAATAGTCCAGAGAAGAGATTTGGACGTTCTTGTGTGAGAGGAAGAGAAGTTTTGTGTGTGTTTAGGGAGAGGGTGGGAGGTACGGTTCAGCATAGAAGAGATAAAAGGGTAAAAAAGGAAAGAGGGTACAGGCGTAGTGCTATGTGATGGAAAGGCCAGAGAAGAACTAGGGTTGGCAGTGGGTTGGCCAACAGGGGTTTTCAGGAACATAAATGTCTGATTTGTACCATATCATGACTTTTTGTCCACTGAAATCTATGGCCTATTATACTCAGTTTCAGAGTGAAATCTATCAGACTCACATATCCTTTGTGCATATTTTTTAAAGATTTATTTATTTGAGAAAGAGAGATATCACGTGCGCACACACAAGTGTGCATAAGTGGGAGGAGGGACAGAGGGAAAGAGAATCTCAGGCAGACTCCACACTGAGTCCTGAGTCTGACAGAGGACTTGATCCTGGGACCCTGAGATCATCACCTGAGCTGAAATCAAGAGTCAGACACCCAACCAACTGGGCCACCCAGGCACCCCTGTGCATATTTTTTTTAAGTTAATATTATTTTGTAGAATCTTGTGAAGTCACTCTGTTCTACATTTTGGTTGGTAGAAGGGTGAAAAGAGACTAATAGAAGAACTCAGGAGGTAGAGAAGGACGAGAGAATATATATTCAGAGAAAATCTGAGGATTGCTTTGGAGATCACCAGGATGGGAATCTGGAGAGCCCTGAGTGCATGGTGTTTCAGCCAAGTTCCTTATCAGGAGACTAGGAGCAGATAGGTACAGCTACCTTCTGGCCTATGTCTTTATCTATCCATGGTGCAGTTTACCTACAGCAGTGATTCTTAACTTTTTTTTTTTTTTTTAATAATCACTTCCCTAAGGAACCTTTGTAGGTAATTTTTTTTCCTAACTGTCCCCCACCTTCACCCCATAAAATTGTAACACCACAGATATACAGAATATCTGTTTATGTACTGTGGTTCTCTGGAGGGCCACAAACCACTATAGTATCTAATTTTTTTCACTCTCCCCAAGAACCAATTTTTGCCCTCTTGGGGATTAATATCAGCCTTATTGAGTTTACATGATCTATAGATCTAAATTTCCACATGCAGAATTCCTTGTCTATTGTGCTTTTTACTGTAACTGTGTTCTCTTGCTCAAGATAACTTATTGCTTTCTAGAAAGATTTTGTTAGGGAAAATAATCTGTTATGTATCCCTATCTCAAAACCTATCCTACCATGTGATTTTTTTTTTCTTCATAACTATCTTCAATGAGGAGTCAATTTTCCTCCCAGTAGATTTTCCAAAACAATTCAATTTCTTATTAGTGTGGTTGATTCATGAACACTTAAGCAAGTTTGTACTTTCCTTAGGGGCCCAGGGACATGTTAAATGGTTTTATATCATCATAGTCTAATCCTAAGTAATAAAACATGATCCGGGAACAGCTGGTTAAATGACGTGGCCTCCCAGTACACATTTCAATTTTTCTAGTACCATAAATCTACAATCATTTGTAGCAAACATTCTCTCTATTCACACCAGATGTGGGTAGAGGAATAGGAGGAGGATGAGGAAGGAGGTAAGGAAAATAATTGTATGACAGCCTCATTCAAAGCTAGAATTTCCAAATTCTATATACAATAGAATTTGTATGATAAGGACAAGAATTTCTACTTAGTCTATTTTTTTACTTTAACAAATACAGTGAGACTGTTTCACCTAACCTTACACATTTCTAAGTTTTTGTTACATATGTAACATATTACTTTGATCTTGGAACTTCCAGTCTTCAGAACTGCAAGAAAATAAATTTCTCTTGTGTTATATTCTGTTATGGCAACCCTAGCACAAACACACATGCACATATGTTGTATATATTGTGTAACAATTGTATGTTGTATGATATACATAACCTGTATATATATATAAACTGTATATGTAATTTTATATATTGTATAACAATTGTATATTGTGTAACAATATATGTAACATGCCATATGTATAGATTGGTCTTCTTGGGCTGTCCTAACAAAATAGCACAGACTAAGTGACTTAAACAACAGAAATTTATTTTCTCAGTTCTGGAGGGTGGAAAGTCCGAATCCGAGATCAAGTTGTTGGCAGGTTTGGTTTCTCCAGAGGTCTGATGAGGCCATCTAACAGTGTGTCTGACCTTTCTTTTTGGACACAGATCCCAGATGTCTCTCTCTCTCTCTCTTCTTAAAAGGATAACAGTCACACTGTATCAGGGACATATCTTTATGAGCTCATTTAACTTTCATTGCCGCCTTAAAGTTCCTATCTCCAAATACAGTTACCTTAGGGCTTCAACATATGAATTTTAAGTGGAACAGAATTCAGTCTAGAACATTTTAAAATTAATTAATGGAAAACAATAGCACACTTAGTTACTATGAGTTTGGCTACAGATGTATCTTATTTAAATACATAGACATAGATTTTTAGACTCTAAAAATGGTAAAATGGTAATTTCATATACAAGAGTTATTATATCATTTTGTACCTGGGATGTGCATCAAATACACATTAGAATATGTCTTATATTAATAAGACTATTAAAAAGATGCAGTAATATGCCACATTTTATTCTGTCTCAGATGAAGGATAATTTTTCGTAAGGTGAGCAGGAATTTAAGAGAAAAGCAAGAATTTGTGATACACTGTGTGTCTTCCCTCTTCCTCCACTGCTTAACTTCTGGTCAGAGATACTGCTGAAGAGAAGCATACACTTTTTATGGATATTAGCAGGGGAACTGAGGTTTAGGAAGCACTTGTAGTCACCTATTCCCTATTTTAGCACTTGAACTTTTCCTTTTGAAAATCAGTATACCCAGAGCGAATAAGTTACTTCTGTTTCTCCTGTCTAAAACATTAAATACTTAAACAAAATGTCTGCATGACAGCAATATAGAGTGTTAAACCAATCCAGATGTTTAGATCTTTTTATATTTGATTTGACTTAAAATAAAAGTTAGGTAGCATAAACCTGGCCTTAAACATAGCTATACATTCCATTCATTACCTATTGCTCTCCTAACCTGTTTCTTACAAAATGACATCACACTACACACATTAAACAGCAATTTGTTTTTCTTTTTTTCCTCTCTAAACAATAATCTTGTAGCTACTGGCTTTTTGGGTCCGTATCTAAAGAACTAAACAATTAAAAATATATATTATATATATAAACTGTATAATATGGATATTGAATTATTTGTTCAGTTTTTCTAATGGTGGTCATTATTGCTTCCAGGTTTTGTCACTCCAAGTAATGCTGCAGTGAATACTACTGTAACACATTCTTATTTACTGCTGCCATCTATTTCAGAGGGGCAAAGCATTAGGGAATAGACTGCCATATTCAAGTGTATGCATATTTTACATTTTATTAGAGCTGCCCAACATCCTTCAACAAATACATCAGCAAACTTCACATATGCTTACACCAGTAGTTTTTAAGATTATCAGTCTTTTCCACTTCACCAACACTTGATATTATTGTTTTATTTTATTATTTTTTAATGTTGTAACATTTTAATTAAAAATTTTTACTGTGAAACATATCAGACATAAAACAGAACATATAATAAAAGTACATTTTAAAGGCTAATAAGGCAAACATCACGTTCACCACCCAGATGAAGAGAGCATTGTCACGAGCTTAGTGCCCTGTGTGTCCCCTCCTCTCTGTCCCATACAGAGGGAATTCTACAGGGAATTCTACCTCAAATTTTTAGTTAATCCTTCTTGTTTCATTTTTTTAAATGGTTGTGTTGGTCAGGTTCTCTAGAGAAACAAAAATAATAGAGTATACATAAATATAGAAAAAGATTTATTATAAAGAACTGGCCCATATGATTATGGAAGATGGCAAGTCGTCTCCCAGTCTGAAGGGTGTTTCCAAGTTGTGGACCCAGGAAAGCCAACAGTATAGTCCTGTCAAGTCCAAAGGCAGAGAACCAGGAAAGCTAATGGCGTAGCTGCACTTCATACAGCAGCAAGGCTTGAAACCCAAAAAAGCTGTTTCGATTTGAGTTCAAAGGTAGGAAAAAAGGTGAAGTCCCAGCTCATGGATTATCAGACAGGAAGAATTCCCTCTTGTTTGACGGAGGGTCAGCCTTTTTGTTCTTTAGGCCTTCAACTGATCTGATGAGATCTACCCATATTAAGGAGGGCAATCTGTTTTATGCAGGCTGTTATCTCAATTCTTTCAATGTTAATGAGTTATAATGGCCATAAATCATCGTGTATGTTTAAGGTGTACAACATATTAATTTGATACACTTATATATTGCAAAATGATTACCACCATAGTGTTAGCTAACACCTCCATCATGCCGCTTGATTATCATTTCTTTTTTGTGATGAGAACATCTAATATTTACTCTCTCAGCAACTTTCAGGAATGCAATACAGTAGTGTTAACTAAAATTACCATGCTGGACATCAGATCCCCAAACTCGTTTGTCTTATAACTGGAATTTGTACCTTTTGACCAACACCACCCAATCTGGCCAGCCCTCTTGTTGCCCCATTCTACACTCTGTTTATATGAGTTCAGCTTTCTTACATTCCACATATAAGTGATATTATAAAGTATTTGTTTTTCTCTGACTTACTTCACTTAGCCTGATGCCCTTAAGGTCTGTCCATCTTGTCAGAAGGGGCAGAAATTCCTTCTTTCTCAGGGCTGAATAAAATTCCATTATCTATCTATATACCTATATTGCTCTATGTCTATATACATACAGATATGTATGTCACATCTTCTTTAACCATTTATCTGTGGACACTTTAGGTTTTTTCCATACCTTGGTTATTGTGAATAATGCTATAACAATCAACTGTCTAAATAATGGATAAAAGAGCATCAGGTCATATTGGCATTTTCATTTCCAAGTTGTATATTGTTTCATAGATTTATTGTCCCCCTTATTCTGATCTTCTGCTAAAACCATTAGTTATAAATCTATTTTCCCTCTGAAATAAATGCAGATTTCTATTATGTAGTAAATGCATAAATATATACATATTTAGATATGTTTATATACTTCATTTTATTCTACCAATTTATCTATGGTGTTGTGGTTATGTATGTGTATACATCTGTCCAACACTGCTTTGATTACAGCATCCCTATAGCAACTTTTAATGACTATGATTTAATGCCTTATAATAAAATAGGCTTCCACTGCCAAAATGAAGTGAAAAAAGTAATTATCTTATTTGGATGATTTGTTAAAAATATGCTCATTGGTAGCCTTAATTCTCTATGTAACTAATTTGATGATTCAGATCTTGAATGGTGGTGATATATTCAGGATAAATGGGGAACTCCCTTCCTTCAACATTATAATTATGATGGCATTGTACAAGTTGCTACAAATAGTTTTGCAAATACAGTCTTATAAAATGCAATTTGAAATAGGCTCATTTAGGCTAAAAAAAAAATCCTTCTATTATGACACAGTACAAATTTCTGGTTTAAAATTTAACTAAATGTGTGCAATACAAATATGTGCATGACAAAATAAACTTTGAAAACCAAAGCTCCATTTCAGCATGACAGAAAAAGGAACTCTCTTCCTTTTTCGTGCAGAGTAGCTGTCATGTCACAGGCACCTTGTTTTGGTGGGAAATTTGATGATGGCTTAAAAAACCTTGAAGTTTCCGAAGCAATTTAAATATGATCTTTAATGACTTTGGAGTGGATTAGCCCTTGACCTTTCTGTTCCCATGGTATTTTTCCCATCTAGCTTTGACATATGTAACAGAAAATTGTGCTCTTCAGATCACTTTGAAACTTCCAATTATGTCAAGAGGCTTAACTTGATTTTTGATTGAATTATAATGCAAGAACTGATCTCTAGAGGGGGTAACAAATGCAAATCAGTGCTCTTTGGGACCCTATGTTATTAGCTGTATTTTCTTAACACTAAAAGGAGACATTTAAAAATAATAAAGTTGGGGTATGATTTTGTTTATATGATTTTGAAAAAAAATTTCTAAAAAAGTCTAAATTAGATTATTTGATCTAACTCCTATTCCTACATCAGTTCTTATCATTGCCCATTTACTTTTAAAATCCATACAAAAACTCTGAAAAATACAGTGTATTATAAATAACACCCAGAGATAAAAATTTCATACAACTTAATTTGAGAAAATTTAATTATTAAAATAAAACAAATTTCCAAAATGAGTAACAGGAAAATCATATTAAAACTTGAGTAATTAACAAATGAAATTCTTACAAATCAGTTTCAAATGCAAATAAAAGAGAAAGGAAGCAAATATACAAAGTAAGCTGAGACATGGAAGAAGAAATGTTGAAAACCTCCAGATGGTAAACAGAAACAACAAAAAATGATCACTAAAGTACTCTGTGCTTTAAAAAGGATATTAGATTTATTTGAACATTGCTGAAGAGGGGAAAGAACCATGTATTTTATAATTAAATTATTTATGTAGGCATACATAGGAAGAGAGTATAGGCCATGAAAAATGGATAATTCATATTAAGAAGGTGGAATTTGAAGATATTGATGATGAAGAGAAAATTTCATTTGTTTATAACTTTTTTAAAAAAAGATTTATTTATTTTAGAGAGAGAGAGCACGTGCACACGCGAGCTGGAGGAGGGGCAGAGGGAGAGAATCATCAAGCAGATTGCCCACTGAGTGCAGAGCCCTATGCAGGCTCAATCCCAGGACCCATGAGATCGGACCTGAGCCGAAACCAAGAGTCAGAAGTGTAACAGACTGAGCCACCAAAGCATCCCTGTTTATTACTCTTAAATGTAATTCTAAATGGGTTAGCCTGGTGATGGGTATTAAAGAGGGCACATACTGAATGGAGCACTGGGTGATATATGCAAACAATGAATCATGGAACACTACATCAAAAACTAATGATGTAATGTATGGTGATTAACATAATTTAAAAAAAGAAAAAAAACAACAATGGGGAAAAATGTAATTCTAAATGAAGCACAAGTCAGAAGGAAGATCTGTTGTCTTTCCTATGAATGAGGAAACTAGATTTTAAAAATCTACTGCTTCAATAAAATTCTGTTAGGTCATGATATTATTTTGATTTTAATTCTTGTGTCCTAGTAATATAGGCCCTTACCTCACTTATAGGATATACAATGAAGGTGTTAAATTAGTGCATGACAATTTCTTCTAGTTAAATTTACATTTAATTTCTCTATAAATTCTTATATTCAAAGATAAAAAGTGACATGGGTTGAATTATATCCTGCAAAAATTCATACACTGAAGTCCTAACCACAATAAGCTCAGTACCTGTGCTTATTTGGAAATAGGGTTTTTGCAGATGTAATTATCACAAGCTAAGGTGAGGTCATGTTGGAGTAGAGTGGGCCCCTGTTCCAATATGACTGGTGTGCCTATAAAAGAAGACCCTGTGAAGAGACAGATATACACAGGGAGAATGTCATGTGAAGATGGAAGCAGATATTAGGATGATGTTTCTACAAGTCAAGTAACACTAAAGATAACTCTGTAACAAAATTTACAGGGTCAATTTATTCATGGAGATCTACAATATGCTGAATTGTCTGCTTGGAACACACTCTTTCTCACAGCCTTCTAAAGGAACCAAGCCGGCTGACATCTTGATCCTGGAATTCTAGCCTCCAAAACTGTGAGGCAATACATTTCTCTTGTCTAAGCCATTCCGTTTGGGGTACTTAGTTACAGCTGCCCTACCAACTAATACAATAAGCATCCATTAATCCTAATTTTTCCATGATGCAGTTAAAACCAATGAAATATAGATAAATAAGGAGTATACTAGGAAGCTTATAACAAAGAAAGCATGAGTTATAGTGCCAGCCTCAGATAAAAGACTAGCACAATTTAAACAAAAGTGATATTTACCAAGAGATTTGCAAAAAAAAAAAAAAGAAGAAGAAGAAGAAAGAAATCTAACTACATGTAATAATTAAGGACAAATGTTGTGATCACCCTG
This sequence comes from Mirounga angustirostris, assembly GCF_029215605.1. Taxonomy (NCBI): domain Eukaryota; kingdom Metazoa; phylum Chordata; class Mammalia; order Carnivora; family Phocidae; genus Mirounga; species Mirounga angustirostris. The sequence continues at coordinate 78,767,792 of NW_026991720.1, read as the reverse complement.
GGCTACTAATTAAAATTTCATCGATTCAATAACAAATATGTACCATTTCTTATTCTGCTAATATATACTTTTTCTGTTCATTCATTATCTATGTATCTATCTATCCATCTATCTATCTTTAGATGCACCATTCATTTGTGGGCAATATTAAATTCTGTTAAAAATTAGTGCACTGAATATATCATGGATATATTACTCCAGTTTAAGACTTTAGGCTTACAAATAACTCAAGTGTTTCAAATGTGGGATCTTTCACCCTGTCCCTTTTTTCTGCTGCAGCTCATTACTGGAAGTGGTTTTAGGTAAAATGAAAACAGAGAAAGAGACTAATGACGTCATGATTCATTAAAATTTCAATAAAAGCTAATATAATTTACCTTACCTACACCATTCACAAGACTGATTGACATACACTACAGAGTCAATTTATTCATGGAGATCTACAATATGCTGAATTGTCTAGGATACTAAGCTGTTCATTAAAATACCTGAACATTCCTGCTCACCCGTAGAGCTGTATTCTAATCAAGAATCAGGTGTTTGTTCTGTGAGCCTGTTTATCCCAATTTTAATTACAGAATTCAGTCATTATTCTGAAATATGACTCCAAACAGAAAAAAAAAAAAAAGTGGTGTCCACTAACAATAGAATGCTTTGGAAAATCTTGATAAGGACAAAGCAATCAAAAAATTGCTGTCAAATTTAGTGTGCTTGAAACAGCTATTAAAGGTTGGAAGAAAAACTTCTAAAATCTAGAATTACTATTCACTCAGGCAGCTTTGTAAGTATCTTTAACTTCTTAATCTTTTTAACACATTTGGAAGTGAAAAATCATAGCTCATTATGGGTATGCTTTATGTAAAATACCATGATAAACTTCAGTTTAATGGACCCATACTCCAAGAGGCCTAGCTCTCCATCACACAATTGGAAAGTTAACACATATGTTTATGCTTTACATTAAAACAAGATGTATAAATTTTATATGAATTTGTTAAAAATTCCCTACTTAAAATATTTTAATTAACCAACTAACCTACTAATTCTGATCTAGTCAGACAGGAGATGTCAAAAATTTTGCCTTCAATCTAAAATGATCTGCACTGACAGAAAAGTGGATGAGAGCAAATGACTGAGAATCTGGATCTTGCTGCAAAGGCTGAGAGATAAAAATATGAAAATAAACATAAGTGGAGGAATAACAGGGAGGGAATCATGCAAAAGAAAATTTCTGTATGGACTGTATTATTTCTTGTTGACTAAAACTGTCCATCTAAAGTTAAATGTTAAGGGCATAATTAATCTATTACAAATTAAAATTAATCATATTTGGCAGAGACCAAAATGACTGACCCCTGAGGTGAAACAGAACAACAGTAGATGACGGTTCTGAAAGAGGACAGGATCTGTTTCAGAGCCCACACTCTTAACCATTCTGCCATGCCGCCTCATCAACAAATATCATTAGGAAAATGACATAATATTTATACCAGTGAAGAGGTTACATAGGTACATATAAAATTTGTTTGTTTTATATCCTATCCACTGTGTCAATTCTTTGTTTTCCTTCTGGGAGCTGCAAAAGGAATAAAGTTAGTGTACTTTGTTCTTAATAGGGAAGGGAGAAAGAATCAAAGGAACTGAATCAAGATCTGAAAAAGAGCTACACTTTGATTTGAAACTTTTTGAGAAAGAAATAAAACTAAGAAAACCACATTCTCAAAACATCCTTAATTTTAAATAAAACTGTATTTTGAAGATTCTATTGGATTTAGCTAGTTATGGTCAGATATCAATGAACGGGTCTAAACATTTGCCTCAATTTTTCTAGAACGGAGAAGACAAAAATACAACTCTGGAGAGATGAAGGTTGACACAATTAAACAGTTTATTTAGTTTACATTTTTACACCATTAATCATGCCAGAACAATAGGACTTCCCACTATAAGTCACATAATGCTACATAGGTTCTTCATAGATCAGCTAATATTCTGAAATATTAAATATATCACTTAAGCTTTCTAGATACATAAGAAGATATGCTACTATATAAGACAAATAGCTTCTTTTAGATAAGCATGTCATTGAAAATTACTATAATTATATTATTTAGAAATACATTTTCCATATTTCCCAAAGGACAAAGAATTACACAAAAATAGTAAGAATATTGTGGCATCATTTTACCTAAATGGGACTAGGCTATACTATATTAACCTTGAAACTCTGAGTCCAGTGGAGAGTCAAAATTTTTTAAAAAGATTTTATTTATTTATTTATTTGAGAGGGAGAGAGAAAGAAAGCATGAGTGGTGGGACAGCAGAAGGAGAGGGAGAAGCAGAGTCCCTGCTGAGCAGGGAGACTGACACTGGGCTCTATCCCAGGAACATGGGATCATGACTTGAGTTGAAGGCAGATGCTTAACCAACAGAGCCACCCAGGTGTCCCTGGCGAGTCAAATTAAATCAGGTATAGGAACTGAAAGCAAAGCTCCATTTTTGTGAAAATAATTTTTACCTTTTAAAAAAGAACTATTGTGTTGAATTAATACTGGTTGATCAGTGAGGAAGCTAACCAGTAAGGAGGCTGCAGTAATATAGGAGAGAGAAAATGGTGGTCTGGAACTGAGTTTGTTTGGATATTAGATATATTTTGAAAGATTTCCTGATCAATTATCTGTGAAATGTAAGAGAAAGAGAGTCAAGAAAACTCCATGATTTCTGAGTACCCAGAAGTATGAATTTTGGGGGGAAGATATGTATTTGGACAGGATGTTTGATATATTGAGATTAAATATCCAAATAAAGAAATCAAATAGGCATATGAATATATAAATTTGGAGCTGGAAAGAGAAAGAGAGAGATAGAGACAGAGAGAGATGGGTAAGAATATAAATTAGAAAATCCTTGGCATAAATACTGTATTTAAAACAGAACATTTGGTAATATCGCTAAAGGAATGAATACACATTGCACAGAAAAGAGGGCAAGGCTAAGACTAGGGCATCCCAACATTATGAGACTGAGATTGAGAAGAGGAAATAACAAGTCATTCAGGGAGACAGAAATGAAAACCCAGAGGGTTGTTCTGCAAGCCAAATGAAGGAAGTATTTCAACAGGAGACACTGAGACACTGTATCACATACTTTTCATAGGTCAAGTATGAGGAGTAGTAAGAACTGGCTATTGGTCTTTGTAAAATAAAGGTCTTTGGTGATTTCTGACTAGTTTCTGTGGACCAGTGAGAACAAAGTCCTCATTGGAGTGCATTTAACAGAGAATGGCAGGAAGTAACTGGACAACTCTAAGACCAAAGAAATTGACTGGTAAATGGTCAAAAAAGTGGAATCATAAGACTTATTATTTTGTTTTTAGATGGCAGGAATCATAGTATATTTGAATGCTGATGGGAAGAATCCAGTAGACTAGAAAGCACAGATGATTTTGGAGAGAAATTCTGGATGGCTACTCTTGACCAATGAGCGGCGATGTGGACTAAGGTACCTATGGAAGGATTAGCTTTAGACGGGAACAGAAATAATTTTTTTTAAATGGTTCATTTATGGTTGTATACACTGCTCTCAACATCTTTGGTTTCTGAAGTACAAATTAATCTGTTGGTTCCTTGCAGGCTTCTGTGCATATTTGAGTTTCTTTTCTGGTAGGTTACAAGGATTTTCACTTCATGATTTGTTTTCCACCTCACAAACTTTTACTGATATCTTTTATCTCTCATCATCCCCCTTTTCAAATCTCCTTTTCCTTGTCAATTTTTAGTTTACTATCATTATCTTGAGATTTACAAAGAGATCAGGCAAAGAAAGCATTAATATCAGTGGATCTTTTTATTCACGTTTGGACTGCCATAAGATTGTTTATATTTTAAATGATAGAAAGTGAATGATTTCAAATTCCATTATTTGTGTGTCCTGCTATTTTAGGCAGTGCATGGATAGGTATTTTCAATTTTAATAATCATTACCTTATTTTAGTGGATATTAATCTTTACTACTTATGGCAAGTGACCCTGGTTTTCATTTACCGTTGTGATACACAATTTCTTTTCTAAATAAATTTACTAAAATCAAATAGTGAATTGATTTAAAATTTAAAAAATTAACTAAATAATAGTACATGAGGCATGCTAATATGGCAAAACTCATGAGGGTAGACTGCAAATGATGTTAGTTTCAGAAACCTATGTGCGTGATGGTTAATTTTATATGTCAACTTGACTGGGCTAAGGAATCCCCAGGTAGCAGGTAAAACATTATTTCTGGGTATATCTGTGAGGGTGGTTCTGGGAGAGATTAGCATTCGAATCAGCACACCAAGTGAAAGAGAACTGCCCTCACCAATGTGGGAAGGCATCATCCAATCTGTTGAGGGCCCAAATAGAACCAAAAAATGGAGGAAGCACGAATTTACCTTCTCTTCTTAAACTGGATGTCCACCATCTCCTGTCCTCTGATATCAAAGCCTCTGGCTTTTGGATCTAGACTGAATTAGACCACTAGCTTTTCTGGTTCTCCAGCTTGCAGACAGCAGATCGTTGGCCTTGGCCTCCATAACTTCATAAGCCAATTCCTATTATAAATCTCTCTCCCTCTCTCTCTCTCTGTCTCCTCTTCTCCTTCCTCCCCCTCTTTCCCACTCTCTCCCTCTCTCTATCTAATATATAATTTTGGTTCTGATTCTCTGGCAACCTTGACTAAAACAAATTTGCTTAGGCTACATAGAGTTTCCCTTCTCTGAAGCTAGTACCTATTCCATGGACATAACTGTGTATCCCTAGATGCTCATAATAAGGCATATACAAAATGAAAGAAATCAACATTTGCATCTCATGTTGTATAACAAGATCATCTGTCTACATGATATAGTATATGGTGGTTAATATTGATGTTAGCTATTAAGTAATAAATAATCACCAAGCTACTAACATTTTGATGTTATCAATCCCTTTTCAATCTGATTATCAACTAAGTGAAATCAGACTACTGGATATTTTACACAGAGGGAGGTGCAAGAGACCCACAGGAATATTCAGAACAGAGGTGTTGAAAGGAATTCAGAGGAGTAGGAAGAAGGACTTTAGGGTAGTGGTAAGGATTGGCAGTAGAAAAAGGGTTGATGAATAGGGAGTGAAGATGATGAGAACAATTTAAAAAGGCACGAATAATCTTGGTTTAGTTCACAATTTTTGTCAATCTCAGCACTGCCAGTAAATATTAATGTTAATTCATACATCCTTCAAATACAACTCCTACATGCTATTTTATAGTCTAATTCTCTTGCATAGGTGAATGAAAATGAAAATTACTGCAAGTTATTTGTGTTTGTTTAGCAACTTTGTGTAGTTCTCAAAAATTTTTTTAAGATACACATTTCTTCATCTGAAAATCTTTCATTTAAAACAAGTATTTATAGGATTCTTTTTAATCAATTGTACGACTTTTTTGTAGACTCCCCGGTAATACTTCACTACTGAGCAATGAATAAATTGCCCAACTGCCTTTAAAACAAGTTGATAACATACTTTAACCAATACATGTTGTGATGGTTTGAAGACATAAATTATTTAAGTAATAGTAACAAAAACAAAAAGCTACAGCAAATACTCATCAGAGAAAATGGGTGCCAGCAATTAAAGATGAGCTTTCTATTCTCCACCATTTAAATTAATTACAAGCCCTGAATTATGGAACATATTTCTTTGGTCCTTAAAAATACCTTCTTTAGTTATTATGTATCATTTAGATTATATGGTATACAAAAATTACTTTATACATTTAAATATTTATAGCAAATAACCTGCAAATTAAAATGCTGTTTTTTTCAATTCAAACTTATTAGCTTTGCAATATTATCACTGAGAATTTCACTGATTAAATATTCATACTTAGTATTAAGCATTTATTATACAAAAGCTGAAATAGTAGGGGAAGAGAATGCTGCAGTTTTGTTTTTTATTGAAGCATTTGATCAAGCAACAATGTTTAAACAAGATGAAATACTAAAAGAGAATTTTAGATTTAAAACATGGCTTTGAAGTCATGTATTTTTACTCCCAAATGGCTTATTCAACACTCGTTTCTCTTCAGATCATACAAATCTTTTGCCTTTTACAAAATGGCTTATTTATTACTGCTATTCTCTGCCCAGTTCCCAGGTTTTTTTCTTATATATCTTGAGAAACTGAATTTATTTCAAAACTGTATATTTACTAGCAAAAGCTATCTCTTAAAATCACAAAATTAATGTAAATTTTAATAAAACAGATATCAAATATTTATATTTTAGCTGGACTATAAAAAGGTGTTTTGTGTTGTTGTTGTTTTAATTTTACTCCTTAAAGTCTGGTTTGAGCCAGATGTTACTGAGGATGTGAAAAAATACACGAAGTCTATGCTTAAGTTATGAAATAATTTTTTGATATTTCATTATTGTAGGATATAGTTCTTCATGTCCACTTCAATGATAAAGCTAAGAGGGACTAAAAAACACTAAATGCTTGAAGAACCTTTTATTTGGATTTCAAGATCAGTATTTACTGCTCGGAAAGACCTAATTTTCTTTCTTAGGAAAGTATTCAGAGTGATTTAAGCTGCAATATTATTTTGAGAATTGCTCAATTTTATCACCCGGGGTCAAAGGGGAACCTATCTAACATGTCTTGCTCTCCTATTCTGTTTTAAATCTACTCTAATCAAGCTTTCTTCTCCTCATGACATGGTTCTCTTACAAAAGAAACCAATGTTAAGTACAATTGTCAATCTGAATCCTCATGTTTGGCGGTCAGCCATAATTGATGTTTAGTCTTCCTACAGTAGATTAAAAACGGCCATAACAATGAATCATGGAACACTACATCTAAAACTAATGATGTAATGTATGGGGATTAACATAAGAATAAAAAAAAAAAAAAAAAACCAGCCATGGATTCTTTTATACTTCTCTCAGTGAGAGTTGAGGTCTGTGTCCCCTCTCCTATATGGTAGAGATCACCCTGTACCACTTTCTGGATCCAGGGACAGGTAGCTTCAACCTGTGTCTAAAAGAACAGCCCTAAGTCACCATGCAATAAGTCTGACTCTACTGAGACTGCCAAGGTGGAAATGCCATTTGTAGGTGCTCTGGTAGACCATCCCCATTTGAACTTAGCCTTACACACATCGCTAGTAAGAAGCTACACATGTGAGGGAAAATGTACTGGCCCTTTCAGATTAGTCCTCCACCAGCCGATTCCACTGAGGATCTTAGTCAATAGTAAGAAAAGCAAAATGATCACCCACGTGAGCCCAGCCCAAATTCCTGATCCACAAATTGCGATATATAATAAAATGCTTGCTGTTTTAACTAGCTAAGTTTCAAGGTGGCTTTTTTTAATTATAATTTACTGATATTGCTTCCAAAACAGCAATATTTCATGGTGTTCTTCCCACCTCATGGCAGCTTATTCTTTGTTGGTCATTGCTTGGCTGGTTCATTCACTCTTTAATGTTCATGTCCCTGACTCAGTCCTTGGCCTTCTTCCTTTTCTATCTGTATTTCACCTTTTTTGATAATCTAATATAGTCTCATAGCTTTAAATGTCAACCACGTACTAATGAGTCCCAAGTGAAATGACATGAGATATAAGACTCATATCTAACTGCCTACTCGAACTTCCACTTACATTTTCTATAGACAAATCAAACGAAACACTTCAACTAAACACGACTCCTCCCTGACGGTGTATCTCTTTCAGTGACGAAAGGAAAATCATATAATTTACCTTTCCAAATAGGGATTTTCAAAGTAAAAGATATAGTATACTAGATTACAGGCATAAATTGAGATATATAACTGGGATATAGGGTCACCCTAGAAATCCATCCTTCAGTGCTCAGATTAAAAGAAAAAACAAACCAACCTTGGAGTCACCTCTGATTCCTTTCTTTGCCTTATACAACACAACTTAATCCTTCTCCAACTATTACAGTCTCTCCTTTGACTCCCTCAGAGTCAAAACCAAAGTTCTTAACGTGACTTGCAAATACAGTATGTGATGGCTCCCATTCCCTCTATGTAATATCAGCTACATTGTCCTCCTTGTCTTAGAATCTTTGTAGTGGGGGCGCCTGGGTGACTCAGTTGTTAAGCATCTGCCTTCGGCTTGGGTCATGATCCCAGGGTCCTGGGATCGAGCCCCACATCGGGCTCCTTGCTCTGCGGGAAGCCTGCTTCTCCCTCTCCCACTCCCCCTGCTTGTGTTCCCTCTCTTGCTGTGTCTCTCGCTGTCAAATAAATAAATAAAATCTTAAAAAAAAAAAAAAAAGAATCTTTGTAGTGGTTCTCCTTTCTGTAGGATATCTTCTAGATACCATCTTGGTTTGCTCTTTCAACTTCCTTCTTGCTGCTCCACTGTCATTATCTCAATGAGGATGAGCCTGATCATCCTTTCAAAATTGCCTGTGGTCCCCCAACATTTCTGATCAACTTTTAATGTGTTATATAATTTACTCATATATTAGTTTTACTTTATGTATTAGGTTACCCACTGATAAATGCAAAGCTCTGTATGTTCACCAACACATTTCTTTCAAGTGCCTAATGTGATGCTTTATTTATAAATAAAATAAAATAATAAATTATTTATAAATAAAATAATAAAATGAATGGATGGTTTTTTACAGGTTGTTGATATGGCCATAGTAAATGCACTGATCAAATCTAGGTATAGTGACAGAGTTTTTAAATTACATTATGATACTGTCATTTTTGAGCCGATATCTTGGGTGTTTTTCTCATGTAGGTGATGTTTTCATATGTGTGCATGTTATTTACATTTTAAGCAACATTTGTATTTTCTTTCAGTTAGCTATTTTATGTTTGTTTTTGTCGTGTACTTGTTCTCTATGCCTGAAATTATTAGTAATGCTTAGTACAAGTGAGAAATATATGCAATCTGTCACATTATGCTTCCAGCTTGACAATTTTGTCAGTTCTGTGATTTGCAGTCCTGTACATGTTTTGATTCCTGTAAATCATATATTAAACCATTTTTGCCTTTACCATTTGATACCAAATTTTAAAAATAATAGTTTCAGATATGTTATTTTTAAAAACATAAAATGGCTGTATCTTGAAAAAAAAACTATATCTCCTATTTTGATGAATGTGAATAAATATTGTCCTGATCTTACCCAACCTCATGAGGCTGCGATATGCTCTTATCACAGCAACTGCTATCACTTACTAACAGATTGACTACTGCATAAATTGAGTAATTTCTTAGTCATCATTTTAAATATAATGTTTTCTGAAAATATTTTTTGGCTCTGAGTAAAATGTACTTGAGTAAGGGCCTTATTATGTGAAAGGAAAACTGGTCATCTGTTTTATAGAAGAGTGCAAATAATGAAGGTTTTATAATTGCCTTCTTCTAAATGATTTTTTTATTTATCTAAAAATAATATTTATAAAATTGATTTTTTGGTGAGTTGTGGATTTAATAGTTCACTGAGGAAGTATGAAAAATATTAAAATATTAAATATTAAAAATAATGAAGAAACAATGTGTTTATTTCACATGTGTCTTTGTATATATGTTTTATTATGCTACAATTGGTTATTTAATGTACGTATTTCATTAACAAATTAAATAATTCATTATTCATATTTTACAGCAAAGGTAGCCAACTATGACCCTTTAACTTAGGTTAATTATATATTTTTGACTGATAGGGTTTTTTTTTAATTATTAGTCATTTTATGTTTTTTATAAACCAGGCTTCTAAATATGTTTACCCTACTCAATATACTCACTATCGTCTAAATTCTGACTTCGCTATAAGGCAGTTTTCATTTTAAGAGAACCAAGGACACACCCATACCAGTAAAACAACCAAAAATCCTTCCATATAGCATAGACACATGCATTATTAATATAAATCATATAAAATAGGTGATACTGTAAATTCTGTATTATCCTTGGTTATTTGCTTCTCGGTCATAAATCCTATTTTTAAAGTATAATTAACATACAGTGTTACAGTAGTTTCAAGCGTACAATATGATTCAATTCTATGCATAATTCAATGCTCATCATTGTAAGTGTACCTACTCTTAATCTTCTTTATCTATTTTACCCATCCCCCTACCCACCTCCTCTCTGACAGCTACTGATTTGTTCTCTGCATTTAAGAGTCTACTTCTTTGTCTCTTTTTTTCCTTTGTTCATTTGTTTTGTTTCTTAAATTCTACATATGAGTGAAATCAAATGGTATTTGTCTTTCCTTGTCTGATATATTTCACTGAGCATTACACCCCGTAGGTCCATCCATATTGTTGCAAATGGCAAGATCTCATTATTTTTTATTTCATTATATACATACACACCTCACATCTTCTTTATCCATTCTTCATGAATGGACATTTGGTTTGCTTCTATAATTTGGCTACTGTAAATAATGCTATAAAAAGAGAGGGGTGCATAAAGCTTTCCAAATTAGTGTTTTCATTTTCTTTTGGTAAATATCCAGTAGTATAATTACTTAATGAATCATATCGCAATTCTATTTTTAGTTTTTTGAGGAATTTCCATACTGTTTTCCATTGTGGCTGCACCAGTTTGCATTCCCACCAACACAGCACGAAAGCTCCTTTTCCTCCATATCCTTGCCAACACTTGTTATTTCTTACCTTTTTTGATTTTAGCCATTTTGACAGGTGTAAGGTAATATCTCATTGAGGTTTTCACTTGCATTTCCTTAAAGATTAGTGGTGTTGAGCACCTTTTCATGTGTCTGTAAGCCAATGGTACGTCTTCTTTGAAAATACGTCTATTCAGATCCTCTGCCCATTTTTAAATCAGATTATTTGTTTTTTTCTGGCACTGAGTTGTATATGTTTTCTATATATTTTGGATAGCAACCTCTTACTGGATATATCAATTGCAAATATCTCCTCTCATTTGGTAGTTTGCTTTGTTTCCTTCGATGTACAAAAGCTTTTTATTCTGGTATAGTCCCAATAATTTACTTTTGCTTTTGTTTCCCTTCTGTGAGGAGACATACCTAGAAATATGTTTCTATGACCAATGCCAAAGAAATAACTTCCTAAGTTTTCTTCTAGGAGTTTATGGTTTCAGATCTTAAATTTAGGTCTTTAATCCATTTTGAGTTTATTTTTGTGCATGGTGTTAAGAAAGTGGTCTAGTTTCATTCTTTTGTATGTAGCTCTGATAGTAGTTTGTGCCTAACTTCAACAAACTGAATTGATATTTCTGACTTTCTCATGTTTCTCCAATAAAACTGTAAACTCCCAAATATATAGCCATTGAATAAATTTAAAAAGTAAATATAAGGGTTTATCTACTATTGGTGCTCAAAAGTGCTGAATTATATGTGTTTTTCTAATGTGTGTGTTATGAATCATGAAAATATACTTGCCAAAATGCCAAAACCTAACAAAAACACATATATAAACATAAATGTATTTATAGTCACAGATTTGTCAAGATATGCTGAGTGATAGACGCCTTACACAAAAGAGCACGAACTGTATGATTCTAATTATACATAGTTCTCTAATAGGCAAAATTAGTCTATGGTAAAGAAAAAGTCAGAACAGTGATGAGGGCGCCTGGGTAGCTCAGTCATTAAGCATCTGCCTTCGGCTCAGGTCATAATCCCAGGGTCCTGGGATTGAGTCCCACATCGGGCTCTCTCCTCGAGGGGAAGCCTGCTTCTCCCTCTCCCACTCCCGCTGCTTGTGTTCCTGCTCTCGCTATCTCTGTCTCTGTCAAATAAATAAATAAAATCTTTAAAAAAAAAACAAAACAGTGATGAACTACTAAAGGGTGGAATTGAAGACTGAGTGGGAAGGAGTAGGAGGGAACTTTTTGGATGAACAGCAATGTTTAATAGCTATTTGTATTACACAGTCATATGCATTTGTTAAAATATATAGAATGGTATAATATTTGTAATTTATAATATTTGTAATTTGTAATGTAAATTTTACATAAAAAATGTAAACAAATACTGAAAATTTTAGTTAACGATATATGCTAAAGTGTTTATGGTTGTTTATTGTAACTTTTTTCAACTTGTATAAATGTTTATAAATTTTCATAAATTTCTCAGAGAAATTTGTATATTAATTTTACAAATTCTTTTCCCAAAGATTTTTTGATGAAATTATACTCTCCTTTTTTACATATATGCAAAATCATGAGATATTAATATTATCAAAGGCTTGATAAAATTCTATGAAGAATACAATCTGACTATATAATTTCAGTATATTACATTTTACATTAAGCTTTCTCCACCTCTATTTGTTAAGAAAATTGATTTGGGTCCTCAGAGTAAAAGTTAATTATAATTTTTTGCCATGAATTAATACATAAGAAAAAGAACTCTATTTCCTGTTAATATTTGGTATTTTTAGCTTCTCTCTTAAACAAAACTACTGTTGTATACATTCCTAAAATTATACTATCTTGACCAAAGTGTTTTATATAATCAATGATTCTCATGTAAATAGTTGTCTCTTGAATCTTGTTTAAATACTGGCATAACATTTATGTAAATAGAAAATTCTAAGTATGAATTTGTTCTGATGGGTCTCACTTGATGCACTGGCCTCTGATCAGACAGAATGCAGTATACTCAGTTACCACTTTCTTACTGTTGTGTTAAAAACCCACAGGAAGTATAAAATGACTTATAAGTAACTAATCATTTGCCTTTAAAATGAAAGGCAGGGGCACCTGGGTGGCTCAGTTGGTTGACTGTCTGACTCTTGATTTCGGCTCAGGTCATGATCTCAGGATTGTGGGATCGAGCCCCACACTGGGCTCTGGCTCAGTGCAGAGTCTGCTTGTCTCTCTCCCTGTGCTCCTCTCCCCACCCGTCCTCCTTTGGTCAAATAAATACATACATAAATAATCTTTAAAAAAAAAAAAAAAAAAGAATGAAAGGCAAACCAATGTCAGTAAGCCAATGAGTAGGCCCAAAAGGATGATGTGTCAACTTGGCTTGACTATGTTGCCCTCTTGTCTGCTCAAGTACTAGCCTAAATGTTGTAAAGTTTCTTTTTAGATGTGATTAACATTTAAATCGGCAGACATTGTTTTAAAGTAGATAATATCCCATAATATGGGTAAGCCTCATCCAGTCAGCTGAAGGCTTGAAGAGAAAATATTAAAACACTGAGAAGAAAGAAATTCTTTCTGTAGACAACCTTTAGACTTCAGACTGCAACATCAACTCTTGTTGTAATTTTGAACTTCCAGTTCCTACAATCACAAGTGTCCCTTGTTCTCTTCATTGATTGATTCTGTTTCTCTGGAGTACTCTAATACAAATTATGAATATCTAAAAAAATGTGGCACAGGTAGCATACTATGTACTTCCTCAATGTCCACTTTTTCCACAAACCTTACCTATCTCTTTGAATATGTGAATACCGTAAGGCAAAGCTCTCAAAAAATTGTACATAGTACAAGAAGTAATACAGACTAGTCTTTCAATATTGCCCCTGAGCTGGAAATGTGCTCAGTGATCACACAGGGTTTAGAAGGAGAACTTTCACATCCAACATTGGGTGTGTCAGCAATGTAAAAAAATATAAAACTCTGAGTCATTTTGGAATGCTATAACAAAGTAAAACAGACTGGGTGACATAAACAATAAACGTTTATTTTTCACAGTTCTGGGGCTGGGAAGTCAAGATCTGAGGGCCAACCAGCATGGTCAGATGCTAGTGAAAACACTGTCCCCAGGTTGTAGACTGGTTACTTTATGCTTCTTTACCTGGTGAAGAACAGAGAGAGGAAGCAAGCTCTCTGTGACCCTTATAAGGGCACTAATCACATTTAGAAGGCTCCCTCCTCATTACCTCCTCTAATCCTAATTACTTCCCAAAGACCTCACCTCCTCATACATTCACACTAAGAAGTAGGATTTCAACAGGAATTTTTCAGGCATAAATATTTAGTCCATAACACAGATTCAAAAGTAAGAAGATGAAGAACTTTATTTGACAAAGCATTAGATCTTCTTGTATGTCCATTAACTTCCCTATGGGATTTACATGAAAATTCTATTTCAGTGTGTATATATGGATATGGATAGTTAGATTAAACCAAGACACTCAAATGCAATCACTGATAAACCACCAGTTCAATACGCTCCAGTGGCTAAGCGGGGGGTGGAACCCTCGTGGGACAGTGTGGTCTCAGACCCTCGGGGTCACAGAAAGACCAGGGGTGCCTGAGTGTGGCAGAGCTCCCAGGTATCGTAGCAGGGAAGCCGGCTGCAGAGGCGGAGCCCAAGCGCGGGCTCTCAGCTCGGGGTCGCCATAAACTGTGATCCGCAGCACAGCCGGGCCACTGCTCTTCCAGCAGGGACCCAACAAGCGGCAGATCCGGGGAGACTCCCCTTCCTCCCCCAGGACGAGCAGTGCGGGAGTGCACCGCAGGGATCTGCTGGGTTTGGAGACTCCACACTGGGTCAGGTGGCAGAGATAGAAATGCTCGGTCACGGGCCGGGTGAGCACGGAGTGCGGCCTGAGACGGGGAGACAGGAGTGACTGACTGCTTTTCTCTGGGGGCTCACTGAGGAGGGGGTGCCCGAGTTCTCGGCTCCTCCGGGCGGAGACTGGGAGGCCGTCATTTTCACTCTCTTCCTCCAAAGATGGACGGAAAGCTTGCAGGGAACAAAAGCTACCGAGAGCAAACCTGAGCAGATTACTTAGCCCAGACCTGGTGAGGGCGAGGCAATTCCGCCTCTGGCAAACACATTTGGGAACCATGGCAACAGGCCCCTCCCCAGAAGATCAGCAAGAACAGCCAGCCAAGACCAAGTTTACCATTCAATGAGAACAGCAGAACTCCAGTGCTAGGTGAATAATACACACAGAATCCACAGCTTTTTTACCATGATTCTTTAGTCTTTCAAAGTTATTTTGTTTTTAACTGTCTTTTTTTTTTTTTTGAATTTTTCCTTTTCCATTTTTCAATCAACATCTTATCAATCCCTTTTTTAAAAAACATTTTTTATTTTTCATTTTTAGAGTCATATCCTATCCCTTCATAGTAGTTACCCTTATTTTTGGCATATATATATAAGTTGTTCTCTCTTTAAAATTTTGAGATACAATTTCTTCTAACAGATCAAAATATACCCTAAATCTCTAGTGTATCGCTTTGTTCTACTCTCCTGCCTGATCATATTCTCTCCCCTTTTTTTTTTTTAAATCCTCTTCTTTCTTTTTTCAAACAACTTCTTATCAATTCCTTTTATAAAATTTTTTATAATTTTTATCTTTACAGTCATATTCCATCCCTTCATCATATCAACCCTTATTTTTCTACATATATAACTTTTTCTTTCTTTAAAATTCTGGGAGGCACTTTCTTCTAACAGACCAAAATACACCCAAAATCTAGTGTGTGGCACTGATCTATGCACCAGCCTGATCATATTTGATCATATTCTGTTTTTTTCTGTTTTGTTCTGTTTTGGTTCGTTTTTATCTTTTTCTTTCTCTTTATTTTTCTTTTTCTTTTTTCTTTCTTTCCCTTTCTTTTCCCCTGGCTTCAGGTCTTTTCTGATTGTTTAGAGTATATTTTCTGGGGACGTTGTTACCCTGCTAGCATTTTGTTCCCTCATTAATCTATTCTCCTGCAGAAAATGACAAGATGGAAAAAATCACCTCAACAAAAAGAACAAGAGGTAGTACCGACTGCCAGGGACCTACTCAATACAGACATTAGTACAATGTTGGATCTAGAGTTCACAATCATGACTTTAAAGATACTAGCTGGGCTTGAAAAAAGCATGGAAGTTATTAGAGAAACCCTTTCTGGAGAAATAAAAGAACTAAAATCTAACCAAGTCGAAATCAAAAAGGCTATCAATGCGGTGCAATCAAAAATGGGGGCGCTAACTGCTAGGATAAATGAGGCAGAAGACAGAATCAGTGAGATAGAAGACCAAATGATGGAAAATAAAGAAGCAGAGAAAAAGAGAGATAAACAACTACTGGATCACAAGGGCAGAATTCGAGAAAGAAGCAATACCATAAGACGAAACAACATTAGAATAATTGGGATCCCAGAAGAAGAAGAAAGAGAGAGAGGGGCAGAAGGTATATTGGAGCAAATTATACGGAGAACTTCCCTAATTTGGGGAAGGAAACAGGCATCAAAATCCAGGAGGCACAGAGATCCCTCTCAAAATCAATAAAAATAAGTCAACACCCCGATATCTAATAGTAAAACTTACGAGTCTCAGAGACAAAGAGAAAATCCTGAAAGCAGCTTGGGAGAAGAGATATGAAACCTACAATGGTAGAAACATTAGATTGGCAAAGACCTATCCACAGAGACCTGGCAAGCCAGAAAGGACTGGCAGGATCTATTCAGAGCACTAAATGAGAAAAATATGCAGCCAAAAATACTCTATCCAGCTAGGCTGTCATTGAAAATTGAAGGAGAGATAAAAAGCTTCTAGGACAAACAAAAACTAAAGGAATTTGTAAACACGAAACCAGCCCCACAAGAAATATTGAAAGGTCCTCTAAGCAAAGAGAGAGCCTAAAAGCAACATAGACCAGAAAGGAACACAGACAATATACAGTAACAGTCACATTACAGGCAATACAATGGCACTAAATTGCTATCTTTCAATAGTTACCAGAATGTAAATGGGCTAAATGCCCCAATCAAAAGACACACGGTATCAGACTGGATGAAAAAACAAGACCCATCGATATGCTGTCTGCAAGAGACTCATTTTAGACCCAGACACCCCCAGAATGAAAGTGAGGGCGTGGAATACCATTTACCATGCTAATGGACACCAAAAGAAAGCTGGGGTGGCAATCCTTATATCAGACAAATTAGATTTTAAATCAAAGACTGTAATAAGAGATGAGGAAGGACACTGTATCCTACTTAAAGGGTCTATCCAATAAGAAGATCTAACAATTGTAAATATCTATGCCCCTAACATGGGAGCAGCCAATTATATAAGGCAATTAATAACAAAAGCAAAGAAACACATTGACAGCAATACAATAATAGTAGGGGACTTCAACACCCCCCTCACTGAAATGGACAGATCATCTAAGCAAAAGATCAACAAGGAAATAAAGACTTTAAATGACACACTGGACCAGATGGACTTCACAGATATATTCAGAACATTCTATCCCAAAGCAACAGATTACACATTCTTCCCTAGTGCACCTGGAACATTCTGCAGAATAGATCATATCCTAGGTCACAAATCAGGTCTCAACCGGTACCAAAAGATTGGGATCAATCCCTGTCTATTTTCAGACCACAACACTTTGAAACTAGAACTCAATCACAAGAGGAAAGTCGGAAAGAACTCAAATACATGGAGGCTAAAGAGCATCCTACTAAAAAAAGAATGGGTCAACCAGGAAATTAAAGAAGAATTTAAAAAAATTCGTGGAAACCAATGAATATGAAAACACAACTGTTCAGAATCTTTGGGATGCAGCAAAGGCAGTCCTAAGAAGAAAGTATATAGCAATACAAGCCTTTCTCAAGGAACAAGAAACGTCTAAAGTACACAAACTAACCCTACACCTAAAGGAGCTGGAGAAAGAACAGCAAATAAAGCCTAAACCCAGCAGGAGAAGAGAAATAATAAAGATCAGAGCAGAAATCAATGAAATAGAAACCAAAAGAACATGTAGAACAGATCAACGAAACTAGGAGCTGGTTCTTTGAAAGAATTAAGAAGATTGATAAACCCCTGGCCAGATTTATCAAAAAGAAAAGAGAATGACCCAAATAAATAAAATCATGAATGAAAGAGGAGAGATCACAAACAAAACCAAAGAAATACCAATAATTATAGGAACATATTATGAGCAACTCTATGCCAGGAAATTAGATAATCTGGAAGAAATGGATGCATTCCCAGAGATGTATCAACTACCAAAATTGAACCAGGAAGAAAGAGAAAACCTGAACAGACCTATAACCACTAAGGAAATGGAAGCAGTCATCAAAAATCTCCCAATAAACAAAAGCCCAGGGCCAGATGGCTTCCCAGGGCAATTCTACCAAACATTTCAAGAAGAATTAATACCTATTCTTCTGAAACTGTACCAAAAAGTAGAAATGGAAGGAAAACTTCCAAACTCATTTTATGAGGCCAGCATTACCTTGATCCCAAAACCAGACAAAGACCCCATCAAAAAGGAGAATTACAGACCCATATCCCTGGTGAACATGGATGCAAAAATTCTCACCAAAATACTAGCCAATAGGATCCAACAGTACATTAAAAGGATTATTCACCACGACCAAGTGGGATTTATCCCTGGGCTGCAAGGTTGGTTCAACATCCGCAAATCAATCGGTGTGATAGAATACATTAACAAAAGAAAGAACAAGAATCATATGATCCTCTCAATAGATGCCGAAAAAGCTTTTGACAAAGTACAGCATCCTTTCTTGATCAAAACTCTTCAGAGTATAGGCATAGAGGGTACATACCTCAATATCATAAAAGCCATCTATGAAAAATCCACAGTGAATATCATTCTCAATGGGGAAAAACTGAGAGCTTCCCCCCTAAGGTCAGGAACGCGGCAGGAATGTCCACCATCCCCACTGCTATTCAACATAGTACCAGAAGTCCTAGCCACAACAATCAGACAACAAAAAGAAATAAAAGGCATCCAAATTGGCAAAGAAGAAATCAAACTCTCACTCTTTGCAGATGATATGATACTTTATGTGGAAAACCCAAAAGACTCCACCCCAAAACTGCTAGAACTCATACAGGAATTCAGTAAAGTGGCAGGATATAAAATCAATGCACAAAAGTCAGTTGCATTTCTATACACCAACCACAAGACAGAGGAAAGAGAAATTAAGGAGTCGATCCCATTTACAATTGCACTCAAAACCGTAAGATACCTAGGAATAAATCTAACCAAAGTGGCAAAGGATCTGCACTCAGAAAACTATAGAATTCTCATGAAAGAAATTGAGGAAGACACAAAGAAGTGGAAAAACGTTCCATGCTCATGGATTGGAAGAACAAATATTGTGAAAATGTCTATGCTACCTAGAGCAATTTACACATTTAAAGTAATCCCTATCAAAACACCACCACCTTTTTTCAAAGAAATGGAACAAATAATCCTAAAATTTTTATGGAACTGGAAAAGATCCCGAATACCCAGAGGAATGTTGAAAAAGAAAAGCAAAGCTGGTGGCATCAAATTCCGGACTGCAAGCTCTATTATAAAGCTGTCATCATCAAGACAGTATGGTACTGGCACAAAAACAGACACATAGATCAATGGAACAGAATAGAGAGCCCAGAAATGGACCCTCAACTCTATGGACAACTAATCTTTGACAAACCAGGAAAAAAATATGAAATGGAAAAAAGACAGTCTCTTCAATAAATGGTGCTGAAAAAATTGGACAGCCACATGACGATGAATGAAACTGGACCACTTCCTTACACCACACAGAAAAATAGAATCAAAATGGATGAAAGACCTAAATGTGAACAGGAATCCATCAAAATCCTAGAGCAGAACACAGGCAGCAACCTCTTCGACCTCAGCCGCAGCAACTTCTTCCTAGAAACATCACCAAAGGCAAGGGAAGCAAGGGCGAAAATGAACTATTGGGACTTCATCAAGATAAAAAGCTTTTGCACAGCAAAGGAAACAGTCAACAAAACCAAAAGACAACTGACAGAATGGCAGAGGATATTTGCAAATTACATATCAGATAAAGGGTTAGTATCCAAAATCTATAAAGAATTATCAAACTCAATACCCAAAGAACAAAGAATCCAATCAAGAAATGGGCAGAAGACATGAACTGACATTTCTCCAAAGGAGACATCCAAATGGCCAACAGATATGAAAAAGTGCTCAACATCACTTGGCATCAGGGAAATCCAAATCAAAATCTCAATGAGATACCACCTCACACCAGTCAGAATGGCTAAAATTAACAAGTCAGGTAATGACAGATGTTGGCAAGGATGTGGAGAAAGGGGAACCCTCCTCCACTATTGGTGGGAATGCAAGCTGGTGCAGCTATTCTGGAAAACAGTATGGAGGTTCCTCATAAAGTTGAAAATAGAGCTACCCTACGACCCAGCAATTGCACTACTGGGTATTTACCCCAAAAGATACATATGTAGGGATCCGAAGGGGTATGTACACCCCAATGTTTATAGCAGCAATGTCCACAGTAGCCAAACTATGGAAAGAGCCAAGACGTTCATTAACAGATGAATGGATAAAGAAGATGTGGTATATGTGTGTGTGTGTGTATATATATACACACACACCCACACACACACATACACACACAATGGAATATTATGCAGCCATCAAGAAAATCCGAAATCTTGCCATTTGCAACAACATGGATGGAACTAGAGGGTATTATGGCAAGCAAAATAAGTCAATCAGAGAAAGGTATCAAATGATCTCACTGATATGAGGAATTTGAGAAAGAAGACAGAGGATCATAGGGGAAGGTAGGAAAAAATGAAACAAGATGAAACCAGAGAGGGAGACAAACCATAAGAGACTCTTAATCTCAGGAAACAAACTGAGGGTTGCTGGATTGGTGGGGGGTGGGAGGGATGGGGTGGCTGGGTGATGAACACTGGGGAGGGTGTGTGCTATGGTGAGAGCTGTGAACTGTGTAAGACTGATGAATCACAGACCTGTACCTTTGAAACAAATAATACATGTTAAAAAAAAAAAAAAAAAGAAGAAGAAGAAGATAGTAGGAAGGGAAAAATGAAGGGGTGGAAATCAGAGGGGGAGACGAACCATGAGAGACGCTGGACTCGGAGGGTTTCAGAGCGCAGGAAGTTGGGGGGATGGGTTAGCGTGGCGATGGGTATTAAGGAGGGCACCTATTGCATGGAGCACTGGTTGTTATATGCAAACAATGAATCATGGAACACTACATCAAAAACTAATGATGTAATGTATGGTGACTAACATAATAAAATAAAATTAATAAAAAATAATAATAATGAAAAATAAAGATACCCTAAAGACAGAAGATAGTCCAAAAATTTAAAAATACGAAATAAATTAAAACTAATCATCATTTAAAAAAAAGAAATGATTTAAGCATGGACACTCACCTTAGCTCCTTAATCTACTAAAATGTAACATATTCTTTTTTTTTAAATTTTATTTATTTATTTGAGAGAGCATGCCCATGAGCGGGGGCAGGGGCAGAGGGAGAAGCTGACTCCCCAGTGAGCAGGGAACCGATGTGGGACTCAATCCCAGGACTCTAGGATCATGACCTGAGCTGAAGGCAGACACTTAAGGGACTGAGCCACCCAGGCGCCACTAACATATTCATTCTTGCAAATGTTTATTCATTACTCTGTTCTTCTAGTATTTGTTTTCTTCCAGTTCTTTCTTTGTATATCGTATTTGGATAAACAGATCTCTGAAAAGTTTTCTCTAGAAATTGACTTTTAAATGGTTTTAACTCATTTCTAAAATTCTTACTAGTAACAATAAAACTTAAAAGATGAAATTATATAGTGAATAACTCTATCCTGCTTCTAGTTGAATCATCCAGCAAAATACTGGGTAATTTTATTTCATTGTGATAACTTAATAATCATAAAATATGCCTTTAGACTTTTGGTTATATTCATTTAGTAAGAACTTTTAAGTAGTCGTTTGAAGATAGCACTTAATTTTATAAAAGGTGATTTGGGGCCTTTTCCTCACATGAAGTTCATTTGGCTGCACAATATGTATATAATTATATGGTTGCAAAAGAGCTCTAAAGAACAATATGAAAGAAATAATGACAAAATTTCCTTCTGCTTTATTTATTCAGTAACATCAAAATAATATGTAACACCAAGTATTATTTTTGGTTAAGGAAATGTGTTATGTTAAAAATAGGCATGGTGGTTCAAGGTGGCAGAATAAGAAGACCCTGAACTCACGTTATCCCATGGAAACCCCAGATCAACAGCTACATATAAAACAATTCTCTCTGGAAAATTCCTGAAAATGAGCAGACCAGATCCTCTACAACAAAGGATAAAAATGTCACATTGAGGTAAGTAGAAAAGGTAGAGATCCCACCTCACCAAATAAACCCACCCCTGACACAACAACCTACAAGCAGGAGGACTCTCACAAATGCAAAACATATCTCTGAGGAGTGAGAAATCTAAGCCCTACATCAGGCACTCCAACCCTTGGGACCTGTACTGGAGAGAGAAACCCCAAAAACATCTAGCTTTGAAAACCAATGGAGCTTATGTCCAGGAGACACAAAGAGGTATAGAAAAGAGACTGTAAAGCTCATGCACAGAATTATCCACTGTAGGGCTCAGTGCAGAAAAAACAGGTTGAAAAGTGCCTAGACAATATGTGAAGATTCACTGGCTAATCTCAAAGCATCTGGCGGAACTCTCTGGGGACAGAGGCACTGGCAGGCACCATTTCTGTACTCTGCTCATCAATGCTTGCCCGCCCTGTTGCTTTCCTATGGCACCACTCTGATACACCTGGTGGGCCCAACTTGGTGCAGGGCTCCCCTGTGGCCTTGATATGCTAAACCCAGTGGGTAGTGCTCTCCAGCCTTGTGTTACCCCATGGCCCTGTCCCACTAAACTCAGTAGGCATCCACACTCCACACAGGGAATGCCCCCTTGAATGCCTGGCTCTGATGAGCATGGGTGGGGGGGCTTACATTTCTGGGCCCCATAGGGCTGAAACAATTAGAAGACAGTGCTTGGCAGGCTACTATCTCAGGGCACTTCACACACAATAGAATGACACACACTCCATCTCCCTGTGACCACTCCTTCAAGACTAGGAAAGAGCTCTTTCACTGAACATACAAAAACAAACACAAAGAGTCAAGCGAAATGAGGAAACAAAGGAATATGTTCCAAACAAAAGAGCAAGATAAAGCCCCAGAAAAAAAAATCTTAATGAAAATGGAGATAAGTGATTTCCCTGATAAAAAGTTCAAAGTAATGGCCATAAAGACGCTCACTAATTTCAGGAGATGAATGGGTGAACACAGTAAGAACTTCAACAAAGATATAAAATACAAGAAAGTACCAAACAGAAGTCACAGAGTTGAAGAATACAATAATTGAACTGAAAAAAGGGGTTAAAAAGCAGAGTAAATAAAGTGGAATAAGTGGAAGAATGGATCAGTGATCTGGAAGACAGGGCAGTGGAATTCATCCCAATGGAGCAAGAAAAAGGAAAAAAAAAAAAAAAAGAAAGAAAGAAAAGTAAAGAGAGCTTAAGTGAATTATGGGACAACATCAAGCACAAAAACATTTCCACCATAGGGATCCCAGATAGAGAAGAGACAGAAAAAGGTACAGAAAAATTATATGAAGAAATGCTGAAAATGTCCCTAACCTGTGAAAGGAAACAGACCACCAGATACAGGAGGCCCAGAGAGTGTCAAAAGAGATGAACTCCAAGAGAATCATACCAAGATGCATTATAATTAAAATTTCAAAAGTTAAATATAAAGAGAGAACCTTAAAAGAAGCAAAAGAAAAACAACTTGTTACATACAAGGGAACCCCCATAAGACTATCAGCAGATTTTTCAGCAGAAACTGCAAGCCAGATGAGAGTGGCATGATATATTTAGAGTGCTAAAAGAAAAAAAAAAAAGGAAAGAAAAGAAAAGAAAAAGAAAACCAACCCAAAACAAATAACAAAACAAACCAAAAAAACCCCACAACTTTCAACCAAAAATACAGTTCTTCAGAATTTAAGGAGAGATAAGGGCTTTTCCAGATAAGCAAAAACTAAAGGAGTTCACCACCACTAAAACAGCTATACAAGAAATGCTAAAGAAAATTCTTAAGTTGAAAAGTAAAGGTACTAATTAGTAACAAGAAAACATCAAGGTAAAGATCTCACTAGTAAAGTATAAATATATAGTAAACATAGTGGACTAATCACTTACAAAGTCAACATGAAGGTTAAAGACAAAAGTAGTAAAAATAGTCTAACTACAAGAATTAGTTAAGGGACATGCAAAATTAAAAGGTTAAATGTGACGGGGCGCCTGGGTGGCTCAGTTGGTTAAGCGACTGCCTTCGGCTCAGGTCATGATCCTGGAGTCCCGGGATCGAGTCCCGCATCGGGCTCCCTGCTCGGCAGGGAGTCTGCTTCTCCCTCTGACCCTCCTCCCTCTCGTGCTCTCTGTCTCTCATTCTCTCTGTCTCAAATAAATAAATAAAATCTTTAAAAAAAAAAAGGTTAAATGTGACATCAAAAACAAAATGTGGGTAGAAAGGAGTAAAAATGTAGTTTTAGAATGTGTTCAAACTTAAGGTGCTATCAACTTGAAATAGACTGACATATATAAACCTAATGGCAAACACAAAGCAAAAACCCATAGTAGATACAGAAAAGATAATGAAAACGGACTCTAAATATAACACTAAAGAAAGGTATCAAACCACAAAAAAGACAGCAAGGGAAGAAGAGAAAAGAAGGAAGAACTACAAAACAGCCGGAAAACAATTAACAAAATGGCAATAAATACATACCTATCTATAATTACTTGAAACATAAATGGATTCAATTCTCTAATCAAAAGATGGAGAATGAATGAATGGATAAAACAACAAAAGACTCTCACATGCTGTCTATAAGAGACTCATTTCAGATTTCAGATATAAGGACACACGCAGAATGAAAGTGAAATATGGAATGGAAACAAAAATAAAAATGTTGGGGTAGCTATCTATACTTACAGAAAAATTGACCTTAAAACAAGGACTGTAGGTGCCTGGGTGGCTCAGTCGTTAAGCATCTGCCTTCAGCTCAGGTCATGATCCCAGGGTCCTGGGATCGAGCCCCGCATCGAGCTCCCTGCTCCGCGGAAGGCCTGCTTCTCCCTCTCCCACTCCCCTTGTTTGTATTCCCTCTCTCGCTGTGTCTCTCTCTGTCAAATAAATAAACAAAATCTTTAAAAACAAAACAAAACACAAAGACTGTAATAAAAGACAAAGATGTGCCTTACATAATGATAAAGAGGTCAATCCAGCAAGAAGAGAAACATTTGTAAATGTTTATGTACCCTACACAGAGGCATGTAACTATATAAAGCAAATATTAACAGACCTAAATGGAGAAATTGATAGCAATACAGTAATAGTAGCAGATTTTAATATCTCGCTTACATCGACAGATAGGTCATCCAGGCAGAAAATAAAAAATGAAACATCACCCTTAAATGACACATTAGACTAGATGGACTTAATAGATACAAAAAATTCCATCCAAAAGGAGAATACACATTTTTCTCAAGTGCAAATGGAACATTCTCCAGGATAGATCATAATTTAGGATACAGAACAAATCTCAGTAAATTTAAGAAGAACTGAAATCCTGTGAAGCATCTTTCAGACCACAACAGTATAAAACTGGAAGTCAATCACAAAAAATAAAACCAGAAAAATCACAAATATGTGGAGATTAAACAACATTCTACTTAACAACCAATGGGCCAATGAAGAAATCAATACAGAAATAAAAATACAAAATGTTGTATGGAAATACAACATGCCAAAAATGTACAGGATGCAGCAAAAGCAGTTCCAAGAGGGAAGTTCATAGCAATACAGGCCTACCTCAAAAATCAAGAAAAATCTCAAATAAACAATCTAACTTTATACCTAAAGGAACTAGAAAAAGAGTAACAACTGAAGCCCTTAGTAGAAGAAAGGAAATAATAAAGATCAGAGAATAAATAAATGAAATAGAGATTAAAAAGACAACAGAGATGAGTGAAGCCAAGAGCCTGTTCTTTGAAAAGATAAACAAAACTGATAAACCTTTAGCTATACTCATTAAGAAAAGAGAGAGGGTTCAAATAAATAAAATCAGAAATGGAAAAGGGGAAGTCACAACTGATACTAAAGAAATACGGACCATAAGAAACTATTATGAACAATTAAACTCCACAAATTGGACAACTTAGAGGAAATGGATAAATTCATAGAAATATATACAATCTTCTGAGATTAAATCATGAAAAAATAGAAAACCTAGGTAGACCCACTACTAGCAAGGAGATTGAGTCCCATAATCACAAACCTCTAACAAACAAAAGTCCAGGGCCAGAGAGCTTCACCTGTGAATTCTACCAAACAAACAAAGTCAAGGAAATTTTAATAGCTCTCCTTCTCAAAATCTTCCAAAAAATTGAAGAAGAAGGAATGCTTCCAAATTCATCTACAAGGCAAGCATTAATCGTGATACCAAAACCAGACAAAAATAGCACAGAAAAAGAAAATTAAAGGCTAATATCTCTAATGAATTTAGATACAAAAATACTCAACAAAAATTTGGCAGTGCATCGAGAAGATCATATACCATAATTAAGTGGAATATATTCCAGTGGTGCAAGGATGATTCAACATCTGCAAAACAACTGACATGTTATACCACATTAACAAAATGAAAGATAAAAATCATATGAGCGTCTCAATAGATACAGGAAAAGTATCTGACAAAATTCAACACCCATTTATGATAAAGCACCTCAACAAAATAGGTATAGAGGAAACGTACTTCAACATAATAAAAGCCATATATGACAAGCCCACAGGTAATATCGTAAGTAACGTTGAAAAGCTGAAAGTTCTTCCTCTTAGATAAGGAACAAGGCAAGGATGCCCACTCTTAACAGTTTTATTCAACATAGTATTGGAAGTCCAAACTGGAGCAATTAGGCAAGAAAAAGAAATAAATTCATTCATATTGGAAAAAAGGAAGTAAAACTGACACTTTTTGTGGACAACGTGACTTTATACATTGAAAACCTTTTCAAAGACTCCACCAAAAAACTGTTAGAATTAACAGACAAATTTAGTAAAGTTGCAGAATACAAAACCAGGATATAAAAATGCGCTGCATTTTTATACATTAACAATGAACTATCAGAAAGAGAAATTAAGAAAACAATTTCATTTACAATTGCATCAAAAATAATAAAATACCTAGGAATAAACTAAACCAAGGAGGTGAAAGACTTGTACACTGAAAGCTATAAGACACTGATGGAAAAAATTAAAGAAGACAGAAAAAATTTAAAAGATATGTCATGCTATGGGTTGGAAGAATAATATTGTTAAAACATCCATATTACCCAATGCAATATATGGATTCAAGGTAATCACTATCAAAATCCCAATAGTATTTTTCACAGAATCAGAACACACAATTCTAAAATTAATATAGAACTTCAAAAGATCGTAAAAAGCCAAAGAAATCTTGAGAAAAAACAACAAAGCTGGAGGCATAATGCTCTCTGATTTCAAACTGTATTACAAAACTATAAAAATCAATACAGTGTAGTACTGGCATAAAAACAGACACAGAAATCAATGGACTAGGAAAAAGAGCACAGAAATAGCCCACACATATGCGGTCAATTAATTTATGACAAAGAAGGGAATGATACACCATGGGGAAAGAACAGTCTCTTCAATAAATGGTACTGGGAAAACTGGACAGGTACATGCCAAGGATTAAAACTGACCACCATCTTACACCACACACATAAATTAACTCAAAATGGATTAAAGACTTGAATATAAGACCAGAAACCACAAAACTCCTAGTAGAAAACATAGTGTGTTCCTCAACACTACTCTCCGTGATATTTTTGTGGATCTGACTCCAAAGGCAATGGCAACAAAAGCAGAAATAAACAAATGGGACTATATAAAACTCAAGAGCTTCTGCACCGCAAAGGAAACCAACAACAAACTGAATGGGAGAAGATATATGCAAATCATATATCCAGTAGGATTTAGTATTCAAAACATATAAAGAACTCCTACAACTCAGTAACAAACAATCTGGTTCACAAATGAGCAGAGGATCTGAATAGATATTTTTCCCAAGAAAACATAATGATGGCCAACAGGTACATGGATAGATGTTCAACATCACTAATCACCAGAAAAATTCAAACCAAAACTACAATGAGGTATCAACTCTCATCTGGCAGAATGGCTATTACCAAACAGACAAGAAATAACAAGTGTTGACAAAGATGTGGAGAAAAAGGAACTCTCTGGCACTGTTGGTGGGAACGTAAATTGGTGGAGCCACTATGGAACATAGTGTGCAGGTTTCTCAAAAAACTAAAAACAAAATTATCATAATCTAACAATTCCAATTCTTGGTATTTATCTGGAAAAAATGGAAACACTAATTTGGAGAGATACATGTAGCTCTATGTTCATCACAGCATTATTCATAATAGCCAAGATGTGTAAAGAACCAAAGTGTCCATCAACTGATGAATGCATAAAGAAGATATGGCACACACACACACACACACACACACAATGGAGTACTACTCAGCCATAAAAAAGAAAAGAAAAGAAAAGAAAAGAAAAAAGAAATCCTGCCATTTGTGACAACATGAATCGACCTTGGGGGTATTATGCTAAGTGAAATGAGTCCAGTAGAGAAAAATAAATACTGTATGATTTCACTTACATGTGAAAGCTAAAAAACAAGACAAACAAACAAACAAAACAAAACAAAATTCAAAAGGTTCAGAGAACAGATTAGTGGTTGTCAGAGAAGAGGAGGTTAGGGATTAGGGATTAGGTAAAATGGGAGAAGGATGGCAAGAGGTACAAAATCCAGTCATATAGTAAATAAGTCATGGGGATGTAATCTGTATAATTAAGTCTGGAACGCTTCTACTTAGCAAGTAAAAATGCATTTATATTTTGAATTTTGTTACTTGGCTTTAATTTTTTATTTGATAATGGTGTGAAAAATAGTGAATTTGATGATGGTGTGATTTCATAAAGTAAAATATACCTTATTCTATAATTAAGAATTTGGATATTTTAATTTGTATATTTAAGAAAATTACATTTAGTGTCTTAAAGTTTGGTTGTTAAAAGCAATGTGTCACTAATTTTTTAAGTTATACAATATTTTAGTCAGTATTTAAAGAAAATCAATTTTAATTCATGAGCAAACTTTATTTCAATTTCTATTTATAATAAATGAAAATGCATTTAACAAGTTATACAGATAATGTAATTGTATAATTCATACAAATAAAAGTTGTTAATACATGTTGATCTAAATCCAATCTCTGAGTTATCCCAGATAATTTCATCTGGTTACCAATTTTGATCTTACAAAAGATTTTCAACTATAAATTGACTGGATGCCTTATTCTATTACTTGGCTGTCAGTATGGTCTTTCATAAGTAATGGTTCTATGTTCTCTAGAGTATCTCAATTTCAACAAGTTAACTATATGCACCACAGGAGAGTACATTCTACAATTTGATGAGGAATATCTTTCACTTGGGAACAATATCAATGAGCAGTATATATACTAATATTAATCCAGAACCAGATGGTAAGAGAATTCTTTGTTAAATTTTATATTTAAAATGGAGAAGGATCTCTCCCTCTATTTCACAGTGAACTGTCAAAGCTCACAGCAGCCAACCTATTTCTAATGTTTATTATATTTGTACAACACCAGATGTTTTACTAGAAGAAAGATCATTTGGTTGATTAATCATTTTTATTCCCTTGAAGAATAAGAACACTCTACCTATGCATATAAATCTTCATTGTGGAAAACTGCCAAGCTTGTGAGTAATGAATTTCTATGCTATGAAAATCTGTGAACTTTAAAAAATAATTCAAATAGGTTCTTCATTTTTCTATAGTGATATGGTTATAAATAACTATTGCTATTTTAAAGATATTTAATTCTTTTGCAATGTTGTACAGAATATATTAATATGATATATTTTAAATTATTTTCTTAATGATAAATACTCAGATACTGAGTTGGCTTTATCCAAAATATATTTTGATAATCACCAAAATATTTTCAAACAGCCAGGAATGCAGAAGTGTAAATGGATTAAAAACATAGGGTTTGAAGTCAGACGGATCTGGCTGCCTTCAGTACTTTGTAACCTCAGGCAAATTTCTTAATATCTTGGAGCCTAATCTTCCTTATTGGTAAAGTAGGCATAAAAAGGCATAGCTCATCATAATACTTTCATCATAATATTTAAATAAGGTATTATGTCAAAAGCCCCACACAGAAAATTAACTCATTAAAATTGAGTTTCTTCTCCCTATCATTTGACTAAAAAGAAAAGGGGTAGGGGTAGAAATAGGAAAACAAATCTCTGAGTATAAACAATTTTAGATTATTTTTTCATTCAGCAATACTCTAAATTGGGCCTTTTTCCCTTATACATTCAAATTTTAATTGTGTTCCCTTCCTGGAACAAGAAAATTGCAGTCACTTTGAACAATGCATTTGTTCAAAACAATTCAAGCAAGTGCTTAAGCTAATTATTTTGCATCCAGGCTCAGACCTCCAGGGTATGACTGGCATGTCTCATTATGCAGTTTGTGTCTATAGTCCTCCCTTTCTAGAAACCACACAGCCCCCAAACTTGGATGTAGTGTTCCTATTCACTCATGAATTACACTGATTGATGTATTCTCTGCAATTTCTATAACATTCATCATACAAAATGGGAGAAGAGCTCAGATCTACCATTATCAATTAGCATTTGTATCCTTGGTGCTTTGGAGATAAAAGCACTACCGAGAATTAGGCTCCTATTACGTACAAAATTCCTTTGTTTATTCTGTCCTGATTTTTGTTGTTGAGTGGTTTTAACAATGCCTTTTTAATCTAAAATATGGCTTCACAAAGACCCAAATGCGGGCTCTCTGCTCCATAATCATAAGTTTAACCATGTATAATTCTGATTTTCACAAAGGAAGGCATGTGGACTACTAGGAATCCCACCTCTCCAGTAAGTGGAGGTTCAAACCAGTCCAGTTGCCCTAAATCATGAAATGGTTGGAGTAAGTCCTTCATTCACATGCTCACTTGCCCTGCAAGTTCTGTGAAAGGAAAAGCCCTGCAGCCTACTGCAGTATTTGTCTGCCCAGCTGATGTGGGTGTGGATATGATAGCTAGCATAATATAAAATGCCCGCAAGAGATGGGCATGGCTTTAAAAAATCCTTTAAATAAACTGTAGGTTGGAAATGATATTAACAAAGCAAGAGTCAGAATAAGAACATGTCTAATTTTGGCAATCAGAAAGGCGATTAAAGAAATAATTTCAACAACTGAGTATTTTCATTCTTATTTTCACTTCAGAGTGGCAGAATAAAGAAGCTTATATAATTAGAAAGTCTTCTAAATAGCTGAAGTTCTTATTCAATATTCATTACTCAAAAAATGAAGGAAACTATTGTTTAATGAGTACCAATATATGGCAGATACTGTGAGAAGCATTTTAACATATTATTTCAGCATACACGTTGGATTCCCAATATGAAGGTAAATTTTTCCACTTGAGCATTCTCTATTTTTTGAGGATGCACCAAAAAATATCCAGCCTCCAAGATACTCCCCAGTAACCCTGCCCTCTGGAATTCATACCTTATGTAGCACCATTTCACACTGTACCAGGGTTGGTCTAGTGATCAGTAGGTGACAGGGACATGATCGTATGTCACTTCCAAGTTTAGGTTATAAAAGACTATGGTTTCTATCTTAGACATTCTCTCTCTTGCTCTCTTTTTCTTACTCTCTCTTGTATCACTTGCCCTGGGGGAAGCCACTTTCTAGGTTATGAGCTGCCCTATGGAGGTCCATTGGCAAGGAACTGAGGAAGGTCGATAGCCAACAGCAAGAGAGAAACTGAGACTCTTGGTCCAGCAGACCATAAAAACCAGGCCTTCCCAAACCCATACAAATGAGCTTAGAAGTTGATGCTTCATCTGTAGATGAGCCTTGAGATGACTGCCACTCAAGATGACAGGCAGCTTGACTGAAACCTCCTGACAGACTCTGACTATGTATTAACATAGTTCCTTGTCCTTATTTTTTAAGGAAATAAAGTAAAAACAATTCATATCCTTAAAGAACTGCTTTTTATCTCTTTCTCTCTTTTCTTTTGCTTAACCAAATTGGATGCCGGGTGATTCAGGACATACTTCCTTAAAAAGGCAAGTCCCCTATTTTAATTCTCCTTCTTCCTCATTTTAAAAAGGGGACTTATCATGACTACCATTTACTGAGTACCAGCTATTTACTAAGCACTTACCATCTCCTTTATCCACACAAGAACCCTTTTGGAGAGCTATTATTATTCTACTTTTCAATGAAAAATCTGAGGTTTGGTGATTGCTCCTGGTATGTAATTGGTAAATTGAAATTTAAACTCATCCAAGTCTAGTTCTGAACTTCTGTTACAACTTTCTTTGTTACGCTTTGTTGTTACTGAGATTTCAAGAGTTTTGTTATGCAAACTGAGATATTAAATCAAATCTTGCATTTTTCAAGAACAGAATGTACACCTTCCACAATAGGAGAGTGGATGCATAATTGGAAAAATACATGTCAGATTTCTCAGTGATCAAATCCACAGCTGACTAAGGTCGAGAAATATCCTGTGCTTTTATTAAAATTACAATATTTTATACAAATATAGCACTTTTTCCTAATAAATTCTAAGTGTCGAAAGAGGCTTAGAGATTCTCTTCCTTTCAGCTTGAAAAAATGTCTCTTCCATCCACATTATCCCTTCACATTCCTTTTCTGATGTGGTGTGGCTTAGCAGAAAGATAACGTGGTGGGAATCAGTCAACTGGGGCTTTGAATCAACAAATCTTTTGTAATCTCTGAATCTCAATTTCCTTAACTACAAGTGGGATGAGTAATCCCAGCATTCAGGATTATTTTGAGGATTAAATGGGGAATAAACAAATAGTGTGTAATAATGACAAATATTACAGGTCTATAATTCTGAAAACCAAAATACTTTGAAAATAATAGACATTTTGTAATTCACTTAGCAACAATATCAGTGATACTAAGGCTATTCTATTCATAAGGCAAATATATTTTCCACTGCAGGCATTTTGATGACTCTATTATGAATTGTAGCCCTACACCGTAGATATGGCGGATATACCATTTAACCTTTTCAAATTCCCAAATCCTTAATTCCAAAAAATCTGGCCCCAAAGTCATAGAAAAAGTATATGGCCATTTTATTATTATTAAATACAGTGAAATTCTAGATTAAAACTTCTATGTAAAACAAGAAATTGTTACAGGTAATGATACAATTCGTTATGTTTTATACTGAACTCTCGAGATTTATATAAACACATTTTTGACTTGAAGTGATGACACTATTTTTGTAAGTGGCAACTGGTAAAATTAATATGACCTTTTCAAATCTGAAGAAATTGAATTATAGAAAGATATATTTAATTTAAGCAAAATTAAGTTAAAAATTAAGATCACAGTTGGGATAAAGAATCCTTAATTTGCTTCCTTTGTGTTTAGCTCCTTGATTAGACATCTTGCATTTTCAGCTCAAGTACTTTTAGAAATGAGCAGTTTTGCAAAGGGATCTCATTTTCTCAATAAGACAACAACAGCCCATCTTTTCTTTTTTCCTTTTTATTTCAGATTAAGGTACACAAACTAAAATTATGGAGGAGAATGTCTATACATGACTCTTCTATTTGCTATTGGTTCATACAAATTTATTCTAACAAATAATTTGAAAAATGCATCCTAAGAATATGCATGTTATCTAAGAAAACACACACTCATATATGCAAATCTACTTGACTCTGCTTGTTAGTCACCTGGTAGTTTTGAAATAAAATTCTTAGCCAAAGTAGAAAATACTACATAACGACGGCTATGGAACCTTTATTGTTTAAATTATATAGCATGTTTTCAATACTTAAACATTACCGTTTAGCTACATTACAAAGTCAAGTTTCATTTAACAAATCCTAATTTCAGTATTGTATTTTATTTTTTTTTAAAGATTTCATTTATTTATTTGACAAAGAGACACAGCGAGAGAGGGAACATAAATGGGGGGAGTGGGAGAAGGAGAAGCAGGCTTCCCTCTGTGAAGGGAGCCTAATGCGGGGCTCTATCTCAGGACCCTGGGATCATGACCTGAGCCAAAGGCAGATGCTTAATAACTGAGCCACCCAGGCGCCCCCTAATTTCAATATTTTAGGAATTTTATCTATTCATTTTACTCCTCACTTTTAATTGACAAAAAAACAAAATTTGAACTATTCGCTATTTTAACTTAGTTTAACTCCATGCTGAAATCTGTCAGTGGTAGACGTAGACAAAAGTTTTGCAACTTCTCCTTACGTTAAAAGATTTACATTTCCTGCCACACTATTGCTATAGAGTAAAAGAACCTATAAGCTGTGTTCTGTATCAGTAGAGACAACAATAAAAAGGAGTCATAATCTGGAATTCATATACTCTCCCATCATCAGACTTCTTATCTTTGTGTAGAGTTTACTACACACCATAGAGTTTGATATATTTTATAACACTAAACAGCCAAAAACATATTGAAATATCAAGTATTAAGGGAATTTGGATTATTTTCCATTTTGGAGCACTTGCTTTAATGCTGAGTCCTCAGCCTTACCTAATGAAGATCTGTTTAGTCTTGTTTATCCCTTATTTTGTGGCTTGTTAGATTTTGTGCAAATGGGTATCTGTGCTTTTTATAACTTGGCAGGCTTTTGAACACAAGGATCGAAACAGCTAGAGATGTCATGCAATCTATTTTACTTTTCTTAAAGGTTTGTTGTTGTTTTTTTTTTAAAGATTTTATTTATTTGAGAGAGAGCTAGGTGAGAGGGTACATGCGCCTGCACAAGAGTGGGGAGGGGCAGAGGGAGAGGGAGAAGCAGGGAGCCTGATGCAGTCTCAGTGTGGGTCTCTGGGATCATGACCTGACCTGAAGGCAGACCTCCAACCGACTGAGCCACTCAGGCACCCCAAATGTTTGCCATTCTTTACTCTTAAGGAGTAGCTATATTAACACATCCATGAAAATACTGTTTTAACAGTAAGTCATGTGTATATAAATATAGACTCCTCATTGATGAAATCAATTCACCTTTACAATTAAATTTAAGATCCTGTGCCAAATCTTTATGCTTATTAATGTAAGCCAATTTAACAAAAGTTGTTTTATTTTTTACTAACTAGCTTTATAAGCCATAACTGCAAAGGTGTTAACTTGTAAGTTTTTATTTCTTAGCCATTATCTTGGCAGATTCCTAAGGACCATATGCATGTCCAAAGTGGACTGAAAACAATCGCCTTGTCTCATGGAGGCCTCTGGATCATACTCCTTTGAGGCCACACTGATGTGACCAACTCTGGTCAATGTCACTGAAATTCTTTATCTTAAAAATGAAACACAGAATAGGCTCAATTGCAAAAGTTTGGATTCCAGATAAGAAGAAACTAAAAAATTCCCTGTATTTTGTTCTACCAATTACTGTATGTAAAATGATTATCTATTTTATTAATAATCTTATACATTATTATATTCACCCACTGACATTTGAACCTGCCTCAGATTGATAGTCCTATTAAGATTAGAAACAGAACTAAATATTTATTACAGCAATTTTAAAATTTTCTGATGAATTGATAAGTGCTATATTCTTTTTTTTTTTAAAGATTTTATTTATTTATTTGACAGAGAAAGACACAGTGAGAGAGGGAACACAAACGGGGAATGGGAGAGGGAGAAGCAGACTCCCTGCCAAGCAGGGAGCCCGATGCGGGACTCGATCCCGGGACTCCAGGATCATGACCTGAGCCGAAGGCAGTCGCTTAACCAACTGAGCCACCCAGGCGCCCCTGATAAGTGCTATATTCTTATAAGGTTTTTTTTTTTAATGTGTATTAATCTAGGTAAAGGATTTCTTTATGCTTAACGAATTCTGAGTTATAATACATTCATTTTCTTGGGGCAAAAACTTATTATAGGATATTCATTGGTGATTTTTCCAGAATGGAAAAATAATATTTCTGAAATCTTGATTTTTTTTCTATTATTTTCTGGGATGTCATTAAATTATAAATTATAAACACTAATTGAAAAACATGTTTCATGGCTACAAGTTAAGCAAACAAGTGTCTTTTAGCAGTAAATTAAGTCTTTCTTTAGTGTCATGGCAGATATGATTCTTATTGTTTAAAAAATTGCATGATGGGAATTTTAATCTTCATGTCTTCAGTTTAAATTCAACTTAAACACACAATACTTTTAAAAGTTGGAAAGACTTAACTACCCATTTTAGGGATTTTTACACAAATTACTTAATCCTTTTCACAAAGAACTGACATGTCATCTCTTGAAAGAATACTACCTATGAGATAATTACTTGAATTAGATATTTATACTCATGGCTCCTTGGAATTCAGCAGAATATTTGGCTGAAATTATTCTGAGGTTTTAGAAAAAAGATACATAAGAAATAAATTTAAAATATAATGCTCAAATACAGCAGAGCATGGCAAGCTTCTACATTTGCAGATGAACAAAAGGATTTAGGAAATCAGAACCCTATCTAGGAAAAATATATACAAATTTAGAAAGTAGTCATCTTGGAAGGTTTCCCCTGTTTCTGTCAAGAAAAAACTTCTGTAAGTGAGGCTCTTCATCTAATTACAGGAGTGGAAAAGAATAAAGAAAGAATTTGTTATACATTCAGAACACTATGGCAAAAAAAAGCACACATACACACACACACATAAATTCCTGTCCCTTTGAAAAAGCACTAAAATAATTTGGGACAAAATT
Source organism: Mirounga angustirostris (assembly GCF_029215605.1). Classification (NCBI taxonomy): domain Eukaryota; kingdom Metazoa; phylum Chordata; class Mammalia; order Carnivora; family Phocidae; genus Mirounga; species Mirounga angustirostris. The sequence goes on along the minus strand of NW_026991720.1, from coordinate 78,731,035 downwards.
TACTCACTAATTATAGCCCAGTTAATATTATTGGTGACATACTGATTGGCAGAAGGCATAGTTACAAGGTGTTCAATGCTGTGTACTCCCTCTGAGCTAATTAAAGCACCTCCAAGCTTTAGCTATGGGCTCCATTTTCAACAGAGGAGTGTATCCAGGCCTCTGTATCCTTTGATACAGTGCTCAAACATCTGAACGCAAAGCTGAGCACTTGGCTTTGCGAGTGGACAGAGTCGGCAGTACCTGTTACACATATCCCACATCCTCTTCCGTTAAATATAATAGTTTTCAGAAACTCAAGTGTTAGAGTGACATTTGGTAACAGACTGTCAGTGCTGTCATTTGGGTATTAAAATAATCAACTGATTTTTTTACTTTAATTAGCTTGCTTTTCCTATGCTAATATCAACTGAAACTTGGAATTTAAGAAAAACGATGATGATGAGCCATGTTAGCATCCGTCTGTTTTTCTCCTTGATGAACTGAGCTACTGGAAGCAGTTTCATTATTACAAATACAGCATAACATACAATGCGTGAAAAGTATGCATGTGTCATCCAGAACAATTATGATTTTCCTGGTGATACTGTGAAAAGGAACATTTATATGTTAGGTGACATACTGAGTAGTTTCACTTGGGAGTCTAAATACAGTCTTTTAAAAATGCAGATTTGGAAAGGAGTTAAGATGGTAGAGAGGTGGGAGGACCCTGTGCTTGCCTCGTCCCTCAAACACAACAAGATATATATCAAATCATTCTGAACACAAAAGAAATTGATCTGAGAGCAAACTGCACAACTAGAAGGAGAAAAGAGGCCACATGGTGGAAGGTAGGAGATGAGGAGCCCTGATTTGGGGGAGAAAAGACACAGTGCTGCAGAAGGGAGGGAGCCCTGATCACGGAAAGAGGAAAGAGAGAGACAGAGAGAGTAAACAGAGCACAGAGGATTGCACAAGAAAAACACTTCCCCAAAACCACTGATGAGAAACACGAGAGGGGCTGATTATGGCATGTTTTTAAAAGCAGCAGAGCTCAAAGACTCAAGTTTTAGAAGTCTGCGCCATTGAGGGCTGGAGCCTGGTGGGTGTAGAGGTGTTCCTGCGGAGAAGGAGGGCAGACGCCCAGAGGCCCAGAGTGGACAGCGTGGTCTGAGGATTCCCTGGGTTGCACTGGGAGAGACAGTTCCCCTTCTTGGAGTGTATTCAGGAGAGGTGAGCTGCCCCATTCATTAGCACAGGAGCAGAGATGCCTGCTATGGGCAGCTAACCTGGACTCTGGCTTCTTGCTGTGTTTTCCCATAAACTCTGACCCCTGTGCATTCATGTGACTGCCCTTCTGGGACAAACTGGCACCAGCCACAGCGTGGTGAGACCCTCCCCCAGAGGATCATCCCTGCCACTCCTTGTCCCTACAATATGGAGTTTTGAAAACCAGCTGGTGTGCCTGAGATAAAACACAGAAGCACTGTGCTGCTTGGTGGGCATATGGCTCAGACACAAATAGGGTGAATGCTGGGATCTGAGGAATGCCTGGGACAAAGTAGGGGAGACTGTTCATTCTTCTGTGAGAGCTTCCTGAATAGCAGCGGGTGCAAATCCCCCTCTTCAGGGAGAAGACAGCCAGCTGACGCCATTCTCCACCCCACATCAGCATGGATGGACTTCTTTGAGCAGTACAGTGCCCCACAGTGGAGGCCTGAGCCACTTACACCAAGCTCCACCCACCTGCACTCTGCAGGTGTTTCTGAACTAGCACAAATGTGCCTGACAGTAAGAGCAGCAGGCCCTCCCCGAGAAGACCAGCATAAACCTCCAACACACACTGAGTCTACTGACCATAAAGGGCTGCAAAGCTTATCCTCTCGGGGAAATAGGATCTAGCCTTTTTTATTTATTTTTTAAGAGAGAGAGAGAGCAGGGAAGGGGTAAAAGGAGAGGAAGAAGAAAGAGAATCTTAAGCAGGCTCCACACCCAGCATGGAGCCCAATACAGGCTCAATCTCAAGCCCCTGAGATCATGACCTGAGCTGAAATCAAGAGTCGGATGCTTAAGTGACTGAGCCACCCAGGCAGCCCAGGATCTAGCCCTAACAAGCAGACCAAACACACCTAGTTAAAACTTGACACACAGTGGACAAGGTCCAGACACTTCCCTCTGCAGGCAAGGAGAAACTTTGCAAAGGACTGACCTGAGGGAAAGAGCAGCCAAAACACAAGAACAGAGTATACAGAGCATACACCAGAAAAACTTCCTGAAGCACCAGGCCCTAGACAGTATAGGACCTCTTCTTAATATAGCCATCACTCTCGGGAGCAGGAAATACAACAAGCTCTCTAACACACAGAAGGAGAGATAAAGAGCTTCCCAGACACACGAAAACTAAAGGAGTTCCTTACCAATGACCTGGCCCTGCAAGAAATATTAAAGGGGACTCTTTGAGTGGGAAAGAAAGACCAAAAACAACAAAAACTAGAAAGGAAGAGAGAAAATCTTCAGAACCACCCACTTTGCAGGTAATACAATGGCACTAAATTGATATTTATCAATAATCACTCTGAATGTAATGGACTAAATGCTCCAGTCAAAAGACACAGGGTATCAAAATGGATAAAAAAAACCAAAACCCATCTGTATGCTGCCTACAAGAGAATCATTTTTTTTTTAAAGATTTTATTTATTTTTTTGACAGAGAGAGACACAGAGAGAGAGGGAACACAAGCAGGGGGAGTGGGAGAGGGAAAGCAGGCTTCCTGAGGAGCAGGGAGCCCGATGTGGGGCTCAATCCCAGGACCCTGGGATCATGACCTGAGCTGAAGGCAGATGCTTAATGAATGAGCCACCCGGGTGCCCCAAGAGAATCATCTTAGACCTAAAGACACCTGAGACTGAAAGTGAGGGGATGGAGAACGATTCATTATGCTAATGGGCATCAAAAGAAAGCTGAAGTAGCCATATTTATATCAAACCAACTAGATTTTAAACCAAAGACTGTAACAAGAGATGAAGAAGGGCACGATTATCGTTAATAAGGGAGTCTATCCAACAAGAAGATCTAACAACTGTACGTATGTATTTATGCCCCCAACTTGGGAGCACCCAAATATATAAATCAATTAATAACAAACATAAAAAAACTAGTTGATAACAATACAATACTAGTAGGGGACTTTAAAACCCCGCTTATAGCAATGGACAGATCATCTAAGCAGAAAATCAACAAGGAAACAATGGCTTTGAATAAGACACTGGACAAGATGGACTTAACAGACATATTCAGAACATTCCATCCTAAAGAAGCAGAACACACATTCTTCTCAAGTGCACATGGAGCATTCTCTAGAATAGATCATATACTGAGTCACAAATCAGGCCTCAACAAGTACAAAACGACTGAGATCATACCATGCATATTTTCAGAACACATCACTATGGAACTTGAAGTCAACCACAAGAAAAAATTTGGAAAGACCATAAATACATGGAGGTAAAAGGACATCCTACTAAAGAATGAATGGGTTAACCAGGAAAGTAGAGGAGAAATCAATCCATGGAAGCAAATGAAAATGAAAACACAACAGTCCAAAACCTTTGCGATGCAGCAGAAGCAGACATAAGAGGGAAGTACATAACAATACAGGCCTACCGCAAGAAGCAAGAAAAGTCTCAAAGAGACAACCTAACCTTATACTTAAAGGAGCTAGAAAAGGAACACCAAATAAAGCTTAAAGCCAGAAGAAAAAAGGAAATAATAAAGATTAGAGCAGAAATAAATGATGTAGAAACAAAGAAATAGAGTAAAACAGATCAATGAAACTAGGAACTGGTTCTTTGAAAGAATTAATAAAATTGATAAACCCCTAGTCAGACTCAACAAAAAGAAAAGAGAAAGGACCCAAATAAACAAAGTCATGAATGAAAGAGGAGAGATCACAACCAACACGAGAGAAACACAAACAGTTTTAAGCGAATATTATGAAAAATTACATGCCAACACATTTGGGCAATCTGGAAGAAATGGATAAATTCCCAGAAAAATATAAACTACCAAAACTGAAAAAAAAGAAGAAATAGAAAATTTGAATAGACCCATAACTGGCAAAGAAATAGAATCAGTAATAAAAAATCTCCCATCAAACCAAAGTCCAGGGCCAGGTGGCTTCCCAGGGGAAGTCTACTAAACATTTAAGGAAGTTAATACCTACTTTTTTCAAACTGTTTCAAAAAATAGAAATGGAAGGAAAACTTCCAAACTCATTCTTCAAGGTCAGCTTTATCTTGATTCCAAAACCAGATAAAGACCCCATTAAACAGGAGAATTACAGACCAATACCCTGATGAGACAAAAATTCTCAACACAATACTAGTAAGTCAAATCCAACTGTCTATTAAAAGAATTATTCACTATGATCAAGTGGGATTTATTATTTACTCCTGGGCTGCAGGGTTGGTTCAGTATTCGAAAATCAATGTGATATACCACATTAAGAAAAGAAAGGATAAGAACCATATGATCCTCTCAATAGATGCAGAAAAAGCATTTGACAGAGTACAGCATCCATTCTTGTTAAAAACCATCAACAAAGTAGGGATAGAGGGAACATACCTCAGCATCATAAAGGCCACATATGAAAGACGCACAGCTAATATACTACTCAATGGAGAAAAACTGAGGATATTTCCCCTACGGTCAGGAACAAGACAGCAATGTCCACTTTCACCGATACTATTTAACACAGTACTGGAAGTCCTAGTCTCAGCAATCAGACAATAAAAAGAAATAAAAAGCATCCAAATCAGCAAGGAGGAAGTGGAACTTTCACTATTCACACATGACATGATACTCTATGTGGAAACCCCAAAATACTCCACCAAAAAATTGCTAGAACTGATAGACAAATTCAGCAAAGTTGCAGGATACAAAAATCAACATACAGAAATCTGTTGCATTTCTATACACCAATAATGAAGCAGCAGAAAGAGAAATCAAGGAATTGATCCCATTTACAATTACACCAAATACCATAAGATACCCAGGAATAAACCTAACTAAAAAGTGAAAAGGTCTATACCCTGAAAACTACAGAACACTATGAAAGAAACTGAAGATGACACAAGGAAATGGAAAAACATCCCATGCTCATGGACTGGAAGAACAAATATCGTTAAAATGTCTATACTACCCAAAGCAATCTACACATTTAATGCAATCTCTATCAAAATACCACCAGCATTTTTCACAGAGCTAGAACAAACAATCCTAAAATCTGCGTGGAACCACAAAAGATCCTGAACAGCCCCAGCAATCTGGAAAAAGAAAAGCATAGCTGGAGGCATCATGATTCCAGACTCCAAGCTCTATTACAAAGCTGTCGTCATCAAGACAGTATGGTACTGACACAAAAACAGACACATAGACCAATGGAGAATAGAAAACCCAGAAATGGACCCACAACTATATGGTCAACTGATCTTTGACAAAGCAGGAAAGAATGGAAATGGAAAAAAGGACAACCTCTTCAATGAAAAATAGTTTTGGGAAAATTGGAGAGCAACATGCAAAAGAATGAAACTGAACCACTTTCTCACACTATTCACAAATGTAAATCCAAAATGGATGAAAGACCTAAATGTGTGACAGGAAACCATCAAAATCCTAGAGGAGACACAGGCAGAAACCTCTTCGACCTCAGCCATAACAACTTCTTAATAGACGCATCTCTGGAGGCAAGGGAAACAAAAGCAAAAATGAATTAGTGGTACTTTAACAAGATAAAAAGCTTCTGCACAGTGAAGGAAATAATCAACAAAACTAAAAGGCAACCTATGGAATGGGAGAAGATATCTGTAAATGACATATCTGATAAGGGTTAGTATCTAAAATATGTAAAGAATTTATCAAACTCAACATCCAAAAAAACCCAAATAATCCAGTTAAGAAATGGGCAGAAGATAGGAATAGACACTTTTCTAAAGAAGACATCCAGATGGCTAACAGACTCATGAAAAGATGCTCAACATCACTCATCATCAGGGAAATACAAATCAAAACCACAATGAGCTCTCACCTCACACCTGTCAGAATGTCTAAAATTAACAACACAGGAAACAACAGACGTTGGTGAGGATGAGGAGAAAGGGGAACCTTCTTACACTGTTGGTGGGAATATAAACTGGGTGCAGCCACTCTGGAAAATATATGGAGTTTCCTCAAAAAGTTAAAAATAAAATATCCTACAACCCAGCAATTGCACTACTAGGTATTTACCCAAAAGATGGAAAAATACTGAATCAAAGGGGTACATGCACCCTGATGTTTATAGCAGTACTATCAACAATAGTCAAATTATGGAAAGAGCCCAAAGGTCCATCAACTGATGGATGGATAAAGAAGATGTGGTGTGGGGGTTAGGGGGATGGGTTAGCCTGGTGATGGGTATTAAAGAGGGCATGTACTGCATGGAGCACTGGGTGTTATACACAAACAATGAATCATGGAACACTACATCAAAAACTAATGACGTAATGTATGGTGATTAATATAACATCATAAAAAATGTGGTGTGTCTGTGTGTATATATATATGTATATACACAAATACCATATATTTTCACTCATATATGGAATTTAAGAAACACAACAGATGAACAAAAGGGAAGGGGAGAAAAAAGAGAGGGGGAGGCAAACCATAAGAGACTCTTAACTATAGAGAACAAACTGAGGGTTGCTAGAAGAGAGGTTGGTGGGGGATGGGCTAAATCGATGATAGGTATTAATGAGTGCACTTATTTTGATGAGGACTGGGTGTTAAATATAAGTGATGAATCACTAAATTTTACTCCTGAAATCAATATTCATTATTTGTTAACTAACTAGAATTTAAAAAAAAAAACTGAAAAAATAAAAATAAAAATTCGGATTTGTGCAATGTTTCTTACAGGGATGTGATGTATGAGTTGTTAAGATGTGTCCGCTGAAGCCATTTTAGAATTAAGTATACTTTGGTTTGAATACCTGCTCCTTCACTCACTGAGCAAGAAATTCAGTCTGCCTCAATTTCCTTCTCTGTAAAATGGGAATAGTAAGTCAGAAATTATTTTGAGGATTACACTAAAGCTATATACAGTGCTTCACCTAGAAGCTACCACATAACAAGTACTCAATAGAATTTTCATTTTTTAAATTATTATTTTTAAAGATTTTATTTTTAAATAATCTCTACACCCAACATCGGGCTCAAACTTACAACCCTGAGATCAAGAGAAAAATACTGAACCAGTCAGGACTCCCTCAAAAGAGCTTTTAATGCAATAATATTAATGTGACGATATTACATATAGCTTAAATAATGCACTTATAATTATAATTATATAAAATAATATAGTACACATTAATGTTCTATTATGAATGATACATCATAACATTCCTTTAAAATATGTTATAATATATATTTTATAGTATATCATAATATGCTATTAACATACATTCAAATATAAAATTATATGAGGTATATTTCATACTCTTTTAAAATTGGATTATTAAAGTTTAATGGTATTTCCCCAATTATTATTAGTGAAATTAAATAAGTGAGGGAAGAACAGAAAATAATGCAACTTATGTGTTTTTTTCAACAAATTATATAAGCTTGTTACATACCAAATATTGCATTAGTGCTGGGAGCAAAATATAAATTGCATAACTGCTGATCTCTGACCTTGGGGAAACTATGGGGGAAATAGAATATCTAAATTACAGAGGAACAAAATAAGTCATCTTTTGGAATATCTCATTCTTTCTTCAAGCAGAAATTCTCTTAAGCCCCAAATAAGAATCAGTCTTCAACAGCCTCCATCAGCCCACACCGAAATGTAGAGCAGCAGCTAGCTCTGAGAATTCTGAGAATGGTGAATTTAGCACCTTAGGAGAACAGGGCAAGAAAATACAGTCACAGTAAGAACAAATGTTGCTTGAGGTGATTTTTATTCTGTGAAGTCGGGAATTTACCTCTTAAATGTTCTTCTCTCAGTTTACTTTGAACTTTCTCTCTGAAAGAGAACTCTGTACTATGTAATATTGAGTTCATTGATTTTTCTGACTTTCTTCCGAACTCATGAACTAAACTTTAAATTGCTACCAATGAATTCAGTAATTAAGCAGTCTGAAATACGATACTTTGGCAATTAATACACCAAGGTTCGTGTTGATCTGAACTGACAGTGTTCTGGGTTTGTGGTATTTGTTAAGCGACATCATCACCAATCTTGGCCTTTTGGCACAATCATCTCACCTATATTGACAACACTTCTATTAGACTAAGAAGAAGACAGAATATTTTATTCAGAATTTCCTTTTAGTAAACTATACAATTTCCATGTAGTTTTTGCTATAAAAATAACTTTCTTAGAAGCCCTTTAAAAAAAAAAAAAAAGCAAACAGTGATCAAATATGTATCTGACGTTTTGGTTTGTTATCTGGTTAATGACTCTTCTACTCAGCTTCTTGGTATATAAAACAGTTTATATGCAGCTTCTTACCCACAAGAAAATAATAACATATCAAAAGGCTATTGCCAGAACACTATCATTTGGCAGTTCTAAGTACCCTCCAAATTCAGGTTCAGTCTGAAAAGTGAATACAGGTAGCTGAAACCATGTGACTAGCTGAGATGTCTTGATGGATTAGGGTTGGAAAAATAAAATCTGATTCAAGAAAGGGTATAAAGAAATCACTGAAGATGAAGAATGTCTGTATGGATGAGAGTCAGTGCTGGGAGAAAGTCCCCTGGTTGCTCAGCTCAGGTCAGGAGTGAGCCTTTAGCACTTTGGCCAGGCCACGGTATTATGCCATCCTCAGCCAAAGGAAAGTTGATCAGCAAAAAGAATCAATAAAGTTGATAAAGAAAACTTACCACCTCAAAAAAGATGTACTGAGAGTAACACCAATCACTGTATGCACCAAGCACTGTCCTAAACAGTCTACAATTTTTGTCATTCAATAAAAAATAGTTTCTCTAATTTGATTGTTGTTAAAGTTTATAATCTATAAGCTCTGTCTTATACAGGTCCAATCTCCTTCTATCCTCAAACTCTTCAAAAGTGTTTGTTGCTCATCAGAGTAAAACTCTTCCAAGTAAAACAATCAGTAATACTAGTATAACACAATAATATAAATTACTAGTGTAAGGTTAAAAGGCACTAAAAGGTTAAATTTCTGTCTCTATTTCTGTGTGTATGTGTGTGTGTGTATACACACATATGGGTGTGTTGAGGGTGAGGTGTTAAAGTGTTAAGTTAAATGTATATACCTTGTCTATAAAAATAATCAAAGATTGTCAAACACAAATATAAAGAAAGTTAATAAAATCTTTCAAGTTATACAGAAACTTAAGAGATTTAGTGTATGTTGCATATGGAAAATCCCCCAAAATATAGAAAATAAGCTATCTTACTATTATGGAGAAATGCTTTGATGTGAAGATAATGTTTTTCCCTTATTGCTAGGAAATAAAGAGCTAAATAAACTAAATCCTAAAATAGAGAAAAGATACAAATGCTTATTGAACCAAAGGATAGATTTATCTTTTGTTTTCTTCCTTTCTAAAAATAACTCACCTTATTTATAATTTTAAAGAGATCACTAACTGGTAGCTCTCTTAATAATAGGATGCAGCTATCATAACATAAAACTAAGGCAAAATATATTGTAACTTTAAAAATTACAACATGTTCATTAAAATGCTAAAAGGTGAAAATCTTCATGGATTTTAGATCATGAGGAAATGCTGCACAGTCAGAATCTTTTCTTCCTGCTCTTGGCCCTTTTATTTTGACCTAGAATTACAAAAACAGTTTGTTACTGTTCCACATAAGCTTTCCTATTGAGAACAACTGAGCCAATCATACAACACAAAGACTTTAGGCTGACGGGCAATTTAAATTAAAAGTAAATACCATCATAATAAAACCACTTCTTCAGAGTTTGACTACCACAAACTCCAATTACCCACACAATAAATGAAGGTACACACACACACACACACACGAACACACACACACACACACACACTACAGAAACTTCCAAATAGGAAGGCAAAAAATAGATGACCAATAAGAAACCATTCTTATTTTCATAATGGAGTTCTAAAACAATAATGAACTAAGCAAAGAATGGGCTAAGTATATATCAGGAAATAGCTATAACAAAAATACACAGAAAAAGAACATAAATGATAGATCTAAAACTCAGAGCAAACAAATAAACAAAAAACACTTAGAGCAAGCAAAACAGCCAGTCATCTACCTACAAAAATCAAGAATATATTTTATTTTCTGTACATTGTGATGTTTATTAATTGTATTGTATTATATTTACTATACTATACAATGAGTATATTATACTGTTTCACTTTTCTTGCTTCTTCAATTAAATTTTTAAGTGCTCATTTGTATATGCCTCTGTATTCTTCACATCAATCTAACTTTAGTTGTACATGCTGACACCAAATGTGTTTGTTGAGTGAAATATGTACATAGTGGTTCACCAAACTATATATTATGAAAGAAATTAAACAAGTATATCGTTTGATAAAGAAGCAAAATAAACCATCATTTCTTTTAGTAAAATAGACAACTTAAGTAACTAGAGATATTTATACAGCAACCAGTTAGAATGTTTACTTCTAAATAAATACCGTAGCTGGAAATATCTATTTGAATAACAGATAATAATCTCTGTTCTATATGTTGATACTCATATAAAATGTATTATAGCGATAAAATTTGCCAAACTTGTAGCAGCATCAGACCGTGATGGTAATAAAAAGTAACAGATTTTTTTCAAAGCTCTGAAGAGTAAGCATGGTTCATTATACCTTTGAGAGTGGTTAACAGATATTAGTCACTGTGATAATCTGACAGATGGAAAAATAAAAGGCACAGAGAGGTATAATAACTCCTGATGTCACACTAGAGGCACTGAATATACAGAGAAAAATGTCAGGGTTTTAAATATTGTTTGCTATATATACATACCTCACATTTCCCTTGACAAATTTCTCCTAGAAACTACTCTAACTAAAAAAATAGTAGTATTTATAAGATTTTTATTTATGTTCATAACTATTCTTCACTATCAAATACTTGAGTCTTCACAGAATGTGGAATATTTCAGGTTCTTCTTAATTTTTCTAACACTACACACTGTAACTTGAAAGCAGGGACAATGTCTTTGTTGTTCACCTCTAGATCCCCGTCGACTAGGATGGTAGCCAGGTCACTACATTTGAACAATAGTTATGAATTCCTATACCTTAGCCTTAGTTACTGACTTTAACATTCAAGAACACTACTTTCTAATTTCAGCCCTATCTTTTGCGGTAATGATTCCTATCTACAGGACTGTTAAATTGTTTAGAGCTTGATTCCATTAGGACTGCCCATGTTTTAAGGGCTAGCACTCTCTCCACATCTTCTTCCTCTCTGATTCAATAACTACCCGAGATGTTAAATACTTAACAAAAGATAGGAATAAAAATTAAGTAAATGAAATATTACCTTCAAAGTAATTGATATGTTTACCTTTTTCTTAGTTTTATGCTTTAATAAAGAGTTTAAATCCTCTTTTAACTATGTTACCATTTTATTCTGTTGCTAAAACTGTTTAAAGATTGTCTAAATCTATCATTAATCCAAACGTGTTTATAAGCACAATGCATTCTAAATCTGTCATCATTGGGGGTGCCTGGGTGGCTCAGTTGGTTAAGCAACTGCCTTCAGCTCGGGTCCTGATCCTGGAGTGCTGGGATCCAATTGGGCTCCCTGCTCAGTGGGGAGTCAGCTTCTACCTCTGACCCTCCCCCTCTTGTGCTCTCTCTCTCTCTCATTCTCTATTTCTCAAATAAATAAGATCTTTAAAAAAAATAAATCTATCATCATTGGTATTGATAAGGATTTGGTAAAGCTAATGTTGTATCATCTCATGTCCTGGACAAAGGAACAGCACTCCTGCCTGGAGATATTTAAATGTACCCTGAGAAAAAGTCTATTCAGTGTTTCCATGTTATCATCACAAATACCTACAAGTGTTTACAGTTATCAGCACTACTAAAATAGCCAGGAGGGCTAATTAGCTCAACTGGAAAATGTAAATTAAGTAAGGTAGGTATCCTCCCTTTGAAATGGAATTGTAGCCATCAATACACCTCCAGAGCTGAGGTTCAAAATGCATTGTGCTAGGCCACACCTGTAAATTATTTATATGGTATATTTTCTATTGTTAAAGTCTTGCTAGAGATGCTTCTTAAGCCCTTTAAGTAGGATTGTGTCTAGCAACTAGCACAGAATATAGCTAGTGTCAAATCAGCTACCTGCAATATTTAAATAACAACTTTAAAAGATTAGCAACCTCAAATAGAAGGGTGGTATAATAATGTACAGTCTAAAAGAATGGACTCTGAAGTCAGAGTACCTGGGTTTAAGTCTGCCTCAATCTCCTAGCATGTCACCCAGCATGCGTGACCCATTACTAACAGTCATTTGTCTCAGTTTCCTCATCTGTCAAATAGACATCAGAGTACTATAAATCTCAGAGCTACTGTATTGAATAAATGAATAAATACATGTGAGGGTATCAGTCTGGTACATATCAAGTGCTCTATGAAAATTAGTCATTTTGGTTATTAATATATTAATGCTTGATGATTTCAATATACAAAATACATTCATAGCTGATCCTTCCAACACTCTGGCGTCTCTTTGCTGAATTCTTCTCCTCCAATAGTTTCAGCCATACAGTCTCATACTGCACTGTCCAATATGGTTGACACATGTGACTATTTATATTTAAATTCAATAAATTAAATACAATTAACATTTCATTCTTCTGTTCATTTTTCAGTTCCACTATCCACATTTCCAGGGCTCAATAGCCATATATAGTTAGTAGCCATTATATTGCACAGCCCAGATATAGAGCATTTCTATCATCACAGAAAATTTTATTGGATACTACTGTTTGCACTCAATGACTTTAATTCCTCCTCAACCTCAATGTCATGCATTCTACTCCTTTATCAATACCTCCTATCTTTCCAGATCACTCCTTATTTTACTACAGTTTCAACAATATTTTTATCCTATTAATTACTCTAATTTATCAATTCCAAATTTTTTTAGTCTCAGGAACACTTTACAGTCTTCAAAATTACTGACGATGCCAAAAAGCTTTTATTTACGGGGGTGATATTTACTGTTTTTTGTTGTATTATAAATTAAAAATGAAAAAAATAATTTAAAAGTTTACTAAAATAGCAGTAATAAGCTTATCATACATAAATATAAACACACATTTTAGTAGCAATTTCCACATTTGGGAAATCACTACATTTCCCAAGCAAAAATAAATTCACAGAGAAAAGTAGACTGTGTGCATTTTGAAAGTCTCTTTAACGTCTAGTTAAAAGGAGGCAGATGGATTCTCATATCTGTTTCTGTATTAAATCTGTTTTGATATCACACATCATGAGCTTCTGCAAAACTCCATTGTAGATTCATGAGAGAATGAGAGTGAAAAAGGCAAGTTAACAGATTACTAGTATTACGAAAACAGTTTGGATTCCCTGCAAGAATATGGGAGAATTTTCAGAAGTGCCCAGACCACACAGATAACTGCTGCTCTAGATGCTACCATCTTTTCACTGCTCCTTACTCCATGGGGTCCTCTATCTCCCTTTATGCAACTTAAGTACTCTCTTGTCTATAAAATTAATTTCCTTACCTGTTATTTGTCTCTCACACTAGTTTGGCAAAGCCACAACCATGGTTAAATGTATTCTGCCCTATTCCACAACTGAATCTGCACAAATGAGAGCTGGGGAAAACTCACACAATCATGTGAACTTACCTCACTTTGTGCCTTAAACCTCAAAAGGACTCTCAGTATTGCCAGGCAATGATACTATGTATCATAAACTCATAAATATCTATCTTCCATTTTCTGCTTTAACCCCAAATCTCCTCCCTTATGCTCACTCGTAATGACCAGCTACCTCACTGAAGAAAGCAAGCATTCAAAAGAGAACTTCCAAGACTCCTACCACCTCATGTACCTCCTCTAGCATCTATTTGTTCATGTATGAGCTCTGTTATTATCCATTGCAATGGAAGAGTGCCCTGCAAGCCTAAGGACAATCACTCCATGGGAGTGCAGATTCTATGCCCTTTCTTCTAAGCAAGGACCTCTCTCCAACAATTCTCTTCTTTTCCTTTACGTCACCAGTAGTACTCCCCTACTGGATCATTCCATCACCACACACACAAGCTCTTATTTCCTGACTGAAAAAGTTTTTTCTCTTGACTCCATTTCCCTGCTAGCTACTATCCCGTTTGTAGCAAAAATCTTCAAAAAGTCACTTATAAACTCTGTTTCGAAACTCTCTCCAATACATTCCTAAATACCCTCTAATCAAGCTTTCACTCTTATTTTTCTCAGAAACTTCTGTTGGTTGCATCTAGGTTGCTAAATACAATGGCTAATTTCCAGTTCTCATCATACTTATCAAAGTATTTGGCAAAATTGTTTACTTTTGCCCCTTTGATACATACCTTTCACTTGGCTTCCAGGACATCACTCTCCTACATACACCATTTCATCAGATTTTATCTGATGTCTTTTTTTTGGCATGTCTGAAGCCTCAGTCCTTTATCTCATCTTTTCTATCTATACTTGCTGTTTTAGTGATCTCATTCAGTCTTTACTATCATCTGTATGATATTACTTCCAAATTAAAATCTTCAACCAACCTCTCTCTTGAATGCCTGACTTGTATAGCCAAATGCCCACTCCTCCTCACCACCTACACCCGATTTCTTCACCTAGATGTCAAATAGATATCTTCAGTTTAACATATACAAATGCAATTACTAATCTCCATACACTGTCTTTCTCGTCTCAGTTGTTAGCAAATTCATTTATAGCAGTGCTCAGGACAAAGGCCTTAGAATCCTCATTGATGGCTCCTTTTCTCTTCCATCTCTCATCCAATCCATCATAAAATCCTATTGGCTCTACTAAAATGTGGCTAGTGAGACTGAGGAACTCAATTTTAAATTTAATTTTAGTTAAATTTAACAGTCATCTATGGCTAGTGGCCACCCTATCAGATACAGCACAGGTCTAGATTAATGACTAAAATAATAAAAACCGTGCAACCACTGGAAAAAATAAACTGAGAATAATAGCAAATATATGCAAAAAAAACTAAGACAGAAAAAGAGAAAGAATATAAGCGAGTCAGGACAAAGAGAAGGCAAACAGGATCTATGAGTTCTAGATTTAATTACATATCACAAGTGCCTAAAGCAGTGCGCAGCACAGACTAGTGCTCAATTAATTTTGAATGGATGTTATCATTAATGATTTTAAGTATTATGCCTCCAATCAGTAAGTTAAAGGACAGAATAAAATTTTGTTTTTTTGTTCATTTGGTGATCTCTCTTTTATTTCTTATATTTCCAAATCCCAACAGTTAATGTTTATGTCACAATGTAGAAAAGTATCATCATCTTTAGATCTTGTTCATAAAAATGTTAGTTTTAGATGGCTTAAAGTCCTAAGATGAGTGGTTTCTTAACATACAGTCCTTTGCATAGAAATTAAAATGTTGCTTCCTGATGAAGTTCTTTGCTGCTGACTTTTAGGACTGAAATTATCTACAATCAGAGAATTTGCTAAAGAGAGACTAAGTTTCTTTATATTTAGATGACTTTAGACTCTGGATAGATTATACATAAATACATTTACTCCAATAAAACTATTCTTGTCAGAGGTGGAGCAAGATGGCGGAGGAGTAGGAGACCTGGATTTCGTATGGTCTCAGGAATTCAGCTGGATAGGGATCAAACCATTCTGAACACCTACAAACTCAACAGGAGATCAAAGAAAAGAATAGCAACAACTCTCTGAACAGAAAAGCGACCACTTTCTGGAAGGTAGGACGTGAGGAGAAGTGAATCCAAGGCGATATTTGGAAGGATAGACGGCGGGGGAGAGGGCCTCCGTCGGCGGCTTCTGGCAAGTGACAGAGCCACGGAGCACAAAATCGGAACTTTTAGAAGTCTGGTCTGCTGAGGGAACCCTTCTCAAGAAACAAGAAAGGTCTCAAGTACACAACCTAACCCTACACCTAAAGGAGCTGGAGAAAGAACAGCAAATAAAGCCTAAACCCAGCCCGAGAGAGAAATAATAAAGATCAGAGCAGAAATCAATGAAATAGAAACCAAAAGAACACACAATATAGATCAATGAAACTAGGAACTGGTTCTCTAAAAGAATTAACAAGATTGATAAACCCCTGGCCAGACTTACCAAAAAGAGAAGAGAAATGACCCAAATCAACAAAATCATGAATGAAAGAGGAGAGATCACAACCAACACCAAAGAAATACAAACAATTATAAGAACATATTATGAGCAACTCTATGCCGGCAAATTAGATAATCTGGAAGAAATGGATGCATTCCGAGAGATGTATCAACTACCAAAATTGAACCAGGAAGAAATAGAAAACCTGAACAGACCTATAACCACTAAGGAAATGGAAGCAGTCATCAAAAATCTCCCAATAAACAAAAGCCCAGGGCCAGATGGCTTCCCAGGGCAATTCTACCAAACATTTCAAGAAGAATTAATACCTATTCTTCTGAAACTGTTCCAAAAAAATAGAAATGGAAGGAAAACTTCCAAACTCGTTTTATGAGGCCACCATTACCTTGATCCCAAAACCAGACAAAGACCCCATCAAAAAGGAGAATTACAGACCCATATCCCTGGTGAACATGGATGCAAAAATTCTCACCAAAATACTAGCCAATAGGATCCAACAGTACATTAAAAGGATTATTCACCACGACCAAGTGGGATTTATCCCTGGGCTGCAAGGTTGGTTCAACATCCGCAAATCAATCAGTGTGATAGAATACATTAACAGAAGAAAGAACAAGAATCATATGATCCTCTCAATAGATGCCGAAAAAGCTTTTGACAAAGTACAGCATCCTTTCTTGATCAAAACTCTTCAGAGTATAGGCATAGAGGGTACATACCTCAATAACATAAAAGCCATCTATGAAAAACCTACAGTGAATATCATTCTCAATGGGGAAAAACTGAGAGCTTTCCTCCCAAGGTCAAGAACGTGGCAGGGATGTCCACTATCACCACTGCTATTCAACACAGTATTGGAAGTCCTAGCCACAGCAATCAGACAACAAAAAGAAATCAAAGGCATCCGAATTGGCAAAGAAGAAGTCAAACTCTCACTCTTTGCAGATGATATGATACTTTATGTGGAAAACCCAAAAGACTCCACCCCAAAACTGCTAGAACTCATACAGGAATTCAGTAAAGTGGCAGGATATAAAATCAATGCACAGAAATCAGTGGCATTCCTATACACCAACAACAAGACAGAGGAAAGAGAAATGAAGGAGTTGATCCCATTTACAATTGCACCCAAAACCATAAGATACCTAGGAATAAATCTAACCAAAGAGGCAAAGGATCTGCACTCAGAAAACTATAGAATACTCATGAAACAAACTGAGGAAGACACAAAGAAATGCAAAAACGTTCCACGCTCCCGGATTGGAAGAACAAATATTGTGAAGATGTCAATGCTACCTAGAGCAATCTACACATTCAATGCAATCCCCATCAAAATACCATCCACTTTTTTCAAAGAAATGGAACAAATCATCCTAAAATTTGTATGGAACCAGAAAAGACCCCGCATAGCCAGAGGAATGTTGAAAAAGAAAAGAAAAGCTGGTGGCATCACAATTCTGGACTTCAAGCTCTATTATAAAGCTGTCATCATCAAGACAGTATGGTACTGGCACAAAAACAGATACATAGATCAATGGAACAGAATAGAGAGCCCGGAAATGGACCCTCAACTCTATGGTCAACTAATCTTTGACAAAGCAGGAAAGAATGTCCAATGGAAAAAAGACAGTCTCTTCAACAAATGGTGTTGGGAAAATTGGACAGCCACATGCAGAAGAATGAAACTGGACCATTTCCTTACACCACACACAAAAATAGACTCCAAATGGTTGAAAGACCTCAATGTGAGGCAGGAGTCCATCAAAATCCTAAAGGAGAACACTGGCAGCAACCTCTTCAACCTCAGCCGCAGCAACTTCTTCCGAGAAACATCGCCAAAGGCAAGGGAAGCAAGGGCAAAAAAGAACTACTGGGAATTCATCCAGATAAAAAGCTTTTGCAAAGCAAAGGAAACAGTCAACAAAACCAAAAGACAACCGACAGAATGGGAGAAGATATTTGGCAAATGATATATCAGATAAAGGGCTAGTATCCAAAATCTATAAAGAACTTATCAAACTCAACACCCAAAGAACAAAGAATCCAATCAAGAAATGGGCAGAAGACATGAACAGACATTTTTCCAAAGAAGACATCCAAATGGCCAACAGACACATGAAAAAGTGCTCAACATTGCTCGGCATCAGAGAAATCCAAATCAAAACCTCAATGAGATACCACCTCACACCAGTCAGAATGGCTAAAATTAACAAGTCAGGAAAGGACAGATGTTGGCGGGGATGCGGAGAAAGGGGAACCCTCCTCCACTGTTGGTGGGAATGCAAGCTGGTGCAACTATTCTGGGAAACAGTATGGAGGTTCCTCAAAAAGTTGAAAATAGAGCTACCCTATGACCCAGCAATTGCACTACTGGGTATTTACCCCAAAGATACATATGTAGGGATCTGAAGGGTACGTGCACCCTGATGTTTATAGCAGCAATGTCCACAATAGCCAAACTGTGGAAAGAGCCAAGATGTCCATCGACAGATGAATGGATAAAGAAGATGTGGTATATATATATAAAATGGAATATTGTGCAGCCATCAAAAGGAATGAGATCTTGCCATTTGCAACGACGTGGATGGAACTGGAGGGTGTTATGCTGAGCTAAATAAGTCAATCAGAGAAAGACATGTATCAAATGACCCCACTGATATGAGGAATTCTTAATCTCAGGAAACAAACTGAGGGTTGCGAGAGTGGGGGGTGGGGTGGGAGGGACACTGTGGCTAGGTGATAGACACTGGGGAGGGTATGTGCTATGGTGAGCACTGTGAATTGTGCAAGACTGTTGAATCACAGATCTGTACCTCTGAAACAAATAATACATTATATGTTAAGAAAAAAAAAAAAGAAGAAGAAGAAGATAGCAGGAGGGGAAGAATGAAGGGGGGGAATCGGAGGGGGAGATGAACCATGAGAGACAGTGGACTCTGAAAAACAAACTGAGGGTTCTAGAGGGGAAGGGGGTGGGAGGATGGGTTAACCTGGTGATGGGTATTAAAGAGGGCACGTTCTGCATGGAGCACTGGGTGTTATGCACAAACAACAAATCATGGAACACTACATCAAAAACTAATGATGTAATGTATGGTGATTAACATAACAGTAAAAAAAATTCTTGTCAGTAGAACTTATATTTCCTATAGTTTTGCCAATTCACTTCTTTCCACTACTTAGTATATGTGCTGCCAAAGCAAGCACTTGTTTCCACTACTTAGAAGGAGCAATGTTTCCTGAAGTTTGCCATAGGTTGAACATGATGAATTTTACTTTATTTCAAGGGATTCATGCCAAGAAAAAAAGCCATACATCAAAAAGTACTTGTATTTTTACCTTTAAAACATTAAGCTTTTTGACCATCTAAAAGAATATAAATACCTAAGGAAGATTCTGTTATTTCATTCATTGATATAAGTAAGTCAAGGAAACACTTTTTACTTGTGTGGAAGCATTAAAAACTAATTTATATGGCTACATTTACAAATGTCAGAACTATTAGGTAGCAAAATGTATATCTTTTACCAAGAGAATTCTTCAATATTGGTCTGTAATAATCTATTCTATAGAGTAATATACATTAGTTACTATAGTGCAGTTTTTCTTATCACTTTTAATAAGTTTAGTTACCCCCCACCCCACTTTCCCTGCTTAAATTTGAGTACTTAAAATTCAGCATTGTCTTGGTAAGAAGCTTAAATTTAATGTTTATAATTGAGCAAATTCTTAGAAAAATGGAGTCTATATTTTCATTTTGTATTACCTTTAGTCAGGCCTGCCCTCTTGGTCCTCTGAAATAGTGAGGATTCTGCTTTTTATATTAATGATTAGACATGTATACATAATCTTCTATCTTCTATCTACCTACCTATCTACTTACCTATCTCCTGCAAAATGCACTTATCAAAGTTAAAAAAAAAAGTCAATCTATAATCTACCCTTTAACTATATTCAATATCATATCCTTAGTCATGGAAATAAAATGTGGATTATTCTCTAGTAGAAGATAAACAGAAATTATTTTTCTTTTCTTTTTTTTATTTATCTGACAGAGAGAGTGTGAGCGAGAGAAAGCA
This sequence comes from Mirounga angustirostris, assembly GCF_029215605.1. Taxonomy (NCBI): domain Eukaryota; kingdom Metazoa; phylum Chordata; class Mammalia; order Carnivora; family Phocidae; genus Mirounga; species Mirounga angustirostris. Next base: position 78,710,579 of record NW_026991720.1, on the reverse strand, counting down.
CAAGCAGGAGGAGGGGGAAAGGGAGAAGCAGAATCCTCTCTGAGCAGGAAGCCCGACGCAGGGCTCGATCTCAACACGATGGGATCATGACCTGAGCAGAAGGCAGACGCTTAACTGACTGAGTCACCCAGGCACCCCAGAAACCATTTTTCTTAACATAATATTTAAAATCTTTTAGAAGTCTGGAATGGAATATAAATTATCCTTGACAAAATAAAGTTAACTTATATAGAAATCAAACCATATTTTACTTTACAATATGCTTAACTCATCCCTCCTAGAAGACAGGTAGCAGTGTATTCTCTCTCCTTGCTTGCTCCTTTATGACTTTTTTAGAACCTTTTCAATCCTATGATGTTTAATTTTTTTTAAAAAAAGGTATGCAAGTCTATAACCCATAGTAAATAACTTAACTACATTTCTAGAAAAAAATGGTAACAAAAATAATAGATTCTTTAATCATGATTGGTATGAACTTCTAGAATTAAATTGATGTGATGGTGTTGTTATGCTGACAACATTTACAAAGTTAAGAGCTCTTGCTTACCTTGGAGCATAATGTATGCAGGTGTAACACTGCTCACACCCATATATGTTCATCTACTTACTTTTAGAAAATGTAGTCATTTGGCCCTGTTTAGATTTATCTGCATAAGATTTAAAAATAAGTTGCCGAGCTTAACTATAACTTTATTGATTGTAGAAACAAATATATATGATATTAAAATAAGGTTTTAATTATTTAAAAAATGTACTTATAGACAAAATGAGGAGACAGAGGAATATGTCCCAAATGAAAGAACAGGACAAAACCACAGCAAAAGAGCTAAATAATATGGAGATAAGCAGTGTGCTTGATGGCAAATTCAAAGTAATCATCATTGAGATACTTACTGGACTTAACAGCGGAGGATATTAGTGAGAATCTCAGCAAAGAGACAGAAAATATAAAAAAGAACCAATCAGAGATGAAGAATTCAGGAAATGAAATTAAAAATACACTAGAAGAAATCAATAACAGATTAGAGGCAACAGAAGAACAGATCAGTGAGCTGGAAGACAGATTAATGGAAAGCAACCATGATGAACAGCAAAAAGAATAATAAAAAAATGAGCACAGGTTAAGGAAACTCACTGACATCATCAAGCATAATAACATTCACATTATAGGCATCCCAGAAGGAGAAGAGAGAGGGAAGGAGGCAGAAATTTGAAGAAATAACAGCTGAAAACTTCCCTAGTCTGAGGAGGAAAAAGACATTCAGATCAAGGAAGCACAAAGAGCCCACAACAAATACAATCTAAGGAGGACCGCACCAAGACACACAATAACTAAAATGGCAAAAAGTAGTGATAGAGAATTTTTAAAGCATCAGGAGAATAAAAAACAGTTACTTACAAGGGAAACCCCATACAGCTATCAAATGATTTTGCAGTGGGAACTTTGGAGGCCAAAAGGGAGTGGCATAATATATTCAAAGTATCAAAAGGAAAATAACCTGCAACCAAGAATTCTCTAGCAAGAGTTTACTTCAGAATAGAAGGACAGATAAAGACTTGCCCAGACAAACAAAGTTAAAGGAGTTCATCACCACTAAACAGTCCTACAAGAAATCTTAAAGGGAAAGAAAAGACCATAATGAGGAGTAAGAAATTATGAAAGGAAAAAATTTCACAAGTAAATACAAACATTATAAAAACAGTAGGTTAATCACTTATAAAACCAGTACATAAATTAAAGCACAAAATCAGTAAAATCAATTATATCTATAAAAATCAGTCAAGGGATTCACAAAATAAAAAAATGTAAAGAATGATACCATATACATAGGCATGGGAAGGGGAATAAGAATTTAGTGCTTTAGAATGGATTCAAACCTGAGTGAACAATATGGCTACAGGCATAAGATGTTATATATGACCCTAATGGTAACTAAAAACCAAATATAATTGTAACAGATACACAAAAATAAAGAGAAGGGAATCTGAGCATATCACTAAAGAAAGCCACCAAACCACAAAGGTAGAGAGTAAGAGAAGAAGAAAAAGAAGAAAAAAAAAAAAACTATTAAATACAAAGAACAAACTGATAGTTTCCAGAGGAGAGGTGGATGGGAGGATGGGTGAAATAGAGGGTATTAAGAGTACACTTATCTTGATTAGCACTGAAAAGCATATAGAATTGTTGAATCATTATACAAACCCCTGAAACTAATACAACACTGTATGTTAATTATACTTCAATAAAAATATTAAATAACAAAATGAAAATAATAAAGAAAATGCTTATCTAAACAGGAATTTACCAAAAATACCCTTATATTTTTAATAAAATATTAGAATCCCATAAAAAGCGAATTAAGATAACTTAGACACAGAGTATATGATATCTTCTAACTAAAAGTAGATCAAAGCAAATGGGAATAAGGCTGGGAATGTTGGTTAGAGCACATCTGGAATTTCACATTCAGTTCTGGATGCCATTTTCAAAGCTGTGTTCAAAAGCTAGAATGCATTAGAAGACAGTGACAGGGAAAATGAGGTGGACTGCAAATCAAAATGATTTATGGATTTATTTATTTATATAACTTCCCCCTGTTTCATTCCACAGTTGTTTTCAGGTAGCTTATATAGATATATGTAAGAGGTGGAAATCCAAGAGAATAAAATGTCAAAAGAAGTGGAGAATTAAAACAGGTGATGATTATATAGTATTGCTAGTTTCAATGACCATGTAGCTTACGGATACATGGTCTTTAGAATTCTAGGATTTCCTGGCATCCATTTAGAAAATGTGGTTATTAATCTGACTTGCATTACCCTAAAAAAAGAAAAAAAAAGATACATGCAAATTACTTAGGCTCTTCATGGCAGCAGGCCTGAGAGAAATGACTCACTTGGCTCTCTATGTTGGGAACAAGGAGTAATACTGAAAATAATATCCTCACCAGCATCTCTCCAAAAAATAAGTAACAAGTGCCATATCCTATTTACAGTGTGCTCTGATATAAGCCCAGGGCAAAATACTATGTAAAGAATTCCCCCAAGGAGCCAAGATCGTATTATATAAACACAAAATTTTCTGCACTTTAACTTGACTCAGAGATAAAACCTATCTATCCAAACAGGGATTACTTGAGACCAAGCCACTGGGCGTGTCCAGGACACTTTTGCAGTGGGGAGAGCGGGGCGGCTGCTGCACGAGTCGGACAGCACAGTGCTTAACTGGACAGGCCTGGGGCCAGGCAGCCTGCATTTAATTCCATCTACGCCACTTACTGACTGTGTAACTTGACCAAATAATGGAACCTCTCTGTTCTTGTTGGCTTCTTTTAAAAATAGAGATGATGAATATGAGGATTTATTGATCTCAGGAAACAAACTGAGGGTTGCTGGAGTGGTGGAGGAGGGGTGGCTGGGTGATAGACATGGGGGAGGGTATGTGCTACGGTGAGCGCTGTGAATTGTGTAAGACTGTTGAATCACAGACCTGTACCTCTGAAACAAATAATCCATTATATGTTTAAAAAAAAAAAAGATAGTAGGAAGGGGAAAATGAAGGGGGGGAAATCGGAGGAGGAGACGAACCACGAGAGACTATGAACTCTGAGAAACAAACTGAGGGTTCTAGAGGGGAGGGGGGTGGGGGGGATGGGTTAGCTTGGTGATGGGTATTAAAGAGGGCACGTATTGAATGGAGCACTGGGTGTTATGCACAAACAATGAATCATGGAACACTACATCAAAAACTAATGACGTAAAGTATGGTGATTAACATAACATAAAAATAAAATAAAAAAAAATAGACATGATGATCATGAGGTTTCTACTTCATACAACCGCTGTAAGGAAACAATGAATAAATACAAGTCCTCTGAAAAGGGGGTTGGCACCTGTCAAATGCTAAACAAATGTTAGCTATTACTTTTACTTTATGTCCACACACAGGGAAGGCTAATTCGCACGAAGGATATAGGCTTGTTCCGTGTGACTCTAAGCAGTGGAATTAGGATAAATTATTCAAGGACTTGCTACTGAAAATTTACCTACTTACTAAAATTTATTTATATAAAACCCAAAATTAATACTAGGGGTGTGTCTTTGCAGTCATTTGCAGATTGCAAATTTGATTAGCCCAATGTGCATGTCCCCAGGTGAGGTCAAATGAGGCCATGCTCTTCTTTTTTCAGACCTTTTTCTTTAAACAAGTGTCCTTTTCATGGTCTAGTTATTGCCACTTTCCGTTCCCTCTGCATTTCTGTGCTTTTCGTTGGTGGTTTGCTGTTTAAAATGGTTCCTAGACATAATCTGGAAGTGCTATCTGGTGCTCTTTTTTTTTTTTTTGCTATCTGGTGCTCTTAATGCAAGAAGGCTTTAATGTGTCTTTGGAAAGAAGATCTTTGAGAAGACGGAGAAAAGGGACAAAAGGAAGTGACAAGAGTTCTGGAGTCGAGCTGCTTAGTGTATCCTTAGGTGCAATGTTGAAACACACATCGAAAGGCCACTTACCCTTGATTATACAGAGAGGAAGCAAATGAGATCCATGTTCCAGACATGAATCTAATAGCTGTGACACAAATTAAGACAATCATAGAAAGCAAGTATCCTTCTTTATAATAAAAACATTCGGGAATTAATATATATTTCAGCATTCTGCATGTTTTTTTTTCCATTTTAGTTTGGAAAAAACTGTTACTGATTTTTTGTTTGTTTTTTGTTGTTAGTGCTTAACTGATTTTTCAAATATTTGCGCTTATAACTTTGTCAGGGCAAGATGGCTTTGCCTGATTTACATACAATGCCTATGATATGACAAGCTCTAAATTAACAAGGTTTTAATCCATGAGTTTTTATCTTACCTAAGTAAACCTATTGTATTTGTGTAGTCTTAACACTTCTTTGTATCCCTAGCTCCACACCCAGTTACAGGTCTACAGTTTATACAAGTGCCCACATGTCCACGGAAGAGGAAGGAGGGTAGCTCAACCTATTCTATTTCTTTTTTTTTAAAGATTTTATTTATTTATCTGTCAGAGAGAGAGAGAGCACAAGCAGAGGGAACAACAGGCAGAGGGAGAAGCAGGCTCCCTGCTGAGCACAGAGCCTGATGCAGGACTCGATCCCAGGACCCTGGAATCACTACCCAAGCCGAAGGCAGATGCTTAACCGACTAAGCCACCCAAGTGTCCCTAGCTCAACCTATTCTAATGACATTATCTACACTCTGATCAGGTGGCTTTGTAGAAAACACTTAAGGTTTTTTATAACTCAAAGTTCCGATGCAGTTGCAAGATTGTTTTTCCACCCTGGCCAGCAGGGCCTTCTCCTGAAATGTTATAAAAGCACTAATTTAGGGCCTAGGGTAAGAGGGCACATTTTACCTCTGTATGTGAGGAGTACTTTTCCTATCATTCAAAGGAAGCGTAGACTTATTATTTTCAGCTATTTCTCCAAATTCATTCATTCATTCATTCATTCAGCAAGCTTTGTAAAAATAAATACTGTAAATACTTTAGTAGAATGCAGATCAGCTCATCTTTGAATCAAGTTCAAGTACTTTTCAATGATGATAAAAGAGTGCTCCAGTGTCTTGGCAAAATGTCCTAGAATCACGATATAGTGATATACATATAGTGTATTAATAAAAGCCATACTTCAGTTGACTTAGCTCAAATTGTCTTAGTTTTAATTCCTGGCACACTGAGAGCACCTCTTATGAGCCTAGCTATTTTCTAATCTACAATATTCTGGAAGAGCTAGCCTGTTCAGAGTTGACATGGGAATAACCACTGTCATATAAAATCTATTTTCCTCATAAATATGTAAATTGTAGTTGAATCCTCCAGCTTTTAGCATATCTGGGCCAAAGGAAGGGAAGACACTGCGTAACAGAGTAGACATGAGTCTGTGACAAAATGAACCCAAATCCCACGTGGTACCCTATTTAGCGCCGACTCTCATTACTGTAGTAAAATGGTTCAAAGTTTGAATTAAGGCCTTGAGTGCTTTGTTGTACTTCTGAACAAGAGTTTCTCCTGAACACTTTTATCTATTTTTCTGGAAATACTACTGTTGAGAAGAAAATGTATTGATTCTGATTTTTATTCTTATATTGAGATGCAACAGGTTTTAGGGTACAATTTTGTTCAGCTTGGATTTAAACTTTTGAGAAATAAATCCCTTGTTTACTCAACTTATTGTAAGTCTGTAATCTTTAGGAGGTAAAACTGCAAGGTGACTACTATGTTCTGTGAATCTGCCATTCCCTAAAATTTTATAAACACTTGATATGTTTTACTGATAACTGATTGCTGCAATAAATGGATGTTGTGAAAATGCATCCAAACTAAATAGAATTCCTAAACAAAGAGAAAATATATAATAGTCACAGAAGCTAGGAAACTGATAATGAAGGATTTATCTTTTATCACCACCACTCAACTTTGGATCTAGACCACTGCCAATTCCTTACATCCACCTGTGTGTACGCCCTCATTCCATCCCATTGTTTCACCTTCAGATTCCATCACTATTTGGAATTTTAGTCTAATTATTTCTTTCTTTTTTCTTTGTTAGAATGATCTTATCACTTTATGTATGTAGAGACAACCTATATATTGTTAGACTTTGCTTTCTTTTGAGATCAAGAAAAATGTTATCTTACTGCTGTAATTCATGATATCTTTTCTCAAGTGTTTTTTGGTATTATTCTATGTTGTTCCATATAGTTATAGTCCATTTATTTCCATTTAATAATTTCAAAAATGTCTATATAATACTCCATTGTTTATATACCACGGTTTGTTTATATATTGTCTTTTCCAAGGACACGTGAGTTGTTTTAGCTATTATAGATAGCATCTAAGTAACTGTATCCTAGCACATCTGTAAAAGAGTAAAATACTGGAAAATGCACATATTCATTTTTACAAGGCCATGTCAAATTATCCTTCAAAGTGGTTGTACAATAAACATACTTACCAGCTGTATAAAACAGTGTATTGATTCACATGCACGCCAGCACTTGGCATCATCAGATATAATTTTTGCCAATTTACTGGGTATAAATGGAAATGGTGACTAATTGCAGTCTGAATTTATACATTTATAATCATTATCAAAAGTGAGCAATTTTCCTATGTTTAAGGTCTTTGTTGTTTCCTCCTCAGTGAAATGCTTGTTCATGATCTTTTAAATAGATTTTATTTTTTAGAGCATTTTTAGGTTTACAGCAAAATTGAGCACAAGGTATCAAGATTTCCCATATACTCCTTGCTCCTGCACAACCTCCCCCACTATCAACATCCTGCCTGTTCATGAATTCTGTACGTTTGTCTAGTGATTGGTATGAATTATTTCTGGTCAGTCATCTATTTCCTAGTTGCTGGCTTATCATTTTACTGCTTTATAGTGCCTTTTGAGAAATGGAAGTTCTTAATTTAAATGTGTAGTTCATCAGTCTTTTCTTTCATGGTTGTTATTTTCCTGTTTTGTTTGCAAACCCTGTTCTAGCCCAAGCCCTGAAAATATCTTCCTATCGGTTCTTACAAACATTTTTTTCTATGTTTTCTATGCTTTCTTTCACATATGAGGTTTTAATCCACCTGAATGGATTATTTATACAATAATGTAATAGTGTAATTCTTAATTACTACTATGAATTTAAGGTAAAGCTCTATTGTAATGCTGTTTGATAGCAATAATACAGTCCAGGTTTAATCATTATCCTAACTCCTCCTACTCAAAATAGAAGGGCTTTAATAAACTTTAATTCTGATCATTCCTTCCTCAACGTGCTATCTTATTTTCCATTATTTGAGTTATATTCTAATTCTAAATTCTAACAAATTAGGCATTATTGTTTTATGTAGATGTTTCATTGATTTAAAACATGCTTTTCAATCTCTTTGTTTTTCATTCTTGCATCCCAAAGCATCCTTTTATAATTATTTCCCTTTTTCCTGAAGATCACATAGGACATTACAGGCCATTTCAAAATATTTGCTTTCACTCTGAGTGAAATGGGGGAGCTTTTGGCAGTTTCCAGAGGAGAAAGGACCTGATCGGACATATGTTTTAACAGGACTATGCTGGCTGCCCTGTCACAATAGAGGTACAAATAGAGGTAAGTGGGCAGTCAGGTAGGAAGTAGGCTATTGCATTATCCAGGAGAGAAATGACAGGGAATGATTAAGTAAGGGTGCTAAGAGCAAATGTAAGGAGGAGTGGACATATTTGAAGGTGGAAGCTACAGGATTAAAATACCACTATGCTATTTTTTTCAAACACCTTTACATAATAAGATATAAAAAATAATGCTCAAAATTAGGTGGGGGAAAAAAACGTAATATTCAAGAAACACGTAATAGGCTTTCTTTTGGTAGAAAATAAGTAGTGAAAGAAATCTTTCCTCTTTTGTCTTAGCAGCCCAGAAACTACAATAATTGCATCACCCTAGAGGCCCAACCTAATATGTTGGATTTCATTTAATAATTCTGTTTCAGTTAAACATATTGTCAAATTTTGTGTTATGTTTAATCACCACATCTGCCTTGACTCTTTTGGCCATGTCTTATTTGTTGCATAATTTTCAGTGTTCTGGTGTCCTGAATATTTTATATTTTAAGGTGTGACTCCTGTTTTCACCAAGACTTAGGGTTTCATAGTAACTTTAGTTACTGGGAAAAACTATCGGCTCCCTTGAATAGGGACATAGATAACAACTGTGTTTCTGGAATAAATGTGGATAACCAGTTCTGGAAAATAGGAGTTTCGAGGGATAGGCAGGTGACTGGATGAGTAAATGGAAAGAACAAAACAAAGCCTAAAACCGGATCAGCAGGAAGAATAACCCTGCTGATTATGACCCAAGTTAAGGTATTTAAACAAAGAGATCTCAGTTCTTTCATCTTAAGATTTAAAAAAATTATCCACTTTTGCTGCATATGGGAATGTGCTAGGAGTCATGTGGCTGTGTTTGCAAGGGTAGATTGAATTAAAAGGAGAAGAAATTGGAGTAGAACATTAACTTTTTCACTCTTGACAGTTGTTTTCAATAATACTAAGGTAGACACTGTGAACTCTATGAGCTTGGTTTTAAAATGGGGACGCCTGGGTGGCTCAGTCGGTTAAGCGTCTGCCTTTGGCTCAGGTAATGATCACAGGATCCTGGGATGGAGTCCTGCATCAGGCTCCCTGCATAGGGATTTTAGCTATTATAGATAGCAGAGCAAGGAGCCTGCTTCTCCCTCTGCCTGCCGCTCCCCCCTGCTTTTGCTCTCTTTCTCTCTGACAAATAAATGAATACAATCTTTACAAAAATGTAGGCGATCTCATATCTTCAAAATGAATGCAATACTGGAAAAGCGTCAGTCATCTCATTAAAAACTAGATAAAACCATTTGCCAAGACTGGTCTAATACTGTGGATGGGAGGAAACAAGTAGCCAGGAATTCTTAAATAGCTGTTGAGAGAGGACCCATAATGGTAGAAAGAAGGTCCTGTGGTAAAAACCACAGGTTTAATCAAGAATAAGTGAACACAGGTATATAAGATGTGAGGTGTATCTGGTGGCTGATACCAGAAAAAGCAGGAGGATCTGGAATGGTGTTTATAGTGAGAGTCAAGCAATCAAAATGAGGAAGATTTGAATACACAACCACAGTCACAGAAATATTAAAAATAAGAACTCCTGTTGCTGAACCAAGCAGATATCATGGAAAGAATGAGGGTCTGTGCATACAAGCACCCAAATGAACTTCTGCTTGGCCGATAGTGCATGTGGCTACCTTTTATCCTTAATTGCAGATGTTTTCACCCTTGGCCTTTAAAATTCTAAGACTTTTGGCCTTTGCAAAAGGGTATCTAAAAAGTAGTAAATTCCCAGGATGCCCGGCTGGCTCAGTTGGTAGCACGCAACTCTTGATCTTGGGGTTGTGAGTTCAAACCTCACACTGGGCATAGAGCTACTTAAAATTAAAAAAAAAAAAAAAATGGTAAACTCCCTGTACATAGTACTCAATACATGTCTACTTAATCTAACTGAACTGCATGCTATAACAAAATGTTGGATATATGCTATAGGTCAATAGATGATTGACAGGAAAGAAGGGAAGAAAGGGGGAAACGAAAAGAAGAAAGGAATTAAGAGAGTTCCATTTTTGAAATTCTGTGTCATGATATTATTCAAAAAAGTTTTTGATTTTTCTTGTATTTCTGAGGAAGAAGGCTTTTTGTGGAAGAGGGGATGGACAAATCACATGACGAGGATTATTTGCAATCCCCAGCATTTACAGAATGAAGGGTGAGTGTATAGCAGAGGCGGGGGATCTAAACACCAGGAAGGTAGGGACATATGTCATGAGACACTGTAGACCTTAATTTTTTCTCCCCCAACAAGAAAGCTTCTTAAACAATTCCTGGTTCTTTTGGTGCTCTTTCCCTCCCATGCTCCTACAGATTGTGAGACATCATTCTCTGGATGCTCGTCTACCATTACCCATAATGGCTTTTTAAAGGCCTTTTTCTACCTCCAGGAAATGGAAATGGCCTGACAGTGAATGTTCCATGACTACTAATGAGTTCCTTCCCCCTTAGTACTGAAAGAAAATTATTTAGAAAAGGAAACTCACTTACCCTAAGCAATTCTGTCATAAAACAATACTCATTTGAACTGCTTACCCATACTAAGATGCATGTATTACTCAAGTGCATTAGGGCTAATGATGGAAAAGACCTAAAAACAATTATAATCACTAGCAGTATTACCCAATCTTTGTGACACAAACACCATAATTAGACATGGCTCTGTAAAAATGCACTTACAAATTTTTAGTCATGTATTTTCACTGATGTGTAAGCAAAAGACATTTCTTTCTGGTTATTTCATGGAATAAAGCAAGCTTAAAAATTACTTAGAAATTTGGAGCCAAAGGAGAGTGAATATCATACTTTCCTAATGTTTCTATTTGGAGTAGATGAGTGTTATTTAAAAAAACAAAAACAAAAACAAACAAAAAAACAAACACCTGTTGAAATTGAGGAAGCCTGTTGGTTAAATGAAACAAAGCTTTATTCTATTGTGGTTTCTCTGCCAGACACTACTGCTTTGTATATGGAAGTGGAAAAACATCCCATGAAAACACACTCCTTAGAGATATCTGAGGGTATTTCAGAATGAGTGAAAACTTTGGTTAAATGTCCATGAATATGAATAATGTTTTAAATTAAATACATTTTGGAAAGTTCTATGTTGATTCTTTTTTTAAAAAAATATAGATAAAATTGAAAGTAAAGGCAATAAATCACAATGCAATAATATACTGAAGATTGATTAGTTATTTCTTAGCTGTGCTATGTTCTTAAAATGGCAGGGAGGGTTTGGGATAAAATCAAATAGCACGGAGAAAATGAATATATGATGGCTTTCAGATAAAGGGGAAATGATTTAAATATGACCAATTATTCTTTATTCTCACTAAGAATAGGACCAGAAGGAATGTTATGTTCCAGCAGAGGGGGGAATAATTAAAATCGAATGGGAAGAATGTGGGACAACTGAGTTTAACTGTTTACTCTGCTGGGACATGTTGACATGAACGGAAAGTTGAACTGGCTGGGCGACTGGACTGAGAGGACAGAACTGTGTAGCCCAGAGCTACTGTCAGCACAGAAAAATGTGACACAAAGCTCATCCTGAACCATGAAGAGCTTAATAAAATGGAGAAGAGCTGACAGTGAGGATGGGGGCTCACTTGTTTGGAATATTATTTAAATACATTCCTTCTGGAATTTTATTCCTTTGCATACAAGTCTTTTTGTGAGGCTTATCATGAGGTGACCATTGTGGAGCCCAGGAAAGAGAAACAAGGTGAAACCAGGCAAAGCAAAGAGTAATCGTGAGTGTGTCAGGTGTAAGAGCAATGAAATTACTAAAAATTTTACCAAATATCCTTGAGAGGGAAGCAAAGTCACATAAGGAAATGTATAATCTGGGTTTGAGTAACAGCCTTAATTGCACAAAAAGTTAGTACCATATGATATGAAATAAGGAAATTATATAATATGTATACATTATATATATTTGTGTTTGTGTGTGTATAATTTATGTATATACATATATACATATATTAGTGGATTCCCATTGCTGAGCACGAGGCACATAGGGTAGAAGCAACAAATACACTGTCAGAGACCTAATATTTTGGGATACTGGTTTACATAGAATTTCCCACTTTCAGGATCATACCACTGATTTTATTAAAAATGAATGTTAATAGTGCAGAAAATTAGAGTCAGAGAAGTGATTCATAGTTTGGTAAATTAACATTTTAACCAGTAATTTTTTAAAAAAGATATTTATTTATTTATTTGTTTGTTTGTTTGTTTGTTTGAAAGAGAGAGCGAAGGGGGGAGTAGAGGGGAGGGGGAGAGGAAAAGTGAGAATCTCAAGCAAACTCCCTGCTGAGCATAGAGCCTGATGTGGCAAATCAAGAATCAGATATAACTGACTGAGCCACCCAGGTGCCCCTTATTTTACCCAGCTTTCTGACTGATTAGAAGTGTCTAGTCATTGCTAACAGAGATCTTTACTTATCTCCCTCTTTGTATATTCTACAATTAACTTATCTGTTACATACAAATACCTTAGCAACTTATCAGTTGAGAGAAAAATTAAATTGTTTGGATTATGTCAGACTACAGAATTTGAAGTCTAAAAACAAATGAATTTTTCTTGGAAGGTAAACATACTGAGTTTATAAGGCAGTAGGATTTCTACAGGGGTTTCACAGAATCAGAGATGAACAGGATTTCCATAAGTCAAGCACTGGTTACTGGATAGCTTAGAAGAGACCAGTACTGTGAGTCTGTTCTGAACGATCGCTATATTTAGGGCTCCAAATGACAAAGAGGTGTTGACATCTGAGATGGATAAAATCAGCAGAGATATAAAAGACACTAAAACTCAGTGTTATCATTGTTCATTGAGAAGCTAGTTTCCTGAATTCCACATTCATTCAGTAAATTATATTAGCATTTGTTATGCACAGAAATTATATTTGATGGTATGATTAAAGCCATATGTTCTTAAACCACACAAGGAAGAAATGTCGTTGCTCAAGCAAAGCTATGCACACCTACAGAAAATGGCAATGTTCCCTTCGTTCGGCCCTCTATCACCTTCATGCTCCTCCACATTTCCACTTTCGCTCTGTGAAGAAGCAGTTACAAACATAACTGGAAGTTTTTGTTTCTAACATTTGATCCATTTTCTGATAAACTTTATGAATCAGACCGCTTACAGCTGCAAATAAGACAACCCAACTAAAAGTTGCTGAAGACATATTCTCTTCATAGAACATAAAATCTGAATGCAAGTCATTTTGAGCTTGTCCCCTAGGGTCCAAGATGGTGCCACAGTCAAAAACATCATATGGAAGTGGAACATTCTCCCTCTATGAGTTCTTTTCTACTAGAAAGGAAAAAAACAAATCCCAGACATCCTCTCAGGTTCCATTTGTCTGTACTAGTTTGTATGCCCATTTGCCCTCACTACAAGTTGCTTAAAAAAAAAAAAAAAAAAAAAGCAGCTGATATTTTCAGCTATTAGATTTGGAGACAAGCTCTGCTAGGAAAAAAAGAAATAGGTGGGGATAATGTTATAGATTTAGCAAACAACTCCTACTTCTAGCAGCTATGTACAACAGAGCCTATTTTCCCAGAGGCAGTATATGTAGATTAAAAAACATACATACAATCAATGGATTTCCCTACGTAAAATGTTTTTTCTCTTTTACTTACCAAATATTATTGCATGTAACAGTTTTTTCTTTGATATAATGACTTTTATACTTTCAAAAAGGACAAAGGACATCTTGGTGAGTTGTAGTTGATACATACTAAAGCCACAGAAGCACAGACTTCATGGAGAATTCTTGTGCAACACAAGAAAAAGCACCAGTTTAAATGGGTTTGATATTAAGCAAGCTTTATATCCAACATCGGGCTTGAACTCATTACCCTGAGATCAAGGGTCACATGCTTCACCATCTGAGCCAGCCAGGGGCCCCCAATGGTTTGATATTAGATGAATGTTATTTCATGGATATTTTGTATCACTGAGCTATTTTAATGGTACTCTTAGAATTTACATAACTGCTCCCCCCTTATTTTTAACTGAGCCAATCAGTTAATATTTTATGTTAAGAAGTAGCTTTCTCTAAAGACAAGTATTGAAGAAATAATTGCCCACCAGTAATATAATAAATGTCACATCATCAATAAATAGATTTTTTTTTTTTAAGATTTTATTTATTCATTTGAGACACAGGATACAGAGAGAGAGAGAGAGAGAGCATGAGCAGGGAGAGAGGCAGAGGGAGAGGGAGAAGCAGGCTCCCCGCTGAGCTGGGAGCCCGATGTGGGGCTCGATCCCAGGATCCTGGGATCATGACCTGAGCCGAAAGCAGACGCTTAACCATCTGGGCCACCCAGGCGCCCCTCAATAAATAGATTCTTAATGTGGTAAACTTTTATTGCATGTGTTTTTATGTGCCAGGTACTATAAGCACTTTGGGTTTTTTTAGCTCTTACAACAATCCTCTGTAACAGGAAATATTATTATCCCTATTTTATAGGTGAAGAAATAAGAGATAGGGAGAAATTATATATATCAAAAGTGCACTGCAAACAAATGGAGGAATTGGGATTTGAACTCAAGCAGTCTGGTTCCAGATTCCAAGCATTTAGCCACTACAAAATCTTATACCGATTCAAAGGTAATTTCTTTCATTCCTGATAACTTTCCAGCAGGCATGTCTTATCCTAGGACAGCCCAGCTGTGTTTTCCATTGGGTTTCAAGAGATACCCCTGTGAGCTTACAATAGTTACGCGCTATCAAAAATGCTCTGATGAAGATGACAAGAAAGACTGTACCAAAGTCTGCTTGTCTCTTTGTCATGCCCTTTTTAAACCTTGGTGCAATAAAAAGGTATTCATAGCTGAGGGCTTCCTCTGGGAAGAAAATATTTAACTCAGAACTAGAGGTAACAAACAACTTCCATTTCTACAAACCAGCATTGAGTCAATCAAGAGTGATGCCTTCTGGGAAACAATATAAATAAACAGATTTCTTTCTACAAAACTTCATGTTGTTTAGTTGCTGAGAACTGGGAAAGACCCATAGGGTCTTTGACAACAAAACACTGCTACTGCTGTTTAAAATAGAGTCTTTGTGCGTGGGTCTAAATTGGGTATGTCAGTCCTTCTCAATGAGAGATCAGAATCTGGGTAAAATTTCAAACCTTAGAGATCAGTTTTTGGCCCTGGTAACAAGTTTGTTTGATGTGCTTGAAAAAAAGAACTATAATTGTTTGCCTATGCTTTTCTAGGGGGAAAAAAAAAGAACAAAGTTGATGAATGCCAGTTAACTCTGGGCTCCTAAAAGACAGACTGGGGGAACTCAATACATTCAAGACTGTGACTATGGATTCACTGTATTTAGAACACCTAGTCCTGGGCATAGTATGCCTTTTACATAAATGATACAGGAGAAATAGGAACATGGTTATGTTGAGATTCACAATATAAAACACAAATATGATTTCTCAATTTAATTGATAAGGTGTGGTACATGTAGCTATAGTAAAAAATTCCATCTGATACCTGCAAAAACTGAGAGACTGAATTTTGAATTAAGGCATTAAATGCCAAGCAGAGAAGTTCTAAAGAATTAATATAGTAGCTATAATAAAATGCCTCCCACAGAAGGCACTCTGGCATCATAATTGAGAATACATTTGTGAATATGATTCCTAATGAGAGAGAAAGTAGAATCAACAAGAACAATCCTGGAAACCTGTATCAATAACCCAGAAGAAAACACTGACTAGGAAGTATGACCAAACATAAACATAATAAATGTAGCTGGCCACATTTATATTTGAGCCTCATTTCACTGAGCTGGCCAGAACACAGTTCCTGCCATTTTAGAAACTTCTTCATATTTTGTCTTCCATCTCAATTTGGAGAACCTAAAATGACTTGAGCCCAAAAAAATAAATAAATAAATAACAACTGACTGTTCATTTCTTTCCAAGATCCAGTGGTCCATTAGATGCCTCTTGAAAACAGAGTTCCCAGAAGTTATCATCATCGGGAATGTTTGCTAGTAGCATTATACAACAGCCAGGACTCAATAAATGTATCCTCAGTTGGTTTGATTACCAGCACCAGATAGAATGTCCTTCCAAACTGTAGCTTGACAAGCTACTATTCTGTCATCATTGAAAAATAAATTTCACATAAGATTTCATTTCTTTTCCAGATGTGACAGAAAAGAGCTCTCAATTCCCCCCTCCATATCCCCTTCTCTCTCTGAGATCTGACTTGGCATGTCTATAGTCCTTCTTCAGACACATGTGTTGTCTTAAAAAGCACTATGCACTTTGTAAATTATGCTGCATATATTTTATTAAGTATTAGTTTTCTTTTTTAAGGTGAATAAATGAACTCATCTCACAGTGTCTGTGAATTATTGTAAAATCCCAGAAAGCAGAGACTAGATCTAATTTAGTAGCATTTTATAGTACATTGTCCTGTACAGTCAGAAAATTACTAGCTAATTTTTGGTGACACTGAGGATTTGTATCATGGTAAAGCTTTTTTTTTTTTTTTTTTAATTCTAATCTAGTGATTAAGCATTTTTCTGCTTCAGATACATTTAATTTCTAAACTCATTATAGACATGTTATGGCATTATTGACCACTCAATGTAGAGTCTAATGAAAACCGAGAATTTATTTTGTGTGTATTTTTCCTTCATTTCTAAATGCATGTAAAATTTAAAGGAAATGTAACCCACATGGTTTCGTTCATTTGTATTTAACTCATGAAATGTTCCCTTTAAGGGCTCTTTGAAGTTCAAGGAGATTTTTAATAGCCCATTTAAGCCTTTTTATCTCTGAAATAGGACTGCATTTTGCCAAGAATAAACAAAGACAAACACCTAAAGGTTAGGGTTCAGCTAGAAATTTCAAACCCTCATACTGTCTTCCATGCATTCTCAACTTAAAAATTCAAAGCAAAACTTTTCTTCAGTACCAACTGGCCAATGAGCAATTGGAGCATCCTCTTTCCTAGACAGCATTCCCTCACATCTACAGATGAGAACTTTTTTTATCTATCAACAATATTATATAGGCAATGTTGCTTCACAATATACTACTGGAAAACTAAAAAGATATTTTGTTTTGGATACTGACTTAACTGAAGAGAATATGTAATTTTTTTAGTACATAGTTTAAAACTACTGTATTTATACTGTAAATGTTTTCTTTCCATGGTAGTAAGTACCAAGGATAAAAAAGAAAAGAATCCACTTTAGCAGGACAACCAGTCAATAAACAGAAAACAGTAAAGATGTAACAGAGGTAAAGCATCTTGTGCAGGACACATTAAGTTTAAATATTCCTGACTCATGAATTGCAAATATTAATCAAGATATGTTGTGAGATATCCATTCAACTTTCCTTTGCTCTTGCTTAATCTATCACTCATGTTTCCATCCCTATACCTCACCAAGTTATTTATCATTTTTCTCTTTAAATTCATCCAAAAAAGATTAATGGCAGCATCAGAACTTGCATGAGTGTGGCTGTTCATTAGCAGAAATATGCCATAGGGTTAGATGCACTGATGGATAGGAGGAGTTATGTCCTCAGCATGTCAAAATGTCAGTGGTATGAATAGCCTCTTTAGCTATATGGGTATGAAGTCTGTATAGAACTAAAATGATCTAGTTAAGTTATATTGTCTTATAAATGCCCATGGTCATCACAGGTAATTAAATTATAAAAGTATACTCCAAGAA
The DNA here is from genome assembly GCF_029215605.1 of Mirounga angustirostris. Taxonomy (NCBI): domain Eukaryota; kingdom Metazoa; phylum Chordata; class Mammalia; order Carnivora; family Phocidae; genus Mirounga; species Mirounga angustirostris. The sequence goes on along the minus strand of NW_026991720.1, from coordinate 78,692,709 downwards.
AGTGCACCTGATACAAAAATGAAATGAGATGTGAATTGAAAAAAACTATTACTTTGTAAGTAATGGTAGGTTTGCAACATTACACAATTATATAATGGATGGAGATTATCAATCAAACCTCTGTATATATCATATCGAAAGCTTAGTCAGCAATAAATTTTTATCCTATCAATACAGTATCTCTGAGGCTTATAATGAAATTTAGCAACATTAAACTATTGATATTGTTGAGACATATAAGTAGATATGGCAGAACTCTTATGTGACATTTTACAACCCACATCTTTAATGACTTTGAGATAGTCTATTTTATAAGCTACACAAACATCGAAATTCTGTAACTGTTTGGAATGATACTAATAATAGAAATGTTTCTAGGTTTTCTCCCTTACAAGAATGCCAAAAATGGTATGTTTTTGAAAATAAGACTTATTTTCTAACATGTAAAATAATTACACTTTTACATATAAAATGTTACTATCTAATTCCATATGTATGTTTGTTTCTATGATCAGATAAATGGTAAACTACACTGCAATGTACATTGGGCTCTGTTATTAAGAAAAAACGTAGTTGAAAATCATTAAGCTCACAAGCCATCTCCCTTTTCCTGATTGTAAAATATAACATTCATATTTTTATTATTTTCATCTTTATTTTCCTCTCCAATATGTTCAGGCTTTTATAATTTACTTTGCAAGATGTCTTTTTTCCTAAGATAACATACCAGGGCCTGGCTCTCCCAGAGAAAGAGGTTTGCACATACTGTAGGAAGTTCAGTCCATTACGGGCTTACCCATGTGACTGAAGTGGTTCTGTCATGCACTTAGCAGAACAGCCATCTTTTTTATCTTATTTTCTCATCCATGGGGTTTACAGTACCTTGGGTGAAGAGACTTGGAGTAAAGCAAGCATGCTGCTCTCTGTGGACCTATATTTGGAGCTCTCTGTCAAGAAAAGAAAAAAGTGGCCTCACTTTCTCCAACTACTAACTAACCTACTTCATGATACAGAAGAAATTTTGAACTCAGAGTCCCAAAATGGACTGATTCTCTGTTCTAAATGAATTGTGATTCATCTCAAAACACATGGGTATAAAAAAATGAAATTTTTCGGGGTGCCTGGGTGGCTCAGTCGTTAGGCGTCTGCCTTCGGCTCAGGTCATGATCCCACGTTCCTGGGATCGAGCCCCATGTCGGGCTCCCTGCTCAGCGGGAAGCCTGCTTCTCCCTCTCCCACTCCCCCTGCTTGTGTTCCTTCTCTCACTGTGTCTCTCTCTGTCAAATAAATAAATAAAATCTTAAAAAAAAAAAAAATGGAATTTTTCTCATCTCAGTTTATGTGAGCCATTAACATCAGAAATTGTACATTCCAAAGTGAGACAACTATGCAGAAATGTCAAATGTAGATGCCTGAAAACCTGCTAGACCACTCTGAAACCTTTACTCATCTCTAGAGTATCAAAGCTTCAGGAGTTGAGGAGTAAAGGAGGAGTATTAAAAAGGATTAAAGAAAACTGTTGGTAATCTATGAGCACCAACACTCTCTTCAACTCACTAAAAGACCAGTGACAATGGCTTCAGTGAAACCAGTCAGAGAACGTGATATGTATTCAGCAAAGTTAGGAATACACTGGTGGACTTAGGTCTGAGATCTGACTGAGAAAATTAAAGAGTGAGATGTAGGCTTGTTAAATGCTATTGGATCAGCTGGGGCATGCATGATGAATGAAGGTCATAGATTACTTTGCCAAAACAGGTTTAGTGTAGCAGGGGGACAAAATCCAGAGAGAATTACGTTAAGATGGATGATGAGAAAGTGCAGACGGTAAGTATAGACAAATTTGGGGATAACATATTCTGTATGGGGTGCAGAGAAATGGGGCAGGAAGATGGACTGGGGATAAATAGCTTCTTATTTTGTAAAATGTGATCTCTCATGTAGTATTTATAGTTTTATAGGTATGATCCAGTATGAAAAAAATGATTCAGGAGAGAGAGCACATATGTGATTTCAGGAACAAAGTCTTCGGTATGCTAAAGCAGACGGGATACAGTGCACAAGGAGAGTGAACAGCTTTTGATAACTTCAAGGAAAATCCATCCTTTGTAGGAGGAAGGAAAGTAGAACTCTAGGATCAAGTCCAAAATGCTGAAGTCAACTAGAAGACTTCAAATTATCTTGCCCTTGTCCCTAGCCTTATGTATTCAATTCTTTGTTTTCTCTGCAAAAATGCTGACTTCTTTCAGTTGCTTCTACAGTCCATTATTTTGTCATCTCAAAGTCTGTACACACATTATTCCCACTACCTGGACCTGTGAGCTCCATGTGGATAATGATTATGCCTGCCTGCCTTCCCTCCCTCCCTTCCTTCTGTCTTTTCCTTTTTTAACCGGAACACTTATTCTGTGACTAATCACTGAAATCCTTAGGATGAACTGGATGCTGCACCAGCGGCCCTCTTGAGGTTAGGTTTTGTTCTGTCACAGAATCCATGCTGGAATCTGCAGTATACAATTCGTAGATGCTTCATTCGGCCGCTCCCAGTGCTATTTCATCTTTTAGGCCTGACATTCCAGGGATACTTTCTTTTCCGCTTGACCACGATAGCCACATTTGCCACAGGCTGGATTCTGAAGGTGACAGGCCTTACAGCCACAGAGGTGGCATGACATGTGCATCTTATTGTGATGCTTTCCAAATGATGACATCCCCTCTGCCATCTTGTTTCTGTGGCTGTGACCAAATTATGCCCTTCTTTTGCTGCATCCTTTTAATGGTTGACATATATTAGATACTTAGAGAATTTGCTGACTGATCAACCATCTTGCATGGTCAATCTAAGGGAAATTCAACCCTTAGTTTATCTTTAATCAAGTCTCTAAATCCATAAAGCTCTATGAAATACCCATTTAATATAAGGTAAGCTATCGCACTGATGTTCATTAACACAAAATTAAAGGTAAGGGAGTAAACACGTAGGGAGCTGAGAAAGGCAGGCACAAAACGGGATAAATAAGCTCAATGGGGAAAGAGGTATCAATAAAGATCTGAAGCATTGGCTAAGGTTTGGCACAAAATTGGCTTAATGGAAGGAATAAAGTCACCCTGCTCTCTGAGGGAAAAATACAAATTTCCCCATACTCTGTTTCCAATTGAGGCAAAATAACACTGGTCTTTTCTTTTTTGTTAACCTGATCATGCTTCAGACTTATGCTCAATTTAGAGAACTTGATTACTCTTAAATACGGTTTGGCAATAGCATTTTCCATCTTGCTCCCATTAACTGAGTATCTGCTTTATATTATTTTCCAAATTTGCTTTTAGAAGTTGAATGCCAACCAATCTCCAATGTAAACATTAAGTTTTTATTTTCCTTCTGTATTTCTGACATAGCTACCTTTTCCAAATTATTCTTGAGGACTCATTAAGTGCTTGATCCATATTTTGTGCATATGATAAATATTTTTGAGAACTTATAAGATAACAGGCTTTTTTGGGGGGTTTTTTTGGCATAGAGAAGTATACAGGGCATTTTCTTCCTGCATAGTGACACTAACAGGTAGATGTACAACTAATTATTATGAAATCCGACAGAGGGCGATTAGAACTATAGGAAGACTGCAATTAGTATACCTATGGAGCACAGTCAAAGGAATAATAAATTGTCTCCAAAGAACTGAATAGGTTCACAGAGAACTTCTGAATGGAGCCTGCGCTAAGTAGCTACTCAGCAGGGCTTTCAAGTAGACAGAAAGGCATGACTGCCAGCACGGAGTGTAACAGTGTGTTTGGATAAGTGACTTCCCGGTGTGACAGGAACACAGGGCATACAAATGAGGAAGATTAAGGACATGAAGCAGGAAAAAGAAGCCAGAACCTAAGTCCACAGGACACTGAAGGACTTTATAAAACTTAAAATTTTACTCCGTATGTGATACAGTATAATTCAAAACTGGATTTTGAAATAAGACTAATTTGCAGAACTGGTTGAAAATTTGGGAAAGAGCCCAGTTAGATGGCCACAATCTAGGAAAGGGAGATAGAACTGAACTATCCAGGGAAGAAACTCACATTCATTGCTGAGCTCCTACTAGGCACCTGGCAATGAGGAGAATGCTTGAGAGAACTACAGAAGGTGGGAGTTAAAACTTGCAACACTCTTATGAAGTAGGCGCTTCTACTGAGAGAAATAATAAAAACAGCAATACTGACCTGTTCATTAACTAAGTGCTCTTCATTTTAAATCACTTAATCCTCCCAGAAACCCAAATGGAGACCCAGAGAAGGTAAATAAGTGGCAAAGTTACATGGTTTCTAAGTGGCAGAACCAGGATGCAAACTCAAAAAGCACAGTTCCAAGACCTTTCCTTTAAATACCTGCTGCCTAATGAAAAGAAAGTTAACATACTGGGCATTAGGCTATGGTATTTTATGGCATGACAGTGAACATGCTGTGGTCAATGAGGATAACGTAGGAGAAGGAGTGGAGACAAACTGTAAATGAGGTACAGAATTCCTTTAAACTGATTTTTATTCTTATTTTGTATAAATTTGAAAAATAAAATTACTTAGTAATTTCTAGCTTTATAATTTATCATTCTACTAACCTGCATAGTGTAATGGTTAGGAGTATGAACCCCAGAGAGCGAATTCCCGGACTGAGTTCTGTCTTTGCCATTTACGAGCTGTGTGACCATCAGGAAGTAATTAACTGCTCTGTGCCTGTTTCCTGTCTGTAAAAATAGTGGTATCAAACATTGCCCATCTCAGTGTGCAGAAGAGTAAATGAGTTAATATTAATAAGGCACTTTGAACAGTGCTTTGAATATACCATAATTAGCACAAGCATTTTTTAAACAAAATTAAAATACCAACTAAAATATCAATTATAGCATTCACTTCCATCAAATAAAATTTTCATTTAGAGTCAAAGAATAAAAATTCTCTATTTATGTATAGACATAACTAATGTATTACCTCGGAGTTGGGGAGGGTGGTATTTATATCTTATTTAAAAAAAAAAAAAAAAGGAGCACCCAAACAGAGATAATTTCTGTTTTTTGATTCTGCACTTCTGCAATGACTTCTTCTCTTCCTGGGAGGACCTAGGACTATCTTACTGCTTGCCTAAGAGGTTTAACAAAAGTATACATTGTATAGGAATTTAATTTTGTAAAGATTAATAGGTATATGATGAATTTCTGCAAATATCCTTCGCAGAATTAGCCTGAATTGCCTCAACTGCTCGTTGTTACTGGACTGAACTTTGATATTTTATGATAGATAAGTAAGCACACTTTTTTCTTAAACTTAAACTGCACAGAGTCATATTCTCCTTGCTAAAAATGGAAATTTCATTTTATGAAATTCTTGAGTTTATCTCAATTTCAGCATGTTTGGGAAAATAATCATATACATAAAATAACCTGACAGAATTTGAGTGGACTTTTTTACAGAGTGTTTATCCTCAGAGGTTGGTTCAACCCAATAAGCCTCATAATCTCTAAGGTTTTTAGAGTTAATACCTAAATAATCAGGTTTTATGGTGAATGCTTGCATTATATTTAAGCAGTATATTTTTAGAATCTATTGTCAAAATCAGTACAAAACGCAGTGGATCAGGTATGAAGCAATCCTTGTTTTGTATACAATGACGGTGTAAGTCAAAGAGGCAAAGTCTGTATGCTTACTTTCAAATTATTTGGGATGGTCCTGGATATTATAGATTTTTTTTTTTCCCTTCCTCAGTGCATTTCCCTTACAAAGGGAAGCTGGCTTTGGATTGATTAATGAATCAGAAAAGAAAACCTTGAGTGAATCCAATGGAGTGCTAAAGCGGCTCCCTGAAAGGATGAGAAAAAAAGGCATTAAAAAATCTGCTGGGGGGACACCTGGGTGGCTCAGCTGGTTAAGCCTCTGCCTTGGGCTCAGGTCATGATCCCAGGGTCCTGGGATGGAGCCCCACATCAGGCTCCCTGCTTGGCGGGGAGTCTGCTTCTCCCTCTCCCTCTGTGCTCTCCCTCTCTCTCTTTCTCTCCCTCTCTCCTTCTTAAATAAATAAAGTCTTTTAAAAAAAATCTGCTGGGAACATGGACAAGCAGTTCACTCTCTCATGCTAGAAGGAAACGCTTATCTACCCAGTGTATTATTTTCTCCCATTACTTTCTGGTATCATGACTCCATCCAGCAATTTCCGATTTCCTCTCCTAGCATAAAAAAAATCTATCTGAGCTCACCTATAGGTTAATAAATATTCCTACAGGTTTTCTTTAGTAAACATATAGTATTTGAGGCAGAGATCTGATGATAGTTTTCAATATCTAAAAGATGAGTTATCACTCTCATTTGCAATCAACTTTTAAACCGAGTCTTAGTGTGTGTCAATGCACTACCATTTAATTGAAATGTATGTATTTGCAGTCAAGTCATCAATTTTTCTAAACAGAATAAAATGTTGCTTGAAATACTAATTTTTGATACACATTTATTTAAAATATTCTACCGTGGGAAATGCAGCATCTTCCGAGGGACAGATTTTGAACTTCTGCCTAATCTAGTTTTAAAAGTGCGCCTTGGGTTAAGTTGATACTGGTGAATTCTAACTTTTATCCTTTAAACAATGAAAACTACTGGTCATTTTAAAATAAATATTAAAATATTTTATTTTCACTGGTAGGGAATGTTTGAGGGCTGTAATTAACATAGGTAGACATGAGAGGAAAAAATATTGAATACAAAGAATTATAATTTCCAGACTTTAACCTTCCTTGGTGGATGGAACCCCAAGACGATCCCTGACTAATAAAGTAGATCAATAGATGAAGCTGCAAACAGTGTGAAAGCTAAGAGTGAAATTATCTTATGTGAGAAAGAAATGGTCAAGGAGATCTATGGATGTGGATAAAAAGCCCAAGATAATGTTGGAAATGCTCCAAGAAGGACAAAGTCTAGAAGCAGAATAAGAGTACAGAAGAGATGTAGCAAGTATTTTAAAGAGTCAGATTTTGGGCAAAAAGAGAGTTTTAAAAAGCATTTTAAAGAAGTTTTTTTTTTTTTTCTAGACATACTCTAACCTTCTCCTCCATTCTATGACATATTCAGAAAAATCTCCAGTCCCCTATAATAATGTTATTTTAAAATTTATTTTACCTGTCGTAATATTGTAAATGTTTTCCTCTTATTTGTTTATCAAGGTATACTTTATACACAATAAAAATGACAAATTTTAAGTGTTGGGGAGGAGATGGTAGTGAACAAATACCCTACACTTCTTTGCTTCCAACTGGGATGCGTGTGAAGGGCTACACCAGCTCTGGAGCTCCCCAAGGATCAGCTCAAATACTGCGACTGAACTGCACTTCCACTTTTCTCCCTGCCCAATCCTGCTTTCTTCACAGCCTTCTAGGAGTGGTCCAGCATGTCCTCTCAATAAACCTCCCATACAGAAATCTCTACTGCATTTTGTTTCCAGGAAATCTGGCCTGAGGGAGTTGGCATTAGCAAAGGTCCTAGGAAGCAAACTCTCAAGTGAGAACTGGAGGCCTGACTCACCAGCCAGCCAGATGATGATGAAGATCCCTCTCTGGTGGTCAATAGAACACTGGTAGCCCTTGGTATTCTCTAGTGAGGCAAGTGCGAAAACCCTCGCTGGTGGTAAACGAGGACAGATGCCTGTGAACAGAATGTCCCAAGCATTTGGAAGATACAGGGGAAAGTAGTATTTTTGACAACTATGAAGTTAGATGGTTGCTGCTGGGAGCCATCTGACGCATTAGAGAAAGAAAGAAAAGGCTGAAGGTGAATAATCACCAACTCAAGATGAAAGGTGAGGGGAGTCAAAGGGTTGTTTCTTTGGCTGCCTATAAAGAGATCCCCACCACCTATAGCTAAATTGCAGAAAAATATGAAGATTGGGCCCAGAACTTAATCACAAGAGTGGAAATCTCTGGAGAGGTTTGACTTCTCAATCCTGGCAAGTTTGCTACACCAAGATTAGGCACTGGTAGGTAAAGAATGGAGGCCTGAGATTTCAGATGGAGACATCTTATTTTATGACTTTGAGATCTCTGAAACTTCAGATCTTCCTGAACCCTCTGAATCTGCAGAAGCATCTCAGTCTCTTGTTTAATATTAGTATTCCCTCTTAACCCTTGCTTGTAGGCAATGCAGAGGCCTCTGCCTTGTAAGACAGTATATTCTGTCCTACAGAATACACCCTTCCTTCCCTACCTGGCCATTGGACCAAAAATTTGAGTCAAATGTCAGTATAGCCCAAATGAAGCAGTTGTTGGACTTGCTAAGGGAGGAAAAGGAATACATTCCAAAGAAGCTTTGGCATCTAAGCAATATGTACTAGAGAAAGAGGAAAAAACATTTTGGGTGTGGGATCAAGAAGGGAGGCATAAAGGTGGGTATAAAGAGTTCTCCCAAATATGAGATTTAATCTTTTGGCAGAGACCCCATGAGGCAGTGTTAATAAGCTATTAGGGTGGCCTTGGAAGTTTGGAGAAAGTGATCACCTAAGCTACATGCTGGAGGAAGGACTAAGTCTTAGTTTGCTCAGGCTACTATAAAAAACACCATAGACGGGCGCCTGGGTGGCTCAGTTGGTTGAGTGGCTGCCTTCAGCTCAGGTCAGGATCCTGCAGTCCCGGGATCGAGTCCCGCATCGGGCTCCCTGCTCAGCGGGGGGTCTGCTTCTCCCTCTGACCCTCCCCCCTCTCGGGCTGTCTCTCATTCTCTCTCTCAAATAAATAAATAAAATCTTTAAAAACAAAAACAAAAACAAAACAAAACAAAACAAAACAAAACACCATAGACTGGGTGGCTGAAGCAACAGAAATTTTTTTCTCACAGTTCTCAGGCCGGAAAGTCTAAGATTAAGGTGTGTACCCATTCATCTCTTGGTGAGGACCCTCCTCCTGTCTTGTGGACAGCTACGTTCTTGCCTTCCCCTCACATGGCCCCACCTCCTAATAACATCACATTCATTGGGAGTTAAAGTCTTCAAACATGAATTTGGGGGGGGGACACAAACGTTCAGTTCATAACAGTCTCCAAATGCTCAAACAGGGGTGTGTGTGTGGGGGGGAATGCTGTAGCTGCTATTACTAGGTAAGGCTGAAAAAGCCACAAGCCCAACTATGTTCAGTGGGAGTGCTCAAAGGACACTCCATTCATCAAAGCATAAAGATACATGTTAGTGAGAGTTAGCCAGGATCATTGAGAAGCTCTGTGGTGGTTGTCCTCCATAGGCTAGGATCGTCATAGAAAATGCTGTTTCAGAATAGAGGTCCCTGAAAGTAATAAGGATCCTGAGATAACAGAGTCCAGCTGGTAGCCCTTAACCATCAGAATTCAGGTGGGAGCAATTACCATAATGAGTAGCAAGGTTTGAGGGGCAGCCTGTGATCCTGACCCACAGAGAACTATTGAAAAATAGAACACAATGTTCTGAGGCACAAAATAGTGTTGAAGCCAACAGGAATGTTGCTGAATATGTACAATGAAAAATTTTGAAGATGGGCAATGAGAAGGCTGAGGGCAGCCTCCCCAATAAAATGCCACATTCTCAGATCCAGTTTCCAGACATGAGAAAACTCTATGACTGAAATCCACTGACTGGTGAAGAATCATCAAGTCCCCGTAAGGAAGGATTGTACAACATGACTATAGGTGTGGATGACAGTGATACCCTCGATGCTTTTTCTAAAGAAAATGAGATGACCATCTACGTGGCAACTATGTGTTGGGAAAGAGGAATAGGGATTTTAGTGCTGGGACAAAAGGTCTGGATCAATACTAATAATCCAGGTCCCAAAATGTCACGATGGTGCCTCTGCTAGACAGGTATATGCGGACTTGATAATAAATGAAGTCCTGGCAAAGGTCTGGCTTACAATGTGCTGACTAGATCCACAGACTGACCAAGTATTTTCTCCCCTGCCCCCATCCCACCATTGCCCCGAGGCTCTGGGCAAACAGAGTGAAGGTGGTCTTTTGAAAATGCAACCACAAGGTCAGCTTGGAGAAGACACGCTATGCCATTCTCCATGAGGACATGGTATACACCCTAAATCAGTGAATACTATTTTGTTCCCAAGTGGTAGGACGCACGGGTACTGGAACCAAAAGACAGCAGTACTGTCTCTCCCTGTGAGACAGGTGGGGAATCTGTACTTCTCATTCCCTAAAATTTAGTCTCTGTGGGCCGAGGCCAACTGGAGATGATTTTGCCTCTCCTTCTGGGAGGAAGGGGTAAGTAACATTTGACAGTGTCTATAGACATTTTTGGCCGTCACAGCTAGAGGATGCTACTGGTGACTAGTGGTCAGAGGGCAGGGATGCTGCTAAACCTTTTGCAATATACCAAATTTCCCTATAACAAAGAATTATCTGGCTCAAAATGTCTATGGTGGCAAGGTTGAGGAACTCTCATCTGAACATCCAGTTTCCCAGAGAGGAAAATGCTTCCACCAGAGGAGAGAGTTAAGAGTTCCAATGAACCTAAGCTAAGGCTACCACCCAATCACTTCAGGATCCCATGCCCAGGGTAAAGCATACAAACAAAAGAAAAAATGCTGTGTGGTGTTAACTGACCCTGATCATCTGGAAAAGGCTACTATTATATCTCAGGACAAAGAGGTCTATCTTTGATCTAGGTGGTATCTCTTGGTACTCCCCTGACCAATTCTGATGACAAATGAAAAAATGCAGCAGCCATGGCCTGATAAGGACATAGTGACCAGGAGGTTAGGTCTGGATCGTCTCACCAGGTATGCCACATGGAGCGGCAAAGGTGCTGTCCACAGGCCTGGGGAAATCTAAAGGAAGGAGATGAGTTTTAAAATCAGCTGGAGTAACAACAAATTGAATCTCTCCCACTGTCCTTCAACTTTTAAGTTTCCCCAGGAGATGAGACAAACCAGAATCCTGAGAAAGTTGTTCCCAGAAAGGATGAAATCAGAAGAAGTAAATGGATCTGAGCGGATAGCAGTGACCCTTTGATGTACTATCCATAAAGGTCCAAGGTATCTAATCTCCCATCTGATAGGACTTGGGCTGCTGAAGTCTCAAAGCCGCATCCACCCTAGCAAGTGCCCCCTCACATGAATGTAGGAGTGGGTGTACAAGGCCTGGTACCTCTGCCTCCTTAGCAGACTTCTCTCAGTGTAAACTGTGGCACGGATGAGGTCGCTTTTTCAACTGCGTTGTGACTGAGCTTCTCCCTCTGCCTGATCCTGCTTTCCCTACATCTTAAAAGTCATTCTCCAAAGGGCACTCTTGCTTAAACCTCTGTATGAAAATTTCCATCTCAGAGTCCATTTGCATGTACCCAATCTAAGTCAAAATTAATGACAAGATTCTGCAAATTAAGATGAGGAAACAGTGCTCTGAAAATGCGCATGAAGGAGGTGCATCTAAAAATAATGTACTAGATGAAATGAGTTTTAAAATCATTTTCATCATCAATAAGAGAAAACAGAGGCTCAATATCAAATGTCACAATAAGCTGAACAAAGCAAGTGAAATAAGAAAAGAGTGCAAACAAAGTAAATAGCAATAGCAGAATCAGCACTACCATTAACAGTATTAAAAGCAAAATTCAAATACTTTATACTTAATTGGGGATAGCAACAGAGTCAAAAGCGTTGGATGAAAATACAGATGAAAGAAGATATAAAAGTTATCTGAGAGAAGATTAAAGATGCACGGACAAAATATGGACACCAGACTACAAAAAAGAGAAACCATAAATTTACACAATACTTATGGAAAAACTAGGATTAGAGGTTAGCAAAGGAAGTTTCAAAGAGGAAAGAAAATGTGGCCCCAGAGATGAAAAACCTTAAAATAATTACGTTTAAGTATTTCATCTGTTAGAATATATTTTAACGAAATACAAAATCTGACAGATTTGTGCATAAAGGTGTTTATACAGTCTGAATATTCTAGGACACTTGGAAAATAACATAACTTCAAATTTCAACATTAGGCATACTGTTAAGCAAACTGGAGGCCCTCCATATGACAGACTATTAGAAGTTTCCCTTTACATTGAGCAACCTTGGGCATGGTGCGATTAGCTGCCCTGGGAACACCGCCTCAGTCTCAAGCTTGCTCTCAAAGGCTCTGAGAACACAGCAATGCTTAGGAGGGGGAGGTGTGCTTTCCATCTTCTGTCCTCACAGAGGCCGTGCACCAGAAGCCTTGCTCTGAGAAACAGCCTACCCAGGATGGAAGGGGGCACGTAGGGAAAAAGGTGTTTCCTCATGGAGGAAACACCTTTCTAAGCAGGCTTCTCCTTTAAAAGCTTAATCTTCAGCAGTGCTGAATTTGATGAACTTCTTCCAAGGGTTAAAAGATATTAGAAAAATTAATTTGAAATTGAACTCTGACTTACCCTGTTCAAGTTATTTACATTGTGTCTCATAGTTTGTGGTTTATAACTTCGCTTTTCATCGGAATTAATAGAGAAATTAAAAAAAAATCAGATTTCTATGGAGATTCCAATTTAGTCCAATTTAATAAGTGAGGTACAGAGCCTAAGAATCTAGGTTTTAGGCCAGGTTCCTAGCTTCTCTCTATTCAAAGTGTGGTCCTTGGACTAGCAGCTTGGTTTCTCTGGGCACCTTTCGAAAAGAAGAATCTCAAGCCCCACCCTAAAGTTTCTGAATCACAATCTGCATTTTCGTAAGATCCCCAGGTATTCTGTATACACATTAAAATTGAGGAGTGCTCATCTGTGGAGACTAATAAATACCCCAGTTTGTTAACTAGATGATGGAAGTTCAGGGAAGGATGGACAAGACATCACTTTTGGTTATGATTTAGTTGCATGTGCCTCAAACATATTTGGTCTGTTCACTTTTTTGTTAGGATAACTGATGCATAATTAAATCTGGGGAATTGTTTAGCAATAAAAAAGAAATCTTAACCCTAGAATGAACCCATGTTAAAACCACAGAAGCAATAACTATCATACATACTTCTTCTCTATAGGATATTTATGACCATGTAGAATATGGAATGCATCAAGATAGCCACAGAACCACTTGAGTGAACTAAAGTGGAGAAGCTCAATTACAATACTAACAAAAACTACTAGGACATAACTCAAAGCAACATGTCTTAGCTTTGCTATATCTGGCAGTAGGAGCAGCAAAAAAATAAAACTGGTCACAGGCTCTTTATTCCACGCAAATGTAAAAAAGATCAAGAAGCCAAGAGCAACAGACTTTGAAATTTCAGCAATAAACCCCTATATGGTCTATCCATGTTTATACACTGGTAAAAGGACTATTTGTCATGCATCCCAAAATAATATCAATACAATACACCTACTTTTTATTACAAAAAAAAAATAAAAACCATTAAGCAATAGAGACAGTGTGGTGGAACCGGCTTTTGAAATCATTTTAAGAAGAGCAAAATATTGTAATTGCATGATGAAATCCTGGCATCTTTTGAAAGAATAATTAGCACATTCAGTCTAGATCTGATAGTAACATCATAACATTGGGCAGATCACAGCTGGAATCCTACTTCAAGGATGAGGAGAGATGCTGAGAATCAAACTGCTTAAAGGTTTTGGTTGTACCATCAAAGGATTTAAAGATGTATGTCGAGTGATCTGGAAGTAAATCTGAATCTTTTCATATGTCAGGCCATGTGGGTTTTTTGTTTTTTTGCTGTTTTGTTTTGTTTTTAAGACTATTTTTTTTGAGAGAGCATGTGCTCACATGGGAAGGGAGGGGCAGAGGGAGAGGGAGAGAATCTCAGACTCCCCACTGAGCGGGGAGCCCAAAACCAGGCTCATTCCATGATGAGCCCTGAGATCATGACCTGAGCTGAAACCAAGAGTTGGAGGCTTAACCAACTGAGCCACCCGGGCGCCCCTCAGGCCATGTTTTTATAACAAGTTTCTTAACTACTGATGTCATATAATTTATTCACACAGAGGTAATTTAATGTTGATTTGGTTCTCTACCCCACACTAAGAAATACATATTTCCCTAAAGCAGAGGACATCAGTGGCCCTTCTCTTACTGTTTTATGAGACCAAATTCACTTTAAGCTCCTCAAGAAGATGCTTTCCTCTGGCTGGCTGGGTTTAGAGCCATTACTGAGAAAGAGAGAGACTAGATGAAGAGACAGGCACAGCAGTGCTAGTCAAAGGATGGCGTTAGTGCCCTTGTGTGTATCACCTCTTTTCACACATCTATTAATCACAAGCAAGAAAGAGGCTTTCAATAAGCAAGTCCTACAGCAACCATGTCTGCTTGATAAGAAACAGTGACATCAACATCTAATAGTTGAATGAGAGTTATATTAACAAATGAGTTTCACCTTATTTTAAGATAAATTTTAACTTTTGAGAGATTATGCTGGTTTTTTCATAGGAAAATAAATTAGGGTAGTACACATGATCATGGATTTAATGCAGTTTCTAGTCAGAAACTAATGCTGAATATTATTATTATTATTATTATTATTATTATTACTGTGGAGCTTACATAACCTCGGGTGGATCCCTCCCTGCAGTGACATCAAACATGATTTGTTATTATACCAAACTGCCACAGCTTACAGAAGAGTTTGGATGTATTTAGCAAAACAAAGTTCCCCAAATATATTTCCAGTCAGATAATCCCTGCTTCACATTATAACTGCACCATATAAAGAGAAACACGTACACATATGGAATATGCATACATACAAATGTACATGCATATTATGTTCTGGAGTATATACTTGCCCAAGAAAATACCCAGGAGAACAAAAGTCAAACATCAAGCTACTGCAGTGGTTTTTCAATCTTGGATGCACATTCATATCACCCGGGGAGCTTTAGGCATTACTAAAGCCTGGGCCCCACCCATCCTAGAGAGCTGAATACATTAGCCTGGAGTACAAGCTAGGCTTTGGGATTTTTATCAAAGCTTCCCCGGGATTCAAATACACACCCAAAACTTAGCAGCTATTGAGCTAATATGATCATAAAGTGTTTTGATTTTCCTTCCTTTGAACGCATTCACCAGCCGACCTTCTGTTCCTCAGAAATTATATCCCTCCTTCCAGAACAAGAAGTACTGATCCCTTCATGAAAGCTTTTTCTTTTAGGATTGAGGAGAGTATAGTTTGGGGGGAGGGGGTGAAAAGTGCCACAGAATGCAGGTGCACGAAGCACAGTGACTCTGACTTGGTCATCACTGCACCCACAGTATCTCCAGGTGCCTACACATACTAGCCACTCAATGAATATTTAATGAATGAAAGAACGTTGCTGTTAACATTACTTTGGCTACAATCTTGTCTCCCAAGAATCTCTATTTTTTGCCAGGAGTTACAGGATTCTCTGCTCTCTATTTTTACTGGGTCTCTTGCTACGTGTCTCTGTCATTGTAACCGGAGAAGAGATTTTTGACATGAATGCCTTGCTGCAAATTTTCTCTCACCTCACCGGGAGAAGCTCCAAATGCAGAGGACTGGGACTTGTTCCATGGCTTACTGCTGAGAATGGGACAACTGGTCCAAAAGAGTCAATGATATTTATTCGGTAGTGGAAGTCGCATTTGGCAGCAATGTCTCTTCAATGTGGAGAGTGCCTGGTTTTCAGAATTTGTTCCTTCATATGAGACTAAAGAAAGTGGCCTGTGAAAATGTAGCTGTGCTATGCCATGTGAATGATTCAAACAGAGCTACGAAACTGCTGAAAGCCTAAGCAATGGATACCAGCACCCCCCACTTGGCCTTAAGGTCACCAAACCCTTCTCAAGTTCCACTATACTCAGATTCAGTGTCACCAGCACTTAAAATAAGACAGTAACAATAACTAACAAATGAACTGTCTTAGTATTTAGGGGTTAATCCCTAAGATTCAAAGTCCTAGACATGATTTAATCACATGGATGACATTTTGAAAAAGAGCCCATATACTTAATGTTTTAAATACCTGCCGAGTCTAACGGTATAAATCATGTTTTATCAGTGCATTAATTCTGATAGTCTATCTTAACCATTATGTGCTTTGTGTAAGTTAGATCATATCTCAACTGATTCCAACCTTTCAAGAGTTTATCATCATAATCAAAATATAATCTACAATTCTTTGTGTCCTGCAAGACCCTACGACCAGATACCTGACCACCTCTCCAACTGTATATTCTGCCACATTTCCCCTTGTTCAGATAGTATTAGGTCACCTACTATTCCTTAATCATGCCAAGTAGGATCTGTTCTTAAGGTTTTTGTACTTGCCATTTACACTTCATGGAACTTTGTTCCTGTGGATAACCAAATGGCTTACTTCATTTATGTCTCTTCTCAAACGTAAGCTCATTATAGAGTCCTTCTCTACCCATGTGTGTAAATTAGTACCCACATCCATCAACCTGCACCCCTTACTGATCTTTATTTTTCTTTGCTTATTTCTAACAACTTGACATCTTACATATTCACTAACAATCCCTGCTCCAACACACTGGCATACACACACACACACAAATGTGAACTCTAATTTTTTTTCCACTGTGGAATTCCGTTACTTATAAAATTACTAAGTGTACGTAGTCAATTAATACTGGTTAAATGCACACAGAAAATGACAATAGATCATTAGAGATGATTTTTTTAAGATGTGACATTTAGGAGCTGTTGGTAGCCATGTTTCTTAAGGCCCCAAATTCTTTAATTTTGCAGTTTAAGGACCTGACGGTTAGATCAATGAGTATTATGCAACTGGCAAGCTGACTGCCAGGTTGGTTTCCAGATAGGTTTTTATCTAGATGATAAATCCTTTTTGATGTACATGCAATGCACTGACTCAGAAAACCTACATGTAAATACATAAAAAACTGACTTTCATCTCTAGTGTTTGTAGTATTTGACTTCTAAATTATGGTTTAAGATTGTAAAATATGGGAATTTTCAGTTGTATTCAGTATCTTACTGGCATTATCAGAATATGTCCAAGCTAAAATACAGAGTAAAATATTTACAAAGAAAAAAAATCATGTTATATGCTGAGGAAATTTATGTTGCAAAGCAACCAAGAGTTAATGAGTGGTGATCATTTCATAATGTATATAAATACTGAATTACTATGTTGTATACCTGAAACTAATAAAATATTTTATGTCAACTATTCTTCAATAATTAAAAAAACTAATGAATGAAAGACTCTTGAAGAATTGAGGGATATAAAGAAATTTCAGAGAAATGCCTGACTTTCAGTAGCTTAATTTCTGTGGATGTAATACATGCAGAGACAAAAGATATTACAGTGCAATGTAGAAAGTGACAAATTACTGGTAGAGAAAGCAACTTAAACTCTGATCAGAGGAGACAGCCTGTGGCCAGAAAAGGCTTCACAGAGGAGGTAGGATAGTATCTATACTGGCAATGAAATATAAACTTTTTCCTAAATTACTCAAAATGAATGCCAAGAAATTAATAGCATAACAACTCTTCAAAGCTAAAATAGAAAGAATGAATAATATGAATAAAGCTTTCTAACCTAGCCAGGATCACATGTAAAACTCCAGGTGATTAATTGACTACCACAAAAGACAATAATTCCTATTTACTCTAGACATAAAAAGTTCTGCTTGCATAGCTCCTTCTCTTTTGAAAGAGAACACATACCTTTAATGTTTTAAATGCCTGCTGAGTTGACTATAACTCACAGGTATCAACCCCGTTTACCTTTCTAATGAGCCCTGGAAAGTGATGACATATCAGAATAATGTGAACAAACTGCCCTTTTAATGCTTACAATAGTGAATGGGTCTGAGTAATTTGCATTCCGGATCAAACAGCAAAGTAAACTGTTTAAAAACTGCTTGGATCCCTGACATGAAAATAACTTCAGATTCGATCCTTGTTATTCAAAGAATCTGAACATCTGATAGTCTCAGGCTGTGTTATGTTGCTATCTTTTTATTAAAATCCCTAATGATTACATTAATAGGACAGTTTTCTTTAGGCGCTGATTTATTATATATCCACCCCAATCTATTTGGTGTACTATTTCTACACTACATTGTTGTTTTCACCTGTCTAATTTAGAAGTATTTCTTTTCTCCTGCCTGCTCCAGCCCTGCCTCATCTCCAACCAACCACCTCCACACACAGACATGTACATCACAGCAACAGAAGAGCAAATAAAAAGGTTTCGTTACTTTGTAATAGGAATTAGCGTAAGGTAAGTCTCAGGTACTGTACTCACTGACCAAGGGAGAATCACCTTAGACCCTGAACAAAGTGTGTTTCATGGAAATAGGAGCAAATATGAAATTGTCAGATGAAGTGCTAGCTGCTCAGTTCCCTTCAAGTGCAAAAAGTATTTGTCTACAATGGACTCCAAATGAATGATTTTTACATTCAAGTAATGTAATTTTTTTTTCACTTGTCCTTCTCTGTCTTCACATACAATTTTTAACAAATCTGCCTGATATCTCAAACCACAGAAAATTAGAGCCAATAAACAAGTAGAATCAGGAAAGGGTAAAAGTCTAACAAAGAAATAGAGATTAAATCAAATTGAAAATTCTCAATTACAAGAGAAATAGGAGGTTCTGGTTCAAGATTGGCCACCTAGGAAGATCCTGAACTCACCTCCAGTCTACAGCTATATATATGAAACAGTTTCCTTTTTTTTTTTAAGATTTTATTTATTTATTTGACAGAGGGAGACACAGCGAGAGAAGGAACACAAGCAGGGGGAGTGGGAGAGGGAGAAGCAGGCTTCCCGCGGAGCAGGGAGCCCGACGCGGGGCTCGATCCCAGGACCCCGGGATCATGACCTGAGCCGAAGGCAGATGCTTAACGACTGAGCCACCCAGGCGCCCCCAGTTTCCTTTTTTTTTTTTTTAATTTTATTTATTTATTGGAGAGAGAGAAAGGGAGAGAGTGAAAGAGCACATGGGAGAGGGGGAGGGGGTTGGGAAGAGGGAGAGGCAGACTCTCTGCTGAGCAGGGAGCCCACGGAGTGGTCCCAGGACCCCAAGATCATGACCTGAGCCGAAGGCAGACCAGAGCTTAAGGGACTGAGCCACCCAAGACGCCGGAAAGAGTTTCCTTTGGGGGGGAGGGAACCTCAAGGCCAGCTGAGCAAAGACTACAAATTGCGCAAAGTAGAAAACAAACAAACAAGAAAACCCAAAAAAACACATCCAGAGAGTAGGGGCGGCTGGGACAATCACGCCCTAAACCCAGCCTCCAGCACAACGACCCACAGTCAGGAGGCACCTCAAAACCCAGAGCTTCTCCTTGAAACATTTGAACCCCACATCCGGCACCCACACATTTTAAGAGCTGCATGTGAGAGACCAGCGCCCAAAACATCTAGCTTTGAAAACCAACTCTGAGACACCCCCAAAACTGCGACAAGCTGAGAAATGCCTCTCAGAAAGCTCACGCAGGTGGACTCACCTGTCTCGGGGCCCAGCGCAGTGGCAGCTGATCCTAACCAGTGAGGGAAGGAGCTCTCCTGCTTATATTCAAGCGTCGGCCTGAGGGGCAGGCATTCAATGCGACACACACACGAAGGGCCTGCTCCAACGCCCAGCACGCTCGAAGCCCGGCGGGCGCCATCTTGACGCTCGCCGTCGTCCACGCGCCGCCGCGCTCCTGGGAGGGAGCGCATGCGCACTCTGCTGCCGCCCGGGGCGTCCGCTCGATGGCCTGACTCCGGGGGCCCGGGGACGGTGTGTTCTGGGGTCCCGCGGCCCTGAAACCATGAGAAGAAGCGTTCTGGCAGGTTACTACCCTCGGGGCGTTGCGAAGGCAGCAGACTGAAACACTCCCCAGTCTTTCTGTGCAACCGGCCTCTGTGCTTGGCCTACATCTAGGAGCTGCTCTGAGCGAACCGAGGCTGGTGGATAGCATCTTTGTTCTCTCCCTAGCTCCAGGGTGCCCGTATCTCACCGAAGGGAATTTTAACCCTTGTTTGGTCCCCTGGTTTCTGCGGCTGCTGCCAGGGGACCCTCTACCATAGCTTGGCTAAATGAAAACATTTAGATGTGGGGCCCCCAAGTGGCTCAGTCGGTTAAGTGTCTGACTCTTGGTTTCAGCTCAGGTCAGGATCTCAGGGTTGTGAGATGGAGCCCTGCCTGGGGCCTGTTTAGGATTCTCTCCCTCTCCCTCTCCCCCTCCCTGCCCCCTGCTCATGCTCTCTCTCTAAAAATAAATAAAGAAAATTGTCTTAAAAAAAAAAACAACTTTGGGGCGCCTGGGTGGCTCAGTCGGTTGAGCGACAGCCTTCGACCCAGGTCATGGTCCTGGAGTCCCGGGATCGAGTCCCACATCGGGCTCCCTGCTCGGCAGGGAGTCTGCTTCTCCCTCTGACCCTCCTCCCTCTCATGTGCTCTCATTCTCTCTCTCTCTCAAATAAATAAATAAAATCTTAAAAAAAAAAAAAAACAACTTTTAGATGTTATAATATTATACCATTTAATGTGTTAGGACATCTTGTTCATGAGTTTCTAAACTGTCTTTCCCATATACTAAAACATTTCTCAAAGATGATTCAGGAACTCCCGCTTGAGGCTAAGGTGGGGTGAGTGGCGGTGAATAAGGAAATCCTTGGTCCCCAAATCTTGCTTCAGTCAGAAAAGGACCATTCTGTTACTTCCAATAGTGGCCTTTTTCTGTTGAATTTCGCTCAAAGAAAGGATTTGTGCCAGTTTGAGACCTCTAGAAATCAGATGCCAATATGGAGCTAAGAGTGTGAGATATTGATTGCAGGAGATATCTGTAGAGGATAAAAGTGAGAAGGAACAGCAGTAATGGACGGGATGTGATATCAAAATCTTCAGGGAATGGGGCGCCTGGGTGGCTCAGTCGTTAAGCGTCTGCCTTCGGCTCAGGTCATGACCTCAGGGTCCTGGGATCGAGCCCCACATCGGGCTCTCTGCTCCGCAGGAAGCCTGCTTCTCCCTCTCCCACTCCCCCTGCTTGTGTTCCTGCTCTCGCTGTGTCTCTCTCTGTCAAATAAATAAAATCTTAAAAAAAAAAAAAAAATCTTCAGGGAAGCAGATGCCAAGATGGAATAAAAAATATCAGAATTTTATAACAGGAATGCCTGTGTGAAAGGAAATAAGCAGGTACCTGGAGAAGCCTGGGAGAGTCCTCGGACCATAATACAAGTCCCATACTAAGGGAAGGCATGAGGGAAGGTTGAATGGAAGCATCTCAGACAACTGTGCAATCTAAGAGAGGGGTCAGCAAGGTTCCGGAGAGTTCTCAAGCTAAAGTTAACCTTCAGAGGAATGTTATGTCTACCAGGAATGGGCCTACCTTATCATTCCTCAGTCATTCGTCGGCAGCATCCTGTGAAAAGCAGTCTCCTTGCAAACTTGGCAGTGGCTGTCAAGGCACAGCAGATGGAGCCCTTGGTCAATTATTCTCCCAACTGTTGGAGGTCTGTGAGGTACATTCTCCTGGCTGCCACATGGGTGCACTCCAGACCACAATGCTGATCTGATGCCAGTGAAGAAAGAGAGGGAAGGGGAAAGGATTGAGTGGTAAGAGGCTGGAACTACAGGGCAACTCTGAGAAACTCCCACTAACCTGATGGAGAGATTCTGAGCAAAGATTACCTGATGGAGGAACGAAATTACCCTCATAAGGCACAAATAACACAGTTCTTGTACTCCCACTGTTCTTTGTCACTGGAAGAAGCCCAGGAAGAGAGCAGCCTATCAGATTCTAAAGGTGCAGCAGCTGGGGGCTGTCAGCTAATTACATTCCCTGGAGAAAGTTCTCTCCTGAAGAAAGATCTGGATGGTGAACCTTCATGGCTGCCTCAGAATTTCATGGGCAAAAACTATTTGAAAATAATGTGTCTAGTCAATCCCTGACTTACAAATTATGAAATTTAATAACTAAATGAAGTGACTTTGCAAGGTCATATGGTTAGTTGTTTCACAGTCAAGGCTAAAACCAAAATATCTTTATCCTCTATGCAGGATTATTTCTACCATACTTCCATGCTTTTCCAATATGCAGTTCCACAGTATAGCAAATTAGGTTTCCGTCTTTACTGTCACCACTTAGAGCCTTCAAATAATTACAGGATGAAGAAAAATCCCAATATGACTTGCAACCCAACTTAATCTTTCTTTTCTTTACAAACTTGGAAACTGTTAGTTAAATTCTCAATCAGAGAGCACCTTAAAGTCAATAAAGGTGGTGTTTTCTTGTTTTGTTTTTAAACTAACTTCTTTTGATTTACAAATGAACAGATAAAGCCAGAGGTGGAATTAATTTTTCTAACTTGGTCTGAATAGTGAGTAACTATACAGGATAATCCAACTCGTCTATCAAGAGAGCATCAAAGGAAACTGCTCACTTCTTTAGATGTGCTTCCTTTCATATATTTGAAGATGCTTCAGTTGACAAGCTTACTTGTTATCTGTTAACAAAAAGAGAGTCATAAAAAGCACTCATCTATAGTCCATTAACCAGGACATACTCTTCAAGCCCTGCTTCTGGAATGTGAAATCACAATTTTGTGAAAATACTTGGCAATGTTTTCTTTTTCTCTTTTTAACATGCATGACAACTA
This sequence comes from Mirounga angustirostris, assembly GCF_029215605.1. Lineage (NCBI taxonomy): Eukaryota > Metazoa > Chordata > Mammalia > Carnivora > Phocidae > Mirounga > Mirounga angustirostris. Next base: position 78,670,136 of record NW_026991720.1, on the reverse strand, counting down.
ACTGCAAAGATTGTTGAACCTTGCATAAAGCAAATTCAAGAAATAAAATTAAAAAGGTGGATTTCAGTGCTGTTATTTTCTGATATTGAGTTTTCCTAAGAAGTTATAAAACTAGGCTCTTTGGCCATATTTTCATCTTTTCCCTTTTTCAATCAGTATAAATGCTATTTGTTTATTAAATTGGCTTTATTTTTTGTGCATTCTAGGGTAGTTTGTAATAGTTTACAACTTATTGCCAAAACATGAAAAATCCTACCTCTCCTATGAAGTCTTTTATGACTGCATGCTCAGTGATATCTTCTCCTTATTGTTTCCACAAGAAAACAGAATGAAAAAAGTCAACATCATAAAGTAAAACTGTGATTACCTATATCAAAAGAGCCAATTTTATAAGAGGACTTACACATAAGAATAATGTATAATTTTTTTCTAATGTCAGAGTTTTAGCTTTATAATCTGTATGATTAGATAGTAAGTATTAATGAAATATTGGGACCTGTGCTACATATAGTAGTTTTACAGAAGAAATTTAAGACTTTCTCTGGATTCACTAAAGGCTTAATAACCAGGATCTCCGATGGAAAGCAGGCTTGGAGACTATACAACCCAATTTCTTCCCTGTGCATCCCTCTAAAAAATAGCCAATAAATTAGCAACCACTTGAGTCAGGAGCAACTCTAGTTGTTAGAGAGCATCTTCCTTGTGTAGGCTATGCTCATCTCATCCTCTGGTTTAATGCATTCTCTGAGAAGCCTCTCAAAATTGTTTTAATCCCTCTTCCATTTGGTAACACTTTGTTATTAAAGACGGTTCTGATGCCTCTTGTCCTCATGCCCTAGCCACCCAATTTTAGCTAATGTATACTAATAGAACTTTCTTTTAAAATTAAATATTTTGCTACTGTGGCTTTAAATTCTGGATTTCATTAAGAGCCTTGCCTAAAGGAAGGGTATTTGGGAGAGTAGATAGAAGTTTTTATTTCCATGACTGCTTTAAAAAACAAGATTCTTGATGAGCATCAAAGAACAGGAAGAAGTTTAGCATCTTCAAATCCTGTAGACTCCAGAGTGAAATCTCTGGGGAAATTACAGGGGGAAAGATAGAAAGGGATGAGCTTTAAAAATAACAGAATCTGATAATTAGATTTAATTGGGTCACCTTCTTACTATCATCATAATCTCATCTCTCATTTAGTGTTATTACACATAGCAGGTGAAATGATGAGAACACTTTTGTAGTGAACAAACTGAAAGTCACTTAAAAAGTGAGAACTTTTTTTAAAAAAGAAAAAAGTCATGGTAGCTATCTTGAAAATTAGTTTATATGTTTGCATATATGCATCCTAGTTTCCATTGTGTAAAAACTAGAATTATATAGATCCCAGATAATTGTGAATGGGGTTTTACAATTCTAAGCAGAAAATAAAACTAAAACTATGATTTACCCTTTTTAATCTGAATGTTTTAATTATTTTAAATAAGGTAGAGTCATGTCTAAGTTCTACAGAAATTAAATTTACACTAACAGACAGGAAATCTAAAAGCCAGGATTCACTTTCAGCCATATTCTAATAATATCCCTTTATGATTGTATGTAAGTTTTCCAAATCTCACCAGAACAGCAAAAAAAGAATAAATGCTTATTGAAGCAAAATCATTTCCTGTATTATTATTCTAGCTTTCTACTCCATGTATGCAAAATTATTCCATTAAAAATCGCAGAATTTGTGCAAAATAAAGTAAAAAGCTTATTAAGCTGGAGATTGAAATTTTCTAATACATTCTGCCCTAGAGTTGTGTATAACATCTCCTATTTCTATTTTGCTAGATTTCTTCTTCTTCATTTGTTCTGGAAGTAACACCCAGATTTATTTTAGGAATCTGACTTCCTCATTCATGTGGCTTTAATAGAAGTTCCAGTTATTGAACTCTGTTCAAAATTTTAAAAGTGAGGATTCAACTCAGGCTTGGCCAATAAAGTACCTTATCCTTCAAGCACATTATTGGCAGAGATCTGATAAAATCTCGAACTTTTGTACAAAAACACTGGAAAGGAGAAAGTATTTCCTTTCTCCAGGATGGCGGCCTGGGCTGATATAAGCCTGGATCTGTCAGAGGCCATGTACTCCCAGGGTATGAAGGAAGTCCGAAAGCAGAAGCAGGAACAAGGAGGCCAACTTACAGGGAGAAATCTCGGAGAAAGACACATAAATGAGAACCTGAGGACACCAACTTAGAAGGGGATTCCTTGATAAAAGCATCAATAAACCCATTTTTCCTTGATTTCTCTATTTTGCAACTACAAGTCCCTGCAAATACAAGGTGCAATGAAGTAATAGCCTGCGAAGGAAGAACAATGCATAATAACTTGTTCTACAGGAAAATGTAGACAGTAAGTTTACAGTGAGTAAAACAGTGAAGTGTAACATTTTGTTAAGGAATGGACAAGGCAAACCAATGAGACAGAAAATACTGTGTGGAAAGGATGTGGGGTGTGTGTGCTTGTGTGTGTGTGTGTTTCATGTGCATCAGAGAGAGAGCGAGAGTTTGGGAGAGAGAGAGAGGAGAGTGGGAATTGCTACATATCAATAGAAAATCAGTTGAATATTCACCAAATAGTGCTAAAGTATTTGTCCACTTGGGGAAAAAAATCAAGTTGTATACCCACATAATACACTGTGTATGTGTGTGTGTTGTTACATAAAAAATGTGTTTACATGTTAAAATTTCATGCTAAAACGTTACAATAAAAATTGAAAATGGATAAAATCTATAGGTGAATATTTAATGTCTCTAAAGATTGCAAAGGACATATTATTCCGAAAAGCAATGGAAATTTAAAACAAATCAAAGCATTTCCACACACAAACATTGGAATATCCTATAAATCAGAAACCTTAAATCATAAATAATAAATGTTACTAAGCAAGAGATAAGACAATTTACCAAAGAAACACCAATGATCCATAATTGTACACGAACATTCAGTATCACTAATACTCAAAGAATGCCAATAAAATTACAAAAAAATAAAAATAAAAATTGAAATACATATCATGATGAGAGGATGGAAAAGGGAGTATCTTAATACATTTCTTCCTTTCTGGATTTTCTTCCTTTCTAGGAAGCCTCTCAAAGCAGACTTTCCAGTTATTTTCTGCATATTTAAAATAAGAAGACACAATAACAGTCTTAATTCTAAGATAGTAATCCAACTATAGTACATTCACCCAAAGGAAGATTTGGAAGCTAATTTTTTAGAAATGGATAAATGAGATGTGCACAATAAAGAAAACATAGGACAGGGAATAAAACTGTATACTATTACTCTTATTTTATAAAAGAAAGAAAAACAAAAAGAAAGGAAAAGGAAAAAAAAAAGGAGTCCGAGAAGGAAGGGAAGGTGGGAAGGTTTTCCAGAAGAAAAAATGAGGAATTACCAATTTTGGATAAGGGAGATCATTATAAGAGATTCACTATAAAGTTAGAACACCTTGGAAAAATTCCTTCAGGAAACTTATAATAATTTTATTACAACTAATTTTTTTTTCTTAATATCAAGGCTAGAAATACAACTTCTGATTTGTTTCAGTATCTGTAGCATACTCAAGTATTCTTAGGCATTACTGGAAAAGTAGGTTTTAAAAGGGTTGTAATTATTATTTTAATTTCAACTTCAGTTTTATTTACATAAGAATGTCATTAAAATTAGGACTTTAAAATAGTGAGTAACAGTGGTTGTTAATTGCCTAGTTATGTTATAGTCTGTTTATAAACGAGAAAAAGGATAAAAGAAACTTCTCAAACCCAAACCACCAAAAAGGCTTTGAAGAAACAGTGAAGAGGAAAAAAATGTCTAAATAATTTAGTCATATTCTTCCGTACTTCAACATGAATTCATTCAATATCTATTAAATTTCCAGGGAGTATGGTTTGGCAAAAAATAAGCAAGGGGCTTTCTTGCCTTCCAGTTTTCTTGGATGTGAGCAGAAGCTACAGCAGATTTTCTTGCTGCTGATTTCATAGGATACTTTTTCTTCCCATATATATTTTTTTCCTCCCAACCTTTACATTGTGAAACAGCTTGAATTAAACCAATATGAGCATCCAGATGAAATTTAAATACACAAAACAAGTTATCTGCTAAAAGTATTTAGAATCTTTTTGCTGGCAAAAGAATCTTTAGAATCTTAATGCCTGGCAATTTAAGGACAAACTCAACAAGTCATACTGTGCCCGGAAGCCTCAAAGATGACCCTTAAAGATCCATACCTCTTGGTATTCACAGCTTTGTGTAATACTCTCCCCCTGAGCAACTTGCTTCCGACCAATAAACTGTGGCAATGCTGACAGGATATGACTTCTGTGATTAGGTTACTTTTTGTGACTTCCACCTTGAGAGCTGACTCTATTACTTTCAGGGCTTGCATTCTTTGAGCATGCAACTTGTTGTGTTGGGGAACTGAGGAAGGAATCGAGCCAATAGACAGAAACTGAGACCTTCAGTCCAGTCCTGAGAGGAACTGAACGTTCCTGGCATCTACAGAAGAGCCTGAAAGTTGTGCCTTCAGATAAGACTGCAAACCCTGAGTCCATATCTTAATTTCAGTCTTATGAGAAACAATGAGACAAAGCACCCAGCTAAACCGTGCCCAGATTACTGACCCACAGGAACTGTGAGATAATGTGAGTTGTTTCCGTCTGCTAATTTTGGGGATGATTTGTGAAGCAGCAATAAATAATTAATACACAAAATTTACCTTCACCATGATGAGTTCAAATGCACAATTGGGTAGTTAATACATTTATGGTGTTACCCAAGATCACAAGTTTCTAGAAATACTGAACTCAATTGCTTCTATATACTTCACACAAGACTGATTCTCTATTTTATAAAAGTAGGGGTTTTTAAAAATTTTATTATGTTATGTTAATCACCATACATTACATCATTAGTTTTTGACGTAGTGTTGTATGATTCATTGTTTGTGTATAACACCCAGTGCTCCATGCAGAACGTGCCCTCTTTAATACCCATCACCAGGCTAACCCATCCTCCCACACCCCTCCCCTCTAGAACCCTCAGTTTGTTTTTCAGAGTCCATAATCTCTCATGGTTCATCTCTCCCTCTGATTTCCCTCCCTTCATTTTTCCCTTCCTACTATCTTTTTTTTTTTTTTTAACATATAATGTATTATTTGTTTCAGAGGCACAGGTCTGTGATTCAACAGTCTTACACAATTCACAGCACTCACCATAGTACATACCCTTCCCAATGTCTATCACCCAGCCACCCCATCCCTCCCAACCCCCACCACTCCAGCAACCTCAGTTTGTTTCCTGAGGTTAAGAATTCCTCATTTCAGTGAGATCATATAATACATGTCTTTCTCTGATTGACTTATTTCGCTCAGCATAATACCCTCCAGTTCCATGCACGTCGTTGCAAATGGCAAGAGTTCATTCCTTTTGATGGCGCATAATATTCCATTGTATATATATACCACCTCTTCTTTATCCGTTCATCTGTCGATGGACATCTTGGCTCTTTCCACAGTTTGGCTATTGTGGACATTCCTGCTATAAACATCGGGGTGCACGTACCCTTTCGGATCCCTACATATGTATCTTTGGGGTAAATACCCAGTAGTGCAATTGCTGGGTCATATGGTAGCTCTATTTTCAACTTTTTGAGGAACCTCCATACTGTTTTCCAGAGTGGCTGCACCAGCTTGCATTCCCACCAACAGTGTAGGAGCGTTTCCCTTTAGCTTTTTTAGTTTCACCTGTTACTAGTGAACTTGAAGAGGTAGAGAAAGGAAATTAAACTTAAGTTTGAAGAATTTCCTCCAGGGGTGCCTGGGTGGCTCAGTCGGTTAAGCCTCTGCCTTTGGCTCAGGTCATGATCCCAGGGTCCTGGGATCGAGTCCCGCAGTGGGGAGTCTGCTTCTCCCTCTCCCTCTGTCTACTGCTCTGCCTACTTGTGCTCTCTCTGGCAAATAAATAAATAAAACTTTTTTTTTTTTTAAAAGAAGAATTTCCTCCAGAGTAAATACAGTGCACTGTACATATCTAATGGAACTATGGGATTTGTTTAACCATAATTGAGATGATAGCCAAAATGTCCTATAACCAGACAGAACACCCACATCAATAGAGTATAATGACTGACTGATTTCATTCATTCATTCATTCATTCATTCATTCATTCATTCATTCCTTCATTTTTCCATAAATCTTTACTTAAGTATATTCTTTTTTATCAGAAATACTTATACATATATGAACCATTCAGGTAAGCAATATACATGATTCTACTTACCTCCAACTACAACCTTCGAGGTCGAAGGTCATTGCCAGAGTTGGATACTGTTTCCTTAAGTTCACATCCATCGCCATGCACTGACCATTTGGACTATGAGCTCTGGTGCTTATTGGCTTGGATTTTTACTTCTTAATAAAACTGAAGTTAGATATTCTTAAATAATCCTTTTCTTCACGTTGTTTATTTATAATATTTATCATGAAAGATTTATAAGTTATGATATATCATTCTTCAATTGGGGGAAACGTGTATGTACATTTTTTTAATCACAGTAAGTTATACATAAAAATTTTGTGTTTTTTCATGCAAGGTAAAATTCAAATATGTTATTCATTGTATATAATCAAAGAAAGACTACAGTTTGTGTGTTTAAATAAAGTCTAGACTGTGAATTTTGAATGAGTTCTAGAATTAATTTTTTAGGCAAATCACATTGTTGTTCTAAATATACTCTGCATAGTAACCATTCCAAGTTTGCTGACGACTGTCACTGCCTATAGATATATCTCCTTTCTCCATTTAGTACATGGGAAAAGTATGTATATGCCAAAAGAAAGATTTTGCTTTAGCCATCACTTTTTGGCAGATCTTGGGGCTACCGTCAGTAATACAGGATAATCTAACCCCTATTTTTCCTACTTCATACACACAGGTGAGGACCCTCAATATATCTACCTTATCCAGTCCCCACAAGGGAATTGTTATCTGAAAAAAAAAGTGTGTTTTTTATTATTGATTCTAACATCACATTCTTGGTTTCATCATGCAATTACTGGTAGGGCCATTTTAGTGCCTTACCAACTAGAAACATAAACAATCATGCAGATGTCAAATTCATCCACTTTTTAGAGGGACTGTTGCACTACATGTACAACATTCCAAAGGTGAAACATTGTTTCTTTTTTACAGAGGAGACGGTATTTTATTATAATTCCATGCAAACTGAGGAATTTTATATCAAATTCTTCATTTTGCCTTAAAAATATCTCATCAATAAATATACCAAAGATCGTACTGTATTACCCTTAAGTCTCAGTTTCAAACTTTTCCTCAATTACTATTGTTTCAGTAAGGACTCATTTTAACATGTGCTATGTTCCCAGCTGTTATTTCGGACCATACTTTGTGGTATTACTGAGACTGCCTGACAGAGCATGCGGTGATCTTAGAGAGCCTTTACCTTGACATGACTAACCCAACAGAAACTCTTTCAGGGTGGGAAGAAAAGGCAACAAACCAGTCCTAGACAACTGAACTCTATGGTTCACTAGAGAGTGCCTTGCTTTTACAGTTTGAATATGGTTTTGAAAAATGAGATCATGGATGATCATTTCTCACACAGTTACAACCAAATGTATTGGACATGATTTCCCATGTAAAAATACATACTCTCCCTTTCTTAAAATTTCTCGTCAGCAATGTATTGTTGCTTCCTTTTTATTATCTTCAGAAGCCAGACCACTGTTGCTGTTATTACTACTACACTTGCTATTAACAGTTAATATTTATTGGATGTTTCTGTATTCTAAACCTTGTATGTACTAAGTCACTGATTTCTTAGAACAATTCCATCAAGGTAGTACAATTATTATCACCCCCATTTTCCAGTTAAGGAAACAAGGATAAATAACTGACTGCATGTGTTACCCATCAACTCAATATTGGAGCTAAGATTTAGTGAAGCTAGTCATGCTCTTAATAAATAACCAATACTTCATCCAAGGAGGCACTAGAAGCACCTAGTGCGTTCCGGTGAATTCCAAGGCTACGGGTACAGGACTGTCACATCGTGGTGGTTGTCAAACATATCAACATTTTCATAGTGATCACTTGACTGTTTTTTACAATATAACACACATCATATAGCCATTTCTCTGGTAAAATGTAACTTCTTGATTATTGCTTCTCAATAGCGTTAACTTTTATGAGCATGAGGAGTATTTTATGCAATAATTAATTCCAATGTTAAGCATTTTATGGGGCTTATACAATCAAATATGTCTGTATGAATATACTTCAATTTGGCATATATATATACACTCTATTAAATAAATGTGTGTTAAGGTGAAAGGAAATTTTAAATCTATGGTCACTTCCCACATAAATAGTGTTACTCATATATGGTGAATTAATAATAAGTGCCATTTTCTTCCTCATGAATACTAGTTCTGGTGGCTCGCATTTCTGTAGCTAGAGACGACCATGCCATCTGCTGTACGGAGTAGGTGCTGCCGTGAACAATGAGACAATGAACCCATGAAGCCAGAAACACACAGTCTCCCAATTAATTTTACTCATTATATTTACTTGATGAGCCTGAAAGTCATGAAAGGATACTAGGAATTTTTTTCAGATAAAGAATAGAGGGTTATAGCTGCCCTTAACAATAAAAGCAAAGGTAATTACCTGTAGCCGTGATCTTAGGCATTAATTCCTCCTCTCCTTCTTCCCTCCTCCCCCCTCACACGGAACACATGCCTCTACGGTATCAAGATTTTATTTATTTGTTTGTTTGTTTGTTTTAGAGAGAGGGAGCGAGCACACACTAGCTGGGAGAGAAGCAGAGGGGGTGCCCAACGCGGGACTCCATCTAAAGACCCTGAGGGCATGACCTGAGCCGAAATCAAGTCTGAGGCTTAACTGACTGAGCCACCCAGGCGCGCCCCCCTCTATGGTATCATCTCAAAACCATGTCCACTGATGAGGCACTGCAAGCATTTGTTCAGGATATCTTTCAGAAACATGCCAAATGGAATGCTAGAAACATTTGGTCTTTTTCAGAGGAAAATCATAAAGGTGACGAAAACACCAAAGGAAGCAGACACATCACTGGAAACCTCTTGTGAGCAGGTTGAGAAAACACAAATACAAATACTGAGGGACAATGTCATTAGTATGTGCAACAAATAAAACATGAAGGAAAATCAAAAGCATATTAAACAAAATTACATTAACAGCCTCAGCCTGGATTCAAATCCATGCTTCTCCACTTGCTATCCTCCTCAAAACTCAGTTTCCCTTTGTTGTTAAAACGAGATGATTGTGGTACTCATCTCAGGATCATTGTGGTGATTAAGCTAGAGAGTACACATAAAACCAAAAGGACAGTTCTTAACACATAGTAAAGACTCAAATGTTTGACAATGACAAAGTATCTATCAGGAAGGAATACAATGGGCTGGAAGACAGATCCACCAAGTTCTGTCTGACTCAGTCCTCCATCATTGTAGGGTCTAATTCATCGGCTAGAATTTAGTTCCACAGTCATACCAAGATTCAAGAAAAGTTGTACATTGCCACCAAGGTTTTGTTAAAAAAAAAAAAAAACAAAGAAAAGAAGGATATATATTGGGATATATAACTATTAGTCTCTGACATAAAAGTGTTGCCATTTAAGTCTAAATTTGAACTGAACCTGTTGCTCATATATAATGATATATTGAATATGCACCTGTATTTAGACCCTTGATAATGACCAACTGTCGTATCATGAAATACACTCCTAAACTTTTCAATTTCTAATTCACCTCTTCTATATAAATTACATATATAGCATGATTCAAATTTTTTTTATCGCATAGAAGCAGTGTGTGTGTGTGTGTGTACCAAAGTTATGCATATAAATGTAACAAGTATTTATAACAGTCTATTAGGGTATGTAAGGGATACTACTTTGTACACTCTGAATTTCCCATAGTCTTTCTATTGTGGCGTTAAAATAGAGTTCACTTATTAGAATGAATTCATTCTATAATCCCCAATAAAACGTGAAATTTGTCCCTGAGAACTGTGGGGTTTATTTTAAACCAACCACATTTAAGAAAAATACACATTATTTCTAATGAATAATTCAAAATGCTGATGCATATAGCTAGATTGTGAAAATGTTTGATTAATAAGAAAGGAGGTTTTTTTTTTTTTCCTTGTTATTTGTTTTACACGTTGTTCCATGTGCCAGTGGCTTTCCAAAGTGTATTTTTTGGTATTCTATGTTTATTTACCTACCACAAGGCCATGACGTTGTTCTATGCTTTCTTCAAAAAAAATTTATTTACATTTTTAGCTTTCACATTTGAAACATGGTATGAGGTAGACAGCAAGTGTCTTTTAATTTTTTAAAATAGGTATCCAATTGTTTTACCATCATTTATTGAGAAGATCATCCTTTTGCCTCTAAACTGTACTAATGCTGTTGTCATATATCAGAGCCTATTCTTGCACCAACAGCCAACTGTCTTTGTTACTGCAACTTTCATAAGTATGAAATCTGGTTATGTGTGCTTTCCAAAATTTGTGTTCTCTTTCAAATTTTCTCTTGCCTAATCCAAGTCATTTGTATTTCCACATGGCTTTTAGAGAGGGTTGCTCTATAACCACGAAAAGAAAGCCTACTGAAATTTAAATTCATTGCATTAAAACTATAGATCAATTTGGGAGAACAATATTGAGTTTTCCAACCCATGAGCAAGAAAATCCCATTATTTATTTAGGTCTTTTAAAAATTCTTTCAGCAAAAGTCTAACACATTTCTCTCAGAAAAGATCTAACACATTGGATTTTAATAATATTATAAATGATAGTTGATCATTTTTTCCAGTTGTTTGCTGTTAGTATATGGAAACATATTGATCATGCATTAAATGATCTTTCTAAATTCACTTGCTAATACTAATATTTTTGTACATTCTTTTGAATTTTCTAGACATACTTTTATCACTTATGATAAATGTAATTTTACTTCTTTCTCTCCAACATATTTATAAGCTTAATTCCCTTCTCTTGTACTGTATTGGCTAGGACCTTCAGTACAAAACTGAAAAGTGATGAGACTACATATCCTTATCTTAAAGAGAAAGCATTACATATTTCACCTTTTAGTATGATAGCTGTAGATTTTTTGATACATAATTCTTAATGACATTAAGGGAGATTACTCCAATTCCTGTTTTTTTGAGAATGTTTATCATAAAGGGTTGTTGAATTTTATCAAATCCTTTTTCTGGGGATGGTTATAGGTTCTTTTCCCTTATTATTAATGTGATAAATTACTTTGATTGTCTGGGGAACAATAATTAATTTCAAATTCCTGAAATAACTCCAACTTGGACGTGGTGTTTTATATATGTGTGTGTGTATATGCACCTATCTGTATGTGTGTATACATACATATAACACAGATATGATTATGACTATTTTGTTCATTGCTTTTATATCTATGTACATGAGACATGTTATAACTTTCCATTCTTGCAATGCTCATATGACATAGTGGTATGATGCTTATGCTGGTTTCAAAAAATGAACTGGGAAGTATTTCTTCCTTTTCTAGTCTCTAGAGATAATTTGTATACATTTTATATCACTTATTCCTTTAATATTTGGAGAAATACGTCACTAAAGATAATCTTTGAGACTAGAATTTTCTTTTTGGGGAAGGTTTTAAATTATGATGTTAAATTCCTTTCAATTATTTTCTTATTTTTAAAAGATTTTATTTATTTATTTGAGAGAGAGAGAGTGAGCACAGTGGGGGTGAGAGGCAGAGGGAGAGGGAGAAGCAGACTCCCTGCTGAGCTGGGAGTCCGACGTGGGGCTCGATCCCAGGACCCTGGGATCCTGACCTGAGCAGAAGCAGACGCTTAACCAATTGAGCCACCCAGGTGCCCCTCAATTATTTTCCAGGTTGTGATTTTTATATTTAGTCCTCAAGTCTAACGAAGGTTAAGAACAAGATAGAATGAGGGTTGACAAGTGAAACTCAGGTAAATGTAAGAACTCAGAAAATGTTGGGAGGGTATCATTGCATACAGAAGTTTAACTTACTGATGTCAGAAAATATGGAAGGGTGAAATAGGGGATATTATGTCTCATTTATAATAAACATGAAATATATTTACAATTTTTAAAACTATATTTTTCTTAAGAAACAAAATTTTCACATTCTGCATGGAGCACTGGGTGTTATGCACAAACAATGAATCATGGAACACTTCATCTAAAACTAATGATGTAATGTATGGGGATTAACATAAGAATAATAAAAAAATAAAAAATAAAAAATAAAATATTACTAGGGAAACAAAAAAAAGAAACAAAATTTTATGAAATGTCAATGAGTTTTCAGAAGTTTAAGGAAATTGTTGATTTATTTTGTCATATTATTTTTATACCTAAATATAATGATCTAAATTCACCTGTGCTCAAAACTGTCAGTTATCTATATCCTTTCTTCCATGTCCTCTATCCCCACACATAAACAACCTACACATTTGAAAAGGATGACTGAATTTCTTTGCATTTGGTTTTAATTATGTCCCCTGATTGGCTCATCCATGTCTGAAAATCAAGGATTTCCCTTTTGAAATAATTTTAACAATTTGTTTGATATAAAGAGTATCTACCATAAGTGTGCTTGATTTTTCTTTGAAAGCACTCATGCCTTTCTAATTTGAACTGGCCTGAGAGACAGAAAAAAGCATATTCATTCTTTGTCTGAGTCTAGAATCCTTACCAGGGTCATCCATGAAATAGTTCCATATGCTACTGCACAAAATGAATACATTTATATTAAGTTACCCCCCTTCCTTGTAGTTAGCCATATTATATTAGCTATCACTTTCCTAAAGCAAAGTGAGAAAGTAAAGAATAAAAAGAGAATATTTACATGCATATCATATTCCTAAATATATCCTTAGCCCTTAATTAAGAAAGCTATTTTTTTCACTTTGTGTATTGCTTAGCATAGAAAATAGATTTTAAAATGCTTACTCTTGAGTTATTCATTTATTCAACAATTTTTATTAAGCACCTACTTTATATTATCACTGAGTTTAGTGTTGATGCAGTGAGGATTGGTAAATGTGTAAGTCATTACTCCCTTGTGCTAAAATAACACATTGAATTTACACAACATGATTTAACATACAGTGCATCAGTTTCAAGTAGAGTCCTAAATTATGTATTTCACAAGTCCACCCATAAGAAGCCATAGGAGAATAATGTGTTAAGTATTATTTTTGTCTGATAGAATTTTTATGACATAGTTGAAACTGAAGTATTTCATTAAGCACCTGATTAAATCATTAGGCAGATTTGTTTTTGATTTAATGTTCGTCAGTAGTATATTTCACAAATAAGTTTTAATAAAGATAGATTCATCATGGGTGCCTGGGTGGCTCAGTTGGTTAAGCGACTGCTTTCAGCTCGGGTCATGATCCCAGGGTCCTGGGATCGAGTCCCGCATCGGGCTCCCTGCTCTGCGGGGAGCCTGCTTCTCCCTCTCCCACTCCCCCTGCTTGTGTTCCCTCTCTCGCTGTGTCTCTCTCTGTCAAATAAATAAATAAAATCTTTAAAAAAAAAAGATAGATTCATCATCAGTTAAGCAAATTTGCTTAAAACTCTTAACCTAATTTCGACTATAACTTAATTTTTGGAAAATATTAATAAGTTATTATCGAGGTTTTTTTTTAAAGATTTTATTTATTTATTTGAGAGAGAGAGAATGAGAGAGAGCACATGAGAGGGGGGAGGGTCAGAGGGAGAAGCAGGCTCCCCGCCGAGCAGGGAGCCCGATGCGGGACTCGATCCAGGGACTCCAGGATCATGACCTGAGCCGAAAGCAGTCGCTTAACCAACTGAACCACCCAGGCGCCCTATTATCGAGTTTTAAAACATCATTTAAAAAAGTTTAATACGCTTTTGTACTTCAAAATCAGTATTCTCTCCTGTAACTTGGAAGTTACTTTTATACTAGGGATATATCTTATTTCCTTTGAAACCCTGGCACCAAGCAGAGGTTGGACACTAAATAAATGTTAATTGAATGAGTCAAAAATGTAATATAATTTCTTTGTGGAAAAGAATGACAAAATGTCATTTTTGTGATGTCACCAACTTAAAACCTGATGGTGAAAAAAAAAAACATCTTAATGGGAAAATTTTAAATAAAACAAATAACTTGGATACATTTGTATTGAATTTCAGTGTAACTTTTTCAATTGTGAATACTGGAATTTCTCATTTACTTCACCTTCTACTTTCTAGTTGTTCCTTTGACCAGAAGCTGAGGTTTTTAGCTACTGAATTAGGGGGCCTGGCTTAGGAAGTATCTCATCAGACTTAGCTCCAAGAAGCCCATTTTCTGCTGTTTGTCCATTCATCAAAAAGGAAAAAAAAAATTACATGAGGTCAGACTTTTCCACTTCTCACACCTCCTTTCTTAAATCTAAACCAAGTTAACATCTTCAGATGAGAAAATGGAAATTGGCATACTACTCTTATTTGGTTCCAGTCGAGGTCATTTTAATTTCAAGGATACATGAGTCACTTATGCAAGGATCAGATAAGGGGTTGTTGTGAAATAAACCCAGCCTCAGAGACTTTGAGAAATGAACATAAGGAGAGTCTGGTTTCACAGAACCTGGGAAGCTGGACTTAATCTCTGGCTCTCAGAGCTTATAAAGCTCTTGTTTTGCTTCTCTGCTTGTTTGCTGTACTTTCCCATTTCAGTCAGTAGAATGGCTTCCTCTGCTTATGTATCACCCTCAAATGGCTCAATCCCTACAGCTTTAACCCCAAAATATATCATTTGGCTGGCATCCAGTACTGGTTGACTACAGTCTATGTTCTTGAAGTTCTGAAAGGAAATAACCTGATTGGCTCAGGTCTCCCATATGAATCCCTCCTCTACCTGTGGGTCCTGTGACTATCCTAACACAAACAGCAATGTTTAGGGCTCGAGATTCCTGTCACAGCAGGGCAGCCGAGTCCAGAAAGTCTGCATGGACTAAATGCTCTGTAATGGGCCCTGAATGAGGCAGGCATGAACGCTCACTGGTAAAATACCGCCATCAATTTAAAGAGAGCACTTGCCCTTGTTCACTGTGTAATTGGAATATGAGTGTATTTTCTTTCTTTTTCTGTCTTTCTGTTATTGTTCTCTATTTAGAAGCTTTTCGAGTTAAGCTAATTCAGCACAACATTTAAATGGTTTTAAAATTACTATCTTTGTTTCTATTGTCTGCCTAGACCACTTCTTTCTCCTTACTCATCGCTTTTCTCCACTTTCAAATACCAATAACCTACATAATGGTAACTTAAAAGTAATTAAGAAATAATTATAAAACATAATTTTAAATGTATTCTTTCTAAAGACTTAGTTTATGTCGTCTCTATGCTCTCACCCCCCATGTGGTGATAATGATAATACAGAGGCGCAGAGCAGAGTGGCCAGCCAGGCTCAGGAGTCAGCCCATTGAGTTTCTCATTCTAGCTCCACCTCATCTATGCATTAACATCTTGGACCATGTGCTTCATTCATATAAATCGCTTAATACATATAGTTTACTACATATATTAGGCATGAAATAGGTGCTTGATAAATATCAACTAGTACTATTATTACTACTATAGTACGATTGCTAATTACATTATAGCAATTATTACAACTACTGTTACTACTTACCAATTATCTTTAAAGTTTATTAGTTCCCTAGAGTTTGAAAATTAATTAAACATATTCAATCACACTTTTGTGGCTTTTTTACAAAGAAGAATATATAACAATTTAACATGAGCCTCATCGACAACCTTCTATCAACTTTACCTTTACTGAATAATGGTCCCTTGGAAAAATTCTATCTGCTCAAGAGAGTTTCACCCCCAAATTTTGCTGTTTATCCTATGAAACTTCTCACTTTCAGGTCTACATCACTGCATTTACCACCTACATCTCTCCTCCTAAAGCTCCATTCTCATCCTGATTGACAGTTTAGAATACATCTAGGTTTTGGGGCGCCTGAGTGGCTCAGTTGTTAAATGTCTGCCTTCGGCTCAGGTCACAATCCCAGGGTCCTGGGATCGAGCCCCGCATCAGGCTCCCTGCTCGGCAGGGAGACTGCTTCTCCCTCTCCCACTCCCCCTGCTTGTGTTCCCTCTCTCATTGTGTCTCTGTCAAATAAATAAATCTTTAAAAAAAAAAAAAGAATACATCTAGGTTTTTAAGGGAGGGGATTGAATTATCTAGCTTTGACTTTTTCATGACTTTTATTTTTATTTAAATTATATTGTTTTCAATTATCTTACATAAGAAGACTAAGGAACAATTGAATATATAACATTCCATTTGAATGAAAATTGAATGATTTTATCAGTTAAATACTTTACTGTAGTCAAGGAAGTGAAGCTTTTTGGATGAGTCGACTTTCAAAACGAATTTTGCTATCATAGGTCCACTTGTATTATAGGTTCTACATTTCTGAATGTACCTAACATATTCTTAGGGGAAAGAAACTACAAATGAAGGGAGGATATGGACAATGTTTAAAAAGAAAGCACACATCATTTTCTTTATAAAACCTTAGTTGTCCATTTTACAAGAACAGCATACATGAGTACAGTATGAGTCAAACATGCACATCAATTAAAAATGCAGAACAATCTTTTCCACTGGGATAATTCACATCATGGCAACCCTTGATTTCCCTCAAATCTTGGTTTTATGTAAATGTTTATATCACAAGTGCAAATCCAGAGGAAGGTTGTTTTTAGATTGGTGTTAAATTTCAGGAGACATAACAACGAAATTGCTGGAAAAAAACATTCTTGGGTGCCCACAATTTTATTTCCAAGAATGGCATTCTCCATGCCTGTTCACTAAACTCTTTCCAGGAAGGGCTCTTTAAGCATGGCAGCTGGTGTAGAGCCATCATGACATTTAATTCTTCAGCTAGTCATCCTTGGGAGGAGGATTATGAAACAGATGTACGGGAAACCTAATATTTACAAGTGACGATAGTAATTCAAGTGCAGATAATAGAGATTAGACTTTTCTTTCACTTGAATAAAAACCTAATGTTATTTAAGTGAAACAATTATATTTTACTGTAAATAGATAAAATAAAATTACATCAATTATACATATTTGAAACTGAATAGATGTTTTCTTAACCCCAGCTAAATTATCTTGTCATATGGGTTTTTCGGTTTGTTTTTGGTTGTTGTTTTTTTTTTTTTCTGGTCTCTTTTTTTCTTCTCCAGTCAGTGATATTTGTATTCTGACAAACAGTAGCAAGCTTACAGAATGTTTTTCTGAGGTCACTGAATTAAGTGTTTTTGACCACAAAACCCCCTCAAAACCCAACTGCGTTGTTGTTGTTCTTTCTAATTTTAAAGTAGAAATAATGGTTTTTGTAGCAAGTGAGTGATTTTAGAACTAATTAACTATCTTGATATCTCTGGGTTTCCTGTACATTTTATATTTCTGGATATATTTCTTTATAATTTAAAGGGAAGTAATAGTTACATAAATCTACTATACGTTGTAGAAGTAGAATTAAATAAAATATAACGCATCTGCATTTACATGGCACTCACCCTATTTACAAAGATAAGAACATTATATTTACATTCACACTGCCACGCTTAATAGATGGCATGTTTCGGAGACTAATCTTTCAGTAGGTAAGTGCTTGGAGCCTATGCTGTTGGATAGGGGTTGATATTTAATTTGTGACTCAGAGGACAAAAAACATAGCTAGAAGAAGTGATAGAAGGAGTATTTCCAGAAGGGGGGAATCAAGTTTATTAATTAATTGATTTATTCATTCAATGTGCCTTTGCAAAACACCATGCTGAATCCTGTTGGAGACCGAGGGAGTGACAAAGGCAAATAAAATGATGTACCTTCCTTTAAGTCATTTGGAAAACAGCAGAGAGCACACTCATTTGCATGATTAGTATAAAGGAGCCCACAGAGGAGTTGTGAGGAACATTTGGAGTAATGAGCTGAGCCAAAAACTGGCAGCCTCAGAGAACCACGATATGAGGTTCTCTGAAACCTCATCTCAAGAGCAAGGCTAGAAAGAATGCCAGATGGTTGGGCGACTTTTAAATCCCATCCCTGGGTCAAAGTTGATGACCAGATGTAACGGATCTGGAAGAAGGAGTTTAAGCCAGATGGAAAAGGATTTGTAAACACACAGATACAAACACACTTTCACTCTACATATTATAGGAAGGCCAGGATCCTGTTTTATCTTTAGTAAGTGACTATTATTGTGTCTATTTTCCAAATAGAGCCTTTAAAAGTTAAAGGTATTAATAGTGAGAGAGCTACCAATTGTGGCCTTATGTTAACAAAAATCATGGAACTCCATTCGTTTTTAAAACATTATATTAGCTTGGTTATTAATCAAATGGTAGTAATAGTAAGTCTTGATGTGTCAATATCAGTGACCTTGACTCAAGAACCCTTATTATAGTATAAAAATATTCATAAGATTTTTCTTCCAAATCCCCATCCCTTTTTGAGACACTTAGCCCTTGAAGTGCTCTCAATCGCCTATGTAGACTTCCCTTTCTTAGGTCTTACTTCACATCTTATTTTTCTCCCATTTATTGTACAGTCTTCCAAATCAAAACCCTCTCAGATATCTATTCCCCAGAAGCACATGGTCTGGATAGCTGAATAACCCTCTGGAAATAAAACAATGAGATACTGAAACATTGAAAATATACATACTTTAAATTTATTACTGGAATAATAAAAAAATTAAAGAAATTTTTAAGGACAAATATAAATAATCAATAAGAACAACAACTATAAAAATAGGGAGACAAAGTGAAAATAGAACCCAAAATGAATATATGTTCAAACTAGAGTTTACATCAATAGATCCTCAATAAAAGAGTTTCTATCAGATATACTTAAGGAAAAGAGACCTAAGATTCAAAAGGGAATAATGAGCAAAGAAACAAATAAATATGTAAGTAATTTCAAATATGTATTGGCATTTTAGGCAATAATAGTGTAGTCTAACTGTATATTTAATAAAAACATAAATAAAATTTTATGTAACAATAGCATATAAATCAGGAAAGGGGAGATCAGAATTTAAGTGTTCTAAGTGTCTTATATCATTTGGTAGGGGATTGAGATTCTAAATAACTTTATAAAGTTATTAAGTTAATTATATGTGATAAAATTTCAAAGTATTTCTATCCAAAGGGAAAAGATTAAAAAGAAAAAGCAACCAGTATGCCAAACAAGTAAGATATTAAGAAAAATGGAAATGGAAAAAGTGACACATTAAAAATATAAAATAAAAATGGTAGAAATGAGTCCAAACGCGTCAGTTATCACAATAAATGTAATAGGCCAAGCTTGACAGACAGAAGACAGGTTATCCAATAGGATAATGAAGTAAAATCCACTGAAGTGTGTACTCTCTGTATAAGAACAATATGGGAGATGCAGAAACATCTTCAATGGCAGAACTATGAAGTAATTAGTCAACATTCCCAGGACAACTGTCAACAAGTCACGAAATGGTAGTGAAAGTTGGAGTGGAAGAGATCAGTATAAGAGTAAAATCAACTCGTGTATGCCTTAAGAAACATACAACCCAATTCAATAACTGTTATTTTGTTTCGATCATGATTTGTTTCAATCATGATTTAGATAAGCCAACTGTAAAAAGACCTATTTTAGGCAATAAGGGAAAATCTGAACAGGAGAATAGTGGTGAAGTCAGTTTGAATTGGACAAGTTAAATGTTGAGGCCTGTTACTGAAGTTTCAGGGGTTCGTTCAGGAATGAAGGTTACGTGTGTAGGGTGCCAGCACTGCAAAATCACAGTCTATATCTTCAGTAGCATGCAAAGCAATCATAACCCAAGAGGTCAACTATTTCACATAAATGGTGCATACCTCTGAAACATTTTGTATGTGTCTTTGGCTATGTTGATTCGTCATATCTCAATGCAATTATAAGCAATGAGATTATAAGCATTCTAAACTACATTATGAACCTCCCTATAGTGGGAGCTCTAAAGCTACACCTAATAAATGTTATTAGACTCTAAATATCAGTAATTCTTTTAAATTGTCAAGGTTTAATTCTATATGGGTTCTGGATCAATATCATATAGTCAATTCTGTTAAAATGAAAAACTATAATTTACTACTACATAAAAATTGAGTATTCCAATATATTTCCTCCAGTATAGAGCTATTTTAATGTTATAAAATACAAACAGAAAGGCTTGATTTTTTGTAAGTGAAGACTCCACCATTAACACATTGAGTCCTGAAGGGCTCCGTCCTTACACTACAACTCTCCTCTCCAACCCTTGTGCAGGGTGTATTTCTAGGCTGCATTCCAGGATCCACCTCACTCCTCCTAAGTGTCACTAGACATTGAATTTGGTCCCTGCCTTTTCCTTGGTTTTAACATTTAACCTTTTGAGAACTCATTTATGTCTCTGCGTGACACCGCAACTTCATCTTACTCTTTGCCTTTGCTTCAATGCTCTCAGATGAAGCTCAACCCCAATTATAGCCACCATAAAGCTCAGGTCTAAGCTGAGGGCCCAGATGTCCATTTGTCCAATAGAAGAGATTATGCATTCATTTAGAAAGAATGGAATTCTAAGCTTATTCTTTGTTATGATAGGTCCTCCTGGCCAGGTTATTTTAACGCTCATATATCATGTCCAGATGGTCAAATATGTGCAATTTGTGAATCAACAACATTGGATGTTGACCTGCAAGGGAAAATACGGATGCATACGAAGTGTGGAAGGTATGCTAGGCTGTTTGCTGTATCTGTGACATAAACCAAGTCTCTTGGTCTTCCTGGGTCTTTTTTTTTTTACTTACTTATAAAGTTTATTTCTATTAGGCTTTTTGGTAAGATTTCCTTTTTGAAAAAAAATTTTATTTATTTATTTGACAGAGAGAGAGAGAGCACAATCAGGGGAGCGGCAGGCAGAGGGAGAAGCAGGCTCCCCGCTGAGCAGGGAGCCCCATGCGGGACTTGATCCCAGGACCCCGGGATCATGACCTGAGCTGAAGGCAGATGTTTAACCAACGGAGCCACCCAGGTGCCCCTTTGGTAAGATTTCTGCTTATTAAATTATATTTTGCTTCTGTGTCTTTTTTCACAATACATCCAATGGGTGCCAGCTTTCTCTGAGTGGTCTGGGCTGTAAAAGTAACCCTATATTTGCGTTCCAACATCACCTCATGTTACGACTCTCTTACATTTTTAACTACATCATTACTGTTTTTTTTTCCCTCACTGAATGAGAAGACTCTTATTCGTCTTTATTTTCTCAGTGTCTATCAGGGGATCAACGTGTGTTCATTAAATACATATTACAAGTATGAATGGTAAAATGTCTGAATACATTATAGATAATATTTTTATAGTTTGAATCTGTATCATTATACAATATAGTTTCCTTTTTTTGAAAGATTTATTTATTTACTTTTTGAGAGAGAGAGAGAAAGAAAGGAGCGAGTGAGGGGGCAGAGGGAGAGAGAGAATCCTGAAGCAGACTCCCCACTGAGCGCCAAACCTGACACGGGGCTGGATCCCAGGACCCTGAGATCATGACCTGAGCTAAAACCAAGAGTCGGCCACTTAACTGACTGAGCCACCCAGGCGCCCCATATAGTTTTCTTTTTCAATTGTGCTCTGTTGACCCAGTTTTGAGTCCCTGACTAGAGGTCAGTAAGTTCCTTTTCTTAGGCAGCTAATTAAGTACATACCCAACTATTTTGCTTATTGAGCTCTCACACTCCAAGCCACTATGAATCAGCCCTAATCACC
Source organism: Mirounga angustirostris (assembly GCF_029215605.1). Taxonomy (NCBI): domain Eukaryota; kingdom Metazoa; phylum Chordata; class Mammalia; order Carnivora; family Phocidae; genus Mirounga; species Mirounga angustirostris. The sequence continues at coordinate 78,648,198 of NW_026991720.1, read as the reverse complement.
CCGAAGCCAGGTAACACACACCTGAGACTGTCCCTATGCTGTCGAGCCCACCAAAATATTCAGTTTAGCCAACCTGCAGGGAACTTGAGAACCCATGCTAATCCCAGCCTGCTTGCCATATGTGAACGGCCTCTTAGACTTCCAGCTTGCTGTTGCTCTGTCCCTGCTCTGTTACTCTTGGCCCTGCCTGGAGATCTTCTCTGGTGGGCTCTGTAAGTAACAAACGGGTCTTTCATCCATCTGAATGTTAGGGTGTTATGCCCTTCCCATCAAAGGAGTATTTACATCTTATACAACACATGACAACCCCTGCCTAAAGCTCTGTGCATCAAATAAAAATAACAACATTCGTATTCAGGACTCCAAATAAGAAGTGTTCCTGAGGATTGGGGAACAAAAAAATCTTTATAATCAAAAACCTTGAAATAACTGCCTTAGTGTGGACAAAGAAAATGTTGCCAGCCATAATTTTTAACTAGTTTTTTAGTTTTAAAACTAAAGTTTTTTAGTTTTTTAGTTTTAAAACTAAAGTTTTTTAGTTTTTTAGTTTTAAATTCCTGAAAAGAAGTAGTTATGCCTTATTCCTCACTTAAATGACCTCCATATAACTAGGTGCATAACAGAAGCTTAAAGACATTTACCAACTGACTGGGTTCAGGACTTACAATAGTGCCCCCTTATCCGCGGATTCAGTTACCTGTGGTCAACCACGGTCAACAACTTTATCATAGGTATGTATTCATAGGGCAAAATGTGGTATGTATAGGGTTTAGTACCATCCATGGTTGGTATCCACCAGGGGGTTTGGAATGTATCCCTCGTGGATAAGGGAGACTACTGTATTATAGATCTTTTTTAGATTGGCCTTTCTAAGGAAAATATTCTTAGTGTTTCATTTTTTCTGCATGAACAATTGGGTACAAGCTAATTATATTAATTTAAGGTGGTCTTAATAGGCTAAATAAGACAAATAAAACAGATCAATTAATATAGAATACAAACATAAAAAGTATGTTACTTTAAACTAAGCTAGCTGTGACTAATGTTCTTTTTTGCAGTTTCCAGCATCTGCTGAATTGACTCTATAGGTTGTATTGTCCTCACATTTTGGCAGAAACATAAGAGAGAACATATTTTCCTTACTGCCCCTCACACCCTTTGATTGGAAGGTTCCACTACTTTATTTGGACATTTTCCATTTTACTTCTTATAGCATCCATATGCTAGCTTTTTATGCCTATTAATGTTTTCTTTACTCTGGGCACCCTTCCAAACACACTTTGAAATATGGAACTCCTTATTCAGTTATATAGCCAATATCTAAAAACCTCAACTAAGGAAAGATTTCCACCAGAATTTTTGAAGGTGCTGTTAAGATCAATCAAGGCAGCCACTCAATGAGTGTGGAAAAGGCTCTTACAACAGCTCAGGAAACCACCTCATAAAGCCTCCACCAAGGAGAACATATCAGAAGACAGAGACTACAAACCACCATAAGGGAAAACTAGCCAAACTCAGCAGCAACAGATGGAGAAGAAAAACACTTATTGACTAACTTCCTTGTGATGCTGTATTTATGCTTCTACTTATTGGGTGCAGATCATATTTTCCTTCCAACTGTAAATGGTATTGATTTAATACATGTGACAGCTCTATGGGCCACACTGTAGCCCTCTGAAATGTAGGGATGGAATAGAAATTTACACTTCTTTCTCTAAGCTCCAGAAGACAACCCCTGGACTATCCAGACGCTTTTGCTCAAGAAAGGCTCGTGGCTAAGAGGAACTTGTGTATTGTCCTTTGAAAGAAAAATACAGACACGAAGCAAAAATACATTTTGGATGGGAACAGCGATGCTGTTTCTTTTCCAGATGTCTGCCTAATTTCCTTGCCAGATATTTCAAAGGTTTGTATAAAATTTTCCTTAAAAAAAAAAAATGCTTACCAATACTCTGAAAGAAGAAGCAAGGCACATAATGACTTGATCATCTCAGAGTGAACCATAATGTACAAGATACTGCATCATTACTGAGAAAATCTGAGTCTGGAGAAACCAAGGATTGGGGCTCTCTGGCCATTGGCAAGGCCCTGCTGGCTCCCATGAGCAGAAGCTTTTGATTCAATTGTGAATTTGCTCCTTTTTGGTGAGGACATTCCATCTCCAGCATTCAGGAGGTAAACATTTTAAAGTAACTGGTTATGTCACTTGAAAATCAAATCCCAGAGATACTGGCGAGGAGCCAAGGAGTTACTCCCAGATGCATAAGAAAGTGGTTGCGGCATATAATTAGGTTAATGCTGGACTAGACCCTGCTTTTGATGAGTTGGCAACTCCCATGACTGCTTTGCTTTAAGTGGGCTGGTGCCTGAGAGGAAAATATACCTGTGGGACTTAACAGGAGACAAGCACCAGAAAGCAGTCTAAGGGCTGGGATTTCCAAACCTTTCAAATAATGGAATCATAGAACAAAAAGGTCGTCTGTTCGGTTCCTGACACGACATGCGTTTTAAGTCTGAAAGATAAAATCCGGTCTACTTTTCATTTAGAATTCCAAAAAGGAGGCTCCACCATCTTCTTTGGTGAAGGCTTTAAGGTATAATATATCAAAAAGTTCTTCCATATGACTTTTCAAAATCTCTTTGTTGTAGTTAAGTCGCAGTAAATTTCTTTCTCAACTATCCTTTCATATACGCATGTGTGATTCCTTCATATTAACTCTTCCAGTATCTGTACTTTTTTTTTTTCATTAGAGCCACTTTTTACACTCTGAAAATGTTCATTTTTCGGTGGTTCAGAATTGATCATAATTCCATAAATTGTCAATTCTGATAACATGGGAAGTATGACACTCTGGCTCTTGGATTTCCTATTAGAGTTCTTGTTACTTGCAATCAATAGCATATGCTGGTTAATCTAACACTTTGGTTAATTGAAAGTATCACGAGGGGCACTAAAGACACACGTTACTCAATGTTAAATGGTTAAGTTACTTAACATCAAATATGGCCAAAGTGTGAATTTAAAAAGATCAACATACAGAATGAGTTTCTGATATATAGGAAGAAATGCTGATTTTTATGTAATAGAATACATTATTATTTAATTCTATTATTAAACAGATACGAACATGTTTCCTAAAGATTTATTTTTTCATTCAAAAAACATTTTTTTAAAAAATTTTGATTGCTTCCTTCCTTCTTTCCTCCCTTTCTGTTCCCCTTCCTTTCCTTCATGCCTTCCTTTCTTCTTTCCTTCTTCCCTCCCTCCCTTCCTTCTGTCCTTCCCTAGGTCCCTGTCCCAGGAGACAGGAAGGGAGAGTTAAAACCTCTCAAATAATTATCAGATTTGAGCCAGTTTCCAGACCCAAAACACCTTGAATGAAGGTGAGAACATGTCCCCCTGAGGAAGGATCTGGCTACACTGCCAAAAATTTATAGTTTATCTTTCACTCATCCTTTCAAAAAGGGAGCTTGAGAATTTTCAGCAGTAACTGGCATTGATGGAAAGGAAATAATTAGACTTTGGGGGTTATGCATGGATTCAACAACAAGGGCTTCTATTCACTGAGCCCAATCTGGCTATACCCACAGCCAAGTAATTGCCCAGTCTGCCAGGAACAGAGACCAACACTGAGCCCCCATGGCACCATACCATCATCAGACTGCTACTTGGTGATAAGTTGGTGACATTGGACTGCTAATCATCATGGGAAGGGTAAGATTTTTTTTTTTTTTAAGATTTTTATTTATTTATTTGACAGAGAGAGACACAGCGAGAGAGGGAACACAAGCAGGGGGAGTGGGAAAGGGAGAAGCAGGCTCCCTGCAGAGCAGGAGCCCGATGCGGGACTTGATCCCAGGACCCTAGGATCATGACCTGAGCTGAAGGCAGTCGCTTAACCAACTGAGCCACCCAGGCGCCTGGGAAGGGTAAGATTTTGTTCTTACTAGAAAAAAACACTTCCGTGGATACAAATTTGCCTTCCTTACATGCAATTCTTCTTTTAAACCTACCATCCATGGGCTTACAGAATGCCTTATCCACTGTCATAGTATTCTCACAGCATTGTTTCTGATCAAAGAACTCATTTCACAACAACGAAGTGCATCAGAGGACCCATGCTCATGGAATCCATTGATCTTACCATGTTCCCCATCATCCTGAAGCAGCTGATTTGACAGAATGGTGGAAGAGCCTTTTACAGTGCCAGTTAGGTAACAAAATCTTTCAGGACTGTGTCAGTGTGTTCCAGGAGGCTGTATATGTTCTAAACCAGCTACCAATATACGCTACTGTTTTTCCCATGGCCGGGATTCCAGGTCCACAACTCAAGGGATAGAAGTGGGAGTGACACTACTGGGTATTTACCCCAAAGATACAAAAGTAGGGATCCGAAGGGGTACGTGCACCCCGATGTTTATAGCAGCAACGTCCACAATAGCCAAACTGTGGAAAGAGCCAAGATGTCCATCGACAGATGAATGGATAAAGAAGATGTGGTATATATATACAATGGAATATTATGCAGCCATCAAGGAATGACATCTTGCCATTTGCAACGACGTGGATGGAACTGGAGGGTATTATGTTGAGTGAAATAAGTCAAACAGAGAAAGACATGTATCATATGATCTCACTGATATGAGGAATTCTTAATCGCAGGAAACAAACTGAGTGTTGTTGGAGTGGGGGGGGGTGGGAGGGATGGGGTGACTGGGTGATAGACACTGGGGAGGGTATGTGCTCTGGTAAGCGCTGTGAATTGTGCAAGACTGTTGAATCTCAGATCTGTACCTCTGAAACAAATAATGCAATATATGTTAAGAAAAAAAAAAGAAGAAGAAGAAGGTAGCGGGAGGGGAAGAATGAAGGGGGGGAAATCGGAGGGGTAGACGAACCGTGAGAGACGATGGACTCTGAAAAACAAACAGGGTTCTAGAGGGGAGGGGGGTGGGAGGATGGGTTAGCTGGTGGTGGGTATTGAGGAGGGCACATTCTACATGGAGTACTGGGTGTTATGCACAAACAATGAATCATGGAACACTTCATCTAAAACTAATGATGTAATGTATGGGGATTAACATAAGAATAAAAAAAAAAAAGAAGTGGGAGTGACAGCGTCATTATTACACCTGGTGTTCTACCAGCAAATTTTTTTTCTTTCTGTTTCTGAAACCTTATGCTCTGCTGGTCTAGACGACTTAGAACCAAAGGAAGGAATGCTTCCACTAGGAGAGGTGACAATGATTCTATTGAACTGGAAGTTAAGACTGCCTCCCAGGATTTTTGGACTCCTCAGGCCTCTGCATCTACAGGCAAAGGAGCGAGTTAGTGTACTTGCTGAGGTTATTGCTCCTGATGACTAAGGGGAAATTGAACTGCTGCTCCACAATGGAAATAAGGAAGAGCATGTTTGATCTGCAGATCCCTTAGATGTTTTTTAGCATTACCACGCCCTATCATTAAAGTCAAGGGACAGCTACAACTATCCAATTCCTGAAGGACTACAATGGCCCAGACCCTTCAGGAATGAAGGTTTGGATCACCTCACCAGACAAAGAAGCACAACCAGCTTAGGTGTTTGCTTGGAGTAAAGAGAATACAGAATGGGTAGTGGAAGAATGTTGTTATAAAGATGGGCTACAACTATGTGATTAGCTGCAGAAATGAGGATTGCAATTGTTATGAGGATTCCTTATTTTGCTGTGAATATGTTTGCATATATATAATACATATTTGGAGACCCCTGGGTCATACAAAATTATAGATAAGAAAGATGATAACAAAAAATTATGAGAATTAGGACACATACAAAATAAGAAATTAAAAAAAACACAAAGAAGATGAAATTAATCATTTCAACACCCCTCAATGTGCACAGTCAACAGAGCATTCAGACAGTGAATGTAAGACCTAACTCCAGGTAAATATTGTGGGGGCTCCACTGTAACTGAGGCCCCTGGAGCTTGTAGATGTCAGATTTGTCTACACTTGGGCCTCCAGCAATTCATCAATTACAGTTCAGATTTTCCTACCTTCATACCAGTTTCTACTGCACTGGTTTCCACTTGGGAGTCTCTGTAAGATGCAGCTCCCTGCCTTGGCCTGTTTTTCTCTGCAATCGTAGAAGCAGCAGTTTGCCCTGTGTCCTCCCCTCTCTTCTGGATGCAAGAAAAGTCGTTGATGTTAGTCCATTCTGATTTGTACTTGTTGTGAGGATGGAGTGGCAACTTCCAAGCTCCTGACATGCAGAACCAGAAAACTTCAACTTTATTTTGAAATACTGAAAAGAAAGTTTCAGTTACACATTTTTAGGCGAAATCTGTTTGCCTTCAGTGGTCAAGATGAAAAGTGATGTTCTACAAAAAATGGAAACCTCCTATGAAATATTGAATTAATTGCTAAATATAATCCATCCTGCATGAGCACTTGGAAAACATAAAAATGAAAAAAAAAATACCTAATCTTAAAAATGTCACTCTAACATCTGCTTTTGCTGCATCCCATAGGTTTTGGAATATTGTGTTTTCTTTTTCTTTTGTTTTGAGACATATTTTGATTTGCTGTTTGATTTCTTATTTGGCCCACTGCCTGCGTAGTAGTGTGTTCTTTAATATTTACATATTAAATATTTAATATTTACATTGTAGCTTTTCCAGCTTTGTTTTATTGTTGATCTTTAGCTCTGTACCATTGTGGTTGGAAAATATACTTGGTATGATTTCAGTCTTCTTAAATTTGCAATATTTGTCATGTCTCTTTTTACGTGATTTTAACCAGGGAATTCTTCTGTGTGTACTCAAAGAAAATGTGTACTCTATTTTTCTTGGATGGAAAGTTTCATATTTATATATACCTTTTAGAACCATGTACACTGAAGTATGCTTCAAGTAAAAAATGTTCTTGTTGAAAAAAAACCAGTAACTTTAACTGAGGGTACTTGTTTAAAATAAAGCATATCAGAGGGGAGGGGGGTGGGGGGATGCATGAAGTAAGTGGAGGGGATTAAGAGTATACTTACCATGATGAGCACTGAGTAAAATATAGACTTATTGAATCACCATATTGTACACCCAAAACTAATATAACACTGTATATTAACTATACTGGAAAAAAAATTAAAAACCTAATAAAAAAAAGGGGGAAAATTACCTAGAACCAGGTTCTCAGATGAAAAATCGATCAATAAATAATTCTTAAGACTAAATTATGAGGAAATATGTATAAGCTAATGATCTAAATAAATAAACCAGAAACCTATTATTGCTTATAGCTGTAAATTTTACATCATGTGATAAGTGACAAACATTGTCAATTACTGTGTCCTATTATTATGAGGGAAAACCATCGAAGTGATATTTTTGACTGTTTGATCACCAGAAAATCAGCAATTGAAATCTACCTTTGAATAACATTCATGGGCTATTATAGGACAACATTACTTTTAAGACTGCAAGCATTCCATAAAAACACCAGTAAATACACAGACCATGTGCCATGAGCAGCTCCTAACTTTGATGCCTTTAAAAAAAAAAAAAAAAGCTACTGCTGTGGTACAAGAAAATGCTTTGGTAAATTTGCTACGATTACAAGTTTTCCCTTTGGTTTATCTTAAATATAGTTCACAACTTGGTTTTTTCTCTAAAGAGACCGCTCCTTATTATAACGTTGTAAATATATTTTTGAAGACTTGAAAGTAAAGCCAGAACATAAGCGAAATGTGAAAATGTATTTAAAAGTTGATAAAGGTTAAGTGTGCTATTTACAATTTGGAATGCTTACTAAAACAAGAGAGAAATTACAGACCCTTGACTTGGGCGCATTTGAAGGGTACCTTCTTTTGTCACTTTAAAATTTATTTATTAAAAAAATTAGAGAAAATTCAGATAAAAATGAAACATAAAACAAAATGATAGGAATACGCAATAATACCAGTAGAAACCATGCTTATATCTAGAAGTGAATGGTAACAAATATTTTTAGCCAAGTGGGGGAATTGTAACAAATATTTTTAGGTCATTATTAAAAGTAGTAATTGAAAAGAATGAAAAGTGTAAATAGTCGATAGGCTCTTTGACTGTATGATGCTCAGTTACTGAAAGGAAATAAATCTTATGAATACATTTGAAAAACTGATAATAAAAATAATATAAAATTTACAGTATACTACTATAATGAGAATATGGAATATTTAAGAAACCCTCATATATCTTGCAAGATTATGCCTTATATAGGAAGAAACTGGATGGATGTTTCCCCAATTTGACAGTGATCCTAAAAACTTATGACATTAACTCATAATAAGTTGTGAGGCTGAAAAATTTCTAACAGAGGTATTTTTTCTATTGTCTTTATAATAAATGTTATTACAAGTTATTGTTAAGAGGCAATCAAAATATATGCAACCAAAAATGTAAGGAAAAAGTGTTATTAGAAGAATATCACTCAGCCATCAGAAAGGATGAATACCCACCATTTGCATCGAAATGGATGGAACTGGAGGGGATTATGTTAAGTGAAATAAGTCAAGCAGAGAAAGACAATTATCGTATGGTTTCACTCATATGTGGAACATAAGGAATAGCACAGAGGATCATAGGGGAAGGGAGGGAAAACTGAATGGGCAGAAATCAGAGAGGGAGACAAACCATGGGAGACTCTGGACTCCAGGAAACAAACTGAGGGTTACAGAGGGGAGGGGGTTGGGGGGATGGGGTAACCGGGTGATGAGTATTAAGGAGGGCACGTGATCTGATGAGCACTGGGTGTTATACACAACTGATGAACCGAACACTACATCAAAAACTAATGATGTACTATATGCTGGCTAACTGAACATAATAAAAAAAATAAAATAAAACTTTATTTATATAAAAAAAAGAAGAATAACAGATCACTAAGGCTTGCACAACAAAATTTCTGGACACTCTTGCTTAGGTGGATTTAGATGACAGAATTGCTTCAGATAACTTATTGGCTGAACAAGGAAGAGTCTGTGCCGTGGCAAATACCTCTTACTCTACTGGATCAATACCTCTGACATTATAGCAAATATAAGAAATTAACAAATAAGCCACTTGCCTAAAGTACCTTAATGCTCCTTCAGGTGTAATCTTTGATTTATTTGATACCGATTGGTTTGGTCCGTGGAGGCCCTGGCTAAAGAGTATACTTCCATCTCTCTGTCTTATCACCCTAATAGTCATCACTACAGTCTCCTGGACACACTATTCGCTCTCAAAGGTCTTAAATATGTGTTCACAGCCATCAGTAGATGGTAGATGTTCTCATTACGCTTGGAGAAACAGAAACAAGATGAACAACAGGATCAACAGCAAAATAATTTTTCCAGGGATTTGACATCACAACCTGTGAGTTTCACAATGAGACAAGAACAACTTAACTCTGATGGCAACTAATAAATTTTCGGTCAGTTTCTCATGAATGAGAGGATGAGCAAAAGGAAAGAATTTGTTCAAGTAACTAAACAAGGAGGCCATTAGACTGATGGGCCCTATGCCATGGTGGCCTATATAAGCAAACCAAAATCTAAGGCTGTAAATGTCTCAAGGTTACAAAATCAAAACACTAAGGACAACCAACCACAAATGGCCACCTAGGTTTTGAGCTATAGCCAATCAGATAATTTCCTTTCTCTGCTTTTACAAGTCTTTCCCTTGGTTCTTAGGGCTGTGCACTCAACCTCTTCTGTGTGACACTGCCCAATTTAAATCGATTTTTGCTCAAACTCTTAAAATTAAGGAAAAACGTATATCAGGTCATCAATTAAGTGTTAATTTACTGGATTTTATGTTTGTGCTATTTGCAGCTTTAAAAATGGTTTACTTGGTAGGCGGAGCAAGATGGCGGAGGAGTAGGAGACCTGGCTTTCGTCTCCTCTCAGGAATTCAGCTGGATAGGGATCAAACCATTCTGAACACCTACAAACTCAACAGGAGATCGAAGAAAAGAAGAGCAACAACTCTCTCATCAGAAAAGCGACCACTTTCTGGAAGGTAGGACGTGCGGAGAAGCGAATCCGAGGCGATATTCGGGAGGATAGACGGCGGGGGAGGGGCCTCCGCCGGCTGCTTCTGGCAAGTGATAGAACCACAGAGCACAAAATCGGAACTTTTAAAAGTCTGCTCCGCCGAGGGACGTCACTCTGGTGGCTAAGCGGGGGGTGGAACCCTCCGGGACAGTGTGGTCTCAGGACCCTCGGGGTCACAGAAAGACTGGGGTGCCTGAGTGTGGCAGAGCTCCCAGGTATCCGGGCAGGGAAGCCGGCTGCAGAGATGGAACCGAGGAGCGGGCTCTCAGCTCTCAGTTGCCATAAACTGTGATCCGCAGCACAGTCGGGCCCCTGCTCCTCCAGCAGGGACCCAACAAGCGGCAGATCCGGGGAGACTCACCTTCCTCCCCCGGGAGGAGCCGCGCGGGAGTGCACCGCAAGCATCTGCTGGGTTTGTAGACTCCACCCGGGTTCAGGTGCCAGAGATAGAAACGCGTGGTCACAGGCCGGGGGAGCACGGAGAGCGCCGGAGACCGGGGAGACGGGAGTGACTGACTGCTTTTCTCTGGGGGCTCACTGAGGAGTGGGGCCCCGAGTTCTCGGCTCCTCAGGGGCGGAGATTGGGAGGCTGCCATTTTCACTCTCCACCTCCAAAGCTGTATGGAAAGCTTGCAGGGAACAAAAGCTCCAGAGAGCAAACCTGAGCAGATTACTAAGCCCGGACCCAGCAAGGGCGGGGCAATTCCGCCTCCAGCAAAGACATCTGGAAACCACGGCAACAGGCCCCTCCCCAGAAGATCAGCGAGAACAGAACAGCCAGCCAAGACCAAGTTTACCGATCAATGAGAACGGGAGAACTTCAGCGCTAGGGGAATACTGCACATAGAATTCATGGCTTTTTTACCATGATTCTTTAGTCTTTCAAGGTTAATTTTTTTTTAACTGTCTTTTTTTTTTTTTTGAGTTTTTCTTTTTCTCTTTTTCAACCAACATCTTATCAATCCCTTTTTTAAAAAACATTTTTATTTTTCATTTTTAGAATCATATTCTATCCCTTCATAGTAGTTACCCGTATTTTTGGCATATATATATAAGTTGTTCTCTCTTTAAAATTTTGAGATAGTTTCTTCTAACAGATCAAAATATACCCTAAATCTCTAGTGTATGGTTTTTTTCTACTCCCCTGCTTGATCACATTCTCTCCCTTTTTTTTTCTTTTGTTTTTTTAAATCCTCTTCTTTCTTTTTTCAAACAACGTCTTATCAATTCCTTTTATAAAATTTTTTATAATTTCCATCTTTACAGTCATATTCCATCCCTTCATCATATCAACCCTTGTTTTTGTATATATATAACTTTTTCTTTCTTTAAAATTTTGGGAGGCACTTTCTTCTAACAGACCAAAATACACCTAAAATCTAGTGTGTGGCACTGATCTATATACCAGCCTGATCATATTTGATCACATTCTGTTTTTTGTTTTGTTTTGTTCTGTTTTTGTTTGTTTTTATCTTTATCTTTTCTTTTTTTTTTTTCTTTTTCTTCTTTCTCTCTTTCCCTTTCTTTTCCCACTGCTTCAGGTCTTTTCTGATTTGTTTAGAGTATATTTTCTGGGGACGTTGTTTAGAGTATATTTTCTGGGGACGTTGTTACCCTGCTAGCATTTTGTTCTCTCATTAATCTATTCTCTGCACAAAATGACAAGATGGAAAAAATCACCTCAACAAAAAGAACAAGAGGTAGTACCGACTGCCAGGGACCTACTCAATATGGACATTAGGTACGATGTCAGATCTACAGTTCAGAATCATGACTTTAAAGATACTAGCTGGGCTTGAAAAAAGCATGGAAGTTATTAGAGAAACCCTTTCTGGAGAAGTAAAAGAACTAAAATCTAACGAAGTCGAAATCAAAAAGACTATTAATGTGGTGCAATCAAACATGGGGGCGCTAACTGCTAGGATAAATGAGGCAGAAGAGCGAATCAGTGAGATAGAAGACCAAATGATGGAAAATAAAGAAGCTGAGAAAAAGAGAGATAAACAACTACTGGATCACGAGGGCAGAATTCGAGAGATAAGCGATACCATAAGACGAAACAACATTAGAATAATTGGGATCCCAGACGAAGAAGAAAGAGAGAGAGGGGCAGAAGGTATATTGGAGCAAATTATAGCAGAGAACTTCCCTAATTTGGGGAAGGAAACAGGCATCAAAATCCAGGAAGCACAGAGAACCCCTCTCAAAATCAATAAAAATAGTTCAACACCCCGACATCTAATAGAAAAACTTACGAGTCTCATAGACAAAGAGAAAATCCTGAGAGCAGCTCAGGAGAAGAGATATGTAACCTACAAGGGTAGAAACATTAGATTGGCAAAGACCTATCCACAGAGACCTGGCAGGCCAGAAAGGACTGGCAGGATCTATTCAGAGCACTAAATGAGAAAAATATGCAGCCAAGAATACTCTATTCAGCTAGGCTGTCATTGAAAATTGAAGGAGAGAGAAAAAGCTTCCAGGACAAACAAAAACTAAAGGAATTTGCAAACACGAAACCAGCCCTACAAGAAATCTTGAAAGGGGTCCTCTAAGCAAAGAGAGAGCCTAAAAGCAACATAGACCAGAAAGGAACACAGAATATACAGTAACAGTCACCTTACAGGCAATACAATGGCACTAAATTCCTATCTTTCAATAGTTACCCTGAATGTAAATGGGCTCAATGCCCCAATCAAAAGACACAGGCTATCAGATTGTATGAAAAAACAAGACCCATTGATATGCTGTCTGCAAGAGACTCATTTTAGACCCAAAGACACCCCCAGATTGAAAGTGAGGGGGTGGAAAACCATTTACCATGCTAATGGACACCAAAAGAAAGCTGGGGTGGCAATCGTTATATCAGACAAATTAGATTGTAAATCAAAGACTGTAATAAGAGATGAGGAAGGACACTGTATCCTACTTAAAGGGTCTATCCAACAAGAAGATCTAACAATTGTAAATATCTATGCCCCTAACATGGGAGCAGCCAATTATATAAGGCAATTAATAACAAAAGCAAAGAAACACATCGACAACAATACAATAATAGTGGAGGACTTTAACAACCCCCTCACTGAAATGGACAGATCATCTAAGCAAAAGATCAACAAGGAAATAAAGACTTTAAATGACACACTGGAACAAATGGACTTCGCAGACATATTCAGAACATTCCACCCCAAAGCAACGGAATAAACATTCTTCTCTAGTGCCCATGGAACATTCTCCAGAATCGATCACATCCTAGGTCATAAATCAGGTCTCAACCGGTACCAAAAAATTGGGATCATTCCCTGCCTATTTTCAGACCACAATGCTTTGAAACTAGAACTCAATCACAAGAGGAAAGTCGGAAAGAACTCAAATACATGGAGGCTAAAGAGCATCCTACTGAAGAATGAATGGGTCAACCAGGAAAGTAAAGAAGAATTAAAAAAATCATGGAAACCAATGAAAATGAAAATACAACTATTCAAAATCTTTGATGCAGCAAAGGCAGTCCTAAGAGGAAAGTATATAGCAATACAAGCCTTTCTCAAGAAACAAGAAAGGTCTCTAGTACACAACCTAACCCTACACCTAAAGGAGCCGGAGAAAGAACAGCAAATAAACCCAAAACCCAGGAGGAGAAGAGAAATAATAAAGATCAGAGCAGAAATCAATGAAATAGAAACTAAAAGAACAGTAGAACAGATCAACAAAACTAGGAGCTGGTTCTTTGAAAGAATGAACAAGATTGATAAACCCCTGGCCAGACTTATCAAAAAGAAAAGAGAAATGACCCAAATCAACAAAATCATGAATGAAAGAGAAGAGATCACAACCAACACCAAAGAAATACAAACAAGTATAAGAACATTATGAGCAACTCTATGCCAGCAAATTAGATAATCTGGAAGAAATGGATGCATTCCTAGAGATGTATCAACTACCAAAACTGAACCAGGAAGAAACAGAAAACCTGAACAGACCTATAACCACTAAGGAAATTGAAGCAGTCATCAAAAATCTCCCAAAAAACAAAAGCCCAGGGCCAGATGGCTTCCCAGGGGAATTCTACCAAACATTTCAAGAAGAATTAATACCTATTCTTCTGAAACTGTTCCAAAAAATAGAATGGAAGGAAAACTTCCAAACTCATTTTATGAGGCCAGCATTACCTTGATCTGAAAACCAGACAAAGACCCCATCAAAAAGAAGAATTACAGACCCATATCCCTGGTGAACATGGATGCAAAAATTCTCACCAAAATACTAGCCAATAGGATCCAACAGTACATTAAAAGGATTATTCACCACGACCAAGTGGGATTTATCCCTGGGCTGTAAGGTTGGTTCAACATCCACAAATCAATCAATGTGATACAATACATTAACAAAAGAAAGAACAAGAATCATATGATCCTCTCAATAGATGCCGAAAAAGCATTTGACTAAGTAGAGCATCCTTTCTTGATCAAAACTCTTCAGAGTATAGGGATAGAGGGTACATACCTCAATAACATAAAAGCCATCTATGAAAAACCTACAGCGAATATCATTCTCAATGGGGAAAAACTGAGAGCTTTCCCCCTAAAGTCAGGAACGCGGCAGGGATGTCCACTATCACCACTGCTATTCAACATAGTATTGGAAGTCCTAGCCACAGCAATCAGACAACAAAAAGAAATCAAAGGCATCCAAATCAGCAAAGAAGAAGTCAAACTCTCACTCTTTGCAGATGATATGATACTTTATGTGGAAAACCCCAAACAGTCCACCCCAAAACTACTAGAACTCATACAGGAATTCAGTAAAGTGGCAGGATATAAAATCAATGCACAGAAATCAGTGGCATTCCTATACACCAACAACAAGACAGAGGAAAGAGAAATTAAGGAGTGAATCCCATTTACAATTGCACCCAAAACCATAAGATACCTAGGAATAAATCTAACCAAAGAGACAAAGGATCTGTACTCAGAAAACTATAAAATACTCATGAAAGAAATTGAGGAAGACACAAAGAAATGGAAAAACGTTCCATGGTCATGGATTGGAAGAACAAATATTGTGAAGATGTCAATGCTACCTACAGCAATCTACACATTCAATGCAATCCCCATCAAAATACCATCCACTTTTTTCAAAGAAATGGAACAAATAATCCTAAAATTTGTATGGAACCAGAAAAGACCCCGAATAGCCAGAGGAATGTTGAAGAAGAAAAGCAAAGCTGGTGGCATCAGAATTCCAGACTTCAAGCTCTATTATAAAGCTGTCATCATCAAGACAGTATGGTACTGGCACAAAAACAGACACATAGATCAATGGAACAGAATAGAGAGCCCAGAAATGGACCCTCAACTCTATGGTCAACTCATCTTTGACAAAGCAGGAAAGAATGTCCAATGGAAAAAAGACAGTCTCTTCAACAAATGGTGTTGGGAAAATTGGACAGCCACATGCAGAAGAATGAAACTGGACCATTTCCTTATACCACACACAAAAATAGACTCCAAATGGTTGAAAGACCTCAATGTGAGACAGGAGTCCATCAAAATCCTAAAGGAGAACACTGGCAGCAACCTCTTCGACCTCAGCCGCAGCAACTTCTTCCAAGAAACATCGCCAAAGGCAAGGGAAGCAAGGGCAAAAATGAACATGAGAGACGATGGACTCTGAGAAACAAACTGAGGGTTCTAGAGGGGAAGGGGGTGGGGGTATGGGTTAGCCTGGTGATGGGTATTAAAGAGGGCACGTACTGCATGGAGCACTGGGTGTTATACGCAAACAATGAATCATGGAACACTACATCAAAACTAATGATGTAATGTATGGTGATTAACATAACATAATAAAATAAATAAATAAATAAATAAAAGAGGATCACCAACTTGTATAAGCTTCAGGACCCCAATGTGTCTGTACTGAAAATGGTGTCCAGTACCTGTTTTATAACCTTTTGGGAATCTAGTGTGAGTAAACAAGAATTTACTACAAATGATATTCCTATTTTATATTTAACTTTGGTATAAGATGGATTCTATATAGTCTTTCCCTTCATTAAAAAATAAAGTGATCTTTTTATGGGATGTGTGGGTGGCTCAGTCAGTTAAGCATCCTGATCTCAGGGTCCTGAGATCGAACCTGCTTCTCCCTCTGTTGCTGCTGCCCCTGCTTATGGTCTCTTTTTCTGACAAATAAATAAAAGTTTTTAAAAAATTTTTAAATAAAAAAAAAAAATTTTAAATAAAGTGATCCTTTTAAATCCTACTTCTAAAAATCTTTTTTCCATATGTTCAATATTTAGTTGTTTTTATATGGAACTTGCTTTTGTTTATAAAGGAATATTTTTCTAATTTATTAATACAAGCAGTGATCCTTTTCTGCTTTTCCTGATATTGTTATCTCTGTGTGATATGAAAATACGAGAAAAATATTTTTAACCAAGGATTCTAGGATAAATGTTAGTTTTTTAAGTCAGTTTTTTAAAATCTGCTCATGAATGTTATTGAGACACTGATCAGAATATTTATTAAGCCAATAGACACACTCCTCAGGGTACCCTTTAATAGGAATAAGATTAAAACCTATTTTTATTCTTCCATAGGCAAAGAGCATTATTTTTACATTTTCTATGCCATAAAATATGGTCTGTACAATTGCACCTATTATATCAAAGAGCATGTACTTTCTTCGCCTAAGTACTAAAAAATGCTTACTTCCAAATGTCTCACTACTAGTCTTTTATGAATATTGCTGTTTTTAAGAAAAGATTTATTTATTTATTTGAGAGAGAGAGAGAGAGAGAGCATGCTCAAGCAGGGGGAGAGGGGCAGAAGGTGAGAGAGAATCTCAAGCGGACTCCACAATGAGTGTGGAGCCTGACATGGGGCTCAATCCCATGACCCTGAGATCATTACCTGAGCCAAAAACCAAGAGTCTGATGCCCAACCGACTGAGCCACCCAGGCACCCTTTGTTTACTTTTTATAGCTAAAAATATGGGACTAGTTATCTTCTGTATTAGTTTCCTATTAACACTGTAACAAATTACCAAAAATTTGGTAAAATCTTTAAAATGACATCCACATATTATCTCTCAATTTCAATGCTTTGAAAGTCCAGGGAATGTATAGTTCAGCTGGTTCTTTGTACTGGGTTTCACCAGGCAACGTCAGTAAGAGTGTGTTCCTTCCTGGAGGGTCTGGTAATAGATCCGCCTCCAAACTCAGGTTTGGCAGATTGAGTTCAATTGGCAGTATTTTACATTTTATCAAAATTCCATAATGTCTGACAGTAGAAAATGGCTGGATTCTTCTATCTGCTTCTGAAAAACTCCACTATACACTTGTGAACTAACTAGTGTGAAAAGGAAAATAACACGTTGATATTATTATTAATACACTTTTGATCTTATGGATCCCCAGGAGTTGAGAAGCACTGTTCTGGTGGAACAGAAAAAAAGGTTATTTAATAGACTGACAAGTAAGGAAGTGGATCATACAAAGTATCCATTTTCAACTAAGTACCCACCTTACCATGTTATGGAAGATATCATTCTCAATGTAAAATTGTCCTAACCAATTCTGGGCACTGAGAAGAAAGGACAAGAAGAAACTCAAGCATGTATTTTATGTTAGAGTAAACCTAATACATTCTAATTTCTTAACAAGTAGTTGTGTGAGGGATGCCTGGGTGGCTCAGTCAGTTAAGCATCTGCCTTGAGCTCAGTTCATGATCCCAGGGTCTTGGGATCGAGTCCTGCATCAGGGTCCTTGTTCAGTGGGGAGCCTGCTTCTCTCTCTGCCTGCCACTCCCCCTGCTTGTGCGCTCTCTCTCTCTGACAAATAAATAAAATAAAATCTTTTAAAAAAACCCACAAAAAACACCAAAAAACAAACAAACAAACAAACAAAACACAAGTAGTTGTGTGAGGAAATATATCAAGATCTTATTTCCTTGATTTTTACCATCTTATTCTTAGGTTTCTGACCTGTAGCTTGGAGGTGTTGATGGTCTTAGGCTTTCAAACTTGTTTAAGACCACTGTTTCTTACCAAAATTCATTATGGCAGGAGTCAGATTTTCCAATTGTGGCTGGTATAAGATGCCACCTACCTTCTATTTGTAGTAAGTGGTCCATGATTTTCTTCAAAGAAGCTTAGGAACATTTTTCTTCTCTGCAAAAACAGAGGAAAAATATCAAGTGGCTGGACAGGATATTTTAGTGGGTGTGTCCTTAAAATAATTTTCTTCATGATTACCAGTAAACTGCTCTCTGCCTTCAGCTCAATTAGTCAGAGTCCTGTTAGAGTATTTAGTTCCTGAATATGATTACCTAAATCCTAAGCAGGGAAAGTACTAGAGAATGTAATGCCCATATACATTTCATCCCAATGTTTTTCCACTCGCATTACTAGTTTGTCAGGCCCCGTATTTCACAATTGCCTTAATTTTACCTATAATAAAGTGTGTTGTGAATTTTTCAATTATCTGACCTAATACCAGAATTCTGTGTTTTCCTGAACACTTTATAAACTAGGAAATTAGGAGTTGCCTAGTATTCTTTGTGAATTATTAAAAAATATTGTTGCTCTCACTACCATATGATCCAGCAATTGCACTACTGGGTATTTACCCCAAAGATGCAAAAGTAGGGATCCGAAAGGGTACGTACACCCCGATGTTTATAGCAGCAATGTCCACAATAGCCAAACTGTGGAAAGAGCCAAGATGTCCATCGACAGATGAATGGATAAAGAAGATGTGGTATATATATACAATGGAATATTATGCAGCCATCAAAAGGAATGAGATCTTGCCATTTGCAACGACATGGATGGAACTGGAGGGTGTTATGCTGAGCGAAATAAGTCAAACAGAGAAAGACATGTATCCTATGACCTCACTGATATGAGGAATTCTTTTTTTTTTTATTCTTATGTTAATCCCCATACATTACATCATTAGTTTTAGATGAAGTGTTCCATGATTCATTGTTTGTGCATAACACCCAGTGCTCCATGCAGAATGTGCCCTCCTCAATACCCACCACCAGGCTAACCCATCCTCCCACCCCCCTCCCCTCTAGAACCCTGTTTGTTTTTCAGAGTCCATCGTCTCTCATGGTTCGTCTACCCCTCCGATTTCCCCCGCTGATATGAGGAATTCTTAATTGCAGGAAACAAACTGAGGGTTGCTGGAGTGGGAGGTGGGGTGGGAGGGATGGGGTGGCTGGGTGATAGACACTGTGGAGGGTATGTGTTACAGTCTGCGCTGTGAATTGTGCAAGACTGTTGAATCTCAGATCTGTACCTCTGAAACAAATAATGCAATATATGTTAAGAAAAAAAAAAAAGAAGAAGAAGAAGAAGGTAGCAGGAGGGGAAGAATGAAGGGGGGGAAATCGGAGGGGTAGACGAACCATGAGAGACGATGGACTCTGAAAAACAAACTGAGGGTTCTAGAGGGGAGGGGGGTGGGAGGATGGGTTAGCCTGGTGATGGGTATTGAGGAGGGCACATTCTGCATGGAGCACTGGGTGTTATGCACAAACAATGAATCATGGAACACTTCATCTAAAACTAATGATGTAATGTATGGGGATTAACATAAGAATAAAAAAATTAAAAAAAAATATTGTTGCTCTCATTCAGAGCAGATGGAAAAAGAGCAACATTCATTAAGAAGTGTGCACAGATATAGCACATGATGTTGGACAAAATACGTTTCAAAAAGTAAAGATAAGCAATTACTCTTTTGATGTGATATTGAACTCTTTCCCCATTCACTTTCATTGATTCATCAGTCATTTACTTACTTATTAACAGATTAATTAATAGCTCTAGGTCAGACACTGGGCTGGGCACTGAGAGTCTATCTGTGAGGAGACATACAATTAGGTCTTGCTAACTCTACCTTGAAGAGATCATTCTAAGCTGGTAGCAAGCAACCTAGATCTAGCCTAAAGCCATTCAAAAACAGAGTATTTTGTTTTTGTTTATTAGCTTTTTAAAAGATTAAAAAATAGTTTTAAAGCAATATTGAAAGAAAAGTAAAGGGATTTCCCATATATCCCCTGCTCTGGAACATGGATGGCTTTTGACATTATTACATTTCCCACCACAGTGATACATTTGTTACCAATGATGAACCTACACTGACAGGTCATTGTTACCCTTCTTACAGTTGTACATTCTTCGGGTTTGGACAAATGTATAATTTCATGTATCCACTGTTATAATAGTATATAAAGCAGTTTCACTGCCCTAAAAATCCTCTGTGCTCTGCCTATTCACCCCTCCCCCTCTCCCCACCCAAACCCTGGAAAACCACTGTTCTTTTTACTGTCTCAGTAGTTTTGCCTTTTCCAAAACGTGTTACAGTCGGAATTACATAGTATGTAGTCTTTTCCGATTGGCTCCTTTCACTTACTAATACACATTTAAACTTGTTCCATGTCTTTTCAGGGCTTGATTGCTCATTTCTTTTTAGCACTGAATAATATTCCATTGTCTAAATATACCATAGTTTATTCATTAACCTACTGAAAGACATTTGGTTGCTCCAAGTTTTAGCAACTATGAATAAAGCTATTATCACTATCTGTGTACAGGCTTTTGTGTGGACATAAGTCTTTCAACTCCTTCACAAAAATATCAAGTAACAGGACTGCTGAATCATATGGTAAGAGTATCCTTTGCTTTGTAAGAAACCACCAAACTGTCTTCCAAAGTGGCTGTGCCATTTTGCATTCCCACCAACAGTGAATGAGAGTTCCTATTCTTCCACATCCTTGCCATCATTTGGTGTTGTCAGTATTCTGGATTTTAGCCATTTTAATAGGTGTGTAGTGGTTTTTCACTGTAGTTATAATTTGCATTTTCCTGATGATACACGATGTAGAGCATCTTTTCATGTTTACATGCATATGAATATCTTTTTTGGTGAGGTGTCTGTTAAGGTCTTTGGCCCATCATTTAATTGGGTTGTTTTCTTATCATCGAGTTTTAAGAGTTCTTTGTATATTTTGGAGAACAGTTCTTTATCAGACGTCTTTTGCAAATATTTTCTTCCAGTAGGTGGTTTGTCATTTTATTCTCTTAACATTGTCTTTCAAAGAGCAGAAGTCTTTAATTTTAAGGAAATCTAGCTTATCAATTCTTCTTTCAAGGATTATACCTTTGATATTGTATCAAAAGTCATCAGAAAGCCTAAAGTCATCTAGATATTCTCTTATAGTTTTGTGTTTTACATTTAGGTCTGTAATCCATTTTGAGTTAACTTGTGTGAAGGGTGTAAGTTTTATGTCTAGATAGTTTTTTCTTTTCTTTTTTCCTTTCTTTTCTCTTGCATGTATTCCATTTGTTCCAGAACTATTTGTCAAAAAGACTGTCATTACTCCATCATATTGTTTTTGCTTCTTTGTCGAAGATTGGTTAATTGTATTTATATGGGCCTACTTGAGGGTTTCTACTCCATTCCATTGTTCTATTTGTCTATTTTTTCACCCAACTGGGTCTTTTGTCTCTCCATATAAAATTTAGAATCAGTTTGTTTATATCAACAAAATAACTTGCTGGGATTTTGGATTTTGGTTGAGAATGCATTGAATCTATAGATCAAAGTAAGAAAAACTGACATCTTGACACTACTGAGACTTCCTTACCCAGGTTTTTGTTTTGTTTTTGTTTTTGCTTTTGTTTTTAATTTGAATAAGTATTTGTAGATGGGAATACCTATATCCCTTCAGAGGTATGTGTGTTCTCTGGATCAGCAGCTTTGGTTTCAG
Source organism: Mirounga angustirostris (assembly GCF_029215605.1). Classification (NCBI taxonomy): domain Eukaryota; kingdom Metazoa; phylum Chordata; class Mammalia; order Carnivora; family Phocidae; genus Mirounga; species Mirounga angustirostris. The sequence goes on along the minus strand of NW_026991720.1, from coordinate 78,626,363 downwards.
CTAGGAGCTTGTTAGAAATGCTAACATAACATTAAAAAAAAAAAAAAAAAGAACCAGTTAATAACCTACAAAAAAAAAAAAAAAAAAGAAAGAAAGAAAGAAAAAAAAAAAATCTCATACCCCACACCAGACCTACTGAATTAGAAACTGAATTTCAAAAAATTCCCCCAAACCATTTGTATGTTAAATTTGAGCACTGGATTAATTCAGCATGAGCCCTTTTGTCACTGGCTCAGATATGTATCTGACACCCAAGTCAAGTAGGCACACCACAGAAAAGTTTCTTAGGCTGTTTTCATTGTACGGGGGAAGGTGTGCAAACAAAAAATGCAAAAGGAAAGACTCTGTTAATTTTGTGGGACAGTTGTCTAGGGAGATACCAATTCTTTGGTGAGAGAAACATTTGGAGATTTCATAGGTGTGGCATTTGAGCTAGAATTATAAGAATAGGGAGAATTATAAAAGCATTCCCTGGGCAAGAGCAGAGTAACATTACAGATCATGGTGTATTTGGAGAATATCAGTTAGTGGGTCTTAGCCTGCACAGCAGCCTCAATAGGATGGAGTAGCCAGAAATAAAAGTGAGGGATATAGCTTAGGATCATATCAATGTACGCTAGGTCATGGATGAAGTTATAGGATCATATCAATGTACGCTAGGTCATGGATGAAGTTATAGGAAAAGTTTGTAAACAGACCAGGGGCTTCACTTTTGAACTTTGAATCAAATGACTAGAAGGAGGAATGCTAACTCCGTGGGTGATTAATATTATGCAGTATATAAATCAATATCCTGAATACTTTGACAACATTGAAAACTCTTTTACTTAGGAGACACAATGAAGTGTAGAGCTTAGTTTAGATTAGAATGTGTTAGTCTACAGCTTCACCTGCCGAATATAATATCCTCATTGCCCAACATTAAGCATTAGTGAGGACCCAGGACTATCCACATTTAGTTCCAATACTATAACATAACTGATCATTTCTCTACCTATTTCCTTCTTCTTGAGAAAGGCCACACCTATTTAGATGCAGTAGTGTTTAAAATATCATCCCATTTGGCTTGGCCTCACTTGTGGAATTCCCAAATTCAGAGTCAGTACTATGCATTAAGCTATGAGTGTTAAACTCCTACTAAAAACAGAGATGTGATACAACAGAGGGATGACACATTGATCTTATTAGATAATATTCCCTAGAATTAGTTATGTAGTTATTTAGGAAGGATTTCAGGGTTTATGACACTCTGGGAATAAATATTGTATTAAAAAAATCAAAATTTTGGCATTCACTGGAGGCCCAAGCTGGAGTTAGTCCTTTTTGCATAAATTGTTTTTATGAACCTTAAGACTCTGCTGAATAAATCAAAACCACAATGAAATATCACATTATAGCTGTCAGGATGGCTAAAATAAAAAAGACAAGAAATAAGAAGTGTTGATGAGGATGTAAAGAAAAAGAAACCCCCATGCACTGTTGGTGGGAATGTAAACTGGTACAGACATTGTGGAAAACAGTATGGGGGTCCATCAAAAAGTTAGAAGTAGAAATACCATATGATCCAATAATTCCACTGTTGGAGATTTACCCCCTTCCCCCGCAAATGAACACTATTTTGAAAAGATATATATGTTCCCTATGTTTACTGCAGGATTATTTACAATAGCCAAGATGTGGAAGCAACCTAAGTGTCCACTGATAGATGAGTGGAAGATATGGTACGTATAGACACACACACACACACACACACACACATACACACTGGACTATTATGCAGCCATAAAATGGATGAGGTGATGCCACCTGTGACAACATGGATGGGCATAGAGGGTACTATGTTTGCTAAGTGAAGTAAGTCATAAGCCATATGATTTCATTCATATGTCAAATCTAAAAAAACAAAACAAACAAATGAATAAACAAACAAAAAGCAAAATCAGACCTATAAATAAAGAGAAACTGATGGTTGCCAGAGGGGAGGGGGATAAAGGGATAGCAAAATGGTTGAATGGGAGGAGAAGATACACAGTTCCAGTCATGGAATGACTAAATCATGGGAATAAAAGGCATAGCATGGGGAGCATAGGCAATGATACTGTAATCGCATTGTGCGGTGACGGACGGTAGCTACGCTTGTGGTGAGTGTGGCATAATGTATAGAGGAGTTGAATCACTACATTGTACACCTGAAACCAATGTAACATTGTGTGTCACCTAGACTCCAATAAAAAATTTTTGAAGAGAAAAAGACATTGCTGTAAAGAAGATTTTGTCAAATTCATTTTCATGTTTCAGAAAATGAGACTCAAAGCTATTTTGTTTCTGCTCAATAATAACTAAAGCTAACGGCTGATCTTTCTGAAACGCTAGGGCAATGATGTGTAGCTATCCACCAGTCTTATTTCTCTCTCCACCTGGAAATAATACAGAACCACAGCACTTAGACTCTACTGCAGTAAGGTGTGGCATATGAATGGCACCACCACAGAATGGCAGTGGAGATGATATATATAACCCTTAAAGGCAGCTTGTCAATTCTGTGATCTCCATTCATATTTCCCATCCACCAGGTGATTTTTTTTTTTTAAAGATTTTATTTATTCACCTGACAGATAAAGACATAGCAAGAGAGGGAACACAAGCAGGGGGACAGGGAGAGGGAGAAGCAGGCTCCCTGCTGAGCAGGGAGCCCGATGCGGGGCTCGATCCCAGGACCCCAGGATCATGACCTGAGCCAAAGGTAGACCCTTAATGACTGAGCCACCCAGGCGCCTCTCACCAGGTGATTTTTTGACTCCCAAGCTGACCCTAGAAGGTATTAGTTGAAGGTGATATACCTTCCTTAACCTGCATCTTTGTAGGACTTGCATGGAAATACACTCTCTCACCTCTGTCTTGATCAGCAATACCAGACTGGACTTCATATGAACAAAAGTAAACAAACACACTTTCATAGTAGAATGTCACTGAGATTTCAAGAGTTATCTCTTATGGCAACTCTCATCACCCTGCATTGAACTACTTATAAGAAGGCCTGAACTGTGGAAGTGGGTTGGGGAGATTGAAGTTGTCAGGAAATAATTTGTGTGCAACATGTTAGGTCTAATGCTGGAACAAAATCTGAAAGAAGCCAAGGAATATCAATGATGAAGGCAATGGGATCTTGTAGGATCTTGAACTTCGTTTTTCTTTTGCCCAATGCGCATCGAATTGATAGGGTTATGGGGATTTCCACAAGTTATTGTTTCTTTTTCCCAATGAGACTATGGTCTTATTAGAGGGGGAGGAAGGTTCTGAATTATTACATATCTGTGAATCCCTCCGACTGGTAATATAATGAGTTCCCTCTTACTTGTTATTTTGCAAAACATGCAAAATTGTTATATAAAATTTTAGATGTTGTGTATGTGAATTTATATTTCAGGATGTCTCTTGACAATTGATTTAGCTCTGAATCCTCTGTCAGATTTAATATTCCAGTTCCATACACTCACATGCCTCAAATGTTCAAAGCAATAAAAAACAGAACAGAACAAAACAAAACAAAACAAAACAACCATCCTTAGTCCACAAAATATAAATGAGGAGATTGAAGCTTCCTAGAAATAAAGAAGTGAGTAGTATTTGACAATAAAGCAAGTTCCCCTCTTGCTGTTCTCATTCTCAGAATCCTGTTTGTTCCCCTCATCTTTTTCATTAAATAAATGCTATTAATTTAATTGCTTTCATTTTTAAATTTGTCTCTCTCACTAAAATGCACATCGGAAGTGGTTTTGTACTTTATTTTATTCATAATTGTATTTGGTGCCTAGCATAGCACCCAGTGCCTAGGAGACACTTAATAACTATTTGTTAAATAAGATACCAAGTTTAATGCTTCAAAAAGAAAACTTATTTTATTAATATTTACCACTAGAGGGCATTTTCCTTCCATCTTAAAATCTGAGTCGTCTCTCTTTTTGTTAAACTGGAGGTACTGAGTATACTTTATTAACTTGTAAAGATAAAATATTTCAGATCAATAAATTATCTAAAATTATCAGGAAAAAATTCTCTGCAGCACATATTTTAAGCATCTAGATTCTATAGTTAAACTAGCTAGAATTAAAAACATTGATCCAACAAACTGTTTAGGCTTTCTAATTTAAATCATATACCAATATATCAACACACCCACATCATACATATATAGGGTTATGTAAAATATTTCAATGATATAAACTAAAGATTGTGGCCCCAAACCATGGCTCTTACTGTATTTTAGTGATCTAAATGTGTATTTGAAAAGATTTGGTAAGAGAAAGATAATTTTTAGTTAAGTTAAAAAATAAAGTCTTTTTTCCACAGAAGAGGACAAAACAAAGTAAGTGGTCCCAGGAAGCTGTCCTACAGCCGGATTTGCTGTTTGGATTCTCCTGGAAGCTGACTCTGAGATGGAGTTTCCCTGCAAAATGTTCACTAGGGAGTGCTGCTGGGATTAACACCTGTGGAAGGGGGCATAAGAAAGCAGGACTGGGCAAAGACTGAATCCAAATCCTTCACAGGATGGCAGAAGTCAGCCCTACCCGTTGCTCCGGAGCTAAGATGGTCCATTAGAGTGGTCCAAAGTTAGGCTGAATGGGCTGGCCTTTATATTCCTGTATCCACCAGTCACTGAGTAAGGGCCACTGTGGGGACTGGGGCAGTTGGAGAGTCAGTAAGAGCAGCTGAGGAATTCCTAAAAAGGTTGAAGGTCAAATATGGGACAAGTCCTTCTGTGAAGGGAGATCTGGGAAGTGCTTGGCTGTGTCCATCTCAGCTTAATTTTAGGGAGAATTTGTGTGAACTTTTGATCCAATGGGGGCTCTGGAATTGGTAAGTGTAGCCAGGAACAAAGTGTATTTTGTAGACCAAGCCGGCAGAACTATTTCAATGTGGTGATTAAATAATAACATATCAATGTTTAGAGCATATTGTTAAAATTACAGGTCAGAAATTGAGAGAAAAGTGTAAAGTTCCTTTGCATAAGTGAGCGATGTCTTAAGTGGAATGAAGAAGTTACTGAAGTAATTCAACATTAATAAAGCTATTATGCTTGCTCTAATTCAAAATATTGATATTAATGTCCTTGAGTAGAGAACATTATGTTTTACTGATCAAGAATTTCCAGATTATTTAATAGCTAACTTACCTGAAGTCATTTACAAGAAAATATAAATAACTAGTTAGGAAAAGAAAAAGAAAAGAAAACTTCTCTTAACTGTAAAATTAGAACTTCTCTGTTAATCTTCTCTATCAAAAGACATCCCTTTGTCCTTTTTCCCCATTATTCCCACTTTACTTTCTAGAGTGAATTTTTACTTCATTTTATGCAATTGAGAGTGGAACAAAATCCCGAGGAAGAAATGATATTTTCAACAATTCTGTAATTCAGCTTCAAACCACTGAATTCTTTAATAACTTTCCTCACAAGTTAAGGAAAGCCTTTTGCGTGTTCTCATTTACCAGAAGATGGCACTCTTGGTCCTCAGCAGCAAATCTGGAGGCTTTGAAAACTGTCAGGAGTATCAGTCCCGTATCTCTCCATGAAAGAAATATAATCAAAAAGGCGCCTTCACCCTGTTTATCTGAACCGATTGAGATTCTTTATATGCAGGTGCAACTAATTCTTTCAAGATGTAATGAAGCTCAATAAATCCTCCTTTTGCAATATCTTCACTAGTCTTTGGTACTGATTTTGCTTTTTGTGAGAAGCCAAGTGCAGAATGGCTTCCCACAATGCTGTATGTTTAAGCAATAAGGAGACTGCCCCATTGTCTCATGTCAAGCTGCCTGGGACGCAATTTCCTTTTTCCTGTTCTCAAAATTAGCTGATGAGAGCAAGTTCCCCAGGTGAGCATAAGTTCTCCAGATTTTTTTTCCCCCCTGAAAAGTCGGTGACCAAAGAATCATGCCTTCACTGGCTGTTATTCTCAACTTTATGTGCTAGCAAATTCACTTGGGCACAGTATATTATCCTAGCTCTCTATCACTGCTTCTTATTAGCAGAACAAAGTACTTACCTGCTATTCATTTTCCTTTTAGTGATTTATAAATACTGAAGCTATACATTGGAAATTTTCAGAATTATTATAAACATTAAGATCATTAGCATGCAGTGTATACACATACATATATACATACGTTTTATGTGTGTGTGTGTATACAGGTAATTTATTTGTTTATTTATGTAACACAAGATAACTTGCCCTTTGGACTCGACAGCCAGTAACCATCAATGCAAGCTAGCATTGTTTTGTCATTTTTTAAGAAATCTCAAATTCTCAGGTGTAATTAGTAAGAAATACAACTGCTAAACAGGACTTCTCTAAGTTACTCTCCACTTGAGAAAATTACAATAACATCAACTGATAAGCTATGGGTCTTAGCCCTATACTCTGTTTAGAAAATCAGTAGCTGGCAATGAGAGTGAATAAAAAGCAAATGCAGAGGAGGCCTGCTCCTCAGGACAATTATTTAGTGTTGATGTTTTCTTCCGTTAGTATCCTTCAGCTTTTTCTCTGTCACGTCATTGGTACTAAGACATGCTACCATGACTGGACTGAGTTAGACCTAGGAATGACATGGCCTGCCCACCCCACGTTATCCTCTCAAGGACCACATGCTAGTTGTTGAAGATCTAACCAAACAAAATACATTTCTCCAAAACAACTAAATAGGTCTTTTAAAATCCTCAGATTGAGTCCCTATCCTGCTTCTTTTAAGATCTTTCCACATTTTCAAGTTGTGTTTGAGATTAAAATCCATATAAAGCCTTATGCTAACATGCATTTTGAAGTCCTCTTTAATCTGGTCTCCTACCCTTCTACCATCAGCCTACTGAACTCCAGGTGCACTGGCCTAATTTTGTTTCCTGGAATATGCATTCTTGTTAAAGCCCTAGTGTCTTTGCTGCAGCCGTTTCTTCTATCCTGAGCATTCTCAAGTGCTCATTTTTTGTTTGTTTTGTAATTAGCTTTTTATTTTCATTCAATTCCCAGAATCAATGTCATTCACTGTCCTTCTATCATTCCACTCTTTTCTAAATTCTTTATCTATAGTGAATCACTGCTCTATTAGTTTCCAAGGGCCACCCATAACAAATTATTGCAAACGAGATTATTTTGTTCTGGAGTCCAGCAGTCTGAAGCTGCTAGAGGGGCTATGTGTTCTACAAAGATTCTGAGGAGCCGGGTGCCTGGGTGGCTCAGTTGGTTAAGCGACTGCCTTCGGCTCCGGTCATGATCCTGGAGTCCCAGGATCGAGTCCCGCATTGGGCTCCCTGCTCGGCAGGGAGTCTGCTTCTCCCTCTGACCCTCCCCCCCTCCTGCTCTCTCTCTCTCATTCTCTCTCTCAAATAAATAAATAAAATCTTAAAAAAAAAAAAAGATTCTGAGGAGCCGCCTTTCTCTCCTCTTCTAGGGTCTCATGGCTCCTTGCATTCACCGTCTTGTGGAAGCATCACTCAACATTGGCTTCTCTCTGTCTTCACCAGGACTTGACTTTGTGTCTCTCTGTATCTCCCCTTCTTATAGGGATGGAAGTCATTTGATTTAGGGTCACCCCAGTCCAGTATGACCTCTGCAAAAGTCCTATCCAAACAAGTTCTCATTCTGAGATTCTGGGTAGACATGGATTTGGAGGGACACCATTAAACCCACTCTACTCACTACTTGACATTTTTCTTGATTATATAATGATTTTTTAAAGATTATTTATTTATTTATTTATTTATTTATTTATTTATTTATTTATTTATTTATTTATTTATTTGACAGAGACAGAGAGAGCGAGAGCAGGAACACAAGCAGGGGGAGTGGGAGAGGGAGAAGCAGGCTTCCCGCCGAGCAGGGAGCCCGATGCAGGGCTCGATCCCAGGATCCTGGGATCATGACCTGAGCCGAAGGCAGACGCTTAACGACTGAGCCAGCCAGGCACCCTGTATTGATTTCTTTATTGTCTTCTTCATCCCACCCACCGCTAGAATGTCAGCTCCTAAGACAAGAATAATTGTCTATATACGTATATTTATATACTGACACATAATAGGAATTTAGTACATTTTTAATAAATGAATGAAGGAGTGATGCTTTCAGTCATCATAGCTCAGGTCCTCAAACATGTGCTATTTGAGGCAATGACTAATGTCTCTCGTTCTGCTTCCATGCAAAATAAAAATCTCCCTCTGCATGCTTTTCTCTCTCATTCACAGTTTCTGATTGTAAATTAATAAGCTGTCCATCTGCTTTCCATATTGTATTTTGCAGTCTGGAATCAGTATCCCTGAGTACATTGGTTCTTGAAATGTGGCAGATCACGTTTCTGAGCATATAAGGACCAGACATTGGACCTTGTTGAATACAAGAAGGGAATTCTATTTTATGTGGCCTTTGTTTGGTTAATCTTTAGGACATCCCTGGAGATACTCTAAATCAACACAGCCTCTCTTTATTCAAACCTATCTCTCTCCCAATAAAAGTCAGTGGAAATAGAGGAAAACTAGCAGAAGATACAGATAACATCACAAATTCTAAAAACAAACAAACAAACAAAAAACCTTTGAATATCAGAGTAGGCATCAAAGATGCACTCTTTCCTTTAACTGTATGAGAGTATAGAGGTGCTTTAAATTCCTGTTATAGATACCCTACCACAGAAGATTTCATCCTTGGCTGGACATTAATATCACGTGGGAGCTTTTAAAAATCCTGATCCCCAGGTAGCACCCAGGACCAAATACAGGAAACTATCTGACCCTCAACATTCTTTGAAGAGATTCCAATGCAGCAGTGGTTGAGAATCACTGCTCTATTTGATCGGTTTTCTCCGATTGTTGTTTCTCTTTCATGAGGGTGACTCTCCTAAGATGTCCTGTGGTCTATCAAATGGTTCTTAGCTGGAGTTCAGCTTTCCTTTCAGATGTTGAGCTCTTTCAGCTCCTGAAGTCTATCTGAGGGCAGAGTGCTCAAACTACAATTGGCCCTTTTACTACTCACAGTTTTCGGTGGCTCTGGCAGAGGGGCAAGATTAACCTTAGAAAGAGATGTTTCTGCTTTTTATTCTGGGCTTTCCAATCCTCGCCCTCTTTTGTCTCCAACCCTGGAAGTCTACCTTGTGACAAACACTCCTACTATAACTTGTCTGGGTGGAGAGGGATGTGTCCCATGGGATGGGGCGGAGGGGCTGGGAAATGGGCTTGTGTCTGGCAGAGGGACTATTCCCTTTGTGGTACCTCAGTTAATCCTACTACGGTTACTCTAGTTCCCTCCCACTCCAGGGATCCCCCAGGGGATTTCTGTGGCTTTACTCCTATCACATTTTAAAAACTCTACTCCTCCAAAAGTTTGTTGAGCTGACGACATTCTTCTACTCGATCAAAGTTTGTCTCCATTTAGTCTATCAGAAATAACTCAGTTTTGATCTTCTGGAACTTTGCTTCCCATTTCTGAGCACGCTCTATATTTATGCAATTTTTAGAAAAATATATATACTTTCTTGCAGTTCTACGGTGTAATGTGAGGGAAGAAAAATATAGTGTGGGCTTAATATGCCTTTTTGTCCAATGCTATCATATAATATCAACTTACATACACTATATACTACAGTGTATATATATATATACACAAACACATACACACACATTTCTCATTCATACTCAAAGATGGTACTACTAATTATAATATACCTGTTAAGAAAATTTAATGTTTCTAGTAGTACTTCAACTTCAAATCAATCAATTAAACATCTATTGAGTATTTACTACTATGTGTCTAGAACTAAGCTAGAAGCTACAGATATAAATGTAAATAGGACATGCTTCTTTTTCTCTCAAAAAACTCACCATCTGGTTAAGATGCCAGTCAGATAAAAACATAGAGTATATATCTCTCTCTAGAGATATATAATGTAATGAGTGCTAGAAAAGCGTATTTGGGAAGTTTTTCTGAGGATAAACAAAGATACAATAACTAATATGGCCGATGCCTTTGAAGGATCAAGATTTTATATTTGTCATTGCTTTTTTGGTTTGTGTTCATTGTCAGTTGCCTCTGTGTTCTTCACCGGAGATCAGGGCCTCTCTTAATGGGAGGATAGTGGTGCTTTGCTTAAGGCTTCATAGTTTGAGTCATTTGGTTTCCTATGGTCATGGTTTTCTGAGCACCCAAGCCTTTCTGTTGGTTTTTCATTCTTTATATAATCTGACACTGACTTTGCCTCTTCATCTTGTGAGCTCTGTGAAATCTTTGCTTAAAATCTGTCACTGTATCTGAGCTCAGTGTCAGGCTGACCTACTCGTTGCTACTGTTTTGCTGGAGAGTAATCTATGTGGCAGGTGCATTTCCTCAACAACTTTATTATATTGTTTTCTGCCTGGGGTCACAATATTTGATTTTAGAAATCATCTTGTTACTGCTATTCTTCATATACACTTGGCCCAAAATAGCTTGAATAAAGAATCCCAATTACACAGAACTAAAATGGGTTTTCCGCAGCCAGATCTTAAAAGAGAATCATGTTTGTGTTTTCTCGTTTGTGGCATAGACTTTTCATGCTCCTATTTTTTTAGAAGAAAAATACATATGAAAAGATGGTTACAATTGAATTAGATGAAAGTATTAAGTTCAGTTGCCTTTTTTCTATTAGAGAATTTGGGATATTAACTAACTGGTAAATTTCAGAAAAATGGATATCTTTCTATATCTTTCATTGTAGGTTGATATGTTTTTATGAAATTTCATGTAACTTTCTACAAATTGTATTTCATATTCCACAATACCTCTGAGACTATTTTCTGCCTATTTTTGCATGAATATTTTAATATTTCTCTGTTTTCCTATTGCCTCACGCTTGCATTTCATGTGTTATAAATGTGATCAAGGTAATAGTAACTATTTAATTAATTATAAAGTACTGATAAATATTGAGAGGTGGTTGAGATACTGTGAATTGAAATACTTACACAGATAATTTAATTCCAGATCTGGCTTTTGCCCCAGTATTTCAGGGTAGATATTTTTATTCTATAGCTAACTCAAGATGTATAACTGGCTTACTTTCAGAGCTGAGTTAGTTGTCAATGAATAAGGAGTCCGATATCTTTTAAATGAAACAGGCTTAAAATATTTTGGAGGAAAAAAAATCACCATGTTTAATGTTGTATCCTAATGGGAAGGGCTTTTTTAAAAAAAGTTTGATTTTATTTTTAAAAGATTAGGTGCTATAATAATATGTAATTAAGATTAATAGTCTTCTCATTTCAAACGTAGAGGAATTAAAGTTCTCTTATAAATGTACCTCTCATTTGGAACCACAGTCATTTGGAGAATTCACATAATATCAGCTTTCTCGATTAACAAAAAATGTGGGAAATCAATCCAAATAAGAAAATACAATATCCAACTCCCACTGGGGTTTCAGAGTTAAGAGATAGTGGCGGGAAAGAGCTGCTGTTAAGAAAATGTTCCTGAATAAGTAGATCGCCCACATTTCTCCACATTAAGCTGTCCCATTTATTCATTGGATTTCATATTACTTCCTTTCCCCTATCCAACCAGGTTTTATTCTCTAGCTCATAAGAAAGTTGAAGAAAGAAAAGCATACTTTCTCATAGTATGGTTTCTAACAAGTAAGACCTTAGAGGCTAAGGAAATATTCTTTGGGTGTGGGTTTAATTATTCAGTATTTGCAAGTATACTTGTTCACTTGTTTATTTTGGATCTCCAACAGTGAAGGGTTATAATTTTGTGATTTATGACACCTACTATCTTTTAATAAAATCGCGGAATTGAGTAAATGAACTAAATTCATGTATGGAATCTACACATGTCAAACACTTTGACTCTATTCATGTAATTACAACCTCAAATAGCATTAGTTAAATTCTACCAATGGACATTGATTGAAACTATCACAGATTTACAACGTGTCATTTTTCCCCCTGGAGGTTTTTAATTTGGAGAAGGTCAGATGTTGAGATTCCAACAGAATGGGGCCAGTTCTCCATTAAATGGTTTCCACTTGATTCTACGTTCATGGAGCCAAATTTGCAAGTGAAAGCTCTTACAGGGTTGGGCAACAGGAATCAATTTAAATGGAAGGATGTGAAGGGTCAGTTAGCTGAGAATTTATATTATGATAACATATGGAGGAGTTTGTCCCATATTAAAGGATTTGTGTGTCATATTCCACTTTAAAGTATACACACATTAGAGGTACTCAAAAGTTGTTGGATTAATGAACTAAGGTATATATTATAATCAAAACTTAATTATTAATAATAATAAAAGGGAGGGAGATAGTGCAAATAGTGGAACTATCAAATAACATAGCTCCCAGCTTTAGCATTTTTTTTTTTATAATTCTTTTTTTTTTTTAAAGATTTTATTTATTTATTTGAGAGAAAAAATGAGATAGAGAGAGCATGAGAGGAGGGAGGGCCAGAGGGAGAAGCAGACTGCCTGCCGAGCAGGGAGCCCGATGCGGGACTCGATCCCGGGACTCCAGGATCATGACCTGAGCCGAAGGCAGTCGCTTAACCGACTGAGCCACCCAGGCGCCCCAGCTTTAGCATTTGTAACGCATCGTCTTCTCTCACCTGGTACATGTGCCACCGCCAGTACTTCCACCACTTCAGTTTGTATATTAAAGCCACATGGGAGAGATGGATTTCCAGCCACAGCTGTGGAACTGCCTGGTTAACCACTACGGCCTTCGCACCAATACTGACCTATTTTCTATTTTACGAAGCTATCACTATCACTTGTCAGGCTGATTCAAATCATTAGCTGAACTCTCTTTTACTCCTTTTATATCTTTTGTTTTCAGTTTGAAATTGTCAGGTACCATCCTTGAAGGTGAAGAAGGAATAACATGTCTTCATTTCCTTCTTCACGATGCATTTAGGTCCACCCAATCCCGCTGAGCTGTATCTAACCGCCTACCAGAACATCACTAACTCCTTGCCTTCTATTCCCATAACACTTAACAATGTGTTATGCATAATTTTGTGCCCATATAAATGAACACTTTCCACCATTTACTATATATAAGGCACTGTGACTTACATCTTAAATACATTATACTTGTCAATCTTTACAGAAACCCAGGAGATACCTATGGTTATTTCCATTTGGCAAAGATGATAAATAGTTTGCTAGCAAATAGCAAAGCCAAGCTACATCTTTCATTCAGCAAATAGTTGTTAAACACTTACTATGTACAAAACCCTGCTTGGTGCTAAAGAAAACTGTGAGTAACTAGGTACTAGTTATCTACTTTTTAAATGTTTTATTGTTTCACACACTGAAATGGAAGAGCCTTTAGTATAGGAATTTTGTCTTCTTTTTTATCCACTAAATATTCAGCAGCTTAGGAGCATGCTTGGTTTGATGAGTAGTGCTCATCAAACATTTACTGACTGACTGGCTAACTGACCAAATGAATGAATGAATGAAAGAAAGAAAGGAATATGGTCTCTTGGAGTGATGACATATGGATCAGAGGAATAGAAAGATATGTCATCTGCAGAAGCATTTCCTTGACTGGGAATGCAAGCCCAATCTAAAAAGAAGAGCTAATGATTACTTTACAACCTCCTTTTAATGCTCATTATCGAATTTCCATCACAGATTTTTTTTAACTATTAGATTAAATTAAAATTCCTTCAAATTTTTCCAAAATGCTCGAGGTGGAGGACAAAAATCAAATAATGAAAGGGTTTCACAACTCCTTAAGAGTTGGGAGTTACTGCAGGGCGATGTGTAAAAAGCTTTTACTTCATGTAAAAGAAATCACACAGGAGTGGGTCTCCAGGGAAGATGGCAGGTGCAGGTTGGCTAAAATCATGGAATTTTTGTTACTCATCTGGATTCATGTAATGTTACATTCTTCAAGATAATGACACATTGAGATGTCTTTGATTGAAAAATAAAATGTCAAAAACAAAAGTTGCCACGGAATTCAGACTGAGACATTTTATGAAGTGAAAATAGCCTTTGCAAAATCCCTGGATACTCATATCCTGAGAGGTCTTTACTTGCAAAGTTGACAGCCTGTTGATGCTTTCCACCAGTACAAACCCATTCTCAAGATTGAACTCTTCCTGAAATATATATATATATTTTTTATTATGTTATGTTAATCACCATACATTACATCATTAGTTTTTGATGTAGTGTTCCATGATTCATTGTTTGCGTATAATACCCAGTGCTCCATTCAGTACGTGCCCTCTTTAATACCCATCACCAGGCTAACCCATTCCCCCACCCCCCTCCCCTCTAGAACCCTCAGTTTGTTTCTCAGAGTCCACAGTCTCTCATGGTTTGTCTCCCCCTCTGATTTCCCCCCTTTCATTCTTCCCTTCCTGCTATCTTCTTCTTTTTTTAAAAGCCGAACACGCGTAGCTAAATATAAATTGTGCACAGCATCAGTTACGTGAAGGAAATGAGTAATATAAACTCCTAGGATCTTTCTACATAAAAAACAAAACAATTATTAAGGAGGGATTAATAAGTATGAAGTCATAGAAGCTACTAGTAGGCAAACTAAAAAGCAGAAAGTTACCAAGCTGAAATATTTATTCCTGAAATTTCAAAAATATTTACACAAAATGTTTTATATGAGTAAATTTGTATAAATATTTCAATTACCATGGAGAAATATTTATGTTAACTTTGTACATCATAGAGGCAGTGATAATTAGCATGAAAGGCACTCTATAATGAGACATGAACTCTAACCTCAATGCTTTCTGCTACTTGACCATTTTTCTGTGTAATGGGGCTAAAAATGTTGAATCTCCCTGAGAGAAGGGTACTGCTCAAGAATGACTTCTGAGATTCTTTTTTGACAATGTGATCTATCAATTGCTATAGCATGTACACCTCTTGTTCTCTTAATATGTTCATCACTTTCTACTACATGTTGCAGTATCAACTCCTATCTCATCTTAAAGGGTGTAATCTCCTAGAAGTCAGATTTATATCTCTTGTGTCTAGAACAAAGTAAGGACTTGATAAATAATTTTTGAGTGAATCATGAGATTTATCAATCTCCGCTGGTCTTCTTGAGCTTAGGGTCAATTCTTCCAGAATATATAGTTCATTCCTAACTTTTATATATTCTAAGCATGTGATAGATGATTGTCATATGCATTTATTTCTGGTTGGTAAAACTCAAGTTAACATGGAATATGGTGATGGTATGAACCATCAATATAGGAGATGGAATGATTTCTTTTTTAAGTGGGCTCAGATTATAACCATGGTATAAGAGCCTGAGTATCCACAATTGTAAGCAGAGATGACAAGCTTTCTCAAGGAGGAAAGAGTGAAAGTAAAGTGAACTTCATAGGCAGGCAAAAGAGTCGATAATCTGGATGATACAAATTGGGGCAGAGCCTTTCAGCTCCCCCAGATACTTCTCTTTTAATATTTGATATTATCACTTAGATTTCTTAAATTCTCTCACTTATAGCAATTATTTTCTTTATGTTAATTTGCACAACCTGGAAGGTTACTAGAGTCACGTTTTACAATCTCTTTGGAACAGTCTTAAAATATTTGTAGCAGATTCTCAGAAACTTACTTGGTTTACCTTCTTTCCTCCAGAATCCATGGGACGAGTTTGAAGAAAGACATGGAGGCCTAATTTTCATCTTCTCCTTTAAAAAATGCACTCTAAGAAATAAATGAGAATAATGCCTTTGAATATTCTTACATGAGACAGAAGAAAGTCTTTGGCCCAAATCTTCATCTTGCCTGAAGTCTGTCAGGGTTTAAATGAACTCTCAAAAGGGCTTATTAAGGAAATCTAAAAAAATCTGTGGAGACCTAGTGCTTCTATTGTTCAATTATATGGAACATACCAGGAACTAGACTATGTAGGGAATAGCAAGGCTGGAGTAGTAGGAGAATTGGAAGGGTGCCAATAGGGGCACCAGGGACTGTTGTGGTTTCCTAGAGCACATGTCTGGCATTGGATATTCGAGTATCAGCAGAGATGGACTCAAGAGAGTCCTGGTAACAGGGTCGCAGTCAGTGTGGGAAGACTGCAGATGTGTAGTCATAGAGGCTTGGAGTTGGGTTGGATGTAGAAGAGCAGCAGGAACTGAAGGTGGCTGGCAGCAGGGTCTCCTAGACAAAACATGAAGGGCAAGGCTTTAAGGAGGAATCTACAACCTTGAGGTGCCATATTGCATTTTATTTCTCCAAATGAGTTCCCTGTTGGTGATAAAGATAGGGTTTTTGGGGTTCTTTCCATAGAACTGTACATTCCTAGTGGAAGAAGAGCTATAATCCATTCTATTGGCTAATGATGTATGGAAAGCAAAGATGAAGAAGGTGGATGAATGCTTGAGCCATAAACAATGTAGAATCTCAGCAAGCAATTTTAGCTTTGAAAATAAGTTTTCTACATTCCAGCTGCTTTAAAATTTGAATAAATGGAGAGAGGGCTATCATGTTTGGATCAATTAAAAGACATACACACATATACACAATCACACACACAAACACAAGCACAAGCACAGCTCTTCAAGAACACAGATAAAACAATCCAAGGTTTGAGAACCTGCATTTCCAGCTAAAGAAGCAACTTCCTAAACCTGTCCTTTATCATGTCATTTTTCAGATTAATCCAAACAAAAAAATCTTCCTCTAGCATCACTGTAACTCTCTCTTTGAAAATTCAGATTTCCTAAAGGAAGGAAGTTTCCCTTCCACATTCTTTCCCATTTCTCTCCCTACTTCCACTTTCTGGTATCTCCTTTGGCCTCTCAGCCATACGCAGCTCTTCTGCTTTGCCCTGGGGGGGATATCCTTCCTCTCTGAAAGTGGCCAGAGTCCTCCTGTCCTCCTGCTTCTGTCTTCTGCCCTTGTTCTGTGTGGTCCTCTCTTCAGCCCCAGAATGGAAAGGATGAAGATCCCACTGGCAAGTGTCGTTCTTCTATGATGATGAATAATTTTTCAACACTTCTGACTAATTAATACCTTGGCCACTTTACATAACAATTATAACTCATAAGCCACTGGCCACTACTCTGGCGGTCAGCACAGGGAGTGGCCAGGAAAGGAATATGGATTCTCCACTGTACCTGGTCAACAAAACAGCTCCCAAAGGCTCATTGATCCTCAAGGAAACTGTCGCAAATATATCTGGAGACAACACATTTGTCAATAAAGATCTGAGACTGGAGTGGATTACTATCAACAGAGATTTGGGTTTTTAAATTCTTTAGCATTGGGTTTTGGTTAATGACACAGCTGTTAATGCCATATGAGATTTTATCCAAGGGTTGCCCTTTTATGTTAAAAATATAAAAATATAACTTGTTATTAAGTCCTATCAAGAAGTTGATACTCAATGGTACAAAATTAATTATTTCATGACTCAGGGACAGTAAACTAGCACCTCTGTGGTAATGACTTTACTCTGTCCTTACAACTTCTCAATTAGTGTATTATATCTGCTTTGGAAACATTCTTGTACCTCAAATTACCCCCAGACTCCCATTCCCAGTGCTCCCAATTTATCCTTTTTCCCCAACAAAAATTTAGGAGTCTGTGTTACGCATTAGCAAATCAGCAGTATTTTAAAATGATTTACAGAGAGCTTAAGAGAAAACTGCACTTTTCAAATTCCACGGCTGGAAACTCCCTTGAGCTTTAATTTAAAGTCCTCGCTTCCTGAAATCTCATTGACAGAAAACATCCAGTACTTCAGTTATAAATTTTTTTTTTTGGAAGTGATTTTTAATAGGCCTGCATTCTGCTTCTAATCAATCAACTATTTGCATAGAAACGATAGCACAGACTTTTTTCCTAAGGACACCCAATCTGGTTGATAAGACTATATGGATCTGCGACAATGGGTCGCCTAACGAGAAGTTCCCGTGCTGCTTGAAACAGAGAGTATCTGTTGCTTTGACATGCAACAGTGAGCGCAACATAAATAATATCATTCCTTTGCAGTCATACTTGAATTTGCCAGGAAAGATTATTGGGGTGAATTTAGCAGTATAAAAACATTTGTATTGTACAACGAATGGTAGACATTGGTAATTTTTGCTGGCAGTGAACTGGCAAAGCTGCTGAAACCTTTGTAAATATCATCTGGTACTTAAACAATGCACACATGGATTTTATTTATGATGCTTTTCAATAACCCTGAACTTAGGGATCAGTTGGTTGTAGTGTAAAAAGCAGTAGGAGACCACCCAGGATGAAGTAAAAAATAAATCTCAGAAATATATGGCATGCACACATGAATACATTGTTAATGTTGGTTGTGCTTTTAAGTGTTGGCTCTCCACATTATTAGGATTTAATGGCACCAAAATAGTCTAAGGAAATAGCGTTTGATTACTGTTTTTGCTAAATTGAATATTTAATTTAAAAAAGCCTTTCTGTTGGTAATCTGAGTTGTTCTATTTATAGGACATATTGAAATTGCTATATTCTCTTCATAGAATTGAAATACTATAAAATTACTGGGAAACAAATCGTTGAGAAATTGAAGCAGTCCCCATACTGCTGCCAAACTTCAGGAAGCCTACTCCTGGAACAGTCCAGGAAAATCTGTACCTTCATTATCCCGGGCAACTTAAAGGACATGCGATGACAGTATTATCTGTGAGGTATACTCTCTCATTGCACTGCACTGTCTCTCTTAAGGGTGTTATTTAAAAATTAGATAAAACTATGTATACAGTTGATGTGTTCCATATTCTTTTTTATTCAAGAACAAACAAACACAGGAAGTATCACTTTTTAAAAATCTAAATAATAGAAATATCTTCCTTAAAAAAAAAGATTTATTTGTTTTAGAGAGAGAGAGAGAGAGAGACCAAAAGAGCAGGGGGAGGTACAGAGGGAGAGAGAGAATTCCAAGTAGATTCCCCTCTGACCACGGAGCCTGACCTGGGGCTGGATCTCGCGACCTTGAGATCTTGACTTGAGCTGAAACCAAGAGTTGGACGCTCATCTGACAGAGCCATGCAGATGCCCCATAAGAGAAATATCTCCCAAGTGAAATTCTCCCACCTCCAATCCAGCCTGTATCATTGTTGGGTAAATGTTACTTAAAACACAACTTCTATCAATTTCTATTATAATCATTCTCAAAATATGCAAGTTTGTCTTCATCAATAGGTTAAGACATTTTGATCTGATATTCCAGGACCCACACATCTTAGCATCTGATCTTTACTCCTAGTGCCAACAGACCCTGGAGACAGGTAAGCCTTCTTAGGAATCAGACATGAGAAAGCTTATGGGCACTAGCTAAGTCTTGAGATATTAGCCCTGAAATATAATAAGAATGATCTAAATCTGTGTCCTTAAAGAAAATGAGATCCAAATCTACAGGAATGAGTCACTTAGAGCATGGCTCTCCAGACATGAATGTAGGCACAAATCATTTGGGGACTGAGCTAAAATGCCAGTTCCCATTCTACAGGTCTGTGACGGGTCTTAGGTTATCTGTAGTTGTGAGAAACTCCCAGGTGCTGCTACTGTCAGGAGTCTATACTTCTGCCACATGTTTTGAGTAGCATGGACTTAGGGCATGGTTGACCAAACCAGAGAGGACTGACAGAGATTGACAGCCCACAACGATAGGATCTCCAGAAGGATAAAAAGAGGAAGACCAGAACACAAGCATTTGCATTGTGAATACAAGAGATGATCACTGCATTCCTTTATGCTTTTCCTTCCTTTGAAGATCAAAGCACTTTCTTCCCTTGCCTATCCCAGCTTCTATCCCCTTCTTCATACTCTCAACAGCATTTGAGATTTTTCTGCTCCTATGTTCCTAAAATTTCTAATTTTTAAACACTCTCTTCCAACCCCTTCATGTTATGTTAAATATGTTATGCCATCATGCGGCCAATAAATGAAAGTTGTGTACAAGGTGAGTTGTGTTGTAGTGCAAGATACTGAAGCATAGCGGGACTGATGAGAAGCACTGAGAAACCCAGAGCCTACGAGATACCCAGAGAGCAGACCTAGACAGCGCATAAAAGGAAGCCCAGTTCAGTGTTCTCTGAAAGTTCTCTTCGGTGCTATCTCAAATATATATACTGCCCATTGAGTTTGACCTCAATGCTCTTTTCAGTTGTGGACAGTATAAAATACTTTCGGACAATTCTTATTCTTTTTTTCCTCCTTCCAGCTTGTCTAATATATACAGTAGCCTTTCCTGGGGACCCAGCCCAAATGGTCTCTTAAAATTCCTATGAACGGAATAATTCTACTTCAAAGCCTGCATTGTTATTTCATCTCTTTATGCTGCTTTTTATCAATTTCCAAGATAGTTAAGGCTGAAAGACGACAATACTTCAAACAAAAGGCAATTATTTAAAAAGAATTACCAAATAATTGAATCCAATCAGCGTTCACACTTTCCGAACTTTTATTCTTTCCTACCAGACCTTGAAGTCTGTCAGATTTTGCTGAGACCTTTATATTAGTGAACATCTGGATCATGTCATAGTTTGGTCTTATTTTTGCCTAACAGTTTCTTTGTGGATTTGCCTCCCACAACACATATGGTTTATTTCTCATGTTTATCCTTAGCTTGGCAGGGTTTTGAGGTGTCATGTCTCTTTTCATCTCTACTTTTTAAAGGGAGTGATTTTTGCATAAATTATTATCTTTCTAGGTGTGAATTATGGTAGTGCTCTTTTTCATGTGTTTTTTAGAGACTATGAATAAATGCCTGTTCTCACAGTTTCTTCCTGTAAATTATGTCTTATTGCAAGAAATATCATTTCTTCTATACTATTTTTTTACCTTTGATCCTATTTTTGAAAGGTTTTCACCAGCACTTGCAATTGCTTAGACTGTATCTTCAGATCTTTCATTATATCTTTTGTTATACATATATCTTTTCATTATACATCACTGTATATTAAGATCTATACTTAATGTAATAATACTTTATTTACTTGAGCCTGTATGAAGAGTTGTTTTCTAGAATATTGTTTATGAAGTAATGTATACAGAAATATCTTCTTTTCAAGCTTGAAAATGCTAACTTTGGAAACCGTATGTTCTACACGTACACACACACACACACACACACCAGTGATTACTTAGTACAGAACAACTGGCTAATCACCTTTAGGGTATATCCTTTGGGGTGATGATGGCAGACAGTAGTTCTAAAAATTAGAAATTAAAAGTTGACATAGTTAGAAATTAAGATAAATGTGTTATCTTAATTTAATGATGTTTTATGAGAGGATAAAATTCAAACACATTAAGTTCTTTCATTGGGAGTCCCTTCAGCATTTCTTGTGTGAGTTTTTATGGGAAAAGTCAAGTAGAAAAGCCTTCAAGTGAATGACAGGAGTAGGGGAAATTACTGTTATTGCTATGATTATTACTTTAGAATGGAAAAAGGGAGGAATTAGATGTATAAGAAACCAAGACAACAAGTGGAGGGATAAAGGTCTAGGCAGGGTGGCAGCAGATATAATCAAGAGCATTTTTTTTTAACATGAAAGAACATCTTTTTTTCTCATCATTATCAAGACAGAAATGGATGAAAGTGAATATATATCACAATCAGTAGTGTTTTATATCAATGTTAATTACTACCCCACCTCTATGAATGAGTTTTCTATCATCTCTCCTACACAGATGAAAGGACTGAGGTAGTATCTATTTTACAGACGGGAGGACTGAAGCTCAGGGGAAAAACAAAAAACAAAACAAAACAAAAAAACCCACCAAGTAAAGGAGTAGCAATGGCATCCAGACCAGGTTTGCTCACCTCTAAGGCCATTTGATTGTTTATTTTGCCTTATGAAAGAGGTGTTCCCTGCTTCCAAAGTCAACTCAGATCCCATTCGTGCCTTCATCTTCTAAGACTTAAATCATATTTACAATAACAACTTATCCTTATTCCTTGAAACTGTGTTTTATTTTCCTCTATCTGCCCAGAGCTGATCTCACTTACCCTTGAACTTTTATTTTTTACATGCTGTTAAAACCTTCCTGATCTCTGGTTGATGACTGAATATGAATTGGAGAAATAGGGCAATTAACTGTGGAATTGAGGTGTTAGCTGGGTCGCTGGAGAGGACACTAAATTTTGCAAGAAGGACCATTAACTGGAAGGAGAGATGGGCCAGATACTGTAGAAGGTGTAAGAGAATTGTGGAAATTAGTATTTTAAAAGTGATAGTAACTTGAGGCACCTGGGTGGCTCAGTCGTTAAGCATCTGCCTTCAGCTCAGGTCATGGTCCCAGGTCCTGGGATCGAGCCCCGCATCGGGCTTCCTGCTCAGCGGGAGGCCTGCTTCTCCCTCTCCCACTCCCCCTGCTTGTGTTCCCTCTCTCACTGTCTCTCTCTGTCAAATAAATAAATAAAATCTTTAAAAAAAATAGAAGTCATAGTAATTTAATAGTAACAGAATTTTAAATTAAGTCATCTAGATACATGAGCCAAGTAAAAACATAACTTATTTAAAAGATTGTACATATTTAAGTTGAATACGTATATACATATTTTCAACTACTGTTGAAAAATGAGATCTAAATAGGATTTCTTCTGGCATTTATTGACATAGGTACTGATAATTGTTATATACCAAGAATTAGCAAGTCCATGAAAAGTACTTATAAAGTTGATCCAGTTATGTATTTTTATTAAAATGCCAATAATTTTTGAAGTTTGCTTGTGGGATGTTATCCTTGATATGTTAAATTATTATAAGGATATTTACTTTAAAAAAACTTTTTTTTTAAAGATTTTATTTATTTATTTGACAGAGAGAGACACAGTGAGAGAGGGAACACAAGCAGGGGGAGTGGGAGAGGGAGAAGCAGACCTCCCGCTGAGCAGGGAGCCCGATGCGGGGCTCGATGCGGGGCTCGATCCCAGGACCCTGGGATCATGACCTGAGCCGAAGGCAGACGCTTAACGACTGAGCCACCCAGGCGCCCCAAGGGTATTTACTTTAAACTGTTATTCAAAAGTTGAGGTATTTTCTAACAAATATTTTTCATTTATAAAATCAGACTTTATAAATGTATATATGATTCCAAAACTATTTTTTTTATTTTGGTTACATAGTCAAATATGTGAAGAATGCTCATCTTGTAACAGTTAGCATATTCTCCCTTTTTTGCTTCATTTCAAATATTTAAGAAAGATGCATGCATGAAGAAACCCATATTTTTTCTTTGAAGTCTGTTTTTTAAAGAAAGTGAATTACAGACATCAATTCCAGTGTTATGTAACTGAACACTTGACCAACTTTTCATTGGTTCATTCATTTTCTGTACTTAATAGCTTATGTTATCAAGTGCCCAAGTCAATAAATTGTTTCCTTGAATGTACCTTGTTTTTAGATGATCTAAACTAAAATGCATAGTGTAGTGGCAATTCATTAAAAGTTTAATATTTTCACTATATGATCCAATGTGGTGATAAAAATCTTCTGTTCTAATTGGATCAAATAACAAGATTGTAATCAGGGGTTTAAAGTTTGCTAAGTGTTAGATCTAAGTAAGCCACTCCTAATTTTTCTTTCCTACAAAGTTGGGATAATAAAATTGCCCTACTTTATATAAGGGGAATCAAATGAGATCACAAAAATACTTTGAACATTAAAATTATATAAAAAAATGTAATATTACTATTACCAAGCAGTAGCTTTAGTAAGGCTTTACTAATGCTCTATACTTCTGCTTAATTGATTTTATTAAATACTACAATATTAAATTATAGTATAATAAATTAAATATATTATAGTTTGTACTTAGATTTCATATGTACTGATATCAATTGGGTAATATTATAACAATGTAGAAACATTTCCTTTAAATGAGTTCAAGAATGTTACTTCTCAGTAATGAATACATAGCTCCCTGATATGAGTAATTTTAATAAAACATTGTAAAATGACAAAGGGGAGCTTAGGAAGAAACCAGTATGGAAACAATTACAAATTATATTCTAGTCTCCACTGGGGGAAACAGCATATGTTACTTTTTAAATGATTAGAGGTTTTGTAACCTAGGGAATTTGTTGTTGTTTGTTTTGTAAATTCTAGAGAGGTTAAGAATAAGTTAAAGGAGAAATCCTAACAATGGCATGTTTCTAAATGACTAGACTATTATTTTGGTCAAAATATAATAATCTTAGATGAATATTTACTCAAACTCTTCTGAATAAATATATTTCCTAATTTTAAGAATTCTATGTACTATTTGATAGTACACTTTGGATGCCAGTTTTTACTTCTGATGCTGTATTAATATTCACTAAGTAATAATTTAACCTGCTTCCTCAACCAAATCAAACATAACTAATTTCAACAAACAACTATTAGGGTCAAGAGTAATGCATAGAAGGGAATAAGCAATATTTCTGAAGTTGGTAAATGCCAAAATGCAAATTTGAAGCATATTTTACCATCTTCAGTCAGTATGTAAATTCAAGTAGAATTTACCAAATGGTATATAGAGGCATATATTCATTTGTTAACATTTATCAGCAATTTAAAACAGTGAATGAAAAAACAAAAATATTTAAAGACTACTGAAAGTGTCATTCTTTTATTGAAAGTCAAGGATGCAAACTTCCTAAAAATTGAGGTATAACAAAAAAAATTCCTAAAGCGGAAAAGTTGTTTGATTTTAGACATACTACTTTGCCTAAAACAGTTTAAGCCTCTCTGGAATTAGTCATCAACAGAACAATCAAAACGTTAAGAACTGAGCTACACAAATGA
The DNA here is from genome assembly GCF_029215605.1 of Mirounga angustirostris. Lineage (NCBI taxonomy): Eukaryota > Metazoa > Chordata > Mammalia > Carnivora > Phocidae > Mirounga > Mirounga angustirostris. Next base: position 78,601,597 of record NW_026991720.1, on the reverse strand, counting down.
CAGGGATTTTTTTTTTTTTAATTGTATCTACTTGAGGTCTAATGCTTCAGTGAGATTTACAAAGAAAGGATGAAGTTGAGACTTCAGAATTACCCAAATTGGGATGACTTAAACACATTTATGAAAACTTTTACTTAGGTACTATATGACAATGTCTATAAGTATAATGTTTAGATTAAGAGAAATAAAATGCATTTTTTTGTTATGTGAGAAAAAAACTTGACAGTTTAATATAATGGTGGTGTTCGATTGACAATTTCAAGATGCAGCTAAGCCCCTCATTTTCTTAATTTTTTCCTTTTCCTTTTTTTACTTAGAAGTCTTTGCCTGTCAACTATGTACTCTAACCTCACCTGCATCACTGTTCAGCCATAAATACTCCATCTAGGGTATTCATTGAATAAACTCAGGCTTCATATTTTAAAGCCATCTTTGATGAAGTCTTGTTTGTGGGCCACCCTGTTAATCAGCGAGGCAATGTTGGACCTGTGTCCGAGCGGTCTGACACTAGGTAAGTGGGGCGATGCTGAAGGCAGGTGACATATAAGGGAAGCTTTCATTTCTAACTGTGTAAGAGCAGCCTGACAAAGCTGTCTTCTCCCAGCTGTTCCTCTGAGTTCCAAATGGCACAAAAGCAAGGTTGGTTGAACTAGAAAGGAGATTATGGCATAAAGATTAGTTTGAAAATGTCAAGTGCTATGACTCCAGCTAAGTAAAGATAAAAGAGGTCAACATTTAAGAGGGAAGTTGGGGAGGGAGAGCAAAAAGGGGTAGGGGGTAGAAAGCAGCAGAATGAATGATACTAACTGCCAGGGATGAGAATGTGGGGTACAAATAGAGGGCAATAAGCCAAAGTCCAGGAAAAATCAAACAAATACACCATTTTGACTCATAGTAGTGGGACAGTTTACTTTTCTTTATGAACCCCATACTCTATTTGGAACACCTGTTCCCACAATAAAAGCATTTTTTTCACACCTCTCCTCCATTCACCTAATTTTTTTTTTCTGCCCAGATTGCCCTTTTTACTTCATCTGGGCAAATTTATCTTATATTTCAATTCCTAGATTGCATGTCACTTATGCTCTGAAGCTTTCCACGATCTCTTTAAATTAATTCCTTCCTCTTGGATCCCATAGCACTTTTATCTTGTGTTTGCATGTGACATTCATCACATTATAACCCGATTCTTTCCAACAATGATTTATTGAGCTTCTCCTGCACCGGCCATCATGCTAGGTACTGGGGGGTGGGGTGGGGAAGTTCAGATAAATTAGATACAAACCCTGCCCTCAAGGAGCTTACAGTCTAGAAAGGGATGGGGGTGTAAACAAAGAAATTATACCTTTGTGTTAAGTGTGGCAATAAAAAAGTATATACAAGGCACAGATTTAGTGCAGAGAAGGTGGTTAGTTTCATCTAGAGACGGAAGAAACAGGAAAGACTTGCCAAATAAGATGATGTTAAGTTGTTTTACTATCCTCATCACTTACCAGGGCCTGGCACATAAGAGATAGACAAGATCTATCAATATAATTTAATTGAACAGGTAGGAGTCTGGTTCTAAAGTTCAAAGTGTGTAGAAGCCCAATTTCTTTATGTTCAAAATCACCTTTTTTTCCCGCTGGGTTCGATTTGGTACCTCTACCTTTGCCTGTGTGTGTTTGCATGGTTAAAATAAAAACCAAGCTGTTTTCTTTGGTCAGGTTGACTGTGAAAATGGCCATACCATTTCTGTGGCTTCATTCTCTTTTCATTTATAGTTCTCCACTTTAAAAAACTGTGTTTCTTTAGTTAACTAGTATAAAAGATTGTTAGAAATCAGATAAACTAATACGCTTTTGCAAACTTTGGGAAAAATAATGTTTTCTTTTTTATGGAAACGTATTTTGCAAACATTAACAATGACTTTGAATAATTATTACAAAGTTAAAATAAAAAGCATGGATGCCTTTGGCATTAGGGCAGTTTATATCTAACACATTGTAACACAGTAAGATGATGTTGAATCCTGTTTGTTAAGTTTGTGTTTGAGGCCATCAAATTGGATGATCTCCATTAAAGTTTGAATGCAAGATGTGTTTTAAAAGTGAATTCATAAAACAAAGATTTCAAAATCTTATACTAATCACTTCATATTAATAAAATGCTTCCTTATAACTTTAAGGATAGGCAATTTCAATAACAATTGTTGGCATCTTTGTAGATTCTGAAGGAAATCAAACTGATCATGATAATAACACATTATAGAATTTCATTCCTATATTTCCTTTTTTAGGCATGACAAAAATAACAATATTTAACTTAAAGGGCATCAAAATGCACATCATCCGCATAAACAGAACGCAGTTTACAGATGACTAGAATGAAGAAATCTGTTATGTAGCAACCTGACTCTGGTTCTCAGCATTTTCTAAACTTATGTTCCTTGACACCATATGCTACAGGGAACAGTAAAGACATCTGAATTCAAATATTTTGAAGAAATGTGTATTTAGCAACTGAGTACATGCTAAAAGGAATAATTTACAGCAGCAGTTTCATTACATTTGTCTCTCCAGTTTTCTAGTTCCCATCTGAAATGCAGTGATAAATACAGATATGGAACATATTTACTACCTGGCAAAAAACATGCTTGAATGGGCACACAGCCTCTGCCCTTAAATAGCACATAAACCCCCTTGTCACCTGTATGGGGAAATCTCGCATTTTGGGATGATGTTGAACACGCTGAAATGGAGTACCTACATAAAGTTGCAGTTTACTGTCCTTCCTTGTCTTTTCAAAATTATTTACATCTCTTTTGCCTAATGTGAAGGTAGCAAAAATATTAAACACATACCACTGAAAATCACTAAATCGTACATAAAAGTAGCATTGAGTGTGCATTTACATGCATTTACATTTTACATTGGATTTCAACTGGGCCAGAATTTCTCTGCTACAATGTACCTTTTTCCAATCTTAAGATTGCTGTCAGAACTTGCTTATGATCACATGAGCCTCTTAATAAAGTTTCAACTCTGATGATACATGCATATGCCAAAGTCTATTAAAACTAAATTAAATGGGACATTAATTATTTTTCGTGCAACTGTCCCCCTCAATACACATTGGCAGACTATGACTGTAATAAGAGTTATCTACCTGCAAGTTATATGTATAATTTTCTTTGAAAACTTAGACCTGATGGTTTATAAAGACATGCCAGTAGATTTGCTTGTTTTGTTTCTTTTAATTGAAGTCTGGACTTCCTTTCTCTGGGTTTCTCATAATGCTAAACAAAATGCATTCAGATATTGGAAGGCATCCCTAAAATTATCATATAATCTATCCCTTCAAATCTATTGGTTTTGAGGACTAATAAGAATTAAGATATTTCTGTTACTGCAAATAAATGTTTCAGCTGCAAATTTCGAAGGAAATGCAACACCAAATTTCAGCACAGTTAAGATACTTGATGAAAATAAAAGAATTACCTCTTTTTGGAGTACTCTTTGTTCTTTGATGAGTATTTCAAACATTTTTTTTTCTCTACAGAAATATGTCCTTCAAATAATTTAAAAATCAAATACTATTTAAGGATGTATTTCTAAAAGTAACACTGTATTCATCAATGGAGCCTAAAATTGAATGTAAAATATTTTTAGGCTTTCATTTGAAATAGGCATTAACAAATTGTTTATTCAAATCACTAAAAGTGAAACATGAGCTTCCATCTGTGAAATATTTCAGCTGAGAATTTTTTTAAAAAATTCATTGTAGTCTGAGGTGAGAAATTAATGCTGAGTTAATTAGAATCCCAAGACAGCTAGAGTTTGAATTTCAATGCTGCTTTCATTAATTAGCAAGAAGATGTTTCCTATGCATTTTTGTGCATGATGAAGGATCTAGGGAGGGATTCCTGGAAAGGTGAGTGCAGTGCAAGAGAAAACTATCATAATGCCGAAGTCTTATCCACCTTGAAGTCAATGATTCTCAAGGAATCATGTCAGGACAAGGAAAAAGGCAAGTCCTTTACTGATCATCTTTCACCTTATTTTATAAGTTATTGCAGGAAACAAAAAGCTTGACATGTTTTAAGTGTGAGCTGTGTCCTGGAAAACAGTTTGTATAAAAGTCGCTCCCATCAACATGAAACGAATCATATGTTCCTTAGACAGATAATTATTTTAAACAAGATGAGATAAAAGACAGCTGATACAGATGTAAACAGAGTTGGGAAATTTGCTTTTAAGAAATTGTTCTGAATATTACTGATCTTTTTTCAAAAAAATTAAGATGTAATTCCTAAAGGAATCATTAGAGTTTTTTATGTCTCAAATATCATGCAGGTTTTCAAGCACAGAATTAAGAGGTTTTGTGTTAATGTTATATTTAAACAATGCTTATTATTTTCATGAAATATGCAGTTCCTTTTCTCCTTATTGATCCATTAGGTACAACACAAGGCATTTAACAAGTCAATTTGCTGCTTCTCATTTTGCTGGTTAAATGCTCTGTTTTTTCTAGGAACATAATGCAAGTTAAAATTATTTTTTGATAATACTTAAAGAAGGGGGAGGTGTTATTTGTTTGAACTCCTCAGAGAAATAAAGCATAGTTTATATGCAGGCTTTAGGAATCAACAGTAAATGATGTTTATGTGTTTCTTGAACACTATAGGCTATCCCTCTTGTAGAACTAAAAACACGATGTTGGAAAAAAGCAGCACGCGACTGGAGTTTTTAAAACAAAAACTATATAGCATAATAACTCGAAGACAAAAACCTACTCTAGCTTAGAAAAGAGCTAATTTTTACTGCATATTTGTCATGGTACATTTAAATTATAGTTTTAATAAAATACATCTTTAGATCAAAGCTGAAAGAAGACATCAGTAGTAGATCAGTGTATTCCATTTTTCTTCTGGATGATGGATGGTTTATGTTTTTTATATTTCCACAGACCATTTATTCAGTATCATTTTACTCCTCCAGTACATATAAACATGAGTGCTGGTAGACAAAAAATATCCTTGAATCCAACTACATTTTGGAATATTCATCAGCTTCATAAATCCATGCAGTTTGTTTTAAACTTGCAGTTCAATAAAATGGCTTTGCTGATGCAGTTTTTCTTCTTTAGATGGCAATATGGCAAATGACATTTTTATTTCTCAGGCAAAGAAGAAAGTGAAACCTGTACAATGAAATCTCATAGGAAACACTTAAGTCTGCTAAAGTGAACATCTGCGTTCACGTGACCTCTATTAGGTGTCGGTATTAGGAGGAAAGTCTGTTAGCAAAGTTACTCATGGACTTAATTTATAATTGGGGGAACTCAGTTGCATTTTCCACCACTGTAAACATCCACATAATGCCATGAAAAGAGTTCATGTATATTGCATTTTTTCCAGTTATTGTCTAGGCAAGGTTCTACTCGTTTGAGGTTTCTAGAGGTAATGCAGCTCAGACACTCCTGGGTGCCCTCTCAAATTCGTGGGTCCGCCTGTTTCTACCCTTCTTATTTTCCTGTAAGTGCTTCCATTTGTTACTGTTCCCTTGGGTATGTCCTGGCCTTTGCCGACGCTGTTTTCTGTCCCTTTTCCACACTTGTTCACAGAACTCATCCATTGTGTTCAGGTTGGGGTGGTTGATGAGCTGCATGAAGTCTCTGTACCAGACTTTCTGGCTAGGTGTCATGCTGTTGGATATTTCTTTGGTCTTAGAGCCATCCCCATCATCATCTTTATGAAGAAGTTCTTCCAAATGCTCTGTGTCAATGACTTCCAGGGTCACTTTAAGAAGAGTCTGCATGAATCCATGTTCCACAGCATGGCAGAGGTAATTGCCTGAATCCTTCCGTTGTAGGCTACGCAGTAGAAGGCCTTGTTCTGTCCTGATGATATGATCATCCACTCTGATCTAGCAGAAGAGAAACGGTAGCAAAAATACACATATTTAAAGAAACAGAAGTTCTAGGACTCTCAGTAAAAATTTAGATTATGTGTTGAGGCACACTTTAAACCAGTTAATAAAATGCCTAGCATAGCAGTTCTCCATCAGAAAAAGGGAGAAATTTCTGTAGATCACTTTTAAGATGCATTGCAAATGCATACTGGTTGTCTACTGTCTTAATGGAATTTTTCATTATAATAATTTAAAATATTCAAGATAATGAAAGGACAAAGATACACTTTATTTTATAGACTTGAAAGAAGGTATATAAATATGGGAGACAGTTAACAGTAAATCTTGGAAATACAGAACCGTGATTATCAGAAAACAGCATAGGACTACATGCTTAATAATTATTTATTCACTTTCCAAGTCTTAGATGTGACATAAATATGAAGATATGCTCTTGAATATATCTAACCTCACTTTTATTTGAATACAGTTTACAGCAGACGACTCTGAAAGCCTAAGCTGAGAGGGTATAAAACTGTCTAAATCAACTCTGACATTTGTATGATGTGATTACATATTTAAAGACTCTTCAAATGTCAAAAAAGATAATGGAGGATCTTAAACTTTATATTCAGATTATGTTCGGAAAATTATCTGCACAGAATTCATTTACAAATCACCTCCACAATCTGGTTAGTTACCCTTATTTAATACTTTTAAAAAGCTTTAAAGGCTCAGAGTATTGAGATTTTCTGTGTACATTTCTCTCATTTTTACACAGGAATAAACGAATACATGGAGGAGGAAGATCTGTCTCTGATGCTATATACATGAACTCATATCAGAGTTCACACTGTGACCCCAGACCCTGTGTCCTAAATCTCCTACTCCCATCCCCAAACCTTCCCTCCCCATTTGAGGAGGAAGTTAACAGAGAAAAAAAAACATGTTTGGATAGCAGAATTAATTGAACAAAAGTTAAAATTAGTTGAGGATTTGATTTTTTCTTTTGTACACAAATATAGATAACAAATTGCTTTGTAGGTAACTACAGGGAAAAAGAAGATTCTCAAATATATCCCCAAATGGCTTCTGGGACAAAATTCTTATCAGTTCACTTTTGTTTCTCCAGCTCCTAGTGCAAAGCCTGTCTTATGATCAGCCTTCAGTGAATGCTTGTTTAATGAATGGACTATTGATGGGTTAAGAAAAAGATGAAGATTCTCTATTTTTTCACCCTCAAGTCAACCATGCTGGGGTCACTTAACATTATATGTTAGACAGAAATAATCCAGTCAATTTCATTCCTATACCTCTTCTTTTCGCTCTTCATTTCGCCTCTGGAATTGCCAATAGACTAGAGCTCGCTGTGATTTTGGACTGCATTCCAGGAACGTGCTACTATTTTCTACTCCATAGATGATTCTTTCTTCAAGGCTGTGGCTATGGTGATTATCTGGCCGGTGATGAGGAAATGAAATGAGGAAACGTTAGAGAAGTAAACTCAACTTTCCAAAGTATTTATTTGGAAATTCAGAAGATAAATTTGTTGCCAAGTTGGGAGTCTTTTCCAAATTGATTTAGGATGGCAGAAATGTCACGGATGTAAGGTTTCAGAACTCAAGTGCCTGCCTAAATAGAATAATTATTTTGGTATAAGTTATATAAAGCATATGCAGAGATTTGTCTACCAGAAAATAGCATTACATTAACAGAACCAGTCATGTGTGCAGTTTAACTATACATCTTTATATGCCAGGATAATACTTTCCAAGAAATTATTTTAACTGTAAAACTTTATGCTCTGACTAATGGGGCCAGTTCATATTGTACTATTCTCTAGCAGAAAAGTTATTTGAACTTTTGGAAACAAGAATCTGTTTCTGAGAAATTATTTTGCCTCTTAATGTTTGTTTTTCATCTGTAAAATTAAATTCACCAGCCATTAATATTTATCTAGTATTTTACAGAAGGTAGAGTTCAGGAAGTTTATATTCCCCACCAATAACCTTTAAATAATCTACAAGGTTGTTCTGAAGATCAATCGGTGTGAAATGTTTGGGATGGCTCAGAAGAAAGATGCACAACTATAGAGCAATGTGGTTTCAATTGTCCTTATTTTAAAATGATACATCCTTTATTATTTTCAAGAATTAGGTTAAAGAATATGGCAAGAGTATATAATAAAATGTAGCAATAAGAAAACCTGTTTCCTGATTAAGTTTCTATTATTTTACCCTTTATGTAACCTCCTTCAATGTGGTAAATGAAACACAGTTAAGATCAAAAGTAGGACACAGGGAGTCTAGGTAAAACTCATTTAGAGAGAAAAAAAAAAACCCCTCCTTATTATCTTGTATAATCCTGTTTCCATTATGACATCCTGTACAATCTGGAACTCATTAAATTAATTTAGAAAATAATAAATATATTTTCACATGCATGGAGGGCTGACAGTGTAGACAGATGAAAAATTTTTGCTCTCTACTTCAAACTCAGCTAGATTTTTAATTAAAAAAAAAAATGTCCCCCCCCCCTGCCTATTTTGGCATCACTTTGACAATTTTACTCCCATTCTAATCAACTGAGGACTTTTGTCTGTCACAGACAATATTATTTGCTCTCACTAGGTTTAAAGCTTTCCAAAATCCTGCTTCTACCTAATCCCTGTATACGGTTTATGTCCACCATCTCCTATTCTCACCCTGCAAAGTCGACATTCTGCCGCCATTTGCTATCTCCAGGGAGATCAATCTCAGTGCTTTTTTTCCTATCACCCTAAACTGTGAAATGAAACTCTTCTAAGGTTGGGAAGTATTTAACAAATCAATACCCTGGAAAAAGGAAATGACTGAAATGTAAAGGAACAACATTTAACTGATTCCAAGTCACATTTTTTTTTTTATATTGGAGATGTATCTTTGTATGTCAATATCTACATTGAATATGATAGTGTTTTTATGTTCCCTCTGAAATTATTAGTATATCATTGAATGAATCGATATGACACATGTTGCCATGTTAGTTTGCAAGATATGTGCTTCGCTGGATAGAGGTGGATTGAATCTCTCTGCTTAATGCACACTGGAAAATCTCCTGTGGTACCATATTTAGAATACCTTGTCACAGAGGTCAGTAGATATTTTTTTTTCCCTATTTGCTGTGCAGTCAGAACTTTGATTTAGAAATCCTTTTACTTGGAATATTATTCAGTGTTTAAAAAAAAACAAAGAAGGAGAAGGAAGTCTGCAACAGGTAGCAACACAGACGAACCTTAGGGAAAACTAAGTGAATGAAACAGGCCAGTTACAGAACAAGTCGGTATGATGATCGCACTTATATAAAATATCTAAAACAGTCGAACTCTGAAATTAGAACGATGGTGGCCAGGAACTGGGGGGAAAGGGAAATGGGTAGGTGCTAGACAATGGGTGTGAAGTTTCAGTTATGCAAGATGAGTCAGATCTTGAGATCTGCTGTACAACATGTTATATAGTGCACAATATTGTAGTGTGCACTTAAAAACTTAAGAGGGTGGATCTCCTATTAAGTGTTCTTACTCCAATAAAATAAAGTTTAAAAAAAGTTTTAATTTAAAAAATCCTTTAACTTTTAGGCAGAGACTTTACATTCAATCTCTACATATTAATGAATCACAAGACATGACAGCATGGTAACAGTACAAAATCCATTGGATTTAGAAGCAAACAACATGGTGAGCCACCAGTATCTTCTGGCTTATCCAGGACTACTTTTCTTATAGAACTTTATGATAATAACTGACTTGTCTCTCACCTAATCTAAGTTACCATAGGTATCTGTAAAAATCTTAAGATGTAAGTTCTTCCTTGCAAACACAGAGCTCTGCTCAAATCCTTCGGTTCATTAGTTGACACACAGTAAGGAAGAGCAATGTACCTTGTATAGTAAGAAAGCTTAATATAGTTTAATATAAATGTAAAATCAATTAGGTGCATTTTCAAAAATTCACAAAGTTGTCTTCTTCTGAATTAATTTAATCATTCTATCTGTTCTATAGAGAGTTTTCTGTTAACCTTTCTTCTAATCCTGGGAAACCTGCTCAGTTTTTAGTTTCTCAAGTCTCCTGTGGTGACAGCAACTGTTTCCCAGTGCATAAAAAATAAAATAAAATAAGTTCTTTTTTTTTTTTTTTTTTTTTTTTTTTTGAGAGGGAGCGAGTGGGGGAAAAGGGGAAGAGAGAGAGAATCTTAAGCAGGCTCCATGCCCAGGGCAGAACCTGACACCTGATGCACCAGGCTCAATGCTCAGACCCTGAGATCATAACCTGAACCAAAATCAGGAGTCAGACGCTTAACTGACTGAGCCACCCAGGCATCCAAAAGTTCTCTTAATAGTAAATATTTTCTTATATTTAAGAAACCATTTCATCTGCTACTTATAGTACAATCTAATCTAAGATGGCATTTGATTTAATCAAGAATTTATACCAGGTTATTTTTAGTTTAATATAGCAATAGTTCATGGAGTTCTTCAAGAAACATGACATTCAGGTACTTTTCCACCTGAATAAGAACCACAACTGGAGAATTTAGTTCATTGTCCAGGTGTCTTTACTTTGCCTTGATAACTACTCCCACCAATACCGTTAAGTACTCATGCCCCCTTTAAGTTGGCCTTTATTTCTCTCTTTTGTCCAAATAAAAAAGCAAAAGAAAGTATTCTAGTTAGGAAGCAGGGAAGTTACAAGTTCTGCCATATTAACTATCAATCATAGTCAGTATGTATAGGTACTACTGTCCTTCTTTGGTTTGAGATTCTCTTATTTTATGTCTTGTTAGGTTTTGCTGCCATCAGTAATCATTGCAAAAACTAAATTTCCACTGAATACAGTAGTTTCTATTGATCCTTCTGCAGTAGAATGCTTCTATCATCAGCAACTTTTAACTTAGGGTTGGAATTTTCATTTAAATTGGCCTCAGGTAAGCATTCATATATTTGGGTGCTCAGATACAACAACCTATAAGCATAAGTTGATTTCCCCATACCTGAAACCTTATAAACAGATACCCAATAAATATTTTTAGAATGATTAGAAGGCACTCAGTAATACCCATTCCCCTTCCTGATCCTTCTACCTCAACTGCTTGAGTAAATGTACAACACAGGAAACGTTAGAATTCCGGTAATAATGTGTTTCTCTTTCTCCTGCCTTTATTTCCTCCACCCCCTAATCTTTGTCTCTGTTTCTATCTTTCTATTAAAAAAAACATAAACAGGAACAGTATTTTGATTCTCGTCTTACTAGATTTTCGATTTTTTTTCTTAGGGTGTCAAACACTCATTTTGACTTTATTAAAGCAAACAGCTCTGCATTGAAATGGTAGCATAGCACACCTATATTCTAAGTACTTTTCAGAGCATATATTACTGAACTTACAATTATCCAATATAAATCAAAACCTCAATTGAGAAAACATTGTTGGTTACAGATTTCCTGAGGGATAGGAAATCTTGCATATTCAGGGTTAAGTACAATCTAGAATCTCCCTCTGGATTAAACTAATTGATCTAGAGCAGTTTACATGGGACACATTGGCTTATTCTCATAATATAACTGATATCTGTGAATTGTGTTGGGTGGGGGCCTTCTGATCTATGCTGAGGAAGTCCAGAAGGAATACTCTACGGATGTGCTGTGTTTATGTCACAATGTTGTCCAGTATGGTGTCCACTGCCTTGCACTATTTTCTTGATGTTCACCTTTTTTCTGGTGTTAGTTTTAGGAATTACTGAGATTCTCTTGAAAAATTGTTTTTTTTTTTAAGTAGCCTCCACACCCAACATGGGGCTTGAACTCACAACCCTGAGATCAAGAATCACATGCTCTCCTGACTGAGCCGGCCATGTGCTCTGAAAAATTGATGCATTTTTTTAAGAATTAACTTTGTGGCTCATCTGTTGATCAGTTTTTTTTCCCCTCACCACTGACTGAAAAAACTCACTAGCCAAATTTATGTTCGATCCTTAGAACTTCATGGTAACTATGTTCTTCCTGTGTGCCTGGTTTTGTTCTGTCAGTATACCTGCTTTGTCTGTGTGACATCATTCCTATCTTTATCTTATCCTTTTTTTTTAATCAAACGATTACACATCATCTGAAGTATATTACTGGTCATCTAGCAATTTTGGACAACATAAAAGTTTTATAACCCTTTTTAGTATTTTTTTCTTGTTAAAATATACCTACATAAAAATAATAGTATAATGTCTGAATACAGAAACAGTGATAAATATGTGAGATGCTGTTATTGTTTCTTTTTTTTTTTTTAAGATTTTATTTATTTATTTGGCAGAGAGAGACACAGCGAGAGAGGGAACACAAGCAGAGGGAGTGGGAGAGGGAAAAGCAGGCTCCCCGCCGAGCAGGGAGCCCGACGCGGGACTCGATCCCAGGACCCTGGGATCATGACCCGAACTGAAGGCAGACGCTTAACCATCTGAGCCACCCAGGCGCCCCGAGATGCTATTATTGTTACTGCCATTCTTGTGATAGCTTCAACTGTTAATTCAAAACTTAAAATCCTTTACTGAGAATCCACAGTAAGGCAAATTATGAACTGCTTCCCAACATCAATCCTACTCCCTGACCACCATTAAATAAACTATTTCCTCTTCTATGCTTCCTAAAAATCTTTTACATATAGTTTTAGAACACATGTAGTCTTATGTGTTATGATTATTTTTTATCTGGTTGTCTTCCTCCCTTTTTATAATCCTGGCACTAAACCCTTGGCTGATGTTTGCTGAATGGAAAATCCAGGTAACTATTTACTCTGCATTTAAAAGCTGAAATCTCATGTAACTTTGATATCCTCAGACACAGAGTTATCATAATTACATAAAAGGAATGGTTAAAAGTTTAATCAGTTAAAAAGGGCATAGGGTTGATAGCCTTGATTATGACAGAATATGCTATTAAACCACATTTCAAATCTTCTAAATTTATTGTTTTATATTGTTACAAGAGTTGATCTGAGATATGGTGGGAGAAGATAACCAATCAAGTATACCCCAATATCAAAAATTCCAAATATGGGATAATAAGAAGAGAAAGAGATTAGAGAAATCATATGAATACATTCTCACATCTCCAGGGACACCTATAAGTCTAAAGGATGTCCATGCCAATGAGTAATTCTGTAGATTTTCAGAAAGAAAGCAATCTCATTTTAATCTATTTTAAAATACATTTTGCACTTAGAAAGCAACTGTTTTGAATAAGACTTTTGTCATGAAAATTACCAGTAGACAAGAAGGGTAGAGTTAGTTGTTAAATTGGCATAATGAATTCTCGTGAGTTGAATTGAATAGTTAGAGCAAAATAATTGAGAGCAACAAACATTACAATTATTTTAAAAGTACCACAGTATGTTTGAATAACACAATGTTACAATATGTCGCAGTTGTTAATGACAAGAAATAATGTTTTTAAGGAAGCAATCTTCAATTAATCATTTCCTCCTTTAGTGGAATAATTTATGGAAATGAAATGAGGCTAATAAACCAGAAAGAATGGGAGGAAAGAAAGAAGTTAAATAAATTGCTTCCTTTTGTAACAACAAAAAGTCATGATATCCATCATTTGGCCAGGAATATCATGTTGCTAAAGGCCTTATTTAGTATTTGATTCTCTTCCAATACAGCAGAAACAGAAGGCATCACATTTCAGCTTTCCATTTATTTCACTCTCCATTTTAACCCCATAAATGTCTCCCAGGATTGAAATGTTAATAATGTACGAATGTGATATCATGGAGAAAAGACAGAGATGGGTGGGGTAGTAAACCACGTATTTATTCAACTATTTAATTTCTGTTATCATTTTTGATGTTCACCCCCTGAAAGTTATCTTAAAGTTGAATTTCATAAATAACGAATATAATAGTAAAAGTTAATTTAGGGTAGGGGAAAATGGTTGTGAATTATTTTAAATATTTAACAAATAGTGTTAGCTGTTGAACTACATAAAGAGAAATCTAATTCCAGTTGTTTTCATCACATTTTATAACTTTATTTGTAATTGTAATTGTAATTTTAAAATTGTAATTTTAATATTTTACATTGTAAATTTTTTTCTCAGTAACTTAAAGACCAAACTAAGGAAGAAAGGAAATGTTGCCCACAAGCTCTCGGTGACATAGAAGACTGCAAAAATGCATTTCTTAAGTATAAACATCATTACTCAGATTTTCCTTACCAGATTCTAGATGTCTTTCTCTAGAAATATAAATGGTAATTATCAATAGAAAATAATCTAATTTGGCTTCAAACGAAGGAATAATCCCCCTTTAGGTAGCAGTAGCTAAAAAGGCATTTTAGGAATGAATCAACAAGTCTTGGGAAGATACAAATTCCTAAAAATAAATAAAACCGAAGACAAAAAATTTCATTCATCCCTAACGCTCATGTATATTTTTGGACCAGATTATTAAGATGGCTAACAACTGATTTAATAATCTCATACATTAGAATACATTGAAAACAAATTCTACAGTATATACTAAGCTATATAACAGGGGTCCTGTTTGTTTATCGATATAATGCTTAGTACAATATTTTTCCAATGTTTTGTATGATGCTTGTACCAACTAGTTTACTAACTAGCTGAATGTGAGTTTGCATGCATGCATATGTATGTATTAAAGTCCATGTGCTTAATGCATCTGTCAAGTACAAAAAAAGACTCAATTATGAAACCTTAGAGAAAATTTAAACTTATGATGTATCAACTTGCTAAAATATCAGATTTTAAACTACTTCATTTTATTTCCTAAATTAAGACTGTCTCTGGTGCTGGGAAATAATTACCAAACAGAATATAGCACTTGAAATTTTACAATTCAAGTAGTTTCCTATCTTTCTTGAATACACAGATTCCTACAGATGTTAGTTTAAAATGTTCTTGTTGGCATATAGATAGATAGATGGATAAACAAGCAGATTGATATGACCTGGGTATTTTAATTTTACTATTCATCGGTAATTATTGTATTAGAGGTGGTCACTAGTATCTTAATTTTTAGAAATTTATTAATTTAAAATATGGAAATGAAATTGATATGTTATGAAGTTAACAATGAAGCCGCCTGAATAGTTGCATTTACTTTTATGCTTGATACCTTTGTGTGTGGGAGGCTGCGGTGCTTCATGGTATAAGGAAGACTGAAATTCAATTATGTAAAAAGCATAACCAATATGAAGATACCTACTACCATATTTATTTATTCTATATTGAATATCTCATATGTTTCATTTTCATGATTTTATAGCAAATGTTTTACCAAGAAGGTACATATACTCTATATGGCAGAGTAAAATTACCACAGGAATTTTTACATTTAAACATCAGGAAACATGGACTTTAATTTACTTCTTCCCAAGAGATATGATAGATGATGGAAAACACCCATTTACTGAAGCAGAAACCTTCCATAAACAATAATGAAAATACCATCTTGTATTTTAATATGTTTCCCTTATTTTTGGAATTTAAAGAATACAGCATGCTTTAAAAACTTTACATTTACAACAGTTAAATTATGGGTGTATAAACAGTTGGGTGATCTCTTATGACATATTTAAAAACTTGAATAAGGAACAATGATAGTACAAAATATTTCAAACCTCTTCTTATTCAGCTGTGAATGTGTGTGTGCATGTCTCGCACACCTATACCATGAATAATTGGATTTGCCTAATTACAGAGGATAATACTGTAATAATTTCATTCTAGAATGTACACTTTGTATATTTTAACATCTCTCAAGTTGCTTTCTTCTGGAAAGAGTTTGTTTTTACTTTTGCCAGACACATGTGACTCTCCTAACCTGATACCTCTTCAAGTTAAAGTCTTGTCTGAGGTATTTGGTCCACACTGTTGGTGTGAATTCAGGAAGTAAACATTTGTGAGTATCACCCTGTGATTCAAGAAGTGGTTTTCCCCCTTTTCTACCACCCATGAGTACAGGTGAAACAGGCAAATATCCTTGCCGTCTTTTTCATGGGAGTTTATTTCTTCTTTGCACTAATTCTGAAACACTGTAAGCTGGCTTGTTGCTGTGGCATCACTGTTACATTATCCATCTTGGGCAGTTTTTCCTTTCTTAGCAGTCCTTAAAAAATGGTGCATCTTATATTCAGTGACATCTTAGACTTGATACAATTTGGTAATTTATTAAAGTTAGGGGTTTTTTTAGGGCTGACATCATGCTCATCTATCAAAGTTTGAGGCTTCTCTTGGGGCTAAATGCTCAGATTCAGTTGGAATTTCTATGTGTATAAAATAAGCTAAAACACCGACCAGATTAGCATTGCTACACAATACTAAATTTACAGCTCTGCAGACCACAAAGATGACACTGCCAAAGATATTTTATGAAATTTTGGAACATTGCTGATGCCAACCAAGACATAAATTGAGAGAAGCCAGTTGCAGAGATAATTAAGAAGATTAAATTCTGTGGATGTTTTACTGTGGGATGTTAGAAGGGAAATGCATGTATGTAGAAGAGCCAAGAGAACTATCACGAAGCAAAATTCAATGATGGTACTGAAGTAAAGTTAGGACATAAAATATTTCAAAGATTCAAAAGTCTAAGATGATGTTAATCTTTTTAAATGTTGTTATTTATGGTTTGTTCCTTTCTGGGCATGGAGATCATAATACAACTCATTCTTGTTTAGTAAAGAAGGGGGAATGGTAAATTGACTCGGCCACTCATGCTCTTGGAGGCAAAGTCAGACAAGCTCCAATTTTGTGCATAAGTTGTTTTAGGGAAGGGAAAATAATGGAAAAAACCTGAAGTTTCTCTTTAGCATTCTGTATGAGGTGTGAGCAAGAAGACAAGAAGATCTGCCAGCACATACACATTTAGGGTTTTATACTAAAATTTCCCTAGGTGAATAGCCACCGGTGATGGAATAGAGTGTGCCAGATTAAGGGGAGCTGGAGTTTTCGATGTGACACCTAGGCCCGCTCACCATAGTGCTGCCTTCACACAAGAGGGAGCAAAGAGCTGAGTGAGTGTTAAAGGTTTCATCGCGAGTGAAATTTCTTCCACCTTAATGCCCAGTTATTTTATATAGTCTCTCTATTAAAACCTCAGGATATGTAAAATATAGAGTGTTACAGAATATGTTTACCATTACAGCTGGAACTGATTGTCCTGAAGTGTATAATTTGGCTTCAAGTTGCTTAGCAGCTTTCTGGGAAAACATCTCGTATCTTTGTATGTTTCCACATGAGCACATATATTTTATTCCATGTGAGATGTGACACCACCAAGACAACATACATGATTTAACAGGGCTGGGCTCTGGGTTTTTGCCCATTTTACGTTCAAAAATAGACATCGCCTATTCTAAGATAATTCACTGGTTCCTAATGGTAAGACTCAGCTTGGCCCTATGGGAATGCCTGACTTAGTTTCCAAACATTTGAAATTTACCCTAATCTTTGGTATACGGTTTTTATGTTTGGTTAATTAGTAATACAAGCAGACAAGGAATAAAGAGGCCTTCAAAAAGGGAACGTTTTATTTATGCTGAACTTCTTGGACTATTTCACCATTTCCTCCCATATATCACATGCATCTAGGCAGCATTGTTTACACACACACACACACACACACACACACCCAGTAACACTGAACCACAGCAATTCCCTTTCTTTCCTATAGTATTTTGACTGAAGTATCAAGAGAAAAAATGATTCATGTTCACTTTCTATAGCTAAGCAATTCTGTATTCTCAATTTTTAGAAGCTTTCATCACTCTAACTTCATCAAAACAGAACTTTAAAATCTGAAGCACTTTCCAAAGGCCATTCAACACTCAACATTTTTTTATACACAGTCTCACTTAAAAAAAAATATGCCTTTGGTCAGTTTTTCTTTGAATTATATGTATGCCCATAATTCCAGCCTATGTATCATTGTGAAAAAATACCAAGTGGGTCTACGAAGGAACTGGATTATTCAACAAATGGATGTATCTATCAGTAATTCTCCAGCAATCTTTAAAACATAGCAGAGTATTCTACGTGTGGTAGTATATAATCATTTTTTATTAGTTAATTGATTGGTCGATAATGATGTTTCTTAAAAACATCTATTTTTAAATCTGGTGGTATTAATAGCAGTGTATGACTTAAGTCATTTCAACAATAAATAATAGAAGCGAATCGCTACTGAAAACCAAAAACAATAAGGTAAGTAGCTGTGCTATAGCTTCAAATATTTAGATCATTCATTCAATAAAAGTTTATTAAGTTTCTATAATATTCAAGATATTGCATCTGTTATAACACTAGGAATATAAGAGTGAGCAAAATAACGAAGTCTATATTGATACGGAGATTGAAGTCTGATCAGAAATGAGCTCTAGTTACACTGCTCTGTTTCTTTTACTTGCAGTTATTATCATTAGCTTCTCCATATCTAAGCAAAAGATTCTTTAATATGACAAATTAAATTACATAATACTGCATTGCTTAAATGGTGCTGATTATAATTCAGTATTTTTACATGACATAGATTAATGCAAGACTAGTTAATGTTTGGTTGTCCAACTGAAATACACCATTTGAAAAATTTAAGGAGCATATGTCAATAATGTACCCTATCTGTACAAAGACAAAAAAAAATCACAACATTTGCTCCAATTTAGTGGTAGCCTTTTTCTTTATAATGAGAACAATAACAGACAGTAAAGTCCTTGGCGAGAAATTGTGCAAGCAAAATGGACCCCAAATACAGGCTCAATTTGTGGCTACCCATCTCCTGGTATTGGCACCCCCCAGGCAACCCTGTGAGTGTTCATGAATCAGATACCAGCACGTATAGGATGCACAGCAGGGGGATCCAACCTTCAGAAGGTAGCTAGGTTTTGGAATGCATGTTGGGGTGTTATTTATGCAGTGTGTTTTCTTCCTTAACATTTATGAAATGTGAATATTGTAAACACAGAAGTAGTGAATCAAATCCAAGTTCACTGATAAAAATATCAGATCTTCCTTTAAGATCAACGTAAAAGACACCCAAAAGGTTAATAGGGTAATTATGTTCAATTACATGTAAAATATTTACATTTTATACTTCAGCTATTTTTAACTATGAATTGTTCGTTAGCAGTGATGTCATTGATACGTTTTCCCAGCAGAGGGAAGCACAGCCTCATTATTCTTTTTATAAAGGGTTGAAATGGGGGGGGGGTAGTGAGATATACTACAATTTTACAGCATTTTAAAGGAAGTTTGGTTGATATTCCAGCATTAAATACTGGACATTAATTAGGACTTGACATCTTTTAGGAAGCATAAAATGAAACAATCCAAACCCCCAGTTCAAGGGAATATCCTACTAGTAAATCAATGTGAAGATAATTGGAATTATCTTCTCCTTGACTAGGATACCCAATAACAATACAATAGGTCTGCATCATCAGCATAATAATTTGTATGGACTATTTTAAGGCTACATTTTCTTCTTTAATATATTTAAATAAATATTTCTGTTACCTACTGCTCTCAAGTTGTTCCTATCTACGAAAGCATGTACTTAAACCTGGCTTCTTTTTGGTAATATGAGAAAATTGAAATTTAAGCCTTGTAACAATCTAAAACTTGCATTTATCATAACTGCAATAATAAAATAAAATTCATTGCTTAGTATTCTTTAGAATCTTCCTTCTTCTAGATTTCCTTTCTCTTCAGTGCATTTCCTCAAGCATTCCGGCACCACTGAGTGCCCTGCATGCACATGTGTGGGTACACACTACTACTTACGATTTACCCTGGTATCAGCAGGTTGGAAGATGAAAGTGTTGTAACTTACCATGGTGTTGTAAGTCTGAACAGTGAGTCAGCGGGTCTCCATTTCTTATATCTTGTCGTCTTGTGCGTCTAAAACAATTACATTTAAAAGGTATTACTGCATCCTTATTCCATCTTGGGAATTTGTCACAAGAATTAAGAAGAATCAAAAACCAAAGACACCAGGAGCTTACAGGAAGAGATGCATCTATATCTGACTAAAGAAATTTTTTAAAGCAGTTCATTACACCTATAGGAGCAGTCTCCAGGTGATCAAAATGGAAAACAGTATACAAATGTACTAACAATGCAGAAAAGTCTTTCAAAGTTAGAATCATGGTTTATGTGCAACTGGATGCCAATCAGTAAGAATCTAACATATAGAAACTCAAATTCTTAACATCTTAAATTCTGAGGAAAATGCACAAAATATAGAATAGCAACCCATTTCTTCAATAACCTGAATTAAACTTTTTTTCTGATCACTAACGAGAGAGCGAGCTTGAAAATAAAAATTCACATGACTGTTTTCTTTCTCTTAATACTTATACATAATTCCTTAAATAGACTTTTGTTAAATTTAAAAGTATTAATTCTATGAAATCTATTTTTTAAGATTGTATTTATTTATTTGTCAGAGAGAGAGCAAGCACAACCGGTGGGAAGGGGCTGAGGGAGAAGGAGAAGCAGACTCCCCGCTGAGCATGGAGCCTGATGCAGGGCTCCATCCCAGGACCCTGGGACCATGACCTGAGCTGAAGGCAGACGCTTAATCGACTGAGCCACCCAGGCATCCCTATGAAATCTACTTTTAAGTTACTTTTAAATTTTTGTTTTTGGTTGCTATATCAGCCTTTTTTAATAAAACAATTCTTTCATGATCCTATGGCTATGACTGCAGACTGATTTACCTGTGAAATGAATAAAAGGAGAAGCACGGTAACAAATATTGTGGAGCAAATGTGCCTCTTGTCAGAGGAAGGTGAGAGAGAAGGACTCACCTCTAAGAGAAAAGCCAAATTTGCTATAAAAATCTAAATAGATTCCTCCTACCTACTGCTGCTCAGAACATGTTAGTTGCAACACATTCTGGGTGTCTTCTTTCCACACTCTGTTAGTGGTTGACCGGGAAGAAGGAGGTTGTCATTAGCCATTTCGAGTGTGAGCAGGGTGTGGAGTTTGAGAAAGAGGCTAAAAATGGAGATTGGCTACATATAACAGAATCAAAAAGATTGGGGACATGTGCCCAACTGCTTTCTTTGTGAATGTTAATGAATATTGTCTTGCTGCAAAGTTAGTTATCATCCCTGAAAAGAGTTCTCACAAGGGCCATTGATATTTGCAAACATGGAAATTGTTACTGTATTCATAAATTTAGAAGACTAAAGTATTTATAGAGTTCTATTTGTAGAATTGGTGAGACTATCAAACAGATGTTGCACATTTCAAAATTGAGCCAACAAGGGAACTTGTGAAACACGAACCACAAAGCATTTGGGAAGGCATTTTTTACTGCCATTTAAGCTTTTGAAAAAAGCCATCATAAAGAATATATAAATTGGGAGGCCTGCCTCTAAACATCCTTTTCAAAGACACATGAAATTGGATTAAGTAAAATCTTCAAGGCACAACAAAAATGTGTTAATGATAATTCCTTCAATCTGGAATTGTAGGTATGCAATAATTATTTCAAATATATAACATACAGCTTTTTAACTTATAGATACAGTTATGATCTTATTTTTATCTTCTTCCTTGTTAAAAAAGCTTAAAATTTGAATGAATTATTGCTAAATTAGGTAATGTCATATACTTTCACGTGAAAGGAAATGATACTCATTTTTAATTCAAACATGAATTTCATGTTTTTCACTAATAAAAGCACCTAGATCTAAATGATATTAAGAACCATAAAAGTTCAACCTTAAATAATTTAATTTCATTGCTATAAAAACTGCATCTTGCTATTTATTAAACTATCCATGGTTTCTTTATTCAGTAACACATTATTTCCACACTAAACTTTTCTTTCAGATTTAAACTTCTAGCAAAATCAGTTCGTATATGAAAGAATACAAACACGTCATTTCAATTCTGAATGTTGAAGGCTTAAGAAAATTGCTTTTATTAAATGGAATTAGCTACTACTACACTTACAGTTAATATTAACAAGATAACTGTTTTAATCTACATGGACTGATTATATATGAAAAATTTAAGTTGTACACGATTTAACACTATACAGCCAGTGTGATCTGAAGCATGTAATCAAAAGATGTAGGTAGACATTGGGATTATTCCTTCCTCCTAGAAGTTTTTCAAAACATTTTAAATGATCCAAATGTAGAACACAGCTTACTAGAAATGAAAAAAATCCACATCACAGCTTCTTGTAAAACATTAACTAGAGTAAAAAATAAAACAAACTTCATTGCTCCTAAAATGCAGTGGACCTTGATAACTCTGATTTCTATTTTATGTTTCAAGAGGTTGATGTGTATACTGTTAATCTTTGGGTTTATATTAGCAAGATATTGTGTATTATTCTCATCTTTCATTGCTCGTTTCTGAAATACTGGTAAATATCTACAGAGAGAGCTAGCTATATGTGAGCAGTGGAGAATATGCTGAGGTGAATATTTTGTCAGATTAGAAAGTGTTTTTATTTTTTAAAGCGAAAGTAAATCCAGTTTGTATACAACTTTTAGGATGTGTCTAAGAGTACCCTGAAGGATAACAGTACTCCCACACAGTACTGTATCAAATAATCAAATGCCTGTTCCTAATGCCCTCAATCTCCTAGACAGCAGCTTAGAGCTATGTTTTATCTAAACATATTATTTTAGATAACTTCTAGGCATATCTTAGCAACTTTTATTTAAGCATGTCCAAAAAAGATGCTTTTCAGTATTCAGAATATGCTTAAAATATTTGTGTAATACATATACAAAGATTAATAAATAGGTATCTTATTATGTGGTTTTATATTTCAAGTTCAAACACTACAAACACAAGATGATACTATGGTAATACAGTGGTCTTTAAGTTTGGGGGGTCAAATATATATTTTGGGTCAAATAAAGATAAGATTTGATGCTAGTTAGTCAGCATTATACAAAAAATGTAGTATCTTTTTTTTTTAAAGATTATTTATTTGACAAAGAGAGAAAGAGGGAAAGCACAAGTAGGCAGAGAGGCAAGCAGAGGATGAGGGAGAAGCAGGCTCCTCGCAGAGCAGGGAGCTCGATGAGGGGCTCAATCCCAGAACCCTGGGATCATGACCTGAGCCGAAGGCAGGTGCTTAACAACTGAGCCACCCAGGCGCCCCAAATATGTAGTATCTTTAAAACTAGAAAAATTTTTTCTTGACTTTTTGTAATTGAGTCCTTGTATACTAAGACTCTAAAAGTAAATAAATTACTTTCTTTGAAAATTTTCCACTCATCCAAGGACATGAATTACCTTATTAAAATTTAAAACCAGGACAGAATGTTGCTGGATAGAAAAAGAAGAGCATTTTTGGAGATAAGAGCATTTTGGTCAAAAGACACAAGGCCCAGTTTAGATTCTGCTTCTGACTTTCTTTGTGGTTTGGCCCTCATTTCTTCCCCTGTGTAAAATGAAGTTGGAAAACTTTCATAATTTCCGAGTGTAAACATTCAAGGACATTATTGTAATGTTTTAGATTTCCCTCAGTAATTTATTAAAACCATTTGTTCCATTATATTTGGTACCCAACTATAATTATACATGTTTTTCTGATTGTTTCGACTATTTAAGAGAAAGGAAAAGAAAAACCCAAACCCCTCTAAACCACTCATCAGAAAAAGGTGATGTACTTATGTGAAGAAAGCTGTTTAAAAACAGAATCAAGTAAGATAAATAGCAAACATTTGTATTTATTCCTAGTATTTCTCCTACCTCTTTGCAGTGGGAAAATAGCGAGAGCATGAAGAGCCATCCCAGGCACAGTAAGGGTCTCGAGCGAGGCAGCACTCTGCACAGGCTTTCCCATAAATATCACAGCGGTGTAATGGGAGCTGAGCGACCCCCGTGGTGGAACCGATATAGAGTTGTTGCTGTGGAAAGAGTTTACTGTCAGGACAGAACAATTCTGTTTTTTAAAACTTTTTCTCTTAAAGAAGTTTACTTTTTATACTAGCGGGTTTTTAAAAAATCCCATTATTGGCAATTTGGTCAAAAACCTCGCAGATCATATGACCATTTAAAAAGACCAAGAGCGGGGCGCCTGGGTGGCTCAGTCGTTAAGCGTCTGCCTTCGGCTCAGGTCATGATCCCGGGGTCCTGGGATCGAGCCCCGCATCGGGCTCCCTGCTTGGCGGGAAGCCTGCTTCTCCCTCTCCCACTCCCCCTGCTTGTGTTCCCTCTCTCGCTGTCTCTCTGTCAAATAAATAAACAAGATAAAATTTAAAATAAATAAATAAATAAAAAGACCAAGAGCAAAATCTAAATATTTGATTAAAACAAATGTATTTTAAAGTATAAAACCAAGGGAAGATAGGAATGGTTATATATCAGTTATAGCTCAATAAAGGTAAAAATTCAAATAAAAGATAGGAAACACTGAGTAATATAATTTTCAAACCTTCAGGTTTTTGTTCTTAGAAAGCTTTTTTTTTTTTTTTTACTTCTCTGCTGTTTGTAATTTTGATTAATCAGCAAATCTACATTGCCATGTATTCTCTTGGTTTTGAGGCACAGATCATTTACTTTTGACTCATAGGTGCCCTATATCATTGCCTGTGATGTAGTTTGCCCTGCTATAAGAAGGAACAGGGGAAAATTCTGGTGCTTGCATTTGTAAGTTTTGCTCAACATCAACTCTCTTGTCCTTGCACTACCTCCAGGAAGATTACTTTAAACAAAACTACTAAATTGTTTTTCATTCGAGAGATCATCAAATGGGGAATCAAGTACACTCTGGCTGGTGCAGTAGACTTGAACACAAAGCTTGGCTATTGTTGAAAAAGTGCTATGTTGACCATTAAGGTACCTGGATTCTAGATCCTGCCCTATATTAATTCTCTGTGTCATCTTGAGCCATTCCCCTAATTTTTCTAAGACTTTACTTCCTTACTCACAAAATAAGTGTTTAACTAGATCTTTAAAGTATGCATTCAGATAAAACATTCAATAATGCCATTATGCTCAATGAATTTGCAATTACCAAATGAGGCAGAGTATGGGGGAAAAACTTTGTGGCAGCAACTAATCCAGGATTTCAGTACAGTTTTAAAAATGCCTTTTACATAGTGTAGCCAATGTAGCATTTGAGCAATGTTGCAAATACATGTAAATACAGGATAAAATACAAATAAAACTGTTTTTGTGATTTCTCCACATTTTGCTGTAATTAGTATTATAGCTCCCTTTTCTGGTACTAAAGGACTGAATGACTATAGTAAACCTTAAATGAAAGTTGTATAAATACTGAATCATGTAACAGTACACATGAAAAAAACCTCAAAAGTGTATTTTAATTTTCCTACTACATAAATGAAAAAGAAGTAACAGAAAAGCTAGTCTTTGAAACATGGTATGCTCTTTTAATATTATAAATTGCCTGACAGCAATGGATATAATTAAAATTACATTTACAAATAACTTTCAAAGATGAACTACATATATAAACAAACATAAATTGAATGAAGATTGATATATTTATTAGAATCTATGAAATCAATGAGGTTATAAAAAGTGCTTATACAGATAATTCTGTGCTTAAAGCTAATCAGCTAACATACCTTAATAAAAGAAAGGGAAATAAGGGCGAAAACAAAATACAGTAAAAACTAAATCACTGTTAAAACAGTTACCCTGATAACTGTTACCCTGATATTTATTGCCTATTCCATTTCAATAGTGAAGACTACTTGTACCAATATTCCAGTATAGTAGTATACAGAACATATACTATGGATGTGCAACCTCTTAATATATTCATCTTTTATTATGAACCAAAAGATCCTACAAACCATGGCAAATTAAAAAGCAGTAGTTGAAGTCCTTGGGAGGGAAAAATGAGTATTGTTAAGCTTTTTGCTGAGAGAAAATTAGATTGGTTTGTACTTCTCTTGAAGCATCCACAGAACCAGAACGTGATAACAGTCAACCATGATTTGAAAAATATTAATAAAGAACTTAACTAATGGAAGGAACTTTTCCCCCTTCCCACCCTTTCTATCTCCCTTCCAAAATCATCTTATTAAAAAAAAAGAAAAAGAAAAAGCTTAGATTATATTGAAAGCAGGCAATCACAATGCAATAAAAAATGAAATAAATTTGACATCTTTTTTAAATTTTCAATTAATTAATTAATTAATTAATTTTTCAGGGAGAGAGGGAGAGCACAAGTGCGGGGGGAGGAGCAGAGGGAGAAGCAGACTCTCCGCCGAGCAGGGAGCCCGATGCGGGACTTGATCCCAGAACCCCAGGATCATGACCTGAGCTGAAGGCAGATGCTTAACCTACTGAATCACCCAGGTGCCCAACATGTGATGCTTAAACAAATTAGTTAAAGTGGGGTAGCCATATCCACAAGCATGGCTGGCATTGGTGAATATGGACTTGTGGAACCCTGTATTGTGGTCAGAACTATTTAAAAAGCTACTGATCAAGTTGGTCATACCAAATCAAAGGATCTCTAGGATTGGCCAGTAACTTAAGAAGCATAAGCAAAATTCATACTTAACAAATTTTTAAGAATATGACCTTTGAGTTGGGAAGGACTTATTATCTAAATGGTAGTATCTAAATCTATCATATCCCTTTGGGAGAAAACCAGAGAAATAAACATGGGAATTAAAAACCAAAAATAGGCAACCAAAATTACTGCCATGAAAACTTAAAGTGGGATAAAATGCCCCAAATTAAATACAACTCAAGTCTAGTTTTCATTTTACAATTATTTTGCAGTACTATTAAAGAATTATAAGACTACTTATGCTATCTAAATGAAATATAGGGGAGGCTTGCAGGCACCATTGAGCATAATCCAGTCCCTAGCAAGTAACCTGATGTGCTTTTTCTGCCTAATTTAACATCACCACAGGCTTTCTCACTATCCTCCTTAACAAGTTTCGGGTCATAAGCAGGCGATGACTCCATTTATCCAGAAAATTACTTGCAACACTGCTTGTCCCTCTTGAAACTACTGCCTCACTTTTAAAATTTCCATGAGCATTAGTAAAACTGATTCAGATCTGAATGAAATCAAACTTCTAGTAATAGAAAACGAAGACTAGGAATACTTTTCTTGTATCATGGTGTTTTAAACTGATGAACTGCTTTTGGTATTTTGAGTGTTTTTTTTTTGTTTGTTTTTTGTTTTGGTGAAATGTGTTGCATTTAACAGGCAATTCTTAAAGTACTTAAAATATTTAAACAAAAAGAGATATTTTATAAAACTATAAGTAACGTAATTAAGATTGGCAATGAAACCAAGCAGAGAATAAATAAATAATTTTAAAAATCATTAAAGGAAAGAATATCCCAGGCTAGCTTCCATTCTGGAAATCCCCGGATTTCCTTGCCAACATTTGACAATTTTTAGATTACAAGAACAGGTGAACACATACTTATGAAGTGTAAGATAACAGTATGAGGGTCAATAATATCTGCACTCTGACTTTCTCTAAATATCTTGGAGATTATCAATCTATTTTGATATGTAAGTGTGGAAAGGATATACACTGAGTTTTATTGGCATAGTATTTTAGTGTCTTGTACAAGGGCTAATGGTCAGAGATAAAACATGTAAACAATTCAGGAATAAGATTGGCCAAATGATTTTCATATTTAACAATTTTATATATAAGTTTTTGGAACAGTCAGTGAAGGGCTTCCTACTCCATTCTGGCTTTTTCTGCTAGGTTATTTAATAATTAATTTCAACTCAGTTTTTATTTATTTATTTTTTTGAGTTACCACTGATACACTGGATAGAAAGGCTATGTAACATTTATGGGGAAAAGATAATTTATTAGAAGTTAAAATTATATTTGTTTTGTACATATAATGTAACATTTAGGAGTCATTTGTGTTTCTTAAGTGTCTTGCCAAAGCATTCATTCAATGTGAATGCAAAGACTATTAACATGCTGCCCTTAACGTTTGAATTCATGGAGTTTAATAATTTATCATTTGGCAGTGACTCTTTTGCTGCTTTCCTTTTATATGTAGCCAAGCTAAATGTTTTCTCTAGTACACAATACTACTGAAAAAGTAAAATTAACTTTTGAGTCAAGATCCTCCAAACATATACAGCCCAGTGCACAATTTTATTAGCTTATAAAATATATGTTGTTTATTCATGCAAATTAAATTAAATGATAAACTTATTTATATTCTCAAATATCCACCAATGCTATTTTTAAGGACAGATGAAAATAATTACTGAGCAAAATATTACAATGACCCCAAAAAAGAAACGCTATAAATGAAAACTTACAACAAACAATGATAGCAGAAATATATTTATTGGAATGTAAGATTGGTCAAAAACATGGGGCAATAAAAAGGATCTTTAATTTTCATTCTACTACCTTACTGTAAGAATGTTCTTTCTTTTCTCTTTCTTTTTGGGAACTACTGTTAATAAATCTGTAAAATTTGATGAATCACAGATATGTTTATCTAACTGAAACACAAAATTAACAAAATATAGAATATTGACTGTAATACATAATGATAGTACCTGCTTGGTGGAAAGCTCCATTGCTGAAATAGTAGTTGGCTCCTACAGAAGAAAAAGAAAATGTGAACTGTTTGGTCAGTTAGCAAAGTCAGTCATTGATATTAATTAACACAGAACACCAACATAAGCTTTCAGAGAGTTAACTTCAGTGTCTACAAGAAGCAATATAATTGGGAAATAAGATACATGAAGGAAGCTGCATACATGAGTATTAAATATGTGGACAGACAATAGGAGGATATTAATGTCTTCCAGTCAAAGACATACATATTTGTAGTTGATCAAGTTGGGTTATCGCTCATTGCAGTTAAGAGAGACTATGGGACTGCCCAGCAAAAGAGTCTTGGAATTTTAGGCCTATGTTAGTTGATTTGAGGGAGGGTCCAAGGAAGTGGTGTTTGCTCTGCTTGGGATGTTGAAGAAAGCAGAGGTAATTCTATGATTAGGTTTCTTCATACATCTTATTTAGGAGGAGGGAAGAGCAGATGAGGCTAAAGCAATATTTGGTAAAGAAGGAGCCATTACTCATATAGGTAGGCTAGGGGGATATTTGGTCACTTTTTTTGGTGGTTTGGACAATATTTATGGTCTTGTCTGTTTTCAGACAGGATTATAGAATGGTCTTGCTTTTTTCTTGATTCATCATGGTCACAGAGTAGCCTTGTCTGATGCTGGTGTTCTGTGAGAATTTGTATGCTCAAATGGAGAACACTGGCCTATGAGTGCCAGGCCAGCTCCTAATAACACCAGTGACAAGTTGATAGTATTAGGCTAGTTTCCAGCTGTGAAGGACTGAGAGCTCAGGGTAGGATCAGATTACTTTATTATTATCAAAATGACTGTTTAATGTGCAAAGGCCTACACTACACATTTTTGACAGAGTACATGGTCTCTTCAATTTCTATCAACAGGCTATCTAGAGATAGTAACTAGGGAAGTAATAACCACCAATATATTTTGATGAGTGCTTTGCTGAGGCCTATCATGAGCACATATAGTTTGAATAAATAAATAACATTCTTTGATTAACTTAGACCACCAAAAGGCTATTCACCTGAACACATTAGCTTATATTCTCTCAGATTTACTTTCACTGAACTCTGCTCCTTCTATCTTTCATCAATGACATACTAAATATTAAGAAGGAGACTGCTTGAGGGTTTCAGAGATGGCTGATGAGAAAGAGGCTTAGGTGGGAAGAATAATCTTAAAAGGCCTCACTGTGTAGGTGACTAAAGCTGAGCCCTAAACCAAGTGTGAAGAGTTGGGTTCTGAAGCCAAACTGCATAGATTCAAATGTAAACCTGGACACAAGTGTGATAGTAGGTGAGGTATGTAACATCTCTGTAATTCAGTTTTCTTATCTGAAAAATGAGTATGATGGTATCTTCCCTGTAGGATTGATGAAAAGATTAAATGAGTTCATAAATGCAAAGTACTTTACAAATGTGCTTGGCACGTAGTGTTTACTCAAATCTTTGTCTCTCTTTGTCTCCTTCTCTCTCTCTTACACACACACAACCCCCATATCTTTTACTTGCTTTAGTTTTTCTCTCTAGTGCTTATCACTATCTGGAAATATACACATACATATTGCATTAATGGATATATATGATATATATATAACATATATGTGATATAAATATAACATTTATTTTGTGTCTTGAGTTTCCCCTTATACCCCAAAGCAATGTCTGAAGTTCTTATCTGCAGGTAGGGAGCAGGAGTGAGGAATGAAGGATTAAAAAGAAGGAGAAAAAGTCAAAAAAAGATGTGTTATGAAGTCACCACTGAGAGAAAATCTGAAGACAGTAGACAGTGACTCTCAAAATTGTCCACTGAAGTTTGTACCAAGAAAAGTATTTATTTATTCATTCCAGTACTCACTGGATGCCCACAGGAGTGTTAAATCTCCCACACCTCCAGCTGGGACTCCTGTCCTTTTGCCTGCTGTCAGAGAAGTCCTGGGGCACAGAGGGAGGCTGTGTTGGATGGAGGTAAGGCTGACAGGATGTAAGGAGAGGCAGCAAAGGCATCTCATATTTTTTTCTTTCTTGTTTGTCCCCATAAGTCACCCCCCCCCCAATTTAGAAAAGAGATGTTTGGCTGTTTCAGTCACTGCTATATTCCTAGCACTTGGGATTGTTTCTGGTATTTACACGTTCTCAATAAAATCTGTTAAATGAATGAGTGAATGAAAGATAAATGAATGAATGCTCTACCAATGTCTCCTTTTCTTTCCTATCTCTTCCACTTTCCCCATGGCATTCTGTTCCTTCCACTTAATTTGCCTAAGATACAGGTAGTCATCTTTTAAAAAGGTCTTTCCTTAATCTTTTCAGTTCAGCTGAAATTCTTTGAAAATAATCTAAGGATTCTATACTCACTGTCTTTACTTGTTCATGTCCTATTCAGTGCCATTCATTCCTCAGCCCACTGACGCTAGCCCTTCCTCTGGAGAGGTGGCCTATGAATCTCAGAAGCAGAATCACTAGTGAACTGTATTGGTGAATGAACACTTCCAGTCTATATTATTATTACTGGGACTTGTTTGTTTTATATGGCATGACTGACTACTCATTTCTTGACTGCTTCCTCTCTATTAAATTTCATTATGCCTTGGAACTCTTTTTTTTTTTTTTTAAGATTTTATTTGTTTATTTGTCAGAGAGAGAGAGAGAGCACTCACAAGCAGGGGGGAGCGGCAGGGAGAGGGAGAGGGAGAAGCAGGCTCCCTGCTGAGCAAGGACCCGATGCGGGGCTCGATCCCAGGACCCTGGGATCATGACCTGAGCCGAAGGCAGACGGTCAATCAACTGAGCCACCCAGGTGCCCTTGATTTCAACATTCTTAAACTGAGATCCTAGAATTTCTTAATTAAAAGAAAATTATTTATTTTTTGGACCAGGAAATTAGTAACAGTTTGGAATAGGATGTGCTATTTGCTGCCTGCCGTTGAATTTTAATAGACAATATATTAAGATGACATCCATTTAAATAAGCTATATTTTTTTCTGAGAAATAGCTGGTGGTGAATATGACTTCCATTTAAAACAGATGTAGCTTCATAAGCATTTTTTCATGAAACTGGTTTCAACTGCAAAGTTAATTGGTGTTCGAGTAAAAAATGAAATTAAAAACTTAGCATCTTTTCAAGATTTTCTATGACTCTAATTTACCGTATTTTTTTCCAGATATTTTAATCCAGTCCTTATTAAACTTTCGCGCTTGCAGAGCTTTTCAACCTGCTGATCCCAGGAGAATGTGACATAACTCCCTGGATGCTAAGCACGTGGATACCCCGTTAGAATGAGTTAATAGACTAGGTTTTAGAAAGCATCAATTATGTTTTACATTTGAATGAAAATTAAACTCTTTCATTTGTTAGCTCAGCTGTTCATGGAATATTGCATAAATTGAGTTTAAAATGCATGCGTTATCAATGTAACTGCCTTGCAATCCTTTGCAGTCAATAGGACTATAAATAAAACCCATTGTACTAAATGCACGGCAACTTGATATAACACTCCACTGTCTCAAAAGTAAAATCTTCCTTGGACTGGAAAGAAGATCCCACAGTAAGGTAGTAATACCTTACTACTAATATTAATTTACTAGTAAAATTAATTTGTAAAAAGCTTTAAAAATTTAAGAAATTAAGAAACTGAGGCTCAATTGACTTTAATCAAGTTGTTCAGAATCACTAGTAAATATGATCCAAATACACATTTATGATTACAAGTAATACTTGGAATTAGGTTCGTGTCTTAGTACTTCAATACCATTTCAGTACCATTTTGAGTATGTAATGGCAATTTAAAATCATTTACTATACCAATGCCAATTTTATTTCACCTCTTATTACCTATTAAAATTTTATTCTAAAATGGATTTTTTTTTTTTTTTTTTACTGAGGAATATTTTTCTTTCTATTCTCTGAGTGGGATTTGATTTCACCCAGAATAAAAAAAGTCTCTTGGATGTAACTGAAACCACTGGAATGTTCTGTGATTAGCCAGGGTGTTTTCCTAAAACCAACCTCAAGATGGCAATGGACATAGTACTGGCTTTAATTCAGGCTTTTATATGAAGTTTGGTTATTCAGCCTAGCAAGGACACATAATGAACATGGTCTCCTGGAGATGATATTTGGTAAAATTAACATGTTGGTTGACATTAAACTCCAAGAGTATCAGATACCACTATGACTCCAAATCTGTTCCTTGTCTATTTACTTTGTCAAAATATTGTTACGCTCAGGTTAACACTTTTTAATTTTATTTTATGTTAAATGGAATGACATGCAAGGCTTAAGTAGAAATACAGAAACTGTAACATTTCTCTACTTGTTTCACTGTATATAGCAATTGCTTTAATGTGTTGTGTTTTTTTCCCTTCCCACTACAAAATTAAACAAAGTTTGACAGTGAAATATTCCAATTGCTAGACCACAATATATGTATGAACTCTGCCTGATAGAATAGAATGTTAAAAGTAAATATTTCTCTAAACTCTGCCCAAATATGTTTTGTCTACTTGAGTGCCAAAGAAATAATAATGACAATAATGCATAGCAGAGAATATGGGAGAGAACTGGAATATTTATCTATGGAATGAGATGTGTCCCAGGTTGCAAACAATCTTTCTACAAAAGTGTAAATTCACAAAAAATCACTTCTCTACCAGCACAATATTACCTGTTTACATTTAATTGTTAGAGAATGATCAATAACCTTTCTCATGGTATCTTAAAAACCACAAAAAATGTCATTCCAATAGTTGTCATAGGCTTAATTCAGCTGTGTATTTCTCTGGAAACTGCAAAATATTAACAAAATCTAATAGATATATATATTTCGCTTGCAAGATTGTTGGCTCTCAACCTCTCAAGATTTTGTTAAGTCATTTAATAGATTAATAGCTTAAATTCATATCTTTTTAAACTAGAATTTTTATTAACGTACTAAAGAACATAGGTAAGGTGTGAAATACAAACTTAAAATCCTAAAGACACAGGGAATTTAATATACAACAACTGAAGGGAAATACGCAACGGGAACATGACAAATATAAAAGTAAGAGAGTCTGGAAATAATTAAGACATTTTTAAGTTAACATAATATTTCAATATCTCCTGTAACTTCACTTGCAACAGTGGTAGCAATATAAATTTCTAAACAGAGTTGGTAATTTTTTTTTCTTTGCACTAGAGATTACTGTGGGATATAAGCAGCAGGATAATTTGTTGCTGTTCCCAGTTTGTTTTCCACATATTCTGGTGCCTCACTTGAAGTATGGCCTCCCTGAGGAAGACCATAAACTCTTTAATTTCTCATATTTCATTTTTTCATCAATACTGATTCCTTCATTCATTTAATAGATGTTGGTTGAAAACATTTTAGGCTCTGGAGACACAATGAACACAAGACACCAATTTACTTTTTCACCCCTCAGTCCCTGTGATTTGTTTGCTAAATCTAGATGGACTCTATATTGTTAACACAGTCCATGGATAGTTGTATTTTTGAATTTGTAGGCTAACGTATCAATGTATAAATACTGAAATGGGACTTAGTGAACAATAGTGATTAGGTATTACTCTATACTAGACATAAAATAAGGCCAAAGTACATGATTTAAAAAAAATTAGAATAGAATTATGAGGATTTTTATTATTTTGAAGACTTAAACCAAGGATTAACAGAAAACTCCACTGGAAATGTGGTTTACTTTCCATGTAACTAAGCTAAATACAACTGTATTAATAAAATTTTGAGCATAGTACCTGGCACTGTCCTGGACGTTTCATGTAAGTGTCTCTAATTTTTCTAGCTTCCTTGTGAAGAGGGTATTACAGTTGCTGTTTCACTGATGGGGAAGCTCAAAGAAACCATATAAGTGTTCCAAAAAGAAATGCTATGTGTGATTGAAGAGCCTAACGTCTTTCCACCAGAACACTGTTTAGCTGTTATTACAAGATATCTGAATGACCAGTTATCTGTTTCAGTGCTAATCATAATTTTAATCGTATGAGTATATATTAAGAGCTTGCCATTTTCTACTTCATTTTTTCTTCAAAATATTCCTGAATAGTGGGCAAGAACTCAACTGGGTTAAAAAAAAAAGTGGTCCAGAAATACGGGGCTAAAAAAAGTCTTAGGAAGTCTCTGCTCCCAATTAAAATATTTAATCAACTGATAAACTTAATCCAGCAGTTTACAGATAAAGTATCTGGAACACCTGGGGACTAAAATGAGATAATTTTGAGTCGTGAGATTAGATCCAATGTTTTCTCATTTTCTGCCTATTCTTCTAATTCCAGTTTATTTGGCTGTTGTAAATGCTTTGTATGTTTGCACTATGCTTTTAATAAAAATTGAAGTAACACTTTTTAGGGGCATCTATTTCCCTGTCGTATCTCATAAATAATTCATACCAAGGTCTGTGCTTCAATCAGGACTCTTGCTATTAGCTGGCTGTCTCAAAGAAACAGCAGACATGTGGTGTATGTTATATTACTTTGGCTCTCCTCTCCCACTTCAACCCATATCCTGCTGCCTCTCTCTACCCCCAGTACTATACAGATTTACCTGGGCCATCTGTGATTCTGGACAAAGGAACAAATATCTATACATTTTTTTATTATGTTATGTTAATCACCATACATTACATCATTAGTTTTTGATGTAGTGTTCCATGATTCATTGTTTGCGTATAACACCCAGTGCTCCATACGTGCCCTCTTTAACACCCATCACCAGGCTAAGCCATCCCCCCACCCCCCTCCCCTCTAGAACCCTCAGTTTGTTTCTCAGAGTCCATAGTTTCTCGTGGTTCGTCTCCCCCTTCAATTTCCAACCCTTCATTTTTCCCTTCCTACTATCTTCTTTTTTTAACATATAATGTATCTATACACTTCTTAAGTGTGTAGACTGGGAACACATAACATATTTGGCACTAGTGATATAAAAACCTCAATTTTTTTTTACTAACAAATGATTTAAGAAAATATGATAAAACGTTTAATTCGTGAATAAGCTAAAAAATGACTGAAGTGTCTTCATTTCCCTGTCATTCTGAATGGTAGTTTTCCTTTAATACATTCATGGAAGTTACCTCTCATCCCAGTTATATCATAATGCACAAAAGAGGAGATTTGGGGGTGGGGAGGAACATGAGTTTATTAACTGAGGTAACTTATATAAATAATATAAAATGTAAATCATATATTTTATTATTGAGAAAACAAAATATGAGCCAAGAATATATTTCTTTACATTTTTAGATTTAACTAGCATTGAAAGTTTCAAGGTTTATTTTGACTAGTGTCTGGCTTTCTAATTGACAAGCTAATTAGAAGGGTATGCTAGACTCCTTGTCCATACCAAGTTCAGTGCACAGCTGTCCTGGGGGAAAGACATACAAGTGAACTTGTTGACACTTGAAATTAAGCAGCACTCACCCGAAAAACTGTCATTTCTTCCAGCAGAACTTCTTCTAAATCATGCCAAGTCTCCTTAGGAATTGAAACTACTTTAAGAACGGTCCCAACATCTTTGAAAGAAAGTGGAGGGGGGGAACACAATTTAAACAGGTCTGAACAAAGGATAGTGTTAATGAATGGAATCAGTATCTGGCCAGAAAAAACATTTGACCTCAGTCTTCCTTTTACTTTTTTGTTATAGCAGTAATAAAATATATATTCAAATGCATTTCATGCAAGTGGATAAACTACGAACATAGCTGTGGAATATAAACAATTGAATTTTTAGAAATATATGAAGCTTGGAAGATGGCTTTGTCCTCAACTTGCAAAATTAAAAAAATATATATAATAATCACTAGGTTGAATTATTGTGTTTAAAAATTTTTTTAATCTCCATTGTCAGGTATCTCAGGGAAAAAAAAAAAACCTAAAAAAAAAGATAATACCAATTTGATATGACAGGTTTTTCCACTTTTGTTGTGAAATCAAGGACTGCATGTGAAGACTTAATGCAGATGCAAAATGCAAGGAATGCTGTCAAGCAACACAAGTAGTCAGAGCTTCCCAGCCTTGCTGCTCATCCTCCTGCGCCTGGAAGCCTTTAGTACTTATAGGCCCCTAAAGACAGCTCAATGACCATTAAGTGATGAATGACAATAACTTGATTTCCCCAAATAAACACCTTGGATTACTTGTCCCGTGGTTTTTCAATAATGGTTAACTTAAGCAGGTTTGGTTAACAAATTGGTTTGATTAATGTCTTGAATAATCAATTTTAGAGTACTAAAGAAATTTAAAATTCAGGAGCATAAATCATAAATTGGATACATTGTATAGAGATTTAATGCACTGTTTATCCTAATTCTCACTGTGAAAAGAGACAAAATGTTTTAAGGAAAAGAGTTGTTGCTTTTACTCTAAATTGTGTTAAGAGGATACTATTTTTCCAGTATTTACAAGTATGTTCCTATTCCTTGATAGAATGAAGAACGGGATCTTACTAAAATAAAAAAAAATGGACTCTTCAACATTTCAACATTCCAGTTCTGATCAGCCGATCAATTATTTTTAGCTTCAACTGGCTCATTTTAATCCAGTTCAACTGACTCATTATTTAAAAGAAAATCAAACATCAGGAAAATAATTTAATGTATTCATTGAATAACCACTAACAACCATTTTCAGGGGATCAATATGATGTGCTTTGGGAGATCAAGAAAAGTTGCTAGTGAAAAAAAGAAAGAAAATTTGCTAGTGTGTCCTTTGTAAAGTGGAAAAAAAAACCAAAGACGCCCTCTGTTAAGAGGTTACTTCTATGTTTATAGGACTTTAGACTACTCATGACACCAAAGATTAAAGGTAAATTAGGTTAATCTACTCAGTGCCTCTGATGGGTTTCCAGTATCCAAACATAACTTTATCTGTGTTCCAGATCTAGTTTTACCGAGTAGTATTTCAAACAATTTCACACAAATTGAATCAGATTACTCAACTAGGATCAATATACTATGATGTGCAATTCAGTTAAAAGATAAAATTACTGTAATCAA
The DNA here is from genome assembly GCF_029215605.1 of Mirounga angustirostris. Taxonomy (NCBI): domain Eukaryota; kingdom Metazoa; phylum Chordata; class Mammalia; order Carnivora; family Phocidae; genus Mirounga; species Mirounga angustirostris. Next base: position 78,564,102 of record NW_026991720.1, on the reverse strand, counting down.
TTTACTTTGCTGACAGATGACCCTGGTCTGTACTGACCGATAGCCATCCACATCTTCAGACATTCAACATACTCATGAAACTGGTTCCTTTAAGGACAGCTTGTGTCCAAGAGGAATTAAAAGCTCATGACTGGATTTCTTTGGTCAAATAGCCGAATGCAAGTCTCTGTTGCACAATGAGTGAGGGATTTTTCAATGTGTTTAGGCCAGAGGTGAAAAAAAAAAGGTAAGTGTGACATTACTGAATAAACTTAACTACTCTGTAGATAGATCTAGTTATATTTTGACATTAATTGAATACAAATCCTATCATCTCATAATTTCTGAAGATTTATATAACCAGAGGTTGATACTTACGATTCATTAATTTTATCAAACTCTGAGTCTCAATGGGACTCTTTTATTTGATAAATTTTCTCATTCATAAAAGTAGACTGCACTGTACTGCTCAGACTCTGACATTGTTACACTTGATAACAACTATTTCACAATTTCCTTATAAACTTTAAATCTTTAAAGCATTTACCACACAATTGCCATTCCCCTGTACTTAATTCAGCTTTTTTCTGTTTCTCACCAAGGGAAAAAACATGCTCTTATACCAGGTTTCAGCAGAGCAGTCACTTTGCTTCTCATTGATTTATGTCAGTTAACAATGCTAATGGAGACTAGGAATTTATTGCCTTGGAATCTGACCCTAACTAGCAAGTTTCAGTTTTGTAACTGGTGCTTTCAAAATAGTATTAATGAAGAGAGTAGGGGGAGAATATATCATAATAGCAATGGGATTCATTCTGAAAATATACCTGTAAAAAGTTTGTTGGTAATTATGGAGTTAGTAAAAATGTGTTGTTAAATTTCTATAGAAATGGAACTAAAATGTATCTGATGGTTCTTTAGGTCCATTTTGTTGTTCCTCTGATGAAGTTTTTGTTTTGTTTTCTTTCATTGTACGGCAAAAACACTAGCCAAAATTTATTTGCTAGAAGATTTGCATCCTGTGATAATTTTAAAGTTCAGATAATTCTGCGTCAATACAGTCCAGAAACATTATTGAATGTCTTGGGAATTTTAGCATGGTTTGAGCAATACGTCTTTGTTCTAAAAAGCCAATGGCTAGAAAAAAGTTATGATTCAATCATAGACACTGATTGTTTACCTAATCATTAGCTTTACCTGACTGCATTTATCAACTTTTGATTGAAAAGGAGATTTGGCTTAAATCAATATACATCAGCTTGTTACTTTTTTTAGTAACACACTGTCATGGTAGATGTTCAGGTTTTTTAGTCGTTTATTAGAGGTTAACTATATCTTGACAGTGACTATAAAAACTTCCTTCAGTTCTTAGCACACTCAGTCAAACAGTGTTCTGAAAGGAAATTTAGAGCTAAATTAAAACATTTACCTGTTCCAATAAACATAACATCATATTGGCCATCTTCTGCATCCACTCGATCTACTACGATTTGTGTAAATTGATAATTTACATCTGTTTTGATCATTATCGGGCGGTTATTAATAGGAAACACTGGATTGTACATAGCTGGATGACTTCTTGCAAATGTTATAACATCATCAGGAAGGTCTTTTGTAGAGTCAAATCCACCAAATGTTTTACTGGGACACTATTAAGATAAAGACAATATCTTTTGATTAAAATACAGTAAATAGAATTATAAATTATGCAATAATTTATGACCTCAATGGTCATAAACTAAATCTAAACCTGTCATTATTTCTTTAAAATTAAGTAACTGATAAACTAAAACATAATGTTATTAATATTATTAGATATAATATATAGCATACATTTCCTAAACATCTCCTAAGTCACAATGGGATTTAGTTATGTCACCATTTCTGACCAAAAACTACAAACGCACCTAATGAATTCAGTGTCCAGGAGTCTAATGCCTCTGTTAGTGGCAACATAATATATTTTACCAATATGGTTAAGTATTTGAAATAAGAAATGAAATATGTTACAACTAAATCCAACTAATACTCAGATTAGAGAATCTCAGAATAATTTTCTTGGATACATTTTTTCCCCCTATGGCATCATGCTAAAATACAAATGCTCTCGTCAAACTAAAAGACAATATGAACTATTCTTTATTGCTTTGTTTCTAACATAACCCTGAAAAAGCACCACAAAAAGTACCAACAGTACTATCTCATTAATAATTAATTTTAAGGAAATGTGTTATTCCTAGTGTTTAACAATCTGCATGGCTCTGAGACTGGCCGATCAGAGTGGACCCAGCTGAGAAGATGACAGCTACAGAGAAGCGGAAAGGATATATATATATATATATATATATATATCACTTCTGGATATAAATGCTCCCCATAAGGCAATAAAACAAAAATGAGAACAGTCAGATTTCACTGTCTCTTTCCACTGCATTTAATTATGTGGCACAAGCATTGAAAGTACACCTCCAGTCTCTTGCATTTTGTCTTGTACCTACACAACTTTCTGCCATTTAATGTAACAGCTTGGGAATGGAACTGTAATTAAGAGAAGTTCTTGGTCTTACAAGAGACTTAGGAGGAGGAATCAATTGTCTTTGCCGTTACCTTGATACAGGTCATTAATAATTCATGGGAAATGAAATAAATAAACTTGTTTTGAAATGGGAAGAGTATCTACCTCTGAATATATATGTATGTTGTATATAGAAAGAGACACATACAATAATAATATGCTAATACAAGAGATAAAGGACTTAAGGAAATTTTAAGTAAGTTATAAAATTACTTATTTAATGTAATATGTTTCACTTAGTATGTTTTTCTCCACTAGTGTTGACAAAATGACTATTCTCAGATGCCACTTTTTTGCATTAATGAACTCGTTCAAGTGAATTTTATTCATGGAGTTAGGTGTTTTGTCCTTCTGGCAGCCCTTCCCTAATTCCTAGATTAGACATCACTCTCTACTTCCGTCTTTAACAGTTGGTGCATATTGCTGACTTAATTTCCCATGTTTTAACAACTCTCTGAGCAATGAGCGAGAACACAGGCTCTAGAACCAAACTGCCTGAACTGAATCCTGGTTCCTCCCCTTGCCTCAGAGTCCCCATCTGTGAAAAGGAAACAATAGCAATAGTTGGGCTATTGAATATAATATATATACAAATATAAATCTCTTAGAATAGGATCTGACACACAATAATTTCTAATGTCTATCATTTTTTTTTTTAAAGATTTTATTTATTTGACAGAGAGAGATACAGCGAGAGAGGGAACACAAGCAGGGGGAGTGGGAGAGGGAGAAGCAGGCTTCCTGCAGAGCAGGGAGCCCAATGTGGGGCTCGATCCCAGGACCCCGAGATCATGACCTGAGCCAAAGGCAGACGCTTAACGACTGAGCCACCCAGGCGCCCTTTAATGTCTATCATTAACTGCAAATACACCGTATACGTATTCAGATCAAAACCTTTGCAACTCTAAGAGCAGTACAATATCCAGCACAGTGAAAGAATGCCACCAAGTTTGCAAAGAGGTTATATTGAGAATACGCTAGCATTAATGAGCCATAGAGATACAAACAGCCATAGGGATATAAAACTCATCACCAACAAAGTAAAAGCAGTTTGCCATTAAGAAATGGAGTAAATATCTTGTGCTTTTTATAAAACCCATTTGACTTCATATAATCAATTTTTTTTTTTTTTTTAGATTTTATTTATTTATTTGACAGAGGGAGACACAGCGAGAGAGGGAATACAAACAGGGGGAGTGGGAGAGGGAGAAGCGAGCAGGAAGCAGGGAGCCTGATGCGGGGCTCGATCCCAGGACCCTGGGATCATGACCTGAGCCGAAGGCAGATGCTTAACTGACTGAGCCACCCAGGTGCCCCTTTATAATCAATATTTCATCTTGTTTGTTCATTCTTCTGAAAGTCACCATAAGGTTTTTTTATCTACAAGAACCATCAGCTAAAAGTAATATTTCTGAAATGCAAAAGTTTCAATTTGCTCATAAAGAAGTTTATAGAGAAAAACAAGATTAAAAGCCTCACATCTAATAAAATATATAAAACATAAATTACTTGAATTTAATGGAACAAAAACTGAAGTAAAATTAAAGTAATGGCTAAAGTTCAAATACAAATTTTTTCATCACATGAAGTTATTTCCTTGGAGATTCTAAGGATTAGAAATGTTGCACTTAAGCGGATGTTCAGTCCAGGTATACTACGGCCTCTGCCATCATTGATAACTTCACTCATATTTTGCCATATTGAAGTCTTTGTTTTTGTTTTTTCTTTTTTTCTCCCTACTTTAAATTGCAGATTCAAAGCTGGTTTTATTTTGAGTTCTCTTTTTTTTTTTAAAGCCTGAATGTGCCCCAGGGTTGCTGGAGGGAAAAAAGAGAGGTCAGCAAGAGTAGACAGTGTCTGTTAAAATACATAGGCCCTGCTCTCTCTATGAGATTTTCTCGCATATCTTCTTTACCTACTTGAGAGATGTGTCCCATTCCCATGGGAAAATAATATTGATTTAAAAACTTTTCTTCCTCCTATTTAATGGGCAATCGAAGCCTTCATTATAGCTAGGAAGAACAAGTTCCAATTATCCTAACTGTTTCAACTCTCCATGAAGGCCATTTTCAGAAAAGAAAATAAATAAGGCTACCCATTCAGTTTCTACTTCTCAAAAATTATGGTTATTAATAACTGGTAAGCACTGAACTTAACCACTGATGTCTATAAAAAACATGTTTTTAAATGTAGAATTCCACAGTATCATTAAAAATCCTTGCTTTGCCATGGTTTATAGTCTTGGCACCTTTGTTTTATATTATCTATGTTAATACCTGTTTGTAGCTGCTTTTTTTAACCTTCAGCAGAAATTTATTCCTTTGGTATTTTAAACACCTAGGACATAAATAAATAAAAAACAAGTTTTAAAAAAAGGCAGGGGTCACCTGGCTGGCTCATTCAGAGAAGCATGCAACTCTAATCTCGGGGTTGTGAGTTCAAGCCCCACATTGGGTATAGAGATATATATATATATATATCTATATAGATAGATATAGATATCTATATCTATCTATATAGATATAGATATCTATATATAGAGAGAGATAAATAAATAGATAGATAGATAGATAGATAGATAGATAGAACTTTAAACACCTAGGCCACTTACAGTTCCTGGTCGTGGATAGGGGACTCTTCCTTGATAAGGCACCCACTGATAATTGGGACCATCCCTGTGAGCATATGGACCAAGGAACACCCTTCTCACATCACTCATGCTATACATACACACAGCTGACCCTTTGAAGATGTTACTAAAAAAGGGAGACAGAAAAAGAAAAAACAGATTTTCATCCTTATACAGTGGTAAGACAACTGTTTTTAAGTTGTTCTAAGTTCTTAAATATCAGATATCAATTATCAAAACTTAAACATAAGTTCAATCTCAAATAATATTTGGGATCTTTTTCAGTCATGTGTATATCTTTTAATAATACACAAGAGAACAAATTATCATGCCTCAAAAATAGAAGGCATAGAAGAAACCATCATTAGTACTCATAGCACATATATCATGTATAGACAATATACGATATGAAGATACACATTCATATACATAAACTTTGGTGGGAAAACACATATACACGATCTTCTAAAAATGTAATATTTAATTTTGATATCATATAGAATTAAAAATATAAACTTTGTAATATGTTAAGCCTCAAGCATGATTACTGAAACCAGAGAACTTAAGCAAGCAAGAATGTTTAAGAAGTCATTTTATAAGCTGAAACTGGTACAGAAAACGAACAGTTAATGTCAAATGATGTGTCATATTATATTATTTTTAACTCCCAAACCACCAAAAGCATTACAGCCAGTAACAGAGTCTGATTTGTGTGAAGGCATTTAAAACAATCTCTTCCTAACTCAGAAAACTGTTTTAAGTTAGTAGCTGTTACATCCTACTCAAAGTAGAGCATTATAGCAATTATCCCCATCATTTTACTTGACAAAAATCAGGTACCTGAAACAAACTGGAAGTTTGCCATGAGCTGCCACAATTTTCCATTTTACTGTACTTATATAAATACAGCTTGAGAGATGTACTTATACAAAGATATAAAACAGTTGTGCACACTTACAATATGGAATGCTTATCTTTTAACCAATCTTTCACCACAGAAAATTACATATAAATCATACTGAACAAAAAACATGTGTTTACAAGAGTTTATGAGTGGAAACTGTTCCACATAGACAATGTCTGGTAGAGTATAAGCTGTATGAGGGAAGAAAGATGCCTGGTTGCTTTTCTGTAACATCAATTACATATTGCATGGTACCCGACACATAGTAAATTTCAGTAAATATTTATAGAATTTAATAACGATTATTTTCATAATGGAATAGCAAATAGTTAGGCCCCATCCTATTCCTACTGATTCAGAAACTCTGGGGGCGGGGCCTAGCATGCTCCTTGGGCAACTCTAATGGATGCTCAGATGGATGTCTGAGAACCACTGTACTAAGTAATGAGGAAGCAGAAGAAATGGATTAATGTCTGTTTAATTTTGACAACTCCAGGTAATATAAATTTCATACTAAATGTGATAGTCAGGAGATAATTGCTACTTGATTGACAGCAAGAGCCTTGGGAATATGGGTAATGGAGAAAGGAGGAGGGTGAGGAGAAAGGGAAGGGGGAGAGAAGGAAGGGAGGAGGAGGAGGAGAAAGGAGAGGAGAGGAAGAAGTGTTTCACCTGCAGTTTATAGCACTACTAACTCTGATCAAAACTCAGATTTCTGCTTTTCAGAATAATCTACATTTCACTCAGATGCTAAAGTCAAAACTATACATAGGACATGACACATTTTTCATCCTATTTATAGTGATGATACTCTCTGCTAAAATTTATTTTGTAAAACAACTATTTAAGTCATAACTTATTTTAACCATCCAAGAATCTACAACTGCTCAGAGGTTAAGCCAACACTGTTCTTTCAAAAATATATTTTTAAAAATTATGAATACTTGCAAAGCACCTAAAGGACATGAAGTTTCTATGTTAATCAGACAGTAAAATATTCTTTACCTGGAAGTTGTAAACACTCCATATACAATTGGATTCTTAGGATCTTTAGAATTCATTAGGAATACATCCTCTGTTTGAAAACAAAATTAGGAAAAGTTGCATTTTGGTGGTTATGGCAAAGTCTGAACAGATACTCTCTGTACAACATCATCAGCAACTTACGCAATTCATCAAAATGAGTGTCAATGCCATTTGGACCCGGCACTGAGCAAATCAGACGGGCTTTGAGGAATGTTGTCCACTTATTCACCAGACTTCTGTGGCCCCCGAAATCATTCTGAAAGGAGAGAACACTGGTTTTAGGAAATGTGCATATGAATGAAAATTTCAAATATTTTTCTTATCTTCCTATCTTGAGACAGATATACAATTTCTTCATTTCTCAAAATAAAAGTAATTCTATTATAGATCCAAGTAACTATGTTTTCTTATTACGTTGTTGGTCAAAGTTATTCACTCAAACTTTATGCAAGGAATGACTTACAACATACAATGAACATACTGGCACATAATACACTTAATGAGTATTTACTGACTAGAAGAATAAATGCATACCTTATAACCCACACTGAAAATAGATCCCAAACAAAAGCATATCAGCACCGAAAATTTTATAAGTTAAACTGAAAAAATTTTGACTTTACAAACAGCACACTAAAAAAGTATTTGCATAAACCTTAATATAGGAAATTCATTTACCTCCTCCCTGATAATGAAACAAAATTTTTACTTAATGTAGCAATAAATTCTATTATGATAGTATGTATTTACTGGTAACTTAAAGTCTTTTAAAATAATATGTACATATGCTTGAAGGAAGATGAGTATTCCTTCAAAAACTATTTTGTTTATATAATTCTATATACTATAAAGTATTTTTTAACTCTCGTAAATAGTGCTTTTTTTAAAAAAGATTTTATTTATTTATTTGAGAGAGAGAGAATGAGAGACAGAGAGCACGAGAGGGAAGAGGGTCAGAGGGAGAAGCAGACCCCCCGCTGAGCAGGGAGCCCGATGCGGGACTCGATCCCGGGACTCCTGGATCATGACCTGAGCCGAAGGCAGTCTTTTAACCAACTGAGCCATCCAGGTGCCCCGTAAATAGTGCTTTTAAATATGATTTATATTTTTTTGGAGAACAGATCGTCATATATTTCACATATTTTTATATGTTCCCAGATGACTAAAACTTTTAATTTTCCAGTAACTTAATATACTAGAGATAAATAATTAGATCATGACTACGGAAGGAAAGATGCCAACCAACCCCCCCAATAGAGATTTTCAAAAATTTCCTATTTTCTTGAAAAAAGAAAATTCCACTTTAGGCAATTATCGGTTCTGGCTTGGTGATTTTCTTGAGATGAAAGGTGCTTGAATATAATAGCAGTTGGCTTTTTTCATACTGTGCATATATCCTGCACTGCACAGTGTAGCAGGAAAGAATGGGACTGTTATCAAATCTTCACACTGATACTAATTAATCCATAAACATGTATTGAGCAATTTTTATTCTATATATCTGACATTATAATTTATATCATATCCAATTTAGGGTCACACAGTAAATGAATTACCTGAAAGTTCAGAACTTCACAATTTTATCTGTGTGTCTGTATCTATGTATATAGGATGCTATAATCAATTTATAAAATCAAGCTTTAATGCTTTTCTCTCTTACATTAATGCTTTAGCTATTCAACAACAAACGTCCATTCAAAGGTTAAACATCGTAGGAAACTATGCTACATCAGAGAATACAAAAAAGTATGCTTCGCCTACATAACATGAAAAAAAATTGTATTTCTTCAAAATTTCAAAGCTCGTTTAATGTAAATATGAAATAATGTGTCACAGCCTCTACCTACACGTTTGCCCGTGAAGAGTCACTCATGAGCAACTATGTTTACAATCATTCTTTACCATTTAAATACTGATAGTGATCAGTCAAGATTCCGAGCCACATTTTTCATTGTACTTGCACTCAGGTAGAAAAAAAAGAAATAAAACCATGATTAGACATTGAAATCATCCTCAATTGTTCTTTTCTTTACCTCACCTTGCATATCTGACCTATTCTAGCATGGGTGGCTTTTCCAGTGTGTTCTCCATCTATCGCATTTTCACGGAAGAAAAAATATACTTTGTCATCTTCAGGGTTGTCACTTTCTGGGATGAGGTGGGCACTAATGAACCTTGGATCTGAGAGACAAATTATAGCATATATATTAATTCACAGTTAGATAAATAATTCCATTCATTACAGTCCAGTTTCACTTTCTCTTCACTTCCTTTTGACATATTTCAAGAACTAATCTTTCCTTAGTTCACAGTTTTCCGTACATGTGAACTGTTCTTTACGTATTTTAAAGTATGTTACAAATCACCTTATGTTGCAAAAAAAAAAAAAAATCTTTAATTCTTTTTTGGAAAGTTAGGAGTAGGTGCAGAAATCCTCAGTGAGACCACACAGTGAAAATGCATGACTGGATATTAAAATATTGTGCAAACTGAAAGTGCTATCAAATATTGCTTATTGCCATCATCATTGCCATTCTTCCTTCTAAGCATAAAATAGTTTAAATCAAAGTACAAATTGGTCTGTTCTAGTTTCCAGCAAAGACTGGATGGGAGGGAAGAGAGATCCACATAAAACAATAACAAAAACCAAGTCCTCTCCATTTCAGTAAATGGCAACATTATTTACTAGGTACTCAGGTGCCTTGGTAATCTGGAGCCACCCTTCCGTCCTTCCCGTCTCTCAGAACCCACATTCTACCCATAGGCAGGCACATCCTTCACCTTTTCTATGACCGGTCTTTCCCAGACTCCTAGCAGTCTCCTTGTTTCTATCGCACCAATCCTGCTCTATTACTTTGCACAACAGTCAGAAGTGAACCTCCAATATGTCACTTCCCTCTCTAAACCCTCCTACATCTTTCCAAATCACCCACAATAAACAGAAAATAGAAAATCTTTCCTGTGACCAGACCCCATTTATGATCTAGTGCCTGCTACCTCATAAGCCTTTTTTTCTACCTACCCTTCCTTACCTAACTTACTCCTAGCCAGCCATACCACTTCCTTCCTGGTTTTCAAACAAGTCAAGTACTCTCAGTCCTGCCTCAGATATTCCTCCCTGTGTAATTCTCTGCCCTCATATATTATAATGACTGGATTCCTACTTTTTCTCATGTCTTTGTTTAAATATTGCATTTTCAGACCGATCTTTATTAACTACCCTATTTAAAGCACTGAAATCCTTATTTTTGGTTATTAATTTTCATGCATTATTTTTCTTCCTAACTTTATTAAACACCTGTGATTTCTTGATCGTTCTTTCTCTCTAATCTTGTTTATTGTCTGTCTCTCTCCCCACCCCAATGGAATATAAATTCCAAGAGAACAAGGACTTGGCACGTTTTGTTTGTTGTTATGATCCTAAAGGTCAAAACACAGTGGTCTTTCAGAGAATATCTGTGCAAGGAGGGAAAGAGAGAAAAAAGAAAGAAAAAAAAAAAACTCACAAGATTGGCTAGATTATGCAGAAGGTATATTAGCAATGTTCAGAGCCTCATTTAAAAAACAAAACTTTGTAAATACCTGGGTTGATGTGGTTGTGATTCATACAAACATATAAAAGTATGTGACAGCTTCATTGGCTTTAAGATGTAATATACTCAGAAGCTGAGTTCATCTCGCTGAAAGCACTTAGGACATTGCAGGTATTTAAATTCTTACAATAATCTACCTTTACTCCCATGGTGTATTATGTTATTAAGTTAGAAACGAAATATGCACACATAGGTCATTTCCATACCTGAGATACCAGGGAAGGGGTCAGAACCCCGAAACTAGCTTTATCCATGTTATTTAGTCCTAATCTTTACACCTGTGTATAATCATCGTTATCATGTGTTCTATGCTTGTAACTTTCTTTTAACATTTGTTCTGGGACCATGCCCTTCGGGCTGCACTCCACTATCCTACTCGGGCAAATTATACAGACTCTGTAAGTAATGTAAAGTCCACGATTTATTACCTATTCATATTTAAAGTTCAGTGTGCCAGTGGCATAGAGTGGGGAAATAACTTAAAAGCTGGACTCACTTAGCACCAGAACTTTTATAAGATACATAAAATAATACACTACTTTAATCTGAATAATGTTGCAAATCTTGTTTTTCTTCATAAATTTCTACTTGTTCATATACATAAATATGTTTGCATATATGTGCTTGTGTCTTACGAGGAATGATGAGCAGAATAATGTGACATGGTAGGAACTGGTATGTTACAAATAAAAGAATTCATACCCTACTGACGAAATTAGGCTCCTAGAAACGCAGTGTTGTGTGTGTGTTTGTGTGTGCACATATATAACACAAACCATTACACGTCAAAGAATTCAGTTCAGTCACTTGCAACTTTTGTGACCTTTTGGCAAGGCTTTTACCTCTCAGATCTGAGATGACTAATTTTCCCACTGGGTGTATTTCAAATTGAGTTTTTTCAAATTGGATTCTATTCATTTTGTCTGTCATAAATAGTTCAGATCAAAACAAATATTTTAAACTTAAATAATGCATGTGAAACAACTTTGTAAAATGTTAACAAATGTATTATATTATGTCATTATTATAATAATGAAAGGAAGGCTTAATCCCACGCTAAATTTGGAGATCTCATTATACTTCAGCTATGGAATTAGAATAAAAAATCATACATTCTTCCTCCTTAATACTAGAGCAATGAAGGAGAAGTTTGTCTAATATTACCTCCCAAATTAGTGCAGCTGTTCACCTAATACTTGCATAACTTAAAAGACTTTCAAGTAATTAAATCCAGCTATTTTATTTGCTCACAAATACACATAAGACACTGTAGAAAAGAAAATGAATAATATATAGTCCTTGTTCTCAGAAAGTTATAATCTAGCAAAATTCATATTAGAAGCACAAAAATGACAAGAAAGCAAACAATATTTGTCATGTACAGATACTCTCTTAGCCTGGTGTCTGGGCATGACAGAATTATCAAACATCATGTTTCCCTCTCTAAAATATGTGAAGAAAATTATCATTTCACAAGTGTGGACTCTAGCGGGAAATAATTCGATCAAGTTATCAAGCACATTCATTGTTGAAAGGGCCTGCAATCATAGTCTCTCCTTCAGTATCTGATACTGTAGGCATGGAGGACTTCGTAGGTGAATTAAGTCTGACAAAGCTTCAAAAACAGCCAAAACATAAATTGTACATAGAAAAAAAGGTAAATTTATTATAATAAAAAAAGAATATCAAAGAAAAACAATGTTAATCTACTGAAATTTGTCTTAAGAACTTTAGGATTTGTTCTCTACTTGGAAAAACATTCATTCCTATTTCAAAATAAAATAGGTCTCTAGTTAATCTCTTTCAAAAAAAGGATTCATTCTACTATTTCAAATTTAGAAAATCTTCTCTAGGGTCAAAAATTCTTCTCACTATACATTTTCTACCTCTTCAATCCCTCAAATTTCACCTTCCCCTTCCTTAGTACATTTTGTCCTCTTACCCTTCCTCCTAATCTCTCAGTCTATTCCTCTCCTCCCTGGTGAATTCTTATCCAATCCAAAACTTCTAATCAATCATTCTAATTGCCTTCTCTGTTATCCTCAAACCTTTTGGCCTCCTGAACCTCTACTGCACCTGCCTTACAAAACCCCAGAACTTTTCCCCCTGTGTTCCTATATCTAAGCAAGGATGATGAAAATCATATAATCATGGTAAATGGATGTGCTATTTATTAACTCAGGCTATTTATCCTAAACAAGAATCCTAGTGTTGCTAAGGAATTATTTTATTTACTTTTAGTGGCTTACTACAGATTTATTAAAAGCAACTCTTTAAAATCATTCTGATTGTCTTCAAATCAACTAATGCACCATCTCTCTCTTTACTCTCCAAAGATGGACTTACTTGCTATACAGATAGAACCAAAACCATTTAATGAGAACTCTCTCTTTTTCCTTTCTTCACCCCGATCCCCAACTTTTCTTTTCTTTCTTTCTGTGGAAAAATGATCTCTCCTCATTTCTAAGTCTAAAACCTCTCTCTATTTGCTTTCAATCCAAAAGAATTGCAGCACAGAATATTGCTCCAATAACAATCTCTATTCTTCATGCAATCGTGCACCATCTATATTTTCATTCATCAAATCTTTCCTGGATGCTTACTCTATGCTCTGGATTGTGGTACATTAGGTGATATTATGATGCAATGTTTTCTGTCTGTAAGGGAATACCAACAATTAAAGTGATTATTAAAATGCACAAAAAGAACAAAAGAGTTTGGAAAAAAATGCAGTTGGAAATAGAAAGGAAAATTTATGTTGCCTTAAAGCAATTAGGAAAAGTTCTTCTCAGAAGATATGACCTGTAACCCGAGACCTGAAGAATAACCAAGAGTCCCACGTTGCAAGGTCGGAGAATCCACAATTTGTGCACACAGAGAGTAGTCAGTGAAGAGACAGGTGGTCAAAGAAGATGACAGAAAGTTAAGCAGAGGTCAGAATAAGAAGGAAGTGTCGTTCAGGAGCATATTGTCCTAATGGCTATGAGGGAAACCACTGAAGTATTTTAAGCTTAGTAGTAACATTATCAGATTCCTATTTTAAGATCACTGTGACTGCTATAGAAAAAAAATATATAGCGAGGCAAGAAAGAAGGCATGAAGATCACTCTGGAGGCTGGTGAGAAGTGATGGTGATTTGGACCGGTATGACAGAGAAGGATTATGTGAAAGCAGAATCGATGGATTGCGTTCATTGAGGAGATGTTGAATGGAGGGAGTAGTGAGAAAAATCATGGAAATATTAAAGAAATGTCTGATTTAAAAGTTGGTTGGATAGGAATCATTTACTGTGATAGGAACACCTGAGAAAGGATAGATATGAGAGTGGGGAAGGAAGATGAGCTGAGTTTCAGGCATCTTTTAAAGTGAGATGCTTGTGAATTTGTCCCACAGACCAAGGAATACAAAAGTTCAGGGAAGAAATGGGGACTGGAGTTGAAGTTATTTTAAATTGACAGTAGGCTATAGAGTACAAAGAGAAAAGAAGCCAGAATCTAATGCAACGAGAAAAGTGATGAAAACAAGAAGAAATCTAGCAGCGGGGAGTTGCAAGATGAAAGGAAGAAGTCAATTCTTCTTTGGATTCTCAGTCTTTCCCTTTTTAGTGGTTCTGTGTCAAATATTTATTTTTAAAATTTTTTTACCCTAACAAAAGAAAACAAAAAACTTCCATTGACACTCTGTGCTGTAGCATCTATTGTTTTTCTTGCACCCACCAAGCCCTAGGACTTGAGAGAGTCTCATACTCCCTGCCCTCTTTACCAATCACTTCTCAACTCTTTACTATCTGGCTTTTGGCATTTCACTACTGAGAGTGTTCTACTGATAATCAACAGAAACCATCAAATCAACAAACAGAATTGGACGCTCATCCTCTTTTGGTTGTCTTCAGCCATTGGCACAACAGACTCTTCATGCTCTTCCTAAAGTTTTCATTGTTTCTCTGGTATGTGGTTTCTATGACTTTGAACCCTAATTGTTCATTATCTAGCCTTCACTATCTCCTTTATGACTTCCCTTACCTTTTTCCTAAATCCCCAAATATAGATGCTTCCTAAATTCCTGTCTTTTTGGGCACCCTTCCTTTCCCCCCACTCCTATAAATGAAGTCATCTCCTAGTGTTTCTTCCATTATTTCAACATTCTTAATTTTGTTATATTTTTAGAATTTTTTCTTTGGGAATTGATTTACTTTTAGAGCTTCAGGTATCTTCAAACTGTATCAGCCTTTATTTTCCTCCAGATCCAAGTCCGCATTTTAAACTTCTGGCTCAAATTTTCTATATAAGTACCTCACTGCAATTTTAATTCACCACAACTAGCAAGGAACTTAGCCACTTTTCTTTTAGAACTGCTTCTGCTCCTACCTTTCCATTTTGGCTAATGTCAACATCAACACCTACATATAAAATATTATTTTATCTTAAATTGCTTCCATTTCCTGCAGGACTTCTGTTTTACCCTCCCAATTTATTATCAAACTTATTCCTGCTATTACTGTCATTTCTTTCCCTGTTTTATAGTCTTAATGTTGCTTGTACGATTCATGTTTTTTTACTTTACAGTTATATTTTTGGAATCACCTAATTGGTCTTCTACATGTATTATCTATTTCTTCTAAGCCATCCATACAGTGCTACAGAAAAAAAAAAGTACTAATGCTTTTATACCACATAATTTCCAGAACAGATTTTAGGTGTCATGGGATATGACAAAGTAGCATAAACTAAGATGTGGCAAGCAGAAAGGACAGTAAGGCCAATGTTACTATGAGCCAGTAACAACATGTAGATGTTACATTCATCAACACACATATTTGAGATGGGCCATAGTTTTGGCTCCAAGCTTTCTAGAATAAGAGGAAAATGGGAAATCTTTGTCAATTACACTATTTGCAGTGTCTCTAATATGAAAAAGAAACTAAGGGCAATCAGTGGTATCCACAAACTAACTTTGACTTATATTTCTAGCAGAACTGACCACCATTTCCCTTCTTTCATACCTTAGTGACTCTGCTTATCATTCAAGAAAACACCCAGTCTACTATCTTTTTTTTCTATTTATTTATTTTTTATTATTATGTTATATTAATCACCATACATTACATCATTAGTTTTTGATGTAGTGTTCCATGATTCATTGTTTGCGTGTAACACCCAGTGCTCCCTCAGTCTATCTTCATAGGCATTTAGTTCACATAACATGAAAGTTTGCTTTTTATCTCTTTTATAACATTTAATTCTTTTTCTATTATCTTCCTTTTCATATTTGTTATGACAGGCATTTGTCCTGTATCTCTCCCTCCCTTGCTTTCAGCTTCTATATATAACAAAGTATTTCCCTAAGCATTCTGAATCTGTCTCACTACAACTACGCAAATGTAGGCTCTTATCTCTTCTCTCCTGGCAGTCACATTCATTCTGTTTTCCCTGCCTCTGGCCTCACCTTTTCCAAACCATCTTGTACTATCGCCTTTTAACATACAAACCATTCCCTGGCACCTGGTGCATATTCCTCAATTAGAATCCAGAAAACTCTACTTTAATCACTTGTTTTCTTTCCTCTCTCTTCTTGTAAGCTGATCTCCCTATTTTTTCCTAATTATTTCTTCCAGGCTAAGCATAATTTCTGAAATAGAACATGGTTCCTAAATGAGTGAATAGATTAATAAATGAATTTCCTAAACTATGTAAGTGTATGTGTGTGTTTTAGAAGAAAGAGTCATATTTTCTTCCTTTTTGACAGTTTGTTAAAGCTCTTGGGAAGAACAGAATTCATCGTAGCCCCAACCCAACAATGTGTAGGTTCCCAGTTAAAGAAATGCTCAGACATGCTTCTTTAAATTGTAACTATTTCTAAGAGTTATTACACAATCGCAGGTTTTCAAAATGTTCTCCTGAAATTTCAGAATGTTCTTTTAACATGGGAGAAACTTTTCTGTTTGTGATCACATCCTTTTGTGTTAGCACAGAAAAATTAATGATGTTTGCAATTTTTCAAAATTAGATTCTACCAAAAAGGTTAAAATAACAGAAAATATGTCTCTCCATTTTATGAAGCTAAAAAAAATGTATATGTAGGAGGTCATAGATTACCACTGTCCTGAAAAGCTACAAGCAATTCAATAACTTGCCTTGTCATCAAAAGCTCCCCATGGAAAACTTTTACCCAAATTCATTCATACTGACCTACTTTATTAGTTCTCCTTGAGAACCAGAGAAAGTTCATGGTATTCACAAAGGAAGCTTTTCTACTTCTAGTTACTATCATCAAATGGCAGGCAGAAATGAAAAACTCAAACCCACTAGTTTCTTTTGCTTTTGAAGTTTGTGTTCTGTATCCCATTAAAGTAGAGAATGTCTATTTCTAGTCTCTAGGTACAAGTTCCTGATTTCAATGTGGCCAAGTCCACTGAACTAACAGACACACATATACAGATCTTTTAATAATGTAAACAATTACAATGTCCCTAGACAGCTTTCCACATTTCAATGTTCTCTACTCTGCAAAGTTCACAAAACCCCAAGAGACAACGATTTAACAAAATATTTCAGCTTGTACAATTGAAAATATTTCTTACAGTATGAAGCAGGGAATCGATGTGGATGTCTACTAAAAGCTGAACATCAAAAGAAAGTGGCAAAATCCATTTAAGCAGGATTAAAGTGCATTAATCTTGCCAGCACGAAACTGCAATGTAAACACTATGGAAGGTAAAGAGAGTTAGAAAGGATTCTCTCATCTGGGTAGTTTAAGTGGTATGCCTTTGGGGAAGAAACCGTCTTTACAGGTACTGTGGTACTTCTGCAATGCCCTGAGCACAGGATAGAAGCTGAACAAATAATCATATGTAATCATCTTGGGCCAATGCTATCATGTGAAGCACGGAATCTTTAGTCATGATAATAGCAGTAAACGCTAGGTAAATACACCTCTCTTTTCTTTCCCCCCTTTATCTCCTTTACCACCCCCTTGACATTCTTCCACACCTCATCCCACAGATGGCATTTCTTGCAAAATTCACGTTTGGGCACCACCTGCCACTTGTAACAGTATCACTCTGTTGAAATATTTTTAGCACCTGCAAATTAAACTGTCCTTCAGGTGCAATCTCACATTTAATGAAAATGACACCTTGGCACAGGATGCCCAGCTGCCTTTATGATTCATTTGGCAGCTTGAGCTTATTTAAATAATGAACACATTTTGCTGCTCTCAGCATTAGAATCAATCTAAATCTTTGGTACAGAAACATTTTGACCAGCCTTTGGCTGGACCTATCCTTCCCACCAAAAAGCCACCAGAGAATAAGAACACACAACTAAAATTGTAGAAATGTATGGGTTTTTTTGAAAATGAATTAACAGGATGATTAATTGAGATTTTGGGGTGTCTAAGTTAGAACATATATTGGCTTTTTAGGACATAAATTATACATAGTTCATATGGATGGAGGATGGAATAAATGATTATAAACTCTCTTATGCAGGTGCCACAAGGACTAGTTTCACACCATGAAATAGTCAGGCCTCTTGTTAAGTATGATAGAAAGTTTCAGAGCAGAATAGGAGCATAAACCCACTGCAGGAAAACAACCCAAATTACTCCCC
Organism: Mirounga angustirostris; assembly: GCF_029215605.1. Taxonomy (NCBI): domain Eukaryota; kingdom Metazoa; phylum Chordata; class Mammalia; order Carnivora; family Phocidae; genus Mirounga; species Mirounga angustirostris. Next base: position 78,545,786 of record NW_026991720.1, on the reverse strand, counting down.
TTCCTCTCCGAATCAACTGTGACATCATCTATGAGAGGAAAAGGAAGGTTTAAAAATTGATATAGTTTACAAAATATACATACATACTTTTATTTTCTTCATATTTGAAAGGCAGCTCCATTGACATTCTGACCATTCATGAAGGAAAATCCTTGCTAAACATACATTCAATTACCAATATAAAAAGAAACAAATTCTCCCTTCACTGCATATATAAAAACTATCTGGGGACGCCTGGGTGGCTTAGTCTGTTAAGCAATGGACTATTGATTTCAGCTCAGGTCATGATCTCAGGGTCATGAAATCAAGCCCCACAGGGGCTCTGCGCTCAGCATGGAGTCTGCTTGAGATTCTCTCTCTCCCTTTGCCCCTTCCCCCAGCTCATGCACAGGCTCGCATGCACGCACGCGCATGCTCATACACTCTCAAATAAATAAAATATTAAAAAATATTATTCTATGATAGGACTCAAATAAAACTGGGTAGAAATCTAGCTTCTCATAACCACTAGATATCTAACTTCCAAAAATTAATGTCAACTAGCCTCAGTTTCCTTATATGTCAAAAAGCACCTATCTCTGAGGGGTGCTGGGAGAATTACATTAGAGAATATATCTACATCTACATCTGTACGTTTGTCTATCGATAGATTGATCGATGTTCTATTTCTTTTTACCTACCTACTTATCTATGTCAGCGTATCATAGGCTTTCAAAGTTGCTAGCTGCTATTATTTTATAACACCATTTATAAAACTTTATGAAATATCCTCTATAAATACATGTTTAAATGTTAATGGTAATAGAAACTTAGATTGCTAATGAAAGCAAGTTGAATCAGAAGCCAGCTGATAAAGAAGCTATATGCCTATTAAAGAGCACTGAGAAGAACAAAGGCAAATTGTAAATCATGTAAATTTTAAAACTGTATTTTTACAATTTAAAAAATAGTTCCAATGTCACAGCCTCAGGCTACAAAATACTTACAACCTAGCTAGCAGGGCAATTGTTGATAGGGAAAAATCATCACCAGATGACAGCCAACTCACCCGGGTGGCAGTCATAGTGACTGGTTTCTTCCCCTTTCAGCTTTGCTGCAACACAAAGGGGGAAAAAAAAAGCCCCAAAGAATGAAAAGACTGTGAATGGGAACTTCCAGCACATTGGGAATGCAGAGAATGCACCCTAAGGTCATCTCACATTCTTTGCTAACAACCTAAGCAGAATGGATATATCATTTTTGGCTGTGGAATAGAAAAACCTCTAGCTGCCAAGGAACAGGCCTGGAAAAACTTTTGATGCTTAGCTGGCTGGGAAACTATGAACAGCCCTTGGGGTAGTTTAACCCAAAGAATGGTTCAAGATGAGTCACATGAGGGTAGAGAGAAGGGGTGATTAGAATGGAAGATGAGCATGGATGGTAAAGGAAGATATTAGTACCATTTACTGCGCCCTTCCTTATGCTTTTTATACATTATTCTGATCCACATCCGTCCCAGAAAGAAACACTGACATTAAGACCCAGCAAATGCCCAAAGTGCATACTAGTTCCTGGGAAGGCCAGGACATGAACAAGAGCTGAGTTCTTCCTACTTTATCACGTCACCACAAGTATTTACACCTATGTATTTTGCAATATGTTTCTAAGCTGCATATACACTATTTGGTTATTTTGTTTACTATTAAACATAAGAGATCAGCATTTAACATCAATAAAAAATTGGTGGAACACCTTGCAGATCTTTACCACCACAAAATAAGGCTATTTAAACTAAGTGGTCATAACCAAAAAAACTCCAGAAGTTTTCTTAACTGAAACTAAATTAATGACGAGGACGTGGAAAGACTTTGGGATACTGGACCTAGACGAAGAAACCCATGCGGTGATCACAAACATCACTGCAGAGCGAGGTGTCTCCCCCTCTATATGTCAAACAAAGTTAATTACCTTTTAGTTTCCTTTATTCAATCCTGCAGTCAAAGAGAAAATGTTTTTCCATTCTTAACTTTTCAGTTTCATCTCCTGTATCTACTAGGTCGGCTTTTCTGATCAATTCTATCCCTAATACATTTTTGACCGTATTTTTTCCCCTTACTTTTGTCCTAATTTAAGCTCTCTCATCTCTCTCCTGAAGTATTGCTCTGTCTTCTTAAAAGACCCTCCTGCTTCAAATCATTCTTCCCAATTGACACTTCATATGCTCCATTTTATTGATGGTTGTTCATTAGCTAAACAGTTAAATTTAGACTCCTTTAAAAGGCATTCAAGATAGAGGGACCTGGGTGGCTTAGTCAGCTAAGTGTCTTACTGGTGATTTTGGATCAGGTCATGATCTCAGAGATGGAGCCTGCTTAGGATTCTCTCTCTCTCTCTCTCTCTCGCAAAATAAGGCATTCAGGTCTTTGCTACCTATCCCCCATATATAATTCTAGGATCAGCCCCCACTGCATTTTCCCCTGTACCTTTCTATCTCACTACTCTGGATTTCCAGAACTTTCATTCTTAAATGACTTCACTTATGTGAATTCTCTATGAGGAATCATGCAATTTTTCAACACCTTTTCAATACCTTCCAAAAATACTTTAAGTTCTTCAAGTAGAAATTTGTCTGGTGGGTTTCCATAATATTTTGTTTAAATTTCAGTTAGTTACACCTTCCCACCTGCTCTAGATTATTCCTCATAGTGATACACCATGTTTCAAAATACTTTAAGTTCTTCAAGTAGAAATTTGTCTGGTGGGTTTCCATAATATTTTGTTTAAATTTCAGTTAGTTACACCTTCCCACCTGCTCTAGATTATTCCTCATAGTGATACACCATGTTTCTTCACTAAGTTCTTTTTAGACAGGATTTTGTCATTCATCTTCAAATCCCCTCATAGGATAGTATATTACACTTTAAGATACTTGCTAACTTGATTTCAACTGAACACTATTCTATTTATATAACTGTCTTACAGTTGGTAATCTGCCTTCACATGGAGGATGGCAGTCAAACTGTACAGTAGTTAAGGGGCTGTCCAGTATTCACCTCAGTTCTGCTACTTAATGTGTGACTGTGGGCAAATTATTTGACTTATCTGTGTCTCAAGTTCTCATCCTAAGGTAAGAATATGGAGATGTTATAAAGACCAAATGACCTAACAGAGTTAAGACACATGTAGGTAGAACAACACGCTATTGTATTGTCCTTTTGTTATCCCATGGTTGGTTACCTTAGCTTCACTGTTTAGCCATGTGCTATTCACCAGAAAAAAACCACATCATTGAAGGCAACAAAGAACAAGTACCTTTTTTAAAAAAAACAGGAGTGGAAGCTGCAGGGCAGAAACAAAGAGCAAATCAAGAGCTGCTTTTTTTCACATCAGATAGCCATAATGAAAAAGATCAAAATGAGTCAGAAACTAAGAAGAGCAGCAGTGACATTATTCTCTATACTGACTTAGATAAAGACATATGGTTTAAAAGATTCAGAAGGAAGTTTTACTCTCAATGCTGGGACTTGAATAGCTATACTCATAGCCACACAAAACTTGGTGTGCTGTGATATTTACAGGTCTTTTCCTTGTATTCTGTGTCAACAAATTAAATTATACCATGAAGTATACTCATCACCTTTGCAATAGTTAAATTATTGTTGTTTTTAATTACATTAAGTTTAAGAAAGAATATATAGTTGTGTATAACCATTATAAGATAATTAAATGTTATTTTATCTGTTAAATGAAAGAATATGAAAAAGAAAAAGAAATACTAAAAAATATACCACTCAATGGTTACTGCCTCTTACCCTTTGCCATAAAATTGGTTTTGGTTATCTTAATCAATTTGACTCCCCAGTTCATAGATATTCTTCTGTGTGTGACAATTTTTGGCTGACTTTTGATGAGCTTTACTAGCATTGAATATTTAGTTCTTCAAAATAACTATCTCCATCATTTCCACACTTGCTCCTCCTAGAATCTCATCTTCCTCAATGCTACCTTATTTGTTGGAGTCACTCAACACAGAAGCCTGGGATTAGTCTTGACTTCTTCCTCCTCATTGACATTTTATCAATCATCAAGTTTTATTTCTATCTCTCTCTTAAACTTCTCTAATATCTATCTCTATCCTTCATGTCTTAATTTAGGTCCTTCATTTTTTTCCACCCTTTAAATAGTTTTTTGAGTTTCTTGTTATCAGTCTCACCTTCCTACAATTGTTTCTTTCACATAATGCCAAGAGTGACTTCACCAATTGTTTACACCAATCAATTATTTAACATCCTCCTTTATACAGTTTTTGGTGGGAGTGTAAATGGTATGGCTTTTCTTTAAAAAAAAAAAACAACAAATATATACCTACCCTATGATTTAGCCATTCCATTCTCATTTAATTGAGAGAAATGAAAGCGTATGTCCACAGCAAAATTTGAACAAGAATGTTTATAGCAGCTTCATTAAGCCCAGGTGCCTATCACTAGGAAAACAACACAGTGTGGTATATCCATACAATTAAATACTACTCAGAAATAAAAAAGAACAAATTACTGATACATGTAGTGACATGATGGACTTAAAAAACATTACAATAAGAGAGTACATACTGTATAAATTAATTTATAGGAATTTCTATTCTATTTTATTCTAGAATAATCTACTGTGGAAAATTCAGCACAGTGGTTTCCTCTGGGGGCAAGGGTATGGGGGACTCACTGGGAAAGCACATGAGAAAACTTCCTGGAGTGTTCCATACCTTGATAGGCATTTGGGTTATAGACATTTATCATTTGTCAAATTGTCACTGAATAGTACACTTAAGATTAGTGTAATTCATTGTATGTAAATTTTATCTGAATAGAAAATATCCATAAACAAATATTGAACACATATCACTGTTAATCATATAAGAAAGGTGTTCTGATGTCTGTAATCTACTTTGAATTCATAAAAAAAAAGGTGGTTGATGGATGAAGAGGAATGGATGGATAGATATATATGTAATAAATTATAAATTGAAAATTTGTAGAATCTAGGTGGAGAACAACGACCCGAACTATATACTGTTAATTATTCCAATTTCTTGTATTTGAAATTTTTCATAGAAAAATAATTGAAAAAATACTTCTCTGCCTCCTGAAAGCTTTTAAAAAGTAGTATTTTTTTTCCTAGCTTAGGTACATGTAAGGATTAGGTACATATAAGGATTAAAATAGAATTAAGAAAGTAAAAAAAAATAAATAAATAATTGTTATGGATGGTGAATAAAATAGTTTACTTTTTTTTTACATTAATACTTATTTTTACAGCTCAGTCTTAAACTCACACTGCAGCAAAATCAAGAAATTCAAATATAACTGAGCTTGAGCTCCAAGCATAACTCAGATTTTTGTAAGATGTAAATTTGGTATAGTAAAATCTTCAATGTATGGTTAGTTTTCTATATCTGGACAGCTTGTATGTTCTTTTTACTTAAATATTATGGTATTTAACCTCACCTATTCAAACGGGAACATTTTTATAATATGATTATCTACATGTTGTAGAATTATATTTGGAAAGTAAATTAGTAATAAATACTTTATGTGTGTGTATGTGTTTTTAGGAAAATATATTTTGTGCTTGTTTTTTTTCTTTTTTGCTGATTAATTTATCTATCATGTATATCTTACAATTAATTGTCTTTCTGAATTTCTCAAATTACAGGAACATAATGCTTAGTACAATGTAGTTTTTAAGGAGTGATTGAAATATTAATCTAATTTTACTAAATGGATATATCAGGAGTTCATATGACTATTTTCTTCTTATTTATTTTGAAAGATTTATTTTAGAGAGAGAAAGCACCTTGAATGTGCGTATGAGTGGGGGGAGGGACAAAGGGAGAGGGAGAGAATCTCAAGCAGACCACAGCCCCCACCCCACCTACCGAATCCCCACCCCCCAGCCTAAGCACAGAGCCAGATTCAGGGCTCCATCTCATGACCCTGAGATCATGACCTAAGCCGCAACCAAGAGTCAGATGTTCAACTGACTGAACCACCCAGATGCTATTTTTTATTATTATTTAATGATTTCTTAATTATCTATCAAAATATGATCTATGTTTCCACCCCCTTAACTTGTAAATATGTGGTCTTTTTGATTGATTGATTATAAGAGAAGCAATTGTTCAATATTTCAATGTGGGAATGATATAATCATGCACCTTATTCACTATATATTATAGTGACTTTTTCCACTGCAGATTTTGGGAGTTGCATATGATGTCCTGTTATTTACAAGTACACTATGTACAATGGTTTAGAGGTCTGTGTTTTATCATGTTAAATATGAATTAGAAATATTTTGATGTCTTTAAGATTTAATCTAGTTACCTAAACTATAATGTTTTTAGGCATTTCCATAATTTTTGACTATTTAGTCCCTCTTAACTGCAGGAAGCTGCAATATTTATAGATGCTTCCTTGTATTAGATCCCAAATAAATTCATACCATGAATGCACTCATCCATCATCATAAACTGTCCTTTGAACATTTACATTTATTATGTCTTTGAATTATGTTAAGTATAAACTACTGTATGATTAGATTAGATCATTTGTATTTTGAGAAGATCAGATGGAATTTCACAGAACTATCTCCAGTATTTTTTTTATTACCTCATAACGGCTACACACATGCATACACCCACCACACACACACAATATACATGTTCTTGCAAGTAATAATTTGGATATTAATTTTCATTACATTTAAAGACAGCAAGGACTTAATACAGAATTTTTTCCCAATAAAATTCTATAAAATTAAAAAGGTTTGGAAAAAAGGACAATTGTCCTTTAGTATTTTTTCATTTGAGGAGATTTCAACATGAAATTAAATGGAATATGCTCTCTAAATACAAAATCATGTTTTCAATGAAGTCCATGGTCATAAAGTAATTACAATATTTTGCATACACTACAAAATAAAAATAAATTTCAAACTCAGATGAAGAAAACCAAGGCTGCAAACTTTCATTTTCTACATCCAAAGAAAACAGGACTTTCTATTTAGAGAAGTCAGTGCTCCATGATTACAAATAATTTATATGATCTTACTGAATAATGACTTCACACTAAAACTTCCTCTTAAAGAGAAAATTGGTAATGGTTCAAGAAATGGAATTCCTGACTCACCTCATTCTAAATTAGAGCACGTTTTCTTCTCTTGGCCAGAAAGTTCATCAAATTTTTTAGACAGTGTGCTTACTCTGCTTTATTAAATGAGATGAAACAAGTGCATTTATGTGTGGGTGATTTATTTTTTAGAAGTTTTAGTGCTTAAGCAAGAAACTAAAAAAAAATCACCACACCAAAGAGATATAGTACAGGTATGATTTAAATCTCTCTGAGAAGAAAGAAAAACATAACAGTATCTCCTTTCAACTCTTTCTCCAATCCACAGTCATAGCTCACTCATTGGTAACATTTAAAATAAGAAAAACTATATACTTTTAAGATGCATTTTGGGGTGCCTGCGGGGATGCTCCACATCACGTCATTAGGAAACTACAAATTAAAACAAGATACCAGTATACACCTATTGGAATGGTCAAAATCCATAATGCTGACAATGTCAAATCCTGGTGACGATATGGAGCAACAGGAACTCTCCCATTCAATGCTGGTGGGAAGTCCAAATGGTACAGCCACTTTGGAAGATCATTTGGTTTTTGTTGTTGTTATTGTTGTTTTTACAAAACTAAACATAATGTTACCATATGGCCTAGTAATCACGCTCCTTGGTTGACCCACAGGAAGTGAAAAGTTATATCCACACAAGATCCTCCACATAGATGTTTATAGCAGTTTTATTCAGAATTGCCAAAAGTTGGTAGCCACGAAGATGTGCTTCAGTAGGTGAGTGGATAAACTATTTTGCATCCAGACAACGTAAGATTATTCAAGGTTATAAAGAAATGAGCTGTAAAGCCATTAAAAGATATAGAGGAAACTTAAATGCATATTAGTAAGCAAAAGAAGCCAATCTAAAAATGTTACATACTGTGTGTTTCCAACTACTTGACATTTTGGAAAGAACAAAACTATGGGGACAGTAAGAAGAGGAGTCTTTGCCAGGAGTTAGGGAGTAGGGAGAACAAACAGGCTGAGCACAGAGGATTTTTAAATTAGTGAAACTTCTCTGTATGGCACTAGAATGGTGGATGCACATCATTATATACACTTTTCCAAATCCACAGAATGGATAACACGAAGAGTGAACCCTAATGTAAACTATGGACTTTGGGTGATAATGACATATAGGTTATAATGTGTAGGTTTACCAACTGTAACAAAGTATTACTCTGGTAGGGGGATGTAGATAATGAGGGAAGCTATGCATGTGTGGAAGTAGGGTTACATGGGAATCTCACTTAAGTTTGCTGCAAACCTAACTAAAACTGCTCTAAAAAATGGAGTTTATTATTAAAAAATAATTATAACATTATTACCTAAATTAATAGTGTTTCTGTGCATTAAGAACTTTAATTGGGATCCAACTTTTTCTTATTATGTTAAGAACATTTTCTTTTACTCCGAGCTAACATATTTTAATTAATCAGAAAAAGTCATTTGATTTACCTTATTTTTCAACATTAAACAAGATAAAGCATATATTCTATTTTTAAAATATTAAGGTAGGGGCGCCTGGGTGGCTCAGTCGTTAAGCGTCTGCCTTCAGCTCAGCTCATGATCCCAGGGTCCTGGGATTGAGCCCCGCATCGGGCTCCCTGCTCCGCAGGAAGCCTGCTTCTCCCTCTCGCACTCCTCCTGCTTGTGTTCCTGCTCTCGCTCTCTCTCTCTGTCAAATAAATAAATAAAGTCTTAAAAAAATAAAAATATTAAGGTAATGATTTAAAAGATTTCCTATTATTGAATCATCCTTGTAATACTAGAATTGATTTCACACATTTATTTGGAGTATTTGGAGAGTCATAAATGTTTTTGTTTCTAGTTTTCCTTTTTGTCCAATATTGTTATTAGCAATACCATAGGCACCATATGACTTGAATGCCTTGAAAACCTTTTTATCTTTTTTTTTTTTTTTTTTTTTTTAAAGATTTTATTTATTTTTTTTAGAGAGCGAGCGAGAGAGAAACAGCATGAGAGGGGAGAGGGTCAGAGGGAGAAGCAGGCTCCCCGCTGAGCCGGGAGCCCGATGTGGGACTCGATCCCAGGACCCTGGGATCATGACCTGAGCCGAAGGCAGACGCTTAACCATCTGAGCCACCCAGGCGCCCGAAAACCTTTTTATCTTTGTCCACGTTCTGAGACATTTCTTAAAGGTTTCATATAACTTTCTCACACACATTTTTATACATGATCCAAAGTTAAACTGACATTGCAATTTTGGTCCAAAACAAACAAACAAAACCACTAAGCAATATAAAAACAAAAACAAATATATAATACCAATTTAAGTTTTTTCAATTAAATTATCTTAATATTTAGGTGTAAACTCAATTTCTGCTTATTTTTGTTTTCACTGAAAAGTACTTCAGAATCTACAGATGGCAAAACTGGAATTTATGAATTCCAGTAACAGTTTTTTTTTTTTTTTAAAGATTTTATTTATTTATTTGACAGAGAAAGACACAGCGAGAGAGGGAACACAAATGGGGAGTGGGAGAGGGAGAAGTAGACTCCCCGCCGAGCAGGGAGCCCGATGCGGGACTCGATCCTGGGACTCCAGGATCATGACCTGAGCCAAAGGCAGTCGCTTAACCTACTGAGCCACCCAGGCGCCCTCCAGTAACAGTTTTATTCAGAAAAAAAGCTAATTCTCATATAATCATAAAATTTACTTTGTCAAAAAATTTCTCAATATGTGATCTCACAAAACTTTTTTTACTCTTTGAAATAAAGTCAATTTTATAAGTGAAATGGGAAAATGTCCTTTTTGATATCTGCCCATTTCCTGGGATATGGTAATAATTCGAGCCCTCATTCAAGGACGGCATTGACAGGGGGCATTTCCTGTGAGTTGCCTCTGATTAGGCCCTTGGGGTCTAGGGAAAAGAAAAATTGTATAAGAATGTGGCCTGATTCTTAAAATAAAATAATGATTTAGGGATCAGAGAAGATTTAGGTCAATTTTTATTTGACACAGACCTTGGCAACATTTTAATAACATGAATGTTATTATAGATAGAAACTAATTATCCTGATTGCAACACTAGCAGACCTTCAGCATTTTTATCATACTCTGGTCAGACAGTGTTCTTAAAAATGCTGGAAATTCAGGATCTCTTCAAAGAAGAAAAACATGTTCAACTGTGATATAATTAGCAGTTTCTATGGCTTTTGTTCTTAAGAGACAATAATAGTTTTGATTCTTGAAAATGTTTAATTATATAGGAAAGGAAATTCAAGGCAGAAAAGAAGATAATTTATAGCATAATTTCAAAGTAATTAGAATTTGCACAGAACAACTCTTATTATGCACCCTGTTTAATTTGCACGATCTTATCCCTTAAGAAAAAAAATTCAAATTTTACATTAGTTACTATTTTTTTGTACTTTCCTATTCACACTGTATTGAAAACAAACAATTATTGTTATTTTAACAAAACAACTTCCCTTATTTTTAGTTTTGTTTTTAGGATGCATCTATATGAACTAAAGAGTGAAAAAGTTGTTAGTTATATTTATATGAAATTTGGAAAGTTGTTTTTTAATCAGAAGGGTTCTATTACATCTAAGATCATATTTTATGATAAAATCATATATTTGTATATATAAATATATAACATATAAAATCAAATATATATATATATATATATACACACACACCCCTATAATTTAACATTTTAGGTTGTAATACAAAATTTAAAGTTATAACATAAATGTATAATTTTTGGTTTTGTATTTGGGTTTTATTCTGTTTCTTTGCACTAAAAATCTACCCAATTTTTATTTACTGGATGCTTTGACAAAAAGATGTTTAGAGGAAAATAACAGTTATCACATGTTTTAATTCTATGTTGCTATTTTCCAATCTGTTTTATTATTTAAAATATTATTAGTATTAGTCCAGCTGTAGTGAAAGACAGTTAATTTATAATAACTGTTTTGAAAACAAGTTTTTTTTTTTTTTTTTAACTATTTGGGGCTTCACTGAACACTAAAAGTCACCACCTCTACCACAATTTTTTTTTTGATTCTCAACATTTAGCAAGACATGTAGTTGTGGGAGATTTTATGGGCTATGGTAAACGTGCTGCCAGTTGCATTCATCGGACACTGTCTCAGCAGAATGGATTCAAGCAGGGTAAGGGTAGGTCCTACTAGCCTTACATAAAGTTCTTATCAGTGACTGGTGCTTGAAATTCCAGCCAACCTGTTCAAAGGACACATGTGGCTAGTACTTATATCTCCCCAGTTTAAATGGAAGCAAAAACCACTAATTTCAGAAGGCTGATTAGAGGAATTGGAGAGTTCAGATTAGACCACATCAAGAGCAGTAATTTAATCGAACCAAAGAATACACACAAGCACACATACACATTCTTGTGTGCTGTGAATTTAAGCTGAGATATAAGATAGTCTACCCAGGAAGACTGGAACAAAACCATTATGTCTGTCTCTTTAACAAGCAAAGATGTAATATACTTTGTAATATGTTTTAGTCTAGTCCTTCTCAAATTTTAATGTAGGATCTTGATAGAGGGCAGATTCTGATTCAGAGGGTCTGGGTAGGCTCTGAGATTTTGCTTTGCTAACGAGCTCCCAGAGATGCATATGCTGCTCGTCCAAGGGCCAAACTCTTAGCAACAAAGGTATATACCAACAAGACTTCAGTGATTAAAGCTATGCATAAATAACACAATTCATTCTATGAACCATTATAGGATAAAATCCTTTAACCCTGGCAAATCTTTGCTTTTTAAAAATGGATGCGCCTGTATTTTCCCAGTCTCTAACTTGATAAACATTTCCTGTGTGTAAAATCTTTAGCAAAGAACAGAAATACACAAAGTTTAAAATGGTAAATACTGTAATGAACATGTCAGAGAACAGAGCCGAGAGTTCAGAAGACATGGGTCTAGTCTCAACAGCAGGTTACTACTATCCTCTTGTAAGTTGCTTAAATTTTATTACTTGCAGTTTTCTATTTCACAGGGTTTTGGGGAGGATGAAGTAGTTTTATAGGAAGCACTGTGAAAAGCATAAATTTCTATGCAAGTACAGGATTTTACCTGTTCATGATTATTTCAATTATTTCCTTAGGTAAGGACATCAATTTTTCAAATTATTGCTTTAATTATTATTAAAACTTTCAAATATTCAGTGTAATAACAATGTCACAGCATCTACAGTGTGGTGAATCCAATTTAAAATTGCTTCTGATGCTTAAATCAATTTTCACTTTTTGCTCAGTGCAGGTACTCTATTAACACTATTCTTACCTTTTTTGTTTTTTGTTTTTGCAACTCTTTCCAGTTGTTTCTGCTTAAAGAATGATTACGTATTTTGAGTACTAATATAAAGTTGTTTCTACAGATACCTAATCAAGAACTCCCAACTTTTTTTTTAATAAGTACAGGGTTAGCCATTTTATTTTAGTAACAGTAAGAAATGGTTTCTAATGTCTTTAATATGGATTAAATTGAAATTAGTTTTACTTTTTGGTGGACCTCCAATTTCAAATGAAATAACTATTAAAAAATACATAGAACCATTATCTGAACAATATTCTGAGTCCAATATAATTACATATTATTAGAATATATTTCTTAGACCACATAACAAGAAATATATATATACCCCCATCTTCCTAATCCATTCATCAGTTGATGGACACTTGGGCTGTTTCCATAATTTGGCTACTATAGATAATGCTGCCATAAACTTTGGGGGTACATGTAGCCCTTTGAATTAGTATTTTTGTATTCTTTGGGCAAACGCCTAATAATACTTACTAGTACTGGATCATAGGGTAGTTCTATTTTTAAGTTTTGGGGGCAACTCCTACTGTTTTCCAGAGTTTGCATCCCCACCAACAGTGTAAGAGGGTTCCCCTTTCCCCATATCTTCACCAACACCTGTTGCTTCTTGTGTTGTTGATTTTAACCATTCTGACAGGTGTAAGGCGATATCTCGCTGTAGTTTTGATTTATAATTTCCTGATGATCAGTGATACTGAGCGTCTTTTTATGTGTCTGTTGGCCATCTGTATAAAATTAGGAATAACTGACATTAAAATAACATATTATTAAAACCTGTGTCATCTTATCTACAGTTTTTTCTGATTCTGACAGATTTGTATTCTTTTTCCTTAAAACTTAAAAGGGTTTCCAATTTCTTAATTTTTTGGAACTCTCTTATACACACAGTCTCTAAGAGAAGATGGTAGGTGTACGGACAAAAGACAGCCTCCCTCATAAATTGTTATATGTTGCTATCATTTTATAGTGAAAGCCTCAAGCAGTCAGTGGCTTTGATACTGAATGAAAGTCTGAAAATCAACTGAATAAAAAATTTGTTTCCTTGAAAGAAAAATGGATAGTACCCCCTCCCTTTAAACAATGGTTTTACGATATTAAGACATCTTGGAAATACATGCATCTGATCCCACTTTTAGGGTTTTTCACTTATAAAAAGTTCTGTAAGTATTATCTTGGAGGGCAGGGATTGCTCTTACTCAGCTCTGTTTCTTATAACAGTTCTTGGTACCTAGAGAGCGCTTAATGCATGGAGAAAATGGAAGTTGCCCAAAGTAATATGTTGGTAGCTAGCTATTCACTGTGCTATTATCATTAATCTAGGAGGACTTAGAATAGAACTGCAGGGGAAAAGGAGAGAATAGCATTGTATGTCAGTAACTGGGATGAGTGATGAACTTGAGTTATGTATAGAGAAATGGAAATACTGTTCACTGAGATGAAAAGGGACTAGACTTGGGGAGACTAAAAATACTCATTAAAAACAGAAAATACATTTTATTTTGTAAAAATAAACAGCTATTAAATTGGTTTAATCTCTGCCTAAAAGTGATCTCTTAACTTCCCATTGAAATGTAGCTATTTTACCTTTATCATATTACATAGTATCTTAATTGTTTTTGCTGATCATCATATATTAAGAAATAAAATGGCAATCTGAGTATTTTCAGGAATTCTTATACATTCTACTAACATTTTGCAATGCTCAGAACTATGAAAAAATTCTTTAGTATGTATCACATCTAACTTACATTACAAACTTCAGGGACAGACCTTTGTTGGAAAGGAGATCTTATGGTATAGTTTTAGGGGTATTTCTATTTTGGTTTGTGTACTATAAACTTTATTAGTGTGATAGGTTGTTTCTTATGGTTGAGGGATGGAGACAACTAATCAGGAAGTTATTATTTACCATTAGGAATTGCTCTTTTTTCCCTTTATTTCTCCTTCCCCTTTTGCTTTCTTTGCAGGCTCTATCCGGTGGGCAGATTTGTTTTTTTAAAGAACATTTTTTTATTAAAGAGGGCATGTATTGAACGGAGCACTGGGTGTTATACGCAAACAATGAATCATGGAACACCGCATCAAAAACCAATGACGTAATGTATGCTGATTAACATAACATAATAAAATAAAATAAAATTTTAAAAAAAGTATATTAGAAGTTTCATTTTGCTATTACCAGAACATTCTTTACGAACATACTAGTAACAACTATTAATAACTATGATCCTTGCAAGGATGAAGAGTTTGGGAATTCATGAGTAGGCTTACAGGCAGTACTGCTAAGTGGAGTCGCAACACATTTTTACAAAATCAAAATGACAAAATTAAAGTGCTAATAAATTTTAGTAAAGATTCTGCCAATCTTCATAACATGGCTACCTTCTTCTTTGGTGCTGTCTTTGCTGTATCACTAACAAATGACTTCCGCACTGCACAGCATCAAAGCTGGACCTGTTAACAGTCTGCCATTATTTTCCTATTTCATGCTACCGTGTTCCTAGTTCCAGCCAGTCTTTTCAATTGCTGTCTACAAGTTGCTCTCACTCAGAAATTAATGAAGAAGGAAGGAAATAAAAATAGTTTCAGCTTGGATAAAAGATGGAAAATTAGTTCACATTTTAAGATTCATTAACACATAATTATCTCAAGGTCTTTCAAAGGCAACTTCACTACAATTTTCTTAATTTGGGCACTGATTGGCTGATCAGAGTTGGCTATATTTACCTTGGTAACTATGAAGGAATGTGATTTTTCTCCTTTTATTTAAAGGAAATCAACAGCAATGACATCACAGGAAGGGCAGTCATTAGTTTTCTTATGGCAAACAGCATTATCCCACTACAATAATTTCTCTTCAATCAAAATATTTCATGATTACTGCAAACACATGAAAGTAATTGATGAAAGGTGTCCTACACCTTGTTGGTTCAGCCTAGCCCTGTAAGTCCAAATCCTATACTGTGAATTTTCAGTATAACTAGTTTCTTTCCCTTTAATTCACCCCAAAATGAGTAATGTTTGATGATAATCCATGTGTTATTGTTGCCTATCTTCAGAATTCATTTATTTTCATGTGACTTACAAGATTGCTTTTGTCCTGCAAAACATTTGTACAATTTGTTCATTTATTTATTTTTTTTAAAGATTTTATTTATTTATTTGAGACAGAGAGAATGAGAGAGACACAGAGCACATGAGAGGGGGGAGGGTCGGAGGGAGAAGCAGGCTCCCTGCTCGGCAGGGAGCCCGATGCGGGACTCGATCCAGGGACTCCAGGATCATGACCTGAGCCGAAGGCAGTCGCTTAACCAACTGAGCCACCCAGGTGCCCCTGTTCATTTATTCTTAAATGTGTTTAGGAAACATATTTGATAAACACTGACTCTATGGATATTAAGCAATTAAGTGGCAGTTATCAGTTGGATACCAGCCTTGGCATTATTTACTTTCAGGATCACAGATACTAAAAGTTCACTAAATTATAAGTGGGTCATAAGATAATGTATAAACTGAAAACACTATTCTATACTGGCTGTAACTTAATCCTATTGTATGTTAAACAGAAAAGGCATGTGGATCCCAAAGGGAAAGCTAAATCTGCTGTCACCTACTTCCCATATATACTCATGTTAGGATTTTATAAATGTGTAAGTGGGATAGTCTCTTTGAAAGTGAAACCCTGGCATCTTTTTTATTAGCAATTAAATGAGCAAAAGAGATTTATGTGAATTTAGACAAATTTATAAACATATTGAAGAGACACATTTTTGATGGGTCCCTTACATTGTCAGCTTACATTAAATCCAAAAACAGTTATAATTTAGCAAATCATTGAGCAAAATACTAGAAACTACATTTCTAATAAATAAAAGTTATACTCATATTAATTTATAAATTATTATTACTAATGAATTGCAATTAGTTTTCAAGTGTGTATCTTTCTTTTTGAATCTCTCTCTCTTCTATATATATATATAGTACCACATGGATAGTGGTATACAGCTTAACATACAGAATTTATGTGATGATCCAAAAGTGCTATAGGAAACTGAGAGAATGATGAGAGCAGAATGTAGGAGGTAGGGGTGGGAGGTGAAGGGGCTTTGATTTTTTTCTTGTCTAGTTTCTTAAATCTAGTTTGTGTATAGAGTGACATGAACAATCCTAACTTGAAAATGCTCTCTTTTTAAAGATTTTATTTATTTTAGAGAGTGAGGGGGAGAGAGAGAGAGAGAAGTGAGGGAGGGTGGGGGGGTGGGGAGGGGAAGAAGGGGAGGGATAGGGAGGGAGAGAATCTCAAGCAGACTCCACGCTGAGTGCAAAGCTGGTTGCAGGACTCGATCTCAGGACTCTGAGATCATGACGGGAGCCAAAACCAAGAGTTGAACACTTAACCAAATGCACCATCCAGGCGCCCCTTGAAGATGTTCCTTTAAAGGGCATCTAAACATACTTAAATCCTCCTTATTAATATTATTGGGAAAACATTTTAAAGACCCTTTTTCTGGATAACATTTTGTAATTTATATTTAGTTGATATATGAAGTTTAGAGCATTATAATGCCTTTCTTTCATGTGTAAGTAACTTAGTGTGATTAAGTTTAAGAAATACTTTTTTTTTTTTTTGGAAGCAAAGGAGTGGTAGGTTACTTCCATCAAAATGTACAGACATCATTAGGTCTGTGTAAGAAATCCTGTATGTACATAGTCAGTCTAAGGAAAGGCATATGTCATCATCACTCCACGTCATCATTTCGTTCTTGTTTTTCAGCCACTTTCATTGCTTTCCTAGAAATATGTGGCTGTTAAGTGAGAGATGGTGCACTCTATTACATTTTTAACGACCTGACATATTTAGGTATCTTATTGTTCCATTCCTTAAAATTCGTACATAACATTATAAAGTCAGTTAACATCAACTGAATTGTTTTGTCTTTTTTTTTTTTAAGATTTTATTTATTTGACAGAGAGAGACACAGCGAGAGAGGGAACACAAGCAGGGGGAGGGGGGAGAGGGAGAAGCAGGCTTCCCGCTGAGCAGGGAGCCCGATATGGGGCTCGATCCCAGGACCCTGGGATCATGGCCTGAGCTGAAGGCAGATGCTTGAACAACTGAGCCACCCAGGCACCCCTTCTTTTGTCTGGTTTTGATAACAGTGGTTACTTTTGCGAACACTTTATGTGAATTTACTCATACATAATCCTAACTACTGAACAGAGGAGAAAATGTTGTTTACATTACAAAAAAAAGGGAACATGAAGCACAGAAATCTCCTACCAGCTATCTACAGTTGTCAGCTTGTGTCCAACTCAAGCAGTCAGGCTCCGCAGACTCCACACTTTTAGCCACTATCTCAAGGGGTATAGACGATGTCCACACATGAAAAAATGTAAAGCTAAACTATGACAGAGCAGGATAAATGATTTTCCTGGAGTAATCAAAGTAGTCAATTTCTTCTTAATTATATTGGAAAAATTTTAATAAAGAATTAACCTAATGGTTTCTTTATGTGATGACTACTGCACTTATTAGAGGGAAGTTATTAACACTTGGAAAAACTTGGTCTATCACTTCATTATTTCTTCTGCTAATTTTGTTAAGCTTATTTTGACTAAAATTTTATTTGCTATTTTAATACTAAAGCTAAATATTTTATATGTTCTTGATGTACTAAGTGCCCATGACAACAATCAATTGAAACACAACAGCCTGAGAACAGATTTAAAAAGGCACACCGCCTTCAGGCAGGTTCAGCATATGAATCTGCCAGACGTGCCGCACGTACTGTTCGGAGCCTGTCTGCAAATAGCAATGGCGGCAACCATAGCTGTTGTGAGCATGGAGTGTATTATCAGACAATGTTCTTATTAACTTACATGGACTGTCTCGTGCGTCTTCAGAAAAACAGTATATTAGTTTCAACTGTGTTTTATAAATCATAAAGGGGTGATGAAAATAAGTGAATTGCCTCCAATGCTGTGTAGGTCGTAGATGGAAGGACCTGGGATACAAACTCAAGCAATGTGACTCCAGAGCCTCCAAAGCAGGTTCATTCAAGAATTTCTTACCTGGTATTTCCTAGAGTGTAAGGCAACGTGGGAGGCCCCGCGATAAATATGAGCAAGCACCTACGTGCTCTTGAGATTCAAAGGTGGAAAGATTAAAATCGACCCGGAGAGTGGTATGGTTAAATGAAAAAGATAGTAAATTTGAGGACAATCAACTCTATTTGATTTGAGTGTGTTAGTGTTTAATATTGGAGAAGTCATTTAGGATTAGATGATAAAGGACTTGACAGCAAAATCTGGATTCAATTCACTTGTAAATTGAGAGACATAAACGATTTTTGAACGGGGAAGTATTGTGATAGCCATCAGAGCTGTTATTAGGGAGACATCTGACAATGGTATCTGAAAAGAAAGCGTATACATGGCTGATTGTGTTAGGCAGTCTTACAAAATAAATTGTAAACAATAATTTATTGACTGAGACAAATTTGAATCATCAAAAACTGCATGTAGGATTTCTTTTTGTCCTAAACTTGCAGACTTCATTTCTTGGCATGATTATCTGATTGGATACTTATAAAAATAAACAGCATAATACATATTCTCAGGAATCAACATTTCTCCTTAATTCAGATTTAATTTTATTAGCCATGTGAAGATTACACCTCAGGAAACAGGATATATACATGAACAAATATTTTATCTACATGAAAAGGCAGGTTCCTTTGTAACTTTTTCCCATTTTAATATTATCATAATAGCTTTTGAGACATTATAATTAAAATCTTCCAGTCTGAAAGCTTCTGAAATCTACCACTCTGGAAGTATTTGTGTCAAGTGGACATTTAATAATATTGAAAATTTATTCTTCCCCCTCAGAGTGATTAGAAGGTAAGAAGTGTTTTGTTTCGTTGTTGCTTTTTTTTTCCCCAAAAAACTATCCATGCCATTAAAATTCAATGGCCTTGCTTGCTGTCATTCAGCTTTATCTGGCTAAAATCCTTTAATTCCCCAGCCCCTGCTGTTGGGGAGCTCTAGGCTCATCACACTTAACCTCTGCCTAGGCTTCTCAGAAAAGAATTTGTTTCAGTCCATTCATAGTTTCAATAGTTGAGCAAGCCACACGCAACTGCACACTGGTCTTTTACCCTGAGCACACTAATCTGATTGTTTTTCCACTCTACAAACTCTGGGTCAACAATCAAGCTGCCGCCAGAAACTAATTAATTTGCAAACAGGCTTCTGTTTTCACAGAGGGAAAGCTTTTGAGAGCCATGTCAGAGAGGCCGGTCACACCATGGTTACACGCATTGTCATGGCATCCACTTCTTCGGGTAAATCTCTTGCTTGATGTCACTGCACACATGAACCCAGATTACCCAGTCAGCAGTAAATCCCTATTGAGGCCCAGTGAGCTCTGAATGTAGTGAGTCTAGAAGAGGAAATTGGTATAGACAGGCTCTCTATTCATTAAATTGATGGTAAGACTAGAGAGAAAAATGTTAAAAGCCAGAAGAAATAGGGAGCTGGCTTTAATTTAAAGAATTTTCCAGGATATTGTCTCATTTTTCTATATTTTCATCAATTTTAATTTAAAAAGTGGGATTCTCTAAAATAAATGTAATAATTCCCTTAAATGTTATATTTCTACTTTCACCATTCAATGATAAATTCTGATATAAGGGTTCAAAGTTTTGGCTAATATGTTGTACTTTTTAGCTCATCACCGAAAACAGTTAGCATTGCATATCCTAACAACTGTATTCAGGTACACTGTCTTGGAGGCCTGAAAAAACTAAAATCATCTTCTAAGCATTGCCAATAATGAGTTAACTTTTACTCCAAAGTTTTATTCATTTTTTTCATTAGTGCAATGTAATTTCAAGCAAAATCAGTTAAAAGTGATTATGTTCTTTAGACAAAATATGACATAGAAAATAGGTCCT
This sequence comes from Mirounga angustirostris, assembly GCF_029215605.1. Classification (NCBI taxonomy): domain Eukaryota; kingdom Metazoa; phylum Chordata; class Mammalia; order Carnivora; family Phocidae; genus Mirounga; species Mirounga angustirostris. The sequence continues at coordinate 78,525,353 of NW_026991720.1, read as the reverse complement.
CAGAAAAAGAGACCAAATAAAGTTATATTTTGGTAACTTTGTGCTCCTTATGAAAAGAAAAAGCATATTTAGTGAGTTTATTAAATTCATCATCATCTGGAGAGTAGACTAATTTCATGCTGTGTATTTTTTTTTTAAAAAAAGATTACTTCTGGGGGGTATGCATTATTTTTCAGTATGAAAATTTTTCTGGGCAATAGATTCCTGTGGGAAAAACCTCAGATAACTATTTGGTTGTGTTTAGGTACAGATTGTTTTGAACTATTACACATCTATGTTTCAGGATTTCAGTAAAAATAACCAAAAATATTGTATTTATTTGTGACTCTACATTGATGCCTCAGGATGTTTAATGGATACAGAGTATAATTCATAGGAGATGCAATTAGTTAAAAAAAGACGGTATTCCTGTTGCTCTTTCATACGCTATGAAAACAAGAAGACATTTATGGTTGCTGTTGTTGTTTTAACTGAATGGTAACTCAACTTCTATGATACTCATCTGTTCATATAAACATAAAATAAAGCAACCTGAGGGCTTTTTCTCCCAAGGTCGGAAAAATAATATTGACGTACTTAAGCCAGAGAAATAATTCAGACTGGCATCATTAAGAAGTCTGACATTATGCAAAGCTAGATAATTCATTTTACTTATAAAAATTTCCAACTGGATACTCTGGCAGTTTATGCCGTTGAAGATGGTAGAATTAAATAGAGCACCGAAAGACTTGTACAAGTGATTTCAGATTATGTACTATGCAATATTAATTTGTGCTCTCATAGATTATTTGTGGTCACATTGCTTGGTTCTATTTTCATAAAAATGTCTTGTGGAGAAACTTGAATCTTTAGAGAACATGAAATATCCTAGTACGTGACCGCAGAGGAAGCTATGCTGATTCCAATGAGGGCAAGCCATCCTGGTATGAGTGTTACAAGTGAGAGGAAGTGGAATGATGACTTGCATACCATTTCAATTACAGAAAAAAGCAAGTGGGTTGGTCTATCCACAGGCACGATCCTTTTAGGAAATTCCACTAAAAGAAAACAGGTCTTCCTGAAATGAGTGGGAAGGCCTCACACTCTGGGCACTGTAATTAGGTCTGTTTGTGTTCACTGGGCCTTGGCTCTCTCAAGGTTCCATGTGGTTTTATATATTAAACCCGACTCTGACTGCCCTTTCACCCTGACTCAAATATAATCACTCACAGAATGAGTCTGACAAAGCTTCCTAAGCATGCTCCACCCAATGGAAGTGGGATAAAGGATACAGAGAAAATTCACAATTATTAAGTGCTTACTATATGCCGATCATTCACTTAGTACTTTTTACACATTATCATGTGGTCAGTTTTCTAAAAGAGGTAAGTAGTATTATAATCCCATTAAAAGTAAAGTCAAGGTGAAGCTTTGTCTTACTCCAAAGACTACAGTCTTTCTTCCATATCACATTGCATCCCAGCATTAGTCCAAGACATTTATAAATAATATTGGAAATAGTGTCCATCAAAAAGAAAAATAAATGTAGGTTAGCCATCCATCTGCTCTAATGAATGGCTACCACATATAAAAACTAAGTAGTAGTATTTACATACTAAATGTTAAGAAATCATTATTATAACAGAAGCATAAACTTATTTGTTTCCTTACTATGAATATACAGAGAACAACTGTACCTAATTTTCACACTGTTAGTAAGTTGAAATTGGAATTGAAGTTTAAATGAAGTTAAAATGATATAATATTGAGAGAATTTATAATGCACAAGAAAAACAGTGAGTTTGGGCACATCATGTCAAACACGTATGAGTACATTTTCTGAAATCAAAAGTTGTTCTAACACCTAGTAACCTTAACCTTCGGGCTAATTTAAAAAATTCTTTTTTAAAAAGCAGTTATGTAAAAGTCAATAGATTCCACCTCTCTTCTGTTTCTTCATCTAAAATTGTTACTCATTCCTAATTTTTTCTATTAAAATGAAACTAAAGTTAAACCTTGACTGATGTAAATTTTAGTGATTATGAAAATAGTGAAATTCCATTAAAAATATCAAGATATTTTAAGATCTAATTCTAGGCATTTGGTTTTGTTTTTTTCTTTAGCAGGAACAAAAATTAAAAGTCACCTAAAATAGGGCAACTGATTCGTCCAAAATAATTGAATAGGTTTGAACTGATTTGAGAAAAGTAAGTCCTGAGCCAAAATTAATTTTAATAGCCCCAAAGACCTTTCAAAAGTACCTTGCAAGTATTTATTACTTCTGGCAGAACAAATGATTGTGTAGTCTATGCTGATGCCTCAAGCTCATTTATCTTATGCATGAATATGTAAACATTATGTTTCCAATTTTATTCTGGAATGGCATTTAATTTCAGGAGGCTTGCGATTCACACAGTCCCTTGGTTCTATCTCAAATGTGTCTGCATCCTCCATCTTGCAGCAGTTCTGGTTTCTGCACCCTGTCAAATGTAACCTTTGTGCTAATTTGGTAAAATCAGTTCTCACGTTTAGTGCTGAGAGACTGATAACTGAATTCTCAAATGAACTACACATTTGCAAGATGAAGTACAGAGCTGTGGACAATGACTGCTTTCCCACAGTGTAAATTCTTCAGACTCAGCTGTCAACATGTAAGTGTGCAACACAAAAGCAGCTTTAACTTGATGACTTTTTTTCCTCCAAGGCCATAAAAATGAAATGGATACTATACTCTCCTTTATGTTATTCCATCTTCTTGGATTTTCTTTCGCATGGACAGGGAAAGCCTGTATGCCCTTTAGAGTTCTTAGTAGATCAAAGTCTCCTTCTTGATGAATAAAAAACAAACATTTTTCCTTCCCACATAAATATTTCAGTTTGAGAATAGACGAGATAGCAATTTGAAAGAGTTTTTTCCCACTAATTTTGACTCCATACAAAGTTTAATAATTGACAGTGGATTTTCTAAAATTGTTCTCCGGGATTTTGTTGGAGTTTGGCTCTTTTATAGTTTTGCACACATGGTCTTATGGTGATCTCAGTATCTTTTTTTTTTTCCTTGCTGAATCCTTTGACTTTTCATATGGTCACCCACTGTTCCTCCTGAAACCCCTAGCATGGATATTTGATTCTATGTCCAGACCCTTTTGATTACGACAGTGTCTGTACTCAATTATGAATGATCTTAGGCATCATCTGCATTTAAGATACAAACAATGGGGAAGTGATGTCAAGCTTACTGGTAACTTGGCAGAGCAAGAAATGAGGGAAGCTAAGAGAAGTGACACTTTAAAGAGAAAGGGCTATTTAACAGTGAGAAATATTGCAAGAGATAGCATCCAAATGGACAGACTGAAAGACAGGTATAGAAAGTTATTAGTGGCCTTAGGAAGAAGCAGCTCCCTGGGCTCAAACTCAGGTTTAAGGTGGCTAACGGTGGTGAAAATGTTGAGGAAACAAGATCCTAACCATACTATGGACTTAGACAAACAGGGACTTTACATCATACCAGGATTAAAGGAAGAATCTGGATAGAACAGACGAGCAAGTTTTCAGGTCAGGGGAAGAAATCAGGGAAGGAGAGAGAAAGACAGCAAAAGAAATGTACATTGGGTAAATTTATGAAAAAAACATCAATACAATTAAGAGCAAAGGCAGCATGGAAGGTAAGAGGCACACCATTCATACTAATACATAAAAAATAATAGGATGATCAGAAATGCTGCAGGGCAGAGATGCTGACTGAGGTAATTTGAGGTACGTTTTATGTTTTGAATAGTCACTTTAAAGTATGAGATATATGAGAACAAAAATTATCACAGACAACTCATGGTCTCCTGAAGTTTCAGCAAAATTCACAGAAGTGTGATTTTTCTCTAATAAACCAATGAGAGAGGTGATAAAAGGAATTTTGGGTACCCCAAAAGGGCAGGAAAAACAGGTGTGGTAGAAATTCAAAGAATGAGATATTCAAACATCTTACTGAGAACACAGATGGACTATAAGCCATGAGCTCATGGAGCTCATCCATGACTCCAGGAAACCAGGAAAAAGTTCATGAATGGGAGATTAGGGTCTGGGCAGGAAACCACGAAAAAGTTCATGGATGGGAGATTAGGGTCTGGGCAGCTTTATTTTATAAGACTGAAGACAGATATACATGGAGATAGTTATTTAATAATAAAAAACATGATAATATTGTGGGGGCCATTACAAAAATCTGTGATAAATGTGAAAGTGAATAATAAAAAACAAACAAACTCTACAGAGAAGGATAGATTAGGATTATTTAGTTCAAAATCTGAATAAAAATGTCATTTATTTATTTATTTTAGGCATATAGATTTTGAACATTTTCTCCTCTATTAAATTTATTTATATACTAAAAAGAGAAAGACAGTAAAAAAAATCTAAAAAACTTGATCAAGTTGAAGCCAGTGCCTGAAGTTCAAGAAACTGGGTTCTTGTTCCAAATCTTCCACTACTGGGTTAGAGATAATCTTAGATAAAACATTAGTCTTAATTTTCTCACCTATACAAACTGAGAGAAGATATTAGGAAGATTAAAAGAGAATCAAAGGAAATAAAAGTTCTCTGAAATTCTGAAAACACTTTCAATGTAATGTTATTAGTATTACAATTTGTTTAAACATTCAAGAACGTGTATGATGCTCTCAGGGCAGGAGGAAAAAAATACCACATCACGAGATTTGTTGTGGTGTCTGGGTAAGACAAGACTGGTAAGTCATCTTATCTGTTTCCACTGGCTCCCTTCCGCAGCTCCAGCCCAGATATCTTTCTTTCCACAGTTCACTACTGAGAAACTTCAATTTTGGCATGGAGCAACTATTTTCCTCAATTTTTAATCTCTCTTTTCTCTTCTTCCCCTATTTTCTCACACCCACAGTCATGAAGTCACCACCATGAGTTTAACTGCACACTAAATCTCAAGTCACAAGGAAAGCTCTCCACTGACAAGTACAGTTACCCATGTTATGTAAGATGCCTGGGGTCTGGCCCCCACCACCTACCATTGAGCCACCTGGAATCATGCTGCTCCGTCCTAATTGGGTGGTGGTGCCCAAGAGTTCTGAAGATCGCAAAATCTCGCCCCATAAAATCAGCCGCAGTCCCAGAGTATAATTCTCCATCTGTGTTGTGACAAAATAAAACCACATATGCATCCTTTAATTCAATTAAGGAAAGAAAAACAAAACAAAACACACAAAAGTTTCATGTAAAGACCATGCTAGAAAGAAAAGAGAAATGCTCTCTGCATCATTAGGCAGTTACTTTTATCCTATGTCTTTGTTGAAATGAGTATTTTAGTAAATGATCACTCACCGACTAAGTATCTGACTCCTCATTAAGTAGGAATTCGAAAAATGGAGTAAAATATGGTTCAGGGGACATTACTAAAACATAACATTTATTCCTTTCTACTATGATGTGAGAAAAAAGAAAAAAACGCATACTATATTCATTACATTTTTTTTTCAAAGATTTTATTTATTCATAAGAGACAGAGAGAGAGAGGCAGAGGGAGAAGCAGACTCCCCGCTAAGCAGGGAGCCCAATGCGGGACTTGATCCCAGGACTCTGGGATCATGACCTGAGCCAAAGGCAGATGCTTAACCATCTGAGTCACCCAGGTGCCCATCACATTTTTATATGTGTAAAGCGACAGCACTTCTAAAATCCTTATTTATTAGGGTAAGCTACCATCATAAAATATTGCTTATAGTTTTTATTTTAATGGAAAATTTCAATATATTTCCTTTTTAGTGGTGCCTGAATGAATAAGATTTTGCAATACGTTAGGACGAATATTTTCCTCCTCAAAATTGTTTTCATGCCTTTTATTTTTGAATATATCAAGTGGGAGAAGTGTTCTAACTTAGTATAAGTTATCACATAGTCTAAAAACAAGTTTATCACATAGTCTCAGATATAAAAGAAATATGTCTGGCGCCTGGTTGGCTCAGTCAGAAGAACAGATGACTTGATTTCAAGGTCATGAGTTCAAGCCCCAGTTTTGGGTGTAGAGACTTTACTTAAATAAATACAATAAAAAAATTTTTTAAAAAAAGTGTGAAGAGGAGGAAATTTTGACAGACACAGTTCAAGATTCTGTTGTGCTTTCTGACTCATAATATTTACTGAATACCATTCTGTGTTTGCTGGGCAGCTGGGCAGTGGCTTGACAATTTCAAATGATCTCATTTAGTTCTGTCAACAACCCTATGATGTAAATGTTATCCCTATTTTCCAGTTCAAGAAACCCAAGGCTGCTCAGCTAATGCCTAGGAAAGTAAGGGTGAAAGTTCAAACTCAGGTCTGTTTCATCCTAGTCCTTTTACATTAAACCCTACCAGCTTTTAATAAACTGAAGGTTGTAAAAATTATATTTTCTTTCCTTAAACAGAAAGTACCAGCCATTATTTCATCCAGGAAACACATTATTGCCTGTTTACCTCTAGTGAATTATCAGCAAAATGAAACAACAAAAAAATATAAAATTTTCTCTAAATAATCTACCATAATGATAGTACACTTAATATTATCTTGATCATGGGTGACTGGGTGGCTCAGTTGGTTAAGCGACTGCCTTCGGCTCAGGTCATGATCCTGGAGTCCCGGGATCGAGTCCCGCATCGGGCTCCCTGCTCGGCAGGGAGTCTGCTTCTCCCTCTGACTCTCCTCCCTCTCATGCTCTCTGTCTCTCATTCTCTCTCTCTCAAATAAATAAATAAAATCTTTTAAAAAAAATATTATCTTGATCATTTGGATAAGTTAATGTTTCTGCATTCACTGATTTGAAAAATAATCACAAAATAAAATAGGAGTAAATTATAACTTAAACATTTGTATAACACTATCATTTCCAAAGGATTTTCACATTTATTAGATAAACTGAAAAAACTTCCTGTGCATTTTCAAGTATAAATGCCTTTGGGAAAATCCTGTTAATCTGATTTCTCATGTGATATTCTTTGTTCACACTCCCAATTCTCACTTACAAATAAAGGCTTTATAATGAAAACAGACGTTCTCAGTGCTCCAACTCAAATCAATTCCTTTGGTAGAACCTGTGGTTCTCTGATATGTCTGAATGCACCAACCTTTGGAGAATGTCCAAGGCAGTGGAGAAGAGCTAAGCAGAGTAAATCACTGCACAACTCCAAGCTTTAGCTTGAAATACTAATAAAAAGATACTTTTTCTTACAGATGAGTTTTAAGATAGTGATCATTTATTTTGTATTGTTGTGTATGAAGACAAGTAAAAATGACAGTCTGACGATATATTAAGTACAAATTACTAGGTAAATGAATGGTACTCTATAATGTTCAAAATGGTCATAATATGGTATCTCTGGGATTCAAAAGCATCCTGTGTTCTCTTCACCTAATTACATATCAAGTTCAAATCTGACCAGCTATCATCATCATATGTTGCAATAACATTTTTTCTGCCCACAAGGTAAAAAAATAAACCTATTCTAAAAGCACAAAAATGCTATGAATAAGCTATCTATGAGTTTCAAAGATACTCTGAAATATGTAAATGCCTACTGTCTCCTTAATTTTAACTTATTTTCAATCACTATAACACTTTTATTAAGGTCGATATTTTATCTTTTTACAAATAATTTATAAAAAGATGTAATGGATTTTTAAACTTCAGGTAAATTATTTTCTTGATCTGTGTGACTAAGAGGGCATTAGTTAAAAATGTGTTGTAAAAGCAGCCTAAAATGTTCATATTAATTTCAAATATTTTAATGTTGCCACACCAGCCACAGGATGCCTTGTGTCCTCTTTACCTTGGAAAATCAAAAGTATTAAATTATTAGTTGAACCTCACTGCCCTCTCAACCACATGTTAGGTTATGAAAATCAGGAAAGGTAAAAAGAGAACCATGAAAAAGAGAAAAACTGAACAATTTCATATCAGAGTGTAGTCAGATAGAACATGCCCAACAGGAGGTATAATCAAGAAATGGAAGAGTAAAGAATGGCATTTTTTTTTTTTTACATCTCCATGACTTATTTTACTATATAACTGGAAATTAGTTTATTTAGTCCCTTTCCCTATTTCACCCAACCATTTTTGGGTTTTTTTGTTTTTTGGTTTTTTTTGGCTTGCTTTAGTGTGAGTAAAATCCATAATTACACTCACTATTACATGTAAACTCTATTCAGGGGAGAGTTGAAATAACAAAACAACACCAAAAGAAACCATTATTTGGATATATATAGGTATTTGTTTCTCTTAATTTGTATACTTGTTTTATAACTTACATTTTTTATCCACTCCCACATAAGCAAGGCAAAAATATAAATGAAGGCAAAGGTAGAAAGACTGATTTTGTTTTTCTTTTGACAACAGATAAGTAGGTAGAGAAAGCAGAGAGTTCTTCAGTAGGAAAGCTATTGATCAATTTATTACTGAACTTAGACACCAAAGGAAGTTTGCAGTTTAGGCACCATTTGCCTCCAGTCATAGGAAATTCCCTCCCACCTGAATATTATTTTTAGCAAGAGCCGACGTGATTTTAGTGAGCTGTAAGGGCACCAGATGATTAAGTGGTCATGAAGGGTACATTCTCACATTGTCAATGCTCAATATCAGTAACTGTTTTTTATACCGGGCCTTAAATCAGATCTTCTGCTGAGATGTCTATAGGATTCTTATCAGGGATGAATGCTCCACAGAAAATGTAGGATGTATTTATTATTTCACCTAAATGTATAGGTGATACTTTTGCATTCTCACAAGCAAATAAATAACAGTTAACTCAGAATGTATTTTATTTAATATACTTGTGCATTTCCACCATGGATTAAAGACTCAGTACATTCTGTGGCTATATAAAATGATCTACTGATAAGGGAGTATAAGAAATTTACTGTATCTCAGTTGGCTTATTTTTGGAGAACAAACATGTTTAATAAAAAAGGTCTACTTGCCAAACTTCTCTTGTAGTTTCTAGGTCATTTATGAAGTTATCAAATTATATGTTGATTCTTGGGCATAGTGCTAATTTTCCAGTTTTCTGACTCTTAAGTCTTCTTGAAAATCTAAAGTAGTGTATTAGGTAGATGTTATCCTACAATGATTCAAATAGCATTATGGCTAAAATACATACTTCTAGGTTTTCCATATGTACTAAGCTACTAGTGAAAGAAAATACGACATTTGTCCAATTTTATTAAATTGATGGTACAATAAATATACACTTATATACATCAAAAAGTGGTTGTGGATACTCTGTCCAACAAAGTTTTTAGTCTCTCTACAAAAGACACCATATAGCATGTTTGATGTCTCAAAAATAATACACAAGACTAAGAAAAATTAGTGCTGACAGATGTAACTAACAATCTAAAAATTGTCAAATATGAAAGTTGTTATTAGAGTACTCTGCCCTTCTTTCTTAACTGCAAGATTTCCAAACTGTCTCTATGGAAAGCATTTCTTACTGAGATGAACAAAAAGTTTAGTGAACTGCATTTCCACCACGGCAGAATTACCTGAGAAGCATGTGTTAAAAACAAAAGTTCGTATGTACTTCTGGACTTTATGTTCACAGCTCAAAATGAAGTAAAAATGTGGCTTAGATCAGTTACTGTATTGGATTACAATTCCTAAGAAGGGTGTGCTGAGAAGAAGTAGAAGGTGAAAAAAACGTTTCCTGATGAAATCACAGCATTACTAACACAGGTGTAACATGTGACATGGATGTTGAGCAAAAATCAAACAAACCTAAGGACAAGCCATTATGTTGTTAACACCTTAAGCAAATTCCACTCACCGAGTAGCAGAGTAATTAGAAACAGGAAAAATGACGTTATTTCTCTCTCTTGCACACAGATTACACACACACACACATGCACGCAGGGCATGGATGAAATCCATTTCTTGAGAATGGAAGTTAGTAAGGGAATAATTTTACATTTTTACATTATTGAGCATCTTCTCTGTGCCAATAAATATAATACGCTAGCCTTGTTACTTATGTTGTCCTTTTAAACTAACGTTTTTTTGAGTTTATATGTACACATGGCACAAAATTAAAAATATAAAATTTATAAGGTACCAAATCTGTCTCTCAGACTCCTTTATAGCAACCACTATTATTTTTTTTCTTGGTTTCCACTTCTACATACATTCCAGAAATATGTAAGTAACCAAATGTGATAAGTTATTAAATTGTCTTATTTAACTCTCACAACAAACTAGTGGAATAGCATGGCCATGCCATTTTACGTACAAAGAGACTGAGGTTCAGCGAGGTTCAAATAATATTCTCAATTATAGTTAATTAATTTAGGGAGTATCTCATTTGATCTAATACCAAGTAAGAGCATATTCTAATATCAAATTATATTCTTTCCTGAGGCAAGGCAGAATTCTATCTTGGGGAAATAGACCATAGCTAAAATCCTAGACGCCCTGAAATAGATTTCAATAATATTACTTAATGATAGGTTATCTCTAAACTATTAGCACCACAATGCCTGGGGAAGAATACAATGAGGAAATAAAAATACTTTCAAGTTGACTACTCCTTTCACGTCATGAAAATGTGAGATGACAATTAGTGTGGAAAATACAAGATTTTATTATTGTGTCCACACATGGCATTTATTCTGGGCAAGGGAGAAACTGCTTTTTTTAATAAAGAATTTTTAAATGAAGTCATTAAAATTAAAATATTTACAGGTGGATGAAACAAGACATACTTAAAAATAAATAGTGGGATAATTTCATATTGACAAAATGATTTTTATTAAGGGAGATTTGAAAAATTACTAAGATTTATTTAAAAAATTTTTTTATTTAAATTCAATTAGCCAACACATAGTTTCAGATGTAGTGTTCAACAACTCATCAGCTGCGTATAACACCCAGTGCTCATCACATCACGTGCCCTCCTTAATACCCAACACCCAGTTACCCCATTCCCCCACTCCCCTCCCCTCTTTTTGTTTCCCAGAGTTAAGAGTCTCTCATGGTTTTTCTCCCTCTCTGATTTCTTCCCAGTTTTCCCTCCCTTCCCTGACAGTCCTCTAAAAACTTAGGACATGTTATAGGATTTGGAGGCTTAATTTAGTAGCTCTGCATTGCTCAAGAAAGAATCCATATTTTCTGTGGTCATCAGCTTAAAACCCCATGGTATTTTGTTTAAATTCCAGTTAGTTAACATAAAGTGTACTATTAGTTTCAGGAGTAGAATTTAGTGATTCATCACTTACATATAACACCCAGTACTCCTAGTGCCCTCCTTATATCAGTGTTGGTTCATCACTTGTAACAAAGGTACCATTCTGGTGGACGAAGTGGATAACGAGGAAGCCTATATAAGTGGGTTTGGGGGGGTTATATATAATATCTCTGATATCTTCTTAATTTTACTATGAACCTAAAACTGCTCTAAAAAGCAAAGTCTATTAAAAACATTAATGATAAAAAAAACTATGGCATTTTGAAAACTAAACCTTGACAAAAAAACTATGGCATTTTCAAAACTAACCCTTGATAAATTTCATAAACTAATTTTTAAGCTGTCATCTGGATTGAAAGCTTATTAGTGGCTGAAACTGCTTAATAAGGGACTGCTTAACAAGGGACTTAATAAGAGACTGATGATATACTTAATAAAGTATCTGCTGTCAAGACTCATCTAACCAGTTTATAGGTGGTTTGAGTCAAACATGAAATTTTATTTCCCAGTACTGGGGAAGGAAATGGCCCAGAACTACCTTGAAAATTTGTCTGAAATGAGGAGAATACATGCAAAATCTCTTGGGCAGATAGGCTTTCCCAACAGCCATTCTCTAATATACAATGTACAATCTATATATTTCAGAGACAGGTGTTACCCTTGTATGTAAAAGTTTGGGAAGTGCTACAGAAAATATTTATGTTGAAAAAAACTCCATCAAATGCTTTTTAAAGCAGCACAAGAGAAAATGACAAGAAAAACCCAACAAAGGGAATTAAATGTACTATGTGAGGAAGAATTTATAGCATAGTTATAAAGAAAGCAGGCAACAAAGTCACAGTTCTTGAATTAAAATGATGTTGCAGATATTTTGACGGATTTTACAAGGTCTAGGATGGCCTGTTCATTTTTCTGTATCTTGCTATTCAGCTGACTCAGAAAATAATTTATGTTGGCTTGAATAATTTTCCTTGTCAAGAAGCACCATACACCTCTAAAAGTTACCCAATTATTTTACGGATTAGAGAGGGAGAGGTAAAGTCTGGACTTGCATTTAGAAGCTCCCTGTTTTTTTTTTTTTTTTTTTTTTTTTTTAGCCACACATCCTCTTCTTGACTCATGAAACTTCCCTCATTCTCTTTTCCTTTTCAGAAACTTATACAGCTTTTTCAAAGAAGTTCTAATATAAAACCCAAACTATGGAGTTTCATATTCTTTGTGGACTTCGCGTGGTTGCATACCATATGAACTATGTAATACTTACTTGTCATCATCCTTTCTCAATGGAATATTAAAATAAATAATCAAGCAAATCCCCACTGAGAAATATACCACAAATTAAAGCTGCTTTAGGCACAATTTAACATACTGCTTTTTGAGGAATATCTTTTTTTTTTTTTTTCAGTATGCAATTTAAATAAGTATAGGCTGCAAGTTTGAGCAAGGTAGAACTCCTCCCCTTTGTTTAAGACAACTTCCACATTTCTGTGTGTGCACTTAAGGAAGTCATCCACATGTAATCACTAGGCCATCTGTGAATAGGAAAATTATAAGTGTGCTACATTTGCTGCATTCCTTCAGGCCTTAAACTTTTGTTAAAATGCTCCATAAATGGATCAAATGGACTGAAATTGTCTACATAGGAAAAGCAATAGAGGAGATAATTCATGTTGTGATGTTCTTATCCTTAATAGAAAAGAGATCAGTGAAATGCAGTGGTAAAGTAAACACTAGAGAATACTGGAAGAAATCTATCTTCATACTTAATGCTGTAGTCAATATGACTACAGTTTATTTTGTTAAGTAGAAAAAAAGTTATTTTTAAAAACAAAAGACTGGCAAAACTGAACTCAGAACACCATCAAATAATAATCTACATTTCCTTTTTAAAAAATCTCGATTTCTCATTCAAAATTCAATTAGAAACTTTATATTTGGTAAGTTTCACTATTTTTATTATCAAATAATTACTTTCTATATTTTCTAGAAAAGGGGAAAAAGAAGAAAAGGAAACAAAAGTTATATAATTTCTACATGATCATACAGAAAAATATATTCTGGAACTGGGTAATGACTCAGAATCTTTTGTGTTTTTGGTTGTTGGTATGCCCAAAAGTTAAAAGAAAAAAAGAGTTGTTTAATGATGTATCACTTTTTGTTTGTATGTTTATTTAACACAGTCTAAAGGTGATTAAAAGTATGTGGAAACAATTCTTTATCTTTCAATACAGACTAAAGCTTTCTCCTTCTTCTGATTACTTCTATCTTCCTATTTCCATCCTTTAGAACTATGACTAAGCATTCTCTACCCAGCTACATTGTTGAAGGAAAAGAAGAACACAACCAGAAAAGAAGATGGTTAGAGGAATGTGTAGAGGAAATATATTAAATGTTTTGCTACATTAAGAAAAAAGAACATTAAAAAAAAAGATGAATACAGAGGTCCTTCATTAACTCAAGGTAACACAATAGGGCCCATTGTACGACCATTAAAACTGACTGTGCTGATTAAGTTGTCCAAATGTTGAGGGTGTGACAAATCTTCTAACGACAATCAACAAGATAGACTGAATTTCATTCTTTCCTTCTGACTTGTCAAAATACCCCCTGGAAACACCTCTTTCATAAAATGAAAACCGAAACCATTTTCTCTCAGAATATAAATTTTAAAGTTCTAGTGGGGATGTATACTGATTGAGCAGGCAATTTTAAAGACACTTATTAAGCCATTTAGATTAAAAAGAATCGCAGACTAGACTGTAAAAATCAAAGCAGCATTTAGTGTTTTTTCTTCTTTTTCAAAATATTTGAAAATATCTCAACTGACATCCTCCTAAAATAGTTTGTGATTAATAACGGAAAGTCTTGGTATATAAAAAGGAACATGCAATCTGGTTATTATCTATAGAAAATTCACTGTTTAACTGATTGTTGACTACGCACCTATTAAAAGAGATGCCGTCAGCAGTTTAGGGTCATATGGACTCTTCCCACGGCCATTTTCAAAATGTGAGTCCTCCAACTTAAAAATGTTATCCTGTAGAAAAGAAAAAGAAGGACTGAATTTATTTATAAGAGGAACTATGTTAACCTACCTGTTAATCAGAGAGAGGTTGAGTACTCATGTCCACCATCAAGGGATATTATTTGGTAAACTTTAGAGATGGCAAAATAACTTAAGTGGATTAAAACCAACTATCACTAGCCAAATATCTACTTAGCTCAGTGATTTTTAGTAACATTTAGCATGTTTTAAGTAATAATGTATAAATGAACTCTAAGGAATAAAACATGTCATGGTAAGAATAGAGGGATCATCTTATAACATAGGTATGCGAAGCACAACCATAATGGCTCTTGAAAGGAGAGAATTTTAAATTTCAATGATTCTTTTCCTTCCTTCACATAGAGGAAAAAAAGAGCAATCCACTATATTAGATCTAGAACAAAATACGTATCTTATTTCTCCGTATGTACCTTCTAGAAGGAAATGCTAAACAGCATAGCAGTCACTTCCCCCACTCCATCATTCCTACAACTTTTCTGTTGTTCGGATGTTAGGGGAGGTGTGCCTAGAGGTAATGTCATCAGAACACCAGCACAGAGATGACACATTTTTCTCAGTGGAACATCTGTTCAGCTGAGGCTCAAGTACCCAGGAACTGGAGCGAACATCTGACAAGTACCAAGGTAGAAAGTATTCCAGAAAGCTCTGCAACAAAAGCCTTAAGAAGGAAGGAACTAACTCATGACTGAGACCCTGTTCTCAGAATGCATCAAACTACTGAAATGTCTATGTGACAGTGGAGTAAACTGGGGAGAGGGGTAATTTCTAAGCACTCTTTTTAGAACCAAGTTCTCTGGGAATTAATTAGGTCAGAATATATATGCTTTTTCCAGTAGCACATTAACTTGTCCAGAGACTGAAATAAAATAGCTTTTTGGCAATTTCTCTACTATTCACATGAAGTATTTTCTATCTCCTTAGAATAATAAAGGGTGTTCATTTGATGGCCAATAAGGATCACTTTATTTAAACATTTAATATTTCTGATGGAGCTAATGGCAGAGGTTCAAATTATGACTCTTAAAATTCATTTGAGTTAGGGAAGAGTGCAAAAGGAAGCAAACCAAAAGCATTCTCCATCTTTATTACTGTGAGTGAGAATTACTGATTTTATCCTTTCCTCGCAATGATTCTCTATTGGTAATTAGCTATCCCATGGCAATGATGGTCCTTCAGCTCAGTTCTGAAATTTACAGAGCACAGAAATTTACGAGGTTTCTCAGAACTGTGGTAAGCTGTAGTGGGAAAGGCAGTGAGTCAGAAGTCAGGCCCATTTGGGCCAAGGATTAGCTCTGGTTCTTTGGTCACCAATTAATGTCTCTGAGCCGCAGGTCTCTAAAAGTCAATGCCAACAGGATATTTAACCTCCCATGTTTATTATAAGGATTAAAGAACTGAAATAAAGCATTTTTAAAGCAGCAAAATAAAAAAATGAACACTATTTTTACTTTAATACTGCTCTCATAACCACTATAACAAAAGAATATGAAAATTTGACACATATTGTTACCATTATTGTAAACTTTCCTAGCATAATCTGAAAGAAATATTACTTTAAGACAGTTATGTAAGTAACCAGATTATAAACCTGTTTACAAATACATATTTATCACAGGCACTTGAATATTAAAATGATAATATGAAGCTTGACATATGCCAAGAAAAAATACAGAAGAATCCCTTAAGTATTACTTAGATATATTTTGGTAAAAATTAGGTAATAATCCGAAAGAAATATGCTTAGTAAAAGATATACACTCTATTGCTACAAATCACAGAAAATGTTATTAAAATTTGTATATGTGATTATTTCTCATAAGGAAGAAGCAGAGAGAAGTCATGGTGTGGTTGAAAATATTGTTATAAGTATTATTACAAATTTCTTGTCCTTATAAGACATTTTACAAAACTGACAAAAGATATAGGAGGTACCCATCAAAATATGAGACACCTGATGTCTCAGAACATGTGTCCAACTTAATAAGACAATGCCAAGGTAGATAAGAAGTTCTTCCAACCTCATGTTTAATATTTGATTTACAAGGTCAAGGATTAAACTTCATAGCAGAGAGGTTAAGCACGTCAGTTATGGTTCAAGAGAAAATGAAAACTACCCTTTGTCATGGTGTCAGATAATGTGTTCAAAGCTGGCCTTTTCGTTTCCCCTTTTTCCTTTCAATGTAACTCTTACCCAAATTTCTGGGTAATTCTATATTCTTATATGACTCTATTAAAGGGTAAAACACTGAATTTCCTTTCCAGCCTACTGACAAGGGAACCTGGAATAAACATAATTTGATTCCTGAATAGGGACGTAAAAGACATTTCTTACATATGAATGTTTATAGTGTAACATTTATACCCATTATATACAGTAATCGGGAACAAAGGTGTTGATATCAGACAGAACTATCATCCCTGCCTCTTTTATTAATTCTGGGCCTCAGGCAATTCCTAAATCCTTCTGAAAGTATGTTCTAAAAAAATATCCATTAATTTCATTTTTCCATTGTTTATAGATGCCACAGTAAAATCATTCTTTCCTATCCTGATTGGTATCTCTTGTGCCCCAGTGGAAATGCATGCCTGTATTTTCATCATTGGAAATTAGGATGGGAGTTTAAGATATATCTAAATGCCACAGACTCCCTAGACGCACTGAAAATGTTTCTTACTTATAGCCAGACCACAGTCTAATTCAAAAGCTTTCCTGAAAAATATCACTAATTATAGTATGTGTAAAATTTCTCAACTAAAACAGACTATCCTTTTAATATGTCTGATAAATTCAATGTGATTGATATAAACACCTACATTGCTGCTTTTGTTATCTTGTGAGAGAGACCTATTAGATGTGTAAAGATATTAACCCATTGTAAACAACACAAAACAAAATAAAACAGTATGTTAATGTAACTGAATAATAACATCTTATTGTTGTCATATGTAACATATCACATAGACAACCTTCTGGCTGGGCTTAGAGGCCTTTTGAAATCTGACTGCTACTCAATGATTTTCTGTTTTAAGAGTGTTAAATAGATCACATGTGCAAGTAATAAGACCAGAAATCCTAAGACCAATGTACACAATTAAACTTCATAGTTTATATGTCTTACTTGGGCTGAAGTAATTTTCATTTTTAGAAATCCATGAACAAAAATCTAGTTGCATGGATTCTAATTGCTTTAGCAGATACTATGAGCATATCATATAAGTTATTGGGCCATATTTTATTACATGATTGCATCAGTTTTCAGCAACTATTTTTAGCTTTCAAGACCACTCTTTCTCCTTTGTCTTTTGGATTTCCTGAATGTTATTAGACTGCGGTGAGGTAAGGCATTAGAGGAAATAATAACTGTGCTAATGTCTAATCCAAAGTCTTATAAATTATAAACCATTGGTGACATCATGGCAATAAATTTCCTAAATCTCAATCTTCCCCAAGTAATAAATTTAGGTAACAAAGTTGTGATTTCAGTTGTTTTATTTAATGATTAAAACATAAACAATGTTTATAAAAAGAAAGAAAAAAAAGAAAATCCTACATATATATGATAGAATGACCATTTTGGGTGGGAAATGAAATAAAATTGAGTCAAGCCAATACATGGACAGTATTTAAAAATGTGTATTATTCTATTTTTTTCAAATTGCTCTTTCTCCTCTCTGTCTCTTCACAAGACCCACCTTGTTTGTCAGTTATATTGAATTATCAAGTATTCCCTGGTCACACTATGCTTTTTCTCATCTCTGTTTGAAACCTCTTCCTTCTCCCCTCACCTACCCTCAGCCCTCAACCCCAGGGTGAACTTCCTTTACTTTAAGAGTAAATTAAAAAGCCTCTTCCTAGGAGAAGTCTTAAGAGATTCCTGCAGATATAATTTATTAGCTTCCTTTGGGCATATCCTAATTAACAATACTACACAGGCAATGACTATATTGGCTTCAGCAAAGACGGAATGTAACAGGATCTCACAGGAAATACCGTGGCATACTGTATTTTGCCCAAAGGAGATGTTTTTGTGGATCAAATTCATCTGGAATTTACTTTTCCTAAAGGTGACTAGATCTATGTTGCACAATATTATAGCTATGAGCCACATGCGGCTATTTAATTAATTAAAACTAAAAATTCTACTCCCCAGTTACACTAGCTGTATTTCAAGTGCTCAACAGTCACATGAGGCTTGTGAATACAGGGCTGCACAGGTGCAAACATTCCCATTGTCACAGAAGCTCTACTGGAAAATGCAGCTGTAGATCCTGAATCTCATTCCCATAACAGCAAAGAATAAAATTGGAAATTAGGAAGGCCTCCAAGGAAAGAAGACTTGTCATCACACCACAGTCATAGTAAAACAAAACAAAACAAAACAAACAAACAAAAAAGTCCATAAAATCTACAAGTAGGGATTATACTAAAAACACTAGTTTTTTTTTTTTTTTTAAGATTTTATTTATTTATTTGACAGAGAGAAAGATAGCTAGAGAGGGAACACAAGCAGGGGGAGTGGGAGAGGGAGAAGCAGGCTTCCCGCCGAGCAGGGAGCCCGATGAGGGGCTCGATCCCAGGACCCTGGAATCATGATCTGAGCCGAAGGCAGAAGCTTAACCGACTGAGCCACCCAGGCGCCCCCCCCCTTTTAAAAAAGATTTTATTTATTTATTTGACAGAGAGAGACACAGCGAGAGAGGGAACACAAGCAGGGGGAGTGGGAGAGGGAGAAGCAGGCTTCCCGCCGAGCAGGGAGCCCGATGAGGGGCTCAATCCCAGGACCTGGAATCATGACCTGAGCCGAAGGCAGATGCCCAACTACTGAGCGACCCAGGCGCCCCTAGTTTTTTATTTTTATTAACCAGGGTTATACTAAGTACCTTTTAATGGCAGTCAGTACAGATGAATAAATACATGTCCCAAATAGTCCTGTATGTCATTCTTCTTCCATTTGAATCACTTTTCTCTAATCTATGCAGGTACACATTTTACTCATTATTTAAAGTTTAGGTCATGATATGCGATACATTAAATGTTCATTGATTTCCCCCAGCAGAAAAAATAATTTCTCCCTGGAACTTGCATAGCAATTTAGTCATACTTTCTTAGTGTCATTTGTTACCTTCAACTTTGATATTCCATGATGCATATGTTATTTTTTCCCCTATTAAATTATTTTGAGTTGAGGGGAAAAAAATTATTCGCTATGTATTTTTTTCAAATACTAAAATAGAATTGAGTTAAAGCTCAGTGAAAGAATGAGTGAATAAATGAATGAGTGTGTGACTGAGTGGAAGAGACCTTATGGAAAAACTATGTAACAGGAAAAGAAAGGACATAAGCCCTAGACTCTAGGGGCTAATGATTTAAGGATATGACCCAGATGAGCACAACTCTGTGGTAGAGGCAGACTATACAATTCAAATATTAAAGCAAGTTTTAAAGTAAGCTCTAGGAAAAATCATATTCTTTAACTTTTTCATGTTATTGTGTTACTTTTTATTATTGATACTTGTTATACCCTTCAAATATGGGTACTCTTACATAAATGATAAAAAAATAAAACCTAGTGACAGAGTATAACCATACAGCCCTTTTGTTTTTACATCCGTGTTCCTCTTTAATAATTTTCATTGGGCCTTATTAATAAGTACTACCCCTCTTAATAGAGACATCTTCGTTGAGGGTAAATTTACCAGAATGTTCCTTTGCAGAACTTCAAAAATCTTTCTGACCAATGTAATCTCTTTGCCGTGTATCCTATCATTCCAGTGTAACCATTCCACTTCACCATTTTGTACTCAACAGAACTTATGTCTAGGAGCTCCTGGATACAGACAAATGGAAAAGCAAACTAGAAGAGCTGTTTGGGCTTGCCAAATGTAATTTTCTACTTAGAAAATATATAATTTCTTACTGGTATTTCATCTTTCTATTTTAGAAAGCTTTATGAAGCACTAATATAAAAATTAATATGATAAATACATGGTGATCTGTGATTAAGAATTATATTTGAAATGTAAAGGTACAAGAAATAAAAAATATGTAACAACAGCACATTATATACATACAATATTACACTACATACATGTATACATTATATACATACAATATTATATGCTTATAATGCTATTTGGTGGTGATTTCACTTAACAATGAACATATACTAAGTGTTAATGATATCCTAGTGCTTCAAGTATATTATTTCACTTTAATCTTCAAATACCTCTATTATTACGCCAGCTTTGAGATGAGAATGAGATGAGATGAGAAACTGAGACATTTACATATAATATTCAAAGTCATAAAACCGATGAGTGGCGAAATAAGAATTTGATAACAGAACTCTTTCCAAATCCATGTTTTTAACCACTATACTTAAAAAAAATGGGTTTACCACACAGAGTATGTGAGACGTACCCTAAAACAGTAGAAACTGGAAGCCACATGAGTTCAAAATGGGGTTTTCTGTTTCAGCATAGGAAAAAAAGGCTTTCTTTGATTTCACACTCAGAAGATGTATTTTGGTAAGAGATGAGTGTATCTGTGAGCATGCACGTGTGTGTATGTGTGTGCACTGGCTGTGGGTGCAGAGGGTCAGAGGAGCTCAGAGAGAGAGGGCAGAGGAGCAGGGAAGCAGACTGTTCTATCTGGGGGAAACAGCATGAATAAAATCCCCTCACAAATAAATTCATATTTGATAAATAACAAAGTTGAATTTAGACAATGAAGAATACATACATACATTAAGAGATAAGGCTAAAAAATACATTTGGAATCAACTGTGGAAAGTTTTCTGTGCCAAAATAAGCACTTTAATGTGTATTCAGAAGGTGTCAGTGACACAGTGATAATTTTAGCTGGAGAACAATAACATCAAAGAGGTGCAATATTATGATGAATCTGACAGGGACGTGTAGGATGATTTAGAGACATACGTGCCTGGTGGCAGAAAAAGAACTGTTGCCATTGTCGGGGGAGGGGAGAATTAGGTCTTTTTACACATTACAGCAATTTAAAGAATTTTTATACGCTATATGTTGGTGTCTTGGTCAAGTTATTTGGTCAAGTTTCTTTGTAGCTCACATTTTTTAAACTTCTTTTGCAACAGAATCCACTTTCATTTTCCAGCAAAGCTATGGATTATTTCCTCAAGAAAACTGAAGCTAAGCATATACATGTTTTATAAGCAGTGTTTAGGGATTATTGGCTTTATGTGGTAGTCATGTTAAGTGTTTCCAAATCAGTTATTTTATAAAGACCTTTCTATTTCTAACATGGTGTGATTCTATTATCCTATCACTCTGAACTTGGACATTTGCTTCTGGCTCTTTGTTCCCCCTCCTTGAGCATATGCAAGGATATCCAGATTTTTAAAACCCATTTTCATTTTCATTCTCCATATACTGTTACTTGGAATTCATTTATTTTTATAAATTCAGCTTCTGAACTTCAGTCCCAATCCTACTGCTATTCTAATCATTCAAACTTAGTTTCCTGGCCTGTTTGAACCTCCTTATTTTCCACAGTGATTTCAAAGTTGAGAACTATTAAAAGTCCTTGGCTCTTGAAAAGAATATAAGACCAATTACAAAAAATAAACTTCATAAAAACTAGTCTGTTAGAAAGAGTTATTTAACAACGTACATTATAGAAGATACAAAAGAAATGTAGCCCTGGTCTCTGTTACTGAATGTTACATGAAGAAAGCAAATATAATTTGCTGCACTGATTAAAATGTATTAGTCCTGCCTTAGATTTAACTATGACTTCAGCTATATTATATCATATTAGAATTTTACCTTTCTCTGCAATAAAATAAAACATCACTGCAAATAAATGACTATTAATGGGATATAAAACAAAAGAAAACAAACAAAAACCTCAGTGAAAGATAAGCTCAAGAAAAGGATTTACCTATAAGGACTTTTAAGTCTGAGTATACTAACAATGCCTTCTTTTCATATTAAGTGTTTTGAGTAGTTTTTATTTTCTTTTTGAGACAGAGTACATGTGGTGGGGGAGGGGAAAGAGAGGAGAAGGAAAGAATCTTGAGCAGGCTCCATGCCGAGCGCGGAGCCCAACGTGGGGCTTGATCTCACAACCCTGAGATCATGACCTGAGGTGAAATCAAGAGTCAGACTTTAACTGAACTGACCCAGGTGCCCCTTGATTTGAGTAGTTTTCGATGTATAAGAACTATAATATTTGGTTTTAAATCCAAAATGTAGTCATTTGATGCTAAAATATTTAGTCAATAGTAATTATTATTATACTTACTCAATAACTACCACTACTTTTTTTTATATATACACCCTGGAAAGGGAATTTTCCTCAGCAAGTAAAGCTGCAAAACCAACTATATAACTGTTATAACAAAAATAAATTTTATCTATTAAATAATAAAAATGTCAGTTGTATAAAATATTGCCCAGTTTAATATTCATGATCTATGACCATTCTCTAGATACGTAAGACTTTTTATTGAATATAATTTCTGTTCCTGAGAAATTCTTAGGTTCCAAACAGAAAGAAGGGTAACATCATCAGAGTAGACAACACTTCCATTAAGTTCATCTACAGGTTAAACCTAAGTAGGGATGGTTGGCTCCTGGCCCCACTGATTTCAATGTCTATAACTGTTCAAGCATTGCCTTAGTAGAGCAGAAATCTTACCTCTGAAATTGGTCTCCAGAGATCATATGGCTTTACTGTGATCCAGAAAATTCCTGTCATTTGTATTTTAAGGTAGATGTGATAAAATATTGTTTATGGATTATGAAATCTAGATGTTATGACTCATTGTGCCAATAATTGATTTTTTTTGAAGTGCCAATATTCTAATCTATGAAATGGAAATAATCCACAGATTTGCCTCAAGGATTAAATGAAATATATTGTGTTTTAACAGATATTGAAACCATACAGAAATCTAGTTAATTATAATTTTAATTATCATAAATATATTATGAATGATATATCTTTGCTATGATAGCATGTTGATAACTCATTTTTGATGATAACAATAGCTAATATCTATTAAGCAACTATTAGCCAAGCACAGTCTCCTAAGTGCTTTGGAGGTATTACTTTTTACCCTCACAATACCCCTTGAAATACACAGTGTGATTATACTAATTTTGTAGATGGAGTAACAAAAAGAAAAGGTGACTTGCCTAAGGTCACACTGCTAGTATGTATCAAGCCAGGTAGCCAATTTCTAAAATCAAGAATAGCTGGAGAAATTATAAAAACCTATTTTTTTGTACTTGATTTGCACAACCATGTTACTTCATGAATACACATCATACATAAAATGCTGTCATAGTAATACCTCTTAACTGAACTTTGCGTTCCCTGTAGTTCGCACGTTAGGCCTTGAATTAATCTAAACTGAAGTGATCATAACAGATAAAACTGTATTTAATATAGTCCTTGCATTATACTATTAATATAGTAAAGACAAGTAGAAGGAATTAACAGATTTCTAACCTTATTTGTAAAAAAAATATATGAAATTGCTTTGTTCCCAAGTTTGTGAAAAAGTAGTATCACTTTATCCTTGTAACAATATACAGTCCTTACAGCTGGATTAAATAGGATTTGCCTTCTAAATTTAAGGGACCTCAATTTATCTGGGTTCCTCAAACAAACAGTGACATAATTCATCTGCTTTCTGTCATCATTAAAATTAATGATATAAACCAAGGAAAACAGAAAGCATATGTGTTCATACTTCATGCAGATTATGTTTTTAATAGGAGCTTAATTTGAGTTTATGCAGATAACACATACCTGTCATAGTATAATTATTCAGCTACAAATGCTTTTTAACTCCCAAGGTATGTAACAATAAAAGGAAAAATTCTATCTTGGCTAGAATGAGAAATTCCAGAACATGAACAATTTACTCTACAGTGTTTTACCCCAGTGAGACGTGATAAAGTAAGTTCAACCAAAGAACAAATCACTGCCCCCCCCAAACTAAAATAGTAGAAGAATTAACTTGATCTTTCTTTCCATGTGCATTTTAAGTCTTCTATGTTCAAAGCATAATTACATTTTTATTTGCTATCTTATCATTTCATAAAGCACCAGAATTTTTTTATCCTAAATTGTGAAAGTACAGCTATTACTTTTTTAACAGTTGCTTTTATAAATATGTTTGTCACATCTGTGATTAGATACCACTGGGAATTTTTATCAACTTAAATGTAAATATGCCAATAGAAAGAAACATATGTACTGTAAGAAGTATTGACATCTACTCATATGGATTCTTTACATCTCAAGATTGTTTCATAGATACTATCTGGGAAAAAATGAGGCCGATAGAAGTAACATTTTATTTATACCATGATATGTTTAAGTGAAACTTGGTCATTTAAGTATTGTCATAATCATACGATATAAATATATGGTTTTTGTTTAGCAAATTAGGAAATATTTAAATATTTATTATTTTGGCAGAGGTATCATAGGAGAGAATACTTACTATAAATTCTTTGTGAGAATGTAAGTTTTAGAGAATAATTTGGGAATTAGAAAGAGCCTCAAAAATATCCATACACTTGATTACTTTACTTTTGGAAATATGTACAAATGCAAAGAAAAAAAAGGAAAAAATTAAAACAAGATAAAGTTCATCATGTAATTTAGAATACTGAAAAAAAAATTAAATACCAGTAAGAAAAGGGTGGTAAATTATGTCATACCTACATAATTGACTATAATACAGGCATTATAATAGATGTGTCTATCAATTATAGTACCTAAAATTAATACCTATGAAAACATTACTGAAGCAATAATGCAATAATTATGTAAGAAGATGCATGAAAAAAACTGAAGGAAATTCATTATAATATTAAGTTTCTAGCTTATGTTATTGCATATTTTATATATTGTTTTTCTCTTAATATTTTATGCAATAATCATGTAGCTCATATATTCAAAAAAAACAGGGACTCTATATCTTACAATCTAAGCAAATCTTCAAACTGACAGTGCATGGACTGAATGTGGCCCAGAGACATGCTTTATTTGCTGGCACAAGGTTTTGAAATCTTGAATTTGAATGCCTTTTCTTGAGACTTAGGACTTTTCATGGGACAATCCATTCTGCTCTTCCCTACACTTTTGTGTTTCCTTCTTCATCTTTTTATGTCACCTGTATGGTCACCATAGGCATTTGAGTTTGCAACCCCTATAAAGTATTGTAACTTAACTGAATCACCAAAAATACACTGCATTTACATCTACTAGTCCCCATTTTTCAGATTTACTTCATATGACAAAGTCCTCAGAAGGAATGTAGTCATGCTCACGTATCTCATGATGGAATACTATAAGGTTTAGCAATTAATCATCGTTAAACAGAGAAGTTAATGGGGACTTCAAAGTGATGTGAAACTCTAATTGTCATAGCATCATAAATTTCCATAGTTTTTTGCTCATTCTTTTCACATAATTAAGTTGATCTATATATATATACCACTCTTCACAATGTCTTTAATTTAAAAAATGGACTGTTCCAAATATTTATATCTAAAATAATTATCCAGAATCCTTAACAGTTAAACTTTAAGAGTGTATAGTTAACTACTGAAAAATACAGGCACAGCAGTCCTTACAGAAGTACCCAGATATTGGGCGCCTGGGTGGCTCAGTCATTAAGCGTTTGCCTTCGGCTCAGGTCATGATCCCAGGGTCCTGGGATCGAGCCCCGCATCGGGCTCCCTGCTCGGCAGGAAGCCTGCTTCTCCCTTTCCCACTCCCCCTGCTAGTGTTCCCTCTCTTGCTGTCTCTCTGTCAAATAAATAAAATATTTAAAAAAAAAGGAAGTACCCAGATATTGGGTGACTTCTTTTGCTTTCAAATTAATGACCATAGAGACATTCTATATCATATGTTGACTTTTGGGTCATTATTTCTAATCTATTACAGTAAAAGTCTGAATTATTTATAAATGAATCTAACTGGCAGAAGTCAGTTTCTGCCTAAGCCAGATTTCTTTGTTATCAAATAAACAATTATAATTATATAATCTGGAATAAATCAAGCATTTTTATTTGGATTATTAATTAGAATGTTTGATGCTAAAAATTAAACTGTACATCTAAAGTTACCATTCACATGGACTAGAAATTTATATCATTCTAAATGACATTTTGAATTAGAGAAAACAATGAATCTTTATTATAAATAATTTTAAGACCTGTAACCACTGAAACAAATAATACATTTTATGTTAAAAAAAAAAAAAAGAAGATAGTAGGAAGGGAAAAATGAAGGGGGGGAAATCGGAGGGGGAGACGAACCATGAGAGACTATGGACTCTGAGAAACAAACTGAGGGTTCGAGAGGGGAGGGGGATGGGGGGATGGGTTAGCACGGTGATGGGTATTAAAAAGGGCATGTACTGCATGGAGCACTGGGTGTTATACACAAACAATGAATCACGGAAAATGACTTCAAAAACTAATGATGTAATGTATGGTGATTAACATAATAAAATAAAATTTAATAAAAGAGTAGTTGAAATCTCAATATCTTGCTCAGCTTATTCATGGCCATTTATTTTTCTTAAAAAATGTACTTTATTCCCTGTCATTAAAAAATTTAAAGCTTTAGGGGTGGGGAGAATATTAACACATAAAAATTGAGTGTAGTAAAAATTAATTAAGTTATGACATATATTCCTACATATTTTGTGTTATGCAAATTCAAAATGAAGAGATAGTTTAAATAAGTTGAATAAAAAATGCACATGATATATTTGTGGCATACTTAGAAGAATGGCTCAAATTGAACAATGGACAGATGTGGGAATAAAAGAAAAGAAAAATTTAGCAAAACTGTGTTCTGTCTAGACACTGATGAATTAAAAAACAAAAAAACAAAACTGTCACTATCTACCCAAGTCTATATTTGATCAATGTTGATGGGTAATACACATAATTATAATCAGAAGGCCCCTAAATAAATATGTATGCTAATGGAAAAATTGGAATAAAAAGTTCAAATATAAAAAAGTTATGTTGGACTACTGATTATGTCTATATATGCATTATAGTTATAAACACACATACACATATGTACATATACATACATATGTATGTATTCTATATATTTGACCTCATATATATGTTACATATAAACATGTGTACAACTTAATATTATGTATTTTAAAATCTTAACTATGATAGTAGGTTCACAAGTATTTTAAGATAGAGATACCCACAGACGATAATGTATGTTAAAGGTTAAGAAAACAGACCTTTTAAAAATTATAATATTGACTAAAGCGTTCTATTTTCTTCTGCCTTCCTTTTTTTACTTGTTTCTAACACTATGATGAACAGGATTAATGACCTACCTCATGGTGGTAGAAGAAAAAAAATTTTTTTAAAGATTTTATTTATTTAACATGAGAGACAGAGACTGAGAGAGGCAGAGGGAGAAGCAGGCTCCCTGTAGAACAGGGAGCCTGATGTGGGACTCGATCCTAGGACCCCGGGATCATGACCTGAGCCAAAGGCATACGCTTAACCAACTGAGCCACCCAGGCACCCAGAAGAAAATTACTTAAAAAAAAAAAAAAAGATTATACCGTTGGGGTAGCTTTTTGGCTTGCTTTGTAGTTTTGCTTTAATTCTGCTCCCTTTACCAGTATGTTATCATCAGTTTCATTATCCATGCTACTGCTGTGTGCTAGCACATTCAGGGACAAGAAGTAATGCTTTTGAAAGAGGAGACTGTATTACATACATTTATTTCATTTTCAAATGGTGAATTATTTATTTGAGCTGCATTCTAGCTGCAAAGCTGAATAACAAGGATAAGCGGCAGGAAGTGGAAAGAGCTCAAAATGATAACAAAAGAACGGGAAAGATAATGAAAAAGGCAGTGAGTATATTGTGGAGTAGTAAATCCTGAAGAATTTAGGTAATTTCTATTATTATTATCATCACTGAAGAATCCTGTAACTCTAAATAAAGCAATTGTATTTGCAAAAGAAATATATTTTCTTTTAGTCATCTTTATTTATGACCAAGCATAATTTAAAAAGAAAAGGTACTATTACACTACCTTGTAAAAATTTAGTCCTGAGGTCCTTTTCAAAGGATGACCAAGAAAATCTAAAAGCATCTTGAACATCGAAAATCTAGGCAAAGTTTATAATGGTATTAGTTTTGAGCTCAAGGAATACCTGTATGAATCTGTTATTATTTCTAACTCACAAAAAATGTAAGCCATCTAAAATCTCCACATGGATACAAAAACTACCTTTTGAGTTTCTGGCATTACTAAAACATTGCAGGTGTCATGCTCTCAGAGCAGTATTCTATACCTACATTAGTACATAGTCAAATGTCTGAATTTTACAGGATCGTTTAAATAACATGTAATGTCAATCGCTAGTGCTGTTCATTACGGTGCATCAAAGTTATACTAAAAAGATAGTTTTTATCCTCAAAATCTGATATTAGAATTGAACAGTTGGACACGTCTCTTCAAAGAATTACAAAGATTTTTAAAACAGATTGTCAAAATGCAAAGGAGGTCCAAATTTGATTGAAAACTGATCACTTAAATTATTTTGGCAAATAAACCAATTTCTGATAAATAGTATTTCCTATCTTTAAATTTATATTAAAGGGCATTAAATTATGAGCAACTTATGAGAGATGATTTGTAATATATACTTACTAATATTGATTAACAATTAAATACAAATACAACTAACTAAATAATAAGTTGAGACCATATAGCTTTAAAAATGTGCGTATTTTAAAAAAATAATAAAAAATAAAAATGTGCGTTTTTTTAAAAAAATTGCATATAATAAATGTAAATAAAACCAAAATGATGACTGACTCAAATAAAGGATAACCATGACTTCTAGGTAGTTTAGATTTATTAATATTACTATTTGACATAGTCCATCAAAATCAATAAAATCACTAAAGTTCATGAATAAGTAATTCAGTATCTCAGCTTTAGAATCTTTTCCAGCAAAAAATCCTGCCTCTTTCCATGGTAACCTTTGGTGGATTACTGTTACAATATTTATTCCTAAGTCCATAGCTAATTCTGTAAAGGCATTATTCTTTATACAATACAAGCTACATCTCAAGTGCCATTATAATTATGTTTAGTTTTGTTGACCTGCTTCAAGTCTAGATTTCTGCTTGGCTGAGCATCAGTGATCATACAAGTGGTGGGTGTGTGGTAGGCTTAGAAGCACCAACCATGTCAATGAAATTTCAGCTGTTGTATGTTCATTGGCTTGATTTGTGAATCTGGTTTAATTTTGTATAATTACTTACGGTTTTGCTACAGTTCTCTATTTCTTTACTTCTTTCAAATCTGTTATTTATTTTCATAATAATGCTTTAAAAAAACTGATTGTAAAAACCAGAAAAATGACTACATGGCTGTTTTCCCAAATAGCCTTCGAAATTACTACTCATTTTTAAAATAAATGACTAAGTAGTTATCAACTAAAATGATACATACACTTTATTTGAAAGCAATTTTAAAATTAGGATAATGAAATGATACAGCAGGAAAATCAGGTCTAACTAATGAATTGTAATTCTGTACATGTTGCTTTATAAATATTCACTCAAAAACATCTGAAAACAAGATCAGTCAGCTCTCTGGATAGTTGGGTTTAGAGAGTTGAGAATAAATGTATAAAAATGTAGGTTAAACCACTTATGGCATGCTCTGATTATTCCATTTTTCCATAAATCATAAAATAATCCCCTACACCCATTCTGTTTAGAAGGTCTCATAACTAATTTGAAATAATAAGGATGGGGGGCAAAATTCATTTAGATTACTAAATGGTTAGCAATATAAATGTTGTTGCTCTATGTGGTATTATAAAAAGTCTTCCCCAAGTAGGGAAAACACTTTCTTTAGAGAGCTACTTAATGTTGTGGTCTTAAAAATTAAAAGAAAAAAAAAAAGTCAGGAATTCAAGCTTAGTCTCCTGTCATTTAAATTCTTGCTCCCAGATATGGTATGTATTAGAAATCTAGCTCCCTCTACTTGAAGACACTCAAATTTTGCTAGAGCCAATGTAGTACACATAAGGAAAAATGAAAAATCAGGCAGCTCTCCAGTTGAGTAATAAAAAGCCACAACATCCATTTACCTCAAATATCCTAATGCTTAAGTCAAAATTTCTGAACATGAGCAAAATAAGATAGGGATCTGTTCTCAACAGCCAGTTATTATTTTTTATTTTTTTGTAGTTTCAAGTTTTTAATTTAAATTCCAGTTAATTAACATACAGTGTAATATTAGTTTATTATTAATATTAGTGTAATATTAGTAATATTAGAATTTAGTGATTCATCACTTACATACAAGTAAGTGAATTATTTTTGTCTTTATAGACATATACTGTCCAATATTCTGAAAACCTACTTGTAAGCTGTTATTCACAGTCATTATACATTGTCAAAGATAATGACATTAGGAAAAGTAAAGTTACAGTATGCTGAAACCTGAAAATGCCTATGTAATGCGATGCCTAACAATGTGGGATTCTCAAGGGATATTAAGAATAAAGGATAAGGATATGTCTATATTAGTAAGGGAGGATACTACATTTGGAATGAGGTATTTTTTGGCTAACTGCATCAATGGACTGTATTTGAAGTTTAGGAGGAGCAAAGGGAGGATGAGAGGGGGTGCTGTAGGAAATGAGAACATAGATGTAGGAGGATATCATATTACACAGTGCTTTGAACCTGACCATAAAATCTTAGACACTGTTCTGGGGGGAAAAAGTAACTGGTGGGCTGGGATGAGGACAGTGAGTAAATACAGATGGAAATTAAAAACAGCCGCAAAATCAAGAAAGGAGAAAATATGATAGGAACTAAGTTGAGGAATATCTTGAATCATGTGCAAAAGTTACGAACCATAGAACAACTGGATGTTGTGTAATTCTGAAATCTTCTTGCAGATAAAAGTAATATTTAACAGAGGACAAACAACTACAAAACATGGAAGACATCTGTTGAACTATTTATATGATAAAATTAATTTCATCTTAAGCAACCTGTTGTATTACTAATTGTACCTTTTTACCTTTTGAATAATAAATCATCGCTCTCCTTTAATATTTTTGTATTCCCTTTGCACTTTTGAAAACAAAGGAGGCAAACTGGAGAAGATGCATATGAATGCATGATCAGGAAGACACGGCTGGTTGTTAGCCGGAAGCTTTGACGCGTCCAGTGTTTCGGAACAGAGAAATACAACGGAACCTCAAATGTATGGTTAACCTGGACTACCTGCCTTCTACATAATTTTTGTCCTTGTTTTTGCCATTGTTTGGCACAGTGTAATTGCTTCAATTTCCAAGGACAGGTGCCACGCAGGATCAGGGAAGAGGACAGAGCCATGCTGTTTTTCCTGTTTTCCTGTCCCTATCGCTATTACAAATTCTCTGGGGGCAACCTGTGGGATCCCTTCACAGAACCAGAGGGTAAACATCAATGGTGTAAATCCTGTGCTCGTGCTGGGACACTACGACCACTCTCCCTTTTGCCGGCTCTGTCTCTGGTACCAGGATTAAACCACGGCAGCCTCAGTTAAGGACACAGGAAGACGCTAGGTCCTGTGCGGGGCACCTGCACAGTCTGCGGAATTAGAGCACCTGGCTTTGGGTCTGGGCTCTGCTGCTTCGTAGTTGTGTGACTCTGACTTTCACCTCCCTAAGGTTGTTTTTTCATATGTGACAATAACATAGAAACTCTGCTGTTATGTTTATTGTTGTTTTCATATTATATTTATATTCCTCACAAGCGTGCTAAGCGGTAGATTATTTTATTCATTTGAAAGTTAAGGACACTGCTTATGCTCCAAGGGGTACAACTAATAATTAACAGAGCTGGAATTTACAATAATTATATGCATGGCCAAGGTATTATAATAGAAGATAGTAGGTTTAACTGTTCAGGTTGCTGCTACATGAAACATTATGATTTTAAAAATCCACAGCTAAAAAAGATGTGGTTTGTGTGCTGAGAAAATACTCTGGGAACAAGGAACCATTATTTCTAATCTTGCTCTACCACAAGCTGTCTTAACTTGTTTCTTCATATGTTCAAAATGATAACCAGGGGCCTGTGGAGCAAATGATAGACCTGAGAAACAAAGATAAGTCTTGGGTTTTTTTTCTTAGGATTAATTGGGAAATATATTTTAAACACATAAAGATAACTTTAGCTAGTTGCACAGTTTGTTTTTCCTGCTGACCTACACCCTTGAATTGTGTTCCTTTCATAGTTATAGGTGTATTTCACATATAACTCATTTTATACTTAACCCTTTCCCTCAATCATTCCTTCCACATTAACCCCTTTTTTCCCTGAATTCCTTTCCCACTCTTTTACTTGAAAGGCCTTATTAGAAAACACCAATGACTTTCTTGTTCTAACTCCCCTGGGGTCTTCCCAAGGCTTTTTGTGTGTGTGTATCATTTCTGTTGTTCCTTGGTATTTTCACTGAACATGGAAATTCTGAGTACCTATTTGAAGGGATGATTTTCTCTTCTGACTCGATTCTGTGTGTATTCCATCCCTATCTCCATTTCCTGTTTCTTCATCACTTCTCCCCCTGCTTCACCAAAAGTGATTTTGCTAAGGCCAAGTCTTGGGCTTTCTTGCATTTTATTTCTCCTTAACTATTATTCAGAACTTCAAAGTCATGACTTCCTTGTTTACACTTCTTTTCTCTTTCTGCTTAGGACTTGCCTAAGTGACACACTGCTTGGATGTCTCTTCCAAACCATAACCTCGACACAGTGGAAACCAAGCACTGCACCTTTTTCTTAAGACTAGGATCCTATAATCAAGTTAATTCTCCTAATTATGCTCCAAATCTTAACACTGAAATCATCATTATTTCTCACACATGTTCAAAGCCCAGATCATACCCTTGGCTTATCAGTTTCATTTATTCTTTATTATCTATCAATTATCAAATCTTTTTATCCTTCTACCAAAGAAACTCTTAATATTTTTCTTTTCTTCTACGTTCACCATGCAAATATGGCTGTGATTATATCAACACCAGATTTCTGCTTTGCTTCCTAAAGGACTTCCTTGATGCTCTATCCCGTTTTACCAATCACTTTATCACATACTTCACTAGCAATTTAAAATTCTATAAAACCTGCTTTCATCATATTAACTTCCTACTCAACAATCCTGAGTAACTCTTTCTTTTTCAAATATATAACTTTCAAGATTCCTAATTTGGCCTAATCCTAATGCCCAACTTATTTTTTTTCTATTTTCTAATATGCAAAATGGTTTATTGAGCATATTCTCTTCACTATCCAATGAAAATAGTACATTTGGCATTAATTTCATATCTTTGCTTTTCTTTATATTTTTCTTTTAGGGAAAATATTTACTTTGTTCTATGCATTTATCCAAACCCTTTCAGGTCATTATCAGAATTTACTTTCAAGTAGCTTCACAGTTATTGTATTAAGAGATTAGTAGTTTTAAAGACCTGAATTCAAATTGTGACTTTGGGATTCCCTAGGTGTATGATTTTGCATTGCTTATTTAACCACTCTAATTCCCAGTTTTCTCATTTATAGAATACAAAAAAATCCTAATAGTCTATTTAGTCTATTAGTCTAAATCTGCCTATTTAGACTACTGTAGCAATGAAATAAGTTAACTGGTTGGCACAGTGTTTGAACATGTAATTGTTAATTTTTACCATATTCTTAATGATCCTACCCCATGCTTGGGGTTGTAACTGCAGAACTGAATAAGACTATCAGTCCTCTGTCACTTAACAGTTTTGTAGGAAGACAGACATTAAACAAATACATATGCAACATTCATGTAATTTCCACGTGTATTTCTGAAGAAAAATATCATATGTGAAACATGATGGTGATTTAACTTAGGTGGGGACTGGGAATGAGGTAGCCAGACAAGGCTTCCCAGAGTGGACATCTAAGCGGAGATCTGAGGCATAAACAGAAGTTATACAGAAAAGTGTTCAGAAATAACTGAAAAATAGTTTATTGTTATTGTTTTATTGTTACTACTGTTATTACTATCCTCTTGAAACCCTTACCAAACACTTCATTCCCACTGACTTCTGTTCTCTGAACACCTACTCCATTATTACATTCTTTTACTATAGCTGGACTTCGTCTATGTTTTTGCATCATGTTTTACTTTTATTCCTTTGTGCCTCAGTGTTACTCCCATTTGTGGAAATGTTGCTATTCTTGTCTTAAGTGCTTTGGAACAAGCTTAAATACTCTGAGGCAAAACTGGGTATTCCAAAACTGGGGCTTCTGTGGTACTTTCTACATAACTGTATTATAACTGGCCATTGCTTTATGTTCCATATGATTTCTTCCCCAAATGCCCATGTAGCTTTGGAAGCAGAAAACCCCATACCATAATGTTAGTATCATCATAAAATGAGCACAAAAAGAAGTATTTTTTGAAAATGTTTGTTGACTTAGACAGATTTATGTCTCTAAGTAAAATTCTAAGTTACTTAAGGCAAGATATCATTTGCAGTTCAATTTTACTTACAACTACCATAATATGGCACAAATGATACTCTGTTTGCATTGTACGTTGATTGATTATAAAGACACATTTCACATTTTAAAGACAACAGAATATTTTATTCTTTGACTACAAAATTTGGCATATTTTTAAAAATGGCATGAAATGCATGATCCTATTTATTTTTCTCAACCTAGTGTCCAACAAAATGAAAACCATTATGATATGAAATATTAGTTTGACAATTCAAAAATAAATTAGACATAACTATCCCTTTGTTAGTAAG
The DNA here is from genome assembly GCF_029215605.1 of Mirounga angustirostris. Lineage (NCBI taxonomy): Eukaryota > Metazoa > Chordata > Mammalia > Carnivora > Phocidae > Mirounga > Mirounga angustirostris. The sequence continues at coordinate 78,490,213 of NW_026991720.1, read as the reverse complement.
AAGTCTTTATTGTTGCTTTGAGTGTTCTTTTATGCTACTTTTTTTTCCAGAATTTGAAACAAGGGAAAGGGGGTTTTAAAGTTATTTGCTTAACATTTTTGAGCTTATACTAAGAGTAAAATCAGCACTGAAGTAATAATTCTCCTAAGACTCAATGATGAGTCAGTTTAGAGCTACTTGGGAAAAAAACGCCATTTGGTAAAAAATTATATGTAAACACTCATCTCAAGCACTACTTTGCAGCATGTTTTCAGAGCAGTGTTAAACACTTCTTAAATAGGAACAGAAATCTCAAGATCTCAGTTCAGCTTAGTTTGGGATTACACTTGCAGAAGAGTCTGTGTTACATATATTACCATTAGTATAACTGGTACAAATTTTGCCATTTTTTAAAATAAATGAAATCCTTACTGATAGTCAATTCTTCTGCAAATATTGTTTCATAGGTAAAATAGAAAAAGTTAAAAAAATTACTGATTTCAGTGCAATTGTAGTTTTGAAGATAGACATGTAAAAGTCTGTAACCTTCAGGTACTTGACTAAAATGATACATATTTAAATCACATAAAGTTACATTATTTCAAATTACCAAAACATCTAATAAAAATACAGCCATTCCTTCAAAGTAGTTACTAGCATTTCTTATGGTAAATTCTTTACAAGGCTCATTTTACAAACTGAGTGTTTTTATAATTATGCAGCTCCAAAGAATAGTGTGTGTGTGTGTGTGTGTACACACATATCTATATAGGTTGTATATACACATATACATATAAAGCTATTTTATATATATAAGTATACATATATATATATGCACACACACAAACAACTTACGGTTTAAGTATACAGCATATTACTTTAAGCAGCTAAATTTATTAACTAGAAAGGAAATCTTTTGTGCTATGAAACTCAGTTTTAAAGGTTATGATATATACAGATGAGGCAAAATGATTTTTAATTTGAATAATCTAACAGCTACATAGACATCAAACAAGTAAGACATTTAAAACATTCTTAGGTCAATATATTTGAAAATCTCATTATTATTATATTATGAAAGATTTGAAGTTAGGACTGTCCTATTATAGAAAATAAACTAAAGAAATTGTGCTTGTGAATGTTTGAAAGATTTGAAGTTTGATTCCATATATTCACTGAGTAATAAAATAATACAAATATTACAAAAGATCCTTTTTATATTTTAAATTCCACTAGAGGTGTAAGTGCCTATAGTTCTTGCTAAGAACTTTATAAGTAAAACCATGGAAGTTCAGGTACAAATTCAGGGTATCTGTTAGAAAAAAAATAAACATGTATGTTTAATAAAAATGTAGGAATTTGACAGAGTGCTAATGGCTGCTGAATCATGAGATACCCTCTTTTTCATTTCTGAAAATGTATTATTTAATGTTTGCTCCTTAAACAATAGGCAAGTAACACAGTATTTGCAGATAATTTGCCTATGTATATGCTGGAAGAGTCTACCACATGGCAATGGCGTGTTTGCTCTGCAAGGAGAAAAGAGTCAACCCAAATGCAAGGAAAAGGAAACATATGACACAGAGTTGAACAAACAAATGTAAAATGGCATTTAAGCTTACACCTAGAAGCAAAGAAAAGAAATCAAAGTGGAACAAAATATTAATTAAGGGTTTTTCTTCTGTTAAAAACAAGAACATTTAAAATTGGTACTTTTAAAGTTACAATAATTATGCTGACACTGGTGGTTATTCACTTAACCAAATTAATAAATATTATCAACTGTCTAACATGTGTCAGACGGCTTGCTGTAGAAAAGTGTGTAGACTGAAAAAAGAATATGCTCTTACACAAAATATTTTATATTTCACATCTAATCAGAAGAGGAAAACTCCAAATGAAAATCATAAGCTTTATCATCTGGAGTGCCAGGGGGAAAAGGAGGGGTAACAATCGGAATGAGGAGTATTCAGTGTCAGAATTCAGAATCTATTCAGCAGAGCACTTTACTAGGTGAAACACATACAATCACAATATCTCTTTGAAGTGAAATGATATAATTAAATCTTCTTTTAGCTAACACTGTGTTTAATTCAAAGTGGTTTCTAAAACTCAATACATCAAAAACTAAAGATGTATTGTATGGTGACTAACATAACACACTAAGATAAAGTAAAATTAAAAAAAAATTAAAAAAGTTTTCCCCATTAAAAAAATAATAAAAAATAAATAAATAAAAACTCAGTCAGGCTTGGGGAAAACTGCTTTACTCTGACTCCATGTTTAAGGCACTATCTTCAAACTTTTCTCATAATGAATATCCACAAATGTATTCACTTTTTCGATGCTCTTTTTCTAACATGCCAAGCATTACAGAATTTGCAGATGCTTTATCTAGAATATAAATCAGTAAGTTATATATAAAATTAAATGCCATTAATATTACAATGTCATATTTCTTCCCAGTCACAGACACGAAGGTGGCATTTTTACATAACTCTGTACATTCTGCTAAATTCTAAAGTCTGAATTCTAGAATCCATCGTCTACTCTCTGAGAGTATTAGTGACCTAATGTTTCATACATGCCAAATACATGCTGCTCACACACAGGGAAAAAAAAGGCATTTAAGGAGAGTTGAGAAAAACCTGCTCCTTGTCAAACTGCTCAACCTCTGAAATACCTGATTGTTAAGCAGGTTGTGTCATCTCCTGCCAATTAAATCCTGATGGGGGAAGATGAAAGGCAATTCTTTTACCCAAATAAAATCTGCCTTTATCCTCAGAGAGCTTTAATTCGAAACTCAAACAATGGTGCATACTTTTCACCTAATGCTACCTTCAGTTATTATCTTTTGTAGTTTGTACATATTTCCGTCTTTGCCTTCTACTTGTCTCCTTGCCCTCTCACCTTAAAACTCCCACTTCCCTACGCTGTCAGGAAAAAAGCTGCTGCTGAACATCACATTGCTTATTATATTTATTGCTTCCCGTGTATTAGTCTCCGGGAGTGAAATGTAGACTTTAACATAGATGTTATGTTACAAGTGAGATCAACCAAAAAATCTTTAAGTGTCAATACTCAAAGGATTGAAGTACAAGGAATTTCTACTCATTTTGAACAAAGGGCCCAAAACAAAAATTAAAAAATACATTATTATTGTTGTTGTTGCTACTGTTATTGTGCAGTAAATTCATCATTAGCCCTACCTGTTTTATCAAAGTGTATTCTGACGTGTATTTCTTCAACCTTCCTTCCCTTCCTCCCCCCTTCCTTCCCTTTTTGATTCCCCTCCTTCCTTCTTTTCATCCTTCCTTTAAGTTTGGCCATGTATATCCTCCAACTACTGTTTTCCTGAATTGCCTACATAAAGGCCCTATCAGCAGAATAACTTTCAATTGCAGATCTGTGTAAATGTTATTGTGAAAAATTTTTTAAAGATTTATTTATTTATTTGAGAGAGAGAGTGGGAGAGAGAGAATCTCCAGCAGACTCCCTGCTGAGCAGAAAGCCTGACGTGGAGCTCAATCTCAGGACCCTGAGATCACAATGTGAGCTGAAGCCAAGAGTCGGACGCTTAACTAACTGCGCCACCCAGGTGCCCCTATTATTGTGAAAATTTTAATTAAAACTGTCCTCTACTAAGGACTTATGCATATGAGGAATTAAACAACTATACCAACCAAAAAAATCAAGCGTTAATTTCAGCATAGTTTTATGTTAATGAGTATGGATTATTCCTAACATAAAGGTGGTGATATATGTCAAATGTATAAAATGACTCATACTGAAATATGGAGAACCCACGAATTTTTTTAGAGACTATTTGGTGTTACTCAAGGGTTCTTACTAGCTGAGGACTTTTATTTCCCATTCTAATTTATACCCTGTGGCTTTTTGCCCAGGAAAAATACAAGAATAATTAACTCTTGAGAGATAAAGAAATGATCCATCATAGTTTAGAGTTTATGATGTGAATCCTACCTGCAAATATATATCCTATTTCAGACAAATTCTCTAATCCCTATTACAGATGTATCATAATATATGTATCTGTTTACCTGTCTGCCTCCTCACTTGTGCTGCTCTGAGAGTATATACAGTATTATTTATAATATAAGAGAAGGGAGGTAAACTAGGAAGTAATGCTTGAGTTGAGATCAGAAAGATCAGATGGATTTATTAAAGTAAGTATCAGGGGAAAGATCCATCCAGGAAACAGAAACAATAAGCACAAAGACCTAGAAGAAGAGAGACTGGGAATGTAAAAGAACTGAAAGAAAACCAGAAACTCCAGAGCGTCAGGAGGCTTAAGGGGACAGTGGCCCAAACAAGCAGAGGTTGGAAGGACCAAGACCAAAAAGCAGATTTCCCTAACTGCTAGGATTAAAAGAAGGCAAGAAAATGTCTTAGAAAGCTACCACTTGCTTTCTAAGAAGCCTGCTCTGGCTTCAGTGTGGAAACCTGATTGGACAGGCCAAGCAGTGGAAGAGAGGAAGAAGTGAGGTAAGAGTGTTATTTCATCAAAGGAAACCATATGTCATGGTGACCTTTACATCTCTTATCTGGTGTCGAGCAGCAAAGTAACTTAGTCTATTATATACAGGCATGACCTGTAAAAGGCAAAGATCTTTTCTGGGGTGCCTGGGTGGCTCAGTCAGCTAAGTGTCTGCCTTCAGCTCAGGTCATGATCTTAGGGTCCTGGGATGGAAGCCTGCATTGGATTCCCTGCTCAGCGGGGAGCTTGCGTCTCCCTTTCCCTCTGACTACAGCTCTGCCTACTTGTGCTCTCTCTCTCTCTCTCTGTCAAATAAATAAATAAAATCATCAAAAAAAAAAATCTTTTTTCATTTCCTAAATACTTTCTCATTACATCTAAGATTATGATTTCTTGCCATTTTTGCCCATGATTCACTTTCAGTAGTTATTGTTACTATTTTTTAAGAATTTATGTCCAACTAAGGTTAAGGCTCTAATGTCATTATTTTATCCACTTGTATTCCAGAATATTCTTATGCATATATGAGAGGATGTCATATACATTCATGTCACCCACCAGATACGAGGTTGGTAACAGCTGTTGTATCATCCAGAATCCTTAAAAATACCAAGTTATATGGTAGTGGAATCTGTACTTATAACAGCATAATATGATGCCAATTCTAAAAAGAAAAACCACCAGTAACAACAACACCCTTTGGGATACAAAAACTCATAAACCTGAAAAATCCCACAAATTTATAAACTACTGATAAAATGTCTTTGCTTTGGATATTTGCGATAATCATTGAATGATGGACAATGCCCAGGCAAATGCTACCTGTATATAGAACAGATCTGTTTCAAAATAATCATTTTCCCCATAACAGGCAGTTATTTCCTTATGTTAAATAGGAAATAAACTAAAGCCTGTATTTATAAATATATGTTCAGGCAACCTAAATTGACTTATATTCCTTATATTATACCTTCACAATTTTGTCTAAGGTATTTCCATCCTTATGGATAGAAACACACACATACATATAATATATATTATGTATAGTTTTATATAAAAGTCATATATAGAGATACACAACATTACATATATATTTCCTCTTGACAACAATTGTAGAGAACTCACTATAGGAATTATACATACTTTACATACAAATCAAACTGCATTTATTTTAGTATCTTTTTTCTAAATCCAACTTTATCTCTTTAGACCTTTCGAGGTCTGTGACTATAAATAACTTTGTTTCTGCATTTTATTTTTTCCTTCTCTCATGTTTTATGTCAACACTCAGCTAGTCTCCACCCTGTTCATTAAATTTTTTTTTTCTAACAGATGTTGCTTTTTTTCCCTTTTGCCCTTTCATGTTATCCAGGAAAGATCAAAGCGTTTAGTCATTCTTGTCCATTGTATGCAGAGGTGTGTGGGTGAAATTTTGCATGATGCTTGTGTTCCAGTTGCTTTCCTAATGTTTTCAATTATTTTCTTTGATAATATTTGATATGTGTTGACTGCTCCAACTAATAGAAATCATCTTAAATCCAGCTACTTTTTGAGAATAAAGGGAAACAGTATAGAGTACTAAAACAACATTCAAATTTTACCTATTTTGAAGAGGCAACTTACTCATTTTCAATAAGTAAATATTACTTTGTAAAAAAAAAATCATGTAATTTTTCTCTGAAATTACATGATATTGCTTATAATCAGACGACAAACTCCTAAAGAAAGTAAAAGATAACTATGTTTTTTAAAAATAATTATCTAAGATTACTTATTCACATTATTTTGAATTTTAGGGGAAAAAAACCCCTCATAAATAGCTTGACATACATGGAAAATTCTGTCTTTCATGTTTTTTTACATGATTGACAGTGAGAGTGAAGGCAATGTAGTAAAATGGAAAGGACTCTGAATAAGCTGTCAGGAGAACTGAGTTTCAGGTCAGCTTTTACCACGAAGTGGCCATAGGATTTTAGAATACTACTTATGCAATCTAGTTCAAATTTCCTCTATTATAAAATGAAGGATAGAAATTAGAGGAGGTAAATGGCAACAGTAAGCTACAATATTTTATAAACATGTATTCTGAGCAAGAATTTTATGGAAATTGTGGTCATAGTTTAATTATGGACCTAAGTTTTTTTCTTCATAAATTTTTTTAAGTGAGATATCAGATATTGCTGAGCTTTTTAAAATTTTTTGTCATTCATACAGCAAACACATCATTTCATTTGGCTTTTTCATTTTATCTGAAGCTGATTTTAATCAAAGCTTTGGAAACTACTGATTGCCTCTGACACACTTTCTAAACAAGGGTATGTCAGTTCACTTCTAGTTGTCTGGACATTTGCGCTGTAAAAATGGTTATATTTTCCTTGTCATTTACATAATCTTTCCTAGTCATCTGTCAGATAAGTTATTACACCTTATTCTAGGAAAAAAAGAGATTTTTACATATGTCTAAGAGACTGTGCAATTTTAGGCAGAATTTTTTAAAAATTCCATATTGCTATTGGCAAAACTTTGATGTAGTAAGGCATTACCTAGAATTGCTATCTAGCATGACATAAGACAAAGAAAAGGTATTCGTTACTGCAAATCTTAACATTTGCCTCCAAGATTTAGGCCAGCAAAGGGCAAGTAAATGTGGGGCACTAAACATCCATCCTTTCCAGGTTAAGTAATTTAAATATGAGGTAAGACAGCTATTAAATGCCAACAAAATGTAAATCAAAAGAAGAAAAGTTTGCCAGGATGAAAGCACTTAAAAGGAGCTTGAACCCTGGCATGTATACAAAACCCCATTTGCAACATTAGAGAGATTCAGACATTTAGCCCCTGTAGAAAGCTTCGTGATCATCTCAAGTGAGGTAACTTGCTGAAATAGAAGCTACCTCTGTACTTAATCACTAACCAATTTTCTTAAGTGAATATGCATAATGCATATTAGGTAAGTATTTTTTTATCACAAGAGAAATCTTGAGGTGTGAAAATTTGGACGACACCAATTTACTGTCACTTCAGTGGCAGCAAAAGTCACACAACGAACCAGTGACAGACCTGTGAATTGATTTTAGATCCCATTAGACTCTCTTTTTAACCACTCAGCAATTCCTGAGATTGCTTTCAGTGACCAAAGATGCAAAATTGAATTAAAATGTCAGACTGGAAAATAAAAATAAAATAAAAATGGAAAGTAGTCATTCTATACAGTTTGATTCCTGACAATTTGAAACAATATATTTCCTGCATGTAAATGTATAAATCTCAAAGCTGCACTGAGGCACTGATACCAGTTTCTATCCCTTATATAGGAATAGATTTAAATTACCAATGTATAATAGCAAAGTATGCAAAGATACCAATAATTGTGTTAAATACAATTTTAAGGCCTTTCCATTTTTTAGGCAATGATTAAAGGATGTCCCTTCTTATAAATATACATTTCTCTAAATGCATTTGTTCCAGCTGGAATTTCTAAATACTCTTAAGTACAAAATTAAATTTGAGTACCAAATGTAGCTTTTAAAAAATACATTAATATTTCAATATCCTCATAGGCAGAAATAGCTTGATAAGGCCCATTTATATCAAGAAACATGGAATAAAGACTGACAGTCTTCTGTTATTTGATAATTGTATGCCACATAAAATTACATATTTTCTGTTTATTAGAGAATCTAGAATTCTAAATATATCAGCATCCAGACTTTTCAATGTTCTTGACATAGTACATAATCAAAATATTAAGAAAAAGTAAAAGGACATGTCTCACTGCTAACTTTAAATGAGAGATGCAAAACTGATTTTTATTTTTTTGTATTTTAAGCATCCTCCTTAAAATACATTGCTATTAATGCTACAGATTCTGAGTTTCCCTTTTGGGTAAAAAAGAATTACAACTCTCCTGGATTATAAAACATACTCCCCTGTGTGTCTGAGTGGAAGCACGAGTAGGTATGTTTTGCTTACCTTTGCTCAATATCTAGATTATATAGAGAATGAGTAGAAACAGAAGTGTTTCTGTGAGCTCTCTAGTACTTCTTTCACTGAAACATGACTCCCTGATTATAGTGCTACCATATCCTTTAAAGGACTCCAGGTATTCGCCACTGCCATCAAATTTTACCAACTTGACAGGCACTGTCACGTTTTTAATACAAAGAACTTAATGTTTCTTTCAAGAACATTACTAATAATGCAAGTTGTACTTCATTTTACTTGAAATTCAGTATTTTGAGAGTGTTTAACCTGGAGTATCAATGAACACATAGTACATGTTGTTGAATACAGCCGACATTCTTTCTTTTTTTAAGGCTTAATAATATTCTGTTGTATGTATGGACCACATTTTCTTTATCCTTTCATCTGCTGATGGATATTTACGTTGTTTCTATATCTTAGCTACTGTGAATAATGCTGGAATGACTCTGAAGGATATTATGCTAAGTAAAATAAGCCATCAAAGAATGACAAATGCTCTAGGATTCCACTTAAATGAGGAATCTAAAATAGTTAAAGTCACAGAAACAGAGAGTAGAATGGTGGTTGCCAGAGGCTGTGAGGAGGGGAAATGGAGAGTAGCTGCTCAATGAGTATTAACTTTCAGTTATGCGAGATGACTAAATTTCAGAGATGACCTCTACAACATTGTGCCTACCGTTAACAATAACTGAACCATGTACTTACAAAGGTACCAGGAGACTAGATCTTGTGTTAAGTATTCTTATGACAATAAAAAAACTAAAACAAACAAAAAAGGCATAGCATCAGTCCAATAAGATATAAGCGGTACAATATCAAACATAAGATTTATGTCACCAGAAAAGCCACATGTTATGATGGTTATAACAACAGATTTACTAGTTGTGTGATGATATAGGTATGCTGCTGAATGACCCTGAAACTTCGTTTCCTAAATTGAAAAATGGAGATAACACTTCCATCACAGAGCTGTGAAAATCAAATACCATAATATTGATAAAGCTATCAAGCATCCCAATACTGACAGCCATTAATAGTAATAAACATAATGAAGAAATAATGGGGAGTAGTTATAGCAGGAAAGAAACTTAAAAGAATAACAAAGGATAAATCAGGTATATCATTTTCATAAAAATTTCACAGAATCGGTATAAACTATAATGTAATAATGAAATTAAAAATAAAGCCTGGGGCGCCTGGGTGGCTCAGCTGGTTAAGCGACTGCCTTCGGCTCAGGTCATGATCCTGGAGTCCCAGGATCGAGTCCCGCATCGGGCTCCCTGCTCGGCAGGGAGTCTGCTTCTCCCTCTGACCCTCCCCTGTCTCATGCTCTCTCTCTCTCTATCTCATTCTCTCTCTCAAATAAATAAATAAAATCTTTAAAAAAAAAAATAAAGCCTGGATTTTTCATTAAAATCACTGTTTCTAAGTACTATATACTATCTTATTTCTTTCTGTTAGCTGTTTTTTGTTTGTCTTTTTATTTTTTAAACCAAGTGTGTTTGAATTGCTTTCACATATGCATTACACAAAATAGCACTGTCTGGATTTACAAGCTTGGAGAAATGCTTTTGTGATACACTATGGGTGAGAAATTCACCTAAGTTTGTATATGACAGTTGGATGTTTTATGCACAACATAAATTCAGCTTATTTGTAGACTTAGAAGTGAAAATTGAGTGTTTATGAACCACAGTATGCTATAAAACATACCTACCTAAGAATTGGGAAACCATTTTTTCATTAGAGGATTTAAACATTGTCCTCTTCTCAATTGTATTTCACCTAATGGCTTATGAGATTTGGATATTATTTTTATTTTTGTTTTCCAATGAGAATTTTAAATATTATTCAGTATCTTTCAGTTAGTATTGTTTCAGGCTCTCATCATGTCACACTACTCAATGTTTGCCACAGTCTCAAAATGGACATATCTAGATGTCCATTCATCACCCTGTACCCCCACCCATTTACATTTACACCAAAAATATGTTTACACAAAAATATGTTCCAAAACTAATCATGGCAGTAACAGTAGTCTTTTCTTAAAATTTATATTGTTCTTGACTAGCATGCACAAACTCAAGTTGATCCTAATTTTCCAGCCTCTTTTGAAATCACTATACTCTCTGCATATTGGGATATTTGCCATTTCCCCATTTATTACCCTGTCCTTTTATTCTGTCCTTCTAGTCTTTACTGTCTTCCACATCCATCAATACTTCACCCATTTTTCTAAATCCAGCTAAAATGTGAACACCTATGTTAACTTCATGAAATCCCCTTATTTACAGCCATCACCTTATTGAAACAAGGCACACATTATTTTTGAAATATAATAAATATAACACAAAAGTCCCACATTTAATCCCTTAAATTAGAGTTAATGACTTTATCCCTTCTCTCCCACTGCATGTTGTCGGTACTTCCTTTTAGAAGAGAAGGTTGTGGATTTAGACACAAACCACTGAATAGGATGCTTGCCTCAGGTACATTCCAAAATACCCATGAAAACCTTAACTTTCTCAACAGTACAATGAGAATCTAAGAGTACCTAGCTTATCAGATTTTGTGAAGACTGAATGATTCAGGAACACATTCAAAGCAGCCATCCCAGGCCATATGTTTATTACTCAATAACTGCTGTTGGCCATATAACTGTTATTATTACTGATGTTTTCACCTATGTTGAAGTTAGATATTTACATATATATTAGCTCTTTAGGGGTAGACATTTGTACTTACATTCCTCACCATTACTATTAGGATTTTGCTTAGGAAAAATGTTTCCTATATTTTTATTAAAGTCAGTTTTCTCTCTATTGAATCAGTCATCTGAATACAAATTACTCCCAAGCTCACCTGGGCACTGATTGTAGCAAGTGAGCAGAACTGCAGCTACAATTCTAAAGAACCCAAGATATAAATGTTAAGCCTCCATTTTTTCCTAGTATACCCTCAAATCTATTTAATAAATAAAACTTGTATTCCAGAAGTTCTGGTTTTCTCATTGTGTCTTTCCTTTTCACCTCAGTGCTCTTCTCATCACCTCACGCTGATTCTCATCACCAGCCTTTGTTATTGCTACTTCCCCAACTCTCATCCTGTCCAAATTGATCACATGTGTTACGTCTAGAGCAGCTGAGAACCATGAGGAGCCCTAGACCGGGGACATTACACTAGGGCAAGTAGAGTGTCCTCAGATGTGAACGCTGGGAACAGGGAATGCTATCTGCTTAAAACCTACCACAAGGTATCTTCATAGTATGCTGTCAGAGTTACCTTCCATCATGTATTTTCTAACAGTAAGTAAATTTGTAGAATTTATGTTCTTCGTGATTAAAATTAAATACCAACAAAACTAGAAAACAAATACGATTAAAATTAGCAATAGTAATGCAATGTGATAATGATATTGTGTATTCTAAAAAGTAAATACCTTCTTGCAATATGAACATAGTTCTAGTGTCCAGAAGCTACAGTCTTTGGGCCTAGTAGTTCAACCCTCCTCTGTGCTCTGGAATGATTTAATTTCTAACCACTTTTCTCTATTTCAACCACAGCAAAAACTTCCTTCACACAGCCCACTCTGCCCTTACTTTGGCCTATTCTTGGCAGGAGTACATCATTTGCATATCAAGTCAACCTTTGTTTCTTTCTCATTAGCCCAAAAAATTAAAGGAGTGTTCTTGGCACTCACATGATCATAATCCTCCAGCAAACAAAGAAACTAAAATCTTAACGTTTTACACGATTGTGAGGTAGTTATCCAAATAATTTAGAACGTACTTATATTATTTTTTCAGATTATCATCAAAGTGAACCATCTGCAACAAATCTACAAGATAGCTTGCTGATGCCCATTTGAAACACAATGCAAGAGAAGGCAAATATATTCTGATCTGTGGAAATTCACCTAAGTTCATGCTGCTATTTTTCTTAAGTTTCAAATACATCAAACTAACACCTTTCTCCCCTATATATCCAACCTGTATTTCCACTATCTTAAAGTTTGGTCCCAAAGAAAATAATTTAGGCAAGGGGACAAAGAGATAAAGGAAGAAAAACACACAACCAGAGTTCAAGGGCAAGGAAAGTGTCATAGTGGAGGAAGGAGAATGGAGCAGAAGATAAAAATGGACCAAGGAGGTGAGCAGACAATGGGGTTTAGTACTACTACTAACTCTGTGTGTTTCCTGTAAAATGTAATATTGGTAACAAACAACTTAAAGTTTTTATGGATAGAAATTTTCTCTTGAAATAGATTATATGAGGAATGAGTGCAGAGGAATCAATAAAAAAAGGGAAAAAATGGAGAAAGAGTAACGGGTAGTATACACCTCCAGTGATAAGCTAGATCCAGTAAATGTAAGGTCTTTGATCCAAACTACCTATTGAGAGTTCATGAGAAGAAAAATATTTTGATTGATATGCTGTATATGAGGCAGTCCTTATATCTATACTGATTGTGAACGAAGATGCCATTCAGAAACTGAGTACTATACATAATAAAGACTTTTAATAAGTAATTGATAATGATGTCATTGCATCAATATGGGTGGCCTTTAGAAAACTGTTTAATTTTGTCCAAATTATTTTTCTGGCAATAGGTGTACCAGATCTGATAAAACATGAAACTAAATACCCCATACAAGTTAAGAATTGAATGCTAACATTTCCATTTTTATCTGGCATTGTTCTTAGGACTAAAATGTAGTGAAATATTGTGAGGGGAAAAAAAACACATTTTACAACTGAACCAGATAAGTGGTGGAGGGTAAAATAATATTAATATCATAACTAAGGTGTTTTCATATCAAATATTTAGTCAAAAAATAAAATGGTGATTAGAAACATTTTAAATAGGGTGGTGGGGGATTTCTGGCACTCTTTTTTTGTACCATTTGTGAACTTTTTTTTCTTTTCTAGTCTTGTTTCTAATCATAACTTAGTTCTGCCTACTACCTCACTTAGTTACTAGTTCTATTACTTTTGAAAAACTGTCTTATTGCTAAAATTTAGAGTTTAGAATGTTAATAGTTCATGAAAAAATATATTGCTAAGCCGTTAAGTTCACTCAGAATCTATGAACTATGATGCTTTTCCTCAAGTACAAACATCAGGGTGTTTTAAAATTTAATTTGCAATATAAATGGTGGTACTGTTTATTCAGAATGGTAACTTGTACAGGTCTACCTTCCAATGTTATCCAAGCATTGAAAGATTAGGAAAGAGAAACCTAGAAACCAACGTGGACTTGTTCTAACCACGTTTTTCTCAGTCAGGAGCACAAATGAGGAACACGCTGCCTCTGGTGGAAATAATGGGTATCCAAGAAGAAATCTCCAAGGAATCCTGAATTTTCCCACCTAGGTTAGCCAACTACAAAGTAAATTCAGACTCCAATGTATGACCTAAGAAAGATGGAAAGATGTAACCTACCCAAAGTAACTCCTCATTGTTTTACCAAGATATCTAAATTTCTCAACTTTAGTATTTCCTCTTAGAAATAAACTTGGGCTCTGTTGGGGTAAATAGCATACTGCATTGAGAGAGATAACTCAATTAGAAAAGGTAAGATTAGATGTATAAATTAGTCAACAGAGCACTAACTACCACTTAAATACCATTTTGGCCTTGGAGATTGTAACTAAGAGCATTTGATTCAAAATTTTGCATAAAAGCAAAGCCTTATTCTTGGTGGAAGGGAAGAACCAGACAAAACATTTTATTTTATATCTAGATATATTGGTTGTCATTGTAGAAATGACCTTGGAGATAGCCATTAAGCTTCACTGCATTTCTTAACGTCCCTTTGGTTCTATCATAAATTGAGATCATGACATTATGAGAGTATTTATAGAGTTAATATTTTCCAGCTCTCATCTGGGTCCATCTTTCTTTAGATTTCCTGCCCAGTATATAGAAAAGGCCCATTTGGAATTGGAGAAAACATCCAGAGACTTTTTTGAAAAGCTATACTCCTCCCAAATTCATACATTTTTTTATTAACAGATGTAAATTTGAAGGGGAAATACCATATACTATAAGCCGTTTGGGAATATTCTGTCTCGTAAGGATGACTTACACTTTTCATTTGAATGGCATGGATGCTGAGAGCTTAAACTCAAAACTCATCTGTACTCGAGCTCTGAATCATTCCTTCCGTGAACTCTGTGTGCATTTTTATGATAAACACACACATGTGTATAAAGTATGTGACCTCACTGGCAGTTATCTGCAGTGTCAAGTACCATTGGCAGATACCCAAGAATTGACTGACACACATCTTATAGAACTGGAGTTAATTAATAGGCCTACCAATTCCCAACTGTACTACAGGAAACAGAAAATCTGTTTAGTACAGTAATCAATGACATACTGTGTGTGGTCAGAAGACATTCACTATATGGCAAGAGTAGATTTTGGAATACAGTATTCAGAAGTGTAAATATTGCTATTAAAATGCTAGGAGGCTAAATTAAGGTCTATCATCATAACTGGAAGACTAAGCAAGGGTTTTCTCTCTTTTTTTTGCAAACTGTTTATCATTATTTAAAGGAATTGTTAATTTCCTCCTACAAGATCTGTGGCTATTAAATGATAAAGGGAGTCTTGATTTGCCTCAAAAGTGATGTCTTTACTTCTGTGGCATTCAGTCATCTAAAATGGTGAGTCCATAGTATCATTTTCTAACAATGAGTTTCAACAATTTGGGGAACCCAACGTAAGATAATGAGTTATTTTAATGAAAGAACACTGCAAAGAGAAAACTGAATGTTAAAGTGTCTCCAAAGGCCATGATAAAAGTGAAAAGCAAAATGTCTTTTTTGTGTGTGATAAAATTATCTGTAATATGCAAAGGCAGGACAGAGGTTTAAAAAGGATACTATTATTTTATGTAGTGTGAGGCAGGTAACAGCAAAGTATTCGTGCTACTTATAAACTAGAATATAGGACAAAGATACGTCCTGTTCTATATGAAAAGCCATCCGGGTAAGTGAAAGTTTCAAACTTCGTGACAGCAAATCCAACAATCCTAGTCTCAGTCCTGTTCACTATGTTATATCTTCCTCTTCCAGTCTTTCCATTGCTGTCATTCTTTTCCTAAGGGCATGAAACACACCTTCTCTCTTCTTCTCAACTTCACAAACAGCATAACTGTCTAAATCCAAGGGCAGGATTTTAAATTTCTCTCTTACGGCACCTTAAGCATTTGAAAATTAAATTTTATGTTGTCTAGACAAGCTATCTTGATAATATCTTTTCCAGAATTTCCTAGATTGACTGTCTAGACTGTCCTATATTCCCACAGATGACTGCATAATCATCTTCCCTCTGACCTCCTAAAGAGTCTGGAACAGTATTTCCCAATATATAGCTGCCATGCAAATCAAGATCATTGAGCTTCTGAAGGAGGACCTCTCTCAAAAGTTTTGAGTTTCAGAATCTCAGGAAAATATTTGCATCCCAATAATCCTATCTCAAAGGAGATTAGAAGGAAAGCTTTATTTTTTACTTCAATGGAAGAAATGGCCTCCTCCATTTCCTGGGTCCTGGCTCCAGACCCTATACTCTCCTATCCCCTGCCCACCCATAAAGGGAGCAATGAATAGTTGATGATTTATAAAGGAAATATGCTGTGAACTCTACTAAATAGCAACTTCAAAAAGATTAAAAAAATATTTGGGGGGAAAATGATAAAAATACAAGAACAAGATATGGTATCTTAATTTAAATGGCCATCAAGATCATCTAAGCTTCAAATTTTAAAATGAAGGGAATTAAGATAATTGCAAGAATCACCTGGTAAAAATGAGAGCCCAGTGCAGTAATTTATAATATCTGATAAAGTGAGGTACAAGGTGGCACTTACTAACATGAAAGACAGCAACAGTCTGAGATGCAGGTTTATATTTTAAAAATGGTAATTGATGTTTTTTCAGTACCTACTACCTATTAGACAATGTTAAATTCCCACAAAAGCCATATATAAACAGAGACACAAAGAAAATCGTAGCTTGTTCCAGATCAAGCATCTAGTCCCAACTGAGGTCAGACAAAAGCCCTGCACTCTGGGACACAGGACATGTGTTTAACAATGATGGGATTAGAACTCCTTGAGCTTCTATAACAAAAAATGTCAGTGGGTCATGCCCTTACTAGGGGGGTTGGAAGGCAGTTGGAGTCAACCTCTCATTTATAATATACGGACACTGAAGATCAAAGGGGTTCTTTTCAGTTTTGTTTTATATACCATGAGACAGAGTCTCAGAGAAGTTAAGGAATTTTTCCAGTGCTCCAAAGCTAGTAAGCTGTAGAACAAGATCAGAAGCCAGATGTGACTCCACAGCCCGTGTCTTTTCTACTAACCTGTGCTAGGGGCTAAGCTCTCCTGATTCCATTGCCCTGTACAGCATGATCTCTGACAGACTGAAAAAAAGTGCAATATGATGTGGAAGAAGTTCTCTAGGGCTTTCTCCTGAATACGGAATAGTGGGGCCATTACCCCAGGCCTACTTTTGGGGGTGCCTGACTATAGGAAGACTGAGAAGGAAGCAAAGAGGGAGAGATTTATCCAGGAGGTGTTAAAAAGTTAAGCATACAAAGTCTCCTGGACCATGTGCAGGAAATTATTTCTAATTTCATCAGTATGAAACAAGTAATTTAAGTAGAACTGCCTTTCCTTAAAGTTAGTTTTTACTTAAAACTCCTGGATATTTCAGCAAGTATACTATACATGCTTGTATCGGAGAGGAGGAAGGATGCACTGCGGGAAATAGGCTGATGAGGAGCAAATGCCTGCACTGGTGAGACCTTGGGGAAGTGTTTTAATCTTTCCAGGATCATCAGTAAAATAATAATATCTGTGTTTAGTCTAGAAACCACATAGTCTTTAAGGTGTCTCCTTATACAAAGAAGATATAGCACAAACTGTTTTGATTTCTAAGCCTTTAGGTTGAAAGAACATTTTTCCATAACTTTGGGATACCTTAAGAAAATTTAGGGAGAGAATCTATAAAGAAGTGGCTAACAGGTAAATTATCTTTTATCTTTAGGATTTCAGAAATATTTGGGGAACAAATCTTTTATCTGTTGAGTATTTCCGAATTCCAATTTGAAAGAAAATTCCGTCACAAATGATTTTCTCACATGAATGCTTTTGTTCTTCTTGGCATTTTGTACCAAAAAAATTACAAAAGAGCTGATAATTGAAGGCTACTGGTATGCTACTGGTATATTGGTAAAGCAGTATGGAACTGCTTTCAATACTCTTACGTTTTCCTTTAAATACTTCCCTAATCTCTAGTTTTACTTAAATTTACCTAACTTTAATTTCCTCGCTAAAACATCTTTTATGTACAACAAATTAAACATTTCTTTTTCTTTTCCATGCTGCTAAAATTACACCTCAGAATACAGAAACAAAGCAAAAACACAAATGTGAATAATTTAGGTCAAACATGAGATCCGATCATTGTGCACATATATGACATCCTTCCCTAATCCCTAGGCAGAAGAAAACAACTGGGGTGGCAGACGCTTCTGGCTGGGGATGGAAATGGAGGGGAGAACTGGCAATATACAAATGAAGGAGGAAACAGTACACATTCAGCCTGCTAACATCTGCTGCACATGCAAAATGGACTGGACTCTCTAACCCAAGGCGAAAGCAAATGCTTGCTTCCTTCCTTCTTCCTGTTCCATAGTTACTGCTGAGTGATGGTCTCATTCTTTTTGCACTCACAGATTAAAATTAATAACAGCGTCTGAATTTGAAGTAGATTCCACTGAATAGCAAACCAGAAGCTAAATGAGCTGAAGAAATTAGTAATGAAGCATCTGAATAGGAAGGGGTCATGGACACAAATATACCATTTGTTTAAAAAGCCAGCCTTACCTCAGGATGATGTCCAATTTCAATGTAGGTGCAAACTGGATGAAAAGCCCCTGTTCCACAGGCGTACAAGTGAGTCTGATTATAAGCCTTAAGCACCTTGATGAAATTAGCACATTCTTTCTGTAAAACAAAAGGAAAACAAGTGAGTTCTAGCAGTCAGCATGACCGAGGGATCCTCGAGAGCGCTAGGCATGCTTGAACAGATTTCTTTTGTGTCCTTTTCACATTTTTAGGGCATATTTTTCTATTGTTTGTTCATATTATTAAATGAACTAAAATACAGACATTCTTTGGGGGCTAATAAAATATTCTCTTCCATCATTGTTCACTTATGAACAATTGCAATTTATTTATACAAAAGTAGAATAAAGGTATAGATCATCAATAACTACAGGTGACTTTTCTAGAGATGAGCGGAACAGGGAATTACATGGTTAATTAAAGACATTTAAAGAATACACTGGTGAAATTACTTTGCAAAAATCAGCTGTAAGTTTAATTTTAGAAAAACAAAATAAAAGATAAAACAACTTTCTATTAAACATGAATTTTAAACATCATTAATAACCAATAGTGATGGGCAGATGACTTTGAACTTCAGTTCTGCTTATTGGTAAGCTCTATAGAGCCTAAGAAGGTAAAGCTGCCTCCTCTCGAAAATGTCACTTCAGCCTCAAAGACAATGTGGATATATTTATATGAGATAGAGAAGATGTTAGAGTATAGAATGTCTATAGGTGGAAAGAGTGGGTATAATTAACAAATATTTTCAGTAGTTTCATGGACATCCTGAACCCCCACATGGATCACCTGCCCAATGAGCCATGAATCCCCCAGGTGAAGAACAGTTAGTTGTAAGAGGATATTCTAGTCATATCTTATTATTATTTATAGACATTTAGACATCCCTGCCATTTTATTTTCTGAATAAAAGATCACTTAAAAATAAAATAGGCAGTTAACTCAGTAGAATTTAAATAAACATTTGGAAGGAAAAAATAAATAAAATGGACAGAGCTATTTATATTCTTTCTATTTATTCTATCTGTAGGTCTTGTGAAAGAAACTGTTTATCTGTGAACAGGAATTTCAGCCTTTTGTCCCTGTTGATAAAAGATCTGGGGGAAAAAATCAGATAATCAGAATATAAACTGATAATCTTATTGCCCAAATAATCCAGAGCAGGGAAGACTCAATTTTTGCAAAATATTTTTAAACAGATGAATCTCTATCAATATTGTAAAAAGAAAATAAAATGAAAAGAAAAACCCAAACTGTCAAAACAGCTTCAAATAAAATGTTAGTCTTTTAACCATATAACAAATATTAAAAATTGAATACATATGAATAGAAAATATGAGTTCATCATGGAATACATAATATCCACTTTGAAAAGAGTCAAATATATATTCACATGCTAAATAATAAAAACTTCATTGAAAATTATTTTGTTATTGATCATAGACCATCCTCACTAATTTTATATTTTTGCCTATAAACATTTGGAAATAAGAACCAAATATGTAACTAGAAATGCAGACAAAGATGAAAAGCAGACTATATTGCAAGCAAGGCTGGCAAACTAATTGAAGGCTGAGTTGATCCCAGCACCTCTAAGTGTACAACACTCCCAAATTCACTCTCTGTGACGTGACTTTTCAAGTGAAAGCTCAGAACACATTTGGACTTTCATAGTCACTTAGAGTTTATAACTGAGGTGTTACAATAATGTAAGTACATTTTCCACATGACCTTTATATTCTGTGTTTGCAGCTGATAATTTTGGTTTTACCTCTATGCCCCCAGAAAATAAGGAGCAGACAACCAAACTTGAGCAGAATAATTGTTATTTAAATTCAAATAATTGCTTTCCATCATCTCTGATTTTTCTGGGATGAAACCTATGGATGTCCTATAAATATACTCTTCCAAAGGTGAAGTAGACCAATTTAAGGTAAAATATGTAACTTCCTAGTTATAACTCCTCATTACTTTCTTAACACAGGGTGAGTATTTTAGAGGAGTAACTAAAATAAACATCTAATTTCTACCACTGTTTTGCCACTTCGATCCAGACTCTCTTGTCTGGTAAAGCATTTTAACATCTAAAACTAAGCTCTGAAATCAATTAATTTTGCAAGTTGCTATGAAGAAAAATTTCCTAACTTGAAGGGTATATAGATCTTACTCATATTTAAAGCTACGTCTGAGATGAAACAGATAAAACCTACCTTCCAAGACTCTCAACAACAAACTCCCCATTCTCTAACAGTTTCTCTCCTCCCAAGAGGCTAGGGCATGAGTCTAGGCAGAGGAAAGAGGTTGTGGAGAGGGAAACATCTGATAAACTCATTTACAAATGAGGCATTCATGAGTCTTACCCAAAGGATTTATTTGGACTTTAAAGGATATTCAGTCATTTGCAAAGAAGTCATTTTCAGGAAAATGTTTTACGGCACCCTCTTTTTTGAAACATGTAGGTGGCCACATACTCTGCTTTTACATAAAGACAGCCATCTCTAATTGTGGACTCAATATTATAGCAGTCATGATTATAAATAACCAGTTCCGGCACCATATGTTGAAGCCAAGAAACTGGCTGTGTATATATTGGTAAGCAAACGAATATTCTAATAAATAATAGTGGCAGAACCAGATGGATGTCTTGTTCATTTTAGAGAAGAACAGGGTTTCAGTTTGTCTGCCGTGCCTTTAAAGATATGCATGCAATTTTGAATACAAACTCAAATTCTCTAATCCCATTAGTAATACCTAAGAGCATCCTAGAAATGGGAGAATGGATCCTAGTTCTCCACGATAAAAAAGAGGAGATATTTTATAAGCATGGATACTGGTGAACACAAATGAAGACTCATGTCATCTCTGTAAGTGTTATGAATCCTAAGATCATAGAATTTGTGAGTTCATATCTCTTATAGATTGGGCAATTGATTAGCAATAATTAATAATTAAAAACTCAGGGTTCTTGAAAACTATGGAATTGAGCTACACTGAATATCATAATTTTGTTTCCCATTAACTGTCAAAGAAGCATCACTATAGTATGACAGCTATCCCCCTACAGAGCTGCTGGGAAAAAACAGTTACGGGACCAGAGCTGTGATACCTGGCTAAGGGTTCTACTGAGAACACTGATAACAGTCTATCTGTGCTACAAATGGAGTAGACCCACCCTATTGGCCTAAGGCTTGGAATGATCCCGTTCATTTCCCCAATGAGCTCTCCTAGTTGGCAAGCAGGTTGTATTGTTGCCATGCCCAGGGGCTAGCTCAATATTATTTTGAAGTGAAGGCTGATGCAAATAGAACGGGGAGAAATTTCTTAGGTTTGTAAAGTAGGTTACGACATTTGAAATGAAACAAAGAAATTGAATGAAATACTTCCAAAATTGGTTAAAAAACAGCTGCAAAGAAACAGTGAATTAAAAGTACTGGACAGAGAAGAACCAAAAACTTGAAAGAGGCATTGTTGGTAAGGATTGTCCTTTAAAACAGAAAACCTACATAAAAGAGTATCAATTCTGTCATTCATTTGCCTTCATTCTCTAGCTTGTTGCTGCCAAGGGTTTTTTTGTGTGTGTGTTGTGTGTGTGTGTGTGTGTGTGTTGTTGTTGTTGTTTTGTTTTGTTTTGTTTTTTGAATGTTCCAAAACAGGATATTCATTTTATTTGAAAGCAGCCTGGACATTCCTCTAAAAAAGAAGGAAGCATGGCAGAAAAAGGAAACACACTTCACACATTTCTGTTCTAGGGAGACAGAAGAAGAGTGATTCTGACCTTTTCTTGAACCGTGACGATTCTTAAAACTTAGAATGTAATGTACTATTTGGCATTAAACTGCTGCACTGCTTTGCTCAGCACCAGCGGATTTACAACGCAATAAAGAAAATGTAATCAGTTCAAAATGAATTCATTTTTCAAACCTTGATCCTTTTTGGAACTTAAGTTGATATACACAGACAAGTTTAGCAACAAGTTGGCTTCCTGAGAGTCAGGCAACCATACTGACCTCTTATTTTACTGAAATGTACTCCAGACCCACAGCATTATAAATTGTTAACTTTTCCTAGAAGTAAAAGCAAAGGCAGTAATAAACCAGTAAACCCCAAGGCCACACCTGAGGAACAATGATTCATCATCCTTAGTGACAAACCATTCACACTTACTTTTTAAAGGTTTCTAGTGCTTTCAGATCAAATTGATAGAGGAACTACACAAAAGAGATATTAGCCTGGAAAAATCAATCAGAAAGAAAATGTCTACCCCCAGAAAAAAGATATAGGAGCCAAATGCACTGATTCAAAAACAAACATTACAAATATGTAGCACTGATTAGACTATGTTACGCAGACTTTTCCCGGATGGTTACAAAAATAAAGTCCATCCATCTGTCAAAACAACTGCTCCATGCATGAAAATTAAAACAGAATTGAGGTGTTTTTAACTAACTTCTGATAATTATACTTTCTACAAAAGAATGTAATTTACCTCCAATTCCAATTACCTCCTTGCATGTTCTTAAATTATGGATGGAGCAGTGAAATCTCACTCCAAATAAAAGAGGAGAGAAGGCTGTGAAGATGAACAATTTCTATTCAGATATATTCAGTTCATGATTAAATCAAACAACTTGTTCTGGTTCAAATAAAAATCTGCCCAAAATGAATGGGTATAGTATAGCATTGCCTCAGGTCAGTGAACATTCATTAAAAAAAAAAAAGTCTCTATCCCCTCAGTAGTTTATGTAGAAATATTTTAATGTATAATCTACCATCTGGGAAAGCAAAGGAATCCTTTTCCTATCATGATGGGTGGATACATTTCTGCATGAAAATCCATTAATAAGCTTAATTCCTGAAGTTAATCTGTTGACTTTCTTTTTCTCTGGTCAATTTATTTGGCAAGCTGGCTGAATACTAGAATCTTCGTGCCAAAGCATTAATCCGTGAGATTGTTCCTGTCACTCACTTCATCCCTCTCTCTATTTAAGCTGTTTCATACTTATCTAGCAATAATGTTTTGTCTTTTCTTCTTTTAACACTGTGCTATTACAGCTGTGACCAGAACATCCATAATCATGTCTTCCTAATACCTTAGCATTCATTAAAGGATGTTAGATATCTCTTCTTCAAAGAGGCATATGTAATAAAACTAAGATTTAACTGTGTTCTAATTATATTATTAGCCATCTAATGTTGAATTTGTGACCTGGTATTTCATCCACCTTATGGTATGGTGAGTAGGCTGTTCTGTCCATTTTAGGAGACATTTTTACCTTCACTATTTTTTTTTAAGATTTAATTTACTTATTTATTTGAGACAGAGAGAGAGAGAGAGAGTGAGCATGCAAGTGGGAGGGGGCTTGAGGGCGGAAGGGACAGGAGCTCAAGCAGACTCCGTGCTGAGGTCCAGCAGGACTTGGGGCTCGATCTCACAACCCTGAAATCATGATCCAATTTGAAATCAAGAGTCTGATGCCCAATCAACTTAGCCACCCAGGTACCCCTGTTTTCATCTTCACTATTAAGAAGAACGACAGAATAATAAAACCAATTGACCTCCCACCTTAATGCTTTGTTTTGTTTCGATTTCAGATAATTTTTTTTTAAAAAGAGAGAAAATGTGTGTGCAAGCTGGTGGGGCGGGGGGGAGGGCAGGCAGAGGGGAGAGAGAGAATCTTAAGCAGGATCCACGCTCAGCGCTGAGCCAGTCACAGGGCTCCATCTCAGGACCCTGAGATAATGACCTGAGCCGAAATCAAGAATCCGAAGCTTAAGTGACTGAGCCACCCAGGTGCCCCCAGAGAATTTTAATGATTCAACTAGGACAACAAAATTGGCGTTATTTCACTGCTATTTAAGTTTGTGAGCCTATTCACATTAATTGAGCTATAACATCTTTAAAACTTATGGTAAGTGAAAAAGAAATTTTAAAGTGTCTTGAATGATGTGATAGACTAAATGAAGACTCCTACAGAGGGCTACCAAATCATTTTATTTCAAAGCTCATTTCAGTTAGGTGCCCCATTTGACTGATTTTTCACCTCAGGATTGACTACTTGTTTGAAGTTCTGATTAAGATTCTATAAACATTTTCCTTTCAAATTACTTGAAACCTTCAAACTTGGTCAAAAGGACTATACAGATAGGAGCCATATATAGAACATGGTATTAGCAAAAGTTGCCGGGTACGATTCTCTTCCACTATTTAAAGGGGTTTTAAGAAATTTCACTTTGAGATTCCATATGGAACAGAGAAACTGATAATATCCACATTTTAGCTTATATTTTCTTTCATATTGTGCTATCAATCTAATTATCACATTTGCACCATTCATTGGAGTTATTTGTGAGTAGTCCATAATATGTACTTAGCATGACGTTTCTTCATCTTATATTCAAATGAATGCATACAATAGTAAAATATTACGTGAAACCAACCTAAATATTTTCCTGCCACACCAGGAGAACTATTTAAGTAGTCAAAAATCCCTATTCTGATTTCAATGATAGTATGTGGTTTCCAATTTTATGCAACGTGTTGAGTACTTAGTGCTTATGCCTTAAAGCAACTAAGTCCATGATTTACACCAAGCAGGTAGAGTTACAATCTAAAGAGATTTATTGTGGATAGAATTAGTTGGCATATTTAATTCTAACATATATGCTTTATCATAATAGAACTTAATACTCAAATAAGGAGATGAACTGCATCTTTAATCACATATGAGATACAGCTATGAGGAAGGAGAAATAAAAATGAAATCCAGATTTTAGAGGAATGCTTGATTTCATTCACATATACCTGTCTTCTACCCTCTGCCTTGTCTCATATGAAAAGTGAGAAATTTTTTGGTTGTAATACTTAATGTCCAAAGTACTAAATGCTATTACATAGTTAATAATATAAAATGTTCTCTTTTTTTTTTTTTAAGATTTTATTTATTTTTTAGAGAGTGAGCGAGAGAGAAACAGCATGAGAGGGGAGAGGGTCAGAGGGAGAAGCAGGCTCCCCGCTGAGCCAGGAGCCCGATGTGGGACTCGATCCCAGGACCCCTAAAATGTTCTCTTAACATATCTTCTCTAATAAATGGAGACTCCTTGGCCATTTATAATAATTTATATATAATATATAATCAGTATTATAATATATATGTATATACACACATAAATAGATATATGTATGCATAAGTATTACATCTATTAATTTTGTAAATAATCTCTGAATACAATGAAAATTTGGAACTTTCAAATTTTAAAATGTTTATATTTATTAATATTTTATAAAAATGTTAGTTTTTCTAAGATAAGTATTTATATTTGAAAAGATATTCTCAGAAAATTTAAGAAAAACAAATAGGGGCACCTGGTTGGCTCAGTCAGAAGAGTATGCGATTCTTGATCTAAGGATTATGAGCCTGAGCCCCATGTTGGGTGATCTCTATCACTTAAATAAATAAATACACTTAAGAAAAAACATATAGAGCGAAAGTAATGAAATAATAATAACCAAATAGAAATAACATGGAGGTATTAATCTGATGCTTTAAAAGTTTAGTCAGACATGGGTTAAAATTATTCAGGCAACATCTTTCATTTGCTGTGTGGCTATCAGAAAGTTATTTAGGGGCGCCTGGGTGGCTCAGTTGGCTAAGCAACTGCCTTCGGCTCAGGTCATGATCCTGGATTACCGGGATTGAGTTCTGCATTGGGCTCCCTGCTCGGCAGTCTGCTTCTCCCTCTGGCCCTACCCCCTCTTGTGCTCTCTCTCTCTCAAATAAATAAAATTAAAAAAAAAAAAAGAAAGAAAGTTATTTAGGACCTCTGAGTCTCAATCCCCTCAACTAAAACTGGGATAAATGACAGAGTAGTTAAAGTACTTAGCATAATGCCTTAGTACTTATTAATCAATCAGTAGCTGTTACCTTATTCTTAAAATAAGAAATCATCTGTTTATTTGATTTGAATATTTCCACGTTTGCTTAGCTCTCTCACCATTCACTATAGTGTGGGATGACTTCAGCAAGAACTCTCTAATGAATTGTTTCTTCCTTTTAAGGACAGATAACGGAGTTTAAGCCCATACTTGATGTAAGGAGAGGTGGATTTAATAGAGTTGGTACTGAATATTAATCTGTATCCATTTTGTTACAAAGGGAAATTATATTTTGTTCATTAGAGTTTTCATGAAATTCCAGTCTTCCAAGTGGAGGACTATAAATTATAATCACTCTTTTCATCAAAGTTGGAGATGGCATAAATCACTGTCAGTCACAAGGCAAATACAGCAATTGTTTAATAGTTGTAGCGGAACTGTACCGTGTCAACTTAGATAAGTTGGAACTACATTTCCTAGAATTCTCTTTCCCATAAACTAGTTAAGATTGGCCATAAAAGAAATCTGCATGAGATGTAGAAGGCAGAAGTTGAACTGCAACCATAAAATTCTCAAAGTTGTTCTGATATGCTGGCCGGCCACCTTGTTAGCATGGGGCAGCATCTGGGGCTGCAGCTCCTTCACCTTGTACCAGATCTTATTTGTTAGCTTCTGTAAGACCTCGTCCTGGAACTTGTGCAGCTCCATAGCAAAAAACACCAGCTGCTTCTGTAGATCAGCCAAGTCATCAAAGCTGGAGGTTGTGAAAGAGACACTGATTCCAGTTTGTCCTTGTGGGACCCAGTTTATCTTTGTGGGGTTCAGTCTTTCCTTGCTCTTCCACTTCATGGGAGCTTTTCTTTCCTAATGCCAAGCCTGGTGACTTACAACAACTTCAGAACCATTACTCGACTCAGAGGCAATAGATTCCAGAAATCCACAGATTTCTCACCATCTTCCACAACTGTATGAGGTCAAATCCCTATAATAAAATCCTTTTTAACATCACTCATACAAGTTCTGGTCTCTGATCAAACCCTAACTTATAAAAGGAGGTATCTTACGACCATAAAACAGCTCACTGTGATATGTTATATAAGGGGAACACGGATTTGATCCATTTACAAAGAAAAACACAAATTATTAGTTGGTCATTGTATTTGTTTCTAAATGTGAATGGTTCCTCTTTTTAAAATGCATATTAAGATTTAGAACCAATAAGTTATATTAATTTTGGCATCACTTCAAACACAAAACTAAAAAAAAATATTTTGATTCACACATGCACACACACACATATAAGCACACATCTTTATAGCATATAGTATAGAGAATACAATATATTTAGTATGTTTAGCACTCAATTTGAATGTAATTATGACAGTCTCCAAGAATGTTCTGCTCTGAATGCATAAAGGCTAAAAACAAAATTTAAGATTCTCAGTCTCCTGAAATAGTGTCAAAAATTTAGATATTATAATTTTGCATCCTGTTTTCCTTACCACTCTTAAAAATGTGGTAAAGAGAAATATATAAAAAATAAATGATATAAATAGAACTTTAGGAAGTTTTGTGATGGCCTATAGACATAAGGGTGATTTTTACTGCTACATGACCAAATCGGAGAAAAACAGTCAAACGTTGACCACAGCCTATTTGCCTTGAGACAGAGCATTTCCAAGAAAAATATTCCCAGTGTTCATGTTAAATCTATGATATGATGGTCAACATGCCCTCAGAGATGAGTAGAAATCCATTCCTGAAGATGTTTAAGTGCATAAAGAAGCAGAATACCAATGATGACTATTAGAAACTACATGTCAGTTTGACCGGGAACACCTGGTATGCAGTTCTACTTCTATGTAGTTAGAAGTCATTGGCCAAAACCCCAGAGGAACTGTCCAAATCATTCTAATGAACCTTACAAAGTAAAAAATGCTTACTCTACTCTGAAAGTATGTACACTGATACCTGGTTGATATACAGTGTCTAATCAAATCTACATAATAGTTTGTCAACCAATGTCAAATATTTCAATTTCATTACAACCACTGAAGGATACAATTAAAATGTCCAGCTAAAAAACAAAAACAAAAAAACAACACAATCTAAAATCCCCAAACCCTCTGAAAGTTTTTATATACTGTCTCTATTTTAAGTGCTTGCCTTACTTTGCAAGTGCATTTAAATTTTAATCCTGAATCTAAAAGATTAAAAAAAAAACCCTAAATTTATATATATGAGACTTGGTTCATGGAAATTCAAATACAATAATTACCATCTTATTTTGCCATATTAGAAAAATATTAATTCAAATACGAATAAAATCTAGTTTCTAAAAAAACTTGAATGACAAAGCTGCATTTTCCATGTTCTTCAGTTGCTTTGAAAGGAAGTATGTATCTTATAACCAAATACAAGTTACATAAATTAGCTAATAAAAGTAATGAATTTAGAACAATAGCTGGTATATATAGTAAGCTCCCATTAAGCATTAGCTGCTATATATATATATATACACACACATACATATAAATATATATATATATATGTATATATTTTTAGTCCACTTATGTGGATGTTTTTCTTTTTTTATTGAAGTGTAGTTGATGCTTCAATGCTACATTAGTTTCAGGTGTATAACATAGTAATTAGACAACTCTATATGTTATACTATGTTCACCACAAGTGACCATTATAATTATTATTATTATTATTACTTCTGAATGCTGAATTTAAATTGTAATCATTTTGCTTAGTTTCCCTGATATTGACCCCCAAGCAGAAGTAAACATACATATGTACGTGTGCATTAAAGTCTATGCTCATTCCTATGGCTTTTATAAGATTTTTACTGGCTTTCATCAAAAATCAGTGGTCTGTACACCTGAAGTGTCATCAAATTTCATCATGGGAATCATATTTAAAAATGAACACAGTGACCATAGTCTCTCATCATCTAAAACATCCACAAAAATTATAACCAATGTTGTCAAGAACTATAAAGGGTCTGTGATTTTGTCTAACCTATAAGATAACAAGTTACTCAAATAATTTCATGGATGCTGGCAGAAGTTATGTGGCTCCTGAATCAGAGATAAAGAACATTATTACCCACAAAAAATAACAACAGTCTTAGAATCAGCATTTCTTATGCCAGTTCCCCAAGCTCCAATTCCCAGTGGGCAGGATGAAGAGGGCCAGGTGACAACCCACACACGCAGTGAGCTGCATTATAGCAGGGGAGCCCTGGGTTAAGGCAACCTGAATATTTTATAATAGCCGCAAGCATGCTGGTCATTACATTTTGAGGGAGATGCTAGTTTATTGTACTGGGCAGTAAACATGCCTGCCCTTTGTCCCAAGCGAGACACTATCTCTATTTCTCAAGGCTTGCAAACCAGCCTTTTAAGAGAGAGACACTACCTTCCAGGTTTCTTCACTGTATAAATATCCTTTAAGATTTTCTGCAAAATAGGCAGTCAGTGCCTCTATTCATCAGATGTGCAGAATTGTGTGAAAGACACATGAAAACTTGTCTCCCAACAGTTATACATCAAGGTTTTGAGGTTTAATGAAGCCCTAAGGTATCTGTAGAATTAGGGGATAATTCAACTATCATTAAAAAAAAAAATTTTAATATGACTTGAAGTCCCTAAAACAAAATAAAAACAAAATAAAGCTGATACCAACTTTGACCTTTGAAAAAGTAAATGAAGTTCAAGGATTAATGTGCATTTTGGACTGTGCTGAAACTTAAGATGCTTCAAATTCTCCACTGCATTCGCTTGGCAAAGAAACAGTGTTGCTAAGGCCCTGCAATTTGAGCCATGATAAATTTGATAGACATGTTATAATGCATCAGAGCATTAAAAATGAATAACAACTAAGGACAAAAATATAAAAATAAATCCCTCAAGAATTGCAAAAATGTCCCAAAATTCAGGTGCATGACAATACGCTTTGAAATGTATCCAATAGCAATGTTATGAGAATCTGCTTTTTTTTGTTCCTCTCAGATGGTTGAAATTTTGATTTCCAGTGATGTTCAAAATATTTCTAACAGTCATACGGTTGCCATTTGGTTTTATTGAAACTTAGTGCAAAGAGAGATGGTTTAGTAGGATAAACAAAGAAGATACAGAGAGCTATTGATTCGAAACAGATTCTTTTACCAGCTTAGCATGTATTCAGTTTTCATTTGCAAAACAGGGTCAAGGAAGTTAATCCCTCAATAGAAATGTTATTGTGAATAACAAAGTGGATTTTAAGGACCAGAAAAATATCAAAAATGAAAGTAAAGGTGAATAATAGAAGTCAGAATAGAGATATCTGGACTGCATTTATCTCCTTATTCAGGGACTCTGTCCAATAACATTATATATAATTTTTTTTTCAAATTACAACTCTCAAGTTACAACAATGGAGAAGTTCATGAGCATTTAACCTCCCTAATATAGAAACGCCGCAACAATATAAAAGTGTAGAACCTACTATACCAAGAAAGCATATTAGTATATATCTGGTATATTCACTTCCACAAAGGGAAAAAATAAACATAGATTAATGATGTTGTCAGAAATGTCATTATCAGCAGCCTAAGGCCCATTTATATTCTCTCTCTTCCTCCATCTACACATACATGTGGAAAGAAAGGAAATATAAATGTCTCCCAGGTTGCAGATTCCCTCTTTACCACAAAGTCCATCTTTGTGGAATTGCTGCTTGAATTCCAGCTGCTGATTTAACATATGTGTTTGATGCAAAACTGAGCCATAAGAAATGATGGTCTGTATCTTTCTAGCTGCCTGGGAGAATGGGAAGGGGCTCAATTTTTTGTATGAAGCTACATTTGGTGAACTATGTAGGCTAAGGAACTATGGATGGACAGGAACTATGTAGGTTCAATCTAGGGGTGTATCCTGACTTCCCAGGTGGCTGGGCCGTCTTAACCATCTTTATCAGACTTAAGACTGATCCACTTTCAAGATATATAAATTTAGTCATTGTCTTTGCCTTACTTTTCCTATTGTACTCTTGCATCTGAATCTAGTACTGAGAAGACAGTACTTCCTCCAGGAAGGTTTGTTTAAAGGAGCTTTATTGGGGCACCTAGGTGGCTTAGTCAGTTAAGCGTCTGCCTTTGGCTCAGGTCATGATCTCAGGGCCTGGGATCGAGCCCCACGTTGGGCTCCCTGCTCAGAAGGGAGTTTGTTTCTCCCTCTCCCTCTGCTGCTCCCATGCTTGTGCTCTCTCACTCGCATGCTCTATTAAATGAATAAAACCTTTTAACAAAATACAGGAGCTTTATTTCTAGAGGACTTCTTAAGAAAACACTAAAACCAGAGGGAAACAGTAAACTCAGATTCTAGAAACCATAGCATGCACTCAAGGAGGTCACTAGTTTACTTTTCTATAAATGTTCAGGTCAGTTTCTATTTTGGTTACAATTCTATCTTGGAGTCCTGATGGCTGCAAAACCTACTCAAGCCTCATTCTGTGGTTTTCAGCATCACAAGGGCTCTTTGAAAGGAATTACTGTCCACATGTCACAGCTGACTATTATTTACTTAAGATACAGGGCAGTTCTATCAAACTATCTATGTGTCACTATAAAAATCAATGATATTGAATGAAAATTCTTAAAAACTCCTTATCCTTAGTCTTTCTAAGTGGTCAAGGAATTATCAGTAAAAATATTAATGCTATTCAGGAAGTCAACTAATTGCTATTTTCTAAAATCACATGTTAAGAAAGAAATGGAAAAGATGCATCTGTATATTAAAGTCCAAAATAATGAATGCCATACATTTTATTTAAATAAAATAGATATGTAAATTGAAGTATATAAATGAGGGTACCTGGAAAGAAAATAAATTTTAATAAAATGCATTTGAAATGCATAAAATGTATTTTGAATAATAGGTCAATGAAAAGCACTATTAAAGGAATAAGATGGGTTACCAAAAAAATAGTAGGAAATATATATTTTACTGATTGAATATATTTTATAGTGTTTGGTGTTTAGTGTTTGGAGCTATAGGAAAAATACATTTTTTGAACCAAAATACATGAAAACTGTTGTGTTTTTCTTTCATTAAGTGCTAACAAAGAGAAAACAAAATATACAGCAATTGATTTAATTCAAAAGAATGTAAAGTAATAACCAAATTCTTTACAAAGAATGTAAAGTAATAACCAAATAACCAAACAAACATTTTATCATGTTGCACTAATTAGCTCACTTTGGAAAAGATTAGTATGGCTAATATTGCCATACCATTAAACCTTCAAAAATGTACATCTCTCAACGCTCACATAATTACCTAGCTCTACCATAATGTATGTGATATGATTTTTAAGTTGTCAGAATGTTTATTACAAGGCAGTATGAAATGATCAGGCGCCATTAATACCTTGTATCAAACTTAGCAAACTCTGCATGTCTTAGTTCCTTTTAATTTAGTTCTTTAAACCCCATAAGCATTTTCAATAAGCCTGGATAATAAACTAAATTTGCCCTTCTTAGGGAGGAAACCTCCGAGGGTTACCCATATGGCACTGTGCAGCTCATGACTTTACTGCGGCTGCTGAACTCAGTGCATCTGGGCTAACACCAGAATCCCTCTGTTTGGTACTGACACCAGAGTGAGAGGGGAGAGGAGGGAAGGAGAGGAGAGGACGGAAGGGCAGAGGGGAGCCATAAAATATGAGGGAAATGCACTGAGGCGAATTTTGGAAACCACAAACACAAAAGATTATCTAGTATCTTTTTTTTTTAAGATTTTATTTATTTATTTGACAGAGAGAGAGACAGCGGAGAGAGGGAACACAAGCAGGAGGAGTGGGCAAGGGAGAAGCGCTGGGATCAGGACCTGAGCCAGAGGCAGACGCTTGACGACTGAGCCACCCAGGCACCCCACAGATTATCTACTATCTTAGCAACTGAATGAGCTGATTCAATCATTAAATCAAATATGCTCTGTACTTGGCTACAGTGCTTATTATAAAATCCAGATATTTTTGTCAGATCAGTATCATATTATCTTTAATTTTCAAATTGAATTGAATTCAGAATAGTGTAACACTACAGTGGTCATGATCTTTAAAGAGGACCAAATTAATTACATTAATGATGTTTTCATTAGAAATGGTAACCATGGCATTCTGACGTTAATAATTTTTTTGTGTATTCAGTTATGTGTTTTGTCTTACGCTTGTGAAGTATTTTCTTCTTTTAAATAATTTTCACAAAAACTATCTTGTTTGTCACAAATTGTAAAATATGTAATGTCTCATGTAATGGATAAAATAATAAAGTATTCCAAAAGTTAAAGTACTTGCATAACTACAGTTAATGAGTCATTGGGGTTATCAACGTAAAATTCCTGACTTCTCTGGACTCCTACTTCATTGTACTTTCTATTTACTCCTTTCCAATAGTCCTAACACATGCATCAATTTGGGATTTAATATTTGATAGAATATACTTTTTGGGGGGTCAACTTTCACATAATCAGAAAAATGTTGATTGTACTATGAAGGTGTAATGTAACTTACCAACACTGTATTTAAAATGAAATTTTCAAGGATGAAATTTCCCAATTTTGCTAATATATAATTAATCAAGGATGGGGAATATCTGTACTTTGTGCTCCTTTAACTACCTTCCTTTACCTGTTGCCAACAGTGCTACCAGATTGAGGCATTTTTTTCCCCCATGAACTCAGATTCCACCTCTAAATCATTCTAAATATATACATCATCTTGGGCAGCTGCTACCAATCAATCAAATTGTCCCTTGAAAATATCTACATATCTACATATATATGCATACATGTTAACGTATGTTTTTAAGCACCTAAGATAAATTTCTTCTAAATGCCAATACATACACAAAACATTTCGATTTTTTTGTTTTAGACATCCAAAAATATCTAAGACATAAAATAATACAAATTATGTATGTTTTCAATCCTGTAATTCATTTTACTTTATTGATTTAAATGATTATAACTGCTTTTTATGATTTGTGCAAATACTTGGCTATATCTCAAAACAGCGACCCACTTAATTTTACTGACAAAGTGTACTTCAGGAAAAATGGCCTCTATCTTTTTACAATGGTAAAACCATTGTACGGATTGCTTACCATTCCCTTTTGTTCCATAGCACCCAGGACAATGTCTGTTACATAGTCATTACTGAATCCATATTTATTTAAGAAACTGGAGCATGGAAGGAAAGAAGGAAGGAAGGAAGGAAGGAATGGAGGGAGGAAAGAAGGTAGAAGGAAGGGAGGAAGGAAGGAGAAGGGGAAGGAAAAGAAAAAAAAAGAATGGGATGGAAAGGAAGGAGTGGTAATTTAATCGTGACTCAGAAGTAGAAAAATTTCATATCATCCAAAAGGAATTCAAGAGGAATTAACATATGAAAACCAATTTGTACAAAGAAGGTGACTTACTGAATACAAGTATATATGCTGCAAAATTGCTTTTGTTAATTATCATTTACATTTATATAAATCCTCAAAGGGAACATATTTTTGCTTTATTTAGGCATGCTGTTACTCTTACCCACTTTTCTTTAAATAAAAATGTCAACATCTGAAATTAAATATTATTTTGTTTCTAAAAAGTGATTAAGTACACAGGTAAAGCATGGTGTTTATTTAATACAACACTGAACAAAAATAATGACAGACTAATAGATTATTTATGCAATTACTGAGATGATTTAGTAGATTGATACTTACCAGGATATCTTTTCCAGCCCACTTGCATTCATCCCTTCTGGTAAAAGATACTGGCCACACAATCTAAGGGCAGAGAAAAACATAATTTTATGCCACTTAAGTTCTCTAAGTTCTCAAAATTACAGACTGTTACACCAAGTTGGGGCAACTTAGATAAAGAAAGTTCCATAAAACATTAACTTTTCAGCTTAGACTTTGCAGTGGCATCAGTTAACTGGTATGAACTTAAATCATTCAATCTCTGTCTACCCATCAGACTTTGCTATATATGAAAGTTAAGCAACACAGAATTTATGTAGTCAATAGAGCTAAGCAGTGTGCAGAGAAGGCAACTGTCAGGCAGGTTGGGAGGATGTGAAGATCTAGGGAAGAGAGGTAGAAATAAACATAAAATGTGGCTTACATTCTTCTAAATGAATCTGTCTTTACCGTGAAATAGTGATTGTTAAATTTAAACACTGGGTACCCTGGGTCCTATTCCCTAATTCAAATCTCAGCATGACACACTAGAATGAGCCACTGATACGGTTTAGAAAACTCCATCTTAGATAGGAATCTTTTTTTTTTCTTTTTTGACAGGACAGTGGGTAAGAGTAGCATTGTATACTTTCTGGAGATAAAGAAGGAAATGAAAAAGCAAACAGATAGCTCTAAAAGCTTCGCCATGTAGGAAAAACTTAGACTAACTGAAAAACAATGTGTTTTCATCCTTAATATTTCACTTTCATCCTGTGATAATATTTCTGCTAAATTTGAAAGGTTCCTATATTGTATGACTACAGTGACAGCGGTAGAGAAGACAAGACTTTATTGGTGGTTTAGAGGACTGTGGATTATTTTCCTTCATAATATTAATGCGAATATCCTCATCCAAATTTTAATATAAAATTTTTCAGTTCCCCAGGTCAATTCAAAAGACTCCTATCTATATTGGGGCAGAACAATTTGGTTTTTTTTTTTAATTCATCTTTCTCTTCTGGTAACAGTTAATTTCAGGAAAAAAAAAATGTCATATGTTAAAAAAAAAAAAATCCAGACATGGTGGCAATCATTCATGTCTGCTAGATAGATAGCTGTTAGTCTCAAAATGACTGATCATCATTTATTTGGGAACCTCTTGATAATTCAATATAAATGGTCATGAATTTGTGCAAGGGCTGTGATACTAGATCTAGAGAATCAAAAAACAAAATACAACACATTTATAAGCAAGAATGTAGGACATACTGAAATAACCTATGATGGCCTAACAAATGCATTTCAGGTCCATGTCACAATTACAAACACCCTAGAAATTTTTGGATATGCATTCATTTTTACCATTTGAAGCTTTCAGTTTATGTATTCTTTTCTTTTTCATGTGCTTTTCCTTTCGTGTATATCTGTGTATGTAAATTAAAAATATCATTTGACCTATTCCACAAAGTTCTTATATAGTAATCACATAATACAAAACGATGTAAGAATGGTAAATGCATGTCCTTACAATTCACAATACCCCAACTTGTGAAGTCCTACAGCCGAATGCTGGGTAGTTTATTCCACAGGTTCCACAGCCCTATCTTTACATTGGCTCTGGAGACCCCAAGTGATCTATTCTTAAAGTTTAAAATAGGAGGCTAAAATATAAGTTTTATTTAAGACACAATAATAATAATACATAGTAGGGCTAAGATTTATTGACTTTCATATTGATCTGGCCAGTTACGTTACACAAAACTTACAGATTATTAAAACACATAATTTTTAATTCAAAAAGGCAAGCTTTTTCATAATTTCTTAGCTCTTGACTGTTGGGTGTTGAGATAGCATGGCCCTCATTTTGTCATTTTTCTCTTATGTCAAATGTTAATGAAAATAATTTTGATGACATTTATGATTAATTCTCTCATACTCAGAGGAGTATGAACTCTCAACTTTCTAGAGTTCCAGAGTAAAAATATATAAATAAATAAAGCTTAAAAATCTGGCTGAGTAAAACAAATTTAGCATATAAAATGCTATTTTCAAAAGCAATTTAATGAGGATAACTGTAAGTCACTGGAATAAATATATATATTTATTTTATATAAAAATATATATATTTGTCATTTCCAACAGTAACCATTTCCACAAAGAATAATTCCTAACTTTTCAGTTACATTTGTTAACCTGTTGATATTTTGTCTTCTTTGCTCAAAAATTTCTCAATTAACTAACAATGACTAAATTTCTTATTCTCATATTGAAAGGGCTTCATGATCTATATTACACTTTCTTTTCTTCATGCCTCTATGCTTCTATTCATGGCAGCCCCTCTTACTCATTATTTAGTAAGGAAGCATTTATGTCTTAAAGAAATGGCACCCTTTTATCAAGGCCTAGAATATTTTCACGGTCCTTCCAAATCTGAGAATGTGTAGTCTCTAATAAGGATTGGCCTACTACACATCTATATGCTCAAAATCTTATCTTTAATATTAATAAGTCCCTCAAGAACTATTTATGATATCCTACAGTGACCCCTATAAAGTTTATCACAACAGTAGATGCATCAGAAAATGTTGAATAACATCATATATAGGTTAAAAAGAATATTAATAGACAAATATATGTGAATTCTTAAGTAAACTGCATTTGCTCCTATAGACAATGTGGTATAATTAAATAATATGTTTGGCATGAGATGCTTTATAATTAGAAATATGTCTTCCACTAGAATAATGATTTTAACCTCAAGAGCAGGAGCTATAACAACACTCTGACATTGTGCAAGTCACCTAGTTTTAATTAATTCACTACTTCAAGTCTACAAATCTAGTTGGTAGAAGATAATGTGATTATATCCTGAGTGTACAAATGGCCTGGGATTTTGTTATCTATAAAACAGTAGGTTGTCTCATACGATAATTAGGTCTTTTCAATTTTAGAATGAACTATTTAAATTAAAAATCTTTATTATTTTATTATTTAGAGAATAACGCTAAACATTAAATATATATTCTGAGGTGTTATGTGCTCACGTATTATCTACAGACACACAGATACATGCATATATATTTATATTCATATATATGAATTTTACAAAATGATAAAAGTATTATAAGCACTGAAATTTGAAAATATCAAATTTTTCTTAATTTTCTTAGATTTTTCGTTCATTATATAAAAAGGATGACTTCTTTTCACTAAACAACAAAACCTGCTTATTTTATGACCCTTTCGAAGGACTCTAAGGTAAATACCTTTGTCATTTAAGAAAAACAAATGGATAACCAGTTTTCTTAGGCAATAGATAACCTTAGGGATATTGCTATGATCTGAGAAGACTTAGAAATCAAATAGATTGAAAAATCAAAGAAATTTCAAAGATGATTTTTAAATGCCATATATTATTCCCAAAGTATATGAGTAAGGGCACTGCTGTTTTATATGATATACATAATGAATTGAGTCTTTATGCACAGTCAGAATTTTAGTGTTTGAGTAATAGGAAAGTAAAAGCCTTAGGTTCAGTGGTATACTCCATGCAAGATATGATTCAGCTCTGAATTTTATCTTCATTTGATCCTTAAAGCAATATTCTTCAACCAGAACAAAAGCTATTTATAGAATTCAGTTACTTTTTAAAATTTATTGTCCAATCTGTTAAAGTTTATCAGAAGTTGAGGAACACCACTCTAAAGCCCTAAATGTTAAGAAGCAAAACTAACATACATAAAAACTGATGTGAATGTACTCTAAAAAAAATGTCATACTAGCACTCTTACAAAAGCTACTGCATAAAAGATCGTTGTCCCTCAGAGAACTATGACTAGTAATATTAACTGTGAAAAAAATGACTGACTTTGAGTATAGCATATGGACTCAGCAGCATAATTTCTACTAATTTTTCAATCTATGTTTATTTTTCCAAACTGTATAGCTTTTTAATTAAATAAGCCAGAAACACGATAAAGAGTAAGGATAAAACCAATAGACTTCTAGTGTCTAAATGACCACATTTGTAAAAACTTGACACAGAAAACTGATCTTCCAGATGAGGTTTTGGCAAACTTTGTGTTCAAAAGGCCAGACAGTAAATATTTTAGGCTCTGTGAGCCAGATGATCTCTATCAAAACTATTCAATTCTGCCATTGTTGAATGAAAGCAAACATAGACAATATGTAAATGAATGAAAGTGTCTGTGTTCCAATAAACATTATTTACAAAAACAGGTGACACACCAGATTAGGCATGTGTATAATGTTGGTGAACTCTGCATTTGCTGGCAATATAGAGAGATGTATAAATTTATACATATATATATATACACATCATTTCACACATGACATTAATTATGATATATGTCTATAATGGTTCAGATATTTAGTTTTATGCAGCAAAAATTATATAACTATGGAAGGATAAGCTGAAGTTATAATGATCATTGAAAATACTATGGTTTCTTCCTTGATGATTTTTATGGTTTACTGCATCCATTATTTGTGATAATCAAATCAATGCATTACTTTTACTTGCATCTGAAAAGATAAAATAATAATTTTAGCAATTTTTTCCAGTTGTCACACTGTTAAATAGCTAGAGAATTAACTGTTAAATAGGTTGAGATGTTTTAAAAGAACTACAATGTATATATTAGAATAAAGATACCTTTTGAAAATCCTTGATATTAACCAGGTTGAATGAAAATATGTGATCCTTTGCTCCAACATACAGCCTACTCCGTTCCTCATCCAAAAGGAAGGTATGATAACTGGAGCTGTTGGCCAAGCCATTGAAAGTGATCACATTGTTGGATTCCAACATTTCTGCAAGGTAACAAAGCAAGACATTGGGTGTTAATGTGAGGTCCTATATGAGCATGGGCTATTGGTACATGGCAATCTAACTACTTCCTGCTGTAGTTACTAAACAGTGGTTGTTCTTAATGATGGTACTAAGAAATATACAGGAGCTTTTTTTTTTTTTTTACATTTCATTGAAATGGAAGTCATACTCATTAGTTTGCTGATTTCATACTCAAGACCACACACTCCTTCAAAAGAAAGGGATAGAAATACCTCATCCACACAACTGATCTGATGGAATCTCTTTGCATGTAATGATAGAATGAAATGCTCAATATTGTATACAAAATGTCTTTAATTTTACAAAGACTTTTTAAGGGGTTTCATTTGTTCCAAGTCATTATCTAGAAGGATAAGCATAGGGGCCAACAGAGCAGAGGTAGTATGGAGGAAACACTGTTTAAACTCCTAGTTGTTTGAGGGCTTCTTTTTATTTTTAGATTTTTTTTTTTAAATTCATTTGCGATAGAGACAGAGAGAGCGAGAGAGAGAGAGAGAGCATGAGCAGGGGGAGAGGCAGAGGGACAGGAAGAAGCAGACTCCCTGCTGAGCCAGAAGCCCAATGTGGGGCTCCATCCCAAGACCCTGAGATCATGACCTGAGCCGAAGACAGATGCTTAACCGACTGAGCCACCCAGGCACCCCTGAGGCTTCTTTTCATTGAGGAATTTTTACATGTTTTTTTGACCATTAAATCATTAACTCTACCATCTAAATCTTTTATAATATTTTGTAACTGACATATATAGAGAAACCAAGTTAGGTTTTTCTGAAAACATGAGTTATATGAATTTTACTATCTGACTTCAATTTTTCAGTTTGTTAGCATTCTTTTATTTGCTTTTGCTGTAAATGGGAAAACTTTTAGACTTACACCTAAGTGAGAAAAATATTTTCAAAAAAAAAATATCATTAATTGTAAGTCCACTTTTGCTTTAGAAAGGCAGTTGTCGAAAATCACCAAAGAGGTTTTCTTTCTCTACTTCAATAAAAATTATGTATATATGCCACCACAAACCCCCTTCCATGGGATAGAAATGTTAAGGATTCTCCAAAACTGTGTCCTGAATCAATGATTCAGATTTTTCCAAAGCACACAGAGTAGAACCCTTTCATCAACATCCACAAAATATAGAATGTGTTTTCCAAGGACAGGAAGCAGCAATGCAGACCCTTCCTCTGTCCCTGCCATGACCCCAGGTTATTAACCCTTTGACAAATTTCCCCGCATTATCGATTTCTCCTACTGCCCTCTCCATATTACCAAAAATGTTATTTCAGTGGAGGATAAAGTTCAAACTCCTTAACTTAGCATTAAAGACCAGGTCACTACCATTCGAGACCCTAACCCAATACTCCTCCCTCATGTCCTGTATGCTAAAGGAAAACATGCTCTGCATATGTCCACTTTTTAGCCTTTGCTGCCATTGTTTCTGACAT
The DNA here is from genome assembly GCF_029215605.1 of Mirounga angustirostris. NCBI lineage: Eukaryota > Metazoa > Chordata > Mammalia > Carnivora > Phocidae > Mirounga > Mirounga angustirostris. The sequence continues at coordinate 78,448,932 of NW_026991720.1, read as the reverse complement.
CTACAACTATATATCACCTTGACAAAAAAAAATAACCATTCTTAAGGCTAGCTCAAATGCGAGCTCCAAGAAATTCTCATAGAAATAATTTCTTTATTGCTTGTATCACACTGTCAATCATTCATATAAATGACTTATTTACCAGAATTAACATTCCCTCACATCAGGAAATATAGAATTAATAGCTCACTATCCATAACTCACATGGTTTCTTTTCCTTATTACCAGTCAGTAAATATTAAATTGAATGTCTATTTCTATCTATTGATTTATCTATCCATTCATCTAATACACAAAAATACAAGAATTGTTAACAAATTATTAAAAGATGATTTTCTAATTCATTCATGAAAAACAGTAGAATACTGGGCTATCCTTATCCTACCCTCCACCTGCACCAAAAAAAAAAAGGAAGGAAGGAAGGAAGGAAGGATGGAAGGAAGGAAGGAAGGAAGGACGGAAGGAAGGGATTTAATTCATATGAGTTATATCTGAAATAAATGAGAGCTATTAGTCTCCAAAGAGAAAAAACAGAATTCACTACATGATATCTGAATTTAAATCTCATCCCTTTGCCAGTGTCCAAATAACTGCAAATAATCAATGCTACAGAGAGTCAATACAAGACTGAAATTTCAGGTACCCTGCTCTGTGTGAGGACGGAAAGGGCTACTATGAGAAGCAGGGGCTACATTACTGGATGTGTTCACTGACTGATTGAATGGCCGTTCAAGGAGATAATAATTATCAAATAGAGAAGAAGATGCCCTCCAACATTCCTTCCAATTCTAAAATCTGTAATAATTCTACCCTATAGATACAAAAGAAACCAAATACATAGGGAGCTAGGCAAACTGAAAAAAAAGTCAGCTGTGTCTAAACCAAGACAATTATATAAATATTAATCAATAGGAGGATCCTTTAAAAGACACAAAGGTAGATTTTAATTGGAAACACACAGATACTACATAAGGGCGCTCTAAGCATCAAGTGAAAGAAGTTATCGGAAGACAACTACTATATTTACAGAACATAAAGTCATCCAGTTATAGGTCAGAACACAAGCATCACCACCGTATTTACCAGTCATGCAAACTAGGATGAATTCCTTATGCTACATGGGCCTCAGTTTTTGGAAGATGGGGTTAATAATATATCTTCTTAGAGCTATTATGAAGGTGAAGTTAGATAATTCATGTAAAACACCTAGAACAACAGTTTCCATAGTTAAGCACACAATCACCTGCGTGAATAAGTAGAGGTAAATATATGTTCAATATTCTTGACCAGAGGTAGGAAATTAAGGTCCAGATGGAGCATACTGAAAAATTACTTTTCTACCAAATATGCTAACTTGTTAATGACATTATAATTTTGCATGGTGAAGGGATAAATAAGAAAAGCAATATGCTCTTTGATTTACATTAATATTAAATATGTCATTTTAAGAACAGTGAAATATTCTTTTTGTTTGCCAACTTCTATAACCTAAATTTTAAATAGTAAATGTAATGCCTATCTATATTATAATTCTAAACAATGAAAATATTCACCCAGTTGAAAAATATGTTACAGGTTAAATTTTGTAAATTTGTTCAGGGAAAATCACTGGTTCCTCGACACACACAACTTAGAGAAAAGTCTTAAGTAGTTTATGTATGACATCACAATGGAAACAAAGTATACTTTAAAAAAATGTTACTGCTGGATCATTTCATTAAACAAAAAGGCAATATTTTCCTGGAGTATGGATTAGCAGCTGTGTTTTCCATCACTTTCAAATACACTTGATTTTGCCTAATCATTCCTTTTTACTCCAATTTCTTTAGATGTTCCTCCCTACCAGGAACTTTGTATTTCTTTATAACTGAGAAAAGACTTTTCGAGACCCTCATGGGGTCTGAGTCACAGCAAATTCCAGATTGCTAAACTAAGGTTATCTCACCACTTTCCAGGGCAAAAATACCTAAAATCAGAGACCCTTTCTCTAAATCTAGACAGATCTCATATTCTCTAATACTATGTTTCCTTATTTAATTTTGTTATTTTGTTTTTCCTATATGTAGACACATTCAGCTATAACTGATTTTAAACAACTTCAACCTCGACTCCATTCCTCCAGAATTTTAGGAGTTTCTTTTCACAGCATCTGTTTTATAATTCTTACCATGACATAAGCTGGAATTGGAACTAAAATAAATATTCAAAATAGTGAGATGTTTAATATTTCACTACTTTTCACATCTTGCTATATTCATATTTAGACAAATAACAACAAACATTAAAGAACAATCTAAATCTCTAGAACCAATTTGACTATGATGAATCTTAGCAGGCTAAAGCTTGTAATTCTTTTGGGTGATAATTCAGATTTTTTCCGGTTGAGACATTACTTCTAACCTCTACATCTGTGTCAACCGTAAAGAGAAGTAATTACAATTGTAATCAAAAGTGCCATTTCAGACAAGCACTCTAATGAAATTTTTATTCTAAAATTTGAAAGGTGATTAAACATTGTTTATTCAAGATTCCCCAATTTAGTGTCTGTGATCTGTTTAATGACAAAATGGAAGATATACTGATCATAGAGTGAAGCAAATAGTTTGTGCTCAATAAGTGCTATTATCACCATTATATTATAAGACAATGTAGACACTAAGCATTAAGTGTATAGATGTTCTGAATGGGAAAATCAGTTCATATAACTTCAAGCAGCAGAGTGATCAATTATAAATAGATTACACTCTCTTATGATACAGTTCCAAAAACAGCCTTATAAAATTCAAGACAATTATTATAAAGTCCATGTCATATATTTCTTTTTAATTTAATAACACAAGCAAAAGAAGAAATGAAATTATAATTGCTGTTCTTTACTCAGAGTATCCCACCAACTAATTAGGGAAGAAGAATCATGATCTTTCCTAATAAGTCAATTCTAATTTTCTTTTTTTAAGATTTTATTTATTTATTTGACAGAGACACAGTGAGAGAGGGAACACAAGCAGGGGGAGTGGGAGAGGAAAAAGCAGGCTCCCCACTGAGCAGGGAGCCCAATGTGGGGCTCGATCCCAGGACCCTGGGATCATGACCTGAGCTGAAGGCAGACGCTTAACGACTGAGCCACCCAGGCGCCCCGAGTCAATTCTAATTTTCATTCTACTTATTTATTTATAAGTTTTCAGATCTGCCTTTTTTCCTGAATTCATCATAATCTCTAATGTAGCTTTATTTGAATAAAGAAAAAAACATTGTTAGTAATCACTATCAGTACACTACTTAAGATATTGAAAAATTATTTTATGAACTGATGCTCTCTTATGTTTATTTTAATACATGAAAAGAAAAAAAGATGGGAGAATTTATATCAAAATCATACATGACTACTTATCTCTACATAATAAGGCTGGAATGTTCCCGTGGTCTGATTATCTTTAGGATAAAAATAGATTTCTACAGATGATTATATTACAATAACCGGGTCAGATTCTCAAAAGGCAATGAAATGAATACAAATTTCTAGAATGCAAGACCGCCCAGAGTTAGACATTTTTATAGTAGGATGAAGAACTGCTTGACCTTCAAATCCAAACAATAGCCACAATGTTCTTCATATTTCTGACTTCCATTACATTTCTCATTCACTCTCTCTGTCTTTTCTCTCTTTTCTTACCCCTCCTCTAAATTTTATAGCATGAAAGGTAATAGGACCATGCCAGTTGCTGGATTCAACTTAATTGCCTATATTCATTCATGGCTTTAGACTTAGGCCCTTTTTCCATGACTTAAACTTCATCCTTTCATAGACCAAAGATCCCATTTAAAGAAGTCAAAGCTGGAACTACATGAAGTCAAATATTTTGACTAAATGATGACTACATCCAGATATTTGTAAATACTGGAAAGTTCATTAAGGTCCAAAGTTTTGGATCCTACATTTCAGTGCTTCCTAGATTACTTTTAAAATCTCATAAACCAAAAATATTTCAAAGCAAAACAGGAGCTAAAATGAAAATTGGCCACTTTTTGTTGCATTATAAAAACAACAGAAACAAGTACTATTGACTACCATATCATGTCATACAAAAAAGGAGGCATTTTATTAAAGTAATAAAAAGAGGAGGAAGAAAAAACACACACAAAAGATAATCCTTAGATATGAATAAATTTATATTGTAGAAAAATTTACCTCATTTTTATGATTTTGTTTTTATTTCAGCAAGGACTTATTTTATTTTTTTTTTAAGATTTATTTTTTATTTGAGAGAGAGAGAGGGCAAGACCAGGGAGAGGGGCAGGGGGAGAGAAGCAGACTCCCTGCGGAGGGAACCAGAGTCAGGGCTCAATCCCAGGACCCCAAGATCATGACCTCAGTAGAAATCAAGGGTCGGACACTCAACCAACTGAGCCACCCAGGCGCCCCTCCAAGGACTTGATTTTAAAACTGTTACAGAGAAGGGTAGTAACTTTCCACAGACTTCTATTTGGCAACCACTCCTCTAAGATAAACTATCAATGATGAACTCTATTCCTAGCATTTCCAGCCAGTGCATCTTGCTATTACATAGACAGAGTCAATATTAGTGGGTGTCTATATGCTTTTATTTATTTAGTGATGATGAGTATATTCTCTCAATTTACAAAGTTTGGTAGGTATTATTCAAATATACTTAGAAAAATCTATCTTCTAATTTTAGTATCAGTAAACACTCAAAATATGTACCAAATTTATACATCCTGATCTGAGGGTAACTTTTACCTTAACTACTTTCTCAGACCATGCCAGAGGTCACACAACACTCCATAAAACACAATCCCACCACCTTTGCCTAGAGCATTTCTCCAAGTTCTTCCAACTCTTTTCTTTATATTTGCTAATAGTCTGATCTCTAATGTCTCCCAACACATTGAATATATGCCAGGACTCTTCTCTGCCAGATGCTTCTTATTTGTAGATGATGTGAATAATCAGCTTCTTGACTTGGACAGACTCCCTGATCAAGGTACAGGCTGCCCACATTTGAGCTTCAGAAGTAAAGGTCCATTACCAGCTCAAGCCCAGCTTCCATGTTGCTAGATGCCACACAATGAACCACACTGTCAGGGAAGGACAGTATATTTTTCCTCAAATATGCTTGTAAAACATCAAGGGCAGGCCTATCTATGATATTAATCTGTTTTTCACTTTTTATAATGTGAAAAGTATGTGTGGAAAGTTACTTCCTCACAGACTAATCTAGCTCAACATATATCCAGTCCTTATATATGTGTAACATACATGTCTAACATATGTTACATAGGCACTGGCTAAGAAGTATATGGAATATAAAGATTAATAAAACCTTCATGGAAGTTAGACAAATGCCCTCAGAGAAGAGAAGCAAAAACCAAATGAACAACAGCAAGAATAGTAAGAGCTAAGAAAGTTAACAGGAGGGAGAAATTAATGTCTCAAGGAGAAGTAAATAATCCTTGGAGAAAGTGCTTGACAACTAAACCTGGCCTTAAAAAAATGCATAAGACTTTGTAAGCCTTTGAGGAGCTGAATGATTTCTAGGTACATTCCGTAGTCTCTCACAACAATGCTGTGAGGTGACAGTTTTCATTCCCATTTTTTCTCATGAGGACAGTTACTCAGAGAGATATTGGGAATATCCTAGGTCACAAAGCTAGTGTGGTATAAAGTCAAGATATCCACTCCCATCTGACACCAGGGGCCAGTTTTTTTCCTCTTACCTCATTCTATGTCTTAAATCTTTATATTATTTTAAATGCTCTGTACTTGAACTTTTTTGCATAGTAATAACTCCATGGGTAATCTTTTCTACAAGTGTTTCTTTTGTCACTAGCAGTATTTTACATGTCTTAAATCTTACCTTCCAAGACAGATTTCCCTCTGAAAGCCACACAAAGGCTTATCAGAAACCTCTATTCAGATAGTACATGAACACCTCAGAGTTTGCATGACTTGAACGGAACTCATTCCCTTTTCTTCTTTCCATTACTGACATCAATCATCACCTTTCTGTATGTTTTAAAATTGGTTGCAGGTATCACTGATCCAAAGGATCATGAACCAGAGCCTCTTCATCATCCACCGATCCATTCCACCACTTCAGTTTTGTTTAACACTGTAATAATTTGTTTACTTTCTTTTTTGCTTACATCCTCATTGTCACTGTCATAATTCATCACTGTCACTGTCGTAATTCATCATAATTTCTTTGATTATGATCATCTTCTAACATAACTCTCTCTATAGGTTTACACCAACAAACCACGTTAGCACTACCCCCAGAATCATCTTCTGTTAATGTTGAGAAAAAGGCATTTTTACTCTATCCCCTTCCTTTGAATCTCATGGAAAAAAGAGGAAAAGAAAATAATAAAATAGAGAAAAATTAAATGAACAGAGGAAGAGAGAAATATCAAACCACAAATTTTTAAGAGAATATATCCAATATAGCAAAAGCATGAAACATTTTCAGACAGAATGCTGAAATCTGGCACATACCTTCATATAGCCCAGGTAGTATAGAATTGGTAATCAAAAGGTTAGCAAATCATAAAATTTTCATCCTCAAATGCTTCATCGCAGGAACAAACTCTACGAATCTATATGGCTATCAAGTTATTGGAATATGTGAAAGTACAACTAAGTAGAAAGGTGGCAGCATCATCGCCATCGCCACCACCACAACTAATACCAGTATTTAAGATTCTCTTCTAACCACATACACACAGAGGATTATTTTCAATTAACTCAACCGTATTCCATCTATAGTTACCACAGCCTACGTGCTCTCCAATTTCCATCCTCACGTGCCCAGGGAAATCTACTCACCTTTCAGGATCTAGGTCAAGCCTCCCCCAACCTTCTAAGGACAGTATATCATGCTTTCCTTTGTAAAACACAGTGCCATGTACAAATGTAGATTAATCGCTGCTTTATCTCTTAAGCTCCCTTTCTAGAGTTAAAATATTCTGTTGCTTATTCTTGTATTTCTAGTTCTAGAACCTTTTCCTGGCTTATACTTATTACTGGCACAAAGAAACAAGTGTCTCAATAAATATTATTTAAAACAGCTTATATTTTTAAAGTGCAACAAAAACTCAGGTAAAATAAATAATAACAAGAACCTATTTAAAAAGCAAATACAGCAATATATATTGCATTTCAGATTATATTCTAGCTTTTCTAAATAGTTTTATGTTCCATTCAAATGACTAATAAAATTATGCCATCTAAACCCTAAATTACTTACAACCTGGCTATAAAATATAATAAAATGGCTAATTTTTAAAATTCTATATGCTAAGAACAATTATGGTCATTTTACATACAATAACCATGTATCAAAACCACAAATCAAGTTTTCAGAGTTTTGTTTAACTAGTAACATCAAACACAAAAACTACTGCAAGTGCAATAGTTTAACTGGTTCCCTAGCTTCAATTTCTCTCAACTTCAATATATTCTTCAAGGCATCACCACACAAATTGACCAGAGCATATTTCAAAAATGCAGTGCTTTTAAAGTACCTGCACTGACCACTGTTACCTTAGCCCAGGGTCCCTAATAAAGGCACAGTCCCTAATTTTCCTTTGCTACTTTATTTTATGCCTGTCTCTATAAGTTTCCACAATTCTATCAGAAACGGCACATTTACTCTTCTCTAAAACTGGTCTTACCCCCCCTTGCTTCCAGTTTATTTTCCCTGTTCTCCTGCTTCAAGGTACAGTTATAAGGTATTCCTCCAATGAAAGCCTTGAGAATTAGCAGGTATTACTCCCTCTTCTGATGTCCCATCCACTCTGGTCCCAACATACACTAATGTTTTAATTGCATGCCACTCATTTGCATGGATATGTGCTTTAGTCTTCTTAGATATAAAGTTTAGCACAGTGCCATATGAGTCTAATTATCTGTAGAAGAAATGGTTAACCATATACTTACTTAATTATTGAATTTGATATCTAAAAAAATCTTTAGACTATGAAGTCTGATGACTTCCATTTACAAAAAAGCATAAATGACTTTACAATGAACAGTTGCAGAGGTCATGCTTATATTAAATTCTCCTGGCTCTTAGTTTAATGTTCTTTCTTAATAAATCTCTAGAAAAACTGTGACTTTAATTTTTCTCCTAATTTTTTGCTGCCTGATCCTTGGTAAGTTTTTGTACAACTATATAGTCAAAATATAAATGTTGCTAACAATTTACAAAAAAACTAATGCATGATACATACATAATACATAATTTTTACTTCTTGGAAAAATAAAAATGAATTTAAATGTATTACATAATGTGAATAAAAGTGATTAATATAACTATGCATTGCAGCTGATCACTCATTTCTGTGCAAGATGATTAGTCAGTAAAAATTTCCAATTAAAGTGTAGATCCTTTTATAATTCACACTGTTTTAATTTAGGGCGTTGAGTGATAGGCTTGTAATCCAGAGATTGAAACTTTGTTTTTGATTCTGTCTTTAGGTCTTAATTATTTATAAGGTTCCTCTACAGGCAGGTTTCTATTACCAGCCAGTGTTCATTAAATGCCTATGAGAAGCAAGCAGTGTATTATCATTAGCAAAGTTAAAGAAAACAAAAAGGAGGCTTACCTAACTACTACAATTGAAAGTCTAATTTTTCAGGCAGTCCTGGTCAATTATTTACATGTACCATAGCATATATTTCAGTGTGTTCTTTAAATAACCATCATATTCCACATACCTATAAGGAAGCAAATGTTTTCTGATATTTACAAATTGTATAGTTCATTCTTCCAGTAACAAAACTGTGGAAAATATTCATATTTCGAGAATTAAATAGCTATGAACCACTTGTTACCTGTTATCTGTTATATATGCCCACTAAAAGAGTTTTTTTAAACTGCTTAAGAATGATTTATTTGAATTTTTCTAATGCTGAGCAAATGAGCTTTTACATAAGAAAGAAACTGAATAGCTCATCAGTACTTTTCCATCATTTCCACCCCAAGATATATTTATGGGGGGAAAGAAGCCTTCCTTATTCATGGACGAAAACTGACACATGCAAGTGTGAACATTCTGGAGAACATATTTATTTTAGTGTTCATGGGTGTCCCTTTTTGACTGAGATAAGAATCTATTTCTTAGAGTTGGAAGAGAGAGAAGGTCAAAAGGAAGTCCAGGAGATCATATGGACATTCTCAAGGATCAATCATGTAACCAAATCAGAGGAGCAGGTGTGTGGGGCTGGTGGTAGGAATTACCTAAACCCTAGATTTGGTTGACAAAAGGTATTTACAATATGTTTATCAAATGAATGAGTAGATGGATTTCTGATTGGATAAAATGAACATGTTTATGAGCATGTAACAGTGCATGTGGGTTAGATTACCCATAATTTATCCTGCTCCCCTTACCACTTCTAGTCTCTTCATTCTCTAAATTGCACGGTGTCTGGGTGTCACAACAATTTGAGTTTTTCAGCTAAAGAAGTAGAAGTTGTTCACCTGAGAGCTTATTTTATTGTCTTTATTGGGGGGGGTGAGGGAAATAGGGAGGGTATTCATATGGCATACCTAGGATGTCCCACTCCTTTAACAGAATAGATACATTCTGATTATGAAGGTTTCTGGCTTGCCCATAAAAGGATTTTATTTGAATCAGATTTCCCTGTAGGGGGGTGGAAGAGAGATGGGAGAGGAGGGTGTTGAAAACCAATGAACTTGGGCGCCTGGGTGGCTCAGTTGGTTAAGCGACTGCCTTCGGCTCAGGTCATGATCCCGGAGTCCCGGGATCGAGTCCCGCATCGGGCTCCCTGCTCAGCGAGGAGCCTGCTTCTCCCTCTGACCCTCCCCCACTCATGTACACTCTCTCTCTCAAAATAAATAAATAAATCTTAAAAAAAAAAAAAAAGAAAACCAATGAACTCAAAAGATCTCTAGATGAAACCATACAATGTGTTCTGAGTCCCTTGTAATCCTAGTGACAATAATATCCTATTTATGATGACACACTATAAACATGTTTCCCCTAATAATGTGTTTAATTTTGGAATGGACACATTTCAGAATTTATTAAGCAGAGGAAGTCAGATGCTCTAATAAAGTAGGTTCATAAGAATTCATTGACATGTTATAATTTTTCTACATATACAAAGGAAAGGGGGAGATGGGTTATTATATAGATAATTCGGGAAAATTAAGTTTTCCTATATTCTGCTCTGCCGAAATACTTTTTTTTTTTGCAAAAAAAATACCTCATGGTATTAGTTCTAAAACTTACTTGGTACAAAAAATAATAATTTAAGAATTTTATCTTATATAGAAAATGAGACAAGTTGAAATTGTTCAATTTTCTTTTCCAAATATATTCTGCTCTAAGTGTATTCTAAGATTGGGTCATGTTTACAGATGTTCTGGGACTGAAATTAAAGATAATGTGAGCTAGGTTTGGTTTAAGTGATTCCCTAGGATGAAGCTAAGAATCCAGAATATTTGTTGAAAATCCTCGCTTTCCCCAGGCCCATTAAAATCAAGCACATTTCTGGGCTAAAGGAGAGCAGACACTAAACATTCTCTAGACCAGTGCAGGACACACAGACATTTATCCCCACAAGAACAAAAGTCTAATTCAGAACCAGATTTATCTCTTTTAGAATGGGCAAAGAAAGCAGCATAAGTCAATTTCTTATTAAACTTCCTTCTATACTTCATCAAAAATGTTATCATTTCCTTCTTATAAAACAACAACAAAAAACCCCAAGACAAAACACTAATAAAAGTATTAGAATTAATGATAAATAATAAACATTGCTTAGAGTGAAAAATGATCTCCTTTTAATCTGACTTAACATACATTTAAAATGAAACTCTCCCATTAGTTTGGACATAGAGAATAACAGAGGTAAAACTTGCCTCTAGTCAGGGGAAGAAAAAGTGTTAGTGCTATTAAATTCTAATGAAACCCTCACTGCAGTCCAGTGTGAGTATGAAAGAGGCATATAATATTATCTAAGGTCACCAATTTCTGAATTCTTTCATTTTCCTGATACTTTTTATTTGGCATGAAAATAGTTAAAAGGAGATTATCTCTGTCAATCACTTTGTGATAATATTACTGTTATTACTAAGTTTGGGATTAAATAATTGAAAGTAATTTTTTATCTTTAAAATTGGAACATTTCTTCAAAAATAGGTATTTATTTTTTAAATTTCTCTTCAAATTAATAAATTGTCATGAAAACAGTGACCTATGTACCTCATGAAACTTGCTTTGAAAGCTCAGACTTTGTATTTTGCTGTGTCCCAAAGTGGCAATATAAGATTTCTGAGATTTTACATATTTATTTTAATTTTACATTTTCTTTTAAGGCAATTATCTAAAACAGGCATTTGTTTCTTCGTACTGATAAGATTCAAAAAGTGGTAGAAACTAGAATTACAAAATCAAAAAAAATTTCTAGCTCTCCCAATTAGAACTCGTTTTATCATTTCTAATCACTCAAAGGGAAGAAATTACTTCTACTTTAAAAACTCAAGAAATTAGTTTAAAAGTTCATAGCTGAGTTTGTTTGATGAACTTAATGACTTCCACCTCATTTAGTAAATCAGAATCTAAAAAATGTTACACTCAACCCTCTTGATAGGCTCTGGAGTTTATCAGCCCTGCTTTGCCACTTCATTAGCTGTCAGGAACCGGTAAGTGATACTGCAATGAAAGTCTTGATTCAGGTAGTTGAAAATGCTCTTATTGCAAAAGTACCAATTACCAACAGGCATGAAGTCAAAAGATGGTCTATCGGGAAAGGCACATCATCCACATACATACAGTTGTGTTATCATCTTTGTAGACATCAAAGAGAGAGAGAGCTTTTGAACTATCAGTAGTTGATTTGTAACATTCAGAAAAAAATACACACATTGATTTCATATACACTGCAGCAGAGTTATCACTGACCTTAGAACTCTCACCTTATAATAATGTGAGGGCAACAAAATAGGGATAAAAATGCATATTTTCTTACCACAGGATAAATGCATAAAAGATAAAAAGATGCACTTTTTAATCTATATGCTTAAATGGATTCTTGTACTTGGCCTTACACTATTTTTATGGCCAATCTTTTATTAAATGTATTTTTGTTTTGTTAATTAAACAATACTACCATGAACTTCCCCTTTAATGTACATAAACTATTTGAGGTTCAAAATATTACTTTAGTGAAATTTAATTTTAATTATACAGCCTCTTATTCTCTCCCTACCTTCTACAGTATTTCTTATAGTTGGTAAACAGAAAATTGGACAAGCATATATAGGTATAATATCTTGAATATCCCAAACAAATGCTAGAAAATATTTTCTGTGACATTTATATGCCTCTCTATATATTAAGAACTGCTGAAGCTATTTCTTTGCCTAATGAAAGCAAACACACATATTGATTGAACATTGGTGTGTTCCATAAATCACTAATTTCCTTTGATGCTCCATGGAATCAAGTATTCCATGAAAAGCTGAGTTTGAGAGAATACTGCATATATCATTATATTATACTTCAAATTAAGGCCTTAAAGCCTTTTGGAGGTCTAGCTGTGAGGAAATTTGCCTATGGAAACATTATTAAATTCGATATTGCTCAACCCTGTATGATAGTCTTTTTATATATAAGCACTCCTTTTTCAAGAAATAATTTAGATACTATCATATTAATGGCAGACTTTGATTACTATAAATACAACTTACTAATAAATACTGGGATATTAAACTGGAAAATAGTTCGGTGGGAATTATTTTTAAATGTTAGACATTTTCTAGGCTAATTATTCTGAAAAACGAATGCAGACCAATTCCTTTCTTTGTGCTCTAGTGTTGTCTTTATTTTTTTTGTATTTTTGGCAGGTAACAGTGTTGTAATAATGATGCCGCATGTTTTTGATAGATTCCTTAGTATGATTTTAACTTATTTTTAATATAAATTTCCAAACTAAAGAAAAATTATATAAGGTAAATAGAAACTGAGAAAGGTTATAAAATTGGTGTAACAAATATTTAATATCTAATTCAGCTAAAACTGATTAATAGGCATTGTCCGAATAAAAATATTGGATAGTTTCCTAGAACGGCAATCATATGCCTAGAACTGAAAAATAAAACATAAGTCACTTTATGTTTTTTGTAAGTTTCAAAAGAGTCCTTTTTTTTCTGGTTTTAAAATATATCAGTATCTGTACATTTGTGGCCAAGTCTTTCTTGTAAGACAGTATATATTGTATAACCATTGTATATATTGTAGTATGTATCAGATATATACACACAGATATATCATTACTCCGATATATACAGGCCTTGGGCCTGAGAGTGTGTCCACCTGTCTTGGTGAGAGCGAGCAGCCTGCCCAGAGCTGGCCCAGTGAAGGAGGGCAACCGGTCCCGTGTGCTGAGGCTGGCTGCGTCTTCATGGCACTTGACAAGGCTGTAGCCACAGGGCTGTGTGCTGCCCATCAGAGGACATACCTCTCTTACAACGCCTTGCTAAGTGAGTTGAACCGGGCTTGACCAGCACTGAGATGGGAGAGGACAACTTAGCACACTTGCTGTCATTCCTCCCTCCTGCACTCTCAGCTGACATGGCTAACTGACAGCGCATTGAGAGAATACTGCATATATCATTGTATTATACCTCAAATTAAGGCCTTACAGCCTTTTGGAGGTCTAGCTGTGAGGAAATTTGCCTATGGAAACATTATTAAATTCGGTATTTCTCCACCCTGTATGATAGTCTTTTTATATATAAAGGATATCTATACCTATATCTATATCTATATCTATATCTATCTCTATCTGCAGGATATATTCTTTTGAAGGGTAAGGAATATCCCTGCCAGCGTGGTGGGGTAAGTAAGCCTCCTGAGCAGCATGGTCTGACAGCCAAGCCCCAGCGCGAAGAGGGCAATACCCAGGTCTCAAAGCCAAGCAGTGGCCCAGTCAGGCCTAGAACTCACACTGAGGACGCTCTTCACTGCCCTGCTCTCGTCGTCAACCCTTTCAGACCTAGACCAAATTCTGGGACCCTCCATAGTCCCTATCATTTATATGGAGGTACTGGCTGGCTGCCCTTAAATGCTCGTTAAATACAGGTTGCCCCCGGCACGGGAAGGGTTTGGTGCACAAAATCGCCAGCGAAGACTGCCCAGAAAGGGGCTTCCAAATCCCACTTTTTGAGCACGTGCTGGATGTCCCAGGGTAGAATATCTACAGCGGGGCCTTAGGGCAACCTGCACATTTCCCTCAGCTCTCTGCAGTGGCTTTGCTGGTCCGGTGACTCCCGAGTCCACCAGACCAGCTCCCAGGTCTGCGGGCGCAGGGGGACGGAGCACAAGCGCCCACACCCCTCCCCCACAGGTACAGGCGGGCGGGTGAATCACCTACCAGGAAACAGCCGGCGTCTCTCTGACTGGGTCATCTCTGCTGCAGGAAACCACCATTAAGGAGCTACAATTGCGGGATGGGCAGTGTTTGGGGTTTTTTTTAAAAATTATTCCTTGTTAAAATAATGTATCCTTGTAAATACGTTAAAATAATAAGACCGACCAGCAATTAAAAAAACAAAAACAAAAACGAGGGAGCGGGGAGGGTAAGACAGGTGACACGAAACCCGTCTCAGAACAGTCTCAAAGAACAAAGGACTCAAGCCCAGCCCAGCCGTACTTCCGGGAGGAAGCCAAATCTCGCGAGATCTCCGGAGTTCTACAAGGGCTGACGGGAGGAGGAGGGAAAACCTGCCCTTTTATCTATCTATCTATCTATCTATCTATCTATCTATCTATCTATCTATCTATCTATCTATCTATCTATTTATAAACGGACATAACAATTGGAAATGTTTATTCACCTGATGAAAAGATTTCAAAATACATGAAGTAAAAATTGATAGAACTATACAGAGAAGTGGGCAAATCCACTTTTATATTCAGAGATCTCAACAATTCGCTTCAAATTGATAGACCACCCTTCCAAATATACATGTATACAGTAAAGAAGCATAAAGGACACAGATTATCAACCTTCTTGACCTAGTTGACATTTGTAGAATACCTCCAATAAAGAAGAATACAATATACAGCCATTTCAAGTAAATACAAAACACAGATAGTCCATATTCTAAGCCATAAAACAAGTTTCAATAAATGTAAATAATTCAAGTCATAAAATATGTACTCTGACCGCGATGTATTTTCTTCCGTTATTGATTTATGTCAAGGAAAATTATATTTTCATGCTGAAGCAGCATTGAGTCCAAATGTCCACCTCTCTTTGAGACTTGTGGAATCCTTAAAATGACAGTAGCTAGTTTAATTCCATTTGTGTGCAAGACATTACATTTTACAAAAGCAGCTGTTTTTCATGGAATATGTCCAGGCTTTCTCCTCAGGATATAAACCAGTGACCTCACACTTCCAACTCAAGACCTATCTATCAACACTCTTCCCCATGCAAGATTTTCATTATGCAGGATTCTTCCTATGGTTGGATCAGCATATCCAGGACTACATAAAATAGTGTCGCTTTTAATTAGACTCAAATGTGCTCAAGTCCCATGAGATTTTCATAGATTTTTTTAAGTTACTCCAAAGTTTCTGGGAGAATTTGAATGTGTTTTAGCTTTCATCAACTCTATACCTTCCTAGTCCACAGTTTCTATATTTCAAGAGGTTGATGCGTTTTGGGCAGGTGTGCCTTGTTCTTCCCAAACAACTTGACAAAAACACTTGACCTCAAATAGGCCATCTTTTCCACTTTGGGAATTTCTCTTGGGTAGAAGATCAGAAATTGTGTCAACTTGTATCAAATATGCCCTTAAGAAGTTACCAAATGCCGTCTTCTCAGCTTTAACACTTGCTTCTTCTGTATGCTCATTAGCTTATTTTAATTATATAGGGGAAGATGAAAAAGACTGAGGTCAAATGTTTTAAATATATTTCTACTTTAATTTATCCAAGAAAAGTGTTTAAAGTGTCTATTCTATTTGCTGATGAGATCTGAGATTTTGTTAAAGTTATATTAATAATATTTTTCTGATACTGAAGCAACGTAATATAATTCCTTCCAAATATATCCAGTTCAACTCTAGGGTTAAGGAAGATTCAGAAAGCTCACTTTTTGTTCTGAATACCATATTAAGTCTACATTTGATTTATGATGGAGCTCCTGGCAAGAGTCTATGAATTTCCTTGCCTCTGTAACACCACATGTAAAATACCTGCTTCTAAATATTTCTCAGGCTAACTTAAAAAGAAAAAGAATGATGTAATGTCTAAATATCTTTAAAGACTTTTCTTTCTGAAGACATTAAAATGATTCCAACTTTTTAAGGTTTCTAGACAATCCTTTCCAATTGGAATTTTGTAAATTATAACAAGACCTTTTATTATGGGTTTTATTTTTCATTTTTTTTCGTATCATCCACTGGAGTCAATGGTTACCAGTATTACATGAGGCTTCAGGGGAAAAAAGAGAAATAATGGCGTTTATATTTCCTGAGGTGACCAAAGTATCATGACTACTCAGTTATTTGGATTCAATTCAAGTTTAAAGTCTCCATCTGTGAGCCTTATAGCAGAAAAGTACTCTTTCCAAACTTTCCCTCCTGACAGGTAATCACAAACCTCTTAAAGTGTGACCCTTAAAAATGCTATTGTTAGAGCTATGATAGCATTCTTGGGTCATTCTATGACTTGAGAGTATTTATAAAATAATCTATTAGAAAAAAATTATTTAGATTAATGTTGCATAATTGAGTGAGCCACAGGAAAAGATAGTTTTATTACTTTGCTTAGTATTTATTGCCTGAATTGTCTGTGAAGGGATTATTTGTAAAATACACATTCCAATTCTACGTATGTGGCATGTTTCTGTGGGAAAGTTTGTATGCATACAAGTCTGTATATAGTGAAGATACACATGTCAAAAAGACATGAAATGTATGTGGGAATATGATGTTTTTTGCCAGCTGTGTGTTCTAGCTATAGGATTTTTTCCTTATATATTTATTTGAATGAAAGTCATAGTCCTCCATCCTGACCCATAAAATGTTAATCCTTTCAAGAACGGCTCAATTTCTTTTGTTAAAGGGACTCTGTATAACAATATCAAGACCTAATCCTTACTTGTAACTAACCTTTTCACCTAAAGGTGGATAACCAGACTTGAAATGTTCAACCTGCATGCTTGCACTGACTTAAAATACATGTATAGAATCCTGTGTTTTTTCTTTATATCCCCCACCAAAATTAGCAATCAGCATTGTAATTTTCAAGCTTAGTATATATTGAGCAAGTGATTGAATGCTTAATGCAATTTTAACATTATCTGGAATATTTTCATAGGCAGAAAATGTACTCTTTTGAATGGCATGAGAAAGGCTGCTAATTATTAACATTCCTTTGAGTATTAAAATCTATTTTTCCTTCACATCAGTATCTCTACTTCTCCAAAATCCTCATAACAGTATTTTACAATTTGTTTGTTTACCTGCAAAAATGCAGGTATAACTATTAGCTATTAACTGTTTTCCTTACTGAAAAATGTCTACATCCCTTGAAATACCATACTTCGTCATTGAAAGAGGAATAACATCTGTAGGGATCTCAAAAGCCTTAAGTTCAGAACCTGTTGAATGCTAATCTGAGAATTCATGTTCAAGGTTTGTTGATGACCACACATCGACTAGTAACTAACAAGGTTAAGGGGACTCTGTAGAGCAGATCTGCTAGGAAAGAGTCAAAAGGTGAATTTTGCATGCTTGCTTACTTTAATGGAGTGTGTGTGTGTGTGTGTGTGTGTGTGTGTGTGTGTGTGAGAGAGAGAGAGACAACGGCACTAGCTGTCTTTTCTGAAGAACCAGAGCACATAGCTGGTTCAAGCAATTTTAATGTTCTGACTAAGATAACCGTAGAGATTTTAACTATAGGAAAATTGATAGAAAAGTGCACAGTTGTTGCAATTAACCAAATTTAGTAAGTCACAGTTAATTCTACCCTTAAAATACATCTCAAGCTCAGAGACAGTTTTCATTTGCCACCACTAACAATCCAGGTTGAGACATTATCCTCTTACCTGGACTAATGCAACATAATTCTAAATAAATTCAACTACACCATTCAATGTATTGGGCACAGAATAATCAGGGGGATCCTCTTAAAATATTATCATATTATGTATTCCCTCTGCTTGAGTCCCTACCATAATAGGGTCAGTATCTTATCAATTCCTTTCATCTTCAACATACTTAGATCTATAGTTCTTTTCGGTTTGGGGTCTTTAGCCTATGACTTTGGTCTGGACCTTGCAATCCTCTCCCTCTCCTCTCCACTTGATTAACTTGAACATTATATTCCTTTCTTTCTTTTTCTTTCTTTCTTTTTCTTTCTTTCTTTTTCTTTCTTTCTTTCTTTCTTTCTTTCTTTCTTTCTTTCTTTCTTTCTTTCTTTCTTTCTTTCTTTCTCTTCCTTTCTTTCAATTTATTCATTTGAGACACAGAGAGCATGAGCAGGGGAAAGAGGCAGAGGGAGAGGGAGAAGCAGACTCCCCACTGAACAGGGAGCCTGACAGGGGGCTCCACTCGGGGCTCGATTCCAGGACCCTGGGATCATGACCTGAGCCAAAGGCAGATGCATAACCGACTGAGTGACCCAGGCGCTCCTTGAACCTTACATTTCAACTGAAATGTTACTGCTTCAGTGATAGCTTCCCTGATGTGACAATCCATAATAGATCCCACTGTTAGATTTTCTCATGATACCCTATTTGTTTCATAGCGTTTATCACAGGGTTGAACTCCATACATTTATTTTTGGCTGTAATTTTTTTTTTACTACCCCTTCCCACAACTAGATTATAAATGTCATTTGGGTAAAACCACATGTCTATGCTTCCTTGTACCTCCTCTGCATAACAGTGCCTAGCACACTATAGGTATTCAAAAAATATTGACTGAATAAATTGTGAATAAAAAAATATTGAGGGGGGCACCTGTGTGGCTCAGTTGGTTAAGCATCTGCCTTCTGCTCAGGTCATGATCTCAGGGTCCTGGGATTGAACCTCCGCAACAGGTTCCCTGCTCAGTGGGGAGTCTGCTTTTCTCTTTCCTTCTGCCCCTCTCCCCCAACCTGTGCACTCTCTCTCTCAAATAAATAAAATCTTAAAAAAAAAGTATTGAGTGAAATTCCATTGCTGATTGTTCTTTCATTGATCATTGCATATTGCTATGATGCCCTGAATTATGTTTGTTTTTCTAGAATTTTTAACACTATGTTTTCTATAGAATATAATGATTCTACAAGATGACAGCAAAGAAGGAAACCGTACATGTTAGTTTCTGTAGATGACAAGTAATTCCAAAATTTGTATAACAGGTCATAATTCAGTCCTAAATTGAAGAAAAATTTTGGACTAATTTTTAAAGTTGGCCTCTGTAAGAGTTTGTAATTCATAAGCAAGCCTCATTTGACTTGCTGGATCTGGTAAGCCGTGACTTTTTGCATTATCATTAGCTCAAAATATTTTGCTTTTTTTTCAGTTTTTTTTTTTTTCCCAAAGAACAGGACTTTATCTTTTGCCCAATTTCCCCTGTTTACAAAACCTCTTTAGAAAAATCTGCCACTGAGCACAGTGAATAGCCACTTCAAATTGTTCACCAAGGTCTTAAAGGTATAATATTCACAAAATTCTAATTGATATTTTAGTGCTTGATATTCCTTTCAAGGTGATATTGAAGGATTGTTTCTATATCCACAGAAGTACCCAGATTGTTTCTATACCTACAGAAGTACCCAGTCCATTCAAGATTGCTAAACCTTACAGAAGCAGCAAATTAAAACAAATAAACAAAACAAAACAAAACAAAAAACCCTCACCTCTTCCACACTACTTTTTCCTCTTACAGTAATTTAAAAGAAATAGGGTGATTTTGTGTGTGTGTGTGTGGAAGCACTCATCTTTACAAATGTATTTTTCCTTAGGAAATAATACACAGAAATCCTATTAAGTAGTAAAACATTTTAGATGCACAACTCCTACATAAAGCTCTATCAGTCTACCCTTGCTGTATTTTCAAGGGAGCTGACATAGTAATTGTGGGGGAAATAAAATTAGAATACCACCTCTTCACACCAGTTAGAGGAAAGCATTCAACATTAAGGCAATTTGCAGTTTGAGAAGTGTGTTACTTAGTGATCCTATAATTCACCACAGAATAAACTGTCAAAAAATACAGTTAGGCTTTTTTAGCTCTTGATGCAATCTAAGCATTAATGGTTCTAGTAATTTGAGGACTGAAAATACCCTTTGTAACCACTTGCTTTAGGTAATTACTTATGTACAAGCTGGGTGTGGACAATTGTGTTCTAATGGGCTTAATACAGTGGATTTCATATTTTGGACATTTTGCTGTTAGAAAGCCAGAGAAGAAACATTGAAACCAAGAGAACAAAAGTCCCACAATAGAAAGCATCAATTTTCACACTGGAAGGAATAAAAACAGGCATAAAGATAATAAGTTGATCCTTAAAATATGATTGACTTATGATCCATATTTATTTCTGAAATAATTCATGGCTTTTTAAACCATAAAAGGTAGCTATGATGTCTTAATAAAATCAGGTACTGTAACCTTACAGTAAAAGTATACACTTGAGTATAGTGATTCCACGGTTATTCTCACTAACAAAATCACACCATATATTGGTATTGAAATATTTTTACTATAGACCATTTTGTGAAGTAAAAGAAAAAAATGAGTATTTATTTAGTTCTACCCTACGGCAGGTGCCCTTTACACGTTTTATATCCATCATCCTTACAATAACTTTATGAGGTAGGTAGAGCTATTTCAATTTACAGAAGGGAAAACTGCTGTTCAGAGAAGTAAAAAAACATGGGTAAGCCCTCAGAGCTAGCAAGGGTCAAGGCTATCTGAATTTAAAGTTACCACAGGCCACGTTCTGCTGGCTCCGACAGAATTATTCACCAGAATTAAGACAAAAGTTTGTTCCTGGGCGTGAGTAGAAGAGAATGCTTTTTATTAAAGGATTTTTTGTAATCAATTCAGAGATCAAAATATGAGCACACAGTCTTTACACTACAAACACTGCCTATAGCGCAAATCATCCCAAACACACTCATGGGACACCAGGAGTTCTGGCTCATCCCCCTTAGGAAAACCAATGTTAGAAGGTTTTTACTCTGCTAAACTATAAAAGCAGTTGGCAAGTCCATGAAATAGGTGGTTTGAAGTGATGTATGAAATGATTTCATTCTATACTATATATTTTTTTTTCTGCTTTGGAGATCATAGAAATACCTTGATTTATGGAGAGAACTGCTCGATTTCTACGGTCTGACTTTGGAACTGGTCCAGAGCAGTGCAGGACAAGCATGCTCATTCATAAGTAAAATACTTTTGCATATTGACTTCACTTAAAATCAAAAGCAAATAGATATTTAAAATGTTGACAAACCAATTGTCAGGTGAGCGAATATGAATATATTCTATTTCTTAAACATCCTGGAAGAATCAATATTTAAATTCACTTCATTCTGTTAACACTTCATTTGCTAGTGCACTGATATAAGCTTATCATTAAAAATAGCAACAATATATTCAAAAACTGCTTGGCTCTGTACTAATTTTAATCCTGACCCTAATTCCCATCCTGAGAGTTTAGCCTGCTTAAGTGTACAGTACTTAACATAAGGTCTTATTGGATTTACTTGGAATAAAATGTTTATATTTTGAGTTTCCTGTTATTGAAAGAGCAAGAATATTCAGCTTCATGTCATTCCTACTAAAGACTATAAACATAATATTGTAATGACATTTCTATATTAGCGGGCAGAAGCACCTGTGTGCATAAAGTTTGCTCTGAAATGTCAATTATTAAGTCCATTTTTCTCTAATAAAAATAGAAACCATAGAAACAATTAGATGTTGTTATTATCTGTGAATGACTAGTGGAGTTAACCCCATATGTGCAAGCTAGTAGGATCTTACAAATGTCGGTGTGGACAGGGAAGGAAAGCAGAGTACCCAGCTGGAGCCAAATATGAGATCCAGACTTGGCTCAGTTTCAGGAACTGGGGACTCCGTCATTTGTTTTAGGACCTGAGAAGAGAGGGACAAGGGAGATATTTCATAACAAATTTCAGGGATAAAAATTGGGGGATGCTTTTAAGTATAGCAAGTTGTCATTCAATTTGTCTTTTGACCCATATGCTTCTGGACTGGCTTGTTTTCTGTTGTTGTTTTTTTAAAGAGAAGTTTAAGGAAAAATTGAGAGATGTATTTTATTTAAAGCACTTTTCAAATTACGGACAGAAGCTTTACTCCTTCTATAGCAGAACTGGGAGGAAACCATTACTTTCCACTTACTGACAAACAACCAAAGAGCTTGGCGCACTTCAAGATCTTAGAGGTAATGCCTTGCTGAGGAGTTCTAGAAAAGGTCTTGCTTCTTGGTGACTTAGCAGAGCTATGTCTGTATCACCTGGTGCTACAAGGCCCAGGAGAATGGAGGTGCACAGCTAACTAACAGCATTATTCGGTTGACAGTTCATGCCAGCTGAATTAGATTTATTATTGAAAATGCAACGAGACAGCCTCTGGGAACATGCATACGTACTTGGGAAGAGACCTACATGAAGCCTGGGATCTTGCGTTAGGAGTTGTACACCGAATTCAAGAAAATACAAGTGATTAATTAATACAATTGCTGGTAAGTCCTTTAGAAACTCAACTTCTAAGTACTCTGCAAGGACCATTAAAATTCATTTCCTAGGTAAGCAAAGAATGAATATTACTGATAAAGTAACTTGTCAAAGACCACACAAATTGTTGGAGCTGCATTTTAATTCTAAATTGTCCAAACTTTTTCTAGGATTCATATGCTTTGTACAAAATTACCTTTATCTTATAAATTATACTTAGAGGAATAAACTTAAAATTTCAAGTTATATATATGTGTGTGTGTTTTCTATGTTACTTATATATGACATATATGTATTTATGTTACATATATGTATATATACCTTTTACAGCTCAATTAAAGAAGCAAAACAGTGAGTAGATGGTGAGAGCAAATATAAAGCAAGGCTAAAAAATGTAACTGTCCTTATCGTACGTATTTTTGGTTTTGCTTTTAATTTTCAGAAACAGTAAAGTTAAAATGATGAACAGTGGTGACACCAAATTCAGTTTAAATAATGTTGAACATTCTACTACCAAAAATGCATAGAAATACTTTGAACAAAATATTTTCATAAAATGAGATCAGAAAACAGCAACATCCCTCAATTAATATATTATCTCAGATGTAATTTTAAATAAGTAAAACAATGAAATTAGTAATATGAATAGATATTTTCTACATTCTAAATTTTATGAATTCATGTTGGCCAATGTTTGGGAGAAATCTTATTTGTAAATTACTGATCACTTTCTAATTGAATCATCTTTTCCAATGGCCCATACTTATGCTTTTGAGGGAATACATTTATAGGGGAAAATGTCAATTTCATATAGTACTATTTTAATAGAGATGTTAAATTATAAAACCAAAGGTAAACACTTGTAAAAGATACTTGAATGATTTGGGAACCATTTCTTGTAATTCTGTTTACACCCTAATTCATTGATAAATTCATTGCCACGATTTATTCTGAATTTACTAAAATAGCAAGATTTTTACAACAAAATTCCCAGAATAAATCTGATATTTTTATCTCCAAAACATCTTATACATTTATGAAGATTAGGATTGTATTTATATAATACTCTGTGGCTGAATAAACATTTCTCTTTTGTGCTTGGGCTTCTACCTATACCCGAGAAAGGATACACTTGTGTATTTGTTGATAACAATACCTGATAACTACAACCGCTTCAACTTATGCCATATTTTTTATTAGATCATGTATTCTTATATTAGCACAGCTAGTCCTAGTAATAACCCTATGAGGTAGATTCCATCATTACCCCTAATTTACAGTGAGAAAATTTATTTAAAAACCTGTATGTGGTAGATAGCTCAAGAAGAAAATATGGGCAACTTGGCTTAACAATCTTTGTTCTTGTCTATTACACAGCACTGCCCTTTATGCCTTGAAACAATAAAATCAAGTAAACAACTCTTAATTTTTAACACATTCCTTATTCCCATGGTATTAGGCCCAGGTGACATGGAATCTTCATTCTAATATACGTTTAATACATATTCATATCAAGTCTCCAGTTTAGACTTTTTATTTATTTATTTATGAATATATTTATAGTAAACAAGAGTATATGTGATATTGGATTTATAAAATACAGAAAGTGAGAAGTGGTAAGATAAGACGGAGGAGATAAGTAAGAGCAATGTTGAGTTAATAATGGACGATGTATTTTGTGAACTTTTATCTGTCCATTTTGTTTATCACTGTGTCCCCAGTGCCTAGAACAATGCTTATCATATAGTGAGTATTCAATAAATATTTGCCAGATAAATAAATACTGCAAAAATAATTTAGATTTTCTGGATTATGGCTGTGACTGACAGAGCAGAATGATGGGATAATCAAAAGACAGGCAGATTTAAAAACATAATGCATCTTGTAAGAGTTGGTAGGAAATAAAGAATTTATCCGGAAGATGAAGGGAAATTATTGACTGGTGGAAAAAAAAATTAGAAGGGGAGGAGACCTACTCAAGATTTTGCTCCGGAAAGGACAGGTATGTTCCTCAAGCTCTCTATGGGACATGTGTTTGGGGTGTCCAGGTGACAGTTAAATATGGACTGAAGTCATCAAAACTCTGCGTGTCCACCATATCCACAGCATCCCTCTGAATAAAAGGAACAGTAGTTTGCTGCCATGTTTTATATTACGCAAGCACAATTTAATGGTTCAGAGATATCTGACTTAGCCAAAGTCCGTACTCTATAAGTCTCTGACATCGTCTGGTACAATAATTCTCTTCAGTAGAAATATTTTGTTATTGAATCCTAACTGAAAAGACTAAATTTACTGTCTTAGGGGTTTTGAATACTAGAGAAATGGACAATTGAATATGGCAAGCAACCAGACACAGAGGGAAGGTTGTAAGAAGAACCTGAGACAATTAAAGCCATGAAAAGGTAGAAACTTGGAGGTGGAGAGTAGAATACAGACAACTTGTAAGCAGTGTTAACAGAATCAGACAGGGACCAATGACAGTCATCTGGCACAAATTTTTCTGTATCATTTAGATACAGAGTTTGAGAATTCCCAATGTCTCCATTTCCTAGTTCAGGCTTCA
Source organism: Mirounga angustirostris (assembly GCF_029215605.1). Taxonomy (NCBI): domain Eukaryota; kingdom Metazoa; phylum Chordata; class Mammalia; order Carnivora; family Phocidae; genus Mirounga; species Mirounga angustirostris. Next base: position 78,423,607 of record NW_026991720.1, on the reverse strand, counting down.
CATCACTCCAAGAGATTAAAAGAAAAGTTACTCTAATATCCATTTCTAAATACAAATGGAAGAAACAAACAAAAAAAGAACTATCGATACTGAGATCATTTGTTGAAATGGCTTAATTTTGAAAAACATTCCAGTAACGATTGCAATGTTTTGAAGCAGGAAATGAAATAGAGAAGTGGGCCATAGGCGAAAACAATGATTGCTCTAAATTATTAGAAAAAATAGGTGACAGGTCCAGTTGTTTTTGTTTGACAATATTTACTCTTTTAATTCCCATAATTACACAACCATATTGCACTCAGTAAGTGAGGTAGTACCTAACAGAAATGAAGGCACCATGGTTAAAAGTCAAGGATAATTCATTTTTAACTGGAAAAAAAAATCTGGAATTCCATGTTCCAGACTGATTTTTAATTAGAAAACACTGCTTCTACGCTGTGAATTGTGCAAGACTGTTGAATCTCAGATCTGTACCTCTGAAACAAATAATGCAATATATGTTAAGAAAAAAAAAAGAAGAAGAAGAAGGTGGTAGCGGGAGGGGAAGAATGAAGCGGGGGAAATCGGAGGGGTAGACGAACCATGAGAGACGATGGACTCTGAAAAACAAACTGAGGGTTCTAGAGGGGAGGGGGGTGGGAGGATGGGTTAGCCTGGTGATGGGTATTGAGGAGGGCACGTTCTGCATGGAGCCCTGGGTGTTATGCACAAACAATGAATCATGGAACACTTCATCTAAAACTAATGATGTAATGTATGGGGATTAACATAAGAATAAAAAAATAAATAAGAAAAAAAAAAAGAAAACACTGCTTCTGAAAAAGAGAATGAAAAATAAACAAAGAGGTGGTAAGACAAAGTAATGTGTCTCCTGGATTGTTTTTCCTTAAATTCAAAAGACTTGTGCAAAAATTCAAACTAAATTAACATGTATGGCCTCTCTCTTTTTACTAATTTAGTGTATGGTGCTTTCACAAACTCACTTGTTCTGTTTGCAGCCCACATGTGCAGAGATCTCTGTTCTACTGCTTTGATTTCTAACGCTTTCCAGCAAAGCTTCCGTGGTGTCGGTTGCTTTCATTAATAAGATAACAACATTACAAATACACAAGGAAATATTAAAAGGAAGGAAGAGACTTTCTACAAATTTATCTGCCAGAAGAAATTAATGCATGCTTCAAATAGGAGTATCACATTTTTCTAAACCTGAAGGGAAATGAATGATGGCTATGGAATTATGGAAATTATGTACTTTTTAAAGCCAACTTATACCATTTCATAAACAAATTAGAAGATTAGTAGAATATTATTTTAGAATTTGATGGGAACCAATTCGGATACTACCATAATCCCTACTAGTTTACAACATATATGAGTCTTTCTGCCGTCTGAGTTAACCTTTTAACATACATTTTTACGATTATCTTCATTATCTAAATTTATCAGATAATGAATGATTTAAGCTTATTTGCTACTTGGCTGTAACATATGACTTTATTTTATTGAGGGTTCAAGCTTGTATTGAACTATATATTCCACTAGAGCAGTGATCTCAAACCTGACAAGCTTTAAAAAAAGTTGAAGCTAATATAATTGATGCTAAAAAAAAAATAATAATAATAATAATATAATTGATGCTAACATTGGAGTCAAGTGTCCCTATTTCATTGCTTCTCAGTCTCAGCAGGTGATTTGAAAATCTACTTGGTGGTGAGAACTCTACATTGTCCCAGTACATTGAGTATTGTGATGAAAATAACATTATTTTAGTATATGTGCTGCCGAAGCTAGCACTGAAAATAACATTATTGTAAAATGTAAATAACATTCCTATTATATACAAGTATGGAGAAGGGAATAGGAGCATTAAGTTTCTCCATTACTTACATTACCTGTTGAAAACAACAGAGCATCATAAAATGGCCAAAAAACTTTATGTGGATGCAAGCGGTGGGCCCTATCTCTGCCACAAATCTTTAAGAATGAAAGCAATGAATTACCTTAGGCTTCAATTTTATGATTAACAAAATTAATAAGTTGGCCTACAGGATATGTAATATCACTGGTTTACCATGTTAAAATTTGGGCATTATAGATAATCATTATAATTTATGTATCTATATAAATGCTCTTTACTGTAAACCTTGCTTACTGAACAAAATGTAAGTGGCCGTGAAGATTTAAAATTAATTTTAATGAGTTTACTGCTTTTTAAATAGGAATTATGATTTTATCGCTAAGATTCATAAAAAGATTCAAAAAGATTCAAAAAATATTTTTTTTTCAGAATTTTCTTCTTCGCTCTAAAAAACAAAATACCATCTTCTTTCTTTTAGGTCACAATGAATAGCCTACAATCAATCAATCCCAGAAAGAATGACACTTTCTTGGGAAGTAACATTAAATAATGTGATCACAGAGTGTAATGTTGTTATTAATGCACATAATAAAGATGAAATCAATTTTAAAAATGAGATGTTATTCGTTAAAATTGATCACAACCGATAACAATTCCTTTGTAAGAGGCTTTAAAGCTTTTTAGTAAAGAAGGTATCACTTGTCTTATTAAATGGCTTCATGTTTAACAGATATTAAGACCTAAAGCTGTTTTTATTCCAGGTTACTTTTATCTAAAAATAAAGTGCCTTCCACTAAGAGAGCTCTAGCAAGAAAAGTAAAAAATGCTTTAAAAAGAAAAATGGAGGGGCGCCTGGGTGGCTCAGTCGGTTGGGTGGCTGCCTTCGGCTCGGGTCGTGATCCCAGGGTCCTGGGATCGAGCCCCGCATCGGGCTCCCTGCTCGGCAGAGAGCCTGCTTCTCCCTCTCCCTCTGTCTGCTGCTCTGCCTGCTTGTACTCTCTCTCTCTCTGTTAAACAAACAAACAAACAAACAAATAAGCAAGCAATAATCCTGAAAGGCAGGTTCTCTAACCACTCCCCCCCCCCCAAAAAAAAAGAAAGAAAGAAAAATGGAAAGAAAGAAAATGACAAATGTAAGTGTCACCAAGCACACTGCAATTTCAGTCTTCAAGTTGCAAAGATGAATGAGACATCAGGGGCAAACAGCTTTGTTAGCACAGCCTTGACATAAGTTATGGAAGGCGAGCACATCTTGGTCCTCCAAGTTACAACGGCTCACTCTCTTTTGATGATAAAGCATTTTTATATATGCATAGTTTTACAGTTTGCCCATCTTCCTAATTATAAAAGCCTATCACTTCACTTAAAAAAATGAAAGTGCCTTTTTGTAATATAAGAAGTACACAAAATTAAAGGGTAGAAACAGTGCAACTACTGTAATTTCTTCAGTTGCTAAACCTTGCAGTGAGTTTTTAAATGGAATTTATAGGGTTTTTGCTATGATTTTTCTATGCTAATAAGGCTGCACAACAGCAAACATTGTGACGATTTTGGACTGTTAGAAAAAGCCATTACATTTTTTTCTATTTGCTGTATATTTATTTGTGACAATCATCTGAGATAGATTTGATACGTGTGCAAAAAACTTTACATAGAGTTTTCAAATGGAACAGCGCAACTGAAAATTATTCTAGGATTTTGTGAATATTGTGATAGACTTGCCTTTAGAGACATACATATATATGTAAAATCTCTGATAATATTTTCAGACTTCCTTGCATTTAAAAATTTAATTATCCAATCTCCTTGGATGTGTACAATTGATTCTCATGAAAAGCTCTTGCTGCATAGAGATTTCCAAGCTGAAAACAGACAGTGTGTGGCTTAATGTTTGCCAAGTGTTGCCATCTTAAAATCTTGACTGTTGAAACAATAACATTTTGGCTGCTTTTATAACACTCATTTAATGTTTACAGTTTAGTAAATGTGCATTTTTATAAACAGAGGGCTTACCTAATTAAACTGGACCAGTGTAAGAACTAGGTCAATGTATTGTGAACAAAATAATCCCAATATGGTTGGGTTACAGAACAGCTCAATTTTGCTCATTGAGTTCTATCGATTTTTGGCAGAGAGGGAAGAAAGAAAGAACAGATGGTAGAAGAAAGAAATTGAGCTACTGGGTGATGGAATACACTATCACACTGAATTATAAAGAATGGTGTTCCAGTCTCCTGAATAGTTATTTCAATTAGGGTACAAAATCAACATATACCACCTATTCTGAAACAATACAAATTTTTCAACAAAAATGAGCGTAGAGTTCAGTTTCAAGTTGTGACCATCAGTGTTAAAATGTCACATCACATGAAGGGGAAAGATTGCTTTCTGCTGTTATTTTAATGAAACATAAATTGTATTTCCTTGTTTGGGATGGAGAATGGAAGGAGATTTGCACTTAACTCACTGACGGAGATTTATACCACCTTAAAATAAGTCAAGCTTTTTAAATATGTAAATTGAATGTAAATATGTAAATTTACACCTTTGTCCTGACAAAGATTAGAGAGTGTTCTACATTCAAACAGACAAAATCACTAGAAAAATTCATTCTTTTCAAAATAGTAAAAGAAAGTTATCAATTTACTTGATATGGCCAATTAATTTGGCCAATTAATTTCATGTTGATTTTGGCATTCCTTTCAATTGTTTTTTACTGTTTTATCATGTAAGTCTAGATAAATAACATCTTGACCAGCTAAGTAGTAGTTACACGTAGGATTTGTAAAAAAATAAAATGGAACAAAAAATAAACAAAACTATTAATGAAGAGAATAGACTTCTTACACTTTAAATGAACAATTTATATAAGAAAAAAGTATCCCATTAAGAGAGGACCAAATTGTTTTAATACTTAATACTTTAAAATATGTTTTTACTAAACCTTATATGTTACTCTGCTTATAGAGGAACATAATTATTTTGAGTTTTCTGCATTTGCTGTACCATGAGGATAACAATATAAGTCATATTAAGTTGCTTCAACAGTCAAAAGAGAAAGAGCAACTGTTAACTTATAAGTTCAGTCATAGAGGAAGAAAGCTAAATGATCAAAAGCAAGATTTCACTATACTTTCTCAAATCTCAAATACACTTTTTTTAAGTTTTGCATCAGAATTTGTCTATTTTTGTGAGCCAACCAGCCAATACATTCATTTCATACATCTCCACACTGTCGGTCTTTGGGATCAAATTGACTTTTAACCTATAAAAGGCAAAAAATAAATAGCTTGACCATTTCCAAGTCTCACTGAGTTCATTGATCAGAAACCTTTTACTGTCAAGGGTAGTATAATAACTATCTTTGGCACTGCAGACCAAGAGGCAACATTGAGGATTTTGTGGGGGTACTTCTAGAACAACAGAGTACAACACATTTCCACTTTTTTTCTTTTTACCGACAAAACTCACAACCTCATTTTTATGGAACTGAAGTTTGAACTTCATATACAACTATTATTCTTGTTTTGACTTTGCTTCCAATCTTTTAAATATACAAGACACTTCCTAGCTTGCAAGCTATACAAAAACAGGCAGCAGGCTGTTTATCCGACAGGCTGTAATTTCCTGACCCCTGATTCAATCTCTTTTATTTTTGTTTTGGGAAGTATCTAACTTATAGAAAGAAACATAAGTTCATTTACCTGAGAAAGTGTAAGTGTCTTAACCTGAGATACACATTCCTGATGTCTGTACCTGGAAGACTTTGGGAAAAATATTAATTTAATGACTAAATTCTGAGTTCTTTTGTGTCTCTATCACAAAGTAAAGGGTAAGTTTTTGTTTTTTCCAACACTTTATGGCTATAGTTCAGAGGCAAAGTTTAGGGACAAGCAATTATTCTTTGAAGCAGAAGTAGAGTTATTATTTAACATCTTAGTTATTATCCACATCCTCAGTTTCTCTCTGTTTAAGGTATTCAGGGTATTTTTTCCATATCATGTTTTCAGGTTTCATTACTAATTAGAAAACCAACCAACCAAACAAACAAACGTAAGAGCCTTCCATTGAACCATCCAAACTATTTTTAAAAACACTTATACAAAATGCTACTTATTTATTATAAAGATGGATTCAAATACATCTAATATAATGGAGAAACCCAGCATGACAAGTTCTCTACTAAGCTGCATAAATGATGGTGCCATATACTGAGTGGTAGAGGACAAGAGAAGGAGTCTGAGAGGAAGACCTGATGAACTCAAGTTGACAGGAAGTCAAGTTACATATGAATTGAAGTTGGTACAACCAATGGGAGAGACCCAGGCTGTAAAGAAATATACGTATGTAAAATTCACAAGCAGAAATATGAAACATAAATCAAGTCCTAAGGTCGAGAAATACGAGATAATGCATAATTATTTATAAGTTTGTGACAGTCAAGGTAAGTATAATTAAGTATTCCAATTGTTCATCTGGGCACCTCTCAAAACATTTTTTAAGTGAAAGAGCTGAATTAAAAACTAAAATATAACCTGTGATGTTCATAGTTGCCAAATTGCCCTTATCCCTGAACAGAAGAACTCATCACTTACTGTAAAACTAGAACAGCCACATTATCTAAACAGTTTTTCTCTTTCTTCTTGAAAGATTGATGAGCCTCTTAACATTTCATAAAGACTGCCCATTTCATTTATGCTGTGAAGTAATGCCTCCTATAAAGCATCTGCAATAGAATGTGACCATCGACTCTAGTCTCTGATTTCATTCATTTGTCAAAAAGTTTCCCAGAACTTAGGAACCTTTATATGAACCAGGTCCAATTTGCCAGCGAGGCTGGGGTAATGTTTGGATGTTAGGAAGGGATTTATGGTTTAGAAAGTAAATCCTGTGGAACACAGAGGTTTTGCATTATTTCAGCCTCAACCAGCCATATTACAGAAGTTTCACTTGAGTGTTGCATAAAATTTTCTTAATGTCTATAATAATGGTTTGTATGCTCAAACATCTTAAGCATCAACAAAACAGACTAAAGCAGTTTGCTTTTGTAAAAATTACTTTTTATATATTACTTTTTTTATTTCAGTAAACTTAATTATGTAATTATGTAATGGCATATGATTAGCCATGCACTGCTGGAAAACTACACATACTGATTCACTTCAAAAACTGGTGAAAGATTTTATGGAAAACCATGACATTTTCTAAGTAAAGATATAGAATAAATAAAGATCTAATCTTGTAGTCCTAATTTTTCCTTTTTTTATGTGGCCCATATGCTTAGAGAAAAAAAAATTTTCTCAAAGATTTTAGTTATTAATATGAGTCTCAAGCTAGGAATAGATAAATAATCTCTGTTTTAATTCTTGGAAATGCAATAGTCTCTGAATGTTTAGCACCTCAAACCCCATAGCAATAATTATATCAAGAATTTAGAACTCTGTAATTTTGTAATTAATTTTTAAAGCCATTCTTTTCTCTGTAATGAATGTACAATTGCATAGTTGTAGCCTTTAAACAGTGATTTCTTCCAATCGCTTAGAATCAGATCTTTTTCAATGGAGAGTAGTGATTAAAAGTGATGATTTCACTTATGTGAGGTATCTAAAATAGACAAATTCATAGAATCAGAGAGCAGAACAGTGGTTACCAGGGGTTGGGGGGTGGGGATTGGGAGGTTAGTATTCATCAAGCATAATGTTTCAGTTAAGCAAGATGAATAAGCTGTAGACATCTAGTGTACAACATTGCATCTATAGTCAACAGTAGTGTACATTTAAAAGTTTATTAGGAAGATAGATTTCATGTTAAGTGTTCTTACAACAATTAAAAAATAATTCTAAAACCTCTTTTTCCTTACAAGTTCTCTGACTTGTTCTACTTTGGACTTTAGTTTCTTCATCCATAAAAGGATGGGACATGTCTACTGCCTAGAATGGTTGTAATGATTACATGAGACAGTTTACAGAAAAATCTTAGCACTATTTCTGTCTAATAATATTCATTAAATGTGATTGTTGATTTTTTTTATCATCTCCATCATTTCCTGTAACAGAAACACAGAAGTTTTTTGATGTAACTTTAAAAGCAACTATTTTATTGCTCACCTTATTCAAACATCAGTATACATCAACATCGGGGAATACCAATCAGCCTCAGTAAAAAGGAATAGCAAGCCACCAGCTCACTGTTCTACCTATGTCAGATGATCATCCCTAGTATCTGCTTTCCCTTGCTTTTGAGTCACAAGGGTTCACCACTCAGAGGTACATGGGCAAGTTTAGTAATCAGTATTCGGTGTTATTTGGCACCCTGACTCTAGGGTTGAAAACTGGAATTTTCTTGAGAACAAATTCAATTCTCTTCTTTGGAGTCATCTGGATGACTTAAGGGCAGAGCATGAAATAAACAGATAAATGGTTTTGGTTATTTAAATGATAGCCGGCAAATGCTTTGATTGGAAACCTAGAGCAGTCTTTTTACTTTTTTTCTCTATATTACTATATCCATCATTTTGAATAAAGCAATCAGATAAACATTTTATCAGGTGGATGCATGTATTATTGAAAGCTTGATATATGAATCTTACATGTCTGGAAGTAGGCAAAGGAACAGACTCTATGTGAACCTTGCCTGCCCCACTAAAGAATGCTCTGAAGTTTTATAGCAGTTTTTATTTATGGTCACAGTGATTCACCAACACTAACAAGCATTAAATTTTCACAGCACTCCTATCACTTTATTTGGCATGGGGAAGGTAAATCTGTGACAGCCTAAATATGGAATTCTGATTAAAACTCTCAATATTTTTTCTAAGAATAATTCTTTCTACTTAGTTGCTCCCTTTTTAATATATGCAATATCTTATTTCCTTGAATTTATAAATTATTTAGGATGCAGTTCTTAAATTTCAGTAGATACAAATCTTGGTATAAAGTGCACATTAAGAGGTTATTCTGTGGTATGTTGTAAATTGCTAAAGCAATTTAAATAAAGGTCCCAATTAGTGTGACTGGTAAGAACTTTGAAAAAAGGAGCAGGCAAGTCAAAAAATTATTATCCAGACTGGAATAGAGATCAGAGGGGTGTAAATATGTTTTCTATTGGGACTTCTACCACAAATGGTTCTGTCTTCCTGTATTTAATGGAAAACATGCCATAAGTTTGATGTATACCTATCAAAAAGAAAAAAACCCACATCTATTATCTTCTAAGATGTATGAGGGTATTTATTTATGAAAGATAGCAGGGCAAACCACTAGCATGTCAGATTCATGTCCATAAGAGTCTGGAACAGTGGCTTAAAAATGAGCACATTTCCCCAAGGACAACAGTAGAAAAATTAGTATTTGTAAACCAACTGAGCTGATCATCCTATGCTTAGCATCTAAGACTCAAGGGTAGAGTTTCAGAATGTTTAAGTATTTCTTTAAGTGTTTCACAGAATTTTCAAATCTGACAGAGCAATTCCTAGTATTCCGCATTTGCTCACATTTCCTAGCGATTGACAATATTAGTTTGTGAACTGAAAGCAATGACTGATTAACTTTAGTAAATAATTCAGATAATTCAGTCTGGAGCCATCTTTCTTAGTATACTGCATTAATTTTAGAGGATGCAATGCTCAGTTTCAGCAGTGAAGATAACTGGGTCTGGAAATTAAAAAAAAAAAAATGGCCCCATCTAAGCCTTCTTTCATTGTTACATAATAATGTCTAGTCTTGAGCCATAAAACTGGACACTTCAATGGTGCTATCAAGTTTCTTGAAAAAAATTTTGGAATAGGCCCCTATGAATAGGAATACCCAGGAAAGGGCGCCTGGGTGGCTCAGATGGTTAAGCGTCTGCCTTCGGCTCAGGTCATGATCTCAGGGTCCTGGGATCGAGTCCCGCATCGGGTTCCCTGCTCAGTGCAGAGCCTGCTTCTCCCTCTCCCTCTGCCACTCCCTCTGCTTGTGCTCTTCTGTCTATCTCTCTGTCAAAATAAATAAATAAAATCTTTAAAAAAAAAATTAAAAAAAAAAAAAGGAATACCCAGGAAAAAAGTTAGGAAAATGCCACTTCAAAAAGTTAAAAGGACATGATAAGGCAAGTTCATTCAAATAAAGCTTATTCTTCTGTATGAGTCTTTCAAGTGAAAATAGTAAAAAGATATAGAGCTATAATCCAATGGAATGCCTTTAGATTTATGGTATCAGATGAGAGAAATGTAGGGAATACAACTCAGAGACTTTACTGTATGTGGCTGTTATGCTTCAGAAAGCATGTTTTGATCCATGATGTATCAGAAGGCACATTATGATAAACAACCTACATATAGGTTCCCTGTGTTTGGATATCCTTGATAGACCATGTATTTTATTCTTCTAAATGACTATATCATATCTTAGTCTTTTACCTATAGCATCTGCCCATAATTGTCTGTTCTTGTCCTGAGCTAAACGGAACTACATATTGTTAGGCACAATTTCAACAACAAATGAAATATAACAAGATTATGGGAGCACGTCATCATTTGGTAATAATAATTTTTATGCATTCCATGCATGGTATCTATTATGTTCACTTTTCATAAAGTATATTCAGAAAATACCCCCATTGAACCCTCCTACACTGTTGGTGGGAATGCAAGCTGGTGCAGCCACTCTGGAAAACAGTATGGAGGTTCCTCAAAAAGTTGAAAATAGAGCTACCCTATGACCCAGCAATTGCACTACTGGGTATTTACCCCTAAGATACAAATGTAGTGATCTGAAGGGGTACCCCGATGCACCCCGATGTTTATAGCATAAATGTCCCCAATAGCCAAACTATGGAAAGAGCCTGGGATGTCCATTGACACACGAATGGATAAAGAAGATATGTTATATTTATATACAATGGAATATTATGCCGCCATCAGAAAAACCGAAATCTTGCCATTTGCAATGACTTGGATGGAACTAGAAGGTATTATGTTAAGCGAAATAAGTCAGTCAGAGAAAGACAAGTATCCATATGATCTCGCTGATATGAGGAATTTGAGAAACAAGACAGAGGATCATAGGGAAAGGAGGAAAAAAGTTAGAGTTTTCCATCTCAAATGGATGAGAGATATAAGAAAAACTGAAGTGTGAACCAGTATATTTTTAAGTAAAGTTTCCATTTCCCCAGTCCTGTCTCACAGCAATAACTTCCCCTCCTACATTCCACTCTTCTGAGTTGATTCACTCCTCTCCCCTTCAGTTAGTCATGAAAAACTTCTGGGTAGATCACAGTGATGCACAACTATGGGAATACCAGTCACTTGGCTCTTTCAACTCTCTCTTGTGTTAATACATCTCAGCCTAGTCACTGCTTATCGATCTTCTCAGAAGAGAGGGAGAATAATAGAAAGTCAGACACAATAATTAGAATATCTCCATCATCAAGTGGAGCCATATTGGCTGAAATGATTTTTTCACCCCCCTGGTTAACACAACAGAGGGAAAAGGCAGTCAAACAAACTGTCTCTTTCCCTCAAAATATACTTATGTACTTACTTAAGTGCTCCCACCATTATCTCAACTCTTGACTTATCTCACTTGTACCCTTCCTTCAATCCTCAGCTCTTATCTCACTCCTTCCTGAAGAATACCGCTTTTGCTTTTCCATTACACTTGTTATCTATTCTGAACTTTCACCACTTGACCTATCTCATACTGCAAGCCATCCTTGTATTTTCTATTAACGTATAATACTTACTAGACACTCTCCATGCCAACCACTTTGCTTAGTGCTCCATGTGTATCCTCCATGATACATGTACGTATTATTTATTTATTTATTTATTTATTTATTTATTTATTTATTTATTTAGATTTAGCTATATTTGAGAAAGAGAGAGCTCATGAGTGGGGTGTCGAGCAGGGGAGAGAATGGGGGGAGGGGGAGGGAGGAGGAAAGAATCTCAAGCAGATTCTGAGCTGAGCACAGAGCACCTGACGCAGGGCTCAGAACTCTGAGATCATGACCGGAGCCAAAACCAAGAGTCACATGCTTAATAGACTGAGCCACCGGGTGCTCCTCCCACACGATACATTTTAAAAGGGTACCTTCCATGTAATCTACACAACCACCTAAAAGGGTAGATCTTTTTGTATCCCCATCTCACAAATAATCATTGAGTTTTAGTGAGGCATATTATCCAGGATCACCCACACAATATGTCAGATTTGAGCTCACATCTGATTACTAAAACCATGCTCTTAACTACAATGTTCTACAGATTCCTACTAGAGTGTGGTTCTGGGCTCAGTGCCATGCACCTATAATGCACTCAAATACATCAATTAAAATTAATGATGATGACAATTTTTATGAGTTATTTAATCACTTCCATTGGAAACTGAAGGATAAAAGAACAGACAGTTATTGAATACCTCTTTTGTGGTATGCATTGTGTGGTCAGAGAAGTCAAGTTAATTGCTCATGGTTATTCAATTAGTACCTGAACTTACCTCATATGATTTTCTTAAATATGCCTAGGCAAACTAAAATGGTTAAATATTTCATGAAATGTCCTTGACACTTTCTCTCCTTTTGTTGTTAATTTATTCCCATTACCTAGAATGTTCTCCATTCTTCCTCTCTCTTCCATGCATGCCAAAAGGCTCTCTGATGCCCACCTTGTTTCTTCTCACATAAAGACTTTCCTGATCCCTTGCTTCTCTGTGATACTTTACTTTTTTGAAAAAAGTTGGGATATGTTACTCTTCACACATTTGCCCCATAATGTGTGTTTTGACATACTTGCTTAACTTCTCCACTAAATATACTAAATATGAGCTCCTTGGGGGTAGAATGCATGCCATCTTTATCTGTACATATCCCATAAATTACAGTGTACTTCATATCATATTATATTAGTAGATATTATAGTAATGATCAAATATTATAGTGAATCATCAATCACTGACATTTTTAGATTTAATTTTGCCGTTTCATAAATTTTACTCCCTGTAAAACATATTTTCCTCATTCTCAATAGCATACCATAGCATAATTAACAAACCACTGTCACCTCTAAACATCGTAGCATTTGTTTTACATATAAATGATGGACCAAACTGCCTCATCATTGGGTACTATAATTTGTCAAACACTGTGTTGTAATGTTTTTAAGAAAAGGGAGTAATCTTAAGTGTTTTTCTATTCCTGGTAATCATTACAGTGGTTGATGTATAGTTATGCTTATTAACTTTTTCTTCATTTGAAATGAATTTAGAAGTTTTTAAAGAACATTTTCTGATGAGAAAGCAAGTAATATTTAAAGAAGCAAGAGCACAATAATATGGAAATGTACACCAAGACAAATCAGAGTTACACTTGAGCCCAAACCACAGCAACAACAACAAAATACACACACACACATACACACACCCCAAGTGGAAAGATTTGTCTCTCTCCCAACACTTTTCACATCCAGCACACCAAGTCAGGGTGTCTCTGCTTAGCTCCTCCATTCCTGGTTATTCTCTTTCTCTTTACAATCCTCTACTGTTGCTGTATGCAATTAACCCCGGATGGCAGCTGGCATTTGCGTAGCATGCTGTAGAATGAATTCTATTTGTGAAAACTTTATATTAAAAAAAAATTAGCCCAATGGCATGCTAAACCCTAGTTAGTCTGAATTGAAAAGGGAGGGTGAGATAGTTCTGCACAGGGACTGTTCTTTATCTCCGTCCTAGTTTCTCATAGGCCCTGGCCAGAACACGCCTATTGAATGAAGGGTGGCAGGATGAGCCAAGGTTTGGACTTTCTTTGTTCCAAATATTGCTGAATTTTATTTAGATACTTAGTGTAATGATCTGTTTCTTGGTTTCCTCAGGTAAATATCTTAGAATGAGTAGAATTTTGCTTATTTTTGTTTATTTTGAGCAAATTGGGAGTAAAAGAGACCTGATTTCAGTGTAACAATATATGACCTTGTACTTTTTTTTCCATTGCAAAGATAATAAGAAAATGCTTCAATATTGTCTTTGGTTTATTTCATTTTGCCTTATTTTCTTTCCTATCACTAGTGTGTGTGTGTGTGTGGGGGGGTGTGTCTAGTAACACTACTTTGAATCTGTGTTATTTTCATGTGTGGCTTTATATATAGCAAATGGTATAAATATTTTAAAAGAGGCATAGCATCATCATATTGAGACTAAGAATTTTGTTATTTTGAATTTAAAGAAAAGTAAATATTTATTTTTATTATATCTATTTCTTTGTCAAGGAGATTTGATTCAGTTTTATATGTTCAAAATGGATGATAAGTTATGAAGCATATGTACACATATATACATACACACATGTATATGAGTAGAAAGAATACATTCTAGGCAAAAAAACACATTGATATCATGCACATAGAAAAGAGAGAAGGCATTTATTTTATTAAAGAATAACTGTAGCCACCTGTAATCTACACATGGTAACTACAGTTAAGAAAACGGAAAGTTCTGAAAGTTGCTAAAAGTCGATCTTCAAAGTTCTCTTCAAAAAAAAAAAAATGTACCTATGTATGGTGACGGATGTTAACTAGACTTACTGTGGTGATCATTTTGCAACATATACAAATACTGAATCATTATAATGTACACCTGAAACCAATTAACACTGTGTGTCAATTACATCTGAATGAAAAAGTAAAAAATAAATAAATAAAATGCAACCCTAGGCAAAAGTTTCTCAGAGACAGACTGACATAATTATGTCTTACTATAGCTACTTACATATTAACAATTACTTAAGGTAAAAAATATTTGCCTTTGAATATTGTGTCCTAGAAATAATGTACCAGCACAAAGTAGCACTGTATTTCACATTTACTGTACTTTACTAAGAGAACACTTAAAATTCATCACTGATTATTTCTACATTTAAGTTACTATTAAAGGGCAAGTTGCTCTTTGTGATGTGGTTATAATTTATAACCACAGACAGTCTAAGTTTTTAAGCTAAGACTATACCCCACCTTCACATATCATTTACATATACTGATTGCTTCCACATGTCTGGCATAAGGTAAAATAGTTTATGAGCATTGTAATATGGTGAAAGCCACAATGAAATAAAATTCATCTTTGTCTAGAGCACCACAGAAATTTATTCATGCTGGTGCATAAAGTGTTTTCCAAAGGAATTCTGCCTTCCAGAAAACTCCTTTAAAAGCCGAGTGTGGTTAGTGTCACCTCCCTTCTTAAGGATGTCTAGCTTTCCTAGTCTGGCTTCCAAGTGTCTTCTGTTAGACAAAAGCCCCTTTAAGTTACTCTTGACATGTTCTTCATTCTATTTACTGGCTTCAGGCAGCAAGTTTATTTTCCTGATGACCAAATATCCCCTTTCCTGCAAATGGGTTATTTGCAATCACAGGTGGTTATAGAATTGGTCAGAAAGCCCCAGACTTTATATCCACAGTGTTTCATTCAGACTCAGGGACATATTAAATAGAAATATTGTGTTAATTCCTATGTGAATTCAATACTCCTTAAGTTGTCATGAAGGATGTTGTGTCTTCATGGACTAAGTCATAACAAAATAACATTCAAGGCAACCATTACACCATTTAAGAGGATATGCTGTAAGTACGGGAGCAAATAAAACTAGTCATTTCCTGGTTATTTTTACTGAATATTAAATGACTGACTTTGGTTCATGTTGAAAACATGAATTGGAACTTACAGTCTGTGAGATGCAGATAACCCTTTCCTTAAGAAACAGGTGCTTCCTTGCCCGGCCTGGCTCAGTAAGTATTCATAGCCAGAGACCTGCCTGCCTCCTCACTACTAGCTTTATGTAGACACTCATACAGATTCCGCTGAAGTTACACCTGAAGCTTGGTCAGGCAACAGGTCAACATCAAGACGTTTAACTTCACCCATGCAGGACTGAAAGGCCTAATGTTCGACTCAGCTGTTTTTTCATCAATTGTTTACTTTCAATACCAGCCTTTAACAAAGCCTCCTCAAATGTGCCCTGCCCAGCTGACATTGACAAACCTCATGGTTTTTGCATCCAGACTATTTTACAAGTCTTTGAAATAAGTGCACTACAAATATAACAGTTGTGAATTTCTTTGTATTATTATTATTAATTGAACTCACAAAAAAAGTAACAGAGAATACCTGCATGCCTACCCACGCCAAAGAGCAAAACACGGTGATCTAGAACCTTCTATGTACGAGACCACGATTGGGCAAATTACAATGTATTGTTATTATCCCGATACCAGCTACCAGCGACTATAAAGTAGCTATTCTTCCACTTTAGGGAAGAGCAACCCGAGGCTACAAAAGCTAATAACATGCCCACATCCTAACACCTAAAAAATGCTAGAGTCAATTCAATGCTCTCTTCACCATGCTAAGATTCCTCTTGTCCTTGTGAAATCTTTGTTCTAGTAGCTAAGTTAGAAAAAGCCACTAATTTTCAATAGGCCAACAAGCAAGGGCTTCAACACTGTAAACACAGCATGACTTCCTATTCAATAACACTAAATAAAGATAATATATATCATCGGATATATTTATTTTGCACATTCCAAGAATGGAATGTTGAAATTCATTTTGCACACTCCAAGAATGGGAAATTTTATTCTTTTGGAAACACGAAAAGGCAATAAATCTTGCTGTTTAGGTGAGGCACACAAGAGACATTCGGCTATTATCTCTATCTTTTGTTTCTCTTAGAAAAGTCAATTGTTTGAAAAGATGGTATAATATGTACAATGGAGAATCCATTTGGGAGAATGAGGTCCATAGTGTGTGTTACATGTGGTAAGCCTCAATCTTAGAGACCGAGATTTGTACTAAAGAAACAAATTACTACAGCATCGCTAATTTCACTTCCTTATACGGCATCTGCCTAAAAGAGTCAAAACAGATTCTTTCAAAACGAATGTGCTAATATTTATAAAGCTGTGGACAGTAGTACCATCAGAGGCTAGCCAGTTTTCTCTAATTTGACAGCTAAAAAGCAATGCCAATGAGACAAGTATTAATCTTATTTCTGATGAAACAACATTGAACAAAATAGGCACTGACTCTACTCTGCCTTGCTAAGTGATTTCAGGCATGCAAGAAAAACTTATTTCTAGTCACTTGGTCCCATTTTGCTGTTATGCTGGAGATCTTTCTCAAGAAGCTGTCTGGATTAGGAGGTTGAATGATAGAGGATGTGTGCTCTGTTAGAATGTGCCAACGGAACCTTAATTCTGTTCTGAATAGGCACCTCGGGAAGCAAAAGAAGGCTGAGACTCTATTGAACATGAAGAACACGCAGTGGAAGCAAGAAACTCCATGGCTCTGGGCCAGTGTGTGAGAGCCTAACAGGGAATTGGAGACTTCGGAGTAGTTGCTTTGTTTGAGCACAGCTTCCAATTCTGTCTAGTTAGAATCAAGTGCAAAGGAGTGAATCCCTGTACGCCAGTCCAGGAGAAAAAAAAATCTATTAAAGAAGGATGAGCCCACATAATACAGTAACCTGAAAACAAAAGGGTCACCCTTCATCTCTTGCTTTGCCCAAATAGTGACATTGTGACAGAGTAAGATGCATGCACAGTACCTCACCAGAAGTCCTAAATGTGTGTTCTGCCATAAATCTAAGACAATTGAAAGGAATTAATATGCAATAGAATATTTCAGGTGGATGCTGTATCCTAAAGGACGCTAGATTGTTGAACTTAAAGATTTTACATGAAGGCACAAATATCTGCAGTTTTTCTTAAATACAACTTGCATTTTTCTGGGCGTGTGAAAATGTATTGCTCTATGCAGATAAGGCAGAGCTACATGCCTACATATGGAGTCTCTGTACCCCAGCAGAACAAGGTCATTATATGAGGCCCACTCTGAACTGTAGCCATTTGTTTTAGAATCTTGCTTCAGCATCTCAGCTGATGCCTCATTAACTCAGAACTGAAGGCTAACTACCAGGTTTCTGGATTCCTAAAGCATTGCTTTGCACATACCACTCATTTACAAACATTAAAAGGTTTCATCATCTATTGTTCAAATCTGAAGTGTGCATTTTCTAACCCATTTCAAAATTTTCTACCATTCCTCCATATTTAAACCACCTCTGTAGCCATAAATTACTTTTCCTCCCATATTTCACCTTCTATAATGGGCTATGTCTTATACTCAGGTCTGTTGTATATGTGGTCTCATCTCTGCTCCTTAGCCCTCTCACCTGGAATGATTATATGTCACCTCCTCACTTATTCCTTCAACCACTTGAGGAATTTAATGAGGCACTATCATGTGCAAGACTCTGTACTTGACTGAGAATAGAAAACACCTGGCTGGCTCAATCGGTAGAGCATGTGACTCTTGATCTTGGGTCTGTAAGTTTGAGCCCCACGTTGGAGGTAGAGATTACTTGAAAAAAAAAATCTTAAAAAAAAAGAAAATGGATAAAGAAGAGGATAATGTTAAAAAGCCAACAATCTGGGTCTTCTCCCCTTCCAAGTGGTTAAGTTTCTTCAGGATAGTTGCCACATACATCACACTCCTAGTTGCAGAAATTTAAAAATTTATTGCTCTCGAATTCTCCAGATCCTCCTCATACACAGTCATTTACCAAATCTAATGTTTCTTTACTTTCAATATGTCTCATCTTCAGCCTTCGTCTCTCATTTTCGTTATCATGATCCTTACACAGGGATTAATTTCCTCATATGTGAACAACTCCAAGACCTCCAATTAGTTCCCTCTATGCCTTAGACTCCTTTAAGTTAATCATCCTTTTAGGCCAAGCTAAGGAGTTTGGACTTTAATCAGTAAAATTTTAAAACAAAGGAAAGGCATAATTAGATTTGAATTTCAGAAAGAATTGTAGCCAGTAATGATGGAAAGAAGAGACAGTAATTAAAGGTGGCTGTTGCCATTGTAGGGCAAGTAATGATAAGGATCTGACTTAACCTGGAAGAGAGAGCAGGACAGATTTGAATGACTCAAGAGATAGAATCCACAGGATATCTAGTTAGATATGGGGTGGGCCAGTGAGAATAGGCAAAGATGCTTCTGGTCTGGACAACTGGGACAAAATGACAACATTCTCTGAAACTGGGAATAAGGAGGACAAATAACGTTTGTAGAAAGGTCAGTGGTGGCAGTTTGGAACAAGTTGAGTTGGAGTTCCCCATGAGAGATCCAGGTGTAGATACTCTGCAGCCTTTGACATGTGGAAGAGATAAATGTCGAAGACCCCAGCTGGCTCAGCCCCTCTCCAGAGTTTGTAGTGTCTGGGAAAGTAGGCAGGGGTGTGGGCAGATGGGGAAGAGCTCCCTGGGTGGAGAATTTCTGGTTGGGTGAGCTTTCGGCTTCTGGGTCATCACTTGGGCAACATTTCTACATCTCAAGGATCAAGGAGGTTATTTTGTCCTTTAATCAGCTTATTTTCATATGTGTAAAGCTGAGGCAGTTGGACTAAATTATGGGAAGCACACTCCCTGTACCAGGCACAATGTCTAGTTTAGATTGTTAGGTACGTGCCTATAGAAGGGGGCAATTGACTGAAAATTTAAAGTGGCAAGATTACCTAATTAAGAAATGGTCATTTTGTTTGCTCTTCTGGAGATCTGTCTGATAAAAATAAAAAGTCCTAAACCTCTTCCCGAGAGAGAGATAAGGGCTTTTAATTTTTGAGGCCTAGAAATTTTTCCATATTCCCAGGGGGAACTTAACAGAATTTTGTTTCAAAAGGAGACACTTTAATGAGATTTATTTGGATAAGACAAGAAGGTACTGGATGAAGACAATTTCTAGGGCAAAGATGGGGATGGAGGATGGGGAAGGAGGACAGCCAGAATCAGTTAAAGCAAGATTACATATTTAAAATCTGGAAAGATGGAATGCTATTGTATTGGGGGAATCTGTGTCCTGCTCACACCCTGCACTCTGGAGGTGGAAGGACTCGAGAGTAGAAACACTGTGTGCATTCCAGTGGAAGCAAGACACTAAACACTATGGCCTGGAGCCAACATGCTGGGAATGCTCAATGGAAGGGCCACTGAGAGAGGCACGTTGGCAGCATCTTTGAGTAGGGATGCCTTAGAGAAAACAGAGAACTCCGCTAGCCAGCAGTATTGTACTGTAGAGGATGCACTGGGAAGGTCAAACATTAAAGGACAGAAGGTCATAGCCAATCCTGAACTACCCAAGACCTGATATCAAGCAAAGGGAGAGATTCTCTCTTCACTATTTCTCAGCATTCCACTTTCCACAATTCACAATTAAACAAAGTGGCTTAGAAAAATAATGACTTGAATGTAACTTTTCTTGTATTTGTTATGAATACACACACACACGTACTACATATAAACACATTGATTTATGTAGTTCTTCATCTATATATAATTCTGCAAGTACAGTTACACTATTAGGATCAAATTTCCAGAAGTGACCATGAACCAACAACTTTGCCTAATATATTATAAAATGTCCCAAAATTTTGCTAGGCTGTTTGTTGAAACCAATGTTTTCCTAAGTGAACTCGAGGAACATCCAGGATGATAAACGGAGTGCTAAGCAAATTAAAATATATGCAGTATATAACTTTGCAGTTAAAAAATGGTACATAACAGGAATACACAGTTAAAGGGACTTTAAAACCTGATACTCCTCACATCGGTGACATAAGTGTCTTCATATTAAAAACAAACATGATTTATAAAAATAGCAACTGCTTTTTTTCACAAATTGTTGGAGGATTGGTTAAGGAAATAATAAAGCAGAAAACAATAGGAAATAGGAAAACAAGAAGAAAACTGCATTCTAATCCAGTATGTTTTATAATCTCAAGGAGCCATACTTACAGTGTTCTCTACACTGGATAATCAACTCAATTTTCCTTTCTTTCTTCCATTGGTTTGAAAGAAACCTGGTCAATGTATTTTATAGACAAATCCCAAAGGAGAGGCGGATAAGCCCAAATGACCATTGCGACCACTGTGGAAAGTCCTTACAAGTATGTACCACTTGTCCCTCTTGATCTCATTTTCAGTTAAACCTAGACAACCGCAGATTAACTCCATGATGTTCCAAGCCTGATACACTGCAGCTTTCAGTTCCCTTGTTAAAGGACAGATTTGTTTCCGTATCACGTTTGAATGCAGAAAAATTATGTAACTATACTATTTTATAAGCTATGTAAAAATATACCGTCTTCCTGAAAGGAAAAACAAATCACAAAGAAATAGTTTTTGATAGTGGTAATTAACACTTTCTCTACGTCTGCCTTCTCACATTCTTCTTGTCTATTGAGGTCCACTCTCCTTGCACCCTATTTTTAAAAGTCCACTGACGTCTTTAGGGAGATGCGATACTGCCTTCCTCAGAAGTTCTACTATATTCACTGTACCCAAGAACCTACTTGTCCATGAAGAAATGGTCACATGCCATATGTGTCTGTGTGTGTTTTACACAGAGAATACAAATAAAAAATATGTATTAATTATAATAATGGAATTTGTAAATAATTGAAATTTGCATAGTTGATGAAAATCTAGGTCCATTTAAAGGATGATCACAGCAGAGCTGAGTTTATTCTCTTGAAACTTCAAATTTGAAGATAAAAAAACTAAAATTTCTAACACATGTGATGAAAATTCCCAAGTACTTGTCTAGTTTTGATTTGATCTCACTTATAAACAACCTTGTTTTGGCTTTCCCCAAATATATTCCTTAAGGGCTGGGATGAACCTTAATTACTTTTTAATGTCACTTAATAGATCTGATTTGTACACACAGCACTCTTGGTAGTAGTCCTTTTGTCCTTTCCTGTGGATACCTCTACTTTGTCCCAAGACCAACATATTTTACAAGAATTCAACATCAAGCACTATAAATCAATGTATATTCTAAACATCAATTCTAGACCTGTAAGTGGACTAAGCAAATTAGTTGAGTCAAAGATAAGAGGAAACAGGAAGGCATCTTAGCAAGCTGTTGGACAGCAAAGCCAGAATTCTCTCAAAAGCATGAACAATGAAATATAGTCACTTTCAATTTTTTTTAAATGATTGTACTTCCAACTTTGTTTGGTAGAACTGATTTGTTTTACACAAAGTTTTGGATACAGTGAGATGGACGATGAGACATTTTATCTTTAGTCACTATCTGGTTCTAGAATAGCCTCCCTCACTTTCTTTTCTGGCTAAGTGTATCGAGACATGATAATGAAAAAAAAGAAAAATCAGGGTGTTCCTTCAAAGACAAGACACAACTCCTCCACCTGGTTCCTAAGATCTTCCAAGATGTATGTATTGTTACATATTCTCCACGTCTTACTTGCAGGCGAGTAAAGATAGCCAGATACTTTGTGATTCAGTCCGGAAACAGGCTTGGTTCAGAGGAGGTACTGTTTGTGGAGACCACACTGCTCCCATACCCTTTGTGTGCTTCTAAGTGCCTCAACTGAGAGCCTCCTCCTCCAGGGTCTAGCACTAAGCTTACTTTTCCCTACATTACAATGTACAATTCACAGTGAATTGATTTATTACACACGTACATTCTTTTTGTACTCACTTATATAGAGGCATTTGCGTTTAAAAAAACAAGGTGTGTCAAATGAAGCCCAGAATCACTCAACAAGTCACATGAGCCATTTAGAGGCTAACGATGAAAAAGAATAGATCTAGCCTTGAGAACCTCACCGTCTGGCACAACAGAGATGATCCTTTTAAGTAATTTTACAAACCAAAGAAGTCATTTGACATATTCAATAATCCTAAGCTCCGTTTAGTTCGCCGATGAAGACTCAAGTGGGTGATGCTATATGTTATCAAAAGACATGTTTATGATATCGGCAACAGAGTGAGTTACTGTGAGATTTGGTCAACATTGTTTCCCACGTCATATCTCTCCAAGCAAAGAGAACCTGGAAGCGTAGTTTTAATGACTCATTTAGGAGATGACAAGATTCCCTAAATTTGTGGTCTCTTTAAGTTTTGCCCTAAGCTTGTAAAAAATCCTAAGATTCAATTATTCTTCATATTTATCAACAGCATTTTATTTTTGCTTATCTTCATTCCCTAATTTAAGTGTATGTAAATTGTATATTTTCTTATCCTGGGTTTGACAGAGTCCAGCTTTGTTACTGTTTGGAAATAGTGTGTGAATTCCTATTTATACTGATGTTTATGTCTTGGCAATAGAAGGAGATAGTAACTGGAGACATTCAGACGTATTTGTGTCAGATAAAATTTATTGATTCTTCCCTATGTTTAATTATGATAATAACTTAAAACAACCTACCAATCACAAGGGGTCACTTTTAAAAATATACCGAATGTGATTTACTAAACGTTCTACCGTCTCAATTAGCTACTCTCCAGTTACAATGGCAATAATGTGTCACGGGCAGGCTGCATCATTTCTGTAAAGAACATTTTATGATTCAGACTTAAAAAAATAGATATGAGCGTATATATATGAACGTATATAAAATATTTAATATACATATAGACACACGAAGCTGTCCTTCCATCATTCTGATGGTTTGGTTCTACTATTTCACTCATTATTTTGTTTTATATTTTACAGATCAATTTCACTTGTAAAGTCTTATTTAAGTTAAAAAATTTGTTTGTTTGTTTATTTATTTACAACCATTTACTTTTCTAGGGTCCAAATGTACCAAAAAATGTATGCATGGAGCACATCAAAATCTTAAGCAAACTGCATTTTAACTAATGCTTCTGCACTGTGCATGTTACATCTCCTGACTCTTCTGCCAGTTTTTCCAAACTTGGCCTCCACACATTACTCTGTGTATATTTATCCTAGCAGCCTGCCCATTTCCAAACTAATGAAAGGGCTGTCACAAATTGCTAGTGCCACCTATTAGTGGAAGCATAGAACTGCAAATCATGATAATCCCTTTAAATAGCACCTTAGAAGTCATGAGGGGTAAGATCTATCCCAAGACTCACACTTGTTCTAATTTATGTTTACAGCTGCTGGTCTTTTTAAAATAAGCTTTCACTGCATGCACTAAACTTAGATACTGTCGTGAGTTTTGGAGATTTTGCCAATAACTTTGCCCTAATTAATAATTTTATCATAAATTTTTTTCATAAATGTTTGATAAGTGCAATGTCTTAATCAATTAATATGTAACTCTCTGTGATATAATATCATGACTTTGAAAATGAATGCTGTTAGATAATGACTGAGTAAAAATTTACTTTAGTACTGGTTTCTCTGGAAGGTTTTAGAGCAATTGAAATACAAATTCTATTTAGCATAGTCCTGGCTTTAGATATAAAATTCTCCCAAACATGTAAAGGTGTGATATTTTGACTTTTGAACTGTGACATGTAGGTGTGTCACTGAAGTTTAAATGAGAAAAAATGGGATAGGAAGGTAAGCCACAAAATTTCTTATTGCTGACTTAAGTTCATGATAATTTTATAAGTTATTTAAAGTACATATCTGAAGTACAATTATACATTCACCCTAAGCATAAATAGATTATGCTCTGCAACCAAAAGTTTACTTTTATTTCCTTACTAGGAATATATGCGATCATATTATTAATTTTAATTAAATTTATTCTTGAAAGATCTTTCATTTGCATTAATGTTTAGAATATAGAATTTAAATGTAATTCAGCAAAAATCGTAACATTTTTGTTAATTATGTTGTTTGATTTATATGTGATAACTGAAAGTAAGAAAACAAAGAGAAAGAAGTTATCACAGATCTATACATCTATTTAATTGCCTAAATATTCATGTATTTTATATCATTGTCAGGAGTGGAGTCTTGGAAATAATTTATATGAAGAGAAATAACAACAAAGTTAGAATTGGAAAAATTATCTCTTCAGTATTCAGGTTTCTTTAAGCTAGTAAGGACTGAATATCATTATCAAAATCTGGTGGGTTAGAATTTTACATGGCATGGTTTTGTGGTCTCAGTTATTTTCCTGCTTGCTAAAGTCTACACTGTATAAATTATTATTTCAAAGGCCAATCTGGTTGGCTGCCTTAATCAGAGAAGGCACAAATTGGAGACTTTCACTAGCCCACATTTGATCTGACCAGGATTGGATCACAAGATGTGTGACTGAGCATCTTCTTTTATTTTATTTTTCATTATTTTGCCAGAATATATTTGTTGAGTAGGTAAATAAAAACTTCTAGTTTCCAGTGTGCTTAAATTGAAGATTTCAGAATCAAAATATGATTTTTAAAGTTATCAGAATTTGAGAAGAAAAGGCCATGTTAAATAAGGATCATTAAGTCAGAGACCTGATGTCAAATATGCAGTGACTATAGGAGAAAAGATATTGCAATGAATTTATAACTTCTTGGCTCTGTGTGGGTGTGTGTGAATATATATATATGTATTCAATATATATATATATATTCCTCTACCTTTCATAGATACTTTTCATTTTAGCTATGAGGAGATTATCAGTATAAGACATATTCCATCCTATAGAAGCATGTGAATACTTGAGATATCCAAGAGGACTTTTCATAGGACCCAAAAGATCATGCCCACTCTAAAATAAATAAATAAATACATAAATACATAATTTAAAATATGAAAATCATTGTAAACCAGTAACAAAATTGTTGTAAAGCGTCTGTAAATTTCACAACCTGTAGGTTGCCAAGATTACTTTTTCTCAGCTATAAGACATTAACGTAAAGTTTTGTCATTCAAATATACCCAGATATTCATGTATGTACACATATATATGTTTGTATGCGTGTATCTGTGTGCTCTGGTAGAAGTAAAGAAAAATCCTGAAAAGTCACCAAGCTTAATTAGTAAATCGTTATTCGTATTAATGAAATTTGAAGTGATCATAATGTACTGAGCAATGAAAAAAAAGCTTTTCTAAATTTTATTTCATAATTTTTAATTAAATATTATCTTCTATTATCAGAAAGATCTGTGTGAGAATTTTGATTTAATTGATAATCGCATTGTTACAATAATTAGACTCTGAGGGGAAAGAAAACCTTTACAAAGTATGAAAAGAAGGCCTTTAAAACATTTATTTAAGCGCTATTTACTAAATCCTCCCTGTGAAAGTAAAGTTAAAGACATTGATTTAACCTTTGGATTCACATGATCACCATCACATTCAGACTTGCATATGTCTTTGATTTCTACTAAAACTGAAGCACACAGTGTCCTGGAAAAGCTCATTACATTGAGTGATGGAACATTTGTCATTTGTTTAAAACCCCAAACCTAATTTATTTCCTTGTGATTTCCATAGGTTTTTCTGAAGTCTTCATTGTACCACACTCTCCAAAAGGAAATTATATGATAGTCTGGTTTTTCATGAGAAAAGTGAAATCTGACTAGTTTTGTAGGAGAAATAAACAGTTATGCATCAATTTTAAAAAGAAACATTCTAACATTTAGTTCTATTACATATATTTAAGGAAGGCAAAAGTATCTCTGAGAGAATGTTTCTTGAGGATAATTTGTATGTGACTGCTGAGATTTACAGAGTTCTCACATTTGCTTCCCCCACAAGGATTCTAAATCAGATTGGTTCAGAGGAAAAGCCAGCATACCCCATTTTTCTAATATTATCACTTCTCCAGATGGTCCTGAACACATCTATTCAATCCCTTTTTCCTAGAAAGTAAAGAGGTACCTTATTAGATATATATGTACATCCACTACAAAGGCTTCCTTCTTTTTCTTCTTTTTCTTTCTCATTTAACATATCAAATCTCTTTCGTTTCCTACTAGGCAAGATGACAAGTAGAAAGTAAGCACAGTGATTGCCTGAAACTTCGTCTTAGCAACCTGAGCAATGAGAGTTAATGGTGGATCTTTGAAAACAAGTGACCATGGGAAATTAGGGTTGGCAGGGATTTAACTCTTCATGAATCATGCTGGAATATTTTTAAGGGCAAAGCACTGGATGTTTTAACCGTGTTTGACATCTAATTAAGGAGGAAAAAGAAGTAGCTTAAAAAAAAATCTCTATTATAGTTTAGAAACAAAGTACTGACAATTGGCTACCAGGCATTTGCTTTGGCAAAACATGTAGAGACAAAAAGGTAATGACAGACCAATAAAATGACAGAAGAAAAATTGCTTGGGCCATTCCTTTTCTTCTTCTTGTTGTTGTTCATTTCACAGTTTATTTTACCAAGTTGCTAAGCCCTAGGTATTTCAATAGAATTGTTATGTAGGTGTGGGGCAGTTTGTGATTAAAAAAAATAATAATAATTCTAATGGATGCCATTGCTAAAAGGAATTGATAAAGACAGTGTGCAATATATACATATTGTCAATATACACAAGTTTAAAGCCTGTACATATATCAAAGGACAATTCTAATTAAATGCTATCTGTTTAGTATATAGAAAGGAATGGCACCTCTTCTATAATGAAGAATAATCTATTACCATGGAAATAAAATTCTTGCAAAATAAATATAATTCTCAATTCTTATTTATTTTACAATTTATTTAGCATTTAAACAAGTGTCCCCAAATCTAGTAGATTTTTAAAGCGTGTTTCAGGCTTCAAATTTGTTACTCTAAAATTATAGCATACAGCCATTCTCATCTTCAAGAAGTAAAGTTGCATGTGAAACTTACTCATAAGGCATATAAACTTGGATAAAATCGACCATCAACCTAAGTATTATTTGATGGCATTCTCTCCAAGAATGAAAATGGAAAGCAAAAACTGAGGAAAATACAGATGCCATGATATCATATACTATAAAAATAATTTAAAGACAGTTACTAGAGATATAATAGAGATTTAATTAAATATTTAATAGAGGCTATATAATTTTTTAAAATCTTGTCTGATAAGTACAACTGCAATTCTGTTTGCTAATGTTTTAAATCCATTTCCACTTTAATCACTAGGAAACTATTATAGGAAAAATAAATGTATCTTTCAACCCAATGTGTTTTATCTAGCAAGTATTAATTCCAAATAAACACATTTAATAGGTGTTGAATTTTCTAATCCAAAGTGTGAAAATTACATCTCTCTTTCCTATTTGTGGTCCTCATTCACACTAGAGCATTCAGAAAGAGATGTTCCCCATCATGTGAAAATTAAAGAATATGTTTCTGGCATAAAAGCAGTGTGCAGTAGACAGACATCTCTACAGACAGATTTAATGATTTTCTTTCACATTAGAGGCTAAAAACAGAATACAATTGAAGCTTCCCACTGCCCCACCCCCAATTCCCGAAATCTGAGAATCATAAGAAAGCAACACCTTAGGGAGTAAAAGTACTTGAGTTAAAGCATTTTAATCTCCAACTCCATTTTTACTAATATCTCAGTTATATAAACACTGTCTTTCATTAAAAGTTTTATATATATAATTTTCCATCTATGTTAGCATTATTTGATACATCTATCTATAAAATCTGTATAAACAAATATAGGACAAATATTTTCTTTGAAGTCCTCATTAAAAACCAAGCATATGCATTAAACTGTGACCAAATAAAGTACTAGCAACCATGTGATAAAGCTTTTTTTCCTTTCTTAAATTTATACTCTTTTTGAAAAGAAGTTCCCACAACTAGCTGTACAAGCAGAAAGTAATGTCTCTTCAGTTCTCACTAAAGTACATATGGAATTAAATAACATTATATTTCAAAGGCTTTAGCTTTACACCAATTAGCCAAATACACAGTCTTTTGTACAATCATAACACACTGTGGAAAAACTAGTCTGTTCCCTCCAGTTTATATTCTCTTGGCAAACCATGATCTACTGCTTATGTTAAGCATCTGATTGTCAGATTTGAACAAACTGAATATTCATGATGACGATTAACCATTTAGTGCCTAAAACTAAGAAAATACAATTTATCGTAACAATTACTATAGGTGAAGCATTCACATCTACAAAGAGACTATTTTTGCAATAGCAATTTTTTAAAGATATTTTAATAGAAGTAGAGTTAGAAAAATTAACAGAACATATGATCACATATACAGCTCAGCATTTACCAGGCATTCAGCTCTTCTCTGCAAATGTGATTAAATGTTCTTTGTTTGCATTTAAATTGTCATATATCAAACAGGAGACATGCTTTTATAAAAAAGTGTTTAAATCATCTCAGAAAGATACACAGAATCACATAGGTTTCCCAGGTTAAACTCAAGGTTTTACGGTTTGGGTTGGGAGGGAGTTCAAGGAATGAAAAGGTTGGGGCAGGGTGGGGGGGGGCAGGGGTCATTACAAAGCTAGCCGAAATAAAAGAAAAATAAAGATTTACCTTTGTAGGATAATTTCAGCCTTGGTACATTGTTCTTCCCATTTTGATAGTTTGCTCTCGCTGTAAGTAATACTCCCCAGAAAAGACAGACAATCCTAGCGAACCAGCCCATGCTGCAGACGCTGTAGGTCCTTATGTTGCTTCAGCCTTCCCTCCTGTATTGTGCGGCCAGAGAAGTTCAAACAATCTGGAAACTGGAGGTAACAGGTGATTTAGGTCAGTTTCATTCATAAATGCAGACAATCAAGATCTCACGGTAACACCAACACCTCTTCTTCTGTAATAGTCACTGAAGCACAGAAACTTCAAACCCTCCAAAAAAAAAAAAAAAAAAAAAATCGAGCCAGGCACCGGATAATGAGGCACAACTGTTGTGTGGAAAGAAAAAAAAAAAAAAAAAATTAACAAGGGCTGCGGCAGTGGTGCTTAAGAAGCAGTTCCTTTTATCTAGGCTCTTCTGATAGCCGGTGGCGGACTCTAATCCTGCTTCTCTGCTTCATTCGGCTCCGGGAAAGCAGAATGAAAGGGAAACAGAGAAAGAGAGAGAGAGAGAGAGAGAGAGAGGAACCGTGAGCAGCGCGGACTTTTCCTGTACACATGTAGGGAGAGATGACACAAGATCTCACAGACAGGTTTTCCCAACACTCACTAGACTGGCTGACAATGGGAGAACAGGCGAGCTCAACCCACTCCCCTTCCCTCCTGTCACACAACACATGCAAAAAACATCTCATAGAGATTAGAGCCGGGAGCAGAACCCTCCAGCGTGCCTCTCTGAAAGGCATGGAGCTATAAATTTACTTCCCAAGGCACGCGTTGTTTTATAGCCATTTTTAGGTGCAATTTTGATTAAAAAAATCTGAATTCTGCTACCCACAAAATTTACAACTAATACTCATGATATAGTTCCTTTGAACTTGTGTGTTATATGTGTGTATGTATGTGTATCTATCTACATATAGATACATATACATATGCATATGTGTCTATATGGGTCCCTTTTTCACCACTATAACTTGAACCACTGAAGGTTTTAAAGCCTTGTTAGGGATCATTCCCTCTCCCCAACAAACCCCCTTGGCTCAACTCCCCCCTTCCCCCACCCCACTGCAATTTCAGTGAAGAAATTCCTAGTACAGCCCATTTCAACAATCAGTTCAAGACAAATATAGGTCCACTGAGAATTATAAATTACAACTCAAAGGGATACTCAGAATTTAAAAACATCTATGGTTTTCCAGCTTCTGGAATGCCCTGGCCAACATTTGTAATGCATCACACATCTCATTAATTAAAGCCACTTTCCTAGTTTTGGTTTAAAGGGCAGAGGAAGATGACAAAGTTCACAAAAGTCCCTGCTGAGTGTCAAGGACCAACGTAAAGAGAGTATCTCTGTGTCTTCATGACCTGGTGAAGGGTTACTAAATTTTCTGTGCACATGAATGTGTGTGTTCAGGCAGTCATACAGACACTATTAGTTCTTTCCTAAATGCACATTTTGTCTGAGGTGTTTCAATTTCCTCTTCTATTTTTCTTTTGATTTTCCCCAAAGCTGATATCCTTATAGGATTTGGGGGGTTGGGATATATAGAAGTTAATAGGACAGAACTTTCCCCTCTTTACTCCTCAACTCTCTCTGCCCTCCCTGCCCCCCCTGCAACACACACAATTGAAATACAGAAGAGAGACCCCTACTTCAATAGTATGGAAATTTCTCAACTGAAACAAGAGGGTGAGTCTCCCAATTACAAACGTAAACACTTACTGAAAGTGGCTTAGTATTCTTATGGAAAAAGATCTAAGCATCGCCACTACAGCTTTCAGGCTTAATGTCAACAGACCAATAGGGAAGAAGCATCTCCCTCCCCCCCTCCCTCTTTCTGTCCGTCCGTCTCTCTTCTGTCTCTCTGTCACTGTCTCTGTCTCTCTTCGTGTGTGTGTGTGTGTGTGTGTGTGTGTGTGTGTGGAGGAGGAGGAAGAGGATGAAGAGAATTTAAAGGAGGGACAATGGGGGATGGGATGGAGGGATTCTCTCTACTTCACTAGATTGATTCATCAAACTGACCGTATTGTATTTGTCAGTTTCGGCAAGCCTATTGATCAGTCAGTATTGTTAAGAAAATAAAATCCAAAAATAATGTTGATTTTACTGATTCCCACACTTGTTATCCTGAGCACTCTTCATGCTCTAGGCAATGGATTAAGGCTACAAACGACAAGAGGCTTGTCTGTCTTCCATGGATTACTCTCTATAGACATTTATTCTACAGAGGAATTCATGTTACTTCGGGATTACTTAGAGGATTGGACTAATGAATTACCTTTTGAAATATCACATATAATTAGCTTAAATAGTTGCACCATTTTCATTAATATGCATTTTAAATGTCTTTAAATATTTATTTTTTCTCTAGCTCTTGGTACCTAGGGTAGAGGAACAAGTTTATATTCGTCAAAACTAAACAGGATAAGCAAATTTAGAAATGTATCCATTTCACTTGCGTAATGTCTAATTCCGAAACATTCTGATGTGTTCCAGGAAAAAATGAAAGGTTGTAGGTAAAATTCAGATAAAAGAGGATCAGAATTGAATCCATGGGGAGGAAAGACATTCAGTCTGGATTTTGAACCACAAAATCAGGACAGAGTTATTTAATTTTGTAAAACAAGTAGTTTAAATTAATGTTGAAGTCTGGAATTTGGTAGCACAGACACCCCATGTTTAGAAACACACACATAATTAAAAAACCCACTTTCATTATTTATCTGTTTGATATTTTTCTTACCCTCTAAATGTTTTATGATCTTTGTGTCTTTTCAAATGTTTGAAAGCTTAATAAATTCACCTTCACATTTGCTTATCTGTGGACTTTGTATTTAAAAGTATGAAAACAGTAAATTCTTTGGGTAAGCATAACTGTGCTAGACTGATTAAATTATAAAATAATAGAAAAGTGTAGGCATGCCATAGATATTTTAACTGTAATTTAAAAGAAAAGAAAAGAAAAACTACATGCCTGAAAAATACAAAAGTATTTGGAATCTATATTTCTACCTCTTTCGAAGTCTTTGACTTTCGTCAGGGTTCAAGTCGTTTTCAAATTTTTCTTATACTCCCAAACACATAAAGGATAATGAAGGTTAAACATATTTCTCGGCTGAGGTAGAAGCAAGGTAGGGGTGGATCTGGGTGGGTGTTTATCAGAACTTTTCAAAATCTGGGTGAAACTGAAATTTTGATTCACCCCCCAAGGAACATCACTCCCTATTCTGACAGTCTGTGGCCGAAGCTCTGGCATGAATAAGTCTGCCCTATTTCTTACCTTAGCCATTGATTTTAGCGCATCATTTATTACTCTTTAAAAGTCAGAAATATTATACTGACCTTTAACATTAAATTTTATTTAAGGCATAAATGAAAAATTTTATTTTGCTTTTTTCTCAAAGTAGTCTCTCATTCCATGATTCTCTAACTCACAGTCTATATCATGTGCTATAATTAACTTTACTTGCAGGTGAATCCCTAATATCTGTTTAAATTTCAACTTTTCAGATGTGATTAACTCCTACTACAGAGTCAAATTTGAGCAGGTGCTTACTACGATGATCAGGCTGTTATATACATTTCTGTCATGTAAATCAGCAATTTTTAACCTCACCCCACTCCATATTGAGATGGATTACAAAGACTTTCGAGTGAGGGTGACAGTTTTCTGGGTGGTGTGCTTGATTTCCTAGAGAAACAACACTTCCAACTTCCCATCAGGTTGGTTAAATTTTGTTTTACCCCAAAGTCCTGTATAGTCAGAGAAGATACATATTAAAGCCTTTCTCCACTGAAAATGTATTTTTGACCTTTGCATGTATTGGATAAAACCGATGTGATATTTTTTTAAATGCCTGCTGTCTGAATTTTATTTATTATGAAACAAATTGGGATGGCCACCAACATTGTAATTTAAGAGCAGAAATGATTGTTCTAACTTGTGAGATGGTATTCCAAGTACTTCCTCAGGTTATAGATACCCTGGATCTTACTGTGAGTGGTAGGAGAAAACTCTTCCTATATTTGTGCATAGAAGAATATAAGGAGAAATATAATTTAGATGTATTTAAAAATTTAGTGCATTAAATATACCTGAAGTTATGGTGCACTTTGGTAAACACACTTGCCTCTCCCTGTAATCCCACTCCACCCCTGTTTTATTGTGGTTGAATAGAGCACTGCTCCCAAAATATGTGCTTCTGACAGAAGTAGATGACCTTTTCTACTGGGTCAGAAATGCCTGGGTTCAGAATTTTAGAATGAGTTGGTTAACCAGTACTAAAAACAGAGAAATTTTCGGTACCCTCTCCAAGGTGTTACTCAACTGAGTCACGTAAAAACAAACAAACAACAAAACAAAAAAAAACCCTGATATTAGTTTCCATCTAACATCTGCTATTTCTTACTTTTTTTTTTCTTCAAGGGATGCTTCATTGTTCTATGAGAAAGGCCTCTGATCAACAGAATTATAGCAAATGTTGTAGTCGAACATTTGTCCTTGTTCTGACATCTCATGTTGGAAATTCATTTTTAATGAGGGTTTTTCTGGTACAGGGAATTTGAAACCTTTTCTTTTTCTAAAAAAGAATTGCGTGGGTGAAAACATTCTTTAGAAGATCAGAAGACATCTTATTAATTGGGCAAACGAAATAGTTGATGCATTCTATGTTCTAGCCAAAAATGATAGATTTGAGAACTACTGTAGTAGTCACTGGGAGCTGGGGGTGGCAGGTTAAAAGCAATATTTAAGAAATTAAGTTAAACTTTTCAGAATCTGACCCTTGTGAATGCTTTTAGTATAAGCAACATGTGAAAGCATGAGTTGAGAGGAGGAATTGGTAAAAGGCAAAGGGAATTCACTCTCTAGGGAAGCATTAACTCTTCCTTTGCTCTTTAACCCCCCTGCCCACACCCCTCTCTCCCCCCGCCCTCCCCACCCCCATAAATGGAGATTTCAAGAAAGTAAGCTCATCCCTCCTCTGGGATGATTTTGTAACAGCTTGGGAAAAAAACAAAACAAAACAAAACTGTTTTGTGTTTTCTCTTTTGACATCAATGTTCATGATACTTTAAGGTAAATAGGGAACTCAAAAGACTCCTTGTTTTTCAAATGAATTGAAGTGATAAATGTTAGATGAATGCAGGAGATTAGAATCTGGCCAGTCACATTACTTGTGGCTGCAGATTTTAATAAAAGTTTTAGACAATTAAGGGTATCAGAAATTATAGCGGAAGTTCTTGAATGGTAAGGTGAGGTGGTAGATTCCCTTTCTTTGAGGATCTGAATTGTGGGGCTGAGTAGGTGAGTTTTATTGGGTTACCAAGTTTGAGTGGGGGATGGAAAAGAGTGACAAAAAAGGGATGCATTAACATTTTGTTTATGGTTGGAATCAGAGCTGCCAGAAGTGGCTAAAATCCAGTTATGAGCAACATGAAGGATTATTTATCTAGTCTCTCTTCTTTTGATGTCTTAAAGCCATCGTATTTTTCAACATTTTAAAATGTTTTAAACATGGGAGTTTTTCTTTTCCACCCTCTCTTTAAGGAGCTTGTCATCACTTACAGCTTCTTTATCAGATTATCTGATAAGTGAATGCAGTGTCCCTGAATATTAACATATTGAAATAACAAAACAATGAAAATATCAAAATACCTGCTTTTTTTGCCTTTTTTTTTTTTTAAAGTGTCTCCACCTCAACTCAAATGGAACAAGAAAGTTTTCAAGTGAGACAAAAATCCCATTGTTAATACTGATCAGTACAGGCCAGGCAGTGAAGGGGAAAAAATGAGGCATCCATGGAATACCAATGAAACGAGCAGGTTGGCTGTTGAGTGTTTCAGAATATGAAGTTATTAATTATTTGGCTTTCAGTAAAGACATATCACACACCTTCTCACCGAATAAATAAATAGGCAGATCTGTATTAAATAAACAAGATGAAGAAACTATGTAGGGGTGTTTCAAGGATTACTTTACATCTGACTCAGGCAAAGCAGATGCATATAGTTTCCTTTTGTTACCCACTGTTTCAGCTCAGATGTTAAGTTTCCTAAAATCTCTATATTCTAGGCACAGGCCTCCCCCCTCCTTTTTTTTAAAAATGTTTTTAAAGAGTTTGCAACTGATAATGATGGAGAGCAGAAATGCTGAAACCTAGAATGAAAGGTCTTTAAAAGGGTTTATTATAATGGCAAACCCAATTATCTGGCAATGGTGACTCAAAATCTACAGTGCGTTCTGGTTTTCAAGGGCACAGATTTCTCCAAATTGCAAGAGTTAGGAAGAAAAGACCTCAGTTATTTTCTTCCCTTTTCTCTACTGTCTCAAGTGTTAAATATCATTTGGTCCAGTCTATGCACCCCTATTTTCTCCTTTGTGGCATGGGGGCGGGGTTAGAATGATATGCCAGGTTTCATTTCACTGTGTTGGCTACAAGAGCACTTGTCACCTTATGGGAGAGATTAGGAAATGTCTTGTTTATCAGCTAACAATTTTTTATTATTATTATTAATAAATGATTTATGAAGAAAATTCAAATCTCCCCCATTTTTCCTCAGGGCCCATCCATACAATAAATCTCTTTGAAAATCAATCAACATAAATTCATTTTCTCATGCCTGCTGTATTGATGAGAAGAGAAATAACATCCAATATGCCCAACCTTGACTCTTCTTAAATTACAGATTCAAGTTGAAAATGGTTTGACTTGAGGACTTAAATGATAATGTGATGATTCCCATGCTTGTTTTTTAAGAGTTGATCCATGGCTTTGGTAATTTAGAGCAAAGACCCCCAAACACCTAACAGAGTGAATATTATAAAACTCTATTTGAGGCATAAAAATTTTTTGAACTTACAGCTTTTAATAATAAGTGAGTGCATTTCTCTTCAGTGTAACTTTGTAGAAATGGCATTTGATTTTTTGGTTTTGATAGAATCAGATGGTTTAGTGTTTGGCGATCTCATTTTGACATATTAAATAATTACTACAGATTTAATGATGTTGTGAAACCTATTTCGATTCTGTTAAGCCAAAATAAAAATGTTTAGAGAAATAAGAAAACTAAATTTGAGTGAATCAAGCTCAACATACTAATCCATTTCTTGGGCTGTCAACACGAGTTTGAAGGCATTTGCCACTGTGTGGAACCCGGCAAACCCCACATGGTTCCAGAGATGCGATTGTAAATAGACTCTTTCTTTACTCTCAAATCCAGTTACCTGTGAAAACATTTTACTTACCATATTTCTTGCATTATTTATTTCGTATTTACCTGTTCATTCAACAAAATTTTGAGAATCACGTAGGTGTCAATCATTGTGACTTGCAAAACAAATTCCAAGTTTTTTGAGAACAGTGATATGTATTCCCAGTAAGGAGCGCCAGTTTATATTTTATTTTTTGGTAACTTTCTACCACAAAGCATAAAAACTGTCTGCAAAGCTTTCTGTGCCTATTTTGCCTAGAGGGCTTTATTTACTTATTTAAAATATAGCTCTACTGCTATTTTCTTTCTTTATTTTATTATTTTTTTAATTTTTAAAATTTGTTTTAATTTTTATTTTTTTAATTTAAATTCAATTAATTAGTATATAATGTATTATTAGTTTCAGAGGTAGACTACTATTTTCTTTTCATCAAACCCTGTATCTGTTTTCATTCCTCATATACTATCTTCTCTGTTATTGTGGAAGACCCTAGCTGATGACAGATTGTCTACATATTTTGTTGGATTACTTATGATTATAGGCTATTGTATTCCCCTAAAGTTAATCTGCCTATATGAGGATTTTGCATTAGGGACTCAGGATTTAAGATCGCTTGAAAAAAAGAAAGAAAGAACAGAAAATGTTTTGCATGATTTTTCACATAGTTTTATGAGTATTCCAGGAGCTGTCTCTTCTGTGAGTCTATGATGCTGTGTGCATATATCTATTATAGCTCTCACTACTTTATAAGGTTCTTCAGTACACTCTAATCTCAAAAAGGAAAAGAAACTTTTAAAATCTTATTTTCAGTGCTCAGCATAGCATTCAGCACAGAGTAAAGTTTAACCTATTAATTAGTCAATTAATTAATTCATTAAAGTGTAAGAGGAAAAATATCCTAGGTAGTGAAAATATTGTGGCCCAGAAATCTCACAACTTTAATAAATAGTCTGGTAGAAATAATTTATTTGCAGATATAATTGCACTAGTTTTCCATGCTCTGAAAATAAGCATGTATCGGAGTGTAGACAGTAGCATTACAGAGAGTTCTAATTTGCTCATTTAAAATGCTGCTAATGTAATGATATACAGCCCATGAAAGAGAGTATCTTTGGCTCCTCCTTCAAAGCATGGGAAGTGTCATTGTTTTATTATTATTATTATTATTATTATTATTATACAGCTATGTATTTCTTCTCAGATTAGAGACCTCTCTTCAGATTTCCTCAGCCTTCAAATGATGATAGTATGTTGCTAATAGGGTTTGAAATAAGCATTCTAACAGGGTTTCCTAATGTATAGTGTTTCCAAATGGCAGGCAATAAGTTCTTTTTTTTTTTTTCGTTTTAAAAATTAAGAATGGTGGTTATAAAACTCCCAGAAAGAAAGCCACCACGACTGTGAAAATGCATGTATTATATGAGACAGGATATGTAGGTTTAAAGCACAAGACTACAATTTGTAGCAATACAAGTGAAATTTTAGCTTCTTTGTCTAGAAATGAAGTTGATCATCCCCCTCTTCCCAAAGCCTGTTAAGATCAAATCAGATACCACATTTGGCATTGCCCAATGCAAGCACATCCAGGAAGTCAGGGTTCCTAGGCCAAGTTTCCGCATCCACACCCAAGGGAGCCAGCCTCTGTGGTCACAGGGTTTGGCCCAACCTCTGGGCATCAGAATTGAAAATGAGGAGGAGCCAGGGCATCATGTCGATATTGTTGAGAAAGAAAACAGTGATTCTAAAATGCCCTCTTGGAGAAAGAAAAGATGACCCCTTCAGAATCCCTGCAGTAGATACTACAAATGTTAGATGAAAAAGAAGAATGGAGGAGCTCGGCTGCTATTAATTTTAGGGTTTGAAAAGTTGTCCTGTAAGTATTGCATGTTAGATTTTAAATGCTCCAAATTTACATATCAAGTGCAGCAGGTTTGACCACAGAGAATAAGATATCTAAATTAGAATACGGAGAGTAGAGAAAGCGGTAGTAAGAAACCATGACTTTAACAAGTATGAGGTCGCCTTTGCTAATCAGCCCGGCAACTCTAGGCAGCTGCAGACTGAAGGAGAACAGCATTTCACCTCTTAACAAATTGGTGGTGACTCACTTGGCCAGATGTTTATTTGAGATCCTCCACCTTTCACAGTTTGTACGGTACGGAAAGAATTGTATCTTTTATGGTAAATCAAGCCTTAATTAGAAGAGGACCCACTATGGGCACTAAATCCTCAACATGCAAGTGAGTTTTAATAACCTAAGTTGCAAGCTTCGTACGTTAGTATTTATGTTTCAGAGCAAATTATTTTCCCAGATAAGTGTCATACTTAACTTTGGGAAGCAGAGAAGTTTAGGTCATCAGGTGAAACACCTGTATAACTATTATGGGAATATCTCCTGCTACTATTTATATTTTAAGTCATTAAGTCTCACAGGTCAACAGCACTCTTTAGTATTTTAACTGTTCAAGAATTTTCTTTCATGCTGTTTTCAGAACACTAGGGAATCTTGATTGGCTGGTAAATAAGTTAATTTTCCATCCTAATGGAAAGTTTTACTATAATAGTTTCAACAGGAACATTTCCCTTTTACCTTTATTATCACTGTTAAAATACACTGGCAAAGATGTGGCAACGAGTAACACTACACAACGATCTTTGAAGAGTTTCTCAAGTCTATACACAGATACCCACCAAACACCATTTAGATTCAGAGATAAATTATGGATATCTTAATTTACAAAATAAGTGCATTTTCATAATTATTTTTTCTTAATAATTGCCAGAAGTTAAAACATAGCAAAGTATAAAAATACAGTCGCAACAATCTGAATAGAATTACAGTTTCTATTTTCGCCTAAGTATCAGTCCATGGCAAAACTTTCTAGACGTTATCGGCCATAAGCAGAGGGATAGGTGAAGCAGATTTTAAAGAAAGAATCGTGTTTTATAAACCTACACTGAATTTTAAAAGTCCATGCTGTTGGACTCCCTCAAAAATGCTGTGTTTCCAGTGTAGTTAACAGCGTTTTCAAATGTGAATTCAATAAATGTGGAAAGCCGCTTAGTCTCCCACTAAATTGAGTCTATCAGAAAGTGGTTCAAATGTCACTAATTATTTTATAGGAATAATCATGTTGTAGCTTTAAACAAACTTAAGCTTTAGTCTACTTTAAGACCGGAGTGCCAGGATGAAAATAAAGACCCTTCTGCTGAAATAGACTGGATTGAGTTACATTTAACAAGATGCAGGATGTGCACTTGAGCTATCTAACAGTGGCGGGCTGTTTGCCACCCCAGCAGCTAGATCATGTTTCCTTTGCCTCATACCATTTCAGAATAATTTCATAAAAATTACATGACTGACACTACAGCTTTCTTCCCATTCTGATTTATTGAAATGCTAGTATCTCCACAATACATTTACACTTTGAAAGTATCCGAAAAGAGAAATCAGCCATCAATTTCACATCGTGAATTTTAAAAAACTTACTTCATCGCACAAACGAAGATGCCCTTTCATTTACTCTAAAGGTTTTCCTTGATTGCCATTCTTTTTCTATTTCTTTGTGTGTTTTCATTAAATAGGCTTTGCGATACTTTCTATCGTCCTTTCTCTCAACTGTGGAAATGAGTGACTGGATGTTGTGAAAAATGGGTAACAGATCTTTTTCCAGGTGTAATATTAGAGTAAACATAATATTATAGTAAGTATTCCCTTCTTAGTTTCTTCTATCTGTAATTTGGTTAGTCCCCTCTTCATAATAAATTCTCTACAAAATCTTGCAAGATAATTGATCTTAACTGTAGTCACCACAATACCCACTGTGCTGCATTATGAACTAAACCTTTATATGTATGTGTTGTGTTTTGGGCATATTTATACGTATTCATTCTGTCAGTTAAGTGCACATATCATGAATATATTTGTCTTTAATACCACTTTAATTACAGGACATTTAAATAGTGAGGCTCATATGGAGTGTTTCCTGTTACATTCCTAGTGCAATTCCTTTCACACAATGGGTCCCCCATAAATGTAAGTGAATGACTTCCTGACTATTGTCATGGAGATGCAGGATGGGCTTGGTAGCAGAGACAAAGCTGGCTGTCAAAACTGTTATTTTCAGATGAACAGCAAAAACAGGCATTGAAAGAAATCTGAAGGTCTTCAGA
Source organism: Mirounga angustirostris (assembly GCF_029215605.1). NCBI lineage: Eukaryota > Metazoa > Chordata > Mammalia > Carnivora > Phocidae > Mirounga > Mirounga angustirostris. The sequence continues at coordinate 78,383,071 of NW_026991720.1, read as the reverse complement.
AGAACTCTGCCCATTCTGTCAAAAACAGAGTCAAAGAATTTCATGTATTCCTGAGCCCATGAAGACTGCTGTGAAAAACAAATCTCAGGATTAAGAAAAAAAAAAAATTGGTCAATGACCATTTGCTTATTTAAAAAAGAAAAAAAAGAGCAAAAATTACTATGTTTTAAAAACTATATTTAACTGAAGAAATTACTGTGTTCTCATTTGGGATATGTAGAAAAGCATTTTGTAGTAGGGTGATGAAATATCCTTAAATAATAGAATTTCATTAAGTATAGATTTGACAGATACAGCTTTCGTTTTGCCCAGTTCTCTGACCTATAAGCTAAATATCAGGTGTTATAACATTTAAGGAGTAAGTCTTCTTCCTGTGTAAGTAGGTGTGGGAAAAATGTGTCACCCTTTTCCCCAGAGGTTATTGGGGCTGTTGGTGAGGTAGGCAGGTTTCCCTTCAAATGCTCTACACTGAAACAATACTGCAACGAGAGAATAAGACTATGTAAGTAACAAGGACCTTAAAACAGTGAGATAGTGAGGGGTTTGAAATAAGTGAGTATCTTTTCTCCACAGATTATAAAACATTTTAGTCTTATGTATTTTTATATGCATGCACATATATGTACATCTGTATATATGTACATAAACATATACCTATGTATAGATGTACATGTACACGAACGCATATATACACACACATTAAATGTAATTCAACAAACATTTATTGAACTTCGGTTCCAGGCGCTGTGCAACGATTGCAAGAATTCGAAAACAAATGAACACATTTCCTACCACGAAGTTCAACAATTGAGTTGAAGCAGCAAGGCTAACTTACAGAAACGTTACACCAACAGTCTCCTAGATGCCACTTAGTTACAAACTTTAAAGCATAGACAAAAGATAATTACTCTTGTCATTTTAAAGTATTTAGCTAGTCTGACATCGTTTTCAATGATACGTAATAAAATATTTTTCTTCTTTCTCGAATAATACAAAGTTGTGTGATTTCTGGCATCTTAAAACAAGTGCAACAGTGGGCTTTGATCCACTTCCTTATTCTGAAGAATTACTCTCAGATTTCAGCCTTGGAAAAAGTGATAAAGGCTATTTTCAGAAATCAGACTCTTAGGATATAGAAAACTGCAAGCTTCTGATTAGTGCATCGTAAATGGGTCTAAAGGTAAATACTATCACCGGAGTCTCATTACAAGAAATGGATACTGTGTATATTCAGTTCTCTAAAAATGATGTTCAACATCTAAGTAGTATGTTGTTTTACAAGTGATGGGCTAGTGACCTACATACATTGATTAAATTTTAAATATCGAGAAAATTACTTTCTTTGTTACTAATATTTGCACTTTAAATTTCTTTTTCTTCTGAGTGTTTTATGTCATGTTTCTTGGATAGACCTCCATTTTGTTACACATACTCTGACAAAAGTCTGTAATAAAATTGCAAAGCAGAGATGAATGTTCTGTAACAACTTACTGATTCTATTAATTTCAGAGATGAGCCTTTCATGTTTCTCAGTGGTCCAAGTAAGAGTGACAACAAAAAGATTCCATTATTTAACCACTCCACGTGGTGGGGTGTGTATGTTGGAAGCAATGGGTGGGTGCTGTCTCATATTTGATCCAAATACGTGGATTGTATTTCTAAATAATAAGTAAGGAGGCAAGCAGTACAACTGATGAGAGAAACTCAACATGAGTCCTATTTCCAGCTTGGCTACTAACCAATTATGTGTTATTAGATAATGAATTTCTTTTGGGGTTTCACTATCCTTCTCTATAAATGACTTAGCTGGACTAGATACACTCCACCTTTGTTTCCTTCTACTGCCTAAAATACTGTATTCTAAAGTGTATTTCCAAACCATAGTATGAAATTTATCATTTACAAATATTAACAATATTTAATTATTTTAGTTAGAAGTCAGAATTTATATTGCTCCATTTAAAACTGTAATTTCACTTGGGGATTAGAATGTAAAAAATATTATATAGCACTATTGTTAAAATATTTGAAATATTTATAATAGCCCCAATATCAAAATATTAATCTATTAAATCAAACGTATTTATGATATACCTTCTATTCTAGTCCCTGAACTAGAAATGTGGGGTGAAGTTCAAGTCCATGGTTCTGATGTTAAATGTAGTTGGTATGATGCAGAAAAGTTTGGCTGAAGAAGTTTCTAGAGAGTGTTTATTATTCCTACCATTTGGGGAAGAAAAGTTAAATTTCTTTCTCCGAAAGGGTGAACAGAGACCAAAATGCACATGTTCAATTTACCTTTCTCTCATTTTGGTTACATTGAGATATGCATTTGGTAGGAAGGGGCAACAGCACTATCGATGATAATTTTTATTCAACTTATTTCAATGGATCTTTATCATTCATTTCCAGGTACTGAACTAGTTGCTGCAGGAAAGACAAAAATTGTGATTTCTGCCTCTGAAGAGGTCTCATTCCAGTAAAAGGAAAGTGACATGAAAAGAAAACACATGCTAATTGTTCCCATAGCACAGAGGATAGGCATTTAGCCCAACGAGGATTTTACAGAGGCTTTCTGTGGGAGATGGTGCCTGAGCTGGGCCCTTAAATGATGAGTGAGAGCAGGTGAAGAAAGATGAGGAGGTCGTGTCAGGGCTTCAGCCAAAGTACAAAGTCACATAACAGGAGAGAGCATGTGTGAGTGTAAGAAATGGGAGCAATTCTACCATTAACAGGGTGTAAATTGCAAAGAGGAGAGGGAGGAGAAATCGGCAGGGGCCAAATCAATAACGGTCTATAGAGTCATGCTTGAGATTCTAATATAGGTGATGACAAGTCACAGAAGGACTTTAAAGAGGAGAAAGCCATAGGTAGATTTGCTTTTTAGATAAAGAGCCTGGTTGCAATATGAGGAGGTAATTACTAGCAACAAGCAGGAAGGTAGAAAAGCCAGGTAGGTTTTTTTTTTTTTTTTTTAAAGATTTTATTTATTTATTTGAGACAGAGAGAATGAGAGACAGAGAGCATGAGAGGGAGGAGGGTCAGAGGGAGAAGCAGACTCCCTGCAGAGCAGGGAGCCCGATGCGGGACTCGATCCTGGGGCTCCAGGATCATGACCTGAGCCGAAGGCAGTCGCTTAACCAACTGAGCCACCCAGGCACCCCAGTCAGGTAGCTTTCTACTGTAACAGTCTACACCAGAGGTGACAAGGCACCGAATCAGGGTAGTAGATTATGGATAGGAGAGAGAAGTCAATCAGGTAACTATAAAGGAGGCATGCTAGTCCTGGGGGAAAGTTTGATAAAGAAAAGAATGGAAAAGTGGGATTTCACAATTCATATGCTGTTCTGACAATATTATAAATAATGATTATTTACAATAATTGCCATGACCATGGAACAGATGGATAGAGCCATTAACTGGTTCAAGTAAGAGAAGAGGAACAGATATGCCTGAGGAAAGACAAGCGGGCTCAATTGTGTACCTGTTGGTCTTAAGAAGATTGTTTTATGTACACAAAACCAGCGTGGTAAATCAGTGTAAAGCTCAAATGCCAGACACAAAGGCCGGGATATATGTAGAAGTCAGGATCAGTGTAGAGAGAAAAAGTTGGCTGAGGACAGAACTTGGATGGCAGTAAGGAACAGGCAAAGGAGGAGAACCCCAAACAGGAAAATGAGACAAATAACCAGGGAAGGACATCCAGCTAGAAACTTTTAAGGTCAGCCAAGGGTGCCTGGGTGGCTCAGACAGTTAAGTGTCTGCCTTCCACTCAGGTCATGATCTCAGTGTCCTGGGATTGAACCTCTGCTGCAGGTTCCCTGCTCAGCAGTGAGTCTGCTTCTCCCTCTCCTTCTATCCCTCCCCCCTGCTTGTGCTCTCTCAAATAAATAAATAAAATATTAAAAAAAAAAAAAAAAGAAGGTCGGCCAAATGTGAGAGAGGGATGCGGTAGGATGAAAATCAGCCCTGCCCTGGGCAAGAATAGAGTTGGTGGGAGGAACAGAATCTGAATTGCAGTGAATTTTGGGAAGACCAACTACAAGAGAGATAAGTAACTAGTAATTAGCTGATTTTAGCTAACTAGCTGTCTCCCTTTCTCAAATATGAAATGAGATTTAAAAACTTCTTACCATCCTAGAATTTTGAATTCACAACAAATATTGAAACATCTACTCAGAAGATGGAAACTACTGAGAACACACAATTTTCCTTCACCATCACCACATTGGGGAAGTTAAATCTCCTTTCTCCCAAATGATTTCATTTATTTCTGCGTTTTCCCCCCAAGTGTAAAAACAGGTTTCAAGAGCAGGTTTCACATAGAAACTGACTCACTGATCCACAGTGTAATATTATGCCCTTAGCTTTTACTGTAGGCTGATAAAATGAATGATCTTACGAACTATACTCTTCCAATGTCTGCAAAACCACTATTCATTATACTAATCAACATCTCAAATAATAATACACATAATAAATTCCTCCCAGAATTTAGTGCCAAAAGAAGTTTTTCTCTAATAAAGAAGTGATGTACTTGTTCTTATCAGTCAATAGAAACTTATTTCCTTTTAGCCTTTGCTGATGAGAAGTTTAAAATGACATTTAATGCTCACATGAAGAAATCAGCTTTTTCTACTTTCTAGTTTCTAGAGAGCACCTTTGCCTTTCTTTTTTTGCGTGTTCTCATTCTGTTCTGTTATAAACATGCATGCATGTCCTTGTGTATATCTGTTTACTAAAGTCCCCTTTAAGTGCTATTAAAATAAGAAGTACAACTAACAACCATATACATAATAGTAATAAAGTATTTGGTCAGCATTTTATTTCACTTTTTCTTCATTCCTTTGAAGGTCCCTTTTCCCTCCCACACAAACTCATGCATGTATTATTTGAAGAAGAACATAATTTTCGGATGGTATTATTTTAGTTAAAGATACACTTTCTATGAGTTTTTCCTTTTATCAATTATTTCCTTTTCCCCCCAATCACTTAATTTTGAGGAAAGAGACATAATAGAATTTAATTCTGGTGTGAAAGGCATTGTTAATTTATTATGCTTATCTTTATTGTTTTACTATATAATCCTGAGTCTGATACAATTAATACAAATATCAGGAGTGGTTTTCTTACAGGACATTTAGCTGCACTGACAACCACTTGAGATTGTAATCTAATTGAACTGACTTTATGGAATTTTCTTCTAATATTATAATAGCACACTTTTTGTGTGTGCTGCCCTTATGCCTCATTTTCCCTAAACAAATTTCCTGAGAAATGTGTTAAGAGTGGCAGGCGCAGATAAAGGAATACCAATTATATCCGAAGTATGGAAAGCTTACAGTGTGAGTATGGCATGAGAATTGTAGAAGGGTGTTTGATATAACAACTAGCAAAACCTGCTTCCTTTTATAAGAAACCCCAAGATATTCTAGTGATCAAATCCCCTTCCCATCATCCTTCATGACCCATCTCAAATGTCTTGTTTTTGAACCCTTCCCTAAAACTCTACACAGTTTTCTGTGCCCGTTTCTGGATTCCTGACATGCTCTGCTCTTAGTGACTATAATGGAATCTCAAAATATGTTGTAATGATTTGTGTAAGGATCACCTTCTTTCCTTTCTTCACAGGGAAGAGTTATACCTTCTTTGTCTTGTAAACTAAGCAGTAAGCATACACTAGGTACTCAACAAAGGCTTTTTTTGAAAGCTGAAATGTATGACTGAAGGATGGAAGAAGGCAGACATTTTTGGTGAAAATGGCAGAATAAAGGGGAGAAGGAGAAATCACTCTGGATTTTAAATATTTCACTTTCTGGATAGTCAAGGTAATTACAGAATTGGCGGTAACATTTCTACTGATGGCACGAGGTGGCTAGAATAAGGGCTCCAGGCAGAATCTGAAAAGTTGGGAAATGAAACAGAGTCCTATGAAGCCAACATTAAATTAACCCAGTGCCCTGGAGTCATGATGGAAAATCACCTCTAAAATATCATATAACTCCCAGGACACAAACAGATTGAACTGAGGTGTGCAAATCACTAGGAGCGAGGAGAGACGTGGAGGCACCAAGAAGAAAGACCCACAGCCAACTCGCGGCAGCGCACAGCACTTAAATCTCTCCTGCACTTTCATCTTCTGAAAAGGGAAGGCGGTCCCAACATAGGAAATCATGAAAATAGATGCAGTAGGCTATGCCCTCAACAGGATGCCCTTCAACACTGAAGTATATTACTGCCTGCCCTTTATTGCGTCCAAGCACTCCATTTGTAAGGCATATGATTGTCATGAAAATATGAACAATACCTGTTTTGTGACATTTAAGTTTCTTCTTGTACTTTAATAATAAATAGTCTGATTGATTCCACTGTAAAACACGCATCAGTTTTCGATTTCCCACAGTAAGCCAAAAGCCAAACTAGACATACTCGCATGTGATATCTTTAATCCTCCTCAAGACAAAAGTTTTTCCCATATGACTGATGATGAAACTGAGCCCTGGGAAAATTAAATAATTTGACATGTGACCAAGAGCTGATATTGTACTTAATGTAGTTACAATTCATTTGGACTTATATTGGTGTATCATGTCAGATAACACAATCGTGATATCAGAAATAAAAAGGACCTTTTAAAAAAATTCAATTGCATTGTGAAACTAGACAAATGTGCTACCAGCAGTGACTTTTTCCAAATACATTTATTAAAATGATAGAATCTTACACTCACAAACTGGAATGATAATGAGAGAACATTTTACTCCAACTTTATGCACACAAGGGAATTGCTGAATTTTATAAAATTCAGCTTCTCATCTTATAAGAGTTCTTCTAAGCTCTGCACTCTTGAATGCCAATCATCAAAAGCAAGAGTTGCTGTACCCTCTGCCTGGCATGCTCTTCCCCCAGATAGTTTGTTGTTTTTTCCTCAGCTTCTTTAGGGATCTACTCCCAGGTTACATTCTCAATGAGGCTGCATTTGCCCTGAGCTCCCGTTTTAAAACTGTAACCCTTATTTCTGTTCCCTAACTCTGATCTATTTTAATTCATAGCCGTAATTTTCATTGGACAAATTATATATTTTACTTATGTAGGTTCTGTTTGTCTTCCCCCTTTAGAAAGTATTCTCCATGACTAGTCTGTTTGCTTCTATATCCCTTGCACCTGAGATAGTACCTGAATGGTAGGTGTAACTAAATATTTACTGAATGAATGAATGATGTTTTTAAATTAAAAAAAAAATTTTGGGCTCCTGGTGGCTCAGTTGGTTAAGCGACTGCCTTCGGCTCAGGTCATGATCCTGGAGTCCCGGGATCGAGTTGCACGTCAGGCTCCCTGCTCAGCAGGGAGTCTGCCTCTCTCTCTGACCCTCCCCCCTCTCATGCTCTCTCTCTCTCTCTCATTCTCTCTCTCAAAATAAATAAATAAAATCTTAAAAAAAATTTTTTTTTGAGAGAGCATGAACAAAAGTATGAGCAGGGGGTTGGGTGGGATGGGGAGATGTTGGGGGAGAGGCAGAGGGAGAAGGAGAGAGAGAATCCTAGACAGGCTCCACACCCAGAGCAGAGCTTGATGCAGTGCTCCATCTCATGCCCCTGAGATCATGACCTGAGCTGAAATCAAGAGTCCCACGCTTAACTGACTGAGGCACCCAGGTGCCCCCTCAGTGAATGAATTCTTACCACGTCCAGAAGTACAACTGCAGAAAACTAAAGGATTTATTTTTCATTCAATCTGAAACAAATATGTTTTTCTATGCCATGTAGAAAACATGCAATCTTTTACAATAGGGCTAAGAATAGACTGTGGCATCAGTTTTTAAAAAATATTATTATTAAACTTATAGATGAGGTACTAAACATTAATACACATTCATTGAACAAATACAAAGAGATTCCTCTGGCAGTAAAACACAATCTACCTTTCAGACATTCTTATAAGATAAAAGAGCAGTTGCGAAAGTAGCTGTTTGTATTAAGATATTAAAAATGAATGAAAGTCCCAATAGTTCATTTTTGCCCTTGCTTCCCCATTGATGAAGTCCCAATAGTTCATTTTTGCCCTTGCTTCCCTTGCCTTTGGTGATGTTTCTAGGAAGAAGTTGCTTCAGCTGAGGTCGAAGAGGTTGCTGCCTGTGTTCTCCTTTAGGATTTTGATGGACTCCTGTCTCACATTGAGGTCTTTCAACCATTTGGAGTCTATTTTTGTGTGTGGTGTAAGGAAATGGTCCAGTTTCATTCTTCTGCATGTGGCTATCCAATTTTCCCAACACCATTTGTTGAAATGGGCAGAAGACATGAACAGACATTTTTCCAAAGAAGACCTCCAAATGGCCAACAGACACATGAAAAAGTGCTCAATATCGCTCGGCATCAGGGAAATCCAAATCAAAACCTCAATGAGATACCACCTCACACCAGTCAGAATGGCTAAAATTAACAAGTCAGGAAATGACAGATGTTGGCAGGGATGCAGAGAAAGGGGAACCCCCTACACTGTTGGTGGGAATGCAAGCTGGTGCAGCCACTCTGGAAAACAGTGTGGAGGTTCCTCAAAAAGTTGAAAATAGAGCTACCATATGATCCAGCAATTGCACTACTGGGTATTTACCCCAAAGATACAAATGTAGGGATCCAAAAGGGTACATGCACCCCAATGTTTATAGCAGCAATGTCCACAATAGCCAAACTGTGGAAAGAGCCAAGATGTCCATTGACAGATGAATGGATAAAGAATATGTGGTATATATATATATATACAATAGAATATTATGCAGCCATCAAAAGGAATGAGATCTTGCCATTTGCAACAATGTGGATGGAACTGGAGGGTATTATGCTGAGCGAAATAAGTCAAACAGAGAAAGACATGTATCATATGACCTCACTGATATGAGGAATTCTTAATCGCAGGAAACAAACTGAGGGTTGCTGGAGTGGGCGGTGGGGTGGGAGGGATGGGGTGACTGGGTGATGGACACTGGGGAGATTATGTGCTCTGGTGAGTGCTGTGAATTGTGCAGGACTGTTGAATCTCAGATCTGTACCTCTGAAACAAATAATGCAATATATGTTAAGACAAAAAAAAAGAAGAAGGTAGCAGGAGGGGAAGAATGAAGGAGGAGAAATCGGAGGGGTAGACGAACCATGAGAGACGATGGACTCTGAAAAACAAACTGAGGGTTCTAGAGGGGAGGGGGGTGGGAGGATGGGTTCGCCTGGTGATTGGTATTGAGGAGGGCACGTTCTGCATGGAACATTGGGTGTTATGCACAAACAATGAATCATGGAACACTACATCTAAAACTAATGACGTAATGTATGGGGATTAACATAACAATAAAAAAATTAAAAAAAAGATAAATAATTTAAATACAAAAAAAAATCTATGGTAAATATATTTTTAAAGTATTTTGTCCAAACCTGACCCCTTCTCAAGCTTAAATCATAACTGATTTTTTTGGTCAGATTAAAACAGCATGACAGAAGACTAAATTCAAGTTATGCCACTGAGAATAAGAGAGAAATTGTGTAACAGTCATTGCGTCTGAGTCATGTTAGGGAGAATGACAAATGGACGATAATATACATAATGACATGGCAGTCTTTGGCTTTGCACAGAAGTCCATAAATATTTTGCACATGCTTGGAATACATGGGCATCCAGTTGACAGGCTCTCCAAGAAAATTCTAAAATTAGATACCAGATCTAAATTGGTATCAGGAATGTAATAAAAAGGGATGTCCTCACTGGCTTTTAGGTCATTACACAAGTGGTCTTCAGTGGGTTTTATTTAGCATTGTCTTGCAAGCCATTTTTAGAAAAGCAGAATACAAAGAAATGAACATGAAGGCAGCGATCCTCTTCCCCCCCATATTGCAATCGGTTTGAATAGAGCGGATACGCAACTCATGTTAATTGTGCCAAAACAGCAGCGGTATGAATGCTAAATTATTCACCATGTTCACAAACTGTCAAATGGGGCAAATAGCCAACTATTCAAAATAACTGCAAAAAGATTGGCACAGCTGTAATGTGTTTTCAGTGTGTATTCCATATTCTCCTCAAACCAATATTCAATTCAATGAAACGAATGCCTCTATTTGATAGACAAGAATTTAGATTTCATTCATAAGTATTTCAAGCAAAAATTAATTAACTCATTTGTACTATAATTTCCTCCTCTCTAATAATTTAAAAATACCAAAATATTTCCAGATTAGGAGAAATTAGCAATAAAAAGTGCACTCCCAATATATGTTGTTGATGCACTGAGATGTGCTTTGTCTCCTATCATTAAAAGGGAACAAAGTTATTATTTCTAAATTGCAGGCCTGTCTAATTTTATGGTAATGAACATGCTTGTAAAAAATCAAGTGTGTAAAAATTCAGCTCCCATTCTAAATTTTATGTTTAATGTTGCTTGCTAGCTGTATCATGTGCTATGGTGTTTAAATGGGTTACACTTTAAAAAGAAGAGGGAGAGAGGGAGGAGCAGATAAGGAGGGAGGCAGAGAAGGGAGGGATGGAGGGAATAAGGAGGGAGGCAGAGAAGGGAGGGATGGAGGGAATAAGGAAGAAGTCAAAGGATCCAAGGTTTAAAATCTCTTTAAAAATATCTTCCCCTGCGAGCTTAGATCTGTCCTTTATCCTTTTTAGGCACCCATTCCTCTTGCAAGTAAGAAGAGAGATATGAATAAAGTCACACCTAATTTTACTATTTTGAATGGAACGTCTAACTTCCATACCTACCAATAGCCAGTTACTACTATAGAAATGACTTCAAAATATTTCCCATTCACATGTGCTACACAAATAGCCTGAAATTAAAAATACTAAAAATATTTTAAAAGTTATTTTTATAAAGGACTTTTGAAATTTGCTGAGGATTTTATAGAAAACCCTGCAGTGGTTAATAATAAAGGAATATTTAAATGATGATGAATATGTATTTAATGATGATGGAAGATGAAGAAAATATGATTTTTATAGGGTAAATTTTCTTGATGGAAAGATCTCAAAAAGAAATTTAAATTTAATCTTAGAGAAATGTGAATGATGAAAATATGATGCTTTTCTATAAATTCATATGATATAATTTTGGTTTTATCTCTAATAACAGGAAAATGTTGTTTATAGGCAAATTTATGTTAATCCTTAATCTGAAGTATTTATATATTTTTAATTGAAGTCACTGCCTCCATTTATGCATGTTGTTTTTGTTGTTATAGATACTTGTGCCCTGGGGTGCCTGGGTGGCTCAGTCGTTAAGCGTCTGCCTTCGGCTCAGGTCATGATCCCAGGGTCCTGGGATCGAGCCCCGCATCGGGCTCCCTGCTCAGCGGGGAGCCTGCTTCTCCCTCTCCCACTCCCCCTGGCTTGTGTTCCCTCTCTCGCTGTGTCTCTCTCTGTCAAATAAATAGATAAATAAATCTTAAAAAAAAAAGGATACTTGTGCCATGCTATAATAATAATTGCACATTTTAGAAGAGCAATATGTCAGATTTCTGCTTTTATTCCAGAGTGTTAATACGTTGCGATAAAGGTAGTTCATCACTAAAATAAGTTCAGACAGGTGTATATATATTTATGAAGTTGAGAAATATAAGAAAGCTCTTTCCCTATATCAGATTAGGAAGAAAACATTTTTCTCACACAATGTTAATTAAGTGACTTTCACATTTACATAAAAAAGTCCAGGTGTCATTCTATATATAATTTAATATAATTTTTATTTAGAAAACATTTTTCTTAAATGTTGGGTTTTATGACAGACTTTTAGATAAACTGTGTATTTCAGGATACCATCAGGAAAAATATTTTCGAAAAGTAAACTGAGGTATGGTTCTAATCATGAGCTGCCTCTCCTTATGGCAAGATTATAATTCCCTACCCTGCTGAAATCCGGCTTAGTCATTTGATTTGGTTTGGCCAATGCAAAATGAGCAATCCTGCTGCAGCTTCTGAACAGAAGCTGTGAGAACCATCCTCTGGTTCCACCACCTTTCCCTCAACCCTGTCTCTGATAAGGCTGCTCCTTCACTTGTAACCCAAGGGAAGAAGACTCGGAACAGAGATCAAGGCAGCTCACAGAAAGGTATAAAATGAACAAGATAGAAGTCTTTTAAGATTTTGGGTTTTTTATTACAGCATCATTTTTAAGCCTAAAATGATACAATATACTGATACTGGCCCATCTTAGCCTACACGAGGATCATTTTATAGTTCTTAAATAAAGCCTATTTTTAAATTCTTTCCATTCAAAATTCCCAGAGTTTGGAATATTTATGGCATGATTCCTAGATGTACATTTGAAGAAATGAGTAGAAATGTGTCCCAACAACTAAGTTGTATCTATTACTTCAATCTAGAGAGCTAAATGAAGACAATTAGAATTCTTAGACCTGGCAAAATCCATTATGTGGATATACGATCACACCTTCTGCATTCAGATAGGTTAAGGATCATTAGCAAGTAATCACTAATTCTCTTGCTTTCACATACAAAATGATGTATACCAGAGATAAAATTGTCCAAGAAGAATTGCTTAACTTTAAGCAGAGAGTCATTTGACACTTTATAAATTTGAGACAATACTTTTTAACTCCTAGATATTTTTAGAAGTATCAAACTGAGTATTGAAAACTCCAAAACTGTTAATTATTTTGTGGCCTTCATGAAGTCATTGATTTGAGTTTACACTGTTCAGTCGGCCATCATTAAGTAATGGGAATGAATTTAATTTCTTAATTTAATGTAATTTCTAAAAAAAGACATAAGGCAAAAAAAAAAAGAAATGAGGCATTGGTGATATTTAGAGATTTAAACAGTATATAGTAATATAATTGTGACATTTGGTATGATCTTACTTTCCTATGACTTGTTCCTTTAATTTTTCATAACTTGGAGGAATCGACTCTAAGTGGTCAAGTAAAATTATATTTTATAGTTAACCTCCCTGTCATAGTACTCTGGACTCACCTATCTTCAATTCTGTTTATGTCATGGTTTCCTGTCTTGGGATCCCAACAACAAATTGATGATGCATGCAAAATAAGATATTTTGAATAGGGCTTACTTACAAAGGAACTATTTATTAAAAAGTTGGTATAAGAGGACACAGAAAGCACTCAATGCTCCACTTACAGAGTCTGAATGTACATAATTCTTTCCCTTTGGGTTCTAGTAATGGCTCCACATCACTAACAGAAGATTGATAAACCAGTGAGGGTGATACCTGATTAAGATTATCTTCAATGAAAAGTAAAAGGACTTTTGGTAAAGATGTTATAATAATTGTTTTTTGTTGCCTCTAAGAATTCTAAATTCTTACCTCACTCCCTAATAAGATGAGTTGATTATGCAGGGCCTAGCAAGGAAGAGGAAGTAAAGGGGTCTGAAAGAAGGTCCCTAAAACTAGTCCTCAGTAGAGCATGAAAAGTATGAACTTTTCTGAATGGATGTTGAAATGTATAGAGATGCCATGGAAGTTCTAAGCATGGCAACCATAAATCCTCCCACAAGTACTCGGGGAACTAGCCATGGCACTTTCTCTGGAAGCTTGGCTTTATCATATATACCAATACCATTAAGCTCTGCCATGATGATATGATTCTCTAGGGTATTATTTACTATACAATCTAGTCCTTCCTGTCAAAATTCAAGATAACAAGATTTATATTTAAAAATAAAAACTAAGTTATCACTGTTTCTGATATTTAAGTTCTATGCTCTTCAGTGATAAAACAATCAAACAAAAATTAAACAGAGATGTGTAAAGGGAGTTTGTTTTCAAGTTTTATACTAACCATAGCTTCTAAACTATGAATATCACATTGTATTTCCATCTTCTTATATTTACAGATAAAGTAGAAGGGCAGATCACCAATGACAAATACTTAGATGCAAACCAGGCCACCAAAACCTTTCTTATACACAACAAAATAAAATATGTAGGACTGGACGCATCAGAAGAGATTCAAGCAGGACACTCCATCAGTTGTAATATAATGAGCACATAAGATGGCAGAAAAAAACCCCAAAACAATTAAAATCTCATCTGCCTTTAGCAATCTGGCACAACTGAGAGGCTTGGAAATGACAGCTGCTGACAAAGCAACCTACAAGGAATTACTTTTATTTTTGTTTCATAACTTAGTATTAACTGTGAGCATAGGATGGATTTTCCCAAAGAATATATGTACAAATTGCACATAGTCATCAGTTATTTTTCAAAAATGCATTATATTTAGTTTCAGTATAGAAAGGTTTATTGGTTCTAAATGGATATTTTTTGGCCTCATTCATTTGCCCATTAAATCATCCTTTAAGCACATAATACCTACCACGTGTGACATCTGCACTGGGGCAATGGCTCTCATGACTGGCTGTGCGGTGGTACGACCGGGGAAGCTTGTTCAACGCACAGATACACAGGAAGTCACTGTGAACTTTTGGACTCAGGGTCCGACGGTATAAGGCATAATCTTTTTCAGTAAGTTTCTCAGATGGCTCTTCTGCCACAGAACACGCATCCCATTAGTTGAAAATGGTTCTGAATAGAACATCCTCTTACCCTAACAGAATCTTGACACATCGTGCAACAAATATTTTATATTTATAGCAGACTCGTTCATCCCAGCAACGTAGGGAGCAGGTGTAGACTGAGAACAGATTTATACGTTCATTGAAAGGCTGAGAAGTGAAGACAGGGAAGAGGAGAAGGAATGGTGACCATAAGGAAACTGCTGTGGTCACAGCAAGCTTCACTGAAGATTTTCAGAAATGGGATAGGAAGAAAAACCATCACAGTATTACAACTGGTTTCACCTTTCTGTGCTTAGGGATGTGTGTGTCTGTGTGTGTATACTTGCCCAATGTGTTACATTGGTCTGGAAACTGTCCCTTTTGATTAATACAGAGGTTAACCCTGATGGAGCTCACATCTTACCAAAAATGTTTCCAAATATCACGATTCTTCCATATTTTAGAGGAAAGTAAGCTTACTTAATGAGATTACAGATAATTGCATCACCAACACATAAGATTTAAGTTGCTTAGGTTTCAAAATTCAACTCAACATACAGTGTGTCTCTATATGCAAGGGTTAGCCGGTAGAATGGGGATTTTAAAAAGCACATGACTCAGGCTCTGAAGGGGAATACTTTCTATCTATGTGAAAAGCTAAGGCTTCAACATATGAAACCAATATGGGGAATAAAGATAATAAAATTAACATGACATCTAGAGAATTTCAGATATCATGAACTTTAGGAAAGATAAGATGATATCATAGTTTAGAAATAAAAGAGAAATCTTATCTTAACTGAACCCAGTTGCAGGGTTCACCAGTAAAAAACCTGAGACTTGTATTACATGCTTCCATTGAAATAAGTATCCAGGTATATATAAGGTTAATTACAGAATGAAATCTTGCCAAAAATGAGAACCAATATGTGACTAAAAGTACACAGCCAAGAAATACCTTAAAAGGCTTCTATAGAAATATGTCAAAAATTAAAAGGGGGGGCGGCTGGGTGGCTCAGTCGGTTGAGCGACTGCCTTCAGCTCAGGTCATGATCCTGGAGTCCCTGGATCGAGTCCCGCATCGGGCTCCCTGCTCGGCAGGGAGTCTGCTTCTCCCTCTGACCCTCCTCCCTCTCATGCTCTCTGTCTCTCATTCTCTCTGTCTCAAATAAATAAATAAATAAATCTTTAAAAAAAAATTAAAAGGGGGATAATAGAATATTTTACCACAACTACATTTTTCAAATGTTAAACATAAATAAAATGCATTATAATTTTCTTTTGCATTTTCCCCCGTCTTTCACTCATTCACTTGAAGACAATATTTACTTTCTGTTCTTCATGTTCTACTTTTAACATTAATTTAAAGGTGACCAGTTTATACTGAAGGATAGAAAACATAAAAGTGACCTATGAGATAGGTGATTCCCTTAAATCAATTATTCATTTTTTTTTCTAGCTGAAGATTTAACTCAAAAGACATATGAGTTCTACAAACAATCAAAGATTTCTACTTTGTAAATTATAGAAAAATCAAGAAAAAATTTTAAATATTGCCATACTAATTGTATTTTGTGTGTGACACAAAGGAATTTTAGGTGTTTTTTACAACCCCTCAAATTCTCCAGATTTAATTATTTATAAGAAATTGTATGGTAAATATACCAGAGAGTAAAAGGTCACTTAATCTTTTGCTCTATTTAGGTTTTAAAAAACAAACAACAACCATGATGAATGAGCATTGACACAAAGCTAAAACATTCCCATGAAAATATACGTTATGAACTATATACAATCCATTAAACAAGACAGAGGCCATTCCAGTCTAGTTTCTTCTTAGCCTGTGTGAGTACTGAGAGAGAGAGAAAGAGAGAGAAAGAGAGATTTAGGACACCTTGAGCACTCTTTCAAGTACCACTAATGAAATAAATAATATTTGTTGTCACATCACTCACTGGGAGGTGGATGTGACTTCATGCTTATTCATTTGTCACTCTCCAATTGAATGATGCCTCCCTTAGTACACAGACCTTTTCCCAACAGCTGGTAACTACTCAAGTAGAAGTTAATTGAGTCATTGGTTTCCCCTTGAATCTGCGACTGTTTGGGGATTGTGAGCCATCAATACTGCATGTAATAAAGTAATAGTCCAGTTCCTATTATGAAAATAAGTTGAGCCTGTTTTATATTCTACTCAGGTGTATGTACTGGAAGTCTAAGTCATTAGAAGGAAGAAAAGTGGGGAAGAGAAGAATGAGGAAGAATGATAACAGAAGTCTTGTAGGACAAATGGGAAATATTTTAAAATATTGATTGTGCTTGAAAAATTCTAATTTATTTTTCTGATTTATAGTCAATCAGCAACTTCTATATCTTGTCATTCTCAGTTTCAGATTGAAATATAATTCTAGAAAAGCATCATGCAGACTCTAAAGAGCAATGAACCATGATCAGGAGATCTGGTTGTGGTCATAGCTCTGTATAATAGAACAGCCCATGATTAAACATTTCAGCATATCTCACACACTGTGCTTGATCTCGATACACCACAGGTTTTTTCTTCTGGGAACCAAGAATAACACATCCGGAGTTGTGGTAAGAAATTAAAAATTCTTAAACAAACTTATCTGTTTGGAAATGCAAGTTGATTCCTTTTGAGCCCCGTTAAGACGGTAGCGAAGCAAATTCTAAAGGTCTGTTGTTCTACCATTAATGGAATATCCCTTTTACAACCAGCAAAGAATGAATGCAGAAGAGGTTGCCAGGGCTTCCTTTACGAGAAGCGAGGCCCTGTTTATAAACCAGAGAGATCAGTTTCAATGACTCAGCTCATACAATATACTCAGCGCCTTTGCCTGCACCAATCATGTGCTTCACCAGTGAAACAGAAATCTGAGGGCTGGTGTGAACTCCCTGGTCCTATCAGGAAAGGGAACACAGAGACACTCAAGCTCTGTGTGCTCTCCTCTTCGAGGAAACACCCAAGGAACCTGCCCATCAGGATGCGGGCGTAATAGTATAGAATTCTAGGCCACTGGAGTGGTATAATAGAAGAGTGGGAAGAATAAGATAACTTGCTGTCTTCTTTACAAGCAGCCGCATGAAGATTAATGAGCTAATTTCTGAGAAGCACTTAAACAGTTGTGGATGCCAAGTTTAAACATTATTATTTATTAGTTGACTGTGTGGTAAATTTCCCCTGAGAGCATGACTGAAAGCTATATAGAAATGTATCTTCTTATTCAGTTTCAATATACATACTGTATATAAGGTAGATTTTAATTGTGCAAGAGCATTTGGAAAGATAGTAAATCACCTCGAAGTGAGTCTAAGGGTGAAATGATATCTCTCCAAATATGTAAGAGTGTTCAGTATTCAAGGGGTGGCAAATCAGAAATGAACTATTAAACGAGACATTCTGTTGTCTCTATCCCTAGGGAACAGGATTCAGGACAGGGAACATAAATTCAGAATGGTGCTGTTGGGAACAGGAAAGGTGTCAGAAATCACACATTTTGCCATGGACTTCCCTATAAGAAAGCCTTTAAAGAAAATGTCTTTAAATGTACAAGCCGAGCCCATAAAGCTTTACAAAAAAACAGGGGCTGGGAGAACCAGACTTGCAAATGTTCCATAGAATTTTCAAAGCACTTCAAAAATTTGTCTGCAATAAAGTTACAAGGCATATCTTACAAGAGTAAGTGTTCATGCACTAAAAATCCATCTATAACTTTTACAGTGTAGCTTGTTGCCTACTAGACTCACCCAGCTTTTTTGAAATATTATTATTATTTAAGATGGGTGTGATTTTTAAAGTGCCACACCAAAGTTGGGCAATGATTTATAGCCAGTACCGTGGTGGTAATATCATATTCCAATTAAAAAGTAAAGAGCCAAACACTTAAAATCATTCCGCATAGTATTTCAGAGCTATGTTCCATAATAAACATCTGATTCCCACTCCCCAAAAACCGATAGTTGCAGCTAAAAGAAAGCAACGTGATTTTGGTATAAGGTTCTTAAAAACATCTAGTACAAATTATCATTCTATTCCTAATAACTGTGGCATTTGGGAAATGAAGATTTATAGTCAGTTATTAATGTCTATAATTACAGAGATGCCATTAAAAATCCTCTTTGCATTAAATATGCCTCCCAGGTTCAACTCTTATTATTTGTTTAATGCTTGAGTTTCATTCTTCATAGGACAGAAATGCAATGGAAATGAGAGCCGCTCTCCTGTACAAGGTTAATTTGTGAATGATAAATGAGTGTTCTAAAATGAACTGCATAGGTTACAATTTAGACAGGTTTTGGCAGAAAACCAGTTTTCTCTGTTCAGTTGGGAGATATATATATATATATAATTTGGGATATATATATATTTGGGATATATATATTTATATATTTTAAAGAAGATTCAACAGAACAGAAAAAATATACAAATGGTTACTGAATGAAGTCTTTCTCAAGAGAGATGAAAGATTTCATCAGAATATTTTCAATCTCAAGGCAGGCAAGATTTGTGATACTAACTTAGATACAACAAGCATTTCTTTGGCATCTCCTTTCTTGAAACAACAACGAAACTAAAAAAATAAATGCATGTTTAAATAAGTGTGTCTTGTGTGATCGCTGAAAGAAACGCATTTAAATGAAACAGCTGACTGGAAAAGTCATTCTATCCATCTTCTCAATTTATTTGCTTGAATTCTGGTAAATCAAAGCCACTTTATTATTAGATTAATCTTACTCTTGAAAACAGGACTCCTATAGTCATGAATGTTTTTCCAATAATTCTGCATAAGCATCCTCATATGTATTCTATTTAAAAGTATTAGTTCTGATGTCTAGGGGAATGGATTATTTCTTTACTGACTAGGATCACCTGTGTGATACGAATTGCATGGAATCAAAAAACCCTGCTTAAGCAAAGTAATTCCACTACCAGACTGTAGAAACTTGCCCCTCTGCCCAGCTTGAAATTCTCATCACTGAGTAATTTCCTCTTTCTTAGCTACTGGGGGTTAGCAGGTGATGTGTCTGTGTGTGTGCGTGTGCAGGAGGTAGTAGGTGAAAGCTTGCAAGACATTGGTAAGAAAAGTGAACAGATAATGAGACAGAGAAAAACTCAATTAAAACATAAAAATGCCCCTGTAATACTTTGATTAGAGCTGTTCTACTTGTATGGAAAGCAAGATATGGCTGACATTGGTGGGATGCAGAAATATGGCGGCTAAGATGTGTTCTAAAATAAGGTGATGAAAAAGCCAGAGTACAACGGGCTAGCATGAGCTGCTTAAGCCAGGAGTAAATGCCTGAGTCATGTGGATTGGGAACTGTGGAGTATAGTGAACATCTTACTGGAGAGAAAACAGAAATAATTTTAACCAGTGCTGGACCAAAATTTGGGGACCTTAAAAAGGCTGCAAGGATACCCCACTGACCTGATATTCTTTTTTTTTTTTTTTGAAGATTTTATTTATTTATTTGACAGAGAGAGACACAGCGAGAGAGGGAACACAAGCAGGGGGAGTGGGAGAGGGAGAAGCAGGCTTCCCGCTGAGCAGGGAGCCCGATGTGGGGCTCGATCCCAGGACCCCGGGATCATGACCTGAGCCGAAGGCAGACGCTTAACGACTGAGCCACCCAGGTGCCCTGGCCTGATATTCTTTAATTATTTATTTAGCATTTATTAGGGTTAGTAAGAATCTTTCTTTTTTTTTAGTAAAATGCTCTATCTTTGTTCATGTTAAAAATAAACTACCGGGGCGCCTGGGTGGCTCAGATGGTTAAGCATCTGCCTTCGGCTCAGGTCAGGGTCCCAGAGTCCTGGAATCGAGCCCCGCTTCGGGCTCCCTGCTCGGCGGGAAGCCTGCTTCTCCCTCTCTCACTCCCCCTGCTTGTGTTCCCTCTCTCGCTGTGTCTCTCTCTGTCATATAAAATAAATAAATAAATAAATAAATAAAAAAAAAAAAAAAAAAATAAACTACCTATGTGCTAGATATCTTCTGTTGGCCCCTCTGAATCCTCTATCTTATCTTTTCGTTTTGTGCCTAGGAGTTCAACAGTATAGGTCTGAACTCAATCAACTGGCTTTTGTATCTTTTGGCTTTTATTTGGGATTTGCCAATGGAGGTTACCAGCACGAGAACAGAATGAGTGAAGAAAGGGATGGAGAGGAAGGTCCCATGTTTATTTCTCTTGATCTCTCCTCCAAGGATTTCATGAGCTGGCTGCATGCTAACTCTCTTTTTTTCCGTGTTCTGTAAACGCTTCCACCTTCTCCCTCCCCCCTCAGTCCTCTGGTTGGTAATAGCATCTTCTATTGAAGGCTTAGAATATAGCACTATCATTTGTGATTTCCCTACACCGTGCCCACATCTTTGTAAATATCCCTTTATTAAACTTTTCTCAAATTACCTATTTTGAGGGGGCCAGCTATTTCTTCCAGGACTGACTCTTATGACAGAGTACATGTGTTGTATGTAACTTACTTTTGTACATTGTCTTTCATATCACTTCTTTGGGTGTTGTCTTTAACCAGTGGCACAGGGACTCATACTAAAAAATGGCTGGTCAAATATGGAGATCATGACAAAATTGCTTAAAATTCTGTATTAAATTTGGCAAAAAAAAAAGTTATATTTTTTTCTAATTTCCTTTTGAGCGGTAGCATTTTCACTCAATAATAAAGCCAAATAATTCAGATATTTCTTGGCCGTGGACAACTGTAAAGCATTTTTTTAAGTTTAATATTACTAAAATCACAAATGGAACTCATCAAAATACTCCCTATGAGTAGTTTTCCTTTTGTACATAGAGTTAGTGAAATAGCAGTTACTAAACTCTCATAAACATACCATTTTTTCTTCCACTTTCCTTATCAATCCAATTTAATCTTGTGTTGCTGATTAAGTATAGTATACCAATCAGCAGAATCTGATTTCCCAGATGCATTCTCTTTAAAATATTTCTTGCTTTCTGCTGACTATCATAATGGAGACTTGTGGCCCCTTATAATTTTTTAATGTCTTCAAGTCCTATAGTTCTAGGATTATATCAATGAGAGTACTTCATTAAAGGTTTTCTATAGCACTGAGACAAAATAATAAAATTTTACCTTGAGTTCTACAATATAAAACCCTTGGTCTCTGGTCCATAAAGTATACCTATAAAATGAACTCACATCAACTCCTTTCTCTGTTATGTCTCCTCTCTCTCACCTTTCTTTGGTTCTTTTCTTCCCAGTCAAGAAATATGCTCAGTTTTCTGATCTTATGAAAAGAAAAAGAACAACAAAGGCAGTACAGAACAACTTCCCCATTCTCCACATTCCCCTCTTGCTATGAACCATTCTCCATTTTTCCTTATAGCCAACTTTCTCAGAAGAGGAGTCAACTGGGACTATCTCCAATCTTACCCTCACTCTTTACTCAGTTCTCTGTAGTGGACAGAATGCCCTAAGTAGGATGCCAAGATCTCCTAATTATCCAGTTATTATCTTATTTCAAATCTTTGGCTTTTAACATTCTTTTTACAGAAATATACAAAGTATAGTTGACATACAATGTTATGTTAGTTTCAGATGTACAACATAGTGATTCCACAAATCTATACATTATTCACTGCTCACCATGGTAAGTAAGTGTGGTCACCATCTGTCACCATATAATATTATTACAATATTATTGACGACATCCCCTATGCTGTACTTTTCATGTCTGTGACTTATTTATTTTATAACTGGACATTTGTACCTCTTAATCCCCTTCACCTCTTTCACCCAGCCCCCCTCTCCTCTGAAAACCACCAGTTTGTTCTCTGTATTTAAGAGTCTATTTGTTCATTTCATTTATTTTGTTTTGTTTTGTTTAGATTCCACATATAAGTGAAATCGTAGGACATTTGTCTTTCTCTGTCTCACTTACTTCATTTAGCATACCTTCTAGGTCCATCCATGTTGTCACAAATGGCAAGATTTCATTCTTTTTCATGGCTGAGTAATATTCCATGGTCTATATGTACCACATCTTCTTTATCCCTCACACTCTTGATCAACTGAAATTCTTACTTGAAATTTCCCCTCCTTTGTTTTCCATCCTACACTGAACTCTTACTTCATAGGTCTATGACCTGCCCTTCCCTCCCCCATCAGTTTTGTTGACTAGATCACCTCTTTGTATCCTCATTCTTTATCAAAGTTTTACCCCTGAGCCTCTTCACTTTTCAGCCTAACCATTTTTGAAAATGACATTTTATCTCATTATTATAGCTTCAACTATTATGGATATTCTGATATTTTCCAAATCAGTATCTCTGACTAATAACTCTCTTCCAAACTGCAAAATTCATATTTCTATCTGCTTTGGAGACACATCCACATATACATTCTCTATGGAGCTCAACTTCAACAGGGGCAAATTTAAATTCATTATTATCCCAAATAAAGCACTTCTCTTTCACTTATACTTTTCTCCAATTCACATAATAATCTTGAAGTGCCAACGTTAATCATGTTCTTTCACTTACCTTAGCTCCTGCCTCTCCCAGTATTTTTACCTAATCAATCACCATGTTCTTCTGATTTTAATCTCTAACTATATCTTATGTCTTATCTGGTTCTTCTCTTATCCCTACTGTCATTGCCTTGGTTTGGTGTCTCAACTTCTCTCTCTCTTTTTTTAATGATCTATTTATTTATTTGAGAGAAAGAGAGAGAAAGTGCGCACAGAAGTAGGGCAGAGGGAGAGGGAGAAAAAGAATCTCAAGCAGACTCCAGACTGAGCGTGGAGCCCAACACAGTGCTCAATCTCATGACCATGAGATCACGAACTGAGCCGACACCAAGAGTTGGACACTAATTGACTGTGCCACCTAGGTGCCCCTCAACTGCTCTTGATTACAATTTTACAACAACCTCAAAATTTGTCATCTTGATTACACAGTTACCTAATTTTTTTTTAATTTTTATTTATTTATTTGACAGAGAGAAAGACAGCAAGGGGGGGAACACAAGCAGGGGGAGCAGGAGAGGGAGAAGCAGGCTCCTGGCCAAGGGAGCCCGATGTGGGGCTCGATCCCAGGACCCTAGGACCATGACTTGAACCGAAGGCAGATGTTTAATGACTGAGCTACCCAGGTGCCCCCACAGTTACCTAATTTAAAAGAAAACTATTGGGATGCCTAGGTCGCTCAGTCGGTTAAGCGTCTGCCTTTGGCTCAGGTCATGATCCCAGGGTCCTGGGATCAGTCCTGCATTGGGCTCCTTGCTCGGCAGGAAGCCTGCTTTTCCCTCTGCCTGCTGCTCCCCCTGCTTGTGCTCTCTCTCTCTCTGATAAATAAATAAAAATCTTAAAAAAAAAAAAAAAACTACTGACATTATTATCTTACATAAAGTCTTTCAGTGCTTTCTCTTTCCTTGCTGTTCTAAAAAAGACTTTTAATAATCTGGCTCTTGTCAGTATTTCTAATTTTATCTTCTAACATCTCTCTGTTAGCTGCCTGTCCCAGTTATTCCAAAATGTATTTACAATTTATCTAAAATCTTATCATATCTCAATGAAGTATATATGCATAATCTAATCATTGTGGCCGGATTGCTTGCTACTCTGGTTCTGACTGAGAAGCCCTAATCATGTTTTAAAAATCCCTTCACCTGATACTCCTCTTAGGCCTTTCTGAGTCTCACAAACACAGTGAATCACACCAACCTTGGTGCATTCACATATATTTATTTGCATGTATCTCACTGTACTGGAATGGCTCATTTTCACATATTGTTTTCCAAACTATACGTTGGCCTTGACTACTGGAAATGTGTCTTAGTTACCTTAATACCTCAGTTCCAACCAAGCACAGGGCCTGAACCATAGTAAACAGCCAATAAATTAGGTGTCTACCTACAGAATATGAATATAGGAAAGAGAGGGAAATAGATGGCAATGTCTTAACAGTATATAATGTAGGCTAGGAATAAGAATCCATGAGGTCTGATAGAGAGACACTGAGTCACCATCAAATGGAGGATAAGCAGAAGGAAAGAGAGGGAAATAGATGGCAATGTCTTAACAGTATATAATATAGGCTAGGAATAAGAATCCATGAGGTTTGATAGAGAGACACTGAGTCACCATCAAATGGAGGATAAGCAGAAGGAACAGAAGCTCTTAGATGAGAGCTTTCCTGGGAGTAGGAATAATAAACAAGGTGGTAACAGCATCCTAAAACTCTAAAATAGGATGAGATTATATCTTCCCCATTTACTTTTTAAGGAGAGCTTTATTATACTATTTAAATGCTAGTTAACATGGTAATACCGGATATCTATAGGGAAGCTACCAATGTGGCAAAGCTATAGATAAATAAATAAATAAATAAATAAATAAATAAATAAATAAATAAAGTCATGGGAAAAATGAGATACCTTTGAGGCCAGAAAAGACTGGGAAGTCTGAATTCTGTGAGACAAAATAACACCCTGGGGACATCAGCCTATCCTTCCTAAGGCAGGAACATACATTTTAGTTGACTGGGTGTAGGGGCAGGAGATAAAGCCAAGGCTAAGGTGGGTAGGACAATAGCCCCCTACAGGGGATATAATGAAAGTCTTAGCCTTGGTTCTTAGAACAGAAGAAAAACAGTAATAGAGGGACAGAAGAGTGTTGTAAACAAAAGGATGCAAAGATATATATATAGTGTGTGTGTGTGTGTGTGTATACAGTAAGATGATCATTCAATTAAATACTAAATTAAAAGAAAGCTGATGCCTTAATATCTGACAAAATAAAAAAAAATCAAAAGCACCACTTAAATAAAGAGGTTCACCAAATATAACAAAATATTCAGTTCAATAGATGGAATATTTTAAAATCTGCCTGCAACTAGAAGCATAGTTTCAAAATATAGAAAGTGAAAATACTCACTTTTCCAATGAGAAATGTAAAAGTCCATGTCCAGAGTAACAGATCTGAACACATCTCTCAGTGACATATTGTTGATTCAGAGACACGCACACACCAATCAGTAAAGATATAGAAGACTCGTGAACACCAAAAGTGGCAAGCATGTGCCCAACAACCATTCCTTTGTCAGTTACGGCAATGCAACCCTTTCTTCATTGTTCTTCTCTGATGTGTTCTTTTCTTTATGTGAACCTCAGCACTAGAGTAACACTGAATTCAATCTCCCAGAACTTGTCTGAGACAAGTTTTCCTCCCAGTTTCTTTCTTCTAATTTTCCTACAGACTCACTTGTTTGTATTTTCTTGAAATGCCTCCAAGTCCTCTTTAAATGCAAAAGAATGCTTTATACAAACACAGACATCTAATCGTCTTTGCTGTTGTAGGTGCTTTCCCAGCTCAGCACCACCTCAGATTATTTCCAGGAGTCTGAGCCAATGGTCAACTCTCCTTAGAACAGCTTCTGTGGCTTTTGATATTATCAAGTCCCTTCTTAGTATGTACTGAGTAACCAAGAATTGATTAAATGAAGAATATTGTTTTATATAGGAAAATGACAAGCGATTAAGGTAGAACTGCTCTTGGAGTTGTTCTACTCATTTTTCAAGTTATTTCAGTAACTTTGTGGACTTTCCCATTTGCTGACCTAAAACCTTGGTCTGACCAAAGATAAAAGTCAGGTTAACATGGAATTTCTCAAACATACAGTATTTTCTTCAGTTTAATCTATTCTCTGTAGTGTTAATACATTTACTGGTCAAGAACAAAACTTTTCTTGCATACATTGATTCTGCTGGGTAAAAATTATGCTTCTGGTGAATACTCCAGCCAAGCAGAAATGCTTTTAAACATGTTTGAAAACTCAAACCTACATCCATAATGGGTGTGGCAGTTTTGCTACTCGTTTGCAACTTCTCTGTCTTTATTTTTCCTCAGTGAAAAAAAAAAAAAAGAAGATAGTATTTACTTCATAAAGTTGTTGTAAGGATTAAATGTGTATAGACTAGCTACTAGAGGTTATTCTGTGTGGTAAAATTTCATAGACAAATTCACAAGTATGCAATCACTGCACATGACAAAAAATGAAAATTGCCTTTTTTGTCAATAAATATGATTTACGTTAATGGGGATATCTGTATTTAGATGATAAGAAAACTGAGCCTAAAACATCTAAAAGCCTTGAGAAGACTTCAAGACCACAATGATATATATTCAGTAACACCATAATGCTATCTCATTCTCTAAACACCTGTCATAAGCAAAGTAGATTTTCTTCCTATTTTCTTTCAGAATTACTTACATTATACTGAGGCAAGAAGTTAAATATTTTTTAAAGATTTTATTTATTTGAGAGAGAGTGCGCGTGCAAGTGGGGGGAGGGGCAGAGGGAGAGGGCAGAGGGAGAGAGCAGAGGGAGAGGGAGAAGCAGGCTTCCCACTGAGCAGGGAGCCCGATGTGGGGCTTGATCCAGGACCCTGAGATCATGACCTGAGCTGAAGGCAGACGCTTAACTGACTGAGCCACCCAGGTATCCCAAGAAGTTAAATATTTAAAGAATAATACCTTTGCTGTATTTTCTAAGTGAACTGATCTTTCGTCTGGCAAATTCTGGCAGGCAAGACACAACAGTGAATTTAGTGAAGCTCAGGGCCTTGGTAGGAACTTAGCCTTTAGTGTCTGTTCAAATGCATAAGATATATGTAATTAATAATAAATTTAAAATATTATGAGTATCATGGGAATCTGTTAGATGCTCTGTACTAAAAAAAAAAAAACAACAGTCTCATTTTTATAAAGTATTATAGAACCGAAGTTATGGGTCTTACTAGTTCATTTGTTTCTTTTAACGGTGACCTCATAGTCATAATGAAGCAGAAGAGATCAATAAAAAGCCAGATGAAAAGTAAATACATTGATTTGCTGGGGGGGGGGGGGGGGTTGTGGTGGCAATCAAGCCATAGTGTTTTCATTCTCTGGACCCTTCTAAATTGGATTTGCTTCTGGCTACATTCTAGATCATTTAGCAAATTTTTAAAAATCCTACTATCTAAACTTTTTCTAGAATGCTGTCTCCATTTCCTCACTTCAACCAAAACCTGACCTAAACTTGATAATGCTACCTATCCTGAGATCCTCCCCCATACTCATAGCCATGAATGAATAATGGGGTGCCAGTGTTTTCCTCATTCCTTTCTGTATTGAAACCATCACCCTGTTTTTATCAATACCTGCTCCACTTTTGATCTCGTGTCATTCAGTTGTAATGTTTTCTTCCCATTTATTTGTCTTTATCTCTCCAACTTTATTGGCTCTTTTCTTTTCTCCATTGACTTATGCCTACTTGTTTCACAACATTCTTTGATTACCCTTCTCTAGGTTCTTAACACTCAGGTTAATATGCTTTTTAACCATCCCCTCATATGACCTAGGCCTCTTCAATTCCAAAGTCCTCTACTTTTTTGTATAAAGACATACACATACATGTCTTTACACAAACATCTCCTTTCTTAGGAGCTGTGTCCCCTCCAGCTCACCCTCAGCTCTCGCTGAGCTCTTATCCCTTTTAGATTAGATAGCTGGCAGTTACATCATTAATTTCACATACCTATAGATGTGTTTCTTACTCACTCTGACCTTCTGCCTGCCATGTGTGCCATTTCAATTTTCAAATCTAGAATAATCTTTTGCATTTTTTTCCCTAAATGCTGAGTATTGCTGAAGAGGGTCAAGTAACTGGGGTAATTGTATCTATTATAAACAAATGCTAATTAATATCAGTTAATATCCTAATATTGTTTTGCTGTCCTGTTAGTCTATACTTGGTATATGGGAAAACCTTTACTTCAACTTGCTTAGAGTGCAACTTGATGGAAACATTTTGGAGGGGCATTTATATTCATTGAAACATTATTTGTATTTATCCCAAGACAACTATCAGACAAGTGTACAAATACATGTTTTTATTTGTATATAGTGAATTTATTAAATTATTTTATATAGCTATAATGGAATAGCATGCAGCCATGAAATACATTTTATATTAACTAATATGGCAAGAGCTTTATGATATTACTGAGTGCAATGAAATATTACGAACTGGAGTGTTACATGCAATTATATATGTGTATATAGCTAATATTACATGTAAGCATACATATATGTTTCTTCTGTTGAATATGAGTAACTAT
Organism: Mirounga angustirostris; assembly: GCF_029215605.1. Classification (NCBI taxonomy): domain Eukaryota; kingdom Metazoa; phylum Chordata; class Mammalia; order Carnivora; family Phocidae; genus Mirounga; species Mirounga angustirostris. The sequence continues at coordinate 78,354,396 of NW_026991720.1, read as the reverse complement.
ACACAAGTTTGGGAAAATGTTTGCTAAATAATTAATGATTCTTTTGTTGGAATTTTGCATGTTGATACTTTTTTTCTGATACTTTTTCTATATGAATTTACTTCTTTATACTTTTCAGTATAACTTAAAATTCCTGTATGAATATATATTATTGTAATAAGAAAAATAACACAGTTAAACTACATTAATTTTGAGGAAACTAGTTAGATACAACTGGCTTAATTCCTCATTTCTCTTTTGTCTCTAAACAAAATAGAATTAATTTTCTGACTCCAACTATTCTACTAAGAGGGTTCTTGTAAAGCTCAATTACTAATGAACTTACCATCAAACCCACTGATGCTTTATTCTTGGACAGCTCTCAAAGGAGTCTAATAAGGCTGAGTATGCTACCTTTATTAGCAGCATGGCTACTTTAGTAATTTTTTTCTTACTTTTTAAAAAGATGTTATTTATTTATTTATTTATTTATTTATTTATTTATTTATTTTTTAGAGAGCAGGGAGGGAGTAGGGAGGGGCAGAGGGAGAGAGAGAGAGAGAGAATCTTAAGCAGGCACCATGCCCAGAGTGCATGGGGCTCCATCTCACAACCCTGAGATCATGACCTGAGCCGAAATCAAGAGTCAGATGCTTAACCAACTGAGCCACTTTGGTGCCCCTAAAGATTTTATTTTTAAGTAATCTCTTCACCCAACACAAGGCTCGAACTCACAACCCCAAGACCAAGAGTCACATGCTCTTTCAACTAAGCCAGCTGGTCACCCCAACAGCATGGCTACTTTAAGCCAGGTTACATATCACTGCATCTTAAGCCCTTTCACCAGCTTATTTTCTAGGTCCCATGGTCAGAGTGCCCTTCTTTCAGCCTACATATTCTCCACTAATCTACTTCCCTCCCACAATTTCACATATCATCCTTACTGAGTAATTCTCAAATTATTATCTAAATATCAAAGTTACACACTTGGCAGCCTGCTGTTTTCTCCATAAAATAAGTCTGAAGTTATCTCAAACTCCACAGGGGTAGATGAGAATTTATTAATTTCCCTTCCAAATTTGTATTCTCCCATGCCTATGATTTTAAATGCATCACTACCCTCTTCTTTGCTTGGATTTACAACTCCAGACTTGAACTTCCTCTTCTTGGTGCCTCATAGCTAGTCACCCTACTGGCATTGATTATGTGCCTATCACATATTTGTTAGTGGGTGAATGAAGTAAGGTTTTAGATGAGGTGCTATCTCCTTCTCACTCCCAGTTATACTGGTCTATTTTGGACATTAATCCAAAATAGCTTCCTAAAAGAGATTTCCAACTCTCTTTTCCTTTAGTCATACAGACATCAGTGGTAAGTTGCTAGAATTCTGATTATGATGGTTTCCCTTTGCAAGACAGAAAGGACATTACCAATAAATTAGTTTGACATTCTGGGCCCTTCCTCCAGAATGTCATTTCAACCTTCCCTTGAAACCATTTCTCATTCACAATTACACTGATCTTCCCAATACTCTATTAGCCACAAATGAATAGCCACATTCTCCTAAAATTTTTCTATCTCTGACATTAATTTGACCAAGACAAGGAGTTTGGCATTCATCTGGAACACAGGTAGTTATTAATTCTGGACTATTCCCTTGATTGTCATGCTCTAAAGTCTATGCCTTTGGTCACTATGGTGTGTTACAGTTAAATTGCACCAAGACCCATATACAATCAATTCATAGAAACATGCTTTAGGAATGCTTTTTTAAAAAGTTCCATGGCAATGCATATGAGAGTGAGAATCATTGCTGATTGTAATGCTATCGGAAAACTCATCCATAGAAAGAAGACAAGAGTCACAGGTCACTAGATGGACAAATAGCAAGGTTGCACGGGAGGAAATGAGGAAGCCAGATTTTGTAGAGCATGGGTTATTTTTTGGCATAATAGATGAGAATCCCTCGGAGGGATGTTGATGGCAGTTTCACCTGAACTTCAGAGAGGACAGTGGATAACTTATAGTGACCACAGTAAAGGTCTAAGCCACTGAGGACAGATAACAGTGTGAACTAGACTTCTTGAAGGAATGAGAAGGAAATGATTCACCACATATCAGTGATCACTGTTTCTCTGAAAGCCGATTTTTGAGAAAAGGGATAACAATTTACAGACAACTACATTATCTAAATTGAAAGTATACATACCACACATAATTATTAAGTTATCAATTTATATGCTATTTATATGTCTATGGTATGATTAAAGAAAATGAAATACTAACTAAAAATAAACACAGGCCAAATTGGGGTTTTATGTCAAAACTTGCATATACAAATGTGTTTCAACTAATTTTTAAAATATCCCTCTAGGTTCGGGAGACCTAGAAGTTCTCTGCCTCCTGGCAATTGAAGTTGCAACAAGTTCAAATAAAAGGAGTGTATCAGAGACTAAATGGTCTGGTTTTCAGGCCAAGTAATACAGGTTTTAAAACTGGGCTACCACTTATTAACTGCCTAAATGGCAAGAAATTAGGGTTCCAGCTTTCTGTCACCCGTAATTGGCTATATGACAAAAGACAAGTCAATTATTATCATTCCATCTTGGTTTTCTCATCAGTTTAATAGGTATAAACTGAAAACTCAACTCTGGGGAAGGATAAGCAAGCATTATTTTTCTCTTTAACAAGTGATATTACACTGGGGAAATTTAACAAATATAGAACAAATTGTGGAATACACTATTGGATTGGACAACAGCATAAGTACACTTTCCATTTTGGCTTATACATCGTAGTTATTGATATATTATATCAGTGTATTAATTTGTACATATCTATATCTTTCTTTTTTTTAAAAAAGATTTTATTTATTCATTTAATTGACAGAGAGAGATAGCGAGAGCAGGAACACAAGCAGGGGGAGTGGGAGAGAGAGAAGCAGGCTTCCCGCAGAGCAGGGAGCCCGATGTGGGGCTCGATCCCAGGACCCTGGGATCATGACCTGAGCCAAAGGCAGTCGCTTAACGAATGAGCCACCCAGGCGCCCCTTGTCTTAACTCTTTTAACCAACAAATCTTCTCAGTCCAATATCATCTTTTCCCAAATCTGTACTTACTTACACAAGTTCTTTGAACTCACCTTCTTTGAAAATTAACAATGAACAGATACTCAGGTTCTTTGAAAATTAACAATAAACAGATATACATACATTAATTTATTTAGAAAATTAATTCCATCATACCCTGATATTTAGGCTTTTCTTATCCCATATTGTGGTAAAATAACTTTGCATTTCTGTACAAGAGAAAACCTATGTGCAGCATTGTCATAAATTTGACTATATTCCATTTCTTTCTTTATTTTTTAAAATATTTTATTTAGTTTTGGGAGGGGGAGAGAGAAAGAGAGAGGAAGACAGCAAGGAGGAGCGGGGCAGAAGGGCAGAGGGAGTAGCTGACTCCCCACCAAGCAGGGAGCCCGATGCGGGACTCGATCCCAGGACCCTGGGATCATGACCTGAGCCGACGGCAGTCGCTTAACCAACTGAGCCACCCAGGCACCTTGACATCTATATCTTTCTATGTACCATTTATCTATTTGCCAATCTATATATGTATATCAGTACTTATTAATATACCAGTTAATGTCTTGTAATTTTTAAACTGGTTGACTTTGTAATAATACCTCCACCTCACACATTTGTTAAATTGTCATGTTCAGCATCTTATTCAAAGCAAACAACTGTGGAATCAAATACATATGATTAACCACTTCAAACTTAAACATTTTTATCCCTCTCTCCATTTAATTTGCATTTATGTATTTCAATCAGCCGCCTCAAATCCCTTGGTTTAAAGAAAACGGGAATATTGTAGCTTATGAATAGATTACTGGTAATCATTCATACATAATATTAAATAATTTAGTTAATTTTTTGTAAGTAAAAATAGGGATGGGAAGTTTTTCTATCATGGCTCTATTTTCCAAAAGAATTTTAAGTATTTTACTCCATATACAAACTTATTTGGGTAAGTGCATATATGAACATCTTTCTTCTTTAGCTGCACCTGTGGAAACTATGATTTAAAGCCATGTTTCAAATCCAAGAACTTTAAGAATGCAGACCAAGAAAAATAGATTATAATGGTAATACTAAAATAAAACTATTTTTTCAATTTAAAGAAGATTCCATGATTGTGCAACTATGCATATTTTCTTTAGGTAAAACAACAAAAACTATTAATAGTTTATTAGGTATCTACTTAAAAAAATTAATTCTCAGAAAAATCTTTTTCAATTTATGAAATATTAAATGTTTTATCTTAGAAAATGGAGCAAAAATTCTTTGTAAATAAATCTCTTGCCTATAGGCAACTGCATCCACTAAACACTTTGTACATAATCCATTTTATGTAGCCATCTTGCATACTCATTTTACACTCAAATATCAAAGAAAAATGAAAAACATGGGTAATAAATGATAGTTTTAAAATATTAGAACTGTTATTTGAGGAAATAAGTTTTGAGAATCTTGTATAAAGAATTCATTTTTTAAAGCATCTGGTTATCTTTCTGACTAAATATGCAATGCCAATTATATTTTATAGGTAGCAATTTCTTTTTATAGTTTAAGAATTGGATCATAAAAAAAACAACTGTGGTTAGAATATTTTTTACATATTTGGGGAATATAATGAGATCTGAGGCACTAAATCTGAGGAGTCAGAATTAAGGACAGAACCACATTACTGACTTCAGTCATCTTTGGAGGCCATCCTTCGATAAAGTTGCTTCCATGCATAGTAGAGATTCATACATAATCACTACTATCATTATGAGTCTAGGTAAAGACAACTCTGATTTAAAAAAAAAGAGGTTCGAAAACATGTACCATCTCCAAGTTAATATTCAGGTTTGATACAATATGGTAGAAAAGTTATTTTTTTCTGTAACTTACAAGAGGGAGGCAGAAGGAGATAAGACACACACACTCAAAAGGTAGAGGGTCATGTGAAGGTAAAAGTAGGGAAATACCACAATGCTACACTGTGGTCTTTAAAGTGGCCATGGGCCAAGGAAGTTAGCCCCAAAATTGGAAGAGGCAAGGAATGGATTCTCTCATCTAGAGCCTCTAGAAGGACAGTGGCCTGCTCATCTTGATTTTGACCCAGTGATGCAGATGTTGTACTTCTGGCTTCCAGAATTGCCAGAGAATAAATTCTTATGATTTTAAGATACCAAGTTTATGGTCATGGATTACTCCAATCCTAGGAACCTAATAGGACCTTGCAAGCACAAAGGCAATGGAAAAATGATGAAAAAACAAACAAGCAAACAAAACACTTGACTACATAAAATCTTAAATTTATTTATGCCAGAAATAAAACAAAATACAAACTAGTAATATTGTTTTATTCTAAATATAACACAAGATTAATAATTCCACTATATACGTATAAAAAACCCAAAACACTAAGCCCTGATTATAACAGGGCCATTTCTAAAACAAAAAACTCAAGGGACCATATAATACACAAATATATTTAATGTTCAACTTGAAAAGCAATCAAATAAATGCAAATAAAAGTACGCTAATCTTTTTTTGCCCCTGAATGACAAAAATCCCAAACCCTATTTGTTTTTTTTCACTTTAGAGGAGGGTATTATAAATTAAGCACTAGCATACTCATCTCAGAAGAGAAATTATACCTTCCTAGAAAACAGCTTTATATGTATATACGTATAAGAGCTATAAGTGTGTATTTTATTTAAAAAATAGTCTTAAGGAAGTTATCAAAATGGTTTATATAAGGTTATTTATTATAGTGCTATTTTCAGCAGAAAATGACTGAAAACATCTACTAATAAAAGAATAGCTCTATAATCACTGTAAATGACACAATGCAATACAATGATATGATGTAAATCATGTTTTTAAGTATAATTAATGATATCACAAATTCTATGGGTGGCAAGATTTGGTGAAATATGAATGCTTAACAAAACCTAAAATGTCAAATTGTACACTGAATGAAAAAAAAATTGTGGAAAGTAAAACAAACCAACAAAATTTATGAGAATGTATACTTAAAAGTAAACCTAAAAAGACTCATTCTCAAATTTTTAAAGTAATTAATTCTAAATGGTAGCTATGTAGCTCAATTAGCTTTCTTATTTTTAATCTCTGGTGGTTCCACAAAGAAGTTTTTGGGGCTTTAAAAATTTTTTAAATATCTTAACTACAGAACAAAATATATATAGCATGCACTCAGATCTCACCACCAAGATTAAACCAACATTAACCTCTTGACATATTTGTTTCTGATCTATCATATTTTAAATTTTATAAAAATGGAAAAAATAACAATATAAAAAAGTAGCTCTCCTTCTGATTCCAGAATTTACAGATATCTCAAGGTTGGTGTGTAACATTTGTAATTGGGAAACAAATTATCCAATTTTTGAACAAAATAAGTGTCAAAACCAACAACCTTTGGTTAGGAAGAGGTAGGTCAATAAAGAATGATAACAATTGCTAATCTATAACAAATATTTTGACTGGCAAGTTAACAGAGGAAGATGTTAAGGGAAATACCTATAAGATATTGAATAAATAGCTGTTCTACCTCCAACATTCATTCTTTGAATAAACTCAGCAAGCCACCAAATTCATGATTGCCGTATCTTCCACCACCACTACTATGACTAGGGAGCTGTCTAGAAGAAAGTACCACTGCTCAGAAAGTGTCAATCTTACAAGAACTTAAAAAAACTACAGATGTTGACTTACTCAGTGTTTAGAAGTAAAGTATGTGTTGAGTTTAAATTATTTCTTCAAAATCCTTCAAGCGTTATTTATCGTCTGGATTACATCTACACAAATTGACTAAGTAGGCTCTTTCTGGTTAGAAAAAGAAATGCCATTGAGCTACTTTCTGCTTTGTGTTACATAGCCTAAAGCAGTCATTCACTTGTCACTATCCCATAAGTAAATAAATAACCCTACATTCTACCCACTTTTATTACTTTAGAAGGGAAACTGGAATTTGTGGTCTCCTTTCCAGTAAGCAACAGACATAACTAGCCCTTAACAGATATACTAATCCTAGTTTTCTCTTGTCCATTTTTTCCTCTCCAATACTTTGCTTTCTCTTTAAATAATTTCTAGCCTATCCTTTAAAAAAGTGGCTAATCTTTTATCTGCGGGAAAATTATTGATATGGAATTCAAAAACAGCTCAAATTTTTGACCACACCATTCTGACAAATTAAGAAGTACAACTACTTTCTGTATCACTCATGTGTATATATTGCACGCTCCAGCAAGCAAATACTTCACAACAAAAGGGAACGATGAGATGCGTAACCTTTTGCTGAGAGGTTGTGCCATGTGGTCAAGCAACCATTTTACCATAAACTGAGTATTCATTTGTCTTTTCTGGAAAGTCAGCAGATACACATTTAGGTTCCTCTAGAATTTGTCTCTCCTTATTCTGCCTAAAGATAAAAACTGCCTTCTTTAGCCCAGTTATCTTTAAGAGTTAACATATTTTTTTCAGACACATGTTTCAATAAACAGCGTATCAATGAAGTTTATAGTGCTAAAAATTTCTTTGAAGTATACCACCTAAAAAAAATCCCACTCTTTGATGTCTTTTGTTTTGTTTTGTTTTGTTTTAATGACCCAGTGTATGTTGGGACAATCTCTACCTAGGAGACGCTATAAAAGGTTCCTTAAGACCTTTAATAGGCCAGCGCCCCCACTATAAGGGAGTGTAGGGCTTCAAAGAACAACAACAACAACAAAAAGAACTGCTCCGCAGAGTGACTGTTCCTTCCCTCATGACATGGCTGGACATCTGTGATCCAAGCTCTAACCTCATGTGGAACAGGAAACCTGGGTGTGTCTATACTTGGCAAGTGATGTGTGATATTGTATGCCACTCAGTGTTTTCCCTTCCCTGTTTTATAGGAATAAAGTGCTTCTCTAGATTTTGTTGGATGCCAGTCCTCTGCTTCCTCAAAGGAGCTCCTCCCCTCCAGCTACTGTATCTGTAGGTTGTCAAGTATCTAGAGAATCTCTGAAGGGGCCATTCTTCAAATGGACCCTTCTGCTTTTATTAACCCCTCTACCTAAAACTTCTCTAGATTTTGTTGGATGCCAGTCCTCTGCTTCCTCAAAGGAGCTCCTCCCCTCCAGCTACTGTATCTGTAGGTTGTCAAGTATCTAGAGAATCTCTGAAGGTTCATTCTTCAAATGGACCCTTCTGCTTTTATTAACCCCTCTACCTAAAACTTCTCTAGATTTTGTTGGATGCCAGTCCTCTGCTTCCTCAAAGGAGCTCCTCCCCTCTAGCTACTGTATCTGTAGGTTGTCAAGTATCTAGAGAATCTCTGAAGGGGCCATTCTTCAAATGGACCCTTCTGCTTTTATTAACCCCTCTACCTAAAACTTCTCTAGATTTTGTTGGATGCCAGTCCTCTGCTTCCTCAAAGGAGCTCCTCCCCTCCAGCTACTGTATCTGTAGGTTGTCAAGTATCTAGAGAATCTCTGAAGGTTCATTCTTCAAATGGACCCTTCTGCTTTTATTAACCCCTCTACCTAAAACTTCTCTAGATTTTGTTGGATGCCAGTCCTCTGCTTCCTCAAAGGAGCTCCTCCCCTCCAGCTACTGTATCTGTAGGTTGTCAAGTATCTAGAGAATCTCTGAAGGGGCCATTCTTCAAATGGACCCTTCTGCTTTTATTAACCCCTCTACCTAAAACTCTTTTAGATTAATTTAAGGTAGGGGAGTATTTGTTCTTAGAATAGCCATTAAGATCAAGCTGGAAAAGGAATTTAGTAAGAAGACTTACATTGGTCACAGTCCAAATTTTTTAAAACTTTTTGCCAACATATGCAGATACAATCAACACATCCAGGTCTCCCCTTCTCCATGGTAGTGGGTTAAGATATTTTTGCAGACACACAAGATTCAGTAAACAGTATGTCAACTATTGTTTATGGTGCTAAAAAGTTATTCTTTAAGAATACCATCAAAAAATATATATTTTTATCAGAGATAACCAAATACTCCATGATATTTAAAGAGGCATGATTCCAGGCCTGATGTAATGTAATGTATGAAATCAGCAGTAAACTAGAGTCTGGCTCCAACTCTTACTAAATATGTGGTTTTTTCCAAGTCATGTAATCTTTTTGTTTGTTTGTTTTATTTGTCAAATGTCCCTCTACCTTATAAAGTTATTTTAGAAGTCAGGTGAGATAATGAAAGGGAAGATGATTTATATAAAATAAAAATAAAATAGGTTATGCTTGCATAATGTTCCAAGAGAAGGAAAATAGCTACATCCAGTTCGTTTGCCTCTGTTTTCTTTCTAATTGACCATATTCAAACAAACATATAAGTAATATTAATATTCCATTTCAACAAAGCTGATTTTCTTTTACTGCCTAATGGAAAATGATAGACTTCAAAAGTCCTTAGACATCCGATTGCAAACAGGGAAACCTTACTATCAGTTACTGGCTGGATACATAGATATTCTTCCTGTGTTACTTTTAGTGAAAAAAAAAATAGTGTGTAAAAACATATAGTTAAGCATAAAGGGCAAGTTCTTATGTATCACTTGCGTTCCTTAGAAGTATACAAAAATTTTCATTTTGATTACATTAATACTTTTTTTGGCCTCTGGGTTAAAAACAAAAATAAAGCAACATTATTTAACTGTTTAATTGCTTCCATTTTGTTTGGGAAACTTAACCTCAATTTAACCTTTGTGGCTACTGTGCAGGTCAAAATCAAATGACTTTGACGATCTCAGGCTCAGAATAATAAACTCTTTAGGGGCTTTAAGCCTCTTTACCTTTAACAGGGGAACGGAGCAGTCTTCAACTTGTTTGTGTTCGTTGATTGATAATGAGCAGTTTCTCTGTCTACATCTGTGTGGGGCTATGTGAGTCTGCTTTAGCCTGCTGGGAGTTGAGAGGAGGGATAGGCAATCACAGAGGGTTTAAAAAATTGTTCTAAAGATGACATTTGGGAGGCAAATATTTTGGACACAGGCCAATAGGGATTTTTTTTTAACTCTAAAACAAGCTTGGCACTTTACATTTTCATTTTAATCTGTTTCTACAATTCAATGTAAGTTGACAGTTCACTATTTCTAAGTAATGGAAACTTTCTCCAAATGGCTACCTATAACAATAGGTTATTTTAAAAATACAGGATAAAGGGAAAATTCCAGTTACAGTATTTTATCCTGATTTCATCATTTCCTACAAAATCTATCAGGAATCACTTCTTATTGTCAATTACAGAATATTTGATTCTTCCTTTCGTTTTCTGTTCAATTTGGCAAAAAAAAAAATGCCCATGTCCAGAATGGAGATAATCTCCTGAAGAGTTAAATACTTTTTATTAACTGTAGATGAGGCAGTAGTAATAAAACTCATAGAGCTGTAGGGTTTTTCTTATCATAAGAATTTCACAGTATAAATAAGTTCAAATATAACTCATGCCTTTTAAGCCATTTATGCAACGAAGGGAATGCTTGTTAAATTACAACAAACTCAAGCTTTAATAACTCTATTCATTTCTTTATTCTATGCAGTCTTTAATTCTATCAGTGTTATGGTGCGTTGGGTTTTCAGGAGCATTGGTTAAAATGGAAAGCATCATTTCCTGATCCAAGGTGCTATGTTTTGGTAAGTCATCAGGAGAGCAGCTGGGTTGGAATTTCTGACTGAGAAACAGCAGGTTAGAAGCCAGGAGGACTGATTTACATGATCAGGAGCCAAGAGTCTGCTTCCAAATGGACAGGAGGACTTGACGCCAATACACATGGTCAGAAGAACTGACTCCAGGATAAGCAGTGTGTTCTCATTTATCCCTAAGTGAGGACATCTATGCTTAAGTGAAGACAGGGAGACTGTTTTTGAGCCAGAAGGCTGAGTCAAGAAAACTATATTTCTTTATAGCTTGAAAGGCTATCCATGGAGCAGAGGTCCCGCAGAAACCATGCTACACATCTAGTGACCGCCCCAGTACTTTTTACACAAAACTTATTATTACATGACTCATCTAGCCTCACCACATACTGAGCTTCCCCTGAGCAGCAAAAGCAGTTTGTTGTATCCTGAGAGCAATTAGTATGAATCTTTGGGTCACTGAATCTACAGATTTCTCTCAAGGACTAGGAACTCTCCTCTGATTAACCTAGAACAAGAGAACTCAGACCTTCTTGTCTCCCTTTGAGCTGCTAGTTAGACAATGAAGGTTGATACAATCAAGAATGTGATTCAAGGTCCACACAATAAAATAAACCAATTGCAGAGAACATATCCTATACTTATTCCTGGTACCGCAACTGGAGAAATTTCTTCTTAGGGTCCTGAGAAATTTGATGTCACATATACTTACAATAAATAAAACCATGAAAATAATATGGTTTTTAAAAATAACATTCTATAATTTGAGAAAAGTAATTCTATTAGGGGTCAAAATGATACACAACTGTTTGAATATTCAGATCAATCCAAGAATAGACTCTTATGTAGTGCCTTTAGAGCGGATGGAAAGCAAATGCTCCATCCCCAATGTCACTGCTCTCTGGAGGGTTTTGGTACGTACTGAGCAGGAGTACAATCAACATTAGATCACTTGACTATTACCTGGTGGACGGTGATTCTTTGGTGCTGCTAAAATAGAGTATCAGATAATATAGTCAGCCATGGAGAGATAGGCTGGATAATCAGTTATGAGAGATAAAATATGGAAAAACCATTGACACAAATAGAAGAATACTGGCCTCCATAAAAAGGCAAACCACAGAATAACGCAGGAGGAATGAGGCTTTTGTTTTTGTTTTTTTCCCCAGATGTGATACTGAGTCTGCTGTAGCATATACAACAAAATGGGGGAAACATTTAAGATCCATTGTTGAAAGTGAAGTCTCATCATAAATTATGAACCTGTCAGAAAAGTACTGCTTACCTAAGATATTTCCTTTGTTCTTGAAGAATATTTATCTTTTATGAAAACCAAATTTTCCCATATATATATATTAGAAAAACAAGTTCTTGCATAGTAATTCTGGATGACAAAGAAACATTAAAAGTCTCTGTTATACAATGAAGAATCAAGACATGTTGGATGATATAATATAAAATACATTATTTTACTCTCCTATCCATTTAGAGAAATTGCATTATATAAACTCATCAATGTATTTTAAAATGCCAAAAGTGTGAACTTAAATAAAGTTGAATAAGAGATCTTGGCTCTGAAAGCTTTAGTAAATATTTCCTTTGTGCTTAAGTAACAGATGCTTTCTACAGAGGCTAAACGCAAGTTCTGGTAAAGAGTATTATAAGACCTTTTATAGCATTAGTTAAATTATACAGTAAATATTTACTGAGGATCTACTATGCGGGGTATGGAGATACAAGAGTAGGAAGACAGATCTAGCCCCAGCCCTCACAGAGTTTCTAATTTAGTGGAGAGAAAGGCCAAAAAAACAAAATCTATGATAAGGGTTGCAAAGTGTCTATTAGATTAAGTGACCTAGTTATCACCTAGTTATTTGCAACTTTGCCGAGCTCATTTTTGCAGAGACAAAAAAGTATGCAAAACAGGTACAGGTATACAACCTAGGTATTATATGTGTGTGTATGTATATTTACATTATAGTTAGATATAGATATATAATGCATGTATTGGGTATGTGTCATACGTGTTCACATATATAAATACATGTATGTAGGTACCTATATATTGTAGCATATTTAGCTGTGAAAGGAAGAAGAGAAAAAGGGGAGTGGCAGCTGGTGGGAGGTGCGGGCTAGAGGAAGGTTTTAGACGGAAGAGAATTGCAAAATCGTGTTAGGAACCGTCTGGTATAGAAGTAAGAGTTGAGGCTACAGGAGTGAAGAGATAGAAGGCAGAGTGAGAGCTGCAAGAAGAGAGAATGTGGTCCAGGACAGAAGTTGAACAGGAGGAAGGAAATATTCGCAGCTGTGTCAAAACAGAATAAGAAAATTACAAGTGACGAGACCCTTATATTTATCCGTCGAGTGGCAGAAAGTTGATATGGTTCTCATTTGTTGGCTCTAATTTTCTCCACTGCGGTAAGTGGCTAAATCGTCTCTGAGAGGGAGGGAAAGGCTGCAAGTAAGAAAGATAAGTACACTTTGAAATGACTGCTGAGTAGAAGGGCAGAAGCAGGTGATGAGGAAAACTAAGAACCACTGGGCAGAATCACAGCCTGTTTGGTGCTGGTCATCATGAGTGTGTACTGTTCCCAACTTACATTATTTTGTGATTTTCTCTAGCAGTTTCCGGTGGAAGCTTGGAGATGACAGGCGGTTCAAATGATCCAAGACTGGGGTTTAGCAGAAAGAAACAGGGGAGATGAACTGGCCCAGAGGAATGAGGTGTTATCTTGATAGTGAATGATAAGTTAAACAAGGAAGATTGTCAAGAAATGAAAACATGGTAACCATTGAGAAAATAGAATCATCGGGGCTCTTTGGATGTGGGAATGAGACAAAGAACTGAACGGCTCTACGGGGAATCGCTGAATGAGAGTGCCCAAACGAAGGAGGCTGTGGTAGATTTAGTCGTCTCAATCTTTTATTCCAAACCCCTCATGGTGATGACAAGGCCCATATGTGAGTAAGGAACTTAGTCACTGAGGTCGAGACAAATGGAGATGAGCCCAAGGAACTGAGAGGGTAGGTTGTCAGCTGAGCAAAAACAAAGACATTGAATTTGCATAAGATAGCAGTAAGATTTGGATGGGAAAAAAAGGACTTAAATTGGGTGCTAAAGCTTTCAGTAAATAACAGGAAATGATTTAAAAGTCAATGAAACGAACTAGGAAAAAGAATGAAGGGAGACAGAGCCTAGTGCATGGCAAAAATGAGAAGGACTTGTTCCCAAGAATTGAGGTGCAGTGGCTTAGGGACTTTTCTGAGATTTGAACCCAGAGGGCAATGACCCATAATAATCCAGCGTGAATTTTAAATAATATGCATTTCATGAAAATCCTTACATACGTCTAGATATCTCTTCTTCAAACATTTTTAGAACACTTCTATTTTAGTTGGACAATTGTAAAGTGTACATATTTTAAGTGCCAGATGACAAATCATTACAAAATGGACATAACATGTAACCACCATCCAATCCAGATATAAAAGATTTCCAGTATCCCGGCAGCTTGCCTCTGCTGCCTCCCGGTCATTAGCTACCCATCTAGAGACGTAATTGCCAACCTGGCTTTTATCATCATGGGTTAGTTTTGTCTATTTTGCCGCCACCATGACCATGTCTCTTGGCCTACGCATATGTACCGAAAGGCATTTATAAGAGGTTCATGACAGCATTATTTCTAATGGCCTTCTTCACATTTTAATGAGATAAAATTTGACAAGGACTTCCTCTATGAAGCCTGCGTGTGTTGTTGAGTTCTATTTTTGACTGGAGACCATGGCAAAGTGAAAGATAGACTGAATTACGATGAGGCTCCAGAGCTTTAACTTGAAAGTAGACCATCATGGAGTGAAGTACTCAGGAACATTAAGGACCTGGCTTGGGCAGGCCTTGGCTCAAAGGTGAAAAATAATAAAGCAAATAGAAATAGCAATCGATATTTTTGAACATTTACCATCATGCAGACCTTCCTTTAATAGCTACATATATATTATCTCTGCTACCTTCACAACCACTCTGTAAGGCTGCTATTCTTTTACCCCCACATTATACCTGACTAAACTGAGGCATAAAGAATTGAGATTTTGGAAAGCTTACTCCTGTCTCCACCGGTTTCCATGGCTACCTTCATTCACAGGCAATACTCCCTCATGGCCAGGCTCCTCTTCAACACTGAACCTTGACCCTTTCACAAAGATTGTGGAATTTCAACCAGAAATGCACAGAAACACATCTGCTACACCATGCGAACTCTGTTGAAACTTGAGACCTAAAGAAGTATTCAAATTTACAGTCTTTGGTGATTATCTCTGGAGTCTACCTCGTCCCTTCTCTCTGATGTAACCTAGAAAACTTCAGAGGTTGATCTCCCCTGTGTCCTTGCTGTATTATTTCCATTGATTGCAAAACTCCTATAATTTTATTCTGAGGTCACAGTCATCATCAGTTTCAGTATGAGAACCAATATTGCTAAAGAGAAAGAGGAAGGATGCCTAGAGATTGGTAGCCATACCAAAGTCACATCCAAAAATAAGAAGAGAAACATTCTGCAACATGTTTTCTGAGATTTAAACAACTGCCAACGGGTAAAATAGGCAAAACTTTTAAAACTGTAATGTCCTTTTTACTGTGATGGCAGATGAAACAATTCTGCTTCTATCACTTTTTATTCAGCTTTATTGAGTATCTGGAGATTTAAAATCTTTTCCCAAAGCACAAGAATAAAATACAACACTCAATTAGCATTTGGAGCTTCGAGAAAACAGTGTGGGTGACAGGGGTGACAATGATCATGTGACGAGGGCAACATCACATCCCAACTCAAGTCTCTGTACAATTGGTTTTGCACATTTGCGGTCCTTTTATTTGCTTAAATAAATGCACAATGTAGAGAAAAATCTATGAATGTGACTCTCTTTTTAACAAGAAATGACATGTTCAGGTAGCTTGAAGAATGTTGTTCTGCCATATTTAGATGTCTATAAATGGTATATGAATTTGTGAAATGAAGGTAGTAAATGTAGCTATGTTATATGTCTTGTAATACTAAAAATTATATTGTTACCTGAAAGTAATGATTTATCTTTAACTTGTTTATTTTTGAAGGATGAAATATAGTCTTAAAACCCTGGTAAAAGTCTTTATAATTGACCACTGCTCGGATACCCGAGGATCCTTTGCACATTCTTTAGCCTATGATTTTTCAATTATGATTTTATCTAAAAGAGTTTTTTTAAGGGGCAAATAAGGAAAACAAAAGCCTAGTGAATATAAGCCTCTCTTTGAAGTATTCTGGTTAACTGCAGTAATAAAAATGATGTGCTATACTGTGTTTGCTGAACAAAGGGAGCCTACCATACATTCTAGAATAGCAATGAAGGGGTTACTGTTTATCATATTGTACAATGGAACAGAAAAGGCACACTGGCTCTCAAGTTCAAAGAGCTTGAGGGAACTTTGGTAACTTTATCCCCTTTAGTCACAAACTGCAAGATGGCATATGGTTAACATCCTTTTTTGGTGTTATTTTTAACCTTGTTTATGAGACATAAATAAAAAGTATTCTGAACCCTATAATGACTTTTCTCTCTGGATAGAAACTCAGTTGTGCTGGGCCAGACAGTACCTCTTCCAGTTTGACTATTTGATAACTTTTCTCTTTGCTGGTGAAGTAGAAATGGATGCTGGAAAAACTGAAATCTAAAAAGGTAATATATTACATTTTTGCTTTTCTTTTTTCCCCTCTGAGTTTTCCCATGGCATAGGTCTTCCAGACCGAGATGGCTAAGATAGTTGAAAGGGAGATTTAGAAAACTGTCAAAAATCATTTGGGGAAAGACAGTGTCTCCACGATTTTCCATGAATCAAATGGTGGTGACAAGGGAATATCATTTTCTGACTAACTTAATTTCTGACTCTATCACAGCCAGAGGTTTGGTCCTTTTAAATCACAGAACATTTTTTTTTTTTTTTTAAGGGAAAAGAAAAAGCCAAAGGAAGTAATAAATGTCAAACACTCATCAAAAACAGGCTGGGCACTTTAATTTTTTTTTTTTTTTTATTTTAGTCTCTACTGGAGTTCTTTGAACTTGTGACAAGTAACCCATCTGCAGTTCAAATCTACTGTAAAGCCAGTTTACCATGCTACCTGTTTTAAAACTTACATCTTTCCCTCAGGACATTAGGGATCTGGGGCCATAATGGATTCTGAAACTTAGACCTCTATTACCTTTAATTTTCCTTGGTATAGAATTAGAATTTCATACAATGTAATCAGGTAACATTTAAAGTATGAAGATGCATAAACATATAGGCACTGGCAGAATACTCAAATCATTTGTTTTGGGACAAGAATGTGTACCTACTCTGTAACAGTAATCCTCGCAGAGAAACTAAACAATGCCTGCTGTGATTTTCCCTAATCTGATTCATCAACAGTGTGTGTGCATTGGCTCTCCGTAAATGAAACGGAACAGCAATAAAGACTCAGAACGACATTTTATAAAGACGCTAGTTTTTGCTAGTGCTTACATGTAGCAACAATTGGTGTGTTTATATTCCAAATGTGAAGAAAATGGTTTAGATGGAATGAATGTCATGACCCAAATAACTCAATAAACCAATGAAAGAAAAACATGTGGATAAAAATCAGATAAAATATGATAAAGATTTCTTGTCCTATTTCGGATATATTAAGTAGAATGGCATTTCACTTCTCATGTTTGCACCTTTTCTGTGATAACTCAAAAGCAATTGCAAATATCCATGATTTACCTGACACGAGAGAGAACCACCTCTCGCTTTAAGCTTTGAGGTCAAGTCTTTGTGTTCAAAGCCTCCTTCTCTATCTTTCTTATGACAGTTCTTGCTTACACAGGGTCAGAGCATGACCGAGTCTACCTCCTTCACCATCTAGATTCACCTCCAGCACTTCATTTACTAGGCTGTCCCTTCTCGGGGGGTCAGTGGGCGGATGAGAACACCAGGTTCCCAAACCAGTGTTCTGATTTCCAAAAGCTTCTATTTCCAAAGGTCAGATGCTGCCATTGGCTAGTTGTGACTATTTTATTGAATTCACCTCACTTCCTGTGCACAATGGTATTCATAGATAGATGTTTGGTAAAGTGATGTTTCTGCTGAACTCTTGAGGAATTCTTTCCCACCATGTAAAAGTTCAAGGGAAAGAGAAAATGTGACATACTAATCCAAAGCAAGATTTATACACTGTATTTTGAGGAGATAATGCTACCCTTTTCAATATCATTCTCTCAACCTTGTGAAAGAAAAAAAAAAAACGGAGACAATCACTCTTGGTTTCTGCATGATTTTACATATTTTCAGACTGGTGAAAATAAATCTTTCCTATGTTTCATTTATTTTGCCATCTGATATTTGAATAATCATATTTTAAATATTTCTGGTGACAGTGAATATTTGCCTAGTGTGCTTTTCACAGAGTCCTAGAAACAGACTGCCTATATTTATTTATTAATCAGTGCTACTTCACCACTCTCAGAGACAATGAATAAACGGTGCAACCGAAATTATAACCTAGTATTCCTCACTTCTAGTCATAAATTCCAACCACAAAACCTCATTCTTCTTTTTAAGGTATTGCTATAGGAAACTAGTCTTATTCTAAAAGCAAAACTCTAGGGATTATCTAAACCAGAAGGGATGATTATTTTTTCTTTTCTGAGCTGTGGCTTTGCCATCTGCTCTATTTCCCTTGTTGCACAAAACTGGTTTCTGTGACCAAGAAACTGAAGTTCTGGCAAAGAAATAGGATATCTTAGGATGATCTGAAGTTTTAGAGACCAGGGCATTTGAACAACTTCAATATTGAGATATCTGTATTTTACTTATGTTCCTATGAATTAGTTTTCCCAAGAACATTAAAATAAAGCCTCGGAACATTCAAAAACCACATTGTATTCCTAACTAATCAATGATGATTAAGAACAACTTCTTCACTCAGTTTATACTACGGATGATAGGGTATAGAGAATAATATTTTTCTATTGATTCTGGGTCACTTGTCTATTCTTAAAGAGTTTGTTTTTTATGTCCTCGATTTGGATATCGCCTTTAGGATAAATTACCACCAAGGGCATGAGAAAATTTTCTAAATTTTCTACTCCACCCTCTCATTCTGCAAACAGGAATTGGTTCCCTAAAGCTGTGCAAGACTGAACTCTCAATGAAAAGGATGTAAGATATATACATATATATATATATAATTGCACATGTGTGTGTTGGGGGGAGGGGTGGGAAAGGATCTGATGAAGGGTTTGGGGAAAGTGTGACCTAGATATGCTACTGAGAAAAAAAGAAGAGCATAAAAATAAACAATTATTATTTAATTTTTCCTGCAGTAAATCGTAGGTACTTATTTTAGAAATGAAAACAGGAATATTTATGGTGCTGGGAAAAAATTGATATCTTTCCTTGCTAAGGTCAAATGTTACTCAGGAGGAGATGCAGATGCCATAAAGGAGGACATTTAGTTAGGAGAAGACATTAAAAGCAGCCATAAGTGAAGAAGTGGGAGATTAGTGCAGTCAAAAAGGAAGTGGAGCCCTAGGAAGTGTAACAAACCTTGAAAGGAGGGCAAGACGTCCTGCTGTTTCTGGTGTGAGGGGGCTGTCCAGATCAAGGCTCACTAAGGACACCCACATGCATAGCAAGAGGTCTTGACGCTCTATAGGATCATCTGCCTAAATTTTTTTTCAGATATTTTCTATACTTCAGAGGGGGTATAGCTCAGGGGTAGAGCATTTGACTGCAGATATTTTCTATACTTTGTTGCATCTACAACAATTAAAATGCAGACTAACAGTTGGCAGTCAATAAATACATATTAAGTGAATGAGTGAATAAATGAATGAATAAATGAATAAAATGATATGAGAATGACTGAAACTTTTAAGCCTAGCATACCTTTACAAGCTTCATGGGAGAACAAGATAAATAACATATAATTATCTCCATTATAATAATAATATTTAAACATATGTTTAAAAAGTAATCTGTACCAGACACGCCGATGGTACAGCAATATACTACTAATATTATTGACAATCCTCACAGTCATTCATTAAAGTGATCATTGTTATCTTCTTTTAAGAGAGGAGATCTTCTTTTAACAGATATGCAGGATCCTTTGAACCAAGAGCATCTATAAAAGCAAGGTTATGTACATTTGACCCTGCCCCGGAGGACTTTGTACACTTTAACTGGAGTAAATTTAATGCTACTAAATTTAATGCTACTTGATCACATATTGCTTTATGTCAATTGAGAAACCATATCAAGTATACCTTTTACATAATTACTCTTTTCAGGATTGCTATATTTTCAATATATAATCATACTACTGTATATATTCAATGAAACATATACAACCTTTAAAAAGATGGTAACTTTTTTGCATTAAATTACTTTTCATGAGAGTAAGAGCTAAGGAAATCTACATCCATAACTATAGCTGTATCTATAAATTTACCTATAGATATGGGTGATAAAACAACTTTTTTATAAATATAATATAAATATAACTTTTTTAATAAATGTAAGTAGAAAGACTTACACCAATTTTTAATTCACCAATCTTGGGTAGACTGGCCCAATGTATGGTAAACATCTAAATAATTTTTTTCCTATCCATGCTCCATCAGCCTTATAGGCCAGATGAGTATTTCACAAATTATAGACTAAGAGCCTGCAGAAACTCTACTATGGCTTATTCAGAGTCAAGTTTACAGACAGAATAGATATCTCGTGGATGATCCGTGGAAAGAAGAAAACATGGTTTATCTGTGGAGGAAGTTGAAGGAGTTGTCTTTAAGAAGCTATAATATTGGGTATAAATTATACATTTATAGGTCTTTTCAAAATTGGCATAATTAAAATAAATAGAACCTAGCAAATGGAACTTTTTCATTTACTTATAGTAACTTCCCTCTTTATTAGCCCTCGGAAAATATTTTCCCACTGACTCAATTTCTTTACGATACCTCCAAATTCTAAAAGACGTTTCATTATATGCATATGTATGGAATCTGTGCTCTTATGTAACCTTGTGGACCACAACCAGGTATGTGCAGGCAGGCAAACTGAAGGTCTGGAAGTCTCAATATTACTTGGTAATATTGTAGGTGGTGCAGAACACAAGGTTAGGAGTTCTTGCCTAAGAACCAGAAAAACCCAATCTTGTAAGGTCTATAATTTTAGTGTTGGCAACAGGACATGTGGCATCTTTTTCTTATCTTGATTTTGTATTACATTTCACTTCCCTTATTGGAATATTTTATACTATATGTCCCTCTGTGTCTATGAAATTCGTTCAATAAAAGTATCTAACACATAGTTTTTTGTGAGGATTAAATTAGTTTATATATATAAAGCATTTATAACATATCTGGCACATTGTCAATGCTACGTAAGTATCTGCAGTTACTGCTTGCTCTCTCTACACACACACACACACACACACACACACACAATAACTGGCTTTAATAGTTATCTCTAGAAATGATGCTGAAATTCATTATTTCCTGCATCAGATTTTACAGTATTTGAACGCCAGAAATTTATCCTACATCCCTTCAGTGTTCATTAAAAAGAGAGCACATATTAGATACATATGATAATCATAATCATGTTTCTTGGTCCTGAAAGGAAATAATGCATCCCAATATAAACTGTACCAACAATTAGTGCACTTTTTCTTTATAGCATTAGAACTGACATTTGAGTAATGGAAATAAAAATCTATGCTGGCATACCTGAAACTGTTAGATGTAAAACATAGCATAAAATATAACACCCAGTGCTCCATTCAGTACGCGCCCTCTTTAATACCCATCACAAACAATGAATCATGAAACACTACATGACAAACTAATGATGTAATGTATGGTGATTAACATAACATAATAAAAAAATAAATTAAAAAAATAAATAAAAAAGAAAAAATAAAAATAATTTGAAATGAAAAAAAAACATAGCATAAAGTAATTTCCCTTTAAATGAAAGTTGTAAACAAATTATAAATGAGTCAGCATTATCACTACTTCCACCAAAGAGAGACATGGATGATAGAGCCTCCATTACTATTTATGACATTATGTTATTTTTTCATTTTCTTGTACTAATTCAGTCTGTATTTTTTTGTTTCAACCAGATAACGAATATCTTAGATCTTCATTAGTCCATTTTCCTGCCAATACAGGTTTACAAATATCTTCTCAGTTCTTCACATAGATGGAATACTTTAGACAATTCAACATGATGATTCCAGAATGTGTTACAAGAGAATGTAAATATTTGAGAAAAATAAATAGTAACCTGAAGCAAACTACTTGGGAGGCCTACAACAATGTAGATAACTCTTTCCCCTGTTCTCTTTAACTTTGCTGACTATTTAGGCATTGTGCTTCTGGCTAAGGATGGCAGTAGAAGAGCCAAAATTCTATAAGAAAAATTACTCCTGTGGTTTTGTTCTGGCTCCTGTAACAGCAATAAATTCAGGGATACCAGATATATTAAGATAATGTATTTTCATTAGATTTCTAACCGAATTGTGGATCCATGTGGTTCAGATAAAATGCATTCATGTACATAGATCTGAGATGCTCATCATAACTATACAGGACTCTAGTACCCTAGAGCACTATTCATCATTAGAATGAGCCACATTCATGCCTAAGAAAACAAAACCCAGTTTTTAATTTGGAGGGGAGACTTGAGCCAGGGCACTGTTTTGCTCTTCAGTGGAAATTTAGATACCAAGTCATTGTCTTTGGTAAGTTTTCCTGGGTCATCCTATGTTAATGTTGGCTAATTTGCTTCCAGGTTCTTATGAGTTGAAGTTGTTCAAACAACTCTCCCAATTTTCTGCACTAGATTTCTCATGTGGCCTCTATTTTGAGTTCCTACCCTAGTCATCAGGCTACCGACTCATTTTCCTCGCCACCCAAGGTTCTGCAGATGCCTGAACCTATTAAGAACCCCCAAGATTTCTACTTGAGTTTTGTTTTCAAAACTTTATTTTATTTGTTTATTTTTTTAAAAATAGGCTCCACACCCAACATGGGGCTTGAACTCACAACCCTGAGAGCAAGAGTCTCATGCTGTACCCACTGAGCCAGCCAGGTGCCCCTGAAATTTTCAGAACTTCAAGTAGGGCTTAAAAAATTAAAAACTACCCCAGGTATGAGGGCTAGTAAACAACAAAGGTAAGTTTATAATCTCATCTAATCATATTTATTTGATTCCGAAGCTCATGTACATATTCTCTGAGCTATTACTTTTGCTCTGGCTTATGCTTCTTTAACTGTGAATATAAGAAAAAGACCTCTGAACCAAATCTCAGAATTGTAACTATGTTCTTTTCTCTTCTTTGGGTATTCAGAGGGCTACGCAACTTTGTTAACAAATATTTTGAATGAACCAGAACTAAATATTTATGTTCTACCATGTCACCATACCTGGCCGACTATTGGAAACCTCCCTTCACATACCTCTCTGTCTGCACTACTCAGCTTAGCCTAGTACACTAAGCCAGTGACAGATCTCAGCCCTCCAACTCCCCAGTTTCCTCTCTGCCCCAAACTCACTACTTTGCTTCCTTATGAGCAAGCAATCTTGCTTGGATGAAGCTCACGATATGTTTTAAAGCACAGGAGATATAACTGGTATACAAGCTATATATAATAAATAATAAATACATTGCTAGAAAATTGTTAGAATCTCAGCATGAATGCTTTTTCTTGAATGTTGGACTAGGAATTAGAACATAATTTAGTAGGAAATGAGGGTCCACTAACCATTTGGATAGGTCAAAGTGGTGTTTTAGGAAATTTTATGGTAGTACTGCAGGAGCAGGGAAAGCAAGAGGCCATTCTGGCATTATAGAGCATGAGTGAGAATGGATATGAAAAAGTGACTTCAAAATTAAACAGCTTTAGTGTGAGCCTGTTACTGTGGAATATGAAATCATTATCCTCTGGCAAATTTGGGGAATTTACATTTTTGAGTTAAGAAGAAATACATAAAAAACAACAACAACAACACAAGAATGACTTATGAGTATCCAGTAAGAAAGAGGTACTGCCTAAAATTGGACTGAAATGGGAGGCCAAATACAACTCAAAAAAATTAAAAACATAATTGAAAAGAAACTTGAAGTGCCAACTGGCACCCAAATGGAAGGAAATTGCTTTAGTTGGTGAGTGAGAAAATAGGGATGATGAATTAGCTGAGGTTTGGTCACCAGAGGACTTGCTAAAATGTTTCTGAAATGATGTGAATATTATATACAATAGCTTATTGAGAATATTTACAACCTTAAATATAAGCATTACTTAATCATTGATGTGTCCATCAAGTCACAGTTATAGATTGTTTATCATACACATGGAAATGACAAAGATTACACATAGAAATGACAAAGATTATAAGTGAAATATAGTCAAATTTATGAAAGTCATTTCATATTCCTTCATTTAATTTTCAGGATATTGGGTAAAAATTCTTGTCAAATTAATTTCACCAATTTTAGCAAAAGGTATGATGCCAAATTTTAAAATACATTATTAAGTATATTGTTTTAAAATATGTTTTTAAACTCTCTTATCTCTATTCAACTTTCCTACATATGTGCACATTGCACACACAACTGTGTGATTATCAACTTTTTGATGATAGAGATCACTATATAGGTTTTCTAAATTCCCAGAACCTAGTGTTTTACCTAACACTGAGTAAATTTGTCAGAAAACAGTAATAAACTAAATCCTGTACTTAAGCCAACAAAGTGTCTGTTATTTTTTAGCAATAGTTCCTGGG
The DNA here is from genome assembly GCF_029215605.1 of Mirounga angustirostris. Classification (NCBI taxonomy): domain Eukaryota; kingdom Metazoa; phylum Chordata; class Mammalia; order Carnivora; family Phocidae; genus Mirounga; species Mirounga angustirostris. The sequence continues at coordinate 78,329,849 of NW_026991720.1, read as the reverse complement.
TCTTTAAAAATGGAATTTTACTTCTAAGTATTCCTACATAACATAGACCTATGCTTGAAAACACATATACTTCTACTTGTAATTCCTAATAAAAACAAAGACATTATAATGTCACAATTAACAAGATGATCTTTAGCTCATGACTATGTCTGTACAAAACTGTGGAAGCCAAAGCTAAAATAAAAGTGATTCAGTGGTCATTTAAAATGACTAAAATATTTAATAAAGCCACCAAATATTCCTTAACACACACGCACACAAACACACACTCAAACACACTCACAAGGACTATTTAACAAAATTAAATCGGCATTGTTTTTTAGTCACAGCTATGAAATGCCAAGTTGTAATTTTAGGTCAGAGAACACTTTTTCCATTTTTAAATCATATTAAGTGCTTGTTTATATTTCTCACAATTAACAGCCTGATTGGTGTATTAATTTCTATTTTTTGTTTGTAACCTGTCTGATTTTTTTATGCAATAAATATGCAAAGTGTATTTGAATTGCATTAGGGCAGCTTAAAAAATGGAAATGGTGGCTAGGTAATTCTTACTTTGTTTCTGTTCTTTAGATGTTATTGAAGAGAATAACTGAATTAGATAAAAACTTTTCTGCGCTCAACTCAGCAGAGAACCACTGTTTTTAGACACGCCTTCCATATTAGCATCCTGTTTATTCTGGTGAAGCTGCCTGTCATTGCAATTTGGCCCTCTAGATACAGAACCAGGTCCCTATGGCCATGGTGATTTGTCTGTCAGGTGGAAGTACCAAACTACCAACCAAACTACCTGAGCGAAACAGAGTCCTTCCCCAGGAGATAGATATATAGTATCTATACACACACACCACACACACACACACACACACACACATGTATATATATTCAACACACACACATATTCATATACATACCTATATGTATATATATTCAAATATATAACATTTGTATAATTTTAAAATAATATAATTATATAATGTTAAAACATATAACATTTATACATACATATAAACAGGAAAGGGAATATAATTAATATAATATGTAATATATGTAAAGAAAATACTCAGCATATGTACACATACACATATAGACATATAGCATGTGTGTGTGTGTGTGTGTGTATTGTGACGTTTGCTCTCCCACTTCCAGTTTGAAATGGAATGGTCTCCCTGCAGTAAGGGATTGAAGCCCAGACAGTTTTAGGTCCAAATGAGATAGGAAGGCTCAGTGGACTATTTGAGTGCCTGCTTCAGTAAAGTCTGAGGCAAACCTCTATCCATCTCCTTCCCAGTATTCTACCTCTTTCTTAGGCTAAATTGAGTTCAGTTTATGTAATTTTCATCCAAAGGGTTTCCTTGACTTTCTCAGCTAGACAGGCACTTACTATCAGAGTTGTGAACAATTTACAGCCCTCTATTACTCTACTTTTTCTTTCCTCTCAAGACAGAATGTCAGAATAGAAGCAAAAGGGTTATTTTTATAGGCTTAACCTAAATGTGTTCTGATTTACTTTAAAGAAAATCATTTGCAAAGTTTGCTCCTTTAACAAAGATCAAATTACTTGAAATTCACCTCTAACTAATCATGACCCATCAGTGTATCCACACCACTCCTGAGAATTGCAATGCCACCTCAAGGAAAACGAATGGTTCTAATTTGCTACTCATACGTATGGCTGATCATTGGCAACCTCAGAGGGACTCCTCCTGCGAACAAAATGAATCTTACTGTACAACTAGTAGAAGGCTTTTCTTACTCTCACTGCTCTTTGCTCCCTCCCTCCTCTCCTTCTTTCTTTCTCTCCTTCCTTCCTTTCTTCTTTTCCTCTCCCTTACCTCCTCTCCCCTCTGCATCTGTCCCCTTCCTTCCCTTCCCATTCTCTCTCTTTCTCTTTGGAAATTCTCCTTCCTTCTGGTATCCTGGATCAAAAAATAGCCTGAAATTGTCAACTGGCAAAAAAAAAATTATATATATACAAACATATATACATACATACCAAATTATTTAGCAGTATTTATCATCCTACAGAGCTAGAACACTCTGTTCCTGATATATCTGATTTGGTTTAATTGTTGGAATTAAAATGCTAATTATTTGATATATAACTTTAAAAATATATGTTAAAAATAAAATAAAAATATACGTTAAGAAAACCTAAGAAGTGAAACATAGCTTTGAAGTAGTTTATCCTTGGACACAATATCCATGTCATTAGTTCATATAAACCCTGATCAAAACTGGGCCAGATACAGGCATATGAACTGATGGAGATGGGAATTATGTGAGGTTGGCCTTTTAGCATCACAGAGATTTTAGAGCTTCCAGGGACCTAGGAGATAATATAGTCAAATTCTCCAATTTTAAGGATAATTGAATTTAAATCAAGAGAGGTTAAGGGAATTACATTTAAAAAAACAGCTAATTGATGGCAGAGCACAGATTAAAATCGGGGTCACCTATCTCTCAAGTCAAACATCTTACCTCTGTAACATGTTCTACGTTAGCCTAAAATAAAGTTAATGAGATAAACATCATATTATTATTTATTATTATTATTATTTATTATTATTTAGGTTTGCACAGGGCACAGATGTGATTCTGTGGCAGAAAGAACTTTTGGCTAAAATAGTGACTTTAATGTCTTTAGAAATATGCATGCTTTTGTCTATCAACTTCCATAGAATATATAAACAGGTTATAGTAATTATTTTATAATAAAAAGTAACTTTTTAAAAGAAGCATCATTTAACTGCTGAAAATAAGGATAAATCATTTTCTCTAGGATGAATTCACATTGTTTCAAGGCAAAAAACATTTTTCTCTCCTACAAAACTTGTTGAGCAAGTATAGCTTGAAGCAGGAATATTTAGATGGAGAATATGATTTGGTATCCCCCTGAGGTAAGATCAGTTTTCAAAGGATTCAGCTTGGAAATCTTCTCAAATGATTTACCTGCTTGTCTGGTTGGTCGTGAGAATCGAGGTGGCACTGAGTCTTGTTTTACTTTTCCACCTGGGTGGGCTTAATTCTGTGAACCAGGTACAGAAATTTCTGTGAATTACTTTCCATGAAAAATTTGCTTTTGGCATGATGGAAAATAAAGACTGAAACACCTGTGTACCAAATACAAACAGCTGTGTGCCTTATAGACTCGCTGCAGCGTATACCACATACTAGACCTTTGTTTGACCTGCCCGTGAGAGTGAATGCAGGCGAAGAGTGAACCAAGGGAAGATGACAAATCTGAGAGCTAAATTCCACTCCCCTGGTTCCTCCCAGCAAGTCTGAAGGGCTTTTTTCTTTAGGATCTAGTTTGCTGTTCATTGGCTTGAGCCACAATCTGTCTTTTTTTCTGTTCTTATATACATCAATCTTTTATTGATTTGTTTTGCTTTCCTGATTGGTAAATCTCAGGGACACATTAAGATTGTGGGGTGTGTGTGTGTGTGTGTGTTTTAGGGGAAAAAAGGAATAAGAGACACTGCAAATATTAAATTTTAAAATAACCTATTAATTAAAGTTTTTAAGAAAGATAGTTAAAAAGAAGCACAATTTATAGACAGAAATTGTGTTTCGTGAGTTCTAGCCACAGAGCAATTTCTATACAATGGAACTTTCAAGTAGATTACTTCTCTTAATCCCTGGGTAGCTGGTTCACCTGGTGAATAGGCTGGTATTTGTCATATGACCAGGACCCAATTTCTCTACTATTTGTTCATACTTCTGAAGCAATTTGCTATCATGGGACAAACTGAAGAATTATTATCTTTCGTAAGACCTACATAGAGACTATATATTGCAGACAATATCATCTTTTCTCCTAATCTCATTCTGATTTCCTCTCTCCTCTTTCTCTTTCTCTGTTTACTTTTTAGTTACCTCCTCTGAAGTGCACTAATTTCAAAGACACGATACATACCCATTTGAAGCTACTAAGATATGGACCTACGAAACAAAACTGGTTCAGCAGTTTCAACCCTAGTCAGAATTAATACTTCCGGACAGTCACATTCACTAAATCTTGAATAGAAACATCAATGTGAATAAAGGAAAAAATCAGATCATCAGACTTATAAAGAAGTTCTATCTGGTTTTTGAGTATTATTAGAAACTCATTTTGCCAAATGTCCAGGTAATTCTGATACTTGGGCAGATACTAGTAACACAATCATAAACTTCCACAAGCACTGACTATCCTTTGTTTCACAACAATGGCCCTCACCTTTAACCTTAATCATGGAAGATACAGGAGGGCCTGGTGAAATGGGCTCAAATCTGGCAGCACTCTTCAAAGGTTATGTCTCACTGAAATCCAGCCAGAAAAATTATCCTCAGAAATTCAGGAACACACACACTACCAAAGATGCAAATATTTTGATTATAATAACATGCTTCTTATAATGCAACCTTTGTCTTTGATGTGAGGAAATAATATGTATAACATCAGGATTCCTTTCAACTACTAAACACAGTGTGTTTGCCTGTCACTGTCTTTCTCACCAATTTATAACCTTTTTTAAGGCAGGTACCGTGTCTGTTCTGTTGAAAGATAAACCCAGAGTGTCCCGCACCTTGGCTGCTGCAGCTTGGATAATTGATGGAATTTATGAATATAATAACTAAAACAAAACATTCAATTATCTTGGTAAAGTTATGTCATAGCTTATGTCTATTGGGCCATTATAATTGATCACATAAAAAGCAAAAAACCAAAGAAAATTTAAACTTGTGAAAAGAAAGCCAGACATATTTGAGATAATTTCACATGTACCTGTTGTCAATTTTATGGAATTTGAAATTTTTTTGCAGTAACTAAAGACCTAATATTTTAGATGCTTGTCACTTTACTAGTTTGTTAACTAAATAATTTATAATCACTTATAATTATATAATGGGCTGTTTATATCCATTATTATCAGCAATTAATACTAAACTCAGCTGAGAAATAACAGTAATAGAGTAAATATATTTATTATTCAATTCAAATATGTTAAGTGACTTTGGCTAAAAGAACTTGGTTTAAGGAAGTAGGCAACAGAATAAAACTGTATTGGTAATAACATCTTGGGACATTTTTAAATATCATTTTCCTTCACTAATACTATTTATTGGCTTTATTTTACTCTTCAAGTTGTATCACTCATATTGATTGTAAATGAGACTAGATTACAAAGTCTGGTGCTGAAAGATATTTTCCCACACTTCTACCAAGTTAACCATAGTACAGGCAGGTCAGATTACACCATTATCTCTGAGCATCTGGAAAACTTATACTATTTAGTCCCTAGGTACTAACAAGAAACTCTTCAGGGAATTTTCTATTTTTCTAGCCCAGCTTTTTTTTTTTCACCTTAAGAAATAAATAATAATCATGAGCTGAAATGTAAAGGCAGTTATTTTCCAACAGTATATTATATCATCCAAATGGCAAGAGTGATGATTTTCAACATTGTACTTCTGAGTGTATGTCTATCTCATTTCAGAAATATGCAGTGTGGTTAAAATTCATAGATAGATAGATAGATAGGCAGATAGATAGATAGACAGATCTATATGTCCATCCTAGAATCACAGATTTCATATTTGAGAATATCTCAATATTTGTCAGGTTCTTTGTTAACCAGGTCTTTTGCCAATGCATTAATGTAGGAGTGAAAATAACACTGCTATTTCAGACACAGAGAAAGGCTCAGATAACCGAGCAAGGGAAATGTAAATTCAACTAAAATTTCAAAAAATGCTTCTTAATACTATCTTTGCTCTTCTTTAAACTTAGGTATTCATATCAAGGCCAACAGCATCCTAGAAATAGTAGTATCCCAGCAATATTCCTCCATCCTGGCAATTTCCAAAATGTTTTCTGTGGCAGATTAGTTTCCTGGAATATTAATAGTTGTTACTCAGAGTAAAGTTTCTGAAATTTAAGATGCTGAAGTAATGGTGAAATAAAGAAAGTCAAACAACAAATTTGGCTACTGTAAGAAATTCTAAGACCATTAAGTATGTGAATGTGCAATGTGAATTTTAGGACAGTAATAAAGTGTGAAAGTTGTCCTACATTTACTTGAGAGTGGTATCTTTTCCCATGGCATATTGGGAAATCAGTGTTCCAAAGACTACCTTTTGGGAAAAGTTTCCCCCATCTAAACCATCATTATGTAAAAAATACCAGATCTGTTGTAGGCAGTGCTGGGGACGCTGAGAGAACAATTGCATATGATTGGACATTCTCTGAGTAGAATATACACACCTGCAATTTAAGTTGTTGACAGCATTCCCTACCAAATGTCTGCTATGTTTAGTAAGCTTTGTGTCCTCCTTCACATTTTTTCTTCTATATGAAGAGTCATGTTTGACAGATAACCTTACGTTTCTTTGATTTCCACAGGGGCGTTCAATTGCTGGTTCAGTTGACCCCTCCCCAAAAGTCCTTACCCGTCTCATTCTGTGGGTCACTCACATTTCATCACTCATTCTTCAAAGTTTGTTAATCTTAATTCTCTTCCGTTTAAATAAAAAAAAAATGATAGTATATTTACACAAAATGGCAAAGAACAACTATGTAAGTTTTATTTCCTTCATATAGACTTCCAGAGTATGTTTAACTTGTCCCAGGCAAACCTACGTGGACGATCCACTTTGCAGTTTCCAGATTTGCCTTCAAGGCTCTCCAGGCCACTCTTACTCAGCTTGGTTAAGTGGCTTCCTCCTGTTGGTTCTGCCTTTCCTTCGGTCAGTAAACAATGTGCAATGCAGGAAAGGTCTCTGAAATTCCTAACAATTATTTCCCCCTCTTCCCACAATTAGGGAGCAGAGAGAGGAGAGAGAGGAGAGAAAAATACACAGTTCTGCTTAGACTGTCACTTTGCATCAGTATGAGAGGGAGCACATATTCCCGGCCTGAAAGGGGCTGCCGGGAATAATTAAGCACGGGGCTAAGAGTGAACCTGGGAAACATTCCAGTATTTCACAAGTCAGGTCTTCACTGTGTGATCTCCAACATAATGAAAAAAAGTTTTTTTGTTTTTTTTTTTACCAGAATATATGGTCATTCATCTTAAAATTGTATACATGTACTGTACTTATACATTACATACATTATGAAACACCCAAAAGAGAAATTTTAAGTTCATGTGATAAACAGGATGACCAAATGATTTATTTTCCAAACAGGGTCTCTTTTGAGAACAAAAGGGGGTGCTATTAATAATTATATTGAGATAACTGTTGTAAATTGAAACTCGCCGAGGCAAAGCTGAATGGAGGAAATGTCTAACAAAGAAGATTAAATTAAAAATATTTCAAATGTCTTACTAATTATACTGGCTTTATACTATTATTAGGTAATATCTCAAAGTACAATATACACTGGGGGCTAAATTCACCATTAACTATGGCAATATTAATCTATCTTTCAAGTAGATATTTTGATTTTAGGGGTTTCACTTTACTGCTTAGTAAGTCTGATTATATCATCATTATTTTTTTTCTTATAATTAAGACCGAGGAAGACTTTCTGTAAGAATTAAAAGGGTTAGCTCTGTCACTTTTAGTTTTGTTTTCTTTTATTTGCAAAAATGAATTTGCAAAAATATTTTATAGTCTCTATTCTGTTAGCTTAATTATTGCCAGGGAACATAATAAATAATAAAATCCATAAATCCAATCCACCTACCAGGTATTGATGACAGACACTTCAAACTTTTACCTCAGGTTACCAGGTATTAATAACATGAGACAATCTGAGATTTGGATGAAATAAAAGCACCAATGTGAATATGATATTACATATACGTAAAGCTTTATTTACTTCATAGTTTTAAGACAAATATAAATAATAGTTCTTTTTTTTTTTTTTTAAAGATTTTATTTATTTATTCATGAGAAACAGAGAGAGAGACAGAGGCAGAGGGAGAAGCAGGCTCCCCGCGGAGCAGGGAGCCCGATGCGGGACTCGATCCCAGGACCCTGGGATCATGACCTGAGCCGAAGGCAGACGCTTAACCGACTGAGCCACCCAGGCGTCCCTATAAATAATAGTTCTAATCTTTCCGAATTCCAATAGCGTGTATCTTCTGTACTGCTTGGGGTGCACATACCTACCGTTAAAGCTTATCTAGACCAGTGCTTTGTCAACTGTCATGTACATACGACTACCTGAAGTTCTGGGGAAAATACAGATTTTGATTGAGTGGATCTGGAGTATGGTAAAAGATTCTATATTTCTACCTTCTCAAGTGTTGCTGGTCTAAGGACCACACTTTTAGTTGCAAGACCCCTAGACTTAGACTCTGTTTAACACAGTAATCACCAGGCACATGTGACTGTTGAGCATTTAAAATGTAGCTAATCTAAATTGAGATTGACTGTAAATATAAAATACACACCAGATTTCAATGGCAGTATGAAAAGGAATGTAAAATATTTCATTAATAATTTTAATATTGATGATATGAAATAATAATTTTGACCCTAATGATATATAAATGGTATTTAATATTGAGTATGGATGTATTAATAATTTTTAATATGACTATGAGAAACTCCAAAATTATTTGTGTGTCTCACATTATATTTTCTTTGGATGCTGCGCTCAAGTTCACAGAACCATATCCTCATTATATAAAGTGATAGTGAAAACGCTCCTTATATGCCTCAATTAATATTTCCAGATTTGCCTTTTGCCACTCCCCATTCCATGCCCTAAGTTTCAGCTACATGATGTTATTTAGTATTCACCCAAAATTTATTCTTTCATTTGTTTATTCAATAAATATTTATTGAGCATCTACAGTGAACCAGGCAACACTAGTAGGTAATGGGGGTATAGCAGGGAAAAGGATAGATATGGCCCAGCTTCAGTGAACAAATTATCTCTAATTCTTATTTCAAAAAGGAAAATTCCTTTTATCTCTTATATCCCTCTCTCTCTCTTTCTCTCTCTCTTTTTTTTGACGGTACTTGCTGGCCTCTTAATCTGTACTTCTACAGTGACTTGCATGTATTTCACAAAAAGCATTTCCTAATGTTATATTTGATATATACTGTATTAAAACTCTTATTAACTATATGTTTTCCCAAATACAGATTGTTAACTAAGTCTTTGATTGTATAATTTAATCACCATATCTTCCATTAAAAGCACAATTTCCAGCATATAGGTACTGAATAAACCAATTTTTAAGTGGATTCACTATTTCAAAAATAAGATGGTAAAAATTTTAAACATCAGTCACTTCCACAATCTAATTTTAAAAATCAATGCTTATTTTAATTTGATTGCCATTTGGCATGGTTCACTCTAGCCTTCCTTCTGTTATTATAAATATCTTATGTAATAAGGTACTGTCAAGCTCAGCAGGTTTAAAATCAATTCAGCAAAATTTGAGCCATACTTAATGACTATATTAGACTTCAAGCAATTCATTTAGTCTTCTTGAATACTGGTCTTCTCATTATTAAAAGGGGTTTTTAATTACTATGGCATGTTTTTGTTGAAAAGACTAAAAGATTCAAATCATGAAATAGTGCCCAGTTTATAGCAATCCCTCAATAAATATGAAATCTAATTGGTTAAGTCTTAGTCATTTCATTTCCTTTTTAGTAACTAAATGTAAGGTAAGGCATTAGACCACCTTCATGTTGTGGGTAAAACTTATGGATTTATATTTACCTAATGTCAAGTAGTATCATTTCCCTCCACTTCAGTTATTTGAGGTGTAAAATGAGGGGACTGGAAAAATCCTTCTATTTTTAAAAGTCAATGAGTATTTGGAGATGATGATAAAGTCTTGAAAAAAATTAGCAACAAAAAGCTTTTTAATTCTCTTCTTTCTTTTGTTCTTCCCTCTCTCCCATTTCAGTCCATAGTCATTGTACAGTCACAGCTGATAATAGATTAAAAATGAATCTATTTATAGGTCTTATGGACATGAAAAGGATAATAATGAAATACCATGAACAACTCTATACCCACAGGTTTTATAAACTAGATGAAATGGGCCAATTCCTTGAAAGATAATAATTTACCAAAACTCATATAAGAAGAAAAGTTCTATATGAATTGGCCCATATTAAAGAAATTTAATCAATAGCTAATAACTTTCCAAAGCAGAAAGCATCAGGCCCAGATGGATTCAGGCATGAATTCTACCAAGTGTTTAAGGAAAAAATTATATCAATTTTCTATAATCTTTTTCACAGGATAGAAGCAGAAGGAATACTTCCTAATTCATTTTATGAGTCCAGCATTTCCTTATTACCAAACTAGACAAAGAATTACAAGTAAAGAATATTACAGATCAACATTTTTCATGAACAAAGATGCAAAAATCTTCAACAAAATATTAGTAAATCAAATCCAACAAGGTATAAAGTGAATTACACACCACAATCAAGTGAGATTTATCACAGGTATGCAAGGCTGATTCAATATTGAAAAATCAATTAATATAATCCATCACATCAACAGGCTAAAGAAGAAAAACAACATGATTGTGTCAATAGATGCAGAAAAAGCATTTGCCAAAATCCAACATCCATTCATGATAAAAACTCTCAGTAAATTAGGGATAGTTGGGGGCCTTCCTCAACTTAATAAAGAATATGTATGAGGGCGCCTGGGTGGCTCAGTTGGTTAAGCGACTGCCTTCGGCTCAGGTCATGATCCTGGAGTCCCTGGATCAAGTCCCGCATCGGGCTCCCTGCTCGGCAGGGAGTCTGCTTTGCCCTCTGACCCTATCCCCTCTCATGTGTTCTCTCTCATTCTCTCTCTCTCAAATAAATAAATAAAATCTTTAAAAAAAAAAAAGAATATGTATGAAAAACGTACAGTGAACATCATATTCAGTAGTGAGAAACTCAAAGTTTTGTCTGTATAGAAAATCCAAAAAAATCAATGAGAAAACTCCTGGGACTAAGAAGTTATTACAGCAAGGTTGCAGGATACAAGGTTAAGAAACAAAAGTCAATCTCATTCCCCTATACGAATGAACAAGTGGATGAATGAAACAAAACAGATACCCCAGAAATAGACCCCCTCCTTAGATATAGTCAACTCACTTTGACAAAGAAGGAAAGGCAATACAATGAAGAAAAGATTACTTTTCAATAAGTGGGGCTGGATCAACTGGACATCCACATACAAAAAGATAAATCTAGACCAGATTTTACCCTTTAACAAAAATTAACTGAAAATGGATCACAGACTTAAATGTAAAATTTAGTGTATAAACACCTAAAAAACAACACAGGAGAAAACCTAGACGACCTTGGGTGTGATGATGACGTTTTAGACAAAACACCAAAGGCATGATCTCAGTGACTCAGCTATGAACTTGGTAACAAATGTTCCACTCTGGTGGGGATGCTGATAATAGGAGAGGGTATGTATGTGTGGGGGTGGGAGGTACATGAGAGATCTCTGTACCTTCCCTTCAATTTCGCAGCGAATCTAAAATTTTCTGAAAAAAAAAAATGAAGTCTTAAAATATTTGAATCTATTAATATGAAGTCATGGTTTAATATATAGTATAAATATAGATACAGAGATAGATGTGAAGCTGTGTATGTGCATGCATGTGTGTGAATATTTGTACTTCCTAGTTCTTTCTGTCCACTGAGAGGGCCTATGAGTAGCAAAACCCCAATAGCAAGAATTACATCTAGCACTCAGATCTTGGTTTCCACACACTATTTTCCATTGAAAGGAACCAGGGCTCCTTGAAGAAATGGCTAATTTCTGAGCTGCAGCAGAGAAAGTCCTAGAACATCGTGTTGTCTCAGATAGTAATGAAGTACTTAAAGAATGATCTGGATATTCAAAATGATTAAGGGTCTAGCTAAAAGAACTCTCACTGGTCAACTGTGGACAATTATAAAAATGATTCTAATACACTGAATAAAATTGGCATCCATTGGTTCACACTGATATAAACAACTGAATAAATGAAGCGGGAAAAGATAAATATCTTCCTTACAGTAGAATATCAACTAATAAATGCATTGGTATGAATAATATTAGCAAATAATCATCAATAATGACCAAAGTAATACTACAGCAAGAAATATCAATAGTTTCTAAAATTAATGAGAGAAGTGGGATGAGGAAAAGAATATTCATTTAGTTTCAAAATATCTTTCTGCAAAATACTTACTGATTACAAAGAACAAAATAAATGTACCTTTCTAGTAGAGAAACCTGGCAGTAGCCACCTTAATCAAGTACTAAATTTAACACCACACAAAATGGGACACATCAATATCATATGCTCATTGATAGGATACAACAAGGATAAGATATCATGTCTGTGCATTCCTGGCCAAAAGGCATAAATTAGGTATAATCTTGAAGGAACACTAGACAGTCCTGCATTGAGGAACATTCTACAAAATGCCTTATATATCTTCAAAAATGTCAAGGTTGTGAAAGTCAAGGGAAAAATGAGGAACTGCCCTCAAGGAAGGAGACGAGAGTGACATGACCCTTGGGTACAAAGGCGCAAGCTGGATTGGATTCAGTTGTGATCACTGACCGTGCAATTGGCAAAAGTGAATGGTGGGTGAAGGGCATGTGGTTGTTCTTTGTAGCATTTTTGCAATTTTTTGGCAAATTTGAATTTTTTTTCAAATAAAATTAGTTTTGCTAAAAAGTTGAAAGCAAAACAAAGCAGAGCAAAGTATTGAGGGTTTTTGTGTTTTTTTTTGAAATAATAGAAGGTAATAAACATTTTTTGCAGGTAGTCAAATGTATCAGAATTTGAAGCCAGTAATGATTATATTTTTCCCTTTCTTGTGCAGACAAGTAACCTCAAATTTATGTAGCTTATTCCTAATAAAAATCATGTCAATATTGTCTGATCTCCCAATCTATTTAGATATTTTTCACTATATATTTTCCATAGCATTCTGTATGCACCTCTATCAGCACAAATCACAGTGTCTCTTGAGCTCAGATATGAGCTCTTTGGTGGGAGGAAGCTTATTATAAAAGATCACTATATCACTGCAATGAATATCAGAGATAAAAGTTACAGTATGTCCAGATTGTGAACTATGTATTTTTTTTATCAATGTAAAAGTAACTTTGTCCTATTTAACCTTTTTTTTTCACTGAAGTGTTTATACAGAAATATTAAAATTGCACTGTCATTTTTGTTCTCATTTTAATGACCAGGTAGAGTTTCGCCCATTATCTGGCTTTTAATTTTTCTGTTAAAATTTACAAATTTCCAGGGGCACCCGGATGGTTCAATCAGCTGAGCATCTGACTCTTGGGTTTGGCTTAGGTCATGGTCTCATGGGTCTTGGGATCTTCCCGCTCAGCGAAGAGTCTGCTTGCGAGTCTCTCCCTCTCCCTCTGCCCCTCTCCCTGCTTGCTCTCCCTCTCTCTCTCTCAAATAAATAAATAAATAAATATTTTAAAAAATTAACAAATTTCTATAACACCAAATTTTAGGCATTTCATCTCTCAAACAGCATATCACTGAGTTTATTTTTTTTCTTTTTACCCCAAATAAGAGAATGTATCTTTGAAGATGGAATTTTGCCACTTGATGATTATAACTCATATGCTTCTTTCTTCTTTTCTTGAATCCTGTGCATCCTTGACATCTCTTTTATTCTTGTTATATGGGTTATGTTCAATTTGATCTTAAATTCACTTGTATGTAAGAAGATGCATATTGTGTTTAAAATTTGACAGTGATTGCTCCTAAGTTTTTCAAAAGCATTTATAAAACCACTGTCATTGTCTCTGATTGTTTAAAGATTTATTTCTTGGATAACTCAATTCTGAAACAAGGATTATATTCTCTTTTCCCTTCTTCTCCATTACTGGAAGAATTGGATGGAGACGGGTGAGATTGGTATAATGATCAACAATAGAAGTCTGGGGTGCTAAAAGGGAAGAAAGCTAGCCCTTGAGCTAGCTAGTGAGCTAGTGAGCACTTGAAGCAAGTAGGGGGCAGTCTGGCGAGACTGCTGGGCATGATCCATTGCTACTCCCAGGGAGTCAGGGCAGCTGTGTGGAAGTCAGTTAAGATCTGGAGTTAGTGTGTGAATAATTAAGTGGGCATCACCGACTTAGGACCGGATAGGAACATCCTACTCCTCCCTCCAAGAAAACAGGGGAAAATAGTTTAGTTCATCAACAGAAGCCTGGGTTTCTCACATTCAAACCATATTTTTCTCGATTTGTTCCAATTTAAAATTATCAATTTCTCATAAGCTTTATCATTAAACAATATAATATGTTTAATAGAACAGCCTTTGTAGCCACATTTAGTAGGTTCAAATTCCAACTCTTGTTGATTAGCTATAAAACCGTCAGGATTTTACTTAACTTCTGACCTTAATTTCTTCAGCTGAAAAATGAGGATAATTTATAGATTATAATAAAATATTTTCAAAGATAAACTGAGTCACTACATACGACTATGTTTGGCTGACATGATAAGAACTCAGTAAATGTTCACTGTCATTATTACGGTGCTTTTTGTTAGTGTTGTGACATTTTTGTTTGTTTCATGTTTTTTAAATTCTAGTTAGTTAACATATAGTGTAATATTGGTTTCAGGAATAGAATTTAGTGATTCATCACTTACATAACACCCAGTACTCATCACAAGTGCCCTCCTTAATACCCACCCCCCGCCCACCTCCCCTCCAGCAAGCCTCCATTTATTCTCTGTAGTTAAAAGTGTCTTGTGGTTTGCCTCCCTCTTTTCTTTTCCTTCCATGACATTTTCTTTTTCTTTCATATCTTCATGGATAATTAAAAGAACAGAGAAGTGGCCATTAGGCTGCTCCCCAGAATCTATATTAAAGTATAATATTTTGACCATCCATTTCAAATGATCATTTCCGTAACATTCAAAATTGTCTGGGCTCTTTACTGCCCCAGGCCTACATTACCAAAGGTGACACATATCAACACCCCCATCCACACCTACTCATCATCTTTTTCTGGAATAAATCCACCTTTTTTAATTAGCTTCAAAGTAAATTCACATTTTAACACCACTGCTGGACTCTCAAAGCTAGTTAACAAATCTTTTTTTTACCCCTAATTTTCTAGAGGACTCCTTGTTGCATTTCTTCTTGTGGCTGTTACAAAGCACTTCCAGTCTCTTTAAAATCACATTATTTCTCAAATCTCCAGAAAAGCTCCCTCTCCAAAAGCTTTTTAAGCAAACTCCTTTTTATGTTAGTGATTAAATGGATATTTTTATAATCATCTTTGTGATCTTTTTTCTCAATCTCAAAACTTGTTGAAATTTCATGCTATCTCTATTGACTTTCTCCTCCATCTACTAACAAACATAATTAAATCTTTCCAATCCTAAAACATCTTCTGTCACCTTCCTTCCTTAATGTTGGAAACCTCTACTCTCATTCTCTTGTGCTGCCTTCTTTACTCATTAGATAACCTTGAACCAGGCTTTCCTAGAGGATAAATATTTGTCTTTCTATATAGTAGCAGTTGTGCTCTCTCTCTTTTAAAAAATAAAGTATTATGACAAAATAAATTTTGGAAAAAAAGTGAATAAAATTATGTAAATTAAATATGAAAATTATGTAAGTTATACAGAAGGTTAATATGGATTGTTAATGTTCAAAAATTATGTATGGGTGTGCATGTGCATGACTGTGTATTTGTGTTTGAGAGTGTCAAGGTCATGGGTTGTATTGGGTAGTCTGGCTTCCTAACCTACTTGAACACTTAAATCTTTGTTCTCAGAATACCCAAGATGATACCATTCTAGAATCAGTATGCCAATGAACACATGCTGACCACTGACGCAATCCACGCAAACACAGATACACAGGTGTTAAACTGTGTGTTGGTATTTCTAAATGAATGTATCAGGCTGAATTTATAGTAAAGTCTAAATTGAAGTGAAATTTCAACACCTATATTCTCTTCTGAAGTAAGTGCTATGTGTATCTGTTTCTGAGTGTTTGCTTTACCTCCTAGCTGACTATGATTAGTAAGAACAGCAAAGGGACCATCTACTAGGGAAATATTTAACCTGGTTCTCCTGATTGCCAAAGACTAGCAAGTACTACATTTTCCTTTCTTCCCCCAAGTATTATGATTCAGGAACAATCTGAAAAGTGGACTTTGAGGTACTAAAACATAGGCAAAACATCAGATACAGCCCTAAATCTATCCTAGTTGACAATATCAGCAACTAAGATCATTAGACTTTACCTACACAATTTTGAGGTGAGAGCAGACAGGGCTAGGTAAATAGATGGTCAACCTTACGAGGGTAAAATGCTTCATTTCCTCACACTCATCAAAACTTAAAAACAACTCTAGGCCTTCAATTTGAGTGTCTCTTTTGTAGAGTATTGAGCAATTCAAACGGAATGCTGTTTAATCCCCTTTAATCATTGTATCCTATGAAGGGAATGACTTTTTCAAAGTTATAAATAACAAAGGTCATGAGGTAGGAGAATGTGCTTATTTTTAAATCTCACTATCAAAACTTTTTCCAATTTTCGAGATGATTTTCTTTTTTTTTCTGATTGATGGGCCTATTAAGTTTGTGGGAATAAAAGCCGAACAAACATATATAGGTTTTCTCTACGCACTCAAATTCAATTCCTATTTAACACAGTGGGGTCACCAAACATCCAGTAAAGCTTTTGCCAATGTTTGTGTTTTCTTGCAATTAGATGAAAATCAAAGCCATGTGAGACCAACAGGGAAAACAGCAGGTCTCAATGTGTGCTTGGTGGGGCATATTCTGTTATTCTCCTGTACTCTTTTAAGTTTTGAGAGTTGTAACCAAAGCTTTATTATTTCTGTCATGGTTGTGGTATTCTAATTCCCCCCCCCCCCATTTTACTTATGCTGCTTATCTTCAGTTCCCAGGTGGCTTCAGAGAAGAAAATCAAACTTCCTTTACTGTTTAAATACAGAAGACAAAATAGCAGGTGCCTGAAAACTTATGGGAAGACATTAAACAAAAGGCATAAAGAATTCTGACTTTTTGCTCTACTAAAGGCTTTTCCAGGAAATGAAAGCAATACAGGTATAACAAACGTATCTGCAAAAAAAAATATGTGCATATTCATGCACACAAACATGCATGCACACAGTTGAATTCCCAAAATATGTGGTTATGGCAAGAAATAATAAACCCAATTCATTTAACAGGAAAGTTATTATTTTTCTTTTTAGCTAAATATTAAGATGTAAAGGCTGGTGATGCCAATAATATTAAGTCACTAATATAAATGTTAGCATAAAAATCTTTATTTTTTTCTGAGAATTTTATTGAATGTTTTATTTTGCTTTTAACTGACATGATGGTTCTCACAACAGAAGTTGCCTATAAAGGAATTTTTTCTTTGGTAACAGAACTTCTTGGAAGAGAAAAAAATAACTGTTCACATTAGCAACAGCATTGCCCTCAATAAATATGCATACATTATAATGATTCGAGTGCTGTTGAAGTTTTGGAATGTTAAATTTAGTTAAAAACATTTAATTCACCTCCTTCCCCCCTCCCCTCAGCTAAAAAGACGCAGAACAGTGGATTTTTTACTCTAAGGGAGGAAAGAGGAAATAAATATAAGGCACCTCCATGTAGCAGGGCTGGCTTTGGTTTGACCTGTATCCAAGGCAAACTCTTTCATTCACATCTTGAAGTCTCACTGAATTCAGTACAAGAGAGCGAAGGAATGTAAAACAGAAAGTAATGCAGATAAAGAATGGAGTGGCCTTAGAATTCCATTTTGATATATAATACCTTCTGTTTAAAAAAAAAATTCAAGAATTGCTGAGTTTTATCTAAAATAATAGACCCTGATTAAAGAATAAATAACACATAAGAGCCTCTAGGAAAGAAAAAAAGAAAACAGTATTCAAAGCGCTCCAATTCACTACCTTTAGTTTGATAGAATCCTTATTTTTATTAGATAATGATAGCTAACATTTCTTGAAAAAAAAAAAAACCTGTTAATCCTTTATTACATTTACCTTTCAGAATAGTTCTGTGATACAGGAACTATTGTTTCTTTCCATTTTATAGAAACAGGGCTTAGAGAATTCGAGCAAGTTTATCAAAATAAAAGGCAGAACTCAAGGAAATTGCCAGAATTCACAGACAGGCAACTTTTGAAATCCTCCTCCTCCTCTGCTCCAGAGCCCACACGCTTTAATGCTGTGCTCTACTGACTTAGGATCCTGACTATGTTTTATATATCACTTTTTAAATGCAAGGAACTACATTAGCACTATTTAAGAATGCACTGATTATGTATTTCCAAGGATCATAGTATTTGATGCCATTCATATCATCAATAATCTATATTCAACATCTAAACAATCACATGATGTAGCCATACTTACACAGTTTTTAGAAAATATATTTTCTAAATAATTCACAGAGCAAAGAAGTTCCTTAAGTGCTTAACTCAGCACATACTGAAATTAATGGGCTAATTCCATTTAAAAAAATGAGTGGTCCTGATTACATACCAGGTACCATCCAATGTACTGCTCCATCTAAATTCTCATGAGTCATTATTTTTCAATCTTTCCAATGAAAATAAAAACCCTGTGAAGTTTTTATTACTCTAACCTAGTATAAATAACTAAACTTGCCATGGTTTCTTACTTTTTCATTCCAAATCATCTAAAGCCCTAAAATCATAGTGTCCTTAAAGCTGAAAAAGATCATCTATTTTGGTTTCCCAATGTATCATTATCTCGCTTTTCTTTTACTATTCTCTTATTTTATTTTTGTTGTTGTTGTTGCTTTTTTTTCTCTCTCTCTCTCTCTTTTCTCCGCTCTTATCATTTT
This sequence comes from Mirounga angustirostris, assembly GCF_029215605.1. Taxonomy (NCBI): domain Eukaryota; kingdom Metazoa; phylum Chordata; class Mammalia; order Carnivora; family Phocidae; genus Mirounga; species Mirounga angustirostris. Next base: position 78,311,031 of record NW_026991720.1, on the reverse strand, counting down.
AAAATTCATGCTATCAAAGAGATCACTCTAAAAGCACTCCTCTTCCACCAGGCTTCAGTCCTTTATGTTCTTTGCTGCATTTTCCCAGCCTATTTGGTTTCTGAAAATCCATGACCTACTCTATGTGTTGTGGTTATTAATGACATGGGGAAGCTGAAGGGATGCTATTTTGGAAAGGCTCCATTTCCGCTGTTTTTGCGCTAGGCCCTTCTTACTCGTGTTCTGTATTTTACCTTGCATCTGAGTAAAATCCGAAGAAGTTATGTTTCACTCCAAGGAGGAAACAAGAAAGTTAATCATTGTCTTAGTTTTGTCCTAACCCCAAACCCCTGATAACACCTAGGAAGAGCTGGATCCCAAATATGTTTTAGGATGTTCGCTTCAAACAAAATTTGGTATCAATACCCCCTATCTTCCATGACTTATTAAATAAAATCCATTATTCACCTGTCACTGGCCTTTCATTGTACCCTATACTGGATTCCTGAAGGAACACATCCTTGACCCCTTTCCCTTTCCAATATAAACCCCTAGCCCCAAGCCATGGAGAGACTTACTTCTCCTTTCCTTTCTGAGTCTCCCAGACACTCCCAGACACTCCCAGAGTGACACATTTGTCACTCATGCTATTCCATAAACTCTGCTTTCACATTCTCTGGCTAGCACTTGATTTCTGTCCTGCTCAAAGCTAAGGACTCTCTTGGCTGGTGCTGCGGGACATCCTCGGGTCCTTGGCCCCAGCCTGCCTGTAACACTGAGGTTATTTTTTTTTAAGGTATATTCCATTTGATTCAAATGTGAAGTATTTCTTTTTCATTTTTCGATAATTTCAAAAGAATGTGTCTTTGAGAAACATTTCTGATTAGAAGATGGATTGTGAGAAACTGTCATCTCAGTCACCTTTCCAACAGAAGCTCTTGTCAAAGAATGCAAATCTTAACCTTAACTAAAACTTTACAGTTTCTTCCATTTGTTTATTTTAGTCCTCATTTATGTATTTATATTCCTTGAGAAGTAGGCCCAACACATTTTTTTTTCACATTTATGGTTATATGTATTAAATGGAGGTAAGTTTAGAAAAACGTGTACCTTCAGTATTCTAGCCAGTGTGCCATTGTGTAAACTCCTAGACCAAGGACTACATATGTTCTTGTTTTGGAACAGATTTACCATAATATCTGCAGCTTCAGCTTGAGCCTTTGTGGTTTATTGTGAATAGAAGGTTCTTATAAGACAGAGAGAGAGATAATTTAATCTGATTATTTCAATTAATTTTATTAAACCCATGACAATGAAAATGATAATGACAATCAATGCTGGGTTTAGAAAAATGGGAAGGAAAGAAAAATTTACCTTCTGTATTCCAGTATCTTTCTTTGAGCATCATCACGCCCTCCATACAAAAACACAATGTGGAGTCTAGTTTTCCTATACTTTAGGCAATGGATGTTTCCATCTTTATCCTTTTTAAAATTTACTATCAAAATCTGTATATATATACATATATAATATAATATATAGTACATTATATATTATTCTACAATATTATATATTGATATTTACATATAATATATAACATAATGGTGATATTGATATATAAGCTTAAGTAACCCCAGAGAAAAGTTATGCTTTGTAATAACTTCAAGACAGCTCATTCCACTTTGAGAGATTTCTATAAGCTAAAAAGTTATTCTTTATATTCCTCTAGATTGTTTCTGAGGACCACAGAGCATACTGACTACTCCCTGGTGGATTCACTCAGCCGACTTCATCTTCCTTTCATGGGACAGCCTTCATATTGCCTCTTTTCCCCAATTCTCCCAGCATGTGTGTGTGTGTGTATTTTTTTTTTCCGAATGGCATGATGAGTCCCCTCACCATGGAAACAGTTCTCTTCTGAATTAAGTCCCCTTTTAAAAAAATTATTATTTTATTTATTTATTTATTTGAGAGAGAGAGAATGAGACAGAGAGAGAGCATGAGAGGGGGGAGGGTCAGAGTGAGAAGCAGACTCCCTGCTGAGCAGGGAGCCCGATGCAGGACTCGATCCTGGGACTCCAGGATCATGACCTGAGCTGAAGGCAGTCGCTTAACCAACTGAGCCACCCAGGCGCCCAATGAAACTTTATTTATTTATTATTTGACAGAGAGAGAATGAGAGAGAGAGAGAGAGCACATGAGAGGGAGGAGGGTCAGAGGGAGAAGCAGACTCCCTGCCGAGCAGGGAGCCCGACGCGGGACTCGAACCAGGGACTCCAGGATCATGACCTGAGCTGAAGGCAGTCGCTTAACCAACTGAGCCACCCAGTCTCCCCCCCCAAAATTAATTATTCATATGAAGTCTGAACATAATAATTCTTTGGAAGTATTAAATGGGACTAACACCATCCTTGTTACATGAACTAAACTTCTTCAAGGTAATATGCTACCTCTATTAGGAATATTTCATTTGGAGAGTAACATCCAACTGTAGATTAGATAAACTGTCCTTTCTTGAAAGGATTTCTGCATGAGCAGACTGAAAAATAATTTGAGACAAGAAACCCTTTACTTTGCCCCTAAAATCTTAAACAGTATTGTTTGGCCAATTATAGCCTTGTTTTCCTTTTCTCCAGAACAGGTCAGGCAGAGGACTGAAATGTAATATTGCTGATAAATTTGTTATTAACTACAAACACATCATCTATCTTACATAAAAACAAAAGACTCTGAAGGTTTTAGACCATATACCAGATACTGCTCAGACTAGTGGCAAAGCATTAATCATAAATTATTGTCGACAAATTCCTTTCCTTGTGTTGCATTACCCTGAAATACTGTTCCTGCACCTCATTACATATCATATCAAATTTAAAGAGCTACAAAATAAAAATTTCCAGATAAATAATACTATTATTTAGATGTTAAATATCATTTGTTTAAGCTATAAAGTGGAATTTGTTTATACTCTACAGATTTGCAATTCAAATTATTTTACCTTCCCTCAATAATATTTGCAAACAACCAGTGAAGAAATTCAGGGAGGATAAGAATCTAAGGATTAGGGGCGCCTGGGTGGCTCAGATGGTTAAGCGTCTGCCTTCGGCTCAGGTCATGATCTCAGGGTCCTGGGATCGAGTCCCGCATCGGGCTTCCTGCTCCTTGGGAGCCTGCTTCTCCCTCTGCCTCTCTCTCTCTCTCTCTCTTTCTGTCTGTCTCTCATGAATAAACAAATAAAATCTTTAAAAAAAAAAAGAATCTAAGGATTATTGGCAGAGGATCTAATATTAAAATTTGTTGTAAATTCATTTGACTGAATTTCTTTTTATTCTTCATTGCCAACTAATTGGCATGGCCTAGAAGAAAAGCTAAAGGACTTTAAAAATCAGTTAATGCTAGCTCTTACACTTTAAGATGAAATTCTTAATCTTTAAAACATCGAACCTTTCCAACCTGGAACTTATATAATATTCTTTCAAGTTACAAAGGCAGGTAGGCAGTCTTATGCTATAAAATTTCAAACATAAGAATGTGCCATCCAGACACATAATAGAGGATAATTTCCTTCTCTTAAGTTGTTTAGTCTTTGTTACAGGCCGGGCATTACTGACATGTGACACTGGTCATTCCTTAGTTTAAAAGTGAAAAGCTTCTTAGGAAGAAAAGCCTCGCGTCCATTTTAATTCCCTAAAGAGTTTATTCCTTTGGGCAAAATAATCATGTGGAGCACCTGTGGTGCAAGTACTCAAGAACTATCAGGCAAAACCCAGCCACAGCTGTGCTGTAATCACTGAAGTGTGCCCAGTGCATAATGGCGCATTAGGTAGGCATTGATCTCTGCCAGTTTATGAGGTCTCTTACAGAATTAGGCAGACTTTTTCACTAAAACCCATGGCGCAGAAATTGCTACTTCTAAGCTAATCCATTTTCAAATTACTATCCAATTGTGACTGATGACCTCACTACAAATCCGCTTATCTACCTCCAACCACTCCACAAGCAAAGGGAAATCAATCGTTATTTCCCTTTATTTTAAACTCTTTATAAAAAACTCTTCTTGCATTCTTAGTCACCTTTAGTAACACTGCAGCTGCGAAGATAAGCATGATAAATGTTAAGTGCTGCCTAATTGTCAGTACTTATTTGGAAGGTAAAATGGGAAAGGAAAATATGTGCTAGTGTGATACATGGTTTAAGATTTCGTTTAAAAATTGATGCTATAAATTATGGCTAATTTTGTGAATTTATTTTAAATAATTTAGTCAGATTGTGGTATATCGATGCCTGATTTTTTTTTTTTTTAAAGTCCATCACTACGATATGCAGCTATTTCTTATTGAAAACGTTGGGTCCAGTTTAATCACCGAGTAGATAAAATTTAAAACTTTTTGGGGAGGCCAGTTATTCTGAAAATGGAGGCAATGCTCAAGAGTTTACTTAATTGAAGGCAGTATCATGTAAAGATATGTAGGAGGCATAAAACACACAAAGTAGAATCAACCAAAACCTATTCCTGATTTCTCCTCCTCAAACGTTATCACAGAAGGTAACATTTGGTGGTTGAAAGAATGTGTAAATAAAAAAAAAGTACAAAAGTGATGACTTGTATCTTTCTCTGTTGGAAAATTAGAATTAGTCCTAACATTCAAAGTCCGTTAGCTATAGTCTAAAAGTCCACATTCTGTTATCTATTTTGTGTTATTTATATTGTGAAAAATATCCTGCCTGGTTCTCTGAAAGTTTTTCATGTGGATCAACTAGGAGAGCCCTAATTGGTGAATATATTAATGTCTGTATGGGAATGTTGATTTACATATTTCTTGAAGCAAATTATAAACAAGTAGTAATTTGAAAACAGTTCCAGCAAAATTGTGGAATGTCTGTTTACAAATGCATTGGACAAAGCAGTAGTTACAAAAATCTTAGCCTTGGCAGGGTGATGGATGAGGCAGAGAAATAATTATTTCCATGTCTATAATTAAAGCACATATTTTTGAATGTTTCCATTTCGAACATAATCAGAATTCAAACATCTGGACCAGTCATTGCTATGAAGCCTCATCTTAGCTGTGTTATCCATGGTGCCCTGTGCAATGGATTGACATGATTCAGAGCCAAGTTAGCAGCACTTTGGTTTTCTGAAAGAATATCTTCTCAAAGGGGTTGGACTTGCTCTCTCACAGCTGAATTTTGATTTATTTAAGTATGTCAGGACTTCCTTCTGAATATCAATCAATAGTGTTTCTTATATTTGGTGTATGGGTGAGGGCAAGTATTTGTGAAGTAAGATAATACTACCTACTCCAATCTACCTACTAGTAGGTAGGATAAAAGATAAACTAATTCACAAATTGATGTAAAAAGAAAACTAACAATTTTATTTTGGCTTAAAATAGCTTAATTTTAAGAGTAATATTATCAATTTCTTGATTACCTGTACACACATATGGGAAAAAGCTATAGGCCTACAGCTTACAATTAATAATCTAAAAAATATTTCAAATGCATTCGACGAAGGATAATTGGAAGAAAGGCAGGCAGGGACAAGGGGCCCCACTCTAAGAGGAAACCAAACTTAAAAGGATTTTACACTACCCTGGAAGGATCCCTCCACCCTTTTGTTGTGATAGATAGATGACAAAAGCCTGATAGGATGACAGGCGCATGGAGGATTAATTAGATTAAAACAGCCCACCAACCAGCCCATAAAAACTCTAGACTTAAGAAACTCCGGTGGCAACCCTCTTGGGTCTCTTCCCTCTTGAGGAGCTTTGTACTAAAACTCAGTAACTTTACTATCACTCAATAAACTTTGCTTTGTTGCCCACCACTCTTTGTCTGGTCTACCTCTTCATTCTTCAAAGCAGTGTGACCAGGAACCATGGGCACCAAAGGAAAAGAAATCCTGCCAACACATTCATCTCATTATTTTCCAGAATATCTATATGTTTTGTTATAATTAATATTTGGAAAACAAAATCGACATGTGTTTGCCTCAACTAGTAGAAATATAAGAAGCTTTGTAAGGGAAAAATTTTATATTAAATTCCTTTAAAAAGATTTATTTATTAGAGAAAGAGTGAGAGACCATGAACGAGACAGGCAGAGGAGGAGAGGGAGAGAGAATCTCAAGCAGATTCCATGCTGAGTGTAGAGCCCAATGCAGGGCTCAATCTCAGGACCTGAGCCAAAACCAGGAGTCTGACGCTTAACCAACTGTACCACCCAAGCCTCCCTAAAATTAAATTACTTGTATTAACTCTCTTCCTCAAGCCCCACATTTCTGAGGTCAACAGTAGCTCCTTCCACATCTTCATTCACATTGATGAAAACATATATACCTAAATATCATACAGACTGAGTTTTGTGGGTTTTTTTTAAAGATTTAAAGATTTATTTGACAGAGAGAGAGATCACAAGTAGGCAGACAGGCAGGCAGAGGGAGAGGGAGAAGCAGGCTCCCTGCTGAGCACAGAGCCCGATGCGGGACTCAATCCCAGGACCCTGGGACCATGACCTGAGCCGAAGGCAGATGCTTAACCATCTGAGCCACCCAGGCATCCCAACTGAGTTTTATGTTATGTTTAAAAAAACAGTAGCGATATAAATATTGCCTAGCAAAAATGTTTTTTTCATGAAACAAACATCATGAAGAGCCACCAGTCAAAGGCAAACACCTGACCTGTGCTGTTAAAAGTGTAATATTCAAAAGCATAGATTAAAACCACATTATTTTTCCCCATTTAGATACTCATCGAGGGGTTTTTATTCTTGTCCTTGTTACTTTGTCTTATTTTTTGGTTAGTTGTTATTTTATTAAAATACAGTTAAAAAAATAAAAATAAAATACAGTTGGCCCTTGGATTTGAACTGTGTGGGTCCAAGCATACACAAATTTTTTCTCAATAAATATACGTCAAGTACCATAAATGTATTTTCTTTTCCTTATGATTTTCTTAACATTTTCCTTTCTCTAGTCTATTTTATTGTAAAACTACATTATATAATATATAAAACATACAAAACATGTATTGCATGACTGTTTACATTAGTGGCATTTAGCTTAACAGTAGGCTAGTAATAGTTATTTTGGGGGAGTCAAAAATTATACATGAATATTTGAATTCTGCATTGTCCAAAGGTCAGCTGTGTATGTGTTTTTATTTTAGTAGATATTTCTTGTTTAGCTTTCATGAATTTATGGCCATTTGGAAACCCTCCAGCAATGAGTGTGCCTACTTGCTGGCACCCTCGAAAACACTGACTAGATTTCCTCCTTTCAGTTTTCACCAACCTGATGGAAGAAAACTGTTCTCTCTCTACTGGTGCAGTTGGCAGCTCCCTACTACTAAGCTTTAGCATCCTTTCATATGTTTGCTGTACAGTATAGCTTGGTCTGTTGTAATCTCCTATTTATATGCTTTGGTCAGTTTTATATTAGGTTATTTGTCTATATTTATCAACATAATTAAATAAATTAAATTCCTATGGTCTTCTCATGGGAATTATGTGAAAGCCAAGTGAAGACTGAGAAGTGGGCATGCTGCCATCTTAGCACTTACCATATTTTATTGAACTTTTTACTATATTGCTCGCATGATGACATTCCTGTGATTGTAGGGCATTTATTTTTATTTCTCTTTCCCAATAATTTATCATAATAGCTGGGATACTCTAAATATTCAGGAAATGAATGTTAAGCTGGTAAAATGGTGACAAAAATACAACTTCAATTAAACTGATGGATACTTGAGGGAAGGAATCACATCTTGTATGCATGTGTTTTCAACAGAAAGCTGTTCAGAAAATACCTCTAGATTAATCTGTTGCTCAATCTTTTTTTTTTCTAGCTTTACTGTTGTATAATTGACACATAACATTGTGTAAGTTGAAGGTGTACAACATGATGATTTGACGTATGTATGTATTACTAAATGATTACCACAATAAGGTTAATTAACACATCCATCACCTCACATAATCAATATTTGTGTTTGTATGTGTGTTGAACATTTGAGATCTACTTTCTTAGGAAATTTCAAGTACAATAACAATACAGTATTGTTAACTCTAGTCACCATGCTATACATTAGATCCCCAGAACTTATTATTCTTATAACTGGAATTTTGTACTCTTTAATCAAAATCTCCCCATTTCCCCCACCCCCAAGGTCCTGGCAACCATCATTCTACTCTGTTTCAGCTTTTTTAGATTCCACATATTAATGACATCATACAGTATTTGTCTTTCTCTGATTTTTTTCAATTTTGGTTGCTCGGGTTTACAACTCTTTTCCCTACCTTTGTAATTCCTCCCTAGAGCTAAGAACAGTTCCTCTTCAAGTTTAAATCTGGGAGTAAAGAATGCTAGAGGCCCTTCTCTTCTCACTGCTATCTGTAACACTTTGTATAATATACATTTTTTAATGTTAATTTTTCTTAGTTTTCTTACTTTTAGTATTATGTTCATTCTATCCAAACTTGGCAATTGAGGATTGCGTGGAATTTCAGCTAACACATCTCAGATGTGCATGATCTCAGCCTGTGGGATATGAAAGGATTTAATTTACAAGGCACCTCCATCTAGTTTCACAGTCTAGACTAGCAATTGGTCTAGAATATTTCTATGAGACAATGGTCTCTTGATTCAAAATAGACATTAATAAAAAGGCTGACAGTATCATTTTGTTGTTAAATGAGTGACATTAGGTTTGCTCTTTTTGTTGGATATTCTGGCACTAAGTCACCAGGCTGTAGAGGTAAACATTTACTTCATTCACAAAACATGGAAGCTATAATTTATTTTTTGCTTAAGGCAAAACTTTTTAAAAGAATACAAATTTTAAGGCGGGAAATAACTGAAATGAAGCCCACATGTTGGTAATAGAAAAACTGTCTTTATAGCTTTCAAAAATTTGATTTCTATACCTATGCTTTCTATTGACTCTGTTTGGGACAAATGGTTTTGCCTTTTTCATTTCTTTAATTCTTATACCTAAATAAGTTGTGCAGAATGATCTTTAAAATCTCTTCCTGAATTAACTTTGCTCTCTTTGGTAAAACAAAACAACTAGAAAGTAAATAAACTTGTAATTATATCCCCTGATACACAATCCAAAGTCATAAGCTATATATATTTATTTTATTTATTTATTTTCATAACTATACATATATATAGTTTACACATACCTATGTGTGTGTGTATATACGTGTGTGCCACTTCTTGGTTGCACTTAACTCTCAGTTATAATCAAGGATTCTTACTATGATTTTGAAAATAAATCAACCAACACATTGAGGATAATTTTGCAAAAGCTTGAGATACAATAACCATTACCATGGTTGGGTTTGACAACAAACATGTCCATAAATGCACAAGTCAAAGCTACTTTCATAGTTAATATTCTCATATATTATTGGAAATGGCAAGAAGCCATAAACATAATTAAGCAAAATATATAATATTTAAATGTAAACTCTACAAATCAAATGATCATTATATTAATTGAGCAACTATGAGTGAATAAACTAGCAAATAGAAACACAATCCCCAACTTAATAAAAAGTATAATTTAGGGCGCCTGGGTGGCTCAGTTGGTTAAGCGACTGCCTTCGGCTCAGGTCATGATCCTGGAGTCCTGGGATCGAGTCCCACATCGGGCTCCCTGCTCCGCAGGGAGCCTGCTTATCCCTCTGACCCTCCCCCTTCTCATGTGCTCTGTCTCTCTCATTCTCTCTGTCTCAGATAAATAAATAAAATCTTTAAAAAAAAAGTATAATTTATAGAAGACAGAGACTGTGACAAGAACTATAAAATATTAAGGTTTTTTTTTGTGGAATTAATATTGAGCCGAGACATGAAGGTTTATACTGAGTTAGCTAGATGAGTGATGAGATTGAAATTAGTAACTTTGGCAGGCCAACAAAACCATTTTATGTAGTTTCTTCAAAATGGCCACCTTGACATGTATACCCTCTTTTTGAATTATGAATTCCAGCAACACACTTATCTCCTAGTTTAGAAATTGGATGAGATTCATGATAAAGGATGGATATGTTTTGCACATTATCTAGTAATCAAAATATAAGTGTCCATTTGCTCTCAGACTGGCAGTCATATAGCAAGTTAGAGTAGTCATTGTGCAAAAAGACTTCTTGATTGCTTGATAGAAATTTAGGGCGGTCTCAAATGATTATAGAACTGCAATAGATTTTTCTATTGATATGAATAAGTACATTCTACATATCCCTAGAATCTTTATTATTATACATGCTTTTATTTTATTCATCTTGGTATCTCCATATCCCACTTGATAACTTTTTAATCAATATCCAAGGATAATTTAGTATTGTAAGTAAAAAAAACTCTATAAAATGTTAAGTGAGGGGAACCTGGGTGGCTCAATGGGTTAAGCATCTGACTCTTGATTTTGGCTCAGGTCACGATCTCAGGGTTGTGACATCAAGCCCAATGTCAGGCATGGAGCCTGCTTAAGATTCTTTCTCCCTCTCCCTCTGCCCTTCCTCCCCCTCTATCTCCCTCTCTAAAACACAAACAAATAAAAAAAGCTGTTAAGTGAAAAAATGTTTAAATGCCTTCTTTTTTTACACACTTTCACTAAATCCCCCTCCCTCACATAAATCACAATATGGCAATACGACAAATTTACAGCTTTAACACAACTTCAAGTCATGTCAGTTTTGATGCACTATTCACTAAGATGGTTTTCTGAATACCATTTGACACTGTTTTTTGAGATTTTAAAAATATCTTGGAAAGTACCACTTAAAACACAGACTGTTAGGAAATTTTATCTGAACTCATGCTCTTCTGATTAAAAAATAATTCTATGGTTTGGTCTGAATTTTTTTTTAACTTCACTATTTTAGAAACAAAAGAAAATTGTCCTTAAAGAAAGTTCAAACTTGTGACCACATATTTAGAATGATGTGGGTTAAAAGTCCCCCAAAACATGAGGACCTGTGTCTCAATTTGTGTAGTGTAGATTAAAATAACTTGTTGCAGATATTCCATTTATAATAACTAATCTACATGGATCTACATACAACAGTCTACAATTGCAAGAGTTAACACTCTTCTTCTTTCCCTTATTTCTTCACCTTTTGTTATTTTCAGCTCTGGCTAACTGCTGTCGGTTATGGTTTCACTAAAAAAGAATGGAGTAGGACAGATTCCATAGCAACTGTCTCAGACTTCAGGCAAATCCCTGATGACTATGGGTAGCACTTCCAGACATAAGTTGTTTCAAAGTCCAGTTGTGGCCCAGTAGGGATATAATTTTGATGAAACCCAGATGAGCTGCAACTATATTTCAGTCTATACTCCCTCTTAAATTATAGTCAATTATCTATGGTAATGGGAGTACAAAAATAACATGAGTAATGAAATCCGTATATAATCTCAAAGCATAATTTTAGCCAATAATTTCCAATTCTTCCTCTATCAAACCTCTAAGTAAAAATTCTTAGCATATATTCAAATGGATAGATGTGAGTTTTCTTCTCTTCCTATGGTAAAAGTGCCAAAAAGTAATAAATGATCCACAAAATATGGCCACAAAGGAGGGAAGACTGATTAATCACTGGTCTAGATCTCTGTTCCTGAAAAACTCAGGAGATTATTTTTTCTGCCTATCAAACCTCTGAACACACATTACTATCATCCATAATAATATTTAAGTCAAGTAAATCTATCTTAAAAATATCTGATTATTTGTTAAGAATATAATGTAAATTCTAATTAAATGAGAAAGATTAAACATACAAATTCACCTCTTCTCCCTACCTTAACCCCAATAAAGATATAATAAAAGAACTGTAACAACCAAACAAAAATGTATTCATCCACTATGACCATGAGAATGATAAAAGTGGTTGTAGCAATATAAGACTTTAAGGAATTTTGGGGTAAGAATTCACATAAGCTTATTTAACATGGCAGAGGGGAGTCAGAGAGCTTCTCAGGGCAAGCAAGCCCACACTGACCCTGAGGAACCTGAGACAATGAGCACTTAATAGCATGCCTTATTAGAAGAAGACTTCAAGGGGCGCCTGGGTGGCTCAGTTGGTTAAGCGACTGCCTTCGGCTCGGGTCATGATCCTGGAGTCCCGGGATCGAGTCCCGCATCGGGCTCCCTGCTCAGCAGGGGGTCTGCTTCTCCCTCTGACCCTCCTCCCTCTCATGCTCTCTGTCTCTCATTCTCTCTGTCTCAAATAAATAAATAAAATCTTTAAAAAAAAAAAAAAAGAAGAAGAAGAAGACTTCAAGACCAACTTTCCCCCACCCTACACCCAAATATCAGCAATCAGGAGGTACTTCCCCTCTGTCAACTATTACAAAAACTACACAGACCTCAAAAAAGTACACATTTCTTCCATATGTTGTTGTTTGATGGCCCATTGTGAAAAGACTGATTTGTTTACTGGCCAATATAAAGTGCAGTCTAATGGTCCGCAAAATGTTCTCTAATCCTTCCCACCCCAACTTTAGCTCACAAAGTACTTCCAAAAATGATTTGATATCTCACCCATACACCAATGTACAGTCCAGGATTATCTGTCTCATGAAGAAAGCTGTCAGCACGAATGAAGAAGAAGAACAACAAAACCCTAAAATCACCAATGAAAGAACTTGGAGAAAACAAAGACAATGAAGGAAATGAAGAACATGTCAAAACGATAATGAATATTCTTCACGAATAAGACAGATGTTTATTCTTTTAAAAACAAACAAGCGGGCGCCTGGGTGGCTCAGTTGGTTAAACGACTGCCTTCAGCTCAGGTCATGATCCTAGAGTCCCGGGATCGAGTCCCGCATCGGGCTCCCTGCTCAGCAGGGGGTCTGCTTCTCCCTCTGACCCTCTCCCTCTTGTGCTCTCTGTCTCTCATTCTCTCTCTCTCAAATAAATAAATAAAATCTTAAAAAAAAAATAAAAACAAACAAGCAAACAGAAAATCAACAAGGAAACAGAGGCTTTAAATGATACACTGGACCAGATGGATCTAACAGATATATTCACTACATTTCATCCCAAGACAGCAGAATATACATTCTTTCAAGTACACGTGGAAAATTATCCAGAATAGGCCATAAAACAAGTCTCAACAAATTCAAAAGACTGAAATCATCATGCATCTTTTCTGGCCACAATGGTATAAAACTAGAAGTCAATCACAAGAAAAATCTGGAAAGAAGAGAAATACATGGAGGTTAAATAACATGCTACTAAACAATGTATGGGTCAACCAAGAAATCAAAGAGGAAATAAAAAAAATACATAGAGACAAATGAAGATGAAAACACAACATTCCGAAATCTTTGGGATGCTGAAAAAGCTGTTCTAAGAGGAAACACTACAGCAATACAGGCCTACCTCAAAAAAAAGAAGAAAGAAAAAAAGAAAAAAAAAATTCAAACAAACATTCTAACCTTACACCTAAAGGAGCTAGAAGAAAAGGAGAAGCAAACCCACAGCCATCAGAATGAAGGAAATAATGAAGAGTAGAGCAGAAATAAGTGAAATAGAGATTTTAAAAAACAATAGGATAGATCAATGAAACCAGTAGCTGGGGTTTTTGAAAAGATTAGCAAAATTGACAAACCTTTAGCCAATGCATAAGGAGAGAGAAGGGGCGAGAACTAAAAAAAAAAAAAAAAAGCAGAAATGAAAGAGGAGAAATAACCACTGATACCACAGTATTACAAAAGATTGTAAGAAAATATTATAAAAAATCATATGCCAACAAATTGGAAGATCTAGAAGAAACGAATAAATTTCTAGAGACATATAACCTTCCAAAACTGAATCAGGAAAGGAACAAAAAATCGGAACAGACTGATTAATAGGAATGAAATGGAATCAGTAATTAAAAAAAACCCAACAAACAAAAATCCAGAACCAGATGGCCTCACAAGTGAATTTTACCAAACATTGAAAGAAGAGTTAACATCTACTCTTCTCAAACTATTCCAAGAAATAGAAGAGAAAGGAAAGCTTCCAAATTCATTATATGAAGCCACCATTACCCTGATATCAAAACCAGATAAAGATACTATAGAAAAAGAAAACTATAGGTCAATGTCTGTGATGAACATAAATGCAAAAATTCTCAACAAAATATTAGCAAAACAAATCTAACAGTATTTTTTAAAAAATCATTCACCATGAGATCAAAGTGGGATTTATTCCAGGGATGCAAGGATGATTCATATTTTCAAGTCAATCAGTGTCATTCATCTCATTAACAAGAGAAAGGACAAAAAACAATCACTTCAGTAGATGCAGAAAAAACATTTGAGAAAATACAACATGCATTTATGATAAAAACTCTCAACAAAGTAGGTTTAGAGGGAATATACCACAACCTAACAAAGGCCATATATGAAAAACTCCCAGCTAACATCCTCAGTGGTGAAAACCTGAGTGCTTTACCTCTGTGATCAGGGAACAAGACAAGGATAGGCACTCTCACAACTTTTTTTTTTAAAGATTTTATTTATTTATTTGAGAGAAAGAGAGCACAAGCGGGGGAGGGGTCAAGGGAGGGAGAGACAGACAGACAGACAGACTCCCGCTGAGCAGGGAGCTTGATGTGGGGCTCGATCCCAGAACCCTGAGATCATGACCTGAGCCAAAGGCAGATGCTTAACCAACTGAGCCACTCAGGCGCCCTCCATCCACTCTCACAACTTTTATTCAACATAGCACCGGAAGTCCTAGTCACAGCAATCAGGCAAAAAACAAAAACAAACACACATGCACGAAACAAAAACAAAAAAACAAGACATCCAAATTGGTGACGTAAAACTTTCACAATTTGCAGATGACATAATACTATACACAGAAAACCCTGAATACTCCACCAAAAAACTACTAGAACTGATTAATGAATTCAGTGCAGTTGCAGAATACCAAATAAATATACAGAAATCTGTTTTATTTCTATACTCTAATAATGAAGTAGTAGAAAGGGAAATTAAGAACACAATCCCATTTACAATTGCACCAAAAAGAATAAAATACCTAGGAATAAACCTAACTAAGGAGATGAGACCTATACTATAAAAACTACAAAGCATTGATGAAAGAAAGTGAAGATAACACAAATAAATGGATAGACTCTTCATGCTCATGGATTGGGAGAATCGATATTGTTAAGATGTCCATTACATCCATAGCAATCTACAGATTTAAGGTAACCCCTATCAAGTATCAATAGCATTTTTCACAGAACTAGACCAAATAATCCCAAAATTTGTATGGAACCACAAAAGAAACTGAATAATGAAAATAATCTTGAGAAAGAAGAACAAAGCTGGAGGTATCACAATCCTAGATTTCAAGATCCACTACAAAGCCACAATAATCAAAACAGTATGATATTGGCACAAAAAAATGACACATAGATCAACAGAACAAAACAGAGAATCCAGAAATAAACCCATGCTATTATGGTCAATTAATTTACAACAGAGGAGACAAGAATATACAATGGCAAAGACAGTTTCTTTGACAAATGGAATTGGGAAAACTGCAGAGCTACAAGCAAAAGAATGTGACTGGACCGCTTTCTCATATTATACACAAGAATAAACTCAAAATAGATTAAGGACCTAAATGTAAGACCTGAAACCATAAAATTCCTAGAGAAAACAGGCAGTAATCTCTTTGACATCAACTTTAGAAACATTTTTCTAGATATGTCTCCTTTGGCAAGGGAAACAAAAGTAAAATTAAACTACTGGGACTACACTGAGAAAAAAAAAAAAAGCTTTTGTACAGTGAAGAAAGCCATCAACAAAGCAAAAAGACAACCTACTATTGTCTGGAGAAGATATTTGCAAATGATGTAACCAATAAGGGGTTAATATCCAAAATATATAAAGAATTTATACACCGTAACACCCCAAATCAAATAATTCAATTAAAAAATGGGCAGAGACAGGGCACTTGGGTGGTACTGTAAGTTAAGTGTTTGGCTCTTGGTTTTGACTCAGGTCTGATCTCTGGGTTGTGAGATTGAGCCCCTCGTCAGCTCTGCACTCAGCGTGGAGTCTGCTTGGGTTTCTCTCTCCCTCTCCCTCTGCCCCTGCCTCCCATGTAAACTGTCTCTCTATCTAAAATAGATAAATTAAATCTTAAAAAAAAAATGGGCAGAGGACATATATAGACATTTTTCCCAGAGAAGACATACAGATGGCCAACAGACACATGAAAAAATTCTCAACATTACTAATTATCAAGGAAATACAAATGAAAACAACAATGAAATATCACTTCACACCTTTCAGAATGGCTAAAATCAAAAACATAGGAAATAGCAACGGTTGACGAGGATGTGAAGAAAAAGGAACACTCGTGCACTCTTGGTGGGAATATAAATTGGTATGACTACTGTGGAAAGCGATATAAAGGCTCCTCAAAAAATTAAAAATAGATTTACCCTATGAACCAGTATTTTTACTACTGGGTATTTACCAAAAAAAAAAAAGAAAGAAAGAAAGAAAGAAAGAAAGAAAGAAAGAAAGAAAGAAAGAAAGAAAGAAAACACTAGTTTGAAAAGACATGTGCACCCCTATGTTTACTGCAGCATTATTTACAATAGCCAAGATATGGAAGCAACCCAAGTATCCATCCATCCATAGAGGAATGGGTAAGGAAGATGTGGTATATATACGCAATGCAATATTACTCAGCCATAAAAAAGAGTGAGATCTTGCCATTTGCAACAACATGGATGGTTCTAGAGGGTAGAATGCTAAATATTTAAAAATAAAGCAGTCAGAGAAAGACAAGTAACATGATTTCATAATACATGGTATTTAAGAAATAAATAAACAAGGATAAAAAGGGAAAAACAAACAAAAAAAAGGACCCAAATATAAAGCACAAACTGGTGGTTGCCAGAGGGGAGGTGGGTCAGGAGGTGGGTGGCACAGGTGAAGGGGATTAAGAGTACACTTACTGTGGTGAGCACTGAGTAATATATAGAATTTTTGAATCATTATATTGTATACTTAAAACTGATATAACACTGTATGTTAATTATGCTTGAACACAAAAAATCAAGAGACATGAAAAACAAACAAGACTATAAGAAAATGAAACAGAACCAAGGAGGGCTCCTAGAAATTACAACTATCATAACTGAAATAAAACTTCAGTACAAGGGTTGGAAAACAAAGTCAAGAAAAATTTCTACAAAACAAAACAGCAAAAACATAGATGGAAGAATAGAAGTAAAGGAAAATTAATGGATCAGTTAAAGCAGCCAAATATCAGATTTTTAGGACTAACATGGGAAGACAGAAAACTCAGGGAAGAAATTTATGTATAAATTTCTATATATATGTATATGTGATATATATATATTGGAGAATATTACAGAAATATTGGAGAAAAATTATAATATGTATCACATATACTATATAGAAATATAGTATATGATAATATAATATATATCACATATACATATAGCTATATAAATCTTCATATATAGAGATATATCTACATCTATCTAAATTTAGATGTAGATATTTCTATATCTATATCCATATATCAATAATATTTCCCGTAATTGAAAGGGCATAAGTTTTCAGATTAAAAGGGTCTTCTTAGTGCATATTGCAATGATGACAAAATAAAACAAATCCTAAAAGGCATAACATAACTCTATTTCAGAATACCAAGGATAAAAGTAGAATCCTAAAAGTTTTTCTTTTCTTGGTGGGGTTGGGGGAATAAACATTACAAAGGAACAGAAATCAGAATGCATTAAATGCTCAACTGCAGCTCTAACAGATGACTTGAAAATGAACAGATACAAATATTACGCATAAAAATACTGCAGTAGCTATTTTAAAATCAGCTAAAATAGACATCAAGCCAACAGCATTACCAAAGATAAAAAGAAATGGTACCTAATGATAAGAGGGTCAATTCAGTAGGAAGACATACAAAGTATAAGTGTGTATGAATTTACAAAAGTACCACAAAGTATAAGAAACAATAACTGACAGAATTAAAGGAAAAACTTTTAATTACATAACCATAGGACAGGATTTTATTAGAACATCTAGACAAAAATAAATCAGTAAATACATAGTGGATATAAAGAACACAATGAAGCACATATGGTGGGTCTTAAAATAACTCGCAGATTTTAAATGATTGATATCAGAGTATGTTCTCTGAACACAGTAGAATTGAATTAAATATCAGTAATAATAAGATATCTAAAGAAACATAAATTGATTTACAGAGTCGACAGAATTCCAATAAATTTTTTTTTAAAGATTTTTTTAAATTTATTTGACAGAGACACAGCGAGAGAGGGAACACAAGCAGGGGGAGTAGGAGAGGGAGAAGCAGGCTTCCCGCCGAGCAGAGAGCCCGATATGGGGCTCGATCCCAGGACCCTGGGATCATGACCTGAGCCGAAGGCAGACGCTTAACGACTGAGCCACCCAGGCACCCCCCAATAGATTTTTAAGAGGCTTTCTGTATGTGTGAGGGAGTGGGTAGAGGAGTCATATGGGAGAACAAACAACCTAGAAATACCAAATAAATTTTAAAATGCAGCTGAATTGGTCATCTTATACAAGTCACCAATTTCAAGACAGTGTAAATCTACAAAAATCAAGATGGTGTGTCATTGGCAAAAGTAGTTATAGTCCAATGGAAACAATTAGTTCAGAAGTAGGCTATTAATCTTGGACGAAGTTCCTAAGGTAAGGCAATGGAAAGAAATGACCTTTCAACAAAGGATGCTAGAACAATTAGACACTGGCATGGAAAAAAAAAAAAATTATCTCAACATCTCTTATTATGTGCAAAAAGTGACTCAAAATAGATCATAGTCCTTCCTTCAAAGACTAAAACAATAAAACTCTTAGAAGAAAATACTGGAAAAAAAAATTTTAACTGGGATAAGCAAAGGTTTCTTAGTACCGAACAGTACAAATGATAAGAAATGATATATTGTATTTCATCAATATTAAAATTTTTTGCTATTCAAAAGAAACTTAAGAATATGAAAATAAAAGCCTTTGAATGGGAGAAAGTATTCATAAAACATATCTATCTACTAAAGGATTTGTATCCAGAATATATAAAGCGCTCTTACAACTGAAAGCTAATAAGAGAAATGGCCAGTTAAAAAAATAGAGCAAAATATTTCAATGGATAATTCAGAGAAGAAGATATACAGATGGCAAATACACAAATTAAAAGATGCTCAATATCATTAGTCATCAGGGAAATGCAAATTAAATCCCACTGAAATACGATCACATATACATTAAAATGGCTAAAATTAAGAAAGACTGACAAGAAATTTTGCAAGGATGCAGAGCAGGGATCAGCAAACTTTTTGTTTAAAGGGCCAGAAAGTACATATTTTAAGCTTTGAAGTCCATATGGTTTTTGTCACAATTACTTAATTCTGCTTTTGTAGCACGAAGCACCTCATTTATAACAAGAGTGTGGCTGTGTTCCAATACAACTTTATTTACAAATAAAGCCGATTTGGCTCAAGAACTATAGTTTGAAGACCTCTGATGCAGAACAACAGGAATTCTCATACACTGCTCTGGTGAATGCCAAATGGTGCAACCACTTGGGAAAACTGTTTGTGATTTCTTAAAAAGTTAAGCATACACCTACCAAAGACCCTGATATTCCAATTCTACATGTTTTTCCAAGAGAAATGAAAACATATATCCACACAATGACTTGTACACAAATGCTCATAGAGAATTAATCCACAAAAGTCAAAAGAAACAACTAATTATCCATCAAAGAGCGAATGAATAAACAAATGTAGTATAGCCTCAATGGAACACTATTCAGCAATAAAAAGAAATGAACTACTGATACAAAAAAGTACATAAATAAATCTCTGTATCATTATGCTAAGTGAAAAAAATACTCAAAAACACATACTTACATGATTCCATTTACATAAAATGCAAGCTAGTGCAGAGTATGAAAAAAGTAAAGGGTCATAAAGAATCTTGTTGGGGTGATAGAAATATTCTGTATCTAGCTTCTGGTGGTGGTTTCATGGGTATATACCACTGTCAAAACTCGTAGAATTGAGTTAAAACAGAGGGAGTTTATACGGAGTTTATATTACTAATTTATCCCTCAATAAAGTTAGTAAGGAAAAATAAATACAGAGGTTTCACCCAAAGAAGCTACACATCTCACTGAATTTAACCAAGACAAAAGTTCTATGCACTGTTTTGCCTTTCATATATATATATCTCAACATATATTTAGTCGGCCGTAAAATGTCAGTCCCTGAACAGGGCTGTTCCCTGAGGTAGTGTACTATGTACGTGTTTCTCTTATTACCCAATCTTTCTTGCTCAATTATTTTTACCTACTGACAGGCTTGTCTTTGTGGAAGAAGAGGATGTCACCTCTATTTTGTCTATATAAGTTACAAATTTCAGTTGAAGACAATGCTGATAAATAATAGAAACTGTCAACAGATAATCCTAAAATGAGTAAGAAAGAAAGTGCAGCAAAAAGAGTATCTTGGGAACAAGATATTATGAAATAAAAGAAAGAACTCTAAAATTAGAGTTTGGAGTTTGGGTTCCTGGTGTCTGTAACTTGTATTAGATTTATCTTGGCCTTAGTTTCCTTATGTAAACAATGAAATGATCTCTTAAAACCCTTCTGGCTCAGAAGTTCTGTGGACTTAAAAACATTTAGCACAAATTATCAAAGGTAGAAGAAGAAGAAGAAAAAGAACAGTATGAAGAAGGAATTATTAGCTAGAAAAATAAATAAATGATTCCGTCTGAATCGGATAGAGAATTTGTACAAACATACAAACAATGAAATTTTTCAGAGGTTGGTAACACTTCTGCCCTACTCATGACCACACTGATCCCACCCTCACTAGATGCAGAGGAGATTAGGCAAGGGTTAGATTTTTCTCAGGTGTGAGGCCATGTCTCTAAGCACTCCTTCTGACCCTGTGGTCACTAACATCCAAGCCAAGGTGAGGAGATGAGGGCTTGCTAGTTAAGCAGATCACTATGGTTTCTTGTTACTATTATTAAATGGGAGCTCAGTTCCAGAATGATTTTCTTACACATCTGAGCAATCTACCTTTCTCTCTTTCTTTGAAAGATGGCTAGGAAATTCTATGATAAAGAAAATACATTCTAATTCCTTGAAAAAACTTAGAAGTGGTTAAAGCAGAATAAGATATTATTATGTTATAAGCTAAGAGACCCTATTTAGAAATAAAATTAAACAAGCTAAATTAATAGGTGGGTATATTGAGTCAAAAGGATTTTTCATTTGGAAAAAAGTCTATCTTCTAAATAGTGACTTTTTAAAAGAGTACTTAAATGTTTTAAATGGTTTCAGCTTAATTCAATTCAGCAGCAACATGTCTATATAAAAAAGTTCTTATTCTTTCTTTTAGTCACTCACTAAATAAAGTCTATCTCTCAAACTGATGGGTAGGGGCAGGCATAAATAAGAAAAAATATTTTTAATCTTGAAAAGTTTATAATCTAGAGTAGGAAAATAAGAGTTAAACAACCAGAAAAAAAGCAGAACACTTTTGAAAAATAAAATGAATAAAAAGTAGTTTGAAAGTATTCAATGAGAAAACTATACCATACACTTCAAAATGTAATTTAAAAAATCATAAAATATTTCAAAATTTGTAAAAATTATAAGCAAGTAAAAGTAGGTAAGTAAAAAGTAATCTCAATGTATAAATGAGAAAAATAAGATTTAAATAATTAATGAAATGAGATTAAATTAAATAAATTAATTAAATAAGAAAATTAAATTCTCAAGGTCACAAAGTGATTCAGCTTGAAATTCCACAACTATATGAGTTTGGAGTGTCATTTTATCCTACTGTATGAGACAACCTCTCTAAAAACATATCAAAATTATTCAACAGTCATATAGACTGAATCTCAAGTGGAAAAACAAATTATATATATAATACTCTTGATTTTTTTAGCATTCTGATTTACATTGTTTTCTTCCTTTTCATCCATACATTTTCAATTTTCCTTTTTAGTTAATGTGGAATATTATCTCATTTTCCTCTCTTCCAAATTAATACATCCTTTTCTTAACTACAGTTTCCTTTAGCTGTCTTCTATTTTTTTTTAATGCTTGAAATCTTTGTCACGAGCTTACTAGTAAAGTATCTGTATTTTTCAATTTAGAATTTATTACAGAATTTATTACAGAATCAAACATATATGGAGCTGTGTCAAGGGAATAATCAATAATTGCAAAACAATTTTCAGATTCAGGAAAGAAAAAAATGCCTTGGCTCTTGTTACATTGGCATTCTCTTAGCAAGTAAGCCGTTAAACAATAGGATTAGCAGGACAAACAAAATAAATATACTGTTTATCTACTCTTTTTAAATAATCATTTACATTAAATATTTGATTATACATTTGACATGCCAATAATTCTCATTTAGGTTACTTCTGTTAAAAAAAAAAAAAGGAGAAACTAAGGGATAGAATAACCTTGTCAGTGAAATGGACATTAAAAAAAAAAAAAAAATCTCAAGTCCTCGTTTGGGATGACCAGATCACATTTTCCAACAAACCAATAATAATCAGTTTACATCTGTATTAATCAAAGCCTAGAATCAAAAGTTTAATTCTGCAAATAGTTCCATTAGATGCAATACCTGGAAGTAAATTTCATCAGGTTTTAGTTGAATTTGCTACTTGGACTTTAATAAAAATGCATTAGTTGACTACTAATTACTATCTTCCTTCAATCCCACATGTACATTGTTAATTACATTCAATAATTTAAGACTCATCCATTTGGACTGTTGATGTGTTTATAAATTAATTTTGAAAAACTCACTTGATCTTCAAGTATACATCTTCAAGTATATACTATGTTTGACTTTGGCCTCCATAAATTTGGAGCAGATTTTAATTAGTATCCAAGAAATGCATTTTGTGAATTTTTGCTCCTTTATTGGTGCCCTATGAGGCAACTGTAATTGGAAAATTAGAAGGTTCTTATTTGCTGAAAAAGAAAGTAATGTTTAGTATTTGAGCACAGGATGCACTAATGAAAATTAGCATCCAGGAAACTGGTACTGTGGAAGGCTAAAAATTAACCTAACCCAATAATGAATATTTATACATATGTATAGATGTGTTTATATGCATGTATATATGTATGTATACATACAGAGAACTGGCAATACAAAAGTCATATTTTGGAGTCTTTGTTGACCTACCAGTACTAAAGATATGAGATGTGCTCACTTCCCATCAGAGAAATACAAATCAAAACCACAATGAGATACCACCTTACACTAGTTAGAATGGCTAAAATTAACAAGACAGGGAACAACAAATGTTGGTGAGGATGTGGAGAAAGGGGAACCCTCTTACACTGTTGGTGGGAATGCAAGCTGGTGCAGCCACTCTGGAAAACAGTATGGAGGTTCCTCAAGAAGTTAAAAATAGAGTTACCCTACGACCCAGCAATTGCACTACTGGGTATTTACCCCAAAGATACAGATGTAGTAAAAAGAAGGGGCACATGCACCCCAATGTTCATAGTAGCAATGTCCACAATAGCCAAACTGTGAAAGGAACTGAGATGTCTTTCAACAGATGAATGGATAAAGAAGATGTGGTTCATATATACAATGGAATATTACTCAGCCATCAGAAAGGATGAATATCTACCATTTGCAAGGATGTGGATGGAACTTGAGGGGGGTATGCTAAGTGAAATAAGTCAATCAGAGAAAGTCAATTACCATACGGTTTCAGTCATATGTGGAATATAAGGTAGAGTGCAGGGGATCATAGGGGAAGGGAGGGAAAACTGAATGGGAAGAAATCAGAGGGAGAGACAAACCATGAGAGACTCTGGACTCTGGGAAACAAATTAAGGGTTGCAGAAGGGAGGGGGGTAGAGGGATGGGGTAACTGGGTGACGGGCACTAAGGAAGGCACGTGATCTGATGAGCACTGGGTGTTACACAACTAATGAATCACTGAACACTACATCAAAAACTAATGATGTACTGTATGTTGGCTAACTGAACTTAAATTTAAAAAGAAAGATATGAGACGTGCCATAAAAAATTAAAAATCCATAATGACTTGGTATTAACTTTAACAGCTTCAATGTTCAACTCATATCACTAAATTTTTTCCTTACCTGATAAATGTTTTGCGTATGTGATGCTTCCATATAGCAACTGTAATTTCCTTAAAATTCTTAAAAATCTTAGTTTTCTTGGGCGCCCGGGTGGCTCAGTTGGTTAAGCGACTGCCTTCGGCTCAGGTCATGATCCTGGAGTCCCTGGATCAAGTCCCACATCGGGATCCCTGCTCAGCAAGGAACCTGCTTCTCCCTCTAACCCTCCCCCCTCTCATGTACTCTCTCTCATTCTCTCTCAAATAAATAAATAAAATCTTTAAAAAAAAAATCTTAGTTTTCTTGATACTAATTATGAAAAACTGAGGAAAAAAGCGTTTGTTCACATTAAATAGAAATAATCATCTAATTAAATCCCAAGGGATTTAATAAAATTTGGACTTCTTTAGTTTTAGTGAAATAAAATAAAATTAATAAATGAATTTTATTCAACTCAAACACCTATAAGGGAAATAATATTTAGATTCAGGTTTTTTTTTTTTCTTACAATTCCCATGCACTAGTCCTAGATCTTAAAATATATGTTTTAATTCCTTTATTCATTTCTTCTAATAGCAATTCCTGCTGGTAGCAATATATATAATAAAGTGTGATGGTAAGCCTAACGCAGCCAAATTTTCTTTGTACTTACAATGAAATGAAGCCTGAGGAACATTTATAGTTAAAGAGGGTTAAAAAAAAGTAGTATGTATTCATTCAGATTTCTAAGTGTATTTTACTTTAAGGGTAATATTTCAGTCTCACATCTTAGGTCAAAATTAAGATAGTGTTAACACATTAAAAACTGACTCTTCCCTCTGCGCTTGGCACTCAAGCCTTTGAATGGATTCTAGTTGATGGTAACCATATGTGGTCCAGGAAATGTAGAAGGGGCAGGCTAGCCAACGGATCTTTCTTGATGGCAATCTGCCCACACATCAGCTATCTTTGCTCTGTGGCTCTTGGGGAACATGGCAAACCCAGTCTAAGTCCTATATATAAAGATTAAAAAAAAAAAAAAAAGGCAAAATAGTAGCGATCCAGATCTTGACATTTTGAAGTGGCAATGTGGCTTCCCTACAAACCATTTTCTTTTTGAAATGTTACAGCAATCTCATATATCCAAGTCATTCCACAGAATAAAAGATTATTTAAGTAAAACAGAAAGTGCCCTTAATTTTTTAAAAACTATCCTCTAAATTATACATCAAAGAAATATACTAGTATATCTATATTTTCACCAAAACTCATTAACATGCAAATGTGTGCATATTTTAAGATCTCTTACCTCCTTCTGGAAAACTTCTTAATTCCTGAGGTACATTTGTTCAATCCAATTGGTTATTTTAAGTTTCTGGACACTTTAAGTATCCTACAAAAATAAACAAATTCATTCTTAGAATTCCAATATAATTCAAACAATTAGCAATCAATTAATAGGTGCTCCACTAAATTAAAAGTCAGTATAAATGTCTTCTAAAGGTTGCATAGGAAAATGTAATGTAGGAAGGAAAAAGGCATTATGGGAGGTAGACATTGAATCTGACAAACATTTCACTCTGCCTCCTTTAACCAAATTACGATTTGTAATTGTTAATTGGATTTGAGGTACTTTGAAATTATTCATTATTTAGGCTCTGACTCTGGTAAAGAATAACTGATTTATTTGAGAATTAGTTGAAACTCTAACATGCTCTATTGATTTGTCTATAATGCTATGATGTCATTAACACTTTTCACTACTGATGATGAAAGGCTCACACTGACAACCAAGCTAAGCAGTAATTTCATGGCACTGTTAGCAAGTAACTGGATTTTGCTTTAACAAAAGCTTTTTTCCTCACCAAATAAGGAAATTATACAACATATGCAAAGTAAGTAGAAATTTTAAATAATTAAATCTCTCAAAATATGAAATAAAAACATCCTTTGAATAATTTTATTTTACTAAAACAGATGCTTTGTCAGTAATCATGCAGTATTTCACATTTGAATAATGGAAATAATTTAGAAAACAAAATAAAGACCACTCAAATCTGGGCCAGAGACTTAAAAATATCTCAGCGAGAAAATACACAAATTGGTCAAAACAAAAAAAGTATGCAATAGAGATTCACTGGCTAAGTACTAACCTTATTAAACAATTTAAATCTTATTTAAGTCATAGAAACTACATTCTGAAGTAGTATTTCTCTCATAGTTACATCCACTCCTGTTTTTTTACCGTACATTTTGTGAGAAATACAGAATATTTCTAGATTACTATATATTTTTTTTATTTTTTTATTATGTTATATTAATCACCATATGTTACATCATTAGTTTTTGATGTAGAGTTCCATGATTCATTATTTGCATATAACACCTAGTGCTCCATGCAGAACGTGCCCTCTTTAATACCCATCACCAGACTAATCCATCCTCCCACCCCCTCCCCTCTAGAACCCTCAGTTTGTTTTTCAGAGTCCATCATCTCTCATGGTTCATCTCCCCCTCTGATTTCCCCCCCTTCATTCTTCCCCTCCTGCTATCTTCTTCTTCTTTTTTAACATTTAATGTATTATTTGTTTCAGAGGTACAGATCTGTGATTCAACAGATCAGTATAGATTACTATATTTTTGAGAAACATGGACTATATTATCCTATATGCATTTATATAGCATATTTTTGTTGGATCCCTTACAATCCAATAGGATTGGGGAAAACTTTAAGAGTTGATTTAAGCAAAGAATTTATGCTAGGTATATAAGTAAGTAAACAGATAATCTATGACCCCAAGTGTAAATGCAAACACTGAAACTCCAATGTCAATACCATGTTAAATATTCCTTGGACACATGTATCACATGATAGTGAAATTATTTCAAGACAGTGATAGGGTGGAAAACAAGATCTTTGGGGGAGAGGAGTCAAGTAACTGAGAGACTAGTGTTTTTGAAGTCTACGTGGGTATTGAAATTATTATACTGTATGACAAGAAAGATGTTGGAGAGAGAGGCAGTAAGCTAAAACTAAAATCTTAACAGAAGACAGGAAGTAACCAGAGGTTGGTAAAAGACTTCTATAAAGAGAAGTAGCAGCTGGTATCCGCTAATGCCATGAGATCACAGGGAGGAGGTTTTAGGGAGGAGGAAGGAGACTGTTTTGGAAGTGACAAGGAAGAGCAAGAGAACATCGCCTCACCTCCAATCTCAGTGATTTAAGTGGTGTGGTAGGGAACTAGCCGTCTCTCAGAGGCTGGTATGAGAAGCAGGGTCATCAAAGAAGAATCAGGCTTCATTTAGAGAGAAGATAAGGGGAAATTACATAAAAGTGGTTGAAGATAAAGGGGCTTTGTTGGTGAGTTCAACAGAGCAGCATGGTGAAAGGGTATCAGGAGGCAGAGAGGAATCGGGATGAAGATTAGATTGGGAATCAGGAATGCCTTGGAAGTTTTGGGTTCCTTTTAGCCACCGACATAAAATGAGAGAGCAGGCATGAGAAATCAAATCCCAATTTTCCCAAGACAGTCCATAGTGATGAGGCTGCCAGTGTCAGTGGGGATAGGGGGATGGTTGTGAGGTCTTGTCAGGGGTGTTCAGGGCTTCAGGATAACTATTTGATGCTTGATGATAGTGCTCTCTGACCCAGCAAAGGATGTGTGAATTTTTCTTGACTTCTGATGGACATCTTTAGGCTGGAACAGGTTCCCCCTTGACCCGCAACTGTGGTGGCCTGTAGAAGAGGAACGTACACCATGTGTGGGCTTCCTTTTGACTTACGCAGAAGGCATCCTATGGCCAGTAAGAGATCAACTTACTCTGAGCACACTGGTGATCTCTTATGCCCTTCTGGTGATGGCTTCACTCCTATCTTTGGTTGAATCTCCTGCACATGAAAACCTAAAGGCCTGCAGAGGGGCAGATCAGAACACTTCAGCATTCTGATCTCCTGACTTCTGTTATTGGAAGCCTAAAGAAAGGGAAGTTTTATTCCAAATATAAGGGCTTCCATTTTTTATATGTTTGAATTTTCTATTATCCTGATATGAATGCTCTAACTATTTCATGAACAGCTTCATAAACCTTAACTGGTCTAATTGTTCATAACCCATGTAAATATGTATTATTAATTCATTAAATATTTATTATTCACTATGTGCCAGGCACTATTTTAGGCAGCATAACTGATGTGCCTGGCCTTGAGACACTTAAACTGTATATAAACCATAAACCAAATAATATACAAATGCATAATATAATGTCAGGTGATAGTAGGTGCTATAAAATAAGAGGATCAAAGGTGGTTGAGTATTAATTTGCTTGGAATGGTCAGGTAAGTCCTCTCTGAGTTGGTGACATTTTACCTGAAGTCTGAAGGAAGAAACTGGGAGGCATATTTAAGGCATATTTAAGACCAAAGGAGTAATAAATACAAAGGTCCTGAGGCAAGATTGTACATAGATTGTTCCAGAAATAGCAATAAAATCCGTGAGTAATGAGTGAGAAAGAAATGATAAGAGGGAGGTGGAGAAGCAAAAAATATTTTTATATTTAAGACCAAAGGAGTAATAAATACAAAGGTCCTGAGGCAAGATTGTACATAGATTGTTCCAGAAATAGCAATAAAATTCGTGAGTAATGAGTGAGGAAGAAATGATAAGAGGGGGGTGGAGAAGCAAAATATAATATAGTTATAACTATAAACAAACTGGAACTGATAGGAAAATATACTACAAACATTGGTAAAATCTATGCCATGAACACAGTTCTCTAGTTAACAATAAAACATTGGTCGAAACAAAATACTGGGGAAAAAATGCTGTGGATAACTTAATTAAAACAGCTTATTACACAATGGACGTTTTACTACTTCATTTATCTCTATATGCAATTGATCAAATGGAACCATCATGCTGGGAAAAAAAACTAACACTTGGAATATTGGTTAATTCAATAGCTATAACTATGATTAAAATATACTAGTTTGACAGAATGAAAATATGCATCTTCTTTGATAATGTAGAGAATCCTCTGGCACAGAGGAGTTTTTCCACCTATTGTTGGGAACATTATAGGAGCCAAGTAGGCACCTGCAGATACAAAATATCTGATCCAACCTGACAGTTCTTTTTTTCAATTCACACCATATAATTTTTCAACAAAAAAACCTGTCAAAGGAGGTTCCATTAGTGTCAGGTAAAGATTCCTAACCAGCATACTTTTAACTTGTTCTAAAATGATAGTAACAAGTGAATCTTAAATGGGAAACTCCTATTGCAAATAAAGTGTAAGTCTTTATCTTATCTATTTATTTTCTTTGATCCTGGTGTTCTCCTGGAAACTCTAAAGAAGTTGTGACTTTGACAAATCTGATGTCTGCCAGTTCCTACAGGGATGTACTAAGAACAAGTGTAACATTTTACTTTCTGCTCCACTTATTTTCTTTAAACAATGATTTACTAGGAGTTAGCTGAATTGAAACCTACATTGGTCATTTTCTTTAAAAATAACATAGCAAATTTATTGGAAAGACTTAAAATTGTCATTAATATTTTTAGAGAAGTTCATTCCAAATTTAAGCTCATTCTCTCTCGCTCTCTCTTTCTCAATCCTCCTCCTTTCCTTTCTCCATCTCTCCTTCTCTTTGTCTCTTATGAGAAGATGGGAGGATGAGGCCATTTGGGAAAAACATATGAATAAATTAAAAACTAATCAACTGAGGTTTAATTTCATTTACAATGCAGAATTCCAATTGATTTTGATTTGCATTAGTAGATGTATTATATTTCAAATAACTTGAAGATATGTGTTGTCCTGAACACTTAAATTGTATTACAGTGTGTAAATTTAAATAACTTCATTCTTATGTTTAATTGCACAATTTCCTTATTTATTTATTTATTTATTTATTTATTTATTTATTTATTTATGCATTTAAAAATACTTATTATCTATATCTAATATGTTAGGCAACGTTTTAGGTGCAAAATTAAATTAGGTGTGCAGCTAAAATATAACCTCTAGTGGGTGGGGACTTGATTTATATTTGCCATTATACCCTTAGTGAATCGAACAAAGCCTGGCAGAGAGTAGCATTTATTTATTATTTTTTTTCTTAAAGATTTTATTTATTTATTCATGAGAGACAGAGAGAGAGAGGCAGAGGGAGAAGCAGGCTCCCAAGGAGCAGAGAGCCCGATGCGGGACTCGATCCCAGGACCCTGGGATCATGACCTGAGCTGAAGGCAGACGCTTAACCATCTGAGCCACCCAGGCGCCCAGAGAGTAGCATTTAAATATATATAATGAATATGTATTTTAAGTGGATGTATGTATTTGAATGGCTGTATATATTTGAGTAAATAAATGAATGTGTTCTCATCTTCTTCTTTTATGTTACTGAGAATCTGACAACTAAATTAATGACTAGAGTACAACGCAATGAATATGATGATGATGGTCCCAAGTACTGAATGCTCAGGAAGCTTAGGGGTAAGAATCCAAATTAGACTACAGGGGTGATCAAGGCTCCAAGTCTGGAAACAGAGGATTAAAGATGCATAGTCAAGATTTCGAGTACATACATCTGGGGCTGAATCTCATTAGGCACTAGAGAAAATTGCTCAGGGATCAAACATATACTTTTCAAGGTCCCGGAAAAATATTTAGGTTTTAAAAAATTAATATGGCTTCTAGAATATGAGAAAAGATGCAAATCAGATATTAAGGGATATGAAACTAAATGCCTGTTAAACTTAACCTCTCAACCTTAATTATTAAATTGAAACTTCTTATAATTAAGATTTTTACTGTTAATCACTCTTAATTACTCTGCAATTATCCCTCAAGATGCGTAATAATTATTGAAAACATCCCAGAAGATAATAATGAAAGGGCAAGGGGTGCCTGGGTGGCTCAGTTGGTTAAGCGACTGCCTTCGGCTCAGGTCGTGATCCTGGAGTCCCGGGATCGAGTCCCACATCAGGCTCCCTGCTCGGCAGGGAGTCTGCTTCTCCCTCTGACCCTCCCCCCTCTCATGTGCTTACTCTCTCTCATTCTTTCTCTCTCAAATAAATAAATAAAATCTTAAAAAAAAAATAATGAAAGGGCAAACTTATAAAGTCCTGTCAAATTTTTAATATAAACAAAGAAAAGTGTTTAATGTAGGACAAAGGTAGATTTAATATATTTGAAATGCTATTTAATATATTTGAAACACCAAAACAAATAATGACACCTAGGGTTTCAAAAGACCTAAAACAGGCCCGTATCATCCAATCTCAGACTGGTTCTGACATAGGCTGAAAATAAATACAATTTAATTAAAATATTTGCACGGTATCTATTTTGTAAGCAAGAAATTTCTACACCCTAAACTGTCATTGATTGTCCCAAATTTAGAGTAGAGACATGAAACTAAAAACATCATTTTTATGTTTCAGTGAGAGTAGAAAGTATACACAAATAGGCAATTAATGCAGTTGTCCTTACTTTAAGACTCGTCAGGACAATTGTTGTCTGAAATAAACTGCCCGTTTCTTTTTTAGCAGACTTTAAATCAGCCTGGACACATTTCTTAGGACAGTTTTAGGTCATTAAGAGGTGAAGAGAACTCCAATGATAAAGGATAATTTCTGAAGGCTTTTAAAAATTACAATTTTAAAAATTAAAATAAAAATTACAATTACAAAAATTGAAAACAAGTTTCCCTTTCAAAAATGAACAAAAATTTTATGAACTATTACAGAACTAATCAGCTATAGCTTAAATGCTTGAATATACACACATGTTAATAATGCTATCTTGTAAATTTTCATTTATATATATCTCATAATATATATGCATTATGTACATTCATATGCAATTTATAAAATATCTGCTATCATGTATAACATATGAACAACACATATGCGTATGCATGTGTGTGTTTCACACACAAACACACAGCACACATATATACACCTTGGGGAATCCTTAACTGATTTGTACATACTTTGTTACATTTTAATTAGACTTTAAGCTTGAATCACCCAAGAGCTTAGTACCAACAAAATTTTTGGAATGCCTATTTCCTTCTGAATATATGTGATCACTTATTCTAAATATGTAGCCTTTCTCATCCTGAATATCTATGATTTGTCAGAAGACTTTGAATCTACAATTTCTTAATCATAGTTATAAACATTATTGATACAAATATTTTTTGAAGCTTCCTGATGTTTGCAACATCTCTTTTCTAAAGTTATTTGGGATGTAGATTTAGCATTTTTCTTTTCAAAACTTTGCGAATAAAATATCAGATGTTTTTAACCACAGTGACCACTTGAGTCTAAATCGTGCACTGTTATTTATCATTTTTTTTGATAATATCAGCTGTGATATACTTTTAAACAATTATTTTTTTTCCTGAAATTCTTTTGCCCTCAAAATCAAAAGAATCTAATTTTGAGAGTAAAACAGTAGTAATTACATAGGAATAATGAAACTAAGTCTATAAGTCTCAAGCTATTTATTGTGCAATTCACAGTTATTTGAGAATAAATCAAATTAATTCCTTATTGTCCTTTTCTGTTGTCTCAAACATTTTAACAATAGGCTTTCATCCTTTAATTACCTGTTAAGAAACTTTTTTTTTTCTTTCCTCCTAAGTTGAATGGTGCCATATTCCCTTTTACACTTAATAGGTAAAACTGTGCTTGTTGAGCAGGCTTTTGATAGAAAGGTCTAGCAGTGTATGCAATGTTCACAGGTAAAAGCCGATGAGTGAAGAGAGATCTTTTTTTAACAAATATAACATCCACCTTTTCTAACCTTCAAGCATGTCTCCTATAGCTTCTAAGTTCATTGTAGACGTGGCCCATGTCCTAAGATTTTTTGATAGTCTCCTGTCTATAAAAACCCCTCAGGCTTCACTCAGTGAATGTATCTAGTTTTGTAATTAGATCAAGAGGTAAAATTCTAATCAGGAAGAGATTGACATAAATCTATGGCTTAATTTCTTGGAAACATTAGGGAAATAAAAATTACAAACATATATTTAGGTATCTTGTAAACTGTATATCACAAGGCACTCTATTTTTTCCCCAGTATCTAATATTATATATGTGAAACAGATCACTATATTATACTAATCTTAGTAATATCAAGCCAAATATTTATACGCAGCATCAGCATTATTAGCTCCATTAGAAAAACAACAATTATCCAAAAATGTCAAGCAACTGGCATGTTAGTATACTCAATAAGTAGCAGGCCTTAGTCATAGAACTCCAAATTCTATGTACTTTCAAGCTATGTCTCTTCTAGGACAAATGTGTAAGATTGCATATTGTCAAAATATTTACATCCCTGCCCTACTGTGTCCTTCCATATCAGGAAGATCATACTTCCCACTGCTTTGACTTAAGAGTGAGCAATGTAACTTGCTTTGGAAAATAAAGTGTGAGTAAAAGTGACGTGGTCTACTTCTGAGCAGAAGCTGTAGGGGCCACAACATGGTTTGGTCATCACCTTTCTTCCTGGGGATATACACTAGTTCCCGAGTCTGGGTAGAAAATAATGAAGCAGAACTGAAACCATCACACAAAATAATTATCATGTAAGTGATAAAGAAAAATGTTTATTCTTATTGTAGAGCCATTAATTACCTGAGCGTAAACTTAGCCTGTGCTAATTGATATGAAATTTGGTGCTTAGAAGTAATGTATTACAGTGACAATAAATTATAGATCAGCCCTGAGGTCAAGCAGTAGGTAGTAAGCAATTTTTTTCTGGAGGTTGGAAAGATGGCAACCCATGTAACGCAATGGAGAAACATTTGGTAAAACTGCAAAATTCTAATGCTTGGGAAGCAAACACTGTTCTAAATGAGCTGTGTCTTCAAGTTATGCTCATACCTTAGTTGGTACTGGCCAGTTGGTAGACAGAGTCTACAGGAACAGAGAGAATCTGGAATCTACAGGCCTTTCGGCATTGAAAGATGAAACTGTTTCTTATCTCCAATTAGTAAAAGAGAAAATTGTGGAAAGCTTTGAGTTGCAAAAACTAATTGTAACTCAGCATCTTAGCAAAAAGCAAATCAAGGGTATCTCTGTACTGATTAAGGTAGCAGCCAGTAAATACTTTCCTTTGGATGAAATGACTCAGAGAAAATAGAATGAAAAAGGGTACAAGTCTTTTAGAAGCCAAAAAACACAAGGTACCTGAGTTTAGAGAAAAAAATCATGGATGAGGCTATTGGTGCATGGTTGTGAATAAAATAAGATACTATAAATAAAAGCCCACTATGTTTCGAGAAAGTTGTGCTGCCAAATGAGTTATCAGCCTGGAATAAAAGAGAATGTGAGTGTTCAATATTTAAAGTAAACTTTAGAATTCCCAAATTTCTACTGGCAGCAAGATCAGACTAAGAAAGCTGCTTAGCCTGCCGGGGGGCATATTCTACAATGCCCATTTCAGATAATGTCAAGGAGGAAGAATAATGTAAAAGATCTGTCAGAGGGTAGAGCCAAGAATGATAGAGAATAACAGGCTAGGCAATTACTGGCTGACTTTAGAACTGGGGAGCAATCAGGGAACATTCCAGGAAATTCCCAGAACCAGGAAAGGATCATGCCCACTATGATTTCAAATCTGCTATGGTCAACATGGTGACTGCTTTGTAATTCACTTCTCCTTTCTGATTAAAAGTATCTTGCTGTTCCACTACAGTGTATTAGAAGTGTGTGTGTGTGTGTGTGTGTGTGTGTGTGTGTGTGTGTGGTTGGGCAGGGGGATAAAGTAGATAAATGGTTTTTTTAGTTCCTAGTTATTCAGATTAAGATCTTCATCTGGTTCTAGATTTTGAGTCAGACACTGTGATGAGATGGAATTTTATATAACAGAGGGAAGTGAATATTTGTGACCAGACTTCGGGTAGATTGTATTGTCGTCAAGATGAGTGTTGCTGCTCCCCATTGGGCCAGTCCCTGCGGGAAGATTAGATTTCCAGCACCAGTGACTTTTTACATAGTCACATGACTTGCTTTGGGCAATGATATGTGACTGCAAATAAACGTGCCGCATCTGAGCAGAAGCTTCAAAACCCAGCTCATGGTTCTTCCCTTGTTCTTTTCCTTCTGCTCTGAGATTAGTAGGTCTCAGATAGATCTGCTTCTTCATTTTAGAAGATTGGAGCAGAGCCTTAACTGTCCCAGGAGGGACATACAACATGTGCAATATATAAACTTTATTATTATAAAGACACCTAGATGTTGAGACCATCTGTTACTGTGGCACAACTTAGTGTAGCCTCACTGATTGAACACTACAATCAAAAGTGCCCAGAAGCCAGAGGTGCAGAGAAAACAGCATGTCAGAGATGATAGTTGCTTTTGCTCAGCCAAGCAATGACTGCTGTAGAAAGGACTCATTTTATGCCCTGTCTTAGTACAGCGGGAGAAATTCCAGGGAAATGGCATGTGAGATTTAGTCAGAAAGCCATTTTTCTGACTAAAATCTGGTTTTCTCTGGATATAAAAAGAACAATGCAACACTAATGGAAAGTAGTTTGATTCGTTTCAATCTCATAATAAGTCTTTCACAGTACTGTAGAAATATGAGGAATAAGTAAATAACTTACTGAAAAGATTATTATCTGGAGAAGTTCTCTGTGGTGGATGATTTTCTACTAACTGTGCTAGCTGGGAGGATTGGGTCAGTAAGCCATTCATTTCCAAATGGGTAATTAACCTTATCAAAATAATACTGCAAAGATTCTAAAGCATCATATCAAGTTGAAATTTAAAGATACATAAATGTAATTGGTAAATTTGTCAGCTCACTGCACAGGTAGAATATGCAAATGTAAACCTTTAGGCTAGAGAGAACATGAACTGTTCTTCAGATATTTTTCACTTTTGAAGACCTTGGTTTTATTGATGACACCATAGAGACACAAGCCCCATGGAGAAAAGATCGCAAGATACGAAAGTCTACACACTTTCTCTTCTTTGGTGATTGGCACAAAAATAATACATACAAGTTTGAGCTCTGTTTTTTGAAATATCAGCTATAGTCATTAAGTCATAAAATCATAGGATACAAACAAATAATGCGACATTATCTAAATTCTCTGTTATAACCAGTCTTGTAGTAGTTTATTGCCTTCCTAAACAATTATGTAAGCAATCTCTAGCCAACGAAGTTTCTCTCCATTTTGTTTTTAATGTGATACAATAATATAAAAAACGACCATACAATACTGATAAAGGCAATCAATTACATATTTTTGTTATAAATAATGAAATTTAGCAAATGTTTCAGGTTTATGGTTAAGAATTCCTTCAAAGAAATTTACAAAAACTTATGTTTTGAATTATATTCAAATACCTTACTCTGATACTAAATCTTGATGTAAAATCTTTATGTAAGATATTTTGATGCTATTACTTTTCATTATAAATTTACCCAATTTAAATATATGCATTAAAATTAATATATACATTGGTTAAAATTGCAGAGATTACTTCCTCTTAGTATTTTTGTAGTACTAATTTTTTTTCTTTTCACTTTTTAAAGTTTGGGTCCTTTTCCTCTAACTTCATTTTCTTGTGTCTTTTGTTATTTATTTTAAAAAGTGTTCCCTGTTTTCAAACTAAACATGCTTTTTACCATTTTCTCATATTTTTCTTTCATTTTCATTCAAGAGAAATTGAGATAAAATTGTTTTAGTTAGAAAGACTACTGCCTTAAGTTGTATGTACCATTTTTAACTTAACATTGAAAGCAAAATAGGCACTGACATGAAGAACTATTTGGAAGCAAATCAGCTAATATTTTCAAATAATAATAATTTAAAATCCTGGGGCTGAGAAAAGGACCTATTTCATAACATACAGAATGCAGGTGCACAAACTAAAAATCTACTAAGTCACATACCCAAAACTCCTTTGCTTTTGCATCATAGAGAGTACACTGATGCTGTATCGTATCTCTCATTAAAGATTAAAAGTATACTACTTGAAAACACTGAGAAACAGAGAGAGAGCATGAATTACCATTTCAGAGCTCCTGTGAGTCTTCTTTCCTAGGACTTGCTGATGATTTTTTATAAAGCAGATTTTTAATCTTCCCAAATCACATTCTTTCACTTTCTTTTAAAACTATAATCCAATAGAAGAAAATTTTTCCAAACTGCTAGTGGTCAAATAAAATAAGAGACAAGGAGAGCAGTGGGGTGCCCCCAATCAAGCTGATTAAACTCTGCAGGATCTGCAGTTTGTCAAAAACCTTTTTGCTGCCTCACATTTTCTAAAAATGGAAAAGGTGAAGCTTTCACAAGTAGCAGGCTCCAAATAAACCAGTGCACCGAGCACAAAGCTCATGATACCAGAAAAAAAAAAAAATTTTTTTTCACACATTAGGAAGTTCTCCTATTAGCGGGTACCCATCATCCTAATAGGACACTTCTCCATATTAATGTAAGATTCAGCTTTTGGACCCAAAAAACTCTTTCCATCCCTCAGGCTACATTTGTCCCAAAGAAGCATTAGTTGCATGTAGCCTTGAGGGACTTTTATACAAAACCTGTGGAAATAATGTATAGATTCTTTCCTTGGAGGGGAAAAAGACAAAATAAAACTGGGTCACTGATAGTAACTGTGAAAACAGTAAAGCTAAGAGTGCACTTTTACTTCTTCTTCCATTTCACTTAATTTCCTAAGTTTTACTCTGATTTTCTAGGGACAAGTGTGCTGTGTATAGAAAATTACATACAGGCTATATGATAGTTACCCATGATATTATGTAGTCAGTGACATCTCATCCTTTCTAGGTATTAAAAGTAATAGGCTAATAATTTTTTTTTTGGCATAGTGTCGCTCTTTTAGTTTTAATTTCTATTTTGACACAACTGCTCTTTCCCTAAATATCACTATTTTTTCAGCCTAAAACTATTAATAACAAATATAATCATTATTTTATAGGCATTACTCTTCATTTTTCCTGGCATATGCTCTACCTCTTCTAAAATTCGCAGTGCATTTCACATTCACTATACTCGACTACTCCTTGTCGCAACATATTTCATCAGTTACGACGGTCGCTGAGTTGCCAATAAATTATTTAACTGAAATAACTGCTCTCTGGTGGACAGCATTTCTTAGGACAAACTCCACGAAAATGCAACTACTTCAGGAACTCCTGAAACTGCAAAACTGTCATAAAAATGCCTCCTTTCTAATTAAGCTTTGAAATAAATATCATTTGAAAAGATATATTTGTTTCCTAAAAAACAATTGGTCTGGAGCTATCGGCTACATTTTTATACAGTGAAAGAAACAAAGTACGAATGATGAAATGAGCAAAACAAATTGTCCATCAAATGGCTTTTAGGTCAGATCTGAGTCTCCTTTTCCTCATCCATTAAAATGAATGATACATAATTCGTGGGCATTTAGTATGAAATTGGTATGTTTTCAAATACTGGTATCATTTAAAAAATAGAAATATGGCTTTTCCACATTTAGTCCTGTGCTTTCTTTAGCTATTAAATGTTAATACCAAATTGATAATCACCAACTAATTGTTAATAAAAATGATGTCATCACAATTTTGAAACGTAGTTTAAATAAAGAAATCATTAAAAGCTCTGTCTTTATCATTTATTGTGTAAATAAGTGAGTTCTTTTTGTGCCCAGTAACATATGTAGAATAGAACAAATGGGTCAGTGGCATAAAATGACTTTTGTGTACCATTGCATTTGCTCAATAATATTTTTTATACGGTCACCTTTATCACACCTGTATGTGAATTGTGTGTTAGAATACTATACCACCACCCAGATATCAACTAAGCCAACTTGCTTGAGATCTAATCACTTAGACATCCTCACTATATATGTAGGTATGGTCTTGGGAATGTATTGCTTAACTATCTTTATGTAAATGATCATCACTAATGTTACATACTCACCAGATAATGCAAATAAACAAGGTTGAATAAAACATGAAGCCTCATTTCAAGGGATTTCAATTTTCCTTATCTACTACACAGATGCTGATTAGTATAGCAATTCACCATGCATCAGCCACCAAATCCCAGAGTTCAAGATAGCAGTAACTGCTATTATTGGGCATTTATTATAACTCAAAGCCTTTTTAAAGCACTTTATATAATGTCAATTCTGACAACATTTCAGGGAGTTATTTTTAATTCACTTTATATGAACGTCGAGGGAGAGAAAACTCCATGAACATGGATATTCAGTGACAGAATTGATTTGAAAAGATTATTGAACCTGATACTAAGATAGAGTTCTTAGGCTCTGGTGGCCTTTTAGCATCAGTTTTTTGACCAGGACATTTAGTGGGAGAAGGGAAGCTGGAAGGATAGATAGGCCACAGAGTGCTTAGCTTACTCATGCCAAGCCCTGATGAAGTGCTTGGCAATTTTTGTAAAAAAACACAAATGTAATTGTTTTTTCTGAGGTACAGTAACTAGAAGGGCAATGAGCTGGAAGGGGGTAGCAAGTAAAGAAGCAGATGATGGCAAAGACAGACACTGACATAAACATTTCCTTAACTTCATGAAAAAAGATTCCTAAGAATCCCAAAGCTTTGTACCCAGGCTTCACAGAACACCAAGAACGTTGTGAAAAATTCAGGTGGTCAATAACTTGGATTAGAAAAAAAAAAATTACTAAATTTCAAACAAATGTAAGTAACAAACCACAGTGGTGACAGCCATACCTATCACTGTGAAATCAGATATTTTCATATCAGGATATATTTCTTTAAGAAATCTTAGAATGCCATTTATACTGATCATTTCTTTCAAGTTATGGTATTATGAGATCTTCTACTAGATCCTCTTATTTAATGCTTTAATTTCAAAAGGCATGCATTATTAAATCGCAAATTTCTTCTTTTTACTATTCTTTTAATTTTTTTTTTAAGATTTTATTTATTTATTTGACAGAGAGAGACAGAGAGAGAGAGGGAACACAAGCAGGGGGAGTGGGAGAGGGAGAAGCAGGCTTCCCGCCGAGCAGGGAGCCCGATGCTGGACTCGATCCCAGGACCCTGGGATCATGACCTGAGCCGAAGGCAGACGCTTAACGACTGGGCCACCCAGGTGCCACACTATTCTTTTAATTTTAATATAATTGTTTTTCCTTGAAATACTATATATTTTCTTTTCTGCATTTAAAAATATCATTCTAAGGAGCAGTTCATAGACTCTAACACACTTTTAAAGACATGAAGGTAGTAAAGCTCCCTAATAGGTCAACTGAAATCAAGATCCCAGTTAGCAGCAAGGACTTCAGTTGAACCATTTCCCTGTTGCCATGTTTGATGTCATGCCCACCTCTATTCTCTTTCTTGTTTCTTGGGCCTGCACTTTTATGATTATGGAATCACCTATGCCCAGATCACATGTCAAGAGCACGTGATAATGAATATTTTACCTTTAATCCTAATGATACTTAACAGGGTATATACATTTAAATTTTCTTGCTCCCATAAGAAAATGATTTGTTGTCTTTGGGTGTTATGATGTATTGCCATTTTTGTCCCCTATCTATAGATTTTAGATTTTGTGCTTACTCTCTCTGTATACAGTAAAAGCGGTATGTTCCTCCTATTACACTAAAAAAGTTGCTAAGTTTTAGCAGGAATTCCTTCTAAGCAGAATTTTTTTTTTTAGATTTATTTATTTATTATATATATATAGAGAGAGAGAGAGAGAGAGTGGGGGTGGGCAGAGGGAGAAGGAGGGAGAAAGCCAAGCAGACTCTGCACTGAGTGTGGAGCCCTATGGGGATCTGGATCTCATGACCCTGAGATCATGACCTGAGCCAAAACCAAGAATTGGATGCCTAACAAACTGTGCCACCCAGGCGCACCAACCTAAGCAGAAATTCTTTTTTTTTTTAAGATTTTATTTATTTACTTGAGAGAGAGAGTGCGCAAGAGAGAGAGCACAAACAAGGTGTAGGAGCAGAGAGGGAGGGAGAAGCAGGCTCCCAGCTGAGTAGGGAGCCCCACATGGGGCTTGATCCCAGAACCCTGGGATCATGATCTGAGCCGAAGACAGACGCTTAACCGACTGAGCCACCCAGGTGCCCTGTGAGAATTTCTAAAAGTATATTAAACAAATGAAAAGAATTGTTTTGTATTGCTAGCAAAATTGTAAATTTCATATTGTTAGTATCAACTACTTATATTATTAAATGCATGTGCTTGGTTATATAGAATTATTTATAAAAATTAAAAGGGAAATACGGTTCCATTTGCAAAAATGAACAGTACAGGAATCTTTATTAAGTAATTTTCTGCATGAAAGGGAAAGCTATTACACAATTTAGAAGTACATTAATTATGGTCATAGTTACTGTATTATGTGTATATTTATTTATATATAATATATGCATTATATATTATATATTTATACATATCATATATTTACTTATATATAATATAAATATATATTTATATTAAATGTCTATATTTAACTTTCTGTATCTTATAATGTTTTGACATCTCTTGGGGGCCTTACAGACCTGGGGAGAGACTGAGATTCCCAGGGTAGCTTATTCTTGGGGGTAGTATAGAATTTATCTGGGATATATTTTTCACGTGCAATAACTGTAGATCCAAAGTTGTATCTCCACTTACCTTCTTATCTAACTCACAGATTAAGCCCGTATTTCCCATGCTCTAAATGAACCCAGGGCCAGGTTCCAGACCACTAGGGACTACCCCTATAGCAGAAAGCCTGCTGGGATTGTACAAACTATCCAATCCTAAACTGTGTCTCTGCCTTACACTGCCTTTCCTGAAGAAAGCCCATTAAAGGCTTAAGGTTCTCTCCTTGCTCCTGCTTCTATCTCCTGACCAAAACCTGGTGTTCCTTACATGGCATTGCGTGGTGTGCTATACCTCTCATTTTAGGGGAACTATAACATTAATTTTTTCATTTAATGGCACTGACCTCTCCTTTTGTCACCCAGTTACTTGCATAAATTAAGACCTGGGCAAAGAGCATTTATAGTTCACAGTAAAAAGATAAACTACATACAATTATTTACTTGTGTTATGCAGGGTGAAGTATTGTAAGAAAGTAAGAAATCTGAAATCACATGGACTGTTACAATTTACATGCTGTGCTCCCCAGTGCAGGTTACTTAATTTCTGTGCCTCCATTTTTTCTCCTGCAAAAAGAGTATGATTACAATTGCCATTCAGGATTATTGTGAAGATTAAATGATAAGACATACGGAAAGATCTATACCACAGGTATGCTAAATACACAGTGGCCATTAATCCTGGTAAATTACCTAATGTTCGTCAAATATGTATTTAGCTGAATTTTATTCTCATTGCTGACTTTAGGAATGAGGGTTTTTATTTGATAATAACAATTAGATTACAATTACATTTTCCTAAATTTTAGTCTGCTTAGATAAAACCAAAAGGTTTGGATGCCATCTATGGAGGAGAACAGATAGTTTATAAGGCCAGGTCTAATTTGATCATTCCAATCTCAGCTCATCTTTACTTTTATATTTTGGTTATATTAGGGTTACATATTTCATTTCACAAATATTTATTAATTAATAAAAGTACTCTTTCTCATATGTTTTTCCTAAGTTTTTTCCCATAAGTTACATTTACATGTTTTCTGACACAAGATGGGGGATAATTACGAGTAAACTTACAATGTTGGGGTACTACTTTATAAAAGTGCTTTAGAGCCTAAGTAAAGCACCATCGTTCTCCACTGTACAATCCAGCAGTAATGACAAGACAATAACTTTTAGGGCACATTATCTGGGAGCAGACTGGGTTCAAATTGTCACTTTGTAAATTAGTTGTGCGACTTTAGCTTAGTCATATGTAGAATGTGGATAGTAATGGTACCTACTTCATCGTGGTGTTGTGACAAGAAGTGAGTCAACACTTGTAGAACAAATACTTCTCAAAAGTAAACCTCAGTAAAATATAATTACTATCTCACATCATCCTCATTTTAATTGTATTCAAGGAAAATATGCATAATTTAAGAAAGATACAAAACAAAGTCTTTGAGGATTTAAAGCAATGAGAAATCACATCAGTTACCTTTAAACTCACTAGGGGCTTCCTCAAGGAGACTGCATTTGAGAAGAGGGACTCCACTCCTAACAGGCAGGGAGTACAGCAATTATG
Organism: Mirounga angustirostris; assembly: GCF_029215605.1. NCBI lineage: Eukaryota > Metazoa > Chordata > Mammalia > Carnivora > Phocidae > Mirounga > Mirounga angustirostris. The sequence goes on along the minus strand of NW_026991720.1, from coordinate 78,267,676 downwards.
AGAGTCACAGCGCCTGGACCGGAAACTTGACTCCACCATTTCACTTGCTGGGTGACCTTTTGGCAAATGACTACAACTCTAGCCTGTCCCCTAACTTGTAAAGTGAAGGAAATAATAATACACTGCTTGTCAGCCTGTAGTAAAGATTAAACAAATCTTTAAAAGAATGTCATCAATTACTAAATGTAATTAAATGCATAACAAGTACTTAATAAGTAACAACAAGGATAAGATTCTTTTTTAAATGATCTCTGAAGACTAGCTAACAATAGATAGGCATTAAACTAATTGTGCCTTTTTCTCTATACTGTAATGTTTATGCCAATCAAAGATATCAAATACTCATGAGAGCTCGAGTCCCTCCTCTGAAGATACAATTCACTGCAGTATGGAAGCTAAAGCTTACTAATCTTCCTTTTAGCAAGGCTTTTAATCTACATGTTCTTTTGGTATTAATCATTACATAATCAAGCATGCCAAGTATCACAGACCACCTTCAGCTAAAGCAGAATATAAGTACTATTCACTTCTTAAAAAGAAAACATTTCTCTGATGAGAAGAAATCATGTCATTTCCTGAGTGGAAGTTCACAAGGGGGTACTTGTACCATGCAATGTGTAAAAAAGAGTAAATTTGGAGAGAAAAGTGGAAAGAGCCCCACAGAAATAGTATAAATGAAAAATACTTCCATGCTTCTATATACACATGACTGCTTCTTACAATGAACTATAGTTCTTTAAAAAATGGAGAGCTTATTCTCTGATTATATTCTGTCATAAATCATATGGACAGATGTGCGCCTTAGTCACGCATCATGGTTGATTACCATCATTCAGAGTTTATACAACACAGGCTAAGGATTTTACTTTTTAATTCAACATTTAATTTCTTTGGTATTATAACAGACAAAAAGTAATATCCTACGAATTTTTCTTTGTTATAGCACAACATCTGCACAATAAAAATATTTATGTCAAATATTTGTATTTTAAATACGAGTTTAAAATCATGCATGTCTGTTTATTCTCTTCAACAGAGTAGTGCATTTCAGCTTTTAAGTGTGATTCAAAAATACATTCTTAAAAAGTTTTTAATTATTTATTACCTTTCATACCTATTTTGAAAAATGATAAATCAACACAATGGCAAAATGTGTCACGAAATAAAAATGAACTAGTATTTTACCAGCATAACTGTGGAGCCCACTTACATTCCTGGCACCATGAGTCAAGGATTTCTTTAATTACAGGGTGTATGAAGACTTTTCAAATATTGTTGAGCCACAGCAGCCTGACTTAGGTGGGTGGGATAAATCCATAGGGTGGTTTCTTACAAAACTCTCTAGGATGATAGTAATCTACTGGGGTTTCCAATCAAACTTTGTTCATTAGTGCTAGTCAGAGCTGGTACACAGAGAAGATTAATGTGGGATTACTCAACAGTTCTTAGATAGAGTTCAGATTTGACATTGGTCATGGATATAAAGTTAATGCTGAATTGGCTTTGGAATTCAAACCCTTATAGTTATCTGTCAGGTCCAATGAATGAACAAAAACAAGACTGTCATAGAGCAAAAAGAAAAGAACATATGGTTGAAACAAAGCAAATGTTGTTTTTGGCTGACAGATAAATAGCAAAATGATGATTATTTATACATTGGCAATCATATTTTACCAAATCAGAATTCCAGATCACAAACTACGTCATTTTAAAAAATATCTAATGGGAAATTTCAAAAATTATTCCTGAACTTTTTTACTTCTTCTTTCCTCCTCCTTCTTCTTCCTCTTCTTCTTCATTTTTTTTTTTAAGATTTTATTTTTAAGTACTCTCTACACCCAACGTGGGGCTTGAACTCACAACCCTAAGATCAAGAGTCGCATGCTCTATCGATTAAGCCAGCCAGGAGCCACCAGAACTTCTTTTTACAAAGAGAGTGAAATTTATCAGAAAGTGTATGGTCTTAAAATCATTATCTATTTTTATGAAAAATAAAGTATATATCAAAATATGTCTAGCTAAATAGACTGCAATATCAATGAAAATGGTAAAAAGATTCACAATAACCCTGACTATATTATAATTATCAGTGGGAAAGGTAATGTCAAAAATAATGTTCTTTCTAAATTCAATACACATTTATTGTTTGATAAAATGTATAAGGCATGTACTCAGTATTGTAGCAAGGACTAAAATTAAGCAGATGTAATCAACCCCTTCCTTCAAAGAGCTTATATTTGAGTGGAAAGAAAAAAAGGCATTCACTGCATAATAAAGTGTATGAAAAGGAATAGTATAGCTAATATAATAAATGCTTCATAGGCAATTTATATTTATTTTTTATAATAGGTCTATAGACTATAACTAAGGAGAATGTGTGTGTGTATACATTAATATATATGTATATATGTGTATATATATATATATATCTTCTAGACTTTGGAGTTGAGATCATGGACAAGCAACTCCTTTTTTTTTAAAAAGATTTATTTATTTGAGAGAGAGAGAAGGAGAACCCATGTGAGCAGGGGGTGGGGCTGAGGGAAAGGCAAGAGAGAATCTCCAGCAGACTCCCTGCTGGGCACAGAGCCCACACAGGGGCTTAATCCCAGGGCTCTAGGATCGTGACCTGAGCCAAAACCAAGAGTCTGATGCTCTAGGGACTGAGCCATCCAGGCGCCTCACAAAGTCCTTGCCCTTATGAAGCTTATATTGTAGGGGGAGGCGACAGACAATAAATAAATGAAGTAGTAAATTATAATATGATATAAAAAAAACCCTCACAAACTATCAAAGTGGGGCAAAGGAGAGAAAGAGTGGCAAGAGGTGCTGTTTTAGAATGGAAGGCCATGGAAAGCCTCTCTAATAAGGACACATTTGCAGAGATCTGAATTAAGGGAGAAAGCCAGCCACAAAATGTCTGTGAGAAAAGTCTGAGGCAGCAGAGCCTCCAAATATACAGGTGGAAGTACTTCAGGAACAGCAAGGACGCACGTGTGGCTCTCGTGGCCTGAATGAGGGGCATGGTGAGGGATGAAGTCAGAGGTAGGAGAGAAACAGCACAAAGAGCCTTGTGAGCTTCGAAGGACTCAACAGGCCATGGCGAGCCTTGTAATAAATGGAAAGTGTGGAACGGAGGAGTGATATGGGCAAGAGTATTCTCAAAGGACCCTCTGCGACTCAACAGAGCAGGGACTGTGGAAAGTGCGTGTGCAAGCACGGAGATTATCCAGACAGCTTTTACACTCAGTCAGAGGAAAGGTGGTGGTTGCCTATGCAAGACCATTCATAGGGGTAATGGTCAAATAAAAGTTTTCAGCAAAATTCTAAATTGGCCAATTCTATAATTAAAGGAAAAACATTATAAACTAAATTTAAGTGTTTTATGAACCACAAATATATTCTTGAATCCCTTGCTTTTGACTTACTTCAGCTTGGGATATATAAGTAAAACCCATAGGCAAACCATAGTCACTCTATAGTTAGTAGAAAAATAATAGAATAATTCATTTCTATTTTGTAAAATTTCCTTGTGAAAATGGGATGTCTGAATGGTATGTGTCTATGAAATGTCTTCATGTATATTACTTGATTCTTTTTCATTCCATTTTGAAAAAAATGTATATGGCATAAGATTTTTTTTTTTAAGATTTTATTTATTTATTTGACAGAGAGAGACAGCGAGAGAGGGAACACAAGCAGGGGGAGTGGGAGAGGGAGAAGCAGGCTTCCCACTGAGCAGGGAGCCCGATGCAGGGCTCCATCCCAGGACCCTGGGATCATGACCTGAGCCGAAGGCAGACGGTTAACGACTGAGCCACCCAGGCGCCCCTGGCATAAGATTTTATTTTTTTATTTTTTTAAAGATTTTATTTATTTATTCATGAGAGACAGAGAAAGAGAGAGGCAGAGGGAGAAGCAGGCACCCAAGGAGCAGGGAGCCCGATGCGGGGCTCGATCCCAGGACCCTGGGATCATGACCTGAGCCGAAGGCAGACGCTTAACCATCTGAGCCACCCAGGTGCCCCCACAGCATAAGATTTTAATCTTTGTTTTATAAAAAAAGTTTTAGAGGCTGTTATAGGCACAGTAATACAGACCCATTTAAAAAGCGATAGCCAGGCTGAAATGTGCAAAATCTGCTTAGGAGTTGATCTCTGCCCTCAGCAGATATACATTATTTCCAGTTAGGTGCACATTTAAAAATGAGAGAATTCCACACTATTTTTCAAAATAAAATTCATAATATAACTTAATTCTAAGTGATTAGATATGTTTAATAGCACTTAGGAAGCAAGTGGTCAGTTTGGGCTGGAATAATCAGGCAAGACAACCACTTAAATGTAGTAGTCCTGATGCACAGAGGGAGGGAAGGAAAGAGAAAGGGACTGAGGGAGAAAGAAAAGCAAAAGAAGTGGGGCAGTCCTGAGCCCTCAGTGTGTGCCAAGAATTATACTAGAATCCTTCACAGATAGTCAAGGTAGTATCGAAGAGCATGCATAATTGCTAACAGAGAAAATGTGAGCGTAAGTAAAAATATTCTTGAATCCTATAAGATCTATTAGAATAATTCTATGTAAGAGATCTTTTTAAAATCTGTAAAATCACCATTTATATATTATAACTGCCATTTTATAAATATGAGTTTATTTTTTCGAAGTAGCATCGTTTTGAACTAGACCCAGTTTCATCACTTTCACCATCACTAGCTAATGTAAAGAATGTAGCACTTAATCACAGATTTCAAGCCTAAAAGCATGCAAATGGGGCAAACTTCAATATAGAAAAGCATCTTGGTAAAGAGGTCTGTCTGATGAATGGATAACCCTGAAGGTTGATTTCCTTTTTGCAAGGTCTTTCAGCTTGTGATAAAAATCAAAACTGGATTAATGGGAACAACATAATATTTGCTTACACTTACAACAAAATAAATATAACACAAAAATAATTTATAGCGCTTTCTAATTTGTTGGGATGATGGTTGATAGATTAGTTTTGAGTTTTATGAATTAAACCTTCAACGTATGGGTGACTCCATTCTTTTCTGTAGTCTTGTTTTTATTGGATTTCTCCTAATTCCCTTTTCACAAATAAGTATTTTTTGTAAATTATAAAGAAATAAAAGAGCCAGTATAATCTTTAGGAACATTACTCAGAGAACCAGAAATGAGTCAAGCGAACAAGCATTGGCAATAATAGAGGCCAGTTATTTTTTATGGCAGTCTATGTGGAAAAACAGTATTTTAGTGTCCCCATCTTTACACTTCAAAAACTCATTTGCACTGTCGCAAGAGAGTTTGGTAACCATAAATAAACATTAATGACCCCTTTAATACCATGTCGTAGAGAAGTTTCTGGCATATAATAAATGCTTAGTTCTTAGAAGAGAGAAAAGAGAAAGCAAAGGGGGGAAGGAGGGGGAGAGAGAGAGAGAGAGAGGAACTCGATGGTAATTTTCAGGATAAGAAGCTTTTACGTGTGATGAACACAACATTGCTTGCTACACATAATATCTGAAGGTTTCTCTTCTGATGAGATAGACCCTCATCCACATGGAATTAATTATACCTGCTCTATTTCAACAACCTTTGGCAAGTTTATAGAGAATAAAAGTATTCTTCATTGTACTGACTTCTAATCATTTTGACCCACTCACTTCTTTCCTTTGTTCATTCAATAAATATTTGCTAAGCCTGTGTGCACTCTGCTAGACACAGGAAATGCCTGTGTAAATAACATGTGGTTCCAGCTTTGAAGCATCACAAAATCTCAAATGAGGGACGATTGTAAATTCATTAGGAAGAGGAGCGCAAAAATGTAACTAAACTGAAGATACAGAGGTAATATGGGGTGAATAACTAACTCAGATTCACAGAAGATTTCCTGAAGGAAATCATTTTAACCTGGGATTTTTGATTGGATTGTGCCAGGCACGTGCGGACGCAGCAAAGCAAGGTTAGATAAAACAATAAGGACATTCCAGGCAGAACTGACAGTATCATAAAGTCATGGAGACAGTAAAACATTGAATATTCAAAGAATTGTGTGCGGTTGTGGGTTTCAAAACATACATTTTAGTGAAACAAGTAGGCAAAAGATGAGGTTTGAGAGGTTGTCATGGCAGAAGATTTTAGGAAGATTTTAATCAGAGGAGGAACATGAACATTGCGGGATTTTAGAAAGAACACGTTCCCAGAAACCTGGAAGAGGGACTGAAATCAGAACAGGTGACTATTGTAATAATCCAAGTGAAAAACAATGAGAATCTGAAATAAGATGAGGGCCGTGGTTTTTCTACCAAACCCCTATAATATATACTGTTCCCCTATATGTCTCTAAACAACAATTATTAAAATCAACAGTACATGACATGCTTCAGTGAAAAAGAAGAGAGAATACAGTGAATAATTCCAAAAGTTGTTATTTTATAGTACATGTTTGCACTTCTCTTCGTGCCTTCACATGGGACCTTTGTGACCTTTAAATTAAGCATGTCCTACCCTACAAGAATTTTATGATATTAATTTTCTGGCAAATTTAAGGCTTGTATTTGCTGGTTTAATTGATGGACCCCAATATATGATTTATTCAATTACAGGGATTTGGGGCCAAACATAATGACTGATATCAGATGCCCCACATACTTACCTAATGGATAAGAATAAAGATAAGATATAGAAAACACTTGTAAGAAGCAACTCAATTAAAAATAACACAAAACCAAGTATATTCAACTTATTTTATGATACCACTGATTAATATTAAGCAGGAATAAATATTTTATGCCCTGACCAAAAAAAAAAAATATTTTATGCCCTGAATATACATTCTACTGCTCATTTTTGTGTTTGGTCTATTAAAAATATACTTAATTGGGAATTAAAAACGAGTCTTAAAAATATATTAATGTGAATAAAGTCATAATCTTAAATATATTTAAAGCATAATTCACAATGTGAGGATGACAATAATCTCTTAAATATGTCAAAAAATTAAGAGCATGGGTGAGATAAATGATTTTTAAATGTATCTACTTAACAATTAGGGATACTAATAGCAAAACTTTGAAGTAATTAAAAAACTAATGAAGACAATATACAACAAAACATTGTATGCATTAAAGTAATAAAATCTACTAATCTGGTCTCCAATGAAGACGATCAGTTTAGGTGAATATTGTAAGCACACATTCTGAAGAGAGTGACAGAGTTTGCGAGCAGGTGAATGGAAAGAGCTGTGTACCCTTTCACATGTTTTATCACTGAAATGATATTACCTAATTTATTTTTCCTTTACTACCCAAAATAGTCATCTGCCATTGATCACACTACTTATATCCTACCACTTCCCCCCCGCTATGTTACGTGGGGCATGAGATTTATTTTTTGCACACTTAAATGACTGGTTATATTAGAATCTGACCAGCACAGTTTTCTACCCAAATCTTCCATGAACTCATGCTAACAACTACAATGGTCCCTCCTTTATACTCTGACATAAGAATGGTTTGGATTTCATTAAATCAAAGAGTGTCAAAAGTATGGGGATGGATTTTGTCCTATACCTATCTCTTTGATATTCATATCTGAAGGTAGTTAGCCAAGGCATTTAAAACATAAACTGATGAGTCCATGCCATGAAAAGAAAGACCAGAATCATACACTATTAGGTTTTGCAGATCAAAGACTATCTCAGGTTTTATATTTGAATGCCATGACATATGTAGAATGGAGTTTCAAGCAGTCAATACCTGTGACAGACATGGTTTTCTTTCTGTAACTGTTGATTGCTTTTCTGAGTAATCTCCAAATCCCACTTTGCAGTCATTCTGTTAGGAGTTCAAAAAAAACATCAGGAACTTGGAGGTATCAGAAAAACCCAGAAGTATCTAAGATGATTAAGAAATTTGCTAGGGGTATTTGGAAGAGCTTTTTGGCTTCCCTCCAATGTTCTTTTAGCTTAAAATCAAGGCTTAGTATTTTATGACAAGGGCCCTCCCCTTTAGACAAAAGGGGCATATCTGCTTTTAATCCAGCCCACAATTTTATAATAAAGTTTGAAAATAAAAGATTCAGGTGACTCTAGTTTTCATTAACTTTTAAATTCACTTAATTTTTAAGTTAGGTTTTCATTGCTCTTTATCTACAATGCATGGAACTTGTTCTTTATTCCTCACAGTTTGTGGTTTTATATGCTTCTAACCAATCATTGTTCATTATACCAAGAGAATCAGATTTCTAAGTATGGTTTGATGTCATTGTGTATGTGCAGGATGTCCACAGGTGCCTGGAAGCCCAGGAAGGAAAGAAGGAAACCAGCCAAGATTAAAGTTGCATAGATCCAGATGTTGCTGTTGCGGCTGTCTGGGAAAAAAACAACAACAACAACACATTTTCGAGCTTGGCATTTAGCCTTACAGCTGGCAAGTAATTAAGAGAATTAAGAAGAATGCGCGCACTCCTCCTTTAGTGGCAGAAAAAGGAGAAATGGAAGGAAGGGAAGTTCAATGTGCTGAAATAAAATAGGAATGTGGATGAGAGCCTGTTCAACCCTACTGGCACAGAGGCATTTCCCTGTTATTAACGAAATGTTCTGGCACATTGGGAACAATATCATTTCCATGAATGAACTGAGAGAAGCAAAAAAGTGAATAAATGAAAAGTCTGACTTCTAGCATTATCCGTTTAGTCACAAAATTATCATAAACAGGATTTAGTTGTGTTCTTTTCTCATTGAGTGACTCGTTTTTAACATTACTCATTACCCCTTTACTCCGTCAGAAAGAGTTCCAACAAAGGATGCAAACGGTACATAGGTCACTGAATTGTGCAATGTGCTACCATGAGTATTGGCGTGACCTTATGAGGCTTACTAGTGGCTCACAGCAGATGTTTCATCAGGATATCACAAATAAACCCGAACTTCTAAGTCTTCATGACTCATTTCTGGGGAAAAAAAAATAATACTATATTTGGTGCACATTAGAATGTGATCAATGCCATTCTAAATAATTATGAATACTTATTCAGGGCAATGTAATATACGTCTTTTTTTTTTTTTCCATAATACCCATATTAAATCAAGAGATGTGCTAAATTCTAGGCTAGGTTGTCTGAGACAGTAGTCTGTAGATATGTAAATGTCTAGACAATTTCAAGTCTTTTTTTCAAAAATACTTTATTTATTTATTTGTCAGAGGGAGAGAGACAGCGAGCACAAGCAGGGGAGTGGCAGGCAGAGGGAGAAGCAGGCTCCTGCTGAGCAAGGAGCCTGATGCGGGACTCGATCCCAGGACCCCGGGATCATGACCTGAGCTGAAGGCAGATGCTTAACTGACTGAGCCACCCAGGCGTCCCAAGGCAAGTTCAAGTATTACTGATTCCTAAACTAAGCACATTAGATCTGGGCCAAACTGGGAGCCAACATTCAAACTAAAAGCTAAAATTAAAAAGAGATTAACTAAAACTATCACTATAAAGAAACTAATCTTTCGTTTCTCAGCAGCAATTCAGTATAATTAAAAGAACATAACTTTAACACATGGCTGTGACAATCTAAGGCACTGATAGGTTGAAATATATGTCTATTTTGATATGCTCTATTAATGAAACAGGTGTAGATATACTTTGAGATACAGATAGAGAGATTCATGTTTCATAGAAAAAAGTTGTAGAAGAAAAAATGCATAAAACGATCACTACATAATAGCTCTTATTCAAGAATAAATATTTACAGTTCTTGAGTATATTTAAAGATTGAGTAACTTTATTAAGTTTGATACACCCAAATAGGTTACTTTTAAATGTTTCTACTCACTGCAGGCATGTTATCAATGCAATGACTTAACATAATATGGTTATGAATCACTTTATTATTTAAGATAAAGAAATAATACAATCTCACTTTTTTAAAAAGTCATGATTCAATCTAAGACTGCTGTTCTGAACACTGATTTGGGCCTTGAATAGTCAGTTCATCGGTCCTTTAGTTACCATAAATAATGCTATTTTTGAGACAAAAATTTAGCTTTGGGGCGCCTGGGTGGCTCAGTTGTTAAGGGTCTGCCGTCAGCTCAGGTCATGAGCTCAAGGTCCCAGGATCGAGTCCCGCATCGGGCTCCCTGCTCAGCCAGGGAGCCTGCTTCTCCCTCTGCCTCTGCCTGCAGCTTCCCCTGCTTGTGCTCTCTCTCTCTCTTTCAAATAAATAAATAAAATCTTTAAAAAAAATTTAGCTTTGATGGAGCATTTCTTATATAAAATCAGAAAAACAACAATAGTTCCTACTTATTCTATGTGAGTGCCAATTTAAGAAATATCTTATAAAATTACAATCCTCCAAAATTTTCAATGGAAGCTACTATCAAGATCTTCATCACAAACACGTTTACAACCTTCCTTGATTACCACTAATCTGGTGTTCACACTTGCATCAGATTGTAAAAATGCAACATAAGGACACAACTCTCTATTGGCCAATATTCAACTCCAATAACACTCCAACTTTAAAATGATGCTGTTTCACATTTTCCACAACACTGACTCCATACTGCCTATACTCCTCTTTTGCCTCTTTATCAAAATCCTCAGCACTCACAGGAGAAATTTTTAAAACTAAATAAAACAATGAAGTCAGTTGCTTCTAATTAACAGAAAATTTCAAAAGAATGCTCATTACTATTTCAAATTTTCAGGCTCTTCCTGCTTGCCATGATATACCCACCTTCCAAAGAAAAATCCAGATGAAGAAATCATAGCTCCAAGGCCAGAAAGTCAGAAGATAGTTTGGTCAGTGTGCTAATTTGAAATGCTTCATGCAGAGGAAATTTTTCAAAGTCATAATGCCTATGAGCAGTGACGCTTTTTCTTTTGTTTTCAGTTTGTGACTTTTATCCAAAACATATGCTTATATAGAGAGAGACTAAGTATCTGTTATAATTAAGTGAACTCTAGGCCTTGGGGCATCAAGGAAGTTATTTTTAAAACTTAAAGCAAAGTAACTTTCAAATTTCCCATATTACATTGTGTTCCATTTCCAGAAATTTAAACTTAATGTACTGAAAAGATGTAATTTTCAGTTTCTGGACTGTGTCATCTCCTCTTTTTAACAGATTTGGGTTTAAACCTAAAGTCCACCAAGTGTACTGAAAAAAACCCCAGTAAATATCCATGCCTGTCTTTTCTTATATTTGACTAAATGCCAAAAGCAATAGTTTCTTCTTAAAAGTTAATTAACTAAAAGGCAGCAATCAAAGACTAAACTTAAATCACTGCTACTTTAATTCTACTCTAAATGATTCCAAATGCCTGGATCAATTTTTCTTAAAGAGTAATATTTTGGAAATGCAAATTTGTTTGCTATTTATACATTTACTATTCTCTAAATTTTATTTTATAAATGTATATTATATGATAGATATATAAGGGTAACATTGGAAGTATTTTATTTTACTTTTTGAAATCATTTATTATATATATTTTTTTCTTTTTTTTCCATCATGATAAGCCACTATTTTATTTTTTTTTAAAGATTTTTATTTATTTGAGAGAGAGACTGAGAGAGAGAGAGAGATCATGAGATGGGGGAGGGTCAGAGGGAGAAGCAGACTCCTCGCTGAGCAGGGAGCCCGATGTGGGACTCGATCCTGGGACTCCAGGATCATGACCTGAGCCGAAGGCAGTCGCTTAACCAACTGAGCCACCAGGTGCCCGGTAAGTCACTCTTTAATTCCCGCCCCTCTTTCCCCCATCCTTCCACCCACCTCCTCTCTGGTAACCATCAGTTTGTTCTTGATAGTTAAGGGTCTTTCTTGGTTTGTCTCTCTCTCTTTTTTTCCTTTGCTTATTTGTTTTGTTTCTTAAATTCCATATATTAGTGAAATTATGTGGTATTTGTCTGTTTCTGACTGACTTATTTTGCTCAGCATTATACTTTCTATCTCCATCCGTGTCGTTGCAAATGGCAAGACTGCATTCTTTTTTGTGGCTGAATAATATTCCATTGTATATATATACCACACCTCCTGTATCCATTCATCTGTAAGTGGACACTTGGGCTGCCTCCATAGTTTGGCTATTGTAAATAATGCTGCAATAAACGTAGGGGTGCATATATCCCTCCATACTGTTTTCCACGATGGCTGCACCAATTTGCATTCCCATCAACAGTGCAAGAGGGTTCCTTTTTCTCTACATCCTCACCAACATTTGTTGGTTCTTGTGTTTTTGATTTTAGCCATTCTAACAGGTATAAGGTGATATCACACTGTAGTTTTGATTTGCATTCCCTGATGATGAGTGATGTTGAGCATCTTTTCATGTGTCTGCTGACCATCTGTATGTCTTTTTTGGAGAAATGTCTACTTGGGTCTTCTGCCCATTTTTAATTGGATTATTTGTTTTTTGGGTATTAAGTTGTATCAGTTCTTTATATATTTTGGATACTAACCATTTCTCAGATATGTCATTTGCAAATATCTTCTCCTATTCAGTAGGTTGCCTTTGGGTTTTGTTGGTTGTTTCCTTCGCTGTACAGAAACTTTTTATTTTAATATAATACCAATAGTTTATTTTGCTTTTATTTCCTTGCCTTAGGAGACATATCTAGAAAAATGCTGCTATGGCCAATGTTAGAAAGATTACTGCCTTTGCCATCTTCAAGGATTTATATGGCTCCAGGTCTCACATTTAGGTCTTTAATCCATTTTGAGTTTATTTTCATGTATGGTGAAAGAAAGTGGACCAGTTTCATTCTTTTGCATGTGGTTGTCCAGTTTTCCCAACAACATTTGTTAAAGAGATTGTCTTTTTCCCATTGTATGTTCATTCCTCCTTTGTCAAAGATTAATTGACCATATAATTGTAAGTTTATTTCTGGGTTTTTTGTTCTGTTCTATTGATCTATGTGTCTATTTTTATGCCAGTACCATACTGTTTTAAATACTACTGCTTTATAAGTTAACTTGAAATCTGGAATTGTGATGCCTCCAGTTTTGTTTTTCTTTTTCAAGATTGCTTTGGCTATTTGAGGTCTTTTGTGGTTCCATACATATTTTAGGATTGTTTGTTCTAGTTCTGGAAGTATTTTAATAAAGAGAAAATTTAATATATTTTTCACCTTGAAATGATGTTTTATGGATAAGAAAATTTTCAAGAAAACTAAAATTTATAACTATAGTTTATGATAAAAAAATACAATTAAAATTAAATAAGATAAAAAAATTAAATTAGAGTAAATGGCTTATGGGTGCACCTTGGTCGCTCAGTTGGTTAAGCATCCGCCTTCGGCTCAGGTCATGATCTCAGGGTCCTGGGATTGAGCCCCACGTCAGGGCTTCCTGCTCAGTGGGGAGTCTGCTTCTCCCTCTTCCTCTGCCCCTCCCCCCGCTCATTCTCTCTTTCTCTCTCTCAAATAAATGAATAAAATCTTTAAAAAAAGAATAAATGGTTGAAAATAACAAAGTTTATTGTATTTTGAATTATTTTGGTGACAATCTTTTTAAAACTGTGATATTGGGTATATAATTGCTAATATAAATACTTTAATATGTCCTTACTGACTCAAACCCACCCATAGAAACATCAGTTATTTGGAATATTTTGGGTCTTTTCCATAGAGATGTAAGATGTGGAGAAGAAATTTTCTAAATTCCTAGGATTCCCTAGTAATTCTTTCTTTCCCCCCACTATAAACTTGTTACTAATATTGAGTGCATGTAGAGCCTAGGGTAATAGGCTTATAAAATAGATATACTTATATTTGTACATAATTTTAATTGATTTAATATGATGATGAGCCACTCCCCTTTCATAAAAACATGCATGAGTTTTATACCTTTATTTCTCATATGTCTTGCATGTATATTTTGACTGTGAAGGTTTACTCCCTGCTAAAAAAATGTTTTTACATCGGCAAATACAGGTTATAGTTATGAAGGATAACAATTTATTAGCTCAACTGAAAAACTGCATATATATATATTATTCCACTGAATCCAGTGGAATATATATTATATGTAATCTATCTATATTATACATAATCTATCTCTTACACACACACACACACACACATGCTGGTTAGTCTTTGCTGGAAGGTAAAGATTATGTGATTCATATTTCTGAGGTAATTCAAATACATTACCTTTAAATGACAGGCATTTATGAACCATGGAGACATACATTTAAGCAAAGAAATTATTATAGCTGACAATAAGAATGCAAATATGACCCCAAATAATGAATATACTAATTATTATTTTTTGCTTACTGACATCTCAACTTTCAGAAGTGCTGTAAAGCAGCAAAATCTAATTAAAACACAATGTGAACCACATATTTAATTTAAATTTCCTAGCAGTCACATTTTTAAAAGTTATAAAAAAGTGAAATTAATTTATTTCATTTTACTTATTATAACAAAACATTATTTCATGTAATCAATAAAAAATTATTAAGATATTTTATATTCTTTTTTCTACAAAGTCTTCAAAATCTGCAAAACTCAACTCAGAGTAGCTAATTCAATAATTCAATCGACACATAAAGCTATTGGCTATCTATCCTACGGGACAGCACACGTCTATAGTGTGGCTAAAATCTACTAACAGCATGATCTTCTTCAAGAAATATCAGAGCTTTTTCTTCTTAGATACCATATTTAGAAGAATATAAGCAAGCAACTGTCACATTTAAATATCACAATAACTATAGAAACAAACCCTATATGAGTGCAATTAAGGGGAAACTTTTCAAAACAGAGGGAGTAATTAAGTAGAAAATGTGTAGTTAAGTCCACACAAAAAAGTTGGATGGAAAGATCCTTTCCAAACAGAAGAACACCAAACATAAAAGGAAAGGGGAGGGAAGGAAACTTAGCATAGGCAGAAATTACCATATTTACTGAATAGAAGGCCAGTTTGGCTCTGGAAAACTTTTTCTTTTCTCTTCCCAAAGAGAATGGCCACACGCCAATAGATACAGGCCTAAAATAGAGTATATACCATGGTAACCATAGTAATGAGTAGATGGAACTAAAAAAAGCTGGTCTTGGGTGAGCAGATGTTCAGTCAAAGCAAGAATGAAAACATGAACTGCATTTCACAACCTCCATTTTATCTACATACAGTAGGACAGTGTTCTATGAGCCTGTGGGAGAAATGTGCCCAAGGAGGAGGAACCAGAATGCCAAGAAGGCCTTGTCATCTATACAAGCACACAAACCAGGGGTTCCACTAGGAGAATGCATTAGACAGAAACATCCCCAAGTAGGCCTATGAAAGATGATAAATGTTACCATTATATATGTGTATACACACACACACACACACATTTACTAAGTAGTGTGGCTTGCAGTCTTGTAAAATAGTCTGCCCACATTAAAATATGAAAAAAATTATTTACCATCACAGTTATCTTCTTTACCTTCTAAACCTAACTTAGGGAAGCCTAACTGAAATAAAATTTTTCTAAAAATAGCACATTTGTTACCTATGTTATGCCAATACTTTCTCTAGACATAAAGCTATCTTCACTATAGAGTTGGATCAGTGTTGTGGTTAGAAACCAGGACGGTTATGCAGACTTCCTGAATTTTAATTCTGGCTCACCAGGTGACACAGGACAAGTAACTTAACACTTCTGAGATCAGTTAACCCACTTACAAAAGAGGATGAAATCATGCCACTTCCTAGCACTGATATGTGGGTTTACCTAAAGAAATTGAAGGTGACTGGCACATAATTAGCATTGAGAAATTTTAGTTATTTTTATTGTTATCCAATTCAATGCATTATTTTTATTTTTTATTTATTTTTTAATTTTTTATTGTTAAGTTAACCACCATACATTACATCATTAGTTTTTGATGTAGCGTCAATGCATTATTTTTATACCAAATATGATTAAATTCCAAAATGGTTATTAAGAAAAATACTGAAACTATGTTTTATTGTACCTGGCACATTTTTGTTGACACGTGTGCACAAACACAAAAAAATACACAGACCCATGCCCACGTCTATATTTTCCCTCAAAACAGGCATTTCAAGAGAAAACAAAGAAAGCATACTCAAAGAAGGCAGGTTGCTTTCATCTTATCACCCCAAATGCTAGTTGGGCATTTCACCGCTGTGGGCCCTACCAAGCCCCACTCGGCTGGCAAGGTTTCAAAACCATATCCTAAGTCATAGAAGATGAGTATGGCTGAGGAACACTGAGTCATAATTAACTCAAGATTAAAGTTCACCAAGGAATGGATTCGAATTCAATTTAATACAAAAAGGCAGGATGCCTGGGTGGCTCAGTCGGTTAAACGTCTGCCTTCAGCTCAGGTCATGACCCCAGAGTCCTGGGACCGAGCCCCGCATTGGGCTCCCTGCTCAGTGGGGAGCCTGCTTTTCCTTCTGTGCCTGCTTTCCCCCCTGCTTGTGCTCTCTCTCTCTCTCTCTGTTTCTCTGACAAATAAATAAAATCTTTAAAAAATATATAAAAAGGCTTTGGAGGGAAGGATCATTGTGTTGAGATCTGAATGAAGCAAGCTGACGATCTTGATCATTGGAAACTCCTTAATAAAGAATCTCCCTAGATCCTTAAATATCTGTGCAGGTGGGGGTTGAGGGGTTGAGGTCATATTTCTACTACATTTAGTGAGGGAAAGGAGGGTTGGCACATGTTCATCCTGATCTACATGTAGCACCCGAAGCACTTTCAAAGGAGAAACAACAAAAAAGCACACAAAACTGTCTAGCAAGTGATGTTTCCCATGAAAGAATTTCAGGAAGGAATGAGATCTCAGACATTTCAAACAGAAGTCGAATGATGAACCTACTATCGAGGGATTCTGAATCTTACCAAAGATCTAACAAAAGCTTTATTTACAAAGATGTTCATCACAATGTTTGATATACATATGGAAACAGTGGAAAATGCTCTACATATCCCAACGGTGGGTAAGTGATTAAGTAAAGATGATGTAAATGAAAATTAAGTGCTTACATAGAGCACGACAGAGTAAAAGACATCCATTCAGAAAGCTATAGTGACACGAATCTGTTCATTTTAGTTGTAAGTAAAGTTTAGGTGGGCGAGAAAGTTAAACCATAAATTAAATAATTATTTAGAATTATGTTCTCCGCCCCCCAGACTTCAACATTGTGCCTCTTTTGCATTAGAACAGGTCATAAGAACTGATCATTAAAATGCTAATATTCTTTATATCTTATACATTGAAACTATGATACCCATGAGTTTAAACACATTTTAGCCTCACCTCACATTTAAGTCACTTTTAGACTTCACTATTTCTAACTCCGAAATTATTCCTTTGCCTCTCATGATGGATGTTTGAAGAAATGGGAAGTTCAGCACAGAGATTGGGCATAAATGAATATAAACAAGGGCACTAAAATGGCAGAGATGGAAATTTACTTGCCCACATCTACAATAAAAATGCCAGTTTCTCTCTTCACATGGACCTTCCTGACAGTGTACATTCATCTAAATAAAGTTAGTTAGAAGCTGAAAACATATAAGAGCAATTCAAAAATGTCCAGTTTTCTAACATTCTTAAAAAGAAAAGGAAAAAAAAGATAAAGTATTAACTGAACTTACTTTAATATTTAAGATAAGAAAACTGCAGGGTCGAAGTTAGTTTTTAAAAATTAGGAGAAAAATATGTTTTAAGTTATTTCTATCAGATGAATTTGCTCTTTGTTTTTATAGGGTATGGCTCAGATGTCTGTGGTAGGTTCCATTTTCCATGTTGGTATATATATCACATATATTGGGTCCCTAGTAGTAATTTGGTGCCAGGGATTGCTTTAGACTTTTCAGGAATTAACTGTTCCCATGGTGCTCCCTCGGAAAATTACAAATCAGAGGGCAGGCACAAACTGAACCAATGTCATGGCACTCTATTTGGTGTGGGTTTGCGTGTTGAAAGAATATACAATCCTAACAAAAGTAAATGATTTGGCTACTGATGGAGGGACGATCAGGGAGATCAGACTCTCCCTGCAAGGTCAATTAGAGAGTGCTGGTGCAATTTCCCTCTTGTCTAATGGCCTTAATATAACCACATATTCTTATGATTGCTCTAAAGTTATTGAACATATGTAATCTGTGTCTCTGCCTTTGTGGGTCCTTTCAATAGCTCTATGTAAGGCAGCTGCACTTGAAGCTGAGGGGTTTGCCGCTGTTAGAGGCTATATGAGGAACGGGAGGGTCTGGCACGCGTTTTCACAGTTCGTCCTGTGTAGAACTTTGGCAAGAACTGTGGAAAGGGTATGGCGACTCAAAGAATGTTTGAAAACTTTCGCCCCATAGTCATGCTCTGAGCACATGAGGTATGGAACTGAAGATTGTAGGGTGGTTATTTTGGGTCCATTCTTACAGCTAATATGGCAAAATATTCTGAGACTTTGCTTAAATTTTGGTCTTTCTTTGTTAAGTACAACAAAAAGAAGGATGTGGTGAAGTAGGTGTGAAGAGTGTTTTATTGTCTCAAGTTAAACAGCAGTTTCAAAACCTTAACATGACCATTTTCACTGACAGCATCTTTAAAGAACTTATTAACGCTAGTATTCCTGAAAAAAGTTTCAACTTCCATAGAAGAATCATTTTACCACATGCCTTAAATTGGGGAAAGAAATAATTCTAAGACTCAAATATTCACTTAGGATATTTGAAGTCATTTCTGTGAGAGAAATAAAAAGCAGGGAGGACTTAAAAAATCATTTTATCTATCTCTTTATTTATTTTAGATTTTATTTTTAAGTAATCTCTGCACCCAACATGGGGCTTGAACCCACAACCCTGAAATCAAGAGTTGCATGCTCTACCAACTGAGCCAGGCAGGCGCCCCCCCAAAAATTCATTTTAGAAAGAAAAATCAACAGATTTAAATTTTGTCCAGGAAACATATTTTCAAAAATTACCATGATGTGATAATGATATTTATTTTCAGATTATTTAAATCTTGCAAAGAAAAAGAAATATTTTCTTAATATATTTCTATAATTCCTGGACATCAGATTTTTAAAGTAAATCATTTAAGTGACTAATTGAATATTTATATGAATATAATTATAAGCTATGAATTCACATTGTACTTAAGAGAAAATTTGAGAAAATGACATTTTCCTAGATAAATACTTAAAAAATATGTTAAAATGTATTAATAATCCAGGGAGATCTCCTGTTCCCTGACTGAGAATAACATTTGTGATTGAAGGATATTTATTAACTCTAGCAAAGATGTATGCTAGCTGGGACATTGTTTGCAAACCATAGAATTACATTAAATTCAACATAGATTTACCTAGATGGATTTAGAAGGATACACAGAAACATATATTAGGAATATTTACGTCAGGTCAACTAGAATATTAATAAATTTATAATTGTCTCAATATTTCTGATGAAAATGTATCAGAATCATTCATATATACAGTGTATATATACATATATACACACACATATATACATATATACACAAACATATATATGTTTAGAGTAAAGATTTCAATATTTTACTGACAGCTGAATGACGTATAAACACTAAGCAGTCAAATTTGCTTTTAAAATATCTTCTATAAAATACTTTGTAATGTAAAAGGGAAATTAGAACTCTTATGAGAGTCAAAATTTCTTAACCTTTGTGATGGTTATATCTCCCTGTACAAAGTAAAACAGTGAAGCAATTTCAAAAGAATAAAAGGATCTTGAAAGAATAGGCCTTTGAATCTGATTTTGGAATCATCTCATAATTAAAGTCTCCATTTCACTTCACGTAGACATGAATTGCCACAATATCAATCCTATGATAAGCACATACACTCCATGCTCCCTGTGGTTAACATGATCTTGTCTCTAACTGTCATATATTCATCCAGTGAATATATTCATCCATTTATTAAGCAATTCCTAAGTATGCAATATTAGAGATTTAAATATTGCTTTCAAATATGCTTGTTTTATCAAGCTTCAAAAACTACTTCAAGGCAAAATTAGGCTTCTTGCTTTCTTAGAAAATACCACTTAAATTCCAAGTCATTAGAGATCATTTCTTCTGAATCAAAAAGTATAAATCAGGTTGCCAACACTCTGATAATTCTTACACTATTTCTTGAATCTAGCTCCCTTGAACCTAGGAGTCATTCTTTCCTCTTCCTCATCCCACATTCATTATATCAGCAGGTCCTGAAGGTAATGCCTTCTGATTAGTTCCTTATAGTCTCTACTTCTTTCCCTCTCTACTGACAGCATCCATCCATGCACCTAGCATCTCAAACTTGGATGACTGGACTATCTTCCTTCTTCTATCAACTCTAGCTGCCCTTCAATGTGGTCTGCACAATGCTTGCCACTAAAGTGATTTTTAAAATTACAATTCTGATCATGTTATCTACACACTCCAGATCGTCTCTCCTTTAAGGATTTAAACGTAGAAATATAACTCCAGAATTTTATGCCCCTCACACCTTAGAATCTTTGTTCAAGATGCATTTCCTGCCTTTAACTCCCAAACAAATTAATTTCTACTCTTCTTCATATGTCATCTTACGATTTACCACCTCAAGGAAGCCTTCCCAAACTCTCAAGTCAGACTCATTTATTCTTTGCTACTACAGAAAATTTTTTTCTTTTCTTTGGAATATGTAAGTTATTTAAAATCTATACTGTGAATGCCATGAGCACAAGTACCTTGTTTGTTTGAATGAATTAAATGGAAAATTAAGAAAATTTTACAAACTCAGAGTACAGGCCTTAGACTTTTGTTTTTCAACTACATAAACATTTCAGGGAAAATAAGATACATTCAATTATAGGCATAAAGAAACTCTTGGACACATTTATGTATATATTATGTGTGTAGACACACACAATTTAATATTCCTCAATAGACTTATCTTAATTGTAAATTTTCCACATCTCTTAAATGAACGCACAATCTAATAGGTTGGCAAACATGGTAATAATTAGTTACTAATATAATTCTTACAATTGGGGAATGAGCATTCAGTTATGAGGGTGCAAAGGAAGAAAATAATAATTCTGCCTGTCAAAAGCAAGCAAGAAATTTTAGATAATTTTTGGTTTTGAATCAGACCTTGAATGATGCCAAGAATTTTAGCAGAAACAAGAATAACAAAAAACTCTATGCACAACGGGAATTATATGAGCAAAATTATGGTGTCATGATTGTGCTTAGTAGGTTTTTTGAAACTCTAAGTAGCTAATTGTTAATAGATAATAAAAATAACAAGTGCTTAATGAGCACTTACCAAGTGCCAGACATCATGTATTATATGCCTTGAAATGTACGTTCTCATTTAATTGTCATAAGCATGTGATGCGACTACCTAAATTCATTTATATACGTACACAAACTGAGGATTAGGGTATTTTAGTAAATTTTGCATGAATGTATAGCTAAAAAACTAAAACATCTGACTTCTAGAGCCTATAACCTTAACCACTAGATTATACTACTCTTGAGGAATAGAAGTAGAGTGAGACAAAACTGGAATTATAAACTTTAGTTACATTATAAGGGGTGTTGGATACCATGTGTAAGACTTTCAGCTTCCTCCAGGTAATGAAAAACACTGGAAGGTCTGTAAGCAGGGGGATTATAAGAACCACTGTCATTTTTAGGAAGACTTCTATGGCAGACAATATGGAAAATTAATGAAGTTAGATTGATTAAATTGCCTATGACTGAATAAGATTGCCTTTAAGTGAGGTAGGTCACTGGGATACTTAAAAGTAATTTAATTCAGCCTTACTCAAACTAAATACTGTAGACTAATTATTGAATACTACCTCATCCTCTGCCAAATACTGATTCTCTAAGGAAACACTTGTCTGGTGAGGATAATTTGGCATTGAGAGGTAGCTGATGTGTGTATGGGAACAGCTAAGTGCAGATGTCAATAAAAAAATTAACAACGTGAATCATGAGAGGAGGAGTCACTCAGGACATAAATAGAAAATTAAGGATCTTCCCATTGAAATTATTTAAAGAAGGAAGCAATCTATGAACTCATTAATAGCAAAGGACTCCTTAGACTATATCAGAATATGGATATTCTTGGCATTGCATTTTCTCAAATGGAAATATTTGTCAATCCCCTCAATATGGATTTTTTTTACAGTACTTCCAATATTATGGAAGATAAAGATTGATGTTTCCAGACAATGTGGAATAATAGGGGACAGATTTACCCTTCTGCCTTAAACAATTAAAACACACACACAATAAATAGAATAATGGTTTGAAGACACTGCAGTGCAGGACTGTGGTCCCTCCGAGAAAAGGAAATTATCAAAGTAAGCTCTGCAATTACATCAACTTATTGCTCAGGAGCAGTATATATAAGATTCCAGCGTGGAGACAGGGAGAAGACCCATGCATAGAACAAGACTCTTACTGAGTTGATACAGAGAGCCAAGTTCTGAAAGGCCAAGGCAGTTAGATTTTGCTGGTTGGAGTCCTGGAGAGGGGAGATCTACACAGAGGAAGAGAGAAACCTCAATATATCTGCAGAGGAGTGTCCAAGTCTTTAGCTGACTACTGATCTACTCATGTGTGAGAGTAGACTACCAAAGGAAGGAGAAAGTAATAAATAGGCAGAAAACCATCTGGAGCTAAAGGATCATAGTTCATGCTTCCATCATGCATAGTGGAAAGACCTTGTAGGACATGAAGCATCAAGTAGAATCTTTAGATTTACTGGAAATTAAAAACCTCTGCTCTTTGAAAGACACTATTAAGAAAACTAAAAGGCAAAGAACACACTGGGAGAAAATATCTTCAAAACATATCTGAAAAAGAACATGTATCCAGAATACATAAAGAACTACAACTCAATAATAATAAGATAAACAACACTAAGTAATATGGGTAATATGTGCATAGAGATTTTACCAAAGTATAAATACAAATGGCAAATAAGCACAAGAAAAGAAGCTCGCAGCATCATTAGTCATTAAGGAAAAGCATATTATGTATATATAGATATAGATATAGATAGGTGTAGATATAGATATAGACATATATATACGTAGATGACCTCAATACAATGAGATACCACTACATACTCTATTTAATGGCTACCATTAAAAATACTGATAACGGGCGCCTGGGTGGCTCAGTTGGTTAAGCGACTGCCTTCGGCTCAGGTCATGATCCTGGAGTCCCTGGATCGAGTCCCGCATTGGGCTCCCTGCTTGGCAGGGAGTCTGCTTTGTCCTCTGACCCTATCCCCTCTCATGTGTTCTCTCTCTCTCAAATAAATAAATAAAATCTTAAAAAAAAAAAAATACTGATAACACCAAGTATGAATGAGGAGGTAGAATTTGCATGAGTTATTTGTAAGAATGTAAAATTGTACAGCTACTTTCGAAAACAGGTTAGTAGTTTCTCATAAAGTTAAAACATCACTTTACCATACATCCTAACCATCTTAAGTGCTAGGTATTTACCCAAAAAAGAAATGAAAACATACAATTACCCAAAGCTAGGTATTCAAAACTCATAGATTTATTCTTAATAGGCAAAAAGTAAAAAACAAAATGAGTTTCCATTAACAGGTGATTAGATCAATAAATTTTAGTGTATCCATGCAATGGAAAACTACTTAATAATAGAAAGGAAAAGAGACATGCAACACCAAGAATGATTCTTAAAAGCATTTTCTAAGTAAAAAAAGCCGGCCACAATAGAATAGATTCTTTATGATATCATTCTTATAAAATCCTAGAAAATGCAAAGCTCTAGATTCCTAAAGCAGATAAGTGGTTGCCAGTAGCCAGAGGTGAAATGAGGAAATTGACTGCCAAGGGGCATAAGGGAATTTTGAGAGTGATGGAAATGTTCCATAGCATGATTGTGGTGGTAGGTCGATGACTGGGTACGTCTGTCAAAACTCATCAAATTTAGGGATGCCTGGCTGGCTCAGCTGGTAGAGCATGTGACTCTTGATCTCAGGGTTTTGAGTTGGAGCCCCACATTGGGCTTAGACTTTACATTTAAAAAATCCATCAAATTGGAGCACCTGGGTGGTTCAGTCAGTTAAGGGTCTACCTTCAGCTCAGGTCATGATCCCAGGGTCCTGGGATCCAGCCCCAGTTACCAGGTTTTCTGCTCAGTGGGGAGTCTGCTTCTCCCTCTGCCCCTCCCCCTGCTTGTGCTCTCTCTTTCTCTCTGTCAAATAAATAAATAAAATCTTAAAAAAAAAAACTCATCAAATTTATACTTACAGTAGACCTCAATAATGCTGATGGAAAAATTCACGTGGACGCCGACAGTAGGGGAGACTGAATGTGTGTAGAGTAGGACAAATATGGGAACTCTGCACTTCCCACTTCATTTTTCTGTGAACCTAAGATGACTCTAAATAAAATCTATTTTTAAAAAGTCAACAAGAGGGGCACCTGGGTGGCTCAGTTGGTTAAGCGACTGCCTTCGGTTCAGGTCATGATCCTGGAGTCCCAGGATCGAGTCCCGCATCGGGCTCCCTGCTCGGCAAGGAGTCTGCTTCTCCCTCTGACCCTCCCCCCTCTCCTGCTCTCTGTCTCTCGTTCTCTCTCTCTCAAATAAATAAATAAATCTTTAAAAAAAAAAAAAGTCAACAAGAAATACTGTTCAAGTCAAATTTCACCACAAAAGACATTAGTATGGCTTTGCTGAAGTCTTAACACTTTAGTACTAATTATGAGAGAAATAAGTAAAATTTACAGAATTTTTATTTAAGAGGGGTAGTTTTGTGGGACTATTATACATGACAGAAAATAGTAAATATTTGTTAACATGTATTCAAAGTTAAGATTAGTTTTTCCACATGGATTACAAAATGCAAATTCACTCAGCATTACCTGGGCTTTCTGTCTTCCTCCTTGGCTAACGAAATCATTTCTTTAAAAATGGTAATTTAAAATTTCTGTAGGTATATTTTGATTACTTTCATCAAATCATCAAAATATCAAGTGAATCTCATAGTTATAATGCTGAGTAAAAGCCAGACTACAAAAGTACCTGTTTTATATTTCCATTTTATATGAATTTCAAAAAAAAGGAAAAAGTTTCTATAGTGATAAAGAATGGTGGTTTTACCTGGGAGACTATTGTCTGGAAACTGGCATGAAGGAACCCTATATAATTATCTTAGTGGTGGTTCTCTGTGCATGTGCATGTGCTTGTGCGTGTGTGTGTATATATCATGTTGTACAATTCATCCAGTTATACAGTTAAGAGTTGTTCACTTAATCCATGGGTTTTGTACTTAAATTTTGAGGTAATATTTGTCCCCATATCAGAGTTATATGATCTACTCAATATTTTTCTGGAAGCTTATTATTCCTCCGGCCTCTTCTTCATTTATTCCCTTATAGCTTCCACTCTTCCTTTTTTCCTCCCTCTATCGCTTTCGTCTTTCCTTCCTATCTCTCGTCTTTTTCTCAACAAATATTTTTAAACCCTGACAATATCCCCAAATATGCTAGGTGCTAGGGATTCAAATGAACTGTACAACTATGCATGGTCCTGCTCTCATGAAGATTAAATTCTAGGAAAGGCAACCAGTATTAGTTTAAAAAACACACTCAAATAAATTGAAGAATGATAAATTGCTCTATATGCATATAATGTGGAGAGTTGAAGTAGGCAGTAAGGTCAGAAAAGGTTTTCCTGAATAACTGAACAGAGCAGACAAAGAGGGAGGAAGACACTGGCTGCAGAGCATATGTGGCCTGGATGGACACTGTGGCTAGAGGGAAATTGTCCCTCTGTCCCTCTTCTGGCTCCACCAGAGCAATATTTTTTTGTTTACCCATGGTTCCCATATTAATAATCCTGATAATGTATTTCCACACCTGACCTTACCTAGTATCATAACAGCATTGGATTTTATTGTTATTTTTTCCTAGAATTTGTCCCAGGTCCTCTTTTCTATTTTCACTGCAATCTCCAGGCATTCTCATATGTATCTATGACTTGAATAAATAACTGTTCAGAGGTTTTTTAACATGCTATCTCCAGTCCAGACCGTTCCTCGGAGCTCCACATTTGTATCTCCGTCTGCCTTCCTGACATCTCTGTGGTGTATCAATATATCTTAATAGGAAGTAACACTCTTATTGCCCTGATCTACCCCCAGTTGACCAACTCCAGTGTTCCCTATTTCACCGTTACATCTGTTCTGTCGCACAAGGCAGAAATCTACAATTTAACCTTGACATCTTTTTGTTATTTATGCTGCACATCCATATATTTCCCTGACCTTTCTGTTAATCTATGTCAATCCCTACTGCATTGATCACTAAAATGTTCCACATATCAACCCATATTTCCCCTTTTCATTCACACAGTCCTTGTTTGTACCACATGATCTCCTTCACTATGCCCAAATGTACTTGCCAAGAACTTCTTAAAGTGCCTGATGTATAATAGGGCCTGACCAAGCACTTTGCAGGGAGTGGGGACTGAGACAGTAGGTTCCTTTGAAAAATACATAAAGGAGGAACATTCCACTGAAAGCAATCAATACATGTAAAATATACATTTAATTCTACAGAAGTTTTATGTGTTTGGTAACTTCATTTCTTTAAAACTGGGAAAAATATATTCTTTGTGATTGGACATGCACACCATGAAAATCATAAACTAATGATCTCAGTTACACTTGCCCAGACATTGTTACTGGGGTCTCTGCATTCTGTATTTCCCCCATATTAAACATATAACAATGGATATAGTCACCTTTATTTTTCATCTATCTTGTTTAAAATACAGTGCCTGCTCTACCATATTAAAGTCTAAATTTAGAATTCTTAGAAAGCATCATTAATAATGCTGCTTAGTAACCAAAGAATAATTCAGAGCACAACTGTGCCACCAAGCCCCTAATTCCTTAATTACCATGGCTATTTTATTTTTATAACTTGCATTACTCAGTTGTCTTTATCTCTCATTTATTGTTTCCAAAAAAATTCAAGAACCTTTGAAATGCAGTCAACTTGATCTATCATGACACTTGGTGTCCTTGAAGAATTGTTAGTGATTGAAATGAGGGTGCAGATGGGTTGTGTAAATGTCGGAGCCTCCTTGGAAGGCAGATTATTTTGAAGACAGAATATTAGGGGTATAAAGAAAAAGTTACATGAATTCAGGAGAGCATGTGTGCAAGCATATGTGTGCACACAATCTCGCTCTCTCTCTCCCCCTCTCTCTTTCACAAAAAGACACACACATATACCTTAAAGTAACATATTAGAAAGTATTTTTTTAGATAGGATTAGAAGCATGTATAAGGTGAACACTTATCCACAGCACTTATACAAAGATAAGTCAACATTCCTAATGATTTAGATAGCCTTCAAAACTCGCTCCCATCCTTCCCACACATAATGTCCACGTCCCCATTCACACACGGACCAAGAGGCTTGTTTGGCTTCCTCTAGTAATACCACATCTTGGAAAGGCCTCTGAAAAATGGCTTCCCAAATTCTCAGTTTATTTTTCTCAAATACTACATTAGAAATTGAGAGTTTTCTGATCTTTAATATGACCCAGCAGGATAACTTTTGCCTTCTTATTCCAGAAGTTATAAACAGAACCTCAAAAATTCAACTACATCCTTAAAGTAAACCCCTTTCTATAATAAGGCAAGAAGTGGCTGGCAGCATTCTAAGGGCCAAGACCAAATGTGGATGTCTCAAAGACATAGTTATATAACATGACTATAGTTTTTGGGGTGGGGGTGGGGGCGGGGGTTGATACATTTCTGTAACAGTATGCTATTGCATCCTGAAAAACCTCTGAGACTATCAGAAAATAAACAGGCTGGAGTCAGACAGCTACATTATTCATTTATATTCATTATATCCACAAATATTTATTGAGATCAAATAAGGGAGACTATGATAAGTCACTTATGGGAAGCTAATGGGTAAGAAAGTTTGGATTGGTAAGGATAAGCATCAAATTAATCTGTAACAAATATGTACTACACACACACATCCTTCTTTCTTTAGTAATGTAATAGAAGTGTTTTAGAAGGTTGGTCATCAATTGTACCAGTTCTCAGAATATCCTGAAATAAAAAAAGAAAAGTGATCTAGAAACAAGTTTTAACATAAGAGACTCTTCTCTATGAGATAAATTATTTCTTCATATATTTTCCAGATATGTAATATATTCTGTGATCCTACATCACATATATTATATAGTGGATATAAAAATTCAGATGGGTAAACCCATAGTTGAACATAGATGAGTGAATTAATATAAAATATGCGGGGAAAGTGTTTCATTTTCTTTGTCCTATTAGAAGAGAAACTGACCGGTGGGGGGGCAGAGCAAGATGGCGGAGGAGTAGGAGACCTGGATTTCGTCTCCTCTCAGGAATTCAGCTGGATAGGGATCAAACCATTCTGAACACCTACAAACTCAACAGGAGATCGAAGAAAAGAAGAGCAACAACTCTCTCATCAGAAAAGCGACCAGTTTCTGGAAGGTAGGACGTGCCGAGAAGTGAATCCGATATTCCGGAGGATAGACGGCGGGGGAGGGGCCTCCGTCGGCCGCTTCTGGCAAGTGATAGAGCCACGGAGCACAAACTCGGAACTTTTAAAAGTCTGCTCCGCCGAGGGACGTCACTCTGGTGCCTAAGCGGGGGGTGGAACCCTCGGGATAGTGTGGTCTCAGGACCCTCGGGGTCACAGAAAGACCGGGGGTGCCTGAGTGTGGCCGAGCTCCCAGGTATCGGAGCAGGGAAGCCGGCTGCAGAGGCGGAGCCCAGGCGCGGGCTCTCGGCTTGGGGTGGCCATAAACCGGGATCCGCAGCACAGTCGGGCCCCTGCGCCTCCAGCAGGGACCCAACAAGCGGCAGATCCGGGGAGACTCACCTTCCTCCCCCGGGAGGAGCCGCGCGGGAGTGCACCGCAGGGATCTGCTGGGTTTGGAGACTCCACCCGGGGTCGGGTGCCGGAGATAGAGGCGCGCGGTCACAGGCCGGGTGAGCACGGAGTGCAGCCGGAGACCGGGGAGCCGGGAGTGACTGACGGCTTTTCTCTGGGGGCTCACTGAGGAGCGGGGCCCCGAGTTCTCGGCTCCTCCGGGGTGGAGATTAGGAGGCCACCATTTTCACTCTCCGCCTCCAAAGCTGTACGGAAAGCTCGCAGGGAACAAAAGACCCAGAGAGCAAACCCGAGCAGATGACTTAGCCAGGAGGGGGCAAGGGCGGGGCACTTCCGCCTCCGGCAGAGACATTTGGAAACCACGGCAACAGGCCCCTCCCCAGAAGATCAGCGAGAACAGCCGGCCAAGACCAAGTTTACCGATCAATGAGAACGGCAGAACTCCAGAGCTAGGGGAATACTGCACATAGAATTCACGGCTTTTTTACCATGATTCTTTAGTCTTTCAAAGTTAACTTTTTTTTTAACTGTCTTTTTTTCTTTTTTGTTTTTTTAATTTTTCTTTTTCCCTCTTTCATCCAACATCTTATCAATGCCTTTTTTTAAAAAAACATTTTTATTTTTCATTTTTAGAGTCATATTCTATCCCTTCATAGTAGTTACCCATATTTTTGGCTTATATATATAAGTTGTTCTCTCTTTAAAACTTTGAGATAGTTTCTTCTAACAGATCAAAATATACCCTAAATTTCTAATATATGTTTTTTTCTACTCCCCTGCCTGATCACATTCTCTCCCTTTTTTTTCTTTTTTCTTTTTTCTCTTTTTTTAAATCCTCTTCGTTCTTTTTTCAAACAACTTCTTATCAAGTCCTTTTATAAAATGTTTTATAATTTCCATCTTTACAGTCATATTCCATTCCCTTCATCATATCAACCCTTATTTTTGTATATATATAAGTTTTACTTTCTTTAAAATTTTGGGAGGCACTTTCTTCTAAAAGACCAAAATACACCCCAAATCTAGTGTGTGGCACTGATCTATATACCAGCCTGATCATATTTGATCACATTCTGGTTCTTTTGTTGTTGTTTTGTTTTGTTTGTTTTTGTTTGTTTTTATCTTTATCTTTTTCTTTTTCATTTTTTTCTTTTTCTTTTTTCTCTCTTTCTGTTTCTTTTTCCACTGCATCAGGTCTTTTCTGATTGGTTTAGAGTATATTTTCTGGGGTCGTTGTTACTCTGCTAGCATTCTGTTCTCTCATTAATCTATTCTCCTCTGCACAAAATGACAAGATGGAAAAAATCACCTCAACAAAAAGAACAAGAAGTAGTACCGACTGCCAGGGACCTACTCAATACGGACATTAGTACGATGTCAGATCTAGAGTTCAGAATCATCACTTTAAAGATACTAGCTGGGCTTGAAAAAAATATGGAAGTTATTAGAGAAACCCTTCTGGAGAAGTAAAAGAACTAAAATCTAACCAAGTAGAAATCAAAAAGGCTATTAATGAGGTGCAATAAAAAATGGGGGCGCTAACTGCTAGGATAAATGAGGCAGAAGAGAGGATCAGTAATATAGAAGACCAAATGATGGAAAATAAAGAAGCTGAGTAAAAGAGAGATAAACAACTACTGGATCACGAGGGCAGAATTCGAAAGATAAGCGATACCATAAGACGAAACAACATTAGAATAATTGGGATTCCAGAAGAAGAAGAAAGAGGGAGAGGGGCAGAAGGTATATTGGAGCAAATTATAGCAGAGAACTTCCCTAATTTGGGGAAGGAAACAGGCATCAAAATCCAGGAAGCACAGAGAACCCCTCTCAAAATCCATAAAAATAGGTCAACTCCCCGACATCTAATAGTAAAACTTACGAGTCTCATAGACAAAGAGAAAATCCTGAAAGCAGCTCGGGAGAAGAGATATGTAACCTACAAGGGTAGAAACATTAGATTGGCAACAGACCTATCCACAGAAACCTGGCAGGCCAGAAAGGACTGGCAGGATATATTCAGAGCACTAAATGAGAAAAATATGCAGCCAAGAATACTATATCCAGCTAGGCTGTCATTGAAAATTGAAGGAGAGATAAAAAGCTTCCAGGACAAACAAAAACTAAAGGAATTTGCAAACACAAAACCAGCCCTACAAGAAATCTTGAAAGGGGTCCTCTAAGCAAAGAGAGAGCCTAAAAACAACATAGACCAGAAAGGAACACAGACAATATACGGTAACAGTCACCTTACAGGCAATACAATGGCACTAAATTCCTATCTTTCAATAGTTACCCTGAATGTAAATGGGCTAAATGCCCCAATCAAAAGACACAGGCAAACAGACTGGATTAAAAAACAAGACCCATCGATATGCTGTCTGCAAGAGACTCATTTTAGAACCAAAGACACCCCCAGATTGAAAGTGAGGGGGTGGTTCGGCGCCTGGGTGGCTCAGTTGGTTAAGCGACTGCCTTCGGCTCAGGTCGTGATCCCGGAGTCCCGGGATCGAGTCCCACATCGGGCTCCCTGCTCAGCAGGGAGTCTGCTTCTCCCTCTAACCCTACCCCCTCTTGCACTCTCTCTCTCACTCTCTATCTCTCTAATAAATAAATTTAAAAAATCTTAAAAAAAAAAAAAAAAAAGAAAGTGACGGGGTGGAAAACCATTTACCATGCTAATGGACACCAAAAGAAAGCTGGGGTGGCAATCCTTATATCAGACAAATTAGATTTTAAACCAAAGAGTGTAATAAGAGATGAGGAAGGACATTATATCCTACTTAAAGGGTCTATCCAACAAGAAGATCTAACAATTGTAAATATCTATGCCCCTAACATGGGAGCAGCCAATTATATAAGGCAATTAATAACCAAAGCAAAGAAACACATCGACAACAATACAATAACAGTGGGGGACTTTAACACCCCCCTCACTGAAATGGACAGATCGTCTAAGCAAAAGATCAACAAGGAAATAAAGACTTTAAATGACACACTGGACCAAATGGACTTCACAGACCTATTCAGAACACTCCACCCCAAAGCAACGGAATACACATTCTTCTCTAGTGCCCATGGAACATTCTCCAGAATAGATCACATCTAGGTCATAAATCAGGTCTCAACCGGTACCAAAAGATGGGATCATTCCCTGACTATTTTCAGACCACAATGCTTTGAAACTAGAACTCAATCACAAGAGGAAAGACAGAAAGAACTCAAATACATGGAGGCTAAAGAGCATCCTACTGAAGAATGAATGGGTCAACCAGGAAATTAAAGAAGAATTAAAAAAATACATGGAAACCAATGAAAATTAAAACACAACTATTCAAAATCTTTGGGATGCAGCAAAGGCAGTCCTAAGAGGAAAGTATATAGCAATACAAGCCTTTCTCAAGAAACAAGAAAGGTCTCAAGTACACAACCTAATCCTACACCTAAAGGAGCTGGAGAAAGAACAGCAAATAAAGCCTAAACCCAGCAGGAGAAGAGAAATCATAAAGATCAGAGCAGAAATCAATGAAATAGAAACTAAAAGAACAGTAGAACAGATCAACAAAACTAGGAGCTGGTTCTTTGAAAGAATGAACAAGATTGATAAACCCCTGGCCAGACTTATCAAAAAGAAAAGAGAAATGACCCAAATCCACAAAATCATGAATGAAAGAGGAGAGATCACAACCAACACCAAAGAAATGCAAACAATTATAAGAACATATTATGAGCAACTATGCCAGCAAATTAGATAACCTGGAAGAAATGGATGCATTCCTAGAGATGTATCAACTACCAAAACTGAACCAGGAAGAAATTGAAAACCTGAAGAGACCTATAACCACTAAGGAAATTGAAGCAGTCATCAAAAATCTCCCAACAAGCAAAAGCCCAGGGCCAGATGGCTTCCCAGGGTAATTCTACCAAACATTTAAAGAAGAATTAATACCTATTCTTCTGAAACTGTTCCAAAAAATATAAATGGAAGCAAAACTTCCAAACTCGTTTTATGAGGCCAGCATTACCTTGATCCCAAAACCAGACAAAGACCCCATCAAAAAGGAGAATTACAGACCAATATCCCTGATGAACATGGATGCAAAAATTCTCACCAAAATACTAGCCAATAGGATCCAACAGTACATTAAAAGGATTATTCACCACGACCCAGTGGGATTTATCCCTGGGCTGCAAGGTTGGTTCAACATCTGCAAATCAATCAATGTGATACAATACATTAACAAAAGAAAGAACAAGAATCATATGATCCTCTCAATAGATGCAGAAAAAGCTTTTGACAAAGTACAGCATCCTTTCTTGATCAAAACTCTTCAGAGTATAGGCATAGAGGGTACATACCTCAATATCATAAAAGCCATCTATGAAAAACCTATAGCGAATATCATTCTCAATGGGGAAAAACTGAGAGCTTTCCCCCTAAGGTCAGGAATGCGGCAGGGATGTCCACTATCACCACTGCTAGTCAACATAGTATTGGAAGTCCTAGCCACAGCAATCAGACAACAAAAAGAAATCAAAGGCATCCAAATCAGCAAAGAAGAAGTCAAACTCTCACTCTTTGCAGGTGATATGATACTTTATGTGGAAAACCCCAAAGACTCCACCCCAAAACTGCTAGAACTCATACAGGAATTCAGTAAAGTGGCAGGATATAAAATCAATGCACAGAAATCAGTGGCATTCCTATACACCAACAACAAGACAGAAGAAAGAGAAATTAAGGAGTCCATCCCATTTACAATTGCACCCAAAACCATAAGATACCTAGGAATAAATCTAACCAAAGAGGCAAAGGATCTGTACTCAGAAAACTATAAAATACTCATGAAAGAAATTGAGGAAGACACAAAGAAATGGAAAAACTTTCCATGCTCATGGATTGGAAGAACAAATATTGTGAAGATGTCAATGCTACCTAGAGCAATCTACACATTCAATGCAATCCCCATCAAAATACCATCCACTTTTTTCAAAGAAATGGAACAAATAATCCTAAAATTTGTATGGAACCAGAAAAGACCCCTCATAGCCAGAGGAATGTTGAAAAAGAAAAGCAAAGCTGGCGGCATCACAATTCCGCACTTCCAGCTCTATTACAAAGCTGTCATCATCAAGACAGCATGGTACTGGCACAAAAACGGACACATAGATCAATGGAACAGAATAGAGAGCCCAGAAATGGACCCTCAACTCTATGGTCAACTCATCTTTGACAAAGCAGGAAAGAATGTCCAATGCAAAAAAGACAGTTGGGAAAATTGGATAGCCACATGCAGAAGAATGAAACTGGACCATTTCCTTACACCACACACAAAAATAGACTCCAAATGGTTGAAAGACCTCAATGTGAGACAGGAGTCCATCAAAATCCTAAAGGAGAACACAGGCAGCAACCTCTTTGACCTCAGTCTAAGCAACTGCTTCCTAGAAACATCGCCAAAGGCAAGGGAAGCAAGGGCAAAAAGAACTACTGGGACTTCATCAAGATAAAAAGCTTTTGCACAGCAAAGGAAACAGTCAACAAAAGCAAAAGATAACCGACAGAATGGGAGAAGATATTTGCAAATGACACTACAGATAAAGGGCTGGTATCCAAAATCTATAAAGAACTCATCAAACTCAACACCCAAAGAACAAAGAATCCAATCAAGAAATGGGCAGAAGACATGAACAGACATTTTTCCAAAGAAGACATCCAAATGGCCAACAGACACATGAAAAAGTGCTCAATATCGCTCGGCATCAGGGAAATCCAAATCAAAACCTCAAGGAGATACCACCTCACACCAGTGAGGATGGCTAAAATTAACAAGTCAGGAAATGACAGATGTTGGCGGGGATGTGGAGAAAGGGGAACCCTCCTACACTGTTGGTGGGAATGCAAGCGGGTGCAGCCACTCTGGAAAACAGTATGGACGTTCCTCAAGAAGTTGAAAATAGAGCTACCATATGATCCAGCAATTGCACTACTGGGTATTTACCCCAAAGATACAAAAGTAGGGATCCGAAGGGGTACATGCACCCCGATGTTTATAGCAGCAATGTCCACAATAGCCAAACTGTGGAAAGAGCCAAGATGTCCATCGACAGATGAATGGATAAAGAAGAGGTGGTATATATATACAATGGAATATTATGCAGCCATCAAAAGGAATGAGATCTTGCCATTTGCAATGACGTGGATGGAACTGGAGAGTATTATGTTGAGCGAAATAAGTCAAACAGAGAAAGACATGTATCATATGATCTCACTGATATGAGGAATTCTTAATCACAGGAAACAAACTGAGGGTTGCTGGAGTGGGGGGTGGGGTGGGAAGGATGGGGTGACTGGGTGATAGACACTCAGGTGGGTATGTGCTCTGGTAAGCGCTGTGAATTGTGCAAGACTGTTGAATCTCAGATCTGTAACTCTGAAACAAATAATGCAATACATGTTAAGAAAAAAAAAAGAAGATGAAGAAGAAGGTAGCAGGAGGGGAAGAATGAAGGGGGGAAAATTGGAGGGGTAGAGGAACCATGAGAGATGATGGGTTCTGAAAAACAAACTGAGGGTTCTAGAGGGGAGGGCGTTGGGAGGATGGGTTAGCCTGGTGATGGGTATTGAGGAGGGCACATTCTGCATGGAGCACTGGGTGTTATGCACAAACAATGAATCATGGAACACTACATCTAAAACTAATGATGTAATGTATGGGGATTAACATAAGAATAAAAAAAAAAAAAAGAAAGAAGAGAAACTGACCTGATATGCTATTTATAGAATGGACATCAAATTCTGAAATGCTGCTTTTTTTCCATAGCATATTTTTAGGAGAGAATAAGAAAGCTTCAGCGATCACAACATTAAAATGTCATAAAACATGGAATCTAACCTAAGAAGTAGTTCTGTCTGTGAGCTTTCAGGTCCACATTGTTTATTGATTTTATCCTCGTCAAACCACACGTTAAGTTACAAATTCTGAAATTACTTCATTAAATCACATTTTTCTTCTTTTATGTGTCAGTTACCTTTTGAGAACATATGTTATCTCAACACACTAATAATTACTCTCAAGTCATATGCTATAAGCTTAATGCTCTGAAAAAATAGAGAAATAAAAATGTCACCATGTTCTAGCTGAAAATAAAATTTCATCAAAATGATATTATAAACATTTAAAATTTAAAGAAAAACTTACAATGACGTAATAAATCCAGAGAGTTCTTGGACATAAAGGATATACTAAAGACCATTGGCAATGTATTTCCCTCTGTTTGAAGTCATTGCTTACTCCTTACTTGATCTACACAGCTAAGACAACTTAGAGCAAGGATTTGTGTTCAGCTCAACTCATGGTAGTTCCTTAAGTGGTAAGATGGCTCTGAACTTACTGTCTTATTAAACAAACCATTTCTTATTTCCTTTTTTATATGAGAGATACAGCATTTTAAAATAGATTTTACTATTAACTGTAAGAAGGTATCTGTACCATTATTTTTCCCATTCAATTTCCACTTTACTCCCCTTTCTATTCCTTTCCCTGTATCTCCCCCTTCCCTGCATTAAATTGCCAGTACTTTGGATAGAGTTTCTTTTAATAGATTTTTCTAAAACAACAACAAAAAACCCTACAGTTAAGTGGCAGTAAATTAATGTTAAATCATCTGCACAGTAGGTTTTATCCTGCCAAACACTGATAGAGACAAAACAATGTTGCTGGAATTTTTCTGCCTTTGTGGCAGGAGGGGGGAAACTACTCTTTCAATTAGATCATTTTTTTTTTTTTTTCAATTTTGTCCAAGAAAGAATTTGATGCTGGCCCTTTTAGATATGATTCTTTACAAATGTCATATTTTCTGAGTCAATATGTTATGTATGCACCA
Organism: Mirounga angustirostris; assembly: GCF_029215605.1. Lineage (NCBI taxonomy): Eukaryota > Metazoa > Chordata > Mammalia > Carnivora > Phocidae > Mirounga > Mirounga angustirostris. Next base: position 78,230,876 of record NW_026991720.1, on the reverse strand, counting down.
CCACAAGAAACAAATAGATGCATAGTTGATATATGCTAGGGAAATGGAGGGGATAAAAATAACTTAGAATCACTAAATTCAGGTCATTTCTCCAAAAATGATATGAAAATATGGCTTTACTGTTCTTTTTGTCAGCAAATTTTATCCTTCCAACCGAGTCATGAAATCAATTTATCTACCACTGGAACTTCATTAGAATAAAACATAGCATCTGCATACCAGACCTTTCATGACTGGCTGAGGACAAGACAGATCATTTCCAGTTAAGATTCTCAGGGAAATTAAGTACACCAAAAGGAATTCCCTAAATTAGAATGTCTATAATACGAGAGTAGAAACAACTGTTTTGACCAGAAAACAAGCCTCCAGTGTTTCACAACTTAAAAATAACAAAAACAAAGTTGCTTTTGAAGTCCTCGATTCTGCTCAATTTCTTACCCATTTTGTAGGATAAAATGATTTCGTTCATTCAATTAACTAGAAATTTAACCTATATTCAGATATAGATATATACCATATTTATATAGGTTGATTCTGTAATATTTAGATAACCAAAACCAACATAAATATTTTCTAAAAAGCCTTAATTTATCAAGTCAATGACTAACGCTTAAATTATTCTCACCACAATTTCTCAGTGTCATCATGTCATCTTTTTTTTTTTTTTTTGTATTTTCTGTATTTTTAAAAATCTGATCAAGGGTTCACATTATATTGTTTCCATTTGGAAAAATTTCTGTCTGCTAAATCTAGACGAAACTAAAGAGGAAATTGAAGAAAGCTAAAAAATATGTAAGTCCAAGTTAAAGTGTTTTAAACAAAAAGACCGGGACTAAAAGACCAATTTGTAAGTGCTTGAGAATGTAGTTTCTTAATGTATATTCCCTGGTCAATAAAACATGAATGAAAAACTTGGTTGGTCTGAAGTACTCATGGCCTGTATAATGAGTGCTATAAATGGAAATAAATGGAAATATCCTGGAATGAAAGGAAATAGCTTAAAGTCTCCAGAAATGGCTTTAACAAGAAATGGCAATGCTATCCAAATCTTTGCAACATTTCCCATCCATGCATTATGTTTTACAGATCTTCTTTACCCACTGTGCATAGTAAATGACATAGATTTTTAAATATTAAAAATATGCTTTTCTTTTGAAATTTATTTCAGTGTTTTAAAACCGGGTAAGGATTTGGGTCGTATTGATGTTACAGTCTATGCAATATAATGAGTTTAACTTGCCATTTAAAAAGATAATTTAGTGGTAAGATAGCTATTTATTTACTGTACCTCAATGCTAACTAGTTTTACTTCTTCCAATATATATAATTGATTTCAAAATCAGACCTTATTTGTTTGAGTTTACCCTAATTCCAAGAGTATAAACAGAACTCTAATTTTTAACCTAGTCTATATTATAAGAAAATGGCTTGGACCCTACAAGGTAATCATAAATACATCTTCAAACATAAAAGTTTCTGAAATGTGCTTTTTAATTATAACTGGTGATTTAGTAGAAGCCTATTAAGTGAATGTAAACTGAATTCCATAAAGTAAAACTAAATCACTGTGAAATCAAGACCTTTACAACATGCCTTTTAATGAGAAAAATATGCAGTTTGAAAAGTCTGCTTTTTTTTTTTTTTTTTTCATATAAAATAAGTTTTGCACCTGCTAAGAAGTCTGACTATAAGAGGATTTCCTTTGGGTCATTCAGTCTGATTGCTTTATTTATACTGATTTTTGAAATATCCTCAATTTAAGTATATATAAATAATAGAATTATTTTATTATGAAACACAGTTTCAAAACAATAAAACATTTATTTCTGATAAGCCTGCACAATGATATTTAAGTTTTTTATGATGTTGGAAAAGTGATAGGTTCTGAAATTCCAGGTATGCATGTTATTCTAAAAGTTAAAAAAAAAAAAAAAAAGTCACTCTTCAGGGGCACCTGGATGGCTCAGTAGGTTAAGCATCTGACTCTTGGTTTCAGGTCAGGTTGATCCTGGGATCAAGTCCCTCAGTGGGCTTCCTGCTCAGCGGGGAGTCTGTCTCCTTCTGCCCCACTCCCCCATGCATGAGCTCTCTCTCTAAAAATAAATAAATCTTTAAAAAAAACAGTCTACAAGCTTAAATAACCCTTTAAAGATTCTGTGATCACGAACTAAAACTGACCCTGAATTCTAAAATGTACAGCTATAAATTACCTTTTTAAAACTTTTGTTATCAGGAATTAGAAGTTTAATATAGGTTTTTTTTCAGTATTGTGTCTTTCAACTTGAAAATGCTCTGCAACTTCATATGCTTAGTACAAATTTTACTGTGAGAGAGAGTTTTCAACAGTCCGTTTAAGCTATACAAGTATACTTTTGCTACAACACTATGGTAAGGCAGAATGGGAACAATACAGGAATGAGGCAAAACAGGGTATTCTAGTTTGGTTGTCATGTATTCAGCAGTAATGGAGTGAAATTAAATTGTTCAAAACAACATTAGAACTGGGTTGTCCTCCTTCTTTCCCATATCAAATGTAATTGACAGTAAATTTTGAGACAAGAGGACATCAGGTAAACAAACGTGCCATCCATCAAAGGACTGAAGGAAAAAAGGATGAAAGGGAGGGTAAACGACACAAAAGAGGTATCACTGTACATAACAATGTCAGGAAAGGTAAAAGAGATTTTTGTGATACTATTTCAGTACATATGCTATTAGCCAGAAACAAAGATGGTAGAAAAGACATGTAACTTTAGGAAACTTTTCCACAACCAGTGTAAGAAATTAACCAGGAAGTTAATTAGAAAGAAATGTATTTAATCATCACAGAGAGCATGGGTTAGTTTTATAAAGAGAAAAACAACATAATTTCCTTTCTTGGCAGGTTGGTCAAGCCACAGAGGCAGGAAGAAAATGTAAGATCTCAAATCTCCTACATAAAACTTCCTAGATTTGGCCAATTTATTTTTTCCATTGAAGATGGGCTTAATTAATTTTGTGTAATTCTTAGAGATCCTGTGCTCCAATTTTTGGGTGGTGTAAAACGAACTGACTTTCAAAGGCTAGTGTTAATTAGTGTTAATTGGTTCCTGTGGATATCAGAAACTAGTTAAAAAAAAAAAGAAACACCCTAAAATATAAGCAGGGGCTTTTGGAGTCTGGAATGACTAGATCTTGGAAAGAAATAAACTGCTTTTCACAATTTCTGAAGTAGCGCACCAAGGAGAACCACAGGGGGCTGTGAGGTCTACTGGAGATTATGATCCAGAGGAGGGATGACTAATCAGGAGCGTGCTCTCACGGAGTGCTGACAGAGTTTGTCTCACAGGAGTATAGGTCAATGGACTTGAGAAACTTTCACAACTTGGAAGAAAAAATACCTATATTGATTGGGAGACATGATGTAAAATAAAAACCAGTGATTATAACATTCCTAAATGATAGACAGGGGCAAATAAAAATAACAGAACAGAAAAATGTTTAAAATATGAAGAGCTCTAGTACACTGGGGGACATTCTACACTAGAGCAAAGGAGCTAGGCATATATTCAAATAAATACACCTGTCTTTACTAAGCATAGGAATTAGGTCTTTTAAATATGAAACAATAGTCTATATTCAAAGAAAAAGAATAAATAGGCATCATTAGGGAGAAGAATTCATATAAAATAGGAGAGTCACTAACTAACAATGCCCCAATAATGATGAATCTCATGACATAGAGTAGGAAGCTAAGCCTTCTGGAAAAGTGCACTAAGCAAGGAGAATCCCAAGAAAAATTCCTGTTGCTAAATCATGTGGATAAAATGACATCATTAAAGAGTCAAAGAAGCATCTTCAGGGTTAGGCCTGAGACATTAACTGAAGGACTTGAGGGAGGAGGCTGTGTTCTTCATTCTTCCTATGCAAAAATTTCACAGGAGACAATTAGAAGGTGAGCTTGGCTCTAGGCTCCCCCTTCTTCCATTTCTCTTTTCTTTTTCTTTAAAGATTTTATTTATTTATTTGAGAGGGAGACAGAAAGAGAGAGAGAGAGAATGACCAGGGGAGGGGCAGAGGGAGAGGGAGAAGCAGACTCCCTGCTGAGCGGGGAGCTCCATGAGGGGCTTGATCCCAGGAACCAGAAATCATGACCTAAGCCTAAGGCAGCCGCTTAACCAACTGCATCACCCAGGGACCCCTCCCTTTTTCTATTTCTATGCTAGTTTTATATATTCTTGAAAATAGTTTGGCTTTCATTTGTTTTTGTTTGCTTTGTTTGTTCTCGTTTTTTAGTAATGCTTATGTAGTTTTATATATTTAATGATTAAGAATGGGCTGTCTGAGGAGAATCTCTGAGATAAATGTCCTTCCTTCACCTCTAAAGACCTGGATGGCCTTGAATAAGTTATTTAATTCCTCCAAGACGCAGTTATCATATTTATGAGAGGGCAATAATAATAATAATAATAATAATAATATAGTGCCTACTTAACAGTGGTGTTGAGAGAATTAGAGAATTCTCAATGCCAACCATGTAATAAATGCTTAACTTTCTCATCATTATTCCAGGCTTTTATAGGTCCATCAACAGTATTGGTAGGCATTTTTGAGCATCCGTCATGAAAATATCCAGGATGCTCTTAGACAGAGTTGCATAACAACAAATTTGATGGTGACCAAGAGCAAATATATTGCTGTGAGATCATCCTCATTGTATTTCCTAATCTCACCTTTCAGGTACAGCTTCTCAGAAAAATTCACACCCTTGAAGTTTCATGTACCCAGTACCTATGGAATCCCTTTTTATATTTATAATAGAATTCTATTAATGATTAGTATTTATATACTTACATGGAACTAAAAATTACATGCATAATTTTACATTTGCATCAACTATATCTGATACACTTACGCATTTTTTTTACATTAGGGATGCACATAAAAATGTGAGACAAGATAAAAATGCAGTGCAAACAGCAAACATAAATTGTCCGAGTATAAGAAAATGGGTTAACTGAAACAAACAACAGCATAAAAGAATGTTGGCTGAGACAAGCAAACCAACTCAGTAGCACTTGAACACATTTTAAGAATACGACAATTAAGAATATCATGAGACGGCTGTGTGTGAAAAATCAAATGAGTTCCTTTATTCAAACTTTACATAAGTGCACAGATTTGCTTCACGTATGTGTTTCTTCAGAAGCAATCAATCTGTCCGCAGAGCCTGCTATGGAAACCTACCAAGTGTCAGGGAAGCCCTCTGAAAACCCAGTCCCGAAGCGTGGGCTCCCCGAGGGACTGAGCAGGCAGGGAGAGCCCTGCACCGTGCCTGCCCAAAAGAAATGCTCATTCATTAATCTAGGTAGGGAAACAGGCTGTACATCAAATAGATGACGAAAAAAATGGGAACATTACGAACTAAACAGCAGTGTGGGAGTGTACCACTGAGCAACAGCCGGAGGAAGGAAATGGATGACGTGACCTGACACAGATCACCGAGCTGCCTCAGAAGCCAAACAAAGTAGCAATGGGAGAGTCAGTCTATACACATCTGCTGAAATTCTCTTTCAGCAAAGTCACATCATCTGACAAGTTCCTGACACACCTTATTGAAAATTCCATCCATCAAAGATAAAGGAAATGAATTATTTGGGAAATGACTACTCTGGACCTAATTCTAACCAACAAAGAATTGATTCATTAAGTGAGAGAAACAGGAACCCTGAGAGAAAACAGTTCAGGGGCCTAAAATTCCATAATAGCCCAGGAGATGAAGACTGGATTCTCACTCTTTGCACTGTTGGGCATTTGGAAATACACATCCATGTCCCAAAGGCAGTCCCTGATAATTCTGAGGAGCATTTTCTTCCAGTTTTTCCCCAGTGCTTTAAAAAAAAAAAAAAAAGTTTTAACAGCATTATTTAGACCTAACTCCAGTAATTCTTAAAACGTGTCTGTAGATATTTTAATGGATCACTTTAAACATATAATTTTGTATCTTTTTTATATTCAATTTTATAATGTAAACATGTTTCCATTTAGCCAATGTAATTAACCTAATTTGGATGGCTATATAACTAGACTCTAGAGTTCGGGGAACTTGGTGACTGTTACTTTCATACCCAGTCCAGTCCTGCTTAATTACACAGAAACCATGCTGCTTTTGTGACATTGATATTAATCCCAACTCCTGGTACGGCCCTGACTGGTTGAGGACAATGGTTCTCAGAGTGCAATCTACAGACTGTACAGATCTACAGAATGTGATCCTCAGCAACTTTTAAGGGGCTCTGCAAGGTCAAAACTACTTTGAAAATAACATGAAGCTATAATCTGCCTCTTTCACTCTCATTTTTTGATGAGCATACGGTGCAGTCTTCCAGAGTCTACAGATGGGTGCTATCACCACAGATTGAATAAAGATGCAGATATGAGAATCCAGCTACAAAGCCAGATATTAAGGAAATGCACAAAAATACAAAACAATGCTACATTCTCACTATTTTGTTTTAGAAATATTTTTTCATTAAAATATGTATACGTGTTAACATGTGATTAGTTTACTATAATTTTAGATGAAGTAATGGATACATATTTTTCAATGTCTGTGTTTGAATTTCAATTACAGTACATATTGATAGATATAAACAAAACCTTTTAGTGTCCTCAGTAATTTTTAAAAAGCGTAAGTTTCTGAAATCTGTAAATTTTATATGTTAACATAATCCTTTGTCATATTCCCCCGAAATCTTAATTTATAGTTTGCACATAACACTGGCTAAACAGATAAATATTTAAAACAATTTTTTTTTCAAATACCAACGTTCAGTTTTGTGTTATCAAGTATTAATTCTTTCTTTACAATATCTTCTTGTCATTTAAGCTTAGCAATTCATCACCATTTTGGATTTAAGCTACATTTATATATTCTTTTTTTCTAGTATTTTAATCACTTGGCTTTTTTACATTATGTTAGCTACCAAATTTTAAAAGTATATTGTTTTATGACATTAAAAAAAAAAAAACAAGTGTTTTATCATCCAAGATGTATTTTGTTATGTGACATGAAAACCTAAATATTTATTATCTTTCCAAATAGCAAAAATCAATTTTCTATTTACATTACTATGCTATTGTTTTTGTTTTGTTTTAGAGTAATAATTACGGATGAGAGGCAAAATTTAATACAGAAGAGAAGGAAAAAAAGAATCAAGAGTAACTTCTGGAACTGAAAGAGTTGTAAAAGTCTGAATAAAAGGTTCAGGTCAGGCAGGCCCTGAGGACATAGAGAGACATTGAGGAGGGAGGGGAAAAAGAAAAAAAAACAACACAGAACAAGGGGGAAGAAAAAAAGAGGTGGAGTTGTGGAATTGCTTGCATTCTTTAAACCACAAGAATGAGGGCAGTTAAGAACACAGAATGCCTTGGAACAAATAAAATAACCATTCTTTTTTTTTTTAATTTTATTTTTTTATTATTATGTTATGTTAATCACCATATGTTACATCATTAGTTTTTGATGTAGAGTTCCATGATTCATTGCGTGTAACACCCAGTGCTCCATGCAGAACGTGCCCTCTTTAATACCCATCACCAGGCTAACCCATCCCCCTACCCCCTCCCCTCTAGAACCCTCAGTTTGTTTCTCAGAGTCCATAGTCTCTCATGGTTCGTCTCCCCCTCCGATTTCCCACCTTCATTTTTCCCTTCCTACTATCTTCTTTTTTTTAACATATAATATATTATTTGTTTCAGAGGTACAGGTCTGTGATTCAACAGTCTTACACAATTCACAGCACTCACCATAGCACATACCCTCCCCAATGTCCATCACCCAGCCACCCCATCCCTCCCACCCCCCTCCACTCCAGCAACCCTCAGTTCTTGATCCAAGCTGTGCTATGCACTAACTCTACTCCTGGCCAGCAATGGTATCCTGCCTTACCATTACCTCCCAGTGATGACACTACAAAGGGAATTTAAAAAAAAAATACAGTTATATAAATACAATTAGGAGTAGAGATAGAGGTGAAAGAGTGAGTTCATCCCTGCAGTGAGAACTGAGGAATGTTTAGGTGGGATCTGTGCCACAGGAAAGGGAATGACATGCCAAGGAAGGATCCTATGTACCAGAGTCTCCTGCTGCCCAGGAACTACAGAGATGATTGTTTTGCCCACTTTCTTGAAACCCTCATGTTTGGAAGGGAATCCCATACATATTTAGAGTTTGGAACCAGAAAAAAGATTACTCTTTTGGTGCTTTTATGGTTCAGAAGAGTCCAAGTCTGAGGACACTGGGTTTGTGCTCTCTCCACTTACTACAATGATGCCAGTTTTCTACTTGAAAAAGAGATGGAAAAAAATTTATTTTTTTATTTTTTTATTTTTTTATTCTTATGTTAATCCCCATACATTACATCATTAGTTTTAGATGTAGCGTTCCATGATTCATTGTTTGTGCATAACACCCAGTGCTCCATGCAGAATGTGCCCTCCTCAATACCCACCACCAGGCTAACCCATCCTCCCACCCCCCTCCCCTCTAGAACCCTCAGTTTGTTTTTCAGAGTCCATCGTCTCTCATGGTTTGTCTACCCCTCCGATTTCCCCCCCTTCATTCTTCCCCTCCTGCTACCTTCTTCTTCTTCTTCTTCTTTTTTTTTCTTAACATATATTGCATTATTTGTTTCAGAGTTACAGATCTGAGATTCAACAGTCTTGCACAATTCACAGCGCTTACCAGAGCACATACCCTCCCCAGTGTCTATCACCCAGTCACCCCATCCCTCCCACCCCACCCCCTACTCCAGCAACCCTCAGTTTGTTTCCTGCGATTAAGAATTCCTCATATCAGTGAGATCATATGATACATGTCTTTCTCTGTTTGACTTATTCCGCTCAACATAATACTCTCCAGTTCCATCCACGTCATTGCAAATGGCAAGATCTCATTCCTTTTGATGGCTGCATAATATTCCATTGTATATATATACCACCTCTTCTTTATCCATTCATCTGTCGATGGACATCTTGGCTCTTTCCACAGTTTGGCTATTGTGGACATTGCTGCTATAAACATCGGGGTGCACGTACACTTTCGGATCCCTACTTTTGTATCTTTGGGGTAAATACCCAGTAGTGCAATTGCTGGATCATATGGTAGCTCTATTTTCAACTTTTTGAGGAACGTCCATACTGTTTTCCAGAGTGGCTGCACCAGCTTGCATTCCCACCAACAGTGTAGGAGGGTTCCCCTTTCTCCGCATCCCTGCCAACATCTGTCGTCTCCTGACTTGTTAATTTTAGCCATTCTGACTGGTGTGAGGTGGTATCTCATTGAGGTTTTGATTTGGATTTCCCTGATGCCGAGCGATGCTGAGCATTTTTTCATGTATCTATTGGCCATTTGGATGTCCTCTTTGGAAAAATGTCTGTTCATGTCTTCTGCCCATTTCTTGATTGGATTCTTTGTTCTTTGGGTGTTGAGTCTGATGAGTTCTTTATAGATTTTGGATACTAGCCCTTTATCTGATATGTCATTTGCAAATATCTTCTCCCATTCTGTCGGTTGTCTTTTGGTTTTGTTGACTGTTTCCTGAGATGGAAAAAATTTAAGTAACTCGGTCCAAGTCCCAGAACTTAAGTGGTGAGTCTGGGCTTTAAACTTTTATCTCTTAATCTCCAAAGAGTATTCTCTAAAGCAGTCCCTCACTTTAAACACTCTTCTTTCCAAACTACAGCTGACTATGCCTCATACTCTGTTATTTGTTCACTGATATGCTTATTCATACTGGGGACTACATGTCAAAGCTGACTTCCAGTTATCCCTTATTATTGATCATATTCACATCTTGTATATTTTTCCCTTCAGGAACAACTTCATTGAAGTTTTTCCTAAATGAATTATATATTTAACCTATTTTTTCTTATAACCAGAACCAGACACTGCTCTCATAGTGAGATCCATATAAACATCTTAAGGTAACACATAAGGGTATAATAAGTATAATAAGTATAATAACATAAGGGTATAATAAGTTAATTCTGAGAAATTGTGAAGAGATAACAAACCTGTGATCAGTATCATTAACTTAGCTCATATGTGAAATATTTTATCTTGGATAAGATAAAATTACAACATTTAAATTATATTATAATTTACATTTGAATAATTGTAACATGGTTATAAAACATGGTTATAAAAATTTAAACTAGCAATGAGGGACACCACTGTTCAACTAATTCATTTGAATATTATATTTACTAGGGGAAAAAAGTGAAGGCTTTTCCACTGCCTTTTGAAAGCCTGCACTGAAGCCATCACAGACAAATCTTTATTTTAAAAAAATTCAAAGATTCTTGCCCTTATTATGTGTCAAAGACCTACATATCCCTTAATTATTGATTTCACTACCCTATGATCAAATTTAACAAATAGCCAGCCAGAATAGTACATTGCAGTGCTCCAGTAATGAAAATTTGCTTCATTATACAATTATTAAGAACCTCAGAGATACCACAGACCTGAAGTAGGCCCATGGAACACAGTTTTGAGTAAAGCAAAAATATACCATCCTCTTATAAATCTGACAGTCTAGTGGAGAAACAGGTGCTAAATAAACAATTTTAAGAGTAGTAAGTGGTACAAAAGTGTGATATTAATATAGTAAATTATGATGACATGATCAATATTTATTTACTAACACAGTAAATTTCTCCTCTTTATTAATCAATTAAGTTTCTGAAAAAACTAGCACAGTGGAAAATGCACCTTGGTGTCCAATTCTTACTTCACCTTGCATGACTCTGTAGGGTACGGCCATGCTTCAAGCAAGCAAAAACAGGGAGCACATATTTTTTCTGCCTTGATAGATGAGCACTCCAAGGCAGAATTACTTCAGGCTCCCTCCAGAGATTCACTCAGTTCATCCACAAACAACAACTGAGAAAAGGTCTTTCTGTTCAGTACAAATCCACACGTCATTTTCTAGGGTATTTTAAGATAACAGGCATACCAACAGGTAAACTGTTAATGAAAACTAACCATAAAAATGATTTATTTGGTTATGTAGGATTTTTCACTGTGTATTCATTTAATGATGGCAGAAACTTACAGTTCTTAAGCAGGCTGACACTCTAAACAATTTACATTAAGTCATTTAATATTGAAAAAAAAAAAAACAAGAAAACCCCCCACAAAACTTATAAAGTAGGCTCATCTCATTCCAAGTTTAGTTTTTGAGCAAACTGAAATCCTGAGAGCTTAAGTAGTATGTCCAAGGTCTTAACAATAACTATGAAATACATCTACTAATCCTGCTCTCAATTTCTCCCTGTTCAGACCCTGTCTACACAGGATATATAAAGCACTTGACAGGAAAATCCTTCTAGGAGCTAGGGGTGGACTGTAGGTAAAAGACATTTTCTATGATAAATCACAGACCTGTACCCCTGAAACAAATAATACATTATATGCTATTAAAAAATTTTTTTAAAAAAAGACATTTTCTAAAAATAAATCAATATATAGGTTATGTGTGAAATGATCAGTTATGGGGCTATCTCCATAATGTAGTCTAATTATTGAATTTTCCAACTAAAGAAACAGGCCAATAAATGCTAGTTGTTTTATTTTAGGTTATGTAGAATTGTTTTTTAAAAAGAAGTGTTCTTAAACTAAACCCGTAAACTCTCCAAAATAATCTATATAATGTGTGTTTATGTCTTTGAGAATTCTAAAATATATCTAAAAAGTTATGTGCATAAATCAAACACACCTTCTTATAATATAACTGTGAAACAACAGTTTTGCTAAAAATTTATGTGGACACTCAAGAGACAGATTTGCTACAGATGTTCCAAAAACACGGTGATCTAGTCTAGCTACCTCCAGCTATTCCAGTTATTTCAGAGAGAGAAGACTGGATTTGAATTAAGGTTTCACAAGAGTCTAAGCTTTTTGATAAGACCTGTGGGAGAGAAACAGCATTCCAGACAGTTAAAGTGGAACAGAAACATGCAGATACATTTGGAATAGAGTAGACCTACCTATAGAGAGGTAGAGAGAAGTCAGGTTGTCAATGTAGGTTGAAATCCAAGTATGAAAGAAGAGATTAGGCTAAAGAAATTGGACTTAATTCTTTGGGAGCCATTCAATTTCCGTAAGTCAAATCTGCAATCATGTTTGTTTAAAGGGATCTCTAAGAAATCTTGGGTTTGTAAAATGTTGGACCTTCGTGTAATATATTCAATAAGTATGTAGTAATTTTACACATACCCTATGGAAAGTACTGAAAATAAAAACATAACTAAGGCAGAATTAACGCTCTCTCAGACATTATGGTTTAGTCCAGTAAATAAGGGAGCAAAATGTAATGTTATAGGTGGTATGAAAAATTAAATAACAAAATATTTAAGCTTATTAATAGTTAACAACCCAAATTTTTTTTAGATATAGTGTAAGCCTCAAAAAGTCTATTTTTCTTTACAACTTCAGGAACACAATGAAAGTTCATTTATTGTATTTTTAGTGAACCTTGCTCACCAAAACAGTGAGCTTCTGATTAGAACCCAGTATTTTTCCATTATATGTAATCCTGTTGTTTTGTTTTGTTTTTTTACAACCCAATAGAAGGTGACTTACATGTTAAACTTACTTATGGAATTAAATCATTGTCTTTTGTAGATGAATTGTGTCAAAGCATATTTACCTATCTTTGTGATGAGGATTAGGAGGACAAAAATCATTTTACAACCAAGGCAGTTATTTTATGGAACACTGAAATACCACATCAGTAGGTCAGAGTTTGTATTTGGATTTATTAATTGTATGGGTTTTTTGTTTGTTTGTTTGTTTGTTTTTGGCAGCATCTCAGAGTTACATAATACTTTCATAATCCTGTTATAAAATAAAAATCCATGGATTTTATACTGGGAGATTTTTTTTTTTTAAATTATTTCTCAAGACACTGAATCCATCTTTTCTCAGAGATGTGGCCAAATGTTTATAAAAGAAGCACTTGCTACTAAGAATATATGTTAATTTTGAGGGGTTTTTTTAGAAATTGTTAATATTTAGGTAAGGTGTTCATTTTTGTTTGTTTACTTTCTTGCTGCTGTTTTTTATATTGATCTTACCTCAGTTATTATATAGTCAGTGTGTATGTGTGTGTTGTATTTTTGTGTATTCTCTCTTTTTCTCTATGTATTTGTCTACAGAGTTACTGCATTTTATCCCAATGATGTATCTTTAGATTTTCCTTCAAGTATGTATCCAGCCGTGAAACTGCAGTTATCATCAGAATACAATGTTAATTTATCACATTTAGAATTATAGTATTGTTGTTCTCACTGAAAACAATAAGCTCACTTTGCCAAGACTGCATCCCAATGGAAATCAATAATTATAGAGATGGACACATAAAATACACAAACCTATATTTGGAGTCCAAACAAAACCTCAAACCAGCTCAGAGCCAGACATTTTACAAGTTTAGTATGTCTGGGAACTTTTTTAAGAAGAATGCATTTTAATATCCTGTGTTCCATATAGACTTATTTTTAGGGAATTTTTACCAAATGTACATTATAATCTTTTTTTATAATCAAGTAGAAGAATCGTTTTTAGTCAGGCCCAGAAATTAATAATGTGCCGTTGAAAGTGACTTTTGATATTTAAAGTACTTTGTTCATCAGCTTCATGACACCAAATGATAAGAACAAAGGCAAGTAATATTTGTCCCTGTTTCATGAAGAGACACTGAGATGCAGAGTGTTTATGAGACTTACAAAGAAGCTGCAGACCTGGGACAAAAGAAAAACCTCATCTCTGGATCCTGAGAGCAGGCAGTCTTCTTATGAAATACCATATTTAACACCCTAACTCTGCAAACTAGAAGGGACATGTGTGTGTTTCTAACCTAGGTATTTGAAAATACTAATTCATTTAAAATAGATTAACGGAACATATAGCATATGCTAGATGGTAATCCAGATCCTGTGAATAAAAAGGTGAACAAAACAAAGACTCTACACTCAAAAATACATCATTCTTTTAAGTAGCAACAGATAATAAACAAATGGCCAAGAAATACAGTGTTAGGTAATTGTAAGTGTCATAATGACAAATAAAGCAGTGTGAGTAGATATTGAATGATGGGGATTATTTCCTTTAGGCTGGTCAGGGAAGGCTTCTCTAAGGATGTGGGGATGTGAAATGAGAGGGAGGAATGAGAAATGCTGGTATCTGTAATGGAACATTCCTTGTCATGTTCCAGGAGCAGTGAGGAAGCCGGCTCTGTTCAGGTGGAGTGGCCAGAGATAGGCTGAGGCAACATGAAGGTCATAAATAAGGAGTTGAAATTTTATTTTCACCTATGCAAGAGTGCCACTGGAGTGTTTGTCAATGAAATTAAATTATCATATTGATTTTTTTTTATTATGTTCAGTTAGCCAACATATAGCACATCATTAGTTTTTGATGTAGTGTTCAACGATTCATTAGTTGCTTATAACACCCAGTGCTCATCACAACACGTGCCCTCCTCAATACCCACCTATCATATTGATATTCAAACACTTGTTCTGGCTGCTGTGGGGCGACTGCAATGTAAAGGCAAAAGTGAAAGCAGTGAGTCCAGTCGAGGTAACAGATGATGGCTACTGGACGGAAGAATGAGAGGTAGGAGTACTGAGAGATGGTACATTATGTTTGTATAGAAAAGCTGTACAGATATAGGTCACTACCAACTGTAAGTCATTCGAAAGCAAAAGTTTTTTTCCTGAGTTCCTGTTATTCAGAGAATATGATATGGCACCTGTGGTTATAAGAAATTATAATACTACATTCCTCAAGTAATAATATGATGTTTTACTAGTCATCTAACATTGTTTTTCATTTTCTGTAAGTTGCAAATGCATACACGTGTGGTAAAAGAATAACAATATAACTCAGCAAATATTTTATTACTTTATAAAAATTTACAGCTTACCAACCTAATAGTCCTTTATATAACAATCGTTATATTAGTCAATTAATTCTACCTTTACTAACAGAAAACAATATCAAATTTTATTACTAATGAGTAAATTAATAATTTTCTACCAGCAAAAATTAGTAATATAGGTATTACTTTTTCAGATGACTTTTTCTGATTATCAGTTCGATAATCATGGGCTAGGATGATCCCGAAACACCATCATGTAGAGGCTAGACCTGTTATTTAAAGGATTCGGATGCATAATCTTTGGTCAAGGTGGGAAGTCATCCCAGATGGGGGGAAAAAAAAAAACAAAACTGCAGAAATAAAGGTGAGATGCTGCTGTGGAATTGTGAGTGGTTGAATAGACCAGTTTACTGAAGCACAGAATCTTATTGGACAGAAGTAGAAGATAACATCAGAAAGGTGGGTTGTGGCCCGACTCTTGAGAACCCGCAATGGCAATCTAAGGAACTAGTAAGTAATTTACACTGCAGGCAAAGGAAGACATGGCAAGTTTTGAGTATGAGCCTGAAATGGTGAAAGTTGTGTTTAAGAATGTCTGAGGACTGAGTGTGGTAACATATGTGAACTACAATTCATATACTTGATCACCACACTGTGGTATACATGCTCCAGAGCTCCAGAGCATCGTTAGCGAATTAGGAATGTACATACACATAGGCTAATACCTTATATTATTAATACATAGGTTTTTCTCCATAATTACACAGTTTAACAGGTACCTCTTTAAATAAAATATGGACTATCTATGGAAATTATAGATGAATTATAATCTCTAGCAAATTTCAAATAGCTAGACTTTAAAGCAAATAAAAAAAATGTAAAACATACCAACCATCTTGGTTGCTCTGTTGAACTCCTATTTTAGCCAGGGGTCAACCCTAATTCCTTTATTTTCTCAATTCTGCCATTTCAGTTTGTAATTGTAAACAGTGGCCCATCTTAATATACATTATTTTATTTACATCTCAAATTACTTTTACAATATATATTTTGTAGGGAGAGGAAACTGAAATTCATAGAGATGAAGTTGCAAGATATGACATTTCTTCAGTAACAAAAGATGAGGGGGCATACAAAGATGATTACATAAACTGCAAGCTAATACAGAATGCTCCCAGACAGAGGTAGAACTTCCCAGGGCTCCAGGGTTCTCCATGACAACAAAAGCAATGGATGGCTCTACCTACCCGAATAGAAAAGGGGTACAGATGATAGATACATTATACATACACACATATATACGTAAATGATGTGTGGATAGATAACATATATGTAACTTACTTAACATATATACATATATGTGTACATACAGGTTATATGTGCCTGTGTCTCGTTATACACACAGGTGCACACATGCACATGCATATGCACTCAGACACATGTATGCAAACATGCAGACATGCCCAGAGACATCTATCCTATGGATTCCACTTTTTTGCCATATTCACAGGAGAACCATAAATCAGATTATATAAGTAAATATTGGTAAAACCTCTTTCCAGTAATACTTCATCTATTGTCTTATTCCTTCAGCAACTTATTACATTATCAGATATACCCATGTGATAGCATGTTAATGGTTACTACTGGATAATGTGTAACATATCTCAGACTTGTATCTATAGTAGGTAATATGGGAGAGGCAGACAGGTGAGACATTTAGAACAAGTGGAATTTAAAGTTATATTAATAATATCCAGAATTTGTAATAATTATCTTTAGTTTCTACCCAGATGTAGAATACTTTGATTTTTTATTTATTTATTTATTTATTTTTAAAGATTTTATTTATTCATTTGAGACACAGAGATACAGAGAGAGAGAGAGAGCGCATGAGCAGTGGGAGAGGCAGAGAGAGAGGAAGAAACAGACTCCCCGCTGAGTCAGGAGCCCGATGTGGGACTCGATCCCAGGACCCTGGGATCATGACCTGAGCCGAAGGCAGACACTTAACCATCTGAGCCACCCAGGTGCCCCGAATACTTTGATTTTTTTAAAAAAAGTATTTCTATGAAGCAAAAGTATACATTTTTATGTGAAATTGGATGAGTTATTTAGGTCTTAAGTATTGAGATCATATTGTAAAATTATAATCTTAAGAAAATAAAATATTAAAACAAATATTAATTATAGATATTGAATTACTTATATCAAAACAAGCTGTATGTCTCACAGAAATTAAGAAACAACGTTCTATGTATTTGAATTTGGAAACACAAGTAGACAGTTGATTGGATTTTTCACTTTGCTTTTAGATAATTATAATTTTGAACACTTTGGCTATAAGAATGTAAAGATATTGATAATTTCCTTAAAACTGTTTTAGGTTCTACTAAGACTGAAACACAAAGCAGAGTCATATGCCATGTAGAAACAGTGTTTCCTCCCATTTACATGCTAAAAGGCCTCTTTTCTGGGAATACTTCCCAGTTCCCTCTGTTACTTCAATTATTGTCCCATTGACTATGTTTTGTTTATTTTTAAACATATGTTGTTTTTATTTTTTATTTATTCATTTTTCTAAGTAGTCTCTATGCCCAACGAGGGGCTCAAACTCATGAACCCAAGATCAAGAGCCACATGCTCCACCAGCCAGGTGCCCCATTTGTGTTTTAAAGATTTTATTTATTTATTTATTTTAGAGATAGAGACAGAGGTGGGGAGGAGGAGCAGAGAGAGAGAGAGACACACACACACACACACAAGCAGACTCCATGCTGAGTGCAGAGTCTGATGCAGGGCTTGATCCTAGGATCCTGAGATCATGACCTGAGCTGAAATCAAGAGTTGGACACTTAACTGACTCAGCCACCCAGGTGCCCCTGCCCCCAATTGTGTTTTAAAATAGTCTGAAAAGGAAAGCAAGCAAGCAAGCAAAATTTTTTTTTTTTTTTAAGGTTTGAACCTTGACCAAAACCAGAACATTCTTGGCAAACTGGTATTGAAAAAACAAAAACAAAAACAAAAACGAAAATCAAAAATACCTCTCTCCTAAGGCCACGGAACTCTTCCATGACACCTGGGAAGCATTACTGATCTCTCTCAGGAATCACTTTGTGCTCTCATCACAAGCCACTCATAGGACTATTAACTCCCTCACTTCTTCCCAAATTGGATACTCAGAGATTATTTCCACTATGTGTGTGTATAAATTTGGCTCATGTCTTCTCACTCTGTTCAGCTGCCTTATCTTTTTAGATGAACTATGTTCACCTCCTCAGCTGCTTTCGACATTTCTGGCTTTCTATCTTCAGTCATACTCCTGAGCTATGATTCCCTCCTCCAATTTCCGCTTAACTCACTGTGAGTGAGTAATAGTCACCCTAGGATCGGGTTCCCCAGCAATCAAGTTTTCTTACAGACAGTTACTCTCAAATGTTCTTCTTAAACATTAAGACTTGATTTTTTGGCACCAGTTGAACAAGAATTCTGGATTCTACAGACACAGCAGCCACAGATCTGGAGGCTGTGGCATGAGGTTGAGTGGGTGGATACAGTGGTGACTAGTTTAATGAGTCACTCACAGAGAGCTTTCGGTGCTGAAAACTGAACCCAGAAAGATGCACAAGAGGTTCTTAAAGAACATGAGCAATATCATTTCATGGGAAGAAAACACCTGACCCAAACCAAGAAGTTTGCATCATCTCCTCCCTCCCTCAGGAAATCAGAAAGCTATTCTAACCCACGATCAAATGGTTAAGACTATGTTGATATTTCAGTCTGGAACTAGAATACACTTTCAAATTAAAAGCAACTGTCTTGGTGGTAGTTTGCATTTAGAGGCCCCCCATCCTCCTTCCCTTCTTAGCCTCATGCTTTTTTCCATGTGACTTTGCAGTTCTTCCAACAAAGCGGACGGATTTATTTTCATCCTCTGGCTATGAGTTTGGTCATGAGATTTGTTTTGGCCAATAGAATGAGGCAGAGTTAACAGTGCACCAATTGCTAGTGTAGGAAATGTTATGTGTTTTTATTTTCTCTCTGGTGCTCCTGACATTGCCATAAGAAGGTTATGCCTGGGCTAACCCACTAGTCTCAGAAGGATAATAAATATGTGGAACAGAAGTGCCCTGGATAAGCTGCCCCAACTGAGCCCAGACCACGTGTAATAAACGCAGACGGCCTGCAAAAAGCTAGAGAAGCTTACTTTAGATAAACCTGAGCTAACCAAGTTGATGGTTGTTTTAAGAAACTGCATCTGCAGTGCTTTATTATGCTGTAACAGTTATTCAATGCACACTGAAGAGAAGAGTCTGTCAAATAAGCACAGAAATGAGTTTCTTACAAGCTTGCCTAAATTCTGATTCCATCATAATTACGTGAATATTATTTTAAACTAGGTATCTCTCACAGAATGTATACAATCTTTACAAGGAAAAAATATCAACAGTAACCTTTTAATTATGGAATTCAATAACAGATTATTTGCTCAAAGATAATATAAGATCAACTTAGGCTTACTCTGATCGAAATTTATATCTCATTACAAAGTAATTTATCAGTAAAATTAATTTCCAGAATCATGCCTTTGAAGTGCTGGCAAAGACCTAAATTTGTTTCTGAATCTCCAAATGCAGACAGTATATCATGGTGGCTAAGAGAGTAGAATTGCTCATAAAATCAAATGTTGCAATGATGGTTACCAGGGGTTGATGGGAGGGAGAAATGGGCAGTTATTATCAATAGGCATACAGTTTCCATTAAGTGAGAAAATAAGCTCTATAGACCTTCTTTACAACACTGCGCATATATATGTATATATATACATATATATAGTCAACAATAACTAATTATACACTTAAAATTTGTTAAGAGGATAGATATCATGTTAAGTGCTCTTACCACAATAAAAACAAGACAGAGAAAGAGAGAAGAATTATAATCATACAATTGTGGATATAAGCCCAAACGTGCTATTCATTGGCTATTGATCCTTGGAAAGCAATTAAGATTTTCTGAGTATTTAATAGTTCATGTAATGCATATACAGCACTTAGCCTACCATGTGGCAAATAAAAATGAGCATTATTATTTACAAAGAAAGTTTAAATTACATTCATTAATGTTGTAGTGTTTATCCTTACTTTCTATACTATCTTTTAAAAAGTAATTATTGTAAATATGCATGAGACGACATTGGCTTAAGGAATGAAGAAGTTCAGCAAGAGAGTCCCCAAAGTTGAAGAAAGAGTCCAGCTAAGAGTTACTAAGAAAGCACGGTCAGGACGCCCTGATGTGAATCGCTAGGAAAGTAATGGATCTCAGGAGCATCTCCTGAGCAGTAGCCAGGAGGAGGAAAAAAGTGGGAATAGAGAATGAAACTTATACAAACTATAAGACTCTACATTGTCATTGGTAACAGAAATCAGTAACAGATTTGTGAAGGGCATTATGTACTCAAAATCTTAATGTGTACGTTCTTTGTCCAACCATTCCATTTCAAGGAATTCATCCAAAGAATAGCAATAAATATGTGTACAAAGACATTTACACAAGAAAGTGCAATGCAGCACTGCTAATAACCATGGAAAGGGAAAGCACACATTATTCACAAAAGGAATATTTAAGTAAATTATAGAATAATAACATTATAGGGGCACCCAGGTGGCTCAGTTCATTTAAGCATCTGACTCTTGATTTTGGCTCACGTCATGATCTCCGGGATTTAAGATCGAGTCATGTGTGGGGCTCTGCGCTGGGCATGGAGCCTGCTTAAGATTCACTCCCTCCTTCTCCCTCTGCCCCTCCCCCACCACACGCACATGCTCTTTCTTCCTCTTTCTATTAAAAAAAAAAAGAATATGAGCACTCTGCATCTATTAAAATGCATATATATTAACCACATATATATTTAATGCACATATATTTATGAACATTGTGTGTATATGTAATATTTGTTTCTGTATATATACATAGTATATGCATGTGTGTATACATTATAATTTATATACATATACACATTCAATGCCAACATGTATATTTCCTTTAATATGTTGTTAAAGGAAAACTACAAAATAGCATTTAATATGGTCCTGACTGTAGGACATGGTGTGTGTGTGTGTGTGTGTGTGTACATGTGCACACACACATACAAGAGAATGTTTGAAACTGTCTCTGATATATAGGCATTTAGCTTATTTTTATTATTTTATGTTTATCTGCATTTCTTTATTATTTGGCTAAAATAATCTTTAGAATTGTCATTATCAGAAAAAATCACAATAAACCATTTCAAATATATTTAGGAGTGTTTGACTTACATGTAAAAACTGAAAAAAAGCAAGCTCCCAATAACATCGTTGGCCTATGAATCACTGAAAGGTATTTCTCCAGTCATGTGATACTAGGTATCTTTGGTGGGATTCATTGTTTTTAGAGTACATGACTGCCAGCATTTGGGGAATCAGAGAGCTTTATTTGTGTTTGTGAGGGAGATGCAGCTGGACTGACCACTCTGTGACAGCATTTGCACAGGACGGGGCCATATGCACTAGGGCTCATTGTCTGCACTCCTGGGGGGAGATGTAAATGTTTGAAACGTGGACTGGTACTTTAAAATGGGCAATTTCAGGAGAAAAGTAACATTATTAAGGACATTAAGTATGACAATTGTTCTATTGTTCACGATGATAATTTGCTCATCCTCCTACTAACCATATGCAATGACAGCTTCCATTCAATGAAAACTTCCTCATTATCAGAGCTGTACAGAGCACTTTGGGGCACCACTTCACTTAATCCACCTCCCAACCCAGTGCGGTATTTTTAGCCCTGGTCTCTGCTATTCATCCTCAGAGACAGAGCTTTGTGACATGTGAAGACATCTCAGGGCAGTAGGAAAAGTTTCCATCCAAAGTGGGGAACTAACTGCACTTCAGCTGTGACTTGACAAATCCTTTTGTCCCATTGGGAGGAGCCTCGTGTTCTTAGTGATGAATCTCCTCCAGCTACTACTGATCAAAAGGCATTTATTGGAGTGTAGCCATGTTACCAGTAATAGGTAATGATTCCTTAGGGAATATAATTCATACAAGTCCCCTCAGGCTCAGCTGACCACCCACCCCAAAGCCCTCCTCCACAGCCAGAAGTGGGTTCCTCTCCTTGGGAACTTCCCAATGATGGTAATTTCAGTCTGACACAGTAATGAGTGCAGATGATATACTTCATCGCAGGCAATGCCAAATAAAATCTAATTTTCTAATATTTTTGGGTAAAATGAGTTGCTTATAATATTTACAATCTAATTTTATTGATATTCGAAAGCAATCTTAAGTTTCATTTTACAAAGAAACTAAAAAATACATATGCAGCTAATTTAGACATAAATACATTTTTCTTGGGGTGCCTGGGTGGCTCAGTCATTAAGTTTCTGCCTTCGGAAGAAGATGTGGTATATATATATATATATATGTAATGGAATATTATGCAGCCATCAAAAGGAATGAGATCTTGCCATTTGCAACGACGTGGATAGAACTGGAGGGTATTATGTTGAGCGAAATAAGTCAAACAGAGAAAGACATGTATCATATGATCTCACTGATATGAGGAATTCTTAATCGCAGGAAACAAACTGAGGGTTGCTGGAGTGGGGGGTGGGGTGGGAGGGATGGGGTGACTGGGTGATAGACACTGGGGAGGGTATGTGCTCTGGTAAGCACTGTGAATTGTGCAAGACTGTTGAATCTCAGATCTGTACCTCTGAAACAAATAATGCAATATATGTTAAGAAAAAAATAAAAAAAGAAGAAGAAGAAGGTAGCGGGAGGGGAAGAATGAAGTGGGGGAAATCGGAGGGGTAGACGAACCATGAGAGACGATGGTTCTGAGGGTTCTAGAGGGGAGGGGGGTGGGAGGATGGGTTAGCCTGGTGGTGGGTATTGAGGAGGGCACATTCTGCATGGAGCACTGGGTGTTATGCACAAACGATGAATCATGGAACACTACATCTAAAACTAATGATGTAATGTATGGAGATTAACATAAGAATAATAAAAAAAAAAAGCTTCTGCCTTCGGCTCAGGTCATGATCCCAGGGTCCTGGGATCGAGCCCCGCATCAGGCTCCCTGCTCCGCCAGAAGCCTGCTTCTCCCTCTCCCACTCCCCGTTTGTGTTCTCTCTCTCGCTGTGTCTCTCTCTGTCAAATAAATAAATAAAATCTTTTTAAAAAAATACATTTTTCTATGACTTACAGTAAACTTATCTAAAAACTCAAATGTAGGGGTGCCTGGGTGGCTCAGTTGGTTGAGCGTCTGACTCTTGGTTTCGGCTCAGGCCTCCCATCCTGCTGTGGGCTCAACACGGAGTCTGCTTGAGAGTCTCTTCTTCTCCCTCTGCCCCTCCCCCAGCTCTCTCTCTTTCTCAAATAAATAAAATCTTAAAAAAAAAAACAAACCTCAAAATGTAAATTGGAAAGGCCTATATTTGTTTAATTTCTTCATCCTTATGAATTCTGAAAATTAAAATCCATGACCATGTTTTCATGCATTTGTACTAAGTTCTAATAAATTGGAGGAAACTTTAGGGTTTATAATAGTGACCAGTTTGGTTATAACTCATGGAGTTGATTTATAACTCTATGGTGAACATCTCCAAAACTTGTCTAACACAATTAAGTACATGCAGGCAAGACGAAGTGTGTTTATGGGAAAAAAATACTGTCATCATGAAAAATTATTTTCAGATTGTACTGTCACCATTGATCAAATTCAAGAGTGAAATTCCACAGGATTGAGAAAACTACTCAAAGAGAGATCCTGTTCTACACGCACACCACTGGATTCATCTACCAAACATATGAATACAATTGTATCTATTTATAAGAACAAAGCTTCTACTTGAGGAAGTGGTCTGGTTTTGAAAAATATCCCCCAAATCACCAGGTTATTCCATAACTAGAATGAGGTGACAAAACCAAAGCAGGGGAAAAAAAAAAGAAAACAACTAAGCTCCATGCTCATGAAGATTAATATGGGAAAACCCATCCAATATTTGTAACCAATAAACTTCAAAGTACTGGTGGCTTTTCTCTTCATATTTTACTGCTGACAGTACTTTCCAATTAGAAACAATTTGTAACAAGTAAGGCAAAAATACTGGCCCCATGACTCACACACAATTGCTAAAAACATAAATTAGATTTCTTTGGCAACTAATTTGGTGGTTATTTTGATTCAAATGTTAAAAATATAAATGAAATGTAGGGTTTCAGAGTGAATGAGTTTAGCATAGTAGAATTTGGAAAAATTGTTTTAACAAACTATAAGGCAATATGAGGAATTCCTTGGCCGGTTTTGTGTGAGTTCAGAATACTGAGTCCAACATATATTCCCAAAGAAATGGAACTGATCTTCTGCAATGTATTTCAATTATTTGCTTTATCACAAAATATCATAAAAATGACAGAGTAAATTTAAAAGAAAAGATTGAAAAAAAATCATTTTCTTGTCCCACCTGATTTTTCAGCAATCAAAATGAACATTGTTCCAGGCACTCTGGTAGACACGCAAAAAGGTAAATCATATGTGTGGTATGTTTACAATCTAGGCTGGTGGCAAAAGCGAAAGGGACAAAATCTTCAGATGGTGATGGCGGGTTGTATTGTAGGGTATGGGCTACAGGTACTGTGGTTCAGGAGTGGAAATTAGAGAGAGTAACAGGAGAAGACTGTTCAGAGAAGGGGAAGGTTTACCTAAGCTCTGAATTTATGACTGCACTTTGGATGGGCAGTGGAAGGGTGAGACTACTCTGATGAAGATCATGAACAAATTCAGGAAACGGAATGGATTTGGCATGGGTATTAGTTTTCTACTGCTGCCATGAAGAATTAACAAAAATTTAGTAGCTGAAAACAACACAAATTTATTATCTTACAGTTCTATAGGTCAGAAGCCTGCGACCTCGGGTCAGCAGGGCTAGGTTCCTTATTGGATGCCCTAGGAGAGAATCTGTTACCTTGACTTTTCCTGCATCTGAAGGCCTCTCTCTGGTTCTTGCATAAAGAGTCCTACATTTCAGAATGAGTCACAGGGAAATGAATCCTTCTGTGGCCATCTCTCTCTGACTACAGGAAAGGTCGCCTGCTTTTAAGAACTCAGGTAATTAGATTGGCTTAGATCCAGGATGATCTTCCCATCTCAAGGCCCTTAACCTTAATAAAATCAGCAAAATCTCTTTTGCCAAGTAAGATAACATATTCATAGGTTCTGAGGATTAGGATGTGGATATTTTTGGGAGCCATTATTTTCCTGTCACATTTTGGGCATAAGATGGGATAATCTCTCACATATCATTTCTTAAAGTTTTCTAACTTTATTTATTTATTTATTTTTAGTTTTATGTATTTATTTGACACAGAGAGAGAGCACACAAGCAGGTGGAGCAGTAGGGCAGAGAGAGAGGAAGAAGCAGGCTCCCCACGAAGCAGAGTCCGACATGGGGCTTGATCCCAGGATCTTAGGGTCATGACCTGAGCCGGAAGGCAGACACTTAACTGACTGAGTCACCCAGGTGCCCCAAAGTTTTCTAACTTTAAAGTGCTGTTCTTTAAACTTTACACTGGGCTAAGCTCTTCTCAATAAACAGAGGATGATTCTAATTTCTCTCAGGATGGAGAGAAAAAAAATCTCAATTTTAATCATTTTCTGATTTTCTTCAAGTCAGTCATGATGTTAACCTACAGAACTTAAGCCCCTTTTCATAAGAATATTCCATCATGGAACCCCTACTTCATCCAGATAATAATACACAATGACCTTGGTAGTAGCTGTTTATAGGGAGGCAATAGGTAGACTGCTCTTGTGTTGTCTCTAGTCACCATGATCCTCTTAAGGGGCATGGATATTTCCTGCAAAAGAGTTTAATCCAGATATTTCCCTCTGACATTCATTTAGACCTCAAAACACACAAAAACTTACATGTTCAACAAATTACTAAAAGTATTCACTTTCTGTCTATCATGTTCTCCTATTCTCCTGGTCACACCTGCTTGACACAATTCCACTCTTTGATCTTCTCCTAATCTACATTGGGGCTCATTGTCCTATATTCTGGGGTCTGCAAAACCAGCTCTGTCCAGCATGGGATGGCCCCTCTTTTTCTTGTTCAAGCCCAAATTCTGACAGAGAAGAGTAAGAAGATATCCCTAACAAGCAAAAGTTAAAATTTGAATCTTATTTGCAAGTACAGTTGATTGGATATTTTGAGGTTATTCCATGCAGGGTCTTAAATGTTGGTCAGGGAATTTTGCTTTAATGGGGTAACACAACATGAATAAGAAAGTTCAAGACTTAATAGATATTTTGGGAAAATTGTTTAGGTATTTCTGCTAAACAAACAAGAATTGGGGAGATGCAGATAAAAAGCCAATTATGAGGTTTATATAGTACTTGAATAATCAAGATTACATCACTTTAAATAAATGGATAAAGAAGTTGTGGTATACACATACATATATACACACATACAAAAAATATTATTCAGTGATAAAATATGAGGAAATTCTACCATTTGCAACAACATGGATGGTCAATGAAGGCATTATGCTAAGTGAAATAAAGAGAGAAGACAAATACTGTATGATCTTGCTCATATATGGAAATAAAAAAAAAAAGAATTCATAGATGGAGATCAGACTTATGGTTACCAGATGAGGAGAGTAGGAGTAAAGGGAATTGGAGGAAAGTGGCCAAAAGGTACAAACATCCAGTTATAAGATAAATAAGCACTAGGGACATAATGTACAATGTGATGACTAGAGTTAACACTGTTGCATGATAAACAGGAAAGTTGATAACAGATTAAATCCTAAGAGTTCTCATCACGAGGAGAAATTCCTTTCCCTTTTCTTTTTCTTTCCTTTCGTTTTTCTTTAAACTTATATCTATATGAGTAGATGGATATTAGCTGAACTGATTGTGGTAATCATTTTACAATATATGTAAATCAAACCAACATTCTGTATGCCTTAAACCTTTACAGCGATGTATATTAATTATTTCTCAATGAAACTGAAAAAAAAAAAACCTTTTTCTACATAGACAATTAGTAATTTGAATAATGAACTGGAAAAATTCAAGTTATTACATACTTAAGAAATTGAAAAAATATGAACAATCCAAGTATATTAGGTCAATGCACTTCTCTGCTAGAAAATATTAAATAGGGGGATAAAATATAATTGAATATTCCCACAGCATAACCAATTTTTATACTTTACTAGATGGAAAATTCAAAAGGGGATTATTGGTTATAAAGATATAATGTAAGGACTGTTATCTTTACCTACAAGAAAACTTCAAAAATACAGTAAATAGGAAAAAAATATAGTTCATTTCCAATTATACACTACTATATTAATATTTTTTAAATTAGCTTTTAACATTTTACTTTAATATTACAGCTATAGCAAACTTACCCTAGTCAAAGGGAGAATTTAATCACTGATGCAGATAATTCTAGTTCTCAGGACCTATTACTTAACCTAACAAGAGGCCTAATTGTAATGTATTCAAATGAGCCTTACATTGTGATCAACACAACAGTGTGATCAACACAACAGACTGTCATTCAATCTTTTATAATATCGTTAACTAGTATATAGAACAAAACACGGGGAAAATATCTAGTAAGTTAATTATTCCCGTGCTTATCTGTACATTTGTCGACAGTTACTACTATGAGTGAGAGTAAAAGATTTTATATCTAAACCTGCTTTAAATTTGATCAATTTAAAAACTTTGATAAATGTACCTCTTTACTGACCTAGTTTATCAGCTCTTTAAACTTTAGGAAAAACAGTAACATTTAAAAAATCTTAGTATTAGACACTATTATGAATAATTTAAAAGCTAAGTCCCCTTTTTTGCCTGGACCTCACAGAGGTTTAGCTAAAGAACAGGCTCACCTCACTCCCTTCTATGTCAGTCAATTTAGAATGTTTGGAAACTTCATTAATCATTTCTTGGAGGGTACTTATAGGACACAACTGTCTCAATTACAAATAGGGTCATATGAAAGTTAATGAGCCCTTTAAATAACTCATTGGTTCCTTGTTCCATTTATTTTTGCTAAGATGTTAGGGCAGAGATCACTTTTCTGTGACATTGGGAAATGGAAGATAATTGTCATCTGCAGGTTTCACACCATTTTTATTTGTTATTAAGTGTTAAATTTTATTTTAGGTCTCCGTATTCCAGAATTCTAATCATAGAAAATAATTCTAGGTTCGCGACTTCAGAGGAGGAGAAGAGAGATCTATTTCATAATTACAATATGTAAGAATAAAAATGAACAAATATAAATCTGTTAAAAATATTAATCAAAGTCTTTTTTTTTCAGTCTGAAACTAGAAAACAATATGTCTCTCTATGATTTACATTAAATGTGGCAATAGTGGTGTTTAGTTAAGAAAGGTGAGGTTAGGGCGCCTGGGTGGCTCAGTTAGTTAAGTGACTGCCTTCGGCTCAGGTCATGATCCTGGAGTCCCGGGATCGAGTCCCGCATCGGGCTCCCTGCTCAGCGGGGAGTCTGCTTCTCCCTCTGACCCTCCTCCCCCTCATGCTCTCTGTCTCTCATTCTCTCTGTCTCAAATAAATAAATAAAATCTTTAAAAAAAAAAGAAAAGAAAGGTGAGGTTATATACCAGTAAAAATATATATATATATCTAAAATATATATATATATACATATATATATATATATCTGAAGCTTAACAAATGAAAGTTCATTTCTCATTCCCACAAGGGCCCTGTGGATCCCCATAACATCCCAAGGCCATTATCCTTTGTACAGCAACCCTGTGATCCAGGCTGCTTCCATCATTATCTCAACACAAGTCTTTGTTGTTGCCAAGTTAGGGAAAGAAGGAGATTAGAAAATCAAAGCAAAAGTATTATAGCTTGAAAGATAAATGTGTCACTTCTATTCACCTTTCACTGATGAAGACTAGTTCTCGGCTCCAACTAACCTCTGGAGCAAGAAAATGTAGAAGAATAATGGAATATGTGGGGAGTATTATTTAAGGACCATGTCTGTCAGCCAATATCATTGTTCCCACTAATCTAGAAACAAATACACTCAACTGCTTTCCAAGTGAGATAACTCACAGGTCCAATCCAGTCTTTGCTTCCAGCTCACCCAGACCTCTGGCTGATAGGTGAGAATCTCTGTATCAGGTTCAGACGTCACTACTTTTGATTGAAACTTATAAACTAAAAAGACAAGTTAAGGGAGCCTCTTTGCACATGTACATACACATACATGAACACTCAATAATGAATAATAATAATATTAATAATGATAGTGGCAGAACCGAAACAGAATAGACACCGTTTAAGAAAGGACAAGACACAAAGCAGTCACTAGTCATAGATATTTGGTCCCTGTGAGCAGGCATTGTTAGTGGTCCTAAACTGGGGTTGGGGATTGAGGAATGTTTCTCCATCGGGTTTAGATTCTTTCTGGGAGCGTCCAGAGAGTCCATTGTTTTCTGTGCCTCCTAGCTTCATCTTTAAGGATGCTTTGCCTTTCCCATTATATTTATTCCCATCAGAAGTGGGTCTGGGGGAATATCCTCTACTTGGAGTCTGAGGAGCTTCCCCAGCCAGCTTCCTGTTCAAAGAAACTTTGGGAACTTAGAGTCATTTCAAGTCTGTAAAAGTCTTTTTATTTGGGTGTGTGGGTGGGTGGGGGAGTCCAAACTCATAATTTCTTTACCAGTAGAACTTACAAATATCCAGTAGATTTTAATTCCAATCTTCTCCATGCATCTAGAACACACCCTGTTCTTTTCTATCTTGTACATTTCTACTCTTTCATTCCATTATTCATTCTCTGTATATAACAGGGTTACACAGAAGCTGTTTGAATTTCTGAGCAAAGCCACACTCTTAATCTGTTTTTTGTCTTGACTCATTTTACCAAATTATTGAGTGACACATTCTTAACTTTTTTGCTTTGAAGCAATTTAATCAGTTGGACATTTATTACCAGAAATGTATCTATAAAGACTTTTGCACTCATCACTTATTACGATCATGAAGTAATTGCTTTACCAGCACTGGAAGCCTCTGTATTAGAGTCTCACTACCTCTTCCACTTCTGCTTGCAAACTAGCCAATTCTCGTCTGAGTCCATTTATTTCTTACTATGCCTTGGCAAACAGAGTTAACAGCAAATCATACACAGTATTAACATCCCGCTTTCAAACCAGAGTCACAACTTTGTTAGGTACACGAGCTGCTGCTCACATCATCCCAATGTTTTGCAATTACATGAAAGGACTCTCTCTCTTTCAAAAGCCTCTATCAGTTCTCCCTCTGCTCACCCATCACTGAATCGGTGGGTGATAATTAGGTTTTTTTAGACATTATCTCACTTTTGGTACCAATTTCTACAATAACCAACATCGGCTAGTTAAGACAGACACAATACATAGGATAGATTAGATAGGAACAAACAATGCCTACATCTCAGTGTTCAGTAAAGCAAAGGCTTATTTCTGCTTTATTCTGAATCCAGTACATATTTGAGCAATTCTTTGGGTATTGCTCTCCTTGAAGCAAGTCAGTAATCCATGCTGTTTCGATGTTTGGGGTCCACAATATAAGGACTACAAGGTACTCAACAGAGGAAGAGAAAGACTGAAAAGTGGTGCCTGAGATTTTCACAATTTTAGCCCAGAAATGAGTTGCATGATATATCTTCTCATATGTTATTCTCCAAAAGAGTCTTGTGGTTCAAAATAAGTACAAGAGTACACATAAATGTAGGGGAGAAAATGGACTACTGGTGAAATTTTGCACTTGGCCACAAGAGAGGGAACTACCCCAACCCCACTGTGGAGAAATAACATTGTATTTACTTATTTTAAAATAGAAGTTTCTGGGCTGGGAGCACCTGGGTAGCTCAGTGGGTTACGCATCCAACTCTTGTTATTGGCTCAGGTTGTGATCTCAGGGTTGTGAGACCGAACCCCGCATGTGGCTGCACCGCTGGGTATGGAACCTGCTTGGGATTCCCTCCCTCCCTTTCCCTCTGCCCTTCCCCCTGCTCATGCACTCTCTCTCTCTCTCTCTCAAATGAATAAGTAAATAAAATCTTCTAAAAAATAAATAATAAAATAGAAGTTTCTGTAGCTAACACTATCTCAAATGGAAAAAGAAAAAAAAAAAAAAAACCCAGTGTATTCTAATGGTTAAGAGTGGGGTTTTTTTTGTTTTGTTTTGTTTTTAGACAATCCTCATTTATTAGCTCTGTGATTTTGGGCCTAGCGAGGTTAAATGAGATAATCTGTATAAAATACCAGATGTACTTCAGACACCTATGAAATAATTGATGATTATTAGCTTTAATTGGGAAACACTCTATTTGTGATTTTTCCACTTCCATACAAATAATATATATATATACACATATATACACACACAAAATATAGATATTTAATCTACAAGTTTCTGCTAATATTAAAAAATCACATTAATGGAACTTGCCAGAGATACCTAATTCTTCTGCTGCTAGAAAAAAATAAAGCCACACTTTTGCTTGAGAACTTCAAACTTAACCAGCTTTCCTAGAATTAATTTTAAAAGTGGTCTGAAAATTAGAACACATGACGTGACACTATTCTAAGTAAACTAATAAACTGAAGGAAGAGGATGGTCATGAAGAGGTAAAAGGGTTAGGAGAAGGACAGAGTAAATTTAATGACTGAAATATTTAATTTTGTTTTGGCCAAAGCCTAACTGCTGTTAATTAAAAGACACACTCGCCTCCACCATTTTATTTTAATACCTGTAATATTAATCTGCTTGATCTCTTTTCCTTGGAAACTGTTGACCAAATGATACAGATACAGAGAATTCTGCTCTAATCAGAGAAAATGGGTTTTGACTTTGAATCTGATCTCTAGTCTGGCTCTTTTATAGCCTTCTTAACTTCTAAAGAAACAGATCTCTTTAAAAACAGAACCTGCTAGAATGTAGACACGCCTGACATATTAAAACTCTGTTTGTTTGATCTTACCAAACAATTTGAATGCATATCAACAGAAAAGAAAGCTCACATCTGCCATAACAGGGATGTTTACGATCATTTTAATGATACCATTAGATGTTGCTCTTCAGGGCTCACTATTCCAGGCTGTTGTATAAAAACCATGTGAGATAAGTTTATCACCTGTGCACAATGGAAATAACCTCATTAAATGAATCAGGGTAAACACAGAGAGAAGATAGAACTCAATTCATTTCCTATGTTAAAGGATTTTCTTGTGGTAGAGGCTACCTTTACTCTACACCAGGACAACCCCCCCCCGCCCCAAAAAACCTACCACCACCACCACCTCCAACAAAAAACAATGAACAGACTTTTCCTGATCTCAAAACATTTGAATTTCAATGTCTCTGGAAAAGGCTCTTAGTTGACAGGTGGTTCTTAGCTCATGTAAGAAACCTGAGCTTAAAAATCTTTTCCAAAACATTTACCTGGTTCTTAAGCTGTCTTGGATTTAGATGTTTTCAGGGAAGTTGGTAGTTAAGTAACCATAGCCCTACTGCTTCTATACTTCTCTTTAAAAAGGGGTGGAAATTGTTGTGTGCCTTTTGAAGACTAAAAGAATTAAAAGATAATTCCTCCTCAATCTGTACTGTTTTTAGCACATTTTCTTTCATGTTTTTAGGCCAAAGGTTGAGTGTACTGTCAATTATGCTTAAAACTATCATGGAAAGGATTCTAGAAAATTTCTTTGGTTTAATTTTCAATATCTTAATTTTATACAGCTACCTCTATTTCCAGATAACCAAACCATAGAATTCTTACCATTTCTTTACCAACTTTATATAACAATAGGAAATATGAAGTAAAACTGAATATTCTTTCATCTCTTCTCTATGGGCTGAAACTATACTAATCCCTAGGAATGGAGGCACAAATAAGAGAAACATACATAAGTTTCTGGTAGCCAGCAGGTTATTAGAGGGATATAGTATCTGAGGAACATTTAGCTTCTGATAAGAGGCCCAGGACTTTCCCTGAAGTGCCACTTTATCATCTGAAGAAAACTTCCCAATTTCTTCTCTTCTCCCAAGATGTATATAGAGACAAAGCTTCATTAATATGATTAAGAAAATAAAAGTGTGAAAGTTAATTGGAATATTTCCTTACTGTTAGGATCATGGGTAGCAATCTGAGGTACCAAAACCAAAAACATTCTTTTATAATTACAAAGGAACAAGTAACAAGGAACACTTTACAAAAAGGAGATATTATGAGGAGAAAGAAGTAAGACTCAGGCCCCCGATTCTATGTTTCACGTTGTGGGGATTAGACACATTGGTGGTGAAGTTCTCTGCAAAGAAAGCTAGTGTCTGTCAGACGCCAAATCAAGTGAAGAAAAAACATACTGCAGAAGTTTTCTTGATTAGATAAAAAAGGATCAAAGCTTATCTTGGCTTTGACTTTCCAGTTATGTTGGAAGTGCTCCACTCTGGTAGAAAATTGCTGAAGTGAATCTAATCTCTCTGTGTCTCTCCCCACGTGCCAATGTGATGTGCTCTCTGATTTCTCTATCCACTGTTTACAGAAGGAAGGCCTATTTTGCTAGTCTGAAGTATGTAATGATGCGCCCTGAGAGTGCATTTGGCTTTCCTGTCTATGCAGCTTTTATGGTTTCATTTCCCCCTTTTGATTTTCAAGTATGTAATTGTGTAACTCAACGGTGCACACCTGGCCTCTGAGTAGTCTAGCCCAGGCTGGTAAGAAAACAATTCACAAATCTCCAAAGTCTTGGCAACATTAATATGTCAAATTTAATAAAACTGTACAGAGATCCTAAACATACCTGCTGAATACAGATTGGAGATACCTTCCCTACGCATAACCTAAGATCCATTGTTTAGCTAAGTAATTCTACTTAGAAACTTTAGTCACCACGGTAAAGGAAAAAATTGTGCGTGCTTGAATGAAACTGTATTCCACCTATTTTCCTGTTGCCATATGCCAACAACACTATTTTAAAAAATGTTAATAAACTTGTACAGGATCAGGATGAAGGAATGTTTATGCTTTAAACAGAACTGATATAACTGTAGGCATATAAAAACTTTTAAACCAAAGGAGAGAGATGGAAAGAGAAAAAAAGAGGAAATACTTAAAATACATTCAAGGACACTCGGTAATTGATATAACCGGACACTGCCTATGCAAGGTGAGATGAAAAAGACACAGGTAATTTCCTAACCCTTTTTGTTCATCCTATTCTCTATGTTGACATATTAAACTCAGGTTATCACGATTATTTTGTACCAAAGTAACAGCCACAAGTATTATCTGCATAAAGCAAAATGTAAATAAATGTAACACTTACATAGGCTAGAGTGCTCCTGAGACATTTGACATTTACAAGGCCACGTTCAGCCACTGATTGTCTTGCAGTAACACTGAGACTGTACAGCTCCTTCCAGTCCCAACGCCATTGTGGTAGGAACCCTCCTGCACGTCTGACAGAACAAGATTTTTTTATTGATCCTTTTCTTTTTTTTTTTTTTAAGATTTTATTTATTTATTCATGAGAGACAGAGAGAGAGAGAGAGGCAGAGGGAGAAGCAGGTTCCCAAGGAGCAGGGAGCCCGATGCGGGACTCAATCCCAGGACGCTGGGATCATGACCTGAGCCGAAGGCAGACGCTTAACCATCTGAGCCACCCAGGCGCCCCTTATTGATACTTTTCATATATCGAGCTAACTGCAAAAAGCTGGTGGTATTCAAGAATTATTATCATTGTAACAGCTGGGAACCAACTGCTGGGTCAATTTCAGTGATGTTTGGAGTATTGACTCTTTTACTCCTAGAAATAAAAAATGGTCTTTCTGGTCACAAATACAGCTTGTAAGAATGCTCTCCAGTTTCTGTTGTTTTCTCCCTTTTCTCCCTGAGGTGCTACTTGACTCAGCACACGTGGCAGTTAAGATAACAATTAAGTAGATAGACATTCTAATGCAGAGGTATTGCATCATCTAAGGTTTCTCAGCCATCAGTGAGTGCCAAAATTTATCTTAAACAGAGCCACAAAAGTGGGTTGATGCCTGAGCTTCTAAAGGTGGTATTGTGTGTAAGAGGATGAAGAACCAGAAACCTGATTTTTAGATACTCCTGACTTTTAGACACTCTTGCGAAGACTTGGTGAAACTTTTGCTCAAACTGTTGTTTGAACCACTTTGGGATGGAGACGGTGTGCTAGCAGGGGCTGAACTGCTGGTGGGATGAGTAGTTAAAACTCAGAATGCTGGCCTGTGTATAGTCACTCTTTGAAGCCAGGCAATCTGCCTGTGGCTGGCAATCTGGCCTGAGAGTTCACCCTCATAGTTTGGAGCTTCACAGGGTTAGAAAAGCCAACTTCTGTTTGCCTACTCGAAGCTAGTCTTACTGGGAGATTCGGTAATGAGGTGCCTCAGACTCTTCCCAGCACCTCTCTTCAAGGGGACAAAACCCTCTAGTAGAAACTCAAGTGCAAGCTATGCCTACTCTATCATAGTTTCAAGATTATGTTTAAACAATTAATTTTGACCACAGTGACAGAAGCATGGAATTGATTAAAAGCAGACAGATTAGAACTAAAACTTGAGGGAAATACACCACTAATAAAATAATAATAATAATAAAATAATAATAAAATAATCTATCTGGCTTGGAAACATCTGTGGAAATCTCTGGACCTCCAAACTATCATCAAAGGGGAGAAGGATGCTAACACAGTGGTTCCTCCAGGAGGAACATCTTCCCCAACATTCAATTCAGGTGTGGATGGAAAGGAAAACAAAAAGAAAAGAAAAAAAAAAATAGATCTAAAGATTTTGGAACAGAAATGAGGACAGAGTGATTGGCTAATCAGGAAGCTTACTTCACTGCCAGGATAGGATTTCCTGCCTTTACTATCCAACAGGGTAAGACATATGATCTCAACAGCAACTGATGTGTTTCCAATTGTTCACATTTAATAAAATTTTTTAAGGAATCTCAATGCCCAAGGTCAAGAGTCCTATGCTCTACCGACTGAGCCAGTCTGGCATCCCCTCAATTGTTCACATTTAAAATGAATAATTAAGGTATCACATTTCTTCTCCACAATTGTCTGTTGTGTGTGTTAAAGGCAAATGCCTTCTGCTTTAACTCAGAATCTCTAGATCATGAGTAGTCACATCTAACCTGGCAGAGAGTAATGCAAAGCACTTGGGTATTATAGAAAAAGAGCCATATGCAATGAATGGATGAGCCTTTGGGGTGGTTTCCTTTGTGAGGGAGGTGAATATCTCCCATGTAAAATGGGTATGGATGTTGAATAGCCATTGGTGGAACTACGATAGATACCTTTAGTTTGCGTCCCACCTTCCAACCCCCAAATTCCTCCCCCTTGTCAACTCCCAAAAGAATCTCATTCTTCTAGTCTTTTTTGAAGCCAGAAATAGTCATGTGGCCCGTGTCTGACTAAAGCAACCTAAAAATAATTTTACTGGGGTCTTGTTTGAAAGACAATTTGCTGAAAAGAAATAGGCAGAAGAAAATAACTGGCTGGTAACACTCCTTGCCCTTTGTTTCTGCCTTGCAACTGTGATTCCTTGAGCTATGGAAACCATCTGTAGCCAAGACACAAGAATAATTAGGACAAATAATCAACATACTAAGAATCAGAAAATAGTTTTGTTTATAGTATTATTTACTTGCTGGATGATCCATGAAACACGGTATCTACCTCTAGGCATCTTTTCAAATAAACAAATGCCATTATATTATGAAAACAGTGTTGATCCTTTTTTTTTTCATTCCTTATGGTTTTTTGTTGTTTAAAACATTTTTAACTGATTAAGTAGTGAGAGATTATTAACTCAGTCTTACCCCTATATGTAATGCAATTTGGGAAATCAGGAATTTCTAGACTGTTTCATGTTAAGAAAGATTTTAATATGGAATCAACAGGTCACAGCACTCTGTGCATTTATTTGCCAATCTTTAATGTAAAGTTCAGGTAAAACTGGGTTGTTATTTCTGTGTTATAATTCATAGGATACCAGTTTTCTATAGAATTCTAGAAGCTGACTTCATGAATATGTTACATCAACATTAATTTGTCTTTTGCATCAGTTCTAACAAAGGGCTCAGAATCACTACGAAAGCTGACAGGTGACTGAAGCAACAAATAAAAAACTTAAAAACTAAAACCTACACCTTTAAAATACAGAAAAGCAACATTCACATATAATAAAAGAAAGCATACGTAATCAGAGTTTTGAAAAGAGCACAGATAGAATTTTTATTGGCAGCAATTAGCAGACAAAACTGCAAATGGATCTCTCAATGCAAACAAATGAAAGTATATAAAATATAACAAGTATCTTTTTAAATGTCTTTTGATGGTAAAGTAAATGTAAAAATCTATAGAGGCTCAAAAAACAATAAAAGTGGAATCCTAGGACGTAGGTGCACTTAAATGCCAGTTTTTAACATTACAATGATGCACCAAATCCAGGGGATTTTAAGTGTCCATTTTGATGGCTGTTCAGGGTACACAAGATGCAAGACAAAGCCTTAGGTATGCCTTAAAGTACAGTAAATGGTGGGAGATTGCTCTAGAAACCGAGGTTCCTGAGAGATGGCACCTGCAATAAACCCACAGCAAAAGGGACAGTAAATAAACTTCCTCATGTCCCTGGTGTTGTGTGAAGGGGAAAAATGTCCTTTGAGAATTCATAACCATAATCTGGTCTTCATGTAGATTTTCTCCTCAACTTTACACAATTTATTTGGTGGGGTGAACCCCCAAGCAACTGACAGAGGTAAATGCAAAACCTACACTAAAGAATCTTAATTCCAATTCAGAACTCACAGACACAAATAAAAGCCAAGGGGAGAAATGTACCTACAAGTGAAAACTAGTACAAGTATACTTGCGGAGATACCATGTATTAGATGTATAAGACAGAAATTTAAACAAGCATATTTTATAAATTTCAGGGGAAAAAAGTAAGTTTGAAAATTTGAGTGAGCATCAAGAGACTTTATGTCTGGAAATTTAAAAAAGAATCTAATCAAAGTTTTAGAGATGAAGAAAGTAAAGTGAAAATTTCAGCACATCCAGGTGGAAGGAAGAACTGGAAAATAAAACTAAAGAAAATATTGATGAGGCAGTCAAGAGTTAAAATATCAACCAGTGGTATGAGACATAGAAGATGAATTGAAGAAGGCTGATACATGTCTAACTGAAATTCCAGAGTAAAAAGAAAAATAGGTAAAAGGCAATATTTGAAAAGAAAAATCAATATAATCATGAATTTTTAGATATAATTATGAAGTTATAAATGTAAATCTATAAATGAAAGACATCCAACTTTTTATTCTGGAAGAGTAAGAAATTACAAACAGGGTTAATGAAAAAAGCTTATGAGAAAGATACAGCAATACAAGGTATAGTAGTCCTAGACTAGTAATTATAATCATATAAAACAGTAATAGAACCTTAAGGACAAAAACAAAATTAGAAATGGCAAGAGAAAAAAGATAGACCCTTTGTAAAGGAATGGCAATAGACTGGCATCTCAACAGCAACAATGGAAGTTGGAGGCACTGTCCTAATATTTTCAATATTGAAAGAAAATAACTGTTTGACTTAAAATTCTATACCTAGAACTACATTCCTTCAAGAAGCAGGTGAAAAAAAAGTTGTTTTCAGGAGAACAAAATGTGAAGAAATTAACCTACCAACTGAATCTCATTAAGCAAACTTTCAAAGGCTGAAGAATACGTAGCTAGAAAGCATTCCTGGTTGAATGTTTGACATGTAAGAAGAAATCATAAAAACATAATAAAAGTTTTATTTCTCTCTTTTCTATCTGTATATTCTTTATTTTATTTTCTTGCCTTAGAGAGGTTATCTGGGACCCACACTTTAATCCTCTGTTTCCTTATCAAAGCATTATTTACTTCATCAGGTATGAAATAAGGTCAAAATTCTTAGCAGGATACTAGTAGTTAATAAATAAGTAGCATATGTTAATTTTTGATCATGCCTTCATTGATGATTTTGATGATGCCTTTATATCATTGTCCAACATAAGGTAACAAAAGGTGTAGGATTTCATGTTGTGTGTCCAGTTAGTTGTATAAATGACAACATGACATATATATTCTTTTGCAAAAAAAAAAAAAAAAACCACACACACACACAAATATGGTTATTGTTTGAGATTTCAAAATCTTGATTTACATTTCCAAGTTCGTAATGAAAGTTTTTAAAGGCATACTAAAACACCAGGCCAGAAATTCAAAATGATGCAAAGCCACAGCATTCCTATATGATTGTAATATCAAATAATAATCTACCTTTATCTTGTTACTTGAATTGTCTAGTTCCAATTAAATGTGTAGTATACAGAAAAATGAAGTGTGTGAAAAGTATAAGTCAACTGCTCAATAAACATTTATTGAGAGTTTCTTTTGCATTGAAACTTCTAGCATTTTTCTGAAATTACTCTGTAATTTTGCCAGAGTACTCTCCATGAATTTCTTTCCTTTTTATTTCATAGGTACCGTGGGCATAGCATGCCTCTGACACATAATGTGGCATTGCGGAGAGGAGTCAGACAAAACCCTCTAGGTGAGTAACGTTGAGAAAGTCCTTATGGAGTTTCATTTCCTTATATGTAAATCTACATATTGGACTGATAGGCTGTCTCTGGTAGAGTGGCACTTAGCCCATGAGGTTTTGTGATAATTAAGTGAGATAAATCATGCAAAGCTTATGAAACTGGGCATGACATATGGTAAACAAAACGATTGTTCCCTCTTTGCGTTTTTGTATGCCAAACACTATGCTAGCTGACTCATGTCTTATTCAATTTACTTTTTCAGATGACTAAGTCAGTTATTTGGAAAGTAAAAATGAGCAAACTAACAAAACAACGAAAAGACATGGTTGACTGCAAATTCATTTTCAATTCCTGTCTCTCGACTTTCAAGCACGTTTAACCCAGCCACTTCCTCACTTTCCTATCTATCCAGTCTTTTAGGCTTTCATCCCATTCCCCCTTATTGAAAGTAATAATAGCTACTATTTATTATGTGCCTGCCATGTCCCAGAACCTATAACAAGAGCTTTATACTGTTTCATTTAACATAAATAAATCTGGTACCTTTTTCTCACTTTTTGTCCTGATTAATATCACTATGGCCTATGACATTTCTGACGACTCACTTCTTGGAAAAGTGTTTTCTCTCTATTTCAGAGGCACCACACATTTCAGGCACATCTCCCTCCTTTCTCAGTTCCTTACTTTAAAATCACAGTTGCATGACAGTCCAATGAACTGTTTTACTCCTGCATCCCTCTAAATTCTGTCACACTGGGTCTGCCACGCTACACAAATCCCAATGGCACCTTTCACATCAGACCTTTTCATGTTACTTCCTTGGCATTTTACAACTGTTCCAACTATTTTTCTTCTTATTAAAGATTTATTTACTTATTTTTAGAGAGAGAGAGAGAGAGCGCATGAGCAGAAGTAGAGGGAGAGAGAATCTCAAGACTTCCTGCTGAGCCTGGAGCCTGACACCTGCTAGATCTCACAAACCCCTGAGATCACGACCTGAGATGAAACCAAGAGTCGGACCCTTAACCAACTGCACCACCCAAGCGTCCCAGGTCCAAATGTTTTTAAATCAAAACTTGAGGGGTAGTAATTGTGGCATTATTAACATTCAACTTAGCATTTACTTGAAATTCATGGTCAGAAGATTGTTCTCTTCCCTGGAACTCATTTACTTACCCATGGATAGAAAACACCTATTGTTTAAATTCTTCTTGAATTAGGACAAAAAAATCTATTTTTGTGTGTGCTGGATTTAACTGTTCCCAAATGAGAAAAATAAGGCAAATATGTTTTCTGAATCACTGGCATTCTTGGACCAAATAAGTTAGGTGAAAAAAATTATAAAATGGAATATAATTTGTGGAAACTGGTATCTTTGAAAAAATTAATTTAGAGAGAAACTACTGTAATTATGTAAGAATTTTATTTCTCAGAGAATCATGCACTGGATCCCAAGTTTCTTTGGTTATAAGGTATAAAATACAGGAGTTTTAATATCATTAAAGAAATATAAATATACTTTTCTCTCAAAATTTTTTTTATGTTTGGAAAGAATAATACAGATCACATTAGGGAGTAACATTAATTATATAATAAATTGATTTTAAAGATAATTTTCATCTGGGAAATCCAAAATAAATGAATACAGTGGCTGTTAAATACTACTTTAGCCTTTCACAAGAATCAGTAACAACAAAACTAATGTTATCTTTTTTGTATTATATGACCAGTTGTTTGCTATTTAAAGGAAAACACAAATTCACATGAATCATTATATTTTTATATCCTAATGCACGTGCATATTATATATTATATGTGTGTGCATGTGTATATACATATAACTATACACACCATATTTTTTCTTTACAAGCAGTGATTGTAGTTATTCATCAGAGGGCATTTTTCTTTTATAATTTTCAAGATAAAAGGCATTCTTTTAATGTCAACCAGTGCCTATATGGTAATGTATTATGCTGTTAAGCAAGCAACCTGGATTTAATTCCCAGCCCAGATTGCATACTCCCCAGGCTACTTTGTTCAACACCTGTAAAGAAGAAAATAACTAATGCTACATGAAAGCACCAATTTTAGTTTTAAGGAGGGGTGCTGGTTTCCAATAAAGGAATAAAGTGTTATTTTGCTTTGTTTTCTGCTGGAAATGTAGTAGTTGTGGCTTTTCAGCAGGAGATATAAAGCCACCCTACAAAGGGTTCCCTTCCCAGTGTATCCATTGCTCTGTGTACTAGCACATGTTTTTCTCATAAAGGGAAGAAAAATGCAGGTATTAGAGTTTCTAATTATATGTTTCTACAAACTGAATTAACACGGAAATGGCAAATTGCTTGGGGGAGCATTTAACCCCATGCCTTTAAAGCATTCAAAAGTATTTGTTTCTTCACACTTGTCTCTTAAAAGCCATTTGACTATTTTCCCAGGATATCTGCACCTAAAAAAATAGCTTTATATTGACACGGTGGCAACTACTAGATGGAATTTCTCCTAGCTTTTCTTAGAGGGTATAACTTTTCATGGCTCCCAAATCTTAAGATTTAAGAGAAGGTTATAGACTTGAAGTAAGTCAGTGTATGAAAAAATGTTTGCATTCATGTGCATTTGTGTGTGTCTGTGTAAGTGTGTGTTTCGGAGAAAAAATTAATTGTATCTCAGAAACATCAGTAGAGGTGTAGAGACAGCTATCTTCCCTATGTGATACTTGATCTCTGGAATAGGAATAGGAATGGGGGAAAAAATGGTAGGGGCCTACTTGGATTTTTTTATAATATTGTAAGGTGATTGTGGGTATGCACTTCTATTTTAACAACTAAACATATTTAAGGGATAAAGCACAAAGCACTGTTACTGGAGCATAAACTTGAGTGGGATGTAATCAGACATCTAATCGTCAGAAATAATTTATCTTGCAGGGATATTAGAATGTTAGTTCTCCCTTGCTCCCTAATTACTATGAATCATTGACTCTCAGTTCTGTTATTTCCATTATGGTGCTTCCAAAATATAGCCAAATTGGTCTTTTGTATTAAGCCTATTTGAAAAAATAGACTACTAACATTAACAGTATTTCTTAAGATATTGACATGTGTGTATGATATATTCTTGATTCTACTTTTATAACAAAACAGGTGGGAAAAGTAAATGGGCTCAAATTTTTTAAACTTCTTACATTTTAAAGGATATGTAAAAATTCTATTGAAAAATCTTAAGTTTTTTCCTATAGATATTGAGAAATTTTCTGATTTTTGTGTGTGTGTGTGTGTGTGTGTGCAAACAACAAAGAGCTGGATTAAGAAAGACATTATTTTAGATTCAGGTTTGTTTTCTTCCTTCTTTCAACAAAAGGTCATGGACCACCTGTAAATGGGATCTTGATGGATTCAGTAACATCTGTGAAATTGAATCCTAGCAATATAAT
Organism: Mirounga angustirostris; assembly: GCF_029215605.1. Lineage (NCBI taxonomy): Eukaryota > Metazoa > Chordata > Mammalia > Carnivora > Phocidae > Mirounga > Mirounga angustirostris. The sequence continues at coordinate 78,187,820 of NW_026991720.1, read as the reverse complement.
AGATTCTATAAAATAGGCACCTTGTATCTCTCTCCCCATTTCTCCATTCTCTTGTGGTTCTTCCCTAAGTCAAATATGTGCTTATTTTTAAAATGCATGATTTCTATAAAGTTCAACAACATTTCTTGTCTTCTTTCTTAAGAAACCCATTGTGACTTTTCTTACTGTGCTGGGCAAACTTTGAACTCCTAAATGCTATTTATCATCACTCAGAACATATGCCTCGATAAGGCTACAAAGCAAAGTAATGGCTTGAAAAGCCTATTGATGAAAAGGTTGGTGGGGAGGGGTAGTGCTAACCACATACATGGATCATGCAAGAGGCTACAGGAGGTCACAGGTTTTCAAGGAGTAAGGATCAAGTAGGGTCAGACTGGTTACAGCCAATTGCACAACCACATTCTTCTCCATTCATCCCCAGCTGAATCCCTAATTATGACTTACACAATCAGTGCCAAAGCACTAAAGAGTACAACCGTATTGTTCCATGGTGAGTGCTTAGGAGAAAAGCTGGAATTTGATACTTAGTCACAGTTTGCAAACAATGTGGTTGAACCACCTGAGGGGTCACATTTTTACATTCTGAGGCAATTTATTAGTAATGGTACCTGTCAGTCAGAAATCCCCCCAAAGCTCTTTCATTACTAGACACGACTTTGATATAGAAATGGTTCAAAGTAAGAGGCAAATAAAACAAGAGCTAGATCATTTACAAAGAAACACCAGCATATTCCCTTTAGCCTTTCCCCATGAGCCATCTTTGTAGTTGCACTCTAAGTGGTGTAAAGATTAGACTGGATGAGTTATTTTAAAAGCAAGCCTTTTTATTTGTCTATGAAGGATTTTTAAAGTTCCTAAACTATTTCCATGACTTCCATTTTAACTCAAAATATAAACAGAAGCAAACCCTATGGTTGAGATACTTTATGCAATGACACTTCCTCAGGCTATAGTGCTCCAGAGAGGAATGATTCAAAGTTTAGGAAGCTTGTTTAAATTTAAAAACAGTGTTCTGCGTAAAGATGTTATACACCTTTCTCCCAACACACACACACACACACACACACAAAAGCACGTGCAGTTACATTTTCAGTGCACAACGCAAACTTCCATTTCTGACTATCAAGTACTTTTTTTTTCAAGACAAATATAAAGAATTAATAAAAAAACTGCTTTTCTAACCTCCAAAGGAAATACCACGTTTTACAAATGTGAAATATTTTAATAATTCTCATTTATTTAATTTTCTATACATGCTCCTGAAATCATTACTCTTTGTTTTAAAGATTTATTTATTTGAGAGAGAGTGTGGGTGGGGGAGAGGGAGAGAGAGAATCATAAGCAGATTCTCTGCTAAGCATGGAGCCCCACATGGGGCTTGATCTCATGACCCTGAGATCATGACCTGAGCTGAAATCAAGAGTTGGACACTTAACCAACTGAGCCACCCAGGTGCCCTTGAAATCATTACTCTTATATTTCTTTCTCACTACTACTGACTTCCACTTAGGAACTTATTGTTTATACCTGCCACATTTATGACCTCACAGAATGTATAACCATATATGTAGAGTAATGTTGCCATTGCCACATCTTCTCTAAATGAAATTTTTAAGAATAAAGTCTTCTCTAAAGATTTTATGTGGGCCATTTAAAAAAAAGGAACAAAGGATTTAAGGTAAGTAACCGAACACACAGTAGAAAGCAAATCCATCAAATGAAATAGTGTATGTAGGGAAGAAAGATCTGAAAGCAGCCTAGATTTTATTCCATCTATTCCTTTGTTTTATATTAGTTATTTAAAAAAATTAAACATACAAAATCACATGATGGTTAAGACAATGTAGTGCAGTAAAAATAACATTTTTTTTGTATTTATTTATTTATTTTTAAGATTTTATTTATTTATTTGAGAGAGAGAATGAGAGAGAGCACATGAGAAGGGGGAGGGTCAGAGGGAGAAGCAGACTCCCTGCCTAGCAGGGAGCCCGATGCGGGACTCGATCCCGGGACTCCAGGATCATGACCTGAGCCGAAGGCAGTCGCTTAACCAACTGAGCCACCCAGGCACCCAATAATTAACATTTAAAAATCATTGTTACATGCTAGTAAATATGATCTATGCTTTACATGTAATATCTCAATTCTCAAAACAGTCTTATGAAGTAGGTATTATATATTTTTTTTAAGATTTTATTTACTTATTTAACAGAGAGAGAGGGAGAGACAGCAAGAGAGGGAACAAAAGGAGGGGGAGCAGCAGAGGGAGAGGGAGAAGTAGGCTGCCCGCCGAGCAGGGAGCCCAATGTGGAGCTCGATCCCAGGACCCTGGGGTCACGACCTGAGCCAAAGGCAGATGCTTAACGACTGAGCCAGCCAGGCGCCCCTGAAGTAGTTATTATTATTCCAATTATAGCAGATGGGGAAAATTAGGCTTAAGGTCACACACACTGCTTCATTATAAACTCTTGATAGCTTTATCAAATGATACTTTATTGAGCCTTATAATCATATTTATGGCTTAGCCCCTGCATTATTAGCCCATTTAAAAAAATAGGTTTATAGGGGCGCCTGGGTGGCTCAGTTGGTTAAGCAACTGCCTTCGGCTCAGGTCATGATCCTGGAGTCCCGGGATCGAGTCCCGCATCGGGCTCCCTGCTCAGCAGGGAGTCTGCTTCTCCCTCTGACCCTCCCCCCTCTCGTGTGCTCTCTCTCTCTCTCTCAAAATAAATGAATAAATAAAATCTTTTAAAAAAATAAAAAAATAAAAACAGGTTTATAATCAAATGTTCACCATTCTTTGAAATTTGAAAGATTAGTACATGTATATGAACATCTGTACATTTATCTCTTGACTCCAATCCTGAGCTCCTTTAACCATTTCTAGCACACATACACACTGATGTTTTAAAATAAAATAATTAATTCTGCAAATACCAGTGTAATAATTGGTCCAAGCAAGAATCCTCAGAACATGCTAAGTCATTGGCTAAAATATTGTTGAGGAATAGGATCTTTATATAGTCCCAAAATAACACGCACAGATAGCTTGATAAATATGTGCAATAAAATGTAATTTTACAATGGAGAAATCCCATTAACCAAATTACTAGTTAACCATCAACCATGGTTACCCGGTGAAATCCTGGAAATCATTTTAACCACATTATTAAACTTAGCATATTAAAAAAAAAAGGTCCATTGCCATTATGTGAGTTTCATATAATAGGAAGTACACAGTATCACCTACAATATTCTTGTCAAAATTGTTTAACCTGATTTTAATCATGACTAAACATTCAGACAAATCTTTTGGGTGGAACATTCTAGAACATAATTATCTTGCATTCTTAAAAGAAAAATAAAGGTCAATATCATAAAAAACAAAACAAAATAAGGTGAAATGGAGGGACTGTTCTTCCACATTAAAGGAAACTAGAGGGGCATGTAAAATAATTTTAATACAGTATACTTAACCAAACCCTGGGTCAAAATAATCAAACAAATAAAGAACTATAAAGAACACTCTTGAAACACCTGGGGAAATTTGAATAAGGACTTATGTCAGAGAAGATTACTATTAAAGTATAATTTTTAAGTTAAAAACATGACACAAATATAAATATATATGTCAAAGATTTTATCTAGCTCATCAATTAGTGAGGAACCAGTAAACTCTTAAAGTTAGGCCACAGATTATATGAGGAGCTAAGTTTCTATAGGCAAAATAATGAAAGATTATTAAGATCACATTGCTGGGTTAGATACAAAACGAGGGCAATGAATTATAGGTGTCACGGTTATCTTTTTCAATAGACAGAAGTCATACGCATCTGTACAAAAATCTATAAGTTAACTTATTCTATTTTATAAAGCATAGGTGGTATAAAATAGATCAGCTGATAGAAAATTTACCATTTCGTACTACTGAGTATACCAAAGGAAACTCAGCAATCTCTTTTGTCTGTTAACAAGTTTCAGATTTTTTTTGACATTGTGAAATCAAATTTAAGGTTCTTGAGTGTGATAAAAAATTGCTATTTAAGTGGAAAATATCCTACCTTTGAGAATATACATGCTGATATATTTTAGGATTGTGTTTCAAAATGTCTACAATTACTTTCAAGTGATTCAGAGAAAAATACTGCTTGGCAATGGCTGAAAGCCAATGTGGCAAAATGGTTAATACCCGATAAATCTAGCTGATATGTTATGTAGGTGCTAATTTTCATTATTTTCTAACTTCTCTGTAGGTTGGCATTTTTAAAAATAAATGTTTGCAGACATGAAGAATGAAATATTTGGCTTGTTTTGGCATTTTTCTTATTTAAATTTTAAGATGAGATCAATTTGCTTGTATACGTGTCCTGGTTTTCTAGTCATTGAAGGCAGTATAATTTGGAGCGTAGGCTCTCAAGTTCTCAAGTGAGAGTTTTTTTTTTTAGCAGGTTTTAAACATCAAAATTGCTACTTACAAGCTGGGTATATGTAAATATATACTGTGCTGACTTTTCTTACCTCTATGATAGAGATGTGGCATCCAAATTACCTAGCATATATTTAATACTCAACATATGCCATCTAATTTAATTTCATATTCTATATTTTACATCTTATATCTTTAGTAATTATACCAGTGGTCTTCATTTGGTTAACTAAAGTAGGATTTCTTTAAAGCATAATGTGGTCCTAATTCCACAAGACCTCAAAAGTACGTCCATGTAAACTAGACTTGCTTGTGCTGACTTAGGAAAATCTTTGATATCTTTTGTAATTGGCCGGACATTTATGAGCTCTTTTTATTCATGGTTACCCTTTGCCAGTCAGCATTTCTAAAAGGAAGTTATAGTCACATGCATTTACTCTGTAAATGTGAAGATCTGAAGTTGAAAAAAATCTGTCAAACATGGAACTTTGGGTTTAAAATAAGACAGGAGCTATCTCAATTGGACTAATAACCTTCAGTTCGATACCAGATTGGAGAAATTATAGGAACCAGAGATTCAGAAAAATGCAATGTTCTTAAGATTTTTTCCCTTTTCTTTGAAAATGGACAGGTATAATTTAAAACAATATTTGGAAAAATGGCTTCAGAGTAAAAACAAACTTTCACAGGGGAACATGATGCAGAGGCTTGTTCAACTATTTTTAATCAACATGGAGCCACAGCTCTAATATAACAGACTAATTAGAAGAAAGATTCTGTTCCAAGGAGAAATAAAATTCAGTTCCTGGCTTTTTCATTAAGGATCCCATGGTACCTGCAATTTTTAAGGCACAATCCTTTGAAAAACCCTAATTTGCTTGATTACTGTAACTGCCTAAAGTACTTTCACATTTAGGCTTTGTGCTAAATTTCTTTTAAATTTGGCTGTTTTATAAATAGATATTTAATTCTGGCTCAGAGAAACTCCACTCCCACCGTGAATAAAAAGTACTGTACTTACACTGTGATTTAGTAGTGCTCTTCTTTATTGCAAATAAACAGTTCAAACCTGTTTCAGATGCTCTGTACTCATTGCAAGACTCACTACAAACTATAAATTTATGATAAATATAGATAGCTATGATGCTGTTTGATCTAGAATTCATAAGGTGATGAAAACCTTTTGGATTTTTAAACTGATGAATATTATTGGATAAAATGTTTACTTACATAACAGAAGACAGGAATATTCACTTGAAAGTTCCTAAAAAAATAAAGAGATACAGATGGGTTATAAATTTAGTTCTTTCCATCAAAAATTCTATGACTAGTTTATGTTTCCTTTACAAAATTTTATTTTATTTCAACTATAAACTTAATCTCACAAAAATTTCTGTTCAAAAATTTTAACTGTATAGTCATTTAACTTAATACCCTGGAAAAACATTTTTATTGCTTACATTTAAACAATGTCAATTATAGTAACAAGTTACTAATTTAAAAAATAACATGGTTTTTCAATTTTTCATTCTATATTGGTGTTAATAATCAGTAATTCCCAGGCATCAACTTAGATGTGAGGAATATAATAACTTGATTCAAATTAGTTTATAGGTAAAAACATTGAAATAGTTACTGAAATTTTGATTTGTAACTCCACTTTTTACTATTCTATGATTTAAAAGACAAATGCATAAAAATAATTATAAAGCTATTATTGGGCATGCAATATATAAATTTATAGTTTGTGCCACCAAAATAAAAGGGAGGAGCAGAACCATACAGGAGCAGAGTTCTGTATGCTAATTTGGTATCAATGAAAACTATACTGTTATAAACTTAGGATATTCATTATAATCTCTATGGTATGCAGAGAAATAGAAATCTAAAGAGACTGCATACAAACCCAGTCAGTCTAAATCCCAGTCTGTGCTCTTAACCACGCTATGCTACCTCTCATTGCAAGAAGGGATTTGAATTATTCACTCATTCACTGAGAAAAGATGTGTATTGACCATCTAATGAAAACTAGTTTAACAGATTCTGATATTACACCGCTGAATAAAATATTAAACCTGCCTTCCAGTAGATTATAGTAATCATTGCAACATTTCAATTCATTATAACATAATACACACATCTGTAAAAAACAAAACTCTTTCGAATAAGTCCAGGATGAAAGGAGCCATGTCTGTGGTCTCAGTGCTATAAGAGTACTATGGAAAGACTCAAAGGTATTGGACTTGGAGATGAATTTGTCACTATGTGGTCTCTGACACATCCTCAAACACACTTCCTATCCATCTTCCTCCATAACCACCTTGATTTCTTTGCTGTTTCTTAAAAACTCCAAGCATATTTCTGCTTAAGGCCTTTGTATTTGCTATTCTTTCAGCATAAATACAATCCCTGAATGTAACCTTGAATCTCCCTACCTCATGGAGGTCACTTTGCTGAAGAGTTGTTCTTTAGCCACACTGTAAAAAAGAATTACATTCCTCCCCAGAGATTTCCTACTTCAATTTCTTTCTTATACCTTTACTTTTTGTCATAGCAGTTTAAATATTTGTAGGTCTATCTATTTACCTACCTATCCAACCATCCATCATCCATCTATGTTCAATGTCTTTGTTTCCGCAAATGAATATAAGCTCTTTGAGAGGAAACGTTTTGTTTTGTTTACTACTGTATATTTAGTTCCTAAAAAAATATCAGGTTCATGACTGGCCTTCGCTAAGTATTTTATGATTGATCTGGTCAATGGACCACAACAAATATTATGTAATTTTTATTACATCTAAGAAATGAGCAAATAAGCCTAACACTGCCCTAATTATGTAGTTATAAAATTACGAAAGACTTAAATATTCAATCAGCTATTCTGCCTTTTTGTAAAGCACATTTTTTTTTTTGTGTGTGTGTGTGTGTATGTTATTTTTACAATTTAAAAGAAGAAAATTCTCACAACACTACTTAGTCTCTTCTCTGGATGTAACTCATAAAATCATAGGATTCTTACAAATCTAATTTAAATATCTCCTAATGAGCTCTAACATTATTTCCCTTCTTGACTATTAGTAGAGAGAAGCTTAAAACATTATACTCATTGTATTAGCTTTTGATATTTAAACTTAATACCTTCTAGTGAACTAATCTACCTTTTTAGATAAATACTTCTAAATGCTTTAAAATAATTAAAAGGGAATTCTGACATATATATTATCCAAACAACATAGTTAACGAAAAAACATACTTTCCAAGCAAGGAGACATTTTGTGTAAGAACTATGAAACTCTTTTTTTTTTTTTTATTATGTTATGTTAATCACATACATCATTAGTTTTTGATGTAGTGTTCCATGATTCATTGTTTGCATATAACACCCAGTGCTCCATTCAATACATGCCCTCCTTAATACCCATCACCAGGCTAACCCATCCCCCTACTTCCCTCCCCTCTAGAACCCTCAGTTTGTTTCTCAGAGTCCATAGCTCTCATGGTTCATCTCCCCCTCCAATTTTCCACCCTCTTCATTTTTCCCTTCCTACTATCTTCTTTTTTTTTTTTTTTAACATATATTATTTGTTTCAGAGGTACAGGTCTGTGATTCAACAGTTGTGAACTCTTATATAATGCTAAAAGAACAGATAGTAAATTTTCTAGACAAACATGATTGTTTAAGAATAAAGATAGCTAAAATTTCATAGAATGGACAAATTTTTAAATGATTACAAATTCCATTTGTCCTTGTAAAGATATAAAAGTGATCAGTTTCGGCATGTGTTTTTCAAATTAGGTAGATTATAATTATTCAATCAGACTGATGTGAAAAATAAGGAATTCTAACCTTTCCTATGTAACAAGTAATCTGGCCCTGTATTTGATGATTTATTAAACAAATAGGGTTCATGGGATGGATACATGAGAAACAGATTGGCTGGGAGGCCAAGTGTTGGGGGATGATGCAGGTTCAAGGTAGAAATCATTTGTCTCAAAGACTTTCAAATTTTCTTCCCTACCCACACATACACAGAAGAGGGTGAGAGTGTGCGTGTGTGTATGTGCACACGTGTGTGTTTTACTGTGCTAAAGTCAATATTTAGTTTTGGCAAAGAAATAAACAACTAAGTTGTATAATATTTTCAAGATCTTTATGCTGTATGAGGCTTTATAAGCCTTAAATATTTCAAATATGATTCACTATCATTATCCCAGAGTCAAATGATATAATGGAATTTAACATTAATAGCACTAGGCACAGCTATTTAGAGAAATAATTTCTTTTAACTATCTAGCTGCCCTAAGTATTTTACACAAAGGATAGCCCTAATTAGAGGACAGTTGGGGAAAATACATGTTTTTTAATGATTTCAAGTTTGTGTGTGGAGGAAAACTAAGTGTATTTAAACTTGCCTTTTCTGCCCATGACCACTTGAGAGGAAATCTAGTTTCCGTAATTATGATTCACTGACACCTGAGTCATCAAATGATGTTTTATGTCCTGTTTGATGTTCATGGAGTCTTACGGGTCTGGCTTTTAAAGGTTTTCTTCTTTGAACTAAGAGGTCATATTTTGCCAAGTTTAAAATCTAACTAGTCTTCATAAAGCTTACGCTCCTTTTCGAGTCAGCAATCATTGAATTTGAATGGAATTCAATGAAGAAAGCACTTTGTTCTTATTTACTTAGGCTAATGGGTAGAAGAAAAATGGAATATGTTCCAAAGAAGTCACAAAAAATAAAAAGCAGAGCTTGAATGCCAAGGCTACCTAAATTTGATGATAGAAACATAATAAAACCAGCCTAAAAATTTAATTTACAATATCGAGTAATAGATGAAGCCAGCTTCTGTAATTAATAACAGAAGGGAATGTGGTAAAATTCAATTTAAGCAGAATTCATTGATATAAAGATTTAAAGACTTAAGTACTCTGCCTTCAAAGGGCTTCCAGTTGAGCAGGAGAGAAATCTACATAAGGAAACACTTATAATACATCATAATAGGTAAACTGATAGAACAACTTGCAGAATGACACAGAGGAGAAAGTAATGGCCTCTCCCTGGAGAAGTCAGAGCAGATTATACAAGATGACGTATAGCTGTAATTGCACACTGAACAGTGAATAGTTTTCTAAGTAGAGAAAGGAGCGAGATTCCTAGGTGCTGTGTAAGTAAGTGTGGACAAAGCTTAGTAATGATGGGAGCCATTGAACGTTTTAACACAGAAGTGACAAGATATCCTGGTTAGTACTTGGTTGGGAGAAGTGACAAGATATGTGTTTTAGTAATCGATCAGAGTGTAAATTGTTTTAGAATGCTTCTCTTATGCAAATGGCGCAAAAATTAATACATTCATGACTGAACTTAAGCCATAGTTTCCTTTATCTACTTATCCTATGTTCTTTTGAGGGGATGAACATTAAATTGTTTGTATGTGGAAACAATGGAAAATTACTTATTCTGAAAGAGAAAATTGTTTATTTATCCAAAAATCTTTTCATTTGACTTCTCCAAACAGTTTTAAACTGTCTTTATGCTGGGTAAGTACCAGTAATTCAATTTCATGACAGGAACCCAGACAAAGCAGAATCCCTGTGACTGTCATCTAAAACAGCTTCTCAGTTCTATGTGCTTTTATTTATCATCCTTCAGAATAAAAGATCACAAGAGGTTTTACAATAGGCTCTCTGGATGGTTGAGGTGATTCCCAAAGGGACCAAACAAAGAGTGATATATGGTAAGTCAAAGGAAAGTAAGCTTTAGTGGCCAATCTTTCCTGGAAGACCAGCTGCAATAAAAAAGGAATAACAGGATGAACTGAAGTAGACAGAAGTGGTAGGTGGGATTTTGTGTCATTTGAGCTAGTAATTACATTTTATTGCTAGTATTCAAAGTAACTCCCTACTTTGGCCATTCTCCTTTGCATGTTTCTTTCAAGTTTGCAGTCTATTACTTAAACTGATATCGTAATTAAGATAGTCTTATGTAATATGCTCCCAAGACCAGAGACTGTTTTTCCTTTTCAATGGTAGAACACATTTCATTTAAAAACTTTACAAATTTAATTTCAAAATTAATCTGATGCTTTTATAGCACTAATTTTCTATTTCTAGCTCTGATATATATTTTTTTTTAATAAAAGAGGAAAGCTGCTTTAAAGAAAAGCATTAAAAAAAGTTTTTTCTTTACAGTGGATGTTACATTATGATACATGAGAACAAAGTATTCCAGATAGACAATATTTTCAAAAGAGGAATGCCAATACAAAAGTATCCTGAAATGTGCAGTAATCAGATTGATAGAATAAAAGCATATAGAATATCAAAGGACTGTAATATATGAATCTACCAAAGTATTTACCATAATCAGTTCTCATATGCTACTTTTCAAAATTAATTTCTCTATAATTATACACCAGTCTACTATTGGTGTTTCCTCAGGCCAATGGACATTAACTGCTCCCCTACTAACCTTAGCTGATTTCTAAAAAGCTAATTTTAAAAAATTAAAGGAAATAAAAGTTGATGCCTACACAGATGAATAATGAAATAAAGTCTTTGTGAATCAAGCAATCCATCCTGAAAAGGGCTAGAAAAAATATGTAAGCATTATATATTTTCAGAGACTTCCAAAGACCACAGACCACGGAGCATTCTTTGCTAATCAAAAGGAGGTTAAGTGCTATTCTTTCAGTAGTCAACAAATACGTATCGACTTCTGTCTGTTGTGGACATAAAATAGGAAGACCAAAATGAAGTGGATATAAATATTGTACTCAAGAATTCTATAGTGTGTTAGATATAACTTTATGTATGTGTCTGTATGTATAAAACAAAATAAAAAATAGAATAAGATGGCCCTGCAACATTGTATGTTAGGTTCAAACAATTCAATTGGCTTTTTTCACAACTTCAAGGCATCATACTAATGTGTTATGATGGCATCCATAGAAGACGAGGCCTATAATTATAATGGGTATGCCATAGTAATTATGGTTGTCATGTAGTTAAAATTACATTGGTTCATGGAGCTGTAATGGGTCAAATAACTTTTCCCTAAGCAAGATGTTGGGACTAACTTGAAGTATGAGGTACTTCATTATGTATATCATCACAGATGGCCAGGAAACCACTGGAAAGTCGTGCCTTTCAAACCGATAATTGTATAGCAAGAGCATTTCCCACCCCCCGCCATCTGAGTAAGGAGAGGGGATGTATTCCCTGAATACAGCTTTTGTGTAGTAGTTCATAAGATGGCATCCACCACGTAGAAACAGTCAAGTGTTTGAGAGCTCACAGTATGTCAGCAAGGTAATGACTAATACTTTAGGTTTCTCAGGCCTTGAAGACCCATATTCTGTATATTGTAATAAAAGGTTTTGTTAAAGCTTCCTTTTTATTTCAGCTTAATACAGATTTCATTGGCATTTCTTTATTATTGTTTATTCTTTCTAAATATGGAATAAAGCAATGTTCTGAAAGTATCAATATGTGTCAACTGTACAGAAGAAACTAAAGAAAGGGGGTGTTCCCCAGAAACTGTTGTATAAGAGGGACCTGAGCAGAATGACACAGTGGTAATAATATAAAAGAGCTTCAGTGAGAAGGTGAACACTAAGGCGGCAGAGAGAACTCACTCGTTCACTGGTAATTTTCCTTCTGTAGCCCCTATTAAAAAGCTTATAAAAAACAGGGTGAAAAAATGCTTATTTTTTTTTTTAAAGATTTTATTTATTTATTTGACAGAGGGAGACACAGTGAGAGAGGAACACAAGCAGGGGGAGTGGAGGGGGGAGAGGCAGGCTTCCCGCCGAGCGGGGAGCCCGATGCGGGGCTTGATCCCAGAACGCTGGGATCATGACCTGAACCGAAGACAGGCGCTTAACGACTGAGCCACCCAGGCGCCCCCCAAAATGCTTATTTTTAATAGAGGTGAGAAAACGAACTCCTTAGAGCCAGAGAGTTAAATAATTTCTACATTCATTGACTTCTCTGCTGGATCTAGCATGAACTTCGAATAAGGAACATTAACCACCTGTACCTGTCTCAGGTGGTTGTGATTTAAAGACCTAAAAGTAAGACAATAACAAATGGCTTTTATCTTCCCTGTTTGTAGCTCTTAGAATATAGATCAGAAATTAGAGAGGGAGAGTGTACACATAACCTCTCCCTCTACCTTCCCCTTCTTTTGTTCTAAACCCACGGACGATTCTCAGTGAAAAGGATATAGAAAGTACAGGAGAGCATGGAGGGCCTAAGGCAAGTGACAGTTCATGTGCCCACTTGAATAAATTTTACCTTACTTTCATGCCTGCCTTAACTCTTGAGTATATTTTAAGAAGTAAAACTATTTTGTTATTCTAGATTAGTGACTACAGCGCTGGTTTTATTTACAGTGTTTCTACTGAGCATAAGCAAGGCAGCAGTCCTGATTATTTAATTTTGACAGAACAAATATGTGTGCTATGAAAATTTCTGGATCATGTCTGATATTAAAACAGAGCCACGAAAATAGATTGTTCGGATGAGACTTTTCAAACAGTGACTGCCAAAGGTTAGCCACCCACAAAGAAGATTTAGATTAAAGCTATAAAAAGCTTGTTTGTGGAATTACTAACTGTTGGAAGTGGAAAAGGAATTAAATCTATAAACACCAAAAAAATAGGGGTAAGATGACAGTGCATGTGAAGATTTCTGATAACAATGCTCTAAGTATCATAAAATACAAAAAAAAAAAAAAAAGAAAAGCAAATGGAATTCATACTGGATTACTGAGCCAAGAGTACATTTCCCTTTAAACACTGAAAATTTAAAAGTAAGTATCTCCAGGTTAGAAAAATGCAATTAGTAAATTCATGATGCAGGAGACAGAATCAATGCATTTATTTATATATTCAAATATTTATGAGTACCTCCCATGTGCTAGACACTACTTGGTAAAGGAATAAAGAAGTAAACAAATATTCTTAATAATTACATTTGGAGCAGAGGGGAGAAAGAAATAAGTAAAAATGTATTTTGTTAAAAAGTAATACACACCCATGGGTCAAAGATGATATAGATGGTTGTATTTTTCCAACATAGCTACAGTATCTCCCATCTGGCATTCTCTTCTTAAAATGTAAGAAGAGAAGTATATTGCCACCCCTTCTGTAATCAAGAGGTGACATATATTCTCCCATCCTTGAATCTTGGCAGGCTCGTGAGGATGCTGGATTATCATTATGTGTCATTTAAGGCTAGGTGATCAAGAGTGGTATAGCTTCTACCTGGTGTTCTTGGGACACTTGCCTTTGGAGGCCTGAGCTACCAGTAAGCAGGCTGAATGTCTTGAGGTCATCATACCACAAGCAATTCTAAACTAACTCAGGTGGAGAAACCATACAAGGTTTCCAAGGCTCAGAGACTACAGAAAGAAAAGGAGGCAGGAGGATCTGACTAACTTCCAGTAGCTTCAGCATTCCACTGTGCTAACTTCAGACATCACCTGACTGCATGAAAAATGTGACCCAGAATAGCCCAGCAAAACACTTCCCAAACTCCTGATCTGGATAATCAAGATATCAACATATCAAGATATGTGGAATATAGTTAAAGCAGAGTTTTGAATGATACTTATAGATATAAAGAAAGGTGAGAAATCGCTTTCCTAAGTGAAATCACTTTTCCTAAGCTGTCATCTTAGGAAGGTAGAAAAAGAAGAGTAAGTTATAACCTAAGTAACTAGAAGAGAGAAAATAACAAAAATAAGAGGAAAAATCAGTGAAGTGAAAAATGACAGATCAACAAAGCCTAAGCAATAAATTAATAAAGTTAACAAAACTGTTAAACCTCTAGCTAGACTGGTCATGAAAAAGGGAGAAAAATCACAAATTATGAATAACAGGACTGAAAGAAAAGGCATTGTTATAAATCATACAGACATTAAAAGGATTATAAGGTGATTTACTGAACACCATTATGCTAATATATTTCACAACTTAGATGAAATAGGTGAATTTCTTTTTTTTTTTAAAGATTTTATTTATTTATTAGAGAGCGAGCGAGCGAGAGAAACAGCATGAGAAGAGAGAGGGTCAGAGGGAGAAGCAGGCTCCCCCCTGAGCTGGGAGCCCGATGTGGGACTCGATCCCAGGACTCTGGGATCATGACCTGAGCTGAAGGCAGTCGCTTAACCAACTAAGCCACCCAGGCGCCTTTTTTTTTTTTTTTAAGACTTTATTTATTTGAAATAGGTGAATTTCTTATAAAGCATAACTTACCAAAACTGGCAAAATAAGAAATGGAAAAATCTCAATAGCCTTATCTAAATAAAGTAATTGAATCCATTATAAAATTCCTCCCACAAAGAAAACTCAAGACCCAGATGGATATACCAGTGAATTTTTCAAACATTGAAGGAAGAAATAATAACTATCTTATACAAATACTTTCATAAAATAAAGGACACACCATAGTCAAATTCATTTCAGGAGAGCAGTATACCTGATAATAAAATCTCACAAAGACAGAATGAAATAATATTGCCTCTAGACAGATCTTTTGAGTGTAGAAAACATCCTTTAAAAAGCCATTAGCAAATCTAATGTAACAACATATAAAAAAGGTCTATGCAAACTGACCGACTGTTTTATGCAAAACTGTTCAACATAAAAAAAATAAATTGGTGTGATTCACCACATTAATAGAATAAAAGAAGAAAATTTTATGATCATCTCAATAGAGACTGAAGAACTTGGTAAAATACAATTCTCACTGTCGGTCAAAACTTTCAACATATTATGGTGAGAAGCAATGTTTCTTAATCTTAAAAAGCCCATCTACGAGAATCCTATAACTAATTTCAAAAGTGGTGAAGCATTAAACATTTATCCTCTACAATTAGGAATACAAGAAAAAGATGTCTAACCATTCCACATTTACTCAATATCATCATCATCAACTATTATCATCACCGAACATTCACCATCATTATATTTGTACTTTTAGCCAAAGAAAAAGGCAAAAAAGAAATAATAAAACATAAAAAATAGAAAAGAAGTAAAAAAACATTTATAGAAAACAAGATATATAAGTAGAAAACTCTATGGAAGCTACCAAAAAGAACTAGTAGACTTCTACATAAAGTTACCATCATTATAGGTTCAACTTCCTTATACAGCTCATAACTCAAATTGTTTTTACTTAAAAAAAATTTTTTTTAAATATCACAGTAACATCAATGACATAAAAATATTTAGCAATTAACTAAAGTTGTCAAGGCTTCTTCACTGAAATACCAACTACTACTGAAAAGATTAAAGAAAACCTAAGTAAACTGAGATATTTGATATTGTTAAAATATTCATTCTCATCAAATTGAGCCATAGATTCAATGCAAACTCAATAAAAATCTCAGCAAAATTTTTTGAAGAAATCAGCAAGCTATTTGTAAAATTTATATAGAAATGCAGAGATAACTGGAATCTAAAAAAGAGGAACTTTTGAAGTATTTAAACTGATTTAAAGACTTACTTAAATTTGTGTTATCAAGACAGTATGATAATGGTATAAGGATTTACATCTGTATCAACAGAATAGAAAAGAGAGTCCCAGAAGAAGGCTCACCTGTATATGTTCAATTGATTGTCAACCAAGGCACCGGGAGAGTTCAGTGGGAAAAGTCTATTGAATGAATCATGCTAGAACAAGTAGGTATTTATATGAAAATAAAAACAAAAAATGAACCATGACCTTAACTCCCAGTAGAAAAAAACAATTCAAGATCTAATATAAAACTAAATATAAGCTATAACCATAAAATTAAATATGAAAATACAGGGAGATAGAGTTGCAAATTTGAGAGAGGCAAATATTTTTAGATAGAACACAAATACATCAACCATAAGATAAAGAAAATTCATAACCTGAACTTGATTAAAATTAGAAATTTCTGTTTATCAAAAATATCATATAAAAATAAGGGGAAAGGAAGTCACACAATGGGAGGAAAATATTAAAATACAAATATCTGACAAAATATTCCTATATATATCATATGATATATTCTTATCATATATATCTATTACATATACACTGTATATTATATATTTTATATGTATAACTTGAAGGGATAAACTAAAGACAATGATGTGAAGAACCACTTCATAAAAGACACGCACATTTGAAGCGGAATTTAACATTGTAAGTCACAGGGAAATGCAGATTAAAACCACAATGAGGGCGCCTGGGTGGCTCAGTTGGTTAAGCGACTGCCTTCGGCTCAGGTCATGATCCCAGGGTCCTGGGATCGAGTCCCGCATCAGGCTCCCAGCTCAGCGGGGAGCCTGCTTCCCTGTCTGACCCTCTCCTCTCTCATGCTGTTTCTCTCTCGCTCGCTCTCTAATAAATAAATAAATAAAATCTTTAAAAAATAAATAAATAAAACCACAATGAGATACTCCTATACATCCACCAAAAAGGCTAAAATTTATAAGGCTAACAGTATCAAATAGTGATAAGGATATGGAACAAACAAAAGTAACATGATACCAATGAAGATGCAAAATGGTACATATACTTCAGAAAAGTGTTTGGGTATTCTTAAGAAAATAAACATACATTTATCGTATGACTCAGCAATTTCATTTCTGGATATTTATGCAAGAGTAAGGAAAGCATATGTCTACTAAAAGGTTTGCATAACAATGCTCACAGCAGTCTTACTCATGATTGTCCTATACTGGAAACAATCCATTACTATCAACAGGAGAATGAACAGAAGTAACTATAGTATATTCATAAAATAGACTGTCACTAAAGAAAAAATAAAGAACTGCATAAGTGAATGAATGAATGAATGAATGAATGAATAAATAAGTAAATAAATAAATGCAGAATAAATACAGAATAAATAAATACAGTAAAAATCTCAAAAACATAATGAGAGGAAAAGACAAGATACAAAAGAATATGTATTGTATGATTCCATTTATGTAATGCCCAAGACCTGATAGAACTACTGTATAGTAATTAAAAATCAGAAAGTAGATGCCTCTGTCAGAGTGACGAGGTGGGGAAAATTAACAGGACACAGGGCTGAGTGGACCTTCTGGATTTCCTAAGGTGATGGAAATGTGCAGTATATTTTTAAGAACAATTATTACACATGCATACCCAAGTGCCAAAATTGTCAAAATTCACTGAACTGAACACTTAATAACTGTGCTGTCTGGGGTTTTAAAATTACATATTTTGATATAAAAGACAGGTTAAAGCAAAGGATTGGAAAATATATACCACACAAACATTAAACATAAGGGGGATGGAATGGATAGATCAGTAGCAGGTAAAAATTTCAAGAAAAGCAGTATTACCAAAGAGGAATATTTTATGATTACAAAAACTAGTAAGAAGACTTAACAGTCCTAAGTGTATATGTACCTAATAATAAAATTTCAAAATATATTAAGAAAAAACTAGCAGAACTATACCCATAAATTGGAAAAATGCTTAACACAACAGGAACAAATTACTGATACATGCAATAACATGGATGAATCTCAAATGTGTTACTAGAATCAAAATGATACATGCTTTATGATTCTATTGATTCTATTATTATTCTATTAACCTTTATGATTCTAGGACATTCTGGAAAAGACAAAATCATTAGGACAGAAAATAGATCCGTGGTTGCCAGGGACTAAGAGTGGAGAAAGGGTCTGACTACAAAGAGGCATGGGAGAATTTGGGGGGATGGCTAAAATTAAAAAAAAAAAAAAGAAATAACAAATTTTATTTTTTTAAAGATTTTACTTATTTATTTGAGAGAGAGAGAGAACACAGCAAGGGGAGTAGCAATGGGAGAGGGAGAAGCAGGCTTCTCATGAGAGACAGAGAGAGAGACAGGGGCAGAGGGAGAAGCAGGCTCCCCGTTGAGCAGGGAGCCCGATGTGGGACTCAATCCCAGGACCCTGGTATCATGACCTGAGCCTAGACAGACGCTTAACCAACTGAGCCACCCAGGTGCCCCAAGAAATAACAAATTTTAGTGAGGACGTGGAGAGAAAGGAACCCTCCTGCTCTGTTGGTAGGAATGTAAATGGGTCCACATACTGTGAAAAACAGTACAAAGGTTCCTCAAAAAATTAAAAGTAGAATGATCCAGTAATCTCACCCCTGGGTATTTAGAAACCAAAACTATGAATTTGAAAAGATATATGCACTCTGATATTTACTGAAGCATTATTTACAACAGCCAAGGTATAGAAGCAATCTAAGTTCGCATCAGTACGTGAACGGATAAAGAAGATGTAGTACACACATATATGCACACCCCAGAATATTACTTAGCCACCAAAAAGGATGAGGTTGTGCCATCTGCAACAACATGGATGAACCTAGAGGGTATTATGCAAAGTGAAATAGGTTCATATATTATATGTAAGTATGTATGTATTGTATGTGAATACTACATGGCTTCACTCATATATGGAATCTAAAAAACAAAACAAATGAATACACAAAAAGCAGAGTCTGACATATAAATGCAGAGAACAGCTGATGGTTGCCAGAGAGGTAGCGAGTGGGGGGATAAGCTAAATGGGTGAAGGGGAATGGGAGAGAGACTTCCAGTTATGGAATGAGTAAGTCAAGGAATAAAAGGTACAGCATAGGAAACTGACTACAGTCAATGATATTATAATAGCATTGTAAGGTGACAAATGGTAGCTACATTGTGGCAAACATAGCATAACGTACAGAGTTGAATCACTATGTTGTACATCTGAAACTAATGTTATATTTTGTGTCAATTATACTGGAATAAAACAATAAAAAAAAGACTTGGAGAGTTGTACACTAACCATAACTATACGGAGAGGTGAATTCTGAGTAATGTAGTGCCCAGCTTGACTGAGTTGACAATAAAATTATCTAGCACACCAAGTAAAACTCAGGCTGGAAGAGAAGGTTTCTGCCCATCATGCAGCTGTGGCAGGGATGGGCAGGCCCTCACACCTCACACCTGCCCAGGAGGGGAGCCCGGGTGGAAGCAAAGGGCAGGCTGGAGGGAAACCTGTATGCAGTGATAACAAAGTTAAACACAGCATAGGGTAAGGAAATGGAGAAAACAAGTACTGACCACTCTTTATAAAAAGAATTTTGCTGTACAGGAATAGAAAAATAGAGCAGCAGCTGCAAGAAGAAAGTATGTCTTGAGGTTTGTTTTTTTTTTTTTCCCGTCTCTCTTTAAAGACAGAAACAACAGTATAATGTGCACTATATTCTGACACAGAAAATCCAATAAAGAGAGAAAGTCAAAAAAAGAGTAGAGGCAGGAGAGAATGATTTCTTTGAGTAGATGTGATCAGACCTAACTGGAAAGTTGGGTCTTTGCTGACAGAACTGACAATTTTATCTCCAGTTACAGCCAAGAAGTTGGAAGAGATAACACAACACAGGTGGGTGGGTAGATGGGGTGTGAAAGCTTTTGGAAGTCATCTTTCCATTGCTTCTATTTTCTCAGTGAATAAATGCAAGGTCATCAGCTACCAGTGAAGATGAGGGAGGAATTATCAAAAGTTTAATTTATAAAAGGGATAAAACTAATGATGTTATGTATGGTGATTAACAGAACAATAAAAAAATTAAAAAAAAAAAAGAAAAAACTGTGTTCTAGGAGAGGAGAGTGAATGACTTATGTAACGTAATGTGATTCGTAGGCAGCATGAAGGACTTACTTGAGGTTCATGACCACCAATTTAAAGAGAGACCAGTCAGCATGGGTGTGGTCTTCCCTACTGTTCAGCTGTATGGGTTCAGGGATGCAGTAGGTAGAGAACTGGTTTTTTTTTTTTTATTTTTTTAAATTTTTTTAAAGATTTTATTTATTCATTTATTTGGGAGAGTGAGAGAGAGAGAGCACATGAGAGGGGGGAAGGTCAGAGGGAGAAGCAGACTCCCTGCCTAGCAGGGAGCCCGATGCGGGACTCGATCCCGGGACTCCAGGATCATGACCTGAGCCGAAGGCAGTCGCTTAAACAACTGAGCCACCCAGGCGCCCGAGAACTGGTTTTAATTATAGTTGCCAAACACTTAAAAGTGAAAGTTTGGCAAGGAAGTCTAGAGTTTATTGAAGATAGGGATTTTAATGATTGACCATGAAATTTAATCTGGAACATAACCTTTAATGCATTGTGGGATTCATTTTATATGTCATGAGAAAACAGCAGTGATTAATTTTTTCCAACCATTCTGGCTTCAGTTATATTTAAAAGATGATGTCTAGGTAGCTATTTCCTATACAACAATCTAAAAATACAACAAAGATATTTTGAATCAGTGAAATGTATATTAGGAATCATCAGAAAAAAAATGTCTTAATATTATATTTCCTGAATCAGGTAAAACTTTACATAGCACTTGACATTTTCCCACACAGTTTCACAAATATTAGCTCATCTTTTTTCTTAAGCTTTTATTTATTTATTTGAGAGAGAGAGAGAGAGAGCTGCAGGCAGGGGGAGGAGCAGAGGGAGAGGGACAAGCAGACTCTGCATTGAGCATGGCACCGAACACGCGGCTTAATTTCACAACCGTGAGATCATGACTTGAGCAGAAATCAAGAGTTAGACGCTTAACTGACTGAGCCACCCAGGCACCATTAGTTATATGAAGTTTATATATATATATTATATATAATATATATATTTTTATATATATATATTATATATAATATATATATTATTATATATATTTAGTTATATGAATAATTGTTCAGTTATAAAAATGCAATTAATACTTGCTTACCTTCATAGTAAATATGTATACACACACATATATAGTTTATAATTTCTAACAATAATATCTATATCTATATATAATACACACATACACACAATTGGGTATAAAACAGTCTCTTCTGCAAATATTTTCTTACTTCCCTGAAGTGAGCACTTTTGAAGGGATTCTTGTATAACTTTTTTTCCTTTACATATACACCGATGTGGTCACATTTGCATGCCTTCTTCGAAATGGATTCTTTTTTAACTAACAACCTGTCTTGGAGAGATTTATTTTGTAAATTCAATCACATTCCTTTTTAACAAGTTGAAAGACTTCCATTGCATGAGACTACTCTAATTTTTTTCTAAGTCTTATCTTGATAAGCATTTGTTTTGTTTGTAGCTTTTCAATATTCCAAACAATATTTTTAGGAATACCTTGGTACATATCTTTTTGCTGAATGATTAGAGTATATACTTAACATAAATCCTCAGAGGGAAAATTGCTGGGTTAAAAAAACATATATGCAACATATATAACATTTCTCCTATACCAATGCAGAAACTTTTTTTCTTCCCTTTTGGGAAACAAAATGTCCCCTTTGGGTGATATTTAAAATCAGATCCATGGGTAATGAAAGTTACTGTTGTCAATTTTGAATCATTCTGGAACAGATTTGCCCAGATATCACAAATAACTCTTAAATTGACTACAGATGCTTATAGCCCTAAACTATTGTTGAATAAGTGAAACTAAATCATTAACCTAAGATTCAGATTACTCTTAGGGTGAGAGTTGTGATTTTTATAGAGCATGACAATAGATAGAAATTGGCTTTATATGTGAATGAGTATTTCATGCAGAAGGAGCTAAGTTCTTTTTGTACAGGAAGTCTCAACAATCCCTGAAATCTAGTACTGCTTTATGAAGTTGTATGATTTGAAAATTTAAAACAAATTTTTCACAGTATATTTGCCTTGGCAAAACTCTTGCTTGAAAATCATGGATGACCCAGATGTATGCTGAGTTCATGTTCACTGAACACCTTACTGGAAATAGGAACATAGTTTCATTTTTTAATGCATTATCCCTCTAATTCTCCTCCTTCCAAGTTAGGTTAATGAAGAAGTTGAAAGTCTTCCTTTTAATCTTATTCAGTATCACAATATTTTCCCCAAATAAATGAAATTTGTAATGTCTGTTCCTCTTCTCATGCTCATAATCTCAAATTAATTTAGTAGTATTTAATTTGTCATTTTTCAAATCTATTTAAAAGTTTTTAAAAATCTTTCTCTTTACTTATTTAAATCTATCTTTAACTTCTTTTTACTAATCAGACTGAGTACAAACAAAAAGATTCATCTAAGGAACACACTCTTGTTCTATCATTCTATAAAGCTTAAATGTCCAACATTTGGCAAGACAGAACAAGCACTTACCAAGTAGAATCAAGATTGTTATTTTAAGGCAAGATACAAAGGAAATTAAAATAATTTGAGTTTCTGACATAGACCACTTCCATGCTACCCTGGATGAGTGATCTGCCGTAAGACTTGTTTTATGAAGACAATAAGGTCATGGAACCATAATGGAGAATTGAATCCAACAGTCCCGAGAGGTATTATACACCTTGTCAGTATGACGTGGCCATTTGAAAGCATTTGTACACTATTCCCAGGAACATTCATATAGTATGTAGTGGCATAAGTCATAATAGAAATCTGGTGTTTTTGTGGCCCAGGTGTTTCATGATGATTTCTATCTGGTTACTTTGCTTCTTTTCGAAACCTAGTGACTCCTTTTTAATTAACCCTCAGCATGAAATATAGCGTCATGCTACTATTTAGTAAGAAGAATTAGTTAAGTTTAAGAATTAATTTAAAAAGTCTTTAGAAGGGGCGCCTGGGTGGCTCAGTTGGTTAAGCGACTGCCTTTGGCTCAGGTCATGATCCTGGAGTCCCGGGATCGAGTCCCGCATCGGGCTCCCTGCTCAGCGGGGAGTCTGCTTCTCCCTCTGACTCTCCCCCCTCTCATGTGCTCTCTCTCATTCTCTCTCTCTCAAATAAATAAATAAAATCTTTAAAAAAAAAAATAAAAAATAAAAAGTCTTTAGAAGCCAAAATATGTAGTGGGACACTCACTGACAACTATGTATTTTGCCACTAGCACCTCTCCATGGGGTGTTACTGATAAAGGGCCACGCAAATAGCAGCAACAATTCACCTACCTGTTTTCCCTGCAGCAGCATGATGGATGCAAAGTTCATCTGTCCCTGACCAGCGGTGTCGTTTTTCTTCTTCCCTCACAACTTGCCTGAACTTGGTGCCCTGGGTCACTTGTCACTCTCGGTGCCATTTGCGCACGTAAACAGGGGTCTGTTTCTCGGAAGTAAATCTTTGTAAACTGTCGGAGTCTTTCCTCTTCTTGTTAATACTGGAAGTTCACGGGCTAACATCCTCACATATTTGTAGCAGGTCATTTTACCAGTGATAGCTTGAAATTTTGTATGTTAACCTAGTCCATAATTCCCCAATTTTTTGATTCATCTTTATCAAAGACAAGGGAATTCAGAAAGAAATAAAAGTTGTACCTTTACACACATCAAATACCTGCTGTTAAGCAAATTAAACAGTAAGAAGCATGGAAAGAGAGATCCTCTGAATCTAGTTTCAGAGGAAATTATGGTTGATAAGACTTTATTTCACAGTTTGAATGACAAGTAGACCTCGTCCTAATTCACACAGCGCAATGCTACATTCTCTCTGTGCAAAGTCAAGAAATGGCATATTTCAGGAGCCACCTGAAAGAAACACTCCTGGTGTTAAATAGTCTTTCAGTATTTACAAGATCTCAGTAAGGTGTTATCTGTAATCAAGAATAGCTGTTTGCCTTTCTTTGCAAAAAAAAAAAAAAAAAAAAAAAATTGCATGAAAGAACATCTGCTAATAAGCCAAAGAAAGTTGTTATGAAAAGATCACATCAATGAGTCAAACTTGACTTGATTAGATAATTTAATTCTAGTTACACTTTTTCTCTTAGAAGAGGAAGAACACAATGCTTGTTCTTCTTGATATTACGGTATAATTCAAATCAAGAAAAAGAAAACTCCTGTATCAAAAAAAAATAGATGCACTGAAGCAATCATTACGGCAATGAAAGATGCATCCACAATGTACATGCACCAATTACTTGACTTTTTTTTTTTTAAGTTTGCCTCAATTCTTTCTTTTGCTTATGGTCAAAGTGTTAATGGTTTTGAACTCTTCATGAAAAAAGTAAAGGAAAGAAAAAATACATGTATAAAATATGAAAACTGCAGAAATCTTAGTGCAGTTTGGGGAATATTTTCTCTTTCTGCCTTTATTCTGTGTTATAATTAAGTGGGGGGTTTTATTTACAGAAGATGTCAAGTGTCATTACACCAAGACTTTAAAATATTTACACTGTGAATTCATAAAACATTTATCAGCCACAGATAAGTCCTTGCTTGGCCTTGACCAAAAAGCAACTAGCTTTGAGGTGAGAGTTTGTTGTTTTCTAAGTATTCACTGACCATACAGTTCACTGTCATGCCATTCTTTAGGTAAAGACCTATGCCCTTAGAAGAAGAGTGAACAGTTGTTTTACCCAGGGAAGTTCAGGGATCGACAGTTCTAATTATTATGGCAAGTTGAATGTTCGTAAGACAATAACTTTAATTATAATTTTCAAACTCATGATATCAGTGATAACATGAATACATTAAAAGTTATTTATAGCATGATTATACTGAAAAAAATAGAAAAATTTTACCAATAATTAGCAGGTATTGTCTATCCACATTATGTTTATGATGTCTTTCTTGGGCTTTGTGCAAAGCATCAACAAAAAAAAAAAAAAAAAAAAAGTCCTTATCCATGCTGCTTAACCGAACTATTTGACTCTGATTTTTCCTGCCATCTGGTGGCAAGATCAAAACTCAGAAAATATTCAACCATATAAACAATGCACTCTAATTTTAAATCTTTTTACCACTGTCAAACAAAGTACACTCAAATTTATTTTATATGATTCCAGTAGTGGAAATTAATAAATCTGGTTATTACGTGTGTAATTCAAATAAAAACAGTTATTTTAATCATATTAACAAGTAACACCTTGAAGATTAGTATAATTTTTAAAACTATAATATAGATACTATAGTGCTCTAAAGATAAGATCTCAAATAAAAATTAGTAATTTAGCTGGTATCACATTTGCATGTCAATAATACTTCTCATTTTACCACACTGATTATATTATAAATTTAATGGACAATGTTGTGCCATATTAATTCCTCCTAACAGAAAGTTGAATTTGATTAAAATATGGAAGATAGTTTTTCAGCAAGAATATGCTAGAAATATCAGAACTTTCATTCTTAATTTTCAAAATAAATTTGACAGGATGGGGATGAATACTTCTTTCTGAAGATGTTTAAAATTCAAAAAGAAAGTTTATATAAAATTATGTTTACTTTTGTCTTAAATACTGTATAAGTTAAATAATTTGAATACATTCCATTCAATGAGAGTACAAAATTTATGTCATAGCATGATTTTCTTTGCTTTAATAGCATCACTCTTTAAATTATTTTACAGAAATATTTTACTGAACAAAATATATTGGACAAAAATATTTGAGAGAATGTATGATAATTTAATACTATTAAATGTTCAAAAAATACTGCTAAATGTTCAACAGATGCTTGATTAATAAAATATTTTTATAACTCGACAATAACTTAAAAGGTATAAGAAATATTGCCATGTATTACATGTTAAGTTCAGTCAAGCAACCTTGAGTCAGTGACAGCAACAGCAAGCAAACTCCATTCTTTCAAGGACTTTTCTTTTCCCCCCAGAGAGATAATCTCTAAATTTCAATATGAGCAATTTCTCCTTACAATTTGGTTGCAGGTCTCTTATCAACACATTTGCATATAATTGAAGAGAATAGCCTTAAGTTTATGTAAAGTTTAGAACTAAATTATAAGAATGTCCTCAAATTAATCATTGTAAACAACTTTTAAAAGGTTATGAGTTGTATTTTTCTAAATTTCAATAGTAAAAACCTGTTCTGTTTTGTATACGGAAGAAGGAAGAGCTAGAAAAAAATTTAACCAATGTAATAACCAAAAATTACCTTAACAACTTTCACGCTAATGAATTTTCTTTCTTACCTAGTTGGCAGTAGGCAATAGCTAAAATAGCCTGTGAGACAGCTGAATGGCTGATTCATGCAGGTCATATGGATACATGTTCTGTCTACACAGCATAAACTGAAATGGAAATTTGGCAGCTACCCAATTTATGTGATCCTTGACAATTCAGGCCTTAGAGAAGATTTAACACTTGTGAAAGAGATACCTAAATATAAGGATGTTTTGGATGATATTCTAAAATTATTTTATGCACTTCATAACTTGTTAAATTCTTCTATGGGAAAAGAAAATATTTAAAAAGCAAAAAATAGCTGCCTTTCTTATTTCTTATCCCCTATGCTTATAAAGATATGCCTATAAAAATAAATTAGATACTCAGACATCTAGGCTTTTTGAATCAAGAGAACTTGGGGGCTAGAAGATGAATGAAGTTTTAATACGGTACAATCTATTATTCCACTTAAAGGCCCAAAGAAAATCTAGGTTTTAGAACTCTTGGGGTCCTAAATTAATACAGGAGTCATTCATTAAAATTTCTGAGCATTTATTTGTCCGATAGTATGATGAAGCCAATGCCTAAGGAAACACCATCATGTCTTAACCATTTAACTCGGAATGGGCTAGATACCAAATGATGAAAACCCCACCATGTAAAACTAAGAATCTAATTTAAGATTCAAATTTTATGAATACTTGGTGTTTAATAAACATTGATATATTGATTTATGTAACTGCATACTTATGTATACTATAGTAAAGCCTTTTATAAATCATTGCATTAAATAAAGTTTTCAATTAAAAGATAGAAGTCTGAATTTTGTTTTCATACAACTTATACAAATAATTACAATGTATTTGGCTTTATTTACATTTGATAGTTATAACATCACTTCAGTGCTTTGTAGAGATGCAAAAACAAACAGATCCCCATTTGTACATTAAAGAGACTTATTTAATCACTGCACAATTACAAAATTTTGTAATTCAAATCTGATACCCATTATAATGATAAAAACCTGAGGCTAATGGACCCAAAGTGACTTGACTCATGTCAACTATTAAGTGATAAAGCCATGACACTCAAACTCAGACCCCGAGATACCACACATACCGATTCGTGTGTCTTATCTAAATATACAGGAATTTTGGTATCAAAGATAAATGAGCCTCAATCTGAGATTCACCACTGAACACCTAGTACCTTGAACTAATCTGATGATAGTGCTATTTCTAGTGTGGAACGGAGTGTCAGGAAGGGTGGAGACTAGAAAAGTGGCAAATCTCCAGCATCTCCTGAGTCAGTTACTCCTCAAGTACAGGACAGACTCTTGTTCAATTACATACAAATGAATTCCATATCTATGTAGCTATATATGACCATTTGTCAAATTTCAGTCTGTGGCTCCTCTGCTCTATCACGGATAATCAAGATCTGAGTGCAGAGCAAACTCTAGGGAAGTTGCTGATACTAGTTAATGGATTAGAAAGTAGTGGAAGATATAATATTTAGAGGAGGAAGAGTTGTCTTTTTTTCTTTTTGAGTAACTCTGAAAGACCAAAAATAGTACCCATTTCATAATGTTTCAAGTTATTTGAATACATAGGAAATCTGAATTGAAATGATGTTTGTAATAAAATCCTTAAAAATTGAGCTAGAAAATTTATAAGTTAGGCATAACTAAGAGATTAGCAGCAATAACTAATAATAAACTAGAAAAATTATGACAATATACTGTAATAAAAGTTAAGTGAATGTTATCTTGCTCTTAAAAATGACCTTACTGTACTGTGCTCACCCTTTTTCTTATGGTGACTTGAAGTGATAAAGTGCCTACATGAGAAGATGCAGTGAGGTGAATGTCATAAGCATCGTGATGAAGTGTTAGGCTACTACTGACCTTCTGATAATTCATCAAAAAAAGGATCATCTGACTCCACACCAAGGATGTCTGGGGTAAGTGAAACCAAGCGAAGTGACACCACAGGTAAGGGGCACTAGTGTATGTAAATGAAGGGAGGGGTATCATCTGGGCATGAGACCAGGGGCTCAGTGTACTTGACTTTTAGTCCTGGTACTTCCACTGACTGGTAGTGTAGCCTTAGGAAAGACTTTGTGTTCACTACCTATTTTTTCAATTGTGTAGATGTTACGTCAAATTCTGTGTTGAAAGATGGTAAATTATATGAGTAATTTTTCATCTTCTCCACACAGAAGAGTTACAAGCCCAGGAAGATTCTAAGTTTGTGAAATGAAAAGAAATGCCTCATGTTTATCCCAAGGGAGTGATTTTCTTTCCGTAGCCTTTTGGTAAAAAGAACAGGTCTTAACTGCTCATTTAACATGTGCAGCAGCTTTTACTAGTGTCCCCCTTTAAAGAGAAGAAATGGATATTTTAAAAATTTATTTAACTTTATCATTTATCATATTGATGCCATTAATTCTGAGAAAAAAGTTACTAGTCAGGGTAGCTCTTTTGCTATGTAAATGATAGAAACAAAGGAGATTGACATTCTACTTTTTAATTTTGACTGCATTTTCTAAAATATTCTAGCAATTATTTTTCAACTTACATACAGTAATTGCCCACCTGGACAATTAGAATGCTTGCTTTTCCCCTGCCTTTCCCTGAGGAAAGAACCTCTAGGTTGTCAGCTCTGTCATTACAGGAGTGCTCCCACCTCTCCACCTGGCCATCATCCTCTAGATTTCACATAGTGACCTGACACCGCCCACTCTTACTAAATTATTTTGAGTGTATATCTAAGACCACCTGCCTCAGTACAGGTACTGTACTCTCAGTACACACACATACACACACACATATAATTTTGTCCTTGCTCTGTATAAAAATCCTAAAGGACTCATTACATTCCAACATGCAGCTCATTGTTGTGTTGCATAAAGTTTTTGTGGTATCAGTAAGAAAAGGTCATGAAAGATGTGAACTAAGTTGCAGTTAAAAACACATTCATATTTCTAAACACTCAGTCTCAAGTGCTGAAATAGTTTATCTACTGAACTATTAAAAACAAGAAAGAGTCCCACTGGATCTGTTGATACAGGGCAAATTCTCCACAGGATGGGGACCAGTACATTTTATTTATGCTTTATTTCTTTAGAATAAAAGAAAAATAGTAATGATGAGTTGCAATGTTTTCAGGTTCTCTCTAAGGAACTCAAGTTGTTTTTCAAAAAAAGAAACAAAAAATAACTTAAATAACCTTTGTAGCAGGTGAACAATAAATATCATCAACTCTAGTAGAGATGAAAGAAAGTAGATATGATTCAAGTCAACAGTGTGAGGCAAATCAATTTAAAAAAATACAGGGTCTGAATTACGGATTTCTTAAAGATTTCCTTGACACTTTGAACAACTTTTGGATCCAATACAAGTTTTCTAAGTTCCTCAGAACACTTTAATAATCTTAAGGAAATACAATTTTCTTCAAATTAATTATGATTAAAATGTAAATATTTGTAACATATAAGCTTTCAGAGGCATTAGAGAGGGTTTCATCAACTCAACTCAACAATACTATTAATTCTAATTTTCAAAATATTAAGAATTCTTGACTGAATATTTTTAAAGCTCATTTAAAGGCATGTGCTATAATCACAGATGTACCCTTCCACTAAACTTTCTAATCCTGCAGATCGAAAGGCAATAAAGCAATGGGACAGAAGTTTGGCTTTGTTTCTTTGACTCGACAGATTCAGGAACCAGTAATATGGTACTATCTTTGTGTCATAAATTATGTTTTCAGGAATTTTTCCGAAAATATTATGAAGTATGGGGAGCTATAACTTGCTAATCAATCCTGAGAAAAAATAAAAATGAGAAGTAATAATAATAATAATAATAATAATAATAATTTGAGGAGAATGTCATGTGATTTATAGGCTATTCTATATCTGTTTTTCTAACATTTAGCTATGAAGCAAAGAATATAAACTCATTTACCCTCTCAAATCTCATCATTCGGTAAAATTGATTTAAATAATTATTCACAACTTAAGTGTCAGAGACTTTACAATGTTCCCAGTACACTTGTTGACTTGTTGACTTGGATACCAGCAGTTTGAATTACAACCTGCTGTCCCATTTGATCAGTATTTTACAGCTTTATTATATGCTATCTAAGTTAAGACACATAAAGCTCTGAGGACAGACAGGATTTTTTTCCTCATTCAAGAATAAGGAAGCCATGGCTCTCAAAGGAAGTCCGTGTAGGAAATAGAAGAGCCAGGGTTTCAGTGTCTTGGTTTCAGGTGTTGTTTGTGACTCCTTGCAACTGACACCACAGTGTGCCAAAATATAAAACTGAATCACATAAGCTTCACTGAAATGCCTACACTCACACGCAAAGATGGACTTAAACTTCGTATCAGGAGAACCCCCAAGATATGCAGTTGGAAAGTGGGTTTATTTATTCCTACACTTTTAAAATAGTTTTCTTTTTATAAAATTATTTTAGCATCCTAAATATAACCTCCAAATTCATAGAGTATATGTCATTTTCCCTATTTAAGAAAGCATAATGTTTCAAGTATACTTCATTCTAAATGCCATCTAATACACATGATGCTCTATTCACATGGGATGTGAAATGAATTGCAGATTAAATATGTTGATCAATGTTCTTAGTGAGCAGTCTGGAGCTGCCTTATGTTTCAGTCACTTATACCTTTAAAATGTGATTCTTACATTCAGTATGTTTAAACATTCAAACAGAGAAAATTTCAAGGATCTCCACTGAATATCCTGCTGTGTCCCACTAGGAGTAACGAAATAACAGCGTAAGAAGACGACAAGATTTAACTTTTGCAAAATTATAATGTTGCCCCTTGCAAAGAGCACATTTTTGGTGGGTAATTTTCCATCATGAATATGTATTTTTGATGTACAAATACTTGGAAAGCTCTTTTTTACAGCTGTCTTCATTTCTTTTGAATAAGGCAAACTTTAGATGCATAATTTAGGATACTTATGCATGGAAAGATAATATTTTGTGCATTACAGTCAGCACAGGCTATGAACAAATAATGGAGAAATGTGCCTTCTCCACCTTCCTTTAAATTATGTAGCGACCTTTTATGACCAAAATAAACAGAGGCTTTCTGAGAAGGGTTAAATCTACTTTAGAATATATAACTACTAATGTTTAGCTAATTTGAATACCATTAAGATGGAGTCAGTTCAAATGAAAGAAAATTAAACTACATAGAGGAAGTGAACTCATCTCATGTTTATAAAAAACAAACTTATAACTCATTTTGTTCTTTGATTCTAATTTCTCACTTAATCCCAGGTTGTTCAATTCTCTCACAATTTGTAAGTTTACCATCTTGGCCACAAAGACCCATGTTTCAATAGCAGGAGTTAGAGGTTTGAAGATTCTACTGCCTCAGGAATACCATTAAAATTTTGTGATATTCAGTTTTTTGTACATTTATTTTGATGCTGAGTTATCTCTAAGTCACTTTTTTTTTCAAGTATTGGTGATAGCTAATATATCTTAATCATTCCTCTCTCTCCATGAATAATATAATGACTCATATATGACTAGCACCTTACAATTTATAAAGCATTTCCCCATGTGGTATTAAGCACTGACATGTTACATACTGAATGGTTTTCTTTTTCCCCCTCACAAAAATATACCTTATTACCAACGCAGCCTGAGGAATTAACAAAAGATGTATGGCCTGATTTTCAGTTTATATTACATTTTTAGGATACCGCTGCTGTAATATTTTATAGTGTAGCATATAATTCAGGGGTTCGTATTAATCAAGTAAGAAAAAAAAATAACAAAATTGTACATATAGCAACTGTGACTTCTGGAGTCTTCCCAAGGAATTTTATGTAAAGAAGCCAAAGTACCCCTGAAAGAATGTGAGAGACTAATTTTCCATGATCACTGATACTGACATTAGCTCAACAGGACCATTAGAGACTCTTATTTTTGAAATTAGAAGAGCTGTAGTCTGTTCTTTTGTCTGGCTGGTTTCCTTTAAGTCACATTTATTCTCCCTTACAGTCTGGCATTTTTAATTCGTCATGTTCCTCAAGATTTTGAGTGGGTCTGTAATAATAAAGACCCTTTTAAAAGCAGAAACAAGTTACACATATGGATGCCTACTCCACCCTATAGCTCACAATCAGGATGGACCCAAAGTTTTAAAAAAACAAGAGGGCTCTAGCAAAAAAAAAAATGGTTGAGAAAGAATCTGCCTCATAGTCTATACAGCATATGTTCAACCCACAACCTCTCAAATTGTAACTGACATCTTCATCTCTCTCCAGACAGAAAAGAAGTGTTTCAGAGCCCCTCCACCTAGGTTACTGACTTTGCTTGCCCATATTTTCAAATATTCTCTCTATACTACCTTTTCCTGTCCTCTTACAGATTGGAGTTTCCTCCATTTTAATAATTTTCCCTCAATATTCTAGTCTTTATGATTTCATTCAGCGTCTCTCCTTTAAATGGCCATCGACCTTTTTGATATAGCAGTCTAACTGTATTTTCCACGTCCTAACTCCATTCATTTCTCCACACACTGATTGTACACTCTGCCCGCACCACTTTAAGGCAATACTTTCTGACAAACTTACCAGTGACACCTCATATTCCAATCCTATGACCACTGAAAAATTTCTGAACAATTTCACCTCAGAAGAATTAGACTCCATTGACCTTTGTTCCTTAAAACTTGACCTTCTGAACCTTCTCTTTACATTCTCCTCAGTGTTCGAATGTGTTGAAGTTCCATCAGTAATTTTCTGCTTAGGATGACTTCATTCTTTGTTAAACACCTGTTCAATGGAGAATTAAATCAAACTGACCTATATAAAGCCTTCTCTTCTTTCATGTTCCCATGAACTGCTGTAAGACACATACTGTGTCTGTGCCCATGCTGTGGGCATAGACTCATTGCCCATTGCACTTACGATATTAATAACATGCATTACAATATAACTATATTCCCATTTCCTCTATCGATTGTATGTATCCCTGTTATTCTGCCAGGGACTAAGATCAGTACCCAATATATAGTAAGCATTAATGAATAGTTAATGGATTAATTAATGATAGTCCTGGGCATGGCTGGTGATCTAGAAACTTTAATCTCCCTTCAGTATCATTTTCTATTTAGGTACACTCCTGGTTTTCTTCCTCCCTTCCTCCCTTCCCTTTTTCTCTTTCTCTCTTTCTTTCCATTCCTAGTTTTCCTTATCTTTAAAAATCTAACAAAAGAAATTCAACTTAATGTTTTTTTGAGCTAAGGGGAGGCAGAAATTAACACACCTATTGAATTGTCACAACAAGCCTGACAATAAAGCAATGTTATCCCTATTTTTCAACTTAAAAAAAAATCTGTGAAAGTCATGGACCTGAGGTTATACAGCAAGTGAGGGGCAGAGTACAGAAGAGAACTTAAATCTTTCTCTTCTAAGTTGTGTACTGAAGTTATAATGGAGGAAAGATAGAAAATAAGGTTGCTCTGAAGATTTGGGCGTTTTAACTGATTGCTGAAGGATGACAAGCCTGCCATGAGAAGACAGAGAAAGAACATTCTAGAAAGAAAGGAGGACCAGTACAATGGCTGAAGTCATTGACATGTTTGATGGTTTAAGAACAAATGTAGTGAACCAAGGGTTGCATGGAGTATGATAATGTTAAGAGTGGTAGGGAGGAATACATCATTTGGACCTTAAAATCTACAGTAAAAAATTGGCATTTTTTCCCCTGTCAGAGGAATACATAAAAAGGCTGTAAGGGGAATAGTGATATGGTCTGTTTTTCACTTTATAAAGTTCATTGTAATTGATGCATGGAGATTAGACTACATAC
Source organism: Mirounga angustirostris (assembly GCF_029215605.1). Lineage (NCBI taxonomy): Eukaryota > Metazoa > Chordata > Mammalia > Carnivora > Phocidae > Mirounga > Mirounga angustirostris. The sequence goes on along the minus strand of NW_026991720.1, from coordinate 78,153,590 downwards.
AACAGAGATCAGAAATGTTGAATGTTAAATAAAAAGATATATGAGAAAGTCACATTTAGTTGCTTTTGGAGCATAGAGGTATGAGGAAGACTTTTTATTATATAATCAGTACCTCTTTTTTATTTTTGAAGCAGGAGCAGGTATTCCTATTAACAAAATAAAGAAAAAGAGAAGATTGAAGCAGGAAGAGTTGTTTCAAGTCTATCTGATTACAGTTTTTTCTTAAGTCTTACCAGGGCCCTGAGCTATGTGAAGAGTAAGCACAGAGACCTGAGGTTGTCTCTAAAAAATATCTACTGTATGGCTCTGAGAGATTAAGGGTAATAAACCCCTAAGTTTTGATACTACCATTGTTGATTTCTATAATCATAAATAAATGTGTCTAGATTGTGTGCACATTTAAACAAATCACCTATATTTTCCTAATATCATTTCCTTGTATATCAAATGGGAAGATTATGCGGTGAGAGAATGGCAAATGGGGGGTTGTCGTTCAATGGGTATAAAGTTTAAGTTATGCAAGATTTGTAAGTTCTAGATATCTGCTGTAAAACGCAGTGCCCATAATTAACAACTCAGTATTATACACTTAACAATTTGTTAAAAGGGTAGATCTCATGTTAAGTACTCTTACCACAAAACCAACAAAACGAGGCAGAAGGAAGCTTTTGGAGATGATGAATATGCTTGTTACCTTGAACTGTAATGATAGTTTCATGGGTGTATGCATACTACAAACTAATCAAATTATAACTAAATTAAATATGTCCAATTTTTGTGTAGCAATTATGCTTCAGTAAAACACAAATAAAATATGGGAAGATTAATCCAAGATCTGCAATTTTCAAATTATTCCTGGGAGTCTTAACTGTTCTGTAGGAATGTAGGCATCTTCAAAATAGATGAAGGTTGACTATACAGGTAAGGACCTCCTTATAACCCTCTCCCCAATTAAATAGCTCCATTTTTTTTGTTTTATATGTCCAATTCATAATATTTCATTTAAATTAAGCTAAAAATTATTGAAAACCATTGCTAACTTATGAGGCCACTCTCAGATATATTATGCAGATCTATCATTGATTTTTTCCCCTCCTTTTTATAGGTATTATTTATAGGTGTTTTTATTCATGCCATTGCTACATAAGAAACAATGAATCATGGAACACTACATCAAAAACTAATGATGTAATGTATGGTGACTAACATAACATAATGAAATAAAATTTTAGAAAAATATATAAAATTTTCATTTTTTACAAATTTTGAATACAACCTTGACTCCTGAGCATGGACAATTATTTCCAACTGTATGTATTTCTTTGGAATGCTCAGAAAGATCCCAAATTCAACAAACTACAAATAAAATACTTGATTCTTCTTCATTTATTTCTTACTGCCTAAACAAGAACGCCAGAAAAGACATCCTATATTTTTCATCTCAGTACATGTCCCTTGGTCCTACATTCTACCCCTAAATATCTAGCATATCTACTCTACCCACTTAGGCTACTGCTTTCATTACAAGCATTGACATTTCTTCTGGAGGATACTAAGTAGCTTCCTAAATAGCCTCCTCTAATTTCTTCCTCTTCCCCAACACACTTCTCCAAACCTCAGCTCAAAACTATCTTCTGCCATGTAAACCTGACCATTTTTCTCTCTTTATAATGGTTTTCAATTTATCCAGGACATACTTCATATCTTGGCATAGCTTCTAACACTACGAAAAATTAATCAGTCACTATGTACCAACCATCCCTTTTCTTTTTTTTTTTAAAGATTTTATTTATTTATTTGACAGAGAGAGACAGCGAGAGAGGGAACACAAGCAGGGGGAGTGGGAGAGGGAGAAGCAGGCTACCTGTGGAGCAGGGAGCCCAATGCGGGGCTCAATCCCAGGACGCTGGGATCGTGACCTGAGCCAAAGGCAGACACTTAACTACTGAGCCACCCAAGCACCCCCCAACCATTCCTTTTGGCGCTTTAATGTTAAACTGGTACGTGGAGCAAGTTAGTCTGTGACACAATCAAACTAAAACTTCATTTTTGTCTCCCACCATCTTTCAAAAACATTTTTTCATGAAGTTTACATTTTCCTACCTACGGAAGAAAACTCTGACAATCCTGTGAATTTTCTGTCCTTTCTTAGGTAAAAGATAGCTCTTTGATCACTTAAGCCACAAAACACAGCCTCAGTTTAGAATTAAAATGCACCAGACTTAGCAACAAATCTTCCACCTGCCTGCTCAGGTCAGCCTCGGACTGGAAGGCCTGATGGTACTTTGGACCTGGAAGATGCTAGAACCTGTTTTCACTGGAGTGCCTTGATGACTCATTCAGATGTCCTCAGCTGAGACCCTCACCCCTGGAGTGCTCTGGGCTCGAGGTGATGGAGGTGGCACCACTTTACCCCTTTCTCCTGCGAAAATGGTATCCACCAGTTGGCAACTACTCTTCTTAATAAAATTTCTTCATAAACCCTTCACCCTCTCTTTACTCTCAGCCTGTAAACGGTTTCAGAGGACTTCCAGTGTTCAGAAATTTCCTTCAAAAATCTGCATGTGGTGATTCAGCACCTCTACGTACAATTTTGCATTTTTCAGTTTTTGGAGTCTTGTTGAAGTTTCAATTATAGTTTGCATTATTTAATTTACTCCTTAATTTGTTCCTCTATAAAGGAGGAATCTAATTGCCTTTGTGGACACTGAGCTTAAGAGGAGTTAAATAAAGCTTTTAAAAGTTGTAGACCACATAAATGACTAAGTCAGAAATCGATTCCAGGCACTAGACTCTGGGTCCATGACCTTAGGCACTGAACTACTATGTTCTGGCCTCTATCTACTTTTTAAGCCATTTTCCATTTTCCGTGCATTCCAGCATCACTGATCTTCTTTTTCTTTACCAACCTTTTTTCACCTTTCACCTTTATGCAGGCCATTTTCTCTAACAGAAAAGGCCTCCCCTTTTCTTTCTTTGACAGTGATTATCTATGGAACTCTTATTCAAAACAGCTACTTTCTTGACCACACCAGGAGGCTGAAGCACTTCCTTCAACATGCCTGGAAATAGCAGTGTTACTATAGCATCTTTTTTCTTATTTCTTGTTCTAATAAACTGTTTACATTTCATCTCTCCTGCTGAAACTCTGAGCCTAAGGCAGATAGACACTATATTCTATTCATTAAAACCTAAGGGAAATGTTTGCTGAATGAATAAATGATAGACTCTATGTAGGCTACCATTAGTGAGACGGAATAGTTGTTTTGAATTTGGGAGAGAAGAGTAAATCCTTGGAAATGATCTAGTCCAATAAACTCATTTAAGAGTCAAGGAAAATTAGAGCAGCAGAGGGAAAGTTACTTATTGGAAGTACTCAATATTTTAATTTGAAACTCTCTTTCTCCACGTCTCAGGAGTTTTTGTAGTCCTTATTTGCACAAAACTTTCAGCAAGGTCATGTGGCACAATGCCAGCATGCAGAACCTTCACTTGCATCTTTCTAAGGCCTAGCAGATGTGACCAGGCTGTGCCAGGACCACCTGGGAGTCATTCCTAAGTGGCAAGACTTGTCTCACTTATGCAAAGGTTATAACTACAATCCACAGCAGGTGCTTAGTTTACAGCATTCAAGGTCATTTACAAAGGCACTTTGCTAGGTTCTTAGATGCCACGAAGCTCCTATCACAGTAACACTGTTAGCTTATATGGCTCTCTCTCTGTTTTTATCAACTCTTTAGGTCAATAGTTTTCTGCCATCTATAACTTTGATTTTAAGTCCTTCTCAGAGATAAGGTATAAATTATGAATAAGTGAATGAATGAACAAAAACATGTTATCGGTTAAGAATAATTTAAAGGTAAAAATTAGTGAGAGAGGCAGAGAGATTTCTTACCTTCATGTTCAGCAGAGGCTGGTGCTAGATTAAACAATCGGGTTCCAAGGTTTTTCTAATAAAGATTTATGAGGACTGGATTCATATCAAGAGTAATTTTTGTTTTCTTTTTTTAAAAATCCATCTCTCTGCAGTAAAATACTCCTATTTTTGAAAAAGCTAGGTCAGTCTTAGTCAAGTTTTGCATACTTTCCAGGTTTTGTTTGTGATAATATTGATATGCAACCAAAGCAGAGGCGAGTTTTTCTTTTTTACAGTTCATTGCAGGAAAAATAAATAAAATGGTCAACATTCAAGGAATTTTATGAAAAATTTTTGACCTGGTGAAGTCACAGAAGTGATTATATCTTTAAAAAAAAAATACAAATAGGCTGACCTGAAAGGCATACCACATGTGTTTCAAAAGTAATGCCCGTATTTTATGTATTGATATTCTTGAATAATAAACTTTCTATCCTTCTCTCCAAAAGGGGAAGTGTGGTTATGGCTATGAATGATGTAATATGACTTCCTGTCTTTGGGAGACCTTCGATCTTGTTAGTGCTGCTATCCTGTTTGACTATAACCCTGTAATCTTTAAAGAATGTTTTTGGTCATGGGCCCTCACCTTCGAGTGATTTCATCCAGATACAGTTTCCATAGGCTTTACTGGTTTAAACAGAAGAAAAGAGCAGACCATCTGAATGAAATAAAATGTCACCATTAAATTGGTTGCTGTAGCTTAAGGTACAGTGTAATTGATATTTTTCCAGCCGCTGCTTTCAGTTGGATTTAAAGTTTAGAAAAAGTTTTGCATCTGATAAAAAATAATAAAGCACAGGTTGTGTTACTTCCTTCTTTTGTGTCCCAAAACATAAGGAATGTCTTTGTGCTTTTACATGGTAACTGATGATCATTAAGAATTTCTTTCTCTCTCTCTCTCTTTTTTTTTTGTTAACTAAATAATTGCCCATATGTGCTAACTGGGGTATACGTGAAAAGTGCCTTTGAAAAAAAGTAAAAGCATTCTTCCAATAACTATAACTGTAACTTGGGTCGATTTGTATAACTTCTCACATGTAGTTGATTCCTTCTATAAAATGGTTTAATTACTTATGTAAAATGAGGTGTCTAAGTGATAAATCTGTTGTTACCACCAAGGGATAAGAGTTCTTTCACCTAATCACAATAATTAATTTTGTTTCCCAACCATGCTGATAGTTTGTTATAGTCATGAAGAATATAGCCTTTAGAAAAATACAAACTTAAACATAATCTGAAATAACGGTTATCTCTATTAGTTTCTTTAAAACTGTTAATGAAATAAAAGGGGTAAAAGTAAATAAAAACATATTACATATTTTAAACAAAAACTAAAGTAGAAAAGCTTTTATTACTTCTGAGATAAGCACTGAGAATAAATATTCACCAATTATTAAATTTTCCACTAGATAACCTAATGAAGAATGGGAAGGAGAGGAAAAAATAATCATTACAAGGTTCCTTAAGTACTTGTTATACTTCATAAGGAGTTCATAAATCCTCTATTGTTTCCATTATCAGAAGTTTCAAGGTCAATATCAAATAAGGAAAAGTGTTTTCCTTGCAAATAATGTCCTTAAAAAAACCTTGTTTTTATTTTTCTTTAATTTGGCCAAATGTATGTTCCTATTCAAAAATATATTTAATTTTAGATTAGAAGTAGGCTGTGTGATAAAGCATTTGAGGAGACACAAATGATCCTGTGAATCAGTGGAAGACAGAGTTGTGAAATATTGTTTGTTTTTAGTTGTGAAATATTGTTACAAAATAATTTTTAAAAATGCTCTGGAAGGTGAGAACATGGGAACATACAGTCTGGACCTTGGTGGGTGAGTCCCACCATGCTGAGACCCAGCAGCTTAACTTAAGGACAAAGGACTAGATCATTTCCATGCATTTGAGACAAAGACTCTGTCAGTTGATGTAAAAAACTTGAGGCTTATACATAAGGTAACAGCTAATACTTACTTATAGATGCTATATAGCAAATTTATACACAGAAATCCCCAAACTCATTCTCCAATTATCTTTTAATTTTTTAACACTTCTTATTTAGCAATATTCCTTAGTGTGAGCTCTAAAAAGAGTACCATAGGGATAAAAGTAGGCTCAATCTTGTTCCCATTCACCCATTTGGCTGCCTGAGGTTTGAATTCTTTCTCCTTCAAGACTGCACTTAACACCTTTTCTCATAATTGGATTTTACATATAAAATTACTGGGGTCAGAAGGAAAAATGGATTGTGATTCTCTACTGGCTAGCAAACAGTGAAGATGAAAGCGTCGAGTGTAGAGAGAGGAAGAAAAAAAAAAAAGAAAGATGGCCTTCCGTTAACAGGCCTTCCAATAGGCAAGTAGGAGGACTGAACTGGGGAATTATGCTATTTTAATCACGTATTCCAGCAAAAACTCTGAAGTTCATAACCGGCAATACACACGAAAGAAGCAGTTTTTTTTTTTTTTAAGCCGGATAAACACTAGGGTTCAATCATTTTCCCTATCTTTTGGGATGTTTCTTTTTTGTCCCGAGACATAAACTATTAATGCTTATGAGTGGCCTTGTAGGGGAACTGAAATTAAACTGTGCTTTTTTTCCCCCAACAGTATTTCTTTTTAGCAATCAAAGTGACTGCTCGACACGATACCATTCTAAAAGGCTAACGTTTTTCAGACTCATCCCATTTATGTCTCCCTTATTAAACGATATAGAAAGCTTTAAAGAGATGCAAGAAAATCCCTAAAGGAGGAAGTTTAGGTACTTTTTTTTCAGTATCATGTTTTTAATAAAAGGTTGGAAATGTGGCTTAATGTCAATGTATCTCATTTTTCCATGGCACAAAGGAAGAAATATCTGTGGGAAGAATCAAAAGACCTTGAAATCCACAGTGATGTTAAAAAAGCAAAGCTTGGATTTGTAGGACAATAACTCCAGTCTTTTGAGGGATAAAAATAGAAATTGTGTTAGCAACCTATCCCAATGGCTTTCTATCCTCATGGGAGGGAGAAGGAACGAACACGTTATGAAATCTAGACCTGGAATTGCCAGAGTGCAACAAAACCCCCAATTCCCCCAGCCGCAAAAAAGACCGTCTCAACCATCCATACTTCCAGGCATGTTTTTTTCCCCTGGTTTCTAGGGAAACATGCTTTTATACCTAAGGCTGACTTGGGAAATCCTTTTTTAGACTCCTTTTAAAAATTTGCCGCTTATAATTGCGATTAACACCTAGGAATACTGGCCCTCCAAATCACCTGACTCTCAGATTTTTTCTCCCTTAGTAGCTTAGGTGAATGCTCAGGATTATTATTAACTGCACTGACTTGACACTGATTGCTAACTAAAGTTAATAGAGTTTTAAGAGACTAACTCAATGAACAGTAGCAGATAGCTCTGGGGATTACTTAACCTCAAATTGAGTGCCCGGTCTAATAAAATATTAATATATATGGCTATAATAGAAAGGAAAGCATATATGAATATACACACGTGCTTGTATGTCCATATAAGTAAAATCAAGAGAAATGGCAATTTTTTTTTCAAGAATTGAGGGAAAGTTGGCTTAAAGTCACAGCCTACAAAGAAAGACATGAGTTGCACTGTCCCATTCCCCCACTCCAACACATGTTTCAGGAATTACAGAAATGTTGAAGAAGTCTTTGGACTTTGAAGGAATATGGATTTGGGGTACAGAGGAGGTAAAGTAAACATTCAGACCTTAGGAGAGCTTACTCAATGGCCTAATTATTCAAGAAATAGGTTAAAACTTTTTAGTGCTTTGCAGTTTTACTGGTCAGGAAGCCACTGATATTTATTCTAACTTTTAATCCATATCTTTTTCCCATCAAACTCTCTAGACTTTTTCAGATAAAACATGCCCCCCAACCCCATTTATACCAGATAAGACACTCAGGGGTTCAGATTATAAAATACTTTTAAATATTTTAGAGCTAAATAAAATCTTCTTTTAAAAACAAATTCATATGCCAGATAAATCACATAATATAGTAAGAGGTAAACTCAGTCAGAAATCAGTATTCTGCTCTTACACTTTCACCATGACACACTTCTATTTCAGAGGAACGCAGGCCCACGAAACCAAGTCATATCAGTAGGTTTTAACAATGGAAAAAGGAAAATTTAAAACATAATGAAATAGTGACATTCAAGAAGGAAAATAATACTCTCCCTGCAAAATGGCAAATGATATAATTAATTAACAACAGCTTTTAATATCGCCATGAGTTTAGAGTGATGTAGTGACCATTGGTAACATTTCCAATTATGGTGAGAGGTAGTAACAAGGGTACTTGGTGTTACAAAACTGGCTTTAGACTGCTCTGGGTCTGAATCACAGCTCTTCCCCAACTCTAGATATGAACTTCAACAACTCAATCTCTTTGAGCCACCATTTTTGCTTTCTTCATAGAGGTATGTTTGGGTTTAATGGGAAAAAAGGAAACACACACACAGATATACATAGTGAGGCAAAAATACCCGATACCTAAGTACTTATTAAATATTAGTTTCCTTTCTCTTATTCCCTCTGAAGTTTTTCACATTAATCTTTGTGTTTAATCACATTATCATCTTTTATAATTTTAACTTAAAAATGAATATGATTATAAGAATAAAAGAAGGGGGAAAGATTAAAATGCTATCCATGGATACATCTTAGTATTGCGTATTTAAGTCAAAAGTAATACATGTTTTAATTACCGTGAGAATGGTTGAATAAAAATACCTGAGCATTCAGACAGTTCAGAAACTACGGAGAGAATTTCCAATCATAAAGAAGAATCCCCAAACTGTAAGAATTATCTTAAACATTGGTCTAAAGTGGAAATATACACATTAAAAGAAAAAATTAAACAGACAAATATAATTAATAACACTACACTGAGGCAGGAATGAATTATAGTTCTATTTTCCATACCTTTAGTGAGGGAGAGCCCAGATCCCTGAGACACACACGGGTCCAGATCTTGGAGATCTGGATGAATTCAAAACTCTACATGGCTGTGTATGTTCCGTCACAGTGACAACGCGGGCTCTGTCTCAACGGGTAGAGGTGGGAGAATCCTAACTCTTTCACTTTCCTATCTCTTGGCCTTGGAAAAAAAAAAGTTTCTTTCTGATTTCTCTGACTCTAATATTAAAAATACTATCATAAGAGAATATAAATGAGCCAAACCTGAAATTTCCTTGCTAGAGGAAACAGTCTTCCCATATTTTAAATGAAAACAAAACAAAACAAAACAAAAAAACGGATGAGAGACATAACTGTGTGTAAGCCAAAAATAGCATCACACAGAAACTTCACCTAGAACAGGACCTTCCTGGGTGGTGAAGGTGGTCTTTGAGACAAGTGAACCCAAAGCTTGTGCCTCTCAAAAAGGCAGGCTGTTCCCCAATAATAGGACTACAGGAACCACAGGTGAGAAATTCTGCTCCCTATTTATATCGTATAGAATTCCAGGGGAGTGGGTTTCCTCATCCAATAGTTATGCCGAGGACTGCTCTCTCTTTTTTTTCAGAGAAACATTTTGATATTAGTACACCTATTCCTCCTTGTATGAGCTTTAACTCTGGACATTTTATCCTTTAGGTAGGTGTAATAAGGAATATGACTTTTCTCCCCCGTCTTAGGAGGGTGAGAGCTGGTACATCCAGAACCCAAAGGAGAGGAGAACTGAACTCTGACTCTTTGGCATTTATATAGTGTATTTCCTCTGAAGAGTGTGAAGCACATCATAAAATGTTAATTAATAGCCAGTATTCTTCAGCGCATCCCTAGAGAGGGCAAATGCAGGTGAGGATCCTCACACCCCCACTTCTACCCTAGGAAAAAAGGAAGGTCCATCCCTAGTAAAAATTGAGAGAGAATACAAAGGGCCAGTGGGAATGAATGTTTGTATTTGGTCAGAAAAATTGCCCCTTTAGTTAGGGGACACGAGACCTTTGGACAGATGACACAAGTTGTAAAAAGTGAAGAGAAACTGGAGGGAGGAGAAAATCCTTAAAGGTACAAGAAAAGAGAAGGAAACAGAGAGGATGAGGAAGAAACAGTGAAACATCTGTGACATCATTTTTCTTCCAGAAGGCCTCAGATGGGGTACAGGCGCCAGAGTTCTCACCCCCGCCCTCAGGAGTGCTGGGTCCCAGGAGTGTTGCAGCTGGGGCGGGAGGGGCAGGAACAGCCCCCCTCACATTCCCTGGTGAAAGTGTATTTTACTAGACACATTCAATCCGAAATGTCCTTGCAATGATGAAATGTTAGAGAGGCAGACTCTGGTTTTGTAGTTGGCTTGTGTTTCTTTTATGTCTGATTATGTGTTTGTTTGTTCATTTGGTGTGACAGTGTGTATGCATGTGATGAGTGGTTGGCTGTTTCTTGTGTTGGTTTTGGGGTAGTTGTGGTGTGCTGACTTGCTGTGTTAAGGTTAAAAAACACATATGAAACAGATACCATTTTCTTAAACTCCTTTCTACTTAACATTTGAAAAAAAAAATTGAGAAACTACAGTCAAACAGATGTTTAAGCTGACTTTATTGGGTTGGGTTGTATACTCTGACCTAACTCTTTTCCAGATAAAATAAGACTGAAATGAATTTCAAGAACAGTCTTTAAGAAAAAAATTCACATAATATGCAAATTGGTGCTTTTGTTGGGAAGTAAGAGGCATCCTTATTTTCTTTATTTTTTTCTCCAATCTTTTCTAAGTAAATTAGTGCTCAGCAAATATTGTGTTAACTGATAGGTGATGTGAATGGGATTTACTTACAAAACTCCTAGTTAATCTATGACACCCATTCCTGTTCTCACTTGAAACGATATTCATGGTAGCAATTTTTGATTCCCATGAAATTTTTTTTATTTCTTTAGAACCTAGGGATAAGGGGAAGAAAGTTAGTTTAAAAATCTTTTAAATAAGTCTCAGCCATCCAAATATGGAGCCACCAACCAGGTGGGGGTCTGCAAAATAATGCAGTAGAGTAGTAGGATTTAAAGTCAGTTGCATTAAATTAGACTGACAGCGCTTAATTTGATGAGTTAAATAATTTTATTCAATAAATAACATGAAAGTCTAATATATGCTAGGCATTTAGGTGACCAAGTGAAAAGGTAAAAATACTAAACAAAGATAAAAATTCTCTTTTACTAATACTGAGTATATTGTTCTGCTATGTAAGTATTTAATAAAGTAAGTTACTAGAATCTTGTATTTTACATGTATCAACATTCAAACTGGTGAATAACCAAAAACTGATAGAGTAAAAATGAAAAAACGTTAGAAAAGAATTTTATGCAGTCCAAACTCTTTAAACTGCCTCAAGAACCTAATATAAGACACTAACTTGTACAATATCAATATGGTTTAATTTGCTCTTAATTGTGTTATCATTAAATAACCATCTCTTGTAACTTGGAGACATGGCTACAATTACTAATTATTCCTAGCCAAGTTCTGTAAAAACAAATTTAAGATAACACTGTAATCAGTTTTCCATTACCTGTTCTCCATAATAACACTTAACAGTCATATTTAGGGGGAAAAAAAACCCCAGAACTTGTCTTATTCCTAGTTGGTCCTTTGCAAGTAAAAAGCATGATAGAAGAGTACCTGTCATATGTTTTTAAAATAAAATAATAAATCATAATACAACCTTTATATGTTTACATCATTGTTTCAATAACAGCAATGACCTCAAGTATTCTTGAAGTGACATGGTTCCATAAGCAACATTACTCAAATGAATAAATGTACGTATTGCAGAAGACATTCTGCAAAGATGAATGACAGAAATTTATTTCCATTTATTTGCTCAAATTGAGTTAAATCTGCATTTATTTTCCCCCACCTTGTGTGAAAAGAATGTCCGTGTATATGGTCATGTCTAAACTATTTATCTGTATATATAGCGATGTGAGGGCATGGAATCTACTAAATAAAAAGTGAAACAGATAATCAGTATGGTCTTAGTATCCTGGTACCTTCAACACCATCCTTGGGGCCATGAATGAAGGAATGACAGAAGTGCTTAGAGAGTCAACTAAGCATATGGAGAGTAATTGCTGTGAAAGCTATTGATTAAATCTCAAAACAGAAGGTCAGTATTAGATTTGATGCCTTTGTGGAGCTCCTTCTGCCTGAACTCTCTTTTGTCAAGTCCCCCTCTCATTATCACCTTCTTCCTCAGTTAGGTAACTGAAAATTTCAAGGGAACAGCTAACCAGCCAGTGTTGAGGTAACATCTTCCTGGAGCTGAAGTCATTGCGTTACAATGATTTGTTTTTCCAGTGAGATTTCATTTGTTAAAATATACCTTGAAATGCAGTTGTAAGGGAGAAACTCCCCTGACCTCAGTTGCTCACACCTTCTAGTGTCAGTTCCTTCTGGGATTTGGAGCAAAACTGAGCACTTTGGCAAATATAAAAATAATCAGTCCATTAGTATCAAGTTGCTTTCCTGACTACAGCAAGGTGCTCCTTCTGCCTCCCCAAACCCCAGCCATCCTCCCACATTCTTTTCCATCTCACCCTAAGATGTATTATGTTCAAAATACAATGGGAACTTCATTGACTTACTGCTTTCCCCTCAAAGATTGAGGTTGTAAAACATAATTGCATATAAACTACACACAAAACCTTTTCCAATTTTGTAATGTCATTTTACTGCAACTCTAGGTTGTAAATGCAGACCTTGGTAAAAACAAAACTGGGATGTAAAATATACACAATAAATTGGAATGCATTAACTAACGGTTGACATTTTGTATCTTTCCATTAACATTATTATATAGTTTTTGTGAAACCCCCCCAAATAGAAAATATAGATTTTGTAGCTTACAAAGGATTATGAAACTGGGTGCTATTATTTCAGTAAAATGGGTTATATCTATGAGTGAGAATACTTCAAGAGTAAATCTAAAATGTATTTAAAAGAGAACATTTCTTTTATCCTTCTCTTTGAGATTTTCTGACAGGTAGAAAATATTTCAGGAAGTCACTGTTCTTAAAGTAAGCAGTTGTTCCTGCATGTCTGGAGTTAATATTAAATATGACTAGCAGCAGTTATAGGAAAAGGTTATTTATTTTTCATATATTTACGGGGTTAATTAGAAAGTGATATGCGACACACTTGTGATTATCAACCTTATAAATGGCACTTCAAAAAAGCATTGTTCAGTTTTTTCCTTACCAAATATATCCGAACATGCTCTTCAAAATAATTTTTCCAATTTTGTATCTTTCTTTGAACACCTGGAAAATTAATTAGTATCTACCTAAATAGAGTCAAATGTTCCCTTTCAAAATACATTTTTCTTACAGCCACTCACAGAACAATAAAAACATTCCACTAAGATTCTTTTTCATGGTGAAGAATGCATTCCGTGGGGTCTACTTTGGGGGATTGTAAGGGGAGAAACCTGGGGTGCTTTAAGGTTAATGGACAGTGATTAAGGTTAATGGCTGAGTGCTTAAGGTTAAGTGCTGTATTTACATAGCTGCCAATTCTCTTATAAAAAAAAAAGTGTTCATGTCTATCAATCAGCTCCAGCTAATAGCCAATTAAATAGCAAATGGGGTATAGAGGCAGAAGTTAAAGACCCCTCAATCTGCATATACAGGGTGGGATTGTCATTTCTCAGTCAAGAAGTATTTACTGAACAGCTACTTTGTCACGGCTGTCTGGCACAAAGACAGTGGGAGCCCTGGTCTCTGTGCCCAAGAAGCTCAGCCTCTAGCAGGTTATGGAAATGCCTCAGGACAGGCAGCTATCAAAAATGACACAGGTAATACAGGTTACAGAATTCAGGGCAGGAAAAGATCCTGCCTAACTCAAGATTTCATAGACTAGGGAAGGATGTTTTCATTACGCCGTAACATTAATGGTTTTCAAAGAGCTACATTTCATTCTTTAAACAAGTGTACCACCTCAGACAGTGTGAACCTATGTCAACGACATAGGTCAACGACACACTCTGTGCTGTCCATACTGTTCTGCCGTAGTTGGACCATTAAAACCACGCCCATGGTTTATTGATCCTATCACGAGGAAGTTCAAGGGTTAGGAATATTCAATTGCTTTTCTTTTTCACATGTAAAATCTCAAGGTCAATTTAAACTTGTTTTTTTTTTTTTAAGATTTTATTTATTTATCAGAGAGAGAGAGACAGAGGCAGGCAGAGGGAGAAGCAGGCTTCCCGCTGAGCAAGGAGCCCGATGTGGGACTCGGTCCCAGGACCCTGGGATCACTACCCAAGCTGAAGGCAGGCAGACGCTTAACCGACTGAGCCACCCAGGCGTCCCTCAAGGTCAATTTGAGACAAGGACAACGATAACCACAGAGACAGCCAGAGCAAAATGACATTAGCACACTGACTTTGAATTCCATGTAAATTTACTTGGATTAGGCAAGTCAGAAAAGTTGAGGCTAGTGTAGGGTCTGAGGTCTCCGGCAGTTGTCCAAGGCAAACTGCATCACTAACCCCCCAATGACAACATGATTAATTATATAAATGAAGTTTTACTAAAACAAGATTAATGTTCATCTCGGCAGCAGCCACTGGGAACAATACTCCATACGTGGAGCAGCTTCACCTTCCCTCAATTAGCAACAGTCAGGCAGGGCTTTTTGTATTTCTCTTTTTCCTTTTTTCACTTCCTCTGAATTTCCAACTGATTTCAGAAGGAAAGTATGCTAGGGATGGAGGATGTGGGGGTTAGGGGCTAAGGAGGAACAGCGGGAATGGCAAAGAAGGTGAAAAATGGACTTGTAACACATAATCATCAAAAGTAAACTTCAAAACTTAGATTATTTTCATTTGGTAAGGTTCTTCCACTGGCTGGTTTCAAAATCTTTCGAGCATGAGAATGAAACAGGCAAAAGTGACTGGACAGCAGAAAGTGACACTGAGTTGTAACAGATCCTCATCTCCTGACTGAGACTGCTTGCCAGGGGGGGCCCCTTCCTGGGTCAGAGATGGCCACAGACAGATCTCAGGTCGGAGGTGGAAAGGAAGCGAGCTCGGCCCTTGGCCTGAAACTCAACTCTTTTAATTTTTTTTTTTTTTTGGAAGCTTGTAACATTAGAAACACCTTTCGAATCAAAAGATTGCCCTTACTAAAATATAAACATGCCTCAAAGGGTTAAAACTAGTAATTAAAAGATACCCATCACACTGTATTTTTCCACATGCTGTGTCTTTGCTGAATTGGCTTCCCGTCCAGGGCCTAGCAGTAATTACTACACCCAAAGAATGAGTATTTTGATTTAGGAATTACTGGGGAAGAGGGTGACAATGCTAAAGAATAAAGACTATTTAAGAGCATGGAGCTTTCTGAACTGACAACACTCTGCTGTTGGCAGAAGTTCAAGTTTGGGGGTAATCGGAAGTCAGAATGAAGACTATGAGCAGGAGGGTGACTCAGCTGTTGAGAGAAGGAAAGAGAAATTGCTCCCTGAATTGAAAAAGTTGTGAAGAGAATGGAAGAGTGTCAAAGATAAAGTTCATAACACTCAAAATTTGCTAAAGTATTTCCTGGTTCTTTAGGCTTCTAAGTAGAAAAAGGTGCACCCTTTCATTGTGGGGTTGATCAATGAAAACACACTAGGGTCAGTCTAAATCTTCAGTGACCCACCAGTCTTTCAAATACTCATTACCTCTACCTTCTTTTGCATATGTCTTAATTATTAATGGCTTCTGCAGCACAGATTGGGATCAAATCTAAACCCTACACATTATTTCAAAGATCTTGTAACTGTGACATGTCTTTGTTAAAAGAAATTAAAAAATGCTTTAAATATATTGTTCATCCAAATGAAGAGAGCCAGCCACAGCTGATGTTAAAACTCATTATCTATTAAATAAGAAATGCAGTGTATAACAACAACAAAAAAGATCTAATAGAAACTTCATATATCTCTGACAAATTTTCCAAAGATTTATAGCTCTAATTTCAAGACGGAATATGAAATAATTGCAAAATGTTTTTCTATTTCTTTAAGTAATATCATTCTTAATATGGTTTCCTATTTTTTTCTTTTATTACCCATAATTTAAGATAAATTAAGTTCACTATTTTCAGCTAATTACATTGCATCATCCCCATTTCATTATGGTGTCTATAGTTTGACAGAATAAAAAATCATCTGGAATAAAAAAAAGGCAAATTATTATCTATTTAAAGTGCAAGAAATGCTTTTTAATTCCTTAATTCATGATAAGCACTTAACAGAAGCCAGCAAAATTAACTAAAACAATCAATGTCCTCATTTTTCAATATTCAAATAACTTGAGGATATTTAACTACTCAAGAGTTTATTAATTCAGTCAAGATTGACTTTAAGTCATTTAAATGTATCATAAAAAATAAAATTCTTTAAAATATCAGCATACACCTTTATGAGTAACACATCATTGTTATCTTACCCAAGTTTTGTTTTAATTATGTTTTATGTACTGCTGTCCATTAATATTACCACAAACGAAACAATATGCATATACATATTTTAAATTAGAAATAAAAGAAACTATATACCATATATTATCTATTTAAAAGTCCTCAGGTAAAAATATTGAGGCAGTGTTATTAAATGACCTGTCCATGGTCATACAACTAATTTTGACCTTATGCAAGTACAATCTTTGAAATTTTGGTAAATTCTCTACTCATTATAAGACTATGTATATAAATGCACATACATTTTATAGTTATTGTATAGCTGATACCTATTCCTAGAAAGTAAACTAGTAGACTCAACCTGAATTGCATATAGTTTCTTAGTGTTCACCTTTTTAAATATAACTATTATAAATCTTTAGCAATGCTTTTCAAGTCCAGTAGTTAGGATTGGCAACCACAATAGTAAATGCACTCAAAATGCTTTTAACCTGCCCAGCCCTTAGTACTTTCTTTAAAAATAGCTCAAGTCAATCCTTAAACTTGGGTGGTCACAGTAGGTAGGAACTCCCGAAGTATCATCTGCCCATGACACTGCTTCCCTCCAAAAAAGCCAGAGTTCCTGCCACATTCACTTTCTTCCCCAAAGACACGCTGACATATAACGTTATTGCTGTAGCCACATGTGATATATCATGGATGGGTCCTATTAGCCTGTTCTCATGTCAAAGGTGGTCTTCCGGAACTATCATCCTGAGCTTTGGAAGCAATTCCAGGCTTATCTTATGGGAAGTCTTACTCATTTAAGCAGTTACATAATTGATTCTGAGCTTTAGTCATAGAAAACACAGTCTTAACCTTCCTTAGTCTAATCTCATATAAAGGATACAAAATTCCCTTGGGAATTTTAATTAATGATCGAGATCTTTTCAGCCCTTCAAAATGTTGGTGTGCAGGTATATAAAGTTTTTAAAGCTTAGAGAGGGGCAGAAATGCTGAAAATATTTTGGAAGCAACATCAAAACAACGAATGACAGGTCTCCGAGTAGTAAGTACAACTGTAAATGCAAGTGCAGTCCGCTTTTGCAGACAGAATGGAAATATGCCACGCCAGCCCCCCAAATGAATCTTCCCAAACTTCATGTTAATTGCCTGTGGATAGAGAACTACAACACACTTGCCTCTTTGTCATGACAATTTAATCTTTTATGAACTGTTTAGCTCTATTTCCTTGGAAATACGATAAAAATTAGAATGCCAATGGTATGACTAGGAAAATTTACCTGCGGCAAAAATGACCTTGACTGCTACCCTGAATCAGGACTGGGAAAATGGTAAATACCTGACAGGAAGCCTAATGTCAGGTTTTCTGACTATGGTGACTATGTCCACTGGGCAGACTTTAGAAGCTGTACCCCTATTGTAACCAAAGATACTGGTTTCCACAGGGAAGGGCACTTTTAAGCTGGTGTCTTCACCACCTTGCCATTTTGATCTCTGCTGCACCTCAGCTATTGGGCTGCCCCAAGTGGAGCCCCTGATGCTGCCCCACTGGCAGTCTGTTGTCCCTTCTCGTTCCATCTCATTCTAAGTAGGCTGGTGTCAGCTTTAGCCAATGGTAGTTTTGTGAGTCTAGTTGTTTTGGAGAGTCTAAAAAGTCTCCAAGTGGGCAATATACAACTAAGTCCTAAAATAAACATTTGGGTCTTATAATAAAAAAGCGAAGTTCACAATTTCCAAAATGAACAAATTTAAAAAACTCGTATTTCACTTACAAGACCTCTGTGTAATGCTGTTGGTAGCCATAGTCATCGTTTAAAGTAACAGACTAAATATAATATAAATATATAATAATATATATATTATATTATATATAATATAAATAATAATAAATATAATAAATAATAAATAAATAATAAATAAATATAATAAAAATATAATATAATAATAAATATAAAATATTTATAATATAAAAATACAGTGTTTCTATAGCCAATCATTACGATAAATATTCAAAACTCTAAAATAGCCAAGGTAAGCTGGGAAAAAATATTTTAAGTTCATAGATTTTTTTCCTGTTGGTGCATGCCAAAGTTTGTGATGAAATTTGTTTAAATTATGGACAATAGTTCCTTAAACAAAAAAAAAAGCATTTTTATTTATTTGAGTTATTACTGTAGAATATATAATAGAAATCATGCTAATAGAGGATTTATTCACACATGCATATATTTGCTTTCACACATAAATTACATACACACACAGAAGTTATTTATCACATTATTGTAACACAAATTAATGAATATACCTAAAAATATGATGTAAAGACAAGGTCTGATATAAAATATACCTCATTTCCTACATGACAAAATCATCCATAACATTTGTATTCTCCTAAAGGTACCAAAGTAAAATGCCTTCTTGAAAGATGTGGCATCGATATCATACTCATTTCTTGTATTTTCTCGAATCAAAATATGATGGCAATATTAAAGGCTTTTGTCAGGTATGACTCTCACCATATATACAGTATATATGTGCATCCCTGAGGTTCATAATGTATTGAAATAGTTTGAGTCTCTAAATTCCAGTCCAAAGGACTAGAACTATAATAAAAACAATTTCTCAAAACAGAGGATCATAGGGAAAGAGAGGAAAAAAATAAAACAAGACAAAATCAGAGAGGGAGACAAACTATAAGAGACTCTTAATCATAGGAAACAAAGTGAGGGTTGCTGGAGGGGGGAGGGATGGGAGGATGGGGTAACTGGGTGATGGACATTAAGGAGGGCATGTGATGTAATGAGCACTGGGTGTTATATAAGACTGATGAATCAATGACCTCTACCTCTGAAACCAATAACACATTATATGTTAATTAAATTTAAAAAATTTAAAAAACAGTTTCTGTCCCAACCTACCCTGCATATTGGGCATCTTGGCATGTTTGTGCACATTCACTGCTTTCAAATATCATACTGAATGTATCACTTGAAAATATTTTTTATAGTTTAATGTTATTCATAAAATTGAGAAAGTAAAACACATTGCTCACCTAACGAATGCAAATGACAAATCTCTTTGCCTGTCAATATGAAGACTAAAGAAGATACCAAACCTCAGGACATAATAGTAGTTACTTTATGTTTCTTCTCTATATTCACCCACATATATTTGCTTTTATGAAATGAAAGGCTTGCACATAAGCTACTCTTACTCAAATTTTCATGTTGCATAAATTAAATATTTGGTTACAAAACTGGTCATGTTAAAATATACTTCTAATACTAGAAGTGGAAAAAAAATGAAAGCACATTATGAAAATGAGCTAATAATTGTCAAAAAGAGGACCTGAACTCCGGTGTTTTACTTCATGTTCAGTGCTCTACTTATGGAGAATTTTCGATTTGTAATTCAGTCAAATAGAAGAACAGGTATGTGCATAATTAATAGTATATGGCTTATTTAGGAAAAATAAATTCCAGAGTAACTGAAAGTACAGTTTATCAGGAAAATCATTATGTAGCATGTGGAATTCATGCTTATCAGCACATCTGGCCAGAAACAAGGTCAAAACCTCAAACTTTCAATACAGGTACAAATGGAACACTAATCATCCTTCTCTGCTATTCATCCAAATTTGAATGTGCAATATTAAGGAATAAAACAAAATGAAGTTGACTGCTAATTAGATGCCTCTTTGAAACCTTGAGTTTGTGGCACCTTCAACTTTAACTCTGAACACACAGCAATGAAAAAGTGTACTTCACAACAAAATTAAAAATTTGTATCATGCTCAAAATAGGCTATAGGTGTTAATAAATCTAAAGTGAAGAGAATATTTAATATTAAGCAGGGATAGAAAAGAACTTTCAGATATTGGTTGCAGAAATATACCAAGGTAGCTAGAAGTCTGATTTGTGTAGGGAACTGAGAACCTTCCATACAAAGGAAGGACTGACTACGAGTTGAGTTGTGGTTGACTTCTGGTTTGGGCTTCTGGGTGTATGAGACTGTTCTGACCACCAGATGTGAATGGAACTGTCCATCAGCACAGTAGCTAAGCCTACAGTGTCCTCAATATTTCCCTGGAACATGAGCCAGTAGGAAGCAAGCCAGTATGAGCCAACATCAGAATTAACTGTAGACTGGGGCCCTGGTGGAAGGCATGGGACAAGTCAGATAAAAAAGGGAGGGTGAGGGGTGAGGAGACTCTCCCACTGAAGATGAACCTACAAAGGAAAATGAAAGATTTTCTGGAAAATTCAAGAAGGATTTATGAGGATAAGATTAACTTCAAGAAGCTAGGCTGTTGATCTCTTTGAGTAATGACACTGATAGAGGAAGTCTTTCACCAAAGTTTTTTAAGTAATCATCAATCCTCAAGGTATTTAGAGCT
Source organism: Mirounga angustirostris (assembly GCF_029215605.1). Taxonomy (NCBI): domain Eukaryota; kingdom Metazoa; phylum Chordata; class Mammalia; order Carnivora; family Phocidae; genus Mirounga; species Mirounga angustirostris. The sequence goes on along the minus strand of NW_026991720.1, from coordinate 78,132,869 downwards.
TTCAGATCCTGTCACTATAGATTAACTCTTCCAGGATCTTGAGGTTAGTTGGAAAAAAATTACTTATTTTCTTCTCTGTCTTCTTTTGTATAAAAATAGTCTCTGGTCTTATAAATGCCAACCACATTTAACTATCTTCATCAGATATATTTTATCAACACAAAAGAATATATGGGAATTAAAAGAACACTTATATTTACCCACTTAAAAATAAGTGGGTTGGGGTTGCTAAACATTTTATCTATCCACTTAAAAAAAAAAGTTGGTTGAGTTGCTAAAAATTTGATGTAATTTCCACATGTTCATTACATTTGCCATGCATAAATCTGCTTGTTTGTATAAAAGCAACTGGATGTCTTGGCTTAATAATTATGATATGCTTTTAGAAATTAAAAAAACTCCCTTTAAACTGAATATTCTATCTTTATCTAGGAGAGGATACACAAGCCCATCATGACGAAAGTTCTATTATGAAATCGAAGGTTTTTTTTTATCATAAATATTTTGTTTTTGACTTCTCTACAAAGAAAATTCTCACTTATATGGATAAATGCCTATCTTGGGGAGAAAGTGTTCCAGCAGATAGACATACCACAGATACAGTTCCTAGGAAAATCTGTATTTGAAATGCAGTATTTCAAGTAGGTGTTTTCCAGGCTATGCCTACAAGACAAAAATATCCACAGACAAAGGGAAAATTCAATTAGCATTCTATTTAAACAATCCAGATGGTCCTACTGAATAACTGAGGCCCGAAAATCTTTCAGAGTGAATAACTGATAGCTCATTTTCTTCACTGCCTTAGTGGTGGGAATGTGTTGAGGTGACTCTCATTGAGAGGCCATCATGATTATAGTCACCCCCGTTAACTTCAACAGTGGCTTGGTTGGAAATACCCTCAGATGACAAACTCTTCTCAGAGACTTAATAGGAATGGAAAATTAGCAATTGAGTGAGGATAGAAGGACCAAATCTTCTCCAAATGTCTGCAATATGACTGTAACCCCTTCTGTGCCAGCAGTCAAACCTCTGAAAAGTAGTAGGGGCTATACATGCTGAATGATGAGGTAACTTGAAGTGTGCTCAGACTTACTGGTATTTAACATTTATGCTTTATTTCACTGGGTGTTCTAGCTATTTCTATTTATGAATCTCTTTCAGAATTCAAGTAGTTCTAATAAGGTGGTCAGAAATAAAGTCAACTTTGCATTGATAATGAAGTCACCTGCTAGGGAGGCAGCATTGCAGTGTTTGGAAGATTTATCTGTTTTCAGGCAAAGTTAATTTGAATCCAAGTTCCACAATTTACTAACTATGCAACACTCCTCAAGTTCCTCAACCACTCTATTTTTATATTTATGAATGGAACAGCTTGGGCTCCAAGGACTAAAGAAATCATGGGTACAAAATGCTCAGGGCAGTGTTTGGTTCCTTGCAAGTGCCCAACTAATGTTATTCATTAGCACCCTATCTGGAAATAGTTGGCTTCCAATTCAGAGCAAAAATGGAAGCCTGAATAGAAGAGTACCTGGAAAACACAGCTGTTGGCCACTGATAAGGAGGGAGCACATCTGGGATGCACTGTGCCCATTGGACAGTTGACTACACTCTCTCCTCCTTGAGTGGCCATTGAAATTTGACTGTATTTTTACCCACACTTGCTAACTTGACATATAATATAGTTTCTTTGCTGTAAGTGAAAATGGAGTTATTAAATCCTATAAATGTTGATTTAGGTTTAAAAAGTACAAATTATTTAAGAGAGAGTATCCCTTTATACCCTGGTGATTTCTAAAAACAATTCTTCCAAGCATCTGAGAATTTGCATGGACAAACAGAGCACATATATATATTTTACATTTACTTACATTATTTGTACTAATCAGTCCTATTGCAATCTTATTTGAAAACACGTACAGATAAAGCCACAAAGACACAGAACACTTACATGAATGAAAAGACAAAAGAATTTAAGGACCATGTAATTTGTAAATTGCTTAAATTTCAACATGATATTTCTTAGCAAAATATAATTCTAGTTGAAAAGTTTTTTTTTTTTTTAATTTTAAGTTGGACTTAACCATAATGCTTCTAGCATAAGTTTTAACTGGGATAGTTGTAACAAAACCACCATTATAATTATAGATGACTAAATGGCTTCTTTGAGGATATCACTATATATAATTACTGTCTTTATCTCCACTTAGCTATATATCCTTAAATGAATGTCACCATTAGTGAAAAATCATTATTTGCAGGAGTTACTTGTGTATATTTACTTGCTGACATACAGCTACCATTTAAGCATAATAAATCCTATGTAAAATATCAAACCCTTCCTCTGTCACTCCATCTTTACCCCACAATGCCTCTTAAAGCTTATTAAGTTAACTGAAATTTAAGCAAAGGCTACATTTGTTTTAAGTATTTGGATAAAGTGTAAAATTCTCATTCATCATCCTATGCCGTCAATAATTGGCTTCAATAATTTTTTCACTTATTTTTTTACTGAACCAAATAGACTACCAATGTGCTATCATCACAAAAAACTAACCACGAAGTATTTAAAAAGTGCAGCATAGCACCACTTGATTTTTATTATACTTTGAAAGGCAAATGAAGTACATCAAGAAGAAACAAATCTAATGGCAGTGCTGAAGTGAAGTCCAGCCTTTGAAAAAGGCTTCCTATTAATCATAGACCTGACCTTTTCATTAAGGGGCACTTGTTGGAGTCATTGACACGGTTACAGCATTCATATGTGTGAACTGTACTCCATAGTATTCATGTACTGGGGAAGGCATAGTGAAATTAGATTCTCTCCCTGTAGGGGGTAGACATTGACCGCTATTCAATGCCAACAATTGTCGGTTAAAGTATTTCATGAAGAATGACTTTTAAACTGCATTTACTCCACCATCAGTAATGTCAATGCAATTCTTAAAGAAATATATTTAACTAGCGGTAATTAATTAAAGCTCTCATAGCAGCAACTTTATCCAAGCTAAATCATTTCTGAATATACACAAAGGAGTCATAAGGATTCTACCGTCATGGCTTTTAACCCATCAATTTCAATGATGTCCATCTATAATAGTTAGAAAACAAAAACAAAACACTGGCCAGTAGGGAATTATTTAAACAATGCAACACTGTTTTATCTCATTTTACCTGTCTATGTACCCTATATATGTGCATTGTCTTTTGAGACAACAAAGCCTTCCAGACTAATTTTTTAAAAATGCCTAAATTAAAAAAAAAATCCTCAAACGACTGTAAATAGTTATTATAACATGCTAATGGTTTTTAACCACCTCTTTTTTAAGATGATTATCTTTGGGCAATATCTGATGGACTGAATTTAGGAACCATAACTGGAATCTTTGTCAGGGCATATGTCCCATGTGTTTATTTCTTACATGGAACATCATACATTATTTGAACAGCAAACACATTCTTTCACATTGGCTGACATTCCACCTGAAAAAAGTCCACCACAGTTAGCTTGTTAACACAATTCAGGATATATGGTATAGTAATAAAAAGATTCCCCATAGCCAAGTAAAAATCAGGGTAGGGGGCTCAAGGAACAGGGCTGTATTTAGATCAAATCTGAACTTGAAGTCCAAATATAGTTAAATGGTGAATCTAAAGTTGTAAATGTAAAGTAAACGCAAAGTGAAGGCTGCTTTAAACCAAGCATGAAAGACCAAAAAGTCAAAGTTGAGATTTCCTACATCTGGCTTTAATATCTTTTCCTATGCTATCAGACAAATGACCTTTTGTTTTGTTTCGTTTGTTTAAAAATTCATTATCATTGTCATTACTGCTACAACTTAATACTGCTTTTAGTTTTCAGCACCCTTTCTTTGGTAAGAGATTGCGCTGTAAAATGGATTTGTAAAGTAAAAATGGCAAGCAAATTCCGCACGTTAATGAACGGTGATACGACAATACAGTTATGCATAAAAGTTGCAGTCTATTTTCAAGAAAAGTATGTACGTCTCTTACGTACTCTTTTTTTATTCTCAGAGCTGTGACCAAACACTTGCTACCATCATTTCTGACAGCAAGAAAGGACGTCTCACCCAGAAATAGTGAGTAATATGCCAGGCTGCAGGATTGAATTAGCAATATTATTAGCACCACATTTTAGTTCCGAGACCTTCTGAATGAGGAAGTCACTTGCAGGGTATTTAAGCTTCAGTGACAGTGCCAAGGCACTGTGCAAAACGAAACCGGGGGAAATCCACAGGGTTATGAACACAGGCTTTTTGCTCGTTCGCTTTTGCAGTCTTCAGAGGATTCGCTGAGAGTAAACATCCTTAATGAATTCCCAAGTAAAGAAGGAAGAAGAAATTTTCCACTTACTGCATTTGCTGTCCTTTGTCCACACGTTGAAGTAAAAGGGCTGTTCTGTTGTTCTTACCTAGCTCCAGGTTGCCCTCCGGATTAGGCATAAACGTGAGCGGCAAGAAGCGTGCCGACTTTGTTAACTGTACAAGGAGCAGCCCCTCGCGCTCTGCTGCTAGAGAGCCGGTCAGGACAAAGTGCTAAACTTCAGCATGAGAGCACAGCATCTATTACCCCTGAGGCTCTACCATTTCACCTACACCTGGGCGGATCTATCAAGCTTCATCTCTATTAGAGCTATTTGACTCTGTGGTTTAAGAGGGAGGAGGGAAAAAAAAAAAAGGAGGCTTGCCGTTGTCACACTTGTTTCCTATTAGAGAGCCTTACGGTGGATTGAGTAATTGTGTACGAAGGTAGTCTGGCTGGCAGATGTGTGCAGCCCCAGCGGAGCACTAGATTCAAGGCAGATGGGTTGTACCAGGGCGCAAACAACATTGAGAGAGAGAGGCGTGATTAAAACAGCAGGCCTCTGTTTTATAGTGCTGGAAGTGGGGTAGCATTCAAGCTCCTGGGAATCAGTTCCCCAAATGGTACTACTCTATAGAAAGAAAAACAATAAATTCAATAAAAAGGAAAGATGTTCAAGCTACAAAAGTTAGAGATCTTTATAATATTCACTTTAACTATTAATGAAGGAGTGAATGAAGCACCTTTCCCCTCCCACTACTCCAACTGAACTTAATTAAAACTACTCAATCATGGGTCATCGTGGGTTATTGATAGTGTTAATGTGATGGATTTGAAACAGATCCCTCATTCTGCTATATAAGCCATGGTTATCTTTTTAATCTGAATTAAATTGCTTTAAGGAGATTTACACTGTCAGGGAGATTGACATTCTGCAATTGGACATTTTTAAAAAAAATATGGTTGAGGCCAATTGTTAAAAAAAAAAATTGTCTTGTAGGTATTTCTGCATACCCCATATGATCTCAAGCACCTTAACCCACAGAAACTTTACGGCTTTCTATGTCACTGCTCTGACAGTCAAAAATATATAAGTAATCAGAACGAATATAATTAACTTTCACAAATCAGAACCATTTGATCTATTTTTCTACATTGTTGAGAGCTATTTTCCTTTGTTAAATAGTGCGCAACTGCTATTTTTAATAATGATGACAACTGGACAGTTGCTACATGCCAGACACTATGCAAAGAGCCCTACATGTGTTATCTCTTTTGAGTCCCACATGGACACCATAAGATCAATATTATTATTATTATCATTGTTTTTTTCATCTGAGGGAGAGCTGGAGTTGGTCACATATTTGTTATGATTTAGAAGCACAATTCCATTGGACCTGACTCTAGACTCTTCACTCTTCACCATGTCATACAGACTCTATGCAAAATAATTTTTGTCCTGCACAAGATAAAATGATTATCATTGATTTCTTTTATAGAAAAATTGAAAATGATATCTTCTTTTATTTCTCTGGGTAGTTATAATTTAGAATTAAATACTCAAGATTTGTGCATCCAAATAGGTAGTAGAAATATTTTCCAGCCCACTGATGAAAGTTCCATTAAGGGCTCTAAGGATCAATAATGGTAAGAATTGCTGAAGGACATATATTTTAAAAATAATTCATTGGCACAATTTCTTATAATTAAATCACTTCAGCAAATATTTCTTATTATCTCTAAATGGTTTGCAGCAAATCAGTGGAAGAAGGATGAATAGGATTGAAAACTAAGGATTTCTTTTTTTTTTTTAAGATTTTATTTATTTGAGAGAGAAACAGAGATAGTGACAGAGAGCACAAGCGGGGAGGAGAGGGAGAAGCAGGTTCTCCACTGAGCAGGAGCCTGACTCAGGGCTCGATCCCATGATGCTGGGATCATGACCTGAGCCGAAGGCAGATGCTTAACCCATTGAGCCACCCAGGCACCCCGAAAACAAAGGATTTCAATTAATAAATAAATTCTGCATTTTCAATTCATTTTACATGTTTCCCTAAATCAGTCCAAATCTATTGTTTGAGTAATAATTTCTTATTCTCCCTTTTATATTTTACCATTTTCCTATGAATAAATGTTTTACTTCCTCTAACAGAAGTTTATTTTTACTCAGCAGTAAAATCATATTACTCAGTGTATGAAAAAAAAGAAAAAGAAAAAAACCCTCTCATTTTATTTCTAGAGACAAAAAGACAGAGAAAATAAATCTGAAAATAAAGTAAGTTATGCTTCCATGAAAATTTTATTTAAATAATGAGACTTTCATTTATTTAAAAGTTTTGCCAAAGATAAACAAAATAAAACTCTGGTCTTGAATAACAGCATGGTCTTATGCTATATGCCAGAGTGTACTGACATACATATTTATAGTCCTCTGACTTTGGGTCATTTTTGCTAAATATTAGCAAAAATGTTCTCTCTATAATTCTACCCAAAATAAGAGAATGAGAATAAATATGCTTTAACATGCAAAGAACACACTTAAGGAAAGTATTAAAAGATGATGAAGGAGAAATATAAGGTATCAAAAATGGGGATAGAGTACCAAGAAAAAGAAACACACAGTAGAGAAAAAGCAGGTTGTGATTTAAATGCAACTCAAGGGGCCAATGCAACTTGAAGAGACCTAAATGGTTAACAACTACTGTTTGTACATAGCCACCATTAAGGAGAGGGCCTTTTTAAACAATGTCTGGTTATTTTAGAGTGTGTGTATGTGTGAGGATTTGGATATCCTAAAGACATTACAAGCATACATTGCTATTCAAGTTATAGAAAATATGCTACTGAGAGAATACAGATGTACCTGTAGAAATACTATATAAGAGAGCAATCAATCTTAATTTTCTTTAATTGGATTTAAGTAAATTAAGTTAAAGTTTATCTGTGACTATTTGAAATCTCTTTTATGAACTTCAGCCAAACTTTAGCATTTTCAGATTTCAAAAATTTTCATAGGGAAAAAAAAAAAAAAAAACTTCTACATTTTCCCCTTAACATAAAATGCCATGAATACTTTCATTGTGATTTTTTTTTAATCTTGGCTAAAAATGGGACATACTGGAAACATCCCAAGAAACAATACCCTGGGGAGTTTCCAGTCTAACTTATATACCAAGTTTGGTTAAGATTTGGAGAAACATAGATTTTACTATGATTTATTTCTAGGTTTATTCACAACCAATCATATAAGCCTATTCTCAAGAGAGTCTTTTTGATACCAAATGTTATCTAGTATATGAACTAATGATCTAATGCCTGCTGTTTTGTTTTTTTTTTTCCCTTTAGGAAGGTAAAAATCAGAATTTTCCCAACCACAAACCATCTTGTCACTGATTTCTACTCCTTTCCATTGGGTCTATCACCATCCTATCTATACACAATATCCCCATTAGTTTTACTGATAGTGACTATCGTCACTGTGGCTATGGTATGTGGATGTGATGTGTTATTAATCAGATTGTTTCAATAAATTCCAAATGTGATCTGCCATTTCCAATTCATTATCAAAATATTTTGTTAAAAACAATGTACAAATATTTGTCTTATGTATTTGTTCAAATATTTAAGATATTATGTAGTTGAAACCAAAATTCAAGGTGTTTTTAAATTATCTGGTTCAAAATTTGATTCTTTTTAAAAAACATGTGTCTCACTTGCGCCAACATTTAAAAGCCCAAATGGTGAATAATTTGAGTTCCAAACTGCTTACTTTTGAGTTTAAGGCAATAAAAGCCCCTGTGTTGATCCCTGGTAGCAAGTCAGCACTTCTGAAAAAAACTGCTTCAACTCTTAAATGTAAATACCTTTGACGAATATCTTAAAAAATACTCCATATCCTTCCATTTTTCTGCCCCATGATTTCAATATTGGGCCTTGTTGATGTAATAAATAAAACACACAAAGTTCATTAAAGCATGGGATCAATTGTCTCTTCTACAGAGAAGTGTTTTTATCTAGTGTGATTTAGGTGGGTACAATTTTATGTAAGGTGAATTTATGGGACAGAAAGTTGTGCTTCTGTGATTCACTGGTTCTAGAAGATGGGAAAAGTGTTATTTTTTGGTTGTTGTGGACTCAGCAGTTCTAAAATACATCATGCACTGGCAGAAAAAGAAGTGTATATCCTAAACCATTAGGATTCCATTAACTTAATCATACTATTTTAATAGCACAGGATAAAATATCAGTAAGACAGGATGCATAGAATTAGAGCAGAGGAAATAGTTCTATGAGCAGATCTGAAAAAAAGTATACAGAGGTTTGTCAATTGAGTGTGAATAATCAAGAATTCAACAAATACTTAGGAGCAATATTTTTTATGAGACTAGGCATGATAGAATTCTATGACAAAATATTACCAACCCTAGTCAATTTCTTACTCTATTAGATCTTAAATATTTTCTTGAAAATGCCCTTCTGTCCAACGTCAAGAACATTCTTACCAAAATTTTTACTGTGGTGAAAATGTTAATGATCTAGGAGGAGGATAAAAATTGCTACCTAGAATATTTTCTTAAATTGTTCCTTATCCTCTGAATTAGTTTAAGACATAAGCTAGTGATCCCTGGAAGGCTAGTATAGTATACCTTTCAAAGGACCAGTTGTATTACAGAAGAAAGTTTTCTTGGGGAATATAAATAGCTTGGGGGTGTCAAAAATGGAACACGCACCATCAAAAAGGCTCCAGGTTGGTTGAGAGTCTTAACACCATAAATCCCCTTGAAGAGGTGAAGCCAGAGAAGTGTATGCCTGGAAAAAGATCTGTGTGAGGGAAAAATTAGGCAAAGGTTGGAGGTAGAGGACACAGGGGAATTTAAATGAAAGCAAAGAGATCTATAAAATAGTTCTACCAACTTTAGAATTTTACTTAGGCCAAAGTGCTAGAATACATTCAAATTAATTGGGGAATATTTGTAAGCCAATTAATCCAAATGCTAAAAATATAAAATAAATTATTTTTACCATCCTTCAAGATATGTCAGGCAATTTTTAATTCAGCTCAATTAGTAATAGCTACTTATAAGTTATCACTGGTGTAGACTTCATAAAGAAGCAAAGCATGACCTAGTGTCTTATCCCAAGACATTTTACAAACTACTTGAGATGAAAATATACACACACAATAAATTAAATGAGATTTTATGATCAGAAAGTGATACAGACAATAAATTTAATAAGAGGTCAGAAAAATGAGAGATCAGCATGGGTTGCATAAATTCAGAGGTATGCAAGGACATCGTGTGGTTCAGGAATTATGACAAAAATAGACTGTATCAAATAAAGGGCTTGAATTGGGGAATCATGGAGAAAGTTTGGGAGGGGCAAGATTATATAGAACAAAGAAACATTGTTGGAAGTTTTCTGGTAAGTGTCTGGCATGATAAATATATTTTGGAAAGATTAATTGGAAGGGATTAGAAAAAGGCAAGACAGCCTTTGAGTCTGCTGCAATAACTCAGGCACTGACCTACATTTCTCATTTGATCATCAGTTTTTGCTGTTTAGGACTATCCCCGCAGACTTCTATACCCTAAGACCTCCTTACATTCCATTCCCATTTCTACCCCTCTGTTCATGCCATGTGCTTGTGGTTCAGTGGAAAGTTTGAGATTTAAAAAGTCTTTGATTTAAATCCTTATTCCATCACTTAATAGTAATTTAACTTCCCCAAACCTCAATTTTAAAAAATGGGATTCCAATCTGTATTTGTGAAGTTTACGTGTGATGAGATCACTGAACTGGAACTGTATTTATACAATGGAATGAATAGAAGCCTGTGGTTGGATAATCAATGTCTTTCTCTGGATCTCTGATATCTAACCCTATGATCATAGTCTTGTATAGATGTCATAAATATTTTTAAATGTTTATATATCTTAATATTTCTCAAAGTATTTATCAGAAACACAGAAAACTTACTGAACTTAATTCTTTAGAATGGTCAGATGGATTTAGTTAATGATAAAAGTACTAAACAAACAAAGAAACAAACAAAAATTTGGATTCAAAAGAAATTCCAAAGTTAGAAGCAACAAAACTTCATAACTAATTAGAGATGAATGAAGAGGTTGAGTGAAAATGAACTCTACAAGTAACAGGAAAAAAAAAAACACTAGTGCAACAAGCAAGATCAATATTTATTCAATGTTTCTTCTTTGTTCAACTAAGAGAAATTCAGAAATAGCTTTCCGAGTGTTATACAAAATCATTTTTCAAATAGTTAGAGATCTAGCATCTTTCTTTCTGCTGTGCCATTCTTGACTAATAATAGATGTCATTTTTAAGGTCCAAAATTCCTGCTGGAATTCTGGTCATTGTTTTTGTGTCGACCAGAAGGAAGATTGGAAGGGTAAAAGGGGCTGATACTTTTGTTCAGCCCCTCTTAAAGGGTAAACCCAGAAGGGTTTATCCAGCAATCCTTGCTTATGTACTGGCTTCGCAAATGTAAGGAAGGTTGAGGTAGTCATTTTAACTACCTAGAATATAAATAAGAAGTTTATTACTGAAAAAGATAGGTGAATGCTTTGGTTAGGAAACTAAAAGTCTCTTCCTTAAACTGAATTAAATAATGATATTTTGAAGAAACAAATACTTGGGGTAAAAAACATTTTAAGGTGAATTCTGTAAAGCATTAATTTTAATGATGAATGACTGAATGAATGATGAATTAGAATCAGGATGTTATGTCCATGAGATGGCTGAAAAAGAAGTGATGCTGATCTATGTAGTGAGGAAGTAATAAAGCAAATTAGGAGCATTGAAATCAATGAAATTATGTCAGTCAAGTCAATAAACTTCCAAACTCAATTTAGACCTATTTTTTCCATTATACTATCCAGGGATTCTATAATGTGAGACCTTTTTAATAATTAGATATGTCTTAATATACAGACACATATATATAGACAAGTACATATAGATACATATATGTATCTGCCTGTCACTAAACCAAATATGGATCAGATTAATTTTTTTAAAATTTTATGATCCTGTCAAAAGTCATCTATATGATATTCATTTGACTATATTGATCAATTCTATCAAAACAAAGTTAAAAATTTCTATTATACAGCCTGACACATATTTTTGAAGAATTCATATTTACCATGATATTTTATTAAGATGCTCCACTCAAGTATTTTTGTAACATAGGGGAGAGCTGAATGGTTGTATTATATGACTTGTGAATACTTTCTTCTATTCTGTGGGTTATCTTTTTATTTTAATGATTCTGTCCTTTGATGCACAAGTTTTACATTTTGATTTAATTCAATTTATCTATTTTTTTTTTCTCTTCTTGCCTGTGCTTTTGGTGTTACAGTCAAGAAATCAATGCCAAATCCAATGTAATAAAGCTTTTCTCCAATGTTTTTTTGTGGAAGTTTTATAGATTCAGTTCTTACTCCAGGTTTTTGATCCATTTTGGGTTAATTTTTGGATATGGTGTTAGGTAAAGGTCGAACTTCATTCTGTTACAATAGGTAATCAGTTTTCCCAATACCATTTGCTAAAACACTGCACTTTTCCCATTGAATAGGGATTTTTGGCATTCTTGTTGAAAATCATTTGATGATATATGTAAGGGTTTCTTTCTGGGCTATTGGTCTATATGCCTGTCGTTATGCCACTATACACTTTTATTTACCGGAACTTTGTAGTAAGTTTTGAAGGCAGGAAGTGTGAAACCACCAACTTTGTTCGTTTGCAAGATTGTTTTGGTTTTCTGGACCCCCTTGAGAGTCCATATGAAGTTTAGGATTGATTTTTCTAGTTCTGCAGAAGACATCATTAGGATTTTGATAGAGATTACATTAGATCGATAATGTCTTTGAGTAGTATTTAGATATTAACAATATTAAGTCTTCCAATCCATAAACATGGGGTATCTTTACATTTATTGGTGTATAATTTCTTTCAGCAATGTGTTGTAGTTTTCAGTGTATAAATCTTTTGTCTTCTTGCTTAGTTGTATTCTCAAGTATTTTGTTATTTTGATGCTATTGTAAATTAAATTGAAAAAATATTTTTAAGAGTAATTATTACAGAAGTTGTTGAAGACTCCGATGTTCTCTCTCTCTCTCTCTCTCTTTTTTTAAAGATTTTATTTATTTATTTGACAGAGAGAGACACAGTGAGAGAGAGAACACAAGCAGGGGGAGTGGGAGAGGGAGAGGCGAAGCAGGCTTCCCACTGAGCAGGGAGCCCGATGCGGGGCTGGATCCCAGAACCCTGGGATCATGGCTCGAGCCAAAAGCAGATGCCCAATGACTGAGCCACCCAGGCGCCCCTGATCTCTCTTTGTTCCAGTCTTATACTCCTCCTCTGTCATCAAAATTAATGCTTATCAAGAATTTGGTATGTACAGCTTTAAAATGCAATAAAATTAATTTGCACTAATAATATGCCTTGAGTTTTGAAGATTATTTGTTAAAACTCAACATTGTACTTTCCAGATTTATTTATGCTAATATAAAGAGATTGAGCTCATTATTTAATTACTGTTACAAAGGTTAGCATAATCTTTGACTCACATAATTTATATATTCATTTTCTTACTAGCTTTTATTTTACTTATTCCAATTTTTCATTCTTATAAACAGACAGAGAACTTATTCTGTGCCAGCCCCGTTCTTAGTACTTGCAATGGGTTGAATAGGGTCTCCCCAAAGTTTATGCTCCCAGGAACCTCAGAATGTGAATTTATTTGGATGTCGGGCCTTTGCAGGTGTAATTAAGCTAAGGATCTTAAAATGAGATAGATAATCTTGGATTTAGAGTCATCCTTAAATCTAATAACTGTTATTCTTGTAAGAAGAAAAGGATACAGAGAGACCCAGAGGAAAATGCCATGTAAAGACAGAGGCAAAGATTGGTGATGTTTTTACATGCCCAAGGACACATGTTTTTCGTGATAAAAACCACGAGAACCTAGGAGAAAGGTATGAAACAGATTCTCCTTCAGAGCCTCCAAAAGGAACCAATCCTACTGACACCTTAATTTCAGACTTCTGGCCTCCAAAATTGTGAGAAAATATATAATTTCTCACAACTGTGAGAAAATTTGTTTTTTTTTTTTTTAGATTATAATTTATGACAGCAGCCCTAGGAAATTAATAACATTACAGGTGTTAACTCATTTATTCTTTTTTTTTAAAGATTTTATTTATTTATTCATGAGAGATAGAGAGAGAGAGAGGCAGAGGCAGAGGGAGAAGCAGGCTCCCCGCGGAGCAGGGAGCCCGATGCGGGACTCGATCCCAGGACCCTGGGATCATGACCTGAGCTGAAGGCAGACGCTTAATCGACTGAGCCACCCAGACGTCCCTCATTTATTCTTTATAACAACTCTATGGATTAGTTACTACTCTTACTCAATCTTATAAACTAGGAAACTGAGGCTACAAGATATTAAATAATTTACCCAAAATCCCAGAGTTGGTAGGTGATAGAGATAGATGGTAACATTCCAAGTCATTAGAAACATGTTACATTGCCTCCTAATCTGGGCTAATTTAGTAACTATACACATTCAAATGCATCCTAGCTTGACTTGCCAGCAATGACTACCCTCAGAATGATAGCTCTTTCCTTTTTTACCTTATTCGTATTAGAAAAAGATGGCTAACTATACTGCCATACTTCAGAAATATTTCCACATGCTTATGTAAAAGAAACTGTTTTTCTCTCACCAAGATTTAAAACTTGTCACATAATTGAGTGGAAGTTTACTACAGCACATTTTGATTATACATATTTAGACATTGCTTTTTAAAGAACACTGAAGGAATCTGAAAAAAAACAACAACAACTAAAGCAAATGCTAAAAATCCTTTAGGCAGGAAGTATCAGAAGAGTGAAAGCTGGTTTTCATTGTTCAAATAATCATTCTACAATACTTTAACATTTCACAGTGCCATGTTACATATGTTGTTTTATTTATGTGATGGAAAAGTACGGGCAGTACAACCTAGTTAGTAAATCCAGATTTTTGTAGAGCAATAATCAAGAACGAAACCTCTATTATAATATGTATTTTGATCCAATCATAAATTAGTAAAGTCTTTCTAATAAGATTTTTAGGAAACTCATCTGTTTCCTCATGTCTTTATTTTACCAATAACATGATTATTAAAAAATCGATTGTTTGTCAACACCTTCGATTACCTACAAATATGAGGGGTTTTTTTTGTCTTTTTCATTTCCTTTTGCAAAGCCTTTCCTCACAATTCCATTTCTTATAATTTTAAGCACTTTGAACATTGACTGAATATTCAGTACATGCTAAATATTTTGGCATCAAAGTCCATGTAAATTTTGTCTTGTATTCTCTTGTTGCTTAAGAAATGAAAGTAACTTTTTCCAACAGTCATTCTTCAAACTTAGAAATCACTTGCATACTTTTATGTATCCTACTTTCCCTCATTAATAAATCTTGGTACTAACAATTATTAACTAAATTATTATTATTAATTATTAAATTATTAGCTAAATTAAAAATTAAAAAACTATCACTGTGTTGCCAAAGTTCAATATTTAATGGGTGCTATGTAAATACAGCATTGTTGTAAGTTTCCCTTATTCTCTCTCCTCGCTCAGTTCCCTGCACACACACATAACATAGCAAAGTGGAGTTAGAAATGCATATCTTTATATACTTATACTGACAAATAGTTCTCCAGTTAACAATTTTTTATTGAGTTTCTACTATATTCAAGTCTACTATGTGCAGTGGGGTAAATATAAGTTGAATATTATTAATGTCATTCTTAAAAGACAATTAAATTGCACTTAAATTATTGATAGGTTTTAAAAAATTGTTTAAAAAAATTTAGTTTAAAAACTAAAAAATCTTGGGGCGCCTGGGTGGCTCAGTCATTAAGCGTCTGCCTTCGGCTCAGGTCATGATCCTGGAGTCCTGGGATCGAGTCCCACATCGGGCT
Source organism: Mirounga angustirostris (assembly GCF_029215605.1). Taxonomy (NCBI): domain Eukaryota; kingdom Metazoa; phylum Chordata; class Mammalia; order Carnivora; family Phocidae; genus Mirounga; species Mirounga angustirostris. The sequence goes on along the minus strand of NW_026991720.1, from coordinate 78,117,549 downwards.
CCCGGCTTGTCGGAGAGCCTGCTTCTCCCTCTGACCCTATCCCCTCTCATGCTGTTTCTCTCTCTCTCTCTCTCAAATAAATAAATAAATAAAATCTTAAAAAAAAAATAAAAACTAAAAAATCTTTAGTTAATTGGTTTTCTGAATTCGTAAGTATATGAGGTAATATCTTGAAGTGTCCTTTCTTTTTCTCTTAGTGGTACTGATTATTAATGATGCTAATAGTAGTATTACCTTTTTATTTTTAGTTAGTAAAGCCCATGCATAATTATATGTTGTATTCAAGGCTCTGTCCTTGGCTTAATGAGTTGTTCCAAAGGGTCCAAAGAAATTAATAAGAAATCACAAACAAACACACAGTTCATCAGTAGTGAAGATCAAGAGATGATTATAATATTATAAAGAATATATATAGCCAGTTACAAGCGCCAATAAGATTGCTTTTCATAGGAATACTTTTGAAAGGTAGTAAATGAGAATATTACATTGGTAAAGATGAACAGATTTGTAAAATAAAAATGCTGCTAACAAAAGCATATTTTGTTACCAGCAAATGTTATTATAAAATAATGTTGGTGATTATGTTGCTTGCTTATCAGGACACTAAGCATGAACTGAGCTTTAAGCACTGGAAGCAAAAGCTAACAAGGAGAAAGAAGGCCCTAAATGGCCTATTATGAGGTTTATTTTATTTTGAGGGACAATTAGAAGCCACTTACAATTCCTTAGAATGGGAAACATGAAACAACAAAATATTTGACAAGATATTTCCCTCTGCGAGCATACCAAGAGTTTAGAAGTAAGATTATTATCAGGTAAGAATTTTTTCCCAGTAAGTTGGTTAGAGGTCGTGATGGCTTGAGCTCTGAGGCTCAGAGAAAAGGAAAGTTCCAAGAAAGAGTATGATGAACAGGACTTGGTAATTCCTCAGACACAGAGAACAGAGAATACACATATAAAGGAGACTTGGGACATTGCAGAGTTGATTATACAAACAAAAAATATAATTCTCCATTTACAAAAGAGATTCAACTTCTAAACAACATCATCCACTTTTCCGCATGATTTTAGTGAAGCCCATAGCAAAACACTTTTCCTGAACACTTTTTGCTACACTGTTACTTTGTGCCAACAATAGTCAGTGGACTGACAGTCCCTCCATACCCAGAGAAAGATTACCGATGAATAAGTGTCAGCCTGGGGTGACATAACAAGTGATATTTTGAAGGGGTCACCTTTGGTTCCAGGGATGCTTAAGTGTTTTTGCAATGACCTGGAAAATGGAATCTAGAATAGGCTCATCAAATGTGTAGATGAGTTTAATCTTCTGAAGAGAATAAAGACAGGGCTACTCACGGAAGACAGATTCAGTATTCAAAATGAACTTAGCACATTAGAAAAGCCGTGAGAAATGAACTGAACAGAGATCAAATGGGTCACATTCAAGGTAATACAACAGAAGACGGAGGCCCAACCTCAAAGGACACACAATACTATATCTATAATAATGGGAGGAAAGGTGATTTGGAATAGTATTGGAAATACTCTCTACAGTGGTGCCATGCCAAGAAAGAGTGGGGAGCGATACCTCTATGCCAGCAGACACAGGAGAACTAAACTCACCACATTCTAGGGTTTTCTGTGAATTTAATTGAGGTGCCCGAAACACACAGAACTATTTTTTATTTATTACTTCGGCAATAGTTAGAGACTTACTAGATACAATTCTCTGTGTTGCTTTAAATTTGCATAACAAATGGAAATAATGGGAAATAAGTCTAACTCAAATAATTAAAATCAAGCAATTTAGAAGAAAAAACAAGTGCACTCACAAAAAAGACTGTGTTTAGGGGCGCCTGGGTGGTTCAGTCTGTTGAATGTCTGACTCTTGATTTCGGCTCAGGTCATGACCTCAGGGTCCTGGGATGAGCCCTGCAGGTGTTCCCCACTCAGCGGAAAGGGAAACCCTGCTTGTCTCCCTCTCCTCTGCCCTCCCGCCAGCTTGCACGCGCACATGTGCACTCTCTCTCTCAAATAAATAAATCTTTAAAAAGGAAGATTTTGTTTATTTTTTAATATAAAAAAGTTTTTAATCACATTATTTCCAATACTAAATCATTCAACATTAATTGAAGAAATAATAGCTAAGTACCAACTATGCATGGTACTATGTTAGGTATCTGGAATACAGTGGTGTCTAAAAGAGAATCACTGACTGATCTCAAGAAGCCTGTAATATAAGGCAGGGGTCAGCAAACTTTCTATAAAGGTCCAGATTCTAAATCATGTAGGCTTTAAATATCCTATGGTCTCTGTTGCAAGGACTTCACTCTGCCATTTTAGCACAAAAGTGGCCATAGTTAACACATAAACAAACAGGTGTAGCTATGTTCCTGTAAAGGTTTATTTACAAAACAAGCAACAGGCTGAACCATGAGCCATAGTTTGTCAACCCTTATGCTAATGGATAAGATAGATGTTAAACAAGTAAAAATATGATATAGATACAAATAAGATACCAAGCACCACAACACCCAGAGGTGAGCAAGAAGACTACTTTCTTTCTTTCTTTCTTTCTTTCTTTCTTTCTTTCTTTCTTTCTTTCTTTCTTTCTTTCTTTCTTTCTTTCTTTCTTTCTTTCTTTCTTTCTTTCTTCTTTCTTTCTTTCTTTCTTTCTTTCTATTATTTTTTTGTTTCAAGTTTTAATTTAAGTTCTAGTTAGTTAACACATACTGTAGTATTGGTTTCAGGAGTAGAATTCAGTGATTCATCATTTAAATATAACAAGTGCCCTCCTTAATACCCATCCTCCACCCACCTCCCTTCCAGCAACCCTTAGTTTGTTCTCTATATTTAAGAGTCTCTTATGTTTTGTATCACTCTCTCTTTTTTTTTTTTTCCCCTTCCCCAAGAAGACTACTTTAGAATGGGTTATATGGGAAGGTTTCATGGAGAAAGTGAAATTTTCAGATGAGATCTGGAGAATGATTCATGGTTGGCCTGTCCACACCTAGGGAAGAGTGACAGCAATGGCTCTGGGGTATAAAAGTGTTTATGCAGGCGATGCCCTAGAAAAAGACCAGATAGCAACACATACCAGAGGGCCTTCTGTGTACTTGGCCTGTTCTAAGTGAGAGAAATGAGATGGTAAACATGAAAAAATGCACTGCCCTACAGGGGAATATATTCCATCGCAATGAGGCAGTTTATTTTAAATATATAAAAGAATTCCAGAGAGTGAGAAGTACTATGAAGAAAATGAACCAAGTTGATATGATGGAATGATCTAGAGGGAAGAGTAGTCATGGAAGGGGTCAGTGAATATGTGCCATTTGATCTGATTGTAAAGAAGGAGACAGCCTTGGAAATACGGGAAGGAACAGAGTTCTATCCTAGGACAAAACAATGCCAAGTCTCAGAGGTAAAAATAAGGCTGGCACAAATAAGAGCCGGAAGGATGGCTGAGGTGGCCAGAGTCTCTCATGAATGGTGGAGACATTAACTGTGATGAGGGAGGAGCGGAAGTGGGAGAAGTGTCATGAGTTCTACTGTGGTTGTACTAGGTTTAAGTTTCTCCTTAGGAATCTGAATCAAGATTTCCAATACAGAGTTGGATATATGAATTTGTGGCTTAAAGCTAAGGAAGAAGCTAGACCTGAAAGAATAGATTTGAGAGGGCGTCATTAACATGTATAAAACCAGCATGTTGGGGTGTAGTGGACAGGAAGAAATTAGAAAGTTAGATAGAGGGACATGATGCAGGGTCTTGCAGCCCATGTTAAGCAGGCTGTCTTATTCCAAATGTAACACAAAGCCATCACAAGATCTTTAAGCAGGGTAGTGCCATCATTCAAATCACAATCAAGCCTCATCATTTGTGGCTTCCTCATTATTTGCGGATTCTGTATATGCAGATTTGTCTACTCACTATAATGTATTTGAAACTGCCAAGTCAATATTATGGTATTTTCATGGTCCTTGCAGACATGCACAAAGCAGTAAAAATTTGAACCTCAGACGTTCATGGTCCCCGTTGAGGTCGCACAAGGTGACACTTCTCATTTCTTCTTGTTTCAGCTCTTGTACTGTAAGTGTTGTTTTTGTGGTCTAGTCAGTGCCACATTTTTCATATTTTTGTCCATTTTGCTGTTGAGTTTGCTGTTTAAAATGGCCCCCGGGCATAATGCCAAAGTGTTGTCTAGTGATCCTAAGCTCAAAAAGGCTGTTGTGTGCCTTATGAGGAAAATACATGTGTTAGTTAAGCTTAGTTCAGGAAGTTAGAGTGCTGTTTGCTGTGAGTTCCATGTTAATGAATCAATAAAATATATTATATAAGGTGTCTTTAACAAAAATGCACCTAAAACAAGATTATGTATTGATCAGTTGATGACAATTTTGTGACCAGAAGTTCATAGGCACCTAACCCTGTATTTCCCCTAGGTTCAGTATTCATTAATTCAGTATTTGCAGTGAATTTATGAAACATAAGTACCATGGATAACGAGAACTGACTGTATGTCTCAAAATGACTGCAGTGAATTACATCATGAGACAGTTCTGTTTATTATAAGGAAGCTTTTCCTATAGTTGTATAAAACATTGGCAGAGCTTCCTTAGGAAAAAAAAGTAATTTCTTTTTCAAATGATATATATACATATCATATATATGTATGTATATATGTATGTATGTATGTATATATGTGTGTGTGTGTGTGTATATATATATATATATATATATATATATATACATTTCAACCAGTAATGGAGAAACTTTTGCCTATACATTATATATAGCAGTTGGTTTATTTTATTTGTCATTACATAAAATGTAAAGTGAAGTTTCAGTTGGCTTTCTCTACTGTGGCTTTGAAACCAACAAATACAATTATGTGCATGTGTGATAAAGGCAAGTGCTTAGCACAGCGCGTGACAAATAATCCTTGCTCCAGTAAATGTTAGCCACTGCTGCTCCTGTTCCAAGTACTCTGTTTAGAAATGCCCTATTTCAGCCCTGACATGATATCCCAAGGAACAGAGATAGCAAGCAGATTAACCAGGATATGTTCCCTAAAATTAACTGTGACCCAGGACATTCTCTGCCCATGCCTGTGGTCCCATTCTGTCGGTGGCCCTTGGTTAGTATAATAAATTATATGCTCATACTACCCAGAGATATTTTGTAAATAAAAATATAAATTATGGATGTAGTGGTGAAGCCGCAGCCACTTAGTTTTAGAATGAGAGTTAGGCAAAGGTGTGAAGGACTGGGGGGGGGGGGGTGTCCTAGGCTAGTGTATCCGAAGAAGGAACCAGGTAGGTGGTAACTGACATTAGGGTCAAAGAGAGAGACGTTGGAGCTAAAAGTTGGGGAGTGCTCTTTATTGCATTATTTGTTTCAGAGGTACAGATCTGAGATTCAACAGTCTTGCACAATTCACAGCAAAAAAGTTGGGGAGTCAGAACCTTCGGGGGGGTGGTATTGGGAGTGACAGAGCAGGGGGCCTGTGTTTATGATGGTACCATGAAGGAAAGGAGGTAAGAGAAAGGCTGCAACAAGTCAGCATTAGAGAAAGTTAGCAAATTGCAATGGGTGAAAAGCATTTAAAAAAAAAATGTGGAAAAAATGCGGTCTTAGTGATAAAATGGAAACAGAGGGATTAAGGAAATGTAAGCACAGAATGTTGGTTTCATTCTTTTTCTATTTCTCTAATTCTCTTATTTCTTGCTTTTTCTTTATTTCTCTTTATTTCCTTCTCTCTATCCCCTGATTTCCCTTCATGATATCCATTATTTCAGGAATGTAACCTTCAAAACTTGAGCTCACAAGTGTTTATTTCCATCTCCTTTCTTCCTCCCCACCACCTTCCAGCTGCCCCACTTACTCTTTCTTTGTTTCAGTTAGCTAAAATAAAATATTTTTGTTTCTTTTTCTTTTCTTCCAAATTTTAAGTTAGTTGTAGAAAGAAAGAAAGAAAGAGAGGGAGGAAGGCAAGGAGGGAGGAAGGTAGGTAGGAAGGAAGGAAGGAAGGAAGGAAGGAAGGAAGGAAGGAAGGAAGGAAGTTAGGAAGGAAGGAAATTCTGTATTAAGTGGAAGACAGTCTACGTGTGGGCTAGATGTTGTCCACCTCTCCTGCTGCATCTAAGGCCACTCTCCCCTAATCTGCAGCCACAATAGCCTTCTTTCAGTTCCTCCCTAGACCCAGATTCTGTTGGCTTCAGAAGTTGTCTATTCCCAATGCCCTTCTCTTTGAATACCTTTCCCTAGAGTTTTCTACTCCTAGTCATTATGTATCATATGACCTCACTGATATGAGGAATTCTTAATCTCAGGAAACAAACTGAGGGTTGCTGGAATGGGGGGTGGGGTGGGTGATAGACACTGGGGAGGGTATGTGCTCTGGTGAGTGCTGTGAATTGTGCAAGACTGTTGAATCACAGATCTGTACCTCTGAAACAAAGAATGCAATATATGTTAAGAAAAAAAAAAAAAGAAGATAGCAGGAGGGGGAGAATGAAGGGGGGGAAATCGGAGGGGGAGACAAACCATGAGAAACTATGGACTCTGAAAAACAAACTGAGGGTTCTAGAGGGGAGGGGGTGGGAGGATGGGTTAGCCTGGTGATGGGTATTAAAGAGGGCATGTATTGAATGGAGCACTGGGTGTTATGCACAAGCAATGAATCATGGAACACTACATCAAAAACTAATGATGTAATGTATGGTGATTAACATAACAATAAAAAATTTTAAAAAATATTTCTCTGCTTAAATATCACTTCTTCAGGCAGATCTTCCCTGACTAGACCAAGATCAAGAAATATTTATGGATTGTTTACTATGCTACAGACTTTGTCTTAGGCAATGGGACTATAGCAGTGAGCAAAATGGACAAAAACCTCGACTTCATGGAGTTTACAACTAGGTGGGAAGATAGTAAATAAGAAGTAAATTCATGTTATCTCAGAAGTTCAGAGTTGTAGGAAAAAATCAGAAAGGGAAGGTGGATTTAGGCTTGGGGGGTTACAAATTTAAAAATGTTATTCAGGGAAGGCCTGTGGGAAATAGTATCTGAGAGAAGACCTAAAGAGTGTGAAAGTCTAGAATACAACATGCTGAGGGAGTGTTAAATCCAAAGCCCTTGAGGAAAAAACAGTGGGGAGTTTCAAATGGCTGCAGCCTACCTTGCAAGGTCAAGCATAGGTGTGGTCAGGCAGGCGACTGGGCAGCAGACTGTGGCCGACCATTGGCTCTGAATCTGATGTTCTGACTTACATTTAAACCACACTACCACAGCAACTGGGTTAGCACTGTAAAGAAGGGGAGCAGGGGTGGTATCTCAAGAGGCACCCTTGACCCCCCTTCCGTTCTTCAGCCAGTTTTTTTCTTTCAGAGAATCCTCTTGTTTCTATTTCAACAACACTTATGAAAATGCATCATTATATATTCAATTTTATATTAATTTATTTAGCATTATACCCCCTACTCTCTGGAATACTGTTCTGTAAGTCCCCAAGAACAGCATCTCTCCTTTGTCTACGGTGCCATTGTTGACATTATTTTTGTTTGTTTTTCAGTCAAGTGGTGTTGAGCCTAGCTGAGTGCCAGAGCCCATAGTAGGTACTTAGTAAATAACTGTTGAAAGGTTAAACAACCCTATGATATATCACCTCCACAATAAAAATGAGTTAATTAAGTCTCTGGGAAGTTAAATAACTTGCTCTAGTAACATAGGATAGTAGAAATTGAATTTTTTTGGTCTGATTCCAAAGCCAAATGCTTTTAATCAATGCAGTATTCTGTAAATACTTTATATACTTCTCTAAAAATATGAATCAATACTTGAGTTATAAATTATCACAGAACACATTTAGTTAAGCAACTCCTTTTGATTTTTCATGTTAAGTAGAAAGATTCATACTGCATATAGTACCTTAACACTACATTTCCCAATATTACTCAAAGAATGTTACTCCATTACATTATATATGAATGTTACTCCATTACATTATATATGAATGTTACTCCATTACATTATATATGTTACTCTCTCTCTCTATATATATATAGAGAGAGAGAGAGAGAATATACATATATTCTCTCTCATATATATATATGATGAGAATATCATCATATAGAGAATACTCTCTCTCTCTATATATATACATATACATATACTCTCTCTCTCTATATATACATATACATATATTCTCTCTCATATATATATATGATGAGAATATGGAGAGGGAGAGAGGGAGAATATCCATATATATATATATGAGAGAGAGAGGATGCATCTTTCCTCTTACTTCAAGAATGATGAAACAAGTTTCAAAAACCAATTGTGGTTTTTGTTTATGGCAGCACATGGATCTCCAGGGATTTGAATCTTTGCAGTATATCTTAGACTCAGAGAAGGTAGGATAGAATCACATTTCTAGGAGGTCACCTAATATTATAAAAGGCTCTTGCTAAATCTCAAGTGATCTGCAGTAACATTTTACTGCCCTGTTGCTATAGCTTTCCACATGTAAGTATACATAAGCTGTTTGAAAGTTCTCAAAAGCGAACTTCAACTGACAATATATCATTGGTACATTTTCCTATTAAAAGAAAAAACACATATTTTGTCAATGTACCTTCAAAATTCTAACCTATATTTTATTTTTTTCTATTTTAAAAATGTTTTAAAAACAAAAAATTATTGCAAACTGGGCTAAATTAATCTAAGATTTTTTAAGTCATTTAAAAATACAAAACCTTTCAATAATATATTTACCTGTCTAAAATAAATAAAACATCAATTAAGCAGTTTTTAAATGGAAAAATGGGGAGATGATATGATATCAGGAATTCTAGTCAATATACTCCTAGAACCTGGAAATTCGTAAAAATTATGTAATCTGTTTTTTTTTAATTTTATTTATTCATTTGACAGAGAGAGAGAGAGCACAGCAAGAAGAACAGAATGGCAGGCAGAAGGAGAGGAAGAAGCAGGCTCCCCGCTGAGCAGGGAGCCCGATGTGGGGCTCAATCCCAGGACACTGGGATCATGACTTGAGCTGAAGGCAGACGCTTAACCAAATGATCCACCCAGGCGCCTCAAAAATTATGTAATCTGATCTAGAATGTTCATGTGTTTCTATATCCGATACACGTTTTATAAGGAGAAAATAAACAGAAATGGGCGAAAATGTTTTCTAGTAATATTAAAAATAGCTTATTCAAGAATCTTGAAAATACCACCACAAATACCAGCTGACCTCAAATGAAGAAATTAGCCTGTGTGATACAATCTGTCTTGTGAGCAATGAAATAGCAGTTTTATTGTGCCCTTTCTCTTACTTAGAACATATTAGTTAGTGGTCAAACACAAGTTTCAGGGGGATAATATGCAGTGTTAAAGGATTGTTTTTAATTTCTTCTTTCTGTTTCCTGCTTAAGAACATATTTGACATTGTAAATAAGATGCAGATAAATTCCCCTCTAGCAAACTTCATTCCTTACAGCACACTAAATCTCTATAGCATACTAGCTAATTAATTCTGACAATTCAATCAACAATTGTACTAGCAATTAAACTAATCCAGATGTTTTTCATTATATGACGATACATACAGATAGCTAATTGTATCTTAAGTTTATATTTTTCTGTGAACAGACTTCTGGGCTTATTTTTTAAAGTTTATCAGGCGGTCATTTTAGAATTTTGCAGTTTATCTCTTTTTCCTGCTAAAAAATAGAATCAATGAAGTATGAAGTAGGAATTCACCTAGTCACATTGTTCAGGGACATTCCGTAAGACATAGTTGTAGCCTTAAAGAGCCTTTCCCTGTTGCCTATAAAGTTTCCCCCAATTAAATATTGCCTCAGCGCTGTGGGCGCAGCATTCTTATAGCTTCTGATATCCGGGATTTGGTATCTGCTTCTGTCACAGTTCCATTTATTTCTTCCCTATGTCTTGCCACTTAGGAAGAAAATCTATTTAATGAAAAATACTGTTCTACCGTTGGGAGTCCCAGAAAAAGAAGCAAGAGATTGAGATGGCCTGTAGCATATTGTTTATGGCAGTATCCAACAAGCAAGATTTTGTACGTCTACATATGGTGCAAGTCTTGTTTTAATTCAACCCTTGGGACATCAATCCAATAATTCTGCCAAAATACACTCTGTGAAGTTCAGTGATTAAATAGAGTCTGAGGGTAGAATACTTCCAATATTTTGAACTGATAGGTGGCTTAATTTTACTCCACATTTTATACATATGCCAATTTAAATATATGTTATAGTATTTGTGACTCTATTTGATGATTAAGCTTGAAATTTCATGTGATAGTAAATGTCTGTTTACTTTTTAGTGATAATGTTAAATTATGTCTTTACTATGTTGGGGTATTTTCTTTTGTTTATAGTGTATCAAATACATATGACATCTGTTCTGTTAGGTGTTTGAACTTTTTCAAACACAGGTACACTTTTTTTTTTTTTTTTGTAAGTTGAATGCTTTTTATACACAGTGAAATACAAAATGTCAAACATATTGTAATCTCCCATCAGAACTGTTGCTTTCTCTGGATCTGTTTCAGGGATTTTTGGCCCAAGCATAGAGAGGTGTCCACTGATTTTACAAGCCAAGCCTTGACATATGTTTTTTTCAGAACTCCAGAATGGAGTAAGGAAATTTGTTCATATTTAGGTCAAAGTAATGCTCAGGGGAAGAGCAAGTGCGTTCACTAAATTCATATTACACCTGATGCTCTAGGGTTGATATCAAGGTTTTATTTTGTGTTGTTCTTGATCAGGGTGTTGATTATTACTACCAGTAAATCACATATTTGTCTTTATCTTTATATCTGAATAATTGTGAACATGGGAGCAACCTAGGTCAATGTAACCCTTATTAAAAGGCAAATGATGGGGCGCCTGGGTGGCTCAGTTGGTTAAGCGACTGCCTTCGGCTCAGGTCATGATCCTGGAGTCCCTGGATCGAGTCCCGCATCGGGCTCCCTGCTCTGCAGGGAGTCTGCTTCTCCCTCTGACCCTCCCCCCTCTCATGTGTTCTCTCTCATTCTCTCTCTCTCAAATAAATAAATAAAATCTTTAAAAAAAAAAAGGCAAATGATGTACATATTTTTTTGTTTTATTTCTCATTTCACTGCTAGTGAGATCAGAAGGAACTGACAGAAAGAAAACTATAGATAGCTTTTTAGAGAAAGCTACAATAGATTGCTTTTTATCTATCTATTATAGATAGACAGATAATGTCTTTAGTGTATCTCTAAGCTTGAAAGAGATAAATAATCACTTCAGGAAATAATATTTCCCAAACTTGTCACTTATTATAAAAAGCCTAAAGAAACTAGATACAAAGATTTTTCTCATATTCATAACATAAATAGCTTCTCAGCCCAAATCTAATTTAAACAAATATTTTTATTTCAAATATATTGGATATAATTTCATCAAAAGCATACCAGAAGTCATTCACACAACTATTCATATCGATCAAATAATATGGTATTTAAACAAAGCTGTATCGGTAGACTGAATAATAGCAAATTCAATATTCTTTGCCTCACTCACAGTTTCAGCTAAAATATGTTATCTAGGCAGTACCTACTAATGTCATCAATTTACTTCTGCAAATCAGAAGTTCTGTGTGAAATGATTACTGATTATTGGAAGCCCATTTTCTATTATTTCAATGGATAAATTATGATGTTTTGCACAGTGACCTCAAATCTTCAACAGATTTTCTAAAATGACTATATATAAGTAACAAAACACCATGTTAGGAATGTGATATGTTTTAAAAACAGTTTCTGATAAACAAAAGAATGATATGGATTGTTTAAAATTTAAGCAGTGAATGCAATACACTATACTGTTTACACACCTTACAAGCATTCAGTTATGACTCAGCCTATCAAATGTACTAAATATATTTAGAAAAAAATGCAGATGTTAATACACAAAAAGAAACTACATGACAAAGGAGGCAAGAATATACAATGGGGAAAAACAATCTTTTCAATAAATGGTGCTGAGAAAAATGGACATCTACATGCAAAACAATGAAACTGGACTACTTTATTACTCCATACACAAAAATAAACTCAAAATGGATTAAAGACCTACATGTGAAACCTGAAACCATAAGAATCCTAGAAGAAAATGTAAGTAGTAATCTCTTTGATAATGGACTTAACATTTTTCTAGATATATCTCCTCAGGCAAGGGAAACAAAAGGAAAAATAAACTATTGGAACTACATCAAAATAAAAAGCTTTGGCACAGTGAAGGGAAACATGAACAAAATGAAAAAGCAACCTACCATTTGGGAGAAGATATTTGCAAATGATATATCTGATAAGGTATTAATACCTAAAATATATAAAGAACTTATACAACTCTACACCAAAATCCAAAAATCGGCAGAGGACCTGAATATACATTTTTCCAAAGAAGACAAACAGATGGTTAACAGACATATGACAAGATGCTCAACATTACTAATCATCAGGGAAATGCAAATCAAAAGCACAATGAGATATCACCTCACATCTGTTAAAAGAGCTAGCATCAAAAAGTCAAGAGGTAGACTTCCAGGGAAAATAGTGGAATAGGAGGATCCTAGGCTCACCTTGTCCCATGAATACACCTACATCAGTGTAAATAACACAGAAAACAACCCAAAGCCTGGCAGAACAGATTCTCCACAGCTAAATGTAGAGAAGAGGCCAGATCCAAGAGGGTAGGAAGGAGGAGATGTGGTTGGGAGCCAATCTGACTCATGATACTATTCACAGGAGGGAGGGATGCCTTCGGCACAGAGAGGGGAGGGGAGAAGACACCACGCCAGGCACCTCAGGCATGGGGGAACCACACAGGGAAGATGAATCCCCATAATATTTGGCCTAATCATGAGTTCTCATAATCACTGGGGCTTATCACCTGAAACTTTAAAAGTCAGTGGGCTCAGCTCTCAGAAAGCCAGGGGACAATAGGAAACTGAATCCCTGCCCTTAAAGAGACAGCACAACAAACATCCTGCTGAGATACAAAATAGAAACAGCTGTTTGAAAAATGCCTCAGGTATATAGGAAGGAGTTTATTTTCTAATCTCAGAGCATATGCTAGAGGGGCAGGGATCTTTGGGAGACTTCTCCAAGAACAAAAGAGCTTGCAGGTACCATTTCCCTCCCCTGCCCTACAGACTAAATACAAGGACACCTGAGGGAAACAACACTCTCCAACCAGGTTGCTACACACCCTGCCCCTGCCCCTTTCTTTGGACCCACTCCCTCCAAGACACTCTCAGCAGGAGTTTTCCTGGACAGCTGCAGGTCCCCTCCCCCAGTAGACAAGAACAGACCTTGCAGGCATACTCGCCCTGCCCCTGCATTCTCCTTCAAATCCCCATGCTCCAACACGTCATTGGCAGGAGTCCATCCAAAGCAGTCTGGCAGCATGCAAGCAGAATCAATAGGGTCCAGCACCACTCCTCTGCCCTGAGGAGAGGGGAAGATAACCACACACACCAGTTCAACTTCAGTGGGCTGGGGGCAGACATTCTGATTTGACTGCAGGACCCACCCACCAACAAAAACCTCTGAGGGGACAACACTGGGAGAGCAGCCAGCAGTTCACTGCTATGCAGCTCTGGCAAATGCCTGGCCTGACTCAACTCAAGCTCAAAGTGGTCCCAGACTGGCCTACTAACAACACAGGGACCAAATCCTTCCCACAGCAGGCAAAGAGAGCCATTGCAAACGACTGGACTGAAGGCAAATGTGGCTCAGCCACAGCAGCATACAACACACATAGGAGACACCCTTGAAGCACCAGGTTCTGGTGAACAGGGGGCATTGCACTGCAGGGCACTACAGGACTTCTTCTTCATAAGGCCACTACTTTCAAGAGTAGGAGATGTAGCTGCCTTTCCTAACACATAGAAACAGACACAGAGAGTTAGACAAAATGAGGAGACACAGGAATATGTTCCAAATGAAAGAATACGACAAAGCACAGCAAGAGAGCTAAACAAAATGGAGATAAGTAATATGGCTGATGGAAAATTTAAAGTAATGGGCATACAGATACTCACTGGACTTGAAAAAAGAGAGGAAAACCTCAGTAAGACCCTCAACAAAAAGACAAAAAAAAAAAAAAAACAGAAAAAAAGAACCAATCAGAACTCAAATACTGAAATTAAAAAGTATACTAGATTCAATAAATAATTGACTAGAGAAAGTAAAAGGCTGGGTCAGTGACCTGGAGGACAATGTAATGGAAAAATCAAAATGAACAGGAGAGAGAAAAAATAAGAATAATAAATGAAAACTGGGGAAAGATTAAAATGGCAAAGAGTAGTGATAAAGAGACTTTTAAAAGCAGCAAGAGAAAACAAAACAGATACTTACAAGGGAAACTCCATAAGGCTATCAGGTGATTTTTCAGCAGAAACTTTGAAGGCCAGAAAGGAGTGGCATGATATATTCGAAGTGCTAGAAGAAAAACAAACAAACAAACAAAAACCTCCTTCCAAGAATACTCTAAACAGCAAGGGTATCATTCAGAATAGGAGAGAGAATTTCCTAGACAGACAAAAGTTTAGGAAATTCATTACCACTAAACCAGCCCTACAAGAAATGTTAAAGGGAACTCTTTGAGTGGAAAGGAAAGATCATAAGTAGGGGTAAGAAAAATAGGAAGCACAAAAGCAGTAAAATTAAAGATATCTATAAAAATCAGTCAAGGGATTCACAAAATAAAAAGATGTAAAATATGATACCATATATCTAAACCGGGGGAGAGATGTTATATATACACTTAATGGTAATCAGAAATCAAAAACTGGTAACAGATATGCAAAGAATAAAGAGAAGAAAAAAAAACAACAAGTTTATCACTAAAGAAAGCAAACCATGAGAGATGAGAGCAAGAGTGAAAGGAACAGAGAACTACAAAACAAACATAAAACAGGTAACAAAATCACAATAAATACATACCTATCAATAATTACTTTGAATGTAAATGGATAAATACTCCAATCAAAAGACATAGGGTGACAGAATGAATAAAAAAGCAAGACCCATTTATATGCTGCCTATAAGAGACTCATTTCAGACTTAAAACACATACAGATTAAAAGTGAAGGGATGGAAAAGCATTTAATACAAATGGAAGTGAAAACAAAGTCAGGATAGCCATACTTATATTGGACAGAACAGACTTTAAAACAAAGACTATAACAAGGAACAAAGAAGGACACAATATAATCATAAAAGAACAATCCAATAGGAAGATATAACAATTGTGAACATTTATGCACCCAACATGAGAGCACTCAAATACATGAAGCAACTACTAACAAACATAAAGGAAGTAATCATTAAGAATACAATAATAGTAGGGGACTTTAACACCCCACTTACGTCAGTGGACAGATCATACAAACAGAAAATCAACAAGGAAAGGGTGGCTTTGAATGACACACTAGATCAGATGGATTTAACAGATATATTCAGAACACTTCATCCTAAAACAGCAGAATACACATTCTTCTCAAGTGCACATGGGGCATTCTCTAGAATAGATCTCATATTAGGCTACAAAACAAGTCTCAACAAATTCAGAAAGATTGAAGTCATACCATGATCTTTACTGACCACAACACTATGAAACTAGTAATCAAGCACAAGAAAAAATCTGGAAGGAACACAAGTATATGGAACTTAAATCACATGCTGCTAAATACCGAATGAGTCAACCAAGAAATCAAGGAGGAAATAAAAAAAAATACATGGAGACAAATGAAAATGAAAACTCAACAGTCCAAAATCTTTGGGATGCAGCAGAAGCTGTTCTAAGATGGAATACTGTAGCAATAGAGGCCTACCTCAAGAAGCAAGAAAAATCTTAAATAAGCTAACCTTACACCTAAGGAAGGTAGAAAAAGAACAGACAAAATCCAAAACCAGTAGAAGCAAGGAAATACTAAAGATTAGAGCAGAAATAAATGAAATAGGTACTAAAAAGAACAATAGAACAAATCAATGAAACCAGGAGGTGGTTCTTTGAAAAGATCAACAAAAATGATAAACCTTTAATAGGCACCTGGATGGCTCAGTCGGTCAAGCAGCCAACTCTTGACCTCAGTTCAGGTCTTGAACTCAGAGTCGTGAGTTCAAGCCCCATGTTGTGCTCCATGCTGGGTATGGAGCCTACTTAA
Organism: Mirounga angustirostris; assembly: GCF_029215605.1. Lineage (NCBI taxonomy): Eukaryota > Metazoa > Chordata > Mammalia > Carnivora > Phocidae > Mirounga > Mirounga angustirostris. The sequence continues at coordinate 78,101,318 of NW_026991720.1, read as the reverse complement.
AAAAGAAAAAACCTTTAGCCAGACTCATGGGAGAAAGAGAAAGAGAGAGAGAGAGAGAGAGAGGAATCAAATAAAACCAGACATGAAAAGAGGAGAAACCACCACCAACACCACAGAATTACAAAGGATTATTAGAGAATATTATGAAAAATTATATGCCAACAAATTACACAACCTAAAAAATTGACTAAATTCCTAGAAACATACAACCTATCAAAACCGAATCAGGAAGAACTAGAAAATTTGAACAGAGTGATTACCAGCAATGAAATTGAATCAGTAGTCAAAAAAACCTCACAACAAAAGTTCAGGCCCAGAAGACTTCACAGGTGAATTCTACCAAACATTTAAAGAAGAGAATGGATAAAGAAGTGGCATATATATATAATGGGATATTACTCAGCCATAAAAAAGAATGAGATCTTCCCATTTGTGACAACATGGCTGGACCAAAAGTGTATCATCCTATGTGAAATAAGTCAGACAGAGAAGGACACATATTATATGATTTCACTTGTATGTGGAATCTGAAAAACAAAACAAAACAACAAACAGAAAAAAAGAGAAACAGAGCTATAAATACAGAGTACAAATTGGTGGTTTCCAGAGAGCAGTGGTTGGGAGGGGATGGGCAAGATGAGTGAAGGGGAGTAGGGTATACAGGCTTCTAGTTATGGAATGAATAAATCATGGGAATGAAATGAAAGGTACAGCATAGGGAATATAGTCCATGGTACTATAATAGCAATGTATGGTGACAGATTGTAGCTACACTTGTGATGAACATAACATAACATGAAATATAAGGTTGTGGAATCACTATACTATATATCTGAAGTTAAAGTAACATTGTGTGTCAACTGTACTTCAATTAAAAAAAAAAAGAAACTACATGATTATTTTGGTTATTTCTTACAGCCTAACAAGTGGCTTAAAACAATAATGATATTATCATTCACAATACTGTTAGTTGATTGGGTTCAGCTGGGTAGTTTTAGCTTAGGGTTTCTCATATGATTGCAGTTAAATGACAGGGGTCATGGTAGTTATCAAAAGGTGAAGTTGCCCTGGATTTCCAGATTGTTTATGCACATAGCTGGCAGTTAATGCTACTGCTGCCTAGGAGGTAGATGGAGCTGTTCACTAGAACACCTACTTGTGGTCTCTCCATGGACTTCTCATGGAATAGTGGCTCACTTTAGACATGAAACATTACAAGAGCAAGAATTCTAAAAGGCCCAGAAAGGAGCTGTAAGGATTCTTATAATTCAGCCTCAGAAATCCCAAGACATTATATCTGTTGTATTCTCTTACCTACAAGTGAATTACTAAAACCAACTCCAATTATAGGAGAGGGGGATTAGAATCTATCTACTTCTTAGTATCAGGTGCAGTATGCATATACAGGAAGTGAAGTAATACTGACCATATTTGGATATTGTCGATCATAGAATTTAGTGAATTTTTAGCTTTCAGATAAAACCCATCTCGTTACCTGAGTTCTTAAGTAAAGTTTTATTTTAACATGGCCACACCCATTAATTTCCATACTGTCAGTGATGCTTTCCCTGCTTTACTAGGGCAGAGTTAGCTAATTGCAACAGAGAACATATTTACTTTTAAGGTATTTGCTATCAAAGTTTCTTCCACAGCAATTTCCAGGAATAAACTATCATTCCAGTTGGGAAAGGGGTAAAACAGTAATTTTCACTGTGGGTGGAAGATGATGGTGTGGATGAGTGGAATGATAGAGGGACAATTTTAGGTGAACTATTAGACTGAGGATATAATAGATTTTTCACGATTTTTGTGCTGCTGTTGGCATTACTGAACAAGAAGGTTTTGAAACATTTTGGGAGGATTTAACAGAGGCTTTGGAATTTTAAAATCAATGCAAAATGGAACTTTGCTCACACTCCTGGTTTTTGTTTGTTTGTTCATTTGTTTTGTTTTTATGTTTGAAGACATTTGAATGGTGTTATAAGAGACATCAGACCATTTTCAAAGAATAGCTACTCATCATACATTCAAGTATGATATCTACTGTTGCTTAACCCAACTTCTTTAAGTTGATGTCTCATTTTTTTTTTTTTTTTCACTGACTGCTCTTTCAAGTTTTTATCATTGTGGTCTTCTTTTGATACTATTGCTACTTATTTCCCTAAAAGCTCTTGAATATCTTTTTCATTGACTCCAAGCCAGTTGCTATTGCAAATATAATTCTATCCCTAGCATCAACCATGTTTTCTAAGTTTTTGAAATTGACCACAAGCTGCAGAATTTATCTCTTCCATATACCGTTCACCCTTTGTAGAGAAACTCTCGGCCGTGGCTCTATAGCCAATAAACTCTAAAGCATTTTTATGTAAAAGTTTTTCCTAAGGTCTTTTGGTGAAGCTTGGTTGGCACTCATACCCTAGACTGCGTGTTGCAGAGGCAAATGAACTTAAAAGCCCATAAAAAATGCAATAACACCTAGTGCATGGGTTGAAATAGTGAACGTTGGAAGGAGGAAAACCTTGAATGTCGTCACCATGTTAGAACACTGTGGATGTGCAGGAGCATCACCGATATGTGAAGCCTTCTTTGTGAACTTTTCTTTGGCCATATTGTCCTTTGTGAAGGACGTCAATTAGAATTGTATATAATTTATGAAAACCTTCTCATCAGTCAGTGTGGATGTGGAAATTAGACAGCTGGTGATGTTCTTCTGAGCATTTCTTGAGGGTATAGAGGTTTATAGAATGAAAAGTAAAATGGGTTTGAATATAAACCTCAGCAGTTAAGTCAGCCCCCTCCAAAGCTTTGTAATCAGATGCTTTCTTCTTTTACTATAAGCAAGATAAATCCTGAGGAAGGCATGCACTCCAAAATAAAACTTTTTTTTACACAAACAATTGCTCAGTGGTATAGTCTCATTAATAATTTTTTTGTGTAAATGAAACAGAAATATGACACCTCCCTCACCATCAGCTGCAGCTCCTTTTCCTACGGTTTTTATAATAAGGAGTATGGCTTGAATATGTAGCAAAATTCAAAGTCTGCTCCTGTAATAGCTCACCATTCTCCATCATAGCCTTCACTATCACCTTCCCAAATGTATCATTCACTTTGTCCTAAATCGAGATAATCCAGAATGGAGTGTCTTGATCACTCTGGCTTAATATCTCCTTTTCCAGGCTTATCCAAAGCTTTTCCAAAATAAAATGGTGTATATTTTGTCCCGCTCTATGTATAAGTACCTAAATGCTCTCTGACTTTCTGCTTCTTCTTGTCATTACTTGTTATTACAGCACACAAAGTGCTGACTGAAGTGCACAGGATGCTCTTGAAGTCTCGGGTGGTTCTGTGTTAACAAACAAGATTATTTTTATTTTCTCTGCCCTTGTACATACTCTTCTCATATGTTTTATTTACTTCCCCACGTTTTTCTTTAAAGCTTTCTCAGACTTTTAAGACGATTTATAACATGAGGCGAAAACCTAGGCTAAGTATAAGATAGACATCAAGGAAACAAGTTCAGGATATTTATACAAGGAGAGACCACTAGGGCACTAAGTGTGATCCTGTGATGAGCCTCCTGATGCTAGCCACATGTGATGGTCATATCTCCTGTATTAGCACTCACATACTTTACAAACATCTATCTACCTGTGATTTTGCTAATCTACAGTTGTATCTGGAATGTGACATGAAACTTTGTTTCCATATAATTTTATAAAAATCTTTAAGTTTGGAGATGTGTGATATATATGTGACATATATGATACATAACATTATATATATATCATGTATGTAAAGTGTATACATGTAACTTTTTCTCAGCAAATATCAGTGGAAAAGTATATTACTGAGATATAGTTATATCTTAAGGAATTTTGATATTAAAAACTAAGTATTGTTCTATCAGAAAAGTGTTAACTAGAGAGAGGATTTATAGTATAAGTCTATATAGAATTTTCATTAACAAAGTGTTCATGAAAAAATAATGCAAATACTAACCTATGGACTATATATAACTGCCTTTATTCACTTTATTAAACACAGAGTTCTTGCTACACTCACTAAAATGATCTTGAAAAGAGGTATAGGCTTCTTTATAGATAAAATGAAAAGAAAATACAAAATTATGCCAGTAATATCAGAGACTGAAAGTCAAGAAAATCAGTACTTTTCTTGTTTTTATCAAACATTTTTTTTAAAGATTTTTTTTATTTATTTGACAGAGAGAGACATAGCGAGAGAGGGAACACAAGCAGGGGGAGTGGGAGAGGGAGAAGCAGGCTTCCCCGCAGAGCAAGGAGCCCGATGCGGGGCTCGATCCCAGGACCCCGGGATCATGACCTGAGCCGAAGGCAGACGCTTAACGACTGAGCCACCCAGGCGCCCCTGTTTTTATCAAACATTTTAATGAGAGCTAAAAATACCATTAGTTGTCCACAAAATTCCATTTATTCCCTTCCATCATAAAAGAATGAGAGCCAGGCATGTGACTGGACTACCTTTCCCAGTCTTGTTCAAGGTAGATGTGGCCACATTGCTAAGTTCCTTCACTCTGATTTTCCCCTTTGGCTGGTTGGAGGTGGCAGGTGACAAGGTCCTAGGAAAAGGCAGAGCCTGAGTCACTGAATCCCCACGTGAAAGATAGCCTTCCAATCAGGAATGCCTATTTCAGATCATAATGTGGACAAAGAATAAACTACTGTGTTTGTGTCATTAATCATTTGAGAAACTGGTTGTGACCGCAGCAAAGCTTATCCTAACTATTACAGAAGCAAGTTAATATATTGGAATCTTTGTGCAAAATTTCAGCTTGTAAATGTTTTGATTTTTCATTGAGAAGGCAAGAATTAGACAAATCTTTTAAACAATTAGGAACACAGAAATTTTAATTTGTGTATAACCTCCGCATATGCTAACTGCTTTTATATTTCTTTTTTGGCTACTTCCCTGAGAATATTAAACATATGGTATAGTGGCTAATTTTTCTGTCATTACTTTTTATTTTATTTTATACTTGTTTTGTGTGAAGTTCTTCCCTCACACAGAAACCATAAAACTGAAAACAGGGCCATATCATGTATGTTTTAAATTGGTCCATTCCACCTGATATATTGTAGGCACATGGCAGGTTTATAACAGGTGACTATTAGATAGAGTTGAGAACTTTTATTTTTCTGCCATGATTCGCTGCTAACATATTTATAGGTTTTTGTCTGTAACGTTACCATAAGGAAAAAGATAATCACATTCATCTCAGGCATTAAAATAAAAATGCATAATTTTAATGTTTTTCCTTTTTTTCTCTCTTGGAAATGAAGATACTAATGATTTTTAAGAACTCATCATGACATTAATTTATCCTGGAGTCACTTTGAGGTATTTAAGATTTGTTTTTTCCCTTACTAGTTAAAGCAAGAGGTACAAAAGTACTAAGTGTGAGTCCTAATAATCACCACATATTGTGTTATTTTAAATTACTTTATAATGGTTCATCATCATCGAACTGAAATAAAATTAATTGTGAACCATATTATATCAGTACAATAAATTTTTAAATTCTTACTTTCTCAACACAATATTTTAAAAAATAAGCTACTTGAAGAATATCATAGTTCCAAATAAATTGAATAGGCATCAAGTAATTTCTATTTAGGCAACATAAGCGGTATAATAGGCAAGCACAGATTTTGAATGCAAATATAATGGAAAGAAAAGTGTATTTATAAATAAACCAGCTTAACAACATCATTAAAAATAACGATATTTCACGAATCATTGAACATGCAGTGAAAAAAAAACCCAATATTGTTCTTAATATCTTTGTTATTTTTTATAAAGTAGTTCTCCACTGGTATTAGTAATTACTACCTGGATAGAACAGGACCATATTTGTTGTTACTTTTATGTGGCTAAACCCTAATTAAGTGAATACATTTTGAAAAATAAACTGAATAATGTGTATTTGTCCCTAAAATACTGACTTTATTAGTGGCTTACATCTTTCTTTTTTAACTTGTTTTAAGGCCACAATTAGAAACATGCTTATAGAATCAAACACTGCCTAGCATATTGTGTGTAACTATAAATAAATGAACAATAATTCTGAGGAGTTCTTTCGCTGTGTCACCATGCACTACATTTGGGGTTATTAATAATATTAATCACTTATATGAACATAGTAACTTAGAGTGAACTTGTTATTTTGCTGAGTCATTTTCAATATCTGTTTTGGCATCCTGTTAATCAAATGGCAGAACACATATAGTATGTCTTAAAAAACAAATCAACAAAATTAGAAAAGAAACAGACAAGAAGGAACTAGACAGTTTGCCAAACATTCAAACATTCAGATGCCAAGAATTCTTTCTCCCTCCTCTACTAGCACAAAAAAAAAAAAAAAAAAAATCAAAGAGGAGGGACATTAGTTTTTTTTTAAGTACTTTTCAGCACCTGAAGTTATGCTAGCAATTCTTGCTAAAGTTAATGGAAAATCTATACGTTACCTACCACAATCTTAGATATTCTGTCCTTGAATCTTGGTTTCATGCCCTTTAACTAAAGTCAGTAAGTCTACAGTAATGGATGGGACTTTCTTTGGGGGAAGTTTGTGTGGAATTTGAGATGATAATACCTCATTTACATATAGGTGATGCAAAGCAATGCCTGTGTAACCTGAGAATCAGGAACTATGGTATTCTTGTAATGTACTCTACTTATATAGCATTCTTATTTCCTGTTGCTCTCTATAAGCCATGAATAACATTATGTACTTTAAGTAACATGCTTTGCATATTGCTTCACTACTATTTATGTTCTGTTACTATTTAATTTCTACAGCCATAGGAAAACACCAGAGTAGAATAGTTGACATCATTGTTCTATTGAATGTTTATCATCATTGTTAGGGTATTCATTCTACAGATTTTTCCCCATTCATAGGGAAAGCATATTCAGCAATATACATTGCCCTTGGATTTATTCCAACACAACTTGCAAGAATGATTTTTCTTGGGAAAGAGAGACACATTTCCACTTTAAGTTACTCATTTTTTAAAATGTTTCCTTTACATCACTTTTTAAAATGTTTCCTTTATGCACAATAGCTGCAAAGGAAAAATGCAGATTGACTTCTATAAGGTAGTTTGCCATAAAAACAGATTAGGATTCCTTTGCATTACTTTTGAGGTATTGCCTTACATTAGAATTATTAAATTTTTAGGAGTTAATCTTATATGTCATATATTAGTTCTGGAAAAGAAATATCACAGTTTTTTGAAGGATCCAGAATTAGGGTAAGTTTTACAGTCTTTGTAGAGGTTAAGATGTGAAAATTCAGTCTGAGTGGTTGGAGACTGAGATGCCACTTTCATACAGATGGCTGAATAAAGGATACCCAACCTCTTCCCAAAGGATTGTATCTCTGTTTAATGTCTTTCAATTCTCTGAAGTTATTTCATCCTTTTCTAAATATAAAATCTTATGACCTAAGTCCAAAGATTGAGAAAGAACACCTAGACAAAAAGAAATATTTAAATGTCTTTTAATATATAAAAAGTAATTGCAGACTTAATTCAATACTAGCAGCTATTATGACTTTTAATTTATCACAATAAATATTTTTAGGATTTTATTTATTTATTTGAGAAAGAGCAAGAAAGAGCACGAGTGGGGGAGAGGGGGAGAAGGACAGGCCGACTCCTGGCTGAGCAGAGAGCCCATTGTGGGGCTCAATTCCAGGACCCTGGGACCATGATTGAGGCAAAGGCAGGCGCCTAACAGACTGAGCCACCCAGGCGCCCCTATCATAATAAAATTTTAAATACTCCTCTTACCTTTTCCAGTACTATGAACAACCACCCCTCCAAAGAAAAACTGAACCACATTGCCTATATGTACATAACTTGGTATGCTATTTACTAGGGACATTGGAAAAATATATATTTCCCCCCCTTTTTTTTTTAAAGATTTTATTTATTTATTTGAGAGAGAGAGAATGAGAGAGGGGAGGGTCGGAGGGAGAAGCAGACTCCCTGCAGAGCAGGGAGCCCGATGCGGGACTCAATCCAGGGACTCCAGGATCATGACCTGAGCCGAAGGCAGTCGCTTAACCAACTGAGCCACCCAGGCGCCCTATATTTCCCTTTGACTTGGAATTTTTACACCTAAGAATGAATATAAAGAAACTATGTGAGTGGTAGAGATTCAAAGCAATAGCTGTAAGGATTTTACCATAGTATTATTCATGACAGGAAAAAGTTGAAAACAGCTTAAATGTGAACAGCTATTAAACAATCAGTAAAGTATTATTTGGTCACTAAAATGATGTTGTACATATTTATTTACATGCCAAGATGTTCCTGTGATATCAAGCAAATAAAACATTGTAAAATAGAATGTGGGGTATAATCATACTTTTTATAAAATATACGTACGTGAATATAAGAATTTCTAGAAAGATATTAAACCTATTACTTAAAGAATAGTCAGCTGTCTATACTAGAGATGACACCTCAGTTATAAAACATAAATATAGGGTATTGTATAAGTGTTTCACCTCTTTTCTAAATTCTATTTTTCGAGGAGGAATGCTGGCAGTTAAATGCAAACTGTTTTAACTTCTACTGAGTATTAAGGTTGAATTAAAAAAAACATTTATACGTGTTCACGAGCCACAGCCTTTATCACTTTACTAACGGAAAAGATTGCATGACGCCAGTAGAAAGATTGCAGATAAATGTAGCTTTAAGTAAGCAGTTCTTGGCATGTAAAGAGCAATAAATAAAATCAGAAACTCAGCAAAGAGGTCATGCACAGCACTGAAAACTTCTTCAGAATAAACATCTACTCATATGGGCTCCTTTACATCACTCTGGATTTGTTCATTTGATTAGAAAACTTTCTGCCAAGATTAAAAAAAAAAAAACAAAAACTATGAGAAGAATGCTGAAGCTATATTTAGCTCAAAGAATACCTCTTTCTCAGTTTTGCTCCATTAACCGCGGTTTCCTTTTTAAACATAGGAAGTTGTGTATGGAGTCGCCTTCAATTTTGTCATGCCAATCAGATTAGTTTGGGGGGGAATGTTTTTGAAAGATTTAAAAACTGGAAACGAACCCTTGAAGATTCCCCTCTCTTGTGTAGAGTGAGAAGTATCTGAACCCCAAGTCCTGAAGAGGGAGGCAGGCTAGGCAGGTCCTGGGAAAGACAGTGGTACCAAGCTCCTCCCTGGTGGGGAGATCCCTGATCCACCCTGATCCCCAAACCTCTTCTCCTGATGTGACTTTTGCACCCCTCCATTAGGACAATCACCCCCCTCCTATCCTCCTTTCTTTCTCTTCCCCAGCCCCCCCTGGCACCCAGCCACCTGTCCAGGAGTTCCCCCTCCTCTCCCAACTCTCCACCCTTGTGGCCAGCCTGCTGGCTGGTTTTGTATCATCCTGGGTTGGCACACGGTGCTTTTTTCCTCCCCTTGTATTTTAAACAGGCCCAGCATTGTTGGTTCTATTTAATAGACACGAGATAATGTTAGTGGTTTTAAAGTGATTGAACATGCAGACTATGAAAAAAAAAAAAAAAAAGGAAACACGAAGAAGGAAATCTGCCATTTGCAACAACATGGATGGCCCTTGAGGGCATTTTGCTAAGTGAAATAAGTTAGAGAAAAATAAATACCGTATGATCTCACTTATATGTGGAATCTAAAAATCAAACAAGAAACAACCGAAATCATAGATACAGAGAACAAACTGGTGGTTGCCAAAGGCAGGGTGGGTGGTGGCAGTGTGCAACGGGTGAAGATGATCAAAAGGTACATACTTCCAGTTGTAAAACAAATAAGTCATGGGATGTAATGTACAGCATGTTGACTATAGTTAATAATACTGTATATATGGAAGTTACTAAGAGAGTAAATCTTAAAGGTTCTCATCACAAGAAAAATATTTGTATCTATTTGTGGTGACGGGTGTTAACCAGACTTACTGCTGTGATCATTTTGCAATATATACAAATATTGAATCATTATGTCATATGCCTGAAGCCAGTATCATGTTATACGTCAATCACATCTCAATAAAACTCTTTTCAATAAAAATTTTAAAAAAGGAGGCAGGAGACAGGATTGTCATTCTTATCATGGGACCACAGAACTTATGCCAAACTCCAGATCTCTGTTCTAGAGAGACTCCCAGCCTATAGAGTATGAACACCAAATTCTCAATATTAGAGTTTGACAGATAGGTGAACTTTGGAAGTTAGGTGAATTATTTTAGCCCAAGTGGAAATATTGGTAGCTAAAATCTAAGTAAAAAAGTCAAGTGGTCTAAAATACTAAACTCAAATGAAAAATGGTTTCTACCTTAAACATTCTTTTGGCCTTTTGAATATCAAATACAGGCCATAACTGTTCCCTATATGCTTGTGGGTAGAAAAAAAAATAACCTAGGAGATCAGTAAGGGAAACAGTTATGACCAACATATATGAGGGGCATGGTTGCTTTTTCCATTTGAGCTATTGTCCTTATTTCAAGCTCTGAGTTAAGTATTTCTTTGGAATAAGAAATATGGAGAGAGCATTAAAAATCACCGTGAAGGCACAATTTTGGTGGGGAAATACCTTACTCATAAATACAAAGCAGGACAAAGAAATGAGCAAAATTTGTATGTGGGCCTGACGGATATCATTTTCATTTGATTTCACCCTCACACCTGTATAAAATATTGCAAGGTATTGGTGTGAATATTCAAGTCTCAGTCAAGCCACCCGGGAATGTTAAGATTAATAATGCATGTCAAATTAGAGAAACAAACATTATGGATCCAGGTGTGAATATCTTTGGCTTGTTTCTAGCTTTAGTTCAGTATTTTTCTTCTCTGTCAATTATTATTTTTTTTATAGGAAGCAATCTTTTATTCCATTATTTTATGGTGATGTGAGTTTCTAATTTTTGACTCCAAACAGAATAGCACTATTAAGAAATCCCCATTTTGTGTGTGTGTGTGTGTTTTGAGAAATAGATTAAAAAAACAAAAAACAAAACAAAACAAACTAAAACAACAACAACAACAAAAACAAAAACACAGAAAAGCTTCATGTTTAATGTGCTACTCTTGACCTGAGATCAAAATCTTGGATTTGTCTTTAAAGGTGGGATTTTTCTCTGCCCCACAGTGTTTATGACCAAAAATATATTTGCTTCCTTCATCACTGCTGTGGGGTTATCACTTGCAACTGGCTTAAACAAATGGAAAGCGCATTACTGTTACACACCCATCTCTGAGCCAGTTGAGAAACAAAACAATTGAACCATAAATGTCATCATTAGCTTGATTTTATATATATGCCCATATATTAAATGTGTGTTTAGTGTACATATTTGGCAATAAGTCAAAAAATAATCTCCTAGCATTTTTAATAACTCTTATTTAAGCAAAATATGGCATGAATAAGTAATGCGATCCAGAAATCTGAGTAATCCCAGCCACAGTTCACTAGGATTTTCAGTAGTTATTAAGCCTATGAATGTTTCTAGCTTTTCTTTGAGTCCCTCTGAAAACAGGTCTGTCCTTGAGGTGTCAGATTAACACTGCACTCAGAAGACAAATTGTTCGTGGGCACACTGGACATATGAGAGCTATTAGATAGTGTGCTCGGAATTCTTGAAAAATGAAAAATTCTAGGCAACATTACATTTTATAAATGCAAGATGTTTATTATTACAGTACCAGCAATAAATGTTTAGAAACTGGAGAGGGTTCACAATGGTTCTGACTAGGAACATATGCCTATCGAGTTCATTGGAAGCGGAGCCATTGATTTTTGGCATTAAACAAAGGGTCTGGAAGCTATTATGCATTTAGGCTTCTATGAGTATTTAATTATATCAATAGGAGAACACAATTTCTGTTGTGTGTGTAGTGATGAATGTCTCCATTTATTCATGTTACTATGCAGGGTAGATGAGTTTAAACCAGATGCTGTAAGCTTCTTGCAATATAATCAAATTATTTAAATCATATTCTTTGAAAATTTAGAGGATACCCTCATGAACATCACTGAGGAAACCTTGCCCATAAAATCTCTTTACAGATTTCCCTCAGGACAATATACAAATTAAAAAACAAAACAAAACAACTGCATATAAACATTTTTACCCCTTAATGTGAACGGATAAATGCTGTTATATTGCTATTACCCTTATGCCTTTTCCTATGTCTGTCATATTTCTACCTTGCAATGATGCCTGCTTAGATATGCAATTTCTCCTCTATTTTTTATTATATTCACCACTGCACAATCTGACATTATCTAATGATACGACCCAAAGCCTGTTTTCTGGCAGCTTTCTTCCCATGTGACTGCATATGAGGTACACACTCAAGCCCTCTTCTTCTGTTGGATTGAGGTGATTTTACATATAGACTAAAACATCTTAAGAAATACATTCCTTAAGCGACTCTTAACTGTAAGGAACAAACTAAGGGTTGCTGGAAGGGAAGTTGGTGGGGGGATGGGGTAACTGGGTGATGGGCATTAAGGAGAGCACTTGATGTAATGAGCACTGGGTGTTATATGCAACTGATGAATCACTAAATTCTACCCCAAAACTAATGATACACTGTATGTTAACTAAATTGAAACTAAATAAAAATATTTTAAAAAGTTAAAAAAAGGGCGCCTGGGTGGCTCAGTTGGTTAAGCGACTGCCTTCGGCTCAGGTCATGATCCTGGAGTCCTGGGATCGAGTTCCGCATCGGGCTCCCTGCTCAGCAGGGAGGCTGCTTCTCCCTCTCCTGCTCCCCCCTCTTGTGCTCTTTCTCTCTCTCACTCTCTCTCTCAAATAAATAAATAAAATCTTTAAAAAAAAAAGTTAAAAAAAGAAATATATTCCTTGTGTAATTTAGAGAAACAGAATTTATATTTAAACTAACACTTTGCCAACACCTAGAACATTAAAACAATAAATAACTTGCGTGTCATAAAGACATAATAAACATATATATCTAATGAATGCATGAGCTTATGAAAAACTCCAAACATATGTAGAAAAATAGTTGAAAAGTGCACAGTGTTCAAAAGCAAAATGAAATTCCGCTTCTCAGTACAGCAGTTTGGAAACACAGTTTTCAGTCACCACCGAGTATTATTGACTCATAGTAACCAAATACATGCAAGCATGATTCATTCAATAAATGCTGCAGCTGAGACTTCAATGAACTGATGCTCTGAATTTTTCTCAGGAAGAGGGGATATTGATAGCATGTGCAAAAAGATGAGGTTTCAAATACTCAGGGATAATCTGAGTATCAGGGATAACTAATTAAGGGTATGTGTGTGTGTGTGTGTGTGTGTGTGTTTTGAATCCTTTTAAGATTTTCAAGAAAATTTGGATCTCCCAGTTTACCTGTTTTTTTTAGGGCTTATAATTGTGATGTTTTTATACAGAAGATTGAAAGTTTGTATAAATAATGAAGAAAGGAATAAATCAAACATGTAACTCTTTTTGTATCATTTGATTTAAGGAACATATTTGTCCTTGGTACTGTTTTGGTTAGACATGGCAGGAATTATTGGTGGGATTTAGCATTCTATTTAAATTTTTATTTTATTCAAATTGCTGGATCATCACTCAATTATAATACTAGTCATTACCCAGTAGGTATTTTGCTGTACCCTCATATTCCTAATAATCTGCCTTTTGACAGATGTTCTATTTGATCTGCTTGTACTTCCTTATTCCTCATTGCATGATAGGGAATATCTTGGTGGAGTGAAACCAACACAGACTCTAAATTCAGATTTAGCCATAGCAATGAAATTACTTATTTCTAAAATAAGCATAGTTATACAATTTAGAGAATTACTTTGAAAATGGAAAGAAATTATGTATATAAAGTCCCTGGCAATATGAATACTACAAATTACACCCCCTTATTGGGTAGGCCACCAGAAAATCTCTTCCAGAAAGCAATGATTATCTGTTCTATCCAAGCTTTGAATGGTACAGTTTGGTTGTGGTACATACTTAATATTACTTATCGCTAGGAACCTGGTAAAAGGAAAAAAAGCAAGTCTGGATCATTTTAAATGGCAAGTAGTTCACACAACTGATATTGAAATTCAAATTGAATCTGAAAAGTTGTATCAACATAAGAAATCATATCACATTTGTGTATTCATTCTGGGTTTTTACCTATTCCAATGATTTAGGTAAAAATTAAAATTCTGAAGCTACTATGATGAAATCAGTGACACATGTGCAAGTCAGAGGCAGTTGTGGGAGCTCAGAAAACTTTCAAAAGGTTAACCAAAAAAAAAAAAAAAGAAAGAAAAAAGAAATCTTTAAAAAATTAAATGGTGTAACTCTGTACTTAATGTCAAAACATGGCAAATATGAGTGTTCAAATTCAGATAATTTTTCCATGTAGGTAGCATGAAAATTATGAAAAGAAGATACTTTGCCAGTGTTGCAAGCATAAGCGCATGTCAGGAAAAAAAGTGAATGAAACAGAAGGGCAAGAGGGAGTAACAAAACTAGGTCATTACTAATGGGTTAGAAACCAGATGATGAATTATCTCAAATACTACCTAATTATTAATTGGAACCATTAAATGGTCTAATTACTTTAATAATTTTTACATCTATTTTCTCCCTTGACACATTTTTTTCTGCCTTGCATAACAGTACTAGAACATACATTGAAGATATTTTTTAAAAATCAAAAACAAATGAAATAATCTTTTTCTTTCATTAATAATCATTCTTTCTGGGGTATTCTAGAAATTTAGATAACTAATTTTACAGCTATCTATTATGTACTGTGCCTCAGGCAAGAGAAGTGCTTTCTTTATAAGTGCTTACAGTAGAAGAAAATCAAGTACGGTTTTCAACAGACTTCTTAACATTAGTTTGGTTATGTACTAGGAGAGGTGCCTCCAAAGCATGAATTATTTGGCAGCTCCATTATTATAATTGAAATTTCAATTTTGTCATTTAACTGTTTGTGGTATAATGAAGTCTTATCATTTTTTAATAATTCTGGCACCTTATTTTTTTCCCCAAAGGTTTATTTATTTTAGAGAGGGAGTAGCGGGGAGAGGCGACAGAGAGGGAGTGAGAGTCTTAAGTAGACTCCGCACTGAGGTGCTCGCTTCGGCAGCATATATACTAGACTCCGCACTGAGTGTGGAGCCCAGTGTGGGGCTCGACTCACAACCCTGAGTCATGATCTGAGCCAAAACCAAGAGTCAGACGCTTAACTGATAGCACCACCGAGGCGCCCCATCTGACACCTTATTTTTGATAAGATAAATATGCTCTAATGGCTTGGCTTGGCTTAAGTAGGTTTCATTCTTCAACTAATTCCATTATTTCAGTAAGTGTGACTAATAAACACCCTGGGAATATAAAACAATTTGTTATAGTAGTAGTAGGAGGAGGAGTAATAGCAGCAGTGACTAACATTATTTGTTTGCAATACTCTAGAGTCTGTTCTATCCACTTCATGTGTACCATCTAATCCTATGAGTGATGCCCACTTTAAAGATAAAGCAACTGAAGCTTAGAAAGATTACAAAACTTGCCCAACATCACCTAGCAAGTAAGTGGTAATGTCAATTTGGATATTAATATTGTTACTCATTAAGATATATAAACTAATTTTATTTTTCTTTTTGATTCTGTGATTTAGTTAGGGGAATCATTCACTTGACTGGCAAAAGCAACCTCTTTTGGGAACTATTATTAAATATATATTTTTTTCCTGTTAGTGTATAATCCATATCTATCTATCTATATCTATGTATCTATGTATCTATGTATCTATGTATCTATGTATCTATCTATCTATCTATCTATCTATCTATCTATCTATCCATCTATCTATCTATCTATCTCCTGGCCCTCATTAGACTTTGACTGTGAAACAAAATCATCTTATTTTTTTCTTTTAACCTATAGTATTTCAATGTGGTATTCTGCCTGACCTGAGGAGAGTTGGCCGCTGCTCTCCAGTCATCCAAAATATCAACCTTGGCTTCCTCTGCCACTTCCTAATGAAGATGGAACTCAGAAGGGCTCCCTTGATAATGGGATGTTCTGTGGCCACTGCACCACATGCTGACATCCCCAGAAAGGGGCTGCCTTGTGCATACTGCCCTGTTGTCCTGCTGGTGCTACTCAGAATACCGTGCTAATGGTAATTGCCCTGTCAGGTCCCTGGGGAAAGACCGCAGCATAATGGGCGGGGGTTGCCTATTGTCTATTATCTTGGGAAGAGGTTCATTATAGTCAGGAATGCCAAAGATCTCTGATTTGAGGTGAGGAGAGAGACACTCTGTCTGGATCCAGATATACTCTGGCTGGGCTCACACTTTGAGGTAGGAAAATCCTGGATCTCTTCCAAAAAGGGGGGTAGCAAGCATAATTAGCCAGAAACAAATAGACCAAGAGTGATGACAAGAATGAGTGGTAATACCCCAAATCAATATTTAATCAGAGATGCCAGCACAATAAATCAATACTGCTTGGACTATTTACCAAAGCGATTACTGAGTATTCCTTCCATTAAGTACTGGGTGTTGTCTAACTGACCTTCCAGAGATTATCTGATCCTATAGGGGAGTGCCTTTCTATTGATTAGACTGTCTTACAGCTCTGTGGGGTGAGCTTAACCCGTAGAACATTGATAGCACTGTAAAGGATTCTTACCTGAAAGCAATGCAAATGAATCCTATCCATAGCAACACAAATTAATTTTATTTATTTGAGATACAGCCGATCTTTACCAGGAGAAAAGATAACTTCAAATGTAGCGAGACTTCTGTGAATTATGACCAGAGTGAGAGGAGCCAATAGCAGAGGTTACATGAGGACAGGCCAAAACCAGGTGGGAGACAGCTGAGTTTCAGAACTATTCCAGACCAGCAAGAGCCAAGAAGGACCCAAGTCAGCCATGAGCTGAGGGGGAAAACACTGAGACTCAAATAACATTTTTTACAAGACTTACTTATTTGAGAAAGAGAGAGAGAGAGAGAGAGAGAGAGAGAGAGAATGGGGGGAAGGGGGGAGGAAAGAAGCAGACTCCATGCTCAGCACGGAGCCCTATTCTGGGCTAGATCCCATGACCCTGAGATTATGACCTGAGCTGAAATCAAGAATTGGATGCTTACACGACTGAGCCACCCAGGCGCACCTCAAATAACATTTTTGATATGCATCCATTCTATATTTGTATGAGAATCATGTTTGTAACTTTTTGAAAATTATACGTTTCCTCTACATTTCAGCAAAATGGGACTATTTTCTATCATCGATGCTTTGATTTTACAAAACATAATCAATAATACAGGTGCTTTATTATTGTCAAGGCATAGTTGCTTTGTGACTAGATTTCTCTCTCAAAATAGCTTAAAACTCTGACTTTCGATATACAACATCCTCTACCCACCCCCCAAGTAGTTTTAAGTAGTAGATGATACTGGCATAGAGGCAGAAACAGAAGTCTGGAGAAACACTGGATCAAATGCTTAAGCAAGTGGTCACGACAGGAGAGAGCATAGTGTCAGTTCATTTTTGGATGTGGAGCAAGCAACTGTGGTTAAAATTCGTCACAATAAAGGGTACATAAAAGGTAATTGTGTTTCAAAAGTAGGCTTTCATCCAAGAAACTGGGAAATGCACACATCACATCATTTACTTAACTTCAGAAATCCATTTCTGAAAATTCAGAGATTCTTTATAAAATGCTGACTGGGGACCTGTATTAGTTTCCTGTGGCTGCTATAACAAATTACCACCAACTGGGTGGCTTGAAACAACAGAATTTGTTCTCTCACAGTTCTGGAAGCTAGAAGCCTGAATCAGTATTTCTGGGCCCAAAACAAGGTGTTGGCAGAGTCTGTATCTCTCCAGAGGCTCTAGGGGAGAATCTGTTTCTTGCCTCTTCCGGCTTCTGAGGGCTGTCAGCGTTCACAGCCTTTGTCTCTCCTGTGTATCTAACTTCCTTCTGTATCCTTTTTATAAGGATACATGTGATTTCACTTAGGATCCACCCAGATAATCCAGGATAATCTCCTCATCTCAAAGTCTTTAACTTAATCACATTTGCAAAGATCCTTTTTTTTTTTTTTTTTTTTTTTTTTTTAACCAATAAGGTGGCATTTACAAGGTCCAGCTATTAGAACCTCGTATACTTGGGAGATATTATTCTGCGTATTACAGGATCCATTTTCTATTATTTAAATTGTAAAAAAACATTATGAACTACATGATAAACTAAAATTTGCATCCAATATCTTTTAATTGCAACACAGTAAAACACTTTTTTGTCTAAGAAGTATACTACCATGTTAGGATATAAACCTAAAACATTACTTCCTGATCACTAAGCAATTCATATAGTTATTGAAAAATAGTTGCTTTATATTCCATTAACATGGTCACTCTTGGTTCCAGCAACATTCCCAGTACTGACATTTAGAGTAATCTTTAAGGCAATGACATGAGATTCTGAGTTCTGCCCATTGTATTTGAAATGTAACTGAAGAGGGGCGCCTGGGTGGTGCAGTCAGTTAAGCCTCTGACTCTTGGTTCCGGGTCAGGTGATCTCAGGGTCCTGAGCCTGAGCCTTACCTAGGGCTCTGTGCTCAGCACAGAGTCGGCTTGAGATTCTCTCTCCCTCTCCCTCTGCCCCTCCCGCTCATGCCCTCTCTTTCTCTAAAATAAATAAATCTTAAAAAAAAAAAAAAAAAGAAATATAACCAAAGAGTTTTCCCAAATACCTTTTTTGTTGTTAATGTTGTTGCTTACCATGTATTATTAGGGAGCATGAAAACTACTTTTCCCAATTTTTATTTTCAGGTGAAAATATTAAATGAGAGATAGAGGTTTGTTTATTAAAAACAAGGAGCGTTCTACTGGAATATATTAACCAGGAATATATTCTATGGGGCATGTCTATAATGAAAATATTATATTTTGAAAGTTGAGCTATTACTGGGGCATCGTGAC
The DNA here is from genome assembly GCF_029215605.1 of Mirounga angustirostris. Taxonomy (NCBI): domain Eukaryota; kingdom Metazoa; phylum Chordata; class Mammalia; order Carnivora; family Phocidae; genus Mirounga; species Mirounga angustirostris. The sequence goes on along the minus strand of NW_026991720.1, from coordinate 78,082,305 downwards.
TCATATTATAAATGGGTCAGAGAGAAACATGTTCTCCAACAGAGAAAGAATGATTCTCAAATGAACAGATGACTACTGTGACCAGATTGTATATTTTATATCCACCAAAATGGACTTGTGTGTCTTTAAATCATTAAAAAAAAAAAAAAATCAAAGGACAATATTGGCAAAGTCTATGCAGGACTAGTCTGCCTTCCACTCAACCCAAGTAAATATTTTTTGCTTCCCCAGTTGTTTTCCATATACAGAGACAGACTATTTTGACAGGTTAGATTTAGGCTATCTTCTTTCTTAAAAATTTAGCATTCTGCTTTTATATATCAGTCTCTTCTGAAGTAAGTTAATGTAATAATCTCTGGGACTCTAACAATTTTGAATTTCTGATTCTGGAAGATGCTTTCTCCAAATTATAGCTAGAATTTAGCCAATTTGTTTCATTTCCACTACTACCATTCCACTTCAAGCTATCATTTTTTGCCTAATTTGCCACAAGAGTCTTCCAATCAGTCTCTAAGATTCCACACTTGCTCCTCTGCAATACATCTCCCCATCTTTGACAAAGCAGGAAAGAATGTCCAATGGAAAAAAGACAGTCTCTTTTCACCAAATGGTATTGGGAAAACTAGACAGCCACCTGCAAAAGAATGAAAGGGTACCACTTTCTTCCACTACACACAAAAATAAATTTGAAATGGATTAAAGACATAATTGTGAGACCTGAGACCATAAAAATCCTTAAAGAGGGCACAGGCAGTAATCTCTCTGACATCGGCTGTAGCAACATTTTTCTAGATGTGTCTCCTGAGGCTAGGGAAATAAAAGCAAAAACAAACTATTGGGACTACATCAAAATAAAAAGTTTCTCCATGAGAGACTATGGACTCTGAGAAACTAACTGAGGGTTCTAGAGGGGAGGGGGGAGGGGGGAGGGGTTAGCCTGGTGATGGGTATTAAAGAGGGCACGTACTGCATGGAGCACTGGGTGTTATACGCAAACAATGAATCATGGAACACTACATCCACAACTAACGATGTAATGTATGGTGATTAGCATAACATAATAATAAAAAAATAATAATAATAAAAAATAAAAAGTTTCTGCACAGCAAAGGAAACAATCAACAAAACTAAAAGGCAACCTACTGGATGGGAGAAGATATTTGCAAATGACATATCTGAGAAAGGGTTAGTATCCAAAATATATAAATAACTGATATAACTCAATACCCCCCCAAAATAATCCAATTAAAAATGGGCGGAAGACATGAACAGGCATTTCTCCAAAGAAGACATCCAGATGGTCAACAGACATATGAAAAGATGACCAATATCACTCATCGTCAGGGAAATGCAAATCAAAGCTATAATGAGACATCACCTCACACCTGTTAGAATGGTTAAAATAAAAAATGCAAGTTGGGGTGCCTGTGTGGCTCAGTGGGTTAAGTGTCTGAGTCTTGATTTTGGCTTAGGTCATGATCTCAGGGTTGTGAAACTGAGCCCTGGGTCGGGCTCCATGCTCAGAGGGGGTCTACTTGAGATTATCTCTCTCTCCCCCTCTCTCTCTGCCCCTCCTGCCCCACTCTCTCTCTCTGTCTCTAAAATAAATAAACAAATTTTTTAAAAAAATGCAAGAAATAACAAGTGTTGGGATTGATGTGAATGAAAAGGAACCCTCATGCACTGTGGATGGGAATGTAAACTGGTGCACCCACTGTGAAAATGGTATGGAGGTTCTTTGAGTGGTGGGGGGTGGGAGGGTTGGGGTGGCTGAGTGATAGACACTGGGGAGGGTATGTGCTATGGTGAGTGCTGTGAATTGTGTAAGACTGATGAGTCACAGACCTGTACCTCTGAAACAAATAATACATTATATGTTAAAAAAAAAAAAAAAAAAAGAAGATAGCAGGAAGGGAAGAATGAAGGGGGGGAAATCAGAGGGGAAGACAAACCATGAGAGACTATGGACTCTGAGAAACAAACTGAGGGTTCTAGAGGGGAGGGGGGTGGGGGGATGGGTTAGCCAAGTGATGGGTATTAAAGAGGGCACGTACTGCATGGAGCACTGGGTGTTACATGCAAACAACGAATTATGGAACACTACATCAAAAACTAATGATGTAATGTATGGTGATTAACATAACATAATAAAAAAAAAGAAAAAAAAAAGTTAAAAATAGAACTACCCTACAATCCAGCAGTTGCACTACTAGATATTTACCTAAAGAATACAAAAAGACCAATTCAAGGGGCTAGATGCACCACGATGTGTATAGCAGGACTATCTAACAATAGCCAAATTATGGAAAAAGCCCAAATGTCCCTTGACTGATGCATGGATAAAGAAGTGGTGTGTATACACACACACACGCACACACACACACATGGGAATATTACTCAGCCATAAAAAAGAATGAAATCTTGCCATGTGCAACATGGGTGTTGCTAAGCAAAACAAGTCAGTCAGAAAAAGACAAATACTATATGATTTCACTCATATGTGGAATTTAAGTAACAAAACAAATGAGCAAAGGAGAAAAAAGAGAGAGAGTCAAACCAAGAAACACTCTTAACTATAGAGAACATACATTACCAGGGGGAAGGTGCGCAGGCAGGGGGGTGGGGATGGATTAAATAGGTGATAGGGATTAAGGAGTGCACTTGTTGTGACAAGCACTGGGTGATGTATGGAAGTGTTGCATCACTATATTATACACCTGACACTAATATTATACTTCATGTTAACTAACTGGAATTTAAATAAAAACTTAAAAAACAAACAACAAACAAAAAATGTAAACCATGTCATGACGATTTACCAATTTCAAACCTTTGAATTTGGGGATAAAACTCAAAATTTTACTATGCCTGTAGTGATATGCCTCCAGCATATGTTCCTCATCTCACTAAGAGCTAGCTAGCCACATTATCCTTCCTTCTGTTCATCAAGTATTCTGAACTTGTCTCTGCTTTCAGAGCTTGCCATGTCCTGAGCTGGAAAGTAACTAACTTCCCAGAGAGACACATGGGCTTCTTCACATACTGTGGGGCTCAGCTGACCTTGAGGTGGGCTTGTCATGATGTTCCAGTAGGAAGCAACTTCCCAATCCCCAGCACATTTGAATACCTTACTCTGCTTTATTTTTTTCCAAGGATTTGGCATCCTCAGAAATGATTTTATGTATAGTTTGTCAGAACCACAAAAGCAGGTGTTTCTGTCTTCATAGGGTTGAGATAATTTAGCTTACGTTAATAAGTTAATAACTTAGGGGCGCCTGGGTGGCTCAGTCGTTAAGCGTCTGCCTTCGGCTCAGGTCATGATCCCAGGGTCCTGGGATCGAGCCCCACATCGGGCTCCCTGCTCGGCGGGAAGCCTGCTTCTCCCTCTCCCACTCCCCCTGCCTGTGTTCCCTCTCTCGCTGTGTGTCTGTCAAATAAATAAATAAAATCTTAAAAAAAAAAAGTTAATAACTTAGCTTAAAATTTTAACTTGAAAAGCAGTAACTTTTTTTTAAGAAGGGCATTCTTTCTGTCCTGATTTTAAACATCAATTCATTAGTGTGTGTTTTGCTGTTGGGTAAAGGCATTTCTTAAGGACCAAACATAGGAATCCAAGGCTATACTGCAGGTAGAAATGTGGTTTCTCCAGGACATGAAATCCTAGATGTGTCGACCTTGAGAATCTGTTAAAACTGCTTAAAGGAGTTTATCCACTTTTTTTCAACTCATACACCAAAAATAGGTTTTAGATTATCCAAGGATTCATCATTTAGGTCTGGGAGCTGTTGAATGAAGCCCTTAGATGTCTAAGGAGGATGCTTACCATCATAACAATCCTCTTCTATTTGCCCCAGTTGTAGTACAAACAATGGACATTATTTTCTATGTGCCATTATATTTAAAGAATGCTGAGAAGCACTACATGGACTCTACCATGTTCCCACTCACTCTTCATAATTGCCTACTCCATCCCTGGTGCAGATGACATGCCCCAGTGTTTTTCTGACTCCTCAAAGCTCTGGACTATCCCATTCTGTATCAACATTCCTCTGGTGCTAATCCAAAATTAATCTCCATCAGAAAGTCTTCCCAATATATCACATAGATTCTCATTCCACTTGGCCTTTATATATTTAGGTTAATTCCTTGATTAATTTATGTACTTACAAAATTCCTTTACTAAGTCTCCCTAGTAATTATGAAAATATAAGGTCTCACCCTATCAGAGCTGGATTATCACAGCTAAGATCACCTTCTTTAAAAAAAAAAAAAAATGAGGAAACTACCGTGTTGCCTTTCAGCCTCTGTACTTTCCAAGAGGTCTTGGACTTAGACACAGATAAGAAAGAGCATCAAAGAAGGTTGCAGGGAAAGTCCTGACCACCAAACATGGCTTGAGGGCCTGGAGCTAGAGAGGAAGAAGATACCAAGAATCCAAAAGAACCAGAGTAAGGCTGCATTTAGAATTTAACCACTGTGTTACTTGAACTACCAGTAATAAAGGTTTTGGCAAAAATTATTTTATTGGGATGCAAATTAATTATAAATGGAAGTATTCTGTAGATGTTCCTTCTATCTCCACACCTTGGGGAAATTTGCTAAACACTAAGAACACGTTCTCATAGGAATCTACCAGTCAGTTCTTAAAGTAATACTTTTTTCTGTCCTATAGCACTCTCTCTCTGTTTCTCTCTCTCTCTAGTTGTTAAAATCATTTAATGTATTTGATAGGATTTCTTTAAGGGCTGGGATGCTACATGAATCTTCATATACAAAGTGAGTGCATTTTTTTTCATTATCCTGAGTCAGTAGGAAAAAAGCATTAGGTCAGAATTTAGTAATCCGATCCTAGTTCACCTTCTGAACTTGGAGGCCCTGCTTCTATCCTGGCAGACAGGCCAAACAAAGAAAGCCCAGAATTACTACATGGCACCAGCTTCTTCTTCCCAAATGAGATGAGATATAGGAAAAACCTATGGTAATTGTAATCAAAAGCCAAATAAGCAGAATAAGTAAGATAAACTCCGTCCAGCTCAGCTAACATTTGAGTTGATAAATGTCCATTTTGAGCCAGGCAGTTTTTAAAGAGTATATACTCCCTATGGAGATATTCTGGTGAAATAGAGAGGCAGATCTTAGCCTAAAAGGGGGTAGCCCAGAAGATTTAACAAAGGAGACAAATATTAAATGAGTAAGGCCTTTCAAAAGTGTGAGGATTTCAAAAGTAGAGGCTACCAGGCTGAGGGAACAGTACCCTTAAAAGGATTTCCTTTACTGTTCTTGAGTTTCTCAATGCTAAGCTATTCAATCCTTCATGCCTTATATTTCATATCTTAGTCTATTTCCTCAACCGGGTATGTTAGAACAGCCAGAACACGATGTCATGTTGGGTAAAGCACTTTTATGTGAGTAAATTGGACCAGTTCTGTGGTTCTCCTACCCTTCCATTTCACTGTCAGTACAATTTAAAAAATAACTATTAATCTGTATAGAGTTACTAACAATGTATTTTGGATAAATAAGGAGTTAAAAGGAAAAATAAAAACAACAGCAAAATATGACCTCTAAGTATAATCATTTCACAAAAGAAAGGTCATTTTAACAACAAAAACCATAGAAAGGTTTCTTAAGCAAAGAATGACATCATTAAGTGAAATAATTTAGCTTTATACATTTTTTTTTCTAACATCTTCTAGTTTTAATTTGGCCCAGACTCAAGAAGATTCTTTTCACAAACTGACTCCAGAGTACAAAGTGACTGGGAATATGGGAGTATCCTTTCTTGAATTTGCCAGCTTTATCCTCGTCATTTTTCTCACTATAGTTACCTGGTAGAAACTTGTATCTTCAAGCACATAGGTTCGAGGAACTTCCAAGTCTCCTTCTGGTTTTCATTTGCTTATAACCTTAAACCACTACTGACTTTAAAGTGTTCAGCATAAAACCCAATTTGTGCCTTTATTCATTTACAACAGATGGGACCAGAGTGAAAGGGGGGAGCAGGTTATAGCTTCCCTTTTCTGTAGCCCCTTTATTAAAATCACTTGCATCATTTTTATAAGGATCACACTTTTTTCTAAGATGTGATTCTTATAAAGGATACACACTTCATTTTAGAACAGTTTAGTAAGTAGTAAACCTGGACTCTCAAAGTCTCCATAAAAAAGTTATGGCCAAACTGACCTTCATCTTAATCACAATACCCAAACCTAATAGTTTCCCAAACATGCAGGAGCCCTAAACAGAATGACATTCCAGTAACATATGCTGAAGTTACAACTGCTGACCATGAATGCTGCCAGTCCTAAAAAAACCAAGAGCTGTTGTTTACCACGGTGAGAAATGGGATAAGAAAGAATTATTACTCTTCTTGACTAAAGCTCTATTGTCAGTCTGCCAAAGGAATGGTAGTTAAAATTCTTCTAAAAATTATATTTCTGGGGACATGAGGAACTATCACCTATAATAAATATATCTATTTTTTTTCAATTTTGACTATAATTTGAAGGGAAGATTCAAGAAGCAGGCTATTAAAGAGAGGGGTAAAAGATTATAGGCGTAAAGCAAATTAGTAAATAATAGTAATTTAAAAATATTGAAAGAAGGAATTGTAGAAAAGAAAAGCATACCCTCTCTGCAGATAAAACATGCCTTTTTTGATACTTATATCACTGGACCATGTAAAATTCCCATCAATTATTCTCATACTTTGTCATTTAGCTTACAATATACAGTATAAACTATGGTAACTGACTGTGTTGGGCTAGTAAGATAATGCCTGGTCTGGATCACTGAATATGTCTTCATAGTAACAATTGAATAAAAATACTTAAAAAAAATCAATTAGCAATGATGGAAGTCTTTTCAGTAATGACATAAAAAATAATGTATTTTCTATTTGGTAAAGAAAAGTACAGGCAGAAATAAAATCTATTTTAATCACTAGGTGTGTGCCTTAAGAACAATTGCATGACCAAAATCAAGTATAGCTTTTAAGTGGCAAGTGGTAGAAGAAAAACTAAACTTCAGGAAAATCAATCTTTGAATGAGGAGTAGTTTGAGAAATGTTAGATCTTTCAATCTGTAAAGGACTAAATGATAAAGACTTTAGTTTTAATTGAGTTAGATTTACATTGTTCCATTTAAATGACTCTTAAAACATTCAGAGTATTAACGGTCTCAAATATAACAAAAGAAATGGGGAATAATTTAATAAATTATAATCCTGTTTTAAAGATTCAGATTTAAAGATTTATTTATTTATTTATTTGAGAGAGAGAGCAAGCACACAGAGGGAGCAGGAGAAGCAGACTCCCCACTGAGCAGGGAGCCCCATGCAGGGCTCGATCCCAGGACCCTGAGATCATGGCCTGAGGGTAGAAAAAATGAATGTTTTATTTCTTAGATAAGATTACATGTTCTTACTGAGGAAGTAAATATCCAGTGTAGAAAATTAGAAAATAAAGGGAGCAAGAACAATATGAACTGTCCCCCAACCCCAAACATACTTCCAGACTTTTTCTAAGGATAAAGACCTTTTTTTTTTTTTCTGAAATGTGATCTTACAGTACATCCTCTTTTGTGACCTCTGTCATCATTTGTCTTCATTTCACCATTTCTGTATTGTACCTTTGTCTCCATTTCTTCTATTTCCATTGCACTTTTTGACTCTTTAATGCACAGATTATATTTAAATTATCTTCATTAAACCTAAAGTTGTTCCAATCAGTATCTAAGAATCGTTTTTGCTTTGATGTCTCTAAAATTTCTTCTCACATTTATTTGATTTTTTTTAAATATTTTATTTATTCATGAGAGACAGAGAGAGAAAGAGAGAGAGGCATGATGATGTGGGACTTGATCCTAGGACCCTTGGATCATGACCTGAGCCGAAGGCAGACACTTAACCAAATGAGCCACCTAGGCGCCCCAATTTGATGTTCTTGAAAACTTCATCTGTCACATTTGCTTATGCCTCCACCTGTTTCAAAAGTTTTTACGACCAAAACATCTAACACTTATGAAATGGGAAAGAGGATAACTGTGTGTATTTATGTATGAGACTAATAGTATCCTTAATTACTAACAAAATATATACTGAAAACAGTTCTATTTTAAAAAATGTTTTTGTCCTTGCTCTATATGCTTAGGGGTGTCCAGTTAAATTAATGTGTTTTAAAGGCACTTGGACTAATTCCACTTTGGGTGTTTTTTTTTTTTTTACCATCAATTCAATACATAGTTTCATTTGTTTCAATTTGCTTTCAGGTTTTAGGAATGCTATTTTTTCCCCTTTTAAATATGTTTTGTTTTACAATTATACAGAATATTTAGATGGTTCTAGGAAAAAACCTATGAAACAGCATATTCGAAGAAGTCTAGCTGTTATTTCTGTCCTCTTCGTCCTCTTCTCTCTTATTTCCAAAAATATCCATATGTTTTCTAATTTCAAAATTATTTTTCCAGCTCTTACAATAAGCTACATACATATGTATATACTAACAGTTAATATGTTTGCTTTTATATATTTTTTAAAGATTTATTTATTTATTTGAGAGAGAGAGGCAGGGGCAGAGGGAGAATCTTAAGCAGACTTTGCACTGAGCAGAGCCCTACACGGGGCTCGATCTCATGACTCTCAGATCACAACCTGAGCCCAAACCGAGTCGGACGCCTAACCAATGTGCCACCAGGCACCCCTGTTTGCTTATATTTAATGTATTCCTATTTATACTTAACAGATTGCATATACTGTCCCCTTCTTAGGTACACAATAGCATATTACACCACTCTCTCCATCTAGCTTTCTTTATTTACCAATATATACTGGAGAAAAATCCTTAGTAGTTTATAGACATATTCCTTTTGTGTGTTAGGATTAGTATTGCCTAGAACTCTATTAGTCTACTTTATTGTGTGTATTTAACTAACTCATGTCCCTTATTGATGTACATTTGCGTTTTTTCCCCAGGCTTTATTTTTCAGGTATTGCTACCACAAATAGCCTTTTACACATCATTTTATTTTTCATATTTTTCTCAGTGTATTTTTGGGATATGTTCTTAGAAGCAGTATTATTGGGTCACAAAACAAATGCAAAAATGTTGCTGGTAATTACTAAATTTCCTTCCAAAGTGGTTTTAACATTTTGCATTTCCATTACCAATATAGGAGAATGTTTTATTCTTTTTCATCCACACAGGGTATTGCCAAACTTCTGGATGTTAGCCAATACAATATGTGAGAAATGGGATCTCCGGGTGGTTTTAATTTGCAATTTCTTATTATGAGCAAAGCAGAACATCTTTCCATATTTTTCAGAGCATTTCTATTCCTGTTCTCTTTGAGCTACCTGAATATTTTTTTCATTTTTCTATAGCACTGGGACTTCTGTTTGTTTTTATATGTTAATAGATTTAACAGATTACCCATATCTATTGTACAAATTACTTTTTTTTCAGTTTATCATTTTCTATTTTTCAGTGGTGAATTTATCAATTTACTGATATTTTCCATTATTTTGTTTATAAATTGTGTCCTAATATGGACAATTTTCTCCATTTTGGATTTTTAGTCAAACCTACCACCTATGTTCTCTTCTAGTACTTTTAAGGTTTTTCTTTTTTTTTTTTTTTTAAATGTCTAACCCATTTAGAAGTTATCCAGCACATGATAGGAGGACTGGACCTACATTTATTTTCTCTATGTAGCTCTCATTACACAAACTTATTTATTACAAAGTTGTATCTTTTCCTCTCTGATTTGAGATGCCATTTTTATCTTACACTGGCATTGCATCCTCAGTTTGGAATATTTCCAGATTTTCATTAATGAGGTATGTTTTTAATTAACACTGATTTGTTGACGTGAATGGGACAGTTGTCCAAAAGAACATCCTACCTTCTGATTTTGTCTGCTTGTTTCCTCTTGATGTCCTTTAGCTTATTGCTCTGCCATATTTTCAGTAAACTGTAAGTTAAATGTAAAAGCTTGATGAATTCAAATGAGACATTTTTGATTAGAATAATCATTGGTGAAATTATATACCTAATATTATATCACAGCAGAAATTACATAATATCTGGTTGACCTACCCTCAATAATGCTAAAATTATCCACCACATTTGTTAACATAAATGATCTCTCTGTTGTACATTTTTCCCTTGAGATATGTCTAATAACAAAAATTAGGATTAAGTTTCTTTAAAATAGATTGATATATTTTACAAAAATAATACACAGACTAGAGGACAAAAATAATTGAAAATGTGTTTGTTAAGGTTGCTAGAGTTATAGGTATTTTCTTTTCAAAATTATCCTTAATGTTGTATTTTCATGTACTTCTACTTTTATTTTTTATTTTTTTAAATGTTTTATTTATTTATTCATGAGAGTCAGAGAGAGAGAGAGAGAGAGGCAGAGGCAGAGAGAGAAGCAGGCTCCCCGCCCAGCAGGGAGCCAGATGCGGGACTCGATCCCAGGACTCTGGGATCATGACCTGAGCTGAAGGCAGACGCTCAACCATCTGAGCCACCCAGGTGCCCCTCATGTACTTCTACTTTTAAAAACTTATTTATATCGGGGGCGCCTGGGTGGCTCAGTTGGTTAAGCGACTGCCTTCGGCTCAGGTCATGATCCTGGAGTCCCTGGATCGAGTCCCGCATCGGGCTCCCTGCTCGGCAGGGAGTCTGCTTTGCCCTCTGACCCTATCCCCTCTCATGCATTCTCTCTCAAATAAATAAATAAAATCTTAAAAAAAAAAAAAAAAAAAACTTATTTATATCATTATTAAAACAAGGGTCTAAACTATCTCACCCAAATCATATCAGCAGTAGATATTTTAATTAGTTTTGGGCTTTTTGTTTTGTTTTGTTTTGTTGTTGTTTTGCTGTTGTTGTTTTGTTTTGTTTTGAGAGAGAGAGAGAGTGCACACGGTAAGGGACTGGGGGAGGAGCAGAGGGAGAGGGAAAGAGAAAATCTTAAGCAGTCCCCACGCCCCGCACAGAGCCCGTCACGAGGCTAGATCTCAGGACCCAGAGATCATGACCTGAGCCGAAATCAAGAGACAGACATTCTACTGACTGAGCCACCCAGGCGTCCCTCATCAGTAGATATTTTAATGACATATGTATCATTCAAACATTTTCTCTTTTCACTTATTCCCTTATTCCAAGCAAAGGAAATGGAAGAATAGGTCCATATTAAACAATTTAAAAAAAATTGATGATTGTAATTTCTGATTTAAAAAAATGTACTTATTTATTTTCAATTTTTTGTTTGTTTTTTATGAATTCGTTTTTCATGAATTTGCATGCGTTCCTTGCAGAGTCCATGTTAATCTCCTCTGTATCATTCCAATTTTAGTATACATGCTGCCAAAGAAAGCACGGTTTTCAGTTTTATAGAATTATTACTAATACATAATTAATCAATACAATCAAGATTTGACAGGTAATTATTAAACAAATCATTTTTAATGAGATGAATGAGTTTTTACTCTAATTACTTTATGTAGACATGGATTAATATAACTTATTTCTAGAATCATCCAGGATTCATCCTCAAATTTACTCCTCTTTTTCATGGTTACAAATGCCAGCATTAAGCAATATATTTCATATTTTAAAAAATAAATAAATGGAAATGAAAATTATTCTAGCAGAGATATATCACTCAATTATTTAAACTTTTTCTGTGTTGTATGCCAAAATTATATTGTGATCTTTTAACCAAATTACTTTTAATGATTTATTAGCTGACAACTCAATTAGGTCCTCCTTTAATTTTGTTGAAAGCAAACACTGGAAACCACTAGAATTGTAAAAGCATTTGTTACCCAGTCATCAAAGTCAGGCACATCTTCAACTTTCGGGAAGTTTAAAAACAGGCTATACTAAGACCCATCAAGTTTCTAGGTTTTCATACAAATGTCTGAAGTTAAAGGAGGTTTCTTAGGCAATGTTTTTTTTCGCTGTTTTGTTGTTTGGCACACTGGGGATTTCTACATATAATGCCAAATGCACCATGGCGAGATCCAAGATATGTGAGAATAAGTGGAAGAGGGAGACGGGGTCAGAAAAGAGAACTGGCATAACATCTGCAGAAAATATCTATTCCGGTCCTCTGTCCATTTTAAAATTGGATTATTTGTTTTGTGGTGTTGAGTTGTATGAGTTCTTTATATATTTTTGATATTAATCCTTACCAGATACGTCATTTGCAAATATCTTCTCCCATTCAGTAGGTTGCCTTTTGTTTTGTTGATAGCTTCCTTCACTGTGCAAAAACTTTTTAGTTATCAAACTAGTAGTAGTCCCAATTGTTTATTTTTGTTTTACTTTTGTTTTACTTCCCTGAGACAGATCCAGAAAAATGTTGCTAAGGTTGATGTCCAAGAGTTTTCTTTTAGGACTTTTATGGTTTCACGTCTTACATTTAGGTCTTTAATCCATTTTGAGTTTACTTTTATGTATGGTGTACAAGGTAGTCCAATCTCTTTTTTACATGTAGCTGTCCAGTTTATCTAGAACAATTTATTGAAGAGACTGTTTATTCTCCATTGTATATCCTTGCCTTATTTGTCATAAATGATCATATAAACATGAGTTAACTTCTGGGCTCCCTATTCTGTTCCATTGACCTATGTGCCTATTTTTGTGTACTATATTGTTTTGATTACTACAGATTTGTAATAGAATCTGAAATCTGGGATTGGAATACCTCCAGCTTTGTTCTCCTTTCTCAGGACTGCTTTGGTATTTGGAGTCTTTTGTAGTTCCAAAGAAATTTACGGATGGTCAACAGACAAATGAAAAGATGATCAACATCACTAATCATCAGGGAAATGCAAATCAAAATTACAGTGAGATATCAACTCACACCAATCAAAACAACTAGTATTAAAAAGATAAAAAACAACAAGGGCTGGTGAGGATGTAGAGAAAAGAGAACCTTCATGCACTATTGGTGGGAATGTAAACTGGTGCTGCCACTATGAATAGTAGTAGAAGTACCATATGATCCAATAACACCACTAGGGGGTATTTACCCAAAGAATATTGAAACACATATTTGAAAAGATATACACAACCCTATGTTTATTGCAGCATTATTTACAATAGCCAAGATATGAAAGCAACAGAAGTGTCCATCAGTAGGTGAATGGAAAAAGAAAACAATGTAATTTAAGGACAGTATAATTTCAAGGAGTTAAGCACATCATTTTTCCTAGTGCTTACACACATAATTTAAAAATAATTTTATTATAATGAAAGGAAGATGTTATTTGAGGGTTATTCTAAGCATAGTGTAGTTTCATGGATGAAAGCATATGGCTTTTCCCAAGTGCTTGTATACATAAATTCAAAATCATTTATAAGTTCATGAAAGGAAGATGTTTCTTGACACCCACACCACACATACACCACAGACACAACTGACCTGTATCTCTAAACAACACATATGCACCACATATAACACACATACCACACACACACATACACAGCACAGAGAAGTCACACTCACCAAGACACACACACCACACGCAGTACACATATACCAAGCTTATATCACACACACATCACATACACCAAACACACACCCTACACATACACAGCTCACAAAGAACATATACACTACATACATCATCCATACATCATGCATACACATCACACATAGAGCATTCACAACACATAACCATACATACCACACATATAACACATACACACAAGACATAAACCATGTAATAGCACATAGAATATGGAATATTACTCAGCCATAAAAAATAATGAGATCTTAACATTTGCAACAACATGGATGGACCTAGAGGGTATTATGCTAAGTGAAATCAGTCAGACAGAAAAAGACAAATACCATATGATTTCACTTACATGTGGAGTCTAAAAAACCATAACAAATGAGCAAATAAACAAAAACTAAAACAGAATCATAGAAAACAAGCTGGTGGTTGCTAGAGGGGATATTGTAGGGAATGGGCAAAATGAGTGAAGAGAATTAAGATTAGTCATAGAGATGTAAAGTACCACATAGGGAGTATATAGTCAATAATATTGCAATACTTTTGGTGACAGATGGTAACTACACTTATCACATGAGCATTTCATAATATATACAATTATTGAATCACTATGTTGTGCACCTGACACTAATATTGCATGCCACCTATACTTCAATTAAAATAAAAGGGGGGAAACGGTGTAATATCTTGACTACAAATATGTTCCAGACACACATTTTAGCAGAGAGTATTCATGAAAGTTGAGAAGTGGAGCGGGAAAGTGACTTCCTTAACACTGTTCATACTTGCTTCTCCCTCAGAAAGTAAGTTTTTCAGGGGAAAATACCTCTCAGTTTGAAGAGCACAGTCATAGGTCATAAAAAAGTCATGTACAGTGCTTCTTAAAGTAAAAAAAAAAAATGTTGATAGAAGAGATGCTGAAAAGTTTCAAGAAACTAATTTAGCAGCTAACATGTCAACATTGTCTAACTTCACTTCTCTCCTTGATCTTCTGGAAACCTGTATGTTCTCTTTCCTGAAAAGACTTAAATTGAGTCAGTTGAAATCTGCTGTTCCTCGGATGAACATAGTTTGATCCAAATAGCAGCCCCTTCCACATGAAAAGGTTCTCAGGTTTAAGGGTTAGAAACTTCAGAGATCTGGCATTTAGCTTATTACAACAGTGACACGTAGTCCTCATGAAGCATGAGATAGATGATAAAATTTAGTAAATATTGTCTTCAGTATTATTATAGTAGGTATTAGTGCCTTAATATACTAGATATTAATGCCTTATTATAGTGTTCAAAATACAATGGTATGTTTATGCATATTTACACATTGTTATGTATTGTATATAAATTATTATTTGACATGTTATATATTAGTGCTTAGGGAAAGACTCTATAAAGTTCCACTTAATTTTTGTTATTTGTTTTAGCAAGCTGAATTATGCCTTTCTCTATGAACAACTACTATCACTACTAACTTAGATTACTTAAAATAAAAGGCAATCCAGAAAGCATTGGTAGTAAATTGACATACACGTGTCAAAGTATTTAAAACGTTTTGGTGTTAGGTGAGGTATGATAAATTAAACAGAGATGGAAAAATGAATAGAAAATTGCATAGATGTTATGCATGGTAAGAATGTTTTTGATTCAATTCTAGGATTTAATAATATTTTGATTTAAGGCTTAGACAAAATTCAAATCTTTTAAAATTGAGGCTCATTGGCAAATATTAATTCTTTTTCATTTTTCATTTTTCCCTTAAAAATAAGTTACCATAGTGTATTGAAGGGGCCATTTGTACATTTAATAGTTCTTATTAAATCAGAAACATTCAGACCATTTCCTTGAAAATACGTATGGCTGTAAATACTAATGGAAAATGTTCTTGGCAAGTTAATTTTGGAGCTTGCCAAACCCCAGACATCTTAGAAATGCTTGAAGATGTTATAATGAACAAAACATACTACCAGTTCACTGAACCTTGGAGTTATGTGTCAGGAAAGTAGACAAAATAACAAATATGTTGTCATGCTTTCACTAAACCAAAGTCATTCTCATGCGTCTGAATTTAGACTGAGGGCTTCTTCTATTTTTTAGTTCAGCTGTGGGATGTGTTAGTGCGATTAAACCACTGGCAAGTTCCAGTAGGACTTGCCATCAGTTGCTTATAATTATCTCTGAAGAATTTTCTGAAGATTTCCATAAAAGGATAAGGTAGCATTTGATAAGTTGTCTAAAATTTACAGTAGGGGATGAATTTCCTACCAGTGATTCATGGAAGTTTTTTAATTAGAAAGAAATTAGTAAAAACACATGCCATATACATATATGTATATGTATATCTGTCTATATCTATATCTATATCTATATCTGTCTCTCTCTCTATATATATCTGAACCTTACCAATATGTTCCTTGTAATGGACCACAGGGCTGTGCAACCTCCTGCTTTTACACAGTATCCTGCTGTTCATGATACTAAATGTGAACACACGAGTAATAATTCCTCTTCTACCTGGCCAGAGACTATTTTCTCCTTCAATTTATTACCTAAAGCCTATACCTAGACAGTCATTCTTTCAGATGAATTAAGATTAGACATATATTTCAAACACTACATCAAGCCCTATATAGCTTATGTGTATATGAGGAATTTCACTTTTAACTCGAGAACAATCCACACACTCCATCATATATTACACATTATATAAAGCTACAGGGGACTCCAGATCATATGAAAATTACTTGATGAATGTTTTGTTTTTAGTCTGCTTAAATTTGGAAGCCTCTAAACTGAGATAATAGAAACTCTTTCTTGGGGTTCTCCTGAGGAATTACTAACAGAATTCTGGCAATCCAGTGGAGGACAGAAGGAATAAAGAGGCAAGCAAAGCTAGCAGCATGCAGTGCATTCTGATTTAGAAATATCCAAAAGGCTGGGCCACAAGTGGAAAAACCATTGGAAAGCCATGAGTGCAAATGTTTTAAGAAGACAAGAATTCTAATTAGCCTGGATGGGAAACTCAGCATGAGGCTAAATAGTTGGTTTGATGTTTAGAGTCATTATACTGGACTGTGTCAGTAGAATTACACCATACCATTGTGATAACACAAATGTTAAACAAATCACCCATCTCAGAATTTCCTAAACAGTGCTTTACAGCCTTTAGAGAATTTTTGTTTTCAAATATTGTAGTGTTTTTTTCTTTGTTGGATTCCCTAATGAATTTAGCAGTCTTTATACTTAGCAGGAAATCTGGACTGATCATTTGAGGCCTGTTTTCTTTATCCATTGTGGAGTACGGGTTTACTTTTGGACACCTAATAAATCATGATCTAACATCTAAGAAACAGACTTATTGCCACATTGCTAAATCAAAGTGAAAAAAAAGCAGAATAAATGACTGGTTTATCTTTCACCTATAGGACATTAATGAATCAAGAAGTGATATTCTCTAGTAATGATATGCTAGACTCTAATAATACATCTATTAATGATGTTAGAATCCTGGTCTTACTATGTAGAGTTAGTAATGGTTTTGTATTTGAAAATGTTAAGCCCTTCCTTGTTTGTAGCTCACCAAGGAATAGGACCATATGCGATGCTTTTCTATTTCAGGCAATGCCCCCACTGCTGGATAGATTGCTGTTGACAGCTTTTGACCAGAGGGAGCCATTAGATTTTGCTGGCTAGCAAACAATTACAGCTTTGATATGAGCTACAAGGTAAAGATGAAAAGGAATACCAATGCAGAAAAATATGCTAGCTCTGTGTGGTCTCTAGACCCTTCTTGTGCAAATGAAAATTTAGATGTAAAAACTAACAAAAGAAAACCAAAGAGAAAAAAAAAATCCCAAACTTATCAGGATTCTAACAGGTAAAATGAAGACTGAAAGAGACCCGGAAGAAAAACAGTAGAAACTTCATACCACCAAAAAGGAATTCAGAGGATTTGTTTGAAGATAACCAAACGTGTCAATTCATGCTATTGGTGGAAGAGGTTTGAATTTCTACATTTGGAAATACACCGATTTTGTTCCTAGCACTGTAGTCTTAGGATAGCAGTTGTATCTTATATACATAGTGATGCAACAACACATTTAAGCTGATCAAGCTTGTGGGTGTTGCCAAACAACAAGATAACAAGAAATATTTGTATTATCTGGGCATTGCTGAACATAAGATAAATCAGTAATTTCTTATTTAAAAATACAGCTCAAACTAAAAACAAAAAGGCAACAACTATGGTGAATTTAAGACTCCATGGATAATGTAGTTACTAGAAAATCAAACTTAAATGTTTGTATTGATAAGCACACCTTTCTTTGACAGAAAAAAAAAACTACTTAGATTCTGAAGTGAGTCTTACACAGAAAAGATAAAAATGCTGACTTCTCTGTGTACAGCGCTCCGTGTACTGAGATTTTTATGAAGTGGAAGTAAATAATCAGTAATCTACAGGTTAAACTTTGAAATAAAAAGGTTGTGATATCCTAAGGAAAATGAAACCTTGTAATCTTTTACTATGATAAAGTAGTGCCATATTCTTTTATTAAAAAGCCCATGGAAATAGTCTTGGTAATTTGCCGAAGTACTAATACACCATTTAATTTTTCTTTTGTTTTTAACTATTCGTATTAGAATCACCATTTTTTCCTTCTGGATATTTTTGTCAGTATCTATCTAATATGAATAGAGTAGAAACGGACTTATTCAATAGGACATATCTAGTTTGGTTTTAGTATATTAGCTAAAAATGTACAGTTTGGCAATTATATACCGCTCTGAAAGGTGGGCATCTTCTATAAATACAAACCAACCTTCTTTTAGAACAAAGGCATGTTAAATATTTCCCCCCACATTTTCTTTTGCAAGATTTCTGAAATAACATTAAACTGTTTTAATATGGTTAGTACCCTCTTCAGTTAAGACCGATGGTCTGGGTTTTGGAAATAAAACTATGAATATGGTAAACTTACATGATGACACTTAAAATAGAGTTTCTTCCCTGAATCAAAAGGCACTATTCGATAAGCATAGTGGATAAAATGTAATTTCCCTTATAATAATATGGAGCCAGATAATAATCACTTCCTAATTCAGGTTTGGAAGCTTGCCTCAGTTGACACTTTTCCTCCAAATTTGAGGTTCATTAAAGATCTGGCTGTCTGTCATATATAACTACAAGCAGATAATCTCATCTTAATAGGGATATTTAATTTTTATTTTCCAAGTATATAATTGTTTCTGCTTTGCTTCTATTTCCCCATCTGCTCAAAGGGAATAATACCACTTAGCATATGGATTATTGGGAGGGTTATAAATTGCTTTGTACAATGTCTGGCACATGGTAAGTCCTCAAGAAATGTTAGCTAATTTTAAGACTGTTATTGTTTTTATCCATTTTTTTTTTTTAGGGCTCAGAGCCCTTGCCATAACTTTAAATGAGCAAATTATTGAATTTAAAATCAATTGTCAAATGGAAGTGTTATGAAAAACATATGATTAAAGGTCTCTAAACATCCTTATGTTTTTCCCATTGGCTGCCACACATCTAATTACAAATCTTTCTCTTTTCTCTATACAAAAACATCTTAAATTTTCAAAGCCCTATGAAGATGTATATTATCATAAGTAACAAATTATTAATATTGTCCAAAAGAATCAAATTCATAATAGCTTATAGGATATCCAATTAGTAACATATATATATTGTTAGAATTTCTATAAGTGGATTTTAAAAATTACAACTCAATAAAAAATCAAATTTATTTGAAACTCCATACATAAAAGCACTCAAATATTTTAAGAGGATGATGTGGAAAAATAAGAGGCAATTTTGAAAAGTAAGAGCTAAACACACCCAACTTAAAGAGTACTAAAAAGGAAGTCAGCAATGCATTCTATTGGACTAAAAGATATAGGTTGATCCTTGCTTGGTTTTGTATCTGTGTGGGCATTTAAAAATCTCCACTTTGGTGTCTGAATTCTTGATCTCTCCTTATTCTTCTTCCACCCCTTTCTCTAACCTGTTCCTTCTCTAACTTTTTGCTTTTTTTGTAGTCTAAACAGTACTGGCCTGAGCTAGTCTGAAAGCCATACTGCCAAAAATCCCTCTCCTCCCCCCACATGCTGTCTATCACGAAGTCCTGCTGATTCTGGTTCAAACTATTTCTCAAATTGTTTCACTTCCCTCTGTCTACACTACCATCCTTTCTTGCCTGGACAATAGCAACAGTCTTCAATTTAGTATTTCCTAGCTTCTGCTTGACCCTTTTAAACTAGTTTTCTCAAAATAGAACAAAATCATAAAACAGAACTAATGGCACGATGCCCCTGCTTACCATCATTTGATTGGTTCCCTTCTGCTCATAAAGAACACCAATAGTCTTTCCAGGATCACCTTCAATCAGGTGCATTTCATCATCTACTTGACTCAAGCCAACCTGGCTTTTTTTCTCTCCCTAGAAATGTTCTAACTCCCTCTTTTCTCAGAGCTTTAATATCTGCCCTTTTCTGTATCTGGTAGGCTCTTCTCCCAACCGTGCCTCAGAAAATCACTATTTAAATTCTTAAACCTCAGTTTTACAAGCTAGGACCTTCAAGAGGACTTGTCCTAACCAAACAATGTATGTAAATGATATCTTTTCTGTGACTCTGTCTCATAGACCCATTTTCTTTTTCTTTGTAGCACTTATTGCTTTGTTTTTCTTCTTTATTTTACAATGATATTGGTCAAAAAAAACCAAACAAACCCAGAAAAATACAAGAGATAAAAAAGTACACAACAGTCTACTGACACTTGCTATTGACTAGAATATACTGCCCAATTTTCTTGAATATGTTGTGAGAGGAGAAAAATATTACCAATGTCTGCCTTCCTAGAAGTGTGCCTGTTTTCACCCCATCTAACAGTGCATAAGGCTATTTCATTCTCCTGATCCTCCTGATGTGTACGGAGTCTCCTACTTGCACCTGTTCTCACTGATTGTTAGTTTCTTAGGCAACTTTTTTCCCCATTTTTATTGCCCCCAAAGATGTCCTTATTTTTCTTTTGTGACTTGCTTTTGTAACATTTATTGATTTTATTTTTGAGTTGTTTTTGGTCATTTTTTTTGTTATTGACTTCTGGGAAGTGTTTTTATAAGTTCAGAATATTAATTCTTTGTACGTAATATATGTTGAAAATATTGTCTCCTAGTCTGTGTGTGGTTTTAAATTCACTTTACTTTTAGTTTGCTTTACAGTGTCTTTTGCTTCATAGAAATGATTAATGTTAGTGAAATGAGATCATCAGTTTTGAAAAATTTATAAATTGTTTTAGTGTCTTTAAAAATAATCTTTTCCTACGCATTGTCATTTCAGTTCTTATGTCTTAAACTTGTATTTGATATCCTGAATATTTAGTCTTCCATATAAATTCTGTCTTTCCTTGACAAGGTCCATAAAAACCCCAGAAAGGATTGTGACAGAAACTATCCTAGGAAAAATTTAAGAAGATTAGTGGTAATATCAAGGTTTTTGGTTAAATATATATATATTATTTCTCCATTTTAGAAGGTTTTTAAATGTACTGTAATAAAATTTTATAATGTAATATATTTAATAAAAGCCTTGTACAACTTTAGATGGCCTTAGTCTTTACAGTTTTTTTGTTTGTTTCTTTTGTTTTTTGCCACTGATGGTATGTTCTCTAATATACACTATACATATGTATAATATGTATATATCTGTGTATATATATATATATTCTACTATATATTAATCTATTACATTTTGGGGTATACAGAGTTTTGTTTGTAAATCTTATATTCAAAAGCCATACTGAATTCTCTCATCATTCCTAATAATTTCATTATAAAGAGTAAAATTATTTTAGTATTTTATTTGTAGAAAATAATATGTACACAGAAACACCAAAGGTATTTATTCTTTCCAATTTTCATACTTCTTATTTCCCCATTATACTGCACTGTGTAAGACCTCCAGGATAAGATTAAATAGCAAGCATGATTTAATAGAGATATTTATATATTTTCATATTAAGTATCAAGTTTATTGTATGTTATTAGCAGGCACCCTTTAACAAGTCTAAAGGATTTGTTTCACCTAATTCTTTGCTAAAAGGGCTGAACAAAATAGGCTTTGCATTGTTGAGATTACCATCTTTTCCTTCTAATGCAGTGTATAGTATTGATAGGGGACATGTAGCTGTATATGCATGTACTCTTAGAATTAAATTCTACATGAACAAGATATATTTTTATTACCTTACTGAATTTCATTTGAAATTCTTTTATTAAGATTTTTTATTTATAGTTATAAGTGAGATAGGTATATAATATCATTTTCTTATATAACCTTTTTAAATGCCTTAATAAATGTCTTGGGCTGTCCAAAGGCGGAAACAACCTAAACATCCATCAACCGATGAATGGATAAACAAAATGTAGTATATCCATACAATTAAATATTACTCAGACATGAAAACAAATGAAGTTTTGCTACGTGCTACAACATGGATGATTCTTTAAAACATTAGGCTATGTGAAAGAAGCCAGACACAAACAAGCAAATAGTGTATGATTCCATTTAAATGAAATTTTCAGAATAGATTTCCTTATTTTTCTATTATCTGAAATGGCCTCTTGAAGTTAGCCATTATTTATTTTTTCATTTAAAAATTACTCTTTAAGACGATGGACTCTGAAAAACAAACTGAGGGTTCTAGAGGGGAGGCGGGTGGGAGGATGGGTTAGCCTGGTAATGGGTATTGAGGAGGGCACATTCTGCATGGAGCACTGGGTGTTATGCACAAACAATGAATCATGGAACACTACATCTAAAACTAATGATGTAATGTATGGGGATTAACATAAGAATAAAAATAAATAAATAAATAAATTACTCTTTAAAATCATCTGTGTCTAAGATACTTTTTGAAGGGTAGACATTTACCTAATTAATACACTTTTAAAAAGCTCAATGGCCTATGCAAATTTTTTCACCAGAAGACACTTTTGGTAGTAAACATATATTTTAGAACACTGTCTATTTGATTCAAGTTTTTTAATGTATTGAATTTGTTAATTCTATTTTATATTATGTTGTTACATCATGTATTATATATAATATTTGTATTATAATTTAATAGTTCTGTATCTTTTACATCAAGCCTTTTAGTTGTTTTGTTCAAATATTCCATTCCCTTACTTAACCCAACTTTGTTTTTGTTTTATGCATCAATTTCTATTTGTATAATCTATTACTCACCCATAATTTAAATATCTAACTATGATGGCGACTTCGTTAATTTTTCTTTAGATTTCTATCAATTTTTCATTGTATATTTCAAGGTTATTTTATTTAAAGCATGGACAGTCATAAGTTTTCTATTATGTTGGCAGATTTTTGCCTTTGTTATTGGGCAACTGTTGTCTCTATTCCAATTAATGCTTTTGATTATTTTTAATTCTGTGAATAAGATTAATATTATCTGTTTTCACATATTTAGTATTTGTTTGATATATCTTTTACATGAAAATTCATTTCAAACTTTCTAGATAGCTTTATTATCTGTGTATGTCTCTATATTGGCTATAGCCTTTTACATGGATACAATTTTATACAATCTAGTGTTCTTTTAATTGATGAATTTAATCCTCCTATTATTGATATATTTAGATTGACTTGTTAGATTTTATTTGGTGCTCTTTTTTAAATTTTTAAATTTTTTTCTTTTGACCTAACTTACCTTTTCTTGACATTTGTTAATTTGACAAAGCTGTCTATGCTCTCCCTCTTCTTTTTCTTTTTTTTAACTTTGTTTATTTACCACCTATAATTTATATGTCTATGTTTTTAATGGTTATCCTTAATGGTTTTAGCCACGCATATTTAGCTTTTGGGAAAATAAACAAAACAATACAAATGATAACAAAGCGAGGCTATTTACTGAGAGCATGTATTAGCAGGGGAATTGCCCCATCCTTTGCTTTTGGCCAAGATTTAAAGCCAAGCAGTGGAGAGGAAAAGCTTTATAATGAAAACGAGGAAAGTTTCAGGTATGCTCTGATTAGTGGTTGCTGGCATGGGTAAGCTAGAAGAAAATCTGACTAAAAATGAGTTATGTGAATGGTTTGGAAGGCATATTTGGCTTTTGCTGGTGGATCCCTGAGTTGGTGGACAAAATATAGGAAACTGATAGTCACTGATTAAGTCACGACAATTCTGGGCCAATTGCTGAAAAGGTTGTGAATTGGTACTCGGGCTGGGTGTTGTAGAAATGTAGGTCTGTGCTCTTGTATCATATATGCCCTGGTTACTGTCTGTTGATCTATCCAATCTCTCACTGTAAGTCTTTCTTACAACGTCTTAGGCAATTCAATATCTCTACCAACCTCTCCATACAAAATAAGGCTTGATTACATCTTAATTAACCAGCACACTAAATTTCTTCCATCTTCCTTGACATAATTCTCTAGAACTTAGTTCTATATTCTTAAAAATAAAATTTTGTATTATTTTATATGCAGAAGCAGCTAATGAAATAAGTCAATACATGTTAAAATATTTTGGGCCTACCATTGCTTTTGCATCCCATTGATTTCTTCTCATTTTACCTTCCCTCTGACTTAAACGTTATGATTTGAAGATGGTACAATCTCTTATTCCTTGATTGTCTAGAAATGCTTTTATATGGTCATTTGCATTTGGATAATTGTTTAGGAGGATACAAAAAATTTTCATTGGCAGTTATCTGTCTCTTAGTACTTTTAATATATTACTCCATTGTGTCTGGACATTCCTGTGGATAGGAAGTCTGCTGTAAGACCACTGAGGAAAAACTGTCTTTTACTTGTGGTGCAACTGAAGGTTTTATATTTATCCTTTATCCTTGATGCTATTTTGTTTAAAGATTTTATTTATTTATTTGAGAGAGAGAGAGAGAGAGAAAGCATGAGCAGGAGCAGAGGGAGAAGCAGACTCCCCACTGAGCAGGGAGCCGGACATGGGACTTGATCTCAGGACTCTGAGATCATGACCTGAGCCGAAAGCAGACACTTAACTTTGACTGAGCCACCTAGGTGCCCCGCTTTTGTTTTTCTAAATGTGGATTTGTTTTTATTTATCCTGAGCAATACTTGGTATTCATTTTTAATTTAATGGGTTTATGTTATGTTCAGTTTTGGAAACTTCTCAGCCATTGTCTTATTAAATATTTGTTCCGTATTATTTCCCGTATTTGTTTTTCTTAAATTGCTTTTAAATTTATGTTGAGGCATCTTAATCTCTGTTTTTATGACTCTTTAATATTTTTTATCTGTTTTACGCTTCATTTTGTGTTACTTCCTCAGCACAATTTACTTACAGTTGGCTATACCCCTTTGGAGTCCTCACAGACTTTATATATTATGATTTCTTTTTCTTTCAACAACTAATATTTTATTTCCAAGTTTTCTAAATTGTTTATATTCACCTACATTTGTTTTATTTTGCTTCGTTTTGTTTCAAATATATTTCTAGACTATTTTTCCTTGGGTTATATTTTCTGAGGATTCCAAGAGTAGTGGTGTTAAATAAGTTAAGACTATTATGTTATTTTAATCTCCTCTGAAATCTTGTGATTACTGCTGTTCTTAGATTTTTTTTTTTGGTAGAATTATATTTATTCAAGTGTTTTGGTATTTTAAGCTCCAGGTGCACACTCACACAAACTGTTTCTCTCTATTTCTCTCTCTCTCATTTTTTAGTGGTATTGGGATTGCTTCTACCTGGTCCCTGGGACTCTGCTGTATAATCAGGTCTTATTTTAGAAGTTTGAAGAATTTACACCATGGGAATAGTTCCAAAATCCAGGAACCCAAGCATGGAGAGTTTGTCTCCGTTTCTGGTTGGGAGGTTGGCTCTGTATCCTCCTGCCTCCCCAAGCAAATTGCTTCATGCTAGGCAGAGCCCCCGTACCAGATATTTTTTCCCCTCCTTTATGTGCGGTATGGAAAGCCCCACTCTGGCAACTGGTTTCCAGCAGAGTTTGGCTCTTTTCCCAGTATTTACCCCAAATACATTCAGTCTTTCCTGCTCCACAGAAGTTAGAATCCTAGCAGCTTCTGACTGCTTCCAGATCTAGAATCCAAAAGGCCATCAGATTCAATTCTGATTATTTTATCCAAATCTTTTCAACTTCTTGAACTTGGAGATATTTATCTTTTTTCATCATTTTTGAGAGTGAATTTCTTTAATATTTGCTTTTTTATATTTTATCTGTCATGGTTATACATTTGAAGTGGGATGGGGTGAGCTTCAAAGCATGCATTTGCAATATCATTTTCCCAAAGTTGCATTTTATTTTTGTTTTGAACATAGTTCACTTTGACTAAATTACAAACCCAGTGAAAGCAGTGGCTTTATCTGTTTTGGTCATGATGCTTCGAGTTGGTCTTGAATAAATATGCACAATACCATGAATATGAAAAACTACAATGAGATAAATAAGGAAAAGGATAAACAGTGAATAACAATTAACAGACTTCACCATCAGACGTCAAGAACTAGGCTTTTTAAGTTAAGCAGAATCCAAGAAAGCCCTGTAGTCATCAAATGTTGATAGACATTAAATAATGTCTAGCATTTTCTGGCCTACTTTGTGCTTAACCATTTATTAGGCACTTTGTCGAAGAGTAGTCATTTAAATCTCCCAAAGCAACTTTTTGACATTGGTATCATTCTAGGTATAAAGATGACTAAAATGAAATTCTGAGGTTTTGAGTATTCTGTCTGTACTTACACAACTCAGTCCTGAAGAATATTTGAATCTACATTTGTCTGCAAAAATCATGCTTCTAAGCACTAGGAGTGGAAACTCTGAAATGTGGAATTCTTTGTATAACAAATTTTCCTCACCTAAGAAAAATCAGAACAATGTTCTCATAATTCACTTATTTATTTTTTCATTCAATAGGTATTTGTTGACTTCTTTCCTGCTCTGTGCCATATGTTGTGTTGGATGCTGAAATCAAAGAGTGAGCCAGAGATACATAGTATTTTACAAATACAAATGTGGAGAAAAGCAATGCAATAGTTATGAGAATGACCTATTAAGTATTAAGAATAATTTCTTGCTTCATATAGGTTATCTTTAACATAAGACAATGTAAACAAGGTAGAATTTATCTCAACAGGCTCTAAAATTTATGATTTTACCCAAAATATATAGCCTTCATTTGAACTAGCTTTATATTTATTAATTTTTCCAAACTGAGAGGGGCTAATATTACCTCTTTCAGTATGTTGAAAACCATGTAGAAGGAAATACTTTATTTCTCTGGGACATTAATCAAAACTATGTTGAAATAAGCATAGTGTGATCATACTAATAAAAGTTAATCATTTTTAGAGGCATCTAAAATTTAAAATTTACTAATTTAGTATCAGATGTCTATACCCCCCTCCTTTTTTACAAGGTTCAGTTTCTTCCAGGGTACTGTTGGGAGTGGTTTATTTCATGTCCTTCCTGTTTAACCCACAGGAAGCCTCTGTTTGTGCTTGTCTCTGGTGCTCAGGTTCTGGCAGGGACCCCTCACTGCTCACCTTGCACTGTTTTCTACTGCAGCCCTTCCCATGTTTTCTTGACTCACACAGTGAGAGGTTGGTATCAAGATGGGTAAGGTCGCGTTTCTCCTTACTGTCCTGCCAATTCATTCTCCACACAACCTCTCAGGTCCACAGGAGTTCATCAGGCTTTAGGTAACTCAAAGGAATAATAACTTAGAATGAAAAATGTGCAACTGATGTAAAACGTCTGTTCCTATCATTCAGGTGGAAATTAACCTAGTAATTAAAGCCATAGAGGAACCTGGTCTCTTATGATTATACCCATTTCCTAATCTAGATTCCCTGGTCTCAAATTTGTGCACCCCACTATAAAAGATGCCTTTCTTCATATTTCCATGTTTTAAATCTCTACCCATCATTGAATTATTTAATCCTTTTTAATATAAACTGACTTTGACTAAGGACCTTTCCCCTTCCTCCAGTGGTGTGTTCTCCATATTTGAATTAGACAAGAGGTCAGAAAATGTCAGCCTATGGAAACGGCTGGCAAACTGTACTTTGGGGGAAAACACAATGGTCAGAAATTTTTTTTTTTAATTTATTGCCAAATAATTAAATTTTGGAGATTTTGTATAAAACGTTCAATTCTTGTCTTCTAATAAATTGAAAAAGTTAGAAACCCAGGATCCATATTTCTACATGGAAACAATTAGATACCATGGAGTGGCTTCATCCCTCAGAAGAAGAGAAGTGTGCAATCTCTAGACTGTCATAGAACTGCTATTCTCCATTGGTTATATCCTGCTGGTTTTATTTATTTTTCCCACTTGCTGCCCCCTGAAATCATGTGAGTTTTTGTTCTTTTGTCAGAGAAATGCTCCAGGTGCCATCAGGTGGTTGAGACCCCAACCAGTCCTCTTCAGGTCTGATCCACATTGAAATCTACCCACCAGCCAAAGTAATTTTGCCTGTTTATTTTCCTTATTCCTAAAATGACATTTCCCAAATGTTAGTAAACTATGTACTACCTTTGCGATTTCTGGTATGTCCAAGTAGCACTTGTACATTTTTTAACTTAAGTAAGGAGTGGATCAAGGCTTTTTTTCAGGAATGTCAAGGACATTTTAGGCATTTTTGAAAGGAACAAGCTTTATGGAGTCAAAATTGAGACTTATACAAGGGCGGAAGACTGGAGAAATGAAAGTCGGGAAGACTCCCTCCAAGAAATCAGGGAGTGCAGGAGTCACAAAAAAGCTAGAACCAATGGCTGGACTGCCTATGGTGGGGGATTCCCAAAAAGTTTTTGGCAAATCCCCAGTTGGCTGTAAACTTATTCCTATGACCCAGTCTGCAAATGCTGCCAGAGGACAATGTCTTCTCCTTCTTTGCCTTCCAAATTTTGTATGAGTGCTTCTCATTCTTGGAGCTGAACCAGAAACTGACAGGCAAGGGAGGTGGGGAAATGTAATTCCCAGCTTTCCTTCTCTGCAGTCCAGGAAAAGCTTAGAAGGGAAGAATAGGACTAACTGTCAATGAATATGTGACACAAAGAGGTTTGCTTTTAAAATAAATCTGGCGGTGAAGGAAGACTAACAAAGGAAAATGGAAGATTCCAAGATCAAAGCATCAGAGCCATTATGAGCTGGTGAAGACTAAGAGTTCCATAGCAGGTCTGGGCCCGGTACCTCAGGTTGCAAGAGTCTGACAACAAGAATGGTGGAGCGACATGGGATGTCCGTCATCCCACCTGAAAGGAGAGACTATATCATTGACGGAAAGTTGGACCACAGTTAGGCCATCAAAGACTGAACTACGAATATGAGGATGAGGGATTGTGGGTAAGATGGGGTTGCAACACAGGAAGGATCCATGGTTTTGAGAGGAAGGACAAGCTCTAAAAGAAAAAAAAATTTAAAAAGAAGAGTGTGGAAACTGGGGAGACGTTAGAGAGACAGTCTTGTAATGTGAGCTCAAGGTCTCCAAAAGAACAGAAAGAAAAGGGTAAATGGGTAGAGAAAAGTGTGTTCACGGCATGAGTTTCCACCAGACCATTCTGTGCATGTTGTTTCTGAGACTAGATGGTCAATGTCATGTGTTCGCTGTTTAGTGAGTTGACCTATATGTGCAGTCCCTGTCACAACTCAGTTCTCTTGCACATTATGGGTAATTCATGTCATGCACCCAGGGAAAGACTTGCCTAGGCAGTAATGGTAGAGCCAAGACACACACACACACACCCCTTCTAAAGACAAAAATTCATTCTCAGAAACAGTACAATTTGAACCCAGAAGAGTAAGAAATATTTTTTTAACTGCTCTTTTCTGGGACAGTACTTCATTTTGGCAGTCAGGTCAAAAGAATGTCAATACCTTTCCTTTACCAATGATTTCAGAGTGAACCTCTCAGGTCTGTCCAGAATAAGAAAGAAGCTGAAAACTAAGAAGTCGTTTGTACACTCTTTCAGCTACAAAAGATGGGGCCAGAATTTTGACATTAGTCTTCACACACGCTAAATTGAAATCATGGCTCTGGCTTCTCATATTCCTCACTTCCTGACCGATGGGCAGAGGAGGAGGGAGGGAAAGGGGATATTTTTAATCTGCTTATCTTTTTTGTTACATTAGATAAGAGCAATAATTCAAAGGCCTGTTACATTACTAGTGTAGCTTAAGCAAATATACGTGGCATACTTAATAGCTGATTTCTAGTATGCGTGCATCAAGCAATTACTAGTGTTCTACATGCGGCTGCACATAAATTACCTCACATAGTCCACTCATTTTTTTTCAACAGGCAGTGATTGAATGTACCATGTTTCAGGAATGTGCTAGGGGCTGAGGTTACAAAAACATGTCAGATGTAGAGTTTGCCCTCAAGGAATATTCTAATAAGGAATATAGGCATGTAACTAATGATTCCAGTGTCATAAGTGCTAAGATTAGAGCATGATGTGAAAGATACTGAATTACAGGGAAGAAGTATATAAATAAGATAAGAGATGTAAGAAAATTTTCCTGAAGAGATGAAATATTTCAGTTATATACAATAAGTGCAGAGAATAATGGGGAAGGAGTAATAAAAAAGTTCACAACATTATTCAATAATTAGAGGGATTAATGACTGTTGAGGAAACTAAGGACTGTTCTTACTTATCACTAAACCATGAAGTAACTACATTGTATTTTATGTGGATTTGGTTCAATCTTGGTTATTAAAAATAATCTATTTAGTTTTTTTGTGGCAAAAACATTAAATTGTTTCTAAATATACATTGTCTTTTTCCTTATTAATGGAACTCCAATTTTATTTATTTATGTATCTATTTTTAAAATTTTATTTATTTATTTTGGAGAGAGAGAGAGAGAGAGCACACGAGCAAGGGGAGGGATAGGAGGAGGGACAAAGCAGGAGAGAGAGAAAGAGGGAAAGAATCCCAAGCAGACTCTGTGCCAAGCAGGGAGGCTGACATGGGGCTCAATCTCACGACCCTGAGATCATGACTTGACCTGAACCCCAGGGTCGGACACTGAACTGACTGAGCCACCCAGACACCCTGGAACCCCAACTTCTAGAAGGCACACAACACCTAGCATAAATCTTGCAGCTAAGACTGGCCTGTGATTAGGTTGTGGCCCATAGGATACAAGCAGGAGAAATGTCCTTAAAAAAACAGCAAGGTATCCTTCTCCATTCTTTCCTCCTCCCATGTGGCAGAAATACAGACATAGTGGTCAGAGCTAGAGTAGTCTCCTTGGACAATGTAGTAAAAACTGCAAGCTGAAAATACTAGAGAAAAACACCGAGGGAGCCCAGTTTCCTAACACCCAGAAGATCACACTACCCCTGGATTAGTGATTTGGACTTTCTTTATGGGAGGCCTAAGTAAATGTGTATATTGGAGTTTTTATATTATTTGGAACCAAGAAATTAAAGTGAATACAGTTTTAGTTTTACACCCCCCATTTTAAAATATCTTTTGGTAAATAAAAAAATCAAGTAGAATAACAACTAGCATTTATTTATTTTTTTATTTTTTGTGACTTCTTTCGTTTGTTTAACAGTTAACATTTATAGACCACATTTGGTGAGCTAAGATTTTACCAAGATGTACGTCTCTCATCTAATCCTGCCAACACCCTACAAAGTAGGCACTATTATTACCTGTGCCAGTTTACAGGGGAGAAGGCTCAAGGTCATAGAGTTAGTGAGGACACACTCAGCATTTGAACTAGGCAGCTTAAAGCAATGCTTGGCTTTTCCTGGTCAGGATGTTCTGCCTCCTTAACTAAATATAAATTTAAAAGAAGGAAATTCATTTTTTCTAAAAATCGTAAAGATCAAATCATGAAATTTTGAAAATTTTACTCAGTTTCCAAGATTTATTTTCTATATTTGCTACTAAGCACGTAATAGGTAACGTTTCAAAAACTAATGCACACAAAAATAAATTATACATATAATATACGTATTTTATATATATATATATATGTCTAGTGATTACATATAGGAAATAAAAAGAGACAAAATCCAATGGCAGACATAAACAGAGGCATACATAAACTTGAAAAAATATAAATTTAAAAAGAACTTAAAGTTTTTCTTTTTAAACATCCAGATGTCCAATTTCATATAATTCTACCATTTCTGAATTTTTCTCAATTGATAAAAGACTTCTGTTATTATTAAGTGAGCAGTCAATAAAAGTAGGAAATTTTTCCTGAAAAATATAGGTAGTCATATAATTTCTAAGCAGGAATGGACTTTAGAGAAAACCTAATCCAATCTCTTTAATTTATTGATAAAGTATTGCTCAGAGAATTAAGAAAACTGTACATTATAGCAATTGCAGTTAGAATGAGAGTTAGATTTAGTTTTCCTAATGATCAATGTAACAATGGTTCCACTACATCTCATACATGTAGTAGACCATCTTCTACTTTCATTTGATGAAATGTAGACCGTCTTCTACTTTCATTTGATGAAAAGGTAGGCAACATGTTTCAGTGTGGCTAGGCAACATCCCTGAAGCAAAGAGGAGGATTATAGGGCATTGTACAGAATGAGGGTTATAAGTAGTAATTTATTGTACTCAATTTATCAACCAGTCCACGGTCCTTAATCTGAACACAGCTATGGCAGGTCTATGAGCCACTGGAAATTGCATTGCTAAATGTATACCATGTACATTTTTCTGATGAATGTGTCCATATTTTTTTTGTTAGACTCTCAAAGTTGTCAGTTGAGATCCAATGCTGTCTTCAAACACCTGACTATCCTCTGAACCAGTGCTCCTTTCCACCACCTAATGCAATATTCTATCCTTGTTAAGTTTTATTTTTTTTTCTTTTGGAGGACAGATGTATATTTTAAGGAACCATGCCATAATTTTGAAACAGAGATAATCCTAGCTTATATTGGCAATTCCAAGAATGCAGGAGTAAAGAGAGTGTGCCTTGAATCTCTTTTAGCAAAACAAAGTGAATTCGCTTTTAGATATCACATCCTTTAGGAAAGTCCATTAAGAAGCTCATTTGATTTAATAGGTGTATCACATGAACCTATTCTTTAGGTATGGTGGTCAGGCTTTGGAGTTGTTCCCGAGACTGTCAAAAACACCAGTCACGCCACACATCTCACACTCTTAACTAAGAACAATTCTGCACAGTTAGGAGCCTTTATCTAAAAAGAGTTTCAGTATAAAGTAAACATGGTGAATGAATTCCCCTCCTTCCCTTCGAGAGGTCATGTTCGAGGTTCACTGGTGATGCAAGCTGGGAAGGCCTGGCCTGTGCCCACCTGCTAAGAATTAAACAGAGATCTGCAGTCTCTTGTGCAATCAATGCCTGGTCTTTAAGGAGAGGTCCTAAATTTGTCACCAGAAACTCTGACATGTTCACAAGCCATTTATTAATTTGAGTTAATTTGGGCATTATGGAATTGCTCTAACTTAAACATAACAATTCTCCCAATATGTGAGAAAATTCTCAAGCAAAGTCGATGCATGCATTACTTTGGGTAATCAAGTTTGCCAAGCAGGTTTTATTGTACTCTTCTCAGCATGGTGCTTAGTATTTAAAACCCCACCACATGTTGTAACAATAAAGTTATTGCTTATCAACCAGACCAAGTTGACAACCAACAAATGTTGCCACGAGTTATTTCAGGCTGGATTACAATCCTCTCCTTGGAAACCCATCAGCGTGTGTATAGTAAGTAATGTTCAATAATGTTCAAGGTTGCAAACTTGTACAGAAACACATTCAGAAATAAACAACAACCACCAACACAAAACAAAACAAAAATGGAAGAAAGCCTATGTGTGGAGAAATATCCTCCAACAACACTAAACTAATTGTTAAAATATATATTTTCCACAGGGGAAAAAGTAAACTCTTTTTTTTAAGGCATGAATAATTCTAGACAACACCATGTTTTTTATTAAAACCTAATCTTACAAGTAACACTGGACTATTCTTAGGGATGGATGGGCATTCATCACCCTCCTCTTTGATGGAAGGTGTTGATACATTTTTGGTGGTAGCTTAGCTACATCGTTCTTTAACTTCTTCAGAAGTTTTTAGATGAAGACCATTTGAACTTAGTGATTTATGGCCACTTAATTTCTCATATTTTTTCAATCAGGTCTTTGTTTTGATTTCTCTGACAGTTCTTCACCTTCCTTCTCTGTACAAAGTAACTCCGGGGTAGACACTTCTTTATCATCCTGGAGGAAAGGCCAGGCACAAAGCACCCATTCAATTCCTTTGCATTCTTTTCAGTCTCTTTGGATTGCTTCATTCCCGACAAAGTGGTCTAATAGATCAAATCAATCTCCAATGGATTTTGCATTTCTGATATGCTGATCTCAAGGGAGTTGTTATATTATGCATTTGGGGATCACTTTGGCTTTTTTTTTTTTTTTGGTTTCAAACATTATCCTTAAAAGTCATTTTTTCAGGCTTTTATCACTTGCTTTCATTCTTCCCAAACCCTAACATCTTACTTTCATTTTAAGTTTACTTTCCTCAAGTGTTCAAATCCCCAGTAGTGTATCCTTAAGCAGGATCTATGCTGTTTCTCTGGATTTTAATTTCCTACACCTCTTCTCTTCTGGCTAATCTCCTCTCTCTCTTTTTTTTCTTAAACTTTTCTTTTAAAGATTTGAGTATCCACAGGTGTTCCTTTGATGTAATGTTCTCTATGAAAATGTCAAATTTGATTATATCATCGCTACAGCTAATTTTAAATTTCTCATCTTTTACTCTCAGACCAATGAGTCAGAAATGACAGAAGCTATACCAACACCAAGTATCCAAATTCTGTTTTTATAAAACAAAAACAACAAACTTTATTATCCAACAGTGAGACAAACTTCATGACTTAAATTTTTAACAACATACTAATCTCAATATTGGTTATGCCACCTCTTAAAATGTGTCACTCTTGTCAAAGTGGTGAGAATTACAAGTTTCCTGTTTATCAACCCTGACCCCTCCCAGGTTCTGTATAACAGGCCTCTGCTGTAATGCAAAGCTTATGCCCTATATTTCAATATGATAAATCAATCACAATGAAACATAGGTTTCTTATTAGCATATGCCAATCACTCTTTGGTAATCTACCAACACTTATGTAGAGTAACCATAGTTTATCCTTCTTTATATAAATAAAAAAATCTGTCTCTCTCACTTTTCTAACCATTTCAAGATAACACCTACTGGCAGACAAACCAAACTGAGCCGTGGTGAACCTATTCTTACTCCTTCCAGATTGGATACATCTAACCAAATAGTTTTGTATTACCACAGATTCTCTTTTGCAAGAAACCATGGAAGATCTGCTCAATTCCTAGTATAACTGAAAAACATACAAAACTTCCAGCAAAATATGAAAGTGACTTTATAAAAAAATGTATAAATCCAATACAAACTTTGCTGTTAGTAGGGAAATTTTTTCTAGACTTAGATCGTAGGACACCTTGTAATCATCTATTTCTCTTACACAAATCATTCAAATCACCAGGTCACTTGCAGACCTCATTATCAGTATTCTCAAGTGCCCGGAGTGTACAGAAAGCACACCTGGGTCTGTATGCATCGGGTAATGTTAGCATCTAAGTTCAGATTCAGAGTATCCTACCTTTGCAGGGAACTCAGGCCTTTTGTCAAATAAACAAGGTTGAGATAAATGTCATGGGTAGAATTGACCCCTCCAAATTCAGAAATTGTAATGCCTAGTAGTTCAAAATGTAGCTTTATTAGGAAATAGGATTGTGCAGATGTAATTAGTTAAGATGAGGTCATACTAATGTATGGCGGGACCCTAATCCAACACAACTGGTCTCTTTATAAAAAGGAGAAATTTGGACACAGAGTCACATATACAGGGAGAGCACCATGCAAAGACTGGAGTTATGCCATCACAAGCCAAGAAACTACCAAAATCTAGCAAAGAGGCCTGGAACAGATCTTTCCCTAGTACCTTCAGAGGGAACATGGCCCTGTGGAACACCCTCATCTCAGATGTCTAGCCTCCAGACTGTGAGACAATGAAAATAAATTTCCAGAGTTGAAGCACTCAGTTTGTAAGGCCATATTATGACTTTCCCAACAAATTACTGCAACAAAATTCAGTATCAATCAATAATTAACTCATTCATATCAAATAATCAGGTGGACAGAGAAAAGAGAAGTTTATAGGAAGATTTTGAAGGATTATTATTTTTAGTGCAGTATAAAGATTTCCCTAAATCTTGGGTAAATATCAGCTTGCTCCTCAGTATTCCCATAGCATTTGTTAATATCTATGTGAACAGTGCTTTATCATGCTATTATGACCATTTGTCTGCAGATATGTTTCTCTCTTGAACCTGAAATCTCAGAGGGCTAGGGCCATGTATAGCTTCTTCATTTCAGAATGCAATAATGATACATGACACATAGTACATGTTCACAAAATGTCTTCAAAAAAGGATGAAACCTGATTTGCTACAATATTGTAGAATGTTAACCAGATCATTCTGTTAAATAAAAGTTTTTATTCAAAGTAGTTATTAGTCCTTAACCAAGACACATGAAACAGTTCAACGTACTGGACTCCAACCATATCTTTTCTCAATGCCATAACTAAAACCAAGAGATGTGTTGTCTGTTAAAAAGGGTCCTTAGAGATCAAATATACTGACGATAAAGTGGACTGAGCAGTTAAAGTGAAAAGACAGAAAACAGTCCCTGGTCTCTGACCTTGACTGCTATTTGCAGATTTGTTGTCTGTTTTTCAGAACCTAGCATTAAGAGAAGGTATAAAAATATTGCCATGTGTTCACCTCTATTCTAGGTCCAGGTTGTCCTGCCTGGCCAAGAATGGAAGTGTACAAGTCGAAACACACATCTTAATGTGAACCAGACTTGGTGGGGGATTCACCACTATATCCTGCCAGGTACCCAAGCCTTCCAGATACTCTGCTGTCTTTTGATGATCTGCCTATAAATTCTTTCAGTCTCTGAGCTTCAGCCCAAGTTTCTTCTGCCCCTCCTCCTCCCTCTGACCGCCCCTGTATCTCATCTGCCTTGTGCAATCTGACATAAGCTACTAGGGTTCAGTCTCACTTTCATTTTGCTGCATCTGTTTCACAATATAACCCTGATTTCTGTGTTTCCAAGCATCTTGTCTCCTGTCCCTGACAGATAATTCAGTTTTATTTTTCTGTCTCCAGATCTTAACCTACCTCCAGTTAATCAAGACACAGCAGTTCACTAGCAGTGTGGAAGCACAGATACTTGCTCTCTGTGCCCAGGCCCCACATTTCATCCAAGAAGATGCGTTCCCCCAGTAGCTGTGCTATTGACATGAATTACTATTGGCAGGTTCCTGTATATCAACCAAATGGATGGAAATAAAGCATTTATAAACAAAATATTTCTCAATCTCATTAGTATATAACATATACTGAGTATATTCATATAGTAGACCTGAATATGCATTCCTTATATAGAAACTATTTCTTGTAGATGCTTAGTGTTTTTTCACAGTTTTCCATAGGATTTGAGATAATTGAGAAAAAAATCTGCATACTTTGCTTTCACTGTCATTATTTTCCATCATCTCAAAAATATTTGATATAGCTACAATGGAGATAGAAAATTAAAGAACTCTAGATTAAATGCAATTTAGAGTTATATTTTGTTGGGTTAATAAAATGTTTTTGAAGTCTATTTGTTGTTAAGGTGCAAAGCCAGTATATTTTCTAGCTTACCTTCCTCCACCTAAAACAAAACCAAAACTCAAAACCATGAATTTCCAAATGATCTTAAAAGAAAACCAATAATCTGGCAACATTATGTTTACATTCCCACATGGCTGGAATTGAGCTGTGATGTGGTTTCTTTAGTTTGCCACAGTCCTCACCAGTCCCTATTACCTACCAAGCTCATTTCACTCATCTGAGATAGCTGCTGGCTCTTGTATGCATTTAAATATGCAATAAGCATGATATCTTGATGTGTCATGCAAATGGTTTTAAGCTTTAAATCCTACATCCTACTGAAAAAAAATTTCTTCAGTAGTAGAATCCTGCTTGTCAAGTATAACTTCCACATGAACTGACCTGCTCAGTAGTTACATATGTCGCAGGTTGTAGGCTTTCCTAAAGTGCAGAACTTTGACCCTATGGATATAGGCTTTTTGTTCAATAAGGAAAACCATCAATTACATTATGTTGTTTGGTACCAAAAATGCTTTGATCTTTTTAAGGGTATTTATTACAAAGCAAAGCAGGGTGAGAGTCCTCTGACAGACATGCGGTTTTATATGAAAACCTCAAGCGTCTGTGATCTGTGACTTACTGGCATAAAACCATTGGTATAAAATGTTTCAGATTCAATCCACCCTACCTTTCTGAATTTAATTTCTAGAGTTTCCATTTATTAGCTATAATGTGTGGATGAATCAATCTCTGTGGATCTCAATTTCTTAAATTCTTACATTATCTTAAAGTTCCATAACATCTCTAAAGATCCACTAAGGTCTTTAAAAACTTGAGTCTCCGTAATTAACACATTTGAAATTCCTGACCACAACTCAAATATTGACAATAGAATTGTTTTGTGAAAGAATTGAAAACTGTTAAATCCACTGTTGTTTCACAGGTGGAATATTAAATTATTTTTAAAAAATACACGTTCACCAAAATATGTTCAATTTCACTTGGAATTTCATCTTAGAATCCTTATTCCAATTATCTAAAATTTTAGACTTATTAAAATGCAATCTGTCTGATACCTCACTTATATGTGAATCTAAAAAAAAGAAAAAGAAAAAGAAGAAGTCGAACACAGAAACAGAGTAGAAAAGTGGTTGGCAATGGCTGGGGGGAAAATAAGGAGAGGCTGGTAAAAGGGTACAAACTTTCAGTTATAAGATGAATAAGGTCTGAGGGTCTAATGTAGAACACAAAGACTAAAATTGGTAACACTGTATTATAGTATTGAAATTCACAAAGAAAGAAGAACATAAATGTTCTCATCAAAAAAGGAAGAAAAAAAGGTAGGGAGTAAATATGTAAGTTGATGGATGTGTTAATGAACACAATGAGGGGCATTCTTTCACAGTGTATATGTGTATCAATTATCACTCTGTACTCTCTAAATATCTTACAATTTTGTTGGTCAGTTACACCTCAATAAAGCTGAAAAATGAAGTCCTCTTTTCCCCCAATCTTAGGTAATGGAAGCCTAAAAGGAAAACTTATCTCCACCGAGACGGGCAATCTGTACTTTCTCTTGAGAACTTCATTTGGCTGATTGTGCCACATCTCTTAATATAATAAAGTAGAATTTTGGAGTTTGTTTACCTCCTCTCCTTCCTGGACCCTGAGACACCCAACCAGTCAGGCGATTTGTAAATTACTCATGCCTGGTCCTGCCCAATATTCTGCAGTTTTGTAACCAGCCATTTGTCCAAGCCTTGTCCCTTTAAAACCTTATCAAATGTCTTCAGAGTGGTATTTATGCAACATGTGTTTAATTATTTCTTTCTCATTCATGAAAGCATTGTTCTCTTCCTCATCAGCAGTGTGAAAGCAGGATAGCATCATGGTTAAAAGCACAGGACGACTTGGTGAAGGTGGCAAGCCAAAGTTTCTATTGCTACTTTAACTGTTACTAGCTATGTAGTTTTAGACAGTAACTGAGTATGCCTGAAAGGTAGGATCAATTTG
The DNA here is from genome assembly GCF_029215605.1 of Mirounga angustirostris. Classification (NCBI taxonomy): domain Eukaryota; kingdom Metazoa; phylum Chordata; class Mammalia; order Carnivora; family Phocidae; genus Mirounga; species Mirounga angustirostris. Next base: position 78,043,004 of record NW_026991720.1, on the reverse strand, counting down.
AAATACCATTTTTGGGAAAAGACAAAATACTTTTTAGATGTCACCATAGAAGGCAGAATTAGGACCCACTGATGTATATGATTGGGAAATACATTTTCAATGCAATACATATAAGAATATTCACTCAAGCAATGTCAGAATGGAACTTGATGTTTTATGAAAAATAATTTCTCCATTCCTAAATGTATTGAAGTAGAAGGAAAAAAAATGACCACAAATTAAAGAAGGAAATTCAAATGTCAAATGGGAAAAAAGGAAAGTTGCATGAGGAAATAGTGAAGGATGTTTCTAGTTCGAGATTTTCAGCTTCTGTGGTTTGAGTTCAATTGAACTGACTTAAAGTAAATCCTAGTTCAAGTGTATTTTATATTGAATTTCAGGACTATTTTAATTTACAGAAACAGAGTTCGGTTTACTGAATGTGAAACATTTTCATCACACAGATGAACATTATAAAATAGTTCTCTTGAACTTAAAATTATTATATTTAAAAGATATAGGAGTATATTTAACTCTACATGGAATATTTTGAGAAAATTTAAATACATTTTATGAAAATCTATTCATTCTCAGGCATATACAAACACACATACACACACACACACATGCACTCAATTTTGTGTTAATTCTGCTCAAATATCTTTTGATCTGTTGTCCCTCATTGTCCCCTAATATGGACAAATCCAAAGGATCTTTGAAATGTATAGATTATTTATCAAAATAATTGAACTATTAATCTTAGAGTTTTTATTGTTCAGATATCATTTGTAAAAATAAGTTTTATTTTGAAACATTTTTTTTTTCTGAATCTATTTCAACCAATTGCTTTTTCGCCCTTGACAGATTTTTTACAAGTAATTCCTTTGTTTCTTTTAAGCCTGGATGTAAAGAGAGAAATTACTGCAAACTCTGATGGTCTTTTTAATGATGTGAATACCTGTCCATGGGATTAAGTTGAGACCACCAACCCATTTCCTATAAGCCATCACTTAACATCATATGTTAGCAATTTTCGGTCTCTTTTTATCTGGTTTGGATTCAAAATGGTAACATAAAGGTGAAAGGTCTGATTTTTAAAAACCAACTCCCCTGAGCCAACAAACCTTTTTAATTTTCTGAATTTAAGTTAATTATATCATTTGAGTTTAATGGGATTATCAACATGTTCGTCAACCTTCATTTCAAAATAACACTTCCCTGTTCAGATTAGAATCAACCTTTTAATGTTTACCTAGGTTATAAAAAGGACTAAAGAGGATGCAGTGTAATGCTAATATTCTTTACTATTCAATTTGGGAATGAAGGTACTTTTAGGATTTAATGAAGATTATACTTTTTTTTTTCAAGGTAACCATTTTGTTATCTTTTCCTGGAGTTGCTATATGAAATTTACTCACTGGTTAAATATTTATTTCATTGCAGCATTACTTTTTGATCTGAGTTTTATTATATTTTTATTTCAGTAACATTTATAAAATGAAGGAATTTTTGGCATGAAATAGTTGAGTATATTGAATATTGTATCATCTAACCCATATAAATATACAATCAGTCTAAAATGAACAGTTCTTTATCTAAACCTTCATGAATGAGTAACGTTTAAACTTAGATTCTAAAAAATGAGGGTCAGTTTGAGACTATATCACTGGTTTCATAATTCACATATTATTAGTGTTTTTGTGAAGGCTTAATGACTCCAGTTTAACATTAAGACTTTAGTCATTTGTGTCACATTTTTTTCTTGTAGTTTGTCTTCTTTTGTCATTTTAAAATTTATTTATTGAAGGACAGAGAAAAATGTAGATGAAATATTAATGAGATATGAAGTAAAGGTAGTAAAGATGAATGATAAAAGTACTTTTTAAAAGATAATACTAGATGTAGTAATTCTTTAAGAAGATATTCATTTCAAAAGAAAGTAACAAATAAGCCATTTGAGTTTTGATAATCTAACGAAGAGAAGAGAAATACATGAAAATATCTGAAAAATATTTTATTGGCAATTAGATATAAAATACATTGATGAAGATACTATTAAATTCATGAAACACCTCCAAACAATCATGACCATCCCATCATTGAATAAAAATCCTGTGAACTGAAATAAACATCCCTATTTTAATGACAAAAAATTATAATTGACTATGATGAATTCTATTGATGATGAATGTGATCCTTATAGACTTGAAGCTTTTAAGTATTTATATTTTGTTGTATTTTTTTTCTCTTCAAGATATCCCTTAGCACTCACTGTTGTATTTATAATTTTGTCCTTGTTTTTTTTTTTTTTCCCCTCTTAAAGAAGAATCCCAAGGTTGTTTAGGCTTTAGGCTCCACAAAACTTGGATCCCCTCCTTTGTTCAAAGTAATACTATTGAAGGAAATATTTAAAATCTCCCAAGATTTGCCAGGCATTTTACAGTAAAGATATCTTCTACTGTGTCCCTAGAACAAACCTCTCTTGAGATCCAGGTTTCTTCTCTAATATTTACTACACATTTTTTAATAGAATTATCCAATTAAATCAATAGGCACTAAGTTAAAGATATGTATTTGGGAAAGGTATTTCAGAGTACCCTGAGATATTAGATATCTCTTTCTAAGATAGTGCTCTTTCTAAAAAGTGATTTCAGTATTTTAAATAAAAACAATTTAAAAAATTTAATTTCAGTTGTTGAGTATTATCAATATTTGATTTAACAAATTAACATTAAGACAAAAAATTTCCTCCCCTATCAAAACCAAATATTACTTTGAATTTACTTACAAGATAGGGAGCCACTAATCTCCTTTAAAGAGTTCAAGTCAGCTGGCATCCTTTGTCCTACTTGATCATATTTTTACAAATTGGCATATGCACCTCTATTTTTAGACAAGCTTCCAAATTGCAGAGAAATAGGAATATGGGAATATGTAGATATTAATTATGCCATTTTCTGTAGAATAATTATTTTAAACTATGGAATATTTTAAATGTTATGAACTGCATAAAAATGCATATTCCATAAGTAGGTATAACAGCCTATAACTCATTTTGGCTTCCAACTTGTATAAATTGAAAAACTTCCTTACCCATCCAATTGTTGACCATATTAAATGAGTGATTTAATTTTCTTTTATGCATGTTTTGATTTGCTTTTATTTTTTTCCTAAACAACACTTATATTTTGATTTGCTCTATTTTTTTCTAAATAACAGCTAATAATCTCTAATGCAAATCTGAGAAGTAATTATAACACCAAATACTTGCATTGCACCTAATATGTCATTCCCTACTCTCACCTCTTAACATATTTAAGTCCTTCAACAACACTATTATTTAAGTACCAATATTATAATCGTTTTATAGTTAAAAAGAATGAGACAACATAGCTTGCTGAAGGTCATGTAATCAGTAGGCAGTAGAACGAAGAAAGGATTTTTACACAGGCGATTTTTTCAGAATCCATGCCCTTACCCAACTTCACATACTCAAAAATACTTAATTTTCAAGAGAGCTTCATTCCAAATCCAGAGAGAGGGAGAGAGAGAGTGTTAAACCAAGTCAAATTAGAATCAAATTCCAATTTGTAAAATATCCATTCCAAATACCACAGCACCTTCATGTTCTCCTCTCAAAAGGCTAAAATAGGCATATGTATTTTTCTACTAGTTAGGAAATAGATGAACCCAAAGACAAAAAAATCATAGTTCAAGAAAGATTTAATAGTTGGCAGATTTTAAGATTTGCCTTTAAATCCTGACATGAATCAAAGTACACAAGTGTGACAGTTACCAAGAACTTGAGCAGAAAATGTTTCCTGAGTTTACTTGTTTTTCCAACACCTATACCTCAAGCTCCCCTGAGATTTAGAAACTGGAAGCATGACAACAGTCATAAAGAGTGACTGATGAATGCAATGTCCACGCAGTGTGAACTGCGGTACATTGGTGACTGCGTTTTTACAGTTCATCACCTTTAATGTGGTTAACCAATAATTTGAAAGTACCCTGCTCATTTCTAGTCACTCTGCAGGGTTCGCTTTTGTTTAGGAATGAATGGACTGTGGGTGTCATTCCACAGCCATTATACAAATCCTTTGCTGTATTTTTACTTGTCATTCTTAGACAGTGTAATTTAAGATGTGAAACTAATGGTTCATCTTTTTCCTTTTTGCCCCATAAGACTAAATTTAGGAGATGAAACCAAGAGAAAACAGTTTTCCCAAATACAAATGTTCTCTTATAACTAACCAAGAAATAGTTTTTTCACATCCTCTGCAATTTAGCTAAGAAATAAAGTAAGAAAAGAGATATTTTAATAAAGATACATAAAAATTAAATGCATCAAAAATAAGACGAATAAGTAAAGGAAGAATACTTAGTTAATGTACTGGGAGAGAAGGATATCACCAAAGATGCTGAGCTAAAAACAAGGAAAACAAAATGGTAAGGCAAAAGGCAAAATGATTATGTTTATATATTATGCTTATATTAAATGGAGAAATGATTACCTCAATAATATGGTTGAAATTGGGAAGGAGAAATAAATTTGCTGATTAATAATGCAAACAAAAAAATGTAATACCTTAATGAACAATACAGAGGGAGAAATGAAACAAATATAATTTTATGCAATTCTTACAATAAGGTAAGAAGACATAGCGATTTGCAGAAGATTTTCAGCACAGAGAACATTGACAGCTATGTTTTTCTAATTATTTATTTATTTGAGAGAGACAGCATGAGCAGAAGGAGCAGAGTGGGAGGGAGAGGGACAAGCAGACTGCGCTGAGCAGGGAGCCCATCGTGATGCTGATCCCAGGACCCTGAGATCATGACCTGAGCTGAAACCAAGAGTCGGATGCTTAACAGACTGAGCCACCCAGGCGCCCGACAGCTATTTTGCAATTATGGTTTAGGAGGGCCTTTCTGGAGGTGTGATATTTGAGAAAAGAGTGAAATGAGGAAAAGGAGATGACCTTGGAAAGGAAATTTCCATCAAAGGGAATGTCTCAACTTGTACTCGGGTTCTAAAATCTGAAATTATGTAAGGCTCAAAAGGAATTTCATTTAGGTTTATTACAGATCTCATAATCCAAAGGATTAAACATGACTTTGAGTATGTTACAAAGTCACAGAATCTGAGGAATACCATCACATAGCCATCAGTTGAAAAATAAGTGTATAAAAGGCTGAGTGAGGATCATGAAGCAAATTATTAACCCTAAATATAATGCTGAAAATACACAAAAAAATTTAACAACTTAGATAAATTCCCTATTTTCATTGGTCAGTTGCCAGGCAATGGTACTTTTAAATAGAAATTGAAATAAAACCTGGTAAATGCTATTTGCCATATTTTCAAAGGACTTAAGATCCCTTACCTCCTCAACACGGAATAATAATAATAAGGGAAATTGCTCTTCATCGAGAGGAATAGACAGACACATAAAGTGATATGTGCTAAATGTGAGGTTGCTGTAGTTTTTAGACAAAATATGAGGATAGTAGGATCCAGGCTGAAGAACAGAGAAATGACTGGAGAACACTGAAATGGAAAATTCTTTGATTAGCTCTCAGGACTTGGGGAAAGGGACAAATCAATAACCACTCCCAGAATTTGAATAAGGTGGCTGTTAATTTAGATGGCCCCTACAGGACTAGAAAAGCATTGAGAAGAGAAGGTGGGAAATGAGTTGGGTATGTCACCCAACACCTGTTCCATTAATGTTAGATTTAATTATCCAGAATAAGTAGATCAGCAAGGGACCCAGGGGAGAAGGAGTTAATGTACATACCCAGCCTCTTCTGTCTTGCTATTTAGCTATATCATTTTGTACACTAACAGATTTTAATTAGCAATAATTGTGCCTTGGATAAACCTCATTGGCTACGATACTGCCACCGTGCAAAGCTTGTACACTAACAGATTTTAAAGCTGCTACTTCCTCATATTTCCTCTCTCTTGATATTTACCCAGTAATTTTAATAATGATTTCACATGAGACTAAGAAATAACAGAAATAAATTATACTCTTTTTTTTTTTTTTTTTTTTTGGTAAGAAAGAATATCCAGCAACAGTTGAATACAGAAACTTGAAAATCAGGGAGAAGATACAAATTTGGAAGTCAGCATATTGGTCAGGGGTGAAATCATATAGGTGGATGAAATAACACACAGTTTAAAGAGTAATAAAAGCAATTGAGAGAAAGGGATGCAGAAAGAAGACTAAGAAGTAACAGTGACAGAATAAAGAAAATCACATCAATTTAACAATCCAATCACTTAATATAATCCTGCCCTTCTTAGTACATCTGCAATGTGAGAATTACATTTAGACTGTGTATTATTAGTTGATTTTTTGAAAAAATTTGCTATGTTGTCATTTCACATAAAACTCAAATGTTCTAAATGCTTATATTTTCTATTTCTAGTGATATTGAGTACTTTGAAAATGACTTTAATACATTTTAATTACAAATTATTAAAAACAATTACATAAATATTTACATAGAAACCTTATCTTGTGCTTGTAAGGACACTTTGGTTACAAGTGACAAAAAAATCAGTAAGTACTAGAATATACTGGCTCAGAAACATAAAAATTCAGGGATCATTTAGCCATGGCTAGATCCAGGAATACAAATAATGTAATCAAATATTGTAAAATATGCCTCTTTTTTGTACCCTCTCTATGCTCAATTTTACTCTATGATGGTTTCATGCTCAAGCAGTTTGTCTCCTTGCCATCATCAGATATAGTTTGGATTATACTTACACTTAGCAATGCCAGAGGAAAGTGCATAGCATCCCTTTCCCAAGATTTCTATCAATATTTAAAAAGGAAGTTGGATCTTTTCCTGTCCTTTTTTTTTTAATTTTTTAAAGATTTTATTTATTTATTTGAGAGAGAGAATGAGATAGAGAGAGAGCATGAGAGGGGGGAGGGTCAGAAGGAGAAGCAGACTCCCTGTTGAGCAGGGAGCCTGATGCGGGACTCAATCCCAGGACTCCAGGATCATGACCTGAGCCGAAGGCAGTCGCTTAACCAACTGAGCCATCCAGGCGCCCAGGAAGTTGGACTTTTTCTTTCATATGTACAATGAAATTGAGGAAGTGAAGCCAGGTGATTATAGATTCCACCCAGAGAAAGAAGGAACTGCCCTTTTCAAAGGAAAAGCAGCAAAGAAAAGGATGCCAGCAAGATAAAAATAACAGATACTCACTACACTACTCAAGTGTAGATTAGCGAAAAGGCTCAAACTTTAATATTTGAAAGACTTTGTGACCCATCAAAGTATGTTTTTTATTCGTATAACAATGTAGAGTGTCCTTTCCTTCCTACTATTGCTTACAGTAGTTCATAGTCTAAATCAGAATAATTAACTACTACTGTATGTTTCATCACCAGAACTCAGGAGTTCTAATGAAGAATTGGAATTGCTCTGTTTTGAATTTGTTAACTATTTGTTTAACCTGTGCTGTCAGAAGTACTATAAATCCATCTTGGATAATTGTGTGTGCCTTTTTCTTTTGCTAGATACCCAGGAACGTCACCAGGGACTATCTTTTCTCCACAAATGGCTAATTTTTCTTAAATTATATATTTAGATTGAAAGATGTGGAAATAGCATAAAGTATCAGGAAATCCACCCAGGAAGGAAAGCCAAAACAACACACCTGAAGAAGTAGAGAACATAACCATTATGCTCGTGGAATATCAATTTAAAACATAAATAATCACAATCTCGATTGACTATTTCTAGAGCATTTTTTACAGAAGCATATAAAAGCAATGCTACACCTCATTTCTTTTGTTCTGAAAGCTAACTATGGTTTAAGAAAAGATTTACATATTTCACCCAAAAACAATTTTATTGCTGCATTCATTCATCGTTCAACAGATATTTGACAAGCATCTATACTGTAAACCACTGTTCTTGCTTTTGCAGATAGACACAGTGTGTATCTCATTCTACATATTAAATAGTTTTAAAAATTGTTGTTGGCATATAGGATATGAAGAAAAGAGAAATTAATTATGACTTCAAGTCCTTTGATCTAACACAACAAGAGAAGGTGATGCCATTCCCTGAGATGGGGAGAAAAAGCAGACTGGGGTGATATGTGGGGAAAAAGTTCTACTTTTTTTTTTTTTTAATTCAAGTATAACTAACATACAGTGTTATGTTAGGTTCAGGTGCACAATATAATAATTTAATAATTCAATATGTTATTTAGTGGTCATCATAATCAAGAAAGTAGTTAGGCCTGGAGATATACATTTGGAAGTCAAAAATAGATAGATGGTATCTAAAGTCATGAGACTGGATAAAGTTTTGTAGGGAGTGTGTGAAATTACAGAAGGAAGGGCCAAGGGTAAGCTCTGAGGCACCTGATAATTTAGAAATACAGGAGAGAAGGAGAAGTCAGCTACAAAGATCATGAAAAAGTAGCTAATGAAGTAGGAATACAACTTAGGGGCCAACTGGAGAAAGAATTTCAAGGTGATGCAAGGAAATTAATAGCTACTGAGAAGTTAAGTAAGATGAGGACTGATGACTTGGAAATTTGGTGATTATTAATGCAGTTATTAAGATAAAAAAGAATGAAAGCTGAGGAAATAGACAAAGAGAATTGATAATTTCTTCCAAGAGTGTTGCTATAGAGAAGTATAATGATAGGGTGGTAACTGAAGAATGTGGGTTCCAGGAAAGCTTTTTTGAATACGGCTATATGCTGATGGAAATAATCTAGGAAAGAGTGAAAATTTGATTATGTAGTAGAAACAAAATGGATATTTTGGAAACAAAGCTCTGAGGAGTTTAATGACAAGATCTAGCAAAGCTGTGGAGGGATTAATCTTCAATATCAGCAGTGATGTTTCGTACATAGGAACAGAAAAAAAAAGACCTAATATATAAGTACAGATGCAAGTGATTTTGAAGATTTCCTTCTTTTTTATCAGAGTGGTATTATAAGGAAGGTCATTACTGAGACTGCAGGCTGGACAAAATTGTTGACAATTTGAAGAGAGAAGAGAAGGTGTCAAGTAGTTCAGGAAACTGGAAGGTTCATGCTAGGGCCTAGGAAAGGCTACACTCTCTAAAAAAGTGCTGCAAAGATGAGTGTTGATTCATGATATGTTCGAACAACACTCATAAGGCATAACCCCGATCCTATCTAATAAACAACCAATGTATGTTTGCAGTGCATTCTATACCCCAGACCAAGGTGCAGGTTCTTGATTCAATAATGACTTTGGAATAGAGATGCCTGGGTGGCTTAGTTGGTTAAGTGTCCGACTCTTGATTTCTGCTCAGGTCAGGATCTCGGTGTGGTGACATTGAGCCTGTGTAAAGCTCTGGGCACAGCAGGGAGTCCGCTTGAGATTTCTCTCTCCTTCTCCCTCTGCATGCACCCCCTTAAAAAAATAATGACTTTGGAATAGAAAGTTTTGTAAGTTACAGCAAATACTTGGATGGTGAGAATACAGATAGTAAGACATTCCTGTACTTTCACTAGAGCAGTGTTTGTAATAATGCACTATTGGGAAGAGAATAAATGTTATGAATAAGTACATAGATGTTCTTAATGTAGCAATGTGATACACTGAAAGAACTAGTGCTATACAGATGGGAAGACATTTGCTTTTACTAATAAATTTTTTAAAAATGTAAATGATAACACTAAGGTAGCATTTCATACCTTGAAATTTGTTTAAAAATGCCACAATATCAAGTTTTGCAAGGGTTTAGGAAAAACTCTCATTCACTGGTAGGAGAAATGTAAATAGGCACAGTCATTTTGGAGACCACTTTGGCAATATCAAGTAAACTTAAAAGGGTCTAAATCCTACAATACAGAAATCTCACTTCTAGGAATGTATCTTAGAAAAACTCTTGTCAGCTTACCTAGATGTACACAGCTTAGTATAAAAAAAAAATTCAAATGCATATTAGTAGTAAAACAGATAAACTATAGTATTGTTATAAGAGTGTTCTGGAGAGATTAAAACAAATGAACAAACTATATGAACTGATATAGAGTGTAACAGGAAGGAATATAAAAATTTGAGTGCAGAGGGAAGACTTGTTTTGCCGATTTGACAGTGGAAGATAGTGATGCTTCCATCCTTTTATTTTATTTTCTCAATAAATTAAAAGGTGAGATCCGAAATTGAGATATGGTGAAGGAAGGAACAGCAATTTGGAGGTTTGAGGAAAGAGAAAGGTATAAATTAGTCTTCAGAAAAGGAAATAAAGAAAATTCACTAGATAGATCTAATATTAACAAGCAGAGTTATAATTACTACATGCTTTCCATTGCAGCACCAATAATCATTTCAGTATTAGTGCTGAAAGTTTTTTATAAGCACAGATTTATACTGGTAGAAACTTCTCAGAGTCACTAGGGTTGATTTGCCAAAATAAAATGTGGGCATTAAAAATATATCAAAAACATTAAACTCCTAAATCACTGTAGCCATATTTGCTCAATAACTACATGTGGCTAGTAGCTACCTTTTTGATCAGCGCAGATACAAAATTTCTATCCTCACAGAACATTCTATTGAACAGACTTGGTCTAGAGCAGGGATCGGCAAACTTTTTCTGTAATGGACCAGAGATAAATATTTTAGTCTTTGCTGTCCAGTCTCTGCTGCAACTACACAGCTCTGCTGTTACAGTGGGAAAGCAGCCATAGACATTTCATAAATGAATGGGGATGACTATGTTCCAATAAAACTTTATTTATAAAAACAGGCAGCAGGTTAGATTTGGCATGAGGGCTGTGGTTTGCTTGCTTCTTCTGGTCTAGGTCACTTTTATATAAATAAGATTCATTTACCCAAAGGTACTTGTTACTGAGAAGTATCTGGCATATGTAGCAAATGAAGGAAAAGAGATATTTCAAGAGAAAAACTAATAAGATACTGATGTAACAGAATAAGTTGTATTGACATGAAGGAAACTGTTTTGCACATAACTAGAACACTTTAAATCAACATACAGATGCAATAGTTGATTCTTTCTGTTTACTTCTTTTAAATTTTCCCTCTAAAGTATCCAACTTTATTTTTAAACATATTCTGTAATGATCAGATATTTTTTTTAGTTTCCTGTAAGAAAGTAACATAGTACATGTTAAAATCTCCATCTCTCTATTTCAATTTTGGCTTATCATTGTCAAATTTAAACAAGAATGGCATCTGCTTAACTCTGAAAGACAGGAGTTTACAAATAAAATGTTACTGGAAGTGGAGGGCTTTTTAGTCACTACTCTGATGGAATTGTCATTCTGCCAGAATGCCTCACTGGTGTCTTTTAAAACCCCACTACACAGAATATCGGGCCCCTCCAAAGCTCTATAATTTTCAGGGCTTTGCAGTAGTTTTGTGGTGTATATTTACAGGGTGAGACTTTCTCCCTGGGTTTAAGCTGTTTTCTCTCATCTCTCTGCCTCTCTAAAAATGGAAGCAAACCCTATTTTAAGTGTCAATTTAAAAAAAATGTAGAAAGTTTAGTTTACTTGATTATTTAAGACAGTGAAATCAATGATAATATAATTCTGTAGTTTCATATTTTTTTAGTTTTATATATTCTTTCTCTGCTGCTCATTCTACTAGTTCTCATATGGAACTATATACTATACATACAGATAGAGTACTTTTTGTTAACTATTTTGTTTAATTTGTAAACAATAAGAAAAATTTCAATGCCAAATTTATTTCCTTTACTAAAATTTGTGAGTTAACTTCTAATCTGTGGACTTCCATAATCTTTCATAATTAAAGTAATATTGTTAATTAGGTGGCAATTTCAGATAGATAATGATTTTTAGGCTATATATAATAGTTTAATGGTTAGAGTGGAAAGATTATAGAAAAAGAAAAATGCGATCTGAAACATTCCATTTCTGAAACATAATTTCCCTTTCTATGTTCTAATTGTTATATTAATGCAGATACCTTTGATACTTTGTGCAGTAAATGTGCAAAAATATGTAATCTATTCTAACTAAAGAAATCTAAACATGTAATTTTTTTAAAAGATTTTATTTATTTATTTGTCAGAGAGAGAGAGAGAGAGAGACAGATTATAAGCACGGGGAGCGGCAGGCAGAGGGAGAGGCAGGCTCCCCGCTGAGCAAGGAGCCTGATGCTGGACTTGATCCCAGGATCCTGGGATCATGACCTGAGCTGAAGGCAGACGCTTAACCGACTGAGCCACCCAGGCATCCCTAAACATGTAATTTATGTGAAAAGAATAATGACTGGTAAATAAAAGAAGGAATTTTCTCATGTTCACAGAGGTTACCTTTTATTATTTGTATTATTTTGATAAAAGAGTCAAAATTAATAGCATAGTATATCAGACTTGAGGTATACACAACTGTTTTACAAGATTTAAGGACTTTTTGATAGCAGTACATAACACTGATGAAAGCAGAACTCTTTGGTACTTATGTTTCTAAACAAGAGGAGGCTGCCACACAGGGGGTTGGACCTGGAGTCATTGTAGCAGCACACGGAAGTTGTAGAAGGCAGCTTATGTATGGTAAGTGGCATGGGGTTAGGTATGTTTTGTGAGCTCTCTGTGGATTATCTAATTTGAATAATTTCACAAGTTCTGGGGAATAGGATCTGTATGTAGCTACCTGGTACCCAAGTCCTGGGCATTTAGGGTGGGTGCACGGTGGACCGAAACTATGAGAGCCCAATAACTGAAGAGTTAGTGATGTGGACATAATCAGTTGCTCAAGAGGAAGAACTGACCCTGTCCCTAGCCAAGTTCTCAAAAACAAAACAAAATAAAACAATATTTCAACTGACTCTTTGATGTCTTGACATCAGTTCTGAGCGTAATTATTGGGTTGTTCACGGGGCCCAACTAGTAAAAGAGATTCCAGAATGTAAGGCATAAGTTGCCCTTATCTTTCTAGAAAATATTTTATTATGAGAGTAAAAAGGAAGACAATAAGTAGAAGCATAAGGAATCCTTGTAGTTCAGCCCATAACCAAGTTTTCCATTTATATGGCATTATCCAAGAAAACCAGATCTGAAATGTCTGAGGTTTCTAACAATGTCTTAGTGGCATTACAAAATGTGTTAAAAGTCTGAGTTATATTCCCGTGGTGACAATATCTTGCTGTATTCTTTGAGGCAGAGTCAGGTCCAGCAGTTAGATTTTTGAAGTATGAACTGATAGTTCAGTAAAGTCTATGTAAAATTTGGGTGTAGCCAAGGGAAAGGGACAGTTGTGGTGGGCATGGTCAGAGATGCAGTGTCAGAAGCTGTGGTGAAAAGCTGAGGTGGGCAGAGAAAGAAGACTCTGGGAAGTGGCTCCTGGGTGGGTCAGTTGCTAAGCATCTGCATTCAGCTCAGGTCATGATCCCAGGGTCCTGGGACTGAGACCCACATCGGGCTCTCTGACCAGCAGGGAGTCTGCTTCTCCCTCTCCTACTCCCCCTGCTTGTGTTCCCTCTCTCGCTGTGTCTCTTTCTGTCAAACAAATAAGTAAAATCTTAAAAAAAAAAAAAAAAAGAAGAAGAAGATGACTCTGGGAAGTGAAAGGTCCTCTCCCACAGAGTCAAGGCCTGGACCCATATGAGGCAGTTTGCTCCTGAGGAAAGCAGTAATGTCCATTTTTAGAATGGCACAAATAGTAGTTACCTCTATAAGATTTTCTTTCAGACATGGGAGCATAGGGTAGTATGTTTTGACAGAGAGCAGCTATCTTGGCTAAGGAAACAGTGAGCTAAGGAAATATGATAGAATTCCTAACACCAAAGGAAGAAAAACAAATGTCTGATGTCCAAAATTTCAGTCTTAGGAGAGGCAGCGTTTGAGCATTGCTAAGGCAGTGGTCTCAGTGTCCAGCGTGAATTCCTCTCCTGCAGTAAGCTCCTGAACCAGGGGTGGGGGATATCATCTCCACTGTAGGATTAGGGTATCCTTCCCAAGTGGATGCCCACTTGAGTGATGTGGGTCATGCTTTTGTGGTTCTGTTGAGTACTGAGCTGAGCTATATATATACACACATATACAGATAGTGGTTTGTTGTTGTTGTTTTTTTAATATCCTCCCGCTGCTACCAGGTTTCTTTAATTCCAGGGGTTGGGGGGAGGGCGGCACACTGGTTATACTTGAAGAGGGGTGGTGGCTCTTTTTACATTGATCGTATTGATAAATTTTTTCCCCTAGAGTTTTCAAATCAATATTGTCAGGGTTAGGGACAACTGTTGTATGTTTTATGGCCTCCAAACCTGGCTTAAGTTGGGTTTGAATTAGCCCCTTTGCTGTGCCATGAGGGCATTATGGGTGTTTTCCCCTATAACCCTAAGGATTAGGCTTTTGTTGAAACAGAGCCATAAGTAACAGCGTGGGGCAGTGGAAGAGCACCAGGCCCACAACCCAGAGATGCTCAGATTGAAACCACCCTCTAACACAGCTCTGAATTTTCTTCTGACATGACTCTGCCTCTCCCTCCAGGCTGGCAGTCTTTTCCTAACAATCTCCCTTTTTCCTTTCCTGTTTTGGGATTCTAGTCACTATTCTCACTTCTTATCTTCTTCAGTAACTCTTAGCATGACTTTTTGGGTGGCTACAGGGAAAGGGGGCAGGGAGTCTCCAGGTCTTGACTCGTAATCAACCATCTCCTTCCATGGCTTCCCAGTCCATCTTGGAGGGATCCAGGTTTGCTTTTAAGAGAGCTATAGCAGCCTGTCCTTGGGACTGTCAGCCCCCTTGCAGAAGTATCAGTCCCCTCACATGTTGATACAATGTGGCCCATAACAAGGCTCACGCATATTGACTTAGAAACTGTACAGTGTAGTAACTGAGTCACTTTGGCTGATGTTTTGGGAGGAGCAGGATATGGTATTCATTCCCTTATCCTCTTAAAATTAGACATTAGACCACTGGTCTCCAGGGAGAATGTAGTTTTCTGGCGACACCAGCACAGTATGCAGCAGCAAAGAAGACTAATGAGTCAGCCACACCCAGCTGAGGAACACTGATAGGAATACAGAGGTGCCACCTAATCACAAAAAGAAAAAGAAGAAGAAGGATGATGATTTATTTTATTACTATAATCAGTAAAGCATCTATTCCATTTTAATATTTATATTAATACAATAATTGTCACATATAATACATTAATAATTGATTATGGGGATAGTTACATACTTTATAAGAAAAATTATTACACTGTACAGTTTTTTTCTTCTTTTTAAAAATTTTTTTTATTTAAATTCAGTTTAGTTAACATATAGTGTATTATGAGTTTCAGGGGTAGAATTTAGTGATTCATCAGTTGCATATAACACCCAGTGCTCATTACATCAAATTCCCTCTTTAATGCCCATCACCAAGTTACCTCATCCTCCCACTCACCTCCCCTCCAACAACCCTCAGTTTGTTTTCTACAGTTAAGAGTCTTTTATGTTTGCCTCTTTCTCTGTTTTCATCTCATTTTATTTTTCCTTTCCTTCCCCTATATCATCTGTTTTGTTTCTCAAATTTCACATATGAGTGAAATCATATGGTATTTGTCTTTCTCTGACATTGTACAGTTTTAAGAACAGTAAAAGCAGCATATTAATATCTGATGAAGGAGACTTAAGAGTGAAGAAATTTACCAGAGATGATGAGAGACATTACATAATGATAAAAGGGCAATCCATAGAGAAGTCATGGTAATCATAAACATGTATGCATCAAACAATAAAGGTGCAAAATACGTGAGGCAAAACTGATAGAATTGAGAGGAGAAATAGACAAATCCACAAATAGAGTTTGAGGATTCAACACCCTTCCCTCAATAATCAATAGAACAACTAAAAAGAAGATCAGGGATATAGGAGAACTCAGCAAAACCATTATTCAACAGCATCGAACTGACCCAATACAGACTATATCCTGGACCATAAGACACATCTCAATCACTTAAAAGAACTAAAGTCATACAGAGTGTGTTTTCTGACCACAATAGCATCAAGTGAAAAATCAATAGAAGTTCATATCCACTAACATGGAAGTACCTACAAAGTAGCTATCCATTATGTAAATGAATGGAAATCTTGATATTTTAACTACCCAAATCCCATAATTAATTTTATATAATTATAGTATAAGACAGTAGCAATAATAACCCAAAACAACAAAAGCCTTTGCATTCTGTTACTAGGTATTCACCTTCAAAACGTGTAGTGCCCTTGTCTAGATAAGACAACAGTATAGTGAAAAATCACAGATTGGAGATGTCACTTGGGATTCTTAGAAGCTATGTAATATTGAATAAGTTACTTAATCTCTCTCACACTCAAGTTCTTCTAGCATAAAATTGAAGATAACTACATTCCAACTGTGCAAAATCAATGAATTAGTATACATAAACTCACAGTATTTTGATCTTATCAAGCAACAAAATAAGCATTGTTCCTTTCTCATTTTATAGTTATGGCTTCTTGGAGACTAAAAGCACAACAGCAAGAAATGATGTTTTCAGCTAAAATGTTACCTGGGAAAATATTTTGTAGGTTTTACGTACTGTTTCCTATTAAATTTATGATGTATGATATAAAAAATCCATATGGAAAAATTGCCCAACGTCATAAACTAAATACTTAGTTTCATAATATTAGAATAAATAAGTTGAGGTGTTTTAGGTGCTATATTTATGTGAAATAAACTGTTAACATTATATGAAATAGAATTTTGAAATTTGGGGAAACTGGAATACAGTTATCAGACACTTCTCATCAGTTCAATCCTCACATCCCTCTCTCCCATTCACCTCTTTAGAGATAATAATAAGAAAAAATATACTGAGCCAAGTAAGATCTTGCATTGGTAATGGCACTATTTATTTTAATAACCATACAGGCAGTCATGGAATAAAATTTAAATGAATTGCACAAAGTAAAAAAAAATAAATTAAAAAAATGCTTTTGGGATAAAGTTTTCTAAATAGATAAGAGTTAAAAAACAAAAACAAAAACAAAAGAAACTCTGTAATGTAATTGCCAATTCAAATCATTTTAAACTAATGGATAGGATTTTAAAAGACCAAGATAAAGAGAGCATTCTAAATGATATCAATATTATAAGCAAAGACAAATTTGATACCATAAATAGGCCAGGTTGACAGAGATTATTGGTATGGGAGTAGTGAATGATATTCTGAAGATTTTGGTATTATTCAAATTTAATTGACTATTATGAGCAAATTCTCTCTCTCTCCGCTCTCTCTCTGTTTTCAGTGGGCTAATACTGTGTGCTTAATAATATCTATCTGAGACACTCTGAGTCTTACTTGAAGTGGTAAGAGTGTGAAAACTGACAGAGGGGTTAAAAAGGAACTATAAACATGTAGGTAGCAGTGATTAAAACTTTAATAAATTGGTACATATATCAATGGAAGAGATGGAGCAAATGTAAGCTTTAGTAAGCTATAACTATAGAAATTAGCAAGTCATTATTAGGAGGTAAATTAGCAAGTCATTATTAGAGGAGAAGTCAAAGTACAGGTGTTTGGAAAATGATAATTTAACTAATGTAGCCTGGAGACTTTATGGATAGATGCCAGAGCCAACCAAAGTATGCACTTAAATACAGAGTGTAGGGCGCCTGGGTGGCTCAGTTGGTTAAGCGACTGCCTTCGGCTCAGGTCATGATCCTGGAGTCCCGGGATCGAGTCCCGCGTCGGGCTCTCTGCTTGGCAGGGAGTCTGCTTCTCCCTCTGACCCTCCCCCTCTCATGCTCTCTCTCTCTCTCTCTCTCATTCTCTCTCTCAAATAAATAAATAAAATCTTTAAAAAAAATACAGAGTGTAGAATTTAGTATCAAACTCCAGTCTAGAGAGAAAGATTATATGGTCATCTAAATAGAACTGTAGGCCAATGGAAATTTTGATTGAGATAAGAGATTGAGAATAGTATTTTAGGAAAAAGTATCCATGGGGGAGAAAGAAAAGCAAAATGGGGGAGGAAAGGAGAACCATCAATTAAAGATTAAGAGTGAGGGAAGTGATAGGGAAGTGATAACAGTATGTATGGGGAGGAGTGGCCAAAGAAGAAAGCCTCACCTATAGGAGGTGGAAGAGGAAAAAGATAGGAGAGAAAAATAAGATAGTAAGTTATTGCTATAAATGATGCTGGATTTGCTGCCATGTCTTTCAAGTGTCCTAAACAAAGTATGGAATTGCTTTGTATTTCTTTTGGGTGACCAAACGGTGATTCTGGAATATACACCACTCTATGGCTAACCTATCTTTATCTCTTTTTTTGTCTAGAAATGTAAAAGCAGAGTATTTTAACAAGAAAATAATCTTAGAGTGCAGAGAGAGTGGCATCAAGAAACTTGTAAGATGTCTTCTGATGAGAAGAGTATGTTAGAGATGAGGTGTCAACTGTGGGGCATTTATCAGAAAGTCCTTCGTGTGGACTCTAGGAAATTTTGGATTCTGACATCAGAGGGAAGGAAGAACAAACAACAAGTATTTTGACGATTGCAAGACAAATATGACTTGTTTTGCAAACTTGCTTATCACAACACTTGCTTGTCTATGGACAGTTTTAGTGTTATGCTAAATAACCTATGTAAAACAAAAATTTTAACCAAAATTTGTTAGACAAAAGTTAACTAGTTCTTTGGTTTTCACATGGTTCTCAACATAACAAGTGATAATTCCCCTGGAAAATTTCCGGGAGTCTCTTTGGAAAAGAAAAATGCGGAAGAGCAAAAGTATTTGTTTATATTGTACTCTTATCATCTAGGAGTAGGTTTCTACGCTGTGAGAAAAAATAGAGAGGGGTTTCAACAATCTAAAATGTTTAGAAAGACATTTATGTTACATATCTGATATTTAGTGATTAAAAAGTAGTAATTGATTTTAATTTAACAAGAAAACTAATAGATATAACAAGTGTATATGTATAAGTATATACATGCACACAAACTTCATTCGTTTAAAAACCAATATTTAAGCCACTTACCTGAGAATCTGTAAACATTTCTGAAGGCAGATGAACTTCAGTATTATTAACCAGGTTTGGATCAATAAATCTTTTAGGAATGGTATATGGAACTAGAAATATGTAATAGGAGATCGGGTTTTCCAACACACTAAGAATCTTTTCAATTAAGCTATTTGTTTGTAAAATCAAAATGGAATGGCATTCATTTCCTGTAGTGAAGGTTTTGTTCCCCTAGAAGCTGCCAATCACTTTTTTTCCTATTCCACTGCTGCTATTTAGTTTAGTTTTTTTTTTTTTTTTTTTTTCTCTTCTTACCAATACACTAATAATTAAGACCTGGCTTGTCTTCTGGCTGGTAAAAAGCGTGACTAAGAATTGGGACTAAATATTTTAAAAATTATTTACGTGTATATTTAAAGATTCTCTTCTGCCTATTTCTTCTGGTTATTATTCTACTCACTATTCAGACAGTTGTAAAATTAAGTACCTTGAATTGCAACAAATTGTGTTCAGTTGTAAGACCTTATAAATGAATTTTTCTAAATTAATACTGGTCATGTTGCATGGATCGCTTCAAATAAAATGAAATTTATAAAATCTTAGAAAAATAGGTAAAATGAAACACACTCCCAGAAATTTGGATATGGCTAAGAGAAAGAAATATGTATGTTTTGAATACTATCTAAAAATTACTTTTAAGATTAATTACATATAAAAAAAGAACTGTTTATAATTCTCATCCTCATAATTCTTTGGATAACTGAGAACAATTGATGGAACTACTGTTATTTGAGAGAGAGAGAGAGAGAGAGAGAGAAAACCCACACAGGGGCAGAGGGAGATGGAAAGAGAGAATCTTAAGCAGTTTCCATGCCCAGCACTAATTCCTACGCGGGGCTCAATTCCATGACCCTGAGATCAAACCTGAGATGAAACCAAGAGTTGGACGCTCAACTGACTGAGCCAGCCAGGCATCCCTTCTGTTGGAACATTCTATCTTTTCCTTTATTTCCCTCTCATTCTCTATAAACTTACTTCATCCTTGATTGCTTTTTCAATCTTCCCCATCAACCACACCTATTTTTTATTAAAGTCACTGAAATATGTAAGAATAGTTCAGTTTATTAATAACATAAACCCTAGAAATACTTTAACAAAATTTGCTAGTGAGTGAAATTCAGCACAAAGCAAATACCCGATTCTTCCAATCAACAAGATAAACAAGAGACATTTCCTAAAGGCCAGGTGCATAAGTATGTACAAGGAGTGTTTTTTAAAGAAGCCAATGGTTCTGTTTTTGTTTAGATGACTTATTCATCTCAAAAACAGGTACTGGAGTAGGGGTGGGCCCTTGACATAACATGGGCCAATTAGATTTTCTCTCCCAGATACCTGAAGTGAGTAGATAGGGATATACAGATTTGGGATTCTAGACCACTATTTTGGAGTGGCATTATGTTTGTGTCATGTGTCATGTGCAAAATGATTAATAAAGCATAGCAGAGAGAGAGAGGGAGAGAGGGAAGCAGAGGTCAAAGTCATTACGAGAGCAGAAAGAAAAAAAAAAAATGCATCGCTTGCTGTTTTCTTGTTCTGATTATGACCCAGCTTTTCTAGCTGTAATTTTCTGTGAGATTCCATACTAGTTTTATTTAACGGCAAAAAAGGGCGAGGGAAAGGGAACTGGGGGAGAAAGGGAGGGAGAAAGAGAAGGATATAATAATAGCAAGAAAAAAAGTCTGTATAACCATAGAGGTTTCCAAGGAGGTATAAACAACCACAGCAATTACAACGATTAACACTGAATAAGCATATAACTGCTAGCATTGTTTACATTTACACGTATTAAGTAGCTTAATCAGGAAGATAAACACATGAAATAATTATTACTATTATCTCTATTATACAGATAAGGAAACCAAAATACCGAGAGTTTAAGTAACTTGCCCAAGTTTACTCTCTATATCATGGAGGAGTTAAGAACTAATCTTTGGCAAAATAAATAAAACAGCTTCTTAGGTTTGGGGGTGCAAGTTTAAAAATGCAAGCTGGATTGAACTCACTTGTTCTGGTTAAAAGAAGAGAAATTTGGAACTCCTGAGAAAACCCAATAAGAAAGACATAGTCAAGAGAGTAGTAAGAAGAGGTTAAAAACTGCAGGAAAGCAAAAAGGACAAAGAAAGATATTCCTGGTGGAGGAGAGGTTTAAAGAGATTGTCAGTACAGGAGCTCCTCCCTTATCCAAACGGAATATGTTCCAAGACCCCCAGTGGATGCCTGAAACTGCAGATTGTACAGGACCCCATAAATCCTCTATACTTTTTCTCCTATACATACATAACCTATGATAAAGTTTAATTTATAAATTAGGCACAAAAGAAATTAACAATAACTAATAATAAAATAAGATGGTTGTAACTATATGCCATAATAACAGTTACGTGACTGTGGTCTCTCTCTCAAAGTATCTTATCCTTTCTGTACTCACCCTTCTTCCTGTGATGATATGAAATGATGAAATGCCTACATAATGAGGTGAAGTGAAGTGAATGATGTAGGCACTGTTACGTAGTGTTAGGCCACTATCGACTCTCTGATGACATGTCAGAAAGAGGATCGTCTGCTTCTGGACCACAGTTATCTCAGTTTCTTTCTTTCTTTTTTTTTTTTTCTCCTAAGAACATGCTTAAAAAGATGACCATTTAGAATATTACATTCCCCCCGTATATATCCCCCCTGAAGAAGCATCCTTTCTTTCTCTGATGTGAATTTTCTGTATTTATAGGAGATAAACTTTAATTATTGATTATTTTTTAGGAAAAATAAAATACGTGAAACCACAAAAACTACAGGAAGTGAAACCAAGGATAAGGGTGGACTGCTTTAATAGAAATTTCAAACAGAGATTATAGATTTCTTTTGCATGAAATACAGCCTCTCCCCTGGTACTTCAGTACTATCCAACAGACTTGTGAAGTTTTGTGTGAGAGAGATCATGTATCCATTTGTGTATGTGTCCAATGAGGGGGCAGTGGAGAAGAGGTGGGTTTTCAAGTTTGCATCAATATGATAATTTGATAATTTCCTACAAGGAATTCTTGGGGGACAGCTTGGACTTCCTCTGGTCTTGGAAGTGAGGAATTTGATTTCAGTTTTCCAGGATTTGAAGAGGTAAGATTCCTGAGACTATATAATAGTAAGCCTCCTTTTTCATTTTAATTTCTGTGAGTGAGTACTGTTCTTTTACACCAGACAAAGCCCAGTTGAATGGAGAATGTGAGCAGTCACTTAGAGTTGTAACAAAGTTCTGATTTTAACCAAATGCTCATTAGTGCAGAGGATACATGAATTCAAATCAATGATTTAGATACAGGTGATAAATTGCCTTACTAGGTAGACACATAGAATCCTATGACAGTAAAGAGGAGACACAAAGTCATTTTGAGATATGATAACCAGGAAATGTTTTTATGGGAAAGGTCTCCCATAACTGAGTCTGGATTGGTAATTTTTAGATTAGCCAACTGACTGCAAAAGGTACAGAGACATGAGAGAACTTAAAATATTTATGAAATTACATATAATTTGGTGTATATTTAACACCAGGTTTGTTGGTAACTAAGTGGAAATTAGGTTAGAAAGCATTTTACATAGATTACTGAGATCTATTCCGAAAACAAGAGGAAACACCTGAAATACTTAAATCCTGAGAGGCAAATTTATGATCAGAAAATCCACCTTTAACATTTAGAGTCAGACTAGACAGAAGAGATGAGAATAGAACCAATCAGAGATGAACCTTACCTTCCCCCTACAAACTGGAAAAGTTTGCATTATGAGAGAGAGAGAGAGAGAGAGAAAACCCACACAGCCATGCATCTTGGAAGGAGAAGGGAAGGAGAGAAACAGTCCCTCAGGGACTGGAACCTTACATTGACTGACAGCTTAACTGGGAACGACTAAGATAATCTTATTGACAAGTTTATGGCTCTCCATTAACTAAAAAGTAGGTGGTTTGTGAGAAAGATTACAACAATTAGAGAAAAAAATTTAAAATCAACATCTGTTTTATCCATGTGAGTACAAACGTGTGACCCTTCCACACTAGCAATAAAAGAAAAAAAAATAGATAGCTTTATTAAAGAATCACCAATGAGATGCTCAAGTTCATATATATTTAATAACATTCAGCTGTTAGCCACATGCCTCAGCACTATTGCCCACCTGCTGGCAGAAAATTTTTATTATTTTTAATTAAAAATATTATCTTTTCATCCGTACTTCTGAAATAAACATGCCATCACATGACAACTTGTTTTATCAAAAGTTTATAACATTCATAAATGGATATGCTTTGATCCGACAAGTCCCCTATCTCTAGTAAAATCTCACATTCATTTTTATTAAGTATCCTTGTGACATAGTTTTTTATTCATGCCATGAGAAAAAAATCTGAGCATCATTAAGCTTCAATGTCAATGTTGTAAGAGAATCAAAGTGCAGGACTTGACAAGTTTATAAAAATTGTAAGAGGAATTAATATTATCAGGGGATCATTAAGGCCTCTATGATTGTGCAAAGACTATAAAGTTCCCATGTCTAATAGTTTGGGATTATCTCAGTTTCTTTCTTTCTTTCTTTTTTTTTTCCTAAAAATATGCTTAAAAGATGACCATTTAGAATATTATATTCCCCTGTACATATCCCCCCTTGAAGAAGCATCCTCTCTTTCTCTGATGTGAATTATCTGTATTTGGAGACAAACTTTAATTATCGATTATTTTTTAGGAAAAATAAAATCTGTCATTTAATGGAATGGTCATTGGGCATTGGTTTTCTGAGCTAATTTTCATGTTCTGACAATGTTAGTTTATTAAGACTCGTGCTTGGGTACATTTGAAATTTGTACCATTAAGCATTTCTTGGTATTTCTAGAAGACCCTTATGTTTATATGCTCTGGAGAACAGAAGTGGAATAAAATATATAAATAAAAATATGTAAAGCAGAAAATGGCATGCTAAGAGGGAAATAATTGTAATCTACCTTTCCTGTCTAAGTAAACATTAAATAACACTGTAAAGGAGAACCCTGGACATCACAAAAGCAAAACAACTCATTGGCATGTTTCGTTATAAGGCAGCCTGAAAATTCTTTTCTGCTATATTATATTCAAAATATAAAATCACTGCAGCAATGCAGTGTTAAATTTGAGTTCACAGTTTAACATGTGCCTTAAGATAACCCAAGATAAAAAACAACTTGCAAATTGTGTGCTAATAACTACAGCCTTCTTGTTATATTTGCTATGTTAATGAATTATGTCATTATGCCACCAATATGCAGGGAAGCAATTTAGCACAGCTAAATATTCATTGTATTTATAGAGGAAAATTCCAAAGACAGGTGACACTCATCTTTATTTATTCTCCTTTACTTACCAATGGATAAACAGTATAAACCTAACCACCATTTTCAGGTAAAGTTGCCCAAAAGATGAAAAAATAATGTCATTTTATTTATTTTATTTTTTTTTAAATAATGTCATTTTAAATACTAAAATTTATTAGGACTGCAACCCTGTCTGAAGTCTATATTGTGGTACTGAAACTCCACATTTGGAATGATTTAATTATGATTTTTACTGAAATGTAGTATATTACTAATTTCTGAAGGCACCCTAATAATTTTTTCAGAACATTAAGAATCACTTGAGAGACTTTCAAATTCTTAACTCTTAGTTTTAAACAACAACAATAACACAAAAGTCTCCCCCTTCTCAAGAGATGAATTTCTGGGGCCCCAAATTAAGTTAATATTGTAAGTAAAAAATAAACTGAAAATATATTCTCTGTAAATCTATCTGCCTTTATGATTATTGTTCATATGTGGATAAGAATGTTCCCGAAGATCAGAGAGTAATGGCCTGAGTGTAATTCACGGTTGCAATGCCATGATTTGCAAAGAGTTTAATTAGCCAACGCACAGTTCTAATATTTAGGGCTCTTTGCTGAGTATGTTCTACATATGAAATACATTACAAATTGAGTTGCTGTCAGTCCTCCTTCCGGATTGGCTGGGACCACTAATGCAGTCCATCAACTCACCAGCAGACCATTACTTTCTCAGCAGCGTTCCCTATGGACTTGCATTGCTCACTTTGAACATATTGCTTTAATAAGAAAATTATTTCTGAAAGCTTGAGTTATCTCAGGCCTCGGAAGAAGTGCTTCGGAACCTGACAAAGTGCTTTCTACAGTTAATGGTTTTGGAGATCACAGAGTAAAATGTATATTTGGCCTCATTTGCATAAAAACATCCAGCACAGCTTTTCACAAATTAACACAAATTTGATAGAATATTGAATGATCTATGACTAAATTCTTCCTTTTCTAGGATTCCAGATGTTTTTTATGTTGGTTGATTTACTTTTTGATTAGTTGTTAGAACTTAAGACATCTGTTGCCATTGTGTAGTGCAGAGTATGTTAATGGTATTACTAAATGCCATGTGTCTATCAGTGCCTAATCATGTGTCTAATGCTAAAGCAACTCCCTGGGTAGGCTTTTCTACACAGATGTGGAACACGAGACTGCTGATCATGAAATTCTGCAAAAACAGCATTTATGAAAAGCAAGTGAATGTTTGAATTTAGGTAGAAAACAAAGTGCTAAAACTGTACAGAAAATAATTCAGAAAGTTTCATAATTCTATTTGATCCTTTATTACAGCAGCTGTAATTGTACATGTTTTCTGTAACTGCACTGTATGTTTAAGAAATTTAATTTCACTATTATTGATTATACTAGATCCTTCAGTTTTCTCTGAGGTTCAAGAAAGTCAGTCATAGTATGCTTAGTGTCTCATAACATAGCAAGGTGGAACTAATGTAAATCAGACTCTGATTAAAAAGATAATCGTGTAGCTATCTCCAAATAAACTGTATATACTCTTCCTTATTATTACATTATTACCCAATTTTTATGGAATGCATGTCTGTTGAGGGAATTTAGAGTATTTACTGCCAATCCAGGCTCAAGATTCTTTAACTATTGATAAGAAAAGCTATAAAGACATGAGGTGCTGACAGTATATTTCAGAAATCAGAAGATCACAGTTCAACTGATACATTGCAAAACAATTTTATTTTACATATGTAGAATTCACACTGCCCACAGTTCCCCATGCCTCTTTAGGCCCTAAATACTATCACTGGACACAAATATATGAAGAGGAAGAACCCGAATACTTTCTCTAGGCTAAGGTCCTCAATTAGGCCTAGAGCAGTGACGATCCCTTAATGGTCAAAATGCTATTACAATGAGTGAAAATTAAGATCCCCTTTGTTTTAAATTATATGCAGATAATTTGTCACAATTAAAAAAAAATTCAGATTTTATTTATTTGAGAGAGAGACAGCAAGAGAGAGTACTAGCCAGGTTGGCGGGGGGAGGGGGGGAGGAGCAGAGAGAGAGGGAGAAGCAGGCTCCCCGCTGAGCACAGAGCCCCCGAGGTGCCGTTCTATCCCAGGACCCGGGGATCATGACCTGAGCTGAAGGAAGATGCTTAACTGACTGAGCCACCCAGGTGCCCCAATTTGACACCATTTTAGATGAAATGGAAGAATATACTTTCATCAAAGAAAATGGAAACATGATAGGAGAATAGCATAGGGGTTCATACCTTAGCAAATCTTGGAGGTTCAAATGTAACTTTGGCCAAATTCCGGCTTTACCATTTCCTAGTTGTGTGACCTTTGGCAAGTTGCTTAGTATATATGTGCCTCTGTTTCTTAATGAAATGTGCAAATAAATATGACCACTTAGTAGTTGGTGTAAGAATTAAATAATATGATGGACTTAATGTGTCCAACTTAGAGTACTCAACCACTCAATAAACTATAGTTATTATTATTGTTTTTATTAACATTCTTTCTTATAATTATGCAGAGTGATCATTATGAATCAAAATATCCTTATGAAAAATTTAAAGCAGACACTTAATTCTTACTCAAAAGAACATGTCAACATCAACTGTGCCCAAGTAAAATTCCTGCTGTTGTCCCTCTGTAGGTTTAATGTAAAGGATAAAAACTCCAACTAAAGTGTTCAATTATCACATGGAGTATATTTTGTGATTAATTAATCCTGGGGTATCCAACAGGAGGCAGGTGATTGTGGCCTAATAGAAATATAACTCCCAGAAGTATTATTACATTAGATTAGAATATAACATGAAAATAGATAAAGTTCTAAGAGTACTTTTCAAAGTAAATGAAATAAGATGCTTACTGCATCACCAGCCATCATGTCTGAATTTCATATTGGAAATAAAAAGGAAATACAAAGGCATAATTTAGGACATGCGCCTACTGAGTCTGAATCCTCTTTAAGTAGCTTATGACAAGTTCCTACCAACTGCTCCTACACATAGCATATGGACCAGACTGTACACACGTTTATCTTCAAGGGAGGTATGGATGCATAGGTGGTGGTTGTTGTTTTGTTTCATTTTTTTGTTTGGTTTTTAACTGGGTGCTGTGCCACTACCAACAAAATCAAAGTTCTATTTTTAAGGAAGAAGGACAGAATGGATATTGGATAGGCAAAAAACAGTCCTAGCTACAGTGGTGAAAATAATAATTAGCAAAATGCAATTCATGCAAAAATTAATTCTATAAAATGAGGTAACACAGGAAGGGAAGAGGCAAGAAGTATAACTCCAAGAGACGACAATTCTATTTAGGAACAGAGTAACTAGAAGCAGTACAGAACTTCAGTAATTGAATTATATAGTTCATCAACTGTTCATCAATTATTTTGGATAGAATGAAGTCTTTAAAGTCCTTTAAAAAATGGCTAACATAATACATGTCAGATAATTAGAAAATCCAAGAAAGCCCAAAATGGGAAAAAAAAATATTTATAACCTCACTACAAGGAGATAACTGAAGTTAAAATTTTGTGTCTATTTTTTTTAGATTTACACATATGTGCACACATGCACACAGAGTTTATAAATATATTTATTTAATCTTCTTTTCATAAAAATTGTAAAAAATTTTCCACATTATCACTTTTTTTCTACATGATTTAATGATACATACAGCATATACAATTTGAAAGGGATAGAAGACACTGCCCATTTATAGAAGGATGGAATTTCTTATTAAAAAGCTCTACTGTGAAGATAATGATAATGAGCCATGTGACTTACTTGCACTATAGTCTGAGAATTTCTTTTTTCTATTTTTTATTTTTTTGTTCAGTTAGCCAACATATAGTCTGAGAATTTCAATGGGGATTTTTGTTTAAAAAAATCTTAGCTTCTGGGACACCTGGCTGGCTCCGTTGGTTAGGTGTCTTCCTTTGACTCAGGTCATGATCTCAGGGAATCGAGACCCATGCTGAGCTCCCTGCTCAGTGGGGAGTTTTCTTCTCCATCTCCTTCTGCTTCCTTCCCCCTACTCATGCACTGCCTCTGTCTTTCTCTCAAATAAATAAATAAAATCCTTTAAAAAATAAAAATAAATAACAATTAAAAAAATTCTTAGCTTCTGTATGACATTCATCTTCTCCAACATGCTTTATGAGCACTGAGCTCACGAAATAGAAACAGACATACACATACGTATGTTAAGGGAAGACAAAACAAGCTATCCAAACTCAATTTCTCTTATTCCATCTCAAATGAACTTTGCTCATACGGTGTACCCTATTTATGTCAACAGACCACAATATTTCCAGTAAGTAAGTTTCAAGTCACAGTTTGTGGAGAGGACTCAGAGCAGGCTCCAGTTATTAGATTCCAAAAAGACCCACCATGCTCTGTTACAGACATGACCCTTGGATTATTTTCTGTGCTGTTTTCCAATCTATAAAATGAGGATAATAGCTCTTACTTCTATTCAATGCTTTGGAGAATTGAATGAGATAACAAAGAATTTAGACTATTGTTCATTATTATTCAGCATCTTTTGGTCTTATATAAGTAATAACAAATTCTATTAAGTCTACCTCGGCAACATCAGTTACATCTATGTCATACTCTTTGTTTTCACTACAACTAATCAACTTCACATCTTTATTGTCTTGCATTCCAACTAGCCTGACAACCTCCAATTTCTCCTTTTTCAGGACAATTAGATTAATTTTCTTAAAGCACACCTCTGATAAACTTACCCTGCTACTCAAAAGTTAGCAGATCAAATATGCACAAGATCAGAATGAGGAAAACTACAGAACTCTGATTAAATAAATAAATAAATAAATAAAGATATATTCCATGTTCATGAATAAGAAAATTAAATACTGTCAAAATGTCAGTTCTTTCCAAACTGATCTATAGATTCATTGCAATTGCAATCAAAATCCCATTAGGTGATTTTATAGATATCAACAAACTGATTCTAAAGCTTACATGAAAAGGCAAAGATGTAAAATAGCCAACACAATATTCAAGAACAAAGTTGAGAACTGACACTACTCAACTTCAAACTATTGTAAACAAAACAGTGTGGTATGCCAAACCTGGAAGCAACTAAGACGTCCTTCAGTAGGTAAATGAATAAATTGTGGTATATCCAGACAGTGGAATACGATTCAGCATTAAAAAGATATTAACTATCAAGTCATGAAAAGACAATGAGGAAACTTAAATGCATATTACTAAGTGAAAGAAGCCAATCTGAAAGGCTATCTCCTGTTACATGGTTTCAACTACATTACATTTTGGAAAAGGTTAAACTATGGAGACAGTAAAAAAATCATTGGTTGCCAGGGTTGAAGAGGGGCAGAGATGAATAGGTGAAGCACAGAGGATTTTTAGGCAGTGAAACGACCCTGTATGTTACCATAACAATGGGTACATGTCATTATACATTTGTCCAAATCCACACAATGTACAACAGTAAGAATAACCCTAATGTAAACCATGGACTTTGGCTGATTATGATATATCAATATAGGTTCATCCTTAGTTAAAAAAAAATACTATATTGCTGAGTGATGTTGACAATGAGGGAGTCTATGCATGCGCACGCATCTCTCAATTTTGCTATGAATCTTAAATTGTTCGAAAAATATAAAGAATTAAAAAAAAAGTTGGTGAGAATTATCCATCAAGAATCAATGAAAGGGCTCCTAACATTCAAAATCTTCCACAATCCAGGTCAAACTTACTATCCAACTTTATACCTTTTTACTTTCCTTTTTCATTCTTATACAGCCAAATGGTAATATTTTCTCTGAATTTTCCTACATTTACTCATGTAATTTTTCCAAATGGATATAATCTCTTCACATTTTCACATATACGAATCTTATCTATTCTTCAAAGTTCAAATTAAATTATATTTTCCCCACAGAAGCTTTTCTTATCCTCCAGTTTTAAGCAATCTTTTTTGGCCCTGAAATATTCTAGTGTTTTATTGTACCTCTTAGGTGAGCCATCACTTCTAACATTCTTCTGAAAGTTATATATCATCATTATGGCATCTATTTTGAGAATGAAAGATTCTTTTGAGGTGGTATTTTATATTTTAATTTTTTTCCATAGCATTCATAGTTTATACATATAGTGGGTACTCAATGAAATGTGGTGGGTCTAAAGGATTAGAAATTACATACCCAAGTACATTTTAAAAACACAAAACTGCTAAAGAAAGAAAATTGGTAAAGTTGTGGTAAATATTACTTCAGAGTTTAACACTCCATCCTATGCTTTTATGGATGCTTCCTATAATTCTTTGTGGCTTCCTATAATTTTTAAGAAATGAGTAGACTCATGGAATTTTATAGGTAATTAGGGATTTTAGGAATCACCTATTCCAACTTACTTTTATAATAGATGGAGCCACTAAGGTTAAGAAATGTTAAGGTACTTGCAAACACAACATTTTTATTGGCAAGGAGAAGCTAGCACCAAGAATCTCATATTTTGATATCCGGTCTAGAGAACTTTCCACTGGTTGTCAGTCTTATTTTTTTGT
Organism: Mirounga angustirostris; assembly: GCF_029215605.1. NCBI lineage: Eukaryota > Metazoa > Chordata > Mammalia > Carnivora > Phocidae > Mirounga > Mirounga angustirostris. Next base: position 78,012,052 of record NW_026991720.1, on the reverse strand, counting down.
GTGGTCCAACTCAGAGTTGGGTGTTCAATAAAATGCCTTTGTTTCATTTGAATTTTTTTTTTAACTTTGAGGCATATTTAACTTATATTTTCAAGAATACAATTAAGTTGTTGTTTAGTAAATTTGCTGAGTTATGCAAACACCACCATAATTGAGTTTTCTTTCATATAAATGGAATCATATAGTATCTGGTCTCTTACAACTGAAAATTCACTGAGAATAATGTTTTTGAATTTCATCCATGTTGTAGCTTTTATCAGCAATCCACTCCTTTTTATTGCAACTCATATTCCATTACACAGATATACTACATTTTGTCTATGTCATTATTAGTTGATGACATTTAGGTAATTTCCAATTGTGCCTATTATGAGTAATGCTTCTATGAACATTTATGTGCAAGTCTTTGTGTGGGCATATGTTTTTATTTCTCTTAGATAGATACCTAGGAGCGGAATATGCTGGGTTGTATGGTGAATTTATGTTAAACTTTAAAAAACCTAAATCCTAGACTAAATTCGCTACTTAAACAATTTGTTGATAATGAAGAGATATCTTATACTCCAATAATAATGTGGTATAGTAAATACAAAGGGAGACAAACTTCTGCCATCAATTTAAATCTCACACTATAGTCATTATTAGTCCAAGATTGCTGTCATCAGAAAACTGGTAAGAAAAGGAATGTGAATTTTCTCTCTCATCAATCTCAAACACCCAACAATTGCTTGTGAGTTCTCTCCAATTCTTACAGGTATAGCAAACCTCATCCTTGACAGACTATATTTTCCACTTTTTTGTCATCTACCATCTCATTCATTCCATTAGCTGCCTCTGGCTATATTATGGCTCCTCTGTTGTCAGTGTCAGTGTCCACACGCCTATAATTAAGGACTTGTTTTTTTCTTGCTTTCAATTCTATACCTACTGGTTTATCCTTCCTAACTTAAAATTCTGACCTACTGGAGAGTTTCTTTCTAATGTTGACCTAAATCATTGTAAAACCACATTTCTCATTGGTCTACTTTTCTTCCCTCCTGAATTAAAGCTGTCTCTGTGATTTGCTTTGTCCCATAGGATGTAGCAGCATTAACACTGTTGAAATTTCAGATCCTATACTTAAGAGGTGTTACAGGGGCACCTGGCTGGCTCAGTCAGTAGAGCAATGTGACTCTTGATCTTGGGATTGTAAGTTTGAGCCCCACGTTGGGTGTAGAAATCACTTGAAAAGAATAAAATCTTAAAAAAAAAAGAGATGTTACAGATTCCATTCTTGATCCTTTGGAACCCTGAAACTATCATGCTGTGAAAAAGCTCAGACTACTAAAGGATAAGAGTTCATGTGGATGAGAACTGAGGCAACCCATCTGACAACCAACACCACCTGCTAGCACTGAAGTCATGTTAAACCCTCCAATCCATTCAAGTTTTCAGATAATCACAGCTGTGTGAGTGATCCTAGGTGACATCAGCAGAAAAAATGCCTGGACTTCCAGTCCATAGCATTATGAACAATAATCAAGTCTACAGTTATTTTAAGTCACTAAGGGTTGGCATAGTTTGTTATATAACAATACAGAACTGATACACTAACAATCAAGCTTCTTTATCCACCATCCTTCTGTGACTCATCACAGCATTTTTATTGATATTCATATATTTTAAAAAATAAGTACAATATTCTTTCTTCTGTGAACCTCCTCTTTAACCTCAATGATACCTTTTTAAAAATTCTTTCTCCTATTGATCAGTATGTCTTAAAAGTTTTTCAGCTTACAGATTCCTCAACATACACATTTGTTCTAGCAATGTAGAACCATAAATATCCTTTCCTGACCCATCCAGCAAAATTACCATTCCCTTGTTTTCTTCTATTTCTCTATTTCTGTATGTGATTCTATGGTTGTATTGTTCATTCTCTACTGCAACTTTAGGATTTGCTTGTCTATCTCTCTTTTTTGACTATGTGCTTCTTATGGTCAGCGATTGTGTCTTGACAGCGAGGTTTCCTAAGTAACCACACTGCCTGGCATGAATCCAAGATTCAGTAAATGTTTAATGAAGTAATGAATGTATAAATGATGTGTTGATGAAGACAGTGATGAATGAAGTGAACGGATGACTGAATGAGTCCCTCATTTAAAATAACTCCTTAATTTGTTAATTCTTTTCCATTTCTACTCCTATCTCTCGAGACATATACCAAGACATGTGCCATCTTAGTAAGTATTTTCATGTGTGTTTCATTTACTTCTCCAGATAGATTTTAATCTCTTGCATTGTGGAAACATAACTAATACTATGATATATTTCCTGGAGACAAGTTTTCTACCATGACTCCCTGGTTCCATGTTTTTGCTTGTTTTATTCTTGATTTCTCTACCTAATACTCATAAAGCTATGTGAAATTTTAATCCACATAGTTAAATATTACTGTTTTTGAAAACGTCTTGATATCTGGCATTACTGGAAACATCACAGCTTATTACAGAAGAAGGCTGAAAATCTCAGGAATAAGTACTAATAACATTATTGTTGGCTAAGACACCTAAATTTAAATTTTGATTGCAACAAGCTCCCCATTCCCATCCATCAATGCTAGTGAATCCTTAACTTTTAAGTAAGAAATCTGGTAACTGCCAAAATGTTACATGTTTTGTTTCTGTTATTGTTAACTCAGTTGAAAACATGGCAGTTATTTCTGGTCCAAGGATACCTTATTCTGGCCAGGAAAATATGTTTCTTTTGCAAAGGGATTCATCACTTGTATTAAAACAAAATAAAACAATTTAAAGCATGTCCTCATGGTCACGGGTCAACAGCATCCATGCCCCATAGAAACAACAGCAAACTTTATTCTTGTTTAGGTGTTTCTAAGTTTCTGTATTTAGACTAAGATATACACACATATTTTTTCAAACTAAGCTCTCTGTGCTTCTAAGTGTCCACTGTGTGACATGGAGGACTATATATAGAATACAATATTTATGTATATTTATTTATATTTTTCAGGTGAGTGAGTTGTCTATGAATGTTTGGTTGAGAAAACTAATGTGGTCATTCATGACCTTCCATATTTTAATTTAATCACTATTTAATATTATGTATTTTTGTACTTGCGAGATTAGTTCCATAATTAACACTCCCATTCGTACTTGTGGTTGTTGTTTTATTGCTCTGGTAGAGGCAAATAGCAGTTAGAACAACTATTGCATTTATTACATTCAGTCTCTTGAGATTTACGATATATTCTTCAAAAATTTAATAAGAAACCAAAAAAGCTTTATTGTTTGCATGATTGCCAGAAAATTTCCTGTTAAGTAATTTTTATTATTTTTAGAAATTCTATGTGCAACTGTTTGATAAACAAATAGATTGGCCAGAGTTTATAATTCAATGAAAATTGCCTGGAATGTCACTGATTTTAAGATCTTTTAAAAGTTGTAATCTAATGAAATGTTTTGATGCAAAAATTAATGCTATGTTATCATCTGACTCCTACATACAAGTTTCTCTTTGTGTTGAAGAATAGGTGTTGGTTATTAAGAAAAGTGGATGGGGGCGCCTGGGTGGCTCAGTCGTTGGGCGTCTGCCTTCGGCTCGGGTCATGATCCCAGGGTCCTGGGATTGAGCCCCGCATCAGGCTCCCTGCTCAGTGGGGAGCCTGCTTCTCCCTCTCCCACTCCCCCTGCTTGTGTTCCCTCTCTCGCTGTGTCTCTCTCTGTCAAATTAAAAAAATATATTAAAAAGAAAAAAAAAGAAAAGCGGATGATAATCAAAGAAACTTTTACTGAAAGAGTAAGAAATTACTTTATAGATCTCCCAAGGCAACAGAGTTCAACCAGTTGCCTTTTGTCATCTTTCTATAATCATTGATTGTCCCTTTGGGTAAAAAACATTTGGGTAGATTTATAAAAGCTTTAATGAGTCAGAAAGAAGTCAGAAAAACATTTGCAACTTTTAAAAGTCTTCTCCTGATTCAAAGCAACTGCATCTTTGCACTCAACATGCAAACTGGATCACATTCAACTCACTGCAATATTGTTTATTTAGACAGATTATCTGTAATGGAATTCAGTACTCAAGCAAAAATAAAGAGTACTCAACAAAGGAATCTGTCTGAATAATGACATTTAAATAAATAAACAACTAAATAGCCACAGTGTTTGGCCAGCAAAGCATATATTAGATTAAACAAATGACATGTCTTTCTTCAACAAAGAAGAAAATGCTGACTCATAAAAGTTTGCATTAATTGAACACTCAGATAATTATTTGAAATTGCCCAGCATAAAAAATTATAAAATTACAGAATTTCTTACATTCCACAGGGCAATTAGCTTTGTGGGAAACTCTGTATTATACTAACATGTCTTCTAAGAATTAATAAAAAATTATATACACTTTTTTGCAGTGAAGTCTGCTACAAGTCATATCGCTATGGAATTCGTAGTCACAACTTCCGATTCGTAGTTTACTAAGCCAGGCTGCTCTCCCTAAACAGATATTCAATCCCCTGAAATCTTTTTCTGCATAGGTCAGACCTATTAAATCCAAATAACAAACAGAAATTCCAGAAGAAGAGTTTTACAGATTTCCAAATTTCAAGGAATACGAATTTACACTTAAATCCAGTGTTAGAATCATTGTAAAACACAATTCTATATTTAGAGCTCCTGCTACAGATAAGTCTGTGTATCTGTAGCTTAGGGTGTTTCAGAACTTATGGTAGTTAAGATGTCTTAAGTTTGTCCTAGGGAGAAAAAGAGTTAGCAGATTCGCTTGAATTTATAACTTCTGTTCTAATGCTCTATTCTCTCCCTAGATATTAAACACACATTTTTCTTATTAAAGATGTTTTGGGAGGGTAGGTCATCGTTTTCCTGTCAGGATCACCCCTTGTCATGAGTCAGACTCATCCAGCTAATCTCTAGTGATTTCCTTCAAGCACACTATTTCACCAGAAAAGATCTTTACATTAAATTTTAACCCCACTGTTTCTTCTCCCAGCCGAAAATATTTGAGAAACATTAAAAATGGATATGTTCTGGTGATGTGGAATGAATTAGAAATTAAAGACAAGAGGTTTCTTATGATGTGTGTTTTCTTCAGTACAGAAGTGGCACTCAAAATATTCCTATTTCACTGCCAACTTTAATATTAAATGCTAAAGCCATGAAATTTTCAGTGAACTTAACCTGATCCTGTGGCTATACAGACGTAAAGCAGGTTAGAGGGCTATTAGTCATTAACAATTTACCGTGATGATTAGATTCTTGTAACATAAATTCAGAGGAAAATCATCCTACTTACTTCATACCTTGTTTTCCAGAAAAGGAAGTTAAAGAGCGCATATACACACACTGTAACCCAATATGTGAAACATTAGGGACTTTTGAGAAATTCCTTTTTTCCCCAAGTGTGTTCTCTTATTTTATATGTCTGAAAAGGGTTGCAAGACCAAAAGTTGTGATGAAAGCATCCAAGATTTCTCAGGAAAAAAAAAAAAAATCAATGTAAGAGAGAGGAAAATAATATACAGTGTTCTATATAAAGCACCAACTTTCCTGAAAATAAATAATTAAAACCCAATGCCTCATATATTTTAAGTTGTTCTGGTATATTTTTATAAGGAATTTTTTCTTGAAAAAACAACTATAATAATGAATTAATATGGAATAAAAACTAAAGTTTTTATGAATTATCACTGCAAAATCTTATACTATTTTCAGAATCATTTATTACTCTGGAATTGGAAAAAATAAGATTTTTTGTAAAATTATTTTTCTTTATTTATGGTCATAACATTTTAACATTTCCATCAACTATTTGATCCAAATCAAAGTTCTGTAAAATTATGACTCATAGCTTGTCATGTAAATTTTTGCGGAAAAAAATCCCTTTAACACACATGCATTAAAATTTCTGATAGATTTCTAAATAAGATGTATCGCATAAGTGATTCTTTGGTTCCTCAACATGGTACTGTTATTATTGCCTAGCACAGTATCTGCTGCATACTTGTGACTTCCTAGGTATTTGATGAATAAATGATGACCAACTTTAAACTCGGCTACATAAATCTTTTAAATGTTCAAACTCTTATGTAAATAAATTTTTAGTCTCACTTTGAACACTTTACTATATTTGATTCTAAGGAAAAGGAAAACTATAGAAATTCCAGGTCAGAAGAAAAAGCAGTGAACTTTTTTGCAGGGGAGAGGACCACAAAATTATGTATTCAATGCAAAAGACATAGATATAAATAGTTTACAGAAAGACCTACGTATTGTATAATGAATTATACAAGTGATGTCAAGGTCTCAAGAAAAAAAACAAGTGAATCAAATATCCCATATTAAATCTAAAGGAGGTCATAAAATAGAGTCTAATTAATCTCAGGTATCAGACAGATTCATTCTAGCATGTCTTTACTTTTCCCGGTTTCCTTGATCTTTGACACTCATTTTTGTTATGACAGTTCTCCTTTATTTTCTAACAACTTTTTACATGTTAATAATGTATTTTCATGCATATAACTCTATGACTTTTAAAGAGATATTCTATTTCATAAAGAATATATTAAATATCATTGTTTTAGGATTATAAAAGAAATGAAAATATTTTATTCCTGCCTTTTGTTTAGGTAGAAGGGTATTTTTTTTTTTAAGATTTTATTTATTTATTTGACAGAGAGAGACACAGCGAGAGAGGGAACACAAGCAGGGGGAGTGGGAGAGGGAGAAGCAGGCTTCCCCCAGAGCAGGGAGCCCGATGCAGGGCTCGATCCCAGGACCCTGGGATCATGACCTGAACCCAGGGCAGACACTTAACGACTGAGCCACTCAGGTGCCCTTAGGTAAAAGTGTATTACTAGAAAAAAGTAAAATAATAAAATAAAATGACACTTACGGGAAACAAATGATACATGTAAAAGTCATTTTAAAGCAAGCAAATGGATGACACACTTAAAAGTTTATTTGCTGTGTACCCTTTATTAAGTCAATGCAATCTTTTTTTACTGTTTTTTATCAGCAACAGATTGTTATTTATTGTTCAACTTCTCACGTATTGAGTTAAAAAAATAATCAACCTCACAATATATATACATCTCTCTATAAACCTGTATTTTATGAAAATGTTAGATACATTGGCTATTTATGACATGGAGAACCCAAAATCTTTTAATCTCATTGAATAAATAGAATTAAATAATTTCATATAAGGGAAAATCCAGAAATATCTATCCTACCTTTCAGAAGTTAGCTGACTTATTTTAATAAGTCAAAAAGTCCTCAGAGGAATGTAGGGGGGGCGGAGCAAGATGGCGGAGGAGTAGGAGACCTGGATTTCGTCTCCTCTCAGGAATTCAGCTGGATAGGGAATCAAACCATTCTGAACACCTACAAACTCAACAGGAGATCAAAGAAAAGAAGAGCAACAACTCTCTCATCAGAAAAGCGACCACTTTCTGGAAGGTCTTTTCTGATTTGTATAGAGTATATTTTCTGGGGACGTGGTTACTCTGCTAGCATTTTGTTCTCTCATTCATCTATTCTCCTCTGCACAAAATGACAAGACGGAAAAAAATCACCTCAACAAAAAGAACAAGAGGTAGTACCGACTGCCAGGGACCTACTCAATACGGACATTAGTACGATGTCAGATCTAGAGTTCAGAATCATCACTTTAAAGATACTAGCTGGGCTTGAAAAAAATATCGAAGTTATTAGAGAAACCCTTTCTGGAGAAGTAAAAGAGCTAAAATCCAACCAAGTAGAAATCAAAAAGGCTATTAATGAGGTGCAATAAAAAATGGGGGCGCTAAGTGCTAGAATAAATGAGGCAGAAGAGAGAATCAGTAATATAGAAGATGAAATGATGGAAAATAAAGAAGCTGAGAAAAAGAGAGATAAACAACTACTGGATCACGAGGGCAGAATTCGAGAGATAAGCGATACCATAAGACGAAACAACATTAGAATAATTGGGATCCCAGAAGAAGAAGAAAGAGAGAGAGGGACAGAAGGTATAATGGAGCAAATTATAGCAGAGAACTTCCCTAATTTGGGGAAAGAAACAGGCATGAAAATCCAGGAAGCACAGAGAACCCCTCTCAAAATCAGTAAAAATAGGTCAACACCCCGACATCTAATAGTAAAACTTACGAGTCTCATAGACAAAGAGGAAATCCTGAAAGCAGCTCGGGATAAGAGATATGTAACCTACAAGGGTAGAAACATTAGATTGGCAACAGACCTATCCACAGAGACCTGGCAGGCCAGAAAGGACTGGCAGGATATATTCAGAGCACTAAATGAGAAAAATATGCAGCCAAGAATACTATATCCAGTATTGAAAATTGAAGGAGAGATAAAAAGCTTCCAGGACAAACAAAAACTAAAGGAATTTGCAAACACAAAACCAGCCCTACAGGAAATCTTGAAAGGGGTCCTCTAAGCAAAGAGAGAGCCTGAAAGCAACATAGACCAGAAAGGAACACAGACAATATACGGTAACAGTCACCTTACAGGCAATACAATGGCACTAAATTCCTATCTTTCAATAGTTACCCTGAATGTAAATGGGCTAAATGGCCCAATCAAAAGACACAGGCTATCAGACTGGATGAAAAAACAAGACCCATTGATATGCTGTCTGCAAGAGACTCATTTTAGAACCAAAGACACCCCCAGATTGAAAGTGAGGGGGTGGAAAACCATTTACCATGCTAGTGGACACCAAAAGAAAGCTGGGGTGGCAATCCTTATATCAGACAAATTAGATTTTAAACCAAAGACTGTAATAAGAGATGAGGAAGGACACTATATCATACTTAAAGGATCTATCCAACAAGAAGATCTAACAATTGTAAATATCCCTGCCCCTAACATGGGAGCAGCCAATTATATAAGGCAATTAATAACAAAAGCAAAGAAACACATTGACAACAATACAATAATAGTGGGGGACTTTAACACCTCCCTCACTGAAATGGACAGATCGTCTAAGCAAAAGATCAACAAGGAAATAAAGACTTTAAATGACACACTGGACCAAATGGACTTCACAGACCTATTCAGAACATTCCACCCCAAAGCAACGGAATACACATTCTTCTCTAGTGCCCATGGAACATTCTCCAGAATAGATCACATCCTAGGTCATAAATCAGGTCTCCACCGGTACCAAAAGATTGGGATCATTCCCTGCCTATTTTCAGACCACAATGCTTTGAAACTAGAACTCAATCACAAGAGGAAAGTCGGAAAGAACTCAAATACATGGAGGCTAAAGAGCATCCTACTGAAGAATGAATGGGTCAACCAGGAAATTAAAGAAGAATTAAAAAAATACATGGAAACCAATGAAAATGAAAACACAACTGTTCAAAATCTTTGGGATGCAGCAAAAGCAGTCCTAAGAGGAAAGTATATAGCAATACAAGCCTTTCTCAAGAAACAAGAAAGGTCTCAAGTACACAACCTAACCCTACACCTAAAGGAGCTGGAGAAAGAACAGCAAATAAAGCCTAAACCCAGCAGGAGAAGAGAAATCATAAAGATCAGAGCAGAAATCAATGAAATAGAAACTAAAAGAACAGTAGAACAGATCAACGAAACTAGGAGCTGGTTCTTTGAAAGAATTCACAAGATTGATAAACCCCTGGCCAGACTTATCAAAAAGAGAAGAGAAATGACCCAAATCCACAAAATCATGAATGAAAAAGGAGAGATCACAACCAACACCAAAGAAATACAAACAATTATAAGAACATATGATGAGCAACTCTATGCCAGCAAATTAGATAACCTGGAAGAGATGGATGCATTCCTAGAGATGTATCAACCACCAAAACTGAACCAGGATGAAATAGAAAACCTGAACAGACCTATAACCACTAAGGAAATTGAAGTAGTCATCAAAAATCTCCCAAAAAACAAGAGCCCAGGGCCAGATGGCTTCCCAGGGGAATTCTACCAAACATTTCAAGAAGAATTAATACCTATTCTTCTGAAAGTGTTCCAAAAAATAGAAACGGAAGGAAAACTTCCAAACTCGTTTTATGAGGCCAGCATTACCTTGATCCCAAAACCAGACAAAGACCCCATCAAAAAGGAGAATTACAGACCAATATCCCTGATGAACATGGATGCAAAAATTCTCACCAAAATACTAGCCAATAGGATCCAACAGTATATTAAAAGGATTATTCACCATGACCAAGTGGGATTTATCCCTGGGCTGCAAGGTTGGTTCAACATCCGCAAATCAATCAATGTGATACAATACATTAACAAAAGAAAGAACAAGAATCATATGATCCTCTCAATAGATGCAGAAAAAGCTTTTGACAAAGTACAGCATCCTTTCTTGATCAAAACTCTTCAGAGTATAGGGATCGAGGGTACATACCTCAATATCATAAAAGCCATCTATGAAAAACCTACAGCAAATATTATTCTCAATGGGGAAAAACTGAGAGCTTTCCCCCTAAGGTCAGGAATGCGGCAGGGATGTCCACTATTACCACTGCTATTCAACATAGTATTGGAAGTCCTAGCCACAGCAATCAGACAACAAAAAGAAATCAAAGGCATCCAAATTGGCAAAGAAGAAGTCAAACTCTCTCTCTTTGCAGATGATATGATACTTTATGTGGAAAACCCAAAAGACTCCACCCCAAAACTGCTAGAACTCATACAGGAATTCAGTAAAGTGGCAGGATATAAAATCAATGCACAGAAGTCAATGGCATTCCTATACACCAACAACAAGACAGAAGAAAGAGAAATTAAGGAGTCCATCCCATTTACAATTGCACCCAAAACCATAAGATACCTAGGAATAAATCTAACCAAAGAGACAAAGGATCTGTACTCAGAAAACTATAAAATACTCATGAAAGAAATTGAGGAAGACACAAAGAAATGGGAAAACGTTCCATGCTCATGGATTGGAAGAACAAATATTGTGAAGATGTCAATGCTACCTACAGCAATCTACACATTCAACGCAATCCCCATCAAAATACCATCCACTTTTTTCAAAGAAATGGAGCAAATAATCCTAAAATTTGTATGGAACCAGAAAAGACCCCGCATAGCCAGAGGAATATTGAAAAACAAAAGCAAAGCTGGCGGCATCACAATTCCGGACTTCCAGCTCTATTACAAAGCTGTCATCATCAAGACATCATGGTACTGGCACAAAAACAGACACATAGATCAATGGAACAGAATAGAGAGCCCAGAAATGGACCCTCAACTCTATGGTCAACTAATCTTCGACAAAGCAGGAAAGAATGTCCAATGGAACAAAGACAGTCTCTTCAACAAATGGTGTTGGGAAAATTGGATAGCCACATGCAGAAGAATGAAACTGGACCATTTCCTTACACCACACACAAAAATAGACTCCAAATGGTTGAAAGACCTCAATGTGAGACTGGAGTCCATCAAAATCCTAAAGGAGAACACAGGCAGCAACCTTTTTGACCTCAGCTGAAGCAACTTCTTCCTAGAAACATCGCCAAAGGCAAGGGAAGCAAGGGCAAAAATGAACTATTGGGACTTCATCAAGATAAAAAGCTTTTGCAAAGCAAAGGAAACAGTCAACAAAACCAAAAGACAACCGACAGAATGGGAGAAGATATTTGCAAATGACATATCAGATAAAGGGCTAGTATCCAAAATCTATAAAGAACTCATCAAACTCAACACCCAAAGAACAAAGAATCCAATCAAGAAATGGGCAGAAGACATGAACAGACATTTTTCCAAAGAAGACATCCAAATGGCCAACAGACACATGAAAAAGTGCTCAATATCGCTCAGCATCAGGGAAATCCAAATCAAAACCTCAATGAGATACCACCTCACACCAGTCAGAATGGCTAAAATTAACAAGTCAGGAAATGACAGATGTTGGCGGGGATGCGGAGAAAGGGGAAGCCTCCTACACTGTTGGTGGGAATGCAAGCTGGTGCAGCCACTCTGGAAAACTATATGGACGTTCCTCAAAAAGTTGAAAATAGAGCTACCATATGATCCTGCAATTGCACTACTGGGTATTTACCCCAAAGATACAAAAGTAGGGATCCGAAGGGGTACATGCACCCCGATGTTTATAGCAGCAATGTCCGCAATAGCCAAACTGTGGAAAGAGCCAAGATGTCCATCGACAGATGAATGGATAAAGAAGAGGTGGTATATATATACAATGGAATATTATGCAGCCATCAAAAGGAATGAGATCTTGCCATTTGCAACGACGTGGATGGAACTGGAGGGTATTATGTTGAGTGAAATAAGTCAAAAAGAGAAAGACATGTATCATATGATCTCACTGATATGAGGAATTCTTAATCGCAGGAATCAAACTGAGGGTTGTTGGAGTGGGGGGTGGGGTGGGAGGGATGGGGTGACTGGGTGATAGACACTGGGGAGGGGAAGAATGAAGCGGGGGAAATCGGAGGGGTAGACGAACCATGAGAGACGATGGACTCTGAAAAACAAACAGGGTTCTAGAGGGGAGGGGGGTGGGAGAATGGGTTAGCCTGGTGGTGGGTATTGAGGAGGGCACATTCTGCATGGAGCACTGGGTGTTGTGCACAAACAATGAATCATGGAACACTTCATCTAAAACTAATGATATAATGTATGGGGATTAACATAAGAATAAAAAAAAAAAGTCCTCAGAATTACGAGTATGTTCCTTCCATTAAAGAAAAAACACTCTTCTGCGTTTTCCTTTGAATATTTAAGTACCTTTAATATATAATCATATCAAAATACAATCTAATTTATTTATATTTCTTTTTTAATAGATTTTATTTATTTATTTGAGAGAGAGAGAGCAAGAGAGAGAGAGAGTACAGACTGGGGGAGGGACAGAAGGAAAGGGAGAAGCAGACTCCCCGCTGAACAGGGAGCCCAATGCGGGACTCAATCCCAGGACCCTGAGATCTTGACCTGAGCCGAAGGCAGATGCCTAACCAACTGAGCCACCCAGGCACCCTCAATTTATTTATATTTCCAGAAGTATAATCTTTATTTTTACATAATCATCACTTTAAATAATGATAAAATTAGATTCAATATTTATTCAATTATCAATAACCTCAAAATAGCACAAAAATATAGAGATAAGAAAGTCAGCTTCTCAATCATAAAATCCAATGAATGTTGGAAGCAAATATACATAAATAAAGGGCCAGCCAAACTTAAACGTCATTTCAAATAGTGTCATCACAGAACTACCTATCTAGTTTTTTTCCACCCACCCCCAGCTTCCTGGCCCAGCTCCAGCCTACCGCTTGCCCTCTCGGAGCACTTATTCCCTAGGGGAGCGCTAGTGACACTGCTTAAAATGCAGCTTCACACCCTAACCACACGTGGGTAAAATTAGTGTTTTTTTAAATGACAGAGGACAAATTAAACATGACAAAAACAGCAAAATGGATCACAGTCCATTGTACAAATTTCTTTGTATGTGTTTTAGGCAAATTTGAGGCTGCATCATTTCTAGTTTATTCTGAGTAAGAATTTATCAAATCATTTATTGATTTTGAATTCACAATAGTCTATCCAAATATATATAATTACATATATATTATTATATAGCCTTGATTTTTTGAGGCAGTCTCTTTGAAAACACTTACTATACTTTTCTTGTATCCTACAACTATGGCTTCCTAGCAGAGAGCGTTATTAACCTCTGTGACTAACTCTGCTGTGACTGGGCAAGCTTTTCCTCTCTCATCACAGTCATGTTCTTGTTTGTGCACAAAAGTAATTTGCAGCTCTGCAGATTTGCTGAGAGGGTCTCCCTAGGATGTCTCAAACACTCCCTTGAATAATATTAAGTGTCTCAAATGCACACAAGTAAACTCTAGAGTATAGTCCAACCATTTTATCCAACCATGAATTTGAGATGCTGAACTTACTATAAATTTGTTGGAAGGTAGTTTAGGGATAAGTCTAATTCCCTCCAAGGTACGTGCTACCATATATTGAACTCTATACCATATATACTGGTCATTATGCTATGTGTTTTACATGCAGGGTTTCACTTTTTCCTCTCCTTATCCTTAGAGTTAAGGTCCATGGTCCTATCTGCCTTACATATGAAGAAAAATGAAGTCCAGAGAGAATAACTAACTTGTGTGAAGTTGATGGCAGAGCTGAGATTCAAACTCTGATCTGTAGGATTCCAGAGGTCTAGATGAGGTCTTTATAAAAATGTCTTTGTTTCTGATTTAGAAAAACTTTTTTTGAGGTATACTCTATATACAAATAAAGACACTCATCGAAATGTACTTTTTGATGTGTTCTGACAAATGCATATGTGTGTGTAACCACCGTCATAAATTAAATTGGTATAAAACATTTCCATCATTCCAAGAAATCATCTTCTACACCTTTTTTTTTTTTAAAGATTTATTTATTTATTTGAGAGAGACAGAGTGAGCAGGGGGAGAGGCAGAGGGAGAGGGAGACAAGCAGACTCCCTGCTAAGTGGGGAGCCTGATGCGGGCCTCCATCCCACAACCCTGAGATCATGACCTGAGCCGAAATCAAGAGTGCAACACTTTACCGACTGAGCCATCCAGGTGCCCCATCTTGTACACCTTTTCTATCAATTGTGACCCCATTCCCAGCTGCCCCAAACCATCGCCCTACTTTTTATCATTATAGTTTTGTATTTTATGGTTTAATATAAACAGAATCCTGCATTATGGAAATTTTTTTAACAGCTTTCTATACCTCAACCTATCTTTAATATTCATCCATGCTGTTGTGTTTATCAGTGTATGCTATTTATATTGTTTATATCAACTGCTGTATAAATCTGTATATTTTATTTTAATTGGTAAGTACTCCTCTGTTGTATCTATATACCAAAATTTGCTTAGTCATTCATCTGTTGATGAACCTTTGGGTTGTTACCAGGTTTTAGCTATTCTGAGTAAAGCTGCTATGAATATTTGTGTCAAGTCTTTATGTGGATAAATATAAATTTACATATAAATTGTTTTTCTTAAATAAATGCTCAGAAGTAAAACTGCTTGGCCATATGATAATTGTATTGTTAACTGTATAAGACACAAGAAGTGTTTATATAAAATAAGTTTTAATTCTTATTTTCCTAATGACCAATTATGTTGAGCATCTTTTCATATACCTCTTGATCATTTGTATGGTATTTCTTCATTAGTGAAGTGTGTGTTCAAAAAAAATTTTTTTTGCCAAAATTTTAATTTTAATTGGGTAGTTTATCTTATATTGAATTGCAGAGATTCTGTATGGCTTGGGATTTAATTTCATACACACACATATATACACATATATGTAGATATATGTATGTATGTATATTATACCAATATTTTCTTTTTTTTTAAGATTTTATTTATTTATTTGACAGAGAGACACAGCAAGAGAGGGAGCACGAGCAGGGGGAGGGGCAGAGGGAGAGAGAGAAGCAGGCTTCTGGCCGAGCGGGGAGCCTGATGCGGGGCTTGATCCCAGGACGCTGGGATCATGACCTGAGCCGAAGGCAGATGCTTAACGACTGAGCCACCCAGGTGCCCCTCTATCAATATTTTCTACCAGTTTGTAAATTCCTGGTACCTCTCAAAAGACAAAATTAAAAAAAAAAAAGCCTACTGAAATTTTATTTTGGAAAGAATTAAAACATCTTCACTTTTAAGTCTTCTCACTTAAAAATCTTTAATTTCCCTGAACAATACTTTTTGGTTCTCACTAAATGGATCTTGCACGTATTTTGTAAAATGTATGCCTAAGTATTTCCTGTTTTATGATACCATAGTAAATGATATTGTTTTCTTAATTACAATTGCCAGCTGTTCACATAGTATATAGAAATGTAATTATATATTTTTGTATATTCATATTATATATTGTGATGTTGCTAAGCTTGTTTTTGATATAGCAGTTAGGTTTTTTTGGTTTGATTTGGTTTGGTTTTTTACTAATCCTTAGGATTTTCTATAGACCTGATTATTTTTTCTGTAAATATAGTTACACGTCGTTTGTACTTTATATGCATTGTGTTTATTTTCATCACCTTCTTACATTGGGCTACAAGCTCTAGAACAATGGTAAATAGAAACGTTATATGCAAACAATGAATCACAGAACACTACATCAAAAACTAATTATGTAATGTATGGTGATTAGCTAACATAATAAAATTAAATTAAAAAAAAAAAAAAGAAATGTTGACAGTGGCCAAACTTGCCTTGTTCCCTATACTAATTGTTAAACATTCAGTCTTTTACTACTAAACATGTCTTTGGCTGTATTTTTTTTAAGGATGGCCTTTATGAAAAGGTTGGAGACATTCTATTCAATTCCTTTTTTGCTGAGTTTTTGTTATGAGTGATATTTATCAAATTCTTTTCTGCAGCTATTAAGATACTTGTATTATTCTTCTTTCTAATTCTGTTGATAATGGTGAATTATACTGATTGATTTTGGAATATTAAATCAAGCTTGCATTGTTGAGATAAAATCTGGATGGAATTATTCTTTTTATAAATTGTTGAATACTATTTGCTTATATTTTGGTAAAGACGTTGGCTCTAATGTTTACAAAAGACATTTAACTGTAGTTTGATTTTCTAGTAATATCTTTATTTCACTAGAGTAATTCTGGCTTTGTTAAGAAGTTAAGAAATTTCCTTATTCTATATTTTTGAAAAACATGTGTAAAGAATTATTATTATTTCTTTCTTAAATGCATGATATAATTTACCAGCAAAGACATTTGGCCCCGGAATTTTTCTTTGTGTGAAGGTTTTTAATCAGGCCATCAATTTCTGCAAGAGTTATAGAGCTATTCAGATTTTTATTTCCTCTTTAGTCAGCTTTGTTATTTTTTTTCTTTCAGTGAATTTCTCCATTTCGCCTAAGTTGAATATATTGGCATAACTATATTCATACTATTTCCTTTTTATCCTTTTAATGACTACAAGATCTCTAATAATGTTCCCCTTTTGGTTCTTGAAATCAATAATTTGCATTTTCTCTTTTGAATTCTTTTGATTAGTCTTGTTAGAAGTTTTTAAAATTTTTTCAAGTTTTTAAATTTTATTCATTTTTAAAAATATCTATCTTGTGACTCTTTTCCTCTGATGTTTATCACTTTTCTATTTCATTTATTTCTGCTCTTAGCATTTATTATTTCCTTTCTTCTATTTATTTATGGCTTAATTTGCCTTTTGTTTTATCTTTTTAAACTAGAATCTTCGGTTTTTTTTCCAGTTTTACACTGTTCTTTATAAAAATTTAATACTACAAATTTCTTTCTAGCACAACCTTAGCTGTATCTCATGAATTTTAATATGCTATGTATATTAGTCAGGGCTCTCCAGGGAAACAAAGCCAATAGGATGTAAACACAAACACACACATAAACACACACAGACATGCATGAATGCACACATACAGATATCACAGATGAGAGAGATTTAAGAGATTGATTGGGTCATGCAATTGTGGAGGCTGGGCAAGTCCAAACCTTCAAGTGTAGGCCTGCAGGATGGAGACCCAGTAAAGAGCTAATGCTGCAGTGTGAGTCCTGATGCTGTCTCCTGGCAGAGTTCCCTTTTCAAAAGGGTAGTTGGTCCTCTAATAAGGCCTTCAATTAATTGAATGAGTCCCACCTACATAATGGAGGGCAATCTGACTTACTCAAAGTCTACCCATCTAAATGTCAATCCTATCAAAACAACACCTTCACATAAACATCCAGAATAATGTTTGAACAAATATTTGACACCCTGGCATAGCTAAGTTGACATATAAAATAAATCATCATGGTATAATGATAATCTTTTTATTTAAAAAAATTTCTAGTACACTTTAAGTCAGCTAGAAATGTGTGTGTGTGTGTGTGTGTGTGTTCAATTTTTTAGTTAGGGATTTTTTGAGATATCTTTCCAATATTGAATTATAGTAAAATTTTTTGTTGTCAGAGAATATAACTCTATGATTCCAATCTTCACAGGGCTTCCTGTTCAAGGAGATGATGACCTGGGTGAGTTTTTTATGGCCCATAAGATAGTCTATCTGGGTTAATGTTATATGTATAATTTTAAATTGTGTCTATTCTTTCTGTTCTTGGGAGCAGATCTGTAAATATCAAGTTCTACATCTTCGTTGACAATGTAATTCATGTCTTCTGTATTATTCCTGGTTTTCTGTCTTATTGTTCTATTCATTATTCAGAAAAGAGTGTAGAAGTCCCCAAATATTAGTTAATTATGTTACTCTCCTTTTAATTCTATCAGTTTTTATTTCATGTATTCCTTTTGTTATTGGATTGCTATGTTTTCCTTGATCCTTTATGATTATTAATTATCCCTCATTATCATTGATAATATCTCTTGTTCTTAAATCTTTTTCTGATATTAGTTTAGCCAGTCCAAGGTTTTATGTTGTTTTGTTTGTTTGTTTGTTTTTTGTTTTGTTTTGCATACTGTCTTTTCCATATTTTTCTTTTAACCTATTTGTGGGTGTGTATTTAAAGTGAATTCTATAGACAGCATATCTGTGTGTGTTGAGTTTTATCAGACCATTTATACAGAAGGTAATTATTGGTACATGGAGATTTAATTCTACCATCTTGCTATTTGTTTTCTATTTATAGAATCTGTTCTTTATTCATTTGTTTCTATTTCCCTGAATTTGCTTGGATTGAGCATTTTAAGTATTAAATTATATCTGCTAATTATTTTATACAGTTGCTTGAGTTTTTAAATATTCATCTTGAATCTATCACTATTTACCTTTCAGTAATATTATATCACTTCATTTAAAATATAGAACTTATTAAACATTATGTTCCGATTTCCCTGCTCCCATTCCTTGCACTATTATTGTTATATATTTTACTTCTACACTCATTATAACCCTTATAATAGTTCATAATTTTTGCTTTCATGATAATACTAACTTTTAAATAAAGTAAAAATAGAAAAAATAAGTCATTCATTTATCCATATACTTGCCATTTCTGATGTTCTTCATTCCTTTGTATAAACCCAAGTTTCCATCTGATATCACTTACTTTCTGCCTAAAACCTCTTTAACATCTCATGTACTATAGATCTTTCCAGAAAAATAATTCATTCAGCATTTGTTTGTTTAAAAAATGGTTTTATATGCTTTCATTTTTAAATAACTTCTCTGGACATAGAATTCCACAATGATCTTTTTAATTTATCTTTTAGCACTTTAAAAATGTTATTTTATTGTCTTCTTGGGTAAAATTCTTGTCATTATTCTATTGTTCATAAAGTGTGCTTTTTCCTGTACTGCTTTTCTTCCTTATACTGGTTTTCAGCAATTTGATTATGATGCAGCTTGTTGTGTTTGTGTGCTTGCATGTTTTTTTTTTGTTGTTGTTTTTTTTTTTTAAGATTTATTTACTTATTTGAGAGAGAGAGAGAGAGCATAGGGGAGGGGCAGAGGGACAGGGACAGAGAATCCCAAGCAGAGTCCATGCTGAGCATGGAGCCCAAGGCAGGGCTCCTTCTCAGAACCCCAAGATCATGACCTGAACCAAAACCAAGAGTCAGCCACTCAACTGACTATGTCACCCAGGTGCCTCTGCATGTGTTTATACTCTTTGGAATTTATTGTGATTCTTGGATTTTAAATTTATAATTGTCATCAATTTAAAAAAACAAACATCTATTTCTACAAATATTTTATCCTGTCCTGATTTCTCAACTTTGTGTAACTACAATTATATATTGTTAGGTAGCTCAATATTAAGCCATTTGCCATTAGGGTGTCTTTTTTAATTCTCTGTGCTTCATTTTAGAGAATCCCCAGTCCTATGTCTTCAAGACAATTGATATTTTTCTTCCAAAGTATCTAATATGATATTAATCTTAAACAAACAACATTTTTTTTATTTTAGAATTATTTTTTCATAAACAAACATACTGTTTAGTTCTTGTTATATCTTTAATTCTCTCAATTTTTCATGTTTTCCTTTAAATATTTGTACATATATATAACGGCTGTTCTACTCTTCTAATTATTCTATCATTGTCTTTGTGTTTTTTTATTATGAATCTACTGTTCCCATTGTTTGGAAAGTCTAGTAATTTGGGGTTGAGTGGTAGAAATTGCTTTATGATGTCCATTATTTGGATTTTGTTGCCTTTCTTTATAGAAAGATGACCTTTGTTTTGGCAGAGACATAGTTATTTTCTATTCAGTCTGATCATCTGAAGATACGTTTTAAAGCTTTCTTAGAGAAGGTTTAGCATAATCTTCATTCCATCTCAATTAATAATATGCAATTCAACTCAACTATTAAGGCATGACTTCTTAGGGTCTCCAATGAACACTTTGTGTAGTCTCTGAGGGTTACCACATTGGCTTGTGAGAGCTCAAATATCTCCCCAAACTTTGTGAGCACTGAAAATTTTTTCTGATACAAATCCTCTGTCATTTTTTACTTGGCTTATGGAATTTCAGTCTCTAAATAAACAGGTTAATAGTCAGGCAAAGCTCAAGTGGTCCAATAGCAGATTTCAAAAACCCTTTTTTTCTGCATATATTCCTTCTTTCTGAAAATCTACCTGGCAATTTACAGCCATATCAGACTCTCTCAGCTACTCTTTATTTCCTCAATTAGTGATACTTCTGGACTCTGTTTAAACTCCCCTACTGTACACCTAATATTCAGAAACTCATTCTAGGAAGAAAGCTAGGGAGGTTGTAGGACTCATCTACTTTGTTTCCTTTTTTTACAGAGATCAGATTTGTGCTTCCTCTTATCCAAAGTCTTAAAAGAGTTATCTCATACATTTTGTCTCATGTTCTAGTTGTTTATAACAGAAGGTTACATGAGGTCCTTGTTACTCCATCATGGCTGAAAGGAGAAGTCTAACTAAGGCTTAACTCAGTTTATTCTGTGGCCCAGACTTTTAACCACTCTCTTTGCTGATATTTTTGCCACTGGATTTTCCTGTGGGTGCACCATGAACCTATGGCAAATTAAAATCAACAAGTCTTTTATATGTGAAGTGATCTCAAATCAAAATATTTAACCTAGATTTGTATAAAATAGAATATATTTGTAATTCAACTTAAATATGGATCTTTGCATTTTCTATTACTGAATGTACATTTGGTGCATCTTGATTTTGTTACCCATTACATAAACTATCATTATCACTGTTTTTCATTTGCAAATGCAATTAAATTGCCTTCTATTTTTCCTTCCCTTATGATAAAAATGTTGAACAATACAAAACTAAACACTAATTTCATTTAAAAACTTCATCCAGGGGTGCCTGGGTGGCTCAGTTGGTGGAGCGTCCAGCTCTTGATTTTGGCTCAGGTCATGATCTCAGGGTTGTGAGATCAAGCCCCACATTAGGCTCCACACTCAGCAGGGAGTCTGCTTCTCTCTCTCTCTCTCCCTCTCTCCCTTCCCCCACTTACACTCTCTTTCTAAAATAAATAAATAATCTTTGAAACAACAACAAAACTTCATCCAGTTTGGAATCCACCCATATACATTCTCCAGGTTATTCAACCACTTGAGTCTTCTATAATCCAGACACATTTGTCTCCCTTATCCATTAGCATATCATGAGAGATTTTTGACAACTACTATGGCCTGCATCTTCAGCAAACCTTAATAACACAGTCAAAAAAAGGAAATGGGGCTTGTTTGATAGGACTTGTTCCTAGTTAATTAATGCTGGTTTCTAGCATTTCCTACATTCCTAAGAGCACATAAACCATATGCTCAGGAACCCAGTAAAGACTTCAATGGTGGCTTAGATATTTTTGAACTTGAATCATTTCCTTAGTTTTAAAATTGAGATGCTTACTACTTCTGCTTATTTTCCATTTATTTAAATTCTGGGGAAAAAATGACATTTTACCAATTACATTTTACTACTTACATTTAATGATTACATTCTACTAATGTAACTATAATTAATTTTTGTCTAAAATATAATTTGCCTGGATTTAGAAGACTGAATACTTTCAATTAAAGAGTCCATAATAGCTCTTCTTTGCTGATTATTTAAGGACTGAGCTTCTAAAAACTTTTACAAATTAACTGAAAGATCTCTTGCAATAGGAATCAGGAGGCGAAGATTGTCATTACCCTCATGAAACTCACAGGAAAGGAGATATATAAAAAAATTCACATAAAAATATGTAAAATAGCAAGTATTAAGTCTTAAGAAAGATAGTCACATAGTGTTGTGAGAACAGGAGGATCTCACTAAATTTGGGAAGTTAGAAAAGGTTTCCCCAAGGGGGATTTTAAAAATGAGTACCAAGGTAGGCAGTGATGATAAAAAGGCCATCATTTTAAGTAGAGGAAACCGCATAAGAAAAAGGCCAGGCTTATGTGCTTGGCTTTAAATCCCTAATGTTGTGTATGTAGCAACACTTCTCACTTCTGCCATTTTCTTTCTAATCCTCATTTACACTAAAATAGGAGTTTGTTTTTCCTGATGAGTAACTAGCACTCAGAACAGTGCCTTGTGTGGTAGTCATTCAATCACTATTTGCTGACTGAATGAATAAAAGAATGAAAAAAAAAAAAGAATGAATAAAATTATCAAACACTGCTCAGGAATTGACTACATTTATTCTAATCTTAATTTTCCTGTTCAATTGCTTCACCTCTGGAACACCAAATATTTCACCTTTTCTTTTTTTTTTTTTAATATTTTATTTATTTATTTGACAGAGAGAGACAAAGAGAGAGAGGGAACACAAGCAGGGGGAGTGAGAGAGGGAGAAGCAGGCTTCCCGCCAAGCAGGGAGCCCGATGAGGGGCTCGATCCCAGGACCCTGGGATCATGACCTGAGCCGAAGGCAGACGCTTAACGACTGAGCCACCCAGGTGCCCCAATAAATATAATTTTTTAATAATGTTAGTTAACATTATAAGAAAAATTAACAAAGCTGCAATAAGGCCAAAACATGAGCCATATGTCTTTTCAATCTACATAGTGTTGAAATCACCAAAGACTTTTCTAAGAGAATATATTTAGTTAAAATATTTGTTTAAATTGTATTAAAGAGGGTGCCTGGGTGGCTCAGTCAGTTAAGTGTCTGCCTTCAGCTCAGCTCATGATCCCAGGGTCCTGGGATCAAGTCCTTAATCGGCTCCCTTCTCAGTAGGGAGCCTGCTTCTCCCTCTCCCCTTGCTTCTCCCCCCTGCTCACGCTCTCTCTCTCTCTCCCTCTCTCTCTGTGTCAAATAAATAAATAAAATATTTTTAAAAAAATAAATAAATAGGGTGCCTGGTGGCTCAGTCATTAAGAGTCTGCCTTCGGCTCAGGTCATGATCCCAGGGTCCTGGGATCAAACCCCACATCGGTCTCCCTGCTTGGCGGGAAGCCTGCTTCTCCCTCTGCCACTCCCCCTGCTTGTGTTTCTTATCTCACTGTGTCTCTTTCTGTCAAATAAATAAAATCTTTAAAAAAAAATGTATTAGAGATTGCATATTTACTAAAATTTGCAGATTTTTGTCCAGTAGAGATATAAATTGTTTCTGTCTGATAGCATGGACAAGTCCAAAGTTTAATGCCTTGCCCTATAAGACATCAGCCAGTTTTGCTTCTAACCCAGAAGTCTTATAATATTTAATTATTTACATAATTATCTGAATTTTTATATCTTATTATAACACACACACTTATAGTATATACACACACTTCTCAAATGCCCTTGGCTCTTTGAACTGACCTTAATATCTTACTTGTTTCCTCTTGTAGTGAGTTCAATAAAATTTTTAACACGTTTGTTTTATATTTGCATTATATCACTACTTTAACACTTTTCAAATTTTCTTTAATGCCAATCACACTCTCTTCCTGGTTTTATCTCCTGGGAAGCTTGATGAAACATGATTTATCATATATGCCTCTCTATTCCTTCAGTGTATTATTCTGTCCCCCTTACTTCCCCATAATTAAACCCCTCTACCTATATCATCAAGTAGCACTATATATTTGCATTAACCACCTTAAATACATTTTAGTGAGCCAGACTACACATTGCACTACAATCAATCCAATAAAAAATATTTTGTACTTTATTTCATATCCACATTTAATTTTATCTCCTCTGTTATGATTATCTTGAGAATTAGAATCATGTCTTGCTTTCATTTGTTTATTTTCTTATCTTCATCTTAGTAAACAGAATAGCAAATAATTTAATTTTAACCAACATAATATTTACAAAGCATTCACTTCAAGTAATGAAAATGAGAATACACATATTTGAAAGGGGTGTTTAAGGCAGCACTAAGAATATATCTCACAACCAATGGAAGCCAACATTTCCTAGAGGAAGTATTTTTTTTTATGTAGTGATATACCTTTTCATGTAACAAATCAATTGAATAATATTTTACACAGATGTATCACATTTCCCAGAGAACAAGTCAATACCAATGACTATTTTATAGCACTACATCCTGAAACATAAAGAAGTTTTTGTGACACACCCTAACTCACCCAGCAGGCATACTGCAAATCTGGCAACGTAATTCACTTTGAAATTAAAATGTTAAAAATTTGTCTACATCTAAACAATCACATTGGATGCTTCTCAAGGATTAGAGTCCTACCCATCTGTGGGGAATACTGAAGAAGATAATGGTGATGAAAACTTGACAACAACATGACACATGAAAGGAAATTCCTGCTATGATGGGAGAGGTGAAAGCCACATCTGTTATTAACATTAAACAGGAATAAGGCCACACAATAAAAAGTGGCCCAAGGAAATGCAAACTGAATTGTTCTTTGATTTTTTTTCCTTTTTAAATTTATCAGACCTTTATATTAATAAATGAATACTGAACACAGATATAATATGCTTAAGAATATTAGCAAGCTCTGAATAAAACAGTTGGTAATAGTTAATGTATTTCAGTTTTCTTCATAACTATAAAAAATAACTTTTATGTGTGATGATATATTCCCTATTAATTTTAGAATTATAAAGGGATTATGATAAAAAAATAAAGGGATTAGATGCTTAAGAAATGCAATTTTTACAATTATTCTATCAAAATTTCCCCCCATTTTTGTGGGTATCAGAGATTTATAAAACTGTGGGACGACTCCAGAATATAAGGGCTTTATCAGTTTGTTATAATTGTAGTTTGGATAGTCAATGAAAGAGAACTCAGCCAGAAAAATAAATTATCCCCCAGAATTTTCCTTCAGAGACTTACTAAGTTCTAATTTAGCCTTGGATGGTTTAATGGCTGTTAAAAGTTGCAATGTCTTGGGCATATTTGTTATTGAGGACACATAGACCGTATATATTTAATATTGTCTTTCAAGTTGCATCTTTTCTAGCAATTTTTATACCACTTACTCTGTTGTATCTTTTTTAAAAAATTTACAAATGTTGATGTTGAATGTATTTGATGTATCATGTAAACAAAATCATTTCCTTTACCTGTCCTGGGGAGGCATGCAATTTTACATTAAAAATCTAATGACTTCAGTTTGCATGAAGACTGAGTCCAACTACCATTCATTTAAATGACTAATCATACATAGATTGATTATGAGGATGCCATCTTAAAAGTGGGCCATATGTTGTAACAACACAGAGATTATTAACAAATGTTAATCAAATAATCAACTGGAAAAGTCACTAATTCTGTTTAGAAAATGAGAACTCTATAGAGTTTTTGATGAAACAGATTTTTTTCTTTCATATGTGGCCATCATCCATATCCTACAACATACTAGTGATTTGACTGCATATGTATTTTCTTTATTCCTTGATTGATTTGTGGCTTTTCTGAAATAGGATGGAAGTGAAAGATGGGGGCAATGACTTTCTTCTTCAACTTTTTAGTAGATAGGATCTCCTTCATAGTGAGTAGGGTTAGCCAAGATTAAAGGGGACTTGGTTTTCTCTTTTAGAATTTAGAAGTGATTACCACAGTTAAACTTCAAACAATGAAGAAACCTTGATCTGTGTGTACCTGAGATGCTCAGTGAAGATCAGAATTTCTAGGGGTACCTGGGTGGCTCAGTAGGTTGAGAAACTAACTCTTGATTTTGGTTCAGGTCGTGATCTCAGGGTCCTGGAATCTAGCCCTGCCACAGGCTCCCCACTCAGCGGGGAGTCTGCTTGTCTCCCTCTCTCTTTGCCTCTCTCCCTGCCTACATGCTCTTTCTCTCACTCTCTCAAATAAATAAATAAAACTTAAAAGAGTTTCCACTGAAGAATATGGGAATCCTCAAACAACTGTAACAATACTTGAAGGAAGAAAACTCATTGTACAAGACAAAACCAAAGCAATGAGGGATGAAATATAGAAATCTTAACATTCTAACTTTTAGCTTTACCTTAAAATAGACTATCACATTATCATCTCAGCCATCTATTTGTATTTTTGCTCATTCATTGTGGAGGTTAAGAGAGGTTTGTGGATTGTGACAATAGTAAAGTTCAGTTCATCTCTTAATGAAATTCATAATAGTTAAAATGGAATTGTGCCAGTGAAATTTACTGGAATGAGTATGGTTTGGCACCATATAGATCCTTATTTAAACTTCTGCTGCTTTGCCAAATTCTCATTGGATGAATAAGTGGTAAAATGAATTAGTCTTACTAATTCCTATTTTTTTCATCTCTAAAATAAAAATAACAATCCCTATATCACTGAGAGATAGGGGAATTAATGATATGAAATATGTAAAGCTCCCAGTACATAGCAGACACTTAGTAAACGATAGGTGTTAATAGTGGTAGTAACAGTAATATCTTTAGGTTAGAAACAACTTCTGGCACATGTGAGAGAAAAAATATGTAAATGTTAATTCCAAGTGACTAGATATGGCCCCAGAAAATTATGACTGGGATTAAAGCTAATTTATGATTCAAGATAAAATCAATAGCTAATAGTTGATCAGCTCATTATCTATATTGCAGTTCTAAAAACAAAAGCTCTAAAAAATATGAATAAATAAATAGATAAATACAAAAACTCTAATGGAGAAGACACCTCTTGATTCCATATTCACTAAGCAATCCTTTGAATTATAATTTGCTTTTTTTAAATTTTATTATGTTATGTTAGTCACCATACAATATATCCTTTTTTTTTTAAGTTCTAAGGCAGCCTCTTTTTTTTTAATTTTTTATTGTTATGTTAATCACCATACATTACATCATTAGTTTTTGATGTGGTGATCCAGGATCCATTGTTTTCCTATAATACCCAGTGCTCCATGCAGTACATGCCCTCCTTAATACCCATCACGGGGCTAACCAATCCCCCCTCCCCCCTCCCCTCTAAAACCCTATTCTATGTATTTTTTAAAATTTGTTTATTATGTTATGTTAATCACCATACATTACATCATTAGTTTTTGTATTCTATGTATTTTGCCTAACAATATAGAATGTGCTTTTCAGAAAGATTACATCTGTCCTGATGAATAGTTATTAATTAAAGAACTAGCTTGGTTTATGAATCAACTGCAATAAATTTGGTTATTCTGAGCCAGATTTCTTGAGTCTGATCATTCTGAATCACTGAAAAATACAAGACTCCGGAGTCACAAAACTGAGTACTACACTTGGACCACAATTTTTAAGCCAACGTCATGATTTTCTGCTGGACACATTGGAGCACTTACCGTTTATGCTAGTAAAGAACACTTATGTCTCACTAACACCTATCTTTCTGAAAAGAAATCAAATATTTTTAAGATTATTTTGCAAATGCTCACATAATAATAGATACATATTTCAGTTCCCATTAATTTAAAAAACAACAGTGGAAAAAGTAATTAGGAATTCAAATCCTAAACAGTCACTGTGGTGGTTATTAGTGTTCTTAAGAAATACTTTGTTTCTCTTCCTTTATTAACATCTGGTAGAGCATTTCTCCACCCCTTCTAACAATGTGACTTACTTTATCCAAAACACCATGAGCATAAGCAACATGTTTTATTCTGGGGCAGAAACTTTAAGAACATATGAATGAATTGCTACCTTTCCCTCCTTTGACGATTATGGAAGCATGTGTCAACATGAGGACTCCCTTGCTGTGGGTTCCAGGGAGCCTCTAGACTCTCCTCCTGCTATCACTCATTGGTCATATAACCTAAGCAAGCAGTTTGAATTAAACCACTGGTATTTGGGGTTACTTGTTACATAACCTAATCCATTCTGAGTTATGTGACAACTAACCGCACACTTTGAGAAATAATATTTTATGAGTTAAAATATCGTACTGTTCTAACTAGAAATATTAAATGATTTATCACCATATCAATTCTTAGATCCTTTGCTATTATTCTTCTGCAGTACTGGGAGCCCATACCTGATATGATAAAGTACTGCTTTGTCTCACTGAACACCTCAAACCATAAATGTTAATATTGTGAATTCTCAAACAATGAAAATATACATTCCTATACCTAATACTGAAGTATTTCGAGGGATGTGTTGTTTCTGATGTGGAAAAAGATGAAATCTTGCTCCTTAGAAAGATTCTCAACAAGTACATTTTCTGAGGCATACCACTAGTTCTTGTTCATCTAAAGGTAAAGCCAACTATCTAGTTTTGCTCACAGACATTCAACACTTACTATATCCTTTGCATTACACTTAATGTTTTTATACATTATCCCAGTTAATCATCACCACAGTCCTATAAGGTATTGATATTCAATTGTACAGGAAAGAAACTGAAACATACAAAAGTTCAAAATGTGCCTCTGTATACAAATAAAAGATGATTGAGCTGCTGTGTGTCCTAGCTGTCCCATATTATTAAAAATATTTGTTCAGCTCATTTTACTTGGTATCTCTTCATAATCATTAACTGATCACTTGTCCACTACATTTTAACATATGATTTGGTCTAAATGTTATGTTATAAATCATCAATTAAAAATATTACACACCTCAAAATGGTAAATTTTATTGCAATTTTTATGTTTAAATGTGACTAACTGCGTTTGAATGAATACATCATGTTTAAACACACACACATGCACCACAGAGATAAAAAAATATAGGATAGAGCTGCTTCTGTGTGTGTGTCTTAATAGGGTTCCAAAACTGAGGTTGACAGCACGACCTAGTTAGTAAGGTTAATAGCTTGTAGGAGAGAAACATCAGCTCTTCAGCTGTCCCCCAGTGTGGTACATTGCAGTGAAGCTGCAGATATGATGATTTATTAAGCAGCATGTTGCCTTTCACTAAAGACAATACCTATAGATTCAAAAGGGGTGAGGAGCATTATCCATTTCCAAGTTAATAGTCAGCACAAAGAACATTTGTCTATTGGTATGTTTTTGTTAACTGGAGAACTGAAAAGAGTTGAAAAGAACTAGCAGAAAACCAGTAGAACAAAATGTTAACTATTTTCTTCATGAATGACAAGCAAATAGATTAGTATATTCATAAATAATAATCACACAATAAAATTTTAATATTGCCCTAAGAAAATAACTGAAGATTTTTCAGAGGCAATACAACACAAATTTCTCTGTTAGGTCATCCAAAGAATAATAATATATGCTTTAAAATAAATTTAATTTTACCGGTAATTTGAAACAAGTTGTAGTGATTTTTTTAACCATGTCCTAATTTTTCTCCGGTTTTGTATTTTCAGGAAAATATATTAAATCGGCTATTGGCTAAATGATACCATGTAATAGATGGTTCACTAGTGTCTATCATATGAATCTGTATGGAGAATTGTCTATACACTTGGTGCACGTAAATTGAAGAAATTTCAATTTAACTTAGAGTAAGAGAGTGAGAATAAAAAAAACCTGAATCTTGTTAGGTTTGGTAGTAATGAATTTAAAGGCTTAAATACATGTAAGACATTTCCTTCTTAATCAAAGAAACATTTGAATGTATTAATGGAGCATTTCTTACAATGAAGGTTTTTTTAAAAAAAATCAGTGAAAATATAGCAGGCCATTGGAGCCACAATATGAAACCTCTTAATTTAAATTATCCAGGATACAAGAAGTAAAAATTAGAGAACCACATGAGTGAAATATAAGATCTGAACTTCCTGAATGATTCACTTAGGGCAATAACAGGCTATCAATAAAAAGCTATGAACTCTCTCAACCATATGTAAAAAATAAATAAATAAAATGCTGCACACACAGCTAAATCTCATGTTGCAAATTCTTTTTATATCCATGTTTAAATATTAAGTTCTAAAAAGAATACCCAAGAGAACTGTGGACAAAGGCTGGTGAACTAGGAACAAAGAAATGCACGGAATGCCTGGAAAAAGCTTATTTTATTAAGCTCTGAAATAACTAAAAATGGCAAGAGAATGGTTAGGCTACTCTAACTTCTGGGTCCAAAGGCTATTCTGTAGGAACAATCTGTGTGTGTTTGTTTATTCCAAAATGCTAAAATTCCTGACTCAGAGCTTATAAAATGAATCTCATTCTGGAAATCATTCAGGCAACTGCAAGAATCAAGTGTTGTGAAGAGAAAACTAAGATGAATGGGAAATTATATCCAAAGCATCTGCTCTCTCTGTTGCTCTGATTGGTCACAAAGGCATGAGCAAGCCATGCAAGCATTCTCAACTGTCATGGAAAATCATGCAAGTAGGGTGCATTTTTGCCAAAAAAGTAATGTACTAAATTTTTAAATGGCCAATAAATTAAAAAGAATTTTATAGATGACATGATGCAAAAACATCTGTTCACTTTGGGTTTTATATCTTGTGCACGATTTTAAACAGGATGGTCATAGAAAGTGTATCAGTTAGCTATTGACACAGGGTGCTAAGTAAAAACAACCACAAAAGTCTCAGTGACATACAACCATAAATATTTTTTAGCTCACAAATCTGGGGGCCAGCTACGGCATGGTGCTCTAGTCTGGGCTAGGCAGGGCTTGGCTCTGCTCCATGTGTTTCTTATTCCTCTCCTGGGGCCAGTGGACCAGCCTGATGATTTTTAAGCAGGAACAGTCTGTGTAATATTCCATCAGCAATTTGCATGGCAAAGGCCAAAAGTCAAGGAAGAGCGATAGGAAGGTACACATCTTTTATGGGAATGGTATGAGGAGAGGGAGCAAATATTTCTAAACTAAAATCTGCCATAGAAATCCTCCCCCAAAACACCCCCATTTAAACAAAGATCTGATGGAGCTAAGGCAGCAAACTATATTGGAGGAAGAGAATTTTCTGACAGTGGGAACACTGAATAGCAAAGATAAAGAATTGAGATCACAGCATCAAAGTAGCCAAGAGCTAGAACAGGGTGATTGCAAAGCAGAGCATAGAAGAGGTTAGATAGGTAATAAGAGACTAGAATGCATACCACACTTTGTTGATTATATGGAGTTTGGCATTTACTCTGAAATAAGAAGTTACTGGAGGCTTCTAGACAAAAGAATGACAGGATCAAATCACACTTTCAAAGAAACACTATGGCTACTATTTTGAGAACAGAATTTAGAGGGAATATCAGGAAGCAGTGAGACAAAGTAGGAGAAAAATGCAGTAATTTGGCCAGAAGAAAACGGTAGAAGAGATGTCTAGGGTTGCATTTGGTATATTCAGTCACTCATCCTGTCTACAAATATTTATTGATCATCTACTATGTGACAGGCATTTCATGTAGCTTATATTTAGTAGATAATGTTTTAAAGATTGGGCCTATAGAATTTCCTAATGAATCTATAACAAAAGTCAGTCTCATTAAAACAAAATATAGAACCCACAAGATTTTGGAGGAAGAAAAGAACCTCCAGATTTGGTGAAGCAACAAATCAAGTATTTAGTGCTTAATCAGCTACCTCACCAAATCTGAAGTTTCCTCTCTCTTTTAAATCTTGGAGGTTCTGTGTTTTGTTTTAACAAGCAGAGACCTTCTCTCCCTAACACAAGGAAAAATAAGACTAGTAATAAAATAGGGAATGTTGTATTGAGTCTGTAATTTTTTAAGCTAAAAGTAAAATGTAAATATTTAGCAAAAGAAGAGAAATATGAGAATGATATAAAACTGCATTTAGTATTTTGTGCATTAATTCAAGTTTAAAACTCCACTTGCTTCCTATTGTGTATAAGACAGCAGGAAGAGGATTAAAGTGCTGACAGCTAGCCAACGAAAGAACACAAGGCATATTTCACAATAGAACACATCCCTCCAAATGACCCGTGAGAAACAGAAATGGACCATGTACTGAGTATGTTAAGGCAATAACCTCAGAGAAGGTTTAATGTAGGGATGTAGCAGAAAAAGTTGAGTAGAAATTGAAACCAGCTCTTTGAGGTGGTAGCTTTTGAGCCTCTCCAATACATCCCTCTCTTATGTTACATGGTACGCATGAGGGGGTCATTTCACACAGTTGACAAGTTTAGTGATAATAAGTGGAGATGAGCTGGAACTGAAATCTGTGACATGTCTTCCGGCACATAGTGCAAAAACACACATGGGGAATCCAACCTGAGTAGCTGAAAAGAACAGATCTCAAATACAGAATTATACTTGTCTTCAAGGTCTCCAAATCCCATTAATAACACTTAAGTCATGGAGGATTACTTATTTATTAACAATATTTCTGCCCTCATCTGATCATTTCCATTGAACACACTAAAAATACATATATTAAATATTTTATTGTCACCCAAAAGTATTAGCAGTACTGCCTTTGATGAAATTGCTCAAACTGAGCATCAGTGAGATTATTTTCTTCCTATGTATTCTATCAGGCTTAATTCTATTCTTGGTTGATACCATCTAGAAATACATGAAAATACATGTACATTCGTATTATGGAAATACGTTAGGTTTTAAGTAAACTTCTTTGAGATGGGGAAAATTTTAAACAAGGCACATTTGGATACGATTATTTTGAAGCATAGTAATTTTACATCCTACTTCTCTTAAAAACTCAGAACTTGATTTTCCATATGGATGGTCCAGAAGTATTTGTATTCTTCATCAACTATTCAAATTATTAATTACAGGAAGCAGCTCAGAAATGTGAAAGCTGTGTATTACAGAAGATACTGAAAAATAGATTTTTTGGAGGAATCAAATTTATAGCTGGTGAATTTTAGCTAAAGTTTTTCATATGGTTAATTAATGTTTATAAGTTTTTTAAAAAAAATTTGGTACTTCTACAATTAATGTCTTAAATTTATTATCTTATCCCATTTGCACAAAAGAGAGAGAGAGAGATTACATTTCTCTTATAGTAAAGAAAATAAGGAAACTGAAAGTTTAAGTAACTTGTCTAAAATCACCCAGAGGCATGGCAAGAGTGTTGGCTATTTCTATGATACTGTGTGCAAAAAATAGATCAGAGGTTTAATTTTGCTTGATATGACTGAAAACATGCTCAACAATCCTTTAAATATCTTTTGATACTGGAACTTCAATTTTGCAAACTGGTCTAAGCCCTGGAGCTCTCCAATGTTAACATACAAATGAAGAAGATCAGAACCTGTTCAGTGTGAGATCTTTTAAATTGTAAAGTAGTTTGTTTCCTGCAACATGAATGATTATATGTCAAATGAAATCAGTCCATGTACGACATACTTAACACACCAGATTTTAGCTCAGTTTCTAAAACAAAAGTTGTCATCCATAAACAAAAGCATGTGATGTGTCCCCAAACAGCTCATTCACTGTTCTAATTACAATTCTACTCACTTAGCTTATATTCAGTTCAATAAACATTTGAGTGACTATTTTATGCCAGGCATCAGAAACACTTTCAATGAACTTAGAGTCTAGTGAGGGAGAATGACAACAAAATAGAAAATTTCAATAATGTAAAGTGCTAAATTAGAGGTTTACATAGGTAGCTGGCTCTAGGTTAGAGCTCAGATGATGGGCAATTAGTCTCTAGTTTATTCAGAGGGTAAATGTCTTTCTAAATCAGTAGACTCTGGAATCTGGACTACCAGTGAGAAGAAAAGCGAACTAATTTATATTCAATTATCCATTTCCAGTATCAATAGAATGTCAGAAAAAAATCTGAATTTTGTTCACATAACGGTGACAATTTTTTAAACACATAAACTAATTTTGTAACTGTCTATATTTTTGTGGATAAATATATTGAAGATGAACACATTTTGTAACAACTGCTCACAAAAAATAAAGATAAGTAATGTTTACATAGGACTGAAGAGGAGACAGTACAGAAATAGGACTTTTTTTTTTTAAGTTTGAATCAGTCATATTGATTTCAACTAGAAATTCTGATGTTTTTTTCCAAGGAGTGGAAAAGCATAACCTAATGTAAACACTTGGTATCTTTATTGATATCCAAATTGGCATTTGATTCTAATACATAAAGATGGCATATAAATGGCATTGCTTAGGTTCTTTCAAGCATTTCTACATAAAGTAGAATAGATTACATCAAATGCAATTCAAGACAAAAAATGTATTTAATGAACACTGGAGAAAAAAGTTCTAAACACTAATAAAAAATGTTTTTCTTTTGTCATTGTTTCAAGAACTAAAACTATGGAGGATTCCCTTAACAAATATGATCCATAATGTTCAAAATTAGAATAAAAACTATCAAGAAGTGGGCGCCTGGGTGGCTCAGTTGGTTAAGAGACTGCCTTCGGCTCAGGTCATGATCCTGGAGTCCCTGGATCGAGTCCTGCATCAGGCTCCCTGCTCTGCAGGGAGTCTGCTTCGTCCTCTGACCCTATCCCCTCTCATGTGTTCTCTCTCTCTCTCATTCTCTCTCTCTCAAATAAATAAATAAAATCTTTAAAAAAAAAACTATCAAGAAGTGAGCTAGAATATCATCTCTCTACTCCATTAAATATGCCCCTTTCCTCATCTTAATAGAATATTTAATGTCAACATGCATTTCTACTCTCATTCGATTTTTTAGAATTATTTTTCAAATGTTTAGATTTTGGTGAAAACAAAAACCATAAGCTAAAATGGGTATTGACTAAAATGCATTATTATTTTAGACATGTAGTACCTTGCTTCCTCACTGTTTTGGAATCTTCCAAACTATATAACTAATATGGTTAGATTTTAAGTTTCTTGAGATGACTCCTTTATAACAAGACCCTTTATAAGATATATTAGTTAACTATCCTCCTTCCAATCACATTACTTGTTTGATTTTTAATAAGCTGTACTATTATTTTTTGTCAAGAAATGTAGGTCAATCAAATATATTTTTTAAAGTGTAGCACTTTTATGGATATATTTGACTGCATTATTCTTTAGAATTACTCAGTATTTTCCTAATTCAACTTTTCAGTGGACTAACTTACTGTTTTTTAGCATTTATTGTTAATGGTCAAGTCCTCTGAGAAATAGTAGAAAAAGTGTAAACAATAGCTATGGTATCACTTAGTGTAATTAAACTTTTTAAACTATTACATTTAATAGTACCTTAGTTTTATCACATATTTACTTCGGCTCAGGCATGATCCTGGAGTCCTGGGCTCGAGCCCCACATCAGGCTCCATGCTCAGCGGGAAGCCTGCTTCTCCCTCTCCCACTCCCCCTGCTTGTGTTCCCTCTCTCGCTGTCTCTCTCTGTCAAATAAATAAAACTTTTTTAAAAAATTAATTTTTCTTGGGAAAGAAGTTGCTGAGATATTACAATATTTTATTGAAAAATATCACATTATCAATTATAAAATTCATTATACTTTGACGTACGATTAAGAAAGAAAAAGATGCTGCCAATTAAACCATAATGAAAGTCTATAACATCAACGTTAGGGTGCATTCATATTCCAAAGTTGGCAAAAAAGAAAAAAAATGTAAATCCTGGATTTGATGAATTATAGTAACGATCAAAGTAACAGTAACTCCTGAAATACTGTGGCAAAGTTTGGATAACCTCTTCCTGGGTTACATTTCCTGGTCTTCATTACAGTTACTCATGGTCATGTGACTGAGTGGCTGCCTGCAGAAGCAGTGATATGTTATATTTAGGGGCCGATCTCCAAAGACTTCACCTATGCAGTCATCCATGTTTTTCCTTTTTTGTCTGGGGGACATGGGCCCCCAGGCAAGACTGAAAGTCATGTGTGGAAGATTGTCAAACTGGAGCTCAGAATGACAGACAGCATGAAAGAGAATATCCTCTTTCCCCACCAAAACAGGAAGACCAGGACTGGATTTGTGCATAGGAGATAACACAATTCTTACCAGGTTAAACCACTGGATATGTGAGTCTATTTGTTAAAACAGCTATTATACTAATTATTGCAATTATTCCATTTACTTTTTTTTTTTTAAGATTTTATTTATTTATTTATTTGAGAGAGAGAGAGAGAAACAGCATGAGAGGGGATAGGGTCAGAGGGAGAAGCAGGCTCCCCGCTGAGCCGGGAGCTCGATGTGGGACTCAGTCCCAGGACTCCGGGATCATGACCTGAGCCGAAGGCAGTCGCTTAACCAACTGAGCCACCCAGGCGCCCACAATTATTCCATTTGCTTATGTCCTAAGGCCTTAAAACAACTTAACACAATATTTATTTATCTGAAAATGCAAGATTTAATGGCTGGGCTATATATGAATGATTGATAACACAAAATACATATAGACACAGACACACACACACATTACACATGTAAAGGGCATGGTTTCAGCTACATCCAAAATTAGAATAATTGAATAATACATGAACAATCTCTGTTATGATTTTGTGTGAATTCCATTTACAAAGTATAAAATACATTAGTGTCAAATGATTGCAAATTATATTCAAATACTGATTATACTGTGAGGCTTAAGAACATTAATTTTGCAGTAAGTCTGCCTAAGGTCAAACTTCAGTTCCGTTACTTATTAGCTATATGATCCAAAAAGCTGCTTAACCTCCCTGCCAATAAGAATTACAGGATACCCACCTCCTAGGGTGCCCTGAGAATTAAATGAACTAAAGTACATCAAGTGCTTAGCATAGTACTTGGCATATTGTAAAAATGTGATGATACGAACAAAACCAAGAAAAATAACAAATGTCTGGACTACAGTGTTACCTCTCTATACCACAGCTTTAGTCATCTGCAATTACACCTTGCTGAATATCGCCTTTATTTTCCAGAAAGAAGCAAAGCAGAGAGTGTTCAAGGTTGCTAAAAAGCCAGGGAAAACCCTATCTCATTTGCTGACTCTTTTGAAGAACAGCCTACAGGAGCCTAAACCCTGCTTGCTTCTAAATGGCATGTCTTTCCTTAACAGCCCTTTCCTCTGTTTGAATAAAGTTCCCCATCCTCACTTGCAAATTCAGCAATCACCCTCAGACTGGTCCACGTGGACATTTTTTTCCTATAGCAACCATGTTTTTTCCAGAATGTATCCCATTCTTCATGATGTCTAGGCTGACTGGTTAACAGTTTGGTTTTCATAAATCATCCTACCTTTTCTCAGATGTGGCTTCTTTTCTTCTACTCTTACCGGTTTACCCCCACATTCCAGAGTGGGGGGAAAACACACAAAGAAAGGCTTACGATATAAGAGAGGCTGAAGTAGCTGCAGAATTATCTCTGACATTCATGCATTCTGGACAAGCAAAAGCATCAGTGAGTCACATTAGTATCACAGTGTTAAAGAAATAATAGGGCATTTCTCTATCCCCATCAGGTACTCAGACTGAATTCTATTTGTTCCTGGGCTCCAAAGAAATCAAGAGTTAAATGCACATATTGGTAATCTGAAACTTCTTCATCTCCCGCTGTTTCCTGCCACATCCTCTTAATCTCCAACACTTGTTGGCTCCCTACAAGTTTGAACTTCTTTATTTTAAACAGAGAGGCACTTCTGCTCATCAGTCTTTCCCTATAACCTTTATTGATTGGCACCTCCACCCCTGGCTGCTTCCCAACTTCCTTCTTAAATTTCCAGTTCTCCATGCCCTCTCTCTCATTCTCATATCAGATGACCCTGTCTTGCACTTCTCTGAGAAATGTTTCAACTTGCCCATTGAGATCATATCTAGATGAGAAAAGTGATTTTCAAGCTATAATCTGGTATACAGCTACTTGTTGCTACCATTTATTAATAACATTCACCCTAAATTAGCATAACACTCTCATGTATTTTGTTTTCATTTTCATTCTGTAAGGGAAAACTAGAAATTCAGCTATTTCTGTGTCAGAAAACAAAGGCATGTAGTGATCACATGTTCTTCAGAAGACAAAATAACTTGAGGTGAAAGAGGAAAAGAATCCAAGCAATCTGCCCATAAATCTGATTCTCTGAAAACACACATACACACACACATCATATTAAAGCATCATCTTTACAGATGATTTAGGAATAAAGACAAATTACATAAAAATTATCTCATGCTATACTTTATACCTGTAGATGTTCTTCGAGAAATGTCGAATAGGAAGCTCCTTTGAATGATGTGTCTGTATGGAAAACATTCCAGTTTAATTTAGTGTACTTTCTATAATCTCTGAAGTCAAGCAGTTGTACCTAAAAATTAAAGTAACATTGTATGAGTGGGCTGATAGTGGTGATTTGAGAAACTGCAAATTAGATTTACTTGCCTTTACTGCTTGTGATAGATGTGCCTCAACATACCTTTTAGTAAAATTTTGTTTAAAGGATATTTTTTGATCCTCTGTTTCAATGTTTAAATTAAATTCATTAGCAGCTGTCAACCCCCAAGGAAAAATGTCAACACTAATCAAGACAACATCTGAAGGTGTCAGCTTTCCTTCATTTATCTCCTGTCCCCAGAAGGTATAGAGCCATCAAGGGAAAAACTCCAGGTAATGACTGCTTTTGTCATTTGTTAAATGTGACCAGCATGCAGGTGCACAGGCATGAATGTTGTTTCAAGTTGCCAGTGACACCTGTCTTTATTTTTTTAAGAAATAAAATAAATATTACAAGCCTTAGCTTTATTGTAGGTCTGTACATGACAGTTCACATAGGTGCTTCCTCACGCAGGAGATACTGTAACTATTTGATTCATTGCATTTGTCATACTAGGCACATTCCATTGTTACTTGTAACTTCTCTGCAGCCTTTCTCACTCCCAGACTGGGGCATTTAAGTAATCAATAATTTTTATTCCACTTTCTTCAGCTTACAAAGTAAAGAAAAAAATAGCGAAGGTGATAAATATCTTCGTATATAAAGTTTTGCTCATCTGTAAGAATGAGAGTTTTGCTCAAATTTGAAGCTTAATTAAAGAAAGAAAATTTCTAATGTTGAAACTGGAGTGGTACCTTTAAGAATGGAGAGCTTAGGAATTTTTTTTTCTTTTGAATTACTCATATTACTAGAATGCCAAGGTGACATATTATAATGAGGTTATATATTTATTTTCAACAGATAAGATACTTTCAACAGAAAAGTAAAGTAATCAAAAGCAAAGAAATAATTTTAAGTACAATTCCTTAGATTCATCTTTTTTTGAAGCAAAGAATAACACCGTGTGTACATATGTATATGTGTGTATATGTGTATGTGCATATGGACATATATATGTATATAATTAAATGAAATTGGCAATAATGGAAAAACTGAGAGAAAGCTCAGATTAAGATGCAATTAGTATTCATTTACTAAGTTCCTGTAACAATAACATATTCTTTGAGTTTCAGAGCAAGATCCTTGAGGTCTTGAGATCCTTGAGATCCTTTTGTTTATTATCCTCGTCTTACACATGGTTATACTCAATCCTAAAAGGTTAAAGCGTCTGCTCAAATTCATCAACTAATTTTAAAAGAACTTACATTCTCTCATGTAGTCCAGTATTACTCCCAATCAATTTTATTACAATTTTTATTTCTATTATCATTACTTTTAGTAGAAGTAGGTAATGCTTATTGAGTGTTAGCAATATGCTAGACCCTTTGCTGGGCTCTTTCCAGGGATCAGACTCTGAGATAATGTCTATTATTATTCTCATGTTTAGATTAGGAAACAGAGGCTCAGAATTATTAAGTAACTTGTCCAAAATCATTTGGATAATAAGTGGCAGAGTATTCTTACAAGTTTAGAAATTGTTTTCCCGTGGTATCTAATTTTATTCTTATAGCAATCCTATCGCACATATAGAGCTGGAATGGTCATAGCAAACTATAAATAAGGAAGCCAAGTTTCCAAGAAGCTAACTTTCTTATCTAAGGTCATAAATCTAGTTAGTAGCAAATACATGAGTTGAGCCAAAGGTTCCAGCATTGCTCTTTGTATTATATCATATCATGCTGTTTTGGGTATGTTAGATGTTATGAGATAAAAATAAATTAATTCATGTTCTTCTTGTTAATTTGCTTATGTTATCGCATGGAACTAAATTAAATTTTATATTTCAATTATGTGCTAATTTTTTTTCAAGCTAGAATAAGAAGCAATTGAAGGTAAATACTCATTCAAAATAAAGACAAAGTATAAGTGAAACAGTTAAATCATCTATAAAATGAAAATACAGGTAAAGGGGCGCCTGGGTGGCTCATTGGTTAAGTGTCTGCCTTCGGCTCAGGTCATGATCCCAGGGTCCTGGGATGGAGCCCCCCATCGGGCTCCCTTCTCAGTGGGAAGCCTGCTTCTCCTTCTGCCCTTCCCCCCTGCTCGTGATCTCTCTCTCTCTCTCTCTCAAATAAATAAATAAATAATCTTAAAAAAATAAAATGAGAAAAAACAGGTAAAAAAATGTTTCAGTGAATCAAAACTCCTGCTGCTGCTGTTTCTTCTTTTCCTTCTTTCCCCTTCTCCCTCCTCCTCTTCCTTCATCTTCTCCTTTATTTATCTCGAGGGATGTATTTCCTTCAAATCTGTTGATGAAACAAGTAATTCCTACCATAGAAACTGCAGCTAGGCTCTCAATAAAATGTTGATTTCTCTAGTTATGCAAAAAAATAAAATGATAGCAATTGGCTCCATGTGGCTTATTATGTTCTTAAATAACACTCAAAAGAAATTATAGAACAGATCTAAGTAAAATTAGTATGATATTATTTTCTCATAATATTAAGGCCTTGTTTTAGATGATAAAACTAAGGCCCAGAAAAATTGTCTTAGCTCAAATTGTAGAAGAGTAGCAGAATCAAGATTAATACTTAATTCAGATCAGTGTTCTTCGAATGGCATTGTGTTCCATTTCCCATATAAAGGTGGCTACACAGATAAATAATTGTAATTGGAAAGTCTTACAAATCAAAAGGATAACACCACTGAGCATTTCATAATTCGGTTGTTCATAATTATGTTTTCTTTAGATTTGCAAGATAAATTTTTATTTTCAGTGGAATATGTTTAAGAATAAAGCAATAAAAAGTAAAATTTGTTCACAAGTTTATTTCCCCTCCTAAAGATCAGTATACTATAGGCTCAGTATAATACCTATCAACATCTGAATAGGTCTTTTTCTTTCTTTTTGGTTGGTATTGGCAAAATGATCTAAAATTTGTATGGAAATTCAGAGGACCTAGAGTAGCCAAATGAAAAAGAAAAAACAAAGTTGGAGTGGACTTAATACTATCAGATTTCAAAACTTACTATAAAAATATAAAAACCAAAATAATGGGTTATTGAGACCTTAGCAAAGTGATTGGTACATAACAGTTACTCCTTGGGTATTTGTCAAATATGTAAATAAATAAAAACAAATGAATGTCTGTGATTAAATTTTAGTTAACTAACCAAATCCAAACATGACTAGCTTATTCCTGATGACTAGATTATGACTGAAATTCTCTATAGGAGATCTATATAATTGCCTAATATTTCTCTTAATTTGTGCTTTAGAATCAAAGCGTAGTAAGGGAATATACAGATATTCTCACTCCAGGATACATTTCTTTCTCTTTAAAATAAAATATGGTTTGCACTTAAAAAAAAATGGAGTACTGGCCTAATGATAGGCATACAGATCAATAAAATGGAATTAAGAGTTCTGAAGACAACTAAACTTTTAGAAATTGGTAAAATAGACATTTCACCAAAGAAGACATATTAATGGCTAATAAGCAATGAAAAGGTTCAAAGCATCATTAATCATCACTAAAGTGAAAATTAAAACCACTATACACCAACTTGAATGGTTATAATTTAAACGCAGACATTGACAAGCATTGGTGAGGATGTAGATATGGTAGAGTTGATTAGGAGGAACAGTTTGGTAGTTCCTTCACAGTTAAATATAAACTTATATATATGACCTATGTTAACCTATATATTCCACTTCTAGGAATATACCAAGAAAATTCAGATGTACTCTAAGAATGGAGATGGGAAAAGGATTGACTGCAAAAAGGCTTTAAGGAATTTTTGGTGTGATGATATGTTCTAAAATTGGATGTAGTGATGCACAATTCCATAAATTAACTAAAAATTATGAAATTGTCATTTACAAGGGGTAGATCTTATGATATGGAAATTATACCTCAATAAATTTGCCAAATACCAGTATAATTTTTAATTACAAAGACCTAAAGTAAAGAATATTATGCAAATAAGAATTGCATTTATTTCAAAGTAGGTAATTTATATCAGATGATTTTGGGGAAGGGAGAAAGGAAATGTGTTTTTATGGGGGGAATAGTGGGAAGAGGATCTTATTAGATGATGGCACTGAGATTATGATGAATTATAAAATGCTTTTCTATCTTTCCCCACTTCCAGCTTCCCCTCCTTTCTCTGTTGCCATCTTTCACACATTCTTGTTATGCAAGAAGACAAGTGCAGGTCAAGGGATGTCACATTATATTTTTAAATAGAGGGGTCCAACAGATTAACCTCTGCATTGGCATTTGAACTTGTTCCTGACAAATAAGTTAATCAAGATAAGAACATTATTTGAGCAGATGTGTATCAGCATTATTTAAAGAAAAAAAAAGCCACTGTTATGCCACACTGATGATGATTATATTTAAAACTTACCAACATATAAAGCTTTATGTGTATTTGACATTTGTTATTATGCAATGACACAGAATACCTCATATACATGTTATTAACTCTATAAATTATATAAAAGATGACTTTATAATTCTTAGATACAAGGCCTAAACCCTGAAATATGTATCATATTCCATAGAAAAAAATAGAAATTAATAACTAGCTTGCCTCTAAATACTCTTAATAAAATTCCTTCAAGTTTCATTGTTAAAAACTAGGAAAGGGAGTTTAAAAAGATAAAATTAATGAAAAAAAATAGAAATAATAATAAAATTAAAAAGCTTGCTCTTCAAAAACACCAGTAAGACAGTGCAGATAATCCTCTTTAAGGTCTAATAAACACAAAAGAGAGACAAAATGTATACAGAATAAAAAAATTCCTGAACATAGACCAAGAAGAGACATTAAAAAGTTAGAACAATACATGCTACCAAGATAAGGAACCTGAAACACAGGGAAACATATGACTTTGTAGCGAAGTAGAAATGGCCATCATTGTCCCAAGAGGAAGTAGAGGAACTAAAATAAACCTCAATTTAGCAATAACCAAAGAAGAAATGGGGAATCAGTCAAAGCGCTATCATTAAAAAAAAAAAGGCATTTACCTTTTAAAAAACAGACAATTCCAATGTTATTGAAACTTTCCCAGGCCTAGAAAATATTCATTTTATTTCATAATATCAGCATGATTTTTATAACTAAACAGGACATTAAAGTTGGTTATAGATCAAGCTAAGGAATATATATGTGAAATTCTGAGACATTTGTTCACCAATGTAGAGTTGTGAAGCAATAAAAATATTTTCACATCGAAATAAGTATTAAAGACAGAGAAAACATATTATCAAATCCATTCTGAAACAAAGGCTGTCCATCAATAACTTAACTTGTACTTTGGGTTTCCAATGAAAGGAAATGTTGCATAACAATGGGATAAAATATGGTTAGAAAAAATTTAAGATAAAAATCAGTGGCCTTCTAACAACATGATACATCTTAAATATCCTTCTCTAGGCCTCAAGAGCTGTGGTACTGAAAACTACTAAAAAAAATCAGGAGTATCTCTAACCATAGTGTTTGTCTTTACTCAGTTAAGATCAAACATGATTAGGCAAAAGTGTCTCTGAACTATCCTAACTGCATTTTTATGGAAATATTTCTTCCTTTAATCAACCAGAATCTACTTTAACCTCATCATCCCTCTCAAATCTAGAACTCATACACTACCAGTCAATTAAACATCAAGGGAAAATACTGTAACCAAATACCTGGCTACCTATCCAAAGCCATTTGCATTTTAATCTTTTGTATCTCTATTGCTACAACAACATTTTCAAATGTCAGGAAATCAATAGGGAGAGATCACTTGAGGGAAGCTTCTCATTTTTTCTTAAAAAAAAACAACTCCAAATTACACTTCCCAATTAAGGTGAGACTTGTAGTTACAATTTCTTTAGTCCTCTTTATGTGGTTCAGTGTTTGGTATATTAAAAGCATAGGAGGGAAGGCAATAAAAATGAAGATTGATTTTAATTCCCCCCTACTTCTCTAAGGAGAAGAAACCGG
The DNA here is from genome assembly GCF_029215605.1 of Mirounga angustirostris. Lineage (NCBI taxonomy): Eukaryota > Metazoa > Chordata > Mammalia > Carnivora > Phocidae > Mirounga > Mirounga angustirostris. The sequence continues at coordinate 77,967,558 of NW_026991720.1, read as the reverse complement.
TAAACCTGTTTTGGAATGCAGAGGCCATTTCTCAGCAAAGACCGGAGAAAAGCTACCACCTTAAATCTGCAGAATAACACAGTCCATGTGACAGGCCTTGGGAAGGCAAACTTAAGTTACTGACTCTGCACTGGTGGAATTTCATAGGCTAATGAAGGAGATACACATTGAACAGAAGCGCTAGATGTTTCCTTAGAAGCACATGCCCAAAATGCTACGAAAAGACAAAAGAAGGGTGCTTAGGGCCATGTTCTGAGGTGCAGAAAGGGAAGGTTTTCTGGGGCAAATACAGCAGAATTGAGCTGAACTGAAGGAAGGGGAACACTTGAGCCGGTGGAGAGCATGCATTACAACATGGACAAAGTCCAAAGAGGAAGTCCAATAGCATCTGCCTGTTTACAGGCTGGGTCTGCCTTCTTGTTCTTTGCTTTGTATTGCTTGATGTTAAATACATAGAATCCTTCCTTTAAAAGAATGTGGTTCTGCACTGTGTGGTTTTAATCCATTAGTATAAAATTCAGACCAGGGTAGGGGTGGCGTGTGTGTGCGGGTATCTGTTCACATAAAGATGCTTTCTGCTTTAGAGAGTATGTGCTTTAAAAGGATTTGGAAATAGTCCAATCCTTTTTTGCTGACTCTGTTGTCTGCATAGCGAATTAGGAAAGACAGTGTTGGTCCTGCTAGATTTTATCTTAATCTTCACATGGATCCTTTTATTACTTAATGTTCTTCAGGAATGGGCCAGAAAGGGATGCCAGAGTGTGTGTTTTTCTTCTCCTTCCTTTTTTTGGACTGCTCATATGTATGATACACTTACAAACAGCAGGTTTCAATCTACTGCTTTGAAAGACTGGCTTTAAAAATAAATTGTGCTTTTAAATTAGATATACTACTTGTAAGAGGGACCTAATGTGTGTGTGCGCGCGCATGTGTGTGCATGTGTGGGTGTTTAGTCTCCAAACCACTGTAGGTGAGATTGCAAAAACCTCTTTTTATTACTCATTCTTGATAGATTTCGGACGTAATAAAAGTGATCACCCCAACAGAGAGCTAGGTAAAGGTGGTATATACCAGCTTAATGTACACAAAACATGAACCTGATTTGCTGGTGGAGAGCTGCCGGACAGTTCTACAGGGCTAAAGTTTGGGTTTATAAATACTAGTAAAATATGAAGCTCTATTCCAGGGATTTTAAAGAAAGCTGCAGTCACAAATACCAGTCAATAAATCATTGCAGCTAGAAACTGAGCCACCAAATTTAATTTCAAGTAGACTTCTGATGATTTTCATAAGCAATTTACCTATGTAGAATGATGATAATATACTGAAATTTTCCTACAATTACAGGTAAATGTTTGCACCTGGGCGTCTTTTTCCCCCCAAATGGGTTGTATATTCTTCTAAAAATTTTCCTGATTTTAAAATGTCTGCACATATCTAAAGGATAGATTGTGGTCTTTAGTAACATAATGAGTTCTTTAGGGTTTACTTCATATAATCTCTTCTTTTCCCTTTTGTACTCTACATACTTAACACTCACATGCTAATATTAGCACTAATGCCTTAGGCCTAAATAGCAATAATTACTGGATGACATACTGGCTTCTATTTAAGTTGACAACTCAATAACTTGACATATGCATTACATCTCTATTACACTGGAATCTAAATGGCACTTTATAAAGCATTCCTTTTATATTTAGTTCACTGACTGATCAGACTGGAGCTCGTGCTCATCATGTGTCTATTGAAGACTAGTGAATGTGTCATTATTTCTAACACCTTGCCAGTGGTAGATAATGGAATCATGGAAAGCTGTATTTACAGAGAAATGTTGGGGTTTTGATAATATGTCTTTCTTGGACAAGTAGGAGTCAAAGATAGTTTTGCAATTTTTAATACATAGCATAAAAAGTTCTTCTAAGTATACAACATCATAGTTAAATTCAGCCCAAGATATTAGGTATCTCTTTTGTAAGTCCACTTTGTTCTTTTCACAAAGTTGTTCAATAAACAAATCCACTTTAGAAAATACTTTTTTTCAAGATTTTATTTAAATTCAAGTTAGTATTAGTTTCAGGGGTAGAATTTAGTGATTCATCACTTGCATATAACACGCAGTGCTCATTACAGCGAGTGCTCTCCTTAGCGCCCATCACCGATTGACCCCATTCCCCATCCACCTCCCTTCCAGGAACCCTCAGTTTGTTCAAAAACAAGACATTACTTTTTTATATTTTAGGCAATTTTGTTATGGCAGTGTTTCAATTAGCAAAATGTAGAGCATAAATATTAAAAAATAACTGTTCTTATTATTGAAAGCTCATACAGTCTACAACATTTCAATCCATTCAAAATGTAATATAGGGTTTAAAATATGAACGTGGCTTCTCCTCTCCTCTCCTTTCCTGTATTTTCTTTGTTTTTCTCCTCCAAAAGACATAAGACAGGGGTAGTAATGAAGACAGGCACAGGGTTTACAAGGAGTGAGAAAATCAGTATGGGCAAAAGGTGGCCATTAATGGCAGCCCAGACAAAGATCTGTGTATCAGAGCCACGTGGTGAGGACAGCCTGGCAGTCTTGAGAGATTAGCCGCACATAGGGGATTTTTAAAATATGTAAATATATTAAATATATTAAAATATATTAAAAATAGTTTAAATATTTTTTAAAATATGTAAATATATTAAGGGATCCACGTTTCTCACTGGCAAAGAATGAAGGTATAAATATGAAAAGATTTGGGCATTGGGACACCACATTAATCATGAACACATACTGTTCATTTGACTTCTCAACTTCCAGATACCATTCTCCATAGAAAGGACCAAAGATGGTTAGAGAAATAACTGAATACAGGGTGGGGAAGAAAAGGTATAATATGAGCTGGAAACATCATGCTCTGACAGTAAAGAAGGACTCAGAGAAAACTGGAGTATAACAGAATGATTCAGAAGTCAGTTTGAAGGGGTTCCCACTGGCTGAATAGAAGACAATCTAATCATTTATTTGGATAATGATATTAACAGATGATAGCCTACTGAGTAAAAGAGCAATCAATGAATGCACACTGATATAAATAAGCAAATTAATAAATAAATGGAAAGGAATACAAGTAAAAGTAATGGAAAATCACAATTTTCTCCATCCTAGCCAAAATTTATAAGAGCAATAAACATCAATAACTGCTAAAACTAGTGGGTGACGGTGGGTTGAAGAACTGGATATTTACATAGTTTCAAGTTACCTCCACACAAAATTCTTATTAATTACAAAGGAAAAAGAGTTATGATTTTTTCTAATTACGTGAACAAAGTAAACACAAGTACTGGGACAAAAAAAATCTTCTGCTACATGATAGGAAACAAAAACAAAACAAACAAAAAATGCAGTCATCACTTCTGTGATATTTCTGCCAAAAAATGTATAACTGGGCTTTCTTCATAAGAAAACATGAGACAAACCCAAATTAAGAAATATTCTACAAAATGACAGCCCTGAAGTCTTGAAACATATGAAGGTATTGAAATCAGAAAAAAACTGAGGAATGTTCTTGAATGAAGCAGGCTAGAAGGATATGACAATTGGGTACATTATGATCTTGGAGTGGACACATTTGAAGTGAAACTTTAAAAGGTTCTGTGGATGAATGTTCCTTGCATTATTCTTGCTACTTTTCAGTAAGTTTAAAATTATTTCAAAATAAATCAATAGTTTAAAAATTAAAAAGTATGGGGCACCTGGGTGGCTCAGTCATTGGGCGTCTGCCTTCAGATCAGGTCATGGTCCCGGGTTCCTGGGATCTAGCCCCACATCGGGCTCCCTGCTCAGCGGGAAGCCTGCTTCTCCCTCTCCCACTCCCCCTGCTTGTGTTCCCTCTCTCACTGTGTCTCTCTCTGTCAAATAAATAAAATCTTAAAAAATAATAAATAAAAATGAAAAAGTATGTTCTATATTTGTAAATACCTTAAAGATAACTTTATTGAAGTAACATCAATAAAAAAGCTGCACATATTTAATGTATACAATTTGATGAGTTTGGACATATACATATACCATGAAAACATTATCACAACTAAGGTAGTAAACATATTCATTTCCTCCACCAATTCCTTCCTTCCTGCCCCCACTTGTGTGTGTGTGTGTGTGTTTGTGTGTGTGTGAGTTAAGAACACTTAACATGGGACCTATCTACTTAACACATTTTTAAGTGAACATTACTCTTAAATATACTCCTTTTTGAGAAACATTTTTTTTAATCTGTTTCATTTGCGTGACACACGGTTTAGATTTTGCCTGATTTTCAGCATATGCTCACACAGAAACTTCCCATGACATAGAAATAGAGATATAAGATCAGCAACTATGGGAGGAGTGCTTTTGACCTTCCGTTTTATTTCCTTTGACCTGGACACCTGCATCCGGGATGGTATCTCCCTAAGTTCGTCATGACAGTGCAATAGGAAATGGCAATCTTATCAAACTTCCTGGAAATCCTTCTTTCCCAAGGAAAACAAGGATTAAGCAAAGATTCCCTTCTCAGTGCTTCACTGTGCCCTCCAAAAGTGAATTTGTTAACAGATACCCTGAAGGGATGGTAGTTTTGTGGCAGAAAACCACACCATATCCATATTTATTAACTGCCCTTCAAACAGAGTAGCAATTTCCCCTGAGATTGTGCCCTCGCTAACAATATAATAAAATGTCCAATGCTTCACATAAGACATGTCATTAACTGCACAACTATCTATCATGTGGTCTGCCTCATTGTGTTCAATTTCTTTTCTTTCTTTCTTTCTTTCTTTTTTTTTTTTTTTTGCTGATGCCAAATGAACACAGAATTTCCCAGCAGCAAATAAATGCAACACCACAAAGAATGAGTATAGAAGGCAGTTCATGTGCTTCATAGGAAGGAAGAAGGAAACAGGATGAGGTCAAGGAGAAAAACAGGGCTGAAGGGCACAGAGGGGTGAAATGTTGCAAGAGGACTGAGAGGCATTTGGAAGTGTCTATGAATCACCAAAGCAGACCAGATACCACATTTGTCTGCTCTGACAGTCTGAAATTGACCAATAGAGCAGCCAAAGAATAGTTTGAAAATTATCAAAATGTATCCAAATGACAGATGTCAAAAGATCATCCATTTTTTCTGAAAGCTGTATGGGAATATCATTTCATTATTTTAAATTCATATTAATTCCACATATATCTAGTTGAGTGCCTGCTATTCCCAAACACGGTTAGAGATAATGAAGGGTATACAAGGGTAAATGTGGTATAATATCTGACATTAGAAAGCTGAAAATCTGTGAGGTGGCATTATTCTCATACAGAGAAGAATATGATACATCCCTTTGGTTTTTGGCTTTTGTTCTTTGGAGTCAAGTGTCTCCAAGAGGGTAACACAGAAAGTCATTGTACAACTTGGTTAAACCTATACATGCTTTTGCCAGTCAACTGGAAACTAAAAACAGATCCTGAAAGTATAATGGGTAGGTCTGGGTGGGGACTACAGAGAATCCCCATCTTAGAATAAAAAGTGTCTTTTCCTATTGTGGGCTCTGAAGAATTATCAAGGGTCCAGCATCAAGAATCAGGGGGTCCCTGAGAAATTCAAAAGCAATGGTGGAGTCACAGTTTATAAGGAAACAGTCCATGGAGAAGAAAGTGTGCAGAACCAAGGATAAAAGATAAGTGATCTATTTCAATATTTGCCTAGGGCCAGCCTTGATAGTACATCTGTCACATTAAAAGTGCAGAGCTAATAAGGAAAATACAGAACTCTTCACATTGCCCTCACACCCCTTGCTCTGAATCCCAACACCATCGGTGCCTGAAGGAGATTCTGCTGTTGATGCCAACATTTTCTTTCCCTCTCTCTTTTCCTGTGTGTGTGTGTGTGTGTATGTATGTATGTATGTATTTTGTTTTTTATGTGTTATTTGCTATATACCAAACAATGTAAATAAGTATTTGGATTTCAGCTGTTTTTAGAGAGCACTTGCTCACCACAAAGGAAAGGGAGAAGAAAAGCTGTTGCACATTTTCTGCCAAATGCTTCCCTCCTCAAAGTTCAGATTCACCTTGAAAAAGACCTGCCTGCAAAAAATATATGGAATTTCCAATGTTTTGATTCGTAAGGCCTGTGTTTCAATTGAAAAATAACAACCTAGAGCAGGAAATAATATTTTTTCTTGATATTTGTAGTGGGTTTTTTTATGGCTTGCTCTGGGCATTTGGTTTATTAGCTGTAAGTCTTAAAAGTAAAGATAATTTTTGGAAAAAATGAACCATGGATGAAAATGTAATGAAAAGAAAATTAAATAAGCCTTTCAAGCGCCAAAAAAACAGCAAACTCAACAGAGGTTGTTTGTAAAAATATAACTGTAATACCCTGAATTTGATCATAACTTAGAATCTACACAATCCTCCTTTTGAGTGAGCGAGGACAAATTTAACTATAGGAAATCACTGGAAAAAAAGAAATTGTTCATTAAAGGAGTACTCAGGTTAATGTTTCTTCCTTATCCTTGCTTTTCCCAAAAGTCATCCATTTATAAATTGATTTGAAGCAGTTTACAAGTTATTAACAGTAATAGCTACCATTGTTGAGTGATAATCCTTCTGCCCGGCATCATGTAAAGGATTTTACTACATGTGAAATACTAGGATATATCTTCAAGCAGCCTCCAATGCGTATGTGTGTCATCTTAGAGGAATAGTTTGTTCAACTGCAGAAGAGTGTAAAACAGTTTGGGGAAGAGTTGTTTTAAAAAATCATTTTAAGGAATTTGAGCAAATTGTTTCTATTTTCAGCAATGCTAATATTAGCCACTTTTCCAGATTTCTTTCCTTGATCAAAACTTTGGGCCAACTACATGGTTTTAAGACTATAAGAAAAAGTATTATAATCGTTTTCTATAAAACAGATATAGAATGATTTCCCTAGAAGATATTAGCCTCCACTGTATTTTCTATATTGTGCTCACATGTTCCATACATTGTCATTTTATCTGAAAATAACACCAATGTAAAATAAACATATATAGGATTTTGGAATTTGGTTAATTATTTGGACGGCTTTTTAAGTGTTCTGTGTTAGATATTTCATTAAATACATAGTTACGCACCTGCATACCATATAAATAAATATATAATGTTATATGTCTAAACAATATTATATATATACACAAAATTTCCTTTAGAATATTAAATATATATTTAATTATATATATTTATATATATAAAGTCTATTAGCTTCCAGTGTTGCTGTTGAGAAGACAGAGGCCATGCAATTCCCAATTCTCTGTAGATGTGTTAATTTTTTCCTCTTTGGAGGTATGTAGAAATATGTCTTTGTTCCCTGCTGTTCCAAAATTGCTCTATGATCTGCAGTGGTGGAGATCTATTTTCATTTACTGTTCTGGCATTTGATAAGGTCTTTAAATCTGAAAACACATCCTTCAGTTATTGGAGATTTCCTTTTTCTTTTTTCCTTTTTTTTTTTTAATTGAAGTATAGTTGACACACAATGTTCCATTAGTTTCAGGTGCACAACATAGTGATTTGACAAGGAGAAATACTATATGATCTAGTAATTCCACTACTGGATATTTACCCAAAGAAAATGGAAATTTTCTTCAAAGACTTATTTGATAATTTCTTTTCCTCTGTTCTTATCTGTTCTTTTCTTATCAAACTCCCATTACTTGGATGTTGGAATTTTTAAAATGTTCCTCTTAATCTCTTTTCTTATCTGAATATTCCTTTTAGATGGTACTCTTCTTTTTATTAGTCTTTTATACTTGTTGGGAAAGGCAATCTTGAGTATACAATCTTTTGACTTCCACTTGGTCACTTAATACTAGAACACTAGTATTAGAACACTTCCTTACCAAGTGATAAAAGGGCCTTCAGAGCCTATGGTGGGCTTACTGCCTTGTAGGGGAATATTTTTCCCTGTTTCAGACTTAATATGTACCCCCTCCTGCTTAAGCACATACGACCATGACCCTCACAAACATCCCCAGCTTTCTGTATTTCAGACTCCATGGAGGAGAGATTCAAGTACTTCTGCTATAACAGAAAGTGGGTTGTACATGGCTACGCCACCCATATGGCCTGCATAGTAGAAATGTCAGCCCTGGGGCACTGATGTCCTGCAAAGAGCTAGATCTTGTGCACTCCTTCCCTGTACCACTTGCACCTAGTGTGCATGTCATCTGTTCTCAGCGAACTCTAATCCTGCACTGGTCTCTTCCCTGTATGGCACTTATCTGCCTATTAAACTTGCCTACACAGTTTGGCCCCTCAGTGAATTATCTGGTATATACCAGTTCAGAGATCCTCTGCTTTATTCTCTCCAGAAAATGCCTCTATTCTTTGTCAGGATGAAACTACAACTTGGCTACTTATAGTAGAATAAAATGTTTTGGGAATTATATGCTTTATAATAGACTTTTAACCAATCTTTCATCTGCTTATGCCCTCTCTCTATTTGACTCACTTCCAGAAATACCTAGGAACAGTAATTTCTGAGCTTTGGAGGATTTTGCAGTACAAATTGGGCTTGACCTCTTCTTGCTCACTGCTGCTTTAAGATTCAGCTTTCTAGAGTCTGTTATACCAGTTTTTGAAAAAAATTTTCTGTCTTACGCTCATCCTATCCTTCTGGATTTATACCTTTACGTCATGTTAGTGGGATTTTATGAGAGAGTGAAATTAATATGTATATTCAATCCACCACTACCTGAGATTTTACAGCTATCCATTTTGTGGTAAATATTTCAGAGTCAAACTACATATTCTATCTATCATATTTTTAATCCTTGAAGGGTGTCAAAATCATAAATAATATTGACAATACATTTACTAACATTTGAATGACAATTTTTGGTTCATCTTTGGTTGGATGTTACTAGAAAATATGTCCACCCTATGACTTACATATTGTACTAGCGACACATACACGGCACAGTAAACTATGTAAAGGGAACTGCATAAATTAGGTAGAATGATGACTCTATCTGAAAACAAAGTAGGAATGCAATAGGCATCGTATTAATTTGGATTCAGTCAAGAAAACAGAATCACTAGGATTTGGAGAAACAGAAAATATAACCTAGGGATTAGGGTTCAAAGAAATTTTAGAAGAACTGGGGGAGCAAAAGTTCAGGAACAGCAGCTGAAAAGACAGGGAAGGAGACACCGAAGATCTCAGACACAAAGCAAAAAAGTGGGTAGTTCTTAAAATCTTACAGAAAAACTATTGTAATTCTCAAGAAGATATGAAAAGAACCCACTAATTCTCCTATTGTGCAGCAGTGAAGTGGGTGGTTCTCAAGTACATTCTGAGAATCTTCTGTGAAGGTACAGCCACCTCCAGAATATAACTATCTAGCATAATTCTCTTCTGCCGTGCACTAGTGCGCCTTTAATTGGCAAACTCCAACTAAGGACCACAGAGGGAAGGGACTCTTATCTGAGGGCAAAGGGAAACTTAAAAAGCATGTTAGAAACTGAGTCAGCAAAAAACAATCCATAGTAGATACAAAAAGTTGTATCTATTCAATTAGGTTCTACGGTTATGGATTTATTTGCAATGGTATTGGTGGTAACCCACAAAGACAGGATACACCTAGAGGGCAGTGATAGACTAAGTAAAGCTGAGTGAAGGTGAGGTCAGAAATACGTCCCTCATATATCAGATTCCACATAACACATTTCCTACTTTTAAATTTCAAATTTGATAGTATAGCAAAACCAAACCATACCATATCAAACCAACAAAAAACAACTTCTAGCAACATGAAGTAAGCAGAAAGTCAAATTACTGTTCAGAAAGGAAAAAAGGAAAAAAGCAGCCATCTTACCTCTAGAATATGGCTTATCACTCACCACTAAACCATGCCATTCTCCTACTGAGCAAAAATAATCTCACAGAATTCCAACCTCAGACAAAGTCACTCTGAGTCCATAATAAAGTAAGACAAAACAAAGCCATTTCATTATTGTGCCTAAGCTCAGACAAAAACAAGGTCATTGTGCCAATCACAAAATACCAAATGAGTGATTAAAATGATTAAGTGAGTGACTTTTAGCTAAAATGAGTGACTATTTACTCTATTCTCTATAAATCATTGCTCATATTCATTCTAGTCTTGTCTTCCTACAAATAAAATGTATTAAATTACCAAGTAATAAAATTATCCCACTTTATTCCAGCATTCAATTTATAAGACATCCCTTGACATTGGTGTTTCCTTAACCCCCCCCCCCAAATCACTCAACAAGCTCCCAAATTTCTATAAAAGATGCTAATACCACCTTATTGAGACACCCATGATTACCCATTCTGATGGTTAATTTTATATGTCAACTTGACTAGGGGCCCAGTTGTTTGGCCAAACACCAGTCTATAGATGTTACTGTGAAGATATTTTTGAAAGATATTATCATTTTTTTTAAGACTTTATTTATTTATTTGACAGAGGGAGACACAGCAAGAGCAGGAACACAAGCAGGGGGAGTGGGAGAGGGAGAAGCAGGCTTCCCGCTGAGCAGGGAGCCTGATGTGGGACTCGATCCCAGGACCCTGGGATCATGATATGAGCCGAAGGCAGATGCTTAATGACTGAGCCACCCAGGCACCCCTGAAAGATATTATTAATACTTAAATCAGTAGACTTCCTTTCTTTTTTTTTTTTTTTAAAGAATTTTATTTATTTATTTGACAGAGAGAGACAAAGCGAGAGAAGGAACACAGCAGGGGGAGTGGGAGAGGGAGAAGCAGGCTTCCTGCCGAGCAGGGAGACCAATGCGGGGCTCGATCCCAGGACCCTGGGATCATGACCTGAGCCGAAGGCAGACGCTTAACGACTGAGCCACCCAGGCGCCCTTAAATCAGTAGACTTTCAACAAAGCAGGTACCCTTTGTAATGTATATGAACTGTATCCCATGGTGTTCTCCCTGTTGCAATGAGTAACAAACTCAATGTGTCTAATTATATAGCTGTGTTCCTGGTGGTCTTGCACTGAAGGGCGTGGAGACTGTCCTGTCTTGCTTGAGTTCTCTCATGTAACCAAAAAGAAGGGAGGGATATCCTGCATCCCTATTTAAGAAAATAAACTGGGAAATTAGGATTTTTTTCTCTTTTTAGTTTTTAATTTACTCTTCTGTAAAAAGAGAATGCTGAACATTTAAAAACTATACATAGTATGTTTATTTTATACAATAATTAAAGTCTTCAAACTTATTTAAAATACCAAATCAATTTAAATATATCTTTCTAAAGAAAGTTGTGTGTCAAATTTTGGTTAATTTCACTTAACAAAATACACATAAGCCTCTTCATCTTGTCAAGCCTAAGGAAAATATTGCCAAGTAGATAAAAAGTTAAAACACACATGCAATGTTAAAAGTACCTTCCATAAAATTACAGGTTTCTCTCCAAGATCTGTGCTTCTTCCTCTAAAAACATCAGCAATATTACAGGAATAGCACAACTTACGGAATTCTATTTAATGTACTTCCAATGTCTTAGACATCATTTTTTTTTCCTTTACTTGTACTTCCTGTACACAGAATTTGGGCAATTTGTAAATTTTCCACTTTTTCACAGCACATTTAAAGAAATAATTTATGAGGATCTTGAGTGTTAAGGCTTGTGACGAAAATCAATCCTAATGGGAAATTGGTGAGTTCATTTACAACCAGGAAACTATTAAGGAAACTCTGTGTTTCAAGAAATCCCATTTGGTCATATGTTAGTGACCAGCCCAGTGATTAAATCACCCTTTATGTAATTATCAGAAAAAATAACAACATGCTTTTATATATTCATGGCTCTCTGCCACTGTACCTCCAGCTATGATCTTATCAGCCATTGCAAACAGATCAGGGTCAGATATGATCTACATGTGGATGGAAACATTCCAAGAAAAACCCAGGTGCTACAGGAAGTGATACGGGTGATACAGTAGGTGGTGATCTTTCCTCTGAGTCAGTTCTGGACCAATTACCCAGCATGGGGCAAGGAAACAGTGCCGCATGATGACCTGTCACAAAACTAAGTTCTCTGTGGTGCACAGTTTCCTATAGTTAAATGAAACATTTTTTAAATGTCAATTTATTGTGTCTCCCAGGCAGGTTTTTATGTAAAATATCTTGCATCTTTGCTTATTCTCTGCATATCTAATAAGAATTATACAGGGGTGCCTGGGTGGCTCAGTTGGTTAAGCAGCTGCCTTCGGCTCAGGTCACGATCCTGGAGTCCCGGGATCGAGTCCTGCATCGGGCTCCTTGCTCAGCAGGAAGTCTGCTTCTCCCTCTGACCCTCCCCCCTCTCATGCTCTCTCTCCCTCGTTCTCTCTCTCAAGTAAATAAATAAAATCTTAAAAAAAAAAAAAGAATTATACAACTGTTATCAATTTAAGGAATTTTAGTTTGAGTGCTACTAGCATTCTCAATGAATCCTCAGGAATCATGTGACCCAAGTCTTAATTTTATAATTAAGAAGAAGATCATTTACACAAGTTGTAGAATTGAGACTTGGACTAGGTTTTCTGACATCTAATTCTACTAATCTTGTTCTCACTGCTTCTCTTGTATCTCACACTTGGTCCTGTGATCTTAATAATTTATTTGTTTTTAATTCATAACAGATTTTTTTAGTCAATGAATGAATAAATAACACACTTAAATGCTTCAACATAAAACACTGCTAGAATACTTTTTCTTTCTTGTCTTTTTGGTGAACTTTACATTCCAATAGTATGACCAATGATTTCCAAATATTTATTAATTTCATAGGAAACAAAAAAACTTTTTTCATGTACTTTTACTAAAGTTAATTGGTTAATTGGTTAACCCCTTATTTACTGAATCATTAGAATCTTCTTTTAGGGAATATTTATAGGAAGTCAGTTTTAACATTGATATTTCTATTAAGGAACAATAAAGATGTCTAGGAAGAGATAAATAATTAAGCATGTGTTGGTTTTATATACAAAATTGTGATATTGTAATAAATATTAAGACAAGCTGAAAAATAATGCCACTGACTAGTTGACTGAGTAAAAGTAATGCAAAAAAAACCCCTACTTTATCATTTACACTATGCAGAGATGCTATATTCAGCCAAGATTAAAAATCAATTTAGCCATTGTGTATAAAATTGCCAGGAAAGAAGACAGAAGTGCTGGAATTCTTTATCATTAAAAAAATAAAGACCTGATGTTATTCCCAATAATGATAGAAATAAGTGAATAGTGGACTGACTATGGCTAAAGGCATTTTCATCTACCCCAAACTCGAAGCCGTATGATACACCCACATACCTGATCCACTAAGGCAAACAGTCAAAGATTAAACACACTGTCTTGTTCTCCAGTATGAAGAAGACATACAATTAGTAACACTATCAGAAGTTCCAGGATAGTAATATGTTTTAGGCTGCCTACTATGCTGACTTCAGACTCAGGACCAGACAAAGATGCAACAACTATACATAAACTCTAAGCAGCCTATACAATTGTCTAAGAATCAATCCCTACAATAAATTTTGTTTTCTGCATCTTTCCTATTGGCTTCTCTGAAAGAATGCTGATGAATACAGGTTGAATCTGTAATGTGACTGGCAGCTCTTAAAAGACATTAAATGATCAAGAAAGACAATGAAGACGTGCAAGTGTTAAGGACCATTTTAAAAGTTCAGGGGATGAGGGACTGGATAGGGGCAAGACAAGATCAAAAGAAGACAAGTAAGGTAGCCTTATCTATAATCTGCTATAAAGGTACTAGAACCTGGGCAGAAGTGTAAGTAAAGCCATGACAGAAAGGGGAAGACAGATTAAGAAAATATTCAGAAAATTAAGCTGTCAGAATTGGTAATTGGGTATGATGAGTGAAGGGGAACACGTCACTGCCTTTTACTGAGCTGCTGTGTGCAAGAATGGTAGATCCAGAAACGAATCTCACAAATTCAGTTTTGAACATGGGGTATTGATGATCATCAAGTGGGGACTTTCAGGACTAATCTGGCCATCTGGGTCTGAAACTCACAAGTGAGATCTGGCTTAGAGTGCAACAATGGATGAGGAATGGAAGGGAGAGGTATATTCAAAAGTTGGTAATACTAAAACCTGTAAGGAAGGTAGGTCACTGCAAACATAATGAGAGATGGTAAAAGAGAATGAATGCATCAGGACCTTAAAAAGGCACAATTCCAAAGCTCTCCATTGTTTATCTTACAGATTCTGAGAAATACGATAGCACAGTGGTTAGTCTTTGAACTTAATTCATGGCTTTGCCATATGTTAGTTATGGGATCATTAGTTCTCATAATGTTAGCTTCTTTAAGTGTTAATTGGGTAAAAGTAGTATTGAATTCATGGGGACACTACAAAGATTAATAAATAAATACAGAATAAGCACTCAATATGCATTAATGGCTATTACAATAACATATCAACAACATACTTGACACTGATGATTTTGCCATACTTTTTGTGTCCATATTTCTATAAATAAACCATGTACATAGGCCTCAAAGCTAGAGAAAGTAATAGATTCTCCATATCTCATTAAACAAAGAAACTTAACTTGTAGGCCAGTCTACAGATCTAAGCACACTAGTTTCATTGTAAATAAACTTATGACATAAAACTATCAACATTTCAAAATGTCCCATGAATTATTATTTATAAGAGTTAAGTGTATTAATTATGATGAAAAACAAATGTCTTTATAGTTTGTCTAAACGCTCCTATCTTAACAATGTCTGGAAGCATTTCTTTTTTTGTACAATTATTATAAAGTGATTGAAATTTAAATATTTTATAGCTAATATATTTTTTATGAAAATGGAGCAATAATACAAAAAATAGGTGATTAAGATGCTAATAAATATTTAGCTTTGATTAAATAACAGTGGAATCTTTTGCCATGACCCAATGGAGTTTGGAAAATGTTTTTACAACTGCATCTGTATCAAATCAAGAATAAATATTATAGAGACATTTGTTCTCTCGATGAGCAGTTACAGCTCCCATTAAAAGGAATAGGAAATGCATTTGTAAATCCTTTCTACCTACCAGATCCCAGTGCTGAACAGCTAAATGTGTTCTGGTGATAAAGTTCCACACAGAAGGAAAGAGAAACCCCATACTTGGAAACTATCTAACTAGAAAAAAGTTCAATTGCTTTATATTTTATAAAATGCAAAAGTTGAGACTGAATTAACAAAACTTTTTCCTTCTAAAGCATATCAAGATATATGCTCCTATAAAACAGGGGAATTATTGTAGCCATTTTTTAAACTAATAATTCCAAATAGCATCATAATTAGGTGAAGCAGACTTTCTTAAGAAACTGAAATGTTAATCCTAGACCTCATTTGTTAATATGCAATAACACAACAACTTTCCTCTAGGAATATTTAATATATTATTAAGCTGTTGGATTACTTATTCAACTATAGTTTTCATCTGAGTTTAAAGGATTATGTTGGATTATATATAATTAGTTATATATAATTAATTGTATTTATAAATATAAAATTACTTAGAAGAGGTTTCATACAGATGAAGCTACTGAGATTCAGAAAGTTTAAGTGACTTGGCCAAGGTGACAAAATGACAGAGTCAAGAATAGGATCCAATTTTTTTTTAGTGTATGTGAGACACAATGTTACATTAGTTTCAGGTGTACAACATAGTAATTCAATAAGTTTATACATTCTGCGATGCTCACCACAAGTGTAGCTACCATCTGTCACTATACAAGGCTGTTACAGTACCACTGACTATATTCCCTATGCTGTGCCTTTCACCCCATAACTTATTTATTCCATAACTAGAAGCCTGTATCTCCCACTCCCCTTCTCCCATTTTGCCCATTCACCCACCCCCGTCCCCTCCGGCAACTGCCAGTTTGTTCCATGTATTTATAGGTCAGAATCAGCATTTTTTTTTGTTCATTCATCTATTTTGTTTTTTAGGTTCCACATATAAGTGAAATCATGTGGTATGTGTTTTTACCTGTCTGACTTGTTTCACTTAGCATAGTAAGTCCCTCTAGGTCCATTCATGTTGTTGCCATGAGCAAGATCTCAAGAAATTGGATTCCAACATTTTTTTAAAGATTTATTTATTTGAGAGAGAGTGAGTGAGCACAAGCAGGGGGAAGGGCAGAAGGAGAGGGACAAGGAAAGAATCTCAAGCAGACTCCCTGCTGAGTGCAGAGCCCACAGCTGGGTTCAATTTCATGACCCTGAGATCATGACCTGAGCCAAAAGCAAGAGTCAGCTGCTCAACTGACTGAGCCACCTAGGCGCCCTCGGGTTCAAACTTTCATAGTTACTTGTTAACAAAAGAACTGTGGGAACCAACTCAAAAACAGAACTTTCTCTGATGTTTCAATATTGCAGTGGACTAAGCCTGAAATACTATTTCCTACACCAATCTCCAAAAGTAACAGTGAAGTAGGGAGTCTCAACTGGGTCCCCCATATTGCTCTACCATGTTTCTTTGTTTCATTAATCAGCATGTTTCTCACATTTTCAGTTTTCTTTTCAAATAATCTCAAATACTTACTTCCTAAAAACAGCCAAGAAATCAATAAACCAAATTACCAAATAAAATTTAGGTTAAAAAAATGAAAAAAACCCAAACTTTTCCAACTCCACATTCTCCCTCAGTCATTGCTTTCTTTTGCCTGCTTTTCATAACCAGCCTTCAAACTTACGTCTTTATTTCCTCTTCTCCCATTCACTTGCCATCTTCAAACAAAAGTTCTCTCTGCCTGCACCATTCCAGTCAATGGTTTTTAACAAGATTGATATTACTATACCAATTGGATTTCTAAAAATATTCTTATTTTACTTGAGCTCACAACATTTGACATGTTTGATCATCTCCCAACTCTCTCATTTGACTTCTATTATATCACAGTACTAATTTTCTTTCAGCTATACTTATGTTTCTTTTCTTTTTTTCTTTTTTTTATCTCTTTCTTTTAAAGGTTGTTACACATCAGTGTTCCTTTCAGCCCTTCTTCCTTTCCTACACTGCACTGGTTGAGCAATCTCACATATTGTATGATATTTTCACCTATATTCAAAAAGATGTTCTAAGCCCAACCTGTCCAAAATTTAACATTTTTCTTAAGTGTTCTAAGTCATCATCTCCAAGTCTAGACGTATTGTCCTCAGTCATAAACAAGTACTCCTCTTACTTGTTCTTTCTACGATACTCTCCATTCATTCCAAGTGTCAGGCCAACCTCTTCATTATTCTTTATCAGTCACTAAATACATGCATTATACCTCCTACTAATCTCTTCATTCCTTAATTCCACCCCCATTGCCACTGCTCTATTTCATGTATTGTCTTTCACCTAGATTTCTAAATCCCTCAAATTTTTCTTGTCTTCTTTTATCTTCATAATAATCTGTGCAGCAAAATAAGAATTCTTATTTACAAATTTAAATTTAATTATACTGTTCATAAAATACTCTATTCGCTTCCCATTATTCAATATATAAAATCCGAATTCTTCAGTAGAAGACACTTGACATTGCTGATCTGGCTGCCCATAATCTCTCCAGCTTCTTTTTTTTTTTTTTTTTTTTTTACCATCCTTTAATCCAACCTCCTACCCCTACATTTTAGCCATATTAAATAACTATCACTAATCCAGTCTGGGTTTCTGCTCACCTTTGCACATTAAGTCTCCTAACTTAGAAGAGTTTCTCCATTGCCATCCCCTCTTCCCTCCCACCCATCCCTCACATGGATAACTCCTACTCATTTTAATCATTTTCTTTCTGGTTTCAGCTTACAGATTTCTTTCCTCTGGAAGGCTTCCTTCATCAATCCCCAAGTCTACAATCCTAAATTTAAAAATTCTCCCATATCGGTGTGCCTGGGTGGCTCAGTCATTTAAGTGTCTGCCTTCTGCTCAGGTCATGATCTCAGGGTCCCAGAATCGAGCCCCGCGTCAGGCTCCCTGCTCAGTGAAGAGTCTGCTTCTCCCTCTCCATCTGCCCCTCCCCCCACTCGTGCTGTCTCTCAAATAAATAAAGAAATCTTTAAAAAAATTATCTCATGTGTTCCCACAGCACCCTCTACTTCCCATGATTGTATCTCAATACACAATCTAATAGTTTCCTAATCACTTTTCTGTATTCCTCACAAGACCATAAGCTCCAAAAGGGCAGATATTTTCTTGTTGTCTTTCACTGAGGTATCTCCGGTGTGTAGCGATGAGCCTAGTGCATAGAAGCCATCTGATTAAGTGTCTGCTCTAGAAATCCATGCAAATAACAGTGTATATAACCATGCTTCACTAATTATAAAATCACCTCCCACCTACCACAATCCTGATGAAAGCCTGAATTATTTACTCCATTTAAATATTATTTCATGACTATGAATTAAAAGTTGCATCATTATGGAAGAAGGAATGGATTAAGCTAAGTAAAAAGAAAAGTTTGGGGACATCCTCTTAATTTATTTATAGTTGGTATAAGAAAATCTGAAAAGTAAGGTCATTCCAGAATCTAAGTATAAATTCAGTTACCAACCAAGTAGTAAAAGTATAATTTGTAACTAATTTTAAAGTGCTTATAAACATTTTTCATTGCTTATTCTCTAACTAATTTTATACTTAAATATGGCAAGCTAACTATGGATTCTGTTCTTACTTATTTGACCATGCACTTGTACTGGATAACTTCACCAGTTGGATTCTGAAAAGAGGGGTTTGGGCTCCTGCAACAGTTGATATATTGTGAAATATTGAATTTACAATTTGTTTTGCGTATCATTTAATGTGTTCTTGAGTAATTCAACCCAAGATAAACATTAAGCATACAAATTTTAAAGATATAAGATCTTATTACTAAAAACAAGGCTCAGAGTCAGGAAGGAATTTTGCCATGAGGCATTACATCATCTATTAGGTATTATTTATATTGTATTGAGTATTACAAGGAAAAATTAACATTCCACAGTTACCAGTAGAATCAAAAAGATTCTGAATGCAGCAAAGAATATCACCTTAAAGTGAATGAAATATTGCTGTAAGAAATGAAGAACAAATAACATAAAGAAATTCTTTTACTAAAACAGAAAGAATTAATAAATTCATATGCTTCTTTTAGTTAATAGCAGTTGATTACTGAAAGCTCCATTCAGAAACTGATACTATCATAATCTGATATATTAAATTTAAGAATTCCAAAGATATCATCCACGTGACCTAAAATGGTTAGGATTGTATTCTAAGGGATTATGAGATAGTCAATGGAAGAATATAGAATCTGTGGCAAGACTGGCCTAAATAGTTTCTCTAAAGTTTAAATAAACTTTAAATTTTACGATCAACTTTATCCTGAGGTCATCTCAATCTTTTAAAAAACTAAAAAACATGCTACAATCTTAGGACAAAAAGACATTACAAAGTAAGCACTGAATAATGTTTGCAGGTATTCATTCATTTTTAAGAAATTTTCCTATAAAATTTTAAAATATGTTTAAAATTGCAAACTATGTTTAAAATTGCAAGGGGAAGCAAAGGATTGATTGGGGAGTAAAAATAACAGTATTTTCCTACATTTTTTTTCCTCATTCCACAGGTAATCATTTAGCACCTACAAATCAAAATATGTTTCTCAGAGTAGGAAGAGACTAAGTCAAATAAGAAAGAGCCCTTGCCTTTGAGAAACTGTAAGCCTAGTTGGAGGGAAGAGATATCAGACAGGTAAGACAACAAACATTTGTACATGTCTATTTTTGTTTATTTGTTTAATTGATATATTTAAAATGTGAACACGTTTGAGCAAAAAAATCCTAAAAAGTGATATTTCTTAATTCACTCTTCTTCTAGAAGGAAATATCTGTACAAGACCATATTGTATGATTCATCTTGAGAAAGACTAATAAAACATTAAACAAATTTCCAGACACCTTAGTTTTGTATGTGGTGCAATTAGAAAGCTAAAACAGGATTATCGATTCTATACTAGTTCCTATCTATTTGTCTCCTATGTTGTCTATTAAAACCAGGTTAAGAACAATTTAGGAAATAAACCCACTTCAAAGTGGTTGTATAGACTAAAAATTAATTTGATTTGGTATTTGAGGTTGGAAAACTTAGGGGACTCACTTGGTCTATCTAAGAGAGTTTTACTTTAAAGAGTGTGAATCAGAAGAGAATCATTCATTACCCTTAGTCTCATGTTAAATTCTCAATGTAAGTCAGATTTGGTGATGAGAATGGGAACTACACAATCGGAAGTATGGATTATTAATTTAAGAAAGAGTGATAAGTGGTTGTTACTGTGTGTGAAAGTTTAATTTCAAGTAAAATAAAAATTGTAAGAACAAGTGTTATTCATATGCTTTAATTTATATATGTATTACTTACTTCATTATATCTTTCATTATTTCTGTAAAGTAGAGATCTATGCTTTTGCTTCCTTTATTTTACAGCTGGAGGAACAGACCCAGAGTTTGAGTAATTTGATCAAGGTCATAATGAAATCTTTTGATTAAAATTTGGTAATTCAGGCATAGAATTTTGCATTGAATTATTTGCATGTCTGAATTCTACCTTCACACTCTTAGTGAATGACCTATAGACTGAAATTACTTTTCCTAAGAATTTTGCTGGTACTTTTTCCTTGTTCTCTGGCTTCCAGATTTTTTGCTTGGAATCATGATCTCTTTTGATATTTCCAACCACCTCTCCCCCACCTGTGTTTTTTTTTTTTTCTTTCTTTCTTTCCTTTTTTTTTTTTTTTTTATTGTTCCTGGGGTTTTCAATTTCACTATGACCTGTAAGCATTTTGTTGTTATTTCATTTTCATTTATTGTGTTAGATATTCAGTGGGACTCTTCAGATGAATTCATGACATTCAGTAATGGGAACTTTTTTGTTATTTCTTTCTCCAGTCTCTCTGTTTTTTATAGATTTCATATTAATACAATAATGAAACATCTATTTCTTTCTTTTCTTTTTACTTTCTGAGATATTTGTTAAATTTTCTTACTTAATTTTCTCTCTCTCTTTTTTATATTTTTTAAATTTTCAAGGGGCGCCTGGGTGGCTCAGTCGTTAAGCATCTACCTTCAGCTCAGGTCATGATCCCAGGGTCCTGGGATCGAGTCCCGCTTTGGGCTCCCTGCTCAGCGGGGAGCCGCTTCTCCCTCTCCCACTCCTCCTGCTTATGTTTCCTCTCTCCTGTCTCCCTCTCTGTGTGTCAAATAAATAAATAAAATCTTTAAAAAAAATTTTCAAGGACTCATTTTTTGTTCTCTGGATACTCCATTGCTATGCTATTCTTGGTTCATGTCTTTTGCAAAATATTTTTGAAGATTTTTGCAAACTTTTGTTTTGTTTTGTTTTGTTTTTTTCTCTCTTTTTTGCAAACCTTGCAAACTTTTATTTTGTTTTTTTCTCTTTTTCTTTTAGTTTATTATATTTTATCTCTGAGTTTCACCTTAAAGTCATCTGTAAAATTTCCTGTTATCCATAGCTGTTTTTAGCGAGGCAGTGCAAACTGAGTTGACCATTTATTTGCCTGGACAAGGTTTCCTGCCCAGAAGCTTTCCTATAGGAGAGTACCTAGTATTTTGTTGCAATTTCTTAGATATCCTTATCTCTTTCTTTTTTTTTTTTTAAACTACTGAGTTTCCCCAGAAAATTCCCCAGAGTTATCCTGTCGGTATTTGCCTTTCCCAAACATTCTAAGAGAAGATTGGTAAAATAGAACTTTATCTTTACTATACAGACAATCCCTCTATCTTCACTCCATCATCTCAGGCTTGCCCTCAGCACTTGATGCCTCTGATTGGATGCCCCTAAATGAAAATCCCCAGGCTACTGGGGAAGGACAGTTTTGTGGCTGATCTGGGCAACAGGTGAGATTTGGGTGTCTAAATCCTCATTATTCAAATTTTCAGCCAATCTTTGTTTCTAACATTTATAGCAACCTATCTTCAAAAGCCTCTTTGCTTTTAATTCCTGAGGTATCCAGAGTTTTGAAGAAAAATCAGAGAGCTTTTAAATGCTAACTTGTCCCTCTATCAACTGAAGGAAGATCTGAAAATATCAAAACATCATGAGCAATCATGGAAATTGTATCAGTAATGGAAATGAAAGTGGAAGCAAGGCTCTAAAGCCCAGAGGGCACTTTCCCCACCCTACCTCAAGACCACTAGCTTCTTATTAATGGTTTTAATGATATTTCTTTAGTAGGATCACATAGCAACTAGAACATTTCAAAAAAGCAAGACAGTAGATTCAGCTTATAAGTTATCCTTTGTTAAAGTGATTTTTCTCTGGAGTGCCAGCTTTTTGATAAATATAAAAACTGTATCATCATCAATATCACTTATTAAATTTTCATTTACCATGACAGGAGAAAAGCATGTAAAATAAACAAATACAAAGCAAATTAAGTACACATTATTTCTGTTTTCCAGAAACTAAACTAAACATATACCCAGTCTCACTGTGCACATACTTTTGAAAGCCCCAGAAAGGTAAAAAATTACATTTTAAAAACTCTACCCATTTTTGTAGTGGGTACTGAGTACTTGCAGGGAAAGTCATCCCTTAAATTATAATAGCAATTGTTTGAGTTAGCATGATATAGCTTGATGCAGCTTTGGAATCTGACAGACCTCAGTGAAGACTGAACATATGCAACTCACTCTTTTTTGAATCTGTAAAATAATGATAATAAAAAAACATCCATAATTGCGGGGATTATGAAAACTTAAGTCCTGTATCTAATGTTTTGTGGCATATAGCAAATGCTTTGTTAATGTAGGGTGATTATTTTATTCATTCAACACATATCTCTCATGCAACTATTATGTTAGGCTTTGCGTTATACGATAGGAATAAAATGGGAAATAAGCAAAATATTATCTGTATCTAGTGGGATTTCTAGCAGCAGAATTAATTTCATTGATTGTATATTTATCATTTTATTTCAAGGTCTTCTGGGAATAGGATAGTGAACAAGAGAGAAAAAGGGTTCTTTTTCTCGCGGAGAGATAGTAAACACAAAATTATCAGACTATAATAGGAAATTCAAATATTAACCCAGATTACAAAGTGGGGAATTCCGTATTAGGGTTTAGGAAAGAATTTCTTGAAAAATGACATTTACAGACCGAGCTAGGGGTAAAATAAATAGCCATTAACTAAGTGAAGAAGATGGCAAAACAATTCTAGAAGTACAGTACAGAAGATACAAGTGAAAGTCCTACTGAGAGAAGCATGGTCCTTCAAAGAAAAGAATACTAGGTCACTGGAGTATAAAAGAAGAATGGCTTGAGATGGAGATGGAGAGCAGAGAGCCTGATCAGGTAGAAATGCAGGCTTTGTTAAACATTTTGGATTTTGTTCTAAAAATAATGCACAGCCCTTGAAAGATGTTCATGGATTGACACAATAAAATTTGAATTTTAAGGTAAGTCTGTCTGCTAAGTGAAAAAATAAATTGGAAGAAACAAAACTTGAATGTAGGGAGACATGCTGAGAGGTAATTGTAATGTTCCAGGCAAAACAAGTAACCCAGAATGGGTACTGGCACTTAGAAAAGAATATGGCAAGTTCTATGAGTTAGCAAGTAAATTGTATGTAGGCACAAAGGAAAGGTGCTTCACTTTACTTAGGACAGTGAAACATTTGGACTAAATTTGGTTTTGTAAGAACTACTTTTAATAGTGGATTTTATCTAGTTCTCATGTATTTCATGCAGTTTATATTAGTTTGGATGCCTCCCCTCTCTCCTTTTAAGACCACCCCCCCAATATACTTTAGAGAAATTGCCTCGTTCTAATTCTGTGAAGTCATATTAGACTTCAATCAAGATGCCATGCCTTTGCTAACCAAGGGATGGGGCAAAGGTACTATCTCCTTGAATTCTGTACCTTTAAAATATTCAATAAAGGAGGAGAAAGTTTGGCTGCTGGCTGTTCTCATCAGTTACCGCCTGATAAAACTACTCCCCTTGGAGCCTTGACTCTGCCCCAGTTCCAACTCCTTCCAAATTTGGTTTTTCATTATTCATTCAAGTTTTTTGAGCTGTTTCATGTATTTACAATAAACTCTCATTTTGCTAAAGCCAGACAGAGACTGCTGCTGTTCACTGCTTCCAAAGTAATTTAGCAGATGTGTATTAATTGATGAATATCATGTACCCTAAACTTGAGGACCTCCAGAAAGAAATGTTGAAGATCTTACCTATGGTGTAGTGGTTCTTAACTTTTGGTGGATGTAAGATAGCCATGGATCTTCTTTATATAAAAACTTATATATGCAAAATCACATGATACCCTGCGTATAATTTCAGGGAGTTCATGAACCCCCTGAATCCCTTTCCCAGAACCTCTAGGTGTCAATGGAGCCCAAATTAAGAACACCTGTCCAAATATACAGTTCTCCTCAAAGTAGTAAAAGACTAAGACATGTTTCACATTTATTTTAATCTTGAACTCCGCTTCATAAAGTAGGTGATGTAGAATGTGAAGGAAATCATAAAACAATTGACCTGAAAGCACAAAAGTTTTAGGAGTATTTTACATCTCAAAGGAGAAAGTTGTAAGAAGAATTGATAGTAACCTCTTTTTCCATCTCCTTAAGAAGTATTTTAAATATTTGGCTTTATTTTATATGATGTACATGTAAATTTTACCTGAAAGAGAAATTATCCAGACTGCCTATGATTACATCAAGGTCTTAACAACAAAAAGTTGAATCTACTTAGAAACCACATAAAAAATATAGAATGTTTGTGGCAATCTGTATAAACATTCTCCTATCTTCCAAATTGAAAATTTTAAGTATAAATCTATCTTCAGTGCCATTGTATCAAAGAAAATAAATATCAAAGAAGAGAAAATTTTAGTTTTAGTATTTTTAAGCAGTCTGATTTCTACTCAAAATTGGCACTCAGGAATTGATTAGTCATCAAATAGAACAATTTCTAACTTCCTAGTGTAATTAATAGTATTATTGTTGCTATAATTTCAAGACATCACGTTGTATTGAAATATTTAAAAAATGGAAGTTTTATGAAATAAAATGAATGACATTAAATTAAAGAATTTGGGGAAAATAGGATTCTCAGCTTGGGAGAAAACTGGAGAAAACATTGAGAGTAGCAAAATATAGGTGACAATTATTGCATTACTGATTTAATTTAAAGAAAGCTTTCTCAACCAATCTGCCTATCAGACAAATCCAAATTGATAACCAACTGGGATCTCACCTGCAGAATTTCAGTGACATTTTATTATACTATTTACAAAAATTGCTATAAGCAAAATAAAAAAAATCCAAGTATCCCAAAACGACGCTTGTTTATTAAATATCAAATGTATTTGATATTTATACAAATATACAGATATATAAATAAAATGTATTTAATTCCATGTATTTATATTTACAGAACTATATACTCTTTATTTAAGTATTTCTATGATAGAGATAGGCATCACCATGTGTTTAAAATGCATCACATTTTTTGAAGATCATGAAAGTTGTCAATGTTGTAATTCTACCACATACTTAAAATAAATATGTGAAATGCATTTCATTAGACATGCAGCATATGCATCCAATGGAAAATAAAGATTGTTTCCGTATGGAGCTCCATATTCTGACTGCCTTCAAAAAGATAACTCAAACGAAATAGATTAGGATCATTTTACAGCCTGGATGGTAGCATTTGTATTTGGAACAGAAAAAAAAAAAAAAAAAGCAACTGCTTATTACAGTGACTATATTACTGCCACCAAAGTTTTCACAAGGGACCCTAAAGCTTTGATGCTCAGATTCGATATTACTGTTTGAAAAAGCTAAACGAAAATCAGGTTAATTGTCTCTCAGTCTGTAATTCAGATGTGTCTGGTCTTTCTAGAAAAAAGATGTGCTGATCAGGGCAGTGATCTGTAGGTTATCAGAAAACATCTAAGATTCATTTTCTTTTTATAGTTAAACCAAACTGTTTTCCAGAGATTCAAGAACTTACAAATTAGCCCCTCCAGACTATGGGAAATGCTTGTAAAGATTTTTTTTTCTCTTCACCTGTTTGAATTGAGAAATGAGAAACAAGTGTGAAAGTGCTTTAATATTTCAAATGTGAAAATCAGGACTTTCATCAAAAAGAAAATCTAATCAAGATACACAGAACTGAAATGCAGTTAAAGGTATAATGTTTTATTTGGAGGAGATCTTGGGCTGAATATAAAGTCTTCTACACAACTCAAGCACATGAAAAACTATGAAAAATAAGATATTTAATCTCTAGGCAATAGGCGGGCATTCTTAAATTTAATAGTTCTTCTCTAAGAATTCTTTATTCTGTTCAAAAAGCCCTATCATTTTTGCAATAGATGTATTCCATATTTCATGAAGCTCTATGTTTCTATTGTGCTATCTTTAATCATGGGCATGGTCTCAGCTCTGGTCTGGGGTTTCAGGAAATTGCACAAGTAATTGTCATCACAGACACAGCTTAATTTCTAGTGTAGTGATGACACAACAATTTGCCCAAGGCCAAACTGAAACAGAAAGTCTTTTACAAAATGATGGGTGGTTTATTCCACAGCTTCACTTTAATATTAGGGAATGCAAAAAAAAAAAAAAAAAAGAAAGAAAGAAAGAAAGAAAATTTAAGTTTAAGCTGAATTTCAAAACCTTAATGCAATTTATTTCTTGGAAATTATTCAACATTATTATAATAAAATAAGCCTATATTATACCCTCCCTTACACAGAGGAACTTTATTTTTTGAAGAAAGTGGATATTATATAGTCAAAAATATAGGGGGAAAAGTATAAGTGAAAGTAAAAACAAAGTTTAAATTTCCGGGGACTTCCATATCATTTAGTTCACATTTGGAAGTCAGGGACATGTGTTTCAAGTACCGCTCTGCCATTCTTTAGTTGTAAAATCTTGATAAATTTATTGACTTTGGTTTCTCACATCAGTCTTGTAAGATTATCATGATTAAAAATGAGATTAAAGGAAAAAACAAGTTTGTAAGCCATTTAGTGTAATATCTACCAGCTACTATAAGCACAGTAAATGATGGCTATCAAATGTTTTTGTAGAACTGTGTCAAGCAGGTCTTTGAGCCATGCTAATATTTGGCAGAATTGAGAGCCTGAGACTATTAAAATTGGAAGTAAGACCTAAAATTCAATTTCCCAGAAAGAAATAATTATATAATCAACAACCTGGTGTATTTTAGGGGTAATGAGAAAATTGTGTTCTTTAAACAAGAACTAATTCTGCTTTTTATCATATCTCTATCCATTTCCTTTCTTTTCAGTTCCCTAACTCTTGAATTTCATGCCAATGCATACTTTGGAAACCTCAATAATGTTCACTGACTTATTTTAAGCCAAGTTTCATAGATTAAAATAAACATACACACACACAAACAAAAAATGATTGGAGAGAATACTCATCAAAACTGTATTAGTAAGGAAGCAGGAAGCATAAAAAAGTATACAAGAGAGGTTATTCAAAGTTGGAGACTGCAAACAGAAACGCCCATTAAAAGGTTCTTGAAATCTGAAAAATTATAGCCATCAGAAGGAGGATGGAAGGTAATTTATTTTACCTTCCTGCCTTAAAGTAGAATCTCTTCTAAGTAAGTTTAGATATATGGCAATTTACCTTGCTTTAAAAGAGTTCCAAATTAAGAAATTCCACCATCTCACTAAGTAACTAGTTATAACATATGATAAATTCCAAGCTGTTCATAAAATGCCTTTAAGGGACATTACCATTTCTCTCAAAATGTTTTGGTAATCTGGTAAGATGGTGAAGCTTATAAAATTGCATTGCTTTGCTATATGTTTGCATTTAAATTAATAAGCACTTAGTAAGTCAGTTATGAATAATTATATTCTACCTATTTAGTAAGTACTTGGTGGTTGACTGCATGTAGAAGTAAGGTAGAAGGAGGTGTAATATAAGATACAAAGATTTCTGACAAAACTTTAGAGAGGGACCCAGTTAGGATGGTTATATCATGAATTAATTTTGAACACATTAACTGTGAGATACCATCCAAGTAGAGATGTTTCCTAGGCAGTCTGAAACTCAGAACAGAAGACTGAGCTGATGATAGAAACTTGGGAGTGATCAACATGTAAATGACAACTAAAGCCACTGAAGTGAGTTAAAACACACAAGGAAAGAGTAAAAGTGATTAAAAGAGGGTGTAAGCTTAAACTCCAAGGTACCAGACTCCTGAAAGCAAAGGAGAATGAGAAGAAACTTCAAAAAAGGTAGAAATAAAACTACTGGAGTTTAGTATATGAGAGGGCAAGAAGGATAATGTTCCAAGATGAAGGGAATAGTCAACTGTGCTGGAGGCAGTTGAGAGGCAAGTAAGGTAATAGACTACATTAAAAAATTATTGGTAAACATATCAAGATCAGTTTTAAAGGAAAATTTGGGGTTAAGGGCAGGAGTATAGTTGGAGTGGGTTAAAAAGTGACTAGGAGGTGAAAGAAGAGTGATCTAATGCTATAAGAAAGATTTCAGTGGAGAGGAAAGAATAGAAAATTCAGGAGAAAAAAGGGGATAACAGTGAGAAACTGGGAGGGATATGATGGATCTTGGACAAAGGGCCTCTGATAGGAGGAGCAGTATTTCCTCCATGATTTAAGATTATCAGCTGAGAATGAGAGAAGCAGATGGGCCATCTCAGAAATTGGAAGACAGAAGTGGCTAGAAAAATATTAAGATATCTTGTAAGTGTTGAGGACTCTGTTAAGATTGCTAATAAAGTGTTTACACTGATGTATTCTGATGGTTATTCAGTTTTCCCCAGTTGTGTTCTGATGGCATGGAGAAAACAAATGTTTTGGGAAAATGGGATTCAGTTATGCCCGAGTAGGTATTTGAATAAAGTGAATCCAAGCTTGATGGTGCAGTGAATACAGCAAAACCCTGGTGGAAAAGAGAAACTAGACAGGTCAAGGGAACACAAGTATCAGTAAGGTAGAAGATTATTAGCAGTATTAGAAGCAGATCAAGCAAGCTGAGGTTTGTGGTGGAATAGTGGGTTTGTGTGTACATATATATTTACATAATTGGGATCATGCACAATATATAGTGTGTAACTTGTCACTAAAAATTTCTTTGAACAGGGGCGCCTGGGTGGCTCAGTTGTTTGGGCGACTGCCTTCGGCTTGGGTCATGATCCTGGAGTCCCGGGATTGAGTCCCGCATCGGGCTCCCTGCTCGGCGGGGAGTCTGCTTCTCCCTCTGACCCTCCTCTCTCTCATGCTCTCTGTCTCTCATTCTCTCTCTCTCAAATAAATAAATAAAATCTTTAAAAAAAATTCTTTGAACATATTTAATGGTTGAAAGAGTCCCCCATATGGATAAATTTAACCATTTCCCCTCTATGGTTGTTCCCAGTTTTTGTAATTCTAGATAATGCTGTGACATCCTGTATATAAACTTAAGCGCCACTAAAAAACAAACAAAAATAATTTTCTTTCTCAGTAACCCAGTGATTTACTTTCCAATATCTGAACCCGAAGCAAAGGAAGGTAAGAAGTCAAAGGAATCAACATCAAATTCCAGTAGACTTCCACGTTAAATAAAATTTTTGCAATGCTGACACTTTTGGTGTTAGTAGTGCATTAGGTTTATGTATAGACTGTTCTTAGTTGCATAATATATTTGGCCTGATCATTACATTTGGCCTGATTATTTATGTACATGCTGCAAGAACATTAATTTACCAATAGCTCTCCTGCAGCTTGCTTTGCAAATCTAGATATATATACAGTACTGGACAATTACTGAGGTCACAGGGTTAACATCATCTAGGTAAATTATAATGAAAAATTTCAGATTGGACTTTGAAAAGCCTCTGTTAATTATTATGCAGAGGCTAGGAATATAAGCCCCACAGTTTCTACAACTAGATTTCACCTGTAGTACTTACACATTTGAGTAAATTCCTCTCTTCACAAGGTTCTCAAATTTACTTAGGTTCCTGAACTATCAGAGAGGAACATATTTACCTATATAACTGGGACCCGGTAAGTCTAACAGACCAGTTTTCCTGAGAGGATCGTGTAGGTGTTGACCCTGTGAGTAAAACCAACGTTTGTTCCATAAAAGTAGCATGCCATACGTTTTTAAAGGAGTATTGTTCCCAAATGTAAAATGAAAAACATCCTGATATAAAGGAAGGCAGATTCTTATTAATCTATGCAAATGGCTGAAAAGTGAGTTAGTAAGATTTTCTGAATTCTGGGGAAATCAATAATAATCTGATATTAGTTTAAAATGTTTTATCTCATTCCATGAAAGCAGAGTTTATGAATCGGTAAGAAATGTGTCAGAAGAGAAAGAAAAGTTGTCTTCATAGAACCAGAAAATAAAACATTAAAACAACATCAACACTATTCCAAACAAATAACCACAATAAAATTCTGCTCGAGTTAATTCAACATTCTGTAATTAACCCTTGTTCTGATGCGCCTTGGCTCAAAAGCTTGCTTTCATGAAACTGTCTGTTTCTAGATAAAAAGGGTTCTGAAAATCCTGACTTAGTCTACTTTTGGAGTCTAAAGGTTGTCTAAGAGATACAAGCTCAGAAACCTGTATCCCCAGAGTCTCAGTGAAGTCTGTGTCCAAGAGTATATTCTTTGAAGTGTCAGTAGTTTAAAGGACCTTGTACAGTCCTTTTCCATGAGGCTCTGAGACTTTGTGAGTTGTGTGTGTGAGACAGAAATTTGGTCATATTGCAAATAACAGGACTTTTAGTTAACCATCAGAATAAAACTAAAACTATCTGCAGATGACAAAAATTGAATGGTTGTGGTTAATTTATTACTGATAATTTTCCAATAATGAAAAGTCTGATGAGGGATCATAATAAGAAAACTGCAACTAAAAAAGAAATTTTATTGTTTCTGTGGCATGCATAACAAAGATTATATAAAGTGATTCAAAAATATAGACAAAATATCTCTTAAGGATAATGATCTAGTGTTTTTAAAGACATCACTAAACTTTACATTCGATTTATGAAAATGGATGGGTATAATTTTAATGGAGGAAAATACATTGAGATATATAAGAGTTCTGAAACAATTTTATTTTAAATCCCAAGTATATCAGAAAGAGATTCAGCAAGATTAAAGTATCCCTAGACATCTGTATTTTTATAAAACTTCGTGGTAAATCTGATGTGCATCCCCAGTTAAAAGCCAGTGGCCCAGAAGACACTACATTCAAATTAGAACTGTCAGGTTGTGGACTAGTTAATATTTTATACAATAATTGAAATTATGACTGAGAACACTATACTATTATTTCTAATATCATCAAAGAAAACACTGGCAGGACCCATAAATACAGGAAAACAACAGACTATTTCTTAGACTTGGGTTTTGGTCAATGTGTTCTCTGAAGATAAAAACACATAATGGCCAGTGTAGGTATTCATGTATCTCTAGAGATTTCTTATAAGACATACAACTTCTGAAATATACATATTAGCAATATTTAACCTATACAAATTTACCCACAGCAGGCTATCTTCAGATTTGAAAATTCTTTCCATGCAGCTCTTACAATGGTAATATATTAAACAAATCTAATTATTTCTAGTATCTGTTTCTATAAGATGAAAGAATTGTGATTTTCCTGTTTCAGTCATAAAATACTGTGAAATTTTTAATTACTTTTTCATTACTTAGGACCTAATTTGGAGAGGACGCAATCAAAAAGTTGTCAGATATTTGGACTCTTGATGAAGATAAGATCACAAGTACTTGAGAAGCAGTGCTTGGTTACCTCCTTAATCAAAGTGATAATAAAATATCTAAGAAGATACATAAAAGTTAACGGGATTGAAAGGTATTAGTTATTTCAAAAATGAGGAACATTTGTCTTTTAAAAAAATCAAGGAAATAATGAAATCAACATACAGCACCCAAAATTATTCTGGTAAAACACAGAATCTTTGCTATCTAAGAAAAATTACAAAGGACATAAGTAATAACCTTTCTTATTACAGGCAGTCATTAATTAGTAAACCTAAGAAACAGGCTCATCAAAATCAAGCAAACTTTCCTAAGACTAACACATAGATTATTCTCATACCCAGGTCTTATAAAAAGCTGAATAAAATGTACCCTACTAAATAAATCATTTATTTTTTTTAAAGATTTTATTTATTTGTCAGAGGGAGCGCAATAGAGAGCACAAGCAGGTGGAATAGCAGGCAGAGGGAGAGGGAGAAGCAGGCTCCCCACCGAGCAGGGAGCCTGACGCAGGACTTGATCCCAGAACCCTGGGATCATGACCTGAGCCGAAGGCATATATCCATTATTATAATATCATAGAGTATAATATCATAAAAATGATTCATCTCTTCAATCCTCAGCTCCCACACACCTCTGGCAACCACTACCATTAATCTTTTTATTTTCTCCATAGTGGTGCCTTTTCCAAAATGTCACAAAGTTGGAATCATATAATATGTAGTCTTTTCAGACTGGTTTCTTTCACTTAGTAATATGCATTTAAGTTTCCTCCATGTCTCTCATTTCTCTTTAGCACTGAATACTATTCCACTGTCCAGATGTACCAGTTTATTAACCCATTCACCTACTGAAGGACATTTTGTTTGCTTCATAGTTTTGCCAACTATCAATAAAGCTGCAGTAAACATCCGCACACAGGTTTTTGTGTGGACATAACTTTTCAACTCTTTTGGCTATATACCAAGTAATGTGACTGCTGGATCATAATGTTAAGAGTATATTTAGTTTTGTAAGAAATTACCAAACTGTCTTCCAAAGCAGCTGTACCATTTTGCATTACTGCCAGCAACGAATGAGAGTTCCTGTTGATCCAAATCCTCAGCAGCATTTAGTTGTTATGTTCTGGACTTAAGCCATTCTAATAGATGTGTACTGGTATCTCGTTGCTCTAACTTGCATTTTCCTGATGACATATGATATGGATCACCTTTTCATATGCTTACTTGCCATGTGTATATCTTCTTTGGTGAAATGTCTGTTCAGGTCTTCAGCCCATTTCTTAACTGGGTTGTTTATTTTATTTTTTTTTTATTACTGAGTTTTAAAAGTTCTTTATTTTGGATAACAGTCCTGTATCAGATGTGCACTTATGTGATTTTAAAGTTACTAAAATATGTTAACTTTTATTTCTTTTTTGTTTTATTATTTCTTTCATTTATCAAGCAAAAGATTCAAATGATAGATAAATGGATTATCCTTTTAACAGAATCAATTCACACATTTATTTTAAAGACTCTATAAAAATACAATAGCTGTTGAATCAATAGAAGCTGGAAAAAACAGAGTTTAAAAAAACTTTAATACTACTGGATCACTGACTTTCAGTCACCCCTGGAAGATGGGCAGATGGATGGGGATCAACCCCTTCACTCCAAAATGTTAATTAAGCACAATTCCAAGAATGCATCAACTGCATAGATAAGCCATCCTATTGAAAGAGATTAATTTATCTGAAAACATCTGTGGCATTATTGTTTTTCAAAAATGTTGAGATCACAGTGTAGAGGTGTAGAGATGTGACTCTGAACATTCTGAAGTTAAACACCACTGTGTTTCTGATATTTATGAATTCACATCTTTTTTCCCCAATAATTTGTCTATTGTTCTTTTCTAAATTTTATAATTCAGAAAAATAAATTTCACAAAAACTCCATGATTCAGGGTACCTAAATCAAAGTACAGCTGTGTGAAGATAGACACGCAAGAACTAGTGCCAGATTACATAGGAAACACACTGAACTCAAGAATTTCATCAGGAAAAGATTTAAACAGAAGCCACTGAATAAGAAACACTCTAAATTTTTATTAAGAATTTAAATCTAAAACCGTTTATGATTTGTTGTCAGTCTGTCTTCACAGCACAAAGAATACTAGATTGGTTTAATGAAGGAAGAAGTTAGAAAATTTAATTACCACCAAAAACAAACAAAGCATAAAGCATACAACACAGTGCCTGGTCAAACGCAGGTGACTAGTATGTATTATTATTATTACTCCTTCCAATTAATGTCCTAACAATGCCTGTATACTTGTATCCTATATAGATTGAGGAAAAGAATGGGAAACTCACCCTGACAGCAGTTCTGTGTTGACTTTGGATGCCTCTTTTCATACTCAAATGCTTGGTGAAAAGTACTACTCATACTAATTTAAAAATTACTACCCATAAAAATTACTACTCATCCTTATACAGCAGACTAATCCAAAAATTGTCTTTTTTTCCAATATCAGATGAAATATGTTCATTACCAAATACTAATACTTTTAATATTTAAGAATCTACCACTCTATAATTCTGTGCTGTGCTGGATTCATCAAACATCCAAGTGTAGATAGATTCAATAAAATAAAAATAATTACTTACTATAATATAAATATACCATAGATTAATAAAATGCAAAGTGTTGACTCTTTATACAATTGTACAAAATACTTTAAAGTAGAAAGTCATGAGTTTTCTTTACTTCCAAAATTATAATTATTTATTTATTCTATATTTAAGAAGTATCAGCATATACCCTCAATCTTGTTGGCCTAATTTTCTATATTCCAAATGCTATTTAGCAACACTTTTATACACAAAATTCAATGATTACTAAAATGAATGTCCCAAATAACCAAGAGAAAGTAATAAAAGTTCCTTTATCTTTCCATAGTTCTACATTTCATAGAAATACTGTTATACTCATTCATGGTTATGAATAACTGTTATACTCATTCATGGTTAAATGTTGATGGCCATTTGAAATCTTAGCTATCCAGGCAGAGGGAACTAAGAATTTCTTTCAGTGGGTTCTATTAATTTCCACAGACATTTTCACCACATTCAAAGCAATTCTGGAGGGCTAAGTCAGACCTGTTCATTGATGGTGAATAACTCAAGTAATTTTCAAATGATTACTGCACGGCCAACCCAAAGTACATTTTTGCCAACTATTTTGTTTTCTCTTCTATTTATGGCTGTAAGTACTTCAAGGAGAGCTGACCCATATGGTTCTGATTCATTTACAGTTAACTGATCAAAATGTTGTTTTAAATCAAGTAGGCTTTTTAAGCCTTTTAGTTTATTTTTGAGAACTAGAAAGCCATATTTTCTCAGCTATAAATTAATTTGAGAAAAATTTAAATATTTTACACTTGGCATAAGACATTTCCTAACCTCGGAATTTTCAGTAATTAGATACTTTGCTTTTCCTTCTGTTCCTGAAAGCTGACCTACTGAGTTCCCTCTGAAGGACTGCTGTTTCATAAGAAATCTTAAATCTGGAAGGATTTAGGCCTATCCTAAAGTAGGTATAAATTTAGAAATAAAAGTATTAAATTACATAAGAGAATTGAGACCACACTACCTTTTCTCTTTCTGGTTTTAAATAACCTCTCACTTTTTATTTACATAGAAAAGATATTTTCCAATCTACGTAAACATTTGGATTCATGACCTCAAACATGAGTCATCTGACCATTTTGCCCTACATCTTATGATGCCAAAAAATGAGTAAGTATGAGGACTACCTGCAAAACAGCTTAAAGAAGTCATTCTAAGAGGCAAATACAACATGAAGAAAGACCTGCAATAATAATCGACCTGCAAAATCCTGAATCAAGCAGGTTTTATGAAATGTAGAACTATGGAAAGATAAATATTTAAAAGTTTTATAGACAAATATACAAAACAGTTATTACAGTGTTGTGATATGTGAAATCAAAGAAAATTATAACCATTATCCTTAATTCATTTAGCTATATTTTCTTTAAATGCATAAAGTCCCAATTAAATTGCAAATACATATTTACTAAAAAATGAATATGATGCAGTCCCTGTCTTTAAGGAGAATATGGTCTGGCAGGAATAAAAACAAGAAATTTCCATTTTTTTATATTCTTGACTGTATATTAGAAAATAGGACTAATAAAATAATTCCATTGTGGCTGGAGAGGAGCAATTTTCATTTGAAGGACTAATTTTCTTTTAAATATTTCTCTGCTGAATTTGCCAAAAATGGTGGCAATTGATGCTTTATATTTGAATAGAATTTTAGGTGTAAGCATTTATCTGTTAAGAAATAATCAGTTTCGCTTGGCTTTGCAAGGCGTCTTCAGTGACCTTTAGTTAACCAGATGGAATTGAGAGCCAAGATGCTTTTCCATTTCATGGGATAATGAGCAGTTAGTTAAATGAGCTATAAAGTACATAGCAATTGTGCCAGAACAAATTTTCTTCTTTAATGATTTTTTATATAGTAAAATTATTCATCATTTCTCCTCTTATTCCATTCAATTTAAGACTTTGTTAGTTCAAGAAAGAAGTTTAACACAGATGTGAATAGATAAATTCTTTTTCTTTTTCTTTTCTCTCACTCTTGCTCTCTATTTCTTTCTTTCTTTCTTTCTTTTCTTTTTTTTTTTTTTTTTCAGTTTGCGAACATCATTGCACTAAACACATCTGGAGATCTAAACAGTAGACTATTTCACAGCATGGTTATGTCCCTGTAATTTTATGCAAAGTGGATAGAACTATGTCCCGTATGGTAACCACTAGCTATATGTGGCTATTTTAATTGAAAGTAAATTAAGTATAAAATTAAATTTATCATCTATACTAGATGCATTCTAAGTGCGATTCTAGTATCAGATTCTTCAAATTGACTATATTGCTGCTTCCATCTAAAAATACATTCAAATCTGGGGTCTTATGACATCCTTACAGGTTAAATTGTGTCTCCCAAAAAGATATGTTAAAGTCCTAAACCACAGTACCTGTGAATGTGACCTTATTGGAAAGAGTTTTTCGCAAATGTAATCAAATTAAGATGAATCATATGGATTAGAGTGTGAACTCAATCCAACACCTGGTATCCTTATAAAAAGAGAATAGTTTGGACACAAGCAAATCAGATACACAGAAGAAGGACAGATAGGTGAAGATGAAGGCTGAGATTCGAGTTAGAAGGCCACAAGCCAAGGAATGTCAAAAATTGCTAGTAACCACTGGAAGCTAGAAACAGCAAGGAAAGGTTCTTTGCTAGAGCCTTCAAAGGGTGCAAAGCCTGCCAATACCTTGTTTTGGACTTCTAGCCTCCAGAATTTGAGAGAATAAAGTCTGTTGCTATAAACCACCGTGGTAATTTGTAATGGCAGCCCTGGGAAATTAGTACATACTCTGATAGTTTAGAAAGACTAATCCATGAGAATCAAGTGTAAAAGTTTAAAAGCCATAAGGTTTGCCCCATATAGGCTCACTCTCTATGGAACAGGCCTAACTAGTATTATTTCCTTTCCTTTACCAGTCATAGCTGCTCTCCTTGTCCTTAGAGATGATGTAAGGTGAATGGGCCATTAGCTTGCTTCTATTCATGGTCATTACTAGTATACTATTGTAGTATAATAAATTTAGTGACTATTTAAAATCTAAATGAAAATGAGCTGAATTGACCTGAATTTTGTAATACTGTAGTATCTTTATTCTTCCCTTTTACATAGTGCTTCACAGATTTTGAGGCATTTTGATAGACATTTTCATTTGATCTTCACAAGAACCATGTGAGGCTGGCCAGACAGAAGCCATAAAAAAAGTAGACTGTGTATTCCTTAAGGACGTGCTGTTTTATATTTCTCCCTATTTTCAATGAAGAACATTATTATGCACCCAGAAAATGTTTCCTTTGTTTTGAATGTGTCTCCATTTCCCAAACAGAAGTACACTTACAGAAACTAAATCTAAAGTGGTAGATATGAATTTTGAAATCTGCCCACATGACTGACTGTATCTCATTCTCTTTTTTATGGTCATCTTCCCACACTGCATTTAGGAGTAAAAGTGGTAATCTTTCATTAAGAATAGGCTATTTCTACCATGAGTTCCCCAGGACCAAATACACCTTAGCTTCTTCCTCAGTAATTAAAAAAAAATTCTTTCAAATTTACTGATTCAATATAAGTTGAAAAGGTCCACCAATTTGGATAAATTAAGAAAGCTATTCAAGCACAGTATCTCCAACTTTCTTTTAAAAGAATCCACCCTCAATATATAGAGAGAAGAGGAACTAAACCTTTACTCTGATTTGCTTTTATAAATTTCTAGAATAGAGATTATTAACTCTGGTTTGGGGACCTAAGTAAAATCAAAAAGAAGCAAAATAAAATTCCCTTGGATGGTTAAGATAATCCTATGTAGTGGTATTTAGGTAACAAGAAGGTATTTTTTAAAGTACAACAAACAATTTATCCAAGAGGGGCAAGAATTATTATTCTGGGTATCTCTGCCACCCAGTGTTCTTCAGGACATGATCAAATAATCCATATCATTGTTTATTTGCCTGAGAGAGCTTTTCCACCCTAACAGCAATCTCATAAAGGGCCTAAGTGCATATTCTATGCAATATAACTTCACACAAAACTGAAGCAGAGTGCTCTTATTACAACATCAGATGGCAAATGGTGGACTTTCTTTAGACATAAAATAAATAGATACAGAAATAGATGAAAAACAGCTGGAGTTCAGAGTTATATGAAGTCTGTATTTCCATGCACCTTTAGGTGTGATGTTATTTCGACTAGATGTTACTATCTTCCAGGAACTTTCAGGTGCTTTGGCTAATAAGTAGCTCCAGAACCATCATAAAACAATGCACCAAGAAAGAATGTACTCAGATCCAAAACTAAGTGCCCCAAATTCAAACAGTTTATTATGCCCAGAATGACTTAGAAATAAAACATAAGTTCACTTTTATAAGGCAACATAAAAGATTGTTACTTAAGAGGCAAACTGGTCTAGAAAGCTTTATTGCCCTCATAATTTATTATGGAATTAATCCATTGCATGTTTGCACCAGGTCAGCTGGCTGAAGGGAACCTGCATGTTGCCTAAATCAGATCGAGAAGTACAAATCAAGGATCCCAAATGGAGTACTAAGCACACTTCAAAAAGCCAAGTGTGTTACAGTCTCTAAATCATTTCTCTTGAGTCATAAGATTAGCCAAAAAACAAAAACAAAAACAACCGGGGCTATTTTCCTCACCAGTCTATGAATAATCTAGAAAGAAAAAAATATTTTTTGTTACAATACAAAAGCAAATTCTTTTGTATCAAAATAAAGACTCTCCAGGAAGAGCTCTTGCTCTCTCATTCTTTAGGTTTCTCACAAGATTACACCAAATACATTTGGATAAAAATGTCAGAGAAAGGGGCGCCTGGGTGCCTTAGTCGGTTAAGTGCCTGCCTTTGGCTCAGGTCATGATCCCAGGGTCCTGGGTTTGAGTCCGCCATAGGGCTCCCTGCTCAGTGGGGAGTCTGCTTCTCCCTTTGCCCCTCCCCCGCTCATGTTTCCTCTCCCTCTTGCTCCCTCTCTCTCAAATAAATAAATAAAATCTTAAAAAAAAAGTCAGATCACCCAGCTGGGTGATAGACGTTGGGGAGGGTATGTGCTATGGTGAGCGCTGTGAATTGTATAAGACTGTTGAATCACAGACCTGTCCTTCTGAAACAAATAATACATTATATGGTAAAAAAAAGACAAAGAAGAAGAAGAAGAAGAAGATAGTAGGAAGG
Organism: Mirounga angustirostris; assembly: GCF_029215605.1. Lineage (NCBI taxonomy): Eukaryota > Metazoa > Chordata > Mammalia > Carnivora > Phocidae > Mirounga > Mirounga angustirostris. The sequence goes on along the minus strand of NW_026991720.1, from coordinate 77,927,897 downwards.
GAAGAATGAAGGGGGGGAATAGGAGGGGGAGACGAACCATGAGAGACTATGGACTCTGAGAAACAAACTGAGGGTTCTAGAGGGGAGGGGGGTGGGGGGATGGCTTAGCCTGGTGATGGGTATTAAAGAGGGCACGTACTGCATGGAGCACTGGGTGTTATACGCAAACAATGAATCATGGAACACTACATCAAAAACTAATGATGTAATGTATGGTGATTAACATAACATAATAATGAAAAAAAAGTCAGAGAAAACAGCTAACGTGTAGACTCTTAGATATTGAGTTAATTCTTAAGATTTTACAGTTTTATTGATCAAAACTTACCAACTGCAAATTCAAGACTACATTTTTATATATGATTGAACATATGAAAGTTGCTTTCTGCTTTTGTTTTCTGACAAATAAGTGTGCAATATAAAGTAGAAAAAAATCATGGTAGAAAGTCAAAGAAACTGAATTTTGATATTTTCTCTACCACTTACTAATCATTTGAGCCACCATATAATTCACTATCTTCAAATCTAAAGTAGGGAAAATAACCATAAGCCATCTGAAGGTCAAATATTAGGGAGAGGACCAATTAGGTGGTATTTGTGAAAACATTTAAATATTTAAATTATATTAATATAAGACATTTTATTAGTGGAGCTACTTAATTATAAATGATTTATGTAGCAAAGTTCAATACAGAACTGGAAATACAGAATACGGAAAATATAAAATGTGGAAAAACATAAATTTCTAGTTAATAATGGTATCTTTGTGATTTTAGGAATGCCTAAAATATGCCATGAACACATTAGTATACAATGTATTAAGAAATTATTAGTCATTAATTTAAATTAATAGCACACATAAATTAGTATGGTACCAGATTATGTAACCAATATATTAAAATACATTACATACATAATGGCATAAATACATGAAAATAAATATTACTCCATTCCATATATATAAATATATATAAAAGATATGTATTTATATATACACATAGATAACTTCAAATAAATACATCTCCGTGTATACATGTTCATTTTAAATTAATAGACATAAGTAGGACTGAGAAGTCACATGTATATGATAAAAAATACTTTCTAAATAAGAAACGTATATATATGATAAGCAGATCTTCCCTACAAAATTTCATTCTAAAAATGAGTTTCAGATAAAATGTGTATCTTTTCTTAAGTGTTTCACTTTTGAATAACTTTAACATATCATGAATAAGAGGCTGGGATGACAAAGTTAAGTAAGTAATCATCCTCCAAAGCATTAAGATAAGGTAAGGGAGGAATGTGTTTCCCTCAGGTTCACTTCCTTCTTTATCTGTGATATGCCTTTGATATACACCTCTCCATCATTTTCTTTTGCCAGTATTTTATTGACAACTAATATTAGGAGTTTTAAATTTTCCTTTAGCAATATTTCTTACTTATGTTAACTTACAAAATAGTGCTCAGCTTTCTATTATACCATGAGGCATTTCATGTCTACATATACTTGAAAGCCCCATCATTTATCTTTCTCTGTCTGCTATGTGCTACTGCAAGCCTGGAATTTGACCCATAACTTCAACTAAAGACCCCACTCACCTATAGCTTTTCAAAATGTTTAACCAAACATTCAACTAGTCAAAAGTCAGTGATAGGAGAGCCTCCTACTGGGCATCTTCAGTGCTGCGCATCTCATTGACAGCAGGAGAGAAGGCTCTTGTTAAGCGTATCTGATTTGCCCTGGTTTATGTCTCCTCTGTTTTACTGGAAAACCCGTCAGCAGGTCACAGGCTGGGACTTCACAGCTAAGCACTAAAGATGTGAAGTGTAAACGATGATTAAGTGTCTGCACGATTCTCAGATTTCCAGAGTTCCAGCCTCACAGGTGTTCGTATTGCAGCTGGAACTAAGGTCTCATTTTATCACAAGTTGCGTGTCTATTTTAATTGTGGAGAGTAGAAGGTATTGACTAAAGTAGGGTAGTTTTGTTGATTTGTGCTAATGTAGAGAAACCTGGTGAGTTGCTCAAAATGCTTTATAGATCATCTTCTGGACCCAGGAAAAATGTGAAAGAAATGATGGCAGATTGTCTTAAACAGATGTGTAACAATGATTTATCTATAGCATGCTGAGCAGCATAAAGAATGCAACGAGATGAAAAAAATTAAACAAAAAAAAGAATGCACCAAGATGGTGAAGGATTGGGGCACTTAGTTCAATGGTTTAGACAAATGTGGATGCTTCCCTTAGAATAGACTTGTGATGGTTATTTTCAAGCACGGAAGAGAAATAGGATTTTTTTTCTGTGTGTAATTCCAGAAGGCAGAGTCACAGCAGGAGAGTGAAGGTTATAGGGCAGATTTCAACTCAAAATAAGGACAAACTACCTAGCCATTGGACCATACAAAAAATTAAGTTAGAATTGATAAAGTCTCCATTACTGAAAGTGCTCAGGCAGAAGAGGCTGTTTTCTACAGTGGTTGCGTGGCAATTCCTGCACCGAATGGGATTTGGGGTTAAATGAGAGTTATGATTTTTTAATGCTAAGATTTAATAATTCTAGCATCAAATGAGGCTTGAGGATAAAAAAAGGAATGTGTTAGGCCAAATGCCAGTGTCTTTGGTTTGGTAAGCTGGAAAGTGTAGGTTTTGGAGTTCAAAAATCAAGAGTTAAATTCTATATCTATTTACTGGTCACTTTAGAAAATCACTTAAATGCCGTTATAACTTCCTCATATCTAAATGGGGATTATGAGATATCAAATTGTTATTGTGGGGATTAAAGTAATGAAAAACCCCAAGGACAGTGTCTGGCATGTTACAAATATTGAGGAAAAGCTAACTAGCATTACTACTATCTCCACATATGTTTAGATATTCGATAGGACTTTCAATGCACCACTACCTATGAAATGTACCTCATGCAGCTGTGTTTGAGTAGTGTGTGTATAACATTAACAGGATTTGCCTATTTCTCTCTTACCTTCACCACTAAATCCAAGCTCTGGTTATGCTATCCTGGCAATACTGTAGCAGTCTAATCTCCTACACTGTTCTCTTTCCACCTCCAACACTCGTTTCCAAAATCTTTTCACCCAAGTTGCTTATTGGGCTCCATAATGCAATTTCCTATTCAAATTTTCATAGCTAATTCATATTTCAAATATGGGAAAATTACTACATTTATATTAAATAATCATGTTACCTTGAAGATTAAACACAATTGCTCAAACACTGAATTATGGATCCTTCCTGTGTTTGCCATTAAAAAGGAATCTCTATGGTGTAGCTACACTGGCTGGCTGAGCATACACGTTTGTTTTCCTTCCATTAGTCCTCTGTTTGCAGTCCTGAAGTTCTTGCCTACACCATTTGGTAACTATGAGGACTACTTCCTTTCATTTCCCCAGCCAAATCCTCTGGTTCTGTTAATGTTTTCCTCAGAACACAAGTTTTCTGAGGAGCCCTTCCGAACACCAAACCCGCAGACCACCCGGCTCATGAGTTGATGCATATCTTGTTTTATTGAATTTATGTCTGCTGCTTGGGTATCTGCACAGTTTCGCCTAGAAACTTTTAATGTATACACTCTATTCCCTATAATTCTTATTATTAGGGTATGTGTGCAATAAACACTGAACACATAGCTGAGCCCAAGTCTTTTAAATATTCACTAACCTTTTATTTGTGAGAAGCACTGAGTTTTACAATTCACTAAAGGATTAGAAAATTTGAATCTATAAAAACAAAGCAATTATGAATAAATGAAGTTGGTAGGGAAAATCTGGTATTGTTTGGGAAGGTAACAAAATGTGAACTTATATATGTATGTGTATCTGTTTGTCTGCAATTAGAGTGATTGTTCATATTGTGCAGAAAAAAATACATGCTTCATAAATATTAGCTTTTAGGTTTTTCCTAGATAAAAAGCAAAAGAGTTATTCCACACATCTTACAGTTGGTGTTTGATGATAAAATGATACTTCTGCCTAAAGAAAACGATTAAATGTCTTTTTTATTTTAAACTAAATTTTGGTATATCTCTTAGCATCCAATTGACTAGAAATACAGAGCAGAATAATGATGTAGATGATTTTTAAGACAGGAAATTTTGAGACGAATATACAACATTGGTCATAAAATTGCTATAATTATCAGGAAGTATGTGTACAAGAAGAAATGCTGTGATAGGCAGACTAAGAGCCCCCCAAAGATGTGCCCAGCTCTAATCTTTTGGACCCGTGTGTATGTTACTTTATATGACAAAAAGGACTTTGCAGATATAACTAAGTTAAGGATAGGGAGATGGGTTTATTAGCCTGTATTATCTAGGTGGCCCTATGTCATCACGGGGTTCTTGAAAGGGGTAGAGAAGGATATGTGATGATGAAAACAGAGTGTCAGAGTGAGGTGAATGATGGTCGATTTGAAGGTGCTATGATGCTGGCTTGGATGATGGAGAAAGGGCTCATGAGGCAATGAATGCAGGCAGCCCCTAGAAGCTAGAAAAGGCAAAGAAACAGATTTTTCCCTAAAGCCCTACTGACAGCTTAATTCCTAGTAAAACTCATTTCAAATTTCTGATCTCTAGGATAGTAAGATAACACAGTTGTATTTGTCCTAAATCACTAAGTTTGTGGTAATTGATTACAGAAGCAAGAGAAACCAGTACAAACAGTGATTATTCTGATCAGTAGCTCCTACACATAGGTTAAGTATAGAAATGAAGCCACCCACACTACTTAGGTTTCTGTGATAAAGTTTGCCAATGAAGAAATTATCAGAAATTCAGAAGAAAAGATGAAGCAGGAAATTTGGGTTTCTCTCTTCGCAAGTTGTAGCCAGGGCTGGCTTCATAAAGTGTGTGACTGTGCAGTCAGAGAAAGCCACATGCTTAGAAAGGCCCCATACTTGTTTTAATGCTCTGCTGTCACATCTTAAAATCCTTAACAATTTTTTAATAAGGTGTTCTGTATTTTCATTTTGCCCTGAGCCCTGCAAATTATATAGTCAACCCTGGCTGTAGCCTTTATTGTTTACAGTTCTTTAAATACTGTATTCACTTAAAGAGACAAGAACAATAACATGTTACAACAACAAACAAATATTAGAAAGAGGAGCAGGAGAAAGCAGACCCATGGGAGAGAAGAAAGGCAAAGCTATATGTAACACATTCAGTATATCTAAACTTCTCCCCTCCCAAATTTTTATATCAGAATTCATGTAGCCAATAATCATGATAGCTCAGTCATGGTCACTTTCTACCTCGTGGGGTTAAGAAAGTGAAATGTATTTCTCAACATTTCATATATCTTTATTGGACTTTAGAATTATAGAATGCAGTTAAAATGCTCCAAAAAAACTGGAGAACTATTGAATAGCAAGTAGAATTATACATTTAAGGCTATGAAATGCTATCCTAGGAAAATTAGAAAATTCAAATCAATGAAAAATCTATAAAAATGAATTGATCACAACTAAGTAAAATCAATAGGGAAAATGAAACCTGCTATTTGTGTAACTACATTACAGAACCACAGATTGTCAAACAGCTTCACAGCCAACTCCACCTTACTATTTCATAAAACATTCTTGATATGTGAAATCCTAAGTCAGACTGAAATCATTTCAGTTAACAATAAAAGATGATTCCTCACTAGCCTCCCTTTGATGAAATCCCTAATTCAAATGGAATATTAAAATTAACTAGTCAAGACAAAGTTTTAAATGTGGTTTATCATATCAAATGTGGTTTAAATGTGTATACCCATTGTGTGATCTGTTACATATTTAGAAAATGAGTAATTCGTTAGTATAAATTTAACTTAATAAATAAAAATACATTTTTAGAATAACTTCTTAGGAACTGCATAAGTAATTGCTGCTTTATTTTAGAGAAGGTGTGTGATAGAAATCACAACAGTATAAGTTGGTAATATTTGTAACATTATTATTAAAGATAATTTTCAAAACAATCAAGAATTAAAGGAAAATATTGTGTTTGATTTAACCTAATACAAAGCTGATACTTCAAAATATTGCCTAAAATATCCTTTGAAAACATCATGTTATAATCGAAAAACCACTGAATTAAGAGAGAAAAAAGATCTACCTTTGATAGTCAGGATTTTTCTCTGTGTGGCTTTGGGCATGTCATTTTATATCTCTGGCTCTTAATTTTTTTTCATCTACAAGTAAGAAGTCTGGCCAAATCCTTTCTAAATTGCCTCCCAACTCATTTCAATGCTGTTTCCAAAGGAATTTCCCAAAGAGAAAGTTGTTACTACTATGACTGGTTTAAGAACATACAATGAATCATGGAAGCGAGATTCTTGCTTTTTAAATTCTATTACCTTCTGAATGAGAATAAATGCTAACATTGCTCAAGTTCAGAAATGATCTAACATTTAACATCCATAGAGACACGTGTGGTGGTCATAATTTAGACTGAAATTTGCACGAATCTAACTGTTGTCTTATAACTATAGTAATGAGTCAATGTCCAGTTAAAAATAATTTTCCATTAAACTCTTAGAGTTTAATCATTTGCCTTTTCATACTAATGCAGCTTTAGTCTAAAAATCATCATCACTGTGTTGTCAGAAATCTAGTATCAAATTGACTGTCTATTTATTTTTCTAACCACAGGCGGGGAAAACATTTCTAAATGAATTATATATACCCTCATCTTGAATAAAATGTCTTCCTTTCTGACTACTTAAAACAACTCTTATAAAATGTTTATTTGACTTTAGAAATAGCTTACAATCTCCCACTAAATAAAGCCTACACATTTTAACCTGTCATTCAAGAGCCTACACAACTTGGCGCCAACCTATCTTTGGAGCTTTATCTCCTACTACCCAGTTTGACACAACCCAAACTCCTAAGCCATTTACTTTCTTAATATGCTTGGTGTTTTTCTGCTTACCTATCTTTGTTCCTGCTATTCCTCCTGCGAAGAATATCTTCCAAGTTGTCTGTGCATTTCCAAAGTCTGACCTGCTTCAAGGCTTAGATCTAGTGCTGGGTCATTAATGAAAACCTCCCAGATTCTGTACTCTCCTACACTCCCATCTTCTTTTAGCATGTCAGCGTCAGAAATTATCTCAACTTCTACTGCAATTCCAAAATAATTTCTTTTTCATATTCCAAAGAATATTTAGCACATCCAAATATATACAAAGGAAATTTGTTTATATTTAGTTCCCTTATAAGGTCGAGAGCTTCCCAAGGCCAGAAACAAAGTTTTTTAGCTGTTTTCTTTTTTCCTCCTTACTCCCCGTATCATCAAACATGTCTTAGTTTCAGAATGTGCACACATACAAAATAATATGTGAATGAGTATATAACTAGTAAAAGTGATAGGATAGTGCGCTGTTGCTATAATTATATCAAAATTATTGGCAAAAAAGGACAGTTTTTTAAGATCAAGTTTCAATCATAACTACTACTTAGGTAGTCTTAAATTACCCAACATAACTGTTTTAAGGCAGCCCAGAGAAGATTTTATATCAACGTAAAAAATAGTCAGTTAAAAAACTCCACTCTTTGAAACCTTTACAATCCTAGAGGACAAGTCATTACTCTTTAACCCCTCTCGGACTTATCCCCAGGCTGTAATAATGTTTTATTATTTATATAGAGATTTATATTTTCAAAGCACTTTAGAGCCATTAATTTGTTAAGCCAGACAACATACAGTAGAACAAGGTGAGTGTGATTAAATGTGTTTGACAGATAAGACAGCAGTCATGCAAAAGTGGTCTTTTCATAGCCAGCAGCAGTCTGGAGTTCCTTTGAGGGCTAGAACTGTAATTTTCCTGCTGTAAAAACAACCAAACAATTGACCTGCCCTTATTTATTTTATTTTTAATTATTCTTCATTTCCATAGTCAGAGTTAGGAGCAAATCTTATGTTAATCATCTTTAGTTCAAATATAAGACTAACCGTAAAGTGAAGTTTTAAATTTTTACTGTTATAATTCCTGAGAAGAAGTGATATTCTCTGCTTTTAGTTTAAATGTGTGGAAATATGTATCAATAACCAAGCATTATAATTCTTTAAGTCTCACTGAAAAAAGTAATAGTTGAGGTGGGGGGAGTTGGGTGGTCCTTCAGTTAAGCACCCAGCTCTTGGTTTCAGCTCAGGTCATGGTCTCAAGGTTGTGAGATCGAGCCCTGCGTAGGGCTCTGCATTCAGCAGAGTCTGCTTGGGATTCTTTCCCTCTTCCTCTTCCTCCCCCTGTGCCTCTCTCCCTGCACATGCTCACTCGCTCTCTTTCTCTCAAATAAATAAATAAATAAACAAACAAACAAAATCTTAAGGAAAAAAAAGTAATAGTACCTAGATAAATACAACGAGATCCACACCTCCACCTTATGGTGTTCATCATTTGTACTGGGTTGAAGAACAATCTTTCTAAAAGACTTCTGGTTTCTTTTTCTTAACACTAAAATTATGAGGAAATACATATGTATATGATAAATATATCATCTCTAAAATATAATATGCATTTGTCTTCAGAGATATAAACCTTACCAAAGATAACCATTCCTGTCAAAGTTTTAATTCCCCACTTGTCAATGCAAAATTGATTTGAAAGTAGATTTTCTCCCTTTATGTTCAAGGTTGTGATTTGGGGCAATGCAATAATAAATTATTAAAAGTTATTTTCTGTCCACTCTTGGACCAAACAAATCTCTAAAGAAATTGTCTGTCCCTAGTCAGTATCTCAGGAATGTACTGTTATTTTATCCCAGTGGGAATGAGGGTTTTTCACCTTTATTTATGGCTGGCATTTTTATGCTTTTGACTCACACAACCACTCTCTCACGGTGAAGCCATTCGTATTTCCTGAGAGAAGCTAAGATAATTTACTATTGTGGAATATATTTTTCGCTCATGCTGATGCAAAGAATTAGACACATGACTCCTATGTCAATCCTAGTGATCCATAATGTGAAAATCAGGACTTTGCATAAAAAGCATCTGCTTCTTTTGATTCAAAACCTTAAAAGTGTTTGCATATGCCCATATACTCAGGCGCAAGTTCACAGACACATACAAGTGGGGATTCAGAAGTTTAGAACAAAGACAGAACCAATCTATACACTTTGATACCAAGTGATCACGTGCATGAAGAAGGATCTGATGGGCTGTTGAACCCATACATTTTAAACATTCTGTTAATTCTTCCTTTGAATTTATTACATAGATCTCTCAAAAACACTGAGGGTTCATAACAAATCAGGAATTGGAAAAAATAAATTTGACCAAATTGGGTCCTATCACTTAAACCATCTTCTCTGCAATTCCACACATCAGTTTCTTGTCAATATCACCTTATTTACATATTTGTATTCACATATTGTTAGTATTCACATATTCACAAAATAAAGTTACCAACACTTGGAATGCTATCAATGACCTGAGGTGTCTAAGAAAACAACTTCCTTTGAAAAGACTGATACAGGCACCTCTGAGTAAAAAAAGGCACATGCTCCAAAGCAACAAACACAGGTTAAACCTTTAGATGTCTTTAATCCACTCTCCTTTCAAGTATCTCGAGAGAAGTAAGAGTGCAAGGGTCGAACCTACATCTGAGTTTAATTACAAGACACTGTGTAAGGATACCTCTGGAGACTTTTTTTCCTTCAACTTACGGCATATATTATGCTTAAAGGTGGAAAGACTATTTTCTCTCTCCACGTCACTGGAAATCCAGGCCTCTCGCCTCATTTAGATACTTTGATGTTTTCACTAGGGTTGGGGCTACTAGAGGAATTGATTTAGGAGAGACTTCTGTTTTAGCATCATTTTTTTAAATGGCAAATGACTGGCTCAAATGGAATCTTTTAAAAGAAACATAAAACAATGGGAATTTCTCCAATCTTTAAAATGGTAGAAGAATTCCTCACAATCCTGTCTCTAACACATAAAAGTACAATTAAATTAATGGACACATATGCAAATTAACTGTTTACAGCATATGTATGCATATATGTGTGCCTGAGAAATAGGAAGTATAAGAATAGTACAAGTGTCTTGAAACTATGTACTGCTTAGTGACTTTAGTGTTTAACAGCTGCTTTCATTACATAGTAAAATCCATGAGGCACTAATCACTAAAGATTATCTCTAGGTAAAGTAATAATAACACTCTGACCTATGTAGTTAGCCTCTCCACTTGCTTATACCATAGTTTTTTGTGTTTTTTTTTTTTTAATGCAAGGTGGAAATGAAAGTGAGCATCTGGAGAGCATTCCTGCCCCATCCAGATTAAACTCTACTTCTAACCCCTAAGCACCAAAGCACACTGTGTTGAGATTCAAATATTCCAACTCATTCCTTATCCTTAACTATCTCCAGTGTGAAAGTATAAGGCACTAATTTCTTTTCAAATAAATTCTGAACTGTATGGTAATTGGTTTCAAATAAAACAAGCTACTAAAAAAAAGCTCTTTCTTACCCTTTCCCTGCAATGGCTGGTAAGTTCCAACACTAAACCTCAGACAAAGAAAGATTCACACAAACATGTTCAAATATACCTAAGTATGTATGTAAGTAAAATCTGATCCAATATACTGGATTTCCTTTTCTTTTCTATTTTTTTCTTCTATTTTTAATAAACTTTTCATTTAGAATAGTTTTAGATTTACAGAAAAAATGACAAAGATAATGCAGAGAGTTCCTTTATATGCCATGTGCAGTCTCTGTTATTTACATCTTAAATTGGCATAGAACATCTGTTATAATTAATGAGCCAAAATTAATACATTATTATTATTAGCTAAAGTTCATACTCTATTTAGATTTCTTAGTTTTTAACCTAATGCTTTTTTTTCCTCTGTTCCAGGATCTCTGATCAATAATACCAATCTATCAGGTTTAGTTACCATGTCTTCTTAGACTCCTCTTAGCGGTCACATATGCTCAGACTTTCCCTGCTTTTGATGACTGTTATCTTTGGGAATAATGGTTATTTTGTAGAATTAAACTCAATTGGGATTTGTATAATGTTTTTCTCATGATTAGACTGGGGTTATAGGTTTGTAGAGGAAAACTTACAGAGGTAAATCACCATTCTCATCAAATCATATTAAGGGTACATACTATCAACATGACTTGTCACTAACTGACCTTGATCATCTGGCTGAGGTAGTATTTGTCATATTTCTGTCCTGGAAATTACCCTTTTCTCTCTATTTCCATATTGTACTCTTTGGAAATAAGTCATTATGTGCAGCCCACACCTAAGGAATAATGTGTGATGCTCCAGCAACTAAAGGCAGAGTATCCACCTTTATTCTTACAATAATTCTAAATTATTTAGAATTCTTCTACATGGGAGATTTTTATTTATTTATTCATTTATTCAATCATTTATTTATATCAGTATGGACATATGGATATTAATTTAAACATTGCTTTATAAACTGACTACCTTTTTTATTTTGTTGATAAAATCATTTCAGCTTTGGCTATTGAGAATTCCTTACAGTAGTTTCTGTGTCCTTTTGCCGTATATTATGTGTGTGTATATATATATATATATATATATATATATATATATATATATGTGAATATATCTATATAGATCAATAGATTGATCAATTGTTAGGTTCACCAATAACCATCAGGCTCATCTTGTAGATTTCCTTCCCTTAAAACAGAAATTCATTCAAGAAGGACTGGTTTCTCTTATTGAGGTGTGTTATTAGAAATCAAGACTAGAGGGGGCGCCTGGGTGGCTCAGTTGGTTAAGAAATCAAGACTAGAGGATGCCTGGGTGGCTCAGTTGGTTAAGCAACTGCCTTCAGCTCAGGTCATGATCCTGGAGTCCTGGGATCAAGTCCCGCATCGGGCTCCCTGCTCAGCGGGGAGTCTGCTTCTCCCTCTGACCCCCTTCCCTCTCATGCTCTCTGTTTCTCATTCTCTCTCTCACAAATAAATAAAATCTTAAAAAAAAAAAAAAAAAAGAAATCAAGACTAGATGTTAGATAAGGATTTGTTTTGGGCCAGGAAGTTCACATACATATAATGAAACCTCAAGGAAACAGCTCATTATTTGCTTTTTCACACTTACATTGAAAGAAGATATTCCAGTTCGCCTCCAGTTTAAAAGTGATAAAGCCATTTCCAAACATCACATAGCATAAATGATACCCTTTGTTGCATTAAACATACTTGATACTCACCAGGTAAAGTTGGAAAAAATTATCTGAAATCACATCTAAGTAATTTGCATGCTCTTATGACCATTTTAATGTTTCATCACTACTTTTTTTCTTAGTTTCTTGTCATTATGGAAATGAAACTCCTTGATGGAACTTCATGATTTATGCCAGGAAAAGCAAAAATTAAAGAATGTTGTATGAGTGATGATCCTAAATTGAAAATACTCTGGAATTTTGAATAATCAGGTGACCACTAAGGAACTGCAAATCATTTTTAGGTATTTTATAAATACTTCATAATTTAAAGTTGCTATTTCTATGTCTATGTATTTTAGGGAGATAAATTGCCATCAGCATTGCCATCGTTATCAATTCTACAGAGAAACTGAACTAATTTGAAAAACACCTCATTCAACTGTTGGGCATAGTCAGAAGACAGGTAAAGAATTATATACAGAGATGAACTCACCCTTTTCAACAAGGCCTGCTCCAAAGGCATTTTGTGGCCCAATTTACCTCTTCTAATCTCTTCTTTATTTATAGTAATAAAATTCCCATTTCACATACATACAACTGCAGGAGGTATACCAACATAATCCTGCCCAGGGTTGATATAAAGTGCCAAATGCATTGAAGTAGAAAGTCTTCAGAGCTACTTAATACATCTTTTTTTCCCCAGCCTTAATTTTGTTATTACTTATTGGGCAGCATTTTAAAATAACTCCAACACTTATATTTTGCTTACATCTTTTCTATTATTTTTATGGTCCTAATGTCTGTGAGGTTATTTAAAAGTTCTATAGGTCTTTTTTTTCTTTCTTTTTTTCTTTTTTTTTTTAAAGAGGACTTTTTTCCATATGAAGGAATCAAAGCTCCAAGTTACAAAATAATTCTTTTTAGGACTTTAGTATTAGCAATAATTTTAAAGGTGAGTTTTCCTCTTGGGTGGGGCTGGGAAAGGGGAAAGTTGCATATTTAGGAGTGGAAATATAGTGCTCTTTGAGAGTAAGAAACATGAAAAAATTTCTCCTGCTCTCAGAGTTGACCCAGGAAGACAAAAGAGGTGGTTAAGTTAGCATGTATCTGAGACTGGAAAATAGTCAAGATTGGCCCTGACTAGTTGGAGGAAGAGAGGTACCAGCATAAGGCAATAGGGCAGGCAGGAGTGGGTATGCTTTGGAGAAAATGGCTGTGTGCACATAAACTGAAAAGTTTTGCCTTACTAAAGTAGTTTTTATATTGGAAGTCTAGGGCATTGATTAATGAAGTATTAGCATAATACATATTTACCCTCCATGCGGAGAAACCACAGACTAATCAGGGAATCTACTAGTATACTAGGTCACCAAAATATCAATGATCTACAATTAGGGCCACTAAAGTTCGAGATCACCAACCATCAGTGATGGTTCATGAATAGGTCCAGATTATCCAGTGAATGTAGGTGTTATAAGAGAAGGACTGAAGGAAAAGCTAGAGATTTGGAGCCAGATCACTGTGAAGCCCAAACCCTACTAATCAATAGTTTTGTGATCATGCAATTACCCAGGGCCTTTGAATTTTTGTTCACTCAATCATAAAATGGGGCTTTTTATGTGGAATCAAGGGAATACTTTTTGTACAGCCCAGTATAAATTTTAAAATGCTGCAAAAATGAAAGCTGATGGGGTTTCAAAGGATAGAAGGGATGATTCTATTTGTTATGGTTAGGGATGTATTTTCACAGGTGTGCATGGGTTTGCTAAGGAAGTGGTGCTGTAGGTGGGGTGGATTACACCTACAGAAAAGGAGAAAGAAGGCATTTCCAGAAAAGGAAACAGCATGGAAAAAGGTGTGGAGATTGCTAATTCAAGTTGTGTTTAGCAAACATGGAGTGATTATATTTGGCTACAGAATATAGAGCATGAATACAGGATTAGTGGGAAAGAAGGTTGAAAAGATAGGGGAGGTCTTGATTCCAGAAGCTTAACAAGGTGTTAATGTGAATGTAATTTTCAATACGACGGGTAAGAGTAAATGATTTAAGAAGCAGTGACATAATTTGTTCTGAATGAAAGGAAGACATACCTGATGGCAGCACAAAGGATGAATTGGGAGTTTAGAGCAGATAGAGTGGAAGTAGACTGCAAATACCTGGGTGAATTTGAACTAGAGAAAGAACAGTGTAACTGGTGACACAGAGAGAGGCCCTGAAGACTCTGAAATCCAAATCCCCTTAGCCAAAGTTTCACTCAAGACCTTTTGACCTCTGACCATAGTTACCAAATAGAATTTTCAACTGTGATCATAAAAGCATCTCAAAGACTTATTATCTCCTTGTCTTCTCTTCCTTAGAGCCATCAACAGTGTCATCCCTAAATTTATTCACTGCATTGTCCCCACAGGTTCTGAGGCTAGGATCTCCTATATGATGAAAGGCATCTGCAATCTACTCAGCTTCCTTTTAAACGGTGACATCGTCTACAATGACTTCTTCTTTATTTCTTATATAGTAATTTGGCAAGTTTGGTCAATTCCACCCTATCTTTGCCATTTGAAACCTTCCCTCCCCTTTTGGCCACCATCTTAAATTTAGGCCTTCATTAACTCTCCCTGCATTATGGCAAGTGGTTTTTGTTTTGTTTTGCTTTGTTTTGTCATCACGTCTTCTTTAAAAATTCCTCTGTAACTCATTGACTTTTAAATTTCTGTACTTACTTTAGAATTTGCTTGTTCATTTGTGCAAAAACATCCTGCTGAGTTTTTGCTAGAATTATACTGTATCTATAGACTACTTCGGAAAGGATTAACATCCATATAATAGTGAGTCTTCCAATATATTAACATAGATTTTTTTTTTTAGATTTATTTATTTATTTATTTGAGAGAGAGAGAGAGAATGAGAGAGAGAACACGAGAGAGGGGAGGGTCAGAGGGAGAAGCAGACCCCTGCTGAGCAGGGAGCCCAATGTGGGACTCGATCCTGGGACTCCAGGATCATGACTGGAACCGAAGGCAGTTACTTAAGCAATTGAGCCACCCAGGTGCCCCTAACGTAGATTTTCATAGAAGATTTTAGGTCATCTTTAAATTCTCTTAATGTTTCATCATTTCTAGTATAGAGGTTTTCGCATGTTTTGTTAGTTTTACTCCTAAATAAATTGTTTTTGATGCCATGTGAAGTATATTATTTTTTCATTTCATTTTCTGTTTTGTATATTGATATTGAATCTAGCAACTTCATAAATTCACAAAGAATACATTATAGCAATAAAGATGAATCATCTGCATCTGCATGTGATAATATAGATGAAGCTCACAATGCATTATTGAATAAAAAATGGTATGCAAAACAATGCAAATGGTACAATCCATTTATTTGAAGTACAAAAATAGGTAAAACAAATCTCTGCATTTAGATGCTGGTTACAAGGATGTATTCAGTAAAAAAAAAAAAAAGAAAGAAAGAAAGAAAGAAAGAAAAGAAAAGAGAAGTCAGAAAGCTACACATTTATGATACTTCTTTGCTTATTAGATTTTGATGAATGCTTAACAAAATTAAAAGAACAGAGATGAGTCTGACTTCTGATTTCTTTTTACTACTTACCATACTTAATGGTTTACATGCTACATAGGGAATAAAAAATGAGATGAATCAATGATGGGGATGAAGAGAGGTCATATTTAACAGCTTGGCTATACTTGAGTTCCTTCTAAATTATGAATACTTTTTAAATACTCAGGCTCTGGGGAAAAGCTAGGATGGAGCTGCACTGAAAACATACTTGCTTTAACAGTGACAGTCATACAAAGCCAGAGTGGGAGGCGAGAGGCAAGGCACTGCTTGTTGGTGATGACAGCTGCTAGGCAGAGGTAACACCATAAGGAAACAGGTCAAACTTTATGGGACAATGTTAAATACATGATTTCAATTTAACTTAAGCACTGAGATGCTTGTAACCTGAAAGGCATGGTATTTACTTTCTAGTAACTTCCATCAAAAGCATGCTAAATAGCCATGGGATACACACTAGATAATTTCATGTTTTGGAATTGTACCTTTTCTTACCTAAAAGATTATGTTTATGATTATTATGATTATGATTATTCTAACTGTACTTTTGTTCTATATATTTATTTATTGTTTCCCCTTAGTAAAATACCAAATGTATTGCTTATGACAAGCTCAGTGTTTAATAATGAAAAAGCCTTCCAGCACTGTCTCAAGGATTTCAATCTGATTATTATAAGAATGGTTTTCAGCATCTTTAGGTTTTATCCACATGCTTTTAGTAAGTCTATAGATTCATCTAAATAATACCACAGTACATGTCTACATCAATTTTAGTTCTGTTTTTAATGGATTGCCAGACTTGTTAACAGATCTTAAGAAAATTATGCCCAAACAAAATAAATACACTTTCCCTCTTCAATTATAGCCTTAAGAGCTTATGTTAACTTTAAATAAAAATATACTGATGTCTAACTTGCATTGTTCCAAATTAAAAAGAAATTCTTAGCAGAAAAGAAACATCCAAAATAACCCAACTTTATCCAAACCTGTGGTGAAGACAGCAATATATACTGTAGACATGCATATTTTTAGGAATTGGAATTTGAAACTTTAAAATATTGATCAACTGCAAAGAAACATTCAACCAAATATGAAAGCTGTCCTTGAACTCAGTATAATCATTTTATACCTTATCTAAGCCTTTACGCTTAAAGGACCTTCAGAAACATTGAGGGTATTTAACTTATTTTCAGGGCTTGGTTTTTTGTTTTGTTTGTTTTTGTTTTTGTTTTTTACAATTTAATCAAAAAATAAAGTGGATGTGAAATGGTTAATGATTAAATAATACTGTGATGAGAATTTAAAAATATGAAATCTATGTATTTAAAAATAATGAGACTATATAAAAATAAAATGGTAAATTGATATAAACACTAATGAGCATTTTCTAGGGAACATACACAAATACAAATAACAAGATAGACACCTGGCTTTCCCTTTTCGTCTTCTTTGCCTATTACAAGTAAAAATTATCTAATCGGTTTGGCAAGCAACAATGACAATAAAGGCTAAGGTTTCTACTCAAATAATGAGCAATTTTTCTAGATTTAGCATTTTCTATAAAGTCATAATACTTTAATAACTGTGAAATGTGACAGCTGAAAAATGATCTGGAATACCTGCTCAGCAGACAATGTTTAGAACAATTCAAATCAGTTAGAACAGAGTGAATCAAATTGTTGCTGCATTTAGCTTTAAAGAGAAATGAGCTATACATTTTCCTATAATATGACTTGTCTTTAGTTACTCAGGAAGGTTAATAATTTTAAGTAAAACTCTGATGCAATGTCAAAATTATAATTTTTATTTTTTTTTAAGATTTTATTTATTTGAGAGAGAGAAAGAAAGAAAGAGCACGAGCAGTGGGGAGGAGCAGAGGGAGAGGGAGAAGCAGATTCCCTGCTGAGCAGAAAGCAGAACTGGGACTCAGGGATCCATCCCAGGACCCCGGAATCAGGACCTGAGCCTCAGGCAGACACTTACCCCATTGAGCCACCCAGGTGCCCCAAAATTATAATCTTCTTAATGAAAGGTCAAGCCTTTTACTTTTATTGATTATTACTATATAGGAATGATTTCACATCTTATGTATCAATCACTCAAAAAAAGGGAGCTACTGTCAGAATGCGATCCATCCTATCTCAGGGAAGCCCACTCACAAATGTACATGCCAGCTGAAACAACTACAGAAGTACGAAGTGGGACTTTGGGTTTGAAAGAAGTAAACCCTGGCTGAGGAGTCAATAAGTTTTCGTTTTGAGAAATCTGCTAACTCCCTATTTGATGGATTGATTAAACAAGAGGCCAAAAATTCAAACTAATGCTTCTGTAAAAGGTATGAATGTCCTTATCCTCTCCTATCTCATCCTGCTCCCAACTCCTCTTATCCCCCATTTCTATTCTCCTATTTGGAGGAAATGACTTACTCTCACTGGGACACATTACAGTTGATTGTTCATAGATCAGCAAAAAACAAGAGCATAAAATATTTTAAATTTACTACTGCTTATAAACAGCCTAGGTTATAAAAAAAAAACGTAAACATGGGAAGAATATAGAAACAACTCAACACCACTAATTGCCCTTAACATATTTTGATAAATTTTCCTCTTAAATCCAACAGTCATCTAAGAATACATTAAAAATTTCCATAAAATTAATATTTATGATCAATTATTTCTAGTATTTGAATTTCATTAGAGTATATGGCCTCTAATTTTAAATTTAATCAACATTTTATAAAACTCAAGTTTTATTTACAATCAGATACATTATTATTTCTTGTAAACATCTACAGACATAAAGTCTACATATGAAGGATGAAAATATGTCTTTTTATATATTTCTATTTAATTGAGTTTGATGGTTATTCAGTGTTGATGTCACAAAATAATGTCTGAGAGTCAAAAGTTCTAAAACTGTGAGCCAGTACACAATATACCAAATGTATCATGTTGCCTTAAAGACCCACATTTTTTATTGAAAAAAATGTACATTCCTAAGTTATGAGTTACTCAAGGGAGCTAAATAAGGTTCTTAAAAACATACTCCATTCACTAGTAAGCCTGAGCTAAGTCTCAATTAAATATAAAGTAAGTATACTTTTGGATTAAATTGCTATGTGTCCATCTCCAAATCTCTATAAAATCTAATTGTACTGATGCTTTTATTCCAATATTCTTTGAAACACATGTTTAATCAATGTGCTTATCTGACTCAAGGCCTGATTTTGGTAATCTTTATATGCTACATTTAACTGAGCTATATTTTCAGCATAGGACTGTTACACTGCAGTGGTATATGGGACAAAACTGTATCTTCACATTTTTCTAGACAGCAATACACTTTTGTAAATATTTTAGTAATTGATTCTCCTGGAAATGGCCTGTAGTGATCAGTCCCAGAAATACAGAGAAGGGCGTGAAAAGAACAAGGAACTGTTTTGAGGGCAAACTGATGCCAGGATTCCTTCACAGCTATAACCCTTTGATAGAACTCTCTGATCCAGAAGGTGATCTGTGTTATCTGTTGATGGTCGTTTCTTATGGCTACCAAGCTCCCTTAGAGTTTCTTTTCTCTGTTTGTTGAGTTTAATTCTGGCTTTGGAATTCTGTTACTTGAATGTTGGAAGATAAAGTGGTCTTTGTTCCAAAGGATAAATGAAACAGATGCCATCTGTCTCCTGCAGAGGCACCAAGAAACCTTTGGCTCTTGAATCATTACCCCTTCCTAATTCTCAAAAGCAGAGATCAAATGGCCTGCCATTAAGATCCTTTTCAGCTTCTGGGGTACCAGGGGGTCTACCCTTACTCACAGGAGACTTATGTAAACCTTTCCTATGAGCATCCATGAACCCATTACATTCTGATTTCACTTCAGGGCTATGGAATGTTGTGTCTAAAGCCCGGACCAGCCTATCAGGACCCCAAGAACACCAAAGGCTTTATTGCCACTCAACTACCTGCCAGGTCCAGGAGAAGCTTGTCTCTAGAGGAGCAGATAGATTGGAGTTAGGGGTAGTGGGACAGCAACAG
This sequence comes from Mirounga angustirostris, assembly GCF_029215605.1. Taxonomy (NCBI): domain Eukaryota; kingdom Metazoa; phylum Chordata; class Mammalia; order Carnivora; family Phocidae; genus Mirounga; species Mirounga angustirostris. The sequence continues at coordinate 77,908,130 of NW_026991720.1, read as the reverse complement.
ATGTGTCCCAAAAACATCTTCCCAGAAACCTCCTTTCATTAATTTTAGAACAGTTTTTCTAACACAATTGATGTATATTAAATCTACATTCTGTGGTCCATAATACTTACAGAGTTAATGCAAATCAACTTCAGGCCATAAATCACAATCATTCACAGAGCTCTTGAAATAGATTTTCTGATACTATCCAATAGATAAGCTTAAAGCAGTTATTATAAAGCAATTTAAAATTTCTAAATGAGAAATATAAACAATTGAAGAAGGAGTTTTCTTTTAGTACAAAGGAAGGTTTTATTGGGGTATTTATTTCCAAGTAAAACTATTCCTAAAGGGGTATGAGTCATGAAGAAATTTTTTTTAAAAAAATCATCTTGTTTAACCCTTATACATGATTTCAGCAGGTGCAGGCAAGCTCAGAGTAAGAATAGCACACCTTGACCTTGAACAATACTTTTAGCATGTGTGTGCGAGCAGCAGGCCACGTCACATCCTGAAAGACCACAAGCAGATGCAGCTGAGGCAAGAATTTGATTATAGGGGCAAAGGGGTCTATTTGTAAAGGTATTTTAGATGTTATCAAGAGAAACATTCTTTGCTGCTTTTAAATTTGCAAGACAATTGAATTCAGTATTCACGTCAGACACTAAAGAGGGTCCAGATTTAAATTTTTCATGACAAAGGGGAAATGGTAATTAAGATATTTGAAAATTTTGGAGGTAGGGAAAGAAACCAAAGACCTTCTGCCCGCAGCTGCCACAAATGTAAATTGCTAAACTGCATAAGAAAACAACGAATGCTATTCCCTGAGCACTGAAGATTTATAAATTTTTTCCATAAAAGGATATTTTCACCAGATACGGTAAATGAAGAGTGCCAAGTTTTTCTCAAATCAACCTAGGTTCTGTGTGGATTTTGGACAACCGTCACAACCAACCACACATCCTGGTGAGACTAAACACAAGAATATATTCTGTATCTGCACTTCTTCATTCAGAGATCATGTAACTCTTCTAAGGTGTTTGGTAACCCTTCTGGAAACAGAACATAATTATATGTTTGCTCTAACTGCTATTCAGAGCAGGACTGGCTTGTTTTCTAAGCTTGGTGGGGGTAGGGCCAGTGCTGTGATAATCTGGTACCTGCTATCAAATCTGTGACTCTAAAAATAAGGCTCGGGCGCCTGGGTGGCTCAGTTGGTTAAGCGACTGCCTTCGGCTCAGGTCATGATCCTGGAGTCCTGGGATCGAGTCCCGCATCGGGCTCCCTGCTCAGCAGGGAGTCTGCTTCTCCCGCTGACCCTCCCCCCTCTCATGCTCTCTCTATCTCATTCTCTCTCAAATAAATGAATAAAATCTTAAAAAAAAAAATAAGGCTCAAAAGAGATTTGAGGTTAAACATAATTTCTGAGTTCCTGAAGGAAGTGTACTTGGTTGAGTTAGAGACAGCCCAGACTGCATTCTGATTGTAGGTGAAATGAAACCCCGATTAGTGGGTTACAGCCCCTTATGGGATGAATTGTGGCCCCCCACCCCCAAGTTCATATATTGAAGTCCTAACCCTCAGTACCTCAGACTGTGACCACACAGGCTCTTTACAGAGGTGATTAAGTTAAAAGAAGGTGGGATTAACCCAATACTGACTGTTGTCTTTATAAGAAGAGGAAATTTGGGATACAGACATGTAAAGAGAGAAGACAGTATTAAAACACAGAGATAAAAAGCATCATCTATAAAGCAGAGAGGCCTAAAACAGATCCTTCTCTCAGGGTCCTCAGAAAGAACCAATTCTACCAACACCTTGATCTTGTACTTCTAGTCTCTAGAACTGTGGAAAAAAAATTCTGTTGTTTAAGTCACCTAGTCTGCAGTACCTGTTTTACCACAGCCTTAGCAACCTGATACACTTGACCTAGTTTCCTTTTAGGGGAAAATAACTATACAAAGTTCTGAGCAAAGTGTATCTGGTCTCTTGTGCCTTTCCTTTTTACCTGACCACTAAGAAGCAGTGATTAATTTTCCCTCTCAGCAGATTCAACTTCCTTCAAGGGAGTTGTTTCATGACCCCCACTGGAAAGTGGAGTGTGGAAAACCACTTTTTCTTTAATGTCCAGATGTGTTTTCCCAGCAATATTAGTACCAATTTAGTTTTCCACCTCTTGATCCTTTTTTTAATTTTCTTAATTATTTCAGAAATTAGGTGGGGAAGAGAGGAGCTATTTATTGGCCCTCTCAAGGGCTCCAAGAAACAAGTTAATTATGGATTGGGTTGATGGAAAAGGGGCTGAACTCTGACTTGATGATAATGAAAGTTTATGTGATGATCACAAATTATTTTCATTTTATTTTTTCAAACTGCCAGAACCAATTCTGTCTCTGCCTTGCACATTACTCTATTCTAGTTGAGGAGGCCTTGATAAACATCAGATTTAGAGATACCACCCTGATTAACCATGCCCTAGAGTTATTATTGTTTCCAAGACTTTCTTTTGATGTACACTGTACCCGGAACAGATGAACAAACCACATTTGGAATTGTTAAACTATTTCTCAAAATATTTTTCAAATTTTTAAAAACCAAAATGCATTCTCATAAACACTCCTCCCATTAAAGCAGTGTGTGTTGTAAGAAAAAGTCTTTCCATATGGTTCTGATTCATTTACACTTAACTCATCAAAAAGTTGTTTGGGGGGAAAAAAACGCTTGATTGCCCAGTAAATTGTTTTGATCTTTTCATTTTAAAAACAGGATATACTATCCAAAGTAAACAAAATCCGAAGTGGACAGTTCTGAATTATTTTCTGTTGTTCTAAGGCTTCAGTGTTCTACACTCACACATTTATGTTGACATTTATAAGCTAAACAATTAATAAATATTTATAAATTGCATTACTCTCTAGAAAAAGTGAAGATGTTCTTCTATATAACTCTGATATAATAACTCCATGCTGAAAATTTAGCTCAATTAAAAGGTGACATTATGAAGATGAACAAATCCCTGGATCAGATAATTCCATTGCTAAGACATGTTTTGATGAATACTGGAATAAAAACATTGGTGCTACCAGATTCTATAGAGATTTAGAGATGAAAACGGTAATTTAGTCCAAAATTGCACTTATTTTATACTTGAGACTGAATTCAGGTTAACTAGTGAGTAGAATATCTCATGGGGACTTTATTTAACTTCTTTGAATAGTTCATAACTAGGGAATGTAAATGTTATTGGATCAGAAACATATTTTACAAATAAACTTTGGAAGATAACCAAAACTGTGATATTAAATTATACATCCACAATTAATGAGGACTTTAATGTATTTCTGAAGTTTTCTAACCAAACAGGTCTCCTATCAGCTCTACTACCTTGTGAGTTATCACAAAGAGATGTACCTCGTCATCACTATAATATTTCAAGGAAGGCTCAAATTACAATGAGTTGTAAGCTTTAATATTTGATAATAATTAAATAAGCACATGAGTATATAATTATAAACTTTTAGATATATAATTGATATATGAATTGATTCAATTTACAAGGTGAAAAAATCTGTAATATCCAAATGATTGCCATGGTACAGGTATATTACTAGTCGGCTACTAAATTTTTTTATAGTCAGGTTGTTAAATATTATATTCCTCCAGATTATTTTTACCTGTGAGGAAGAACACTCAAAAAAAAAAAAATGAGGGGGCGGAGTAAGATGGCGGAGGAGTAGGAGACCTGGATTTCGTCTCCTCTCAGGAATTCAGCTGGATAGGGATCAAACCATTCTGAACACCTACAAACCCAACAGGAGATCAAAGAAAGGAATAGCAACAACTCTCTGAACAGAAAAGCGACCACTTTCTGGAAGGTAGGACGTGCGGAGAAGTGAATCCGCGGCGATATTCGGGAGAATAGACGGCGGGGGAGGGGCCTCCGTCAGCTGCTTCTGGCAAGTGATAGAACCACGGAGCACAAAATCGGAACTTTTAAAAGTCTAGTCCGCTGAGAGACGTCACTCTGGTGGCTAAGTGGGGGGTGGAACCCTCCGGGACAGTGTGGTCTCAGGACCCTCGGGGTCACAGAAAGACCGGGGGTGCCTGAGTGTGGCAGAGCTCCCAGGTAACGGAGCAGGGAAGCCGGCTGCAGAGGCGGAGCCCAGGCGCGGGCTCTCGGCTCGGGGTCGCCATAAACCGGGATCCGCGGCACAGTCGGGCCCCTGCTCCTCCAGCAGGGACCCAACAAGCGGCAGATCCGGGGAGACTCACCTTCCTCCCCCGGGAGGAGCCGCGCGGGAGTGCACCGCAGGGATCTGCTGGGTTTGGAGACTCCACCAGGGTCGGGTGCCAGAGATAGAAATGCTCAGTCACGGGCCGGGTGAGCATGGAGTGCGGCCGGAGACCAGGGAGACGGGAGTGACTGACGGCTTTTCTCTGGGGGCTCACTGAGGAGCGAGGCCCGAGTTCCGGGCTCCTCTGGGGCGGAGATTGGGAGGCCGCCATTTTCACTCTCCGCCTCCAAAGCTGTACGGAAAGCTCGCAGGGAACAAAAGCCCCGGAGAGCAAACCTGAGCAGATTACATAGCTGGGAGGGGGCAAGGGCGGGGCTATTCCGCCTCCGGCAGAGACATTTGGAAACCACGGCAACAGGCCCCTCCCCAGAAGATCAGCGAGAACAGCCAGCCAAGACCAAGTTTACCGATCAATGAGAACGGCAGAACTCCAGAGCTAGGGGAATACTGCACATAGAATTCATGACTTTTTTACCATGATTCTTTAGTCTTTCAAAGTTAATTTTTTTTTAACTGTCTTTTTTCTTTTTTTTTCTTTTTGAATTTTTCTTTTTCCCTTTTTCAACCAACATCTTATCAATCCCTTTTTTTAGAAAAAACATTTTTATTTTTCATTTTTAGAGTCATATTCTATCCCTTCATAGTAGTTACCCGTATTTTTGGCTTATATATATAAGTTGTTCTCTCTTTAAAATTTTGAGATAGTTTCTTCTAACAGATTAAAATATACCCTAAATCTCTAGTATATGGTGTTTTCTATTCCCCTGCCTGATCACATCCTCTCCCTTTTTTTTTTCTTTTTTCTTTTTTTAAATCCTCTTCTTTCTTTTTTCAAACAACTTCTTATCAATTCCTTTTATAAAATTTTTTATAATTTCCATCTTTACAGTCATATTCCATCCCTTCACCATATCAACCCTTATTTTTGTACATATATAAGTTTTTCTTTCTTTAAAATTTTGGGAGGCACTTTCTTCTAAAAGACCAAAATACACCCCAAATCTAGTGTGTGGCACTGATCTATATACCAGCCTGATCATATTTGATCACATTCTGTTTTTTTTTTGTTGTTGTTGTTGTTTTGTTTTGTTTGTTTTTGTTTTTATCTTTATTTTTTTCTTTTTCTTTTTTCTCTCTTTCCCTTTCTTTTCCCACTGCTTCAGGTCTTTTCTGATTTGTTTAGAATATATTTTCTGGGGACGTTGTTACTCTGCTAGCATTTTGTTCTCTAATTAATCTATTCTCCTCTGCACAAAATGACAAGATGGAAAAAATCACCTCAACAAAAAGAACAAGAGGTAGTACCGACTGCCAGGGACCTACTCAATACGGACATTAGTACGATGTCAGATCTAGAGTTCAGAATCATCACTTTAAAGATAGTAGCTGGGCTTGAAAAAAATATGGAAGTTATTAGAGAAACCCTTTCTGGAGAAGTAAAAGAGCTAAAATCCAACCAAGTAGAAATCAAAAAGGCTATTAATGAGGTGCAATGAAAAATGGGGGCGCTAACTGCTAGAATAAATGAGGCAGAAGAGAGAATCGGTAATATAGAAGATGAAATGATGGAAAATAAAGAAGCTGAGAAAAAGAGAGATAAACAACTACTGGATCACGAGGGCAGAATTCGAGAGATAAGCGATACCATAAGACAAAACAACATTAGAATAATTGGGATCCTAGAAGAAGAAGAAAGAGAGAGAGGGGCAGAAGGTATAATGGAGCAAATTATAGCAGAGAACTTCCCTAATTTGGGGAAGGAAACAGGCATGAAAATCCAGGAAGCACAGAGAACCCCTCTCAAAATCAGTAAAAATAGGTCAACACCCCGACGACTAATAGTAAAACTTACGAGTCTCATAGACAAAGAGAAAATCCTGAAAGCAGCTCGGGAGAAGAGATATGTAACCTACAAGGGTAGAAACATTAGATTGGCAACAGACCTATCCACAGAGACCTGGCAAGCCAGAAAGGACTGGCAGGATATATTCAGAGCACTAAATGAGAAAAATATGCAGCCAAGAATACTATATCCAGTATTGAAAATTGAAGGAGAGATAAAAAGCTTCCAGGACAAACAAAAACTAAAGGAATTTGCAAACACAAAACCAGCCCTACAGGAAATCTTGAAAGGGGTCCTCTAAGCAAAGAGAGAGCCTGAAAGCAACATAGACCAGAAAGGAACACAGACAATATACGGTAACAGTCACCTTACAGGCAATACAATGGCACTAAATTCCTATCTTTCAATAGTTACCCTGAATGTAAATGGGCTAAATGGCCCAATCAAAAGACACAGGCTATCAGACTGGATGAAAAAACAAGACCCATTGATATGCTGTCTGCAAGAGACTCATTTTAGAACCAAAGACACCCCCAGATTGAAAGTGAGGGGGTGGAAAACCATTTACCATGCTAATGGACACCAAAAGAAAGCTGGGGTGGCAATCCTTTTATCAGACAAATTAGATTTTAAACCAAAGACTGTAATAAGAGATGAGGAAGGACACTATATCCTACTTAAAGGATCTATCCAACAAGAAGATCTAACAATTGTAAATATCTATGCCCCTAACATGGGAGCAGCCAATTATATAAGGCAATTAATAACAAAAGCAAAGAAACACATCGACAACAATACAGTAATAGTGGGGGACTTTAAAACCCCCCTCACTGAAATGGACAGATCGTCTAAGCAAAAGATCAACAAGGAAATAAAGACTTTAAATGACACACTGGACCAAATGGACTTCACAGACATATTCAGAACATTCCACCCCAAAGCAACAGAATACACATTCTTCTCTAGTGCCCATGGAACATTCTCCAGAATAGATCACATCCTAGGTCATAAATCAGGTCTCCACCGGTACCAAAAGATTGGGATCATTCCCTGCCTATTTTCAGACCACAATGCTTTGAAACTAGAACTCAATCACAAGAGGAAAGTCGGAAAGAACTCAAATACATGGAGGCTAAATAGCATCCTACTGAAGAATGAATGGGTCAACCAGGAAATTAAAGAAGAATTAAAAAAATACATGGAAACCAATGAAAATGAAAACACAACTGTTCAAAATCTTTGGGATGCAGCAAAGGCAGTCCTAAGAGGAAAGTATATAGCAATAGAAGCCTTTCTCAAGAAACAAGAAAGGTCTCAAGTACACAACCTAACCCTACACCTAAAGGAGCTGGAGAAAGAACAGCAAATAAAGCCTAAACCCAGCAGGAGAAGAGAAATAATAAAGATCAGAGCAGAAATCAATGAAATAGAAACCAAAAGAACAGTAGAACAGATCAACGAAACTAGGAGCTGGTTCTTTGAAAGAATGAACAAGATTGATAAACCCCTGGCCAGACTTATCAAAAAGAGAAGAGAAATGACCCAAATCAACAAAATCATGAATGAAAGAGGAGAGATCACAACCAACACCAAAGAAATACAAACAATTATAAGAACATATTATGAGCAACTCTATGCCAGCAAATTAGATAACCTGGAAGAAATGGAGGCATTCCTAGAGATGTATCAACTACCAAAACTGAACCAGGATGAAACAGAAAACCTGAACAGACCTATAACCACTAAGGAAATTGAAGCCGTCATCAAAAATCTCCCAAAAAACAAAAAATCTCCCAAAAAATCTCCCAGGGCCAGATGGCTTCCCAGGGGAATTCTACCAAACATTTCAAGAAGAATTAATACCTATTCTTCTGAAACTGTTCCAAAAAATAGAAAGGGAAGGAAAACTTCCAAACTCATTTTATGAGGCCAGCATTACCTTGATCCCAAAACCAGACAAAGACCCCATCAAAAAGGAGAATTACAGACCAATATCCCTGATGAACATGGATGCAAAAATTCTCACCAAAATACTATCCAATAGGATCCAACAGTACATTAAAAGGATTATTCACCATGACCAAGTGGGATTTATCCCTGGGCTGCAAGGTTGGTTCAACATCCGCAAATCAATCAGTGTGATACAATACATTAACAAAAGAAAGAACAAGAATCATATGATCCTCTCAATAGATGCAGAAAAAGCTTTTGACAAAGTACAGCATCCTTTCTTGATCAAAACTCTTCAGAGTATAGGGATCGAGGGTACATACCTCAATATCATGAAAGCCATCTATGAAAAACCTACAGCGAATATTATTCTCAATAGGGAAAAACTGAGAACTTTCCCCCTAAGGTCAGGAACACGGCAGGGATGTCCACTATCACCACTGCTAGTCAACATAGTATTGGAAGTCCTAGCCACAGCAATCAGACAACAAAAAGAAATCAAAGGCATCCAAATTGGCAAAGAAGAAGTCAAACTCTCACTCTTTGCAGATGATATGATACTTTATGTGGAAAACCCAAAAGACTCCACCCCAAAACTGCTAGAACTCATACAGGAATTCAGTAAAGTGGCAGGATATAAAATCAATGCACAGAAGTCAGTGGCATTCCTATACACCAACAACAAGACAGAGGAAAGAGAAATTAAGGAGTCCATCCCATTTACAATTGCACCCAAAACCATAAGATACCTAGGAATAAATCTAACCAAAGAGACAAAGGATCTGTACTCAGAAAACTATAAAATACTCATGAAAGAAATTGAGGAAGACACAAAGAAATGGAAAAACGTTCCATGCTCCTGGATTGGAAGAACAAATATTGTGAAGATGTCAATGCTACCTACAGCAATCTACACATTCAATGCAATCCCCATCAAAATACCATCCACTTTTTTCAAAGAAATGGAACAAATCATCCTAAAATTTGTATGGAACCAGAAAAGACCCCGCATAGCCAGAGGAATGTTGAAAAAGAAAAGCAAAGCCAGCGGCATCACAATTCCGGACTTCCAGCTCTATTACAAAGCTGTCATCATCAAGACAGCATAGTACTGGCACAAAAACAGACACATAGATCAATGGAACAGAATAGAGAGCCCAGAAATGGACCCTCAACTCTATGGTCAACTAATCTTCGACAAAGCAGGAAAGAATGTCCAATGGAACACAGACAGTCTCTTCAACAAATGGTGTTGGGAAAATTGGATAGCCACATGCAGAAGAATGAAACTGGACCATTTCCTTACACCACACACAAAAATAAACTCAAAATGGTTGAAAGACCTCAGTGTGAGACAGGAGTCCATCAACATCCTAAAGGAGAACACAGGCAGCAACCTCTTCGACCTCAGCTGCAGCAAGTTCTTCCTAGAAACCTCTCCAAAGGCAAGGGAAGCAAGGGCAAAAATGAACTATTGGGACTTCATCAAGATAAAAAGCTTTTGCAAAGCAAAGGAAACAGTCAACAAAACCAAAAGACAACCGACAGAATGGGAGAAGATATTTGCAAATGACATATCAGATAAAGGGCTAGTATCCAAAATCTATAAAGAACTCATCAAACTCAACACCCGAAGAACAAAGAATCCAATCAAGAAATGGGCAGAAGACATGAACAGACATTTTTCCAAAGAAGACATCCAAATGGCCAACAGACACATGAAAAAGTGCTCAATATTGCTCGGCATCAGGGAAATCCAAATCAAAACCTCAATGAGATACCACCTCACACCAGTCAGAATGGCTAAAATTAACAAGTCAGGAAACGACAGATGTTGGCAGGGATGCGGAGAAAGGGGAACCCTCCTACACTGTTGGTGGGAATGCAAGCTGGTGCAGCCACTCTGGAAAACTGTATGGAGGTTCCTCAAAAAGTTGAAAATAGAGCTACCACACGATCCAGCAATTGCACTACTGGGTATTTACCCCAAAGATACAAAAGTAGGGATCCAAAGGGTACATGCACCCCGATGTTTATAGCAGCAGTGTCCACAATAGCCAAACTGTGGAAAGAGCCAAGATGTCCATCGACAGATGAATGGATAAAGAAGAGGTGGTATATATATACAATGGAATATTATGCAGCCATCAAAAGGAATGAGATCTTGCCATTTGCAACGACGTGGATCGAACTGGAGGGTATTATGTTGAGTGAAATAAGTCAAACAGAGAAAGACATGTATCATATGATCTCACTGATATGAGGAATTCTTAATTGTAGGAAACAAACTGAGGGTGGCTGGAGTGGGGGTGGGGTGGGAGGGATGGGGTGACTGAGTGATAGACACTGGGGAGGGTGTGTGCTCTGGTAAGCACTGTGAATTGTGCAAGACTGTTGAATCTCAGATCTGTACCTCTGAAACAAATAATGCAATATATGTTAAGAAAAAAAAAAAAAAGAAGAAGAAGGTAGTGGGAGGGGAAGAATGAAGCGGGGCAAATCGGAGGGGTAGACAAAGCATGAGAGACAACGGACTCTGAAAAACAAACAGGGTTCTAGAGGGGAGGGGGGTGGGAGGATGGGTTAGACTGGTAGTGGGTATTGAGGAGGGCACATTCTGCATGGAGCACTGGGTGTTATGCACAAACAATGAATCATGGAACACTTCATCTAAAACTAATGATGTAATGTATGGGGATTAACATAAGAATAAAAAAAAAGTTTAAAAAAAATGAAACAGAAGTTGATAAATCAAAATTATTTCCTCAGCTAACTACAGATCAGTAATTTTCCATAAAACAGGTCTATAAAAATTTTTCTAACAGAGTTTTAATATAAAGTAATTTAAAAATAATTGTTATGATAGCTATGAACTACTGAATGACTTTACAGTTTTTTCAATTCTCAAAATTATCTTACATTTTAGAAACACTGTCTTTATAGTTTAGATAACAAACAGAGGATCAGAGAGGTAGCATAACTTTCAAAGCTAAGTAAGAAACCAGGCTTATGTTTAAACTGAGTGACTTGGGAGATCCTTGCTGGCTCGGTCAGAAGAGCATGCAAATCTTTTTTTTTTTTTTAAAGGTTTTATTTATTTATTTTATTATTTTACAGAGAGAGACAGAGCAGGGGAGGGGAAGAGCGAGAGGGAGATAGAGAATCTCAAGTAGATGCCGTGCTGCACAGGGGCCAACACAGGGGCTCAATCTCACAGTCTGAGCCAAAACCAAGAGTCAGGTGCTTAACCAACTGAGCCCCCCAGGTGCCCTGAGCATCCAGCTCTTGATCTCAGGGTTGTAGGTTCAAGCCCCATATTGGATGTAGAGATTACGTAAAAAAATAAATAAACTAAGTGGCTTTTTCTAATGACTGAGTTCTTTCCCCCATATTCTTTCTCTGAAATCTCTTAAAAAGAATCTGCAATAATGTTTTCTCTTGCAGAAACTACTGCCTATTTTTAAAAGTTACTCATGGTTAAAATTCAGTAACACAAATATCTTTATAAATATTGAGTCAAAATTTTTATTTTTTTCTTTAAAGGTCTAGTTTCAGATTACTTATTATTAATATATAATAAGATTTGACAAACTACAGCTCAAATCCAGCCGTCTGTTTGTTTTTGTATAGGCTATGAGCTAAGAATGGTTTTCATATTTTAAGATGACTGAAAAAAATCAAAAAGAATATTTCATGACATGTGAAAGTTACATGAAATTTGAATTTCAATGTCTATAAATACTGTTTGACTGGAACACAGCCACATTCATTTGTTCACTGTCCAGGGCTGTTTCTGTGGTATAGTGAGTTTAGTAATTGCAACAGAGGCTGTAGACCATGCAAAAATCCAAAATATTTGTTGTCTAGCCCTTACAGAAAGGTTTGCTGATTTCCAATACATAATAATAAAATAATAGCTAAGAATGACAGTTTAAATAATGTGAACTAACATATTTTCTTATTTTATTATTAAGAATAAAGTTACAAAGGATGGATTAATTGGAAGAAAATGGTAATTAAGTCAAAATATAACTATATAGGTCTTTAAGGCAACATGTTATATGTTATTTAAATTTATTATTATATTCTGCTTTATAATTTTATAACTTTTGATTCCTAAATGTTATGATGTGATATCACTGGTACAGTGGAAAGTTTCACACAGAAAACCACTAATTTGAAGATCCAAAAAAATGAAAGTACCTTAGATTTTCTATAGAATGCCTTGTACCCACATAAAAAGTTCTAAGAAAAGAAAGTTGTCCATAAAAAGATTTAAAATGTGTGATATGATTTAGTTTCTGCAGATAAAGTTGTATGTAGGAAAACAACTAGAAATCAAATATGTGAAATTCATGGAAAAATTTAAAAGAACTACATTAGTTAGCAAATATTCCAGTTAGAAAATAAACACTACAGCCTTATGTCGCTTTTCTAGTATAAAATATGAGTTATGGCAGTAGGTCATCTTGCAAAAATAAAAATAATTTATTTTAATAGAAAATTTCTTTGGTCAAAACCGTATGCACAGCTCCTTTTGATTACAATGATATACTACTGTACAAATAATGGATACCATATAATACTTGGCATGAAACTGTCAACTTTCATCCTCTAACTTTTATTTGGAAACCACAAACATTTAGAGTCAAAATGTATGAGCTGATAGAAAATCTACTGTTGTGATTTATCTAAAAGTCTGGAATGAGGCAAACTTACAAAGCTAATGGTATCAATGGAGCATCTTAACTGTATTTCTTAGGGGCTACCTGTGTGTCTAACACAGGAATCTGCAGAGAGAGGAATCATGTGTTTACTGTCACCCTCACTTAACCTGATTCCAATGTTTGTCAGTCATCTGTTTCAATAGGAGGCTAATGATTCTTTTCATCCTCTTTTTTAAAAGGCTTATGAGCATTTAAATCAACTGAACTTAGGAAAAATAGGATTGTGATTATTTTGAATAAAAAAAAATTGGTCAAGATACATTAGTGTATCACATCTACACAATAAAGCTATACAGAGAGAAATCTAAAACTTTTACAATAAATTAAAATAAATAAAAATACATTGTTGGTACCCATGACTGTATTCCATAATTTATCATATTTGCCTACATATAGAGCATTTCACAGTATGAGTGAATCCCATTTTTTAAAAATTTTATTTATTTGACAGACAGACAGAGACACAGTGAGAGAGAGAACACAAGCAGGGGGAGTGGGAGAGGGAGAAGCAGGCTTCCTGCTGAGCAGGGAGCCCAATGCGGGGCTCGATCCCAGGATCCTGGGATCATGACCTGAGCCAAAGACAGACGCTTAACGACTGAGCCCCCCAGGTGACCCTGAATCCCATTTTTTAACTAATTTGGTGTGGGGGAGATTATGTCATCACCCAATTACTGAAAGCAAATTTGAGGTTGTTTTAATGTGAAACATTTTTCTTGTGTTAATGAATTATATGCTATACTTCTTATGCAAGAAATAATTTCTAGATATGTGATATTATCCAATAATCCTAAGCAAAACTATAACATCACATGCATAAAAGCAAAATATTGTAATGCATATATATATGTATATACCCAAAAAAGCATGCTGACAACTGAATTCTCCTCTTATCTATAGTATTGTAAATAATTATTGGCATTACTTAAAGTAAATACAGGCAGCAAAAAGAAAACAAATTATGAAGCAAATAAATATTAAAACTAAAGTAGTACAGAAAGAAACAGTAAATTTATCAATAAAGTGGTTAAAAACAACAAAATAAGTTAAATTTGAATGGACTTCTTTATAGAACATAAACAACATAGGTAGACAAATGTATCGGTAAAGTAAGTACAAACCACATGAAATAATAAATCTGAACACTTTCAAATAACATGGTCATGCATGAAGTAAAAACAAATATTTCACTAAATGCTCACAGCAAGAGATGATAAAAATTAATTATAGGAGAAACTAATTATAGCCTAATATTAGCTCAGTCTTGCCATTATTTCACACAATGGATTGTAATTGTAAATTTAAATCTAAATCAGATGGGTCAGGTAAATAGCATAGAATCTACCTCTCATCAGCTGTGTGGCTCTTGGCTTGGTATTTTGTTAAACCCAACATCTTTGCAACATCTTTACCTTATTTTTTTTTTTTTTTACCATCTTCATCCTAAAAACAGTCACATGATCACTTCACTCATACAGGCCACACAATCTGTCACTTTTAAAACTTGATATTCATTCTTAATAGGGTGCACTGTATGTATGACAATTTATGAAATAGTCTGAGGACAGCAGAGGAATATGTGGAGAGGAAAATGTGTTTAATATGGCAGCAAATAAAAGAATAGATATAGCCACAGAATTAAGTACTCGACTCTATATAAAGAGTGTAACATCATATCTAAATAATATTCCATGGCATGGATATTCAGTTGACCCTTGAACAACATGCGAGTTAGGAATGCCAACGCTTACACAGTTGAAAATTCACGTGTAATTTTTGACTCTCCAATACTTAACTATTAATAGCCTACTGTTGACCAAAAGCCTTACCAATAACAAAAACAGTCAATTAACACATATTTTTAATGTGGCATGTATTATATACTGTATTCTTATGATACAATAAGCTAGAGGAAAGAAAATGTTATTAAGAAACTCATAATAGAAAATACATTTACAGTACTGTACTGTATTAAAAAAAAAAATCTACAAATAAGTAGACCCACACAGTTCAAACTTCTGCTGTTCAAGGGCCAACTGAACACTTTTTTTTTTCAGTTTCAATTTTTTATTTAAATTCCAGTTAGTTAACATACAGTGTAATATTAATTTCAGGTGGAGAATTTAGTGATTTATCACTTACATACAATACCCAGTCTCATAACAATCAGTGCCCTCCTAATCCCCATCACCCATTTAGCCCATCCTCCCAACAACCTCCCCTCCACCAACTCTCAGTTTGTTCTCTATAGGTAAGAGTCTGTTTTGTGATTTGCCTCTCTCTCTCTCTCTTTTTCTGTATGTTCATTTGTTTTTGAACACTCTTTTTATTTATTAGCCTATAGAAGGACTTCTTAGTTACTTCCAATTTTTAGTGATGATGAATAATGCTGCCATAAACACTCATGTACCAGTTTTTGATGGATGTAAGTTTTCAATCCATTTGGGTAAATACCAAGGAATCAATTGCTGGTTTAGTTGGTAAAAGTAGGTTTAGCTTGTAAGAAATTGCCACTGTCTTTCAAAGTGACTATGTCATTTTGCATTCCCACCAGCAATGAGAATTCCTATTGCTCTGAATCTTCTCTAGCATTTGTATTGTTAGCTTTTTGGATTTTAGTCATCCTAAGAAGTGTGGAGTGGTATTCTCCTGGTTGTTTTAATCTGATATGAAGTTGGTTTTGTCTGAAATTGACGTAACTACTCCAGCTTTCTTTTGACTAATGTTATCATGGTATATCTTTCTCCAACCTTTTATTTTTAATTTATCAGAGACTGTATTTAAAGTGGGTTTCTTGTAGAATATAAATAGTTGGAAATTGTTCGCTTTTTTAAAAATCATTCTGACAAATCTGTCAATGAATTGATGTACTAACCATTCACCTGTAAAGTACTGATACACTTAATATTTGTCATGTTTGCAACTATTTGCTATTCATTTCTACTTTTTAATTATTTTTATTTTTTCTTGTTTGCTTTTTCTGTTTTTATTTTAATTGATAATTTATGTGAGTCCATTTTACCTCTCCTCTTAGCATAACAATTATACAATCAATATTTTTAGCTAATCTAAGTCCTCTTTCAATAAACATTATGCCACTTCAAGTGTAGTACATGTACCTTTTAACAAAGTTTTCCTAATTTCTTCCTCTTCTCCCTTATTATCCTTGCTTATCCATATTCTGTAATACTGTCATATGTTATATTACTTTCAACTGTTACCTTTTAGATTAATTAATAATAAAAATATTTTATTTTACCTTCATTTATTACTTCTTTGAGATTATACCTTTCACGATGTAGATCTGACCTATAACATTTTCCTTTCCCTTGAAGTACTCCTTTTCATGTTTGTTTCATACTCGGGAGAAATTCCCTCAGTTTTTTTTTGTCTGAGAATGTCTTCTTCTCCTTTACTTGTTAAAAGGATACTGTTGCTGGGTATAGAATTCTGGGTTGGTGGATTTTTTTTTTTTTTCCTTTCAACACTGAGTTAAAGGAGAAATACTTCACTCCAGTCTTTTCTTGCTTGCATGGTTTCTGAAAAAAAAGTTCATTGTAATTCTTATTCTTTTTCTACTATAGGTAAGATGTATTATTCCTCAGATTTTAAGATTTTCTCTTCAGTTGTGGTTTTCTGCAGTTTGGATATGATATGCCTAGGTGTAAATTTCTTTTGCTATTTATCCTGCTTCATGCTTTCTTAGATTTCAGGATCCAGAGTTTGGTATCTGTCATTAAGTTTGGAAATTTTCTGCTATTATTTTTTAAAATATTTATTCTGTTTCTTTATTTCTTCTGCTGATACTCTAATTATCTGTGTTACACGTTTGAAAATTGTCACACAGTTCTTTGATGTTCTCTTCTGTTTTTGTATTTCACTCTTTTTTTCTCTTCACATATCATTTTGGAAAATGTCTATTGACCTAACTTCAAATTCACTGATTCAGGTAATCAGAACCTGGTTAAGTCTCCTCTGTTCACCTATCTCTTCAGATTTGAGGGTGGTAGTTTGCCCTGCAAACTTAGTTCTCTGACAGATCCAAGAAAAATCATTCATGTTCAGTTTGTTTAGCTTTTTCTTGTTCTAAGAATGAAAGTGATACTTTTTTTTTTTTTAAAGACTTTATGTATTTGAGATAGAGCAAGAGAACACAAGCAGGGGAGAGGGACAGAGGCAGAGGGAGAAGCAGACTCTCTGCTGAGCAAGGAGCCTGACATGGGGCTTGATCCCAGGACCCCAAGATCATGACCTGAGCCGAAGGCAGATGCTTAACCAACTGAGCCGCCCAGGCACCCTGAAAGTGATACTGTCGAGCTTTTTACATTATGGAGCTGAAACCAGAACTGATTTACTTTTAATGACAGGTAAATTGATCAAGTTGTCCATAATTGACCCAATTTACTGAGTCTTCTCAGATTTGTCAAATTCTTTGTTCTCTCAAATCTAAGCATTTTTAAGAATATAAAAATCAGAGAGAACAAGGACATTTCTGAACTGCCATTAATTCAGTTTTAAGAGTTGCAAAACAGGAGTTTTATTTATCTTGACAAATGTTTATGTAATCTCGATAAATAACCTATAGCCTTTGCAAGTAGAAAGAACTACAAATGTTAACAGATTGATAAAATGAGTCCAAAGTGAAAAAGTCTCTGCATTTATTTCACTCTAGCAGCCAAGAGCAAATTAATAGCATTTTTTAAATTTCAACTAGAGTCTCTTGATGATTATCAACAGAGATACAAATAACAGCTTACAGCAAAAGTCCATATAATCGAGGTTTTTGTCTGTCTCTTTCTTATTTTTCTACATTTCTTAAATCTACCACAAAGATTTTTCTAACTTAAAAAAACCCACTCTTTCCAGTCATAGTGAAGGTTCTGTCTTTTTCCTCCTCCCCAGCCCTCCCTTTGACTTATGTCTCTTTTACACCTTAGTCTATTAATTTTTTCCAATAAAAAATAATTTTACTTTCCTGTTTTTATTTTTATTTCTTCTGATTCTTGGGATAGCCAAGGAATAGAAAGGAAAACCTGATAACACTATGTATTTTTCTCTCCATTGCATATTTTAAGTTTTCTCCCCTAAAACCAATGCTTTGTTTTTCAATTTATTACATTCTTTAAGGAAGTCAATTATCTTCTTTAAATAACTAGAACATATTTTTGTTATTATGAATCAGTATATAATATTCCATCAACAACATCAGCAGTTTCATAATAAAAATCACAGCTCAACCTGACAATACTAAATTACACTATGCAGTAAGTCAATTCACCTAGTTACTTGGGAATACATTTCAAAAATCTCATCCTGACAGGCCCATCAGGAAGAATGCAGATCAAATAAGTTAATCCACAGAAACTATAAGGTGTTTTCTTATAGTCAAATGGGACAACAGGGAACTCTTTCTTGCATTTTCAATATAAAATCGACAATATATTTTTTATTTTGTATCTTTGGCTCTGGCTTCTTAAACCAGCATTCTTTGGTGCCCCAACAATAGGCTCAGGCCCTTCCAATTTCTCCTATAGTCTCTGACAGAAACAAATGTAAGGCAAATGCCTCTGCTTGTTGGCATCCATCAGCTCCTGCCACAATTTGTATAATGTTTCCACAGCAATTCTCCTTGGGATTTAATGAGCCCTAGATGACTGCATATCCTTAAATGGACCTTGAATATACTTTACATTTTTGTCCAATCCCCAGGGTTGAATTTCTCCTTACATTTTTTTCTCCTTAGTATCACAGAGGTGCTCTTCTACCTGTAGACTTAAAATCCTTCCCTCACATCCCACCAATGTTTGAATCCCTGGTGCCCCTTGTATGGCCTACTTGACTTTGGCCAGTTCCTTTTTCTGGAAACAGAAATGGTTCTGAGGCAAGAGGCATCTTACCTGCTTTTTGCATATCTACTTTGATCCATTCCCCAGTTCGTGAATGTAAATTCTGGAAGCTGCATCATGCTTTGGATTATGATAGAAATTATTTCTACAGTGCTCATTTTGTTGTACTCTATGGCCTTAGGCAAAATTCTTTTACTGTAAGAGGTTAATGTGAAGTCCTTTTATAAATATACTTTTGATTCTACTCAGAAACACTTATATTCATTTTCACTGCCTTCTTTACTTTTCTTCATAAACATTTAGTTTTGTTTTCACTTTCTCATATTCAAAGCATATGGACTATCATAAACAGTATGGCCAATAAAATGCACTTTATGTTTTCATCACCAACTTTAACTTTGCACAGCTTGCTGTCAGGACTCTTTTTAAACTCCAATTTAGAGAATTAATATCTAAAAATAATATTGTCTTGGAACATTCTATCATCTCATTTGTCTAGGTATGCTAAATTCTATTTCACCAGCAGGTTATATGACCAGAAAGCTGTGTACCTGGAACTCATTAGCTCTCCTCGCAACATAAAACACCTTCAACAATGCACATTTTGGTGTTATATTCTCAGGTTTTATTGAAAGAAAATAGTCCCCAAAACAATGTTTTGTATCTGCTTTGAAAGCATTCTTGATTTATTTAAACTAACAATTACTGGACGTCCAGCAGGAACCAGATAGTACTTAGGCACCAGTGATACAAAATAGTTAAATAAAACTAATTCTTTACCTGTAAAGCATTAATAGCAAGAGAATTGGCAGGGAGAGGGTGGGTGGAATAAAGAAGAAGAAAAGAAAGGTATGTAAACATATATGTATATTATATAATCTCCCTTTAATGAGTATATGGTAAATAAATTTTATTGAATTAATAATTTACTACATTAAATAAATTTGTTAATTCCACAATGCTTCCTTTCATTTAATAATGAGAAATTTATACTCTCAGCCAGAGATCAGTTACCAGCAAATAGAATTTAATCACAAACCCAAGCTAAGATATTTATTAGCCTCAGTGATAGAGGGTTTAAGTTCCTCTTCATATTCATTTCCCATATATTTTATATAGCCTTATGTTATATATATATATATATATATATATATGGTAAATCACATCATTTCTTTTTTTTTTTTTTTTTAAGATTTATTTGACAGAGAGAGACACAGCGAGAGAGGGAACACAAGCAGGGGGAGTGGGAGAGGGAGAAGCAGGCTTCCCGCCGAGCAGGGAGCCCGATGCGGGGCTTGATCCCAGGACCCTGGGATCATGACCTGAGCCGAAGGCAGACGCTTAACGACTGTGCCACCCAGGTGCCCCATACATCATTTCTTAATCATAAAAAAATAAGTGGACTTCTTTTTTTTAATTAAGTTTCCATTTGAATTCCAGTTAGTTAACATACAGTGTAATATTAGTTTCAGGTATATGATATGGTGATTCGACACTTCCATACAACACCCAATGCTCATCACCACAAGTGAAAATAAATAGATTTCTAAAACACTTACTCATAACTTTGAGTTTAAATGTTATAAATTGCTCATTTTAACATACACATAAGTTGAAATAATTCTAATTATTACAAATATAACGAGACACAATTTGCAAATCAGATAAAATAACAGTTTTTAGCTTATACTTTAAGCAAACTCTTCATTTATATTAGTTCACAATGGTACCATTCAACCTTGTTTTATAGTTTTTATTGATGTAGGACATTTTTCAGTTAAAAGAACTTCGTAAACCAACTTCATAGTTAAATGTCCCAGATATCAAAGTTACCTTGTTATCACAGATCAGATTCATATATAAGTGTAATCATTATAGTTTTTCTAAATTCACACAGTCAACCAGCATCCAGAAAAAACAAAAAACAAAAACATAATGGAGCAAATTTTAGGAGCCCCCCCTTTTTTGGGAGAATGCTACTCTCTTAGAAAATGTCATTATATGGGAGCCTGGGTGGCTCAGTTGGTTAAGCGACTGCCTTCGGCTCAGGTCATGATCCCAGAGTCCTGGGATCGAGTCCCACATCGGGCTCCTGGCTCGGCGGGGAGCCTGCTTCTCCCTCTGACCCTATCCCCTCTCATGCTGTTTTTCTCTCTCTGTCAAATAAATAAAAATAAACAAAATCTTTAAAAAAAAAAAAGAAAATGTCATTATATAACACAGTATAATCAACTGCAGTCACCATATTCTACATTAGATCTGCAAGATGTTAGGGTTCAAAGCCAATGGCCAAGAAAGAATTCTTGAGACATCTTTGGGTGCAAAAATATGGTTTTATTAAAGCATGGGGACAGGACCCGTGGACAGAAAGAGCTGCAATGGGGTCATGTGCAGTTAGGGATAGTGTAAGTCTAAGGAATTTTGGAAACAAGGTTTCCAGGACCTTGAGGGGGCTAGCTATTGCTAGGAAAAAGCCCTTT
The DNA here is from genome assembly GCF_029215605.1 of Mirounga angustirostris. Lineage (NCBI taxonomy): Eukaryota > Metazoa > Chordata > Mammalia > Carnivora > Phocidae > Mirounga > Mirounga angustirostris. Next base: position 77,887,010 of record NW_026991720.1, on the reverse strand, counting down.
ATTACTATCTAATAAAATCTTAGTCATGAGACCCTTCAGATGTATATAGGTGGGTCATATGCTTGGGGGATGAGTGCCAACATGTATCTTGGGGGGTTTAGAGATAAAGGAAATTTCCAAAGGAATTTTTATATGTTAAAGTAGATTTACAGGATCCTGGGGGGGTCAGGCTAAGACTTCCTTTTGTCTTTAGCAAAGTGTCAACATCCAGGCAGCTGAGTTCCTAGAGGAATGTCACTCTGCCTGTTTTAAGGACTTGTCAGCGGGCTGTAAGTAGTAAGAAAATTTAATTTTTCTTTTGCCTTTGTTTCCCATGTCACTCAGACCTTATTCATCTTATAGCTGAAAATATGTGTATCCTTTTACCATCCTCTCCCTATTTCCCACACTCCCAGTCCCTGGCAACCACCACTGTACTGTTTCTGTGTTTGACTTTTCTTTTTATATCTCACATAAAAGTGATACCATAAAGTACTGGTCTTTCTCTGTCTTGTTTATTTCACTTAGCATAACACCTCCAGGTTCATCCATGTCCTCACAAACAGGATTTTCTTCTTTTTTAAGGTTTAATAATTTCCAGGTGTGAAGTGGTATCTCATTGAGGTTTTGATTTGTATTTGCCTGATGGCTAGTAACGTTTTTCACGGTATCTATTGGCCATTTGCAGGTCTTTGGGGGAAAAAAAAAATGCTTATTCAGGTCCTTTTCTCATCTTTCAATTAAGTTTTTTGTTGGTTTTTGCTACTGAGTTGTACGAGTAACCTGTGTAATTTGGATATTAACCTCTCACTGAACCTGTGATTGCAAATATTTTCCCCTATTCCATAGGCTGACTCTACATTATGTTGATGGTTTCCTTTGCTATACAGAAGAGTAAACCCCTGACTCATGAAAAATTTAACTATGTCAATTATCAAATATCTATGTTCTGTTCATTCATTTTTAAAGTGGGCATTATGTAAAAATCATGAAGATAGTTTACAAATATAAAATTACAATAAGTAACGTAGGCATAATATGGGAAAAGGAAAATGATGGACAAAAAGTTCACTTTTCCTCTCTACATTCAAACCCTTTCACTTTTACTAATGAAATGTAAAGAATGCTGCTCCTCCAGCCCATCTAAGTAACAAAAGGAAGAAATAAGGAAGCAATTGACAGTTCTCTTGAACAGAGTGTAATGAAGCTAAGTTATATTTACAATTTGGGATTTATTAAATAATGAACTCCCTTTGCATTTAAAGATATTTACAAACCACAAAAATATTATTTTGCTTATTTTATACTAAACAAATTCAAATACCATGTTTATTTACACAAAATGTATAAATGAATAAATCTAAGGTAGTGATGCATTCAGAAACATGTCCATAGAATCACCTGCCATTACTCTCATTCAAAATGTAGCCCTAAATCCTGACCTACACTTGCTAAATAATTATCTTAGGGCTGAGCCCACCATATTTCATTTTAACAAGATTTTCTGTATTTTACTCACTATAATTTGAAAGCCACTGCTTTAGGCAATGAAGAGCATAGATTTGGAGATAGGATATATGTATTTTTTCTTTCTAATTAAATACATGAGTGATAGTGATAATATTAAGTACATGAATGTTTAAGTCAATTTTTAAAATTTCGGTAAGATTTTTTTTAAACTATATTTTTAACAAGTCCAGAGATGTACTAACATATTTTAAAAGTGAAAAATGAGTTTTAAAAAAGTGGTAAATATACAAATACGATAACCTGCAATTGAAACAATCTAACAAATATTTGTATCAACTCAGTCTTCTTTTTAACTCTAAAATATTTTTCGTACAGGCTACATTTTAGCTACCAATCACACACACAAATGCACACAACACATGAACATACAAACTTATTTTTACCTTTAGTTGTATGTCATTATATCAGTTTACATAGAGAGAACAAGAGCTTTATAATAGTTCCCTTGCCCTTATGAAATCAGTGAATTAAGCAAAGGTTTTTAATTGTAAAAAACTATTAAATCTCTTAAACCACAACTTAATAGCCATTTCCCCTAACAAGTATTAATTACCTCCTAGCTTAATGAAAATTAATTGCTATTCTGCCTTGACAATTACATTGTGATCAATCAAGTTTAAAGAACCTACAAGGGTCATTTGCTGTAATTCTACTGCAATTCGTTAAATCTGCAACAAATGATAACCTTTAACTTATTCACATATTAGGGAATTCTAATGGCAGCTCTAGATGTCACTGTTTATACAAAAAATGATATATCAAATTGCCTCTTTTTCTTAGCTCAATTAAATTGCTTTGTCTTTACTGATATATTTCCAATGCTACTACAGTGCCTTCATAACTAAAACATTTACATTACATTTTTTATGCAAACAAGCAACAGTGATTAAGGAAAAGTAATGCAGGTATGCTGTCAAGCAGTAGCAAATAAAAAATTAATAGTTTAATGTGATAAAATTTTTTATAGTAACCATTATGTATCTCTTCAAAAATTTTTACTTTGAACAAGGAGATATAAATTTATATCCATTAGAAAAACTAAAAAGGTGGATAATACAAGTGTTAGAATGAGAAAATAGGGGGACCACAGTGCACTATGGGTAGGATTTTAAACCTTAGAGTCAATCTGGAAAGTACTCTACTTCCAGAAGCTCTGGGTGAAATTAAAGATAGGGTTATGACTTATGACTCAGTGATCTTACAGTTGAATAATATCCCAGAAAATCTGTACAAGATCCATACAATAGTAGGTACAAAAATGGTTGCTGAGCTACTGTTTGCATCAACGGGAAGTTTGGGGGCAACATCAGTGTTCATCACTAGAAGAATGGATAAGTCAAGAATTAAAGAAAAAGAATAAAGTATGAAACTTTAGACTATGAAGTATAAGACTATTCACAGTACTATATAGTCATAATAGTGTATCTATCAATTCATTTATTATTACAAAATATATTACAAAGTTTGTTTGTCTTTATGTTTGGGTAAATGCAGTTTCCCATCAAATTGAGAAAAACTGTCAAATGAGTGATTTTCACATTACGTTTTGTTTTATTCACTTTGAGACTTGCCATATCACAAAAATAACCTCTGCTTTCTCATCTGAAAGAATTTGCTGATTTTTTTCCTTTCAATTGGTGTATGTTCTTTTTTGTTCTCTGAACAAGCAAAGTTATCTATCCAGTAAGGTCAAGGTCAAGCCCAATCTCCTCCATGACTTTCCTGATTCTACATTTCTTTTCCTTAAACTTGTACGACACTAATAGACTATATACCACCTAATTTAAGTCTTAACACAATTGTCTTTTTATCACTGCCTCTTTTGTCCTCTACAAGACCTCTGATGAGTGGGACCAGATCTTTGTTTCCTGTTTCCCCTACATTTACTTGCACAGGACTGAACACTTTGTGAAAAATGAAAAATGCCTCTTCACTTACCAGTAATATGTTTCAGCCAGCATTGTTCTAAATACTATGGATATTTCAGTTAATAAAACAAAATTCCTATAATCTTGAATATCTAGAGGCAACAAGAGAGAAAACAGGTTCCAATAATGTATTCTATTAAAAATTCCTTAATAGATCTAAAGAGCAGCCTACAACAAGTACAATCTATTCCTGGCCAAGGAAGTGACAGAGCAGATAAAGTCAAGTCACTAAAAGGAAGCTTTAGCTTTGAAACTGTGCCAAGAACAGAAAATGAGGAAGGGGCATGAGCTTCCCTTTTCCCCTAACAGCTCCAGAAAACTTGCCCCCAGAAAACTAAGAAGAACACAGCTTAATGAGGCCTGGACACTCCCCATTTCCTTATGGATGTCTAGACTTCCTTCATCACGGAGAGTAAGTCTTTTATTTCGCAGAGGTAAAATCTTAAAAGGAACAACTTGGTTGATGTTTTTCACTGAAATGAATTCACATTAAGTATAAAGGAACAACCATTCAATCGTCAAGTATAAAAAATAAGGACAAACTAATAGTTCTTTTAAATAAGGACACTTTTGGGCAAACTAGGATACTAATAATCATGGCAAATCAACATGCATCAACCAAAGTTCTTCCAGTCAAACTCAGATAAAGTATTACCTAAAATAACTGTTATTGTTCTGCTTTGTTAGCTGTAGGGAAAAAAAAAAAACAATAACTATGTCTATACGGTTAAGACATACATTTAAGACAGCTCTTCAACTGTCAGGAAACAGAAAAGCTATGTACTAAGTAGTACACTAAGATTTTGGCAATGTGTGATTAAAATACATGCAGTTTGATTTCACATGATTTTTATAAAAATGAGTTTCATTCTCAAAGATTTGTTATTCAGCATGTCATTGATTGATTGATTATAATGAGACAATCTCTTAAGAGGTATGTAACAAACTTTGATGATATGAGGCAAACTACTTCTCTTCTGACAAAGTCTAGGTTCCTAGTATTTCTTAATTACTCTTAAAATACCCTTGATATTGTTATTCCAGTTTAAGATTTAAAAATGATTAATGGTAAATATGTATTTCAACACTCTAAATTAGAAATGATTTTGACCCCTGTATTTGCTATGGCACTTTGTGCACATATGAAGTATTTACTTCAGCCATATCGTATTTACTATCTGCTGGCCAATGTCTCCTTTGCAAAAGGGACATCTCCTCTAGGGCAATGGATGGGGTTCTGTTTTATTTACCCCTGTCTTCTCAGCATTTGACTTAAAGAAAAATACACACTAAAAGGAACAAAGGAAATACACAGAAAGAAATACTGTAAATTATTTAAAAGCCAAATTAAAGAAAATAATATGATAAGCTTGATAGTACTTGTCAGTATGAGTAGCCAACTCATTCTTTGAAAACAATAATAAAGCAAAAGCATGGATGAAACTCATATTAGATAAAGCATAATTCACACCCCAAAGCATTAAGTATAACAACAAAAGCTTCAAATGCTGAAGGTTAGGATTCAGAATGATGAGGATCTATGTATCAAATAACACATCCAACATTTTTGTAGAGCAGAAACTGTAGGAAATACATGAAAAAATAGAAACATACTAAAAATAGATATTTAGCACATCATTTTTAGTCTGATTCAGGTCATGTGGTTAACAGCTGAATAAGTACACAGAAGTCCTATATGGCACAATCAATAAAAAAAGATAAATTTTAACTTGCAGTAATAAAAGATAGACTTTATTCTCTATTTCACATGAAATATTTAAAAAACTGACTATATGTTAGAAAACTCAGAACATTCTGTGAGGTAAAACTAATAAAAACAAGATAATCGGATCATAATACATGAAAAAACCCAATATTCAAATATAAAAATAAAAGAAGCCCTGTCTACCTGGAAAAGTTATGACTCTTCTATATACATACCTTTTGGGTAAAACCAACTTTGTTACAGAGTATCAGTAAAATGAATCTAGTAATCTAGATATATAGTAATCTATATATCTTGACCAAGTAGGTTAATCCCAAAATGTAAATTGGTTTAAATTTGAAAATTAATCCATGTAATTCTACATATTGATAGCATAAAGAAAATGAATACAAAATAAATACATAATTACTTCCATAGGTGTAAAAATATTGAGAGACTTAAGTACCTATTTATGATAAAATCCTTTAAAAAAACAAGAATAGAAGGGGACTTTCTTAACCTGATAAAAGGCATCTTTATGAAAGACCTACATCTACTATAATTCATGGTGAATAACTGAATGCTTTTTGCCTAAGATCTGAAACAAGTAAGGATTCTACTCTCATCACATATATTCAACATTTTCCTGGATTCCTAGCAGCTGCAATAAGGCCTAATAGGTGCAATAAAAGGGGGGGGGATATATATATATATGTATATAAAAGCACAAAGATTAGGAAAAAATCATTAAACCTGTATTTTTTAAGATGGTATGATTATTTACATAGTAAATTCTAAGTGATCAACAAAAAGCTACTAAAATAAATGAATTTAACATGTTCTCAAGATAGTATGAGAATGAACAATTGGAAAATGAAATTTAAAAACAATTATATTTATAATACCATTTAAATCATGAAAAACAATAAATACAACAAAATATGTCTAAGATCTATGCTATGAAAACTACAAAACACTTCAGGCAAAATTAAAGATGGCTTAAATAGTTGAAGATATGTATAACTGTTCAAGGACTGGAAGACTAAATACTATTAGGGCATGAATTCTTTCTAAATTGACTTAATAGATTCTGCATGATTCCAAACAAAATCTCCGTAAGTGTGTTTAAAGAAATTGACAAAATAAATCTAAAACTTATATGGAAAAATAAAGGATGTAGAATAACCAAAACAACTTGGAAAAGAATAGAGGACTATCAGTATTTCATTTGAAGATTTACTCTAAAACTAGAGTAAGCAAGACAGCATGGTATCAACATAAAAATAAACATATAGAGAAATGAAACAAAATAGAAAATCCAGAAATGAACCCACACATATGTGGCCAGTTTGCTTGTGACGAAAAGTATAAAGGTAATTCAATTGGGTAAACAATTTTTTTTTCTCCAACAAATGGTATTAAAACAAGTGGATATCCATATGGAAGAATTAATGTGTCCCTTTCCTAAGGCCACCACAAAAATTAACCTAAGCCTATACAGACCTAAATATGAGCATGTGTGTGTGTGTACATATGTTTGTATAATGAGATAAAGCAAAGGTATCAAAGTGTTAAAATTAGTGAATCCTTATAAGGGTTAGTCATTGCATACTTTTTTCAACTTCTCTGTAGCTTTAAAATTTTCAAAATAAAAATTTGGAGAAAACCTTCTGAGGCAAATATCAAAAATACTAACTTGTGCTTAATTTAGTTGCTTGGTAAAAGATGGTCTATCAAGTATTCTATTCAATATTTATGTGAAAGATTTTAACATTAAAAGTAAAATGATTGGGGCGCCTGGGTGGCTCAGTCGTTAAGCGTCTGCCTTCGGCTCAGGTCATGGTCCCAGGGTCCTGGGATCGAGCCCCGCATCGGGCTCCCTGCTCGGCGGGAAGCCTGCTTCTCCCTCTCCCACTCCCCCTGCTTGTGTTCCCTCTCTCGCTGTGTCTCTCTCTGTCAAATAAATAAAAAAATCTTTAAAAAAAATAAAAAATAAAAAAAATAAAATAAAAGTAAAATGATTAATAGAAATATTTAATAAGTAATTTTATGAAGTAGCTTTAACAATTAAATGCTGCATTCATGAAAAGACTGATTATTTTAACAGTTCTTAGTATCTGAATTGTTGCTTAAGTTAATTTGTTCTTTGCTATGAGGATATGTAACTTGTTTATATACAACATTTAAAATAGGTCACATTCCATAAACTTCAAATAGGCCTAAGTGGCTGTAACTTCTTATCTTATCATAACCATGAATGTGCTAAGAAAACTTCAGTAAGTTTGAAATTAAGTCAGTCCTTGATCCCAATTCAGATTCTGAGATTACTATTATCAAACTAAATCCCATGACATTCTAAAACATTCTATTGCGTCTTGCCAGAGATAAAGCCATTCATTACTCAGTAAAAATTTATCTGTTTTCATTTTAATCACAAAGCAATACCTTTCTTCTTTACTGTTATTATCTTTCATCTCAGAAACTTAAAATGTTTTAAGAAAGACACGGTAGTATTACCCATAATGAAGAAAAGAGAAAGGAGGTGGAGATGGGCTTACTCTATTTCAGAGTGTCTCCCTCAAGGCCTGATGCAGAGGTTAGAGAACTCCAGTCTCAACCTCTCAGAAGTGGTGCAAGGCCCATTGTGGGTTAGTATTCAGGTTTCAGTAAAGTTTCTCTTAAGTTTATTTTTCTATAAAGCCAAATACAAATCAGTCTTTAATAAAGGCATTATGTTTTTCAAATGTGAATTTTTAAACAGTGATGTGAGAACTGTGGTAATAATGGTAGGTACACATTAAGGGGAAAAAATGTGTGGGAAAAATACATGGGAAAAAATAAATAGGTAATAGTGTGCCCAGTTATCTCCAAATCAAAGTCGTCCACTGAGAAATGATCATTATGTTTCATGAAATAAAGATGAACAGAAACTCTGAAGTAGATGCAAATTGTATGCTGAGTCATTTGAAACTTTTGAAATATAGGTCATTTGCAATTGTGAAGGGGTTTGTTTCTAAAATTTCTTTGTAAATCATTTATTTAGAACTCAGAAGGAATTTCCTCACAGAAGCTATACTATTCATGATGTCTTGGTGGTTGGGTTTCAGAACAAGACCACAGAAACCTGCTATGTCCCAAAGAGACCTAAACTGTGGTACAACCTACAGCCTTCTCCTTTGCCATTAGAGCAAACACACAATGCTCTGAGGCTTCTTACATCGTTACTATAGGAGACAGTGGAAAGCTGCATATGAAGAAACTGGTTGCCAGGGTCAAAATGGGACTTTGTGTCAGAAGTATCTATTATCTATTATGAAGGTTAGTGCCCCATCAGGAAGGTCATTGGCTCAGGTCCCCCACAGGCCTGTTTTCTGCGTAATGGTTCTCACCCAAAATGCAAGAAAGTTAAACTCGGGAGATTCCCAAGCATGTGCACCTGGAAAAAGCCATCCACATGATAATGGTATCTGCATTCCCTCCTCCTCCCAAACCTTTAAAATACTATATGACTCATTGGAGTTCTTTTTTCTATGTGGCCTATCTTTGATAATATATTAATTATTATTTTTATTATGTTCAGTTAGCCAACATATAGTACACCATTAGTTTTTGATGTAGTATTATTAATTATGGATAATTACAAATTGCCAATAATATATCAATGATTGGCATCGATTAATATTCTTAATTATTAATTATATTTAATTATTAATAATGTACAAACTTTTGTTAACAATCTAGCTACATTTTGTTGGGCACCTATACATCCAAACACTTTAACTCCCCTTACTTCTCATCCTCACAACTCTGCAAAAGGAAAATTTATTATTCCCACAGTACAGAGGTGGAAACTGATATTCAGGCAGATTAAAACTATAACCTTAGTCATTCAGCTCTAAACTGATTGAGTTAGGATTTCAATTTAAGTCCTCTGCACTTAACCACTATACTTTCATTAATTAACCAGTTCATTCATTCAACAATTGTTTGTAGAGTACCTACTATGTGGCATGCAGGATTCTGAGGGAGTTTTAACTTTAAGAGGCAAATGTGCTTTGAGGAATTTAATCTAGGCAGAAGCAGAGGAGAGTGGATCAGGGGAGAGAAAGAAGCACAAAAAAATAAAGGAATATAGGACGGAGGAAGAAGAATAGGATAAAGGTCAATAGATTTACATTATGATTTAGGAGGATCAAACTACAAGGACAATTTTAAGTTTATATATTGTGTATATGAAATAGTTATGTAGTATATATCATATAGTTATATATTATTATAATATAGTTTATTATATTATTATGTAGTTTATTTTCATTATTTATTATTATAGTTTATTTATTATAACTATTATATATAGCTAGAGAGAGACACACTTTCATTTTCTGATGACAAATCCCATACCAAATAATAGATTTTTACAACTGAGCTCTCCACTTGCTTTGAATCATAAAACCCACTTCTCGGACAGGCATTAACCAGAAAGGTATGATATTGTGTTTACCCTACTTCATGTTTTTTGAAGATGTGAAGAGTAGGCTGCTAGTCATGTAAATATAGAGTGCTATAAAAGTAATATATTAATGTGAGATAAAAAGTTGAACTTCTAACTAAAAATGGGATATAAAGGGTATAAAGGAAAATGTTCTACATGGGATTTTTTTTTTCAGATTTTAATGTGATAGTGGTATACAAATGGAAGTTGCATGAGGAAGAAAAATATTTTTGCCAATATAGGACCAAATTTAGGAAGATTTGTGGCTGAGAAATATGCACCACTTTGGAGAAGACAGAAAAATAGCCTCCTATTGTATTGTGTGATAATACATGGTGTGACAGTACTCAGGAAACAAAACCAGAACAGTAGCCGTGGAACTAGGGATAGAAACATTTTTTATCTACTTGTCAGTTATTAAGGAGAATCTGGTGAATATTTATAGATAATTAGGGGTACTCCGGGATGTATGATGAATATCACATCACTAGTATTTGCTGGCACCGTGATATTTCTACATCCCTTGTTTTAAGTGTTCTCAAGTGTGCAACACTGGTCTTTGTAGTAGCAAGTTTTTCCAGGTATGCTGATGTGAGCTCTGGCCAGGTGAATGGTAATTACCTGCCTGCACGTCCTCCACCCCGAACCCCCCATCCCAGACCTTTGTGTCCTAACATTTCCAACATAAAATTTATATATGTATTAAGTCTGTTATGGTTCCGGAGAGTCAATTTACAACATCCATTTCTCCCTGCCTGGGTTTTGAAACAAGTAAGATAGAAGAATAGAAAGAAAGAAAAATACTAGCTCTGTTACTGATGAAGCAAATACAGATCTCGGCTTATGTGTGAAGTATCCCAATGCTTAGGCATTGGTCTCCTCATCTGCACCCTGGTATTAGACAGACTCATCCAAATAGTCACAGGCAGATCTGCAGAACCACAGGTCCTGCCCTGCAGGCTTTTACTTCCAAGCTTAACCACATGGCCAGTAGCAGACCTGAGTACCTGCTCTGCACTAAGAGATGGATCCCAAAATGTGATAAGAAGGGGCTGGCAAAGCAAGCCCAGTTCCTACTCTCGAACTGACGAGTGAGGCACAAATGAGGGTAAGGAGAAGTCAGGAAGGTTATCCTATTGGATATTACTCCAAATGGAAGAAAACACCAGAACTAGGAATTAGTAACTCCTCAAATAAAAGCAACATGAATAGCAGTTAATCATAGACATAGTGATGGATCAAGGCACGAACAATGCTAATCTTCCTACTTATTCAGAAACCATTTACTGAATATCTACTTTCTGAAAAGCGCTAAGCTAGCATCTGAAATGCAAATCATAGAAAACATAGCATCTAATCTCCAGTAGTTCTCATTCTATAATCCCGCAACATATATAAAAGAGAATTTTAAAAATAATTTGCAATATTCACAAATTAGAGATTTACAATAGATTCAGAATCTTTGAATTTTATTTATATTATAAAATCATCAAGATAACCTCTGTATCCTTTTATAGACAAAATATAGTCTTGAGAAACAATAGACTACTTTAACTTCAATCAACTTCAATAATTCAATTCTTATCAGATGTGTTACATTCTCAATTCTTTCAAGACTAAAACTTCCAAATTTTTGTCTTTATAATAATCCAGATTTTGTTTTTTTGCCTTCTAACTATGTGATGCCTCTCTATAATGCCTATACTCCATTTATTTAACATAAATACTTTTAAGAGTTCCATAAAAGTGAAGAAGAATCGTATTTTGTTCCATTATTCTCTCCAAGATGGACTTCATTAGAACATGATTCTTTGGGTCTTTGCCAAGCAACTGAGATATAGATAAAGCAGTACAACAAGAACCTTCTGGTTCTTTTAGTAACAAGCACCAATCAATGGGATTATGCTAAATTTCATGCTGTAGCAGGTCATATTTTATCAAGGTTTTACTGCATTTACCATGAACAATAGCCCACTATATAGATCCTTTTATTAGATCTCATAGTAGTGCTGTAAGCCTGGAAACTTTCCACCACAACACTTTTACTGTAAATGTTGAAAATATTAATATATTAGAAAAGCAAAATAAGATTATTTTCATGTAACTTCTAGAATATGTTGAAAGCGTATATTCTTTAAAAAATGTTTACTGTTTTACAAATGAATATTTGTACATATAATAGAAAGGAAAATGGCTATTTGTTCAGTGTTGCCTAAGAGTTTAGGGCCTTACATACATTATCTCATATACCTCCTGAAAGACCTGTGAAATAGATATTATCATCTCTGTCTCATACCTGAAGAAATGAACATAAGGGAAATAAAATTTAGCCAAAACTGAAGTGCTTAAGTAATTGTTCAAATAACAGTTAATAAATATGAGCAATGCTGCATATGAACAAGGGTCTGGAGAACTCCAGGTCCACACTCTTAAAATATTCTTCCTCTAAAAATCCAACTGAATGAGCATACATATCCATATAAAGTTTCTCACATGCTGTTCACTGCCAATAAAAATAAATACAATACGTAATATGTTTGTATAACGTACACTGTATTATCTATTCACATATAAAAACAAGCATATATAAATTATAGACACACTTACCTTATTTATAGACATGCTTCAAGATGGATTTGAAACTATGCATTTCTCTATAGATTAAATACTCATATTATACTAGATGCCTACTTGTTGCATATAGATCCAAGCACTCACTGCTACAAAAGAAAAGCCTAATACTCCATATATTTACACCAGCGAGCCCAAAGCAGACTTGAAAGAAATTATACCATAATACATATATACACACATACATAAACAAATATACACTAATATGTATGTCTCCTATTTGGCTCCTATATTAACATGAATGATGAATTAAATAAATTGACCAAACTTTACCATGAAGTTGAGTCTGCAGGAAATGGCATGTGCTGTGAAGACATAAATTTTATATTCCTTTAAAATATGAATTATGAAATGAATACACGTATAGTTTGTTTTTGTTTTACTTTTAACTCCCAACTGAAAAGCCAACATATTTTGCATGTCTAAACAGTTTCCAGGTGATGCTCATGGTGCTGGCTCAGGGACATAGTTTGTGAAATACTCTTAAGAAACTCAAATGTTTAACATCAAACCTTGGCCTCTCCCCTTAAACTTCACTGGGCAGATCAAAGCTCTAATTATCAACTGTTCTGCAAGGATGTGAATACATGAGGACTGTCCTCAGCAGCAAGTAGTTTAAGCAAAGTTGTTCTCAAGAATCCTAATATATTACCTGAGGAGCTTCTAAAAATCACCACCCCAGCTTCTAAAAATCCCAAGGGTTACTCAGGCCCCATCCAATAGTAATTAAATCGAAACCTCTGGGTGTGGAACTCAAGCACTAGTAATTCTAAAGCACCCCAGGTGATTCCAGTGTGCAGCCAAATTTGAAAATAATCGATAGTGAGAAAAATTCAGCAATGCCCATGCCAAGTGGCAAGCAGCTGCCTGCCTTCTGCAGAGTTTAAGAATGTGAAGATTGTCAATCTTAGGTCACTTCCCATATATTGTTTTTCTATCAAATGTATAAAATTTTATAGTTATTTATAACTGTATCATCAATAAGGAAGTGTTTTAACTTTTATAAATATAAAAGATATTTATAATATAATCATGGTTTCTCTCTGAATCTCTCTCTCTGTCTCTCCCTCTCTCTTCATTTTTGCACATTTCTTTGATCCCCCAATATAGCCGAGAACTATGGATTGTGTTCTATATGTCAGGATGATACCATGGGTAAGTTGGAAAGTGGTGTGTAATTTAGAATCTAGTGTCTAGCATTAGGGGTTCAAATTTGAATTCAGACTTGTTAGTTGTATGACCTTGAATAAGGTCTTCCAACTTTGAATCTGTAAAAAGAGCCTAATGACAGCACTTGCTTCCTCCAATTATTGTGTAAATTAAATGAAATAATGTCAGGAGGTAATAAATATATAGGAAGGACTTAAATAAAAGTTGTTTTATTATATTTCATCTCTTCAAATTGGTGTGTCATTTACTTTAGTTAAAAAAGAAAACGGGACGCCTGGGTGGCTCAGTTGGTTAGGCGGCTGCCGTCGGCCCGGGTCATGATCCCAGGGTCCTGGGATCGAGTCCCACATCAGGCTCCTTGCTTAGCAAGGAGCCTGCTTTTCCCTCTCTCTCCCTCTGTTTGTGCTCTCTTTGTCAAATAAATAAAATCTTAAAAAAAATAAAAAATAAATAAAAAATAAATCACTTCTTTAAAAAAGGGGGAGGGGGCGCCTGGGTGGCTCAGTCGGTTAAGCATCTGCCTTCAGCTCAGGTCATGATCTCAGAGTCCTGGGATTAAGTTCTGCATCCGGCTCCCTGCTCAGTGGCAAGCATGCTTCTCCCTCTCCCTCTGCCCCGCCCCTTGCTCCTGTTCTCTCTAACTCTCTCTCTCTCTCTCTCTCTTTTTTTTTTTTAAGATTTTATTTATTTTTTGACAGAGCGAGAGACAGCGAGAGAGGGAACACAAGCAGGGGGAGTGGGAGAGGGAGAAGCCGGCTTCCCGCTGAGCAGTGAGCCCGACGCAGGGCTGGATCCCAGGACCCTGGGACCATGACCTGAGCTGAAGGCAGCTGCTTAATGACTGAGCCACCCAGGCACCCCTAACTCTCTCTCAAATAAATAAATAAAATCTTAAAAAAAAAAAAATCACCCAATGAATCATGGAACACTACATCAAAAACTAATGATGTAATGTATGGTAATTAACATAACATAATAAAATAAAAAAATAAATAAATTTTAAAAATAAAATAAGTCAAGCATATCAATAAAAAAAATCACCTTTTCATCAGTTTTATATAAAATCTATGAGTAGATTATTTTTTTTTAAAGATTTTATTTATTTATTTGAGAGCGAGAATGACAGAGAGAGAGAGAGTATGAGAGGGGGAGAGTCAGAGGGAGAAGCAGACTCCCTGCCGAGCAGGGAGCCCGATGCGGGACTCGATCCCAGGACTCCAGGATCCTGACCTGAGCCGAAGGCAGTCGCTTAACCAACTGAGCCACCCAGGCGCCCCTTAATAAGGCTTTTTTAAAAATACAGTGTGAGAGATTAGAAATTTTAGATGTTAATTGTTAGCAATCAATCATAATTCAATTTTGTTTACTCAGTCAACTCTTTTTTTTTTTAAGATTTTATTTATTTATTTGACAGAGAGAGAATGAGAGAGAGAGCACATGAGAGGGGGGAGGGTCAGAGGGAGAAGCAGACTCCCTGCAGAGCAGGGAGCCCGATGCGGGACTCGATCCAGGGACTCCAGGATCCTGACCTGAGCCGAAGGCAGTCGCTTAACCAACTGAGCCACCCAGGCGCCCCTATGAGTAGATTATTTCTGATCATTGCATCTGTATTGAGTTTTATTTAATAATTACAGACAAAACTCATACTGCTGCCTTTAATAGAAATTAAATGAATATGGTAATTAAAGTGGGGATGACTTTCGCTAAGAGACACTGGAGTCAGCTTATAAATGAAATTCAGTCATAGAGACATAAAGTGGGACATTTCTTGAAAAGTATGTAAGGAATTTTACAAAATTAAGTTCTCAAACTTCTCCTGACCCTTTTTAATAAACATCTTTCAATATAGTAATTGGTTGTATCTTATGCTTCTATTCTTTAAAGATTTTATTTTATTTATTTTGGAGAGATAGTGTGCGAGCAGGGGGAGGGGCAGAGGGAGAGGGAAGGCAGACTCCTCGCTGAGCATGGAGCCCCATACAGGCAAAATCCCATAATCCCACCACCCCAAGATCACGACCCGATATCATGACCCCCAGATCAAGACCAGAGCTAAAACCAAGAGCTGGATGCTTAACTGACTGAGCCACCCAGGCACCCCATTATGTTTCTATTCTTTAAACTAGAAATCACTAAATTCAAACATGCAACTTTTGATACACTTTTCACTCTGTAATTTTTTTTAATTTATATTATTTATATTGGCAGCCTTTTAATTAAGTGAACATTTCTTGCACATCAAAAATATATTAGTTATGTTTATAATAATATAACTTGCTTGCTCACATTGAAAAACTTTATCATTAAATAATTTATTCACAAAGCCTTCTTAGTATATGTTATTCAATTGTTCACTCAGAGTTGAGAATATATTTTAAAAATGTTCAATTATCATCTGTTAAAAATAATTTTCTTGGGTACCTGGGTGGCTAAGTCGGTTAAGCGACTGCCTTCGGCTCAGGTCATGATCCTGGAGTCCCGGGATCGAGTCCCGCATCGGGCTCCCTGCTCGGCAGGGAGTCTGCTTCTCTCTGACCCTCCCCCATCTCATGCTCTCTCTCTCATTCTCTCTCTCTCAAATAAATAAATAAAATCTAAAAAAATAAATAAATAATAATTTTCTTACTTGGGGTAATATTAAGGATAATTTCTTTTGTTTTTAATCAAGCAATTCATACATATATTATATCCATATATTATAGGCATCATTTATTTTGTATTTACTATAGGCATTATTAATATGTAAATATTTAATATTTATTAATTGCCTTTTACAGTAGTATTTCTTGTGTTAGAATCTTATAAAAAAAATTAACAAAACCCTAAAATGAATAGCATTCGTATTCAATATATTTTGTTGAATTGCTACTATGAACAAGATATTATAAAAGTAGTGAATAAGTATGGTGAGATAACCTAAAAACAGGTTATCAGACTTTCACTGTAAAGGGCAAGATACTAAATATTTTAGGCTCTGTAAGCCACTTACAGTGTCTGTCATATTATTTTTCCCCTTCTTCAACAAACATTTACAAACAGTGAAAACCTTTCTTGGCTTGGAAGCTATGTCAAAACAGGCTATGCTGGATTTGGCTCATGGCCTGTAGTTGGTTGACATTTGATCTAAAATGCTTTTAGAGTATATTACCATTAATACCACTGTGGTTTTTGAAACAAGATTTGAGTAATACCATCTGCAAATTTTCAACCACATTCAGGAACATTCATGAAACTGACTAAAAATTGAAAATGGTTGCAAGTCTGCATAATTAGTCCAGAATTGTGGAAACCCAACAATTCACTAACATTATATAACAGTGAGTTATACAATAGTAACACTGCCAGAATAAGCATATAGAACACCTAAAATAGAGACAGCTGTGCATGATTTACTTTAGTTTTAGCCATAAAATTCAATATTATGTGCTGGGACTCTGAATTATGAGGCAAGGGATAAAAAGGCACAGACTTCTAGTAATGAAGTGTCAGCCACAAAAGAGAAAAATAAATGCAAATATTACATATACTTGAATAAAGACAATATTCAGTAACATAGGATGCAATTATTTGTTCATGAATCCATATCCAAAAACATTTGCACAGTTTTATTTTTAAAAACCATGCATAATGACTTCTATTTTATGTTGGAAACATTCCTCATACCCTCAAAATATATATCTCTAAAATATAAGTTTCTACTATTTGAGAGAAATTAAATTACACTATACTGATAAAATATAAACATAGTATATGTGGTTGATAATATTCCATTAATAATGTTCTGGCTAAGCCAGTTAAAAATTGCTTAGCTGTCTTTTTTTTTTAATATTGCTTTTTGTTATTATTATTCTTTGGAAGATTTTTGAGAAAATGATCATATGACATATGCATGTGTGTGTGTGTGTATATATATATATATATATATACATATATATATATATATATAGTATCCATTCATGTATTTTAAGAATCACTGAGTTTGAAATAGGATATTTGTTCCTAAAAGACTGTCTTTACTTTTGCCTGGAAGCTTTAGTAGTCATTATCAATCTTCTATCCTAGGGAGGGGAAAAAAAGAACTGTACTAGAACCATTTCAAGACCAATTGGCTTTATTGCCTACATACCGATTCTGCAGAATTGTTTGGGAAATGAAGCAGAAGGAAGCTGCTGAGAAAGCACAGTAGGAATCCATCTAGAAAAAAAATTAATATGAACTAAATCACATCATCTTGGTATATTACAGAGTGCCATGAAGAAGGATGAAAGAGCAACTATGTCTTAATTGAAAAAAAAAAAAAACCAGGAGGTACATGTCTGCAATTATGAGAGCTAATTTATGTAACACACAAATAAATAATATATGATATGTTATATGTCACATTTATTACAGTAAATCATATTAAGTATTCTGATGTATACATATATAAATGCAAAATGTATATTAAAACATTAACATATATGAAATTTTCTCTTTGTGCCTTTGAAACATTTTCTAATCATTTAGCTCTGTCTTCAGGTCTGTTAATTGGAGACATTTATCTTATCGCTGGTTAAAATATGACCAGTTAACCACAGTTTAGGGTTTGAAATTCACTGGTCTAGTACTCTACTGAAACTCTAGCGGGTAGCTGCTGTGGATCAGTTGGAGCATTTCTAAAAGAAAGAGGAAATCATCTGAGAGAAGGACTTCTGTGCCTACAAAATATCCTGCAATTAGAAGCACTTCTTTTATAGAGGGATACTGAGGCACTAGAGAACTGCTGTTGAAAAAGAGGAAAAAATTGTAGTTGAGCACTTAAGCACTGAATACACATTCCCTAACTCCTGTTATTCAAGATCTGTCAGTTTATGCTCCCCATAGGTTTATTTACACAAAACATCTATCTAAACGGGAAAATAAACACATTTTACATTTTAACATGAGTTGTTCTCTTTGTTATTGTCAAATATACATTACCTAACAGCTTCATTAAGGAGATACTAAGTCAATTTTCAGGCTTCCACATCAGTGGATTCATAGAATTTCAGCATGGCCCCTGTTTGGTGAAGAAGCTGCCTTGACGAATTGTTTCCATTTACTTGTGCTGTCATTTGTTAATTATTTGAACAATACCTGCTATTTTGTTTGCTAGGATCTGTAAGGAAATACTTAAGTATTTTCCTACTCTCACGATTTGGGTAGAAAGACATGTGAAGCACAAGAATGAGGCTTGCTGACATAGAAGTATATGAGGAAGACATTGCAGGCATAACGAATGTATTGGTAAATTTACCTATACAGACAGTACAAACTTTAGAGAGAAAACAATGCTTTAGAATAATCTTTAAAAATTAGAAGATATTTTCCAGACATAAAAAAGGAGGAATGAAAGAAAGAGTGAAGTTTAGAAATATCAGAGGATTAACATATTTGACTATTAAGAAACCTTACACGGAGATTTTTTTTAACCTGCTCTGATTTTTGCTTTTCTAGTAATGAAATGGCAAAAGTATTTTCCAGTAAATATAATTAGTATTAAGAAAAGAGCACAGATATTTAAATATTAAAAAGCTGTCATTAAAGTTCAGTTATCATGGAACAACAATAAAGACATTAGATATTTCTAATTCTAATCTGCTGGAACAAAATTTTGAAATAGGACATTTACATGAAGGGAGCTGAAGAGATTTAGTCCTCCAACACTGAAATGTAGCAAAACTCAAGAAGTTGCCTGTCTAATGTATTTGCAACTAAAATATTTCATTACATAAGTTGTTTCATGAAAGAATGGAAAATAATTTCTCCAGTTTACAGTGAGTGAAATATAAATTAATTATATGAAAAAAAAGTTATGCTGCTCTCAAGGCAAAAATCCTCTTAACTTACAAACAGTGACAGTTGCTAGTGGCAAATCACATATCTAATAAAAAACTTACATTTTCTGATACAAGTTTTTTTTTTTTTCACTGCTTATTCTCCACTCTGGTATAGTGAGTGAGTGGCTGAAACTTACGTCCCTCAGCTGGCAGCAGGAGGGAAGTCTAACATGTTTTTTATGTGTCTGCATATTGAAAAAAATAAAGAATTTATATAATGAAAATGGACTTCTCACTCATATCTTTACTTGCAGAAAAAAATGGAAAACTTGGCCTTAATGTATATAGACTATTCCACATAGCACATACACACCAATGAATAGAATGTTGTAAGTATGACCTTTCTTGAACTAGTGCTCCCAAATACTAAGCTCTCAAATTTGGCTTTATTTAAAACAGAACAAATTTGTTCTGTTCAATACTGCATTCTCAGACTTAGCTAAAACGGCACACTTCCACAAGCATTGTATTGTATCGCCATTAGTCTGCACAGAAATACAGGGATAGCAATGATTAATAAGAGTGGGGATTGATAATGAGACAAGTATCAAGAACTGTATGATATGCAGTGGTTGATATTGGCTTTATCTTTAATTTTTATCTTTAATGTGCTGAATATCCAAGACCTAGTTATATGTATTTCATCAAAATATTTTTCTCCACAATCGAAAAACATTGCCTAGAATCTTTCCAAAAATACAACAAATCCTTTAGTTAGATGCAAAAGTGTTTTTAAGTTTTGTAAGAGAGAAACACATTAAGAAACATCACTGCATATTACATAAAGTATTTATACTTCTTCATGTCCTATGCTAAGGTTTACTTTTTTTTTTTTTAAAGATTTTATTTATTTATTTGAGACAGAGAGAATGAGAGACAGAGAGCATGAGAGGGAGGAGGGTCAGAGGGAGAAGCAGACTCCCTGCCGAGCAGGGAGCCCGATGCGGGACTCGATCCCGGGACTCCAGGATCATGACCCGAGCCGAAGGCAGTCGCTTAACCAACTGAGCCACCCAGGCGCCCGCCTAAGGTTTACTTTTCAAATTTATAAGGCCTCATTAAAAATTATGCCTTTAAATGCACAAGCTCCGACATGAAGATACTTTTCCTTTTTGTCTCAATAGAATCTCCTTTGTGTTTTTATAAAATTGATTTTAAAAATCTGGTATTGAAATACTATGACTTTATTTCTGAGTTAGTTCCTATCAAAGTGTCCATTTTTGTCAGATTGAAGAACTGCTATATGCAAATGGAAACAATATGTTTGAAATGAGATGACTCATTTCACTGTGTCCTCCATGTATCTTTGGAATGTGAACAGTGATGTGATAAACTACTTTTTATGTTAATTCTCATAATTCATATCATAATTTCCACTGAAATGTCATCATTTTGTGATTTCTGTATAAAGTATGCAGTAACTTTTTTCTCTCAGAAATAAAAAATATTAAGCTAAGTAACAAATGTCACCTTCTTAGTGATGCATCACAAAATCAACACCTTATGAAACACATTTGGAATTTTGGCCTTTTCTTCCAAACCATAAATTACAACTTCATGAAACTTATTTATAATCATCATCTAAAACACAATGCTTTTTCTAAAACCCTCAAACTCAACAAATTGAGTATGCAAAGTAAAAAGTGTATAACGAGATAATTTAAATTATTAAGTATCTTACTGATTTGTGAAAAGTAATGGTTTTATATTTGGAAATGTAAAAAAAAAAAAACAAAACCTGAAAACACTCAAAAGTATTTTGTGAGTAATTATCAATGAAAAATCCTAGAATAAAAGCCCTTCAAAATTGTAAGTACTTTTCTGTGCAAAATTATACAATCATCAGGCTTTGTTTTTACTTGCCTTTTCTATATTTTTAATATAGAGGCATCAATAGAAAAACACTGAACTCAGTGTCTCTCCTCCAAATAAAATATTTGCTCTAAAGGAATCTTGTAGAGATTATTTAAGCCAAATGCTCCCCAAAGAACAGTCATTTTAAGTTTTGCCTTTAAGTGTGTAATTGAAGATTGTGCCTTGGGGTGGCTGGGTGGCACAGTCGGTTGAGTATCCTACTCTTGGTTCCAGCTCAGGTTGTGAATTCAGGGCAGAGCTCCACTCAGCATGGAGTCGGCTTGAGATTCTCTCTCCCTCTCCCTCTGTCCCACCTACTGGTGCTCTCATGCTCTCCCCCCCCCAAAAAAACAAAAAAACAATTGCTGCCTTTTACTACCAGAATAAAGAAGTATGGAAAAGATTTGCTCTGCAGCCTAAATATATTGCTATTGCCATAATTCTGTATAACAAACCCCCTGAAAAACTTGATGACTCAGCAATCATTTACTCTGCCAGGTCTGAGAGTCTATCATCTGGGGTTCACCCAATCCTCAGCGGATAATCTCTGTTTCAGGCTATAGCAATGAGGCAGTTTTTATCACTGTGCATCTTTGAGTTGTTTCTACTTCACATGTCTCTTATCCTCTTCCTCATACCACCTGGCTGGCCAGAGCACATTCTCCTCAAGGTAACAGCAGAATTACAAGAGAGAATATGGCCCACTGTACAAGGGATTCTAAAGCCCCTACTTGCATCATGACTATTCACATTCCATTGACTAAAGCAAAACACATGGCTGAGCCTAAAGTCAAAGAGCAGAAAAATACACTCTGCCTTTAGTAAGAGGACTGGTAAGTTATAATATGACAAAGAGCATGGATATACAATAATGCAATTTACCATTATAGTATCGGAGGACACTGCTTCAACCTATATTTAAATTCAGCTATAATTTTGAAGACATCACTTCTTGATCATGAAGACATAGACATTATGAACAAATTTAGCAAAACATATAGGTACTCTCTATTAAAAATATTCCCTGAAATTTTAAAGTAAAGCCACTATAAAAGATGAAAGAAATTTGAGCATATTTGGTATTCCAGAGTATTATAAAATAAAAATAATAAAGATGGATGTCTCATTTAATCATCTTTCACATACAGCTTTTCAGGGGTCTATCTTAGAAATTATTACCTCAATAAAGACTAAACATTTATTATTCGAGTAGGTAAAAATTCTAATTTATGGTATCTTAACCCCCCTTTTATTAAAATAAGACTAACTCATATTTCCTTTGTCCCTTCTCAGTTCTGAAACAGTAATGTCTTGTTTCCAATTCCTCTTTTTTCCTGGATTTAGTGACCCACAGTTTCTATGTAAATCAGTTTTGAAACCTTGTTATGTATTAACACTTATCTGAGGAGCTCTTATAAAACAAAAGAAAACAAAATACAAAACACTCATGCCCACGACACTACCCCAGAAATTCTGGTTTAAACTGACTGACCCGGACTTGAGCATCATTATTGTTTAAAAATCTCATACGTGATTTTAATTAAATGAGAGGATTGAGAACCAGTGAATCCAGTGTGTACAATCCAGTGTGCATAATTGTATAAATCTTTTGGTTGCAAATATACAATGACATCAACAAAGGTGTCAACTTAAAGAAGAAAGGGAATATGATATTTTATGCATATGAATAGTCCAGGGGTGGCTTTGGGTTCAACTTGACCAAGGACTTAAAAGATGTGCCCAAGCCTTGCCTCTCTGATCTCTTAGCTCTGTGTGTACCATTCTCAGGGTAACCTCATGATCACAAAATGACTGTAAGCAACTCTAGGGGTGGACCTGCATTGCTCTTCATTCATATTCGATAAAAAGAGGACATCTTTTTTCCCCCAGGTATTGAAGAAAATACTATTTTTCACTTAAGTCATATTCCTTTTCCTAAGTCAATCACTGTGGTCAAAAACATGAATTTATGCTGCTTGCCTCAGGCCTAAATCCTATGTTTTACCCAAGAGCTAGGAGTAAAAATAGCACCCCCCCCAATGAAGGTGAACAAAATTTGGCATTCTGGTTCCATGAAACCAGATTGCAGAGCCTTTATACAGAATTCACATTTGTAATTAACAGGGGTGAACATTTATCTGTTATATGTTGTGACATATAATTTATATTATGCAGGTACATCATTCTAAATAGGGAAACAGTATTAGAATATGCAACAATTATATATTATTGTAATAACAAAGTGTTAGCACTAAATACTCAATAACATGAAAGGAAATCCAATAAAATTAATTTGCCTCTTTGACTATCAGTAAAATATATTCAGAAAATTCATAAAAAGTAAAAAGAGCCTTGCAGAACTATTTTATGATCCTTTACAAATACTAATTATAGCTGGTACCATACGCAGTTTAAAATAGACCCCAAATGACTGCTGATTGACTATTATAATGGAATTCCCAAAGTAGAAATAATCAGGAAAATAAAAAATCAGAGTTTGGCATGCATGCTGTTTAATAATGTGCAAAATTGGCAGCTTTCAAACTGTTTTACTACATGAATCTAAGTAAGAAAATTATAGATAATTTTGACAGTTATAAATTCCACAAACATGATTTAAAGAGAATGCAAATGTATGAATAATCAGGATACATGTGTCCACTAAACTGGCAGATTTCATTGTTCCTAACTTAAGACATCATACAATTATTTCAATTGATTTATCTAGGCTTCATTTACACAGGCCTAGAAAAATTATAGTTATCATTCTTATGTAAGTTTAATTACATATTATATAGGGATATCTTCCTATATCAATATGCCTAGGTATATATTTCCAGTGATCATCTTAAGTTAAATAATCTTTTCAGTAAGGAAATGAATATTATGTTTTTTTTCATTTTAAATGTTGGCTCTGGCAATTTATAGGTGATATATAAGAATCTAATATACTTATGAATATTCTAAAATTTTAAAATTATAGTTATCTATTCTATAATTTTTAAAACTTCAAGCATAATTCACATACTTTGAACTTAATGAGAACATAAATGTATTCATAAATTATATTACTGAATATTTAATTAAAAATCGATTTCTAGTCTATTTTCCTAACAAAGATTTAAAATGTTAACAAGTGTTAAGATAACTAGTTTATAAGAACTCTATAAAATAGAAAATGGTAATTAAATAAAATAAGAAAAATTAGATATATTACAAGATGGAAATGAAACTAGAAAGTGATAAAGAGAAAAAAAATGAGAGAGAGAAAATTAGTCAAAGCAGCAGAGTATGTTAGAAATAGGTTCTCATACATTTTAAATTTCACAGGGAGAGTTTTCAGAAACTGTTTATAATTTTTAAAATCTAAATTCAACTGGGGCACATAGGTGGCTCAGTCAGTTAAGCGTCGGACTCTTGGTTTCGACCCAGGTCATGATCTCAGAGTGCTGGGGACTGAACCCCCTGTGGGGCTCCATGCTAGGCATGGAGCCTGCTTAAGATTCTCTTTCTTGGGGCCCCTAGGTGGCTCAGTTGGTTGGCTTCTTGGCTTTGGCTCAGGTTATGATCTCAGAGTCATGGGATCCAGCCCTGCCCCTCCTCAGTGGGGAGGCTGCTTATCTCCCTCTCTTTCTGCCCTTCCCTCTTGACCCCCTTCACACACACACTCTCTCTCTCAAATAAATAAATCTTTAGGGTGCCTGGGTGGCTCAGTCGGTTAAGCGGCTGCCTTCGGCTCAGGTCATGATCTCAGGGTCCTGGGATTGAGCCCCGTAAAGGGCTCCTTGCTCAGCGGAGAGCCTGCTTCTCCTTCTGCCTGCCGCTCCCCCTGCTTGTGCTCTTTCTCTCACTCTCTCTCTCTGTGTCAAATAAATAAATAAAATCTTTAAAAAAATAAAATAAAAATGAAAAATACATCTCTAAAGAAAAGATTCTTTTTCTCCCTCTCCCTCTGCTCCTCCCCTCCCTTCTCTTTCTCTCTCCTCTAAAAAAACCGCCCCCCCAAAAACAACAACAACAAAAAAAAACAGTCAGGCTTACCGTGAACAATTAACCTTCTCAGATTAAAAAAAAAATTAAATCTAAATTCAACTACTTTCAACTTTTGCTATTCGTCCAAAATTTGATAATTCGGTGGATTAAGTGATGAATCTGGAAATATGATTATTAATGGTGTTCATTTATTTAACACATTTTTATTGAGTGCCTAATATGTGCCAGAAGCTCTTCCAGGAAGTAAGGATAGTGTTGAAAAAAGTAAAAACACATTAACAATATCTTACCACCTGGAGCTTATGTTATGGTGAAGGAGTCAGACAAAACAAAAGAAAAATAAGTCAATTCTATGGTATATAAGATGTGACAAGTATAAAAGAAAAAGTTAAGCATAGGAGAGAAATATAAAGCATTGGGAGAGGGGTGGGTATTGAAGAGTTATATGGCAAGGCCTGAAAAGGTGACATTTGATTCAAGACCTAAAAGTGAAGAAACAAATTATATGGATATTATCGTGGACTGAAATTTTGTGACCCCACAAATTTATACATTGAAGCCCTAAACCCCGAAGTAATGGTATTTGGAAATGAGCCCTTTGAGAGGAAATCAGATGGAGTTATGAGTTGAGGCTCTGGTCCCATTAAATCAGTGCCTATATAAGAAGTATCATAAAGCTTGCTTGCTTTCTCTGTAATGGAGGACAGAGTGAGGAGGTGATCATCTGAAAGCCAGGAAGAGAGCTCTCACCAGGAACCAAGTCAGCTGGCACCTTGATGGTGGACTTCCCTGCCTCCAAACTGTGAGAAATAAATTTGTTTCTTAAGCTACCCCATCTGTGGTATTTTGTTACGACAGCCTGAGCTGACTAATATAGATACTAACCAGAACTTGCAGTGTAGTGCCTCATTCCTGTGGTGGGAGTGGGCCTGGTGTGCTTGTGTTTGTGGAACAAGGAGACCCATTTGATTAGATGTGTGCTCAGATGTGTGGGAACAAAGAGTGGAGTGGTGGGGGATGAGTTCACAGAGGTAATTTGGGGCTTTATCATGTGCACTCTGGTAGTCATAGAAAGAATTTGGCTTTCACTGAGTGAAATGGGACATCAAGGAGGGTTTTGAGCAGAGTGGTATATTTTTTAAATATTAAGTAGAATTCTCTCATGAAACTACCTGGGCTTGAAGATTTATTTTTTGGGTGATTTTTATAGGCAAATTCAATTTTCTCAATAATTATAGGGCTATTCAAACCACCCATTTCATATTAGATAAGTTGTGGTAATTTATACTTTTTGAAGAATTGGTTCATTTCATTTAATTTATCCAATTTATGTGTGTA
This sequence comes from Mirounga angustirostris, assembly GCF_029215605.1. NCBI lineage: Eukaryota > Metazoa > Chordata > Mammalia > Carnivora > Phocidae > Mirounga > Mirounga angustirostris. The sequence continues at coordinate 77,860,532 of NW_026991720.1, read as the reverse complement.
GAGTTGTTCAGAGTATTCACTTATCCTTTGTTGTCTTCAGTGTGTCTGTAATGATACCCCTATTTCATTCCTGAGGTAAGTAATGATGACATCTCTCTTCTTCCTCTGTTCCTTGTGGTAGTGTTTTGTCAATTGTAGCAATCTTTTCAATGAACCAGGTTTTTGATTCATTAATTTTTTCTATTCTTTTTTGAGGGGAGGGGGCTCAATTTTATTAACTTCAGTTCTTCATTATTTCCTTCCTTCTGCTTGCATTGGGTTTATTTTGCTCTTCTTTCCCAGTTTCTAGTTTCTTGGGAGGTAAAATTATTGTTTGGGACTTTTTCTCTTCTTCTATTGTTAGCATTTAATGCTATAAATTTCCCTTTGAGCACTATTTTAGCCCTATCCCACAGATTCTTATTTTTATTCTGTTCAATATATTCTTTAAAGACTTTGTGTGTGGTGGGGGGGGGGGGAGTTTTAGGTTTACAACAAAATTGAAAGGAAGGTACAGAGATTTCCCATATATCTCATGCCCACAAACTTGCATAGCCTTCACCACCAGAATGGTGCTAATTTTATCACGGATAAACCTACACTGACACATCATAGTCACCCAAAGTCCATAATTTACCTGAGGGTTCACTCTTGGTATTATACATTAAATGAGTTTGGACAAATTTATTTCAATATATTAAATTTCCCTTGAGACTTTATTTTTTAAAAGATTTTATTTATTTGAGAGAGAGCTCGTTCATGTACACGTGAGCTGGTGGGAGGGGCAAGAAGGAGGGAGAGGGAGAGAATCTCAAGCAGATTCTGCACTGCGCATGAGCCCAAAACAAACCTGGATCTTATAACCCTGAGATCATGACCTGAGATGAAACCAAGAGTTGGACACTTAACCAACTGAGCACCCAAGCACCCCAAGACTTTCTTTTTGATCCTGGATTAACTAGAAATGTTTAGTTTTAAGTATTTGGAAAATTTCATCTTTTGTTATCAATTTTTAGACTGATTACATGGTGGTCAGATAACATACTCTGTATGATTTATTTTCTTTTAAAGTTTATTTTATGATTTCTTTTTGAAGTTTGTTTTATGGCCCAGGATACAGTGTATCTTAATACATACTCCATGGACATTTGAAAAAAATGTGTGTGTTGTACCGTTCTTGGTTGGAGTACTCCATAAATATTGATTATATCATGTTGGTTAATGCACTGTGTTAGGGTCTTCTATATTCTTTCAAAGTCCAACTATAATTGGGAATTTGTCCATTTATTTTCAGTTCTATCTGTCTTGCTTCACATTATTTTCCAGCTCTGGTGTTTGGTGCATACACTTTTAGGATTGTTATATCCTTCTGGTGAATTGATCCTTTTATCATTATGTAATGTTCCTTTCTGTCCGTGGTGATTTTCTTTGGTCTAACATCAACTTTATATGATATCACTATAACTACTCTTGCTGTCTTTTGATTAAGGTTTCATGGTTTACTTTTTTCAGCTTTTCACTTTCAAACTATGTATATAATTATATTTGAAGTGAATTTCTTATAGACAGCATACAGTTTCATCAGGATTTTTTAATCCACTCTACCAATCTTTCTTTCATTTGATATATTTAGACTATTTAAATTCAAAGTAATGCTGCTATGTGTAAACTCAGTTCTGTCATTTTTTTGTTTTGGTTTTGTTTTCTGTTCTGTTTTTGTTTCTCTGGGTTTTTTTTTCCTTCTTTATTGTAGGTCACATGACTACATTTTAGAAGTCCACTGTAATGTGTATACAGTGTTTTGGGGTGCATCTCTTTATAAGTTTTTTAAGTAGTTGCTCTAGCTATTATAGTGTTTATATATATAACTTATCAAAGTCTATTACTGACACATTTTACTAGTTCAAGCTTGGAATCCTTGCCTCCCTGTATATACCCCTCTGTTTATATTTGTCATAAATATTTTCTCTGTATACATTCAGAATGACATTAGATGGTTTTAATTATTGCTTCAGCCATCAAACATAAATTGGAAAGCTCAAGAGAAGAGTTTTTACTTGTTTATTACATTTAGCTATATTTTGCTCTGTATGTATTTTCCCTTCCTTCCTTCCTGATCTTCCCAGATTTCTTCTTTTATCATTTTAATTCTATCTAGAGAACTTCCTTTAGAGTAGCTCTGCTAGAAATAAATTCTCTTTGTTTTCTTTTATATGATAATGTTTGGATTTCCCCTTCATTCCTGAGGAATATTTTCACTGGATACAGAATTCTGAGTTGGAAATTTTCTTTCGGTCCGTAAAAAATATAGTACTACTGTTTTCTGTCGTCTGTGGTTTCTGAGGAGATATCTACTGTCATTTCAATTGTTTTTCCACTATATGTGAGGTTTCACTTCACTCTGGCTGCTTTCAAGACTTTTATGTTTTTGATCAGCCTTCAGAGATTTACTATATTTCTTGACATGCATTCCATTTGGTTTATCCTGTTTGTGATTTGCAAAGCTTCCTGAATCTAGTTTTAGGATTTTTGCAAAATTTTGGAAATTTCAGCTGTTATTTCTTTAAATATTTTATCATCCTGATATATTGTATCCTTTATTTCTGTGATAAAAGTGACACAAATGTTAGATATTTAATCATAATCTCACATGTCCCTGAGCTTCTGTTCGTTTTTTCTCTATTGTTCAAATCAAGATATTTCCATTGTTCTATTTTCAAGTTCACTGACTCCTTTCTCTTTTCTAACCATTCTGCTCTTGAACCCATCCACTGAGGTTTTTTTATTGGTTATTGCATTTTTTTTTCAGTTCTAAAATTTACACTTGGGTCCTCTTTATATCCTCTATGTTTTTGGTGGAACTTTCTTTTTTTTTTTTTTTTTTAAAGATTTTATTTATTTATTTGAGACAGAGAGAATGAGAGAGAGAGAGCACATGAGAGGGGGGAGGGTCAGAGGGAGAAGCAGGCTCCCTGCTGAGCAGGGAGCCCGATGCAGCACTCCATCCAGGGACTCCAGGATCATGACCTGAGCCGAAGGCAGTCGCTTAACCAACTGAGCCACCCAGGAGCCCGATTTGGTGGAACTTTCTAATTTTATTTTCATTTAATTCAAGCCTGCTAGCAATTGTTCATTTAAGCATTTTTATGATGAGCGTTTTAAAATCCTTGTCAGATGATTCTAACATGTGTCCCATCTCAGTGGCATCTGTCAGTTATCTTTTCTTTCAGTTTGAGATCTTTCTAGTTCTTGTATAAGTGATTTTCTATTGAAACCTAGGTATTTTAAGTATTATAAGACTCTGGACTTAGAAGACTTAAATCTTTTTGTTTGTTTGTTTGTTTGCTTGCTTAAATCAGAGAGATTGAGCACAAGCAAGGGGAATGGCAGGCACAGGGAGAAGCAGGCTCCCCGCTGAGCAAGGAGCCCGATGTGGGACTCAATCCCAGGATTAGGATCACGTCCTATCTGAAGGCAGCCACTTAAATGGCTGAGCCACCCAGGCGTCCTGGAAGATTTAAATCTTGTGTTTTAGTACTCTCTGAAACCAGTCTGGTGTGTGAAGGGGGCTGCTCCTTCATTACTGCCAGACGGAGTAAAAGTCCAGGTTCCAAATTCAGCCTCCATGACATTTGAGGTGGGGGAGAGTATTCTCACTGCTGCTGGGTAGAGGCTGAAGTTCTGACTCTCCAAGTATTCTCCATTGACACTGTGTCTGTATGTGTACTGGGAAGGGGGAATAATTTTGTTACTGCTGAGTGGTGGTGAAAGTCCTGATTCTCCATTAGGCCTCTTCTGACAGCATTCCAGTGAGAAGTGGGGAAGATGCTTCATTACCCTTGGGTGGTGGTGAAAGTCTATACTCTCCATACAGCTTTCACTGATATCATGGAATCAGGGGGGTGGGTGGGAGGGGGGAGGGTAGAGGGCTCATTACTTCATGGCAGCAATAAAATCCATGGCTTTCCACTTAGCCTTCTGATACCACTCTGCTATCCCTGCTTGCCTTCTCTGATAACACCTTGGTATCCCCACATGGCCTTGGCTGGCATGGGCGTGGTTGGGTCCATAGATTTTTTTTTCTTTTGATGTTTGATGGAGTAGATTGAATATTATCTGCCCCTTTCCTGGTCTATTGGCCAGAGAAAGTAGGTTTTATGTTCCAGTTGGTATTTCTGGGTTTCTTACTTCCCAAGGATGCAGTCTGGAATATATGGAACAAAAAGAAAACACCAAGGACCTTTCCACTATATTGTTTCTTGGGTCCTGAAAGATTTCTAGCTGGTTTGCCTTCTTTTCTCCACTTTTAAGAGTCTTCTTAAGTTTGTTTTACATATAATATCCAGGAATTTTAGTTATACTTACTGGGAGGAATAGGAAAAACTAAATCTACTCCACTTTCCCAGAGGAGATAGCCTCACTCAGGTTAACCATGACTCTGACAGGTATGTAGCAAATAAGAGGCAAGTATAGAATCAAGGAGAGTAAATAAGAGGCTATTACCATAATCTAGGGGACTTAAATGAGCATAGTAACTTTGAAGATGATGAGAGGTGGTTAGATTCTAGATATATTGTTAAAATAAAAGAACTAATATTTGCTGAGGATTTAGATATAGAATAAAAGATAAATAGAGCAATGAAGTGTAATTCTAAAAATTTTAGTCTAATCTATGGAGTTACCTTCAGCTGCAATGAGGAAGACTATGGATGGGATCAAACTGAAGGGAATGAGAGGTCATAAGTATGGTTTTCATATGACATTAAGTGGTAATTATTAAACATCTAACTGGAAATATTACATAGTCATTGGAGATGTGATTCAGAGTTCCCTGGAGAGGCCTGAGCTGGACATATAAATTTGGAAGTCATTATAGTATTTAAAACCGTGACAATAAAAAAAGATCATAAGGAAAGGACACAGCTAGAGATATGGACAAAAGACAGCCCTATGGTTCTCACATGTTAAAAGGTATGGGAAAAGAGGAATCTAAAAGAAGAATTAGAAGAACTAGCCAGAAAGATGAAGAAAAATCAGAGTATTGAAACCAAGTGAAGAAAGTATGCCAAGAAGAAGGGTGAGGTCATCAATATGAAATATTTCTGATAAGTCAAGTGTCATGAAGTCTGAGATTTATGAATGGATTTGTTATATGTAATAAAAGATTTATTAGTTTCTGATGGTTTCCATAGCAAATTACCACAAACTGAGTGGCTTAAAAAACAAACTTATTCTAATCTCACAGTTCTGAAAGCCAGAAGTCTGAAATAAAGGAGGGAGGGATGCCCTTCCTCTGGAGACTCCAGGGGAGAACCCATTCCGTACCTCTTCTAGTGAGGAGCTGGAAAGGATATATGCTAGCCCTCTTTGGCCTGTGGCCTTTAACTCCAATATTTGCCTCCATTTTAACACAGCCTTCTCCTAAGTGTGTAATCTCCCTCTTCCTTTCTCTTACAAAGACACTGGTGATGGCATTTAGGTTCCAACTAGATAACACAAAATATTTTTCTCATCTCAATATCCTTAAATTAGTCACATCTGTATAAACTTTACCAGGTAAGGTAATACTGACAGGTTCCAGGGTTTAGGACATTGGGCCGATCCTTGCAAGCTATTATCAGCCTACCACAACAGACAAAACACATAGATAAAATACATTAAATTGTTAATAATTTATCAAGATGTTAAATGAGACAATAACTGTTTTCTCAAAATCAGGACCAAAGGGCAGTGCCGAGAACAATGGTGACAAGTACCCATTGCCAGGCTTGAAACAAGGAAACAAAACCAGCCTTATAATGTCTACAGCACATTCATTGCTGGCCTGCATGAGATATGCCTAGAGGCACTGTAGAGAATCTTTAGAGATTATTTGGAGGAAAACCTCTTTGAGGTATTTCCATTCTCATGGCCAAGAAGTAAGTGGAAGGAAAACACTCAAAGAAGTGGGAAGGGTAACTGCCAGAAAGGAAAACGCACCTCAGCTGAATGTATGCAGAACTACAAAAATCAAAAGGCCCAGAGCTGCTGAGAGACTACAGCAGAGAGCAGCAAAGAACAACATGTCCCTTGAGCTTGGATATCCTTTCCTAGAAAAGACTGAAGCTTCTCAGTGTGACAAGGTTAAAAAGGAGAGGACAGGCAAAAATGTGCAGCCTTTCTTGTGGGCCAGTTGGGAAAGAGCAACTATGGCCTGATAGAAACCATCTTGAATGAATACAATCTGAGAGGAATGGCTGCCTCTTGGCGTGTGTGGGGCCCAATAGAATGTTCTTAGAGACACCAAGGCAAGAGAAAGGAGGGAGCTAGAAGAGGCCAGACAGGGAGTGTAACACATGCCAAGGAGAGGCAACCAACAGTGAGAATCCAAGAACACAAGTAAAGCTGTCTCCCATTGATGGATGCCCATCTCAGCATCCTTGGGAAAGCAAAAGCAGCAGAATGAGTCGTGTGAAATGAGGAGGTGGATAAAGAAGAACAAAGGTACATTCAAGGTGTGGGTCCCCTATAATTGAAATGGGAAGAAGTCAGCCTGAGCTACTTCAAATTTGACATGAGATAATAGTTTTTGTTTAGATACTAGAATTTTTTCATAAATAGAAATTATTTAATACTGTTAAAGGCTGTTAATACATGAAAATATCTGAAAACCTGTGAGATCTAATAGATGAGAAGAAATTCTAGAGTTTTTTTTTTCCTGTGGGAAGACACTGAAAGGAAAAGAATAAAAACAGTGTTTCCTAACTGTACTCTCTCAAGCTCAGATCTCTTTATAAGGAATATATTAGTAACATATGGGTCATATTATATGTGAATCAATATACTGTTTCCCCAGTAAATCAATCAGTGAATTGATTTAGAGCTTCATGCTCTGTATAAACTACCTTAGCAATTTTGGATCACCTCCTGTCATGACGATGTTCTCTCTCCATCCCTTCCTGCCTCATGCTGATACTAAAAAGGCAATTGTCTCATCTCACAGAAGAAAGTTCATCAATGGAGGATATTCCTCCATAGCAAAGAAAGCACACATTTCTCTATGCCCCAAACTGCTCCAAACTCAAAAGTACATACTTTCAGTCTATGTTGAAATATATGTTAAAACGCCAAAACTACTTTAGGGGGGACTATGAATACAACTAAAACAGGAAGAAATAAAGGATTTTCTCCCATTCAAAACGTACCAACAAATATGAGAGTAATTTTTTCCAGAGTTGGGAAAGGCTTGAATCTTTACAGTGGAAATAGAGGACCCACAGCCCAAACATTTTGCTGGGTGAAGCAGTGCATGGAAAGAATCTACTGCAACATAGAGAAAAACAGATTTTAAAAAGTATCTTGATGTAACAGAAGTTAGCAATCAAAATAAGCTTCACTGGTGATTTGTGTGATTTGGGGACTGCAGCTGCCCATCCTGCCAACTAACCCAGGAAAGGTAGCCCAGCTGTTTCCAGTGAAGAACTGCAACAATGGGAATTCTGTTCTCTGGGAGACAGGAGGATTAGCTGCCAATGATCCCAGTTGTGTGTAGGACCACACACAACTCAATTCAAACAAAAACCCAAAGTACAGCATTTGTGTGCCATGATATTTGTAAAATTCTGAGTTAATTCCCTAAAGGAATATACCATTCATGAAATAATTATAAATAGAGCAGTACCACTAAATAGTCTTTTTGAAAAAAATGACTTGAAAAATGTTCACTGGTCTCTAAGTTATTTAAATAGCTGCCCATTTTACTATCTAAATTGCTTATAAAATATTTTTACTTTTTCCCCCTGACGATATGTTTAGAAGTAAAAATTATAGGAACAATGACTGCTTCATTTGATGGCAGTCCATGGGTGTGCCCGACTCATTCTTCATTATATGGTTAGCCTTCCCTTTGAATGTTCATTTTTCCTCCCCCATTACTATTTGGGAAAATAAAATTTGGCTCTATTTTAATTAATAAAATGCCTTTTTAAATGATACTTGTCTCTATTTGGAAAGAACCGCATGCCTCAATATAAAAATGGAAAATGAACAATGCCAAAGAGGGAAGGTCTGATCTTTGGTTTGTTATATACTTGCTTAAAGTGCTTCCTTGGTTCTCTCTGACCCACAGGAGAAAGCTCAAATGTTTTCAGGGCCTAAAAGTCCTCATTCCCACATCTCATCCTCAGTCACATCTACAACTGCTCCCTGCTTTTCCCCCTATAGTTTGAAAAAGTAACTTTTCAGCTTTCCATAATTGTCATTTTTTTAATTCCTCTGTGGTTTGTCAGATGTAATGTTCTTTGCCGGTAATAAATGCCTTTCTGCAAACTTCAATCCACCTAGCAAACGTTTGCTCATTTTTTAAAGATCCAGATCAAATTTCACTGTAAGTAGCTTTTCTTGAGCAATTTCATGCAGAAATCCTGTACCATCCCTTATGCTTTTATGTACTTTTATAATAGTCCTATCACACTGTATTACAATGGATTGTTTATGAGCGTATCTCACTCCAGTGAATTGTTGAGTTCTTTGAAGACAAGTGTTTGTGAAATTAAAATCTATTTTTCTAGGACCTTATGTTAACTGCTTGCTATACAGTAGACATTAAGTAAATATTTCTTATATTTATGAAAAACAATGTGCCAATGACTAAATTTTTTATGCCTCAGTACCAACCAACCACAGGGTGCTGTCTCTCAGCCTACAGCCTTCCCCAACCTGCACTTGTGATCAGGACTTGAAGCAGAAGATGGTCATGCTTTTTGATTGACAGGCCCTAACAAAAAGTGGAAAGCTCAGCTAAGAACTGCTTCAAAGCATCTCCTTGTTCCATTGCCCACATCCCTATTTAATAGTGTCCTAACAACATACAACCAAGCAAACAAACACAAAAAGGGAAAACTATTACTAAAAACCAAAAACCCACATTGAAAGAGAAAAAGAGAGGTTTTGTTTTTGTTTTTTGTAGATACTATTAAGGTGTGGGTAAATAATGCCAAAGTATGTTACTACTGGTCCTTTTCTCCAGGGCCTTATTCTTTTTATGCAAATGTTACATTAATAGTCAAAATAGTTCAGAGATATGTACAGAAACATGTCATCCACATATTTTAATTCCACCTTCTAAAGTAATCAGGATGATCAATTTGGTATCTATCCCCATATATGTCTTTTTTATGCGGGTGGAGTGTATTTGGAATGTACTGTTTGCTTTTTAATGATATTGAGATCCAACATAATTATGCATTCTTCTTTTTTAGACTTCACTTTTCTCTTCCTTTTCCAACTCTGACCAAAGTCTGAAACACATCAGGACTAGCATTCCTAAAGGGTAGCTAATGCTTGATGACCTTCTTCCTCTTTCACTTAACACTGAATGTGACATATTTTGCCCCACTTTGCAGACCTTCAGTCACTAGGAAAGCAAACAGGATTATAATTTCTGTACTTCAAAGGATGTCATTTTACACAATAGCAATTTGCAACACCAAAACAAGTCTGATTAGGTTCTCTCTCCCTCTCCCCCCATTTCCATGTCTCTCTCTCTCTCTCTCCTCTCATGCATATGCAAACACACATGCCTACCTAGAGGCAGAAGCAATGCCTCTACTCTGAAGTTCACTCTTTGTCCATTTTCAATATCAGAGGGGGGGAAATCGGAGGGGGAGATGAATCATGAGAGATGATGGACTCTGAGAAACAAACTGAGGGTTCTAGAGGGGAGGGGGTGGGGGGATGGGTTATCCTGGTGATGGGTATTAAAGAGGGCACGTACTGCATGGAGCACTGGGTGTTATACGCAAACAATGTATCATGGAACACTACATCAAAAACTAATGATGTAATGTTGGTGATTAACATAACATAAAAAAAAAGCAGTTCTACTCGAGGAGGATTTTATTTAGTGAAGCAGAACTTACTAACTCATTCAGCACAGGGACAATGCTTACCCATGTCACCCCTAACAAATGATATTTTGTACACTCTAAGTGCCAAATGGATGAATAAATTTGCTGAAATGAATGAATAAATTTCACACTATATTCACCATTTTAGCTGTCTTTATACATTACAAAGTCCATGGTATTCTGATCAATAGATCTTTATTTTCCTCCTTTCCTGGTGGTCATTGTTTAAAATATTTCTAATGAAGCATGTTAATGCCATTCAAAGCCATATAATTTATAATTGGAATTTAAATTTTACTCTGAAATTCTGTCAGGAAGAACTTTATATTTATGTTTGACACAAAATTTAAAATAACTGCGAAGAAGAACAGCAAGTAGGAATTGTAGATCAATGGTAGTAATGATGGTTGTAGGACAGTGGAAATGTTTTTTCACTGAAGCAGAAATACATAGGCCTCAAAGATGTTTATTTTCAGTTTACGTTCTGTCTTCTCATTTTTCCTTATGATTATACTCTCATATTTAGATTTCCTCTCTTTAAATCTATTTTGTCTTTTACCACTATCTATATCCTAAAATGTTCCATTCTGCTTTTCATGCATTCTGCTTTCAACTTTTTTTGTTCCTCCCTAAATACATACAAGATTTTTAAAAATAGCAATACTGTCTTATCAAAAATAAGTTAAACAATTACCTAATACCTATGTTTCATAACATAGTAGACATGTCTATCATTTTCTCTTTCTTTTAATGTATATTTTTGTCTTTGTAATCCAACTAAAGGTGGCAATAGAGAGCATAAAGAGATTAACTAATTTTTCTGAAATTTCATTTTATAGCTGAGGAGACTGAGACCCCAAAATGCCAAATATCTTATCGACAGTTATATATAGCTAGTTTGAGCAGATCCTGACCTACAGATATGTCTACTGACATTCAGTCTGTGTTCTTTCCACTACACTTCATTATCTTTCAAATAAATCCAGTATTTTTCCACAATTGCTTAATTTGATGCCATCGTTTAAGTTGGTATTAATATTAAATGTTTATTATAAAAAGAAAATAAATTAATACCATTTTATTAAAAGCATACTACAAAGGCAATAATTCAGCTGTATGTGTTTCTAATAAGAAAAAACATAATCTGTGATATTGATAGCTTTGTATTTTGTAAAATGATAACCTGATATTTAATAACTTCAATTAATACTTTTCAACTGCCAGACTAATACTAACTAGTTTGTCAGAGTTTCTAAATTATGCCCACAAAATAATAATAGTTCCTTTTAAACATGAAGGAAAGTAATAAGAGACTTTAAACATGTACTCATAACCTGCAATGGAAAGAACCACACACATACACCAACAGTTTTAAATTAATGCTCAGAGGTGCACCAAAAGTATTTTTATTATATAAAGCTCCAAACATTGGCGTAAAAGAGAAGTCAACTATAAAAACAGATGATGTTTGTTATAGTTACCACTGGCATTTTTGAAATTATCTAAATACTCTAAATAATCTAAAAGAAGTGATTTACTTTATCATTTACTATACTGACGAGTATGTCAAAGATATTATTCTAAATTTTTTTTCCAATAGTATGACCTAATTGCCCCCTCTATAAACACGCTTATTTGCTCACATGACCTCTACTGCTAAATTATCTAAGTTTATTAGAATATTTAGCAGGATTGTTAGCTTCTTGGGAAGAAGGGGATGTTGTAACAGAGAACTGTTTAGAACTATAAAAATTAATAAAAAATTAGTTGTAAAATTTCAATAAGAACTTGATTCTAACTTTAAAATCTTAGAAAGGGTTGCTTCTCCTTCTAAGATGTTCAAGTAGGAACCAAATTCTTAATTAAATTTCATACATACACATACATATACATACACACATGTGTATTTATGTGTATATGCACATGTGTATATGTGTATATATATGACATTAGTAGTAGCAGACCTGAAGAGCAGCCCTATAGCTTAGCAAAACCACCATTTCCTTCTGCTGTGCTCTGCTCTGTCCTTTCCTGAAACATCTTCAATGCTTTACACATTCTCAGCAACTATTTTGACCTTGTCCTTTACCTTTTATTTATTTGTTTATTTATTTTTTAAAGATTTTATTTATTTATTTGACAGATGAGACAAAGCTAGAGATGGAACACAAGCAGGGGGAGTGGGAGAGGGAGAAGCAGGCTTCCCGCTGAGCAGGGAGCCTGATGCAGGGCTCGATCTCAGGACCTTGGGACCATGACCTGAGCCGAAGGCAGATGCTTAACAACTGAGCCCTTTACCTTTTAAATCATAGCATGCATATAAGTACTAGTAAGGACCACTGAAAACCAGAATTTATTTTTTTTTATGCTTTAAAAATTAAATCACTTAAATCACACATGAGCAAATACAGGTTTAGTGTATGAATATTTGATATTAATGAGTTCACAGAAAACTGTGCCAAGAAATATTTGCCAGAAAAAGGAAATATGGAAGGGGATAAATTAAATATATATTGTAATGTCATGCAGACACTGAGGTGTCTTTTTCTGATTTAATAGTAATAAAACCTATGCCATTAGCCCAAAAATTATTTTTGATAGAGATTTATTGCAATATACAAAATTATGTGGTTTTGTAAATAGATTCAAGAAAGTTTCTTTGCTGTATACACTTATTAGAGCATTTTACAATGTGGAGTACAAAATGTCATAGACACTCAATAACTCCTTTGACTTAATAAAAATAACCTAACAGTTTCTTTAATTCAGTATAGTACAGGAATAATTCTACATGTAAAAACCAAATGTTTCTGAAAATATTTTTGTAAGAGGAAAGTGATAATCCTAAGCAATTAAGTTTCTTAATTTGATTATTTAGCAGAGGTATCACAACAATTAGTGGAAGAATTAAAGTTCAATGCTCTTCAAATTGATGTTTATATCCTTTGAGAATGGAACAGGGTACTCGCTTGCTGGAAAGCTGTTTAAGTTTGGATTTGGGGTGAAAGTAAAAGAAATGTTCACTTATTTGAGTGTATTCTGTGAAAACTGACTACATATGTCACATACCATCTCAGTTCAAAACACTACTGGTGATAGTGACCACTTACTTGTTTTTCTTACCTGCTGATCACCATGTTATTGCTCATCTAGGATTATCTCATTAAGTATGTACAACTCCTAATAAGGATGTTTTACATGAGAAAACTCTATTTCATATATGAGAAAACTGAGACTCATATACGATATATAAGGCAAGATCATATGTTGAGTGACAACAAAGAAATGTGATCACAGATCTCATAAACCCCCAATAGTAGTATTTTATAAGAGTAAAATATAGGCAGAAGCATTAAGGCCACTAAAATATACACTGAATAGAAAAACAAGGCTAAAATTTGTGATTATTTTAGAACATGTGAAGAAGAATAAAATTAATTCAATTACTTCAATTAATTAATTCCAATATTAATGACGGATGGTTCCATAAGAAGAGGGAAAAATGAAGGGGGGGAAATCAGAGCGGGAGACAAACCAAGAGAGACCATGGACTCTGAGAAACAAACTGAGGGTTCTAGAGGGGAGGGCGGTGGGGGGATGGGTTAGTCTGGCAATGGGTTATTAAAGAGGGCACGTACTGAATGGAGCACTGGGTGTAATACGCAAACAATGAATCATGGAACACTACATCAAAAACTAATGATGTAATGTATGGTGATTAACATAACATAATAAAAAAAAAAAGAAGAAGAGGGAGAGTGTCCTATCTAGCTGTCTGTTCAATTCTTCTCTAATGATTTTGGTTCCTCACAGTGAGAACTATCTCATCGTTTTGCAGTTTCCATTTATGTGGATTTGTAATATTAATTAAATGATTTAAATTTTTAGAGGATAAATCCTTGTGATATAGGGATATAAAATATTCAATCTATATAGGAATTTTTTGATCTTACAATAATAAAAGCTATTATTATCTTTTTCGCATAGAAAAGTATAAAGAATTTTCAGGCTTATCAAATGCAGAATCATAATTACTAAAATCATAATTTTTCAAGTCCAAAGGTATGACAGTCATCCCTTGTTTAAAAAAATTATGCAACTGTTAAAACACGAACATGCCCTTCATACACCACTGTGTGATATATAGATTTCTACATTACTCTCAAAGATTCTATATGCACTTTAGAAAATCTAGATAAGTTCCAAAAAATGTCCATCCTTTCATTTATTTGTTTTTACTCTTTTCCCATAGAAAAACTAATATAAATTCTTACGCCTGGGGTCTTGTGAGGAGCCAGTTGCTCTTTAGAGAAGGTAGCTTTACCAACACAGCAGTGTGTTTTCTCACCAGTTCTAGATGGCAGTAATCATTAAACCATTATGCAGAAGCTATTGGAAATGTTACACAATGGTAAGTACACATATATCCTTAAACATACTTATCTATAACCAATTTACATTACTCTATTACGGATCACTTTCTAAAATTCTCAGCCCACCAAAATAATTCCACATCTATTTCACTCAGCAATGATTTTCCAACAATGACTAACTGGTAATGTGCTGTGCTTTGTTAAGCATTCCCTTCTGTTTCTATTCTTCATAATTTGGCAACTAAGCTTTACAAGTTGACATATGGAATTTACAGTCAAAACTACCTCAAATGAGCTCTTTAAGTAAACCTTAATGAAGAATGATGCAATCCAAGAACAAAAACATCTTGGTCTCATTTTTTTCTTTTTTAGAAAACTATCAAAATACCAGCATTTAATATGATTATAATTCTTCTACTGCCATAATTGAAATTAATTAACAGACAATAACAATTTCCAGACAGAAACATCAGAGCTGAAAGATATACTAACATTGATACACAAGCGTTTCCACACTGGGTAGTAAGGCAGTTAAAAATCACTGGTACCATGTTAGTGCTTACATTCCAATTTGATGCAATGGAAGGTATGTTACTCATTGTGGACTTTAATGGTGATATAATATGTTTGTTTTTCTTTAATATCCACAATAGAAAAACCAATGAATTGGTTGATTTTTATCATGGCACCTGAACTCACAGTACAGGTAAAATACACAAGTACACACAAATATTCACTTACATGATTGAAAACTGTTGACAGACGGAGAGAGAGAGAGAAAAAGGGAGTGCACACAGAGGGAGTGCAAGCCATGAGTAAAACTGTTTATAGGATTTAGGGGGTGGGACGTATATGAATAGGTGGAGTCCAGGGAATTTTAGGGCAGTGGAGCTGTTCTGTATGTTAGTATGATGGTGGCTACACATTGTTCTACATTTGTTAAAATCCAAAGAATGCATAACATAAAGAATGAACCCTAATGTAGACAGTGGATTTGGTTGATAATGATGTGTCCATGTTAGTTTACTGACTGTAGTGAATGTACTACATTTCTGTGGGACATTGATGGTGTGGGAGGCTGTGTATGTGTGTGGAGAGCTGATATATGGGTGATCTCTATACCTTCCACTTAATTTTGCTGTGAACCTAAAACTGCTTTAAAAAATAAAGTCGATTACTTAAAAATAAAAAAAATTAAAAAAAACTGTTTATATTTGGACACACTATATATTAGAATAAAATAAGACCTCAGTTCCATGCATTTCAAACACATTACCTTATTTGATTTGAAAAATTTGAGCACTGACAGAAAAATTAATTTCTTCAAATATGAAATCCACACAGAAACAAGTCACTTATTGAGAGAAATTTTTTGGAAAACATATTTCTGAAAAAGGACTTGGATCCAAAATATGCAAAGAACTCTTAAAACTCAATAATAAGAAAACTAACAACCCAATTAAAATATTTTCAAGATATCATAGTACCAACAAAGATAACACAAATGACAAGTACATCAAAAGAAAATCAATATGATTGGTCATAGGGAATTGCAAATGTAAAAAAAAAAAGAGAGATACCCCAACACACCAATTAAAATGGCTAAAATCTAAGACACTGACAATTTCAAATGCTGACAAGGACATGGAGCAACAGGAACTCTCATTCTGTGCTAGTGAGATTGAAAAATGGCATAGCTGCTCTGGAAAATAGTTTGGCAGTTTCCTACAAAGCTAAAAATAGTCTTACCGTAATATTCAATAATTGCGCTCCTAGGTATTTAATCAAATGGCACAAAAACCTGCTCATGAATGTTTCTAACAGCTTATTTTCAATTTCCCAAAACTAAAAACACCAAGATGCCCTTCAACAGATGAATGGATAAACAAGCTGCTACATCTTTATAGGGGAATATTATTTAGCAATAAAAAATAATTACCAAGTAATTAACATACATAGATGAATCTTAAATGCCTATTGCTAATTGAAAGAAGTCAGACTCAAAAAATTACATGCCCTATGGTTCCTACTGTATAAATTTCTGAACAGGACAAATTATAGAGGCACTAAAAACATCAGGATGTGCCAGAAGTTCTGGAGAAGAGGTGGGGACAAGGTGAAACACAAGGGATTTTTTTTTTTTTTAGGATGGTGAAACTATTCTCTATAATACTGTTTCTGGATATATGACAGTATGCATTTGTCAAAATCAATTGAACTTTACAGTACAAAGAATGAACCTTACATGTACAAGTAAAAACAATTAGGAGGCTGGGTATATCTTTAGGATGGAATGCAGAGTATGACAAAACCATCTAACTGTCTTATGCAAAACCTCACTGAAGAAATTTGGGAGACAGGTACTGACCTAAGTAAATCTGGAAATGAATGGTGTCTTTAAGACTAAAAGAAAAACAAAGGCACTGCATTATACCTGATAAGAGTATTCCCCACAGCAATATGGGTTAGAAATTTCTATACTGTTGTACACACACACAGCAATTGAACAATTAGGTAAAGCTGGGAAAATGGTATTAGCTAATCATGGATAGAAAAAGGGGAGAAGGAAAAGGCTGCTCATTAAAGAGAGGGCTCTATCTCCTGAAGGAAAGGAAGAAAACAACAGGGAAAGGAAAGCAAGGATGCCACATTCTCTCTACTTTGGAATGAGATGAGACTTCAAAGCATAAGACTGACCACATATCCCAAGTCATGTGTCTGGGGAAATGGATTGGTGATAGATTAAAGTACACATGTGACAGAAGGAACCACAACTCAAATCATGGGCATGGCTGAGGTGACTATGCTATGCCAATTTCCTCCAGAACAAGCCACTGTCTGTTCCAAGAGGCAGAACCATAAGCTATGAAGTTAGGCATTACACCTGTTACAGTAAAGCAAGATGCTGAGGATCCAGGAGATGTTGGCAGTGAAGGAATAAGAGGAAACATGCAAAATACAGGCCTTTTACTACATGTTTCTATTAAAAAGCAAAGTGGTGGTGACAGTTTAACAAAATAGTGTAAGAATAACTTCCACATTAATTTTTTTTTTTTTTGCCTAAATTTACTGTACCCTTCTGGGTTCCTCAGGTTCTGAGTGGCATTATGATATTTTGGTTATATTTGGATTTTGTATCAAAACGAGTGGGTTCAAAAACTTGTTCCATTCTAAGTCTCATCATCTATAAATGGAAATAATGGGGAAAATATTGAAAAATCTATCATACATTTCTTATGAGAATTAAAAATGCATATACTAATAACAGTCCAGCCCTCCTAGGATTATTATAAGAATTGCATGTGTTGATATATATAAAACACCTAGAACTTGGCCTTGCACATTTAAGGACTACATACTACTTACTATTATTTTTATTCTTATCATCATCATCATCTTAATCATCTCCTGAATTATCACTTTTCTATCTGCTGTCCTGGTTTTATGCTGCCAGGCTTTCCTTCATACTGACACCAAAGTAATCGTTTAGAAAGGCAATGTGGGTCACACTATGTGCCAGTTTAAATTATCCAGGGAATATTAATTTACTTCAGGAAAATAAAAATGTGTTTATGTGGTTTATTAGGCCAGTCATGATTTATCTTCTGAGCATCTCTTCAGATTCATATCCTACCTCTTGCAACCTGCAGCTTCAAAGTTACCCATAGCAAGCTTGTTGCTACCCCCTAAGCCCTCTATATTTCATCTTCCCTTTGAGTCCAGGACAATGCTGCACTCTGCCTAGAAAGATCTCCTTCAGCTGCTGGACCCTCATTCTCACCCAAGACTCTCCTGGGACATCACCTCTCAGGAAGCCTTTTTATTCCTTTTCTATTTTGGCATAAGTTTGTGTACCCCAGACATATACAGCATCATCTGCACATGCTTCTGATACAGTTCTTATAATACAACACTTTATTGTTCATTTGTCTGTGCTTAGTAGATGCTTAATGTATATTTAGGGATAAAACAAAGAATGAGAGTGTCATGGTCTGAAGCCAGGATAACATGGAATTTAAAAATTACTACCATATGTCTATGAAAAAGTCAAATTTTATAGGGCTTCAAAATGTCTTTGAAATTCTCCAAATTCAGTGTGGAAAAAAAAAAAGAGTACAATTATGGAATTATGGAATTTTTAAAAATATTTTATTTATTTATTTGACAGAGAGAGAGAGAGAGCAAGAGAGGGGACATAAGCAGGGGGAGTGGGAGAGGGAGAAGCAGGCTTCCCACTGAGCAGGGAGCCTGATGCGGGGCTTGATCCCAGGACCCTGGGATCATGTCCTGAGCCGAAGGCAGACACTTAACGACTGAGCCACCCAGGCGCCCGATGGAATTTTTTTTTTTAAAGATTTTTATTTATTTATTATTTTAGAGAGAGAGAGCACACAAACAGGGGGAAGGGCAGAGGGAGAGAATCTCAAGCAGAGTGCACTAAGTGCAGAACTGGATGCAGGGATCGAACCCACAACCCTGAGATCATGACCGAGCCGAAATCAGGAGTCAGATGCTCAACCAACTGAGTGACCCAGGCACCCCTGGAATGTTTTTTGTTTTTTATCAAACTAGATTTTTTTTAAAAGTAAGTGGATAGCATTTGATGGGACCTATATTTCTTACCATTGGAGTGGGAGATTATATATAAACAAGGAGAACAGGCTAGAATGTTCCACGTGGTAATGGATTACAATTAGAAATATCAGTATTCATTCACATTTAGCTTAATATGGATACAGATGATTACATACAGAAATATTTATAGGTATATGTATATGCATGTGTTAGAATACACAAAAATAGCTCCTTACTCTCTCATACGAGAGGGCCTAGAAGCAACACCACCTCAGCAGCAATGAGTACACTTAGCACCCGTATCTTGTTTTGTAATATCTTTCTCCAATAAAAGAAACAAGCCGTAAAGAAATGGTTGATTCTCGGAGTGGGGCAGGAAATATACAAGATGAGCCATTTTGTACTGCTGGAAAGAAAAATGCTAAAAACAAAACGAAACAAACAAACCAAAACATATACACAATGATGGGAGTATCTCCAAGGGACAGAGAAGCCATCTAACAGATACTCTATTTGATTTTTGACATGTATATGCATATATACATATGTGTATCTGTGATGCAACAAAAAGAACTGGAAGTTATCAAATATGAAAACTCTTATAAAAACCTTTCCTAAGAAACTGTTCCAAATCTATATTTTCTTTGAATACAGCCTGAGCTTCAGTATTTCCATCTCAGAAGAAAGTATTATGTTAGACTGTATTACAAAATAAAATTTTATTTATTTTTTTATAAGATTTTATTTATTTGACAGAGATGGCGAGAGCAGGAACACAAACAGGAGGAGTGGGAGAGGGAGAAGCAGGCTTCTCGCCAAGCAGGGAGCCCAATGTGGGGCTAAATCCCAGGACCCTGGGATCATGACCTGAGCCGAAGGCAGACGCTTAACGACTGAGCCACCCAGGAGCCACCAAAATAAAATTTTAAAGGAAGTCTCCTATAAATAATTTCAAGTTTTACCCAACTTCTATTTTCCATAGATCCCAGCCCCACTGAAATTCACACAATTATTTAAAACAAATTTCAAGAGGAATAAATTATTCAAAAGAATCTATTTAAAGCAATTTTCTAGAAAACTTGTGGAATAAGATTAGCTAGATAAATCATATATCTGTATTTAGCTTAGTTTATGTTTAAATGTTTTTTATTTCCTAATAATAACTGTTATAGAATTATAGTAAAAGAAGCACCTCACGGTACTGCATACAAAGGTAACTTAGTTGGTCTGTCTGAACTGTGCTTTGGGGGTCCTCTTTAACATTTAAAAATAAGCAAGATTTATCACCCCTGGTCTAACTCATTCTCAGGACAAATTCCCTCCAGCTATTTAGGTATTTCTAAGTGGTTTCAATTTGCATTTAACCATTTTCCCATTTAGAAATGGAAGTATGAGAGCAATTATTCTGTTCACAATATAAAGTCTAATTATATGATTAAATGATTATACCCTACAAAAATTTTAAAGCCCCAACTATGAAAAACCTGTACTCTTAGAGCTTCAATTTCAGTAACCATATTTCTGTTGCATGCATAAAATGCTCTTTTAAGAAATACAATAGCATAACTCTGAATGCAATTAGAATTTTATTGCCATCTGTAAGGTAAAATAGTGACTTAAAAGTCAGATCAGATTTCTATAATATCTAATGCTACAAAAATAACAATCTGGAAGAATAGGCTTTATTCTTCAATTCATACTGAGATCATATTTCTGCAAGGACAAAAAGTCATATTGCTATAAGTTTACAAACTTATGAATTATTGGAATATATTTTAAAAGACTGTTGAAGGGCAAAAAGGAAGTTTTCTGGTTTTGCTACAAAAATGGAGGAGGGATCACTGCTTTTCCAATCAAACGAAATGGCACAACAGGGAAAATATTTCAGGCAAGAGAGTTTATCTGAAGAAACAGCTCCCTGATTAGAGCAGTAGTGATAAATCAGCCACACAATGTTCTCTAGTGCAGAGCCCTGGTTTAGTCACTCAAACAAATGGAAACCCCATTAGACTTGAACTAGTAGATGATGGTACAGTGAAAGGGAATTTTATAGTCCACAGAGTTTAAGGTGTATGTGAATATTTTATTTCTTTTTTCTAAAGCTTTTTAAAAGTAGTTTCTTCCCAGAAGTTTTCAACAAAGGATTTAAAGTTCATTCAAACACACCATAATATTTAATTATAAATATTTATAAATTTACTGTTTTTAATATAAGTGATTGACAGCATGAATCCTCATTCTTTGAACAGTTTTTCCAAGAGAACCCAAATGATCTTCTAACAGAAAATGTTAAGTTTACCACAGAAAAATTTTGGCTAGGCTAAAAATGTCAGGCTCCATCTACACATACAAATAGAAATTAAAATTCAGAAAATTATCCAATTAGTTCATATATCATCCCCTAGGAGAAATATTTTAAATTGCCTAACAAATTATTTATTTTACTTCATTAATACCCGGGCAAGGAAAAAAATATGAGAAAAAAGAAAAGTGTTCTTTTTATCAGTTTGAGATTTTTTTTGTAAGAAATAAGAAGAAGATATAGCTAAATTTATAACTATTTCTCATGAAATATAAGCAAAACTGACCTGTTTACTTGATTTTGCTATTACAATAAAAAGCTTAATATGGGAGATTAAGAGTTAATGATTTTTCCCTTGTTTTATTTTAACTTCTCACTGATTTATAGCTATCCATTAACAAGTCTGAGATCGTTCCTCCATAGAAAAGTTAAAAGATCAAACAAGGAGTGTTGTAGAAGACGCTCCTCTACCACAGGGAATGACTTAAACCCTTCTCGCTCAATTGTCTCTTTGTCTGCCTAATGAAGAATCCACAATTTATACCATCAGCCTCTCTCCTGACCCATATTCTTGAGACATGTTCAGTTTAACTGATGAAGAGTCCAGTTTTCCAAATGAAATAAAATCTTGATAGAAATGTTGTCACAATATTTATATATTAGAAAATAAAGCTTTAAAAACTGTAGAAGCTATGATGGAGGAAGAGAGAGAGAAATAAAGGGAAGGATGAGCTTCCAGGCAGCTTCTAGCCCATCAAAAACAGAATGAGAGAATTAGACAGTGAGGGTGACAGAGGCAGGGTTTTTACTGGAGAAAATTCACTCCAGTGTGTGGGGGAAAAGGATTAAATTTACCTCCAGTGGTAAACTTTTCCTTCTTTACAATGGCCTTAGCTTGCATTTTACCTATATGAGGTAACAGTGAATTTATAACTGAATAGAGCTGCCTGATGTTTGAGATCCTATTACTAGAGGGAAATAATAGCTACTTGGTACAGACTATGCATCTCCATGCTGGACTGGCTACAGCATTGTACAATTTAAAGTAAGTGACTTATGTAAGTCTTGAATTGTATATAAAAAGTTATCATTCCTAATTATTTGTCCTCATCTTCCCTGTAAGAGGTTGATTCATTTCCACAAAATGCAGGTACTTGTGCTTCCTTCTCTTGGAAGGAGTATTTTTTTCAAATACAACGTTAAGGCTCTGCATGGGACTTACCTCGGTCAATGAAAATGAGCATTAACTGACATATGTCTGGTTTGAGCAGAGGTTCTAAGAACCACTGATTGGTGTTTCTACCAGATCCTTGTTTTTGTTGTTGTTATTTTTTCCCTCTAAGAACATTCTGTCCCAAAGAGAAGCTGACCACTCAGCTTGGATTCTGAAATGAAGGCACAAAGAACACCTCACACACCTTCTCCAACCTATGGTCAAATATAACTTCAGTATTGCTGTAGGCCTCTAAAACTGGGGGATTGATTGTCTCTGCCATAGAGCCTAAAAAAGCTTTCAAAACACAGTAGATTCCTCTGTTGTTTTTTTTCTTAAGATTTTTATTTATTTTTTTGACAGAGAGAGAGACAGTGAGAGAGGGAACACAAGCAGGGGGAGTGGGAGAGGGAGAAGTAGGCTTCCCGCTGAGCAGGGAGACCAATGCGGGGCTTGATCCCAGGGCCCTGGGGACGCTTAACGACTGAGCCACCCAGGTGCCCCCATGATTTCACTTCTACAAATCTACTACTCTAACGCATTTACATGGAAATAACCAATTTAGAAAACTTTTGCAAATAATAGGTTATTATTCTTAGCAAAAATACCAGTAGTAATTTATGTATAGGAATAAAACAACTCTTTACAATAAAGTGAAAAATGGACCTCAGCTCATTTTTGGCACTGGTATATGTATAAATCATAAGCTAATCAACAAATGAAATATATGAGTGGATCTCTTGGATTTCAAAAAATTATTTTTTACAGGCTGCCACAATTTTGTAAAAGCCTCAGAAGAGTTAGTATAAATTGTGTTTCATTTTTCATATAAATGAATGGACTTTCTTCCTCCATGTTCTTCATGGGATGGAATTCTGGGAAACTGGAAGGTTTAGAAGGCATAGGAATATCAGTTTTGACTGCCAGTTTTATTACTGTAGGTAATGTGTCACTGTAATGACATCACCAATTAAGAACAAATAAAGATATATTAATTGGATTTATTTACATGAGATACTGGTTTGTTTTTGACAAAGACTTTTAAACTATTTCCATGAACTTCCTGAAAGCTCTTTTCCTAGGTCTTATAGGCCAGTTCTTCTTGAACTCTAGTGAGACCCACAGACTACACTTGTACTAACAAGGTTATAGATAATAGATTAGAAAAAACATGATAATTCAGCTGAAGTCTGCATCAGCCAGAGAAATAGCTTGCAAAGGAATCAAAGAAGTAGACAATGTAAGATAGAGAATAGAAACAAACAAAAATTGTAAATTTCCTTTTTTAATTGAAAAAAAAGTCTATTTCCAAAGTTTAACATGTCAATTTAAAGACAAATCTCAGAGCTATATTTAAATGTTTTATGCCTTTAAATAAATTGTAAAAAAAAAAATCTGTTCTTCATAAAGATGTAGAATTGATAATTATTTAATAAAATCTACATGAATAAGTGGCTACTATTTTCCTCTTAACTGCACTTAGATAATATAACATGGAAAATGAAATAAATGTTATGGACAAGTAATGACACAATTAAAACTCAATAAAATTCCTTTCTCCCCCTTCAGTGATCTGGATATTTTAGATAAGATATGGTTTGTGGCTCAAATCATTCAGGTAATTCCTTACACTTTATTCAGTAGTTCCCCATTAACTACTAAAGACCAACTGGTTAACCATGCTTTCAACACTGCTTTGATCTGTTGATCCTACACTTTCAGCAAAAATGGGGTTACCATGAAACGAATGAAGTCTGGTTTCAAGGCCCCTCTGGCATGACCCATTTCTATGGCTGGAGGGAAGAGCCCTAGTTTTGTGTCTACATGGTCACATGTTATTTGAAAATATGCAAAATTAAGATATTTTAACGACGGTTGAGACAGCTGTGTCTTTCCACTCTTTCTCTATCCTACTTCCCATTATGTAGCCAAAGGCACTTTTTTGGTGTGATATTGCATTCTTCTTGTAAAAAGGGCTCTCCAGAGGTGCCTGGGTGGCTTAGTTGGGTAAGCGTCTGCCTTCAGCTCAGGTCATGATCTCAGGGTCCTGGGTCAGAGTCCTGTGTCGGGCTCCCTCCTCAGTGGGGAGTCTACTGCTCCCTCTCCTTCTGCCCCTCCCCACTGCTTGTGCTCTCTCTCTCTCCCTCTCTCTCAAATAAATAAATAAATAAATAATCTTTTTTAAAAGGGGGGGGCCTCCCCAAACTGCCTAAGACTATGGCTCTACAAAATCTGGATTTTACTTCTGGTTTCCAGTCATAGCTATAATTATCTCTGTATTGCAGCCAAACTGAGATACTGCTTTAGTACCTGTTTACTTTTATACAGATAAATTCCAGTGTCATCTGGGATCAAATTACATTCTGTTTGAAATCTGCTCCTCATGCCTCAAGTTAAAATGAACAAGTCTTTCTTAGAATAACTTATATAGTAGTTAATTTATATATTTTATCTAACCTACATTATATATTCTCTGTAGAAAACATCTCAGTGTAATTAATAATTTCATTTTTATAGTACCTAGTAACTGACAAACTGTCAGATACTTGATGAGTATTTGCTTAAAAGACTAAAAAAATAAATGTGTTTTTATAGTTTTGATTCTGTCTGAGTTAACTTGGAAGATTTTTCCGAAGTTGAGCCTCCAAATGAGAGAGCAGCCAGCTGACACCTTGATTCGGGCCTTATGAGATCCTGGGTAGAGAACCCAATTAAAACATTCTGGGTTCCTGTAAGGACTTTTAATAAATTATCTCACAGCTAACTTTATGATATTTGGTTATGTAGCAATAGATAAAGGAATCTTATTTCACAAAGCAGCCCAATTTGAAACAGTTGATTATTCAATACACATTTTTTTTTTAACTTGGCTTGTGTGTCACCAAACTCTCTTGGCTTTCTTCCTACCTCGCCTTGACTATTTCTTCTCAGTCTATTGACCGAATCTTTTCATTCATGACTTTTAGTATTGGCATATCCTAGGCTCAGTATCTACTTCTCTTCACTATATCAAACCATTCTCAGTAATCACATCTGTCTCATATAAAAACTAAAAGGAGAAACCTCATTTCTTTTCATCTCCAGTCTTCTATCCAAACACCTCCTAAAAGATATCTCAAACAATATAACCAAGCACACCTAGGATCTTTTTGCCATAATCTGTTCTACCCACAATCATTCCTACCTTAGAGTAGGTCCATTTTTTCAGGTGCTCAAGTAGGAAACTTTAGAACATCGGCAAATCTTATTAGCTCCACGCTGAAAATATGCATAGACTCTATTTCTCCTCACCTCCACTGTGACCATCCTCCTATGGATGACCATATCAGTTTCCTAATTGGGTTCTTGCTCGACCCTTTCAACTCCATAGTCTATTTTTGAAACAGCATCTAGAGCAGTCCTTTCAAAAACGAATTAAATTACCCCACTCCTATACTCACAACTTTGAATAGTTTCCAATTTTTCCAAAATCTAAAGTCCTTAAAATGGCTCACAATATTCTCCAAGATCTGTTCCCATGGTAGCTCTACGACCCCATCATCCCCTACTCTTCCACTTACTCATTTTACCTGGCCACAATGCCTTGCTATTGGTCCTCATATATGTCAGGTGCACACTTAGGGTCCTTACACTAACTGGTTCCTCACACTGGAAGACTTCTCCCACTAGGGAGCTACATGGCAAATTCCCCTATCTCCTGTAAGTCTATGCTTAAAGATAACTTTCTCAATACATCCACCTGGACCACCGTTTTTAAAATTACAACAGGCCTCATTGCACTCTCAGGCACTGCCCAGTCTCCTTTAACCTTCTCTGTTTTGTTACCCCATACCAGTCATTACATACTGGCATGCATATTTATTTATTACATTTAATGTTTATTGTCTTCTCACTTGAATATAAACTCTATACAGCATGGATTTATATTACATATTTTTATTAAGACATCGTAAGTCTCTAGAATATGTCTAGGCACACAGTAGGTAGCTAATAAAGAACTGTGGAATAATCATCAATTATCAAATCTTTAAGACTGAGTAGGTTTCATCAAAGTAAAATATACAAGATAATATTTATGTGCATATATATGCGTATATATACACATATAATGTGAAATGATTACCACAGTCAAGTTAATTAACACATGTATCACCTCTTATTTTTCCTTTTATGATGAAAACACTTAAGTTCTCTTAGAAAATTTCACACACACAATAAAGTATTATTAACTAGTCATCATAAATAAGTTCTGAAGATCTAATGTAAAGCATGGTGCAAAGCATTTTTAAGGGAGAGTTAGGTGGAAAGACAAGAAAGAATAGAGTAATACCAAAATTGAAGGAATGAATGGAGGGGAAGAATTCTCAAAAGAACACTGACAAAGGTGAAGTAAGAAGATTAGAGAAAGTCCAGGAAAGAATGGTGTTCAGGTTTTATATATATATATATAATATATATGTATATAATATATATACATATATATTATATATATGACATATATATGTTATATATAGTTACATATAGTTAATATATATATAGTTAATCATTATATATATTTTATGTGTGTATATATATATATATCAGTTAATAGGGATTTCAAGGAGAGAATGGTAGTCATGAGAAAAATATTACAGCAGCTAAATGAGACAGATATTGAATGTTTTATTACATCTGGCACTGAGAATGTCACTGGTAATTATGGTAGTACTGGTTCCCTAGGAACAGAAATCGAAAGTCTCAGACTGGCATGCAAAAGGATCATTAGAGAGTATTATAGGGAAAAAGTACCTGTTAGGTGTCAGGAATTAAACAAAAGTAGACGGTTGGACTACAATGTGATTGATTGTAGCCAATATTTTCAGGAATCCTAAAAATGGTATGTCCCTTCATAGCTGCCCACCTTGAAGCAAGGAAGACTGGTCCTTACACCAGCCTCTCCATCGACAGGTCCTGCCTCTGTAGAGAAGATGTGATGCTGGAGTCAGACTGCTCTTAGCTCTTTTTAACTGAAGGCAATTTCCCTTAGTGAGAGGGATTTACTTACCTGAGAGTTCTCTGTTGTCAGCTCTCCCAGAAGCTGGGGAAATGAATGCCTTAGACCTGAAAGGGAGATCTGAATCATGCACCAGAGCATCCTACCACAGCAGTGTTTTTGCAAACTTTGCCACACATCAGAATCACCTAGAGGGGTTTTTAAAACAAAAATTCCTGGGCCTATTCTGATTCAGAATCAGATGTAGGTTGGGCCTGAGAATTTTCATTTTCACCATGCCCCTGGTGATACTGACGCTGATATTGCTGTTCTAGAAACCACACATTGAGAACAAATGTACTGCAGTAATAATTGCCAGCATATGAGTGGAATTACAGGCCAAAAATACAAACAGATTGCTAGGTTGTTTTCATACTGAAAAGCACTGAGCACTTAATGTGATGAAGCCATCTCACCACTGATATTTCCCAAAAAGTACTCCAGGCCTCAATCTCAAACCTGTTGTGATTTTGGCTCCTGCACTAAGTAAATGGTACTACTCAGCTGTTCAGTTGAAAAGTCATGATCGTCTTTGATTATCCTCTTTCCATTTCCTTCCATAGCATCTCATGGTTGAATTTTACAGGATAAACCTCAAAAAATATATCTCAAATCAACTGACTTCTCTTCGTATCTCCTGCTACGACCATCATGATGCAGGAACCACTCTTTCTTGCCTAGATTCTTGTAATACTTCCCCAAAGATCTCTCAGCTTCTACTGATGCCCTTACAACACATTCTCCCACTGCAATCAGAATGATCTTCCAAAAACATAAATCAATTTGTGTAAGTCCCCTGCTTAAAATGTTTCATTGTCTTCCTTTAGTAATTAAAGTTTAAACTCCTTATCACAGCTTACAAGGCTATACTGCCTTTGATCTTTCCCTCAACTATAATTATTTCCTTCCTGAAATAAAAGCTTTCCCTTCTGCCTAGAATTTCTTTGTGCCTATATTCAATTTTGGGCCCCTGGGAACTTACTAGTGGTAGACTATGACTTAGCTATAAGATCTCTCTGCTAACTTCACCAAAAAAAGCAAATATTAGATTGAAACTTGGCAAGTGGTAACAACTGATGAGTTCATAAAATGAAATATATGCTAAGCAGGACACTAACTTTTGTGTTTATTTTATTTTTGCTTTTTGCAGACTTAAATATTTTTCTTGGCTCATAGGATGACTCAAGCATCCAGATTTAAATGGATGGAAAGAGAGAAATATGGGGGGAAAGGAAAAAAGTGAAGGAAGAGGTAACCAGGGTTTGAGGGAGCACTGACAGCTCAATGTCCAGTGGTTGGTACAGCACTGCTCATAAGGGAATTTAAGCGGGACCAACTGGAGCTGAGAGAAGGGTTATAAGATGGTATTTTTATATATGCACATCAGAGCCTAGGATAACATGATTTTATTATAAAATGTCTTTTCAGGGCTGGACTTGTGTTCTGAAAAAAGAAAAATTTTTCTACCCTACTTCGTGATCTTGTGGAATATTTCTAAACAGGCTGGCCACCAGCACATCTGTCCCCTTGCTGGCTTTTAGATCAGTTGACCAGAACGTAATAAATCCTTCAAGACTGAAGTATGCTGGGTTAATCTATGGTAATGCAGTGTGTCACCATAGAATAAAAGTTTACTAACATATTATAGGCCTCTTCTGAGGTTAAGAAAACCTGGATTCCTTCAAGTCATCATCCAGAGGACGATTTATTCTTGGTACAGTGAAACTTATGGGACTGCACTTTTCTTAGCCATAATTCTGAACATTCAAGTTTAGTTTTATAATAGAGTTTTATATTTCCAAATTTTGGAAATTTCAAATAATGATGGGTCAGCTAATTTAATTTTTTATCTTTTATTACACATGGGGAAAAATACTCTTTTAAAGTGACTTCTCCAAAAGCATAGTATTTTATTTCAGACCAGAAATAAATAATAAAAGTCAGTGACCCTTCCTTCAAAAGTATGTGGTAATGATAAATTTTGATACTGTTAATGAGCCCCTGTTAAAACTAATAGTTTTTTTTAAAAGATTTTATTTTATTTATTTATTTATTTATTTATTTATTTATTTATTTATTTATTTATTTATTTTGACAGAGAGAGACATAGCGAGAGCAGGAACGCAAGCAGGGGGAGTGGGAGAGGGAGAAGCAGGCTTCCCGCAGAGCAGGGAGCCTGATGTGGGACTCGATCCCAGGACCCTGGGATCATGACCTGAGCCGAAGGCAGACGCTTAACGACTGAGCCACCCAGGCGCCCAAAACTAATAGTTTTAGTCAGAAATTTATTTTCCTTCCAGACTTGGATTTGATACAGTATATATATATTAGACATTTTGATGATGTTGGTTATTAAAAACATAAAGCTGGTAATAAGCTATAGAGTTATAAGAATATTTTATTTTACTAGGACAATGTTAAGAATTTTTCTGTAGTATGTAATAGGTAGATTAAAAAATTTCACTACAAGTCATTTGATATGCATTAAATATAAATTAAAAATTAAACTTACTGTGCTTTCTTCTACTGTTTAGATTTCCAAAGTCTAGAGAATGGCTCCATGAGAGCATGAAGAGAGAAAATACTTATAATCTTTTTCAATGGTACATACGCAAAATATTACTTATGCTGTCTTAATCAGAAAACATATGAAGGGTTTAATCAAACTACCAGTATTAGGTTAGCATTCATCGAACAAGTGGACTTTCACTTTCCATAATCTGATCAGCAAATTTTTTTAAAAGATTTTATTTATTTATTTATTTATTTATTTATTTATTTATTTATCAGAGAGAGAGAGAGAGAGAGCAAAAGTAGGGGAAGAGGGAGGCAGAGGGAGAAGCAGGCTCCCCACTGAGCAAGGAGCCTGATGCAGGACTCAATCCCAGGACCAAGATCATGACCTAAGCTGAAGACAGCCGCTTAACCGACTGAGCCACCCAGGCATCCCTGATCAGCAAATTTTAAACAGAATTTTTTTTTTTTAAAGGAACCCTCCAAATTTAGAGAATATTTCCCAGAGAAAATTGCGGCACTGGGAGAAGCTTCCCTAGTGACTCCTGTTCAATGCTTAACTCTATTGTGGCAGCTTACAAGCACTCTTTTCCTTTTTAAATTTTTTGAAATATATCTCCATAAAAAAGATGCACGCGTAGAGTTTAAATAACAAGGATAAAACACTCATCCATGTTTCCATCAAAGAGCTTAAGAAATAAAATAGCAATGATTTAAAGCCCCAGGTATTCCTTCCTAAGTACCTCTTTCCCCCACTCCCAGTCTCTACACTGACTCTGCATCTTTTGTCATTCCTGTTTTCTTTTTTATTTTAAAGATTTTATTTATTTATTTGAGAGAGAAAGAATGAGAGACAGAGAGCACGAGAGGGAAGTGGGTCAGAGGGAGAAGCAGACTCCCTGCCGAGCAGGGAGCCCGATGCGGGACTCGATCTCGGGACTCCAGGATCATGACCTGAGCCGAAGGCAGTCGCTTAACCAACTGAGCCACCCAGGCGTCATTCTTGTTTTCTTTATACACAATAGCCTAAGCAATTTTTAATGTAAAATGTATCATGTCACAAAGGGTATACAATGTTATATAATTCATACATACATATATATGTGTATAGTTATATGTGTGTATAATTGTAAACAATATATATAGGCTATTCACAGAAACACAAAATAATACATATACACATACAATAACAATATTATTTACAAGCATTGTAAAAATAAGGAAATTTCCTTAAAAATAAGGAAATAAACTCAGAGAAATTAAATAAATTAACCTAACTTTATGTATCTAAAATTAAAAGAGAACTCAAACCCAGAGTTTTATTTCTAAATCTATGGCCCTTTTAAAAGAGTCCATGATATGTAGAGGGGTTATTTTTAGTAAACAAATACTTGATAAAATATTATTATAAATTCAGTTGTGTTCTAAAATAAATTTCTATATTATTTAACACGAAAATATTGACATATAGCTGTGCTAAATATTTCATTTATTCAAAATATGAGCAAGGTTTGGCATGTATCTGGATTTAGGCATCTCTTCCCATAAATCCAAAGCCCCCCAAAGTTCTTGACTCTCAATTTGGAAACGTGACTCCATTTTAGAGTCTAATTACTTAGTTTTGAGTTATTCTGATTCAAATACAGCATTGATTTTGCTATTTATAAAAGGAATCCATCCTTTGAGAAGATAGTCTCTTTATAGTAAAGTCCAAACTGGCCTACCAAATTCTACTTCAGATAGGAGATGCATCTTTCCAAAACACTGTGAATATTCATAAATCAGCAAATTCCAAACCAACCAAGAAAAGAGATTACAAAATTCTACTTAGTACTCTCAGAGCCTTTCATTTTGCCTTTGGAAAAATAATACTAAATCAGTCTTCTTTTTGGGTACTTTATGTCACGAAAGA
This sequence comes from Mirounga angustirostris, assembly GCF_029215605.1. NCBI lineage: Eukaryota > Metazoa > Chordata > Mammalia > Carnivora > Phocidae > Mirounga > Mirounga angustirostris. The sequence goes on along the minus strand of NW_026991720.1, from coordinate 77,828,745 downwards.
TTCTCTTACCAGAGGCAGTCACAAGATAATGAAGAAAATAAGAATATCTCAACAATTAATCTCATAATAATCCTATGCTGGCCAGAACTAGAGAAAATGGGGTAAACAGTTTCCATAAAGAAAAACTTCTCTATAAATTAACAAATAATAAATAATAAACATTACCCAGAACATATCTATACATGCAAAATTGAGAATTATATAAATGTCCCCTCATTTCTGTGAAACCTGTAACTATCAGAAAAGCATTTCCTTTATCATCTGGTCTAAATTTTACATGAATTTGTCTAAGCCCTCATTGTATTGATTTCATAGTTACAGCTTAACTTGGAAGGACTGTATAGCAGACTACAATGATGTTTGGCTTTTTAACAACTTGACCCACCTAGTTCACCTTTAGTTGTTATAGATTATTTCCAGGAGGCTGAAAGTGTCTCCGTTAAGTACCTGTGTATGTTTTCTCTACCTGAGGGTTTTCTTCAACACCAGGAAGCCTTAAGAACACTTCCAAAGGCAACCTTACGCCAATATGATTGATGTTAGTGAATAAATGTCCAGACTTCCCTCTTCCCTTCCCTCCCTGCATCCACACCTCAGTGGGAAGATTCTAAAACATGTTTCACATGGCTTCCTACAGAGTCTCCAGCAGGAATAGGCTCCAGCTGTCATTAGTAATAACCCATTCTTAGTGTCTGTCTTTGGGGTACTCAAACTAAGACTTCATTCTCATTGTGGTTAACACCATCATCATCATCATCTGCATAAGTAACACTGATTAAGCACTTCATATGTGCCAAACATGATTCTAAATATTTGACATTTATTTATACATCTAGTCCTTTCTAAAAACTTTTTGACATAGCCATTTTCATCATTCTTAGTTAAAATATGACACCAGATTTTGCATTAAGCCAGTATGGTATATGAACTTAAGCTCTGCTTGCTTTGTGAGTATATATGTTTTTTATTTTTTTTAAAGATTTATTTATTTGAGAGAGAGAGGAAGAGCAGGGGGGAGGGGCAGGGAGAGAGGGAGAGAAGCAGACTCCCTGGCTTACTGTAAAGCCCAATAGGGCTCCATCTCATGACCCTGAGATCATGACCTGAGGCAAAATCACAGTCTGATGCTTGACTGAGTCACCCAGGCACACCTATGTGTGTGTGTGTGTTTGTGTGTTTAAAGATTTTATTTATTTATTGGAGAGAGGGAGGGGAAAAGAATCTTAAGCAGACTCTGCTCTGAGGGAGCCCAGTGTGGGGCTCGATCTCATGACCATGAGATCATGACCTGTGCTGAAACTAAGAGTGGGATGCTTAACTGACTAAGCCACCCAGGTGCTCCCCCATATGTGTGGTTTGTAAAAGAGATTTTAAACCATGCCTTTTTCCTTACATGACACTGGTGCATACATTTTCTTGCATCTTCACAACTAGATCCACTCTGGTATTCACTCAAAGGAACCCAAACAAACATTTCTGCCATACATTTGCAACACTCCAAGTTCATGTGTGCACAAGTTCTGTAAGACTTGGGGATGACGGATGTTTATTGAAATAACCAGTCACATTGTTTATATCGGTCTGATAAATGGATCACTAGAGAGGAAAACACAACTTAAGTGTACTTTTAAGACCCTGGATTTCCAGACTTTATAATAAGACAGCAGGTAGCTCTTGATAGGTCACATATGATTCTAATTTGGTAAATTTATTAAAACAGTCTATTTGATAAAACAATGCCATGGACGAAATGGATTATTTTCTATTCTTGGCTAAACTTTTAACTTACTAAACAGAATTAAGGATGAAACGTACAACCAATAAGTAATATATAGTTTAACAATCACTCTGTATCCATGTATCTCCATAGCTCTCTTCAAAAGTTGGTCTTTGTCAAATTTCAAACTACTAAAAACAAATACATTTATTTATTTTTAATTTCCAGTAAGTAATATACAATGTTATATTAGTTTCAGGTATACATTATAGTGATTCAACAATTCCATATGTTACTCAGTGCTCATCATGATAAGTGAATTTTAAATCCTATTCTCCTATTTCTCCTATCCCCTCACCCATGTTCCTTCTGGTAACCACTAGTTGTTCTCTATATTTAAGACACTTTTTTTGTCTTTTTTTTCTTTATTCATTTGTTTCTTTAATTCCACATATGAGTGAAATCATATGGTATTTGTTTCTCTCTGACTTATTTCACTTAGGATTATATTCTCTAGATCCATCCATGTTGTTGCAAATGGCAAGATTTCATTCTTTTTTTATGGCTGAGTAATATTCCATTACACACACACACACACACAAACACACACATACACCACATCTTCTTTATCCCTTCATCTATCAACAAACACGAGTTGCTTCCATATTTCGGCTATTGTAAATAATGCTGCAAAAAACATAGGGATGCATATATCTTTTCAAATCAGTGTTTCCATTTTCTTTGGGTAAATACCCAGTAGTGGAGTTACTGGATCATATGATAATTCTATTTTTAAACTTTGAGGAAACTCCATACTGTTTTCCACAGTGGCTACACCAGTTTGCAATCCCAGCATCAGTGCATCTTTTTCTCCAGATCCTTACTACTTGTTGTTTCTTGTGTTTTTGATTTTAGCATTCTCACAAGTATGAGGTGATATCTAATTGTACTTCTGATATGCATTTCCCTGAAAATGAGAGATGTTGAGCACCTTTTCATATGTCTGTTGGCTATCTGTAGTTCTTCTCTGGAGTAATGTCTATTCATGTCATCTGCCCATTCTTCAACTGGATTATTTGAGTTTTTTGGTCGTTGAGTTTACATATTTTGGATACTAACCCCTTACTGGATAAGTCATTTGTAAATACCTTCTCCCATTCAGTAGGTTGTCGTTTTGTTTTGTTGGTTGTTTCCTTTGCCATGCAGAAGCTTTTTGTTTTGACGTAGTCCCAACAGTTTATTTTTGCTTTTGTTTCCCTTGCCTCAGGAGACATACATAAAAAAATGTTGCTATGGCCACTGCTTTTGCTGTCTTCTAGGATTTTTATGGTTTCTGGTCTCACATTTAGGTTTTTAATCCATTTTGAGTTTATTTTTGTGTATGGTTTAAGTTGTCCAGTTTTCCCAACACCATTTGTTGAAGAAACTTTTTCCCATTGTATATTCTTACCTCCTTTGTCAAAGATTAATTGACCATGTAATCATGGGTTTATTTCTGGGCTCTCTATTCTGTTCTATTGATCAATGTGTCTGTTTTTGTGCCAGTACCATATTGTTTGATTACTATAGCTTTGTAGTATATCTTAAAATCTGGAATTGTAATACCTCTAGCTTTGTTCTTCTTTCTCAAGATGGCTTTGGTTATTCAAAGTCTTTTGTGGTTCTATACAAATTTTAGGATTATTTGTTCTAGTACTGTGAAAAATGCTATTGGTATTTTGACAGGGATTGCATTAAATCTGTAGATTGCTTTGGGTAGTATTTAACAATATTTGTTCTCCCAATCCATGACCATGGAATATCTTTCCATTTATTTGTGTCATCTTCAATTTCTTCCATCAAAGCATTATAGTTTTCTGAAAACAGATCTTTTATCTCTTTGGTTAACTGTATCTCTAAGCGTTTTTTTTTCTTTTTGGTACAACTGTAAATGAAATAGTTTTCTTAATGTCTCTTTCTGCTTCATTATTAGTGTAAAGAAATGCAACAAATTTCTGTATATTGATTTTGTATCCTGCAGCCTTACTGATTTATCAGTTCTAGTAATTTTTTGGTGTAGTCTTTAGGGTTTTCAATATATAGTATCATGTCATCTGCAAATAGTGTTTTACTTCTTCCTTACAAATTTGGATGCCTTTTTTTTTTTCTTGTCTGTTTGCTGTGGTTAGGACTTCCAGTACTATGTTGAATAAAAATGGTGAGAGTGGACATCCTTGTCTTGTTCCTAATCTTAGGGCAAAATCTCTCAATTTTTCACCATACGTATGATGTTAGCTGTGGGTTTTTCCTATATGGCCTTTATTATGTTGAGGTATGATCACTCTAAACCTACTTTGTTGAGGGTTTTTATCATGAATGGATGTTACTTTGTCAAATGCTTTTTCTGCATTTATTGAAATGATCATATGGTTTTTATCCTTTTCCTTGTTGGTGTGATATAGCACAACGATTGACTTGCAAATATTGAACCACCTTTGCACCCTGGGAATAAAACCCACTTGTTCATAGTAAATGATTTTTTAATGTATTGCTACATTCGGTTTGCTAATATTTTGTTGAGGATTTTTGCATTTATGTTCATCAGAGATATTGGCTTATAGTTCCTTTTTTTGTGGTGTCTTTATCTGGTTTTGGTATCACAGTGATACTGGCCCCATAGAATCAATTTGGAAGTTTTCCTTCTACTTTTTTTGGAATAGTTTGAGAAGAATAGATACCAATTCTTCTTTAAATATTTGGTAGAATTCACCTGTGAAGCCATCTGGTCCCAGACTTTTGTTTGTTGGGAGTTTTTCGATTGCTGCTCCAATTTCATTGCTGGTAATCTGTCTGTTCAAATTTTCTTTTTTTCCTGATTCAGGTTTGGGAAGTTATAGGTTCCTAGGAATTTGTCCATTTCTTCTAGGTTATCCAATTTGTTGGCATATGATTTTTCATAATATCCTCTTATAATCCTTTCCATTTCTGTGACGTTAGTGGTTATTTCTCCTCTTTCATATCTGATTCTGTGTCTCCCTCTCTCACTTTCTCTCTTTGATGAGTCTGGCTAAAGGTTTATCAATTTTGTTGATCTTTTCAAATAACCAGCTCCTGGTTTCATTGATATGTTCTATTATTCTTTTTCATTTCTATTTTGTTTCTTTCTGCTCTAATATTTATTATTTCCCTGCTTCTACTGGTTTTGGTCTTTGTTCTGCTTTTTCTAGCTCCTAGAAAGGAGTAAGTTCAGGTTGGTTGAGATTTTTCTTGTTTTTTGAGGTAGGCCTATATTGCTATCAATTTCCTTTTCAGAGCAGCTTTTGCTGCATCCCATTGGACCCTGGTGTTTTCATTTTAATTTGTCTCCATGTATTTTTTTTATTTCCTCTTTGATTTATTGGTTGACCCATTCACTGGCCCATGTTATTACACCTCCATGTTTTGTGTTCGTTCTAGATTTTTTATCGTAGCTAATTTCTAGTTTCATGGTTTTATAGTGTTTAATCCACTTACGTTCAAAGTAATTATCAGTAGGTATGTATTTATTGCCATTTTGTTACTTGTTTTATGTTTGTTTGTTTGTTTTTAGTTCTTCTCTGTTCCTTTCTTCTCTTGCTCTCTTCCCTCAATTTGCTGGCTTTCTTTAGCAATAGATTTGGATTCCTTTCTCTTTGTTTTTGCATATATATTACCTATTTATTTTGTGGTTACCATTAATTTTATATATAACATCTCATGCATATAGCAGTCTATATTAAGTTGATGGTTGCTTAAGCATCTAAAACCACTAAATTTTTACCTCTCTACCCACTACATTTTGGGTATATGGTGTCATACTTTACATCCTTTCATTTTTTGAATCCCTTAATTGATTTTTAGAGATAATACTTAATTTTACTGCTTTTGTGCTTCCTACTTTTCTTCCTCTTGCTTATGGTCTTTCCTTTCCACTCAAAGAGTCCCCTTTAACAATTAAACAAATACACTTTTAAAATGTTAAAACTGAGAACTAACTAGGTCTATTGACAGGGTACAGATTCTGATATAGCTTAGAGTATATAACATAGCTTTGAAATTAAGGCAAAATTCAAGTAGTAACAAATTTGTCATGGTTTGAGGTATTAAGAAATGATGTTCACATGCATATTTGGTGGTTTATATGATGCCAAAATGGATGTTCATGTCCAGAGGTTCTTCAAATGGTATATAAACTTTGGCTTACTTTGTTGCTCTGTGAAAATTATAACTGTTCCAGATGGCAAAATGTGTTAAAGTATCTATTTCCACACCTCTAAATCTATATATTTTTTTCTTCAACTGCCAAATATTTTAAGAACTTACATGTATCACAAAGATAGAAGGTGACTTAGGGGTGCTAAAGAAATAGCTAATTTATTCCATATATTCTGAATCTTCTAACAGATGAGATATTTTCAGCAGATAACACCAAAATTATTATCTTCCAGATGATCAACACCTGATAATAGGTGGCTCAACACATTTTTATTTAAAACATGGAATTGTACATTTAGATAAGGTAATATTTTTAAACTTTTATACATTTTCCTTTTCATAAAGTATATTTATAATAAATTTATATAAACATATAAATTATACCTAAGAATGTGACTACCTTCATTTATATATTTACATTTAATGAAATTAATATATAGACAAAATAGTTTCCATTAGTCTTCTCAAATGCCACCATTTGCTTTGACTTAAATGGTAAACGTGAGAGAAATTGAATTTATTTAATTTACTTAGTAATTAAATAGTTTAACTTATTTAACTTATTGAATATTTATATTTTAATCTCAAATTAAAGGACACTGGACATTAATATTGTGGATTTCTTCCCAAGTGTGTTATAACAAGTTTTTTTCTGACACAGTGATCTATATCTAAAACTTGCCATCATGTAAAATGAATATTTAAAATGGTGCATCGTCCACAGGAATGCATAATGTAACCAAAGGCTTACAGTATGTGAAACATCATGTTATCTAAGATCAAAATTAAACTGATGTTGAAATCACAGATCTAGTTCATCTCACTGCCAGTAAGAAAGATTAGGTTCAAATCAATATGAGCAATTAAGAAATTATTTTTAAAGCAAAGATATTAGATAAGATACCTTGTCAATAATGGCAATATTTATATTCATTCTTTTTACTTCTTTCCCACTGGACTGCTTTGTAATATTTAAAGATGTACATTTTTGGAATGTGTGCATGTAGTTTTTTATTATAGCTAAAATTATAGCTTTGCATTTGAAACTAAAAGAAATATTTTAAGTTAATTTTTTAAAATTTTATTATGTTAATCACCATACATTACATCATTAGTTTTTGATGTAGTGTTCCATGATTCATTGTTTGTGTATAACACCCAGTGCTCCATTCAATACATGCCCTCTTTAATACCCATCACCAGGCTAATTTCTTAAAAGGTAAAAGAGGTTAGATAACTAACATCAATTTGAAAAGTGATTATTACTTTCTGAAATGTGCTTATTAACCATAATGGGTTAAGTTCATTATATGTCTCTACACTGTTTATCTACTTATGTAACTCCCTCAATTTCTCTGTAGTTATCATCAATCTACCAATTCATAATTATTAAAATGGTAGAGCTGGTTTACTATCCTCTGCTTCTCTGATTTAAACCTTTGTCAAATTTTGTGTACTCAAGTAGAGCAAATGTCAGTAAATATCAAAAACATAGTTTATTTCTAACACTACAAGTTGTGCAATGTAAAACTCAAACCAAAGTACTTGACATTTTTGTCCTTAATTAATAAGGCACTATTTATGATAGGTTGAATTAGAGTAATCCAATATATTGTGATTCAATAGTCCTTTGATAATATATACTCAGCTTAGTTTTAGATTTTAAAAGCAAGCATGTTTTAGTTTTGAGACCTCATACTTTTTTTTTTTTTAATGTTGGGACTATATAGAGAGAAATTTTGCTTAAATTTGTTATCTCTGACATTTCCACTGCTCCTTTGTTTTATATACAGGGAAAAATTATACAACCTTTACCTAATAGAAATAGTACAGTTGATAACTTTAGTTGTAACCCTATTTGTCACTTGTACTATATTTTTTGGATATTATATATCAAATATTGAATACTTTGAGACAATACTGAAAACTAATACTCAAAACTGATGAATGTTTCATTTAATATTTCTATTCATTTGTTTGTTTTATCGCCTTTATAAACTTTAAAGCTGACTTTATAAATAGTTTGTGTTGGATTATTTCATATATTCATTTATTTTTTAAATATAGTTCTTTGCAATATGAACTATTTAGACCGAAAGGATACAATGATGACCTAGTATTTTTATTCAAATAGAAGTTATCCTGTGTCAGAAACTGATGCATAACAACAAGTTATAACACAGTATGAAAAATGCTGTAACACACATGACAAATACCTAAATTTAATAAAACGGGTCTTAAATTTATTGAAACCCATAAAGGTATATAGGAAGAGAACTGTAGACAAACTTTTGAAATATGATGATGTAGGTAAAATAATGTATGTAATTTATACAAAGCCATTATTTATATACTCAATACATTTTTAATCAGGATATACATTTGTTACCTACCAGACTCTCCAGAATACTCTTTGCCACCCATATTATTTTCAAAGGTAATTTCCAAATTTAAGCTGAGTCTTGTTGGATCTTTTTAGCAATCCCCCAAACAAGAACCATATAAACTTTCAGGAATAATTTATATATGTAATTTTTTAAATTTAAATTTCTATTTTTTGAGAACTTTAAAAAGTTTTTCTTTGAAGAAGTCATTTATTCCTATTGTTTATTTGTCATAGAATTCCTGATCTTTCATATTCTTTTTAAGATTTATTTATTTATTTGAGAGAGAGTGTGTGTGCACATGAGTGGGGGGCAGGGCAGAGGCAAGAATCTTCAGGCTGACTCCCCGCTGAGCACAAAGCCTGAAGTCCTGGGGCTCCATCTCATGAATGAGATCACGACCTGAGCCGAAACCAAGAGCAGGATGCTAAACCAACTGAGCCATCCAGGCGCTCCCCCCCACCACCCAATCTTTCTTATTGTAAGGGTTGTTTGCATTGGCCATACTTAGGCTCTACCAAATGGAGAGCTAGAAGATGGGAAAATCTAACTGTGCAGATTGCCCCAAAATGACTCAAGTTATTTTCCAATGCTTTGCATACAGGTATATTTTCAATATAACTTGCCAACAGTTTTTCTCTAAACTGTGCCCACTGTAATATGTAGAGAGAAAGAGGTCTGATAAATACGAACATGAAATATGAAATATAAACCAAAAAACCCAGATTGGAAATATAGTGCAAGTAACAAGACCTGCAATTCCATAGCTGTCTATGAATTCACTGCATAGATCAACAGGCAGATTATTTTTGGATATCTGATTTTTTAACCCCTCTGTGGCTATTGAACACTTTAATAAGGAGTTCACCTGCTGAAAATAAACACTTAGTTTGGGCAGCATTTTCTATTGCCTATATTTTACCTCTCCTTAATTAAACACATGCCCAATTTTAGTTTCCCAAGTTCCAATCTACAGTCTACTTACATTCTACTTTTAAGATAAAGTATTTCAAAATACTAGTCTATAAAAGGTGGTTAAAGGTGAAAGAGAAGGTTGCAAAGAGAGAAGAAACTTCTAAAATATGAGGCCTTCATATACAAAAAGGGTAGTCATATTTTCTTATAGAACTTTTAAGAGACTGAGTTATATGTAGTTTATAAAAGGAAAATAAATGAGAAATAATAAATTCAAGTAAAAAAAACTTAATCTGTATAGTGTTCATTTTCTTAGTGTTATTAGAAATTTCTGGTGTCCCAGAAATACTACAAAAGCTATCTCTTTGAAGTGGGAAATCATATCTCTATAGCAATAAATCAAAATTAAATTTTAAGGGTTAGATTCACTTAAATATTTAGACCTTACAGGCTAAGTTTCCATATTGTAAATAAAATTTGAATTTGAATTGAATAATATTAAGTAGAAACATTTAATTTCAAATACTATGTTTACAAACATAAATTAGGGAATATAAAGCCCATAAACATTATTTAGGTGTCTCTTACATAGCCAGCAGATATTAGTAGGTAGTATAACATACACAGGGCAAAAATAAATATTCAAAATAATTCCTTAAAATAAAATCAGCATTTCACGGAAGAACTGTGTCAACCCAGTTTTGAAATCACCTAACATAGATATAATGACAGTCAATTAGGTACTAAATAATGCTAGAGAAGGAAAAGTACTATGTAAAGATATAAATCTATTCACCCAAATATTACTTATTAGCTCTTTCTCATCCTTTCAATTCCATTGACTTAATTCTTCTTTGTATGGGTTTCTTTCTACCAATTTGTCTGCTCCAATTTCATAATCGACGTAGAATTTCTCATCCAGTGCAACTGGCATTTACAGAATATTATTTATGTCATAAATTTTCCTAGGATTTGAGAGCATAAGAACATCACCCCCATTACTGAATCAATTGCAGTATAGCTGTGAAAAGAGGGAATCATAGAATTTCAATGTTTTTGTGGTCATTTCTATAATAAAGATGTACAGAAAATGATGAGAAGATTGGTCTAGGGGAATTCATGAGTTGAATAGTGAAGCATATGTAAAACCTAGCAGGATAAGAGGACTGGTAGATGAGTGTTTTGACTAGAGGAAACATTTGCAAAGGCACAGATCTATGAAACACCTTCTCAAAATAAATGCATGGCATTTGAGGCAAAGAATCTCAGAGGATGAGCTTAGGGAGAGAGTCATTTCCTTTTTTTTTTTTTTTTTTTTAAGATTTTATTTATTTATGAGAGAGAGAGAATGAGTGGGGTGAAGGGCAGAGGAAAGCAGGCTCCCCGCTAAGCAGGGAGCCTGACGTGGGGCTGGATCCCAGGACCCTGAGATCATGACCTGAGCCAAAGGCAGACGCTTAACCGGCTGAGCCACCCAGGCGCCCAAGGGAGATAGGCATTTCTTGTTGATTTGGGTTATATCTTGTAAATGATGAGATTACAATGGCTATTTTAAGCAGGCCACTGACAGCATATAGTTTGCATTTTAAATGAATCCTGCTCCTATACTGGATGATCTATATCTATCTATCTATATATATATATATATATTTTTTTTTTTTTTGGATGATCTGTATTGATGATAGGTTTGATTTAAGCAAGACTTCAGGCAAGGAGACAATTCAGGGAGTTACTGAAAGGGACCGAGAGGCATGAAATGATGAGGGCTTAAATTGGTCCCTAGATAAACCACATGTAGGCAATGAGGCTTGCAAGAGAAATATCATGACTCTAGGATTGATTCTTAGAGGTCCATGTAGAGAAAGAAATTTTGAAATAAGAGCTCAAGTTTTGAGATTATGTTAGTGAACGTGACATAAACTGAGATAAGAAATATTGATGGGGAAGATTGTAAAGCAAGATGGATACTTTGAGTTTTCATGGCTTATGGGATAACCAATTAGGGGTACCCCAAAACAATAAGATACATGATTCAGAAACTCTGTAGTCATGTTTATGTGGAATCATACAAATATATGAGATTGAGGACTGGAGGAATAACAAACACATTACCTACCTAAAAGAAGAGTTTGCAGAGGAAAGAGCTATGGATGGCTCCACCGCTCAGTGTCTAGAGACTGAAAAAGAGAACAGGACAGGATTGTAATCCTGATTCTAGAGTAGTACGTTTCAGAAAAGGGAAGACTTCAACAGTTTACAATGTAGCTGCATTATCTGGTAAGCTAAGAATTGAAGAGTGTCAATAGGTTATTAGTGGTGAACGTGGGAAGTTTCAGAGTTTGAGAACATGTTGGAGAACAGTACAAGCCACATAAAAGTGAGCTGAGGTGTGGATGCAAGATAAAGGGAAAAATAGTAAGTATGTACTAAAACAAAGCTTGGCTGAAAAGGAAGAGTAACAAGAAGTAGCTCAAAACTGAAAAAGAAGTACCCTTGTTGTGTTTTTGTTGTTTTGTTTTGGTCTGCCTGGTCCTCCCTCTTCGTATCTTGTGACAAATGTTCTGATACTCTGCTCTTTTGATCATAACCAGTTTCAGATTTGAATATGAAACATTCTTAAAATCATTCCTAGGTCTTGAAGTCCTCTAGAAAAGAGTTACCCATTTGTAATTTAAGGGAACTCTTAGCCAGTAAACAAAAACAAAGAACTGCTTTTCATAATACTGAGGTAACAACCTAGAGGACTTTAAGATATTTAAGAAGTGGTTCAAAATATTTCACTTTGCAAAAACTTCCCCTGTACTTCCATTATTTTCAGGTTAAAGCCTTTTTGACAGTTATCTCAGAAAAAATAAAAATAAAAAAATAAAAAACCACTAGAGAATACCCAAATACAGAAAGAACAATACAAAACTGAATACAAAATGAAGAGACTATTTGGGAAGCATTAAAGCCTTTTAATGCATTCAATACAATAGTATCTGGAATTCTATGGGACTATAAATATAAGAAAATATTATGGTATAATAACTTATCCAGTTGCATCATTTCCAGACATGTACTCTCTGCCACATGTATACATATAATTTAGTAGTTTGAGCACTTTATTTAGACCAACTTTTAAATAGGAATTCAATTTTCATTGTTCTATTCATTTTGCATCTATGATTTCAAATATGAGTACATTTAATCCTTAAAGGAAGAATCATATGATGAGCACAATAGTCTAAGAAATTATATTGTATTTTCATTTTTACTATATTTTATAAAAGCCAGTCAAAGTAGGCCAAAATAAGGCCATTATGGAGAGAACATGGCTACAAACAGAAAAAAAAATGCATATGTATCTGAGCTTTGATCCAGCAAACCCACTACCTATTTTCATATTTTTGTGCTGGAAAAATTAAGTCCATTCATTGCAGCATTATTTGTAAAAATTGACTTAAAAACAAGAGAGAAAAAAGAAACCCAAAGGTAGCTGCTAATATAAACATGGAACATTCACACTATAGAGTATATTAAGCTATAAACAGAATGAATAAAATCTCTATATACTGCCATGGAGTGATGTCCAGAATATACTGTTAAATGAAAATAGCAATGTAAAGAAAAGTATATATACTTTCCCACAGCTTATCAAAGAAAAATGGTGGAAGGTTGATTTGAATATATAAATATGCATATACACACACATACACACATACTATGAATATATGTATAAAATGTATTTGCTTATATTTAAAAGTGGAAGGAAAAATAAACATTTTCGGGGCGCCTGGGTGGCTCAGTTGGTTAAGCGACTGCCTTCGGCTCAGGTCATGATCCTGGAGTCCCGGGATCGAGTCCCGCATCGGGCTTCCTGCTCGGCGGGGAGTCTGCTTCTCCCTCTGACCCTCCCCCCTCTCGTGTACTCTCCCTCATTCTCGCTCTCTCAAACAAATAAATAAATCTTTAAAAAAATAAATAAATAAAATAAACATTTTAAAATATTTACCTATGGGGGATGGGGAGGGAACCAGGTGTATCATATCTGGATTACACCTAGATTTCTCTAAGTGTATCTTGTTTTGTAACTATGACTTTAAAACCATGGAAATATTTTGCATAATTATAAAATAAAATAAAATAAAACTTTAGAAAAGGCAATTCTTAAAAAATTTGGAGAGAGACAACGTGAAATTTTAACGACCTCTCTCAACCAGATACCACAGATAGAGATCTGGGAGAGATGACTTTAGTAAGAAGTCTCACCTTTTGCTGGTTTCCGCCAGTTTTTCCAGGACACGCTGTCTGCGGGCTCTGGGGTGCCTGCGGTGTCCCAGCCGGTCTCATCCTGGTCACCAGAAACTGTGGAAGAGGAAAAATAATTTTCCCTCTACAGGGAATGCTTGGCTGACACCCTGTTTTCTCTACGGCATCTTGTAAATGGATAAGATTATCTAGGTTAAAAGTTCACCACTGTGGCCACTATAATTCAAGATTGTCTTTCCTAAATTTGACCTATTTGTTCAACCTTAAAAAACAAAAGTTTACTCACCTGACGCCTCACATTGGACCCAGTCCAGTGTAGTCAGGCCCAGTCTGTTCCCTAACTCAGTCCAAGCTCTAAACTGGACCCGGTCCATCCCCATTCCCAGTCTTGGTTCTAAGCCAGACCCAGTCCACCCCCAGACCCGGTCCGGGTTCGAAGCCGGAACCAGCCCGTCCCCAGACCCAGCCGGGGCTTTCAGTCAGACCCGGTCCGTCCCCAGACCCGGTCCGGGTTCGAAGCCGGAACCAGCCCGTCCCCAGACCCAGCCGGGGCTTTCAGTCAGACCCGGTCCGTCCCCAGACCCGGTCCGGGTTCGAAGCCGGAACCAGCCCGTCCCCAGACCCAGCCGGGGCTTTCAGTCGACCCGGTCCGGGTTCGAAGCAGGAACCAGCCCGTCCCCAGACCCAGCCGGGGCTTTCAGTCGACCCGGTCCGTCCCCAGACCCAGTCCGGGTTCGAAGCAGGAACCAGCCCGTCCCCAGACCCAGCCGGGGCTTTCAGTCGACCCGGTCCGTCCCCAGACCCAGTCCGGGTTCGAAGCAGGAACCAGTCCGTCCCCGGATACAGTCCGGGCTCTAAGCCGGAACCAGCCCGTCCCCAGATCCAGTCTGGGCTCTGAGAGTAGGACCCGGTCGGGCCCATCCAATCGGGGTTCTGAGTCGGACCTAGTCTGTTCCGGGACTCAGACCCGCTCCAAGTCATTCCCCGTCTGTTCCCCGAGCCAGTCTAGACTCTCAGTTGGACCCAGTCCAACTCCAGCAGGTTTCCAGAACTAGAAAAGAAAGCTGAAAGTTGAGTTCATAACAAAAGCTGTGGAGCTAGGATCTGACAGGGACTTATCCGGAGGCAGCAAGAAAGCAGTGAAGCCACGAATAACAGGTATTTACACCCAGTTTGCTCATTGCTCCTGGGAGGCTGTCGGAGGTCTCCTTTGGTTCCCTTTTCCGACACCAGGACTACGAAAAGATAAACTGAGGCATAGTAAAAGGCTTAAGAGTTTATTTGTGCAAAAATTGATTTGAATCAGGCAGCAGCCAATCCAGCAGATAGAAAAGAGCTTCAAGGAGCTGTACAAAATGAAAGATTGTTTTTTATTTAAATTAAAGTTAGTTAACATATAGTATATTATTAGTTTAAGGGGAAGAATTTAGTGATTCATCACTTGCATATAACACCCAGTGCTCCTTGCCTCGAGTGCCCTCCTTAATGCCCATCACCCAGTTGCCCCATCGCCCCACCACCTCCCCCTCCCACAACCCTCAGTTTGTTCCCTATAGTCAAGAGTCTCCTAGGCACACATGAGAAAATGAAAAAAGCAGGTTGATTATTGCAAGGCTACTTTTGTTTTAGAAAATGGCAGGAGTCTTATCAGATTACCTTATTGGTGCTTATCAATTTCTGATTGGTTTAAGATTCCATTTCTGGGAGAGCTGCAATTGTAATGAAATTTTGGTTTGGTAATGTGGGATTTAACATGTGACTCCATTTAGGGCCTGTTGTCTTGTTTTTAACAGGAGATATTAATTGTATTCCAACTAATGCAAACTATAGTCAGGAAAACTTGATGGATATTTAGTGATATTTAAGGGATACTGATATTCTTATTTTGGGTATGATAACACTGTGATTTTATTTTGGAAAAATAAGACTCTTTTCAGATACTTCTTTAAATTCAGATAAAATGGTAAAATGTCTGGACTTTGTCAAAATAATGAACAAGGAGGGGTAGGTAGGGATGTATTTGAAATGACATTGGTCATGAGTTGATATTTGTGATAATATGTGTAATGAGGTAAAGGAGGGTTCATTATACTGTATTTTCTATTTTAACCTGCTTTTGAAATTTTCCAAAATAAAAAGGTTCAATTTTAAAATTAAGAACAATTTTGAATTATTGAATGGAATTTCAACATTGAGTGAATGGAACTTACCCAAATTAGAATCAATTTTATATATAACTAAACTCTATAGAAATAGGTTGGAAGAAGCATTTAAATTTTTGACAGCATTTAAGAGAAAAATACAAAGGAAATCTCACTCTTTTATAGGTAGCCTGATCTAATTTATCTCTCAATTTTACTTCTAAATAAATTTAAATGATTTAATTCAAATAATGGGTTATTGATTGCATTTTTCTAAATTTTCCATCAACTTAGCAAAAGCAGTTCCTATTTACGTATAATTTTAATGGTGAATCGTAACTATCAACAGGGTAGAATGTGATTTCTTCTTTTAATTAAGAAAGAAATATATCCTTGTGATTAGTTTCAGTTAGTTTAAAATTGTTTTAGATACATATTAAATGGGGGCGCTGGGGTGGCTCAGTCAGTTAAGCATCTGCCTTCAGCTCAGGTCATGAGTCCA
Source organism: Mirounga angustirostris (assembly GCF_029215605.1). NCBI lineage: Eukaryota > Metazoa > Chordata > Mammalia > Carnivora > Phocidae > Mirounga > Mirounga angustirostris. Next base: position 77,812,623 of record NW_026991720.1, on the reverse strand, counting down.
GGGTTCTGGGATCGAGCCCCCATCGGGCTCCCTGCTCAGCGGGAAGCCTGCTTCTCCCTCTGCCTGCCACTCCCCCCTGATTGTGCTCTCTCTCCCAAATAAATAAATAAAATCTTTAAAAAAAATATGTATTAAATGGAAAATTTTTACAAATTGGGAAAAACAGTACATCTTCTATGTCCCAAAACTTATGGTGTGTTTTGTGAGTATGTATGTGTGTTATTTTGAAGATTATAACTTAAATATAAATGATATTTATATTATTTGGAGGTTTTATATCTCAGTCTCCAGAAAGGTAAAAACATAAATCTTTGCCAAATACAATTATGTAATTAAAAACCTATTTAGGTATTTTATCATATCAGTTTTCAAAATAGTTACAAAAGACAGATGTTGCTTTAGGCTAACATAAAAGTATAATATTGTCACAATTACAAATAAGTGCTGTATTGAGTATGCATAGCTAAACATATGAATTTTTTGTTTTAATTATTATTTTAAAAGTTAAGGCCTTCTTCCCTTGATAAAAAGTGGGCCAGTTCATTGCTTTCGATTAATAGGTAAAAAGCTGGTTAAAAAAACATAAATATATATGACTGATATTTGCCTTTTTGCAAAATGAACTTCTATTGCAGTTGAAGCGTTGAAAGTAAACTAAATGGTGCCCAAAGAGAATACAGAGTTGTTGTCTTTGGGGGGAAAAAAAATTGTTAGGCCCCTTGGGAATACATCACTCAAAATGTGATTTCCAAGTAGGGGAACCCAGTAATTTCTCTTGCATTGAGACATAGAACCCCCAATTTTTTAAAGATGGGGAAGGCATTTAAATAAAAGAAATAAAATGTGGGTACATTATTTAGTACTGCTTTTGAAACAAATATTTAGAAAAGACAATGAAGCAGAATGTGTTCTCAAGAAGTATACGCTTTGGTTAGCAAGTTAACAGATAAGGAAATATAGCATTAAAATAGATTATAATCTATGCTGAGAAAGCACGAATCAGAGAAAGTCATGGGAAGTGCAATTTAGGTGGGGCTTCCTGGAAGAAATAAATACCCCGTTTGAGACTTGAGGTAGCAGTAATTAGCCTTTCAAATGTGTGTGTGCCTAGTGGAGGTCAGAGGAAATGGGCTTACTTGGAATATAGACGTGAAGATGAAGGGAAAGAAAAGGCAGTGATAAGTTCATGTGCAAGAGAGGTTTTGGATTTAAGGAAACACAAATTGTACCTGAGGCTGAAAGATGAAGTTCAAAAGGGAAAGCATAGCGTGTAGCTGGAGGGGAAGAAACCTTCTATACCAAGCTCATGATTTTCAGTTCTCTTAAAGACCATGAAGAATCACTGGGTTGTTTTAAGTCAGGGAATTATGTGTTAAGACTGCACTGTTTATTTGTTAAAACCACATCCAACTCAGCAAGTTTATTTTTTTTAAGAATGCATTATGATTATAAGAGTGAAAACTTGGCCACAGTATAACAGACAGTTTAGGGATTTCAAGTCCTAGTGACCCACATTCAGTTAGTTTAAACTCCTGTGAAGTTTTTAGCACTTGAGCTCTACAAAATACTGGGAGAGATAGGAAACACAGGGGCAAATCATCTGTATGCTAGGAAACTTGTGAACATAATACCTGGAAAAAAAGATATTACAAGAACAATCACTTAACTTACAATCAATGTAGGTCTTTGAAGAGATCCTTTCTCCTTTTTTTTTTTTTTAAAGATTTTATTTATTTATTCATGAGAGACAGAGAGAGAGAGAGAGGCAGAGGGAGAAGCAGACTTCCCGCAGAGCAGGGAGCCCGATGCGGGACTCGATCCCAGGACTCTGGGATCATGACCTGAGCCGAAGGCAGACGCTCAACCATCTGAGCCACCCAGGCGCCCCTCTCCTTTTTATTAGATGTCTCTGAACTAGAAGTTTTTTACTTCATTTTCCATTGTGAGCTTCCCACCCATGTTCCCACAATTGATATCATCTTCTTCCCTAATTTAACCTTTTGCAATGTAACATTTTCATACCCTCTTCTTAAGCTGTCCCATCAACAAATTTTTCCCTTCATGTCATGAGTAACTAAATGAATGTGTTTGCACGTGTGCGCGCACAGACACACAATATACAAACAAATGAAATCCAAAAATACTCTCTTTCCACTTAGTGCCAAATTTCCCAGTTATGCTTTACATTTTCACCCCCATTGTTCATTACAGAGGACATAATGAAAAATTGTACCTTTGGGCGCCTGGGTGGCTCAGTTGGTTAAGCGGCTGCCTTCGGCTCAGGTCATGATCCTGGAGTCCCTGGATCGAGTCCCGCATCGGGCTCTCTGCTCGGCGGGGAGCCTGCTTCTCCCTCTGACCCTCCCCCCTCTCATGTGCTCTCTCTCTCCCATTCTCTCTGTCTCAGATAAATAAATAAAATCTTTAAAAAAAAAATTGTACCTTTACCTTTCTGTCACATACGATGCTCACATTTGCATATGTGAAATCACCTATGACTTTTTCATTTGCCTCTCATGCAATTGATTACATATGGAATATACCTTCAGAGCTAATCTCTTATGATAGAATCTCATAACTTTTGTAAGGAATTTATCAGGGTCACTCCTATAATTTCTCAGGGTGTCAGAGAGGACCCTTGGTGAGAATACGTGGTTCCAGAATAAATGAATCACCTAAGTGATTACTTAAAGAAAATATGCGTGAGGAGGACTCCTGGGCATTTTGGCCAATGAAAAGAAAGAGGAACCTACCTTTCAGGATAAAAGTACTTGCTAGATAGATGATCATTGAAATTGTTTTGTGAGAAATAATTGAATGTGATCATATGGCACTTTTGTTTGGAATACAAGAGGGTGTGTGTATATGTGTGCGTAGTCTCTATTCACATTAAACATCTTTTCTCCCTCTTCTCTTCCTTCTTCTGCTCCCAGTCACTCTTATAGTTTCTGAATTCTCTGAAGCTTCTTTCTTTGTCCTTGAAGTCAATCAATTCCCCTAGTCCATTATGTTTTCTTATTGTTTAAATAAGATTTTCTTAGAGATTAGAGGAAAGGTTTTGGAGCTATGATGATAAGATTTTATCCAGCTCCCCCAGCTTCTTAAAACTTGCCCTTCAAATCACCCAAATTTCCCAAGGGAATTAAAGAATAGGAATGCAGAAAATTTTGGAAACAAGGTACCTCTTCATTAATATGATAGCCAGCATCCAATAATAACCTGCAATGCAATGTTCTTTGATAACACACGAATTGCTGGTGCATTTGTTTTGGTTTAAGGTTTAAGTGGACTCCTAAACTATCTTCCTTCCCTCTTCAATCATCACCAGCCCAAATTTCATTTCAAGACATTAGGAGATTATATTTGCCTTGCTAATCTTTCCAAAAAATGAAGATGTTATTAGCTCTGTGCTACTGCTAATGTTGACCTGTCCCATATCTCTGTCTCAGTAGGTTCAGTGAGAATACATGACCTCTGCCATATAACCTCCTTCTTAAATCTTGCTGGGTTTTGTTTTTAGTTTTGGTTTTTTAATTCACTAAGCCTTGGTTAATTTCCATTGTGGTTGTTTCATCAGGAACTAAACTCAAGTCTCTAGGCGAAAACCAGTAACAAGCATGTGTGAAGAGAGAAGATTCTATCCTAAATTATCCTTCCCAGTAGATGCTTTAGAGAAGAAGGCAAATATGGACCGAGGCCTTGACACCAGGTCCAACCAATGCAGAAGAGATGTATACACTGCTTTGCTTGCTTATTGCAAAGTCGGCAGTGCACAGCTATTGTTTTTGAGCTACAGTAAGATTGCTGGTTAGAGAAGAGTCACCACTATAATCAGTCACTTCACCAACTCTTATTTGACTGAAGAAGAGTAGGGACAAACATAGATACATGGGGGGATGAGGAATGAAGTCTACTACCTCTAGATGCTTCACATGCTTGTGTTATATGAGAAGGTATATATATAATCAGGTTGATGAAATTGCCATTTTGGTAAGTCAAGTAATATTGGATATTGACATTTTCATGTAATTCAATCTCAAGTGATCACAAGTTGGTTCTCTTTGTAAGAAGGAATAATGAAATGTGAGAATGAGTAGGAAGCTCCCCAGAGAGACTCCACCTGGTTGGAAGATATAACCTACTGTGCCTAGAAGCTAGGGATTTAGCCTATATTCTTAATAGGGACCAGAAAGTGATCTACTGGCTATGTGTTTTATAAAATTTAAAAACTTTTTGATGGCAGGGCACAATGCAGTGACACTCAGATGAAAGGCAGAAGTGTTTGTTACTTGTAGCTCTGAAAGAAAGCTGCAGCATAGAGTCACAAAGGGAGTTGCACCTGGGGACAGGGCAACAGCAAGCTGGAGCTCTAGATATTAGTATATGTATGGCAAGAAGGGTGGGATTAACTATGTTTTGTGGCCTCTCTGTGGATTGGCCAATTTGAATAATTTTGCATGTTCAAGATGAGGGGATAGGGGAGTGCCTCTAGTTTTCTGGTACCTAGACCTGAGGCAATTAGGGCCTGTGCATAGTGGTCCAAAGTGTGAGAGCCACATTAGGGAAGGGGTCAGTGCTCATTTAGCTGCTCAAGAATGGAAACTTGCCTCTACTCAGGGCCCAAAATTGAGTCAAGAATGGAAACTTGCCTCTACTCAGGGCCCAAAATTGAGTCAAGAATGGAAACTTGCCTCTACTCAGGGCCTCAGCATTAAAACAAACTATATTACACTATGGAAGCAGACAAACACATGGTAACAGAGAGGTCTAAATGCATAGTTTTAAATTACACCAAAAGAGATACATGGTTTTGTTGAGTAAAGATGCAGTACCTATCAAAACTAGATAAGGATAGAGGTAAGTGAAGCCTTGTTGGAGAAGTTAATTCCACTCTTGAGTCTTAAAACATGAGAAATTGCTCGGACAGAAAAGAAAACAGCAGGGGAGGGGGGAGAGCACTACTGTCAAAGAGAAGAGTATGAATTTAGACCAAATGCTGGAAAGAACAATTGGGTATTTTAGTATTTGTATTACAAAAAGTGAGATTCCACTGGGCTATGTTTGAAATTCGACAACTACCTGTACCTCCCGTACTCCTCTCTACCCACCACACTTCACTTTACAGAGGCCTAAGTAGCTAAATCTCTGTAACTTTAGAGGACAGGAGGTCAGAGGGGGCTTGCTTTGGCATTTTCTAATGGGCTGCATGCACTTACTGAGTTCACGGAGGCTGTACACAGGAGAAAATTTCATAAAGTTAGGAAATAACAGGAAAATATCTTTCTTGACAGATTTTTAAGAGTTAGAAACCGTGTTTGATTGAGGATTAACAGTTCATCAGCCATCATTTGTTCACCCTATTGATAGTTATATTTTCTCACTCATCTCTATTATTCAAGCAAAACAACAATTTCTTAATAATTATAATAATTTACACAAGCCCTAGGCTGATTTATAATCCTTTTAATGCTATATAATGCTATATAAGGACATAAGAGTGTCCTTACATAACAACCACCACCTTCCCACATCCAAGTTGGCATTCTCTTCAAATATGTCACTTAGAATTGGCATGACTAATACTAGATATGTTACATGCATGCTCCTTAAGTGATAGGACAATGACACTGGATTCTACATTCCCTCAAATTTAGCACTAAAAGTTTCCCCCCCCCAAATTTTCTGGGTCATTTATTTTTAGATTGCATTGCAATCTGAGATCTTCAGCATGTAGAATAATGTACTCATGGCCACACTTAAAGGTAATTCTCTTTGTTAAAAGTTCAAGTGTAGGGCGCCTGGGTGGCTCAGTCGTTAAGCATCTGCCTTCGGCTCAGGTCATGATCCCAGGGTCCTGGGATCAAGCCCCACAACAGGCTCCCTGCTCAGCGGGAAGCCTGCTTCTCCCTCTCCCACTCCCCCTGCAAAAAAGTTGAAGTGTAGGTGGTCTTAGAGTCTTACTCTTGTAATTACCTCTATCTGAAACACACTGCTGTCAGTTATCCAAGAGGACAGAGGATACCTCTCTTACTTCCTTTATGTCCTACCTTAATGCTGGGGCTTTCCTCATAATTCTGTCTAAAACAGCACCTTATGGGACGCCTGGGTGGCTCAGGTTAAGCGTCTGACTCTTGATTTGAGCTCAGATCATGCTCTCAGGGTCATGAGATCAAGCCCCATGTCAAGCCCCCGCATTGGGCTCCATGCTCAGTGGAGGGTCTGCCTCTCTCCTCCCTCTGCCCCTCCTCCACTCATGTGAATGCTCGCCTTCTCTCTAAAATAAACAAATCTTTAAGAAATAAAAAAAAATAAAATAAATAAAATAAAACAGTACCTTCCCTCTCTCCCCAATCACCTTTCACGCTTTACTCCCTTACCCTGCTCCATCTTTCTTCAGAAATGTGCTGCTTCGGAATTATTAAACTACTGACCAACTCATTCAAATACAAGGTAACCCAACGCAACCTGTTTGTTAAGTCACATAAAATCTTTGACTTAAAATAATTGTTTAATCTTTCATTAAAAACTAAAAAGTTATTTTTAATCAACCCTATAACTGCCACATACAGAGTCACCTTGTAAATGTCACTGAGTACTCTTGTTACATATGTAGTAGCAGTTTAAATGTTACACGAGCCTCAAATAATGTACAGATTTTCCATGTCTCCATATAAATGTCATTATTTGAAATAGACACTGGGTATATTTTTGAAATGTTATCTCATTAATCATCATTGTTCTACAAAATGATGGTAGTAAAAATACAGTTCACAATAATGTAAATGTGCAAAATGATTTTAATTAGAAGACAATATCGTGTGTGGTTCTATAAATCGATTTTTATGCTTTCATTGGCTCCTTTAGTCAGTGCGTGGAAGGGCAAGAAATGATCCCAAAGTGGCAGGAGATGAGAAACAGGATTTTACTTATGGAGTGAAATTCTAAATTCCACACAGTATATGTTATACACAAGGCCAGAGATATCATTATATGAAGATAGACTCACTATCAAGCAAAAAGAACATGATGGCGAGTGGATTAAAAAATTACCATTGCTAAAGGGAAAATGTGCGCAGGTTGTGCGAGAAACGCATATGAGAAAAAAAAGAGAGGAGCACTGACAGCAGCCATCCATCATCACACCAGGAAGAGATTGCCCTGAGTCAAAAGTTCGGGGCGCCTGGGTGGCTCAGTTGGTTAAGCGACTTAGGGCCTTCGGCTCAGGTCATGATCCTGGAGTCCCGGGATCGAGTCCCGCATCGGGCTCCCTGCTCGGCGGAGAGTCTGCTTCTCCCTCTGACCCTCCCCCCTCTCATGCTCTCTGTCTCTCATCCTCTCTCTCTCAAATAAATAAATAAAATCTTAAAAAAAAAAAAAAAGTTTGGCCCCTCTTTGGAATGAGCAAGTGAATCTATTGAGAAAATGGGTACATCTGTCCATTTTAGCCTGTGGGCATAAAATATTCAAATCATGTAAGTACCCCTCTGTCCTTTTCCCACCTCTCAGACACCAGCAATTCTCTTGTCAACCAGCAATCTTCTGATAATGGCCTCCTCATGTAGCTTGCCTAAAGGAAATGTGCCATGACAGTTATATTTCTAGCATAAGAAAATAAATTTGCATTGTACCTTATATATGTCGCTTTTGATTTTAATCAACATGAAGCAGCCTTCTCAAGTTTGATGAACTTGATACTATTGAACTTACCAAGAATTTGTCCTAATAATGCAGAAGACCAGGTCACCATATCCTACACCATGATTAAATAAGCATTTTACATTGTCCCTTTGCAATCAATGTCTCTCTTTGACGAATTAGGAACTTGTTTACAACATCTTCCAGATCAAATCTATAAACTGTATCATACTATACCACAAATAATTGTAAACTTCCAAGAAAGTATATTTTCTAATTTTGTAAAATCCTGATAAATTTCCTAGGTGTCATTGCATTATAGACTATGTTACAGATGCAGATTGTTCTGTAATGTATCTCTTTTGCCTTACTAGAGAGTTAGCTTTTTCTTTTTTTATTATATGGATAAAGGAGGATTTTTCAAGTCTGTATAGATGTAAAGAAATTTACACATTTTCTCTAACTCCTTCTTAATAGAACTCTATCTTTTATGATTCTAAGATATCATCTGGGAATTGTATTTCTATTATTTCTTTTAAGGTTTTGCTTCAAGCACCTGCATCCCAGGAGGGCATACACATGAGAAATCTCCAGGTCTCACATAATTGTCTCTGAATAACCCCTGAATTAGTTCTTAATCAAAAGCAGGAATTTTTCCATGTAAAGGGTCAGCCCTATTAAATAAAGACTGAATTTTGTGGTATCTTGACTCTAGTCCTAGTTCATATGGTAATGACTATTTCTGCTCTTCCCTAGGAGTTTTAAATCCCTCAGCCAAGAGATAGTAGACAAATGTTTAAATAAGCCTTTAATGCATGTAGGCTTGTATCCCAGGATTCTTGTTTCCTACTCCACCTCCAACTAATCCAATGATTAAATATGTAAAGAGAAAAAAATAATTGAGTAATAAAATTAACACTTTATACATTTGGAGTGATGTGAGTCATTTGTTTATATATTTATTCTATAAGCACTATAAGTTTAGTGCTGGACACTGACCAATCAGATTGCAAACTGGAAGAGGTAGAATCTATACACATAGAACAAGGCACATAGATGTAGGTGTTTGCCTTAAGAGAATCGTTTGATTTAAATTCAGTTGAAACAGTGTTTAAATGAATATTTCTGTCATGATAAAAACATACTAGATTAAAAACTGCAAAGTACTAGAATAAAAGATTGAAGATTACACAACTCAATATAGAACTGATACATGCTGTTTTAAAAACATAAATGCATCCTGATCACAAATCCAATATGTTAAAGAGGGTTTTATCCCCCTCACACCACTAGGCAATGCTCTGACAGCAGCTGGGTGTCTAAGAATTCAACTCAATTCTGACACTATCTACTTGGCATCAGATTCCACAGTTTAAGGGTTCAATCCCACAAGACTGCCCCCAACCCCCACTTCAAGTGCCAATTGCAAGTCCAGATTGTACTGTACTTCTCACCAGCTGGCTCTAAATCTAGGCTCCCACAGCCTCCTCCTTAGGTTCCATTAATTTGCTAAAGAGACTCACAGAACTCAGGGAAACATTTTACTTACTAGTAATGACCTCATTGGTTTATTATGAAAGGATATAACTCAGAAGCAGCCAGAAAGAAGAGATGCTTAGGGTAAGATATGGGGAAAGGGCATGGAGCTTCCCTGCCCTCTCCAGGTGCACCACTATCCCCACATCTCCACCTGTTCACCAACCCAGAAGCTCTCTGAACCCTGTAATTTTGAGCTTTTATGGAGGCTTTATTAAATAGGCATAATTGATTAACTCATTGGCCATTGGTGATTGATTCAGCCTATAGCGTCTCTCCTCTCCCTGGAAATCAGGGGGTGAGACTAGAAGTTCCAACCTTTTATTCATGGTTGGTTTCCCTGGCAACCAGCCCCCATCCTTAGGTGCTTTCCAAAAGCCACCTCATTAACAGAAACCTAGTTGTCATGGCAAAGGGCTTGTTACGAATAACAAGATGTCCATTTTACCTCTATGCTTCCAAAGCTATTTTAGGAAGTGGAGACAAGAGACCAAATATTATAACAAAGGATGCTCCCATCGCTCTTATCACTCAGGAAATTCCAAAAGTTTGAGGAACTAAGGATGAAGACCAAGTATATATGAGAGATATATTTTGGTCATTTGAATGGCCAAATAAATATATCTTATAGATCACAATATCGCAAAACATATACTAACTTTGATGATAGAACTGGAAAGAATAACTTCATCTCCCTTACAAGGGGTGATGGTGAAACAAAATGGAATTTGAAATAATTTTGATTGTCTGAATTTGATTAAATGTGTTGAATATAAGCCATCCACAGGTAACACCCTAAATGCAAAAAAGGCAATGAAGAAGGCTGATTTTAAGAAGTATTCAGATGAGTCAGAGCACAAAAGGAGAGGCTAGAGTCCCACAGGCCGTGAAAGACAAGAGTTTCCAGAAGAAAGCTGGACCGCCCTTATCAAACACTCAAAAAGGTGGCAGAGCAATTGGACTGAAAAAAGGTCAGTAAGGTTTTGGTTCTCAGTGATGAAAACTGTTTCTCAAAGAGGTCAGGGCTCCCTTTGTCTCATGGTTCCATCTTCTTTCAGTTGACTACATTATCAGACAAGTAGAAAAGAAACTAAGACAGTAATAGGAGTCCCATAAAGACACAACAAAATCAAGAGAAGAGAAATAAATAACACCTTACCCAGAACTGCTCTCTCCAGAGAATGTTTCCTCCCAACTCATTGGCCTGTGGATAAACAAAGCATTTGCAAAGAGGACCAGGCCACCTCTAGGTTAGATAAATGTAGCTTCTCCCCTGATGCTGAAGATTCTACTAGCTTCCCCTGAATCAGATGGCTGTGAGGCAGGGGAGACTACCTGATTACAACTAGGGTTATTTTAGGAAGGAAGATATAGAAAGAATGAAACACTCAGTAGACAAGTCTATTGTCTGGATCACAGCATCTCACACTTTAATGTGCACATGAACCACCTAAAGATCTTGAGAAGTGTGGACTTCTCAGTAGAGTCTGTAGGGGACCCTAAATCTTGCAGTTCTAAAAATTCCCGGGTGATGCCAATATTTCTGGCCTTGACAACAATCTGAGTAAGAAGGTGTGAGAACAGTCACTGTGCACTTTCTCTGAATTTGGCCTTCACCAGTACTTGAAAAAACTAAAGTAATCATAGTCTGTCTTCTCAAGGGGATCTAGACTAATGAGGGACCTATAGTCTAGTGATAGTCTAGATTTCTAGCATGAAAATAAAAACATATGAAGGTACCATTAAAATCCTGACATTAGAAATATGAGTACATATAAAGCTTCATTAATAAAGTAAGTTACTATTTAACCCTTATGGATTACATGCTAATTCCAATCACACTGCAAAAAATCTTTTAAAGCATTAACTCATTTATTTCTATTGTTAATTTATGTGATATGGAGGTAAGCTCTATATTTTCTCACTATATCTTTGGGTATGGAGGTATAAAAAGCACTTCTTTTAGTTTATCATTTTTAGCCTGTCTGCTCACCAAATTACTTGAATTTGCTTATGAAATTATTTCTTATTTCCCTGGATATTTTGTAACAAGCATGCACTCAATTATAATAAGAAATTAATAGGTCTACATGTTCACAGAAAGAATTCTTTAAGACTTCACAGTGTAAGAATGGTTACTGTATTAGTCTGGGTCCTCTGAGAAGCAGACACCAAATCAGGATTACATGAGAAAGAACTCTCATGGGAGAAGGCCCTAGAGAAGTGCAGAGTCACTAGGCCATGATACAAATCTGGCTGCTGGAAAAGAGAGCAGAAAAGAAGTGAGTGAGGGAGTGAGTTAGTGTGGTGGCATCTCAGACTGCCGTGCAGTTCTAAGAAAAGTTAGGCCACGCAGTCTGTGAGTCCTTAAGCCAAAATTACTCCTCAGAGGACTCCTGCATCTCCCAGGAACGTGCTGGCCTCAGTACGCCTGCCATGCTGAATCATGGCAGGGAGCGCTGTAAAGGGAGACCATGGGCACAAGCAACAGTGTGAATTTCAGAGTGCAACGTCTAGGCCCTCGGACACTTAAGCTCCCTAAGTGTCTTGAGCAGCTGGAGTTCTGAGAGGCACATTCTCATGGCCACCACGGTTATATCAACCAGACAGTGTCCTCTGCAAAGCCAGCAGAGCCACGCCAAATTCCATACATTTAAATTTGTTCCATTCAGCCATAAGCATGAAATGACAATTAATCTACAGATGCTGTCAGCATATGCTTCCTGACATTTTGAAAACAATTCCAATTCATCTTATCACTGGCATAAGCAAAATATTAGAATTAAAATCCCAGTGTGCATGACCCTTCTGGAGGCTTTGCAGAAGTCCCAGTGTTTTGAATAGTAAAACTGGACATGCTGAAGAACACATTTCAGTACATTCCAGGAAAGCCCTGACATGCAAATTTATCACTACAGCTACTTATTACTGAACTTTGTTACTTACCTAGCACGTTAAGAAGAGACAGAGAAAAGGGAACACGTTGAAAATCGTATCTAGAAGGCTCTCAAAGTGTTGCATGACACACAACACAGACCAAGTACTGGGGACTATAAAACTTATAGATGAAATCTCAAAAGTGAAACAACACAGACCTATTTTACAGTTTCAGTATCAGTTTCTTCTGTTTCTTTACTTACTACTTTCCTTTTATAAGAATTTTTATTTAAAGTGTGAATTCAGGATCACCAAAAAATGTTGGTCTCTTGAACTTTCAGTCACTATTGTGATTTCAAGGGTGTGCCCATCCAAGAAAAGAGTGAGCTTGATGCTCAACTGTTATAAAATGGCAGTGCTTCTCCATGGGAGAAGTGGTTAACTAATTTAGCAAAGCATCAAGACTTGGCTTTAAACTACTGCAACTGTCAAGTTCTGAGAAAAAAACAACAGCTGCCTAGTGCCCTGCATTCAGGAATGGTGTTGTTCTGCAATCAAGACTTCTGGCCAACCACAAGTCAGAAACAATTTTTCAAATAGTGACTAGTTTTGAAAATATATTCTGCAGTAGCAAATCAAAGAATAAATTTTATTTGTGCATTAATGCAGAACAAACTTTTGGTTTGTCATCATGCAAGTATTACAAAACTAATCAGTTCCACAAAGAAATGGGGTACACACTGGTATGGTCAATTTCTTTGCATGGTATTTCAGCTGCATAGTATTTCTAGAAATGTACGGTATGATAAATCTGAATAAATAAACAAAATGTCATTATTCCTACTTGAAATAAAGACTTGTAATTCTATAAGAAGAGATTATTTTTATCTGCTTGCAAAATGTCTACATAATGCTTTCTGATGATTAAGAGATTTAATAAAGACCTTATTGTTTCATATCATAATTGAATAAAGCCAACTAAAAAAGTTAATGGAAAAGATACCAAGTCTTGGAGAGATTTTTTTTTTTAAATAGCTTAAAAATTGAACTTAGTTTGTTAAAATTCACAAACAAAACATATTTCAGAATTTAATAGAATACATTCCTGCTTCAGAAACCACAAAATGCTATAGAAATGTAAGCTACTGTTAATAACTGGTGTATTTCCAAAATTATTAACACAAATATAATATACCAGAACATCAGGGTAAATTGAAATATTGCTCTTAGGAACTTGAAAACCTCTCACAATTGCTATTAAAAGGAAAATTGAGGTGCTAGAGAATATAATATTTTAGAAAAGTGCTTATAAATATTAAAAGAAGCATGTGCAGTAGCTTTCTTTGTCATAAATTAAAAGAGCAATCTCATACGTTTTTCAGTTTACCTTATTGCTCCTACCTAGATTCAGAGCAATTTTTAGAAAAAAATTAAAAGGGATGCTTAGTGGCTGATACTTCTCTATGACAACGGCAATTGAATTTTAAAACTTCCTCAGATAAAAGTGGCATAAGAGATTACTCTTTTTAAAAACCTTTTGTTGAGGGTCTCTAAGACAAGGACCAATTTGAACTTTCTTGTAAAAGTTCTTGAAAAAGATGGTAAGCAGAGGCAGTGCTCAGGCAGAAGTATGACTGAAAGCTCATCCTTTCCCCCTCACTTCTAAGGAAAATAAGAAACAGGTTTGCAGAAGAAAATAGCATACAGCTCCCTTGAAGGCCAATTTTCATTCCAATTTTACTAGATCTTAGCTACAGTCTGCAAAATCTACTTCTGATATTTTATGCTAAGCACATCTGTTGTTAGTAGCTGGAAGACAAGCATGCTCATTTTTTAGAAGTCTGTATAAATGGAAAAGAGTGACATTATGCAAAGGCTTTTATAAGTATCACTTAGAATCAAATCAACGCTGTTAGTCCACGTAAGCATATTCAAGAAGAGTTTTTCTCTGATCCTCGAAACAGATTTCTACAAATTATTTCACTTTAAGACATGTGAATCCTTCTTGTAGATTAAAAACAGAACACCCCACAGAAGGCCACTTTCCAATAATCAGGTACTTAAACACTGTAACAAATACGTAAATAATTAGATCAACCAAAATCATTAAGGAAGCAGATTCTTATTCTTAGATTTCATTACTTGTGACTGTGTTTAACAAAGAGGGGTACTGACATATAAAAAAAAAGTGACATTACATGCTATATATATCATATAGAACCTACTCAGAAAAGTACGAACTTTTCTTTGTGAAGTCAAATAAAATTGAGGGTATGTGTGCGTGTGTGTGTGTGTGTGTGTGTATGTGTGAAAGAGAGAGACTGAGTTACCATTCAAAATATTTGTCAGCACCAGATCATTAGAGGAAGGCCAAGTAGGCTTCCCATATACAACAGATGCCTTTATAAAGTGCCTTTTAAGTTTAGAACCAAAGAATGACAAGGAGCCAGATACATGAAAGGAATAAGGTATTGTGAAGACAATTATACCAGGCAGAGAAAACAGCTCTTGCAAAGGCCCAAAAGCAGGAAAGTGGTTGCACTTTCAGGTTTGAGGAAATGAATGAATGGCAATATGGTTAGGAAGTGGTTTCCAAAATTGACTCTGACCCACAGTAAGAAACTGATTTTATATTGCCATCTAGTACACACCCAGACACAGACACACATACACATATGTAACCTAAGAGTTTTATGAAACATTTTTCCTTCCTAGATGTTACATAAACTTTGATCTCTGTTTCAATTATAGTAGCCCCCCCCAATCCTGGGGGGATACGTTCCAAGACCCCCAGTGGATGTCTGAAACTACACATAGTACCGAACCTTAACATATACTATGTTTTTTCATATACATTCACTCTTATAATAAAGTTTAATTTTATTTGTAAATTAGTCACAGTAAGAGACTAACAGCAGTAACTAATAACAAAATGAAACAATTATAATATGCTTAAATAAAAGTTATGTGAATGTGATCTTTCTCAAAAGTTTCTTTCTCAAAATATTACGGTACTGTACTCACCCTTCTTGTGATGACATCAGATGATAAAATGCCTACGTGATGAGATAAAGTGAGGTAAATGACATGTCATTGTGATGTAGACTGAGGCTACCGCTGACCTTCTGACAATATGACAGAAGGAAGATCATCTGCTTCTGGATGGTGAGTAACCACTGGTAACCAAAACCACGGGTAACTAAAACTCCAAAAATCAAAACCGCCAATAAGGGGGGACTACTGTACTTTCTTTTCTCTCTCTCTCTCTTTTAATGCAGGTAGAGACCATAAGTTGATTTGACAATATGCCAATGGGTCACCCTGCAGTTTGGCAAACAAGGGGTAGAGAAGAGTGTGGTAGAGACTGGTATAGGATGATGATGGCAGCCAAGGTAGGCAGGTCCCAGAATGAGTCAGGTTTGTAGTCCAGTAAAAAGGATTTGCTTTATGGGTTAAATTAGGGTGACAGATTTAGTGAGTCTGTCAAATGCAGATATATTACAACTAAATATGCAGATTGGAATTTCAGGTAAACAACAAATAACTTTTATTATAAAATATCTCCAGTACACATACTACAATAATACAATACTTCTACTTACCATGTAGCACTTATCCTATATTTTATCTGGCAACCCTAGTTTAAGGATGATGGGAAGCCATTAGAAGATTTTGAACCACAGTGATAAATGGAAAGATAAATGACCTGAAAGTCTAGTTGCCATGGGAAGAATTTGCTAGAAGTCAGAAGGGCAGCTCAGGTAGGAGGCTGCTACAGGAGAGAGTACTGCAACCTGTACGGAGGGGAAGCGGAGAGAGATCATTGGTTTCGTGTAATTTAGGACAATGAATTTCAGCAATATGCCACGTCTCAGAGCAGAGGAGGATTAATTGGACTAAGTCAACCTATCATATACTAATATATTTATTATACATACTTTATGTTGTAATTTTATTTCTCAAGATAACATCAGTTAAAATGTTATCCAGATAATGAACACAAATCTCTGCAACTCTTCTTTGTGAAGAACATCCTTTTTTTTTTCTTTCTTTCTTTCTTCCTTTCTTTCTTCCTTTCTTTCTTCCTTTCTTTCTTCCTTCCTTTCCTTCCTTTCCTTCCTTCCTTTCCTTCCTTCCTTTCCTTCCTTCCTTTCCTTCCTTCCTTCCTTCCTTCCTTCCTTCCTTCCTTCCTTCCTTCCTTCCTTCCTTCCTTCCTTTCTTTCTTTCTTTCTTATTTTTAATCTCTCCTGGCCCCACTGAGTGGAACCTCAGCATGTTTCCCAAGTCCCTGGGTCAGAAAGTTTGGAGGTTTGCGTATGTATGGCTTCAATACCAAAGAGGAAAATGGACCCAGGCTGCTCATCACCACAGACCTTGCTGTTGCCTCAGGGGATAACACTTGAGGTTTGGGGGGAAACTTTAGAATGGAATTTTTCATGTGGTAACATGTTTTCACATGTAAATCATATAGTGGTGTCTTAATTTAAGTGCCTTTTGTTTAAATATTTTTATAAAATACTCACAAAAGCTTATTTGATGTCACGGCTTCTTAGAGGATAGTAAGGCTAATTATAGTTCCGTAATTACCCCAGTAAGTCAAATTGTCATTTAAAAATTTACTTTATCTTTGCATTTTTTCATAATTATTTTAAAAAATAATTTCTCAGACTCATAGCCTTAGAGCAGTGATAGCCCTATATCTTTACTGACTGAACATATTAGTTTAAAAATGTAATGTTAGGGCTCCTGGGTGGCTCAGTTGGTTAAGCGACTGCCTTCGGCTCAGGTCATGATCCTGGAGTCCCGGGAGGATCGGGTCCCGCATCGGGCTCCCTGCTCAGCAGGGAGCCTGCTTCTCCCTCTGACCCTCCTCCCTCTCATATTCTCTGTGTCTCATTCTCTCTCTTAAATAAAATCTTTAAAAAATATATAAATAAATAAAAATAAATAAAAATAAAAATGTCATGTTTCAATATCCCTTCAACTAGATTTTGGAAACCTACCTCATTCTAATTTAGTGAGACTTAGTCACATTGCATAATTGTTCATGAAATCACTAGGAGTCTCAGCATCCCTTAAAAGGGTGTAGGTAAAGCACTTAAGCCCTACGAAATAAGTTAAACAAAGAAAATCTTTTGTTCTTTAGACGTTAACTAACATCAGCTTAAATAGACCAGGACAATCCCTGTGGCCAACACAAAGGTTACATGGAGGAAAGCTTATTTGAATATCAAAATTAATTCTAATAAAATCCACTCTGAATAAATTGTAATCCTAAATGATAATCCTATATGCAAAAGAGTCCCAAGTAACATAGTAGATGACTGCTTTTGATCTTGGCATTTTATAGGAATACCGTAAATGTATTATATATAGAAGTTCAGTTGAGTCACAAGCTATTTCCATATGTTTATTATGCTTTAATAGACATAGTTATAATAGAATTTTCCACATTAAATTGAAGTCACCTTTCATTTTACTAAACATTTGGAAGAACTTAGATTTCTTTAGAATTAGAGCAATTAAAATCTACATACCTCCCCTCTCCCAGCAATTTTCTTTTTAAAGTGAATCCAATTATACCTTTTTCTTTCCCTAATATTAACAAACCCTCATACTAATCAATAACAAAAGGGTTTTTCATTATTCAAAGCTGTAGGAAGTTGTAACCTGTGATGAAGATTGTATTTCCAATTGTTTAAACCAATTCCTCATTATAAGTCAATTCAAGGATCTCTAAAATCATGTCAGATGACCTAAAAAATACACAGATCTCATTCTTCAAAGGCATTAAGAACACCCTGCAGTGTGATATAATTCAGTTTATTCCAATAGAAATTATCTTATTTTCATAATCTGAAGATACCAGAATTATTTTTATTCATGTATTGATGTACTTTAAATTTGTTTTTAGATCTGAATCTTTTAAACCAATTCATAATCAACATATGATTTTAGTTTCTGATGTATAAAATAGCTGTAATAACAATAATGGGATTAACAAGACTGCTTTAGTAAATCACAAAATTAAAACAAAATTAAAAGTTTTAATTTCAGTGGATCATAGATTAACACAACAACTGTTTACTCACTCATTCACTGTTTTATTTTTTTTATTTTTTATTTTTTTAAAGATTTTTATTTATTTATTCATGAGAGACAGAGAGAGAGAGAGGCAGAGGGAGAAGCAGGCTCCCAAGGAGCAGAGAGCCCGATGCAGACCTCGATCCCAGGACCCTGGGATCATGACCTGAGCCGAAGGCAGACGCTCAACCATCTGAGCCACCCAGGTGCCCTCATTCACTGTTTTAATCCCCATAGCCCATTTGGGAAGAAGCTTTATTGCTAACCTACTACTTTAAAAAACCTTGCAGCCTTGGTTAATGTGGTAGAAAACCGACCTGTCGCTTTGATATTTCCTTTCCACTCACTTTTCTACAATATAAAAAAGAACATTTAAAGATCAGTAGAAAGTTTCCTCAATTTTTCTTCAGAAGTCTGCATGGGAAAAATATGGTAAGCCATCTTAGTTTTTTTGAGTAAAATGAACCTCATGTGTAACTTTCAGGAAAGTTTTTTTTATGTGTAATAAAAATATAATATGATGCCTCCCTCACATATATGCCATTATGCATTACATGATATAATTTAATATGTGATGGCTTTCATTATATGTAATACTTAATAAGTTAATATATTGATTAATGAAGTATCTAAAGCCTTCCATTTAAGCATGCCAGGGATTCTCAAATACTGCCCCTTTAGACAATAGAGCTTCACCTCCTGAAATCTACAAACAATAGCAATACTATAAAGCCTATAGAGATATATTAGCAACCTTATAGCACAGGTGATAAAGATTTAGCTACAGGGTGTTCATGTTAATATTTATAATGTGAAACCACTGAAAGAAAATCTAAATGGTCCACAAATAGAAATTACAGCACAATGAAATAAGACATGAAAAGAAGTTTAAAGCACAACTACAAAACAGTATTTATGAAATGAGGACATTTAGAGGACAAAAAGCGTATACGTCTCTGTCTAAAAAGATGAAGACAGTAATGTTAAAAACTGATGATCTCTGAGTAAATTATGAGCCATTTACTTTTTTATTTTGTATTTCCTAGCTATATTTCTATGCTGGTTATATATTAGTCAAGTTTTTAAAAAGTCAATATAAGGGACTTTTATAAAAAGTGGTTTTGTAGATATAAAATACTGCCTGGGCCAATAAAATCTTGCCAAGGTATATTAAATGTCATGTCTTCATAAACCTAGCACCTGAACATGTATGCTCCTTTCTTTCCCTAGGAAAATATAAATTAATGTTTCTGTACATATATCCTATCTTCTGCTTAGAACATCATATTGATTAATATGAGTCCTTCAGTGTTGTTAATTTTCCTACCTTATTTATTACAATGTGATGAATTTATAAGGTGGCCATTCCTCAAATCTCAATTTTAATGAAAAAAGTTGAAAACAATACTATACTAATCATGTTTGGCTTAAATAAAGAAATTAAGCTTATTTTAAAAGTACTAAATGTAATTTTCCCATCAAAAAACTATTATATAATTAGTTACTTGTGCATAAATTTTCTCATGACATTTAGCACTATTAATATGCAATACCTTTAAATCAAAAAGTATGTTTTAGTGAAAAATATTTTAAAGTAATTTTCAGAAAATTTTTATTTCAATCCTAATTTTCAAATAAAAAGATGAATTTTTCTGGGTAAGTAAACTTCACCTTTCTAAGAATTAGTTCCTTTACCTGAAAAAAGAGATCTCATACATTTATAAAACTATTTGCTATAAGAATATCAGTTTTCTTCATCCACTAATTACTTTAAATTTTTCATATTAGTTTTAATGTGCTTTCTGCTATAATTGGGTGGCTTAGTTTTTATAGTTGCTCTCAGTTAAGTCATATATTTCTATTCCTCCTCTATTTGACAACTAGATTATTTCATTAACTCACAACTTTTAAATTTATTTTTATTTTTTAAAATTGATTTATTTTTACCTAACTTCTTTTACTACCCTATGTTTCATTTGGTATTGGTTTATTTTTTTTTTCTACCAATCCTTTTAGAATAGCTTAGTTTCTCCAGAACTCAGAAATGTTCTATCACATACACTGTTACAGAGAACTAGGAAATGTAGCTCTTCATGAATTACTTCAACTCTCAAGAGGTGAGCACTGCCTCTGCCTATGATCTGCCTCCAGAACAGTATTTCTTTTCTCAAATCAACCAAAAGGGATCAAAACTGAAAACATTAAAGTTAATTCCAATATTTATATTATTTGTTTTCCTAAAAAAAAAACAGAATTTAATTTAACTAATATGTCCATATTTCTACTTTATAATACATTTGCTAATTTTAGCAATAACCCAGATTCTCTAATAGCAACAGACACAATAGGTGAGCATAGTTTATTTTATTTTCCACTGCATACAGCCATCAAAAAAAAAAGTGAAATCTTGCCATTTGCAATGACGTGGATGGAACTGGAGGGTATTATGCTGAGCAAAATCAGTCAATCAGAGAAAGACATGTATCATATGATCTCACTGATATGAGGAATTCTTAATCTCAGGAAACAAACTGAAGGTTGCTGGAGTGGTAGAGGTGGAAGGGATGGGGTGGCTGGGTGATAGACATACTAACTTTTAAAAGTATTTTTTGTGGGCTTAAAAATGTGTGGACATCTTTGTTTCAAAACAAAATCAATTTAGATCTTAAGATATTAAATTCTGAAGTTAAGCTGTCAAGTCTGTATCTCAAGAACAGCAAAATCGAGTTTATATGACTTAAAACATGGCTCAGCCTCATTTTAAAATAAAGATGTCTTTAAAAAAATTAAAAAATAAAGATGTCTTTCAAAAAAGAAGACACATAGAGGAGAGTTAACATAGGTATTGATGGAAGGTCTCGCTTCAAACACATAATAAATTAAAAGCAAATGGCAATGATATGTTAGCACAAAGCATACCTGAAAAAGAGAGGAGACAGCAGGAAATGAAGAAATTAAGACATTTTATAAGGTATGCTAGCCCATCGGAAAGAGGAGGAAGTATTAATGTCAGCCTATATATATGTACATGCTTTCCAAATTACAGGTTTGGGAGTAATAAAACATAAAACAGACATTAGTCCTTTTGAAAGGAATGATTCTTACAGAAAGAACACTCTTAACGCACTCTTCAAGGGCACAAAAGTAGACTTGGATGTAAAGATTTGTCGTGCCGTTTAATAGAAGGAAAGAAAACTTCACAGATATCAATTATCTTTAATAATTTATGAATCCAAAATAAACTAGAAAATGCAAACAGATACTTTTATGGAAGTAGACAAATAGATTCTGATGTTCGTATGGAAAAATATATATATAAGTAAGAACAGCAAGAAGAGAAAAAAAAAAAAAAAGAACAGCAAGAAGAAATCTGAAAAAGAAATGAGATAGAACTACCCTTACCAGATAATACACTGTATCATAAGGTCTCAAAAATTAATAGTATTGACATATGAAAAGACAGGAAATGAAACAAAAAAGCCAGAAATATAACCACGCACATTTGGAAATTTAGTATATGTTAAAGGCAGCCTTTCAAATCACTAAGCTAAAGATGGACTTTTTAATAAATGGTGTTAGGTCAAATGGGTACAACTTGAAAAAAAAAAAAAGATCAAGTTTGACTTGTGCCTCATATCATACACCAGCATAAACTACAAATGGAATGAAGATCTAAATACTTTAAAAGTTTTTAAACTATAAAATCATTATTAATTTTGGAGTAAATAATTAAAATCCAGAAACCATAAAAAAAAAGATGGATAAGTTTGATTACATTAAAACCAAAAAGATCTAGGCTGGAAAACAGTATCAGCAAGGTCAAAAAACCAAAGGCAATGTTAAAACCATTAGGTAGACAGTAGATGAGGAACTGGACATTGATGTAGTACCCAACTATAATCAGGAAAGCACCAAACAGTGCTATGGGATATTAGTCATCACTGTAATTTAGTGGTCAAACTCAGCATCCATTATGGTGTTTCAGGCATATATTATAAGCCTCCTGGGCTGATAAAATATGAAGTCCACAATAACATCTAGAATGCATTCTAGAGAGGAAAAATAACTTGAATCTGTCTAGCTTTCGGACTCACATTCACATTTGCAGAATATATAGGGGATAGAGAAATAACTTAGAAGATACCTCAAGGAGACAATCAGACAAGTCATGAAGACAGATGATTCATCAGGAAAACCAGCCCAGGCTTTTTTATAAATCTTTGAAATGAAAACTAAATAGATTAAAAGAGACATATGGGACATAGCAAATAAGTGCAACAAATGAGCCTGTATTGAATCCCCGCCTGGCCAAACCAGATATTAAAGATAGTTTAGGTAATATTGGAGTAATCTGAATCTCCTGATAAGATGAATACCTATTAACATGCAGAAATAGTGACTGTCAATGAAAATTAAAAAGTTGCATAATAACATGGTAGCTTGAGCTCATTTTATGTATATATATATATATATATATAATGTATATACATACGTAAATCTAAATCTAGATTAAATATAGAGAAAATTCATTGAGGACATAAACAAGGTTTTAAAAGTGAAAATATCTCTGTGGTCATAATACTGAGTTTACTTTTTTACTTCTGCTTATTTTTTCTATCTTTCTACAATAAATATGCACAAATGTTATAGTAACAAAAAGTTTTGTTTAATCTTAAAAAAATGATTGGTTCTGAAGCATTAAAAACACATTTAAAATTATTTTTAAAAATAATATTGTCTGTCTTGGTCAGCCACCTGAAGAAATATATGATTATCTTTAGCATGGGATTCTCCAAATTCTATTTCACATAATGTTTTTATAAGTTCCTGAAATCTAAAGAGCCAAGTAGATTCAAAATATTATGCACATTTTATGGAATCTGCATAATGACAACAATTTTAAAAGATCTGCTCAAGCTTTTTTGATTTTGTTCTTCATATTGATTATTCTCCCAGGTTTTCTCTTAGACTTGCATATTTTTTGGTAAGGAAATAATTTTTTAACACCTTTGAGCTACTTTTGTTCTGCCCAGGGCTTCCTGATTCTGTTAGCAGTTTTATCTTCCCCCAGGACTTGGGTCATGTGTTGCCCTCGTAAATATTTAAATAGGCATTATTAATATTAGTCACATATATTTAATAACAACTCTTCATAAAAGTGGAGCTGCTGCCACCTATAAAACCTAACTGACACCTTTTGATGGATATTGTTTTGAGAGGAGCCATAAAGAACAAAGTAGCTGCCTGAAAGCTACAGCAAAGCAGACGTAACTCCATCCCGGGAGGGCCCGGGGTTGCCGTTGGAGCGACAGGCTCCAGGTGGTTTCATTTCTCTCTCTGCTACCTTTCAAATACTTCTCCAGCAAAATGCCTGGAGCAAGACACACAGATTTCCAGGTGTGGTCTTATTAGAAGAGTACTGCAGAGGTGTGTAGAAGTTTTTCAGGAAAGAGTTCCAAAAATTCATATTTGTAGGAAGGTAGCGTAATCCTTTCCCTTCTAAAAGTTTACTTCCGACAACTTCAGCTAATCTTGTATGGTCCTGACCGTTCACTCTCTCAAATATTGAGGATCAAAAGGAAACTCTTTAATCATGCCTTCTGCTCTAAACTAAGAATAGACAGATTACAGGACTTGATTTTAAGCTTCAACCTTAATGGAAATAAAACTTACAAAACAGAATTACCAGGATTATTTTTGTTTGTTAAATGTGAACTCTATTCAAACCGATCTCTCCCTGTGAAAACACTTACGGTGCACATAATGGGTGTTTTCCCATGTCCCCCAGAAACGTGCTCCATTGGTAGCCAAGAATAAAAATAAGGGGTGCCTGGGTGGCTCGGTCAGTTGAGCGTCTGACTCTTGGTTTCGGCCTAAGTCATGATCTTAGGGTAATGAGATCGAGCCCCATGTAGGGCTCCCAGCTCAGCGCGGAGTCTGCTTGATATTCTCTTTCTCCCACTGCACCCCCCCCCTCAGCTCACACACTCTCTCTCAATCTCTCTCTCTAAAATAAATAAAATCTTTTAAAAAATGAAAAATGAACTGACCAATAAAAAGAAGGAAGGAAGGAAGAGACATAGGAAACAAAGAGCTTTGTCTCCATTAAAAGAAAAGGATTCACAATGTGATCACATGATAATTGTCCACTTCTCTGTCTTTCTCCCAATGGATGTGCTCTATTCAGTGTGTGTTTTGCAGCTGGAACTGCAATAATCCGGAGAAACCTGGAAGAAGATACTAAAAAACCCAAAGAAGAAAAGGAGAAGGTGGATGGAGAAGGATTGTTTCTGTTTTGAATTATAGAAACACTAGCAGAGAACCATTTCTCCCACCTGTATCTATATCAGTGCCATTTATTCCAATATGGAAATAATTTGAACTGATGTACACAGAGGGGGAGAAAAGGAAAGGAAAACAAACTATGACCAGGCTATTAAAATAATCTATCCTAGTTTACTCACTTAAAAAGGTGAAAAGCAAAACCATGTAACTAGAGCATCCCTGCCACCCTCTTTCCCCTTATCTCATACTTCATTTGCCATCTGTGCTTTGTATTTTGCCTCCTTTTTTCCCTCTTAATTCATTATCTTATCTTCTCTTTTCCGGTTCCCTGACCCTATGAACGGGTGGTCTGTTTCATGTTCCTAGACACAATATTCCTGCTCAAATGTGATGGGCGACATAAGGTTTGTGTATTCAAATACCATTTTATGTACTGTTCCACACTTCTTATCCTCGGGATCATTAGTCACAGTATGTGTTCCATGCTGTGCCCAGAATGTCTCAGCTGATAATGACATACTCAAAGAGCATTTTGAGTCTCTATTTTACTAACAGAGTATCAGTATCCCACACAATTTGTCCCTTGTGATTCTACTCTTTCCAAAGCTTAAATCTTAACATACAGAAAACATTTATCTCTTTAGAATTCCCAAAATATGTTTTGGTCAATGACAGTTTTTCGGAGTTAACAAAGAGAAAGAGCCTTTTTTTTTTTTTTAAAAGCTTGAAGTTAGCAATAAAAAATTTTAAATAGGCCAGAATTTTCAAGTATATTTCAAACTGATTCAGTTTTTATCATACATGTCATCCATAGAACAACGTGGTATAAAAAATTGATGGGAAGAAGAAACAATCATAATTAAGTCTTGGGATTGAATTAAAATTCTTACAAATCATTAATTTTTGTAACAACCATCAGAAAAATTTGTAAGACAGCCCCAGAGGGAAAAAATCTAACATTTATTAACTTAATATCTACAAAATGTATATGATAGCCATAGATCTTTAAGGCTTCACACAAATCCCAAAAGAAAGAATGTTGATATGTTGTAATCTGAATGAGAGAATAGAAAATTATATAATGGTGGAAGTAAATTAAGATTCATGGATTCTACTCTAATTTTAAATTCCAACTTACCAAAAATGTTCTTATAATTTCTGTGGTCTGCTTGGCCTCTGGCCACATATTTTACTTGGGCAATAGGCATTGTGGCAATTAAGTCTCCAAATAACCCCCTAATGAACTGTGCCTCCTGATACTCACATCCTTGTATAGTATCCTTCAACAATGAATCTGAATTCAAGGCTAGCCTTTAAGCCCTGAAACTCTTATACTGGACTCTTGAAATGCTCACTTATCACAATAGCCATGTAAAAAATAACAAACTAAGACCACCATGCTATGAGAATACTCAGCCTAGCCAGGTAAAAGACCATATGGAAAAATAAGCATCCCAGCCCAGCTGCCAGACATATGAGTAAAGGAATCATCCTGGATATTCCAATTCCAGCAGATCTCAAAGGGGGGAGGAAAAAAACCCTGCAAACTTATTGCCCTATTTATACTGTCCTAGCCATCTCCAGCCATTGACCTACTCTAGATAAGGCCCCACAGATGAGCCATCCCTGCTGTGGCCGGCCTGAATTCCTAACCCACAGAATTTTTATCAAAATTTAATGGTTGTCATTGTAAGCTATTAAATGTTGGAGCAATAAATAACTGGAAGAGAATTTGGTTCCTAGATGTGGGGTAGTTGCATTGAAAAAAGATATAAAATATGTGACATTTGCTTTCATACCAGGCCATGGCCAGAAGCTGGAAGGACATTGACGAAATGGTTATTATAAACTGAAAGGGACTCAGGGAGACTGTTGATGAGGGCCTGAGGGACCATGAAGAAAAGGCATCTGTTATATGCTGACACAAGCATTGTAGAAATTTATCTGTAGAAATGTGAAAAACAGAAAGGGATCTTAATGATCTTGTGGATACTTAAGGAAATTTCAACACTGAATATTGAAAGTTCTACATTGCTTCTTCTAGACATAATATGAAAGAGAAAGATGCAGTAAAGGAAAAGTACTCCCATTTTAACATAAGTTAGATATAGATATAGATCAGCTATAGATACAGATGGGAACCAGAAGTTGCTAGTTTCAAAAATAGAAATCCTTCTTATCCCCAGCAAAATATTACCCACAGAAGAGATCGAAAAAGATAAAATCCCAAATGAGGCAAGTAGGTCCTTCGATCCAAGGTGCTGCCTCAAAGAAAATATCTGCTGTTCAAAAGACCATAGGGTCTTAAAGACATATCTTATTGAATTTTTGTTGTTGTTGAATAATAGGGGTTCTAACCATTTTAAGGGAATTGCTCCATAACAGCCCGACATAAGACCCAAGATAGAGATTAATCTTTCTGAAGAAAATGTTTGGTTGTGACTTTTGTTTCATGTAGCAAACTCCGATATTGTTAATAGGAAGCTCAAAGATTTATTGGAATGATATTGGAAGAGAAATTGCCTGTTTGACTAAAACTCACAAAGCCAGCACAAAAAAAAAGTTACTTCCTACAGAGAGAGACCCCAGGAATTTCAGCCATGCTAGCTCAGGTACCACAAGAATGAGTGCAAAATGTCTTCAGAGACCACTAGCCTCAGCCTCCACGTAACTGCTACCTAATGGTATGAGAAATGGAAAGTGGAAATCACCCAGCTGAGCCAACTGTCCCTGGAAACCAAACTTCCATACATGGTATCTGCCTAACTCATATCTCCTGAAGACATTCAATATGCTTTTCCAGGTTGACTGATACTGTGCAATAACATTTAAGATTATCTTTGTTTTCCCTGTTTTTGATTCTCTACAAAGTAATTTTTCATACATTTAAGAAATTTACATAGTTGCAAAAATCATAGCTACTCATATCAAATAAGCTAATCCAAAAGAGTATCAACCATATGATCTCTAAATTTGGAGAACATCAAAATTTCTTATTTTGCCACATACATTTCAACTCTCTTTTCTCTATATACAATCTACTTCAATTTCATCGTAAGTTGAAAAGTCTTTGGGATTTGAGTTGAGAATTTTAGCTTGTATATTTTCTTGATTTAGTTATAAAATTCACCTTAAAAACTAGAGAAAAGAATAAAGGCAAAACTGACAGTCCATATATTAGAAAACTAAAAAAAAGTGTATAGAACTTAGGTTTTAACAGAAGTAAAGGTCATGTTAGCTGGCTACATGTGAAATTTTAAGTGCAAAATATATAGAATGTTTTGTAAGTTTTTATACAGCAAATTTATTTCTCAAATGAAACCAATCAGAGCACAATACATTATAACAGATTAAAAATATCTCTGGTGTATATTATAAGATTTTATTTTTCTAGTCTCCTAGCCTTAAAGGTTCTTTCCAGGCTCTTTCAAAGATGCCTTCCTTCCTTCCTTCCTTCCTTCCTTCCTTCCTTCCTTCCTTCCTTCCTTCCTTCCTTCCTTCCTTCCTTTTTTCCAGTCATTCTTATTTTGCAGATACTCATAAACAATTTGATAGATTGTAAATACCTAAAATACATTTGATTGTTCAGTTTAGAGGCCAAAACTGCTGGTTTTATAACTCGAAGAACTTTATTACTTAGCATTAGCTAGTTCTCTTTAAATATTTATTGAGCATTTGGGGTTAAGAACTTCATGATGAACCATTTGAACTGTTTCTTGAAGTGGAAAAATATAGTAAATTATATAAAATGCAAAAAAAAGTTTATCTTTAATACTCACCTAAATCAAAACTTGTCACTTCTAATATCACTTTCCTATGATCTGAGATTTAATTAGGAAGAGTGGCAACATATTGATTATAGGTATATTTGTTATAAAATGCTCTATTCAATACATATATATTTTGAGTCTAAGTAAATGTTTTCTATTTATTTGTTTTCTGTCCATTCTAATACAATGAGTTCCTTTAGAAATTCCTAAATTGTCACAAAATCTTAGAGTTGGAAGAGACTTTGAGGTGCTGTTATGTAAACTTGTACTCAGAAGACTTCAAGGGAAACAGTTTCATGTATGGTAAGTAATAACCTACCTTATATAAATTACCCTCAAAAAGATCAGGGATCCCTGATTGAGATTATTTACCCTTCCTATTTTAAAACCAGGAAGTTTGGGAGATTTGATAAAAATTCCATCACTTCGTATTCTTGTATTGCCTAAAATTAAGAAGGTGGATTAGAAGTTGCTTTAAAGGTATAAAAATGTCCTTATAATAAAATTCTAATCTGGAAGATCAGGCTCCCATATGAATAATGGATGGAGAAAAAACAGCTGACTTACACATCTTCCCTTTCCTTCTACTCACTCTATTTTACCTGTACTGATGTCTTTATTCATTTCTCATTTTTCACTTTATCTCTTCCATCTACTACCTAACTCAATCTATTCTCATTCTGTATCTCCCATGCAAATCAGACCCACGACTCTGTATCATACACATGACAAAACAACTCATCAACTCCAAGTTGATAAACTGTCAGTGAAGTTCTTTATCAATAAAGTATTAAAAAGTGTCTAGATTGTGATTGTATTTTCCACCCTCTCATTTATTTTTTGACACAACTTAAAAAACAAAGGAAAGAAGAATGTTTGAATATCACTTTGTTTTCTTAAGGAACTGTTTTTAATGACCCTAACATGGTAATGCTTGGAGGACAATTGTCTGTCATAATTCTATGGTAACTACATTTATCATCAGATAGAGAAAAGCAAGTGTGTCCAAAATATGGATGATTTCATAAAATCAAGTAACAAAAAGTGACAATGATTCTGAATATTATTAAGTTTACACATTAGCTTGCCCTTAAGAAAACTCCCACCTGAAATAAACATTAATCATAGAAAATTAAATTGTATTAATCAGGATTAATATTCTAAGGTTAAGTCCGCAAGAAAAGATATTATATTAAGAACAACACCTACATATTTGAGAGACTAAGTAAAATAACCCATGTGCACATGCACTAAATTTTCAACCAATCGGATTGCTTCTTTCTAGTTAATTATGGCTCCTTTTTGAAGCTCCAGAAACATTAAGTGTCCAGAAATATTAGCGTGATTCTCAGAATCATCAACAAGGAACTAAGAGTTTAGAATGACCAAATATTTGTCATTTCCAACTCTATCACATCAGTAGACATAGCAAATGTGCTATTAATTTCCATTTGATGGGCTATATAAAAATTAAGACAAAAATGCTTCATCAGATAATGTTTAGCTTATCATTTCTAACATTCTGCTCTCAAGCTAGCCAGATAATTTCACTTCTTTACCGGTATTATGTTCTTGATATTCACATAGGCAGTTATGTTGTTTACTCAATCTCTCTATATTCTCTTGCGATATTTTATCATGAATTGGGTGTTTAGCCTCTCAATCATTCCCATGGCTCTTGTACACATTCTTCACAATTTGTTGACACCAATGAGCACAGGCATCAGCATTTTACACATGGCCTTACTTAGATTTCATCAGTAGATTGTCACCCGCCTTCAATGATCTCATCCACCAAAGAGTAAACATGACATCAAACAGGCTGAATTGGTTTTTCTCTCATAAGATATAAATATAAATATAAACTATTTCCTATCATTGTATTTTCAAAATCAGACTTTGATCATTACCACTATTTTTAGCATATATGATTCAAACTATGTGTGTTTTAGAAGCTAATTATATTCTTTTTTTCTTTTACTCCATGATATTTGCCAATTTACAAGAAAAAAATTGTATAAAAGTAGAAATTTAATAGTCTTATGAAAAGACTTATAATAAAGATCAAATATACTCGGAAAAAAGCTAAGTCTTGTCTATTTTCCTAATACTCACTAAATTTTGAGCATTCAAACTTTTCCAATATCTTTTTGTTTATTTTTTTTAAGATTTTTTTTTTTTTTTACTTACTTAAGAGAGAGTAAGAGAGAACACGAGCAGGGAGAGGGGCAGAGGGAGAAGCAGACTCCCCACTGAGCAGGGAGCCCAGTGTGAGACTCCATCCCAGGACCTCGGGATCATGACCTGAGCCAAAGGCAGATGCTTAACCATTTGAGCCACCCAGGCACCCCTAATATCTTTTTATAAAACAAAGAATGACACAATGACACTCAATAACAGATATGTGAAATTTATTTAAAACCCAAACCATCTTAATTCTTACACTAGAGTATTACTTTATTAAGTGGCAAACCATCAAATTTTAATTTTTATGAATAAACTTGTGCTATATAGCACACAAAAAATAACAATAAAGCTCTGCTACAATTTCAAATTCATGCAAATAGTTGGCTCATTCTGCTGCATCTTGTGGATTTTTCTTGTGTTTTTTCCTCTTCTCAGAACATTTTCCCCCATCTACCACCTACCACCATCTATCAAATTCTATTGATTCTCCAAGGTCAGCTCAAATGTCACTTTCTCTGTGAAGTTTTCTGCAATCCTAATTAAAATAAACTACTTCTGACTCTATGGTTTGATAGCACTTGGTTATATTTCCTTAGAATATAACATTCTCCTCTATTAGAATGGAAATTCTGGCAATAACAAGACTCTATCTACTTGCTTTATGGTCCCATAAGAGCTAGCACAAATATTTAGTCATCCAAGTCTCTGTATATTGCTAGAAAAACAGATTCTGCAGAGTAGTATGGATTTAAGTATCCAGCTTAAGAAAAAGAACTTAAAGTCCATTCAGAGGGCCAGTGGGTCTGGTGACCAAGTGCCCTTAAATTTCTCCTATACCAATAGCTACTCTAGAATAAGAATTGGATATATGAATATCCAGAAATTTCTGGGGTTTTTTTGCTTGTCCCTAATAACCATATCCATTTAAGTCATGATATTTAACCACCTTTTTCCTTATAATAAGACTTACAGATAAATAACTTGTTGGTGCTGGGAAAATGCCATTTTGTAGTCAAAATGGAGAAAAGATAAACTATCGACTTCCTGCCTCCAAAGTATTGCCCACAGGTACATCTTGATCTTCCAAAAAATATGTATAGTTGTCCTTTTAGGCAGAAATAATATCCTCACGCAACAAAACTATCTTTTAAATTTAACACACAGTGGGTTTCAAGCAAAATCTTTAAAAAAAAAATAAGAGTCACAGTGATAATTCAAGTGCTTCAGATAAATGAAAGCTTTTTATTGACTCATTTAGTCTCTCCATTCATGTCTTTTTGAGCCCTGATGTTTTTGACAAAGAGATTATGGAACTGAGTATGGTTACAGTAATTATTAATACTTGTTTTTCATCTACCCTAGGAACAAACAGGTATTACTGGATGAAGAAAGAGACTCACTTCAATTACAGGGTAGTGACTCTACAATTGGAGATACTATCTCAAAGAATTGCCCTTAGCCTATTTGATCAAGTCACTGTGTAGTCATTAATTCCAGTCATAAAGTCAAATTTAAAAGGATACCCCCAACTTAAACCCAATTATCTCTTTCTTGCCTAGAAACTGAATACATATATCCTCCTTAGTTTCTCTGGGAAGTGAGTTTATTTAAACCATCTCCAATGAATTTTTTAGCAATTACAAACTCAAAACATCCAATGAGATGTGTAAATACGTAAACCACACTTGGACTTACATTATCTTCCTAATAGATTATGACAAAAATGTCAGGAAAAGAGAAAGTAACATAAGTAAATTATTAGCTTGTTGAATTGTGGTCAGATAAAATTAACCCTCAAATTATTTTGCTATAATTGTCTCATTTTAAGGTGATTATCAATATTAGTGAAGACGATACAAATGATGTATTTTCTTAACTGTAACATCTACTGATTTGGTATAAAATGACTGTTTAAAATGTTCACAATAGGGGCACCTGGGTGGCTCAGTTGTTAAGCGTCTGCCTTCAGCTCAGGTCATGATCCCAGGGTCCTGGGATGGAGCCTCCGCATTAGCCTCCCTGCTCCACGGGAAGCCTGCTTCTCCCTCTCCCACTCCCCCTGCTTGTGTTCCTGCTCTCACTGTGTATCTCTCTGTCAAATAAATAAATAAAATCTTTTAAAAAAAAGTTCACAATATGCATAAATACTATTTTTTCAGTAATGGTTCAATGGTATGATTTCATAATAAATTCAAGGGCTGTACTCATGTCTAATTCTTGAAGGCCAATAATGTAATTATAGGTACTGCTTTGTGTGTAAAATGTGTTTATTCCATTTTAATTTGGAAGAGTCACCCAATTTTCTAAGGGTGATTTCTGAATTGATATGATGCTCGATGAGATTAAGTTCTACTATATCTGACTTCAAGCCTACCCATAATACTGTACTTTAGCTCTTAAATGTCTGAGCGTGTGATTTTTTTTTTCATACATGGGAAATTATCAGAATATCAAAGGATTTGCTACACAGATATTTTTCTTCTTACTTTTCATCTTTTCTCCTAGATATCAACAATATGGACATATTGGATCCAAGAAGAACTGGCATTACATTTCTCAAAAGCATGCAAATGATAAATAAGGAGCAATAAGTGTGTTTAGAAATGTTTGGAGAGGGCAGTCAGGAACGTACTGGAAGTGACTTAATGATTTATAAGATTAAAGTGATCTGAAGAGTTTAATAATATGAATTAGGGGGTGGAATTCAAAAAAAAATATGCCTGATCTTGCTCAGATGTTCTGTCTTGCAGTTCTTGACATTAAACAATCTTTAGCTTCTCCATTTAAAATCATAAATGTTTGGTTACCAAAATGATTTTTCCAAATTCCCCAGGCTCTCCACTACCCCGCTCTATCAGAATACAGGGTTTTAAATATCTTAATGGTGTAACTGGCACAGAATCTTTTCTACATTAGCACTGGGATATTCAAACACTTTCAACACTACAACAAGCCTAGGGAGACAATTAAAGTAAATATTTCTCAAAAATGTTTGAAGTAAAATAACTTTGTGTTATCCTTTATATAAACTGATCTATTTATGGCTTCCTAATGAAGAGTCGGAATGTGGATTGAGTAGAGCAAAGCAAGCTACTGTCGGGGAAAAAAATGTGCTTTTGCACAAGTGTCATATTTTGAGCAAAACTTTAGATAAAAATGATCTATTCTTCTTACTGAAACACATTAGTACCCCACCCCCTATGCACAAATGTGCGCGCACACACACACACCACTGATAAAAAGCAAACATTTTTTGTCACTGTAAAACACTCCAACGGTGACTGTTCATTTTAACTACCCACCCCTGGTGTCTTGGGTTGTCACTCACATGGACATTGCTCTTATTGTCTTGGCTAGAAACCACATTTTTGACTTCTACAAAAGTTCTGGTTATCTTCAACTTGTCAACTGCTTTATACTGTGAAGAATGCTTAGCACCTGGACGCCTGATGAAGCTAGATGCAAGGTCAGGCAAAGCTGTGATGACTGTAAGAGTCAGGCTTCAAAACTGCTTTCCTATGGCAAATTGTATTCAAGAAAAGGTTTCTTGGATGTTCCGTAAAAGTAAGTGACTAGGCAACACACTCTCCTGATTCCTAAAAACCTAGTCTTTTTACAAATGACAGTTAAAGATTAGTCTTCTCGCTTTTGGAAATTGCCTATGCTTAGAAATTGAGAAACACTTCTGGCCTTGAATTTCTTTTTTTTTAAGATTTTATTTATTTATTTGAGAGAGAGAGAATGAGAGACAGAGAGCATGAGAGGGAGGAGGGTCAGAGGGAGAAGCAGACTCCCCGCCGAGCAGGGAGCCCGATGCGGGACTCGATCCTGGGACTCCAGGATCATGACCTGAGCCGAAGGCAGTCGCTTAACCAACTGAGCCACCCAGGCGCCCCTGGCCTTGAATTTCTATAGAACAGTGATGCTTCTGGAGTTAAAAAAAAAAAAAAAAAAAAAACTAACCATTTTATAATTCCATGTTTCCCTTTTCTTATTTTTTCTTTTCTTCATTTCTAGGGGTAATAGAAATTCAAAACAGTGTATTTGTTTCTGTTTTCATTTTATTTTGCTTTTATGGCATAAATGGTCATCTTCCTTAGAGACTCATAAAATGTATGTGTATCTAAGCTTTTACATTAACTTTTTTAGATGTACTATTTATTCAAGTTCTCAATGATCCATCTCTCCTATGACTAAAATTCAGAATCCATAATTGGTAAACTATGATTGATAAATTCAATTAAATAGAAGTCAAATACTCAATAATTCAAGTACATGTGAATCAAAGACATACCTAAGCAAATGCCTATGATAAACTAAGGAAACAAAGTTACTTGCAACACATCATAAAGAGGTCATTTTTTTCCTACATGAAGAATCTTAATACATACATACATACATATATTCCAAAAGAAAAATGGAAGATGACTGTGAACCTCTAGTTGCCATCACACTGCTTAGCACATAGGAAGATCATAAAATGTTTTATGAAGAAATGGGTGAATAAACAACTATTCAGGCAAGTGTCCAAAGATTTCAATTAAAAGCTTCACTTTTTCTGGAATTGACCAGTAAAGCAATTGCGTAAAGATTATACATATACACACATATATATTTTATTAACATGTTAAATATATATTACATATTATATATAAAATATATACATATATTTTATATAAAATATATGTATATATGTACATATGTGTATATACATATATTTTATATAAAAATATATATATGGATATAAAAATACTATCTTTTCCCTTTATATTATCATGTAAATAGGAAGGTAGAAGGTACTTTCAAATACTACAAATAAAATTTTATTTACGAGGAACTCCCTATGCTTAATCTCATCACATAGCTATAACTTCCAGTCCAATCTAAAGTAAGCATATAAAAGAAAAAAATGTTATTTACTAAGTAGAAAGTCTAAGTAAACCCTTATTTCTAAGGGAGATCAAAGAATTCAACATCTAATAGCCTTCTGATATCTATAGATATTATAAAGAGATTTTGACATTGCATTAAATACACAAGAATATTAAATATTCTACCTTGAGAATTAACTTGGGTTTCTCAAATATTTATATGTGGCTTTAGAATAAAAAGTTAATAGACTTCATTTATAATTCCTTTTAAAAGCAGTTTAATTTATTAATTATTATAGAGACTTAAAAACAATATATTCAATAGAATGAATTAATTGTCCTTTTGATGTTTTCTTACAAACTAATTTGTATCTCAATAGCTTTTTTCTTCTAGAATTTCTATAGCTTTTTTTGTTACACTAAATACATTCAAATGATATTGTTTTTGTATCTACTTATGCCAAAAACAGTCTCACAATACATATAAAAGTCAAAGAATTTTGCATAATAGTCCATAAGAGAAAGGGTGTTTTTATTTTGGTCCGGAGAAAATTGATTTGAATAAAGTCCAGTCTTTCTCAAACTGTATTCAACTTAATTGATTTTCTATACCTTAAATTAAATCTTATCCCTCCTTTCTCAGTGACCCAGACATTTACATAAACTGTTTTATAATGTTGATTAAATTCAAAGCTTGCTAAATACTGTGGGAATTAAAGTCCATGAAATCTTGTTGTAACTCTTACTTTTTTTTTATAGGGTTTTTTTTGGTCTAAATGTCCTATTCTCAGCTTCTGGGATGGGCAGCCTGGGCCAAGGGAGGAGGGACTGACAGTTGGCACCCCGAGGAGGGAGAGTGGATGGAATTTTTTTTTTAATATAAACAAACAAACAAGCAAACAAATATTAAATTCTCTGCCCACACACACAACTCATATGAGTGGATGATTGATATTTAGAAAAAAAGGAAGGAGAAGAAAAGAAAAAGCACTTACTTGGGTAACTTTAAGCTTTCTTCCTCAAATGCTTTCAGCAGGCAAAGTGGATGTAAATTTCTATGTTAGTAATAGAGTGCTAAGTGTAAGATACTTTTTGCTCAAAGAAGGACATTACATTTGGGTCTGATTTCACTAAGTAGAGCATGCATATCAGTAATGAACAAAATGAGAATACTTTCTATAAATATTTGTTACTACTGAGAAGCTAATTATATATTATTTCATCATTATCCCCTGGAATATATTTAAATCTCAGGCAAGTAAGCTACAATAAAGGTTACTGAAATTTTGTGCTAAAAACCTATGTTATAATAAAAAGACTTGGAAATCTTTGACTTGTGAGGAAATTTATCAACAAAAGATAAAATGTTTATAGTATTATAGGTTCTTTTTTTTTTTTAAGATTTTATTTATTTATTTGACACAGAGAGACACAGCGAGAGAGGGAACACAAGCAGGGGGAGTGGGAGAGGGAGAAGCAGGCCTCCCCCCAAGGAGGGAGCCCGATGTGGGACTCGATCCCAGGACCCTGGGATCATGACCTGAGCCGAAGGCAGACGCTTAAGACTGAGCCACCCAGGCGCCCCAGGTTCTTATTTTTTAATATATTTTTATTTTCTGAAGTCATATGCTTTGAAATATTTGAAACATCATTAGTTTTTGATGTAGCAAAATATTTTAAAATAGTTCTTTGAAATGTCTTGAGAGATAAATCTGTTATCTGTAATATTTCATCAGATCCATACAGATTTTTTTTCTCTTTGGAATATGTCTAGAGATGCACAGCCCCTGTTAAATTGTTTTATTGGTCCTGGAATTGAAAACACACCATCTGCAAGATTTTCCTTAAAGGTGACTGGAAAGATACTTTATTCTCATTTTGAAAGTGTTTGTGTCTACACAACTATTGGTGTCATTTTTATCCAGTGCTTATCAATAGAGCCTTGACCAAATTGACACTGTGTATATGCTAATGAAACAATCAATGACAACTGTGATAACTCTTGAAACAAACTATCTTCTCTAGCTGTGTGGTCTCACATTTATCAGTTGGATTTGCTAACAATGTTTATAGTCTGTAATTACGAATCTTCCACTTTTTTGAGTTTTGAAATAGAAAATAGAAACAAAACACCCTCTCTCCTTTTAAATAAGTTATTTTTGTTTCCTTCCTGATTTGCATATAATTCATATTCTATCCCTATATGTATGAGTATGTAGAGAAATTGTTAAGAATTTAATATATCACTTACGTTTATATACTGAATTTGCCTATAAGTTTAGAATTAAGCACATTGAATTATGAAACTTACTTTTCAAGTTGTTTAGAAAATCAAAGCAAATTGAATGGCCTGAAATATTTTATTTCTATATGGCAATAATATATATGCTGACAATTAATATGCTTAAATTTAAAACTCTGTACTTAGGTAAAATATTTTATTTTAGTTTAAAGTTACTTCATTATGCTACCAAATGGTGAAGGCAATGGTATAAGGCAGAAATATAGCTGCCCTTCTATAACACTAGATAGAAGTGAGAATATTCGCTCGCTGATCTGTTTGGGATTGAGGAGGAATACCAGCATTAATTCAAGACAAGTACTAGAAAGTCACAAATCATCTTCCTATAGCATAACACTGACATATTTTGGAGATAAATGACCAAATAGTCCATTAGATATTTTTTATGCATGGAAAATCTGCTCATATAGGGAGGTTTGTGTTGGTTCAAGCTGCCATAACAAAATAACATAGCCTGGGTGGCTTAAACAACCAAAAAATATTTCTCACAATTTTGGAGGCTGAGAAGTCCAAGATCAAGGTGTCTGGCAATTCACATACAGATATTCTCAGTGGGCTCAAAATATGCTAGTTCTATTTCCATTATTATAGGAAACATTCTTATAAAACTTTGCCTTTGCATATGATGAATCTCCAGTTTTCCAACCTAGGATGGCTTTTTTTTTTTTTTTTTGGACATCTGTGTTTTTTTATGGTTATGCCTTCTTCAAGGTACTACTTTCAGTAATGTTAGTATAGTATTACGTGTCTGAAAAGATTCCTGGAATTTGTTAGAAATGAATTTCAGTTTAAGAACCAGCAACTCGTTATCGTGGTCTTCAGTTTGGTGGCTAAATCTACTGCTTTTTCTACATAGCATACATGAAAATGTTCTAGCATAGAACTATGCTAAATTTAGATATGGTAGCATGAATTTAAAATATCAGAAAACCAAAAAGCACACGAAAAAACACCTACACTAATTATTAGGGAAATGTAAATCAAAACCACAACGACAAACCACTTCATGCCATCAGTATGGCTGTTATCAAAAATCAGAAAGTGACAAGTGTTGGTGAGGATGTGGAGAAACTGGAAGCCTTGTGCATCGCTGGTGGGAATGGAACATGGTACAACCACTATGGAAAACACTATGCTGTTTCCTCAAAAAGTTAAACCTAAAATTACCACATGATCCAGCACTTTCACTTTTGGGTAAACACCCAGAAGAATTGAAAACAGGGACTTGAACAGATATTTGTATACCAATATTCATAACAGTGTTATTCACAAAATAGCCAAATGGTGGAAATAACCCAAATTTTCACTAACAGATGAATGGATAAACAAAATGTTGTTATACGTACAATGGAATATGATTCAGCATTAAAAACGAATGAAATTCTTGAGAATTCTTAATCTCAGGAAACAAACTGAGGGTTGCTGGCGTGGTGGGGGTGGGAGGGATGGAGTGGCTGGGTGATAGACATTGGGGAGGGTATGTGCTATGGTGAGCACTGTGAATTGTGTAAGACTGTTGAATCACAGACCTGTACCTCTGAAACAAATAATACATTATATGTTTAAAAAAAAAAAGAAGAAGAAGAAGAAGATAGCAGGAAGGGAAAAATGAAGAGGGGGAAATCAGAGGGGGAGATGAACCATGAGAGACTATGGACTCTGAGAAACCAACTGAGGTTTCTAGAGGGGGGTGGGGTGGGAGGGATGGGGTGACTGGGTGATAGACACTGGGGAGGGTACGTGCTCTGGTAAGCGCTGTGAATTGTGCAAGACTGTTGAATCTCAGATCTGTACCTCTGAAACAAATAATGCAATATATGTTAAGAAAGAAAAAAAGAAGAAGAAGAAGATAGCAGGAGGGGAAAAATGAAGGGAGGGAAATCAGAGGGGGAGACAAACCATGAGAGACGATGGACTCTGAAAAACAAACTGAGGGTTCTAGAGGGGAGGGGTGTGGGAGGATGGGTTAGCCTGGTGATGGGTATTAAAGAGGGCACGTTCTGCATGGAGCACTGGGTATTATGCACAAACAATGAATCATGGAACACTACATCTAAAACTAATGATGTAATGTGTGGGGATTAACATAACAATAAAAAATAAAAAAAGAAGTCATTGCTTTAAAACCAAAAAAAAAAAAACTAATGATGTAATGTATGATGATTAACATAACATAATAAAAAAAAGGAATGAAATGCTGATAAATGTAACAACATAGATGAACCTTGAAGACATCATGCTAAGCGAAATAGCCAGACCCAATAGGACAAATACAGTATGAATCTACTTATAGGAGTTACCTAAGTAGTCAACTTCATAGAAACAGAAAGTAGAAGGGTGCTTTTCAGGGGCTGAGGGGCAGAAGGAACAGGGAGTTCTTGTTTAATGGGTAGAGAGTGTCAATTTGCAATGTTGAAAAGTTCCAGAAATGGATGGTGGTGATGGTTGCACAATAATGTGAATGTATTTAATGTCACTGAACTGTACACCTGAAAATGGTTTAAATGGTAAATTTTATGTATATATTTAACACAATTAAAAATTTTGTTTTGTAATATCAGAATGCCTTTAACAGCAAATCTAAAGGGCCCAGCACGTGGACCAGCATATGTGGAATGGAGATACTTGATGGAAGGATCTCTTCCTGAGGAGAGAGAGTAGAAGACATCCTGTAAGATTTGGAAGAAAGACAGAAATATTAACTCCTGAATAGTGTGCACTAAAATTATTCCTAAGTTAAGTTCCCATAGACTTGGATCTAGTCTTGGCAGAGGAGGAGTACACTTAAAGTGTAACTATATATTTTATGAAATCCCAAGGAGTTATTCTTGGGAGGATTTTGAAACCCCTTCCTAACAGGAAATGCTTAAAATAGCTGGGAGGGATCTGAAGGAACCTGTAATTCTCACAGTTCTGCAACTGGAGCTGAGCTTTTTTCCATTATTATTGTGACACTACTGAATCCTTAGCTTAGTGTGGTCTGAGGAAATGCTGGTTACACAAGCTGTTCCCATTCCAGCTTCTATAATACTTGTCATCAGTAGGACAGTACCTTCAAATTTCAAACGTAGGGGTAAACAAGAATGGAAATGCACCTTCCTGAGAGTGCTGATAACTCAAAATTACCTATTCCACTTACTCATGACACCAGTAATTTCCACCAGGAACCCAGAAGTCGGTTCCTCTCTCCATCCATAAATTTGGCAGAAAGTTATAATTGCAATGTTTGAACAGCAACAACATGAAGTGTTCCTCTCTGAATTACAAGTGCTTTTAAGCCAATTGCTTGAGGCAAACACGCTCCTTGCATCAACAAGTCAGTGAAAGTTGATTGAAAGAGGAGAAAAGCCGAGAGATTCTCTCAGTGATTGATAACCACAAACACCTGTATTAAAGGGCTAGCCACCAAGAATTATGGAAGTAATGAAGCAGTAGCAAATCTCACGTTCCCTGCTGATTCCTTGACAACATAATTGTATCTTACTTGCTGATATTTTAATCATAGTGCTGGAGAACACCCAGTTAAGCCAAAAAGAATCATGAAATCTGTGTCCATATGTGTGCATGTCTTTTACCTATAATGGAATATAAAGATATATATGGAATATATAGAATAATATGTAGTGAATATATATATACACATACATATGTATATGAATAACACATCTTATTTTTAGAGAAAGGTGTAGAAGCCAATGAAAATATACAATAGCTTATATATCTTTTGCTTCCATCTTATTTTAAAACCGTTTACCATCCTACTATTCTCATTAGTATCATTATAAAAACAATGAAATAAAATTTAATCTGCCAAAGACATAGGACATTCAATGCAATAGAAATCATCTACTCTTTACATACGGTTAGGCAATAAGTAGATTATCTTTAGCTACAAATCTTATGTTAATTTTACTGTAAAGATACACAATGTGATGAATGTTAAATTGCTCACGATCAGATTTCAGAGGCATCCAAAAATATACTCTTTAGCAGCTTCTTGATTTCTCTCAAATCATGGAAAAATAGAACACAAAAAGTGTTTGTAAATTAAAAATACTAAAAACTGTTTATAATGTGCTCATTGAACAAACACTTTTCTGGTCATTGCAGCCATACTCAAAATCTGCTGAGATTCTTCAGACACTTGAAAACTAAGCAAATATCATGGAGTCATGTCCTGATAACAAATCTACTCTAGTAGATTTTTCTAATGGAATTCTTCTTCCAGGGGGAAAAAAATTAAAAATGAGGAGGAAATATCAGTAACTAATATTGCATTTTCAGATCAAATTTCTATCGTTTATTATTCAAGACAGCATAAAACTCCTATATTAGAATCAATGGCATTTCATGAAATTTTAATTTTTTTTCTAATTTCTAAACTTCATGGCCTACAAAGAATACTGCCTGAAGAATAACCTATTAGGAATTCAACAAAAGAACATATTTATAGTAACAATGGACAATGCCACTTCTATTTACATTTTCCTTGCCCCTATTCAAAATGATTCCCTAAAAGTTTTTTTTGTTTTGTTTTTTTTTGTTTTGTTTTGTTTTGTTTTTTGTACCTCTTATAAGGTTGCCAAAGGTTAACAGAGACTACATTTTTTTCCAACTACAACACAATCCCAAGCTTAGCTTATAGCTAGCTCTTAGTTCATATTTTCTTTAAGTAAAACTCAATTCAGCTTCATGGTGTGATTTAAATACTGTTTGCCTCTATTATATAATAATATGGACTCATCAATTATATGATGAACGTTATATTTGTGCCTGTAACTGTTTCTAAATTCAGTAGCTTGTCATAGAAAAAATAAAATAATAATGACTCTTAGCTATAACTTTCTTATTTCCAGGCACTATTTGTTTTTTTGTTTTGTTTTTTGTTTTTTTTCCCCCACAAGTTTGGCTTTATTTATTTATTTTTTTTAGATTCCACATATAAGTGATATCATATAGTAGTTACCTTTCTCTGACTTAACTCACTTAGCATAATGCACTCAAGGTCCATTCAAGTTGTTAGAAATAGCAGAATTTCCTTCTTTCTAATGGCTGAATTTTTTTTTATTCTTATGTTAATCCCCATACATTACATCATTAGTTTTAGATGAAGTGTTCCATGATTCATTGTTTGTGCATAACACCCAGTGCTCCATGCAGAATGTGCCCTCCTCAATACCCACCACCAGGCTAACCCATCCTCCCATCCCCCTCCCCTCTAGAACCCTCAGTTTGTTTTTCAGAGTCTATCCTCTCTCATGGTTCGTCTACCCCTCCGATTTCCCCCGCTTCATTCTTCCCCTCCCGCTACCTTCTTCTTCTTCTTCTTTTTTTTTTTTCTTAACATATATTGCATTATTTGTTTCAGAGGTACTATTTGATAGACATTCAGATTCTTTCTAGTTAAGGGTGAACTTACGTTACCTCTGTTGTCTTCAATTTGACCCAGACTATTGAGTGCATTACTTATTGCATTACTAAATTAAAATTGTTGAGGTAGAGTCTTCAAGAAAAAAAACTAGAAAATTTTAATGAAAAAATATTTAAATGATAGCATGCCCAGCTTGTGCTAGTAATCGCCTTTGACATAGATCTTGAAATACATGGGACAAATTAAAGGTATTTTTAAATACTTTAAATTGCTTTTTAACAATTTTGAGACTCCTCTAATATCACCTGGATCCAGGAAATTTAATCCAATTTAAATTTATACATGTGTACAAGTATATTTTTAAAATGTTTCATTAGGTATTCCCATGGTTAATTTGCACCCTCTTCCTGTTAAATAATGCAACATACTTTGAACTTGAGATGGTATGCCTCACCCAAATCCAGAACCAACTAGCCACAGGTGTCCACCATATGAGCTGCTGAAAACAGGGTCATGAGGATTGCAGTGCACAGAAAATATGTTCATCTCAACGTGAAGCTAGGCGCCGTTTATACACTCTAGGTATTTTTACTGGTAGCCTTTGAAATAGACAGGTGGCTCGGTATGATTTTGGTCTGTCGAGCAGATGTTTATCTATGCCTAACAGATCGTAAAAACCTAAAGGTTAATAAAGGGATAAGAGGTGTGACCGTGAGTAGGGCTTGGTTTGAGTCCATAGTATAATTTAACTATGAAGTTGACACAGTATATAGAGAAGTACATTAAAGATAGCATTTCCTTCCTGACAAAGAGATACTTAAATGTTTCCAGCGCCATTAGACTTCGTGAGGTGTGAACTTGTGCTAGATTATTTTCAGGTAGAATGGGGTTTTAGTGACATGAGAGGCATCAGAGTGGACTTTCAAAGCCAGTTGTTCTTTTGCTAGAAAAAATTAAAAATAAATAAATCTAGTAACACAGAGAATAGGTTAAATATGTTATA
Source organism: Mirounga angustirostris (assembly GCF_029215605.1). Classification (NCBI taxonomy): domain Eukaryota; kingdom Metazoa; phylum Chordata; class Mammalia; order Carnivora; family Phocidae; genus Mirounga; species Mirounga angustirostris. Next base: position 77,768,702 of record NW_026991720.1, on the reverse strand, counting down.
TCATCATTCCACAAAATATAGGGTTTCAAATGAAATTGTGTCAGAGACATTTGCTTTTGTTCTTGAAAATTGTAGTTTCTTTTTAATAAAAGTACTTCTAGGAAATGACATCCAGTATTAGAATGCTATAGTTACTGTACTAACATTATTGACATGTGAAATACACAATCCTGAATCTTAATTGCTCTAGTTTCATACTGATAAGTCACTAAAAACAATTTATAGAATTCAATTTGAGTTCATATGGCAAAAGAATGCACTTATGCTCACTTTATTTGACACAGCACTTATTTGATGAGTCTTATCTCTGAACTTCTTTTAAAATAGGATAAATGCTGTTATTGAGGCAAATATGATCTGAATATGCAAAAAGACAGTCAATTAAGGAATTTTTTTTTTTTACTAAAATAATTAGTAATTAGTCTAGAGTAAGGGGATCTATTCTGAAATTATAGGTTGAGGATCAGGAAATTAAAATGATAAAACTCATAAATATGAGAGCTTCTTTTCAAAGCTGTGTGGAATAATTGAGATAAATTTACTAATATCTAGCACAAAAATATGAAGCACTCAGAGAGTCATAAATACAGGATGTGTGTGAAGAGAATATACATTTTGATATTTTGGGAATTATTTACAACCTTTGAAGAGCAGATATTTGTTCTTTCAGACACTCAACAAAACATAAAGCAGGATTCTAGAAATATAACACTATGTAGAGTCCAGTTTGATCAAGCATAGTTTGTTGGTTTGCTTCTCTTACAAAGATAAAATGTTAGAACTATGTGTAGAATTTGTATGGGGATATCTGTGTGCAAAGTATAATGCTGGACAATCTTAAATGATATAAAGACTTTTAAAAGGGTGAACTTAAACTCACACTCAGACTTAATAGTCAGTGAGGAAATGCTTTCCACATGGCTTTCAATGTGCCACCATCCAACCCTCTGCTTCCAAGGTTTTTGCAGTGGCAGACAGGGAAGACACCAAGGGTGAAGTGATTCTAGGTCCACAGCTGTGGGTAACTTTATGGCTCCAGGAGAAAATATTCATACTCTGCAATTGCAATCAACATGATTCTGGATCCACAGTTCAGTCTTTTGATGCCTTAGTTACTGCAGAACGTTTTTATTTGAAAGTCAATTTCAGTCCAATTCTAAAATGTAAATTTACTAATATGCAGTTTCCAGTTTACCAAGTTTCCAGTTTACCAAGAAACACGTGGGGAAATTATAATACTAATTGGTATAGCAACGTTTATCTGGATATTTAAATAATTTCTTAGTCTCATATTGAAGGTAAACGCTTAGTGCTCTCTCTCTCTTTCACACAGGATCAAACCTATAGAAAAGTTAAAAACAAAACCTCATCAAACTTCAGTTTCCCAAAATCTGAGAAATGGGATTGATGTTAAGGATTGAATGAGGTGATGCATGTAAAAATGCCTGGTATATATATGTGCTTAACAAACGTGAGCTATTATTAAATATTATTTATTACTGTCATTTTCTTTTAAATTTGGAGCTCTACCGTTAGTCCATAATATTCGTAATATCCATCATACTTCTCCATAATATTCAAAATTAGAGTAAACAACATATTTAAATGGTTCAAAATTGAAGACTATAAGAAGAACAGATACTGGAAATTCTTCATTCTTTCCTTATTCCCAACCAATTGATTCCCTGTCAAGAGGTAATTCATGATCAACTCCTCTGTAGCCTTCCAAAAATATTTTGCATATATGCAAGCAAATTATAAAAATATTATTCACTTTTATACATGTTGCCACATAGTATGTTTAACACATTTCTATGTTTGGTTATTATTAGACTTTTGTTATTGGTTAAGTTCTCGCTCACTTTATTTGATGTCCTGGGGACTGACCACTTGTTTACATGATAGTCAGTGCTTACTAGCTGTCTCTGACTCAAATTAAGCACCTATCTTGCCCCCCTCTTTTGACATCCAACAATGGGAATCTTTAATTCCTGTCTTAAAACTCCCCACACTCTTCTTTCCCCTTCTCTGGAATAAAAACCTACTCTAAGGACAAATTTAGAAATTAAATCATTCCATATTTTTTATACTTAATAGTGAATATTGATACACAACAAAATGAGCCTCTTCTAGTTTTATTTCTGTCTCCCCTGATATGTAAGGCTTTTATGGATTTTCAGAAAAATAAAACTAAACAAACCTTTTTCATCAAATATTTGGGAAGTATGTTAATAGGGCACTGGAATGTAGTGGCTGTGAATCCTGGTTCTTCTAAATATCTGCCACCTCAGCCAGGTCATCTTCCTCCCTCTGTGTCCTCAACATAATCTCTAAGATAAGGCAGTTGGGCCAAATAGTTTCTACATTCCCCGGCACTAATATGATGCCTCTATTTTATGTCTGCAAAGGCCTTTTGGCTCTCATGCCACAATGCAAATGTCAACAGAAACATGGAGAAATGAGAATTTGCATAAATCTAGGAAATTATACTGATACCAACAGGTATCAGTTACTCCCACATTTTCCGAAGAGGGAGGCTTCCATTTTGGGCTGCAAGGTGGGTGTCCTCAATTTTAACTATAGGAATTGTTAAAAAGATGTTTTTAAACCATTACTGTATTTGCTTTTTAAGAGCAAAATCAAAGGAGAATTCGGTTTCTCGTCTTTGAATTGTTTAAACTTTTTATAAAATATCATATGGACATAAAATTCAAACATGGGAAGGAACAATATGAACATTTAAAGTAAATAAAATGAAAACTAAATTTAAGTAAAAATTTAAAATGTCAGGGTCCGCTCCCTTACCCAGCCTCAGTGATCTCTGCAGTAGTGGATGCTGTTGGCTTCTCTCCCCGATCCCCCTGACTGGCTGGACACCCATCCCTCCTCACCTGCTGTGAGCATTGTCTGCTGAAGTATCATGACATACACCTACTCCATGGGTCAAAGTACTCATGTGAGGATTCTGCCAGTTGTTAAGTATACCTATTCCAACTAAGAATTGCAGAACTAGACTTGGGAAAAAATAGGGTGGGTTTATGGACCCACTTGACCCACTATGAGATGGACTTGAGCTACACCTCCATTGATCACCTAACTTCCATAAGCCCATACACCACCTATGGGCCAGGGTAGTGTTTGGTGTCTTTAGGAATTGGAGCCAGTACCCAATAATCCATGAAAAGTTTATTCCCATTCCCAAATTCATAGTCACTCTGAAAAATGGCCACAAGTTCTTTGAAGAAGGAGGAAGATTTATAATGTGGTTTTGGCAGAGTAGCAGAGTCCTTCCTCAAAGGGCCCAGGCATCCCGTACGTTCCGGGAGTTCTGAGTCTGTGAACTGAATCAAGTATGGGAATTGGTTGAAGGATTATAACTCTATTTTGGTAATTCAAGTCAGACTTCTATTAACATTAACCAGATTTAGAACTCTTTTAAATACATAAATCAAGTAAGATTTTTGTAGGCTGCCATCAATTTTAGATCTAGGGAGACCATGATCAATTAGCCAATGGCAAAAATCTCTGCAGGTCAAATGATTTTAATTACTGCATTGACTGTGATGCCCATTAGAGTAACCACACTGACCTTTGCTCTGGTGATTAAATGTCACCAGTTGGTTTCTGCCATGCGAGGTGAACACCATCCACACTGAATTCAGAGAGTCCCATTCAATGGCATTCTGATTGTATTTTTAGCCTATGGAGAACAGCGTCTAGAGACATCCTCAAGGACTCCAGGACTCCCCACAACAAGGTTTTTCTGAAAGGCTCTATAATGACAGTATCCTCTAGACTCTTCCAGGGACATACTAAGGGGATGGTTGAGAAGGTCTTAAATGATAAATCTACTCTAGGATTCCAATCTTCAAGAGCTTTTGCATACTTGCCTTTATAATACACCAAGGAAGATCTGAAATTTCAATTTAATTTGGTGTAGATCAACCAAGCAAACTGTTAAAGCCATTCCCAGTGTTTCAACTAACACACTGAATTCAGAATCTCTGCTTAATGCGCTGATATCAATACATTTAGGTCGATCCAACATTATATTCCTTCCACCCTGATCTATACATGTCCCTTTAGTTTCTGACCGTATATATTGTCAAAAACTTACAATTTTTAAAAATGTTTATGGCACCGCCTATTGAGTCATAGTTTGTACCTTACTTCTGTAACTTACTGAGACTGGGACTCTTCAAACGTCACACGTAGTCAGTAATATGACTGTCTAAATCTCTGCCTTGAAAAGCAACATTCTGCCAGATGTCAAGCCTAGATCCTCAGCTTCCTCAGCCACCAGATATTATCCAACATCAGAAAGTGTCTCAAGGAGAAAAGTGATTACGGGCATACAGTGTCAATTCACCATTCCCTCCACGGCTTTCATCTTTTACATCTCTTATTTTCAGACCCTCCCCAGGACGTTGCTTGACTTCAGCACATTCTTCACAAACTCAGCCTTCAGTTGGGGCCCTTCAAATATCCAGTATTGTTACTTCCTCTCTGTGCAGCTGCTTAAAGCCTTGCTGGGTTTCTCTTCCCCCTCTTGTAGAGGCCCTTCGCTTGGGTCAAAACTGTGTCTTAAGTCCATCCTCAGAATCACCAAACATCAAAGGAAATGAGCTGCCTATTGTTAGCTCATGTCTGAATGATGGTCCCATCTGAGGAATTTTAGCCAGATAGGACTTCTTTCCCTCCACAGCATTCTGATGGCTTACAAATATAAGCTTTGTGATTTAAGCTATTTGTGGTAATGGAAACTCTGGTCTTACCCAGACCTATTACATCTTGCTAAGAAGCAGAATTCCCCATTTGGCTATGCCTGTTAGAAACTCTATGTTAGATGTAGCTCCTTGATTAGTGACGTTTTAGAGTATGAAGGCAGAGAGCTGGTTATGTGCTATTGAAAATTTGAAAATCCAGAATAAAAGCATCTCTAGGATCTCTACTTTGGGGCATTAGATCCTCTAGTTTTCTTAGCAAAATTAATTTAATTTCTCTAGGAAAAAAGTATCTGATTTTAAAACTCTTTGTTCAAACTCTTTGTGATTCTTCAGAGAAAATATGCTTCTTTTGTGCTATATACCAGGCTGTGACCTCCTCTGCATTAACTGTCAGGTAACTTGCCTGTCTTTCAGAAATGTGTTGAGATATCTATCTTGTCCATTACTACTCAGTTGTCATTCTCTTCATTGATGGAGGTTTATTTGAATGAGCGTCACTGAAAATAGACAATGCATGCAATGAGTCTACCACTATACTTAGGTATCTTTTCAAAGATATCATGGAATATTTTAAATATTTTTGAAATTAGAATGAACTGTTCAACTACTAAGTTTTAAAGTGAATACTTAATGTACCTTGGTACAGAAAAAATATGCTGTGGAAATAAGCAAAGACCACCAAATAAGACCACCAAATGAGAACAAACAGAGGCTATTTATTCAGAGCTTGCTATAACAAGAGAGTCAGCCACCACCTCTTGGGTTTGGCAAAGCCTCAAAGGCAGTCATGAGAATGGGAAGCTTTATGGGGGGGGGGCAGGGAAGAGGGAAGGCTTCATATAAACTTTAATTGAAGGTTGTGGCATGGGCAAGCTAGGGGGAGGTTAACTAGAAGTAGAGTATCCTGTGTGGTTGGTTTGAGGAGCACATTTGACATGCACTAGTTGGTCCTAAGTTGGGAGCATGGGCAAAAATTAGGGATGCTGGCTGGCCGTCATTGACTGAGTCCCATCCACCAAGTTCCATCTGTTCTGGGCTGACTGTTGCAGAGACTGGTTTGCCTTTCCTGCTGGTTGTTCAGATGATGGGTCAGAGTTGTATTGTCATATATGATGTGGCCACTGTCCATTTGTATATCCAGTTTCTGGATATAAAAATAGTTACAGATTTGTTTAGTAACAATTTGGCTGAAATATTACTTTCCTCCACATCTTATACCAAGAAGCAAGTGAATTGTACACACAGAAGATTGCATAAATTTCCACCTCCCATCTTGCCATTATAAAGTCTTATTAGAAAGTTGCTTTCTAAACTAAAATGAGCGAGGCTAATAACAATTCAAATATTGACAGTTAAAGCTAAGTTCCCAGTAAGTTACTTCATTAAGTTAAAAATTCTTAGCATTTTGATTGGTAATTGATAGGTGGCTTTATTTTGGAAATGTCTGATTGATAGAAAATCTCCCCAATCCCTCAAGCATATATAGGAGAATGTCAAATCATTGACTTCCATATTTTGTACAGTTCTTTTCACTATTCCTTTTTTTCCACCTAGCCAAAACCTGCACAATGCTCCCTCATTTGCTGTATTATTACATCAGTAACGTATTTATCATCCAGGCATAGATGCATTCAAGTTTATTACATTGTTACTGAATCCTTTAAAAAAAATACCAATTTATTTAGTAGAATAACTGTCAGTTAATGTCAAATTAAGCATTGTGCCAAAAGATATAATAAAAAATTACCAATTTATGATAATCTCTTTTATGATGAGTGATTAAATATGAATTAGTTTAAAAGTTTAGCCTTATCTAGCAAGAAGAATCTTATATGCCCTTTCAATAGTAAAACATAGAGAAAGAAAGAAAAAAAATACTTTCATTTTTTTTAAAGATTTTGAAAAAAATACTTTTAAAAGAATGGCTTTCTGATGGCTTATTGATTCTATTTTTAGAGTTGTTTTCTTTTGTGTCTTTTTTATAAGCATTTAATGAATGCTAATGACATTTTGCATTCATCTTTTATTAACTGAATAAACGCTTTTAGATGGAGGAGGAAATATCAAATAAATAAAGTTAAGACACCAACAAAGAAGGCATATAAGAGGTATATAACAATTATCTTCTCGTCACTACATATGCTTTGGACATGCCACATCCTTGATTACTGGGCATAGTCTCTACTGGATGGGCAATGATGTACATGAACCAATCTGTCTCCCCCGCTGGGTTGCAGTTGGCTGGACCCACATTCACACCTGACACTGGCCTGATCAGATTCTCTCCCATGAGAATTATGGGTTAGAAGCTAGAATGTATAGTCATTGTCTGATACAGAATAAAGAAAAATTATATCATCATTCAACAGATGTAGGAAAAAAAAACCAGTAGTCAAAATTCAATCTCCATTCATGACAAAAAGCTTTCAGTAAACCAGGAATATAAGTGAATTTTTCCATTCTGTTTAAAAACATCAATGAAAAACTTAGAATAAAGTTATTCAATGGTAAAAAGCTGTAAACAATAGATAAGAACAAGGCAAGGACAAATACTCTTTACTTATTCTTTGTCTGTGGGTCCTAGGGAAGGAAATATGGGCGGGGAGTGGTGAAGGAAGGAGAAGAAAATGAATTGAAAGGAAAGAGTGCAATTTATACCAAGGGTACGAAAGGAGCTTATGTTATGTTTGAGTGTTCTATTTCTTTTTTTTTTTAAATTGTATCTTTTTTTATTATGTTCAGTTAGCCACTGTATAGTACATAATTAGTTTTTGATGTAGTGTTCAATGAGTCATTAGTTAAGTATAACACCCAGTGCTCATCACAGCACGCGCCCTCCTCAATACCCATCACCCTGTTACATGCCCCTCCCCCCCTGCCAAAACCCTCAATTGTTTCCTGGAGTCCATAGTCTCTCATGGTTCATCTCCTTCTCTGATTTCTCCCCCTTTGGATTTCCCTCCCTTCTCCTATGGTCCTCCATGCTATTGCTTATATTCCACATATTGAGTGTTCTATTTCTTAAACACAAGGTTGGTGGGAACACAAGTTTAGTTTTATTATAGTTTAACATGTATATGTAACATTACAAACTCTTCCAAAAGTAATGCATATTTTTGAGATAATATATCATCCAAGAGGAACAACATAACTGAGTAATTACTTGGGGTAAAGATAAGGGAATAACCTTAAGTCATTTAGGACAATTACTTTTTTAGTCAGGTGATAACTGAGTCTCATTAAAATGACCACATGTGAAACTATAGCTCCAAGCAGAAGGTGAGGGTCCATTTCTCCTATATTGTCTTCAGACTTTAAAATAGTTGGAAGAGGCCACACTCCTTTATATTCAGTGAATTCCCAAAAGATTGAATTCCAAATTTCTACATTCACATCTCCCTTCTACTCCATGATTTCAGAAGGGCCTTTGTGAGAAGGCTTGGAGAGTTTGGAAATACCAAAGGAGTATTGTTGAAGGGACTGGCACCCCTATCAGTACATCGTTAAAAAGTATACCAATGATTTACCAGTAATAACTCCAGGCTTCTCCGACCTCACAGATTCCATTCTCATGTCTGGAAATAGATCATAGCTTTGTTAACAGTTCACACTGTTTTTCAAATTAGGCCAGCAGAGCCTCTAATAGCCAGTGTTTTTAGAGAGCATTACTGCCAATGCTATTCTTACAGGCACTCAGGTAAAGCGGATGTAATTTAAGGGACACAGAGGAAATCCCCCCAAACACAATATGCACTTATAAATAAACTTGGACTGCCCACTGGTCCTACCAAGGTGCTTAAACACTTCATCATCCAACCTAACTGCAAGGAAAATAAATCTAGAGTAATTCAAGTTTAGACAGAGATGGAGAGTAAGAAACTGAGACGGAGGGAGAAATAGAGAGAGATTGCCAAAGAATGAGTGAAAGGGAGGGGGACAACAAGCTTGAGAGACAGAGAGAGAAAAAGAGAAAGGCAGAGAGGATGAGAAACAGATGGAGGGAGGGAGGGAGAACAAGAAAGTACAGAAGAGCACTAGGAAAAAACTTGCTCTGGGGCAGAAAGAGAACAGGGAACTTTATGAGTGTCTTGTAAAACCCACACACAAGATGAAAGCCAGGCCTCAGAAGAATCGAAAAGTAATTAAGAGCATATTCTACTTCCTAGATTCACAAAAGAAACTCTCATCTTTATCTTCTTCAACATACTTGCTTCATTTTCTTTTGCTCTTTACAGACTGACTTCCCTTTATTCATCCACTCACAGAAGGACTTCAGGAAATGCTGCCTTTAATACATTATTCTCCTTGGCTTTTTTTTTTTTTTCCAGTTTTGTTCCCCACACTAATTAATTCCCTCTTTGAGTCTCAAGTTTATTTTTTTAAGATTTATTTATTTATTTGAGGGGGGTGGGAGGGGCAGAGGGGAGAGAAAGAGAATCTCAAGCAGACTCTGGGCAGAGGGCAGAGCCCCAGGTGGGGCTTGATCCCACAACTCTGAGATCATGACCTGAGTCGAAACCGAGAGTCCGATGCTTAACTGACTACACCACCCAGGTGCCCTGATTTTCAAGTTTTAATTCCCCAAAGAGCTAATTTGATTTGCCACATCTTAGGTGTCCATCCCTGACCCAATCTAGCAAGGCAACAGGGGCAGAAGGAGTTTATCATATGTGAAGTCACAAATGGGACTGGTTTTCTTACAAGCGGGAGTGAGCAGCGACCTCATAACTCACCTACCACTACCTTTAGTTCAAATTATTAAGGGACACGTGAATGTTGCCTAGAAAACCGCCTCCTCCACACAGTAATTCAAACGAGTGTGAAATTTTGTAGTCAACCTCCAGTCCATTCAAATAATCACTGACATGTGAATGACGATCCAGAGCTGAGTTTTGTGCTAGGATCCACGGCCAGTTTGGGGGTTTGGCAGGAGGCAGGAGCCACAAGGTGGGATGAAGGAGGTGGGGAGAAAGGAGAACTGGTTGATTGGAGAAGGCAGCAGTAATGGAGGATGCTGAAATGTGAAATTTATATTGAAGCTCATTGGGGGAGTTTCCTAATTTTTCCAGGAGTGATTGTCAATTCAAATAAGTGTTTATCTACTACAAGCCCCATCGCTAGTACAGAGGGGAAAAAAGACAAGAGATGTTAAGCAGTCAGGTCACTGGATCTTTTAGCGTCCACCTTCTATGAAACTTCCTTTGGGAATGACCCTGCCCCAACACCTCCTTTACCACCACCTTCCTCCACATTAAAAAGCATCCGGACTCCAGCTCTGTTTATGATTCTGACATGAAATTGAGTCCCTGCATTAACATGATTAACATGGAGCACAGTAGAAATTACTGGAACCACATTCTAAAGTCATGCCAAACACGCACTCTGTAGACATGATAACTTTCAATAAAGATCATAAATGAGTGTTTTCATTTTCAAGGGAGAACATTAACTTCAGGATTACCGCCCAGAGAGCTACATTCATGTTGCTGGGGCATGATTAATTTTGAATTATGAAAATGGAACTCCTTTCAATCGTGTCTGAATTCTATTCAACCTGGTATGAAAGCAACTGTAATACACAAAAATACTAAGAAGGGTGCAAATTAAACCCACACAAAGAGGAATATAGGCCAGATTTCTGGAAGGATATTCAAGCTTAGCTCATGTCACTGTTGTGCAAACATAAATTAAAGAAGGGAAAGTGCCAGTATCCTGACCGAGTAACAGCATGAATCTAGCCTCAGACCTGAAGTCTAAATTATCCATTAATAATATTTTCAGTCTTACTCAAACCGGGCATGATCCTTAGAGTAATTCAGAAGAGTTTGATGCATAGTGAGCATTACTAGCCCACATACGTGAAGTAATAGCAATCTCTCGTGGAAGGAAGAAACAGAGGTAATTTACCAAATGCTACCCTACTGACCCGAAAGAATTGATTTATTTCATATGGAGGTTTCATTTTAGTGGGGATTTTATTTACTAGACCTTATTGTAAGACCGACATATTGTATGCTGAATAAGAGTGTCTCGGAATATTATTCTTCCCATGGTTCTAAGGTTTGTACTGTAGTTGCACGTTACAAGGTAGTGAGATTATATTCTTTAACTAGAAATCAAAAGTATGCTAAAGCTGACTCAGAATGATATCTATTATGGAATTGTTAAAAGCAGACTGTTTATAAATGCTGATTCACAAAGGAAATGCTTTTCTCCTTGAAGTACTCAGCAATACGTTATTATCTCTTATTCAGGGTTTAACCTCAGTATTGTATATCCTACAGAGAAATTGTATTTAAATGTGATAGATTGAGGGCTTCCCAGTCTGTAGTTTAGGATCAGGTTACTAAAAAATGAGACTGTTTCTTTCACTAAAGGAAAAGAGAAAAGCTCTTTGATAGGAGTTACAGTGAAGCATTCACATTCTGAGATAAGGCAGAAAAAAAGGTTATCACTTTGTAGTGCATTGTGTCACTGTAATTTCTGTTTAAAGAAATCATTTGGGGGATAATGTTGAGACCACTCAAAAATTCTACCGTCATAAAAAACAAATTGCTTGTCAAGCCCACAAAGTAGTAAACCCAATTGACTTGGGGAGTAAGAAGGAGAAATAATTATTGAAACACAATTCCAAATGCTTGAGAACTGCATATCATATTTTGTCCTGTGGGTCTCTGAAGGACTCAACTGACAATAACGCTGTTGCTAGCCCTGGTGATACTCCCACAGCGTCGTTTAGTGTTCTCTCATCATTAAATAACAGACATTTTGTGGAATTGATAAATATAGTCTTCAACATTAACTAAATAATCCTCTCAATAGCCTGGTAAAACAGATGGAGAAAATAAAACAGAGAAGTTGTAAGGGGCTTAACTCAGTCCATGGGGACAACCCTGTGACTTAGTTAGTATTAGACCTCCCTAGTTTCAGTTTATGACACCTTCTCTTCCATTTTTTACTTATAAATAACAACTAAGTCTCCAAACCACAACCACCCCAACCCCCACCCCCTCATGTTTGTCTTTAATTCTTTCCATTTAATCAAGAACAGGACATAGTACTGCTGCAAAGGAAATTTGTAGTTGTGTCATGTTTACATCTTTTAAATGTATATATTCGTAAGCATTAAGATAGATGGCTTTTAATAAGACATTTTTAATGGATAAATATCTTCATTTTTAATTTTTTTCAAAAGACCAAATTGGTTTGAAGCACCTTGTTTCTATCAGCCTCTAAAGTACTTCCACTTCTTGCTCCTTGAAACAATCAAGTCTTCTATAATTCAGTAGAATAAGCTCACATATTTCGTTTTTTCTTGGTGACAAACACTTTGTTACCTGCTAGAGGAGTATAAATGAATATGAGCAGGGTGCCTTATTGAAGGAAACCTGATGGGGAAGGAACTTGATGACTGAACAAATAATAATGGTCATAGTAATGACAATAATTCCCGAGAGTTTATTATGTTCCAGGCCCTGTGCTAAGCATGCCTCACTTCATTTGGTCCTTTGATATAAGGAGCTATTTCTATTCTCATTTTCTATAGACCATGGAACTGAAGCTTGCCAGGTTAATGCCTTTACACATTGAATCCATGTAAATAACTAATACCCCATTCTCCCATTCAAGGTCATCAAACAATCTTTTATCACTTAAATTTTTCATAAAATTTTTCCACATAGAGCTTGTCTGATAGTTTTAGTTACCAAAATAATTAATACTTTTCTTTCTGGTTTATATTTTTATGATTTTTTCTTGGCTTGAATTTCATCTCCAAGTCTAATCAATTCTGGGTGAGTGACAAACAGCATTTCAGAACCTGCAAAGTTGAGAACTATTTTGACAATTATTTTTAGGTCATGCTACCATGTCAGTTTTTGTGGTTTAGTGGTTTTTCTCTCAAATACCAGCTGATCTTTGGAAACTTGCCTGAGTTTTAGATGGATGTGAATGCTACTTTTCTATTGCCCTTTAAAAATATCCCTCCATTGCTGTATTTATTTTTATACCTTATTCATATGATATCCTTCATTTTCAAATGGTAAATATCTTAAGACAGAAACTAAATCTTGCTAAATTTAGATTCTTCAGTGTCTGGTATATAATAAGTTTCGGTGTTTGTTTAATTGAGCTGAATTTTACTTTCTTAAGAAAAGGCCTTTATCTATGAGGTCTTTAACTTTCCTTTGCATTACCTAGTCAATATTTCTGTCTCCATACCTCTTCTGTATTTATTTCTTCTTATTTCAGAGGAGTAAAGGTCTCCCCTAGTTTTCCATTGTTTTGCACCATGGTTGCTATTGATCTGTTTTTCTCTTTGACCAGTAGTGACCAGTGTCTATGCTCCCTCTCAGCAGCTTTCATGGCTATTTCTTCCTTTCCAGTTGATTATAAGTTTTAATTAGACTTGTCAAAATTCCTCCCAAAGGTTACAATATGGAAAAAAGTGTGTGTGGGGGAGAGTAACTTCATAGTAGAGAAACACTTTCTGATCCAGAGGATCAAGGTCAACATCAACAGGGGTAAATCATGTTGACAGCATGTATATTTGATTCAACATGAGAAAATAGCTCTTCATATCTGTGATCTTCCTTCCAAGAACGCATATCCCCAGTCTAACTATGAGAAAAACACCAGACAAAGTCCAATAGTGGGCACTGGAGAAAATACCTGACTAGTACTATCAAAGGTGTCAAGGTCATTGTTTTCCAAATGTGTTGGTAGGGCTGTGCTCTCTGCAGAGGTTCTAGGAGTGATTCTGTCCCTTGACTCTTCCAGCTTCTGGTGCTTGTTGGCATTTTCATGCTTGTGGATGCATCAATCCCATCTCTGTGATCACATTTCTTCTTCTATCTGTATATCTCTCCTTTATTTGTCTCTTATAAGGACACTTGTCATTCGATGGAGAGCTCACCCCCATAATCCAGGACAATCTCATCTGAAGACCCTTAGCTTAATTATATATTAATTACATAAAACCTCTATTTCCAAATAAAGTCACATTCACAGGCTCTGGGGATTGGGACATGAAAAAATATTTTAAGGGTCACCATTCAATCTGCTATAGTCATCAAAAACAAAGAATGTTTGAGAAGCAGTGACAGCCAAAAAGTCTAAGAAGGCACAACAACTAAATGTAATATGGTATCCTGGATAGGATCCTAGAATAGATAAAGGACATTATACGATAACTAAGGGAATCTGAATAAAGAATGGACTTTAGTTAATGATAATATATCAGTATTGGTCTATTCATTGTAAAAAATGAACCATACTAATATAAAATGTTAGTGGAAATTGGGTGTGAGGTATATGGGATCTAAAACTGTTCTAAAAAATGAAGTCTACTCTAGAAACAATTCTACATTTAATCCTTTATAACAGTTCCATCAAAAAGAAATAAAATGCAAACCACTTGTATAATTTTAATTTTTTAGAAGTCAAATTTCAAAAAGTACAAGCAAATAGGTGAGATTAGTATTAATAATACATTTCATCTTATGTAACCTAATATATCCAAAACATTTTCAATAAGTCATTGATATAAAAATTAATACCATATATTGCAATCTTTTTTTGGCAATATGTTTCTGTGTAGTACTAGAAAAGACAGAGGTGCCTGACAGCTCTACAATCCACTAACAATACTGTAGACAACACAAAGAGTTGAAGCGGAATATATCTGGAATATATATCTGGAAGTCATTTTCTGGTCTTGCTTTATGTCTCCCATGCTGATGGTGTTAGAGAGCCCCTGAGGCTGACACATCAGTCATGGCCATACCACAGGCCTGGCTCTCTGGCTGGGAGAGCTGAAAGGCTGGCCTGGGCTGGGATACTGGCATGGCCAGGACTCGCTCTCCTTCCAGGTCGTCTCAGGGCCTCTCCCTCCACCAGTGCCCTCTTCCTGTGATGTGGTCTCTCCATACGGTCCCTCTAGCACAGTAGCCGCATTTCATGCATGGTCATTCAGGAACCCCAAAGACACAAATGTAGAAACTTCCAGGCCTTCTTAAGGCTTAGATCTGAGACTTGTGCAGTGTCACTTCTCCTTCATGCTGTGGTTTAAAGTGAGTCACAGAGCCAGCACAGATTCAAGGTGGAAGGGAAATTCACAAGGGCATAAGTACCAGGAGGCATGGCGATTAGTGTGCTTGAGTGGGGGTTAGGTTTTCAACAAGCATTTATTTTACAAAGATTGTCACTGTTCATTCTCGTAATTGTGTACAATTATTTCAACATAACAGAGATACAAGAGGTTAAGAAATATGCCCAACAGGTTGCCTCATTAAGTGGGGCACCTGGGATTCAAACCCAGGCAGTTATTCTGATTCCTGAACCTCTGCCCTTTCTAATTGTTTAAATACTAAATTTGTTGACTTAAATGATTTCTAAGAACAAAAAGAGAGTGAGAGATGGGGAGAAGGAAATGGGCCTCGTAAGCAACGTTTTAAACTCCTGATGTTATGTTTGTTATGTTCAATAACATTCTCACTAACCAAAACTTTACAGACAGCATAATTATACTTGCTGTGAAAAGATCTCTCTCTCTCTCTCGTTCTTTCTCTCATTCTCTCTTTCTTTCTACAAATAAATTGTGGTGGTTGTGTGAAAATTTCTGCCACCTTTACACAACCTTTGCACTTAGAAGCCTCAGTAAAACATGTTGTTATCTAATCACCAGTCATTCAAGGCTCTTTCTGCTGACCTTAAATTCTTTCTTCTTCTTTATAATCACTGAAGACTCTTCAGTGACATTAGAAGTTTCATGTAATATAGTATTTTTGCATTCCATACTTGAAGGGAAAGAAATCAACTCTGACAAAGTGATGACCTCAACATAACTGTCATTAACAAAAAGGTTACAGTGTTCTCACCAGAATAACAGAGCTGGTAATCACTCTACATCTTACTTTGCTCTGAACTCTTTAAACATAACAAATAATCATGCTTTATTAAGCACCTGCTCAATGAAGTTGGGAAATCAGAGGATGGCGACATTAAATCCTGACCTTTGACTTCCTCTGTCAGATGCCAGAATGATTATTTCTACTGGATCTTGGTTTGACATTAGGGAGCAATTGGCTAATCCTCATTCTCCAAACTTGCTCTCTGGTCTCTTGCTAATGCTCATCTTGTCCTATGTCTTAGATTTATTATGATTTATTCACCATGTGGGGTAACAGTATCTCCTTTTATCTCAAAAGGAACAGCATCTCTATAATTTTGAGCCCTACTTCTCAAGGGAACTCAGGGGAAAAGTTTGAAAACTTAAAAATAGGCTTTTACCTCTGCACTTTGTCTTCCTTCCTAATATAGATTGGGACAAGTGGATAAGTAAAGAGATACGTGAGAAGAAAAAACACTGGGTCTAATTAGTTGGGACTTCTCACTTCAGGAATAAATATTGGAATAACGCCACAGAGAAAAAAGAATTATGGATTTGATAGCTTTTCCAAAAAATTGCCTAACATATTTGTTTTGAAATATAGTCACTGGGCCTTTAGTATTTCGAAAGTGCAGTTGAAGTTGACATTGTCTTTATTTTTATTTTTTTTTAAAGATTTTATTTATTTATTTGAGACAGAGAGAATGAGATACAGAGAGAATGAGAGGGAGGAGGGTCAGAGGGAGAAGCAGACTCCCTGCCGAGCAGGGAGCCCGATGCGGGACTCGATCCTGGGACTCCAGGATCACGACCTGAGCCGAAGGCAGTCGCTTAACCAACTGAGCCACCCAGGCGCCCTTGACATTGTCTTTAAATTACAAATATGATGAAGCCCAGAAATGTGAATAACGTCAGCCCAATTATATACAGAATGAAGTGTGGGAAAAAGTATTTTGGTAGACTAGACAGGAGAGAGAAAACTTGGGGAAAAGATGCACTCTAATAGAAACTGTAAGAAGTGAGAATTACATTAATTGAACATCTATTATGTGTCAAGCACTGTGCTTGGTAGATCACAATAAACAGGAAAACTGAACAATAGTAGCCCACAAAATGGAGCTGAACAGAAAGAGTAGATTATTAAGGAGAGAGCAGCAGTGAAATAATGAAATTATATCCAGGATTTGCTAAAAATATCTGAATATAACTTCCATTTCAAAAAATCCCAAAAGAGGGCATAGCAGAGTTTGCATCACCTATGAAAATTTAAGTGGGTGCAGACAGCCTTTCTCCTATTTCCGGGCAATTTATTGAGCTTTATCAATCTTATGAGCTCCCCAATGTCCTTTCAACTTATTCTTCCTTTTTTGCTGAAGTTATCCACAGTGTTTCTCTTGTTTGCTGCTATGAACTGGTTTGCCATCACAACTGTACAAAGGTTGTGCTGTTGTTGAGCCAGGGGTCTTAATTCTGATTCAGGGAAAACGATCCCTTTAAGGATTCAAGATGAAGGCTGATAAATACAGAGTTCAGGTTCAGTACCAATGCAATTGCTTAAGGGAAGAGAGGAAAAGATAGAGGGTAAGTATATTCAGAAGGCTTTAATGTAGAGCGCAGGGCCTATATCCAGGCCTAGAATGAGAAATTAGCTAGAAAACGAGTCTCTGAAGGAGAAAAGGAAAGGTAATAGTGATGGCCAAAGAGGTAGCTATAAAGTCACTCTTGGCTTTTTGTTTTGTGTTGTTCCATACTGATTTTGTCTGTTTTATTTCCTTCTCTCACCCCCTACAAAGATTTAAACCTGAAACTCCAATAGGAAATATTTTAATTCTACTCAGAAATTATAATAGAAGTTGAAGAAAATAATCCAAAGTAAAATTTGAGAGTAGAATGGTTGGATTCGCCAGAAAGAAAGAAAGAAAGAAAGAGAGAGAGAGAGAGAGAGAGAGAGAGAGAGAAAGAAAGAAAGAAAGAAAGAAAGAAAGAAAGAAAGAGAAAGAAAGAGAGAAAGAAAGAAAGAAAGAAAGATCTGAAAATGTTGGGCCTCAAGAAAGGACCTACAAAGTAAGAGAAAAGGATAAGAGGAGCCATTAAAAATGTAAAATGTTGGGGGCGCCTGGGTGGCTTAGTCGTTAAGCGTCTGCCTTCAGCTCAGGTCATGATCCCAGGGTCCTGGGATCGAGTCCCACATCGGGCTCCCTGCTCAGCAGGAAGCCTGCTTCTCCCTCTCCCACTCCCCCTGCTTGTGTTCCCTCTCTCGCTGTGTCTCTGTCAAATAAATAAATAAAATCTTAAAAAAAAAATGTAAAACGTTCTTTGATTTTTGCAATGCCCCCAGCAGAAAAATTGACTATTTTCAACTTGACCACACTGACTAAGCAGTAAGAAACTTACTAGATATACTCCATGCACAAACAGAACTGACCTGAACTGTGCTTTTGAGACACATATCACCCACGCACTTATTTTTTTTTAATATTTATCTTGCCCAACACACATACTCATAACACATATTCACTCCTGCACATGCACTCACACTGTGAATTTAATGAACTAATTAGTTGTTAGTACCTCTCAAGCTAATGATGAAGACATCTGGAACTTTGTGATCCTATGGATTAAGATGCTAGGGGTTTCTGAAGAAGAGCTGCATGTTAGTAGGACAGAGACTAAAACTGGGAGGACATTGTAAAAGATATTGTAACGTGGAGGGATGTAGGATACATGTGGGCCCTTAGTGCTTTTGTTGAGCTGTTCTCCAGAAGAAAGCACACCGTGGGAAACTGATAAGTAGTAGTTCACTGAATAAGTGAGAGGCGGCAGGCCAGTGCTTCCACATCTTTTCCATGGCAGAGCAGGCCCAGGAAATGTATGGCAAGCAGGGATAAACAAATGTGGTTTCTTGAACTGGAAAGATTGACCCCTGGGGTTCCAGTCTGCCCCAGAGCTTAAGGGATGCTGAAAGTGTATGCAGCTGAGTTTCTGAGCACCTGCGTGTGCTTTGGCTCATTGCATGGGAAGCACCAATGTAGTCTATGAAAACTTCATTTTCAATATACTTTTCTTTAGGCCTCATATTAGCCTATTCTGACTTTTGTGTCTTCTGAACAGATGGCACTTTTCGGGAGTAAAATTGTTTTCCTCCCCCTAGGCGGATGTAGCTCCCACTTGGTAAGACCTACATCTTGGCACTGGGTACGTGGGCTAGATTCACCTCCTGCTCACCCACCCACTGGGCACTCTTACAAAATATAGTTGACGCTTAAACAACACAGGAGTTAGGGGCACTGACCTTTCGCACAGTTGAAAATCCATGTATAACTTTTGACTCCTCCAAAACTTAACTACTAACGTCCTACTATTGATTGGAAGCCTTACTGATAGCAAAGTCAATTAATACACATGTTGTATTCTATGTATTATTTATTGTATTCTTTCAATAAAGTAAGCTAAAGAACATGTTATTAAGAAAATCATAAGGAAGATAAAATACATTTATAGTATTCTACTGTAAAAATCTGCATATAATTCAAACCTACACAATTCAAACCCGTGTTGTTCAAGAGGCAACTGTATATCCACTCTGTATTTTATTGTCCTTTTATTCAAAAAATTTTATTTAACCTCCAATCTGGAATAATATTCCATTCCATTGTGGTCACGGACTACTATATAGACCATGAAGATTTGCTCCTATGAAGCTGTCCTTTGGCATAAATGTGTGTTGTAGGCATCTGCACTCTGCCTGGCGAGGCCACACAATTCATGGGTTAGCCCCCAAGTATCTCATTGTTGGATCAATGATCCCATGCACTTTAACTTCCCCCTTGTGGTTTCCATTTTGTCTAAGGGATATTACTGGGCTTTTGGGATATTACTTTTTTGGGAAAAAAATCCCAAGTGTTTTTTCCATGCTATCCTTTAAACTTATTCTAGCTGTCTAGATATAACAAAGACTCAAATTTCTAGGGGTCTTCAGTAATAGACTTCTTTAGGTTTCTGCAATGATGTAACTTTTCCTTACTTATATATCCTGTTGATAACTTCCATGGGAATAGCAGGGAGGGAAGGGCAGTTGGTTTGGGTAGTAGTCATTTCACTCTCTTATGTGGAGAAAGGTATGTGATTTCTAAAGACTGAAAGAGAAAAGGTCTATTTTCCATAATGTGTATTTAAATTTTTTACATGCAAATGGTTGTAATTTCTACAAAATTTTATCGACCCAAAACTCTCAGACTTATCCCTTTCCAAATGAGAGGGAAACACACAGTATAGTAAATAGACTTAAAGATGCTCTTTAAGTACCCTTCAGTAGAGAAAGCCTCAGGCTCCCTCCTGCCACACAGCCCAGCATTTCAAACATAGACATAGCTAAGAGATGACCATTTAGCCAACTTACAAAACTGCTGACCTGTTCCTAAGGAAGGATTTCATCAGTAGAAATTAATCTAATGTTATACTTCAAATTGTCTTCCTCCTCTCACCCAGAAAATCCTTATCACTGACCCTTGACCCCAGTGAATGTGGAGTAAAGGAATGAAAGCATTGTGATGTTGTGCTCAGAAAAATATATTTTACAAGTAAAATTACAGTCCATACTTTCTGCATCCATCAATGTCTGGTAAAAACAAAATACTTTAATGTCCTTATTTTTGCCATTGCTCACTAATTTAGATGAGATTGATAAAGACTGATTTCTTTTTAACCGGCAAGTTATTTAAATGCTTTCTGAGCTACAATTATGGACCTTAAAAAATGAGAAAGACTTTGGAAAGTATCTATCTTCTAAATGTGTATAAAACTGACATGAAAAATGTGATCCAAGTTCAATTAACCTTGTTAAACACATTGTCCCCCCCAGAAAAGTAAATTGCAGCCTTAATTTATTTACAAATATGCACTCTGAATTTTCAAGATAGGATATTAAAAAAAACAAACAATATTTCCCAAACATATGTGATCAATCAACCCCTTTTCAATGACATATCTGTTAAAATTTCTAGAGAAATATTTCAAAAAGCACTATTTGGGAAACATATCTATACCAACTTTATCATTTTCATGAAAGAAATCTGGCTGAGATAATGTGATGTGTCCATAATCGGTTAGTGTCAATTTCCAGAATGGTACCCAAGACTCTGGTTTCGAGGCTTATTTTCCTGCTACATTGCATGCTTCAAATATGTGTATGTACCACCACATGACAATCATCATTAAACACACTTCACTGTATAAAATTGTACTGTCTATTATTTTAGAAAATATTAAGGAGTTGTTTCATTGTTTGATGAATTTATAGTCAAGTGTATAATCCTAAACTATCAAAGTTGCTGTGTTTTATTCTTTGTTTATATTTAACTATCTTGCCAAATACATATGTATAATTTTAGTATAAATCAAATGATACAAGACTGATAGGAATCAATATAAGTTGGATGATTTTGTTTAAATCTTTGGTTATAGCCAGCAAAATATAGTCAAGTAGCTCAAGTTGGCCTATCATGTTTCCCTTCATTGACATGACAGCAAATTCAATCTGAATCTAATGTTTATGTATCTATGGCATACTCTGAATAAAGAATTGATTGAAGTCCCTTTTATAAATACACAGTTTTGTTATTAATCAAGTTAAACATTTCAATAATACACAAAATTGTTATTTTCTTGGAAGAAGGTATCAGTGGTGAAGCCTATTAAAAGAGTACTTAGCTCAGTAAATAAGAGTAGGGTGGAATTATAACTTTTAAGGATTGAGTCAGAGGGAAAAATAATACTGTTTTTATGTGAAGGACTTTGGAACCCTCTGGAGGTCTTGAAAACTATGTGGTAAATTGAATAGAAAGAATACTTTTACCAAGCTGAAGATAACTTAGAAAGTAAAATCTGATTATTGCCATTACTAAGAACTGTTATTTTTATTTTTTATTTTATTTTTTTTTTTTTTAAGATTTTTATTTATTTATTTGAGAGAGAGAATGAGATAGAGAGAGAGAGCATGAGACAGGGGAGGGTCAGAGGGAGAAGCAGACTCCCCGCCGAGCAGGGAGCCCGATGCGGGACTCGATCCCGGGACTCCAGGATCATGACCTGAGCCGAAGGCAGTCGCTTAACCAACTGAGCCACCCAGGCGCCCAAGAACTGTTATTTTTAAACCAAGATAAAATTTGGTTTAATTTACCCATCTTGTACAATAATTACATTGCTATCATATTTTCACAGGGAATGCAGTTATGACTGTTTATTACAGAAATTTTTTTGATTCTAGTATCACAAACATTTATTCTAGAAAAAAATATATCAAATTCTAATGGAAGTTTGTCTGTACATGAAAGGAATCTACTTATTTTTCTTTCTTGTGATTCAGAGGTATGGGTTTCTGGGTCCTTGAAAAACCTGGTAGAATGCAGTATATTAGGGAACAGAAGCTTTTTCTTCCATATTTCTACAGGTATGTTGCTCCTCAACATGTGTTTTCCCTCTACATTGTCAAGATCTTTCTTTCTTCAAGTTCTTTTAACTGTCCCAACTAAGTATAATTTAAAAATAGCCTTAGCCCTTACAGATCCCCTTTCTCTGGAATCAGACTAAAGAATGCGACAACAAGATACTACTATACACCCATGAGAATGGCCAAAATCTGGAACACAGACAACACCAAATACTGGTGAAGATGTGGGGCAACAGGAACTCTCACTATTATTGGTGGGAAAGCAAAATGGTACAACCACTTTGGAGGGCAGTTTGGTGGTTTCTTACAAAACTAAACTTTTTTAAAAAAGATTTTATTTATTTATTTGAGAGAAAGACTGAGAGAGAGCATGAGAGGGGAGACGGTCAGAGGGAGAAGCAGACTCCCCACTGAGCAGGGAGCCCGATGTGGGACTTGGTCCTGGGACTCCAGGATCATGACCTGAGCCAAAGGCAGTAGCTTAACCAACTCAGCCGTCCAGGTCCCCCAAAACTAAACTTACTTTTATCATACAATCCAGCAATTGTACTCCTTGGTATTTACCCAAAGGAGTTGGGTAAACTCATAGCCACACAAAAATCTGCACACAGATATTTATAGCAACTTTGTACATAATTGCAAAAATGTGAGCTCAACCAAGATGTCCTTCAGTAGGTGAACAAATAAATAAACTATGGTACATCCAGACAATGGAATATTATTCAGCACTAAAAAAAAAAAAGTAGCTATTAAGCCATGACATACGTGGAGAAAACTTAAGTGCATGTTATTAAATGAAAAAAGCCAATCTGAGAAGGCTATATACTGTATGATTCCAACTAGATGACATTCTGGAAAAGGCAAAACTATGGAGACAGTAAAAAGATCAGTGGTTGCCAGGGGGTAGTAGGTGGTGGGGGGAAGAGAAGAATAGGAAGAGCACATAAAATTTTTAGGGCAAAGAAATTGTTCATTTGTCCAAACCCATAGAATGTATATGACCAAAAGTGAACCCTAAGGTAAACTACGGACTTTGGATGATTATGATGTAGGTTCATCCTTGGTGAACAATACACCATTCTGATGAGTAATGTTGATAATGGAGGAGGCTGTGCCTATGTAAGGGCACGTAGTACATGGGAGATCTCTGTACCTTCCTCTTCATTTTGTTATAAACCTACAACTGCTCTAAAAAATAAGGTCTTTAATAAAAAAATAATCTATATCAGAAATACCTAATGTTGTGAGTTTCCATTCTGACTCCACATATATTTATAAAAACATTTGTAGTGTAAGTTATTTTGAGACGTGACACAGGGATCTTTGAAGAGAAGGACAATATCAGATTCATATTTGTGTCCTCAAGAACTGACCAGTGTCTGCCAAGTAATTGGAGTTTGACAGTTAGAGTTTTAATGAACAATAGATGAACACTAAATTAACACTGTCTTAATTTGCAAATACAGTATGCTTCAAGATATATAATTTGTACACAGGGTGACCAAACATCCTGGTTTGCCTAGCATTAAGGGGTTTCCCTTGAGGTAGGGCTTTCTGTGCTAAAACCAGGACAGTCCTAGACATAGAATGGTTTGTCAACATATCTGTACATAGGAAATTTGAGACAGTGAAGGGAAACTGGAAACCCTCACTAGATCTGAAGGAAGGTAAGGTCTGCTTCTGTAGCCTCCCATGTAACCCTTCTGCTCTTAGTTACTCCTTGTCAAGCTCCCCTTGACTAGAGGCTCTTGACTCAAGCTACATCCTACCTCGCCACTTCTCCTCTTTCACTGACCCTATGCCCCTTCCTAGGACACAGAAATCCAGACGGCAGTGCCCTAGCCAGCTCTCCCTCCAATAATATTTTTCTTCTTTCTGTTCATTGAAACCCACCTAATTTATTCTATTTCTTCAGAAATTATACTCATATTACAATAAATAATGCTGCCATATATTTTAATCCCTGCATACATATGTTTGCATATTACTCATTCAACAAATATTTATGAGGTACCAACTTTGTGTCAAGAATTATTTAAGACCCTATAGACACAATATGAAAAGACAGAATAACAGCCCTCAAAACATTACATATGGACATGCAAACAAATAAATATACAGTTGATTCTCATTACTGGCTGTAGTAATGTTTTATAAAGTCACTGGTCAGTGCGAACATGAAATCACAAATACTAAGCCATTGCTCCCATGGGAAACACACAGGGTTAGTTTCCTGTCAGTGCCCAGTCACATTTTCAAAAACCAATCAATACATAACTTTGTTTTATGTGTGTTTCTGTTTAAAAACACTTCACTTAAATGTATCACTGATTCACTGAACTCAAGACCAACAGCACTAGCACTCATGCTTGTACGAAGATTATCCACATGTCTGCAAATGACTGTGAGAGTACTGTATGACTTCAGGGTTACAAGTTAATTTTAGTAAGAAGGCAAATTCTCAAAAACAGAATCCCAAATGATAAGGATCAATTATAATTCAATAAATGAGCTATTCTGAGAGAAGAAAAGAAAGCATATAAGGATGATGGCTAGATTCAGGGCTGGATTCACCGAGAAAACACTGTTTAATCTGAGACCCTATAGATGTGTGTTTGCCAGGCAGACACAGAAAATTGGCAGTCTCAATGGAGGGCTCAGAATATGTGGGTGCACAGAAGGGAACCTGCATGTACTGTCTGAGCATAAAGAACGGGGCAAAGGACTAGTAGAAGATGAGCTCAAATGGCAGGAAGGGGCCAACTAGGTAGGATTTACTGTAACATGAAATGTTTGTGAATCATAATGAAGTACTGGAGAATTCTGAGGGAAAGCAATGGAGTTATCAAAATTCCCCTTTAAAGAAACTTCACGGGAATCCAGTGAAGGTTAGATTGAAGAAGCTTGGCACAAGAGTCAGGGAAACCAGAAAGCGACAATAATTTGGCAATCATTCAGGGGACAAGTGGAGGTGCTGATATTAAGGCAAAACTGAGATAATGAGAAGATAAATATAGAAAGTGTTTAGGTTCTCTTTTGAGTTAATAAACAAGAGTTAACCAGAATAAATGAATGACAGTTAATGTCAGATTTGGGACCAAAATGGGGAGAGGGAAAATTTGGAGGGACAATATGAGGTCACATGTTCAGATTTGCTTCTGTTGCTTTGAAATGAATGGTAAATCCTGAAAGTGACAGCTAACAGAAATTTTAGCCTAAGAGTTTAGGAGAAGAGTCTTAGTACAAGATGCCTATTTGGGAATCTTTAGAGTTGAAATGGCAGGTAAAGCTGAAGGCATAAAATGAATTGTCCATGGAAAATGATAGTTACAGTGAATACTTACATTGCATTATATTATGATATTGGTGTTATCCTCAATTTACAGGTGGGCCACAGAAAGGATACATAACCTTCCTCAAGTCAAATAGTTCTCAAACAGTACATGGATTTGAACCAAAGGGATATGGCTTCAGATAACTGATAGTCTTCCCTGGGGTATGTCATAATTTAAGAACTAGACAAGAAAAGAAGAAGCTGAAAAAAGACTTTAAGGAGAATGGCACAGTAAAAGGAAAAAGCAAAAGAGACGCATGTAATAGAAGCAAAGATGAAATTAATTTGATGTCAATCATCAGTGCCAGAGGTGGTAGAGAGATCAAATAGGAGAAGAGTAAAAAGTATTGTCACCTTTGAGTCACTGGTTATCTTAGCAAAACTCCAATTCTTAGTGATTTGAGGAATATGGGAAAAGAGAAGAAATAGATGTAGAAATTGTACTAACTTTACCTTTAAGCCTAACTGTAAAACAAAAGAGATGGGAAGAGATAGGAGAATATAGCTGAGGAAGAAGTGATGTTGAAATAGAAAAAAAAAAATGATGTAATGAGTTCTTGGTGAAGATAGAAATGGATGAGATCCAAGAGTACAGGTGGACAGGTTACCCTCAAATTCTAAGGTACAGTTAAAGAGATAAGAATAGGTGCAGGTGTAATATAGATAAGAAGGAGGTTGAAGAAATTTGGACCTTAGAGATTTTTCTTTGAGAAATAAAAGATAAATATATTTTCATTTGAGTTTTTTTCCAAAGGAGATAAATGGCCTTATATATAACAAAAAACAAAACTTACATTTCTAAGAGTAAAAATGTTAAACATCATGGCAGATAAATGGAAGGAATGGTTCTTTGGTCAGAGGGGAGTTTGTAATACACTGTATCACGTTGTCAAGATGATTGTCAACTACACCTGGAAAGGAGTAGAATCTTGACTAGAACTTAAGTTATTTTGAAAAAAAAGATCAGCGCTAGGAAGATTTCCTAGCGATGTCTCACTTTGGTTATCTTAAAACAGAGAGTCCCAATCATACAGTGATGAAGGAGGGACGAATGAGGTCTCCATTCATCCACATGGCTTTAGCCCCAACCTTCATCCTTTCTTGCCTTCAACATAATCCCCCTAGCCTCTGTCACCTGGATGTAAGAAATACCATCATTTGCTTTACTTACTGGCTTTCATTCCATTTGCACTAGGGTCCCTCGAGCTGACGATTATTTCTTCCCCTGGAGTAAAAGTCTTTGCGGACCCTAACTCCACCATAGTTCATATAATGCTCCCTATCTGTCTAAAATCCCAGATTCAGATGCTTATATTACTTCCAAATAAATCTCAGAAATTGAGTGTCACCTTTTGAGCTTCTTTGCTTTCTTTCAGGACTTTCACTCAGCTTCTCATCCAGGTTTTATTCCCTGTTAATTTTCTAGCTGTAATCTCTACTACCATTTGGCTTACCAATTCAACCTTCCTTTTTCTCTTATCCTAGTCTCCTTGCTCTGTTCACCAGCCTTCACTTCTTCACTTTGCTTCTCTTAATTCTCAATGGATCACAATCCATAACATCTGTTAGATGTAGACACACTATGTGTGTATATAAATGGGTATAATGCACAACTAAACATGTACTTGATACCCACTCCACATTGCATGTGTTCACACCTACCCAGGAAGGGTATGTATTAAGTGAAATGAGTATATGATTGAACATTTTTGACAGGCTAAACTGTGGAGACACATCCAGGAAGCATATTTTTAAAGTTTTCTTGGGCTAAAAGAAACTACAGAAATCATATAGGACATGATTCCAGGAAGAGCAAGAGATAAATCTCTGTCAAACTCCTAGCATACTGAGATCCTCATAAAAAACAACAACAACAACAAAACCCCACACTTTTCCATTCACTTTTTGCTTCTTTTTCCCCTAGCCAGATTAATTTCTTACCTCACGTATCTTCAAAGCAGAAAAAGTCAGAATGGTGAGTAAAGGTTGCCTACACACACACACACACACACATACACATCTGAAGACTTTAGATCCTGCTTCTAAAGAGATTATTGTTCTAATGGAATATGTCTGATCCTATTGGTTTAGGGATCTCTGCACTTCAATAATGACATGGAAACTTCCACAAAGAAGTCCGAGGGGAAAGAAAGGATACAGTTTAATAAACCTGTGTTGCTTTACTCTTTCTTAAAATTTTGGAGGATTATATAGTATATATTTATCCACAATGTGTTCATATAATAAATCTTTCTTAAATAAAAAAAAATTGAATAGAACACAATTTGAAATAAATAATAAAGTATTGGTGGAGTACTGCCAGGCTCCCACTCACCAGAAACTTATAAATTGGAATATTATTAATCACTTCTCCCTTTACCTTTTACTTATTTTTTTCTATTTTTGCTCCTAGTCTGTCAAAGTCTTAAGAAAAGTATTCACTGTTGTACATTGTTTTTTATAAATACCCATTAGAGTAATTGCCTGCAACTTCCTTTTGGAATCTATTCTTCGGTGTGGAATGAGTCCTGCACCTTGGTCAGCAGAGAATATACAAATGCTGTTCTGGAATGAACACAGCCTGCTCCTCTTGATAGTGTTACCTGACGTATGTCCTGATTACGAACTTGGCTCCCTGGAGAGAAAGCAATCTGTGCCAAGGGGAACAAATGGAATTGAGTTCTCCAAGCCTCCAGCAGAGGCTTTCTCTCTAATATGTTTTCTAAAATGGAGCCATAAGTCACTTCAGTTCTGCAGACACGATCATTCTTTACTTCTATGCAGAAGAGCAATAACTTCTGACCAAAAGACCCTCTCAGTCTTAACAAAGAGCCTTAACTTGAGATTGATCTGATACTCTGGAAACCACAATTGTTTTAGCTGAAAGGCTAATGCTAAAACACAAAAGCAACTAAATACCTATGAAAGGGAGGGCTTCAATTTCATAAATGTGAAAGAATAACTAGAATGCTATTTAACTGAATTTATGAGCATAATAAATAATTTAACTCGATGCCACAACTACCACCCAGTTCATTCCACACCATCTTCTAACTCCATGATTGCGTTTTCTAAGTCTACGGGAATATATGAATTTAGAAAATCATAGGAATGAGACATCATCTCAGGAGAAAGAGAACAAACCCGGTTAATAATGCTTATGCGGCCACATGGAAAATTACTATAACTATTCTATTTTTGTCATCCAAAAGTCATCCTAAAGTATAATTTCTTGACTGTGATAATGTAGTATGTATTGCTGTTCCTAGAACAGGGTTTAAGGGTTGAGCTTGATAATCAGTATTTGCTTTTATCAATTTACAGCTATAAGACAACACAGAATGATTCAAAGCCAACCAACTTGGGTTCAAATACAGTCTCTGTCCGCATGTGCCTCAGGCAAGTTATTTATTCTCATGGTGCCTCAGTTTCCTCATTTGTAAAATCTGGGTGAAAACTACTGGCTTCACAGGAAGCTGTGGGAATTAAATGAGTTAATATTTCTAAAACATTTAGAACTGGCACAAAGTATGTCTATGTTAGTACGTGTAAAATAAAATATTGGGAAGTTCAGTTAATCTCTAGAATTCTGTGTTTTTTCATTAGGAAATGTAAATTAAAGAAGTATTTACTTTATTAGGTTGTTAATAAAATTTAATACAGATTGCATTACATAAACACTAACTTCCATAACGATTAGCTTTTAATAAAAAGAAACAAAACTAAATCTCCATATAGCAGTAATGAGAACACTTATAGACGTTTCCAACTTCAAGTGGGCCAAGAGTCAGTATTTTTATTGTTAAGAACTTGGAATTTAGAATCAAACAGCCGGGGTGCGAATCCCAGTTCTGCCCCTTACCAGCTTTATAATATCTGTAATGACATTAGGTCACACATTTATTCTCTGCCCAGTCTTACTTAGCTTCTTCTTCTGAAAAATGTGGACAATAATTCCTATGTCTAAGTGTTGCTGTGAGCATTAACTGAGATCATGTCTGCAAAAGAGCTGATGCATTGGAGGCATGCAATAATTGGCAGGTTATTAGTAACTTTCACTTGTGTTGTGTTCCAAAGTTTGAAACTCAAATCACATTTTCCCCAGAAAGCTGCATTTCAAATTGTGGCCAATATCTTGGGAAAGTCCATTTAAGAATATTTCACTCAAAAATTAACTAAAATAAAAGCAGTATTACAGTGAAAACATAGCAACCTAAAAGTAGCCATTAGGAAATCTGGACTATGGCTACCTTCCAAGGAGGGAGGCCCTCTTGTTACAGGAACATCCATGGTGAGATGTTTCTCCATGAAAAGGGAGATGTGCCCACGGACCAGAAGTTCAGTAGCTGCTGTGTTCTGCTGGTCTGCTCAAATGCAACACTCTTTCTCTCCCTTGGTAATCTCAGCTACAGAGGCTTGAGCTGATTACAGTTCATAATTCAAAACACACTATTATCTTTGGTTCATGCAAGTCCACTCTCTGTTTATTTTGTCCCCGAATCTAGGCTAGTCCGTTACATTTGCAGACCTGGAACACGAGTGTAAATGGATGCCTCAGGCATTAGGCCGATGATTCACTCTATCTGCTTCCCGAATTTCAAGGGGCCTCCAGTATGTGCATGTGAAAACTTCAGCTACACATCTGTATTCCATCCTCCACCAACTACCCTCCTTCTTGGGCCCTGGGATGTCAAACTGACAAAGACTCTTTCCTTCACCAATCTTTACTTAGGCTCCCCTAAGCCCTCTTCTCAACTAGACTTTGATCTTAGGCTTCAGTGTCCATCCTGTAGAACCTGCTGCATGGCCCAGTTTCATAAGAATCTTGTCAAGTCAGTTTATCCAAAATCCCCTACCCTCAATATCTGATCACCCCTGATATCCCATCATTTCCTCAACCTTCACTGTCCCTAACTACCTTGTTATCTGACTACCTTGGCCTTCCTTCCTCAAGAACCCTGTTAAGTTGGTTTAACCAGAATCCTCTCTTACCCCTGACATTTCCTCTTAGTAATTTTCTCTCCACTGACACTCACCGGCTTGCAGATGTTAAAATTGGGAATGAGTCCAGTTTGGTGGGTTTTTTTTTTTTTTTTTAAATTTCAATAGAGGTGTCTTTAACTTAAGACATATAATCCTACTAATTCACTGTTACTGATTCCTTACACTTATCTATATCCCCCCACCAGTAAGAGAAGAATAGAGCACACTTTTATTTCCCTTTGGTCCCCATCACCCCTCACACCATTATATCAATACTAAGAGGGATGAACTGGAACCTTATCCAATTTGCCATCTTGGCAAGAGATACCACAAACCACTTCTCCATGTTAGTCACTCTCCTGGTAAGATAAAGTGGAAAACAAAGGAGAGTTGTCTAAATTTGTGTGGTGTGGAGTTCCTTTTTAGATTCCTAAGATGCACATCTATATCGTGTAAATCTCAGACAACTCTCTACTTTCTCTAAAATAATTACTTTTATATTTTTTTACTTAGATCATTTGTATACTTGATATGTAAAATACTGTTGTATGAATACATTCACAAATAGTTTTAATTTATATTGTGTGTGAGAGGAATGTACTTTGTTTTGTTTTTACATAATCACAAAGAAAGCAAATAGTTCTAAATGTTACTACAGCTTAGAAATGTTTTTCAGGCATGGGAACTTGAAGAGCTGATTTCTGCAAATTACATACATCATCCTGTGTTCAAATTAAAATCAAAACTCTGTATGTCAGTATTTCACTTTTAAAATATATAATGCTCCTTAAGTAATGCATCTTAATAGTTCCAAGTGACAGAAATTTACTTCGCTGTTTAAGAGATAAAATCTGTAAATGTAACCAATATACCTAATCCAATCACATTTTTAGGTTTGAAAATGGATAAAGAAACAGTGTTATAACTTTGGTTTGTTTTTATTTAGCACTTGGCTTTAAAGGTCTAGTAGAATGTTTTTCCAAGAAGATTTCATTTAACACTTATGCGCTCTTACATGTAAATCAAACAGGAAAATACTACCGCAAAAATAAAATATTAGTTACCAAAGAATATCTGTCAGAAAAATCTATATTATTGACTATGCTATGAATTTAAATCTTTCAAGTTTTCTTTAAAGACCTCTTCAAAGTCCTGTGCTTAAACAAACCATCCATTACAAATTATATGGACCTTCTTTCTATCAGTTTAAATCTTGTTGTTTGTGGCACTGAGTCCACCTGAATCAGAGGAAAACCCCAACACCAGTTTGTAACTGTTGTTTAAAACAGACGAAGGGCGCCTGGGTGGCTCAGATGGTTAAGCGTCTGCCTTCGGCTCAGGTCATGATCCCAGGGTCCTGGGATCGAGTCCCACATCGGGCTCCCGGCTCGGCAGGGAGCCTGCTTCTCCCTCTGACCCTTGCCCCTCTCATGCTGTTTCTCTCTCGCTCTCTAAAAAATGAATAAAATCTTTAAAAAAAATAAAATAAAATAAAACAAACGAACATTCAGAATGAAAATAGACCTTCATCAATTTACCAATTTAATTTAAAAAGAAGCACATGGGGTAGGAATTTTTAAAAATGTTTCCACTTGGTGGAATTTTTTTCTTACTAGTTCCCTAAATAAAGAATCACAATAATTTTGAGGGAAACTCTTTTATTCTAAGTGCTGCTAGATATTAAGAACAGAGATTTATTTCTCAAGCAATTTAGCTTCTGGTGGAAGAAATAAGGCAAATTCATAATTTTGTAAGCTTTTTGGTACCTAAGAAATATCTCATTAAAGTACAGAGAAATTAATAACTTACATCAGGATACACACTAATTTAGGCTCCAAATTGACCACCCAGTTCTGCTTATGTTCACTGCATTCCCTATTACACTGTTTCTGTCATCTATGCCCGTGACCACAAAATAATCCCAGCTCTCATTTCTCCTGAGCACCAACCCCGTATTTCAAATTGCCTACCAGACACTCTTCAAATCATCCCCAACTCAGTATTTAATGTTGAAACTGTGATCTCCCACCCTAACCCTTCCAGTAATCCCCCCTTATCAGTGAAAGATACGTTCCAAGACCCCCAGTGGACACCTAAAAATGCAGATAGTACTGAATCCCGTATATACTATGCTTCTCTTTTCTTTCTTTTTTAAGATTTTATTTATTTATTTGACAGAGAGAGACACAGCGAGAGAGGGAACACAAGCAGGGGGAGTGGGAGAGGGAGAAGCCGGCTTCCCGCGGAGCAGGGAGCCCGATGCGGGGCTCGATCCCAGGACCCTGGGACCATGACCTGAGCTGAAGGCAGACGCTTAACGACTGAGCCACCAAGGTGCCCAGTCAACTGTATTTTTTTTTTTTTTTAAGATTTTATTTATCTGACAGAGAGAGTCACAGCGAGAGAGGGAACACAAGCAGGGGGAGTGGGAGAGGGAGAAGCCGGCTTCCCGCGGAGCAGGGAGCCCGATGTGGGGCTCGATCCCAGGACCCTGGGATCACGACCTGAGCCGAAGGCAGACGCTTAAGGACTGAGCCACCCAGGCGCCCTTATGCTTCTCTTTTCTATACATACATACCTATGATAAAATTTAGTTTATAAATTAGGCACGGTAAGAGGTGAAAAGCAATAATTAATAATAAAATAGAGCAATTATAACAATATGCTGTAATAAAAGTTACGTGCATGTGGTCTCTCTCAAAATATCTGATTGGGCCGTACTCACCCTTCTCGCGACGATGTGAGATGGTAGAATGCCGGCGGAAGGGATGAAGGGAGGTGAACGACGGGCGCAGGCGACGTAGGCACTGTGCCCTAGCGTTTGGCTAGGAATGACCTTCCGGTTGGTCAGTGGAAGGACCATCTGCTTCCGGGTCATGGTTGATCAGGCTAACTAAGACCAGGGAAAGTGAAACTGCCCAGAAGGGGAGACTGCTGCATGTCTTTCTCTTTCTTTTTCTTATCTTTTTTTTTTTTTTTAACTGTCACCCACCCAGTTGCAAAACATGGAAATAGAGAGGTCATTTATCACTCTGTGTTTATTTCTCATATGCAAATTCGAGGAAAATCTCATTCTGTCATTTCTCTGCTAAAAAATACCAAAGTGTCCCCCTCTGTCTACAGGATTAAATCTCTATCTAGTCTGAATCATAAAGTTCCTAATTATCAGACCCTTGGCTTCTTGTCCAGCTTTCTATGATTTTCACACAGGAGTTAAGTTACGGTAATTCTCATTCTAAACTGCTTGTGGTCACTGAAACCTAAGACCGCTTCCAAATGTCTGTTAAGACTAACTACAGCAACACCACAAATTACAACAGGTGATTCTATGGTTTTGTTTATTTGTTTCTCAATAGTAAAAATAACCTGTATGAAAGGACTACAATTAAAACACAATTCAGTAATTGAAGATAATTACCCAATCATACTTGTTTCAATATATTAAAAGCTAAGAGGGATATGGCCCATTAAATAATCCTTTTCCTGATTCTAAATGATAACTTCCCATCCCGTAAATTGGTTTCATTTGCTTCTTTTCCAGTTTATGTACTTAAATTAAGACTCTCTGAGTATGCCCCCCCCCCCCGCCATACTCCTGCAATACATATTTAAACACATTAGCCCCTCACTAACAGGACTCAATAAAATTGAGAATTTGCAAAGGGCAAAAATGTTGGGCTACATTTTGGCCCATTTCTACACATAAACAGAGCATCCATAGTAATTAAAAGGGCAAATTGTATTGATATAAAATCTTTCCTACAGAAAATAATGATTTGTGGGATCATTTAAAGACATTTTGCAAGTTATAAATATTTCTCTTCCTTCTTCAGTTACCTAAAGAGCATAAGTCGGTTTATAATTTTGATATGTAAGCCAGAAAGAAGAAACTCTATATTTTAAATATCAACCCTGAATAGTGTTCAGTACAAGAAAGGCCAACTCAGCTGTTTGGAGTCTTTTTGGCATATTAAGCACATAGTTCCATATCCCAGATGCCTTAGGCATTTCCATTAACAATAAGGTGTTGCTTTGAAAACTAGACATTATCCTAGGGTCCCTGAGGCCAACCAAGGTCCTAGTTGTCACGTTTTTTAAAAATAATCAGGGTGTCCAGGAAAGTACATAATGTAAGAGTAACTGGAAGTGGAAGGCTGCATCTATTATGATGGCTGAATATCTAGTATTTCTATATGCTATTCTCTCTTTCCCTCTCTCTTTCGAATTTATTATTGAGTAATTTGTTCTGTGAGATTTAGATCCTTAATTTACACTTTATTGTGAAATATCTGAAGCACACAGAACTGTATTGAGAGTAATATATTTAAATTGCAATCCAATGCCCAACTTTGTCAACTATTAACATTTAAATATACCAGTTCCTACAAATATATGCAATATGATATAAATATAACATTGGGTTTAGATATGTTTTTTAAGAAAATAAATTATTATTAAAACACTAGTAGCTCCCTATATCCTCATTCTCTTTTTTCTTGAGGAAAATTTATTTGAATTTGGTGCTTAACTTTTCCAGAAGTGTTTTTTATATGTTTACTACTTACATATGAATGTTATCTATCCATAAGCAGTATCATTTGCTTCTTTAAACTTGATATACCCAGTATAATTCTGTTTGCATTCCTACACTCCTTGATTTTACTCGTTTGACATTGTTTCTGAGATTTTTCTATATTGATGCACACAGATCTTTTTTGTTTCATTTAAACTTCTGTATCCATTTAGCGACTATACTTCAATTTATCCATTCTCCTTTTGTAGAACATACAAATTGTTCTCTTTTTTCTATTATAATTAATCCTATAATAACTATTTTTGAAAATGTCTATTATTGCACATGTGGAGAAGGTTCTCAAGGGTATGCACTTAATTGTGAAAAGCTGGTTCTTGGAATATGTGCATTTTAAACTTCATTGGGTATGCCAAATCAGTCTCCAAGATGTATGTTTGTACCAATATACACACAAAGGAAAAGTATATGATCTTCTGAAAGAAACAGTAAAGTTATCTGCAGCTTCATCTTCCTGGGCAAGACTTCCCTGGGCTAGGAAAATTGTTAATGCAGGTAATAAATTGTGTGGTTATAGATGCTTTTAATTCTCAACTTAAATGTTAAAGTCTTGTTTCTTTTGTCTTGAGAATTACTCATGTACTTTTCTACATTCAAACAAATACAATTGGAATTTTCTCCATCATTAATCTTGTGTTATGTTTTATTTACAGTAATGACTTGGACATGATCTTACTAAGGTTCTACTAAGAGTGCCCCATATTAAATTATTTTTTCTTTTAAAGATTATACATTACTATAAACTCTCATGTTTAAAGATTGTCAGAGCACCCACAAAACTTGACATACTTCTGTACAATATCTCTACAAGCTATTTCATAACCAGGTTGGGGGGGTTGTTATATATTACCTATTGCAAATATAAAATATCCTTCACGGGAATATGCCAAACTGGCAAGAAATATAATTTTCTCTAAAAGAAATTTCTTTCTAAAACAAAGACCTCAGCTAACTTCTTTAATAAATTATGCTCATATAGCTAAACATACAGATGAGTACTTTCAGATCTCACTTATAGGATGATCATTGGAAATCTTAAAAGTAGTTACTTGCAATAGTAATATTTATGTCAGTTTGCCAAAGTCTAAATTTAGATCACAATAAAGTATAGCTATATAATTGTATTGATTGGGGAGACACATATATTCCTTTCTTTCATAAGAGAAATTACTGCATACTTAAAGTGCAAAACATATTTACTGAATGTTTTCAGGAAATATTTTCTTAGGTATTTGATTTAGTGCAATTCCATGTCAAAAATCTGATTACCACGTTTAGGGTTTGAAAACAAAACTTGCACACAAACGAACATTCTGTTTATAACCATAGAACACTAATGTTTGTGTTTTATTATAATACAACCAAAATATACATTTGACAATTTTCAATTATTTTAGATTACAAGACTACATTTCTTTTAAAATAGCAAAACTGTAATTCAAAATTGATTGGTAGCCACTTATAATACCGGAATTAAATTACATGATTAACTGATAGATTGTTGCCCTTCCCCCAAAAAATCATCTATCTCAAACTTACCATAAATACACTATACTACAAAATATTTAAATGAGAGGTATAAATCATGTGCATGTTCCTGTCTTTGCACTGTCAATATGTAGAATGTTGGAATTTTAGATCTTATTTTTTAACCTCACATGTAAGCCAAGTTATTTAAATATTTTGGTTATTTCCTGTGAGAAAAAATGTATTTTTCTATAAAAACACTTCAAATATCTTTTTTCTAAACTGTCCATTCCCAATAAGACTAATCCATTTTCCAACATGTTGTCTAAGACAAATGAGCATTCTAA
Organism: Mirounga angustirostris; assembly: GCF_029215605.1. Lineage (NCBI taxonomy): Eukaryota > Metazoa > Chordata > Mammalia > Carnivora > Phocidae > Mirounga > Mirounga angustirostris. The sequence continues at coordinate 77,731,917 of NW_026991720.1, read as the reverse complement.
AGAGAAGCTGTTTCAGTTTTAATTTTCCTTTGTATTTATGATATATATGAAATATAGCTTATATTTAAGTTTAAAATATCAGTGTTTAATTAATGCTATTGTTCAGCTTAATATTTTGTGGACATCTGGATAATAGAAAATCATCTTTGAAAGCTTAGTTTTGATAATGTTGAAAAACAGGCACTGGCCACTGTAAACTTATTTTTTAATCGAGTCTATACAATTCAGCAGGAACAAAATAGCATAAAAGAACTGAAATATAGACCAAAAGCAGAATTCAAGAGTAATACCATTTTGTAGGCAGCATAATGTAAATGAGCATCAGTTAGCCAACCGATTGATGAGATTTGGTGTAGATTGTAATTCTGTTGTAGCTTTTGCAAATTTCTGAATTTCTCTATGACTATTTTTCCATCTCTTAAGTAATTTGGTTGGTTTTCAGAAATGTTTATTCAGTAATATGAATGTAGTGTGTTGAGTTCTTTGGAGGGAAAAAAAAAAGGTTCTACATAAATTAATTACGTAGACTCTTCATTTCCAAGCAACCTCTTAAAATTCCCAATAAAGTGAATGTAAATGTATGCAGAAAGGCAGGATTCCATTTAGCAGCATAAATAGCTGGGATGAAATGCAGGCGAGAATATGCAAGTTAAAGACGTATGTATTCAAAACAGGGGAGAAAAATATGAAACCAAGAATAGGCAGACATTTTAAGACCTCTCCATAGATAGTTTCTTAACAAACATATCTGAAACTATTAACTATAATTTTATTTTTCATTATTTCAAGGAAAATTTGGTAAAAGTTTCAGTGGTGAGGAAGTATATATCGTGTCTCATCTCTAGACTTAATATATTCATACTGTCCTTGTAAGTGTTCTAGGCAATTAAAAGGTTAAAAAATTAAATGTAGCCTAGAAGTCCTCTATCTTTATAAATACACATAAATCTTTGCCCATATGTTTTTTTATTACATGACATTTTGTTTTACTAAATATTTACTCAATATTTCAAATATATTTAAGCAATTATCATAAATTAATGTTTTAGATCCAAAGCAGCCAAAATATTAGCTGTAAAGTAAAAAAAGTTGCCAAAATTTTATCTAAATAATTAAGATTAGAAAGGAGTAATTTAAAAATGGCTTGAACATTCATATTTTGATGAAAACCAAATTTATTACACATCAGTCTTAACATTTGAGCTTCATGTAATTTTCCCAAAGTTACCTATACTTTGATCATGACAGTTTGACATACAAATCTTAGGAAATCTTAAAAATGAAACATGCTCCCATTTATTTACTTTGAGCTTGTCATGAGTTCCTGGAACAATTAAACCTGGCAAGTCAATAATTACAAACACTCTCCTTATGATATTCAATTAGCAGCCTGATCCCCCCACACCCCCCCCGCTGCCACAGCTATTCTTCTGCATTACTTTTTTAAGAGTGATTGTTTCTGGTTCACTTTAAAAAACAAAAAACAAAACAAACAAACAACAACAACAAAAACCTTCAAGTTTCCCATCTAGTGAAACATCTACAAATATTTACGAGTATCATTTCAAAAGGGGTACCTAACCTCATACAGCCGTGTGACTACTTTGAGATAGGTAAGGAAGGCAAAGAAAATGAACGTAAGATTGAATGTTCCCAACATAAAGGCAGTCACAGACATGATACCGAAACTCTTCATAAGGCACCCTCTAACCACACAGGTTCTCACAGGCTCTTCTTTCAAGACATGCAGAATGCATGCTAGATGAGCAATGTCTGCTATTCAGTTTTCTGAAAGGCTGCCTTCCATGTGAGGAAGTGACTAATTTTTCATTTCACACTAAAAAGGGCGTGAAGAGGCAAAACAGAAGAAGGCAAAGGGTTTTGTGTTCCAAGATGGAAAGGTGAGTTCTGCTCCAACAGGCAGGAAACATACCATAGGTCTGCAGAGGGAAAGTCAAATTGGAAACATTTGAAAGTGCTAACAAAATACGAAAAATGTTTATGTTAATGCTGTGAGTTTGCTTTCTTTACATGCATTAGGCTTATTTATTGTTAAATTACTAAAACAATGCTACTTGAATTACAGCATACAATCTTGGGAAATGCAAAAATACCGTGTGAAGAAAAGATGTCAAAGAGTTAATTTAACCCTTTCCGTTGTCAACATTTTTGCATTTGTTCTATTACTCAACAAATATATATCCCCGCTCCCCACCTCTGTTGTCTACCTAATTCTATCTCTCTCTATATGTATATATTGTTATTTTCCTATTCACTCAAATAAAACCCAATAATCCAATATTCAGGAGAGAATAAAGGCAGTAAATGGAAATAATTTACAGAGTATAATGAAATTTTAGAAAAAGAGAGAGGAAGTACTACTGAAGTCCCATTGGTTGTAAATAAATTTGTGTTCATTCTTCCCATGATCTTTTAGAAAATTTACTTTTCCTCAGACTTCACTAGCAGTTTGTTATAAGGTAGAATTTTTTTAACAGATGGATTGCAAATTGGCAGCTACTCATACTTTAGTGAATAAAGCTACATAACATTTTGCCCACTTTATTTGTGATCGTTCTTCCTTTTTATGGGGATATGAGTTTTCCCCAAAGCCAGAATTTATGGCTTTCTTTCTTTCTGTCTCTTAACAAATTCCATCTGCATGCATTCCCATTAGGACACAGTATACATCATGGTGTTTCCCTTATTAAAATGTTTTCTCATATATTATTAAAATATTTATGAAACGTTCTGTCCCTGTAAAGCTCAGCATATATCTAAAAAACACATAACCGAGCACCAACTTCTCTCTGTGAACCTGTTACTCTTGACAAGGCATAAGGAATCCCGGGAGGACCATTTACATCCTTCAGTATATCACACCGCAGTACACCAAATGTAACCTCTGGGGTCTGAAATAACGCACCTCTCCAAATTCCTAAACCCTGCACCAAGAGTGAAGGGCTCCCTGGGAAAGTTCCTGCTGATAGAGTGAACTGTATGAATTTGTGTCTTCCCTACAATTCCTACCACAAGGTAGCCAGTTCTAGAGTGGAATGATGTATCTGTTCCTAAGAACACATATATAGCACAACTGCATGGTCAAGTCCATGCTTAATGGCCGTACAAGGGAAATAAAGCACCTTATTGCAATATCAAATTTGATGCTCGCTCAGCTCAATTATTTACATGACATAATAAATTCAAAAACTCAGCACATCAAACATTTACAAATGTAAAGCCCCGATTTTGAGGATAATTCTGATACTTTGCAGGTACGTGTTTAGTTCTTGGAAAACTGGTCCAGCTGAATTATTTGCCCTTACTATGCCATATTGACCATATATGGTCTTATTCAGATCACTGTTCTTGTGTTCTTTGCCTTAGCAAAACTCCATGGAAAGCTCTTATGAGTTAGTATACGGGGTGTACAAAACAGAAGACGGTATTTTTGCAGGTAAAGAATTCCTTTCTTTAAATTAAACAGACAGCTACGTGTCCATGGCTCTAGGAAGCTCGTCCAGGTCTCTGTGATGTCTTCGATTTCGTTTCTTCTTCATTTCCTGCATGTGCTTCCACTTGGGGCCGCCCTTGTTTCGCTGTCTCCGCTTCTCCCGGTACCACATCTGTTCGCAGTACTGGTCGAGGCTGAAGTTTGGGCTGCTAAGGATTTGGATGTAGTCTTTGTATCTCAACCGTGACTCTGCCAACAGATCCTTGACCTGCCCCTCCTCGTGCTCTGCCCTCTGGGTGTTTTCCATCTGTTCATTCTCAATGACATTCAAAGTCAGCTTCACTATGGTGTGGATAAAAGTGTGTTCCTGTGCTTTGCAGTAATACATCCCAGCGTCCTTCTTCTGCAGACTTCGAATCAGTAGCCCGTACTCTGTTTTGATGATCCTTTCATCAGGTTTCAACTGCAGAATTGGAAAAATGTAGGTAATAAATGAAAAACAGAGAGGGCCGTGAGCAAAGGAACAGAGGCCACACAGTTTTACTTAGATGAACCTAAGAGATCAATCCCCATCTCTGTCATTGAGCACAATATTATCAGCCATAGATGAAGAGAGTAAAAAAAAAAAAAAAATTCCATTAAAGTAACAGCCCCCAAACATGCATGTTTGCCTCTCATTATTATCTAACTAAACCTTTGGAATATAGTTAATTTTTCTCCCAGTCTACAGATAGGAATGAAAAGCTAGAAAAACCACTGAAGTAAAACCGGAAATTATCAACTAACTGTCTTTACAGAGATTTCAGATACCAAGTAGTACACTAAGAACACCAATTGGTATTTAAATTTCAGAGCTAGAACTGGACATGGACAGCCTTTGTGCAGAAAAAGAGCTTTTAGGGCATACTACTACCTGTAATGGAGAAATAGAACTACAATTGCAAAAGGAATTTACTCTCTTTTCTGGATATCACCCAGTAAGCTGAATAACATATGGAGACTGTAAGTGGTGACTTGTTAAAAGTCTAATGGAAAAGCATGGATACAGCTTTCTGGATGTTTGAGCTGTAACTGAGTAGGACCATAGTCAGAAGGTTAGCAACATTTAAAGCTGAATTTCCCTTTTTACTATGGATTGAATGTTGATACTGTGTGTACATGTGATACTTGAGATTATGACATTTGTGGAAATATTTGCCATACCTTGGTATACTATAACGTAGTAATGTGATTTCAAGTGTGAGAAAACTCAATGAACAAAAAGAACCTCTCTTGAAATGTGATGCTCTTTACCCTTTGAAGCAAGAGTACTGAAAGACAATTCAAACATTTGAGCTTGCCTGGCCCACAGGCTGATGTGAAGAGCAAACCTATCTTCCATAAAGCTGGAGGCCTGTTTAGCCACACCAGAGCCCTGTTTCATGTGGGATATTGTTGAGTGTCTTGGCATTAAGTAGAATAACAACAACAACAACAAAGAAGTCTGGAAGATTTCCCAGTTTACACATCTGCCCCTGTATTGTAGACTTTCAGTCAATGGAAATCAAGGAGGCATAAAGACAGCTAAATTCAATTTATTCACAGTGGGTGGACTCAACTCCGCATCTTTATGTGAAAAATATGTAGGAAAAAATCCCTCCAATTCTGGAAATATGAGAAAAGGAAAAGAAACATCTCTGGCTACCGGCCCAGTTAACTAACCACCCTCTATGCCAGAGAAATGCAGCTGGTGGGGTACCACTCAAGGCCAAAGGCAGGTCACAGCGCAGATCCTTGGTTAATGAGGCTGAATGGTCTCCAGCCTGCCTTCCTCCTAGGCTGAATCCACACCATCGGGGTTTTGTTTGTTTGTTTCCCTTAACTTTCCCCATTTGGTGATTTGGGTGTGTACTATTTTTTTTTTTTTTTTTTAGAATGGATTTATTCTAAAGGCCCAAGCATTTTAAAATCCTGTTGTAATAACACGCTAATGTTGAATTCACTTACATTCTCAGAGATTTGGGGACCCTCATGCCTAAAATAAATGTGAACTTGAATTGGTAGGATTCTCAAGGGCCAATCTTAAACAGAAATATCAAACTCAAATTTAACACACTACATATACCTTTTCCTTTAAATAATTTTATTGTATGAATTATTCTTTAAATTTTAAACACATCTTAGATCACAAAACTCTGACTCCACAGACGAGGATCTGGTCTTTATCGGCAGACTCTGCTTCCTATGATTACTCATTTATCTTCCCTGATTGGTCTTCCATTTATCAAGTTGGTGACATAGCATATGGTGTATTTGGGGGGTTAAAAGTAAAGCTCTTTGAAGGTTAAAGTGTGAAGTATTATTAGCAACATTATAGACTACTGCCGTGTTACAGGAGAGCTGGAGAGGTGATGTTCTGAAGCCTTTATTTTTTCTTTCTTTATTTTTTTCAGTTCTTTATTTTTTATTTTATTTTTTAAATTTTATTTTATTATGTTATGTTAATCACCATACATTACATCATTAGTTTTTGATGTAGTGTTCCATGATTCATTGAAGCCTTTATTTTTGTAAGTCTTCTAGTAGAAAATCACGCGTGGTTATCAGCATGACAATCAAAGTGGGTGACTTCAGTTCCAGTTCATCTCTAGATTTCCTTTCCATCACTGGGACTCTTGCTAATGCTTAAACTGCACTTCATGTGGCTTTTAGAGATTGTCACAGCTCTGACTCACTACTTTTTATTGTTTTCTTTAATCTCCTGACAGGAAGAAATTATGACTTTGATTTCGCACACATTATGTAACACTTCATCATTATCTTTGCTATTCTCTTTCTGTATCCTGTTTATCTGTTTTACTCTGAAGTCCGGCTCCCCTTCCCACCTTCCCAGACTATGTCCATCACTATAGGACTCAGAGTTTCATAAACACCTAGCATCTCCTTACTCCCCTGCGGTCCTTCCCTTTTCCTTTCTTCCGTGGAACGCTTAGTTTTTCTTTGTCTTTGGACCCATAGATATAAAACTTGCTTTAATAAATTTCTTTCTGGATTTATCTAATGTTTATTTGATCACTTCAGTGTTTTTTGTTTCTGAATCTTCAAAAACAGGTGTTGACTGAAATCATATCTCTAATAAAATACAGTTGGGATTGACATATTTTCCTAGGATTTTTATTTTTGCGATTTAGAGACAGGAATCTGCACCACCCAAATTAAGCACTGATTAATGTTGGCCTACTTTACATTCCCATTCTCTGTGCTGCTTTCATTCCATGCTGGAAGAGGATGCATTACGCAGACTGTATCTGGACAGTGACATCTCAGCACAGTCCATTTAGAAAATTCAGCTCCTTTACAAAGAGATAATGTAATCTCTGGCCACTGATTTAAACTCATGGAATTTTCTCCACTCTAAAAGTGATAAGTAAAAACCACTCAGCTAAATCAAAACCATGCTTGAACTGGGGTTGACTATTCATGTGCCTAATGTGAACAAGGATAACATATTTGGCATTATTAAATGTAGATCTTCAGTGAAGGGCAATTCATTTAAAATGAAAAGAGTAACGTGGAGAGGGACAAAGGACATTTAGGTACTAAGCAGCAGGTAAAGGTCGGGGACTCTGCTCTCCGATAATAGCAGCCTAATGGTAATTCCTTTGCAGATAATTCACCTGTCAGTTCCCTCATAGCTAAAGCATTGCATGTGTCTTGGAGGTGACTAGGCCTTCAAGAATATCTCTTCTCTGCAACAAACATAGAAGGAAGACTTATTTAAAAGTAGTGCAGAGGCAACTCCTTATTTAAAAGAAAAGAAAAATTGAATATATACATATTTAACCCCTAGATTAATTTGGTATCCTCAAGTAAGTGTAAAGAGAAAATGTAAACTGCAATGGTAATAATAACATCATAAAGTAACTAGAAAAATACACATTTTCTGTTTCATCAGGGAAGGAGTTTCTAAGCATAATAAGTGAGAAATCATGGGGATATAAATCTATAGATTTGTCTATATAAAATATAAAACTCTTTTTTGTGAGGAACAAAAAAATTTAGAGACATAAAACATAATAAGTCACTTCTAATATGTATAACATTACATTGTTGACATCGATAATATATAAAAGGCTTGTGAAAATCATTTTTAAATGAATACTTCAATGTAAACTAAGCAAACGATGGGTAAAGCACTTCACTAAACACAACTGAAATCAACAGCCAAGAAACATGACAAGGTAAATTCACATCCACTAATTTTCAAAGAGATAGATATTTACAGGGGCACTTGGGTGGCACAGTTGGTTAAGCATCCAACTCTTGTTCCGGGTCAGGTCATGAGCTGAGAGTTGTGAGATGGAGCCCTGTGTCGGCCCCGCACTCAGCACGGAGTCTGCTTAAGACACTCTCTCTACCTCTGCCCCTCCCCTCCCCCTGCTCAAATAAATAAATAGATCTTAAAAAAAAATATTTACATGTTTGCATAATATGACATTTTTCATATCAAACTAGTAAGGATGTTCTTAAATTGTAATACACCATTTTGCCTCAGGAGTTCAGAAAAAATACTAATGTGGTGATTTTGATGAGAAATTAGCAACATACAGTTGTTTATCAAAAGCCATAAAGATAATTAAAGCCTTTCACTCAGTTATTTTACCTCAAAAGATTTATCCTAAGAAAGCATATAGGAAAGCAGAGGAAGATTTAGATATCAAGAAGTTGACTACTTTTTTTTAAGAGGAAACCTGTTATTTAAATAACATGGAATAATCATGGATGACTGTGGCATCAGGGTAGCGAGTGTAAGAGACAGGAAAAATATGGTATTACAATTGAATGATAAGGAAAATGCTCACAGTGTAATGGTTAGTGGGAAAAAAACTGGAATAGACATCATTGGAGGCCTCATAATCCTTTACGTGTCACTATATTTTCAAAACTATTTATATTGCCTTTATAATAGAAAGAACAACAATAAAACAAGGACCTACAGAGAGAAAAATACAAATATTTGAAGATGTTTTAAAAATAATTGTTAAAAGCCACACACACACACAAATACTACCACAATGGCATAAGGTATTGACTCTTCTAGTCATTCAGACCCCCAAAGTACAACAGAAGCTCAGGGACTGCCGATTAACTCGCTACTTACAGCACAAACACCATCAATTTCAAGAATAGCTTTATAAGGAAGTCAGCAGATAAGTGACTCATGACCTCTCCAATAGCACCCAACTGTGAAACAGCTCAGTAAGGAAATGTTCTCCTCCTGGCAGAGAATAAGCTGGTGACAGGCTCTGTGCCACAGGAGATTCTAGTCCCTCTCACAGGCTTTTTTTTTAGTGGGGGCAAGATTCCAAACTGTGACCTTCTTGGTAAGGAGCAGAAGGTAGCCTGCTGGGAAAAGTCCTTCAAATCTAGTCTGGATCTTGCCCCTTTCCTCAGCTCAGGAAGCAGGATCACATATCCTGGACAATGTGTAACTACCTACTTACAAAGGTAGATGAAAATACCAGTTGGAATATTATAGCTAGGATGCTCTGAAGTAAAATACACTATTTCTGCTCCATTAAAATTCATGGAGCATGGTACCACCATGACTAGGTGATACACTCTTAAAAGGTACATTAAAGTAATTCATTGCCTTTTCAGGAAGATAAAAGATGTGAACGCAAACATGAATAGGCAAATGTATATACCTATAACTTGGGGTAAGAGATTACCCCAAGCAGAGTACCTTATTTTTTTTAAAAGTCATTAAATTTGCCATGGAAGAAACATAATTATTAAAGAATAATGTTTAGCTGAGGAGAGGTTATCAAAATTTATTAACTATAAAATTAAAATACTAGTTTGGGACGTTTAAAAGTAAATATTGCAGGGGCGCCTGGGTGGCTCAGTCGTTAAGTGTCTGCCTTCGGCTCAGGTCATGATCCCAGGGTCCTGGGATCAAGCCCCGCATCGGGCTCCTTGCTCCGCGGGAAGCCTGCTTCTCCCTCTCCCACTCCCCCTGCTTGTGTTCCCTCTCTCGCTGTGTCTCTCTCTGTCAAATAAATAAATAAAATCTTAAAAAAAATAAATAATAAATAAAAAAATAAAAGTAAATATTGCAATGTAACTAAATATTTGCATGTTAAAAAAATTCAGAAAACATTCCTCCTGTATTTCTTTGATAAAAGGTTAATGCTTTATGTTTCAAAGTTACATAATTACTTCCAGGTCAGATAATACTTTAATATACACTGGGGGAAAAGGGGCCCGTAAAATAAATCCATATTTAGCATAAATATGGATATGCCATAATCTTAGAATTTATGGATGTCAGTAATGATGAAGAATCAAGTTTTATTGGAGAAATCTGACATAACAAACATTGGAGTATTCCCTTGGTATTAACTATGTAAAGAGTCAATATTTTATTTTATTATTATTATTTTTAAAAAGACTTTATTTATTTATTTGACAGAGAGAGACAAAGCGAGAGAGGGAACACAAGCAGGCAGAGTGGGAGAGGGAGAAGCAGGTTTCCCGCTGAGCAGGGAGCCGGATGCGGGGCTCGATCCCAGGACCCTGGGATCATGACTTGAGCCGAAGGCAGATGCTTAACGACTGAGCCACCCAGGCGCCCCAGGAGTCAATATTTTAATTAAAAAAATTGTTCTCAAAGATTTCAGATGAAAAGAAAGATCTTACCACCTTAATGTAATGGTGGAACACATCTTTACATCAATTTCTTATGATAAAATTTGGTCCTTCTACTGCAAGGCTTCTCAAACTCAGCACTACTGATTTGGGGCAAGAGAATTCTTTATTGTGAGGGATTGTGAACTGAAGAATGTTTAGCATCATCCCTGACCTCTACCCACGAGATGCCAAGAGCACCCTCCGCCTCCCCCCACCCCAGCTCTGATAACCAAGAATGTCTCTAGATATTGCCAGATGTGGACAGTGTAGCAGCAAAATCTCCTACAGTTGAAAACCACTATTTTATACTAATGTCTGACTGCTTGCATAGATTTTTTTTTTTTTAATATTTTATTTGTTTATTCAAGAGAAGAAAGACAGAGAGCGAGAGCATGAGTGGGGATGGCAGGGGAGGAACAGAGGGAGAGGGAAAAGCAGATTCCCCGCTGAGCAGGGAGCCTAAAGCGGCGCTCCATCCCAGGACCCCAAGATCACGACCTGAACTGAAGGAAGACACTTAACTGGCTGAGCCACCCAGGTATCCTTTAAATGTTTATAGACTTATCAAGGAGGTTGTATTTTAGAGCATTCGGTCGGCCTGTTTATATGACAGAGAAACTGAGTGTTAGAGAAGTTACAACCTGCTCATAAATCCTCAGACATCAACTGAACATGTGATCAGTGCTAATTCGTATTTCACACATCTTCCTGATAGAGAGTATCTGCAATTTTATATACATATTTTACATTTGTGAATAATCCTCTGCTTTGAAATTCACATTCTCCTGTATTTTCTCATTTTATTTTCATAGTAACTTTTGTATTTATTTTGTTCACGTTAGAAAATTCTGGCCCATGCAGACTCAGTGATATTATCAAAGGACCTAGGACAGGGATTCAATTGAACATCTAATTCCGAATCCTGAGTTCATTGGATTACTCGTTACAGTGTCCTCAGTTTAATATTGGGAATATTAGAACTCTATACTGAGTTTAGCTGGTTTCTCTTAGGCACTGAAAGAGAAAAATAAAAACCCTGCCAATTACCCTTTGTTTCATGGCACTCAAATAATAAATACAGGATTTCTCAGGCTACCCAAAATTGTCCCATTAAGTTCAGTAACATACTTAACCTATCTACCTCACAAAATTTCTGTGATTGTTTCAACCCCTATGTATGTCCTAGAAAGACTGAAACAGAAAAAGTCAAAAGATAAAGGGAACATCCACGTTACTTTTCCCTCTGTTGATTTAATTTTAATACATAAGAGTGAAAAGGTACATGGCCAGCTAGTTATCCAACTTGTTCATATTATATGATAAAGATAGATCTTTCTGTTGATATATGTATTCAATCTGCTTTATGATATAAGTTAAACACAATATGAGTTAAAATTTAGTCCTTATCCTACTGTGGGGGAAAATACTGTGTTCTTATTTTTAATCAGGGAATTGTTCTAAAATATAGATAATCTATGAGAATGAAAATTTGAAAAACATTATGTAAATTTCTTATAAAAATTCAATCTGCTTTTAAATATACTTTATTAATGTATTTGTAATAAGTTGTCCTATTTTTATCTCAAATGCATTAAGTTTCATGTTAGCGAGTAACTGTTATTTTCCTTTTTATCAAATAGTGATGAGAGCACTGTATGGCACTGAACATTGGACATCTCTCTCAACCAAAACTTGATTTAACTTTAACACTCCCTCAAGGTGGTCATTCTTTGATGACTATAACTCACCTCCTCTCGATGCTCATCTCCTGACCGCTGGATATACCACTTAATAGATGCTTGTTGGGATTTAGGTATACATTCCAGAAAGGTTGAATTAAATTCAATGCCAAAAATCACCTTTTCATCAGCAGTTTCATGACTAATGCCTGGAACGCAAACATGGAATAGAAGATTAACCTTGACCTTATTTTAAAAGCAATGGGAAAATAGACTGATTTAGAACAGATGCTATGGGGGAAAGATTCATTTTACATTATTAAAGAGAGAGGAAATTCATGATATGATATTGTTACCTAAGAGTCAAATATTATCTAATAGATTGACTTTTAAAACTCTATCACTGCATTGCAATTTTTACCCTTTCATGAATATATTAACTATTTGCAACTGTTTTTTTTTAAATAAGAATTCATAAGACCTAACTCTAAACATTGAATCACTTTCTTTGAGCTGAACTGAATAAAACTTTAGTGTCTTTTAATGCTTCACACGTTTTAATTTGTATAAAATATAACCAATTTAGTGGATAGTTCCAGAAGAGGAGTTTACTTCATCTTTTAAGAGAAATTCTATCATGAATTGATCCACAGAGCTGATCATATAACATTAAGACATTTTAATACCAACAAAGTAAGTACAATGGTCTGTACTTGATAAACTTCTATAAAGATGATATTGAGCTAGATGCTCTAATACTCCGAATGTGGACCTTATCCGTATTATCTACCAAAAAACAGTTCTCTTTTATTCAAAGAGGGGTACTTAAGCCCAACATGCATTTGCTATAAGATAGTTAATGGGATGCTAAAGGAACAGTGTCTCAGACACCTTATTCTCGTAAATCAACTGCAGCATCTGAAATACATTCCATTCAGAGTAGCCAAAGGCTGTGTCCCATGTGTGATCTAAGATCTGTAGCTCAAATTTGATCAAATAAAAAATGACGGCTGTTCAGCCTGGCCCAAACATGCACTTTTTCATCATATATTCAGATGTCTCAAATCTGCAGATGGGTCTACTTAGCATTTTAGGCATAAACGAAGAGTAAGGCTTACGGGACCTTTGTGAATCCTAAATGTAAGCACACAAAATTATCAGCAAATGGCATGAATGCACATTTATCCAATACTTAGACTTTCCTTTGAAGAAACTTCTTTTGAACTTGTTTGTGTTTTACCAGCAATGATTAAGTCAGGCGTGCTGACACCATTATGAATTAACCTCATCTAACTTTCAAAATGTGTGAATTCCATTTGAAACTTGTAAGATATCCACTATCCCTGCCAATTCAACAGATTATATCTATGATTTTCACAGTTAATAAATTCCTAATGCACAGAAAGATCATCAGTGCCAATCATGGAAGAGAAAGACATGCATTATTTCATAGTAACAGATGCCATTCTCCTGAGAAAAAGGAGTTTGTGAACAAAGCAGGGAGCTTGCAGGCTAATTGTCAGGTGATGGGGCAAGGGCTGGGGAGAAGCTAAATTAGACTGATTTAACCAAAGAATCAGTCAAGTTAGTAAAAGATAAATAAGCAAAATCAACGAGAAAAGTGAAATAGCTGATTGTACAGAATCCTTTTTCAAATCAGTAAAAAGAGTGACCCTTTGACACAAAGTCATTCCTATGTCAATTTGACAGGAAATTCATTTATTGTTGTCACCAGTAATTTTTGTTTCATTTCTGAGTTTTAAATTTCCTATTTTTTAACTATCTCATTTACAATTATATCAAAACTTAACTAAGGAGGCGAAACACCTGCACACTAAGAACTATAAGGAATTCATGAAAGAAACTGAATAAGGCACAAGTAAATGAAAAGGTTTTTCATGCTCATGGATTAAAAGAATTAATATTGTCAAATGTCCGTACTACTCAAAGCAATCTACAGGTTCAATGCAATCACGATCAAAATTCCAATGACATTTTTCACAGAAAAATAAACAATCCTAAAATTTGTATGGAACCATAAAAGACTCCAAATAGCCAAAGCAATCTTTAAGAAAGAAGAACAAAGTTGGAGGCATCACATTCCCTGATTCCAAACCATATTATAAAACTATAGTGGGGGGCGGAGCAAGATGGCGGAAGAGTAGGAGACCTGGATTTCGTCTCCTCTCAGGAATTCAGCTGGATAGGGATCAAACCATTCTGAACACCTACAAACCCAACAGGAGATCGAAGAAAAGAAGAGCAACAACTCTCTCATGAGAAAAGCGACCACTTTCTGGAAGGTAGGACGTGCCGAGAAGTGAATCCGAGGCGATATTCGGGAGGATAGACGGCGGGGGAGGGGCCTCCGTCGGCCGCTTCTGGCAAGTGATAGAGCCGCGGAGCACAAAATCGGAACTTTTAAAAGTCTGCCCCGCTGAGGGACGTCACTCCGGTGGCTAAGCGGGGGGTGGAACCCTCCGGGACAGTGTGGTCACAGAAAGACCGGGGGTGCCTGAGTGTGGCAGAGCTCCCAGGTAACGGAGCAGGGAAGCCGGCGGCAGAGGCGGAGCCCAGGCGCGGGCTCTCAGCTCGGGGTCGCCATTGACTGTGATCCGCGGCACAGTCGGGCCCCTGCTCCTCCAGCAGGGACCCAACAAGCGGCAGATCCGGGGAGACTCACCTTCCTCCCCCGGGAGGAGCCGCGCGGGAGCGCACTGCGGGGATCTGCTGGGTTTGGAGACTCCACCCGGGGTCGGGTGCCGGAGATAGAAACGCGCGGTCACAGGCCGGGAGAGCACGGGGTGCGGCCGGAGACCGAGGAGACGGGAGTGACTGACGGCTTTTCTCTGAGGGCTCACGGAGGAGCGGGGCCCTGAGTTCTCGGCTCCTCCGGGGCGGAGATTGGGAGGCCGCCATTTTCACTCTCCGCCTCCAAAGCTGTACGGAAAGCTCGCAGGGAACAAAAGCCCCGGAGAGCAAACCCGAGCAGATGACTTAGCCGGGAGGGGGCAAGGGCGGGGCACTTCCGCCTCCGGCAGAGACATTTGGGAACCACGGCAACAGGCCCCTCCCCAGAAGATCAGCGAGAACAGCCCGCCAAGACCAAGTTTACCGATCAATGAGAACGGCAGAACTCCAGCGCTAGGGGACTACTGCACATAGAATTCACGGCTTTTTTACCATGATTCTTTAGTCTTTTAAAGTTAAATTTTTTTTAACTGTCTTTTTGTCTTTTTATTTCTTTTTGAATTTTTCTTTTTCCCTTTTACAACCAACATCTTATCAATCCCTTTTTTTAAAAAAAACATTTTTATTTTTCATTTTTAGAGTCATATTCTATCCCTTCCTAGTAGTTACCCATATTTTTGGCTTATATATATAAGTTGTTCTCTCTTTAAAATTTTGAGATAGTTTCTTCTAACAGATTAAAATATACCCTAAATCTCTAGTGTATGGTGTTTTCTATTCCCCTGCCTGATCACATCCTCTCCCTTTTTTTTTCTTTATCTTTTTTCTTTTTTTAAATCCTCTTCTTTTTTTTTCAAACAACTTCTTATCAATTCCTTTTATAAAATATTTATAATTTCCATCTTTACAGTCATATTCCATCCCTTCATCATATCAACCCTTATATTTGTACATATATAAGTTTTTCTTTCTTTAAAATTTTGGGAGGCACTTTCTTCTAAAAGACCAAAATACACCCCAAATCTAGTGTGTGGCACTGATCTATATACCAGCCTGATCATATTTGATCACATTCTGGTTTTTTTGTTGTTGTTGTTGTTTTGTTTTGTTTGTCTTTGTTTTTCTCTTTTTCTGTTTCTTCTTTTTCTTTTTTATCTCTTTCCCTTTCTTATCCCACTGCTTCAGGTCTTTTCTGATTTGTTTAGAGTATATTTTCTGGGGACGTGGTTACTCTGCTAGCATTTTGTTCTCTCATTCATCTATTCTCCTCTGCACAAAATGACAAGACGGAAAAAATCACCTCAACAAAAAGAACAAGAGGTAGTACCGACTGCCAGGGACCTACTCAATACGGACATTAGTACGATGTCAGATCTAGAGTTCAGAATCATCACTTTAAAGATACTAGCTGGGCTTGGAAAAAATATGGAAGTTATTAGAGAAACCCTTTCTGGAGAAGTAAAAGAGCTAAAATCCAACCAAGTAGAAATCAAAAAGGCTATTAATGAGGTGCAATCAAAAATGGGGGCGCTAACTGCCAGAATAAATGAGGCAGAAGAGAGAATCAGTAATATAGAAGATGAAATGATGGAAAATAAAGAAGCTGAGAAAAAGAGAGATAAACAACTACTGGATCATGAGGGCAGAATTCGAGAGATAAGCGATACCATAAGACGAAACAACATTAGAATAATTGGGATCCCAGAAGAAGAAGAAAGAGAGAGAGGGACAGAAGGTATAATGGAGCAAATTATAGCAGAGAACTTCCCTAATTTGGGGAAAGAAACAGGCATGAAAATCCAGGAAGCACAGAGAACCCCTCTCAAAATCAGTAAAAATAGGTCAACACCCCGACATCTAATAGTAAAACTTACGACTCTCATAGACAAAGAGAAAATCCTGAAAGCAGCTCGGGATAAGAGATATGTAACCTACAAGGGTAGAAACATTAGATTGGCAACAGACCTATCCACAGAGACCTGGCAGGCCAGAAAGGACTGGCAGGATATATTCAGAGCACTAAATGAGAAAAATATGCAGCCAAGAATACTATATCCAGCTAGGCTGTCATTGAAAATTGAAGGAGAGATAAAAAGCTTCCAGGACAAACAAAAACTAAAGGAATTTGCAAACACAAAACCAGCCTACAGGAAATCTTGAAAGGGGTCCTCTAAGCAAAGAGAGAACCTAAAAGCAACATAGACCAGAAAGGAACACAGACAATATACGGTAACAGTCACCTTACAGGCAATACAATGGTACTAAATTCCTATCTTTCAATAGTTACCCTGAATGTAAATGGGCTCAATGCCCCAATCAAAAGACACAGACTAACAGACTGGATTAAAAAACAAGACCCATCGATATGCTGTCTGCAAGAGACTCATTTTAGAACCAAAGACACCCCCAGATTGAAAGTGAGGGGGTGGAAAACCATTTACCATGCTAATGGACACCAAAAGAAAGCTGGGGTGGCAATCCTTATATCAGACAAATTAGATTTTAAACCAAAGACTGTAATAAGAGATGAGGAAGGACATTATAACCTACTTAAAGGGTCTATCCAACAAGAAGATCTAACAATTGTAAATATCTATGCCCCTAACATGGGAGCAGCCAATTATATAAGGCAATTAATAACAAAAGCAAAGAAACACATCGACAACAATACAATAATAGTGGGGGACTTTAACACCCCCCTCACTGAAATGGACAGATCATCTAAGCAAAAGATCAACAAGGAAATAAAGACTTTAAATGACACACTGGACCAAATGGACTTCACAGACATATTCAGAACATTCCACCCCAAAGCAACGGAATACACATTCTTCCCTAGTGCCCATGGAACATTCTCCAGAATAGATCACATCCTAGGTCATAAATCAGGTCTCAACCGGTACCAAAAGATTGGGATCATTCCCTGCCTATTTTCAGACCACAATGCTTTGAAACTAGAACTCAATCACAAGAGGAAAGTCGGAAAGAACTCAAATACATGGAGGCTAAAGAGCATCCTACTGAAGAATGAATGGGTCAACCAGGAAATTAAAGAAGAATTTAAAAAATACATGGAAACCAATGAAAATGAAAACACAACTATTCAAAATCTTTGGGATGCAGCAAAGGCAGTCCTAAGAGGAAAGTATATAGCAATACAAGCCTTTCTCAAGAAACAAGAAAGGTCTCAAGTACACAACCTAACCCTACACCTAAAGGAGCTGGAGAAAGAACAGCAAATAAAGCCTAAACCCAGCAGGAGAAGAGAAATCATAAAGATCAGAGCAGAAATCAATGAAATAGAAACCAAAAGAACAGTAGAACAGATCAACGAAACTAGGAGCTGGTTCTTTGAAAGAATTCACAAGATTGATAAACCCCTGGCCAGACTTATCAAAAAGAGAAGAGAAATGACCCAAATCAACAAAATCATGAATGAAAGAGGAGAGATCACAACCAACACCAAAGAAATACAAACAATTATAAGAACCTATTATGAGCAACTCTATGCCAGCAAATTAGATAACCTGGAAGAGATGGATGCATTCCTAGAGATGTATCAACTACCAAAACTGAACCAGGATGAAATAGAAAACCTGAACAGACCCTATAACCACTAAGGAAATTGAAGTAGTCATCAACAATCTCCCAAAAAACAAAAGCCCAGGGCCAGATGGCTTCCCAGGAGAATTCTACCAAACATTTCAAGAAGAATTGATACCTATTCTTCTGAAACTGTTCCAAAAAATAGAAACGGAAGGAAAACTTCTAAACTCATTTTATGAGGCCAGCATTACCTTGATCCCCAAACCAGACAAAGACCCCATCAAAAACGAGAATTACAGACCCATATCCCTGATGAACATGGATGTAAAAATTCTCACCAAAATACTATCCAATAGGATCCAACAGTACATTAAAAGGATTATTCACCATGACCAAGTGGGATTTATCCCTGGGCTGCAAGGTTGGTTCAACATCCGCAAATCAATCAATGTGATACAATACATTAACAAAAGAAAGAACAAGAATCATATGATCCTCTCAATAGATGCAGAAAAAGCTTTTGACAAAGTACAGCATCCTTTCTTGATCAAAACTCTTCAGAGTATAGGGATCGAGGGTACATACCTCAATATCATAAAAGCCATCTATGAAAAACCTACAGCGAATATTATTCTCAATGGGGAAAAACTGAGAGCTTTCCCCCTAAGGTCAGGAACGCGGCAGGGATGTCCACTATCACCACTGCTATTCAACATAGTTTCGGAAATCCTAGCCACAGCAATCAGACAACAAAAAGAAATCAAAGGCATCCAAATTGGCAAAGAAGTCAAACTCTCACTCTTTGCAGATGATATGATACTTTATGTGGAAAACCCAAAAGACTCCACCCCAAAACTGCTAGAACTCATACAGGAATTCAGTCAAGTGGCAGGATATAAAATCAATGCACAGAAGTCAGTGGCATTCCTATACACCAACAACAAGACAGAAGAAAGAGAAATTAAGGAGTCCATCCCATTTACAATTGCACCCAAAACCATAAGATACCTAGGAATAAATCTAACCAAAGAGACAAAGGATCTGTACTCAGAAAACTATAAAATACTCATGAAAGAAATTGAGGAAGACACAAAGAAATGGAAAAACGTTCCATGCTCATGGATTGGAAGAACAAATATTGTGAAGATGTCTATGCTACCTAGAGCAATCTACACATTCAATGCAATCCCCATCAAAATACCATCCACTTTTTTCAAGGAAATGGAACAAATCATCCTAAAATTTGTATGGAATCAGAAAAGACCCCGCATAGCCAGAGAAATGTTGAAAAAGAAAAGCAAAGCCGGCAGCATCACAATTCCGGACTTCCAGCTCTATTACAAAGCTGTCATCATCAAGACAGCATGGTACTGGCACAAAAACAGACACATAGATCAATGGAACAGAATAGAGAGCCCAGAAATGGACCCTCAACTCTATGGTCAACTAATCTTCGACAAAGCAGGAAAGAATGTCCAATGGAACAAAGACAGTCTCTGCAACAAATGGTGTTGGGAAAATTGGATAGCCACATGCAGAAGAATGAAACTGGACCATTTCCTTACACCACACACAAAAACAGACTCCAAATGGTTGAAAGACCTCAATGTGAGACAGGAGTCCATCAAAATCCTAAAGGAGAACACAGGCAGCAATCTCTTTGACCTCAGCCGAAGCAACTTCTTCCTAGAAACATCGCCAAAGGCAAGGGAAGCAAGGGCAAAAATGAACTATTGGGACTTCATCAAGATAAAAAGCTTTTGCAAAGCAAAGGAAACAGTCAACAAAACCAAAAGACAACCGACAGAATGGGAGAAGATATTTGCAAATGACATATCAGATAAAGGGCTAGTATCCAAAATCTATAAAGAACTCATCAAACTCAACACCCAAAGAACAAAGAATCCAATCAAGAAATGGGCAGAAGACATGAACAGACATTTCTCCAAAGAAGACATCCAAATGGCCAACAGACACATGAAAAAGTGCTCAATATCGCTCGGCATCAGGGAAATCCAAATCAAAACCTCAATGAGATACCACCTCACACCAGTCAGAATGGCTAAAATTAACAAGTCAGGAAACGATAGATGTTGGCGGGGATGCGGAGAAAGGGGAACCCTCCTACACTGTTGCTGGGAATGCAAGCTGGTGCAGCCACTCTGGAAAACTGTATGGAGGTTCCTCAAAAAGTTGAAAATAGAGCTACCATATGATCCAGCAATTGCACTACTGGGTATTTACCCCAAAGATACAAAAGTAGGGATACGAAGGGGTACGTGCACCCCGATGTTTATAGCAGCAATGTCCACAATAGCCAAACTGTGGAAAGAGCCAAGATGTCCATCGACAGATGAATGGATAAAGAAGAGGTGGTATATGTATACAATGGAATATTATGCAGCCATCAAAAGGAATGAGATCTTGCCATTTGCAATGACGTGGATGGAACTGGAGGGTATTATGTTGAGTGAAATAAGTCAAAAAGAGAAAGACATGTATCATATGATCTCACTGATATGAGGAATTCTTAATTGTAGGAAACAAACTGAGGGTTGCTGGAGTGGGGGGTGGGGTGGGAGGGATGGGGTGACTGGGTGATAGAGACTGGGGAGGGTATGTGCTCTGGTAAGCGCTGTGAATTGTGCAAGACTGTTGAATCTCAGATCTGTACCTCTGAAACAAATAATGCAATATATGTTAAGAAAAAAAAAAGAAGAAGGTAGCGGGAGGGGAAGAATGAAGCGGGGGAAATCTGAGGGGTAGACGAACCATGAGAGACGATGGACTCTGAAAAACTAACAGGGTTCTAGAGGGGAGGGGGTTGGGAGGATGGGTTAGCCTGGTGGTGGGTATTGAGGAGGGCACATTCTGCATGGAGCACTGGGTGTTGTGCACAAACAATGAATCATGGAACACTTCATCTAAAACTAATGATGTAATGTATGGGGATTAACAGAAGAATAAAAAAAATATTTAATTAAAAAAAAAAGAAGATGTGGTATATATCTACACAATGGAATATTCTTCTGTCATGAAAAAGAAGAAAATCTTGCTTTTTTGTGACAACATGGATGGGTCTTGAGGATATTAGGCTAAGTGAAGTAAGTCACAGAGAGAAAAATACCACATGATCTCCCTTATATGGAGAATCTTAAAAAAAGCAACTAACTAAATAAATAAATAAAAAAGCTCATAAATCCAGAGAACAGATTGGTGGATACCCAAGGTGGGAGATGGAAGGTGGGTAAAATGGGTGAAGGGGGTCAAAAGGTACAGACTTCCAGTTATAAATAAGTCCCAGAGATGTAATATACAGCATGCTGACTGTAGTTAATTATACGGTATTGCACATTTGAAAGTTGCTAAGAGAGTACCTCTTAAAGGTTCTCATCACAAGAAAACATTTTTTTTTTTGCAACTATGTGTTGTGATGTATGGTAACTATACCTACTGTGATTGTTTCACAGTGTATACAAATATCGAATCATTATTGTTACATACTTAAAACTGATATAATGTTATATGTCAATTATAACTTAACAAAAAAAATCCTTAAGATTGCAAATACTTTAGTTTGTAAATACCCTCAACTTCTACTTGAATCCCCAGAGTTGATTCTCTGTCTCTGGCTTCTCCTATACAGGGGTCAATTCTATTTTTTAAACAATGATTTATCTTAGAAATATGAAATAACTCCTTATAACCTGCAGGACAAACATAAACTCACAAACTTAGCCCAACGTATGTGAGGTCTTTCTGATTTTAATTATTGGTGCTTCATCTACTTTAAAATTTGTCTTTCCTCTCTTAGTGCAGCTCGAATGCCATCCAGCTAAGTATCCTTCCCTTTACCCATGCATTACACAAACATTCTTGTGTGCCTACAACACAGTATATATTCCAGTGACAGAGACAAAGTCATCAAGTGAATGAAATAGATAAAGAATATAGTATATGGCACTGTTGTGCACTACAAATAAGAATAAAGCCGATTAGAGAGTAAGAGGTAGAACGGGGAGAAAGGTATTTCAGATAGGATGGTCAAAAGAGGTGTCTGTGAGAAATTAACATGTTAAACATAAAATTAAATGGCGTGAAGATGGAGCTACTTGCAGGAAAGAGTTCTTTAGGTACAGAGGAAACAAATGCAAACCTAACTGCCACAGGAACCAGCCTGGGGCTTTTGAAAAAGAGAAAGCCAGTGAGTGAGCCATGTGACTGTGACGAGAGAGGCTCAGATAAACAGATAAACAAAGCCCTGATTTGTAGTGCTTGCTCATTTTCCTGGTGTAAAAACTCCCACTATGGCTGAAAGCAAGCCACCGATGGTTTAAAACAAGCTCACAAAATTCCTAAATAATAAGCAATCAGCTCTCGTGGGACCATAAGAACTGGGCCAAACGAAGAATGTGTTTCAAGGAGGAGGGAGTTAGACATTTGAGAAGTAAAAAGGAGAACTGAAAATTGGCCATTGGATCCAGCAAGGAGGAAACTGCTGGAGACCTTGACAAAAAATGGACTGGGGGCAGTGATGCTGATGAGCAAAGCTGGGTGTGGGGGGTCGTAGCAGGAACAGGATATGGCGAGTAGCTGTCTCCACCCGATGCAGGAATTGTTTTGTGTCACTTTCTTTTATAACACTTATCACTATCTGACAGAGAATATATATATTTTTTTAATTAATTTTTTTTGATGTGGTGTTCCATGATTCATTGTTTGTGTATAATACCCAGTGCTCCATTCAGTACATGTCCTCCTTAATACCCATCACCAGGCTAACCCATCCTCCCACCCCAATCCCCTCTAGAACCCTCAGTTTGTTTCTCAGAGTCCATCGTCTCTCATGGTTCGTCTCCCCCTCCGATTCCTCCCCCTTCATTTTTCCCTTCCTGCTATCTTCTTCTTCTTCTTCTTTTTTAATATATAATGTATTATTTGTTTTAGAGGTACCGATCTGTGATTCAACAGTCTTACACAATTCACAGCGCTCACCATAGCACATACCCTCCCCAATGTCTATCACCCAGCCACCCCATCCCTCCCACCCCCACCACTCATATCAGTGAGATCATATGATACATGTCTTTCTCTGATTGACTTATTTCGCTTAGCATAATAGAGAATATGTTTTACTGTTTTTTAAGTTCACTGCCTGCTCCCTCCCCAACACAACTTGAACAGAAGTTCCACGGATGCGCGGGTTGTTTTCTTTATTTATTGTGGGTGTATCCGCAATACCTATAATGGTTCCTGATAAATCTCACGTGCACGAATGAAAAACCGTATCAGAGCACACAGAACAATTGCTAAATAAAACCCTGGACGTGACGGGGAGTCTCCCACACATTAAAACGGGGAGTCGAACATACGATGTTGGACCCGAGCTTATTTTTCAGAAGAGTGAAATTATGAATGATAAATAATTGTTTTTAAACTACAAAACTTTTAGGCCACCAGTTATAGACTATGAAGTTTGGGTTGTTTATTCAGTGCGGGGGCCGTCACTAACAGTGTGATAAGGCAGTTTCCTTCCTCCAGTTGAGTGCGCGCAGGCATGCACATACACTTTCTGTCTGAAGGTAGAGCTTGACAGTGGAACGCAACCAAAGCTTTGGGATATATACTCTTACAGGTTCTTTTCTCTGTTATCAGACTCGACAGAAGTCCTCTCTATTCTCCACTCTGTCCCGTCCGTACTCAGGCTCTCAAAATCTTCTATGAAACTTTCTCTGAACAATGCAGCCTCTGGTGATCACTCTTTGTTAAACTCCCATTTCACTAATTGTGCTTTATGACATCTCCCCAAAGAATTTTAAGCTCTCGAAGGAGTTGCTTTGTCCCAAAATGTCCCCAGGACAATTATATACACATGGAAATCACTTACTAAACATTTACTGATTGAATGAAACCATGAATTAATACACGAATTCAAATAATGCATAGGCTAACTTTCTAACAAGTGCCTACATGCTCATCAGACTTTTCTGGGAGGGTCTCCGAGTTTACCCTAAATGTCCGTATGTTTTGGACTATATCCTGTTTTATCTTTATTAGCAGTTTTTAAACTTTACAAGAATGGATAAGGCAGTAAAAAGTATAAAAAAAAAGGACAGGAATTTTAAAAGACATATGAAACAAATAATGATATAACAAAGGATTATTCACTTAGGCATGTAGACAGGGGGTTGATTTATAAAATCTCCTGTTGCTTTTCCAGAACATACACATTATATCAAATAAGAGCTTCCTATATAATATATATTTTAAGTCATATAATAAAAAGACACACAAAGACTAGGCTTAAAATTTTAAATGGGAAAAAACCATATTAAAGCTATACTTACTGTCTTCTATGTCCCAGCACTGGGTGATTGGGTCTCCATACTTTACATCTTGCCGTCTAGCTCGCCTGTGGAAAAGGGATTAAATGGTTTAGAACATCAGGCGTGAGAGCCAGATTATATAAACTCTGCCTCTAACACTGATAACAGTGGCAGAAGCAGAACTATGTTTGTCTTACTGCTCAGCTTAAATACAGGGCAATATTCCCATCACTCTAACCTTAATTCAAATACTACTAACAATAGAGTCTTAACAGAGTGAATCCTGTTTTGGAAATAAGTTGACTTGAATTTTATTTAACTCCTCTGACTTTTGACAAATTATTCAGTAGAACAGGTTGACTATAAATATAATCCTGGTTTCAGACCCATCCAACAGGGACAACTCTCCCTACCCTCTTTTTTTTCAATCAGTCAGTGGGAAAGTAATAAGATATAAGAGCTTTAGTTAGTGGGTAGGAAAGTAAACACAAATACACAACTCCTCACCATAGGAAGATTCATTATTACATAGATTTGATTAAGCAACAAGTTAAATATTGTCACCACAAATGGAAGTACAAGTCTGATATGGCAGGAATGGCTCAAAGTCACTCCTGTCTGCTGAGAGCTTGTTCACATTGTTTTTCCAAGAGTAGAGATAATGATAATAATAAATAATGGTGTTGTGCATTATTCTTACATCTGTTCCTTAAGAGAAAACAGTAGCTATTGCTTAAAAAAAGAAAAAGCTGCTAGATCAAAATTAAAGAAGTCTTAATCTCTTATAGCATATTCTCATTCGCTTTAGCTATTTTATGTTGGCACTTCAGCAACTATAAAAGTCACAGTAAACTCTGCAATATCTAGGGTGTTCCTTAAGTGCAGTGCTGACCAGGTGATAACCCCATACAAGATTCATCTATCATATACATTTTTTTGGCTCACGTGCACGTTATGTTAAGGTAAGGGAAAATATCACAGTGACATGTCTGCAAGATCAGAGATACAGTCTTGGTAAATATAAGAAGAAAAATTATGATGGTATAAGGTGCATAAGGTCAAGAATGTTTTTAAATCTTGGCTTCTTGAGAAACAGGGTCAATTCGTCAAACTGAAGGTTCATTACCAACTAATGAGCACTCTTGTTTTTTAGCTCTAGAAAAGAAAAATATTCCCCAAGGACTCACTATCATAAGTATATTCTTAGCCAAAAACTATAATAAAATATTGGGGTTTTTTACTTTCGACTTGTAATAATAGTATCTCTCCATTCATATCTAATGAAGAAATTTCAGGGAATATAAAATATCTCAAGCAGTATCTGCTGTTGTACTCTACATTCAATCTGTGATTCCTGGAATTTGAAATTTGACTGATTTGTCAAACAAGAAACAAGTGTTGTATGCACTAGTGGGACTAAACTATATATTCACCTGTTACCATCGCATTTTGTTAATACAGACCTAAAGATTAAAAAAAAAATGCCATATACAATTTGCTGACATTTTACCTAGAGGAAAAATACACTTTGAACAATACTATAGGAAAAAAAGTTACTAAAATACACATTTAAAAAATTATTATCATTATATATTTAGCCAGTATCAGTCATGTTGATGGCATTCAGGTTCGTTCCAATTATTTCGCTATTGAAAACAGTGCTGAAACTGGATCATTGCTTAATGACTTTGTGGTGCTTTTGCTCATGTGTGTCTAGAAGAAATTTCTAGCTGGGTGTTGTTGGCTCAAAATAGGATGATTTTTAAGAGCACATAAAGCAATGAACAGCAAACAGCAGGGCAACATTTTGACATTTAAAGTATATCTGAGTGGCAGAAGCTGACCAAGTTAAAGTTACTGTAGTAAAAATAAAATTGTACCCAGTCACTGGGATGTGCTGTGGGCTGTATATAAGCCACACTTTCACAAACACATATATTCATACATTGTTTGCAAAACAGTAAGGCAAAGTATATACATATTTAAAAATAAGGGAAGAAGGGAGGAATGAAAGAAAGGGCAAAGTAGTCGAGGAAAACAAACCTGTAATAGTATTTAACGTAGATGAGGGAAAAGAATATAAACAATTTATCTGAACTTTTAAAGTTCCCCATTTCAGAGCTTCAGAACACTCCATTTTATCCTCCTTCAACACTGAGTTTTATGCACACGTGTAAAACAACACTGAATTGTAATAGTCTTAAAGCAGACCATGGTTTGCAATCTATTTTCTCTTTAAACTCTGACAAGGTATTCGTGTGAGATATTCACTGTGTAGAAAAGAAGGCTATCCCTTAACTCACTGTGCCTCTTACCTCTTTGAAGTGGGTGCGTATCGAGAGCATGCATTTCCATCCCAGGCACAGTAGGGGTCTCTGGCCAGACAACAGTCTGCACAGGCTTTCCCATACGTGTCGCATCTGTGCAAGGAGAGCTGAACCAACCCATCGCGGGAGCCAATGTACAATTGTTGCTACAAATCATGCAAGACAAATGAATTGGAAGCATCTTTCAGACTAGTCTTAAAAACTTCCCTTTCTTGAATACCACACCACAGACCTCAGTCAGTCTCGTCAAGTGTCCCTTATACAGAACGTAAGCACTTGTGCAGAAACATAACAAAGAGTAAGGTAAGTCAATCACTTCTACTCCTGGCAGGATGGGGGTTGGATGATGTTGACACTGGAATGGACAGTGCTCTAGAGCTAGAATAACCTTGGCTGTAATTTAAGAAGGTCAAAAGCCAGCTGTTAGACTGAGGAATTAAGACGTCAAATTCTTTCTCAATGGTTGAAAATACGCTTTGGTAGATTATATCAAGCACAGATGCTTTAGGCAACACTGATGGTCTTCCTCTGCTGTGGCTTCCTCCATGAGAGATGACTGAAAAAGGATTTATAAAACTTTCTTGTGGTTTGAACCATCTCACTTGCTAATGATGTATTTACTGATCCCTGAAGGAAAATGGGTTATAAGAGGGAGAGAAAATATTTAGTATCGCCGTGAAGAAAGTATTAAGGAGGCTTGAAAGATCACAAATGAAAGGCTGCAGGATAGTACATAAAATCCCATTTTGAAAATAAGTCCTGAAAATGATGCACTGCTCTTTAGATGCATTCACTTAAGTGTATGTGCTGGAGGACGTAGGGAGAGGGATGATATAGTTAAATAAGCCAGAGTCTGTGCCTTGGAGGAACTCATGGTCAACACTCCTGGACCATGTCAAACATTTAACAAAGGGGGAAAACTTGAGAAATAAATATTGACATAAACATCATACATGTACTCAGCCTGCAGAAATCTGTCTTATACCTCTCCAGCCCATGACAATGTCAGTTAGGACTTCCCGGTTGCTAAATGCAATGCCCCCTGTTCAGTATTTGTTTTACTTAAATTCTCTGTGGTGTTTGACGCCAAGAATGACATCTTCTTTGAAACTCTCTTCACTTTTCCTTGTGCTCTGTCTTTATTCCTGCCTAAGACTTTGGTCTCCTTTGATGATTCCTTTCTTTGCATTAAATGTTAGGTGTCCCCTCTTTTCTATCCTCATTCCTTTGCTGTTCTTATTCTCCAAAGAGTCAGTGGCATCTTGAAAACAACACTGAGGTGGACATACTGACTGCCCTCAATCTAGCCCTGCTACCCTGCCTTGGTGAGAGGCACGTCCCCAGTCACCCAGGACACAAAGGAGGCAGTTGTCCCTGAGTCCCCTCTCTCTCAGTTGGCCACCATATCTATTCCTTTCTCTTACACAGAGCTCTTGACTTCCTTCTCTTCCTCTCCACTGCTTCTGCCACTGTCACCACCTTAGTCTTAATCATTTCTGTCCTGGATTACTTATAAGTGTCCTAGTATTTCCACTGGCTTCAGTCTTGTTTTCAACCCCAGGACTCAGCCCATCCTGCCACACTGCCACACCACATCGACCTTCCTAAGAGGAAAATCTTATCACAACACATTCCTGCTGAAAATATTTAAAAGTTTTCATTGTCCTTAGATAAAATTTTTAAACCTCTTAGGAGGACATAGAAGAATGCACCTAATCTTGCTCTGTTTTATAATCCCAGATTCATTTCTAGCCTCCTTGCCTCCTGCATACACATAAGCCCTTTGCTCTAAGTGTCCACAAACTTACTAGAAGAAGCCATGGTCTCTCGCTCTTCACACCTTTCCAAATGTTCTCCTCCTCCCCTTGACATAGGCTTCCTCATCCCACCCTCTTTGAATTTATCTGGTTAACTGAAACATCCTTCATAGTTTGAGTACATGGTCTTCTTTGTGCTGTCTTCCCCTGCTCCACCTGGCTCCCTCTTAGACTCCCCTGTGTCCCCCCAGTTTGTGCTTCCACTATCACTCTGCATTGTCAGTGTGCTCCCTCTTCATCTCCTGGTTCCACTGTGAGCTTCTGGAAGTTAAGGGCTATGCCATTCATTCATTTCTGTACCCTCCAAGGGCAGTAGTAGACCTTCAAGAACTAAATGTTGAGTGGACAAATTAATGGAAAAGACCAAAGAAGAAACCTGTTTAGATCTTTTCCCTAATAATCTCTATATCATTACTAGGCATAGTAGATTAAGACAATGTTGGCAACACCTTATGGTTCAACACATTGTCCCATAACTTTCTTAGCCTAATGCAAGTCTGAACCTCTTGAATCAACTAGGATTTGGAGTATCATATCTGAGAAATGTGGAATCTAATAAATATTATTATTAGCTACCATTTACTTTACACTCACAATGTACCAATTCTCTGTCTAGAATTTTGCATGCAGCATCCATTTATTAGGAGTTGGATTTTATTTCCCTAACTTCACTGTTAAGGAAATTGATTCCAGGAGTCAGATACTAAGTAGAAGGATGGAGGTTGACTCTTGGGCTCTTCGCCACCACAGTCCATAGTCTAACTTTTAGATTCCCTGGTTAAAAATCATTTTTAGTGATTAGGACTGGTATTCTACATGAATTTCTTATGGCCTTGACAGAAACACATCCTCAAGAGACAAAGAAATTGAGCTCAGTTTTCAAGAGCCAAGGGAAGGGGAGAATATATCATTCACTTAATGGTACTTGGTTCTACTTCTCCCAAAACAAGATTGCCACAGTGGCCTCTAATAGGTTATAAAAGAAACAAATAATCTAGAGCTTTTTATATTATTTAAAATTTAACTTCCAACTTCAATAGATTTTTCCTAAATTGAACTTGAATTCGAGGAACTTGTTGCTTTGGTAGCTAATATTTACACAAAAATTAGAAAGTACCTGCTTCAGAGACAACTCCATGTTCAAGATGATTGATGAGTGCTGAAAAAAGAAGTCAAATGTTAATAAAGATAATCATTAACAGTCTTTTATAGTGGCCAATATGTTGTTTCGTCATGTGCCAAAGATCACTGAAGTAAACTTCAAGGGTCTGTTACACAGGAGGGGAAAAGGATCTTAATGTTTGCTATTTCCTTCCAATGTGTTGTAATTCTACCTTAATAGAAATTATCAAAATAGTTATTTTAAAGTATCTTATTACAGAAAAATTACCTAAATGTATGAAGAAAAACTCTGCATTGAAAATCGCTCCCAGTTACCCACAAGGCTTCTCCTTCTAAATCTGCTTATCTTAACTGCTTCCATATAATTCAAACTAGTGTTGACAAGAACATCTCCATAATTATTTATTACCTCGTCCTGCTCTCACTTAGATCAGTAGTTCAAAAACTTGTTCAAGTAGCAGAGTTCTGAAAAGTTATAGTGCTCCTTGTGGATGAGCATATTCTTTATGGAACACTGCAAGCTACTGATGCTCATGATTTTGTTCTATGAACTAAGGCTAGCTTTATTTGTAGAAATTATGGCTTTGTGCATGCAATATAAAATTAGAAATATGAACACAAAAGCTACCAAACTAAAGGATGGCATGCTTTAAAATTTTTTCATCTACTTATCATCTACCTATTTACTATTCATTCATTTCTCACTGGCCAGTATTTTCAAACCGATAAACAGAAGCAGATATCAGAAGTTTAAGAAAATACATAAAAAAGGAAAGGAAGATGTTAAAATGAGAAAGTTCTATCCAGTAACTTTTTTTTTTTTAAATGAAGAAAACAGATTCATCATTTAATCTTAACAGTGGAATCCGAACAATTCCTCTTGATCACTAACAGTCAATAAGTAAACCTTATTCTAATGTGCCCTAGGTATTGTGGGAGTTTTATTTTTGGCTTCTGGGTTCACACTTATATTTGACATCAGCTTCTCCCTCAGAAACCACCCAAGACTGTTTCTGGTAGATGCCAGATAGCAGATCTTGTTCTAGTTAACTCCTTGACCACTATTATCATTACAATGTAAACAGGATCCTGTGGAACTCAGCTAGTTAATTACCTTGCTTTCCTCCCCATTGAGGGCTCTACTCCATTTTAAGGCAATAGATGTTCACAGGGAAACAGCCCATTTTAACGAACCATCTCAACAAAAATGTTACGAGAGGAACAACATATTTTTTAAAGGCTCCTCTCAGAAATACAATTTTATTTCTAATGTTATTCTCAGAAAATAATTTTAAACTGTCACTGAGCATCTACAAAGAACACCACAATTCAAATGTACTGTTAAAAGTCAGACATTCCCCAAATCCGGAAAACTATTATTCCAGATCTAGTAACTCCTTAAGGGAATGTAGCATACATAAAGAATGAAGACTTGCATATCATACAACCTTTAAAAAAAAATTCCTTACAAAAAAGCAGGGACGTGTGATTTATACACTCTTCCAGTTTTCTCAAATTCAATTGAGGAAAAATTGAAAAGTAGAATTTATAAAGTAGAAAAGCATCTGGATAGTCAAAGAGACCCCAGGCTTTCATCTACTGGGGCGATTTGTCTGACCATATGCTTAGAGAATAAAGTAATGAGGGGCAATCCCAGGAGCCCTGAATTTAGTGGTATTCTACAGGGAAAGGGGAGTCCCATTCTCAGTTGCTTTTAAAACTTTTTTTCCGTTGCCTAAGGAGAAGGAAAGTAAAGGAGCTAAGTGCACAGACATCTCCAGGAAAAGTGATGATGTATTTAAATATACTGTTCTAGGGCGCCTGGGTGGCTCAGTTGGTTAAGCGACTGCCTTCAGCTCAGGTCATGATCCTGGATTCCCGGGATCGAGTCCCGCATCGGGCTCCCTGCTCGGCAGGGAGTCTGCTTCTCCCTCTGATCTTCCCCCCCTCATGTGCTCTCTCTCTCTCTCTCAAATAAATAAATAAAATCTTTAAAAATAAATAAATAAATAAATATACTGTTCTATACCAAGAGCTGTTAAGTTTCACCATCTCTTCTGTAACTATGGACTGTCTTACCTTGAATATCTGCAACTCCTCCAATACTACTTCTTCCATATTCCACTTCTCCTTTGAAATGCTGACCACTTTGAGGACTGTCCCAATGTCTGAAAAAATACATGACCTATGATCCTGCTGTTTCTACTTCAGTGTTTGGCTGTAAGTACATGCTTAGCAACATTTATATTGTTCCCCTCATTTTTCTTTCAATGCTCTCAAGAAGTCAGATTAAATAAAGCATGCAAGAAGGGAAGCTTAGTGGACTGGATTCTCTCCTTCCAAAACATGATAGTTTTTAGCTCATAAAACATATTTATAAAGAAAATATTAAAAGACGTATACTTGAAGTACATTGCTCGCAAAAGGAATATATAGGTCTCATTTAAATACTGGTTGAAACTATAACTAAAGTGGAATGACCTTTTTGTAACTTAATTTGAAAGGTGAAAATATACTAAAATATATTTTTCTCTCTCTCTCAGTATAAGAAGTATTTAGTTAGTACTTATATCCAACTTACCACGAAAGGTAGGATATATACATTTTTAAATCATGTTAACAAATGATAGAGAAATCACTGAAGCCATCTACATGGGGAAAATTGTAGTGCACTCATCAAACATATTTTATTTACAGAAACCTTATTAATGGGCTAGAAATTGAAGTTTTGTTTAAAATTATTTTAGTTTAATTTAAAAGAGTAACCCAAATTTGAAAGACTATAAACCAAAAATTGGCATTTAGTAAAGATGCCTTAAATACAGGATCTTCTATTGCAGTTTCCAAGGTGGCATGCTATTGCAGAAAGACAATCAAAAGAACGTTTTAGAAAAAACAAAAAACAAAAAAAAGCCTCATTTGGAAATCATACAAAATAGATGCTTTTAAATTCTGGCACTGTGGTTGAAGAATATTCACATGTATGGTAATGATCCTATTTGCACAAAATAGTCTGAATTATTTAACTCTGTTTTTAAATGATTCTAGGATTTTTGAAAAATATTAAATATACATTTTCCAAATGTCATAATTGAAACTCCATCCATCTTATTTACCTTATAATTTTCTCAGCAAAAGTTAGGTAGTACCACCTAGTGGCTGAATAGCATTTACAACACTGGAAATGACCTAGGAATGCTTTGGGTGGGCTCTGCAAATTAAGGGGCAAACTCCTTAGAATTCATGAGA
The DNA here is from genome assembly GCF_029215605.1 of Mirounga angustirostris. Lineage (NCBI taxonomy): Eukaryota > Metazoa > Chordata > Mammalia > Carnivora > Phocidae > Mirounga > Mirounga angustirostris. Next base: position 77,699,034 of record NW_026991720.1, on the reverse strand, counting down.
GATTAATTATTTCAAATTGTGTCACTTCAGTAGTAATCTCCACAGTCTTGAAAGCATCACTTCCTTTCCTGGGTCTTGGTATTGCCATCTGCAACATCATCAGGCTTGACAACGAGTATTCCAGAAAGCCCTCTAAGTGTGTGACAGACACATTCCCTGATAAACCCTACTTTTGTAAAACTACGTTTAAAAATAAATAAATAAAACTGTTCTCTAGTTCTGAAAACCTAGTTCAATAAAAATGTCCATTTCTTGAAAACCCACTAATTTCTATTTCTTTATGCAAGGCCTGATTCACTAAATCATACAACATTTATCCACGATGAAGTACTTTTGTCTAAATGATGCATGTTAACTCTACCGCCATTAGAATTCACATGGTATTATTAAATGATACCTTTTTTTTCTTTTTCCTTTTTTTTTTTGAGACAGACTATATAAGCAATATTTCTTTTTCTGGAAAAATATTTTTTAATCATTTTATAATTACTGAGTTGACAGACAAAAAAATTAAGTAAAATGGGCTCTAATAATGAAAGTTGTACTTATCCACAAAATTCAAAGACAGGAAAAATGATTTCCAACAAGTTTCTACTTAAAGATTTTTACAAACTGTTGCTTAATTTTTTGAAAAGCATCTTAACTCAGTCAGCGATTCTCAAAATTGGGTGAAGGGATCGTTTGAGGGGGCTTATCAAAAATCTCCCTAGAGAGAGGAAAATGTGAAGTTTGAAAAGAAACATTGCTTTGCCATACTTGTTTAATTTTAGTCCATAGTCAATCAACAAATATGTGTTGAGCACCTAATCTAAGCAGGTATTTTGTAGTCATAACATACAAATATATTTTGAAATCTCAGATAATACCAAAGGAGGTGGGGAGATATTTATAACTGTCACTTAAAAGCATGTGTTATGTAATGGTAAGAAATACTGACTGATATTAGCTAATAATTACTCAGCTTGATTTTTACCAACAATCTTTTTGAAGTTTTGCTTTCTTTGTCTAATAGTGAAAAATTCTTTTGGAAGAAAGCATAATCTGGTTCTAGCATACCTGTTCCAAGGAACATTACATCGTATTGACCATCTTCTGCAACAACATGATCCACCACGATCTGGGTCAGTCTGTAATCCACATTGATCCTCTTGAATGTTGGTCCTCCCGCAACTGGGTATACTGATTTAAACATCACAGGGTGCCGCTTGATGAAACTGATGACATCATCCGGAAAATCTCGGGTGGATTTAATCAGTGGATCATAGGTTTTGCTTGGACACTGAAAAGAAATGTGAAGAGGAGTAAAGACATTGTTCATGCACCTGAGGAATTTATACTTACTTATAATAAGGTTTTTAAGACTTACCATTGATAATATTAAAGGAATGGTCAACAGGATCAATATAGAATCACATGCCCTTGTAAATAAAAGCAGTTTACCTTGAATATATTTAAATCCAGTTTTCTCTCTCAAAAATACTTTAATTATTAAAATGGAATATTATTCAGCCATAAAAAAGGAATGGAAGTTTGTCATTTGAGACAACAAGGATGGACCCAGGGGGCATTATGCTATGTGAGATGAGGCAGACAGAGAAAGGTAAATACTGTATGACCTCACTTACATGTGGCATCTTAAAAACAAAAACACCAAATTGATAGATACAAAAAACAGATTGGTGCTTACCAGAAGCAGGGAGTGGGAGGATTGGCAAAATGGGTGAAGGGGGTCAAAAGGTACAAATTTCCAGTTTTAAAATAATCACATCATGGGAATATAGTGGATAGAATGGTGACTAGAGTTAATAACACTGTACTGCATATTTGAAAGTTGCTAAGAGAATATACTTAAAAGTTCTCGTCACAAGAAAAAGAATTTTGTAACTATGTATGGTGATGTATGTTAACTGGACTTATTGCATGTTTTTCAAGATATACAAATATCAAATCATCACTTTGCACATCTGAAACTAGTATGTCAATTATACCTCAATTCAAAGTTGTATATATTTAAGTCCTTTATCTATGCCTATTTGGGATTTTGCTTTTGAAATACTCTTTTCAGTTACACTAGCACGAGTGAAAATTTATAATTTCAATTCCAAGGCAATTGTCTTTCATTCCAAAAATTCTGACCTCAGAAAGCTGACTATAAAACCCCATGCTACATGTTTCTGTTGTCTTTTGAACTGTTCTCTTCTTGAATTAACTTTGCATCCCAAAAGACAGCTGTCTCTGTTTGTTGGCAGGTGAAATGGCTAATGGTCATCAAAGAGAACCTAGTAAAACAGATTACCCTTGCTTATTCAGGCTTCCCAAGTTTCTCAAAAACTTTCTAAGTTATACATATTTTTCTAAAGTTCCCACAGTGAATTTGCTAGGAAGATTACTGTTTCCTAAGAAGATACATGAAATTTGAGTTGAAATAATTATGAAGAAAGTGATCTATAAACATGGGAATACATGAGAAACCATTATTTTCAATTTCTTTTCATTCATTTATGATTGCAGTTTTAAATTAACCCATGATTATTAAAAATTAAATGGAACAAATCACCACATCATAAAAATTACTTATAAAAGAGCTTTAATAGTTTTACACTGTAATTAGTTTTTTTTTATAACTGGTGTGAAAATTATGCTGTGAACAATTCAACAGCTCTTTCCCTGAAGGATCTGTGCAGAAACCATTCAGGGAATTTTTCACTTCTGTCTGAAATTGCCTCTCGTGTGCTTTTTGTGTTCACTAATTCAATAGTTAGCATACCCTGCCCCCTGGTGGTATAACACAAAAGTTCAAACTAGTACAAATTAAATGAATTTGATGTGCCTTTATCCAAAGAACATGAATACGAAGAGAATGCTTTCATAATTTGATTTTTTTACCAAATATTTACCCTTCCACATACCAAACCTATTTTATTATTTCAAAATATTATAATTCAGAACGTTAATTCAGAACAATTCTGTCATCACATTTGAATTCTTAATGTACTAATACATTCTTGTGGAATGGAAAACTTTGGCTCTATGTTGCAGGTGTAGAGAAGAAAATGAGTGACATTAAGGAAAGTCTATAAGAGAGCTCTGCTTTCTCCCTGTTTTCATATTTAGACAAGTTGGAAACATAATCTCCCCTGAACTGAGCCATTTATACCAGGCTCTAACTGGAATTTTGTCAAGGCTTCAAACTATACTTCTCAGATCCTTGAACTCAAGAGGATCATTCTCAGGGAATTAAATATACTGGAATTAGTCACAATATATGACCCTGAGATCCAATTTTATAGGAATAAAATCATAATGGGTCACTAAATTAGAAGAAATCTCAAAGAAGTTGTACTAAAAACTGTTAATGATTTTCCATTTGTAATTTGAGAATATTTCTATCTTTTACAGAAATCTCACGTCTGGTCTTAAAAAAAAACTAAGCTTTTCCTGATATCTATTTGTCCCAGGTCTGCACCAAAGAGGTACAGAATATTAGCCATTTGGTAATTACCTAGCATATTCTTAACTGGCTGCTGGTCTAAAGATCTAAGTGTCTTTAGTCATTGTTTCTAGCGCTTCGCCTCCAGCCAAGTGGAATCTGTCAACTCGATAATGGAAGGAACCCTATATTAAAATGGATTAAGCTACAACTCAAAAGGATGTGGAGCTCAAATGATACAAAGCTCTTGCCCAATTACAGGCTGCACGTTTGATGCTCTGTCAAAGGCGACTCATAGTGGGCTTATGGCTTATACTGCCTGAGGTACAATCTGGTTGGTCTATCATTTAAATCAAAGCAAAAGCATGATTTTGCCTGCATTACATTTTTGAAATAGCCCTCCAGTTTAAGAAATTTTTTTTTCTTTTGACTTTGCAGCTCTAGTTATGCAAGTAACCAATTTCCAAAAGAAATATCATGACATTCAAGCCACAGTTTTTGATACCAAAGTTTTCAATAATTAGGAATTTTAATATGAGTAAAGTATAGAGGAATGAAGACATGAACAATTTAACAAAGAAGCAAACATGACCATTTTCCTCCTTGCTCACCTCTGACAAGAAGGGTGAAGGGTAATAAAATCTAAGGAAAAAAGAAGAGAAGGAAAACCTGGTTTCTATTGACTATTATAAAATGATCTTTGGAAATGTATTTTTTTGTATGGCAGCTTTTCCATCTGGCATGCTGCCAGTGTTTGGATAAGATCTTTATCCTTTAGGTTGCTGTGCATGATCTCTGAGGTCCGCGTCTCCACTCTGCTTTCACAAACGAAAGTGATTTGGTGGAGTTGCTCCCTGAGGTTTAAGATAGTACCGTTTGAACTAAATATTGTTATTTTAGCACATTGAAAACAGTAGAATTTCCTTTGATTTCATACAGCTGTGTAGCACACAGATCTAAAAATAACGAGATGCCAAGCAACCTAAGCAGGTAAGACAGTAAAGAAGGAAAGAAAAATCCCATAAAGGAAAAAGAAAGCGTGGGCAAGGGGTGCCTGGGTGGCTCAGTCATGTGAGCATCTGACTCTTGGTTTCGGCTCAGGTTACCATCTCAGGGTCGAGAGATCGAGGCCTCCGTTGGGCTCTGTACTCAGTGAGGGGTCTGCTTGAGGTTCACTCTCTCCTCCCTCTGCACCTCTCACCACTCGTGCTCTCTCTAAATAAAATCTTTAAAAAGAAGTGTGGGAAAATGTACATCTGAAGTAAACGATCCTATTAGTTTCCTCCGAAAACCCTAGGAAATGTTCCTTTTGAAGCTCTGCATCTCAGGTATTAAATATGTCGTGAATTTTTGTCTGTATGTCTGTCCTCTTAATTTCTACCTAGTAACACAGTCCATCTGACTCTATGGTAGAGAATCATTTATTTGCGGCGCCAGCTTTCTTAACATTTGCCTGAGTTCTACCACTTCAGTTCCTGTAGGAAATAAATCAGGGAACTTACCTGTGTCTCCACCTACTGTGTTGAAAAACTCTTAAGATAGTTTAAATTTTGAGGAGGAAAGAAAAAATCTATACCAAAATTTGAAAATGTGAGTGTCTTGCTGGAAACAATAGCAGCACAAGAGTGTTCCAGAAAAGGGACCTGCCCAGGCACACCGTGAGAGGAAAGGGGGGAGCCCACCAGCAGCCAGCCCTGGTTCGGCACCTATCTTCCAGGGCTGGCTGCACGCACGGCTGGTGCCGTGTGACCGTGTTATGCTTGGCAGACCTGCCTGTTTGTATAGTGCCTTTAGCAGTGCGGTGGGAAGCGACGGATAAGAGGAGAAAAATAGGTTTTATCCAATGAGAGAACTTTGCCCCTTGGAAAGGCACCAGACAGCTGTTAAAAGTTTTCTCCCCCTGCTGCTTCAGGCTGTTCTCTACAGGTTGCACCTTTCCTTTTAAACAAATCAGAGGGTTGACTCATGTGAGGGAAGAAAGACGTGGCACATGGGAAGACTAAACCAGGCTTTCATTTTCAGCAAGCTGAGAAAACTAAGCTACATATGTAAAGGAAGTCTGATTTTTATTTATATATATATATATAAAAGGCGATTTCATAGGTGCCATCCTATCCCCTTGCTGATTCATCTAAGAGTCAGTTTATAACACGGATGGGGAAAGATCCTGTATTTAATGTCAGAGGCAGAAAGGCCAGGGATGCAAATATACAGGTACATTTGTCTCTTTCTCTATTTTGTTTTTGCAATTAAAAACCAGCTTTATTGTTGTTATATCTGAACCTTGAATATTCTATGTTTAAAAGGTTAAAAAAAAATCTCAAGTTTCCTTTTTATTGTTCAGTGTCTAATAAAGCAATTATGTTTTCTAGCATTTGAAGAAATGAATTTCCTATCTGCAAATATCCATTCAAAATTTTATTTAGTACCAGCAAATGAACTTTAACCTCTGGACCTAAAAATGTAATAGTAAGCTCCCCAGCTTAAATGAAGGTTGGATTCTGTCTACCCTAACTGGGTAGTAATTTAAAGATGACAATTAAGCCAACAATTTTGGATCATTTACTTTCTAAGTTAAATAGTTTTAAGCTGAATTTTTTTTTTTTAAAGATTTCATTTATTTATTTGAGACAGAGAGAATGAGAGAGACAGAGAGCACATGAGAGGGCGGAGGGTCAGAGGGAGAAGCAGGCTCCCTGCCGAGCAGGGAGCCCGATGCGGGACTCAATCCCGGGACTCCAGGATCATGACCTGAGCTGAAGGCAGTCCCTTAACCAACTGAGCCACCCAGGCGCCCAGTTTTAAGCTGAATTTAATCTTGCGAGACATTTAACAAAATATGGCTGTAGCTCTTTCTCTTTTTTAAAGTTTCCTTTCTTTTAGAGGAATTTCTATACGAGAAAAAGGAAAACACTATTGAACATAGTAAGTGGCTTGGGATTTGGACAACTTCATTTTAAAAGAGAATGTTGGCTCCATGGAAAAGAAAGCTGAACGCCGGCTGAAAAGAGTAATTGAGAAATGTTAGAAATCGGTTGCCTCTCACGGTTTCAGAGAAACACAGCCTGTTTACAGTTAATGGAAAATGAGTGATGTTTTGTCATACGCCCTTGGTTAAGTGTAGTCAAAATTTGGGAACTTAGAGTCAGGAGGCCCAGATTGTACACCTGTCTCTGCTGCTCTCTTCTGGAATCAAAAAGCTGAAGGGATAGAATTAAAGATATCCCTGGTAATTTAGGGGTGGTGACAAAGTAACAGTTTGTTATCCAATAAGAGGAAGGCCACACAGTGAACAGATGTTGGGAAGAAAATAAAACTGTGAATTTAATATAATTGAGGCCTCTACAAGCTAGTGGTGCATAAAATGAGATTTTCCCAAAGTTTCCCAAAGATTTTTAATGAATTAGGAAAGCCTTCCTTAAAACAAAACAAATGACAACAAAATGTTACCCATATTGCGCAAGGGCCTAAATGGGAAGCTAGCGTGAGATGCCGTGAGGGAATTCTTCCATTATTTTTCAGTCCCATTTGGTAAGACTATCACAGTCTAACACTATATAAACCAAAAGGGAGTTTAGGATACTATTTTTTAATTAAATTTTTAATTTTAATTCCAGTATAGTTAACATACAGTGTTATATTAGTTTCAGGTGTACAATATAGTGATTCAACAATTCTATAACTTACTCAGTGTTCATCATGGTAAGTGTGCTCTTAATTTGCATCACCTATTTCACCCATTCCCCTACACACCCTCTGGTAACCATCTGTTTGTTCTCTACAGTTAAGAGTCTGTTTTTTTATTTATTTCTATCTTTTTTTCCTTTGTTCATTTGTTTTGTTTCTTAAATTCCACATGGGGTGAAATCATACAGTATGTCTTTCTCTGATTTATTCTGCTTAGCATTATACTCTGTAGCTCCATCCATGTTGTTGTAAATGGAAAGATTTCATTCTTTATTATGGTTGAATAATATTCCATTGTTTGTATGTATGTGTGTATATATATATATATAAAATGGAAGCACCCCAAGTGTCCATCAATAGATGAACGGATAAAGAAGATATGTGTATATATATGAATATATATCTATATCTATATCTATATCTATCTATCTATCTATCTATCTATCTATCTATCTATCTATCTATCTATCTATCTATATATCTTCTTAACCCAGGTGGATATGCCAGGACCCATGGTTGGTCCGTGGCAGCATATTTGATAAGACAGTGTTTCCAGCAGACCTGGAATCAAAAGAACTTTGTAACTTTTCAATGTCTTTTATAGTGTTAGAAAGTTTAATAATTTGGTGGAAATAAATAAGGACTGTTATACATATCCACACTCACCTGGTGAGTGTAGGAGATTTTATCTGATAGCAGAGAAGAGAGACAATAAGGGGCATTGGGGTGGGAAACGTTTAAGCTTTACCTTTGATTTACTCTAGAGAAAAGCCCATATGAGGAGTTGTACACGATGGGGCTTCTTGTTCAGACAAAGATTTGAAATATTATAGAAAGGGAGAGATTTCATTATTTTACATTTGGTGGTGGTAGTTGAAAAATTACTTGACATTAAAACAACGTTAATGTTGACATTTTATAGTGGGTTGGTTAATGAAATAGCTAGTTGATTAATCCATGGATAAAAGGAAAGAAAGACGTTAAATTTTTCTAAAGATCTAAATTCCTAAAATAGAATTGAAGAGGGGGGAGATGTTTACTCAGGGATTATTTGAGATTTAACAATTCTTAGTCAAGTTTTTACAGGCTATGAGGGCCAATAAATCGGAACAAGGAGGTTAGCTTAGTTGATTTGATATTTCATTTGACTTATATGCATCCATAGTATAATCAAATTATGGAATTAAAAGAGTGCCATAACAACCCCTTTTTGCTCCCTACCAAAGAATGGAAACTTAGTTGGGAAAATCATGTGTAAATTTCGATCTTTGAAAGTAAAGCTAAAACATTTTATAGTAAAAGCAGTAAGTATTTAGGGGGAAATGGAATTTAAAAATGAAGTTCGTTTTACAAAATTAGAGGTTTAGAAGTTGTCAAAAACTGTGGCAAAATGATTTGAGAATAGTGAAACAGACATTCTTAAATATTTGAACTTCAAAAACAAGTCCTTTCCACATTTTGGCTACTGTAAATAGTGCTGCAATGAACATGGGAATGCTAATCTCTTTTCAAGACCCCGATTTCAGTTCGTTTGGATAAATTTTCAGAAGTGAGATTGCCGGATCATACGCCAGTTCTGTTTTTTCATATTTTGAGTACCCTTCATACTGTAGGTGGAAACACTCTAAAGGTCCATCAACTGATGAATGGGTTAAAAAATGTAATATATACACACAAAAGAATATTATTCAATCTTAAAAAGGAGATCCTTCAATATGTGCCGTGTAGATGAATTTAGAGCACATTCTGATAAGTGAAGTAAGTTAGTCCAGAAGGTAAAAAAAAAAACCCTGCATACTTCCGTTTACATACATAGTCAAACTCATAAAAGCAAAGGATAAAACTGGTTGCCTGGGGCTGCAGGGAGTAGAAAGTGGGACGTCACTCATGAATACGTATACTATTTCAGTTACTCAACATGAATAAGTTCCAGAGATCTGTTGCACAACGTTATCTACAGGCTACTTAAAAATCTGTTCAAAGTATAGATCTCACAGTAACTGTTCTTACCACAATAAAAAAAATTTTTAAAGTACTCTCTTCTCACCTTTTTTGATAAGGGAATGATTTACAAACTGAAACTCACTTTCAAGTAAACATTTGTTAACATTTTACGCTCCGGCATAGATTATAAAATTCCTCATCAACAGAGAATAAAACTACCAAGTAAATCTTTTACAATAAATCAAATATCAAAAATGAAATTTTCTGCCTTTAAAAATCTTCCTGATTCTGAATTTTCAAGCAGGCTGCTACTGTTGGCCTGACCTCAGTTTGGTTTCCATTTCTGACCTGTGCTGTTCATCGTGGATTCTTCCATATTTTATTTCATGTGGAACTTACTGTCAAGGCCTAAAATTCAATAATGACTGAAAAAGTCCATCTGAACAAAATACAGTTTGTTCAGGGATTCAGTTTGGACACCAGAGGGCAGGAGAATCCCTGGAAGTGAAGGAATGGATCCTTGTCGTTGGGGAGTTTCCAGGCTGGCTGACGTTGTAATGACGTCATGGTAAGGCCAGGAGTTTAGGTTTGACTTTTTGTCACAGGAAGTACAGAACTCTGTCAAAACTAGAAAACAAAAGTGGCACATGGAGAGTCGTAGTGTTTATCTCCCTCGGTGATAATGTCAGCAGAAGGCCCAGTGGGAGCACAACTTAAGAAGCAACCTTGATGAGAACGTGAGTGGGAAATGTAAATGCAAAGGAGGTTTTTAAAATAATCTATTTTAAAAATTTTAAGTTCAGTGTAAAATGGTGTTCAGTGGAGATTCGGACATTTAGTAGAAAGCAAATTAAAGTAAGATGTGTGCCCCAGAATTACAAGAAAAGAAATGACAAGCACAAGAAGGTTTCAAAACTGCATTATTATTTGTGCAGAGAACACATCGACCCCTGGGGAAACAATGTGGGGTTCTGTTTGGTTATTCACTTTGATCTCATTGAAGGTAGAGTGGTGCAGAGATTTAAGAGCATTTGATTTGGAGTCAAGTAGAGTTAAATTTAATCCGTGTCTTACCACTTCAGAACAACAAGAAAGAACCCTACCTTTAACCAAAAGTGTAAAGCAAAAATAAACAACTTCTGATGGTAACTAGGATTGTCATTTTTATGTCTCTAAATTCTATAAAAAGGACATAATCTTCCTGATCAAAGAGAGTGCTGTTCTGCTGGAGTTTTTCTGGAGTCTCTTTCTGTCTCCATTAGCAATACTGGCCCGAGCTCGGGCTATGAATAAAAGTTTACAGATCTTTCTCGACTTACAGTGGGGTTACGTCCCAGTAGACCCATTCTAAGTTGAAAATATCGTAGGTCGAAAGTGCATTCACTACACCTAACTGGTCAACATGATAGCTTAGCCTAGCCAAACTTAACCATGCTAGGAACACTTACATTATTAGTCTATAGTTGGGCAAACTCCTCTAACACAAAGCCTGTTTTATAATAAACTGTTGAGTATCTCATGTAATGTGTTGAATACTGTACTAAAGTGAAAAGTACAATGATTTTAAGTGCATGGATTGTTTACCCTTGTGATGGTGTGGCCGACTAACAGCTACAGCTTGGTACCCTGCCCAGCTTCACCAGATTCTCGTACTACATATAACTAGCCCAGGAAAAGATCAAATTCAAAATTCTAGGTAGAGTTCCTACTGGCTATGTATTGCTTTCTCACCATCATAAAGTCAAAAAATCAGAAGTCAAAACTTCATCAGTTGGGGACCATCTCTAATAACAAGGCATAATTATCAAACCTTAGCTACAGATTTGAATGTGCTTACACATGTAAGAAAACATGGGAATTTCTTGAGAAATACTGATGTTTAGAAAGGATAAAGGAATAACTGTTAAATGACACTTTCTTATGCCTGATATTTTTCCTTTTCTAAATTTTTAAAAAGAAAAAAAAGGCTAAGTATCTCTGTGATAGTGTGGATCCAGTCTATTCCCTGGATAATTTCAAACTCCAAGAAAATATGTACAGTGTAAACACTGTATATTTTGAGTACTAAGGAGCAAAAACTGGTGTGTTTACTGTGATGAGGCGCTTCTTTTCTCATTGACGAAAAACTCTCCTCACTGACTCTTATGCATGACTCTTAGTAGGGAAAGGTCACCTATTCACATTTCAGAGAAGTGGCTGTGTTCTTATGAGGAGAGTACTGTGACACGTGATTTGTCTTTTTTTTTAAGATTTTATTTATTTATGAGAGAGAGAGAGAGAGGCAGCAGGGAGGAGCAAGGGACAAGCAGATTCCACACTGAGCGCAGAGTCTGACGGACCACTCAATCTCACAACCCTGAGATCATGACCTGAGCCAAAACCAAGAGTCAGATGCTTAACGGACTGTGACACCCAGGAACCCCGACACGTGATTCATCTTTAAGCCTCCCATGGCACTTCACAGCTCTTCAGGCAGGAGGAGGGAAATGGTGACAAGCCCCTCGGTGGCACCTCTAACCTACACTGTATTTGGAAAAAAGTAGGCAATCTGGAGGCATTGGCATGTGATCATTTCATGATCAGTTTCAATTTTTTAGTACAAGAATCAGCTACTACATATATGCATGTAAATTGTTTTCTGTAGGGGCGCCTGCACGGCTCAGCTGGTCAAGGGTCCCACTCTTGATTTTGGCTCAGGTCACGATCTCAGGGTCGTGAGATCGAGCCCTGCATGGAGCCTGCTTATGATTCTCTCCCTCTCCTTCTGCCCCTCCCCCCTAAAAAAACCCAATTTTCTGCAGTTAAAATGTAGATGGTTTCAGTCCCAAATTCTCCAGTAACGTCTAGATGACGGAAAATATTTTTTTTTAATGGCCTCAATGGTCATAGTATTTTTAAAAATAAACTCATGTAGAAGCAGCTCCAAATGTGATAAGTCCATGATACTTAACCCCATAATCCTAGTATGGTGAAATTTCCCCAACTAGAGTTCCCTCTGAATTTTAACTATCCTCCTCAAAAAAGCCCCAAATATATATAATGTAAGTTGAAATTCTACGTATATTCATTATATATATATGTACACTACAGTTCAGTATACACATATAGAATACATATTCAGTAAAAGGTATTCTATCAAAGGGGAGAATAAACATAAATTAACATAAAATAATTTTAACATAGATAATAGTACAAAGACTAAAGGCTTGGATTCTGCTTGGACTCTGCTGCCAGAGTATCTGGATTTAAAACGCAGGTGCACCACTCACTAGCTTTGTGACCTTGGGCAATTTACTGCACCTCTCTGTGCCGGGGATTGCTCACCTGTAAAATGGCATTAATAACAATAGCACTTGCTTCTTAGAATCATTATGAAGCTAAGATTTGTAAAACCTTTAGAAGATTACCTGCACGCCCTAACCTACACCTTACGTTACTGTTAAATAAATAAATAAGACAAATAAGTACAACTTTGATGTTCAAAGAAAATAAAAAAGTGAATCCTGTAAAGAAGTTGTGGTATATATACAATGGAATACTACTCAGCCATCAAAAAGAATGAAATCTTGCCATTCACAAGGACATGGATACAACTAGAGGGTATTTTGCTAAACGAAATAGGTTAATCAGAGAAAGACAAATACCATATGATTTCACTCATATGTGGAATTCAAGAAACAAAACAGATGAACAAAGGGGAGGGGAAGGAAAAATAAAATAAGATGAAAACAGAGAGGGAAGCAAACCATAAGAGACTCTTAACTATAGGAAACAAACTGAGGGTTGCTGGAGGGGAGGTAGGTGGGGGGATGGGGTAACTGGGTGATGTGCATTAAGGGCACTTAAGGTAATGCGGAGAAGGTGTTGTATACAACTGATGAATCACAAAATTCTACCTTTGAAACTAATAATACAGTATATGTTAATAAAATTGAATTTAAATAAAAAAATCTTTAAAAAGTGAATCCTGAAAATCATATTATTGGCATTTTTTTTTTCCATGAAAGTGTGATCACCTTATAATCAGTCCAGAAAACATACTTGAAACATATTTCTATTGAGGAGTTACGAAAGGGAAAATAGACATTGTTGTAAAGTGTGTTTCCCACATTTAATTAGGTTATGTAACAGGAAGATGAAAAGAGAATTCAGAAAGCCTGGCTACCAACTGTTTCCTGTTTAAGAACAAACATATGAAAAGAAAAAAATCAGTAGAATTGGATGGATTAAGTTAATAATTTTTCTCAGACATTTTGATGATTACTTTAGACCTCCTGGTAGAAATATTCATATTGAAACTTAAGTGAAAAAAAAGGCATTTATTAGGTCAATTAGCCCATCCTAAAATATTTAAATAACTTAAGCTGTTTTAATCACATCAAGAAAACAAAACAACACAAAAACTTTCTATTTAAAATGCAAATACAGATTTTACACAGCAAAGTGTTTTTTTTTTTTAACAGATGCAACATAATAAGGAAATAAATGAACCATTGTAACTGATGTAGTCATTGAAAAGTAGAAATGAGGACCTGAAGACTCTAGTTATATACAGAGCTGTACGTGGGAAATAAATATTTATTTGGCATTTTCATTTAACTTGGAATATTTGTCATTCTAGATATCAAATCATCTTGATGATTCTGTAGACTTACTGAAGATTGGCACTATATTTTCAGCAGAGCCTGCTCCTTATTATATAATCCATTGTTTCCTGTTAGTACTTAAAGCTCTTACTCAGAAGAAAAAAAAATGTCAAGTTCCAGGGAAGTATGGAAATGCTAATACATCACCGTGAATAAATAATAGGTATTTTAAAAACCACAGTATATGTTGCTGTGGTAAATAGCATAGTTTATTGTAATAGAATTAAGAAGAGGATATGGGCTTCAGAAAATAATTTGATTATGAAATTGGATACATACTGTGCCAGGTCGGGGATAAGGAATTCTTCCATCATACTGCACCCAACGATGGTCTGCACTTTCCTTATGAGCATATGGACCATTGAAAACTGCTCTGACGTCAGCCATGCTGTACACACAAACAGCTGAGCCTTTGAAGATGGAGCTGTAAAAAAGCAACATGATCCAATCATTCCCCGTACAGCAGTCACTGTATACTTATTTATTGAGCACATATTATATAACCAGGTGTGTGGACAAACTTGGGCAGCACATTCCATCCGATAGGTGCTGCAGACGAAATGTGTGGATGTCCTTAAGGAGCTTATAACCAAGTAATCCTGAAAAAGGTGTGATAGCAGTTACATTACAGATAATTACAGTAACAAGCGAAGCAAGCATGCAGATGGGTCCCCAGTACAGAGCTGTCTGGTAAGTTTTCAGAGAGTAGGTGGTGTCTACATTGACACCTGATGGATACATGGGAAATACCTAGAAAAACTGAAGGACAGAAGGAAATATGCAGAAAAGAGTATCAAATTTATATACATGCTTTTGAATTTTATTTAAAGTTCTTACAGCATAGTGCCTTCTAAAAAACTTATAAAAAAGTTACATTACCTATTTTTTTATAGAGGAACACTTTAGGTATATAAATAATAAATATCTCATTTAGGTTTTCTTTTTTTTTTTTTAAGATTTTATTTATTTATTTGACAGTGAGAGATAGCAAGAGTAGGAACACAAGCAGGGGGAGTGGGAGAGAGAGAAGCAGTCTTCCCACTGAGCAGGGAGCGTGATGTGGGGCTCGATCCCAGGACCCTGGGATCATGACCTAAGCTGAAGGCAGACGCTTAACAACTGAGCCACCCAGGCACCCCTCATTTAGGTTTTCTTAAAGTGAGTGAATGTCCATAAACATTGGCTATTAATAATTTCCTCAATTTTTATTAACTCAAAAAAAATGCTGAAATTCTTTTGTGCTTCTCCCCAAATTTTCGAATTTCTTCTTGAATTTATGTATGTAACCTATGTGATACTTAAAATTAATCTTAATTACACATGACTGGAGGACACATAATCAAGAAGCAGAAAAGTGCCATGGGAATTTCACAAGTTTTTGCAAATTAGTGGTGAAAACTGTTAACACTATCATCAGATGTTTCATTTTTTTTTTATTTCTGGAAAATAAAAGACATTTTCTCTGCATCTAAAATTTTCAATGATTTTTGTTCATAAAAACGAGATCACCCTTTATGATCTAAGAGACATATCATCTCAGCACTACACAAGTGAGCCAAGGATTCTCTAGCATGGGAAACTGAATCATTAATATTCTTGGAATGAGGGGAGCCTGGGTGGCACAGTCAGTTGGGTCTGCCTTAGGCTCAAGTCATGGTCCCAGAGTCCCGGCGTCCCAGGATCCAGCCCCACATCGAGCTCCCTGCTCAGCGGGGAGTCTGCTTCTCACCCTGCTCTCTTGCTCTCTCTCAATTTCTCTCTCAAATAAATAAATAAAATCTTAAAAAAATATAATCTTGGAATGACATTAATGGGAAGCAACGGGAGCTGATGACAAACAGGCAGCTGGAAGAAAACTCTGCTAAGAAGGGAGGTGATGCCCCCATAAAGATCACATCCTCTGCCTAGGATATTTTAAAGGAATGATACATCACGCTTTATGGTGTTTCTATTGTTGCAGATTAATTACATCTTCTTATTGGACAAAGGATGTGACACTGCTTCCCAGTATTACCTCAGTCCTTGGGGCGGCATTAAAAATAGAATAAATAAAGTACACCAAGAGCAAAGAGTTGACTTGTAACTTCACACTCTGGGTGGGCAGAGTACTTGGTAGGAGAAAAAAACATAACTATCTTGGGGCTGTATTTCCCTGGCACATGTCTATGCCTTGTGTTGGAACACACAGTGACTTCAAAGACAGTTCTGTGAATGGAAAGATGCCAAGAGAACTAGCTCTGAGATTTAACTTGAGTAACTACAGGCACTTGCTTTTCTTGCATCTTTTTAGTTAAGATATAAATTACCCGAAAAATGGGGTCCAAATAGCAGCATTCTTAGGGTATCTTCTTTATTTTCACTGTAAATATTCACATTCTCTATCTTACAATGAACCAAGGAGCATTTTGTTTTCTGATATCGTCCGAACCACACTATTTGTACAAGGTGTAAGGTGAACTGAATGAAGGTAATGCCACATAAAAGAAATTATAATTTGCCTACAGATTACTTTAATAATTTATTCAAAAGGAGGCAGTAAGACCATTTCTCTAATAGCAATACCAATACTGCCAATTCTTCCAATACTAATATCAATATAAACAACGGTGATAGCAGAGCTGTGGAAAAAGTAAAAAAGTAGTTCAAAGAAGGTGTTGCAGGGAGTAATATGTAACAGGAATAAAGCTGTCCCATGTTCAAATGTAAGTTTCTGAATTAAATGAAATTAATATTAGATAAAATTATGTAAGGTCCATATATTCTTTGAGAAAGCTTCATAGATGATAGGACAACTTTTAAGGAAGTCATGGAGTCTCGGTGACAAGTACAGGACACTATTACACAGAATGAAGACAAAATACAGGGGTGAAAATTAAGAAAACACCTTTGGTTCTAGTCCCATTTTTACTACAACTTGGCCCATCTTCTTGGCGCAAGTCATACAAACCTCCTTTGCTTAAGTTAGCAGAGCAATAATGATATGCTGGTAACAGCCAAACTCCCATCTTTGTAGGGT
Source organism: Mirounga angustirostris (assembly GCF_029215605.1). Taxonomy (NCBI): domain Eukaryota; kingdom Metazoa; phylum Chordata; class Mammalia; order Carnivora; family Phocidae; genus Mirounga; species Mirounga angustirostris. Next base: position 77,682,311 of record NW_026991720.1, on the reverse strand, counting down.
AATGGAAGGGTATCTAAGATTGTACATGATGACATTTTAGAAGTCAAGAGCGTCGCATCTTATGACTGCAACCTAAGCAATGACTAAGGCATGTATTTCTTTCATACTACTTCTATGTCATGCAGCTTAACCTATTTATTATGGTGAGTATATGCATACACCTTTGCATCCTGTAACTTTAGTCTGGGAATTTAACTCACAGAAGTACTTGCTTACTTGCTCACACAGAGAAATGGCCATATGTACGAGGTTAGTCGCTGAAGCATTATGCGTACCACCAAAGACCTGGAAACAATGGAGATGTTATGTATAGGAAACTGGCTAAATGAATTGTGGTAATTGATATAGGAGTACTCTGCTGGCATAAAAAGAACAAAGGACATTTTATGTCTTGATATTAAAAGAGTTCTAGGAAACACTATGTGAAAAAATAAAATGAAAAACGGGTATTTTTTTTTCACACAAAAGGAAGGGACAAAAAAACATATATTTCTTCTATAGAAGAATTACAAGTGTTGTTTTTGTTTTGTTTTGTTTTGTTTGTTTTTTAACTTACCTGGTTGTGGTAAAGACTCCATAGACTACAGGATTTCTTTCATCTCTTGTGGAGAGTAAGTAAATATCCTCTATTAATGGGAAAAAATAACAATTCAATATATTTTTATATTTCGGTATTACATATTTGCCTTTTCTTTAAGAAATACAGTAGTTCTGAGACACTAATAGTATATAAAATTAACAGTGAAAGTCGTTAATTATGACATAAGAAATTAAGGGTAAAAGACTGGTTTTCTCACGAGTCATGTGACACTGAACTGGATATCTAACCTTTCAGGTGTCTACTTCAATCACCTGTAAATGGGATGATTCACTTGATAATCTCCATGACTATTTCCAGTCAGAGGTATGTGATTTCTTACAGAATAGAAATTAAAAACATAGGGTGTTTTTACCTTCCAATGTAAAAAAAGTCTTGTCCTACAATTGTGTCAACTTACTAATAATTCAATTATCTATTTGCTAACAATATAAAAATAGCTACACAATTAATTACTTGTGCAGTATTACTTGTGTAACTTGCTCAGTATTTTGTAACTACTTGAGCAGTATTGACACCAAAGTATGTGTAAATGATATTCATTAAAAGATTATTTAAGATGTGAGCATGCTTATATACAACATGAGGAATCACCCATGAATATTGAATATATACTTTAAATACCGTATGGCAAAATCATTCAATGATAAAATCATTTTTACATTGCAAGGCAAAAACAAATTCGAAAGATAAGATTTGATGATGCTAACCTCATATTTAACTGAAAAAATTCCTTCTCGAATTAGCTTTGAGGGGGTAAAGAGGGGAAATGAAAGAGAATAATCCGTCTAACACTTTTCTGAGTATTCTTTTTCTTAACAAGTCGGAGGGAGCGAGTTCACCCAATCTCTCGTGCTCTCCAGCAGAGGGCAGTCTCGGAATAAAGAACCCAAGTTCTTGCTACCTATAGACAGTTACGCATGTTTAGAGTTAATTTCCAATTTGCATACTTTGTTTAGAATTTGGGAGAAATTTTTTGAAAGATAATTGTCAAATTATTGGAAATTTGTTATAATGGATAAGACACTGTCATATAAAATTCATATTCACCTCTTACATCAATTAGACACATTGTTGCACATGATTTGACTTACGTTAATTTTGTTTCAATAATTAAAACAATGGTAAAACTTAAAAAAAAGTAAAAGGCCACATGGAGAGTGGATGGGTTCTTGCTAGTAGCTTTTTGTCTCTTGCTGCAGCTTTGTTTCCTCATAACTATGAGGATGCTTACAAAGAGACGAATTGCTTCATTACAATGTGCTCTGAAACCTAGAGCACCTCCATGTTCTTTGTGTGTGTGAATTTAGTAATAACACTCCTGCAAGCTGTCCTGGGTATACTGGGGGCTAAAATAAAACAAATGCTGAATTTATTAGGCAGTAAGTAATTTTTAAGAAAAAAAGGAGCATGCGACTTACGAAGCTCATCAAAATGAGTATCTGCCCCATCATTTCCAGGAATGGAGCAAATCAATCTGGCTTTAAGAAAAGTCGTCCATTTGTTTATCAGGCTGCGTTGTCCTCCTACATCATTCTGGAAAAAAAAAAAAAAAAGGAAAATAACAAAGATACAGATTTAACGCAATTGTTTACAAAGACAGGAAACCTACATGTTTAAGGCCTTGAACTTTCAAATAAGGGAAAAGGCAGTTTGGTCCCTTAAGATTACATGCTTTTCTAATGCTTGAATGAACGCAATGTCTACAACATGGCTCTACTTAATGAGTAGATGCAGGCAGGGCTATCAAGTAAATGAGTGAGGCCTGGAATCAAATCTCACCTCTGTCACTTTTTTTTTTTTAAGATTTTATTTATTTATTTGAGAGAGAGAGAGAATGAGAGACAGAGAGCATGAGAGGGAGGAGGGTCAGAGGGAGAAGCAGACTCCCTGCTGAGCGGGGAGCCCGATGCGGGACTCGATCCAGGGACTCCAGGATCATGACCCGAGCCGAAGGCAGTCGCTTAACCGACTGAGCCACCCAGGTGCCCAACACCTCTGTCACTTTTTGCTCCATGGCCTACAAAATGCTATTTAACTCTCCAAGTCCCTGTTTCCTCATTGAAAAAAATACCACTAATGCCTTGAAATTGATTATTTTGATAATTAAATGGAAAAATTTGTGTGCAGCGCTTAGCACAGGGGCAGACAACTTACGTTCAATAAATACTAGCACTGACTTGTATATTATACACATGATGAAGATCGTGATTTACAGCCTTTAGAAATATGCTATAGACTTAAAAAAAAAAACAGTCTTTTTCCAAAATTAGTGCCCTACTAATTAAGCATTAAGGCAACATAAACATACATATAAAACCAATCTTGTTTTAAATGCTAATTGATGTTTTTCCATACTTTATTTGACTCTGAAATATTTCACTAAAATGTTCTTTAGACACTTACCAAAACACAGGCATTTAAATCAATTCAGTAAAATAAATTCAAAAACTCACCGTAAAAAGATCTGTTTCTTATTTTTAATTTAATATGTCCCTGTGAACACTAAATTCATACAATTTGTTATCTGACTGGACTAGATCAGCTATGTTTGTAATAAGTAAGATGAGATTGTTTCATGGCATAAATACTATAAGTACTTAAACCAAAATTTCAAAAATTACTTTTGGAGTTACTATTTCCATTAATGTACTTACATCTAAATGTAAATTATATGAAAATTTTTATCCTTCATGCAATCTATGTTTTATAAAATTAATAAAGAGTTCACTATCAAATACTAACTCTGAATATTTAGGAACTGTATTCCCTGTGCTTCTTTTATCTCTGAAAATTAAATGAAATTAGAGAAAAGTATCTAAATGACTTCTCCAAACAAGGGAATTCAAAGTCAGAGAAATAGCTGCTATTCTTCAAGAAAGGGGGGAGGAAGAAAGGGAAGGGGATGCAAGACAGAGATCCCTTTGAGTATTATCTTGAGTGATATGGAAACCCAAATTCCAGATGATATAATCTTAGTAACAGAGCAAAATATCAGAAGGCTATAGATTTGTAGGAAAGCTCAGAAGGCAATGAGGTCCATGCGACCAGGGACTGGAGCCATCTTTATAGCCTTAGCACCTAGCACCAGGGGAGTACCAGGGCACCCAGAGTGATGAATCCCATTTTATTTTGCTTTGCTTAAAGATTTATTTATTTATTTGAGAGACAGAGAGAGAGCATTGAGGGCAGGGACAGAGGGAGAGGGAGAGAGAGAGTCTCAAGCAGACTCCCCGCTGAGCACGGACCCAGACGCAGGGCTCGATGCCACGACCCTGAGATCATGACCTGAGTCAAAATCAAGAGTCGGACGCTTAAACAACTAAGCCACACAGGCACTGATGAATCCCATTTTATATCCCCCTCTGCTAAACACGAGAATACTTTTCAGTAATAGCTCTGTATACATAAGTAATCATTTTTATTTTCTTGATTTGTTCTTTAGGTTTATAACAATGTAAAAAGAAAAAAAATTGAAATTTAAAGACATTTACATTCAATAAAATATTTCATATATGAACTAAAATTTGCACTTGAACAAAATATCGCACCTCACAGTTTGCACTACATCTCGCTGTTTTAAATTTTAAATGATCCAGATCAATGTGCACTTAGTCTTGGAACACATGTGTAACTGAGTTCATGTGTGCTGGCAGATACAGAATATAAACTTCATGATAAGTACAGCAATTGTTTGGAAACTGGACCAACAAAAGACCTTTCTGGCAATAGTATTTTGACACTGATACTGTTTAGAATTGCTGACACATGGTGATAATACAAAGCAAAAAAACCATTTAGTTGATTTTCTCATAATTTTTCATTCTTCCCAGAAAATGCCCTCCCTATTCCTTTCATCCAACACCTACTGTATGTATGTCACTAATGCTCTGCTTATCAGGTGTTTAATTAGTACATTTTTGATTATTAGTAACTAAAAATACAAGATAAAATTGATAAATGCCCTTTGAAAGTATAGCTAAATGCCAAAGAATTTAAGTCTCCTCTGAAATGTCTTTGTAGTGGAAATAATGAGGACAGGCATTGCTGTAGAGTTAGATTCAATATTGTTCTTAAAACGAGAGGTGAGTTCAGACATGCAGAGACTGGAATACTCAGGAAATATTCTAGGTGCTAGAAATTAGGGGGAAAGGACAACAGGTGGAACACTTCAGAACATGTATGGAGAACCAGGACAAATTTGGTTTAGATGAAGACTGGGATAAATGAAAATAGTGGAGGAAAATGTTATAAAAGGAAATTTGAGTACAATCCAGGAAGGCTTTATTATCAGACCAAAGCATTTATATGTCATTTAGTAATACGTTATTTAGTATAAAGAATTACTACAAAGACGTGAAAGAAAATGAATACATGATATCTTTCATATACTAACCCTCTAGAAACAAATGTGTCTATAGTTGCTATAGAATTTATGTTTTGTATGTGGTGCTTCTATTGTTGCAGTATCATTGCTCAATAATAAAAATAATCAATATTTCAGCTAGCTATTGGATGATTAATGATGGCTGCAGCTGTGAAGACAGATTTATCTAGACATGACCTTTATTTTTACTGCTAACATCCTCAGATCATTCAATAAATATAAATCCAGATGTTAATATGAGTAGGCAAAAACACGGATACTTCCTTCTATTGATGATGAACTCTGTGCTAATGTTTAGTAGGATTCCAGTGAGAAAATATGTTATCTGGGATCACTCAAAAAGAAAGAGATTTTTAAATAAATTTAAAAATAAAAAGTAAGATATCTTCTCATCTTTCTCATGAACCCTGATTCACATATGTGTTCTTTTATATTATTATAGCAGAGCCTACTTGTACTAAGCCAAGCTCTAGTTAAAACCTTTTAATCTTAATGCACTCTTACATATTTATAATATTTAAAATTTTTCATTGCCCATATTCACATATTTTGAGTCAGCAATGAATACTAAAAATAATGTTGATTCAATATACATGAGGAAATACATCAGCTATTGTGAATTTAATGCCAGGAACTATGTTTGGTTTACTGCTTTACTCCTAGCAGTGTAGGTGCTTAAATTATTTTGTGAATTGAATAAACAGATATATCAAATATTTGCTCCACGACATTCCTTTAACAGGTGTATACATCACTACTTCATAAAAATTAGCGATCACCTTCCCTTTTAAACATTTTATGAGAAAAAATAACAATAAATGTCCCTTTTCAAACAGCATCCCCCTTTCTATTTGTGATTATCATCCATATTCAAGACAAACCATGAAACAATTCTAACTATTCTACTAGGTTCAAATTTGTTGGACAGGAAAGAGACTTACACTGTAGTCTGCGCATATATATATATATATTAACCTGACAAATGGAAATTATAATCCTTTGAACAAAAGAATCCTTAAATGTTCTTGCGAATCCATCAAGCAGCCTTTCCTGGCCCCTCAAGGAATAAAAAGATAAAAAACAAGCAAAAAAAAAAAAAAAATCCAGGTCAAAGATGAAAGCCACCTGCTGTCAGCAGGGAAAAGAGTATAATTTCTGGGATAATGGTTCTCAGGGATGGATTATAAGCATTTAATGACTGGATAGTAACTCTTACAGACATCCAGAAGCATGACCTGGCATGGCAAAGTTCAATTCACAAGAAGTTGTATTTCTCCTGTAGGTAAGTGTCAGTTGACTGACTGTTGACTGGCTCTCAGTCCCTGGATTTGTTTGCAAATCCACAAAATCCCCCCTGAGAACTTTAAGCCCAGAGGAGGGCTGAAAGGGAGATAACCATATTTGTACTAAATTGTCACCTCCTTGCTTATTTTTGTGAAGTTCTAAGGAACACAACTATCTCACTAACACAATAGATTTATTATTGAGATGTCAGAATCAGCAGCTTTTAGTCACCGGTCACTTCTATGCCTCCACTCTATCACAGCTTCTTTGTGGTCAGATTGCCAAAAGCCTTGACATTCTCTACACAAAGAAGCAGATGAAAGTAACAAAGAAATTAAATGTAAATAAGCCAGACTGTGTGGGTTCCATCTGGGTGGTGAACGCACAGGATGACTGTTTTTTTATTCTCTGTAGCTTTGTATATGTTTGTGATAGTTTTTAAATTTTAAAAACAGAAAAGACAAAAGACGAAACAAAGCACAATTTAGAATCTTTCAGCAGCTTTAAAATAAACTCTCTCTGAGTCAGGTGGTTGAGTGATGGCTGCATATTATGAAATAGTATGATTTCCACTCATAGGCTTCTAATGGGTAGATGAGTTGGAAGGTAGGTTAATGGGGATTCCATTTTGCTTCTACTGTCCCAGCAGATTCAAGTCCTTATAAATCTTACATAGACATGTAGAGTAGCTACAAACTGTCACACATGAACTTTTATTGATTATGTCTTTTGACCTTTGGGTCACTATGCTGGATTCATCTGCTAAACACAATTTTATCTGTACACATCGTCCTCTTCGAGGATCTCTTAGCACTTCATAAATACGGTCCTTTTCACCTATATCTTGGGAAACAGAAGCTCTTGGAAAATATAAGAATTGACTTTCAGAGCTCCTATGCTCTTAACGCCTGAAGACTTGATAAATCAACAAATCACCAAGACATCTTTGAACATGTTGTATTCCATTGAAATATGGATTTAAGTTTAAGGTGAAAGACACCAGGCTTTTTGAATCAACAAACACTGAAGACTGACACATCTTAAGCACTTAGAAAAAAGAAAAAGAAAAAAAAAAGGTTTGATGCAGGAGTCAGACTGGTTCATAAATTCTTCTTTGCTTAAAATTAGTTTTTTTGCCTAATGCTATTCTGCATCCTCATGCAGGCAAAGGAATGGAATTCCCTGAAACACTGTGAAAACTATCATCTGTGCATCTTTTATGCATACTTCTCCCCAGTTCTAGCCATTAATGACATTTAACCTCAGAGATTTTAGTTTGAATTAATACAACCTACTTCTTTTGAACTGTAATCTAAACACTACAGTATTGTAAACCAATAAACATATTTTTTTCCATAACTGAAACTGAGGTAAACACACAGGCTTCTCATTGACCCTTTTTACACAGTCAGTATAAGATTAGGGCAATTTAATACTTTGGCGTTTTCAATGTAATGCCTGTTGTATTTCAATACATCATTCATATTCTTTATCTGATCTGTCATTTATGGTAACAGCTGTCCCTTGTGGGTTTTAAACAGTCTCGTGCTGAGATATGCCTCTGAATCGCTGAAGACCCATTACACCAGGAAATGCTGGAGATAGGACCCCAGCAACTGACCTTTCAGAGCAACTGTCCAACGTACTTCTCCCTGTGCTGCCTCAAGCTTCACACAGTTATTTCTAGGGATGGATTTTAGAATCTTTGTAAACCTAATACTGATGGTCTGTATGGGGCTGTATAAGCAAATAAAAATGATAAGGCTAATCCAAACACAGAATGGCCTATTTAGAAGCTGGAAACTATGATCATGATGTGATAGAAACAAAAAGTAAAATCTGGAATAAGAAGTTCCAAGAGCCTCACTAGGAAAGCATGCCATATACACTAAAATACAGTGTTATACTGAGAGCAAGAGCTTAAATGGGGACATTTTTAATACATTAAATAAACTAATGGAAGACAGTGAAGTTACATGGACTGAATCAAATGAGAGAACTATGTTGTTGTGCTTTCCATTTTAGCCTGGATCTTCCTTTGCAATGTGTTGTAATCATGTTTCATCTAACTGTTTCATTGAGATGAAAAAAAAATAGTAATAAGGTTATGACCACTAAGAAATAAAAACAAAATAAGAAAATAAGGAGTCTTCTACTTCATCTACAAATAATCTTGAAGTCCCTTAATGGTAAAAGAAACAAAACTATGCAAACTCAAACATCTCAGACAAAGGGGAGAGGAGAACAAAATAAACAGAAAAACTTGTGTGGCAGGTGTTAGGCACAGTGATTTTTAAGGGATCTATTCTGAAGAGGCTTTCAAGACAACCAATATTTTTTTTTTCCTAAAAGGGACTCTCACGTTAGAGATGACTGTTTTCGATTTGCTATTGGAGAATCAAAATGGATAACATGTTTTTCTAACTACTCCAAAAACTTGTAAAAATTACTGGAAACACAGGACCTGATAATACACTATACTAAAAAGTTCAGTTTCTAAGATTTAATAGGTTAAAATTAGGTAAATCTAGGCATGGTAAGCAGTTTTTGTTTTGTTTTGTTTTTGTTTTTCAGGTAGGATCAGAGCTCAGTAAATTAAAAAAAAAAAAGAAAGAAAAAAGCTACAGCCAACAGTGTAAATCCTTGCTTAGGAATTTCGGACAGGAAAACAGATGGAAGTGAAGCAAAAGCACATCTGTAACTTGTGGCTCTAAATCTCTCATTTAGGTTGTAAGTGACACGTTGAAAGTAAGCAAAAAAAAACCCCACAACTTGGGGGAGATCAATAAATACGGAAAGTGTCATCAGCCTAAAAACACAAATCTTCAAAGGCAGTAATTGTCCAAATAGGACCATATATCAAGGTAGACAATGCAAGTGGAATCGAGGCAAAGGACTATTAATTAGACCCCCAGGCGAGTTATGTGAAAGGACCATCCAAACGGAATTCCTGGCATGGACCAAAGGAAATACTGCAGAACAAAAAAGAGAACAGGCACAACCTACAGCTGGAATTCAGAGTCGGCTAGCCTAAGGAAGCTAATGGACAATGCTTCCAAAAATGAATAGAATCCAAAAGTAATGGGAAACAGCCTTGAGGCGAAAAGTTGCAAGCCAGCCTCCCTGAAGTGACCGGTATTTCCACACTGTAACTTACAAGGGTGGGTCTTGAAGGGACACACACACACACACACGTGTGTGGTAATAAACACCACACAGACATCAATAATAGTATCTGAAAGGACTATTCAGAAGGTTTATTTAGGCTGTCTCACCTGTTCTTTCAGTTAGCATTTATTACCTCGCCATGGAGATCTGTGTAATTTACCATTTATGAGAGCCGCCCGGGGTGTAAGGTGTGCCATTTGGTGCTTGAAAATATTGACTGTACAACAGAATAAAGAACTATAAAGTCTGACAAGGCTTTAGAAATCATCTAGGCTAAGCATCTTATTTTATATATGAGAAAAATGGAGTAAGAAGTTTGACCGGCAAGTAGGGATACCACTGAAAAATAATTCATGAGTAAATGTGTTCTGCCGTATACAAAGATAAACATAACTGAGTGTGAAAGCGATTCTTTAGATGAAGGTACTTATTCTCCTGAGGCTGTCATTGAGCAATACTGTCCTATGAAATGATACTCTAATTCAGCTTCTTTACTGCTTTTAGTGTCTGTCCCTGTCCACACCTCTTGTCTAAAGTTTGCATTGTTCAAATTGTTCACAAAATCTCCACCAGACATGTCTCCAAATTCTTTTGACTATGTCCAGAAATAAGATCCACCCTCCAAGCACAAATATTGCTAAAATGAAGGCAAAATAATAACCATAATTTCAAACATTAAAACGAGTTAAGTATCATCGCTTCCCATTAACTTTTAGTAACTGACCTATCTCTAACCGACCCCTGTCCCCAATACACACACACTACCACTCTTGCACTCCCAGGCACAGTTAGTTGATTTGGCTCCAAAAGTGTGTGTGTGTGTGTGATTTCTGACATTTAACTCTCTGTTGTATGACAAGGAACTTACATTATTCACATGTCACTCTTCTACATTGTTGACTGCTTGAAAATAGAGACCCATTTAAGTCACTCTTGTTTTCCAGTACCTTCCTCAGTATCTGCCACATCCAAATTCATATATCTCATTTAAGTCTTTCATTTGCTTGGTAACATCGTCATGGGAGAGACAGGCACTCTCATTTCCTAATTTAAGAAGCTGAGCTAGGGGGTGCCTGGGTGGCTCAGTTGGTTAAGTATCTGCCCTCTGCTCAGGTCATGTTCCCAGGGTCCTGGGATCTAGCCCCGTGTCCGGCTCCCTGGTCAGTGGGGAGCCTGCTTCTCCCTCTCCCTCTGCAGGTCCCCCTGCTTGTGCTCTCTGTGTGTCAAATAAATAAATGAAATCTTGGGGCGCCTGAGTGGCTCAGTCAGTTAAGCGTCTGCCTTTGGCTCAGGTCATGATCTCAGGGTCCTGGGATCGAGCCCCACATCGGGCTCCCTGCTCAGCGGGAAGCCTGCTTCTCCCTCTCCCATTCCCCCTGCTTGTGCTCCTGCTCTGTGTCTCTCTCTGTCAAATAAATAAATAAAATCTTTAAAAAAAAAAAAAAGAATACTATTTATAAAAAATAAAAATAAAAAATAAATGAAATCTTAAAAAAAACAAAAAACAAAAATAAAAAGAAGCATCAGCTGAGCTAGGAAGGCGTAGAGCAGAGATGTGTAAGCCTAGATCTACTTTCACATTGAATATTCCTATCATTTGAGCAAAAGTTATTGGTGATATCCTTACTGCCAAATTGAACACCTGATTTTTAATCATAATCTTATCTGACTTCCTTTTGGTGTGTGACATTACTAACAACTGCTTTCTTCTTGACACAGCTTTTGTCCTTTGAGATGCCACTCTCATCCAGTTCCCCACCTAACTATCAACCTATTTCTTCTCAACTGTCATTTTCCTCTGTTTTTTTTTTTTTTTCCTTAAATAAATATCATTGTCCCTCGGGATTGTGTCCTTGGTCATTGATCTCACACTACCTACTTACTTGGGCGATTTCACACACTTCCATGACTTCAAGAACCACCAATATATTGGTGATTTCCAAATTCATGATTCCAGACACTACTGAGCCTCAGGTTCATATTTTCAACTGGCTGTTTTGGCAACATATCCTAGAGCCAGGTCAAGTTCGACATGTCCAAGTATAAAATCTATGCCCATACACCATTTCTGGTATTTTTTTGTCTCAAATATCAGAAGATATCTCTTTGTGAATTTTCCTAATCTCTGGTTATCTTCTGGAAATCACAATTACTAAGAATATAGGAGTCCATGTCTACGGGCAAGTATTAAAGTCTCTGGGACAGGAGTAAGGAAGAACTAAAATGCATCGAGGATCCAATAGGACAGGAACCTGTTGCAGCCTTTCATATACATCATGATGTCAATATCTGCAATATCAGTCAGTCCTAAATACAAACGGGGAAGATAAGAGTTCTTAAGAATCTTGAAATTTTATGTATGTTCTAAAGGGAAACCAATCACTATCCTATTAATTTTCCATGTACTTGTTATGCTCCCATCAGAGCAAAGCTCTTTCAAGATCATTTTTTCTTTTTTAAGATTTTATTTATTTGAGAGAGAGAAAGTGAGAAAGAGAGAAAGAGAACACGAGTGGGGATGGGGGAGAGGGAAAAGCAGGCTTCGCACAGAGCAGGGAGCCTGACGCGGGGCTTGATCCCAGGACCCTGAGATCATGACCTGAGCTGAAGGCAGACGCTTAACCAACTGAGCCACCCAGGCACCCCTTCGATTTCTTTTTTTAAAAAATATTTTATTTATTTATTTGACAGAGAGAGGCAGCGAGAGAGGGAACACAAGCAGGGGGAGTGGGAGAGGGAGAAGCCCCCTTCGATTTCTTTTTTTTTTTTTTAATTTTATTTATTTATTTGACAGAGAGAGACACAGCGAGAGAGGGAACACAAGCAGGGGGAGTGGGAGAGGGAGAAGCAGGCTCCCCGCAGAGCAGGGAGCCCGATGCGGGACTCGATCCCAGGACCCTGGGATCATGACCTGAGCCAAAGGCAATCGCTCAACCGACTGAGCCACCCAGGCGCCCAGCCCCCTTCGATTTCTTAAATGCTTTTCCCACCTCTGAGATTTCACATGTGCTTTTCTTTCTGCCTGGAATATTCTTCCCTATCCCTGTCATCTTTGCCCTGAAACTTCCTAAACATTTTCAATATCTGGTTCAAAACTTACTTTTTCAGACAAATCTTCCACAGTCAATCTAAAACCCACCTATTTTCCTAACCACACCCTGTGGGTTTTTTTTCCCCATTTTAGCACTCACCACACTTTCCAATTATATATTAATCTGTGTGTTTTCTTGTTTAATGCATATATCAATTATTAGGTTGCAAGCTCAGTAAATACAAGAATCACTTTTTTCTTTTTATTTTCTATAAAACTACTGTTTATTTAGCATAGTGTTGTGCACACGGTGGTTAAGTAACTGAGTACTTTGATAGTCTATATTTATACTGTAGCCACTAGCCATGTGATACTACTTACTTATTTTTATTATTTTAAGTTTTTATTTTAGTTCCACTTAAAACTGTATGGAGGTTCCTCAAAAAGTTGAAAATAGAGCTACCATATGATCCAGCAATTGCACTACTGGGTATTTACCCCAAAGATACAAAAGTAGGGATCCGAAGGGGTACGTGCACCCCGATGTTTATAGCAGCAATGTCCACAATAGCCAAACTGTGGAAAGAGCCAAGATGTCCATCCACAGATGAATGGATAAAGAAGATGTGGTATATATATATATATATATATATGTATATATATATATATATATTTATATTTATATATATATACACACATACGATGGAATATTATGCAGCCATCAAAAGGAATGAGATCTTGCCATTTGCAACGACGTGGATGGCACTGGAGGGTTTTATGTTGAGTGAAATAAGTCAAACAGAGAAAGACATGTATCATATGATCTCACTGATATGAGGAACTCTTAATTGCAGGAAACAAACTGAGGGTTGCTGGAGTGGGGGGTGGGGTGGGAGGGATGGAGTGACTGGGTGATAGACACTGGGGAGGGTATGTGCTCTGGTAAGCGCTGTGAATTGTGCAAGACTGTTGAATCTCAGATCTGTACCTCTGAAACAAATAATGCAATATATGTTAAGAAAAAAAAAAGAAGAAGAAGAAGGTAGTGGGAGGGGAAGAATGAAGCAGGGGAAATCGGAGGGGTAGACGAACCATGAGATGATGGACTCTGAAAAACAAACAGGGTTCTGGAGGGGAGGGGGGTGGGAGGATGGGTTAGCCTGGTGATGGGTATTGAGGAGGGCACATTCTGCATGGAGCACTGGGTGTTATGCACAAACAATGAATCATGGAACACTTCATCTAAAACTAATGATGTAATGTATGGGGATTAACATAAGAAAAAAAAAAAGAATACTATTTTAGTTCCAGTTAGTTAACAATACACATGATACTATTTAAATTAAAATTCGTTAAAATTAAATAACATTAAAAATTCAGTTCCTCTGTCATACTAATCAAATGTTAAGACTAATAGCTACATGGCTCTATGTTGGAAAGTGTGCATATGGAACATTCCTATCATCACATAAAGTTCTATTGGACAGACTAGTCCAAAGTAAGCAATCAATAAAGGAGTAGTAATAAATTAAGGACTTACTAGACATCTACATCTAGATTCTATGCATTCTATTCTATTCATTCCTATTTTCTTTAAGGAGCCACCTAACAGGTCCCTAGTCACAAATATTTCTCAATCCAGATGGTTCCTTAACTTATTGCTAAGTATATCTACCCATCAAGTCACTTCTTTTCTAAAAAACATTGATAACTTCTCATTGCCTACAGGATAGAGTTTGAACTCCTTAATATGGAAACAAGACTTCTTATCTTCCAATTTATCACCCCAATCTCGAATGACATTGCCCCCCACATACGCCCCTCCAGTTCCACTTACAAGACTTCACCTTTCTGTAAACCAAATATACTGTCACAATGCTGCCTGAAAGGGCTATCTTTTCCTTTCCTTGATGTAGTCCTCCTCCCTCTGTAGGACTCAATTTTTGAGCTTCGCCAAATATGCAGCATTCTCAGCTCTTACCTCTGTCACATTATATTGTGATTATCTGTTTATATCTCTATTTCCGTCACTGTATTATGAGATTTCAAAGAAAAGGGACAGTGGTTTACTTACCTCCCAGTGTCCAGTATATTGCATTTTTTTTTTTTTTTTTTTTTAAGATTTTTATTTATTTATTTGAGACAGAATGAGAGAGAGAGAGCACATGAGAGGGGGGAGGGTCAGAGGCAGAAGCAGGCTCCCTGCCGAGCAGGGAGCCTGATGCGGGACTCGATCCTGGGACTCCAGGATCATGACCTGAGCCGAAGGCAGTCGCTTAACCAACTGAGCCACCCAGGCGTCCCAGTATATTGCATTTTGTACAGAACTTATATATTTTGTTATTATTGAAATAATGAAATGATATAATAGTGAGTAGTTACAGAATTGAAAAGACTCACTCTTATTCTATAAACAATTCTTTACTAATTTTTGTGAATTTTTACCTATTTCAAAAACCTTCTCCCCACCAATCACGATACACTACTCAGTCAAATAGTATTATCTTTGACAGGTCAATAAAATGGCTTTTACTTTAGTTTAGTAGCTGAAGATATAGGGAACTCTTAAATTGTCAGCAGTTTGGGGGCTGAAGCTCATCAATTACAAATGGAAACAAATAAAAACAGCAAAACCAGAATATTTCTAAGCAAATGAGCCTGTAGGAATATCCTGGTGGAATAAAGACTATAAAGGACTCCCACATTACGAAAAAGTTTTGTAAACTCAGTAAAGTGTACACAGTTCACTCT
The DNA here is from genome assembly GCF_029215605.1 of Mirounga angustirostris. Taxonomy (NCBI): domain Eukaryota; kingdom Metazoa; phylum Chordata; class Mammalia; order Carnivora; family Phocidae; genus Mirounga; species Mirounga angustirostris. The sequence continues at coordinate 77,667,092 of NW_026991720.1, read as the reverse complement.
TAATCTTCTCTAACATAATCTCTCACTTCTTGGATACTATGCTTATATCTATCGAACTCAATTTTGTTTCATAGCATAGACATACATTTGTTATTATTTCTTGAAAAATGAAAAACAATATTATAATAATCCCAGGGGGGTTAAAAAAAAAAAAAACAACAGAGAGGAGTATGTTCTGAATAATGTCAGAAGAACATTTTTATGTGAAAATAATATATAACAGCAACAATGATGATGCTGAACAGTTGTTTTTTTAATTAAAATTGTTATTGTTTTGACATATTTTTTAAAAGATTTCAAGTCATTTTAAATCTTGTCAGTGAAATTTCCACTTATATGTGCTCACTTTTTGCCACACTTTAATCCTAAATTATTAAGTAAAGTTCAAAACTGTCAGGGCATGCTGCGATTAAGAAATTTTAAAGATGTATGCAGAATCAAGTATTGTAAACATCTGACTAATGGATCATATGTGTAGTGGGAGATTCTGAAGATGGTACTAACTAGAAACAGTGATTGAGTAAAGAGATGTAAGAAGGACCTCTATTATATCTTTTGTTTTTTCCTAAGGAAATTCATCCATCACATGTCCTTATTTGATCTCACAATTTGTAGCTTTTTATCCAAACACAATGGCATGACAAAATCTTGCTGTGTGGCCTTCGAGTTTTTTGTGGTGGGAAGATTCCTGTACTACAATTCTCTCAGCCTTTTCAATTCTATAGGAGTTTGTTCATAATTAAAACAAAATATCCCAGGGCTGATACTAAAGAGTCTATATCATATTTTTAATATATAAGTTTATAAATGGAGCAACTACATTTTTAATATATTCTTCGACCTCTAACTTAGCTTTCAGTATATTTAACAATAGGGTAAAAATAGTGTTTTGTAACAAATGATTTTCTATCAAATGCATTAGAGCTATGAAGAAATGAGTATTGAAGTCGCTCACAAAACACTCACTTGTTATATATGTTCATCAGAAAGTGACTTGTAAATCGTTTTTGACATATTTAATGCAGCTCATTTATGTAAATGATGTCAATCCACAGCCCAGCTTTTCAGGGTCAGGATACTGTTGTTATAAAGCATGCTTCAGTACTAACACACCACGACTACTCCAAGCAATGGCCATTCATCTCTAGGCAAGAGGCTTCAAGATAAATTACTGTGAATTCTTGGACTCTGAAAGAATGAGGATGCTTTTTAGAGAATTCTGTCCCCTGGGGGTGAAGGGATCAGTGGGAGACAGCATCATTGGCAGGGACACTAGGTAAAGAATGATGTGTGCTCACAAGCTGGCCTCATTCAAAAGCCATGTTTTCATTAGCACTTTTAAGTGCTGTGATGGTTTGTATTTCTGTCCCTGGAAGTGTTCAAAAGCCTGAGGGTACAGATTGAGAAAAAAAGTGATAGGCTCAAATGGAAGAAAATGAAAAGTTTGTACAAGACCAAAAAAAAAGCTTCCTATTGAAAGTATTTATTAACTTAACAGCAATTCTTCTTAAGAACAGAGTTTATGCGGAAGGTGTTTGGCTATTTAAGAAAAGTTATTTCAAGGAAGATAAATCCAAGTAAAAAAAATAATATATTGAAGTCAAAAGTGTGGTTCCAGAAGCATTATTGTTCTATAAAGCTTGTATTCACTCAAATGAGAACTTGAATGGAACAAAATGGGTGTGTTTCATAGAATTCTGTTTTCCCGTAACTTATATTAGATGGCAATCTTAAAAAATGAATTGCAGTGTTCTTCGCAACAAATTTTTCACATTTTGGTTTATTTTTTTCTTCTTCTTATCTCATTTATTCTCAAAACCTAATCTAGATAAATGCTCTAGAAAATATTTACTACAGTATTACCATAACCATATTTTCAACTTATTTGATTCCTATAAAGATACATAATTTTACATGTGTGATGTGTTTTCATAAAAATACCAGATCTGATTCTGTTAGTGTTCAAGTTACTCCAGTGATTATATTACTTTCAACTTCAAAATCAAATTTAATGTACAAAAGCATTTTAATTTCCATGGACCAGGACAATGCAGTGATCTTACTGGGAATAGTGAAAATGGGCAAAGGGATAACCCTTTGGCAAGCTGCCAAAGAGATCTAACTCAAACCTGGGTAACAGTTCACACTGGGAAAAAAACAAAAAAAACCAACCAAAAAACCCCTAATACTGTAAAAATTTGTATCTTTTTTTTTTTCACTTCTGGATCTTAAAAATTATTCATGTAAGATAGTGTGAATTTATCCTACCACTTATGAATGATGGACATTAATTTTTACTTCAAGATTATATAATTAATTGTTCATACATATACATACATGCCACTTAAGTAAGATAAATATATCTTGCCTTACAAACTCTTCCAACTCGAGAAAGGATGGTCTTATCAGAAGTAGTGCCTTCTTGAGATGATTCACGAAAGAAGAAATATATCTTATCATCATCTGGATTATAGGTGTCTGGTATAGGGAAAGTTCCAATAAATTTTGCTCCTGTTTGAAAGAAAAGAAGCTATAGATTAAAATACTGAGACAATTCAGCCAGGATAGCATTGGTGTCTTTGAATGTGAAAGTTATCAGCAGAATAATAAAAAAAAAAAAAGAACCATTAATTGAATGTGTGAAATGAGACATACACAAATAAATATGACACGAGGTAGAAACATGTATTAGCATGCAGAAGTCTCGAACAAGTTCTCTAGGAACTTCAGAGACCCAGTGAGAACATTACTGGCTGATATTCACAATTGTTACAACTCAACCAAATTACTTAGAAAGTACTTTCAAACCTGGAGAATCTATGATTTTATATTTTCCTTTTATTTGATGGAGTCACTGTTTTTTAAATCACAATGTATAGAATGAAGAGCTTAGGGAAAACTATAAACATATCCCAAATTTTGATATGTTATTTGCTGCATTTTGTGTAATTGCTAAAGGGAAGAAGGAAATTAAAACAACTAATTAACAGAGCTTGGGTTGACTCCAGTGAAGGCTCTGGAGACAGTCTTTGCAGGTATATATCCTATCTCTCCCACTTACTACAAGGGTGACCTTACGTGAATTTTGCCTTCTCTATGCCTCAATTTTCTCATGCCTAATATGAGGCTACCAATCATCTACCTACTAGGATAACTGATATGATAACCAAGTGAATTAATATGTGTAAAGAACTTGGCAACTGGTAGTGCCTGACACATAGTAAGTGTTCAATGTTATTTATCATTAAATAAATCTTCAGGATGATAATCATTATTACGACCACTAACAAGAGAATGATGGAAAATTTAGCACATCCACACACTTGATCGAATAACAGGTGATAAACAGCTGATAAAAACGAAGAACACAGTTCCAAATGTACTGGCATGGAAAGATGCCCATAATACATGTCAAATGAAAAAAATATTAGCAACTCAACTAACCCCTTTGCACTGCACCAATGACAAGCCAGTTTGGGTTACTAATTCCCTCTTTAAAAAGTATTGGGCCTTTTTAAGTTTGGGTTTTATAGAATTGTGAATGAACCAGGTAACAGATCTGTAATGAGGTGATACTAATTCGGAAATAATTCTTTTGATTAAGGCAAACTAGAGACAGTGGTTATTGCAGAAAGAAGGAAGAACCCCAATGAAGTAGAAAATATGAGATGCCTGGAGGGAAGCACAGAGCCATCTTTAGGAAGTAGAAGCAGGAAACAAGAGAAGACAAAAAAAGTTTCAAACCACAGTCACCAGCACCATAACAAAAACAAAACAGAGAGTTAAGAGGTAGGTGAAAAAGATCAATATTGCCTTATTGTCATGTACCCCAGGAGTCCTGAAAATCATCCCCCTGCTAAAGTAGAGCAGTAGGTCAATAGCCCAGTAAACAGGACTTCCTAATAGCTTTCTTCAATAAACAAAAGTTAATGTTTGATTCCAAAGTGATAGGTAGTTCAGTCTTCATTATCCCAGCCAGGCTGGGTCAACCAGGGTCTCTTATCCAATTTCTTCTCTGCTTAAATGGGAAACTGAGAGGAAAAGTGAGGGGGAATTATGTGCATGAACTTTCTCCCCTTTGTTCTTTATTAGTTCCCTGTTCTTTCCCTGAAGTTCAGAACTCCAACAGATTCTTATGCTCTTGATAATCTCACTTTGATATAGTCCTAGGTTACATTAAAAAAAAAAATTTAGAAAACCATGTAGGGTTTTGGGAGGTGCCTGGGTGGCTCAGTTGGTTAAGAGTCTGCCTTCCGCTCAGGTCATGATCCTGGAATCCTGGGATCGAGCCCCGAGTCTGGTTCTACGCTCAGCAGGGAATCTGCTTCTCCTTCTCCCTTGCCCCTTCCCCTGCTTGTGCACTCTCTCTCGCTCACGCTTTCTCAAATAAATAAATAAAAACTTAAAAAAAAAGAAAGAAAACCATGTAGGGTTTTGGGGCGCCTGGGTGGCTCATTCTGTCAAGCGTCCGACTCTTAATTTTGGCTCATGATCTCAGGGTCCTGTAATTGAGCCCCAAAATGGCCTCTATACTCAGCAGGGAGTCTGCTTAAGGATTCTCTCCCTCTCCCTCTACCCCTCCTGAGTAGGAGTAGGACACAAAAGGGATAAAACTGAAAATATACATAAGTTATAGGAATATGATTGGCTTGTTTTATCTTAACAAATATTTGAACTTAAAAAGGGGGTTCACACAAGTAGAATTTATCATAGCCCTCAGATATAATTTAAATAAAAGCTCTACATGAAGCATGTCACCCTTGTAACATTTAAATCCTATCACTTTAATGACTGAGTTGAATTTATAATTTAAAAAATAACATTGTGGTACAAAATTTAGTCTTCTCTCTCTAGAGAGGACATGAGAATTCAGTGATGTGAAACTGATAATCATTACAGATAAAAGGAATTCAAGGGTGAGAGACAGAGTGGCTTGTAAAGCTTTCCTCAGATACTCAGATGGGTGAAGTGGTCCAGAGGAGCCAACTGTTAGGTTTTCACTTGTTTACCGAGTTCAACAAAAAAAAAATCAATTCCACGACAACACAGAATGTAGATGGTCTGCAAGGAGTCCAAATAAATATGACAATTCCTATTATCCTATTGCAGAAATACACAGAAAAACCTACTTTGGATATTGAAAATACTGTCCAAGTACAGGTATCACCATTTGAAATGGTCAAAGGTAGAATACGACACTAGTCTACATTCCAGGAATTTTATCTATGACATCAGTGGGAGAAAATAGAGTAGATACTTTCCCAATTTATATTTCTTTCACCTTTCAACTAATATATAACACAGATGATCAACAGAGCCTAGATGCTCATAGATGAACAATCACTTATATTCAGCGACTGTTGATTTTATTAGATTCTGTTTTAAATGTTGGTTCTCTTTTAAGTACTATAAGACAACCATTTTGGAGTACTATAAGAAAATTGAATGATAGGGTTTTTTAAGCCAAATGTTTATTATAGGAAGAAATCTAATTATGAAAAATGAGTTAGTATCAAATAGTACTCTATTGTGTGATTTAAATAATAAGCATACTCAAGAGGTAAAAATAAATACATTTCAAGAATACAAAATATCTTTCTTGCAGATTCAACTGAGGTCCTGTCTGAGAAGAATATTGATGCTAATACTTTAATGTAGAAACTCTTTCCTGAGTTGCTGCCAAGTTTGAGTAAAAATAGTTATCATTTAATCAGTGTATGACATGAACAATTGTTGCACTAAATAATTTAAAATCATAACAACAGACACCTGGGCTTTATTATAATAGCACATATTTCTCCTTCAGCATTTAAAAGACATGCTCTAATAGGGATAGAGTTTGAAATCATGCATTTTCACAAATGAGCTATTAGCATGACACTAAGAGGCGCTGCCTAATGAAAACGGCATCAGCCCACAGAGCCTGCAATATGCATCATGAACCTCTTTGCACCCGGATGAGCACACCTACACCATGATTTAGCAAATAGTGACTTCCTTACTTTCGTTCACTTCTTCTTGCAATATCTTCTCGCTACCACTTTTTAAAAATGTTACCCTTTCGAGTAGAAAGAGAATTTGGAGACAACAGAACTTACCAGGAGAAACTTCAAATGAAAACTGCCTCCATATGTTAAAAATAAAAATTTAAAACAAAAGTGCTCATCTACTCCAGGAAAGAAAACAAAAAACATATGCATTTGAAACATCATTGTTTGTTTTCATCTTCCAAATGGTCATACTTCTAAGCTTTATCCTAAAATTCTCACAAAAACTCCACTGTATTTGAGTAACCACTCTGACTTCTACCTACATTCCTATTTCCGGATGGTTCTAAGATTAAGTTGATAAAGAAAAGTGAAAAAGAGAAGTGTGGGACCATCTAAGACTTCATCCAGAACTGCCCGTGGTACCGCATCTTTGCAATTTTCCATCCTCCTGGTGAGGTATTTAACAGGATTAGTCTCTCAAAGAAGGAGTCGGGATTCATACTTCTTGAGGCTACTGAACCTGGATTAGATAAAGTCCTGAGAAATTCTGACAAGGATTCTTGGACTCGTAAGTGAAGAGGATAGCTGATCTTGCTCTGGCTAATTCCAGGCAGGGCAAAGAACAAAATATGGCATACATACAAGCATCAAGGAATTTATGGACCTAAAAAAGATTCACATAAGATCGTATTTTTTAAAAGGTTAATTATTTAAACACACTCAATTGCAAATTTAATTTAATTCTGTATTTCACTTATTCTAAATGTAATATCAATTTACATTTATAAGATTTAATCACAAACATGTAAAAAATAGGATTTTAAACTAAAAGTGAAAGTATAGAGAGCAAAATTTAACAGGAAAAAACTTTGAAACTTGTCTAACCAGAAATAAATAACACTATGATGTTACAATATATAGAAGAAACTGATTAGACATTGACATCGACTCCATCATCTGAAATATCAAATATGTCAGTTCTTCCTCTTTTTTTTTTGAGATTTTATTTATTTATTTGACAGAGACACAGCAAGAGAGGGAACACAAGTAGGGGGAGCGGGAATGGAAGAAGCAGACTCCCCGCTGAGCAGGGAGCCCGATGCGGGGCTCAATCCCAGGACCCTGGGATCAGGACCTGAGCCGAAGGCAGACGCCCAAGGACTGAGCCACCCAGGCGCCCCCCACCTTTTTTTTAAAGATTTTATTTATTTATTTGACAGAAAGAGACACAGCGAGAGAGGGAACACAAGCAGGGGGAGTGGAGAGGGAGAAGCAGGCTTCCCGCCAAGCAGGGAGCCCGATGCGGGGCTCGATCCCAGGACCCCGGGATCAGGACCTGAGCCGAAGGCAGACGCTTAATGACTGAGCCACCCAGGTGCCCTGTCAGTTCTTTCAACCTGGCAACAATTTTATGAAACTGAGGTGTGAGTTTCACATCTAGATGCTAAGTGAACAGTAAAGAAAATTTAGACTTGTGTTGCATTATTTGATTGTGAGCTACCGCACATAATTAATAAATAAGTACACTTTAGACCAGCAGGGCCTAATAGAAAACCCTGTGATGATGGACATGTTTTATATCTGTGCTGTTCAATAGTCCTTAGCCCATGCGGCTACTGAGCACTTGAACTATGTCCAGTATGACTAAGGAACCAAATTTTAAATGCATTTAATTTTAATCAATTTAAATGTACATGTGGCTAGCGTCTACTATATTAGTGCCGCTTTCGAGCAAATAGCCTGTCAGTAACTGCTACATCAGGTCCAGTGTTAAGGCAAAAACAGCCTCTATTCCCATAACTGTCACCAAAAGGGCAGTCAAACTTGAGATTCCGGAGACAGGAGACACTATTGCCCTCAGAAGTTTGGTACTGGAATGGAATGACAGGCTTGGGGGCTAACAGACCTGGACACACCTTCTTCATGCCGTCTTAATTTATGGAATATAAAGTTGAATAAGATCATGTCTATGATAACCTTATTCGCAGTAATCTTCACAGTTCCTCTATCACTGTATTTTGTTTCCACGCATTCCCGACTCCAGCCAGATGATCCACTGACCTCTGTCTTTGGACCCCAGGTTGATTCTATCTGGAAAATGGCCACTTCTCAGAATGGAAAACAGAAATGCTCCCTAAGCAAGTCAATCTTTTGCCTTAGCCAATCAAGTACTTCCTCATTACAAGAATCTCATATAGTTTCTATAATTTCTCCCTTGCTGTGCCCTAGTTTCCATGGGCTGAGAAGCTCCTCGGCTGAATGGGTCTCCTGAAGCATCGTGTTCTTCTAATTCCGGCCTACCTGTCCATCAGCAAACATCTGATCTGATGGTTGCACTAACCCTGAATTCAGAGATTCTGCCGAGGTCTTCCACATCACTTACCTAACCACACGTTCTCTCTGGGCTCTAGTGCCTACGACCAAACCCACATCCTCAGTTTGCTATTGCACAACATAGCATTTAGGCATGGCCTCTGTCTATAAATGAGCCCCCAAAAGCAGGGAATGTGCAGTCAGAAGAGCAGAATTTAGGTTGATCATAAAATACATCATAAAATGTCAAGAAAAAAGTGTCTAGAGCAAGAAAGACATCCCTGAGTCTCAGTCTCCCATCTACTAGCTATCTATAAACAATATATCTGACTTTTAATCTAGCCCCCAAATGTAAAGTGGGAATAGTAATTCTCTCAGGATTATATCAGTAAATAAAATAATACTTTAAAAGTGCCTAAAATAGTGACCCGTGTGGACGCTATATAAAATAAATTTGAAGCAGAAGAGATCAGCGATAGGAAAATGAATTAACAAACAATAAAATAGTGGCAAGAACCCAGAGATCAAGTGATGAAGACCTATAGAAAGATGGCCATGGAAACAACAAGGTCGATAGATATTTTGACGGAAGTAAAAGCCCCTAGTGACAGATAAGATAAAGGGGGTGGGGGAGAGGAAGGAATCCAAGATAACTTCAAGGTAACTGGGTGAATAATGTTTAGAAAGTTAAGATAGATAGAACTCAGGAAACTGGCAATGAAGGGCAGGTTAGAAAGGGAAAACAAGATAATTTTAGATTTTAGATTTTTAGATCCAATTAGTCTTTTATGTATCTCTAACTATATCTGTATCTGCATATATTTAAAGAAACTCAAGCAAAGGATCACAACTTAAACAACTTGTAAAAAAAAAAATCAAAGCACCTTAGTGGCACAATCAGGGTGAAGGCTTAGATATCTTTACTTGCATACAAAACAATCAGCTTCTTTCTTGTGATCTGGGATGAAAATGTAAGACACCCAAATAAATATTCTTAAGGGCTCTGAGTTGCAGGAAAAAAGGCTTGGAAATGTAGTTTCAGGAAATACTGGAGCACAGGAAACAGTTGGAAATCTGAGAGTGAATGAACTCACAGAATTATGAAATGCAGAGAGAGAGAAAGAAAAGGTGGTCAATAGTTATAGCTAAATAGATACCAGTGAACCACAGAGACTTTGGTGTTTTAGTCCCACCTCCTGCCTTTTTCACCTTCAAGAATAAGGACAATGATGTGATGAAAGCATTGACAACTGAACTGCTCTTAAAATTGTCTTCCATCAGGCTTCCCAATATGATCTTCCCTATATGATCTAATTTAATCCTTAGAACACCCTGTGAATAAATACTATTATTATGCCAAATTTTTTACAAAAAAATGTAGACGCACAGAAAGGTTTGACCAAGGTCACAAATAAGTGATATTCAGGATTTAAACCTACGGAATTAAATTCCACAGAAACAGAGCTGTGATTCTTGTCTAAACTAGGACACTTTTGAGAGCTACAGAACATTAGAGGTAGACTGGAAATGTCCAGGGCAAACCGGGTTTTATGGTCCCCTGGCCATTAATCAATAAGCATTCTGCCTTGAATGTCTTAGAACCATAAACATTGGTTCTAATTCTTAGTCATTTGCCTGCATTCAGTCCATTGAGACTTTTCAAATGTGTATCCTTTCTGCTTTCTTCCTTTCCACTGACTTCTCTAATCACAAAGTTTTCTCGGTATCTAAAACGTTCTCTTGAATTCCATCCTCAGATCCTTGAATTCTTCTATTCCCAAATATCTTCTATTTCAAATATTTGTTGCTGTATATTCTCACATCCGTCTCAACTGCCAATACCTTTGTTCTTGTACCACATTTTCCTGATTCTTTGCTATGGCTTCTTTCTCTATCCTCATTCTCTTTTAGTCTTCTCTTCATACTACTGTCAGTTACTTTATAAAAAACAAAGATCCGATTCCCTAATTAAGATCAGGTTATGGATGAAGGGGGTGAAAAGGTACAAACTTCCAGTTATAAAATAAGTAAGTCATGGGGATGTAATTGTACAGCATGGTGACTACAGTTAATATACTGTATGGCACATTTGAAAGTTGCTAAGAGTAGATCTTAGAAGTTCTCATCACGGGGCACCTGGGTGGCTCAGTCGTTAAGCATCTGCCTTCGGCTCAGGTCATGATCCCAGGGTTCTGGGATCAAGCTCCGCATCAGGCTCCCTGCTCAGCGGGAAGCCTGCTTCTCCCTCTCCCACTCCCCCTGCTTGTGTTCCCTCTCTCGCTGTGTCTCTCTCTGTCAAATAAATAAAAAAAAAAAAAGAAGAAGAAGTTCTCATCACACACACAAAAATACTTCCAACTTTATGGTGACAGATGTTAACTAGACTTATTATGATCATTTTGCAATATATACAAATATTGAATCATGATATTATACCCTTGAAACTAATATAATGTTATGTGTCAATTATACCTAAAGAAAAAAAAAAAAAGAACTAAACCATACTTCACTTTCCCATGATGTCAGGATAATATTTATACCTTTCTAGCCCCAACTCCCACTCTCTTCTAATGCTTCCGGTAGTCACCCCTGAGTTCAGTAACCCTCCCATGTAATCTTTGCAAGTCCATGAGTAGAACAGCATTCAGTATGCCAAGGGTCCTCAAAAGTTGTTATTAAATGTTAAACCAATGCAAGGCTTCCTACTTTGTAATTCTCTTCACACAGCATTTAAGAAAAACATGCTAGTCAAATAATAGTTGAATAAAGATTTCCTACATTTATTAATTCAGCAATGCAGCAGACTTCTTAATGGACATGTCATAGTTAAGGAATAAATAGAATAATCTCCGAAAAGAGTGGCAATATGATGACATTTGCCATCCCAAGATTAAGAAATACAATCTATACTTCATTTTAAAGCCATAAGTATATCTTGCTACCTAAACAGATGGGTAAGTAATTTGGTAAAATCCATGCACTCACTTTCAAACCAAGTATTTCCACAAAAACCTCAATATGCTCAAGAAGATAGTCTTGCCTTGTCTGAGTGTAGAGAAATTAATGAGTAATCACATAGTTGGGAGATCTTCTAAATTTGTCTTCCCCCGTAACAGGCTCTCTTTTGGTCAAGGGAGATCCCATTGTTGTGTAAACAAATGGATCTGGAGGTTCTGACTAAAGAAATGTTTTAAAGCATTTTTCCCTTTTGTTTATGTTGTCACCGCTTAAATGATACTGAGAGATAGAGAGATAGCCCCGAGGAAATGTCTACCCAGGCCTCCTCCACCAAAACCCAGTATTTATGGTGGGAAAGAGAAATGTTGTTTGTCTGCTTAAATGGCAATGTTATGTTATTCTGCCATGCTTTATAATAAAGTCCTATGATAATTAGAAAACATTAGACTATCATGATAAAACCTGATCTGCTATAAGGCAGGAGGACATAAACAAACATAAATTAATTAATCAATCAATTAATTCATTAGTGGCTTTTTTAAAACTCAGAATACTGTATTACCTCCAAACAAAAAAGTAATCAGATAAACTTATGTCAATATTAATATGCTTAAAATTTTAGAAGGACATGTCAACCCAAGTATAAATAACCTTTCAACAAAAGAAGTTAGCATTACAACCTATCCCTTTGTTGTTAGGCTGTTAGACAGTATTTGGATTAGTCATTAAAAAACAGACTTCAGGAGAAAGATTGACAACTTGAACCCCAGGGTCTACAACTGACAAGTTATAAGAACTTGACCAAATTTCTCAACTTCATTCTGTTTACTCATCTTAAAAAGGCACATAATAATAATAATGCATACCCCATATGTCATTGTGGACATTTAAAAAATCAATTAGAGCATGGAACAGCGTCAAGGACAATAGCACACTTTCAGGAAGTGTCAGCTATTATTATTATATACACAACAGGCTCTGGAGATTTGTCTTAGTGGGGAATTAATCAAATGCATTTTATAATGTTAAGCTAAACCACTTATTCCCAAACACATTTGAATGAGTAATAATGAGTTTCTTATCTATCCAAAAGCCAAGGCAAAAAAATGAAAAGAGAAAATCACTAACCATTGAGCCAGTAATGCTCCGAAATGTCGGTTCTGATGTAATGATGGTCATGAGTAGGCCCAAGGGACCGCGTGAATGCCGTGTCTTTGCCAAGGAAATCAGATGCTGTTCCAGAATAGAGGTACTCATCTGAGAGGGAGAAGAGAATACACAGGACTTCTAAGAATACAGCAGCAGATACTATTTGCAATATACTAATTTCATTGCGTGAAACCAAAGACGTTTCTTGCTTAACATGAGAAGATACTGTTTCATAAATTTCACGTTCAAATTTCGAAAAATTTGTAGAGTCGAAGACAAGATAACCCAATGAACTTTGGTATGCTGGTGCTAGAGACCTGAAGATAAAAATGGCCAAAGTCTTCTGAATTCATAATTGCATATGCATTAGCTTCTCTTATGAATAAGCCCTTCCTCCTTTCCCCTCTCCCACAAATAACTCAAGGACACATCATAATTAAGAGTTTGTCTTTGTAGCAGCACAAAAAATACTAAAAAGTAAATGCCATAATGAGGAATGGATTGCGTAATTAGTATTTACTTAACCAATACAACCTCAATGACCACAACTTTTCTCTGCCTAACCTCTGCTGAAAGGGAGCTTTCAGCACTGAAGTCATTCTTGGTAATTATAACATGTTGCATTCCTTGTAGCTAATCACATCTCTAATGGTTCTGATACACAGGAATTCCTGAAAAGGGAAAGATGTGGCTATTACTGCATACCGAACTTCTTTGTCCTGTTATTTATGTAAAATGCATATCCATGTTTTACCAGAAAGAGAGAAGTGGGGGGGGTACGCAGGGTGGGGGTCGGGCAGAAGAGAAAGGAGAGGAGAAAGGGGGGAGGTGTAAGAAGGGAAAGAGAAGGATGAGAGGAAGGGGAGGGAGAAGGAAGAGATCAGGGAAGAAGGGGAAGAGAAAAGGATTGAGGGAGAGAAAGGGGAGTGGGGGCCAGTGTTCCCTAATGCTAGTCAGCACTTGGAGGGGGGAGAGACAAGAATGTTGTCCCTACAGTAGAATATATTGCCCCTTTGAAAGCTAAGCCTCTATTTCAAGAAATCTTTATAGTCAATAATGTTGAGTACACGTAATAGACCAAAATAAAAAAAGAAAAGGCTAATCTCTATAGAGCATTTAGATTTTTAAATGGCTAAGTATAAGATCAGTGAAAGACACTGTTTTATCACTAAAATCCAATTTTCCTCAGAAATATTATCTTTAAAATTCTGACTTTCTATAAGTGATTGAAATACTTTCTAAATCCTCTGATTACATCCATCTGAATAACCTTTTACTGAACTATTTGAGTCAACCAATCTAAATAATGGCAAGAGTCAATTTCCAAAGGTAAACAAAACAAAACAAAACACAAAAGAGAGAAATCCAGTTAGGTAAAGTAAATGTAGATATGATACCACTTCCTTCTCTTAAAGCAATCCCCTAAAATAAATGGTAAATGACAATATTTCATTTGTGGAGCAAATTTTTAAAAAACAGAAGAAAAATAACAACATCAATAAAGACTCTTACTTGGTAAGAGTAAAGGAAACAAACTATTCGTTTGAAAAAAAAAACTATGGAAAGGAAACAAACGTGTGTTTCAACCTAAAAACTGTATCTGTATATCCAGGCTTTAAAACTGTCTTCTTTGCATTTAAATCACTTAGGGATTTGTAAGAGGGCTCACCGATGCCCATAGTCCATTGTTTTTATTAAGGATATGTCAACCCCACTTGACAGATCAGAATCCCAAATCATCTAACTCCCTTTCTGAGGATAATGACTGAACATCAGTCATACAATTTTCAAAACACACAAAAACACGCATGCTTTCACTTCAAAGGAAGATCACTAGTTTTCACTAAGTGAAAATTAAAATGTCATGGTGCTTCACTCTTATCGTCTATTCAAACATTTGATAGACAAATTCAATAAAAAGAGAGTAAAGTCATGAACCAAACCAAGACAAAAGGGGTCCTTATAATGGTTAAAATTCAGAGGTCGGGCCAACATTCCTCAGAACAGACTTCAGACCCACAGCACTGCCTTCTTTAAACAGGATAATCACCTCACAAGCGAATTTAAGATGTAGACAAAGCAAGAGAAGACTGAATGTGCCAGCAAAAAATTCACAATTTCCATTACTACAATCAGGTTAATGTGAAATTGCGGGGAAAAGATGTTATAAAATTCTATTATCTGTATTCTATGTTATCTGTATTCTATCATTTGTTTTATTAGTTTATCCACTACATCTTACTATTAATCCTTCCACTCAAATCTTCAACATATTTTGTAACCTATTATGTTTAGGAATTGCTAAATTTAACTTCTGTAGTAAGCCAAATAGGGGCATAGCTTAGTATAAGAAAATCTGAGACAACTAAATATAAAATTATAGAACAAGTAACTATGTGTCATTTGCATTAAAAAGAATTCAACCAGAACTTCATTTAAAAACTGTATAGAGGGGCACCTGGGTGGCTCAGTTGGTTAAGCATCTGCCTTCGGCTCAGGTCATGATCTTGGGGTCCTGGGATCACCCCTGGCTGGCTCTCTGCTCATCGGGGAGTCTGCTTGTCCCTCTCCCTCTGCCCTTTCCCCTCCTTGTGCTCTCACTCTCTCTTTCTCAGATAAATAAATATAAATAATAATAATAAAAAAACTGTGTAGAAATGAAGGATCTGCTCGGGCTTCCCCTGATGATAAGGTTGCTAAATATAGAGATTTGGCACTAAAATACTATAATCAAATAGCTAGTGAAAGAGTAATCCCAAATAATCTTTAACTCAATAAGAAAATGTGGTTTAGTCTACACATACCTTTTCAGAAAACCACCTAAAAGCAAGGCCATTGATCTTACCTGTCATTACCGAGGCAAAAGGCTGCTGAGGATCAAAAGGACATTTCAGTCTGCCAGACTCCAAATTATGTGTGTCTAGTTTGAATATAACTTCCTGTTATGAGAAATATTAAAACAAGTGAGATTTTTTAAAATAGCAAATCAGCAAGAAGATAGGAGATAAGAACTAAATTCTAACTCATTAATTCAACAAAAACTGATTGAGCATATAGCATGTGCATCATGCTGTGCTCCTTAACTCTTTTGCAAATATTATTTCTGGCAAGGCTCAATTCCCATGTTTTGGTCTGTGTTTGCCCAAAGTAGTAATGATAATACTGAATGAATTTTTCAATTGGAAGTAGTGATATAACCATCAATTCACTGAGTCTGGACCACTCTCATTATCAAAATCACCATCAAGCACACACATTTCTTAAGGCTAATAACAAATTTATTGAGCCTAATAAGCTAATTTCCTCATCTAAGAAATGAATTTATGGGGCGCCTGGCTGGCTCAGTCCATTGAGCATGTGACTTGATCTCAGGTTCATGAGTTTGAGCCCCACGTTGGGTGTAAAGATTGCTTAAAAAAAAAAAGAAATGAATTTACTAAAATAATTACACTTTCATTACTATTGTGGTTTATTTACTCACACATCTTCAACTAAACCAAAATAGGCCTTGTGACATTTTGTGATTTTAGAGACATAAAAGCGTGCTAAGGCAGACAGTCCATTTACAGAGCTGTTGATACATGTGGGCAAAAAAATCCCAAAAAACAAAACAAAAAAAAACCCAACAACCAAAAAAAACCCTGTTGTAGTATTTTCACTATTATGAAAACACTGTACACATTAAAACCACATAGTTATTTTGGCTGAAATATCTATTTTTATAATAGTGGCCACAGACAGAATGACATTGGCAGACTTTTAATATTCAGGAAAAAATAACATCTTAAGTTGAACTTTCCAAGAAAAATATGAATGTATAATGAATATGGCCCCATGAGTTTGAGTGTTTCATAACAATGACAACACTACCACCCAGCAGAAAGGCTGATGACTCACCCTGCATATGCACTAGTTAGAGAAATCTAGCATTTCAGATATTTTCTCTAGACAGTGTATCTACCAAGTTGTATCAGAACACATGCATAATGAGAAAGGAACATTCAGTGCTACTTATCTAGAAAGTAAGCAATGAAGCAAAAGGGATAGAGGGAATTGGATTGTTTGTTGTACTGTGTTGTCATTTCAGATTTGTTTCTTCTGAACAGAACCAATAGTAATGACCACCTTATTAAAAAAAAAAAACAAACAAACAGTGGTAGTAATTTAAATAGCATGATTGACAATGGCTATTTCATAGTTTTAAGTAAATGCACTTTCACGCTAACAGGAATAGTCCCTGCCATTAGGTACTGTGGGCCCAGGAAATTTATGTACATTGTCTCATTGAATCCTCACCATAAGCCTAAAGCTATAGCTACTTTAAGAATTCCAGCTTCACAAGTGGAATATTGAGGACAGAAGGGGTTAACTATCTTGTTCAGCAGCACATAGCTAGTAAGAGGCAAAGCAGTAGCTTGAACTCTCAGGGCTGTCCCCAAAGTTCATGCTATTAACTAATCTCACCTCAGAATTTCAAACTCATGGATTTAAAAATGTGTTAAAATCAATTTATAGACTCACCATGACCATGTAATATGATCAAATCCAAGTATGTTTAGTTGGAACAGGCCAGCTAATAACAAGCTGTGATAGTGGAACCTTGGCATGGAAAAGGTACAGTGAGAACCCATTTAGGGCATGCTTCCCAACTGCGAATGAGGCTACAGAGATGTCAGGGAAAAAAACACCTGTAGACAGTGGCACTCGTGTGTGTTTAAATATCATTAAAGGCACATTATTTTCCACAGATCAAACAGAACTGTTGACTCTAAAGCCTATAATAGGATATTGTAATGGGAAAAAGTAAACTGAATCCCAGCATGCCAGAAGATTAGAGTAAAAAGTTAAAAAGGAAAGACCAAGAAAATAGGAGAGTGTCACAGTTGATGAAAAGTACTAGATAAACCCTCCTAACTGTACAGACTTCTGTTTTTAAGATGCAACATTTCATTACATTCTCAAGATAAGCCCATAACATTGATATCTTGAAGGCTTAGGACAAGGTCTCTCTTATAATCTCCTGGAGAAAGGAATTATCAGGAAAGAGAGTTTCCTTAAGCCAGAGTCAAGGACATCACGAGGAAAATTCTGTAAAAAATAATGGTTGACTGAGTGGACTTTGGGAGATAAACTGACTGAATTACAGGACACTAACGTTTGAGACAACTTCAGTTTTATAAGAAAATTCCTTCAGCGTAATTAAGTAAGCAAAACATACCAGCGTATATTGTTGAAGTAAAGAGATGAGCATGATAGGAAAACATTTAGTTATCAGGCAACTAGGCTGAGTTATTGTTAATACCACCCCCATTTAAAGATGAGATTTCTGGCAGCAGAGGGGAGATCCCAGAGGAGAGAACATCCTTCCAGTGTAATTACTAAACAAATAACAGGCATTGCTGGTATCACAGAATAAATGTATATATTTACACATACAGAATATATATATACATACACACACACAAACACATCTATACATACACACATGTATACACACACGCATATACACACACATTTATACATACACATACATGCATACACACGTCGCAGACATTATTTTTCCATGAAGTTTACATACACACTTTCCAAATCCTTGCTGCCTTTCGTGTTCCTCTTGCCTAGTACGGCTGAGTCGTAAGTGGTAAGTGACTGGAATGAAGCAAGGGCTCTGCCAAAGCCCATACAAGCATTTTCTCATTTTATCCTTCAAATAACTCTGTGAGATAGTTACTATTATTATCATCCTCATTTTGCTGAATAAACAGAAGCTTCAAGAGTTTATGCAGGGCGCATAAGACTACGGAGCTGGTAACTGACCGAAGCCATAATTCAAACTCTGGCTGCCCAGGCTCCAACGATTAGCTGTTGACAACTGCCCTGACTCCTGTCCTGAAATCCGGATCCCACTGCCGGCTTGGCATGACCTAACCGAACATTTTGCAAATGCAGAACATATAAGACTCACTCACCGTTTCCCTCGCAAACTTGTTACTATTCTCACCTCAGTAACACCACTCTCTAACTCACTGCCAAGGACAGAAATCTGGGATTCATTTGAGCTTTTCTCCTCTTTCCTCTCACTGTCCCAGGATTTCCCAGGAAGGGGACTTCCCACACTTCCCTTTTGCATCCCTCTTACATATTGCCGGTCCCTCTTTCCAGCCCCATCAGGAGAAACCTCATCTATTTGAAAATGGAAGAGCCTTCTAAATTCCCTCTGGAAGAGCAATGATTCCTGGGACTAATAATTCATTGAAAAAAGTTAAGAATCTTCAAGCAGCGTTGCCATACAATTACCTGTATTCTTGACCGGTGGAAAAATCACCAGGCTCACCTCCCAGCTCACCCATAATTCTCTGAGTCACAGACCTTGTAAATCTGACTGTCCCAGGCCCTCTTGACAGCCCCAAGCTAAGTAATTAGCTCCATCTAAATTCCCTTTCAGCACTTGTGACTTTCAGGAGTTAAAGAACACTATTTGCACCCCTCAGCAAGTTGTGAGTTTGGCCTTTAGCCTCAGGCCTCAAAACACATCCAGGCTGTGGGGCTATCTAATATAATTACACCCTATGTTATATATTACCCTTCATCAAAGCTAGGCAAGAGAACATTACACCAGCAACAAAGAATGATGGATTCAAGTTGCCAAGTCTCCTAGTGGTTCGGAGATTTAACTATGAGGGTTGCTTTATTTTCAAACAGTTGAGAATGGGCTGGTTAGACAAGTTGGTTAGAGAGGAAAATTAATCCAGCCACAGCTGTGGGTTTGATCTCTGCATGAATCAGTTAAATCAATGTAAAGAAACCTGTTCCATAAACCCAGACTTTACTTTCAAACACACAGCGAATTATCCTGCAAATATGTGTGGTTATTCACAAGTAGTATATACATAAACATAAGGATGACAGTACAACTCATCAAACCCATACAAAGAAACAATTTAGGGTATGTACTCTAAAGCTCAGTTGAGCATGCTTGCTCTAGAGACAGACTGCTTTGGTTCAATTCCTTGCCAGACCACTTATTAGCTGGGTGATTTTAGGCATGTTATTTAATTCCACTGAGACTCAAGTTTTACTAACTTGTAAGTTGGGACTTATAAAGGTACTAACTTCAATTAAAAGCGTTGTTAAATTTCAGAGACAATCCATGTAAAGTGCCTGGCATAGTCCATGATACAAAGAAGGCACTTTAATGTATCAGCTACTAATTAAACTACTGAAATCTGCATGTTTCTCATTTATTAAAATGCTCATTGATAGCTGGAATATATTCCTCTTAATCTAGTACATTTTTATTTGCACTATGGCAATTCGGCCCAGCAGAAATAATGAATTCAGTGTGCTAATGACTATGTATATAATTTTAAGAAAAAAAAATTATCTGTACTTAGTGTGTAACCATATATAACAGGTCAAATTTGCTGGATGGGAAAAATGAAATTATTTATAAGATACAATTCCACTGCAAGGTCATATGGGATGTGGATTTTTACTAACAGCAACTAATATAGATCTAATTACAATGGAAACGCAAAAGAAAATAAGAACATACACAGAGTCTATAGAAAACAAACACTTTCAACATTTTACACTTTTAATTTTGATCATCTCATTAAAAAACTTCTAATCAAAAAACTTTTTATTGGGTAGATAAAGTGTGTAATCAAAATGGCAATCTGTAAGGTGGTTGGGAACATGAGTTCTTATGTGATTCATAAACTATATGATTCAAACTTTATATTCATATCTGCCTGTTTTATGTCAAAGACATTAAGTGACAAGGTATTATAACTAATTGTTTTCATGCTATTTCATTATATTACCTCCTTGTAGACTCCAAGATCAATATAACCACATATTGGATGAAATGCTCCAGTTCCACACACATAAATGTGAGTTTTGTTATAGGGTTGAAGTACGCGGATAAAATTTGCACATTCTGTCTATTGGACATAAAAAAAAAATAAAAGCATTAGCACGCAATTCATGTTGTTGAAAGATCATCATTCATACCACCTGTTTTCCAAGTAGATAAATCATCAAGAAAAACAGCAAAAATGAAAACGATTCATGAGACATGCTTAAACATCTGACTTAGCAAAGGAAGCAAAACAAACTAGAAACTGTGACTTAAATGAATGATTGAAGCTTTTCTGAAGTTTTACAGGTGTTGAACTAATCAGAATGCAAGAGTGCACATCTCTATAGATATTCAGCGGGGCCTACGGAATGGATATCAACAGAATGAGATATCCATACCTTCTTTCAGGAATTACCTAAGAACAAAACCTGTCATGTTCTGATATTCCCACATTGTCTATCACATTATAGATCCACTGTTGACAACATCAACTGTCTCAGCTACACTGAACAAAACATGAACACACTTGTGTATTCCCACCTATGTATTCCATTTTTATTGGATGGAATGCACTACCACTTTATTCCCAACTATTTTTAATGTCACAGAGCCTTTAAAAATCAATTTAATTTCTCTTTATTCCAAGAATCTCTTGTTCTTCCCCTGCATTTTCTAACACCAAGTCAAATTTTTGAAGAGATTTTTATATCTCTGCTTGCTTTGCATGTGCTTGGTCCTAAAAATATTTCTTTGCATTATTATCATTATAACATATATTATCTATCCCCTAATTAGTTACAAGTAGTGACTCTTAATTTTTCAGAGTAGTCATTTCTGTTATTATACATTATTTTTGATTTATCTCCTATAAGTAATTCCTTACCTTTACATGATTATTGGCTTCATGGTTCCTGGACCCCAAAATCCCTGAGAAAACACCGGGCTGGAGTATACTTTTATTCTGGATTGACTTTATCTAGGAGATGGGGAAGTGTTCACCAAGAAAGGTATAAACCTAAGAAACCACTGGGATTCATAGAAAAAGTCTAGTTCTTCCCTACCTGAATGGCCATGCGTTCCTCACCAGTCAGACGTTGACCTAATGGGTCACTCTTATTGTAAGAGTTGTTAAGAAGGAATATATTACAAAAGAACCCAAAAGACAAAAAACAATGACCTAACTGGTAGGGTGGTTTTTAGAATTAAATACAATTTTCAGAAAGCAGACAGCAACTTAACTGACAGGATTAAGTTAAATAATATAATATTAATAATTATTATTTACCCTGATTTGGATATATATAAAAGATCAATATCCCAGTGGCTATTCAGATTTTAGAGTGAAAAGCTATACCTGCATAACTGTGGTAAAGAGTTCCTAGTCTCTAGTACTTCCCTTGGCCAGCTAGCCTTGCAATTTTATGTCTCGAGAATTCATAGATCCCAGTTAATAAAATGTGTACATTCTACCACAGAAGAATGTTACAATGAACTCATCGAATCTTCTGTTCTCTGCTTTCTATAAACAAAGCAGTTGCTTCAGATTGTATGAAAGGACAGCATCATTACTGGTCTCTCAGAGAGCTACACAAGGAAAGGATATTTCTTTATCAGGTAGGCAGACTAAGCATTCTCTAATAATGGCACTGCATATAGTTACTTAGGTTGTATGCCAAGGGGGAAAAAAAGGCACATCTAAGGATGTGCAAGTTACACTACAGACATCTTTACTATCCTGAATATTTTCATATATTTTGTATATGTTCTCAAACATTCATTATATGCAGTCTCTTAAGAAAGGAACACTTTAAATTCACTAAGACAGTTTTCTGGCAAATAGTCTTGTTTAACAAAAACATATTATGTCAGTTTTCCACCTTTCTGTCAAGGTGTCTGATGGAGAGAAATTATTTTCTATTTGCACAAAGGCACCATAGAGGACTAGCTTCATATTCTTTTTTTTTTTTTTAAGATTTTATTTATTTATTTGACAGAGAGAGACAACAGCGAGAGAGGGAATACAAGCAGTGGGAGTGGGAGAGGGAGAAGCAGGCTTCCCGCTGAGCAGGAAGCCTGATGTGGGGCTTGATCCCAGGACCTGGAATCATGACCTGAGCCGAAGGCAGACGCTTAATGACTGAGCCACTCAGGCGCCCCTAGCTTCATATTCTTTAACATCATGTTAGGCAATCTCAGATGAAAATCTAATTCAGACAGTACATATGTCATACTAATGATTTTGAACAAATAATAGAGACACCATAATATGAGAAAGCCAAGACAAAAAGGTTAAAAAAGTCTGTGATCACCAGATAAACTGTAATGATGGCTTTATCACTAGAATGAGAGGTTTTAATATTCTCCAGCTTTTATTTTACTCACTCATGCTCACTGAAGGGACTTTTATTTCTTGGTCTTTCCCCCACCAAGAGCTTTATACAAGGGTGAGATCTATACCAGGAACAGTACCCAGGGAGGGGAAGAGTAGAATTACATTGCTGGAGTGAGGACGGACTGACTCGCTGCCCAATTATTTCATCATTTTTTAAAAAGCTGTTTTAACAAATAGTCATAGAATTTAGAGGGTAATTTTTATGAACGAGTACTTGTGTCCTCTAAAATTCATTGGTTGAAACCCTAACCCCTCGCCCCCCCAGAGGGATGGTAATAGGAGGTGGGGCCTTTGGAAGTAATTAGCTTTAGAAAAGATCCTGAGATTGGGATCATCATGATGGGAAGAGACAGAACTCTCTCTTTCTCCCTCTCTCCCCCTCCCTCTCTTTCTCTATCTCTGCCCCCTGCCATGTGAAGATACAACAGGATGATGTCCATCTGCAAGCCAGGTAGAGAATTTTCATCAAGCACCAAATCTACCAGCACTTTGATCTTGAACTTCTCAGCCTTCAGTACTGTGAGAGATAAATGTCTGTTGTTTAATGTCTGTAGTTTATGAGATTTTGTTACAGTAGCCCACGCTATGACAGCAATTTTACAAGATTTTGAAATAAATATTTGTATAAAGAAATAAAACAACTTCCTTTCCAGATTATAAATTATGGAGTCAGAAAGATGAAGGACTATGAGAGACACAGCACTGTTTTTAAAAAGGCTAATAAGGCCCAGGGTGAAATTTTATACACATAGGAGATATAATGTTACTGATTATAAAGAAAAAGCTCTGAATCACACCTAAAATATTTCACATCCTTTAACTTTTCTAGGAGTACTTTATTAAAATGCAGCCAGCCCTGGAAAGTAATTTATTATGCTAGTTTTCTGACTTGGTGAGATATTCACAAGGATTTATGAAATTCCTCCATCTCCCAGATTCGGGTGACATGGAATAGAACAATTTATGGGTGAGTCCTGAATTGTCTGACACTTTACAAAAAAGTCAGTTCTGCTCAAAGTGTTCTGTAATGAAGTTGATAGAGGGTAGTTCTAAAGCAGCCTGGAGGCAAGGAAAAGGCACTGGTTGCCTGATGGATGAGAAACCTCAGAACAGAGATCCTACAAGATCAAGTTTGGCTTAAATAGCAGGAGCAATGATTAACTTGATTTAATTCACTTAGCGTTCTGCATGGCTATTCACGGTAGTGTAATTCTGTGAGGCATGAAAAAAGATAATTTTGAGAAGCAGCTTTTCGAACTTTCCCTGAAAGCTGGCTTATTTGTTAGCTATTCCCCACAACTGCAAGTGTGGTTGCATGTGAGCAAACATTTCAATTTAGCGAGTAATAGGCTCAACTTTGGAAAAATATGAATTTCTCCTTCTTTCCTTATTCTTCCCACCTACTCCCTTCCCCACCTACCAACATTCCCATCGGAAGAAAGAGAGAAGGAGAAGATTTAAAACTAGTATCGACTTTTTAATTCTCTCAAGTAATGCTTCAATATTTTACCTCACATATACATTTATACACTATATGTAATTAAATAAATAAGACAGATGTAAAACTGAATTAATACTTGGAAGAAAAGGCTAATATATGTTTGTATTATGTATTAAAACTTGGAATTCTAGTTTCAACCTAGATATGTGAAAAAAAAAGCAACACAGAAATACAACACAGAAATTCTCTAGACTTATATATAGTCCAATTAAATCTAATACAGCTTTATATATATTTCTGATAACTTATAATTGCTAATTTTAATTTATTTAGGTTATGTATGAAGAGACATTCATGATTTAGAAATATAGTTTGTTTTTATTTTTAGTATATTTTGCAGAATAGAGTGATCATCAAACATTTTTGGTTATCACCACAGACTTTTCACAGTGCGACGGTGCTAACAGACCTCAGGATAGAATCCAGTGTACAAGGGTGTCTGAGTGGATCAGCTGGTTAAAGGGCCCACTCTTGATTTAGGCTAAGGTCATGATCTCAGTGTCCTGGGATCAAGCCCAGCTTTGCTCTGTGATCAGCGGGGAGTCTGCTGGAAGATTCTCTCTCTCCCTATTCCTCTGCCCCTCCCTCGCTCACACGCACATGCATGCTCTCTCTCTCATAAAGAGATAAATCTTAAAAAAAATTTTCCAGTCTTTACAGGTATCTGCTTAGGTCTTAGTGTTGAAAATATTTTAATGAGTTGTCCACACTTCAAAATAAGTACATGATAATCCCCACATTACACTTCTCTCTTAAAAATGGAAGATCTAAAGTAGAAATTTCTACAGAGCAAAAACTAGCTGTCATGGCAAGACAGAGGAAAATATTTTAAAGAAAAAAAAGAGAGGTATGCCTATTTAAACATGTAAAAGTGTATATATCAAATAACTGGGAAAAATATTTTTAAGTAAGTTGATCACAAAGTAATAATATATTTTATACACATATATATATCTTAAATATGTATAATAATATATTTTATATATATATATATGTATATCCTGAAAATCTGTAAATAACCAGTAAGGAAAAGGCAAACACTAAAACTTAAAATTATAAATTATAGGGATATGATATTCCAAAAAATAAGCCCTAATTTTACAACTACATAAAATATTTAGTATTTATAGTAATGAAAGAATTTCAGGCAAAAATAACAAAAATAATTTTCCTTTTGTTGGCAAAGATTAAATACATTTATTTTATTCATTTACGTATCAGCATTAAATATTAACCTATGTTGTACCCACTATTATTAGCAAGAGTATGGCAAAATATACCCTCTCATGAACATGCACTGCTGGTTAAAGCAGAGAACACATAAACTTACTGGAGGGTAATTTTGCAATGTGCAAAAAAAATTTCATGTCCCAAAAAATAAAACCCAAAATTATATCCTTGACCAGTAATTCTACTCAATATTCAAAGATGTTTGCAGTATTTACATATAAGATTTTTCATGTGAAGCATCACTTATAATAGCTAAAACCTGGATATAAACCAAACTTCTAACAATAGAGGATTGATGAAATAATATATAAAGGAATGCAGTGTGGCTATTAAAAGTAGTGTTATAAAAAGGAATTTAATGACATGGGAAAATGCTCATGGCAGTTTGCAAAGTGAAAAAAAAATGTTTTAGGGGACTCTGTATACAATGATTTCATTCTGAAAAATAGTAAATAGATAAGATAGAAGAATAAACATCAAAACGTCACCAGCTATCTCTGGGTAATGTTCATGGGGGAGGAGATATTTACAGATGACTTCCATGTAATTTGCAAACTTTCTACAATGAGCACTTTGTTTTGCTTTTAGACGTTCTTTAAAAAAGAAGAAAGAAAGAATGTAATCATAGAACTTGGGCGATGGAAGATCCTTGAAGTCTATGTCATGTCTCCATTGACAAGGTTGTGTGCCTCTGGGGTTAAGATGACAAACACAACCCAGGCTGCCCACATCCTGTGCGTTCTTTTGCCTGGACTGAGTTGTTGTCTCCACTCTTTATAGTCAGGACTAAGGACATTTCTTTAGTGACTTTCTTTTGAATAATATTCTAAGCAGAAACAAAATACTATGAAATAGCTTCCTGTCACTATTTCCTTTCTTTGAACTAAACTGGAGACTGTGGTCAAGAAAGGGGAATAGTTCTCTTTTGTTTCCTCATCTTCCACTCCCTCCCACCCCAATTAGCTAACTTTCATTATGGTAAATAATTCACTATTTTTCAGTTATATAGTACCTTTGTGTAAAGGGACAGTCTTTCCAAACACTTGTTAATCCTAAAAACACTCTTGGGAAGTAGGTAAAAATTACTAGAGAGAAGGGAGGAGAGAGGGGAATGCCAAAGGTAATAAAAGAGGTCAATAAAACCACACACTTGTCTCAGTTTTCTGTCGGCTGAAATCTATGCAACGCTATAAACTGAGGATCTCTATTATGAGGATAGTGTAGAGAGAAGTGATTTGAGGGGGACAGTTTGAGGGATAAGGTTTTCAGAACTTATACATAGAGACGATGGACTCTGAAAAACAAACTGAGGGTTCTAGGGGGGAGGAGGGTGGGGGGATGGGTTAGCCTGGTGATGGGTATTAAAGAGGGCACGTTCTGCATGGAGCACTGGGTGATATGCACAAACAATGAATCATGGAACACTACATCTAAAACTAATGATGCAATGTATGGTGATTAACATAACAATAAAAATTAATTAA
This sequence comes from Mirounga angustirostris, assembly GCF_029215605.1. Classification (NCBI taxonomy): domain Eukaryota; kingdom Metazoa; phylum Chordata; class Mammalia; order Carnivora; family Phocidae; genus Mirounga; species Mirounga angustirostris. Next base: position 77,640,211 of record NW_026991720.1, on the reverse strand, counting down.
AAAAAAAGAACTCTAGGCAGTTCTTTCCAGAGTGTGAAGTACCAACAGGGGTTGCGGGGTGGGGGGATGGGACTTTGACGTAAGGAGGGGTCAGGTTATAGAAAGCTTTGTGTGACAAGCGTGCCTGGGTGGCTCAGTCAGTTAAGCGTCTGACTCTTAGTTTCAGCTCAGGTCATGATCTCAGGGTCCTGAGAACGAGCCCCTCATTGGGTTCCTCTCTCATTGTGGAGTCTGCTTGTCCTTCTCTCTCTGTTCCACACCCCCCCACTCACGCTCTCTGTCTCTAAAATAAATAAATAAAATCTTAAAAAAAAAACAAAACTTATACGTAGAGTTCAGACCTTTATGTGTAGATCACAGTGTTGTGTAAGAGCACCGATTATGGGGCAAGACTTCTGGATTCAATTTCTGGCTTCACTATTTACTAGATATGTGATACTGGGCAAGCCATTTAATTTTTCTGGCCTCAGTCTTCTCATCTACAAAATGAGGAATAATAATAAAATGTAGCCTGTAATATTGTTATAAGGATTAAACGAGATTATAAAGCATTGGAAGCTGTTCCTGGAACAGGGTAAGTGCTATAAAAGTGTTAGCCATTCTTAGTAATGCTAAAATATACTATTATTTTAAAGTGACAGATTAAAAAGAAGGAGACAGAGAATTGTATTATCCCTACATGATTCAACATCAAACTTTACAGTTTGCAGTGAAAAGAGAAAAGCTCCCCATATCTCTAATCCTGAGCTGGCAGTAGGTGTGCTTAAAGGTTAAAGGTGATTAGTAGCTCCCAAATACAAATGAATTGCAAGAATAGGTTCCATATACTCGGTCCTACATGCTCCAGGATACCACCTCCAGAAAAGTTTATCACCCTTTGCTTTAACTTAATCAGAGGGGCAACTGAGTTACTATATAACCAGATTTAGTGAACATACTGAAATGAGAACACTGTCACAATTAAAACCTCCACTGATGGTTTGACCTTGAGTGTTTATCCCTCATCTACTCCATGGGAACATGGGCATTAGTTTATTGGGTGAAATTTAAACCACCTTTTCCTACTTGCCTCCTTTTTAAACAGTCAATACTGGTAAAACACAAAATATTGAAGTGTTCACGCTGTTTATGTTATGTTTGTACTGTTATTAAAATAATTTTGAAAACTCTCATAACCAATGCATCTTTTTTTTTCCCCACAAGTCCAAAAAAGTATTGAGGATTTGCAGACCCGAGCACCTGCTCAGTTAAGATATTGAACAGGGTGAAGAGATTAGAGACATGGGAGGAAGAAGAATATATTATAGAATAGTTTGATCTTTTTCATTTCAAGTAAAATAAATGTAAAAACTGTTTTCTGTTGCTTTTGATGTTAATACCCTCTGATATATTTCTGTTAACATAAATGTGCTTGAAAAGATAACATTTAATACTGAAAGAAAACAAAATAGGGCATAATCAAAAGTTTCTTTTGTTTTGATCATTTTGTTACTATGTATTAAAAGCTCCATGATAGTAGAAACTGTATCCTTTCATACACATATTTACTTACATATTTAGGTTCTTAATACATATTTGTTGAATAAATAAATACATGAACAAATGGGTGAGCAAACCAGTGGTCTCAAATTCTTAGTTTCCTAAACTTTCCCTCAATTATATGAGGCATCATGTGTCACATTGTTTTATTTTTATCACATTGATAAAGTGAGAATTTTTGTACCTAATTATGCCTTCCTATAACACACACTCTTTGTTGTTTTTAAATATAAAGGCATTGCTCAGCTTAATACCCCTGGGTTACTGTGTTTACAGCAACATTAGAGAATGTTGCAAAAGACGCCTCAAGATATCCACGTTTCTGAAGAGTTTTGAACCTCTTTTCATCTTCAGTTACATTCAGGAAGTAATTTACTTTGCGAAAAAAAAAAGAGAGAGAGAGAGAGAGAGAAAGCAATTCTCCCTATCACCACAGTGCAAGAAGTCAGGGCAGAACACAGAGCATCTGGAGATGAGGAGAAGAGGCAGAAAGAACCACAACACTCTTCAGTCATTTGCTGGAGATAAAACAGACAACGCAATGTGGGGGAGAATGCAGAACAACTTGGACAATGTGAAAGCAATTCAGACAGGATGCCTCCAAAGCAATTAAGTTGGTTGCGTGTATCTATAGGTTTTCTCTGACCCTTAAGGCAGCTTAAACCAGAAGTTTCTATTAGAACCCCATTATTTATCCTTTATAAGTTATTTCATGTAATTATGCTTAAGCGAATTTTAGAGTAAATTATTTCTAGTTCTTATTCCAGAATGTTACGTCATTCATTTGCACCCAATTGTTCTTATTATCTCTATGATGTCGACTCTTGAAATTTTTCTTCTGGATGCTATAAGTTTAATTTTAATCCAAATTAACTTAAATATCAATTATATGTTTGTGATGCTAAAATGCTCATGATTTTATGTGCATTTGCAAAATACAGGCATATAAATGAAAAATATAGAATCCTATATTTTCTGATGATTTATTTTTTTATATTTAAGTGCATTTCTGAGATTTGTGTGAAGAAAATAATGATATCCAGAATTAACACTTTAGAAAGTCTAGTATTTCTAAATTTCTGCAGTCAAATGCTCTACCCCTGAGTTATACCCCCACATACATAGTATTTCTAAATTTCTGAGGATAATGGCATTCCTTTTGGCAAGATAGAAATATTTTATATCTTCTTAATCTTTACACAGAATGTTTATGCAGTCTTAAAAATAATACCCCAATGCCATTAATTCAATAAAAACCAATATAAATATTTATTATCATATCAGTACCAGTTTAACAGAGATATTTTTAAAGTCTCATACTTACATTGGCATCTTTCCCAGCTAATTTACATAATTCCACTCGTTCCTTTGCAGCGGGCCAATAAATCTGTAAAACATTTCAAAGTGTGTCAGAATCTGAATATCTAAAACACCCTACAATTCTAATTAGGAAAATGAGTGTGTTGAATTAAAGAGTGGGTATCAGGCTAAAACTATGTTAGATATGATGTAAGACTTTTGAGATTTAGATATTTTCCAAAGCCACCCTAAAAAAATTTCTAAGAAAAACTATAGAACCACTCATTTGTATATTTCAGTCTTCTAATTTCTTTTTAAATGTATTTAATAATAGATAAATTATGTTGAGAAGTTCATAAATTCTTATCATGATGTTGATAGAATTTCAGAATAGCATTTGCTTAAGCAAGAGATTCTATTTACGCTGTTTTTCTGTACTTACTCAGAGTGGTGGGGCATTATAAATGTGTCCAGGGAAGTGTGTGAAACAGCACTTTGTTACAAGCAAAGTTATCACTCCAAGTCAAAGACCAGTGTGGGTTTGCTGGCAAATTTAACATGTATAGAGCTCAGATGCATCTGTCACTTAAACATTTTTTTATGTATTATCTTATTTAAATCTCACAATGACCCCATGAGATGGCTGTATTTACTCTCCCTATTTTCACTTCAGAAAACTCATCCATACAGCCATTAGGTAACATGTCAAGTAACATGCCACAAACATAGTCACTGGCAAAGCCAAAATATGACCCAAGTCTCTCTGAAGTAAGGGGTCTCAATCACCACATAGTAATTATTATTTGGGCAAATGATTAAGGATAAGGGCGGCAAATCCCTTGGTTGGTAGCTTTTAATCATGTTTTAACTGTCTTGAATTTATCATACAGGTTTTTCTTTTGTTGTTTTTTTTTGTTTTGTTTTGTTTTTCTTTTGTTTTTAACAAAGTTTAGCAACTCTGTCAAGAAGGTTTTGCAAAATAAGATTCAAACAGTTACTTTACTCCATTAGCTTAAAGAAAGAAACGCTCTCTGCTAAGCTACAGGCAAGAAGAAACAAGAGTTAGCTCTGAGTTGCTTATAATATATGTTCCAAGAGTTCCTGACAAACTTTGATTATATTTCTCACCAATGTTAGCAGAAAATGTCTTAATAGGGTGAGGAAAAAGGAAAATATCCTGAGGGAATGCACTGAAAGAGTCTTGTTAAACCTGGAATTCACAAATGACTTAGAAGTCACCAATATTTATATGGATTATCTTCATAGTAAAATTTTAGGGTTTTATGTCTCTGAATAATAGAGACATAGAGAAGAATAGAGAATACCACTCAAACTCTCTTAATAGACAAATTCAATAAAATTACTAAGATTTTTAAATGAAGCAAGGTTGTTCATTCAGAGCACATTTTAACAGGCTGCAAATTATAGTCCAAAGATGTATCTAGGCAGGTTGGTAGAGCCAGCAGTAGGCTCAAGTGATGAGCTAACATTGATGTGGTTCGCAATAAGGACCTAAAGATGCCATTTATTCAAAAATGGCTTAAATCATGGCAATTATACTTTCATACAATTTTGAAAATTTGCCAGCCATAGAATATAAATAGACCACAGCAATAAAAAATAGTATGGGTGGATCTTAGCAATTCGTTATTAGGTAAAAAAGTACAGTCCCCCAAATTACAAACAGAACAATCCCCTCAGAACAATGTTAAAAAAAAAAAAAAAACTAAAATAAAATAGACACTTTTAAGGTATATGAGTAGATGGAATAAGTAAAAAGAAGAACATGAGAGTAATGAATATGGGATTTAGAATGATGGTTGCCCCAGATTGGAAAAAAGAAGGCTTAAATTGTGGTAAGAAACAGTTTTTACTAGATCTTAGCTTTTGTTCTGGGTGGTGCCTTTTTCAGGTATTTGATGCACAAGTTAAAACAACTGAGTAATGCAGATTAGTAAATAAATTAATCAAAATGGGCCATGCATAAGCTGATGGACAATAGTCAATCATCAACCCAGAATCACGAGGTCCTAAATAAATGAAGAGGAAACAGAACACCACAACTGGTGGGAAAGTTGAAAGTTTCTTCCAGTTGCTTTTTTTTTTTAAAGATTTTATTTATTTATTTATTTATTTATTTATTTATTTATTTATTTATTTATTTATTTATTTATTTATTTTTAAAGATTTTATTTATTTATTTGACAGAGAGAGACACAGTGAAAGAGGGAACACAAGCAGGGTGAGTGGGAGAGGGAGAAGCAGGCTTCCCGCAGAGCAGGGAGCCCGATGCGGGGCTCGATCCCCGGACTCTGGGATTATGACCTGAGCCGAAGGCAGACGCTTAACGACTGAGCCACCCAGGCGCCCCAAGATTTTCTTTATCTATTCATGAGAGACAGAGAGAGAGGCAGAGGCAGAGGCAGAAGCAGGCTCCCTGCGGAGCAGGGAAGCCCAATGCGGGACTCGATCCCAGGACCCTGGGATCATGAACTGAGCTGAAGGCAGAGGCTTAACCGACTGAGCCACCCAGGCGTCCCTCTTCCAGTTGCTTTTTAATTGTTTGTTTGCTTATTTTTAACCATTAGTAGCAAAAACACTGAAGCCAGTGTGTTCTTTTTCTCTCCTATAAAAATGTCTGTCATCTTGAATTCATGGTAGTTTGCTTCTGATTTGGGTTTGTGTACTCAAGGCACCCTCTCTCAAGGTATTTTTTTTTTCTTGATGATTCATTTTTATTATTATTTTTAATTGTGATAAAGTAGACATAACATAAAATTTACCATCTTAGGCATTTTTATAGTTCAATATTGTCAAGTATATTCACTTTGTGCCACCAATCTCCAGAATTCTTTCATCATGCAAAACTCTAACTCTATACTTGCTGATTCTTGAATATTATAGTGATTTTACAAAGGACAACCTTGTATCACTGGACTGAAAATGAAGGGTATGCAGAATACATATCCATGATCTGTCAGTGGGTTTAACTTTTAGCTCATTTTACTTGGTCTCTAGTCTAGATTAATACTTCTTTGAGTCTTTTCAATATGTCAGATGCTATTCTTTTCTGTTTTTTATGACAATAAGTTTCAATCACATTTCAGAAATAAATTTAGAACAAATAGTTATAGATATTTGTTCTGATCTAAATACCTTATTGGTATGAATTCTATAAAAAAAGAAAAAGAAAATACAGAATTCTTCTATATTAAGTAAATAAGATTTAAAGAGGAGGAAGATTATTACAGGGTTCTATTTTTTTTTTTTTTTTTACCTTGAACCAGCTTATTGGGTGATGAGTTAAAGCAAATCATGAGCTAAATGTTTCTAAAATTGATTTTCAATACATTTGTAGAGGCTTCAGAAAGGAGGGAGTTACTTAAAGAGTGATGAAACGTGGAAGCAATTTTTATGTCTTCTTTGAAATCTAAATGAAAGTTCCAAAGTTAGCACAGAGTAGGTATTGTTCATTAGTTATTTGTTCATTACACACATAATTTACAAAGGGCTCTCTGTATGTCTGGCAAGGTGTGGCACTGAAGGTAGTTCTGTAAAGAGATAAGATAACTGCATATCTCCAGGAGATACGAACTGAGCAGAGAGCTCAGAAGACAGAGCCACAGTGCTCAGGGAGCACTAAAGGGCCCCGAGCGGCTGACCAACATACAGAGCCCGACTTTCCACTGTTTTCAATTATTTGCTCTTAATAGTTTCGACTCTAATTTTTTCTTAAGAACTTAACACTAAAAATAGTAGTTGCAGATTCCTTTCTTCTCTTTGCAAAGGAATACAAATCTCTAAAACATGTTTTAATGGTTTTGTTCTACATTTTCAGCTATTAATTGTAAATCATATAATTCTAAGTTGAATTGATTGTTCAGTCACATTACTGTAAAGTGAAGCGTGTCATCGTAGTTAATGTAGCAATAAAACTAAAATTACAAGCATCAGAGAATCAGGTTTTTGATTAGTGGGTAAGTGTTCTGAAAAGATACCCAAGCACTGAGAATTTGTTGAGCACCAGAAACCAATTTTAATAAATCTTCTAATCTCTGTTTATAGAGGATATTTTTTCCCCAAAATGTTATCTCACTTTTCATCATTTATCTTCAATACCATAATGTCTAGACCCTGTTAAAAATAGAAATTATCCTTTAATCATTATTATCGTACAGTAATTCTAAGATAGTATCACAAAGATAATTTAACTTCTTAAGATAACATAAGCCTTCAAAATAAAGATTCATTAAGATTATACACTGGCTTATTTTGACACAATGCTGTCAAGAATTCAGGAATCACAAATAGAATTACCTTAATAACAACAACCTAGGAGATACCTGATTATCTTCCAGACCTGAAACATTTACTTAAAAGGGGGAAAAAAAGAATCATTGTAGTTGTACCAATATTTAAAAGCTATCATTTTAACTATGATTTAGAGTGGGATTTTCTTTTACTTACCACCTAGTCATTAGAATAAAGCGTCTTTTAAAAAATACTCCTTTTAATTCTTTGTTGGTAAAGAATTTAAAGAAGCAAAATTTCACTTAATTCAATCTAAAAATATAATCAAGCAAAACAATAAGTAAAAACAACAAAAAACCTCGTACTTATAGGGGTTGGCAGAAATATGTTCAAGTGATAGTTTTGTTTTTCAATGTTTTGAAGTGGCATATATGTGACATATAAATCACTATCTCTGTCTCTCTCTATAAAAGTTTTCCACCATTTTCATGTTTTTCTACTCAAATTGTGTGAGCACGTGTGTGCATATATGCACATGTGCATGGTGTGTATGTATGTGCATATATGTGTACCTTTGCAAAGATGATACAAATATTCAATCCATATTATTAGGGTTTTTTTTATTTTTTTAAGCTTTTATTTATTTATTTGGAGAGAGAGAGAGATGGAGAGAGAGAGCATAAACTGGGGGAGGAGCGGAGGGGCAAGCAGACTCCCTGCTCGGCAGGGAGCCCGTTGTGGGGTTTGATCCCAGGGCCCTGAGATCATGACCTAAGCCAAAGTCAGAGGATTAACCGACTGAGCCACCCAGGTGCCCTCCATATTGTTTTTAAAAAAACAGTAAGGGTAAAAATACATACATGTATATATATTTTTTTTTTTTCTTTCAGAGTTATAGAATATAGATTACCAGTATAATAAGAGATTATTCTAATGAAATGAAAATTGTGCTCAGTGTCACTTTACATATGCTCAGCTGTTATAAAGTTATATTTTAAACACATTTTTAAAAGAGATTTAATATTAATTTCCTTATGAAAATATAATGGGAGCTGCATGCATTTAAAAATAGAAACTATGATCTGATTATCTTATATTGATTTTATTTGCTTATCTCTATCCAAAATCCAAAATATCTTTGGTTTGTTTGTTCTTTGAAGCAATTTTACTTCCCTTTGAATACAAACAGTTTAGAAAAACTCACAAGTAAATACTGCAATGTCTCTAACAATTATTGTTTCATTCATAATTTATAAAACTCATTAACAGTTATCACTCAGTAAGGTGAAAATGTCAGGCACTTTATTTTTAATTATTTAATCTTAGGCAAGTTACAGTAACATTCAAATAATGATAAGGCCTGTAACGACATCTTAAGGAAATTCTAATTATATCTGCTCTTTGTTACATCTTTGGAGAAGCAATTTAATTGACTCAAGTTAGCCAGTCCAAGGTCAGTCAAATGGCCCTTGGCCTAATTCAGAGATGCCAAAACTGAAAAGGAATACATAGAAGGGAAAGTTACAACTTGTTCATAAAACCTAATTAAGGACAAAAATTCAGAGCCCTAAAAATGCAGATGGACATCTCTATCAAATAACAGGATTCAAGTATTTGAATGGTTGTGAAAAAAAGTTGGGAAAATGTTGGTCTAAATGCCATATGGTAGAGGATTTGAATAACCAAGGGAGCAAAGACTGCCCTGGGTTCCAAGAATAGAGAGGGGAAGGAGATCTGAGCTCAAAAAATGAAGTACTGAAAAATAAGGGTAACAGCACCAAAAATAGAGCTTGCATGATTGAAACTGGCTGGTGGGGGTGGGGGCGTGGGGAGGGCAGTGGGGGTGGGAGGGGGAGAGTGTTATGGATGGGAGTTTGAACTCTTAAGTTTGGGTATGATCTGCCCATGTAGCTTCCTGCATGAAGTCTTGGGTGAGAACTGTCTCTCCCTTTCCTTTTTTCAGGACTCAGCTCAAAGCCTCTTTCACATTTAGCCTTCTTCCACCCAATGTCTATGAATGCTAATCCACTTGTGTTTATCATATCCATCTGCTACTTTCCTTTTGCAAGTAAATTTAGTTTGGGACCCTTTCCTGGGTGTAAAGATCAATGAAATGCAATGGAATTAGAATACTAAATTTGAGTACCTACTTCACTGCTCATGAGCAGCTAATGCTGTGCTTTCACATATTATCTCAATACTATCCTCAGAATGAATCCGTTCTACTTGGAATATATCTGACCTCCTCTGGATGGTCCTTTCTTATAAAAGTCCATTTTAATATCACTTCCCCGGAAAAGCCTTCTCTGAAGACCAGCTAAAGCAGTGTTTTCATCTTGCCATTTGCAGTGACGCGGAGGGAGCTAGAAAGTATTATGCTAAGCGAAATAAGTCAGTCAAAGACAAATACCATATAATTCTACTCACATGTGGAATTTAAGAAACAAAACAAACAGGCATATTAAGAAACAAAACAGACAAGTGTACGGGAAAAAAGAGAGAGAGGCAAACAAAGAAACAGTGTTCACGATAGAGAACAAACTGATGGTTATCAGAGGGGAGGTGAGCAGGGGATGGGTGAAATAGGTGGTGGGGATTAAGGAGGGCACTTGCTATGATGAGCACTGGGTGTTGTATGGACGTGTTGAATTAGTATATCATACACCTGAAACTAATATTACACTCTATGTTAACTAACTGGAATTTAAACAGAAACTTAAAATGAATGAATGAATGAAGACAGGTTTTTTCCCCAGGATTACCACCACAGTTTTTAACCACACTTAAGTGATATTTTCTTTTTTGTTTCCTTTTTTCTTCTCCATCAAACACTCCCTTTAGAAACTGGAGGCACCATGAGAACAGAGATCTAACCAGTTTTATTCTCCCCTGGATGCCCAGCATCTGGAAGAGTGCTAGAGATGTCATAGGAGCACAATAATCACATATTGCACGAAAGTGAGAGGAATGCTAGTGTATCGTGATACCTAAAAGCAGTTTTAAAAAATCCACAGAGGGATTGGTAATTTTGAATTTGTGGTGCAGTCACATGTGAATGGAAGTGCAATTACGCTTGTGGATAGATTTTATCATTCTGTACAACATACAGGTCACAGTGTTCATTATCTTCCTAAGCGTATGACTTAAATATATGACTCACTGAAGCCTCGTGACTACCGATCTTGAGTGACAAGGAGCATTGCTTCTACTTCTCCCCCTCTTCAGTACCTGGCTCAGTATCACATGCGTAGTAAGCATTCAATAATTATTGAAAAATGATCTGCAAAATTCCGCTTAAAATTAGAGACAGAAAAGGAGTTCTTGTCAGAGTTCTGGCAGAAGTCTGACAATATCCTGACAGTCCGTTACAGGGACCAGATGGGACCTGCACATCAGCACCCAGGCTGGGGGGCCAACACACCCATGAACGAGGCGATTGTTTTACCTCTGTGGTTACTAGACAGCATGTGCCCCACAGGAACAGATTAATCACCAGCACACTAAGCAGGGTGCCGTATCACAAAAGTTAATTTATTGGGATGTTCACAGGGTTTCCAATGTTTGTATTTTCTTAATTTCAAATATTCACTAAGAATAAAAAACGTGGCAATTCTCTTTTATCAATAACTTTGATTTTAAATGAGAAGTTATTTATTCTGAGATTTCTCCCTAAATAATTGATTTACAGGGTAAAGCATTAGAGGGGAATGTCTTATGCAGCCATGATGTGAGTTAATAGAACTGGAGTCAGAAGGTCATTCAGACGTCGTATAAAAGCATTTTTGCTTATACTCAGTATATACTCATGTATGAAAACCCTCTTGTTTTAGATTTCCTTGAGGAAAGGGAAATAACAAAGCGCTTTTCAGGCATGCTATGCAGAGAAGGGTGTTTAAATATTCCACTAAAAAATTATTGCATTTAAAATTACAAACTCATTTAGCTTGGTTATTTTCTTAATATAAGTGCTTAAAAATAGGGTTACAGTAATGAATTTTAAGTAACTTAATCTTCATAATCACATACTGAGTTGATGTTAAATAAGGAGAAAAATAGTACAAAAATTGCATTATGATTTTTAAGTCGACCAAAAATAACTGTCACATTTATAAACATGGAATTACTTTACTAACATTCTGCTAAAAACAAAACAAAACAAAAAACAATCTCCTTGAAGTGTCCAAGTTCTAGCTTAAGTGTGTTGTGTTTATGTTTGTCCACTGTTTTTTTTTTTAAATAATTCCAATTATTTTGTGGTTAAATAACCAGCAGAGTCAAGTTCTCAAGCAAATGTGGGGACCTAAGTTTTAGCAAGGCAAAACTAAGTTGTGTCAACTTATTCCACAAAACTATGGGGTTATCTTAGGTAGGCTATGTAATGTATATATTGCTTTTGTACAATGCTTTTTCATTTTAAAATCCATAGGAAAACTTCCTTCCCCCCGAAAGATATTTAGTATTTTTTATATTAAAAACAAACATAAATTACTTTAAACAGAAAAATTTTAAGTATTATACTGCTTCTTCCTTGAATACTATAAGGTTAACTAATAGATTTTAAGTTTTTGGTGGGGCTCATTAAAAGATCTTACCTAACACAGTAATGCTTTGAACATTTTATTTTATTTTATTTTTTAATATTTTTAAAAAGATTTTTACTTATTTATTTATTTGAGGGAGAGAGAGAGGGAGAGAGCATGAGCAGGGGGAAGGGGCAGAGGGAGAGGGAGAAGCAGGCTCCCAGAGAGCAGGGTCCTGGGAACACGACCTGAGCCGAAGGCAGACCCTTAACCAACTGAGCCACCCAGGCGTCCCTGAACATTTTATATATAATATTTAATTTTGACACAAATGAGTTTCATGGGAAATGATTTTTAATTAATTAAAAAGGAACAAAGATGTTAAATATTATCTCAAAATGAAAGTAAACTATTTGAAGATCAATTTCAAAGATCATTGAAAAATGGAATCAGATTGTAACAGAAATCTATGGAAAAGCATGGGAAATAAGATGTAAAACAGCATATGTTTTGTTTGAGTCTATTAATAGTCAAAAGGTAAATACTACTACTAAGAACATTAACATTTTTCTTTTGGTTGCCTCCATGGTTCTAATTTGTATACTTCAGGAATGATATATAATGAGGATGCCCATTAAATTTGGAGGTAAAACAACATCCTTTTGAGGTCTCATTTTATGGCTTTGGTAGTAAGGCAAAGTATTAAAAGAGAAGTTTTAGCTGAGTAAAAATTAAAAATGAGATGCTAGGTCAAGAAGAAAAAACTTTCTATTAGGCGGCCAAGAATCCTAAGGATAATTTCACCCATGTTCAGCTATAAATACATGGAAACTGGAGATTAGAAAGTTTTTTCCTTTCCCTAGAGAAGGATATTGCACCTGAGACAGTTCTATAATGTGTCCTACAACCCCCAAGGTGAGGAGTAGGTGCCAGGAAGGGAGCTTTGACGGGACCTCAAGAAGCACCTGCTGCTGAACATGCAGTTGGTGGAACATTTTAGACTACTGTCTAAAGGTGAGAGAGAGACTGACAAGCTTCAGGGAAAACAGAGACCAGACTCAGTGGCTATACTGACATCAGCCTGAACTTCTAGAGTGTGTCCAGGAAAAGACACATGATGGTTTTCCATGGAACAGATGGGAGCCATGCTCGCTCAAAAATGGGATGGCATGAGGTCACCTTAGGTCCTGTTCAAGAATGTTGAGTGGAAAGACTTAATAATATCTAGTCAAAGTGCAATCCATCACAGGGTAAAAAATGGGAGCATACCAGTCAGAGAAGAAATGTAGTCACACTTATCCAGAGAACTGCAAGGGAAAGAACTCCAGAAAGAGGAAATTCCCCCCAAAACTCACTAAGAATGACTTTGAAAGAAAAGTCACCTTTAAACATCTGACAAGGCCAGAAAGTTGAGAAGTGAGGTCCCTCTGACAATGACAGTAGACACTTGTCTGAACCCCTCACCTCCTCCCTTCTCCTGATTTGACTAGAGGGGTCATAAACTATGTTTAATAAGCTTCAAGAAGAGGAGGAGTGCTAGATAGGGACAAAGAGAAGTCTCTGAACATCTCCCTGCCCGGAGCCTTTCCTCACATGGCTTGTCCAAACAGGGAAAGGTAGAAGGAACAGAGGTTGAAAGTTTTATTACATCAGACTGGACCTTTTAACTGTTGGATGACAACCACATGTACTACCTGAGAGTGACCTCGAAAACCATGGTTGCCTGCTGGAGTTACCGAATAGGTCCAGAGAAGACTTCCACAGAATAGATTGAAAGGAATTGTGGGAGGTAAAATAAAGTTGTTTATGATTACACTCCATTAGTTGACATACCAGTCACTGTTAGGTTAGTAGGTAAAATAAATAATAACTGTAGTCTCGAGTAAGTTTATTTCTCATTAGTCTACTTGTCTGCCTTTATAGCCCACTTGAAAAAGGAAAAAAAAAAAAGAGAGAGAGAGAAAGAGAGAGAGAGAAAAAAAAAAGCAAAGGAAACCAAGAAACAAATCCTTGAATAATATGAATACAAAAGCAGTACTTAGTCTAATAAATCATCCCCTTTGTAACTTGTTTGCTTACATCCTGGTTTAGAGACTCACTCCACCCATGCATGGTTTGAACTGCTTCCAAAGTGAGTAACATTTTCAGATGGAAGGATCCCAACAATTCATTAACTCAGAAGTCCAACTAACTAACATAACCAAACAGAGTACTGGAGATATATATATACTGTATACTATGACTACATTAAAAAAATGAGAGAGACAGAAGGAGGAGAGAGGGAGAGACTTTCAGCTTATATATATAACTCCTGGAGTTTACATAGAGAGAGCTCTGGATTTTATATGGATTATTACTGGGATAGCTTAAGCCTGGTTGGGGTAGAGAATGTTCATTTGTAGTCAAAGTGCCAGATGCCACATAGTTTAGAATCATTTGTTTAGAAACCATAGGCCCTTAAATTATCTAGTACAAATGTCAAAAACTCATTATTATGTGCACATGAACAGGTTTCTGATGCATCACTTATAAATTAATGATAAATGGATGTAAATGTCCGTCCACCATTGACCATCTTTCTTGAGGACTATTAAAATTATTTTTTCATTACTCCCTCTGACTCTAGAGATGGTGTAGGATGTTAAGGGCTAGGCCAGGGAAATCTAGTTTCTTTACCTTGAATTGGGAGAAATATACACATGGAAATATATACAGGGAAAACAACTTTACTCAGTTTCTCAAACATGTTTTCCCTCCATCCTAAATGAATAAGGAAACAATGAACTGCAAGTTCCAAATATAAATGCAAACTATTTTTAATCAACCAGTTAACAACAACCCAAGTTTTACCCACCTATCTTGAACTAGTTCAAATCCCATGCACATATGACAACAGTAGACACTCAACTGATTTTTTTTAACGAAAAAATGAAAAAGAAACGTTGACTAAAGTAGAACAAAAGAAGAAAAATATACAAAGTTCAGTCACTAAAAAGTATCCCTGGGGGTGCCTGGGTGGTGCAGTCCGTTAAGCGTCCCACTCTTGGTTTTGACTCAGGTCTGATTTCAGGGTCATGGGTTTGAGTCCCGCGTCAGGCTCTGCGCTTAGTATGGAGTCGGCTTGAGTTTCTCTCTCCCTCTCTCTGTCCCCCCCTACTCTCTCTCTCTCTCTCTCTGAAATAAATAAATCTTAAAAAAAAGAGAAAGCCTTCTAAGTTTTACTTCTACAAATGCATATAGTTGGTTTCAACCCCAAAGACTGACAAAACCAAATCAAAGGAGCATTATTTTGGGTATAATTCTGCTAAGATATATATTCAATGATGCTTAAGAGATACTTAGTTATTTGATTTAAAAAAATATATTCTCTGTGCATTATTTAGTGGATAATGTTAATTACTGGTACTACAGAATAATTACGTAGTCTTTAATTCTTTGAGTTCAATTATAATCTTACTCTCTCCCAACAATGTCACCCCTCCAATTCTTACAATATTGAAGGAAGAAAACTTACAGAGTATCAGAAAATCTGAAGAGCTCTGCAGCAGACCAGAGTTCATAAAGCTGATACACATTAGAGAGTCACAGAGAACTTTTATAGTGGCAAATGAACTCTTACATAAGCAAGAAAAGTAAAGGTCAGCCGATTTTTTTATTTTCGCCATGTAGGGTGGAGAAAAATAAATTACCTCAGGGTGTTTACTTGTAATGAATACTTTCCAAGGCTATCTCCTGAAAGAAAAATAAATCCTCCCAGGTAAGTTCCTTGCAGAGCTAGCTAATCTTTATAATTCTCTCCAAATAGACAACATATACTCTTCTTGTTGACTGGCTAAGGAAACATTTATGTTTGCCTCAGGTAGCCTAAGTTAATGAGAAAAAAGTGAGTCCCCTAAATAATTTTTTTTCCAGAAAATCTGTTTTTTATTCCCTCTCTGTAAGTGTAGTGATCAATGTGAATGATTCCTGAGCATTTCTTCTGCCTAAGGTAATTGATTGATGTAAGCAAATCGTGGTTCCAGCACCCCTATTTTGAGTTCAAAAATTGGAATTGACATTTTCTGGCCAATGAGATATGAGTGTTCTAGAAAGGTTTCCTTGCTGCTAAGAAAAAGACATAATAAATGATGATCTTTAATCCCTTTACATTTTCTTGTCTGAATGTGACCCCTGAAATTGTCACAGTCATCTTGCTACCAACCTAAGGATAATGCCAACAAAGAATGGCAGACAGAAGAGACAGAAATAACTGGGTCCTTGATAATGTCATTAAGCAGATGATATTCCATCTCTGTATCCACCCAAACTCTGGACATTATTCTTACTATAAAATATAATAAATTCCTTAAATTTTAGGTGTCTTTTATTCTAAGTGTAATACATCGGTCTCACAATCAAGAGAGAAAAATATAACAAAATTGCCAATTCAAAAAAAAAAATGAAGAAACGTATTCTGTAGCATCTTTGCCAATTCAAAAAAAAATGAAGAAATGTATTCTGTAATGTCTTTTATGTGTAAGACATTGTACTATGTGCTAAAGGAGAATCAGAAGTGCATGGAAAATAGCTCACTCCCCATTCAAAGATGGTATAATTTGGATGGGGGATAAATTTATTTATGCCAATGAATAATGATAATTCTATCAAGTAGGACAACTGACATTGAAGTTAAAATATATAATGTTCTAGTAAACAAAAAGAACTGTCACATCCCCTAACATAACAGGGAGCCTTGGGGAGCAAAAGGCAATAAAAGGGTAAAATTTGGTAACTGCCTTCGAGAATTCAGAGAGTGAGATGAGCAAGAAAGTGAATGGCAATTTCAGGAAGCTTTAGCAAAGGCACAAAGCTAGAACGGAATTTATTTTGAAAGGAACTAACAGAGCAGACTGAGTAAAAGAATGAGAGAGAGGAAGGGAGGGAAGCAGAAAATAAAGTGCAAGTGAGGGAATAAAAGAACAGTGGATAAAAATAAGACTGGAAACAGGGAAAGCCTTAGAAGTTAATAGAAATCTGGAGTTCATTCAACTTCATTGGAAATCAAGAACTCCAGAAGTGTATAAACAGAGAAGAAATATGGTCAGATTTTTATTTGTTTAAGAGATAACACTGATGGTCATGGTGAATGGATTAGATAGGGAGAAAAATGGAGATTCCCTTTTATAAGATAAACTCAGTTGAATAATGGTATTATCACTTACACTACAGGGAAATATTGAAATGCTTGCCACCTTATCAGTTTGGCCTGTCAGCTGAGGCTTTACTAGGTCTGCATCACAGCTCAGTTCTTTCTTTATCTAATACTACTTCCCCAGTGGCCCTCTTACACGTGTTGATCCCCAGAACACTCCCTTACAAATACCTATAAACTAATCTGCCTCTCCTGGTTGGCTTCTGGGGGAATTTAACCTACAGCACAACAGTAAGAATGGTTCCAGATCCACATCCTTCTCTTGGAATGGGATCACGTTGGGCTGGATCTGATTATTCCATTTTGGTCTAATGTTGGGAGAAGGAAATGTCCAATCAATGTGCATGTCTATCCTGAACCTGTCCCACAGAGGGATCCACAGAGTATTCCCTAGCTGAAGAGAGAGGCCTTATGGACGAACAGTGGAAAAGCCTACTTGAAGTGAGAGGTATCCCATCCCATGTGTGCTTACCGTTGCCCCTAAGTCTATTAAATACCTATAGAAATAGTCCTTTCCTTCAAGAAAAGATCAGAATCTTATCCCTCTAATATAAACAACAGTAAAACAAAACAAATAAAACAAAACAAAAACACCCCCAAACACAAAACAAACCAGTTGGTGTACTTAAATTTTACTTTCCAGAGAGGAGAAATGTTCTGAAAGATCTAATTTTTACTCTCTTCCTCTACAGTCACTTACTCATCAAAGCTTATTGAGCATATAACTGTACAATTCATTGTAGAAGAGTCAAAATTTCATTCGAACAGAGTAAAGATAATACGAAGGATATCTGCAAATATTTACTGAATTCGTTTGGTTAAAGATGTTGCTATAATCCCGGTGATTCCACACTAAAGGCCTGTGGCAAATATGAAGTAATGATGGCCATTTTTCAATAGGCACATCCTTGTTTGTACAAACACTTTTAAGTAAACACATATCCTAAATTTTGACACTTCAATTGAATACTTTCTACAGATTTTTTTTTTTTAACTTGCCAGAGGAAAATATCCCCAACCAGTCACTCCTAACTCAATTACGTGTTGTAGATTGCTTTAAGTCTAGAGCGTACAAAGGACATCCTTCAGCCCCACAGAGTCCCAACATGTGTGGTTTCTTCCACAGAGAAGTTTGGATTTTTGCCGAAGGGCATAGAGCCAATGCAAACCACGTAGGTCTAAACACTGCTAAAGCACTCCATTTTGACACTTAAACTTGCTACTGTGGAGTACCTTTTAGCACTGGAGTGATTTATATATATTTTCAATGTGGATACCTACATAAATATAAGTTATTTCCTTTGTATACATAACATCTTCTTGAATTATACATTTTATAAAGACAAAGGAATATCAGTCGGGCAGAAAATCTCTAGCATAGACCTTAATTTTACAATGTGTTCAAATAACCATTTATTTCAATAGTATCATGAGAGAAATCAATATTTCATAAACATTTATTTTATTAAATATTAGCACATTTCAAGGATGGAATGCAGCCAAAGAGAGATTTGCTTAAAATAGTCACAGAAGGAAGTTATGTTATCAGAATTTATTTTAAGCAATGATCTAATACAGTCATTTCAGATAAATGAACTTTTTCTTCTAATCCCCAAAGGCAGAGAATAGCACAAGGACAAATTCCCTTGAAAGTATGAATTGCTTTTTTCTATTACACTAAAACTGAGACATATTTGGAAAAATGCTTTGTTAGTTATGTAGCAGCTCTTAAAGCAAAAATGTGAATCTGACTAGGATTTTCTTTGGTGGCTCTCATAAAAGGAGTTTTCTCTTGATATATTTACTGATGAATGAGATATTACTTGATACCATCAATAGGCTCTCCGATACAAATATTTTTTAAAAAAATTACTAAGGAAAAAATATACCCTTAAAAATAAATGAAATGGAGCATGGAATGTTTTTCCATCTTTTTGTGTCTTCTTCAATTTCTTTCGTGAGCTTTCTGTAGTTCCTAGAGTATAGATCCTTTACCTCTTTGGTTAGGTTTATTCCAAGGTATCTTATGGTTTTTGGTGCTATTGTAAATGGAATCATTTCTCTAATTTCTCTTCCTACAGCTGCATTGTTAGTGTATAAGAAAGCAACTGATTTCTGTGCATTGATTTTCTATCCTGCAACATTACTGAATTGCTGTATAAGTTCTAGTAATTTGGGGGTGGAGTCTTTGGGTTTTCCACATAAAGTATCATATCATCTGTGAAAAGAGAGAGTTTGACTTCTTCTTTGCCAATTTGAATACCTTTTATTTCTTTTTGTTGTCCGATTGCTGTTGCTAGGACTTCTAGTACTATGTTGAACAAGTGGCAAGAATGGGCATCCTTGATGTGTTCCTGATCTTAAGGGAAAGGCTCTCAGCTTTTCCCCATTGAGGATGATATTTGCTGTGGGTTTTTCATAGATGGATTTTATGAACTTGAGGAATGTTCCCTCTATCCCTATATTCTGAAGAGTTTTAATCAGGAAAGGATGCTGTATTTTGTCAAATGCTTTTTCTGCATCAATTGAGAGGACCATATGTTTCTTCTCTCTCCTCTTATTAATGTGTTCTATCACGTTGATTGATTTGCAAATGTTGAACCACCCTTGCATCGTGGGGATAAATCCCACCTGGTCGTGGTGGATGATCCTTTCAATGTATTGTTGGATCCTATTAACTAGGATTTTGTTGAGCATTTTGGAATCCATATTCATCAGGGATATCAGTCTGAAATTCTCCTTTTTTGATGGGGTCTTTGCCTGGTTTGGGGATTAAGGCAATGCTGGCCTCATAGAATGAGTCTGGAAGCTTTCCTTTGGTTTCTATTTTTTGAAACAGCTTCAGGAGAATAGGTATTATTTCTTCTTTGAATGTTTGGTAGAATTCCCCAGGGAATCCATCAGACCCAGGACTCTTGTTTTTTGGGAGGTTTTTGATTACTGCTTCAATCTCATTACTGGTTATTGGCCTATTCAGGTTGTCAATTTCTTCCTGTTTCAGTCTTGGGAGTTTATAGATTGCAGGAAGGCATCCATTTCTTCCAGGTTGCTCAATTTATTGGCATATAGTTGTTGATAATAATTTCTAATAATTGTTTCTATTTCCTTGGTGTTAGTCATGATCTCTCCCCTTTCATTCATAATTTTATTAATTTGGGTCCTTTGCCTTTTCTTTTGGATAAGACTGGCCAGTGGTTTATCCATCTTATTAATTCTTTCAAGGAATCAGCTTCTAGTTTTGTTGATATGATCTACTGTGTTTCTGGTTTCTAATTCATTGATCTCTGCTCTAATCTTTATTATTTCTCTTCTAATGTGTGGCTTAGGCATCACTTGTTGCTTTTTCTCTAGTTCTTTAAGGTGTAGAGTTAGTTGGTGAATTCGGGATTTTTCTATTTTTTTGAGTGAGGCTTGGATGGCTATGTATTTCCCCCTTAGGACCGCCTTTGCAGTATCCCATAGGTTTTGGACCAATGTGTTTTCGTTCTCATTGGTTTCCACGAATTGTTTAAGTTCTTCTTTGATTTCCTGGTTGACCCAGACATTCTTGAGCAGAGTGGTCTTTAGCTTCCAAGTGTTTGAATTTCTGCCAAATTTTTTCTTGTGATTGAGTTCCAGTTTTAAAGCATTATGGTCTGAGAATATGCAGGGAATAAGCTCAATCTTTTGGTATCAGTGAAGACCTGATTTGTGACCCAGTATGTGGTCTATTCTGGAGAAAGTTCCATGTGCGCTCAAGAAGAATGAGTATTCTGTTGTTTTAGGGTGGAATGTTCTGTATGTATCTATGAGGTCCATCTGGTCCAGTGTGTCATTCAAAGCTCTTGTTTCCTTGTTGATTTTCTGCTTAGATGATCTGTCCAATGCTGAGAGTGGAGTACTGAGGTCTCCTACAATGAACGTATTGTTATCAATATGACTCTTTATTTTGGTTAACAGTTGGCTTATGTAGATGGCTGCTCCCATGTTGGGGGCATAGATATTTACAATTGCTAGATCTTCTTGTTGGATAGACCCTTTAAGAACGATATAGTGTCCTTCTGTGTCTCTAACTACAGTCTTTAGTTTAAAATCTAATTTGTCTGATATAAGAATTGCTACCCCAGCTTTCTTTTGAGGTCCGTTCGCATGGAAGATGGATCTCTATCCCTTCACTTTCAGTCTGGATGTATCTTTAGGTTCAGAATGAGTCTGTTGTAGACAGCATATGGATGGGTCCTGTCTTTTTATCCAATCTGCAACCCTGTGCCATTTTATGGGAGCATTTAGGCTGTTCACATTGAGAGTGATTATTGAAAGATATGAATTTATTGTCATCATGTTAATTCTTGCATGGCCGGCATAGAGTTCACATATTCTTTCAGTTTCTGCCCATCTTGGAAGCTCTGCATCTCTCCATCCATTCTAAATGACAGCCTTGCCAGATAAAGTATTCTTGGCTGCATGTTCTTCTCATTTAGTACCCTGAATATGTCTTTCCAGGCCTTTCTGCCTTGCCAGGTCTCTGTGGATAGGTCTGATGTTATTCTGATGTTCCTCCATCGGAAGAATAAATATTGTTAAAATGTCTATGCTACCCAGAGCAATCTATACCTTCAATGCCATCCTGATCAAAATTCCAATGACATTTTTCAAAGTGCTAGAACAAACAATCTTAAAATTTGTATGGAATCAGAAAAGAACCTGAATCGCCAAGGAAATGTTGAAAGAGAAAAACAAAGCTGGGGCCATCACGTTGCCCGATTTCAAGCTATATTACAAAGCTGTGATCACCAAGACAGCATGGTACTCACACAAAAACAGACATATAGACCACTGGAACAGAATAGAGAGCCCAGATATGGACCCTCAACTCTGTGGTCAAATAATCCTTGACAAAGCAGGAAAAAATATGCAATGGAAAAAAGACAGTCTCTCCAATAAATGGTGCTGGAAAAATTGGACAGCTATATACAGAAGAATGAAACTCGACCATTCGCCTACACCATACACAAAGATAAACTCAAAATGGATGAAAGACCTCAGTGTGAGATAGGAATCTATCAAAATCCTAGAGGAGAACATAGGCAGTAACCTCTTTGACATTGGCCACAGCAACTTCTTTCAAGATACATCTCCAAAGGCTAGTGAAACAAAAGCAAAAATGAACTTTTGGGACTTCATCAAGATAAAAAGCTTCTGCACAGCAAAGGAAACAGTCAACAAAACAAAGAGGCAACCCACAGAATGGGAAAAGATATTTGCAAATGACACTACAGATAAAGGGCTGGTATCCAAGATCTATAAAGAACTTCTCAAACTCGACACCCAAAAAACATATAATCAAGTCAAAAAATGGGCAGAAGACATGAACAGACACTTCTCTGAAGAAGACATACAAATGGCTAACAGACACATGAAAAAATGTTCCTTATCATTAGCCATCAGGGAAATTCAAATCAAAACCACATTGAAATACCACCTTACACCATTTAGAATGGCAAAAATTGACAAGGCAAGAAACAACAAATGTTGGAGAGGTTGTGGAGAAAGGGGAACCCTCTTACACTGTTGGTGAGAATGCAAGTTGGTAGAGCCACTTTGGAAAACAGTGTGGAGGTTCCTCAAAAATTTAAAAATAGAGCTACCCTATGACCCAGCAATTGCACTACTGGGCATTTACCCCAAAGACACAGATGTAGTGAAAAGAAGGGCCATATGCACCCCAATGTTCAGAGCAGCAATGTCCGCAATAGCCAAACTGTGGAAAGAGCCGAGATGCCCTTCAACAGATGAATGGATAAAGAAGATGTGGTCCATATATACAATGGAATATTACTCAGCCATCAGAAAGGATGAATACCCAATTTTACATCAACATGGATGGGACTGGAGGAGATTATGCTAAGTGAAATAAGTCAAGCAGAGAAAGTCAGTTATCATATGGTTTCGCTTATTTGTGGAACATAAGGAATAGCATGGAGGACATTAGGAGAAGGAAGGGAAAAATAAAGGGGGGAATCGGAAGAGGAGAAGAACCATGAGAGACTATGGACTCCGAGAAACAGACTGAGGGTTTTAGAGGGGAGGGCGGTGGGGGAATGGGTTAGCCCGGTGATAGGTATTAAGGAGGGCACGTACTGCATGGAGCACTGGGTGTTGTATGAAAACAATGAATTGTGGATCACTGCATCGAAAACTGGTGATGTCTTGTATGGTGACTAACATAATATAATAAAATTAAATTTAAAAAAATAAATGAAATGGAACTATAATGGCAGAATGAAGGTAAGTTTTTCAAATTCTAGCACATAACTCACTGCTTATCAAACTACAGAATAATATTTTTTTTAAGAAAATAATCTTATGAGTTTGTAAGTGTATTTGGATTATCACAAGTTAAGAACAACTACTGGCAAAATTTTACCCTCACACTTTCTTTTAGAATTGTCTAACACATGCATATACATTTGCATTTAAAGACTATTTTTTTTTATTAAGTCTGAGCATTCATAACAGATATCTCCTTCTTTTGGTGGACTTCAAAAATAGACAGAAGAACTACTTAAAAATTAAATTATTAAAAGGCAAAAAACATTGTTTCTGATACAGGCATTAATTAAGCAATATTAACATATATGGAAATAAATATTTTGCCTATGTAGACTAAAGCCCTTAGTCCTGAATGATATTCAAATAACTGAGCAATGAATAGTTATTAAATGCATTTCAAAAATTAGAGGTTTAAGATAAAGTGGTCATTGTAGGTGAAAGCTATTTGAAGCTTTGAAGTCCTACGATGACTTATAAACAGCTCTTTTTTGAATGGAAAGAATCCTCTATTAATTCGGTATTGGAGATTATTGACCTGAAATCTTGTAATGGCTCCTAGCATTTTTTTTTTTTTTGGCAATACTTCTGAAAAAGGAGAGAAAGAAAAAACAATCTAAGATGTCTTGTAGATGCAGAATGGTCATGTATTATGTCTTCTCATCATTCAATCCTTTCCAGTCTTGGCGTCCATCTTGGCTTGCACAGATATTGGTATTTGCTAAAGTACAGTGTGGCACTCTTTCCTTTGGGCAAAAGGAAATTTTCAGTTTGCTAACTGAAAATGTAAAGCACCACAGCAGTTGCCTTTTGTTTTTTCTATAACTAGCATATTTTTTCTTTTAGTGGTAGATTGTTCTTCATGAGTCCATAGTTGGGGGTATTATTAATCTTCACCCTCTCAGTGTGATATGGGCCATAGGAGAAAACTATTCAATTAAAAAATAAATGTGTGGGAAAAAAAATCGTGGTGTTAAAATGCCACCATAGTCACACTGCCAATTTAAAGTATTGATATTTGTTCATTGAAAGTTAATAAAAACTTAATTTTACAATAATTGCTATAGGTATAAATGTTAATTATTGATGAATAACTCATTTGCCAGCTTTTCAATCTAAATCATTGCATTTCTCTTGTATAATCTCTTTCATTCATATTTTCAAGGGTTTTATTACTATGCTTATTCACTCTTTTTTTTTTTTAATATTTTATTTATTTATTTGAGAGAGAGAATGAGATAGAGAGAGAGAGCATGAGAGGGGGGAGAGTCAGAGGGAGAAGCAGACTCCCTGCCGAGCAGGGAGCCCGATGCGGGACTCGATCCAGGGACTCCAGAATCATGACCTGAGCTGAAGGCAGTGGCTTAACCGACTGAGCCACCCAGGCGCCCCTATGCTTATTCACTCTTAACAGAGAACATGTCTATGTACTTAAATCCACAAAAATCTAAAATGTGTATCTGAAGCAAGGTGTTCTTTTAATGTGTTCTTTTTGGACATGTAAGTGACCTAGTGCATTTGACACTGAGTCACTTAAAACAAAAGAAAGGCATGGATGAAGAAAAATGCATATTCAGTTAACTACAAATAAATAAACTAACCTTCTTAAAATTTTTGTTTAAGTCAACTAGACTGAGCAGGAAGATGTGGTCCTTGGCTCCTACAAGCAGCCTGCCCCTCTCCTCATCCAACAGGATGGTTTGGAAATCTAGTCCTTCTGATGAACCCAAAAAGGGAATGCAGCTGTTTGAAAGCAGCAAGTCTATGGGAAAGTAAAAGAGAAATAGAAAGAAAGAAAAAATTAATTAGCAAAATATTTATTTGCCTCAATACATACATTTTTGCACTCTGTAAATGAATATATACAGCACAAATGCTCCAATTTAGATATAAGCAAACAATATACAGTTTTAAGCACACATTCATTTAGAAATCAGTGTGATTTATGACATTTGTATTTTACTGATACAATATTGATCTTACACATGAAAAAATGCAAGATACTAAAATGAGTATTAAAGCAATTAAATGCAAAATATTTCACAACTCTGGTCATCTTCTTAAGTTATAAATTAAAACATCAATCTACAGTACATTTGCACACTGGTTAAATCAATCAATATATGCAAAATAAGCATCAAACTAAGTGTGTGATAAACCTCAGAGCATTTCTCTGCCCTCTACTTTTGATAATGTTAAGATTCATGACTGTGGGGCACCTGGGTGGCTCAGTCGGTTAAGCGGCTGCCTTCGGCTCAGGTCATGATCCCAGGGTACTGGGATCGAGTCCCGCATCGGGATCCCTGCTCAGCAGGGAGCCTGCTTATCCCTCTCTCTCTGCCTACTTGTGTTCTCTCTCTATCTCTCTGTCAAATAAATAAATAAAATCTTAAAAAAAAAAAAAAATCATGACTGTGTTTGGAGGATTATACTGTTCCTATTTCATGTATTTGTGAAGTAAACAGAGAAACCCAAATGCAAGAAAATGGATTCTGAAAGATATATGATTCTGAACCAATAATGGGATCAAACTGTAAAGCAGGAAGGGACCTTGAAAATCAATTAATACAAATTCATGATTTTATAAATGAAGGTGTTTAATTCCTCCAAGGTGAAGCCACATGCCCTAAAGTCACAACATCACATGGTGGTAACCTCAGTCCCAGTCCCCATTTCTTTTTGACACTTGTCTGTATGTCCTAATTATTTTTTTCATTCACAGTTGTGATATGGACTGACTCTTATTTAAACTTAGGTCTGGGTTTACAGAAATCCAAATCTTTTCAATAGATTTTGCCTCAAGTACTTGTCATACCTTCTCATTTTCTACAACTGTATAATATTAAATACCAATAAAGTAATAATATCACTCATTACTTATTAAAGTCCATTAAATGTTTCTGGACTTTAAAACTAAATCATTATTTTCATTAAGTCATTATTAATTGATGAGAAAAATATAAAAAATATAAAGAGACAATGTCTCAGAAATAGGTTATCAAGATACTTCTAAAATGTATTATGGCAGTTTTCAACCCCTAATAAAATGTATCTTTGGTCTTTGAAATTTAAAGCCTATATGTTCCACAGATCAACTGTGGGCTTTATTATTTCATATTTTTGAGAATTCCCTCACTCTTTCCTAATTTACAATGGTTAAATGTTACTTCCCTTATTCAGCAAGACAGATTTTGATCTTAGTTTTGACAAACCAAAAGGCTGTATGCTCAAGAATATATGATACCATTTGATTTCTCAGGTGAGGTGGTCTTATTAATGTTTATGAATCATGCTTTATGTACACTGGATAGAAGTCTGAACTCTACACTAATTATTTTCTATTAAGCTAGATATAACTTTAAAAGTTTTTCAGACCAGAGACACATTGAATAATATTTTCTAGCATCTCCAAATACAGTAAGCTTATTTTTGTAGGACTCATATCCAATAAACATTCCATACTAACTATAAAGCAGAGCTGAGGAAAGAATAATATAAGCTATTAATAAATCATGGAGGTGTGAAGAATAAAGTACTTAATATACGATCAGCATTGTAATGGTGCCTGGAACACAGTAAGTGCTATATAACTATCAGCTATTACAATCATGATGATGTATTTTTTAAATTTTCTACAAAATTTGTAAAAAGGAAGTCATTGTATTTCCCAACTCATATAAGTGTTAGGATGATTAAAGGAGATAATTTACTTACGGTTCTTAAAACAATAGCTTGAAGATAGGAAAAGTTCAATAAATATTAACTGTTACTTTGAGTATGATTATTAAATTCCAGTTTGGGAAAAGTAAGTTCTATCAAAGAAGAATGTTATCTCGTCTTCCATTAAACCTGAGTCATGAAGATGAGAACTTCTCTGTATTTTTTTTTTTATAATACTGGACTAATATTAAAAAGCTATTCAGGGGGTGCCTGGGTGGCTCAGTCAGTTAAGTGTCTGACTCTTGATCTCAGCTCATGTCTTGATCTCCGAGTTACGAGTTCAAGCCCCACACTGGGCTCCACACTGGGCATGAAGCCTACTTAAAAAAAAAAAAAAAAAGGTATCCAGTCCACAAATATCTATAAGAATCTATTACATGTTAGGTATTGAGCATGTAGCTAAGGGTGTGGTCCTGACCAAGCCCTGCCTTCAAGTGGCTCACAGAGCAATCCATAAATAGATACATACACAAAATACAATATAAGTGAAATAAATTCTAATACAAGTATACACAAAAGAAATATTTCAAGTAATTGTGCATCACTGTATAAAAGAAGATGATAACTGACAATAGTGTTGAAAGACAAATGGAAGCTTTACAGGAAAGATATAAAGAGAAGTTTATTCAAGGCAGAAGAACACGGGAATGTACAAGGGCATATATCATCATACATCACATTCACACACAGCATTTAAAAAAAATTGTTTTAAAGATTTTATTTATTTATTTGAGAGAGAGAGAGAAAACAAGCAGGGGGAGGGGAACACAAGGAAGGGGAGTGGGAGAGGGAGAAGCAGGCTCCCCGCTAAGCAGGTAGCCCAATGTGGGGCTCAATCCCTGGACCCTGGGATCATGACCTGAGCCAAAAGCAGACACTTAACCGACTGACCCACCCAGGTGCCCTCACACACTGCATTTTTAATATGTCTCCTACTCTGCAGTGTGAGCTCCTTCAGCACAAAGACTATGTCTAACTTATCTTTGAATCCACAAAGACTATGTCTAACTTATCTTTGAATCCACAGCACTAGCTCAGTGTCTTGGAGACAAATTAAGTACTTATTAAATATTTGTGGAATTGAAGTATAGTTTGGTATGCTAGAACATACAGAATATGTGAGGCTGGACATCAAGGCAGCCTCCAGATAATCGAGCCCAAAATGGCACGCTGGGGAGTTTGGTTATCATCTAGGTAACAAGAAGCCACTAAAACATATTACATAGAAAAATGACAAAAACTTTAACTGAGTGTTGGAAAAAAAGTCTGGCTGCAGTGTTCAGGATGGATGAGAATTGGAAAAGTGGGAGCAAGGAGACTACCCAGAAATTTCTGAAAGATGGTAAGTCCCTGAATAACAGCAATGCCAATGAGGGGAGCAGGATGTTTAAGAATCTTGCATTTCATTTGTTGTTTCTACCGTTACCACCTGGAAAATAAACTTGAGGTAGTCACTTGCTTTCTTTTCTTTTACTATAGCCAATTCTATTGGGTTTAGTTTCAAATGTGACAAGGAAAAGCAGCTGCGAAATAGTGACTAACGTAAAGTATTATCATTTCAAAATGATTTAATGTTGCCTTGTAACAATGTTAGCATCAAAACGATTAAAAGCAGGCTTCACCAATCCTTTGTAGCCAAACTAAATAATTAGACTTAGGATTACATATGAAAATTTCTCAGGCTGACGCATACATTTTGAAAAGACCTTGGGACAGGGATTGGAACAGGTTCCCTCTTCCCCAAGCAGCTTATCTTTCTTGCACTTCTGCCAAACCAAGCAAAGTCATTTTTGTTTCCACAGGATCATCAACTAAAGCCCGGGAAAAAAAAAAAAAAAAAAAAAACAACAACCAGAGGGGGTGGTCGTTAAGTCCAGAGCCCGCATCTTCACACCTAAAGCTAATATACTCCCAGGGTTTCTGGAATCAGAAATGGGATGCTGGCTCTACAGACTGAAAACTCGTGAACTTTAAAATTTGGCAATATATTTCAGAGCTTTATTTTTTTCTTCTCTTAAACTGGCAACTCTCAGACATGTAATTTTTTTTTTTTAAAGATTTTATTTATTTATTTGACAGAGAGAGAGAGAGCGAGAGCAGGAACACAAGCAGGGGGAGTGGGAGAGCGAGAAGCAGGCTTCCCGCCGAGCAGGGAGCCCGATGTGGGGCTCGATCCCAGGACCCTGGGATCATGACCTGAGCCCAAGGCAGACGCTTAACGACTGAGCCACCCAGGCGCCCCAGACATGTAATTTTTAAGACTGTCCACAGTTTACTTTTTGAACAGAAACTCTGGATGGTTGGGTGAGCATGTTGCTTCACACATGCCATTCAGAGAAGGCCTGCCCTGTACATCCTCAGCCAGCCTCACGTCTCCTCAGATGACAGCAGCATTTGCCTCTAGGTCCTAACTGCTTTCTTTGTTCTCCCTAAACCTTTGACCTAATCCACCATAATCACTCCTTCTAACTGCTCTTTTAGCAATTCATTGTCCTATCACCTTATTCTCAGTTTGTAGTGTCACTCAATGTCCCAGGCCCTCAAATTCCCACTCTTGGTCTAGCAATATACTTTTGGAAAAGCTACAAGCTGGTTATTTCTGAAATAAATGAAACAAGGATTATTAATTTATTCCACTAGGGTAAACATGGAAATCATTTCCATGATGGATTTTAATCAAATGATGACACAGACAAAGTGTTCATGCTCCATGATCGATAAGCCACTGCAGAGCAACAGGATGGTTCTGAGGATCAAAAACCCTATGAATAACATGATTTTTCCTATGTCTGTATGTGCGTGTGCATTTTTCTGAAGGTTATGTCCAGAGTCTTCATCAACATCTCCTGATACCTCTCCAAAAGTCACAGAAACTGTGTATTTCCCACCTATAGTTAATAACCATATTTAGAATAATTTCTCATTTCTAGCATTAAAAAAAATGAGTCACTACCTTTATAAAACTTGACCTTGAAGGCAAACAACTGACTCACCTAAGACCATCAGGTACTCTGCACGTGTTGCAAAGACTCTGATAGCAAGTTCCACTCTCATGGATCTGAAGGCCTAGTGCAGAGGAAATGCTCACCCACAACAAAAATGAAATATGCTTGTGATAGAGGACAAGAGTACTTAAAGTCGTAGACTGTTAAATCTTTAATAGTAAAATGGAAAGAAATTCCCATCTGCATTTCTTTTAGCAAGACAAATAATGCTACTTCAGGTCTCTCATCATTATGTGTGGGTGGAGACACAGAATGGTCTCTAAGCTCCTTCCAATAATCGAGTTCTATGGCATTAGAACCTTATGCCTAACATTGTTAAAATTAAGGAGGTATCAAGTAAACTCTCATCCACATCTATTCCTGGGCATTTCTCTGTTCCTTGGAGCAGATCGCCTCTACCTTTGGGAAAAACAGAAACAGAACATAAAGAAATTCCAACTAAAAGGAAATTCATTCTATCAATGATCCTTGTTGGACTCACGTGTTACCAATGCAGTGAAGTCCAGAATGGTTAAGTGGGCTTCACAAAACCAATTTGCTCTTAATGGTGAAGCTCAGCAACAATGAAACTCCTCACTCACAGCCAGATGCCCCTCTATATGAGGGGAAGGCTCCAGATCCCATAATCCCTGCTCCTATTTGAAATAAACACATGTTCTGAAAAGAACTCTTTGTATCTCCCTTTTAGTGTCCCTTAATACAATTGTTCATTCAGCCTGAAGAACATTTGACCTGATGGTCTACATTCTTCCTCTTCACCCCAGAAAGGAAGGGAGTGGTTGGTCACTTTGAATCTAATAAATTTAGGATTAAGCAACACAGACTTCCTCAATGTTTGACTGTTAAGTGTACAAGATCCCATACCCTTGAAATCACATTTATTGCTAGAAATCCTGAACTGGGTGGAGATGACAGTTTCTCTCACAAGAAGACTACATAGCTAAAAAATGGCTTCCCACATCCTTTAAAGAAGAACACTTAACATTTGTTTTTAAGAAGATAAAGTTACTAAAGGCAGAACTTCGTGGGGTAAGAAGAAAATCACCTTTGAGGAAAGTCAATTTCTAATCTACTCCAATGTAAGGAATAGAATTCCTCAGCAGAGAAAGCTTCCAACCCAAAATGGACCCAGATCAAAACCCGATTGCTTTTCCCTACCATCTAAAGATATTCAGCACAAATCCTTGCCACATCCACTCTTATTTTTCCTGAAAGGAAATCACCATTATATCAGTAAGGCCGTTCTGAGGTTTCTTGAAATATGGTCACCTCTCCAGTGTGTTCTTTGAAAAGCTGTCTAAGTAAAGAAGTAAAGGAGTTTTTATTATTGTCTTCCCCATAAATTCAGCTTTCTTTCCTTGATCTCTGAATCCCCAGGGCTTTCATGCTGACTGTTAGTATCTAAAGATTCCTTCTATGGAATTCCTTCTTCCCATAGTTTCCAGAAATGTTTTGGCTACCAAACCATTCCCCCCCAAAAAAGCCTGTTTTCGGTCTGGGTCAGGAGTGGAGTAATGGGAGCTAGCTATTCATTCCAAAATGAAAATTAGTCCCTAATGTTGTGGCTCACTGAGTTCCTTTGGCTCTCTGTGCATTTGTATTTGCTTCCTCAGTGTTTGGTCCAAGGAAAGACATGGATTCTGTCTTGGAATCAAACTTTGGAAATTTAACTCATCTTAAATTGGCCCCGCCTGACTTTCAGTTGGTTTTCTGAGGCTTGAGATCATATGAAAAGATTTTGGTTACCAAGATAGCTCCCTTCCACCTATCAAAAACACAAATTATTCTGTTTATGTACAGTCTCCATACCTAGCTGCTCAAACAATATCAAATATACAAAGAAAAAATATTTAAATGTAAAATCCTTACAAAAGACTACTTCAAAATGATAGGTATTTGATTATCTTTATACTTTCCTAAGTGAGAAGTCCAGCCCTGTCTTCTTCCTTCAAAAAAAAAAAAAAATCAGATTATCGTTTGCTCTTTTGCAATGGAATATTGAAGATCATTCTGCTCGTTAGGTATTAGAACATTATCTATGTCAACAATAAATCAGATGGTACCATGTAGGGAAACATAAATTAGAAACAAAGCCTATTATATCATCAGAGGTTTGTTCTTGCCAGGACAGGATGTGCAGTAGAGTGTGGCAATTTTACACTGTCACATTTCCATCGACATCCAGGCTTTTGAAACACAGGTTTATTCTTAATTGGCTAGCTTTCAACAGCAGATGCTTTATATAATCCATCACATGTGAGAGTCATAATTTATGATTATGATCCTTTTATATTCTTACTTTGAATTAGTTCTTTAAAATTCTCTAAAGCTTTGCTATGATAATTTTTCCCACTGACCTATAAATAAAGACTAACGTTATAAGTACCTAGTATCTTTCCAGAAAAACAAGGTTATAATAGAACAAACTTCCTCAGAAGTAGTTGACAGGATAATTCCGGGAAGACTGATTCTACTGTGACAATTATTTTCTTAACTCCCTTCATAGCCTTGAGATTTTCTCACTGTTTAAATTTTAAGGAATGTTTAAAATCAAGACACCATGTCACAAACGAATATGGACTGGTTTTCAATCAAGTCTGTAAATTTAATTTTTACAAAATCAGAGGGACATACCATAAAATACCACCTACTATGGATTCTAAATAGCAAGGCAAATATGATAGGAACAAATAATTCCTCAAGCTAAGATCACGACAAATTAATGTACAGAGCAAAGAGCTATGAGAATAACTTTTAAAAAGGACAATATTCTCTAACAACATTACTTTTTAAAATTAATTATATTCGTCAAAATTAAGTATATGCATACCAAAAAGTAACATTAAAAGGCGTAGGTAAGGCATCTGTCTCCTCCTCTGTCCACCTCCAGTCTAGTCCCCATAATAAAACATTTAGTAGTTTACTTTCTATTCCTTTTTATATTTCTTTTTTTTTTAAGATTTTATTTATTTGTCAGAGAGAGAGAGAGAGAGGCAAGCAGAGGGAGAAGCAGGCTCCTTGCTGAGCAAGAAGCCCGATGCAGGACTCGATCCCACAACCCTGAGATCATGACCTGAGCCGAAGGCAGACATTTAATGGACTGAACCACCCAGGTGTCCCTCCTTTTTATGTTTCTAAATAATATAAATATACTACTATCTTTTAAAACATTATTTTCAGACATTTTCATTAAATTCCCATTTACAGAAGCTGAGAATTTTAGCTTTCTGATGCCAACTCTTTCCCTCCAACCAAGCTCCTAACATAATAACATGCCCATTTTCATGAGAGCTGTATTCAGTGATTCCATTATTATTGCAATGTAGATATTCTTCCCTACTGAGAAAAGTAGTTTTCTGATTATACTTACTTTCTTGAAAAATACTGTTGCTTTAATTAATAATTTCCCAGTTTGTGACATTTGCTTAGTTTTAAAATCATGATCAAATCTTTCCGCACTTTCTGAAAAGTGCCTCCATAAAATTTTCATATGATATTCTATCAGATTATTTTTTGGTTTTCTCCTGGAGACATCTCTACCGGGCCCTTTCTTCTTCTCCCTACAAACTAGATTGGCTGTTCTCTCACCTGAGAGACAGCTTTCTCAAACTTCCTTCTACCTCTCTCCTATTATGAATCCAGTCTTTCCTAGATCCTGTGTCTTCCTCCCTGATTTATTTTCTTAACTTTGGTGAGCACATCTCCAGAAGCTTCCGAAGAGAGGGTGACTGAGACTTAAATTTTTGAAACTTTCCATGTGTAAAAATGCCTCTAATTTACCCTTATTAACAGGTGGGCTAACTACAGAATTCTGGGTTGAATAGCATTCACCCTCAGTGATTTGAGGCACGTGAACACGACGTTCTGGGTTTCAAAGTCATGATTGAGAAGTCTCATGTCATCGTATCCCCAGCCTTTGAATATGTCTTGATTGTTTCTGGAAGTTATTTGAATCACCTCTTCACTCTTGCTATTATGAAGTTTAAAATAATTGGACTGTATATGTCTTAGGTTTTGTTTGTTTTTGTTCCTGTTTTTCATTTACCATGCTGGGCACTCAGTGTGACATCTGATCTAAAATTTAATTTCCATTGATTCAAGAAAATTTTAGTTTGGTTTTTCATTCCCAACAAACAGATGTCAATTACCAGTAGAATTTTTCTCTAGATTTTCTACAGAAAAGGTCCTCTATTTACATGCTCAAGGAAGATATTCCTGGTAGAGGTGTGCAGAGACTATGCATTAAAATACGCACACAGACTTCCAAGAGGGGGATTAAAAATACAGTCATAGAATAATGTTTTCCTGAATTTCAAGCCATATTCATAGGGCATAAGCAATGAAATAATGTTTTCCATTTATAGTTTCCTATAATTGTTTTTGTCTCACAAATCGCTAGATCTCTGCTGATGAATTTGAAATAGACACCTAAAACCACACTGCCTCTCTCAAATCACAGTTCAGAATTTCCAATAGCCTGCTTCATACTGTCGTTTTCCCCTAATCAACTGATCTTACTGAGTTTAATGACTTAATGACATGACTTAGCTCCCAGTCTGAAAAAATCAGAATCCTAAAGTGTTCCTTCCTTGGTCCCTTACTCTTTTTTCCTGTATTTAAATAATTGGTACTTCTAAGTCTATTTCACTTCCCTCACACCAACATCCAGCTAAATTTAGTCTTACATATTTGATCATGCAAATCTTCTATTCTTCCTTCTCAAATATTTATTCCTATTGTCAGCCAAGCCAAGATCCCTATTACTCCTTCTCTAAATTACTATAACTGGCTCATAAACAACTTTGTTCTATGCCCTCCTCCCTCACCAATCTCTACCACATGATGCTGTCTATTCTGTTTTTTCCTCCTAAATCACAATTAAGTTAGGTCAATTTCATGACCAAAATCCTCCAATGCCAATATATACTTCATTCAATAAAGTCTGAGTTTGGTCCAATGTTCAAAGTTCCATTTCATACCCAATCTTATTCAAAATTCTTCAATGGCATTCATTTCAAAAAATGTCTTAATCCTATGGCATTAATATATTTGCAATTATTTTGTCCCTTAAAAAAAACCTAGAAGCCCTTGCAGATAAGAATAATGTCTAAATCAATGCTGTAATTCATCACCACTTCTTGTACATAAGAAGTCTAATAAACACTTAACTAACAATTTTACAAACTAGTGATTCTTATGTGTGTTGGTTTACCTACCTTCCATCTAAATCAGAATTTATTACAGGCTTATTAATAATTTAGGGAGGTTAATGTGCCATTAGGAGACCCAACTGTGGCTCTAATGTTTTGCAGTCATTAAAGGTTCCTATTGTTATCTCCAAATGCTTGGGGGTGGAGGGTGGGGGGCGGGGAAAGAGAAGGAGGTCTGAAACAGAACACTCTAGAACAGGGCTTCTTAGGATTTAACATGCTTTCAAATCAGCTGGGATTCTTGTTTCTCATTTAGAAGAGGGTGAGGGGCTGAATTTGTTCATTTCTAACAAGCTCCCAGATTATGCTGATGCTACGGATCCTTGAACCAAATTTGCAGTAGAAAAGCTAAAGTGCAAAGTGACCCCACTGCACTGAAGAGAAGAGCTGGACCATTCCCTCTTCTCCACACTAGAGTTCCTTGCAAACACTTCAGGCATGTGTTAATTTATGCAAGATGGCCAGATTGTGTTTTTTTTCCTTTACAATTCTACGTTGGTCAAATCTGCACATCCCTAACTTATTCTAAATTAACCTAACTTAAATTATAACTAACTTAATTGCTATAAGTGGTAAATGACCTGCTTAGTTTAAATCAATGACGTGTGAACTATTCGCCCTCAGTTTTCTCTTACAAAGAAGGGAAATACATATACTTAATATGCGTTAACCTGGAAGGAAGATGCAAAATGACAAATAATGATTTATTCTTGACTTTCAAGTAAATTTCCTGTTACTTGCAGCAGCAGAAATCCTCCCAGAGTTGCCTAAAAATAGCTGTATTTGTTAAGATCTTCCATTTTTACATCAATTAATTCAATAACCTATTGTTTGACTCTCTTTGAAGCCTGTCATAAAATTCATTTTGTGCTTTGTAACATTCAAGGAGCTTTCCCTCTTTTAATTTGATCCTCAAGGAAAACCAGAGGATTACCACTGTTTTCCAGATGAGAAAACCTAGATCGGAAAGAGCAAATCATCGTTCTAATGAACAGTACATGCCAGAGAAAGAGCTAACATCTAGGTCTTCTGACTTGAAGCCCCGTCAACTATTACAGTATATTTTATATTTGAAAATTTAGCATTTACTTAGAAAAACAAGATTCTTTTTCAAAACACTCTACTTACATTTTTACGGAATGTACACACAGACAAATTCTATTGCTTCTTCCAGTTCATCATGCCACTGGGATTACTGAAATATTTATCTTATTTTCTAGACCGTGTCTGGTTCACTGTGACTTCAGTCAAACAAATCTCTTTATGAGTATCTTTCTTTGGAAGTAAAAAAGCACTTAGTTCTAATTTATGCCTCTTTTTAATTAATAGGATTAAATCAGCATGTTTAAAGGACTCTTACAAAAGTGCAAAATATATATTACTAGTTCTTGAGAAGCAGAGAGGCAATTTGTCAAATTTTCTATGAAAAACAAAAGACATTCATTTTTAAAATTACCTTAAATTTTTATTTTTACACATGTGTTGAAAGAATCTCATTGTAAAAATTCCTTTAATAAGACGCAAGGAATTAGAGTCAAATTTTAGGTAAGTGAAGTCCTAAAACAAGCAGTTGCATATACAAAATTTTATCTCCTTAATAATTTATGGAATTAATAAACCACATATAACATCTGTTTAAAAGGAACTTTTTTAACTGAAAAAGAGATGATGGGTGTAATCCCAGAAAAAAAAATTGTTTTTACTTAAGCAATGACCATTCTAATGTCCCCTCCAGGTTTATGCATAGCCAAAGACAACCAAAGTGTCTCATGATGTTGCTTCTCTTTCACCCTGCCCAGAGGACATTGCTGAACTTTGTAGACCTCAGTGATTTTTATATTATCTTCTTAATTCCAAGAACGTTTTTTGTGTGATATTTCTATGGTAATATTACATCGTATGTTGTATCTTACATTATTGTGTAATTTCCATCACTTTGTGAACCTCCACAATCAATGTTTAGAACAGTGCTCAAATACAGTGTTAAATAGATTTTAATTATTACAAATTAATAGGGTTAGATGCAGACAAACTGTAGTATAAATACCATTGACCTGAAAAGCAGGAGACTTGGATCAGTGTTTTTGTTTTTTTTTTTTAATTATCTCTTACGGGACCTTGGGATTATTATTTCACCTTTCTGGAGTTTTCTTTCCAAATCTTTATCAATTTTCTTAACATATACACTACTTAAAAACTGTATCACTCGGGGTGCCTGGGTGGCTCAGTCGGTTAAGCATCTGCCTTGGGCTCAGGTCATGATCCCAGGGTCCTGGGATCGAGCCCCACATCGGGCTCCCTGCTCAGCAGAGAGCCTGCTTCTCCCTTTCCCTCTGCTGCTCCCCCTGCTTGTGCTCTCTCTCTTTCTGTCAAATAAATAAATAAAATGTTTATTAAAAAAAAACTATCACTCTACCAAACTGAACACATTCCTCCTTAAACATAGTTTATCTCTTTGACCTCTCTTTCCATCTAGACAATAGCTGACACTGACAATGACCCAGATAAGAGTTCAATATGCAAAATAAGCCAGTTTCATTAATATTTGTTCTAAAAGTAGCCTGGGGCACCTGGGTGGCTCAGTCAGTTAAGCATCAGACTTAAGTTCAAGCTCCACACTGGGCTCTACGCTGGACAAGGAGCCTACCTAAAAAATATAAAATAAAATACAATAAAATAAAATAAAATACATAAAAGTAGCCTGTTTTTAGAGAAAAGAATGGAGTTTCATCAATATTTTCTTTAGTAAGGTATGGATTATCCCACATCTCTCCTGAATCATGGATTATTTCTCTCCTATATTATTTTAACTAGAATATAAATATGGTGTTATTTACTTCATGAAAAAAAAAAAAATCTCTTGATTTTATTTTCCTTCCAACTACTACTGCCCATGTCTCCATTACAGGAAAAACCCTTGAAAGAATTATCTATAATTGTCTACAGCCCCTGAGCCCATGCTTTTTAGTATCCAACCTAATTGTGCCATGGCTCCCACACTCAAAGACACTGCCTTTATCAAGGTCAACAGTGAACTTTTGTTGTTGAATTTAATGTTAATTTTTACTTGTTATCTTTGAAGACACATTAGCTGAATATGACACTGCTGATAATCTCTTTTCCTTTGCTTTCTTCATTGACTTCCTGTGCACTAAAACTCCTGATTTTTCTCCTACATTATTTTTCTGGGCACTTCTTTTCAGTTCACCCTGATGCTCATCCTTCTTTTCTCTACTTTCCTTGCTTGAGAGAATCCCAGAACTCAATCCTTCAAATTTTTCTACATCCCTCAGTTATCTTATAGAGTCTCATGGATTTAAAAATTTCTATAGGCTAACTGCCAAATTCATATCTCCAATGATATGTTGCATAAACTCTAGCAATTATATACTCAAATGCCTTCCTGGCATCTCACTTAGACATCCAATAGTCTTGTCTTCTCAAGCAAATATGTCCACTTGATTTTCCCCCCCAAATCTATTTCTTTCACAGTCTTCACCACCTCAATTATTGGCATCTCCATCCTTAAGTTAAAAACAAAACAGAACAAAAGATGGAGTCAGAGTTGACCCCTCTATCTTTTACTTCATATCCTACCCATCAAAAAGTCCTATTGGCTCTACCTACATATCATCCTCTTCTCCTACCTCCACTGCAACTGGTCTGGCCCACAGACCATCATTTCTCACCTGCATTATTACAACATGTCTGTTTCCCTGAATTCTCCCTTTCAGTGTATTTACAACACAGAAACCAGAATGATCCTATAACAATGAGTCAGATTATGTCACCTGTGCCAAAATTTTCCAGTAGGATTTCCATAACACTCAGACTAAAAGCCAATGTTTTAACAATGACAACAGTGGAAGGATCTAATCTTTTTCCCCCCTCTTATTAACTCTCTGATTTAGTCGAACTTCTTTCCCCCATCCAACTGTTTTTCAGCCATACTGTCTTCCTTAGGATCCTTAAACATGGCAGACACATTTTCACCTCATAACCTTTGCATTTGATGTTCCTTTTTTTTTTTTTAAAGATTTTATTTATTTATTTGAGAGAGAGAATGAGAGACAGAGAGCACGAGAGGGAGGAGGGTCAGAGGGAGAAGCAGACCCCCCGCTGAGCAGGGAGCCCGATGTGGGACTCGATCCCGGGATTCCAGGATCATGACCTGAGCCGAAGGCAGTCGCTCAACCAACTGAGCCACCCAGGCGCCCCTGATGTTCCTTTTGCCAAAGAATGTTGCTTTCCCAAGTATCTGCATGATTTGCAACAGCAATTTCTTTAAGTATTTGTGAAAACATCACTCTCTCAGTGAGTTCTTTTCCTTACCACCACACTTGACTACCATACCCCCACCATTCTCTAGCTAACTTTCATGATTCGTTTCTCTCCATAGCACTTTTCATCTTCTATTTTGCTATGCAATGTACTTATGTATGATCTGCCTTTCTATATCAGCATATAAACCACATGATGACAGGGAGTTTTGCCTCTTCTATTTGCTGATATATCCCCCTGTTGCCAGAACAAGGCCAGAAATGTAATGGGCACTCAGAAACTATTGTTATTACCTGTTTACAGTTAAATATCTCATACACAATAAGATTATCCTTGAACTCTTAAAACCACAGAAGCCCAACTGAATAGCCTCAGTTTAGAGAAAATACATCTGGGAAAACAAGTGACTCCATTCAAATATGGCACATTTACCAAAATTAAACCATCAATGACTTGCTTTATAGAAAAATACATGTATTACATGAAAATGCTTACTATAAGATTGATAATGCTTCTTCACTAAGTACTTAGGGAGAGGTATTCAGAGCAAGCCAGCTTCTTCTCCCATGAATTTGACAACAAAAATGCCCACTTTAGATTTCATCATGTGGTCTGAAACCCTGAGTGATTTTACGATACATTTTAACCCACTCTGAGGGCTATCAAGCAATCAAAGACACTACTCTTACCAAGGCCAACAATGATCTTTTTAACTGTAAGGGCTTATTAACTACTAGAAGACCACAACAGTAAAAATACTGGAAAATACCTTTAATAAATTCACAATCTGTGGGTGGTACTTAACTGCAGGAAACTAACTCTAGTAGAAAATGCTTTGGGAGTAAGTGGAAGCAATTTTAATATGTGTTATAAACAAGAGGGAGCTACATAATATTTTTCAAATTGTTTCCAGAAGGAAACCTTTGGTCTGTAACCATTCACTTGGAGCAAATAATAACATTTCACAAAAAATAATAATTGATAGCATTTATTAAATGCTTACTATGCCAAACACAGTTAGAGGTGCTTTACATGGGTCAACACACCTTAACAATATCCTGATTGGAACTGAATAAATTAATGCATTTAGATTTACTGTTACACTTACTGTGTTACAAATAAGAAAAGGGCAGCACAGAAAATAAGCATCCAGGTATCTCACAACTAGTAGGAACAGTTAAAACCTAAGCAGTTTGGCTTTCTTCACTGTTACATCATGCTGAATCAAGATAATAGAACTAATGTTAGACT
The DNA here is from genome assembly GCF_029215605.1 of Mirounga angustirostris. Classification (NCBI taxonomy): domain Eukaryota; kingdom Metazoa; phylum Chordata; class Mammalia; order Carnivora; family Phocidae; genus Mirounga; species Mirounga angustirostris. The sequence continues at coordinate 77,599,635 of NW_026991720.1, read as the reverse complement.
AGTCAAATCAAACAAGTTACATGAGTCAAATAACCACGAATCTCTTCCTGAGACACATGCTGCATTTCACAGCTAAATAATTTATAAATAAACAAAAATATACAGATTAATCCACTCATTTCTCAGAAGATTCCAACAAAACAAAGAACTATTCTATTAAATACATTGTTTTAGTTATACAATAGAAGAAAAAAATTTAAAGGTGATTTCAAGTTTTTCTTGTCTATGAAAATACATATAACTTTTGGAGGATCAAAAAATAGTACTTTGATAGTTATTGAGAAGAACATATTGCCAAAAAAGTAATGGTGAAAACTTATATATATTTTTTGTATCTTGATATCTGTGTTCTGAATAATGGTTCCCTCAGGGACAACAGGTGGCAAAAGTGTGGGCCTTGAACTACAGAGATAAAAACACACAACTTAATTTTGCCACTTAATATATGTTTCTTGTTTTGGGGCAAGGCCTTCAGGCTCTGAGTCTCAGAGGTTCTTATCTAAAAAATAGGTTCAAAAACAATGGTTTTCAGGGTATCCTCAAATAGATATAATAAAGTCCAAGTAGGGTCCTTGGAGCCTGTCACCCTCTTGTTTTATATTCTTTTTTTTTTTTTAAGATTTTATTTATTTGACAGAGAGAGACACAGCGAGAGAGGGAACACAAGCAGGGGGAGTGGGAGAGGGAGCAGCAGACCCCACCAAGCACGGAGCCCGATGTGGGACTTGATGCCAGGACCCTGGGACCATGACCTGAGCCAAAGGCAGACGCTTAACGTCTGAGCCACCCAGGCGCCCACTTGTTTTATATTCTTCATAGCACTTCCCACTATTTGAGATGATATTCATTTATTTGTTTACCTGCTCTTTGTCTCTTTATCTGGACAAGAAATTCAAAGAGAACAGTGACTTTTCTCGGGCCTAATGAACAGGTGGTTGTTCCATACATATTTGCAGGATGGGTGACTATATGGTAACTACTAAGTGGGTTAGTTTCCTTCCTCATGTCTAATATGTGGGAGTTCAGTGTTGACAAGCTGGTGTTTTATGGGTTTACTGTGATTCTTTGAGATAGCAAGAGTTTTAGGGTGAAAATATTCAAATGGAATTGATAGCTGAATTCTCTTTATGCCAGGTTCAAAAGGATGTGATAAGAAAAAAGACTATATGTATGAGATATATGCAAATGCATGTATCCTATATATACATATGTGTAATATATATATAATAAGCCATTCACATGTAGATTAGTATTAAAATCTAAAATTAGGAAAGGAAAGAGAAAGGCTAAAGAGACTATGCAAAAAAGAAAAAAATATGAAAAAAACCCTACAATTCATCATAAGAAATGAGACTTTGTATATTAGTTAACTTTCATTTTTTTTCTCCTGTTCCAAAGTTTTTGTCCATTTCCTCTTTATGTTACCTATGTCACTTTCTGGTTTTTCAAAAAAATAATCTTGCAGATATTAATGATTCCTGGGAATAAATATCCTTAACCCATATGAGTTCCTTTGTGATGATTATGAAATACAGAATGTTTACACTACTACGGGACTGAAATAGGTCATCTCTCAAAAGTTACTTTTATTACATCTGAAGTATAAACTGTCCACATGACTGTGAGAAGCCCACCTTGTAGGGCAAAATATATATAATAAACTTAAAACATGAAATCCAGAAATATAGAACATTCTGATCTTCAAGGTTCCTTGTTATTCAAGAAACAGATTCAGTATGCACACATGTGCAAGAATTCAAAATATGCAACTGAAGGGAAATCTCTTTGCAAAACAATAGAACCAAACAAGCTCCTGTGGATTCAGAGGTTCAACACTAAGTCTTTATCAAAGAGCATTCTTTGCATAAAATGGTTATTATATTTTCTGTTGGCCTTTAAGAAATCCCTCAAAATAATCTTGCAGCTGTTCAAAGTAGCCAAATCTACTGATACTGGCTGCATCTCTGGTCAGCATCTAAGGAAGCATGAACCACGGAAAGCAAAGCAAACAAAGCTAAGTCTGTGACCATAAAAATTATTTTTGAAAACAAAATTAATTTTTCACTTTAGCTGATTTTTCTAACCTCACATTCTGGCAGTGTTTTAATGCCCAAAGCACAAACTTTAAGACTCTTCCAAAGCTATCTAAGCAATGGGTGGTACTGGCTGATCTCAATTCATTACTCAGGATCAGGAAAGAAGGAAGATGCCAAGAGAGACTTACGATCATTATCTCAGAAGTAGGAATGTGGTATCCAGGCACTTTTTGTCACCATAACCCCAAACTGGTAGGGATTTTGTATGTCATAACTATATATTCCATAATAGCCCACTTAAAAATAGTAGGATTTGACCTACTTTCCTCCAAAACTTTCAGATACGATATAGACAAGGTGGACAGGGAAGCTGTTCACATGCTTGGAAGTGGATGGGAAATGTGGACGTGGTAGGGCTCAACAGATGATTTCCAAAGAGAAGATGCCGTATTCTTTAAAGTGGAAAGAGGAGTGCCCTGTAAGGGTTGTGAATACTTCTCCTAGCAAAGATGATTACTCTATTATTAGCATACAATCTGTAAATTAATAGCTAATGGTAGCTATGGGGAACTCATAGGGGTGTGTGTGTGTATCTTTTGAGGGTGGGTCAGGAGATATTTGTAATTCCTATCCTGCATTCAATCTTTGCTACTGCTTACCAGACTTTGACATGTAAATTACCTAAATGTAGAGAAAAACCTAAAAAATACAACACTGAGAAAGTGTAATATAAGAACCATCAAAAGAATAGTTCTTACTGCATTTAATCCAGCACTTAATTAACCAGTTCCCTTTTTGTATAAGCACTAGATGCTGAGAGGAGTGACAGTCGATACAGAAATAACTAAAACAAGATTTTGAACTCATAGAGTTGATTCCAAGTCCAAAAACACATTCATACAAAAACAAAACAAAACAAAACAAAAAAACCTTTAACTACATGAACTAACTAGTAACAGCTGTACGGAATGATTAATGATGTTTTTCTCAATCTGTAGAGATTGATTTATTTTTCCAATGATCAATTTACCACATTGGGGTTAATATTTTACAGTCACTTGTATGAAATTATGATTATGAACTCAAATGATCACAATGATAATCTACCTTTTTCCATACATTTATCCAAAGGCACAACATCTTACAAGTCTGTAGATCTCTTTTGGCCACCCAGTGATCTTAAATAGAGCATGTGTCCTTCTTCAACTCTTAACTCTGTTAATTTTGACAACTGAAAATTATATCATCAGTCAAATACAAGCATGGTGCTTCTGTAAATGTTAAAGTTCACTCTGGTCGTTAAGTGCATGAAGGAAGAACTGCTAATGACCAGGACCTAAGAAACAGGATCAGGCATCTGGGCCCTATGCAGCATGAGGCTGACTCAGGCGCTGAGCCATGACCCAATCTGAGACCCTTGGCAAATATCTCAGTTTCTCAGTACCTCCACATCCTCACGTAAGGGAAGGGGATGATAATAATCCCCACCATACCGGGTGGTGGTGAGGATGAAAGGACAACACACAGTTCTTTTTTTTAAGATTTTATTTATTCATTTGAGACACAGAGATACAGAGAGAGAGAGAGAGAGCATGAGCAGTGGGAAAGGCAGAGGGAGAGGGAGAAGCAGACTCCCGGCTAAGCCAGGAGCCCGATGTGGGGCTCCATCCCAAGACCCTGAGATCATGACCTGAGCTGAAGGCAGACGCTTAACTATCTGAGCCACCCAGGAGCCCCAACACACAGTTCTTATACCAATGCTCCACTCATAATGAATCATCAGTGACTGGTAACTACTAAAGTGTCTTTGCGAGCCTGATTTATTTTGCATTGTTCACACGTATCAGTGCAATGCTCTAATGTTATTCATTATATCATAGGAACCAGAGAGCGTTCCCCTTATTTTTTTTTCCCTTCAACCTCTTTAATTTCAGAATTGCTGCATCTCTCTTTCTCTCTCCTTTTCTCATTGTTTGGAGTTTAATATTTGTTTTCTGTTCCTTTTCTTAAGGTGAATTTTGAATACAGGCAAATGAACAAATCTGACTTTTGCATATGACGGGTTGTGAAAAATCCACATAATTGAGTAATCACATCCCTTACCAGGATAGAGAACTCTTCCATAATCTCGGAAATTTCTCCCTCATATGTCTTGCCTGTTAATCCTCCCCTCAACCACACAGAGGCAACATTCTGTTTTTCCTTTTTCACCTGTTTTAAAAATCCTAGAAAAATATAAGAACTCAAAAATAATACATTGCCCTAACTCTTTAATTCATGAGATATAAATTCCAAACAAAGCCAACATATGAAATGTGTAATGGATTGTATAATGCTAATTCCATTTCCACTTACATTCGACATCAAGTTAGGTTTTATTATTGATATTTCATTTGAGTTCAGAAAGTAACTTGTCTTAAAGATCAGAGGATATTAAAACTGCAGGCATAATTTTTTCCTCCCAAGTTCAGAATAAAGGAGTATAAGTCTCCTACATTCCTCTCATTACTTGAAGTATTAAAGAAGCCAAGAAAAGAAGAGAAAAGAAAGAAAAGAAAAGAAAAGAAAAGAAAAGAAAAGAAAAGATCTTTAAGCATAAAACTTGGCCCGTTCTCTCTCTCTGTGAATATGTCTATCTATACACACAAACATACACATACATAAGTTGACTAAATATAACTCATATAAACTTTACTTTTATATTAATTTAAACATTTAAAAACAATTAGCTTAGCAGATTTCATTTCTTAAATAGTTTTTCATCTCTATATTTCAAGTCTTTCGCAGGGTCTTTTTTTTTTTTTTTAAGATTTTATTTATTTATCTGACAGAGAGAGACACAGCGAGAGAGGGAACACAAGCAGGGGGAGTGGGAGAGGGAGAAGCAGGCTCCCCGCAGAGCAGGGAGCCCGATGCGGGACTCTATCCCAGGACCCTGGGATCATGACCTGAGCCAAAGGCAGTCGCTTAACCAACTGAGCCACCCAGGCGCCCTCGCAGGGTCTTTTTAAAATAATAAATATGTATACATTTGAAATCTTAAAGGTATCTTAGTGTGATAATTTTTTTAAAGATATCTTACTGTTTTTAAATATAAATTGCCTTGAACTAGGGATAAAATAATTAGTATAAACCATATGAAATTAATGTATTTCTATTTTTAGGGATTGATTTTTTTTTTAATACAAAACTGATTATAACCAACAGACCAAAATCTCCTAATTATGCTAATCAGTAGTTGATCATTGTAAATAATGAGCTGAAAAGTGTACATGAACACCTTTGGCACCATTTTCCTCACAAAAATAAGAAACAATTGGGTTTTGTTCTGTAATAATATTTTTATTAACTGATGCCAATACTATAAACATTTCACTGAAGTCAGTATGCATTTCTAAATAAAAGAAATACAGTAATCAAAAAGACAATCTGAAAAACATTTACACACTTACCCTTGTAAGTCAGCTTGAGTCGTGGAATATTTTGCTTAGAAGTTCCAATGACTGGAAGAAATAGCATGGTCATGCTTAGTATCATCAAGGCATGAAAAAGGTGAAAGTTGTGGCTCCTGGACTTCGGTCTCTCATTTTTATTAGCAGTCATGATGAAAACAATGTCCTCTTTCAAAGGGTGTTAATCTAAAAAATAAGAAAATAGCTATTAATATAGCAGTTTGTAGATTTTCCTAAATGTACTAAATCATAATTTTCTGAATGTGTATAGATTTTTAAAAAATAATTGCTCCTTCTCTCTTGTTTATCTTGCAAATTGTTACAAAGGAAAGAAATCAGAGTTGAATAATAAAATTCAGGTCTGCCTTTACACAGATGCAGAGATCAAGTCATAACTAAATTTCAACTATTTATGATGATTAGCATTTCTTCCTCTATTAAAGTTTGCTTGTTTGTTCTAACACAAATGCAGAAGGAACCAACTCTTTCTAACTTGATGAGTTCTTTACTTAGATAAGAATACCGGTAGAAGCCCATTCTATCCCCATATCATCCCCGAGGAAAAAGATTCCTAGGCAAAAGCAAATAAAAGCTGTTATTTTCAGGGAGTTAATTTCTTGTTTCTGATATAAAGATGTTTTAAAAGTCTACTTAAGGGGCACCTCAGTGGCTCAGTCGTTAAGCGTCTGCCTTTGGCTCAGGTTATGATCCCAGGGTCCTGGGATCGAGCCCTGCTTCGGGCTCCCTGCTCAGCGGGAAGCCTGCTTCTCCCTCTCCCACTCCCCCTGTTTGTGTTCCCTCTCTCGCTGTGTCTCTCTCTGTCAAATAAATTTTAAAAAATATCTTTAAAAAAAATAGTTTACTTAAGGGGTGCCCGGGTGGCTCAGTCAGTTAAGCATCTGCCTTCGGCTCAGGTCATGATCCCAGGGTCCTGAGATCAAACCCGGTGTCAGGCTCCCTGCTCCGTGGGGAGCCTGCTTCTCCCTCTCCCTCTGCTACTCCCCCCTGCTTGTGCTGTCTTACTCTCTCTCAAGTAAGTAAATAAAATCTTTAAAAAAATAAAAATAAAAAGACTACTTAAAATTGGAAAAATTAGGAATGATTAGGTCAGGGCCACCACTACAAATTTTAGGCCTGGGATGATGCAAGCTTTGGTTGTCTTTTTTTGTTTTTGTTTTGTTTAAGATTTTATTTATTTATTTGAAAGAGAACACAAGAAGGGAAAGCGGCAGAATGAGAGGGAGAAGCAGGCTACCCGCTGAGCAAAGAGCCCGACGTGGGGCTCGATTCCAGGACCCTGAGATCATAACCTGAGCCAGAGTTGGACACTTAACTGACTGAGCCACCCAGGTGCCCCAGTTGTCTTTGTTAAGACATGGAATAAATTAAAACACATATTTCAAACTAAGCCATATAATAATAATTACAAATAATAGTCATTGAATATTTATATGTACCAGATACTTTTTGTTTTAAAGTGCTTTCCATAAATGAAATGACTTAATGCTTTTAAATTAACAAGGAGGCCATTAGACTCAGGCAGCTCTGATGAGGTGGTGGCCTCCTTAAGCAAATGGAAATCTAAGTCTATAAATGCCTCAAAGTCACAAAATCAAAACATTAGGGATAACTAACCACAACCAACCAACTAGGCCTTAGGCTACAGCTAATTCTTTCTTTGCTTCAGCACTTTCTCCACACAAGTCTGTCCCTGACTCCTGAAGGCAAAGCACTGCTAACCACTTCCAGTTTGGCACTATATGACTGGAACCAATTTTTGCTCAAAAAAACTTAAAATTTTAATATGTCTCAGTCTATCTTTTAATAATGCTACTATAGCCATAAAGGATGGATAATTATTTACCTCATTTTGCAGATGAGGAAACTGAGGTATAGAGTTAAATGGTTCTCCCAAGGTCACGTGGCAGATAAGAAGTAGATAAAAATATGTGGTCAGGACTTTAGCTAGAGTTGGCCTCTTAAAACCCTAAGTCTTTGGGTGCTTTTCAATATGGTAGAATCACGTGATCTTCAACTCTTGCAGTCTTCAACTTCTCTTCTTTCTCCACAAAGTTATCACTGTCTTTCTAAGAAATAGACCACAGAAAAGATCTTGCTATGCTTACGTCCAGGCAAGATTCCAGATGTAGTACCTGCTTTAACTTCTGTCCAAATAATTTCTGTGCTTTCTTGGTAATAGCTGTAGCTATAATAAAAAAGTCTTATACTTTAAGTAATTTTCTACTTATTTAATATCAAAATATTCTATGTTTATATGGTTTAGTTCTTTTTTTTTTTTTTTTTTTTTTAAGATTTTACTTATTTGACAGACAGGAGAGGGAACACAAGTAGGGGGAGTGGGAGAGAGAGAAGCAGGCTTCCCGGTGAGCAGGGAGCCTGATGTGGGGTTCGATACCAGGACCCTGGGATCATGACCTGAGCTGAAGGCAGACGCTTAACCTACTGAGCCACCCAGGAGCACCTATTTGATTTAGTTTTAAGAGAAGGTCTAATATAAGTGAACTTTGTTATGAAAGATCAGCTCTTTAGTAAATATTTATGCATATCAAGGATCTAGCTACTTTTAATCTCAGAAGTTAAGATCAATCTAGGAAAATGAAGTAAAATAAAATTTAGGGATGTATTGATTTATTGTTATACTTGACAAACATTTTAAGGACACTGCAAATTTTATGTTTCTTCATGAAATGTTGAATATGAGTGCTTATTAAATTATATTTTTATATATATTTATTTTTTAAAAATAAATATTTTTATATTATAATAATTTACTTATCATCTTCAAAGATACCTATAGGACTTACCTAACTATTCTGTCTTGTGTGTAATCTGTCCATATTTAATTCTTTGATTTAGAAAATTACTACATATGTAAACAATCAAGGTAATTTAGATACACATTTAAGTGTGACGCCTGGGTGGCTCAGTTGGTTGAGCGTCCAACACTTGATTTCTGTTCAGGTTGTGATCTCAGGGTCCTGGGGTCCAGCATGGAGTTGGGCTCCACACTCAGCGGGGAGTCTGCTTGAGGATTCTCTTCCTCTGCCTTTCCCTCTGCCCGTCCCAACCCCCTCCCACCCCACCCTCGCTCATGCATGCTTGCTTGCTCACTCTAAAACAAATAAATAAATCTTTAAAAAAAGAATATTGTACTAAATATGCCACATATTACATATTTTATTCACATTTACTTGACATTCCTTGAGCAGTATTAATTAGATATAATTTGAGAGAAAACAAGAATGTCCTTCTGACCAAAAAGATCTATTCCATCAGAAGCACTTTATGAAAATTTTAGTTTTTAAAATTTCATTAAGGCATAAAATAAAACCCTAATAAAGTCGTTCTTCAAACAATATATTTAAAATAAATTCTTAAAAAAATAAAGAACTGTATTGTTTTAAAGCTAGTGGGACAAAATGTTTGTTACTGGCACAAAACAGTCACTTTAGCTGGTCCACAGGAAAATTCATCAGGACTAGCTTTAAATTATGTGAGTTTTAAGTTACTCAATCTCTTAAGAAATGGATCTTGCAATTTTTGAATTTGTCATTTATGCCAGTAAAAAATAGATACATTCTTTGACTTACAGGTTCTCCTTAAAAACTTACTACTTTCATGCAAATAAGAACATACGTACAAGAATACATATGTAACAGTCATTAACATCACAGCTAGTCCCCATTTGTTAAGATGAGGAAAAAGATAAGACTCTTTTCTGAAAGAAGTGGTTGATTACATACAAATAATTAAAGCACTATGAAATGATTTCTAAAATCAAGATATTTTTGGGATGCTATGGAAGATAGCTCAAAGGAGTATCATATAGATTTAAGCAAGACAAGGACAGTTTCATGGAGGACAGTGAAAGGAGAATGGAAAGCAAAAAGAGATAGTTTCAGAAGACAGTGATAACTCATTAAGGGTTCTTGAAAAGCCAGAAGCATTTTAGACTTGGTTAGACTGCTATGCAGAGAAGGGATATAATAGCATAATCCAAAAAGATGGAAGAGAGAGATGAACTTGACCTAACTGCTAAATGTGCCTCATGCCCATTCTGGTACCTAATGTATTATGACTCGGATAATGCCATTACTCCACACTGCCTTTGATATTAGATCATATGTGCTGATTCTATTCATATGCATCAGTGACTCTAATCCCATTTGCCTGTTCCTTTCATTTTTCCCTCTATCTACATGTTAGCAGAATATGGGTATCTGATTGCAGAAGATCCATAGCCTTGGCATACACACGTGTATTCCTCCACTTATCCTTCCTCCCACTTCCCACTCCCCCCTGCCAAAAATGAAAGGTAAATTGAATATAGAGTTTAAGTGTATTAAACTTCTCATTAGGCTTAGTTTTTCTGAGCTTCTGGACATGTGAAATACTACCTTTTTCTTCATGACATGCAACAATGCATGTAATGTGAATGTATGTTTAGGTACACAGGCAAAAAGAGAGGGAACTTTCCATGTGTGCATTTTATTAGCAATAATGACCTCAGTACAAGACCTTTCTTGGGAATTAATGACCAGTTGGGGTTAATGGCCCTTGGCTATGTATTGAGATATCTACTCCTCCAACTGATCATTAATCGCTAAGACATGCCCTGTGCCTCCAACACTATAACTTAAGAAGATTGATGTTTTGGTTTTCAATGAACAGTAGTCATACTGTTCCTTGAAACCCAACTCATTAATACTGTTAAATAAGTTAAAAATCAAAGTGCTGTTTTCCTTGCTGCATGACATTCTGATAAGTGCATGCACGTGCTGTTACATATGCTAAGGGTGAGAGACAAAATAAAACAAAAATCCTGAAACTGCCGGAACTTTTTTTTTTAACTTTAAATATTTTTCTACTATAAAACAGTCACTCTCCATAATCTGCTGTTCCTGATTCATTGTTTTTCTTCCCAACAATCCTCTGAATTCAATAGTTAATCTTTTAATTGAGGTAATTTATGGGTTAAATGTATAGCCAACAACCTCTCCGCCAATCTATTGATATTTTGCCATCTTCCTTCCAGTGGATGTGGATGTGTGTGTGTGTGTGTGTGTTGTGTACGCGCACGTGTGGGTCCTGCATCTGGGAGGAATTACAGAGAGAAGTAGGTGTGATTTAACCTAAAGTGGGTGGATTTAGTGAATTGCATAGGTTATACTGCAAGCTACTGTCTGTAACAAGCTCGACCTGGAGCCAATTAACTGAATGTAATCTATTCCAGATGTTCACTGGAACAAACAGCACTCTCGGGAATCTTCAGATGTGGAGCCAATGGAGAGTGTTCTGATTATGAGAGATTTTTACACACTGTTCCACTAAATCAGAGATCCAAATGCATAATCTAACATTCAAAAAGGCCTTGTGCCATTTCCCAAGGGAATACAAAGAGTCCAGGACTTACTGGATGGATAGTAACTCGTCAAAAATATTATTTGAGGAGCAAGGGATATAAAATTTGTATGTGAACTTTATTGATTTGCCTTACTTATTTATATTCATCTATTCCAAATGTCATTAAGATAATGTATAATTATGGTGGAAAAATATATTCTATGCATAGGACAAGAATTATAATATACAAGTCTTGACACATAAAAGCCTGAACACTTGGATTTAGGATTGTTTTCTCAGGTGTGTGTGTGTCTGTGTGTGTATGTTGGAAAAGGAGGCAAAGAATCCTTGATTTTTTAATTTATAAAGAGCTATTTGTTCCTCATACCTTCATGGTACACATAAGGTCAGTTGAGACTTTTTTACTCATTCAGGAGACATGAGGAATCATGACCACACCCAAATTAATAGTACTATCTGTATAAGCTTACTTTGGCTTAACTGTAGCTCATATTCTTGAATCACTGTTTGATTAGATGGTTTTTCTGTAGGATACACAAAACTGATAAATTATTAGTAACATGACTTCATGGTAAGGATATGGACAAGAAACCAGATAGAAATTATAGAAGAAACTTGAGAGTCAAAGAGACAATATAGGCAAAAAAGAGAAGCTTTTGTTTGCAGAGGGCTATCTTATATTCCATGGATTGAGTACAGTGATAACAAAGCAGAATGCAAGTGGTATGTATGAAGATCCACCAGGATGGAGCCTGGAATGCTAAAACTTTTATATAGTATTTTATCTCATCCATTCTAAATTTCTCTTTGCATGTTTTCTAATATATATAATATCCTACTACTTTAGCACAGTCAGGGGTATGCAATCACTGCCCAAGTGTACAGGACTATCACCAGTGAGTAGAATTTATGGGGCAGCAAATTTTCATTGAAAAATTTTAACCATCCATTAATGGACTTCATTGTTTTAAGATATCATGAATTCCTCAACAATTAATATATTCCCATAGAATCTGAAAGACCATCTGATTTTTTTAGAGATCATGAAAAACAGACTTAACATTTAATTAAATGTTAATTTACCTCCTTACATCCTTATGGATATTTCACTATATACCAAACTAAACATGAATATCATCACTAATCAGCTATAAAGTTGAGCTGAATTCTTTGTAAATAAAGATATATTACAGTAGTTACATTTTTATTTTGCAGGGGTTTAACCACAATGTCTACGTTTCTAAAATACACTGAAAATATATTGTATAAATGCCTGCTCAACAAAGCCCCATTGTTGCAGGTTACTTGGGTTCGCATGTCTTACAGCCTTATACTTATGGCCACACCAAATTATTCAGGATCTCAGCCCTAATGAATCCAGTTCAATAGAAAATAATAGTAAGACTTTAGCACATACAAGTGTAACCTGTTAGGATTACTATCGTGGGTGGCACTTTTTCCTGAACATAACAGTAACAACAAAACAATGCTTGTAAAGGGGTCCTAAAGAAATCAAGTGTCCCTGGGGCGCCTGGGTGGCTCAGATGGTTAAGCGTCTGCCTTCGGCTCAGGTCATGATCCCAGGGTCCTGGGATTGAGTCCCGCATCAGGCTCCCTGCTCCGCGGGAAGCCTGCTTCTCCCTCTCACACTCCCACTCCCTCTGCTTGTGTTCCCTCTCTCGCTGTGTCTCTCTCTGTCAAATAAATAAATAGAATCTTTAAAAAAAAAAAAAAAAAGAAATCAAGTGTCCCTAAGGTCCAAATTGCTCAAATAATTAACACATTTACAAAAAAAAATAATAAAACACTACTGTAAGTGCCTTTATGCTAATCATCTTCCTTATCCTAAATTTCATATCATTTTGCTACTGAAAGAAGCACAGTTACCATCTCGTAGGGTCAGAAAAAGTACCAATAGCGTAAGGTCTCTCCTTAAATCTGATTAATCCACAATTCAAAGATTTAAGATTTTTCTTTCCAAATTCTCATACTCTAGAGAGTGTTTTAATCAATGTACCTTCTCATGACCAAGATCATCTTATTTCTCACCTTTTAGGATTCTGATATACACTTTGAGAATTACAGAACATTTATATTCTATGGAAATATTTATAGAAATTATAGAATACTTGGCAAATTTCAATGTCTGCCTTTTATATTCAAAATATAAATGTATAAAACGGGATGGTGGGTGGCCCAGTTGGTTAAGTGTCTGCCATCTGCTCAGGTCATGATCCCAGGGTCCTGGGATCTAGCCTTGCATTGGGCTCCCTGCTCAGTGGGGAGTCTGCTTCTCCCTCTCCCTCTGCTTCTCCCCCTGCACATGCTCTCTCCCTCACTCTCTCTCAAATAAATTTTAAAAATCTTTAAAAAAAGTATAATTATTTAAACGGACTGTTTTCTAAAATTTAACACCTCCACCTCAAATTTTCTGATACTTGACTCTCATGGTTTTAAAAAAAATTGTTTGTTTTTTTTAATAAATAGATTGTTAAATAAAGCAGAGTAGGAATTATTGCAATTAAGATGGCAAAACAATTGTATTATCTTGGAATAATAAAATAAGAATCAGCCATGTGTTTATTATCGAGAGGATCTTCTAATTTATTTTACTGCTTTTAACTTTAAGGAATGTCATTATTATCAAAACTGAGCAATATTTTGGTAAAGATCCAAAAATTGTAACTTCCTTTCCTGAAATAGACATCTAGTTATTAGTGTAGACATTGAGCTATATGTCCAATAAAGATTTTCCCAGACTTTATATTTATCTAATACTTCTGCTAATGTGATCAGTAAATGGATTTAAATCTTAAACTGACTCTTTAATGATAAAATGTACAAAATATCCTATATACAAACTATTGTAGTATCCCGATGGTCTCTGTGTCATCCGAAATAACCAAGCACTAGGAAACTTGTCTTTCAAGGCAACATTGGTATTTTATTATATTAAAAAATATTATCATCGTGCTTGCTTCAGTAGTGTTTCCTGACCTGCATGGTGGTCCTGGTCTTTACAATTTTCACATGTACGTTACATTTTCCAATTGAAAATATTTATTGAAATAATTAGTTATGTTAAAAAAAAGGAAATGTAAAGAAATTTTTTTATTACTTAATGCATACTTTCTAATAAGACTGTGAAACAGGAAATTCACCATACCCTCAAAAACAATATACAGAGGTTATTAATTGCCAACCTAAAAAAATTATATAAAATCATTTATGTATAGCAAATAGTGTTTAAGTAATTTCTACAGTGAGTCTAAATTAAAACATGGGTTTACACTATAGTTAATTTAGAATCTCAAGGCTGTAACTATTGGAAACTAGTAAATATTTACAAATGAATTAAGTCATGTTTTAAGACATATAATATAGGATAAATATAAGGATTCTCTGTAAAACTCCTCACTTTTAAATAAACAGACCAAGAAATCCAATCAAATCTACCAGTAATTCCAATATTTAACAGCAAACTTTTTAAGCAAAAAAAGGCTTATGGCAAGAAAAATGTGACCTTGAACTTCATATTCACATAAATTCTCTAGGAATGCATGTACTTTTAAGATCAAAACACTTAAAATAAGTGAAATGACTCCTCTACAGCCCTTTTTTTTCTTAAGATTATTTATTTATTTGACAGAGAGACACAGGGAGAGAGGGAACACAAGCAGGAGGAGTGGGAGAGGGAGAAGCAGGCTTCCCGCCGAGCAGGGAGCTCGATGCAGGGTTCGATCCCAGAACCCTGGGACCATGACCTGAGCCAAAGGCAGACGCTTAACGACTGAACCACCCAGGCGCCCCTATAGCCCTTTTTTTTTTTTTTTAAGTAAAAAAGATGTACTAAACACGTTAACACTACTTGTTTCATCACTATTTAATGAAACACCTTAGGGAAATAAACTTTTCTAGCACCATGAGGCATTCATTCCATCTGCATAGAGAGGAGAGTTTAAATAATTCACTTCATAAATAGCACTACCTGGGAATAAAAATAGGCAGTGTGTGAAAGGAAACTTAGTGTCATACACAGACTTTAGTAACCCAGTCTTCAAAGTAGATTTGAATTTCATGATATTTGAAATATCGTGACTCAACTGGGCTATATGGGTGATGGGCATTAAGGAGGGCACCTGTGATGAGCACCGGGTTTTATACGTAAGTGATGAATCACTAAATTCTACTCCTGAAACTAATATTACTCTGTATGTTAAAACTAGAATTTAAATAAAAACTAGAAACAAACAAAAATAGATAAAATAATGTTAATGTGATCAATGTTATTTTACTTATTTTTAGCACATTGAATTCAAAACAACTGATGACTATGCAAACAAGGCAGCCTTTCAACAAATAAAAAATTTTCCAGCACTTTTGGCAGTAATAGTTTTTTTAATGATTATCGTTTATATTTTTAGTGACGATGACAGATGTTCATGGATTTCATCTTGGTTTAAAATGTTTCATATGCAATTGTTCTAATCCACGTATTTTTATTTTCACTCAACAGTTTTGAGCTTGGCAGATGAGGAAACTGAGTCAAAGAGACAGTACCTCAGTGGCCAAGGCTTCTCAGTCAGAATCAGATGCAGGGTCAAGTTACCACACACATAGAGCTCCTCCAGGAATGCAGGTGAGGTGGATCGGGGGTGGGGAGGAGAGCCTATCCTGGGGTCCACATTGTCTAGGGAATGTGTCTGGAGATGGAGAAGGGGTCTCAACCCAGTGACTATGACTGCTGGCATGCCCCCAGTCTCTCTTTGGCAACATCCAAAAGAACATTTGCGATGAGGACAATGCTCTGTGTCTCGTCCAATATGGCGCAATGATCCCCACATGGCAAGTGAACACTTGAAAGGCAGGCGATCTAGAAACTGGATTTTAAATTTTATTAAGTTTTAATGAGTTTAGCTTTTTTTTTTTTTTTTCTTCTCTTGCTGATGTGTAGGTCAGGGGCTAGTCTATCTAATCTAGAGTAGTAAAAGTAGTATTTACTGGGGAGTAATAGTAACCTTAGTTCTGGGATATTAAATGTAAGCACAGAACAAGAGAGGGAGGAAACTTTTTTTTTTCTTTTTTTCTTTCTTCTTTTTTTTTTTCTGGTAAGAAAATCTAGGCATTGACTGAAAGAATTTATAGGCACAATTTATCTGTTTTTTAGTTCTGAATGGAAAACTAATAGAGATCAACCTTAAATATTTCCATTTTCTTTCCCTTAAACTGGTTTGAGTATGATGGTGACAAAGGTACTTTTTCATCTTTTTATTTCAGTGGCATTGGAAACTATTTTTTACAAGCTAAATAGGACTAATTCTTGTTTACAGAAGAGCTATTTCTTTTTCACTATTTGCATTTCTAATTGTGTCTTTCTTAAGTGTCTACTGCAAAATAAATTTGCACATGCTCTTTGTAGGGGCGCCGCTAGTCCAGAAAAGGGCTAGGTGCCTGGAAGATGGTTATCCATAATAGAAGTCTGTGAAATTTGTCACAGATTCTTTACCAGCTACTACCAGAATTCAAGAGCTCCCCAAACCCTGACCTACTCAATATTCTCACATTTGGTTTAGTTCTACTATTAAAACACTAAAAATAATTTAAAAAATAAAGTTATAACTTTTATAAATAAACTGACATTATAATTTCCATTTTTCTACACTTAGAGGGTTGCACTGTTAAATCTCTTTTATTTACATTTCTAAATGGCCCCAGGTATAGCTATAACTCCTGTGGGACATGTCACAAGTAGAGAAGAGGTAATTAAGCACTCAGGCACAAAGCCCAACTCTGCCATTTGCCTCCTGTTTATCAATAAAGTTACTTAACCTTATTGTGTCTCACTTATCACATCTGAAATAGTAAATAATAAGAGTATTTAACTCAGGTGCTGTAAAGATTAAAAAACCATGCTGTAAAGCACTATACCATGACCAGTACATAGTAAGGGATCAATGAGTATTAGACTTTGTAAAATCATTATATTCAATTTGTCTTAATTTTCCACTAACATTCTTCTTAAGTACAAATGCAAATTATGGCATTAAAGACATTTAACAATGACCTGAATGTATGTCTACAAATTTTAAGGCTTGTAAAATAAAGGTGTCTTAGGAAAATAACATATAACCTCCAGGAACATGAAGACAAATGAAGAAAATAATTAGAAGAGATCACTAAAAAGGACAAATGAACATGCCAGCAAATAAACAAATTCCATTTCTATGGTTTAAGAGGGGGCTATCAGTGAATTTTGTCATGAAGGTTAAGACATTGTATCTCGAATGCTTCCAGTGCTATTCATTTAAATTAAATCATGTAATTTATCAAGAAAGGGAAAATAAATAAATACCCAATAAAATAATAATTTCATATAAATCTTAAAATCAAAGTAGAACAAGCTTTGGTGAGTATGTTTAATACTTAACTTTAAGATTATCACTTGTATTAAAAAGATTAAAAGGATTAGGCTTCTTTTGGTGTTTTTCCAGAAAGTATACTAGCTTCAAAGGGGAAAAATAGGGAATTTAAATAACTTTGTGGGCTATGCAGAATTGAAGGATATAGTATATTCAATGGTAAATTCAAAGTATAGCGATAACATATGTCTATAATTCAATACATCCTTTTTTATTGGTTCTTAATACATTATATATTTTTGGATTTTTAAGCAGCTATCCATCCTGTTTCACTCAGTGTACTATTTTCCATTCCAAACATTAGCCTTTATTTTTAAAATGGATATAATGATCTTTCATGAACTTAGTTCTTTGCTTTTCACATTCTTTAAACAATTTACTCTGCTTAATTATGATGCCACTTTAGAAATTTACATACTTTATATTTGGTAAGTTATGATATCCTTTGACATGTGTACAGGATTATTTTAAAAAGTTAATTTAAATTATTTTCCTTCATCAAAAAATAACTACATTTAAATGCAGCTGTATTTTATCCAAGATCAATTTTTACAAGTATTTTTATTTACATTAAAATTACTAATTTACTGGGGCACCTTGGTGGCTCAGTCATTAAGCGTCTGCCTTCGGCTCAGGTCATGATCCCAGGGTCCTGGGATCGAGTCCCATATCCCAGCTTCCTATTCAGTGGGGAGTCTGCTTCTCCCTCTACCTCTCTCCACTGCTTGTGATCTCTCTCTCTCTCTCACGTGCTTTCTCTAATAAATAAAATGGTTTTTTTTTTTTTTTTAAAGTAACATACAAGTGCCTAGTGTATGAGCAGTATGCCTGTGTAAAGAATGAACTGGGTGCAAGGTGCCTAGGTGGCGCAGTTGGTTAAGCAGCTGGCTCTTGATTTCAGCTCAGGCCATGATCTCAGGGTCCTGGGATAGAGCACTGCCTTGGGCTCCACGCTCAGTGGGGAGTCTGCTTGAGGATTCTCTCTGCCTCTCCCTCTGCCCCTTCCCTTGCTGGTGCTCTCTCTCACTCTCTCTCTCTCTCTCAAATAAATAAATCTTAAAAAAAAAAAAGGAATGGACTGGGATTTCTTTATCAGGGAGTCCCGTATTTCTATACACCCTCTGGTGTTTCTCATGTAAACTTATTTTGCCCCCACCCTTTTTTTTTTGGCATAATTTCTCTTTTGAAGGCCGTTCTGAATTTTTGGCTACCCAGTTTCCCTCCCACCCTCACCACCATCCTTACCTAGTTCCCTATTAACCAATATCAGTTTCTTTTTTCTTCCTTCTTTTTGAGATATAACTGACATATAATGTTAGATAAATTTAATATCAGTTTCTGAGCTGTGTTGAATTCCATCTTAACACTCTGCTATATTTGAAGAACTGGATTTAAATGGCCATCCCAGATCTTTCTGCCTCATTTAGGATAAGCAAGGAATTCCTGTGTTTAGCAGTCAGCTACAGATGGACATTTTCCCATTTTTATTTTTTACATATTTCTCTACTGGAGAAAATGTTTTATCTACATGACCTCTGAAGTTTCCCTAAAAAATGAAACTAGCACTGTAGTCTGGCTTTTTAAATGCAGAATTCGCTTTAGGTAATCTATCAAAATTCTCAATAATTCATTTATTTTTACCACGTGTTATAGCAACTGAGATAAAATTCTTGAGTCTCCCAGAGGCGACACAGCTTGAGAAATCAGGCCTTGGCTGTGCAATGGTTTAGGTTGCAAATCCCTTTTTGCTACTTATCAGCTTTACACCCTAAGAGAATTCACTTAATTTCTCTAAGTCCAGTTTCCTCATCTATATAACTGGATTTTTAGTTCTTATCAAATATGATTGTTGCAAGAATAAAATGAGATATTCAAGGAAAGCACTTAGTACCTTTTCTGGCACATAGCTAGCTCTCAAAAAATATTAGCATAAAGGTCTTTCATTTTTGCATGGACTGTGATAGCAACTATTTTTCTAAAGATAGTAAGTGAATATAAAACTGAAAAGGAAGGCTGAAAACTCCCATGGACTCCTATTATGCTTGCAAATGTGTTTGTATAACTTGGCATTAAAGTTCCCAACCTTCATTCCACAATGTAAATTTTTTCAATGCATAATCAGATAAAATCCCTATTAAAGTAATAATAATACATTATTTTCTCTAAGCTTCCAATTTGTTGAGCCATATGCACTGCCAAAATGAAATCCTAACCAAAAGAACACACTTAATTGCTTTATTAGATATGGAAATGGTTAGAAAATAAAAACAAAGGCAAAGTAAAACAGAAATATTTTTGTTTGAGAACATTCAACTTGGAGTTACCAAATATGTTTGCAGAAAAAGTCTATGGAGGAAGTCTTAGAAGTAAGATTAATATTTATAAACAGTTTTGACAGTAAGCCAATCTAAAGTTACTCCCAAAAGCTTATTTGGATATTGTTAAGAGCCAAAAGAGTTTATATACATAAAGAAGTTTAGCTTTAATTATAACTGCTGTACTTTTTCAGAGTATTCAAAACACTGAACAGTTATAGTAGAGTAAGACCACAGTTTAAAGACCTTTCCAAATAATATTTAGGCCATTCCATACATCTCACAAGATTTGTATTTGTACTTTCCAGAACAAGTGTAATTTCCATCTATGGACACTTGTACTTTTTTCAGCCACATGAAGACAAGGACATCAATCACATTACATTCACCACTCTATCACCAAAGCCTAGCACAGTGCCTCACAGAAAGTAAGAGACATGCATATAACTGTTTAACAAATGAAAGAAGCAGTCAATCTCTTCTTTCCTTTATCAGTCCACTTCTATTACATATGGTAATAAGCAGCTAAAATCTGTATATCATTCCTGTGTGTGATATCATGACAACTCAAAAAATCTGGGGAGCCTCAAGAGTCCTAGAATAATATGGGATCTTTTGGACCAAATTAGAATGACCCATAACTGTTACAAAGATTCATATAAAATAAATTAAGAAAGAAAGAAAGAAAAAAAATTAGGAGGAATGACTGAGTGAGTCAGAGACATTCTTGGTATTTCTGGGTATCTTTTTTTTTCAAGAGTGTTCAGAATCACATTTTTCTTTAACCTCATTTGAGAATGTTACAGAAAACCCCTGTATGGAGAAAGAGGCCATGAAATGTGAAGAATTTGAAATTTGGAGTCAGGTAAGCTTACGTATGAATTCCAGTTTCACCACTTTCTGGACAAGGTTTTCTTTGAAATTTAGGAAATGATGTCACCATGTTATGTTATTCAATTTGAAATAATATATATTAAAATCCCTACCCACACAGTAGGTGTAAAGTAAACATTAGCCAT
This sequence comes from Mirounga angustirostris, assembly GCF_029215605.1. NCBI lineage: Eukaryota > Metazoa > Chordata > Mammalia > Carnivora > Phocidae > Mirounga > Mirounga angustirostris. Next base: position 77,579,009 of record NW_026991720.1, on the reverse strand, counting down.
TATGAGGATTATTCTTTATTACAGTTAATTAAGATAGCTCCATTCTCCCAGTTGAGTGTGGTTTGTCCGTGAACCCTGCTGGTACTTAAGATTTAGAAGTAAGCAAATGCTCATTAACTATTTGGAAAATTCTAAGACCCACCTCCTTCCCCCATCCCCATGGTCTCACTGGAGAAACTTTCGTAACAAAATGATATTTTAATGAGATTCTTTCTTTACTATCACCTTTATACTTCCTGTTTCTATCTTTCTGTCAGTTACTGAGCTTTATCTAGAAGACAAAGCATAAAATTGAACATAGGTAGAAATTAAACACATATTCCATTAAGGGGCACCTGGGTGGCTCGGTCAGTTAAGTGTCTGCCTTAGGCTCAGGTCTTCATCCCAGGGCTCACTACTCAGCAGGGAGTCTGCTTCTCCCTCTCCTTCTGCCCATCCCCCACTCATGCTCTTTCTCACTCTCTCTCAAATAAATAAATAAAATCTTTAAAAAAAAGAATTATCTGTCAAGCATTCATTCCGTCTTTACAATTTCCACATTCCTTGAACATTCACAGCACAAACCTTTTCCCAAGTAAATGTACATCCAGATTAAAAGAGGATGGGAGAGCAGTGTCTAAGTGGTAAAATATGCAAACCACTTAGAGAAAAAAGTAGAGAAGTAAAGATTATTGCTGTTTTAGGCAAGAAAGAATGTGAAGTTCAATTAAATTACCACATGCATGTGTCTTTTGGAATGTCAAAGAATAGCAAAGAATTCTTGATCATAAAACAAGGAAAAAAGATATCTTCCTATCCTTGGCACTCCAAAAATTCAGTTTTTCAGACATCTCTTCAATAAAACTCTTGTATTGCATTACTCCGATAAAATTAAGAGTTCTCTTTTCAAAAGTTACCTTGTGTACTATTTTACTTATTCACTCAAAAAGGGCTGACTGCTATGGACTATGATAAGCATCAGTATTAAGCGGTCATACAACTTTGATTTTTCGAATATTGCATTTGATTCATTTAAACAAGCATATATATCAACTATCTGGTGCAGATTTGTAAATTCATACACTTCAGGAAAAACTGTCACAATCTATAAAGGGTATTTCAAGACTAAGCGTAGAACAATTAAATTATGCATTTGTCTATAATACTGTCTTACTTCAAAGACTATAAAAAGGGTAAAATCATTACCATCAGAAGGCAAATTATGCCTTATTGTTGCTAAAAATAAATTTACATCAACTATAAGAAGACATTTTCAGTATTCTGCTATTTACAGATTTTTGTCACACAACTTCAACTATTAAAATCTGACTTTTAAAATATATGTCAGCTTCTCTGGTTATAATTTTATAAAGGATACAGAGAACATGAGCAATGATGAATCACATTATAGCAGAAGAGCACTGAGTTAAGAGCCTAAAGACCTGACTAAAATCCTGGCTTTATTTTATACAGGACATCTTGTCTTTAGGAATTTAGTCAACCACTCAGAGACTCCTTTTACATAAAGTTATGTTGACATGTCATTGACCTAACATGGATATTATGTAGTTTTCATAAAGTACACATAAATATTTCAAAAATGGTTAACAGACAACATATATATAGATCTAACACCTTCTTTAAAGGGATTAACTTTTTCCACTTAATTTCAGAAGGCCTGTTTTTAGATCTATTCTAGTTTTTTTCTTTATCAAATAGACCAGAATACACACACACACACCCCAAGAGGGCAAGGTGAGGAAATCTCTGTTACATCTGTTCTTTAATTACCAAACAAGTTGTCATCTGTGACAGTGATGCCATTTCATAATGTACATGCTATTTAACCTCTGGGATTAATTTTTTCCACTCCATTTTCAAGGCCACTAATGGAGCCTGAGTTGCTATGACTGTAAGCCTGAGTTACTACAATTGGTATTCGGGACTCTGCCTGTACTCCAATCCAGGCAGTGCCTGATGGTTCCAGATTTGTTTTCTTAAAGTGTTTGCTTTCAAAATGCCATTTCTAATTTAAAATATAAACTCCATAGTTTGGCATGCCAGTTCCTTCTTTACATAAATCTCTGTTCCTCAATGTGCACTCCCTGTTCCAAGCAAGATGGTCAACAAATACATGCCATCCAAGTGATGTTCATTTCCTTCTCCCTGTGCATGATGCCCTGCCTTCCCAGATCCAATCTCATCCAAAAAGCATTTCTGGATAAATTCCAGGTCAAAACATTCACTCCCTATCAGGATCACTATAGTACATTTTTCTCTACCACATTAACTTACAGTCAAATTATCTTGTATATGGTTTGAATTGTGCACACCTCTTATCTCTCCAAAAATGCTGAAAGATGCTTAAACACAGAAAATGTATGTATTTCTTAATCTACCTCAAATAGCCCTTAGAACCTGATGAGGCTCTAATAGGAAGCCTAGTAAATATTATTAGATAGATAAGACATCACCCAGTTATAAAGGGAAAACATAATAAAAATATCTTCCCTTCTGGCCTATTAAACACTAAATGAATTTAGGGGATAGAAAACTTCATAAATTTTTTAAGAGAAAAGATAACCTTTAAAAACCTGGGCATCACATGTAAATTTGTGATAGAGAAACTGACAAAATATGGTAATTATTATAAGGAACTGGAGTGAGAAATAGGTTATGCTTTACTGAGAAAAGAAAACATTGAGATGTGAAGAAAGAGACATCACACTGTTTCTCAGGTGCTTGGGGGATGGCTGCACCGTTCTTCACTTTAGGTCTGACAGTATCCGTTTCTTTAAGATCTTTAGCCATCCATGGGATGATCTGATTCTAAAACAAACTCTCATGTAAATTTATTTTCCTAAAATCTTCCAATGGATTTACAATTCAGCCTAAAGTAGCCACATTTCAGATAATATATCCGAAGTCATGGTTATGATTTACATGTATAGCCACATAACAACTTGTGTGATTTTTAGTAAGGTGTGGTTTCATTGAAAACCTATGATGAAATCATACTAAAAGATACAAATTAGCTTGTAACTTTACAAATGGTATTTTCTTTGAAAAAAAAAAATCTGTTTTTTGTTTTTTTTTTAATAATCTCTATTTTATGGCAGAAATGGGCATATGGATATGGCAGGACTAACTGTTCCCAGTATAAAGACTCCTCTTTCCTGTTAGGAATACAAATGTAACCAGCCCTGAAGTTGAGCAAGGCCCACGGTAGAAGTTACATTTCGCATCCCTTCTCAGAACTGGTGAGACAGGGTCAATAAATTCTCACTAATTCAAAGTGATGTGTATAATGCCCTTGACATTTCTTTAAAATAAATTGCTTACCTCCATTCCCTTTCACGTCCTATCCAAACAAGCTAGAACGTGGGCCAGGTGCTTGTAAGCCAGCTGTGGTCACGCTGCACCTGAGGGCAACACTCGGAGGAACTCAGGGCAAGAAGAAAGAAAGAATCTGAGGGCAAAGTAGAGCCACTTACTCACCCTTTATCTGTCCTTCTGCACAACAGAGAAACATGCTACTATCTTGTTTGAGCACTGTATTTGGGGGTCTTTTTGTAGCAGGAAAACAATGCATGTTCATTTTATTAATAGTTTTTAATATGGGGTGCTTGGGTGACTCAGTTGGTTAAGTGTCTGCCTTTGGCTCAGGTCATGATCTCAGGGTCCTGGGATCGAGGCCCACATCCCCAGCGGGAAGTCTGCTTCTCCCTCTCCTTCTCCCTCTGCCTCTCCCCCCCCCCCCAACTCCTGTGTGCGAGCGTGCGTGCTCTCTCTCTCAAATAAAATCTCTTAAAAAATAAATAAGTAAAATAAAACCTGGTTAAAGGATAGGTTTAAAACCTATAGATACAAAATCTCTGATAGGATTTGTATCCTCTACTACTTATCACACATTTCATAATACAATTATTTTAAAACAACATAAATGTAAAATATTTGCCCTAAAATCATTAGCAAGTAAAGTTTTAACATATCTGCCATGTGATCAGAAGATAAGAATTTACAGATGAGATTCTCTTTCGTCTTTGTAAAATTCCATCTCTCTCAGCCATACATAGTTGTACTTACTCAACAGTCTCCTATGTTTGTGCCTTTCTCTGAGGATACAGAAGCTCTTCCTTCTTTCTCTATTCATTTTTGCTATGGAATCTCACGGACATGTTTACTAGCAACTACAAAAATAATGCTACTGCTGAAACACTAGTTCATAAGCTGTTAATAAATGTGGATCAAAAGTCTGAAATGATAACTGACATGGAATTGGTAAGAAGTTAAAAAAGAAAGAATGGGAAAATAAAAGGCATGACCTCATTTTATGGCTAACAGACAGTGTACGTGCCACCTGTAAACATAATAAATGCAGCCTAACCCTACTCAGTGAAAAGAAAAGTACACTGTGGAATGATTTTATAAGTTAACCTTGGAAAATACTACTCTTTTTTTTTTTAAGATTTTATTTATTTATTTGAGACAGAGAGAATGAGAGAGAGAGAGCACATGAGAGGGGGGAGGGTCAGAGGCAGAAGCAGGCTCCCTGCCGAGCAGGGAGCCCGATGCAGGACTCGATCCCGGGACTCCAGGATCATGACCTGAGCCGAAGGCAGCCGCCCAACCAACTGAGCCACCCAGGCGCCCTGGAAAATACTACTCTTGTTCATAAAAATATAGGATGCACTATAACTAAACATCTGTACCTAAATATCACAAAAGTTATAATACCTTTCATTTGTGTTTATTTATTTATACATATAACATTATGTTAGGATACCTATGTAATATATAAAAAATATTTAGTAAATATGTAAATTGACATTCAACATTAAAATATATGGGAAACTAATATTGGACTAAGTAGTAACACTCACTCTCTGAACACCTCTACTTCAAAACGTATTTAGTGTAATCAGCATAGTCCTCACACAAGGGAAAACCCAAGAAACTTCATTTTCAGCCTCTTAGAATTTTTCATTCTTTTTAATAACAACCATAACTGACAAACATCTTTTTGTAATGATAGAATGGTATTTAATTGAAAACATCATGGTATAAACAAACATTTGACTACCATCTGAAGAAAGCAGTATCATCATGGATTCCTGAAATTAATTCAAGGCCAGATTCTGCCACCAGCAAGCTTTTTCTTTCTTTTCTTTTTTTTTTTTTTAAAGATTTTATTTATTTATTTGACAGACAGAGAGAGACACAAGCAAGAGAGGGAACACAAGCAGGGGGAGCGAGAGAGGGAGAAGCAGGCTTCCCGCTGAGCAGAGAGCCCGATGCGAGGCTCGATCCCAGAACCCTGGGATCATGACCTGAGCCGAAGGCAGACGCTTAATGACTGGGCCACCCAGATGTCCCTGAGCTTTTTCTCCTTAGATAATTAATGTGACCTTACTATGGTCTGAATGTTCATGTCCCCCCAAAATTCGTATGTTGAAATGCTAAATGCCCATGGGTGATGGTATAGTAGATGGGATCTGGGAAGGTACTTAAATCATGAGGATGGAACCCCCATGAATAGTATTAATGCCTTTAAAAAAGAGGCTCTAGAGAGATCCTTAGCCCCTTCTACCAAGTGAGGACACAGGCAGAAGATACCAACTAAATCGGGAAGAAGGCCCTCAGGTAAAGGCAACCATGTTGGAGCCTTGATATTGGACTTCCAGCCACCAGAACTGTGAGCAATTAGTTTTTGTTGTGTATAAACTACCCAGTTGGTGGTATTTTGTAGAGCAGCCCAAACAGACTAAGACAGACCTCTCTAAGTTTTAATGTCCTTTTCTTTAAAATAAGGAAGCTGGAACCATTGGAATGCTAGGGTCTCTTTTAAACCTAAAATCCCAGAATGGCAGATCTGGTCATATTGGAGTGTCTCCCATTTCCCCAAATTAAAAAAAAACATACAGTCTGAAAGAAAAGTTTATTGGTAACAACAGTGCTTACCTTTATATATAGATTCTGCCCCCATAATCATGACATTTACTAGGTGTAGTGCTGAATATGATTTTGTCAAAATGTTTGAGTGATTTAAAAATTTCAGGTTTACTCAAGAAAAACAAAGTATATCATAGACACAATCAATCAAGAACTCCAAGACAGAAACAAAGCCCAATGATAAGTTTCAAAAAGCATGCATAAAATTTAAAAAACTGCTTTTCAAATAAACCACTTTTCTGTAAACCTTTAAAAAATGAAAACATTTTACTTTGCCAGTGTTTCAAACTTAAAGCCGGAACGACATGACATTGATGTAACAAGATACCTATTCTGTTTGTATTTTGAGGGTATTTTTGTTTTTCCCACACGAAAAAAGTCTACAGGATGCAAAGTTAAAATATAGTAATTCATTTTTATAATTATTATTGTCAGCATAATCTCCAATCATATTTGGAATGGTTGGGTATTTATAGAAAAGAAAACAAAGGGGCATCTCTAAATAGTTAGGCAGGCTATAACTAAGGGTTACAGAAGGGAGGGGGTGGGGGGATGGGTTAACCGGGTGATGGGTATTAAGGAGGGCACGTGTGGTGATGAGCACTGGGTGTTATACGCAACTAATGAATTGTTGAACACAACATCAAAAATTAATGATGTACTATATGCTGGCTAATTGAACATAATAATAAAAAAATATTAAAAAAAGAAAAAAAAAGAGTTGTGCAGTAAATAAAAAATCAACTGCCACTCAAATCGATAGCTATTTTTACATGCTTTTAACAATGGAAGTACCATTTTACATCAGCAAATGCCTTGTAACAAGACAGTAGTTCTACCTCTCTCACAAAGTCTAAAGAATAATGCTTTAAATACATTGTGAGAGCATTTCTAAGAAAGCAAATTAATATTACTTACTAGAACTTACTTGATCCAATCTAAGACACTATGATAATATATGTCATTATGTTAGGTCTCACCAAGACAAAAATGTTGCCAAACCATGACATGCCATTGATTATATGATGCATCCTGTTTTCAGAATTGTTAAAATGAGAAAAAATACCCATCTAGAATTCATGAAATACTATAGAATTATCTCTTTTTTGTGGCTAGACTAAGATCTATATTCTATTTCTTTACTAAAAAATGAGACAGATGATAAACACTATAATTTATAGTACTTTTGCAAGATAAGGCATTAATCTCATCACACAACAATAGCAACAAAAACACTAATCATCACCTTTTTTTCCCCTGGGTGAAAATCAACTCTGTAGAGTTAAACTATCAACACAGCAGAAAAAGTAAGAATGATTAAAACAGGTAAGATTAAATAAATGGGTTGTATGCTGTAACTAATTATTGAGCAGTTAACATAATAGGCTACTATTAGTAAGTGTCCTATAAATTTTTTTTTAATTTTTTTTAAAGATCTTATTTTTTTTATTTATTCATGAGAGACAGAGAGAGAGACAGGAGCAGAGGGAGAAGCAGGCTCCCCACGGAGCAGGGAGCCCGATGCGGGACTCGATCCCAGGACCCTGGGATCATGACCTGAGCTGAAGGCAGACGCTTAACTGACTGAGCCACCCAGGCGTCCCTAAATTTTAAATGTATATATATGAAAAATATTTACTAACTTATTAGTAAAATTAAGTTTATAAGGTGCGTTTTATAAGAGATGACAGAATGTTACTACATCTGAAATCAATTTTACCATATACATTAACTAACTAGAATTTAAATAAAAACTTGAGGGGTGCCTGGGTGGCTCAGTCGGTTAAGTGGCTGATTCTTGATTTTAGCTCAGGTCATGATCTCAGGGTCTTGAGTTAGAGCCTGCATTGTGCTCCATGCTCAGCGGGGAGTCTGCTTGAGGATTCTCTCTCTTCCCCTCCCTCTGTCACTTACCCCGCTCATGTTCTCTCTCTCTCTCAAATAAATAAATACATCTTAAAAAAAAAAAAAACTTGAAAAGAAAAAAAAGAAATGACAGAATTTTACAAATACAATACTAATGTACGGAGAAAAAATATTCTATTTTATCTGATTTAAAATAATCATTGAACTACTACTGTGAATGACTATTAATTAATTTATTCAGTCAAGAAAATATTCATTGAGCACCTTCTAAGTATCAAGCACCTTTCCAGGCATTGCAGATTCTAAATGAACACAGAAAAAAGAATCTCTATTTAAGCAGCTTATATTTTAGAAGAAAGAATAGAAAAAAAAAAAACAGAAACAAAAACAAAAAGGAAATGACATATGTATCAGAATGTGATAAGTGCTAAGGAGAAAAACAGAAGCAATAAAAAGGTGGGATGGAGAAGTTGCCATCTAAATAGGGTAACTTATTTAAGTGACATTAAGTAGGCTTATTGTGAACATTTCAAACATTTCCACTCTTCTAAACAGAGTAATGACATTAAAAGCAAAGACTTAATTCTCATTTGGAGCATTATACTTACCGGGCATGTAAGGTTAGAACAAAATCTTATTTCCTCCACTTTAATTGGAAAGAGTGATGCTTTTTTTTAAGTGAATAGAAACTGCCTCTGAACTCTATTTTTTACCTGGTATTGCTCCTCTATGAATATACCAGGTAGGATGGTTAAAATGTCAAATTTATTTTCATAAAATGGTTACAAACCATAATATCTCAGTTGACATGACGATTGAAAAGAAAAATGCAAAACAAGCTTTTGCAGAAGAGAGCAAAGAGTTGGTTCCTTTTGAAATCCAAATTAGAGTGAAAATATAATCAGCCTATTCATATTCAATCAATCTTGAATGAGTAATAAGTGACTACTGGGACTTGTAATTCTTACAAGAGTTATATGTTGTCTGAATATGGTAGCTAATTGAATTAAATGGCATTATATAATGCCATATGTTATATAAAGGGCTAAAGTAAACTCATAGCATCAATGGAAATAAATTGATGTGTCTTACTGTTTTAATGTGTGCAAGATCACTATGTTAAAAAAAAACAACCTTGAGACATTCTTCAACATGATGTCACTTCAAATATCAACACACAATTTTGTTCAACTCTCCTGTTACAGCTAAATTCTTATTTTCTGACTTTGTCATATATCATTTATTGTATATAATCAACAGTCTAAAACTTGCAAGACACAAACACATTATTAACAGTTTCTGATTAGCACAGAGTCCTTATTAAGGGCCAAATCTATATAATCCAAGTTTCAAGAAGTTTTCCTTGGGTAAGAGCCTAGTGTTAAATGAATGAATGTGTAACCTGATTAGGGATAGGAGGGAGGGAAGTTTTTCAAACTTTTATTGAGAGCAATGTTTTAGTTTTATTACATAAAAATGATAAAATTAAAAATACATTTAGAATTCTCAAAAGAAGAAAAAAATCTGCTTTAATCTATCTCTTGTTGTAAAGAAAGAGACTTGATACTTTTTAGCAAAGTCTGAGTATTGTTCTTTGTATCAACTAGTTTACTCTCAAGAAAAACAAATTGTATATCATTAAAACAATCTCTTGGACTCTACACCACAAAACAAAGACATAAGCCCCCGGCAATGACTAAAGTCAAAGGGTTCTTTACATTCTCTCCCAATACACAATATCTTAGTGTAAAATTCAAGGTAAATTTTACTGCTGCTTATTTTATTAATAATAGATTATAGTTATTACAAAAGTAGTATCCTTGCATCCTACACAGTTAAACCACAGATAAGCAGAAAGAAGAACATAAAAATATCATATCTCTATTCACACTCCACTCAGAGACTGTCACTGTTAAAATTTTATCTTTCCATATTTTTCTATGCATGTACACAAATATACTTTATCACAATGAGATTATATCAAATATTCTATTTTGTAACCTACTTAGAAGTTAATTATCTTCATTTTGCCTGTCAGTAACTTTTTATTCCATTTAATATCCATTCCACATTAAAATTTTCAGGATTGTCCCCAAACTGTACTTTATATCTGGTTTGTCCAACTTAAGATCCAGTTCCATGTGGCACATTGTAACTAGTTGCTGTGTCTCCATCATTTTCAACCTAGCGCACAAATCATCCCCCTTTTCTCTTCATGACATTAACTTGTTAATGAGAGATAGGTTCGAGTTATCTTTCTCAAAATGCTTTAACCTCTTCATAAATTTCCGTGTTATCAAGAGTTAATAAGTTATTTGAAAACCATGTGTTAACTAGCTGCACAGTATGCCTATTTCTCAAAGCTTTTGTTGGAATCCAGAGAAAATTAATCACTGTGCTATATCGGGGATGCTGTGCTAATTTTTAAAAGATTGAATGTTCTCTTGATCTTTCTCCACTGGGAGAAGGACATGATGCATGCCTCCCTGACAGAGTGGTACTGCCCATAATGAATGAGCATGAAGGTTCTAAAGACAGAATCTTAACTATTACCTAAATGCACCTTCTTTGTGGTCTGTACAAAGCAATTTCCCCCATGTACTTCTTCACCCATCAGAGGAAATCTAAATAAGAGTGTATTCCTGTTGGGCTGAGTAGTACCAGTTTACCTAAATTAATGTTTATTTAGTATTAATAATGTTTTCTATAGAGAGAAGCTGGGTTCTGTTTTCTCAAGGTTTTTGCCAAGTCTCATAAATCTGGGAAAAAGTGGTCAGTGTAACCCCTCCTAATAACCAAAGTGGCCACACACAGAATAAACAAGGGCTTAGTTTATAAAGTCGTCACTGAGAGACCCTATTGGAGTAAATTTGGATTTCTCAGTATTAATTTATGATGTGTGCAATGCACTTTGCACTCAAAGAAAGAGAATAGGAAAAGAGTTAAAAAATGCGTTTAAACAGAGCTTTAATATATTAATGCACTATTTAAATTTAACAGCCACCCTACCCTCCAAAAAAAAAGAAAAGAAAGAGAAAGAATGTTTTTCTGTGAATTACTTGGAGGTTGGCAATGCATTTGAGTTGGTCTGATTGTGTAAGAATTTCTAAACAATGATATACAACATCACTAAAAACATACAATTTGTTGGTTACTTCTTCCCTGGTTTTTAAATTATTCGAGTGCTGACTTAAAACTTGAGATGGCATTTCTTTACCAATATAACTGATTTTTGAACCAAAAATGCCTCCTAAAACATTGAGAAAGTTCTTAAGTTTTATCTATAATTTCAGTATCAGCTAGAATTAATACTATGAATTTTGTTGTTTTAAAAGTCAAAATTTATTTGTCTGGACACGAAATTACAACCCAATTTAAAATGCCATAATAAAAACTTTCTGAAGATGTAATAACTTATTTATAAAAGACAGAGACCACATTAGGGAAATAAGGAATCTAACTGTCTCATGGTGGTCCTATTTTTATGTAATCGTTCTCCATAGTAATACAACATTTTCCCCAATTTGCATTCATCATGGATCTGAGAGAGCAGGATGTAGACAAGTTTTAGAAAGAATAAAGGCTTTTGGTATTTGTTTGGTTTCAGAGATCCCAGAAAGAGGTTCTTCATAAGAAAGGAAAGAGGGATGGCATTTCTTAGTGTCTGAAAATCCTGTCAATGTTTTCTTTAATTTTATGGCTCCTTTTGTTTTCTCACTAGAAAGATTCCCAGACAAGCAATATGATGTGAATGTAATAACCTTTTCTCTTCTGGCTGAGTGATGGTTTCTCAAAATAAATATAACCCATCTTATATATCTTTTTTCCTGAGTATTTCTCTCTTGAACCATACCCACAAATTGAAAAGACTTTCTCTGCGAATGCCAAGTGCTAAGACATCGCCCCCTTAATTAGGAAAAGTAAAGTCAAGGGCAAGTCTACATCAAGATAATTTGCTAAATTTTTCAAAAGCTACCTTACTGGAAACTTGGGAGTACTGAAAATACAACTCATAGAAAAGAACTTCCATAAAAGGAACAGGACATTATCAGGAGTCAATCTCCTCACGGAACAAGATAATAGAGTGTATTTAATAACTACCACAACAAAAAATCTGTTGGGGAGAAGGCCCTATGTTGGGGGAAAATTGTAATGTATTTGCAAAGAGAAGTTATTTTTGATGACTTGAATACAAAACTTTGAGAGATTCAAAACACATACACATAAAGAAAGAGCACTTGGTATAAAAGGATAATTCAATCTACTTTATATTTGTATAGTATTTCGTAGTTTTGTTGTATATACATACAACACTGCATTTCACATGTTACACTATTTTAAATCCTTTACTTAATTCTGCATTTGAGATAGCATGTCATGGTACTGATAAAAAAAAAGAAGTAGTCATATTTTCAAAATAAAAAACCCAGCATAGTGGCAGATATTATGGGTGAAAGAAATGGAGGAAAGGGTTGCAAAAACCAGTCTTCTCATATATTTACAAATTTATATAGGTGGAGAAATGCAAAGCAAAATTTTCAGATGCTTTTGATAACATGGCAGCAGACTTTTGAAGCAGGCTACAAAAGGATGTTGATAATCTGTGTGGGTGCTCAGAGGAGTAGCAAACTTAACATGGACAATTCAAGGGAAGAGCCTCAGGAATAGAAAGGCCAAAAGAAGACATTTTAGTATACCAATTAGGATGAAGTAAGTGAACTAGGAAAACATTCATCCCTCCAGGGAAGGGGTTTGTCATGCTGCAATATTGTTAACCACAATGTTAACATGATTTGTTCATGGGCACAGGGTTTCTGTCCTCTTTTTAATCATCCTTATTTCTAACTATCTGTAAATATGTCTCTAACTACAAACCTGTTACCAGCTATCTAGCTAGAAAACAATTCAGTACCAATCACAAAAAAAAAAAAAAAAGTAATGCCACCATCAATTTAGAGGCAAAAAATGGACACACACTCACATATAGGTACACATACCATACACAGAGAAACAAGTACTTGTGTTTCTGACATTTAGGTGGTAGGATTTCATGAAATGAAAAAAATAAAATCATTTTTCTTCCACTGTCTTATTTTTACATGTTATTTCTTTCTCCTAATATTTTACTTACCTAGATACTGCACATCACAGTATTGGCTAATTTATTGCTTTCTGCCCATGTAGTTGGATCTGAAATTAGCAGAGTCAGTCCTGGACATATAACATAGGTGATGTGTCCTTCTCATTACCTTCAAAAAACTTTCAACCATGTGACCAACTCCCTGCTACATCTCCCTCTAGATTTTTAGAACTCTTTGAGCTGAAAGAATTTAGAAGGTCCTAGACAAACCAGCCTGCTGAACACTACTTCTGGTTTTTATTTCCTCAAACACCTACTATCTAGTAGATGGAAAATGATTTCAACCAGTGAATAAAAATTAAAGAAATTATCCCTACTACTAAAGCCTGCTACTAATCTGTTACCACAGCAGAACATTATGATGATCTATTCTCTAAAGGTATGGAAACTTTATTGACAAAGTGTGTAGTAGGAAATTAGAATTGAAAATGAACAGGTGGGAAAAAAATTAAATCAAACTTTGATTTCAAAATCATAAGAATTTCAGTGACAAGAACTAGTATCAACATTAGCCTTAGCCCTGTCCTAGATAAGTAAGAGTTCTATGCTATTACATTTTCTGTTTTTCTTTTCAATTAGAAATTGATTTATATTCTTCATGATTCACTTGATTATAACTTGCTTTAGTTTTCTGTTCTGAGCCTTCAGTTGGGGACACTGATAGCTCTCATGGCTGATTGTGAAGGAAACAAGTATGTACTTTAAAAATTCTCATATGTGATTTCTTCTAATAATCCAGATAAGATCCGCTGAGTTCCTTAGCTGAGGGTAAATACACATTTCTATAAGATATTTGTTTTTAAAAGGAAACAATGTTTATATAGTTAACTGGGTTACTTAAATGCAAAAATGAGATAAAATGGAAAATTAGTTCAAATCCTCTGACTCAGAGCAAACCAGGGTTTATGTGCAGTTAAGATATACACTTGAGAACATAGAAACTTTACACTCAGTAAAATACATCTCATATGGATTGTTAAAAAAAAAATAGTGCTTCTGAGTGAAAAGTATCATTAGAAATGTTGAAAACCATTTAGTCCAACTCTTAAAATGACACATCAACATTTTAAATGTCCTAGCGGACACTGGTAACATTATATTCTTAAAAATACACAAGTAACATTTGCCTCAAGCCATGAGGATGGTACCATGCATCATAACTGTGTATTCTAACATCAAATTTCCAAAGCCACAGAAAATTATACTGTGAATCCTGAGAAATATTCTAAGTAAGCTGAGAAAATGAGAAAATACTGAGATCAAAGAATAAGATATGAGATTTTAGAGTTGGTTTACAGTGCTTTCTATTCGCTTTCACTGTGGCAGGAGCTTTTTGACTTTTCAGTTTTAAGATTCAGGGGCTATGATTCATATTAGCAATAAAGAGTTTAAATTCATGATTCCCAAAGCATGTGCCAAGGCACCCAGGAGCACTACAGTGAACTCGCCCAGGATGCTGGGGGGGTATTTGGAAATTTCAGGGTAAACACAACATTTGACATCTATCAGACACTATGCAAACTACCACGCAAGGTATTTCACAGTTTCGACATTGGAAAGTGCAACATTCCTTTCAAGGATGTCATAGCTGCGTGAAACTGGGTTTCCAGGAGGTGACGTGATGAAAAGCGAGTTCCTCCTGAAAATCCATGTGGAACAGGTAATGAAGTTGGCAGCATGCTGTTCCTAAGGTTTGAGAAGTTGCCCAACACACATATGTATACACACACACCCATTAATAAGTAATTGTGGTTATTCGCAAATGAAATAAAAATATTAATTTTATTTTTTCAATTTAACTTAACACGACACAAATAACTTACTAAGTTGTTTGGCCTTAACTAATAAGCCATTTGGCTCAACTATTTAATAAACAGAACTTTTGGTTTTTGTCTGTTGGCCTAGTGGCGCCTTAAAAATATTACTGAGCTGCTAAGTTACCATGAATTGAAAACTGAAAAACTGAAGAACTCTGGAAACGTCTAAGTGCTTTTCTAGAAAATTAAAAAAAAAAAAAAAAGTTTTGCTGCAAGTAGGATCACCTACAAAATCATCCTGAGAAAGAATCTGTGTGTGTTATCGACTAATCAGTTCACCACTTAGATCTTCAAGCTTCATTGTGGTATCTCCTTTACTCTATTCCACACTTTCCAGCTTTTGCTAGATTTAAAGCCAGAAGATTATAGCCATTGAAGCTTTTCTATATTGCTGTTTTCTGAGTTTATGTCTGAGTTCACTCGGTAGGTAGAAGCCTGGTATAACAATGTCCTCATTGTAGCACCACAATTAAGCCCTGCTGGAAAGAGTCCAAAGCTGACTTTCTTCACACCAACTTGCCTCTGTGGTAATGATGTTATTTTGTGTTTCCTGTGAATTCCTTTCATTGTAAAGGTGGAATAAACAAAGCAACATTTCAAAATAATGTTCCTAAGGTTTTAAAAAGAATCTAACCCAGTCATAACATAAAAGTTTAATATTTGAAGGCTTCTTCAAATGCTAAGTGAAATAAACGTTTAAATAGCAGTGATACCTGCAACAAAGAAATACACACACACACACACACACACACCCCTATGGAATTAGAGAGGTGATCTGATATTACTGAGACTAAAAGGCAAGTAAAGCTACATAAAAAGGAAACTGCCACAGAAACACCGTGTAAAAATTGAGTAGAGGAAATAAATTGTTATCTGTGAAGTTTGTTGATTTTTCTCATTCCCTCTTTTCGTCCTGCATAGTCTGTCTTTGTTCCTTACTCTGGAAATCTCCAACAAAACCAGATAAACTTCCCCATGTTTATGCATATATAAAAAAATTCCTGGAAATCTTTTCCAATCCCAAGTTAAAACAAAGCAAACACACAAGCAAACAAAAACAGTGTGACATGCTTAACGAACAGTAATAGATTATTTTCAAAATCAGTTCCAAAAAGCATATAGTTCTTCATCTGAAGAGTTAATAATTAGACAAGAACATATTTCAATATCAGTTAAAACTGAGTTTCATAATGGATTTGTGTGTATATGTGATGATCATACAGGCATGCAGTTTCTAATTTAATTATTATAGTTTGTCTAGATACTATTCTTCTACAACCTCAAAGCATCTTGCATAATGCTTTTTGCATTAACATTCTATATTCAGTTTATTTTATTGAATTGAAGGTTCTGGGACATCTTAAGCTTTTATATTAACCTTTTCCTAAAAGATGTCAAATAATTCTTAATTCATACTATAAATTCACAAATTTTAGATCCTCCCTAAAAAAAATGAAAAGTTTTCGGAACTTACTTTGATCAAAATAATGAAAAAGCCCAAAAAACTAATTTGCAAAGAAAACCTCTTACAAATATGGTATATGCCCCGAGTGCTTTTCTTTACTTCTAATTATATCAAATGTTCATTTTCATATGTATACTATGGCCTGATAACAAAATATAGGAAAATATCATCACTGTACAATTTTCTGCTTCCTTCTGACTTATTAACCATTTATTATCATCATCATTTGATACCTTCCTTGTTTTGTTTTTATGTTTTATTTTACACCTATACTTACTTGTAGGAAAGTATTCGTTTATCCAAAGAGTGCTTTTTGATCTTAGGTTTTTATCATTTCAACTACCTGTTGGACAAAAATTTTATTGAAATGTGCAAATAAGTAATGACAGAATTGACCTCCTACTGATTTTTTGGCTAAGCCAAAGCTGTATATGAAAGGATCACTGTTATCCATAAGCAAGTAAAAGGGGTATCAATATATGGAACTAAATTTGATCTCAGATAAAAAAAATAAATAAATGATTTGGTAGCCAAAAGACATCCCTGTCCTTGCCCAAAAAAGAATAGTTTATAATATGAGGACCACATAAACCTATGTCAGGTTTGTGGAGAAGACAAGTTGGCAAGGATGAAAATGATCTCTGGCAGAGCAAATGTTTAAAAGGTTAATTATATCTTACAGTAAAAGAAAACTAGGAGCTATTGAAAACAGTGGCACTGTTGAAAAACAGTAAAACTACAGAATATTAACAGCATATGATAATTAGGAATAATTTAATAATAGAAGAGCATTGCTTACATTATACAGCAATGATATGCCTTCAAATATGTATTGAAAATCTCATTATCAAAATAATTTCTATAAAAAAGTGTGTTTTAGAAAACAAACACAACTACAGATCCCCATGAGAAACTGACCAATTGCTTGTAGCTCAGATAGCAAATTTTATTATTCTATGAAACTAATAAGGTAGCAGAAAGCCCTGGCACAGTTTTTAGTCTCTTGCTCTGGTTCCCTTGCAAATCAGTCAAGTAACCTCAGAAATTGGGATTGCAACTGCAATTGTTCATAATGAGCAAATACCAGAAAACTGCAATTGTTCATACTGAGCAAATATTGGAAAGCTATGGCTGCTAATTCAGAGAGAGCTAAGTAACTATTTACAGGTCATTTCTAACCTAGTGACAACATTAGAAAGTATGTGACAAATAAGACCCAAGGCATCCTAATGAGTTCACACTATTTGTTTCAGTGCAAAACAGCAGTAAAAAGTTAGACAGCAGATTCTCAAACATCATTGGCAATCCAAGATCTTTTTGAACTGATTAGTTCTATAAAGAATATTGCAAGTGGTATGGACATATATCATCCAAAGACAGCTAGCCTTGGTAAAGTATGATGTAAGACTGTCTTCTCTCCTTCCAACACCTCAGTCCAAAGAGACCCTTCCCTCGCTTCTCCTTTTCAGCATGGAGTACCTACTGCTTTGTCCTGACTGCCTGGCCTCTCACTCGCAATCTCCCCTGTAACCTGCTTAATCAAGAAATGTTCAGACATTGTCGACATCAGAGAATTTCTGAGCTCCAAACCCTCCCCATGCCCCATTTTCTTAGGACTATCTAGGATACACATTACTTACAGTTCAGATAGCAAAAGCCCGTGGTGATTGATAACATTTACCTTTTAATGAGACACCTTGAATATTTTATTTTTAAAAAGGTGGAACAAGACCTGAAAGAAGAGAGGGGACTGGGCAGGGAGGTACACTCTTGATATCCCATCAAACCTCACACAAATATCACCATGTGGGGGGTCTGCCACTTCCTCTGTGCCAAGACTGACCAGACTTTTACTTCTTAACACCGTAGAAATGAGCATGTATGAAACGCACTTGCCCAATTTATTTGTGCTTTTTATTGCAAATGAAGTAATGGTCAGTGTGGCAATGATTTGAAATACAGTAGTGCAGACTGTTTCCTTGTTTATAGGGAACTAGAAAGGCAATATAAAGTGCACTTTGTAAATGTACCAGAGAGAACCATAAAACTGAATAAGCCCATTGACAAGAATACAACACAAGGTGATAACTTTAGGTTAGACCTAAATAATAGACAACCATAAAAAATAATTAGGTTTAAATACATAATCTAGAGAAAAGACTAAAAACTTTTTTTCAAAAAAATGCATACGTCTAAAGGGAATTTAAAGTTTAGATTTACTTAAAAATACACTTCTCATTTTAAAATATGGCATAGCTTGTCTTTCTACTTATAAGGAATTAATTACGTCATGTTATTATTGGCATCTCCCTCCATGTTTTATCACACTGATTGCTTTAAAATGATGTAATAGCCTTTCTTATTCTGCAAATATTTTTCCAAAATTTTATTATAAAAATTGTCAAACACACATAAAAGTGTACAACAAACATCCATATCCTGACACCTGGATGCTATAAGTAACATTTCTCTGTACTTGATTTTATGCATATCTACCCATCCTGCCAATCCATCTCATTTTTAAAATGTTTTTCAAAGTGAGGTGAAGATATTGGTACACTTCACCCCTAAACATGTTAACATTATATAAATACTTTAATTTTCTCTTATAATTTAAAAAATATGTTGCTAAGAGATAATGATAATTAACAAAATATATTTCTTACTGTGCACTATATCACTAGGAGTCTAGTTAACTTGTCCATTAGAGCTTAGTGCTTATGAGACTATGGTCTTAGTTTTAACCTCCCTAATGGGTCAATTAGCTATTTTCTTTTCCATGGGTACATATTAAACCTCTAATAACACTTAGTCAAACTGAAACTTAATATATTTCCAACAAGGGAGTAACATGCAAGAATACAGGAATCTTTAGTTACACGCAAATTGGTGAGCAGCCCCTATGGATGATGTTAATTAAAGACATTTTGTGAATGATTCATTTGTGTATTTAGTGACTGTGAAACATTTACTATTTGAAAAAGTATAATAAAATAATTATAGTTTTTTTACTTTGGAAGTGTATCATATTCACAGATATGAATGCTTTATTTTAGATATTTATTTCTGAAAGAGAGTGAGAGAGAGCATAAGTGGGGCAGGGGCAGAGGGAGAGAGAGAAGCAGATTCCCTGCAGAGCAGGGAGCCCAACCTGGGGCTGGATCCCAGAATCCTGAGATCAGAATCCTGAGATCATGACCTAAGCCTAAGCCAAAGGCAGCTGCTTAACCGACTGAGCCACCCAGGGGCCCTGATATTTATTTCTAATGCAGATTAGATCTTCAATAGAATGCAAATTATTGAAGAGTCTAATATTACCAGGCTGATCTTTGAACCTATCATAGGACAAGTAAACAGTTCTTGATTTTTCATTGAAAAACAGAGGCATCTTAATGAATAATTTAATGTTGAGCTGTTGAAAATAATGAATAGTATAACTCATGACACTTATATAATTCCCTTTATTTTACCTAATATGCTTTTAAGTCCAAATTTATCTAGGTTTATTCAGTTATTTTGATCTCTCTTCTTAAGATCGGTTGTTTTTATCACCTATTGCTGATACACATATATATATATATGCTTAGAACTGCTACATGTAGACAAAATAAGGTATTACTATACTTATATTTCATATTATGCCATAAGATAAGTAATTCTTAAAATAATAAAGCAGCCTTCAACTTCCATGTATTTCATAGAATACATTTGATTCAACAAATTAAGGAATAAGTGCATTTTCAAGAATGTAAAGTTCCAAAATTATCTCTTGAGAAAAACAAATCTCTCTTTAAGACTTAGGATCTTGATAACATTCTAATTCCATATGGAAAAATTGTAAGATGCTTACCAATTTAGAAGCAAACTCCATCCCCTTATGGTTGTTTACATGTCCCTCAAAAGTTACCACTTATATGTCATCCATATTCATTTAGCATAAAGAATTCATAAAAAAAATAACAAGCAAAAGTTCAGAAATTGACTAACATGTCTACCAAGAAAATCATTAGCATAAGAGATAGTAAAAAAAATAGTTATGCCATGTGGCTATCTTACAGACTACAAACCGTTCATGGAAATTCCCAAAGGAAACCTATCACATATAGCAATCGTTCTAAGACATTTTGTTTGGAATAAGGATGCCATTAACACTTAGCACTACAGTTCCCAAATGTAAGATAACAGTTTGCTCTTTATAAAGATAAACATGGTAAGTCACTGTGTAGAGAGGCTGACATGCTTTAGGAATAAATGCCACTTTAACATACAGAAATTCTCACTATCCCTGACACAAGACTACCTTTTTATTTAGTTAAAAAAAATCTGAGTTTTGATTCTGTTTCTTTATTTTATAAGAATAAACACTGATTCTTATTTGCTTAGAAGTATTAAAAAAGTCAATACTAAAAATATGACAGTAAATAAATCATGTTAATATCAAACAACGTAATAATTTTGATGTTAATGTTAAAATACTGATGTGGTTTGAACAAAAATAACTTGAATGAAAGATTAATACTTTCAAAATACTAATAGAAAGATTTTTAGTTCATTTCCCCAACTGAGACTAAGTTCCTAAAAAGATGTTTCTATGAATAATTTAACAATTTGGTACAGTTTATGTGTCTTCCCTCCAAAATTTGGCTCTTGCCCCAAACTTTATGTATGTTATCTAAAGTGCTCACTCTAATATTCTCATGCTGGGTCTTTTGCAGTGATCCAAAATAATCTGCCATTTACTTTTTTAATTTTTCTTTCCCAAGACTTGTACATAAATGAAAAGCATCCATTCACAGCTATACCTGAATCACCATTAGTTGGGAAATGAAAACCAAACCGATAAGACAGCAAAATCTCTGCTGACCAGAGGTGTAGTTCCTTTCCCCAATGATATTCCGTCCTCAGCTTTTCACTTCAGTTGCAAAGCACACTGATTTGCAACATCACTCAGAAATTTTTCTCTTCTAAAAGCAAAAGCTCAGACTTCCTCGGTCTCTCACAAATTCCTTTCACTTACTTCTTTCACCCATTCCCACCACCTGTGTCCACTGTGTCTACCTGCTCTGTTAACTACAACACTCCCCCGTTGCAGCCATCGGATTTTCCCGGGTTGATCCTCGTCTCTATGAACCCCCTTTGGCTATCCCTTTTCTTCCTACTCACACTAGGCCCTAAGATTACCTTATTTTGACAATGACTGCTCTTTCACCTTTTGTTACAATTGAGGGGATTGGTAACGATTAATTTCCACACTGCCAGCTCCCACAACCCACACCAGCAGGTGACAGAAGGGGGTTCAGGAGTCTAGATTAGCCATGGAAACACTCCAAGTGGTAAAACTGAATACAAACAATTTCAACCAACCAATCATTTTAAAGTTAGCTCCCAAATCCATGGGACTAAACTCAACTTTCCTCCGTGCTCCAATCCTTATTGTCTTTATTCTCTAATTCCTGGACTACTGCAACATTTCCCTAGCTCGCTTTCCATCCTTCCTCCCCACTTCTCCACTTGTATACAAACCGTATTCATACTCTTAAGGTGTTTTGATAAGATTCATTGGGCAGGGAATGAGAAGACTTTCACTGCTTTTACACACAGCTTTTCAAGTTTTCAACATCTTCCTCAGTGATCCAAAACTTCATTTGGGATTTATCTCTCACTCTTCCTATAAGCTGTGAATAAAATGTTCTCTTATTCTCACTTAGTCATCATATTTTTGAACCCCATTCCTGTTATATACGAGGACACAAGTGACAGAGTGTAAGTGATTTGATGTAGCTACGCAGTAATCACTGTTAGAGCAGGGTCTAGAATACAGGTGCTGCGTCCTTTCCCTCACACTAGCCTGCAGATGGTAGGATTTCAGTACCTATCATGTGACTGGAGGGAAGACGGAGAAAAGGCAGGAAAGAATGGAGTGAAGGAAGAAAGAAAGAAGACTAACTAGTATTTAAGAAACACAAACCATAATTTATATTGTAACTACTCCAGAGATATCATACCTATCACATGGTTCCCCAAAATATGTAATTTATGGATAAAAAACTGAACCAAATGCTATTTTATTAAGTTGCAAACAGTA
The DNA here is from genome assembly GCF_029215605.1 of Mirounga angustirostris. Lineage (NCBI taxonomy): Eukaryota > Metazoa > Chordata > Mammalia > Carnivora > Phocidae > Mirounga > Mirounga angustirostris. The sequence continues at coordinate 77,556,705 of NW_026991720.1, read as the reverse complement.
GTATTAAAAATAATTTATAGCTCTATTCCCTGAGCAAATGTGGTAAAATTAAATTTTCAAGACTAACACAATAATGCCAAACCACTTATCAATTTGATTTCAAAAAACAAACAAAACAACAAAAACAAAAAGTTAAGACATTAGATAAACATAAGGGAATAAGTGTATTCTTTCCCATGGATGTGTGAAAGAAGTTAATGTGGTTGAGAGATGGATGCATACGCAATCGGAGTGGCAGAGATTGCTATTAGCACCAAGTATGACATCATGGAACTGGGAAGACGTTAGGTTAATCAAGAAAAAGAGAGGAAAAGGGAAATCAACAGACAATTAGATCATGAGTCTGGCAGGATGAGTAAAATAAAAACAGTAAGAACAACAGAGAGCTAAAGAGTTATGGGGAGAACTAAAGAGCAAGAAAATGAGAGAAATTGAGATTTCACTCTGGAAAAAGGATTAGCCAGAGGGAGTTGCAGGAGAATGGGGGAGATGGAGAGTGCTGACTTCGCTTGTAGAGACAGGCATCGTCTCTCTAATGAGTACCTCAGGGATTAAGAAGGCATCATGGCAGTACTGGAGGCAATGGGACCCTCCTAGACAGGACTGGTGGGGCTGCACCTGGTGCTCAGACTCAGGCACTTCATTATCCAAAAGGTGCAGAGAAGCTGGAAGGAGTTCAGAGACATGATGGAAGAATGATTAAGATGCAGAGAAAAAATGATTTATGATGCAAGATTAAAGCACTAAACAAACACTAAGTTTGGCTGAGCAACAACTTGATGGGCAGAGTAGCTATGTACAAACAGACAAAGATATAAATAATCTGGAGGAAAAACATTATTACTTAACCTGGTACCAGGAGGAGCGGTTTATAGAGAACAATTGCTATAAGGAAGAAAAGAAGGCAGCCCTAAGATTAGGAAGGGAAGTATAAACATGCAAGTGATAAATCTGTTTGCCTGATAATGGAACAAGGCACTGTCCTAGAAAATAGCTGGTTATCAGTCTGTGTGTATAAGATACCAGCAACTTGACCACACAGATGTTGCCATGATTCTAGAAAATACAATCAAGAGAATAAAATGTTAGAAGCATACTAACAATTCAAGCTCAATTCTCAAAAGGACTAAAAATATTAGCTTTTATCCTCCACCTCTTGTCCATACAATGGTCTTACTAATGAATGACTTGAAATGTACAGTAGTTCAGCAGTTTCCAGAAAGGAGTAAAATAAGTCCTTTCAATATTGCTTCCAGTGATTCTATGTGTTGGTTTGCAATATGGTATTTTTAAAGATTAAAATGTAAATGAATCACTTATATAATTAGACATGTGGATAGATATAAAACCTTGAAATCACCACCCTTGTGGGAGTGAGACTGCTCCTCACAGAAGGAAGCAAAGGATTCCCAGCTGGAGCTTCATCCATAATAATACATGTTGCTGCATGTCCATGGAGGCCATCCGTGTCTTCCCTATGAATCATACTGGCATACCCATCCTATCACAGGAAGAAACTGTGAACTATCCACACAGGTATTATTTTTGGACTACGATCTTCAGGTCAGCAGAACAAGTATGGTACCCACCCACCACCTCACACACGCCAATATTCACAGTGCTATCTAGAAATTTTCTTTTATTAAATAAAATCCAAGGCACAGATTTCAATATTTTAGGAAAACTGATGCTCAAGAACTAAATCAAGTAAAATTCTCATACTGATCTAGTCATACTTTCCATTTGTTTTCATTAAAATTTTTATGTGCCTGACAAACTTTCATCTCTGTACTTTAAGAATCAGTATTAATCATCTGTACCTGTTGGGTAGCAATTTCCAATTTGTAACACATGTGTGAACTTCTTATCTCATTTGAACTTCACCTTCGAAGTTAGGTATTATTAAACCTCCATTTTATAAACGACAAAGCTGAGAATTAGAGGAGTTACTGAGAAGCCAAAGTCAGGTTGACAAGAAGAATCACCAACAACAAAGACCAGCATTTTCTGACTGCATGCCCTGTGATCTTTCCACTACACTCTATTTCTGACGTGATTTGTGTCCTCAATCACAGCACCAATTAACATTTAGAGTTCTCATAACTGCAATTATTGTGTAAAGCCACAACATCATGAGTTTCTGGGGAGTCATCATAGCAATTTCCTTAAAAGTATTACTATAAAAGAGGAATGAAAGAAATAGATGAAGTAGATCAGGTAAAAAATAAGAACAAAAAACTTAGTCGCTTAAGTTTCCAGAAGGTGTAGCCATTTGTTTTTACAGAAGGGCATATCATAGTTGATTAAAATGGGTGGCTCAGTCATTAAGCATTTGCCTTTGGCTCAGGTCATGATCTCAGGGTCCTGGGATCGAGTCCCACGTCGGTCTCCCTGCTTGGCGGGAAGCCTGTTTCTCCCTCTAACTCTCCCCCTGCTTGTGTTCCCTCTCTCGCTGTGTCTCTCTCTGTCAAATAAATAAATACAATCTTTTAAAAAATAAAATAAAATATAGCTCTTGCCACAATGGAAAAAGACAGTAGAAGGTTCAGGTAGATTTAAGCATTCGGAACAAGAAGATATTCTGACATGAACTGGGGTGGAGAGAAAACAGTGTGGCAGAGGTGTACTAGGAGGGTGAGGTGAAACTTGAGGAAGAAGAATGTGGAAAAATAGTGGAAGCTCTGACAAGTTTACAGGAACTGAAAAACAAGCATACGCACAAAAAGAAACTTGGCAACTTCTTCCCAAATGCACCAAGGACCAATCTGCACAACAGAAGGTTCCAGTAGCTGAGAGGAAATACACTTAGCAGAGGCAAACATCATCTTGGAACTGACTGAAAGGAAAATAACATTTAAAATGTTCAGATTCCTTGGAAGACAGAAGTAAAGGAACTGAGTCAACTATGGAATATCACAGGGCAGAAGTTTAGAGGCTGAGGACATCCCAAGCAGTGAGCTAATGACCTGGAAAGAATAGGGATGTGGTATGAAAGGCGATGGACAGGAGAGGGAAAAGCAGGACATTCTAAAAGGTAATTTACATTTTGAAGGGAAGGGGACAATTCCTAAGAGTAACGTGCAAAAATTAAAATATAGAGAGAACAAAGAAGAAATTAAAAGGCAGCCTTTGAAAATGCCTCTCCAGGGTGCCTGGGTGGCTCAGTTGGCGAAGTGTCTGCCTTTGGCTCAGGTTATGATCCCAGGGTCCTGGGATGGAGCCCCACATCGGGCTCCCTGCTCAGCGCAGAGCCTGCTTCTCTCTCTCCCATTCCCCCTGCTGTGCTCTCTCTCCCTCTGTCAAATAAATAAAATCTTAAAGAAAAAAAGTGCCTCTCCATGAAAGTTAATATTTGTGCGTTTGAGAACCTGAAATCAGGAAATAAACTGTCTGGGTCCACATCCCATCTTTGTAGTAGGAGGGAACTTAGGCAAGTTATTTATTCTCTTTGTGCCTCACTTCCCTCACCTGTAAAGAGTAGAAAATAGTATCACTCACCATACAGTAGAGTAATAACTCAGTAAGAGAATTCTTGCAAAGAACACAGTGCTTATGAGACAGCCAAGAGTAAAATAAAGCTAAATTTCAAAAAAAAATCATGAGTATTTAGAATAGTTGAAAAATAAGAAGTGGAATTAAAAACAAAACAAAACAAAACAAAAACAGCAACAACACACACACACACACACACACAAGCCCAAAGGTTATAAAAATGGTAAGCCTAAGTGGAAAATAGGAAAGAAGCAAGTGTCCAACAAAAATGATATAAAGAGAGTGAGAAAGATTAAGATTAAGGCTGCTCTTTTTTATTTTTTATTTTTATTTTTTAAAGATTTTATTTATTTATTCATGACAGACAGAGAGACAGAGAGAGAGAGAGAGAGGCAGAGGGAGAAGCAGGCTCCCCGCAGAGCAGGGAGCCTGATGCGGGACTCGATCCCGGGACCCTGGGATCATGACCTGAGCCGAAGGCAGACGCTTAACCATCTGAGCCACCCAGGCGCCCCAAGGCTGCTCTTTTTTAAAGTAATGAAAAAAATGAAAGATGTTACTTAAAATTAAAATTTATCTGATCCAAGGCAATTTACATTTTAAATTCATGGAAAATGGGCAAAGCAGCCCCTTATTTCTGAACAAATCAATTCAGAAATCCAGCTTCAATCATCTAGAGGTGCCCTTATTCTCATTCCCAGAATTGCCTTCAACTAGCCAAGTGTTTCAATTCTGATTCAAGTAAATAATCAAGCATTTCATGTTGGAATGCCCTTTCAAAAATACTAAAGGAAAGTAATTCCTGCCTATCTTCCAAATATAAATTGAATTAAGTCATAGATGCCTGTTCTAACAAAGAAGTTTTAAGCTTTCACGATGTTATAAATATTTATTTTTAAAATGGATCAATAATAACAATAATAACCAACTTTTTAAAATGCTCATTATTATGTACTAAACCCAACATATTTCATTTCAAGCTCCTACTGGTAGACATTATTTTTAACCCAAAATAGGTTGTGATAAAATTGATAATCAGAGCAGTTTAAACTAGTACTTCATTTAGGTCATAGAGTCCTCAGTAGTACAGTATGGATTTCAATAAAGGTCTATCTAAGTAAAAGTCTGTTCTTTTAATAATGTTTCTATATTGAAGCCTTTTTTGAATAATAACTTGAACTGAGCCACTACATCACATAATACCAGTCATCCTAGATTTAAAGTAGTTATTTAAACCAGTATTTTTAAAATCATTTTTAATTTTGGTAAAACAAATGTAACATGAAATTTACCATCTTAGCCATTTGTAAGTATATAACTCAGTATCAGCATGTCTATTCACTTTGTTGTGCAAGAAATCTCCAGAATTTTTTCATCCTCTACAACTGAAACTCTATACCCATTGAACAAGTTCCCATTTCTCTTCCCCCCAGTCCTGGAAACCACCATTCTACTTTTTTTTTTTTTTTTTTTTTTTTTTTTTTAAAGCTGAATAGTTTTTCATTGAATATACATGATACTGTGTTTGGTTTGGCCACTTATCCATTGATGGACAATTGTTTCCACCTCTTGACTAATATGAATAATGCTGCAATGAACATGGATATGCAAGATCCTGTTTTCAAGTCTTTGGACATATACCCAGAAATGGGATTGCTGGATCATGTTATAATTACATTTTCAATTTTTCTTATGGAAACTCCATACTGTTATCCTAAGCTGCTGGATCATTTTACATTTCCATTATTAGTGCACAAGGTTCCAATTTCTCCACATTCTCACCAACACTTGCTATCTTTTTGTTGTTTGGATTGTAGCCATCCCAATGGGTATGAAGTGATATCTCATTGTGGTTTTGATTTGAATTTCTCTAACAGTCAGTGATGTTTAGCATCTTTTCATATGCTTGTTAACCATTTATCTATCTTCTTTGGAGAAACGTCTATTCAAGTTTTTTGCCCTTTTTTCAAGCAGGTTTTATTTTCTACTGTTGTTATTGAGTTATAGAAGTCCTTTATATATTCTGAGTATTAACCCTTTTCAGATATGTGATTTGTAATTATTTTCTCCAATTCCACAGGCTGCCTTTTCACTCTGTCATCTCCTTTGACAGACAGAAGTGTTTAAGTTTAATATAAACAAAACCAGCATATTTTTACCCCAACCTGTATCTATCTATCTATCTATCTATCTATCTATCTATCTATCTATCTATCTATCTATCCATCCATCCAAACTCTTGTGAATATGAGCAACCACATGTCATCAAAACCAAGAGGATAGAGAGACTTTTTGAACCATTTAGCTTTTAAAACATGTCAAGGAAAAAAAAAATGAAACACCCTTAGTCATTTTCATCTCTCATAGTCTGAGCATCTAACCAAGCTGTATTTGATTTTCATGTTTAAAGATGCACAGATTTTTTCATACAAATATAAATATAAGCCTCTAATTATAAGCCAACTACTTCATCTGTTCTGAAGTGAAGGAATAGTGACTTGATCCAATGCAGAAGGAAATTTTCAGTGTTACATGTTGTCGAGAGACTGAACATCAGCCCCTGATGTGGCACATAAACTCTGTATAATATATTTTATATCCTACTTTTGCAAATTTTCAGGAGAATACTGACAGTACATAATGAATACTGACTTTGGAATGTAGAACCTATGTAAGATTCAACTGTATTGTATTTTGTTTATAGCTGGCCAATAAAATGTAGCCCTTTACTCAAGGAGATAACAATGTAATTAAAAAATGTATACGAACAGCTATATTTTAAGCAGAATGTAAGTGGTATAAAGATATAAAATGTAAATGAAATAGTTAAAAATCACGTCCTGATCGAGATGGGAGGGAAATGGAGTGGAATAGATGAAAATTTCATAGTAGGGATGTTATTTAAGCTGGAATTTTAGAGTGAGTAAAATTTTAAGAGACATAAGATATGACATAAGAAGAGAGGTGATATCATAGTTTTATGTGGCTAAGATCAGCATGATCTAAGCTGCAAAATGAGATTACAGCCAAAGACATTTAGACTGGATTCTGCTGTCACTTAGGGCAAGGATTGGATGACAACAGTGACATCTGAGCATGATAATGAGGGGACCATATTAGCAGGAGAAAATCATGCCTTACCCAGAATGGTGTCATTTTTTGTGGTTTTTCAGTAACCTGATGCATATGTACATCAATGCCTAAAAACTCACAACATTTTAAGTCCACTTCAGGTCATTTTCTCTTAACAAAAGAAGAGCCTCAGCTATTCCTGATCTCTCTCATATAAAATAAGAACAAATGTATAGTGTAGGAATTGCAAATTATGAAGATAATATGTTGTAGAAAAAAAATAGAGAGAGAGAGAGAGAGATATGTGGATATATGTCAAGGAAAAATACAAACTGATTCACAAGTTTTTTTAAAAAAAACTTACATCTCCATAACATAAAATTATATAAATACATACCTGAGCATATTACATGTGTCAGTAGTTTTTAATCAACAGAAGAAGGTGCCAAGAAAATGGTCAACAACATAAGCAGATTTAATAACCTTGAGTATCCAACTTGGTTAGAATGAGGTTGCTTTTGCTTTTATTTAATACAACATTTCATTTACATAAACACATATACATACCCACACACACATACCTATACATATATACACATAATACTTAATGTTTTAGTTTTGCTTAAATTTTATATTTTTCTATAAGACCTTGATCCTGTCAAACACCATTGTTCCTAACAAAGATAAAGATTTTGGAATGTAACATCCTAAATTTGTTAGGGTTTATGATTAAATGAGAACAGGAATACAAGTTAGGAGACTATTAAAATAATTCAGGCAAAAGATCATGAAGGTCTGAATCATGGTGTTGGCAGTGAGAATGGAAAGAAGGGAAATTTTAAGAAAACTTGATGAACTAAGTGGAAACAGAGAGCAGAGGAAAGTGATAATAATAGCAGCTAACATTTATGCAGGGATAACTAAGAAACAGACACTATCCTAAAATGTGAATTCGCTGATTTATTTAATCCTCACAGTAACCTATTCAATATTCTTATTACCCCATTTTATAGATGTGGAAACAGAGATAAAATAAGGTGTCCAAAGCTATAAGCCAATAAAGTGACAAAGTCAGGATGGGAACCCATGTCAACTAAGCCCAAGATACATGTCCTGCATTGCATTAGAGATGACTATTGTACGAAATTTAGGTTATTCATTGGATGATGGTAACAGAAATAAAGAAAAGAGGTTAAGAAGTTCAGTAAAGAAAATAAAATACTAAAAACCCCTGTTTTATTTTACACATTTGTGTTAAATATGCAGAAGGCCAGAAAGATATGTAGATAAGAAAACAAGAGAAGGAGGTTTTGTCCGAGAGGACATAACAGATTATGACCAAAGCAACTGATTATATCATTGTCTGAATAATGGTGTACCGGTGTTGTGAACATTGAGTATAAATTACCAGAATTTCAAAAGTTGGATGAAAAAATATCCTGAAACACAACACAAATGAATTGGCCCTAGAGAAATATCTACCACAGGTGGCTGGTGAACCAGAAGTATTCCATTTGCTACAGGTAAATAGAAACCACTGCAGTGATCACGGACACAAACCAGATTATGCACCACTGCACAGGAAACGACATCAACTACATCAAAACATCAGCATATGAGATGTACAATAGGCTGATTTTGTTTTGTTTTGTTTAAAATGCCTGACCTAGAGATCTAGGCTGGATACATGGACAAATGAAACTAAGAGTCTCTGGAAATACAGAGTACAGTCAAGGGTAGAGGAGGCACAAAAAATTTCAGTAGAAGTAAAGAAAAGATATAAAAGAGCTAGAATAATGAGTTTCAATTATTATAAGTTTTCACCTTTAGATGATAGTAAACTTTTTTAAAAGATTTTATTTATTTATTTATTTGAGAGAGTGAGAGAGCATGAGCGGGTGAGGGGCAGAAGTTAGAGGGAAAAGCAAGGGGAAGCCCTAGGCAGAACTGGATCCCAGAACCCCTGGGATTATGACCCAAGCCCAGGGCACATACCCAACTGACTGAGCCACCCCAGGCACGCCAATAGTAAACTTTTCTATGAAGCTGATAATACTGTTGGCGATCCACTGATTATATTTTAGTAGGGAAATGATTATTTCCCCCTAAAATTCCCTAGATTTGTTTTTATACCACCACAGAAATATCCTCAGGAAGAGTTATAAGCACTCAAACTCTACCTGTATAGAGATACAGTCAAAAGACCAATACATATAAGAAGGAAGAATGTATTTTCACATCTATTTGCCAGTTAAAAAAAAAAAAAAATATATATATATATATATAAAACTCAGAGAATTATTATTCCAGGAAGGTTGGAATTTCCCTCTACAGGAAAATATCCACAACTGAAAGATGTAATGCAATAAATAAATACATGATTAAGAGAAAAATAAGACTGCACATCTGCTTCCTGGTAGAATTATGATGAATACATTGGGAAATGTTGCCTTTGGTTTCTATTATTAAAGGTGACCACATCAAGAAAGCATGATATTGTGTAAAAATGTTATCTTTCTTTGTTCACATCCACATGATAAATGGACAGTGGCAACACTTTAGGTAAGTCTATACCTCCTACAAAGAGCTATAAACAACAAACCCATAGCTTCACTGCAGAATGTTAATGTGAATATTTTTGATGAGGACATTTATTTTGGATTAAAGTCTACACTATAGTTGAACGGCTTGACAGCATTTTGTGCCAGAGCTGCTTATTTAACAAATGTGGAAAAGGATGCATGTCTGCTCACATAATCTATCCATTACTTAGCATTTTGGGGTGGGGGATGAGTACAGTTAGACACCAGTCCCACCACAAGAGCTTCAGCCTTTCTACAAGCTACTCAGAACAAATTGTACAAGGAATAATCAACAGCAAATACTACTTAACAACTTCTAATGATATTTAAGTATGATCTATTTTTTTTTAAATTTTAAAATAGTGGAGATACTACTAAAAGTCTCTCTTTACATGTGAATTATAGAATGTGCATGAGCATGAGTTGCCTTCAAATAAATCCCCAAATAAATCTATCTCTTCTTTAAACCTAAAGAAGTTATCCTAAAACTGATAGAAAACAACAAAAGTCGAGGGTAAACTCAAAAAGAAAAAGAAAGCAAATCAAAGACTCACACTTTTCAAGTTGTCTCAAGAATCTTCCTGAATGTCTGAAACCAGTGAGAGCACTGCAAGAACACTTCAGACATTCATCCTGTACAAGAATCATTCATTCACTTAATACTTAGTGAACATCTTCCATGTATTTATTAGCACCATAGTGATAACATGGTGATCAGGACCTATTCCAGCCCTCATCAAGCTTACATTATTAATAGAGGACACAGACTAGAAAACAAGCAATTTCAAGGGAAGAGCGTTTCAACTGGGAGAGTTTGACTCTGCATGTGATTTCATGTTATTTACTGTTGTAAAAACTCTATGAGACACTAAGATTTCCCTCTTTTGCCTCAGTGCTTTGATACTTTCATAATAATTTTTTGAAAATTTATTTAATAAGTTTCCAAAACTTCATTATCACCTTATCTCTACCATCTAACATATTAGTCTTATAGATACACACATATATAAAAGGCATCCTATGTATAATATAAAGTATATGTAATCATACACAGAATACATGTAATATATAAGTAATATATATATACTAAAGGAATAACATGTTGCATGACATATATATGCACATATATAGAGATTTTAGAGAAGGAAAAATAATTTTCCCTTTATCCTTCTAGGTCCTTGTCTGAGACCACCCTGTAATAAAATGACGCATAAACAGGAGAAAAACCAACAAAAGTTTAATAACTTGTGTACCTCCTGTATAGAAGGGAAATACCCAGGAAAATGGAGTAACTCCCCAAAGGACCCACGCCACCACCTTAAATATTATCTCCCCATAAAGATAAAAGAAAGATGTTGCCAAAGGGGGCAGGTAAGGGAGGTTACCAGGAAAAGCACAGTGAATAAGGGTATGGTTGTTATGGAGATTTAAGTCTAAGACTTTTCCATTGATAAGAAGTTCCCTAGAGATTTAGTCATTGTCTCTCCCAAGTACAGAAAGGGAGACACCTGCACAAATGGAGATTTCCCTTCTAAAAATAAATTTCTCAGCCGCCTGGGTGGCTCAGTTGGCTGGGCGACTGCCTTTGGCTCAGGTCATGATCCTGGAGTCCCAGGATTGAGTCCCACATCGGGCTCCCTGCTCAGCAGGGAGTCTGCTTCTCCCTCTGACTCTCCTCCCTCTCATGCTCTCTCTCTATCATGCTCTCTCTCTCAATAAATAAATAAATAAATAAATAAATAAATAAATAAATAAATAAATTTCTCTTACAAAAGGATAACTTCTAGATTTTCAGAGCTTCTCCTGAATCTGCTATTTCTTAAAAATAATCAAGTCAGGATAATCCTTACACCAAAGCAGCATATTCTGGGTGATATATTTTGCTCCCCTTCAGATATATACACATACATATGTATATGTAGCAGTATGTATATACAGATATATAGTTAGAAAATTCTATTATGTTAATAAAAGGTACATATTTATAAGTATACTCTTATTTTTTGATAATGAAAAGTAGCTAGGTAGAGACTAGATCAAGGGCAGCTCTATAGCTTTGAGATCATAAGCAGAATAAGAGTCTTAGGTTATCAGATAAGAAAATAATTTGTTCTCTTTTGGAAATGGTCATCATTATGTAACTACTAATCATCACCTTGGCTAGGTCCAATTGTCAGTTCTGGTGGAACACATTATACTTCTTTTCTAAATTATTTGTCAATTATTTGTAAGAAGTAGGATGCTTTCCCTGATAGGAGTGAAGAGACTTCAGTTATAATCTCAGCTTTGTGACTACTCAGTTGTATGCATCCAAGCACACTACAATTACTATTACAGACATGGAATATGAATTTCTCAAGCCAGGGGCTATCCTCCCCAAACATTCAACACTGGTCTCAGAATACAGAAGTTGTTCTTTCATGTTTAAGGAAGGAAAGAAAGGAGTGAGAAGGGGAAGGAAGAAGAGAAGATAAAGAGGAAGGGGAGAGAGAATTCATATTACTTCATCCTCAATCTTCCCTATAAAATTAAGAAATTGGACTAGACATTCTCTGTTTTTTTTTTATTCTGAAATATCATGAATCTATGAGACAAATGAGACAAAAAAGTATTTTATTATTTATTATTGTTATTTTTTTAATAGAGAGATTTCCAGCTAAACATTCTGAGATCAACCATTTATCAGGGTTATACTCTGATTATTTCCAAGGCTGGAATTAAAACAAACAAACAAACAAACAAACAAAATCCCGCAGGTACTAGTTTGGTTAAATAAGTTTTAACAAAACACACCATGTTGGAGAAAATGCAAAATTCTGTACTGGATATGCATAAATTCAATATATTTAGACTGTAATACAGAATTTTAGGAATACTGTTTTCTGAACACTAATAGGTTGCCTGTTACTCTCACACAGTATTTTTTGCTGTTAATATTATTCTGAATGCAGATAATTAAAGCCAAAATGAACTGATAGTAAAGAGGTAAATAGTGTATTTGGCACATTTTCCTAGCTTATTAACTTAATAGTACATAAGGCTATAAAAACCTCATCCTAGCATCTAACATTTTTTTAATTAAATAACTACTGCTATCTTATGGGACTTATTTTAGATTCTTTGATTGAGAGGGGACAATCAAAGACTTCCTGATACTTTCTAACTAAAACAGAAAAAGAACAGCTAAAGTATGGAATTTCATTATTTAAACAAAATACTATTTTGCTGATGCTACATTTATGACTTGGGATCTTATTTTGGGCTCTCTCAACTCTGATTTTTTTTCTTTCATTTGCAATTAAAAATCAACAAAGATCGATTGCTAAGCTGGATGTCACAGATGTGGACAAAGTCTCTATCTACCCTAAGGAGCTGCTAGTTGGCTAGGCAAGTAAAATGTATCCATATAAACTAATATTAAATTAAAATAATTTATTATAAAATGTGAATCTGTGTGACAGTGAAAATAAGTTACTGAACTTATTTATGTTTTGTGAATTGTTACCCTGATAAAGAAGGTGAGATTTGAATTAGCTTTTGAAAAATGGACAGGATACTAAGAGATTAAAAAAAAAAAAAAACAAGAAAAAAAGACAAAAGGAAGGAACTCTATTCAGGATGATCAGCATGAGCAACACTGGACACCAAATATTAAACATATGTGACAACAAAATAAGGATTTACTATTTTACTTCACAAACTATTTAGGTAAGATTGTCATAGGTTCTACTACCAGTTTCATGATATCTGCTTTAAAGTTGCTCTCTACACAAGCTCTCCATTCTCTGTATCTAAAGATTATTTCAGTGGGGCGCCTGGGTGGCTCAGTCTGTTAAGTGTCCGGCTCTTGATTTTGGGTCAGGTCATGATCTCATATTTGTGAGATCGAGTCCCATGTCGGGCTGCGCAATGGGCATGGAGCCTGCTTAAGATTCTATCACTCTCCCTCTGCCCCTCCTCACTGCCCTGGCTCTTACTCACTCACTCTCTCTTTCTCTAAAAACAAAAATAAATAAATAAAAATAAAATAATGTTTAAAAATTATTTCAGGAACCTAAAATATCCAGGTTCCTTTAGCAGGAAAAAATTCATTAGGTATTCTATATCCTGTTGGAATCAAGTCTGACCTCAGACCTTCTATGTAGGAAGATATTACTTGTTCCTTTGTGAATTCTGGAAATAACATACATTCGTTTCAAAAAGTGTAACATCAATGAGAAAGTTTGAAGGTTAACACATCTAGGTCCTGAGAAAAATATAAAACAGTTCTAAGACTGAGCACCACTTTCTTGTTATAATAAAATGCTTTGAATAAACAATAGGGCAACACCATGAAATATACAAATAACAAACAAAATACACAAATTACAAAAAGTAAGAGTCTGATATAATAGTCTCATATTTCTCTGGTACCCTTATTTTCTCTTCTCATCACCACTGTGTTAGTTCTATGAAGAGTCTCTTAATTGGTCTCCTCGAAAACTATTCCTAGGTTTATCTTCCTAAAACACCAAATCTTGGGTTATTTCATAGTTCAAAAACTTTCTGGGGCTCCTGATTGCCTATGAAATAAAATCCAAGGCATTTCAAGACCTTTGCAACCAATAGAATAGCTTACTGTATATTGGTGAAAAGAAATCAAACTATTAGTGTTGTTTTTTAAAATAACAACAGTGTCAGGCACTGGGAGAGGTTCTTTATCTACTTTTTCTCATTTAATACTCACATGTGTTTTGAACGCAAAACTCGGTGTGTTTACTCCAATTCAATATGAGTATACCAAAGCTGATCTAGTTAAATAACTAACTAAATTCTCCCAAATAATAAACTGTGACTTCCAAGTACACTTCTTTTCCACCACAATATAGTGTAAACACTTGTGTGTACAAAATCACAACCACAGTGGAAGAAAGCACATGGTGACATCATAATAAGAGTTTAAACTGCTTGCTCAATAGATGGTCAATAGACTTAAATTAGGACCTACTGGAAAAAGCACTAGCAGAGTGACCAAGACCAGGAGGGAGTTCAGGGTTAATAATTTATGTGTCTTTCCCATTTAAATAATAACTGAAATGAGGAAAGTGAATGGATCAGTGAGAAGAGTCTGCAGAAAGAAAAGACAGAACTGTGGGCAAAGTGCAATTAGTGGGAGGAAGAGAAAGGGGAACCATGACCGAGCGGAAGAAGGAGCGGTCAGATACAATCCAGGAACTAGAGGGGCCCCCAAATAACAAGCTGCAGAGTAGCTCAAGGGTTTTCCCACCTTCCCTACCTGTCTTCAATCCTGGGCTACAGTCCTGAAAAAAAGAATCATTACCTTAACTCAGATCCCTCTTTTTCTAGTGACCCTGGAACTATCTGGAAAACCCACTACTAGCCTGGCTGGTCCCTATGAATGGTACCTAAAAGTAATCATCTGAAAAAGAAACCTTTCTTGCCCCAGCAAAATATATAGAAAAGTAATGTAAATTATTGCCTTTATTTAAAAGTCCATCAAAAGACAAACCAGCAGATTTGTAAATATTCATTCACTGAAGTAATTAAAAAACACTAGGAATAAGAGTAAAGTTAAAAAATAAAACAAACTAAATTGACTCTTGATTCTATTCTTTAAAATTGTTCCTTCTCTTTATTTGCTCTAACAAAATTATCCTTAAGAAGTCATAGAATAGAAAATGCCACATTCTAAAGGTATATATACTGAGAGAGTGATAGATATAAAGTGACTGGCTTTATGATTATTTAGCAAATATTTAGAAATTATTTCAAATAAATCCTATTTATCTGATCCCTGAAACATTTTATTTCTTGTGAAATAGAATATGGTTTTATAAATTATTATTGATACAAGATATATAATTAATATAAGATACATAATTTATAAATTATTATTAATATATCGATGAAGATTCTTATGCAAAAGTGACAATTAAGGGAATAGACTAATATGAAACAGTACCAAGAAAGGCATTAGACAAGTATTTTCCCATAAAACATATTCAGTTTCACTTCCACTTGTGCAGAAGCTGAAGTGACCTTTAAGTTCAATTTCTGGAAACTATCATTGATTAACATACTTGCTGTTCCTATTAGTTATATTCCAGAGAGCTGCCAAGCAGATGAGGCAACATGAGACAAAGATGCTCTTTGCATGTTAGATTGCTTACAGCGAGATGTGGGAGTTACTTATTTATCTCTTGGCTCTTCCTAAACTTCCTCCTTGAGAGAGATAAGGGCTTAGCTTCCCTTAGTGAACTTCATCCCTAAGTGCTGTACTGCAGGTTTCTGCAAGGTCCCCTGGAGTCCAAAATTTAGGGAGAAGGGATCCTGGGCTCTCTTAGTAGTTAGATAGCTCAAGTAGGGCAAGTTCAGCACCGGTATGTGGTCTGGAAAGGGTCTGGTCCCTGGGCATGAGACAGAAATTCAGGAGAATGTTGCAGGGCCGATTTCCAGCCCCTCTAGTGGTGGGCAGTGAATTAGGTCACTTTGTTTCCCTTCACTCCTTACAAAGGGGACTAAAATTGGATATTCTGAAACTGGAGCATAGTGAGAGCATTCATTGAAACATTTCAAGAGCAATACCTCATTAGGAGAAATATAGGAATAAGCTAGTGGAAGTAAGCTGTGAGCAAGGGGATCAAATCGGCAGCAGGCCCATATTAGAGGGCTAAAGAAATACCTATGCATTGGGTAAAAGAAAGGAGGAAGGGGGAAGAAAGCTGTGTTGAGCAAATCTGTATTGCTTACTTGGGGATGGAGCACCGCAAGGATGTATGAAATGTTACAAATCCAGCAGTAGACAGCTAAATGAGAAAGGTGGGATGCTAAGAAAAAAGTCTGGAAATTTAGATGGGGTGCCTACGGATTTTATTACTTGCTGTTTAGCCTCTATAATTAGCTGTTTCTTCTGTGACAAAACTAGTATTGATGGGTTCCTTTGCCCTGTATTCTTCACATCCTTGTATCATGGTCTGTTGCAATTGCTGCCAAACTACAGTTTGCCCTTGAACAATGCAGGGGTTGGGGTGCTGATTTCCACACAGTTGAAAATCCTCATATAACTTTCGACTCTCCAAAAACTTCCTGGCTAATAGCCTACTGTTGACTGGAGGTCTTACCAATACCATAAACAGTCCATTAGCACACATTTTGTATGTTATATGTATTATATACTGTATTCTCATAATACAGTAAGCTAGAGGAAAGAAAATGTTAAGAAAATCATAAGGAAGAGAGAATACACTTACAGTACTATACTATACTTACTGATACTGTAAGTTACATCATCTTTTTATAAGATGAATCGTCTGTCAGCAGCTGCATCAATATTCTCTCATATGGTACAAAACACTGTAGATATTACAGTATTACTAACATTAGACATCAAAAATGAAAAGGTAATGTGAAAAAAATTCATATTTATTTACAGGTATAACAACTGATGCACTGATAATGAAGTAGCAGCTATATGATTGCTTTACGGCAGTCTAGTGTAATCGATATAATTATTCCATAGTAGCCTAGCCTCTACACTAATGAATGAATTGTTATAAAATTTTTATGGCATACAGCATTACAGTCATTCATAATACAGTATAGGAAACGTTGCTACATTTTTTAAACCACTTACCTGTGATGATTGGTGAATACACAATTCCTCCATTTACCAGAGAGAGAGGCATACTGTGCGTAATATAATTCTTTGAAAGCAAAGTTATAAAACAGCAAGACAACTACACATTATTAACTTTGTATTAAATATTACTCACTTTATGCACACGATGTTCTACGACGAATACAATGATGATGACACAGAAACATCTCCTACAGTTCTTGCCATACAGTTACTAGATTTTCAATAAAGATACACATGTCCACAACAGATAGATTTATTAACTGTACAGCGTGATTATTTGCTGCTCATTAAGTGGAAGTGGATCATCATAAAGTTTTCATCCTTGGATCCTTATGCTGGGTAGGCTAAAGAGGAGGAGGAGGAGGGGCAGTTGGTTTTGCTGTCTTAGTATTGGCGGAGGTGGAAGAGGTAGAGGAGGTAGAAGGGGAGGCATGAAAGGCAGGCCAACTTGATGTAACTCTATGGAAATACATCATAATTTCTGTCTGATTTTTTTTTTCTTTTTCATTTCTGTAAGAAATTTCTGTTTCTATACAGTATCAATCCTTCTTCTGCTATTTGCTTTAGTTTCAGTGCCCTTATCATAGAAGAGTCCATGCTGTAAAAGAAGTCAAAGGCAGTCTTGAATAATTGGACCTCTTCTGCCAGATTGCCTAATGTCAGCTTGTTTTCTGCACTACTTCTTCTGTGTCTTTTTTCCTCACCGGTCTGGCACAGGTACAAAAATACTCATCTTCATCAAGTTGTCTTCTGTTACTCTACTGGTGTAGTGTCTATTAGCTCTTCAATTTCTCCAAGATCCAAACATATCTTGAAGCCCTTCATCTCCCCCTGCCCCACCCTTTTTTTGCCATATCCAATCTCTTTCATGATTTCCTTGATTGGCTTTGTCTTAAATCCTGTGAAGTCATGCACAACATCTGGACACAGTTTTTTCCAGCAGGGATTTATTGTTTCAGGCTTGATGCCTTTCACAGTTCTTTTCTATCAGGATGGCATCTTCAATGGTATAATCCTCCCAGACTTTCATGATGTTTTCTATTGGGGTTCTCTTCCATAATGTTGACAATCCCTTCATGAGGGTGTCATGTGTAATGAGCCTAAAAGTCCTTAAGACCCCTTAATCTACAGGCTGAATTAGAGACATTATGTTTGGGGGCAAGTAGACCCCTTTGATGCCTTTGGTGTTAAGTTCATGGGGTGCTGGGTGGCTAGGGGAATTGTCCAATATGAAAAGAACCTTAAAAGGCAGTCCCTTACTGACAAGGTACTTCCTGACTCAGGGACAAAGCATGGATAGAACCAATCCAGAGAAAGGGTTCTCGTTGTCCAGGCCTTGTTATACAACCAAAGACTGGCAGCTGGTGTTTATCTTTTCCCTTTGAAGGCTCAGGGGTTAGCAGCTTTATAGATAAGGACAGTCTTGATCATAATTCCAACTGCATTTGCACAAAGCAGTAGAGTTAGTTTATCCTTTCTTGCCTTAAATCCTGGTGCTCACTTCTCTTCCTTACTAACACTTTATGGCACTTTTTCCTGGAATAAGTACTTTCATCTGCATTAAAAACCTGTTCAGGCAGATATCCATTCTCCTCAATTATTGTACTGGCGTCTGAGAACTCAAGTGCTGCCTCTTGGTTGGCGGAAGCTGCTTCTCTTCTTCTTATCTTGACATTTTTTAACCCGAACCTCTTTCTGAAATTATGAAATCATCCTCTGTGGCATCACGTTTTCCAGCTTTAGATCCTTCACCTTCTTTTTGCTTTAAGCTGTCATATAATGACTTTACTTTTTCTCAAATCCTATTAGAGTCTATAGGTAAGCCTTTCTTATAGCAATTCTGCACCTACATAAAAGCTACATTTTCTTTTTTTTGCTACATTTTCAATAAGAGTTAAAAAAAAAAAAACAGTGTTCTGCAAAAAGTGGAAGGTTTTTTTTGCACTTGCTGGTATGGCTGCAATGATGGCCGCAATTAACTTCTTTTTCTTTTTCCTACAATGGTCCTACACTGGATTCATTGATCTTGAAATGCCGGCAACCACAGCCACAGACCTCAATCTACGGTACATATCCAGCATTTCAACTTTTTCTTGTAACATCATGACTTTTCTCTGCTTCCTGTGGGTACATCCAGCATCACTAACCTTCAAATGTTTCCCATGGTTTTATTTAAGGTTTACGGTATTGCACTAAACACAATGAATACGTGAGAACCACAAGAGGTGGTTTTTTATTATGATACGAAATTTACTGAAGAGACAAACTGTTCACATGGAGATGATTAGTGTCACACCGTGTTTTTAGTGGATACTCCCAACACTTGAGCTCACTGCAATAGCAACAGGATGTGGCTACAAAACTGTTTCAGTAGTACAGTATATATTACAGTTCATTTTATGCAGTTATGATTTAATACTGTATCTTTACATTTGTTTACATTTCTCCCCAGTGTGAACGGCACCATGATAAATTGATACATTTTAACTCTTCTAGTAGATTTGTGTATATTTTATGGTAAATGATAAACTAGTATCTACATATATTTTATGCATTCACGACATAACTTCTTAATTTTTTGATTATTCTATGCTATATGAGCTTTTTCACATTGTTGTAAACCTCTGAAAAATGTTCCAATATAACTTGTTGAAAAGAAATGTGCATATAAGCGGACCTGTGCCGTTCAAACCCATGTTGTTCAAGGGTCAACTGTACGTCTCTTTAAACACACTTCTGTGCAAAATAAGGGGGTGGTAATAGTCAATCCTAAAATGTCTTTCTATTATGCAAGAACAAAACAGTGAGGTCACGAAAGGACTGTACTTTGAATGAGATGAAGGGAATTCAGCAGATAAAGAACAAGAAGGCAACTAGAACAGTTTGTAGATGGTGTGAGAATCTGACCTGATGTGCAATTTGCATAACCTGAGTAAGGATAAAGAAGAGATAATACTCACAGATATTGCAATGTTCTGTACAGCATTTGATTTTCCTACATTAACCCATTTAATCCTCACAATGCCCCTATGAGGTTAGCACTTTCACGAACCCCCAGCTGAAATTCGGGAAACATGTATGGAAAGGTCAAGTCACTTGTCTGAATCACACCACTCAGATGTGACAGAACTCAGACCTGAACCCAGGCTGTCTGCTTTCACAGGGCAGAGTCTCAACGATGGCACCACATTCCCTCCCACACTTTAAAGCCCCGGTTTAAAGTTACACTAATCAAAGACTCTGAAACTTTCAGCTACCAGAGAAACCTCCTTTATAAGTGGTGTACTGAGCAATGAAGGCCAACCCACAAGCACTGAAGTGGTATGGTGCAATGACTGAGACCCAAGAGAAAACTCGGGACTTGAGATGACACTTGGGGCATTAGCACCACAGAGAGAAAAACAGAAGTTAAGGAAGAAGAAGACATAATTTTTAAAAAGGCCAGGCTCTATGGGGCGCCTGGGTGGCTCAGTCGTTAAGCGTCTGCCTTCAGCTCAGGTCATGATCCCAGGGTCCTGGGATCGAGCCCCGCATCGGGCTCCCTGCTCCGTGGGAAGCCTGCTTCTCCCTCTCCCACTCCCCCTGCTTGTGTTCCCTCTCTCGCTGTGTCTCTCTCTGTCAAATAAATAAATAAAATCTTTAAAAAAATAAAATAAAAAAATAAAAAGGCCAGGCTCTAGACCAACAGTATGAATAGAACTTCTGTTTATTGTATTTAAGATCCTAAAGAAATTTGATGTGACCCATAATGATCATCAATTCTTTTATGATTGTCCACTTGAGGGGAGCCATGTTTTTCATCTTTCATCAGTGACTCTCACGATGCCCAGCACAGGCGCTGGATAAATACTTTGCAAGAGATGGAAGGAGAAGGAGAGTTAGGATGGCTCAAAAGTAATATGGATACGTGTGAAATAACCTTTGTGATGAAAGAAGGTACACGTGAAATGAACTTTATGATGAACTGCATATCTAAAGCAGTGACAAGAAGAAAAAACAGAGGCAATGGGTTCTGAATGGAATAATTTCAAGTATCAGAGATGGTGTACCTATTACACACAAAACTTGGTGATATGCTATGGGAACATGAACGATGTCACAGTAACAACCATTTGATTCTTATCCTTGAGAAACTTAAGTCTTGTGATCCTAGAAGTAAGAGAGAGGGTAATAATTACTGGGGACTGGAAAAGATCTTAAGGACAAAGGGGTGGAATTTGAATGAAAAGCACTTTCTCAGGCAAGAGTTAGGGAACGCATGTGAAGGTGGTAAGGAGAATGGGCAACAGTGAGGGGCCAGGAGAGGTGGTAGCAGTAAAAGGCAAAATTCTTCCAAGTGAAAGGAGAGATCAGTGCAGCCAAAGCCCCATGAGGAAGGAGTAGAGAGAACGTAGGCCCATGGGGTTGATGCTGTCTTGTCCTGCTTATTAATTTGGGGCATTTACAATACTTTTTGGTTTTGCTTGTCCTAATACATTATGTACTTAGAGCACAAACATTTTCAACACTGCATGTACACAATAAAGGAAAAAAAGGAAATTCTACCTCTTCATTTTTGATTATTGGACATAACCAAGGGTCACAAACATATAGAAAGGACAACTGTTGGCCGTCACGGAGGTGATGGTTTTGTGACTGATAAATATTAGGGAAAAGCAGATCTGAATGCAATTGTTGTTTTTAATATTTTTCAAGTGAAAGTGCACAGGATATGAAATGACTACTCACTATACTCTAATAACTTTAGAAATATGAGTCCAAAGTACCATTTCTTGGAATATGAAAAGGCCTCTATGATAGTGACACAACAAAAGGGCTCTAAACAGTCAATATCTCAAGACAGGGGGTAGGGTGGAGTGAGGAATCCATAATATCTTAGCCCAAGTTCTCTGAAGGGTTTATTGAGTGCACATGTGTATGCAGAGCATTTCTCTTCTATGCAAGTCACTCCTGCCAAAAACTTGCCCTTTTTAAAACCTGAACAATGAACAGTCCCTGCCAAACCTCATCACAGTACAGTCTAAGACAACAATCCCCACAGCTCTGTGAAATGAAATGTTATTCTCTCATCTGTATATCCAGCACAAATGCTTTTGAACAGCTACTTTACAGGTGATAAAAGTCTTCACTTCAAAAGTTGATTTGTATTAACTTCCTATTTTATTATCATAAATAATATCTTACATGATTTCATCATGCAAATACTTCTGCAGACAGACTAGTCTGGCTTTAACTTTCTACCATCCAGCTTGGAGAGCAACTTATAACACTAATTCAATTATAATAAGGGACATACATGAAACTACAAGACAGACACTACTGGGGCCAAAAGAGTGAATTCTGAATCAGAATATATGTCAATGATAAAATTAATAAGCACACAGTTGCACCATTTAAAGATTTTGTCATCTGACACTGAGTCAAATCTCAAAATTGATAAGGTTTGAGATGATTATTTTCATTTACGAAGATTTTTAAAAAGGTACTCTAGTTATAATTATGTATTCACAAGTCATCGATTACTTGAAAATACATTGATAGGAAGTAAAAAAGGAGATAACAGGATAGTCTCTGGTATGCATTTTAAGATTTTGGTCAGAGTATTAGATTTCTCCATTCCTCTTTCTGACTAGGTTAAATTACCATAGGCAGGATCTCTCTTTTTTAAAAAATGTATTCAATTACTTTGTGTAACAAAAATGAAAACCCTGGATCTAAGATTCTACTGAGAACCCAGAGCATATTAGTCATATTGATCTGGGTCTTTCTCAGATGTTTTCATCATTTCAGGAAATTCAGTGGGGTCATACCAAAAAAGAGGGCTTTTAGTCACATATTCTGGGATTGGTTTCCATGACTTTTCCTGAACAAGTTCTTCAAATGTGTTTTTTATGCTATGACTCATACAAACTAGAAACAGGAAAAAAAAAAAAGCAGAGCTAAACTTTTCAACAATTGCCACAGTAGAACACAAATTCAGCAGAAACTATAGTTAACTATAAAGCACAGAGTCAGATAACTCTTAAATAATTATAAATATGAGGTAACACTCAAAAATTAGACACCAGTATAAAAGCTTAGATAAGAAAGGTAACATGACAGGACTTTCAGTCCAACTGTAAGAAGAGCTTACTCCAAGAGAGTGAAACTCAGATTTTTTAAAAAATAGAAACAATTTGGAACACAGGGAAGAGAAGGAATAATGTGTGATTTATAGAGAGGGAAAAATGAGAAATACTACACACACACACACACACACACATATAAAGGGAAACAGCAACCTGTGTATCCTCCCTACTCTACATTGGCTGGAACACAGATGAGTCTCAGCTTCTGGGAGTTTTTTTGGGACATAGAGGCCTCCTAAGTATATTTATAATTTTCAAAATAGTAATGATATGTGTATTATATATATAATATTTGATAGGGAATAATATTTAACATACTTAATGCAGTAGATGAACTTGAGATTCAAAGAGGGGTAAAAAGAATAAATAGTCATTGAGCCATTCTGGCAAGAATTTTGGAAGCATAATCATCATCTAGAACTGAAGACATCTGGCATGGGTGATGGATCTTGTCAATATCAATAAAATAGCAAGGGCAGAAGTAGAAAAAAGTTTGCCTTCTCTTTTAATATCTAAGATTGATTTATAGGACGTGACTAATACACAACTTTCTTTGCACGAAAACCTATAATAATGGTAATCTGAATGTTTTTTAGTAATCCAAATATTACATTTCTTTTCAAAAAAGTAATTATAAGAAGAGCAACTCATTCAAAATATGTGTTTACCATAATAAGATGTATAATATTTAGTATCAAAAAAAAAAGGCAAAATAGTAGTGCTTTGAACTAGGGGATTAAATTAAGCATTTAACTGAATGACATTAGCCTTGCTGACCAGAGAATGGTTCGCTTCTTACACGGCTTCTCACCATGCTTAATCTATATGCTTTCAAATACAAGTTTTAAAAATAGACTTTATTTTTAGAACAGTTTTGGATGTACAAAAACATTGAGAAGATAGTACAGAGTCCCCCTAAACCCACACCCTACAGTAGTTTCCGCTATTATTTTTATATCTTATGGACATTTGTTATAATTAATGAACCAATACTGATATTATTATTAACTAAAGCCCATAGTTTATTCTGATTTCCTTAATGTTTACCTAACGCTCTTTTTCTTTTCATGGATCCCATCCAGGATATCACATTACATTTAGTCCCTGTCTCTTTGGCTTCCTTCCTCCTGCCTGTGACAAATTCTCCGACTTTCTTTGGTTTTGATGATCATGACAGGTTTGAGGAGTACCGGTTAGGTATATTGTAGATTGCCACCTGCCCTTGGAATTTGTCTGATGTTTTTCTCATGGTTCTATTGGGGTTATGAGGTTTTGGGAGAGAGACTGCAAAAGTGTCCTTTTTATCCCAACCTATCAAGAGCACATTCTATCACCTATGAACTTTAGGCACTAAGTGTCACATATAAAATTTATTTTTCAAATAAATTTCACGTTTAGTAAGTAAATAAATTTCATTTTTAAGCTAAGAATTAACATACGTTTGTAGGTTTATGAATGAAGCTTTACTAACAGTTCTCTATGCTTATCTATATTTTCCAGTTTTTCAGTAAGGATCAGGAACTATATCTGTGATGAAAATCATTACTATAAAAATATGATTTACAAAAAAAAATGTGCCCATTTCAACAAGAAAACTCAAATTAGTATCAATTTCTATAGACCCAGTATTTAGCATTACAAGTAAACCAAGAATTCTGGGATTTCCAAATATCTATCTTTGAAATGAAGTGTTGTATTTCAAAATTGAGAGTGTTTCTCCGAATAAGAATAGTATTCATTTTAGAAAATATTTCTTTCTTTCACAGAACAACCAATTCAGATATGAAGAGCAAACATTTATCCAAAAGCAACAATAATAACAAATACCAAAACCCAAGAATGCCTGAATTTCACGTGGTACAGACTGGCCTTTATGATAAGGATAAGAAACAAAAAGTGGGAGTAAGAGTCTCACTGATTTTGTATGTTCTATCACAGAAAACCAGACTATTTAAATACAATTTGAGATTATACATCATCAGGCATGGGTTCAACTGTCAACATAATATGTAAAAAAAGGCTTTTGTGGAACTATTTAAGCAACTAATTTCCGAACCAAATATGACATCAAAATACTTAAACGCTGTCTAAGATATGCAAAAGATTAACTGAAAAGGAGACCTAGTAAAATGCATAATTAATATAGAAAAAATAAATCAGACATTTATCTGATGGTAGATTAATAAAGTCACCTTCATATACCTACACCATTTATTTTCCATGAAAGAGTACTATATTTTTTTTAAGACTCTCAGTACTTTAGACATTTTTGCTTATTTTATTGACTTTATTCTTAGCAGTAATATTACCATTTAATGATGCTTAATTCTATTTAATTAGAAAAATATAGCAAACGTTTCCATTTTTCCTGTGATTTGCTAGTAAAACCCACTAATAGAAAACATTATTAACCACCAGTTTTAAAAATATAAAATTTGAAGTTATTACATTAAATGACCTATAGAAGAAAAAAAGAACATAAAGTAAATTATTCCTAATTTCTGAAGAAGACACCACATCTTAAAAAGATGATAGATTCAGACGCTGAATCTAGCGCACTCTTCTAGGAACCCTTGGTCACTTAATTCTCAGTTTATTTTATGCATTTCTGTAGGAGGGTAATACTTGTATTTTATGGAGCTTTGCAAAAGAATGAGCAAACTGTCTAAATTCACCAGTGAAAGATTAGTCAATTTGTTAAAGGTACCCTGGTCTGTGACTATTAGAAATTACTAAATATTGGGGCACCTGGGTGGCTCAGTTGGTTAAGCGACTGCCTTCGGCTCAGGTCATGATCCTGGAGTCCCAGGATCGAGTCCCGCATCGGGCTCCCTGCTCGGCAGGGAGTCTGCTTCTCCCTCTGATCCTCCTCCCTCTCATGCTCTCTGTCTCCCATTCTCTCTCTCAGATAAATAAATAAAACCTTAAAAAAAAAGATGAAAAAAAAAGAAATTACTAAATATTATTAACATGGAAATAAAGATATTAATGAAGATAGGTTAAAAGTTATTAAAATCACTTAAAGTCTAAGTATGAATAGTATGCTTCATTACATAGGTTAGCTTCTTTAAGTACTTAACTATTTATCTGTTTTTTAATAATTTATATTTGTAATTGTCTATTATTTAAGTATATCTCATTATTATGAAATTTCAAAATCCTTTCAAAGGCATTACATTTGCTTATCAGTGTATTTCCTGTTTATAGTGAATTTTGCTTTGGCTATATCCTTCTTTCTAACTATTACTTAGGTACTTAAAGTTAAGGTGAACTAATATGGACACAGATGATGTAGATTCTCATGTGTTAACTGGGTCCTTTTAAAAAACACAAGAAATTTAAAAATAAAAGAATTACTTCTTTGTAGCATGCAACAATTTACAAAGTTCTTATATACCTATTTCACACGATTATTACACCATTTCTGTATGATATGCATTATGATAAAACACTCAGCATTTCACCACTTTTTTCTATGAAAGGGTAAAACTCAGCTATAAGAGAAAACTTTCCTTCCTAAAATCTCAGAAAAAGTAGGGTATAACACCAAAGATCTTTAATCTGATCTTTTATAGACAAAAAGTGATTCAAAATCACTGTATTAAATGTTTAATGAATTAGACTTCAGTATGTGTTAAGCATCTAGAATATGTTTAGCATTGTACCAACCTGAAGGAATAAAAAGTTAAAGTCCAATTCTTTCCCTCAAGGTTCTTATGATCTAGTCAGGGATCATAAACAACAAAAATAAAGAAAAAATAAATTATTGGAAACTCAGAATATTGGCTGAAAGGTATGATGTGATATAAAAAGAAAGGGATTTTGGCCAAGGTTTCCTGGGTTAGTAGAGTATCTTTTTTAACCAAATTCTGAGGTCAGAAGAAATGTGATTAACAAGTTTTGCCCATGGTCAATCATTATTATTGCTATTACTACTTATTTCACAAATGTGGATATTTCTTTTTTCTTTCAAGGAATATGTTACTCACTGTTGAAAAACTTACTATTTTATTGGGGTAATCTGTATAGCTCCAGGTATTTATAGAAAGAATAATAATTTTTCAAAATAGTGCTATGATTACTCTTATTCATTAAATAAATCATTTATTAATTGACAAGAGTGCTTCCCAAAGAACATATATCAGCACACCATTATATTTTCCAGACAGAACAGTAAAGTTGAGAGTCACATTTGTTTTTCTCAAAATAATGAACCTGTAACTAACAACTTGAAGACATACTAATATTTATTAAATCAGCACCAATTGGAATGTTTTCCTCTTGAAACTGAAAATTTGATATTCCAAATACTTAATAAAAATGGGGATGGCTTAATCCACTAACTCTGTACGAGCAGTATACAAACACTGGTGGACAGAGATACTTGCCAATTCCACAAGACATCATCAGAAACATCTTCAGGTCTGTGGTAAACATTTCTTCGGTTAACAAATGCCCATGTAGAATGAGAACACAGTATGAAGAATAAAAAGGAGGTACCCTGAAACTTCCTGCCTCAGTTTAACTCCAGCCCCAAACAATGTATTTCCTACTTTTGGAAAAGAAACGATGTGAGAGTTATTCAGCTTCATGACTCAAGTTCAAACCTATAGTTGATCTGTTAGCCTGTCTTTGGAAACAGTACATGTGCTTACTCTGCCTTGTAATTGTTTATATTCCTGACCTTCCTTGCCACCAAAAATAATTCCCACCCCCATGCTTACTAGCCCTACACACACGCACAGAGATTAAAAATTCAATTTATCTTTGTGCATTTTTCCATGCAAAAATATATAAAGCAAATTCATTAACTAAGATGTACCTATAAAGGCAATTCTGCAAGAAGGCAAAATAAAATCCACATAATTATTTCTCTACCTTTTACCCTTAGTTTCTGCTATTGATTATGGTTTCCTGATAATTCCAAAACATTTTGCACTGCCAGATACTTTTCCTTGACCTCCCTCTCTCAGAGAGTCATTGGGAAGGTAAAAGGAGTCACATTGTTAGTTCTCCTAAATGGGTGGACAACAGATTTTACAAAGGTGAACCATTGGTGCCAAAACATGAAATGAGTTTTTAGGTCATGAAGGCAATAAGTAGACTAAGGAAAACGTCATTAACCTCAGGAAATTTTCTCAATATAGCCATGGGATTACTATTTGACAAAATATGTTTCTTTTGTTTTCATTTTTCCTTTACAAATATGATTAAAGCCACTAAAATTCCTATAAGGTACAATAAGACCTGTGTAAATATAGATTATTGATATCACGTGTATATGATTCTCGGCCTACAGACTTGATGTGGCTTGTACCAATCCTCAATCATGGATTCCCTTTAAATTCTTGGATGTTCTTCCATGGTAAATTATCATATACAGATGCAGTATCAAACTGACCTTAGAAAGGTCCTCTCTTTAAGTGGGGTCACGGAAAGCTTCCTGAAGGCCCTGAAGGGTGAGCCACCTTAAGGTAAAACAGTTCCAGTCTCAGCTCTGCCCCTTACTAGTTTATATTTGGACATATGAATTAACACCTTTACTTAACATCTCACTATTATCATTTCTAAAATGAGAATAACTGCTTTGTCTACTCCCCTAATCATCAATTCCATTTTTAAGGATGATCATTTGTTGTTAGTACTGCAAAAACCAAAATGGGACACCACCCATTTCTCTCTGTGTCTTTGCTTTTTTCCATCTAAAAAATAAGGAGAATAATGACACTTTGTGTAGAACTGTTGGGAATCTTAATCGTGATAACGTATAAAGCGCCTAGGATGCAGTAGAGTGTTTGATAAATGTCCCTTCCCTTCTCCACCAATTTTCCATTTCATAAATGGGCAAATTCCACTTGAAATGTTGGCAGTCCAAAGCAGTACCGTTTTATTGTCTCTCAGCTACCTCTTGACCCTATTCTTATCTCTTCCCACATCACCTTCCGGTATTTCCTGGCCTTTCTCTTCCAAGGGCCAAGGTCTTTACCCATCTCCCGGACCTGGACCGTCACTTTGTAGCTTGCCAGCGATGCCTCCTCTGGCCAGTTCTAGCTGCTGGGAGGAGTCTCCACGATTCCAAGGCTGAACAGAATTAAAGCAACTCCTGCCTGGGACTGCTCGCTTCCAACCCCAACCCTTCCTGCTCATCTCTTCGATGTCTGGCCTCGGAACTGCGGGAGAAGCGAAGGCATCACCGGAGTGATGACATGCGGCTCTCTCCCTTCCCACCGTTCACATTTTTGCTTCCACGTGCGGAACCCATAAGGCTCTGGCCGCTCTCGCCCCGGCGGTTGCCCTGGTTATACAACAGCAGCACCAGACCCAGGAGGGGGTCTCATCCCTTCTCTACTTCCCCATAACCCTTTCCTCTCCTCCCCGCTCCGGCCTCCCCCACAAACCCAGTCAGGAAGAGAAGCCTTTGCGGCTGAACTTGAGACTTTAAGCCCCCTTCTCGCTAGTGCAAACAGCACTGGCAAACTAAGGAAGGGTGGGAGGGGCTTTGGTGGAGAAGAGCCCTCGCTTCACTCCCGACTGAAGCGCGCAAAGTTCGCCGACTTGACTCGATCTCCGTCACCAGGAGTTTGGGACCTCAGTGGCCCCGGCTGCTGGGCGCGCGGCTCGCGTCCAGTCCCTCGGATTCCAGCTCGCCGGCGACAGCGTAGCGTCCCCTCCTCCTGTCAAGTCCCTTCAGCGCTGGGACGGAAGCAGAGCGACTCAGCCCACGAGGCTGAACACAAGTCCCCAGGGAAGGAGAATCTGCCAGTGCCGAAAACAGCGCTTGCACTGCCAGGGCAGCCCGTTAACGCTTCGACTCCGGGCGGGCCGGGAAGGGGGCGGGAGGGGACACCCGGGGCCGGGGGTCGGGGAGGGGTAGATCCACTGCGTTCAATTCCCAGCAGGAGTCAAATCCGGGCCTTTCCCGCGCGAGCCAAGCCGAGGCTACCAAGGGATGCCCCGCTCCAGCAGGAGTGCGTTTTGCAATAACCACATTTCCCAGACAGCCGGCTTCGTGCCCGGTGTCTGACTCCAACCTCACCCTCAGGTCTAGAAGGACGCACGGTTCCATTAGAGGAGCGTCGCGATTCCTTCGCGAGGAAAAAGGCGTCGCCCGTCCCTCCCCCAAAGCACCGCAACAGAAACAACCGCTACGGTCTCCTCGTCCCCTCCCCCAGCCCGCGGGAAAAGGAGGGAGCGAAGGGCGCAGGTACCCTTGGTCAAGTCCTCCCCAGAAGGTCCCCACCACCGCGTCTCCCAATGAACCTGCAGCCGGCGGAAGCCACGGAGCACGTTCAAACGCGCTCTCCTGCCGCCTTGGCCGCGGAGGGAGCGAGGAACAGTGAAGTGCCCGGGCGCGTCTCAAGAGGAAAACTTCGCTCGGTTTTGGCGGCGGGCGGCTTGGGCTGAGGAGGCGCCCGCGGCGGCAGCGGGGGGGTGGGACTGCGCCCCCGCCGCCACGCTGTCCCCGGCGCGGCGAGCACAGGCCGTCCGCTGCTAGGCGCACTGATTCCCAGTCTGTTCCCCCGCGCGCCCACCCCACGGGCGCTCCCCTCCCGAGCGTTTTCTTCGTCCCCGGACGGTTCCTCGTCTCCCAGGGCTGCGCATCCTCACTTCGGACCCACAGCCACCCCCCAAATTCAGTCACCCCTGCTTAACTCTGCGGTCCCCAGCGCGCCCTCCCACTGGGGTAGCAGGTGACCAGACGCCAGCCTTACCTGCCGCGAACTCTTCTCCGCCTCTCTCTGCGCCAGATGTCCTTTCGGGAAGAGAGGAAGGGGATGCAGGCTGTGGGCGTGCGCGGCGGCGACCGGGGGCACCGGCGCGAGCTCCTCTGAGAGGCCGCCCTGGCGGAGCCGCGGAGCCGCCGGCGGCCCTGACGGAGCGCGGAGGCTGCGGCCGCAGAGGCCAGACGGGGAGGCAGGCAGGGGGCGCTGCTGGCTCCGGAGCGCCGAGACGGGACAGGCGGGGAGCCAGGCACCAGCTGGAGCTTTGGGGAGGCGAGTGTGGCGAGGAAAGGCACGCTCCGAGCGGGAGGGCGGCTTTTAAGTTTGTGGCGTGACCGCAGCAGCTGTCCTGGGAGAGACTCAGTCTTTCTAAAAGGGGATGCTCAGAACGCCGGGGATTACCTCTCCCCTTCCGATCTCCTCCCCCAGCCCTCGGCCCCCCTTTCCTCTGCGCACGCCAGTCCTCCCCAGCGTGCCGAGGTCTATCCTTGCCGGCGCGCAGGCTGTCAGCAGCGTGGATTAAATGTAGCTCCGGCCGCGCTGAGGCATGTTGTTCCGGGCTGGCCACCCTGTGCGCTCTGTCTGTGCGGCAGCCTCGGACGTTTGAGCCCGCCCGCGCCCGGCTGACTTTGGGACCTATGTATTCTATACCATACAGTCTGTAAGGACCCCCCGCGGAAGAAACCGGACAAATAATGTCCAAAACACCCAGCCTCAAAAAGAGTACCTGTGTTCCAGTATGTAAAACCCTGGGCCACTGGCCTTGAAAGCGCAGGCGTTAGGATGAGCCATGGAAAACAAACCTCCATTAAGGGGCTAGCACGAGGAAGGACCAAGTAGAGGGGGAGGAGAAAATGGGGGGGGGGGAAGGGCAGAAACCCCCCCAGGATGTAAATCTTCTTTCCTCTTTACCTTATACCAGGCCAACAGGGATATGTCATATATTTCTGTCAGGAGTTTTCCTTTATAGATTTGTACACACCTTGGTCGTGCAATAGGAAACTGAAGTTATGGGGACCAGGGATGAATCCACATTTTGTGGAGCCTGGAACTTAGACAATTTGAAGGTGGGATCCTCTTTAAGAAAAACAATGCTGAAATAGCTTAATTTCTACAGATCTTACAAAAACGACTCTGTGAATTTATTGTCAGGCAGCCCTCAGGGTCATGGAAAGGGCAAGTGATGAGTCCCGAAGCTTGGGCCTCATCAGCTGCGCGGTAAATCCTTCTGTGATTGGTACTCTAGGTCTGGAGTCACACACCTTGCACTTATTAGTCCCAAACATAAAGCTGACTTGAGGGTAGAGCCAGAGGGAAAAAAAGCAGCCACAGGGTTCTGCATTTGTCAGCTTGATTTAAGAGCACAGCTTGTAAGGTCCCAGGGTTCCTTTGGCAAATGACAAGTGGTGTTTTAGTTTGGGGGTAGTGAGCAGTCAATGGCAACAAAGGGAGAACTGGAAGGTGGGAGGAGACTCTTCATTCAGTGTGTCCTCTGCTGCAGAGAGCTGAGGGCCACCAAAGCTAAATGAGTCATTTCAAGTTGCAGATGGTTAGTGGTGGAGCCAGGCTCAGGAGGGACTCAAGTTTCCTAACTC
The DNA here is from genome assembly GCF_029215605.1 of Mirounga angustirostris. Classification (NCBI taxonomy): domain Eukaryota; kingdom Metazoa; phylum Chordata; class Mammalia; order Carnivora; family Phocidae; genus Mirounga; species Mirounga angustirostris. Next base: position 77,524,476 of record NW_026991720.1, on the reverse strand, counting down.
TGACCAAGGTTCTTTCCTGTGTCTCATGCTGCCCCATTTCTGTAACCTTGGTTTTGACTTTCCACTAACCAACCCCATAATTTTCCTCTTTAGATGCAGGAAAATTTAAGTCCCTACAGACTATTCTGACCTATAGCAACTTTTTTTTTTTTAATGCTTTGTATTTAATGTTATAACACTCATTTTGTAATTAACCATATCCTTGGTGTGTTTATTGCATTTTTCTATATATTTTATATTATTTTATCTGTTTATGCCATTGCCCCTCAATCCAAATTCCAACCTCATTGTAAGGACAATATACCTCTCTTTCTCCCACAGCACAACTTAGGGTTTTGCACGTAGGAGGTTCATGATAAGTAGTTTTTGACTTTTAAAAACTCTCTACTTATTAATTGTCTAATAATTTTGTTAGAATTGCAGTTAACTGGATTTTCCCTCCTGTCAAAATCCTATCTTAGTATACTCAAGCCAAAGAGCATCTCCCTTTGCTACTATTTCCACCTTTTCCATGAAGCCCCTACAGAATTAATCATTCCTTCCTGTTTTCCCAAAGCACTTTGATTTCACTTATGTTATAAGCCCTTTTCATGTAATGTCATAATTAGTTAGGCGTGTGTCCTCATCTGCTGTTGGCTGTTTTTTTTTTTTTTTGTCTTTCTTTCCCAAGCCCCTAAAACAATGTCTATGAATTTGTATTGAACTGGTTTAGTTTGAAATATCCTGACTTAACATTTAGGCTGCATTTACTAGGGCATCCTGAATGTACCATGGGAAGATAACATCTGGAAACTGGGTTCTGTGCTTTCCTTCCGTTTAATTGCTCTGAGCACACAGCAGGCAGAATCAACTGCACAGCGCAAAATTGTGATAAATGGCCTCAGCTGTGTCCATGGCTTTGTAATCCTTAGGGTACTTCTCTAAGTGTCTTGCATACGGTAGGTGTTTAACAAATATTTAGGGGTTAAATTAGGTACTGAATACAGTGGATAGGAGGATGATAATCAGCCACTGCATTTATTTCTGAATTTCTACTAAGATACAGGATTCCATCAGTATTTCTAAGAGTTTGAGATTCACTGTCATCAAAAGCAGTTTGGTAATCTGTCCTGTAGGACTGATACCCTATCTAAATCCTTGCAATAATACCGAGTGGGGAAAATCTTTTTTTACATTAAGTTTTGTTAAAATGTGAGGTGTATTATACAGTTTAGCATATCTCCAAGGGTGGCTATTCAAGATTCAACAAGTGGTCCTTAATTACACTGAAAGAGATGTGTATATCATCAGTTAGAACTACCTAATTGCTGTTTTATGCCTGTTTCATTCTAAGGGGGAAAAAAAAAAAAACAGAAAGAAAGGAAAGGAAAAAAAGAACAAAGTACTGTCTAGTTTCCAGGTGCTTGGAAAAATATTTGGATAAGTGAATTTGTCTTGAGGGTCAACCTCTTACTCTGTGACGTAGTGCACCTCACCCATCTCCATTAGGGCTCAGATGGAATTTGAGTAAGTTGTTCTTACTGCATGGTAGTAGATCTGTGTTAGATTATATGAAATATACTATCTCTCATAGGATTACATTTTAATACTTAATGAAGCCAAGGAATAATTTCTAATTGTACAATTTCAAGAATCATCAATCTATGTTGGGAACCATAAGTGAAGGCAGCAGGGATGGCTAAAAGTAGAATAGGTATATTCTAGGCTTCTCCAACTCCACATATAGCTACCTTTGCCAAGAAGACAGGAGAAAGATAATTACTGGGTCCAGGATTTAAATGTAGCAGGATCTCAGAGGATTTGGCTGCACTTTCAGCCAGAAGGTAGTAGCTTGTTGTTCTTTTCCAACAAAAAGCTATAGTCTTAGTTCTCTCTGTTCTATTCACAAAAAAAGGAAGTAAGGAAGGATGGAAGGAAGGAAGGAAGAGAGAGAGAGAGAGAATTTGGTGAATTTAAAAGAAAAAAAGGAGATCCATAAAAGAAACTGCAAAGTTCTATGTACAGAGACAAGGAAAATGGAGATAAAACTCAAGTATTTAATGTTCACATCTATAAAACTAGTCATATGTTGGTCATATATAAAACCTTTCCACCTTACAATAAATACTACTTTATGAACGTTTTCCCACTTACTAACATATCAGTACTGACAGATAAACGTTGTTATACTCATTAGAGAAAACTGGAGTATATATTAGTTTGTGTCTAATTGGAACAAGTGATGGCATGAGTTGAAAGCAGCTCACCCGCCTCCTAATCTTCTATCAGGTGTTTTCCCCTTATAAACCTCAGATATTTTTTTTTCCATTTGTTTCATTTGATCATGGCAATCCACTTATCACTGGATCATTAGGTAGTTACATATTAAGATCATTAGGTCATGCTTAGTGATGGAAAAGAACACACCTTTCATCTTTATTTCAGTATTAATTATACATAGAACTCTCAGAAGTAAATGTATCTCTGTTTCTCATCTTTAAGTAATGGCAGAAGATAGTTTACGGTGAGTTAATCGGAATGTAAAACTGTCAGAACTTTGCTTAATGTCTTTGAGTTTTAAACTTTTTTTACGTCATAAATGATCATAAACATTCAGAGTTAGGAGAGGCCTCAGAGACCTTCTAGCCCTCATGTTATATATGAGGGAACCAAGGCCAAGAAGATGGAATGATCACCCAGCTCCTTTTAACTCCTGCCCTATGCCCTCTATGATACAGTACCCTGCTATAGAGCCTTTACTTGAAGAAGAAGGAGAGGGAGAGGGGGAGGGAGAGGGAGAGGGAGAGGAAGAAGAAGAAGGAAGAAGAAGAAGGAAGAAGAAGAAGGAAGAAGAAAGAAGAAGAAGAAGAAGAAGGAGGAGGAGGAGGAGGAGGAGGAGGAGGAGGGAGAAGAAGAAGAAGAAGAAGAAGAAGAAGAAGAAGAAGAAGAAGAAGAAGAAGAAGAAGAAAGAAGAAGAAGAAGAAGAAGAAGAAGAAGAAGAAGAAGAAGAAGGAAGAAGAAGAAGAAGAAGAAGAAGAAGAAGAAGAAGAAGAAGAAGAAGAAGAAGAAGAAGAAGAAGAAGAAGAAGAAGAAGAAGAAGAAGAAGAAGAAGAAGAAGAAGAAGAAGAAGAAGAAGAAAGAAGAAGAAGAAGAAGAAGAAGAAGAAGAAGAAGAAGAAGAAGAAGAAGAAGAAGAAGAAGAAGAAGAAATCAGCCAGTTTTCAAAACCTATCCAAGCCAGAATCTTAAGGTTATATTTACTTAGCTGGTTTGGGGTGTGGTGAATAATTAAATTCAGCAGGAATGCACTTCAAAATAAAAATAAAAACACAACCCAACCCCTTTGGCCCAAGTCCTGTGACCTCAGAAAAGAAAACCTCCTTGACTATGAACATTTGCTAGAGGTTGGAAAGCCTTTCTGAGCCTGATACAGGAGTCCACATAGCTAGTGCAGGATGGAGGAGTTTATAGTCAAATAAATGACTCTTTGTGTTTTTTTGTTTTGGTTTGTTTTGTTTTTCTTTTTTTAATAGTGTTCTTAGATCAACACATAATCCCCAAGGAAGGATTTTAAGGAAAAATAAACACCTTTCTTATATATCATATAAAAAAAATCGTCTTTGAGTTTGCTTTTCTTAATACCTCATGCCACCAACACTCCACCCTTAGAGCGTACTTTAGAAATAGTGTATTCTTCTAAGAAAATGGGGGAGGGGAGGGATTCCTGTGATACCTAATCGAGGCAAGCCTTATTTGTGTAAGAGTGATGAAACCAAGAAAAATATGCCCTCTTGTGGCTTATTTGTTCTAGTTCACAACTAATCAACAGTACTCTATTATTTCCTGAAACTCAAACATACCTATATTCCAAGTGGAATTAAACTATTCCTTTGTGCAGTAACTGGAGAGAACAGGTCCATGCAGACAGCATGAAGGCATTCCAAGATTTCTGCTTTGTTCAAGGTCATATGCAGCTACTTAGCCACAATGAAATCAGTATCCCTAAAAATGGGGGAACATTTTCCAAAATAACCCACAGATTCTTACAGATCTTATAAAAATACTTTTCAAATAAATGCATTGATAGAATTTCTTTCCTAAATAGTGAGGTTTGTTTTGGACAGACTTAAACTATGAGTTTCCACAAATAGGAGAAAATTCATAATTTCCTGCCCTACTGTATTTGTGCTTCTAATATTTCTTTAGCTGTAGGATGATGCTTATTTTTCCACTGAAAAAAGTAAAATATGCAGCAGTTAAGAGAAAGCTGATTTTCATTCTGTGCGTACTTTTTTCTCTTCTTTCCTCTTGCTTTACTCAGAAATGAGGCTGTAACAAATGTGTTACATCTGTGATTTACAGAAACATTTAATTTCATTTTATGACAAAAAAATGCCCAGCATGTTTTCCTGAAACCACAAAGTGGAGATGGGTTTAGTGGAAAGTGACCTCTGGTGAGCAAGAGAAAGACTTTCCCATAACTGTGTTTTAAATAATTTAGTAACTAAGTGAGTGTCAAAGGTTTCAAACAGGCCAGATTGTTAATGTCTTAGTCCAATCCTATCATAATAATAATTATTATAATAATAATTATGATTAACATTATCATTATCATTTTACATACAGAGAAACTTTAAGTGACTTAAATAACACATTTTTCATTTGCCTGGATCTACTTGCGTGTGAAGGTGGCCAGTGAGCCATCTCCTTACCTCAGCACCTTGCTGCAGAAGTAAACCGCATTGAATCTTACTTATCAGAAAAATGCAACTTTCCAAACTGCCCAATTTAATACATGGAACTATTATTTTTCTAAGTTAGAAGCTAACATGGGATCTTGTTCTTTCAAGTTTATGATCATTCTGACCCCTGAAGCACAGATATGCTTTCATTTGTATTACCATTTGAAAAAACAATCATAAAACAGTTCAAGATTTTAAATTTTATTGACTATAAATTTAATGAAGAAAAATGAATCACTATAATATAATACTACTAACAAATTGCATTCTCTTTCTACTCAGTACCTCAGTAGAATTATCTTTCCTTATGTATAAAAAGTTTTACTTCCCAAATTTTATTCACGTGTTTGCCAATAATGTCTATATTAAAAGTCTATGATTATACATATATTTAAAAAATTATCTCAAATTTGATTGTACTTAAAACTTCTAATTCTAAGAATAGAGCCAGTTTTAAAAGACAAAAACATGGCCATTTTAAAAATGTATTAAGAAATTAACATTTAACTAATTAGAATAAAAGACAAGCTGTCCATAATAATGGAAGTCAATATTTTAAGTATACTATTGATAGCATGCCCAATGTTAAAAATGATGACCTGCCAATATTAGCTATTAAAACATTATATTTTATGGTATTAAAACAGTGAGGTACTGTTTACTGAATACATAACCAACCAAAGCAATTAGAAATCTAGAAAACAGATGTAGGTATATTATAATTCACACATGTAATGGGAATTTTGTTTTCTGGCTCCAAACTTGAGTGGACAATAAATGCTTTCCTTTCTAAAAATTACTTTTGTTGGGACGCCTGGGTGGCTCAGTTGGTTAAGCGGCTGCCTTCGGCTCAGGTCATGATCCCAGGGTCCTGGGATCGAGTCCCACATCAGGCTCCTTGCTCAGCAGGGAGCCTGCTTCTCCCTCTGCCTGCCTCTCCCCCTGCTTATGTTCTGTCTCTCTCTCTGACAAATAAATAAATAAAATCTTTAAAAAAATAAAAATTAAAAAAATTAAAAAATAAAAATTACTTTTGTTATGTAGCATTTCAAATACAAAAAATAGCACACACAAACACCCTCACAATAAAACAGAGCTCACACTCAAGAATATGTCACCCAGCTCAAGAATTAGAATATTACAAGTATCTTCACAATTATCTGTGTGTTGCTCCATGATTCCCTTTGCCTACCACACAGAAATAAACAATGTTCTAAATTTAATGCCTATTTTCTCTTCCTTTTTGCCCACATATGTATATGGCTCTAAGTAATGTATTCCGTGATGTGCTATAAAGCTATAGCTTTATAGAAATAGTACCAGCTTCATAAAAATGGCAACTTTCTGTGATTTTCTGTGATTTTCTTTGCTCAGCTCTAACATTCATCTTCTCTATTGTGTATGTAGTTGTTTTTGTTCTCTTTTATTGCTTTTAATTATACTATTGTGTGAACATGTCATGTGTTATCCATTCTTATTTTGAGGGCCAGTTGAGTCATTTCCAATATTTTGCTATTAAAACAATGCTTCAGGGGCGCCTGGGTGGCTCAGTCGTTAAGCGTCTGCCTTCGGCTCAGGTCATGATCCCAGGATCCTGGGATCGAGTCCCACATCGGGCTCCCTGCTCGGCGGGAAGCCTACTTCTCCCTCCCCCACTCCCCCTGCTTATGTTCCCCCTCTCGCTGTGTCTCTCTCTGTCAAATAAATAAATAAAATCTTTAAACAAAAAACAAAAAACAATGCTTCATGAACATGCTTGTATATGTCACTTTATTTTTCTGTTGCCCAACTTGAAGTCTGTCTCAAGCTCTGTGTGAGCCAGTTATGAATGCAGAAATCAGTCCAAGTATGTCAAACCAAAAGGACTTAATATAGGGAATTGAGTGATAAGATGTTGCAAAGAGCCACAAAAGAGAGAAGGAGGGGGTCTGAAAAGTAAAAGGAAAGGAAGAATGTACTTGAAGACTGGACACCACTAATGCCCCAATGAGGAAGGCTGGAAGTCCAACACTGCTGGGCATGAGGTTCCAGTATATACCAGATCTGCTAAGATGTGTTGCTTGACCAGGTCAGATGGCTGGAAGCTGTTATCTCTGCAACGCTGGACTTGGAGCACCTCAATCTGTTACCTCTCCATCTGCAACTACCAGAAACCACCAGCACCTGCCTCATCCAGAGAGCCAGAAGTGTAAAGCATTTGTGTTTCTCTTGCCTGCCGATCTTCTGTAGATTTCTCCTCTGGACAGAATCTAACCAAGGGCCAGATGGCAATGTAGTACAAAGTGAAATTTTCAGCTTCCCAGGCCCAGATGGTGTATAAAAGAACAGACGTGGCATTGAGAGAGAACAGGTAATACAAGCAAGCAGCACAAACCTCGCTTCTTCCTGAAAGCAGAAAACTTAACCTCATGGTTTTCAGGTAAACTCAGTCACTGATTTCTCAGTCTTTTAACATTTTAATAATATTTCATTCCAGAGTTCTGCAATTTTTTACTTTCTCTCAATTCTAGTGTTTCAGTTCTAAATTCTAAATCCAGTAGCTGAGAAGTAGACTAGTTTGCTAGCACGACCATAACATGTGCCACAGCCTGGGGTGGGTTAAACAACGGAAATGTATTTGCTTATAGTTCTGGAGTTTAGAAGTCTGAGATCAATGCATTAGCAGGGATGGTTTCTTCTAAGGCCTTCTCCTTATCTCGTTGGCTTGTATATTGAATACAAAGTCCCCTCCTGGAATTCATCCTCTTTTCTTCTATGTCTGTTGAATACCCATCACCCAATCCTAAATTCCTCTCAAATTGTTCTTTGTTCAAAACGCTAGGCTCGGGGCGCCTGGGTGGCTCAGTCGTCAAGCGTCTGCCTTCGGCTCAGGTCATGATCCCAGGGTCCTGGGATTGAGCCCCGCGTCGGGCTCCCTGCTCTGTGGGAAGCCTGCTTCTCTCTCTCCTGCTTCTCCCTCTCCCACTCCCCCCGCTTGTGTTCCCTCTCTCACTGTGTCTCTCTCTGTCAAATAAATAAATAAAAATCTTTAAACAAAAAAAAACAAAACGCTAGGCTCTTTTGAGATCACCAGTCCCCTTTCAGATACTCACATGCCATGTTCTTCCTTGATACTCCAACATCTGTGAAAAATAGGGGTTTGGGAGTGATGGTCACTTTCTTGGGTCCTCCTGTGGCTAAACATGTTGGTCTCTCATTCTACTTACTGACTCTGAACCATTGTATTATGGGACAAAACCGTGAGGCTGCCAGTTCCAGAGGTTCAGAAGCAAGGTACTAATCCCCTGTACTATCATTTTACCGAGTATATAGAATATCCTGTCATCCCCGGACTTTGTCAAACGCTGGCAAGCTGGAAGAAACACATATTCCCATCTAATTGTTTTGTTTCTTCACCTCAGTGACAACTTCCCATAACTGTCAAAACTTTATACAGTCCCTGAGTAGGGATAATCTGGTTTTGTTTTATTTTGTTTTGTTTTGTCAATTCTCTTTCTTCTCTCTTGGTGATGGCATATACTTCATTACTTAGGATTTACAAAGTTGAAAACAAACAGACTTTTTTCGTGCAAATGCAAAGCCTTGCTTTTTGAGATCCTGTTAGGAGTTTCAAGAAATCTGTTTGGAAATCTTAAAGCTGAGAGTGGACTCTTTATTTCCCCTTGAATTCTTTTGGGTCTTCCTTTCAATTAATGATCCCATAAGGACATAAAATACTAGTGACTCAATGAATGGTGGATCCTGAGGTAACCAGGAACTGCTGAAATAAAAATATTTGTACCCCGAAGTTGTTCTCTCCAAAATATATTCTACATATAACCAAAGATGGTCTTTCAAATCAGTGAAACAAAGAAAAACAATCAATAATTATTAGAATGTAATAATTAAATATTGAGATAATTTAGCACCTTTTTTTGGCAACATTCTCTCAAATAGAATGCATTTATGAATTTTTTGAGTATAAAAATGAACCAACAGATTCTCCAAAAATTGAAGATTCAGAATTAAAATAAAAATGAATCTAGAATCCTCCTTCATACCTATACAAAATAATTACAGGTTAGTTTCAGATCTCAAAGTGAAAGGTAAAATAATAAATTTCTTAGAAGACAACATGGGAGAACATCTTCATATTTTGGAGTAGATAAAGAGAGCTTAAACAGTACACAAAACTGATAACCATAAGGGAACACCTTATAAATTGGACAATGTTAGGTTAAGAGTTTCTGATCATCAAAGACACCATTAATAAAGTAAAATGCCAGGCCATAAGGCCAGAGAAAATATATGCAATCCATACATTTCACAAAATCTCATATCTAGAATACGTAAAGGACTTACTTAAATGAATACAAAAAAGATAGACAATCCAAATGGTCTAAAGATTTGGGCAGACTTTTCACAAAAGAGGATATTCAAAGGGCCAATAACTTCTGTAGTAATCAAGGAAATGCAGATTAAAACCACTGTGACTCCTACATACCCACCAGAATGACTAAAATGAAAAAGACAAAATATCAATAGTTGCTGAGGATGTAAAGATCAGAACTCTTACACACCTTGGGCAGAATTGTCAATTGTACAACCTCTTTGGAGAACTCTTTAGAATTACCTACTAAACCCTAAATATATGCATACCCTATGACAAGCAATTCTATGCACAGATTGTGCCTTAGAAAAATATATAGGTATATTCACCAAAATAAATGTATGATAAAGTTCATGGCAAAATTGTTTGAAATAGTCTCACACTGGAAACCATGAAAACTATCCTCAACAATACAATGGATAATATATTGTGGGCAATTCACATAATGGAAAGTTACATAGCAATAAAAATAAACAACTGTACCAACAATGTAAATTAATTTTAGAAAAGAAATAGTGAAAGAAGATAGACAAACATAGTATGATTGATTGATAGTTAATCTTTTTTTTTTTTTTTTTCCTGGAGGTAAACAAGTTGATTCTAAGATTCATATAGAAAATAATCATGCAAGATTGGAAGATTTGACTCTTTATGATCTTGACTCTTCCAAACCAATAACAAAAAAAAATCATTGCATTTGTTCATGTTTATTTCTGTAACTTTCCATAGTGTTTTAAAGCTTTTTCGTATAGGTTTTACACATTTCTTAGTAACATTACTCCTAAATATTTTAGTTTATTGCTAATATTGTAAATGAAGTTTTTTTATGATATCTTCTAACCAGATATTGTTTTTATATGTAAACAATTGCCTTTAAATATTAATTTTATACTCAGCTAATTTTCTGAATTCTTTTATTGTTTCTTTATTTTATCATGAATTCTTTTTTTCATGAATACTGTCATATAATTATCATCTGGTCTATGACGTTTTGGTGAAAATTGTTTTGTTTTGTTTTGTTTTGGTGAAAATTCTTAACAACTTCTTTCTTCCATAGAAATTTAACCTTTCTGTCACTGATGGGATAAATGTAGGTAAATTTTATTTTCCTAGAATGTTATCTATTTCATTTAGGTTTACAAATTTATTTGCTTAGAATCAGACTAATAGCCACTTTTCATTTTTTTGTTTCAATGGCTCTTACCAGTTGTAATTTTTTATTATGTTTATGTTTTCTTTCTTTTATGTTTTTTCTTGTTTAGAATTCATTAATTTTTAGCGTTGCATTATTTATTTTCCTCTTTTTTTAGGGTGTCTTTTTTTTAATTTTGTTTAGGGAGTTTAAGTTAATCATGTTCACTCTGATTTTTATTAATATATATATGTGAGGCTATACATTTTCTTCTAATTATCATTTAATTAGAGACAATAGTATCTGATATGTAGGGTTGAATTATTATTTTTCAGAAATTCTGTGTATTTTTTATTTCGTCTTTCTCTGGTGAACAGGAACTTATCTTTTTTTTTTTTTAATTCCAGGAGAAAGAAATATTGTTATTGTTTAGTTTTAAATTGTGCTATTTTCTAAATCTATTGTATCCCTGTAACAAAATGTGGATTTATGCTTTATAGAAATATGGAGGATTTGAGGGATGAAGTACATGGTCAATTTTCATGCCTATTTTTTATGCACTTGAGATGAAGGCCTATTATTCTATATATTTCCATAAAGTCTGTCCTCTAGATTATGTTGCTTAATTCTTTAACTTTTTTTTCATCCACCTGATTTCTGTCACACTGAGTGATAGTTTCCTGCTTTTAGTAGTTCCCTATTTCTTTTGTATCACCTGTAGGTTCTACTTTTTAAAGTTAGTTGTTCTGATATTTGGTCCCCATAGATAACCAAACATCTCCATTGTGTTTTTTGGTCTTTAGTATTATAAACTGTCTTTTCGTATGCTTTTTCACCTAGTCTACCTTAATCATTATCAGGATTACAACCAGTGCTTTCTTATAATATTTACTTTTCCTGACACATCTTTGCCTATTCTTTTTTTAGTTTTCTAAATAACATCATTTGAGTTTGTCTCATGAAACAGCACATGACTGACTTTTACTTTACCTGCCAATTTGAAAATGTTTATCTTTTAATCGGGAGGTTAAACCCATTTATTTAATGTGACTAATTTATTCTGACAAAACTTAATCATATTACTGTGTGCTCTATGTACTATATATACAATGTTATATTTTTGTAATTTTTTTCTTTATGTTGTCTGGTTTCCTTTTATTTTGTCTTTTTTTTTTTAAATATTGTTTATTTTGAATAGGAGTGACTTTCATCAGCTGAAATGTTTTGATTTTCATTTTCTGTTTTCTTTTCCGATTATATATATATACGTATATATATATAAAACTTAGTGAAAAAATATATATATTTGCTAACTTCTCTTCCTTTTGAAAGAACAGATTTCCTAAACCAGTTAAAACAGGCAATTCTCTATGAGGAGTTTGGGTATGGTGATTTTTACGTTTTTAGTTCTAAAATATACTCTTCTTTGGTTCAGTCAAAGGCGGTTTTACTCATAGATGGCTCCTTTTATTTCAAGGGTGAAGAGGATGGGTAATTCTTCTGATTTTGTAATTCTCCTCTGCTCCATAGGATGCTTAATTTACACGGTCATTCCCTTCTGTCCCGCCGGCACCAATCCCTCTCTCCCAGAAGCTGTGCCTTTCCAAAACTACTAGTTTTGGTCCTGAACTTTTTAAATCCCTTCCATAATTCCCCAGCCTCCATGCTGTGACCCGTCCTCAGTGTCCAAGCACAAAACTCTCTCATGGGTCATTCATGTTTCCTGCCATTGCTTGCCCCACCACCCTCTGTTTCTGTTCAGTCTGCTCCTCACTGTCAGCTCCAATGTGGGCTCCAGATCAAGTCTTACTCATTTGGGGATGTTTATTTCCTTCCTTATATGTAAATTAAAGATTGTGGTATTTTCTGTCTCCTAGTTAAGATCGAGGAATGAGTTAAGGGTGGTTTCATGTACGTTCCTTCTTGCTCTATAATGGATTTTTAGAGGCTGGGGAGAGAAATTCCGATGAGGTGGTTGCCATTATTCTACAGAAACCCAGAAGGTTTTCCTTTTTTCCATAAAAAACAATTACAGTATGGCTTTATACTGATGGAAATTATATAGTAGAGATAGAAAGATATATGATTCTGTAGAATTAGAAGAGAACTTCTGGATGGGGCGCCTCGTGGCTCAGTTGGTTAAGAGTCTGCTTTCAGCTCAGGTCACGATCCCAGGGTCCTGGGATCCAGCCCCTCACTGGGCTCCCTGCTCAGCGGGGAGCCTGCTTCTCCCTCTCCCTCTGCCTGCGATTCCCCTGCTTGTGTTCTCTCTGTCAAATAAATAAATAAAATCTTTTAAAAAAAAGAAGAAGAAAACTTCTGGAATGATATCCTTGCATAGGCAAGAAAGAATAAGGTCTAGTACCCAAGTAGGAAAGTTATTGTTATTAAGAACAAGGGGAATTTGTGATAAAATGAAGGAGGGCAGAGTTATGTGTATTGAGAAGCAGGATCAATGGGTAGGAGACTTGGTGTGAGCTTGTGGAAGTTCTCTTCTTATTGCCTATTTTTCTTAGTAATGTAGGATTAAGACCAGTAGCTGAAGTGAAGACTGGAGTGGGTCTAAGAAGGAGAGACTGGAAGTATGCAACAGGGATCCAGAAGACCGTGGGTGTGCTAGAAAGAAAATCAGCATAGTTGTATGTTTTTATTCTAGTTCATTTTGGAAATATGAATATATTCATATAGCATATGTTTTCATGAAATGATTAAATGAAGTGTTAGATTTAACCAGAACCGTAGTTTTGCCATACTTGTTGAAAATAGAAAGGGATATTTCAAAAAAGACTAAACGTAAAGCTCTGTTGGAGTTCAGAGGAAAAAAAGACCTAACTTAAGGTTGTGCAGAAGAGATTATAAAGTTAAGTGTGTGGATAGACTGTAGTAGAATGGCTTTTGAGCAGGACAAGCAGAATATAAGCATCTGGGAAGTGTGGGGGTGTATGTGGGAGAGGTTGCAAGGTAAGGCTCTTTCATGAGAAAACCATGTGAACAGAGTCCTGATATGGGAATATGGACAGCGTGTAAAAGGGAAAATGAAAATGCCCAGTGTTCCTGGAATGAGGATGGATAAAAGTGTAGAGTAGAAAACAAGACTTGAAAAAGTAGATGTGCAAGATATATAGCAGATTTTAGAGGCCTGTCTAAGAAAGCTAGGACTATACAAATTGAGCAGGAGAGAGAGATTGAAAAAAAACAAACCAAAACAAAGCAAAAAAACAAACTTTGAACACAGTAGTGATGTCAATGCTCCTCACTTTAAGAAGTGGCTGCCCACAACATGTGTCAGGGAGAAATTAGAAGCAAGAAGTCCTTCTAAGAGATTATTACAATATTCTAAGGTAATGAGGATCTGAATTCAAGGACGGACCAGAGACTCAGGGCAGGGTTCAAGTTTGAGAAATAGTTGAAAATTATCTGTTTTATGTAATCTAGATTAAACAGAGAAAGTAGCTTTAGAAATAAACATGCCTTTCTGTATAACTAATTCATAATAAAGAAGACTTTTTACAACCTTTGAGCTCTTAAAAGATAAATTCATATTTTGGCATTGGCTTAAGAGGCTTGGTAGACTTGAATAGACTATTACTTAATTGATCTTTTCCGCTTTAGTCATCTGAGGGCAGTGACTTTTCCAACTTGCTAACGGCATCTGAAATTGACTGAGCATTACTCCAGAGCACTTGAATGAATAGACCTTTGAAATGGCAGCTATTGATCCAGTATGGCAAAAAAAAAAAAAAAAAAAAAAGACTGTCCGCCACTTAAAAATAGTCTCCCAAAGTCATTCAATTGATTTGGATAGATTTAGAAATTAATTTTTCCTAGAAACAGCCCTCAGACCTAGGCCAGTGCAATACAATCTAAAGTGGCTAAAGAATAGCTCCTATTTCGGGCGCCTGGGTGGCTCAGTTGGTTAAGCGACTGCCTTCGGCTCAGGTCATGATCCTGGAGTCCCTGGATGGAGTCCTGCATCGGGCTTCCTGCTCGGCAGGGAGTCTGCTTCTCCCTCTGACCCTCCCCCCTCTTATGTGCTCTCTCTCATTCTCTCTCTCTCAAATAAATAAATAAAATCTTTAAAAAAAAAAAAGAAAAAAAAAGAATAGCTCCCATTTCTATGGAGAAGGCATCTTTAGTTCTTTCAATGCGGGATGATGAGAGGACTTCTAGCAATGAAGGGGTTGGGTGCTTGTTTCCTCCACAGAGTAGACTTAACATGATAAGGGAGAAGAGCACAGGGGAGGAGGCTGGATGTCCTGAAGACTGGCTTTTGGAAGTAAGGAGATCACTGGAAGCAGGGTTGGGTTTCCAGTCTTGCTTGATATCTTCTTCCTGTAACCTCAGACCCTGAGATAAACTTGAAGATATTTTGAAATTTTCTAACGAATTGTAACATCAGTAATCAGAGGGGAATTAAAACAAACAAACAAAAAATGTTCCTGTTATCTTTTCATTCTTCCCATCTCTTTCACCCTTTCTTTGCCCCGCCCCCCCTTGATCTTCAATTATCTTAGCTAAATAAATAAATTTAAACTTTCCTTTTAAGTTGTTTTCAGTCTCTGGATAAAAGAGCAATCAAACTCTGGGACAATTTGCCCCTGCCTTCACTTCTTTCCCTAAAATCATGGATTGGTGCTTCTGTAGCCTCAAAGCAGCAGGAAAGTGCCAAAGCCCTGGGATGTAGCGTCTGTCTCTGGCTTTTCTGTCCTACAGAGCATCCCCCTTACCCACATGGGTGGGGCTTGTCCTGTTGGCTTCTTCACTCAAGCCCATGATTGGAGCAGCTAGTGATGTTTTGAGTTCATCAGGCCCAGTAACTTTTCCTGACTGTGCCAGACTTACCTCAGCCCTCACCAGCTCTGTAGGCACTCTGAGATCTTCTTCCTTTATCCTGTAGCCACAACTAAGGCAGTCTCCTCCACAGCAATCAGTGTGGAGTTTCTCCCTATACATCTTGACTTTCCTCAGTCTCACCAAACTCTTACCTACATCTCTTTACCCGGTTCCCATGAGGAGTAGAGATCCTGAGGAAAATGACATCTCAGTGCCTCCCTCAGACAGACCACCAGGCTGACGTGAACGAGCCCCGGTCAGTGCATGACTGGAGGCATGGCCCCCTTCTGCACTGCCTTATCCAATAAACCTTCCCCTCTCCAGGCCTACGTTGGAATGTACTTGAGTGCTTCCTGACTCTGCTTTCATTCTGTCTTCTCCTCTCTAATCCCCATGGCCTGGAAATCACCAATATTTTCCTTCCTCTCTTCTTCGCTCCAAATATGTATAACTTATTTTATGTAACACTCTTCAGTTCAGCAAGCCAAGCTTGGCTCTGAACATGTTAAAGGGTGAGGGGGAAAAAAATAGACAACTCTATTTCTGGAAAATCCAGCATCCAAAACTATTGTTCACTGCAAAGTCTTATCATTGAACATCAGATGCGGACTGTTGTTCTTTTTCTATGCACAATTTCTGAAACAAATTATAGGGCTCCAGGAAAAAGACACTTTTGTTACATCTACCTTAGCATAGATGCTGATGAGGTATCTTTCAGATCTAAAGATTAAATTTGAATACGCAAATGCTTAAAATAATATCACTAATTTGGGAGAAGATGAACAGAATATCATCTAAATGGCATTTTCTCCTCAGAATGTGGGCAAGCCCTGACACTGGCCAGGAGTGGGAGAGGGAAAGATACTGTACAATACGTGGCCATTCAAGTTTAGCTTCGGACTCCATGTTTGACGCAAATGTGCTATTTGCTAAATACCTACTTCCACCTGATTGTTGTTGTATCTGAACTTCTGCATGATCAGTGACTCTATGATTAATAGATTGTCACCATATCAAATAAATTCTGTTTCTGCTTCACCCACAGATTTCTGATCTCACAAAATAACAATACTTACAGGGTGGAAATTTAGGATTCGTTATACAATTGTCATAGATAATAGAACAGACACAGTGAAGTTATGATTAATTGAGAAATCGTGACCTTAATTTTTTTTACAGTCTTTAGTTATGTGTTTAGAATGTGGTTAAAGTGACCTGTGAAAAGAGTACTGGTCATAAGCAGAAAGACAGTGGGGTGTTTTCATCATTTTCCTTCAGCCAAACTCCATAAAAGAAGAGAGGTTTTATGACTGCCTTGGCATTTATTTGTGCAGGATGTTCCATAAGACAGAATAGCAACTCTCATATAGAAAAGAATGCTCAACAAATGTTTTAATATAGCACGTTTCAGATAACATATACTAAATAGCCTCCAATGTTGCTTGCAGAGAAACTAGTCTGCTGAAACTAGCTATAGTAGAAATCAAAATGATGTTCTTTCAGAGTGCAAATGTTTCTGATGATACTTGCCATTATGATTCTACCCATCATCGTCCACCCCAGGAAAGATGCTGAATAAAGTTTACATTCAATGAAAGTGGAGATCCAGGTGGAGTTCAGAAAAGTTATTTATTTTTATCTTGCATGCTGATTGCTTTGATGTGTTACTAAATATCTAGATCCAAGAATTAGGATTTTATTTTTTCAAGTGATTTTGTGGAAGAAGCAGGTACATGCAAATATGAATAAAAATATAAGCTAGGTCAGTCATGTTAACTTTGTGAAAATATTCAGTAAGTATTTTTTGATCTTAAAAAATTTTTTAATCTGTGGATTGTCTCAATGAAGTGTCTTTATCGCCAGACTTCAGATTCTGGAGGTAACATGGAGACAGGTCTTTATCTTGGTCATATAATTTAGGAAGAAAAATAGTTTAATAAATTAGTCACAGCACCACCATTTACAGTGCCCACTGACAGAGCTAGATGAAAATATGTTGTTTCTTTTACTGACCTCAGAAGAAAGTGAACATCTACCTTTCAAAGTTTCAATTTAATTTATTTAAAGAATATGCTGAATGTATCCTAATTTACTCAGATTCAATTTTCAAAATTACACACACTAATTTATAAAAGAAAGTTCAGTAACTCTTTGTCAATTACAAAACATCGTAAACATTTGATTTACATAGTTACATTTATCAAGTAACTACATCAATTGTCAAACATTGCATCAAAACAAGTTGAGCCGGGGCGCCTGGGTGGCTCAGTCATGAAGCGTCTGCCTTCGGCTCAGGTCACGGTCCCAGGGTCTTGGGATCGAGCCCCACATCGGGCTCCCTGCTCCGTGGGGAGCCTGCTTCTCCCTCTCCCACTCCCGCTGCTTGTGTTCCGTCTGTCGCTGCGTCTCTCTCTGTCAAATAAATAAAATGTTGAAAACAAAACAAAACAAGTTGAGGCACTCCTTGCCTTATTTAATCATTGTATTATGATCATGATAGAAGCAGGAAGTATCCTATTGGAGCATCCATATGAGACTGCAAACTTATAGTAGGGTGACTGCACAAAGAAACTAGGAGCAGTGCTAATAAACTGGCACATTATAATGTCCAACTTAAAAAAAAATTAACCATTAGAGTTTTTTGGAAAATAATTTTTAAATAGTGTTTCCATTTTTTTTTCTTCTTTTTTAGGAGTTGCTTCTATGCTGATGAGATTTGGATTTGGCCTAATTTTGATTTTGCTACTTGTTCATTTGGCACTTCCCCAAATAATAGTTCAGCATATCCTTATCACAAAATCAACACATTGGAAATCTGAGCCTGGAGAAGCCACGGTGAGGACTGAGAAGATGACAGGCTCTCCTTCTGTCTCACCTGCTCCATTGGGTCTCGCCCACACTGCCCCTGGGAAATGTGAGAAGAGAGGCGGGCTAAGTGATAAGTAAAAGAAGGCACGCATAAGCTCTATCCTTCTCTGGCACACATTTATAGATAGCTTTAAATAGCAAAGAAAATCCACATGTCACTACCAATCATCGAGGTCTGTTAATCGGAAGAAGGAGATTTTGTTTCTGACTGGGAGTGACGGGTACCTCTGAGGAAGGACATGTCTGAGGTGTGTGAACATCTCAACCGAATATAGCCAAGGACAGTTGGCCCTTTTACATACCCCTTGTCTTTTTTAACTCCAGATTTATACAGTATATCGTCAACTTTCCAATTTAATAGGTAGTAATAACAAAAATATAGTAATCAAAATTAGAGTATGGAGTAGTCTGAGCATGAGATTTCTTTAACAGAACAAACTCAAACTAGAACTACTGATATGATTGATGGCAAAACAATCTGTGAAAGGACCATTTATTTTTATAGTGTATAAAAGTGTATGTTTTAAGTAGAACACACACACATGCACACACACAGAAATAGACCTGGTACAACAGTGCCAGAGCTTTGTGCAAATTATAGTCATCCACAGCTTACATGCACCATCTGGTCCCCTGGGTAGATGCTCCTTAGGCATTTGTGAATCAGGAGGAGGCCTCAGAAAGAATAAGGGAGAGACAACACATCACAATGCCTCACTGCTGAGTAGATGCTCTGTTTCTCACCAACCAATTACCTAAAAGCTTTTAAGGGCAAAAAGAATTATTATTCTTTATTGATCATCTCCTTTTCCTTTGTCTTATCCCCTTCACTCCCACCTTTTTGTGATATTTTCTAATGATTCATTTATTTTTTCCCAAATAAATTTTTGTATCTACTACCAACCGTACAAACTCTAAAACTCAGGTGGTTCAGTTCAATATAGTAAGATTTTTCAATAATAAATGATCAACTAGTGTTTGAGCTCTTAGGCTCTAAATATTTTATATTTCATGTCTACATATTTAATTCTCAAGATCAACACAATATGTTTTCTTTAAAACAAAACCCTAAACTACTCTCTGCTGCAATTCTCACTCTTTGTCTGGGTTATTATTATTGACAGTGTGTTCAAATTCTCCATTCAAAAATTTGCAAGAATATCAGAACTGGAATGATAACCCCTGGGGCTGCCATAGAAAACTATGAAACTTTAGGTTTGGAATTTATTGATCCAAACTGCTTATTTGCAGTTGAATAAAATGAGACGCGGATTGATTTGCCCAAGGTTACACCATTAGCTAATTGAGAGATCTTGAACTAGATTTCTAATTAAGTAATATCACAAGCCTTCCTTTTGATAACAAAACATACATTTCTACACCTGAGAAGATAATCTTTTGATTAATCTTGCCTTTGTTTCTCCTATCAAAATATTGATTACCATTATGTAGTCATAACACAAATGATTTTTAAAATGAAGTTATTTTTAAACTACTTTAACGGGGCGCCTGGGTGGCTCAGTTGGTTAAGCGACTGCCTTCGGCTCAGGTCATGATCCTGGAGTCCCTGGATCGAGTCCCGCATCGGGCTCCCTGCTCGGCAGGGAGTCTGCTTCTCCCTCTGACCCTCCTCCCTCTCATGCTCTCTGTCTCTCATTCTCTCTGTCTCAAATAAATAAATAAAATCTTAAAAAAAAAAAAAAATTAAACTACTTTAACTATACAAGATAGGTGTACTCATTTTTATGTAGTTTATGTTTTTAGTGATTTCCTCAAATCACAATCACTTGACACTCTAAAGTTAACTGAAAATCATTCATATGTGCACAAACATTTAGGATCATTCACAGTTCACATAGGAAATGTACAATGAAAGATTCTGCATAACTAGATGCAAAGCAGAAGTCTGAAATGAATAAAATTATATCATGGACTATACTTTTTACATTAGTAACCAGTTCAAAGAGCTAAGTAGCATATTCACAATAGATATAAAAATAAATGTTCAGTAAGAGTAAAGAGTTTCTTGAAAGAGACCCTATTTAGAGATGGAAATTATTTTATCTATTCTAGAACAACAGAGGGCAAAAAATCAAAAGCTGTTATGCTAACTCATGGCGAGCATTACTCCACCAATTTGTTTGATCTGTAAATACTGTAAGATATGAGTCAACATATGATCTACAGGGCTGTTAGACTTACTGCTTACTATGGTCTTCAATAGGATTAAGCCAATGGATTTTATCACAGGCACCTCAGCATTCATTTATTTCTTCATTAATCAAATATTACAATGAATGCTTATTGTGAGTCAGACGGTGCTGCCGATGCTACAGATAAGTGGTGAGCAAAAATAGTCTCTCAACTCATGGTTTCGTTGAGAGACAGATACTATCAAATTAATTCCCGAATGAGTGTTAAATTGGAACCATGATAAGTGTTGGGAAACATGGTGCACGTTGCTAAGAGAGATTAGGTAGGGAATTCCCTGGTTCTCTACCGTCCTGTCTCCCACACAGCACTCGTCAATACTGCTTACCAAAGGAGGAATTTGATAAACCGAAGTTTAAGGAATTTCTGAAAAACTGAGCCACTGAGGTCCTAAACCGGGTGAAAATATAAAGAGAAGTAGGACCGTTTCTAAATATGTGTTAACTTTGTTTCTCTTCTCTGATTCTCTTCCGCTGCTCTCTGATGTCTGCTGAAGGCCTTTTCAGGTTGAATGCACCCCTTCCTTCCTTTTCTTTACCCATATATTTTAGAAAGGACTCCTGCAGCCCACATCTTTAGGTGAAGATAGAGGGACCGAGCATTTTCTTTTGTAGGATTCTTGGATTCTTACCATCAAGCACTTCAACAGAGCAAAAATTGTGTTTGCTGGAAAACCCTCAGCCTCAGAACAGCAGGGCCTACCTGTTAAACTAGTATTTTTCCTGAAGCGGACCACAGGGCTAATCGGTTCCAAAGTCTGGGAAATAAGGAACCTGTGTGATCTCTCCCATTTTTCAGCTTTGATATGGGCTTAGGTTTTTTAAAAAATTACTCTGCCTGTGAATTGTGTGCACGTACGTGTATGTGTGGGTGTGTTTCTGTAATTAGACATTTGAAAACTATAAAAATCTTATACAGTTGGATTAAGTTAATCATTATTCAATGATTTATCCAAAGATAACATATTTGATATTGAAACTTCACTTTGGTAACAAGGTTTTCTTCCAAAATCTAATTTACAAATTTATGTTATTATTTTCAAAATATGCACTATTTATTATCCAATTTTAGGTATTTTTCATTTTCATTCAATTTATAGAAACTTTTTATCGTGTGATTACATTTCAGGCAACATATCTGTTAAGTAAAACCTCATGTACTAATGGTTTGTACAGTGTAGAATCATAGACTTGCCAAAACTTTGTCCATAAGAAAGCTCATTTTGTCAGATATTGGGACAACTATTTCATATTCTTGCAGATTTATTGTAGAGGTTATAAATTATCAGTTCACAATAAAATATATTAGAATGAATTTAGGGGTTTTAATACCAATATTATTACAAAATCAGTTTTTCCAAGATGGTAAGCAATGTACAGTACTGATTTTTTATAAAAAATTACAATTGTCATATTGTAAATATGGTCCTTGTCTTTCTTGTAACCTATTTTGTCAGTAAGCAGTTTATTAAATATAGTGTGTTTAGTTTCTAAACACACATAAAGAATTAAAAACTCTATTTAAAATAATAACATATAAAAAGACTTTACCAGACTTCTGAATAATTTCCACAAATGCTAAAAACACCCACGGAGATACTAAGCTTTAACAGTTGGAATTGCTGCCGATAACAAAACATACATTTGTATGTATGCTTTGAAAATGTAGTCTCCTAAATTCCAGTAGGACATTTTTCACTTCATTTATATGTTATCAGTGAGTAACATATAATCGCAAGGGGAAAAAACCCTGCTTTCCCATAAGTTTCAAATGAGAATATTATTATTATAATTCTAGAACACGACTTTGCCTTTTAAAAAGTCACTCTTCAAATTCTGTTTCTCCAGGGAACTATTCATTAATTAGTATATCCATAGTTCCCCGTACACACCACAATCTATACTTCTTCACCGTTGGATAAAGGATGTTCTTCTCTTTAGTGCTGTCTTACCCTTTAAGAACGTAAGAGAGGATAGGGGCGCCTGGGTGGCTCAGTCGTTAAGCCTCTGCCTTCGGCTCAGGTCATGGTCCCAGGGTCCTGGGATCAAGCCCCGCATCAGGCTTCCTGCAGAGTGGTCCTTGCTTCCTGTGGTCCTTGCTTCTCCCTGTCCCGCTCCCCCTGCTTGTGTTCCTTCTCTCGCTGTCTCTCTATCAAATAAATAAATAAAATCTTAAAAAAAAAAAAAAAGAACATAAGAGAGGATAGTATTCTGCGCCACTGAACAAAAGCTGCTCTCTTTAATACACTTAATATAAGTGCATGATGTTTTTAACCTTTGTGACCTATATTGTTTGATCAGTCCCCAAAATGCATTTGATACATGTGTTTTATTTTCAATTTTTATTTTGTTTGCACAACATTCTGCTAAACTTAATTTAGTCGACATCAGCAGCATTTCTAGATGTGGCTCTCTTTGGCTGCCTTTCAGTCTCATGGGCTATATAAAAAATACATAAATTATTAAGTTTAGCATCATTGAAAACATGTGCATCTATGTAAAAATGTCATACATTCAGTGGCTCCCATCTGTGGCTGTGGTAATACAAACCCATAAACGTGCACAATCTTGTATATTGATTCAAATAAACAAAATCCGGTTGGATGCATAACCTGATATTGTGGTTTGGGTAGGTACCATTTTATTTTGTCGAACATCAAATGGGAAGAGTAATAGAATACACATATTGTTTGGGTTAGCCGGCACTTCCTTGCTCTAACAAATGTGACCCACCCTTTAAAGTCAAATCACTAATTCAGTGTTTTGGATTGGTAACAACAGGACCTTTTCCACATTCCAACATCTGTCATCATTAGAAAGTAGGCTCTAGATGTATACATTTTATGGTAATAAAGTGTTTGCATTGTTTTTTTAATTGTTCCTAGGGTGACCTCTCTAGTATCATTTGTTAGGGAAGGGAAGAAATAAATGACAAAAAGAGAAAGATGTTATTTAACTTTAATCTGGTGAGAGTGAGATGATTGTTGCCCTATTAAATTCTTTTAATTTAACCTCTGTTTTTTATAATCACAATTTAAATGGTTATTTCTATGTGTAACCCTAAGTCAAGCAATCTAAGGACTGGTCAGACTATGCACATATACACATTTTCCTGATTCCTTTTTTGACCTGTTTCTATGAAAATAACCTAAACATTTTTTCTATAGAAAGAATAGGGAAAAATCAGTCTTTTCTCTAGCAAGTTTATTTTAAATTTCTATTTCATAGTTGATAATTTAAGAAAGGTTCCTTCAGTCTTATAACTTGCTATAGCTAAGGTCATATAAATATTTAGGATTGTTATCCAATTGGAGGAAATTCTACTAAGTTTCTTTTTTTTTCCCATATAAAAGCTATAAAGTTTCAGAACATTTCAGATTTTCTTTAACGGTGAAGAATCAGTGCTCTCCTTTGTCCTGCACTCATTAACTAGGGCCTTGAAAGGTGCCTGGACAAATCCCAGGGCTTTAAGCATAAGCTTTCTTACATTCATGTTACATCTATCTCTGTGAGGACCCTATGAAATAGATGTTATTGTTATTTGCATGCCAGAAATAAGGACGCGAGGGTTAGAAACATCAAGAGATGGCCCGCTAAGATCACAGATCAAGTGATCTGGAGCTTCTTGGGTTCAGGTCCAATTTGTTTAATCTGACATATGTACCTTTTTATTCTCCAGTTACCTACACTTCTTTAGCTCTAGTGCTGTGATTTCTATTTATTTCGAGGCCTTCAAAACTTAGAATAAACTAGCATTTATTTTTACTCTGTCTAGATATCACTAAGTAATAGTGCCATATGCCTGTTATCACATCAGACTAATACAGTCAGTCATTTATTCATCAAATATTTATTTGGTAACTGTCAAATGTTTACATACTCCTAGGCTCTGGAAAGATAAAGATGAGTGAGAAAGATGTGGTCCTTGCTCTCACACATCTTTTAATCTAGTGAAAATAAAGATGAGAGATTACAGACAAATGAGAAACTAAGGTACGTGTTCTGGGACACTTAATTCAATAGACAAGGAAGACCGATAGGTGGAAAAAGTCAATATCATAAAGAAGTGTAAGACTTAGCCAGTAAAATAGAGGGTAGATAAATCAGCGTGTTCCCACTCCCAGGGATCAATATGTGAGGACCCTTTTTCTTGTGGTGTTTGTTCGCCTGGGAATGTCCTTTGCCGAGAGGTGCTTAAGCAAACACCTATTTATTTGCCAAGGACCAGTAAATATGTTATCTCTTAAAAGGCCTTTTATGACCCTGCCAAGCTATTAGTTTCCTTGATGTAGGTGTTTTCTCATTTATATATGGAGAAAATAATTGCCTTTAATGAACTTTCAGCACAATGTTTGCTATAAAGCTGTCATTAAGTTATTGTTATCAGTTATTGCTACTACTCTGTGGTCTCACCATTTTGGGGATTCAATCGTAGCACTAATAGCCTCATATGCTTTAATAATAACCATTAGTTAGCTAATTATTTTGCCATTTATAGATTTGCCCACAAAACAGGAAGTCATTCTTGGGCATGACTGAGTACCTGAATAGCGCCACCTGGGTAGGAGTTTCAAAGAAACAAAAATTGTTCATTTGAAATAAAAGAGTATTCAGTTATTCTTCTTTGAATGAGTCTCCTACATAAAAAGAAATGAAGACTTTTTGAAGGAATATATCCTTTAATTGGAAAAAAGAAGAGGTCTCTAGACTCCTCTGATTATACACCTTTTCGAGTGAAAACTACCTGAATACATCCCAACACATGTATATTTATTTATAAATAAGGTGCATTTATGAGTGTACTAACACTTTATGCACATTATAAACATTCATGAAATAGGAATTAGGAATAAAATAATTTTTTAAAAGTTTTTAAGAGATTTTATTTATTTGAGAGAAAGAGGGAGAGATAGCAAGCAAGCACCAGTGGGGGAAGGGAGCATGAGAAGCAAACTCCCTGCTGAGCAGGCAGCCTGATGTGGGACTCAATCCCAGGACCCCGGGATTACAACCTGAGCCGGAGGCAGATGCTTAACCGACTGAGCCACCCAGGCACCCCAGGAATAAAATAATTATCAAATAAAAAATATTTCCATGTACTTCCAGTATATCATTAACTCTCTTTGAGCTGACGCCATATTTTAAATCGTCTTAAATTTTTTGATCTTTTTATATGGTTTTTTGGCATATCTGATGACATCATCATTGATTTTTTACTTTATCATGCATGGTTCAAAGAATTTATACTTATGGAAGACAAGTCAGCTCTGCCTCTCTTTTGCTTTTATTTTTATTTTTTTTTGTATTTCATTTGTGTTTGTATTTGTAGTATCATCTTCAGTCTGAGCCTTAACATGAGCTAAATTAACTCTCCACTTATTTTGAAGATTAACATTCATAAAATATGAAATATTATATTTCTGACATGACCAAGCCAGGATTGTGTATCTATCTGGAGATCAATGTCCTGGAATTATAATTACCAGCTATAATTTACGACTGTATAATAAGATTTTGAGGCAGTTTTTATCACTTAGGAGGGTTTCTTAAAATATGGAAATTCCCAGGTCCCAACTACCATAGATTTGATTCAATAGATTAAACTCAATTTTAATGTACTCCCCGAGTGATTCTAAAACATACTTGAAATTGAGAAGTAGAGGATATAAATTCCAGAATTGTCTGTGCACTTAAAAAAAATCTCCCTCTTTCTTAATCATGGCTAATTGTAGAACTGTTAAGTAGAATACGGCCCATGTTTACATTCTGAGTGGTAGCAAGTGGCTTACAGCTTATAAGCCCACATCCTCTATAAACCCAGGCTTATGTGGTGAAGAATCCTAGGGGAAGGAGTTTGTAGGGCCAGCTGCCAGAGAAAAATACTGTAGATTTTTTTCCAGAGTCCAGAAAGAAAAGGAAAAGAAGAAAAATCTAGGAGCCCTGTGGGGCGTGAAGTGATTCCTATTAATGAGTGGCAGAAGTGGTTATGTTTGCTTCTCTGACAATGTCCTCAATGAATTAGAGCTTGGAGTGTGCACTGATCATATTTTATTCGTGTTTATATTTCAAGTGCTTTATTCATACATGGTACATGTTAATAGTAATTTAAGATGGAGGACATTTTGGTTTGCTCAGCAATGTGCTACTAATTCTGTAGTTATTCTCTATCACACGGTAATTATACGTGAGTTTGATTTCTCTCATAGATGCAGTATATCTAGGAAAAGTAGTTAGATAGTTACAATTAAATATTTATTTTTAAGGAAGATTCCTAATTCAAGTATGCAGAGTCATAACTCTTGCACCCAAATACAGCATGTACTCACAGGAAAACTTCCAGAATGTAGAAGTCTTTCAATGATGTGAGTATAATCAAAATATATGCTTATTATTGGAGATACAGTAATACTGGTAGAAGATTTGCATAATTCTGTAAGTATACATGCAGGTCTCATCATATCACACCTAGCAATATGGTTTAACCATCTCAAAAGAAATAGATAGAAATTACTATAAATAAATAAAAATAAATATTGTAATAAGTATAAATTATTATTAATATTTTTAAAGGTTTTATTTATTTATTTGACACACAGAGAGAGAGCACAAGCAGGGGGGAGAGGCAGGCAGAAGGAAAGGGAGAAGAGGATCCCTGCTGAGCAGAGAGCCTGACACAAGGCTTCATCCTCAGACAGAGGCAGGTGCTTAACTGACTGAGCCACGCAGGCACCCCAATAAATACAAATTATTGAATGAGCAAGTATTTGTATAGAAATAAACACCACATATAAAGTCTCCCATAATTGGCTCTTAAGATTTTCATCAATATTATTCCAATTTCGTCAATAGGAAATTTCAGATCAGCAAGGCTTAACTGTGCACTCTGATATATCATTAGCAAATTATCATTAAACTCCTCCACAATATATTTGTTTGCTTCTGACTTTAATAATACAAAATCAGTACTTTATTTGATTTTTTTTAGTACTTTATTTTTTAAATTTACTTTATGTCCTCTTTTTCTTTCAGGTATTATATTCTTTTTTTTTTTTTAAGGTTTTATTTTTTTGAGAGAGTGAGCAAGAGAGAGAGAGCACAAGCAGGGGCAGAGGGAGAAGCAGACTCCCCGCTGAGCAGGGAGCCTGATGCGGGGCTCGATCCCAGGACTCCGGGATCGTGACCAGAGCCAAAGGCAGACACTTAACCGATTGAGCCACCCAGACGCCCCTCAGGTGTTATATTCTTTATATTAACAATTGGTAATATATCCTAGATGTTCTGAGTCAGATCTGAACACTGTGTGTCGTGCCTCCCCTATGTACCTAAACAATTCACTTTTCTACTGACACTTTGGTTTCTTAGGCTATATCAATAAGTAACCTAGAAATATTTTGATAAGAATAAATATGAGTGACGGATTCAGAGTCTTTTTAAATTTTTTTTTCTCTCCAGGAAAAGTTCTATTAATAAATTTATGTTCAATTTATCATTTTGTTATTTCTGGCCACAATTTCTCCCCAAAGAGAAAAGAAAAATGTTTATTGGTACTGTCTTCCTTCATTTTGATTCACATTTTATAAATGGCTCAAGTCATTAATTTATATGATTGAGTCATATGATTATTGGAAGAAAAAATATTCATGGTTTCTGATTCAAAAAACGTGAGGTTTTATCTCAGTTCTTTACCCTGACTACTGTGCAACTTTGGGCAACTCATTTAACCTCTCTGGGTTTTAGTTTTCTTGTGTATAAAATTAGGACAACAGTAACACCGCCTTATCTGCATTATCTATTGGTAGAAGGGACTAAATAGATAATAGATATACATGGACTTTGTAATGCTTAAAGATGACTACAGATTTAAAACTAGTGCTTCACTTTTGCCTGAAAAAGATACAATGCTGTTTGAAAGACAACTATTGAGATGGTGTTTACACAGGATGAAAGGATCTCTCTGGTTCTTTGATCCGAATATAGTGATCATTTAAACCCATGGTACAATCAGTTGGTTCAGGTCAGAGGGGCCAGGACCTGATTATAGAGAATCACGTTGCACAAACTGTAGGACAAAGAATTCAACAGAAAACTGCATCAGAGCAGTAAAGAAGTCGAAGCAGCAAACTGCACTTTTTTTATATGTAAGGGTCAGGGTCAGGTAAAAAAGCAATGGGGAAGTCCAGAAGGCCTTGGCCTGCGGTCTTTTCGAGAAGACCTGTGCTCCAATATTGTGACCCTAGCTGAGAAACAGGCAGAATTAGCATGGGGCCCACTGAACCATTAGAAAAGACATGATAAGTCCGCATTTAAACTGTCCTTTGTTCCACCAGCCGATTTCATTTTGGGAAGAGAGCAAACTATGGGTAAAAAGCAACTTAAAAAAAATGTGATTAAAATGCAAAAAAACATGGAAAAGGAGACAAAAGAGAAAGTTAGATAACAGTCCATTGTTTGAAGTAGCACCCTCACTTTGCAGCTGAGAAAACCAGGCCTTGAGAAGGTAGGTCATACGCCATGGTCCGCACGGACTCGGATCTGAATATAGTCCTGTCTGGTGTCAAACCCTGTGTTCTTGAACCCTACATCATCAACTACAAGATGATTGTGAAGATGTTCTCACTTGGTGGTCCCCAATAACAGTTTATTATGCTTAGTGCTCTCAAAATATAAGTGAATGTAAAACAGATAGCTGAGTATGCAATAGCTCACTTTTCTCGTATTGTCATCACTCACATGAAATGTATACACAAACACACACAGACAAATAAGATGTCTCATGGAAAATGTCCAAGAAGGTTATGGGTATCTTTAGGAGAGAGCAGGAGGGAACATCTATATTAAAATAAACTTCGTAATCAGTATTATAAATAACACCAAAAGAACGAAGGAATAATAGCATTGACTTAAATGTCAAATTCTCTTTTCATAAAACCCACCTTCTATCATTAAAGAATTCCAACCTGGATTATTTTGTGCCACTCAGATTCATCACATGTAGGTTAACAGTCATCAAACAAGTCTTTCCTGAAGGCAAGACACGGAGGCAAACATAATAATCACTGCAGATAATAAGACTGCCCAAGGTTGCAGCGAGGTTTAGAAATCCCCAAATTTAACTGTCTGTTCTCAAGATGCGTCCATTACCAGTCCAGTTATCCTAATGTGTATTCTCATTTATAGAATACACACGCCTAAGACTCAAACAAAACAAAACAAAAAAACAACACACATCTGAAAGTCTTTATCTCTCAAATTTATTTTGCTACCGCTTTCACCCCCTGAGAAACTAAACATTTCCTGGTGTTTAGTCTTTGGACAGTGAGTTGACATTTTATTTAAACAAAGTCCTTTTCTAAGTAGCGAGAGATACAATTGGAATTTTGTATTTCAATGTCAAATTACTTTAATGGAAAAAACTACCTAAGGTGGGTGTTGGCAGATAGATAGGTAGAAACTAATAATTCCAGTGCAATACACATATTAATTAAAAAAAAAAACCTCCCTCTCTCTCTCTCCTCTCTCTGTCACACACGTGAGTGTGGCGTGTGTGTGTATCTACTAATGGCTAAATGTTTAAATTGACATATCATTTTCCATTTTTTGTTAAAGATGAATTCAGGTGATTCACTTTTTTGTATCTGGAGGATCCGAGATGTTGTAAGGCTAGAGGCAGAATTAAATGATGCTTCAGAGCTTAATTTGAGAAAATTTTCATCTTCCCACCCTTGACTAGTCACGGTATAAGCATCCCTTCTGTCTCTCAGAAAGAAAGGCATTGCACTGTATTTCAGTCTCTAGTGGAGCTCCTGCGCTGGGAGTACATCATCCAGGAGGAATGTGACTCTGACCTTGGGGCTAGGAGCTAACTATAAATTTGCACTTCTGTTGCCTCTGCCACATTGTTCACAGAGAGTTTCCTGATACTACAATGATAAGTGAGGAAAGGGTTGGCAACAATGTCATGGTCTCTTAAAAATTATTTATGAGTCAACAGATTTTTGCCTAACTTCTTGATAACACTTTATAAAGGAAGTTTTATAGAGACAGTTTGTTTATGCCCTTTACATAGAAGCACACTAGTGATATTGTTTTCTATTTCTATAAAATGTATGCAAACTGGACTGTTGATAGAATTGCTGAATATTAGGGCTTAATGGAAATCTAGAGATAATTTTGCCTTTGTTTTTACCTTATCGGTGAGGCAACTGAAGTCCAGAGAATTTAAATAACTTTGCTGAATACCTTCCACCATCTAGAATTAGAGCAAACCCTGGAGGACTGTCAGTGCTGGGTTCTTTACTCGAAGACACACTTCTCAGATACATTAGTGCACCTTGTAACTTAAAGCGCCTGACTTCATGCGTTAGTGGAAATACGGAATGGGAATATTCTAGCTGAAAGTAATTACAGAGTTCATCTAGTGGAATTTCTTCTTTTGCAAATAAGCAAACAAGCCCACCAAACTTGCGTCAAGTAAGAGCATACTTGCCTACAGCAAGAACGATAGATGTGGATCTGGAATCTGCATGTTTTAACTACTAGTCTGGTGTTATGATAGCATAGCTGAGTATATCATTTTGTCCACACACTAGCGAAGTCCAGTTACATCTATGCTCATCCCTTTTCCTCTTTTTTTCCTGTGCTCTATTTTTTCCTTTGCTCAAAATCATTATTTTTGAGTATTATAAAGAACTCTATTGTTACAGTAATGATAATTTCTTAAATAATCCCCAAATATCCGTGCCTTAATACAGAAAGTAGGAGTAGCAGCAACAACACCTACATTTGTATGTGAATCTTTGTAAGCCGGACTGCTGTAGGGAATATAGAAGGCAAGGTGAAAGAGGCTCTTTATTCTCTGCAGATGGGAGGGGGAGACATGAAAGCTTCCCGTGGTCAAACTGTAAGATGGCAGATATCAGAACCATCTCACTCTAACATGATTTACTGTTGGTGCGGGGCAACACTTCACAAACAGACCTCATGTTTTTGAGAGATGCACAGCATCCTACTTGAAAATTTCATGGTTACAATTCATAACATAGAGAACTGCTTACAAAATTGAGCTTATCATAATTCAAAAGCAGTAATTCAGGAGAATGTTTATGTTACTAAAAGTTCAAAGACATACAATGTACGTTAGAGAAAATAATGGTTTACATCTCACCTGATGCTTACTGAGTGTTTTCCAAATTTAGAGCAAAAGAAGAAGGGAAATGATACAATATTGTTTTGGTCTGTTGAAGCGCCTTCGTATTCTGGATCTAACATAAAGAGGGTGTACCTACTTTCAGGAAGTCACACTCTTTTGTATGTAAGTTATAACAGCATCCTTAACTCCTCTTGATAATGTGTTGTTGTTTATAACACAAACACCTAAACCAATTTATAGAAACTAAATGGTACAGAATGTAGCTACTAATGTTGAAATTGTCTGTGTTCACAAGAAACATTAAAATAAAAAAATATATTTTCCTGTAATTTGTCATCACCCCCCTACTTAGTAAGCATTAAATTAATATTCAAATTAATCTACTTGGTCATACAAAAAATTTAGGATGTACTGTGATTCAAATTGGTCTAGATAGGTAGAATAACATTTTTCTAGTAATCACAGTTTTTTTATGCTAGAAATCAGGATCCAGAATTTTTATTTCTTTGGTTTTATTGCAATGGCTAAAGCGAGATATCAATTTGCTAAGTTGTCCACTGTGTACCTACGGCTCAAACTAATACATGTCACAATTTCTTTTCTTTTCTTTTCTTTTTTAAGATTTTATTTATTTGAGAGAGCGAGAGCGAGAGCCAGAGAGCACGAGTGCAGTGAGAGAGCACAAGCAGGGCGAAGGGCAGAGGGAGAAGCTCAGCGGGGAGTCCGATGTGGGGCTCCAGTCTCAGGACTCCAGGATCATGACCTGAGCCAAAGGCAGATGCTTAACGACTGAACCACCCTGGAGCCTCATTTGCCACAATTTCTTGTGCAGAGAATTTTATATATGCTCAGAGATAAAGTTTCTCCCTTTACTTTCCCTAAGTTTTCTTATTTTTAAAGGTAAAATTCAAAGGATTCACTTAGTGCTTAGTTTAATTTTAATCTTTTCCAAGACTTAAATCACTCAGCATATAAATTGAGGTGTTCTAGGATGCTTTTTCACATGTCTTTTTGGATAAT
This sequence comes from Mirounga angustirostris, assembly GCF_029215605.1. Classification (NCBI taxonomy): domain Eukaryota; kingdom Metazoa; phylum Chordata; class Mammalia; order Carnivora; family Phocidae; genus Mirounga; species Mirounga angustirostris. Next base: position 77,492,175 of record NW_026991720.1, on the reverse strand, counting down.
TATAAATAAGAAGAGAGGGCACTTATGTACTTAGCTAGAAAGAATATTAACGTATACTATCTTTATTTAAAGAAAAGAAATAAAATTTTCTCTTTGAGCCTGGAATAAGATAGAGTTAATAAATATTTGTTGCAGAAATGGAGAAAGAAAATGAACAAAAAGATTATTTGGAGAAAAACAACAAAAAACCAATCCTAACCCCAGAACATAATGATATTTTAATCTATACCCAATCAGACCTTTTCCTATATACATATGCACAAATATATAGATACATTCATTTGTTTTTTAAATATAAAATCATGTTCATGTATACTGGCATATACGAGGTTTTCACTCAAAAAGACAAAAAGCAGTTATCAATATCCCAAATTGTTTTTAAGATCATATGATATCCCATTTTATGACTGGGAAATAATTATTCATCAGTCTTGTATTGTTGGACAATACAAAAACAAGAAAATGGCTTTCTAAATAACCAATCATAGATTTTCCCACAAGTATCCAGATACCTTCACTATAAAAGAAGTTTTATATTAAACATATATGTACATATATGTAATGATATTAAACATTTATATACAGTGATGTTAAACATATATATATAGAAAGAGAGAAAGAGATTAAAAGAGAGAGAGTTAAAATTTAAGGCCATTGAGGATTTCCTGCCGTTGTATTATTTAGGGTCATCTAATGATCTTTCACCCTGTAATGTTAATAAATATTGAGTGGAATAAATCCAGTAAACAGTTATTCCCCAAAAACTGAGATGTCTGTCTTCTCTGGTGGTATTTTAAAATCCAAGCTTCATTTGGATAAATACAAAAATCTCACTTTTTCCTCCTCACCGCAGGATCTTAACCTTATCCAAGAAGATTTTGTCTGGCTTCATTTTGACTAGTTTGTATCTTGAAAACAATATATTTATTTCCTACTCCAAGTACAGAGTTATATATTGGCTATGGTTTTCAAACCACGGAATCTGTGGCGTTTCCTTTTTGAGAATGGCCACTGTCGATTTTCCAGTGGAAAAAGAGCAAGCTGTGTTCTTATGCTTTGTGAGTCTTTCTCTTCCCTCTTCTCCTTTCCCTTTCCCCTTCCATCTCCTCTTCCTGAGCAATTCTGCCTTTAGGTGGGGCAGAGCACAATAAGCACCTTGGGGTGGGCCTGGTGAGCAATGTTAGTAATCAAAGCAGGATGAGGAAGTCATCCCTATGGAAAGGGTGGGATAGAAAAAGGTGTGGGACATCCCTGTGGAGGGTTGGCCTGCTGTGGGGTTTCAGAGTCGAAGGAGGGTGGGAGGATATCTATATGTGGCGTGGATGAGTGTGAGATATTAAACCCTGAATGAGGTGAAGGTGGTGTTTATCCTAGTGCAAGAGTTGCTAAACAGGGTGTCCACACAGGGGATGGGGGCTGTGGTAGTGAGAGATTGGTTAGTATAGAGGGTGAATGAAATGTTAATAAATTAAAAATAATGGGACCTATGTTTCTCACTGTCCAAGAAGGAAGTTAAAATATGGAAAGGGAGAAAACTAGAATGGACCTTGGGATGTGAGTGGAAGTGGGGTGCGAACTCATGGATTCCAGTAACTATAGATGTAGAAATAAATTTAAATGCAAATATGTGGGATGCCTGGGTACCTCAGTCAGTTAAGTGTCCGCCTTTGGCTCAGGCCATGATCCCAGGGTCCTGGGATTGAGTTCCACATTAGGGCTCCTTGCTCAGTGGGGAGGCTGCCTCTCCCTCTGCTTTCCCTGCTTGTGCTAGCTTGCTCTCTCTCTCTGACAAATAAATAAAATAATAAATGCAAATATGTAATATATGTACATATAAATGTAATTATGGCTATAATGACTATAAGTACATAAATATCAATGTAGTTTAAATGTATACAGTATTTATTCATACACATACTGTATCTTCTCATGAACAAGGCCTTGAAACAGTAAGCTAGCTTGCATCTTCCATAATACAGGAAACTGAAGTCTGACAGCAGATGTTTTAGACTTCTCATTCCCTTGTTGATCTGGATAATTCTCATGGGTCTTTTAAAACCATTCCAAGCCTCACCCTCTCTGGGAGACTTCTCTGATATTCTCTAGACTGTCAGCTGTCTATTTCCATGCTCCCTGGGCCTGCTTCTATCAGAGCATCTATTGCTTTGCTTATTCTGTCCATTTCTTCTCGATCCCACACCACTGTGCTCCTCCCTTGTTTATTTTCTAACCAGAGCTAATGTAGAATAGACACTCATCAGAGTTTGTTCATCACAAATTTGAGGGTGTATGAGAGAAAGAACACATTTCAGGTGAAAGAACACAAGCTTTGATACTCATAAAAACTTGGTTAGCATCTTTATGCTGTAACTTACTGGTTTTGGAAACTTGGATGCATTTCCTAATTTCTCTGAGCCTGAGTTTCTTCATCTGTGAAATTTCAATAATTATACTTCTCTTATCTTGCAATGCGTGCTTTTTATTTTCAGGGATGTAGAAGAGTAAGTATATAATAAATAGATATATGAAATTTATTTCTAAATGTTAATTGAGTGTTATGTGAGTAATGATTTCTATTCCATACTGGTTTCTTTTTATAAGATTTTTTTTTTTTATTTGAGACAGAATGAGAGAGAGAGAGAGAGCACATGAGAGGGGGGAGGGTCAGAGGGAGAAGCAGGCTCCCTGCCGAGCAGGGAGCCCGATACGGGACTCGATCCAGGGACTCGATCCAGGGACTCCAGGATCATGACCTGAGCTGAAGGCAGTCGCTTAACCAACTGAGCCACCTAGGCGCCCTCCATACTGGTTTCTATTCCATGCATGAAATAATAACTTGCTTATGAATAGACATTCAATGAAATGGTGGCTGGTTGACTATAGACACACATTAAAAAATTCTCCCTTTACACTGTGGCGTTATTTTCATTTACTCTTCTCATATTTTGAGAAATATCTCATTTCTTAGTTTTTATAAGCACTCTTTGGAGTATGAGTATCTTTCTAAAAAGGTAAGTATTTTCTAAGAAAGAAAGTGAAACATTCTGTGAATTATATTTCTCAAGACATGAATCTGTTTTTCACCCTTTATGTGATCTTTATATATACACACGTACTTTTTACTTGAAAATGCATTGAATTGGCTATCAACAAGTCATATCTAGCCAAATGGAAAGTGTAAAAGCTGTTCTAGATAACTATCAGCATTTTTGATTTAGATAATTATTCCCTCTAATTAACTGAAAATTGTGATAACAACATCAGTTGTCTAAGTCGGCTCGGGCTGTCATAGGAAAATACAAAACCCTGGGTTGCTTAAACAACAGAAATTTATTTTCTCACAGTGCTGGTGGCTGAGGAATTCTGAGATCAAGGTGTCAGCAAGGCTGTTTTCTGGTGAAGGCACACTTCCTTGATTGTAGATGGTCACCTTCTTGCTATGTCCACATATGGCCTTTCTTCAGTCTGTGTGGGAGGAGAGAAAGCAAACAAACTTCTAGTGTCTCTTCTTGTAAGGATACTAATCCTGTTGGAACAGGGTCCCACCCTTATGACCTCTTTGAATCTCAGTTACTTTAGAGGCTCCATCTCCAAATAAAGCTAGCTTAGTGTTTAGGTCTTCAACATATGAATTTTAGAGGGGGGACAAATTCAGTCTGTAACATCAGTATTAATAGGAATTAAACTATTCTTTAGTTGTGCTTATTAAAAAAAATCTATCAATCTCAGAAATTTGCAGGCAATGGATTGAATAAATCTGATATATGGACATCTTTAGTCAAATTTATTTTCACAGCCAGTATTTGCCAAAGATTTTATTTCTAAAAATTTATCTGACTAATGTATTCTAAGAAGTTATAATGATACATATGTTCAAGGATTTCCATTTCAGCATCAAAGTAATAAGAAAAGACTGGAAGCAACTTAAAGGTTTATTTTTGACTAAATGATTATGTAAGTTTTAATATGTCAATATGTTGGAATAATATGTAGCTGTTCAAAAGAATGTGGGAGATCTGTATGTATTGGTATGGAAATATGGCTAATTTATATTTTTACTGCAAACAACATAGTTGGGGAGAGTTATTTGTTGAAAACAAATGATGTATATATGTACAGTGGCAATACTAAATATTAGCAAGAAAATGTATGTAAATAAAATAAATATCTTAGAAGGAGACCCTGGAAGGAAGGAGTTAAGTGAGCGATATTTTGCTTTTTAGCCTATATTCTTCTTTAATTTTTAAGTAATGTTTACCATGAGTATATATTACCTTTCAAATATTTTTTCAAAAGATTTTCTATAACTGGCTAGAATGAGTAAATAGAAGGGAGTGGGCCTTGAGGCCTATTCTATAAAACGTACTCTATTCAGTGGCTTATTTAGGTCAAACACACAGCTCTATTATTAAACACATATTTAATAACTACTTCTTTTTTTATAGTATATTACTTTTTAAAAATTGTTTATTGTTATGTTAATCACCATACATTACATCATTAGTTTTTGATGTAATGTTCCATGATTCATTGTTTGCGTATAACACCCAGTGCTCCATGCAGAACGTGCCCTCTTTAATACTCATCACCAGACTAACCCATCCCCCCACACCCCTTAGGACCCTCAGTTTGTTTTTCAGAGCCCGTCATCGCTCATGGTTCGTCTCCCCCTCTGATTCCCCCCCTTCATTCTTCTAAAAGATAGAGCTGTGAAGTTATCCTAAGATTTGTAAAATAAAAAAAAATTGTAAAAAACAAGCATACTATTAAGGGCACAGAGAAATATTGATAAGCAATGCATTTATGTTACATCAAATTTCTCAGTGTAGATTGAGTCTTGAATTTTACTAGAGCACGTTGCATCAGCATATTTTGAGCCCTGGATGTTAGCATGTGTTTTTAAACAAGCAAAAATGGATTTATGATTTTATGCTGCAAACATAATTTCTTAGGAAATATATTAACAATATTGCCTTAAAAGTTTTACTTACTATACTATACAAATGTAATACATATACAAAACTATAAAAATAGGTTTGTGAAACTTCCACATTGCACTAATTTTGATTTAAAAGTCGGAGAAATTTTCTTTAAATTACATTTCTCTTTTACCAATTCATCATTAAATTGTCAAAATCCTGGGCACCTGGGTGGCTCAGTTGGTTAAGCGTCTGCCTTTGGCTCAGGTCATGATCTCAGGGTCCTGGGATCAAGCCCCACATTGGGCTCCCTGCTCAGCAGAGAGTCTGCTTCTCCCTCTCCCTCAGCCCCTTCCCCTGCTTACTCTCTCTCTCTCTCTCTCTCAAATAAATAAAATCTTTTAAAAAATTTGTCAAAATCCTTATTTAGCCCTTCCCCATCAAATACCCATATTTTTCTACAAGCATTAATAATACATTTCCCTACAGTATTAACTCCATTTAAAATTCCATGGTTTTCATGTTTTATTCACTCTCTTCTGTAAATATTCTTTCTCAGCTTGAATTTGAATTTACATGACAGTCTATTAAACATAAAGTTGTTTTTTTTTTTTTTGAGGAATGAGCTCAGGATCAGGAGTTCAGTTTCGAAAAAATCTAAGATATACCCATTCTATTCTTTTTTTAAAAATTTTTTTAGGTTTGACAAATTAAAACAGCTACTTCATGTTGCAGGTGAAAATTGTAATCACTGGGAATTTTTTCAACTTCAACCCAGAGACAGTTCAGTACCCTTATTTTTATAGAATTAGTTCACATTCTCCTGTCTCTCCCCTAATATGGAATGCGTCACGAATTTACAGGTCATCCTTGCACAGAGGATCATGCTAGCCTTCTCTGTATCATTTCTTTTTTTCTTTTTTTTTTAAGTGTATGTGCTGCTGAAGCGAGCACTCACATTCTTATTAAATGACACACTTGTATCCTTGGTGACCTCTCTCTCGTTACTTAAAGATGGAATTAAACTATAAATGATAGCAAATATTCCTTCAGTTTCTGTGGTTGTGGAAGAACACCACATAGCATATTTGCAGGCTTTGTGGTATAGTTTTGGTATCAAAAACGATTTTGAGCTCATAGTTTGCTTTGATGAAATGACTACACGAAGGGAAAGGCAGTTTTCCAGTTTTCACATTAAAAGCCTAAGATACTGATTTTTTTTCCTGTTCCTATCCAAGAGAAATCTTTGTGCCATAATCCAAAGATTTGCATCAAATTAGTTAGTCTTGTTTAAAGGAAAGGTTGAACAAAATCTCTTTTTTAGTATAGAAATATTATAGATGGCAAGTGCAGATGTTTTCAGAGTGCATGCCATATCGCCTTTTATTGAGTTTATATTGTGGAAATTTATGGTACTGTAAAGATTTATCTAGACATCAGTAAGTAACTGATCGTAAATGAGAAAACCTTATAGTTCCTTATGAGGCCTGTGCATTAAGCACAATGACCTTTGTGCTCTTTCAAATAAAAATAAAATATAATCATAAAAACAATAATTGAGATCCTTTCTTACAGTCCATTTTTTTGAAAAATGATATCGAGCTAATTGACTCTTTATCCTTTGTATTTATCTTTTACTGCAAAGCATTTATCCTGCTGGAAAATATTGTTTTAAAATTGTAAGTGTTCTGTCTATAAAGTGTGAGGATTAGGGCTGAAAACGTTGAACAGGATAAAAATATTCATATCACTATCTTTGAAGCATTGTCAATTTATATGACATATAATTTGAAACATATGTAGTATCTGTATGAATACATGTAAAGTCTACAGATAAAAACTTTGTATTTTTTAGCAGAAAACAAACATACGATGATTTCATAAATTAGAGTTGTGTACCATTTTGTAGTGAAGAAATTTTAAAGTAAGACCTCATTACTTGTAAGTGCAATCTCCCTCGGATTCTTTGTACAATAATACAAAAATCTTCCATTTGCTTGTGATCATTAATATAGTTTTCCAAGACAAATCACATTAAAAATAATGATTAACATTGGCAATAAATATGTGAATCAAATAATTTATAAGTTAAGAAATTGTTCTTGTCCACCTTGTTAATTTTCCTATAATCAACTTGGCATAGAGACATAGGAAACCATTAGTTTCTAAATTTTTATTTTATGTATTAAATTTGTAGTAGGCACAATGTTTTACTGTACTTTTTATATATTTAGTACAGGACAAACTAAATGGAGTCAGTGTCTTGTGACCTATTTGTTTATAATGTTGGTAATCCTTGAGGACCCCCGAATTGTCCAGTTTCTACAAAGCTTCATAACATAGTGGCCATAATATACTCTGTGAGTTTTCCATAATGTAAAAAAAACAAAACAAAAAAAAAAAAAACACCTGGACTTGTTTCAATGTTTTGGGTTTTGTTTTTAATTTGATTTACTCCTAAATAAAATGAAACCTCGATTTTTCAACTTCTCTTTATAAACTGCATTTCTTATCTCCATTGTATTTATTTGTTTTCTTATCCAAGCATTGTTCACTATAAAAATGAGGAAATGTTTGGTTATAAAATAGAGCCTCTCTATTTTTAATAGAAAGAAAATATTTGTTGTCATATTTTAGAAATCCTGAAATTACATATAATCTTAAACCTTCAGAAGATAAACATCTGTTAAAAAAAACACATTAATTTGTGAGATAATCCTTTTGTCTTAGAGATTTCACTCTCAGAGTATGCACAATACTTTTCAAAATATGCTTGAAATACTGCACTGCTCAATAAGTGTCTTGATTCATTGTTAATTTAATTTTTTTTTTAAATTTAAGTAAACTCTATGTCCAACGTGAGGCTTGAACTCATGGAGACCAAGAGTCGCATGCTCCTCCGACTGAGCCAGCCAGGCACCTCAATTCATTGCTAATTTTAAAAATGTCTTCCAATAACTGGATATTTTGGTTCAATAAAATCATATGAAAATATTTCCCACATTTAATAAGAACATTCGATGGAAATAAGATTTACTCCATTGGATCTTGTCCACAAAAATAGTCATTATTTTTAATAAAACAATTATTTGTAATAAAAAGCATTATTGCTGAACTCCAAATATTGCACATTCTTGTTTGGTAATACATGTCTAATATGAGCATATCTTTAAGTGTCTTTGATGAAAAATCAAAATAAAGTGAGTAAAATTTTATAGTTCTATTTTCTCCTGCTAGCATTTCAAATGGAACACTGGAAATAATAAAAAAACTCTTCCAATAACAGAATTTTACATATTTAACATATTTAGGACTTCCCCTCTAACCTGTCTCATCAAGCCTATTTCTAAATCTTTTAGTCCCTTACTCCTTTTGATCAATCTTTCCCAACTACGTACCTTTCCAGCCTACTACTTATTTTCAAGCCCATCCTTTGGATCCCGATTTTAAATATAAGCAAGCTCCAGTGTACATTTCCTTTCCAAACAGAACAAAACGACAAAACAAACCTCTTAACTGCTTTAAATAAAGCCTAGTTATCTTGAGTGGCAAAACTGGGACATCTTCTGTTTCTGTAGTTCGTTTATTGACATCCAATCAGTATATTTTTCTCTTCCCACCACCACCTGCAGACCATTGTACACAGCTTCGACTCTCCATCTATATCTGTGCATCTTAACCAGTGCCCTTCTTTTCACATTGCTTACTCCTTTCATTCTCTTAAACCTATTTTTGCCACTGTGAGGCTCCTCTGTGTCTCATTCGGTCTCTCTTCAGTAAACTTTTTACTCCTTTAGCAGAATCACATGCCTCTACTATGGCCAGCAATTTCAACAATGATATTGCTCAAACTCTAAAAATCTCTTATTTCCTTCACTTACTTTACCAAAATCAAGACCTAGGGTATCTCTACACAACATTTTCTGTGCCATTAGTTTTGGGTTGCTCTTTGGGCTCAATGAACATGTGTGGAATCAATCCTACAAGGATCCTCGATTGTGAAGATCTACCGAATTACCAAGAATGTTGCAGATCACTTGTATATTCTGTAATTATGCCCCACCCTTTGCCACGCTGTCAACATATCTCATTACCTACACTGTAGAAACTGAAGTAGTCCGATGTGAGGTGTTTTAATATCTCTCCTCCTCGATAACCATTTTCTAGTTTTTCTTATTAAGATTAAAGTCCCATTAATGTGCCGGGTCCCCCTTTGCTCATTTAATTTGAATTTAATTCATAAATGATCACACTTCTTCCAGGTATTCAGATCTTCTCTCTTTGCTTTTCATGCATGCTTAATCCACCCCTACATTAAAATGGCTTCCTTCAAACCTTCTACTTTCTCAGGTAGTCATTAAACCACTCATCTTCCTCTCAATGTCAAAGGGCACAAAGGAGTAATCCCTACTTGCCTCTTGAATTTTCCTATCCCCACTCAGCTTTCCTTTCATCTCCTGTTGCCCATTGCAACAATCTCAATAAGAACACCAGCTTCCCCCTCATAGTGTGTTTTGGTCTCAGGCTTTGAGCACTTTGAGCTCAGTTCCTGTGATATTTTACACCTTCCCCTCAATGAGGAGTGTTCTTTCATTGATATATTGGTTGTTGCTCTTATAAATCTTTTCTAATTCTCTCACTGTGACTTTTTTTTTTCTTTCGTGCCTTCATAGGTTTCTTTCCTTTCTCTGCCCAAATGTACACATTCCCAGGATTCTATCCCCTGCTTTTTCTCTTTTTCTCTCCAACCCTTTTACTAAGTTATAATATTTACTCCATTGTCTATATCCATCACTTCTGTGTAGATTTGTTCCAAATACATTTCCAGGCCAACTTCTCTCCTAAACTCCGGAAATGTATTTCCAAATGGCTGCTAGAATTATCCGTCTTGGTGTGTTGTGAGTCCTGAGAACTCAAACTCTATAATTCCAAGTTAATCATTAATTTCCATTTTTGTTTTTTAAAAAATACTAAAAGTTTCCTAAATATTTAAGACTTGTACTCTCCATCATTGAATTCTTTCAACCCTCACATCAAAACTAGCAGTAAAGTCCCCTGGTATCACTCTTCACTGAGTTTCCAATGTCACAAGATAATATGTTGAAATTTTATTTTTTATACTTTTTCTGTCTCTTATTTTATTACATATGATCCTTCCTCAAGTTATTCAGAGGCTTCACACTGGGCTGAGGGAAAAGTGGCACTATTAACGCAGAGTAAAAAGAGGAAAAACAAAATTCCTCTTTTTCTTAAAAAATGAGGTCTCTGTGTATCAAAAGGAACAGTAGAAGAAAACAGAAAATAGATTAGAAAATAGTTGATTTAGGAGGCGCCTGGGTGGTGCAGTTGGTTAAGCATCCAACCCTTGGTCTTACTCACAGGGAGCCCCGTGTCAAGCTCTGTGCTCAGCGAGGAGTCCACTTAGGATTCTCTCTGTCCCTCTCCCTCTATCCCTCCCCCCCGACTCTCTCTCTCTAAAATAAACAGATCTTAAAAAAAGAAAAAGAAATAGAAAATAGTCAAATTGGAAAGAAAATGAAGATTCTTCCACTCCACCTGGTGGACTAGGAAATGATTAGAAGATTATGTGGCCTGGGTTAGGCAAGAAGAATAGAGATGGGAATATGACCTACAAGAAGGATTGTCAGAACAAGAGAAGGGAGCAGTGGGCACTGTGAAGGGAAGTAGGGTAGCATCAGACACTGTCCCTCATACTCAGTACTGGTGAATCATGTGGAAGCTAGGACAATATCTGCTGAACACATGTCACTGCTTGTAACCTCAGCAAGGTTAGTTGTGGAGTATGAGCTCAAATCACCATCACATCATCCAGCAGAGCAACCAACCACGCAAACACTTGGCTAACCCTCATCTGAATTTTCCTTTTTTTCCTAATGACTCAGGATATTTCTAAGAACCTCTAACAAAAGATGGATGCAGATGTACTTTTTCCCTACAGGAGTGGTGACAGTGTGGGAAGGAAAAGCTTGGTATCTATGCTTGAGTAAAGAGAAACATCCTCTAACAAATGGGCCATGATACAAACACCATTAACTTACGAATCTTCTGCCACTGAAGTTGCCTCACCCATAAATTCTTACCAGAAGGCAAACAGAAAGTGTGTACATATATGATGTGGTTGGTTGATCTGATGAGGGTGCACAGTCCAGAGGATTATTAGGTAAATACTCTGGAAGTAGGTTAAATCTGGGCTCCACACTGTTTACCTGCACAGAGCATCCCCCTCTGCAACTTTCACACTTACTAATCTTGTTCAGTTATTGATTTTGATGTGGAGAGGGAAGAAAGGAAGATATCTGTAGTAATCTTGCTAAGGTGGCAGCCTGGGGGCAGGGCGCTAGTTCTACCAGTCCTGATGGCTGACGTAGAGGAAGAGATATCAATAAGAGCAATAAGAATAAAGAAAACAATAATAAAGTTTCTACTGCTACAAAACTGTAGGCCTGGGCTTGATACCAAGATACCATGGTTGTGAAAGACAAGGAAAGGTTGCGGAAGTCTTCTAGATCAAAGGAGACTAAAAGAATATGACAACCAAAGGCAGTTAAAGGGTCTGAACTGGATCCAGATCAGGAAAATGTTGTATCATGGAGCATCTGTCAAGAAACTGAATGAAGGACGAATAATAGGTAATAGTATGTCATCAATGTCAAGTTCCTTAATTTGATCATTTTACATTGTCAAATGTAAAAAAATGTTGTTGTTCTTAGATATTACAGAAATATATAAATAAATATAAATATAAATATAAAAATCTCAGATTTTTAGAGGGGAAGGGCAACGCCATCTACAAATTTTCTCTTAAATGTTTCATAAAAAAAAAAAAAAGGTTTCAAGGGAAGCTTTTCAAGCTTTTGAAAGTAGAGTAAGTGTGGTTTGCCGAGAGACCCCTGAAGGGCCACCTGGGAAGATGAAGGACTTGGTATCTAACTCTTTTCTGTTATCTTTATAATGGCCCTGGGCCTACCCCGAAGATTATGATAAAGAAGAGAAAGTTGGAAGCTTCAGTAAAGTGTTGGAAAAGGGCAAAGAGATACAAGCCCAAACCTTCTGTGAGATGAACCAGAGTAGATTCATATCATGCAGTCCACCAGGATATTTTCCTTCAGGGCTTTGGGGCCTCAAAAAGAGGCAAGTGTGAAGCAGAAAACATTGGAAGATAAATAAGAGATTGTGGAGAGATCAGCAGATCAGCGGTCCTATTGCCAATGACCACGTCCCTGGAATTGCTCACTGGCAAAAATTTGAACGGTCTCCAAAGACAATTGCTTGAGGGCTGCACCCATGGAGCTTAAGCCTAAAAGAGCTTAAGAAAGGCTCAGAAAAATTCCTGAAAGGCTTATAAGTTAACATTTTTCCCTCTTAATCATGTACAGACAGAAATAGATATCTAACATAAAATTTATTTTCACAGAAATCATGTTGAAAGATAAAATAGTTATTATTAAAAAAACTAAAATTGTTTGGCAGTTCTAAGAAATAATGAGGTAAATAGTATTATTCATTTTGATTCTCCTTTTTAGAATTTTTTTTTTTTTTTTTTTTTTTTAAAGATTTTATTTATTTATTTGACAGAGAGAGACACAGCGAGAGAGGAAACACAAGCAGGGGGAGTGGGAGAGGGAGAAGCAGGCTCCCCGCAGAGCAGGGAGCCCGATGCGGGACTCGATCCCAGGACCCTGGGATCATGACCCGAGCTGAAGGCAGTCGCTTAACCAACTGAGCCACCCAGGCGCCCTCTCCTTTTTAGAATTTATAGATTGGCAAAAAAGTCTGAAATATAAGGGGAAAAGTGTGTGTGGGGGGGAGAGGGTCCCTTTGCATCACTGTCCAATTCTCTGTCTAGATCTGTCTGGGCAGAGACTCCCTCACCCAGCAATGGCTAGCAGCCCTCAGGGGCTCAGATAAATACTAATTCCTAAGAAATTTCTCAGCTGTTTAGGGAGTGAGCTGAGCTTGATAGGAGCTGACACAGGTGTGCATGTCATTAACCTCAGCAAGGTCTTTAGACAGGCCATAACTGCCCCAGGGCTGCTCAATAGCACCTTTGGGCTTAGTAGGGAAGAGAGAACTAATAGTGGTGGTGCAAGGTGTTATTTTTTTTCTGTAGAAAAATTCCCTGTCTGAGATCATCCACAATTTATCATCACTATATATATAAAATGTAGTAATAAATGCATAATTTAATTAATAAATAAAATAAAATGTATTAAATATATATACTTCTTTTCCAAATTTACTTATTGTTAGTCCCTTTGGGTGTGTGAAATTATTCTTCTCTAGCAGAATTTGAGTTTCCTACTAAATGTGTTAGAATAGGGTACTTTATAACGCAAAGAATGCTCCAATCATCATGTAAAAATTCATTTTTTTCTGAAAACAAATCTAAATACCTGAATGGACATTATAAAAAGGTAAGTCTAATCATAGGGGAAGGGAGGGAAAAATGAAACAAGATGAAACCAGAGAGGGAGACAAACCATAAGAAACTCTTAATTTCAGGAAACAAACTGAGGGTTTCTGGAGTGGTGGGGGGTGGGAGGGATGGGGTGGCTGGGTGATAGACATTGGGGAGGGTATGTGCTTATGGTGAGTGCTGTGAATTGCGTAAGACTGATGAATCACAGACCTGTAGCTGTGAAACAAATAATACATTATATGTTAATAAAAAGAAAAAAAAATAAGTCTGGTAATTTTACCTTGTATGTAAGGAATCTCAATTTTATGGCTATTTTTCATAGAGCAAAGGAAGGGAATGTTTAGAAGATATATATTCAAGGGAAGGATTTTTAATTTGCCTTTTTTTTTGTTTTGATGAAAGAGATCTGAGCAGGCAACAGCTAAGGATAAAGAGTTGAGAGGGTTAGATCTATGATATGAACGAAAGAGAAAATAATTAATACTGACAAAGTTTTTCAAAAGAAATAGAGTCTGTGATCTTGGAGCTCAAGTCTGGAATAATGAGACACATCTTTTTAAAAGATTTATTTATTTATTTTAGAGGGGGGAGAGAGAGCACGCAAGAGAGCGTGCGAGTGGGAGGAGGGGCAGAGGGAGACTCTCTGGCAGACTCCCCACTGAGCATGGAGCCTGTCGCAGGGCTCCATCTCACGCCCCTGAGATCATGACCAGAGCTGAAATCAAGAGTCCCACGCTTGACCAACTGAGCCATTCAGGCGCCCCAAGACACATTTTTAATTGTGTACCAGAAGATGAAAATGGCGACTATGTAGGCACAGTTCGATGTGAGACGTGTTTTCTTTGGGAGTAGCAAGGAGAGCTGTGGCAGCCCAGGAAGCCAGCCTGAGGAGGGCAGCAGGGGAGGCAAAGTCAAACTTAAATGTTTGTATTTTGTTATAGGGGCATTATAACTCCTTCAATCTCTAAACTTTAGAATGATTTATCCTTATTAAAAAACTCTTAGATTAGGAGTTTCTTTTGTACTACTAAGATTTTGTGAGTTTCACGCCATTCTGCAGTATTTACCTTAGATTTTCATGTATGGCTTCAGAGGGCAGCAGGGGAGGCAAAGTCAAACTTAAATGTTTGTATTTTGTTATAGGGGCATTATAACTCCTTCAATCTCTAAACTTTAGAATGATTTATCCTTATTAAAAAACTCTTAGATTAGGAGTTTCTTTTGTACTACTAAGATTTTGTGAGTTTCACGCCATTCTGCAGTATTTACCTTAGATTTTCATGTATGGCTTCAGATACCCCACCTGTTTGCAGCTGCAAGTTGGCACCTCACACTGGCTTTCCTATGCCAAATTCAAACTCCTGTGAGCAAATTCGTCACATTTGAAGTGACTTCCTGATGACACTCTGCAGACCAAGAACTTAGCACCGTATCAGCATCTCTATCAGAGCACTTTGCATTTGTTCATAATGATTTAAAACTTTTAATTTTTCAGTGCTTTCTCGAGTTTTTACAAAATAAATGGAATATAGAAAAATAAAAGTGATATCACTAGTAATAAAAACAGGGTCTCATTAAATGAATATAATGAGATAAAGGTGGAAATAATTAGGTATTTTGAAAAGAGCAAACCTTTGACGAACAATTGTATTCTAATTTGACTTAAACCAGTCAACTTACTAATTTTGAGTAAAGTACTGAAGAGAAATAAAAAGGCACAAAATACTGGAGATATGTAATTAAAAATTGTCTACAGAAGAAGTTAGAGTTAATGGATTTGTATTTTGAGATCATTTTTTAAAAGACTTTATTTTGGGGAGAGGGAGGGGCGAGCATGAGTTGGGGGGGTTGAGGGGGGTGAGGGGCAGAGGGAGAAGCTGACTCCCCGCTGAGCAGGGAGCCTGATGCAGGACTTGATCCCGGGACCCTAGGATCATAACCTGAGCCAAAGGCAGACACTCAACTCTCTGAGTCACAGGGGCACCCATGTATTTTGAGATAATTTTATATTCATACGCAGTTGCAGGACATAGTAGAGATACCCAGTGCATTCTTCTCCCAGTTTCCCACAGTGGTAAATTTTGCTGTACTCTACTACAAAATTAAGCCAGGAAATGGTCGCTGGTACAATTCACTGGCATTCTTTAGATTTCACCAGTTTTATATGCACTCACAGTTACTGGATTTTATAATTTTTTTAACTAAATAAAAATGCAATCTTTCAAATGAAACATGTAAGTCTATGGAAAGTTTTAAATATTTGACTTGTAGCTCTTTTCAGGAATGCATTATATCTGAAAAAGTATGATATGTCTTTATCTTGAATTTATTCTAACATCCTCTACTGTGGACTTTGCCATTTCAGAATTTCTTATTTTATAAATCACATCTGAGTAATCTCTTATGGGCAATAAGAATAGTCAGCAACATTAATGTTCTTTATAGGTATTCCTTTTAAGAAAGTGATTTATTAATAGATAAGTTATAGGGATGTAATAAGCTTAGAATATAATTTATTTTATTACCTAATGTACTTTTAATGTATAGTTTCTCCATTCTTTGTAATAATTTTGTGTTTATATGTTTATGCTTATAAAACATTCTTTACCTTGGTGCAAGCCACATATAAATGAGTAGAAAATAAACTGCAAAACTCTCCTTAGGAATAGTCCAGGGTAATATCTGGGTGTCTGAAGTAGGAAGTAACAAACAGTGATGGGTGGGGGAGGGGTACATTTCAGGTAACATTCAAACCTAGACCAATAATCTTCCAGGAGAAATCCTGGGTGATCCACACAATCTCTTCTATTACTGAAGCGAAGCATGAGTGACAAACCTTCCTTTTTAAGAAGTGTAGCAGCAATTCACAGTTTACACAGTCTGTTGAAAATGTATATGTGACAGTTGGAGACATGGAACCTAAAGTGTGAACTTCGGAAAAATAAAAAACCCTGATTCAAAAGCATTATGATTCAAAACCACACGGTTGGAATAAGGAGTGGTGTGAAGCCACAAAGAAGATTCACTGGGTAACGTAGAATCAGAATGACTACAGGACAAGCAGATCTGCCGAGGCTGAGAATAGAGATTCAGTGCCTACATTGTGACATACAAAATAGAAGAAAAATCCCCTACAGAACATGCCTGAAAAAACACTGGTAGAAATGTGAATATCGGTTTCCATGCAGTCAGTTCAGGTATCTGTATGCCTACTTTTTTTTTTTTTTTAAGATTTTATTTATTTATTTGACAGAGAGAGACAGAGAGAGTGACAGCACAAGCCAGGAGACGGAGGGAGAGGGAAAAGCAGGATCTCCGCTGAGCAGGGAGCCCTATGAGGGGCTCGATCCCAGGACCCTGGGATCACGACCTGAGCCGAAGGCAGCTGCTTAACTGACTGAGCCACTCAGGCGCCCCTCTGTATGCCTATTTTTAAGAAATAGCACGAAGAAAGAAAAAAAATCCTAAAAGCTTTAATCAGCTATAATGTTTGACTTTCTCAAAAAAATTTTTTTCTCAATGCTAGTTGAATACCTTCATTGTGTTTACTTCACATTAAATCAAACTGAAATTGCTGTAACCTTTGGTTTCCCATCTTTAGTACACACATGAAACTTAAACATTTGTCTTACTTAGGACACAGTTAAGCTTTGAACTGACTAGAACTAAAAAAGGTGGACTGATTAAATATGTCAGCGATTATCATTCTTTTACATAACGTGTTTTTGTTCTATAAGAAATAAAGGACTAAAACAAAAATACTATTTTAAAAGCTATAGATTATTTCTCACTGGGTCTTCTCTTAAAAAAGATTTCTTTACTTAAGTTATAATTAAGTATTTCTCACAGAATAACAAAACATGTTTATACGGTCTAGACTTGTTCTCTTGCCTTTGGCTATGTCATAATTTGAAACAACTAGGTCACATTGGAAGTATAAAAGATAAACCAGTAAATCTGCTGAAAATTAAGAATTAGTAACATAATATAAGTAGGTATCTGAGATATAGAACATATGGGTAAAAACCAGTAAAATTGGAAGAGATGTTAATAAGTACATTCATTACTTGTTCCCATCACAATACACAAAATTCAGTATCAACTTTGTATGTTATAAATACATTCATTTGTGCTGTAACATTTTGGTTTTGGTAAAGCCTATGTAGGAGCCTTCTTCACATTTCCAATTTGTGGTGGGAGCTTGGGGAAATCTTCTCCAGGAGTATATATTTTAAGATAGCAGAAGTAAGATTATTTAAGGCAGATTGAATTACACTTCATTCTCATGAATTGTTATATTCAATAAGTGAGAACAAGAGTGCAACTGGAACTATTTCACATGACAGAGTTATAGAAGTTTTCTTCATAATTTTATAAAAAATTAAGGAGGCCTTCAGGAACTTCATCCTCCTTCAGTTTTTCTTCTTGGAGATTGTGAACTGTTTTCTTCAACAGATAATGTAAATGTACCATTGTAATAAATGAAGATCCCCCCCAATATTGAAAAATGAATGACCCACAAATACATAAAACTATAATAAACCTCATTGGTAATTAGGGAAATAAAAATTAAAACCATAAGGCTTGCATAAGTAGATATATAGGATATATATAGATATATAAATATATATATAGATATAGATATAGATATATCTTAGTAGATACATATCTGTCAGTTGGTGTAAGTTAAAGTCTGAAAATACTAAGTGCTAGTGAGGATGCGTAATAATAGAAATGCTCATAAAATGAAGACAGGAGAGTGCATTTTATAAGCACTATAGAAAACAATCTAATAGTACCTGCTAAATTTGGAGATAATTATTCCCTATAGCCTGGAATTCTACTCCTAGGTAAACACATCCATCAATGTGTCAATAATTTTAAAACTTTGCAAACCAGATCATAACAAGTATGGAGAGCAGAGTATATCCTTATAGACTATTGTTTTTATAAAGCATAAATGTATACAACCACCCTGGAAGGAAAAAGTGGCAAAGATAAAAGTGCACATACTCTATGACCCAGCTAATTCTATTTTTACATGTATTCGTTGGAGTGCTCTCACACATGTACACAAAGAGACATTGAAGCATTGTCTACAAAAATAAATAAATAAATAAATAAATATAAAAATTATATAAAAAACTTTAAAAAAAAGAAGCATTGTCTACAATTTTGAAATTTTAGAAGTAATCTCACTATCCATCAATAGTAGAATAGTTAAATACATTTTGGAGTATTCATATAAAAATATAATAGAAGTTGAAACCCATGAACTAGAGAGGTATACATTTTCAACTTGGATAAATCTTAAAAATGTATTGAATGATGTGATGAGAATGGCACTTTACCTCTGTGGTCTTCCTCCCAAAACTCATAACCCCAGCTGAATCATGAGGATAACATCAAGGAAATGCCAAAGGGGGAACATTCTATAAAATATCTGATTAATAATCCTCAAGATTGTCAAGGTCATTAAAAAAAAAAAGAGAGAAGTCTGGGAAACTGCTTCAGCCACAAGGATCCTAATTAGACGTGACTACTAAATGTACTCGGTATTCTGGATGGGATCCTGGGATAGAAAAGGACATTAGGTTAAAAACTAAGGAAATCTGTAGAAAGTATGGTCTTTAGTTAATAATAATGTATCAATATGGGCTCATTAATGATAACAAATGAACCTACTAATGTAAGATGTTAATAATAGGCATTTTCTTTTTTTTTAAAGATTTTATTTATTTATTTGAGAGAGAGAGAATGAGAGACAGCACATGAGAAGGGGGAGGGTCAGAGGGAGAAGCAGGCTCCCTGCCGAGCAGGGAGCCCGATGCGGGACTCGATCCAGGGACTCCAGGATCATGACCTGAGCTGAAGGCAGTCGCTTAACCAACTGAGCCACCCAGGCGCCCAATAATAGGCATTTTCTAAATCCTTGCTTCAACGACCACCAACCCCGTCCCTTGAAAACATCACAACTTCTGGGGCACCTGGGTGGCGCAGTCAGTTGAGGGTCCTACTCTTGTTTCGTTAGGCTTAGGTAATGATCTCAGGGTCCTGGGATTGAGTCAGGTTCCACAGTCAGTGGGGATTCTGCTTGAGGATTCCCTCTCTCCCACTCCCTCTGCCTCTCTCTTTCTCAAATAAGTAAATAAATCTTAAAAAAAAAAAAAAAAAGACGAACCATGAGAGACAATGGACTCTGAAAAACAAACAGGGTTCTAGAGGGGAGGGGGGTGGGAGGATGGGTTAGCCTGGTGGTGGGTATTGAGGAGGGCACATTCTGCATGGAGCACTGGGTGTTATGCACAAACAATGAATCATGGAACGCTACATCTAAAACTAATGATGTAATGTATGGGGATTAACATAAGAATAAAAAAAATAAAAAATAAAAAAAAAAGAAAGAAAAGAAAACATCACACATTCTTTAACTTCTGATTTTGAAAAGCAATGGTAGATTTACCAATTTTCTATTTAAAATGATTCTGTGTCCTCAGATGAGTGAACATGTATTAGTACATGGTTTTAGGGAGAACCCAGAAATAGCTTCATAGCTGAAAGACGTGAAAGTCAAAAATATAATTTTCCCTATTGGGTTCTTAAGATTCAAGACTCCCTTCGCTTTCCCGGAAAAGTTCTCTCAAATAACACCTAGAAGACATCAGGGCTTTAGTAAATTAAATAAAAATTAAATTCTCCAAGGGATTATATAAAGAAATAATTTAGTTGGTGTGAAGGCCTAGCAAACTTGGTTAACTCTCTCTTAGAGTTATAACTTTTTTTACATAACTTGTATAACTGAGTATAAAGCCATAGGCAAATAGGAGGATTATTAATGACGTAATGCTGTCAACGTGTACCCATAGGTGACCCAGAAGCCCATGTGAACTTCTGTATCGGAGAAGGGGTAAGCTCTTAGAGCTTGGGTTTAAGTATAGGGTAGGATAGAACTCTGTGATTTGAGGCTACTTAGGTTTAGGTAGTATTGTGTTGTGGCTGGTATTACAGGAGTTATACACTGGAAATTAAACTTCAAATCAGTTTATAGTACCTTTCCTTCCACCTCCTTGGTGGTTATACCTTTACCCAAGATGTAAAAAGCTAAGATGTAGCTAGGTAAAGAAAGTTTCATATGTTGCTGAGTGTCTCACCAACCCCTCTGCTTTTTAATACAGTATCAATAACTTCTAAGAAATATGTAATCTAAATGAAGCTTTGGTAGGCCTCAACACCAATGTTTTAATTAATAAATTTTATTTTTTCAGAGAAGTTTTGGGTTCACAGCAAAATTAAGCAGAAAGTACAGAGAGTTCCTATATATCTCTAGTTCCCCCAATACACACAACATTTCCCACTATCAACATCCCTCGTCAAAATGGTACATTTGTTACAATTGATGAATCTGCACTGATACATGGTTATCAATCAAAACCTAAAGTTTATACTAGGGTTCACTCTTAGAGTTGTACATTCTATGGGATTGGCAAATACGTGATGGTATGTATCTGCCATTATAGTATCATATAGAATAGTTTAACTTCCCTAAAAATCCTCTATGTTCTGCCTACTCATTGCTCTCTTCCCTCTAATTCTTGGCAACTACCGATCTTTTTACTGTCTATTTTTGCCTTTTCCAGAAAGTTGGAATCATAAACCTTTTCAGATTAGATTCTTTCACTTAGTTATATGCATTTAAGCTTCCTTCATGTCTTGTCTTGTAATTTTTAAAAGATTTTGAGAAAAAAATATGTAATATGAGAGAAGCAAGGTAAAGGAATGCATTTTACAACTTTTAGCCAAGACTGTCTCCACTTTGACATAGAATCTGCACAGGAATCCTCTCTTGCTACCTTTTTTTTGTTTAAGATTTTATTTATTTATTTGAGAAAGAGAATGAGAGTGAGAGAGCATGAGAGGGGGGAGGGTTAGAGGGAGAAGCAGACTCCCTGCTGAAAAGGGAGCCTGATGTGGGACTTGATCCAGAGACTCCAGGATCATGACCTGAGCCAAAGGCAGTCGCTTAACCAACTGAGCCACCCAGGTATCCCCTCTCTTGCTACTTTAAACAGAGCTCACAAAACAAGAGTCAGAGCATAGTAATGTGAAGTTTGAAGAAAGATCAGTTCACATTTCATGTTTGTTTACTTGTTCTAGATATCCAAATAAATCAGGTTGTGCTAACTTTGAAAATAGCAACATGTACATACATCAAACCTTGCCGTGAAATCTACTCCTATTGTATTCCCTCCTTCTGTTAGTAACATCACCAGTCACCAATATCAGACACCTGATAGTCATCTTTGACTCTTCTGCTCTCACCCTTCCCATGTCAAATGGTCACCAAATCCTGTCTCTTCTATTTATTACCTATTATCTAACCTGTCACTGTCTCTGTAGCCCAAATGCCCCTCCCATCGTTCAGTTTCTCATCCTTTCTAAACTTACTGGGAACATAGTAATAACACCTTAGCTGCTCTTCCTCTCGGCAGTGCATTGCTCCTTTGACACTGTTTCTAAAACTAGCTAGCTAAAAATAAAATCCAATATTATCACTAACTTGAAGAAAATACTTCAAATATTTAGTATGATGTACAACGTTTCTAATGATTTAACTTTTGCCTTTCATTGTTTTGTGCCCAACCTTCACTATAGACATATACCAAACTGCCTTGCAGTTCTGGGGATATTTGATGGTCCTTCCATACCCATTTACTTTTACAATGTGAATTTTGTTCCCCATTTTCCAGTTAGTGAACTCTTATTTGTAAAAATACAGTCATTCAATTAGTCAACAAATACTGAAAACTTACTCTGTGCCAGCCACGGTTCTTACCCTGGGACTATCAATATAGAACAAAATTGAGAACACAAGGTAGAAAAAAACCACATCAAAATCATGGTGCTTATATTCTAGTGTGGGAGACCAAGAACAAATAATCATATAATTTTACAGTTTTATATGATGCTAAAATAGAAAGTCAATGAATTCTGTGATAGAAAATATCTCTGGGCATCTGAGGGCCTATATTTGATATAATGGTCAGGGAAGAGCTTACTGTTAATTGAGCTTAAAACTAAATGATAAAAAAAAGGAGTCATGCAGAACTTAGGGGCAAACTCTTCAGGTAAACAGAAATGTAGAGCGAACTGCAACACATAAGCATTGATGCAGGAGGGGCTCTACCTGGTGCTAGGAACTAATGGCAGGCTAGTGTGTCTTGGTGCAGTAATTAAGAGGGAGTGGCATGGGATGAGGTGGTAAAGGAAACCAAGAGACAGATCACACAATCTTGAGAGTTATAGTAAGGAATTTATACTTTTCCAAGTGTAGATGTGTAGATGAAAGCCATTAGAGGTTCATAGAGACAATATGATCTGATTTATATGTTAGTGGATATTCCAATTTCTGTATGGGGAATGAATGGGAAGAGAAAATGACATAGAAATGAGATATCAGCTTGAAAGTAATCAAGTGTAGTCTAAGTGAAATGGCAGGAAATGGCAGGAACTAAGCTAGTAGCAGCAAAAATAGAATGTATAGATACAAAGTATATTACAAAGGTAGACACAAACTTATGGTGGGAAATAAGGGAGAAGGTAAATGGTGGCAAAAAAAAAAAGGAAAAAGAAAAGAAAGAAAAAATAACTCAGTTTAGGGACATTATAAGTAGGGGACTATATGTAACACCATTTACTAAAATGAGGAAGAATAGGGAAGAATCAGATTGAGGCCTAATCAAGGGTTCTATTTTGGATAACTTTGAGTTTCCCTTAAGATATTCTACTCAAAATATCCAAGGGTCAGTTAGTTATAAAAATTTGGATCTCTGAAGTGAAGTCTTCATCAGAGAAGTAAAACTGTAAGTTATTAGCATGTAAATATTATTTAAATCTGTGGGAACAGAGTCATCTTGCAGGTAGAGAACATAAATAGACATGCCAGGAGGTCAAGACTGCACTATGAGGAACTCCAATATGTGTAATTTGAGAAAATGAGATTTAGCCAGCAAATAAGCATCCTGGAAAATTGGAGGCAAATCCAAAGAGCATGATATGAGAGACAAGAGAATTTCAAAAAGGAGCAAAAGGTCAAACTGTTACGTATCATACCGAGAGTCAAGTATGATGATAACCAAATAATGTCACTTGAATTTTGCAGTATGGTATGCAAGTCACTGGAGATTATGACACCCATGGAGTTGTAGAGACTGAACATATACTGCATTGTGTTAAAGAACAAATTAGAATTTGTGAAATGGGGTCAAGATGTATAAACAATTTTTAAGAGTTTTTTTTTTTTAGAATGAGAACCAAAGAATTGAGCAGTATCTGGAGGATGATATGGATGGGAAGGAAGACTTATGGTAAGTACTAGAGCAAATAGAGTATGTTGACAGTAATATGCCATTGGAAAGGATGAATTTGAAGATTCTGGGAAAAGTTTGAACATATCTTTTGAGAAGCTTCTTCCTGAGAAGCAGGAAATGGAGTCTAGAGTAAAAATGCATGGTCTGGACTTCCCTTTGATAGATGAAGGGACATTTTCTCGTTGGAAAACCTTTGCAGGTGCAGTTTGACTTGCAGATTTGGTTTTGAAAAGATGAAGGAATTCATGTTTGAAGTATGAGGTCAGCAGCAACAGGTTGGGTGAGGAAAGGAAGACTTCAAGGTTGGAGAACATCATTTTCATTATAAATGAATATTGAATCAATTATTGAATATTGAATATTGAATCAATAAATTGAAATTGCTCATGGTGGGGCCCCTGATGGGGCAAGAGGTTTGAGGGGAGAAGTATAACTTACTCATATTAAAGCATAGGAATATAAAAGCTTATGAAGAGACTATAGCAGGATCTCCCTCTGGCTGGTATTGTTTGCATGCATGAAATCTGTGATAATTTAAAGTGAAGTCAGTCATCTCAATTTCTTAATTTTTCTCTGGAAACATTTAAAAGCCAATATGTAGGCCCAGAGGAGGTGGATAATTAGGTTCAGGTCCAGGTGGGTTTTTGTTACATAATTATGATACAATTAGAAGACAAGTGTGCTAAGATTATCTTCAGTGTTGTGATTATAGTAACAGATCATAGAATTCTAAACTGGACAAGAAAAAGAGGAGGGGCTGATGGTGAAAAAAAAATGGTGAACTCATGGTCATGAATAATCTGCAGGAATGGAGTGGGCAGTGCTAGAACATGTGAACTGAAAGAATAAAATTACTAGGCCAGAGAATAGGATGAAAAATTTGAGATCATAGATGTGACAGGATTTCTGGTAATAATGGTTCTATTAGGTATGATGATAATGGAACTAAGTGATTATGGCAGAGAAGGTAATATAACCCTCCATTAGCGATTTGTCCTTCGTTCCTTGTGATAATAAAACTCCCATGAGTCTTCACAACACATAGCAGCCCAGCTAGAAACCTGTTTCTCTGCCTCCCTTTTATCTTACTTTAGTCTGGAGAATAAATTTGTGCAAGGGACTATAAATAGAAGTTAAGTGGACCACTTCAGAGTAACGTCTTCCAAAAAAATATTGTCTGCCTCTACTTTCCATCTTCCCCTTCCCTGTGGATTAGCATGGGGACAAGGTACTAGTGAATGTGCTTTGGTCATGATGAGTTGGATAAGACCTAAGGGATGGGAGAACAAAATTTAAAGCAATTGGGGTCCACATCTGATATTGTGGAACTGAGCCATAGTGTCAGCTATTGCTGTTAATGCATTTGTTTGGGGGTGGGGGTGGGGAACAAGCTCTGTCTTCTTTGAGCTGTTATGTGGTATGGAGGAATGAGGTAGCTTATCCACTCAGGCTTCACATTTTGTAATGAAAGTGGCAACTTGAGGCAGCAGACCTATGTGGCCTTGCATAGTAAATTCAACTAAAAAATCCCCACGTACTGCTACCCTCTGCAAAAATCAGCTCAATGGGCTACTTCTTCCTTGCCTTTGTAGCCTCTCCAATATTACAGGTATCAAGAGTAGTAATCATGTGTTTACTTGTTTGTACAGTAATGCTCTGTGCCATTTGAGGGCAGGGACTGTGCCTGCTTTTCACCTTTGTGACCTCAATGGCTAGCAAATGAAAGGAGTAATTTAATATTTTTTTGAGCGCCAAAAAGAACACAAAATTGTGCTAATTGTTGGAAGAAACATGAATAAGACACTGTTTCTATTCTCACAGATTTTATAGAGCAACTGCAAAACTGTAAGAAGGGCAGTCAGGAAAATGGTAACAAGAACCAGCTCAGAAAAAGGCTTCTAATTCTGCACAGTGGAAGAAAGAAATAGATATTAATACTGAGGAACCCTGAGATCCAGATTCACAAAATCCATTGCCTAATGTATATGTATTTGGAGTTCCTATGACACCTCACATGCAACATGTCACTCCTAGTTCAGCATGCCCTGTTTTGGATGGTGTTTTCATCATCCAATTTTCTGTAAAAATAAGAACTTGGCAGTCACCCTGTATTCTTCCAACTCTCTCATCTGTAGCCACTTAATGGGCTACTGAGTTCTGTGAATTATACTTTACATATATTTTATAAATCTGTCCTTTCACTTTCTTTCCCCAATACCATTTGCATAATTCAGGCCCCTGATCTTTTTCCTGTGGATCATTTCACATTTCTAGTTTCCCAGCCTCTGTTCTTTGCCCTCCAAACACCTCCCCAAATTTATTTCTGACATTATCCCAGAGTGTTGTTTCTAAAATGTAAATAAGACCACGTTCCTTTGCTTGGTAACTCTCACTAATACTTGGCCATGTTGACATAAAGATGTGTAAGACCCTTTGTAATTTAGCCCTTGAATTTGGCTTCACACACTCTAAGTATCCCAGTCCAATTTTTACATTTCAGCATTACTGGATTGCCTCTAATTATACATCATGTCCATGTGATTATAGCTTTAGTTCTATCTCCACCTGAAACTACTTATAGTCTGAAGCTGACTTCCCCACCACTCCCATTCTTGTGCAACCTTACTCTTCACTAAGTTTCCCGTATTCCCGAAAGACTTCTATGTGCTTCTTCCATAGTATCCTATGCATCTCAGTGTTTACTAAAATGTAACTGAAATTATTTGATTACTTGTATGCCCTTTCTTCTAGATAAGCTCTGTAAAGCAGGGACCAAGCCTATTCATTGTTTAAATATACCAAACAAGAATCATGGGTGTTCAAATATTTGCCAAATCATTACAAAATAGTATGAAGAGTCATCAATGAGAAGAAAAGGAAGAGATCTGGTATCCAGCAACTTTCTTTGAGGAAAAATTTGATGACTTTAATATTGATTAACAGTGAGATATTTACTTGCTATATAAAATACTCATTAAGTCCACTTAAAAATGTATTCCTCGGTGTTAGTTTTTGGTAAATTATTATTTTAATACCTTAAAAATGCATCCAGTTTAAAGGTATATGCATTTTAAGAGTAGGCTTTTGATTGTGAAACTATTTCAATAAATAGTGCAAGTTTTACTTTCAAAGAGTGATGCTAGTTGCCAGGAAATTCGGAAGACTCATCAAGTCAAATCACTTAGATAATTTACTTTTCTATCCTAATATTTATAAATAAAAAGTTAGCCGTTTATGATGGCTAATTAGCCCAATTTTTTAATCTGCTTAATTTTTGAAAAGCAGAAAAGAAAAACAAGGTCAAAACACACAATCATAAAATAAAATAGGGAGACAAAAGGGTATCAAGAAGGTAAAATAGGAAAAGGTGTAATTCTCGTGCTTTAAAAATGATTTATATTTTCCATGAATTGAATAAAAATATTTAAAAGTTCTTCATATAAAAATGGAAACATTTTGCGATTATTAAATACATTAGATGTGAATTTGTGTAGGTTAATTAAATTTCAATGAAAACTTGCTTATAAGACATTATCTGATTAGACTTCAGAAAATCTTGTTAGGAATGTTTCCAGGCATGTTTTTTCATTAAGTTCTACATTAGGTCAGAATTTGTTGAGACTTTTTAAATCATGTAGCTTTATTATACTAGAAGGGAAGAACATTAAGCAGTGATTTCTAACATGAAAATCCCCACAGAACTTCTATAGCTCTTCTAGGAAATTTTGAGAATGTTTGTGTCTAAGTATCCGATAAAGTAGCCAGTGTGATTCCTGAGCAGCGCGAAAATGTAAAGTCATTATATTAAACGAAGCAAGACAATCCATAAGTAAGAGTGCGTAAACGGGTTTTCCCCTCTATCTTAATAGAGGGGGATGAGCTAAGACTTTCAGGGTATGGGGTCAGCTCAGGGCCACACCCTGCATACCAGAAATTACTTTACAACTAAATCTTTATTCATGCTTCACCCTTAGGAATACAAAATGTTCTGTACCTTTTGGGTGCAGAATGACACACCAACAGAACCCGTGTGACACCATTAAAAACATATTAGTAAAACAAGCTGTTGCATGTTATGCTGATAAAATAACTTAGAGTGAGTGATGACTAAATGCTTCATTTTTCTTTCAGATTATCTTGCCACCCAACACACCCTTCTCTGAGCTATGCCAGAATGCAGTCAGCACCCTCCAGTTATAACAGCACACTTACATGTCTCTTAAAGGGGAGCGCAACCCCTCCTCCTTGTCAGAGAATCAGCGGGTGATTTCCTATTGAAGATTCTTTACCCCTGGAAGACCAAGGTTTCTTCCTACAAACCTACCCCCTTCCAAGTTGCATAAAACAGCATATGCGTATTTTCTGCCTATCTCATGTCCCTGTTGGGTGAAGCTTGCTTTATTTGAAACAAATTCAAATATGATACCAAATGTAAAGAACTATACTCACAAGTGTGGTTCGTATTTGCGTATATAATCATTAATTCCCAGTGATTAAAATTGAAATGGAATTATGATTTACATCCCACTCTCTATTTAGGACAAGATAAATCTATACACATTTTTTATGGAGACTGCTAATATCACTGAGATAGTCAAATAATGATTTGGGAAAATTGTTTACCTTATAGATCTTTAAGTGCCTCCAAATTAGCGAAAGTATTCCTTATATAAACAAGAAGAGGTAATAAAGCAGTCATTCACAAGATAGAGAGACAGCAATCAGTAACAAAAAGCAAAAATATGGGGAGCAAAGGACTTCACAGAAATATCCAAAACAATGATGACTAAAAGAACCATGAAGTATCAATTTTTTCATTAACTAGCTCGTCAAAGGAAGAGGAAGTTCCATATTGATTGTGGGGCTATACTCAGACAGCCTTTCCAGGAAGCAACTTGCTAATGTAAAACCAGAAATATAGTTATATTCATATTCTTTACAAAAATTGTTATGTGTATCCTTCAGAAATATGGGGAAAATATACTAATATAATTTTCCTTACAAAGAAAATGGAAATTGGCTTTAAATTCTAAGATTGGTGGTGGCTAAATAAATTTGGAGAGATCTGATTAATGACAGCATATTACCTTGCCACTAAATATTATAGCTATTATTTCTATTCTTATGACATGAAAATATTTATTTATAGTATTCATTGAGAGAGTAGCATTCCAAAAAGTTCGCATTCTTAATTATGAGCTACATCTATATGGTGAGGACAAGCCAGAGGGAAGTGAACTCATATACTATTAATAGATAATATAATGAGGGATTTCAATTTATTTTTCTTTCTATTTTCTTAAAGTTAAGAGAAGGTGGTTATGGTATTCTTATAATAACAAAAAATAACTAAACAAATAGAAGAAAATAAAAGTATAGTAAGTAGATTCCAAACGTAAGAAAGAAGTGACTAATGCTGCATTAACACAGTGTTAAATTGAACTTACTCACTAATAAATGCATAATGATGACAATGTTTCCATGTTGACTTGATAGGATTTAATCATCAGTTCTTTGGTTTAACACATTTTAGATTCTTTCATCACATACTGTAAATAGTTTATTTAAAAATGCATTCCTTTGCTATGGGGAGCCTGAGTGGCTCAGTTGGTTAAGCATCCAACTCTTGATTTTGGCCTTAGGTCCTGATCTCAGGGTCCTGGGACGGAGCCCGGGTGGGGCTTCACACTCAAAGGGGAGTCTGCTTCTCTCTCTCTCTCTTTCTCTCTGCTTCTCCCTGCACTTGTGCGCGCTCTCTCTCTAAAATAAACAAATAAATCTTTTAAAAAATGCAATCCTTCGCTTTGGATTGAGTGGAGAGAACAGAGTTCAGTAAACTTAGTGAATTAGATTTTTTAAATTTTTATTTATTTATTTATTTATTTATTTATTTATTTATTTATTTATTTATTTTTTAAGTAATCTCTACACCTAACATGGGGCTCAAACTCATGACCCCAGGATCAAGAGTCACATGGTCTTCCAACTGAGCCAGCCAGGCACCCCAGTCAGGGACTTTTAAGTGATGTTTATATTTTTTCCTCACTCTTCTCAACCTGCCACCTTCCCTCCTCCTCCTCCCTCACTCTTTTCTTCTCTTCAGTCCTTACTATGCTATTGAAATTCTATAGACTTCAAAGCACACAGGCCAAAGAAACTGGTATTAGACTTCTGGTAAGAATGCCACCAATATTGCCAATAAAATATTATTTAAAAGTTTATCACAAAGTATATTTCAATCATTTTTTTTTTTTTAATCACAGTTTCTTTGTCTTGTCGTTCAGCTGGAAATTTTGGTTTCTTTGCAAGGGTTGGAACAATAGAAATCAAGGACATGCTCTACTAAAATATGTCTTCTAAACCATAATTATCATGCATTAAATGTTCTAGTATATTTTCACTTAGAGGATCTGACATCATACAAACAAGCATGAGGAAATGTTCTCACCAAAAAAATTCTTGCTTGCTTAATATCTGCTGAGAAATATAAGGGGCTATCTCTTGTTAATGTCTATATTTTAGTTTTATGGATGTCTATCAGATCCACATTTTTCATTCATACTCTAAAGTAAGGACTGGGAATCTCTAGTAAGAGGAAAAAAACAGCAGCTAAAATCAGATCACATCAACTGTGTTCATATTCACAAATTTCAAGGTATCTAATTGTACTTAACTCCAGAAAGTTCACCATTTTGCTCTTATGAACTGTGGCAGGCTACTAAATTAATACAGATCCTAGATAGACATCAGGGATTTAGTCATAATTTCAAGAAGGACATTTCATACTGAGACTTACTTCCCTTAGCCCACCCACTCTGGATCAAAGCCAAAGTATCAAAAGGTGAATTTTAGTTTCTAAACATCTCTGAAAAATATTTTTCACTTTGAGGCTGTGGGTCATCATCTTCAGAGATTTAAAGGTTGTGGGAGTTGGAGCTTATCTATTCACAATCTCTCATTTCACAAACAAGGACATTAAAACTAAGGGGGAGTGAAGTTTGCTGTTTTTTCTTTTTTCATTAAAAGCTATAAGTCTTTATTTGAAAGTAAGCAACTTTTTAATTTTACAAATGAACTCATCAAGTGGCGCCTGGTTGGCTCAGTTGGTAGAGCATGTTACTCTTGATCTCGGGGGTCATGAGTTCAAGCTCCACATTGCGGGTAGAGTTTACTTAAAAAAACAAAAACAAAATGAATGCATCAATATTGCTCTTTGAATACTTCTTTTCCCTAAATACATATATGTATCTAAGGAATAGTAAAATCTAACTGAGAAATTATAATTATTTCACATAAAAATTAAAAATATAGTTCTAGGATCATATTTTCTGAATTTTCCAGATAAATGACTTAATGCATTTATGGCTATAGTCAGCTTCTTTTTTTTTTTCTCTTTGCCTGTTTATTATCCATGCCCAAACTTTTTCACCCTAGATAGATTTCCTCTTTGGATGATGAACCAAAGCAGCCCTGTTTTCCTGGCAAAGGATTCGTCATATGTCTAAAGCTAAGTCAATCAGACTCACTTTGGAATTTGATTCTTGAGCAGTGTCTCAAGGAAAGAAAACACTTGCAGAAGATATATTTGGAGGGTGGTGGCCTGATGACACTGCCTTTTAAATCACAAGAACTTTCCTGGTTTTGATGTTTTGGAAGCCTGTTGTTCAGCTTGTTTACCGTCCAGTAAATCCTTGTGTTGCTTAAGTTAGCTAGAATTAGTTTCTGTTACTTGCAACCGAAGAATTCTTTATAATTCATTTTCATTCACCCTTCTCACTTTCCCAGGTCTATTTGAAATACGGGACAGGTATGGCCTAGCAAAACTCTCTTGCCCTTACCCGAGATAATCAGAATAGAAGTATAAATAAGAGAAAATATATGGCAACCATAAAGTAAGTGCTACAGACTGAACCTTTGTGCCCACCACCACTCCACCAAATTCATATGTTGAAACCTAGCTTCCAGTTTAATGGTATTTGGAGGTGCTTCGGTCATGAGAGCAGAGCCTTCCTAAATGGGATTTGTGCCTTTATGAAAAGGGACCCCAGAAAGCTCCCTTACCCCTTCTGCCATGTGAGGACACAGCTCGAAAATGGCAGTCTATTTATGAATTAGGGCCTCACCAAATGCTCTAACTGCTGATGCCTTGATCTTGGACTTTCCAGCCTCCAGAATGGTAGAAATAAATGTTTACTGCTTATAAGCATCCCAGTATATATTTTCTTACAGTAGCCCAAATGAACTAAAACAGTAAGTATTAAGTGATGTATGGTAACTGAACTTCCACGGACTCCCCAGATTACACATTTTCTAAGTCCTTTATCTTACTTGTGGTGACTGAAGAGGTGTAAAGATTTTGCTCACTGACTGTGTTGCCTACTGCATGCTACCATCTTCTTCCTCATGTCTTAGCTGTGAATATTCTCCTGTTGGACAGAACAGGAATCCTCTGTTTTGTGAATGGTTTGTGAAATTATTTGAAACTACTTTGCACAAAGGAAATGTTCTATAATTATCTTGGTAAAACAACATCATTTTTTTTCTCCTCGGGTGCTGTGTTTTGTTTTGTTTTGTTTTTAACCTCCCCTTGGCTTTCTATTGAGTACTGTTACTGCTTAATCTTATGGAGGGTCACTTGTGATTTCACTAACAGGCCCCCTTTTCTATGGTACCATTGTATATGTATGTGTTTTTATCTTCATGCCCCCAAAAGGAGGTAATCTACGTTATCATAATTATTCCCATATTACAGATAGGGAAACTGAAGCTTAAGAACCCTTCTAGAGTGGTGCTTGGGTGGGTCAGTTGGTTGGGTATCCAACTTGATCTCAGCTCAGGTCTTGATCTCAGGGTCATGAGTTCAAGCCCCATGTTGGGCTCTATGCTGGGTCCAGAGCCTACTTGAAAACAAAAACAAAAACAAAAACCCTTCTAGAGATCAGTAGTGATTCCAAAAATATTAGCCTACATCTACCCAACTGCAAAGTCCATGGCTTTATCTATAGTCAAAAAAGTCAGAAACTGGAGTTAAGGGAAGTCAGATGATCTTCAGATTATTAAATTTAGAAAAGATCCACATGACATTCATGTGATTAGACCTCTGAAATAGTAAGCAAACCAATCTCTGAAAACTCTAATTAAGGTCATTGAGGAGTCAAGATTTGCATGAATATATTTAGTTAACCCTAATCATTCTTATTTTGAAAGAGACAGTATGGGGAAAGAAAAAGAGATAGTTAGCTAGGAATAATAAAAAGAAACCCTAAGGGGACTAATTGGTAATGTCCAAAGAAGGAATGACCAGAGCATAGGGTGTTCAGGTCAAATATACAGCCCACGGGGAGGGATACATTAAGTTATTGAAATCTGGTGCCATTACACATGTGAATCACAAAACGGATTCCAATTATTCTGATTCCAGGCTCATCTAAGTACTTTTTATTTTAATTTGGCTTTGCATGTATCATGACAAAAAAACAAAATGGTCAGATGAGGTAAGCATTCTGAGGTAAGCCAGAACTACTGTTACAAATGA
This sequence comes from Mirounga angustirostris, assembly GCF_029215605.1. Taxonomy (NCBI): domain Eukaryota; kingdom Metazoa; phylum Chordata; class Mammalia; order Carnivora; family Phocidae; genus Mirounga; species Mirounga angustirostris. The sequence continues at coordinate 77,458,914 of NW_026991720.1, read as the reverse complement.
CTGAAATATAATTGAAATTGTCTCAGAGAAAAAGAGATTAATGGAATCATGGAACCAAAAAAAAAAATCTAAGCAGCTAGAGTAGCTATAAATCTGGGTCAGAAGAAGTCATCAGGACCTGATCTCTCTACTTCTAGGCTCTTCTTTGATCTATATTGGTCTCTCTCAGGCAGCTTTACCCCTGTGGTGGCAAATATGTCCTCTGATAGATGCACTTTATTTTTTTTTATTTTTTATTTTTTTTTAAGATTTTATTTATTTATTTGAGAGAGAGAGAGAATGAGAGAGAGAGAGCACATGAGAGGGGAGAGGGTCAGAGGGAGAAGCAGGCTCCCTGCCGAGCAGGGAGCCCAATGTGGGACTCGATCCAGGGACTCCAGGATCATGACCTGAGCCTAAGGCAGTCGCTCAACCAACTGAACCACCCACGCGCCAGATAGATGCACTTTATATCCCACCCACTAGCATCTGTTTCCTGATAGTTTCGGAAAGTCACAGGGGTGAAGACACATTTGCCTGTCTTTGGTCATGTGTCCAATTATGGAGCGAGGCTTTGGCTTTGGCTTTGTCTCATCTAAAGGACTTTTTAGGAGGTTGAGTTCTCCAAAGGAAAATTGAATTGTTTTTGTAGCTGGCACGTGGGGGAGTAAGAGCACCTGGCTCTGGGGGTCCCAAACAGACCAGGTTTGGCCACTTGCTGCTGACAAAATCTGAAGGCAGAGAAAAGAGCTGTGGTCAAACAAGAGAGGAATTTATTTCAGGGAGGCCAGCCAGGAAGACATCAGACTAAAGTGTCAAGGCTGTCTCCAAAGTGCTGAAAACACTTCCAGGTCTGTATTAAGGAAAATGTGGGACAAACGTGGATGGGTATGAGCAGGTAGGCCAAAGGTCAAATTTGAAGGTCAAATCAATCATTGTCTTAGACTCAATCATGGGTGAGGTCTTGTTGCTCAGGGCATTCCTTATTGCTTGAGGGAGTACTTTTGGTTTACATCATGGGCTATTTTGCCTGAGCCTAGAGACAAGCTGGAAAGAAGAACCCACCTAGAAAGTATGAGGTCAAAATGGAAGCAGCCAAAGTCCTCTTTCATTTTTACCACAACCTGGGTGAAAGTGACAGAGTGTAGGCAAAGACAGCAAGCGTCCCCTACAGCATGACAATTTAATTTTTCATTATAATTAAAAATATTCTGCATTATAAATAGCAGTCTCTATGAGCTTGACTAACATGGTTATATATCTGAAAAATGAAAGTACATTTTACAAGTTGGGTACAGTAATGAACTCCTCTTATACTCCAATTTTCTCAGCTCCACCCCCCACCCCACACTATCTCCTATCATTGTTCCCTCAGTTGAATGCAGTATATCTTGCTTTATGTCCTGTGGCTTCTCTGAGGTAAGGCCTCAGTGAGTTCCCACTCGTCACTTAATGTACATGAACCTGGAACCTGGAAGTTCTTGGACCCTATTCCAGTGTATGTGTACAGTCTCCAAAACCACGCAGCAATTCTTGGGCACTGCAGGGTGTCTCAGTTCAAACCAGTTCTGCCACTATCTACCCAGAGCTGGAATCAGATTCCACAGGTGAAGTGCTCAGTCTCATAAGACCACCCTCCGCTTCAAATGTCAGTTGCAAGCCCACGTTGTTATCTGTGCTTCTGACTGACTGGCTATAAATCAGCACCTACCCCTCAGGTTCCATTAATTTGCTAGAGTAGCTCACAGAATTCAAAAAACATTTTACTTATTAGATCACCATGTAGAGGCCACTTTTAGGCAAACAGGCTTGAGCAATGGAATGTAGAAAGGGCCCACAGCGACCACCTGGCTGAATACACAGGCCCATCAGGTGACCCACCTCAAAATATCCATAGACCCTAACTGACCAATGGGCTACTTACAACCAAGCACAGTTACCAAAAAAGGGAGAATTCTATATGTTGCCATACCTCCTCATCTTTCCCCTTTAAAAATGGCCCCCACCCACTGCCTTGTTGCAGACAGCCTCTCTACTGTCCTGCCTGATGTGAGAAACAAAGGCAGAAGAAAAATTGTTAAATTTCCTTACTACCTAGAGACCACTGACAAGTCCTTGAAACAGGCTGAGTGACATTCCTCTAGGGACTCAACTGCCTTGATGTTAATTAACACTTTGCTAAGGGCAAAAGGCAATCCTAGCCCAACCCCTCCCCTCCCTCAGGATCCTGTAAGTCTACTTTAACATATAAAAATTCCTTTGGAAACTTCCTTTATCTCTAAACCGCCCCCCCCCCCAAGATACGGGTTGGCACTCATCCCCCAAGCATATGGCACACCGATATACATATGAAGGGTCTCATGACTAAAGGTTTTATTAGACAGCAATAAGTGACCCTTTCCCAACAGTAGCTAGCCCCCTCAAGGCCCTGGAAACCTTGCTTCCAAAATTTTTTAGAGACTTACGTTATCCCTAACTCCCTCCAACTTGAAAGTATATAATGGGTCACTCCTCATGACCCCGATGCAGCTCTTTCTGCCCACGGGTCCTGTCCCCATGCTTTAATAAAATCATCTTTTTGCACCAAAGACATCTCAAGAATTCTTTCTTGGCCTTTGGCTTCGAACCTTAATGTCTTTTCTACATCACTGCCCACAGCTTCCTTGTCGTGTATTCAGTAAACCTTGAGCTCCTTTGTTCTGCCTCAAGTGAATTCTTTCACTGCCTGTGCCAACGGCTTCCACTCAATCATCGCACCCACCCCACATGTGGGGGGCCCCCATCCAATCAGGAGAGATACCACATTTAGACACCACGCACCAATTTATTATAAAAGGATTCATTCAGGACCAGCCAATTGGAAGATAAGCATTGGGCAAGATATGCAGGAAGGACATAGAGATTCCGGACCCTCTCAGAGAACACCATTCTCTCCAAATCATATGTTCACCAACTGGAATCTCTCCTAACCCAGTCCTCTTCTTTCTAAGGGGAGGCTTCATCACAATAGCACCATTGGTTAAATCATTGCCCCCTGACAACCAAACTCAATCCCCAGCCCCTCTCCCCTCCCTGGAGCTGGGGGAATAGGAGGTGCTGACCATTCCAACCCTCTGATCACACAGTGGGTTCTCCTGGCAACCAGCCCTCATCCTTAGGTTACCTCAGGGCTTTCTCAAAGTCATTCATAAACATAACAAAAGACACCTTTATTGTCCTTATCACAGGAAATTCCAAGAGCTCTAGTAGTGAGCCAGAAATGAGGGGAAAACCAAATAAATATGAGATAAATTTAAACCATCAAATAAGAACTACTTATAAGTCACTGTATTACAAGGTGTAAAAGACAATGCATGGGGCAATCCTTGATCAATGAAGCAGACAAGTCTGTGGCTAAATACTCTGCTCTTCTGTCCCTGAATTCTTAGGATTCCTGTAGGACTCAGCCTCAGTTGCCAAGAGAATGACAAGCTTATTAACACATCTTTGATTGAGTTGGCCTTCTCCTCTCCAGTTATTCCCTGGGATGCTTCCTTAAAAAAACACCTGTACGAAAGCCCTTGTTTCAACTTGTGTTCTCTGGGGGAAACTTAGGCCAAGATAGCCACTGGGCTAAATTCTGCAAAGATTCACAGAAACTACATGAGAGGCAGCTTTTAGGCCACAGACTTGAGCAGTGGAAACTTGAACAGGCGACAGGGCCACAGTGACCACGGAGCTGACGAACACAAATGGCCTCATTAAGCCATAGGTCCTAACCTACCAATGGGCTAATTACAACCTAAGATTACCAAAAGAGGGAAAATTCCATACATCCCCACACTCCTTCACTCTGCCCTATAACTATAGCCCTCACCGTCACCTCCTCGCTGACAGTCTCTTCTTTGCTCTTTTGTCTGCAGCTCCCTTGCAGTGTATTCAATAAACTTTTATCTCCTTCATTCTGACTTAGGTGAATGCATTCATGGCCCGCGCCGCTGGCCCCCACCCAGTTGGGATGCCCCACGCTAAATAGACCTAACTTTTGTTTAGCACATACATGGTGCCAGACTCTTCCCAAGCACTTTGCATGATATATACTGACAGTTTCCAATGAATAATGTTTAGACTTTACGATGTTGCAAAAGCAATATACATTCACTAGAAACTACTTCAAATTTTGCGTTTTGATCTTTTCCCGGAGGAGTGGTTATCTCTATCATAGTCTCTTGTGATGCTGAGCAGCAACATTGAGACTCCGCTCCCGTTTTGCCAGGTGATCACAAGGGCAACCAGCTGATATACACAATCATTCTGTACCCATACAACCATTCTGTTCTTCCCTTTTAATACAGTATTCAAGAAATCAATCATATTTAAAATTCAAAACAATCCTTCAAAAGAGTTGTTGTCATTATTTCCATGGTAAAGATGGGGCGTTACAGTTTAGGGAGTATTGTATTCCCTGGTGCTGTTGTTAAAATATCTGTTTTTGCCTAATTCCACACTGTCTAAAATCGGTTCTAATCTTTTCAAGTTCAGCACAAGTACATTCTTTATCCTCTGCTACATCCACAGGTTTTCCTTGCTCATTACTATGATCTAGTACTTTCTTCCTGATAATTATAGGTCTGCCGTGATAATCCCCCTCAGGGGTTATAGTCTCCTGGATCCTCAGGAGTCCCAAGGGTTTATCATCCCTTAAATTTAAATTATTCATTGATTTGGCCTTCCTTATCACTTTATTAGCTAGCTCATTGCCCCCTGTCTGTCCTGGTCTAACTGCAAGATGGTTTCCCTCAGAAAGATGGGAACTTCTGCAGTGGGTGCCCGGGACACTAAGGGCTTTACATTTTTAGGATCCTTCGGATCCATGATTACATCTCCTGGGCCCTGGTTGTGAGCTTCTTTCTAACTTCTAACTCCGTGGGGTACCACGGGTCTTCTACACAAAGTATGGTGTTAGACCTCTTGGCTCTTTTCACCATCCTTTTTAGGCATTTACCCAGTGCCCACATCTTTCTTCCGTTTTTGTAACCTAGCAGCTGCTATATACAATTTCCTAACCATGTAGAGCTCTATTTCTACCTAGGATATTTGTACAAATTTTTCCACAATTTTTGTTCAAGTCTTTCTGCCAGGTTATAGATTAATATCCCCGGTAGTGGCATGTATCTTTGCAATGTCTCCAAATGGTTTAATTTTGTATAGCCCTCCAAGTGCCTTTCTGAGGTAACCTCCCTTGGTCTTGGCTTTGGCTAGTTCCATCTCATGGCCGGCATGCAAAGGGTAAGCTCCAGATGCACTTCCGTTGCCCACTGCTCCCTGCATAGAGCCGGTCTCCGTTTCACCTGCCTGTGACAATACCTTAGGATTCCACTCTCAGTGACATGCCTGGAAAGTTTATATTCACATAAATTTATTCCCCAAGTTATTATTTTTAGTTCGGCTGTAGTGAATTCAAGCAGGACTTTAGGAATCTTTTCTGATTCTTCTAAATTTTCTAACACCTGAGGAGTCAAGGACATGGAATCCTGCCGACTATGCCAACTGTCATGAGCACGCTAGGAGGGCGCACACACGAGCTCTGTGTTTCCACAATGTCAGCTTTAGTCAATCATAAAGCAAAGTTAAATCACAATTATAAAGCAGGTTCAGGATTCCAGACTCAATGACATCTCACCATGGGATTAAACTTGGCTTCTCACACAGCACACAGAGCTTGGCAGAAGACAAGCCACACAACAAACAAGATAACAGAAGGGTGCAGGAAGTGAATGAACCAAACGTGAAGTCAGTCTGCGGGCGTGCAGCTGAGATCAGGCCTTGGTCAGGTCCGGGTCAGCTCTCTGCACTTACTGCTTCTGATGTTCCAGCAGGGAAGGATCTCAGTTCTGTTCAGAGATCCATGGGCAGAGCATCTGGCAACAGTTGCCTTTTTTGTGTGGTCAGATGTAGAGGGGTCATGTCTGAAGAGTATGACAGTTTGCTGCCAAAATCCTTCCCTTTTTAAAGGGATTTGATTGGTTTTGGGTCCCTGCAGACCTCCTCTGGTTCTGCTCATTATCAAATTCTGGGGTGTTAGCTGACGTTGGTCCCGGAGATATCTCCTAACTGCAGTACCTTAATTGCTTGCGTCATTGCCTGACACAGACTCCTGCTTGACGTGAGAGACTCCATTTTGCTCTCTGCACACACTCATGGTAGGATTCATTTCCCTGTACCTTCTGGACCTGGGCATGGCTATAGAAAGGGTGGGAGACTTTAAAAGTCAGTTTCTTGTTATTCACGTACTCTTCTCACTGCCACATTGCAAATGGTAGAGACTCCAGTAGTCTGTCTTTGACAATGAAAGAAATGAATTTGAAATCCTAGCCAATCTGGTAAGGACTTATAGTATGAGAGAATAAACCTTTACTTTTTAAAGCCACTAGATTTGCGAATTGTTTGTCACTTTGGCTTAACTTAAACTCTCATGACTGGGGTGTGGATTTGTACCCAAACAGTCTGAATTTAGAAATTACTCTTTGAGCAGCTATATAACTCTTATAGGCCTTGAAATGCACACTACATCATAAATCAAATTTAAGTAGTTGAAAAGGGGTTGAAAATTTTCCAAAACAAAGGAAGAGTAAGTATATCACTAGACCAAACTCAGGAATGTGGCTGGCAAGAGTAGAGTTCAGGAAGTTGGTGAGATAGGTGGAACCAAAGATTTGTTGAGGGGGGGACCCTAAGTTTTGCTTGGTGAGATAGGATTGGAGCCAAAATAGAGAGGGCATTGGATGTCACCCTATAAATTATATTTAAGAGTAAATGTGAAGCTATTAAAGTTGTTTAAGTAAGAAAAATTACAGGTATTATGAAATTATTGAATCTATTTGTATAAGGCATGTTTCAAGAATGCTGAGAAAGAATTGTTTGGTTCTAGGGTAAAAGACAGACAAAAAGGTCAATAAGGAAGCCTGGGAATGAAACTGAAAATGGTCATAGTAACAGGAACAGAACCATTTTGAGAGGAAAAGAGACAGCATTTTTCTATTGACTATGGGGGAAGAAAGAAGCTAGAAATTACAGATGATTCAAGAATTAAGTCTGGATGTCTAGAAGGAAGTTAAGGGTAGTATTACAAAAATTAGGAATCCAAAAGAATGATAATTGGGTATTAAAAAAGAGTGTCTTGAAAATTTTGAATTGGAGCTCAGGACAAAAGTCAACACTAGAATATAGAATCGTTATTTCTTTTGACATGGTGCCTGGCTTTTGTGAGCCATGTATAAAAAGTGATTTGAACGAATGGACAAAGAATAAATCAAAGGAAGTGGGCAACTTCTTCAAGGCAAGAACAATCCGCCCCCCCCAAACTCTAAGGGTATGAAATATGATATTTGTTGTTAATCATTAAACCGAAAGAGTTAAGCTTATATGACTTGGTTATGTCTGTCTGATTCCTAATTTTAGTTGAGCATGTATCATAAGTCTAAATCAGTGAAAAAGGGAAACCCAAAAAGCAGCTCTATTTTTTTTTCTAGCTCTGTGTCAACTAGAATACCATCTAAAAATCTGAGAATACTTTGTATTAAAAACTATCTTTTAATTATATGAATCTCAAATTTTACTTCCCGGTTATTTTATATTTAAACAGCGTTTTCCTCTTCAGATTTTGTATAAGGCAAGAATTCTGTTTATACTTAAGTTCTTTGTCAGGTAGAGTCAGTCTTAAAGATCTGAAAGTTATAGTCGTGAAGAGGATAGGGTAGCAAAGAATGTCAGCACTATTGTACTGGAGATATGGGAGTGAGATTAAAACAAGAACCCCTGTTGGCAACATCAACTGAAGCTCAATATACACTCCTTTGTTTTCTCATTGTTCTCCCAAAGGCCAGCAACCTTACCTCCCATTAATCAAACGTGTTGAGCAAGTCTGGAGACAGCTTTCATAGATCCCTCCAGGCTCCTTTCACATTTGTCCTCAGGGGAAAAAAATAATTATGCTCTGCTCCTGTCCAAACAGGTACCCATTAACCTTTGCTGGAAAACAGCAATTTGCAATCAGATACATGCAGAGATCTAAGATAAGTGGCTTTAAAAAATATTTCTGGGATCCTTGGTAAAAAACTTCATCTGTTGGATCTTCCATACTCTAAGTAGGTATGTACTTCAGTAGTCATTTAAAACAGGTGGGGCACAGTGGAGAGGGAGCTGCATTTGTAAAAATGGGACAATTGCAATGTTGTAAAATTATCCAGTTGTATTTAAAAAGCAAAAGCGAGAATTCTATCTTTGATCTTTCAGATCCGAAATCATGGAGACATTTGACCAAGAGTTTCTACCAAAAGAAAAATATGCAATAATTGTGCAAGGTGCTGAGAATCCTAAAATGAGAGAGAATGACGTTCTCTATGGTGGGACACTACACGGTGAAGTAATACAAGGTCAGGGCTAAGATAGTGTCAAGGTTCACTCAGGGGAGGTTAGGTCACTATTCCCACACTTTACATACTGAATTTTACAATGGAGTTGAAAGAGGAAAAGAGTCACTTAACATCCTTTTATGCCTTGTAATCTATAAAGCAGGACCTATAGTTTAAATTTAATGCAAGGTAAACAAGTGGAAACATACTGTCGTGGAGTCCTGAGACATAGATTCTAGATTTCTCTCTGCCATATCTCACTAGGTTACCTTAGACAGACCACTTAAAACCATCTCACCTGTCCAGGAGTGAATTTCTTCACTTGAAAATTTAGAGGTTTGCATGAAGGGATCTCATATATCGCTTCCTATTCAAAGGACCAAACGTGGTGGTGGTTGTTGCTGTTTTTAAGAACAAGACAGAGGATCATAGGGAAAGGGAGGGAAAAATGAAACAAGACGAAACCAGAGAGGTAGACAAACCATAAGAGACTCTTAATCTCAGGAAACAAACTGAGGGTTGCTGGAGTGGAGGGGGGTGGGAGGGATGGGGGGCTGGGTGATGGACACCGGGGAGAGTATGTGCTAGGGTGAGCACTGTGAATTGTTTAAGACTGATGAATCACAGACCGATGCCCCTGAAACAAATAATACATTATATGTTAATAAAATAAAAATTAAGGGGCGCCTGGGTGTCTCCGTCCTTAAGCGTCTGACCAGCTCTGATCATGATCCCAGGGTCCTGGGATCGAGCCCCGCATCGGGCTCCCTGCTCTGCGGGGAGCCTGCTTCTCCCTCTCCCACTCCCCCTGCTTGTGTTCCCTCTCTCGCTGTGTCTCTCTCTGTCAAATAAATAAATAAAATCTTTTAAAAATAATTTAAAAATGTATTAACAATTACATCATTTATCAGCAATCTAATTTTGAATGCCACAGGTGCATAAATTGTTCTCCTGGTTGGGGTATGGACTACACTCGCAGTAAACTTATAATATATGGGTTTCCAAGAAAAAAAAAATGTGATGAAAAATGTCAATAATGCCTGTTGGGCACAGATACTGTTGTCTACTGCATTTTATTGGTATACTAGTTAGTAACCCTCAGGAAAATATAAAATTAGACAAATAAATTCTGGTTTGCAAACCCATAAAAAAAGATTATTTTAGGGGTGCTGGGTGGCTCAGTTGGTTAAGCGACTGCCTTCGGCTCAGGTCATGATCCTGGAGTCCCGGGATCGAGTCCCGCATCAGGCTCCCTGCTCAGCGGGGAGTCTGCTTCTCCCTCTGACCCTCCTCCCTCTCCTGCTCTCTGTCTCTCATTCTCTCTCTCTCAAATAAATAAATAAAATCTTTAAAAAAAAAAAGTTTATTTTAGATAATTGACTTTGGCCAATGTGTAAGATCTGGGATGGATTTTGAGTACCTGCTCAAGGTGCAAAGTCTTAAAGACTATAAATAGGAAAAAATGAAACTAACCACTTCTAGAGTTACAAAATGGAAATCTTTTCTGAAATATCTACATGAAGCAAAAAGATAATTCCAGTAGTTGTTATTGAATATTTCACAGATAAGGTGATGCTTACCTGCAACATTGAAAGTACAGACAAAAATCAAGGGAATTATTTGAAGTTCTCGTCCTAGAATGAAGAAAGTGACACATTAGCAAGGACAGAAAGAGTCTTCCCGTAGGGAAAAAGGAGAGATATTTGTCAGACCTACTTGTATGTGAAAGATTTGATGGGTTTCTTCCTAAGTTAAACCACAGGCAGAAAAAAGAAGTGCAGTAGTCCCCCCTTATCTGCAGTTTCACTTTCCTTAGTTTCGGTTCCTGTGGTCAGTGCGGTATGGAAGCAGATGACCCTCCTTCTCATGTATGGTTCAGAAGAAGCCTAATGTTATGTCACAATCATTTCCCTCACTTCTCCTCATCACTTAGGCATTTTATCATCTCATATCATTACAAGGAGAGGAAGGGTGAGTATAGTACAATAAGAGATTTTGAGAGAGAGAGAAAGGTCACATTCACATAAATTTTATGACAGTATATTGTTATAACTGTTCTTTTTTACTAATCTCTTAATGTGCCTAATTTGTGAATTAAATGTACCTGAGGTGTAAATTATCATGGGTGTGTATGTACAGGAAAAAACATATATACAGGGGTCGGTACTGTCTGCGATTTCAGGTATCCACTGGGGTCTTGGAATGTATCCCCATGGATAAGGGGGCATTACTATATCAAAGAAATGAATTCATTGCTCACTCTATCCACCTGGTGTTTCCATTTATGTAGGCAAATCTACTGTGAAATGTAGAACCGAATACATTTCCAAGTTTAATGCAGAATTTTAGATAGCAATGCAAAATTTGATAGCAATGAAAAGTTAACGTAAACGTTTTCAAGCGTCTGATTTGCTGTGATAGTCATGGTACCACTCAGTGAGGTTTACCTTATTAAAATTCTGCATTTGCCATTTGAATTTTGACATGTTCCTAAAATATCATGATTCTATTATGACTACAATTCTCATCACTTCTGGGTATTTTAACCTTGTATTTCGCTATTCCTAATGACATGGGTGGTTATGTAAACCAGAAACAGATGAGAGCTGTGAGGTCCAAAAGAAACTACACATCTTAACACAGAGTTATTTACTTCTATTGGGACTTAGTTATAAGCAAACTTTAGCTTGGTGGTCTCCAAAGAAAGGTTTTAGAGCCATGCATTTCTTTTGTAGAACTCCTATGGAATGTCAGCCAAAATTACCACACTAAAATCTTAAACTCTCTAAGCAGAAGGTAAAGTTCCAGAAGGCTAATTTGGGGACTGGCTATATAGTCAGGTCTTTTTTTTTTTTTTTAAAGATTTTATTTATTTATTTGACAGAGAGAGACACAGCGAGAGAGGGAACACGAGCAGGGGGAGTGGGAGAGGGAGAAGCAGGCTTCCCTTGGAGCAGGGAGCCGGATGCGGGGCTTGATCCCAGGACCCTGAGATCATGACCTGAGCCGAAGGCAGACGCTTAATGACTGAGCCACCCAGGCGCCCCAAGGTCTTTTTCTCCCTAATTACAAAGGCTCATAGAAAAGGGACTCACCAGTGTATCCAAACACAGAAATCAAACTTCAATAAAATATTTTTTAGACGATGCATTACAACTTATGCATCGCAAAATAAGATACGTAGGGGAAAAACTTTACCAAATAAATAGAGAGAGATTGTATTTAGGCTTACTAGAGAAGTTTCTTCAGTGTGTCACCTTATTAAAATAACATATATTAACTAACATTGTTGACTTCTTAATATTGTAGAGCTACTTGTAAGATGGAACTCAGTTATATTGCAGTTATAGTTCAAGTTATGGTTTAATTTTTTAAAAAATAAATGAATGCTAGACTAGTATCCACATAGCTACGGTGAAATTGTACAGGGAAAGTGGTTCAGATTGTAGAACAAAAACTCAAAAGTGTCAGTATGACCACCTGAATATTTTATAATGAGACTGATACGTGATTTTTAAAGTCCAATCAGATTTTATTTAGCTGGCTGAACAATAAGTGAAAGAGATTACTGTTTTCTAGATAGCTTATACTACTTTTAAAAGTATAATAAGCTAAGGGCGCCTGGGTGGCTCAGTCGGTTAAGCGACTGCCTTTGGCTCAGGTCATGATCCCAGGGTCCTGGGATCGAGTCCCGCATGGGGCTCCACACTCAGCAGGGAGTCTGCTTCTCCCTCTGACCCTCCCCCCTCTCATGCTCTCTCTCTATCTCATTCTCTCTCAAATAAATAAATAAAATCTTTAAAAAATATATATATATAAAAGTATAATAAGCTAAAAGATAAATGCCTATCCTTATGAAGGTATATATTGACCAAGATAAGTAAAATGAAATAATCATGACTACCCTGTGGATTATTTTATCTTCATGCATTTATTATTTATTCAACAAACGGTCATTGAATACCTCCTACATATCAGACACTGGGTAGGCTCTGCAGATATGATGATGAACAAAATATTTGTCCTTTGGAGTTTATGATTTATGCTGATAAGTGATTCTGTCAGAAAAACACCAGCCTTTCTAAGAAGATCCCGATCTTTCTATGGGAGTAGGACTGGTCTGACATAAAGGCACTAATCATAAAGTGGAGCACAGTTACATGCCAACAGCTTATCCAGTAAAGTAACAAATCATCTTCCCAAAATACTAACAGTACTGGATGGTCCCCCATACCTATCTATGACCACTGACATTTCATCATTTTTAAGTTCCAGTCTTACAGCAACTTGGAAAGTAATACAGAAAAGGCCCTGGGTGAATGAATGCTGCAGGCAGGACACTATATGGTCAATCCCACTAAGGTACAACCACTATCAGCCTTAATTTACTTTTCTGTTTCTGAAATGAAAATGAGAATGAGCAGGAGAAGGAAAAGTGGTAGACCGGACGAAAACAGTAGAATATGAAGAAGCTTATGTCTGCGCTGGCACAAAAGTGAAATACTTGGTTCCAAATTAATTATACATATATCATTGCACACATGTATATTTTCAACTCCTGAAATTCATATCAATTCTATTCAAAACTGAAATAATTACATTACTATTTCTTTTCCGCATAAAGACTACAAACTGATGGTTTATTGACATGATCCTATCTGATGTACTTTCTTTCTAGATTTCTATGGATGTATAAACCAGATATAAATTGAAGAAGTCCTCAACGAAACAGTAAATCAAACGCCTTTCTTGCAGAAGACACAACTATGGTGTGTTTCACTGAAACCCTTACTACTCAGTATATTTTCTTTAAATCAAAATTCTTTGCTTATTGATAACAACTTCTTTTCAAAAATATTTTTTCCTTGCTATGTCAATTCTAATGCTTTGTTATGGTCAAGGGTCATTCAAGCACGTGCTGGGCCATGAAATGTACTGAATAACATGGTTTTTTGTTTTTTGTTTTAATGTTGAAGATTCCTGTGTTGTTATAAAGAAAACTGATCCCTTTCAAAGGTCAACTCTATACCCCATCTCCTGTCACCCCATGACTCTAAAGAACTCACTGGCAATATTGTATAAAGCACTGAAAGCTTGTTGAAAATAGAAATTTGGTCTATAATGAGGAGAAAAAGTATTCATTGAAAGTCAAGAAATTTTTATAGTGGAGGAATGAAAAGTGATTATTTACTGGAGTGTTTTATTGGATTGCCAGAAAGACGCCTTTGATACTTACTTAATTCTGGTAGTCAAATCCACTGAAGTCAAGGTTCTTATTTACAAGCTCATTGCTATTGCTGAGACCAAACATGAATAATGAAGAGAAAGTACAGCCTATCAGAAAAACCGTTGTTCTCTTCTCACAATCCAGTCCTTTGTCACCATTTCTGATTGTGGAAAATGAAGTAATTAAAGGCAAAATGCTTCGATAGCCTAAATGATAGGCCCTGGAATCCAGAGGAACTTATGACAGAGCCAGTTTTCTAAATTCTTGTGCCTTATTTCTATCCGTCATTATGCTGTGCTGATTTATTTAGGATTAGAGACTAATTCGACTCCCACCCCCGCCCCCCCAGCCCCTGCAAAATACGTGATCTAATGCACGTGATAGGAAATGGCCATTGGCAAAATCTACTGTTCCAACTCGCCCAGACACCACCACAAGTTCTGACTTTTGTCTTACAAATTGTGAAAGATTTGTATTAAAAAAAACTTCATAAAAAAGACTTGCAACACATTTCATGCAGAAAATTCTGGTGCAAGGCTGGAGCTGGAGTTTAGGTATGGGTATATACACCGGACTGAAATTCTAAGTCTGATTTTCTAAGAAAACATCCTAACAAATTGACCATACCCCCCTTTAAAAAATCATTTAACTATGTTCTTATTAGCCTCTGGTTAAGAACATCACAGAGAATGGAAAACCTGACATTCCCTCTTGTTCTAGCAGTAAAATGAAGGGAGTCAATGTATCTTTTATTAGGGAGAAAATAGACAATATAGTCAATAGTGTCCAAAGGACCTGAAACACACAGAAACTACCTCATTTAAGAGTAGGAAAAAGAAAAGCTAAGCCTGGCATATTGTAAGGCTAAACAACTTGAATAGGGCCATATATCAAGAGCTTGGTTTAAACTGGTGTGACTGAATTCACTTATAAACACCTCGGTGTCTGAGGCTTATTTGTGAATTTAAAATGTGCTGATTGATTCATAAACCCAATTTCAAAACCAATATAGATGTGTGTGTTATTAGAATATATTGTCTATTCTGTGTATAATATGTAACACATTCGATGTATTATGCATAATATATAATATTTATAATATGTATCATATGTTAGTGTTTTTATAATATATAATAGTGTTTATATGTATCTGTGTAAACAATATGCTAGTAATAACATGATGTCTAAAATACAAAGAAAAATGATTCTTTTTTATCAATATAAGGAAAATCTTTTTTTTTAAGATTTTATTTATTTATTTGAGAGAGGGAGAAGCAGGCTCCCCGCTGAGCAGGGACCCTGACGCAGGACTCGATCCCGGGGCTCCAGGATCATGACCTGAGCCGAGGTAGTCACTTAACCAACTGAGCCACCCAGGTACCCAATATAAGGAAAATCTTAAGCAACTTTTTGACCATCTTTGCAAACAAGATGAACATCTCACTTTTAAAAAAGAAAAAACAGGATAGCATTTAAAAATTTTTATGTATTATAATATCACACAGGAAAACTGAATACATTTTACAATTTGAATTTAATACTTCATATATTAATAATTCATAGCCAAACAAGACATTAGCTATTGTAAAATTGCAGAAAATTTTCTAATAAATTATGACATAATTTAGGCCTAATCCAAATGTTGTATAAAAGAGAAAGCTAAAAGCTTATTTGTTTCTTTCAAATTTATCCTAGTCCATAACTCTTTTTTCTAGCAGATTCTATCATGTAAAATTATTGAGAGAATTGCAGTACTCATTCAGAAGAAATGAAGATAAAACTCTCCAGGTACAACCTATAAAAATGAGAAAATTTAATGTAAACTTTTTTGACATGTAAATTCCATTAAAACAAAACCAATTTTTGTATACTAATAAAAATTTTGAATGTGGATGATAAATTTCTATTTCTTGAAAAATTCTCTCTCTTAAAATATTCTCCTAAGAGTACATGTGAAAATATCTTTAGAAGACAGACGGGGGTAACTATCTTCATAAGATACAGTTATTCATGGATGAAAATCTTAATGTGTAAGTGATATGGGAAATACTTCTTTTGTCATGGAAATCCTTTCTCTTCCCAGCTCCACAGTCCTCCCATAAACAAACAAACAAACAAACAAACAAAAAACCAAAGTCCATCAGTTATAAAAACCGTGGCAGTGGATAAATTTCAGGCAGGAGGAGAGCCTAATCCTCTGTATTAATTGGATACTCTTAGTTGCTTTAATGCTCTTGTCTTCAGGTCTCTGTATCTGAGCATATAAAGCAAGAGGTGACGAGTCAATTAGTCTCTGCTCTCAAGAAAACTTGCTTCAGCCATGCACACAATAAAAGGACTCTATTAACTTAATTCTATCTGCAATTTTGTACATGACCCAAATCACCTCAGAGTAAATTATGATTAGTTGTCGGAACCCATGAAAGAACAAGAATGAGAATCAGACTGAAGGCCCCCCGGGGGGATGGGAGAGTTGGAGGGAAATGTGTGCAGCACCTGCCCACACTGTGCCCTGCTTAGTCAACTGCATCTCCATGGGGCACTGGAAAGAAGGCTGGAAGATCACCAAGAGCTGTTTACACAACTGGAACCATTCCATCTCAACTCAAGTGAAGCAAACAACAGTGAAAGGGTTCTCTATTCCAATCATCCAGCAAAAACAATGTGAAGTGGACATCTTGGGAAGTAAATCACCAGGAACATGAAGACATCAGGGACAGGAGAAATTAGAAAAAAAAAAAAAAGTAGTTTAATTAAGCAGTTTTTACTAAGTTTATTTCCAGTGTTTGCTGAGGGATCTATTACTCTCTCTATGTTAGAGCAAGGCAAGGGATGGGATATTAATGCGCTATGCACAAGAAAGTGAGAAAAAAGTCATATACGAGTTATAACAAAGTAAAATCTTTTTCTTTTCTCACTACATGGTTCATTGAACAGATTCTTTAATTATTCTCATAGCTTTTTGTAGCCTTGTGTCTCTAAAATTCCCCCCAAACACAGAAGCTCCTTTAAAAAAAAAAAAAAAAGTTTATTTGAGAGAGAGAGAGAGCAGGGGTGGGGGGAGGGTAGGCAGGGAAAGAGGGAGAGAGAATCCAAGGAGACTCCACACTGAGCACTGAGCCTGTCGCCAGGCTCATCCCATGAGCCTGAGATCCTGACCTGAGCCGAAAATAAGAGTCAGATGTTTAACCAACTGTGCCACGCACGTACCCCTTCAAATACAGAAGCTCCTTAACCTGTATTTCCTACAAACAACTTGACATAAAATCTGGCATGGGTATCCTTTCCAAATAAAAATTTAGTTAAAATGAAGATACTGGATTTTTTTTTCCAATTCTACTCCTAACTTAAAAATCCATGATATTTTTCTCTTTTGGATCTTTGTAATTCTTATTATAGGCATATATTTTGTTATTGATTCTTTTTTTTAAAGAAAATCTTAAAAATATTGGGCTGAGAATAATTGAAAGCTTTCATGTTCGAGGTTATCTGTTTTGGTAGAATTGTACACTCATGAACAGAAAACAAAGGCAAACAAATGCTGCATTACACATCAAACTTTAGACCCATCAGTACTTTAAAAATGGAAATAGGGGTGCCTGGGTGGCTTAGTCATTAAGCATCTGCCTTCGGCTCAGGTCATGATCGCAGAGTCCTGGGATTGAGCCCCGCATCGGGCTCCCTGCTCCGCAGGAAGCCTGCTCTCCCTCTCCCGCTCCCCCTGCTTGTGCTCCCTCACTCGCTGTCTCTCTCTCTTTGTCAAATACATAAATAAAAATCTTAAAAAAAAATAAAATAAAATAAAAAAGGAAATAGTTACAATTGACTTTCTCCAGCCAGGTACTATGCTAAATGTTTTATAATCATTATCTCATTTAGGGGCACCTGGGTGGCTCAGTCGTTAAGCGTCTGCCTTTGGCTCAGGTCATGATCCCAGCATCCTGGGAAGCCTGCTTCTCTCTCTCCCACTCCCCCTGCTTGTGTTCCCTCTCTCACTGTGTCTCTCTCTGTCAAATAAATAAATAAAATCTTAAAAAAAAAAAAAAAAAGGGACGCCTGGGTGGCTCAGTTGGTTAGGCAGCTGTCTTCGGCTCAGGTCGTGATCCTGGAGTCCTGGGATCGAGTCCTGCATCGGGCTCCCTGCTGAGCAGGGAGTCTGCTTCTCCCTGTGACCCTCCCCTCTCTCATGTGTGCGCTCTCTCTCACTCATTCTGTCTCTCTCAAATAAATAAAATCTTAAAAAAAAAAAACTGGCTTAAAAAAAGCATTATCTCATTTAAATGTCACAACATCATGAAGTAAATATACAAATATAAACAAAAACAATATACTATCCCTCCTAATTAGGCAGGTGAAAAGTAAGGCTTAGGTAATAAGAAATAGTAACATCTTTGCCTGAGGTTTCACCAACACTGAGTGTTGGACTGGAAATTTGAAACTGGTGGTTTGAAATTCAGAATTCAGTCTCTTAACCATGACCCTATATTGCCAATTCTATACAATTTGGGATATGCTTTCTAATTTGTAGAATAAATGAGATTAAACTGTAGAAGAAAAAATCTAGGGAAAAAAATATATCATCAAAAGAGGCCGGACACTGTGGAAGATAAGGAAATATTATAAGGCCAAGTGCCTGATAATGCAAATGATAATATAAAATATCCTAATGATGAAAAGGAGACTCTTGGGGCGCCTGGGTGGCTCAGTCGGTTAAGTGTCCGACTCTTGATTTCAACTCAGGTCACGGAGCCCGAGTTGGGTTCTACACTCAGCATGGACTCCACTTTTCCCTCTCCCTCAGCTCCTCCCCTTGCTCGTGCGCTCTCTAGTAAATAAAATATTTTTAAAAAGAAAAGGAAAGGAGACTCTCTAATTAAGAACTTCTCTAAAATCCTCATTTAAAAACATGTAAACCTGTAGCTGTGTGAGTATACCAGCTACTACTGTATTTTCAGATTATATTGGAGAAGCAACAAAACTTCGGGGTCAAAACTTTAGGTTTTGGAGTCAGACTGCCTGGGCTCACAGTCCATGTCTTTACCTATTAGTTTTGTCATTGTGAGTAAATTAATTAACTGTTTAGGTCTTGATTTCTTCATTAGTAAAATGAGGGAGATAATTACAACCTACTTCTTGAGTTGTGAGAATTAAATACCTCAGTTTTCATAAAGCATTTAGAATATTTCTGGCGTATATTAAGTGCTACATAAACATTAGCCATTTTCCTATTTAGCTCTTGGGAAGTCCCTTCCCTCCTTCCTTCCTTCCTTCCTTATTTCCCTCCTTCCTTCCTTTCCTCCTTCCTTCCTTGCTTCCTTCTCTCCTTCTATCTCCCCCTCTTCCTTCCTTCCTTCCTTCCTTCCTTCCTTCCTTCCTTCCTTCCTTCCTTCTTTCCTTCCTTCCTTCCCTCCTTCGGTCTCTGCTTCCCTCCCTCCTTCCTTCCTTTTCTTCCTTTCACTAGTTCACATAGGACGCCATGTTGGTAGAACAATGAGTTGATTTGAATGAATGAATATGGTTAATATGGAGTTCTTGATTGCCTCAGGATGTCTACATTGTGTTGTGTCTCTTTAATATTTGGAGAGCTTCTAGATGGTTTGAATACTCTGATTCTAATAGTAATGATAAAGTATTAACTCTGTCAAACAGTTGATTAGGATGGAACTCAGCTATGGTAATGATGTAAGCTCATGACCTAGATATAAGAGTAAGCTAATTTTATTGATACTCAAAAATAGCTGAAGTGAGCAAGCATGGGGTACCAGTATGGGAGGCTTGAGATAAAATTTATTCACAATTATCAGTGCCATATTCCTTTTTTCTCAGACCAGTTAATATTCTTGAGAAATGAATTGAGTTCTTAAAATACAATAATGCAATTTTTGGGTGTATAAACACTAGGCAGATTATCTACCCCCAGGATGAAGAAAGCACATTTGGAAACAGTGAAACATCGAAACACTGGTGTGATTAGCAAGAAAACACAGCAACAAAAGGCTCTCATGGGCATACAGCAAGCAGTGACCCAGAACAAACACCTCATGATGATCAGATTTTCAGGTATTTCCACAGGCAGACCCAGTAAATACAGAAGAGTGAAACTCTGCAGAGACAGACCATAAATCGTTGTATGTGGCATTCAGTCATTTTATTCTCTGTGCTTGTCAGACTGTTTTACCAGATTTTTCTTTCCTTATTAGGGGAAGCTGTAAGTGATACAACTCTGAAAAATACCGCAGTTGTTTGAAATGTGCAAAGGTAATCTGTGATACCCTTCCACCACAAGAGAAAGCATGTATTTTAAATATATGGAAACAAAGATTTCCAGTTGTGTATGAAACTTTTCACCCAGGCATTGACCTTTCTTTCCCTCTTATTCCTCTCACATACATACAGAAATAACATCATAAATATTCTTTTTAATGACAGACCTATACCCTATGATGGTTTTAATAACTTATTCTGCAAAGCATGCTTTTTGGTATCATATAGCAGCCATCTATGAAATGATACAAGGAGGGATATTAGGAAATCTTAGCATAACATAGATTGTTGCCAAATTGTCAGCTGTTGCCAGATGAATAGTGAGACCAAGACATATTTTTACCCTCTGGGCTAACCATTTTAGATGATACATCTGTATACAGTTGTCCAGTTAATATTAGTATAAATCCTCGCTGTTGACATAAATAATACAACTTACGAAACTAAGGGTGCAGTGATGATTTTCCTCTGGAATGTAATGTGAGGATTATAAGCAAGACAGTTACCCCTGTTGATCAATCACAAGGGCCTAAGCTAGTCCGCGGGGGCTGTTGAAAGCATTGCTAATTCTTCATGCCGTAAGTATGTAATCACATCCTAGGGGCTTGAGTTACGTACGTACCGGTAACAATTGCTGCTCTTCTAGAAGACAAACCACACCAACCATAGAAGAAGAGAATTAAAATACCTCTCCGTAAATTTCACGTGGACACGCACAACAATGTTTGTATTGAGGAATGTCATCTGCTGCCATTGTCAATGGTCTCCTCATCCAGAGACAACTGCTAGCCTTGCACCCCAGAGGCCTTTTAACTTTAAATTTATGATTTCACACTTGAGGCAAGTCTGTTGTCATTTAAAAAGACAAATGCAGATTCCAGAGAATTAATTTCCTTTTAAATACAACTGAAAAGGCACCTCAGGAGCTTTTGTAGTCTTTTAAAGAGGATCTCCCAAGATTAGCAGAAAATTTCAAGTAAATATGACAATAGGACACATTAAAAATTCCAGCCTTTTGTGAAATACATTAAAGGCAGAACATACGGTTTTATAAATTATATTTTGTAATGCCTATTTGCAAATGACATTGTGTGATATTTTCATTCATGTATACTTCTTTTTAAACAAAATTGAGAGCCTAGCCCTCAGTACAAAATTGAAGTGAATATGTGAGTCTATTATCAGAATAATGAGTTAGATAAGTAGTTTAGGTAATTGTAGTTTGTTTCTGGATGATTTCTGTACTTGTCTCAGTTGTTTTCTTTTTTTGAAAATTCACATATAACCATTTATTATGAAAAATCAGCTGTCTGGGGTAAAATAATTCATAATAAAGACAAATTTTCTAGTAAAGTACATATGACTTTGTAAACCTATTTAAAACGTATTTAATACTAGTGGGAACAAAACAAAACAATACATTTAATAAGGGTTTCTGAATAGTTTACTGTATTTAAGGAAACATCATTATTCTATCATTATTATATTTGAGCAAGGTTTTTAGAGATTCCATACTCTATTTTAAGCTTAGAAAGAAAGAAGATAAAATTTTTCTGTATAGTAGTCACATTTTGAAAACACAGGGGTTAGGAATTCTAATCTCATCCCTCCTTTAAAAAAACTCCCTTTATTATTGTTTACCTCAATTTCTACATCAGTACTTCATTAAAGGGGGTTAATAATTTAACTTGCTCTTTTTAGGGTATTCCCTTGTGAGTCAGAGAAACATTTTAAATATACAATTTCTTTATAATAATCTACACACTATCCTTGCACTAATAACCAACACACACAAAAATACTGAGATCCGTGAAGAAAAATTCCTATTTGAACTGTCACACTACGATAAATGCAATAACAATCTTCAAGTTCTTGAATGTATGAAGATACATTAGCACTTAAACAGGCTAAGGAGAGAATGAAACTCTTTTTCCAGACGGACATTGTTTTTATTTATTGCTCCTTTCTTCTCCTCAGTTCCTTTAACCCATCACCCCTCTAATGTCATCACTGCCATGGGACCTACTTTCCTATTTCTTACTTTGCTCCAAGCTTGGTGGAGGAGTCCTGTAGCTAAAGTTGTGGGGAAAGTAGGGAAGGGGCTCTGTAAGGTGCTTGCCATTGTCCCAGAATCAGGGGTGTCCTTAGCCCTGAGTCTCTCCTGTCCTCACTACCCATCCCCCCCACCACAGCCTTTCCTGATTTTGCACATCAAGACTTCTGATAAAGTGAATTTGTATATAGGGAACCTTGAAATGGAGGCTGGTTCATGTCACAAAAATAAACCTGCACTTATGGGAAACACCTGTCAATCCTCTACCTCAGCTTTAGCTAATTTACCATACTCTAGTAATAGGACTTGTTGGCTTTATGAGGAAATCCTGACCTCCTAGCCCATCATGCTCCATTTGCATGTTGCCTCTTCAACTCTAAAACTCTCTTCTACCCACCATCCTTTGCGAAGAGTGTCTTACTCTTGTGAGAGTGTCTTACTCTCTCACTTCATGGATGGTTTCTGCTTGAATAAAGGACATCAAACTTGTTACCAACTTGTTTTCCTTTTGCCATCTGAAAATTTTGGCAGCGAGATGGGACCCAAAGGGAGCTGCTGAAATTTTGGGGAACTGCTCATAGACACAGGTGAAGGTACCACAGAGCCCCTTCGCTTTGCTGTCTCTTCAGCTGCTTTCCAGGATCTCTGGTAAGCTTCTCTTGGTTTGAGCTCCACTTATTTTGTGTTCTGAGTTCTTCCAGTTTGTCTTGATCCTTTTGGGTGGAAAATTGGGGTGTGAGAGACTATAAATTTTCACATTGAGTCTTAGTGGGCCACAGAATTTGGGTTTGTAGCCAACCTCGCTTACAAGGTAAGTGCACCTGGGAGGTTCTGACAGGTCTCAGAAACTGTGACTAGGCAGCCAGAAACAGTAAATCTGGTAGAATTAGGGAGGATTATTTCAATAAGGGAAAATAATGGATATCCCTCAATCTAAAAGTAAGATGGCAGTCATTAGGGGACTCACGAAAAACCTCAAGGTAAGTCCACAACATAAACCACTGGGAGACTTGGGAAAATAAATTAAGACGAGAAATTCACACTGTTTTGATCACTGGCACATAAAACTCTAAGTGGGCACAAGTCAGACTATTAAAAGCCAGTAGATGACATACAGATGGCTACAAAGTACATGAGTAGGTGTTCAACATCACTAATCATCAGGGAAATGCAAATCAAAATCACAATGAGAAATCATTTCACACTCTAACGAGTGAGTGTGTAATTACCAAAAAGACAGAAATAATCAGTGTTGGCGAGGATGTGGAGAAAAGGGAACCCTCTTACAATGTTGGTGGGAATGTAAATTGGTGCAGCCACTGTGGGAAACAGTATGGAGTTTCCTCAAAAAATTAAAAATAGAAATAACCATAGGATCCAGCAATACCTAAAATGATTGTTCCAAAATGAAAGAAGGGGGAAAATAGGACAAAACTTGAAAGGGATTAAAAAAATGTTGTAGAATGTTTATAAAAAAGGAATCTTGAAAGGAATTTTATGTGTGGTCAAACAGGCTAAGATTGGAACAGATTTATTTAAATTAAAAAAATGAGTTGTAATATCAAAAGTGCACTGTGCAAAATTAGAGTTTGTTTTTCTCTCTACAGAACAAAGGTTTCTTCAATTGTTGCTCTGCTCTTAATAAATTATAAACAAAGGTTTTTCTGTATCTTTTAAGTAATCTGCGAAGATTTTATGTTTTACGAATTAATTTACTCCGCTTCACGTTGGGTTTATCAGGTCTGTGTTTACTTAAGAAAACCCAGTCTTCTCCATATTAAAAGAGCTAACTTTTGTTCACAAACATGTAACCTTCTGTATTTGCCTTAAAAATCTTCTGTTGTCACTTTGGTTAGGTATTATTTCATAATGATCTGTGATACTGTTTAGTCAAACGTTCAAACCTTTTGATGTTTTGACAACTTCCCCCAAATCAAATTCTACATGGAATCTTGCTGACCTCAAGGTAAGTGAGATTTCCTAGAGTGTTCCTGGAAAATTTCAAAGGATTTGTGTCTCACCTAATAAAAGAGAGATGTGAAACTACTTTTAAAATACTTTGGTTTATTTGGTATGATAAATTACGTGGGAAGCACTGTCAAGTAAGAAGTGATGATAGACCTTCTTAGGTTATTTCTGTATGAACACATTACTAATAGAGGTATTCCAGAAATTGGAAGTTTCTAGAAGCTTATCAATACTCTTATTGTCCAATAATTATTCTAAATTACTCTATTACACAGGAATAACTGAGCATAACTAATAGAGGTATTCCAGAAATTGGAAGTTTCTAGAAGCTTATCAATACTCTTATTGTCCAATAATTATTCTAAATTACTCTATTACACAGGAATAACTGAGTTGGAATGAGAAATAGAAATCCTATTATTTTTCCTTTTTTCGCCTGGGTTTTGAAAACTAAGGGATCATTCAACGAAAGGAAGTGTCTTGTGATCTAACATTTTTAAGTAAGAAAGCAAAAGAAGAAATGGAGAAGTTTCTTCTAGAGAACAAGGATGTTTTTCCTTAATATTGCGTTACACATAGACAGGTTCTCTGGTGCCTGAAGACCGCACAGCTGTGTACATTTGTGTGCAAGATAAGGTGTATTGCGTTGAGCTTGCTGCTGCTTTGACGATTACTCTTCCTCAGCTGTCTATCTTCCCGTCTCGCTTCCACATTTAAGCTCTCAGAGAAATGCAGAACGTCATTAAATGACCTTGGAATTTCTTCAGTGTCAGGATTTTAAGTACTAGAAGGAATAGATGTGCTCTGCTGGATGTTGTCTTTCCTAACATGATCTGAAACCTGAAAATAGGCATCGGGTTAATTGCTGAGAAGACCTTGTTTAAAAACATTTTAAGGGAAGTCAGAGAATAAGGAGCATAGGTGGGATTAAAATGCAAAACACTGTTAGTGAGGCTAATTGGGTTTTAATTTTGAGCATGGGCTATCTCTTAAAAGAAACTAAACTTTTTCCATCCTTTCACTAACTCCCGTGTGTTTTGAACTCAGCACATATGACGAAAAAATCCTCTGATTTTTACCCTTGCTGTATGATCCCTTGTTACCTGATTAAGTTGAATTTTTCTTTGGCTCACTTTGTATTAATAAAAATACATAAATTTATAGGAGTGTGCACATTATAATATGTATTTAATATCTGTATTAGATTTTAAAGTAATAAAAACACATCCTTTCAGATCTTGACCTTGTTTTTCTGATTTTAGCCCCTTTTTCAGCCTTTTTCCCCCTCTGTGTTCCTTCCATCTGGTTGCTTACAGATGCTCAGAATCTACATGTTCCTTACTTTAATACAAATCATGTTTTCTGTCAGGCAAGGACATACTATAAAGTCATTCACCTCAGGCAAAGTTACAAAATTAATATGGTCTGTTTCCCAGGAATATATATTTTTTCTTATCAGACATAATTACTAATAGAATTCTAAGCATTTAAAAGCTAAGGTTAAAAGTTACTTCTAAGAGATCAAGAACCACCCTGTGCCTGGAAACCACAGCAAAGTGGAGGATAGCACGGCCCAGAAGTGAAAGGTCCTGCTATCTTCCACTTGGGTGTGACTGACGGCTTAGTGTAAAGGAATGAACTTGAAGATTGGTCATGTTCCAAAATCAACTCTAACCTGATATTTCAAGTTTTGGGTCTATAGTTGCCTTGGCTAACGGCTGTTTCACTGCTGTTCCTTTTTGCTTTTAAAACCAAACTTTATGGTTCTTTTCCATTTTATTTGCTCATCGCCGAGGCTGAAGACCTCACATGTAATGACTCCGAAAAATGGAACACTTCATAGATAATTCTTACTGTAGATTTCATTAACATAACTATTTACCTAAAATACTTAGGATTTTGAAAATGCAGTATGTAGTTTTGATTATTCCATAACAAGGAGTTTAGTTTGGATGGGAAAAAAATAGCTAAATGTTGAAAATTAATAGAGCTGCCACGGTCTATCGAGCTTAAAGAGATTATCTATTGTTTTTTTGAAGTTCAAAGGATTTATAGCTAGTTGAGATCTTGTAAATACTGCATTGTGAATGATAAATGTGTTAAGGGCTGAATTATGCCCACCCTCAAAAAAATTGAAGTCTTCTAACTCTCAGTACCTCAGAATGTAACCATATTTGGAGATAAGTTTTTTGCGAGGTGATTAAGTTAAAATGAAGTCATTAGGATGGGCCCTAATCCAATTTCCCTGCTATTCTTATAAGAAGAAATTTGGCACAGACATGTACATAGGGAAGAGAGTGTGAAGATGGGGGGGGCGGGGAAGATGGCTAATCTATAAGCCAAGCAGAGAGGCTGGGAACGGATCCTTCCCTTACACCCCCAGAAGGAACTGACCTTATTGACACCTTAATCTCAGTCTTCAAGCCTCTAGGACTGTGAGAAAATAAATTCCTGTTGTTTAATCCACCCAGTCTATGGTACTTGGTTAGGTCAGCCCTAGCAAACTAATATGGTATGGAAACTATCAATTTTTTATGGAGGGAAAAGTAATTTGCAAATGAATTTAAGTTAGGTAGTGAATGTACAAAATTTGCTGAAGATTTTCATTGAATTGCTTTGCAAATTTTAGGGAAGAATCTGATTTTAAGAACTTATCAGCAAAAAAATTGGAAATACTGATTTTTTAAGGAGAGTTTCAAGATACCACGTTTGGATATGTTTGAAAGATGCCTTGATCACATTATTTTCAAGTGCCATATCCTCCAGTTAATGTTAATTGACTATTGGTGTGGTACTATACTTAAAATCTTGGCAGATGTACATTAAATATGTATAATGTTCCAACAAATAAAGTAGAGAGGTAAAATAAACAGTGCTTGATTAATGTGTGTTTAAGGCTGGTTTACCAAGGCACTTAGTACAATTTCGTTCAATCGGCTAGGGCTTTTACCTAATAAAATCCATCAGTATCTCTCAACAATAAATTCAAATTGTTAGGAAAAGCTTTTGGCCAAAAATTACTTAAAAGGTGTATTTCCAATAAGAGTTTACACTACTTAAAAAACTAAGAAAAACAAAATTGCTTCTCTAACTTTGATTTTTTTGTGTGTGTTTATACTACTTTATTTTTCCTCTAATTTTGATTTTATATACTAAGGTAGAACAGAAATAGATTTATTTCTATCAGTTTATAAATAGTTTTAAGACATTATTTTCAAAACTGATGCCCCTATGAAAAGTGAATTATTTTATAAGGAATAGATTTTATTGGTGTATGAGTACCTAAGTATGTGGCACTTGGGTAGATAATATAGGATTAACCAAGATTGTAGGAATCACTCATTGCTTTCATGATGCCTCTTACATAGAATCAAGAATTCAATATAGAAGATTTAACAAAGAAATTAATTTTTTTTTTTTACTAAGCAAAAAGGATAAAATGTTAACTGTAGGAGTGAACATTGAAGATATAGTGGTTTAGAGAGATCATCTTATTGCTGATATTATTATTTAATCAATTTAAACTTTAGTAAATATTCGGAAACAGTTACAAAATCAATATATTTTGGTCCAAAGTTTGGAGGAATTTAGAACTTTTTTTTAAGAAAAAGTTTATTTTAAGGTTAAACCGTCTGACATTGTTCCAACTTCGATGAACTGTATCAGTGCCTCTACTTTTTCTCAAACAAAACTTAAATTTAATTAAAAATAAAACTCATGAGTGTTAAAACAGAATATTTGACTGGTCTCCTTTCATTGGGTTCTTTCTGACCGGCATTGTGGGGCTTACAGCAGACTATTCATTGATATTATGAGTAGAGTCAGCTGTCTGAGCCCAGTTGTTCAGTCTTTGATTTGCTACAGAGTCAACATTTTGGGTGTCAAATCAGTGCTGTGCTAAATATAGCAATTGCTCAAACAATCATGAAGAATACAGAAAATTGGATTTTCAAAAGTGATTTTTTTTTTTTTTAGGATTTTATTTTTAAGTATCTCTACACCCAACATGGGGCTCAAACTCACCACCCTCAGATCAAGAGTAGCATGCTCCACTGACTGAGCCAGCCAGGTGCCTGATGATGAGAGATTTTTAAAGAGAAGTTTTAATATGCAGCAATACTCTGCAATTAGAATTCAGGCCTGAGGGGGTTTATATTAGATCCCCTTTGTGCTGCTGTAAGAAACCATAAGCTGGGTGCTTTTAAAAATATACTTAATGCCTCACAATTCCAGAGGATACAAGTCGGAAATTAAGATGTGATCTGGGCTGTACTCTATCTGAGCCTATAGAGGAAAATGCTTCCATGCCCCTCCTAGCTTCTGTGTGTACCAGTACCTTGACTTGTAGATGGATCATTCCAGTCTCTGCCTCTACTGTTACATGGTGGCCTTCTCTGCTTTGACTCTTGATTTTTTTCTCCATCTTTTCTTCCAATTTGATCTTTCCCCTTCTTAAAAGGATTATAGTCATACTAAAGTAAGGGCCCACCCTCATCCTGTGTGACCTCATCTTGACTAATTATATCTGTAACAAGAGTATTTCCAAATAGGGTCACATTCTGAAGTAATGAGATTTAGGACTCCAACAATATATTTTTGGGGAGGACACTGGTTTATAACAGGGCTGTTCTAACTATAGGGAACAGAAAACTCATGTATTAGTTTTCTTAAGCGGTTGTAACAGATCACCACAGATTTAGTGGTTTAAAACAATCTGGAAACAGAAGTCTAGATTAAGTCTCACTGGTCTAAAACCAAGGTGTCAGCAGGGCTGTGTCTTTTTCTGGAGGCTCTGGGAGAAAATCTGTTTCCTTGACTTTTCCAGCTTTTACATACAGCCTGCTTTCCTTAGTTTGTGACCCCTCCCTCCATCTTTAAGGCCTCACTGGCCCGGGGAGCTTTCCCCACAATGCCATTTCTCTGGTTCTGCCTCTTCTGTCTCCTTCCTCCCGTTTGAAGACATTGGGCTTATCTGAATAATCCAGGGTAGTCTCCCTCTTATAAAGTCAATTTATTATCAATTTTAATTCTATCTACAACTGAGTAGCTTCCATGCCATTTAATGGAATATATTCACAGTTTCCAGGGTTTAGGGTAAGGACATCTTTGGGGAGCCATTATTCTGCCTACTATAACCCAACAAAATTCTTCTTTGCTCTGGAAAAAAAATGATTTCTTCCTCCATAAATTGATAATAGAAAAAATATTTTGACCCAGAGAGCCTTGAGTTCCCCTATCAATTTACACATTGATTAATTTAAAAGTGATTCAGAATGCCTACTATATGGCTGGACACTAAGCACACCTGAATTCTTCCTCTTCATGAGCTCCCAGTCTAGATTAGGAAAACATGTATAAACAATAATTGCAGTAAATGTGAAGTTTTATAACTCAATCATTCATAGTTTACTGACAAGACAATGAAGGAACACAAAGAACTTTTTCTAACAGGATGTTGCAAAATCCTTAGGCAATTGAAAATGGTCTGAACTGAGTAAAAGTTAACCAGGTAGAGTGGGGTCCAGGACAGCAGCAGAAGAACCCATATAAATGGAGAGGGGGAGGAAGGGGAAGAAACTTGAAATAGCCAATAGGGAATGAGTAACTATGAAGAAGTTTGTAATGTACCTGGCTTTGTGTTCATAACGATTACTCTGGCCTATGGATGGACTCGAGGAGGATGAATCAATAGACAGGAATAGGAGACCAGTTGCCAAATTTCCAGATGAGAAATCAAGAGCATTAAAATAAGAGGATTTTGGCTATTTTACTTTTATCTTAAGATAAAGATTTTGAAAAATTCTTATTCCTTATACCATTTAAGAAATTAGAGTATATTAAAACAATGATAAAAAACCTGTGAAAAGCAATAATGTCAAGAAGTATTGCAACTCAAGTATTTTAATCATAAGCAGGATTCAGTATTTACAATCAGTTTTAATGGGTGAAACAGATTAAAAGCAAAACAAAACAAAAGACCTAGAAAAATGAAGGAATCAAGAAATATCCAAGTGAACAGATACATATATTCTTAATAGTTGTATTGATTTAATAATTTAATTTATTATTAAATTGAAAAAAATATTATTTTATTAATTTATTAAATTTATATATGTCCATATACCACAAAATTCACCTATTATAAATCCAAAATGCGATGATTTTTAGTAAATTTATTGAGCTCTGCAAGCTCATAACAATCCAGTTCTAGAACCTTTCGTCACCCCAAAAATGTTCAGTGTTCTGCTCCTAGTTATATGTAGTTAATCCTGCTCCCACACCCAGGTCCAAGCAATCTCAAATCTATTTTGTCTCTCTGTGTTTTCCTTTATTTGCCAATTTATTGTTCTTTAAATATGGTTTCTTTTATTTTATTGAACATTTATGGTAGCTGCTTGAAATTTCGGTCTGCTAAGTCCAAACTCTGGGGACACTAAGAGACAACTTCTGTACCTGTTTTTTTTCCCAGAATATGGGTGACACATTTCTATTTCTTTGCAAGTCTCATAGTTTTTTGTTGTTGAAACTGAATTTTTAAAATAACATATTGAAACAACTCTAAATTGAGATTTTTTTGCCTCTAACATTGTTTGTTACTTTTGGTTTCTTTATTTAGTAATTTGTTTTGGCTAAGTCTGTCACCCTATGGTGTATGGCCACTGATGCTTTTATTTTTTTATTTTTTATTTTTTAATTTTAAAATCTGGTCTTCTAGGATTTGCTCCTGTGTCTGCATAACTGAGTCATAAGCCCATGTTAAAAAGAGGTTCTGCTCAAGCATGCAGAGCCAGTACATCTTTTTCTGCTGAATGGTCTGTGTGTGAGTAGGGGAGTGCGTTCAGGTTGTGAATGCCCAGGCTTCTACTCCACTGGATTCTTGCATTTCCTCTGCATATATGTACAGTCTTATTTTGACCAAGAATGTGTGGCTAGTTTGAGTCCTTACAGGTCTTTGCTTTGCATGCATGCAGACTCAAGCAAGAATGATTGCTTCAGTCATAAGCACAGTACGGTCACTTCTACCGATAATAAGGTCACTTCTACCGATAATATCATTCAATGTAGTCATTGCTTACTGTTGGAATTTGAGTGGGTTCACTTTGGCTTCAGAAGCAAAGCAGCCAGTTCTCATGATCTGACTTACCCTATCAAAGCCTCTATGCTGCCTGGGCTGGGGATGGTAATGGAGCAGCCCCAGGCAAGAAAGCCGTGAAGTCCAACTGTTCTTACTTGAATTTTAGCAGTTCTTGAAGCATGAATGCTCTTCTGATTATTGCATACTTTTGTTTGATAACCAGAACATAGGGATGTTTGCTTTGTCCAGTTTTATGGCTGATTTTTTTGGGGAGAGGGGAAGGAATTTGCCTATCTTCTTAGTTGGCCATTCTTGGGAATCTTTTACCTATCGGTTTAGGTATTTCCTCCTTTACTATATTTACTCATGCATCTGTAAAACCATGAGTATTTCGTTTTTCTCTAAGATCAATGTAGAGCGCCTCTATCCATGCTTTAGCTATTATTTCAGTGTTATTTCTATCAGGATTTTAAATTAGAGGCCCTTATTCCGCTTGTTCTGCTTGTTCAAGACTGTTGAGATATTATTAGTGTCATTATCTCTATTATCTGACAGATTCATAACACTCCTATCATGGTCAACTGCTGGCACCAACCCAGTCAATCCACCTTCGTGTCCTCTCAGCTTCCCCAAAGCTCTTAACATGGGCCAAATTGAACTTTTTTTTTTTTTTTAAGATTTTATTTATTTATTTGTCAGAGAGAGAGAGCACAAGCAGAGGGAGAAGCAGACTCCCCGCTGAGCAGGGAGCCCGATGTGGGACTCGATCCCAGGACCCGGGGATCATGACCTGAGCTGAAGGCAGATGCTTAACCGACTGAACCATGCAGGTGCCCCACATTATGTGATAGTAATGAAAATATCAACTCTTTCAAAATTATAAATCCAACTTAAATAATAATTTGTATAATACTTATTCAAATACCTTATTAAAAGAGTAATATTAATTTTAGGTAAACTACACATAGACCCCCATCTCTGCAAAATAATGTTATGCAAAGTTATGATTGCAAAATAGATGGATTTTCCTGTTTATATTGTAGCTTTTTGCAGACTTTACATTGATAGAACGTAACTCATTTTGTATTAGTAGGAATTAATGTAAGTTAAAAAAAATCCCTGAAGGAAGCAAAATTATGTATTACATATATTGTAAAATATTTTTTCATTAACAGGTTCACTCATTCAATTAGCAATCAAAACAAATCAGCTCTGTAGAGCCAGCTACTATATTAGTGTTGGGGGATGGATGTAGAAAAGAATCTTATACAGTCTCTGTCTTTCACCAGTGTTTTCCATTAGAGAGTTAGGAATTTTATTTAATAATATTTCACAAATATTTATTGAGTACTTACTGTGTTCCAGGAATTGGCTTAGAATTAGGAGATCATAATACCAAGTGGGAGTCTAGCAGTTCTTCAAATTGCAAATAGATTCCCTATTTTAATTTTTTTTAGAAAATGACAGTATCACTTGAGTCATTACAATTTTTTGGCCCACCAATGTTATTCTGCACAAAGTTAAAATTAGAGCTATAATGTAATGTGCTTACTATGAATCAAGAAGAATGCTGAGTGCTTTTTTTTTTTTTTAAGATTTATTTATTTATTTATCTGAGAGAGAGAATGGGAGACAGAGAGCATGAGAGGGGAAGGGTCAGGGGGAGAAGCAGACTCCCCGCCGAGCAGGGAGCCCGATGCAGGACTCGATCCCAGGACTCCAGGATCATGGCCTGAGCCGAAGGCAGTCGCTTAACCAACTGAGCCACCCAGGTGCCCTGCTGAGTGCTTTACTTGTATTAGATCCTAACAAACCTACAGGTGTTCGTATTTTTATCTCCATTTTACAGTGGACATCTCGTGGCTGTTTAATGCCTATGATCACAGGTCTAGGAAATGGTCAGGTGACTTGGTTAAGTCCACAAAGGTAATCAGTGGCTCAGCTCAACAGAAGACCTGATTTTAAGTCTTTGCTTTTCTTCCTTTGTTAATTTGATCCAATGGACAGGAATTTATACAATATATAAACTAAAATAAGCATTGCATAGTAACCCATGTATCCCCTAAAATAGAACAGCAATCATATAATAGATAGCATACCTCAATGTAAATTTCACTGAAAAATCCTGTCTTTGGATCCGTGTACAGAGTCAGTGGTACATACATCTCAGTGTGGTAACTCACATGGCTTTTTGGTCCTTTTCATATATTGCCTCACCATTCCTTAAGTGAGGAGCATTGTAAAAAACTAACTTTGTGTTCACTTTATATTTATTAGATTATTTTAGAAGATAATATTAGTAGCAATTTCTTCCCTGTCTACCTGTCCCCACAAATCACCTATTAAGATCTTAGGTAATATTAGTGCCCTATGAAACACACTTTGGAAAAAGTGGAATTCACAGTAATATGAAAGGCAAGAGAAAGATCAGTTTTGAAATAATGAATTGTGGGATTCTGGAGCATTAATTAGGACAGCTCAAGTGTGGAAGAGTAACACAGTCAAAAGTACGAGAAGCTTTTAGAGTCATTGAGGGTCCCATACCTGAGAAAAATATTAGAAATTTCAAGACTATGGACTCTGCGTGAAAATGAGGTATCACAGGTTACTGATTGTACCAAATATGCCAGTCTAATAGGGGATACTGGTAATGGGAAGGCTATGCTTGTGTGTGGACAGGGTGAGTCTGCATTGTGTGAATGGATGTGTTGGCCCTTGGATTCTCTGCAAGATTTATGTGGGCATCTGTGCTTGAATAAAGATAGCCACAAGGAAAGTAGCAAGCACAGAGCTGTTTATTAAAGCAAAAGCGCACTCTCAAGGTGGGAGAGCAGGTAGGTTCCCCAAGGTGGAATCAGCCCCCAGGTTGTTTTTTGGATATTACTGGGTCTCTCTGAGCTGGGAGGAGCGGTGAGGTACAGGGGGTGGTCTCTAATAGAGGCCATTTCTGATCATTTGGAAAATTCCTCCCTCAGGTTGGGAGGGAGACTTTTTGACCCTACAAGGTTTGTACTGAAACCTTCATGGCAGCCTTTCTAACACTGGGTGGTGGGGAGAGGGTGGGGGGTGTACCTGCAATGCAAATGTATAATAAGGAGTCTAGGGGTTACCCTGGGCAGAGCTGGAAGCATGTTAGCTCCAAGGGCTTGGAAGCCACAAGGTCAGGATGTTGTGCTCCTGGACTTTTGATGTGTAGCTTATTTACCGCTGTCCTCGCCTCCAGCTCACATCTCTATCACTCCCCTTCAAGGACTTGGGACTCTGCCTTGGGGTGTTCTTTCCACTACTCCTATCTAGCTTCTACCTAACAGACATATGGAAATCTCTACTTCTAACTGGATTTTGCTGTGAACCTAAAATTGCTCTAAAAAATAAAATCTATTAAAAAAAAAGGTTCAAGGATATAGTGAAAATTGTGCCTGGCTGAGCAACATTAACAGTGTTCCTTAAGTTGTTGTCTGAGTAATGTGGAGTAGCGTTGGATTCATGAGAGGTGATGCTAGGGCCAGAATCAGGGGGCTAAATCCAAATGGAAGCTAAATCAAACCAGATACTTATTTAAAAAATCAACAGAATTTCGCTTGTGAATTTAACACACACACACACACACACACTTTGATTTTTAATCCTAGTCTGTTTCTCTGTATTCACTGGAGGGAGGGACTTCAAAACTAAAGAAACTGAACTCTGTGTGTGTGCTTTTCACAGACAGCAGCTTCTGCAAAAAATTAGGAAACAGTATTCTGATCTGAATTCAGCTAAGCAGAAGATGAATATAGGTGAGGTACAGAATTATGGAAGCCAGAAAAAAAAATATATGTGCATCAAATAACAAGGGCCTTTCGAAGAAAATAGCAAAGAATTGAGAACCGGTTTGTAAGCACTGTTTGCTTTGGGATGGAAAATTTCCCTTAAGATACCCTGTTTTTTTGGAGGAAAGTCCAATATATCAGATACTCTCTCAATTCAAGACTTGCCCCTTCCATGTCTTTTCTAAAGGAGTCCAATACAGTATATCAGTTGTCAAAAATGAAACAGTTTTTTCGTTTAGTCTCACACAGTTTTCCTTTGAATCTCTTGGCTTCAGGAAACTAGGAATTCTAAACAGAAGTTGTGGATGAAATCCACAACAGATGTGAGGGGGCTATAAAATCTGTGAACAAGGAACACCTCTTCTGTGAACTTCTGTTGAGTTGTTTGCTAAATATCTCACCCCCCAAAGGCTAGTTTCATTATGTTTTCTCAATTTTAAACCTAGAAAGAAGAAAGACCATGTCAGTTTCTGTTGCGGCCACAATAAAATTCACAATGTTTTCTTATTTCAACTTTCCAAGCCAGATAGAAAATAAATTGAATGTAACGAGCTGTGGAGACATTGACAAGATGAAAAGAATTGGTATCACTTTCATCAAAACTTAAAGCAGAGTCACAGGGTAGTAGCCACGGGCAATCCTCATTTTTAAATACCATGTCAGACTGCAGGTGTCCCTGGGGATTGAGGAATATGTATGCTTTATTGCCTCTTTCTGTCTAGGGCTCCTCCACCCATTTATATATACTTTTGGAACAAGTCAGTGTCCCTTTTTTAATTGGCATCGTATGATTTCCGGTAATGATAATTTTTTCCCTGCATATTCTACTCAGTACTTGGGACCCCTGGGCTTGATATAGCTACTTTTTAAAAATTCACTTTTTTATTGTGCCACTCCCATTCACATTTGAGAATCCACGAACAGAATTTGACAAAATCTGATCTCTGTGTGTCATCTCTCTGAGGAGCTATTGGTGATAGTAAAGGAATGTTTTCCTACACTAATTCTTAGGCTTTCTCCATTGACTAAATGGGCTGACTTTGGACTCACACATATTTTTGATAAGGATGTCCCTGGTGAATGGGGAGGTTCTCTTAAAAACTTCTACTTATTGACATTTGCTTGAATCAGGCTTTGGTTTTATGTTTTTCAAATGTGCTATGGAAATATTTTTTATCCAACATACTTGACTAGTTTTATTACTCTAC
This sequence comes from Mirounga angustirostris, assembly GCF_029215605.1. Classification (NCBI taxonomy): domain Eukaryota; kingdom Metazoa; phylum Chordata; class Mammalia; order Carnivora; family Phocidae; genus Mirounga; species Mirounga angustirostris. Next base: position 77,422,935 of record NW_026991720.1, on the reverse strand, counting down.
TGTGTAAATAAAATTGAAACCATTGAAGAGGGGGAGAGAAACCAATATGTCACAGAATCACACCTATTAACAAGAGGTTTCTGATATAGGAATTGAATTGGCAGCAGTGAAAACCCCCACACATGTAATGTGTTCCATTTGATTTCATCTTGATACTAAAACCAACATTTTCAAATGTTAAGAAAAAAAATTGGCAAAGGTAAGGCTTCATTTCTCTCTATAAAACTAATACTAACATCTTTACTGTTGACTATATTTCTTTTTTATTTGGCAAACAAAAATATCTATTCTTAAAAAAAATTATAAAAGGCTGAATTGAAATGGAAACAATTGTTTCTTCCACCATTTCATTTTTTTCCTGAGGGTTTCTTGTGAAATACAAATAAAATCAATTTACTGAATAGCAAGTGTTGGATCAAATGGCATTAAAACATTTATTCTATTTATGAAATATCTGATCCAAGGTCAAGTTTTACTTAATTTCATGGGGCTTACTCTGGAACAAATGGAGAACCTGAAACCACGTAGGATTCTTAGTATATGTGCTGCCGAAGCGAGCACCCACATAGGATTCTTAAATATTTGTGTACTTCACTGTGTTCTCCTGAAAATTAAACAGCAATTTTAAGTCACATGCATTCCTCAGAAGATATTTTAATTTTCCTTCAATTGTAAGGCAAATATAAAAATGAAAAAAAAAAAAAAACAAACAAACCAGAAATAATTAATTTTCTTTCTTTGAAAAAGAAACTACTTCAAATGTTATGGAATTTAAAAGAAAACGTATCCCAACTCAACTATTTTATTACCTATCATTATGGTGCATTCTAACTCTAACACTTTGGCCATATTCAATAGTTGCTTTTTTTATGCAGGTGAACCAAAGAATGGACTGTGAGAATGCATAGCTTTCAAAAGTACCCCCAGTGTACATAATAACTCTGTCTCATGTGGTGGGTGGAGCTTTGCTTCTGCCCACACCCCTCTCTCCCAGCTATAAAACAGTACGGAGTATCTTCTTGTTTTTGTTACTTGAGAAATTTCTGGCAGCAGCCTGACAACTTGTCTAAGCTTAAATTGCCCTCTGTAAAATGGACGTGTGTGTGTTGGGGAGAAAGTTGGGGAATCATTCAAATAGGCAACTTTACATGGTCATGAAAGAGATTCAACGAGATCACGTGTAAAGAGGATTTGACACACAGTGGCGCTTATTTTTAAAAACCCTCAGAAAAGGTTAGTTGTGAAATCACAAACTGATTTATTTATTTATTTATTTATTTATTTATTTTTTAAGATTTTATTTATTTATTTGAGAGAGAGAGAATGAGAGAGAGCACATGAGAGGGGGGAGGGTCAGAGGGAGAAGCAGACTCCCCGCTGAGCAGGGAACCCTATGCGGGACTCGATCCCGGGACTCCAGGATCATGACCTGAGCCGAAGGCAGTCGCTTAACCAACTGAGCCACCCAGGCGCCCAGAGTTTATACTCTTATTGTTGCACTATTACTATAGTAAAATTGGAGATAAGCCAAGTGTTCATGAATAATAACATGGATAACTCTTTTTTTTTTTTTAAGATTTTATTTATTTATTTGAGAGAGAGAGAATGAGAGAGAGCACATGAGAGGGGGGAGGGTCAGAGGGAGAAGCAGACTCCCCGCCGAGCAGGGAGCCTGATGCGGGACTCGATCCCGGGACTCCAGGATCATGACCTGAGCCGAAGGCAGTCGCTCAACCAACTGAGCCACCCAGGCGCCCACACAAACTGTTTTAAATCTAAGTTCATGGGGGGGTTATCAAATACTTAAACTGTAAAAAGTTCATAGAAACATGAATTTTCTAAACACAACCTTCACGAAGTGTTGGGTAAGAAAACTAAACTATCAATAGTGTCATGTGTGAGGGTGATTGTATGTAGTCTGGCGTGAAATCACACTCTTTAGTGTCATTTTACGAGACCCGTAGGCTACATATGTTTACTGTTGTGTGAATGATGATGGTCTCTACTGCATTCTGCATGAGCCACGTACTTGAGCAGTAAATTTAACAACCTGCCATCTGTTACTGCCATGACAGCATAATGTAAAGGAGTTCCATCGATACCATAGGAATTTGTTGTCTCACCATATGCCAGATGCCATATTAATGAGCACTTTCTCAAATTCTCACTTATGCAAACTTAAGATTACCTTCTAAGTTTGGTATCCTTCACATTTTACCGTTGAATAAATGGGAAGTTGTAGATAGTGATCAATGTTCCTAAGGGTTATGAAGTTAAGCAGTGGCAGAACTGGGATTCAGATGGTCCTATTTGCTAGTGTCCTACCATATGACTGCACCTGGAGGATAAGATAGGCATAGGGGAGTGAAAGAGAAGCTCAGATGTTTTATAGGGGCAGTCTAATACATGTAAATTACCTTATTACGGGGCTAGATGGGTGATGGGTATTAAGGAGGGCGCTTGTGATGAGCACTGGGTGTTGTATGTAAGTGATGAACCACTGAATTCTACTCCTGAAACCAGTATTACACTGTATGTTAACTAACTGGAATTTAAATAAAAATTGGAAGAGAAAAAAATTACCTTATTATGATAAGGGGTCAGTATAGCACCTGATAGGGGTGGTTCCACTTTTTTCTTCCCCCTGCCTTTCCTGCTCAGGCCTATTGGAAGAGTAATCTATTTCTTGAACTCCCATTTATCTCTTACTAGATTTCTCCTCCCATGAGTAGAAATGACTCTTGCTAATGACCCTTACTCCAAACTCTCAGCTCACATTGCTGTGTTTATGAAGAAAATACACCTATTTCTAGATTGTAAAGAATACACAATTACAATAGACAAAGTCATATTTTCAATAATGTGAGAATACAGTAATGGTTGTTTGCTTCTGGGGGCAACAGATAGCAACTACTATGTTGCCTGGAATACAACTGGACTCAGTAAATGTGAATTGAACCAAAATGAGAGCTTTAATGAATGAAATGATATATGGTATGAAAGCACAGTAAGTGCTAATCATTAATGCTTTGCTGAATAATAGCCATAAATATTTCCATTATTTAGTAATATTACTTACTGGTCTAAATATTTCTTTTTTTTTTAAATTAATTATTTATTTATTTGACAGAGAGATAGCGAGAGCAGGAACACAAGCAGGGGGAGTGGGAGAGGGAGAAGCAGGCTTCCCGCTGAGCAGGGAACCCGATGTGGGACTCGATCCCAGAACCCTGGGATCATGACCTGAGCCGAAGGCAGACACTTAACGACTGAGCCACCCAGGCGCCCAGGTCTAAATATTTCTTTCTCTTATTCTTCTTTGCCATATCTCAAAAGATAGAGCAATTCTAGTCCAAAATGATGTGGTCAGGATTGTATGTGGTCTGGAAAAGCAGGTCAAGCTTATAGTTACCTGGACCACCCTACAGCCCAACAACTAAAGGGAAAAGGCCTGGTACAGTAGGTGATCTTTGTGACTTGATGCAAATGCTCTGGAACATGTTGGTTAGTGGTATGCGGTAGCAGTTGCTGAATTTTTGAAAATTCTATCAGTGTTTCATTTGCTTGATTATTTTAACATTTATAAATGTGTATGTCTTTTTATTTGCTCGGTCACCAACCTCTTGTTTATAACATAAATCACTTCTCCATCAAATTACTCCATTTATCAAGGGCTCAATTTCCATCTCTTGTACTCCAATAGGAGTTAAGAGGAGGGGAGAACAGGTCTTATTCACTCTTCTAAGTGGCCTGACAGTTTACAATTCTCAGTACATGGAAAAAGATCAACAAAGTGAGTTGAATGAAGAAATCAATGAGGATTTCAGTCACTTGTTGATTTCACTACCTCTTCCTTCTGCATCTTGTCTCCTATTATTGGCAGTACTTCTTCTTGTTTAAATACTGGGAAGAATATTGGGGTTAGCATCTTGTTTTTCAGGTGGCTCATAGGCAACACCTTTGACCAGGACACACTAGATGGTCTTCCCTAGTAGCTAGCAGTAATGCCCTGCATCCAGGGGAAAAGCAGGAAATACACCAGTAAAAGAGTAAAGACTATCATTAGATGCTTGGTGCAATTCCCAATTGCCCTGTTCCTTCCTCTAAGCAGATTGGAAAGTTTGAAAAATCTGTAGACTATGGACAGGCACAATCTGGCATAACTTTATTCTCTAAAAGCTACTATTAATGGATTTTAAAGTACATCATATAAAGTAGTCAGGTCTTAAAGGACTATTTATAGTATTAGTTTGGAGCTAATCCATTTCAAGCTTTAAACTTCAGTAAATGGCTGTAAAATCAGCATGTAACCTGACATGAAGCCAATTGAATTAGGTGTCATATTTTATTCTGACTTACTTTTTAAAACATGGGCTCTCTGGAATTGCCATTTAAATTTGAGCATCTAAGAAACTTACCAAGAGAGAAAAGCTCATTCTCTTGATTTTCTTTAAGAAAAGATTGGAAAATGATTCAGTTTATTAAATGTGAAACCTAGCTTTTAACAAGTTACTACCAACCCTCAAAGCATTCTTTGAAATACACCGTTTCTTTGTGTGTGTGTATGTGTGTGTGTGTGTGTGTGTGTGTGGTGGGGGTCATTATTGACACTAAAGTGGTGTTTGCTCAGTCCAGCATCCATCATTACCTTCTTCTTGACACTTAAGTTAGTGTACCCTAATATTCCTTTGAGATCCAGCAAGGAATTTTAAAAGCGTATGCTCAACACTGGACATATATTTTTTCTTATACTTTTAAATATACATGATATATATTAAATCGTGCTTTCAGTAATACACAAATTTATTTTTGGTTTAAACTGTAGAGTTATGTAGATCAGTGTAAATAAGAGAATTAGGTAAAACTTGAACAGCTCACAAGGGAACTGTACTTAATGAAGCATTGATTTTTCTTTTGAATTACTGAGAGCACTCAGAGGCACTCATTTCCTTAATCCATTAGTATTCTGTTACCCTTATTGAAATAAAGGTACAAATTACTGAGGAACTATTCAAAAACAAAATAAGCAAAACCATTACAGTTTGAGTCAAAACATTTGAGTAACCCTCGTGATGGGTCAGTTCCCTGCTCACTACTCGGTTATCAGCCTGTGCCATGACCCACTTGGGTTGTGCAGTTTTCCTCTTGAAGTGTTTTTTGGGAGTTGATGTTCATTAAAGCATTTATATATCATAGCATCATCTCCCAAGGGCCTCATAATTACTTTTTAAATGCACTATGCTACTTAAGGGAGGCTTATTTTCCAAGTTCAGTAACTTCTCCCCCTCTAAACATACCTCTTTCGACACCCTGGCTATGAAGTGCTGCCTCTGGTGGTATTCCAGAAAGGACCAAATTGCTTCCTGCTGCCCAGGCAGCCATCCTAAGTTAACAATTTGGATCAGCCTGATCCAGGCAGCATTAGCATTTCATTTAATGTTAGGGGATCTTTTATTTTAAGGATCTACAAAAAAATTTCTATTTACATTTGTATTTTTCTTCAACTCCCCATTTCAATTACAAGTCCTCCCTGACAGAATTGGACTTGAAAGGGACCACAGTGATCTTTGTTCACATCCATACAATTTTTAATTCTTAATAGTAAAAACTATAATAAAAGTCCCAAAGGGCAATGATGCAGTATGAATGTATATGGTCGATTGCAAATGGAGTAATTTGTCTTGAAACATTATGTTCTACGATATTGAAACATCAGACCATTGCAATGGACAAGCAAGCCAGCTATTTTGAAATTCATATTGGTAACATTCAAATGATGATATTCAAATAGTGACAGGCGAATAATGATGGTCAGTGAGTAGAAAGTTAAAAGTCAAATGGTCTTCTTAGTATATAGTCACTCCTCTCTCCTTTTTTTCACCATGTGTTGAGGACAGGGATTTTAATTTCTTTTCTTTTTTTTTTTTTTTTAAGATTTTATTTATTTATTTAAGAGAGAGCACATGAGAGGGGGGAGGGTCAGAGGGAGAAGCAGACTCCCTGCCAAGCAGGGAGCCCTATGCGGGATTCGATCCCGGGACTCCAGGATCATGACCTGAGCCGAAGGCAGTCGCTTAACCAACTGAACCACCCAGGCGCCCTCTTTTTTTTTTACTAGCTTAAGTACTTGTATTTTCAGTAACTTCAACTTTCGGTGGATTCAACTTGTTTTTAATGGGCTGGTATGATATATGGAAATTTCAAGGATCTCTAGATGAGAATAATCTTTAAATAAGAAAGGGAGGAAGACGGAAGAGAATTAACATTGCAAATCCACTCTTTGTTAGGTATAATACTAGGAATGTCCTCTCCTCATCTCATTTAATATATTCATCTTTAGGAAAGCTAATATTACCCTACTCACATTCCTTCATTTAAGTTAGAGAAGTGATAGGCCCAGGGACATTTCAGGACTTAAAAATGCCAAGTCTCCCAACTGTAAATATATGTTTATTTCTATTCAAATTGTGCTGCCCTCAGCTCTATTTGCAGTAAACACCGTAACTTAGTTCAATCTACTATTGACTTGATACCAGTTTATACAGAAGTTCACGCTTTCCACAATATTTTGATGCAGAGTAATTTATTTGTTCTTAACAGGTAGGTGTGACAGACATTATTGGTACCCCACCCACTTGCCTTGGCACTCATGATTCCTGAGACTGTCCCTTGCAGGCTTCTGTGACTCTGCCTGAAGGTTTTCTTTGGCCTTCAGAGCACAAGAGGAACCTAAGACAGGCTGGAAGTGGTTGGCAAGTATTGTCCCTGGAAATAGCTCTCAAACCATGACTGATAGGAATTAGTGGATCATGAGCCCAACTCCTTCATCCTTCAATGGAGGAACTGTGCACCCAAGGCGCATGATTTCCTGGAGCTGCCCAGGTGCCCACAGCAGTCATTTATTGGCCTCATTTCCTTTCCTTTCTCCTGTCCTTGTTCTCTGCCAGTGCTTCCTGGGCTTGCCTCTAAAATGCTTTCTTTCAAATGTTTGTCTCAGGTTCAGATTCTAGTGGAACGCATCTAAGACATGAACGTGAATTTGATTACGCGGCTCTACAAAGGAGAAGCAACTGAGGTTTAGAAAAAAGTCCTACTTACCCATTCATAAGGGAACACATGATCACATTTAACCTGAGTTTTTATCTCTCTCTGTATTGTGCTTTCTGTGCAGTCTCCAGTTCACTTCCAAGGCCTTCCTGGTCTGGTGGGCGTGGCTCTCCGTGAACACAGCTGTGTGGAATCTCCTTCTCCTCCTCCACACGGACCAAAGCAGGAAGCCCAAAGAAGTGATGTCGGCTTGGGACAAACGTAGTTTTAGTTTTGCGACTGCTTGGCACTTAAGGCTCTGCCTGACTTGAAATATTTTGGCTATAGGTAATACCAGTTCGAGGCTCTTAAACAAAAAAAGGATTTTTCTGAGGTTAGCGTGTCTAAAACTATACTCTTACCAAACAGGTCTGTTTTTATTAATGATAAAATACACAAATACACAACTGCGAATTGAATTTTAAGCAATGCTTCTCCCACATTAAATATTACACTGAATGTCTGAAGGGCCTGGGTTCATGCCAGGCATTGTTTTGTCGCAACTTTTGCTCTCTGACACCCTGTTTATCCTGGCTGCAACGCCCTGACTATTTCTGTCTACATTGTCAGGCCTGACAGAGGAGGCCTTTTGACTCTCCCTGCATGTAATGCAATACCCCACAATTACTATTATTGCTAGACATGATGCTTTGGTTTTCCTGTCTCCTTTCAAGGTTCTAGTCTTCTGCCTTTCTTTTGTTCTCAAATGTTGTCTCGCCTGCTTCTGTGAGCCCTTGTGTGCTCTGTATACTCGAGGCTTCCGTGGCCTCTTGTTCTCTTACTGGGTATCTCCTTGAACCCCCAGGTCACTCATACAAAACGCCACCCCATCCACAGTTAGGCTGTTCTCCTGGTGTTTTGCTTGTAGATTTTTTCTGTCTCTGTAATTTGTTCATTCCCTTACCAGACTTGCTCTCTAATCAGGCACTCAGGATTTATTTTGATCTTTGCACTTAACATTAGTTGACACTAAGTTGTTTATTCACCAGTTTGTTTTTCTATTCTTTTCTTTTCTTTTTCCCCCCTTCTGTATGACATGGTAAGTTCCAGGAGGGCAGGTAGGAGATACTTGTTTCTTGAGGTATACCTGGGTCTTAGCACATGACATGCCACAAAGTGGATACTGGAATATTTGTTGAATAAAAAGTCCCCTTGCTCAGGGAAGGTAGTAGAAATTCTGTTAGGAAATAATGCCGTTGGTATTTGGGCATGAAAGAACTGGCTGCCAGGAAGACAGGTGACTAAGAGGACAAAGCAAGACCTGCTCCATTGCAGTTCACTATAGAAAACTATTAAAATTTGCCATTTATGATACAATATTGGTTTTACAAAAAATGATACTTTGTGCTCTATGAGGTAGTTCTCCGGTTTCATTACGAAGTCGAGTTTTTTAAGGCATTCCACAGAAACAGCTCTGATTTTTTTTTTCCTCCAACGTATTTATCACTGGAGTTAATGAAACTAGTTAAGTTGAACAAAACTAATTTGTGGCATGTGATTAAAAAATAACTTGTTTTTTTATAAGTGTTTGAACAGTGCTCAGTGGACTAGTTTATCTCTTGCACCTATATAAAAACACAAAACTAAAAAAATCCCATGATTTCCCTAATCACTATTAAGTAGTAGCAGTCCTTTGATCAATTCAAGTTGCAGGATACAGTTTTACTTCAGAATGAGAATGTTTGGTTGCATATGATGTCAAACTGTCTGATTATTTTATCTTATTTAAAGTAATCTCTACACCCAATGTGGGGCTCACACTCACCACCTGGAGACCAAGAGTCCCATGCTCTGCTCAGTGAGCCAGCTAGGTGCCCCCTGTCTAACTATTTTAAATTGCAATTACTACCCCTCCTATTTCTATTTAGATACCGGCTGCAGGGAAGGAAGCAAAGTGTGTGTGTTTCTTTCTCAAATCTCTTATTCCCAGTTCCCCCTTATCTCCGGTGCTTAAACACCTCAGAGTTTGCAGGCAGGTGCAGGAGGAGACAGATGGAAAGGAGGAAAGACTTTCCCTGGCTTGTCTGGTCATAGGCTGACTGAACATGGGCTCTCAGATGAGGCGCTGTCATGGGCTCTCTGGAGAGTGCCCATCCGCCCCTACCTGCTGCTGGGTGACTGTCACCATAGAGGTGATACGTCTTTCCTAGCTTGTTGCTGACTCTTCAATGTCCATAGTAGCCCTCAGGACCCCTGCTGAGTCAGGCTCACTCTTCCAAGTGACACTGAGAGGCAGGGTCTAAGACTGTTCCACTCCGGATCTCTCTTGGTCCTGGTCGATGGCTAACTTCCAGGCAACTTGCAGTTGAGTAAGGCTGGGAATGTAGGACATTCCCAGAGAAGCAGCTGCTTGCTTTGCTCATCAGCAAGCAGTCAGTCCATTCCTGCATTTCCTGTTATTCAGGTGCAAGTCTGACCCTGGCCTTTTTCACTAAGCTTGAGGTGCAGGAAATCTTCTGGGTAAGGGTGGAATTCGCAGCAGAGCTCTGAGCAAAGACAGCCGCCATTTCCCATTTGTCCTGCCTCACTTTTCAGCTCTCAACTTGAGCGTGATGTTTGAATATTGCAATCAAGATTTGTACAGCTACTTTTACATTTCTCACAGCTTCTATTTTAATACCCTGTTACACTAAAACAAGTTAAAACACACACAAACTCTCCATTTCTTTTTGGTTATATTTATATTTTGTAAGTAGGGACTTATTTACTCTATCAGTAAACCAAAACAGACTTCTTAAAGGGTTTTCTCATGGTAAAATCATATTAAAATATAATGTCTGCCTCACAAGTCAAACAACTCTTTGCTAAAAGTTTATCTAGTGAATAAACTAAAGCAAGAAATTTGATATCATTTCTTAGCACAGAACCCCAATTCTGTATTTCCATAACAAATAATAATGCTAGCTAATATTTATTGAGTCCTTCCTAAATGCCTGGCACGATGCTGTTTCATATAGATTTTGAAAAGAACACTGTTGAGTCACTTTTGTATACCAGGCACCATTCTGTACATGCGTTAGCTGATTTAATCCCCATAACAACCCTATGATGTAGACACTGTTATCATCACCTGATTTGAGAAGTAAGAGTACTGAGAAACAAATTGAAGCAATTTCTGTGAAATCAGATAGGCATGAAAGGCCAAGCAAAGATGTTTCCTGTAAATCATAGTCCGTTTAGAACTCAAGATATCTTGTTGAAACATTTCTTGGTGTCAGTTTTACTCTCAAGATTATCAGCTTCTCAAGGGAATCAACCAAGTATTAATTTTCTATGCCATGTACTTAGTGCACAGTAGATGTTACAATGCCATTTTATTAAATCAAATACAACTTCGAACCTTGGAGTTTTTTTTTTTTTAAGCTTTTATTCATTTATTGAGAGAAGAGAGCCAGCATGGGGGGTGGCAAGGGGCAGAGGGAGAGGGAGAGCAGACTCCCCACTGAGCAGAGAGCCTGATGCTGGGCTCAATCCAAGGACCCTGGGATCATGAGCTGAACCGAAGGCAGACGCTTAACTTACTGAGCCATCCATGTGCCCCTAAGCCTTGGGTTTTTTAATTCAAACATTTAAAAAAAAATTTTCCTATTTACATAGAACTAAAAAATCATTATTAGATACCTTGCCAAATTCCTGGTTGAGTGAGTTATTTAACAAAATTATAAACAAGCAGCAAGAAAATTAGCTGGTTTGCATTATTTTACTCCTCTTATAAACAATTATCAGTGATTAATATTTTGTTAGATCATTACAGGGATCCATGTTTGGCAAAATAATGGAGCTTCCATTTCTACTGTCCTTGTTTTGCCCTCAATTTTTAGCAAAATTAAGTCATGTCTTTCCTGAGATGAGTTCAGTATCTGCAGCCCTTGGTTTCTTGGTATTCTTAACAAAACTGCAAATATTTCTGAATACCACAGCTTTTTCAGATAATAATCATAACTACTTCAGGCATCAAATATCAGTTTGTGCTTGTTCAGTTACTCATTTACTTGCAGTTCAAAGCTGTGACATTTTATGTAAGAAATTTAGTCATTGTTAAGAGCCATTAATATAGGAAAGAGATTTACATTTCAGAACTAAAACTGGGACTTACTAAACTCTTTCATGTAAGTTCTCTAATTATAACTGAATGCCTTAATAAATACTTTGACCTTGAGAATATAAGTGGATTGAAAAGTAAAATACACTAATTCTACTTTAAAAATTAACTAGAATTTGGACTGTAGCTTAAACATAATATTTGGTAATGTTTATAAATATTTCACTCCCTTCCCTTTCTGCCTTCAACTCCAAGCAAGAAAACATGATGGTTGTGTTTGGTTAATTATACGTATAACTACTTATACAACAAAAAACTGATGTTGGAAAAGCCATTCTATCACATGTTCTCAAGTTTTAAACTAAGAACCCTAAGAACCTCTTCAAAAAAGCCCATCTCACATCAGAGACAAATATAAAGGAGAACTGCTTTCTCTTCTAAGCCACAGCTAAACTGCATTTATAAATGTTCTTTATTCTCTAAATAATCCCTAAATGTGTTAATATTACTTATAATTGTCACAAAACTGCATTCTATTTTTAAGCTTATATATCATATATATATATATATATATATGATATATATATAAGCCTTAAACCTTGTAATAGCTTTGAATAAGAAATTCTTAGTGTCTCACAGAACATAGACTAATTAAATTGAAAGTGACAAGATTGTTAGTGAAGTGCCCTTGGAATGTGAAAGCTAAAATCCAGCGAATCATAACTACATAAGGTGTCCTAGCCTACTCATAACAAAGCTGTGCCTGGGTTATAGGCATTGGCATTCACAGTGTATTTGGATAACCAGGTGCTCAATAATGTTCTTTGAGTCAACTAATCTATCAAGTGCTAGTATTTCTCTTTTAAATGCTAAAGATTGCAAGTCACCATGAAGACAGGAAAAATTTTTTTTCTCCAAGAAGAAAAAACTACACATAAATGTCCTCCTGAAATAGGATCTCCTTTGGTTTAAGTGGAAAAAATGCCTGACAAAAGTGATAATAGACCAAAGAAAATTGAGCGAGTTTTTCAGTGCTGTAATGCTAAGATTACATAGAAAAGAGCAATTCATTAGCTCAAAGGCTGGCCACAAATGGGACCAGAATTTGCAATGTCCTCTGCACTGTTACTTTAGAGGAACATTAAGATCCTATTTAGACAGATTCTCGACCAGGCTCTGTGTTTCCTGAAGTTACTTTTGTCATCTCTTTTTAGGAATTAAGGTCTTACTAACAAGTAGCTAACAAATACATCACATCTATGACTAAAACTCAGCACCATCAGTGGTGGCAAAAAAAGGGAGTGTGATCTCAGTTACCTGAAAAAAAGAGTCAGAAATATGGGTTCATATCCAGGTCCCATGTAGCACTGGGATGGGAGGCAATGGGTAGCAGTGACCTTGGTTGCTAGAAGAAGCTGCAAGAAATGACCAGAAATAGGGATAAAGGCATGCACAAGACAAAATTACCTGAGTCCAGTTGCATTGAATCAATTCAAGACCTTAATAGGCAAGTACATGATTGCGGTTACTTGGACGTACACTTGTCTAAGTAAGATCTTGTGTTCTTTTATTGTCTAATCTACTTTTCCTTCACAGCCTCCACCATGGCTTGTAATGATACTTTATGGGTGTGGTTATTTAAGCATTGCCATCTGAGTTGACACACATACTGCATACCGATGCACACACACGTGTGAGCTCTTATGGGCCTTGAGGGCAAAACGTGGGATTCTGCCTTTACTACTTGAGGACCGGCCTCTAACTGGGAAATTGTCACATAAAAGTAGCTCAATAAGTATTTGTTGAATGCACCTAAATGAATGAATAAAAAACTGGTAATCCTAAATTGTATGTAATAGCGTTCGCTACCCTTTGAGGCCTTTGTTTAAGGTCAGGGGTTGGGTAAGGTTAACTATGTAAGCCATAAGCTGTTTTAAGTAGTGACTGCATCTGGGATGCCATGATCTTGATGAAAACAAGATTTGGTAAGGTGAAGAAGTCACTTCGACTCATTTTAAGTATGATTATGTGAGCAGTCAGCAGTGGCCACTGAATCAGAGTCCAGAACCGCAGAGGGGTTGGCCTGAGCTCTAAGGACTGCCTCAAGCTCTCGCTCACGTGCTCTTTATTAAAAGTGTATATATGTTGAAAGCCAGCAGTATGTGGAAAAGAAACTTCTACTGGATGATTATTTACTTTGGGCTAAGAGTGAATACCGCAGCTGGATTCTTTCTGCATCTTTTTTTCTCATTTTGACCACTGCATTTGAGAATAAAGACATTGGATTGTGAGAATGTTGTGGATATTTAAATCTGACTTCTCTCTGCTTTGAAAGACCAGCGGACTTCCCTTAGTTCTTTTTGCTTCCCTCCCCTACATAGAGGGCCCATCTTAGGGGCTCTTTTACCTCTGTTAGGATCACATTTTACTTCTGGAGAAGGGACATCCTTAGATCTCACTCAATCCTGATGAGCTGCATTCTCCCATGTCTCTGGCACGAGAGCAATGGAAACATATTTCACTTTGCAACACAAATTAGAATTCCCCAGAAGTGAACAAAGCAATGCCTGGCACATGGAATGAACCTGAGGCAAATTTAAGCTTTGACTACAAAGGTCCATAACTTGAACCTGACAACCTCATTACTGAAGATAATTTTTTTTTTCACCAAAGCATATGTTTTATATCCATCCAGACATTGTATCTCTCTCGGAAGTTTAGAAAGTTGGACTGGTTAGATCTGTATTAAATGTCCTTTGCTTACACACGTTTTGAAACTCAAACACCTAATTATCCCACTTGATGTTGTCATTTCTATGAAGAAATTTTAGCACATCACACTGGATACTGGAGTGAGTCTTAAAAAGCAAGCAACCACCACCACCAACAACCCGACTGTGGATGGGTTTAAACTTCAGTTCCCAAGTACTAATAGGAATATTTAAATAATCACTTTGTTGGTGAATAAAAATACTGGGCATAATGTTAACCAAATGTTTAGTTACTTAAAATACAAACCGAAGTTAATTATATTCCACCCTGGGATGTCAGACGATGCTTTGCTACTCCATAGTGATAAATGGCCTTGAAAACTAGGCAAATACCCTTCAGTTGCAAAAGGGGCCACAGCAATGAGTGGAGGAGAGACTCTAAAATCGGGGCCCAACTCCATCATCACCTTGATACACACATTGAACTGCTCAGTCTATTGGTGGAAGATCAATAACACAATCTTCCTTAATAGAGGGGCGATCAAAATGGTCAACATTGAGCTGATGTATCATTTTTCAATCCCAGGACTTACTAACTGCATTCAAGTATTTATTTGTGTGTATTGGTTCTCGCTATATTTTTGGTGTCTCCAAGACTAAAAATCCTCAGTAAATTATAGAATGATTTATCAGTTTGTGTCAAGATCAGGAATAAATAAGAGCGAGGCAAATTATAATTATAAAATGAGATTTTTAAATTTGAATGCTATCTTCTGTTGTATATAAAGAAGCCTATCTTTAGGCTATTCAAGGAAAGAACAAGAATCGGGGTTTGAAACAGAAGTCATAATTAGTCCTAAATAAATAGCTAAGAAACTGGCAGTTCTATTTCATTTCCAGTCTGAAGAGAACCCAGGTTTCGTTTCAGAATTTCTGTCACTTTTAATGTCCTTTGAAAAAAATAGACAGTGAGCTACTCCAGCCATCCTCTTACTGTGTTCCAGCGCTAGAAAATGTTGTGTAGCATATAAAACTATTCACTTAGCTTAATTTAATTATGCTTCTGTAGTTGAGAATGTTGAATTCTTCTGCATAAGTAAATGTTTTGCCACTGATATGGTACCATTTGTTTTTATAAGCACTTATTGATACTAGATATTTTCCATCATAAAAGGCTTAGGTTATAATTAAATTTCCCAATGGTTATTAAATAATACTAATGGACAGTTTTGGGGGTAGAAGTTTAAGACTACTCTGAAGGAGTAAGACTGATGTGCCTTAGGACTTTGATCTGACATTATACTATCTCTCAATCTTTTAGTAGCTCCTAACATGGGAGTAAGTATGTGAATGTAAATTGCAAAATAATTTAATGTCAATTACTTCACTTTTAGTTTGGGGACTTAGCTATGTATTTATAGATAGCAATGTAGACCAGGTCACGTGTACATAAATGTGTTAGACTTTCTTGGCAAAGTTTTGTGATTGGAATAAAGTTTGTCAGTCATTTCAATCACCCACAGATCATGAGAAACATTGATAGAAACCCTTGCAGACAATTTTTTGCAGAGTCTATTGTGTTTTGTCAGGGAAAAAGCAGTGCTATGCATAATTTGGCTCCTAATGATATTTGCTATTGACCGATTTTATCTGAGAGACTATCAGGAAAATACATAAATAAAAAAGTTAATCTTCTATAAGTGCTGGTATCACTAATGAAGGTAAGATCATCTTTCTACAAATGTGGTTCCTCTTTTGTGAGTCACTATGCATGAGAGTTTTCTTCTTTGTAGCTTTCTGGCAAATGGAAGAATTCTCATTCTTGTATTTCCATATTGTATGAATTGTAAATCACTACAAATGGATATAATTTTAAACAGAGGAAATTAGGTCAACAAAAAGGTAGGATCTGAAAAACCAGAGGTTTACATAACAGAGGTTTAGACAAAGGCAGAAGGAAGACAGGAAGTAAATCTGGCTTAGAATTGTAATTTAGTGATATTTTGGGAGGGAAACATGTAGATGGAGTTGGTAGAAGGTGCAAAGTGGGAAAAATAAGAATCTGTGAATTTGAATGATAAAGTCAGTAAGCCATTGAACTTCTTGGTAGACAACAGTCATGGAAAAAATTTGTATTATTGATTTAAAAAGTACATAACTATATATAGTT
The DNA here is from genome assembly GCF_029215605.1 of Mirounga angustirostris. Taxonomy (NCBI): domain Eukaryota; kingdom Metazoa; phylum Chordata; class Mammalia; order Carnivora; family Phocidae; genus Mirounga; species Mirounga angustirostris. The sequence goes on along the minus strand of NW_026991720.1, from coordinate 77,406,926 downwards.
AAAGTTGCAGGGAAGGGGAATCCTAACATTTTGAGTAAAATATGGTAAAATATAACAAGTTAGGATTCAATATACTTAAGATGAGTAAAATATTACTGACCTTGATCTTAATTTCGTATGCTAGTATTTTTGTTTTGTCTTGAATAAATAATTTTGTAGTTGTTATAGTAGTGGGTATAGTGATGCCTGCTAACTATCATCCTGCCACATTTTATCAAGATTATTAAGATGCAGGAGTTATCAAAGTCTTAGTCTCCTAGAGAGTGATTTTTTTTTTCTTCCGAATTTTGCAGGAACCTTCTGCAATTGGGGAAGTATTTGTTTGATTATTCTTGCACCTCACCTCTAGTAATTTATATTCCAAGAGTAAATGAAATACAGAAACATACTATATTCCCTAAGTTTTTGTGGTAAGGATCATGTATCTGATATTGTTTTATGTAACTTGAAGTTTAAAGAACGTGCATAATGAGAAAGACGAGGAGTCTTAAGCCTTGTTTATGAAAACACAGTTCCACTGTGTATCGCCTACTAACTTAGATTTTCCCTAAGTCAATGAAATACCACAGTGAATGGGAAATGTGATGCCACTTGACACTGAAGATACCATGGAAATGTTTTATATGAAAGCAAATCCATCCCATATGTAAAATAAATAGATTAATAATATAAATGTGGCAAACACATGGCACTCTCAGGAATTCCTAGGAGCTTTTCAAGAGTTTAAGTGAGTTTCAGTGAACCAGATTTTAGGAATCATTTTTCTTCTGTCTTATCTTCTATATAAGTGTTAGAATCATTACATTAGAGAATTAAAAAAAAAAACCTTAGAAAATATGTGATCTTATTTTTCATATTGCATATTTAGAAACTACAAAAGCAATATAGTTTATAATATGTTTAAGGTAGATTTTAATTTCCCCCTGAAAATATCAAAGAAAGTGTCTCCTTTATATGAGTTTTACAGATATAAGTTGACACTTGAGTTATGAGTGTCTCAATTAAAGTTTAGATTTTGTGGGTGATTTAAGTAAGATTGTACTTTTCAAATGGTCTGTGGAGCAGGTAATTTTTTTTTTTAATTTCAAATTATTATGAACTGGTACTTTGGTAAAACACAATAAAAATCAATGACTTGATAAATGATCAATTATATAGATTTGGGGGCAATGTTATATTAAAACATTTCTAAAATCTTCTTAATTTGACTTGGCCAGAGATAAATGAAGTTTGTGGATCACATACTATAACTGGAACACCACCGCGTTAAGAAAATGGAATATCAAGGGATGTCTCAGAAAAGAATTTTGATATTTTCTCCCGAAGCAATGACACATGAAAAAATTTGGGGCTTTTGTCAAATGCCTTAACTGTGCAGGCCTAATACCGTTGCCAGGATATTTCAGTGCAGATATATCAGATAGTTAGTACTATTATTCCATTCTAAGCCTTCGTTTTCCATTGTTAAATGGCCATAATGATTTTACTGGGCCCATAAAGGTTTTATCAGGATTGAATGAAGTAATCCATGCAGAGTTTAGTGCGGTGGTAGTAAATAGTAGCTGGCATAGCTCTTGTCGTACATTGCCCATGGTTCTATGCCTGCCTACCTCATTCTCAATTTCTTTCTCAACTTGAGAGGATATTAGACGGTAAGCATTACACTTGCCCTGTGTTCATTTGAAACACAGCATTTTAACAAATGTCCGTTTTTACTTGCACAGAGAATCCCAAATTCTCATGCAATCCAAATCTCTGTCCACCACACACAACTGCTAAAGGATCTTGAATTCTTTTGGGCTTAGCTTTTTGAATGACTCAGCTGTGGGTATCAGATTTAGCAGCATTCTTTCCAGAACACAAAGATGGGGGACATTCTCTTTGATCTACTTTTTCAACCAGATGTGTGCGGCAACACAGTTACTAGAAATCCTTTGGAACTATGAGATTTTACTCTAAATCAAGGGCATAAGGAGAAGCATTTAAGGTCAGTTGTTTAGATATGACTGTACGTTCCCATAGTGATATGCTTGTGTAATGCTATGCTAAAGGGTGTTGAGTCAATGCTTCAGGGGACTCTTCTTTTTTTTTTTTTTTTTAAAGATTTTATTTATTTATTTGAGAGAGAGAGAGAATGAGAGAGAGCACGCACATGAGAGGGGGGAGGGTCAGAGGGAGAAGCAGACTCCCCGCCGAGCAGGGAGCCCGATGCGGGACTCGATCCTGTGACTCCAGGATCATGACCTGAGCCGAAGGCAGTCGCCTAACCAACTGAGCCACCCAGGCGCCCGGGACTCTTCTTTAATAGAGCTGATTAAGATCCTGGTTGCCAATTAAAGGGTCAGCAGGAATGTTGCCCTAGTCTATCCTATTGAAGATTATCTGCGATCAGTCCAGTGAGGAAATTTAGCAAGTCATGGGAGACCTTAAATGAGCACTAAAACAATTTGTAAGCTCTTACTACCGAGAAGAGTGACCACGAGTATCCCACAAATAACCATCACCATCAACGGAGCTACCACCACTGACGGATGATGGACCTATCAGAAAGCTGCTAACGCTAAGTGAAACTGGCAAGCAGTACTGCGAACTGGCCTCTGCCATGACAGCCCCTATCAGCTCTTACCCCATAGCCTCGTGATCCCCACAGAACTTCTCAGATCTGACTTCCTCAGCTTCACTTCTATATCACCAGCCCTTAGCCTAGAGTCCAAAATGTAGTAGAAGGTAAATAAACATTTAATTAGTAAAAGAAGGAAGAAAGGAACTGAAAGCAAGAGCTAAATTAGTATATGGAAGCCATCCTTGAGATTAGCAAGCAGATTGCCAGGTTTTGGGGTGGGGAGAGGCGAGGGCATCTGAAGGTCGAAGAATCCTTTTCTTCTTACTGTGAATTACCCTTCCTGGTATTGTGTGTGGAATGTGGACTGGAGTAGAGTTTGTTGAAGATGATTGGTTGGGATGGAGAAAAAAACAGTACACATTGGCTTTTCAAATAAAAATCTTCATGTGAAGAAAAAAATCATATTCACTAGTAAATCTCATGTTGTTGGAAGTCCAGAAATTCTGGGATACATAAAATTTAAATTGTATTTCTTCTCATACACTAGGTAGGTGGCTTAACTTGGGAAGTTTTAATTTATTTTTATTTCTTTATTTTTGAGTATAGTTGACATAGTGTTAAATAAGTTTCAGTGTACAACACAGTGATTCAAGTTCTCTGTATGTTATGATATACTCAGTACAATAGAACTACCACCTGTCACTGCACAATGCTATCACAGTATCATTGACAATATATTCTCTCTGCTGTACCTTTTATTCCTGTGATTTACTCATTCCAAAACTGGAGCTCTGTATTTCCCACTGCCCGTCAGCCATTTTGCTCATCCCTCTCTCCCCCTTCCCTTTGGCGACCATCGGTTCTCTATATTTCTGGGTCTGATACTGCTTTTTGTTTGTTATTCATTTGTTTTCTTTTTTAGATTTCACATACATGAGTGAAATCAGAGGGTATTTTGACTTGGGAAGTGTTAGAGAAACTTTTTGGAAGTTTGGAAAAAAACAAACCAGGATCAGATACCTGGACTAAGTTATCTTTTCTTCATTTAGAAGAGAAATACTGTGGCACTAAATTGTCAGGGCTGTTTTATAGGAAAAAAAAAATGGGGCTTATACTCTATAAATTTCAGTGTGGCTACAAAGTATGGGAAGATCAAAGAGAATTCATGCTTGTAAGAGAAACCAACAAAAATAAAAGGATGCAGTAAAACAGTGATAAACGTAGAATTTATTTCAAAGTTCAGCCAAGGTACGTGTCATTCTTAGAGCATGAAGGAGCTGAAGTCTCTTCAACAATATATCCAAGATACTTCAGAGCATTGCAAAGTATGGACTTCACTAAAACAAACATATCTTGAATTCATGATGCTGATAGTGTTGTGATAACATATAAAAGTCACTGTAGAGAGCATATAGGAGGAAAAGCAATGCTTTAGGACTCTCAGCAAGCCCAGGCAGAGTCACTGGAAAAGTTGTAAAATCGTGTTGATTGGGGCCTTGACTCATCTCCAAATTGATTTGATGCCTGATTGTGACCTAAAGCCATTTATCAGGAGAAAGCAAGACAGATAATGAGTAATGCATCTAAGAAAATTATGAAGCTTGTAAAATGTTGATTTTGAAGGATAGTAATGTCGGTGGGTGTCAAATATGTTGGCTGAGAAAACATGAAATTCTGATTTTTATCCTTTATGAGAGTGGCTTGAGAAAGACTATGATACATACCTTTCCCAGTTTATAAGACAACTTTGATTGTTCATTAATCAAAGTATGTATACTTAATAAAGAGATGAATACCAGATTTTAAATCTTTTGAATCAAATGGAGATGGGCTTGATACAAAGAACCAGCCATGGTTCCTTAACACTTCCTTTTAAAAATAAATTTACTGATCCCAGAGGGAGGATGTGTTAATAAAATAGCTGCATACATTTCTTGTGATGTAGATTTCTATAATTTTTACTATTAAATTTCATACATTCAAGCAATATCTTTAAAACAGATGGTTTAAGATCATAGTTTTTTAAAAAATATACATTAAATTGAATTTTTATATATATTGAATTTTATATATATTGAGTATATATGTATGTGTATATAAATTTGTGTATATATATATATTTGTGTGTGTGTGTGTGTGTTTAATCCTCCATTCCACTTGCTCTTCTTTAGAGTCTCTCCTTTCTTCCATACTCTGCAAATAGGCCCTTCTTTGTACTATCCCACTCCTACCATCTGTTTCCCAAAAATATGTATCTTTACTTTCTTTGCTCTCAGCCATTGCAGCTTATGGGACTCTAGATTTTTGGCCCTGTGTATGTCCTATGACTTAGAGTGGCAAGGCAGTTTCCCATTAACCCAGTTCCATTTCCCAGTCTGACATCTCTTTTTTGCCCTTGGCAATTTTGACAAAGGTAAAATGCATCCTTGGTATCCTATCTACTTTACCCACTCTCCACATACTTAAACTACCATCGTTTTCATGTGGTAAATGCTAAACAAATTTTCCTGAATATTAATGGAATTGAATTTTTTTAAATCTCTCTATCAGACAATATCTTTCTTACCCTGACCTTCATGACTGTAAGTAGAAATTAAGGCTCTCTTTTTATGTTTTTTTATTAGGTGTCCTAGTCATCACTGATAGCTCTTTCTTCAAAGCCCACTTTTCAGAGATTTTAACCCTTTTTGATTTACTCCTCTGCAATTCTCTGGAGTCATGTATCTTACACTCTTTAATACCACACTGTGTGTACTCTACCATCAGATCCTATCTCTTACTTGAGGGGAAGTAATACATTGCCTCATTGACAGAAACTACTGACAAATAATGACCAGCCAGTTCTGAGTCTCTTCTGCTTTCCTCAGCTTCTCCCAACTAGATGGACCCATTGATATGTCCCATCTCAATCAGTTGTAGCTCACTTATGCTCCAGCTCCCAGACGGTTCTGCTGAAAGTCAGGAATTATTTTCAATTGGGTCCAGCCAATTGAAAGCTGACATTTATTGAGTGCCATCAAAAACTCCCTGAGGCTTAAAAGATAGGTTTTACTATTTTGTATTTACAGATGGAGATATGAGACTTGGATTATTTAACTTGCCATGAAGCACTAGTAGCTGGTATAAATATGATTTATATCTGTTGGCTCAGAAATAATCCACCAAAAAAACATGGACTCTGGTGTCTCAGCTGAAGTAAATGAGTTGCCTTATGACACTTTAGAACTGATGAGCAAGTGTCTACGCTGTCCCAAATTCTGTCTCTCCCTTACACTGCGCCTGACCACTGTGTTTGCCCAAGTCAGAAAATTGAGCTTCTGCTCTAAATTGATTAATTTAATTAATTAATTAATTAAATTTAAACTCTGAAGAGTTTAAAATTAAAATTTTGGCTACTCTGCTTTTTCAAGTTCAGCTTTAAAACTGAAGCCCAAACTCAGTAACCGGGCAGCTTATATCCTAGTTTTGATCCTGACAGTCCTCTCTAAAACCTCTATCCCAGTAATCAAGCCTTAACTTGCAGCGTAGGTGGGTGAGTGAGGTCCTGTTGCCTATTGCTAGCTAATGACAATTACATACCAGACTACACATGCCTGAGTATCAATTGCTCTAGAGTTCTTCCTCTCCTGTACCCCACCCACCTAACTGGACTGCCAGTAATGTGCACCTTCCTTTCGCGTGTCCCTCTGACCACCATTCCAAAGGAGCCCTCTTTAGCCACTGGAGCCAACTGGTCTCTGGCATGGGACACAAATCTCCTATAAGGATCTGGTCCCTTCCTTTCTTTCTAGGAGATTTCTCTTACTCAGCTTAGTTTTAATGGTTTACTATAGTACCTGTTAAAGCATTTTACCAAGGTTTATCCCAACAAAATTCTATTGGAAAGATTTTCAGTAACACCAGTGGTAGGATGGGGAAGTCAGTTTGGAGCTGAATCAGCTACTGTTATTTAGTTACTATTAGATAAATTTTAGTATGGTCCTCATTTATGATGCTGTTCTATGGATCTTTAGGTTTGCTTCTTTTCTCCTTTGTCATTATACATTGAGAAACTTTACTGGTGTTACATGGTACCTGGGAAGACTAGAAGCAAGTGGATAGGGAATTCTTTTCCTAGGATTTTTATCTTGGGGGAAGGGTCCTATAAATTGGTTTTATAATATCTGCAGGGTATGATAAAATGACAATTTTCTAGGTAAATTATCTCACGACTTTAGAAAGAAATTTTTATATTACATTAGAATTTTGTTAAATCATAGTTCATTTCCTTTTTTAAATAGTAAAATCTATGAAGGGTTTTAAAAAGAAAAAAACTAGCAGAATAAAATTTAACTTAAAAAATGTTATTTGAAGGCGCCTGGGTGGCTTAGTCCTTAAGCGTCTGCCTTCGGCTCGCGTCATAATCTCGGGGTCCTGGGATCGAGCCCCACATCGGGCTCCTTGCTCCATAAGAAGCCTGCTTCTCCTTCTCCCACTCTCCCTGCTTGTGTTTCCTCTCTCACTGTGTCTCTCTCTGTCAAATAAATAAATAAAACCTTTAAAAAAATGTTATTTGAGTAGAGGAAAAATATTGTTTGGGTTTTTGTTCATCTTTTCCATATAAATAGATGAAGGCTAAATACCGCGGAAAAATTGTTTTGCTAATACCCAAACTGAGTTGTCTTTTCCCTTCGAAGATACACAGCATAGTAAACATGGTATCTCTTACTTGGGACAGTTAAACTCTTTTACAAGTGCAGCTTTGGTTTATTTAACTGGATTTTCAGTGTGTGGTTTTTAGAGCCCCAGTTGCTCCCATGAATGGCACTTATAAATTAAGTTGTTCTACTAAAATACATATTTCTATGTATTCTTTAAAAGGAAAAAAAAACTTGCTCTTTTTTTTTTACACTTAAAAAAAATAAAAATGTATGGCCCATGCAATATGAAAGTTATGAAGTAGCATTTCAAATTACAATGCCTTTTCCCAGGGCAAATACATGGAATGCTTCCCAGGACTTTTTGTACCCTTTGAGATTCAAATGCAAGATAGTTTCCCTGCCCCCACCACCTTGTTTTGTTTGCTACAATTATTTGTGTGTGATAAAAGTACCAGTTGATGAAGTACATTCGTTTTTAAAAGTATATAAACAAGGATCTGTTTACTCCGAAATATGCCCTGAGCAAAATTAAGTGAGAACATTTCCAAAGATGATTAAATCCTAAATTGAATACAAATCTTGGAAAGGGGAACTTTAAATAAAATAGTATTTCAAATCCTCCGGGAATACTTGTATAATATTTGCACAATGGAAATGGGAAATTGGCTATATATTCTTTGAAAAGAAATGTTTTGGTTTCATTCAAGGTTCTTCTATTTGCATGAAAATATAGCATCTTAGAAAAGTATAACAACAATAGCTATTGAATATTAAAGATGTTAACTGCTAAATAGTATGATTTTATTGCATCTACGATCTCCGACATTCACGGGAATTTAAAAAATGGTTTTCCTCTAGGCGAAAACAAAGTTTATGTATAAACGCAAATATAATATTATAGAATTTTGTCTCTAGAAAGTTTTCAATGGTCAACTTCTGTGACACCACCCTTTAAATGGTACACATTTCTTTTTTTTGTTTTAAGGTTTATTTATTTGAGAGAGTGAGAGAAGGCACACATACATGCACCTGAGTGGGGGGACAGGCAGAGGGAGAGAATCTTCAAGTAGACTCCCCACCACTGTCACCTGGAGCATGAAGCAGCATGTGGAGCTCCATCTCCTGACCTGTCAGATCATGACCTGAGCCAAACCATGAGTCTATTGCCCAATCAACCGAGATGCTTCTAAATGATACACATTTCTTTTCAAAGATTTATTTTAGAGAGTGTGTACACATGAGTCGGGGGACAGGCAGAGGGAGAAGGAGGGACTGAATCTCAAGCAGTCTTCCCACTGAGCTCAGAGCTCAATCCTTGGACCCGGAGCAGAAACCAAGAGTCGGAGGCTTAACCAACTGAGCCATCCAGGAACCGCAATTATAAACATTTCTTAGGACAGAAGCTTATTGCCTGTCATCTGTGCTCAATCATGGGGCATACTAAGGAAAATATATTTTATATAAAGTATAATAGTTTCAAAGGGGATAAATGATTTTAAAAGGTTTCTTAATAAAAGTAGTGATAATTAAGACATGAACAGATGTGCCTTCCATCCAGATGTAGTCCCCTTCATTCTATGATACCACAGGAGTGGTATGTCTCCAAGGAGTTTCTGTCCAAGAAAACCCTTCTCTTTGGGACTTTGACAATTAACCCCCTTTTATTTAGCTCTCAATTCTGAAATGCTGAATTTATATCATGTTATTCTGAATTCGTCTCTAGTTTTTACCATTTGGGCAGCTAGCTCCAGAAGAGGCCCAGTATTGTCCCTGTCTTGATCTCCTTGTGTCAATTATCCCCTTAATCTTAGATTTCCAGGCCACAGGTCTCCAGTTTGGCAAAGATCCTGCCGAAATTAGTCTACTTCACCTATAATATGCACAACACCACTATTGCTTTTCACCCCACCTTAGTATATATCCTGACCTGGGCTTAGTAAAACCATGATTAAGATATGAAAACAAACTCAAAAGAACTGATGTATCACAAGCAATGTGCTAAAGGAATAGCCATGATGAACCTGAAGTTTCAGGATTAGATTCTTTCTAGACCATGATTCAAACGTTCATTTATTTTCTCAGTGTTGTGGTGCCGAGTACACATAGAGATAAAGCAAATACAAGCATGGATGTTTTGCATTTAACAAACTTGCAAAACAGAGAGAAAGACATAAACAGGGAATTGGTGAATACTGAAAAATAGATTTCAAGAGGGGGAATTTTGAGTTCAGTTCAAGAACTGCTGAGTAAAAGTAATTAGAACACGTTCCAGAAGATGAAGTGATTCATAGATACTGAACACCAGGGAGTAATTGGGTTGGAGATTTGGAGTCATTCACACATGTGTGTAGTAGTTTAAATCATTGGAACGCATGAAATCACTTAGTGATGATTTATAAAGCAAAAAAAGAAACAATACAGAACTCTAATAAAAATGTAACATTTTATTGAATTGAGTTACCTGTAGATATTTTGGTCAATTCATTCATGAATCAAATATGGTTATTTTCAGGTTTTGTTCCATTCGAGTTCTTTATCCTATTGATAACTTAGTGTAGAGATTTGCAGAATAGCTGTATATTTGCTTTTCTCAGATTCTGCTTCCATTTCACTTCTCTAATTCACAGGACTAGAAAATCTGGAAGCTGGAGAATGTTGTAAGTTACTGTCATAATAGAGTTTAATTGAACTAAAATTCATTAAGGACTCCTCATTTATCATTATTTTATTATTTTATTATTATTACTTCCATTCTCTTTAATCTTTTATTTACTTTTTTAGTTTTTTTTTAAGTTTTCGTTTAAATTTCAGTTGGTTAACATAGAGTGTAATATTAGTTTCAAGTGTATAATATGCTGATTCAACACTTTCATACAACACCTGGTGCTCATCACAACTGCGCTCCTTAATCCCCATCACCTATTTCATCCATCCCTCTACCCACCTTCCCTCTGGTAACCACTGGTTTGTTTTCTATAGTTAAGAGTCTGTTTCTTGGCCTGTCTCTCTGTCTTTTCAGGCTCCTTAATCTTTTAGTAGTTGACAAAACTTAGGGCTTGACTGGCAAATTTAACCAACGTAAAAAAAAAATCAATATATTTTAATGGCTAGTGTTTTTCAAACAATTTCTATCAAAATCAGATTACTAAAAGTCAATAGAGTAGGCTTTGTGGGGTTGCCTAGGTAGCTTATTTGGTTAAGTGTCTGCCTTTGGCTCAGGTCATGATCCCAGAGTCCTGGCATCGAGTCCTGCATCAGGCTCCCTGCTCAGTGGGGAGCCTGCTTCTCCCTGCTTGTGCTCTCTCTTTCTCAAGTAAATAAATAAAATCTTTAAAAAAAAATAGGCTTTATAACATTTTACTTCTTACATTTGCTCTACATGAGGACACCTATTGTATTAATCTGTGAGTAATATTATCGTAACATTTCTTATTAGGTTTATGAAAAATTGATTTCTAAAGAAGATCAGGAGTTACTTTTAGTTTTGAAGATAAATCAGTGTTATTCCCAATGCTTTCCCCAAGGAACAGCATACTAACAGATAATTTCCCCAATAAGATATATGATATTTGGACTAAGTAGTACATTTCTGCAGGGCTCTCACAAAAGAAAGCTGTAGGACTCTGATTGTGAGCTGATCTCCTTTTCATGATGATGGTGACTGCCGGAACCAATATCAGCTGTTTTATTTGTAGCATTTGCTTTACAGAGTAACTTCACAAGGAGAATATTTCCCAAATAGACTTTTAGGGTTTTTATTTCACACTGTTCCAAAATTAAAAGCAAAGTTTACAAAGTTTGCAAAACAAACAAAGAAAAAAATTTCTTTTTCAGTCCTTTGAAACTGTGCTTGGATAGAGTAGTTTGATGGCAACCAGACAATGGAAAAGAAAAACATAATTCTAAAGAAGTTAACCACTGAGTGGGTCAGACTAAAATGTAAACAAATTTTAATATATAAAATGACAACCAAATAGAAAATGATGTAAAGTGGTAGGGTAAACACAGCCAGACTGCATCACTTGTTCAACTGGGGTAGTCTGAATTTAGTTAGGGCTGTGTGAAAACAGCCATTTTTATTAGTTTAAAGGGATCTGTGATCTCATCTGTAGTGACTGAATTTTCTAGAGTTTTCCACATATAAATAACTTCTATAGAAAAATGATTTTGTTCAGACAGCATGATAGCGTGTGGTTGATTCAAGGGCTTATATTCCATACCTTTTTTTCATAATTAATGACCTTAGGAATTCTGGAATTAGGTCAAAGAGGTAGAGGATATTGAAAAATTATGGCACATAGGGTAAGTTTTTGAATTTTATTATATTGATTGAGTAGTTGGTTTTACATTCTTAAATCTCTGCTCAAGTCTTAATGAGTGTTGTCTCTATAAAAAACAAAACAAAACTCAGTTTTGTGATAATTATGTCAGTTTGCCATGTCAGTCCTTAACCAGCTTCCCAGAGCTGCTCTGGGCTCCACCCTCTCACTACAATCAAACATGCTTAGCATGTTTGTTTTACGGATGTGGAAATTAAGACCCAAAGTTAATGACTTCCAAAGTCCTATAGATGGTGATTATACAGTATCTTCATTAATAGATAAAATTCTAATTCCATATTTATAAAATGAGGAAACACTGTGAAGAAGTGGTAGTTGTCCATCCAACTGAGTGTGAGATCATCCCTTGCTTCACAGAGTTTCTGTCTGAGAGCTGACATAACTACGTATGTAAAAATCTTTTATTTGAAGTTTTCAGCTTATGTATTTATTCTCTTTCTTTGTTGTCTGCAATTTCTTCAAGCCCCAACCCTTCACACACACCAATCTACCTCGTGAAAAGAAAGTATAATTAGCCTTAGATGTTACCTGCCATTTTATTTTTTTGATAGCTTAGAATAAAGTGTCTCAAGTATCTGAAGACAACTTTCCAATTTCAAATATGAAGTCTAGTCCATTGAGCTCCATTCCTGGCATTCTCATTTTGTTTAGAAAAAAACAGGCCTGAAACTTTTAGTGACCTTGTGCATGATATTAGGCTTGTCTGGATTCTTTGCTTAGAACATGACAAATTGCACATCAGAAAGTCAGGGAAGTTATACAGCTGTTTCTCTTGTGTATTCCACCCACCCACAGTTCATCAGTCTAATATTGAAGCATTATACTAAGATGTTCCTTTTTTACTATTTCCCATTTGTGATAAGGGGATAATCTATGTGAGCAACAAATGATAAAGAATACAAGAAATGAATCGTGAAGTTGTAAAATAAATACAGGACAAAATGGTTCTGATACATATGTTTAATTTTGTTGTCCAATGCAATAGTAAGCACAAATTGTAATGTCTTCAAAATATGAAGAATGATTTTATACATCTAAGCCAAGGTTTTTGTTATAAATTGATAAAGTGATTCTGGGAAGAGGGAATTAGAGTGCATGTCCCCAACTTTCCTCCCTGTAGAATTAGCTACTGCTTCACAAGCTCCCTCCAGACTAAATATTATTTTGGGGAGTGTGTCATCCCACATTAAGCCTGCTGAACCATGTTGCAAAACTCTTGCTAGTTCAGTGCTTAAGTGTCCGTGGATTACTTGGCAAGAGTGAATGCGAGTAAGGGAAGGGTCACATAATATCAAGGGCTTAAATATTTTTCCGTCAGTCCTCTGAGAAAACAAAACAATGCAAATGGTCTGCTTTTATATTATAAATATCCCACTCAAATAGCAAGATTTCCCTTTTCCTTTGGATTTATAAGGCACCTTTCTTTACAAAGGTATCTTCCATTCACTATACAGTGATAGAAAAAAAGTAGTGGGAAAAAGAGAAAAAGAGGAGGAGAGAAAAACTTTCAAGGTGTGATAAAATACCTATCTAAAGATAACTTCTTTAATGAAGAAAGATGGATTGAAAGGAGTATTCTATGAGTCTGAATTACTAGGTATGGTTGGAATGGAGCCTTCCATGGCTGCTTTTGTTTAATGCAACACCTGTCCCTGAAAGATGTAATCTGCACCCATGGATTTCACTGCATACGTGTGTTAATCATTTCTCCAGACTCAAAACTCACAAAGTCCAAAAACTTCCTAAACAGGTTTTCATATCTTTAGAACTCAACTTTGTAGTACAGGAATCAATGAGTCAATAGATTATCATAAAGTTAGCATGTCTGAAGGTGCAGTCGCTTTTCCAAGTGACAAATTTCCCTGTCTTCCTATATACCAAGGTGAGCACATGATTTATCATTCAAAATGGGACACTTTTGAGAATTTAATAATTACAAGGCCAAGAGGTTGTAGAGGGACTGTCCTGGGCAAATGGCCTGAAGATCTTCCCGTGTATACTATCTTTTGTGAAATCCTCCATCTAGTCTGAAAACTTTAGAAATACTAGTAAACTTTCTGGCACCTCATTCCTCATAAGGTCTTATCAGTATTACCAATTTTACCATTATTTTCTTTTAATTGGAACTTCAAAGTCTAGTTATATGGTTGAAGCTGAGTTAAGATACTCTTCATTTTTTTTTTCCTGGACTTGAAAATGTCGTCATTGGTCCCAGAGATTTCAGTCTCTCCTCTTTCCAATATTCATCTATTTGCCTATGAGGAGGATTTTTCTAAAATCCTGAATATCTAATGAAATTGTTTTCTTCTCTGAATCTTTTCGTTACTCTTAGGTCACTTAAATGCTTCTTAGGAGAAGAACTAGTTTCAGTTTTTTGCTTTAACTGCTCGAATTCACCCACCTACAACCTGTGACCATAGCCACACGCACCCACTCCTGGTTTCCCACGCTCGCCATGCTTTTGATACCGCGATGCCTCGATCAATGTTGGGCTCTCCTATGAAGAATCCCTCCTCGTATTCCGAATAAGATAAACTTCCAGTTAGAGTCCCTCAGTTACTTTTTGATATTAAATTTTTGTAATATTGTAAAAGCACAGAATATTTTACTTTTTAAATTTTTTGGAATTTTCCTGGAAAGGCGGGCTGTGGAGTTGTCTCTATGCCTACTTCCAGGACAATCACCTAGAACCTCTTCATTTTAAAGGTGGATAGTAGACAGGGTGAAAAATAAAAACAGGGACAAAAATCAAGGACACATTTCATACTATATTTGTTAAAAGTTTTCTTTTGTATTCTATTATTGATTTTATTATATCTTAAATATCCCAATCTGATGTTAATGAGTATAAAACTTAAAATAGCCAATTATAGCTTGCTTGCCTACTGTTGATAAAAGTTTTTCATTTTTTTCTGGCTTTTATTGTTGCTGACAAGAAGCCTACTGTCAGTTTAATTAATAGCTACCTGTTTGGTAGCTTTTTATAGATTTGATTTTAAATCTTTAATTTATTGTGAAATATAACGTTCATTAAGAAAAGAGGCAAAACTTAAACAGCTTAGTGAACTCACCACAAATCAAAACCCCAAATAACCACCATCCATCCGGTTGCAATTCCAGAAACCCCACGTCTGCTGCATCCAATTATCCTCACCAAAGGAACAAACTTTCTGAATTTGGTTGTGATGGTATCACTGCTTTTCTTTAATTATACCACCAAAGCATGGGTCCCTAAAAAGTTTAGTTTTGTCTTGTTTTTGAAATTATCTAAATGGAACCATGTAGTAAATACTATATTTCAACTGGCTTCCTTCACTTAATGTTGAGTTTGTGAGATTCATCCATGCATCCGTAGATGCTTCCTTGCCCTATAATCTAGGGTATTCCATTGTATAAATATTACCAATTTCTCTATTCTGCTGTGATACTTAGATTGTTTGAAATTTTTACCAGTTAAAAATAATGCTATGTGAAGATTTTTGCACATGCCTCTTAATGCCCATGGCTCTGGGTGACTGTTGGGTATAGACTTAGCAATGACATTGCTTTATCATAGGAGTTTTCTATCTTCATTATTAGTAGATAGTTTTAAACTTCTTTTCAGAGAAGGTATTTCAATTGACATTCCCAATTGCAGTGTTGGAGTTTTGCTTTCGCTCCACATCTACACCAATAATTGATGTTAAAACTTTGCTTTATTATTACTGTCTAATTGATGGTAATTAATAATTCACTATGGTTAGACATTTTATTTCATTGATTACTAATGTATTTGGACATCCTTATTTTATTAGCCATTTAGGTATTCTGTTTTTTGAAGCAAATTTTAAAATATTTGATTTTTTTTAAGAAAATTTGCCCACAAATTATTTTTTTCTTTTCCTTTTTTTTATTATGTTAGTCACCATACATTACATCATTAGTTTTTGATGTAGTGTTCCATGATTCATTGTTTGCGTATAACACCCAGTGTTCCATTCAGTACATGCCCTCTTTAATACCCATCACCAGGCAAACCCATCTCCCCGCCCCCCTCCCCTCTAGAACCCTCAGTTTGTTTCTCAGAGTCCATAGTCTCTCATGGTTGTCTCCCCCTCCGACTCCCCCCCTTCATTCTGCCCCTCCTGCTATCTTCTTCCTTCTTTTTTTTTTTTTAACATAAAATGTATTATTTGTTTCAGAGGCACAGGTCTATGATTCAACAGTCTTACACAATTCACAGTGCTCACCATAGCATATACCCTCCCCAATGTCTATCATCCAGCCACCCCATCCCTCCCAACCCCCACCACTCCAGCAACCCTCAGTTTGTTTCCTGAGATTAAGAATTCCTCATATCAGTGAGGTCATATGATACATGTCTTTCTCTGATTGACTTATTTCGCTCAGCATAATACCCTCCAGTTCCATCCATGTCATTGCCAATGGCAAGATTTCATTCCTTTTGATGGCTGCACAATATTCCATTGTATATATATACCACATCTTCTTTATCCATTCATCTGTCGATGGACATCTTGGCTCTTTCCGTAGTTTGGCTATTGTGAACATTGCCGCTATAAACATCGGGGTGCACGTACCCCTTCAGATCCCTCCATTTGTATCTTTGTGGTAAATACTCAGTAGTGCAATTGCTGGATTGTATGGTAGCTCTATTTTCAAGTTTTTGAGGAACCTCCATACTGTTTTCCAGAGTGGTTGCACCCGCTTGCTTTCCCACCAACAGTGTAGGAGGGTTCCCCTTTCTCTGCATCCCCGCCAATATCTGTCGTTTCCTGACTTGTTAATTTTAGCCATTCTGACTGGTGTGAGGTGGTATCTCATTTAGGTTTTGATTTGGATTTCCCAAAATACTTGATTTTTAAAAAAAATTTTAGAGAAAAAGAGAGCAGTGGGTGGGGAGAGGTAGAGGGCGAGGGAGAGAGAGAGAGACTCTTAAGCAGGCTCCATGCTGCGGTGTCTCACCTGAGCGAAAATCAAGAGTTGGATCCTTAACTGACTGAGCCACCCAGGCTCCTTCTTAATTTTTTAAGATGTATTTCCCCCCCCTTTTTTTTATCAAGAATTTATTTGTATATTGTCTTCTGTCAGATATATATAAAACAAATATCCTCTACCACTTTGTGGCTTATCTTTTCATTCTCTTAATAAATTTTTGGTAAATAATATTGTGCAATTTTAATACAGTCCAATTTTCAGTACTGTCTTAGGTAGCTTGTCATTTACCTAAACTTGTTTATCCCAATGTTGTGAAAACAATGTCTTAACTTCTATAATATGTATGGTTTTAGTTTTGACATTTAAGTCTGTGGATCACTTAAAAATGAAGTTTGTACATGTTTTGAGGAATGGTTTGAATATATTTCCCATGTGACTATCCTATTGTCCCATCATTATTTATTGAAACTACTATCCCTTTCTTATAACTTTATAGTGATACCTTTTCATAAAGTTTTCATACATGTCTGAGTTCTGAGTTTTTTCTGTGCTATCTTTTCTATTTTATTGATTTTATTTGTCTTTGTGCCAGTACTACATTGTCTTAATTATTTTAACATTATGAGAAGTTAATACAACATTAAGATATTACAAATTAGGGGCGCCTGGGTGGCTCAGTTGGTTAGGCGACTGCCTTCGGCTCAGGTCATGATCCTGGAGTCCCGGGATCGAGTCCCGCATCGGGCTCCCTGCTCGGCGGGGAGTCTGCTTCTCCCTCTGACCCTCCTCCCTCTCGTGCTCTCTGTCTCTCATTCTCTCTGTCTCAAATAAATAAATAAAATCTTTATAAAAAAAAAGATATTACGAATTATTATTTTATTGTGATAACATTATGATAGGCTCCACCTTTTGCTTCTTCATGAGTGTTAATTATTCTTGGCTCTTTGCTTTTCAATGTAAATTTTAGAATCATTTTTAAATTGGCATGCAAACAAACACTCTTAATGATATTTTTATCAGTTTCAAGAGAAATGAGATCTTAATAGTTTCATGTTTCCATTCCATGAACATAATCTATTCATTTAAGTTTTCTTTAATTTCTCTCAATATTTATTATTTTTCTGCTAGTGATCTTGTTAGATGATTCTAGATTTTGATGTTTGTAATGTATAATGATATAGTTTTCAAATTTAATTTTCTGTTTTCTGTTGGTGTGAAAAATACATGTGATTCTTGAATGTTAACCACTTTGCTAAATTATTACTGATTCTAATTCTATACCTGCTATTATTTTAGGTTTTCTATCAGCACATTCCTATTATCTGTGAGGAAATTATAGATTCAAACTGTCATCTCTAAAAAATCTTTTGTATTTAGTTCATTCTCTTTCACTAATGTACAAGTTAGAACCATTAGTACTGAATTGAATTAAAATGATGTGAGTGGACATTTTTGTCTCTTCCTAATCTTAAATGGAAAGCTTTCAACACTTCACCATCATGCATGATGTTTGGTAAGGACTTTTTGTAGTTATCAGATTATCATTTCTTTCTAATCCTAGTTTACTAAGAATTTATAGCAGGAATTTATAGAATTGCTTCAAATATTTTTCCTGCATCTGCTGAGATAATTAAAAGATTTTCTTATCTGTCTTTTATCTCTCTGTGCCCAGCAAGAAAGAAAGAGCAAAAAGATGTAGATAGAGGTGAGACTATCCAAAGAGACCTGGCAGAGAATCTCAGAACTAGTTATAATGGGGAAGCTTTACATACCAAAAGGAGAAAAGATAGAGCAGCGAATACCTAACTTCAGTGAGATACATAGCTGTAACAGAGGACTTCTCCAATTGGAGCTCTGATTTTGGGTTGAAATTATGTACTGGTGCAAATGGACAACACAATGGGGAGAGAACTGCAAGAATAAGTATCTGTACCACTTTTCTATTACCTTCTTTTGCCAATATCTCCCATTGACTAGGCAAACCAGGTAGCAGGTGAAGCTTACTGACATGCCAAGGCACAGGTGAAGGCAGAGGTGAGCAGAGAATTGTCCTGGAGGGGCTAATGGGAATATCGAGAACAGACCTATTAGTGTGGTGAGTTACATGGGTTCATTTGAAACCATATTGAGTTCCCAGTATACATATAACTTGGGTGTGATTTTACCCCTTTACTACATTTCTGAATTTGGTTTGGGAATATTTCATTTTAGAATGTTTATATATATGATCGTAAGTGAGGTTTTTACGAGTAATGAGCTTGTCAGGTTTTAGAATCAAAATTACTCTGATCATATAAAATAAGATGTATAATGTTTCTTCCCTTTCAACTGTCTGGAAAGTTTTGGAAATTATTATTAAAATTATTTCTTCTTCAAGTGTTTGGTATAATTCTCTGCTTATGTCATCAGGACCAGAAGAATTCTTGAACGTTTCCTGATTATAGGTGGAATTAATTATTGGTGAAAAGGTCTGTTCAGGTTTTCTATTTTTTTTCTTAAATCAGGTTATCTTTTCTAGATATTGGTCTATTTCATCAGGTTTTGTTTTGGTTCTTGATAATTAAGTTCATGAGATCTTCTCTTTTTTCTTTTTCTTTTTTTTAAAAGATTTTATTTATTTGTTTGACAGAGAAAGATACAGTGAGAGAGGGAACACAAGCAGGGGGAGTAAGAGAGGGAGAAGAGGTCTTCCTGCTGAGCAGGAAGCCTGACGTGGGGCTTGATCCCAGGACTCTGGGATCATGACCTGAGCCAAAGGCAGACGTTTAATGACTGAGCCACCCAGGTGCCCCAATTCATGAGATCTTCTTACTTCCTTTTAAAGTTTGTAGAATATGTCACAAAGCCCTCTTTTTCATTTGTGATGTTGGTTATCTAAGCTCTCTCTCTCTTCTTTTTTTTTTTTTTGATAATGGGTATATAAATTTTATTAGTCTTATTGTAGAACCAAATTTTGGTTTTGTTGATCTACTTTATTGTAAATCTTTTTTTCTATTTTGTAAATTCTTATATTGTTTCCTTCTATGTTTTTTCTCTCAATATTTTAATTCTTTCAGTAACTCAATAGAGATGCGTAAGCCAATGATTTTCAGCATTTCTTTTGTCAAAAAGTATACTTTTATATTATAAATCCACTAAGCTTGATTTTAGGTACATCCTAGAAGATCTGTTACTTGTATTCTCATTTTTATTCAGTTCAAAATAGTCCAGTTTTTATTATGATTTCTACTTTATGCATGGGTTATCCTGAATTCATGATCTTAATTTCTAAATAAATGAGGATTCTCCAGTTTTATTTTATTTTTTGCTAAATCATATTCTATATAAATTCAATTCTATGAAATTTGTTGAGATTTTGCCATGGTCTGAATTTTGTGTTCCCCGAAAATTCATATGTTGAAACCCTAATGCCCAGTGTGATCATATTAAGAAGCAGGACCTTTGGGATGCACTTAGGTCATGAAGATGGAGCCCTTATAAATGACAATAGTGCCTTAATAAAAGAAGTCTTGGAGCTTGCTAGCCCCAATGTAAGGATACAGTGAGAAATCAGCCACCTGGAAGAGGGCCTTCATCTGACTCTACTGGCACCCTGATCCTATACCTCTAGCTTCCAGACCTGTGAGAAATAGATTTTTGTTGTTTATAAGCCATCTAGTGTGTGGTGTTTTGTTATGGAAGCCCTGACAGACAAAGACAGACATTTCTCCAAAGAAGATATCCAGATGGCCAACAAACACATGAAAAGAGGCTCATCATCACTTATCATCAGGGAAATGCAAATCAAAACTACAATGTAATATTACCTCATCCCTATTGGAATGGCTAAAATCAGTAAGAAACAACAGGTGTTGGTGAGGATGTACAGAAAGGGGAACCTTCATGCACTCTGAGTGGGAGTGCAAACTGGTGCATCCACTCTGGAAAACAGTATGGGAGTTCCTCAAAAAGTTAAAATACAACTACCCTATGACCCAGCAATTGCACTACTAGGTATTTACTCAAAGAATATAAGAATACTAATTCAAAAGTATACATTCACCCTGATGTTTATAATAGTATTATCTACAATAGCCGATTATGGAAACAGTCCAGTGTCCATCAACTGATGAATGGATAAGGTAAAGAACTGACTTGGGACGCCTGGATGGCTCAGTCGGTTAAGCGTCTGCCTTCAGCTCAGGTCATGATCCCAGTGTCCTGGGATCGAGTCCCGCATCGAGGGAGCCTGCTTCTCCCTCTGCCTCTGCCTCGCTCTCTCTCTCATGAATAAATAAATAAAATCTTTAAAAAAAAAAAGAACTGACTATATATATGTCAGTTCATGTCTTCTGTCCATTTTTAATTGGATTATTTAATTTTTGAGTGTTGAATTTTTTAAGTTCTTTATATATTTTGAGTGCTAGCCATTTATCAGCTATCTGATTTGCAAATCTTCTTCCATTTAGTAGGTTGTCTTTTAGTTTTGTTGGTTGTTTCCTTTTTGCAGAAGCTCCTTTGTTTTGATGTAGTCCCAATACTTTATTTTTGCTTTTGTTTCCCTTGCCTCAGCAGATATAAGTAGAAAGAAGTTGCTATGGCCTATGTCAAAGAAGTTACTGTCTGTGTTCTCTTCTAGGACTTTTATGGATTCAGGTCTCACATTTAGGTCTTTAATCCATTTTGAGTTTATTTTTGTGTATGGTGTGAGAAAGTGGTCTAGTTTCATTCTTTTGTATGTGGCTGTCCAGTTTTCCCAGCACCATTTGTTGAGGAGACTGTCTTTTTCCCTTTGGATATTCTTTCCTGCTTTGTTGAAGATTAATTGACAATATAATTGTGGGTTCATTTCTGGGTTTTCTATTCTGTTGCATTGCTCTGTGTGTCTTTTTTTTTGTGCCAGAACCGTACTATTTTGATCACCAAAGCTTTGTAATATAGCTTGAAGTCCAGAATTATGATGCCTACAGTTTTGCTTTTTTTTTTCTTCTTCAAGGTTGCTTTTTTTTTTTTTCAAGGTTGCTTTGGATATTCAGTGTCTATTGTGCTTCCATACAAATTTTAGGACTGTTTGTGCTAGCTCTGTGAAAAATGCTGGTGGTATTTTTTTTTTTTAAGATTTTATTTATTTATTGGACAGAGAGAGACACAGCAAGAGAGGGAACACAAGCAGGGGGAGTGGGAGAGGGAGAAGCAGGCTTCCCGCGGAGCAGGGAGCCTGATGTGGGTCTCGATCCCAGGACTCTGGGATCATGACCTGAGCCGAAGGCAGACGCTTAACGACTGAGCCACCCAGGCGCCCCGCTGGTGGTATTTTGATAGGGATTGCATTAAATGCGTATATTGCTTTGGGTAGTGTTGACATTTTAACAATATTTGTTCTTCCAACCCGTGAGCCAGGAACATCTTTACATTTCTTTGTGTCTTCTTCAGTTTCTTTCATCAGTGTTTTATAGTTTTCAGAGAACAGATCCTTTACCACTTTGGTTAGTTTTATTCCTAGGTATTTTAGGGTTTTTGGTGTAATTATAAATGGGATTGACTCCTTAATTTCTCTTTCTGCTGCTTCATTATTGGTGTAGAGAAATGCTGTTGCATTTCTGGATGTTGATTTTGTATCCTGCAACTTCACTGAATTCATTTATCAGTTCTAGCAGTTTTTTGGTGGAGACTTTCAGGTTTTTTATATAAAGTATCATGTCAACTGCCAATAGTGAAAGTTTGACTTCTTCCTTGCTAAATTTGAAACACTATTTCTTTTCCTTTTTTGTTTTTTAGTTTCTATATCATTTATTTCTGCTCTAATCATTATTATTTCCTTCCATCTGCTGGCTTTAGGCTTCATTTGTTGTTCTTTTTCTAGCTCCTTTAAGTGTAAGGTTAGGTTGTTTTTTTGAGATTTTTCTTGATTCTGGAGGTAGGCCCTTATTGCTATATATTTCCTTCTTCCACTTTTGCTGCATCCCAAAGGTTTAGACCGTGGTGTTTTCATTTTCATGTATTTTTAAAATTTCTTCTTTCATTTCTGGATTGACACATTCATTGCTTAGTAGAATGTTGTTTAACCTCCATGTATTTGTGGTCTTTCCAGATTTTTTCTTATGGTTGATTTCTAGTCTCCTAGTGTTGTGGTCAGAAAAGGTGTGAGGTATGATTTTAATCTTTTTCTATTTGTTGAGGCCTGGTTTATGACCTAATATGTGATCTATTCTAGAGAATGTCCCATGTACACTTGAAAAGATTGTATATTCTGCTGTTTTAGGATGGAAAGTCCATCTGGTCCAGTGTGTCATTCAAAGTCATTGTTTCCTTCTTGATTTTCTGCTTAGATGATCTGTCCATTGCTGTAAGGGAGTGTTAAAAGTTCCCTACTATTATTGTATTAATATCAATTAGTTCCTTTTGTTTGTTATTGTTTTATGTAGTTGAGTGCTCCCATGTTGGGTGCATAAATATTTACAATTATTGTATCTTCTTGTTGGATTGTCCCCTTTATTATGATATAGTGCCCTTCTTTCTCTCTTGTTACAATCTTTGTTTTCTAATGTTGGACAGTGACCTTATTAGAATGAGTTGTTTTCCACAGGAATTGCATGTATACCCTGAGTTATGGATGTCCTTAATGTGGCTGCTTTACATTTGACCTGTGAGTTTTCTAGTTTGGGGTCAATTTTCATGGTAATTTCTCAGCTTAGGATTTCTATCCCCTATGTTTCCAGGTATGGACTTTAAAGTTTCACATGTGATTATCTTTACTTATGGCAAATGCCCACTTTTGTTCCACTTGGGCTAGGGGGAGGAATTTTGTTAGTCCTGATTTTATAGAAGTTTCCCAGTTTTATATTGAGAGATTAGTTCCAGATTCACACATTACTAGGACCTGTAGCTTCAACTTCAGTCCCTATATGGGTTTTTACACCCTAGTACCTTGGGCACATTCCATTATTGTATTCTATGGTCCATCTGCTTACTTCCCATTCATGCCATAGCTTATTTCTTTCTCTAACTTCTACCACTTTTTTTTTTCTTTTTTGGTCTTTCATGCTTTCAAACTTAGCCATGTAAAGAAAAACAAAAGTACCAGAAGCAAAGCAAAC
Organism: Mirounga angustirostris; assembly: GCF_029215605.1. NCBI lineage: Eukaryota > Metazoa > Chordata > Mammalia > Carnivora > Phocidae > Mirounga > Mirounga angustirostris. The sequence goes on along the minus strand of NW_026991720.1, from coordinate 77,383,369 downwards.
CAAAAAAACATATATATGTATATATGGTGGGTTTTTTTTTTTTTTTTTTTTTGGTCTAGCATTGTTGTTTGGTGTGATTTGAAAGCAGATTCCTTGTATTTTGTCTTTATTACTGCCAAATTTTCCATCTCTTAGAATTTCTTCCTAACCAAGATGACATCTTGGTCTCCTCTTTGCAAACCTTATCTCAACCATTTCTAAAATTCTAACTGGTGAAGTTAGATGCAGTTCTTCACTCAGGGTAATTGCAGGTTTCAGCTTGCAACCTGAGAAATGAGTAAGAAACTTCACTTCTCCAAGATTCTTTCAAACATATCAAACATATCTGGGTTTTTCTTAAACACCTTTCCTCCAGGAGCTTTGCCTATGAGTACAGAGGCTTGACATTTAATGCTCTACCTATAGAACCTAGAAAAATAACTGATACAGGCACTGAATAAATGTTAAATGAATAAATGAGTAAATGGAAAAAATAAACTGCAGCAACTGTACCCAATTCTAGCATGTATTTCTTTTTCTTTTCTCCTCAGTCCCCTCTTTGCCATTGGGAAGTGCTTTCTTTTTACATTTCCTATTACTTGATTACTTCCTCAAGTCACAGATATCCTAAATACTCCTTACCCAAGTTTACATTAAGACTTTGTGTTAGCCAGACTTGTTATTAATGTAAAGAAGAGATTCAGGAATGTATAAAACACTTGATAGTACCTGATTTTCACAACAGCCATCTGTAAATATGTTTAGAGACTGCTTTGTTCTAGGTACTTGATAGTATTTGACTCCTTGGGCAATAAATTTACTTTCCTAATCTCCTTGCCAGGGCTTCTAGGATTGGGAGGGAGGTATGACTTACTAAACAATGAATAATCCAGATGAGTATTTTTAAAATTTTATACCTATTTCATTACAAAATTAGGAAATTGTTCAAAGTTAATATACAGAGGTCTCTATTCCACACATAAAATCTTAAAGAGATTAAAGACTATAAATTGGACTTTCAAATTTTAAGGGTGAAGTTTACCATGTATTCTTAAAGAGGCATAGAAAACATAAAAACAAGTTTCCCTGGGCTCACATGGACTTAAATGCATCTTTGTGGCCTGTCCCACTGGCTGTACATAATCACTTCTCTGTCTCGTGTGTATGGTCTCTTTTGGTTATTGTTGACACTTAACCCATTTTTCAAGATATTTTGAATTTCATCCCTTATAAATGGCCATTCTTTTTTTTTTTTTAAGATTTTTATTTATTTACTTCACACAGAGAGACACAGCGAGAGAGGGAACACAAGCAGGGGGAGTGGGAGAGGGAGAAGCAGGCTTCCCGCAGAGCAGGGAGCCTGATGCAGGGCTCGATCCCAGGACCCTGGGATCATGACCTGAGCCGAAGGCAGATATTTAACAACTGAGCCACTCAGGTGCCCCATAAATGGCCACTCTTAACAACTTTCTGCTTCTAGAGAAATCTAGCCCATCCTCTTTCACTTCTTTCTTCTTCCCTTAGAACTTTGTGCATACATCTGAGTACTAATGACAATATATTATGGTTATTTGCTTAAATGCCTATCTCTTGTTTTAAACTTGAGTTTCTTGACATTTTCTTTCATCTGAATTTTATGTAATGTCTGCAGTGTTGCAGTGTTTAATTATGTTTGAATGAAGGAATGAATGAAGATGTGGTTTAATATTTTTCCCTTTTTTCCTTCTCCTTGACTTCTCATTTCTTTCCAACTTATTAAACAGTGACTAGTAAAGTGAATGACTCCAAGGTTTGTATCTACTTAGAACAACCTCTGGCTTCTAGTGTATCTCCATTTTGTAGAATAAGTAGAATGAATCAGTGGGCTGGCAAGTTTTTTACATGAGTGGTCTCTGATGCCTCTTGCCCATATCTTGCATTGCTCTTGAGCTCCCATGTATAGACTCATTTGACAAGTAACAGGAATATAGAACAAATACTTTTTAAAACATGCAATGGTTTCCCACAAACCAACCTCCCCCTTTGTTGCAAAGCACATTGCTTTTCTTGGGGATGAATAAAAACAAAAATTCATTCTTTTTTGCTAGAGAGGGAGCATGTTTTGGCCGGTAAAGAACATACAAACAATGAGGGACCATCTGAATCATCAAAGTTCGGGTTTGGGAAAATTCAAGTTTTAGAGCTGAATGCATTTTATCCCATTGCACTTTGAAAATCAGTAATCCTTGTATGGCATATGTATCCTTGAATTGCCCATAATTTTCAATTAAGCAAACCATGGCATTCTCCAGACATTACAAATAAACATAGGGTATTGTATTTTTAAATTATGCCACTCTCAAACATTTTTCTAGCTTTGTCCTTGTAGCATCAGATCTCTTTTCATTTTCAATTTGCCTCTTTCAAACTTGTGCCCCATAGGATATGCTGTCCCAAAGCGGAAAGTCTCTCTTTATTTCTGCCAAGTCCAATTTAGATACTGCTAAAGCTTCCAATAAGCATACGTGGGAGAATGAATATGGGAGGTGTTGTTAAAGCAAAATAGCTTATGTCTGTAGCAGTTTGAGGAAAGGTTAAAAGCCATTGGGAAATGAACTTTCACTAAACTGAAAATAAAAATGCTAAAAGTATGTCATTATCTTGAATAGTAAATGAGTTTTGGACAGTTATCTAAAATCTATAGATTAATTGAAAAACTATGTTCCTTTTTGAGTATGATATGGCCTTGAGTTAATGAACCACAACATCCGTGATAGGGCATTTTGTACTGTGGGGTATATTTTAAATGAAGCTTAAACAAATAAAGACTCCCCATACTGCCCAAAGCAAAATTTAATTATTATTAGGTTTTGCCCAGCAGGAGGTACACATTCTTGAAATAATTAGACATGATAGGATATTATTCTTACTTTTTTAAGTTTTACACAAAACATATCTCATTTCTTCTAAATCGGTTCTGTAGCTTTAAAAAGGGCCATGATCAGATTTGTGGCATGGAATGGGAGCCATTTAATAAAGAATATTAATCACCATTGTAAAGTACTATTGATATAGAGGCTGAGGAAATTACACTGGATTTTTAAGTTGATAATGGTACAAATTTACTCTTTTGTATTAGTCTTGAGGATTAACTTAATCATTAGATGTTATGCCTTTAAAAATTAAGAAAAAACATTTTAAATTGGGGGAAAAAAAAAAAAACCCTCCTGAACCAAAACACAATCTTCATGAAATTTTTTTTTTTCTTCATTGGAGGAAGGCAGGGGAAGGCATGGAGGTGGGGCCAGGGCCAGGGGAGTAATATAATCTTTGATTAGATATGTGAATTATATGGGTTTTTTTTTAAAGATTTTATTTATTTGACAGAGAGAGACACAGCGAGAGAGGAAACACAAGCAGGGGGAGCGGGAGAGGGAGAAGCAGGCTTCCCGCAGAGCAGGGAGCCTGATGTGGGGCTCGATCCCAGGACCCTGGGATCATGACCCAAGCAGAAGGCAGATGCTTAATGACTGAGCCACCCAGGCGCCCCTGTGAATTATATGTTAATTGTGTTCTAAATTTGGGTCTATAAAGTCTGTCTTGTCCTATCCCTCATTCTACACATAGGAAACTGAGATGCAGATAGTCAAAATGATTAGACTACATTTTAACCTCCTTAGATAATCATATTTTGAGCTTTAGAACACAGTATTCAAGAAGAGTCAATTTTAACTTTTTAGAAAAATTTGTATAGAAAGCTTAATGAAATAAAAATGTGTCAGTATTACAAAAGAAATAGGAAACTACCTTGAATTTTGCATAATAGAGGATGTGGTTTCGATTTAGCATTGATAGACCTGCACTAGTGCTTAGAGTAGTATTGCTCCGGAACAAATACCTTTTCCCAGCAAGAAAGGAAAGATATAAAGACAGGTTGCATATAATCAATCATATTGCCTATTTCTGAAACCTCTGGAACCATTGACTTTTAACTTACCAAACTCCAGAACACTTATAACCTTCCCAGTAACCTGCTCCCAGTTGCACTCTGAAGGCTGTTGGCATCAGCACTAGTATTAGAAGATGACAATAATAATCCAGCACCTCGTGTCCTGACTGCAAGGCAGATAGACTGGGTGTGGAAGGGGCCAGGGCAGAGTTAAGGACATGGAAGTGGCAGGGAAACAGCAGGATTATAGATGCCCTGTCAGGGTCAAAGGACCCACTCAAGGAAGGAGTGATGGGGTGGATAAAATCCAAAGAAGGTGGTAGGGAACTCAGTTCAGTCCTGGGAAGCTCAGTAGTTAGTATGAAGAACCAAGGTATCCTTGACTTGAGAATATTTAGAAATGACTTCAAGGCTTATGATGGTAAAAGGTAGATCAGGACTTACTAGATAAAACCTGTAAAAACAGAAGAATAAGCAAACAAACAAAAACAGTGCTGGGAGGAGGTGATAGGGAAAGTAGCCTTTAGGAGACGGAAACAACAGGAAAAAAAGAGGCTAAGAGGTGGTAGTGGTGTTTAGTTATTCTATGGGAAAGGGTAACGCTCCAGGAGCGCAAAGCCACAGACAAAAGGTGACCCAGTAGGAGATCTAGCCTTTTCCCAGAATTATTCATAGTGATTGCCCCTCCATTATGTGAGTTTCTTCTCCTCTGGGGCTTAGGAGACCTGAATATTCTTTTGAAACCCTGCTGGTTTTCTGGGAGACAGCTACTGCTCTATTATACTTCTGGTCCATTATCCTTCCCAGGAGAGGCTGGATAAGGGAAGGCTTTTTAGAATTGCCTCTATTAGTTATTTCTCAACTCTTAGTCTAATTGCTTGTCAAATTCTATTGATTCTATATCCACACTGTTTTTTTTCCCCATCTAAATCTTACTTCCATTTCCACTTTGGAATTTCTCCTCTTTTCTTCAAAACTGAGCTCTATTCCTCTAATATTATTCATTCTAATCCATTGTGCATGGTGTTAACAGAATTATCTTCCTGAAACTTTGATCTAACCGAATCATTTACCTGGTTAAACTTGTCTCATGACTACCCACTACAGAAAAAAACAAAGGCAAGTCCTTCAATATGGAAACCTAAACATCCCATAAAAATGTCTCTATTTACATATTACAACCCAACTCTCAAACAGTGTTCCATATTCTTATACTCTTCCTTCACCATCCCTCCATTGTTTTCTTACCAAATTTTAACCACTTTTTTTGAGAGCCATATTAAATCCTTGCCATTTCCAATTAGTACTCTCAGATAACCTGTTAAACAATATTCTTTTTTCTACTCCCATAGTACACTGCTTAGATATAGATCATAGTACATAACAACTTAATATCATCTCTCTTCCTTTCTAGATGAACAACTGCCTAGAAAAAGGGTAGCCTAAGATCAGTATCTATACCAGTTCCCGGGCAAAATGCTAATTAATAATCTGATGGCATGGGTGGAGACTTTGAAGGAGCAAGAATGAAATAGGATAATACAGTTTAGAAAGCTAGGTATATACTTCTTTAAAAGGGTCAAAGTCAAGAAAATAGATGTGCTTCATTTGAATGCATATATTTTAAAAAGCTGCTGAGGTAGAAAAGGTTCTTCACGTATGGGATATGATAACTTGCTTCATGGATAATGATCAACCTCTGTCTTTAGGTACCTTATTTTTTATTTTTAAGTAATCTTTGCACCCAACATGGGGCTTGAACTTAGAACCCTGAGATCAAGAGTCATCAGGTCTACTGACTGAGCCAGCCAGGTACCTTATTTTGTAATGTGTTCTTGAGGAAAGTGATCCTAGTGGTAGTGATGGAGGTAATATATACATACCCTCAACAAATTGAACTCTCCCTCATAAAGATAGACATGGCTTTCACCAAGTCTGGGTGCATTTGCAAAAGCCAATCAGTGACCTCCAGGATGGTTCTGTAAGTCAATGGGTTCAGCAAGTTTTGCGGTGTCATTACACTGAATTCCTTACATTATTGAGAAAAATGTATGGAACAAGAACCTATTCTGAAATGGGGTTTGATTTCCCTGTCCTTCATGCCTCTGCTGGTACCATATGTTAGTAGTCCTCTCTTTTATATAGCTTTCGTGTATCTCACATCATAATTACTAAGAAACTCAGTTCACCGATTAAAAAGTAAAGATTATCATAAGATTTACTGCTTTTAAACCCAGAAGCAGTTGACTCTGGAGGAAAAATGAAGTGATATATGGTGCCATTTCATTTAAACCTCCTAGCCATAATTCACCGGTCTGTCCAGAAGCCGAAAGTGGAGACTGGTGTGTGTGTGTGTGTGTGTGTGTGTGTGTGTGTGTGTGTGTGTGTGTGTGTGTGTGTGGAAGGTAAGAGGAGGAGTGGATATCGCAGCTTTCATGGTCATACCTAAAGTCTTACAATGTTCACTTTTCATCTTCTTATTTCTGCTTTCTACTAATTTGAAGGTTTCACTATGCATAATGGAATGGGTTCATTGAACTGGAACCTGAGAATGCCATCTAATGATTATGAGCTTCTCATGCTAAGGAGAAAATAATAAAATAAATAAAAAGGAGAGGTTACAGTATTGGTTGGAGTGATGGATAAGATGATGTCTGGTGTCACAAAATAAGAACAGGAAGAAGTAAAACTGGAATGACATCAATGGAAAGAGGAATGTGTTTTATTAGCTCTTCAAGTGATGCATTGATTAGACATCTATTTTGTTTTATGTTCAGCTTTGCTTTTTCCTTCCTTCCTTCCTTATTTTTTTTATTATGTTATGTTAGTCACTATACAGTACAACATTTGTTTTTGATGTAGTGTTCCATGATTCATTATTTGCATATAATACCCAGTGCTCCATGCAGGGCGTGCCCTCATTAATACCCAACACCGGGCTAACCCATCCCCCTAACCCTTCCCCTCTAAAACCCTCAGTTTGTTTCCTGGAATCCATAGTCTCTCATGGTTCATCTCTCCCTCTGATTACCCCCCTCCATTTTTCTCTTCCTTTGAAATGATGTATTATATATATTTTTTGCTGAGGTATATTTTATATGCAATAAAACTCATAGATTAAGGTTATGGGGAGATCAGTTTTGACAATTTACAGACCCATGTAACAACCACCCAAATGAAGAAATGAGATATTTCCATCATACCATAAGTTTTCTTCATGCCCATTTTGAATAAATCCCCTGCCTCCCACCACCGCTAAGCTGATTTATATCACTATGGATTACTTTTTGGTTTTCTAGGACTTAACGTAAATGCAGTCATGCAACATAATTTCTTTGTATTTTGTTTCTTTTGTTCACATGCTCATTCCTAAAAATTATTGTTGTTTGCTATTATAAAAATATGAACTTAATCATGAGCTTACCTAGTTAAAAGAGAAGTCTTACTGATAAACCATAAGGATTGCATTGGAATTTTGGTGGAATTTGGGAGAAAGGACATATTATTGGCTCTTTCTATCCAAAAATAGGCAGGTTTTCTTTTCTGGCTTTCATTAGCATTTGAAAGTTGCCTTAATATAGATAATGCCCATTACTTAAATTTAAATATAGCTATTATTAAATTCTTGTGTATGTGTGTGTATGTGTAAATAAGCAAGAGTAGTCTCTGTCACCTTTAGACAAATCTTAATTGAAACAACAAATAAGGTAAGGAGGTTTCTGTTAATCTTAGGGGAGTCTTTAACATGATGCTTTGCAGGTGGATAAAGGCAGTTCTCTGTAAATTTAGAATTGAAAAGGTTGTTGGTTAGAAAATGTGCATTGCAGGTGAGGAGGTTTTCCTTGGGAAAGCTCATCAAGAAACTAGGCTGTTACCTTTTTGATGTACATCGTTAGACAGTTGAGATGAATTTGGGAGTCCCTAACTTCAATGGCAATAAAAATACCCAGGTGTTCAGAGAAGTAATTCATCAAAAAGAAGTGAGATATTTGACTAGTGATCCAGGATCAGTGTTAAGACAAGATATTTTAGGGACAGGCTGGTGCTAGACAAGGGGATGACAGTGGAATTCTTTGTCCATTAGCCATTTGGCATGGTATGCATGCCCTTGGAGGAAGAACTGGTATATAACTGGGAGTATATGTGTATCTGTGAATGTCAGAGGAAAAGATAGACAATTACTTCACAAAACTATAGCTCTAGGAGCATGGGGAATTTGGCATATAACCAATCGTAGCTGTAGAATTTTTCTACCTTCAGGGGACATACGTAAATTCAAGTTCAAAAACTGAGAGAAGAGGAAACAAGATGGAATTTCTGAATAATAATTATTTGTATAATTGAAAAAATATCTTTTATATTGAAGGTGGACTTGTGAGAGATATTGATAGTGATTACACATGGAAGTTTCCCCTTATTTTTATTAATACTTAAGGATTTGTTAAGGAATATTTTGCTTATATAAGTATTATAGTTTATTACTAAGAATATGCAATAAAAATTAAAATACTTATAAAAGAAGAAAAAAAACTTATGTTCTTACTAATTCAGATAATGGTTCTAAAATTATCAGTTGTTAATAAACTTTTAGAATTTATTCCCTCTCTATATACAGTGTTTCATAAACATGGCACTAATTTTACATTTAACATAGTGAGTTGGGTTTTTTTTTTAACCTTAGGGTATCTCAGAGATATCTCTGAGTATACATAAATTGATATCTTTTTTTCTTAAAGATTTTATTTATTTGAGAGAGAGAGTGCATACGTTTGTGTAGGAGAGGGGCAAATAGAGAAGGAGACAAACACAAGCAGACTCCACACTGAGTACAAAGCCTGATGTCGGGCATGATCTCATGACCCTGAGATCATGACCTAAACTGAAACCAAGAGTTGGACGCTTAACCGACTGAGCTACCCAGGCGCCCCATAAATTGATATCTTTTTAATGGTTGTTTTATATTGAACTCTATGTTTGGTGCTTTTACTGGCTTAAGAAAGGTCAAAATGCTGAAGTGTTAATTAGCCAAGTAGGTTAATGTTCACTGCAGAAACTATAAGATCATAACATGGTAGTAATGTTTGAGTGTTTTTCAAAAAGACAGTCTATCATGGCTTTAATTCAGTAATCAATTCTGTAATTTCACATCCAAAATCTGTTAAGACCAAAGTGTAAACATATAGTAGTCCCAACAATCAGATTTTTCTTGTCATAATTATAGATGTACTTGATCCTGTTCCCAACTAATGTTAATCTCATGTTCTGTGACTCTGATCTTGGCCCTGCCTTTTACCCATTGTACTTAGTCTATGTGTTTGGTATCCATAGTATTTGAAGCTTGGCTTTGTCTAGAAGATCCTGGCTTGACTTGATCTTTGAATCAAGGTTTCATGTATGGTGGTTAGAATATGCATCACTGACAATTTGCTATTGAGGAATTTCTACTGGACTAGTACTTACATCCCCATAGGGAGGGTGGAAGAGATTCAGATTTTATATGAAGCCCTATACAATTCATAGGTGTACAGTGAAGCTGGATTTAGGGCTTTAAAAACAAGGATTAATAAAAGGTGCTTTAATGTGTTAAAAGTAATAAGACTTTCTAAGAAAAGGCTTATTGAATGGGTGATTTTTGCTTAAAGATATCAGTAAAAATATTGTTATTGGGATCAATAGATATATAAAATTAGGTGAGGTTTTGGCAAGATTTTTCTGGAGCAAATTAAATTCCTGTGGTTTTTCTGTTAAAGCTTCTTTGAAGAGTTGAATCTTGACCTGTGTTTTAATGCCAAAGAGATGGGTCTAGGTGATAGTTCCTTCTATGGAAAAAGTATAGCATGTATGATGAAATTAAGACTTGCATGTGTATTAGCCTGTACTGATTTTTTTTCTTTTTTTTTCTCTTTTATTATTGTGTTCAGTTAGCCAACATAGAGTACATTCTTAGTTTTTGATGTAGTGTTCAATGATTTCTTAAAAAGAGAAAGGCTGAGCAAAGACTTGGAGAAGGGAGGAAGAGCCAAGGCTGAGATCAATTTAGAAGTAAAAATAAATGGTATATATGCTTTTGTTGTCATAATAAATCTTTGTGAGTTTTTGCATTACCTCTCACAATGCTGAAATACTATGTTTGTATGACGCTTGCCATACATGTTTATTTCTGTGTGAAATCATCATTTTTTAAAACTCCTTAAGGACTTAGAACAGAGAGACTTATAGGACTGTGTTATACAATTTAAAGATCATCATGTTCGAATGTGCTGCTAAGCCACAAATAAAATGTTTTCTTCAAAGTAATCCATCACTAAATAAACCTCAATGTAAATAATTCCTAGTCATCTTTGAGAGTTCTTCATCAGTAGCTATAATAAGTTGTATTTATAATTTACATGTTGAGGATATTTACGGGCCTTCTTGACTTGGTATGTTGCCCAATATATACAGCTAGACTTAAGTAAAATCTCATTTTGAAATATTTTCTAATTTTTCTTCTAAAGGCAGAAGATCAGTAAGTAGTTAAATATACATATATTTATATATATTAAAACCAACTAAATTCATATGGCTTAGATTAAATAAAGTGCTGCTTTCTATCCAGCAAGTCTGATTTCTTTTCAAGATTTAGTACTAGACTTGACACTTCACCTGTAGATGCTAAAAATTGAGGAGAAAATGTATGCTATTTGATCTCTTTACTCTTAAAGTCTATTCTAGATATTTTTCTTTATTGTTAAGAAAGACTAAGGGCGGGGCACCTGGGTGGCTCAGTCATTAAGCGTCTGCCTTCGGCTCAGGTCATGATCTCAGGGTCCTGGGATCGAGCCCCACATCGGGCTCCCTGCTCAGTGGGAAGCCTGCTTCTCCCTCTCCCATTCTCCCTGCTTGTTTCTCTCTCTCGCTGTGTCTCTCTCTGTCAAATAAATAAAATCCTTAAAAAAAAAAAAGAAGAAGAAGACTAGAGGGGATTTATACTGCTTTTGTGGATAATGACATGTCAGATGTACCTAATACTTTCAAAAAACATGTTTATGCAAAATTTGGAAAAAAACCAAAATGACATTTTTTTTTGTTATAAGCACTTAGGTTATAAAGTCTTCAACATCTCCATCAATAAGAAGTAAATAGATAGTTTAAAACTCTAGCATATTTTTTTTAAAGCACACCAACATTTTTAAAGTATAGGTGAATGTTATCCAAGGAAAAACAGATAAACCAGCAAATATGAATATGATCTCTAACCTGTTTCTGACATACTGTATTCATGAAAAATCTTCTGAAACTGTATCACAATCTGGCCAACTCTTCAAAACTTGCCCATCTTCATTAAGACACCGTAGGCCTTTCTGGACAATCTTTTTGTCTGAATACTCCCATATCAGATGATCTAATCAAGAAATATAGGAATTCAGCATGTATGAAGTTCTTAGGTTTTTACAAGTATATCGTATATATCATAGATCTGACTCCACCAACTGCAGTTTTTTTTTTTTTTTTAAGATTTTATTTATTTATTTGACACAGAGCACGAACACAAGCAGGGGGAGCATCAAGCAGAGAGAGAGGGAGAAAGAAGCAAGCTCCCAGAGGAGAAGGGAGCCCGATGTGGGACTCTATCCCAGGACCCTGGGATCATAACCTGAGCCAAAGGCAAGCGCTTAACCAACTGAGTCACCCAGGCACCCCTATCAACTGCAGTTCTTAAGAGAACTTTGAGCCCAAGCAGTTCTGAAAGACTCCTTGCCACTGTTGCTGATGAGGGCACATCCTTACTTATTTGATATTTTCCTGAAAAACTTGGGACCAAAGCAAAGAAAAGCATCAATTTTTAGCAGACACAGGAATGACAGATCTGAATGTAGACAGAAAATTAGTCTTTTTTAAAAAATCTCTTTGATCTATTGATTCAAAACTAATTGAACTAGCATTTCTTTGGTGAAATATATATGATAACTAATAGTTATCTATGTCTGTCTGTCTGTCTGTCTGTCTGTAGGTAGGTAGGTAGGTAGGTACTTGCCTACCTACTTACCAGGAAAAGCTTACATCCACATATAAATATTTTCTTAAATGGAAAGGCTGCTGTCAACATTTTAGGTCTTCAACATTTTATCATTGCCTAAATACAGAAGAGCTCTCTCTTATTACACCTTCATTTAACTGACTTCTAAGATTAACCAGTATGGTTCATACTGATGGGTATCTTTTATGTATATTCAGGGTTAGTTAGCTGTACTCTAGAGCGTATCACTTACCTTTTTTCTGAACAGTTAGACTGCCTATTATTGTATTATTGAAAGTATTGTGCTTTTTTAAAAACTTGATTAGGCCATTTATACTTTTTATAACAAGTTATTATAACTAGTCAAATATTACATACCTGGGAAAGAAAACTGTTGCTTTTATAAAAACCAATTTAAATGCTTTGGAAAAATCTGTCAATTATCTGCAGGCAAAGAAGTGTGCATAAGACACATGTAAAAGATAAGATTAATATAAAAAAGTCTAGGATAGTTTATCCATATTACTTTGTGAACAACTTCAACTAAAACTGGACATTGTAAGCTATCCGTAACAGTGGTTTATGAGTGAGAGACTGCATGTTACTTCAATGAACACACACACAAATTTTTGATAATTGGTTTTGATCTTACTAGATAAAAAGAAGTATCTATAAGTATATTGAATTCTTTTTTTATCAAAGAAATGAGATAACATTATAAGAGACTCAAACTGATGTTTTATAATACATAAAGGAACTCAAAATAGACTGATATAACATAATTTAGCCAGCCTGTCTTTCATTCTTTAATCTATAGTTCTCTCTTCCCTTCCTTTTTTTACTGTTCCTTATATTTTTCTTTGTTTTCCTTTCTCTTCTCCTCTCTTGTTCTCTCTACATAAGCTCATTCTGTTTCAAATTTCCCAAAGTGCTTGTTTAGAGCACTTCTATTTGCATCATATGTTTAGATGTTATGTAAAATTAAATTGTGATTCCAAATATAGCATTTCCAGTTCTCTGCAGTATTTTAAGAATAGCGCTTGGCACATACAAATATCCCTGTTACAAATTAAAAATAATAGAGGTGGGGCACCTGGGTGGCTCAGTCATTAAGCGTCTGCCTTCGGCTCAGGTCATGATCCCAGGGTCCTGGGATTGAGCCCCGCATCGGGCTCCCTGCTTGGTGGGAAGCCTGCTTCTCCCTCTCCCACTCCCCCTGTTTGTGTTCCCTCTTTCGCTGTCTCTCTCTGGGTCAAATAAATAAATAAAATCTTAAATAATAATAATAATAATAGAGGAGTAAATATCCAAAAATGTTTATATTGGCTTATTTGAAGAAAAAAAGTTAAATTTCCATTCTAGAGCTTCAAGAAGTTGAATTACTTGTAAAACAACTGAGGAAAAATAGATGTAAAAATTATCTTGCATGTTACATAACTTCCTTAAAACCTTCATGAGATGCAAATCAAAGTGGAGACGCCTCCAACATGGAAAGGTCAAATAAATGGAAAATCTCTGGGATCAGATATGATGGTATGTTTTAATTCTCCTCATTTTTCACATAAATTTGATTAGTTATTTGTCTCATAGGAACAATAACTTTCTCTCTTTAGGAATTAGCCATTTATAACTCTTCATCATTTGGGCACAGTATTTTTACAATCCCTGCTCAAGATAGTTTGAACATTTGGGTTTTGGCTTTAGTGATTTAACTACATTATTTGGTGCGTTATGAGAAAGGAAATAACTAATGAAGCTGATTAAGTAGAGCCTTTATGTAGAGTGAAATTCTGGCATCAGAGTAAGCTATATGTTGTGAATGCCAAGGTTAGTTATAATGTTCAAGGCTGCCAGCATATATTATCTTTCAAGGGAGTATAAAAATAAGATCCTTTTTTTGGGGGGGGGAATTTTTCAAGACCTCAAATAACACCTTTTACAACATTTCCACAATAGACAGTCTTCTCATTTTATGGTATTAGTAAGTATACTGTGAACAAAAAGTGATAGGTTTCAGTCATACTTTCAAGGAAACTCCCTCACACATTTGTATAAAATTTAGCCCTTTACTAAACTTGATATGTATTCTAAAATTTAAAAAGATAAATAAATAAATAAAAATAAAATTAAAAAAGACAAAATTCAGGTAAATAAAAAATAAACAAAAAAAGAAAACAAAAAAACAACAAACAAACAAAATAAACATTTAAAACATCCTTTTAAAAATAATGTAGAAGTAGTAAAGGGAGTATAATTGAAGCACGAAATTACTCTTGTAACATTAAGAAATAAGGGGTGGAGAGGGTAATGGAAATGTGCAAATATAGTAAGAATACTGCCATTGAGAATATAGACCAACTTACCTGCATTTAATCAGTCCCATGAGACAACTGCTTGGGTGCAGGTTTGTATTGCCCATTCAAAGCCAGAGAACAACAGAATTTTCAAATTAAAAGGGGGTTTAGAGACTGACCCCAAACCCCAAAAAACAAAACAAAACAAAAATGAAAAAACAAAAAACAAAAAAAAGCAAACCCCAAAACTGAAAAACCAAAAAAAAAAAAACCAAAACATTTTCCGCTCAACACAGGAATCACCTGACGAGAAAATAAACTCAATAATATACTTAATTGATGCCATCCTCAGCTCTCTTTGAAGACTCTGATGACTGAAATATTCTAACCTCAGAAAAAGCCCCCCAAAACCAAAAAATGAAAACTTCCATTTCATGTTCTATTATCTCTAATTTTATAACATTCTTTCTTACTCCATTGAAATTTTGTTGGATGCACCTTCCGCCCACTGGTTAGAGTGTAGTTCCTAGTTATTGTACTCAAACATTTGTGTACCTAACATACTATACAATGTATTCTAATGTGTGTATTAGTCAAAGAAAGTCAAATAGCCCAGCAGACCTGTTGAAGCAGAATTCTTAGGAAAGAAGCAATATAGATGGGTTAAGAAGTGTATGAGTTCTACACTGCCTGTCCAACTCTGGGGCAGCATAAGCATCCAGCAGGGTTGAATGTCAAATTCTAGGAGGATGACTTTGACAAGTCTTCATTCCTTCCCAGGTGTGTTCAGGGACTGGGATATAATAACAACTAGTCCTTTCCTGCTGGATCCTAGGGGACAGTAGGTACTACTCATTCCCTGGGGCAATGGTTGTTGTGTTTCAGGCCCAAGATTGCAGGTAGCTTTGTCACATCACTGTTCTTCATCAGGGGGCTGGGAATCCTTGACTAAGAAGGATGATTATCTTCAGTACCAGGAACATAACTATTTCCCACATAGCTTTGCAGGCCAACTTCTTGTTTCTGACAATGACCTAAGTGGAATCAGGCCTGAACAAGTAAACCTTGCCTATCAAAATATCTTCAGGTATTTTAAGGCAACTTGCATTTTTCCTTTAAATTTTCCTTTAGGTTATTCAGATCATCAGCTTTTGGCTTGGAATTCCTTGAGTGCAAGAATCCCTTTTTCATCCCATTTATCAAGCACATGTCTGTTTCATAGTATACACTTCAACATTTATTAAACGCATAGATAAGTAAACCCTAATCCAGGACATTGTTTCTGCATGATTTCCATAATGTTGGAGTTCATGGAGACTCCCCCTAAAGTTGATGGCCAGACCCAGGGACTGTCTTCCAGATCCATGTGTTTAATGTTCTTTGACAATGCAGTATGTAAACTAGTAGAGTGCAAAATTAGATGTTCTTTTTTAGCAACAGAGTAACACTCTTGGCTCATATCAAGTTTGTGGTCATATAAAATCTTGAACCTTTACATGAACTCCTGTCATTCCACAATTCCAGCCTTATATTACGTTCAAAAGAAAAATGGTCTCATCTTTGAGCAGTTATATCCTGTACTTAGAAAATTATCTTTTGAACTGAAAATCAGGGCCACATGGTTTTGTCTGTAACACTTTATTTTACTGTTTGCAGTTCAGTTCATTCTGTCAAGTACAGTTTGCATTCAAAATGTGTAATCCTCCATATTAGCAACCCTCTATTGCCTTCTGCAGATCTGACAAACATGTCTTTTTCATATCTAAACAAAAATACTCAGTCATGGAGGTTAGGGTGAGTCCCTGTGGCATACTATAATCAACTGGTTAGACATGAATGCACTCATTACAATTAGTGTGATGTGTTTTTGATAAGCAGCTATGAATTAGGGCAATCTACGTAAAAACAAGAACAATAAGAAAAATTTGGCAGCTATTACATTGCCTTGATCTTGCAATCTAGCACCATATCAAATGGAGTATGGAAGGAAGGACTAAGAATAGATTTCCAACTTAGATCCACATTCCACATGACCATTCTGTCTTATGTTCAGCATCAGTCTTTCTGAGTTTCAGTGTTCCTTATCTGTAAAAACGATGCAGATAGGAGCATTAGATGAGATGGTGCATTGATTGTGCCAAGGACAGCTTGGGACTTGGAGTAGGATTGAATGAAATGTTGAATGCCTCCTTTGTGAAGAAAGACAATGAGGACATTTGGAACTGTGAACATGATAAGCCCTTTTTTGCTATTTGTTAATCACTTCATCTTTTTATTTGATTTCAACACATCTGAAGATTATGGTTCTTTGAATTCTTTATTTTAGCTTGTAAATATTGGCATATTTGTGCATCTCTGGTCTGGCACTGTTGAAAAGTAGATGTCAAAATGGGATTAAATGTGCAAGGATATTATTAGAGGAGCCCCTGTGTGGGAGAAAATGGAGAGGGAGTAGGGCATGTCTGGGATAGTTTTAAGACCACACTGTTGGTCTAACTCTGAGTGAAAGAGAAGGAGAGAGATGTTGGGTGGAAACCAACAATGTAGTGTAAGGAAGGTTCAGTGAGGCCATCTGGGAGCCCTTCAGCCAAAGTCCTCAGGGGAGTCTGTGTCTTTGAGGGACAGTCCTGCTTTGGGACCATTGTTGGCTGGTGGGAAGCATGGCCTCAAAGGCCAAGTTCAGAGCACTGCAGCTGCAGTCTTAAGCTTTCTGTGGTTGGAGGATGTGAGCCAGGGCCTCTTTGAAAAGTTTGAGTCTTTATTAAAGGAAAGTGGAAACAACATATAGATCATGGTCAACTATAGTAAGGATTGTTGAAGTAACATTGGGGACATAATACATTCTTGTTATAAAGACTTGTTATCCATGAGCAGTTTTGAATGCAAAGATAATAATACATGTAACTGTCAGTGCTGCTAAGTAGTACAAATGTGCATAAACATTATACATGGTTATGAGCATTAAAGGAACAAGAAGAGGAAAAAAGTTGGAAATAAAGGAGGAAGAAGAAGAGGAGAAAACACCCCCACGATCAACACTGATACAAATGCCACCAAAATGCTATGAAACCCATGACATTATATAACTGAAAGAGACCTTAGGAATTACCTAATACAAACTGCTCATCTTAAAAATTAGAAGACGGGGGGCGCCTGGGTGGCTCAGTTGGTTAAGCGACTGCCTTCGGCTCGGGTCATGATCCTGGAGTCCCGGGATCGAGTCCTGCATCGGGCTCCCTGCTCGGCCGGGAGTCTGCTTCTCCCTCTGACCCTCCTCCCTCTCATGCTCTCTGTCTCTCATTCTCTCTGTCTCAAATAAATAAATAAAATCTTTAAAAAAAAAAAAATTTGGAAGACGGGGGGGTGGGGACCTGGTGGTTCAGGTTAAGCCTCCAGCTCTTGGTTTCAGCTCAGGTCATGATCTCAGGGTCCTGGGATTAAGCCCTGCATCAGGCTCCACACTCAATGGTGAGTCTGCTTGAGGATTCTCCCTCTCCCTTTGTCCCTCTCCCTGCTCACATGCTCTTTCTTGCTCTCTTTCTCTCTCTCTAAAATAAATAAATAAATAAATAAATATTTAAAAAAATGTCAAGACAGGACCAGAGATTTAAGCAATTTGATCAAGACTACACAGATCCTTGATTCTGTTCTTACCATCTATCATTTCAGGTGCATACTTACTAGATGGAAAATTATGGAAGAGTCTAATACATAGTAGGCAAAATGACATGGCAGTGGAGGAGTGAATTTTCTCCCCACCACATGGCCACACAAAGCAAATTACTGCCATATGCAACATTCATATTCTGGAAGAGTAGACTTCATTGCTGTTAACTCTTAAGTGAAGCAGTATTTCAAGTATAGGTCAGCAAAGGGTGGGATCTATGTTCTGGGATAAGCATTGGACATGATAGGAAAAACAGAACTCTCTTTTTTTTTTAATTTAATTTTGTTATGTTATGATAATCACCATACATTACATCATTAGTTTTTGATGTAGTGTTCCATGATTCATTGTTTGCATATAACACCCAGTGGTCCATGCAGAACGTGCCCTCTTTAATATCCATCACTGGGCTAAGCCATCCCCCCATCCCTCTCCCCTCTAGACCCCTCATTTTGTTTCTCAGAGTCCATAGTCTCTCATGGTTCATCTCCCCTCCGATCCCCCCCCTTCATTTTTCCCTTCCTACTATCTTTTTTTTTTTTTACATATAATGTAAAACAGACTCTTAAATTACCAAAGGACTTCCTTATTAAAGCAGAAAGGTTGTATGGAGGATGCAAGTACAGTTCTACCAATAGATGAATGGAAGAATGGCACAAATGACATGGGGATATGGGAAAACTAGTACCCTTCCTGCTGGATGTACAGAAGGACAATTTGTGCACCTGCTTTAGAGAAGGCAAGGTTAGTTTGCACACCAGGGCCAGATAGGAAGACGGAAGAGCTCACAAAGGTCAACTTTCAAACTCTGATATTTTAAACCTAAATACGCTTTCAAGGAAAGGAGTTTTTCCTTAATCCTACTGTACTTCTTATTCTTCAGGCATATACTAAACAAAACAATTTAAAAAAAAGTTTTTATGTCGGAAATACACCAAATGGTATGAGTTATCTTTAATGTTTTTTTTTTTAAATAGTGACTAGTGAAAATCAGTGAGATGCTTGATGATTAGGGAATTTTGTTTTTCTTTACAAAAAGAACTATATCTATAGTTCTATGGTTTTAAATTTCTAATAACTACAAGTAGAGATTTTCTTTCTTTTTTTTTCAATTCCTGAGAATGAGAAAAAGTAAATTATGTTTATTATAATTAGGGAGAATATGCGTAATACATAGATGATATTATACAAAAGATGTAAGTGGAGAGCATGAAATAAAGATGGAAAAGTTGAACCACAGATTGTTTTGACAAAGTTGTTCTAGATCAGTGCTGTAGGGATCACATTCCCACCTCTCTCCGCCTGCCCATTTCCATGCCCGCCGTACATCATTTCAGTTTTCAGAGGTTTATATGCAGGTTCTTGATAATAGGAAATAAGTCCTATGATTGTATTAATCCCTCTGAATTTTTGAGATTATGATCACTTGACCCTTGGTGTAAAAACTAAACAACAAAAATATTTTTTTAGCAAATATACCCAGAGAATTATTTCAATGAAACTATTAACAGTGGTTTTGACTCTTAAAGAAAAAAAAAAAAAAAAAAAGGAACAAATGCAAGAAAACAGCAGTCTCCACAAACTCATATTTAATTACTGTTCAGTTATAAAATCAGAAGTTACTATGAGTTTTGGTATAAATTAGGAGGGAAGGGGTCTTAAATAGTTTTTATATTTCTCAGTGAGAATTTTAACTTCAACCTAAACATTCCTTTACAATTTTAGGCAGTGAATTTTGTTGACTTATCTTATATACTGAAAGATTCTTATTTGAACTCAGAAGGAAGGGGAGGTCTGTCGACAAACACAGGTTCAAGGAATTTGAGGTATTCAGAACAAGTAATTTTCGTCATTGACTCTTAGTTTTTAACACCTCCAGTTATTAATTCCGTCATTCAGTGTTAAAGAAATGTAGCACCTTGCCCAAGGCCATGAGGCTAATCTATGGATGAACAAAGAACCCACAAAATCTTAATTTTTTCTTTTAACCCAGATTAGGCCGCCCAGTCTCTGAAAATTTATAAACATTAGGATAAGCAATTAAAAACTATCAGAAACCAAAGAAAATAATAAAATCAGTATGGGCTTGGGGAGGAGGCAGTCTTCCATTTCCAAATGCTGTTATTTATTTATAACTAAGTTTCCTTTGAGCTGACTTTGGGGTGCTTTTACTTTTAGAATCTGAAGACTGAAAGTAACCACCTAGGTCACTTAACTCTATTCCCCAACTCCATAAACTGGCACTTCGCTATGCCTGTCCGACTGATGTCTGCATTTTGAGTGACTGCTGGAGAAGGAGATTGCTAACCTCTCAGCTGGAAATTCTGACCCGTCTTGAAAACAGGGAGTACTTATCTATAACTTATATTGTTCTTAAGCGTTTGGACTTTTAGAAGAGTATTGGTCACGGTCCAACTGTTTTCCCCACTGCATTCATATTTTCAAAGTGAATCTCCAGCTTTGATTTTCCATTTTTAAGGAACCTGGCGTGTTTCTTGAGTAGGAGACTCCCCACTTGTCAGTCCAGTTCCTATTTAAATGTTTAAGATGTTGATGACTTTCACTGTACATTGTCTTTTTCAAGACTCTCCTTGGCACCATGGCATGGAAGTAAAATATCACTTTGTAGGATTAAGTTACAGACCTGGGACCTAGTGGGTATTTCGACTCCTACCTGCCAGGCATCAGGTATCTTTACTGCCTAAAAGCCACTGCCCTAGCAACTAGGCACCTGCAATGGACCTGTTATCAAATTGATAGCTGTGAGATAAAATAGATGGGAGGACAGATAAGTAGTCCCATGTTACCTGCTTTAAGAAATTGAATATCTTGTCTTGCAGCTTTATTTTTATTTTTTATTTTTTAAAGATTTTATTTATTTATTTGAGAGAGAGAGAATGAGAGAGAGCACATGAGAGGGGGGAGGGTCACAGGGAGAAGCAGACTCCCTGCCGAGCAGGGAGCCCGATGCGGGACTCGATCCCGGGACTCCAGGATCATGACCTGAGCCGAAGGCAGTCGCTTAACCAACTGAGCCACCCAGGCACCCTGTCTTGCAGCTTTAAACCTGTAAAGATGCCAAGAGAGTTTTATTCTCTTCCTTATCTAACAAACCAGAACTTGAGCTCTTAAAAAATCTGCCCCAGGACAGAAAGTTTGGCTCACTTTCTTATGATTTCTTTCAGCAGGAGGAAGCCAGAAAATGTGTTAGTTTGATTTGGGTTGTGGATTTGCTACAGGAAAAATCAGACCACACTACAAAGATTTATCAGATAATTATGTTTTATTTAACCACAAACTAACAACTGAGGACTTACAAAGGATTTAAGATATTTGGAGAAGAAAAAAAAAATTCTGAAATTTTGAATTCCTTTTCTTCAAAATCACACTCACATTTCTAACTAAATAAACAATTATCTTCTCCATTCCTGAATCTGCAAGGCTCACTGGAATGTACAATGGGCCAAGGCACAGACACTGCTTTAAGGACGGAGTTATAATTATAGTCCTGCTATAGATTAACTCCGACAAATCACTTATATTTGATTTGCCTCAGTTTATTTAGATGTATATTGTGATTAGCTGGTCTCTTTGCCTGATACTTAACTTAGCGTTTGGAAACTCATATTTTATAAATGTGGAAAAATTATTTCTAAAAAAGAATGAAGACAAATATCCTTATCAACTCATTTTGTGTATGTGTGTGTAGGAATATGTTCTGCCAAAAGAGCATTATTTTGGACAAAATAGAGGTAACTCTAGCATGGTTAAACATTTTCTCCTTGAGAAATGGATCATTTGGTTTCATATATATATATTTGAGTATCACAGCCTTTATCTGGTCACTTGTTATTGGGATATTTTTGTTATTTGATTATTAATCAATTAGGGATAGGGCTCATTGAATGTATATAGATAAAGATATGTGTGCATATAAATTTATCTATCTTCCAGTTCCTTAAACAATGATTTCTTAGACATAAGGAAATATTTGGGGTGTGTATGATTTCAGAACAAAAAAAAAATTCTGTAGGTAGGCTAATGTACAATAATAACCAAATACACAATAATAACATTTGCCATTTAGGTCTTTATTCATCTTTACATGAGACCTATACTTGTCATTACAGAACACTTTTTGTAGGGTCCCCGGTGTCAAACAGCTTATGGTTTTAAGGAGAGAACATTTTTTACATGATTAGATTAGTAGTTCCATGTATATTAGGGAATAAATATTTCTTTATTATTTTATTCAATTTTTTTGTTTTGTAATTAGACTTGGAAAATGTCACAAAGCCAAGTCAGTGGTTATGTGTACTACTTTGATCATGTTGCTACTTTGGTGCATGCTTTTGTTGGCAAGATTTGGGGCCATTCATCCTTATCTCTGAGATATATACACAAGCATACACACATATTCCTTTCAAACTGCTGTTTATCAGGGCGCCTGGGTGGCTCAGTCGTTAAGCATCTGCCTTCAGCTCAGGTCATGATCCCGGGGTCCTGGGATCGAGGCCCGGATTGGGCTCCCTGCTCGGCGGGAAGCCTGCTTCTCCCTCTCCCACTCCCCCTGCTTGTGTTCCCTCTCTTGTGTCTCTCTCTGTCAAATAAATAAATAAAATCTTTAAAAAAAAATTGCTGTTTATCAAACTCTTCTCTCTAAAACAAATTCTTAGTCTCTGTGAATTCTAAGAATAGATATATTCTAAACTACCCAGATGGATAATGACATTAATGATGCTGTAAATATTATTTGCAGATAAATGGATGTAATGATTTTGAATTACAACATGAAATAGAAAAGATTAGAATAAAGTTTGAACTGATAAGGATTATACTTAGTTTAGAATCCTTATTAGGAGTGTTTTTGCACAGTACACCCCCAACATAAGATGTTACTCCTGGAGGAAAAATTAGCATCTTAACACAGGTAGGCCTCTCTAATATTCTATCTGCTTTTAGATAGAATATTAAAGCAGATAGAATATTAGAGATAGTCTGCTGCTAATGTGAAAGAAGAGATGAATGGCATCCTTATAAGGAAGAAAAACCTCTAAAACTAAAGAGACTCCGTACATCACTAAAGCTTTGCTCCATGAAAGACCGATCTCCTCAAATGTCTTGAAAACATTAGAGTCAGGCTGGTTGTCCTTGGGCTATACTCTCACTGGTCACTGGCTCATGGTCACGTCTCTTTTTCTGATTTTCTGATGGACTTTCTGTTCTACATTGCTATACAAACCACCAGACTGCACCCTCAATCACATTTGGAAGTGTTTTCTGAGATGTGGTTTTTGCAGTTAGTTGTTTTTTTTTTTTTTCCTACCCTGGCTGGCTGCTGGCAGGCAGTTCAATTTCAGCTAATCTTACCTCTTTTTTTTTCTTTTTCTTTTGCTCCTGGTTTGTTTAAATTTAAGTCTAGCTGGCATTTATCAAGGAGGAAGTACTAAACAAATATTTTTAGAGTTTCCAAAATCATTTTAAAGATCCTCTCTCATTTTGACTTAACTATAATACAGATCAAGGTAGATTATGCTTGATATTTTGGTTAATTTTCTCTTCATTCATTGCTATGGTAAATTTTTGTCCTTCTTTAGAAAGTATACGAGAGTAAAACTTGGTTACCATTGCTCTTTGTAAGGGCTAGGTTTTAGGAAAAAAAATAGTATTTTTGTTTAATGTTACAACATTGACATTTTAACAATGTTATCTTTGCCAAAATTTCTAAAAGAGAGAGAAAAAAATATATAGAAAATCTATTTGTCAGGCTAGGTACCAGACCCTTGATAAAGATGAATTTCACCATTCATTTATTAATTTATTTATATAATTTATTAATAATAAATCATTTAATGAATGTTACTATTTGCTAGACATTATTCAAGGCACTTGGATTAAATCACTGAGAAAACAACCACAAAAAGACCAAATCCGGCCCCGATGGAGTTTATATTCCTAAATTTTTTTTTTTTAAGATTTTATTTATTTATTTGTCAGAGAGAGACAGAGCACAAGCAGGGAGAGAGGCAGGCAGAGGGAGAAGCAGGCTCCCTGCTGAGCAAGGAACCCGATGTGGGACTCGGTCCCAGGACCCTGGGATCATGACCTGAGCCGAAGGCAGATGCTTAACGACTGAGCCACCCAGGCGTCCCTGGAGTTTATATTCTATAGGTACTTGGGGTGGGGAAGATCAGTATGAAAAAATACACATAATAAAATTATTTGGTATGTTTGAAGCTAATAAATATACAGAAAAAAGATACCGCAGCCTTGAGGAATTCTGATGGGGGCACAAATGGCAATTTTAATCAGTGTGGTCACGGTGGGCTTCACTGAGCAGGTGATATGAAGGCCTGAGTGTAGGAGCATATTTGGAATATTTAAGAATCATCAGTAGTGTCAGTGTGGCTGGAGTGGAGTGAGCTAGGGGAAGGAATAACAGGTGGCACCAGAATGGTAACAGAGGGCCAGATCTCATAGGGCCTCATAAACACTTGTGAGAATGTTGGTTGTGATTCTAAATAAAAAGGGGTGATGGTATTGCAGGAATTTGAAGAATAGAATAAAATGATGCAACATATGACCTGGAACAATGTGCCTGACTTCTTTTTTGAGAAGCCTCTACAGTGTTAATTGAGCAAAGAAGGACATTTATGATAATGATAGCTCAGATAAGTGAGGTGGGTATACACGGTTGAATTCTGGTGAATTCTGGATGTTTTGTGAAAGCAAAGACAGGAACATTCTCCGATAGATTGGATATTGGCATGGAAGAAAAAATTTAAGTATGTTAAGTTGTAAGGCTCCTTAGGATCACCAAAGGACTGTAGATTGAGAAGAGGACCAAGATTAAGTTCATGGATATTTATTATTAAAGGGTCAAGAAAAAGTGAACAGCATGGAAGACTCAAATAACAAGATAGTAAGAGAAAGTGGAGACCTGGAAACCAAGAGAGGAAAAGAACCATCAAATCAGCAATAGTTATCAACTGTTTTAAATGAATCTATTAATCAACCAGGGTTCAGGCAGAGAAGTAGAACCACTGTGCATATCGTAGAATGAGGAATTTATCAATTACGCAGTTGCAGGAGGAGCTAAGGAAGTAAGATCCAAAAAGGGGATTTAAGTGATCAGGGAGACATGACTAACCAGCCCTCCTGAAGCTCTGGTGTGACAGACAGTTTGGAGTTTGCAGGGCTATATCTAGGAAGCCAGGTAATCCCAGCTTCACTTAAATCTGTACTCATGTTATCATATCAAATTTTAGGGCCCCCCTGCTTCTCAATAAAAGACAGTGTAATATTGAGAATTCAAAATACATAGTAATTTTGCTACCCACAGAATGAGACTTGGGTTTGGTTTTAAGAAATTTCTACTTTGAGGCTCTAAGAGATAAGGCGTTTTTCTTTCCTCTTTCTTGAAATCTTTATAGTTCTTCACTCGTATCTTTAACTGGAAATTTAAAGGTGTGAGTTTATAATTTTCAGTTTCTAAGTTCTCAGGCACAGTTAGAAGCAAGCAGCCAACCAAACTCAATTCCTGTTTTCTCTAAATATTCTATGGCAGCAATTTTCTCAGCCACCCAAAGCCTTGATTCTCTGGGCATTTGATTACAGGTGTTTATAATCTTTTTTTTTTTTTTAAAGATCTTATTTATTTATTTGAGACAGAGAGAATGAGAGAGAGAGAGCTCATGAGAGGGGGGAGGGTCAGAGGGAGAAGCAGGCTCCCCGCTGAGCAGGGAGCCCGATGCGGGACTCGATCCCGGGACTCCAGGATCATGACCTGAGCCGAAGGCAGTCGCTTAACCAACTGAGCCACCCAGGCGCCCTGATTACAGGTGTTTATAGATGACAATTTAAGTAATTGTCAATACATGCTACAGACTATCCCATTGTTACTTTGCCACTGTCAAAAGGGTCATCTATGCCTCAAGTCTAAGCAGATCAGATAACTAATTCTACGCCTTTATCCTTAAGATCACATCAACTAATAATCTGTTTGCCATAAAGTAATATTTCCAACTATATTTTGGTAGAAGACTTCAGATATGGATAATACCACTTTTTCAGGGGTTCACCTAGGCCTTAAATTTATCTTGAGGCAAAGAAAATTAACTATTATATATATGTGTGTGTGTATATATGTTTATATATATTATATATTTTGTATTTTATGTAATACATATTGTATTTTTATAAATATTTAACATATTTAAATTTTGAATTTTTTGAACTGGGCAACATTGATATATTCAATTTTAGTTTTATCATAGGACAAATGAAGAGATCTTATTCAAATAATTTCGATTTTAATACAACTTTACTTAAAAACAGTTAAAAAATACTGTATGAAATCTGCACAACACCATAGTATAAAAAAAGAAAATGCTCTGGTAATCCCTGCAGTTAGCATTTTTGCATATTTCCTTCTACTCATTTTGATATATTGCACATATTTTTTCATTTATATTACTTGAGCAGCACATTTTATAGTTATTGTCCTTTTTTTTTTTTTTTTTTTCTTTTTTATGGCTTCTACCATAAGCATTATCCCACATCAGTAACGGGTTTTTTTTCTGGGTTTTTTGTTTTGTTCTGTGGATTTTTTAAATTCTTTTTTATTTTTGGTATAGCATTATGCTGTTGCATCAAATAGATGTACTATATTTATTTAACCATTCCTTTAGTATTAGTTAGTTGTACAGTACACAAGCCAATACCCTTTTGACTGCAATCATCAGCAAACAACCTAAACTAGCTGAAATCAAAACAATTTTTTGGCTGAGCTAACTAAGGACATGTGATGTAGTTACTCATGATTTAGCAACTTAAATTCAAATGTCCTTTTTAATGACTGCCAACATACTTAAAATAGGATAAAATGGAAAAGCCTGCAATCAACACTCCCATTTTGGTAAAAAGAAGCTGAGAGAGAGCCCCCAGCGATCACTTGTCCAAATCTCATAACATATCCTGCAGAGCAGTAAGTACCAGCCCTTCTCTGGGAGTGGAATGAGTTCCATGCCCAGATGATCTTGTTCTCCTTTCTAGAAAGGTCTCCCATTGTTTATACTGCATGGTCACATCTGAAGGGCCTCTTTCTGGAAAATGCTATCTTTATTGCTCAAGTGCTCAGGGTATGGGTTTGTCAGTCCAGAGGCTGAGGAATGGGTAGAGCTGTGCCGGTCTGAAGGCCTTCTTTAGTTTCTCAGGAAAAATACCTCCCTCCAAAGATTAGAAAATGCCAACTTTCTTGCCTTGTGGCCAACTTCCAAAGGCAAAGATCACTGAGAAATCAAAGCTCATTCATAAACACTTTGGCCTGAGAATTCCCACATCTTACGGAAAATCTTTTGGTGCTCTGTGCATCCCCCTTATCCTCTGCTAATGGCTTAGGTCTTTTTCTCAACAAATTTTGAATAGCCAGAAAGAAGATGGAGAACAAATCAGCTCTTGCCCAAAAGTTATGATTCCAGTGGATAATGTCTAACAGTGGGAGCAGTGGCTACCTCTTTCTGGCTGAGAGGTTTGGCAGGCATTGCTTGGAGGAGGAACCTGAGGGTGGGCATCATCTCACAGGTCTTCATATTACTTCAAGCTTTGCTTCCATCTCTATGATTTTGCCAAAAACAAAACCAAAACCAAACCAAACAAAAAATCCTCAAAGCAGAAAACACAGCTATTCTAAGCCTATCATGGTCCTGGTTATTTCTCTGTCATCCAGTTTGGACTTCTGCTTTTAGGAAGAAAGAGTTTTCCTTCTTTATGCTTCTAGACAGGCTTGTTTCAACTGTGATGGAAATAAGACTTTAAGAAAGACCACAGGAATAAGCTTACAAAATACTAATTTTAAGACATTGAAGACTTTGTAATTCATATTTTGAGTCCCATACAGTAGAATACATTTCAAAAAGCTGCTTTGCATCTATAAAAGAAAAATTAAAAGGCACCTTCTTCACTAAGGAAGAAAGACCCTCATTTCCCTGCATCCAATTTGACATTTGAGTTTGACCTTTAACATGATTTCTCTTTTACCTTGCTTCCTGTGCTCTCAGCCCATCTTTTACCTCAGCTATGTTTTAGCAAACACTTTGTGCAGGTGCAAGGTGACAGCACCTCAAATGCAACCCACCTCCTGTTTCTAACTTTTGGCATGGATCTCACTGGGAAAAACCATTTTGCATCCCGCTTGTGAAACTTGGAAATGTAAGGAAGTTAACCTATTCTAGAGAAATCTCTTGACCAATGGGGATGAGAGCTGGTGGATAAATGTGCCCTTTTATTCCTTGGGCAGACAATGCTGGGCATATACTTCAGTGTTTCTCAGTAGGTTCTGGGAGGATTGAACCCACATTGACCACCATGATGACTAATTTTAGACAGCAGTCTTTTGTTGATTCTCCCTCTTTCCCAGTTCTCCACTCCCAGTTCCCTATTCTGATTCTGAGAACACTTCTCAAAATATGCTACCTGCCCTCAAATACTTGTCCCAGGCTCTTTTTTTTCTGTAGAATAACTCAGGCTAGGTTACCTCCACTTTCAGAGGCAATCATTTTTTTATTTGAAATGTTGCTAGTGACAAGCCCCGGGATATATCAGGCATAGTTAGATTCACAGGCTTAGA
This sequence comes from Mirounga angustirostris, assembly GCF_029215605.1. Classification (NCBI taxonomy): domain Eukaryota; kingdom Metazoa; phylum Chordata; class Mammalia; order Carnivora; family Phocidae; genus Mirounga; species Mirounga angustirostris. The sequence goes on along the minus strand of NW_026991720.1, from coordinate 77,354,875 downwards.
TAATTCCATGACAATTTTAGTTCCACATCTCTTCTCCGATTTTATCTAAGTTTTTGATTCAAATAGACAATTTCTACACTGTGGCAAGATTACCATTAGCAATTCCTGGTTCGTATCTTCTACTCAAAAGAACCTCATTAGAAAAAAAAAATGCCATTTTTCCAAGAATTTTACCTAAAGTCCTGGTTGTGTCCAGTTGGCTTGGCTTGCATCATATCACAGGCTCAATCAGTCACTGGCCAGAGCATGGAAGTCTTTGATCCCAGGAGTGACTGAGGGAAGGGACAGAGGTATCGTTTGCAAAGGAAAGATCAGTTTACCATTCCAGAATAATAGCAGATATGTAGTAAGTACTGTTTCTTTTATCTTCCTCCTCTTTTTGTTCTCTTTCTCTGTGTTATTTTAGCAGTACATATTTTTGGAAATGGTTTCATTACTGTAAATTGGCTTCTTTGTTTATTATACTTTCCCTTGTCTTATATAGAACAAAGGAGTAATTTCTTTTAAGTAACAAAATCAACTATTTTAGAATAATTAAAATATATGAGAAAAATAAAATAGGAAATTACGATGAAACCAGGAGTTAGAATAGAAACTCTAACTCCTATTAGTGGGCATATATAAATTTAATTTTAAGCTTTCTAGTGGTTGCTATGATCAAGCAAACACAATTAGTGAGGAAAATTTGTGGTTTCACGAAAGTAAAACAGTTGTTTAGAAAAGTAAAGATATTTCTCTTGCCAATACTAGGAATTCCTCCACTGGATCTCACCAAGAGAACTGTGTACTATGAACAACGTACAAGTTCAGCCACTTTTTATAGTAAATACATTCAAGTGCTTGATTAGAACTGGTCCTTCTAAAGCCCTTCAGTATAAACTCAGGGGATTATACTGAGATGTAATATGGAATAAACAGTTCTGTGGGTGACAATATACTAAAATGTGGGTATGGGGTTCTCTAATAGCCTGACTTAAGAATAAAATGCCAAATATGAAGAGTAGTTTTTCCCTAGTATGTGCAATGGTCATTGGTCCCTACTGACCATCCACTAAAACAGGACAAAATGAAAGGTCCATGGTCATCATACTTGGGGGAAACATTGGATATTATCTTAGAATTTAAAAATCATATTAGTTTATTAAATATTTTGAGAAAAATGATAGTAAACATTTTATCCATTCCCATTTCGTTGACTCATTTACTTATTCAACATATAATACCTCCTCTGTTCTAGAATATGTGCTAAATGTTAGGAATGTGATGGTAAGTCCAAATACAGTGGCTGTCCTCCTGAAGCTGATAGTCTAGCGGAAGAGGTTGATGTCGCTGATCACACTTAAGGACATAAAATTAAAAGCTGATGTAAGTGCTTTAAAAAGGATAGCCTGGCACTGGCATCTCCCAGGACTCTTCTAAGTGTTTTATATTTACTAATTCACTTAATCTTCCCAATAACCCTGGGAACTAGTTACTGCTGTGATACTCAATTTATGGATAAGAAAACCAAGGTACAGAAAACAGAGTCACACAGTTACAAAATAATAGTGCTGGAAGTTAAGCATAGGCAAGTCAAGGTTCAGAGTCTGCTCTTTTGCCCCTCTATCATAGCATGTGGTTTTACAGGACCATTAAACAAAAAAGAAAAAAAAAAGGTGGGGGAAGGGGTTAGGAGATGGAACTAGCATTATTTGCAGATTGTGTGATGTGGGCAAATAGAGTTGCATGTAATTAATGTCTCTCTAAGCAGAATGACGTTTGGCTAAAACACTAACACCTGCCAGGGCATCAGCCACACTCACTTATACTAAATCCACTGGATAAGTTCTCATGCAAGGCATCCTGCCCTGCTCTACCATGCTATTCATGGAATCATTTAGAAATTATACAGGCGCCCAGGATTAGGTTTTGGTCCCTGCCCTGAAGTCAGAGTTCTCTTGCCACGGGTCCCCCCTATTAGTGATTTGTTGATACCCAAGTGAATAATAAACCTTGGAATATTTTGTTATTGGCTTGGTGGTGTGTTTTGACATTCTACTACTATAAATAGAAACAATAGACCAGGCAGTGAGTTGGATCACAAGGTAATATGATTAACAAATTACCTCATGGCTCCACTAAAGGAAATCAGCAACATCTCACATAATAGTAAATGGTGTTCCACTCCACCATCAATAATCAACAAGAAAGTAAGCTTAGATTGATACCATTCAAAACAACAAAACAAAATACCCCCCTCCAACAAAAAACCTCTACAGACTCCCTAGGAATTACCTGTAAACAATTTAGAAGACGGTTAAAAGGTAGGTCATAATACCAGACTTCAACAAGGGAGAGATAACTTATTCCTGAATGAGATCTCTTACTGTAAAGGTGTTCATTCTCAAATTTATGCTTGAGTTCAAAATATTCAAAATAATTCTAATAAAACTCAGGCAAGGTTTTAGAGAGACATGAGAAAACTATTCTAAAAATTTGTATAAGACAATAGAAATCAATGATCAGCTCAGTTTTTGAAAGAGAAAAACTGAGTGGAGGCTTCGCACGACTAGATATTAAACTGGGTCACAGAGCCGTCCTCACAGAAACACTGCATTTCTGACAGAGGAGCAAAAGATACGCCAACAGAGTCCTGGGCACAGAGACACTGGGCAGAAGATTAAGGAGGCACCAAGCTTCAGGGAGAAAAGATGAATTATTTAGTAGGTGGCACCAGGAAAACTTGGCTCATTTTTGTGAAGAAAAGTAGTGAGAGTACCTACATTATGTACAAAGGTAAATTTTAGATGGAATAAAAACCCAAATACAGAAAGTAAAATATAAAACTGAAGCAGAAGAACTAAGTGAAAAATATTAATTTTAAAGGTAATGTGAATATATCCAATTTCAGGCTTTTTTGTTGTTAAAGAACAATGTGTATGAAATGGAACATTGGGCCCCCATGCACTGGGGGTAGTGGTTCAGCCTGCTACAGATGCTGTAGATAGGTGATGTCTGTAGGGAAATTAATGATGCCGGTTTATTATGAATATACTTCTGAACAGATAATTTCCCTCTGTGTTGTATAGGACTTGTTACTGATATACTAATCCATACTGCATACTAGACTGTTTTTGGTTTTTATTTATTTTTAATTTTTTTTTATTATTGTTTTAAAATATTTTATTTGACAGAGAGAGCACAAAAGATCACAAGCAGAGGGAGCGGCAGGGGGAGAGGGAGAAGCAGACTCCCCACTGAGCAGGGAGCCCGATGCAGGGCAGGACCCCAGGATCGTGACCTCAGCTGAAGGCAGACACTTAACTGACTGAGCCACCCAGGGGCCCTTGTTTTTGTTTTTTACAATGAAGAGGGGAGTTAGAAGTAACCAAGGAATTCAGCTCATGACAACTAGATAATAAAAAGTGGGACAGATGCACACTGTGGTGGAGTAGTGCTAAGCAGGTAGGAGCAGTGAATTTGATGTGCATATACAACCCAGATGGATTGTGAAACAATGCAGAGTGAAAATGGCGGGGGGAGTCTTAATACAAGATTTATTTCAATGAAATAAAGAGATATAAAAAACAACTTTTGGGACACCTGGGTGGCTCAGTCGGTTGAGCGTCTGCCTTTGGCTCAGGTCATGATCGCAGGGTCCTGGGATCGAGTCCCACCCACATCCGGCTCTCTGCTCAGTGGGAGCCTGCTTCTCCCTCTGCCTGCCACGCCCCCTGCTTGTGCTCGCTCGCTCTCTCTCTTTGACAAATAAATAAATAAAATCTTTAAAAAAATGAGCTTTAAAAAAACAACAACTGTTAATACTCCTCATTAGGTATGTACTGATCCCAGGTCACATAGTAGCACTAATGTGGCTGCCAGTGGAAGAAGAGAAGGTAACAGAAACAGGGATCATGACTCAGAGAGTAAGAATCATGAATAATGAAATAAAATGAAACAAAAAAGGGTATTTGTCCTGGCTATAATTGCTATGTAACAAACCCTTCCCAAATGTGGAGATGTAAAACAAGAAAGTAAGCTTAGAGTGAGAAGATAGTCTTCAAAACATCAAAACAGTACCCTCTTCTCCCTACCCCCTGCCCCCCCCAAAAAACCTCTATAGACTATCTAGGAAATTACCTGTAAACAATTTAGAAAACTGTTAAAAGAATTAACACAAGAATTAAACAAATGGAGGGGCGCCTGGGTGGCTCAGTTGGTTAAGTGACTGCCTTCGGCTCAGGTCATGATCCTGGAGTCCCGGGATCGAGTCCCGCCTCGGGCTCCCTGCTCAGCGGGGAGTCTGCTTCTCCTTCTGACCCTCCCCCCTCTCATGCTCTCTCTCTATCTCATTCTCTCTCTCAAATAAATAAATAAAATCTTAAAAAAGAAACAAATGGAGAGAGATAAAATACTCTTGAATGAGATGTCTTATTGTAAAGGTGTTAAATCTCAAATTTATCTGTGACTTCAAAATAATCCAAATAAAGCTCAAGCAAGATTTTGGAGAAACATTTATTTACTCACAGATCTGTGAGTTAGGAATCCAGGAGGGCTACGCTATGTCTAAGGACTCAACTGAGAAGATTTAAATGGCTAGAGAAGTAAACATCTGGGCCTGGATGATTTATTTCCAAGATGTCTTCACTCAAAAGTTTGGAATCAAGGGTGAGATGACTTAAAGCCTGGACCAACTGGATCTGTTCATCAGACCTCTGACAGATGGCCTCTCTAGGTAGCTAAAGCTTGTCCTGGCCTCATGGCTGGGTTCTACGAGGGAATGTTCGAAAAGTGCCCTCAAGTGAATGGGTGTTCCAAGAGAACCAAGTGGAGGGTGCGTGGTCTTTAATGACCTAGCCTTAGAAGTCATATAGTATCAATCCTACCACACTTTATTGGTCAAAGAAGTCACAACCCCACCCTGATAGAAGAAGTGGGGTTAGAGACACCATCTCTGAGCGGGTGGAGTGTCAAGAAAAGCATGTGGGACTGGAGACATTGTTGAGGTCATCTTTGGAAAATCTGTCTCAGTTGTGTACACATAGATGATGATGACATTTCATGAAATATGTCCTTGCTCCTCAAGTCTACTCCTCACAAAAGGAAGTAAGGAGAAAAAATTGAAAGTGACATTTAACCAATGAATAAAAGATGGAAGAGGAAAGTGGAAGAAAGCAAAAGAGCAAAGGTTCTTTTAAACAGAGAGTTAATAAGATTTCAAATTGAAATATAATTAGGTTACATGAGGAATGTTCCTCCTCATTCTTAGGGAAATAAAAAGCAATTGATTTTTAAAAATGACATGACTGAATATTTTTTTTCTGACAAGACTCCTCTTTCTATAGTGTGGCAAATGAATAAGAGGACGATTAAAGTAGGTAAAGGAAAATCAATTAATAGAATATTAACATAATCAGAGGGAAACATAGAAGTTGCTTGAAATAAAATAGAAACAGTGGAAATGAAAAGATGTACACTTGTTCAGCATAGTGATATCAATGGGAATGCTAATGAATTGGATGCGGGGGAGGAGGAAGTAAGAATCATCAAGGATAACTCCTAAACTGAGCAACTTTTCTGGAGGAGTTGGTGAGAGGCAGTTTATAAATTCAGGCTTAATCACAGATTTTGAATATCTAGAATTCAGAGCAGAGGTCTCTGATGAAGTAACATTTTGGAGACCTTTGTATTAATGTAGCTCGTGGTGAGTGTGGAAAAAAGTTTTCTATGAAGATTATAAAGTTCAGTTAAGTCAGTGTTTCCTAAAATATTTAATCATAGTTTCCCTTTTTTGTATTACCTATAAAATCATATGAAATATTTGAAATCTACAAATATTGTAAAACATTGTCTTAAAGAAATGGATGGATACATACTCTTTAGGAAACTCACCATAAATAATTTTCTTTTGACCCATCTTTTAAATGTCTTATGAAGGCAATTTTCTGAAGATGGAAAAAATGACAGGTACTTAAAATATAATTAATCAGCAGGCACTGTTAAATTTTGGGTCATATGTTAGCCAATCAAGCTGGGAAGAAGAGTAACATTATCTTAAAAAAGCTGAGCTACTTGATAGTAACAATATTTATACATAAAAATTAAGAGTTTTTATATGTTTAGCACTTTACATGGATTAACTCATATATTTATAATCCTGAGTATAATTTTCACTTAAATATTTGGAAATGGATACAGAGAAATTACAGTCCTTGCAAAAAACTACCTATTACCTGTAAGTGAAAAAGCTAGGATATAAGTTTAGGTGATTCCTATCCATATCAAAGACAACTGAACATCTTCATGAAAGAAAAACATGAAAGTATTCATGGGAAACACTATCTTTTATGTTGCATTAAAAAAAGGATGTATGTAATGAGATTTAGTAACATTTGAAAAAACAGAAAACTGATAAGTCTAATCACTTTGGATTAGTGATTTCTTTTGAAATTAGAGTATTTTAGATGATTTTTTCTATCTCATCTGGAATGAGGTGTGGAGGGTTGACAACTTGTTAATTATTTGGCTATGACATTATGAATAATATCTGAGTGAAAAATATCTAGACATGAGACTTGGAATATGCTTCTTAATTAATTTTTGGCAGAATTGGAGCTTCTCATCTGTCTTTTGGCCAGGAGGGCTAAGATTGGATAGGGCATCATTATATTTTAGAATGCCTTATTTTTAGCATATTTCTTGGAAGAGATTTTTGGGAGGACTTATGTATTAGCAAATGGGAGCATGAAATCATTAATGTTAAGATAAAAATTCAAAGTAATTTTTCATAATTTTTCTGAACAGCTCAATAAGGTAGAAAACTTATAATAAATAGTGCATTGCTTTCAACTTTGTCTTCAATAAAAGTACAGATAAAATTTTCATTCTCATACTTTTACTTAAGTAGGAGAAATCTGAAACAATGGATAACATAAAATATATGGTTATAAATCTCAGAATCATATTCCATGAATATGTTACCCTCCCCAAACAAAATCTGCCAATAGATGGTTTTGAAAATTATGGTGACTAAATATAACCATAACCATAGTGTTTTATCTGACTCCTAATCCTCATATTTAAATTATACCATGGACAGACTTTTTAACTCACTCACAATTTTTCTATCTTAACTTTTCTTCTGTATCTTGTGAGGTAGAAATAATTCCACTTTGGTAGTGAGGCTTCTCAGTATCAGTCACTTTGCGGATAATCTTAATTTGTCAATCAGCCTGAATATCTAGAGCCTACCTTTTTCCTATGATCAAATCCCTGCCTTAAAACTCCCTTCCCTTGGCTTCATGCGAGTTGTATCATGAGTCCTTCCTTGATCATCTTTACTGCACTTTACTCAGCACACTGGTCCTCTGAAATGTGAACCTCATCCTATCCATATAAGTATTCCTTGGAACCTTAGAAATGTGCCTTCAAAATTCTGTGACATCACTGAAATCTTGTGACCTGCTGCTGTTGGGTCCAGTGATACTGTTCACCACCTGTCTGGATCTCCAAAGCTGGCTGGTACTATGTCAAGTTTTCCTGATCACCTGTTGAAAATCTTACCACTTGTCCCTGCATGAATTTCTACCTAATAATGCAGTTATTATTCAATCCAAATCTAGGCTCTGTATGCCTAGCTGGATTGTCTCTGGTGTAATGGAATCACAATCCTGGGTTCAATTCTTGGTCCTGATATTTAACAGGTGTTTGACTTAGCCAAATTACTCAACTTAATTGAGTGCTATTTTCTTCATTTTAAAATGAGGATAGCAATAATAATTTATAATCTGATGCTGAATTGATTCTGGAGAGTTGGTACTAGAGATATGGAAATTATGTAGATAAGTGTATTATATGAATTGAACACTGAATCTATGGACTGGCACTGTACTAAGCTCTTTATAGGAATGATAATGATGTCGGGATTGCCATGATTTTCATTTAAGTGCTTTGCTAAATAAGCACTTACAGTTTATTCCGACTCCAGAGACATAATAACTACTATGATCTACCTTACACTAATATTGTAGGAAATAGAGATAAAGCACTGGGAATCGCCTCTGGCATCTGGGTATCAGTTCTACCATGTCTTGTAGCTGGGATCATGACCTGAGCCGAAGGCAGATGCTTAACCAACTGAGCCACCCAGGTGCCCCTCTTCCCTTAAAATTTTTTTAACATTTTATTTTTTCTAGCTTTATTGTTAAATACAGTATATAATACATATACATAATATGCGTTATAGACTGCTTAGATCAGTAAGATTTCTGGTCAATAGTAGGCTATTAACAGTTAAGTTTTGGGGAAGACAAAAGTTACAAAAGTTTGAGTTTTTGACTGCATGGGGATCAATGCTCTTAACCCCCATGTTGTTAAAGGATCAACAACTGTATTTGTGTGAGCTACATGGCTTTCCATAGGATATCTGTTACAGGGACTAAACTTTGTTGCAATTAATGAAAAGAAAGTGTCTTAAATTTCTTTCTAAAAGTAATTTGTCTGGACCTTGGAATAAATTGAAATATCATTTACCGACAACCCGAGTTAATCATTTGAAACTTGTTCTACCACTACTAGATATAAAGAAAACAGTTTGTTAAATTCTTTTAAAAATGAATATTGGTGTCAAGAACTGTGAAGTGTCTGAGCATTTACACCACTTGAAAAGCTTTTCAGTTGGCCAGTCATAATTTAATAGATGCTGGCAGAAGATACAAGACTCCTGGATCAGAGACAAAGATACTTATTACTCAGAGTACAGCAGGCAGCATGAGCTTCTTATTTGTTTTAGTTCCCCTTGTTGTCATTTCCTACATGGGCGACACAGATGGTCTCAGGTGGATGCTTCCCATGCCGGAGTTTGGCGTCACAGCTGAGTAATCCCAAGATAAGGAAAACAATCTTTTATAATACTCTAATCCTGCCTGAACTTGGCCCTGGATGGAGGAATATTATCTCTATTATGCTTGAAAATACAAAACACACAAACTCTCTGCTCAAGAGAGAGGCATACTCTCTCTCTTTCAAGGTTGTTGATAGTACAAACATCCTTGAAAAGATAGGCCAGATCACAAGCTATCAGTGCTTCTGCTCGTAAAATGTACGGAAATACAGGAGACCCACACAGAATTGTTTCCTAACAGTCGGTCAAATGGAACATTTTTTGATATGGTTCTAAGTTGCACTTTGATTAAAATTCAATAGTTCTAGTTGATAATACCCTAATTGAAGAAATCTATTCGTTTTGGTTTTGGGGATAACTCATGGCTACCCCTCTAGTATCCTCAATAATTTTTTCTACCATTTTGAATAAGTAATTCCAGAAAATGTAATTCTACTTTGGTATTTTGACGATCCATTCCAAATATTGGTGGCTGTGCTATATAATGAAATCTGTGATGATGAATACAGCAGGAATACTTAGAGGTAGAACCTGTAGAAGACAAATGTCAACTTTTGTAGTTAACGTCCTTAGCATTAGTTTGCTCATTCAACCTGCATGCCTATTATATATTTAAGATATGCCCAACACAATTGTACTTATGCTGAGAACACTATAGTTAATGAAACAGAAAAAAGGTTTCCAAGTTACGGAATTTATAATCTAGTGGCTGAAAAAGAAATATTACCATCTTGGACATTCAAAGAAATGAAAATGATGCAGTTCCCTGCTATATCCATTCCCTCTCATTCCTCTTTTCTGTTCTGCTTTTCTCTATACTCACTGATTGTGTGTGCGTGTGTGTATCTAATATATAAAACTTACTTTGCTAATCATTAATTTCTTCCTACTAGAATGTGTGAGGCATGAGGGCAGGGATTTCTGTTTTATTCAGTGCTATACACACAAGGTACAGATGGTTTCTGACACAAGAAGAGATAAAACAAATATTTGTAGAATACATACTTAAGTGGAGAATAAACTAGATTTTCAGGGATCATAGGCCTCCAGAGGAAATCTTTCCAAAGACCACTGAATTAGAGGAAGAAGAAAACGATAATGGCCATTTGATAATAGATGTGACATTATTTACATATTATCAGAAAAAAAATCTTAAGTGAAACTTCTTTGGGAACTATAATTCCTCTAACACTGAATGTATAAGAAATAGGAAACTATAGTTTATTACTTCTATTGGAGCCATGTTGATACCTTCCAGACTGGTGTGGTCTGTGGAAAAATGGTTTCATACGTAAAAGTGTTCATGGAACTTCTTTTGGACAGAAAACAGATCTAAAATCCACACAGGCATAGAGAAACAAGATATTTTCTAAAAATATATCTTGATAAACATAGACCAGGTCAGTTCCTCCATATTTAGTTTTAAATCTCAATGGAAGGCAATTAACATAAAGGTATATGGGAGGGTAATTCTGTAAACATATTTAATTAAAACTTTGCTATGCCAAGAGTGGTTATTATGCCAATTCTGAATGAAAGATTTATGTTTTTAGCTTTACATATTCCAGTTGGCTTGGAATAGAAGAATTTGAGTTAAAATACATTTTGCCAGGTTACCAAAAAACTGGCCTTAACCGGGGCCTTAGGATTAAAAGGGGCTAAAGAAAACAGCCTTCCTTGTAATGCATGCTTTCAGAAATAATATTCTAGAGAACTGCAAAATAGGACAGAAGAGGTGACCCTTTAAAAACAACCATCTAAAGAGCTTTTTGACATTTCTGTAACTTGCCTAGATGCAGTGTAAAGGAAAGGTTTCAGGACGCTGGATTTTTTAATTTAATTTTATTAATTTTAGAGAGAGTGCAAGCAGGAGGCACAGAGGGAGAGGGAGAGAGAGAATCCCAAGCAGGCTCCACCCTCAGCACGGAGCCTGACACAGGGCTTGATGGCATGACCCTGAGATCATGACCCAAGCTGAAATTAAGAGTCGGATGCTTAACCGACTGAGCCACCCAGGAGCCCCAGGAAACTGGATCTTTTATATGTATATTTTCGTTTTTAAGTGATGGTATGTTGCTCTTTTAGTTGAAAAATCTTCATCTACAATATCTTTGATGATGCTTTTGCCTGAGGAGAAAAACTTCTCATCCTGTTTTATATTTGATTTCAACAATTTTATTTATTTTTTATTTTTATTATTATTTTAGATTTTATTTGACAGAGAGAGAGAGAGAGAGGGAGAGAGTACATGAAGGGGGAGGGGCATAGGTGGAGGGAGAAGCAGACTCCCCACCGATTGGGGAGCCCAACGCGGGGCTCGATCCCAGGACCCCAGGATCATGACCTGAGCCGAATGCAGACGCTTAACGACTGAGCCGCCTGGGCGCCCTGATTTCAAGAATTTTAATTCAGAATATTCATTTTTCAAAACCTTGCTCATGTTTTGTCAGTATCCTAAGGTATTCGTGGGGCAGCAACTGACCTGAAGTTACCAGATGAAAAGCAATCAACCCTAGAACAATTTGGATCCATAAGCAGGGAGTTTTTACGTGATGACACTAAGAATTTCTCAAACTCTAGGGACTAAATGAACCGAATCATTTCTGGGTGTGACAGGTTTTGATTTAGACATAATAGCATCCATTGTAGAAATATTGGAAAATCAAGAAGAAATACCATTTTTAAACGTCTAGGACCTCTAAATATTTTCATGCAATATTTTTATTTTAATCTGAAGAAAAAAGGGGGCTATCTATTAATCTTAGGAAGGCATAGGAACTCATGACCTTATGGGACTTCTACCTATAATTTGAATCATTTTAATTCATAATGGAAAAAGCTGTGATTCTAATGTAGTTCAGTTTATAAAAGAATGATGTGAAACAGCCTGTATTACTTTTAGTAAGTTATAAAAAAAAATGTATAAGCCAATCAATATATTTTGCAATCTATTTCTAATGAAAGGAAGATTAAGATACCAATGTAAAAATGGCCCTTCATACTCATCTTTTTATTTTATTTTATTATTTTTTGCCTAGTTGCAAAAAGACTTCTTTCTAGAATTCTGGTTACTTACCAGTAATTATCTGATGGTTAAAAAAATCATTTCTTTAATTTGGTGAGACTTTCATAGAAACATACACGTGGTGCTGGAGATGGTGGGATCTTCCTAAGAGGACGTAGCCTGATTCAGTACATGTTTGCTATTTATATCAGGACTCCCCAAGACAGGCACAATGAGCAGCTGCCTGAGAACTGCAGCTAGTTGTACCACAACCCCCCACCCCCACCCCCACAACTATGCAAGTTTGGCTATGTCATTCTACCCTCCAACCAATGGATAGGATTCTCTTTTATCACTTGGGCTAATGTTGGGAAGTGGAGATGGGACCCAAGGGAGAAGAAAGAACCATAGGCTTTGGAAACATTAGATCCTGAAACTCTGCTCTTGCCTAACAGAACTGAAAAAAATTAGTCTTGGGTTGAGAAAAACAAAAAGAGCTGTCTCACACACAAAAAAAATGATCAGAACACCCATGAGGATTCTGTTAACCCCCTACAAGGCTTGTTGTATACATGGTACTTCGTGTCACATAGGGCCCTTTGAGGCAGGGACTTGTTATCACCATTTTCTAGATGAAAAAATATACAAGAGTTTATTTAGTTTGACTTAGTTTCACATATTTTAGGCCAAAACACACTGACTTAAGATGACAAAGTTCAGTGATTTTCAGTCTGGGGACTGATGGGAAGAACACTTCACCCCCACTCCTTCAGAAGTTATGGCCACATTGTACTTGGGCTACTTTAAAGCTCTCTATACCACAAGTCTGCCCCAAGTTTGACAGAGGAAACTGCATCTAGTTTTATATTATTTTATGTTTTTATCCCCATTCCCCCTTTCAGCAAAGTCATTGTATACATTTGTAATACAGTTAGGTTTTTTGTTGCTTTTGCTTGTTTTTGCCATAGCCTTCATTCTTTTCTGCCATCTCCTGACTTCCTAAGTGATTTTGTTGTTGTTGTTGTTGTTAATTTGCTTATGCTAAGGTTTATTCTCTATCTTACAAAGGTCTTTGGATTTGAAAATGCATTCTGCTATGTATCTACATTGTAGTGCCCCACAGTTTGATAATCCTAAACCTCTCCTCTGCTTTACCTTTTTATCTTTCTCTCCCATAAACACCTGTAACCGCTGATCCTTTCACTGTGTCTGTAGTTTTGTCTTTTGTAGAATGTCAAACACTTGGAATCATACAGTATGTGGCCTCTTCAGACTGGCTTATTTCTCTTAGGAATATGTACTTAAGTTTCCTGCATGTCTTTTCATGGTTCGATAGTGCATTTCTTTTTGTTTGGAATAATATTCCATTGTGCAATGTACCACAGTCTCTCTCTTCACCTGTTAATGACATGTAGGTTCCTTCCAATTTGGGATAATTACCAATAAAACTGCTGTAAACATCCCTGTGCAGGTTTTTACATGAATGTAAGTTTTCAACTCGATTGGATAAATACCTAGGAGCACAAGGGCTGCCTCATAATAAGACTATTTTTTGCTTTGTAAAAAATGGCCAAATTCTCCTCTAAAGTGGCTGTACCATTTTGCATTCCCACCAGCAATGAATGAGAGTTACTGGGGTTCCACATCTTCATCAGCATTTAGTGTTGTCAGCGTTTGAGATTTTAGCCATTCTAATGCATGTGTAGTGGTATCTCATTTTAATTTGCAATTCCCTAATGACAAATGATGTTGAGTATCTTTTCATAAGTTTCTTTGCAATCTGCCTATCTTCTTTAGTCAGACTCTGTTCCGATCTTTTACCCTCTTTTCAACTGGGTTGTTTGCTTTTTTATTGTTGAATTTTATTAGTTGTAGCCTTCAATCCATAAGTGTCCACCTAAGCACTATTTCACGATATTCCACACATTTTAATAAGTTGTGTTTTCATTTACATTTAGTTCAAAATATTTGTTAATTTCTCTTCTTTGACCCATCTGTTATTTAGAATCATACTGTTTAATCTTTAAATGTTACATTTTTCTAGCTATATTTCTGTTAATGATTTCTAGTATAATTCCTTGTTTGTCATATTGCTTATTTCAAGTTGTTTGAGATGTATTTGATGGCCTGGTATGTGATTTAGTTTGGTGAATCTTCCATGTGAGCTTGAGAAGTATTCTGCTGTGTTGAAGTATTCTATAAATGTCAATTAGATCCACTTGGTTGATGATTCTGTTCAGGACAACTGTGTCCTACTAATTCTCTGCCTCCCTGATCTGTTGATTACTGGAAGAGGGATGTTGCTTTTGTTTGTTTGTTTGTTTTTCAAGAGTTTTAAGTGCTATATAGTTATCTAACATTTTCATCTCATAAATTGCAAAATTCTTTATGACATCTTCTTTGAGACTTACATCATCCTTGTTCTTTTTTTTTTTTCCTCCCTAAACAAAGAACATATTTTGTAGGCCAAGTCATATTCTAAAGATGTATTTCCAGCAGCCATCCTGGAACCACAGCAGAAAGTGAGCATTAAGTTCCCAGAAATTTAAAAAGCTGTGAATCTCTGCTCTTAAAATCTACTTGTCACAGCAATCACTAACTATTCTGTTAGCATTGCTTAAGTGTGGGTCCCTGCTACCCTCTGTGGAGGCTGTGATCCTCCTGCTGTTGTCACTGCTGGGCAAACAGTGTCACCATTGTCTTCACTGAGAGTCAGGAGAGCATGGGAATTAAGGATACAGACTCTGAAGTCACACTAACTGGATTTGAACCCCACCACATACAAGCCATGTGACTTTGGACATCTCATTTAACCTCTCTATGCTGCAGTTCCTTCATCTAGAAAATGAAAGCGTCTAACACATTGAGATCACATTGGGTTATTGAGGGGATTCAATACGTTACTGTAAGAAAAGTTCGTAAAATGGTACGTGGAACTGAAGAGACACTGCCTAGGTAGCTAGAAGCCACTCCCAATCCCTTTTCCACATGCTATGTTTACTACAGAGCTTGCAAACACAAAAATTCATTCTCAGCCTTTCTTGATTTTAGGAGTGTTCATTGATCTACAGAGGGCCTCAAGAAATCACTTGCTTCCCTGATTAAAGGGATAGTTGGGATTCATACTGCCCTTCTCCACCTTCTTCTATCAACCTACAAAGCTGACACATTGGTTAGAGCTGAAGGAGGGCAAGGTCAAGACAGTAAACTGGTTCTTCAGCCCTCATATCAGCCCCAAATGGCAAATTCTTACTTCTGAAATAAGATAACTAAATTGCGGTTTGTCACAGACATCGCCAGTTCAATTGTACTAGTACAACTACTCCAAATAATATTCCTTTCTAAAATGCTTAGCTAGGGTTTACTCATATCAAGTACTGTGCTACGCATTATATATATGTGTTATTTTTAATTCTCACAAAACTTGTTGGGAAGGGTACAATTATACCATCTTAAGGATGAAACTGAGATTTAGGGAGATTACCAAATTTGTACAGTTAGTAAGTAGAGGAGTAGGGCTTTGAACCTAAGTTTTCCCAATTTTACCAAGTTCTTAACAATTGATATCTTCATCTGCCCTATAGATACAGAAAGCAACCTAGATGCAGGGAAGGAGAGCATTTGAAATTAGTTTTATAAAATTAAATAGAAAAGTGGTCAGCAGTTAAAGGAAAAGGAGACATTGTACTTAAGTTATTTATATAGGTATCTAAAATGACCAAATTATACAGTCATTCAGTTTTCAAATTCTCTTTGCTCATCATAAAATAGGAAAGTGCTGCCTAACTTTGAAGCTGTGTATTCAGTCTTCCATGGTGGAAACCAACATGGTTTGTGTCTGAAAGCATTTTGTGTAGCATTTGTGAATGGGTTAGTGGTTGAAATCCACTTCCTAATTGTCATGTGTCCACCCACTGCTATTGTTACAGACTTAGTGGTAATTCCAAGGTCTGGTATGCTACAAAGAGACATTCCCCCCCCCCCCCCCAGCTTGGTATTTACCCATTCAGCAAAAACAGGATAGATACAGATTAATTCTATTGCAACAAAATCTATTTCCATCACTTCTCATGTTAAACATGCTTCTCTATTTTGTGAATAGGCCCATGGGGCTATAAATTCTTACCTTTAGAGGCTATAGCCTTTCCAAAAGTATTTGAAACTCGAAGAGATCTGTAAACATTTATGTAGGAATCATAACCACAACCCAAAATAAACAAACATAGGAAACCATTAGGGTGGCTGGTGAAGTTTAAAACAATAATAAATATGCTCACATTGCTACTAGGAGATAAAATAATAACAAAACCAAATACACAATTAAATGTGTTTCTCCACATGGTTATTTATTTTTCCTTTAGAAGTAAATTTAACTCTTTTGTTGTTGAAATAGCTATATATTTTTGAATGAAGCAATAAAAGACATAGTGAAAATGAAAATGGTAATGTCTACAGATGCTATGCATACACCGTGATCTTGGGTAATACAGACCACAATGATGATTTCTATCAGTCTGGTTTTTTGTTCCTTCTGAAGATTTAAGCATTGATGTCATTCTAAACAAACAGACCTAAGTAAAAATGCGAAAGGAATGCAAATTTCTGCTCATTCCTTCTACACTTTTCTCATTTCTTTTCCTCATTCATCCTGCAATTACTTCTATGGCCTTTGCTCTTACAGAGAGTGAGGGAACTGCAAAGCCACCATCAAAACTCATGTTTTCCATGTAAAGGTTTACAATCGAGGATGCAAAACGAATTATAACAGTTCGGAAGTATAACACATGATGATGTGTAAAGTATGAATGAAGAATGAAGCAAATAGTAGCTATAGGGTTTCAGGGAAGAGAAAGTTCAGTGATGGAGTGGAGGCAGAGAATGGATGATGATTAGGTAGAGGAGGTAGAATTTGAGATGGGCTCAAATTCTTACTGTACTCTTGCAGCAAAAGGCTCTTGCAGTTGCGGGAATTGACTTGTGCACTTCTGAAACGTCCTTCTCCCTGATGCTTTGGACCCATTCCTAACTCAGCGGCTGTGGCTGTGCAGGAAAGACTTATCATATCAGGCCTGAGGCACTTATCTGGGAGCTCTCCTTGTGGGTTTGGCCCTTGGCTGGCATCTGGAAATTCTCCCTTTGAAATGTCTGATACACTGATAAGGTTGGTTTTACCTGACTAGGGCACTCAACACCTGCTTTGCTTCTGGGAGTATGGAATTTCATTAGTTAGGGTTTATCACTGTGCCTATGTGACCATCTTCCAATAAAAACCCTGCAGCCTGAATCTCAAACGGGTTTCCTAGGCAGACATATGGCTCAGTGAAAAGACACGTGCTTTTCACTGCTGAAGGTAGGGCTCCCTTGGAAAGGCCTCTTTCCAGAGGGAGAGTGTAGAAAACCTATATACATTAACATCTCCCGACTCTGCCTCTTCCCTTTTCCCTCACTGCAATCTGCCACGTATGCTTGCTGTGTTGTAGTGAATACAAGTTCTGTGAGTCCTTCGAGTGAATCACCGAGTGTCTGGATGGTCTGTGTGTCCCCAAGACACCAGTCCACAAGCCCCCTTCATTTTTCATATTTTTCTTCCACCTAGAAGGGACGCCATATTGAATTATTTCAGTGCAACTGATCACTCTAAATGAAAACAGCATTAGGAGTTATGTCACTGTCCTACTTAAAGTCTTCTAGTGGGCTCTCATGATACTTGTTGTCTTCTGACTCTACCAATAATTTTCAAGTATCCTACACATCTCACTTTGATGGCCAGGTTCTAGCCACGCTCACCTCCTTTTGATTTCTTAAAAACACCAAGCTTCCCCCCACTCCTTATTTGGGGTCTTTGCTTGTGCATTAAGTCTATCTGAAAGATTCTCCACCCACCTCTTCTCCCCAACTACCCCACCAAACACATCTGATAGTATAGATTATTTTTATCCCCGAAGTCTTAGTTTAAATAATCATTGTCTCAAAGAGGACTTTTTTTGACAATCCAGTCTTAAGTAGCACCTTTTCCTCTCTGTTATTTGCTTGCATAACACTCTGATTGATTCTCTTGTCATTTATCACAGTTTTTAATTATATGGTATTTATATATTTTTTTGCTTTTTAATTTTGTGTCTTTGTCATTAGTCTTAAGTCTCATAGACACAGGGCTGAGTCTAATTTGTTAATCCTACATATTTAGTCCCTAATTCAGTAGCCTAGCACAGATAAAGCACTTAATAATAGTTATTAAATACAATTTTAATTTGAATATAGGAGCTAGATGCAGTCAGTATTACTCAAAGCAAAAAGACTACAGGGAACTAAAAGTACGTTCAATTACTTTGGGATTATATCAATTTTACTCATAGTAGAATAGAGTTTGTGCAATTTTGCGGGGGGATATTGTCAGGTCAGAGCAATGATACCTAAGAATTTTTTTGCAGTATTAGATAAAATAGAGGAAAGCTGGGGCACCTGGGTGGCTCAGTTGTTAAGCGTCTGCCTTCAGCTCAGGTCATGGTCCCAGGGTCCTGGGATCAAGCCCTGTGTCAGGCTCCCTGCCCCACGGGAAGCCTGCTTCTCCCGCTCCCACTCCCCCTGCTTGTGTTCCCTCTCTCGTTGTGTCGCTCTCTGTCAAATAAATAAATAAAATCTTAAAAAAAATAGAGAAAAGCTAAGTATAAGCTCCAAGAAGAACATTTCCACCCTGGAGCAACGTGTTCGTGAGAATGTGGAGGGGAATTGAAGGGACCAGTATCTGGTGTGCTTAGGTATACCTAAGAAATTGGAGATTTCATACAAATGCAAATTACTGTCTAGGCTAAGTTGAAACTTTCCCCTACAGAGATAACCAAATGATTTAATTCAAGAATCGATTCAAGTTTGTCATACTTAAAAAAGCTTGGAAATCAATTGATCATAGTTATTTACGGTCTTCTATAAAAATCTACCCAGTGCCATGTGATTTAATTTTAACCAGTGGCCGTAAACTTGATTATGAGTCACTTTCCCTGAAGGTCATTTCCCTCAAAGCCAAGCTTCAGAAAAATTCTTTTTTTTTAATTTAATTAATTAATTTATTTATTTAGAGCTCACCAGCAGTAGGAGGGGCAGTGGGAGAGGGAGAGAGAGAATCTCAAGCAGACTCTGCACTGAGCACATGGAACCTGATGCGGGGCTTGATTTCATGTCCCTGAGATCTTGACCTGAACCAGGATCAAGAGTTGGAAGCTTAACCGACTAAGCCATGCAGGCATCCCCAGAAAAATCTTATTTTAGTAAAATTGATTCTGGGAAATATTTTAGATTTCAAACACATTAATATTTGTACCCCACATTATAATAAAATTTTTGGAATAGAGTTTTTGAGGTTATGTTTTCCATTGAGAGTAACTGTTATCAAAATCTTTAAAAATATGTAAATGTATATAAATGGGTCATGTATATTTTCATAAAATGTACATATAGAAATAGCCTTATATGGCTTCAAAGTTGGTGTGTAAGTATGGTCGAATCTAGCAACCTTGAGTCCTTTTGCTGACTTTAGCTAATGTAAGATAAGAAACTGCATCAAGCCAATATTCAGGGAACTTTGTTTAAATATCTTGTTTAAAATAGTTGGTTTTGCAAGGCATACCAACTCTATCAGAAGATCTATCTTAAAAAAAGTTTTAAAAAGTTGGAATCAAGTTGCTGCCCTTGCTGAAGAAATGCTTGAAAGGAATAATATTTATGTAGTATGCACCATACATATGTTATATGATTCACTAGACACAAAGTGGGCACTCAAATACTTGCTGATTATTTAATTTATCCAACATAACCAAAAATATATTTTGGGAGGACAGAGAATTCTTATCTTTTTTCTTTCTTTCTTTCTCTTTCTGTTTCTTCATTTCTTTCTTTCTTTCTTTCTTTCTTTCTTTCTTTCTTTCTTTCTTTCTTTCTTTCTTCCTTCCTTCCTTCCTTCCTTCCTTCCTTCCTTCCTTCCTTCCTTCCTTTCTTTCTTCTCTTTTTTGAAGGAGGAAAGGTAAATTGTCCTATGTTTAATATTAAGGAGTAGCAAACCATAACCCCAGGATATTATATATGTAGGCTCAAAACTGATTCTGCTATGTTCATTAGAATGCTTTCTAATGAATTACATTCCAGTGCTTTTCTTCTTTTTAAGTAAAAATATCCCTTCTACTCATTATAAACTGTACATTCAGTCAAAGAAAATTTTATGAAGCAAATTGCTCTTTCTTCCTTCTTTCAGTGAAAGTAAATGGGGAAGCAAATAACAGAGAATCACAGATTGCTTTCTTTGTCAAGTAATCTCATGAAGGGAAGACTGAATTAAAATGGTGGCCAGCTGGTATGAAGAAGCTAGCCAACAGAATTCTGGGGTGGAGTGGGAGAAGAATAGGGGCCAAGCTCCAAGAGTTCCACATCCAACTCCACCAATTCTATCTGGGTATTCTTCAACAAACTTCCCGATCTCTCTTATTTTCTTCCTCCATAAAGTTGAAAACCATAAATGCATTGGAAAACTTCCCTAAATATTCAGTGAGACAAAATAGACTATCGTTTGGTACATATCTCCACTTCGGGCATTACACAAAAGTCAGCTTCTTTCCTATAGCTCCGAATAAGTCACTGGGCTAGGGAACTTTGTACAAACTCAGCAGTTTTGATTCGGAAATATGTGGTGTCAGTTAGAGTTAAACTCTACCTATTTCCCTCCCTCCTTCCTTCTTAAGGGTTAGACAGTTAAAAAAAAAAAAAGTAGGAAAAGAAACATAGGTATTTTTCTTAACTTTCCTTATTTGTATTATTTTATTTTTTATTTATTTTTTTTTAATCTTTTTTTTTTTTTAAAGATTTTATTTATTTATTTGACAGAGACAGAGATAGCGAGAGCAGGAACACAAGCAGCGGGAGTGGGAGAGGGAGAAGCAGGCTTCCTGCCGAGCAGGGAGCCTGATGTGGGACTCGGTCCCAGGACCCTGGGATCATGACCTGAGCCGAAGGCAGACGCTTAATGACTGAGCCACCCAGGCGCCCTATTTGTATTATTTTAACATGGTGTTTAGGACACTTAAGATCACTTACTTATATAGTGGAACATGCTGATTTGTCTTTACAGGATTGTGTATCTGCCTTCTCAGTAACTTTAAGTGGATTTCTGCAGGGCAGCTCCACGTTAATATGGCTAAATCCCCAAAGCTGGTCTCCCCGAGTCCTCATCTCTATAAAAGTCATCATCATCTACATATTTGCTAAGCCATTACCTAGGAGTAAGCCTCCTTCTCTTTTCCTCTCTCCTCTCAACCTCGACATCCAAACAAGTATCATCAAAATGACCTTCAAACTATATTCCAAATCTGTTCCCTGCATTTCAGCTCCATTAACAACCTCCAAAGCCATCATTGCTTCATTCTCATTTCATCATTTTCATTTTATTATTTCATCAGCATTTCACCATCATTTCTTCTTAGTTAACTAAAGAAACATCCTAATAGGACTCCTTCCCATAAGTATTTTCTGCACAGGAAAACCTGAGTGACACATTGAATATATAAACCATGGCACTCACCTCCTTAAATATCTTCGGTGGCTTCACCTTCACCAGTGTTGAAAATACAACCCAGATATTTATGCCTATGAATCACCACCTGATCTGTCCCCTGCCTAACTTCTTGACCTCAACTCACATCACAAGAATACTGACCATCTAACTGTTCCTCAGGCACGTTGTACACTTTGGAACATTTTAATTCTGTGGAAGAGATCTGTTTCTCTCAAATGCTCCTTTTCTTTCTTCAAAAAGGCTGTTTTTTTTTTTTAAAGGCTGTTTACTTTTGAAAAGGAAATCAGAACATGAATGCGACCTCTTCAGGAGGGCTTTGCTTAACCAGTCAATCTAAAGAAACCCCCTCTGAACCAGTAGATTGTGCACAGATTTTAGCTTATTTGCCCAGCATTTGTCGTACTCAGTTAGTTGTGGTTGTTTTGTTCTTTTGCATACCTCTCCCTAGAATGCAAGCGCCGTGGACAATAATAAGTAATAAAGAATCAAAAAATGTTGAATGAAAAGGAAGGAAGAAGTGAATAGATTGTTGCTTTATTCCTTCTTTCATTTTTTAAGTCCTTGGTAGCTTAGATTTTGTGCTGTCTGCCATGGCAGCCAGCAAAATATTTTGCACAGATTTGGCAATCACTGCCTATTTTTTTTTTTAAAGATTTTATTTATTTATTTTAGAGAGAGAGAATCTCAAGCAGGCTGCAGGCTGAGCACAGAGCCCGATGCAGGGCTCTATCCCACGACCCTGAGATCACAACCTGAGCTGAAATCAAGAGTTGGACACTTAACTGAGTGAGCCACCCTGGCGCCCCCCCAGTGCATATTTTTGATTAAAATGTTCCACCTCTCCTTTATTCCCAAGGGAGTAATTTCAGGGCAGCACTGTTTTCTTGTTCCATGTACGGCTACATTATTGCCAATTTTTAGCACGTGTGTAGCTAGATTGAAACAGGTGTTTCAGAGGGTTCTAGAGTTGTATATTTCATAGTAAAATACTCCAGAAGGAGTATTTCATAGTAATGTAAAAAGTAGCTTTTATTTTCAAAGACCTGCAAATATATCTGCAGTGATTTAGAGACAGTGTGAGTCATTTCACTGTAGCTTCCTGTTCTGAATGAAATTCAGCAGTTTACTGCACACCTTCAAGACCTATTAAGAAATGTAGAGGAAATTAGGATTATACAGTGAGCAAAAAAGTCAGAGAATTTTACAGGTGGAAGAGATCTTAGAGATTGTTAAGGCCCATGTTTTAGTTCTTATATCAGGGAATTGAGATTGAGAACAGTTACTGGCTTGCCCAATTTCTTAAAAATGGGTTTAGGGATCTCTTACCAATCTTTATAATTACACTTTGAAAAATGCTATGTAACTTACCAAATTACCATGTTAGCAAAGTAATAATTTTTAAAAAAAAGAGGTAACTAAAAAGAAAGAGAGATGGATAAAAAAAAGTTGCTTTTGTTTGTTTTTTCTGATCAGGACAAATTACATATGTAATTCTTTAGTCTTTAAAAAATATTCATGTATCATATTGCTATATTTAAGTGTATATTCTTTTCTGGGCCTCAGTTTCCATCATAGGAGGGAGGAATCTTCTCTTCTTTTGAAATCTCAAAGTTAGAGCTCCATGACCAAAGGAATAATAATAATCACTGTGACTTCCTAGTAAGGGAACTGCAGAAAATCATTGCAAAAAGACCGTATGTTTTAGCATTCTGATAAACATGTATAAGGATAAGTTTTCTCAACATTTTTCAAGAGAAATAATAATCCTTGGAAGAGAAGTTATAGTGTACAGTTCTTCAGGCACACAATCCAGTGTTCTTCCCAACTGATGCCCTTAAACTCTCTCCCTTTTGTCCCCCAGTCTTTTTTGGTTTTTGTTGTGTAGTTGGGTACACCAAAAGGATTTGGTAAGACATGTGTTAATGTGGATGTTATTTAGCTCAGAATAAGAGACTTTTGGAGTCTGAGTTGGAAGGAAATGAATAGTTCAGTAAATCAGTTAACTTGAAAAGAGACGTACCTGGAATTTGTTGGCGCCTAGATAGTTGCTAGAAAGCATAACGGGAACATAGCATTACACTAGAAAGTGATAAGTGTCCTTTGATCTCAGCTTCCAGTCAAGGTCAATCAGGACCAGTATGTTAGCCACTCTAAAGACTTACTGAAGAGTGGCCACTGCAAAAGGGAGGCTCTCCATCCCTCATGCGTGTGGTCTCAGATGGAAGTCAGGATGGAGGCCAAAGGGTGGTAAGAAGTTTCTACCTCTTTCTAGGCCCATGGAAGCTACAATCAAATGATAAGGAATGGTGAAATAGGAGGAATCAAATCATGTTAGAATTAAACATTCTCTCCAACTTAGTAAAAATCATTTTCCTCCAACTATTGCAGATCCAAGTGTGCATAAAAAATTATTAAAATAAATTATGAGATGTTCTTTTCCTGCTTAAATGGAAGCTATTTAGGGCCTTATCTGTTATCTAGCATAATCTTGTTGATCTTGTGGTGCTGCTTATCTTACAAGATTGGACATTTTTTTTTGGATTTGCATTAGAAAAGATAAAACCTGTTTTTCAAGAGTAGGAATGCCTCTTCATTTTGCCATGAGCCACAGCCAACTTTCAAAGTATTTATTTACATTCTTAAAAAAAAAAAAAGCATTGCACATACTTGGGGAAAAATCACACTATGATATTTGGTTTGAAATAGTTTCCTTTTCTGTAACTTAAACTCACACCCAACACATGCACACTTTTTCAAGTTGAAAACAAAAAGAGCTGGAAAGAGGAGGCATGTGTCACTGCTATATGTTGTTTTTGTTTTGTTTTGTGTCTTTGTTTTTAGATTTGAAAATGTGGAACCAGAAGAGCCAAAAAAGGAAAGCTTAGAACTTAGTGAGTTAATTCCTTCATTTTACAACTGTGGAAAGAGGTTAGAGCCCGGTTGTTGACGGCAGAGAGGAACCAATAGCTGGCTAGATAATTAGATCTCCAGACTTACATCTTTCCTGGCACACTTTCCTGCCTCTACTGATAAATTTGGGAATGAAGGACACAGAGAATCACTGTCAGCAGCTATATTGTGTGCATCATTATGGCATCTGGAGACAGTAGGGCCAGGATTAAATAAAAGGTTATCTTTTTTTTTTTTTTTTTTTTTAATGTTTAAACCCAATTCTCTAATTTGGAGAAAATATTCTTACATAATATAATTTAAGAACACTTAAATATAACAGTAAGAATTTGAAATGTCCTGGTCACTACTTGATATTGTCACTCTTTACATTCAACTTCTTGACTCCTAATTACTTGAGTTAATTTAAGCACACATTTACAGATCAGTAACTTAATGAAAAGGAGTTTCAGAGAAAGAAGGAAATTAGAATTTATTGTCACTTGTTGTCCAAAAGAAATCAGGTTAAATCTCCTAAAACTACATGTTATTGTAAGAATACGATTGGATTTAAATAAAAATGTAAGTGGGCGCCTGGGTGGCTCAGTTGGTTAAGCGACTGCCTTCGGCTCAGGTCATGATCCTGGAGTCCCGGGATCGAGTCCCACGTCGGGCTCCCTGCTCAGCAGGGAGTCTGCCTCTCTCTCTGACCCTCCCCCCTCTCATGCTCTCTATCTCATTCTCTCTCTCAAATAAATAAATAAAATCTTTAAAATAAATAAATAAATAAATAAATAAATAAATAAATAAATAAATAAAATGTAAGAAACACATCTATTAAAGAAAATAAAATATATCTGATGGTACTTATCAATTCTCTTAAAAAAACATGAATTATGTTTAGAGTATTTCAATTATATTCTTAGAAAAAGAAAAAAAATTAACGTTTTTATATAGAAAAAAAACACTCTGTAGAGTAAGAAAACATAAAGTTATAAAATTAGGACTATAGTAAAGAGAAGTCTCTTCCTAGCTGGATAATGCCCTGAATATGGAAATTAAGAAAATAAGTAGGAAATGTCCTATTAAAGTAACTTTTTTTTTTTTTAAAGATTTTATTTATTTATGTGACACAGAGAGACACAGCGAGAGACGGAACACAAGCAGGGGGAGTGGGAGAGGGAGAAGCAGGCTTCCCACAGAGCAGGGAGCCCGATGCGGGGCTCGATCCCAGGATCCTGAGATCATGACCTGAGCCGAAGGCAGTCGCTTAACCGACTGAGCCACCCAGGTGCCCCTAAAGTAACTTTTTTTTAAAATTAGAGATTTTAGGGTGCCTGGGTGGCTCAGTCGGTTAAGTGTCTGCCTTCGGCTCAGGTCATGATCGAGTCCTGCATCAGGCTCTCTGTTCAGCAGGGAGTCTGCTTCTCCCTCTCCTTCCTACTCACTATCTCTGTCTCCCTCTGTCTCAAATAAATAAAATCTTAAAATAAAATAAAATAAAATAAAATAAAATTAGAGATTATAATAGGCTGAAATTTTAGATAGAGGAAAGGAAAGCATACACAGCATTACATTTTAGACTTGCCTTTTTCTTTTGCTGTCTTTGAGGAGTGGGCCTAAATCATTGATGTTACCCATGTCAGTCTTTAGTCAAAACAGAATAAGGACTTTTCTCATCTGTCAGCATTTAATAAAGTTTCTAATAATTCAGGAACTCAAAGTTTTTAACATCTTTCAACACTGAATATAGAAGGAAGTTAGGTTCTGAAAGTAGAAGCATAACCTAAAATCACTAATACCAGAGGATGTCAGTGGCTTTGAGTTCTTGGCATTTCCTTAGATCTACAACTATAGTATATATTGACAGGTGAAAATGTAAAGTATAAATCAATGATTATCAGTAAAAAAAATAGGATATATTTTATAGGAAACAAGATAATGAAGTGTAAGTTTTAGTCAGGGTTATGATGGTGAATGTTTACCAACCGATTTTTTTGGGCGTAAAAACATTCCTGACCATTTGCTGATTTCAGTGGTCTAACTACTTGCAACATTGCCACTTGTCGACTGTAAGTGTGGCACCTCTGAGTGCGGCGTTGGAAAGAGTTGTGAACTGCACAATGGGCTCTCAAGAATGGAGGTGTGTCGACCAGACCACTCTGAGCACCCACGAAACCAGCCTGAGATGTAAGAAGATCTGGATCTCTACAAACAGAATATCGCAGGCCGTTGGTTTTGAGGTATGAAGCGGGGAGCCGTGATTCTGCGGGCAGATATCGGAGGATAAACGGCAGCGGGAGGGAGCCTGGCTGTGGGGATCCTACACCGCCAGTGAGCGACAGCCTCCTGCGCTGGGGACGGGGCACAGACTCGCAGACCAGTAGCATCGGGAACTGAAGCCTCCAAGACGGAAACCCGGTGCGCCTTTGCGCCAGTGAACTACACCCCCGGGGGTGGAAACCCTGAGCAGCGGAGTCGTGCTAACACAAACTGGGCGTGGCTGGTGGTTTTAGAAGCACAAAGGGCACAGACGTGCCCCGACCTGGAGGCAGGACTGGGAGCGCTGCGGAGGGGCGCACAACCCAGGACACTGCAGTTTCTAGCAGCACGGACAGAAATGGAGACAGTGTGGCCTGGAGGGCTCACTGAAGAACAGACTGCGGTCTCTCTGCTCTGAGGCAGAGGGTTGGAAACGGTCTCTTCTGCTCTGACTCGTGGAAGAGACGCGGAAAGCCGCCAGGGAAAGGCGCCAGAGAACAAAAGCCCCAAAGACTGATTCCCGCTGAGCCCATCCCCCGCCACAGGGGCGCAGGGCAACTCCACCCAAACAGGGTTGCCTGAGTCACAGCGCGGGAGGCCCCCCGCAGAAGACAGGCTGGGAAAACAAGAGGCCAGCAACCCTAAGGTCCCAAGAAAACAGGTGCATCTTGCTTGGGTTCTGGTCAATAATTTGGACTCTATACATTCCCTCAAACACCCATCAACAGAATGACTAGGAGCGGGAGCCCCCAAAACAGAAAAGACTCAGAGATTATGACTTATGCTGCAGATTTACAAATGGATGCAGATATAACCAAGATGTCGGAGATGGAATTCAGGCTAGCAATTGTGAAGACAATGGCTAGAATGGAGAAATCAATTAATGGCAACATAGAGTCTCTAAGGGCAGAAATAAAAGGTGAATTGGCAGAACTTACAAATGCTATCAATGAGATCCAATCTAATCTAGATAAGCTAACAGCTAGGGTAACTGAGACAGAAGAGAGAATAAGTGATCTGGAAGACAGTATAATAGATAAAAAGGGAAAAGAGGAGGCCAGGGAAAAACAACTCAGAATCCATGAAAATAGAATCAGAGAAATAAGTGACACCATGAAGCATTCCAATGTCAGAATAATTGGAATCCCGGAGGGAGTGGAGAGAGAGAGGGGGCTAGAAGATGTATTTGAGCAAACTGTAGTTGACAACTTCCCTAATCTGGGGAATGAAACAAACATTTGACTCCTAGAGGCAGAGAGGACCCCTCCTAAGATCAAGGAAAACAGGCCAACACCCCGGCATGTAATAGTAAAACTTGCAAATCTTAGAACCAAGGAAACCATCTTAAGGGCAGTTAGGGGGAAGAGATTCCTTACGTACAGAGGGAGGAACATCAGGATAACATCAGACCTATCCACAGAGACCTGGCAAGCCAGAAAGACTTGGCAAGACATATTCAGGGTACTAAATGAGAAGGACATGCAGCCAAGAATACTTTATCTGGCAAGGCTTTCATTTAGAATGGATGGAGAGATGCAGAGCTTCCACGACTGGCAGAAGTTGAAAGAATATGTGACCACTAAGCTGGCCCTGCAAGAAATATTAAGGGGAGTTCTATAAAAGGAGAAAGACCCCAAGAGTGATCTACAACAGAAATTTACAGGGACAATCTATAAAAACAACGTCTTCACAGGCAACATGATGACAATTAATTCATATCTTTCAATAATCACTCTCAACATGAATGGCCTAAACGCTCCCATAAAATGGCACAGGGTTGCAGATTGGAGAAAAAGACAGGACCCATCCATATGCTGTCTACAACAGACTCATTCTGAACCTAAAGATACATCCAGACTAAAAGTGAGGGATGGAGATCTATCTTCCATGCCAGCGGACCTCAAAAGAAAGCTGGGGTAGCAATTCTTATATCAGACAAATTAGATTTTAAACTAAAGTCTGTAATAAGAGACACAGAAGGACACTATATCATTCTTAAAGGGTCTATCCGACACGAAGATCTAACAATTGTAAATATCTATGCCCCCAACATGGGAGCAGCCATCTACATAAGCCAACTGTTAACCAAAATAAAGAGTCATATTGATAACAATACATTAATTGTAGGAGACCTCAGTACTCCACTCTCAGCAATGGACAGATCATCTAAGCACAAAATCAACAAGGAAACAAGAGCTTTGAATGATACATTGGACCAGATGGACCTCATAGATATTGACAGAACATTCCACCCTAAAACAACAGAATACTCATTCTTCTTGAGCGCACATGGAACTTTCTCCAGAATAGACCACATACTGAGTTACAAATCAGGTCTCAACTGATACCAAAAGATTGAGATTATTCCCTGCATATTCTCAGACCACAATGCTCTAAAACTGGAACTCAATCACACAAAAAAAAAATTGGCAGAAATTCAAACACTTGGAAGCTAAAGACCACTCTGCTCAAGAATGTTTGGGTCAACCAAGGAATCAAAGAAGAACTTAAACAATTCATGGAAATCAATGAGAAAGAAAACACATTGGTCCAAAACCTATGGGATACTGCAAAGGCGGTCCTAAGGGGGAAATACATAGCCATCCAAACCTCACTCAAAAAAAAACAGAAAAATCCTGAATTCACCAACTAACTCTACACCTTAAAGAACTAGAGAAAAAGCAACAAACGACGCCTAGGCCACGCATTAGAAGAGAAATAATTAAAATTAGAGCAGAAATCAATGAATTAGAAACCAGAAACACAGTAGATCAGATCAACAAAACTAGAAGTTGGTTCTTTGAAAGAATTAATAAGATTGATAAATCACTGGCCAGACTTATCCAAAAGAAGAGAGAAAGGACCGAAATTAATAAAATTATAAATGAAAGGGGAGAGATCACGACTAACACCAAGGAAATAGAAACAATTATTAGAAATTATTATCAACAACTATATGCCAATAAACTGAGCAATCTGGATGAAATGGAGGCCTTCCTGAAAACCTAAAAGCTGCCAAGACTGAAACAGGAAAAAATTGACAACCTGAATAGGCCAATAACCAGTAACGAGATTGAAGCAGTGATCAAAAACCTCCCAAAAAACAAGAGTCCAGGGCCTGCTGGATTCCCTGGGGAATTCTACCAAACATTCAAAGAAGAAATAATACCTATTCTACTGAAGCTGTTTCAAAAAATAGAAACAGAAGGAAAACTTCCAAACTCATTCTATGAGGCCAGCATTACCTTAATCCCCAAACCAGGCAAAGACCCTATCAAAAAGGAGAATTTCAGACCGATATCCCTGATGAATATGGATTCCAAAACCCTCAACAAAATCCTAGCTAATAAGATCCAAGAATACATTAAAAGGATCATCCACCACGACCAAGTGGGATTTATTCCCGGGATGCAAGGGTGGTTCAACATTTGCAAATCAATCAATGTGATAGAACACATTAATAAGAGGAGGGAGAAGAACCATATGGTCCTCTCAATTGATGCAGAAAAAGCATTTGACAAAATACAGCATCCTTTCCTGATTAAAACTCTGCAGAGTATAGGGATAGAGGGAACATTCCTCAAGTTCATAAAATCCATCTATGAAAAACCCACAGCAAATATCATCCTCAATGGGGAAAAGCTGAGAGCCTTTCCCTTAAGATCAGGAACACATCAAGAGTGCCCACTCTCACCACTGTTGTTCAACATAGTACTAGAAGTCCTAGCAACAGCAATCAGACAACCAAAATAAATAAAAGGTATTCAAATTGGCAAAGAAGAAGTCAAACTCTCTCTTTTCGCAGATGACATGATACTTTATGTGGAAAACCCAAAGACTCCACCCCCAAATTACTAGAACTCCTACAGCAATTCAGTAATGTGGCAGGATACAAAATCAATGCACAGAAATCAGTTGCTTTCTTATACACTAACAACGCAATTGTAGAAAGAGAAATTAAAGAAACGGTTCCATTTACAATAGCACCAAAAACCATAAGATACCTCGGAATAAACCTAACCAAAGAGGTAAAGGATCTATACTCTAGGAACTACAAAACACTCATGAAAGAAATTGAAGAAGACACAAAAAGATGGAAAAATATTCCATGCTCATGAATCAGAAGAATAAACATTGTTAAAATGTCTATGCTACCCAGAGCAATCTATACCTTCAATGCCATCCCGATCAAAATTCCAATGACATTTTTCAAAGTGCTGGAACAAACAATCCTAAAATTTGTATGGAATCAGAAAAGACCCCGAATCGCCAAGGAGATGTTGAAAAAGAAAAACAAAGCTGGGGGCATCACGTTGCCCGATTTCAAGCTATATTACAAAGCAGTGATCACCAAGACAGCATGGTACTGGCACAAAAACAGATATACAAAGCAATGGAACAGAATAAAGAACCCAGATATGGACCCTCAACTCAATGGTCAAATAATCTTTGACAAAGCAGGAAAAAACATGCAATGGAAAAAAGACAGTCTCTTCAATAAATGGTGCTGGGAAAATTGGACAGCCACATGCAGAAGAATGAAACTTGACCATTCTCTAACACCATTCACAAAGATAAACTCAAAGTGGATGAAAGACCTCAATGTGAGACAGGAATCCATCAAAATCCTAGAGGAGAACATAGGCAGTAACCTCTTTGACATCGGCCACAGCAACTTCTTTCAAGATACATCTCCAAAGGCTAATGAAACAAAAGCAAAAATGAACTTTTGGGACTTCATCAAGATAAAAAGCTTCTGCACAGCAAAGGAAACAGTCAACAAAACAAAGAGGCAACCCACAGAATGGGAGAAGATATTTGCAAATGACACTACAGATGAAGGGCTGGTATCCAAAATCTATAAAGAACTTCTCAAACTCAACACCCAAAAAACAAATAATCAAGTCAAAAAGTGGGCAGAAGACATGAACAGACACTTCTCTGAAGAAGACATACCAAATGGCTAACAGACACATGAAAAAATGTTCATCATCATTAGCCATCAGGGAAATCCAAATCAAAACCACACTGAGATACCACCTTACACCAGTTAGAATGGCAAAAATGGACAGGGAAAGAAACAACAAATGTTGGAGAGGTTGTGGAGAAAGGGGAACCCTCTTACACTGTTGGTGGGAATGCAAGTTGGTACAGCCACTTTGGAAAACAGTGTGGAGGTTCCTAGAAAATTTAAAAATAGAGCTACCCTATGACCCAGCAATTGCACTACTGGGTATTTACCCCAAAGACACAGATGTAGTGAAAAGAAGGGCCATATGCACCCCAATGTTCAGAGCAGCAATGTCCGCAATAGCCAAACTGTGGAAAGAGCCGAGATGCCCTTCAACAGATGAATGGATAAAGAAGATGTGGTCCATATATAGAATGGAATATTACTCAGCCATCAGAAAAGATGAATACCCAAGTTTTACATCAACATGGATGGGACTGGAGGAGATTATGCTAAATGAAATAAGTCAAGCAGAGAAAGTCAGTTATCATATGGTTTTACTTATTTGTGGAACATAAGGAATAACATGGAGGACATTAGGAGAAAGAAGGGAAAAATGGGTGGGGGGAATTGGAGGGAGAGATGAACCATGAGAGACTATGGACCTGAGAAACAAACAGGGTTTTAGAGGGGAGGGGAGAGGGGGGATTGGTTAGCCCGGTGATGGGTATTAAGGAGGGCACGTACTGCATGGAGCACTGGGTGTTATACGAAAACAATAGATCGTGGATCACTACATCAAAAACTAATGATGTATTGTATGGTGACTAACATAACATAATAAAATTAAAAAAAAAAAAAAGAATGGAGGTGTGTCTCCTCCAGCAGTCACCAATTTTAGCTCACCCTTCCTGCTTTTCTATAGCTGGAATATCCTACTTTTAGGTCTGGGCACAAAAACCTAATGCCTGTAGCACTAGTTTTCACTTCATTAGGTTCTTAAGACAGCAGATTTGATAATTGAGTTGCAAAGTGTCCTCTTGACATTAAGAGAATGTATTCATTTAGAAAATGTTCTAACACATTATGTTCATTTGCTTGAGAAAATTGTATACCCAGACTCTATCTCACATTGGTCAGGACAGTGATACCCAGCCAGGAAGTGAAGAGTTCATTCTTGGCACAATGGGCTTCATATGAATGCTCTCTTTTTATCTGTCTCTTCAATATCCTTATTTCCCATACTGTACTTGACCCTTAAGTCATCCAATTCTTCACACCCGGAAACTCAGCGCCAAATGTGGGACCTGGTTTTAATAACACCATGAAATCCTGTGGTGTGAGTATGTTTTGTTTTCTCCTTAACTGTATTTCTTTTGCCTATTATATGTTTACATGAATTCTGATTTGCTGTTTTATATATTTTATCTAGAGCCCCCTAAGCTCATTTCGTGTATAATAAAATAATAAAGGAAGGTTAAGTTAAAAACCTCTTGCATCCTACTGTACCTCACTAGCTGTGGATTTTGCATGCAAACTTAGCTACTTGCTACGAGTAATCTGTAACTTCCCAGCCGGTACTTGGTGCTTTCACTGTCATTCACAAAATATGTAGAGTGTGAAAAAGTTGAGACCCTTGATGCACATGTTCCCAGATAAAGTTGAAAAAGGTGATCGTTTGACTTCTTGTTTCAGTTCTCATACTGTAAACAAATGTCCTTTTCATGACCTGCTTAGGGCCACATTTTTCACATATTGTGTGTGTGTGCTTTTTGTTGGTGATCTTGCTTCTTAAAATGGCCAGCAAGAGTGGTTGTGAAGGACTGTCTAGTGCTCTACGTGCAAGAAGTCTGTGATGTGCCTTATGGAGAAAAAATGTGTTAGGTAAGATTTGGTCAGCATGAGTTACAGTGCTATCGGCCATGACTCCAGTGTTAATGAATCAATAATATGGTACATCCCAAATAAGTAAGAGGAAATTCATCAATCTAAGAAACACCTACGTAGAAATATCCCTAATAATATTTGACCTAATAGCTGAGCACTGGACATCAGGGCTCATCCATTTGACATATAAAATTAACCATCGTGCAAAGCAGTTTAAAAAAAGCATAGTAGACAGTATTGTGAGGTCGAAAGCCAAAGAAATATATGGTAACATTACCCGGGGTCAGGAAAATGTTAGGCCTTTCTTGGCTTGTATTTTGTATAACTAATAATGTGTAAGAAATATGTACTGACTAAGGTATCTGTTAACACAAATACACAAACAAGGTTATGTATTGATGAGTTGACAAAAATACTGTGATCAGAGTCTCTGAGGAGCCTGCCCCTTTATTTCCTAGAAGCAGTGGCTATTTGCTAATTCAGTATTGTGGTGACGGTCAGAACCTAACTACCATGAATAATAAGAATCAACTGTATGTGCAGATGGTGCAAAAATCTGTCTCAGTAGATCATACTCCTAAAGTGATTCCCAGACCACACATCCTCATGTGTAGTGATCTCTCTTCCTGGATGCCTAAAAGGAAAATTACCCTCCAGATGTTGCATGTGGAATTATCTTTGCCACCACTACCATTCTTTCTCCTTCCCCCTAAAATATTGTCTTTCCTTGACATTCCCTAACTCAGTGAAAGGAATCATCATACAGTCAACAAACCAAGCCAAAAACCCGCTTAGTCTATCTTCTCCCTTAACAAAACCCCCACGACTAGTTTATCAACACATTCTGGTTTTACTTGCTTATATTTTGACCTTGTACTATCTCTCAGTTCAACTCATTCCTCTCTCACTATCTCTGTGCTGTAGATGAACAGCTAAGATCACTTGGTTTACCGTCAGATGGGGCTGACATTGATAATCAGAAGGAAATGAAATCAACTGCAGTTTAGTAGATGGACAAGATTGGGTAAAGTAACTTATATAAGCCTGTTTCCTCATTTGCAAAGTATGGATGATAAAAATACCTATGACCTAATATAATTTGGAGGATTTCCTGTCAACACATTTACACACAAGTGCTTTGTACAGCTGTGACTGACACCATCACTCAGAGAAGTAATTATTCTTAGTATATGTGCGGCCGAAGCGAGCACAGAAGTGATTATTCTTATTTCTCTATAAGTCCATCCCTGCTGATTGCCAGAAACATGACAATGAATGTTCCGATGAAGGGAGCCATGTCAATGGCTTCTGTTCTTACAAAATTTATACCTTTGTGTGGAAATTCTATTTAAATAGGATAATTAGGGTTATCTTAGCTTTTGCTTTTTCTTTTGCTTAGGCTGCTCTGTCTTCAGTGGTCATCTTCCCACTTGAGAACATTGAAATTGGAGTCAGAATTGACAAGAAAAGATAGGAAATGTCTTTATTTCATTTCTGCAACACCACAAGAACGGGTCCAATTTATTTCTAGCAAAGGCAGTTATCAACGGGTTAGGTTTTTCCCCGTACTGAAATATACATTCTCCGCAAGACTAAAACCATTCCATTTGTTTCTTATTTTCGTCAACACACTGTAACTATCCTGAGGAACTGTGTCTTTAATTATTGTGCTTTGTACCCGGGATAGACTGCAAGGACCAGGACAAAGTGAAGCAGGGAAGAATGTCTTTGAATTCAAATTTCAATCACATTGTTGTTTGAATCTGGAGATTAAAGATGTGGACAAATAAGAGCTAATGTGGGGCCTGGAGACAGTGAGAATGGGTGTTTTGCAGATGTTGAAAAGTTACTGAGAATTATAAAAGTTACTGAGAACTACTGGGGTATGCCAAGAATCTATGCCTATTATCTCTATGTGAATGCCTCTAAAGCAGCATTACCCAGACATATGGAAGAGGTTTTTCTCTCCCCAGAAAGAAATTAAAATTTACGGAAAGGAAGTAGAAGGAGCAGACAGAATTTATTTAGTGTGTGGCTCCTGTGGACCATATTATTCAGAGAAGGACACTGAGCAAAGCCTCCAGAGAAGAGTGGCTTTGTAGCTAACTAACTCAACCATGTGTTTAGAGCCTTTTCAATTTCCCCAGAGTTGAACTCTCTGAAATGCAACTGAGATCTCTTTAGTTGGTCCAAGAAGTTTACTCGAACTTTGAACAAACTTCTTGGAATCAAATAAAAAAAAACCTTAAAGGGTCCAACTTCACTAAAGAGTTCAGGATCCATTGTAAATCCCAAATTAGCAGAGATGATCATTATGCTTTAACTTTTTAATATCACTTTGCACTCTTGAGGATAATTCTGGCTTTATCTTACAGGTGAGAGGGTAAGAAAGCCTTTTTTTTTTTTTTTAATGGAGCATCTTTTGTTTCTAAGCAGAACATACACACACAGATTCTATTTCATGTGAATCTCCATAAGATGCAAGACATTATCTCTAGCAAACATCAATTGATTAAAAAGAGAAAGATGAGTGCAGTACAAAGAAGAAAAATAGGACGTATTGCTTCACAGCAAAGAAGAAATGTAGGAAATGCTACTTCACACCAACAAGAGTACTGGTATTGGGTACTCAGTTATGATCTCCAAAAGACTAGAGTCATACCTGTATTTTAGTTGTCATGTTTCTTTCCCTCCATATTTTTACCCTTGATTAGTGCCTGCAAAATACCCTTTCTTGGCAAACTTCGTTTTCAGCCGCAGGAGGCAAATTAGACATTTAGAGAAGTCTCAAAGCAAAGCAGGGTAGAAAGTCTTTGAATTCAAATTTCAGATTGTTGTTTTAGTCATGAGATTAAAGATGTACGCTAATAAGAGCTAGTGTGCAGATCATCAGAATGGGGTGTTTCCCAGATGTTCCAAAGTTACTGAAAATTATAAAGGGAAATACCCAGAAACTGTGGCAATTGCCTCTAACAGAATGGAAAACTACCCTTTTGCTAACCATATTTGTTATAAATACTTTAGATTTGTAGTATGACTTTTGCAGATATGAAATAAAGACAATTTTTAACTTTTCACATCAACTATTGTTTTGATGTTCCTTTTCTCAAATAGGAAGATATTTTACCCTGCACTGGGAGGGGGAGAAAGTAAAAATATTATTTAAAATAAGAAAAAGTAAAAATATTACTTAAAATGAAATAATTATTTAAATATTCAAACAATATTTAAATATATTATTTAAAATAAGTTGTTTCTAACTTCTAAAGGGATAACATAGTATGTATTTATGAGGAAGGACACCTGTACCCTTTTCTTATGCTTACAGAAACTGGTAGGGAAGGACGAAAGGAAACACTGGAAT
Source organism: Mirounga angustirostris (assembly GCF_029215605.1). NCBI lineage: Eukaryota > Metazoa > Chordata > Mammalia > Carnivora > Phocidae > Mirounga > Mirounga angustirostris. Next base: position 77,318,078 of record NW_026991720.1, on the reverse strand, counting down.
TTAAAAGCCTTTACTACGCTTTCTGTGTTGTAAAAACAAAGAGGTCATCTGGGGCTCTACCTTTTTTTTTTTTTTAAATTCAATTAGCCAACATATATTATAATGGGACTCTACCTTTGGAAAGAAAGAGAATCTGGGGAGTGCCTGTGTGGTTCAGTCATTAAGCGTCTGCCTTCGGCTCGGGTCATGATCCCAGGGTCCTGGGATCCAGACCTGCATTGGGCTCCCTGCTTGGCAGGAAGTCTGCTTCTCCCTCTCCCACTCCCTCTGCCTGTGTTCCCCCTCTCTCTGTGTCTCTCTCTGTCAAATAAATAAAATCTTAAAAAAAAAAAAAAAGAAAGAAAATCTGGAAAGAAAAGTCTTTTATTTTAATAAGGGTTTTAGTGAATCTTTACATATGCAAAGGCCGAAGCTGAAGAGTAGATTGTATAAATGGCCATATGTGAAAATGTGATGGGAAATGTGTTTCAGCAGCACCTGAGGGTAAAATTGCCTGAGAAATGGAAAATCAGAGATAAGAGGAGAATTTTTAAAAATATGACCAAAGCACAGAGAGGCTAGAATCAGCAAAGGATGGCGGAAAGAGAGATTCCAAGAGACACAGTGGTCAACTGACTTGTGAGAACACCCAAAATCTTAGAAAAGTGATACATGCAAGAATGTTTTGATGGTTTCTCTAAGGAATTAAGGAAAAAGAGTTAAGTTCCAAGTTTGAACTATTGTAAAGATCAAAGAAAATGGTGGTCACATGAGATGAAACGTAAGTGAGATATTCTTAATCTACAAGAACACAATGAAGGGCTTGAAGTTAGTCAAACTTTGTATTTGCTGCAAAAATCAGACTTGGCTTAGCCGATTAAAAGGAAGCCTGGCTCATCACATGGGTTTAGGAGAGAGGCCCATGTGTGTGAAGATCTAATGAGATTTTTGGTAAGAACTGATCCTAAGGAGGAATTAAACCAAATAACACTTGAAAGATCAATGGGAAGAGAAATTTTCGAGTAGAGCAGGATATAATTCCTAAGGCTTAGATTGTACTTTGACACTAAGTTGGTAGAGAATTCCAGGGAAAAGGGGTGAAAGAAAAAACGAGTTGGATCACACACACACATGCACAAACACAATTAGATGTGTGGGGGTAGAGGCAATGCTCCCTTAGAATCTATAAACCCAGTGCAGGGTAAAAGAGGAGGAGCGTATTGGCTTGTCTTAGTCAATGTGTGTGTCTACAGGAGTTCACAAAATGGCAGTCTGGTTGAAGAATTTGGCCTGGGAAAGCTGGTGATGCCTTGATCATTTAGTAAGACTAACCCACTTCTGATTAGAGAACTAACAGGGCGTCGTGCACTGGGCCACCTGGGGCCCTGACAGCAGCATCAGAACAGGAGGTGAAGGGAAATAAACCTCAGAAGGAAGCTAAGGGCCTGTACTCCCTGAGCACTTACAAAAATAACCCTTTGATTTATCTGGGGGACAGTTGAGGAGGATGGACTCCTAGAAATCTGCAGATGGGAACCAAACTGGATAACAGCATTTTGTTACTGCCAGCATAATGATATTTCACTCCCATTCTGGTATGGATTAAGTCAAAGAGGTAACCTAATTTTAAATTTGTCTCAGTGTTCACTACTCTGAAACAAATTTCTCTTAACTTCCGCCTCTTCAGTTGATGTGATCGGTCAACAGAAGGTTTGCTGCTATGAATAACTGCCACTCACCAGCTCGGTGCCACAGCCTGGACTCCCCATTGCCCACTATTGTGTAATTTGGAATGAGTCACACACATAAGACAGTATCATATGTAGAACACCTGCAGAATAGAGACACACCTTATTTGCTTCTTTCACGTTTGAAATGTGAGTTTTATTAGCAGATAAGATTTTTTCATATTTATACAAAAAGTCCAACTTTAACCTTCAGGAAAACAAATTTTTGTAGAGAATATTCTACTCTTGACTATTACATAGGGGAAAGATAAACCAATGTATTTCTTTGGTTTTGTCTATGAAAAAGCTTTTGATACTTTTCTTACCGAAGGTATATTTTTATGTTGAAATAATACAGTTAAGAAGTGCAATTTTTAGTTATGAGAAGTCTATTGACTGAATCAAAGTCAGAACAATAAATAATTCTCTGTGTATTCTGGAGGAAGTAGTGTTAATGATAATTACCTTATATTACTTCTTTTTTGAGGTAGTAATAAATTTTTAAATCATAACAATTTTGTGATGAGATAATTTGTGATGAGCACTTTGTATAGAATACAAAATTATTGTAATTGCTTGTTATCAGTAGAAATTGAACTAATCATGGTAGAGCCCTTGAGAATTGTTGCTTGACTGACATTTATCCACAGTTTCTGTAACTGAGCTGTAAAAGGGATATTCAGTGATTTTTTTTTTTTAAGTGTGAGGATGATAACACTTCTTTTGGTTATTAATAGGGTAAAACTATAAAGTATTCAAGAAGTTATGAACAGAAAGACAGAAGAAAAATGTTTATTTGGGCAATTGTCGTTAAACACATAAAGGATAAGCTCTAAATAGCATTTTTGATATAGATCTGAAATTGGTAAACATTCTGAAAGGGGTCAGATAGTAAATATTTCAAGTTTTGTGGGACATATGATCTCCGTTGAAACTACTCATTTCTGCCATTTTAGTGAAAGAGTAAGCACGAAGACTTCACGATGAGTGTGGCAGTTTTGCAATAACACTTTGTTTTTAAAAAAGCAAGTGTCCAGATTTGGCCCATGGGTCATCATTTGCCAACCTCTGGTATATAGTAAAAATAATGATATAATTCTGGATGGTTTCCTGACAACATTAGGCCAATAGAAGACAATGACATAAAAAAGACTTTGATGGGCTGACATAATGAGGAACTTGATGAGAAATTAAGCGCTTGTTTATTTATTAAACTAACATTTATTGAACAACGGTTAGTGGCAGGTTTTGCTATTACCTAGGTAAAAAGACTTGCAGGACATGGGCTTTGCCTTCTGAGGAACAAACATAGTTTGCATGATGACTGGTTGTTATATTTCAATAACGCTATAATGGTGAAGAAAGTTTTTAAAGACCCAATTAGACTGATCAAAGGATTGGAAAGGTTTTTTATAAAGATACACTTAAATCATTAGAACTCACAATCTGGAAAGAATAACTAAAAGGTTATGTGTCTGAATTTAATAGAAATAACTTCATAGATGCTAATAGGTTTCATGTGGTTATTTATATGGTAAAGATAGCTTGGGGAGTCACTTTTATTGAATGTTTTTGTGCATGCTACTTTAACAAAAGACAACAATATAGCAGGAAAAGAAATAAAAATTCCAAAAAAGATTAGTAGAGCTGATACTCAGCATTTCACATTTTCTTTATGTATTATCATTCAGATTTTTTCTATACATGTATATTTTTTTACTGTTATCATAGCTGAGATGTGATTTTTTTCACTTAAATTGTGGTATATATTTTCATGTCATCAGTCATAATCCCATTCCATTTTGATGTTCTCTTCTGATGCCTTTGACTTTTCACTCTACAGTATATATTACCATTTGATGTCTCCCTAATATACTTTCTGTTTAGCAGAATTTTCTCTCCTGAGCTCCAGATACTTCCCTCACCTATCTATTGCATGTTCCCTTGACTAGTCTACAGATAATCAACATATGTCCTGGAAATAAATTGTCATTAGCCCTGCTCAAAGCTATTATACTTCCTTGACTCATCATTTTTTTAAATAGTGTTATAAACCAAACTCTGAAGGCCAGATTCTGAGAGTTAATTAAGATTTCTTCTCCTTCTCCTCTGAGTCCCTAAATGATTATACATTAAATCCTGTCACTTTCACCTCCTTGGAACCAACTTCTTAGTCTATCCCATAATTTTGCTCATTGTGATTGTTGCCAACAACTCCTCCCTGTCTTCAGTCCATCTTCCTCCTTGCTGCAGAACTGTCATTCTAAATATACATCTGATTCTATTCCTGGTTAAAATCCCTCAGTGACTCTCAATAATAATCCAGACTCTTTTAAACACCAGTAATAGAAATCTCACTTAAGCCGGCTTACAATAAATGAGACTTCTCTTGTTCACCAATTTCATACTATATACTAATACACTAATGGCTCAAATGATGTTATTAGGTGTCTTTTCTCTGTTTCTCTGTTTTTGTATCTCTGTCACTGCTCTCTTTTTTTCTCAGCCTAGCTCTCTCTTTCTCTCCCACCTCCCTTTCTCCAAATCAATTAAAGAGTAATTAAAAAGTTAGATATGTGTCTAAGAACAAAAGTGCATCCAAGAAAGAAAAAGAAATAGTTAATGGAAGGAAAAGAAGCCAAGTGGTGTAAACATTGCTTGAGCTAAGCTCGAGGATTTGTCTGGACTGACAAAAATCCCATTTGAGATTCAGGCATATTATTAGACACTCAAATGATTTTTATTATTTTGAGTTATAATTTATATTAATGCATATAATTTATTTCACTATTTGATTTATTCTAGTTCACTTTTGTTTCTGATTTTTTGTTGAGTAATTTAGCTAAATAATATGCACCACTACTTTCTCCAATCATATCTTATTAAGTAAAAATATTAATAACGAGATGTGAAAAGTGCTTTGGATATCTAAAATGTATAGGCTGATACAAAAATTCAGAAATTTGAAAGTTGCATATGTACACATAGACACATACATACAGGAAACCTTTTATTATTTCATATATTTCAAAGTATGTATTGGTGTTCATTTCATGATTTCTAAGTTAATAGTCTTAAAACAGTATACTTTTAGGTGCTAATTATTATGGGAATCCAATACATCAATAGTAAGGAGGAAAACAGGTTTTAAATTCAAAAGTATAGTTACAAAATGTTATTTGTTACCCATTTTTTTGTACCTAAGTTTTTTACTCACAGTGAGATCTGTAGACCTTTCATACTATATACTAATACACGTGACAATGGAAACCAATATAAGGAGGGCATTAGCTCCAGCCCTGGGGTGGACCTCTGGGTAGGAACAGGGAGTATCAATTTACATATACAGAATGATGTTTCACGGCTTTTTAGTTGAAGTTTCTATCTGCCAGCTGATGAAGATGTTTAACTATGTGCAGATGCAAGGAAGAAGGGCCTACACAGCAGGTCTCTGAAGTGAATCTCCATCCTGATCGATCCACCAGACAAAGAAGGAATACTGCATTAGTAGATGGGATTTATTCATTCCCACAGTGATTTATGTATTTATAGTATTATGTGTAGAGGCTCAAAATCCCTACATTTGAATTCTTCCATTTAAAAATGATATGAAAGACCATACTGATACTCTAATTCCTTATATGTATGATAAAGTTATTATTTTTTACAAGGAAGGACATGATCTGTTATTTATATTTTATTGTCTCTTTTTCAGGTGATTACTTCCCAATGTAATTCAGGCTGAATCATTAATAATAAGTATCTAATGCTACATAAAGACATATTACTACATTAAGTATTATGAGTATTCACCTTTTATTATTATGTTAGTATTTTATTATTTCTTAACTAATGATATTGGGATAAAGGCAAGGAAACATACATTTAATAGATTAGCCATCGTGTTTGTCTGATCATGTTAATTTTTTTATTGTTATGTTAATCCCCATACATTACATCATTAGTTTTAGATGTAGTGTTCCATGATTCTTTGTTTGTGCATAACACCCAGTGCTCCATGCAGAACATGCCCTCCTCAATACCCATCACCAGGCTAACCCATCCTCCCACCCCCCTTCCCTCTAGAACCCTCAGTTTGTTTTTCAGAGTCCATGATCTCTCATAGTTCGTCTACCCCTCCGATTTCCCCCCCTTCATTCTTCCCCTCCTGCTATCTTCTTCTCCTTCTTTTTTTTTTTCCTTAACATATAATGCATTATTTGTTTCAGAGGTACAGATCTGAGATTCAACAATCTTACACAATTCACAGCGCAGACTGTAACACATACCCTCCACAGTGTCTATCACCCAGCCACCCCATCCCTCCCACCCCACCTCCCACTCCAGCAACCCTCAGTTTGTTTCCTGAGATTAAGAATTCCTCATATCAGGGCGCCTGGGTGGCTCAGTTGGTTAAGCGACTGCCTTCGGCTCGGGTCATGATCCTGGAGTCCAGGGATCGAGTCCCGCATCGGGCTCCCTGCTCGGCAGGGAGTCTGCTTCTCCCTCTGACCCTCCTCCCTCTCATGCTCTCTGTCTCTCATTCGCTCTGTCTCAAATCAATAAATAAAATCTTAAAAAAAAAAAAGGAATTCCTCATATCAGTGAGGTCATATGATACATGTCTTTCTCTGTTTGACTTATTTCGCTCAGCATAATACACTCCAGTTCCATCCACGTCGTTGCAAATGGCAAGATCTCATTCCTTTTGATGGCTGCATAATATTCCATTGTATATATATATATATACCAACTCTTCTTTATCCATTCATCTGTCGATGGACATCTTGGCTCTTTCCACAGTTTGGCTATTGTGGACATTGCTGCTATAAACATCGGGGTTGCATGTACCCTTTCGGATCCCTACTTTTGTATCTTTGGGGTAAATACCCAGTAGTGCAATTGCTGGATCATATGGTAGCTCTATTTTCAACTTTTTGAGGAACGTCCATACTGTTTTCCAGAGTGGCTGCACCAGCTGGCATTCCCACCAACAGTGTAGGAGGGTTCCCCTTTCTCTGCATCCCCGCCAACATCTTTCATTTCCTGAATTGTTAATTTTAGCCATTCTGACTGGTGTGAGGTGGTATCTCATTGAGGTTTTTGTTTTGTTTTGTTTTTTGTTTTTAATTTTTATTGTTGTGTTAACCACCATACATTACATCATTAGTTTTTAATGTAGCGTTCCATGATTCATTGTTTGCGTATAACACCCAGTGCTCCATGCAGAACGTGCCCTCCTCAATACCCATCACCAGGCTAACCCATCCTCCCCGCCTCCCCTCTGGAACCCTCAGTTTGTTTTTCAGAGTCCATTGTCTCTCATGGTTCGTCTCCCCCTCTGATTTCCCCCCTTCATTCTTCCCCTCCTGCTATCTTCTTCTTTTTTTTTTTTTTTTAACATATATTGTATTATTTGTTTCAGAGGTACAGGTCTGTGATTCAACAGTCTTGCACAGTTCACAGCAGTCACCATAGCACATACCCTCCCCAATGTCTATCACCCAGCCACCCCATCCCTCCCACCCCCCACCACTCCAGCAACCCTCAGTTTGTTTCCTGAGATTAAGAATTCTTCATATCAGTGAGGTCATATGATACATGTCTTTCTCAGATTGACTTGTTTCTCTCAACATAACACCCTCCAGTTCCATCCACGTCGTTGCCAATGGCAAGATCTCATTCCTTTTGATGGCTGCATAATATTCCATTGTATATATATACCACATCTTCTTTTTTTTCTTTTTTTTTATTCTTATGTTAATCCCCATACATTACAACATTAGTTTTAGATGAACTGTTCCATGATTCATTGTTTGTGCATAACACCCAGTGCTCCATGCAGAATGTGCCCTCCTCAATACCCACCACCAGGCTAACCCATCCTCCCACCCCCCTCCCCTCTAGAACCCTGTTTGTTTTTCAGAGTCCATCGTCTCTCATGGTTCGTCTACCCCTCCGATTTCCCCCGCTTCATTCTTCCCCTCCCGCTACCTTCTTCTTCTTCTTTTTTTTTTTCTTAACATATATTGCATTATTTGTTTCAGAGGTACAGATCTGAGATTCAACAGTCTTGCACAATTCACAGCGCTTACCAGAGCACATACCCTCCCCAGTGTCTATCACCCAGTCCCCCCATCCCTCCCACCTCACCCCGCACTCCAACAACACTCAGTTTGTTTCCTGCGATTAAGAATTCCTCATATCAGTGAGATCATATGATACGTGTCTTTCTCTTTTTGACTTATTTCACTCAACATAATACCCTCCAGTTCCATCCACGTCGTTGCAAATGGCAAGATCTCATTCCTTTTGATGGCTGCATAATATTCCATTGTATATATATACCACATCTTCTTTATCCATTCATCTGTCGATGGACATCTTGGCTCTTTCCACAGTTTGGCTATTGTGGACATTGCTGCTATAAACATCGGGGTGCACGTACCCCTTCGGATCCCTACTTTTGTATCTTTGGGGTAAATACCCAGTAGTGCAATTGCTGGATCATATGGTAGCTCTATTTTCAACTTTTTGAGGAACCTCCATACAGTTTTCCAGAGTGGCTGCACCAGTTTGCATTCCCACCAACAGTGTAGGAGGGTTCCCCTTTCTCCGCATCCCCGCCAACATCTGTCGTTTCCTGAATTGTTAATTTTAGCCATTCTGACTGGTGTGAGGTGGTATCTCATTGAGGTTTTGATTTGGATTTCCCTGATGCCGAGGGATATTGAGCTCTTTTTCATGTGTCTGTTGGCCATTTGGATGTCTTCTTTGGAAAAATGTCTGTTCATGTCTTCTGCCCATTTCTTGATTGGATTCTTTGTTCTTTGGGTGTTGAGTTTGATGAGTTCTTTATAGATTTTGGATACTAGCCCTTTATCTGATATGTCATTTGCAAATATCTTCTCCCATTCTGTCAGTTGTCTTTTGGTTTTGTTGAATGTTTCCTTTGCTGTACAAAAGCTTTTTATCTTGATGAAGTCCCAATAGTTCATTTTTGCCCTTGCTTCCCTTGCCTTTGGTGATGCTTCTAGGAAGAAGTTGCTGTGGCTGAGGTCAAAGAGGTTGCTGCCTGTGTTCTCCTTTAGGATGTTGATAGACTCCTGTCTCACATTGAGGTCTTTCAACCATTTGGAGTCTATTTTTGTGTGTGGTGTAAGGAAATGGCCCAGTTTTATTCTTCTGCATGTGGCTGTCCAATTTTCCCAACACCATTTGTTGAAGGGAGTGTCTTTTTTTCACTGGACATTCTACTAACACCAAAGAAATACAGACAATTATAAGAACATATTATGAGCAACTATATGCCAGCAAATTAGATAATCTGGAAGAAATGGATGCATTCCTAGAGATGTATAAACTAACAAAATTGAACCAGGAAGAAATAGAAAACCTGAACAGACCTATAACCACTAAGGAAATTGAAGCCATCATCAAAAATCTCCCAACAAACAGGAGCCCAGGGCCAGATGGCATCCCAGGGGAATTCTACCAAACATTCAAAGAAGAATAATACCTATATTTCTGAAACTGTTCCAAAAAATAGAAATGGAAGGAAAACTTCTAAACTCATATTATGAGGCCAGCATTACCTTGATCTCAAAATCAGACAAAGACCCCATCAAAAAGGAGAATTACAGACCCATATCCCTGATTAACATGCATGCAAAAATTCTCACCAAAATACTAGCCAATAGGCGCCAACAATACATTAAAAGGATTATTCACCATGACCAAGTGGGATTTATCCCTGGGCTGCAAGTTTGGTTCAACATCCGCAAATCAATCAATGTGATACAATACATTAATAAAAGAAAGAACAAGAACCATATGATCCTCTCAATAGATGCAGAAAAAGCATTGGACAAAGTATAGCATCCTTTGTTGATTAAAACTCTTCAGAGAGTAGGGATAGAGGGTACATACCTCAATATCATAAAAGCCATCTATGAAAAACCCATAGCAAATATCATTTTCAATGGGGAAAAACTGAGAGCTTTCCCCCTAAGGTCAGGAACACGGCAGGGATGTCCACTATCACCACTGCTATTCAACATAGTATTAGAAGTCCTAGCCACAGCAATCAGACAACAAAAACAAATAAAAGGCATCCGAATCAGCAAAGAAGAAGTCAAACTCTCACTGTTTGCAGATGGTATGATACTTTATGTGGAAAACCCAAAAGACTCCACCCCAGAACTGCTAGAACTCATACAGGAATTCAGTAAAGTGGCAGGGTATAAAATCAATACACAGAAGTCAGTGGCATTCCTATACACCAACAACCAGACAGAAGAAAGAGAAATTAAGGAGTCGATCCCATTTACAATTGAACCCAAAGCCATAAGATACCTAGGAATAAATCTAACCAAAGAGGCAAAGAATCTGTACTCAGAAAACTATAAAATACTCATGAAAGAAATTGAGGAAGACACAAAGAAATGGGAAAACGGTCCATGCTCATGGATTGGAAGAACAAATATTGTGAAGATGTCAATGCTACCTAGAGCAATCTACACATTTAATACAATCCCTATCAAAACACCATCCACTTTTTCAAAGAAATGGAACAAATAATCCTAAGATTTGTATGGAACCAGAAAAGACCCCAAATAGCCAGAGGAATGTTGAAAAAGAAAAGGAAAGCCGGCGACATCACAATTCCGGACTTCCAGCTCTATTACAAAGCTATAATCATCAAGACAGTATGGTAGTGGCACAAAAACAGACACATAGATCAATGGAAGAGAATAGAGAGCCCAGAAATGGAACCTCAACTCTATGGTCAACTAAATAGCCACTTTTTAAAGAAGACAAGTACATGAAAAGATGCTCAACATCATTAATCATTAGGGATATGCAAATCAAAACCATAATGAGATATCACCTCACAGGTGTTAGAATGGCTATTATAAAAAAGACAACAAATAACAGGTGTTGGCGAGGATGTAGAGAAATGGGAATTCTTGTGCACTGTTGGTGGGAATGTAAATTGGTATAACCACTATGGAAAACAGTACGGACATTCCTCAAAAAAATTAAACATAGAATTACCACAAAACCCAGCAATTCCACATATGGGTATTTATCTGAAGAAAATAAAAACACTAACTCAAAAAGATGTATGCTCCCCCATATTCATTGCAGCATTAATCACAATAGCCAAGACATGGAAGCAACATAAGTGTCCATCAATGGATGAATATATAATGAAATTGATTTATATATATACATACACACATATATATGTGCATATATAAATTTTGCATATATACACATATATATGTATACATATACATACATAATAGATAATTATTCAGCCATAGAAGAATGAAACCTTGCCATTTGTGAAAACATGTATGTATCTTGAGAGCATTATGGTGAGTGAAATAAGCCAGACAGAAAGACATACACCAAATAATCTCTCTTATATGTGAAATCTTTTTTTTTAGGATTTTATTTATTTGAGATAAAGAGAGATAGGGAGAGAGCATGACCAGTGGGGAGGGGCAGAGGGAGAGGGAGAAGCAGACTCCCTACTTAGCGCAGAGCCTAACAGGGGGCTAGATCCTAGGACCCTGAGATCATGACCTGAGCCGAAGGCAGACACTTAACCGACTGAGCCATCCATGCACCCCTCTTATATGTGAAATCTTTAAAACAAAACAAAATATCTCATAGGTATATAGAACAGATTGGTGTTACAAGAGGGGTGGGGGGATGGGAGAAATGGATGAATTATTTTTTATTAAGTCTAAATAAATTGAATAAAAATTTAAAGAAGAGATGTGGTAAGCTAATTCCACAATTGTTCTAATTCCCATGTTATATTTATCTTATGTTATAAATTGTTAGGTATACATTGGTCCCCATTTTCATGTTCAACTAAGTAGTCAAAATATCAGAATAAAACCTATTATTTTATAAGGGGTTTTAATTATCAACTTGAGAAAGACTTGGGTTGGACATGAATAATTGTATATTCTTTGAATGCACTTAAAGTTGATTTGAGATCTTCTATAATGTTTAGCAAAAGGGCAATTGCTAAGCCTTGCTATTTGAAAAACACTGAAAAAAAACCCAAACACATGGTTTTTGCTAATTGACAGATGGCTCACAGTCATAGGTTCCTTTTCATAAAACTTTATTTTCTTATCACTTCATTTGGGGTGAGGCAATCATATTAAATAGTGAAACTTTCTTTTTCTAGACCTAATGGTTTTAGAGGTTTATGAACGATGTCACATTAACTCCTGTAAAAAATGCAACACATTAAGGCGAACACTCCCACTGATGAAGTGAATACACTTATCCCTGTCTCTCAGCTCCTAACTCGTTCCTGTCAGCATTTATGTTTCCAGAACTAAGTATCCACTGTCCTCATGCATTCTTTCTCTGCCCTGGTCCCTCCCTTCTCTAAGAATCTTAGAGCTGTTTTTGCTTCTCTGTAATAACTGTGTCCTGTGGTTCTATATTCTCTTTAAAATATAACTTGCCTTATATTTAACTCAATAAATACATATTGAGTAGTTATGTATGAAGTAAAGATATTCAAGGATGACTTAGATGCAGCTCCTACCCAGTAAGAGTTTTTGTTAAGAAAGAGAAAATTTGTTAACAGATATAATAGAAGTGTTAGTACGATGACAGGGATTTATTTTTTTATTATTTTTTTAAAGATTTTATTTATTTGAGAGAGAGAGAGAGAGTGAGAGAGAGAATGAACAGGGTGGAGGGACAGAGGCAGAGGGAGAAGCAGACTCCCTGCTGAGCAGGGAGCCCGACATGGGGCTCTATCCTAGGACCCTGGGCTCATGGCTCATGACCTGAGCCAAAGGCAGACACTTAAAGGACTGAGCCACCCAGGAGCCCAATAACAGGGATTTAAAGAAAATATTAAAATTTGGCCAAATTGTTTCTGGCTAGCTATGGTTTGATCAATTTTTTTCAAGCGTGCAAGGCTAGAAATAGATTTCATACATAGATTTTAACAATGGAAGGCAATTTAATTGCCTTCCCGAAGAACCTGGACTGCAATATTTTTAATGTTGAATACTGTGAAAGTGGGAGAATGTTTTGGTGGTAAACTAGGCTTTTACATTAGCCCTTTAATTTATCCTAGTAGGCAACAGGCAAGCATTTATACATATGAAGCCAGCCATGGCCAAATGGAAATGTTTCATGTCAATGATAAATAAATTTATGGAACACTTACTATAGGCTAGACACTAGTCTTAATTCACTCATGTAGTCCTTACAATAATGCTTTGGAGACTATTACAACATACACGTTATAGATGAAGAAATAGTGAAGAAACGGACACAAAAAAGTAAAGTGAGTCATCTAGCTAGGAATCATCACCCAAGGTAGTTTACGTCCAAAGTTCATATTCTTAGTCTCTACCTGTAAGTCTCCTCTGGGTAGGAATGCTATATGCCATATCTACTTCAAGGAGCAACGTTCAGGGTTGGAACTCTCAGATGTGTGTTACTAGGTGGAAAGTATGACTGTAGGCTTGAGAGGAGCAAATGGCTAAGCTGTTCCCGAGACTTTGTATGAATCATACCATTTATTTTGGATGCTTCAGGAAATGAATGTAAGCTATCCTCTGTGAAATGCCTAATTAACTACTTTGCCTGAGGACTCTTGCCTGGTGTTCGGTCTCTGCCCCATGGGTAGGAAGTACCAAGAATTGCATTTATAAACTTAGATCTTATAAAGAGCACATGTATTTAATTGGCTTCTTTCAGTATGTACATATGGGGAGCCTCACATTGATAGATAAGCGCATACCACGATGGCGGAGAAATGGTTTGCAAAATAGTCACATTGAAAGTTTGTTCTGCCTCTTACCATCACCTAACCATCAGAAATACCTGGCATGATAACAATATCACAGCAGCTGTGCTATTTTCAAGTGTTTTGATTCCTACACAACCTCCCACTATTACTCCCTTTTTAGATTTGCTGTTTTTATCCATTTGTACAAATGAGTTATTACTTGAACATGAAATAGAGCGGGAGAAAATATGAAAGAAATATGCTACAGTGGACATATTTTCAGGCACAGTGGTCATGGATGCAACTGACTTGCCAACTACGCACAGTTTATACATCATTAAAAAGTGATTCTGTTACCAGGAAGCCAGAGTTGAGACAGTCCAGATTGGTCTGTGACAGTCTCCTGCTGTTTTTTTTTTTCTTTTTTGACAGGACTGAACTGTGAGTCAACAAAATGTTTTTTTGTATCATGCAGCTTGACAGTATTAACTGAATACTTCCCCTCAGAATTTGAATCATTGACAAAGAAGCCCAAATTTTCTGTTTCCAAAGGTTAATGATCAGTCAGTGGTTTTCTTTTAAGGTATGGTTGTTCTGTATAAAAAGGATCTTAATAAAATACATTGTCACACAGCTTAATGCTCAGTTTGCTGGGTGAGAAGGAAAACGGATCCGTTGCAGGGTGAATATGGTGTCATGATAACTGAGGTCAAATTTGCTTCCTCAAGATTCTGCTTTGAATTTTGGTTATTCAGCTGTGTTTACTAATAAACTGTGCAAGCATATAAACAAGCGGTCCTAGAGACACAATGGCTAGACTTTCTGTTTCCAAAATATTGGCCCAAATTGCAAAGTCCATTCTCAGAAAATACATTTCCTTTGGAAGCAAAGGATTGCTAAAGCAGAAGAGATGGAGTTATTCTAAATTTGTGATATTTTTGATGGCATATTACAAACATTTAAGGTATATCCTAGGTATTACTAACAGAATAAAAATGGAATGAGTCAGGGTGCCTGGGTGGCTCAGTCGTTAAGCGTCTGCCTTCGGCTCAGGTCATGATCCCAGAGTCCGGGGATCGGGTCTCACATCGGGCTCCCTGCTCGGCAGGGGGCCTGCTTCTCCCTCTCCCACTCCCCCTGCTTGTGTTCCTGCTCTTGCTCTCTCTCTCTCTGTCAAATAAATAAATAAAATCTTTAAAAAAAATGGAATGAGTCAAATACAAATACATACATTTAACTGCTAATGAAAACTTACAAAAAATAAAGGGGTAAAGATACTGAGATAATACAATTTTCATGTTTTTAAGATGGGGTATGCTAAGTAACAATGACCAAATAAATGGCTCTCCCATTGCAGCTAGTTCCTGAGTTGCTAACCTTCACACCCACATTTTCCAGATAGTTTCTAAGATGCTTTTTTTTTTTAATCAGTCATACCATATCCATCAGATTAAATACTTGATTTTTATCTGGTATTCTAGATCTGGTAAAAGAAAAATCCTGAGATTTAACATACCACAAGCAGCTCGAGTCAGTGACTTAGCTATTAACATTTTATAAGTTAAAAATACGATACATTTTCTCCAATAAGTAGTGGTTTTAAAAACAAATTTACCTTTAGTTTGCTCAAGACAACATCCTTTTTTTCCTGAACTTTGCTAAAACATCTTAGAGCTCAAAGGATTTTATATTTCAGTCCCTGACTCAATTTTCAATGAAAGAACATTTTAAAGAGCTACTAAAATTCCTCATTTTGTAAATGAGGGAAAGAAAAGCTGAGTTTGAAAGATTAAGACTGACTACATTTATGGGAACTAGAATGGATTTTTCGGAAACATTCAGAAAAATGCCATTTTTAAAGGAATTTTTTCCTAGCTTTATAAGATGGATCACTGGTTCATGCTCAGTATTCTCTAAAATTTCATGGATTCTGGGTTTTGATCCAAGCATAAGTATTTTGGGGGGTTAAATTTTGGCCGAACCTCTGGAGAAGATTCTTGAATCTCTCCTCTGTATCTCCTTGCAGCTGAGGTAAACAATGTTCAGCCTTATGACAGAGCCTCACCGGAAATACCTGCATCTGTTTGCCTCTCTGAGGCCAGCTCTAGCTCCAGAACAGTGAAGAGCTCTGGATTTCACATCCCCAGGGTCAACTCTTAACCAGTGGAAGATTTGGTGGGTGACAGTTGGTGGATGACAATTTGGTGGCAAGCTCCACACAGTTTCTCAGAAGGGAGCCAACAGAATGGAGCATGATTTGCCACAGCAGAAACTCTCTTATTAGTATATCCTTTCCTGGCTTTTCTTTCTTTCCTGTCTCATCTTACCCCTTCCCCACTCATGCATTTCCTAAGATCACCTCCCAAATAGACTATATGCACATGAGTCCTTGTCTCATTATCGGCTTTAGGGAACACAAACTGAAACAGATTAACTTCCAATTTCTGTGAAGAGATACTTAAACATTTTCTAATATCAATAACCAAAGATTCAGTAGAGAGAGAAGAAAGAAAAAGAGAGAAAGAGGGAAAAAAGGAGGGAAAAAAAGAACTTGGTCAAGTCTCTTACCATTAGCCACAACCTACGTGACTGTTGCCAAAAATACGAAGATGACCTCTCCAATAGAACATGCCAAACCAGTTATGTCCTTTGTGCCTAGCATCATTTTTTTTAAAGTGAATAATTTGTTCTAATTTTGTTTTTTAAAAGATCACAACTTATTATTTTTTAAGATTTTATGTATTTATTTGACGGGGAGGGAGAGAGAGGAATCACAAGTAGGCAGAGCGGCAGGCAGAGGAAGAGGGAGTAGCTGACTCCCCACTGAGCAGGGAGCCTGACGTGGGGCTTGATCCCAGGACTCCGGGATCATGACCTGAGCCCAAGGCAGACGCTTAATCGACTGAGCCACCCAGGCGCCCTAAAAGATCACAACTTTAGATGAATTATTTGCTTTCTGATTCTCTTTTTTTTTTTTTTCCCTATAGAGCGCTTCTCATTTACTTTAAAATGTGAACAAAGTAAGCCTATCATATTAGAGTTGGTAAGAAACTAAATGAAATGGTGTTATATCTACATGTCTTTAAGAAATACTAGCACCAGGGGTGCCTGGGTGGCTCATTTGGTTAAGCGGCTGCCTTCGGCTCAGGTCATGATCCCAGGGTCCTGGGATCGAGCCCTGCATCGGGCTCCCTGCACAGCAGAGAGCCTGCTTCTCCCTTTCCCTCTGCCTGCCGCTCTGCCTACTTGTGCTGTCTCTCTGTCAAATAAATAAATTAAAAAAAAAAAAACAAAACTTTAAGAAATACTAGCACCAGACAAATTAGAAAATTCTCAAAGTTTGGAGTTTATATTAGTTTTTTTTTTCTTTTTGTAGTGAAAATATATTAATATAATATATAGGGAATTTTTCCCCCTTTGTTAAAATCCTGGGGAGACTTACTAGTGAAGAAAAACGAACAAAAAATCTTAAATTAGATTCTTTTTTTAAAAGATTTTATTTATTTATTTGACACAGAGAAGAGACAGCTAGAGAGGGAACACAAGCAGGGGGAGTGGGAGAGGGAGAAGCAGGCTCCCCACTGAGCAGGAAGCCTGATGCGGGGCTTGATCTCAGGACCCTGGGATCATGACCTGAGCTGAAGGCAGATGCTTTATGACTGAGCCACCCAGGCGCCCCTTAAATTAGATTTTTGAGACGAATAAATGTAATAAATAATAATGGAAAAACATAAATAATTATTAAACAATTTAAATTTAATTTTGTGTAGTTAACAAAAGAAAATGAGAGGGAGAGGAATGATGGTGAGGGGTAAATAAATTGTCTGAAAGTTGATTTATTCTGCAAAATCCTTAATAGACATAGATCTAACTAATTTAATAAAATTTCACTTAAAAATAGTCATACATGGTGAAAACTTTTTATAATTATCTCATAGACAAATAAAATGGCTATTCTAGAAAACTTCTGTTTTCCTAATTTGTAGTGAAAAATTCCTGTTGACATGCACGTTATTTTATAGGGTCAAAGTGTCTCTTTGAAAAAACTTTGCCTTTTTTGCATTCCCTCCCTTGGAAACAAAAATTATACATTTTTAAAGTATCATCTCATTAAAAACCATAAGTGAATCGAAACCTTTACGAAACTTTTCCTTTCCATGTATTGACATAAGTATAATTCGCTTTTCCTTGACCAGATAAAAGTAAATCTTGCACCATATCTAGCCTCAAGGTAAGAGTCATCATCCTTTTAGTTTGTGGATACATTTTGTTAGGCAGCACGTTAATTTAAAAAAAAATTAACGTTAGGGGCACCTGGGTGGCTCAGTCGTTAAGTGTCCACCTTCGGCTCAGGTCATGATCCCAGGGTCCTGGGATCGAGCCCTGCATCGGGCTCCCTGCTCAGCGGGAAGCCTGCTTCTCTCTCTCCCACTCCCCCTGCTTGTGTTCCCTCTCTAGCTGTCTCTCTCTCTGTGTCAATAAATAAATTAAAAAAAAAAATTAACGTTAACGGATAATTTCTGGCAATCCATACCATTACGAATAACACGTTTTTTTATTTTTATAGTAACTGTATAGGTGTTTGTACACATTTCACCTAAGTAAGAAAGTTGCAGGATGACCTCCAGGCTCAGTTGAGACCAGACCTGGGGCTCTAGAGCTTTCCCATCTTTCCTGTCTAAATTCTTTTCTGTCTCCCCTCTATGATGAGAAAGGAGAGAATGACCTCTTGATCAAAAGCCAAGAATATGACTAAATTAAATGAAAGTTGTCCTCTTTTCTTCCAAACCTTCTACATTTTGTCCAAAACATTTCTTGGAGACAGGAAGCAATTAATTGCATGTTTTGATTTTTTATCGTCTGCCTTTCCATCTGGTACTTGACTGCACATTATATGTAGGAGGGTGTGAACAGAAGATGGTGACTATGTCAGCAAAGACTAACATTTTTGCAGTGTGCAAGTAAAGAAGCTGATAACATAATTATGACGTGGAAAGACAAATTATGGAAACATGCAACTGTGAATAATTGGAAAATTGGCTCTATAAGTTATAGTATATTCTTAGTTCAAAGATGTGAATGAAAACTCATGTGTAATGAACTTCTTGTCATCAAACAAAATCAGGGAGATTAGTTTCCTTAAAAATGTTAAAACTAACATTTATACTGAATATAATTTTAAAAGCTGCAGCTTTTTAATTAATAGTTAATTAACCCTTAATTTTTAATTAACCAAATTAGGGGTGCCTGGGTGACTCGGTTGGTTAAATCTCTGCCTTTGGCTCAGGTCATGATTCCAGGGTCCTGGGATCAAGCCCCGCATCGGGCTCCTGGCTCAGCAGGGAGCCTGCTTCTCCCTCTCCCACCCCCCCTGCTTGTGTTCCCTCTCTCGTTGTGTCTCTCTCTGTCAAATAAATAAAATCTAATAAAATAAAATAAAATAAAATAACCAAAATAATTTTAAATAATAATTAGCCATTGTTTATTTAGATGTTAAGATTGAGCATTTCTATATATGAGGATATTAATTTCATTTTAAAGAGAAGAGATCTGATAAATAGAAATCAAATATTATCAAAGGAAGGTATAGTGTGTTGAATAATATCCTTTAAAAAGATAAGGTCATGTCCTACCCCTTAGAACCTGTGAATGTGACCTCATTTGTGAAAAACAGTCTTTGCAGATGTAATTAATATCTCAAGTGAGCTTATACTGGACTATGCAGGTGGATCCTAATTCCAGGGACAATTGACCTTAGAAGAGGAGAAAGAACAGAGTAGAGGCCAGGTAACAGCAGAGGCAGAGGTTGGAGTTACTTAGCAAAAGAATACTTTGAATCACCAGAAGCCAGAAAGAAGCAAAGAAAGTTTGTTTTGTTTTGTTTTGTTTTTCAGTTATACATATTAGATCACATTCTGGCACACACAGGAGGGAGGCAAGAGTTTTCAATAACATGTTTTAGAAAACTGTCCATTTTTTCTTATGTTCATCTGAATATAAGACCTAGAAACAAAACAAGGTAACATTGAGCACTGAGTATTTTAGAATCCAGTAACCAAAAGTCAGGCCTTTCCCTCCTTCCTCTTCATAATGATGATAAACAGAGTATATAGGCTTTTCAGATAGAGCCATTCCTGTGACAAGACTCCTGACGACTATGAAGCCTATGGTATGGGAAATGTGGCGCTAACAGGAAGTACTGTGCTATTCTCTTAGAAGAAAAAGAATACTTATTCTTTGCCTTCTCTACTTATACCCAATACCTAGATGCGAATCAGAGGTTCATTTGCCCCAGTCAAATATCCACCAAATAAATCTATTCCCTCATCATGGGCAGCAACTCCAGATTCATGTTGGCCAGTCAACAGGTTGAAATTTCATAGTGTCCACTGGTCACTGTGTGTCTTATAAGAATCTATCTGCTGACTAAAGATCCGGTCCTTAGCATAGTCCAGGTCATTGCCTCCAGGAACGTAGAGCCTTTGGAGAGAGCTCAGCACTAATAACATCTTGATTTTAGACTTTTGGCTTCCAGGACCATCAGAGAGTAATTTCTGTTGTTTGGAGCTACTGGTTTCCTACAATTTGCTACAACAGCCCTAGGAAACTCAGAGAGAAGGTGGCTATGCATTTTTTTTTTTTTTTTGTAGTTTATGTCTTCAATGATTGTTTATATAGTCAGTATTACATATTAGGAATTAAAGCTTCTGTTCTTCACGTTCTCCAATACTAATTAGTTTAATCCTCACAACAACCGAGAGTAAGTACTAGGAGAGTAGGGCAGAGTGCAGTACAGCCTCGGTCAGTGGCTGGGGGTTCTCACATCATATATAGGAGGGTGTGAACAGAAGATAACCAGTGTAGGACTAGGATTTCGGACCCTGGCTGGGCTCCAGAGTTGATGTGCTAAGTTATCCTAAATAAATGAATTGAGGCAAAAACAGGTGATGGAATTCAAAGCGATCCTCCACAAAGGTGCTTTCATCTTCTTTTGAATAAGAATGCTAAGACAGGGAATATGAGTCTCTGAAAATCAAATGGGTCACACAGGAGGATAAACAAATACCCCAGTAATGAATAGTGTTGATTCTTCAAGTCTGTTTTCTCCTTCCTAACACCAAAGACTATCTGGCTTAGGCTGGAAAAAAAAAAATCTAGTTACACATCTCCATCCTTCAGGTTTCAGTGGATTTGGAATCATGCAATGAACCGTCCCAACTCAAACTGCATGGAAAACTAAATGCTTTCACTTTACCTGAACGTGTCATTGCTTTAGCAGATTAATTTAACAGGTGTAAGGGGAAAAAAGATATTTGTGAATGCAAACAAAAATGAACAGAGTATTTCAGCTGATTCCAGCTTGTGTTGAAATTTTCCCCAAAAGCCCATAAACCAAGGTTTATGGTTTATGGTTTAAGGTTTAAACCAACCTTAGAACTTTCTCT
Organism: Mirounga angustirostris; assembly: GCF_029215605.1. Classification (NCBI taxonomy): domain Eukaryota; kingdom Metazoa; phylum Chordata; class Mammalia; order Carnivora; family Phocidae; genus Mirounga; species Mirounga angustirostris. The sequence continues at coordinate 77,297,142 of NW_026991720.1, read as the reverse complement.
TGAAAACAGCCATCTATAATTTTAAGCTTGGCACTTCTGCACTCTCTCTCTCCATATATATTCAATATATAGAATGTAAATTTATAAAATATAACAATTTTATATTTATAAAATAATATATATGTATATGCTCCTTAATTTCATTTTCCCTTTTTAAAATTATTTAACCATATTCTTATTTTTAATACATAATATTTTGCTTTGGTTCTATGGCCTAAATATGTAAGGTAGTCGATCTGCCCAATTAGCTCACTGATACAGAAATTCAGAGCATAAGAAGCTTACCAGGCAGAATGTTGGTGGATTATCCAAAAGTGCTCTAAATCCAATAACAATTGTCCTTTTAAGAGATAAACGAGGCATTTTGCATCAGTTAGGCATTTTCAAGATGTAGGGATTTTTAAAATAAATTTCTTATGACTGTAGGTCTGTTTATTTCAAATCCATTTGAGTCAATACTGATTTTACATATCTACTTCTGAAACAAACCTATTATATACAGTCTTTTTAGCTTTGGTATATGAAATTTTTCATCTCTAAATTTTAGTAATCAATTCTTATACTACCAGTGTGACTTTTTACAAAGTATTTACAGAGGCCTGGACTAACCGAGGAAATGTTCTTGGATGGCTGTATTCGTGTGGCTTCTGAATCCATGTGCCGGCTCACTGCATTTAAGCACTTACTACCAAGAAATACCAGCACTAAGCTGTTACTGTATAGGCGCCTAAATGGTAAAGAATGAATTAATGGAGAAATGTTTCATTTGTTGCTGTTTTTTTTAAATATCAACTGAAATATTTTACCTGTCATAGTTTAAATACCTATGTACCTTTTTCAAAATTTGTATATGTTTTACTTCTGCGTTCTTTAAAGAAAGAAGAAAAAGAGTGGATTTTTCCATTTTCTTTCTCTCGTTTTTAAATACAAATCTACAATATTGATACAGTAAAAACATGCAGCAGCTGCCATAGAAAACAGTATGGGAGTTTGTCAAAAAATTAAAAAAGAACTGTATAATTTAGCAGTTCCATTTCTGGGTATATATCCAAAAAGAATTGAAAGTGCTGTTTTTTGTTTTGTTTTGTTTTTTACAAATTTAATTATTTATTTTAGAGAGAGAGGATGTGCTTGCACATGCATCGGTAAGGGGCAAAGGCGGGGAGGAACAGAGGGGGATGGAGAGGGACAAGCAGACTCCCTGCTGAGTGCGGAGCCCCACTATGGGCTCCACATAGGTCACAATCTCAGGACCCTGAGATCATGACCTCAGTTGCAACCAAGAGTCTGTCTCTTAACCGACTGAGCCACCCAGGAGCCCCAGAAGCAGGCTTTCAAATGGATATTGTAACTGCCATGTTCACATGATACTATTCACAATAGCCAAGAGGTGGGAGCAACCCAAGTAACTTTGGAGGCATGAATGGATAAACAAATGTGGTATATACATACAATGGAATATTAGCCTTAAAATGGAAGGAAATGCTGTTATACGCTACAATATTGATGAAACTTGAGGTTATTATGCTAAGTTTGATAAACTATTCCCCCCAAAAATCACTATCTGACTCCTATTTTAAGAATTCTGTAAAGTAGTCACATTCATAGAAGAAGAAATTAGAGTGGTGGTTACCAGGGACTGGGGCAGAGAGAGAAAGGGGATTTGGTGGTTAATAATAGATAAAGAATTTCAAATTTGCACGACGAAAAAATTCTTGAGATCCGTTTTGCTACAGTTTGAATAAACTTAACACTATTGGTGAGTTTTTGGTGACTTGGGCATGTCTTATTCAAAAAGAAAAACACAAACACAAAAAACTTTCTTCAGCATACCAAGGCAAGCAGCCATTTCATGACTCACTTAACACATTGCAGTGGACCAGTTTACAGATAATTTTCCCTCTTTTGTGTGACATGGCCATTCCAAACCCACAGAGAATGCCTCATTTGTAAATTGGAGGTTTGTACTATGCCTTACAGAGCTTAAATTCAGAAGTTTGTGCCTCACATCTGAAACAAAGGGAAATAACACACCTATTCAAAAGTCAATAAATCCCCTAGAAGTTTTTTTTTTTTTTTTTTAAAGAAAACATTTTCATATAAAGAGCTCTATTGAATGTCATAAATAGACTGGGGAAAAAATATTAGCAACATGCATATGTTATTTACTAGCATATGACACCTACAAAAGGTATTCGAAGAACACCTGAAACGTATTGTGTGTGTGTGTGTGTGTGTGTGGCTTAACTAGCAAGCTTACTATTAAAAAAAAAAAAAGGTAATTCAGGTAAAGGACAGTTTACTTTTTGTACTTTAGACTATCTTGACTGTCAAGGTGTATGAACTATAATTTTAAAATTTATACTGTCACATGATTGTAAATTTTAGTTGTCTTAAGTTAGGAATTGGTAAAAAGCTATTTATGCTGGACTTGGGTCAAATGACTTATTTGCAAAAAAAGTAAGTAATGGGAAGAAAGAGCTGTATAATGAGATACTGCAAGACTCATACTGGTTGGAAATTACCTTCAAAATTACCTTCAATTTCCCTTTGTTTTCAGTTTCTCAAATAAAAAAAAAAAAAAAAGAAAAAACACCCCACACACGAATGAAATGAAATATAGAAGAATGTTAACCCATATCAAAATAAAGTGTACCCAAGTATTGCAATGTAAAAAAACAAAACAAAACAAAACTTAATACTATTGGACTTTGCACTTTAAAATGGTTAATTTTATATTATGTGCTCTTTACCACACTTGAGAAAAAAAGCATGAATAAGAAAATCTCTGCAGCAGAAAGATGGTTCATTCTTAGAATACAGTTAACATTACAAAGTAATAAAGTGAAGGTATATGTTAAAACATCTGCCAAAGGAATTTCATTTCAGTTCCTTAAACAGTGACTTCTTAGATACTACGTTAGACAGTAAACTCTAACTGGAAAGTTTTTGATCTAATTCTTCACAAGGATGGTAGAAATCCTTAAGCTTAATGAAAAACTCTATAGGAAAGAGAGAAACAAAGAATGAAAATAAAAAGGATTGGATTTGATTTGCCTTGATTGCATACTATTCATCATCTGTCATCATGGCATTTGTGGGTTAGCTTCTTTATTTGAATGGAATGAGAAAAGGTTTTATTGGTAAAATCAGGAATTTTTTTTTTTTAAAGATTTTATTTATTTATTTGAGACAGAGAGAATGAGAGACAGAGAGCATGAGAGGGAGGAGGGTCAGAGGGAGAAGCAGACTCCCTGCCGAGCAGGGAGCCCGATGCGGGACTCGATCCCGGGACTCCAGGATCATGACCTGAGCCGAAGGCAGTCGCTTAACCAACTGAGCCACCCAGGCGCCCCAAATCAGGAATTTTTTATGTTCAGCTTATTGCAGAGGAAAGAAGTAACCCATAATCTCTTCAGGTGTTTTTCTATCAACTCAAGTTTCAATATATAATGCTTTCTGTGATTATTGAAGAATCTGTAGATATCCCTGAGGAAGTGAATATTTGTCTGTAGAGGTCACCTGAAAATCCTTCAACATGAACATAGTTCAGTGTTGTTAATTGTCACTCAGAGTTTTTTAGTTTTTGATTATCTTTGTATTTCAAATAACTTTTTCTATGTAGAAAGAAAAAGAGGCAAAGAGAAGAAAATACTTAATGCCTCCACACTGAACCTCAGTAAATCATCAGTGTATGCATGTTTTCTTTCTACATCTACATTATATACCTACACACAGACACACACAGACACACACACACAGCTTCTATGAACCCAAGCTATTTTGCAATTCATTCTTTTTCGCTGAATTTGTCAGGAAGTTGATTATTTTTTCTGCCCTTTTATTGCTAGAGTTGGCCTTTGGTGGGCTCTTATCTTTGTCCCACTTTCATACTGCAGGGTACCGTTGCCTTACTGTAAAGAGAGAGAATTGAAATTCTCTTGTCTAGAGTCCTCTCCTGGCACAGTGATCCCAAATCCTATCCACAATCCCCAGCGAAGACTACAGGGCCCTCTCCAAGGGGGTTCCCTGGAGGGTTCCTTGGCCCATGTTATCGTGATGGGCTAACTTCTCTGCATTCCTGTGCCCAGTTTACTCATAGAACCAGTGTGGTATCTAAAAGGCAGCTGATCTCTGAAATTTTGACAACCTTGAGGATAGACTTCAGCGTATACTTCATAGTGCTTAACATATAGCAGATGTTCATTATCAACGCAAAAAGCAATTCTGGGCCTGTATATTATTGTATTAAAAATTAAGTGCCCGTTGCTTAATTAAGTTTCTTATCTTTTTCTTGGGTAAAATCTTTTAGTGCACTTTTACCCAGGAGACTGATTTAAATTGAATTCAGAATCACTAAGTATCATTGCTTTTGTTGCATCCCTGCCCCCTGTGCTTCCTGGTTTAGAAATACTGTTTTCTCACCAAAGAAAAAGCTTTGAGCTAATAGATGTTTAATTATGGTCTGGAGATTTGTTTACACATAATTAAAATACGTAGTTGCTAGAGTCATTGAGAAATAATAACTTTCAATAGCTGTCAAGTTATCAGGTAGGCATTTAGGACAGGCCTCAAAAACCCCTGTTTGCATATAGGTACAGAGACAGTCATTATGTCTAGACGTGTGTGAAATACGGTTTTGCGATTTATTTGAATTTAGAAGGGAAAATGATTCTGGGATTATTTCTTCATTTGTCAAATGGGGATGGTAATAACTACCTTATATATTTTGTTGAAAGGATTCCTTAAGATGATATACGTAAACCAATTAGCGTTACTTGGTATAGAGAGCCTTGATGAATCATTCTGCTAGTGTTCCTATTATTGTCTAGAGTACATTATTACTCACCTTTAACGGTGGTTTGCTTTGGATTGTCAGATTAACTTGTGATAACATAAACGAAGGGTTGTGTGAGAAGTATAGGGCCTGATGAGCATAAAATCACAGAACCACGGAATTTCTGAGCACCAGTAGACTCCCGAGAGCACAGACATTTCCTCACACACAGTGCATGACACACATGCATCATACAGATGAGGAAAGGGAGTCCCTGGGAGTTGGAGTAAGTATTCTCTGATCACACAGATCAGACGGGGGCCAGTCCTGATTCTGTGTTTTCCTGTCCAGTACTGCTGCTTTTCCGCATACTTCAGTCTCCCCAGGGATGGGAGATTGCTGTGAAGAAACTTGGAGGCAAGCAACAAAACAAGAGCTAGAGATGGGGTATCCATAAGCTCTCGACACAGTAATGCCACGTGACAACCAAAATGCTGGGCGACACCCAGCAGGAAACATTGATTTCTGTCTCATAGGTACTCAGGCTGGCTCAGCGGGCCAGCATTTCTGATCTGGCTGGGCACGCTCATGCATCAGTGCTAGGTTTGGGCGGTGAGCCAGCTCTGTGACTGGGGCTGGCTGGCTGTTGGTTGCAGAATCTCAACTCTTCTCCACAGGGACTCTCATTCCCTAGCAAGGTGGATTGTGCTCATTCACAGGGAATTGACAGGAGCCCAAGAGAAACCAAGGCATCCATGTCTCGGAGGCTTTGGCTTGTGACGGCTACAGAGCTGCTTCTGCCCCGTTCTACGGATCAAAGCCAGTCACAAGACCAACTTAGAACCAGGCAGTGGGGAAAGAGACTCCACTTCATGAGAGAAAAGAGCTGTGTAGTCCAATTGTTAGGAATAAACACAGAAAGGGGTGAAGAATTGGAGCCATTTTTTAAAACGATCACACGAGACCTTCAATTATGTGATGAAATTAACAACATTCCCATTCTATGTTCTAGGATTTTTCTCCCCCACCGTATTGATACGTTAATATTTAGTTGGTGTCGAGTTGATATTATAAGAAAACCTCACTATTCAACAAGAAAAAAAAAAAGCCAAAACAAAATCTTTTAAATGTTAATGAATTCAGTTGAATTGCAAAATGTCAATAGCATTCTGTTATCTTTTCCTAGGAAGTACTGCTTTATCTGCCTTAGAGAGGGTGTGGGCTAAACTCTATTATAAAACCCGGCCAGTATTTAAAATCTCTGCCAATTACTTACAACTGGATTAGAAAGATACACTCTCTTTGTGGCTTATTAAGCACTAGTGCTACTAAGTATACCCAATCATGTGAACATAACCAGTTAGGCACTCAGAGAGTTATCATAACCCTTTTATAATACAACATATTGAAGACGGTGAAAATTATCACACTGATAATATGTTTATATGTATTTTATAAATTTGTATTTCACTTCTATTTTATATATAGCTAAGAGTAACAACTACTAAAATACTCAGTTTTTTCAGTCTTTCTAATGACAAAATCAAATAGATTATAGTTGAAAAGATTTATATAGTAGAAATCACGTGATTCTCACTTCTGAGGTGAAATTTCTGCCCTCTTCCTAAAAGTTTTATTCTGTTTATTACAAGGAGCCAGTCTCACCAGCTTCGATAGAACCATTTGCACTTAACTCTTTAAACATTAGTTATTTTCTTTAAAGATAAAATTTAAGATACCAAAACAACAAAGGGATGAATTTCTGAAATTTATCTTCTATCCTAAAAAAGGCAAATTTTTTTAAAGCTTAATTCTTTACAATTCTCTAGCTAACTGTATATGAAAAAAATGAATTTATCTCAGCATACTAGTATTAAAATAAGCCTGCCTCTGCCTCTCTTAAAAAATTGGTAATTTTTGCTTAAATAAATTATGTCCATAACAAAATATACTAGAGAAGAGGTGTTCAGTTTTTCTATTCCATTGTAAATAAAGATAAACTTTAAGGGTGTTCTTTTATAAACCTCAAGACAATTTTATCTTTTTTTTTTTTTAAAGATTTTATTTATTTATTTGAGAGAGAGAGAATGAGAGAGAACACATGAGAGGGGATAGGGTCGGAGGGCAAAGCAGACTCCCTGCTGAGCAGGAAGCCCGATGCGGGACTCGATCCTGGGACTCCAGGATCATGACCTGAGCCGAAGGCAGTCGCTTAACCAACTGAGCCACCCAGGCGCCCCAAGACAATTTTATCTTAAAAAAAAAAGTTTCATAGTGGCATTACAATCACCCTACCATGTCAGAAGAAGCACTGAAAGAAATTAGACAAGAAATAAATAACATCCAGTTCAGTCACGTTTAAAAGGGTAATGATATCAACCGAGCTTGAGGACTTCATCATCTCTGTTCACATCCTTTGATATTATTAGAAACAGTATTGAAATTGATAAAAAAAAAAAACTGTTGAAAACATTAAGATTTAAGGAACTATAAATGCAAGGCTGTAGTTAAAAATGAATGTTTATATAAAATGTACTTTATCTGCTTACAAAAAATTAACATTTATCAACATAATATCAAGATTTTCTGTTTTCAGAAAAAAAATGATTTTCTGTTTTACATCTTTATTTCTTCAACCTTGAAAGGCTTTCAAATGCTTTCATTAGCATAGGATTAAGGCTGTTTCAAGTACATCAAATGCGATGTATTGGGTGAACTTGTACACTTGAGTGATATCAAGCCTTGGCTAACGTTCTCTTTCCGAAAGTCCTATACTGCAATATTTTGTGCTTTGTTGATTTTCCTAGGTAGCTAATCTAGAAACAGTGGCTCTCGCTCACAGTGATTTTTATATTCATGTAAAATGTTCAGTATTACATTACAGTCTTCTTAAATGCAATCGGATAAACTCCAACAACAACACCAGGAAACTCTGGTATTCACGTGGAGTAGGGTGCACTCATGTTGGCTGTTTCTCCAATAATGTGTTTGGCACGTAGTGCTTATAATAAACAGCTCTCTTCCTGTGCTCTGAGGGAATTAGATCTTTCACTGAACTAAGTATTGCCCCAAGGGTGTAGAGAAGATGGAAAGAATTTAGAAACCTCAAAGTTGGCTTCCATGAACACCTGGTCATTTATTTGAGACAATAAATGGGAAGTATGGCAGCTTAAGAAATAATTGATTTCTAGACTACCAATGTATATGTGCCTTTGTTCGTTTTCCTGCTTTACCACTTGGAATGACTTTATTGGAGATAATCATCCAGATTCTGGCTTGATTATCTAATTAAAGAACAAGATTAGTCACTAATCTTTAGACCAGATACCTAAAAAGCTACCAGATCATTATGACTAGAAATCACAGTTACATGGATAAGTTAGGGAGAGTTTGGAGAACTCTTACTCTTTGAAATTAGTCTAATGAATTCTTTTAAATGTTAGATATATTTGTGATTTTTTTAGGGGTGTGGGAATATATTTAGCATTGAGACTCTATCTCTTCTTTTTAGCTGCAATTTTGGCTGTTTTATGTTCACTGAAAGGTAAGAAGAACTGTCCCATTGTCTTTCAGAGTAAAAGTAATCACAAATAATAGCTAATAAAATATGCTATTACATGACATATATTAAATTTTTGTAAGCCACACTGATCATATTATTTCTTCTTCTTATTATTATTACAATTTTACTGATTAGCAAGTTTAGGCTTAGAGTAGTTAAATTAGTTGTTCAGGGTGACCCAGTTTGCAAGTGGCAAAATTGGAATTCAGGATCAGGTGTGATGATTCAGATTTTGAGTTCTTACTAGTTGCTCCATTATACACTGAATCATTTGGCTGTATTAAGAGATTCGATCTAACATTACATTTGTAACTAGGTACAGTCAAAAACACTCGCCATGGATATGAGTATGACAGGGACCTCTTTTTCTTCTCCTTCCTTTATGCTTGTTGGAACTTCCCTAAAAAGTGAAACGTCCATTTTATGAGAATATTTTCCATAAATTCTGAATGTTTGCATATGTCATGTTGTCATCAATACAGAGCTCAGTGATGAGAATGGCTTCACACACTGGGATCTTTAGTTTCCATTTGATAAACAGCTCATAGTTTGTTTCCAAGCACTGATGAAACACAGTTCAAAGTAGGTCTTATCCCCAGGCAAAATCAGTAGCTTCCTATATGTATGATTGATTCCAGAGGTGCCAGGAGAGATATTCTGCATCATCCTTCCCTCACTTCATCCTCTCACCCACCATGGACACCTTGCCTACTTGTCACTAAAATCTGATCTACCAGGATGCACCAAACATGAAATAGTCCCCAATGGGGAGAGTTGATGGTTGGAGGAGACTACAGGTTTGGGGCTTGATCTATGCCCATCCACAGAAGTTAGGATAAGGCAGTCTCTCACTGCGGAAAGGTTATAACAAAAGTAAAAATAAAACTATGTTCCTTTAAAATTCTAAATGCTACCAGGGCCTAGAAAATGAGTTTTTTTCATCAATATCATTATACAATTTCATAATATTAGCTGTATGGAACTTTAGAAATCTCATCTGACCCTCTAATTTTTCAGGACTATTTTAGAAGTGGTAAAGTTTCTACATAAAAATTTGGTTGGAATTCAAAACAGAAGTGAGAAAAAAATATTTTTATTGCTATTATTATAAACTATTTTTGTTTTGCTTTTCTTCCAACAATTCTATTCATGTTACTCCTATGGTAAATTATAAAAATGACCACAGATCTTATCCTCTCTATATACACTTACCTTTGCAGTATACCTCTTCTTCTTAATTTGTGGTAAAAACATATAATGGGAGATAACCCTCTCAATAAAGTCTTAATTGTATAATAAAGTATTGGTAGCTTTGAGCACTGTGTTATACATCAGATCTTTAGAACTTAGTCTTCTTGCATAATTGAAACTTTATAGCCATTGAACATGGTTCCCCAAATCTTCTGTACCCCAGCCCCTGGCAGTTACTACTCTGTGCTTTGATGAATGACTAGTTGAGATATCTCCTATAAATAGAATCATGCAGTACTTGTACTTCTGTGACTGGCTTAATTTCACTGAGCAGAAAGTTCTCTAGTTTCATCCATGTTGTTAATTATGGCAGGAATTCCTTTGTTTTAAGGCTGACTAGTATTTTATTATTAATGTATATATACATTGTATATAGTATGTGTGTGCATGTGCACGTGTGTGTGTGTGTATCACATTCTCTTTATCCATTCATCTATTGATGGGCATTTAGGTTGTTTCTGTATCTTAAATATTGTGAATAATGCTGTGGTAGTACAAATATGTCTTTGAGAACCTCGTTTCAACCCTTTTTGATATAGACGCAGAAGTGGGATTGCTGGGATTAGCTCTATTTTAATTTTTTGAAGAACCTCTATACTGTTTTCCATAATGACTGTTCCAGTTCACATTCCCGCCAACAGTGTGCAAGCATTTCAATTTCTTCGCATACTCTCTAACACTTTGTTATCTTTGTGTGAGTGTGTTTGGTAATAGCTATACAAATAAGTGTGAGTTGATATTTCATTATAGTTTTCATTTGCTTTTCCCTGATGATTAGTGATGTTGAGTACCTTTTTTATGTATCTGTTGGCCATATGTATGTCTTCTTTGGAAAAATGTTTATTTAAGTTCTTTGCCCATTTTAAAATCTGGTTGTTATTATTATTGATATTATTATTTTTGCTCTTAAATTGCAGATGTTCTTATATATTTTGGAGATTAACCCTTTATTAGACATAGAGTTTACAGGTATTTTCTCTCATTCTAAATGTTTTTTTCATTTTGTGGCACCCTTTACTGTGCAGAAGCTTTTTAGTTAGATGTAGTCCCACCTGTCTATTTTTGGTTTTGATGTTTGTGCTTTTGATGTGATAGCCAAGAAATCACTGTCAAGATGACTATCAAATAGCTTTTCCTCTATGTTTTCTTTTAGTTTTAGAGTGCGAGGTCTTAACCAAAGAGGTGAAAGATTTGTACACTGAAAACTATAAAATATTGATGAAAGAAATTTAAAAAACACAAATACATGGACAGACATCCTGCACTCATGGAATATAAGACTTAATATTGTTAAAATGTCCATACTACCCAAAGTGATCTACAGATTCAGTGCTCTTCCAATCAAAACCCCAGTGGTATTTTTTATAGCAATAGGAAGGAAAAAAAAAATCCTAAAATTCGTATGGAACCACAAAAGATCCCAAATAGCCAAAACAATCTGGAGAAACAAGAACAAAGCTGGAGACATCACAGTGATTTCAAAATATATTACAGGGGCGCCTGGGTGGCTCAGTTGTTAAGCGTCTGTCTTCGGCTCAGGTCATGATCCCAGGGTCCTGGGATCGAGTTCCGCATCGGGCTCCCTGCTCTGCAGGAAGCCTGCTTCTCCCTCTCCCACTCCCCCTGCTTGTGTTCCCTCTCTCGCTGTGTCTCTCTCTGTCAAATAAATAAAATCTTTAAAAATATATATATATATTACAAAGCTATGTAATCAAAAGAGTATGGTACAGGCATGAAGACAGACCTATAGGACAGTGGAACAGAACAGAGAACCCAGAAATAAATCCACACATAGACCATCAGCTCATCTTCAACAAAGATGCCAAGAATGCACATTGGGGAAAGGATAGTCTCTTCAACAAATGGTGTTGAGAAAGCTGGATATCTAAATGCAAAACAATAACATTGGACCTTATCTTACAACATACACAAAAAACAACTCAAAGTGAAGTTTAACTTCACATCTTTTCCAACTTGCAACTCTGCTGTCAAGAGATAGAGTTCATTTTCCTTCCCTTGATTCTTGAATTGTTCTTGTAATTTGCTTTAAGCAATGGAAACTTAGCAAGTGTAATGCAAAGATTTGAAAACTACCTATGCATTGCATCTTGCTCCCTTGTTGATCTTTGGAAGCCAGATGCCCCCCCGAAACCCATGGTAGCTCTAGAGGATGAAAAACCTTCCTGCATGAGGACTCCGTAGACCAATCAACTTGGTAACTATCAGACATGCAAGTGAGATCATTCTCAACCATCAAGCCTTAGTCAAGCCTACCTAGAGAGGACGATCTGCCTAAGAAATCCAAAAAATCATAAGAAGTAATAAATGCTTGTTGTTTTAAGCCATTAAATTTTAAGGTCCCCGTTATACTGCAAAAGCTAATTGACACATTCCCTAGTTTCCCTTTGTTATTGTTTTGTAGATATAGATCTTTAAAAAACCTCACAAGTGCTTCCTAGAGTAAAGAAAATATCCAGGGATGTAAAAATAGAAACGTTCGCTCCAGTCAGTAACTCTAGGATAGAATCTAATTCAGAAACACAATGACTGTCACTGCTTAGTTCACAGTGCAAAGCTAGTTTTCCCTGTGTTGTCAATATTATATGTGAGGAAAATGAGAAATACAGTTATGTTTGGGTTGACACGTCTTCATTGCAAGGCTAAGCATTTGATTTGTTTATACTTTCCCCCATTTCCCTGGTTCAGCTGCACTGTCTGGGTTTTAACAGGCTTCAGTATTCCCTCATTCACTGAGACAGTGCTTGAGTTAAGGATTAACATTTGTATAGTGAAACATAAATGCTCGTGAATTGTATATAATATTTTAGCAAAAGATTATTTAGTTTTACCACTTTTACAAATTTTTGGTCGAGCAAGCAGCCTTTTGTTATTCCCTTAGAAGTCCAATTTGATGGATGCTAGCAATGCAATAAGAAAAATAGATTCTTAAAAACTCTGTGGTTAATAGATCTAATAGGTAGCCAGCCACTCCATGCTATGAATTAAGGAGAATAACTCTTACAGTTTATCTTGCTTATTTCTCTTTTTCCTCCATTCAATATGCCTGTCTTAACAAATGAATCTAAAAAGTTTGTTTTAAGTAGTACTCAAATAAGTGTATATCCTGATTAGATTAAATAAGAACAGTGCTTGAAAGTTTTTTTTTTTAATTCACAAAAAAGTTCTATGTGACTCCAGCACATTTTTCTTTCGATCTCGTGTATGTAAAGTTTGTTTTTGAAATCATTTGGTTTCCCATCTTTTCATTTCTTCCCTTTCCGAAGTCCTTCTTGGACTCCTTATTTCAGTCTCCTGAAATAACCTCTTCCTATCTTCACAATCCAATGATCTATATATATTAGAGCTGGAAGGACCTTAGAAGTTCTTTAGAGTCTATATTTAAAATACATTTTTTTCATATGCTTTTATAGACATACAAAATTAAAGCAAGTTTCATAAATTACTTATTCTTAATAGTCAATGATGCTTATAATTCTATTTTATTCCCCATCTATTCTCTTCTACCATGGTCTCTTAATGTCAGTCCCCACTTACTAACTTCATTTCACATTTACTATTGGATTTTAACCTACTGATGCAAAAATTCCATTCTCTACTAGAAGGAAGAAAACAATCCACAGCTTAATTTCTTCTTCTCACCTTTCTATGATCTTCTCCTAGAAAAGCAGTTATCTCTATTCTAACCTTCCAATGAAGAAGAGATTTTGTCTCTCTAGACATCAGTCCCTTCGCCAGAACCATCTCAGGACTCTTCTACTCTTGGATCTCCTTTTCTTTGATTTCTTGTTTATTACTTAGTATTCCTGAATTGATTTATAGTTTATTTCCTCTTTCTCACAGTACTATGTCTTGTCACTCTGTGCCCCCCAAACCCTGCTGCAAACATACACCCTACCTCAAGGTACTCATGCTCTTTTCTTTCCTAGCTCATCTTTCTATTCCAGTGACTGTGCCCCACTCCCCTGCTCTTGGATACCACTCCCTTATCTTTGTCATCCTGTGGGGCCCCAAGCAAATAGGAAGGATTTAGAATGCCTGGGATCACCTATGGATAGCAAGAAGGACTTTGGAAAGGGAAGAAATGAAAAGATATTACCATAAGAAATGGGTCCCTCTACTGGTAGAAGAAAATCATAAAGATTTTATTAACTAACTTGCCCTTGAGTGCCTTTTTGTCGCTTTTCCAGATAAATATTAGGTGTTTAAATTAAATAAATAACGTAAAATTTTGACTTTTCCTTGGTGAGAAACAAGTCAGATGACCTTTCATGTGTAACCTGAACCCATGCTTTCCATACTTCCCAGAGCCAGGGCTCAGGGAAGGGCAGACCTTAACTTTCTATCTCCAGTGTCTGCTCAAACTTAGATACCCTCATGACTATGAACTTCCCCAGCTTCTGCTCTCTTTTGTGTTTCCCACATCAGGCTGTGCAATCTATCATTACTCCTGCTTATCTACTTCCACCTTTGAGAACTGGAGTACTGCTTCTTTCAAACCTGAAGGTATCCACCCTTGTCAGCCAGGCATATCCAATGAAAGTGGGGTAGATTTTGAAATCATCTGGTTTCCACCATTACTTATGGGGCTGCTGACCGTAAGATGAAGATGTTTTCATATTGTCTAAAGAATCTCACTGTGGAATTTGAACTGAGTATCCTTCTCTTGGGATCTAAATCACCTCCCCTTACTTTCTCTTTTGCTCCTCACCAACCAGAATTCTCAGGTACTCAGTGTTTATTGATCTCAGCTAGATATAATAGAAGGCAAAGTACGGGGTCATAGGTCTCTGTAGGAAGGCTTATGTGGTTTAGAAGTTTATGAAATTATATTTCTAACCAGTAGACTTCACTAAGGAGGAAAGAAATTCAGTCAGTACGGGCTGAGAAAATGCTCGAGTGACAATAATCTTTATGTGTGATAATTACCACAAGTACTCTCTTACGCACCCTTTTGTTAGGCAGATTGAGTGTTGATTGTTTTTATTGCTTTTTTTTAATAGCAGAATAAATCACACAGTAATCTGTTATCTTTCACTAAGGCAACATATAAATTATTTTTTGATCCGTTTATCTGAAGAACTAACTCAAAATTTTTCAAATTGGACAAGAAAGCAAAATCTGTTCTTAAAAGAGCAGGTGAATATCCTTAAATCTGTAAGGAAGGTGGAAAATAATAATAGCAAGCTAAAGACAAATACATGTTGCCAGACAATGTTCCCCAGACATAATTTGTAGGGCCTCATACACCTGGTACAAAATTAAAAAGAGGAATTCCATGTTAAAATATCATTAAAATTTCAATATGACAGTAGCAGACCATTACACTACACTCAGGCCCTTCTAGGCATAAAGTCTTGTGCATCTGCACAGGCCATCCAATGAAAAGCCAGCTCTGTCCCTAGAACTTTTCTTGAAAATACGTACGGAAAGCTTTCAATCCCTTCCTCATCTGCCTCCTCCAATGCATCAACTAGTGTCTCTTCTATACCTCAGAGACAGACTTGTGAAATGATAGTCTAATTGCTAATAAAGAGTGCTGGGAATTCAACAAATATTTTTGAAATAATTAAATAAAAGGCATGGAATTATCAAGAAAATACTGCTGGAAGAATATACATACACACACATATATAGAATATAATAAAATGAAAATTCTGCTTCATGCTGTTAAATATTTCGGTTTCAAGACTGAAATGTGAAAGATGAAAGTATAAAAGTTTCAAGAAGTTATCGAAGACAATAGAGACAGATGATTTCAGGTCAGGGAAATACTGCCTGAAGAAGGGGTCCCCCCCCAAAAAAAATAAGATTGGTACATTTAACTATATTATATTAAAAATTACTTTAGGGGTGCCTGTGGCTCAGTTGGTTAAGTATCTGACTTTGACTCAGGTCATGATCTCAGGGTCCTGGGTTCGAGCCCCGCATCAGGCTCCCTGCTCGGCAGGGAGTCTGCTCCTCCCTCTCCCTCTGCCCCTCCACCTGCTTGTGCTCTCTCCCTCTCTCTCAGATAAATAAATGAAATCTTCAAAAACATTACTTTAATTTAAAAGACGCTTTAAACAAAATGCAAAGACAAGCTATAATCTGAGAACATTATCTGTCATACATAGAGCTGACAAAGGATTACTATCAGAATATATAAAGAATCCTTTTAAAAGGCAATGATAAGTTTTAAGAATACAATAAGAAAAATGAGTAAGTTTGAATGGTCGGTGAGCCTATGTGAAAAATGTTCCGTCTCTGAGCATATTGAGGTGCCATTTCACACCTCATATTCAATATCCTCGTCTCTTTCCACAAGTGCAGGTATGCCAGCTGCCTTGGACACAGTCACAGAGCTTCTGATTCACCAGGCTTGGGGTGGGGCCTTGGAAAGTTAACTTTGAAAAAGCTCTCTGAGGAATTCTGCTGTGTACCATGGTTGACACATAATTTCCTGAATTTCTACAAATTCTCGTCCAAAGCAATCAATCATCATATCCTAAAATTGTAACTTCTAGACAGTTTTTAAGTCTGTCATTTCCTCTCCATTACTTAACTTCAGACAGGTTTAGAAAGGGACTTTGGTATGTAAAACAAAGTTGGTCTTTAAAGCCATTTAGTTTTGTACAGGCGGAGTCAAGGCCATCAGCCAGAGACTCCATTACCACATGGGAACTGAGGATGTGTTCGTGAGTCTCCATCTATGTTTTCTTTCTGAGATGCCAATCATTTCCTCCACATGGTTTTTCTGTAATTCTACATTTCATTAGAGAGATTTGCATCCCCACAACTCCATAAGAGCTCTGTCTCACTTGTGACTTCTATTCCTAGTAGAGAGAGGGAAGGAAATAGGACTTCTTGGGAGAAAAACAAGGAGGAAGACATCAGGAAAGGTTTCTTTCAGGACATGGGTCTTAGGTTGCATCTGTAAAGATAATTGCCTGCTCTGTAATGGGGCAGGTAAAAGACATGTTCTGATAACAATAACTTCTGTATCACCTGGGTCATAAACAGAAACTTCACATAGCACCTCACGAAAGTACACTTGCACTAATCTCTCTAATACGTAAAAGACTCTAAATATTAATGAACGATAAAAAACATGTAGAAAATGGACAAAACACATGACTGGAGTTTACATAGAAACAATATTTATAAAACATAAGAAAATATGCACTATTTTACTCTTAATAAAAATGCAAAGTAAAACTATCCTGAGATTACTATTTCTCACTTACCAGCCTGGAAAACTTCAAAACTTGATAACATGCTCTGTACTGGAGTTTTTGGAAAGGAATATTCTCACTTGTTGTAAAAATGATGAAGCCAAAGAGTATGTACAGAAATAAGTACTAAGTAGCTATTAGAAAGAATGAGAAAAAATTTGTATAAATTCATGGAGAAGTGGTATCTAGTACATATTTTATGGGTAAAATCAAGATGCAAAGAGTGCATTTAATAACTTAATAAGCTCTCATGTGTGAAAACAGATCATTTCCCAGAAAGAACCAAGGGAAGGATGAACCAGAAACTAATGAAAATGCTTATTTATAGTGGGTGGCAGGGATAGGGTGGAGTTGGATGTGGTAGGAGCAAGATTTCCTTTAGTAAATTTTTTTTATAAATTTCTTTTCTTTAACATGTAATGTATTATTTGTTTCAGGGTCCTTTAGTAAATTTTTAACATAGTTAAATGTTTACATATCAAGAGAAAATAATCAAAAGTAAAAGGAAGCAAACTGCAAATTGTAATCAAAACAGAAAAATGAACTAACTATATATTTAATAACAATACCATAAAAAATAATTCAAGTAACTTTTGAACACAGTGCTCTGACCATCCAATCTTTTTTTTTATTTTTTTATTGTTATGTTAATCCCCATACATTACACCATTGTTTTAGATGTAGCATTCCATGATTCATTGTTTGTGCATAACACCCAGTGCTCCATGCAGAACATGCCCTCCTCAATACCCATCACCAGGCTAACCCATCCTCCCACCCCCTCCCCTCTAGAACCCTCAGTTTGTTTTTCAGAGTCCATTGTCTCTCATGGTTCGTCTGACCATCCAATCTTAATAAGATCTATACTAAGCATAAAAAATATTAGGAAATAAAAATTTAAAGCTATTAAGTATATAGTAGTAGTAGTAGTAGTAGTAGTAGTAGTAGTAGTAGTAGTAGTAGTAATATTGGGACATTTCTGGTGTTATGTGTGTTGTAGATGAAAATAAATAAATAGGTTAATGCTTATGAAAAGGAAGATTTTCACAGAAAAATGAGGTACAAATATAAAATAAAGCGATGCAGGCAAAAGCTTGTTAGTATTAAATTTTTGTTAGAAATAAGAGCTTGAACTCTTAATTAAAAATACTAAGGAGTAGCTGTGTCTAAAGGTCTAGAATCAGTGATAAAAGCAGCAGTGAATACCCAGCACTGAGACCTTAGTTTCTAATTACCATTACTGACGAAAGGAAATGAATATATATTATACCAGCAGCCAAAAAAAAAAAAAGTGCTAAAACACTAAAAAAATTCTGGAAAGAAAAGATGGAGTCAACACTGACCTAAAAGGACTTTCGCTCTTCTGGTTGATTTGAGAATCTAATTGGATAATGACAGATTCAGATTATAATTCTTTAAAAAAATGTGAGTCCAAAAACAAAAATATAAAGGAAAGGACTTCTTTTATAGAATGTCAACTAATAAATATAGAAGAAATGATGAGATTAGTGAGCTAACCAGTTTGTTGCTCCCAATGTAATCACTGACTTAGGCTAATACTATAAATAGATGCTAACCATTGGCTAAAAGATTGTTAGGGGAGATAATTTTTGTTTGGTTGTAAGTTATCACACCAAAAATTACTAAATATAAAGGAAAAAGTTACAACTAAGAGGTATTACGATCACCAACCTTAACCGCATGATCAAGCTGTCTCACCAATAGCGAGAAAACCTGATAGGATCTTACCTCCTGATGCGGTGCTATAGAAAGCACACAGCATCACCTACATGACATTATTGCTAAACACATTTTATGTGAATGTAATTAAAAGGAAATAAAATAAGGCAAATCCATAAAGTGGACCGTTCTACAAGACAAATGGTTTGGACTCCTCAAAACAAAATGCAACAAAATGAAAAACAATGATGTCATGGGAAATAAGATAAAACAACAACTATGACAGGAGTGTCTGGATTAAAATAGCCTAAAGAGCTGTAACAATCAAATGCAATGCATGAAATTTGATTGGAGTCTAAATCAGAAAAAAAAAAAAAACTATAAGAGACTTTTGGGACATTTGGGGATGTATGATTGTAGACTATACATTTATGAAATTATTTTTAGATCTTAGAACGATAATGTGGTTACGCAGGAGAATGCCTTTATGTTTAGAAGGTGATACTGACATATTTATGAAGAACTATTATACCTGCATTCTACTTACCAACTGGTTAAAAATGTATACAAATATATAGAGAGAGGTAAAGCGATGGTGAAAGATACAGACACTTGGTGAAGCTAGGTGAAGGGTTTAGTTATTCATTGTAGTACATTTTTTCAGTTCTCTATGGAATTGGAATTTTAAAAATATAAAGTTGGTGGTAGAGTAGGGAGAAATTGCTGTTTTTACCTTTTGCAATGTATTCTGCAAGCAATACCCCCTCTCTCTCCCCAGCTGGTAACAAAAATCCCTCATTAAGCAGCCAAGCTGCGGCAGCAATTGGCCACACCACCACATCCCGAAACTGACTGAATTTTGCACATTGTCCTTTGACTTCAGAGAGCCAAGACTTCTCGCTCTTCCTGCCCCTCTACACACTGTCCCTAAAAGGAAGAAGCCCGGCTAAACAATGGCCCAAATTTGTATTAATATACCAAAATATATAATATCTGATTTCAGGTTAAGGTAATTTCATTATTGCTGTTGCTGTTGTATTTGCCCATTCATGTGATTTTTTTCTCCCAGAACAAAGGAACCATATAAAACAGAGATTTATACTTTCTACCTTTAGGAAAATTGCAATTAGCTAAAATCCTTTGAACATGCTAAATTACATGGGTTGATGGGATATCCCCACAAAATTTTCCAGTAGTTAAATATTCACCTCCTGAAATAGTCATCATACTTGTCATTTTTTCCTTCAGTGTCGGTCTTCAGTCTTTTTTTTTTTAAGATTTATTTATTTTAGAGAGAGAGTGTGTGAGTGGGGGGAGGAGCAGAGGGAGAGGGAGACAATCTCAAGCAGACTGCCCCTGAGCACGGGGCCTGAAGCAGGGCTCGATTCCAGGACCCTGAGATCATGACCTGAGCTGAAATCAAGAGTTGGATGCTTAAATGACTGAGCCCCCAGGCGCCCCTCATTCTTCACTGTTAAAGCACATCTGTGTGGTGTCTAAAACCTATGAATTGCTTAATAAATATATGGTGAATAAAGCACTGACTGTGTAGTGACTTGGAGACCAACAGCGATAAGCAATAGATCAGTGTGTAAGCATAAGAGAGATCTTGAAAGATGAGTTGAGAGAAAAGAAGGCAAGTCAAAAAGGAAAAGACAAGGGCAATTTAAGGGAATAAATGCAGATAATAGTGATAGTGGGTAGTGTAACCAGAGAGGGATATTTCATTGATATTCTTTAATATTTTTTCAACCATATTTTACATGAGTGCTCATGTAGCTGGAGGCTACCATATTGGATAGTGCAGCTTTCAGAGAATTCCCATTATTATGGAAAGTTCTATGGGACATGACTTGTTGAGAAAGTATAAAGTGAAAAAAGGGCAAAGAAGTAAAATCTGAAGATATCAAAATATGTATGGATTAGAAAAAATAAGTAAGGAAGGATAAATAAAAATAAATATTCAGTAGAGGAGTCTAGGAGAATAGGGTATCAAGGGAACCTAGGAAAGTGATATAATCAAGAGTGTTCTTCAGAGGTCAGCTTCCTTGAACATATTTACTTGCTGCTTTAAAGACACAGTGGAAGAGATTACAGAAATTCATTATAGAGGTAACTTTTCCAATGAAAATTGTCAAGTTTGAAAGGCCTGAAACAATATTTATGCTCCTGATTTTATATTCTATTGACATACTAAGTTTGGCTTCTAATAGAGCCTACTTTAATATTTTTAATTATTACAGTAAATAATTCACATTAACATTAAAAGTTATTCAAGGCCCCTAAAACCAGACCCTCCAAAATTGTATTTGCTGCATATGAAGTAATCATTGCCGCAGCAAATGTTTCAAATGCTAAACTCAAGGCAATCCAAAAATGTGTGATGGAAAGAGAGGGGGAGTTAAGTCAAGAAACAACAATTAAGGAAATGTCTTAAACACCAACTCTATTTTGGTTTTCTCTAGCCTTTCCACTGTTCCCACTTGTGTTAGTCACCATCCCACAGTTTCCTTTCATGTCACTGAAGCAAGTCAAGTCAAAAAATAAAGAGTCATCCGTCTCCAAGCTTCCACTAGTCTAAAAACAACTTGCATTGCCCACTACTGAGGTAAGTCTAGTCATACTCATTTTATTCAAGTACATTTCACTGTCTGCTCAGAATAAACAGTATTGGAAAAATTTACTATAGTAATCTTATGTGAGTTGTTTCCCCTTCCTTGAACTCAAAACATTCCTTAAATATGTGAGAAGGGCAATCCCAGTCATCACACTCAACAGGATTTTGCTGAATCCTCTGGCAGTTCAGATAAACCTCTAAAAGAATGTTTATTAGAAGCATGCATGCAAGCAATACATTATAGGGAGGAAACTACTTGAAGCAGTTATTCTACCCATAAACAAAGTTTGCCTAGATGGATTTTATTTTATTCCTTGAAAAATGCCATGAGTTACATGGAAAAATAAAGGCTATGTCATCCTAATTGTGTTGGGCTGACTCTGCTTCTTGTATAGCTAGGAATGCCTATTCCCATAGATTTTGATCTTGGCCCAAGTAAAAACTTGACAACAAATGATGCATTCTGCTGTACCTAAACATCACAACTCCTGAAAAAACCCACATCATCAGTTGCAGTGATCACAGGAGATGATGGAAACTGGTGTGTGTGTGTGTGTGTATGTATGTGTGTATGTGTGTATGCCATTAAATATATTTGAATATTAATGGCAGTCCTAAAGGCTGTCATGAATACTGTGCTTCTCATTAACAGATCTCACAGTTTATTTTAACTGTCATTGTTGTTAAAACAAACAATAGCTAGAACTTACCTATATTTTCAATAATAGTTTTAACATAAAGTATGACACTCAATATCAACACCTGTATGATACCTTTAACTACTTTGAGATTTATTATGTTTTTATTATCAAGATTCTACTCAATAGAAAAACAATAAAACCTGTTAGCCTGAACAATTCAATATCTTATTTTATAATCATCTGAAAAATAGCATAGCTAAGTAGAAAACCATGGCCATAAAATCACATAGAGGCAGAATACAAGGTAGAATTTATGTTATATTAGACTTTGGGCATCCTCAGATGACTCGAGACATGACCCAAATTGTTCATCGTAATATGATAGCAGTGTTATGCATATATTTAAAATTATTTAATCTCATGGTTTCTTATGTTATTTCATTCTGTAAAAAAAAAAACGCACAAATAATGCCTTTTTTAGGTAGCATGAAGCATTTGAACAAAACAAAGTTTTCCTTTATATCAATATCCAAAAGAAAAATTCAAAGTGACTCATGTCACCAAAAGAAACAGGAAAGAAATATTCTTTAAACACCTACTCACAGCTGTTACCATAAACTGATGTAGACTTATCATGTAAGATGGAAAAATAACCATAAAATAACATAATTGTCTTGAATTTTTTTTCCTTTCCCCTGGGAAAGTAAGTGACCCTTACTTGACAGTTAAATTTTTTTTTCTACTTTAGTGCAGGTGAAAAGAAAGGAGGTTTTGGTGTTTGTGTTGCATTATTGTCATTCTATAAGGATACTCTAAAATATATTTTCATATTAATTTCAAAAATTCTAAATCACATGTTATCGGTAAGGATAAAATGCAACAATTTTCAAATCATGAAGAATAAAAGGAACTTTCAGGTTTAAATTATATGTATATACCACAAAAGATCCTGAATAGCCAAAACAATCTTGAAAAAAAAAAAGTAAAGCTGGAGGTATCAGAATTCCAGATTTCAAGTTACACTACAAAGCTGGAGTAATCAAAACAGTATGGTACTGGCACAAAAATAGAAACATAGATCAATGGAACAGGATAGGAAGCCCAGAAACAAATCCATGATTATATGGTCAATTAATTTTCAGCAAAAGAAGCAAGAATATGCAATGGGAAAGTCTCCTCAACAAATGAGATTGGGGAAACTAGATGGCTACATGCAAAAGAATGACACTGGACCACTTTCTTACATCATATACAAAAATAAACTCAAAATGGATTAAAGACCTAAATGTGAGACCTAAAACCATAAACATCCTAAAAGAGAGCACAGACATTCATTTCTCTGACTCTGACCACAGCAACATTTTTCTGGATGTGTCTCCTGAGTCAAGGGAAATAAAAGCAAAAATAAACTGTTGGGACTACATCAAAATAAAAAGCTTCTACACAGCGAAGGAAACAATCATCAAAACTAAAACCTACATGGGAGAAGATATTTGCAAATGAAATACTTGGTAAAGAGTTAGTATCACTGGGTGTTATACACAAACAATGAATCATGGAACACTACATCAAAAACTAATGATGTAATATATGGTGATTAATATAACATAATAAAATTTAAAAAAAAGAGTATCTAAAAAAATACAAAGAATTACAAAACTCAACACCCAAAAACCAAAAATCCAATTTGAAAATGGGCAGAAGATATGAACAGACATTTCTCCAAAGAAGATACACAGATGGTCAATAGATACATAATAAGATGCTCAACTTCTCATCAGGGAAATGCAAATCAAAACTGCAATGAGATATCACCTCACACCTGTCAGGATGGCTAAAATCAAAAACACAAGAAACAGCAAGTGTTGGCAAGGATGTGGAGAAAAAGGAACCCTCTTGCACTGTTGGTGGGAATGCAAACTGGTGCAGCCACTGTGCAAGACAATATGAAGTTTCCTCAAAATATTAAAAATAGTACTACCCTGCAATCCAGTGATCACACTACTGGGTATTTACCAATACAGAAGAATAGAAAAACACTAATTTGAAAGGATATATGCACCCGTATGTTTATTGCAGCATTATTTATAATAGCCAAACTATGGCAGCCCAAGTGTCTATCGACTGTTAAATGGATAAAGAAGAAGTTATATATATATATATATATATATAAAGTTATATAAATAATATATATATATAAAGTTATATATATATATATATATATATATATATATATATATATATATATATATAAAGTGGAATATCACTCAGCCATAAAAAAAGAATGGAATCTTGCCATTTGCAACAACATGGATGGAACTACAGAGTATAATGCTAAGTGAAATAAGTCAGTCAGAGAAAGACAAATACCATATAATTTCACTCATATGTGGAATTTAAGAAACAGAACAAAGGGGAGAAAAAAGGGAGAGACAAACCAAAAACCAGACTCTTAACTATAGAGAACAGATGGTTACCAGAGGGGAGGTGGCTGGGGGGATGGGTGAAATAGGTGAAGGGGATTAAGAGCACACTTACCACGATGAGCACTGAGTAATGTGTAGAAATGCTGAATCACTACATTGTACACTTGATGGTAATATAATACTGTATGTTAACTATGTATATTAAATTTAAAAACTTAAAAGAATATGCATATATATGTCAGTCTTCTATTGATTCTGTTTCTCTGGAGAAACCTGACTAACACAGTACTCGGTCACACATTACACATAGCAAATTGTTGATACTCAAGAAGTATTAGATGAATAAATAAACACAAATCAATTTCCTGAATCCTGTTAGGTTTTGTATAGAACAGTGCTGCAGAAGAGTGTAAGGGTGTGACAGGGGCACAGGCAGTAGAGTTACCAACACAAAATTTGATCTGAATACTTTGCTTAATATGAACGTATTAAGCAGAATTTATGATGAAGGGCTTAATAAGTAAATAGTGATACTATATATTATGGTCCCTAAAATAGTAGCGCAGCAACTTGTACCCATTACACAAACAGTAAATATTTGTTGGTTTGAGTTGATGTAGTTTGAGTTAAAATGCCTCGGTTAATTCCATTTAGGCTAAAAAGTTCTGTTTTGGAAAGTATTATCTTTCCAGTTAAGGGGCATCGATGACAGCTTATTACTACCACATCTTGTCATGAGAAGACCATGTTTTGACAGCGACCTCAATCATGGTGCTAGTTTATTCTTTTTCTGAAAGCTGCAGCACCAAGCTGTAACTACCACCCACCCCCAGCAGGATGTCCCGCTCTGATTGGCAGAGTGAGTTGGAAGGTGGGCCTGCTTAGACTCTGACCACACTGACTGCATTCCCCAGAGCTGTGGTAATGAAATTGGAAGCCACCTTTGGGAAGCAAAAAGCCTCAAAGTAATTGCTATGTGCTGTAACCTTCCCTCTCGTTTGGAAAACAGAAATAAACAGTGCATTGTCCTCATGAACCTACTGTATTTACCAATATTGTTTATGGGGTATACTTTGCCAGTTGACATTACTTTAGTAAACTTATTATTATATGGTCAACACCTGCTCCATAAATATAGAATAGAGAAGTTATATTATATTTGTGTTTGGTGAAATGAAGTGTTACCCAAACTCTGATGTGGGGAAGACCTTTGGTGCTCTCTGTATTTATGGGAGCTACATGGCACTTAACATATACCAAACTGGGTAAGCAAACATGCTTGACTCAAAGTTCAACTTTACATGATCTCTGTGACCGGAGATTGGGTCGTTTGGTTTCTAATGTATAGTTTTAACTAAGTTAGGATTCTAAATATGTTTAAAATTTTTAAATTAGCTTTTCAAGTTTTTATTGAGTAGCTGCATATTGAATAAAAAGAAGCCTTGTACACTAGATCGATGGGTTTTTCACTTATTTGCGTAGGAAACCATCAGAAGTTTACTTCAAGATTAGATATTCCTTAAGAAGATATAATTAGAAAGTAGCCTTATCTTTTTCTGAAGCAACATGACATAGTGGTGAGAGAGGCTGGAGCCAGAGAGATCTGGACTTGTAGTTCAGTTACTCTCTGCAGCTGTGTGTTCTTTGATAATTCATTTCAACTCTGAACTCTGATTTCATTAAAAATATGGACCCCATCCTGTAAGGCTGATTTAAGTGTCTAAAGATAATTTGTGCAGAATTTTATATATATATATATATATATATATATATATATATAGTTGTGCCTGCTTTTAGTACTAGTCTTGTACTTTTAGTAAAATATTTTATCATCTAATTACTCATAGTCATTTCCACTTGTCTGATTGTGAAGATACAAATAAAACTATTATCACCAGCAATCACAAAGACATTGGTGAATGTGTCCACTTGTTAGACAATAGGGCTGTAAGAAATATAAGATGAACACAACTTTCCAGCCTCTTTCCTCAAGTCAGTTTTCATTGCTACTGAAAGGAATCTGGTCAGGACCTTCCAGAAGAAGTTATGGCAATAGAATCAGGGGTCAAATCTCTTGAATTAATTAACAATGATTTCTTCATTTTTCAGATGAGGAATTGAGACATGCAGAAATAAAGTGAACTAATAAATAACTCTGATATATTTTTTAAAATATCTAACCCAGCTACTTTCATGCTGTGTGGCTAAGTTCCAAAGCACAAGGAGAATCATCAACGTAGAGTTCCCATTAGTAAAGCATTGCTATAATTTTCTGCTTTCCTTAGATTGAAGGAAACAGTGTTACTAGGTGAAAATGTACTAAATGCCTATCCTGCCAAGGATACTGAAGACTGTGGATTGTAAGATAAAATGGGATAATATCCGTTAAGGAACTCCTTACAGTGAGATATATGGAAGGTTACTAGTTTCTCCAGTTGAATTCCATGTCCATTGTCCTCCTGCTTCATTTATTTAGGAGCAGAACTTGCCATTAGAAATATGCTGCACATACATCTTGGCTCACATGTGCAGGTGGGTCTGTAGCCTGCCTTTCTAGAAGTAGAATAAGAGGGTCTGAGAAAATACAAATTTTTTATTTTGATGAAGAGTACAAATTGCCTTCTGGTGGGTTTTGTCCCCTATTTTCCCGGCTGCTAATAATGCTTGGGAGCCCTGGGTGTTATACGCAAACAAAGAATCATGGAACACTACATCAAAAACTAATGATGTATTGTATGGTGACTAACATAACATAATAAAATTAAATTAAATTAAAAAAATAATGCTTGGGAGTATCTGCCCATCAGTGGGAAGAACTGACATACAATTAGTCATTTTTCTATACAATGACATATACTGCAACCATTTTAAATAATTGAGGCAGTTTTGTATAAAGTGAATAAATCTTAAGAGAATAGAGCAAAGTTTAGAATGAGTATATAATTCTATCTTTTTTTTTTTAATTCTGGAACTTAGTTTTATTTCATTTTTTAAAATTGTGATAAAAAATATATAACATGAAATTTACTATCTTAACCATTTTAAAGTTTAAAGTTCAATAGTGTTAAGTATATTTACATTGTTGTGAAACAGATCTCCAGAATTTTATCATCTTTCAAATCAGAAACTCTATTGGAAATATATGTGATATATAACG
The DNA here is from genome assembly GCF_029215605.1 of Mirounga angustirostris. NCBI lineage: Eukaryota > Metazoa > Chordata > Mammalia > Carnivora > Phocidae > Mirounga > Mirounga angustirostris. The sequence goes on along the minus strand of NW_026991720.1, from coordinate 77,269,799 downwards.
TATGCATACATATATGATTGAGTATTTCTGTTATATATATATATATATATGCATATATATATGTAATTTAGCCTACACAGAAAAGAGTTTTAATAATAGAGCAAAGTATCATCTTAATTCCTTACTAAGAGAATATTATTATTCCTCCCAAGATATAACCACTCTTATCAGTTCAGTATATTTCTCAATGATTATTATTATTATTTTTAAAGATTTTATTTATTTATTTGACAGAGAGAGACACAGTGATAGCAGGATCACAAGCAGGGGGAGAGTTAGAGGGAGAAACAGGCTTCCCGCAGAGCAGGGAGCCCGATGCGGGGCTCGATCCCAGGACCCTAGGATCATGACCTGAGCCGAAGGCAGACGCTTAACGACTGAGCTCACCCAGGCGCCCCTCAATGATTATTTTAAATTAATTTTAAATGTATATGTACACATGAAAGTAGAACTATGCATTCTATGGTACTGTATTAAGTATTTTGCTATTTTCTTTTTAAATATAACACTCTTGTTATATTTGTGTCGGTAAATAGAACTCCACTTCATTCATTTTAACTCTTGATTAAATACATGATAATTCTGGATTATGTGTAATGCTTCCACTACCACCTTTGTTTTAACTATTTTTGACGTTTAATACACATATAAAAAAGTGAACGTACTGGTCAACCTTTTTCTAATCAACCCTCAGAATAACCACTATCCTGCCTTTTAAGATCATAGGTTAGTTCTGCTTCTTTTTGTACTTTAAGTAACGAATCATATGTGACATTCTTTTTGTGTCCTTTTTTTTTTTTTCACTCAGCATTATGTTTGTGATCTGTATCCCTACTGCTGTTAACAGTGGTAACTTTTTCATTCTTATTGCCATTTATCACATTGTAAGAATATAACAACTTTATTATTCTGCTTTTATCTATTTTTATTTTTTAGAGATTTATTTATTTATTTGAGAGAGAGAGAGTGAGTGGGGGGAGGGACAGAGGGAGACGGAGAGAGAGAGAGAATCCTCAAGCAGACCTCCACTGAGCATAGAATCGACAGAGGGCTCAATCCCAGGATGCTGAGATCATGACCTGAGCTGAAATCAGGAGTCAGATGCCCAACTGACTGAGCCATCTAGTGCCCCTACTTATTCTGCTTTTAATAGGAATTTAGATTTTTTTTAAAATTTGAGGCTACTACAAATAGTGCTGTTATAAATGATCTCATTCATTTCTTTTCTTATACAATTGTACACATTTCTGTTGGCTCTATACCTGAGAGTGGAATTGTCGCTTCATAGAGTATAAATAGATTTAGCACATCCTAACAAATCATTTCCCAAAAGCACCTATACTAATTTTCAATCTAGTTAGTAGTGTATATATAAATAATTTCTTCACACTACTGTCATATTTAACATTTTTGATCATTTTTATTATAGGCACTTCGGTGGGTATGCAGTGGTATCACATTGTGACAGATACACATGCTCTTATAAGCATGGGCCATTTATGGCCATACCACAGAGAACTTTAGTGATGGGCCTCCCTCAGGGGCCTAGAATTTGAGTGTGAGCTTTATAGGAAATATTACTTTTCACTGTATGTTTTTTGGTATTATTTGAAATTTTTACCGCATACCTGTATTACCTCTTTAAAGTGCTCTTTTATTTCATTTCATTTTTCATTTTTCAAAAAAAGTTATGTAAGCCTAGAGTCTTCTAGTCTGTGGTCTTAGCCTGCAAAGCAATTCAGTTTTGTCTTAAAGCCCCCAGCAGTAGGATAATCATGTCCCTTAGGGAAATATAAAGCACTACATGTTTTTTGCCAATTCTTAAGTTGTGGACAACTCAGGGAGATAGGAAACAGGTCAGGGAATAAGACTGAAACCCTGGAGGAACGTGGAAAGTCAAATATCCAGGGTCTTCTGAAATACCTCTTTCTGTTTTTCTTTTACCTGTTTATAGATGCTACAGAATTATACACACACGCACACACACACACACGCACAAGCATGCACACCATCTCCAGGGAGTCAGTGGAGAGTTCTGGAGATGAGTGTATGTCTCTGCTTCCTCCATCGTGGCTCGTAGATTCTTTCTGACCTGAGGGGAAGTCAAGGGAAAAGCCATTGCCCTGGACTGTAGGGACTTGATTAGCACCCCACTGTTGTTAAGAGGCACAGAATGCAAGGGCAAGGTGTAGACTTAAAAAGCATAATATGACAACATTTTTATTTTTGATTACTTTTGGATAGAATTACCCTGAATGACTCAACTGATGGATGAACTAGGGTTTTGAGAGAATTGTATTGTTTGGAAAATCCATGCTTAGAAATTAGTTACCTGTGATTGCCCTGAGAACCTACAGGACCAAGGCCAGTACCATTCCGAAGTGCTATTCATGTTGCAGAGCCTTTAGCAGAGGGACAGTATGTCCCCAATGCCCTCATGAATGTGGCTGGGGAGCTCACTCGACAAGGAAGTGCCTCACAGTCGATCATGGCAATGAATTTGTGCCACTAGCAGAGAAATCTGAGCTTGTGATTATTCCTTTCTGCTTTTCAAAGGAATATTTATGTATGATGATTAACATAACATAATAAAATAAAATTTTAAAAAAGGAAATATAAAATAAAGAGGAATATTTATTAACCATTTCTGTTTTTCCTAACACTTTTGTGTAAGATGGACTGGTTACATTTATAATCAGAATTTTGTTGTAGTACTGTGAGGACTCACATCTGGATTTGATGAAGAGAAATGCATTTTACCCGGAGAGGCCAGCCTTAGAACAGGATGACTTAATGTGTCTTTGGGTTGTGCCCTTTGGGGAGAGGATGAGTACATTTTTACTGTGAGTGAAATAATTATGTTAGGTGGAGTTACTCTTCAGATTGTTTATATGTGTGTTAAGTGGGCAGCTAAGAGATGAAATGCAAAAGACAGAATTTTAACACCCTTATTTCCTCTGCATTTCACATACTAACAGCCAACTTCATTCTTTCTTGAGGACCTTTTTAGTGGGACCGGGGTCATCCCTGTTTGCCAGCCTTCCTTTTCTCTCTATAGCTAGTGAGGTATCTGACATGAGTCTGACTTACCGTATTACGCATCGCTTTAGCCACAGTTTTTGGCCGGTGATGGCAACAAAGCAAACTCTTTGCTGGCATTTAACATGCAGATGCTAGAGTGGAAAATAGCACATTTATTTGAGTTCACTAAGCTTTGCTAATAACAGTCTAGAGCCTTGTGAGGACATAATATTACTACCTCCTCTCCAGTAGAGAAATTTTACCTTTGGCAAAACAACAAGACCAAGAGAGAAAAAAGGAGAGCTGAGAAAAACAGGAGACAGTGATTCCCAAAGTCACTAAGTCTTGTGTAGCCTCTAAGTACCTACGCCCTGAATCAGAACCTTCTACAATGCTACAGCAAAGCAAGAACTAATCAAATAAAGAAATTGTGGAGAAGAGGCAAGTTAATTAAGTAATGGCAACCTAACTCTGAATCAACCTGGATCATATGCATTTGGTAATTTGTTTTGGGTATTTAGAAAATCATGGTCATAATAGATCTGAAAATGCTTTATGTAAAGAAAAATGTTTTAGCTTGTTGCACTCTATAATTCATGCCTTCATTGTTTAAAGATGAACATTTATATAAGTTAGGTATACAACTTTATATATCATTTGATGCATGGTTTTCTATCCAGTTTGGCCTATGAATCAAACACAGTTTAAAAGTATATTGAATAATTAAATAATAAATATTTAAAATTAATAAATAGTATATTAAATATATCACTGCATTTTTATCAAAACAGCCATTTACATTAAAGGCATAAGTCTATTCCATATTACACATAATATGTGGTTATGATTGTTACAAGTAAAGCAGAAATATGCTCTTCTTACCAGGTATTTAATACCATCTAATAACATATATAGAAAGATAAACACTCAGGAAGAAATAAAGATTTATGTTCTGCTATAAAAGCATAATTTTGTATTTTATTTAAGATTGAGTCTTACATTCATGTTAAAAACTGTGCTTAATGGTAGGAGCATAAAATTGAATTCTTACTGTATTAAGCCAGTTTAGCAAGTAAAAATAATTCAGTACCTTAAATATATCACATTTTTCAAATGATGCACTGTGGAAATAGATACCTTGCTGCCCTAATAATGGTTTGTAATATGGAGCACCCTAAAAGTCTAATCCTTTCAGTACATTGCTTTTTCCATTTTCTCAGCTGAAATGACCAAAAGAGTCTTTCCCATCCATGTTTTGAATGAGTTATAATCAAGCAGCATCCTGTGCTCAGTTAACAGAGAGCACCCAAAGCAAACAGGTGTGAGAGGAAACAGAATGTGACTCATTATTTACCTGGACTTCAAAAGACTGTCTTTTCCCTCACACACTGTCAAAATCGGATGTTGTGTCATAAATCTGAACCTTCTCACTAGACTATGTTTTAAGCTGCTTAGCTGTATGTTGATTCCGTGAAACAGTGGCAGAAAGGAAAGGATATGCATTGATTTTTTTTTGGTACTCTACTGATGGGCAGGAAGAAACTCCTTGCTTAAGCAGCGTAATTGGCAGATTTTAGACGTATTTGCTAAATGATAAATAACCGTGGGCTTCAGAAATTGTAAGCTTACTTATTAAGTTATCTAATATGATGAGATTACTTTCAGTATAGTATGCATATTTTCTACGCTTGATTCATGAACTACATGAGGTTATTTACCTATTACCTCGTTAAACTGTCCATGATGAGGAGCCTCCTCTATATAATGTAATGTATGTTTTCAAATGGATATTCCTTAAGAAATATGATATTAATGGGGCACCTGGGTGGCTCATTGGTTAAGTGCTTGGTTTTGACTCAGGTCATAACCTCAGGGTCATGAGATTGAGCCCCAGTTTGGGCTCTGTGCTTAGCATGGAGGCTGCTTGGGATTCTCTCTCTCCCTCTGCTCCTCTTCCTGCTCACACATTCTCTCTTTCTCTCTCTCAAATAAATAAATAAATAAATAAATAAATAAATAAATAAATAAATAAATAAAATCTTAAAGAAAAAAATATAATAATTCATACTCTTCTTTATAATGATGCGTGGTTAAATAATTGGCTCTTAATTGCTCAGACATGGTAAAAATGTATATTGACTAAGGGCTTTGCAAAATTTTTTGAGTGTACATAGTTTGTGCTCTCTGTGTATTAAAGGTGATGCAGGGTGGGATATTACTCAGTGACGCAGTTAAAACTAGTGCTTTTTTTTTTTTAATAAAAAATAAAACTAGTGCTGTTCTCTACTACAACTGAGAGGCCAAAATTTAATGGGTTGAGATTGTATTAGCGGAATTTAGGCAAAATTAAACAAAGTTTTTTTGTTTATTTTTTTTTTTACTCTGAAATTATACAAATTAATGATGCAAGCCTTCTTGGAAAATTCTTGCATGTGAATCTAAAGAGATGTTAGATAGTTTCTTTCCAACATATTAAAATAAAACTGTGTTTGGAAAGAGGTTAGATAAACTTTGGAGGACCCTCAGGTTCTTGAGTCAGTGATTCTCTGCTGTAAGCAAGTAACACAGTATGGATCTGAGGTGGATATGTTTTAGCCAAGACTTTCTAGAAGCCAACCTAGTCATCTGGTTTTAATGAGGACCCTTAGAATGCAAAAATTTTAATGTTTTGCTTGAGGGCAATTTAGTTTTAATTACTTGTATTTGACATGTGTTGAGCAGCAACTAAGCACTAGTAATTAACCAAAGACAGCATTTGGGCAAGACTAGCCTTATTTAGGTTGAAGTTTAAAATGACAGCATCTTTCAGGTAGAATAAGGGTAAAGAACTATAATGATAGGGCATTGATATTTCCAATGAAGCTTGAAAAAATTCAAAATAATCTAGGGTTAGCATGACCTTCTGTCCACTTTTTTTGAACACAGTCTTTCCAAATATGTAAAAAAAAATAATTCTGAATCATGTAACTTAAATGAGAGGATTGTGAATATTTGATCATATCCAGATGTTTTCAATCTCCACTAACTATAGACTAAAGGGCAGAAGATTAGATTGCATCAGTTAAAGGACAGTTTCTTCATTAAGCTGGAGTATATTAGTACCTACACTTTTTCAAGTGTGAAGACCTGGTTTTTAATGTGAGCATGTTTTTTAGATATCCACTAGGTAGTAGTGATGCTTTCAGTAACTTCTGATCAGGATAATGTGTGACAATCAAAAACTATCATGTGGCCAGTGATACTTTAAAATAAGTTTATAATTTTAAAATTATAATTATATCTACAGGCATTTGAAAAAATACATGTGAATATGAGAGATACTGTTTATTGAATCTACAAAAATAACCATAATGGATTTTAAGACCCCTTGTTATTAATCTAAGAACTCCTTGAAGTTTCCTTCATCTCAATGATGAGATTTAATTATTAAAAACGAATCTGTTTAATACCAATTTACTATTTAAATGAAGAAATCCTCATCACCCACGGGTACCTGGGTACTCAGTCGGTTTAGCATCTTACTCTTGGTTTCAGCCCAGGTCATGATCTCAGGGTCGTGAGATCAAGCCCCACATTGGGCTCTGTGCAGTCTGCTGGAGATTTTCTACCTCTGCCCCTCCCCTGCTGTCGGGCACTCTCTCTCTCTCAAATAAATAAATAAAATCTTAAAAAAAGAAATCCTCATCATCATGCAAGCTATTTTACGGACACACATAAAGGTATATAAGTACAAACAAATAATAATTGATAACTGAGAAACAATGACTATACAATTGAACCTTGAAGAACATTAGCTTGAACTGCATGCATACACTTATATATGGACTTTTTTTTGTTTTGTTTTTGGTAAGACAGTACAGTACCTTAAATGTATTTTCTCTTCATTATGATTTATTTATTTATTTATTTATTTATTTGTTTGTTTGTTTGTTTGTTTGAGAGAGGGACAGAGAGTGAAAGAGAGAGAGAGAGAGCATGAGCAGGGGGTGGGACAGAGGGAGAAGCAGACTCCCTGCTCAGCAGGGAGCCCAACAACAACTCCAGGATCATGACCTGAGCTGAAGGCAGATGCTCAACTGTTCAACTGACTGAGCCACCCAGGAGCCCCCCTTATGATTTTCTTAATAACATTTCCTTTTCTCCTTCTTCCTTTATTGTAAGAATTCAGTATATAATACATACACAAAATATGTGATAAATGACTTCTTACATTATTGGTAAGGCTTTTGTAGTCCACAGTTGGCTATTAGTAATTAAGTTTTTGGGAAGTCAAAACTTATATGTAGGGCGCCTGGGTGGCTCAGTTGGTTAAGCGACTGCCTTCGGCTCAGGTCACGATCCTGGAATCCCTGGATCGAGTCCCGCATCGGGCTCCCTGCTCGGCAGGGAGCCTGCTTCTCCCTCTGACCCTCCCCTCTCTCACGTGCTCTCTCTCTCTCATTCTCTCTGTCTCAAATAAATAAATAAAATCTTAAAAAAAAAAAAAACTTATATGTAGATTTTAAACTGTGCGGGGGGATTGGTGCTTCTGACCTCCTCATTGTTCAAGGGTCAACTATACTTCAGAATTTATTGGGTATATATCATAGAAAAGGTTTATTCTTTATCTGTTATGATAAGCCAGCATATGTTCTGCTGGCCTATATTAGAAGAAAATGTAGAATCTGTTATGTTTTATGTAGAGATAGTTCTAAAGTTATATTTCTTAGTTGTGAAATGTTCTTTACCCTTTTTATTAGGTTAAAGCCTTTTTTAAAAAAAAATGTTAATTTTACTTTGCTCCATTGTATGATGTTAATCAGAAGTGCTTGAACCAGGTAAACCTGCTCTTAAGAGATTGTTTGAATCTGTTTCCTTATGCATACATTTATTTTATAAGAAGAATTATGTTTTAAGCACATAAACTTTACCTCTTACTAGTTTTCCTCATGAACATAAGAAAAAGAATGAATGGAAATATGAATGTATATCTATCATTACTATTGTAAAAATAAGTTGCTTATGGCACAGACGTTACATTCTGGTTGCTGAATTCACATAAAGTATATGCAGTGAGACCGTACTCTATGTTAGTTTCATCTCCTTCCTCTAGCAAGAAACAATTTTGCTATGCTGTTTGTCCATTGCCATAGCCTTTACAAATTTGATTGTATTAACATCACAGAGTAGATCATATATCTATTCATCACTATATTAAGAGGGCTGGCAAGTTATACCCTGACATTTTCTTTTTCTTTTTTAGTCCGATCAGATCATTTCCTAAAAGCTGTCTATGCAACTCCATTAGCAACACAGTTAATAAATATTAGACTTCCTGTTCACAGGTGTTGACCAGTTGGGCAGATTAAATATTTAGAACTGGCTGATTCTTCTTTGGTCATATAGGCAACCAGAGGTAACATGATTAATGCTAGGTTATTGAATATCAAATAGGAGAATTCAATTAAATGCTTTAGTCCGTTCCTTAGGGTTTCCTGGAAATACAGAAAGTGAATAACAAGAGAAAAAATGTCTGTAATAGTACATTCATAAATTTTATCAGCAAAAATTTAAATATTTCCTATCACCCTGAGCTTAGCACATGACAGCTTCATCTTGCTAATTATGAAAACCCAAACTTTCACGTTATCTCTGACACCAGTTTTTCCATGTGTCATCTGTCAAATTCATTTTCAGCAAATTCTGTCATCAGTAGATTCCAAATGAACATAAATAAATAAATCTACATAAATAAATATGCATAAATCTACATATTCTCACAATCTCTACATTTACTGCCTTGTCAAGGTGCCTCAAACTTTTACTTGAAGGATAGCAATACCCTCCTAATAAGTGGATAAAGCGTTGAGTAATATACATGCCCAGTCTGCAAGAGAATCACAGTATAGTGGTTGAGACAGAGAAAAACTTAAGGTGGTGTAAGATTATGTATGTGGGTGTATATATATATATATTTACAAATATGAATGTTTATCAGGTGTGCATTTAAGCATACATCGTTTTACAAAATATAGAATAAAACAAAAACCTCCAATACCATGAAAATAATACATATAATTGAAATGCTCTAAATATATACATTCATCAGTAATCCTCATGCTGACAAGAACTACAGTGGCTCAGTCTGTTCCTCCAAGTGGTTATCAGAGCTTCTGAAGTCCAAGTGCTAGACAGGCTTAAATATCAGTCTTGAAGCCTGTTTATGGTTGATCATAAATGCTGATTTTCATTCTTTGGAAAAAAGTTTATTATTTATTCTCACTAAGGCATAACCATCATTCCTATGAAAACAATGCATATGCCAAACAATTTTAGGTTTTTAATTTGTAATTTATAATACAAGCTGAAGAAAGTTGATCTTACAGGACTAATAATTATAGCCAAATAAGAAATCCATCAGAACTGTTATACATTTGGGGCGCCTGCGTGGCTCAGTTGTTGAGCATCTGCCTTCAGCTCAGGTCATGATCCCAGGGTCCTGGGATCGAGCCCCGCATCGGGCTCCCTGCTCCGCGGGAAGCCTGCTTCTCCCTCTCCCACTCCCCCTGCTTGTGTTCCCTCTCTCGCTGTGTCTCTCTCTATCAAATAAATAAATAAAATATTTAAAAAAAAAAAAGAACTGTTACACATTCAAACTTGGTAGATGGAATTTTCACTCAGTTTTTGTTTATTAATTGTTTTCTAGTTTCTAGACGCCGTGCTCAGTCCAGGAATCCAGTAATGAATAGCATAGAGACTCTGAACTCCAAGTTCACACTTTATATGATGTTTCAAGAAAAATGGTCCTTGCCATTTATCTGTGTAGTTTTTTTTCCCTTTGTTTGCAAGAATATAGTTAACAACTGCCTTATTTATCATCACTTAAAATGATATAAAACATTGTGCCTTTTATATAAATACAAAACAATAAATTATTAGATATAATTAGCTTATGAAATTGTTAATTGTGTGCTACATTTTACAATTTGTAATTTCTACCAAATGTTTGTGTTTTTATTAGTGCCATTAAACATAATAAATGTTTGTTTGACTTAAGAAAGTTCAATAGAATTATTGATACATTTTATAATAAGCTAACTGTGGTTTTCCATTTGACTTTCCCTTTGTATATACAATATTATTTAAAATTAAGTTTTTGTAAAATAAGCCAAATGGTTTTTATTGTAATGTATATATTATTAGTAAATTGCTTATTGCCATTTTATATGTCATCTGCTAAGTGCTAAGTTTGTATTTACCAGGAAAATAACTACTTCAGTGACTTAAGTCATGTCTTCTTCATCTTCTTCTTATAGTTGGCAGTAAGTGTAGGCGTGTGTCCGGGCCACTCGCCCAACTGTACCAGTGGTTCCCTTTCATTTCCTTTCCCTGATTCAGCAGCCAGCATGAGTGACAGGATGGTCACCAGTCTTCTAGACAAAAAATAGCTTGATAAGAGTTGGTGTTTCCACTGTGTTAGTCATATGGGAGTCCTCTCTGTGGTCAGTACCTGTATGGAAAAAGAATGAAAAGTGTGTTTTCCCTGATAACATTCCTTCAAATATATTTTGTTTCAAAGAACAACAAACCACAAAGATGATTCCAGTCAAGACATCCAGATGTTTACTCTGAGTCACAGACCAGCTACCACAAACTGAGGTAAGGGATTCCCTAAGTAGGTGTCTCCGTTTTCTATAGACACTAAAGGCTCCCAGATACGGATTCGAGTGGCCAAGTTTTATTTAGCTTGCTGACTTTTTTTTTTTTAAAGATTTTATTTATTTATTCATGAGAGACAGAGAGAGAGAGAGAAGCAGAGGGAGAAGCAGGCTCCCAAGGAACAGGGAGCCCGATGCGGGACTCGATCCCGGGACCCCGGGATCACGACCTGAGCCGAAGGCAGACGCTCAACCATCTGAGCCACCCAGGCGCCCAGCTTGCTGACTTTTAAATTTCATTCAGTGACTTTTTTGACTACTCTGTGCAAGACTCAGAGCTATGTTCTATAATACATAGAAAGTGGAATAAAGAAGAGTTCCCACAGTGAAATAGTTTATAGGTGTATCAGGTGAGTGTAAGAAAATACAAAATTAGCTACATCACTAGACAGATTATAATTAACGTCTTAAAAGAGTGTTTGGGGAATTTAGAGGAAAAAGGGATTGCATGTTTTTAGGAATACCAAAAATACTTCATACAGATAGTAACACTGTCAAGTCTTTGAGAAATTGTAGAATTTCAGTGATTAGGAAGAAGGTGACTTTTTAGGGAGAAGGGACATCATGAGCACTTGTTTTAGGAAGAGAAATGACGCAGTTGGATTGGCTTGTTGAATGCATGTAGGGAATTACTAGGGCTAAAAGCTGAAAACTAAGTTGGCATTAATTTTGGGTGCTAGCTAATTTGAGCAAATTATATTTAATGTGGTAGCTATTTTATTTAAGTGTAACAACATGATCTAAGTGTGATTTAGGAAAACTAATCTGAATTCTTCATTAGAATAAAATGGTGTCAGAAAGACTACAGAAATGAGATCAGTGAAGACATAGGAGGAAAAGAAGGATATAGTGTAAGCTAGGGAAAAAGGAACAAGAAAGGAAGAGTTGACAAAGTAGGAATTATATGATTAGCTGATTATGAGAGACATTTGATAGAAGGCACCAAAAACTTTTATTTTGACTTTGGCCTAGTATAGTCCAATTGTTTTTCACAGATTGAAGGATATATGAATGGATTCGGCTTTTGCCTATAAAGTTTGAATTGCCAGGTATTTCTCCAGGTAGTTTATCTAGTGGACAATTGAAAATAGAGAACAGGAAGTTGAGAGAAAATTGGAAATCATTCAGTTGGAGGTAATTATGACAGTTGCTAAATGACAAGCTAACGGTCTTTATTTTCTTGACAGTGTTATAGTATATTCAATGTGTAGTATGATTAGCTTTATGCTACCTTTTCCCCAGTGACTTCATATTGATTTTGCTTCATTCATGGGTTCTAGCTGAAAATGCTTGGGTGTGCAGTGGCTGGTGGTGACTGTCATATTGTCCATATCCACTCATTCTTTCCATCTTTACTCAGCCAATAATAATAGATTTTATGTGCTCACCAGGGTAGTAATTACAGTGTAATACAAAGATGAATGAAATCTAGTTCTTGCCCTCACAGAACTAAGTTTGGTTGAGCAGAGTAGGAAGTCTTTGCTAGTAAGTCTCATTTTAGAATCGTCAGTTCATAATTTCCATTGTATTGATGAATTTATGGTCAAGGTTCACTTAGAAATCAGTTCCAATGTATTTACCAAAAATATCCAAGAACCATTTAGCAAGTGGATATGAGAAAAAGAATTATTTAGGAGTCTGTATTCATGAGAAATAAAATCATATTTTGGCAATAATTGCCCTTCTGTGGAAAATCATTTTTTTCAGTTTGGCATACAAAACAATTTGGACTGCATTACTTGTTTATAATAATAGTGAAGTTTTATACTATTTAAATCATACTTTTGATTCTTGAACTTAATATGCTACTGTCTAAATTTGTTTTAATATGTCACATTAGATTTATTTCACTTGGAATATGGAGACTGACTTTCATGTTGCCAGGTATTTATTTGTACTTTTTTTCTTTTTTTTCTTTGGTCTACTTAGATTTGTTTTTTTTTTTTCTTTGCTTTTTCTTCTTTTCACTTTTTAAATTTTTTACTTTAAAAAATTTTTTTTAAGATTTTATTTATTTATTTGACAGAGAGAGATACAGCGAGAGAGGGAACATAACCAGGGGGAGCAGGAGAGGAAGAAGCAGGCTTCCTGCTGAGCAGGGAGCCCAATGTGGGGCTCGATCCCAGGACCCCAGGATCATGACCTGAGCCAAAGGCAGACGCTTAATGACTGAGCCACCCAGGCACCCCTCTTTTTAAATTTTTTAAATGAATTGTGAGATGGAGATTCTATGTCTGCATATGTAAATAGCCATATAGCCATATTGTCATTTTGGCCCTAATAATACACTTAATGTTTCATTTAATTTACCATAGTCTTGGTAGACAACAATAATTGGATGAACTATAGAAAAAGACACCTCTTGACTATTTAATTATACTTCACCAAATAGGGCTAATTCTACCAAATTTTGTTACCTGCAGTGCTGACACCTTGGTAACATTAGCAGTTTTGTAAGCCACCAGAATTAAGGTATGCTTTCTGCTGGTTTAAAACTCCCAAACTCTATTTTTAAAAATATTTTTGAGCTTTTGAAAGCTTTTCCTTAATTCCAGAATTCCATTTCAACTTAAATATTTTATACCTAAGTACATTATTTGTCAATGTTAATATTTAATTTCTTCTCTATTGTAGTTAAGGAAAAAAGAAAAAAATCAGGTAATAATACTACTACTAGTAATTATTTTTTTGAGCATGCCATCTCTACTCAGAAAATAATAGATTAGGCAATATGACATGACATTCAATTTCCATTTTCTACTTGGTCACCTTTACCTTTCTGGATTACCTATGATTGTGAATTTATAAGAACAACTCTGGAATTTTAAAACTTTAAGGCCACTGCTAACAGTATTAAGAAAGAAAAAAGACCTATAGCTCTTGCCACTATCTTACTTTTAAGGCTTATTTTGGGGGGTTAGGGCTTACCGGGAGCTTTCCATCTCCCCTGTAATCCTCACTAAGGAGACTGTTTAGAAACAGTCACTAACTTGGTGAGAGTTTTGTAAGGTATAGTGAACAAGGACTTCTCAGGAATTGCATCACAGAAACTGAAGTAGCAGAAAAAACTTCCATTAATATGGAATATTTGGAGCACTTTAGAGTAGGTGCAGAGCATCATTTCTCTGTAGATTTCTTGAGTAATATCTATAATTAAGTATCTCCAAGAGTTTTGTGTACACGTAGCATTATAGGGTTCCATGGTCTAACTAGTTCCTCATGCAAAGATCAAAGTTTTTGAAAATATAATGGTTTCTTTTTACTGGACTTAATTTTATCCTCCTCTTTTTCCACTTTTTCCATTGGGGATACTCTCTCTAAAGTTGTTTGAAAAGAAAAGAAAACACCTTTAGATCTTTGGGTTTCCTTATTCAGCCAAGGAAAACATTGAATATGAACATCAAATACTCCAGTAACATTTCTATGATTTGTCATTAAACTATTTTTCTTCCTTTGAATTTTCTATTAAACAGTGTTTAAGTCGGTAAAAGACCACGGTCCCCCAAAAGTCAACAATTTGCTTTAAATGAAATTTTTATTAATTCAGTTCAGGTTTTTAAATTGGAAATTGAACTTTGATGGTGGCTCTATCTATACAACACAGTGTTCATATATTATGAAAGTTCCAAAACTTTATAAAGGAAAATGGTAAAAAGTTTTTGAAAGAAACTTCAAATGTTTATGTACAAAAGTATATATAATGGGATAAACATATAACAGAAAAAGTTCATAACTCACTAAAACAATTTCCATTGAAATGAATACTTTTTATCCTTAAGAAGATATTAAGTTAAAAATGTTACATTTAAAATGCTATCTGTATACTCTATTTTAAAATGAAATAAGCATTAAGAGTTCAAAAATTGCTAATTATGTATAAAACCAAAAGGGTATAATCTTCCAGAAACTAAACTTATTTTCTTTTTAATTGCTTTATTAAGGATCTTAAGTAGGAAATCTTTATTTAGCTAGTATATTTAGAATCTATGTGCTAAATTCATTGGTAGGTTTTTTTTTTTTTTTCCAAGATTTTATTTATTGATTTATTTGAGAGAAAGAGTGAGCGAGAGACAGAGCACAAGCCAGGGGGAGAGGCAGAGGGAGAAGCAGACTTCCAGCTGAGCAGGGAGTCTGATTTGGGGCTCTATCTCAGGACCCTGGAATCATGACCTGAGCTGATGGCAGACATTTAACCAACTGAGCCACCCAGGTGCCCCTCCATTGGTAGTTTTGAGGAAGAAAAGGTAAATTAGGTAATTGGTTCTGTCTTGGAAATGTCCACTCAAGTTTTAAGGGGGGGAAAAAAGTTATATTGTTTTAAGAAATAAATGACTATTTTTCCTTGAACAAATGTTCATGGACATAAAAATGTTAATGGACATAATAAGTAATTTTCTACTCTTAGGTATCTATTTTTATCTATATGATTTTTTACTAGCACTATGAAATTGAGTTAATGTTTTATACACAAATTAAATACTTATTATATTTAAATTTTGTGTTCTAAATCTTTTACCAGATTCAATTCTGCAACACCTCAATATTTAGTAATGGGAAAGAAATTCACCTCCATGGGCCTAGAGAGCAACAAAGTTGAAAATAGTGTAGTTTAAAAATACCTAGAATAAGTCAAATGAAAAGACTGCATGATTCATGTTTTATTTTTATTTTTCAGTGTGTAGACACTTTTCACATCACTCATGGGTAAAGCCTGGGTTCATTTATCCAACTTTTTATTAAAATGTTTTATATTATAACGGTTGAAATTATGATCATTAGAGATATTCCCAAAGTAAAAAAAAAAAAGTATATAATCAATGTAATAATATATTTTGAGATGTTTTCTAACATGAGATTTTGTTAACCTGTCTACTGAACTGTTTTTACGAAGTAATTGGCAGAAGGCTATTCTACCAAAATCCATGCCCCCTCCCTCCTGCATGTTCTAGATTTTAATTATAGCCATTGTATCTCTCTGATGTGTCTGAGGCAAATTAAAGCTGAGAGGAAGTATGTGCTCAGCAAGGATAGAGAATGGTTTTCTTTTATGGGAGCATGGCCTGGCAATCATGCATCAAATTCTGTGATTCTTTGATAACTGAATAGCAAACTAAAAATGATATAACATGTGCTCTCGACTTACCTTTAGGGTATATTCTAGTATAAAGTGTCAAAGAGTAAATGTTTAATTCACATATCATAGTAAAAGAACAATCGCCCACTTCAGGTGTTAAAAAGACAAAAGAGTGAATTGCCTGGTCTATTCTTTTGGTGGTTTTTTACCTCATGAACACAAACTTGTCATTATTTTGCCTTTGTTCTTGCCATTAAATGACTGAATCTTGAAGATGATTTTTTTTCTTCACAGCATTTCTCTAGAGACCATGTTCCCCCCCACTGCATTCCACACACCTTTTTGGAGTACTGATTATGTGAGGGCATGACATACATTATTTCATTTTGTATTTTTCAATTTTAAAATTTCCATTTGGCTCTTTCTGATTGTTTTCATTTCTCTTTTGAGATTTCTTTTTTTTTTTAATTACAAGCATATTTTCCTTTATGTCCATGACCATAATTAAAACAGCTGGTTTACAATTCTTGTCTACTAATTTCTGCATCTGGATCATCTCAGATTGGTTGCAGTTTCTTGAATATGGGTCAAATTTTTTATTGAATCCTGGCCATTGCAAAGGAGAAAATTGTAGAGATTCCACTTTGGGTGATAGTCTTAAAAAAGATGATTGCTTTTTCTTTGTGTTAGTACCCCATTAACTAGGCTGAATTCAAATTCAAAACTCCCTTTCCTGGGGTGGGCAGACTTGGAAATCTGGAAGTTTAGTTCTTTTAGTCATGCCTGGGTTGCTTAGTGGCTGTCACATATACGCATCATTCAGGTGTTAGCCAGAGATTCAGACAGAGCTTGTGCAGAATTTGAGGCTTTTGAAATATGAATCTCTCCCTTTTTTTGTCTTTCCTCTTTCCTTTCCACTTGCTGTGATACCTCCCAAAAACGTTTCTATGGTTCTTCAGGGCTCTGAGTTTTCATGGGTTCTTGCCACGTCTCATGTCACAGACTGTGTCCCACTTTCAGGTAAAAGCTATGTAAAAAAAAAGAGGGGGGTGAGAATCATCCAATGACATTTCTATCTTCCTGCTTTGGTGATGACTCAGTACCTTCTGCCTGCTTTTGGTCAATCTCCAGTGCTTCCAGATAATTACTCATTGTATTTCTATATCTCCCAAAGACAGTAATTTTTGTCTGTTTGAGGAAAGTTCTGATGGAAGCTACTCTGTCACAGCTTCGAAGCAGGATGTCCTCTGTAAATTTTCATATCTAATTTCTGATAAATTTATCTCTAGCAGAGAAGAATTGTTTCATTAAATTCATGACATGTATGTATCTCTTTTAAGAATGGTTCTCTTCGGGGCGCCTGAGTGGCTCAGTCGGTTAAGCATCTGCCTTCGGCTCGGGTCATGATCCCGGGGTCCTGGGATCGAGCCCCGCATCGGGCTCCCTGCTCAGCGGGAAGCCTGCCTCTCCCTCTCCCCCTCCCCCTCCTTGTGTTCCCTCTCTGACTGTGTCTCTCTCTGTCAAAAAAATAAATAAAATCTTTAAAAAAAAAAAAAAAGAATGGTTCTCTTCAAAATATCTTCAACTTTACTGTCCAATACTATAAAGAGGAATATGTTTTATTCATTATATTACTGTTAAAATGTCTGTGTCTGATAACAATACACAGTTGCTTTTAATATTTGTGGAATTTCGTGAAACCACCTCCACGTAAAACAGGGCAAACCTGATCATTTTAGCACTAATATACATGTTTTTATATTTTAAAAATAAAATAAATATAAAAATAAAATAAATAAATAAAAATTTAAAAATATACATATTTTTATATTTTAACATCAAAATGTGTCTTTTGTCTAATAATTCATGATGTTTTAAAATAATCGGCGGCATTTTTAGATATCTTGGTGGCACATACAATAATGGCAACTATAACTGATGATATCTTTGATTTTAGGAAATAATTTAAGTATTTTCCATATATTCATCTAATAATGAGGGAATTGCAAACTGTTGTAGAAAACATACCCTTTTGTGTTCTTTTAGACTTAAAAATATATACTTTAATAATGATGAACCAAGTTACTTTGCACTTACTTCATTCACCTTACTGCAACTTTTTAAAATATGTTACATAACAGAAAATGCAGATAAAATGTTAATCGGGATTTTTTTTTCTTTTTACCAACATGAATATGTTTTTTTTGTGTGTGGAAACAGAACAGTAAACATTAAGTAGTAAAATTACATCTTCTAGAATGACAGAATAACTAGCACTGTGCTATAAACTCAACACATCAGGGGTAAAAACCCAAGGAAAAAGATCATATTCTTGTGGGTTCTAAAATAAGGCATAAATATCACCATTTTTCCTGATATAGAAATTTTCAGCTGTAAAAATTAATGACAAAGAGAAAGCTTTAAAAAATAGATAAAAGGAATGTGGTTTTGAAACTAGGCATTTTGCCAGTTGTGATTACTGTCTAATTCCACAAATATGTTTTAAAGCCAAGCCTGTCAAATGAACTGGAAAAAATTACCAGAATTATGAAATCTTCTATGAAGACAACCATCCTGGGATCCCTGGAGACACTCTCATATTACATCTTGTATGGTGGCCAAAAGCAGGCAAAACATTCTCTGCAGATTTTCTTCACTGGCTTGTCTCATCACAATTTTAACGTTAGAAGGATGTTAGTGCTGGATGCTATAGATCCTAAGCAGTTAACTTATTTATTTACATTTCCCAGTTATGTGGTGGAGGGGGAGGTTGAACTATTGACATACTTTTGGAAGAATGAATGAATCTAGAAAAGGAAAGAAATGTAGAAGACTAAAGATTCACTAAAGAAGCTTATAGATACTTCATTGTATCAATAAAAATTAGAGCTGCATATCAAGTACTTATCAGCATTGCAAATTAATTGGTAAATTCCAGCTGTAGTCCCATGTTTAACAGACTATTTCCCCTCAAAAGAAATATTTGAATCCTGGGGCGCCTGGGTGGCTCAGTTGGTTAAGTGACTGCCTTCGGCTCAGGTCATGATCCTGGAGTCCCGAGATCGAGTCCCGCATGGGGCTCCCTGCTCAGCAGGGAGTCTGCTTCTCCCTCTGACCCTCCCCCCTCTCATGCTCTCGCTCTCTATCTCATTCTCTCTCTCAAATAAATAAATAAAATCTTAAAAAAAATATTTGAATCCTTCTGTACTTGCAGATTGTGAGCAATATTTTTTTTTAAATTTGAGATAGACACATACCTGGTATTTGACAACATTTGATATGACTTGTTTTTCAGTATAAAGTTATGCCTTTATTAAAAAAACTTTTTAATATATTTAGATAAGTCACTACTTATTTTGATTTACATTTTTTTTTTTTTCTGGTGAAGATTTCTCTCACAGTCATTGTACGTTCCTAGAGATGAGGCACTGGGATGTGTCCCTCTCTGTAAGACCTGGAGTATGCATTCAAAATTGTGTTAGCTGTACTTAGAAGTCCTCAGGTATTCTAGATTCATTCAGTATTATTCCTAATTAGGGAGCCCTGAAGGAGTTTTAGCCCGACCACTGAGAAGCAGATGACCACACAACACATGTCTCACACCGGCGTGCTTTCAGCTTTACTAACTGATTTATAGCATTTTTTTCCTGCTTGTCATTTCTCAAAATTGAATTCCTGTGGGAAAAATTTTTGCCTTGATCTTTCCACCCTTTTTACTGGGCTTACCCTTGCCATCACAGCCCAATTTCTGGTCCTTTCAATCGACAAATATTTACTGCATACATTTAATGTGTCACGCACTGTTCTAAGTGCTTCCTATACATGTCTGAAGCAAACACTGATTGCTTCCCTTATACAATTGACATTCAAGCAGGAGGTGGGGAGGAACACCATTAACAGTAAACAGAAAACAAACAAAAAGGAACTTTAATAGTATGCTAGAATGAGGTAACTGCTAAAGAAAAGAAAAAGACAGAGTAAGGGATATCAGCAGTAAAGAGAGCTAGGAGAGTTGTTCCTTGCATTTTAAAGAGTGTGGCCACTGAGAAGGTGATGTCTGAGCAAAGAAAGGATGTAAGCTTGGAGAAGATTCTTCTTCACAGAGGGACCACCAGCATGGAAGCATTCCTCACATTTGCAAAGTGAGGAGGCCAGGAGCGGGAGCAATCTGAATGAGGGAGGGAGTCACGTAAGATGAAGTCAGAAAGGTAGTAGAGGGATGAGTCCAAGCAAGGTGTACACTATGACAAAGATTTGCTTTCATTCTGAGGGAAAATGGGAGTCGCGACAGGGTTCTGTTCAAATCTTCCAAGTATTTACTAGTCTCTATCTTTATTTCCCCTATTAATAACAGAAGTGTGTTGAAATACCTCATTGTAATAGTAGCTATATCTGTTTTCCCTGTAGTCTTATAAATTTTGCTTTAAATATTTTATTAGGTGAATACAAGTTAAGACCTGTTGTATATCTCTGATGAATTCAACATTAAAAAATTATTGTTACAGCACTATTTCTGATAAAGCTGTTTTGTGTCCTAAAATCTGTTTTGTCTAAGAGTAATAGATAGCTACCACAGTTTCTTTGGCTACTAGTTTCTGTTTTTTTTTTTTCTTTTCCCACGTTATTACTTCCAACTTTTCCTAACTATTCATGGCTATATCGGTTAGAAGAAATAGATAGCTGAATGTTTATTTTTTCTTTGTTTTCTTTATTCCCTTTTAATCTAATCTGATAATCTCTGTCTTTACACAACACATTTTTTTTACATTTGTAGTTATTGTGATTTCTAGATCTTCCATATTTTTATGCTGTTTCTTTATCTTTTTAAATTTTGAGTTGATTAATTTTTGTCATTATTAGCTTTAAGCTTTATTCATTTCATATGGTGATTTGAGAATTACAAACATAATTTCAGTTTTTAAAGTTTATTTTTGAACATTTATATGCTTATTCAATTAACTAGTGAATACTAAATTATAAGCTTCATTCCCACTGGATAACACCAGGAAAAAAGAAATTTCAAATTTAGCTAATATACATTGGAACTTAGGAAATTCCACTTTGATCCCTTTACTGTTAATACTGTCTGCTGCTCTAGTTTTGTTCTTTTGTTAGGTAGAAGCTAGATATGAGCAGTGGAAGGAACGGTAGGCAGAGTCCCAAGTCTTTGAGGGGGAGAGTGATAGAGACACGAGCTGGAAGCAAGGACAGCGATAAATAGGTTACACATCAGAAACGTGAGAGTGCAACATCTTGACCTTGTGACTTCCAAGACCCTGGGACTAAAAGACCAAGAGCCCCAGGTACAGAGCATGTGCTCACCTAATCCACCTCTGCCCCAGGGTAACCCCTAAACTCATCATAATGCATTCGCATTGTGGTTATAGCCCCCACTCCCCTCCATGAAGAAGTTGCCATGACAGTTCTGGTATAAACCTTGTAGGGTCAAAAACTCCCCCTCCCAACCTGTGGAAGTAGTCCCCCAAATGATTAGAAGCAGCCTCTGTTAGAAACCTCCCTGTCTGTGACACAAGACCCTGCAAACACAAAAGGAAAGGACCCCTGTAGCCTTTGGCCCCTCTGGGCCTGCCTGCTTTTCCACCTTGAGAGTGTACTGTCCTTAAAAACCACTTTATGCTTGCTACTTTCCTTTTGGCTGTCTTTATTCTAGTGCAGATCCTCATCTAAATTGTTTGGTAAGTTCCTTTAGTGGGGAATCCAAGAACCAAGACCTTCATCCACACAACGCAGACTTTTCCATGGGTAACACTTTTTACAAAAATGAACCCAAATTAAAGCATCATTATAACTTTTATTCATGTTTTATAATAGCATTTTATACGGACAGTAATTTTAGGATTTGTGTACTCGTTTAACAGTTCTTTGCTCATTGTTTCATTTTGCAATACTTACTTTTTTTGTGGTGGAGTTATTTTTCCTCTTCCTACAGTATATCTTTTGGAAATTTCTTTTATGACGGACTGTTAGTAGTAAACTTTTCTCTTTTTTTTTTTATTAAAATTTTTTTTTTTTAAGATTTTATTTATTTGCGAGAGAGAGAATGAGAGACAGAGAGCATGAGAGGGAGGAGGGTCAGAGGGAGAAGCAGACTCCCTGCCGAGCAGGGAGCCCAATGCGGGACTCGATCCCAGGACTCCAGGATCATGACCTGAGCCGAAGGCAGTCGCTTAACCAACTGAGCCACCCAGGCGCCCTCTCTCTCTTTTTTTTTTTTAAGATTTTATTTATTTGACAGAGAGAGACACAGCGAGAGAGGGAACACAAGCAGGGGGAGTGGGAGAGGGAGAAGCAGGCCTCCCGCAGAGCAGGGAGCCCGATGCGGGGCTCGATCCCAGGACCCTGGGATCATGACCTGAGCCGAAGGCAGACGCCTAACGACTGATCCGCCCAGGTGCCCCAAACTTTTCCCTCTTAAATTATATTTCTCCCTCATTCTTTTAGTTCAGCAGGGCATATAATTCCAGTTTGATAGTTATCTTTATTTTTCCAAAAGTATTAGTTAACTTTCTTTCATTTCCATTTTTGTTTTGAGAAGTGGCTGTTAGTCTTTCATGGTTTCTTTGTAGGTGATCTCTTTTTATTTTGACCTATTATTAAGATCCTCCCAATATCTTTGGTTACCTCCTGCTTAGCCACACTGTGCCAGTGGATAACTTTTTATTCATACCAGTTGATATATGTTATACTTTCTTTATCTATACATTTGTGGAGCTTTTTATCCATTCTTAAAAATTGCAGTCACCTTTTCTCAAATATTTCTTCACCTTCCTTTTGTTCTATTCTCTTCTTGTTTAAATGTATATTGGAAATGCTCCTTCTGTCCTCCATATCTCTTATCTTCCTTCACCTGGTTTACTTTTCTCTCTGCATCTTTTGGAGTTAGGTCTTAACATCTACACTGCAATTCAAATATGTTGTTTTCACTGGATTGGTTCTGTTGTTCTATTGAATTTTAAATCTCAAAAATGTATTTTTTTTTTTCTTTTCTAGAAGCTAGATTTGTTTTTTGGTTTTTGGTTCTTACTCTTCTCCCCTCCTCCATCTGGTTATTTTTATAGTATCTCATTATTTATTTTTAATTTTAGCGTGCATTTAATTTAAGCACACCAAAGATATTGTATTTCTTTAAACATAAAGAAATTTTCAAATTTAGCTAATATACATTGCAACTTGCTCAAGGCTTAAAGCATCCAGATATTTTGCTGATACTGGCTTATATCATCAAGTTAGCTAGATTTTTATTTTCGTTCATTGCTTAGTATTCCCTGCTTAGGTTTTTAGCTCATAATATGCTCATGATAAGTTGTGTGTGTATGTAGGTATTTGCGTGTGTGTGTCTGTATTTTTTTCTTAAAATTATTGGACAATTATTTTAGCCTTTTACCTTGGTTACAAATAGACATAACATTTAGTACAGGAAGAAAAGAATATTTACTTGCATCGTTTTGACATTATGTGTGACTGTCTCTAAAAAATTGACCAGATGTTAATCTAAATGTAACAAAATTACCATGTTATTAAAAACAATAGGCATTTAAATAATTTTTTAAAAATCCAACTTGGGTGGTTTGTTAGTTAATTAAATTTGTCTCTAAAATTATTCAGAACAAATGATAATTATTTTGCTTTATGTAATTATCCATGATAATGTGGGAAAATTAACAAGTCCTTGTTACTATTATTTTTAGATCTACTTCATTGTGGTGATTCCCAGGTTGAAGACAGCAAAGTTAGATAATATTTTAAGAGAATAGCTTTTATACATATGTGCTGCATTATCTTTTCCTTATAATGTATGTTAAATTTCCATTGTATCCATGTTTTTAGTAAAATATATAGCCTAAATTTTTCAGTCTTTCAAGTCAACTATTTCTCAGAATATCATTCATCTTTCTGTGTCATTTTAGAGGGCTGGGCTTTTAGGTTCTAGGATGATGTGGGTTTATCCATTTTTGAATCAGCTATTTTGACACTCTTGTTTAGGTATATTCATGTTTAGATTTGTTATATGTCTTCTTGGAGAATTGTCCACTTTATCATTATGCAGTGCTGCTTATCATGCTTAATTATCTTTCTCATTCTGAATTATATTTTTTTTCTGAAATTAATGTAGATATTCCAGCTTTATCTTGATTTGTGTCAGCATGGTGTATCTTTCCCCATTTTAGCTTTTAACCTGTCTTTGTCTTTATATTTAAAATACATTTCTTGTAGACAATAGGGTTGGGTCGTGTTTTGTTTTGTTTTTGTTTTTTAATCTGGAAATCTTCATGTTTTAATTGGTGTTATTTAGATCATTCACATTCAAGGTAATTATTGACATTGTTGGATTAATACGTACCGTGTTTGTAACTGTTTTGTTCATTGCATTTTCCTCTGTTTTTCCCTCTCTTTCTGCCTTATCTAGTCTTATTTGAACATTTTATATGATTTCCTTTTATCTCCCCTGTTAGTATTTCAGTTCTTGAAATGTTTTCTAGTAGTTGCTCCAGACTTTACCATATACATTTTACATGGATCTAGGTTCAACTTCAAAGAACATTATACTGTTTCATATGCAGGACACATACCATAAAACAGAGGATTCTTAATTCCTTCCACTTGTCTCCTGGGACACTGCTGTCATTCATTTCACTTACGTGTATGCTATAACCAGCCAGTGCATTTATTACTAGTATTGCTTCGAACAGTTATTTTTATTTTTATTTATTTATTATTTATTTATTTAAGTATTTATTTATTTTATTTTTTTAAGATATTTTTTATTTATTTATTTGACAGAGAGATAGAGAGCACAAGTAGGCAGAGTGGCAGGCAGAGGGAAAGGGAGAAGCAGGCTCTCTGCTGAGCAGGGAGCCCGATGCAGGGCTTGATCCCAGGACCCTGGGATCATGACCTGAGCCGAAGGCAGCCGCTTAACCAACTGAGCCACCCAGGTGCCCCAAAGTATTTATTTATTTTAGAGAGAGAGTGTGTGTGAGCGTGCACATGGCATGAGTTGGGGAGGGGCAGATGGAGAGGGAGAGGGAGAGAATCTCCAGAAGACTCCCCACTGAGCACAGAGCCTGAGGCGGGGCTGTATCTCATGACCCAAGATCATGACCTGAGCCAAAACCAAGAGTGGGCCACTTAACTAACTGAACCACCCACGTGTGCCTGAACAGTTATTTTTAGATCAATTAAGAATAGTAAAATTTTTAAAAATTTAGTCTTCATTTATTCCTTCTCCAGCACTCTTTCCTTTTGCATAAATCCAAGTTTCTAACTTATATTGTTGTTTTTTCTTTTTTTCTGCCTGAGGAATTTTTTTTTAACATTTCTTGGAGGTACAAGTCTGCTAGAAATAAATTCCTTCAGTTTTAATTTCTTTATTTCTCTTTCAATCTTGAAGGATCATTTATCTGACTATAGAATTCTAAGTTAAATATTTTACTCCACTTTCTTCTTGATTGCATGGTTTCTGATAAGAATCCAATGTAATTCATATCATAGTTCCTCTATAGATAAAATGTTTTGACTTCCTTCAAGATTTCTTCTTTGGACTTTCTTTCTTCATTTTAAATATAACATGAAAAGGTTGTGGAGTTTTTTGTATTTATCCTCCTTGTTCTCCAAGCTGGTTTGTGGCTCTGTGGTTTGGTATTTGTTATAATTTTGTAAAGTTTTTGGCCATTACTTCTTTTTAATATTTCTTTCGTTCTGTTCTCTTTTTCTTTTCCTTCTGGTATTCTAATTGCATACATATTATACCTTTTGAAATTTTCCCACAGGTCTCCAATGAGATCCCTGGGGGTTTTTTTGTTTTTTGTTTTTTTTCCATGCTTTTTTCTCCTTGCATTTCAGTTTGGAAAGTTTTGATTGACCTTTCTTCAAGTTCATTGAACTTCGCTTGTGTCACATTTATTGATGAGCCCATCAAAAGCATTCTTCATTTCTGTTCTTGCATTTTTTATTTCTGGAAGTTCCTTTTGACTCTTTTATAGTTTCCATCTCTGTTCTTACATGACCCATATGTACTTTCATTTTATCTATTCATTCCATTAGAATCCATAATATATTAATTACAGTTAGTTTAAATTCCCATCTGATAAATTCAACATCTTTGTCACATTTGAGCCTGGTTCTGATGATTTCTTTTTCTCTTCGGCCTGTATTCTTTCTTGGCTTTTGGCATGTTTTGTTCATATTTGTTGAAAGCTAGATGTGACTTGTCAGGTAACAGGAATTGAGGTAAATAGGCTTGTAATGTGATGATTTATATCACGATGATATAGTCAGATGATTTAATCTGACTAGAAGCTGGGATGTGTTAATGTTTCATGTAGCTGGAGGTACCATGGGCTTCAAATTCTCCCAGGGACCTTATATTTGTCTTCTCTCTTGACCTTAGGCTTCCCTAAGTACTTTTCCTCATGCAGAGTCTGTGTCTTATAGCTCTTTACCTATGAGCTATGTTACTATACTGGAGTCCTGATGGTAATATGTGGAAGAAGGTGAGTGTTCTATACCGTTATAGTTAAACTTCGGTCTTTTAATACATCTATCTAAAGACTGTGACAGCATTTTTCTTCCTTGCTCCCTATCTCTTCCCTGATGCAGCAGATTGCGCATCTATTTCCTTAAAACTCTGATTCCTGTTTAATGTGTGTTTGTTTCTTTCACTTAAGCGAGATGCAAGGAATAGAGGGTACTGGGGTTGGGAGGAATTACCTTTCTCTTGTTGGACTAAGAGTTCGGAATTCTAGTTTGGCAGAATCCTTTCTTCTGAAGGGTAGGTCCTTTTTTTGAAGAAGGCTCTGGGTATATTCCCCAATGCCCTTGGCATCTCCATTCTCATCTCTGCATCAAAAAGACCCCTTCAACTTTCTGTTATAACTCACCTACATCCTCTACTCATTCTGTAACTAAAGGAGTTTCTTCCTAAATTTCAAGCAATCTGGTGTGGCAATAGCTGCCCTTTGGCACAATTTTTTGAACATTTTTCCTTTTTAATATAAGTTTTCCTGCAACTTACTATTTGCTTTTATTTGTTCAACAAAAGTATATACTTACAGTATGATATAGGCTGTGCCTTCACACTCCATTTTCCCTCCAAATCCTGAACTTTCAAAATATATAACTATAAGTTGAATGTTTTAGGCCTCCTTTGGGGTTGATTTCAAATACTTTGAATTTATCGGTTTTCAGAATAATCAATCTTCTATGGTCCTGTTCTGAATTCTCTACAGTAACCCCTATATATACCTGTAACTTGTATCACTACAAAGATATCTTGAAAAACACCTATAGAATATTGGTTCTATCTAGATCAGAACTTTATATTAATCTACTTTTTGTTCTGGTATACTCAAAGATTTGGTGAAAATGTTCAGGCTTTAGAGACAAATACCTTCATGTGTTCAACATTCAAAAATCAATTCATGTAATCCATTATATCAAGAGACTACAAAAGAAATCACATGACAACATCAATAGATGCATAAAGAGCGTTTAGCAAAATCCAACACCTATTCATGATAAAAACTCTCAGTAAAGTAGAAATAGACGGAAACTTTCACCTGAAGTCTCTCTACAAAATACATGCCTCTAATATTATACTTAATGGTGAGAAACTCAAACCTTTCCACTAAGATCGGATATAAGGCAAGGATATCCCCTTTTGCTGCTTCTTTTCAACATCATACTTAGTCTTTGCTAAAAGAATAAAGGAAGAAAAGAAAATAAAAAGTATACAGATTGGTGGAAGAAAACATAAAACTGTTTACATATGACCTGATTGTCTATGAGGAAATCCAAAAGAATCAACAAAAAACCTCTTGGAACTAATAAATTATTATAGCAAGATTGTAGGATACAAGGTTAATATACAAAAGTCACTTGTTTTCCTATATACCAACAATGAACAAGTGGAAATTAAAATTAAAAACACAATACCATTTGCATTAGCATCAAAAATGTAATATTTAAGTATAAATCTAACAAAATATGTGTAAGATTTATATTAACATTACTACAAAGCTCTGATGAACAAAATTAAGAAATAAATGCAGCAATGTTCCATGTTCTAGGGTAGGAAGACTCCGTATTGTCAAAATTTCTGTTCTCACCAACTTGACCTATAGATTCAATGCCATCCCAATCTAAATCCTAAGTTACTTTATGGATATCAACAAACTGATTCTAAATGTTATGTGGAGAGGCAAAAGGCCTAGCATAACCAACATAATATTGAAGAGAAGAACAAAGTTGGAGGACTGACACTGCTTGACGACAAGATTTACTATAAAAGCTACACAGTATTCAAGAAAGAGTGGTATTGCTGAGAGAATAGATAAGTTGACCAATGGAACAGAATAAAGAGTTAGAAATAGATTCCCATAAATATAGTCAACTCATCTTTGACAAAGGAGGAAAGGCAATACAATGGAGTAAAGATAATCTCTTCAACAAACAGTGCTAGAACAACTAAATATCCAATTGTAAAAAAAATGAATCTAGACATAAAGCTTACACCCTTCACACAAATTAACACAAAATAGATCATAGGCCTAAATTAAAATGCAAACTATAAAATCCTAGAAAATAACATAGGAGAGAACCTGCCTTTTTAGATACAACAATAAAGACATGATGCATAAAAGAAATAACTGATAAGCTGGACTTCATTAAAATAAAAAAAAAAGACTGTTCTGTGAAAGACAATTAGAAGACAAGCCACAGACTGCAAGAAAATATTTGCAAAGGACACATCTGATAAAGGACTGCAGTCCCTTACCATAAAATGTAGGAATCACACTTGGTATTTATTGGACAGAGTTGAAAACTCATGTCCACACAAAACCCTGCACAACAGATGTTTTTAGTGGCTTTATTTATAATTGCCCAAATTTGGAAGCAACCAGAATGTCCTTCAGTAGGTGAATGGATAAAAAAACTGTGGTATATGCAGATAATATAATATTATTCAGCACTAAAAAATTGAGTGTTCAAAGCATGAAGACATGGGGGAAGTTGAAATGCACACTAAGATTTACCAAGTGAAAGAAGCCAATCTGAAAAGGCTACATGCTGTATGATTTCAGTTATATGACATTCTGGAAAAGACATAACTAGGGAGACAATCAAAAGATCAGTGGCTGCTAGGGTTGGGAGGGGTGGGGAGAGATGAATAGGCAGAGCATAGATGATTTTTAGGACATTGAAACTATGTGATATGATAGATATATGTCATTTATACATTTGTCCAAAACCATAGAATGTACAATACTAAAAGTGAACCTGTGGGTAAACCATTGACTTGGGATGATTATGAGGTGTCCATATAGGTTTCACCTTGGCAAAAAAAAAAAAAACTTTCTGGTGAGTAATGTTGATAGTAGGGGAGGCTGTGTGCGTGTGGGGGCAGGGAGTATCCCAGAAACCTCTATACCTTCTTCCTCTTAGTTTTGTAAACCTAAAACTTCTCCAAAAACACTATTCAAAAGTTTTTTTAAAAACCCAAGAAATTAGTTAATTGAATATCTATGTTGTACCTGTCACTTTCATAAGCACTGAGAGCCTCTAAAAGAATAAGATGAACACTATTCAAAAGTAATTTACATTCAACTGGCTGAGAAAAATAATATATGTAATAAATATATAAATATGTAAATTTAATAATACATAATTTAATAAAACATAGGTGGTAAAAATTCTTTTTCAAAGGTAGTTAAAAAAAGCAATAATCAACAAAATTTTAAGAATGATCTAACACTAAAAATCTGAGAAGCCCACATGAGTACTCTTGTGATCATATTTCTGGCCTTGGAAAAGCAACTAAAGTATCTTGGGATAATAAATATTCTTTCAGGTTTTACACAGAAAATATTTACTTTTTCTTTCTGATGTCCTTTTGCTGTATTTTTTTATGACTTTGTTAAACAGAAGATCCACAGTGTATTTGAGGCCAGTTTCCTGTAAAGGTTTTTTTCCTTTACTTTTTTTGAAATGTTTAAAAAATTGATTTATCATGCACAGACATTTTAAGAGTTTACTATTAATCAAATTGAATTTAAAAAATGTAAACTTACATAAGCTCAAAATGTAAAAACAACAACAAAAAAACCCAACTCCATATGAAATCAATAGTGAACATATGTCCTTTTAAAAAGTAAAATAAATATAGAATCTAAATCTCAAACTCAATTACTAGAAAGAACAAAATGGATTCTAATTTTGGGGGGAACACTTAGAATATTTTTACTTAAACAATGAACAAATAAGATTTCCTACCAGACTTACATATCTAAATTATTCATAGAAAATTAAATATGTGCTCTAAGCAAAATAATCCCTTCTTGCACAAGGGATGGCATAAAAATAATTCACCTTTATTGGAGACTTTAACTTGAATTTGTGAATATATAATATGTTCCATTTGGAACAGAAATGTTTTGATGGGCCAATCTGGCAGCAAGAAAACAATTGCATCCATTCCCTTCTGGAAGAATCCACAAATAAAATAATTTCTTTTAAGAAAGAAACAAAACTTCACCATCTTCCAAGGAAATAGGAAAGTATCTTAAAATCAGAATAACTTGTCATATTCTTATGTTGTTTGTATAATATCTGTGGTTGGAATATAAAGGAAGGGAAGTAGAGTGGATCACAAGAGGTCTAATTCTCAAGCGTGATTAATTCTAATGTTTTGCAGCAGGGTTTAGAGAACTATAGTGAGCTAGAATCCAGGAACATTTGATTATATCCCAATGGTAGTACTGGTCAGCTACTAAATAGATGTGGTCGGGCTGCTATTATGTCTAGACCTCAATTTCTTCACACATCATTCAGCTATAGATAAAATATATGACAAAAATGCATCTAAGATATTAAAAGCAGCTATCAAGTAATTCTTCATATTGTTGAAAAGGGAAGTACATTTCAATTGGGTCAGATTTGTACTTTTCAAACACATTTACTTAATGGAAATACAGGCACAGGGTTCTACTTAGGTAGATACAGTAGGTCAGACTTAATCAAAATTTTGTGGTAATATATGCTAAAGGAATTCAGAATAGCATGCACCTAGGAACACTGGTATTACAGTTTTGGCACCATTATTGGGAGATAATTCCTAAAATGATGCCAATCAATGAGTTCAATTTGCCAATGTAATATGCACATGCCTTAGACAGAAGGATTTAGAAATAATGCAGTGATTTTTATTTTATTACATATGT
This sequence comes from Mirounga angustirostris, assembly GCF_029215605.1. Lineage (NCBI taxonomy): Eukaryota > Metazoa > Chordata > Mammalia > Carnivora > Phocidae > Mirounga > Mirounga angustirostris. Next base: position 77,238,768 of record NW_026991720.1, on the reverse strand, counting down.
CAGCAAAATCTAAATAAGCCCAAACAATTTTGCAGAGCTACCATTTCATATCCACAGGCTATACATACTTCCTATAATCTTAGTAGGTTAATTTGCTTGGCAGAGAAAATTCAATTGTGGGTGCTTAAAGAAACTGTGGCTTGCAATGTACTGAGCGGAAAATATATGACTATATATTTTTGAAGCTCAAGTATTTGTATGCCACGTTACTGGCTTTATATCCTAAAGACGAGTAAGTAGCATCCTGTCTTAATGACATCCTAGTTGTTTTTACATCTATCTACTTGTAGAATTTACAGGCAAGCTCATTTGATTCTTCATTACTGTCTTGTACTAGACTATACTAGCAGAAAGAGCAGTATGGAGAAACGGGCATTCAGTCCCATCAGAGCCTGAAGGTCTCTCACACTTAAAATTATGTATGTTAGAGTAAGAATTCCTACTTTTTTCATAACACAAAACATCAATTTATGATTTTATAATCTGTAATAAAACTATCAAAGGGCTGGATTTTCACTTTATAAGGAAACATGTTATTTCCCTATAGTCTACCCAAGAAGCCAAATTCTAATTGTAAGGGAATGTGGAGAGTTTGAAATAAGAGAAAGGGTAGCTGTTACAAAGTTCAGCCAAATTGCTTCTGCTTTTTACAAGCAGTTATGACACTACAGTTATTATACCATAATTACATAGACTTTTGTGTTTATCTATTGCCTTTCTTATTTACTAGATCATGTATTTCATGAGGACTGTCTGTGTTTCTACTCAGGATTTCAGAGAGCACTCAGTATGTGAGCAATAAATATTTGTGGAATGAATGGGTAAACAAATGACTGGCTAGTAATGTCTATCTATGCTCTTAGAGACGTTTTGAAGTAGTAATTGAAACTTTAACCACCAAAAGAAAATAAATAAGTTCATTTTTAAGAGTATTTTCTTTTTTTTTTTTAAAGTTTAAGAGTATTTTCAAGCGTATTTTCAAGCTAGTAGAAAAATAGGAAACACATTTTATTCTCAGCCTCTGTTTTCTTCACAGTTACAAAAATGTATATTATCTCTTTCCCTTAAGCTTGATTCTGGCTGCAATTCTGATTTATATGTACGTCTTTATATCTTTATATGGATACAATATATTACTATAAATAATTATGCATATATGCATACATTTCTCAAGAATAAATTACAACCTAGGAAAAAATTAGTCCCAGACACTGAAATATAAAAATATTTCTTGAGCATTATATTTTTTATTATTATGTTATGTTAGTCACCATACATTACAGCATTAGTTTTTGATGTAGTGTTCCATGATTCATTGTTTGCGTATAACACCCAGTGCTCCATTCAATACATGCCCTCCTTAATACCCATCACCAAGCTAACCCATCCCCCCACCACCCTCCCCTCTAGAACCCTCAGTTTGTTTCTCAGAGTCCATAGTCTTTTCTTGAGCATTGTTCACAATAGTCTTCAATAAAAGACTGCATTATCATCATATACAAATATGTATGGTTTTCTGTGAAAAAAGAAAAAATGGATTCTCTTTTCTCTCACACAAAAAAATGGATTAAGCCATCAACAGATGGCCTGAAACTTTTACTTATCTATGCTCTTCATGGCTGGAATGTCTTGCCAACTTCCAGTGAACAGAATTATACGGATTTTTAAAAGCAAATACATGAATGTAATCTTACACTAAGGGAAGAGGGAAGGTCAGAAAGAATTCTCTTGTATAAGCACTAAGTCTGTTTGCCATGTGGCATGTTTCCAGTGTGATGAAGAAGACTACCAAATTCTAAACTGATAGAAATGTTTTGTATATACATGCAGCATATTTCTGTGCCAGCCCTCGGCAGCACAGCTAGACTGGAATCAGGGAAGCCTCCTAAGGGTGAGGGTGTGAAATCCCAAACCTTCATTTTCAGGCGAGGTTTTCCACTTGTGACAGTGTTGTCTTCAGTTGGAAAAACTACTCTCTGTGTATTTGCTTGCTTGTGAGTGTGGTGGCACACAGATTTAGAACATATACCTCCCGGGCCAGACACAGACATGTAGATGCTCCAGACAAGCTAATAAATTGGTACTGTGTGAAATCAACATGCTTTCCCTGTTTATTCTGTATTCATGAGAAGGAGGTTGACTTCTTTGTGGCAGGAGAGGAGAGAAAGTCGTTCATCAGGAGGCTGGATCTCCTATCTCTTCCTCTTTGCTCAGTTTGCCCCAGTCCCATTTTCTACCTGGCAAAGCAATAACCCTGTAGTGAATGGTGTCCATTTCTAAGTAGACAGTGTAATGTATTCTCCTGATACCTGATGACTTACCAGTTTTTTACTCATCTGTGTAAATAAATTATCAAAGAACTCCCCCAACTTTATAGAAAAGGAGCTGGTAATCATTATCTCCCTGTGTTTACGTCTCAGGGATTTTTTCAGCCCCTTTTTTGATTTTGATCCTAAATGTCCTGACATTTAAACCAGTTCATGACCTACAGAGCTGTACGTCCTGTCCAGCCAAAAGTGAGGTGGAAACGGGCGCCTGGGTGGCTCAGTTGGTTAAGCGACTGCCTTCGGCTCAGGTCATGATCCTGGAGTCCCGGGATCGAGTCCCGCATTGGGCTCCCTGCTCGGCAGGGAGTCTGCTTCTCCCTCTGACCCTCCTCCCTCTCATGCTCTCTGTCTCTCATTCTCTCTCTCTCAAATAAATAAATAAAAGTCTTTAAAAAAAAGTGAGGTGAAAACAACCCTCGGGTTTCCATCATAAAGAGCTTTACCACTTCAGCACCATCTGTCTTCATCCCCTTTCTCTTTCCTCCTTCTGGAGCCTCCTGCCTGCCCTCTTCTGATTCCTCTCACTCTGATCTCCATTCTTGGCAAAAAGCTCATAACAGCCATTTGTATATCTTGGAGTGTGTGAGTAGGTATTTTCTCCTCAAATACTATCCCTATTCAGATACTCTAAGTGCATAAAAAGCGTTGTTTCTTTTCAACTATGCTGTAAAAATTTAAAGACAAGGGAGGACAGGATTTTGTGAGTAGTACAGCGTACCTTGCTATAGTCATACCACCTACAGAGGGACTTAAGGGATTTAGGTTTTTTTTTTTTTAATCGCAGTATTTAATTTTATGAGTTGGAAGTAATACAGAGCATTGAGTTAAGTGACGAAGGCATAATTTAGATTAATGTGGCTAACTTAATTTCCAAACATAAATAAATGGATGCTAGTTTGCATATAGTTGTGCTAGAGACCAGATGTTGGATTATAAGTGTATATAAATGAATGCATACACAAGAACACATCCATATGTGCACATACACACCGTGAACAATCTCTGTGAGCCAAAGGGTAACGTTGATCACTTTCCCTGAGGTACACAACACCCCCACACACATTCATGGTTAGAAATCATTCCAGAATACTTTTTATTCTTTTTAGGTAACACTGATCAGCCTAAAAAAAAAAAAAAAAAACCTTTTATTTTGAAATATGGACTCAAAGGAAGTTGCAAAACAGTAGAGAGTGCTGTCCACTCTTCACCCACTTTTCCCCAAGAATGGCATCTTACACAGCTGTAGTATAATTTTAAAGCCCGGAAATGATATGTTTATACTAATTAGACCATAATCTTTTCACCGTTTTAAAATCTGTGTTTATTTGTGGAAATATAAAGTGCTGTGCAATTTTATCAAGTGTATGAATTTATGTAACTGCCACCAAAATCAAGACACAGAACAGTCCCATCAGCAAGAACAATTCCAGCTTGCCATGTCTTTGTCTTCATATCCTCACCCTCACCACACACACACAACCTGTTCCCTGGCAACCACTGATGAGTTCTCCATCTTCATATATTTCTCACTTCAAGAGTTTCATAGGAGTGGAACAATACAGTGTGAATATTTTAAGACTGAGAATTTCCATTAAGAATAATGTTCTTGAGGGGCGCCTGGATGGCTGAGTCATTAAGCATCTGCCTTCGGCTAGGGTCATGATCTCAGGGTCCTGGGATCGAGCCCCGCATCGGGCTCTCTGCTCAGCGGGAAGCCTGCTTCTCCCTCTCCCACTCTCCCTGCTTGTGCTCCCTCTCTCTCTGTGTCTCTCTCTGTCAAATAAATAAATAAAATCTTTAAAAAAAAAAGAAGAAGAATGTTCTTGAGGTCCATTTAGATAGATGTATTCGATACTTCATCCTTTTTATTGGTGAGTGGCATTCCATTGTATGGATGTATCAATATGCTCATAGGTTCGTCAAAAGAAGGATATTTGGGCTGTTTTCAGAATTTTTCTATCATAAGTAAAGCTGCTGTGAACATTTAGGTACAGGTATGTATTTATGTATTGTGTGAATATAAGTTTTCATTTCTCTGTGATAAATGCCCAAGAATATGATTGTTGATTCATAGAGTAAATGCATGATTAAATTTATAAGAAACTGCCAAGCCTTTTTTCTTTTTAAATGGCTGTACATTTTATATTCCCACCAGCAATGTAAGAAAGCTCAAGTATCTCTGCATTTCCACCTCCATTTAATATTATCACATTTATTTTATCTTTTTAATAGATGGGTAATGATATATCGCTGTGACTATATTTTCATTCCTCTAATGGCTAATGGTGTTGAAGATCTTTTCATGTACTTATTTTGCATTCCTATTGTGTTCGTATTTTTTATTTGCTTTCTAATTGGATAGCTTGTTCTGTTGAGTCTGAAGAGTTCTTTATATATTCTAGATATAAGACTTTTATGTTAGATATGTAGTTTGCATATATTTTGCTTAGTTTCTGGCTTGATTTAAATCCCCATTACATAGATTCTTTTACATTACACAAGTTTTTAGTTTTGAAGTCTCATTTGTTAGTTTTTTTTCTTCTATTGATTATGCTTTTGGTATCATGTCTAAGAACTCTTCACCTAGCCATGGGATTCCAAGGATTCTTCTATGATTTCTTCTAGAATTTTTATGGTTATTTGTTTTAATATTTAAATATTAAAATTATTCTGAATCAAGTTCTCTTTTCTCTTCCATTGATCTGTATGTCTATTCCTCTGCTAGTACCTCACTATCTCGATTACTGTAGTTATATAGTAAGTTTTAACATTAGGTAGAATGATTTCCCCCATTTAGTCTTCTTTCTAAAATTTGTTTTAGCTATTCTAGTTCCTTTAACTTTCTGTATGATTTGTAGAATAAGCTTGCTTGTGCATATAAGAAATCTCACAGGGATTTTCATAGGCTTTGTATTAAACTTATGTATCCATGTTGAAGAAGATTGACGTCTTTACTGTATTGAGTTTTCCTACTCATTTACTCATTATGTGTCCCCATTTATTTTGATCTTTTTTTTATTTCTTTCATCGGTGTTTTGTGATTTATAGTATATGGTTTCCTATGTGTTTTGTCAGATGTGTTAAGTCGGTATTTTACTTTTTGGAGAGATTATAAATGGCTTTGTGGGTTTAATTTTGGTTTCCACATGTGTGTTGCTGGTATATTAGACGTGTGTGTGTGTGTGTGTGTGTGCGTGTGAAGCCTTTATCCTGTACCTTGCTGAACTCACTTATTGGTTCTGGAAGTGTTTTTTGTTGTTGTTTGTTTATTCCTTGTGATTTTCTACACTGACGATCAGTCATGTCATCAGCAATAAAAGCTAAGGAACAGTTGAATTTCTCCCTTTCCTGTTCACAGGTCTTTTATTTCCTTTCCTTATCTTATTGTTCTGGCTACAACTTTCAGTTTATTTTGAATAGTCCAAGGCATCATTGTTTTTGTTTTTGTTTCTTTTCTCTCAATTTTAAGAGAAAACATTGTCTTTCATTACTATGCATGATGTTAGTTCCAGTTGTTTTATAGATGCTCTTTATCAGATTGAGGAAGTTCCCTTCTCCTAATTTGCTGAAAGTTTGTTTAAAAATTATCATAAATGGTTGTTCATCGAATTTTCTCCAATAATTTCTCTGTATCAATTCCTATGATCAATAGCTGCATGTCAGATATGAGAGGACATGTTAATTTGCTCCATTGTCAAAACCACATTTAGTACAGCAGCTGCAGTAGGAGTCACCATGTAGTGAAGTTGACAATAGTCCACTGTCATTCTCCAAGATCCTTCTGTCTTCTGCACAGACTGGGTAGGTGATTCAAATGGGAATGTAGTGGGCATCACCACTCCTACACTTTTCACATCCCATACAGTGACAGTAATGTCTACAATCCCTCTAAGAATGTGGCATTGCTTTTGGTTTACTATTTTCCTAGGTGAAGGTAGTTCTTGTGGCTTGATCCGACTTTATTCCTTCTGTCATATCCCGTAAACTTTGTATCTATTTCCATGCTTGTTTCCCAGATATCTGTCTGTATTGATTAGAACACTCAACTAGTTATTTTGGATACAGTGTATCTCACCATGGGTCAAACTTCGGGTCTCACCTTTAGGGGAGTGCTGAGATTTCAGACCAGGCACTATGGGATAGGCAAAGTGACCAATGAACAAAGCAGATTCCAGAAAGAAATATTTTTTGATATTTAATTTATGATAATAATGGCAGTATAGGTTGGTAGCTGAAATAATGGGAATTTCAATTAGTGATATAGAGATAATTGGTTGTCTATAAGGAAAAAACAATGAAATGAAGGGGAGGGGTGGAAAGATTGGATTCTTGCCCCACATATAAAGAACAATACTGTCCAAGCTGATTAAAGATCTAAGTGTGAAAAGCAAAAATGGAAACTTTTAGAAACCAACATAGATTTTATTGTTCTACTTTGGGAATAGGGGAGAATTTCTTAAGTCACAAAAAATGAAGACAATAACAAAATGGATTGATAAATCTGACTAAATTGAAATAATCATTTCTGTTTATAAAAATTAGGAATAGAAAAAAAATCTGTGATGTGGGAAGAGAGAATTACAACATATATAATCAGTAAAAGATTAGGATCCAGGATATAGAAAGGACACCTTTGAATCCATATGAAAAACTCATGCAACAAAATGGGGAAATTGGTAAAATTAATTGAAATGCATATGATAGGAAATATTCAGGGTCCATAATCATCAAAAGGTGTTTCTCTCATTAATAATCAGAAAAATACATATTTCAATTACAAGTTATAATGTTGAGGGGCACCTGGGTGGCTCAGTTGGTTAAGCAACTGCTTTAGCTCAGGTCATGATCCCAGGGTCCTGGGATTGAACCCAGCATTGGGCTGCCTGCTCAACGGGAAGACTGCTTCTCCCTCTTCCTCTGCTGCTCCCCCTGCTTCTGCTCTCTTGCTCTCTCTCTCAAATAAATACATAAAATCTTTTTTAAAATGTATGTTTTTCTTTTTTCTTTTTTTTAAGATTTTATGTATTTATTTGACAGAGAGAGACGCAGCGAGAGAGGGAACACAAGCAGGGGGAGTGGGAGAGGGAGAAGCAGGCTTCCCTCTGAGCAGGGAGCCTGATGTGGGCCTCGATCCCAGGACCCTGGGACCATGGCCTGAGCCAAAGGCAGACGCTTAACGACTGAGCCACCCAGGCACCTCATAAAATCTTTTTTAAGAAAGAAGTTATAATGTTGAGGGCTTGTACACACATACACATGCACAAACACAGACTGGCAAAAAAGGTCAAGTGGGCAAGGATATGGAGCAAGGAAAATGTTATCCGCTGCTGGTGGTAGTTCAAATTGAGTACAAGCTTTTTGCAAAACTGGCAATACCATTTAAAGATAAAGATTTGCATACATTATGGACCAACAGTTCCACTCTTTGATATACACACGTTAAAGGATAAGACTGGACTACTGCCTATGTGCTCCAGGAGTCATATATAAGAGCTGCAGCAATGTTCATGATAAAAAAAGACTGACAACATCCCCAAAAGAAGCAACAACCCAAATGCACATTATCGATACAATATGTAATTGAATTACTTTATTTATTTATAAAGATTTATTTATTTATTTTAGAGAGAGAGAGAGGTAGGGAGGGAGTGGCAAAGGGAGAGGGAGAATGAGAAACCCAAGCGACTCCAGGCTGAGCATGGAGCCTACACAGGGCTCAATCTCACAACCTTGAGATGAGACCTGAGCTGAAACTAAGAGTTGGAGACTTAGCCAACTGTACCACCCAGGCACCCCATAAATAAATTACTTTATAATCACACATTGGATTAGCATTCAAAGGTGAAAATAATAAAAACTAAATGTGTCAACATGGATAAATTTCAGAAAACATACTATAGAATGAAATAAGTCACAAAAGAATATATGCAGAATACTCGCATTCATTAAAAGTAAAAAAAATAAAAACAAGGCAAATAATAGATTTTTAAGGAATACATAATAATATATTTAATGATTTTTTTTTGGTACATAATAATATTACAGAAAGGCAAGGAAACGATTAACAAAATATTCAAGAGTAGAGCTTACCTCTTGGAATGTGATTAAATCTGATTACAGAGGGCCATCTGGGCATCTTTGGTACTGACAAATTCTATTTTTTAAATTGAATAAGGGTTATGCATGTGGTTATTGATTATTATTGCTTAAGCTGTACTTAAAATTACATACACTATTTTTTACATGTGTTGTATTTCCCAATAAAATAACATGAAATAGAAAAAAATGGTACCGTTCCATTTTATTTTACTTTATTCAGTTACTCTCGTCTTTTCTCTCTGACATGGATCTCACACACACACACACACACACACACTCACACTCACGCAACTCCCTTTTGCTTTTTTGCTTCACATTCTTCACCAACTTAACCTTGTGTCTGATGACCTTATAAACTGAATAAAAGTAGTTTTGTGTTTTTTTCTCTATGCAATAGTTTTTTTCAACATGGTTGCATTTTAATCCTATTTCTTATGCTCTAAATATGATTAATACATTTGAATATTGTTAGAACTTCCTCTGGGGTGTGGGAGGAGGGGACAACCTAAAGCTTTTAAAGTCAGTTTTCATTTTTAAAAAGCTTCTGGGAATTTTATAAAATCTGGAATTTATTATAATTAAGGAAAACATTTTACTATCCTCCTTCCAAAGATCAAGTAGTCAGCAATAGAGGAAGAAATGGAACTACTCTATATATCAATAGAGCAAAGGGCCTGTATACCTTATTCATTTGGTAAGTGAATAAATCAGATTTATTTTTTTATTTCTTCCATAGGGAAATAAGTCCAGAGAGACATGTAAGTTAAAGATATAACTTAATAAAACCTTATTTTATTAATAAGTTTCTTTAAGACAGAGTTTTCAACTTTTAAAGATGGGCACTAAAAATAACAAATCTGTTAAATGAAGGTATAGGAAGAACAATTAAACAAATACATGCAGCAACACATTAAATAAAAAATGAAGTCTAATTAATAAATTAGAATAATTAAGCAGTGTTTCTTACATAAAATCAGATTTTTAAAGTTATTAGTAAGAAGCTTCTTTTATGCAGGGATAAGATCAGCTGAGTGTTTTTATTTATATAAGTCATCTTTATGTCTCCATCTGCTAGATAAGCTGTAACTGATATGAACCACACAATTAAATAGTGAAAATACACAGGCATTTATCAGGAGAAAAATATGTCCTGTTCTCCTTTTAGGACTTAGATTTATTTTTCTAATAATGAATTAACATCTTTCTTGTAGTTCTTTGGATTTTATTATAACTCTCCCTGGGTTGGACCCTAAACAATCCTAAATCTATCACTCAGACTTAAACTGTATTATGCCCCAGGTGAACATATCCTAGCGTACTGCCAAAGTTAATATCTGTCCAACTGGCCATGTACTTGCTGACCATAGAAAAGTGCTTATCTGTTTGATCTCAGGGATGATAGGAATAACAACTGTAATATTTGTTTAGAGTACTTTGTAGTTCACAATGTGATATAAAGTATATAATTATATCCCATCCTTAGACAAATAAATGACCGATGTTTTTATTTTACAGACAGGGAAGCAGGCTCAGAAACCTTAAGAGATACGCCAAAGTTCCACAACTTTTTAGTTTGGGTGATAGTTCTTCATGATGTGTTTATCTTGTAAGCTAAATCACTAACTGCTCTTTGGCTCTGGCCTATCATTTCAAGAACACTTTTGTATATAGAATAACCTTGTAAGATGGAGAGAGTGTCTCTTCCAGAGCAAAGGTCAGTTTGCTTACAGCCCATCATAAAAACTTTGGGCTCCCTTAGTTTGATATTTCTTAGCTGTGACGCAAACCTACTGTGTTGCTTCATCCATGTGGGCTCTTTCACTTTGGCCTCAGATGAGAACATGGCAGCCTGACACCTTCATCTTCAGCCTGTGTGAGATCCTGAGCAGGAACCCCAGTCATACTGTACCCAGACTTCTCACCTGCAGAACTATGAGCTAGGAAGTGTTGTGTGAAGCTGCAGAGTTTGTCGTAATTTCTTACACAGCAATAGAAAACTAATGTGCAGCCTGGCTGTGCTTTAAATGCAGTTTTATTGTATCATTTGCTTTTTAGAATTTTTCTTTCTAATTTTCCCTCTTCTACCTGAATAACTGTATTAATATAAAACTCCAATAGGCAATCTGATATGTCACAAAGATGGAGGATGTCTCAAAGAGGTTGGCTATAAACATACAAATAAATATCTCTTGCCAACATTTGGTAGAATTTCTCCTGAATCATTGTCTAAATATACATATTACAGTAACATTGCACAGGTATTTGTCTAATTGCAACAGAATAAAGACCTTTTTATCTTCCTCTTTTAGGAGCTCAGAAGCTTTACTTGGTTTTCTTTGGCACTTTTTACCATGTGGAAGACTTAAGGGTCTATAGACAGTTATACCAAAGCTGAGGTATTTCTATCTTTTAACACATGTACCACTTCAAGGCAAGTTTTCTTTAAACTTTCCATGACAATCTTTCATTTATTTCTCAGTTTCCAAGACATTGCATTTCTGTGGTATTTCTTTAGTGTGACTAAACCACGCTTCAAACTCTCCCTACCCTGGCAACAGTTCTGCTTCTTGGCAAATACTCAGTTGTTTAAAGTCGACACTGGATTGTATAGCCCGCATTATAGTCCTCCCTGAAACATCATGGTCTGAAGCTATTTCAAAGTTCCAAAGGCTTGCCTTTGCTCTCCTGGAGCAGTCTGATGTCACTTAGATCTTCTGAGGTGAATAATGAAAGCTTGTATGCCTTGGGAATTAGAATTCTCCCTCTCCCTCCCCTCTTCTCCTCTCCCTGCTCTCTCTCCCCCTTCCTTTTGTTCTCTCCCTTTTTCTTTCTCCCTCTCCCCCTCCCTCCCTCCCTTCCTTCTCTATTTCTCTCTCCCCTCCCTCCCTTGTGCTTAACCTTTCCACCTCTTTTTCCTCTGCTGGGTGACCCCACAGAGATCCCCAGAGTATATATACATCATCAGTTTACTTTTCAAGAGTCACAAATAATTTCAAGTTTTAGAGACTAAATGGGGCTTGGTGAGGATTAGTTGAACCAACTTGCTCTGTGGGATGACACTCCAACTAATCAGTTCCTCTGCCCCCCCTCTACTTCTGGGGAAAAAAACCCCCAAAAACAAACAAGCAAAAAAACAAAAAACAAACAAAAAAACCTTATTCCTGAGGGTGGAGAAGAGAGCAAAGTCTATAAAAATTCACATTTTGGTCTGTTTGTTGTAACAGGTACAGTGTTTCATGTAATCTAAATACCATCATTTGCAAACCTGGTATTTTTTAAAATAGGAAAAATTGCTACCTATTAAATTTAAGTACTTATTAAAGTTGAGCTACAAAATTTAGACTCTAAGACACTGAATGATTAAAATTCATGAACTGTTTGATGGTAGAAAATCTCAGATATTTTAAATAAATTTGTAGGGGGAAAACATTCCTTTGGAGATGCTGAAGCACCTATATATATCTAAATGACCTTCTGTGTTTGATGGGGACCTAGTTGTCAGCACAACCACCTAATCAATTTTTGCACATGTACAAATTAGGAATACAATGAGAATTCTTTGGGAACATGTTATATACTGTTATGAAGCCCTGAGATACTTTCTCCCACTCAGTATGTGGATCAAATCCTTTTGTTGCTATAAAACTTCCAGATATGACATAGGTAAAATGTCACATTAGAAGAATTCAGTGAAGAAGAAATCTAGCCCATCAATCCTTCTCTCATCACAACATCCTAATTCCTATGGCTTTGAATAAAATGAAAAAGAAATAACAGTAACACATTTTTTGTCATCTGTTTCTGTGTATAAATGTTTTTCTCTTCTTTCCCAAAATGCACTGGTCTTCATTTATGGGTCCATGAAGTTTTGGTCAAAGTGATTCTATCCATACGGGGTTGGAGTATTTTATCTGGGTCACAGTAATCAGCAAATTCAATGCTCTAGGGAGTGATTGGTATCAGGGTAGGCATTTGTCTTTAGCCAGTGCAATCAAAGTGAATGTCAAGACTTTTGATGGAAATGATAGCTCTCTTGTGAGAATGATATTTGGAAATAGCTGGCTCCATTTTTGCTACATTATAGAAAACCAGTATCAGTTAACAGGCAGAAGAAGGTAGCAATGAGAAGATCTTAGAGAAATGGAGTTTGATGTCATTATGAATCCCTGAAATAAGTCCTGCCTGCATCCAGATATCATAGAGTTTGGGTTAGGATCTTTTGCTGTAGTGTGTAAAGTAGTCTAACTGGAGCTGAAAATTGTGCTTTTTCAATAGAATTTTGATCCATGAATAAATCATTGGTATATGATTTATTTTTTTTCGTTTTATTTTGTAGTTAACACACAATGTTATATTAGTTTCATGTGTATCTTATAGTGATTTGGCAGTTACATATATTACTCAGTGCTAAGCAAAATAAGTATACTCTTTTTTTTTCCCTTTTAAAAAGAGTTTTAATGAGGTATAATATATTTTTTTTAAAAATTTTTATTTAAGTTCCATTTAGTTAACCTACAGTGTAATATTGATTTCAGGTGTACAGTTTAGTGACTCAACACTTCATACAACACATGGTGCTCATCACAAGTGCACTTCTTGATCCCCATCACCTATTTCACCCATCCCCCATGCACCTCCCCTCTGGTAACCATCAGTTTGTTCTCTCTAATTAAGAGTCTGTTTCTTGGTTTGTCTCTCACTCTCTTTTTTCCCTTTGCTTGTTTGTTTCTTAAATTCCACATGAGTGAAATCATATGGTATTTCTTTTTCTCTGGCTGACTTACTTCACTTAGCATGATACGCTCGCTCTGTAGCTGTAACCATGTCATTGCAAATGGCAAGATTTCATTCTTTATTTTTTTTTAAGGGGGGACAGATGGAGAGGGAGAGAGAGAATCTTAAGCTGGGTGTGGGACTCAGTCTTAGAACCCTGAGATCATGACCTGAGCTGAAATCAGGAGTTCCACTTAACCAACTGAGCCACCCAGCTACCCAAAGATTTCATTCTATTTTATGGTTGAATACTATTCCATTGTGTGTGTGTGTGTGTGTGTGTGTACCACTTCTTCTTTATGCATTCATCAGTTGATGAACACTTGAACAATTTGGCTATTGTAGATAATGCTGCCATACACATTGGGGTGTATGTATCCCTTTAAATTAGTATTCTTGTATTCTTAGGGTAAATACATAGTAGTGCAATTGCTAGAGTGTAGGGTAGTTCTATTTTTAACTTTTTGTGGAACCCCATATTGTTTTCCAGAGTGACTGCACCAATTTGCATTCCCACCAACAGTGCAAGAGGATGCTCCTTTCTCTGTATCCTCACCAACACCTGTAGTTTATTGTGTTGTTGATTTTAGCCATTCTGACAGGTGTGAGGTGATATCTCATTGGAGTTTTGATTTGTATTTTCCTGATGTTCAATGATATCAAGCATCTTTTCATGTGTCTGTTGGCCATCTGCATGTCTTCTTTGGAAAACCGTCTATTCATGTCTGCCTATTTTTTAATTGGATTATTCATTTTGTGGGTGTTGAGTTTTAGAAGTCATTTGTATATTTTGGTTACTAATCATTTATCACACATGTCATTTGCAAATATCTTCTCCCATTCAGTAGGTTGCCTTTCAGTTTTGTTGATTGTTTCCTTTGTTGTTCAGAAGCTTTTCATTTGGATGAAGTCCCAATAGTTTATTTTTGCTTTTGTTTCCCTTGCCTCAGGAGACATATCTAGAAAGAAGCATCTATGGCTGATATCAAAGAGGTTACTGTCTGTGTTCTTCGCTAGGATTTTTATGGTTTTCTGTCTCACAGTTAGGGGTCTTTTATCCATTTTGAGTTTATTTTTGTGTGTGATATAAGAAAGTGGTCCAGTTTGATTCTTTTGCACCTTGCTATCCAGTTTTCCCAACACCAGTTGTTGGAGAGACTGTCATTTTCCCACTGGATATTCTTTCCTGTTTTGTTGAAAATTAATTGACCATATAGTTGTAATATAGTTGTAATAGTTTCAGAGTTTTCTACTCTGTTCCATTGATCTGTGGGTCTATTTTTTGTGCCAGGACCTTAGTGCTTCCATTACTACAGCTTTGTATAACTCGAAGCCTGTCATTGTGATGCCGCCAGATTTGCTTTTCTTTTTCAATATTGCTTTGACTATTAGGAGTCTTTTGTGGTTCCATACACATTTTAGGATTGTTTGTTCTAGTTCTGTGACAAATGCTGTTGCATTGAATGTGTAGATTGTTTTGGGTAGTGTAGACATTTTAACAATATTTCTTCTTCCAATCCATGGCGATGGAGTGTGTTTCCATTTCTTTGAGTCTTTAATTTCTTTCATCAGTGTTTTATAGTTTTCAGAGTGTAGGTCTTTTACCTCTTTGGTTAGGTTCATTCTTAGATATCTTATTGTTTTTGTAGATGGGATAGATTCCCTAATTTCTCTTTCTGCTGCTTCATTATTGTTGTATTGAAATGCATCAGATTTCAGGACATTGATTTTGTACCCTGCTACTTTACTGAATTCCTTTATCAGTTCTAGCAATTTTGGGGTGGAGTCTTTTGGGTTTTCAACATAGAGTATCATGTCATCTGCAAAGAGTGAAAGTTTGACTTCTTACTTGCAAATTTGGATGCCTTTTATTTCTTTTGTTTTTAAGATTTTATTTATTTATTTGAGAGAGTAAGCATGAGTGGGGTAAGGGACAGGGGAGAGGGAGAAGCAGACTCCCCGCTGAGCAGGGAGCCAGCTGGGGGCTCAATCCTGGTACCCTGAGATCATGACCTGAGCCAAAAGCAGACACTTAACAGACTGAGCCACCCAGGTGCCCTGCCTTTTATTTCTTTTATTGTCTGATTGCTGAGGTTAGGACTTCCAGTACTATGTTAAATAACAGTGGTGGGAGTGGACATGCCTGTCTTATTCCTGACCATAGAGGAAAAGCTCTCAGTTTTGAGATTGAGGATGATATTAGCTGTGGGTTTTTTGTGTATGGCCTTTATTATGTTGAGGTATGGTCCCTCTAACCTGACTTCATTGAGGGTTTTTATCATGAATGAATGTTGTACTTTGTCCAATGCTTTTTCTCTATTTAAATGATCATATGGTTCTTAACCTTTCTTTTATTAATGTGGTATATCACGTTGATTGATTTGCAAATACTGAACCACCCTTGCATCCCAGGAATAAGTCCCACCTGATCACGGTGAATGATTTTTTAGTGTACCGTTGGATTTGGTTTACTACTATTTTATTGAGAATTTTTGCATCCATGTTCATCAGGGATCTTGGTCTGTAGTTCCCTTTATAGTGGAGTCTTTTTCTGGTTTTGATATCAGGGTGATGCTGGCCTCATAGAATGAGTTTGGAAGTTTTCCTTCCTCTTCTATTTTTCTGAATAGTTTGAGAAGAATAGGTATTAACTCTAAATGTTTGGTAGAATTCTCCTGTGAAGGGAATGGACTTTAGCTTGTTGGGAGTTTTTTTTATTATTGATTCAGTTTCTTTGCTGGTTATCGGTCCGTTCAAATTTTTATTTCTTCCTCTTTACATTTTGGTAGTTTACGTTTCTAGGAATTTATCTATTTCTTCCATGTTGTCCAATTTGTTGGCATATAGTTTTTCATAATATTCTTATAATTGTTTGTATTTCTATAGTGTTGGTTGTTATTTCTCCTCTCTCATTTGTGATTTTACTTATTTGGGTCCTTTCTCTTTTCTTTTTGGTAAGTCTGGCTAGAGGTTTATTGATTTTACTAATTTTTTTTTTGAAGAATCAGCCCCTGGTTTGGTTGATCTGTTCTATTGTTTTTGTAGTTTCTATATCATTTATTTCTGCTCTAGTCTTTATTATTTCCTTCCTTCTGCTGGCTTTGGGCTTCATTTGTTACTCCTTTTCTAGCTCCTTTAGGTGTAAGCTTAGGTTGTTTATTTGAGGTTTTTCTTCCTTCTTAAGGTAGGTCTGTATTGTTATATATTTCCCTCTTAGGACTACTTTTGCTGTATCCCAAGGGTTTTGGACCATTATGTTTTCATTTTCATTTGTTTCTGTCTATTTTTTTAATCTCTTCTTTGATTACTTAGATGACCCATTCATTGTTTAATAGTATTTTGTTTAGCCTCTATGTATTTGTGGTCTTCCCAAATTTGTTCTTGTGGTTAACTTCTAGTTTCTTAGTGTTGTGGTCAGAAAATGTGCATAGTATGATTTCAGTCTTTTTTATATTTGTTGAGACCTGACTTGTGACCTAGTATGTGACCTCTTCTGGAGAGTAGCCCATGTGCACTTGAAAAGAATATGTATTCTGCTGCTTTAGGGTGAAATGTTCTGAATCTATCTGTTAAATCCATCTGGTCCAGTGTGCCATTCAAAGCCTTTCCTTGTTGATTTTCTGCTTAGATGATCTGTCCATTGCTATAAGTGTGTTAAATTCCCCTACTATTATTGTATTATTATCAGTGAGTTCCTGTATGTTTGCTATTAATTGTTTTATATATTTGGGTGCTCCCAAGTAGGGAGCATAAATATTTACAATTGTTACATCTTCTTGTTGGATTATCTCTTTTATTATGATATAGTGTCTTTCTTTGTCTCTTGTTGAAGTCTTTGAAATCTAGTTTGTCTGAAGTAAGTATTGCTACTCCTGTTTTCTTTTGACATCCATTTGTGTGATAAATGGTTCTCCATCCCCTCACTTTCAATCTGTAGGTGTCTTTATGTCTAAAATGAGTCTCTTGTAGGCAGCATATAGATTGGTCTGTTTTTTTTTTTAAATCCATTCTGATACCCTATGTCTTTTGATTAAAGTGTTTAGTCCATTTACACTGAAAGTAGTTATTGATAAATATATATTTATCACCATTTTATTATTTGTTTTTTCATTGTTTCTGGAAATTTCCTCTGATGCTTTCTTGTCTTTGTCACTTTGGTTTTTCTTTCCCACTCGAAGAGTCCCCTTTAATATTTCTCCTAGGGCTGATGTAGTGGTCACAAACTCACAAACTTTAGTTTTTGTTTGCCTGGGAAACTCTTTATCTCTCCTTCTATCCTGACTGACGGCCTTGCTAGATAGAATATTCTTGGCTGCAGATTTTTCCCATTCAGCACTTTGAATGTATAATGCCACTCCCTTCTCGCTTGCCATTTGGCTCTGCCATTTCTATTGAGAAATCTCCAGCTAGCTGTATGGGTTTTCCCTTGCAAGTTAAAGACTTCTTTTGTCTTGCTGCCTTTAGCATTTTTTCTTTCTCTCTATATTTTGCAAATTTAAGTACAATATGTCTTGGTATTGGCATGCTTTTGTTGATTTTGATGGGAGTTCTCTGTGCCTCTTGGATCTAGATGTTTGTTTCTTTCCCCAGATTAGGGAAGTTTTCTGCTATATTCTCCTCCAAAATATTTTTTGCCCCTTTTTCTCTCCTCTTCTTCTGGGACTCTTCTAATACAAGTGTTATTATATTTGATGGAGACACTGAGTTCCCGAAGTCTGATCTTGTGTTGCATAATTCTTCTTTCTCTCTTTTGTTCAGCTGCATTTTTTCAATTATTTTGTCTTCTAGGTCACTAATTCATTCCTCTGATTCTCCCACTGTGTTATTGATTGCATCAAGCCTGTTTCGAATCTTGTTTATTGCAGTCCTCATCTCTGATTGATTTTTTTTTAATGCTTTCATCTCTGTGGAAAGAGTCTAGTCTTCCTGATATCTTCTTTTCTTTTCTTGAGCCTAGTAAGATCCCTATGATACTTTAAATTCACCATCAAGCGTGCTACTTATATCTGTTTTGCTTAGATCTCTGGCTGTGGCCTTATCTTGTTTTTTCATCTGGGATAAATTCCTCTGTCTTTGCATTTTGTTTAAGTCTCTGCTGCCATCTCTGTTTTAGAAAAGCCAGTGTGTTTCTTGCTCCTGAAAGAAATCACATTATGATGAAGAGATCATGTAGTGTCCAGGGCCTGGCGCTTCAGGGAGTGTCTCTGGTGTGTGCTGTATGCACTCTGCTCTTGTGTTTTGGGTGCTCTCTCCTTCAGGCCAGTCATCTGCAGAGCCTCTCTCTGCCTGCTCTGGACAGTGTTTGGTCCTTGGCCTGAATGTGGTGAGTTTTAACTAGGTGTGCCTGGTCTGCTTGTGAAATGAGACCTGAAAGCTCTTCCATGAGAACTGAGGCTCTGCAGAACTATCCGGTCAGGATACATGGTGCAGGCAGGGTTTTGTGCTGGTCTTCTGGGAGAGGGGACTGCTATGCTGGGACTGAGGTAAGCTTGGCTGGGAAGGGCAGTCCCACCAGAGCATGGGGGTGTGGGGCTTGGTGTAAGCAAGTTAGGTAGCCAGTTTTGGGGCTATGTTTCCCCACAGAGTTGGCTCTGTATTTATGCTGGAAGGCAGGGGAGAGAAATGGCATCAGCCAGATCCTTTTTTCCTGGGTAAATGTCTCTGTGAATGCTGCCTCACAGAAACATTCTGAAAAGAGGGAATAATTTCCCCCTGTGTGCCCCAGGAGTTCTTCAGATAGCTGTTTCACCACCACTGCATCTGCGATCTGTTCCTCCCTTAAACCATATCTCCACCTGTCCTACCTTCTTCAGTGTGGGCTCTTCTTCCCCTTTAGTTGTGGAGTTTGTTCTGTTAGTCTTCGGGCTGATTTCTGGGGTATTTAGGATGATTTGATAGTTATCTAGTTGTGTTTGTGAGATGAAATGAGCCTAGGATCCTCCTGCTCCACCAGCATCTTCCTCAACCAAGCCCCAGATAATTGTACTCTTAATCCCCTCCACCTATTTTGCCCATTTCCCCCTACCTCCTCTCTGGTAACCGTCTATCTGTTTGTTCTCTGTAGTTAAAAGTCTGTTTCTTGGTTTATCTCTCTTTTTTTTTTCTTCCTTTGTTCATTTGTTTTGTTTCTTAAATTCCACATATGAGTGAAAGCATAAGATATTTGTCTTTCTCTGACTGGCTTATTTTGCTTAACATTATACCCTTTAAATCCATCCATGTTGTTACAGATGCAAGATTTTATTCTTTTCTATGGCTGAATAATATTCCATTATATATACACACACACACACCATTTCTTCTTTATCCATTCATCTGTTGATGGACACTTGGGCTGCTTCCATTTTTGGTTACGTAAATAGTGCTGCAATAAACATAGGGATAGATATATCTTTTTGAATTAATGTTTTTGTATTCTTTGGATAAATACCCAGTAGTGCAATTACTGGATCATAGGGTAGTTCTATTTTAACTTTTTGAGGAACCTCTGTACTGTTTCCCACAGTGGCTGCACCTGTTTGCATTCCCACCACAGTTCAAGAGGGTTCCTTTTTCTCCACATCCTCACCAACACTTATTATTTCTTGAGTTTTGGTCTTTATCCATTCTGAGAGGTGTGAGGTGATGTCTCATTGTGGTTTTGATTTGCATTTCTGTGATGACAAGTGATGTTGAACATCTTTTCATGTGTCTCTTGGTCATCTGCATACTTCTTTGGAAAGTTTTCAGGTCTCCTGCCCATTTTTAAATTTTATTATTTGGTTTTTTGAGTGTTGAGTTGTATAAGTTCTTTATGTAATTTGTATACTAACCCTTCCTTTATCAGACATGTCATTTGCGAGTGTCTCCCCCAGTAAGTTGTCTTTTAGTTTTGTTGATAGTTTCCTTTGCTGTGCTAAAGCTTTTTATTTTGATGTAGTCCCAATAATTTATTTTTGATTTTGTGTCCCTTGCTTTAAGAGACATGTCTAGAAGGATGTTGACCAGTGTCAGAGAAACTACTGCCTGTGTTCTCTTCTAGAATTTTTCTGATTTCAGGTCTTATATTAGGTCCTCAATCCATTTTGAATTTATTTTTGTGTATGGTGTAAGAAAGTGGTCCAGTTTCATTCTTCTGCATGTTGTTGTTCAGTTTTCCCAACACCATTTGTTGAAGAGACTCTTTTTCCTATTACATATTCTTGCCTTATTTGTTGGCAAATAATTGGCTGTATAATTATAGGTTTATTTCTGGGCTTTCCATTCTGTTCCATTGATCTATGTGTCTATTTTTGTGCCATTACCATACTGTTTTGATTACTACAGTTTTTAATATAACTTTAAGTCTGGAATTGTGATACCTCCAGCTTCACTTTTCCTTTTCAAGGTTGCTTTAGCTATTCCAGATTTTTTATGGTTTCATACACATTTTAGGATTGTTTGTTCTACTTCTGTGAAAAACTCTTGGTATTTTGATAAGGATTGCACTAAATCTGCAGATTGTTTTGCATATCTTAGTGACATTTTTATAAAACAGAAAAAACATTAAAAATGAGATAAATCACAATTTTTTGAATAGGTTGCAGATTTTGTTTGAATAGGAATATATATACAATCAGCATAAAATATAGGTAATGTGAAATAAAATACAAATAATTTAAAAATTAAAAATAAAGTGCATATAAAATAATATATATTAAATATGAAATAACATATAAAAGAGTATATGTATCATTTCTACTTTTTGCTACTATTATGAACAATAGCACTGTATCCCTTCATCTATGTATCTTATATATAAATTCATTGTAATATATATAAAATCCTCGGGGGTATGACTGACTGTTACTGTTAGTCATACCAGTAGCTAAAACGTGGATTACATCAGATTTAGGAAAAGCCAAGTAGAGAGAGCAGCTAAACAAATATTTGAGAAACTTGTTTAGACAGAGGAGATGTGGTTCAACTAATTTAATTACATATTTCATTAGTCTTTAGAATAGCTAAATAATAAATCTAATCTACAAAGTTCAGTTAAATATACCCTATAAGCATTGTCGTAAATATCCTAAAATAACTTAGAAATTATAAAGGATGGATTTGTAATTTGACTAAGCTGTCTCTCTTAATGGACTTTGTAGTGATCTTTAATAAGTATCTTCTTAGCCATGCCACAGTTTCAAATATCATTTTCTTTTTATTTTACTCCTAAAATATTTTTAATAAAGGTTGCCTCAAAATGTATAAACTTGCCAAATAAAAATGATTCTCCCCAAAATGTTTTGTATTACTGCTTATGAAGCTCACAGTATCCACAACTGTAAAATTATTACTGGTCTTTATGTTTTTGTAAACTCTGTTTTTCCACACTGTACAAATACTCAGTTCACTAGCTCTCATTTTATGGAGAAAGAAAACATAATTAAATCTCAGTTTTTCTTGGAAGCATCCTTTAATCTTTTGGCAGGAGGAGATATATTTATACATTTATAAAAATACTTCCAATATTATCAGAATATCTGCTAATCTCTAAGCCAGTAAGAGAACTGGGAGGGGGGAAGCAGGAGGAGTTATTAAGATTTTTTTCTTTTTATGTTATTTTAGAACAAAGTCTTTTTTGTAGAGAGTTTTGTAATATGCCTGGAAATTTTTCAGAAATGTCACTTGTCCACTGGTTCTCATAGAGATCAAATTGTCATAATGGTCTTTTCAAATATTTTATTCTTTTGTCTTTGGTCAATATGGCCTGAATATTCTCTACACTTTTTTTAAAAAAATGTGTTTAAGAAAAAAATATATTTAAGCATCCAGGAACTTCATAACATTTCTAAATATGGAAATTTACTACTGTGTTGTCAGCTGTTCACATTTTTATGATTTTCTACTTAGAAGATATTTTCTATTCAGATGACCTCTCTACTCATCCTATATATATTGTTCTAAGTATTAACTTAATATGCTGATTCATAAATTAACTTCTTTAGTCCTGACCACTTATCCTAGGTTCATATTCTATATTTAACAACTTAATTTTTTTTTAAATCTTATTTATTTATTTATTCATGAAAGTCAGAGAGAGAGGCAGAGGCAGAGGGAGAGAAGCAGGCTCCCCGCCTAGCAGGGAGCCCGATGTGGGACTCGATCCCAGGACTCTGGGATCATGACCTGAGCCGAAGGCAGACGCTTAACCGTCTGAGCCACCCAGGCGCCCCACAACTTAATATTTTTATAATTATTTCTAATAGGCAGTAAAAACTTAAGAAATGGCAAAAATAGAACCATTAACTTCTACCACCGTGCCTGAACCTACTTGTCACTGTCTTTCCCATCTCCGAAAAAAAAAATAAATAAATAAATCCTAACAGCATCAATAAATATCTAGAAGTTTTCCTGGATTATTTTGTGTTTCTCAGTACCCATATCCGATCTCTCAGCAAGTTCAAAAACTACCTGAGATCTACCCACTTCTATCCATTTCTACTATGATCATCTCTGGTTGGGGCCACAACCTTTATTGTCTGGACTATTTCAATTGTTCTCTTTTCTGAATGGTTATTTCTACTCTTTTTGTTGTTGTTGTTATTTCTACTCTTAAACTTCTAGAATCCATTCCCCAACCTTCACTGGTATTTTTTAAAGTGTTTATTTGGGGACACCTGGGTGGCTCAGTCAGTTAAGCATCTGCCTTCAGCTCAGGTCATGATCCCAGGGTCCTGGGATCTGGTCCTGCATCAGGCTCCCTGCTCAGTAGGGAGCCTGCTTCTCCCTCTGTGTGCTCCCCTTGCTTGTGCTCTCTCACTGTCTCTTTGACAAATAAATAAATAAATTCTTTAAAGTGTTAATTTTATTAAATCACTTATTAAACAATTATATAACTTATTAGAGGATTTTAAAGCCCTCAAATAGCTTATCGTAAAATCCCAGGCCCTGTAGGACCTGGCTCCTGTCTACCTCTCTAGTAATTTGATTTCCTTCCACTTTCCTTCTTGTTCTCTCTGCTCCAATCACAAGAGGGATCTTTCTGTGCTTTGATCAAGCCAATGGGCTTCCTCAGTTTGTTGAGGGTTGCTGGAGTGGTGGAGGGTGGGAAGGATGGGGTGGCTGGGTGATAGACATTGGGGAAGGTATGTGCTATGGTGAGCGCTGTGAATTGTGTAAGACTGTTGAATCACAGACCTGTGCTTCTGAAACAAATAATACATTATATATTAAAAAAAAGAAGAAGAAGATAACAGGAGGGGAAGAATAAAGGGGGGGAATTGGAGGGGGAGATGAACCATGAGAGACTATGGACTCTGAAAAACAGACTGAGGGTTCTAGAGGGGAGGGGGGTGGGGGGATGGGTTAGCCTGGTGATGAGTATTAAAGAGGGCATGTTCTGCATGGAGCACTGGGTGTTATATGCAAACAATGAATCATGCAACACTGCATCAAAAACTAATGATGTATGGTGATTAACATAACATAATAATATAAAAAAAAAGCCAGTGGGCTTGATCTTTAGGCCTTCACACAAGCTCTTGGTTCTGTCTATGATGTTCTCGCGCTTGATTTTTGCTTGACTGCCAACTCTTTGTCATTCAGCTCTCAGTTTGTCATCTTTTCTGAACACTGAAACTTTTTATTTTCTTTGTAGCAACAATCAAATTCTAATTTCTTGTTTATTTTTTCCTTATTAAACATAAGCTTACTGAGTTTATCTTGTTCACTATTATATTTTTAATTCCCATGATATATAAGACATAGGAAAAACTCGGTAACAATTCTGGGATAAGAGTTAGTGTGATAGTGTAACTTGAATTGAGAAGCCTTTATTTCAACTCTGATTTATTTGATGAAATTGTGACAAGATCAGAATGCAAAGGATTAAAACAGAGCAGAAGCGTTGTTTGAACAGTACTAATTTACGTAGTACTTATGGGAAGTTACTGTTCCATTATTACATCTTCTTCATAAGTCATTTTTAGTTGGCTAATTATCCCCAAGTATTTTAATATACATTTTGTCTTTTGCCTTGGGGGAAGAAACCACCTCTTGATGATACTATTACATGATGAGTTTATGGCTTAAATCATCTCATTGTACAACTTTATTAAAACTCTTCTCATTGCTGCCTTGTCTGGAGGAAATTTCAGATGCATAATTTATTATTTTTTCTTATAATCCTCCATTTACACTGCAGCCAGAATTCATGTTATTTCTCCGCCAAGAGTTAAACATCTTTCAGTAAAGGCAGTATGCTCTCCTGGCTTAAGAATGTATTCATTGTTCTGATTTAGTTTTAGGCCAGACAGAAAATGTGACAGCCTTTAACAAGCTGCTCTCAGAAAGAATTTAGAAATATACATATACTTACATTTACACGTGCACACACAAGCACACACACATATATTTGTATGTATGTATAATAAGTGGTAAAACAAACACCCATTTCCATTGTAATAGACTTTGTGTGGGTCTTGTTCTTCTGATTCAGTTCTCTATTAGAGAAGAATTTTTACTGAATTTAAGTAAACCAGTAGGAAAAAAAATATATAGCCATTGGGATGTTAGAAATAATGCTCAGTGCAGCAAATTCCTTGTTGTGTAATTAGACTACATTTTTAGGATACCTTAAATATCCTTTTCCCATTCTTTAAGTGGCAACTTGTATTACATTGGAAAGTGTTAAATATTCAATGTAAATTGTATGCTCTAGGGCTTCCTTTTTTGGTACTTTTACATTAAAATGTGTGCAGTAAAGCATAGTGATAATGATGGGAGAGAATGAACAAAGTAAAAAATGACAAACATCTTAAGAGTGTTTAAAGTATATGAAAATTGATTTTCATTTTTTGTATCAAATACCTCAAAGATTTTCTTTTTGCATAATTCTAATATAATAAGACACAAGTATTTAGGATTTAAATTTTATTAAGTAAAGTCTATATACATTGTGCCTTAATTTAATTTTTGACCTTCTTCTTTATCTTGTCTGAATCTTACTTGAAGTAGCTATTTTTGTTTTATTCTGGTGTTACCTTTGTCCCTTTGTTATTTGGAATCCATTTTTCTGTCTCATTTAAAAACTCAAAAGCTACTATATTTGTCTTTTTAAAGAACCTTAAAAAGGAAGACCCTTGAAGGCACACCATCCACTGTACTGGTATGTATGTGTTTGTCTCAATATCAGTAAATATTGGTTGAAAGAATAAACTTGAAACAAAGTGAAAGACTATGCATAATTACCCTACATTATAAAGTCAGTTATTACAACTTATTTTACTTAACATAATGCTCTCATGATCTATTTGCTACAAGTAGTCAGATTGCCTTCTTTCTCATCGCTGAATGATATTCCATTGTATGTATGTATTGTGCGCATACACACACACACAGATATACACACACATATATACACACATACATCTCACATCTTCTTCATCCATTCATCTGTTGGCAAGCACTATGGTGATTTTCGCATCTTGCCTATTGTGAGTAATGCTGCAATGAACATGAAAGTGCAGATACCTCTTTGAGATTCTAATTTCATCTCTTTTGGATATATACCCAGAAGTGGAATTGCTTATCATATGGTAGTTCTATATTTAATTTTTGAGGACACTCCATACTGTTTTCCATAATGTCTGTACCAATTTGCATTCCTACCAACAGTATACAATGGTTGTATTTTGTCCACATCCTTGTCAACACTCATTATCTTTTTTTGTTTCAATAATAGCCATTCTAACAAGTGTGTTGTGATATCTCACTGTGGTTTTGATTTGTATTTCCCTGATGACTAGTGATGTCAAGTATGCTTTCATATACCTTTTGGCCATGTGTGTGTTTTATTTTGAGAAATGTCTATCCCTATCCTCTGCCCATTCTTAAATGGTGTTATTTGTTTTTTAGCTATTGATTTGTATGAGTTCCTTATATATTTTAGAAATTAACTCTTATCACATAAATAGTTGGCAAACACTGTCTCCCATCCCATGCGTTGCCTTTTCACTATGTTTTTTCCTTTGCCTGCAGAAACTTTTTGGTTTGAAGTAGCCCCCCTTGTCTGTTATTACTTTTGTTGCCTATGCTTACGGTGCTATATCCAAGACATCGTTGTCAAGACCAATGTAAGGAAGATTTTCCCAGTGTTTTCCTCTATGGGTTTTATGTTTTCATTTTTCATTCCATTTAGAGTTGATTTTTTGTATATGGTATGAGATAAGGGTTCACTTTAATTCTTTGCACATGTGGATATCCAGTTTCCCAGTACCATTTATTGAAGAGACTATTCTTTTCCAGTTGTGTGTTCTTGGCACCTTGTTGAAGATCACTTGACTGTAGATTTATTTCTAGGGTCTCTGTTCTGTTCCATTGGTCTATATGTCTCTTTTTATGCCAGTACTATACTGTCTTTTTAAATTTCAAGTATAATTAACATACAGTATTATATTAGTTTCAAGTATACAATATAATGATTCAGTAATTCTATACATTTCTTAGTGCTCATCAAGATAAGTATACTCAAACAGTTCTATATTGTTTTGATTACTATATCTTCCTAATGTTCTGTTTGTTTGTTTTTAAATTAAGTGTAATACTTCCAGCTTTAGGCTTCTTACTCAAGATCCTTTTGGCTCTTTAGGTCCTTTTGTGATTCCATATGAACTTTTAAATTATTATTATTTTTTAAAGATTTTATTTATTTATTTGGGAGAGAGAGTGAGCACAAGAGAGCAAGAGAGATTGAGAGAGAACAAGAGCAGGGGGAGAGACAGAGGGAGATGGAGAAGCAGACTACCCACTGAGCAGAGAACCCTGTTTGCAGGGCTCAATACCAGGACCCTGGGATCATGACCTCAGCTGAAGGCAGATGCTTAACCGACTGAGCCACCTTAGCACCCCTAAATTGTTTCTTTCTTATTTCTGTAAAGAATGCCATTGGTATTTTAGTAGTACTTTGATGTGGTCCTTTTCAGCTTTTGTGCTCCAGAGCATTTCGGCAACTTCTTTATTGTGTTCCAGAGTTCCTGCGAGCCATTTTTGTGCTGGGTAGTTGTTAAATCATTGTTTTTGTGGGAAAACAAGTGCTAGGACCTCCTAATGTGCTATCCTGCTCCTTCACTCTCTTACTTTGTAATTAATTGCTTTTGTGTCCATGTCCTTGAATTTTAAAAGCAGTATTATGTCTGTTTAATCCCCAGTATGTTCCATATACACAGTGGAATTAATTTTAAATAAGTCATTCAATATTCAGACTCATTGCAAAGATTGGCAAGGGAATGCAAGTGTTGATAACTCATGAATAGTAACTACACGGACTGTGGGTACATTAGGTTATTGGAGATTAAAATAATCTTTTCCTAGTGAATAACAACTTACATACATAGTCTTGAATTTAAGACCCACTAGTATTAACTACTATGGCCTTTGAACCAATTATTGTTCAGTCATACCAAACATAATTATTAATGAATTAATTACTGAGATTTTCCACATGTGGCTTTTGAAGATGTAATTTAAATGCCATTTTCTATTAAAAGCAGCTTACCCGTGTTTCCTGAATCTCTACTCCCGGGAATAGCATTATACACACTGTACTATTAGAAAAGGATCCCTGCTATTTGTGTAAGAAAGAGCAGAGTTTTCTTTTCAGTAATTTTGCTTCAGTGGTCAAACTTTGCCCACCCTCTTACTCATTATATTCTTGCTGTGTTATGTATTGTTGAAGGAAGTTGTACTTAATCGAAACATTAGAACTCAAAGCATAAGAAGCATATGCTTCTTCAGTAATGCTGGAATCTGTGGTTTCCGTTAAAACAGTAGAATTATGTGTAGGTTAATTACTCTCATTGAATCACAGATACACATAGCTTAACTCTAAAGGGGAAGCTTGGTATTTGGAATACTGTTCTTTTAGGTCAAGGCAACTATATGGGTCAAATGACACCCATAATCATACAAAAAATAGCATTAACTGCATAAATGCATATGCATGTTTTGGTTTTGGTAATGAAAGTATCACAAGACAGTTAGGAAACCATTTTTCCAAAAACAACAGCTTAAAAATACCTAAAAAAATGAAATATCAATTATTTCTTTGCACACTATGTACAAATGTATAATATGGGGGAAAACACAATAGCACTTTTGTCTTGGTATAAATTTCAGATGTAAAACCTAAAAAATAGTAAAACTTTGGAAATGTTATTCGCCATGTATTGCATGCCCAACATGTGCCAGGTACGGTACCAGCGATTTTACCCATTTAATCTAATCACTGCAGTTCCCACATGAAACAGCCTGTACTTTCTCAGATTGTCAAAGGAAGTAGCCAAGGCTCTGAGCAGTGACTGGACAACTGGAGAGTTCACAGTCATGTCTGTCTGTTTCACCACGTAGCTCCCTCAAGTTCTCCCGGCATATCATCCTGGATTCATTCGGCCAAAATTGTTAGGGAAGTCGATTTGTTCCTAACCAGCTCTTATGGCTGAAGTTTTTAAACACTCAGGGCACCAACTGTGAGATGACATTTAGGCCCAGGGGCACAGGGTCAAATGGGCCAAGACTCTTCTTCGATCTTGTTAATCTGACACAGCATTTTGTATTCAAGGTAATGATCTGGGAAGTCAATAAACTTAAGGATCTTTATTTTCAAGGATGAAGACTCATTTTCAGGAAGGCGCAAAAGGTTTGGCAGCTGAAATTCTTGGGTTGTATCTCCAGTGTGTTCTTCTGTTTCAGCCTCTGATCCCATATGGCTCACATAGTGCAGCATCCGTGGAACTGGTGTGTCTGTCTCAGGCCCTC
Source organism: Mirounga angustirostris (assembly GCF_029215605.1). Lineage (NCBI taxonomy): Eukaryota > Metazoa > Chordata > Mammalia > Carnivora > Phocidae > Mirounga > Mirounga angustirostris. The sequence continues at coordinate 77,209,798 of NW_026991720.1, read as the reverse complement.
CCTGTTTCGGTCTGTTGTACAAAGCACAGATGGCTGACTCATCCTCCCAAAGCATCAGGGTAAACTCTTTGAAGATGGGACCTAGGTTCCTGATGATACATCATGTATGAGAGCCACTGAGTAAATCTATGTGGCCTCTTCCATGGAGCATAAAGTCCCTTTTTGCTACAAGGGCTCCCAGATTGAGAAATGGGGCCATCTCCATGATCTGTTGTTGTCACCGCTCCAGTCACTCAGTCTGGTGAAAGGAGTCATGGACCAAAGGATCCTGCTCATCTAGGCCAGCCAGCAGCCCGTCCTTTAGCTCACTGCAGACCGATTGTCTGCAACGTATAGCAAATGTTAAGCTCTTTCTAGTATCAAGTTTTGTACATGATATAATATATCATATATATTATATTTACACATATTTTATGTATATACTTAGTGTTAAGAAGTACATTGGGGGGAACTCACCAGTAAAGCTGGCCTAACCAAGAGAAAAGTCAAGGTCTCTCTCCTTATGACCTCTCTGGGCGCAGGAAACATCCGTGCGGAGTGCAGTGGTGTGAACTGAAATGGTCTCAATGTGGGCACTTGGCACACTTTACTAAACACAAATACAATCCCACCATGAGTAAACCTTAAAGTGAACATTAAAGATTCTGTGATACAATCAAAAAAAAAAAAAGTACACTGGGAGAAGGCTAAAATGAAAATTATGCACAGTACCAAGTACTGGTAAAAATATACAGTGACTGAAATTTTCATTATAGCTGGGGAAAGTGATAAATAGTATAAATGCTCTCAAAAATGGTTTGACAGCAGCTATTCATCCATGTAACTTAAAAATCTAGGTTATATACCCAACAGAAATTCATGTATGTGTATACACACACACACACACACGCATAGGCTTCAAAAGATATATATTATAATATTCATAGAAGCCCTCTTCATAATAGCCCCAAATTGGATAAAAATTTGTGGTATATTCATTCAGTGAACTATGTGGCATGATAATGAACAAGCTACAGCCTGACTAGAACTTCATAACTATTATGTTGAGGGAAACAAACACAGAAGCATATATACCATGTAATTATATTTATATAAAGTTCAGAAAAGGCAAAGCTAATCTTTGGTATTACAGAAGACAGGGTCTGGGCACCTGGAAGCAGTGTTGGGAGTGGGCATTAGGCAACCTGACATTCTGGTTATCTCCTACTTCTGGACCTTATTGCTGGTTACTTAAGTGTATTTATTTTGTAAAAAGTATCATCAGTTCATATCATTTGATCTGTGTACTTTGCCAAATGCATGTTATGCTTCAATACAATTTATAAAAATTTTTTAAAACCCACTTTCCTCTTTTGAGTATGGGATTTAAAACATGTTTAGCTGACACATACCTTTTAAAAATCTATTCCATTAATGATTCCTTGTTTTTTTCCCACTTATCCACATAGCCCATCTCTCTAAGTCAGGTGAATGGAAAAGGTCAAAAATGCTTATCTCGGTGTGAGTCACACTATATCTGATTTAGGTTGATCATGCAGTGCATTTTCTCACTTCTGGTGTGACTTCAGGGTCGATCGAGAAAACTCATTTGTCTCTACAGACATCTTCCCCATTTACTCGGTGTCAATTGGAATTCCATTCTAGGTCTTTGTTCTGTATGAAGCTTTTATATTTTAATAAATATTTACCTAGTGGATTAATATTTTGAGTTTTTTACATTTCAAAGTATTTTCTAAGAATGAACATAAAATTCTTGGAGCTAGAAGGTAGGAAAGATACGTCTGGAAAACTCAGAATGGAAGTGTTGATACTTCTCCAGCTTCTGAGATTTATACAGAGCAGAGCTGTGGTTTGCAAACTGTCCCTTCTAGTAGGATAGAGGCAGAGAAGGCTTCTGAACTTAATATGATCCACTCTGAAGTACATTTAATAATCTAGTAGCAACTTTGTGGCGATTCTTAGAAACACTGCATTTGTTAATAGAACTGAGAAGGAACAGTACTAAGAGCAGCCACACGTTTTCTTTCCCCAGGGCCTGCAGGCCTGGACTTCTTTCTTGAGGAAAGGAACTAGTAGATCGGCTCCATGTTTTTCAAAATACTTTATGTATCATCATATTTGCTCTAGGTTAAGAATTCACAAAACCTGCATGGCTCTAAACTACAAAAACTACTGTTTATTGAAAAAGAATTCAGTGACGTATTCATTTTTGCTCTCTTCTTCCTTATTTATGTGTTTATAGTACATATTCTTTTAAACAAGATTTGTGATACATAATATGGAAACATGCAGATAAATACTTTGACTTAAAAGAAAAAAGTGAAAAAACAAAACCTTTCATGAATCTAATGTAAGTCAAATGCTTGTTGCTTTTATCCACTGTCACAGCCCTAATATTTAAGTTACTGCTAATCAGCGATGCTGCTGGGTTTAGAAACTTGTATACTGTTAGTCTGATGACACATGTTATGCAAAAAGCCACATTCATGACCAGGGACAGTGAGCAGGGAATGCTAGTAGATTCAGCCACCTCTGACCTTCATGCTTAGTTTTAAGGATAAGGGTGGCCAAAAAAAATTTTAGGTATTACATATACATTAAAATCAGTTTTTAAAAACAGGCTTAAATTCCTACCAGTTTTAAAAAAAGATATGATTTCATTGTTTAGTCATCCTAAATAATTTACATTACTACATTTCTATCTCTGCTTCTATTTTATCCTTCCTTATTCATATATATATATATATATATGTTTTTTAATATAAAGTAGTTTGTGCGTATTTGGGCAAGCTGGAGAAACCGTCAACACATAATCAGCCATGAGAATGTATACTAGAGGATCTCACAGTTAAACAGGTTATATGATCATAATTGACAGAGAAGAGAGGAATCAGGCAGATGTCAGCCAGAAACTCCCACTTCCCTGGAAACTTGGATTCTAGATTAAAGACTTCATGAATTTCAAAAATGACAACCATATACTCATCCTTAGGAAGATAATAGTGAGGAATTTTAAAACAGTTAGGATTTCATCATTTTTCCCTGTAAATGCAGCTTTTGGTGGATGCATACATTGCTTTGTTAGCAAAAGCCTGTAACCTGCAAGTTTGCAGAATTATTTAGGACCCACTTTCATATACATACTGCCATCTGCTGGTAATTGTGTGTATATCTGTCCATAAGAAGACCTAAATGGCTGATTTTTCAGAAGGATGTGATTATTTCAGAGCTTTGGATTTTGAAAGAATTCTTCTATTAACCATTGGAAAAACAAATTTTTATCAACATTTAGATATAAGGAAACACTGGCTTTTTATACAGATTTTTTTCCTTTAGGTTAAATCAAGTTTTTTTTAGACAAAAACAAGCAATACAAGTGAAATATATGGTCAGCTGTTTATACATACATTTCACATGATCAAGTGATTTCCAGTGGCCTTTGGTTACTATCATCATGTTTTATAATTTTTAATTTATAGATTCTTTAAAGTTAAAATATCTGATCTAATAGCTACTGCTATTACTATGGACAGTGTAATATAACATGATTACATATATTATCTCTTGATTCTTGCAACAGTATTATGAGGCATTTACTAGAAATATCCCCATCATAAAGATGAGTTCAAGGACACAGAGCTGATAAGTGGTGTAGAAATAGATCACTGAATATTATTAAATATTAGATGAAACCTCTTTTAAATGGAGAAACGAGTCCTTTAAACCGGTTGATCTAGACGTTGATCAGTTATAACTGTCCCCAAACTGCAAACCATTTTATTCTTTTGTAATAAATCTCATTACAATTCTACATTTAATGCTAAAGGGCTCTATGTAGAGAAAACACACATGAAGATATATGGCTGCTTAAAAACACAAAATTGAACAATTCAAATATGTCATTATATAACATTATATGTCCTTTGTTCATATAACAAATGTGAGACTAAAAAGAAAATGCAAACATTTCAAAAGAGGATCAGGAACCATGCACAGATAGAAATGTGGAAAACAAAAATGTTGAAAACATTATTATGATAATTATACCTATGCTGTTATCTAATATAAATATGAGATGTTTTTTCCAAGTAGATTGTAGTGATTGAATTAATAAAACAGCAAGAAAAGTGTTAAAGCATAAATTTAGGATATATTTAGGGGACTCAGGGTTTTTTGTTTGTTTTAACCACGCTTTTTATTTTCAGATCACTGTAGAATCACATGCGTTACAAGAAACAATACAGAGAGGTCCCGTGTACCCTTCATCCATTTTCCCCCAGTGGTAACATCTTGCAAAATTCTAGTACGGTATCACCCCAGAATGTTGACATTGATGCCGTCCAGAGACAGAGCATTCTGTCATCATAGGGATCCCTCTTGTTGTTCTTTTAAAGCCAAACTCAGTCATCTCTTACCCTACTCCCTCCTTAACCTCTGGTAACCACTAATCTGTTTTCCATCTCTGTAAATTTGTCATTTTGAGAATGCTATATAAATGGACTTACACAGTATATAAACTTTGGGGATTGGCTCTTTTCACTCAGCATAATTCTCTGAAGATTAATCCATGTTATACTGTGTATTTAGCATTCCTGTTAATTTCTGGGCCAGTATTCTATGGTATAGGTGTACCACAGTTTGTTTAACCATTCACCCACTGAAGAATACCTGGGTTGTTTCCAGTTTGGGGCTATTACAAATAAATCTGCTTTAATCAGGCATGTACAAGCTTTTGGGGAACAGAAAATCTTTTATTTATTTATTTATTTATTTATTCATTTATTTATTTATTTATTTATTTTTATTCTTATGTTAATCCCCATACATTACATCATTAGTTTTAGATGAAGTGTTCTATGATTCATTGTTTGCATATAACACCCAGTGCTCCATGCAGTACGTGCCCTCTTTATTACCCACCACCAGGCTAAACCATCCTCCCATCCCCCTCCCCTCTAGAACCCTGTTTGTTTTTCAGAGTCCATCGTCTCTCATGGTTCGTCTACCCCTCCGATTCGGGGAACAGAAAATCTTAATTTCTCTGGGATACAATGAATGCATGAGTGATCTCTAGTTTCTCCACAGCTTCACCAGCATTTGGTGTTTTCACTATTTTTTATTTTAGCCATTGTGATAGATGTATGGTGATCTCTCATTGTGATTTTAATTTGTATTTCCTAAATGGCTAATGATGTTAGACATCTTTTTTTTTAAAGATTTATTTATTTATTTGAGAGAGAGAGAGGGTGTGCATGCACCAGTGAGTCAGGGGAGGGGCACAGGGAGAGAATCCTCAGACTCCCCACTGAGTCCTCAAGGTGCTCAGTCTCACCACCCAAGAGATCATGACCTGAGCAGAAACCAAGAGTCCAACATTTAACTGGCTGAGCCACCCAGGCACCCCGTGATGTTAAGCATCTTTTTATCTGCTTATTCCCATTTGTATATCCTCTTTGACAATGTCCTTTGCTCATAATTGGATTTTTTTTACTGTTGATGTTTGAAATTTCTTTACATGTATTAGACACTAGTCCTTTGTCAGATACGTGGTTTCAAATATTTTCTTTAACTCTGTAGTTTGTCTTTTATCCTCCGACTAGTGTCTTTTAAAAAAGAACAGGGGTGCATAGGTGGCTCAGTCAGTTAAGCATCTGACTCTTGATGTCAGCTCAGGTCATAATCTCAGGGTTGTGAGATCGAGCCCTGCCTGCATGGGGGCCGTGCTGGGCGTGGAGCCTGTTGAAGATTCTCTCTTTCCCTCTGCCCCTCCCCACCCTCTTAAAAAAAAAAATAAAAGTTTTTAATCTTGATGAAGTTCAATTTATCATTGCTTCCTTTTAAGATCCATGGGTTTGATGTCAAATCTTTAAACCCTTTGCCTAGCTCTGTATCCCAAAGGTTTCTGCCCATGTCTTCTTCTAAAAGTTTTGTAGTTTTACAATTTATAGTTAAGTCTATGAGTTACCTTTTACATAAGGTGTGAACTTAGATTGAGATGCTTTTTAAAATTTATTCTTATTTTTTTAATTTATGTATGTACAGTACTATAGCAACATTTAAAGGCTATCTTTCCTCCATTGAAGTGCTTTTGCAGCATTATCAAAAGTCATCTGGACACATTAATGTGGCTCTATCTCTAGATCCCCAGTTCTGTTCCACTGATCTGTGTCTGTCCCTCCAGCAACATCACAGTCTTCATGTAGCTATCTAATAAGCCTTGAAACCAGGTAGACTGATTCCTTTATTCTTCTTTTTCAAAATTATTTTCATTATTCTACTTCCTTTGTATTTTCATGTAAATTTTTCAGTAATCTTGTCTATAAAAAGTCTTGCTGACATTTTGATTACAATAGCATTAAACTTGTATGTCACTTTGGGGAGAATTGGCATTTTTACTATGTTGAATATTCCATCCAGGAACACAGTCATTCTCTCCATTTATTTAGACCTTCCATGATTTCTTTCATGAGCATTATGTATAATTCAGCATGCAAATCCTATATATGTTTTTTTTAGAATTATACCTAAGTACTTCATTTTTTGAGTGATTATAAATTATAGTGTTTTTTTCTTTAGCAGTGAAAACTTAAGAAGCCTAAGTAAGAAACTGCCTTAATCAAAGGACTTAAAGTCTAGTTGGAAAGACTTATAAATTAATGATTACAATAGAATTTGATTAAGTCAATAACCTTTGTTCTTTTTGTTCCTCATTTTCTGTCTTCCAGAAATACTTATTGCTTGTTATAGTTTTAATTTTTTTTTTAATCTCTTGACCCTCTTCACATATTTCTCCCACCCCCATTCCCCACCTCCACCTCTGGCAAGCACCAATCTCTTCTCTGCATCTATAAACTTGTTTGTTTATGTATCTATTTTTATATTCCACATATAAGAGTGATCATATGGCATTTTATTCTGACTTATTTTACCTAGCATAATGTTCTTTAGGTCTATTCATGTTGTCACAAATGGCAAGATTTCATTCTTTTTTATGGTTGAATAATATCCATTACACACACATACACACACACAGAGTACAACTCCTTTTACATTTTTTTCTCTTTGCCTGGATTTTATTTATTTATTTTTTAATTTTTTTTTATGTTATGGTAATCACCATACATTACATCATTAGTTTTTGATGTAGTGTTCCATGATTCATTGTTTCCATATAACACTCAGTGCTCCATGCAGAACGTGCCCTCTTTAATACCCATCACCAGGCTAACCCATCCTCTCATCCCCCTCCCCTCTAGGAACCTCAGTTTGTGTCTCAGAGTCCATAGTCTCTCATGGTTCGTCTCCCCCTCCGATTCTCCCCCTTTATTCTTCCCCTCTTGCTATCTTCTTCTTTTTTTTTTTTTTTTTTTAACATATAATGTATTATTTTCTTCAGAGGTACAGGTCTGTGATTCAACAGTCTTGCACACTTCACAGCGCTCACCATAGCACATACCCTCCCCAATGTCTATCACCCAGCCACCCCATCCCTCCCACCCCCCCACCACTCCAGCAACCCTCAGTTTGTTTCCTGAGATTAAGAATTCCTCATATCAGTGAGGTCATATGATACATGTCTTTCTCTGTTTGACTTATTTCGCTCAGCATACCACCCTCCAGTTCCATCCACGTCGTTGCAAATGGCAAGATCTCATTCCTTTTGATGGCTGCATAATATTCCATTGTATATATATACCACATCTTCTTTATCCATTCATCTGTTGATGGACATCTTGGCTCTTTCCACAGTTTGGCTATTGTGGACATTGCTGCTATAAACATCGGGGTGCATATACCCCTTTGGATCCCTACATTTGTATCTTTGGGGTAAATACCCAGTAGTGCAATTGCTGGATCGTATGGTAGTTCTATTTTCAACTTTTTGAAGGACCTCCATACTGTTTTCCAGAGTGGCTGCACCCGCTTGCATTCCCACCAGCAGTGTAGGAGGGTTCCCCTTTCTCCGCATCCCCGCCAACATCTGTCATTTTCTGACTTGTTAATTTTAGCCATTCTGACTGGTGTGAGATGATATCTCATTGAGGTTTTTATTTGGGCTTCCCTGATGCCGAGCAATGTTCAGCACTTTTTCATGTGTCTGTTGGCCATTTGGATGTCTTCTTTGGAAAAATGTCGGTTCATGTCTTCTGTCCATTTCTTGATTGGATCATTTGTTCTTTGGGTGTTGAGTTTAAGAAGTACTTTATAGATTTTGACTAGCCCTTTATCTGATATGTCATTTGCAAATATCTTCTCCCATTCTGTCAGTTGTCTTTTGGTTTTATTGACTGTATCTTTTGCTGTGCAAAAGCTTTTTATGTGGATGAAGTCCCAATAGTTCATTTTTGCCCTTGCTTCCCTTGCCTTTGACGATGTTTCTAGGAAGAAGTCGCTGTGGCTGAGGTCAAAGAGGTTGCTGCCTGTGTTCTCCTTTAGGATGTTGATGGACTCCTGTCTCACATTGAGGTCTTTCAACCATTTGGAGTCTATTTTTGTGTATGGTGTAAGGAAATGGTCCAGTTTCATTCTTCTGCATGTGGCTGTCCAATTTTCCCAACACCATTTGTTGAAGAGACTGTCTTTTTTCCATTGGACATTCTTTCCTGCTTTGTCAAAGATGAGTTGACCATAGAGTTGAGGGTCCATTTCTGGGCTTTCTATTCTGTTCCATTGATCTATGTGTCTGTTTTTGTGCCAGTACCATACTGTCTTGATGATGACAGCTTTGTAATAGAGCTGGAAGTCCAGAATTGTGATGCAACCAGCTTTGCTTTTCTTTTTCAACATTCCTCTGGCTATTCGGGGTCTTTCCTGGTTCCATACAAATCTTAGGATTATTTGTTCCATTTCTTTGAAAAAAGTAGATGGTATTTTGATGGGGATTGCATTGAATGTGAAGATTGCTCTAGGTAGCATTGACATCTTCACAATATTTGTTCTTCCAATCCATGAGCGTGGAACGTTTTTCCATTTCTTTGTGTCTTCCTCAATTTCTTTCATGAATATTTTATAGTTTTCTGAGTGCAGATGCTTTGCCTCTTTGGTTAGATTTATTCCTAGGTATCTTATGGTTTTGGGTGCAATTGGAAATGGGATTGACTCCTTAATTTCTCTTTCTTGTGTCTGGTTGTGTATAGGAATGCCACTGATTTCTGTGCATTGATTTTATATCCTGCCACTTTACTGAATTCCTGTATGAGTTCTAGCAGTTTTGGGGTGGGGTCTTTTGGGTTTTCCACATAAAGTATCATATCATCTGCAAACAGTGAAAGTTTGACTTCTTCTTTGCCGATTTGGATGCCTTTTATTTCTTTTTGTTGTCTGATTGCTGTGGCTAAGACTTCTAATACTATGTTGAATAGCAGTGGCGATAGTGGACATCCCTGCCGTGTTCCTGACCTTAGGGGGAAAGCTCTCAATTTTTCCCCATTGAGAATGATATTTGCTGTAGGTTTTTCATAGATGGCTTTTATGATATTGAGGTATGTACCCTCTATGCCTATACTCTGAAGAGTTTTGATCCAGAAAGGATGCTGTACTTTGTCCAATGCTTTTTCTGCATCTATTGAGAGGATCATATGGTTCTTGTTCTTTCTTTTATTAATGTATTGTATCACATTGATTGATTTGTGGATGTTGAACCAAACTTGCAGCCCAGGGATAAATCCCACTTGGTCGTGGTGAATAATCCTTTTAATGTACTGTTGGATCCTATTGGCTAATATTTTGGTGAGAATTTTTGCATCCATGTTCATCAAGGATATTGGTCTATAATTCTCCTTTTTGATGGGGTCTTTGTGTTGTTTTGGGATCAAGGTAATGGTGGCCTCATAAAACGAGTTTGGAAGTTTTCCTTCCATTTCTATTTTTTGGAACAGGTTCAGAAGAATAGGTATTAATTCTTCTTGAAATGTTTAGTAGAATTTCCCTGGGAAGCCATCTGGCCCTGGGCTTTGTGTTTTGGGAAATTTTTGATGACTGCTTCAATTTCCTTAGTGGTTATAGATCTGTTCAGGTTTTCTATTTCTTCCTGGTTCTGTTTTGGTAGTGTATACATCTCTCGGAATGCATCCATTTCTTCCAGGTTATCTAATTTGCTGGCATATAGCTGCTCATAATATGTTCTTATAATTGTTTGTATTTCTTTGGTGTTGGTTGTGATCTCTCCTCTTTCATTCATGATTTTGTTGATTTGGGTCATTTCTCTTCTCTTTTTGATAAGTCTGGCCAGGGATTTATCAATCTTGTTAATTCTTTCAAAGAACCAACTCCTTGTTTTTTTGATCTGTTCTACTGTTCTTTTGGTTTCTATTTCATTGATTTCTGCTCTGATCTTTTTTTTTTTTTAATATGTTATTTATTTATTTGAGAGAGAGAGAATGAGAGAGAGCACATGAGAGGGGGGAGGGTCAGAGGGAGAAGCAGACTCCCTGCCGAGCAGAGAGCCCGATGCAGGACTCGATCCAGGGACTCCAGGATCATGACCTGAGCTGAAGGCAGTCGCTTAACCAACTGAGCCACCCAGGCGCCCCTCTGCTGTGATCTTTATTATTTCTCTTCTCCTGCTGGGTTTAGGCTTTATTTGCTGTTCTCTCTCCAGCTCCTTTAGATGTAGGGTTAGGTTGTGTATTTGAGACCTTTTGTGTTTCTTGAGAAAAGCTTGTATTGCTATATATTTTCCTCTTAGGACTCCCTTTGCTGTGTCCCAAAGACTTTGAACAGTTGTGTTTTCATTTTCATTGGTTTCCATGAATTTTTTTAATTCTTCTTTAATTTCCTGGTTGACCCATTCATTCTTCAGTAGGATGCTCTTTAGCCTCCATGTATTTGATTTCTTTCCAACTTTCCTCTTGTGATTGAGTTCTAGTTTCAAAGTATTGTGGTCTGAAAATAGGCAGGGAATGATCCCAGTCTTTTGGTACCAGTTGAGACCTGATTTATGACCTAGGATGTGATCTATTCTGGAGAATGTTCCATGGGCACTAGAGAAGAATGTGTATTCCATTGCTTTGGGATGGAATGTTCTGAATATATCTGTGAAGTCCATTTGGTCCAGTGTGTCATTTAAAGTCTTTATTTCCTTGTTGATCTTTTGCTTAAATGATCTGTCCATTTCAGTGAGGGGGGTTTTAAAGTCCCCCACTATTACTGTATTGTTGTCAATGTGTATCTTTGCTTTTGTTATTAATTGCCTTATATAATTGGCTGCTCCCATGTTAGGGGCATAGATATTTACAATTGTTAGATCTTCTTGTTGGATAGACCCTTTAAGTAGGATATAGTGTCCTTCTTCATCTCTTATTACAGTCTTTGTTTTAAAATCTAATTTGTCTGATATAAGGATTGCCACCCCAGCTATCTTTTGGTGTCCATTAGCATGGTAAATGGTTTTCCACCCATTCACTTTCAATCTGAGGGTGTCTTTGGATCTAAAATGAGTCTCTTGCAGACAGCATATCGATGGGTCTTGTTTTTTTATCCAATCTGATAGCCTGTGTCTTTTGATTGTGCCATTTAGCCCATTTACATCAGGGTAACTATTGAAAGATATGAATTTAGTGCCATTGTATTGCCTATAAGGTGACTGTTACTGTATATTGTCTGTGTTCCTTTCTGGTCTATGTTGCTTTTAGGTTCTCTCTTTGCTTAGAGGACCCCTTTCAATATTTCTTGTAGGGCTGGTTTCATGTTTGCAAATTCCTTTAGTTTTTGTTTGTCCTGGAAGCTTTTTATCTCTCCTTCAATTTTCAATGACAGCCTAGCTGGGTATAGTATCCTTGGCTGCATATTTTTCTCATTTAATGCTCTGAATATATCCTGCCAGTCCTTTCTGGCCTGCCAGGTATCTGTGGATAGGTCTATTGCCAATCTAATGTTTCTACCATTGTAGGTTACAGACTTCTTGTCCTGAGCTGCTTTCAGGATTTTCTCTTTGTCTAGGAGACTCATAAGTTTTACTATTAGATGTCGGGGTGTTGACCTATTTTTATTGATTTTGAGAGGGGTTCTCCTGCCTCCTGGATTTTGATGCCTGTTTCCTTCCCCAAATTAGGGAAGTTCTCAGCTATAATTTGCTCCAGTATACCTTCTGCCGCCCCCTCTTTCTTCTTCTTCTGGGATCCCAATTATTCTAATGTTGTTTCGTCTTTTGGTATCGCTTATCTCTCGAATTCTGCCTCGTGATCCAGTAGTTGTTTATCTTTCTTTTTCTCAGCTTCTTTATTTTTCATCATTTGGTCTTCTATATCACTAATTCTCTCTTCTGCTTCATTTATCCTAGCAGTTAGAGCCCCCATTTTTTATTGCACCTCATTAATAGCCTTTTTGATTTTGACTTGGTTAGATTTTAGTTCTTTTATTTCTCCAGAAAGGGTTTCTCTAATATCTTCCATGCATTTTTCAAGCCCAGCTAGTATCTTTAAAATCATCATTCTGAACTCTAGGTCTGACATCGTACTAATGTCCATATTGAGTAGGTCCCTGGCAGTCAGTACTGCCTCTTGTTCTTTTTGTTGAGGTGGTTTTTTCCATCTTGTTATTTTGTCCAGAGGAGAATAGATGAATGAGAGAACAAAATGCTAACATGGTAACAACGTCGCCAGAAAATATACTCTAAACAAATCAGAAAAGACCTGAAACCAGGGGAAAGAAAGGGAAAGAAAGAAAAAAGAAAAAAAAAAGATAAAAACAAACAAAACCAGAACAAAACAAACAAAAAAACCTCAGAATATGATCAAATATAATCAGGCTGGTGCATAGATCAGTGCCACACACTAGATTTCGGGTGTATTTTGTTCTGTTAGAAGAAAGTGCCTCCCAAAATTTTAAAGAAAGAAAAACTTACATATGTAGAAAAATAAGGGTTAATACAATGAAGGGATGGAATATGACTGTAAAGATGAAAATTATAAAAGATTTTATAAAAGGAACTGATAAGACAAGAAGTTGGTTGAAAAAAGAAAGAAGAGGATTTTAAAAAAATAAAAAAGAGAATGTGATCAGACAGGAGACTAGAACAAAGCCATACACTAGATATTTAGGGTATATTTTGATCTGTTAGAAGAAACTGTATCTCAAAATTTTAAAGAGAGAACAACTTATATATATATATACCAAAAATAAGGGTAACTACTATGAAGGGATAGATTATGACTCTAAAAATGAAAAATAAAAAAATTTTTAAAAAAAGGGATTGATAAGATGTTGATTGAGAAAGGGAAAAAGAGAAATTTAAAAAAAAAAGACAATTAAAAAAATTAATTTTGAAAGACTAAAGAATCATGGTAAAAAAGCCATGGATTCTATGTGCAGTATTCCCCTAGCGCTGGAGTTCTGCCATTCTCATTGATCGGTAAACTTGGTCTTGGCTGGCTGTTCTTGCTGATCTTCTGGGGGAGGGGCCTGTCGCCGTGGTTCCCAAATGTCTTTGCCGGAGGTGGAATTGCCCCGCCCTTGCCTGGTCAGGCTAAGTAATCTGCTCAGGTTTGCTTTTGGGAGCTTTTGTTCCCTGCAAGCTTTCCATCCAGCTTTGGAGGCCGAGAGTGAAAATGGTGGCCTCCCAATCTCCACCCCGGAGGAGCCGAGAACTCGGGCCCCGCTCCTCAGTGCACCCCCAGAGAAAAGCAGTCACTCCCATCTCCCCAGTCTCCAGCCACACTACGTGCTCACCTGGCCTGTGACTGAGCGTTTCTATCTCTGGCACATGACCCCGTATGGGGTCCCCAAACCCAGCAGATCCCTGTGGTGCGCTCCCGCGCTGCTCCTCCTGGGGGAGGAAGGGGGGGTCTCCCCGGATCTGCCGCTTGTTGTGTCCCTGCTGGAAGAGCAGTGGCCCAACTGTGCCCCAGATCACGGTTTATGGCAACTCCGAGCTGAGAGCCCGCACCTCAGCTCCATCTCTGCAGCCGGCTTCTCTGCTCCAATACCTGGGAGCTCTGCCACACTCAGGCACCCCCAGTCTTTCTGTGATGCCAAGAGTCCTGAGACCACACTGTCCCACGAGGGTTCCACCCCCCACTTAGGCACTGGGACGACCTTCCTCAGCGGAGCCAACTTCTAAAAGTTCCGATTTTGTGCTCCGCGGCTCTATCACTTGCCAGAAGTGGCCGTCGGAGGCCCCTCTCCCGCTGTCTATCCTCCCAAATATCGCCTCGGATTCACTTCTCCCCACGTCCTACTTTCCAGAAAGTGGTCGCTTTTCTGTTCAGAGAGTTGTTGCTATTCTTTTCTTTGATCTCCTGTTGAGTTCGTAGGTGTTCAGAATGGTTTGATCCCTATCCAGCTGAATTCCTGGGACCAGACGAAATCCAGGTCTCCTACTCCTCTGCCATCTTGCTCCACAACCCCCACTCCTTTTACATTTATCCACTGATGGGCACTTAGGTTCTTAGATTGTTTCCATATCTTGGCTATTGTAAATAATGTTTTGATAAACATGGGGTGTAGAGATACGTTTTTGAGTTAATGTTTTTATTTTCTTCAAATAAATATCCATAAATGGAATTGCTGGGTCACTTGGCAGTCCTATTTTTAATTTTATGAGGAAACTCCATCATGTTTTCCATAATGGTTGTACTAATTTACATTTCTTCCAAGAGTGCACAAGGATCCCCTTTATAGCCTTACAACACTTGTTATTCCTTGTCTTTTTGATAATAGCCATGCTAACAGGTATAAGGTGATATCTGGTAGGGGTTTTCATTTGCATTTCTATGATGATTAATGACGTTGAGCACCTTTTCATGTATCTATTGGCCCTCTTCATGTTTTCTTTAGAAAAATGCCTATTCAGATCTGCCCAGTTTTTATTTATTTATTTATTTTTTCTGCCCAGTTTTTAATTCACATTATTGGCTCTTTTTCTTTCTTTCTTTCTTTCTTTCTTTCTTTCTTTCTTTCTTTCTTTCTTTCTTTCTTCTTTCTTTCTCTCTCTCTTTTTTTTTGCTACTGAGTTGTAGGAGTTCTTTGGTATTTTAGATATTAGCCTCATATCAGATAAGTGATTTACAAATATTTTCTCCCATTCAATAGATTGCCTTTTCATTTTGTTGATAGTTTCTTGCTGTGAGGAAGATTTTTATTTTTTTTATTTATTTTTTATTTTTATTTTTTTTTAGATTTTATTTATTTGCGAGAGAGAGAATGAGAGACAGAGAGCATGAGAGGGAGGAGGGTCAGAGGGAGAAGCAGACTCCCTGCTCAGCAGGGAGCCCGATGAGGGACTTGATCCCAGGACTCCAGGATCATGACCTGAGCCGGAGGCAGTGGCTTAACTGACTGAGCCACCCAGGCGCCCTATGAGGAAGATTTTTAGTATGAGGTGGTTCCATTTATTTATTTATTTATTTATTTATTTATCTATCTATCTATCTATCTATCTATCTATCTATCTATCTATCTCTATCTATCTATTTTTGTTGCTTTTGCTCTTGGTGTCAGATACAAAAAAATCATTGCTAAGATCTATTTCAAGTAGCTTATAGCTTATGCTTTCTTCTAGGAGTTTTATGGTTTTAGGTTTTAGGTTCAAGTCTTTCACCCATTTTGAGTTAACTTTTGTATGTGGTATAAAACAGTGGTTGAGTTTCATTCTTTTGCATGTGGCTGTCCAGTTTTCCCAGTACCATTTATTAAAGAGACTTCCTTTCCCTCTTATGTATTCTTGGCTCCTTTATTATAAATTAATTGATCATATGTGCATGGATTTATTTTGGGAATCTCTATTCTGTTCCATTGATCTTTGTGTTTGTTTTTATACCAACATCATACTGTTTTAATTACTTTAGCTTTGTAATATAACTTGGAATCAGGAAGTGCGATGCCTCCAGCTTTGTTTTTTTCATTATTGCTTTGACTATTCAGGGTTTTTGTGGTTTCCACACAAATTTTAGGATTACTTGTTCTATTTCCTTGAAATTCTGGAATTCTGATAGGAATTGCACTGTATCTGTAGATTGCTTTGGGTAGTAGGGACATTTTAAAAATATTGATTCTTCCACTTCATGAGCATGGAATATTTTTCCATTTACAGTTGACCCTTGAAAAATATAGGGGTTACAAATACACAGTTGAAAATCCACATCTAACCTTTGACTCCCCAAAAACTTAATTAATAATAGCCTACTATTAATACTAATTTTAAGCCTACTACAAGCCTTACTGATAACATAAACTGTTGATTAGCATATATTTTGTACATTGTATTTATTATACATTATATTCTTATAATAAAGTAAGCTAGAGACAATAAAATGCTATTAAGAAAATCATAGGGAAGAAAAATAACATTTACAATATTGCACTGTATTTACTGAAAAAAAAAATCTGTTGTATAAGTGGACCCACACAGTTCAAACTCATGTTGTTCAAAGGTCAACTGTATTTGAGTCTTTCTCACTTTCATAAATGTCTTATAATTTGCTATATACAGGTATTTTACCTCCTTGGTTAAATTTACACTAAGGTATTTTGTTCTTTTTTTGTTAATGCAATTGTAAATGGCATTGTTTTATTTCTCTTTCTGATCGTTTGTCATTAGTGTATAGAAATGCAACAGATTTTTGGGGGGGCTATTGAATTTGTATCCTACAGTTTTACTGAATTCATTTATTTGTTCTAACCATTTTTTATGGAGTCTTTATGGTTTTTTATATATAATAGAATGTCATCTGCAAATAGTCTCAGTTTAACTTCCTTTCCAACTTAGATACCTTTTATTTCCTTTTCTTGCCTAATTGCTGTGGCTAGGACTACTTTGTTTAATAAAAGAGCTGTGAGTGGGCATCCTTGTCTTGTTCTTCATTTTAGAGGAAAGACTTTCAGCTATTCACCATTGAGTATGATGTAGCTGTGAGTTTATCACATATGGTCTTTATTATATTGAAGTATGTTTTCTCTGTACACACTTTGTTGAGAGTTTTTATCATAAATTAATGTTAAATTTTGTCACTTTTTCTGTATCTATTGAGATGACTATATGATTTTTATCCTTCTTTTTGTTAATGTGATGTTGACTGATCTACAGATGTACAACCATCCTTGCATTCATAGACTAAAACTTGATCATGGTATATGATCCTTTTAATGTATTGTTGAACTTGATTTGCTAATATTTTGTTGAGGAGTTTGCATGTTTGTTCATCAGAGATATTGGCCTGTAATTTTCTTTTCTTGTAGCATCCTTGTCTAATTTTGGTATTGGTAATACTGACCTCATAAAATGAAATTGGAGGGGTGCCTGGGTGGCTCGTTTGGTTAAGTGTCTACCTTTGGCTCAGGTCATGATCTCAGGATCCAGGGATCAAGCCCTGTGATGGGCTTCCTGCTCAGCAGGGAGTCTACTTCTCCCTCTGCCTCAGCCCCTGCCCTCCAATTGTATTCTCTCTCTCTTTCTCAAATAAATAAGTAAATAAAATTTAAAAAAAATAAAAATAAAATGAAATTAGAAAACACCCCTCTTCTTTTATTCTTTGGAAGAGTTTGAGAAAGTTTGGCAGAAGGATTTGGTAGAGTTCACCAGTGAAGCTGTCTGGTCCTGAACTTTTGTTTGTTGGGAGATTTTTCATTACTGATTCAGTTTCCTTATTAGTAGTTGGTCTGTTAAGATTTTCTGTTTCATCATGATTCAGCCTGAGTAAGGTATATATTTCTAGTTTCTGTCTATTTCTATGTCTATTTCTGACAAAGATATATTAATCCATTTTTTTAAAAGATTCTCATTTTAAATATTGAATGCAGTCCCCATACTGTGTATCCACCTACATAGATTTGAGAGCCAAAGATGATGATAGAAGGATGAGACACCTGGTTTGTTTTATCATGCTCTGCTGGAAGGCACAGCTTTAGACGTAACCATATTAGTAGTAACTATATGTTCTTTATTTTCAGGGACAGTCAGGACATCATATAATTAGATGCTTTTCAATAAAGATGACCAATTATACTTATGAATAATATGATTACAATTTTATGCCTTTAGAATACATTGTTTAAATGAATACATAGTACACAACAAAATGTTTTTCTCTATTGGATATGCTCAATTTATATTTGGTCAATATAATTATTCTTTGTATTAATAATCTTTTTTGTGATAAAGGACTTTGATTTGAAACATGGCTTATGATCTTTCATTTTTTTCAGTGTATCTAGAAATATCCAGCCTTATTAAATGATGCAAAATGTACTATTTGTATATAGTCAGATTTTAGGACTAACTGAAAACCTATGTTGACATTGCCCTTTTGCTTATCTCACTAAGTTATTACTCCACATTTAGGTGTGTGTTCTTTTGTTCAAAGTAAACGTAAGCTTTTTTCTCTTAAGTGGAATTACTTTGTAGTAATCTCTGTGTATTCTGAGTGTCTGTATAAATGACTTATATTATTTTATAAGATCAGGTGTCCTAGAAGCTTGAGAAGATAGCATAATCCCAAAGAAGGAAGCAACCTTCATCTACATTACTGTTATCCCTATCTACATGATATAATGGCATTTTTAAAAAGTGGACCTCATGTAAAACCCCCTTCTCATACTCTCTCTCTGAATCCATCCACCATGGTTTGTAGACTCCAATTCCAGATTATTATAAGATAAAATAAATTCCATTTTAAAAAGCTTATATTTTTATCCAGAATGTTGACATTTAAGTTTAACAGCTGTACTGACTTTATAACACATTCCACATATTGTTATTTTTTTTCTCAAATTTAACTATTGCCAACCCCACACATAGATCAAGCCATGCTATCTTTGTGAACTCCAAATCACTTTTCACCTGTGTGCTCAATTTTGTTTTCCTGATTGGCTGTTAAATTTCTTATGGAACTTTAGTGAAACCACCACCCACTGCCACCACCAAATGCACATTCCCACCACAAAGAGGACACGCATATGGGCCAGATAGAGACTGTGTCCTCAAAAATCTGATAGCCTGAGAAGAGATTTACACACGGGGATATATTGATAGATGTTTAACAACCAGCTCTCGGGAAACAGAGAGACTGATGGCAAGCATTTGCCAATATTTATGGTGTAAATTCTCCCATCATGGCTGGTTTCAAGCTACCAACTTGAAGTCACTAAACTAGATTTTGGGAAGAAATATCCATATTTCACTATTGCAACCTGGTGAAAGCTGGCTGCAGCACACAGTTGGTTATGCAGACATCATTTATAGTACCGTGTGATAAATGATTTGATTGAGGCATGTTGTAATGCTCAGGAAACAAAGAATTTGGGGGGGCAGTTGTCAATGAGAATCAGGGAAGCCTTCCAGTAGAGCAGTCATTGGTACAAACTGCGTCATCTCAATACTTCTCCAACTTGGTTCTCATCCTTATCTGTTGGTGCCTATTAATACATAATAGTATTTTTTTCAATTACTCAGAAATCATGAAATCCTAGATTTACCATTGTTTTTTATTATTCTTTTTCCCACCACAACACATCATTTAGTTTTGAAGCCCCATTACTTCTAACTTTCTTAAAACATTGATATGGATCCCCCAACACTATGTTCTATTCATTGTGGTATCCTAAGTGTCTCACATTAGGTTATTCTCAGTAGATCTCAATTGAATGAATGTATTTCTAACTAAGTATGCTCACTGAGGTATTGAATAAATGATCTTATTTCTTTAGTTTGTTCTTTAATTATCCTTCCCATCCATTTTTACTTCAGTTTTTATTTCCTGTTTTATTTCTTGTTCAGTTTTTTTTTTCCTGCAGCAAACCGTTCTGTTTTATGTACCACAACATTCATTCTCCCTCCTCCTAACTAACAAAGGTACTTAAGGTGGCAACACTTCCAATTAAAGGACTGTATTTGTTGGCCTCTTTGTGGCTAGGAGTTGGCCTCTTTGTGACTAGTCCCATGCAATGATAGGTAATTAGAAGTATTCTGGGATGGTTTTAGTAAGCCTCCTTAAAAAAATGGTGGACTTTCTCCCTACTTCCTGTTTTCTTTTGCCAGAATACAGATGTAATGGCTCAAGTTCCAACAGCCATACTAAGACATGAAATAACTTTGAGAATGGGCTCTGAGAATCACCACTTGTTTCCATCATACACTGCATCTTCAGCTTGAGTTTCTAAATTACTTACTGTTTAAAGATTTCTCAGGGTCCCAATTGGAATTTCTGGGGGCTTGTATAGGTTTTGAGGCCCCTCCAAATACCAAAGCCCTAGTAAATCTGTTTGTGATTCCTGTTTGTCCCTGATTTTTGAAGCATCCCTCAGCCATATCTCAGAGATAGCCAGGTTCTCTAAGCCAAAAAAGCTCATACATTATCTTTACAGATAAAGAATCATTATGAACAATCCATCTAGCAGAATTTGCCTCTCAATTGTATTTCTGTTTTCTGGGTTTAGCCTTTTTCTGCTATAGGTCACTGGAATTCACAGCTATATGGAAATATCAGGAATTTATGTTCAGTTTCAGTTTGAAAGGTTGGAAATTTTGGTCCTCCTCATAAGAGATGTGCCCGAAAATATTATGGTATAAGTGCCTTCCTGTCATCACAGTTGTGGAATGGAAATCAATTAAATATATGTAATTCTTTATAACTTACAAAGTCTTTGCACCAGTTATCTTATTGGAGCTTCACAAGTCCTAGTGAGGAAAGAATTAGCATTATTATTTTTTTAAAGATTTTATTTATTTATTTGACAAAGAGAGAAAGAGCACAGCAGGGGGAGCGGCAGGCAGAGGGAGAAGCAGACTCCCTGCTGAGCAGGGAGCCGATGCGGGGCTCGATCCCAGGACCCTGAGATCATGACCTGAACTGAAGGCAGACATTTAACTGACTGAGACACCCAGGTGCCCCAAGAATCAGCATTATTGTTTATATGTTATGGAGGAAAGGATTGAGACTCAGGGTTTTCTAAGAAATCAGAAGTAATTAAATTCAATATAGGCATTTTTTATTCTAAGTTGCTTGATTCCCCCTCTTAATACCTCCTTGGACCTTTATTAAGCCATATTTGAAATTATAACAAATGTTTTAAAAGGCAATTAATGAACTTTTGCATTTGAACTTCAAGAGGAAACTATTAATCCCCAAATATCTATTGGCTTTAATCATGAGTATGAGCTAAGGTATGTTGCAATAGCTAACTGGCTAAATATTTCAGTGGCTTAAAACCACAAATGTTTGTTCATTTATTGCTTGGGATCACATTCAGAACAAATCAGCCAGACTAATCTGCTCTTTAAGTCAGCCAGAGACACAAATCAATGTAGGTAGGCATCACCATGATTCTTGCTTCTACAATCACTAAGGCAAGGAAAAAAGAGTGCTGCAGTGTCCCGCATTGGCAGTTTAATATTTCTATCTGAAAGGGACTACCATCCTTTATGGTCACAGTTTACTGGCCAATTCAGTAATGTGGCCCTAAGGGAGGTCTATTTGTTTTTTAGGGCTGCTGTAACAAATTACCACAAACTTGGGTACTTAAAACTGCAAACAAAAATTTATCTTCTCACAGTTTGAAAGGCCAGAATTCTGAAATCAGAAATTGGACAGAGTCATGTTCCCTCGGTAGGCTCCAGAGGAGAATTTCTTGCCTCTTCCAGATTCTAGTGGCTCCAGGTATTTCTTAGTTTATGACTATGTCCAGTATAACCACTATATCTATATATCTTTATCTCCTTCTCTACATCTCTATATCTCTCATGCTCATGTCTTTACATGATCTTCTCTTCTGTGTGTGTCTTCTTGTCATTGGATGTAGACCCAACTGGATAACCCAGGATGATCTCATCTTAAGATCCTTAACTTATTTCCATCTGCAGAAAAAAGACTTTTAAAGCCTTATTTTTAAAACTTTTTAAAAATAAGTTTGCATTCACAGGTTCTAGGGGTTAGGACACAGATACATCTTTTGTGTGTGGTGGGGGACAAGTTGGGGGGAGGGCACCATTTTATTACCACCCTAGGCAAGTTTCCCAAACCCTATTTCAAATATTGTTAAGGACAGTTCAGCAATACAGAAACCTCAAAAAAGGCTGAGTCAGAAGGTGTGGAAACCTGTGGTGAAGGAAGATACATCCAGGGAACAGAAAGAGGGCAAAGGTTATTGCTTACTCTGATAGTACAGTGCCCTCAATATATTTGCTCAGAAAGATTTCAGAATTGCTATGGATCAGAGATTGCCAATTGTCTCACATTCCGCCATTCTCTGAATGGAAACATTTATGCCATTATTGTGATCCCGTCGTCACATCCTGCAAAATGGATGTGTGTGAGATAGATAATTTATCTTATGTTTTTACATCTTCAAATCTAAAAGAGCCACATCTGGATAAAATAGAGAGACTACTGTGCATCATCACATGCCTCCTTCACTACGAGCTATGTCTTGACGCTATGGTGTTTTGGGCTTTCCTTCCTTAGAGGAGTAAATTTATATTTTGTGCTGAAAGGGAATTGAGATACCTATTTTATGACCAGAAGGGGATACTGTGATAGACATTAAGTATGTTACATATGTCTTTTCTGTACATGATAGAAATGTACTTATTCACTCACTTGACATTAAGCATGACCACATGTCTTGTTTGTCTAATGACATGTGAACAGAATTGTCATGTGAGACTTTCAGGAATTCTTTAAGACCCATATATCTTCTTCCTTTTATAGGAACTCATCATATCCCACATGGCAGAGGCTTAATTAGCCTTGATTACCAAATAAGGAAGTGTAAAGTAAAGCTCCCATGATGGATATTTTCTGGAGTTAGGAATGAATGGTTGTTGTCAAATGCCATTAGAATTCTAAGGTTCTTAGCTACTGCAGAATAACCTAGTCTTTTGACTAACAAAACTCCTTACCAAATAAAATTATAATGCTAAGCATTATGGATGATACAAGATGAGTAATATAAAATAAGCAGTTTAATTATTTAATCAAAATGCTTCAAGGGCATGTGAGTTATAAGTAAATGTATTTGATACACCTTTAAGTTATTTGTGTTCGTTATTTTTCACTAATAAATTTACTTTTGTTTGAAGAGAAGTGCTATATTGTATACATCACTGTCTAACCAAAAATATTTGCTTTGATTCTTCTTTATACTTGATGAATTCAGAGTCACAAAGGATGTTATAGAGGCTCCAGTGAAAACCTAACTGAGTCTATCTAATTGCTCCTCAAAAGAAAGCTTACAGAAAAGAAAACTCTTAACATAGGAGGTGACACTAGGCCCAAACATATTAATGAAAATATTTTTGATTAAATACCGTGCAGGGCCAAATTATGGCACCATTTGAATTCTTTTATGCCTAGATATTTTTTGATGCATATATGATATTAATACATTTATCTCTTCATAAAAGTGACAATAAAATAAGTAATAAAGAGTAATAAAATGAGAAGTACTAGGATGAAGAAAATTATTTAAATTATGAAGTTTTGTTTCATGTCAGCAAAAGCAGCTCAGATTTTGCTTATGGGCTATAATTTCATTAAATAGTATTTTTTGAAAAAACAAAACAAAACAGTATTTTTTGAAATAATTCCTAATATTAGTGAACATATTGTGTTTAAAAATTAAAATAATCTCGTATTTATAAAAAAATTATCTCTTCCTGGATTTTGCTTTTAAATCAACTTAAGATGGTCAGGATTTTGCTTTTGAATCAATTTAACTAACAACGTATTGTTAGTGTCAATTAACACTACAAGCATTTCATCTGATCAACATCAGACACATTTCACTTTATCTTCACTGAAGCGCAGACACAACCAGAGGATCAGTCTCACTGAGTTCCTGAGCCTACACAGGGAAGAAAATCAGTATGGTACCTTCAATATCTTCAGTGCTATGCTCAAAATTTTATGGTGTTAAGTGTCATTATCTTCAGTTTGTATTTGAGGAGCTTTCCCAGGGTCGCTAGCCAGACAAGGACAGAGCTAACATTCTAATTCTAGTCTGTCTGATTTCAAAGCCCAGGTTTATTCCAATCTATCAAGGAATCCCATTTCCACAGTTGAGAGGTCTAGTATAGTTCTTTCTTCCCAAATCTTGGTATTTATCTGGTTGAGATGAACCCTAAGTACTCAACTATACTTGGAGTTTCACATCTGCTACTTTTGCAGAGCTCATATAACTGGGCTTCTATTTAGATGAGTAATTGCACCCTAGTTAATCTTTTTGAAATTGGAATCTTGACATTTTTCCAGCCCTCCCTACGTAAGGCCAACCCATATATTTCTAGAGTCGCTAAAAATAGAATGTGGTAGGATAGGCAGAATTCCAGTATGGTCCCCAAGATTACTGTCTCCCTGGTTTCCATAGCCTGTATAATCTCATTCCCTTAAGTATAAGCACATCTGTGAAAATGATGGGCTATAACTCTCATGTATATGTTATGTTATGCAACAAAATTGATTTTCAAGATGTAATTAAAGTCCTTAATCAGCTGACTTTGAGTTCTCCAGAAAAGGGAGATCCTAGATGGGTTTGACTTAAGCACATGAGCCCTTAAAGAAAGTCAGTGGTTTGAAGCCAGAAAAACTCATCTGCTAGCATTGTGGAAGCAAGGTGCCATGTTGTTGAGACTGCTGTATGTTAGGGAATGATAGGGATCCTCTAGGAGCTGGGACCTTACTCCTATAAGCCAAAAGAACTAAAATCTGTCAACAACCTCAATGGGCTTGGAAGTGGACCCCGAGCTCCAAAATGAGAACAAAACCCAGCTGATACTCGGATTTCAGTCTTGTGAGGCCCCAACCTGAAAATCCAGTTATGCCAAACCAGTGCTTCTGATCAATAAAACTGTAAGGTAATAAATGGCTGTGGCTTTTAGCTGCTAAATTTATGGTACTTTATTAGACAGCAATAAAAAGTGAATACACAGAGAATTGCACTTTCTATGTTTACTCATGTTTGGCTTTTGCTCTGAAAAATTAACTATCCTAATCAGCGACCCTGTCACACATCTAACTGTTGGTCTTAATACAATATAAAAATGACAGAATTCTTATCCACCAGATTATAATGCTCCATGAGTATCCTGGCTTGGCTAGGATAAATTTAAACATGCCACATCCCATTGAGGACTGGCTTCAATATTCTGCTATTTTTCATAAAGGTTACCTTTGGTGTCACCTTAAACCACTTATTCTCTGCCCTCTGATTTCTGACTTCCTCCTCTTTCCCAATAGCCATTGATGAGATTCCTGTCTTTTTAGCAGCAAAGCCAGAAGGAATTACATCAAACATATTATTAAATGGATTAAAATATCCTGTACTTTAAAAGAGGTTAATGAAGCTGCCACTTTAAGTTGGTTGTTAACATCAAGGAGATTTCTAATAACGTATTCCTCTGAGTGGAAAAAAGTGATGGATACAGATGATGTGAATTCAATTACACTAGCAGCAGGGATGTGTATTTTCTAGCATTTTCTTTATTATGATTTAAAAGCATGTTTAACTTTCACTGAGTTTTGTACTTCTGATTAGACAGGTGTTCCCCCCTTTGATTTCATTGTGTTAACCTCTAAATGCTGTCTGTCAGTATCTTGGCCACTTTCAAGTGTATATACATACATCTGTGCTGCTCTCATTTTGTTCTTTAAAATATGCATAGTTCTTGGATTCCTTTAAGCCCATCTGTACTGCACACCTCTGTATATCATGTCAGTAGTGGAAAGTTCATCCCGAGAACAGAGATGATGAACAGGACACCACAGCAGGAAAATTTAAAATAAAAGAAAAACATATTTATTGGCATGAGCTGTAAGAGGGTGAAAGATGTGTACAGTGGAGAGAACTTTCTGCCAATTCCTCACTTTTAACTCCCGACAGCCCTCATCCAAAATAGAAAGAATTCCTCCCCATTTGATGTAAATTCCTTTGCAGCTAGAAGAATCTACATTGGAAACAAGGGAAGAGATAGGCATGCTTTCAAGCATTCATAGAGGTTAGCAGGAAATTAGGAAAGACAAATGACAGCCAAAGAAAAAAGTAATTTGGCATTTTAGGAACCTGTGGAAGAAATCCAGAGCAAAGAAGGGCATGTTAAAAGCTGGGCAGTCCAGCCCCTGATAAATTTGATTTAAATTAAAACTACCTGTCTGTAGTACATTCTTAAAATGTAGATCTTGCTTTGTAACTGACAACAAACAATACAGTGGAAAAGTGTGGCCCTGCCTTCAATTTAATCTCTAGTCTTGAGTTAAGTCACTAAATTGTCAGAGCCATTGGATGCAGATGTTTAAGTGACTGAAATAATATTTACCTAACTCATAGGGGCACTTTGAGGGTTTCATTAATTCTTATTTGCAAAATGTCTTTTTCTCTTAAAACCTTTAAGTGAAAAGTACTGAGCTATATAAAGTAGTATTATCATTTCCTTTTAACTGATTGATTGCAAAAATGCAGTCATATGCTAGTTGTCACCAGTAAGAGTCAAGTCAAAAATTAAAACTGATTATGTCTTAAATCTTGCTTTTTTTTTTCTTGATGAAATGTTTCAGGCTAAATGTACAACATATCTTAAATCCATGGCAATGAAAGAGGTAGAGACAACTCCATAAGCATGTTTATCTTACTATATTCAGTAGGCAGGCATTGGTCTCAAGGTAATGGATAGTCATTATCTCAAATATTTGAAATTAAAACATTTGGAAAAAAAACCCCACAATTTATACACCCTTGTGGTTTAGTGCATTATTTCTTTAGCAGTACGGTGAATTAGACATCTCACTTTAGGAGTCTTTTATAGTTTTTATGTTTAATAGCTTTCCAACTGCTCTCACCAAATATATACATACGTACATACAAATACACTAGAGGGTCTTTTAATAGGTAAATTACACTACTGAATATTATGGGAATCATAAAGACTGTAAGCATTCATCCTTAGATGAACCTAAATTTTATATTGGTAGGTAACATTTGTAAACATAAAAAGTAACTGAAAATAGAACTAAAATACAAAGCACCATAACTTCCAAGGGAGCACTAGAAAAATTAAGTACAAAACCGATAATTGCTCTCAAATGTATTTCTTTTAAAAACAACACCAAGATCACATTTTCTCTTTCAAGATTGATGTTATTATTTCCATGTAGAAACAAACTCACAGAGGTTCAGAAGCTCTGGAGTCAAGAACAGGAGGAAAAGCTTATCTAATTGTCCAAGGCATCTTCAGGGTAAGGAGTCTAAGCTGACTGGAGTAAGGGATTCTGATGGGGAGCAGTAAAAATGAGACTAGAGACAAAGGTTATGTTTCTATCTGGAAGATTTTTTTTCTTAAGAACTTGGGTTCGTTATTACATGAGCACACAGATTGTCATCTATGATGACAGAGATTGACTTTCATTTTTGCAGCATTGTCTTCTTGTTTCAAATAGACACCTGTCACTATTCCTACTTGGTTAATGTGAGTATAATGTAGACTGGTGCAGTAGTTGATGCTTTTTTATTTTACTTTTTTTTTTTTTTTTTTTTTGCCACCCAGCATCCATTAATTCTTCTTCTGACGTTAGCCACCAGTTCCCACTTGAGGGTCCATACTCAATTCAATCTCAGTGCATGGGTGTCCACTGACAGCGTTTCTACTCCCAAAGATGGCACAACTTAAGCCTTATTATTACCTTCTAGAACAGTGATTCAATTAATAATAGAAAGAAGGCTCAAGCCAAGCCAATCAAAGCCAAAGACAGTAAATTGAGACTTTTATTTTGCTTTTTGTTTTTTTTTTTTAAAGATTTTATTTATTTGAGAGAGAGAGAATGAGAGAGAGCGAGCACATGAGAGGGGGGAGGGTCAGAGGGAGAAGCAGGCTCCCCGCCGAGCAGGGAGCCCGATGCGGGACTCGATCCAGGGACTCCAGGATCATGACCTGAGCTGAAGGCAGTTGCCCAACCAACTGAGCCACCCAGGCGCCCAAGACTTTTATTTTGATTAAGAGGAATGGACATATTCTTTCGTACAGAGCTAAAAAGGATGTGGGTTAGAGCTGCTGCTACATCCCTCTTGACAAATTGAAGGAAGGAGAGCTGAGAGGAATCCAGGGGATTAAGAGGGAACCATGGTCCTGAGGATAGCATCTCTGTAGATATTCTGGATGGAACAGGACCTTGCTGACTTTGAAGATGAAGGAATGGGGCCATGACCCAAGAAATACGGGCAGCCCTTAGTAGTTGGAGAAGATGACAAACTCTTCCCCAGAGCCTCCAGAAAGGAAGGCAGCCTAATAGCATCTTCATTTTAGTTCAGACCCGTGTCCTGTGGCTAAACTGGAGAGCTGTAAGATAATAAATTAAAACAGTTTAAGCCACCAAGTTTATAGAAATTTATTACAGCAGCAATAGAAAGTACAGTGAACACATAAATGCTCTCTCCTGCCCCTCACACACCTGTTTCTTTAATGAGTCGTTTTCTTTCACTTGCAGTTGAGAAAATATATTAAAAGCTTTAAAATAATTTAAATAGATTTAGTGCTTTGTGACATGGCCCAGGAACTATATAAAATACCCATAATTCAGCAATTTGATCATCATTTTGAGAAATTGAAGCAAAATCTTGCTTATTTCTGGGATGAGCTAATTCTTTGGAAAATTGATATTGGACATGCTTCTGTCCAGAAAAGCAGAGTGAGCTTTAGGTAAATTTTATGTTGCTATCAGTTTTGTTTTACTGCCATATGTAATTATCATTTTTTAAAGATAATGACACAGAATCTTTCATAAGAATCTTTACAAAATCTATTGTTAGAAGTAAGCACAGGGTTAATAGGTTTAATTTAATAATGCAACGTAATTTCAGTAAAATGAATTTTCTCTATATAATGAAGAAAAAATTGTATCATTTCAGAGTAACATAAGGGAATTCAGTATTACATTTCATTAATTATTTCTATGAAGTATCTGCTTTATTTACTACTGACAAAACTGTATTGCTCATGAAATGTGGTTAATCATCCACTCACATCCTAGGAAAAATAAAACAAAATGTTATCCTATGTAGAAATGATGCAGCCATCCCATTTAAAAATACCAGCTGCATAGTATTTTTAACTGTTTTCCAACTCACAATGTGTCTAAGAGTGTTAGTGGATTACAGAATCCCAGCATAAGGTTTTTATTCAGCTGTGGCTTGGCTCCTTTGGAGGAGATCTGCAATTGAATCAAGTAATTTGCAACCATGGTTGAAACATGTGTGTCCCTTCCTTTCTCTTTAAAAGCTGTATATTTTGTGTCTCTACACAGGTACTTAAACAGCAATCATGCCAATTATTCACAATTATGAATTAGTTTAAATTTGATATGTACACTTAAAATGAATTTATCTATGATAATAATTTTATAGCTGTTACTAAAAACAAAAGTGAATACAATATTTGAAAAAAATGTAGTGGACAGAAAACCAGGCTTATAGCCAGATTGGACAAATCTAAGTACATTTTGTGGTCCCAACCCAGAGGACCACCAAGAAAGTTATGCGACTATCTTGAAAACTTCTAATCTATGAGGCATGCAGGAAAGCAATGAGGAAAGTAGTTATTTCAAAAGGCCTGTTTGGCTTCATTTTGACCTGTTGATAATGGAAGCAATGAAGCCATAGAAAAACTAAGGGTCCAGACAAGTCTCCAGTTCCTGAATAAATCCATGAATAGCATCCATTTATTCTCTGGACCTGGATAAAACAATCCTTATGAAAGTGCTGAGTTGACAAGTCAATATCATAAAAGAAGAACTATATTAAGAAGAAGAATATTCAGGGTGTGAAATTTGGACCAAATTCTTAAGCCATGTATTAAGTCAATTAGTTAAGTGGAGAAATTTTTTCTCCACCTAAATTTCCTTCCACCCTCCCCCCAAAGAAAGAACTAACTTCACTTAATGTTACGGAGTAATAGGCTCCCAGTATAGCATTTTAAAAACTCTTGAAAAATTTTACTATGGTTATACCTTCTGAGACTATTTTCTATTAATAGAAAATTGTGAGCAACTTACCTGAAGAAATTAATGATTTATGATCACACATTTGGTCCATTATTGGTTTTTCAGGCACATATACTTGTGCAGGAGAAACCTTTATAGGGTTGTCTGCACAAGTGAGAGAAATCTTACTTGGCTCTCTGCACTGAGGATTGTAGGAGCAATCATGTTTCCTCGTGTCCCTGAAGATGCCATGTAATGTCAATGCTACATAGTTGCAGACATTTGCTGCTCTAGGAACTTAAAACAGAATTTGAGTATAAAAGCCATCATGAGAGAAATGCTCTTTTATGGCTAGAATAAACCTTAACAGTATGCTGAATCAATTATCCTTTTGGAAACCATTCTGGTATTATAGTGTTGCCCAGGATATACTGGCATATTGCATTTCTGGCTTGCTCTTTAGAAAAAAAAAAGAATGTTTACTGATTTCAACATTCCTTTCTGTGTATAAATGAGTGAAGCAATTATATTTGGTTCTAGCCAAGTCTAAAAAAAAGAGTATTCCATTTATCATGATAAACAGATCATGTAAGTACGGCAAGACTAGTAACAAATAGGAGAGAAAAAGCATGTTCTTGGGGCCACCAATACTTACTAAATTTTATAGGGAAAAAAAACCTCAAGGAAACAATTTGCTATAATAAAATAATAATAAAATAAACATTTACTGTATACACAATTTCTGTAATCTGTCATTTCCTTTCCATCCTTACTATGTTGCCTTAATTTAGATTATTATCTTTTCTCCCCGATTGTTGATATTTCTCCCATGCAGCTAGAATATTTACACTGAAATATAAATCAAACCACATGATCTCCCTGCTAAAGTTTTTTCGATGGCTCTCTAATGTCTAAATCTATTACTTGACCCTTACTGAACGGTAGTTTCACTTCTTGCTACTCCATTTTTGTTGTAATTTAGTAATATAAATTTGACTCCATGGAGTTCCACACCTACATTCTGACAGGCTTTCTTGCCTTATTCATATCCTCTGCCTGAGTGACCTATGTGTTTTTCATCTGGACAATTTTAGTTGATCCTTTATAAATTGGCTTAACTAGAATGGAATTATTCTCACAAGAGTATTTATGCTCCTTTAGAACCCCTCTCCCTTGCCCATCTTTATCTTAGCACTTATCACTGTATTTTGATATCATTTTTCTTGTCTTTCTGTCTCTTTAGACCCTAAGTTCCCTGAGACCATTTTTGTATCCTTAACAACTAGCATAACACTTGACATATCATTAACTCGTAATAAATGTTTGTTAGGGTGAACTAAATTCAGTGTACAGAACTTGCATTATTACTTAAATAATTCTCCTGCAAATATTTAGAATAGTCATGACTGATACTATTATTCACATTTTACATGAGAGAAAACCAAGCATAAAGAGTTATATTGGCTGATTCCAAACCGCATATTGAGTGAGAGGAAAATTTGAGACTAAAATTCAGGTGTTTTGCTATCGGACTTGGTTTTCTTTCCTTAGTATTTCTAGAATGCAGACACCAATGAATTAAAGCTCTTGTCTCAACTTTTACCCTAAACTCATTAGGTGACATTAGGCATGTCATGTGAGCTCATTTGGTTTCAGTTTTCTCTTTTGTAAAATTTGAGCACTGAACTGGACTCTAGAGTCCTGCCCTTTTGTTTTATGGTCTACCAAGGCCAAAATAAAGTTTTTACACAGCACTACATTACTCTGGTTTTATACTTCTACTCAGTTTTTTCCATAATCTTAACATTTTTAAAGACCTAACTTTTTGCTCATATTCAAATGATGCCTTCACGTTAGTTATGGGGATATTGAGAGAGTCAACTCAGTAGCTCTACTCCTACTTTCCTTGGGTTTAGACCAAATGAGATAGACGAGAAGAGTTAGCAGATGGAGAAAGAAAACATTATTATTGAAACAGGCTGAATTAGAAAGATATAATTGAGTGTGGCTCTGAAAATAAGCTTTTGAAGTCCTGTTTCTCAGGTTAGACTTCAGGATAACCCAAAAGCACGGGCTTCCATTGCTCTAAGTGAGTAAACAAAAAGCAAAAAAAAAACAAAAATAAAAACAAACTAACGAACAACAACAACAAAAAACCCAAAAATGAAACAGCAAATCTTTGAAGAGATGATGATCCATTGATTAGCTTCCTTCAATCTACAAACATGACTAATAGCATTCATCCCTAGCCAGATGACTCCCTTTCTTTCATGCTGTATCTACCAGTTATGTAACTATATCACTAACACTGTATAACAAACCATGCCAAAACTCAGTGGCTCAAAACAAGAAGTATTCATTTGGCTCATCAAATGCTAGATGATTCATTTGGTCAGAACTAGATTACTTTACATACCTGGGATTTGATTGTCCATCGATTGATACAGGACGATCTTAGCTAGGACTGTTTCAATGACTGGGACAATTCACATGGTTTTCCTCCCTCCATGAGATTCTCACATCTTTTAGGTAGATGAGCCTGAGCATAGTTTCATGATGTGACACAGGTACAAGAGCAAGCAAGCCAAATTGTTCAAGAGAGAAGCAGAAGTGAGCAACTGTTTTTGAGACCCTGAATAAATTACGTTCACTACCATCCACAGAAGGTCACATGGTCAAGCCCAGAGTCAGTGTGGGAGGATGTAGCTACAGAGATATTAGAAGAAAGAGAACCATTAATCAGCTATACCTGGGGAGAAATAAGTGGCAGTAAAATAGGTCAGAAGTATTTAAAGAATAATCGTCTTCCTGGAAATGAAAAGACTGAGCTAAGGGATTATTCTGATATACATACAGATCATAATAGCCTCATACCAAGAACTGATTGGATCATTGTTTTAAGGAAAGGTAAAGTCATGAGTTTAGTGTGTGAACCAGTGGGTTTTTCATAGAATATATATCATGGTGTGCATATATATATATATATATATATATAGTTGAATCACCAATATTAGCTTGAAATCCCAAAACAGACCAGGGAAGAGACTGAAATCATCTCAGTTAAACTCATCACACCTATTAGAACAGACTAGGGGCGCCTGGGTGGCTCAGTTGGTTAAGCGACTGCCTTCGGCTCAGGTCATGATCCTGGGGTCCTGGGATCGAGTCCCACATCAGGCTCCCTTTGCTCTGCGGGGAACCTGCTTCTCTCTCTGCCTCTGCCTGCCACTCCCCCTGCTTGTGCTCTCTCTCTCTGTCAAATAAAGAAATAAAATCTTTAAAAAAAAAAAAGACTAAATATATTTACCATCATATCCTTTATATCATGAAGTAGCAATTACATATAAAACTATGCATAAATGCTGTTATGCATACAGAAATAGCTGTGTAGCTCTTGTCAGACAAAACTTCCAGAGATAATAATCATAAAATGTGGACAAAATAAAAACAAAACGAAACAAAAACCTCGAAGACACTGGAGAGTGGCCAAAAGCAAACAGAACCCAGTCAATAATAAAAAGGTAAAAAAGCTATTGATACACACAGCTTTAGGTTGAGTAAACAGTCTTTCACAAAAGAGCACATACTATATGATTCCCTTAATATGGAGTTTGAGAACGGGTAAAACTATTTGCTAGTGGGAAACAAATAGAAGTTATTGTCTCTATGGGAATTTAGATTTACTGGAAAGAAGCAGGAGGGACTTCCTAGAGGGGTGGTAATATTTTGTTTGTTTCAGAAACATTTGTATTTGTCAAAATGTATCAAATATCTTTTCAATTTTTGCATTTCATTTATGTAAATTTCGCCTAAAGATAAACTAGAAACAAATATTGAACTCTGGCTACTAATATGCAAGCTGAAGTATATGGGGTCAAGTAAACAGAATGCCTATAACTTTGAAATAAAGCAAAAATAATGGACTAATAGCATAATAGCTAGATGGAAAGATACATAATAAAGCAAGTATAGTAAAATGTTTGTTACAAAATCTAGATAGTATGTCGATAGGTGTTCTGTGTAAAAGTATTTCTACTTTTCTGTATGTTTAAATGTTTACAATAAAACTATAGATAAATGGAAATTATGCATATATAAAATAAATTACATATATATAATATTATAAATAAATGTAAAATATTTTGCCATGGCACATCAGGAGGCACTTATAAATTGAGCTCAACTGTGCTTCATTGGCTCTTGCTTCTAAATGCTAGTAAAGCCTCCAATCTTCAAAAAAAAAAAAGAAGAGAGGGAGGGAGGGAGAGAGAAGGAGAAAGAGGAAAGAAAGAAAGAAAGAAAGAAAGAAAGAAAGAAAGAAAGAAAGAAAGAAAGAAAGAAAGAAAGAAAGAAAGAGAAAGAACAACTATGGCCCAGATGTTTGTGGGAGTGCCATTTTTTATAGATAAAATGAGGATAAATTCTCTATTATGACCCTCACCTCAAAGCAATGGGTATATTATCTAAGAAAGTCCAATTAGAACAAATCTCAGTATGTTTACTAAATAGCTATTGGAGTTGTAGTCCCAAAACTACAGTAGCCTCTGGATCAAAACAACCTGAAGCTAAAGTTATGCTGGTTATTCTACTTCCATAAATTTCCACATTGTTTTAAGGTATTTTCAATTATAATTCTAAGTCATCTTCAACCAAAGTCATACCGCTATTGCTTAAGCCTATGCCTTACATATATTAAAAACAATATCCTGCCATTTAAAAAGTAACATTCTTTCTTTTGCATGTTCCTATCTTCCTCTCTGTTTGCCATTCTCCACCATGATGCCTGGGAATTATACAGGGTGCTATGCTGAACAGAACTGATATTTATGCCTGGTAGTTTTAGTGTCCTGTGCATTATCACCCATTCTCCCGTTCCACTTCTGTCTTTTACTTACTTGCTGCCTCCTTCCCCTTTGGCTATTCCAGTGTACTAGAGGTTCCAAATGTGCTCAAAGACTAGACTATTATTGGGGAAAAGATATTTCTCCTCTGCAGTGTATTAGAGCAGAGCTGTTTGTGCTCCTAGGTCTCACAAAGATTTTACTGAAACAGATTATAGCTTTGACTTCTGGCACTCTGGCTACTTAGAACTCAGGCATGAGTCCATGGGTTTTGGATCCATAGACAAATGAAGAAACATATTAAATTACACACAAAATCTCTTCTCTGTCCCAATTTCAGGGTTTTGGTATTCCTTGGAACTTGCCATAATTGAGTCTTTTCTTTTTGGCTGAATTATTTTGGAAGAGTCTTCAATCAGTTGTGCAAATAGTGTCTGATGCTACGGTCAGATACGCCTGATACACTGAAACGCAGTCACTTACGTCTTTACCACGCAAACATTTCATCATCTTGAAGAGGAGGCAGGACACTGTGCTTAGTGGTTAACCTTGCTCTGCTTTAGAGTTGCATAGCTTCGGGGTGAACCTGACATCAGCCTGTTTTTCTAATTGTGTGATCTTGGATACATTTCTTAAGCTTTAAAGGCCCCAGTTTTCTAATCTCTATAATCTGCATTATTTGTTATAGTAGCTGCTAGCAACATGAGGCTATCAGGCGTTTGAATGTGTTTTAAGTGTAAACTATATACTTTGGGGAGATTAGTATAAAAAAGAATATAAAATATCTGACTAATATTGTTAAATATTGAATATATGTTGAAACAGTATTTTGGATACACTGGGTAAAGGGAAGCCT
Organism: Mirounga angustirostris; assembly: GCF_029215605.1. Taxonomy (NCBI): domain Eukaryota; kingdom Metazoa; phylum Chordata; class Mammalia; order Carnivora; family Phocidae; genus Mirounga; species Mirounga angustirostris. Next base: position 77,174,207 of record NW_026991720.1, on the reverse strand, counting down.
GTTAACATTACTTGTATCTGTTTCAATTTACTTTTTTAAATTGTACTAGAAAAATTTTAATTATGTAAGTTGCTCACTTATAGTTGAAATAATTACTCAATAATTATTAAATGAATGAACAGGGATATAATGTTACTCACATTATAATTCTATTGGACAGCATTACTGATGATAATAATAATGTATCTATCGTAAAATTACGGTGAAAATTAAGAAAAAGTTTGTAAATTTATTAACGGAGTTAGCCCATAGTGAAATCTTAATAAACATTAGGCATTTTATTTTTTTTTGATAAGCAATATACATTAGTAGTGATTGTGAAATTAAAAAGTTTGTATCTAAAGTACATAAAACTTAAAGTACATAAAGTGCATAAAGTTTTAGTTAATCCTGAAAAAACAAGCTCTGATATTTTTCTAATATACTTACTTCGTTCTTGGACATAATAAAGCCTTAAATTAGTAACTTGCTTATGAACATTTTATAAATGTCTATGACATAAACACTGTCATTATTCTAAATATAAACTTATAGTTTCTTTTAATAATAAAATAATTTTAATTTTAAACTTTTAATAGTGTTCAGTGTGACAATAAAGCCAACTCTATTTTTATAGTTTATTTAGGAGACCAAGAATCTCAACTCAGATTGTTATCAATTTCCACCATGGTCATTGACAGCTAAGCAATAATTCCCCTACCCTACATCTATTATTAGCATGGGCTATAGGCCATGGTATTTTTTCTTCATTCTTAACACTTATTCACTTTTGTTCTTCCTCTCTCTGACGCAGATTGAAAGAGATCAAATTGAAAAACAGCAGGAAATTTAAAAGAATTCCTCAAAACCCAATCAATGCTTTAACTGATTTGATTATCTAGATATCTAAAAGTGAAAGCGGCTCAGTTGGTTAAGCATCTGCCTTGGGCTCAGTCATGATCCCAGGGTCCTGGGATGGACATCACGACCTGCTTCTCCCTCTGCCCCTCCACGCAGAGAGCTCACCCTCTCTGTTTCTCTCTCTCTCTCTCTCTCAGGTAAGTAAGTAAAATCTTAAAAAAAAAAAAAAAGTGAAAAAAGTACAAGTTCATGCCTGACTGATCCAATTATTTCTTTCTTTTCAAAGATTGTCTCTGTTTGTTGTAATTAATCCAAAAGCTTAAGCTTTCTCAATTGAAGAGCATGTTATTTTACTTTTCTTTTCTTAGTCTTCAGGAATCAGTACAAATTCACTTGATTTTTTTTTTTTTTTCATTTTCCTGACGATATGTGCTTGACAGTCATTAAAGCCAGACTCCTAAGGCTCAGAAAGATGTTTTAGGCATGCTGAAGCAAAAGGCAAAACACAGACATTGTTCATAAGGAGTGTGTATTCCTGTTCAGGCTCTTGAAACAGAAGAACGTGTGCTTGAATTTGTGCTCTGCCATGCATGAACTGTGTCTTTTGGCCACTTAGAGCTAAGGTCTCAATTTTCTCATCTATAAAATAGCAGCTGTGTCAGGGCACCTGGGTAGCTTAGTCTGTTAAGTGTCCGCATGCCCCGGGGCTCCCTGCTCAGCAGGGAGTCTGCTTCTCCCTCTCACCCCTCCCCGCCCCCGCCCCATGCATACTCTCTCTCATGTGCGTCTCTCTCTCTCAAATAAATAGATAAAATCTTTAAAAAAAAATAAAAATAAAATATCCCCTGTGTCATGGGCTTTTTATGATGATTAAGTGAAAAGAATTCCTAGAAAAATCTACTTACTCTGGTTCCTAGAATATAATGCATCCTCAGTGAGTATTAGTTGTTTTGCTTTATACTTGTTATTATTGACGAAGATGGTGAAAAATCACAAACCCAGTGTTTTCCATAGTTTAAGTCATTGAATTGTAAGTCGCTAATACACAGTAGAATTCAAAGTGAAAAAAGAGGGATGAGTTGAGTTCACCCTATTTATCAATATTTGAGGCTTTGCAAATGACTTACTCTCTAAGAATTGTAATCTAGGGTTAACATACCTATCTCATAGCAATAGATGAGAACTATTGTAGTGGTACTTAGGGTAGCAATTGATACATAATAGAAACTCAGTGAATGGCAACCTTCTGTCTCTTTTTAAATTTTTATTTAATTTAATACCTGAAAATAAGATGTAATGCCTTAAATATAGGCCTTTCTGTAATGACTGGGGTAAAACTTGGTGTCATGCATTTGAACCACTAAATGTCATTTTGAAAAAAAAAAGTAACTACGAATGATAGAAAATCTCATAAATATTTTAAAAAATTCTAATATAGATACACTTCGCTAACAAATAGCACTATAGTTTGCTAGCAAATAGTGCTATAATAACACAAAACTGTAAAGTTTTATAGTAATAGTAATGTGATAGATACCTTATTGAATATCTTCTCAAATGCACAGTGAGATTGAAATTGGGATAAGTGTCAGAAGTTGCCAGTTTTAATTTCATTATTTTTTTTTAAACAGCTTTTGGGTAAATAGTATTATTTACCAGTAATTCTCCTTCATGACATTCACATTCATAACCTTAATTAGTTGGTTCTCACTTAAAAGTCAGAATTGCTTGGTGATGATTTTTAGGTCAGGAAAATTTTTTTTACTTCTCACATTACTTCCTAGGATAATTTCTTTTTAGGTTCCTGACTGGGTTTGGACGGACCAGGATAAAATTCTCAAAAAAAGTATGTTCCACCAATGGTCGAATATAAGGAAAGTTTACTTTGGAATTTAGAGGATAAAACATTGATTTTCCTTTTTAAACAGATAAAGATTTGGTTCAGTGTCAAAGAACTCAATGGGTTATATGCAAATTGAAAAATAAAAGTTTCAACTTGCAAAATTATATTTCAATTTGGATATAAAAAATATATATCCAACTGTATACAGAGACTATTCCTTTTGCTTATTTCTTTTATAAATCCATTAAGCTCAGACAATCTTTCCAAATAATCAGACTTGTAATTTAATTGATTTAATTGTAAAAAACATGGATGGATAAAAAGAAAAAGAAAATAAATTACTCAAGCTGAACTTTCTTTTTTTTTCAAGCTGAACTTTCTTAAGCAATGATATTGTGCCTTTATGCTGAAGTACATTAAGCATAATAATAATAATTACAATGCAATTAATTATATATTACTTCAAATATTTTATACTATTTCATATTTTTTCAAAAATATTGGTTAAGTTTGTATTATGAATTTGCATATTTGAAGAGCTTAGTGTTCAGAGTGTGTAGCTCAAATGAAAATAATGTTTACCTAAAATAACCTTTGAAACATTTCTTCAAATATCCATAAAACATAAGAATATATGCATTTTCTTGCCAAAAATATTATGTAATATTGAGATGGGTTTGGAGTAGATTTAAACTTTCTGACATGCTCATTAAAGTTACATGGCTATTGGGTTTTAATGGCAGAAAGAGTTTCTCTCTTTCTCTTTTTTCTGCCAACAGCATATAACTTAAAGGTATGATTTTTATACTTTCATAGCAGTAGCTCTAGTACTATGGTTTTTTGTGCTATTCTAGTTGATACTGAAAGGTTGTGAATCAGACTTTATCCCGGGAGTGCCTGGGTGGCTCAGTCAGTTAAGCATCCAAACTCTTGATTTCAGCTCAGGTCTTGATCTCAGGGTCGTGAGTTCAATCCCCACATTGGAAAACAAAACAAAACAAAACAAAATTTATACCAAATTTCAGAAAGCAAGATAAAATCTAAAAGTGAATTAAAAAAACATACAGCTGTTTGCTCTCCTCCAAGATCTTAGCCCTGATTTTGACACTCCTGATGGTCTGCAGGAAACTGAAAGTCATTCGCACTGGTAAGATATGCATTCTTAGCTTTATAAAATGTTTTAGCTTTATAAATGTTTTGCTTGTTTGAAAAGTAAATTTGACTGATATTAACATTTATGACACATTATGCTTCACAATCCATCCTTAAAAATAATGCAATTATTTTTTCTCAGTTATTCTGACCTTATGTAGAATATTAGTAATTATTCCTTTTCACATAAAATATCAGAAGTTATTTGAGATAACATTTGCCATACACTAAGAGTGTATTTTGAATATATCTCAAATTAACCACTGCAGTGATATGACAATTGAATGTGTATTTAGATGATTTTGGAAACATCAGATGAGTCTGTTCATCCAGATAAGATATTAGTAAGATTTGGGGGAGTTTTTGCATTATATAGTTGAGTAAGCACTTAAGAATATTTCATTTTCTCAGTCAGTTGTAATGGTGTCCAAACTAAATATCAAAGATAATGTAAAATCAAATGCTATGGGGTGTGTGTGTGTGTGTGTGTATATGTGTATGTGTGTGATCACTGTCTATCCATAAACAGAATCTTTTCCGGGAGTGCCTGGGTGGCTCAGTCAGTTAAACATCTGCTTCGGCTCAGGTTATGATCCCAGGGTCCTGGAATCAAGCCCCACACCAGACCCGCTGTTCAGTGGGGAGCCTGCTTCTCACTATCCCTCTGCCTGCCACTTCCTGTGCTTGTGCTCTCTCTTTCTGTCAAATAAAGAAATAAAATATTAAAAAACAAAAGCAAAAACCCATAATCCTTTCTTGTAGAGGTCTCTTCTAAGTACCTTTTTAAAAAATTTTCCCCCAGAGAAGTCTGAAACCCTTCTTTTTCAAATATTTTCTTCGTATCTCTCATATCAGTATTGGGTGTTGTGTCTTTGTGAGAGTGTGTGTGTGTGTGTGTGTGTGTGTGTGTGTGGTCATCTGGTCCTTTAAAGGAGGACCAGTATGTTGCAATTGATGATTCTGTTCCCAGTTTCCTCCCTGTTCTAAGCAAAGAAAGGAAGTTCAACTTCCAACTAATACTTTTTTAATGCTTTTTATGTGCCCAGCATTTACAGATGCTGAAAATCAGCAGTAAACAAAACAAAGGAAAAACAACAAAGAGCAAAGTAATTACACATGTAAAAATAAACATTGATTAAAATTCTATTCTTGATTTAATTATTTATACCATCATGGGGCTATGAATGAAATTTTTAATGGTTGAATGTAATAATTTATTTTATTTGGCATTTATCTATGTAAAACTCTAATTTAGACATGAGGAAAGAACAAGAGAAAATGAATAAGAATAAGATGAAGGGAAAGGAAGTGAAAAAGAAAGAAAACAAAGAAAAAGGAGGAGGGAGAGAGGGAGAGTTGAAGTGGAATGAGCCAAAACTATTTTTTGTTCCTGTAAAATATTAGGTTTAAATATCTTTTTAGTACCAACACATAAATGATCTTGTTTTTTTCTCCACCCCTTTACACATTTTATTTATCTCCCAAATAATGTTATCCTCATATATTTTTCTCATATGTGTTGAGGACTAGTTTACATGATACAAATCCACCCATTTTAAGTGTATAGTGTGATTGAATTGTAATGTTAAATGTAATGGTCAATGTATAGTCATATAATCTGCCCACAGTCAAGAGAGAAAAATGTCCTTTCACCTGAAATAATTACTTTGTGCCCCTTTGCAGTCTATCCTCTCTCCCAACCCCGAGCCCCAGACCACCATTACTCTCTTTCTTTACAGTAGTTAGTTTGGTTGTATACAGTTGGCTATAGTTAGTTGGGTAAATAGGAATGTTATTGTTGGCCATATCATATATATATGTTAACTTTAGTAGATACTGTCACGTGCCGAAGTGGTTATAACATTTTATATTCCAACCAACAGTATATGAAAGTTCTAGTTGTTCCACATTTTTACCTACAGTCAGTATTATAAAGTTTTTAGATTTAACTCCAAGCATGTCTTTTTGTGCTTGCATTTCCCTGATAACTGGAGATGTTGAGTATCTTCCTGTGCTTATTGATCATTGTATACCTTCTTGTGTGAAGTGTCTATTCAAATTGCTTGCTGTTTTTGTTCATCTGTTACAGTGAGTTGATTATCTTCTTGATACTAAGTCATAAGAGTTGTTTCATATTCTGCCAGTAAGCTCTGTCAGATACATGGTGTGCAATTGGAATATTTAATCCATTAACATTTGTTGTAATATTTGCTATAAATTTTGAATTCATCTACCATTTTATCGATAGCTTTCTACATGCCTTCTGTGTTTCCCCCCCTTCTTATTGACTCTTTTTGGGGGGATTATTTTAATACTTTTTAGAATTCTACTTTAATTTTCCTATTGTCCTTATTCCTATACTTCTGTGTATTATTTTTAGTGGTTGCATAGGGACTACAATATACAATTTTAACTTTCCATGGTTCATGTGCAGTGAGTATTCTATCACTTTATGTCGAATATATAAATCTCTTCAATTTTTAAGTCCATATCTGTTCTATTTCAGTGTTATTTTCTTTTCTCCTAGAAGATTGTTCCTTTTATTTTAATTTGGTTCTTGTATAATCAGTAATTTTGACTATATCCTGGATATGATGAATATTAACTTGTGAAACTTGTGAACTGAATATTTTCTCAGATGAGTTTTGTTCCTTTTGTTTAGCTGGCAAATATCTTTGTAGGACTTGAACTGCATAGTCTGTGTCTAAGCAGGATATCTGACCTAAATTCATATTTCTTGCCTCTTGTCGAGATACTGAGTCTATCCTGCATATACATAACTTCAGGGTCATTCAGAAATGGGAACAAAGTTTGAGAGTCCAATTTTGTTTTGTTTTGTTTTTCCATCTCGATATCCCCCCACATTTTTTAGCAGTCACAGTTTCCCTGACTTCATTTTTCTACCCCACCTCCAAGAAGGTTTGCAGGATTTTTGTTTGTTTGTTTACTTTATGAACCTTTATGATTGAATTTAACTCTGGACTAAAAGCTGTAAAAACTGAAACTCATTTCTTTTACAAATGTGCATTCCTCATGGCTTAAGGTAGTTTTTGGCTTTGTTTGTTTGTTTTAATTTTGGCAGACTAGTAATTAGGGTAGTTCTACCCTCATCATTTTAATTATAAGTGATGCACTTTTGATTCTTCCTTATAGTGTATGTGTGCCACAAAAGTATAACTAATCTAGACTGAACCCAAGAATCCTACTTTGTGAAAAGTAACTGAGTTCCATTAGCAGGAAAATAACTTGGTATATACATTTCTAGCCATATAAACGGTATTAAGGAATTGAGGAACTAGAACCACAATGCATTTGTTCTTGCTATTAGAAATGATTCAATCCTTGCTGAAAATTTCCTTTACTTGGACTTCTGGCATTCCATTTATATCAAGCTGGTTCCACCTCAAACTTCCAAAAAATGGAATACATTTATCTTCTAATATCCAGTAAAATTTAAGGAACGATGCCGTATTACTAGCTTTCAAAATGTGGAATATATAAAACAGATGGCTGAGGCACACTGATACATCCATTGTGAATACCAGGCTGTCGCCACACCTCTGGCACATCTCCTACAGGCTCTGCTTCATCTGTCATTGGTAATACATTTCACTCTATAAAGAAATAAAGCAGAGCAGACCATGCTCCTGAATACATTTTCCTGTTTAGGGGCTTCACATGTGCTTCCATTATTATTTTAAGTAATTAACGCAGGGTATCGGGCAGTTTCTGACTCAAAGAGCACTTTTAATGTTTTCTCTCATGTTACCATATCTCTGGTATGTGGATGATAAAAAAAGGTCCACATTCCAGATAAACCTTTGAACAATTCCTTGAAATGAACGTACTCCTGTTGAAGAGAGCTGTCATTTCCCTCTCATCTCTTGGGGAGCAAGGTTTGGGAGGTCTCCTTTCAGATTAACTCTAGAGGAGGACTTACATTTGTTGCTCAGATGGTCTAAGTTGACGGATTTGAAAGCATGTGCCCCACAAATGTCATCCAGCTTGAAGCACTGACAGATCTGCAATTCCAAGTGAGTTTTAAAATTCTGAATATTCTCTTTTGCTTAATAAGATTTTCACCATGAAGGCAGTGGCCACCCACATACTCAAGGAGGATAATGGGAAGATGTTGCCTCTGCAACTGAAGTTTTGTTAATGTGGGATCATTTCATTTCAACCTTAGATTTTGAAGGAAAATTACACCAGCTCACTGCAGTGGTTCTGATATGCTGTGAATTATAGAAGTTTTTACAAAGATACTTCTCAGGAGTTTGTTATTTGATTAACTAGCCTTGCTTTGGTTACTGACTTCAAAAATAAGTGGATGTGCTTCCCAATTTGTGTTATGAAGTTAATGGAGCCCTGGTACCGGAACTTGATATTATGAGAAAAGAAAATAATAAGCTAATATTGCATCATAAATATAAATGTAACCATTCTTAACAAAATATTACAAATTGGATCAAGCAGTATATAAATTGGGTAATCATCACAGCCCAGTGGGATTATTCCCCATTTTTAATAAAAATCAAAATAGCAACCCTCATCAATCAAATTAGAGAGAAAGGCCATTTATAATCTCAGTAGTTAAAAAAACAGCATCTCTTTATCATATTAAAATTAAAATTTTTCTGATCATCAAGAGATGCCATTAAGGAATTGAGTAAACAAAGGACAGTCTTGGAGAAAGTGTTCAGTCACATATTTTAAAGAACTTATAACCAAAGTACATAAAAAAAACTCCCACATATTAACCGTCTCCAAAATGGGCAAAAGACTTGAATAAATACTTTCTAAATGGAAGGTACAAATGGGCAATAAGCAAATGAAAAGGTGTTCAGTATTATTAGTCATCAGGGAGATGCATATAAAAATTACAATATGATACCACTTTAAACCCAGAATGACAAACAAAAAGGGCTGATGACACCAGTGTTGGTGAGAAATTGAGTAACTCATACTTTGCTGGTGAGAATGTAAACTTGTCAAGTACTTTGGAGAACTGCCTGCAAGTTTCTTATAAAATTGAATATACTTTTACTTTGACCCAGCAAATACCAAAAAGGAAGAAAACAAAAAGTCATACAAAAATGTTCATAGCAGGGGCGACTGGGTGGCACAGTCCGCTGAGCATCTGGCTCTTGATTTTGGCTCAGGTCATGATCTCAGGGTCCTGGGATCAAGCCCCATGTGGGGCTCCACACTCAGCGGGGAGTCTGCTTGAGGATTCTCTCGTTCCCTCTCTCTCTGTCCCTCCCCCTACTTGCGTGCATGCACTCTTTCTCTCTTTTTCAAATAGATAAATAAATCTTGAAAAAAAATAAAAACTTTCATAGCAGCTTTATTCATAATAGCCAAAAATTGGAAATTTAATTGTTCTTCAACCAAAGATAAACAAATTGTTATTTCTTTATCTAAAGATTAGATCTAAAAATCTTTATTTAAAGATTATCTTTATCTAAAGATAACCATAATAAAATATATTAATATACTATATAGTATGAGATGATATAACATAATATAATATTAGTAATATACCATATGCTCTGAAGTTTAAAAAAATGAGCTGCTGACCAGTCAACAATAGGGAAGAATATTATGTAAGCAAATGAAGCCAGACTCAAAATAGTACAGAGTGATTTCATTTATCTAAATTCAGATAGAAAAATAAGCTAATCTATGATTTTAGTGATTTTGATAATGACATGACAGGACTTTCTAGGAGCTTGGTAATGTTCTATATTTTGATTGAGGTGAGTCTATATTTTGACTGATGTGTGCATTTATTAAAATTCACTGAACAATTAGGATCCACGCTTTTAAGTGCAGGTTAGTTATATCTCAGTTGAAATAAAAAGAATAGCATACTATCTAGAATACAGGTCACCTGGTTTGTAAAACTGAACTATCCAACACCTTCCCTAAGAATAATAGTCACAAGGCATTTTTTAAATTGAATTTGTGCTTAAATTATAAAAGAATACTTTTTTTTGCTCTTTTTCCTGTTTTAATATATTTTTATGAAAGACTTTTCTCAACTTTCTTGTTTCTCTTTGTAATATATATGTTCATGTAAAAGGTAAATTCAAGGAATACAAAAAGTTGATGATTTTGAACACTACATCAGAAACTAATGATATACTGTATGTTGGCTAATTGAATTTAAATAAAAAAATCAATACTACAAATCAGGAAAACAAAATCGAACAAGCCAAAAAACTCTACCATTAACCGTTTGATGGATACTTTTCCAAAGCACTCTGAATATCAGTTACCTCAAAGACTGCATTCAGGTAAAAATATACTGCTTCATTAACAACAACACAGAGAATAAAATGAATTAGCTTAACCTACTCTTTGCCTAAATAAGAGTATATAATTGGAAGTAAATTTTAAATGAGTAAAGGTATTATCTAAATAATGTTTTGGCAAGCTTGCTTTATGGTTAGTGGTTCCCCTAGGACATTTGAAACTATGGTTCATAACTCCTTAAATCTTTTTTCCTTGACTTAGAGATTGGCCCACTCTACAAATGTATTACATCTATATATGTGGCCGCTCTGTCTTAATATCACTTTCTTACATTTATTCCTTATCTGTTGAAGTTTTCCAGGGACCCTTTTCTAATCACTTAAATAGTCTCCCTTGATGAAGTCATCCACAACAACAGAATTAGCACACACATTCACTGAGGATCCATAAATGTGTATTTTAAATATAAATCATTACTTGAGATTTGGAGACAGCCTTTTAATGTCACAGGCATTAAAAATTCAACATGTTCACAATCAAATCAAGTGTCTGTCTTCCTCCCCACATCTGCTAACAAACCCACCTTTTGCCTTGAATAGAATAAACAGACACTTTACTGTACATGACAGAAACTAAAGAATCTTACCAATTTTTGTTCCTTACACTTTAATGACCATACACCAAATTATCTTATTCTATTTTCTAGATTTCTTATAAATAAGTTCTCATTCTCCATAGCTACTGCTAATGCATTAATTTAAATCTTGAGAAGTGTTTTTGCTATTCTTGGTCAATACACGGATAGTGTCTTTTTTTTCTTCTTTAGCTTCTGATCGGCTATCAGCGAGATCTTGTAATGGAAGACTTATAAGGTCATGTCCTGCTGAAATCAGCTTACTAATACTCTTCTAGTTAGGTTATTCCTGCGTATTATAAGTCTCAGAGCATACATCATTTTCTCAAGGGAGCTAGTATTCAAATTCCTCTCCTAATTCTAGCCTAGGACAGGTGCCTTCTTCTTGGATCCTATGGCATCCTGTATATAGCGTATCAAACATTTATTATTCCCAATATATATATTTTTAAGATTTTATTTGTTTATTTGATAGAGAGAGAGAGAGAGAGAGACAGCATGAGAGGGGAGAGGATCAGAGGGAGAAGCAGGCTCCCCGCCCAGCCGGGAGCCCGATGTGGGACTCGATCCCAGGACTCTGGGATCATGACCTGAGCCGAAGGCAGTTGCCCAACCAACTGAGCCACCCAGGCACCCTCCCAATATGTTTTTATTTGTCTGTCTTTTCTTCTTGACATTGATCTCATTGATGACAGGGATTTTTTTTTTTCTATCTCTTTATACTTAGCAATTAATTCTGGGCTTGTACACAGAAGGTGTTAAATATTTTTGAATAAATGCCATACATTTAAGGTATTTCTCAGGGTAAACATAAATCTATTTTAATGCAATAATATTGACAATGACTAGATAATTTAGTCTTGCTATTGAATCCGTTCATCATTTCAACAAACATTTGTTCAGTGGCTCTCTGTGACACACAGGGTGCTTCATGCTTTGCATTTATGATGAATTAGGCAAGATCCCTGCTTTAAAAAGTTTTATTCCAAAAGAGAGAAATCCATAACAAGACTTACTAACAGAGAGTTATTGAATATTTTGGAACTAAAAAATAGGTAGGTAGTTCTGGAATCGTACGGGAGATTGCTGGAAATGTAAGTAGCAGTTTCAACAAAGTCATGCAAGTGTGAAACATCTTGACATTTATAGGAGCTTCATAGTGATTCAGCATGGTTAGGGTAGAGAGTAAAATGAGAGTTTCTGCAAGAAATGAGTTTGGCAAAGCATAACCAGATTTTTCAGGCTCATGTATGCTATGGGAAGAATGGTGGGGGAGGAGGGAATAAAGAGGTCAAACTGGGAGAAAAGAAACAAAGCTATGTACGGTTACCGTAGGCCAGGATTGTAACTGAAGCCCTGGGAAGGCTGGACAGACCTAGGAGTAGAGATGTGGGTGGAATTGTGGGATTGGCCAGACACAGAGACAACGTAACCAAAGAAGAACTGAAGCATAGATTGGGTCAGACCAGAGTCAGCTTCAGAGATTATGCAGACTCATAATTCTGGCTCTCTTCTTTATTTTAAGCATTTGCTACACTGTTATCTGGACATGGTGAAATATGTTATGTTGTTGGACATGTGACTGTACTCGGTTTGTTCTAAAATGGAAGTCTAGCATAGAGAATTTCATAAAAGAAAACTTACTCTAAAACACCCATTAATGTGATATAAATTCCCAATTAGCCAGTGGATGGATTTAATTCCTGGTTTTTTAGTAAGTTTCTTTCCCCCCATTTTTTATTTTGAAAAATTTCAAATTGATGGGAAAGTTAATAGAATTGTATAATTAACAGTCATTATCTTTCACCTAAAATTATCAGTTTTTTTTAAAGATTTTATTTATTCATTTTGAGAGAGAGGGCACAGGTGGTGATGGGTGGGGGTCAGAGGGAGAAGCAGACTCCGCACTGAGCAGGGAACCTGATGCAAGGCTCCATCCCAGGACCTGGAGATCATGACCTGAGCCAAAGGCAGACGCTTAACCATCTGGGCCACCCAGGTGCCCCTAAAATAATCAATTTTTAACATTTTATAAGGTGCTTTTTTCCTTCTATATTCTTTTCCTATTTATATGCATTTTTTTAGCTGAGCCATTTGAAAATGAATTGCAGACTTTATGACATTTCACACCTAAACATTTCACGTTGTATGTGCTAAGAATAAAGAACTTCCACGGCACACCAATACCATCATCGCAGTAAAGGATGACTCCCAATAAGGTATAGTAGTGAAATAGTTATTTGCAATATTCACCCTCAGCCATAGTGCTGGTCACATTCCTCAGGTTCCTCAAGGTCAGGCCTGGTGACTTCTCATCGCTCCTCTCTCTGCAGAAATGTACCCTCAAAGGGGCTTTTCCTGATCACTCCTTCCGGCATCCTTCTGAGCCTACCACTTCATTCTGCTCCACCTCAATCACCTGCTTTATTTCTGTTCTTACATTTGTTTACTTATTTATTGCATGTATATTCTTTCTTCCTTCCTATAAAATCTAAATTCTATAAAGAAAAGGATTTCATCTTATTCACCATTTTGCACCAGGACTAAATTGACTTAGTGCAGGGCCAAGATTTAGGAACGGTTTCCTTCTACTTTTGAATTTACAAGTTTCCTTTACATCTCCATCCCTTTTCAATTAAATAAACAAAGTAAGACCTTTTTGTCTTGCTTTCCATTTTTTCAGAATTAAACTTTTGATTCTGAACGGTAACATGTCCTAGATCTTTTAATAAAAATCAAAATATTCTCATATATGTTCATACATGATGAAGTGGTGAAGATAATTCACTTGACTATGTTATTTTTCATGATTTCGTATAAATTAAATATCAAGAGATAGTCATACTACAGATGTTCTTTGTGTCTGCTAGACATTAAATCACTGTATTTTGAATTTTCTTATGTAAACACTTAAATTTTGTTTGGAACATGTTCAGGTAAATAAGAGCACATGGATCCTATTTTCCAATGTTGAACTATTTGGAAAATACTTCTAAGGGACCCACGCCCAGAACCCTGATCACTTTCCATTTTGTAATCCTGTAAAGTTTGAAGTATTTCCATAATTTGCAATTGATGTATGTAGCTCAGTAGGATTTAAAATTAAGGTTGCCTCTCAGATTTGTTTTTATAAGCACCTGAATCTGGAAACCTGTCAAGAGGCACTTGCGCTTGCTGAAAACAAACATTCTTGATTTAATTTAGCATTATTGCCTAAAACGCTCCGCTTGTTGTGTGGCAGGATATCATCCCACATGGCAGATGTACCACAAACGCTTTGTCAGGCACTTCAGCAGCATTTCCATTCGGGCTGCAAAGCAATCAGAAATGACCAGGAATTGATCCAGAATTGCTGAATGAGGATTGAACCAGTTTCCCTTGCACGCTGTTGCTTCCTGTGGGAAAGCCCGGAAAAGGAAATTAAAAATCCATAATTTTATAATCAATTCAGCAGGACTCCATATTTTGCATGGGGACCACAAAACGTTTAATTTTTTTTTGAAGTCTGTATTATTTTATCGTAGGCTTCCACATTTTTCATCTCCCTCCCCTCTCATTCTTTGTCTCCCATACCCACAAACACACACCCTCACACACCTGCAATGCCCTCACGTAACTGAAAATATTCCCTCTTCCTTCACTTTCTTTTAGGTAAGATTTGTTGGTTCCTTCAGGCCACAATATGCCGATATACCTTATCCGTACTGATCTATTGTTTGAATTCCATTATTAATATGGATAGAGAAATGCTGTTTTTAAGTCACTATGCTTGGGGCTGATGAAAGCAGAGAGATGTCACTAAAAAGATATCATTTCTGTTTACAGGAGTTACATCATATTTACATACTTTCAGGTGCTTAAATTTCTGCTGAGGTTATTCCAAATGTAAAGTTCAGCTATTATTTTGGGCACATGAATCTGGCTGGCTTTTCTTTCTTAAGCATGATAGTGTGCTATTACTAATATCTAGACAACATGCTCATACCTAGTATCCACTTGACTAAGTGATCCAATGTGCTTTTTAAAAACTTTTGAAAGTGTGTTGGTAGCATTTATAAAAGCAAATGAAGAACATTAATTTTGATAATAGCACATTATTGCCTATTTAAGAAGAGGTTATCTTTTACTGATACAACAAATGATTGATAAAATTAAGATGAAGTTCATAAATATATGCTTTGGTACACTGGGTAATAAAGAGTTGTCAAAAATGTGTTTTAAGTAACAAATAGTGTTAGCATATTTTCCCTTTGTATATTTATTTGTCTGTTTCTTTTTACTTTTCATCTCCCTAACTTATTTATTTTGTACTGGAAGTTTGTATCTCTTAACCCCTTTCATCTCTTTCCCCCATCCCCCTACCCACCTCCCCTCTGGCAACCCACCAGTTTGTTCTCTGTATTTAAGAGTCTGTTTTGGGTGTGTCTTTTTATCTTTGTTCATTTTGTGTTGGTTAACATTTAACACTTGAAATTTGTACTTGATGTCAACAGAGATAGAGAGAAGTTGCCTTAGTGAAGAGGGAGGTCTTCATTGAGAGGATAAACCCATGGTCTCACGATTGGGCATGGCAGGTGTCTGATTACCCTGTTCATCAGTTCCCAGGTCAGAAAAAACTGTGTCTGAATTCCATCTCCTTGGAGAAGCAGGGATCCAACTGTCAGCAGATTAGGAGAGAGAAGGCAAATCCCTTCTGCCACTCCCTGCCAGTCACTGTTAAGTGATTGGTTACATTTGCCTTGTAAGCAGACAGCCGTTAGCAATTCTTGGGTTTCTCTTCCTCCTGGTAACTGAAGCCTGATATTCCTTTAACTAAGTAAATTTTAATTTTATACTTATAAACAAAAAGTCTAAAGTGCTAATTTTGGGGGTTAATCTTTAGAGAGTCATGTGTCTTCAGAGCAATCATCAATCTTGCATATCTGATTAGGAAGAATGTAAATCAAGCCTTGAGAGCATCAGCTGTCAAATCTGAGAGAGAGAGAAGTCTCACGATTGACAGGTTCTCCTTTCTTTCTTCCTGTGTTCAATATTGCTTCTATTAGAACAAAGGGGGAAAATAGAAATTTTTCTTTAGGCTATATTGGTCATGATGACACATTCAGATGCTTGTCATGGCTCATGAACAAAATTTTAATGGGCAAGACTTATTTAAAAGGAGTATAGCATTCAGAAGTTATTTTATTTCAGATATCATGATAACATTCTTAACATATTTCTCTTTTTCAATACTATTTTCTAGGAAAAAGAGATCCTGAGAGAAAAATAACACTTTTGCCTTTAAAAAACCCAAAATATATAGGTTTTAGATTATGCTATATTAGAAGTACCTTCAAGGATAAAGCCACAGGATAAAAAAAGAGGGAGAATTTAACTGTGAGACTGATTTGAGTCAGGACTAGAGTCTTGACTCTCTTGATATAGGACCTGAGGTAGCCTTTCTGATCCTCTCAAGAAAAGGTGCCTTCCCATTCTTCCTTGATTGGTCCCGTGGGTCAAATGAGATGATGTACGTAGAATTATATTGAATTATATTGATCACTTGTCAAAATTTAGGATGGCAAATTTGAATTTTGTTTGTAAGTCAATGAGGGGTAAACTCTTAAATATGTTCCTTCAAAAATTAGAACTGTTTCTAGTGGCAGTTATGTGTTGAGATTTTATGAATTGTTACAAATAAATTCTCATTTCTTTATCATGGGTTTTGACAGCATTTGGAAAAGAATTCTGCAAGTAAACCGACTTGTTTTTTAATTCAGGTGTAATTTTAAAAACACCATTTATGAATTGAAAGCTATATTTTCTTTTTTTTTTTTTAAAGATTTTATTTATTTATTTGAGACAGAGAGAATGAGAGACAGAGAGCATGAGAGGGAGGAGGGTCAGAGGGAGAAGCAGACTCCCTGCCGAGCAGGGAGCCCGATGAGGGACTCGATCCTGGGACTCCAGGATCATGACCTGAGCCGAAGGCAGTCGCTTAACCAACTGAGCCACCCAGGCGCCCCATGAAAGCTATATTTTCTGCATGCTGCCCAATTTTTATGCAAACTTAGTCCTAAATTGATAAGTTACTTTTATAATTAATCTAAAATCAGAAAAAATAAATACTATAATCACATTCCATATTAATAATAAATATTTGCAGCATTATAAAAAGTAGCCTTTTTTTATCAGAGGATTTTGACTTTATAATCTAGTGACTATATATCATTTATCAAATGAGGGTGTTAGACTAAATCTGAAACACTCTTCAGTTCCAGAGACTAGATTGGGTTATTCCATCACTACAGTCAAATCTTGCATATAGTTTTCTCAATTTTAATCTTTTTTTCCTCAACAGTGGTCCTTAGACTCCTGCTATGACTTACCAGCTAATAAACATTAGCAAACTATTATCACATACAAATCAGTACTTAAGTAATATTAATGGAAATATTTAGAAATGGTAAATCATGCTATACCACCATCTTACCGTTTTTGTACTTCAGGGTATAATTTATTTTGCATGATTATATTATAGTCATATTTCTGCTGGTAAAAGTGTTTCCAGTTCATACGAGAGAATTAAATATGTCAGTGTTTTATGGTCTTTTGTTATGGGTATGAAAATCCCCAAAGAACATTATAACTTCAGGTGCATTTCCATATTAGTACTGGGCCAGATGATCTTTAAAATCTATTCCAGCTCTACATTTCCACAATTACTTGATTCAAAATCAGATATAATGTAGCCAAAGCCAAAATGAAATAAAACATGATATAAAGTTTAAATTAAATTATTGAGTTTAAAAACTTTGAAGTAGAGTCTATTTTAGATTTTACTCTTTACATTGTCTTACACTGAAGAAAGATAACCTAAATGATGATGGGTCCTGATTAGTGAGTCAATCAGGATCTGACCTGGAAAAGAAACACCAGTCATTTTAACAGAGAAAAAAATAAATAATTTAAGAAATTGTTTGTGGGTATTGGAGAAGTGAAAAGGCAAATGCAGAACACTGAGTTATCACAGGGGTAGGAACCAAAGGAAGCACTTACCACTACTGGGGCCAGGAGACACCAGGAAGAGGTTAGGACCAGACTGCAGCCTGGAATTTAAAAAAGGGATCCCATGCTCAGCAATGGGCCCCAGACCTTTGAGGAGAGGGCACTGTTCACCTGGGCTCGTACACCTGGGCTGTGCAGAGGAGGGCCCCTGCACATCTGAGGCTTAGACTCTGCCGAAAGGGTGTCAGCCCATAGGGATGGGTATTTATTTATTTATTTATTTTTAAGTTTTTATTTTAATTCCAGTTAGTGAACATACAGTGTAATATTTGTGTCAGGTGTAAAATTTACTGATTGGACACTTCCATGCAACACCCGATGCTCATCACAAGTGCCCTCCTGAATCCTCATCACCTCTTTCACCCATACCCCCACCCACCTCCCCTCTCGTAACCATCAGTCTATTCTCTGTAGTTAAGAATCTGTTTTTTGGATTGCTTCTCACTCTTTTTCCCCTTCGCTCATTTGTTTTGTTTCTTAAATTCCACAGATGAGTGAAATCTTACGGTGTTTGTCCTTCTCTGATTGACTTGTTTCCCTTAGCATTATACTTTCTAGTTCTATCCATGTCCTTGCAGATGGCAAGATTTCATTCTTTTTTTATGGTTGAATACTATTCCATTGTTTATATTTATATATATATCACATCTTCTTGATCCATTCATCTATGGATGGATATCTGGGCTGCTTCCATATCTTGGCTATTGTAGATAATGCTGCTATAAACATCAGGATGCATATATCCCTTTGAATTAGTATTTTTGTATCCTTTGGGTAAATACCCAGAAATGCAATGCTGGATCATAGGGCAGTTCTCTTTTTAGCAGTTTGAGGAACCTCCATACTCTTTTCCACCGTGGCTGCACCAGTTTGCATTTCCACTAACAGTGCATGAGGGTTCCTTTTTCTACACATCCTCGCCAACACCTGTTGTTTCTCGTGCTGTCGATTTTAGCCATTCTGACAGGTGTGAGGTGATATCTCATTGTACTGTTGATTTGCATTTCCATGATGGTAAGTGATGATGAGCATCTTTTCATGTGAGACGGGTATTTTGGAGGGGACATGATGTGGTGCATTCTGGGAGCGGGAAAGACAAGCTGCAAACTGGAACCAGCTTTGGCCACCAGGGTGCAGAACCAAGGCTGGAGCAGTGCTGACCAGGCAAATTAGGAAGCAAATGGCAGGAATAAGTCTCTTCTGTCTTCCACACTGCCCTCTCCCTCTAGTAAACCTAATGGGGAGCCAGCTGGTCATTGAGAAATGTGGTTCTCAAATCCCAGGCTTTCTCTCTCAGAGCAAAATGCAGAAGGAAGGGTTTGAGGCTGAAATACAATAGCTTACTAACCAGCACAATGGAGAGACAATCATAACAATGATTTAGAGTACAAGTAAACATTCAAAATGAGGGAGTAGCTGTGCTGAATTATAAAAACAAAGGCGGCATTTTTCTGAGGTTTGTATTTCTACAAATAGCTTTCAAATTATAGTGTATTTATCTCAAAGAAGAAAAAAGTTTAACTCCCTCATCATTATAGTGAATAAGGAGTTATTTATTAGTTAGATGCTAAATAACAATTAAAAACTACCAACTCTTTTTATTAAATGAAAACTGAAGCCCTGATACAAAGAGTACTCATTTTTCACCCCATAGAATTTACATACATCTATGCATGCAAGTACAGATGGTCACACAACTGTTTTCCTAAACTTGCTAATTTTATTTTCCATCATGGAATATTAGCAACTAATGGGCATGAGTTTACCAATTTGATGCCAGTAAGTTATTTGGAGATTCAAATCCTAAAATACACAGTAAAGCAAATGCTTTTAAAAATAAATGGTCAATTTAATGAAAACCAAAGCAGAACACAGAACTCTTCTCATGTGAAAAGAAAAGAACTATTGTAGTAGAAACCCACTAAAATAGCTACTTATAATTGAGGTGATTCTATGAATGCAATAAAATTTACACAACCTTGTTGTACAGCACTTGGAATGTTCCAGCTACACTGACTAGTTAATTGACCCACCCAATTATTTTTCACTACTAAAACTGATTGACCAATTAATGAAAGTGACTCAATTATTTATTTGGGCATTATGTGACATAACAAAGTTTATTGAGATTTAAAATCTATTGTGTAACTCGTACTCAATTAAAATAGTGATCAATAAAACATAAAGGTTAAAGTAGAAACTGTTAAACAAATGACGCTTACTTTTGAGTAGAGGAAATGATATCTGTAAATTACTTTTTCCAATTTTACATAACTATTTAGATAATAGATAGAGCTATACTTCATTTTACCAAAAATTGGAAAAGCTTGTGCCACTCTTTGCTCAACCACCTTAGAGATATTAATTCGAGCTACATTTGTAGAAAAATAAACACATTTTATCTTTTTTGTTGAAATATAGATCTTTTTGCTATTTATAATGAGATTTCAATGAGATTGCATGATGTAAATATTTTATATGCGTGCAGCTATTGAAATTTTAGTTAAAAGAGATTTATATCTTCATCTTTGTAGTTTCACTTATTTTGACAGGATGACACAAAATGCTGAATAAACTCTTTTATGGTACCAACACTAATTTAACACTCAGATTTCCAGAAAAAACTGCCATATTGTGTACACAGGACATAGCCCTGAACCTGGAAGAAAGCTTTAATTCCTATTAAATTAATACAATTAAATTAATTACAGCTTTAATAATTCCATCACTCATTCAGTAATGCTTTTTAAATAACATCTATGACAGAAGAGATGGTGCTAGGACTTATGAGTAATTTTAAAATGTATATGCATTCCAAGTTTCCTAAGACATACCAAATTAAAATAGTTTGTCCCTATATCAAAACTATGTATTTTAATTTTTGGCTCATAAATACAGTCTCCACAGTGTAAAACTTACCCCTTGCCCTTGAGGTCTGTACAAGTTAACAGGGGTAGTAAGTTGTATAAAAGAGTAAATCCCAGACAGCTTTCTCAACTAAAGTTTTTTTAGAGCAGCAAGGATAGAGCAGATGACCTCTCATTATCTTTGCTCTAAACTGGAATTTTTTTGAGCACTGTTGTTGGAATATATTGTTTGGTGGAACTTCTGTTTCGATTGCTGCGACATTCTTTAGTGTCCCAGGGATCTGGTGGCTGCCTTTTGTGAGCACAAGTCATCTGTTTAGTAATATACCTCAGGGGCCTATTCAAACTTTTCTGTATAATAAGTCAGTAGACTTGACAGTTAACACCGCTTTCAGGGGCTGAATGTGGCAAAGTTGTGACACCTACAAATTCCTGGGATATTGTAAACTGAAAAATCTAGACGGGCAAATTAATGTCCATTATACATAATTATAGCCTGAATCCTGGCTACTTTTCCGCATTCAAGAGAGCAGCTGTTGTTGCTATGTGTTTTGAACCTTTTTTTCTGGAGAATAAAAGAATAATTGTCTATCCCAGTTACCGATTCCTGAAATGAACACGTTCTTTCAAAAATATTTTGGCATTAGATGGGTGTGCGAGGCTTCAAGAAAGGATTTATTTGCTCCTCCTTTGCAGATAATCTCCTGAAAAGTGTCCTTATTTTTGTGTTCTGTTCTCAGGTATAGCTGAGAGGTGTTCAGGGACATTTTTTTTACTTCCCAGAGGTAACCTGTACTTAACCAAAGAACTCTGTAAAGAACCCAGCTTAAGAATGCTGTGAAGCTATTGTTTATGACTTTGAATTAAATATGATACATTGTCCACAAAATTTTCAGTGGATCCTGTTCTATGCAATGACACTTAATTGGTCTGTAAGTTATTTTAAAGCAGGTAGAATAGCTTCTGCGTGGTCTGTAATTCTCATGCTTTCAATAAACTCGGTACATCAGAAGACAATGGAGAAGCTTCTAAATCCTTTGGTAATTAGCATCTCTTTTACTTAATAATTTTAATACTGTTAATTCTTTTGGTTAACGTAAATAATAAAAAATATGTAGACAAATATTTTGATCCAGATTTAACGCTCTGTCCTGACAAAAAAGGACACATTCATCTCTCTGCTTTGCTATTTTTATTGGTTGAATTCTTCAAGGAATTTTTTATTGCTTTTTGTCAACATCATACGAGAAGTCTGTTGCTTGGTCTTGTTCTCTTTATTCTTTATTAATTTTCCTCGTAATTGAAATTCCTTTTTAAATCAAGTTGCTGAATCACCTCGCTTACCTTCTTGAAATAAACTGCGTGCTTTTTCACGCTAATGGTATTCTTACTTTCCTTGTGAAAAAAGACAAATTTTGTTATATTCATGTCATCACCTTCAGATTTTTAAAAATATTAAAAAAAATAAATCAAGGTCTTTTCATCCACTGATTAAATCCTTCTTACAATTTCTGGACCATCGGATGCCCGAAGACTGCCTTGAATGAGGTGCGTGGGCCTGGTTGCATTTGCTTCCAAACAAATGACTGAGTGCTGAAGGCTCCCCTGGGTTCCATAGCCTTTGCCATTCCCTGAATTCCATCAGCCTTCTGACCCGGGAGTTCCATCGTGGGTTTCCGCTTCATGCTTTGTTTTTCCTTTTCAAGTCTTAACTGGATGATCAAAGTAGCTTATAAATATCTGATCATCAGAGGTCATCTTCCTGGGGTTCGTACAAAATCATTTCTCCTATCCTTAATTCCTTTAGAAAATACATCCGTGGCAATAAAAGAAATAAAAACAGTTAAAATTTCAAATACCCTATGGGGATCTGGTGGTTATTGGCCCACCTTGTGTTTTGGTCTAGGTCCCAGAAATGTGGCAAATACAAAGTTGCACTACTGCAGAAGACAGACAAAATAATCTGTTGTGTCCCCAAAGTATAATCAGGCCAGGGTTTGAAAGTGTCGTTGAGCGATCTCCACCCCACCCCAGACGCAGAGCTGGCTGTAGGGAACCTGGTTTATCTGCTTCAAAAAGAGGAAGGGGTTGGTTGACAGGATTTAAACCTGTGGCTCCAGGCAGTCTAGGCTCTTTAATTTGGATTCTTAGATCACGAAGCCAAGCCCTGTAGCTCTCAGAAACTCTGTATTTATACATAGATAAAGATTATACCAATCAAGTTGACATTCTAGTAATAAGAATTTCACCAAGTTTCACTTTATACCTTCAAATGTGTTATTGTTTAATCTCATCGTGTGAGTCAAGTTGAATCAAAGCCAACCTGACCTTTTTTCCTTACAATATCAATTTTGAGTAATTTCATTGCATTTTCTTTCCTGCGTTTATAGACTCTTCTCAAAGGACATTAGAGCTAATGTTGACGAAATATTATTAATGCTCCCTTATTATAATTATATTCTTTCAGACTATTGTTAACACATTATAGACATTCCCCAGAATAAACTTATTTATCATTTTTATAATTTTTTTCTCCAAAATTATCACTTAACCTGTATATAAAATTATGAGATAGCTATCCCTACACAAAAATACAGATGTTTATGTTAATTTCTAAAACAAATTCTCAGAAACATATGTCATAGCTTTTTTGGTTAAAAAAAATAAAATATCCCAATTGCTAGTAAATGTAGCAAAGTTAAATTTTATTTATATTAAGTAAAGACAGAATAAGAACAGCAAGTCATACTGAATATTTGTTTCTTGATTTTGGTCATAATATATACATATACATGTTGTAAGTGAAGTAGAACACAGTTAGCCATTTGCCCCTTATAGTAGATGGCAAATTAACCTTATCTCTAAGCTCCGCATAACATGAATTTCAAGACTTTTAAATTATGATAGAACAGCCTCAAGCTTTAAAGCATTTGTTAAAAGAATCTCTTCGATTATGAGGTCTCAAGGAAAGTGAAATCTGTGGGCCCACCCCCCACCCTCACCCCCACCCCTGGAATTTTTTTTTTTTTTAAAGGAGTTGCATTTTGACCTGGCTCTCTTCTTTTCAAGGATCGTATATTCTGTCATTTTGATCCTTTACTCTATTCCTCGGATGTTTATAAAATTCTTTTTTGAGGCAAATAGTGATAAGACAAATTATTTTTACTCACACGTTTCTAAATTTGACCCAGTTTTTATATTTCATTTGAATAAAGACAGAATCATCACCGGTAAAAATAGTTGTAGCTTCTATTTTTCAAGCATAAACATCCTCAAAAATCACATTTCCAGACATTTCTAGGCAAGTGGACATTTACTAGCAGTTTAAATACACTCCATTCCCCAATGTCTGGAATAAAAGGAATTCATTTGAGAGGGGATCTAAAAAAGTTTTTGTGAGTGGACTGTACTACATAAATGAACAAATTAATAAGTAAAAGCTTTCAGAGTTCTAATGTGCAGGATATCTGAATTACGGCAATCTCTCTTTAGAAGACTTTTTATACGTATCTCTGTGGAGAAGCTCTGAAAGACATGATAATTAACTAATACAACTGTAACTCTCAATTCTGATAATCAGATGAGAGAGAAAATGAATTTCACTATGAGATGTATCAAGTTATTCCTTCTATAAATGCAGAGTCTAAAATAGAATGAATTATGAAACATCCCAATTCTTATCCAGTGTTTTGAAACTCCCTATCAGCTCAGTAATCCCACCTTGCATTTTCCAACTACTAATTTTTCACCTCGGGTACTGTTGATTCACTATGTTGTCAGTAACTATCTCACTGTATAATACATTTTTCTATATGTATTTTTCTTCATAAGTGTTTACATAACTAGAAGATACTTACTGCATTTAAAAAAAGCTGACAAGACACCCAAATCATGTCTTTTGCCATTTTAAACTCTGCAAATTAAGTTTAAAGCTTATGCCTACATTTTCCCTCGTTCTTCTGCTGTCATTTATTCTGCAATTGATTCTCTCACCTATAAATCAGAAAGCAGCTGCTGTAATTCCAGTAGCCTTGAATAACATTTAGATGCATTGAAGCAGAAAACGAGCTTTATATTTTACCTAAGTAGAAAATTACCTTGACTGTCTCATTGCAAGATGCCATTATGTGAACAGCTTACGTGGGGTTGTGAAATGCATAATCTGGGCAGCCATATGTAGGAACAAAAAGTAGTACAGAAAAAAAAAAAACTGTGTTGTAGAGATTCAATACATATGTCATAATTCCAGTTGTTCCTTTAACAATAGTAGTGATAATTTTTTTGCTGACTTTTTTTTTTTAGGCTTTCCTGTAATTACTGTAAAAACTAATACTTATTGGATGTTTACAATATCCTTGGCAGTTTTCTAAGCATTTGTCCTTGATTCTCTTAATCCTCACAACAATCCTATGAAGTGAATATTATTATCCTTATTTTACAGAAAGGAAAATTGAGATACAAAGAGGCTAAGTAGCCAAGGTCAAACATCTCATGAGTAATAAATATCCTGAGCCTCTTTAGATTGCCTTTTACAAATAGAGATCCTTGGATTTATATCCTTTGCTCTTATCTTTTCTCTGTATTTATATATCTTCATGCTATGAATCAGTCCACGGTTCTACTATTGCATATATGTCAGTGGGATATTGAGTAAAGGAATGAATGAATGGTATCTGTCTTCAATAATAACATTTCCCCTATGCTACAAATATACATAAAGATCCAACTATGTGGACTCTCTCTTCATGTCTCACAAACACCTCAAATTTAACCATTTCTTTTTTTTAAAGATTTATTTATTTATTTATTTATTTATTTGAGAGAGAGAGCGCGCATGAACTGGGGTAGGGGCAGAGTGAGAGAATCTTCAAGCAGGCTCCCCGCTGAGCACAAAGCCCCATGGGGAGCTCCATCTCAGGACCCTGAGATCATGACCTGAGCAGAAACCAAGAGTTGATGCTTAACCGACTGAGCCACCCAGGCACCCCCAAAATGAACTCTTTCAATCCTGAATTTATTATTTACCACATCAACACTAACACCTCTAAGCTACTCACCATATCTATGGTCTCGATATAACTGTGTTGGTTTTTACCCTTTTCTATCTCAGAAACAAATCTACTAGACCAGAATCTGTGGAGACTCTGCAAGAGGCATTTCTCCTTTACCATTGGGCTTCCTTTCAGTACCCATGGGTAGTGATTCAATGATACTGGCAAGCATGACTAAGGGAGAATAATTTATTGCAATTTGTTTGCTATTCCTGTCAGAATCTCCTAAAAATAGTTGGTTCCAGCATCCAGCTTCTCTTTGCATACACAGAACCAGCTTTATTGTGTCCCTGCCAATAGTCCTCACTCCTCAGGGATGTGAGCCAGAAGAGTGCCTTCTCTGAGTTTCTAGATTCTGGTAACAGCAACTTCTTCCCTCTGTTCCCTGAGCTTAGGGTTGTAGCTGCTTCCTGCAATTATATTCTTCATCTTTCCTTTAACTCTCCCAGCCTCCAAGAGCAGTGTAACTAATTGCCTATATTAAATTCCATCAGTTTTCAAATGTGTATTGTGGTTTCTCTTTCCTGACCAGTGTGTCAATACTATAATCATGTATTAGAATTTCCTTTGACTACTCTGATTCCTTTCTTTGACTCTTCTTGGCATTTCCTTTACCTATTCTCATCTCTTTCTCTTCCACATTCAACTGATCTCCAAAAACTACCAGTCATAGAGTATCACAAAAAAAATACATCTTGTCCTTTTTATGTCAATCAAAATGCCGTGGTAAAGATCAAGGAGTTTTGATCGAGAAGGCCTGGATTCAAGCACTAGGTCTACTGACTGTTAGCTCTAACACCTGGGGGAGACATTTGGGTGGGTTTATTTAACACCAACGACCCTGGAAGTGCTAATTTAGGGAAGAATAATGGTGACTATAACCTGACAGAATATGCTATTGTAGAAAATATAATCTTTGCACTTCTTTATTTCAGAATTATTCTGTCTCTGTTTTTCAGAGACAAAGAAAGGAAAGAGGGCAAGAAAATGACAGACAGGAAGTGGGTTTGAGGAAGGTGTTAGAAACAAAGAATTCAGTTAGAGTCAAAGAAAAAAATGAAAATAATTTTTTAAAAAGATTATTTATTTTAGAGAGAGAGAGCGCGAATGGGGGCAGGGGCAGGGGCAAGGGGAGAGGGAGAGATGTAGACTCCCCACTGAGCACAGAGCCCGACCTGGGGCTTGACCTCACAACCCCGAGACCATGACCTGAGCCGAAATAAGTCAGACACCCAACCAACTGAGCCACCTAGGTGCCCTGAAAATGCAAAGAATTTTTAAAAAAAATGAAGGGAAAGAGACACATACACAAATATATACACATATACATGAAATTGTATACATACATGCAAATGTGTATATCTAGGCATACGCACGTGATACATTTTATATATTATGCATATAATTCATATTATATATGTTTAACATCTTTCATTTCATCAGCACTCCTATTCTGAGACTGTCTTTGCCCAGATGACTATATTTGCCATTATCTCTTAAAAATTATAAAGAAGTTAATTGTTTAAAGATTTGACAAATGCTAGACTTACCAAAAACAGCCTGCTATTTTAAACATATTTGTTACCCTCCTTTTTATTCCCTCTTTAAATAATTCTTGTAGAGCAAATCAATTAAAACTGTATTCAATTAAATAAATTCATCTTATTTTTAATATATAACAGTTTTATCAGAACTCCAAATGTGAGTGGCGGACATCTGAGTGAAAGAATACCAAAATATAAATATCAGTATTGACTTAAATTGTATGGTATGGTAAACTTATGTTGCAAGATTATGGGGTGTTTCTGGCTAAATGCAGCCTTGTGATTACTGAAATTACACTAAGTTCTATGCTTAGATAATGATAAAAAAATTCACTTATAATATCTAGCTTCTTAGAATATTCTTAAAATATATCTGTATCATTCAATTTGGTAGAAGTCATTATGAGTTGTGATACACAGTGGATGAGTTCTAGCGAGTAGATAATTCTAGTGTGTAGAATGCCAGGTATGTTATTTTTGCTCTTTGAACAACATTTGCTGAGCTTTGGTCTGTCTTGCCTGGGCAATATTAAAAGTTCTATAAACAAAAACTCTCCATCTGCTCTAAGTTCTTTAACTTTCTACCTCATAGCATTTGGCATTATTCCCAGCTCTCCCTGGGAATATATAATATATAATAATTTATTGAGTTTTTAAAAAATTCAAGTAAAAGAGGATGTCTCTCATGTTTAAAAGAACAAAATTCGTTTTCTACTCAAACTGTGCTGATATACTTTCCACACCTTAGTTATTATAAATAAAAGTAATTTTTTTTGCTTTTGTACAACTAGTGTTTTTTAAGATATTCAATGTATGTGGTTTATGAAATCCGAACATGCGGCAAATTTTTCTAATGCTCAGTAAAGTTAAATGCAGGTGTTTCAAACAATTTCCTGGAGATACAAGCTACATTAAATTTGTTTTACATGGTAAATACCACATAGTGAAACAAATGTTGAAAATGTTTTAAAAACAGCTGTATATATTGAAAAACAATACTTAAAGAGAACAGCCTATTGCTCAAAGTAGACTAAATAAAGGGATCATGGTTCCAATTGTGAAAAGAAAGGAATCCGTGGCTATAAAAATGTCTGGAAGGTAAAAGCCACATCTTGCATATCTCTTTATTTTTCTGAAGCACCTGGTGTGTACTCTGTGCACAAAAACATTTTTACATGATGACTGAAAAGGCCAATGATTGCTAATTTTCCCTTGTAGTTTTCTACAGATGGTAAGACTAACTCATTCCAGTCAATCAACACATACTTCTGACTGCTTCAGGAACTCTGACATTAACTGAAGATACTACATTGAGCAATATGAGCGTGGTGTCAGAGTCTGTGAGTTTAGAGTCTAACGGGGAAAATGGATAAAAAAGAATTAAAAAATCAATTTAAAACCATCCAAAAGAATCTACAAAAATAATTTGCACATTTACTAATATGGCCCCAGAGAATTTTTGTCCTATATCAGCAACAAATAGCTTAAAAAAATAAATAAAAAGTCAAGCTAGAAGCTATTTACAACACATATTATCGTGCCAAATAATCAGTATCCAGAATATATGAAATACTCATTGGGATCACTTGTTTCAAAAGAAAGACACAGAGCATAAAATAAATAGAAAAAAATATGAACAGGCATTTCTTAACAGAGGAATAAAATTCGGTCGATTGAACTCTTCGTAAATAAAAGTGAAGGCATCAATGAGATGTATTATTACATGCTCTAACTTGCAAAAATAGAGATGTTTGATTATACCAAGTGTTTTCAAGCATGTAGAACAACCAGAATTTACATAAACTGTTGATCGGGTTGTAAACTAGAATAAGCCATTTGAATAATAATTTAGTATTATAAAGTAGAATATGTATATTCCCTACAACTTCCTTCTACTTTTAGGCATATGTTCTATAGAAACTAGAACTCCTTGCACAGGATTGGCTTCTGGAGAGGAACTTGGCACATTCTCAGGAGGTTCATCGAACCACCAAGCATGAAATGTGACCAGTTATGGGCCTGGGACATCTTACAGCATTGCTTTCAATAGCAAAATGTTGGAAACGACCCTGTGTCCATTGGCAAGAGAGTGTACAAATAAATTGTGCTATATTCACATAGTGTGATAGTATGTATAAAAAGTGTGAAAAAATGAACTAGTATTATACCAACAATATAAATAAATTTTAAAAACGAGATTTTAAATGAAAAGGTTAACTCACATATATACGCACATATTGTGATAATATTTTTGTAAATCACAATATATACATTGTTTAGAGATACATATATGTTCAAATACTGTAGGAAGACAGGAGAATGATTAATAGAACAAAAAATAGCCAAGAGGAGGTAAGGCTACAGAGATGCACACAAGTAGAGATTCACTGCTATTGGTAATATTCTAGTGATTTTGTCAGTTGATAGGCTAATAGGTGTTTATTTTGTTAGTATGTTTCAAAGTGTACATATGTTATATTGCATATAAAAGATATTACATAATAAACATTGCTTAAGCTTGAATAGAGAAAGTCAGTTTTGGAGGCAATATTAAATTTGAGTTGTTGGGAAAATTTGCAAGTGTTTGAATCAGATAGACAATTGGATATATTAATTAGAACAAAGAAAAGAGGTCTGGCAAGTAAAGAAAAATCTGGAATTTAAAGTCTTGGGACTCCTAAAAAATGTTGCAATTCCACATACATCTACTTGGAATCTGTACACACACACATAAATTAGGTGGAGGAAGAGAAAGTATTCTGAGAAGGACTGACAGTTGTGGTGGAAAGTAAATGAGCCATCAAGAGGGTGGGGATGGTTTAAGAAGGAGGGAACAAGAACTGTATAGATTCTGGCCAAGAAGCTGTTCAAAATGGAGCCAGAAACAAAAATATATAATTTGCAAACTGACAAGAGCAGTGGGGTACTAGATGCAGAATCCAGACTGGAGTGAGTTAAAGAGTGAATGGAGACTCTTTGGAGTCTCATATAAACCTCCATAAACACCAAAAAAGGCTATACAAAATTTAAAAAAAATCACTTTATATGCATTGCTGAACTGCTAAGAAAGTCGGGAAACATTCAGATCAAGCAAGAGTACAAATAAAATCCAGATCCTACACATGACGAGGAGTCTGGAGAGAGACAGTCCCATAAAGCTGGGGTTTCAAGAAGCTGTACTCTCCATGAAAGGGTGAGGCACAGAAAAACCTGCTCTGCAAGGGGAGACAGGATGCACAATCACCTTCCTCAAATCTGGCTCTGAGCGGAGAGTACAATACCTCTCTTCTGAATGTTTGTAACCATGTGGGGATGCTCAGGAAGGTCTGTGGTCTGACATCACGATACCAGCATCATCCACTTATCCCCAAAATGCCCCTAATGAAGCAAATTTATATGAAAGTGTTACAGCTGATCTGAGCGTGCTGACTGGGGTTTGTAAAGGTTCCTCGTTACTCAGCAAAAGCTAATGCAAATCCTCTCTGAAGGAGGGCGCCTTGGACCCAGGCCTTAAAAAGCATTCCCACGTATGGAATTCAGATGAACAGGAACTCTTAATAGAACAGCAAAGCACACACACGAAGAAAGAGGGCACAAATGAGTGAGTGCTAGCAGCATGAGACCCACAGATGAAGACCCACAAATAATTCAGGTATTAAAGTGATGAAATTGTGATATGAAATGTATTATTGAGAGCAGGTAAGAAATAAGAGATCATTAAAATAAAAGAAAAATGTGAAAACAACAAAAGATGATTTAAAAAAAATAATACAAAAATAAAAACTCATTTGATGGGTTAAACCAGATAGATAGTACACAACTGGTGTAAACTGGAAAAAAGCTATCCACTCTCCATCTTGTGCCATTCGTGAAGTGGTCTGTGGATACCTGGGGAATCTTAAGACTTTTTCAAGGGGTCCATGCAGTCAAAATGATTTTCATAATAATAGTTGGAAGTTAATAGCTTTTTTCTACCTTGTTGATATTTGCAAAATTAAAAATGGGACAAAACTGCTGGAAGCTTGAATGATTGAGGCAGTGGTAGCAAACTATACTAGGATTTTTTTTTTTTTAATCACCATGCATTTGCAGTGAAGAAAGTGGAAAAAAAGACCAGTGTATACTTCACAATGTCCTGAAAGAAGCAGTAAAAAGGACTATTTGTAACCTGTACCCTCGGGTACGCTTTTTAAAGTATTTTCTGTAATTGCATGAGTATATACAAAGCCCTTATGCTGCATATGGAACAATGATCACCACTTCAGGGAAAATAACTTACAAGATGATTTGAATTGTTAGTTGAACCAGCCGCCTTTTCATGAAACACAATATTTTTACTTGAAGTAATAACTAACAGACAAACCATGTCTATTCCTACTTTGGTACTTGGCAGATATCTTCTTGAAAATGAACGAAATGAGCCTGTCATATCAAGGAAAACAGCCAATGATCTTATTGCCAAAGATAAAATTGGCACTCTGTAGCAAAAGTTAGAATTTTGGGTAACTTGTCTCCATAACCATAAACTTGACAGTTTCCCACTTCTAAAAGATGTATCTGATGAGCTCTGTGGTGCTAATAACAAAAGTTATTGTTTGGTTTGTATTGTAAGATGTGCCAAAATTTGGGAGATCTGCATAACTCCATGAACAAATATTTTCCAAGTGATCAATTCATGATGTTATGAAATCATACTTAGCTAAGGAATATACTTAAAATGCAAGATAAACTATTGGATTTTAAAGTAACAGAGTATAAGATGTTCATTGACATGTTTTCATATTGCTCACTGCTACTATCCTTTAAGATACAACCTACCACTTGCCAAATGTTAGTGTAGTGACAAAATAGAATAGCTCGTTATCTGAAAAGGTTCTTAAAATTGTCTGCCCTTTTTCAGTTATGTATTTGTGTAAGCTTGGGTTTTCTTCATACACTTCAACCAAAACATCATATTGCAAAAATCTGATTGCACAAGATAAAACAGTTATCTTCTATTAAAAAAAATATTAAAGAAATGTACAAAAATGCCACTTCTTACTGAATTTCTTCATTTTTGGAAATACAGTTATTTACATAAAATATAATCATTTAATAAAATAAAATAGTTTTAACAATATTTTCCCTTATGCTAATAGATAGTAGAGTTATTATTGTTATTTTAAAATTATGTTTAAGTCAGTAGGTGTCTTAACATTTTTCAGTTTCTAATCAGTCAATATTGATAGATATTTATATGGATGAACAAAGCTTTTGGGGATGGTGAAATAATAAGAAATATATATATATTGGTCTCTGGCCCTATTCCTCATACAGAGCTTCTGAAACCCTTGTCAATAGGGGTGCTAGGAAAATATTTTATTTTAACACATACTCTTTGACTCTGGTTTCTGATATAAAGACCTCCTAAGAACATCACAGTTTTCTGAGTGATAGGAATGTCCAACACCCAGCTCCTAAATCCCTTGGAATTTGGGGGGGGGGGGGCGATAGGAATATCTTTTGTTCTGATGACATGATTCTTGGACTCTTGAATGGGGGTCAGTCAGCAGAAAGACCAAGCCATAATTAGAAGCTTGGAGCTTTTAGTTACACTCGCCCTGTTCTCCAGGAAGGAGAGAGAGGTTGGAGAGAGGTCAAAGATCAATCATGCCTGTGATAAAGCCTCCATAAAAATCCCAAAAGTACGGGATTCTGAGATCTTCCACCCTGTTGAACACATCCATGTGCAGGGAGATAGGTGCACCCCAAATCCAAAAGCTCCTATGCTAGGACACTTCCAGATCTCACCCAATATATCTCTTAATATATGGCTGTTTATCTCCATCCTTTATATATATCCTTTGTTATATAATAAACTGGTAAACATAAGTAAGTATTTTCCTGGGTTCTGTGAACTGTTTTGGCAAATGATCAATCCAAAGAGGTCATAGGAAACCTTTGGTTTTTAGCAAAATCAGACAAAGGTTATGGGTAACCAAAGGACCTACTACATGTGAAAGTGGGGGGCAGTCTTGTGGGACTGAGTCTTTAACCTATGGGGCCTGCCTAGGATGAAAACTCAGTACTGTAAGGTGGGTTGGTGTTAGAATTGAATTGAACTGAGTTGTTGGACCCCCAGCTGGTGTCACAGAGAATTGCTTGGTATGGAGGGAAAAAACCCTCTACATCTGGTGTCAGAACTTTTGTGAGTGTGTGAGTAAAAGTGAAACACAGATGTGTTTTCCTAGAGAGGGATTCTCAATAATTTTAAAGTGTGAAAAGTGTTTTTCAGATCAAAATGTTTGAGAAGATGATAGAGAGAGATACAAATACAGATATAAAGTTATAGATGACAAGAAGATATATCACAATCTGGTAGAGAAAGACCATGAAAGAAAAAAATATGAGTGAGAATAAAATCATGGAAGATAGATTAAGAATGACTAATGTATATTTTAACAGATCTCAGAAAATAATTAAGAAGGAATGTGGGAAGGAAAGTTGGCAATATTATGACATATCATGTTTGAGAATATAAAAATTTTCCAGAGTTAAAAATGCATACATTTTCAGATTCAGGAAATACCATAGATCTCAGTCATGACAAATAAAAATAAATTGATACTCAAGATATGTAATGATATAGCAATATACCAAGACAAAGTGAGTATTTAAAATTTTACCAAGAAAATATTACTTATAAAGGATGTGTACAAGATTGACAACAGAATTCATAAGACCAATGATAGAAACCAAAGTCATTGTAGAAAATAACATGTGTTCTAAAATTGAATATCCAACTAACTATTCTTTAAGTTTCACAGTAAAATTGAAATATCTTTAGATAAATAGAAATAGAGTTTGTCATCAATATAATCTCAACAATGTTGCCTAAGGAAGTAGAAAAAACATCCTAGAAGTAGGTCTGAGAAGCAAACAAGAACTGTGCCAAAAAATTCAAAGCCAAATCTAAACATATAGAACTGTATAAATCAACAAAAATACTTAATCTGTGGGGTTAGAAACACAGAATGACACTAAAATGTTGGTGAAGAATAGCTAATAACTAGGAAGTCATAGTTTGAAGAGAAATTGGTGCCAAAGACATGCTTGGGTTTAAATTTTAAGTGTATGTGCTAGACTTTTAAAGAATAGCAATTCAAAGGATTAAAAGAATCAATAAAGATGAATGTGTGGGAGAAAAACAATTATTTTTTAGTTTTAAGAAGCAAAAACGAAATGTAGGAAGTAAAAGACAAAAGTTGAAACAAATGTGCAACATTAAATGGAGCGAATAAATTCAAATATATCCGTTATCTAATAAATATAAATGAATCCCTTAGTAATATGGCTTTAAAGTACATAAATCCAAAAATTGATAGAACTGCAAAGTCGGGGCGCCTGGGTGGCTCAGTCATTAAGCGTCTGCCTTCAGCTCAGGTCATCATCCCAGAGTCCTGGGATTGAGCCCCACATCAGACTCCCTGCTCCGCGGGAAGCCTGCTTCTCCCTCTCCCACTCCCCCTGCTTGTGTTCCCTCTCTGGCTGTCTTTCTCTCTGTCAAATAAATAAAACCTTTAAAAAAAAAAAAAAGAACTGCAAAGTCAACTTGAAAAATCTTTTATATTGAGAAATAGATGGTACATCAAGCAGTCAATGTAGACAAGAAGAGAATTGTCATAACTGGATAAAGGATATCAAGATTAAGATTGCAATATCATTCATAATGAATAAATGTTAAAGGCATTTTCTCTGGAACCAGAGATGAGAGAAGGCTTCTAACTCTCACTACTTTCACTCAGCATTGTGCTAGGAGTTCTGGTCTATGGAGCAAAATAAGAAAAATAAATAAATTTATACCACATTGGAAGCATGAAGCAAACTGACATTACTTACTGTTACCATGATCTGAATAGAAAAAATAATCAAAGAATAGAAACATTATCAGTATTCAGAAGACAGTACAGTAAGTTTGATGAACACAATTACAATACTATTGCTATACCCATGTGTTACTATATAACAGTCTCCATTAAAATATAATTCAAGATAAAAATCATATCTACACCAACAACAAAAAAAAAGAAAAAATCATATGACAATAACTTTAGCTGAAGATTTGCAGGAGTGCTTACTACTTCTTACTATTCAGTGTGAATTTATATAATATCATTAATGCAGTGGATCAATTTTATTTTCCCCTGGATTTTCACTGGATCTATGTTGTAAGAAATAGCAGCAGAATGAATATATATCTGAGACAAGACATTGAATGTACATAGTTTTCCACCTCCACTGCTTCTGACCCTTCTTCCCAATGGGCTTTTGAAGAAAAGGCATGTACCAAATCTGTGGCAATGTACCACGTACCAGGACCTGTGGCTAATCCTCTTTAATAAATACACTGCCGTCCGGACAGCAGCTGAAATTCTCATCACTTCTATAAACTCCTTGCAGTCCACTGCCATTCCCCACTCTCCCTTTAGTTTTTCAGGGATCATGTTGGTGAAATGCATGGAAACAGAAAGGAGGACACCTCTACGCACACTGTATCTGTGCCTGGATCCTTTCAGGGTTTGAGATTAGCCCCAATCTCTGTCATTCACCATACTATGCAATATCGATTTTGATTTATTTTCTTATCCAGGAGGTGAAGGCTGAAGGTAGGTTTATTGCCTTACACTTTAGTTCCTTCTCCAGAGATTGAGGAATTAATGTGAAATTTCTGCCAACTGCTAGTTAGGCATATTTCAGTTATATATTTAGAAACTGGGGTAATTAATATTTGAAGTGTCCATGGATTTAGTGGGCCCACTATGAAATTGATGGGCCTAGGACTCCACTCTAGATTTCTGGTTATCAACGTCAACTGAGACTCTAAATCTAACATCACTTTGGTGATCTGGTATCCCTCTTTCCCCAGGGTAAAGTTACCCGATAAAATTTCCCTGAGGTCCCTTTGGTGAAAGACTAGGGTGATGTCCCTTACATCATGTGACCCAGGGTTGCAGGGTCCTTCCTGATGAGAACTTAGGATCATTTTTAGTTTGATGAGTACTGATCTGAGAACAGACTATGCTCTGGAAACTAGGAAAGGGGCTGTGACTTTCTATAACTTTGGCCTTTGTCCCTCCAAATTTATATATAACACATACATACATACATACATACATACATACATACATACATACATACACACACTTTTTGGCTCCCCATAAACCTTGCTACCAAACAATAACAAAACCAATAAAAAACTAGTCCTTTAGACATCACTTTAGCTCTCTGAAGGTCTGATCCCCGGCTACTATTCTGACCTAATTGCTCATCAGCAAATATGCTCACTGGCTTCTGATGGTTCAGGGCTGCCACATAGCCAACGCTACTCTTGAATCTTATTATTTCCATTACTGAGCTTTGCAATGATGAAGATGTTTGTATCCTCCTTCATAGAACATTATTTACCACTTGGAAAAGCCAAGTGTTCTCCTAACCTTCATACAAAACCTATGGGCAACTGCTGGGTTTTTCAGTCTCATAGCAGACCTATTGCGGATAATCACCTTATGAGCAAGGCTCTTGCTCTCTTCCTCCACAGTCTGCCATGCCAGCTGGGCCATGTCTCAGACATTTAACGTCAATCATCACTTTTTTTAAGACACAAGTTTATTGAGGTATAATTTATGTGTGGTAAAATCTAGCTCTTTACGATATTTATTTCTATAAATGGTAATGATCATAGCTGTGTAGCACTGTGATAATCAAGATACAGAATATTGTCATCACCCCAAAAAAGTTCCCTCATGACCTTCACACAACTCCTAACCTCTGGTAACAATGGGTCTAATTTCTGTTCTACAATTTTGCTTTTGCCAAAATTTCAAGTAAAAGAATCATTTGATATGTAGTCTCTTAAGTCTGGCTTCTTCCACTTTGCAAAAGTCTTTTGAGATTCATGCATGTTGTTACATGTATCAGTAGTTTGTCTTTATATTGAAGATTAGTGGTCTATGGCATGGATGTGCCAATTGTTTAATTAATTCACTATTTGAAGGATATTTGCAAATTTTGGGTCCTTCTGATTAAAACAGTCATACAGATTTGTGTCCAGGTTTTATTTATTTTGGGTAAATACTTTGGAATAGGATTGCAGAGACATATGGTAAGTACATGTTCACTGTTATAAGAAATACCCAAACTGGGAGCACCTGGCTGGCTTAGTCAGTGGAGCCTGCAACTCTTGATCTTAGGGTCAGGGTGAGTTTGGGCCCCAGGTTGGGTGTAGAGCTTACTTAAAAAAGAAATAGCCCAAATTTTTTAAGGAGAGATGCAAAATGGTTCCACCAAAAAATGCAAGTTTTTTTCACCAACGGTGGATGAAATTTCTAGTTGTTTTACATCTTTCCCAGCACTTGGCATTGTCAGATCTTATTGTTGATGTTACCCTTCTAATAGGTGTGTATGGTAACTCCTAGTAGATCTCACCTGCATTTCCCTAATGTCTAATGATGTTGAACATCTTTGTATGAAGTTATTTACCATGTATTTTCTTTGATGAAGTATCTCTTTAAATGTTTTGTCCATTTTTTTAAAAAAAATTGGGATGTTTCTTTTCTTATTTATTGGGTCATAAGGGTTCTTGATATATCTGAGATAACAAGTCTTTTCTCAGAAATACATTTTGAAAATTTTTTTCTCCTCAGTTTGTGGTTGATCTTTCTCTTAATGTCTTTCAAAGAGCAGAAGTTTTTAATTTGATGAAGTCTAATGTATTTTCTTTTATGGCTTCTGCTTTGGATTTCCAATCAAGGACATGTTTTCCTAATTCAAGGCTGAAAAACTTGTCTTCTATGTTTTTAACAGAAATGTTAGTTTTATATTTTGTATTTATATCAATGATTCATTCCAACTTAATTTTTATGTGGTGAAAGGTGTGTCACATAAGGCTATCAAATTGCTCAATAATTTATTGAAAAGACTATTCTTTTCCCATTGATTGCTGTTGCAGTTTGTCAGAATGAGTTGTGTGGTTATATTTCTGCATCCTATTCTCTTTCGTTTATCTATGCATGTGTTCCTTGCTCATTAATTTACTGAATTTATTATTGTACATTTATAATAAGTCTTAAATCAGGTAGTGTGAGTTATCCCAATATGTTATTTTTTAAGAAAATAGCATTGGCTAATCTGGCTAAGAGATTTTGGCATTTTGACTGAGATTGTTTTGAATCTGTAGCTCAAATTGATAAATGGTGCCTTAACAATATTGAATCTTAAAATACATGCATTCATTACGTCTCTCCATTATTTAGATTTTTGTTTACTCTCATTTATATTTTATAGATTTTAGCCATAGATCTTGCATGCAGTTTGCAGTTTTTTAGATGAAAAAAAAAAAGCATTTTGTATTTTGTTGATGCTGTAGTAAAAAGTAATTTGATTTTAATTTACAATCATTCATGATAATAATTAGAAATGAATTGCATTGTTTTACATTGAACTTGCATCCTATCACCACTCTAAACTCACTTACTCATTTTAGTAGCTTTTTCGAACATTCAAATTGTCTCCATTGACAATAATATTGCCTGTAAGTATAGAGTTCTAAATGTATTTATTTCTATTTATTTCTTTATTTCTTTATTTGGGGGTGTTGGTGACAGGAAGAAGGGCAAAGGGAAAGTGAGAAAATCTTAGGCAGGATCTGCTCAGTGTGGAATCCGACGAGAGGCTGTCTCACAACCTTGAAATCATGACCTGAGCCAAAATGGAGAGTTGGATGGTTAACTGACTGAGCCACCCAGGTACCCCTAATGTGTTTATTCCTAATTTGTACATATTATATACATTTTTCTCCCTGTACAGAACTGACTACAACCTTCAGTACAATATTAAATACAGTTCTTGAAGGTGGACATCCCTGTCAGTTCCTGATTGTAGGGGGAAATAGTCAACATTTTACTATCAAGTGTGATACTGGCTACAGAACTTTGGTGGATGCTTTTAATCAGGTTGAACACATTCCCTTAATTCATAGATTGCTTAGAATTTTTATCATGAATGATAATTCAATTTTTTCCGATTATGTTTTCTGCATCTGTTGCAAAGGTCACATCCTGTTTCTTCTTTAGTATGTTGACATGATGAATTGAGTTGTTTGACTTTGAAATGTTGAGCCAGCCTTGAATTCCTGGGATAAGCCCCAGTTTGGTCATTAGATATTAGCATGTTTATACATTTCTGCATTATATTTGCTAATATTTTAGAATGATAATTTTGTGTATTTGCATGATGGATATTGGTTTGCAATTTTATTTTATTTTTCTTTTTGTTAATGAGTTTTATTTCTTTTCTTTTATTTCTTTTTTTTTTTTAGATTTTATTTATTTATTTGACAGAAAGAGAGATAGCAAGAGAGGGAACACAAGCAGGGGGAGTGGGAGAGGGAGAAGCAGGCTTCCCGAGGAGCAGGGAGTTTGATGCAGGGCTCGATCCCAGGACCCTGGGATCATGACCTGAGCTGAAGGCAGACGCTTAACTACTGAGCCACCCAGGAGCCCCTGTAATTTTATTTTCTTATAATTTATCTATATTTGTTATGCAGACCTCATGAAATGACTTGAGAAATATTTCCCTCTTCTTTTTCACTTATATTATTTTCCCCTAAATATTTGATAAACATTTTCACTGAAGTTATCAAAGGCTTTAATAGATACAGGACTATTTATGTTTTCTATTCTTCTTCTATAGCCAGTAGTTTGTGCCTTTCAAGGAATTTGTCCATTTCATCTAAGTTACCAAATTTTGGAGCATGAAGGTGTTCATCATATTCCATTATTGACCATTTAAGGTCTGTAGTGATGTCACAACTTTCATCTCTGATTTTGGTAATATAAGTCTTGTTTCTTTTTCACTTTGTTAGTCTGGCTAAAGTCTTACCAATTTGTTGGTATTTTCAGAGAACTACCTCTGGTTTTATGGATTTAAAAACATTCTTTCAGGGTGCCTTGGTAGTGCAGTGGGTTAAGCATCTGACTCTTGGTTTTGGCTCAGGTCCTGATCTCAGGGCTGTGGGATCAAGCCCTGCATCTGGCTCCACGCTCAGTGTGGAGTCAGTCTGAAGATTTCTCACCCTCACCCTGCCCCTTCTGCTTGCTCTCTCTCTAAAATCAATCAATAAATCAATCAATCTTTTAAAAACATTCTTTCAATTTTATTAATTTATTCTCCTATTTTAAGTTTTTCTTCTCTTCCACTTGCTTTGGATTTAATTTACTCTTTCTATTTATTGAGTTGGAAGCTTAGGTCATATATTTAATGCCTTTCTTATTTTCTAATGTATGTATGTAATACTCTAAGTGGCTCTATAAACAGTGCAAATCCCAACATTATGAAATGTTGCAGTTTCATTTTCAATCAGTTAAAATTGTGTACTGATTTTCCTTATGATGTCCTATCTGTCCCATGGATTATTTAAAAGGTTATTACTTAATTTCTAAATATTTTGGAACTTTCTCAATTTATTTATTTTATTGATTTCTGGTTTGATTCTGCTGTATGCTGAGGGCACATTTTGTGTGATTTTACTTCTTGTGTTGTTTTTGTTTGTTTTATGGCCTATAATGCAATCTATTTTGGTGAATGTTCCATGTGCACTCTTAAATGTGCATTGTTAGGTTTGGTTGTTGTTAGGCAATATTTCATAAAAGTCAAGTTGATTAATAGTGTTGTTTAGTATTCCTATCAGGAATCAGCAAACTTTTTCTTAAAGGTCCAGTTAGTAAATAATTTAGTCTTTTGGGTCTCCGTCACAAGTGTTCAACTCTGCTGTTGTGACATGAAAGCAACTATTAATATGTAAATATATAAATGAGATGGTGATTCAATAAAACTTTATTTAACTTTATTTACAAATTCAAGTAGTTGGCCCACGGGTCATAGTTTTCCGACTTCTATTTTATATCTTTTAGTGTTTAGTCTCCTTGTTCTCCCACTTACTATGGCTTTGATATATCTGTATATAATCATGGATTTGGACATTTCTTCTTCAGTTCCATAGTTATCTGCCTCTTCACTTATAAATCCCCATTGTTAGTAGCATACATGTTTTAAGATTGTTATGTTTTCTTAAATTGGCTTTATCATCTTGTAATATTTTTACCTATGGACATATTTATTTTTCTGAAGCCTACTTTGTGGTAATATAAACAGTTCAACATTCTTTTGGTTAATCTCTTAATGTTATATATTTTTTCCCTTCTTTTGCTTTAAACTTATCTTTGGTTTTATATTTTAAGTGGAATCCTTATAGACACCATAGTTCCTACTTTTTTGTTAAGTCCAGTCTGAAAATCTCTGTCATTTGATTGGGATGCTTAGATCATTTAGATTTAATGTAATTATTGACATAAATGAATTAAACCTATCATCTTGGAAGTTGTGTCCTATTTATTCTAACTTTTATTTCCAGTGAAAATCCATGGAAACTACCCTGTGAGTGAGGTGTTTGGCACTTGTCAATAAAAAGACAGAAACAAAAACAAAAACAAAAACAAAGCTATGTATGATCGTTCAAGTCCACAGGCAGTCACAAAAGCTTTACCTGGCAGGACTCATGGGTGGAAAGCTGCCTTCTCCATCCAAGACCTGGGGCATAGTCAGTGTGTTACAATGTCTGAAGGGAGTTGCGGTCAAGGACTCAGGACCCCATAACTGGCCATGTTTTTATGAATATCTGCATTCCTGACCCTGGTGCTTCCATTTAGAGGTTTCTCTATCAAGGAACCACAAAGGTAATTTTTCTCCACTCTAACTTAGTACTCAATGTTTTTCCATTCCTAGCCCTTGTCTTTCTCCCTCTTGTCAGACTAAATCTCCAGAAGATTGTTAGCTGTTGTTCAGGGCTCTCTTAAAAGTGAGATGGGTTCCCATGTCTACCACCTGAACATCTCTTGGTGGGGGGAAATAAATAGGGAAGAATCAAGACTTCTTCTGATTTTACATTCTTGCTCATATCAATATAAGTGATTCAAGACTTCAGGGTTACTTTCATTTTTGTCTTGTGACTTTAGTTGGCAGCTGCCACACCTGACTGCCCAGATCTTTCATTCCAGCATTTGGCTCTACAAATGGGTGTGATGTTCAGAAAGGGAACTGAGAACAGATCCAGAAAAAGCATTGTTTTATAAAGCTCTTGCCATCTGGAGACATCCAAATAGTCCTGTAAGGGGAAGCTTTTTTCAAACAAGGCGAAGTAGGCTCCTTCTTTTGCCCTACATGATTCAGGAAACCCAGAGCTCCTGACAGTGAGTGGTTTAAAACTATCCCTGTCTCTGGAGCTCCCAGGTATTATATATAGTCTTTCTGGCCTACACGGCATCTTTAGTAATTTAGTAACATTTTATCAGATTCTTCCCTACCTACCCAAGTGGGGTGGGATGGTGAGGGAGCCTTTGGTTTCAGCCTCCTTGGTGACTCTGTGACTACAACTATTTGATTGCTTGAAAAAAATGTCTTAACTATGATGGAAGTGATAGTCTTTCCATCTTTCTAAAACTTAGGTGCAAGCAGAAATATCTGGCTACCACTTTATTCCAGCTGCTGAGAGCTAAACCATTAGCCTGTTAGAATTTTCTCCCAGGGACCTTTGCCAGGTTGTTAAATTCTGTGTCACGAGAGAGTAGCTCCATGCAGTTAATGCTCCTTATCTAGTTTCACAGTCCACTCCACTTGACACAGCATCCCTATTATCCACTCTTATATACTCCTGCTCATGCATGTCAGCTAGATCCAGCAGCTCTTTTGATGTAAATCCCACTCAGCCTGTAGCAGACACAGCACTTTTCCAATTGGATGATGCTGATATTTGGCTCTACAAATGGGTGTGATGTTCAGAAAGGGAACTGAGAACAGATCCAGAAAAAGCATTGTTTTATAAAGCTCTTGCCATCTGGAGACATCCAAATAGTCCTGTAAGGGGAAGCTTTTTTCAAACAAGGAGAAGTAGGCTCCTTCTTTTGCCCTACATGATTCAGGAAACCCAGGTATCTGAGATCCTCAGATGTCCCCATTCAAAGTCTTAGGATCCTATCTCTTCCAATTCCAGGTCCAGATGTTCCCCTCTGTCTACTGTTAGAATGCAGAAGGTGAGAATCTGTCAGTGGGGCCAAAGCCTGAGCAGGGGAGAGGCAGGGGGAGAGGGAGAAGAAGAGGATCTCAAGCGGACTCACCGCTGACCTTGGAGCCTAAAGCATGCCTGGATCCCAGGACCCTCAGATCATGACCTGAGCCGAAACCAAGAGTTGGAGGCTTAACTGACAGAGCCATCCAGGTGCCCCAAGAATGCTCTTTTTAATAATTTTTTTTTCCTTTCACATTCTGAGCTCAACCCAGATTTATTAGGAAATAAATCCTCCAGATGGCTTTCTTGCATTACACACAAATTTATAGTGACATTTTACTCTTCTCTTATGTTCAAGAGTAATTCTGCCAGTAACACTTCGATTACGTCTTACCACATGGTGACACATATTGTTATTAGGATTTACCCATTTTTTTGCAAGTATTTTATCCATACAACTAGACTAAGTTCCTTGAAACAAGGGGACCATAATTTATGCCTCCTTTTATTCCTATCAGAATTATCTATCTATGAGTGCACTATGTAAAGATTTCAAAGAGAGGAAACAACACTATTTAATAAGTCCCTAATATCTAACACAGTCCCTGGCACAGAGAAGTACTTGGTAAGTTTTTGCTGACTGATTAACTACATTAAGACTAAATTAATTTATGACAAGTATATATTCTGGTGTGTTTGCCTATGTGTGTGTTTGTGGGTGCTAATACTAATGTGTTATACAAATTTAATAACTTAATGGGAATATCTTTGAAAAAGAGCTCATTTTTTTCTGTAAATTTACTTAGTCTGCTTCAAATTACTGTGAGAAAAGTCACTCTTTTATTCCATTTATAAGCCACATAACGATGAGCATTCTTGAATTTATTTCTTTATTTCTTAAACCACAGACCTACAGATTAGTTTGAATCAGATCCAAAACCTATGAGTACTTGAAAGCACATGGGGGCAGGCTACAGTTTGTGGGGAGCTCTATAACTACGGACACATGACAGCTAGAAATAAACCAATTTGGGGGGAAAGAATTGAGCCACATCTTTGTTTGAACAAAATTTACTGACTCTTGTTTATGAAATAGCCCGTGAACTGATGTTCTTAAAAAAAACATTGGTGCATGTCAACTAGCTTTGTTTATTTCTTTTTCTTTTGTCTACATCTTTACAAGTCCTTATAATGTGTGTTATAGTCAGAAGTAAGTGGGTTTCCTTGTGTGGCTGTTTACGAGTAGTGGAGACTCAGCCAGTATTGTCAATATAACTGAAAACGGAAGTACCTCAAGTCTAATGAGAATACTCTTTCATTTCTAAGGGGAGTCCAGGTGATTCGTACAAGAAAAAAACAAAAACAAAAACAAAACAACAACAAAAAAAACAT
Source organism: Mirounga angustirostris (assembly GCF_029215605.1). Lineage (NCBI taxonomy): Eukaryota > Metazoa > Chordata > Mammalia > Carnivora > Phocidae > Mirounga > Mirounga angustirostris. The sequence continues at coordinate 77,129,483 of NW_026991720.1, read as the reverse complement.
TTGAGTGCTTGTTCAGTTTGGACCTTGTCTATCAAAATGTTATTAACAGACAGATTTTATTACTGAAAAATAATAAAAGACAAAATGTTGATAGATTTTCTCTGGTGGGCTAAATTGTTCCTTTTTTTGACAAATAAATGACCGGGAGGGAGTCTGTCAACTTTATTATATGACCTTCATTCACTTTTACTTGACTTTGAGTTAGTTCAATTTAGTTTCCATGACTTTGACGTGGAATTTTTTTCTCTTCATTTTTTCTTCATTTAGCAAGTATTGGATCTCCTACTTAGAAACCTTTTAAATTGCTCTCTCATTTTTATCCTCTTCTTTCTTATGTGCCCCATCTGTTTAGAAATACAGGTCAGCCAGTTTTCTCAAATGTGCTCTCACATCACATTTTATTCCAATGCAATGAAATCATAGTAGCATTGCTCAGTGCAAATATGCTTCTGTATTTTGTACCTGCTGCTCTTTTTGAATAAAATATGCTTATTTACCACCTTCCGTCTCATTCCCTGTCTATGTAGCTCACATAATTTCCAGTTTGTCAGGTGCCAAATCACTCACGCTGCTCTTGACAATTTAAGAACACCAGCTACGTTAACCCTGGTCTGCTCCAGAGAAGAACAGAAGGGTAGCTCCTGATTCAAATGAGCTCTAGGGATCTCAGGAACAATAGCTTATGAATCTTCAGTTTCATGTTTAACAAATAATATAACATCCTGCATACATGCCTTCTTTTTTTCTGACATGGTAGCAATTGCTGAACTTTCCCTCTATTTTTAGTTTAAATTTCCAGAAAAGGTTATATAATTTTCTGAACTACTTGCACATTTCTATTAAGCCAAACTTTTTTATGTCTGACTATACTCTAGGCTTTTGGTCTGCCTAGGACTGAGCTCTCTTGGGTTAGAAGTCTGCCACTGATCCAACCAATAGTGAAATATATCATGGCCAGACACTCTGCAAGATCCCATGATCAGGCAGGGCCCCTGATCCAAGAGTGTGGGCGTGGACAGGACAAGCACTGACTTATCTCCATTACTTTCTATTTCTTGATGCAGGAAACACATGACATCACTCTTATGCATACATTTCCAAAAGTGTTCCACTAAAGTTGGCCAATTAGCACGGATATAGTCATAGTGTTTTTTGAGTAACCTAATATGTGTCAGGAGAATTTCATGTTTACTCATATGAGGATAAATTAGAGATAGAGAGCTGAAAAATAAGACCAAAAAAATCCTTGCTCACAAGTTGCTTCTGAGAGCTAGAAAGACTATCAATTACTTTTGATAAATTAACATGCATGATTAAGGACAGTTGAGAAATGAGGGAGATAAAAAGGGCAAGCCTGTGAAAGATCACAGAGGTCTTTGTGTATTACAATAAGGAGTTTTACTTTTACTCTCATTACAAAGGAAAGCCTTTGGAGGTTTTGTTGTGTTTTGCTTTGTTTTTTATTCAATGGTGTATCATAGTCAAATTTCTCTTTTAAAACAAGCACTTCGGCTATTGCCTGAAGAATGTTCTCAATGGGGATTAAAAATGGAGGCCTCGTGGCCCAAATAAGAGATTCCTGACCTGGTCCAGTTAAAATGATTGTGTTTTCAACTGTACTTGGAGCAGAATATGATGAATATAGGTTGTATTAGGCATTTTAAAGGAAGAACCAACAACATTTACCATTGGTTTTTATGTGGGTTTTATACAATAGCTCCAAGAATTATGACCTGGGTAACTGATGGGATGGTGGTGTGATCATCTGAGATAGGAAATATTTACTAAGAAATAGATCTATCTGGAGAATTTCTAAGGGGCCAGGGGTAAACAAGCTTTCTATTTTAACCATGGTAAATTTGGTATGCCCATTATAAATCCAAGAAGAGATGCTGAAGGCATTTGTAAAAGTGAGACTGGAACACAGTGGAAAGAAGCCAGACTGGGGTTAAGGATTTGGGAGTCACAACTTCCTGATGGATTTTAAACCTGTGAAAGCCAATTTAAGTAGAGTAGAGAAGGCTGAAATTGTGTTAATTTAAAGACCAGGTAGAATAAAGGCTTGTAAAAGGGCCTGAGAAAATGGGTCTCACGAGGTGGGAGAAAACACAGATAAACCTTGTTTTGTTGGAACTGAGAGCATAGTTCTCCCTCTTGAGGGTGTATCAGAATCTCCTGGAAAGCTTGTTCAGACACAGACTATTGGCCACACCCTCCAAGTTTCTGATTCTGGAGATATGAGATGGGCCCAATCATTTGCTTATTTTATAAGTTCCCACATATAATAAAGGGTCTGACTATATATATATATATATATATATATATATATATATATATATATATACATACATATATATTTCTTTTTTTTTTTTTTGATGTTTGCTGACAGCCTTCAGGCATCACTCCTCCCTCTTCCTCTTTTCCCCACATCTAGGTAAGATGATAAGAAAGCTTGGCTTCTTCCTCCTTTGATTCTGGTGAGAAGTTCAAACCCTCAGTAACCTCTGCCAGTGTGAGGGAACCTTTACCTGGTTCTCTGTGCCCGCTAAAGACAATAAAAACTCTAGACCAGTCTCCTTTCCCTGCTCTCACAAGCCATTTTTGGACCTGCTTAGGAACTGTTCTGCTCTTCCTAAAAAGCCTTATTATATAATAAACCTTCTCATATCCCTCTCGTATGCATGTGGCATCACCAGTCTCAAAATATGAAACAAACTTTGGGCAATGTCCATCCTGTTGCTTCAGGGTGGTCACAGGTGTTGCTTATCTGGAAGCTACTATGAGAGACATTTAATAGCATGCTTTAATAAAGGGTCCTTCAGTTTAAAATGCTGTTAAGAAATCAAGTAGGTCGAGGATAGAAAGTTGGCCATTGACCTTAGGGAGATAATTTGTGAATTTTTTTTTTTTAAAGATTTTATTTATTTATCTGAGAGAGAGAATGAGACAGAGAGGGAGAGAGCATGAAATGGTGGAGGATCAGAGGGAGAAGCAGACTCCCTGCTGAGCAGGGAGCCCGATGCGGGACTCGATCCCGGGACTCCAGGATCATGACCTGAGCCGAAGGCAGACACTTAACAGACTGAGCCACCAAGGTGCCCAATATTTTTTTTTTTAAGATTTTATTTATTTATTTGAGAGGGAGAGAATGAGAGAGAGTGAGTACATGAGGGGGGGAGGGTCAGAGGGAGCAGCAGACTCCCCGCCGAGCAGGGAGCCCGATGCGGGACTCGATCCCGGGACTCTGGGATCATGACCTGAGCCGAAGGCAGTCGCTTAACCGACTGAGCCACCCAGGCGCCCATAATTTGTGAATTTAATAAGAGCTATTTTAGTGGAATGGATTGGGGATATAATGGAATAAAATAGAGTGGACACAGAAAGTCTAGAGAATTTTCTCAAGAAGTAGCTCTTTAAAAATGTTAAGGTAAAAAAAAAATGTTAAGGCATATTTCTATTCTGATTTGGTGGCCCAATACAAAATGGGATACTGATCATGTGCTAGGGAAAGGAGGTGCTTTTTACTCAGCTTTTGATACATGCGATATATGTTCCATAACACAAATGGCGCCTTTATCCTTAGACTAGAAAAGGGAGAATTATATCATATCGGAGAATTCTTACATCATGTTAGAGGAGGAAAATGAGGTTGACTCCATCTGATACTGTCTGTTTTCCTCATGACACAAACTGACATCATCAACTCAGTAAAGAGAAAGGATTTGGAAGAAATAATGTCGAGTGGGACAATGATCTTCTAGGTTATCTACTAGGTTTCTGGCTTTGGGATGGGGGTCGGCGGTGATGAGTACTTATCTGAGATGTGTGATTGTACGTTTGAAGGGAGACCAGGTAATACTGGGAGCCAGTGTTGACTAGGAGGTTGTGACTGCCACTCTTAAACCGGAGCTCTGGGTTCAAATCCTTTTTTTTTTGGCCACTTATTTGTTGTCTGACTTTCGACAAAATACTTAACCACTGAAAAGGCTCACTGCCTTTTATGGTATCATTTTGACATGTCAGCATTAAAAGGTCTCAACACTACCACATGAAACAATTTCTTTCTCTACTGTAGGTAGATAATTTATTGTTTTGTCTTTAATTCTAGGTCTGTGGTTGACTCACATCCTACCACACAAGTGGGTGGCCCAGTGACTAATCATGAAATAAGCACTGGATTTGTTCCTGGAAAATTGGGATTTAATCCCAGAAGAACACGGTAAGAAATTCATGTTCTTAATTTTCTCAAACACTCTCATGCCCACTGCCATAGTTGCTTTAGTTTTGTGTTATTAGAATGGATAAAAATAGTCAGTCACTTTAGACAGTTTAATCAATTATTTGTTAATTTTTTTTTTTTCTCTAGTGAAGCCTCTCTGGTGAGCATTCAGTCATAAAATTGTCTTTCCCCCAAATTCATTGCTATATAATCTTTCGATCTTGTTACTTCCAAATCACTGACTATGTAGCCAAACTATTACCTACTCCTACAGCCAGCTTCACTGGCATGTGATCTGTCTAGTTGAACAGATCCCACGCTGAGAATGGCCCAATGCTTTGTTTAATGCTTTGCTTTCACCATCTTGAAATTCTCTGGACTTGAGTTTTTTTAAGCGAAGTCTGCTGGAACAATAGAGCACACATGTGAGCTGAGGAGACACGCTGGGTGGCAGGGCACTCACATGGTTGTGGTTCAGCAGTAGTCAACACCTGTTGGCTCAAGCCTCTCTTCACAGTGGAAGCATGAACGCACAGCAGTTGGCGTGGCACAGAATCATATGCCTGGGCTGCCAAGCCAGGACTGGAGGCCAGACTGGAGGTAGCAATGGCTACAACAGCAGAAAAATTGCCAGCAGCTGTGGCTGTGGGAGGGAGGAGGGACTCTGAATGGGTGTCAGGACCTGAGGTGTGAGACTGCTTGCTCGTTTGTCTATAAAACCTATCCTTGAGGTACCTGCGGGCATCTTAACTCTCCAGTCTGTGTGCTGGGACAGAACCTGCTGGCAGGCAAGCAGCAAAGTATGTCAGTCACTTATTGCAAAATAAAAGTTTATACATGGGTATTGTAATAGAGAATACTGGCAGCTATGGCAACACTTCAAACAGTTTAGAATCTCTAGTTTTGATTACTAATGCAATATTGCAAAGAAAACTCCCACAGGCTTGGAAAAAGAAATTTAAATATCATTGAATTATTGGAAGAGAACACAATTTTCATCTGAAGTTTTGGATGACTCTATTATTAACAAGGAAGACAATTTTAAATTAAATTATTTTATTTTTCTAAATTGAAGATACCAAAATAGAATACATAGACAGGCATTTTGAATTATGTGCAAATCATGAAGCTGGTTTGTTTCTTATATGACCTCTACAAGTTATAGAAAATGCCAAAGGAAACATTAAAATGCCATTATACAAATTTACATTTAAGTTAAATAAGAAACTGATTTGTATGAAGAGTTAAATCTTTAAAAAAAAAATATTCCAATGAGAAACATCAGGTCCTGATGTACTAAATTTTATATTTTGAAATAACTTATTAGAAATTTATCCCAGTGTTGGGGCACCTGGGTGGCTCAGTCGTTGAACGTCTGCCTTAGGCTCAGGTCATGATCCCAGGGTCCTGGGATCGAGCCCCACGTCAGGCTCCCTGCTCGGCGGGAAGCCTGCTTCTCCCTCTTCCACTCCCCCTGCTTGTGTTCCCTCTCTCGCTGTGTGTGTCTCTCTCTCTGTCAAATAAATAAATAAAATATTTAAAAAAAAAAAAAAGAAATTTATCCAGTGTTATTATAGCTTATAAACGTTCTTATTGGTTCCAGAAACTAGTATCAGCAGAAAAATCCCTCTCAAAATTAGAAATTATCAAAATTATTTGCAATCGTGCATTTACCGGAAGTGACTAACATTGCTTTCAGTTATATCAATTATAAATAAAGTCACTATAAATATAAATTTTGATGACCTTGTAAATGAAAACTGAGACAAAAATTATATGATTAATCAAGATACTACCCTTAGAAATTATTACTATTTAAGGTATTGTGTAAAATTATAACAAAATTTATTTGCAGTTTGTAAATTAATATTATTTTTCCTGCAGTACTAGTGTCCTTATTATGTTTAGAATTGTGTTTAGTAAAAAAATCTTTTAAAGGAAAGATTTTTATGTTTTTGCACTTCTAATAACAAGGTACTGAGCAAAGGACCCCACATCTTCATTTTGCACTAGATAATGGAAATTATATAGCTGGCTTACATAGATGCAGAAATTATTTCAAATCCTGCCTCTGGTTATAGTCTTACCCAGCCAGAATAAACTTTAAAATGTATTGTTCAAAGATCTAATATTGGGAAATTTTTAAATTTTTTTAGGACTACCCCTGAGAAGAGAGGTGGTCCACCATATATACAATGTATATGTCTGTCAATTCCCACACATGGACCTGTTATACTGCTGAACTTTTTATTTAGATGCCATGTGGCAACCCCCTGGTATCATATCCTGCTACAAATAATTTACGCTGTATGTTTAAAAATCATCAGGGTAGCCCACCTGTAAGACACTCAGAGAGCTATGCTACAGCATGTAAACATAAGCTGGGTCAGACTTTTAGTTCTGTTTCTATTGCTCTAAGTTGTGTGATCTTGGACAACTTGCTTAATTCTTCTTAGCCAGATATATTTATCTGTAACATAATGGAGTTGTTTAGATGTCTTTTGAACTCCCAACTCTAAAATTTTATATAAACAAAAGTGAATATTTTTGAATATTTAATCACAATGATGGTTGATTACCCAGTCATAAAATGCCTACCTCAAAATTTGAGAATTAAAATTTTAAAGCAAAATTAATAATTATTGACTTACTTAATGGAGAGCATCATGATTTATACATTCCAGGACTGCATCATGAAATCATGGTGGATCAGCATCCTATAATTAAGTGGTCTTAAGTTTTTACAGAGGAATGCATGTCATGGCTGAAGCAAAGTAATGGCAAAGACCAGGATATATCATTGACAAACTTGGTAATAGGGTTTTTTTTGACACTCTTCAGTTTGGCATTTGCTGTATAACCCATAATCCCATTTCCCTTCCCACCTCCTCAATTCTCCCACTTTCTGATGTTTAACTTACAATATATTTCAGAGCATAGTAGCAAACATCAATATTTGTTCTCAAATCTACAAAAGCTTTTTGAAATCTAGTATTACTACAATAAGAGAGTCATGCATTGCAGAAACGTCCTCATTTATCTTTATAGTAATACAGAAAGCACATTTGTTGTACTAAAGATGGAGCACCCAGTAATATCAAAAAAGTAAGTTTCTTCCTATTCCCAAAGTGTCACAGGTCGTTTAGTCAGAGGCTGACTGACAGGTATGGTATAATATGATCCGTTCTTGCATAAATGAGCTCACATTATACGGTGAAAAGTTCCAAATAGTGCATTGTGTTTGCTTAAATACTGTGGTAGAAATTAACAGCTCTGAGTAATTGACCACAGTGCCCATGATGCCTGTTTGTTTCTAGAATTCTTTGCAACTTCTGGGTCTGTTTATTCTGGGCCTACTCATTCTTTATTTCCAGACAGTCTGCTGATTTCGGAACTGAGTTCAGGCTTCCTTGCTAACACAGCCTTATAAACAAGTGATGAGGAGATATGCAGTACCCCAGTGTTGATCTCAGATTTCTGAAGTACTGTGTGGAATACTTGGCACACTCCACAGCCTTTGAGCAAATAGAGGGGATTCAGATCAGTCTTCCACTTCTTCATTTGACTTTATATAATGGACGAAACCATGTGGATAAAATTAGGAAACATAGAATATTAGAACAAGAAACTATTCTGGAATGGAAAGCATGCTACGCTGTAGAGTCCTCTTTTGGATATAATATTGGCCAAAAATTTTACTGAAATTGAAGGGGAAAGTCTGAGTTATAGTTATTTCCTCCCTTTCTTTAATGCCATTTCATATTAAACCAACAGAAAAAAATAACATGCTCCAAATTTGTCACTGGGTAAATTACTAGATTTTCTAATGGAAATCAGCAACAAAATTAATATTTTACAAATGAATGTGACATCATTAAAAATGAATCACCTCAATGACGTTTGTTTTTATTCTGAAATAACAGGTCTTTAGTTCAGAATCGCCTTATCCAAAATTACTTTTTGGATATTCATTCTCTAAACCTTGAAAAAATATCTTTAACAATTTATCATCGATGCTGTCATCTTTTCTAAATATATTCCAATTTAAGAACTATCGTTAATAAAAACACTGTGTTTACTTATTGCACAATATAGTCATAAGAGATAATAATTGCCATTGAAAATGCTTTTATAGAACTTACATGCAAATAAAAATATACCTACCAGTATTGCTCCTTAGTTTATCAATTATAAAAAAGCTAGTAAAAATAAACAAAATTGTATTATCATCTTCAAGAAATAACTACCGTAGATAGAAATTTGGGTCATTTAAAAATTTTAAATCTGTACGTTCCATTGGTCTTTGTATCCAGCTATTTCATGTATCCAAGAATGTTAAATCTGAAACAATCACAACCTTTTTTCACAGCTGTTATTGGTTAAATAGTGTCTTCCCCCCAATCCATATGTTGAAGTCCTAACCCTCCATACCTCAAAATGTGACCTTATTTGGAGATAGGGTGTCTTAGACAGGTCAGGCTGCCATAACAAAAATACTTATAGGCTGGTGGCTTAAACAAGAAACACTTATTTCTCATAATTCTGAAGAACAGGAGGTCACAAGGTATTGGCAGATCCAATCTCTGGTAGAGTCCCCTTCCAGGCTTGTAGACAGCCACCTTCTCTCTGTGTCCTCAGATGGTGTAGAGAGAGGGAGACAGCAAGCTCTCCTGTCTCTTCTTAAAAGGGCACTATCTCGCCGTGAGGGCTCCAACCTCATGACCTAATTACCTCTCAAAGACCCCATTTTTAAATATCATCACATTGAGGATTAGGGTTTCAACATAAAAAATTTCGGAGGGACATAAACATTCAATCCTTACCAAGGGTCTTTACAGAGAAAATCAAGTGAAGATGAGATAATTACAGTAGGCCCAAATATAAAATGACAACTGTATTTATATAAAGGGAAAATTTGGAGACAAACATGCACATGGGGAGAGAGAGTCAAATGAAAACAAAAGCAGGATCAGGGTGATGCTTCTATAAGCCACGGAATGCACAATACTGTCAGCAAATCACTAAAGGTTAGGTGAGAGGCATGAGACAGCTTCTGTTTCATAGGCCTCAGGAAGAACCAACCCTGCCAACACTTTGATTTAGGACTTACAGCATCCAGATTCTGAGACAATAAATTTCTGTAGTTAAACCATCTATCTAGTTTGTGATACTTTGTTATGGTAGCTGTAGGAAACTAATATAATAATACCATGGTATATGCATAAACCATATATATATATACATGCCTATAATTACATATAACTAGATATTTCACATCCACTCTATATGTATATATATGAGTGTATGTAAAAGCAAATGGAGATATGGAAAGAAAATTCATTTCAGTGGCAATAAGAATATAAAAGAGGGATTGTTAAAGAATTGGGTTTATCTTTAACATTCTAATTTGCACAAAGAGAACAAATTAATAGTCACTTGTACAATTTGAGTTTTGTTGAGGTTGTTGTTATATCTCATCTAGACAATTCCAGTAGTCTCCTACTGGGTTTATTTTATTTAGTTTCTATGTATTTATCATTTCTCCACTTAGAGAAATCTGCTAATGCTTCAACAACCAATCCTTCCCCCAGGAGGGCCAGGTGAAATTAGTTATTCCTTCCTATGTGAGCATATGATACTATGCTTTGATTTCTGTTATGATGCATAGAAGAAGGTAATCTTTTATAGCAATTGTTTGGAGTATGTTTGTGTCACTTACTAGAGTGTGAGCCCCTTGATATAAGAGACTTTCCTGCAAAAACATTTATCATCCCGATTTGTAAAGAGTGGAAACTTTAAAATTGCTGAATTTTACATTATACTGACACTTGTTTGTTATGTGACCTTGGGCAAAAAACCTAAATACCTACCACTTAAATAATAATACTTACCGTAAGGGTAATGGTGGTTATTTAATATGAAGCATATGTAAAATTTTTTGGCACCCTGTCTGGAATTTTGTACCCCAAAATTAAAGTTTGTTGTTGCTGTTGTTATAGTTTCTGCATTTATATAAAGATATCGGGATCCCATGTATTGTTTGGATCTATAATGTTTACTGGTTACTCTACAGCAATAAAACCCTACAGCAACATATATAAGATCCAGGATGAAGCTAGTAGGCTAGGAATGTTGGGAATAATTTACAAGGCAACATCAGGAGCAGCAATTATCTGGGAATCCAGATGCTTATCTCTCATGGTGGCTTATCCCTAACCATAAACTGTGTGTTACTCTCTCTTTTTCTTTTACTGCTACTGACCTCACTTTAATTTCTGTGTACTTGACCTTTCTATTTGCCATACCCACTTTATTACCAGGGCCTGATTTTGCTTTCCTGACCTCCACAAGTAATCTGATCATTCCTCCTGTTTGTTCCACTTTTGCTTGAAGATTTGGCCATGTACTTAGCCCTAGAAGATGTTCTATTTTAGGAAACCCGGTTGAAGAAGGATGTATAGAAAGAGATCTGAGAAACATGACAATGATGTTAAACTGCCTGGAAACATAGTAAAGCGAAGACCAGTTGTTGATTTTGATGAAGCTAGGAAAGAAATAGGATATGAGATGGTGGTACTAGTTTTCAAGAAATTGAAGAATTGGCAGCCAGAAGCTAGAGTACTTTTTCTGTCTTTCCAGAGATCAAGACAAGAAACACTGATTCGAGAAATGCAAGACATGGAACAGTCAGAATTCATTTCAATATACAGTTCTTTACACATCTTTAAATATTTTGCTTTCAAGATTTACTTTACTTTATGAAACATCTTTGAGTCTTTATTATGAAAAGGGAGATTCCCCTCTCTCAGCGAAAATGCGAGGAGCAGTTGGAGTATGATGTAAGTCATTTTGAGGAGCAGTTGTACCAGCCGCCCATTTCAGTCACTCAACATCTGCAGACATCTTTTACACCTGCCCCCCCCCCACCTCCCGCCCGCCCTGCCGCCTCAGCCCAGCTCCAGGTATGGTGTATTGGGCTCGAAAAGCACAGTGACTCCCACAGTCATGATGTGGGGACAAATACTATTTTGGTCCCTTTTCAGCCAGTGAGGCCATGTACACTTTTCCATACTCTTCCTTCCTGCACCTCCTTTCGTCATCCCTTGTGGGATCTAATCACCATCTTCAACCATTCACTTTCATGTCTCTCTTCTATTGCCGGGTCCAAAAGTGACAGAATATTTGGTCTAAAGCACAGTTAGTTGTTATTCAAAGCACTCAAAATTTCTGAATTTTGAATGGTATCTTCCTTTGGATTCCAGTAGTTCAGTGAATGATCCCATCCTCTAAGCATTCTCTATAATTCCTCATGCCTGTACATAATGCAAATTCCATGAGAATGCCTTCTAGGATGAACACCAGATAATGTCATTCTGGGCAGCACGGGGAACCTTTAACCTTAATTAAGACATTTTAGCAGAGACCAGATGCTCAACTATTAGGAATGTTGCAATTCCTACGTTAGCGGGAGGTGAGAATATATTATTCGGACTGTATTATTTGTATAGTATTTTATAGGAAATCTGTGCCCACTTCAAATCCTCTTTGTCTCAACTCTTATTATAGACTGCTCTTTTGATAAGTTTCCCCAGGATATATCCAGCTTCATGTAGGTATAGCATAGAAGTGCCTTACCCCAGTCTTCAACTTCAGATTTCCTAGTTCTGGCCCTTGGCCTTCTCTGACATGGGACTACCCGGGCAATGTACTTGGAACTTTACCCAGAATTTATATATCTGGGAAACTCTTGAGGCTTTAGAAAACTCTTGATACTTTGTCTTCGATATGGCATAATTCCTGCCAAAAATTAGCCTCTTGCCTGCAAGTTATGACCTCATACCCCTTCTATTCTGGAGAGGCAAGTAGATCCTTCTTACCAGAAGTGACACCAAAGCTGGATTATAAGTTTGCTTTCCCTGTGTACAGTGCCTTCGAAAACATCACCATAGAAATTCTTGCTTTACTAGCATGGTATATTGTACAGTATTGGCTCATATCAAGGGACCCACTTTATGTCAAAAGAAGTACAATGTTGGGTACATAATTATGGGATCTGCTGGTATAACACATATCCAATCGCTCAGAAGAAGCTAATCTAATGAAATGATGAAATAGCCTATAAAAATTGGGGCTTGTCTTCTGGGGTGTGAAATAGATATCTATAAGGAAAGCGTGTATCAGGCCACTCTATGTTTGTGCCCTAGGACTTCTTTGCTCTTGTGTCTCTTCCTCAACAAAGAAGTTACTATCTCTTGGAACAATCTTTGAACATGGGGTTAGGAACTGATAAAAAAATACATTTTTTTTTTTGTCAAGTAAGTGTTTTCATGAGGTTTCTCATATGGCCCCCAGAAATTAAGCATTTTGTTTCCATAGTAGTGGCCAATTTGATAACACATTGGCTCTTCCATGCATCACTCCTGGTTCCTGGGATCACTGTCTCAGGTAAACTATTCATACATCATCCTTTGTCTCAGGCACTATTTTCTGAGAAACACAGGATAAGACAATATCTAAGGTCCTTACCAACTCTGGCAATGTATTAATTTTCCTAAAGATAATCATATTCTAAATCTAACTTTTCCATTATAGCCCAGCAGAAAGACCCTGGATTTCTTTCTCTGAAAAGAGTTGTCACTATGTGCTTTTGATTGAAAAGCTGCAGGGTACATTAAGTAACTCTTCTTAGTCTGTGGCTTAATGGGTACAGTTTTATGATATAAATCATTCGTAAGACAAAATAAAGCTGAACCAAAATGGTATGATTAACACAACAGAGACAAGTTTAGACATTAGCATTTGGCAATGAGAATATGCAATCAGAATACTTGGCAAAAACTGCTGCTGTGGATTCATGTAGATGAGAATGGACAAGTTTTTCTTTGTGGCCATGAAAACCACAATTTTATTGTTATAGCATAAATAACTCTAGGCAAACGGTCTTGGCAGTCATATCTGACTTACTATTGAGAATCTATAGACATTTTTAATCCTTAAATAATTTTTCTTTCTTTAGTCAGATGTAAGGGCATGAGAAATTCTACCACTTAATCCTTTGATATGATTAAGCTTAGTCTGTGTGTGAGTTCTACCATGATGGATGAGGATCAGATTTGTAGACTTCACCACTGGGATAGCTAATTGGTTTGTTGCCACTGAGGTTGAGTTACTCTATTATATTTAGATGAGTGTTGGGTTTTTAAGATTGTCACTTGAATGTCATTTCTATTTGTGGAGGATGAAAAGCTAAAAATCAAGATTTCCCAGAGTCACTTTCAGATTCTAGCTGTGAAATGTGTTTGGCCAGTTGGATATACGTGCTGATTTGGAAGGCAAAAATGAAGGGACACTTACCTTCCTGAACTCTTGACTATTACCAAAGTCTAACAGTATGGATATACAGGACTTCCCTATAGCAACATTCACTGTTCCTTCACCAATGTGAGAGGTACTTACAAGGTAACAGTGGCTATTTCTTGCTTTCAGCATCACCCTAGCGGCAGCCTCAGAAGTCACTCCCTCAGTGGATCAGGGCTGTATTACTCATGGAGAACTTCCAGGGCATCCCCTACACACCTTCAGCCCTTAGAATGAATTTCTAAGGCCTAAATTCCCTGTATCAAATATCTTCCTGCTGAAATACCCAAGGCATTTTCTGGCTTTTTGTTGTTGTTGTTGTTGTTTTTTTCTCCCCCTGAACCCTGATGTATGTGTCAAATTAAGGAGAACTGAGTCCCACAACATGACAGACGGTGGAATTTCATGTGATTGAAGGAGTACCATCACAGAAGTTAAGAATGTAAAGTGAAATATATGTTCATATAAAATTATTTTCTTAGGAAAATACCATGTGTGAAATGTATTAGCAAAAGTGAGAGGAGCAAGGTCCAAGATGGAAGTCCTGGCTTGTGTGTGTTTGAGGACTTAGTGGAGTCAGAGGCCTTGGTGATAGATCAAGAGATGACATGAATCTTTGGGCTTTTGGGTACTCTGGGCCTTAAATCATGATCCCTTCTGTAACCCCCCCAAAAAAATCCACATAAAGTTCTTTCTCAAAATTAAAAAAATATAAGTATTTCAATTTTATCTTACGTATAAAATATGTAAAAATACAAGATATACATGCACATTGCAATGTGTTCACTTTCCTGTTTCCCATTCAGTGATCTTTAAGTCAGAGCAACATTTTAAGGGAGAAGGTCCATGTCACACATCTGGCACTGATATGTTTCTTAAATACATTAATTCTAGATTGTCAGACACTTAAGGAAAACCATTCTTCAAGTCCACGACTGTGCACATTAGATGCCATCAGTCCCTCACAATTCCATCCATAGACAGACACCGTGGTATATTGACTGATTATAACTTCAAGAACAATTCATGGATTCTAGAACCTGAGAGTTTAAATTGTACTGAACTTCTAATTGGTTGACTATTAGCTCTTCACTGACTTATTTTTTAAAGAATCCTAAAATAGTACCAAATCTGTTAGCATTATTATCTGGAATTCATTAAATACAACATGCATGGAAGAATTTTTTAAATTGTATATTTTTCAGTTTTGGTGAGTGGTGAAAAAGCTGACTTTCGAAATACCTTTCCAATGATAGTCTTTTGATTTTTGCAGGGGAATGTGGATTATTCCCCATGTTTACTCAGCAGCTCAAATGGCACTTGAAATCATGGGTGACACAAAAAATTGGTCTCTTGATCATTTTGTGATGGCTATTTCCACTCTGTTTTTGATACTATATTATTTTACTATATAATAGTACTATATAATTACTATACAATATATTACTGTATGTTAACACTATATTACATTTTTCATAATCTCCATTCTTAAACAGAGATCTGCATGGCATGGGAATTTAAAAATTATAATAAATTGAATAGCATGGAGATCAGACAAAGATGTGATTTTTAAAAACGAAATCAAGTTATGTTCAGGCATCGTGAAGAAACAGTTATGCAAATAGTGAACATAAGTCATTCATTGGATTGAATATATATTTTTTTATTTTTTTAATTTTATTTATTTATTTGACAGAGAGATTGAATATATAGTGAATTAAGGTAAGCATGTGAAAAACGTCCTTCATTTTCTCTAAAACTTTAATAAATAATCAAAAAAAAAATAGAAATGTGGTAAAATGGCCCCAGCTTAGATGTTGAAAAGTCTGTTTCTGTTGCTCCCTACTTTACTGAACGTTAAACCTCTATGCTTGTGTAAGGGTTTGAGAAAAAAAAAAAAATGTATGGATGTTTTTAGCTTACTGACTATTAAGTACAATGCTTCTCTTAGTGCAGTATGATCACTGGTGACTTCTTTGAGCTGATATTATTGAGAATAAATTTAATATTTAAACTTAATTAGAAATTTTAATATCTGCTTCTGTCAAGCAGTCTCAGTACCTGACAAAGAGGGATGGAAATGGATAAATTCTGAAAATATTGATCTTCCATTGGCTTAAATAATTCCTTTGAGACAGAATTGAACATTTTAGTGGTTGCCGTGGAGTTACAGAGGTGATGTATGAGTGCAGTGGTTTGAATCATTAATCCTTTAACGGCTGGAAGAGAGGTGATGGGAATGCTAGCGGAGTTAGCTTCCAGATGATGGAAGGTTCTCTCTCCCTCTCCCGTGAATGCCTGCACACAATTTTGTGGCAGCATCTACCTGTTATTATAAGTTCATGTCATAATTGTTTGCCAAAAATTCCTTCACTTAAGGAGACAGAAGAGACAACAAAGAAAAAATATCTGGCAAGAAAATACAAATGCCCTGTATCCCTTTATCTGCTGCTCTTTGGAGACTTTCATGGGATAATATGATCAAACGAGTGCTTTCTCTTGTATGCCAGAATTTCTCCAAGAAAGTATTTCATTTAACATGTGGCTTTGACCTTTTCTGTCAACCACCTCTTTTCTCCAGCCATCTTTCCTTCTTTACATCTTTTTTAAAATTAATTACTACATAAATTGCAAGGAAATCAAGCCAGGTTTTTAGAGTTCCTTCTTAATGCTACTAATCTTTTCACAAAATTAATTGATACTTGCTGATTCTTTCCCCCATTACTACATAACCCTTTGTAAGCTGCCTTCTACTCCTGCCCTAACCCCATAACCATTTCTTTCTCTGGGTCAACAATGTCTTTCCAGTGACCAATCACAAAGATTTTCTGTTCCATATTGCTAGCCCTCTTTCTTAAACTCTGTCTCTGGTTTTAGTTTATGCAACATTATTTATTTAGTTCCTTTTCCTACCTTCCTGTCTCTTTTCTTTCTTGTCTTCTTTTTTTCTCTGTCACTTTTCCTGGTGTGTTTTCCACAGTTCCTTAATAAAGGTGTCCCCCAAAGTGTCCCATTTCCTTTGTCACTGTACTCTTGGTCATATGCTTTCGTGACTTCAAAAAATCTTGAAATAACTTCCAGCTCTCTTGGTGACAAAGTTCCTCTTTTCATTAAATTCCAGACTCTGCTCAATATGAATAGTGAATTTTTTCTTGTGCCCTTAATTGAAATTTCTACATTACATACCTACTTAAAATGTAATAAATTTAAATACTCTTGAATTATAATAGTGCTAAATTTTTATGCAAAGATAAATTGTAAGCTGAGTACACCTGTTTTTACCAACAACATATTCATCAGTGTTTGAAACTGTGATGCCTAAGTCATAGAATTTCACATATAAGAAAAAAATGTAATGAAAATTGCTGACCAATGAAGCCAGGTTTTGCAATTAATCGTCTTTTTAGTTGACATTGATTAGGCTTGGTTTTATTCCAACGTGCCTGCATTCATTAGATTTTAAACTAAAATTTCAGTGGACAACAGCACTGTAACTCATCTCTCTTTACGTTCTGAAAATGTGTTTCATGTTACCACATTGTGCATAAATAACACAGCCAGAGAATTATGTACATCAAGTGGACACTCATTCATTTAACACATGTACAACACACTTCGCTCACCAACTTGTTAACCACCGCTGGGGGGTCAATTCCAGGTCATAATATGAGTTATCTGGGATTTCGCTAAATTAAATGATGGCAATTATTTTTCAACTAAGTTTTTCTTTGTTGAGAACAAAGATGTTATATTTTAAATATCAAGAAAAAGTTAGAAATTGCAAGCAAAAGTACTTTTGTAATTTGAAGGTAAAATACATAAGAAAAATAAGGCAAATGTTAGTGAAAGAAAAATACTGGGGTAATTAAAAATAAAACCACCAGAGGCACCTGGATGGCTCAGTCAGTTGGGCATCCAACTCTTGATTTTGGCTCAGGTCATGATCTCAGGTCATGGAATTGAGCCCTGAGTCAGGCTCCACATTCAGTGTGGAGGCTGTTTGAGATTCTCTCTCCTTCTTCCTCTGCCCCTCTTGTACCTGTTCTCTCTCGCACGCGCTCAAATAAATAAATAAATCTTAAAAAAAAAATACAACCACTGAATGCAAAACCTTAGGATTTTAAGGGAGTTTTCCACTTGGCCAACTTTGTAAAGAAAGAGACCCATAACAGATATAGTTCCAAAACATAAAGGAAGAAGTGTGATTTCAAGGAATGTGAGTGGCTTGGGAGTTTGGGGTTTATAAAGATCTAGTTCGGTTATTGACTCTTTTCTAAGTGTGGTTCTATATAAACTTCAATTTCTCCATTTATA
Organism: Mirounga angustirostris; assembly: GCF_029215605.1. Classification (NCBI taxonomy): domain Eukaryota; kingdom Metazoa; phylum Chordata; class Mammalia; order Carnivora; family Phocidae; genus Mirounga; species Mirounga angustirostris. The sequence continues at coordinate 77,111,593 of NW_026991720.1, read as the reverse complement.
AGTCAGAAATAGTAATTTATGTCTGCTTTTATCCTTAGTAATATTGACATTTTTTTTCATGGCTATCCTCAATGTTCATCATATTATTATTTATGTGATTAAGTATATTGCAACATTCATGTAAGGATGAAGTCAAAGCTATTCTACATCCACTCTTTGGTATTTTCTGTTCATGTTAAATTTAGTTGGATTTTTATTTTTTATTTTATTTTTAAAAGATTTATTTAATTATTTGAGAGAGAGTGCATGTGCGAGCATGCGTGTGCACGTGCATGAGCCCAGGGAGGGGCAGAGGGCGAGGGAGAGAGAGAATCCTCAAGCAGACTCCTCACTGAGTGTGGAGCATGCCCTGGGGCTAGATCCCCAGACCCTGAGATCATGACCTGAACCAAAATCAGGAGTCGGCCACTTGACCAGCTGAGTCACCGAAATGCCCCACAGTCATATTTTTAAAAATAAATGCAACTGGCTTGAAGACCCACCATTTCATTTCTAAATGGAGTTAGATGCTATTGAGATACAGTATAAGAAGATATTTATAAGAGTAACAAACACCCAGTGGTGCCAAATGCAATTTTCCAGCAGATTTTTTTTTTTTAATGCTGATTTGAGATTGGTCATTGAACGAAGTGGAAATTTTAAAATAATTTTGGCATTTACTCATTGATTTCATATAAATTAAATATTTTTAACAAGATATTTTAAATGATTATTTGGCTTCATATGGACAAAACGTAATAAAATGCTATTTGCTTGGTTTTTGTCAATTGGCCATAGATTTCACTGTCTACATGAAATCACATCCTGATTCTAATAAAACAAATTGGAGGCTCCTATAATCTGAGAAAACTTAAGTACCTTATATAAAAATGGTATGAGTTGCACCAAATTGAATTGTTATTATATACTTAAAAGATAATTACTTAAGGGTCATCTATTGTTTGATGATGGAAAACAAAGATGACTCAGTCACAGACACTGCTTATAGTTTGGACTATAATTTTCAGTGATATGAGAAAAGGTATAAGGTTCTGCATGGCTCAAGCTTGTTAAAGAACTAAAATTACATTTTTATTTCTTACATTTTTATATTCTCCCCCTCCCAGCAGTATTGCTTTGGGCAGCACTATAAGTAAGTCAATGCAAGTGAATTAATTGTCCATTGTGTGTTGATGTTAAAATATTAAATCATAAAATTTATGTTTGCAATGGTTAGTATCCAAAACAATGGTTATTGGTTAAATCATTTTCGTCAGGATGACTGCATAAGTTCAATGAATCTGTTCAGATAGCAGCATATGTTACTTCTTTTTACTCATACATTGATTCTTTTTACTGATGTACAGTGCTGAACTTCAAAGATAATGCTAAAGGACATGTATCAAATCTGTGACTTATATCTCTGTGAGGTACTCCTGTGGAAAAATCTAGGCCTGGTGTTTTCTTGAGTGGAGAATCTCTTCAAAAATATAATTTATTCATTGCCATTTTTTTTTTCAGTTTAGATTTTCTATACCTTGTATGTCAGTTTCGGTATCTTACAGTTTCATGAAAAGCATCTATTTTATCCAGATTTACAAATTTATTTCATGCAGTTGAACAAAAAACTCTTAAAATACTTATAATAATTTCCTATATATCGATGGCAACTTACCACTTAGTATTTCTTATGTTACATAATTTTATTATCTTCCTTTTAATCTTGATTTACTTTAGTTAACATTTTATATATTTTACTGTCTTACTATATAAATAAATCATTTTCATAGAAGGAGAAGATAATTTACTTACAAATAATTAAATTACCCATACATCTGTTATTTTGTTAGTCTTAAATAATTTTTTACACATTAAAAAATGGGGAAATAACATTATCTACCCAATTTCTTTTCTCCTTTCTGTGACAAATCTTTTTACTTTTGTCTTTTCCAAGATGTTAGGGTGTATGATATTCATATGGTAATTTATAAGCTAAACCCCGTAGTTAACTTATTTATAGTCACACATTCTTCTTGCCATAAATTCATCATCATTTCAAGGTTGCCTGAAGTTCAGCCTCAAGTAGTGAATTAAACAAAAGTTTATAAGCAATATATGAGCAATATATCCCCTGTGTTATTACAAAAATGTGTCTGTTACTTTTATATTTGAATGATGACTGCGTCGTGTATCATGTCATTGAGTCATACTTTCTCTCCCTTGAGGAACTGCACTGTCCCATTGACTTTCCCCATTGGCAAGTCCAGGTCATTTCCAAGTTCTTGTGAATTAGTTACAGGAAAGGATTTTGTGGGCAAGTTCTTTCATCTGTTACTTCTCTCAGGCAACAGAGTATATTGCTTCCAGTTCAATCACTGTCCTCTACGCTGCCTAACTGATAAGTTGGTTTATGAAAATATTGCTCATCTCTGTGACTAGAAATCAAACCAAGTCCATGGAAGCTCCCACTGCCACCTCAGGGACCTATTTCCCATTACTGGAAACAGGGACCTGTCAGTTGGTGCCTTTGCCTGTGTCTCTTACTTTGGAGAAGGGTTACCTACCACTCAGTGTACCCTAAAGGGAGCTTGCTGTGTCTTCACACTCCCCTTCGACCATTGCTACATTTGGGATCCCTTCCTATTCACTTGTGATACAAGGCTGCTAGTTTCTGTAAGGTTTATCAAAGGTAGAAATTTGCATTTTGCTTCTCATTCTCTTTAGAAATTTTGAGACAAAAAGACAGATTTAACTGCATCCTGTTAAAACTACAAATTGTAAAGTATATTTGTATTATTTTTAAAATAATAGCTCATGTGTGATGCTAGTCAATTGTATTATTTTATTTTATTTTAATTTTTTAATTTTTTAAAAATATTTTATTTATTTATTCATGAGAGACAGAGAGAGAGAGAGAGAAGCAGAGGGAGAAGCAGGTTCCCAAGGAGCAGGGAGCCCAATGTGGGACTCGATCCCAGGACCCCAGGATCATGACCTGAGCCGAAGGCAGACGCTTAACCATCTGAGCCACCCAGGCACCCTAAATTGTATTATTTTAAACCATTGAACTTAGCAGAATACTTTATTCTTCAAAGATAGCAGATCTTGGTACTAAGAATGGGTAAAAGTCAGAGAAGAAAAATTGAAAATGATTTCACACAGATTAGTTAAGTTTATATATGTCCCCTTTATGCATTTTTTATTTATTTTTATTTTTATTTTTTTCAAGATTTTATTTATTTATTTATTTGAGAGAGAGAGAGAGAGAAACAGCATGAGAGGGGATAGGGTCAGAGGGAGAAGCAGGCTCCCCGCTGAGCCAGGAACTTGATGCGGGACTCGATCCCAGGACTCCGGGATCATGACCTGAGCCGAAGGCAGTCGCTTAACCGACTGAGCCACCTAGGCGCCCTATGCATTTTTTAATTTATGTGTTGATTATTTGTGAACAATCAATTGCAGTAGTCTGCTCTTTATTACTATTTTTATTAAAATACATTTAACATACAATATTATATTAATTTCAGGTGTACAATATATTGACTCAGCAATCCCATATATTACTTAGTGCTTACCATGATAAGTGTAGTCACCCAACAATGTTATTACAACATTATTGACTATATTGCCTTTGTTGTACTTTTCATCTTTGTGACTTATTTATTTTACGACTGGAAGTGTGTACCTCCTAATCCCTTTTATCTGTTTCACTCATTCATCCACCCACCTTCCCTCTGGCAACAACTAGTTTGTTCTCTATATTTAAGAGTCTGTTTTATGGCTTGTTTGTTGTTTTGTTTTTTTAGATTCCACATATAAGTAAAATCATATGCATTTGTCTTTCTGTCTGACTTATTTCACTTAGCATATGGTCTTTGAGGTCTATCTATGTTGTCACAAATGGCAAGATCTCATCCTTTTTTATAGCTCAATAATATTCATATATATATATATGTATATATACATATAGCACATCTTCTTTATCCATTCATCTATTGATAGACACTTGGGCTGCTTCCATATCTCAGCTATTATAAATAATGCTGTTATAAACATGGGGTGCATACATCTTTTCAAATTAGAGTTTTAGTTTTCTTTGGGTAAATACCCAGTAGTGGGATAACTGGATCATCTGGTATTTCTATTTTTAATTATGTGAAGAAACTCCATACTGTTTTCCACAGTGGCTACACCAGTTTACATTCTCATTTACAGTGCACCATGCTTCCTTTTTCTCCACATGTTTGCCAACAGTTGTTTTCTCTTGACTTTTTGATTCTAGCCATTCTGACAGGTGTGAGGAAATCTCCCATTGAGGTTTAGATTTGCATTTTCCTGATGATTAATGATGTTAAGCATCTTTTCATGTCTGTTGGCCATCTGTGTGTCTTCTGTGGAAAAAAATGCCTATTCAGATCCTCTGCCTATTTTTAAGGGGATTATTTGTCTTTTTGGTGTTGAGTTACATAAGTTCTTTATATATTTGGAACATTAACTTCTTATCGGATATATCATTTGCAACTACCTTCTCCCATTCAGTAGTTTGTCTTTTTTCTTTGTTGATAGTTTTCTTCACTGTGCAAACCTTTTTCATTTTGGTGTAAACACAATAGTTTATTTTGCTTTTGTTCCCTTGCCCAGGGTGACATATCTAGAAAAATGTTTTTAAGGCCAATGTCAAAGAGATTAGTGCCTATGTTTTTTTCTGGGAATTTTATGGTTTCATTTCTCACAATAAAGATTTTCCCTTTGTTTTTGTTTTTGTTTTTTTTTTTTACTTTAAACTTTGTGTTTCAACTTAGTGGTCAAAATTGTAGGGTATGGTGCTGTATGGTACACATATTACTCTACAAAATGACTCAAATGTAAAGGCAACATTCTTCTTTTATCCTTTACATATTCTTCTAATAACTAAACTTTTTATTGGTTTTATAAAAGTAAAAATTTACATTCCAAATAAAATTTTAGTGCATCAGTACCCTAATAAATTTAATTGCTACAATAGTCCAACAGATTTCTTTTCCAAAATATAAATTAATGATTTCAAAGCCATGTATTTCAAAGTATATAAATATAGTAAAAAAAAAAAAAAAAAAAAAAAAACATGTAAATCACTGGTTTTATAGAGTTGGTTGAAATTTCACATTTTATCTCCATGAGATCTTGTCTGAAAGCAAATGTTTGAAATAGTGTTTTATGGCTTCTTGTAACAAGTACATGTATATTTCAGGTATAGAATCAACATCACTTACCCAGTATGGTGAACCAGCAGTAAATCTTGCAGGAAATGGTGGAGGGCAATATATTTAAGGCACACATCAATAGCTGTCACAATATTTTTCAAATATTTCTTCTTCCTCTTTATGTCTCTCCACCTTCTAGGATTATACTCACTTTTCCAGCCTCATATTACAGCTTGTGGTGACTATAAAATTCTGTTTTAGTCTATGAATTTAAGTGGAAGTTGGGTCAAAACCTTCTAGAAAAATTTCATTACATTTCAGATGAAGCTACTACTTTAATGCACCTACTCTATGCACTAAAGACATAATTTCTGCCACTATAACAACCTTCTTGGACTCATAGCACTGTAAAATGATATGCTAAAAATTGTGAAGCTGATATGCAAATGAAACCTGAATCTTCAATATTGTTGAGGCACTGAACCAACCTTGAAATTTCTATACTTATACTTTAAATTTTTGTTCATTATTGTGCTGAAAAAAACAAAAAATATTGGTCCAATCTGAATTCTAAACCCAATGAAAGCATGCTTCTAAAAAGAGTATGTTAAAAAAAAAGACATTTTCAGATAAATGAAAGCTTTGAGGTTATATCACTAGCAGAATGCACTACAGGAGAAGCTAAAGGATGTTCCTCTTCAGGATGAAGGGAAATGGTACTTCCTTCACAGATAGATTGGATAGAGTCATACCTACTGATATATTTAGATCTGAAGGAAAGAATGAAGAGCGCAAGAAATGGTAAATAATTGGATAACTATAAAAACTATGTTTAATTTTTAGCAAAATTTCATACAAGATAAATTACTTTTAAAACTCAGAATGAAAACATTGTAGATAAGGATTTATGAATTAGGTAAAAATAAAAGTTATCACAATAGTCAAAAGAATAAGAGCTAAGTAAGTAGAATTATATAATGTTATAATATTTAATGGGAAATGTAAAGTAGGAAGTCATAAATATTTACCTTAAGTAAACTCTGATAATTTAAGAATACATTTTAGATCTAAAGCAACTAATCAGTGTATATAACCTTATAAAAAAATTGAGTTATGTAGACTGGAAGTGAACAGTTGGAAAATAGTAATAACAAACCATTTATAATGACATTAAAGTAGAACACCTGAAGAATATTTTTTTTAAAGGCCTATAAAATGTGTACTTTGAAAACACAAAATATTTATAAGAGGAATTTAGAAACAATAAATAAATGACAAGGTATACAGGCTCATGAATTGGAAAAATTAATGTTAAAGTATCAAATTTCCCCACATTGATCTGTAGATTCAATACACTCCTAATCAAAATCACAAGCAAGCTTTTTTGTAGACATTGATAAGCTGATCTAAAATTTATGTGGAAAAATAAAAAATCTAGAAATTCAAAACAGTAGTGAAAAGGAAAAATACATGGAATGACTTACACTGTCCTCTTTCAAGATCTACTATAGAGCTGCAGTGAAGCAGAGAGGGGAGCATGTCATAAGGATAGATACATAGATGAATGGAACATAACAGTCTAGAAATAGATTTATACAGCTATGGTCAACTGATTTCCAGCAAAGATGTCAAGATACTCCAATGGAGAAAAGATAGTCTTTCCAATGAATGCTGCTGGAACAACTGGGTATCTGTATGTAAAACATGAACATTGACCCCTCTATATTATTATTTCTAAAAATTCAAAATGAATGTTATTCATAAACATAAAAGTTAAAACTGTAATCTTCAAGTAGAAAATATAGAGAAAAAATCTGGGGCACCTGGCTGACTCAGTTGGTTAAGCGTCTGACTTCGGCTCAGGTCATGATCTTAGGCTCCTGAGATTGAGCCCCACTTGGAGCCCACAGGGAGCCCCTCATGGAGCCCCTCATGGAGCCCCTCATGGAGACGTCCCCCCCCCACCCAGTTGAGCCTCAAGTTCAACGGGGAGCCTGCTTCTCCCTTTTCGTCACCCTTTGCCATTCCCCCCACTTGTGTATGCTTGCGCACGCTCACTCTCTCTCTCAAATAAATGCATCTTTTTTTTTTTTTTAGAGAAAAATCTTCACAAACTTGGTGTAGGCAAAAATTTCTAGGAGAGGACACAAAAGCATTAGCCATAAATGCATTAATTTTTAAGTTGGACTTCAGAACAAGTTAAGGTTTCTGCTTTTGAAAAAAGGCTCACATTGGAGGAAAAAGTATATTCCAAACATATATCTGACAAAAGGCTTCTATCTAGGACTTATATGGAGTTTTACAAATTAATACTAAAAAAAAAGAACATTTTTCTAAATGAGCAAATCTCAAACAGATATCTCACAAAATAAGACATATAGGTGACTCATAAGATCATGAAGAGATGTTCATCATAAGACAAGAGCTTAAACTTAAAACCATAATGAGATACTGCACCCTCACTAAAATGACAAAAATTAAAAATACTTACCATATCAAGTATTGACCAGAATATGAGCTATTTGAGTTCTTATATTTCTTAAGAGTGACTTTGAAAAATATTTTGATGTTTCTTGTTAAAGTTTAACATATTTTATAATTTCCCAAGAGAAATAAAAACCTGCGTGCATCAATGACATACACCAATGTTCATAGCTGCTTTATTTATATTCACTTCTGACTTGAAACAACCCAAATAAATGTAAACATGTGCGTGGAAAAACAAACTAGTACAAGCAAACAGTGGAGTATTACTCATCAGTTAACAAGAGCAAACTTCAGATAAGACTACAACAAGCGTCACTGGCTAAAGAAGCTAGACATACAGCCTGTATATAAGGTCCTAGGAGAGGTAAAAATAAGTTATTGTGATCAAAATCAGCCTAGTTGTTGTCTGGGGTTAGAGTTCAGGAGAAAACCTAATGAATAGGGACATGAAAGAATGTTCTGGAGTGAAAGAAATTCTCAATATCTTGATTTTTGGTGATAGTTTAAAGGTTTATATACTTGTCATAGCATCATAGCGCAGAATTAAAATGGGGGCATATCATTTAATGTAAATTATAGTTTAAAAAATTTGATTCCAAATGATATCATCAGAACTATGTTTAGAAGGATAATTTGTCAATGATATTTATATGGTATGAAGGGCAAGAAGTAGACAGGTTGTGGGCTGGTAGCCCAGGTAAGAGAGTGTTGTCATACTCTAGATAAGAGGTAAGGAAGACCTGTGGTGGGAAAGATACATAAAACTTAGGAAGGGAAATACCAAAGATAACTGAGGACTTTACTGCTTCACTTTAGCTAAACTTCTGAGGTTGCCAAGCCAAACTCTTGAAATACATAGCCCCTATATTGTCTCATTTGAAGCTGTTATAATAATATTATACTACACAAAAGAGTGATTAATGACAAAGAAACAAGGCTACAGTGGAACAAACCTAGAATATGAACAACCACTTGCCAACCTCTGTGCCTTGTATAGTCGATTTCTTGTTATAAATGGGTAATAATATGCTAAAATATACGAATGCAGTATTTCCCACATACTCATTCAATATACCCTAATATTTTGGGAAAAATGATCACCTTGGTTGAAAGTCCTGTGGATCTTTGGCTCATGTGTACCACATATTTTGAGAGGCACATTTGAAAAATATAAGAAATGTGGAACAAGTTTATATAAATTTTTTGTTTGGTATAGTTTTCAACAGTCATCTTTGTTACAAATGAAATACTGAGTGAGGGCTATACTGAAGGCATTTGGTCTTAAATATATAAGCAATGCATCGTAATTATGCTAAGAAAAACTGGTTTACTTACCTTTTAAAGATAGAATTAATATTTTGCTCACAATGCAAACACTTTATCTACAAGAAAAGAATAAACTCTGACTTAATTTGTCTGATTTGCATGCTCTTTCAGTAAAAACAAAACTCTGTTACAAAAAGAAACAGCTGAGGAAACATGAGAGACTATGGACTCTGAGAAACAAACTGAGGCTTCTAGAGGGGAGTCGGGTGGGGGGATGGGTTAGCCTGGTGATGGGTATTAAGGAGGGCACGTATTGAATGGAGCATGGGGTGTTATATGCAAACAATGAATCATGGAACACTACATCAAAAACTAAGGATATAATGTATGGCGATTAACATAACATAATAATATTTAAAAAAAAAAACAGCTGGAATTGCTCTAAAAGGTGAAATAGAATTATTTTGACAAGATCACCATGAATTAAGGTTAACTATGCCGAGAAGGCAGAAGTAGCTAACATGGAGTGATTAATATTCTGATAAAAAGAGAAAATGTCTTAGAGACAGGAAAGGTTAAGGGTTAAATGCCGTAGTATTTGACTGTTGGCCAAACAATACTCTGTAGTTTATATCTTAGTTCAAGATCTGAGATGTGAGTCTTTGCTTTTGCCCCAAAACATAATAATAAATAGGTTTTGTTAATATATATTTAAAGTGAGGAATTTGAAGGGAGGGGTACTTAAATTTTGTTTAAGGAAAAGAGATACCACGACCTTGAGTAGTCTTTGCTCTGACAAGATTTTAGTAAAGATGGCATCTTTAAGAAAATGTATATGAAAGTGTCTTATTTGGAGAACATTCATTTTTTTGTACTTAGTACTTCCCAAGTTATTGACATTTGAATTATTATTTTTTAAAATTTTTTATTATGTTAGTCATCATACAGTATATCATTAGTTTTTGATGTAGTGTTCCATGATTCATTGTTTGCATATAACACCCAGTGCTCCATGCAGTACGTGCCCTCCTTACTACCCATCACCAGGCTAACCCATCCTCCCATGACCCTCCCCTCTAAAACCCTCCGTTTGTTTCCCAGAGTCCATAGTGTCTCACGGTTTGTCTCCCCCTCTGATTCCCCCCCCCTTCATTTTTCCCTTCCTTCTCCTAATGTCCTCCATGCTATTCCTTATGTACCACAAATAATTGAAACCATATGATAATTGTCTTTCTCTACTTGACTTATTTCACTTAGCATAATCTCCTCCAGTTCCACCCATGTTGATGCAAATGGTGTGTATTCATCCTTTCTGATGGCTGAGTAATATTCCATTGTATATACGGACCACATCTTCTTTACCGATTCACGTGTTGAAGGGCATCTCAGCTCCTTGCACAGTTTGGCTATTGTGGACATTGCTGCTATAAACATTGGGGTGCATGTCGCCCTTCTTTTCACTACATTTGTATCTTTGGGGTAAATGCCCAGTAGTGCAATTGCTGGGTCATAGGGTAGCTCTATTTTTAACTTTTTGAGGAATTTCTACACTGTTTTCCAAAGTGACTGTACCAACTTCCATTCTCACCAACAGTGTAAGAGGGTTCCCCTTTCTCCAAAACCTCTCCAACATTTGTTGTTTCTTGCCTTGTCAATTTCTGCCATTCTAACTGGTGTAAGGTGGTATTTCAGCATGGTTTTGATTTGAATTTCCCTGATGGCTAATGGTGTTGAACATTTTTTAATGTGTCTGTTGGCCATTTGTATGTCTTCTTTGGAGAAATGTCTGTTCATGTCTTCTGCCCATTTTTTTATTTGATTCTTTGTTTTTTGGGTGTTGAGTTTGAGAAGTTCTTTATAGATCTTGGATACCAGCCCTTTATCTGTAGTGTCATTTGCAAATATCTTCTCCCATTCCGTGGGTTGCCTCTTTGTTTTGTTGACTGTTTCCTTTGCTGTGAAAAAGCTTCTGCATAGCAAAGGAAACATTTGAATTACTAATAGTGAATCTTAGGAGATTGTATTTGAAAATATGATCACCCAGACTCTGTCTACTCTAATATGGTAAGAATAAAAATTCTGTAAGAAATAAAACAAATGAGCAAAAGGAAAGAGAGAGAGAAACCAAGAAACAGACTTTTAACTATAGAGAACAAACTGAAGGTTACCAGAGGGGTGGGGGTGGCAGGGATGGGGGAAATAGGTGATGGGTATTAAGGAATGCACTTGTCATGATGAGCACTGGGTGATGTATGGAATTGTATTGTACAACTCACACTAATATAACACTGTATCTGAAATTAAAACAAAAACTTGGAATATAAAGTCTGTAAGCAGTTATGAAATTTCAGGAACTTCAAGCTTATAATCAGAAAGTTAATTACATTCCTAATAAAATTTAATCACGTAAATGTAATTTCTCCTCTGATGACGTAAAAATTCTTATTCGTGAAAGGCATCTTCAATGTTAACCTGTCCACATTTTCACATAATGAGGAAACTCAAACCTAGAAAAACTCAGACCTAAGCTTACCTGACCTAGCATAGCAGCTAAAAACCTGATTCTAAAACAGGAACTGGAACTCTATTTCTTACTGGAATTCTGTTTCTTATTTTCCTTTTTTTGTAAAATGTAGTTATTGGTGAAGCCTAACCATGGCATCATTGTAGTAAATAAGTGAATGTGAAATGCTTAGAACAATATCGGTTACAAAGTAACCACTCGTTAAGAATGACCTCTGCTATGGAAATTCCAAGTCCTACTCAGGTCTTTACTCAAGTGCATTCTCTTAATCTTTTCTAGCACGTTGTCTCTCTTGCAGTGTTTAATGAAGACATTTATGATACTTTTCAAATAGGCACTTTGTGAGGGGCAAAATTATCTTTTATTACAGGTTACAGTAACCCTGTTATTAATATATAGTGAAGTAGTTGGGAAAATGGGGCAGATGATGTGATGAAAAATACAGAGATTAAAATTAATTTATGTAATTGAGATTGTAAATAATAATTTGTAAATAATTCCTAGGATCTTTGGTTTTTAATCTTAAACTAGCTCATTAATTAGTCATTAGTATAGGAAAGTGTTTAATCAGATACTGGTTTTCTTAGGGTAATAATTTTGATAATGAGTATATGGGTATGAAATGCTAATTAATTAATGAGAGATAATCTAGAATATAGTTGCTATCTCTTCTCAAATATATATTTATTCAAGCAATGCGTAATTAAAATTAGCTACTCCCTTTTCCTTATTAACTTTTTTTTGAAGATTTTTAATCACAGCCAATTAAATATTTAAGAAATATACTGTTAAGAACTGCTTAATTGCTTGTCATTGAAGGCAACAACATGGTTCAGAAACATTTATTGTTCATCTGACCATACCATTCAGTCAATAAACTTACTGCACATTCCCAAGAATTTCCCTTAAATCCATCAATTGGCCAACAGGGCCCAGATCTTCTCCTTTTCCAGAAAGCTATGTCTCTGTCAGCAGGCCATGATCCCAGGGTCCTGGGATCTAGTCCCACGTCGGGCTCCCTGCTCAGCAGAGAGCCTGCTTCTCCCTCCCCCTCTGCCTGCCTCTCTGCCTACTTGTGCTCTCTATCTCTCTGTCAAATAAATAAATAAAATCTTAAAAAAAAAAAAAAAAGAATTGTGAAAAACTGTGGGATTTTCCCTACTTGCAAGATACTAAGCTAATTTGCCACAGTTTCATGGAAACTGACAAAAGACAGGGAATTCTTGAATCAGAAGGGAGACCAAAGCAGCATTCCCCACATCAGCATATTTGTGGGTCTTTAGAGCCCCAGTTCCCACAGGCCCATGTACATGGAGAGAAAGAGGATACCTGCACACACAGTGAGTCGCTTTACAGGAAAGAAACCTGGGGCCAATGGCCAGGTCTTCCTTTTCTCAAGCAGCAAACATTATAGCAAGCCATAACCAAACCAGCTGCCTCCCCTTTTGGAGCAAACAGATACACGTAGTCACTCTGTGATCTTCTTAACCTACTTAGGTACCTATGTGACTATGTTTCTGTATGAAACTTCTCTGTATGAAGACAAGCCTTGCAGGCTGACACAATCAAGAGCATGCAGGGATGCTCAGAGTCTGTAGTAGACTTCCTCTTCCAATACATACTTCAAAAATAATAAAACTAAACCCCCAAAAAAGACTAAATAGTAAATTTAGAGACTGAAGGTAAACAAGTTATCAATAACTGGAACATAATTTAAATTAAGAATCCACAGATAAATCCCTCATCACCTTGTTTTCCCCCTCTCCTTTTGACCTTGGCAGAGTCTCAAATGGTGATATCTAACTGGGGATAGGTAAGCAGGGAAAGAGGAAAGAATACCCCAGCATTTTCTACATTCCTCCTGTTTCTGACCCTGATTAGGGAGAAGTTTTACCCTTTAAAAAAGATTAAAATATCAATAAATAAATTGAATTTGATATTTCAAATCACTAATGAAAACTGTATTTATAACATAAAGGAATGGCAATTCTCTTATTATCTAAAAATGAGAAGAGAAGTGATAGGACCCACTTCCATAGGCCCAGGTCTAGTTCTTTTACATGTAGCAAAGAATGTTCTAGTTACTTCAAATTATATTAATCATGTTAGGTTTATTCTCACTGTTTTGGGGAGAGAATTGATGTGAATGTTAATGATATTTTAGTAACTGTCTAGGGTGAGTTCAATTTCTTTAATCCAAAAATCTATCAGATATAAAAGGGAAATGGTGTGGTCAAAATTACATAAATTTGGGTTGTATCAGCCTAAGTCACAGTTATTTATTAACTTAAAACCATAGCTGTCTAGAATTTTAATATATAATAGGGCCTTAGAGTTCAAATAATATAATTTTTGTATTAGATCAGTTGAAGCTTAGTCACATGTGATTAGTATAGGAAGCATGCACTACAGAGTTGGTCTAGAAACAAGAGGCCTGACACCCAATCTAAATATCTTCATACTGTAGCATGACTCATGTCAAATATTTGAACCTAACCCATACAACAACAGAATAAGCAGAAATACACGGAAAAACTAAACAAAACAAGCAGGATAATTGTCAAAATAATATGCAATTAAGGATTGCATCTAAACCTTGTCTCTATCTGGCAAAAATTCATAATTTTCCACTTTTGTTTCTTTTTCTTTGTGACAGACAATGATACTTTGGAACATCAAAGTTATGCTAAAATTCATTCCAGAATGATTTACCTTTGTCAGTTTTCATTAATACTATAGAGCTCTAGGGACACCTGGGTGGCTCATTTGGTTAAGTGTCAGACTCTCAGTTTTGGCTCAGATCAAGATCCCAGGGTCCTGAGATTGAGTCCTGTGTTGGGCTCTGCACTCAGCAGGGAGTCTGCTTGAGATTCTTTCTCTCCATCTCCCTCTGCTCCTCCTGCTCCTCTCTCTCTCTCTCTAAAATAAAGAAATAAAATCTTTTAAAAAATACTGTGGAACACTAGACAATCATGGGAGCAAAACAGATGATAAAATCCTGTTATTGATTATAAAGATGACAGGTAAAGACACAAATTGTAAAGGGGAACATTGGTGGGGTGCCTGGGTGGCTCAGTGGGTTAAGCGACCAACTCTTGGTTTTAGCTCAGGTCATGATCTCCAGGTCATGAGATCGAGCCCCATGTTGGGCTCAGGGCTCAGCATGGCCTCTGCTTGAGATTCTCTCCCTCTCCCTCTGCCCCTCCCCCATGATCTTTTGCTCTCTAAAATAAATAAATAAATAAATAAAATCTTAAAAAAGAAAAGGGTGGATGTTTGTGACATAATTTTTAACTTGCAAACTAATATATTTGGGGTCAGGTTCAAAAAGAAAGTCCAAGGGGAGGAATAGCAAAAGGACCACATCCTGCTCAAGATGATCAACAGCACATTGCTTCCAGTGGCTAAGTCGCTAAAAAACAGAATTGGAGAGAATATCACTTTCCTAAACAACTTTTAACTGAAGTGGTTTATGTTTGTTTGTCTTAGCTTTGTCCTGTGCCCTACCCTCCACCAGCCCCTCCCCGCTCACACCCAGAGAGACCACTCCAGACCACACAACAAGACATACCTGGGGTGTCCATGTCTGTCTGCTCCAAGGGCTTTTGAGATTGTCATTCTGCAAGATCAACAGGCCCTTCTGACTGACATTCTTTTTGGTATGTGGAAGGTGAGAATGCAGCCAACATTGGAAAAGACCGGTTTCTAGGAATCCAGTGGTTATTGATTGGTTAATGATTCCAGGAGAAGACATGGTGGGAAGATGCATTATCCTACATTTTTTTTTTTTTAAGATTGTATTTATTTATTTGAGAGAGAGAGAACAAGCATGAGAGCACAAGTAGGGTGGGCAGAGGGAGAGGGAGAAGCAGACTCCCCACTGAGCAAGGGGCCCAACGTGGGGCTCGATCCCAGGACCCTGGGATCACGACCTGAGCTGAAGGCAGACGCTTAACCGCCTGAGCCACCCAGGCACCCCATGTAGTGCTACATTTATGTCAACAAATTTTTATTTTTTATGTATTTTTTATTTTTTTAAAGATTTTATTTATTCATAAGAGAGAGAGAGAGAGGCAGAGGGAGAAGCAGGCTCCCTGCTGAGCTGGGAGCCCGATGCGGGACTCGATCCCAGGACCCTGGGATCATGAACTGAGCTGAAGGCAGACGCTTAACCATCTGAGCCACCCAAGTGCCCTGTCAACAAATTTTTAAAGATAAATTTAACCTTACCAGAAAATGAATTATTGTCCACATGCTTATTTATATTATATGTAAGGCTTGCATTTGCTGTCTTCACCAACAAAATATAGTAACATTGATAATCTTTGAAAGAGTAATTGGAAATCAATATTCATGCACAGCACTACAGAAAATGGGGATTTATGAGTGATGGTGAAATTAGTGTTAAGTAAGTGATGTTCAGAAACTGTAGAGGCAAGACTTTCTATTTTGTTTCATGGTGATGTGAGTATTAATTGCATTGTTACTTAAAAAAAAAAGTTAAAAAAAAGAAATTTTATTTATTTATTTTAGAGAGTGAGAAAGCATGAGTTGGGGGAGGAACAGAGGGAGGGACTGGGAAAGAATCCCCAGCAGACTCCCCGCAGAGCACAGAGCCTGACTCCAGGCTTCATCCCAGGACCCTGAGATCATGACCTGAGCCAAAACCAAGAGTCTGATGCTCAGCTGACCAAGCCACAGAGGCGTCCCTAAAAAAAAACTTAATTTTTTTTTATCAAGGTATAATTGACATAGAACATTATATTAGTTTTTGATGTACAACATAATGATTCAACATTTGTATATATTCAAGATGATCATCCCAATAAGTCTAGTTAACATGTCACCATACATGCTTACAGTTTTTTCTTGTGATAAGAACTTTCAAGATTTACTCTCTTGGTAACTTTCAAATATACAATACAACATTATTAACTATAGTCACCATGCTGTGCATTACATCTCCATGACTTACTGACTTTATAACAAGAAGTTTGTACTTCTTGACCCCCTTTACCCATTTCACCCATCCCTTGTTCTCCAACCACCAATCTGTTTTCTGTATCTGTGAGCTTAGTTTTTTGCTTGTTTGTTTTGCATTTTGGATTCCATATATAAGTGAGATCATACTATACCTTTTATCTTGGTGGGAGAAATGAAATTAGCCAGGATGGCACATTTAACAATAATCATAAAGAGATAGTTCCTGGACATTAACAGGAAGAAATGGTGCCTGGATACTTCACTGATTGGACAAGAAACTGACTACAAAACGTTCCCATATGGAGGTATCTCTTTACCTATTATTCTGAATCTTCACTGATATTTCACTATACCCAATATGGCTTTATTTATTTTGTAATCAAACTGTTCCTAGACAAAAGTTCTATCAAATGAATTTCCCTGGAACCTGCACAACCAATAACATTAAGTGAAAAAGTGGAACTCAAAAAAACTAGGCCTGGAAAGACGAGTTTCAGTGCTCCAGTGTCTTGATGCAGTTGCTGCTTCTCACATCTCAGTCCAATAAAGGCCGATTGGAACCAGCTGCTGCTATTCCTGGCCTCCTGGCTCACCCAGGGTTCTGTGCGTATGGCGGGAGGAAGGAAGGTTGGTAAGCTGAAGCTTTTATGGGTTTGGTAGGCAAACAGCAGCTTTAAAAAAGGAATGTTATTTGCAGTATATCTGTACAACAAAGATCTACAGACTACAACCACACTTCCAAACCATGCACGAATGCACTCTCTCAAGAGCTTCAGCAAACTCACGGGGGAGCTGCATATTATTTTAAATTTTCAGAGGAAACACCGGAGTACTCAACATCTGTCAGACACCCCGTGAACTATTAACGGCTTCAACATTACATTGGGTTGCATTCCTTTTGATGACATCGTAACTTGCTAAGCTGTGTTTCCTGTGGCTGCATGAGGGAAGTGCCACGGGAAGACCAACGTGACACAGGAAAAGAGTGTGTGGGTGCTTGATCTGATTTAAGGGTTTGCAGAGCCAAACAGGTGCACACATCTAATTTGTAAATAGCTAGTTACTTAAGAATGAACTAAAAATATTATTTCATTCTTCCCATTTGTATCTTTTCCCAGGAGCCAATTAAATTGTTAAGATGTAAATACTTATTAAACTGTTTGGAATTAGCTACTAAAGAAATGGAACTGTTAGGTTTTTTGGTTTGTTTGTTTGTTTTCTTTTTTGGCCTAAGACATGCAAAGAAAAAATTACTAAGATACTAAGTATTATGAATCCAAGTGTTTGCA
The DNA here is from genome assembly GCF_029215605.1 of Mirounga angustirostris. Classification (NCBI taxonomy): domain Eukaryota; kingdom Metazoa; phylum Chordata; class Mammalia; order Carnivora; family Phocidae; genus Mirounga; species Mirounga angustirostris. The sequence continues at coordinate 77,093,882 of NW_026991720.1, read as the reverse complement.
AACCTCCCAAGCTTTGGGACAAGAGGAACTGTTTGGAATCATTTTTTAATGGGATGCCTTACACTCTCTTGACCCATTTCTTCTTGGGAGCTCTGAATGCACAAGTTAAAATTTTAAGGTTAATCTGTCCCATTTAAATCACGGTGACATTTTAAAAATGTCACTGTGTGGTTGGGCCTCTATGCATTGATTACTGTAAAGCTAAGTTTTTATTACTTAAGTACAAATATGAATTTAAAGAATCTGAAATACATTGATAGTACAAATGAATTGGGCTCATTTAATGACATTAATATGTGCCCCCAATTTGAAATTGATAATATGAAATGTGTACCTTGCTCATCTCTTAGAACTAAAAGTCAATATAAAAAAAAAGTGGAATTTGATGCAATTGAACTGCCTTTTTAAGAAGAACACATCTTAACCAAGTTTGTGACAACCCTTAAAATATTACAACCTGATTCAGCCAAATTCTCCATTCCCAAGTGGATTATCTGACCTTGACAAAGTAGACTTGTGGTTTAAGTTTTAGCACCTTGGGGGTTTTGTTTTCATGCAATATATGTCACTCTGCTTGTTGTCTGGGGGTGAATAAATCATTGCTTTAAGTAGGTGTATTAACGGTGCAGCTGAAGTGAACTAATAACAATGAATAAACCTGGTAAAGAAGTCCAGTAATAAAGGTTTTCTCTTGGCTTCATTTTATCCCCTCAAGGATTTTAGCACATTTTCATGTTAGATGATACAATGAAGCAGCCATTCATTTTTCTAAATACGTTGAAAATCATTTTTGTTAATTAAAATGTATTTCCATGATTCTGATTACAAAACCACATCTTAAGTATTTGTAATTAAAGTTTTTAATAGCTATCCATAAAGGTGATATAAAATGAATATAAAATCAGTGTACATTTCAACTGAGAGATGGTAGTTAAGGTTTATCTAGAGATAAATAGAGACAAGAAGCATTCTCTTATATGCTTACCGGTTATATCATCTGACTCAACAATTTTCTTTTTGGTATGACTTTATGTTGAATGGAAATGGTCTTCGTTTTTAGGCAAAATGACCTCTAATGAGAATAAAGGGGGCTATGTGAGTAAAAGGACTCTGTGAATCTGAATTTTCCTGTGAGGGAATAAGCCTGCAGGTTTTTCCTTAGAGATGAAATGACTGTTGAACTGGCTTTGGGATGTTCCATCATGATTGTACGCATTAATGAAAGATTAAAGGAATAGGTTGGATAGAAATGTGAAAAATGGTCACCAAGTTTCAATGATTTTATAACTATGGTGTTGTCAAAACATTGTTAATATATCTGATGCCTGCTGTAAAGTGGATATGAAAATATTTTAGTCCCTCCTGACTAAATAGCTTCCATCTCCCCACCCCCTTCACCTCCTACTCCTCCTTCTGAGAAATATACCTAGTAATATGCAAGGTTAATGGAGAGATCATGGTCTTTGGGATCAGACCTAGGTTTTAATCAGAGTTCCAAGGTGTACCTTCTTGGAGAAAACATTTAACCTGATGATGACTTGAACGTAACAAATATGGATATATACTTATTTTCTGAGGGTTTCTATGTGGATTAATTCAGTTAATGTATGTAGATTTTCAGTATGATCGGTTTCTTTTACCTCCCATGTTTTTATCTCTTTGCTCTGTAAGATTCCTGGAAGTCTATAACCTGCCCAAGTCTCAATGTCTTCAATTACTAAGCTGAGTCTAATAATAACACCTACTTATAAGGTGGTTGTAGCAAATAATATAGCCCAGGTAAAATACAAAGTATAGCGCCTCCATAGGGAAAGTAATCTATGTCCGTTATCATTATTTCTATTGTTTTTGTTGTTGTTACTATGATATTGCTACTTCTATTGTTACTGCTAGTTCTGGAACTTCCTTTTCCTACATGCCTCGTCCACAGTGCTTAGTATAGAGCGATCCTTCTTTTTGTGCCTGGAAAAATGGATTCATTATAAGATTAATTACTTAATGAATAGAAATAAGGTTTCAACTTGGCACCATCTAAGTGTCTAAAAATTTTCAAAGGAACGTTTATGAAATAAATTGCACTTTAATGAAAAGCCTGTAGTTCGAATGTGTTTTCTCGAAGAAGTTGACTGTGTCCCCACAGTTGGTTTCCTGTGTGAAAGCGGAGGATCCCAATGAGAACAAAGTAAGGGAAGGGCATTCTATGTGTCTGCAAAGGCAGCCAGAATAATTTAGGAACGGCTCTCTACCCATTGGGAGATTTCATACACTCATCACTTTTTTTAGTCTGATATATGGGCAGTTCCTTCCAATATTCTTATTCTTGGCTCCCCTCAATGATTGCTTTGCCAGAAATAAGGCCACAGCTCATTGTTGCCAGATAGGCCATGCTCTGCATGAACTCAGAAGAGGGCCTGAGGCCTGTTTATGATACACGTCAAGTCTGAGGTGAGTTGCAGATTTCTCTGGAATTTCACAAAAGGAGCAAAGTCCATAGTGGTATTTAGCAATTGTTTGAAGTGGGGAAAAAAAAAAAAGTACAGAGTGTTTTCTGTAATGTCAGATGACAGGACACAATACAATGTCTGAAAGAAAAAAAAAGCACAATGAATGAAAGAAATAAAAATGAAGAATTTAGTATGAAAATAATTTTCTAACTCAAGAAGAATACATTGAAAACTCTAGGTTTCACATTTGAAAAGGAATCAGCCCTGAACTTTGGACTCTTCTACTTCCTTTATTTATTCGTTTGATTCTTTTGTAATTAAAAACTTAACACAACGAATCTTACATTTATTAATGAACAAGAACTGATGCCTTGCCTGATTTTTGTTCAGCGTTCTTATCAACAGTAAGATTGGGAAATGCACTCTAAACCTTTTGATGGTATTTTGATAATACTGTGTCAGACTCATCATTGAAATAGCTGTCTACATTTCAAAGTTAATTTCATTCAATAGAAGTTATGAAATTTTCTATTAACATTTTCCCTGAAATTTTAAAACTGAAGAACATTTCTGGAACCCACTTCTCTAAACAAGGGTTTGAAATAAAGCAGTCGTGATGCCTCTGGGCACTCAGGAGATTTTCCTGATCTCAGCCTCTCAAACCTCATAAGCTATAGAGACCAGATGAGCAGTTAAGGGGTAAATGTATAAAACAGAATTTTGTATGTGAAATTCGTAGAAGCATGTCAAAATAAACTATTGACATGCTCATTTCAAAATCTTGCAATGTAACTGAGATCAAAAAAGTTTTGTTTCAAAATTACTTCTTGGTGTTGAATTTCTTACATGGATGGAAAACTTGCAATTGTATTATTTAAAGAGTCTAGAAATGTCATTGTGATAATACATATGGTTTAAAAATAGAATATTAAATGTGAGTTCCCTGAAGACAGATTATCTCTTACTCATATGTGTATACACAGCTCATAACAAAATCTGTGATCAATAACAGATACTCAAAGCATGTTTATTGAATTTAACTAAACTGAGTCACATCACTAGGGGGTAAAAAGAATACTAGGATGGAAATCTAGGGCAGTGGCTCTTAAGTTAGGTCATAGAAGAAGTCTCTGAAGAATTTGTTAAAATACAGTTTCCTCTCTCAGTGTTTCTCTCTCTCTCCAAGCCACACACACACACATTCACACTCTTTCACTAGGACTGAAGTAATAATCCAAAAAAAAAAAATTCAAGTAGTAAAGAGGACAGTAAGAAAAAAAGGAGATGGTAGCAAAAACCCTAGACAAGGAAAACATTAACTCAAAATGATACACGCACCCCCATGTTTATTGCTGCATTACTTACAATAGCCAAGATATGGAGGCAACCTAAGTTTCTATCAGTAGATGATTGGATAAAGGAGGGGTAGTATATGTACAATGGAATATTAATGAGCAGTAAAAAGAATGAAATTTTGCCACTTGTGACAGTATAGATGAACCTAGAAGGTATTATGCTAAGTGAAATTAAGTCAGAGAAAGACAAATACCATATGACTTCACTTATATGTGAAATCTAAAAAACAAAACAAAACAAACAAACAGGACATGTAAACAGACCTATAAATACCGAAAACAAACTGGTGGTTGCCAGAGGGAAAGGGGATAGGGGGATGGGCAAAGTAAGTGAAGAGGATTAAGAGGTACAAACTTCCAGCTAGAAAATAAATAAATCACAGCAATGAAAAGTATAGCATAGGATATATAGTCCATAATATTGTAACATTGTATGGTGGACAGATGATAACTAATTGTGGTGAGCATTTTGTAATATATCATACAGTACATCATTAGTTTTTGATGTAGTGTTCCATGATTCATTGTTTGCATATAACACCCAGTGCTCCATGCAGTACGTGCCCTCCTTACTACCCATCACCAGACTAACCCATCCTCCCATGACCCTCCCCTCTAAAACCCTCCGTTTGTTTCCCAGAGTCCATAGTGTCTCACGGTTCGTCTCCCCCTCTGATTCCACCCCCTTCATTTTTCCCTTTCTTCTCCTAATGTCCTCCATGCTATTCCTTATGTACCACAAATAATTGAAACCATATGATAATTGTCTTTCTCTACTTGACTTATTTCACTTAGCGTAATCTCCTCCAGTCCCATCCATGTTGATGCAAATGGTGGGTATTCATCCTTTCTGATGGCTGAGTAATATTCCATTGTATATATGGACTACATCTTCTTTATCCATTTGTCTATTGAAGGATATCTCAGTTCCTTCCACAGTTTGGCTATTGTGGACATTGCTGCTATGAACACTGGGGTGCAGGTGGCCCTTCCTTTCACTACATCTGTATCTTTGGGGTAAATACCTAGTAGTGCAATTGCTGGGTCATAGGGTAGCTCTATTTTTAACTTTTTGAGGAAACTCCATACCGTTTTCCAAAGTGGCTGTACCAACTATTACAAAGCTGTGTTTAAAATATTGTTATAAAATAATTCTGCATGTTACTAAAGAAATGGCTCCATTAGAATTCCTTCTTTGAAGATTTCCTCTCAATCTCTATGTAGAGCCAACATAAGTGAATAATTGTGAGCAAGAGAAAATGGAAGTTTAATAGAAAAAAGAAGTAGAGGCTCATAACACAACACTCACTTTCCTTGTAGACTCCAATACACACATGTGACACATGAATTTTTATGCCTCGACTACGCTTGGTCACTGGCTAAGATTACTTTGGACAAGTGAAACTTTCCATGCTTTGTTGTGTTTGCGAGTTATGTGGATTGACTACTTAGAACACACAATAAATTTATTTTGCAGACTTTGTAATACGGTGTACCCTACAGGGATTTTTACGCTTTATTCTGAGGATTGCCTGGTTTGAGAAATCCTTGTAAATCCTAAACTTACCAAATATAACATACCAGGTCAGTCTCCTGTCAGCTTTTCCAAACGGGATCCTAAGATGTAGTTAGCAATTAAAGCAATATGTGAGAAAAAGTGGGCTTTGGGGTAGATACCTCATGTGATATAATTTTGAGTTCCGAAGTCATCAAATGAATATCTCATCCATAGGCATGCATATGTTTATGTTATATCTGGCTGCATTTAATTTGAAAATATTTTATGGTACATTTTTTAGTTAGTAATTTCTTCTTTTATTATAAATTCTCGGTTGTGAAAAAAAATCAGCATTCCCGGAATACTGGCTAGATCTATATACTCTAGTTAATTGTCTCATGGCTGTCCATTGCAGCTGCCTTACTTTCTCTCATAGCTGAGGTGACCTCATGATCAATCTCTCCGGAGAAAGCTGGTGCAGTTGTACTGAGGACAGACCCCAACCTGCACAGGGAAGGGAAATTAATGGAAGACCTTGCCACTGTACAGAGAGGCAGTTTTGGGGTAAAGTTTTTATTGAATTCATTGGAGGAAAATAATGTTTTTAAAATTAAATTAGTATTTAATTAATCATTGCATGGAAGTCGTATTTAAAGTCTAAACACCGAACAACTGCAAATTACAGCATCTATTTATATCCAATTAGTAATAAAAATAACTGGTGTTCACAAGTGACCACCAGTTCACTTCTGGTTCACTTCTAGATGTTCACTACTGGTGACCATTCCCAGGTAGATCAGAGAATATGCGAGCAATCTAGAACACAGGAGAACAAAAGGATAAGGCAGATTACATACTCCAGTCTACAGGTGCATAAAGATATTTACAATTCCAAATGAGGAAAAGTTGAATGAAACTTATTAGCAGAAACACAGCATATTGTGTATATATATATCATTACCTTCATTACCCTAATTATATCATAAACTGTAGATTTCTTTGCTTTTTAGAATATTCTTTTTTTGTCTTTACCAAATCCTGGTAACCAGCTAAAATTCAATTTTTTTTTTTTTGATAGCGAAATCTCTGGACCAGCTGGACCCTGGTTCACAAGTGAGATTCAAGATTTTATTGTAAAAATTAGAAGCATGAGGCAAGCAGCGTCCTTTCTGGGGGGCTTAGCCCAGTTGGTATGTACTTTGTACTTAAATAAGAATTGAGAAAGCACTAGACTGGGAGTTAGGCAATCTGTCTTCACCTCCTAGTGCTGCATCCAACTAGCTTGGAATCAGCTGGACTGGGACATACAGACTAAGCAGGTACGCTTTCTTCTATTTATAGAAGTCTTTGGTATTTCCCTTGCCTTAAGAGCAAGTTGACTCTGGCAAACCATGCAATTCTCAGGGTCTCAGTTTCCTCATATATAGAATGAATATAGTGGTGGTACATAATCATAACAGGGTTGAGGAAGAATTGATCGAATTAATACATGTAATGAGCTCAGAGAAGTTCCCTGCACGTAATATATGCACAAGCACAAGAGCAAGGCAGAATAACAGAGAGGTTAGGAGCACAACTCTACCAGAACTTGACTGTGTGGGTTCAAATTCAAGACCCCCCACCACCCCACCACATGCTAGTGGTGTGACCTGACTTCTCCAGGCCTCCATATTTTTATGTGTAAAAAGGAGAGAGAAGTAATATTTACCTCATCGAGACATTCTGGGGGATTATTTGAGAATATAGATGTAAAACACCTAACTCATCCTTGTAAAAGGTAGCTATATTTAATTATCATTATGAAACACTTAATAAAATTATGCTTCTTTACTACCTACATGAAGTAATATTTGTATTCAAGCATACTTATCATGCTTACTTATAAGGAAAATAGCTACAGAGGAGAATCTAGAATCTTGAGATGTGTTTGAAAGAGAGTAACTGATCCGAAGGGGCACCTGCACCCCAATGTTTATAGCAGCAATGTCCACAATAGCCAAACTCTGGAAAGAGCCCAGATGTCCATCAACAGATGAATGGATAAAGAAGATGTGGTATATATATATACATATATATATATATGTATATATATATATATACAATGGAATATTAGCCATCAAAAATGAAATGTTACCATTTCCAATGTGGATGGACCTAGAGGGTATTATGCTAAGCAAAATAAGTCAATCAGAGAAAGATAATTATCATATGATTTCACTCATATGTGGAATTTAAGAAGCAAAAGAGAGGATCATAGGGGAAGAGAGGAAAAAAAAATAAAACAAGATGAAATAAGAGAGGGAGACAAACCGTAAGAGACTCTTAATCACAGGAAACAAACTGAGGGTTGCTGGAGGGGAAAAGTGTGGGGGGATGGGGTAACTAGGTGATGGACATTAAGGAGGGCATGTGATGTAATGAGCACTGGGCATTATATAAGACTGCTGAATCACTGAACTCTACTTCTGAAACCAATAATACGTTATATGTTAATCGAATTTAAATAAAAATTTTTAGAAAAGAAAGAAACCGAAGTCTTGAGAAAGTCTAATGTAAAAGCAAAACCAGCTACAAGGCATATTATTATTATTATGTTATAATATCACAATGTTACACACTCCCTAAAAATAAAACCTCCTTCTAGAAAGAATCTCCAGTGATGTGATATGAAATTGAAAGCATATCCTGTTTTCTAAAGGAAGAAAAAAATTCTACTCACCACATAAATATAAAAGTTATGTAAAAATTTAGGTGATTGCTCATTCTGACAAGTTTTGTTTATATTATTTACGGTCATGTTGTTTCATACATTATGAAATTGAAATGTGTAATTTCATGAAAGGAAAGTGTCAGCAATCATGTGGTTATTGTGATTCTAGACACTGTGGAAAAAAATTGACTAAGCGGTTGTAATTATACAGAGCAAAATCTTCTTTTAAATGTGCCTACAAGATACAGAGCTCAAGAAGGACTCACCTAAGTCCTTCATCCTGGTTTTCCATTTCTTCTACCTCTTTCTGTGTCCTAGGTGCTTCTCAAGGCAACCATTAAGTGTGGGCTCCCAGGCATTCCTCACCAACTCCTCCATTTATTTTCCTCTTTCCTTTGGCTTCTGTCACCAACCCATACTTAGCAATAGCTACTTTCCATTAATGTCTTTAATCCAAGACCTGTTATGAGTACATCCTTAATACCTACTTAGCTCCTGATGTCCTCATAGGTAGCTTTATGCCTATTTTATATGTTTTCTATAGGCCTTTCCAGTGCCCTCTATCTCTAAAGAGAAAATACATTCCACTGGTAAACTGTAATAATGGTTTCAGATGACAGATGGAGAGAGAATGTATTCATGGAAACTTTTTTGGAAGACTTTTATTTTCCAAAATATTAAAACGTAAATCACCTAAAGGTAGATGCATAATAAATACTTAGCATGAATATGAGTGATAATGAATAATAATGTGCCTTATTCACTGTGGTTTTCCTCATTATGCTGTCTCTTAGCCATCTGTTCTCCATTTTGCGATGCTGATCCAGACAGTTATTTTCATATATGAGACTGAAAAAATTTATAGATGGAGAAGAGTACAAGGTAGTCCTGTTACATTAATCAGATTTTATGTTAGCTTCAAAATGAGAAGAGTCTCCTGAAAAGCCAGAAGGAATCTCTTCCTATAAAAAGACCAAATGGCTATTGAAAACTTTCTTTAGGCAGCTTTAGGCACATTTTTCTGGGATTGATTTTGATTCAGAGCATAAAGAGGAAGTTAGCAATTTGGGGAAAGTTTTCCCTAAGGCAATGTGTCTGTGATAAAGCAGTGGATTTATTGACAGGAGAAAATTGGGATGCCGGGTCTTGAAAACTGATCCTTGCTATCAAATACAGTATTTGGGCTATTTGTGTTGGGTGGTAAATTATACCTTCTGGCATTTTCCATGTTTTTTGGTTCTTACAAAATGCAAAATGGCCCACACGTGGCTTTTCAAAGCAATAGTTAATTGAACACTTGAAAGTAATGCTAGCATATAAAATAATTATGTTTGGTCCTAAATTTTGATTCTTATAGTTTTAAACTTATAAATGAATGATGATACGATTGTTGCAAATCACATACCAATCTTTTCTTAGGAAATGCATGTCAAACACGTCATTTGACAAGTCTGCTCAGTTTATTTTGGGAGAAGACATTCCTGGGTGAGAGAGTTGCCACCGCACCTGAACTTTAATCCTGTTTCCAAAATTGTATTACCTTGGGCAAACCATAAATTATTACTGAGCTGTTGTTTTGTTTTGGTTTTTTTCCTGTATTCAATGGCCTGAAGTTAACATACTTAATCAAAGTAATATGAAATGATACATAAATGAAATGAATGAGGTATGCCTTATGAAAATGGTCTCATGAAGTTTTGTTTGATAACACATTTGTTAAAATAACTTTTCAAATTTAATAATACTTTGATATCACTGGAGTCATATCTGTTTTATTGTAGGAAAAAAAACCCTAATATGAAAAGTCCTTTAATCATTCTTACAGGATCATAAATATTTTGTACATATAACCTAATGTTCCTTTTTCAGAGGAAAAAAAAATATTACAACCTTAGAGTTTGGAGGAATTAGACCAAAGCAATCCACCACAAGCAGAGACTTATATAAAAGTTATTATCATATATATCCCCTTGAAAAGATGTCATTCTACCTCAGAATACATGTGTGTTTTCCCAGACCAAAAAATAAACAACATTTACCTTTCTTGTCAATTAGATTTCATGTTTTCCCCCAAAACTTCAAGTGAAATGGAAAGAAAGGTGTACTTAGTTATTCTATAAGGAAACCTGTATTTTTTTCTTGTGTTTATAACCAATATGATCTTTGGCAACAGTTACTGGTGAAGTAGTACAGATTTTTGAAGATATCTTTAATTCTTTTGATAAGGTTTTTACCTGCATCAGATCAGGGTTTAAGCTTCATACCTCCTCCCTTGCATGAGCACCTTCCACCTGGCAGAGGCCGCAGCAATGTATTCATAGTCTAATATTTTTACTAAAATTTACCAAAGCAAGTTATTTAAATTTAAATCACTTAACATTCTTGTCTGTTCACTCCAGCTTCAGTGTCAAGTGGCTGTGCAGTAGCCATGGACATTTTGGAATCTGCCTATGGGGAAATCGGGGTATCTTTGGGTTTAGTAGGATATCTTTTTAGCAATCACTTTGGGATTTGGCAATGACTTCTGTGCATACACAGTTCATTTATAGCTCACCATTCCCTTGTCAGAATGAATTCTGGAAATGCTGTGACACCTTGTCCAACATGGTGGCATAAAGGTACAAAGCTGAAGGTCATATCAAGGTAGGAACCCCCTGTCTTTCAGCGGCCGGGCCTTGATGTGTGGGGAGTGAGGACAGTATGAGGTATAAAAAATATATTGAGTCTGTTGCTGAGATCTGTAAATTTTTTTTTCCCATCAACTGATAATCAGGCTAAAACAAAGATTTTTCTTTCAGGCATATACTTAACTGTGACCTAAAATCTTAGCACGGAGTAATAATAATAAAAACAAGTTTCTATTAGCTGTGCTGAAAACCAATTTCAAGTCTTTCTCCACAGAAATTATTACAAAAACATTATCATATGAAAAGTTAGAGTTCTAAGCCAAAAACTGTAGGGCAAAATGTATCATAAAACTGTGTCAGGCAGATAACTAAATTAAAAACACATTGATATTATGTTTCTGTTTTTTTTTTTAATGTGTGTGGTAGATATCAAAAGTTTTTAATTTTGTGATTTATTTTCCCATTCTAGATTAATCATTTTCATACTGAAATTTAAATTCATAATTCTGTGTTTTTAAAGAGAAGTCTCCAAATTGTGGAAGCTACAGACCTCATAAAACTGTATCTGCCTCGTGTCATAAATAGTAATCAATTGATATCCCTCTTGGTTACATTATGAGTGAAAACATCAAATTTACATCTGTGATCTCTAAAAATTCATGCCTGATAAATCCTAGCCAAAGAATCCTTACAACAGTCCCACAGGATAAAAACATAATCTAGTAACAGTGACTATTAACAGGTACTGTTTTACCTGTATTAATTTATCACTATAAACTCATAAGGAAGATTCTATCATGATATCATCTCAAGTAAATAAAACTGACTCACAGAGAGAGTCAGTGATTTGCCCAAGCTCACATAGCTGGGAGTCTAAACCCAGACCATCTACTCTAGCATCTATCCTCCTCACTACTGTACATACTACCTCTCAAGGGATCCTCTTTCATCTGGTAGCAGATCCCCAGATTTTAGACATGCTGAGAAGAACTTAAACAGCTTAGCAGTTGTTTTGTTTTCAAAGTTTTGTTTTTCCTCCCAGATTTGGGGAATGGAATCCACAAAGCAATTCACCATCATCTAGGAACCTTCTTCAGTGTTAACGAGGCTAGGGTCTCCTCTGCACACTAGACTGGTTGCAGGATTCACACCCATATTTATACTTTGAAAATTCACTCAGATGATTCTGCTATACCTTTTACACTTCAAGTAGAATAATAATATGAGTGTAAAAAACGGAAGGAATCAAAATTCTTCTTAGAATGAATTGGCATTTTCTTTTTGTTTTCTCACTTTGGAGTCCCCACAAACTGGTATGTTCATAGTAGTTTGTAGAAAGTGATGAAATTACACCTGCCTCCTAGAGAAAGTATCCACAGCACTTGAAACACTCTTTTTTTTTTTTAAATTTTATTTATTTATTTGAGACAGAGAGAATGAGAGAGAGAGCACATGAGAGGGGGGAGGGTCAGAGGGAGAAGCAGACTCCCTGCCGAGCAGGGAGCCTGATGCGGGACTCGATCCCGGGACTCCAGGATCATGACCTGAGCCGAAGGCAGTCGCTTAACCAACTGAGCCACCCAGGCGCCCCTGAAACACTCTTGATCAGACAGTGAGTACTCAGTAATGATTCAAGTAGTACCTGCTCAAACTCTGAAACATCCCTTGTGTTTTGAAATTTATAAATGTAAAAGAAGCAACATGTTGTATGTTATTTAGGTACATGTGTATACATAAAAAAAATTAAAACTTGGAAATAATACCGCAATTCAGAACAGTGGTTATTTCTGCGATTGATGGTGGGAAAGGATAGGAGAAAGGCAGAGATGGAAGGGAGAGGTAGATATGAACTATCAATCATAAATACGTCCGTTTGCTCTAGTCTGGGGTTAAATGATGGGTTCTTGGGTGTTCATTATTTCAGTAAAAACAAACAAATCCAATTAAAAGATAAATGCAAGCAAAACTGAAGAGTATATTATTTAGGTATATACATAAATACGATATAAATTATTTTTTAGAGGGCTATGCATAGATCTATGATGACAGTGTGTTATGAACCAAGGATTATTATTTTTGTGTATGTGTGTGGACTTGGGAAGCTTCTGATTTAGATTTAGACCCTGCCCCAGTGTGGTTGGATATCCTTACACAGTATTTCTTCCTATGTTCTTAGTGCTAATCCAGTCCTTAGATTCTTGATTGACCCACAACCTAGGAGAGGTCCTTGAAGGAAGAAGACATGTATTTTCGTCTGGCTCCGTGCTGCCTCAGGCAGTGCAGTGAACAAAATAAGAAGGCAGTCAGGTGTAACCAATGAATGAATGCTGGCTATTATGTTCATTATTATTCAGTAACTCAAGTCTCTCCTATAGTATATAATCATTGTAACATACTTACCATGAAGTAATATGAACAGCCTGTAGTAAATGTGGTCCGCTCCTTCAATGTGAAATTTTAAAGATTTCCACTCTGCTATTAAAATTAGGTAGAATTTAATAAATTCTTTAGTTATTTTTAGATCAAAGGGACATATCGTTGAGTACGTGGGAATGACTACCGTGGAAATGAGTAGCCAAATAGTTAACTAGGCCAAGATGAAGAAAATCAATTCACTGGATTCCCACATCCTATTACACTTCTCTCTTTCTCATTTTCCAGTACTTTTAATTTGAAAAATACCTTTCTATTGTTAGTACACGTGTAATATAAATCCTGGATATGTGTCAAAAACACAGGGTGCAATTCCATAGTTCTGTGAAAGCATTGTTTAGATGATATTGATTTTGGATACTTCTTATTAAAATTTGACAGAATTATCAGATGAATAAGATGAGTGTGTTAGTATTAACAAGATCTTGTGATTAAGAGGTTTTCTTTTTACTGAAAATTCTTGACTTCTGATCAAAATGGATATGCTCCAGTAATTTTCTCTTGTATGACTTAGTATCAACTCTCTTGTACATTTAATTAAAACTTTGGTGTTCTGCTTTAAAATTCAACTTTCCTTCTGTAATCAGAAAGATGGTAATTATTGGAAAGCCTGTCAAGGCTGCCCTTAGGCACACGTGAAGGCCACAATTTTCTTTAATCATCATTTATTAATACCCTAAATCCAAATATTATCAAGTAAGCATATTTATGCATATAAATTAACATCTTAGTCAAAACCTTTAAAATTTTGCAAGGCACAAGATTACATAAGGGGTATGCCATAGGCAAAATGTGTTTTCCATTTCTTTCCAACTCTTGATTTTCTCCTTCATATTCAAAGTCTTTCAAAACTCTTTCCTCTCATTTCTTGACCCAGTGCCCAAGGGTCCCACTGTTTGCTGGCTAATCATACTTTTCCATTTGTGTTAATGTTTTATAGGTGGTAACTCTCAAAATTTTGCACCCTTCCAGCTAAAAAATTTCAACAGAATTTTTTTCTCCTGTAATCCTAAGGCAATTTAATGCAGTTTTAGGCTTTCTAGCAAGCCATCCATGAAAGTAATTTTCTAATTAAAAAAGTCTTTAGTATTTAAGATAATTAAGACAGTTCTGTATGGTTATATGATGAGGAAAGAGTGAATAATGCTACCTTTGTGTGTCTGGAGAACAATTCTGAGAGTGGATTTCTCTCTGTTTAAGTGTAAGTTCTGGTGTGATGTATGAGAGACTATAATAATAGCCTCTGGCTCTTGTGGTAAATAACTCTGGCCCTTTAGTGGTAGGCAAAGTGCAGGAAGTGCTAAAATATGGACCAGCCCATATTCCCCACTGAATTAACCTGGTTTTACAGATATAGGAACAGAAAGAAAAAGTCACGGGTTAAATATATGAATGCTGGGGCTTTCAAACTGTAAAAGTGAAAGCAATTGTGTAAAGGCCATCCTCTGAATCATTTAACAGAAGGAAGCATTGTTAGTATTCCTTGGGGAGATATGCTTTATGTGTAGAAACACTGGGGGAATAAAGTGGGCCAGTGGGTATTTTTCAGTTTTAGGTTCTGTGATACTATAGTTCATTTCTAGCTTCTTTTGGGAATAAAAATGGTTAATTTCAGGGCCCACAGAGCTTTGTTCCTAGAGTTGAGTTTCATGCTACTCAATATTTTCAGACAGCGCCTGTCTGGGACATAACACACTTAAGTGAAATAGCAGAGTGACTGGAGTTTTGTGGTTCCATGAAGTCAGAAGGTGAATCAAGATTTCTTTTCCATTAGCTTATTTGGCACCTGTGATAACCAAGTCATAGCACTGTCTATCATTTGAATTTCTAGATATGCTTTTATGGAATTGCAATTATGCCCTTACATTTATTTTAAATAGAAATGTCATTAGAAGTCCATGAAATAGAGTAGGTTTATAGTGGAACGGAGTAGAAACAAAGGTAGTACTATCTTTTCTCTTTCCTCACCATATATCAGACAATATTTAAACAATATGAGACTACTTTTAAAGGTCCACCATTTATTCACTGTCTGTTATAAATAGACCCTATTTATTATTTATGACCTCACATTTAGAAAGCACTTTGCAATACATTTGACTCATATTTCATGAAGCTTTGACATGGTGGTCCTAATTTAATAGATGAGATCACTGACTCAAATGCCAAGACTGCATACTTGTTGAAGATAAAGAGATGCTTAGGCATTTGAAGTTAAAGTGGAAAGTGACTAAAGGAAAAATAAAACAAGAGTGGAAATGCAGTATGTATATACACACAAAGGACACAGAAAGAAATAATTCTGTCTACCACAGCATGGGAAAACATGCTAATCAGAAGGTGGATATAAGTCTAGGAACAGGAATGCTTTGTGTGGAAGCTATGAGAGTATATATTATACACACACATATATACATATAATATACACATACATATGTGCATTTTAATAGTACACATATACACTATTATATATATGTGCACCTGTGTATATAATGGTATAGGTTACTGTTTAGTATAAATATTGCTATTTCTTACTCTTCTACTACAATAGAATGTGCAAAGGGATGTGTTCAGTGTACATGTTTGACTCATAAGCTCACTCTCTAATGCAAGGAAATTAGAAAAGAATCTATAATCAGTTCAAGTTTTATTTTTATTTTCTTTATAAAGGTTTTTATTTTTAAGTAATCTCTACACCTAACATGGGGCTCAAACTTAGAACCTCAAGATTAAGAGTCCCATTCTCTACCGACCGAGCCAGCATGAGCCCCTATAGGCAGTTCAATGTTTAATCAGTAGTTTTAATCAAGTTCTAAAATTCATGAATATTATTCTCAAAACAGGGGTGCCTGGGTGGCACATTCAGTTGAGCATCTAACTCTTCTTTCGTGCTCAGGTCGTGATCTCAGTGTCAAGAGATAGAGCTCTGTGTCAGGCTCAGCACTGAGAGTGGAGGCTGCTTGAGACTCTCTCCCTCTCCCTCTGCTCCTTGCCCCACTCTCTCTCTCTCTCTCAAAATAAATAAATAAATATTTAAAAATATATTATTCTCAAAGCAAAAATTTTATGTTTTATCTTTCAATGTATTACCTTATTTTTATATATGCATTTATTATTAATAATAAATGCTATTTCTATGTCTGCATTTATGTATGCATGTATTTATTTTCTCAAATTTTTGAGATATAATTGACATAACATTGTATTAGTTTCCAATTTACAACATAATGATTCAATGTATATATATTGCAAAATGATTATCACATTAAGTCTAGTTAACATCCATCAACGCACATATTACAAAAATTTTTGTTCTTGTGAAGAGAACTTTTAAGATATACTCTTAATCTTATCAATTTTCAAATATACAAGACAGTATTATTAACAGTAGTCACCATTCTGTACATTAGAACCTTGGTACTTACCCAGGGTTTGTACCTTTTGTTCACTATTACCCTTTTTGTTCATCCTTAAGTCCCAGCCTCTGGCAACCACCAATCTGTCTATGAGGGTTTTGTTTTGTTTTGTTTTTTTGTTTTTTTAGTTTATTTTTTAAGATTTTATTTTTTTAAGTTTTTATTTAAATTCCAGTTAGTTAACATATAGTGTAATATTAGCTTCAGGTGTACAACTTAAGGATTCAACACTTACATACAACACCTGGTGCTTATCACAATAAGTGCACTCCTTAATCCCCATCACCTATTTAACCCATCCCCCACCCACCTCCCCTCTGGTAATGATCATTTTGTTCTCTATAGTTAAGAGTCCGTTTCTTGACTTCTCTCTCTCTTTCCAACCCCACCATGATCATTTGTTTTGTTTCTTAAATTCCATATATGAATGAAATCATATAGTATTTATCTTTCGCTGACTTACTTATTTCACTTAGCATTGTACTCTCTAGCTCCATCCACATTGTTTCAAATGGCAAGATGCCTTTTTTTTTTTTTTGGCTGAGTAATATTCCATTGTATATATAATACCACATGTTCTTTATCCATTCATCAGTCGATGGACATTTGGGCTCTTTTCATAATTTGGCTATTGTAGATAATGTTACTATAAACTTCAGGGTGCATGTACCCCTTCAAACCAGTATTTTTGTATCCTTTGGATAAATACTAGCAGTGCAATTACTGGATTCTAAGGTAGTTCTATTTTTAACTTTTTGAAGAACCGCTGTACTAGTTTTTTTGTTTTGTTTAAGATTCCATATATATATGTGAGGTCATAGGGTATTTATCTTTTTTTGTCTGATTTATTTTACTTAACATACTGCTCTTAAGCACCGTCCATGTTGTTGCAAATGTCAAGAGCTCTTTCTTTCTGGCTAAAAAATATTTCATTGTGGTTATATATATAGTACATTTTCTTTATCTGCTCATCCAACAATGGACAGATAGGTTGTTCTATATCTTGGCCACTGTAAATAATGTTGCAATGAACATGTAAGTGCAGAAATAATTTCAAGTTAGTGTTTTCATTTCCTTTGGATAAATACCCAGAAGTGGATTTACTGGATCATATAGTTATTCTATCTTAATTTTTTTTAAGGAGCCTCCATATTGTTTGCCATAATGGAAAATTTACATTTCGACTAACAGTGCACAAGGTTTCCCTTTTTTCCACATCCTTGACAACATTTGCTATCTCTTATCTTTCAGAAAATAGCCATTTTAATAGGTGTGAATTGATAACTTATAGTTGTTTTGTTTTGCCTTTCCCTGATGATTAGTGATGTTGAGCATCTTTTCATATACCTGTTGGCTGTCCTACTAGAAAAATGTCTAGTCAGATCCTATGCTCAGTTTTTAATTTGATTGTTGGGTTTTTTGCTATTGAGTTGAATGAATTCTTTATATGATTTGAATATACATATATATGATTTACAAATATTTGCCCCAATTCAGTAGGTTGCCTTTTCATTTTGTTGGGATGGTTTCCTTTGCTGTGCAGAAGCTTTTTAGTTTAATATAGTCCCACTTATTCATTTTTTATTTTGTTGCCCTTGTTTTTGGAGGCAGATCCTAAAAACCATCACCAAGACCAATGTCAAGGAGTTTACTGCCTCTGTTCTCTTCTAGGAGTCTTATGGTTTCAGGTCTTAGAATTAAGTCTTTCATCTATTTTGAGTTAGCTTTGTGTATGGTGTAAAACAGTGGTCCAATTTCATTCTTTTGCATGTGGCTGTCAGTTTTCCCAACACCATTTATTGAAGAGACTGTCTGTTACCCATTGTATATTCTTGGCTCTTTTATCATAAAATGTTATTTATTTTATATTTATTTTAAAATTTATGTACCTTTCCCCTGATCTTAAGCTTTATCTTGTTGATTTCTAGCCTCTTAGAACTATTTAAAAATGTTGAACTTTTAGATTTTTAAGTCACCAAAGTAAGAAGATAGCATAATAAAAAATGAGAGCAAAGATTTCAAAAATACTTACTACCCACTGAAACCTATTCTAAGCATTTTCCACGTATTTAATCTTCCATCAGTCCCTTGAAATGGGTGTTATTATTCTCTTTGCTTTCAGATGAGAACATGGCTATTGAGAAGTCCAAGTCATACAATTTGTAAGTAGCAGAACTTTGACTCGAACCCAGGACCTTCTTGCTCCTGACCTTTTGATGTCCCCCAATACATGTTCTATATTTCTTTTTTAAATGGTTATAAAAAAATTTACCACAAGATTCTCTGGAGACCCATATGTTAACGGTCACCAGAACAATAATTACTATATGCACCATTACCACGCTTCCCTTATTGGCCTGGAACCAAATCTTTGCATCTCATGTCATCTTGCCCTAAATGGAGGGACTTACATATTAAGATTCTGGTATATACAGTTAGTAGGTTTTGAGCAAAAAACAAAAACAGAAACAAATGAGCAATAGTAGGCAGGAAAGCCAAGTTAAGAGAGGGTCATCCCTTCAAGCAATGTCGTTTTATTAACCTTGGTGAGAAATGAGGGATGGCGAACATCTGAAGAGTCAGACATAGAAGCTCAGTAGAAAGGTATGGTCCCTGGCTCTGACATAATAAATATGCAAGCCTTCCTTCAAAAGAATTGATGGTCATTTTTCTCCTCTACTAAAAGTCTTGTCAACATTATGTGACTATTTTGAAGATATGAGAAATCCTTTAATATTCTCTCCTTGTTATGAAACCAGAAGCTAACTATTGTGAGCAGTTATTCCAAAAAGGCTGTTTGTTTTTAAAATAAGATGTCAATAGTGGTCTGTGAAATATTTTTATTTCATTTGGGGCCCACTTCAGCTCAACCTGGGGATCAATTAAACCTGAGCTCACAGAATTTGGTAGGCATAACTATTTATTGTTAATGTTTCTGAATTTCTTTTTTTTTTTTTTATTTTATTTAGTCATTTGACAGAGACACAGCAAGAGAGGGAACACAAGCAGGGGAAGTGGGATAGGGAGAAGCAGGCTTTCTGCTGAACAGGGAGCCCAAGGCAGGGCTTGATCCCAGGACCCTGGGATCATGACCCTAAGCCGAAGGCAGACACTTAATGACTGAGCTACCCAGGCGCCCCAATATTTTTGAATTTCTCTCTGGACACTTGAGGATTACACTTTTTAATATGCTAGGTGTTTGCAAGTGAATGGCTTTAGGCAATAAAATATAATTGGCTTTTAGATGTATTATTTTATGTAATACAATATCCCTAAAATGTAGACAATATTATTATCCCCATTTTAAAGATTAAAGAAAACCAAAAGCTGAAGTTAAAATACTACCTTACCATCACACAGCTCCTGAGTTGAAAAGCCCATTTAAACCTATGTCCACCTGAATTTAGAGATCAAGGTGTTAGCAGTACCTCCACATGAGGTTAGTTTACTGTCTCCAGATACATGCATGAGTCACGTGTGGAACCTAAATGAAGAACCATGATAGGAGCCGCTTTGTAACTTTTCACTGATAGTGAAGTGATCTGCCTCAACTGGGTATGTTTGATTTTGAATCCAGGTTCTCTACTGGTAAGCCTTACCCACTTGAAGTGACATCCAGCCAAAGTCTAACCATGATTCATATTGAGGCGATAAAAAGATGAAGAATACTTTCCCCCAGATTAGTTTATTTTACCCAAAAACAGTTGTGACATTAATTGATATTAACCTCCCATTGCAAGGTTAATTCTTACTTTTTGTAAAGTTAACTGAATTCATCTTTATTTATTGACTTGGTAAATCATATACATTCTAGCAAATGGTATTTGAGCATAAATGGTATTTTGAGCATGGTATGGTAAAAGTAGATGTATGTGTTCATAAACAATATGACTACTTGTTATTGATGCTTCTATCAGGTCGATTACTAAATAGATAGAAATACATATATGGGGGCACCGGGGTGGCTCAGTTGGTTAAGTTTCCTACCCTTAATTTCAGCTCAGGTCATGATCTTAGGGTTGTGAGATCCAGGCCCCCCTCCCCGCAACCTCCCATCGGGCTCCATACAGAGCCAGAGCCTGCTTAAGATTCTCTCTCTTCCCCCCTATCCCTCCCCACCACCAGCTCTTTCTCTCTCTCTTATGTGTGTGTGTATATATATATATATATATATATATATATATATATACACACAATGCATATATATATATATACAATGCATATACATATATGAACCTACATCTTATCCTTTGAAGGAAAGCATAACTCAAATTTATTATTGTCTATAAATGATTATGAATGTGCTCTTAAAAGTTAAATTTTGGGATGCCTGGGTGGCTCAGTCAGTTAAGCATCTGGCTTTGGCTCAGGTCATGATTCTTGGGGTCCTGGGATCGAGTCCACTGTTGGCCTCCCTGCTCAGTGGGGAGTCTGCTTCTCCCTCTCCCTCTGCTCCTCCCACCACTTGTGCTCTTACTCTCAAATAAATAAAACTTTAAAAAAAGTTAAATTAAAAAAAATTTAATATCACATTTATTAAATAACTTGACAAATAATACCTACTTATAAAATAACTTATGTTTAAAATGTTTTTAAGTAACTCCTCTGGAAGTAGAAGGAACCAAGTATATAAAGAATTCTTTAGCTTCTGAATGTACACACTTCACAGATTGCAGGAGGAAAATACGAACTACATTTCTGGTATCCACATCCAAATGTGTGATATCTAGGATGCACAGTTAAAAAGTGCATTGTTCCTGTAACTTCCCAACTCCTCCTTAAAGGTTGTTATTATTTGTTTGTTTGTTTTTCTGGTCATTTTGTCTTTGATTGTTAAAAATTACTTTAAATATAAATTTTTTTTTTCTAAATTTGAAGCAGGCAATAATTAACTCAGTATTTTCTAAATAAAAAATGGAAACCAAGACTTTCACTGAAAAATGACATCTGAGCTAACCTCTGACGTTTTACAAAGTCCTAATAAAAACACATTAAGATACAGAAAAATCTGCCAGAATCTGGGAAGAAATACCATTCATAATGAGGCCAGCTGACCTGGATTTAGAACTTGAAGCTGATCAACAAAACTGGTTATCTACTATTGCTGCTCACCCTAGATCAAGTTTGAAGAACATAGATATTTTCATGTTTTCTTAAATATTAGCCTCAGTCTCCTTGCTCTTGCATTCATGGTAAGATGGGTGTAAATGTGTAATTTCATATGAGATGAAAGTCCAAAGTCCTTTCTAATTATGAGGTCCAACTGAGTTTGTGGGCTCATAATTATTTTTGGTTCTTTGCTCCTCATTATATAAATTGTGCTATGATATATATGCTGTCTATAGGTATTCTCATAGCATGGCAACTCTGGAGTGAAATCCAGTTGAACAAAATGAAAACCAGTTAATCACTAGACACTGGGCTAATAGTTTTGCCAGTTCTAGGGTGACCAACTGTCATGATTTACCCAGGACTGAGGAGTTTTCAAAGATGTGGAACTCACAGCACTAAAACTAAGCCATATCCAGGAAAAAAAAACAAACAGGAAGTTTGGTCACCCTAAATATGAACTTACTTTTTATCTGAGAATGTGACAGGGGAGTTCAAACATGCGAGTGGACATTGAACAAGATATAAGTAATCTGCTTGTCTGTTCATTCATTTGGCAAATACAATCTGGAACTTTCCCACTTCAAGAAAAAAAAAATGGATACTGAAAGGAAGAAAAAGAAAGAAAGCTCACAACTTATAAAATATGATAGAATAGGAAAAAGGTAACATCACACTGACAGGAGTAATGAAGAAATAGGCAAAAGGAAAACATCCTAGAAAGTTTTTGGGGGCATGAAAATAAAATGTAGAAATCTGGTGAGACATGATTCGAAGTCAGAAGAGGAAACCACAGTATCAGAGTGAGACAGGATGACTTGAAGAGACAGAGGTGAGCTACAAAGACTGTAAGTTGTGATTAAAAGGAAGGAAGTAAAAGTAAGAAATAATTCAGGAAGAGTGAAATAGCTCTAACAAAATTAAAAAATAAAGCAGCATTGGTAGCAAAGTGCAGCATCTACAAAATGGGAAATTAAATCAGTAAAGGGAAAATGAGGTTTCCTAAAATGTAGAATAAAAAGAAAACTGTAAAAAGTGAGAGAGAATATGATAGACAGGGAAGACACATGATTGTCACTATACAGTAGGAAACAAGATATGGAAACTGAAGCAATTGTCAAAGCAATGTTTGTAGAGACTTTTCTGAGTCAAAATGCACCTTAGTATACAGAACAATGCATTTATTTGGTTCAAAGAAAAAATTACACCTATAAACATCTTGGAAAATTATTGAATTGCAATTTTTTTTTATCATGAAAGTGTTTAAAAGTATAGGAAAGTCACAAGAATTGTAAAATGAAACCTGTATACATCTTACCTAGATTCTGTAGTTGTTTTCACTTTGTCATGATTATCTGTTACATGCACAAGGGTGTGCACACGTATATGTGCACATGCACTTACATTCAGCACAAGAATCCATACTGGAAAAATATTTTATTACAAAGGAATAAAAAAACCACTTGGCTTCAGAATTCTCTTTTGTGAATCAAATTACCAGAAGACATGGAAACAATGTCTACAGTGTTTGAGAGGGAAAGAACAAGATTCCATTACATTATGCCCAACTGAGTGTTCTTTAATGAATGCAGAGAGTATAAGGTCATTCTTATGTAATATATATATCAGAAAATATATCACTTATATGCACACAGTAAAAAGTAATAATAATAATAGTAATACAACTTGTTTAAAAATGCATGTTACTAATTTTTTTAGAGATTTGATTTTTTGAGAGAGAGAGCACATGAGTACAAGGGGGTCGGGGAAGGCGAGAGGAAGAAGAAGTTGAGCAGGGAGCCCGATGCTGGACTCAATCCCAGGACCCTGGGATCATGACTGAGCCAAGGCAGATGCTTAACCAACTGAGCCACCCAGGTGTTCCCATGTTAGCTAATTTGAGAGATAAATAATATTAAAAATTCCAGAAAGAAAATTAGTGGGCAAAATGTCCTGAGATAAGCATGAGAATCAATCACATGTATGATTAACTCTGATGTAAATCTGTCAAAACCATTCTTTAAAAAGAATGTAGATTCCAAAAATGTTCTAATTTTGAAGATAAGGGTTTATATGATATTAAAACCTGTTAGCAAAGAGATTAAATATAATGTTCAAGAGTTCAACTACCACAACAGTATTAAGTTATATAGGAGAATAAGGAGGTGCAACTTTATTGATTTTCATGTAATAAAAAATATAACTTGAGAGATTCATAGAAAGTAACTAAAACAGTAACAAAACAACAAAAACAATTAAAAAGTGACATAAGAGGAGGAGCAAGAGGGTGGAGGAGTAGGAGACCAGGATTTCGTCTGGTCCCAGGAATTCAGCTGGATAGGGATCAAACCATTCTGAACACCTACGAACTCAACAGGAGATCAAAGAAAAGAATAGCAACAACTCTCTGAACAAAAAAGCGACCACTTTCTGGAAGGTAGGACATGCGGAGAAGTGAATCCGAGACGATACTCAGGAGGATAGACGGCAGGGGAGGGGGCCTCCGTCGGCCATTTCTGGCAAGTGATAGAGCCCCGGAGCACAAAATCGGAACTTTTAGAAGTCGGCTCTGCTGAGGGACGTCGCTCCAGTGGCTAAGCGGGGGTGGAACCCTCGTGGGACAGTGTGGTCTCAGGACCCTCAGGGTCACAGGAAGACCAGGGGTGCCTGAGTGCGGCAGAGCTCCCAGGTATCAGAGCGGGGAAGCTGGCTGCAGAGATGGAGCTGAGGAGTGGGCTCTCAGCTCAGGGTTGCCATAAACTGTGATCTGCGGCACAGTTGGGCCACTGCTCCTCCAGCAGGGACCCAACAAGCGGAGATCCAGGGAGACTCCCCTTCCTCCCCCAGGAGGAGAGGCATGGGAGCGCACCGTGGGAATCTGCTGGGTTTGGAGACTACACACAGGGTCGCGTGCCAGAGATAGAAATGCTCGGTCACAGGCCGGGTGAGCATGGAGAGCGGCCAGAGACCGGGGAGAGGGGAGTGATTGACTGCTTTTCTCTGGGGGCTCACTGAGGAGTGGGACCCCGAGTTCTCAGCTCCTCCAGGGTGGAGATTTGGAAGAAACCCAAGCAGATTACTTAGGCCGGCCCCAGCAAGGGGGGTTGCAATTCCGCCTCCGGCAAAGACATCTAAGAACCACAACAACAGGCCCCTCCCCCAGAAGATCAGCAAGAACAGCCAGCCAAGACCAAGTTTATGCATCAGTGAGAACAGCAGAACTCCTGCGCTAGTGGAATACTGCACATAGAATTCGTGGCTTTTTTCCCCCTGATTCTTTAGTCTTTCAAAGTTAATTTTTTTAATTTTCTTTCTCTATTTTTTTTTTTTGAGTTTTTCCTTTTCCTTTTTCAACCAGCATCTCATCAGTCCCTTTTTAAAAAATCTTTTTTATTTATTTTTAGAGGCATATTCTGTCCCATCATAATAGTTAACCTTATTTATGGTATATATATATAAGTTGTTCTCTGTTTAAAATTTTGGGATACAGTTTCTTCTAACAGACCAAAATATACCCTAATCTCTGGTGTATGGCTTTGTTCTAGTCTGCCTGATCACATTCTCTCTCCTTTTTTTTTTTTTAATTTCTCTTCTTTCCTTTTTCAACCAACTTCTTATCTTATCAATTCCTTTTATAAAATCTTTTACAATTTTCATCTTCTCAGTCATATTCCATCACTTCATTGTAGTTACCCTTATTTTTTGTACATATATAAGTTTTTCTTTCTTTGAAATTTTGGGAGGCAGTTTCTACTAACAGATCAAAATACGCCCAAAATCTAGTGTGTGGCAATGATCTATTCACCAGCCTGATCATATTTGATCATATTCTTCTTTTTTTCTTCTTTCTTTCTTTCCCTTTCTTTTCCCCTGGTTTCAGGTCTCTTCTGATTTGTTTAGTGTATATTTTTCTGGAGTCATTGTTACCCTGTTAGCATTTTGTTCTCTCATTCATCTATTCTCCTCTGGACAAAATGACAAGATGGAAAAACTCACCACAAAAAAAAAGAATAAGAGGTAGTACCGACTGCCAGGGACCTAATCAATATGAACATTAGTAAAATGTCGGAACTAGAGTTCAGAATGACGATTTTAAAGATACGAGCTGGGCTTGAGAAAAGCATGGAAGATAGTAGAGAAACCCTTTCTGGAGAAATAAAAGAACTAAAATCTAACCAAGTTGAAATCAAAAAGGCTATTAATGAGGTGCAATCACAAATGGAGGCTCTAACTGCTAGGATAAATGAGGCAGAAGAGAGAATTAGTGATATAGAAGACAAAATGATGGAAAATAAGGAAGCTGAAAAAAAGAGAGAGAGACAACTACTGGATCATGAGGGCAGAATTCAGGAGATAAGTGATACCATAAGATGAAACAATATTAGAATAATTGGGATCCAAGAAGAAGAAGAAAGAGAGAGGGGCAGAAGGTATATTGGAGCAAATTATACAGAGAACTTCCCTAATTTGGGGAAGGAAACAGGCATCAAAATCCAGGAGGCACGAGAACCCCCCTCAAAATCAATAAAAATAGGTCAACACCCCGACATCTAATAGTAAAACTTATGAGTCTCAGAGACAAAGAGAAAATCCTGAAAGCAGCTCAGGACAAGAAGTCTGTAACCTAAAATGGTAGAAACATTAGATTGGCAATAGACCTATCCACAGATAACTGGCAGGCCAAAAAGGACTGGTAGGATATATTCAGAGCACTAAATGAGAAAAATATGCAGCCAAGGATACTATATCCAGCTAGGCTGTCATTGAAAATTGAAGGAGAGATAAAAAGCTTCCAGGACAAACAAAAAACTAAAAGAATTTGCAAACATGAAACCAGTCCTACAAGAAATACTGAAAGGGGTCCTCTAAGCAAAGAAAGAGCCTAAAAGTAACAGAGACTAGAAAGGAACACAGACAATATACAGTAACAGTCACCTTACAGGCAATACAATGGCACTAAATTCATATCTTTCAATAGTTACCCTGAATGTAAATGGGCTAAATGCTCCAATCAAAAGACACATGCTATCAGATTGGATTAAAAAAACAAGACCCATCAATATGCTGTCTGCAAGAGACTCATTTTAGACCCAAAGACACCTCCAGATTGAAAGTGAGGGGGTGGAAAATCATTTACCATGCTAATGGACACCAAAAGAAAGCTAGGGTGGCAATCCTTATATCAGACAAATTAGATTTTAAACCAAAGACTAATAAGAGATGAGGAAGGACACTATATCCTACTTAAAGGGTCTATCCAACAAGAAGATCTAACAATTGCAAATATCTATGCCCCTAATATGGGAGCAGCCAATTATATAAGCCAATTAATAACAAAAGCAAAGAAACAATAATAGTGGGGGACTTTAACACCCCCCCTCACTGAAATAGACAGATCATCTAAGCAAAAGATCATCAAGGAAATAAAGACTTTAAATGACACACTGGACCAAATGGACTTCACAGATATATTCAGAACATTCCATCCCAAAGCAACAGAATCAACATTCTTCTCTAGTGCCTATGGAATGTTCTCCAGAATAGATCACATCCTAGGTCACAAATCAGGTCTCAACTGGTACCAAAAGATTGGGATCATTCCCTGCATATTTCTGCATATTTTCAGACCACAATGCTTTGAAACTAGAACTCAATCACAAGAGGAAAGTCAGAAAGAACTCCAATACATGGAAGCTAAAGAGCATCCTACTAAAGAATGAATGGTTCAAATAGGAAATTAAAGAAGAATTTAAAAAATTCATGGAAACAAATGAAAATGAAAACACAACTGTCCAAAATCTTTGGGATGCAGCAATGGCAGTCCTAAGAGGAAAGTATATAGCAATACAAGCCTTTCTCAAGAAACAAGGAAGGTCTCAAATACACAACCTAACCCTACACCTAAAGGAGCTGGAGAAAGAACAGCAAATAAAGTCTAAACTCAGCAGGAGAAGAGAAATAATAAAGATCAGAGCAGAAATCAATGAAATAGAAACCAAAAGAACAGTAGAACAGATCAAAGAAACTAGGAGCTGGTTCTTTGAAAGAATAAATAAGATTGATAAACAGCTGGCCAGACTTATCAAAAGAAAAGAGCAATGACCCAAATAAATAAAATCATGAATGAAAGAGGAGTGATCACAACCAACACCAAAGAAATACAAACAATTATAAGAACGTATTATGAGTAACTATATACCAGCAAATTAGATAATCTGGAAGAAATGGATGCATTCCTAGAGATGTATACACTACCAAAACTGAACCAGGAAGAAATAGAAAACCTGAACAGGCCCATAACCACTAAGGAAATTGAAGCAGTAGTCAAAAATCTCCCAACAAACAAGAGCCCAGGGTCAGATGGCTTTCTGGGGAAGTCTACCAAACATTTAAAGAAGAATTAATACCTATTCTTCTGAAACTGTTCCAAAAAATAGAAATGGAAGGAAAACTTCCATACTCATTTTATGAGGCCAGCATTACCTTGATCCCAAAACCAGACAAAGACCCCATCAAAAAGGAGAATTACAGACCAATATCCCTGATGAACATGGATGCAAAAATTCTCACCAAAATACTAGCCAATAGGATCCAACAGTACATTAAAAGGATTATTCACCATGACCAAGTGGGATTTATCCCTGGGCTGCAAGGTTGGTTCAATATCCACAAATCAATCAATGTGATACAATACATTAATAAAAGAAGGAACAAGAACCATATGATCCTCTCAATAGATGCAGAAAAAGCTTTCGACAAAGTACAGCATCCTTTCTTGATCAAAACTCTTCAGAGTATAGGCATAGAGGGTACATACCTCAATATCATAAAAGCCATCTATGAAAAACCTACAGCAAATATCATTCTCAATGGGGAAAAACTGAGAGCTTTCCCCCTAAGGTTAGGAACGTGGCAGGGATGTCCACTATCACCACTGCTATTCAACATAGTATTGGAAGTCCTAGCCACAGCAATTAGACAACAAAAAGAAACAAAAGGCATCCAAATCGGCAAAGAAGAAGGCAAACTCTCACTCTTTGCAGTGTGATACTTTATGTGGAAAACCCCAAAGACTCCACCCCAAAACTGCTAGAACTCATACAGGTATTCAGTAAAGTGGCAGGATATAAAATCAATGCACAGAAATCAGTGACATTCCTATACACCAACAACAAGACAGAAGAAAGAGAAATTAAGGAGTCGATCCCATTTTCAATTGCACCCAAACCATAAGATACCTAGGAATAAATCTAACCAAAGAAGCAAAGGATCTGTACTCAGAAAACTATAAAATACTCATGAAAGAAATTGAGGAAGACACAAAGAAATGGAAAAACGTTCCATGCTCCTGGATTGGAAGAACAAATATTGTGAAGATGTCAATGCTACCTAGAGCAATCTACACACTTAACGTAATCCCCATCAAAATACCATCCACTTTTTCCAAAGGAATGGAACAAATAATCCTAAAATTTGTATGGAACCAGAAAAGACCCCGAATAGCCAGAGGAATGTTGAAAAAGAAAAGCAAAGCCGGCGGCATCACAATTCCGGACTTCAAGCTCTATTACAAAGCTGTCATCATCAAGACAGTATGGTACTGGCACAAAAACAGACACATAGATCAATGGAACAGAATAGAGAGCCCAGAAATGGACCCTCAACTCTATGAACAACTCATCTTTGACAAAGCGGGAAAGAATGTCCAATGGAAAAAAGACAGTCTTTTCAACAAATGGTGTTGGGAAAACTGGACAGCCACGTGCAGAAGAATGAAACTGGACCATTTCCTTACACCACACACAAAAATGGAGTCAAAATGGATGAAAGACCTAAATGTGAGACAGGACTCTATCAAAATCCTAGAGGAGAAGACAGGCAGCAACCTCTTCGATCTCAGCTGCAGCAACTACTTTCTAGAAACATTGCCAAAGGCAAGGGAAGTAAGGGCAAAAATGAACTATTGGGACTTCATCAAGATAAAAAGCTTTTGCACAGCAAAGGAAACAGTCAGCAAAACCAAAAGACAGCCGACAGAATGGGAGAAGATATTTGTAAATGAGATATCAGATAAATGGCTAGTATCAAAAATCTATAAAGAACTCATCAAACTCAACACCCAAAGAACAAAGAATCCAATCAAGAAATGGGCAGAAGACATGAACAGACATTTTTCCAAAGAAGACATCCAAATGGCCAACAGACACATGAAAAAGTGCTCAATATCGCTCAGCATCAGGGAAATCCAAATCAAAACCTCAATGAGATACCACCTCACACCAGTCAGAATGGCTAAAATTAACATGTCAGGAGACGACAGATGTTGGCAGGGATGCGGAGAAAGGGGAACCCTCCTACACTGTTGGTGGGAATGCAAGCTGGTGCAGCCACTCTGGAAAACAGTATGGAGGTTTCTCAAAAAGTTGAAAATAGAGCTACCCTATGACCCAGCAATTGCACTACTGGGTATTTACCCCAAAGATACAAATGTAGTGATCCGAAGGGGTACATGCACCCCGATGTTTATAGCAGCAATGCCAAACTGTGGAAAGAGCCAAGATGTCCATCAGTAGATGAATGGATAAAGAAGATGTGGTATATATATATATACAATGGAATGTTATGCAGCCATCTAAAAAAAAAATGAAGTCTTGCCATTTGCAACGACGTGGATGGAACTGGAGGGTATTATGCCAAGCAAAATAAGTCAATCGGAGAAAGACATGTATCATATGAACTCACTGATATGAGGAATTCTTAATCTCAGGAAACAAACTGAAGGTTGCTGGAGTGGCGGGGGGTGGGAGGGATGGGATGGCTGGGTGATAGATATTGGGGAGGGTATGTGCTATGGTTAGCTCTGTGAATTGCATTAAGACTGTTGAATCACAGACCTGTACCTCTGAAACAAATACATTATATGTTGAAGAAAAAAAAAAGAAGATAGTAGGAAGGGAAAAATGAAGGGGGGGAAATCGGAGGGGGGAGACGAACCATGAGGGACTATGGACTCTGAGAAACAGAGGGTTCTAGAGGGGAGGGGGGTGAGGGGGTGGGCTAGCCTGGTGATGGGTATTAAAGATGGCACGTGTTGAATGGAGCACTGGGTGTTATACACTAACGATGAATCATGGAACACTACATCAAAAACTAATGATGTAATGTCTGGTGATTAACATAACATAATAAAATAAAATTAAAAAAATAAAAAAGGTGACAGAAAACAAGGCAATTTGAACTACTGGAAATCTATCACTATGGCCAGCAAGTGCTCTCACACTTTGTCATCAGGACATAATTTACAAAATGTAGCATATGAGTGGCCTGTCAACTTTAAGGAAATATTTTTCTATTTTCAAAATAATAAATGTTAAAAATATTTTAATATAATTTTCCTATTTCATACTCCTCTATGAATAGTACTATTTGAGTCTTTCATTAAGGTATCCAGATTTTATTTTATTGTGCATAATTTGAGCAGTGGATTATGTTTCCATATTATTTTTTATCTTTTTGTTGAGTTGAAGAAAGACTTAAATATTGTATCAGAAAGTGCCACTGTATTTGGAAAGGGACTCTTACTAAACTAGTCATATGTAAATGAAATGTTTGAATACCAATTACATGAAGAAAATCTACAAGCTTTAAAAAAAAAATTGGTTACCCACCAAATAAAGAAATATTTTACTATTACTTTGACATCATTTACAGCATTAAATGGTTGACAACAATGAATAACTAGTGATTTCAGAATTTTAGGTAGAGTGACTTTAGCGCCAGAAAGCTATAAAATGACATTTAATTATAAGATTTTTTAAAAAGTTTTCTGAAGGTCCTGATTTAATCAATTATTTCATAACAAAATGATTGTAGAAATAAGAACAGATGTTACCAACTTCACTGATAGATTAAAGACCTGAACGTAAAAATTAAAAACATCAAACTACTAGGAAACTATTATGTTGAGGGTATAAAAGTCTTTCCTAAGCATAGCATAAAACCTAGAGAATCCAAAATAGCAACAATCAAATTTGACATTATAAAAATGTAAACAATTTGTATGTAAAAAGAGTGTTGGGGCACCTGGGTGGCTTAGTTGGTTAGTCGTCTGACCCGCCTTTATCTCTCTCTCCTCTCTCAAAAAATAAAAAATAAAAGCTCCTTTAGTGGGTATTCTGATTTGCAAATCAGAACATCTTTCTATAGTGTCTATCCTTGCAATGCTTCAGTGATATAGCTTCACGGGAAGGTGTGAAAGAAAAGGGCTGATCTAAGTATCTCTAGAAGTAAGTATAGTCTGTAAGCCTAAAGGCAAATAGAACTGTAGATATGCACTAAACTAGTTGATAAAATTTGTTTTCCGTGGAGTATCAGTTACCAATTCTGCAAACACCATGCATGTGTTCTGGAATTGAACAATTAAATAAGTGGATGTTAGATGGTAGGAGCTTGTTGGATTGGAAACTCAAATCGGAAAGTGTAGGAAGCTAGCATGATCCATGTAATAATGGCTCAGACATCAATGTGTACTCAGATTTAGCCTGATGATAGGTATTTTATTACACATAGACATTTATAGATATGTGTATGCACACAGGTTAGTATACACACATATATTTCTTCAGCTTAGAGGGCCAAGAAGCAATGATACATGGTAGCAATGATCACACTTGGCACCTAGAATTTTGTTGGTAAGTCCATTCTCTAACAAAAGAAGCCTGGGCTCTTTAGTGAAATGCCTGAAACTAGAACTAGGAAAGAGATATGCAGGATGAGCCTAGAACACCTTGCAGTGCCAGAAAGTAAGGAAGTGACCATCCCCAAAAGGATGGTGGAATGTCCAAGGGATATATCTGCCAATCAAAATGGGTCCCAATGACCACAGTGGAAACAATTTGAGAAAAAGAAAATAGTACTGGATTATAAAACAAAGTTTAAAGTAAATATTCATGGGTTCATACTTCTGTAAATAAATGATTAATAAGTGGGATAATATAGGCAAATCTCCATGCAGAAGAATTCCAAATAATTTATGTCAATACTCTATTCTTAAGGGCATGAATGTATCTCCTCACTCTCTAAATGTAGGCTCCATAGTGTCTTTCTTCCAGAGAATGGTATGGAAAGGGAAGGGAAAAAAATAACTTTGCAGTGGAGAGATCTGGCAAAAACAATCTCAGACCAGGCAATCAAGGTTAAGGTTAATTATAAATCATATTGATAGTCCATACACTTAATATGATGTGATAAGAGGAGAATCGTACTTTGTCTTTGTGTTTTTCCTCCCCAAAACATAGAACTCTAGTCTAATCATGAGAAAACACCACCTGAGAAATATTCTACAAAATGCCCAACTAACAATCCTCAAAATTGTCAAGGTTATCAAAAGTAAGGAAAGTGTGATAAACTGTCACAAAAAAGAGTTGCTTATGGTGACATGGCTATTAATGTAATGTGGTATCCTGAGTAGATCCTGAAACAGAATAAAGAAATTAGGGATAAACTGAAGAAAGCTGAATGAAGTGTGAGGTTTTTTAGTAATAGCATGCAATTATTGGTTCACTAACTAGGACAAATGTGCCATACTACTATAAGATGTCAATAATAATGAAAACTGAGTGTGGGGTATACAGGGACTCTCTGTACTGTGCATTATTTTTGTAAACCTGAAACTTCTGAAATAAAAGTTTACTAAAAATAATATTTTTAATAAATTTTATTGGAACAATTGGTTATCCATGTACTAAAAAATCAGAGATTATTCAAAAATTTTGTAAATGTGAAGTGAATAATAAAACTTAAAGTGAGAACTAAAGATATGTATTTTCTAGAAGAAAATGGGTGAACATATTTATTATACTGGATTAGGCAAATATTTCCTAAATATGACACAAAAAGCATACATCAAAAACTTTTAAAAATTGAATAGGATAATCAAAATTAAGTCTTTTGCTGTTTCAATGCACTCAATATATTAAGACAAAAAGGCACGCCATTCACATTACTATCTATAAAACATATCAACAATAAAAGACATATATACAGAATATAATTCATTCTTAGAGTGATATAAGAAGAAGATAAAAATACTGATTTTTTTAAAAAGGGGAAATGATTTGACCAGACACTTCAAAAATAGAAGATACTCATTCACATGGCAAAGAAGCACATGAAAAATCCTCAACATCATTCATTATTCATTGGGACAGCACAAATGAGCATTTCAAACCCACCAGAATTGCTAGAATTACAAAAAGACTGATAATACCAAGTATGGTGAAGATAAGGAACGACTGAAAATTTTATACAACACTGGTGGGCATGCAATAAGAGACTGCTACTTTGGAAAGCTATTGACCTATTATAAAGTTAAGTACACAGTTATCATAGAACCTAGAAGTCCTTCTCCTAGCTATTTACTCAAGAGGAATGAAAATATGATGTTCATACAAAGAATTGCTCTGAATATTCATAGCAGCTTTCCTCATTATAACCTAAAACTGGAAACACCGCAAATGTCCATCAACTGGAGAATGGATAAACAAATTGTGATACAACCTATGATAGAATAATCCTCAGAAAGAGAGTACCCTGCTATTAGATGACCTAAGTACGTTTTAGTAGCATTATGTTAAGTGAACAAAACTAGCCCAAACGGCTACATTCTATGTGCCATTATTAAGAACTTCTAGAAAAAGCAAAACCATAGCGATGAGAAAGCAGATGAGTATTTGCCTGGGGCTAAGGAGAGGGAAGGGAAAAGAGGAAACCGCTGGGATGACAGAAATGTTCTAGATCCTGATTGCGCTTATTGTTTTTTGAATACATTTGTCAAAACTCATGGAATTATATACTTAAAAGGGTGATTTTCATATGTAAATTACACCTAAAAAAGCAAGTAAAATACATAAAATTAACTTCCATACAAATTGTAACTGTTCAATTGTAAACATCTAACTGCTCCTTTCTTCTATGGCTCTTAATTTGACTGTTTGGAATGGCATATGTACATTTCACTTTTACCTTATTGAACCTTAGGACTTCTTCAATTTTATTTACAGTTTTGCTAAGAAAGAAAAGAAGTTTTTTAGGGGCACCTGGGTGGCTCCGTTGGTTAAGCGTCTGCCTTCGGCTCAGGTCATGATCCCAGAATCCTGGGATCGGGTCAGGCATTAGGCTCCCTGCTCAGCGGGGAGCCTGCTTCTCCCTTTCCCTCTGCCTGCAGCCTGCCTACTTGTGCTCTCTCTCTGTCAAATAAATAAATAAAATCCTTAAAAAAAGAGAGAGAAAGAAAAGAAGTTTTCTGAATATATAGTCATTGTGATTTGGTTACTGGCACTAAATTTGCTATCCATTTCAATGGGGATGGTAATTAATAGAGTCATTTATTCCACTTATTTCAATTATTTTAGTCTGTTCATCAAGAAAGGTGGTTTATGTAATATACTATCTGAATCAAAATAAAAATATCTTACTTGAAATATAAACTCATATTATTTACATCCTCATCACAATATTATCTAATTCAGTTATAAATTATGAAAATATGTTCAAAAGATACAGTCTTAAAACCAGAACTCAGAGACATAATTTAACTTGTTTTTCAATCCATTCACTCTTTTCAGCTGTTTTCTACTGTTGTTTTATACAATATACTTGTAGCCTTAGTCCATAGAGCTACCTTGAAAGAATTAATGGGCTTTTCCAAAAATCCATCTTGAAACTATAAGAAACCATGTTCTTTGGATCAGTTTCTGTTATTTCACATTTTATACATATATCTTAAAAACCACAGATTAGAGGCATATTTCCCTTTCAGAAACATAACAGTTTGTGCAAATCCAGTGTTATTAGTAGGCAATGCCACCAGTGGATGTGTCCTTAGAATATGAGCATAACTCAAGTTTGCTTTAGAAAACCACAGATCTGGCTTGAATTGAAAGTCACAGAATCAGCCTGGTGTGTTCCCTTACACTGGTCCAACTTAGCATTTCCTACAGAAATCCAAGTTCCATTGGTATTGTTAATCCTGACCTAGCATTATCTCTAAATGATTTAGTCAGTTAATTGAACATATTTTCACAGGTTAACTATTTCAAATGCTATTATTCACTTTATTTATAAAGAAATTGTAACTGAGAGAGGCTGAATGATTTGCCAGAGGTCATTAGGAGAGAGAAAAAGAGAGAAAGTGGGGAAGACAGGGAAAGAGAGCCAGAGAGAGAGAGAGAAAGAGAAGAGAGGGAGGAAGGAACGAACGAACGAACGAAGGAAGGAAGGAACGAAGGAAGGAACGAAGGAAGGCGGGAAGGAAGGAAGGAAGGAAGAATTCAGGGCAAAGAAAAGACAAGTACTAAGGTTTCCTGAATCCTCAGCTGGTGTTCTTTACTTTTTACCTTTTCACAACACTGCTAATAAATACATGAGAGGATTGTGGGTCAGGGATAAAATATGCAACTAAGTACCCCAGTGTGAATGCTGAAAACATGGAGCAACTTTTTCATTTTGTGTTCTGTAAGACTAAATTAGTAGGCTTTCCATGCTAGCAAACTTTAACATCTGTGAAATAAAAACTCATATGTGATACAAAAACGTAACTTATTAATGGAGTACATTTTTTTCTTAGTTATGAAAAAAATAAAAAGATTTCATAATAGAAAGGAGGTAGTTCTAGTCCTTAGGAGCTGTAGTGCCTAAACCATGGGTGCTGGCCATGAAAATACACAGCTAATCTTTCCAGCGGTGGAGAGATGGAAGATCCTACCTACTGCCCCTCTGGATCTACCACCACAGTCGCGGCACCAGTCATGCCAAGGCCATTCCCCTCTCAGGTAGCTCTCAGCCAGTAATGAAACTCAGCACGGTGCGAAGGCAGGCCCACTGTGGTGAGACTTGGAACTTCTCCATCCAGAGACTTAGCCTCATGATTTCCCACCAGCCCAGCTGCAGTAACAGACTCTTGAAATATACCTCCTATTCCTCCCTCTTCTCACACAGGAGTAAGATCAGCATCAGAGTCTGAGGGCGCTCCAGCATTTTCCCGTCTCTCCCCCATTAAATCTATATCTAATTCCATCTTGGCATCTCTTTTGAAGGCATGAACTAACACACATTTGCTCTTAGTAGCTCTGATCTTGAATTTCTGTATTTATAAAATAAAGAAAAGATCTTTATTTTGCTGACTGAGTAACATTTCACTTTGAATTCACAAAGAAGTCATTTTGAAAGCACTATTCAAAAACTTGTACATATTTTCATCTCATCTAAGATATACTATTTCCTATACAAAGAAAAGCAAAAAGCGTTGTCAATAAATTATGAAATGCCAACAGTTATAAACTGTCTCAATTCCAGAGATATAAAAACGTGTTGTTTTAGAATCAGTGAAAGTAATCCTCATTTTCATCATAAATGTTTCTCAACAGAGACACCATGGAGCATACTGTTCATTTCTCGTAGCTGCTTTGAGCGAAATAATATTTTATGTCTTGAAGAATATACATGAAAAAAAATCCTCCGCTTGCTTAGTTCCAAACATTTGCTAACACATCTGGTTGCACATAAGAAGAAACATAACAGCTTAATTATGCATATGTTGCATCTAGTTTAGTGCAAATGCCCTTGAGAAAAAAATAGAGCTCTGAAAGTAAGACTGATAATTGGATTTTATGAAGCGCTTTTATAATTTTCAGAATAACTTTTTCTAATTCATTAACTGACTTCCACCAGAGTTCTAGGGGTAAATGAGTGTTTTTATTATCTTTTCACAGAGGAGGAAATAGAAAAGTTAAGCAACTTCAGAAGGTCACACAGGAAAACAACCAAGGCTAGGTATAGGCAGTCCAAGATTTTGACCATTTGATAGGGCTGCCTTCAGAGTCTGCTTCTTATAAAATATTATATTAGTTTTGCAAAAAGTCATTTTAAAAAGGTAATTAGTTACAGAAAACTATGCTGAGATAACTTCAAAAATTTTACCAGCTCCTTGGGTTTTTTTTTCCTTCCCTTTTGGTTTTAAAGCTTTGAGAAAATTAAGAATGTTAGTTCAGGATAAGCTTTCTAAACTTTGAGTCTCTTGGCTTGTACTCATTTGTAAAATGTCATACTGATTATTTAAACTTAGTGGCTGCGTTTTTGACAGCTATGCTATGGCAACACTTGTGGGGAAAACCTTTAGTGACATTGACGGGTTTTGGACACCAGGATGACATTAACACCTTGTAAAATAGCGGAGGTGCCACCGGGAAGCATCCACCTACCTGGCAAACAGCATAAGAAAGTACATCATGTACGGACTGGGGAAATGTCACCGTGGCGGGTTTGGTGGAAGTGAATTCCTCTTTTTGTCAGCAAACTTTTATTTTCTTTCATTTCCTTCCTTCAATCATCTCAAATATTGCAGTGGAGAATTTTTCACAAGATTTTATAGAAAAACTTGTTTTTTCTTTTAATTCCTCTGTCCTCTCTGCTTCACATTTTTCCCTTTTTTTACTTATTTTTCAGAAATAATTATCTGTTCCTTCCTAGTACATTTTCAGGTACATGTAGAAACAGTTCTTCAGCAAATGGATTCCACTGCTGAGACTGAACGACATTCAACCAGGGCATAGTTGTCATTCCTTCAGAAATTCTTTGGAAATCTCAAATCTTCTTAGGGCATTTGCATGTTTCTTTTCTTTTTCTTTTAAGATTTTATTTATTTGAGAGGGGGAGAGAGAGAGAGAGCACGAGTGGGGTGAGGGGCAGAGGGAGAGGGAGAAGCAGACTCCCCGCTGAGCAGAGAGCCCAACACAGGGCTCAATCCCAGGACTCTGGGATCATGACCTGAGCCAAAGGCAGATACTTAACCTGCTGAGCCACCCAGATGCCCCTGCATGTTTCTTCTCAATGTAACATCATCAAAATTTTTGCTACTTAGTTTATTAACAAATAATATTTTTCTAATCATTGGCCTAGTTCTCAAATTTCCTACCACGAATAACTTATGTTTTTAAAAAAGAAAGAAAAACAGCTATATTGAGTTCTTACTAAATTCACAGAGTTGTGTGAGAAGTCTGTATTTCTAGCCATTACCCCCGAGTTTTCTTACTCATATTTCTATTTCCTGGAAATTTGCAAACTCATTATGCCCTAGGCTCATTATTTTGCTTTCAAGTCTGTTTTCTTCTATATAACTTCTTAGTTAGTGGTGCCATGATCCATCTGCCAGAAATTAGGAACCAAACTCTGATTCTTCTTTCACCCTAACTCTCCTGTTTATAATTCCTTCAGCACTTCAGATTTTTCCTTGTTAATCATCATTAGATTAAAACTTGCTACTTTTGTGTCTCTGCTTTTGCTCAGGGTCTTATTTTCTACCCAGACTAATGTAACAGATTTTTAACTTATCTGCCAAACCTCTTTTATAATATTCTCCATTCTGCTACCAGATGAACCTTTTTAAAAGACACAAACTTGGCCATGGTTTTGCCTCCCTATAAAAAGCCCTTAATGCCTCATTTTTGAACCTGATGATTTAAAAAAAATTCTTGAAGATATATGAGGATCTCATCTCTCCCATCCTGCCAATTAATATGTGACTATCAAATCTTATATTTTAGCAATACCTAATATTGAAGATTGTTTCAAAACTGTATGTCTTCATATACATATGTACTATTTTCTATGACTATGCTAGTTGATGACTCTCATCTGTGACTCCCATCAAAATCTTTTATATTCCCAGTACCAATTTTATATTCCTAGTACCAAGCTGTAATATTTAACTAAGCTGACCAGGCAAATTATTTCTCTCTGGTATGGCCAAAATAGTAAATGTTAGTTGCTACAATAAACACATAAAACTTCATGAGCTTGACAAGACAAAGTTGATTCCTCAATCTCTGGAAGACCTCTCCTTCCAATAAAACTCAGAGTTCTGGCTGCTTCTATTCTATGGCTCTGCAATCTCCATAAGGATTTCGTGGTCATTACCAAAGAGAAGAGAGGGAGGAGGAAGACTTTCTTTTAAGTGACAGAGAGCCCACAAGCAGGCATAGTCATATGCCCTCAAACTGACTGCAAAAACGGTTGTAAATGTATGGAAGCATATGGAAGATGTTCTGCCCTGTTTGCTGGCGTGGTGCAGTAAGACTGAATCACAACTTTGCCTACTTTTCTTTACCTTGCTCGTGCTTGTGTAGTTGCATGTGCTATATTATATTGCAATCATGTGCTTACGTTTCTCTCTCTCCCACTTGAATAGGAGCCTATGAATATGACAGCAGGGGATGTTCCTATTTATTGTTGTCTGTACAGAATCACATAATGGCAAATAATAGATGATTATGTTTTCAGAACGTACTGACTTGGTGTTAGGGTAGGAGCAGGACCAAATGCACTGAGACGGGTAAACATATTGAAGGTGTAGAAAACAGCTTATAGACTTTGAGGAGAATGGCTAGGCAAGTGAATATTACAGAGGCTTTTTAATTCATATATATGACATTTAATGTGAAATTTTTGGTCTATGTCAGTGGGCCTTGTTGCATACTTCTTATTTAAAATTCTAGTCAACAGGGATGCCTGGGTGGCTCAGTAGGTTAAGCGTCTGCTTTCCGCTCAGGTCACGATCCCAGAGTCCTGGAGTTGAGCCCTGCATCAGGTTCCCTGCTCAGCGGAGAGTCTACTTCTCCCTCTCCCTCTGCTTGTCACTCCCCTGCTTGTGCTCACTCTCTCTCTATCAATCTCTCTGACAAATAAATAAATAAGATCTTAAAAAAAAAGAATAAAATTCTAATCAACATATGAACATAACTTCTTAGAATAATTTGTGCCACCATTTTGCCAGAGTGCCATTATACACTGACCGCATGGCAGCCCAATAGGAACAGATGGACGAAGTCCTTACTGGGGTAAGAATAACATCTTATCTTCACTAGCAGAGTTCCTCATGTTTTTTATTACCTTTATGCTTGCTGCATTGTGTGCATCTTTACTGCAATTTTAAACTTAGTTGTTTGCCATATGGATACTGTCTTATATGTCACAGAGGCCTCCTTTTTAATGAAAAGCTTAAGTGTCTGGAAGTCACAAAATATCTCCACTTGGACTACTGACCTTTCTCGGGGCGTGTGGCTCTAGAGAATCTTTGCCTTCATGACCTGCCCTCTGTGATGCTACCCGGCAGCAGCTTTTTCTCTCTTGACTATGCCACATATGACATTAAGTCTTTCTCCTTGTGGGGTGAAGAGCTTCATGCTTCAGCATCTCCTATGGTAATTATAGAGACAAATCACTGGTTACTGCTGCCAGCACACTGGAAAAAAATAGCGTTCTTGTATTATTAATTCTTTTGAGGAAATTGCTCTTGACATATGCATGTTTAAGTTGCAAAGAGGTTTTTTTTTTAAGGATTTTATTTATTTATTTGACAGAGACAGAGACAGCGAGAGCAGGAACACAAGCAGGGGGATTTGGGAGAGGGAGAAGCAGGCTTCCTGCTGAGCAGGGAACCCCATGTGGAACTTGATCCCAGGACCCTGGGATCATGACCTGAGCTGAAGGCAGACGCTTAACGACTGAGCCACCCAGGTGCCCAGTCAACTGTATTTTTTTTTTTTTAAGATTTTATTTATTTGACAGAGAGAGTCACAGCGAGAGAGGGAACACAAGCAGGGGGAGTGGGAGAGGGAGAAGCAGGCTTCCCGCCGAGCAGGGAGCCCGATGTGGAACTCGATCCCAGGACCCTGGAATCATGACCTGAGCCGAAGGCAGACGCTTAACAACTGAGCCACCCAGGCACCCGCAAATAGTTTTTCATAAACACTTCCATTCTGCATTGTAGAGTGCCAGTGTTCATGTTTAAGGATGACAGAAACTCAGTGGAATCCTTTGGAAGTGGGATGGTTAATCTGCTAGAGGTATGCGATTCCGGGAAGACACCGTGGGTGGGAGACTACCTGAGACTCCTACAGTGGCTTGAAAGAAGTCACATAGACTGGAATTAGGCTGCTTGAATGGAAGTATTTAACCTAAGCATTTAAGTCTTGGATAGACAAAAGTGCTAAGGAGAGAATTGGGGAGAAAATAATTATCCTAGGTCCCCAGACAAAGACATTATGGAGCCAACAAGACCTACTTCATAGCTTAGGGTTTCAATATTGTCATATGAAAACTGGCACCAGTAATAGCTAGGTAGTTTAGCAGGAAGCTAATGTCCCTCTCCGTTTTCACTGAATTGGCCACTCTATGGGAGCCTTTGTACATCAACACCTGGAAGTGGAGTCTCACTTGACCCCTGTGTCCTTAGCCATTGTCCCCAGAGCATGCCCGCCATGTTAGAGTGTCTGTGTTGGATTCGAAGTACGGGTAATGAGCCTCAACATCTTTGCTTCAGTATGGGCCTTCCTACTAAGAGTCTAAATCCTGAATACAGACTTTTTATTCCAACACAGTAAATTCCCCTCTGTCTGGGGGAAGGTGGTCCTTGTCATCCTTTCCTTTTTCCTACCAGCAGATACCGGTTGAGGCTATCTGAATCCATGAAGCCAGTGAGCCTTTGATACTCTTCTTTGACTGCTCTTGCTCCTTCCAATCTCTTACTTCTGACTCAAAACTATTTGTATTTACTTTATAATGGATATTGGAGCAGTGCAGATTACCTAAAATGTCCCGTTACATTTTTTCATGGGACAATGTTTAATTACATTTCTATGAGTAAGAGTGATAATTCTACAATTCTTCCAAAATAAACATCAGCTAAGAGTGACTTGGTTTTAAATATAGAAGAAGGATTCCTGGGATGCCTGGGTGGCTCAGTTAAGCATTCACCTTCAGCTCAGGTCATGATCCCAGGGTCCTGGGATCGAGTCCCGCATCGGGCTCTCCGCTCAGTGGGGAGCCTGCTTCTCCCTCTCCCTCTGCCTGTTGCTCTGCTTTCTTGTGCTCTCTCTCTCTCTCTGTCAAATAAATAAATAAAATCTTAAAAAAAAAATAAGAACAGGGATTTCTAAAAGGGACTGTGCTAGCACAGGAAATAGAAATCTTTCTAGTTATTACAAGCAAAAAAAAAAAAAAGAGAGAGAAAGAGAGAGAGAGATTGATAGTAGAGAATTAGGTCCTCCCTTACACCATCATGGAATGATGAGAAGCTGGAGCCACGGGACTGCTCTTCCAATAGTCAATTCATAATTGTGGTCCAGGGCTCAGCAAACTCCTGCGGCTAACATCTAGGCCTCTACAACTATCTCTTGGCAGCAGGCTACCAGACACGGAATGCTGGGTCCATTAGCATAACTGCTACTAAACACTTAACATCTCCAGGGACACTCTTGGAGACAGAAATACCTTACCTCTGTCTTCCAAAACTAACCCTAGTTTATCAGTTGCTAGAAGCAAAGTCACATCCAGAACTTACTTCTAAGAAACTATGGGAAAGTAGATTTTAAGTTTCCCAGCCTCTGTAGTTGCAAAAAAGGATGGGAAAGTAATTTTTTAAAAAGTTTTTTAGCCAATATAGTCAAGGAGGGCCCTGAGGGCCCTGTGCTGAGTGCTGACTGCCTATGTTCAGTGCAGACAGATAAACTATACAGACACAAAAAAGATCAAGTATAAGAATGGTAAGAAGTGTAAAGGATTATTTTTAATTGAAGGAAACACATCCTGTCTAAAGAACGATACAGATTTTTTTTTAAATCATACATTTATATGAAAGCTCCAATTTTTAAGTATATATTGAATGATATTTTAAAAAAATAAATCACTAGATCTGGCTCAAGGGTTTCTGTTTTGCTGCTTATGACTTAGCTAGCTGTGTTTATAATGAGTCATCAGCAACAGATAGAAAAATACTCATTACTAATTTTTATTTTCATCATTAAGAAATTTCATTTGAGGTGTGTTTATTGCTGATGTGGATCTAAATGGAAGCATACGCTTTTCCCCCCATCTTGCTCTATTTGGCAGTGTGCGTGATTTTCTCTAAAATTACTCTGGTATTTGGGGGGCTTGCCTTGTCATGAAGTTTAAACAAAAGTTAAATAAACCTTCCTACACCTGATTTTTTTCTCAGTTACAAATTTACATCTCATCGTGTGATCAATGGTATTCGTGTAAAGAGAAATATTTGAACAGTGAGAAAAAGTCAGTGAAGAGGCCCCCAGCGATAGCCTTACAAAATATACTCTGACTCCTGTGAAATGTGTGACCCAACTAACTAATGTGTGCAACAGTATAAATTTGCTATTGCCATTCTGATATCTGAACTGCCTTTGGAGATTGTCAGCCGCTGGCTTGGTGGCTTTGTCACGGATGTGCTGCAGAAACATGATGTGCGTTGTGAATGTA
The DNA here is from genome assembly GCF_029215605.1 of Mirounga angustirostris. Lineage (NCBI taxonomy): Eukaryota > Metazoa > Chordata > Mammalia > Carnivora > Phocidae > Mirounga > Mirounga angustirostris. The sequence continues at coordinate 77,049,964 of NW_026991720.1, read as the reverse complement.
ATTAGACCAGTGACCAAAATAGCATGTTTTGAAAGTATATTACATTACAGATTATCTGAACCGTTCCACTCCTCCAAGGATTTTATTAATTGGTTCTGTATGTTTCTTTCTGCACTTTTTAAGACTACATTTTTTGAAATAATGACAAATGTGATATCACTCAATTTCTTTGGAACAGATAAAGCTTTTCAGTCTTGCTGGAGCACCTGCAATTTTTAGTTTTATACTGGGGCTTGGATCTTGAGCCAAATATAGTCTTTTTAACATCATCTCCATACTCACCTCACCTACAAAGATTTGAAACAGATATCAGATATGGGATTTCTTACCAGAAAATGTATGCTGACTTTGCCTTTTCTAAAGTGTGACATTGAATCTGGCCTTCCGTTCACTTAAGGCAATAGAGGTAAGTAAAGACTTAAACAAAGAAAAAAAGTATCATAACTTATTATCAATGATTGCAGGATTATTAAATAGTCAAAAAGAAGAATTCAAAAAGATGCACATTAATTAATCTGTCTTTTCATGCATCTGTTCCTCACTCTATCCTATTGTGGGCAAAGTCTGGGTCCCTTTGTGTGCTAGCACTTTTATATGGCTAAATAACTATATCATTTCATATCTAAATTGGGACATTTTTGAGAATGAAATGGGACTCTTTTTCCTAATTATGCCACAAGAACAGGAGTGAAGTGAATCATTTCCCAGCAAACTGGGATGTAAACATCCATACAAATCACCCATATTAGGTTAATGGAAATGTTTACCTTTCCTTTCAAGAAGACCTAATCATAGGCCTATTTGTAGCTGATATTATAGAGGTAATATCTTGTCTCCTTTTCTTAAATACATTTTCAACTGCCAAAACAAAAATATCACTAGGAAAAACTGACATGCTTTTGTTTGTTATGCTGAAATGTAAATGAGGTCATCAGTTACTACCATGAGAACATTTCTTGAGAGAATATCTAAAGGTTGAGTAAACAAGAGAGACAAAAGGTAGAGAAAGTAGGGGCTGGTAAACCAAAAGCAAACTCTATTATTTCACTGTACTGGGATTTATTGTATCTGAGAACTCCGACAACTAAAATGCAAATGGAAGACACAGGTCATATGAAGGACTAGAAAACAAAATGTAGGTGGACTGAGCCAAATTTATTACCACTGCCAGGAAAACAAATGAAAGTTCACATAATTCTGACGCTGTGTCAAAAAAAATCAGCTTTACATACCTAAGATGGCAGCATGATGCTATTGATTGTATATTTGTAAATAATCCCATTACTGACTGGCAAACTGACCGCTATCATCATGAGTCATAACTCTCAAATGACAACAAAATGGAATATTCTGTTTTGAACAGGTCAAATAAGTTAAAAGCTTAAAGATATTGCAGCACTTAACACTAATATAAAACTGTATACTTTTGTGAGAAACACAGTCATGTTTTCATAGTGCTCAGAGAAGCCAAATGGTAATGTGGTCCATCTGGATTTCTTGAAACTCTACAAGTGTAAACTCCAAGGTATTTTACTGATAGAAAATGGACTGCAGGATGTTGGTTAAAATGTAGTTAAATGTTCACAAAGCCTTTCCAATCCTATATTTATAATACCCAAACATATAGTGACATGCACAGTACTTCTTCTTTTCAGGGAACCTTCTGTTAATGGGTTTCTAAATGATTAGTTACAAAAATAGATCCTATAATTGGTTTATAATTATTCTCTCAAGTATACTATATTTATCAACATTAACATAAACCTCTTATCAAACCAATTACTGCACTTGCTTTCATAACTCTGTTCAATGTAGCAAATGTAATTGAATAGTTGAGAAGAATATTAAGATAAAAATTTCTAGGTGCCTGTTGGGTTCAGTTGGTAGAGCATGCGACTCTTGATCTTGGGTTCTGAGTTCAGGCCCCACATTGGGTGTAAAGATTACTTAAAAAAAAAAAATTTCCTATCTGGAATTGAAAGATGGTATTATAAACAAGCCTGAGAAAACTCAAAGTATAAGTGCTTGTTTCTTAAAAAAAATAGAGTATTTCTACAATCTAACTACAAGATTATATAGAATCTTGTTCTGTTAGAGAATTGTTATCTATACTGTCTACTACTAATTGAAATGTTTAATATATTACAACTATTCTCTTGGGTCTCTCGCTAATTAGATACTATTAATGTCTAGAATAAAATAGACTACCACTAATTTGACAAAAATATCTTAGTAAAGAGTTAAGGAAAATTTTATATCCATATCTATTTATTATATCTATGTAACTATTATTCTGTATAACTACCTATCTTACATGTTAGTCACAAGGAGAAATACTCAGTTCACATAAATTTTTCAAGATTATCCTTAGGATAGGAAGCAATATTGGCTTCTAAATAGTATCCATTTTCATTGGCTCCACTAAAATTTAGATAATATAATAAATTTGTGAAGGATTTTCTGGATCTCTATGTATTTTCCTTTATCTTGGACAAGTGGAGTTGATTTCTACCCTCCTTTATACCCATCTGTTCTCTATGGACATCATTATAAAGGAATGTTCTGTTGTTTTACAGTCAGAACTCCTAATCTAATTAGACTGTAACTCATTGAGGGCAGGAGCTGAATTAATTTTCTCTCCGGACTCTTCCTTAACATCATATAGCACATAATAGATACTCAATAAAGCATGTTTTTAAACTTTAAACTTTTTATTTTGAGTAGCTTGAAATATACACAAAGATTGCAAAGATGGTCGAGGGAGTTCCTGCACAGCTTCTGCTCAGCTTTCCTTAATGTAAACATAATACATACCTTGGTGCTTTGGTCAATACTATCCCACTAACTTTAGTAATACTGTTAAGAATTTTACCAGTTTTTCCACTAATGTCTTTTTTTCTGTTTCAGGGTCTAATCCAAGATTTACCGCGTGGCATTTAGTCCTCATGTGTCTTCAGTCTCCTGAGATCTATGATAGCTTCTCAGTCTTTTCTTGTTTTTTTTTATGACCTTGACAAAGAATTTGCTTAAATGAATGAACGAGTGAATGACTTTATTGAAAACCAAGCAATCTGCCTTGTTATGTGTCTGTAGAGAGTTATATGATGAAAAATATATGTTCTATGATTACATTAAAATTATCTAAATATTTCTGATGTATATTATTATCTAATGAGGTTTCAATATTGATATAAAAACAAATATACTAACCAAAGTAAAAATTTTTCTTCTGATTGTAAATTTCAGGTGTGAAAATTATTTCCAATGATCAATGATCAAGAACTTCTTTAAGGAATAAAAATTAAGATCCAATAAACATAATGCTAGTGAGACAAGAGCAGAACGGATTACAGTTAAAAGCATCTACTCTGGATTCAAAGAGACCTGGATTTTATTAGTGACATGGCCATTTGCTTACTATGTGGACTTAGGTGTGTTTCTTATTAAAACTTAATTTTTGTCTTTAGTTAAATAAAGATAGTAATGTTACTTACCTCAGAGCTCTATTGTGAAGATTAAATGATGTAACTAATGGCCCTTATTAAATTAAAATTAGCCCTTAATTAATATAAATAATAAGCCAAAAGACAGAAAAAGGAAAAGGAGATAAAAAAGGAATGAGCATTCGAGAACATAAAATAAGACATATTAAAACTGAACAAACTAGAAGAGATCAAATTAACAGATAACTAATGGAAAGTTAAGTAGACTTTCTCAAGAGAAAACCCAAGACAATTCATTCACTTGTTCTCTGCTGACATTTTTATTTAATGTTTATCAGAACTGTGTAATTGTAGTCTTCTTCCATAAAGTTTTATAGTTTCTTTATAAATTATCTCAGTAAAGAACTATATTATTAATGTAACACATACTAATGGACACTCACACATATCTTAACAATCTGTTATGACACTGAGGAACTTAATAAGAAATAGGCTTTGCTATAATCTTCAGGCACATTCTTTAGCAAATTTATCCATTGTAGAAAAGTCATACATTTCCATAAATAAGAAGTACACTATGTTAGAGATATTTTATGGAGAAAATTTTTTCTTCAGAAAATAGAAAGATAATTTTTTAAATCTAAGTTATTCTGACACTGGCATTTTAGATGGCGCTCATATCCATTGTTTTTGGCTATTTCTACAGAGAAAGCAAAATCCCAGATTCATGTATCAATTCTTTTCTCAGACTCTTTCCTACCAGATTTGAAAAAAATCCCAAACAGTGTGATTGATAAGGAGGGCAGCTAAACTGAGGGTAGAAAAAGCAAGCTGAAAGTAGTGATATTCTAGCAGTTTTAAAAAGATTTTATTTATTTATCTGAGAGAGAGAGAGCATAATTTTCTTGTTTTAATTTTAATTTTCTTGTTTTATCTTCATCTAATCTGTGAAGTAAGTCAGGAGAACAACGCTGAGTTTAGTATGTAATAGGAAAACTGAGCACAGATATAATAATAATTTATTAGTTTTATCACCCAGGAATCTCCTGACAAAGATGGTACTAAAATCTGTTCTCATTCCTTAGGCCATATGAAGAAATCTTTTAGCCAAAATGAATCATCTGGGATGGTATAATTTCCCAGTACTTGAACACACACAGGGGTCTCACCAAAAGCCTTTTGCACATCCATAAACAAAACTGATTCTCAGAAACAACAAGGTACATAAATCAGGGAATGAAAGGCCCTTCAAATACCACCATTACCAATAGAATGGGAAATTTAGTCATATCTTCCTTAAGAATTTTATGCAAAAAGCTTAAACTATGGAGTTTTAATTGTGGAGTTTTTTCAATTGCACAAATATTTCAGGTTTCCTTCTATAATCAATTAAGCAATCAGTGTTTCTTAAAACAACAACTAGTGAATACCTGGAAGACTACTAAAAGCCTTACGGCATTCAAAAGAAGCATAGCCATTATCTCTCCCACAAAAGGATCATAATCTACTTGGAGATGTAAGACTAATATATACACAATACTGTTGAACATAAAAAAAAATACACTAACATATCCAATAGTGTATTAATGGGGCTATTAAAATGTCCACAGTAAATCACATAAGACATCAGAGGGAAGAAAAATCATTGAGAACATAAGCAATCAGGAAAGGATTGTTGTTGGAAATTTGAAATAGCTTGGGTCTTGAAAAGCCACCAAGATTTGAAAAGGCAAGGAGAGAAAAGAGGGTATTCTAAGTTAAAGAAAGAACAATGAAGCATAATGATATGAGCGAAAATTCGGAAATACCAAAGTTTGGGGATAAGTCAAAAGGATCTTAGAATTTTAGAGCTTGAAGGGACTTCAAACATCATACAGCTAGATCTCCTGTTTCTTCATTTTGGGATCCTAAGAGTAAGGAAACAGGGGTGACTTGCCAAAGACGCGCAGCTTGTTAATGATTCAATTGGTACATGAACCTGGGTCTCTTGATTTTCACAGTCCAGTGCTCTTTTAAATAAACAAGTTAAATTTTACCAGTTCACATTTAATTCAATATGAATGGAACAATTAAAATTATAGACTGGAAACAGGAGATTGCCAAAGAGAGGGCTTGAAAAATACATTGTTGTAATTATTGTTAACCTGTGAGAGTTTCGTCATGTTCACTTATCTTCCTATTCCTGGCACGAGATAGCACTTCTGAAATCTAACGTGGCCTCTTGCAATTATTTGGCATGAAATGACCTAAATAGTGCCAGAAATATCATGAGTGAGACTGTACAGCAATGTTTCCACCCCATTTTCAGTGTTAAGATTCAAACACAGTTTGGTTAAATCTTCTGATGATAGTTCCAGACTTGGGAGATGTAATGCACATGTGTTAGACAGGGATCGTGTTGGAATGGCTTATAATTTGATGTTGCACATTTGATTCTTTTTTTTTTTTTACTTTCATGACTGAAATGTGTGTTGGGGTCTAAACTCAAAGTCGGAAAATATTTTATACACTAATACAATTCATAGTAAATAATAGAAAGGCAAATGATTTTTGTGATTAGACACTTCAGGATCCAATTAAAATCAAATAAATAACTGAAATAAGCTAATTAAATATACTAATACAAATTCAGTAGAACTTTATTAGTTCGATGAATATTTTTTTTATTCTTATGTTAATCCCCATACATTACATCATTAGTTTTAGATGGAGCGTTCCATGATTCATTGTTTGTGCATAACACCCAGTACTCCATGTAGAATGTGCCCTCCTCAATACCCACCACCAGGCTAACCCATCCTCCCACCCCCCTCCCCTCTAGAACCTTGTTTGTTTTTCAGAGTCCATCGTCTCTCATGGTTCGTCTACCCCTCCGATTTCCCCCGCTTCATTCTTAATTGAGTATTTCCTCTGTGCTATGTAGTTTCTGGGAGATCACAGCAATGAAAACGACAAAAAGGAACAAAAAAGTCCTGTTCTTGTGAAATTTATTGGTTAGTGGAAATTTACATTCTACTTCATCTTCTGCAAGCTAGGTAAAGTGTCAAGTAGTTGGTGTGAAAAAGATGAAACAAAGGTGTTCGTCCATTTATGAATCCATTATTTTAAAAGAGAAGGCAGACATAAATTATAATTATAAAACAGTAAGGTATGATCTCCCATTGGAAAGTGTACTCTGGGGGGGCGCCTGGGTGGCTCAGTCATTAGGCGTCTGCCTTCGGCTCGGGTCATGATCCCAGGGTCCTGGGATCGAGTCCCACATCAGGCTCCCTGCTCAGCGGGGAGCCTGCTTCTCCCTCTCCCTCTCCCCCTGCTTGTGTTCCTTCTCTCGCTATCTCTCTCTGTCAAATAAATAAATAAAATCTTTAAAAAAAAAAAAAAGAAAGAAAAAGAAAAGTGTACTCTGTCAGATCCAGCACAGAGAATAAGTCAGTCACTCCATGGGCAGCAGACAGGAAAGGTTTTGCTAAGAAATGGGCTCTGTGTGCGTTGTATTTAGAAAGAAGAGATGAAGCTTACTGAAATAAAATCAAATATTTTAGCAAATATGTAAAATCTGACAATTTTGAAGTCAAGATGAAGGGCCACGTAAATAACAAGCAAAATTTCTTATGAAATTATACATATTTCTTGGTTCCTATCAAATGAAATGTGAATAATTTTTCCCCTCCTATGTAATCCTAGTAGTCACTGTAATGGGATCTTTTATAAAAGTATTGAATATTGAACAATCAGACTTAATGAATGTAGTTTAAGAATATTTTTGCATTTGCACAGTAAAGCATAGTTCATTAAATAATGTGTTAATGAAGTAGAACTATTACATATTAAAAATTTGAGCCTTTGTTATTGGTTACTGTTCATGAATTCTACCTTAAATTTAAGACATTGAATGAAGGCATTGAAATTTAAGGCATTCCATACTACAATAGCACTAAGTTCAGATGGAATCAGTTCTCCCATTAGTTCATTAATCTTTCTCTAATCACATAACATATTAATTGTACTTTTCACCTAGCCAGATAAAAATTAGTCAAAGAAACACAGTATTAAAAATTTGCTGAATGTAGAAAGAAGTCATATCCTTGTTTACTCTAAAAAGTTGGTTCAAATAATTGGAAATTTCTTTGCACTAAAAATTCAAGCTGATAAGTTATATCAATTTTGGCAGCTAAATATGACTTAAAAGTAATTTTGGAACTTTACAAGCCCACCCAGTATTTTGATTTATTTTCAGTGGAAAGCTTTCTTTTTTCCTACTGAGAGATCCAAGATACCTAAATAAAATTAAAGGTATCCAGTGACTACAAGGATGGGGGGAAATGCCCAAAGAAAGAGAAAAGAAAGAGAATGGATTTTAATATTAACTATTTGTGAAGTCCACTTAAAATTGTGCTGATCCAAAAGATCAAAGTTAAATCTACAGTTCTCTAAAAAGACAGTGGAGTTCAGAGAATAAGTGTAACTATTTAATAGAATAGGAAAGGAAAAAGCTCATCATATTGAGAATAGAAATTTTAAAAATGATTTTGAGATAGTTTATCAGACCTGTGCATGCTTGAAAGTTACGGTTGCAGAAAATATACAAACCTGCAAGACTACCGTGTATGCATGGAAGCAGATGGGTCCACTGACTATCTAAGCAAGTGAGTCTCCATGGATTGCCATTACCACCACACATACTCAGAGTTATGAGTTAGACTGAGAGGAATAGACCGAGAAGGACGTTGAGACCGTCATATTCGAGAACATGTTTTTCAGGTATTTTCTTCCAAGGAACTGTGTGTTACTTTTTTACATGAAGAAACTGGGTAAGGGTGAAAGGAAGATTTCTTTCTTTAAAAAAAAAAAAAAATTTATTAGAGAGAGAGAGAGAGAGAGAGAGATCTTCATGAGAGGGGGGGGGCAGAAGGAGAGGGAGAGAGAGAATCCTTAAGCAGATTCCCTGCTGAGCACGGAGCCGGACTCTGTCCCAGGACCCTGAGGTCATGACTTGAGATCATGACCTGAGCCAAAAGTCGGTCGCTTAACCGACTGAGCCACTCCCCCCAACTAAGGGGAGATTTCTGAGGAGAATAATTATGTTTTGTTTTTCCTCTTTAATGAGATTACATGGTTTATCTTAGCTTTTTTTTCTTCAATTTACCTTAGTTTACTATTTCCTTTTCATACAATGCTTAGAATCATTACATGTATTTTACTTGAAATGATTTTTCCCAGAATTGTTAGCCTTCCTTTGAAAAATAGACAAACTAATGTGCAATTCCTTTCGGCTTTCTGTCACTTTCTGTCATGGTGGCTGGGGGCGGGGAGGAGGGGGTGTGTGCTTTAACAGACACACTTGAGTGTGAAGCTCAGTGCTGTGCCTTAACAGTTGCGTAACTTGGCACAAATTAGCCTCCCTCTCCGTCAGTCTTCTCACTTGCCAACTAGATTTTTGTGAGGCTTTCATGAGATAATAATAATTTTCCCTAATAGTTAAATTTTCCCTAATAGCAGTTAAATTCTAAATGTTCCCTAATAGTTTTACTAAAATAAACAGCATAGTTTAGTTGCCCATCTGATACTCTGGTGTGTTGTGTTTTGTTTTTCTTTTCAAGATAGATGCCACTAAAAGTTTAAACAACAGCAAAGTAGAAATCAACAAATATCGAGTCCCTACTGTATGCAATGCTAGGTTCTATATGAGTTACAGAAATGTAGTGTGTACACTCTACCCTAAAAAGTATTATAATCCACTAAGATATGACTCTACAAATGAAAAGCTAAGCTACAGTTTCTGCTGTATGATGTGGATTTTAGTTAGCGGCATACGTTCTTATACCCTGGAAACTATCCTAGTGATATTATCTGAAGTTCTGTATGGGATATGGTTAGATAAATATGTATGCCCATGAATCTCTTTACCAATAAATAAACCTCCTTGGAGAGAATCCTACAGAAGCCAAACTTATACTTGACATACCAGACCACACGATAGCTACAATCGTGCCTTATACCCTGTACCTCAACACGTATAGGAAGCAGTCTTTGGACAGAGGAGGTTCTTTGGAAGTTATACTAGCTCTCTCGGGTATTATTTTGAACATTCAAAGGAGAGTTTGCTAAACAGCCCCCTAGTGATTACTAAAATTCCTTTCAGTTCTAAAAATTCCATGATTCTATGATTCTGTAATGTAGCCTATAAAAATACTCTCCAAAAAAATCACATGAGCCATTCAGGAAATAATACCACAAGGCCTGTCATGTTTGTGCTTCTGCCTTTTGGATGGACCACTGTTTGTTTTCATAGTTTTCCTCTTTATGGAGCTAAATAGGAGGGGTGGATATCAAAATATTGTCCTTATTATTATCAGTTCTTAGTTTTTGCGAGCTTGGAATTTATTTGCTGGAAAATCATTAGATTTATCCTGACTCTAGTTAGTTTGTGTTGGACCAAGGTTGGTAAGTAAAATAAAATACTGGAAACAAAGCTTCTAAAAGTTTTCCAAACATTATAAACCTTTATTTTCTCTTTTCTTTTTTGAGGCATTCTTATAAACTCTGACTTGACTTGGAGTTTTTTTTTTAACCCAGAGTTTTGAAAATGCAGTAAAGAGAAATTCACTTAAGGGTATCTGATTTCGTGTTTTTATTTTTATTTATTTATTTTTGTTTCAAGTTTTTATTTAAATTCCAGCTAGTTAACATACAGTGTAATATTAGCTTCAAGAGTAGAATTTAGTGATTCATCACTTACATACAACACCCAGGGCTCATCACAAGTGCCCTCCTTAATATGATTTCATGTTTTTAAAGTGAGGGTTAGCAAGTAATGAAACTATGGAAGGTTAAACATATCGAACGATGTGACATCAGCTCCAACCTGTAATTTATTACATCTGCAAGAACTAAAAGTGTAGCCAATTATCAAAGATCATTGAACTTTTGGATCAATGGTAAAAATGGCTAAAAAACCCCTACTTAGCCTTTCAGGTATTCCTGATAATTCATAATTATTCATGGAGAAAAAAGGTCATTCTAAGGGATGTGAAAATTATATACATATGTATTTCTATAATATATGTGGTATATGTTATATATACCATATAGAAATAATGTATATATGTGTATAAATGCATATAATGTATATGCAAAAAACTATAAAATATGTATATATTATATAATATGTTTTCTATTAAAACACACACACACCTATCTGTTCTTAATATATACTTCCACGTAAACACTAAATAAAGCTACAGGGTTTTTTTTAGCAAATAATAACACTTCTTAACATGTTTTGAAAATAATTTTATTAATATAAATATTTCACTTTATTTATTTTTAATTTTATTTGTTTCTTTGTCAGATAGAGAGAGAGAGAGAGCACAGGCAGGGAGAGCGGCAGTCAGAGGGAGAAGCAGACTCCCCGCTAAGCAGGGAGCCCGACACTGGGCTCGATCCCAGGACCCTGGGATCATGACCTGAGGCAAAGGCAGACGCTTAACCGACTGAGCCACCCAGGCATCCCTTATTTTTTTATTTAAATTCAATTAGCCAACATATAGTAATACTTAGTTTCAGATGTAGTGTTCAATAATGTATCAGTTGTGTAAAACGCCCAGTGCTCAGCACATCACGGGCCTTCCTTTAAAAAACATAAAGGGGGCGCCTGGGTGGCTCAGTTGGTTAAGCGACTGCCTTCCGCTCAGGTCATGATCCTGGAGTCCCTGGATCGAGTCCTGCATCGGGCTCCCTGCTCAGCAGGGAGCCTGCTTCTCCCTCTGACCCTCCCCCCTCTCATGTGCTCTCTCTCTCATTCTCTCTGTCTCAAATAAATAAATAAAATCTTTAAAAAAAAATAAAAAAAACATAAAGGAATGGCAAAAGCCATGAGCCTCATATCCTTCTTAACCCTAAAATAGATTCATTATTTTAGAATTGACAAGTTTCTCAAACAAATTTGAAGTATGATCAGCATGAATCACTCTCATATTTCATCTTACCTCAGATATAAAATTGTGAAAATATTATCAGTAATCCACAGAGATGCCACAAACATGTTTATACATTTCTGAGTAATGAAGATTCGAATAGAGTATTAGTGAGTGTATAAATTAGAGAACACATTACCATAAAATGGTAAAAGACTATATGACATATCGCTATGGTAGGGCATTTTGAAGTTTTATAAATTTACCTCTGAAATTTTCACAAGTATTGCCTTGGAAAAAAGTTATTTTTACATTTTACTAAATATATGGATGTTTATCTGAATTCTTTTGTGAAGAAAAATTGTGACAATTTGAAGAGAAATTCTTAACTATTTGTCAGGAAAAGTGATTGAAAAGCATTAATACTGATCAGGCTCTTTTTTTTTTTTTGTCTGTCTTATGTTAAAGTATCATTTCAGATCACATTAGATTAGGACCCTCAAACTGTTATAAGGAACATCATTTTATTGCCTTTTATGGCAAAAGGGTTTAATCTGAGCATCCAGAAGGAATATTTTTCCTTGGCGGGGGGAGGGTAGGAATGTGAAGAAAAGCCCATAGCGACACACCCATCCATCCCTTCCTTTTTATTTACAAACTCGGATCATTTTTGGTGTGTTTCTCCCCAGTGATGTGGCTACCCATGCAGAATATGCCCTTTGGACAGAAAAGTTTTATTCACTGTGCTTGAAATTCTGGGAAGAAAGATGGGATGTCATTCTTGATCTTCTCAGTTGTCAGTAGTAAATTTGAAAAGTTATCCTGGGCTTTCTATTGAATTATGTATCAAAGTGGTTTTCCTGTCCAGTCCAGCAGGAATCTGCTGAGGAGAGGCCACAACAGAGTCCTGGAAATCAATACAGAGCATTCTGTGTCAGAATTAGTTTCTGTCACCCGAAGATACGTTTCAGCTTGATACTCGTCAAGACAGAGCACAGAGAGGGAAGAGGTGGACAGAGACCTCCTCAGAAGTCTGTTTGCAGACACTTCTTGCTTTTAACCTTGATGTTAACTGGCCATACCTATTCTCATTAACATTCCCTTTGTGCAGTGCTTGCTAAATTGAAAATAGCTGGAATTTAATGAGTAAATTTCCCCACCCCATTAGGGATGACCAGGGTCATTTTTAGAATTTTAATACATATGTTTCTGATTTATTTACAGTTAATTCAGAAGAAAGGTTGCCGTCTCCAAGCAGTTTGGTGTCCAAGAATGCTATTAAAAAAAAAAAAAATCAAAGGTCATCGATATCCTCTCCTTTCTGTTTAAAATTCCTTTATTGTCTCTACTCTCTTAAATTTCCCCAGTTGTAATTTTAGTAGTGGCAAGGTTTCTTTACTTCTCCAGGGAGAGAATTCCATAATCTAATCATTTTTGTGGTTTCCCTAAAATTTAACTTTAACTTCTCTGTGGTTTCTTCCATATTCAACCAAATATACACATTTTTATTATTATTTTCTTTATACCACTGTAAGTCACTCTTCCTCTGCCCCAGGATACCTAATATTTATACTGTTAGGATGAAGATCAGTAGCAGTTTTTGACATTTTCTCTGCAACGTTTCAAAGAATTCTTTTAGTCATCGGTGAGTGCCTTTAGGCTCAAACGGATGTAATGTTTTCAAGAATCTGGAATGGTTCTCACCTGAAGCTCTGTGAAAGGTCAGGGTGGGGCGGGGGTGACTGAGGGCGGGGTGACCAAGCACAGCGTTAAGGCTACGGCTGTGGATATGATCTCTGAAACATGGACCACGCTGGCACACGCTTTCTTTAGCTCATCCTTCAGTAAACATTTTCTTTTATCCACTCTGATCCGTTCCGTTAAGTCTACTGAGTCAGTCGGCGCTAATTCTATACTATAATCCCTTGTTGATGTGTTAATGAAAATAAGTGTTGTGTATTTTTCCTTTTTTTTAAGATTTTATTTATTTATTTGAGAGAGAGAATGAGAGCGAGTACATGAGAGGGGGGAGGGCCAGAGGGAGAAGCAGACCCCCCTGCCGAGCAAGGAGCCCGATATGGGACTTGATCCAGGGACTCCAGGATCATGACCTGAGCCGAAGGCAGTCGCTTAACCAACTGAGCCACCCAGGCGCCCCTATTTTTCCTTTTTAAAGATTTTATTTACCTATGTGTGTGTGTGTGTGTGTGAGAGAGAGAGAGAGAGCATGAGTGGGGTGAGGGGCAGAGGCAGAGGGAGAAGCAGACTCCCCTGCTGAGCAAGGAGCTGGACCTGGGGCTTGGTCCTAGGATCCTGAAATCATGACCTGAGCTGAAACCAGGAGTGGGAGGCTTAACTGACTGAGCCACCCAGGCACCCCTGTTGTGTATTTTTCTGACAGCATTTGCTGTATGCTGTCATTATATCACCAGCATTTTGTGTGTCTTCTTATAACCCTTGTGGATATGTTGTATTGCCATTTTCAAATTAATACCTCTGCAACAACCAGCTTTGCCCAGCCGTATGGATTTTTATCATTTTTTAGAGTTGACAAAAAGCATCTCTTTTCAGTGGGCGTGTAAAAGCTACTCGTCTTTACCGCTTAATAAATGTGGGAACTGAGATGAGTCATCAAAGACTTGGAAAAGGAAGCGCAGGACTAAAATGAACATCTAAGCCTTCAGATTCATTATTCAACAATCCTCGTCATCATCAATATTTATTAAAGGCCCTTATGTGGCAGATACTGAGCTCTGTGAAACTTTGCATTAACAAAATATTCTTACTACTCTGTTCCAGAGTTCTCACTCTGGTATCTGGTATAATGACATTGACAAGGCAGAAATCCAGTAAATATATATTTTTTTTAAGTTTGAATTTCTCCTTATTAGATTTCCACCATTTCTTAGGTACCCCTGTAGCTTTCCTAAGAAGAAAATAACTAGTTACAAGGTTCTTGGGCAGATTGGATGCACAGTCTTTGGAATTCTGGTTATCTAGTTGTATAAATGGTACGGAGATGTATAAAAGACAGGTGGGCAACAGATTGAGTATCAGCTATGTATTAGTTCTCATGCTTGGTTCTAGCCACAAATGACAATTTGACTACCTTCCAATTTCCTTTCAGGCTTTTTCTACCTCTGTTTCAGCTTTGTTGAAATGTCATTGTTTGTTGTGGCTTTGGGGAGAAACCGTCTTTCCATATATCCCCCATGATTTTGGTCCTAAACCACACTCTAATTATCTACTTGAATTTTTTTGCAAATTCATCTTGGCCCAAGATCCCAAACGTCTTTCCAACCCTAACTGCTCCCACCTCCCTCCCCCGCAGCTTCCCAACCCGTTGTCAGCAAAGCCACTTTCTGGGAGGGTCATATTTATTCAGTCTTTGTCTAGAATGCTCGTACTCCTTTTAATATTGAATGATTTTCATTTTCCAGTTGTTTCTTGAATCTCCTGGACCATCTCAGTTCATTTTTTATAGAATCATAGATTTGATAGACAGGAAAAACATTATGTATGTTACAAATAAGGAAAATAAGGACCGAAGAGATTACAGAAGTGTCCAGGTTCACATATTTTGGAAAGTCTTTTTCCTTACTGGTTTTATATTTCTGCCTTATCCCCATCTGCTTTTCCTTGAATTTGATTTTTTTTTTTTTCCTAGCCGCAAGAGATCTTCAGCATTTCAACAGCTTCTGGACTATTATAAAATCAATACCCACAAAGTTGTGTTTGAATCACATGTATATGATTATATGTAATATGAAGAGAAAGGGGTGTATATATTTAGAGAATACTTTTAACTAACAGTTTTTTTTTTAAGATTGGCAATATTTGATATCAGAAAGTACTTTTCTGCTTTTTCTTTTTTATTACTTGTTTATTATTTTAAATAATTGGGACTAGAGTTTTTATTTTGGTTTTACAATATGAGACATAATATAAAATCATTGATCCTAATTTAATATGATGTGAAATGTTGTAAATAGGAGATTCATATGGTTTTCCACATCATTTATACATTTTTGTATTAAGACCACTGCTTTCACTAGCCCATTAATCATGTTTTAATGCTGTTGTTTTTAATTCTTAAGAGAGATTTTTGTGTTTCTGCTTATAATATTTCAATTAATTTTCATCTTTATGACAACAAATATAATACATAATTAAGTTAAGTAAAAATTACGGGCGCCTGGGTGGCTCAGTTGGTTAAGCGACTGCCTTCGGCTCAGGTCAAGATCCTGGAGTCCTGGGATCGAGTCCCGCATCGGGCTCCCTGCTCAGCGGGGAGTCTGCTTCTCCCTCTGACCCTCTTCCCTCTCATGCTCTATCTCATTCTCTCTCTCAAATAAATAAATAAAATCTTTAAAAAAAAAAAGTAAAAATTACTTCTATATAATAGTCATCATGGGTATTTACTTTGACCAAAATGCTTCTAAGGCTACATACTTCATTGTCCATAAATTATAAGAAAAAATAAGGTCCCCTACTCACAATTGCACTATTGTTATCAGTGTCAGATTTGCACATTTTTTAAAGTAGTGAAATGTTAATTGTCTTGTGTTTTGTTAGGTGCAGTGTTATCACAAGCCACTGGTACTCATGTTTCTCCAAATTTCCTTTCTTCATCGAAACCCTGCTTTTCAGTAGATCATACTCTACCGCTGGGAATGACATGATGGACTGTCTCACTATTACTTTGAAGATGAGGAATCGGAGATCTAGAAATACAAGTTCACGGACTTGGTTAAGGTCATGCTGTTTTCAGGCAGCCAAATTGGAGCTATCCTTCCATGCTGCTTCTGAAATTTCCAAGCAGTTTTAGAGGGATTTTTGTGTTTGTTCTGATGCTCCTGTCAGGATCATCCTCTTGATTTGTGGGGCTTAGGATGTGTTGATAAACAATTTGAGGTTTTTTTTACCTTTTGTCCCTGCTACAACTTCTGATTTTCCATTGTTATTTTTTCATTGCTATTTTTAAAGTGGTGGTGTGGGCGGCAGAATAATGGTTCATAAATGGTGTCTACATCCTGATCCCTGGGACTTGTGACTCTGTTGTGTTATATGGCAAAGGGAAATTAAGTTTCCAGGTGGCAGTAACCTTGCAAATCATTTGACCTTCAACTAGGAGAGTATTTAGGTTATCCAGGTGAGCCCAATGTAATCGGAGGGGTACTTAAATGTGGAAGAGGGAAACAGAAGAGTCAGTGTCAGAGTGATAAAGTGTGAGAGCAGGGTCGTTGTTGCTTACTATAGACATGGAAGAAAGAAGCCATAATCCAAGGAATGTTGGCAGCTTCCAGAGAGAAACTCAGCCCTTGTAACACTTTTAGCCCCGTGAGACCCATTTTGGACTTCTAACCTCCAGAACGGTAAGATAAAACGTTGATTGTTTTACACCTCTTGGTTTGTGGTAGTTGGTTACAGGAATAATAGGAAAGTGCTGCAGGTGGAAATTCTTCTTAGTTGTTTGAATCTGGTTTATGGAAAATGGCTCACTAGTGAAATATTCTAAGAAGCCTCTTTCCCACTTGGGCTCTTGTTTGTTTTCACAAAAGCTACCCTTTACTTGGTGGATGCACAGTGTATTTGCATTGTAGAGGAAAGGGGGTTCTGGGACGTGCTCTGGCTGTGTTTTGCCAGAACCGGGTAATTTCAGACAGCTGGGATTATTGTCTTCGCAGACCTCAGATAATTGGAGTATGAGGACTATAGCATCATGGAGTTTTTAAGTAAAAACTAGGCTTCGATAAGTTCTCCATGACGTGCTGTCGGCATGATCCCTCTGACTTCCATTCCTTCATTTATGAATTGAATGTAATAATACATCATTGTTGTTCTGCAATTAAACTACATAATCCTTGTGCAATGCCTTGTAGAAAAACTGATCTATAGTAAACATTTGCAAACCACCATATTGTTATACAAATTGCCTTGAAACAGAGAATCCAGTTTATTATGGATGCATATGTTTTCTAAGAAGGGAAAAAAAAAAAAACCTGTGCTATTACAAAGTCAGTTTTTATCCCTGGAGTTACTGATTACCAAAATGATGGGGCAAAACCCATGCTTTAGCCTTTCTTTACCATCCCAAAGATGATCGTTTTTCTTTCTTCATATATTAATAAAAGCAATATAGAGGTGGTAGTGTCCTCTTCATTTTTACTCTATAGTTAAAGTAAATTTGTAGATACATATATATGTTACATATATGTAAATAACTTTTTTTTTCTTTCTGGAAAGACAAACCAAGTCAATCCTGATTTTTAAAAACATGATGGAGTAGAATTAAATACTTCAACATGACATTGCTTTAAGTTCTAATTTTTGGAAGCCAGTCTTTAAATGTCAATAATGACTATGATACAACCAGTTTTCTTACTGCTGTCACTTCAGTAAAATTCTTGCTGGAATGGTTCCCAACCAGTGTCAATATATTATCCAACCTTTATAATAACCAGTGTGTAATAAATAACTTCAATTTGGCTCATTAGAGCACGGACACGTGTGTCCTAGCACAATTTCCATTAAGGGAAAAAAAAGAGCTGGTTTTGGCAGATGTCTGATCACTCCATGGTTTTCTCTCTTCTAATCCTGTTCTCCAATGGGACATCAGCCTGTCGAATCCTCAAACAACTCCTGTGTTACAGACACTCTGCAACTCAAGCAATACTGCATTCCACTTAAGATAATGGCATTACTTCTTAGAAAAAAGGGTTCACTCACTTTTCTGCTCATCCAAAATCCATAGTAGCCGATAACTTTCATCCAAATCATTTGACACTCTGGGGAATTTCCATGTCACTATTCACTTGTTATTTCTTTGACAGCCTTACAAGTTGACTGTACCTTTAAAATTGCCAACTATCTTCTGAAGTTTTCTGGAACTCCAATTAGAATTCTTATTTAAAATGACAAAAATGTTGCTCCTAGTTTTTGCACTTCTGAGACTGCTTATTTTTCAGTATCCAGGAGGTTGTGGAGATTGAATGAAACCCCAGATGAGAAAGGGAATGTGTAACCTGTAAAACCATAATTATTAGTAGAAGCAGTGTTGTATCTTTGACATGTTTGAATAAGCGTAGAGATTATATATATGAAGCAGAGCCTCACAAAGCGTGGAAAGTAAAGGTCATGGTTGGGGCAAGAAATCAAACTATTTTTAATCATGGTGATTCCATTATGGTAAATCAATATTACATATTATTTTCCTCATCTTTGTTGTAATTTTTATTAGGATTCTGATAAAACCACACACATTTGTTAAGCCGCTGTGTTTGGGTTTTTTTTTTTTTTTTTACTTCTTTTTTCCTTTTGCTTTTTTTTAACTAGCTGTCATACATGGTGAGGTGTATGAAAGAGTAAGAATATGAAAGGGAGAAATAATGTGTGATGAGATGAGCCAGTTCCTGGCCCTTGCTGCTGGCTGCCCCTGTCCCATTTGCCAAGTGATTTGGGAGAGGAAAAAGTGTTCCTAAGTGTTGGAAATAAGCATTCAGAGGTACGTAGGGAGATATTAATCTAGATTAAGCCTAGTCATGCTCTCTAAACTCTAAATCTTTTTATTCAGTTCAATAACCATCTGTTAACCTGGTGAAGGACACAGGACTAGGCAAAGCTGCCTTCCTGATTATCAAGAACCTTTCCCTCCAGAGAAAGGAAATTAGGTTCCTGCACAGTTGGGTTATTGCAACTCAGACTCCATGTCCGACTCCTGGCAGGAATAGGGTAGTACAAACTGAGTCTTACTTTATTTACCAGAAAATCAAAGACTTTTTTGGAAACACTTCACAGATTTCCAGTTATGCCTCAGTGATTGGAAATTTGTCATGTGCCGACCTCTAATAGCAAAGAAGAAGAACGCTAATATTCAGTAGAGCTCACTATTCTCCAGGACAAAAATTTGTAGTTTGTTAATAAGAATGAGGGAATGAATATCGCTAGGACAAACAGTCCATGCTGTATGTCCCAAGAAAGTACTTGGTTACTACTGATACCCCATAAGGAATTTAAATGAGCATTTTCGTAAAGACTCAGAAAAATAGATAAAAAGATTTCATTTATTCTAAATGAAACCAACTTACAGAGATTACTTATTAGATACTATATATTAGTGGATGTTGTGGTAAAGACGAGAGTTTAAATAAAACTGCTTCAATATTTCTATTGTTTTTCCACAAACTGTCAGAAAATTAAATGTAACTTGTTTTGTTCATACTAAAATTTAGGGTATGAGAAAGAAACCTCAAGTCTTTCCTTAGTACTTACTGCTTTTGGGGGGGAAAGGGGAATATTCTTCAGTAAATTTCTGTTCCTTCCTAAAATCTCTTTTCTGGACTTAGAATAAACAGTGGTGCACATATGTGCCCATTTATGTCCGTACTAAAAATAACAATGGCACTTAGCCATTGTGTTTGTTGCTTAGCAGAACCTTGTACATTTCAGGTAATTTCTGAAAGTACAAGCTCCTACATGTAGAGTTGAAGAGTCAGTAATTATGTTATTGTATGCCTACAAATGTACAATATGTTCAAAACGTATAAAGTGATGACCAGATAAGAACATAAGGTTCAGATATTTATTTGTACTAAAACTGGCTATAAAGATTTAAAATACTGCAACAAATGAATACCAGTAACTTTCAGAGAAAGAACTTTTATCACATTAAAGAACATCTTGACAGCAACAAGTGGTGTAGTGGAAATGGGATAGTGTCAAACTATGCATATTCTGAGCAGCTGCTTATGTCAGGCCCCCAATACTAGCCCTGTCTTGCAGTTTAGAAAATTTAGGCACAGATAATACAATGTATCAATAGTAATTGGTTCACTGAGTACTAAGTATGCTATTAAAGGTATTCAATTTTTAAGTCCAAGAAATCTTTATGTGAATCTTGCTCTCCTTTCAGTCTGTATCTCTGAAGTGAAAATACACCACTTTTATCGCAGATAAATCATAAGGTGTGCACGGCATACGCTGTAGACCAGCCTTGGATCTGTTATTTTCCATCAAGCTGCTCAATAAATACTACTTGTTTTATTTATATTAAACTTTTAACTACATAAATGAAATAAAGAATCGCTATACTCTAAACTCCGTCCAGAGAAAGCCAATGATAAATGATTTATGGAAAAATTAGTAGAATGATGGGCACTGAAATCTTTGGATGTTTCTGGTTTAGGTAATACTCATCAAAAGTCCAAAAAAGTCTAGAGAAAAATCAATGATTCGGAAACAATATTTTTGGAAAGCATGATTTAGAACCAATACCAGAAAAGTCTCCAGAAGTGGGCTTCTCAAATTAAATGAAAATCAATTAATCTGTTTTCTTCTGCTGAGAATAAAATGATGCTGATAGTCCATGAGTAAAACAAAGCTCAAATAATTTATATGGAGTTTGATTAAAAAAAGATAAAAGCTGGGGGTGCCTGGGTGGCTTAGTTAGTTGACCTATGGACTCTTGGTTTTGGCTCAGGTCGTGGACTCATGGGTTGTGGGAATTGGCCCCGTGTAGGGCTCTGTGCTCAACCGAGAGTCAGCTTGAAGTTTCTCTCTGTCTCTGTCTCTCTCTCTCTCTGTATGTGTGCATCTTGCTTTCTCAAATAAATCAATAAATCTTAAAAAAATAAAATAAAAGCTATATTGTGAGAGAAGCAGATTAAGGAATACTAAATCTAACAGAATCCCAAAATAAAGTTACCATATCAAAGTCCAGTGTTGGGAACATAAATCATCTTAGTGGTTTTCTCATAGATTACAAATCAAAGGAATTAATCATGTACAAAATTTGTGGGGTGCTGGAGACATGTGCTCTATAAAGGATCTCAGGCCAATACAGAATTGACACATCGGAAGAGCAACTACCTCTCAAGCCACCAATGAAGAGTTGAGATCAAAGCAGTGCATCAGTATCTGCACTTGAGGAATCTGGAAGCCCCTACTAACTCATCGATTACTGCTCATATAACTGCCTCTTGCTACTCAGAATGCTGCAATGTAAATATTGAAATGATGCAAAACACAACTTTGTTTCCTACTTCCATGATCTTTCTTACCAGTGCAGAAAGGTGACTCTTGCTCTCATTTTTCTTTAAAAAATCTTACACATTAATATAATTGACAGAAACAAGTCTACATCCAGAAGCCTAGGGGCACAGAAGTCTTGGAAATATAATACAATGCCCAATCTCTCC
This sequence comes from Mirounga angustirostris, assembly GCF_029215605.1. Taxonomy (NCBI): domain Eukaryota; kingdom Metazoa; phylum Chordata; class Mammalia; order Carnivora; family Phocidae; genus Mirounga; species Mirounga angustirostris. The sequence continues at coordinate 77,028,409 of NW_026991720.1, read as the reverse complement.
AGTTAGGAGAGTGAAATGAGAAAAACAATCCAGAATACCCACCAGGGATAACTATTTAAGATGGAGATTGATTTTTCATTATCAGGTCACTTAACATAATGGTAAGAAAGGTCTATATGTCTTTGTGTTCGTGGTTCGTGTAATTTGTATTCACCAATATTTTCAAACTTCGTGAAGAATGAAAAGAACAACTTAAAAATGATTTTGCTTTCTTGGCCCAAACCTTAAAAAACTTAATTTTTAACAGATCCAGTAAAAGTAAGACTAACAATGAAAGTATATGGGAAATTACAGAAAGAGGCAAACATCACCGATTACATATGGATATATGGTTCTTTTTTTTTTTTTTTAAGGTTTTATTTATTTGCCAGAGAGAGACACACACAGGGAGAGAGGGAACACAAGCAGGGGGAGTGGGAGAGGGAGAGGCAGGCTTCCCGCTGAGCAGGGAGCCCAATGCGGAGCTCGATCCCAGGACCCTGGGATCATGACCTGAGCCAAAGGCAGACCCTTAACGACTAAGCTACCCAGGTGCCCTTGGATATATGGTTCTATTATTCAATGCTGTACTCAAATTTTTTACTGTAAATTTGAACTAGAGTAAGAATACTTTGGAAGAAAGACTAAAAATAACTTTATTATAAAGTCCAATAGTTAGGATATTTTTAAAAGTTAAAAAAAATAAAATGACACAGTAAAGAAGAGAAGAATAAAATATTCAAACCCATGGTTTAAAGATGCTGACAATATCCTTTCAAGGACTGATCTTCTAAACATTTATTCCATGAGGCCAGTTCCCACAAACCAGTATGATGAAAGTCAAGCTTCAGGTTTTCCTAATAACAGTGAGGCAGGAAGGAGGTAACCATTTGAGCAAACTTTATTTTTGTCCAACCAATGGCTCTAGTGTGATAAAACTCTCTATGTTAACTAATCTTACATGCCCTACATGTTAACTACTTTTTACAGTGTAATTAATACTAACGTTATATAACCTCCTTAATTCTCTAAGGGAGAAAGCTATAAGAGTATGAAGTCCAAATCCTATCCATTATATGAAACCAATTTTTTTTTTACGTGATTTTCTTTGTTTAACCTAAAATGTCAACCATCCAAATGAATGAAGTTTCAAAGAAAACTGTGCTCAGTTACAAAACTTAATTAGCGGCTTCTTTGGGGCATGTAGTGTTTGTCTTAATCTCAAATTGGACTTTGAAATTCTAGGGTTGAATTAGAAAATCTGAATTATAGTACTCTCAGTTGAAATCTCTTATTGGGTTAATGGGAAAAATTGGAATAAATCCTTTAGCCATGTGAAAGGCACCTAAGCCACAGACACAGAATATTGCCAGGAAACTCTCAAAGCAAATAAAGTAGATTACGTGGATATATTTAGAATTTCATGAGAGCAGCAATTCATTGCTAGGGTCAGTCTGATTAGACTGAATGGTTCTAATATTTACGTTCTGGAATTACTACTAAAATCAAATTTTCTATAAATAATACACTTTTAGGGCGCCTGGGTGGCTCAGTTGGTTAAGCGACTGCCTTCGGCTCAGGTCATGATCCTGGAGTCCCGGGATCGAGTCCCGCATCGGGCTCCCTGCTCGGCAGGGAGTCTGCTTCTCCCTCTGACCCTCCCCCCTCTCATGTGCTCTCTCTCTCCTCTCCTCCTCTCTCTCAAATAAATAAAATCTTTAAAAAATAATAATAATACACTTTTATTTGAAGGGTTATAGCCTCAAATCTGGAAAATAATATAAAATGACACATCTAGCCATATAGTAAGCTCCTTTGATATTGGGGGGAAAAAACTGTCAAAATTATTCCTTTTGAAATGTTTGCATTTATAGTAACTGTAATATTTAATATTAAAATAACTCTTTTTTCTGTTAATTGTTTTAAATAAAAGTGTGGGTCTGTGTCATTTTATACATTGGCCTTAGATGAGAAGAAAGAAGCAGAAGTTCATCAGGGCCATCAAGAAGATACTGGCATTGGGTGCCTGGATGGCTAAATCAGTTAAGCATCCGACTCTTGATTTAGGATCAGGTCATGATCTCAGGGTTATGAGATTGAGCCCTGCATAGGGCTCTGTGCACAGCATGGAACCTGCTAAAGATTCTCCCTCTCTCTCTGCCCCTACCCCCTCCTTCTCAAAAAAAATTTTAAGAAGATACTGGTGTTGCAAAACGGTTGAAAGCCACTTCAAGAAAATATTTGCTCGGGAGTTCAGGAAAAAGGGTTGAAAATGGGGTGACAGAAAGAATCAAAGGCAGAACTGATACACTTAGAGGATTTTTTTCTAATTAAGTTTCCTTAGAGTGAGAAGGAGACTTCGTTTATATATCCATCAGTGTTTTAAATCACTAATAAATTGAGTTTAGCACATAAAAATAATGAAATTATAGTAGATGAAGTTGTAGAGAGAAGTTATTACCAGTATATACTTTGAAAATAGTCAAATCAGTGCCTGAGCTTAGGGAAATATGATATTTATGTTTCTATATTACTTTTACCAAAACCTGAGTAGGTTCTAAAATAGTCATAAAGGAATGCAAAAAAATCCTAAAAACTAAAACCGTTCTAAAAAACACCAAAATTTAATATTTTAATTTTCCTCTCCTCCCCCGTGATATATCAATACTTGTGTTTTGATAAAAACACACTGGACTGGGAGTCCTAATACAATTACCAAATTCTCTCCTCTTCACTAATAAACTCTATGATCTTTACCCAGTGTTTCAGCCTTTCTGGAATGTATCTAATAAAATGGGAAAAGATAATTCCAGATACCCCTGGAGAACTTAGAGTCTTTCCCTTACATAATGTGGAGCATTAAGATGGTGAAAACACAAGGTGGAGGGAAAGCCAAGTGAATGGGTACAAGACAATTAGGTTTTGAAAGGGTAGACATAGGACATGAAACTGGGGATGGTAGCAGAATAAAGGAGGGCTGCAGGAACGTGAATGAGTGGGAATTGCCAAGAGTTTAGGATGGGGGGTAACAAAGACCTAGATGAGGAGTGAAAATGAAAAGTAAGAAGGAAGTGGAACAGAAGTCTGAAGTAGATATTTGAAATGCATATCCTAAGGTAAAGCTATTTTCAGTGACCCAGGTGCACGCTGCTGTTAAGGTTGTTTCTGGAACCATCTAAACTGAGATTGTTACGTTAGATTGTTTTTCAATTGGAAAAGAGACTGGACTTAGTGTTGGGGTGCTTTGTAATCTAGCAAGCCTAAGAAAACTTTTGATTCTCTAAACCTGATTAAATAGCCCCCATTAACAGAACCCAGAAACATCTATATGTCCACAGAGATTTATCTAAGTTTGTTAGGATCATCTACAGTTATCAAAGAGTTTTGTTCATTTCAAGAACTCAAATTATTAAATAATAGAGCTCTTTTATTACTGTATGTAGACAGAACATCAGTGCATGCAAAGTTGATAATGAAAAACAATTTTTTTTTTAAAGTATGTTACAAACATTTTTATTATGGAAGGATAACAGGTCACCATCTCAATGATTTGGATCAGGCTTGAACGGTTCATTGCTTTCCTTTTACTACCTGTCACTTAGGGACTCGAGGTTGACCTTTTCCCATGTAGCATTAATAATGAAAAGTATCTTAAGTTTCCCTTCTCAAGGTGGTTTATGTTCTTTCTTTGATGACAATATTCCAGTGGACCAATAATTATAGTTTATTCTACCTGTGATATTTTAAAATGTATATATCCTTATTTTTTTTATGATGTAACTTGTCAAGGGTCTCTTGTTCTGAAGAGGCCTTGGCCAAGAAGATATATTCTTGCCTCATGCCTCATGTACAAGCTATTCCCATCAAGGTTGGCTCAGAGAGAGGGAAAGGGTCCTTGTTTTCCCTAAGAAAATGAAAATAGATCCACGTCAGTAGATGGCTTTAACACTACTATTACATTTATTTATATATATTGTAACATATATAAACTTACAAAAGAAAATAAAACTTTAATTGTCAAACAGAGTTCTAGAGGGGAGGAGGGTGGGAGGATGGGTTAGCCTGGTGGTGGGTATTGAGGAGGGCACATTCTGCATGGAGCACTGGGTGTTATGCACAAACAATGAATCATGGAACACTTCATCTAAAACTAATGATGTAATGTATGGGGATTAACATAAGAATAAAAAAAATTTTTTAAAAATGTCAGTACAATTTTAATAATCTTTACTAAAACTTGAAAAAACTGGAAAAAAATATTTTAAGAGAGCAGTATTCTTTTTCTTTTCTATTCAATGAAAGGAAAACACTCCAGTCCATTTCTTTATTCCCATTTTGCAAGTATTACAGTTAATTGAAATGCTAATTATAAAGGACAGAAAATTGCTATTCTAGAGAGAAAGGGAATATCATGAGGTTTCTAAGACAGGATCATTTTCATATTTCTGAATGTGAAAATAACGTTTTCACTTACTAAAAGCTAGAATTTGTTTTCTTGGGTTTTATTATTGCTAATGAGTATGAATGACTTTATTTAAATCTAGTATTTACTTGAATTATTCAATGAAACTTTTCCTTCAGAACCACAAACCTTTGTTGAAACACAAAATGGATCAGAAGACTGTGTGGTTTCTGTAAAAAGATAATGAGAGCAGAAATTTTCAAATGTTGGGGTGAAGACCACACAATGTTACAAAAGCAGTTTAGAGAACTGACAAATTTAATACTTTGTTAAGGAAACATCAGAAAAGGGGAATCCACACAATCCCATCCTAGCTACGATCATTAGAATTTCATAAGAGAAAATCCTATTGTCTCTCTTCCTATAATTTTACAGTCCTGGTATTCAAACTGTTTGAGAGAGTAAACGATTGAAAGACATGAAGAGGATTTATTCTTTTACTGTTTTCACTTCCTTATCATCAATATTCTATCTTCACTCAGAACGTGGATTGTACTTTTTATTGGAATTTTAAGAGAAGTTTAAGGGTTAGGGACTGTGGGCTCTGCCTGCCCATTATCTTAGTTTTTTTTTTTTTTTAATTTGAATTTTTATTATTTTTTCCTCTTTATTTTTTTATTTTCTTATGTAATTTATAGAAACATGATGACATCAAAATGTATATGAGTATTCTAGATGTACGTATATTTGTATCAAGAATAATAAGTAAATGCTTGTGCTTAGCTCCTTTTTTTCCAAATTAGAATATTACTAATACCAATGAATATCAGTACTAAAACAATGTCCTTATTTCCCCTTCCTATTACATTCTCCTTTGTCCCCATGAGTAATTAATGCTCTTCCAAGATTTGTTTGTATCATTTGCTGTTTTCTTAAAATAATTTTACCACACCAAAGTAATAGGATTTTGTCTCTGAACTTCCTTTAAATGCTTTCAGCTCTATAGTTTTATATGCTGTTGTATATGCTAAATGTTGTTTTTTTATCCAACATTCTATTTCTGAGATTCATCTATGATGTTGAGCTGTTGTGTGTCCCTAGGCAGAACCTTTGTGCTGCTGCTATTAAGCAACTACTTTTCTTGAAGTGACACCCCTGCTCTACATACGGGATGCTTCGTAATGATGGTAGACTTCAATCTTCTCAGCTTGCCTCTCCTAAACGTGAGCTGGTGCTAGGGTGTTTGGGGCACTCTGCCATATCTGGGGTAGGGCTTCCACTATAAAAGAGTTAGGGGCTGAGGGGAGGAAGGAAGCTTCAGACCTCCAGCTGCACTTGCCTACAGGAGAACTTCTGCAGTACTCAACTGGATGAGGTGGGAGAGGAATGATAGATGCAGGTGGCTGGAGAGAAACAGTGGTTCATGATTGGGAGTTGGAGAGAGAGGGAGCCTTGCCTTCTTGCTTGCACCTGCCTAGAATAGAACTAGGGTTAGGGTTAGGGTGGGGTGGGGGAAGAAAGGAGGACGTTGTGACTCAAATGTAAGAAACTCATTGTTAACACCCAGATTTAGTAGATTTTCCTGAATACCTATCTGTCCACTTGCTGAAATCCTTTTGAACTCTTTCCAGAGATTCTGAATGGTTGTTTTCACCTATTACATTTGTTGCACGGAGAAGAGCTACCATGGAGCTCCCCACACTGCCATTCTGGAAACTAGTTTCTCTATATTATTATATTTAACATGACTTGTTGTAGACAGAAGATAATTGTTGCATCTTTTTAAAATTCTGACAATCCCTGTCATTTTATGAGTGTTTAGACATTTCAATTCAATACAGTTATTGATATTTTTAAAAGTAGGTATAGCATTTGTTTGCTTTCTCTCATTCCCTTACTCCGTTCCTCTTTGTCTCCTGAGTTAATTGCACATTTATTACTTTACTTAAATTGATCTCTTTGTTCTTTGTATAGTTTCTCTTTACATAGTTCTTACAATCATTCTCCAAAGGGATTATGATGATAAATTTTCAAATTCTGCTTAGAAACAATATTTTACTACTTGCAGTGGAAATAGAAACTTTAGCACAATATACATTCCTTACCTCTCTCCTTATACTGTACTTGCCATATATTATCCCTACGATAACATTGACATTTCATCAGAGAATGTTAAACTTTTTCATTCAATCATCAAATGTATCTTAAAGATCTCAAGTACATAAAAATTGTCTATCATATTTACCCAGTACTTAACCATTTCTGCTGCTGCTCTTCCTTCATTCCTAATGATCCAAATTTATGTCTGGTGTCTTTCCGGCTGAAAACCTTCTCGTAGTGATTCTTTTAGGGCAGGTCTTCTGGCAACAACTTCTCTTGGTTTCATTTCATTTAAAAGTATTTTATTTCCCCTTCATTCCTAAAGGCTATTTTTGCTAGATATAGAATTCTGAGGTAAAAGTTTTATTCATTCAGCCCTTTAAAATTTTTATTTCGCTCTTTCTGTCTTCCCTCACTTCTGAAATAAAACTTGTCAACCTTCAAATCATTATTCTCCAACAACGATAGCAGGTTTTTGTTTGTTTCCTGACTGCCTTGAAAATGTTTTTTCCTTGTTTCTAAGTTCTAGCACTTTTATTACACTTGATATAAATTTCATGGGGTTTGTTCTATTTGGGGTTGATAAGTTTCTGGGATCTGTAAGTTTATGTCTTTTATAAAATTGGGGAAGTACTCAATATTTACTCAAATTTTTTTTCTGCACTATATTTTTTTCCCTCTCCTTCTAGTGTCGTTTGGTGTTGTTCAATATGTTCCTTAAGCTCTGTATATTTTTTTTCTAATGTGTTTTGTGTCTGTCATTTATATTTATACTAATCTATCTACCGTTTTACTTACTCATTTCTCTGTTATATCCACTCTGCTAGTAAGTACCTCCAGTGAGGTTTTACTTGGGAGGTTGTTGTTTTTAAGTTACAGAATTTCCTTTTGAGCCTTGTCTATATATTCTATTTATTTTCTGAGAATTTCTAGCTTTCCATTGATTTCAAAAGTGATCACTTATTGGAATGCATTTTAACAGCTGCTTTAAAATTTTTGTCAAATAATTCCAACATCTGTATCATGTTACTGACATACATTGATTATTGTATCACATGCCTGTTGATATTTTCCTTGTCTTTTGTGTATGGAAAACTTTCTAAATATATCTTGGACATCTAGAATGTTGTATTATGACTCTCACAGCTTCTAAAACCTGCAGGTAAGGTTTATATTTTGTTTAGCAGACTTGGGTTTAGGCCACTGTTCTAGCTAGCCAACTCTGAATTGTGTTTTCAACATTATTTTTGTTTTGTTTCCAGAGTGTGCTACACACTGCAATAGTCTAGGAACTGGGTGGTTGTCTGTCTCTTAGTTTGGTTCCCAAGATGATATGTCTACTTTTTAGGACAGATCTATGCATGCATGCATACCTTGGCATGTATAGGAGGGTGGATACTCCCAGGAGCTGGTAACAACTTCACAAATCGTCTTTCTCAAGTTCTTCCTTTTATCTGATGTCCATGATATCTGCCAATTCCCTAGAGCCCCCCCCCCCCCTTTTTGTTTCTCCAGCTGAAATGCTTGCACTTTATTTACCTTGTACTGCTGCACAGTCCCTGTCACAGTGCTGGCATCCAGCACCAGTTATCAAGTGGACAGAAAGAGAAAAGATCAACAGAAACGTGCCACGTGTGCTGGGGCCACAGCTTCCCCAGTCTCCCCCAGAGAGGAAGGTTCACTTTCCTCAGAGTTCTAGATGACCATGGGCTCCTGTTGCCTTGATGTTGCTGACAGGAAACTTCTTGTTCTATCTATAGGCCTGAACTAAAGAGTGATCCTAGAGTAACCTGTACATCTGCCAATGCTACCTTCCACTTAGGCCAAGGGATCCTGGAGGAAAAAACACAGGGTGGCTTGATTATTGATTCAATGTAACCTCTACTTCCTCTTTCCTCCCAGACTTCCTGTTACTATTTACATTTTGGAGTTCACTTACTGTTCGATGCATTCTGTTTAAGAGTTTTAGGTTTGTTGAATGGACTCCAAGTGCAGTATGTTCACTCCATCTTATCAAGAACCAAAATACTATTGATAATGGTTGAAATATAATATCAAATCATAATTTCTTTATAATTTGCTAACCTAATATGATTTAAATGAATGTTTTTGGTAATCATACTGGATAGATATTTTAATAATTTTATTTATTTATTTGGGAGAAAGAGAGCAAGCACAAGTGGTGGGGGAGAGAGAAGGATAAACAGACTCCACATTGAGTATGGAGCCTGACACTAGTCTCAATCTCACGACCCTATCATGACCTGGGCCAAAATCAAAAGTCAGATGCTTAACCAACTGAGACACCCAGGTGCCCCATATATTGGGTATATTAACATGCAATTTTGAAAATCCTGGCAAGTAAGTCATTCTCAAGGTCAGGGTAGATAATGGAATCCTAATGATCTATATCCTTACCCTACTGTAAAGGAATAGTGACTTGACTTTGATGCTTTTTATGTCCATCTAAAGGAAAACTATCACACATTGCATACTTTCACATTATTGACCTTTTCTGAAAATAATAAGTATCCTGTACAGATGTGATTTACACACATGAGCAAAATCAAAGCAGATTAATGTTTGAGAAATATTCCCTTAGAATATATCTTTCAAGGGTTCATTGTCCTGAGTTTTTATAGAGTTGGTCAGCAAATACCTCTCGATACAGTTTCTAGATACCTGCTTGGAATACTTAATTAAAAATAAGTCTTTTTTTGTTTAGATATCATTTGTCAAGTATGGGGATTTAATTACAAATAACAGACTGTAATTTTTGCCCTTCATTTAATAATATTTTTTTAAAATCTGTTTTGACCTCTAACTGGGATAAGCATAGAAGTACTTGGTATCAGGGTCAACCTTTCCTTCAAAACAATGATGTAAAAATGGTTTTACACCAAATGCAGACTTAACAAAGGCCTATTGTGCCATAACACGGAATATAATAACATATATCTTGAATGTGAACTATTTTTAGAAAAGTATTATCATTTAATATATAAATTATGTGTGAAAAAAAAGTCCTATAATTATCTGACATACAGTGGGTAATTTTAGAAACACACCATTAGATAGGAAAAAATACACATCATCACATTCCTATACCATATTACCTAATGAAATGCAACTCAAGATTTCACTGGATTTAAGTTCAAAATTGGGTATGATAAGTTAGACTGCATTTACAAAGAATTGATGAAAAAGGAACCAAACCAAATTAACTTGGTCCCAAAGTCATTATCCTGGCTATATTTTTAAATGCTCTTGTGTTATATCAACAATGTCGATGACTATAAATTATCCATGAATCCCAGGATACAAAGGGATCGAGCACACACGTTTCACACAATCTACAATGCCAAAATACAAGGTAGAAATACTTTCCCAGCTCAAGAAAAGAAAATCCACTTTGATATTCAATATATAATCTCTTTTTGATAGACCTCCTAATAGAAACCTTTTGTACATCAAATAATAAAAGTGGCTTGTTTTCATTAGGGGCATTATTTTAAAGTGCTTTGGCAAGCTGCTTGTAATGTGTGTTTGCATGCACTTAAGGGATCAGCAAAAGAAAGAAAAGCCTTGATGATACAAATCCAGTGCTCCTCCCAATAAGATCACTTTTTTGGGATCTAGCCTACATCCCAAGCTAATGGTCAATTAACTAATATGGAAACTGGCTCCTATCATTGCTGCAACTCAGTCTATAGAGTGTGCAATAATAACCTAGAACAGACTTGTGGTGACCAAGGAAAATCCAAATGCCAAGTCTGAATTATGATAGTTCTGCAAACGAGACATCTCACATTACCACAAACCTTTTATAGATGATTGCTGGAGTGTTTTTAATTATGACTCACATCATTTCATCTTCTTGTGTTATCTTTGCTGAACATCAAGTACATAGTCATATGGGATGTGTATTTATGATTGTTTTGACCATCAGGTTCTTCCCTGGTAGCATAATCTAGGGTTTGGATTTTACTTAAGGATTGTTAGCATGCTTTCTGAATTTTAAGCAATTTAAACAGTATAGTAGATACAGCATTCTGGATTTTGGTTTCTCATTAAAAGGCACGTCTCTTCCTTTGAAATATGTTACATATGTATGTACTTGACACAGGAAAATCTAAGTCAGAATCTAATTTTAAAAGTGTATTTGAGACTGATGTAGTTACATTCAAATTAAATCTGAGACTTAAAGGAGAAACTGTGGAGAGAAATTTGGTCAATGACTTGATAAATTGTAAGCTAGGAGTGTGTGCCTGTGTGCCTAATAAATTATGTACCTAGAGAAGAGTGTGATACTTATGGTTGGTTGAGATTATTCCATTCCCAGGAGTTACCATCATGTTCCCAATGAGCTTTGAGGTTTTTATTTTAAAAAAAAAGACCATATGTTTTATTACTGAAATAGCTGCTTCAGGTTCCAAATTTATAATATATATAAATAAATAAATAAATATATATATATATATATATATATATATAATGTGTGTAATATATATATGTATAGCATATATATTGTGCATACACATGCTTTCATGTTAAGAGAAGCATAAATTCTGGTGACAATCAAGTAAATATGCTTAGTATATAGCAATGTAATTGTTCATACTTATTTCAAGGCTGAGTGTTGCATCTGTTTCTAAATAGAATTTCTTTTATTGTTAGCTCACATTTTATGTTATAGATCCAGTCTTTTTTTTTCCCCACCACAGTGCTTCTGTCTTTTGCTCACTTGATCTATTTATCTTTTTCCTAAAGCTTTACAATTTTTTTTTTTTTTTACCACCTTTACTCCATGTTTCCATGGGCTGCTTTTCATACCCTGTTGAACTGATTGGGCATATAAGCATCTGTAAAAGCAGGCTCTTCCATCTCTATTTGAAACCTCAGTGTGCCAAAGTAAGGACTTATGTAATTGTGGTAAAACTGCTGTCCAAACATCAAAATTATAGGTCATCAGAAATAAGTTGCCCAGGATTCTATCCAGATGGGTCTGTGTCAAAATATTTAGATGGAATGTGGTGATAAAATGACTCACATTTTCCTCAAGTTTTGACTTTTTTCAAAATGACTGGTTAAGCCATATATTCTATCAGACTTAAATACATGATATACCCATATGCACATCAACACTTATTACATATTTTCATATTATGATAGTCTAATCACACATATTATGATAGTCTAATCACACAATGCTATTCTAAAATAATTGTTGATATGAAATCTGTAGTATATTATGTGGTTGCAGATCTATGTACAGTAAACTACTGCATTTGATGATTAACAGCATTAAAATAAAACAGGTGGAAACTTACATTATAATTTCTATCAAGTAGTTTTGAAAATAAGAGTTTAATATTGGGTATCATTTTAGATATGTGGTCATGAAGAATCCTGCCTTCTTTAGACATTACTTTGATGTAGTGTCAAGTGCAGTTAAACTGTAGGAGTTTTTCTAAAGCTCAAGGTTGCACTGTAACAGAAAAAGTAATAAAGTCATGAGGTTGTTACTGCAAAATAATGAAGCTTTATTTACAAACAAAAACCAATAGCTAGCACACTTCACATGCCCCTCACTCTTTTACTTACCACCGTGAAGTGTAATTAATGGAGTGAGCAGCCTTAGCAATGCTTCAGAATTTCTGATAGTATTAGTGAGACTGCCTGATAGTGTATATATCTTCTTTGAGGAACTGAGTTTGAAAATCATGTGAAGCTATTGTCAGTATCTTTAAGCATAGCTTCATAATAACAAGGAATCACATTGAAGAGAAATACATTTTTTTTTACATTTTTTATTTTATTATGTTATGTTAATCACCATACATTACATCATTAGTTTTTGATGTAGTGTCCCATGATTCATTGTTTGCGTGTAACACCCAGTGCTCCATTCAGTACATGCCCTCTTTAATACCCATCACCAGGCTAACCAGCCCACCCCTCTCCCCTCTAGAACCCTCATTTTGTTTCTCAGAGTCCATAGTCTCTCATGGTTTGTCTCCCCCTCCAATTTACCCCCTTCTATCTTTTTTTAAATTTTTTAACATATAATGCATTATTTGTTTCAGAGGTACAGGTCTGTGATTCATCAGTCTTACACAATTCACAGCACTCACCACAGCACATACCCTCCCCAATGTCTATCACCCAGCCACCCCATCCCTCCCACTCCCCCTCCACTCCACCAACCCTCAGTTTGTTTCCTGAGATTAAGAGTCCTGCCACTTTACTGAATTCCTGTATGAGTTCTAGCAGTTTTGGGGTGGAGTCTTTGGGGTTTTCCACATAAAGTATCATATCATCTGCAAAGAGTGAGAGTTTGACTTCTTCTTTGCCAATTTGGATGCCTTTGATTTCTTTTTGTTGTCTGATTGCTGTGGCTAGGACTTCCAATACTATGTTGAATAGCAGTGGTGATAGTGGACATCCCTGCCGCGTTCCTGACCTTAGGGGGAAAGCTCTCAGTTTTTCCCCATTGAGAATGATATTCGCTGTAGGTTTTTCATAGATGGCTTTTATGATATTGAGGTATGTACCCTCTATCCCTATACTCTGAAGAGTTTTGATCAAGAAAGGATGCTGTACTTTGTCAAAAGCTTTTTCTGCATCTATTGAGAGGATCATATGGTTCTTGTTCTTTCGTTTGTTAATGTATTGTATCACATTGATTGATTTGCGGATGTTGAACCAACCTTGCAGCCCAGGGATAAATCCCACTTGGTCGTGGTGAATAATCCTTTTAATGTACTGTTGGATCCTATTGGCTAGTATTTTGGTGAGAATTTTTGCACCCATGTTCATCTGGGATATTGGTCTGTAATTCTCCTTTTTGATGGGGTCTCTGTCTGGTTTTGGGATCAAGGTAATGCTGGCCTCATAAAATGAGTTTGGAAGTTTTCCTTCCATTTCTATTTTTTGGAACAGTTTCAGAAGAATAGGTATTAATTCTTCTTTAAATGTTTGGTAGAATTCCCCTGGGAAGCCATCTGGCCCTGGGCTTTTGTTTTTTGGGAGATTTTTGATGACTGCTTCAATTTCCTTCATGGTTATAGGTCTGTTCAGGTTTTCTATTTCATCCTGGTTCAGTTTTGGTAGTTGATACATCTCTAGGAATGCATCCATTTCTTCCAGGTTATCGAATTTGCTGGCATAGAGTTGCTCATAATATGTTCTTGTAATTGTTTGTATTTCTTTGGTGTTGGTTGTGATCTCTCCTCTTTCATTCATGATTTTGTTGATTTGGGTCATTTCTCTTTTCTTTTTGATAAGTCTGGCCAGGGGTTTATCAATCTTGTTAATTCTTTCAAAGAACCAGCTCCTAGTTTTGTTGATCTGTTCTACTGTTCTTTTAGTTTCTATTTCATTGATTTCTGCTCTGATCTTTATTATTTCTCTTCTCCTGCTGGGTTTAGGAGTCTCTTATGGTTTGTCTCCCTCTCTGGTTTCATCTTGTTTCATATTGCCCTCCCTTCCCCTATGATCCTCTGTCTTGTTTCTCAAATTCTTCATATCAGTGAGATTATATGATAATTGTCATTCTCTGATTGACTTATTTCACTTGGCATAATACCCTCTAGTTCCATCCACGTCATTGCAAATGGCAAGACTTCATTTTCTGATGGCTGCATAATATTCCATTGTGTATGTATGTGTATATATATACACAGCACATCTTCATTATCCATTCATATGTTGATGGACATCTAGGCTCTTTCCATAGTTTGGTTATTGTGAACATTGCTGCTATAAACATCGGGGTGCATGTACCCCTTCAGATCACTACATTTGTATCTTTGGGGTAAATATCCAGTAGTGCAATTACTGGGTCATAGGGTAGCTCTATTTTCAACTTTTTGAGGAACCTCCATATTGTTTTCCAGAGTGGCTGCGCCAACTTGCATTCCCACCAACAGTGTAAGAAGGTTCCCGTTTCTCCGAGGATGGAGAGAAATACCTTTTATATACCAAGTATTAAAAATATAGTTCCTGATCATTTTCTCTATAAAACTAAACCACCTGGATAATTGGAAGCAGATGGTTACACTATTTCCAATATAATAAACAATTTTATTTAACTACTACTTTAGATTGATTTAACAAATCTGTGATTTTATAATTGAGAAGAGCTCAGCTTTGCAGAAGATACTTTCTTTAAGGTTCTGTGCAAATCAGAGATTATTTTAACTTTGGCTAAATGACCATGCATTATATTTTATGTTCCTCAAAGTACGTAACAGAACTTAAATATATAAAACAAAGTAAAAATAGAGTAATACGTTCTTAGGCCAACTTTTTGTTCTTCTTCATGTTTAAGTATGACAAATTTTTCCTCCATGCCAGATGTCCTGGGAATTATCACTCCATGTCCTTTTTACATTTGCATGATTTCCTCACACTCTGATAAAGCAATTGCTAAAAGTGTGGTGTATACATGCACTTATCCAGAAATTGGAAAAAAACATATTAATAAAAAGAAACCCTCTGTTTAGATTTTGTAGAGACTTTGTTTCAGTATGACTTGTCAATTCCTGGATGCCTATTTTACTTGTTAATCAGAGAAATATGTGTTTATTCAGCACATCTCTCATTTGACCGTTTGGCAGTTAATCTTCATTCTTAAACATTTGGCAGCTTTGGAGAGCTGAAACTTCCACTCTCTTCTAGTGAGAATAGCTACTTATGAACAGAATCAAACTAAATTTCTATCCAGTAAACATAAACAGGGATATTATGATACCATAGATGACATCATTAAACCATATAACTGTCCTAAATTGGAATTTTCTGACCACTAATGAGTGAACTAAGAAAAGATGGAGTGTGCACTGAATTTTTCACAACATTTCATAGGTACATTTCATAGACATGTTTGTGTTGACTTGAAATATGAAAGTCTGGGTGCTGTATCCCATCATGCCATAGCATAAGGGGTGTCAAGATGGGGTTACCATCCTAATCTATGACATTGACTATAAAATCCTTTTTCCCTTCTGGGGAGGTTGAGGGAAATAAAACACAAGGAGAGACCATGAAACATGCTCCACATCACTAAAATCATTGATGTGCCTGAGGATTGAGAGCTACAGAGACTGTGGAAACAGGAATTGGGAAGATCTGGTATTGCTGATAAAAAGGAAATGTAAAAGGACTCCTGTGGTTACTCTAGTCTGAGACATGAATCTTGAATTATGTACCATTCCTTATGCTATGTTATCTTTGATTCTCAAGGCAGGGTAACTGTGGCAGTTAAACTGCAAACTCTGAGGCCAGGCTACTTAATAACTTTGGACTGTGAGCCTAGCATGCAACTTTTCTGTGTTTCTGTTATCATCTGTAAAAATGGGATGAAAAAATATTACCTAATTCCTAAAGGTTGTTTTAGAGATTAAATTAGATAAAGTCTGTAAAACATTTCGAATAGTGTCAGGCAACTAGGAGTCACTACATAACTGATTCTTAATGTTATTACTCACATCTTTGGGAGCTTGTCTTCTCTGTGTTCTAAAAGACATGTTGTATCTACTGAGAGAGACACAGAACAAGAGAGAGACAGAGAGACAGAGGAGAGAGAATGAACACAAAACCTTGGGGAAAACTTTTGATCAACTACTTTGGAATCCATGTTATCATCCTAATAGGTATCAGGATATAATATGTTGGCCTTTTTTATAAAAAAAAAAAAATCATAAACTTGAAGATGGAGATTTGTTTTACAAATTTTAGTTGGATTCATCAGCAAAATGTGAATTTAGTACTACCATTAGTAATAACAAAATCATGGTTTCTTTAGCAAAAAAAAAAAAACTGAATATATATCATATATCTAAGGGTTCTGTGTGTGTGTGTGTGTGTGTGTGTTTAGAAGTTTTGTGAATTTACTGAATTATATCTTTGTACCTCAAGCTAAGAACCTCTGAATAAGAGACCATCTCATGAGATATTTGATACATAATGAAAAATTGTTTGCTTCAGCCAAGTTCAACTCCTTGACAGAAATAATAACCAATTACAATTTCATTATAAAAAAATGCCCCAAGTATATAGAATAAGTTACATTTAAGATGTTAATTTTAAGATCGCTGATGATGGAGTTATTCTCTGGGTACATTATTCATTCTTTTAATGTTAAACATATAGATCTGGAAAAAAAAGAAGCTACTTAGAATTTACTCATATTCTCTAAAGCCAAGTGCAAGAAATAGCCCTCACACATTGATACATCAGGCAGATGAGCCAGAACACATGTATCTCTAGATGTAACCATTGATCGCATTCCCTGATGCACGCCTAGCTCCAGAGCGCTTCCTTAGTGACCACCATGTTTCCGTAGTGACTTGGTGCATCTGTAAAATGATGAAAGACTGAACTGGGAAGCTGGGACAAGGAGGTATTATTATCTTCTGTCTTCATGATGTAGCCAATAAGTTCAGATTACTTTCACAGAATTGCAGGACTAACTGGACTCACAGGGGCTAACTTTCCTACTAAAATAGTTAACTCCGGTGCTTTCTAATCTCCAGTTATTTCTGAAGAATCACCTTTCCTCAAATTAGAGAAAATCAACATGAGTCTGTGTCAGTAATTGTTTTTCATCCAGTAATTACACTTCTTATCATAATAGTGCAAACTAATGTAGGCCAGGTACACAGCACACAAACAGTACACACTAGTTACTGAAGACTTTGCAGAAATACTGACATGCTGTGTCCCATTTCCACTGAGCCAGAAGACTTCTCTCTTAAATGAAGTCCTGAAACAGGTAGCAGAGCACTTGGCATGTGGTTTGTCTGAGGACAGCAAGCTATATCTTGAGCTCAAATAAAAATAATCCTGAAATTTGATGCTGCTAAAGGGAGAACAGTAGAATGAGGTTACCCAATGGAATTCTATTTTCCAAATATGTAATATTCAATTTACCTCTCTTCTATATGATTTAGTAATCTCATTAGGAGACATTAAAAGGATAATCATTCATGAGAAGCTTTAAAGGAATAATCAGTATATCACAGTGATAATTATCCATAGTGCTGATTATGATTTTTTTCCTAAACAATGAGATCCAAAGACCTGCATGGAATTCAACTTCTTTTCTCTTCATCTATTATTATTTGTCGCATCTGGTAAGTTGCAACGTTTGAGACTGAATTTCAAAAGAATCATAATTGTATCCCTAACGAAGCATGTTTTCATTACATAAGGGAGAGAAGAGAGGAACAAATCCAGTTGAATAATCAGATAGTAGAGAGAGAATCCCACCCCCTTTGCTCGACCTCCATCCTCCGAACCTCTAAGTTCTCAAGGGGCTGAAAAATGCTACCGAAGAAAATTATCTTCTTGTCTCACTATAACCTCAAATGGCAGAGGCAGAGGTGTTGTACCTATGATACATTCCCGAAGTTTCCCAGCAGCCTGATGGTGAATCACACCCAGAACTCACACTGAGACACAGCTTACACATCAAGCAAACATGTTCCGCGCATCACACAGAAAAACCCCTGACTGTGTGTAGGCAGGACGGAAAGCAAACAAATTCTGTTTTCACTCATTTGCACATTACGTTACCATAAGTTTTACCCTTTCCAAATAATATACAGATGGAAAATTAGGCAACAGGCTGCTGTAAATCACTGTTCGCGCTGCGGTGCTGGCAGAAGAAAACAGTTAAGGGTTCACTTTTCTTCCAAGAAAATCTTACTCTGCAAATCCATCTGAATCACCGCCAAAGGATTACTTCTTATCTGGCTGTAACAAATGCTCTTTCCACCGGTCTTGAAGGTAAAAATACACCCCCTCGTTGAACCAAAATGTAGCGTCCACGCCAAGGTCAGCTACGTTGCCGAGCTTTGCAACCGGCTCTGCCCCTTGTGTTTTCACGGGGGAAATAGGTGAGCTGACCCGGATGTAGTTCCGGCTTCTACATTTCCTGCCTGAGTGGTTTCGAAATGAGTCTGAGCTTTAAGGTTCGGGTCTTCAGGGCCTCTGTGGTGGCACCCGTTTATTGGACTGGCGAAAAAGACAAGAAGGTGCTCTGTTCACGAGGATGCGCCAAAGACTCTTAAAGGAAGTGAGCGAGGCAGTGTTACAATGTATGACCCCTGGGTCTCGCCACAGGAAGTCCTGCTGAGAGCCTAAGTCATTTGTGTTAGAAGGATGAGTGAGGAAAGAGGTGGGGCAAGTCGGATGCCCTGAGCCTACCACCGGCATTGCTGCCACACAGCTCCGCGCGGTAGGCCTCTTCCAGATGGGCCTAGAGTCCCCAGACTCACAAGGGCAGCTTGCTGCCAGCCTGCCACGCCAAAATGCGTAGGAATCGTGCTGCAGGGCTTTATGTGTCCGTGCATATACCAGAGTTCGTTTCTCGCTTTGCATCATTCCCGTCCACTAAATGTAGACACTTTGCAGTATTAAGAAGGCAAGAAGCCTCAGAATTTCAAAAAGGAGCCTTGTAAGGGATGAATCAGATTGGGAAAACAGTGGAAAAAGGAAAAAAAAAATACAAGCTAAGTGAGACTACTCATGTTACCAGTTGGGGAATTAGGAACAGGTATAAAAATGGTGTCAATAATCCAGGAGAACAGTCTATGAAGAGACAGCATCGTTGGCATTTCACATCACAAAAATGGAAAGATAAGGTAATTGTCCCTGAGTGCATTACATCATAAAATTGTGAGCTATGGCACCTCCAACTGGATGATTACTTCTTGAAGGACACAGCTGTTTGGTCCCACTTAGGCTGAAGTGGTAAAGAGGTTGGAAACTTAAGTGCTTTTTTTTTTTCCCCCTTTCAGTCTAAAAATGGTTCAGGTTGCACATTTGACTTGGCAGATAAGATAAATGATGTTGATTTTAGATTTACTTTTTGGGAAACAAAAAGAATCCATGCATTCACAAAAAGACTACACCGATTCTTCTGGAATAAAGTTATGAAAAGATTTTTAAGGTGGAAAGATCTTAGAGTTTTAGAAACTCCTATTCAGCAGAGCCAGAGCAATAACTCCTTCTTGTTATCAACCATTTTTTGGAGCAGATTGAAGTTTACTTTCATGTATTTTCAAGCTTCACTGAAAGATATTGTGGGGTTTGGCTAAGGATACAGACAGGAGTTTGCCAATCAGATATTCTTCTTAATGGAGATATCAGGCTGGCTTGCTTGCTTGCTTGCTTTCTAGTAACTTAACCATAACACATGTATGGAAATGCACAGGCCAAACAACAGAATATTGCCAACACCCATAAGTACCTCTTGTGCCTCCTTCCAATCACTAATACCACCTCGTCCCTCAATATTAACTAAATTTCCAGCACTATAGATGAGTTTCATCTGGTGTGGATTTTATATAAATGTAATTATCATAAGTAATTTTTGTATTTGACTCCTGTTGTGCTACAGTTTGTGGGTGATGTCTATCTATGTTGTTATATTAACAGTAGTTTGTTTTCTTCTTGGATACTGTGCCATTTTATGAATATGCCACGGTTCTTTTGTCCAACTCTACTGTTGATAGATGTTGGGTTATTTCCAGTCAAATTTAGCACAAAAAATGCTGCTATGGATTTCCTTAGGTACAACTTAGGGTAATGAAATGTATTTCTCTTGAATCGATAAAAGGAATGGATATTTTGGTTATGATGATTCTGTATATTCAGCCTTAGTAGATCCTGCCAAACAGTCTTCCAGCATGGATGTAAAATTTGCACTCCTACTAGCAGTGTGGGAGAGTTCCAGTTTCCCCATATGCTGTCAGCACTTGGTATCTTCTTTGTTTTAGCCATTTTGATGCTGTGCAGTGAAAGGTGCTTCTTTATTTTTATTGTAAATTGTTTTATTTTTTTCTGGGAGGGAGACCACTGAACAGATGCCCAGAGTGGGTAGGTCAGGAGGGCTGGAGCCAGTTCCTGAAAATGTCACCCTTAGCAGACATGGGCCATGTCACCAAGGAAGAATGTATGAAGTGGGTACAGAGCTGGGCACTTGTGCAGCAGGGGTGTGTAGTACAGGAAGGAGATGAAATCCATGCAGTTAAGCAGGTAGCTAAGTGAGGCATGCTGAGGTCAGAGGTGCAGGAGGCACCACAAGAAGTAGGTGGGGTTATGGAAGACACTCCCACCTGAATGTTAAGCAAAACGTTAGTGATGCCTCTCAGCTCCTCTTGCTCCTTCATCCAGACACCTTGCACCTGCCATGACTCTGTGTCCTGGAAGGTCTGTCTGTGCTCTAGCAGTCCAGTGAGCACTGCTGCTGAGTCCATGAATGTAGGGTCCGTTCTGCATCAATGATGTGGATCTCCCACTCCAGGCTGGAGATGACAATGGCCTGGGCACGAGCTGTTCAACAGCAGCCGATCGGCCAGCTCCCTGTAGAGGTGGTCTCTGAAGGAGAACACACAGGGGTTGCCATAAACCAGGTATAGGGAGCCCAACAGTTCCCACCCCCCAGTAGATCTTGGCCTTTTTTTCACTGGTGGGAGAATATCTCATTGAATTTTCTGAAAGCTTATACCTGTCAGTGAAAAATTTGTGCTTTTTCACCTGGGCAATGACCTCCTTGAAGAGTTGACACCATTTGAGCCCTACCATGTGTCACATCACCTTGTCCACGAAGCTGAAGGGACTGTTGGTAAGGAAGGCCACCTGTTTCACATGGGCCACCAGGCTGCTCAGGGTGGCAAAGATTTCCTCCTCTCTCAGGAGGAACTGCTCCATGTCTCACTGGATCCACTGGTATATGAGACCCTTTATGGCACATCTCAACCAACATGTATCACATCCTTGTAGAGGCTCACTTGGACAAACTCCATGTCATGGGCCAGGTAGTGGCCCACCAGGCAGGAGAGCAATGCCATCTCTGGCAACAGGAAGATGTCAGTGAACTACTGGATGGAGGGACTTTTGCTCTAGAAGCCACCGATCTACTGCAGTGGAGTATGCTCGGTGCTCCCATATAGATCAGTCACTTCCTGGTCCTGCACAGTTAGAGGCCCCTGTAGGTAGTCCCCAGTTGCACATAATGGAAGGCCTCTGTCTTTATCTGGAGGCCCCTATGAATGTCTTGGAGTACGCAGATAGCAAAGTTGGAGTAGTAGTCATCCCTTTGAATCCCCCCTGGGTATTTGTGCTCAGGCAGGATGTCACGGTGTGGCACTGAACATCCCCCATTGTAGAGCATCTGTGTACTATGCCAGCATGTAGTCAGAGTCGAAGCTATAGATCTCAGCATCACTCAGGCTCATCTTGTTATTGGTGTAGAGGGCTGCTGGTTTCAGGACACTGAAGACCTGGGGGGTTAAGAGGGGGCAGGGGGTGCAAAAGGTTATGCATCAGTCTCTGCATGTCCTGGTAAAGAACCTACAAGTGTGTGTCAAGCTTGATGCTGCTGGCAGGCACAGAGCATGACCTGCCCAGACAGAGGTCTCTGGACTGAGGAGGCTGCAGCCATGGCTGAAGGCAAGGAGAAGGCAGCTGGAGGCCCTCTATGGCCTCTACACAGCAGATAGTGGTAGCAATTGCCAAAACCCCACACCCAGCATGCCTGCTGAGAGCCAAATGGGCTGCCCCTTGGCTGGGTGGGTAGGCCAGTCCACCTCTCTAGCTGCGAGTGTAACTCTGCATTTAAAGTAAGTGATGTGGGTAAACATCCTTCTTTACATTTATTAACCATTTGGTTATGATCTTTATTGAAGTGATTTTTCAAGGTGATTTTTCTTTTGACCCTTTCTTTTTTTTTTAGATTTATAGAAGTTTATATGAGTTTTCTTTGGTAGTATGTACTGCAAATATTTTTCTCCACTTCATGTCTTGCTTTTTTATTTTCTTTTTTTCTTTTTTTTTTTTTGCTTTTTTATTTTCTTATTGCTGTATTTTAGTGAAAAGAAATACTTAATTTTTAGTGTAACTCTCATTTATTTTCCTTATGGGTAATCTTTCTGTCCTATTTAGGAAATCATTACTTATGCCTGAAGTCATAAATTTACTCTTCTATCTTCTCCTCAATTAGCTGTATGTTTTTCAATAAGTGATTTTTTCAAGAGAAGAAACAACTTGATAATGATAAAAGGATTATCACTAAAATCTGATATAATATGCAATTAATTTCCTTCATAAATTTAAAAATTCACTTGATAATCTTTAGTAATGAAGAAATGTTGACAAAGTTGCAAATATAGGGGATAATCACTGGGGATAAAATAAATTATTTAATGAAGTATGCTTCTACATTGAGAGTACATTAGGGGAAAATAAGTTGTATACCTTACTCTATTTCTGATTAATCAAAGATTTAAAGATCATCATAAAATACTAGAAGGATTTTATGGTAGACTTTACAATGAAGTATGGATCACTACATCAAAAACTAAGGATGTATTGTATGGTGACTAACATAAAATAAAATTTAGAAAAAAAGTAGACTTTATATAATTTTTAAATAGGTGAATAAATCTTACAAATCTGTAATACTTTTCATTCTCACAATGTTTAAAGAAAATCAGGAAATGTATTTGCAAAAAATGATATACAGAAAAGACTCCTACATTATAAAAGCCCACTAATCAATTTGAAAAACAAAGATCTCCATTTCAACTAAATAGAATGGGGCATATATGTTCAAGGATTACAATATGTACTTCACAGGGAGAATGAATAAAACAAACAGCCAAAACTACATGAACATCTGGACCACTTGACATACAGTGAAAGACCTTCATACTGATTCAAGGAAATTGTGTGTGTGTGTGTGTGTGCACGTGCGTGCACATGCATGCACAGGCGTGCAGGCCCCTGCATGTGTGTGAAGGCTGAAACTACTAAGAAATGGTTTTCTATACTATGGACAGAAATTTAAACATACTTAGAGTGCCCTTTGTCAATAACTATCAAAATTGAAAACTCACATACCTTTTAACCCAACAGTTCCATCTTCAGTAGTTTATTCTATGATTATACTTCCATGGGAAGTTATAAAAAACAATTTCGAAGGCGGCATTTTTGCAGTAGAAACATATGTACTTAATGGCATAATACATTCATATATTTATTTTTATACCGGGAAATAGACCCAAGACAGTTTAAGTCATTACAGGAAAAAAATTGCAGAACTATGTTTATTTGATTGACTGTGTATCAAAAATACAATTGTTCACGAAACATTTCTGGACACATATACAAGGAACCAGTAACGAGGATATTTTTGGAGGCTGGTGGTGTTTGGAATCTCTTATTTTTCATCTTAAAATCTTTTATGTGTTTTGGTATTTTTATATAAGCATATATTTTTATAATGAAAAATAAAATGATTCTTTGAATTTTAAAAATTGAATCCTTCTACACTAAATGTGCTTAGTTACTATGCTATTTTTGTAACTGAGTTGTATAAAAATTACAGTGTTTTCTTTTAAAAAATGTGGAATTGTCAATGCTAAGCACATGATATCTGATGCCATAGAGCTGGCAAAAAAAGAAAAAGTAGTGAATTAAGAACTAGAAAACAATACGATTTCTGAATCTATTTGGTTTCAATTCCATGCTTTATCATTTACAACTGCCATGTCAATGATGTCACTGATGCTCTCTGTTCATTTTCTTTTTCTATTCAATTTTATTAAGACCATTTTCCTGTATATTGTATTTATCTATAGGATTAAATGGAAGTATAATAAAGCATTTATTTTATTTTTATAACCATTCTTATCTGATCTCAACTATCTGTAGGCAATTGTACCAAGAAATAACAGGGCTAAATTCATACCCTGAGTTACATACTCATGAGTTTTTTGATTCTACTCTCTATCTTCAGTAAGACCTGAAATTGTCTTCAAAATTATTCTCACTTAGAAGTGTTTTCTTGGACAAGTTTTCCCAAATTTTCTGACCTTGGAGGCATTTACTGGTCAGCAAGGTTTTCCCTGATCCCAAAGTCCAGAATAGTGCCCGTCTGTCAAGACACCTCTAGTTTGCTGTTACACTACCATAATAAGACCAACTACTTAATGGTAATCCCTGGGTGCTTCCAGCCAGTCTTGATAGCATTGCTGTCACAGGACAGGGTCTGTTTGGTTTTTTTTTCATTGTTGTTGTTACTTCGATTTTTAGATTTCACATATGCATGAAATCATAAGGCATTTGTCTTTCTCTGACTTACTTCACTTAGCATAATGCCCCATCCGTATTGTCCGTATTGTTGTAAATGATAGGATTTCCTACATTTTCTTTATGGCTAAATAATATCCCTGTGTGTGTGTGTGTGTGTGTGTGTGTGTGTGTGTGTGTGTCACATTTTCTTAATCCATTCAACCATTCAATGGACACAGGTTGTTTTCCTGTCTTGGCCATTGTAAATAATTCTGCAATGAACATGGAGATGCAGAAATCATTTCACCTTAGTGTTTTTATTTCCTTTGGATAAATATCCAGAAGTAGAATTGTTGGATCATATGGCAGTTCAATTTTGAGGTTTTTGAAGAACCTCATTTCTGTTTTCCCTTGTGGCTGCACCAATTTACATTCCCACCAACAGTGCAAAAAGACTCCTTTTTCTCCACATCCTCACCAACAAGTTGATCTTTCTTGTCTTTTTGATAATAGCCATTCCAACACGTGTGAGGTGATACCTCATTGTGGTTTTGATTTTTTTTTCCCCTGATGATTAGTGATGTTGAGCATCTCTTCATGTACCCTTTGACCATCTGTATGTCTTCTTTGGGAAAAATGTCTATTCAGATGTTCTTTTTTATTAGATTGTTTGGTTTTTATTCTGTGAGTTCTTTATGTATTTGGATATTCCTTACTGGGTATATAATCTGCAAATATTTTCTCCCATTCGGTAAGTTGACCTTTTATTTTGTTGATGGTTTTCTTTGCTGTGCAGAAGGTTTTTAGTTTGATGTCCCACTTTTTAAATTTTTGATTTTGGTATCTTTGCTTTTTGCTGTCAAATCCAAAAAAATCATCTTCAATATTCCCAAGATTACTTTGGCTACTTGGAGGGTGAGGAGTCTTCTTTGGTTCATTACAAATTTTAGTGTTCTTTGTTCTATTTCTATGAAAAATACCATTGGAATTATGATAGGGATTACATTGAATCTATAAGTTGTTTTAGGTAGTATGATCATTTTAACAATAATAATTCTAATCCATGAGCTCAGAATACCTTTCCATTTATTTGTGTCACCTTCAGTTTCTTTAGTCAGTGTCTTACAGTTTTCTGTATATGGGCCTTTTAACTCCTTAGCTAATGGAATCCTAGGTACTTGATTCTTTCTCTTATAATTGCAAATGAGATTTTTTCCCTCAATTTTGCTTTCTTATAGTTCATCATTGGTCTATAAAAATGCAACTGATTTTTATATATTGATTTTTGTGTCCTGCAACTTCATTAAATTCATTTATTCTAACAGTTTTTTGGTGGAATCTTCATAGAGTTTTCTCCATATAATATCATGTCACCTACAAATAGAGAAAGTTTTATTTCTTCCTTTCTGATTTGGATTCATTTATTTCTTTTTCTGGCCTAATTGCTCTAGCTGAGACTTCCACTACTATGTTAAATAGAAGTGGTGAGAGTGGACATCCTTGTCTTACTTTTTTTTTTTTAAGATTTTATTTATTTATTTGACAGAGAGACAACACAAGCAGAGAGAGTGGCAGGCTGAGGCAGAGGGAGAAGCAGGCTCCCTGCAGAGCAAGGGAAGGCCTGATGTGGGACTTGATCCCAGGACCCCGGGATCATGACCTGAGCTGAAGGCAGTCCTCAACCAACTGAACCACCCAGGCATCCCCTTGTCTTGTTTCTAATCTTAGAAGAAAACCTTGAAGGTTTTCACCATAGAGTATGACATTAGGTATAAGACCAATATGCTCTTTATTATGTTAAGTAGTTCCCTCTATACCTATTTTTGAGCGTTTTTATCATAAATGGACGTCGAATTTTGTTAAATGATTTTACTGCTTCTGTTGAGATGGTCATATGATTTTTTTATTTCATTGTTGTTCATTTTGTTTCATTTTGTTGGTTTTGATCCTTCATTTTGTTAGTGTGATGTATCACATGGATTGATTTGGAAATGTTGAACCTTCCTTGCATGCCTGGAATAAATCCCATTTGATCTTTTAGTGTATTGTTGAAATGGATTTCCTCATATTTTGTTGAAGATTTTGCATCTATTGATTGGGAACATTGGCCCATAATTTTGTTTTCTTGTGGCATCCTTGTCTGGTTTTCATCTCAGGGTAAAGCTGACCCTGTAAAATAAGTTAAAAAGTGTTTCCTCCTCTTCTGTTTTTCAGTAGAGTTTGAGAAGGAGTGGTATTAATTCTTCTTAAAATGTTTGGTACATTTGACCAGTGAAGCCATCTAGTTCTGGACTTTTGTGTGTTGGGAGGAAAAATAGTAAAAGTTGTTTTTTTTTTTTTTTTGTCTTTTTTGTTTTGTTTTGATTTTTAGTTAATTTTCTTCAGAGCACTGAGACACAATTCACTAAAGATTAGCTGGAAAAATATATTTTGTCTTCATGATTTTATCAGTCTTTCTTTTAATACTTTCATTTTCAGTAGTGTTTCTGTTTTCTTGAATTATGATATATCCCAGTAGGCTTTGTAGACTGTCCACAAATAAGCTCCTGGAAGAGGCCTATACACACATCTAGACATACAGAATCTTAGTAGTAGAGATTATGATAAGAGAGTCACACATCTTCACTGTCCTCAACTTATATACATACATAAAAGTGTAATATATTTACATTTATACATATAATATTGTTCTGACTTTCCAATGAGTAAAAGAGAAAAATAAACTATTCATGGCTATATGAAAATGCCTCCCCAAAATTCCTAACAGGTTTTGTAACACCCTAGGTTCTCACTTTTCTCATAATAATAGCTGCCCTGTCTGTGTCTCACAAAGTTCTTTCAAAGTTCAAAGGAAATAGCAAACATAAATGTCATTGTTTACCATAGGGGGAAAACATAAAATATAGAAAAATCATAGCACTGAAATTATGTTCCCACAGTTTATTCTGACAGCCCAAACCAAGATATGCAAATCATTGTTCACTTAGATTGGCTTTACACCTCTATTTAAAACATATTACATCATGACAAAAGGCTGGAGCCTGAGCATTAAGTTTTTAATCAAGAAAGTAGGGATCAAGAGCAAAAATGTATTCTATGCCAGTTTTTCCATTGAGTAGGTGACACTAAATCAATCACGTATTTGGTAGGATCGCTTTTGAGCATATGTTAAGGCATTATTTTGCACTCTTGGTAATTAACTCCTCTGAACCACAGATTGTTTCTCAGTATAGTGAAAGAAAAGAGTTAGTCTGATCCAGAAGTGTGCTGTCGACTAAGTTCTAAACTCTTTGATAAGAAATAGGCAATTGGGAGAACATACACTTAAACAGAGCCAAGTCTATAGGGAACACTTCTATTTAGAAGGCACTGGGAAAATAAGCATACAATATTAATGGCATTCCAAAGATAATATCTTTTACGGAGAACTATATTTTAGAAGTTTACATGACTTCTTACAAAATATGGAAATTCATGCATCCCACATCTCCAATTCCTGACTTTAATAATATAATAGGAGATAATAATAGAACATCAAACTGCCTAAATTTCCTTGGAGAATATAAAAAGAATCTTTGTTTTTCATAGATAATCAATCTGTAAACCACTTACCATACCACTAGGCTAAAGCACACAGACTATTCCATTTGGCAGCTATTTTATTGTATCTTCTTTGATTTTTTTTTTTTTAAGCAGTTTGTAGAGATTGGGTGTAAATTATGACAAACTTTGTATGGATCTATTCTTGCAGGGTTGTGTCATCATTTTGGTTAAATTCTTTGTTATGCCTCCCTCTAAAGTAGTGGTTATCTTTGAAGACTTAAAATTGTACTCTGGCTTCACAAGATATATGTCCTTCTAAACTATCATGTAAATGACTAAAGAAATCCTATTCTGAGATACAGCAGGGTTATTATGCACCACATGGACTATTTCAAGGAATGGCTGATATCATTCTTGAAATAGATTGTTCACAGAGGAAATATGCAGGTTTTATATTAGTGCTTTCTGTTACTGTTTCACCCTGGGACTTAACAAGATCCATGTGTTTAGTGAGATCTCTAAGAAGAAACACGCTCACACTATTGCACGCCTATAGGGAATGGAGCCTTGTCCAAGATTAATTTATTAAGACAGGAGCACCCACTTGCCACCAATTTAAAGAATCAGGGTGAGTGAAAAGAATAACTGAATGGGAAATTCAGGGTATTTGTCACAGCTAAACAGCATTGACTTGTGGTAAGAATACCTTCCATTTGCAGGGAATCTATTATTTTCAAAATATTTTGTAAATGCTATTTCATTTAATTCCCAACACAAATTTTTGTAGGTAATTAGAGAACGTCCAACAATAATAATCATAAAACAAAAACAACTAGTGGTAGTTGGGAGTTTTTTTGTTAGTTTGTTTTTTTGGTTTGTTTGTTTTTGCACCAGTCTCTATTCTATGTGCTTTATAAATAATAATTTATCTATTCTTCACTAATACTCTGTGAGTTAAGTCCTATTTATAGGTCTATTTCACAGCTCAAGAGAATGCAGCAAAGAAAGATCAAATAATTTGTCCAGGGAAACAAAGTCAGGAAATGGTCAAGCCAGGCACTGGCTGATCTGATGTCAGATCAATGACAGTCCAACTAGGCTAGAGTTCTTTAGTTCTTTTGACAAAACAAATTTCTTTCATTGAATAAATCTTTTTTAAGATTAAAAAGAAAGACATTTAAGAGACCTTGAGCTGCTAATGAGAGTGAGAATAAACAAACACTATCTTGGCTTAGTTGTGTTTTTTTCATCCCTAGTGATGATCAGTTTAATCACATTTATTTGACTGCCCATGAATGTTTGGATAGTCATCCAAAACACTTGACAGAGATTCAAGACTGTACTGTGCTATAGTGTAGAATATTAGAAAGGAGCTGAATAGATGGGGACTACATTTTCCATCATATCCATCTCCAGGCATAGTACTGGTTCTCAAAAATAAAATGTGACCCAAGGTGTTTTGGAAGAAGTTGGGCTTTTTCTCCACCACTTCTTCTCTCCTCTGCCTACTTGAAAGTGATAACCAAGACATTCTTGAAAACCTTTTGAGATTAGAGGGGAAGTGTCAGCCAACCTGGAGTATCCATTTTGATTTTCATGGGTGGTCTGTCATGTCTTAGGATTATTACTTTGGGTATTATTTATTTAACAGGTTACTTAACCTAACTTATACAATGCCTATTGATTTGGTTATAATTTTAAAAACCAAAAAATAAACTCACAAACCTAAGTTGGAAAAATTATATATTATTACAATTATATATTATTATAAAAATTATATATATTTTATGTGTGTGGCAGTGTGGTGGAAGTGGGTTTGTATTTTCTTAACTTTCTAGGACTTTGGGGCTTTTCCTCATTTTCCCACCATCTCAACCATGCAATTAGAGAGAACTTACAGAGCAAACAAAATCAGTAGATGTTTAAAGTGACTTCTAAAAAAGAAAATGAGAATGATAATTTCAAATTAGTATGTAAAAAAGAAAAAATCAGGTAGCAAAACAAGTATAAAACAAGCAGAAAAAACCAATTATCCAATAAAAAATTAGACAATAGAAAAAATACTAGAAAAAATTTAGATAATCTCAGGAAGTTTGAATCTCTAGAAAGAAGTTTCATATTTATCACTATAGCTGACTGGATAGCCAGAGAAAGATTCCCAATAAGGAATACATTAAATGTTTGAGGAAATGTTAACCATGGAGTATTCTTGACAAATGGTAGTAGTGACAATGCTTTAATCTTTTTCAATTCTCATATTTGAAAAAAAAAAGTAAAATTATCTAGCAAAAACAAAAACTCATGGAAAGTATTTACAACATAACTAGGTGGCAAGTTACCCCCGTGAATCCCAAAATACAAGTAGGTTGAATTAAAAAAGAAAAAAAGCATCCAAAAAAACCCACCAAACCTGCATGGCATCCACATATGTGAGGCTGAAAGCAAAGGGAATCTGCAAGGCATCTGACACACCCAAGAGCAGTAGAAGAAATCTGTGGGCCAGCCTGACACACCCAAGAGCAGTAGAAATTGCTGTGAGTCAACCTGAGAACATTAGCTGCCATGGGGAAGAGGTCTGCCGGGTGAAATTGTGGATGAGTACATGGGATCCACCATAAGCACTAAAGTCTTTAAAAGCTCCGCAAGCTGACTACCCTGAAGAGAAACTGCTGAGAGTGTAATAAAAATTAAGCAAGATAAGAACAGAGAGGAAAGAAGAAAACGTCCAGATAAAAGTAGGTAAAGTTTAAGAGACCCAGGAAATCTCAGAAAACATGCGAGTATTTTTTTTTCTCACTCAAAAAAATAACAAAATGGAGCACTAAATTCAAAAAGTTTCAGAACCATGTCTCCTTTTAAAAGTTCAGAAAACTGTTTTGCACAAAAATAAGCAACAGATAATTATCATGGTCAAATTCCATACATATGTATTATAAGAACAAAAGATAATATGGTAGAGAATAACATCTCTATGGAAAATAAAAATTTTAGGATAAGTTATAAGCCAATTGAAAACGATAGTAGACAAAAAATAACAAATGAGAATTAGACTAAACATAATCAAGGTGATATTACTCAGGAAAGAATTAAAAGAAAAAATTAATGACAACATAATTTAAAAAACAAGTAAATAATGTAGAAAATGCTTTTTTAAAAATTTGAACTTTAAAATTTGACTATTTTAAAAAACAAAAATATAAAGTTTCAATGAAAAGTGATGGTTACTGAAGCCAGGCAAAGAAGATCAAAATACACATGATATGACTTTCTAAAGAAGAAACCCAAAGCATGGAAAAATAACATACACAAAAACAAACTATAACTTAAGAAAATTTTCCTGAAGTTAAAATAGTGTAAATTCATACTAAAGAAGATCCAGAGTGACTAACCCCAAGACATATTTTATTAAAATCATTACACTTGAAAAGATTTTTAAAAGCAAAAGCTCAGTTGGGCATCAAGACCAAAACTTAAATTATCATTATATTTTCAACAGTAAGGTTTTTTTTTCTGTACAAAAATAATAGAGTAATATATTAATACATTCAAGAAAATAAAAATAATTTGAGTCAACATAAAATCCACCAAAACTGACTTTCTAGTATAAAGGCATGAATAAATTTGTATCAACATGGAAGAACTCGGGGATTATTTTTTTCTGGAGCCTTCCCGAGAAATCTAGAGAACAGTCTTCAGATAACCAAATGGCTCTAAAGGCATTGACACAGGGAGGTTGGTGAAAGTTAAGCATGTGGTTACTCACAGAATTAAAATTGAGCAAGGCTTAAACATGAAAGAGAACAGCAAACAATGATTGCATGACCAGACATTGTAGATATAATACAACTATTGAAACTGTGAGAAATTGGGACAACACATGCAAAAAGTTAAACTGTTCTCAGAGATTACTTATGTGATGGAAGAATTAATGTCATTTTCCTGGGAATGTTGTGTTTATAATGTGGGATAAATTTAAAATAATGCTAATGGAATATACAAACTCTATTATCTTGTGTGCCCTGGAGAACTTGGATTCTAGTTACAAAAGAAGGGAGATAGGGATGTAATGTAGAAGACCTATAAAAAGTCTGGTAGTCCTAAATTTGAATGGAGGTGGTATCAATAAGACTTCATGAAGCCTTAGATCTCTTTAAAGTGTCTGTCTAGGGCACCTGGATGGCTCATTTTGTTAAGCATCTGCCTTCGGCTCAGGTCATGATCGGGAGTCCTGGCATAGAGCCCTACATCAGGTCCCTACTCAGTGGGGAGCCTGATTCTCCCTCTCCCTTTGCCTGCCACTCCCCCCTGCTTGTTCTCTCTCTAAGTCAAATAAAAAAATAAAAATCTTAAAAAGAAAAAAAAAAAGCATCTATCCTCAACTTAGCTTCTTAATTCATAATAAAGGCCTAAGAAGAAGGGCCAACGGAGTATTAATGAGTATTAAGAGTTTTTATTTCCCAGATTGGGGTCTTCATTATTTTTCCTACTATGTGAAATGAGTATCTCTTAGAGAAATGGCTGACTCTAATTCTGGAGCAGAAAATGTCCAAGTTAAGCATGGAACATGGCGTCACACAGGATAGTAACAAAGATATTAAAGATTTTTAGGGTCACAACAAAAGGACCAGGAACTAATTTGAAGTGAATGTTCATGCTAAAAGTAGAAAAATTTGAGTTTGGAAAGTGATAATAATTACAACTGGTAGAAATGAATCATATATGTTGGTGTACTTTTTTTTTTTTATGGTGTACGTACTCTTAAGTAAATGACATTCAGTTTTTCAAATATTCTTGAAATTTTGTTCATCATTCTAGAGCAATAATGTCATAGAATTTGAATCCTAACTTTTTGTTGAAATTTATAATACTAAAGGAAAGATAGATATTTTAAGCCTGAAAATGAAATTGAGAAATTCTGTGGGAAGAGATACTAAAATAACTACACGATTGCTGCAAGACTCTCCCAAATGACTACATTTTGGGTGGTAGGTAGCTTTCATCAAGTTTTTTTTAATGCCATCTTTTTGGTGATGTTCCTGATACTCTGCAAAAAGAGTTGATCTTTTCTAACATCTTAGAACACTGTGTTTCTCCTCTGACTTCATATTAAATTCATGTATGTACATAATTTATATGTATTCCTAGGTAATCTGTTGAGAAAATATCCATGACTTCTTAGGTCCATATCTTTGATCACAAAGAAGAAGAAAAAAATTTACAAAAGACAAATAATCTAGATTTCGATTGTATCAAAAATTTAAATACTTTGAAATTTGATCAGCTTAATTTCATAGGTTTTTAAGGAATAATGTGGAAAGCCAGAGGTGACTAGTAGAGATATGCCCATTCTTTTGAACCAAGAATGAGAAGTGATTTATATCATTGTGTAAATTAAGTAAAACAATTACCAGAAGAACAAAGTGACACAAGCAAACTTACATAAAAAAAAAAAAAGTTAATCCTGAATAATTTACTAAACATGGAAGGGTATTGTGAGGCAGGTGTAGAATTAAATCTGGAAAGTTGTACACAAAACAAAGGGGCACAAAATGTGCATGTTGTGACTAAGCAAGGAGTTTTAAAAATGTTTAAAGACACCTTGTGAATTAATGAAAGGGATGAGCTAAAACTACTTTTGGCACCAAGAAGCTTGGACCTTGTTTGCTTCTGATCTGCGCTCCTTGGGAAGAAGCATTTGCCATTTCTCCTTGGATCTCACTCATGGTAGTTAACCCATAGCATAAAGAGTGTGGGTAGGTAGAAAAGGGC
The DNA here is from genome assembly GCF_029215605.1 of Mirounga angustirostris. Taxonomy (NCBI): domain Eukaryota; kingdom Metazoa; phylum Chordata; class Mammalia; order Carnivora; family Phocidae; genus Mirounga; species Mirounga angustirostris. Next base: position 76,994,532 of record NW_026991720.1, on the reverse strand, counting down.
AGGATTAGAGGGCTAACCTTGGTTACACTAATATTCAGAAGTTGGGTGAACATACCCCTTAAGATCCCTACATTTGTATCTTTGGGGTAAATACCCAGTAGTGCAATTGCTGGGTCATATGGTACCTCTATTTTCAACTTTTTGAGGAACCTCCATACTGTTTTCCAGAGTGACTGCACCCGCTTGCATTCCCACCAACAGTGTATGAGGGTTCCCCTTTCTCTGCATCCCCGCCAACATCTGTCATTTCCTGACTTGTTAATTTTAGCCATTCTGACTGGTGTGAGGTGGTATCTCATTGAGGTTTTGATTTGGATTTCCCTGATGCTGAGCAATGTTCAGCACTTTTTCATGTGTCTGTTGGCCATTTGGATGTCTTCTTTGGAAAAATGTCTGTTCATGTCTTCTGCCCATTTATTGATTGGATCATTTGTTCTTTGGGTGTTGAGTTTGATAAGTTCTTTATAGATTTTGGATACTAGCCCTTTATCTGATACATCATTTGCAAATATCTTCTCCCATTCTGTCGGTTGTCTTTGGTTTTGTTGACTGTTCCTTCTGCTGTGCAAAAACTTCTTATCTTGATGAAGTCCCAATAGTTCATTTTTGCCCTTGCTTCCCTTGCCTTTGGCGATGTTTCTAGGAAGAAGTTGCTGCGGCTGAGGGTTAAGAGGTTGCTGCCTGTGTTCTCCTTTAGGATGTTGATGGACTCCTGTCTCACATTGAGGTCTTTCAACCATTTGGAGTCTATTTTTGTGTGTGGTGTAAAGAAACGGTCCAGTTTAATTCTTCTGCACGTGGCTGTCCAATCTTCCCAACACCATTTGTTGAAGAGACTGTCTTTTTTCCATTGGACATTCTTTCCTGCTTTGTCAAAGATGAGTTGATCATAGAGTTGAGGGTCCATTTCTGGGCTCTCTATTCTGTTCCACTGATCTATGTGTCTGTTTTTGTGCCAGTACCATACTGTCTTGATGATGACAGCTTTGTAGTAGAGCTTGAAGTCCCGAATTGTGATGCCACCAGCTTTGCTTTTCTTTTTCAACATTCCTCTGGCTATTTGGGGTCTTTTCAGGTTCCATACAAATTTTAGGATTATTTGTTCATTTCTTTGAAAAAAGGGGATGGTATTTTGATAGGGATTGCATTAAGTGTGTAGATTGCTCTAGGTAGCATTGACATCTTCACAATATTTGTTCCTCCGATCCAGGAGCATAGAACGTTTTTCCATTTCTTTGTGTCTTCCTCAATTTCTTTCATGAGTATTTTATAGTTTTCTGAGTACAGATCCTTTGCCTCTTTGGTTAGATTTATTCCTAGGAATCATGATTTGGGGTGCAATTGTAAATGGGATCAACTCCTTAATTTCTTTTTTCTGTCTTGTTGTTTGTGTATAGGAATGCCACTGATTTCTGTGCATTGATTTTATATCCTGCCACTTTACTGAATACCTGTATGAGTTCTAGCAGTTTTGGGGTGGAGTCTTTGGGGTTTTCCACATAAAGTATCATATCATCTGCAAACAGTGAGAGTTTGACTTCTTCTTTGCCAATTTGGATGCCTTTGATTTCTTTTTGTTGTCTGATTGCTGTGGCCAGGACTTCTAATACTATGTTGAATAGCAGTGGTGATAGTGGACATGCCTGCCACGTTCCTGACCTTAGGGGGAAAGCTTTCAGTTTTTCCCCATTGAGAATGATATTCGCTGTGTGTTTTTCATAGATGGCTTTTATGATATTGAGGTATGTACCCTCTATCCCTATACTCTGAAGAGTTTTGATCAAGAAAGGATGCTGTACTTTGTCAAATGCTTTTCTGCATCTATTGAGAGGATGATATGGTTCTTGTTCTTTCTTTTATTAATGTATTGTATCACATTGATTGATTTGTGGATGTTGAACCAAACTTGCAGCCCAGGGATAAAGCCCACTTGGTCATGGTGAATAATCCTTTTAATGTATTGTTGGCGCCTATTGGCTAGTATTTTGGTGAGAATTTTTGCATCCATGTTCAGAGAGAATATTGGTCTATAATTCTCCTTTTTGATGGGGTCTTTGTCTGGTTTGGGGATCAAGGTAATGGTGGGCTCATAAAATGAGTTTGGAAGTTTTCCTTCCATTTCTATTTTTTGGAACATTTTCAGAAGAATGGGTATTAATTCTTCTTGAGATGTTTGGTAGAATTTCCCTGGGAAGCCATCTGGCCCTGGGCTTTTGTTTATTGGGAGATTTTTGATGACTGCTTCAATTTCCTTAGTGGTTATGGGCCTGTTCAGGTTTTCTATTTCTTTCTGGTTCAGTTTTGGTAGTTTATACATCTCTAGAAATGCATCCATTTCTTCCAGGTTATCTAATTTGCTGGCATAGAGTTGCTCATAATATGTTCTTATAATTGTTTGTATTTCTTTGGTGTTGGTTGTGATCTCTCCTCTTTCATTCATGATTTTGTTGATTTGGGTCATTTTTCTTTTTGATAAGTCTGGCCAGGGGTTTATCAATCTTGTTAATTCTTTCAAAGAACCAGCTTCTAGTTTTGTTGATCTGTTGTACTGTTCTTTTGGTTTCTATTTCATTGATTTCTGTTCTGATCTTTATTATTTCTTTTCTCCTGCTGGGTTTAGGCTTTATTTGCTGTTCTTTCTCCAGCTCCTTTAGGTGTAGGGTTAGGTTGTGTATTTGAGACCTTTCTTGTTTTTATATTGCTGTATACTTTCCACTTAGGACTGCCTTTGTTGCATCCTGAAGATTTTGAACAATTGTGTTTTCATTTTCATTTGTTTCCATGAATTTTTTTAAATTCTTCTTTAATTTCCTGGTTGATCCATTCATTCTTTAGTAGGATGCTCTTGAGCTTCCATGTATTTGAGTTCTTTCCAACTTTCCTCTTGTGCTTGAATTCTAGTGCCAAAGCATTGTTGTCTGAAAATATGCCAGGAATGATCCGAATCTTTTGATACCAGTTGAGAACTGATTTGTGACCTAGGATGTGATCTATTCTGGAGAATGTTCCATGGGCACTAGAGAAAAACATGTATTCTGTTGCTTTGGGATGGAATGTTCTGAATATATCTGTGAAGTCCATTTGATCCAGTGTGTCATTTAAAGTCTTTATTTCCTTGTTGATCTTTTGCTTAGATGATCTGTCCATTTCAGTGAGGGGGCTGTTAAAGTCCCCCACTATTATTGTATTGTTGTCAATGTGTTTCTTTCCTTTTGTTATTAATTGGCTTATATAATTGGCTGCTCCCATGTTAGGGGCATAGATATTTACAATTGTAAGTTCTTCTTGTTGGATAGTCCCTTTAAGTAGGATATAGTGTCCTTCCTTGTCTCTTACTACAGTCTTTGTTTTTTTTTGTTTTGTTTTGTTTTTGTTTTTGTTTTTTTAAAGATTTTATTTATTATTTATTTGACACAGAGAGACACAGCGAGAGAGGGAACACAAGCAGGGGGAGTGGGAGAGGGAGAAGCAGGCTTCCCGCCGAGCAGGGAGCCTGATGTGGGACTCGATCCCAGGACTCCAGGATCATGACCTGAGCCGAAGGCAGTCGCTTAACCAACTGAGCCACCCAGGCGCCCCTACAGTCTTTGTTTTAAAATCTAATTTGCTTGATAGAAGGATTGCCACCCCAGCTTTCTTTTGGTGTCTATTAGCATGGTAAATCATTTTCCAGCCCCTCACTTTCAATCTGGGGTGTCTTTTGGTCTAAAATGAGTCTCTTGCAGACAGCATATTGATGGGTCTTGTTTTTTTATCCAATCTAATACCCTGTGTCTTTCGATTGGGGTATTTAGCCCATTTACATTCAGGGTAACTATTGAAAGGTATGAATTTAGTGCCATTGTATTGCCTGTAAGGTGACTGTTACTGTATATTGTCTGTGTTCCTTTCTAGTCTCTGTTACTTTTAGGCTCTCTCTTTGCTTAGAGGACCTCTTTCAATATTTCCTGTAGGGCTGGTTTCATGTTTACAAATTCCTTTAGTTTTTGTTTGTCCTGGGAGCTTTTTATCTCTCCTTCTATTTTCAGTGACAGCCTAGCTGGATATAGTATTCTTGGCTGCATATTTTTCTCATTTAGTGCTCTGAATATATCCTACCAGTCCTTTCTGGCCTGCCAGATATCTGTGGATAGGTCTGTTGCCAATCTAATGTTTCTACCATTGTAGGTTACAGATCTCTTCTCCCGAGCTGCGCTCAGGATTTTCTCTTTGTCTCTGAGACGTGTAAATTTTACTATTAGATGTCGGGGTGTTGACCTATTTTTATTGATTTTGAGGGGCGTTCTCTGTGTCTCCTGGATTTTGATGCCTGTTTCCTTCCCCAAATTAGGGAAGTTCTCCACTGTAATTTGCTCCAATATACCTTCTGCCCCCCTCTCTCTTTCTTCTTCTTCTGGGATCCCAATTATTCTAATATTGTTTCATCTTATGGTATCACTTATCTCTCAAATTCTGCCCTTGTGATCCAGTAGTTGTTTATCTCTCTTTTTCTCAGGTTCTTTATTTTCCATCATTTTGTCTTCTATATCACTAATTCTCTCTTCTGCCTCATTTATCCTAGCAGTTAGAGCCTCCATTTTTTATTGCACCTCATTAATAGCCTTTTTATTTCAACTTGGTTAGATTTTAGTTCTTTCACTTCTCCAGAAAGGGTTTCTCTAATACCTTCCATGCTTTTTTCAAGCCCAGCTCATATCTTTAAAATCGTCATTCTGAACTCTAGTTCCGACATCTTACTAACGTCTGTATTGATTAGGTCTCTGGCAGTCAGTACTGTCTCTTGTTCTTTTTTTTGAGGTGATTTTTCCGTCTTGTCATTTTGTCCAGAGGAGAATAGATGAATGAGAGAGCAAAATGCTAACAGGGTAACAATGACCCTGGAAAAATATACACTGAACAAATCAGAAGAGACCTGAACCCGGGGGAAAAGAAAGGGAAAGAAAGAAAAAAGGAAAAAAAAAAAAAAGAAAAAGATAAAAACAAACAAACAAAAAAAAACCAAAATATGATCAAATATGATCAGGCTGGTGTATAGATCAGTGCCGCACACTAGATTTTGGGTGTATTTTGGTCTGTTAGAAGAAAGTACCTCCTAAAATTTTGAAGAAAATCTTATATTGTACAAAAATAAGGGCAAATACAATGAAGGGATGGAATATGACTGTAAAGATGAAAATTATAAAAGATTTTATAAAAGGAATTGATAAAACAAGAAGTTGTTTGAAAAAAGAAAGAAGTGGATTTAAAAAAAAAAAGTGAGAATGTGATCAGGCAGGAGACTAGAACAAAGCCATACACTAGAGATTTAGGGTATATTTTGGTCTGTTAGAAGAAACTGTATCTCAAAATTTTAAAGAGAGAACAATATATATATATATATATATACCAAAAATAAGGTTAACTACTATGAAGGGATAGAATATGACTCCAAAAATGAAAAATAAAAAAGATTTTCAAAAATGGGATTGATGAGATGTTGGTGGAAAAAGGGAAAAAGAAAAATTAAAAAAAAAAATAGAAAAAGGAAAAAAAGAAAATTAAAAAAATTAACTTTGAAAGACTAAAGAATCGTGGTAAAAAAAGCCATGGATTCTATGTGCATTATTCCCCTAGCGCTGGAGTTCTGCCGTTCTCATTGATTGGTAAACTTGGGCTTGGCTGGCTGTTCTCACTGATCTTCTGGGGGAGGCACCTGTTGCCGTGGTTCCCAAATGTCTTTGCCAGAGGCAGAATTGCCCCACCCTTGCCAGGTCTGGGCTCAGTAATCTGCTCGGGTTTTGCTCTCAGGAGCTTTTGTTCCCTGAAAGCTTTCTGTAGAGCTTTGGAGGCTGAGAGTGAAAATTGCGGCCTCCCAGTCTCTTCCCAGAGGAGCTGAGAACTCGGGGCCCCACTCCTCAGTGAGCCCCCAGAGAAAAGTAGTCAGTCACTCCCGTCTCCCTGGTCTCTGGCCGCACTCTGTGCTCACCCAGCCTGTGACCGAGCATTTCTATCTCTGGCACCCGACTACATGTGGTGTCTCCAAACCCAGCAGATCCCTGCAGTGCGTTCCTGCGCTGCTCCTTCCAGGGGAGGAAGGGGAGTCTCCCCGGATCTACTGCTTGTTGGGTCCCTACTGAAGGAGCAGTAGCCTGACTCTCCTGCGGATCATGGTTTATGGCAACCCCGAGCTGAGAGCTTGCACCTCGGCTCCATCTCTGCAGCCGGCTTCCCTGCTCCAATACCTGGGAGCTCTGCTGCACTCAGGCACACCCGGTCCTTCTGTGACTCCAAGGGTCCTGAGACCACACTGTTCCAGCAAGGGTCCCACCCCCCACTTAGCCACTGGAGTGACGTCCCTCAGCAGAGCAGACTTTTTAAGAGTTCTGATTTTGTGTTCCGGGGCTCTATCACTTGCCGGTAGTGGCCGAGGGAGGCCCCCTCCCCCGCCATCTATTCTCCTGAATATCACCTCAGATTCACTTCTCTGCACGTCCTACCTTCCAGAAAATGGTCACTTTTCTGTTCAGAGAGTTGCTGCTATTCTTTTCTTTGATCTCCTGTTGAGTTTGTAAGTGTTCAGAATGGTTTGATCCCTATCCAGCTGAATTCCTGGGACCAGATGAAATCCAGGTCTCCTACTCCTCCGCCATCTTGCTCCAGTTATCAGTTATCAGGTTCTCATTTAAGAACCATCCTCAGTGTTATTGTAAAACAACTTTTCATATAGCCCATTGAGGAGGCAGAGTTACGAATGGCTGACAATACATAAGGAGCACATTTCACATCCATAATAGTTTTTAGTTTATACAGTTTTGACTCCTACACTTGTCCCATTTTAATATGTTGTCCTTTGAGGGTGGCAATAAAATAAATAAGCCGTCTATTTTATAGATGAGAAATAGGACATTTAGAAAGCTTAAGGGACTTTTCATAGCTCATGTGTCTGGTTTCTGCAGAGATGAACTCAGTATTAAATCCTATGACTGTGAATCTTTTACATGTAAGTTAAATTTTCTTACATTTGTGCACTGCTTGTATGTAGTTCAAGAAAAACTCTCCATTCCCCATAATTCTATGAAGGAAGTGAGTTCTAGACCATTTAAATGGTCGGAAATACAACAGATAGGATTATTTTATAGAGAAGCAATTATCTATTAAAAATAATAGTTATCTCAATATATATATTTCAAATACATCTATTTGTAATTTTTAAATGAAAGAAACTATTAAAATAAGAATAAAAACAGTAAAAAACGATGAAAGAATAAAAACAGTAAAAAACGATGAAAGAATAAGCAGGAAGGAATCCTAATTGATGATATAAGTCAATTTTAAATAATAGAGAAAGGGAAAGAAAACATTAAAATTGAGGATTGGAGGAATTTTTTTGAGAAAAGGAATTTCTTAAATTTACATCAATATAGGGCCATACTACATAATGTGAATCCATTTTATTCAATAGATCATTTATTAAGACACTTATATCCTGTTGTTTTCTCTAATCAGTTTGTCAAAAGTTAAAATTGGGCATTCAGTCAATTCCTATTTGTAATTAATAATATAGTATATTTGAGGAGTAGAGGTTCGATCATTATACCTCGATAAATGAAGCTTAGTTTTTAGAGTTTCTATGGCAGTGAAAGACATCATTATCTCAAGGGAGAGTCAAAATAGGACGCATAATGTAAACAGCCTTTGCAGAGGCGGGATCCATTACTTATTAACAATAGGACTCAGATCTAGTTTAATGGTTTGCCATTACAAAAACTAGTCTGTGTTCTGCACATTTAGCCTAATTTCCTAATGATCTTATTCTCTACCATACCTCAGCCACCACTGCCAAGTTCAAAACTTAGACTTTGGCATTCCAATAAATATTAATTCTCTAAAAGTATAGTTTCACTCTCCCAATTTCCTGATTTTCAATAGCAATCTCAATTCAGCATAGAATTAATCAAATTTTATTGTTTCCTACTTTTCTTACATTATCAACTTACTCTTCTACCTAGTTTGGATTTCATCAGCCCTTATTTACAACTTCAACTCTCTTAATCAATCTAACCTAATGATACTTCCTTAGGATAATCTCAATGCTAGTGGAATTCATTTCTCTAGTTCATGGTTTCTCTATATAGCTAAACATGTTTTAGAATCATATCACCATTCTTATTTTAAATACAGGATTATTTTTCTGGTAATATTGATAGCAGACTACATTTTTAGGCCAATACTGATACCAAAATAGCTTAATATGTGGGATGAGCATACGAAAAACAAAACATTTTCTTAGAAATAAGAATATCTATGAAGATAGCAAGAATTTCAAGGCTAAAAAGTAATTTGAAGAAGTTGCTTTTGCTCTGAAAGTATTTGCCAATCATGATGAAATACTGCTGAAAAACTGAGCTGTGGTTGTGAAGGCTCAAAGAGCCAAGGGGACATGTGGGCTATACCCTTGAAGACAATAACAGATTACAGCTGTCCATTCAGAAAAAGTAGTAGTCCTAGTTTGAGCACAAAAACAAAACAAAGCAACGTTAAATCTTTTCTCCAAGAGATTTTGAACCCCTGGTCAGATAGCACATGGATTTTAGCTCAAACTTGCTTGTTTAAGTGGTCAAATAATCTTCAAGCATAGATTCATTTAAACTCTTATTTGGTAGTACCTTGGGTTCTTGGTTAAAGCAAATGAAAATGCAAATAGTCTCTGGAAAAGACACCTATTTTAAACATTAGTATGCACCTAGAAGCCATTGTGAAAAGTCATCACAGAGCACCAGGCAAAGAAAACCAAGCACACAGCAAAAAGTTACCATGACTGAACCTGAGCAACAATGTTAAAGAGAAGGAATTAATGCAAAAAAAAGTCAGATACTGAAATTATTAGACCAGATACTAAAATATATACATATTTAATATTTTTAAAGAAGTGAAAGAAAGGGAAATTTCTCCAGAGAATCAGAAACTATAAAATCACAATGCAGATCTAAAAAAGAACTAAATTTTAATTATATATAATTATTATTCACAGATACAACGTAATGATACTGCTAATAACCAGAACAATTAGAAAATCTTATACAGAAGTTACCAAGAAATCGATCTTACAGGAAGTAAATTTAACCTTAACAACTTCTCACAAGGAAATGTGGGATCAGAGAATAGTAACATGCTTTCTTTAATGTCCTAAAAGGAAATAACTTCAACAAATGAAAATGAAATAGAGTTTGAGAACACGTAAATGAGAGAGTCTGGGACCAGCAGACATTTACTAGACAAAGTTCCAATGAACATATTTGAGGTAGGAGGTGGTGAAGAGCAAAAAAGGTGATAATTACAGAATTTACATTTATGTAAATAAACATTAGCTACAAATAACAACATGTAGTGGAGGCTTTAGAAAAGCAAGTGAATTGAAAATATAAAACAATAATGACAAATGGTTTGAAAAGGGTTTAAATGCAGCTGGTATGTTCTAAGGTTCTTGGTTTGAGAAAGTGGTGGTAGTAATTTTAGATTGGTAATTATGTGTGTCGTATTTTTTATTGAGTGAAGAAAAAGTTGGAATATGAGTAAGACTTCAAACAGGTGAAGAAAAAATACTCAGCATGAAAGAAAAAAAGCAAAAAAAGAATGGACAAGAACAATAGTAAGCATAAGATAAAAGGAAAGACTTAAATCTAAATATATCAAAAACTACAGTACATGAAGGTAGACTAAAGCTTTCAGTTAAAACAAAAGAAAAAATACAGTTTAGATTAAAAACTCCAAATATGCAACATTCAAAAAAGACATATGGTACACAGTAGGAAACAGGTTGATAGTAAAACTTGGACGGATATACCAGGCAAACACCAACCAAAAGAAATATAGTGTAGTTCTGTTCATTTAAGGCAAAAAGCATTTTTTTGAGATAAAGGATGTCACATTATTGAAAATAAAAATCTAGTCTACCAGTAAGGTCTATCAATTTTGCAGTAGTATAAATTCCAATGGACTTAAGTCATGCAGAGCAACTTCTTTCATAATGGCACAAATAAGTCTGAAAGTAATAATAAAATTAGGAAAAGCTTTCTATTGGAAATTAAGGAATATACAAATTATTGGTTGTGGAAAAATCAGAATAAAATTTAAAAATATTTTGAATAAACAATAAACAGTATATTCTGACACTTCTGTGATGTAGTTATAACAATACTTAACAGTGAAAAATGCCTTCAGTCCTACATGGACAACTGACATATGGCAGAAATGGCATGGTAGATCAGCCAGAAAAGAAGGGTCTTTTCAAAAAAATATGCTGAAAAAATTGGGTATACTTATATAAGAATATGGTATCGAATGATTTCCTAACAATATATAAAAAATTAGTTACAGATGAATTCCAGAACAAACTATGGAAAACAAAACTATAAAGTTTTAACAAAATATTACACTAAATAGATAATAGATATAAGAAGTGTGTAACTACATAAATAATCAGAAGATTGCAAAAAAAAATTGTAGAATAAATTACACATTCTTCAGGTTGTCAAAGTTTTAATGTCTGACAATGTTGTTAATAACACAGAACAGCAACTCATATGGTTCTATCTATATGGCGTGTTCAGAAAAAGTACATCTGTAGAGATAGAAACAGAAGTTGTTGCCTGAAACTAGAAGTGGGAATGGAGAAGAACAGCAATGGCCATGATGGATATTCTTAGGGTGAAGGAAATGTTTTAAAATTGTGTAATGGTGATAGTACATATCACCATATTGATGATATGTGCTGTAAACTCTATAAATTTACTGAAAATGTTTAATTTGTTTATACTTGAAAACAAGTGAATTTTGTGTTATATAAATTAAACTTCAATAAAGCAGTTAATTTTTTTTTTTTAAGTTTATTTGAGAGAGAGAGAGAGTGAGGGGCACCAGTAGATTCCCTGCTGAGTGCGAAGCCCAACAGGGGGCTTGATCTTACCACCCGTGGGATCGTGACCTGAGCTGAACCCAAGAGTCAGACATTTAACTGACTGAGCTACCCAGGCACCTCAGCTGTTAAAAATGTTTTAAAAATAATGTGTAGCAACATACACTGACACACAATTCTGACAAGAATGTGAATCAGAATAACCGTGAAAAATAGGTGTAATCTACTAAACCTGATAATATCGATATACCTATGACCCAGCATTGCCAGTCATCGGATATAAACTGAAAATTATTTTGCCCAGTTGCAAGAGTGTATCTGAATAAAAAATGTCAAAGGACTAAGTTTGTAACTGCTTTACTAGAAACGTCCAAGTTATTTAGCAAACATCAATGTAAAAAAATCCAGCTCAAGTCAAGAGCATACGATTGATATAAAGCTTTATTCCACACTTATATGGTTCAAGGACATGCAAAATAAAATTGTTTTTTTAGCGACATACATATCTCATTTGGGTGCACATAGGTGGGAAGCCTATAAATCTACACAAAATCAACACCAATTATAGAGGGAACGTGCATGGTTCAAAGACAGGCAAAATAAAATTACACTTTTTGGCAACATACATATCTTGTTTGGATAAACATAGGTGGTAAGCATATAATTCAACAAAATCAATAGCAATTATAGAGGGGACAGAGAGCAATGTGGATAATTGACATTTTCAATGTGTTATTTCTTGAGCTATATACATTTCTTGAGTTATGTACATTTTACATTTTTATTAAATTGTGCATATAACTATGCTTTTTAATTAGGAATGTATGGCTCATGCATTTTTCCGTATTTGCTATTTTTCAGAATAAAAAGAACAAGCAGACAAATACTTAGAAAATATGGATGATATTTAGACATGGCAGAAACTAACTTTAAAACTTTTGATAATATATATTTAATATTATAAGCATAAATATATAAGCAATATAATATATATTATTATATATATTATGTATATATATATATATATTATTAGGTTCTAGACTACCAATACCATTGTTTTTAATTGATGTACTAGAAATGCTAGGTAATTCAGTAAGTCAAAAAAAAAAAAAGGCATCAGGATTGGAAAAGACCAAAAATGTTATTTTTCACAAACATGATTTTCTATATAGAAATTTTAGAGACTACCACCAAATTATTTTAATTAAAATTCAGTACTACTCTATGGTCAGTTAATCTTTGACAAAGCAGGAAAGAATCACCAATAGAAAAAAGTCTCTTCAATAAATGGTGTTGGGAAAATTGGACAGCCACATGCAGAAGAATGAAACTGGGCCATTTTCTTATACCACACACAAAAATAGACTCAAAAAGAATGAAAGACCTAAATGTGAGACAGGAATCCATCAAAATCCTAGAAGAGAACACAGGCAGCAGCCTCTTTGACCTCGGCTGCAGCAACTTCTGGCTAGACACATCTCCAAAGGCCAGGGAAACAAAGGCAAAAATGATCTCTTTGGGCTTCATCAAGATATAAAAGCTTTTGCACAGCAAAGGAAACAGTCAACAAAACCAAAAAACGACCTACAGAATGAGAGAAGACTTTTGCAAATGTTTTATCAGATAAAGGGTTAGTATCTAAAATCTATAAAGAATTTATCAAATGCAACACCCAAAGAACAAAGAATCCAATCAAGAAATGGGCAGAAGACATGAACAGACTTTTCCCCAAAGAAGACTTACAAATGGCCAACAGACACACACAAAATGCCCAACATCAGGGAAATACAAATCAAAACAACAATGAGATACCACCCCACACCAGTCAGAATTGGCTAAAATTAACAAGTCCGGAAACAAATGTTGGCGAGGATGTGGATAAAGGGGAACCCTATTACCCTGCTGGTGGGAATGCAAGCTGGGGCAGCCACTCTGGAGAAGAGTATGGAGGTTCCTCAAAAAGTTAAAAATAGACCTATCTGATGACCCAGCAATTGCACTACTAGGTATACACCCCAAAGATACAAATGTAGTGATCCAAAGGGGCACCTGCACCCCAATATTTATAGCAGCAATGTCCCCAATAGCCAAACTATGGAAAAAGCGGAGATCTCTACTGACAGATGAATGGATAAAGAAGTGGTATATATATATACAATGGAATACTACTCAGCCATCAAAAAAAAAATGAAATTTTGCCTTTTTCAAGGACATGGATGGAACTAGAGGATATTATGCTAAGCAAAATAAGACAATCAGAGAAAAACAATTATCATATAATTTCACTCATTTGTGGAATTTAAGAAACAAAACAGGGGATCATAGAGGAAGGGAGGGGAAAATAAAACAAGACATAATCAGAGAGTGTACTCTAAGAGGTTCTTAACCATAGGAAACAAACTGAGGGTTGCTGGAGGGGAGGGGAGGGCGGTGGGGGGGTGGGGCACCAGAGTGATGAGCATTAAGGAGGGCACATGATGTAATGAGCACTGGGCGTTATATACAACTGATGAATCACTGAACTCTACCTCTGAAACTAATAATACACTCTATGTTAACTGAATTTAAATAAAAAAATTAGCACTATTGATGCACTTCATTCATTCAAAAGAAAAAAGTCATGTCTGTAAACTACAAACATAAAGAAAATGTAATTTTTGAAACAATTATATTACAAATATCTGTCTTGTAAGAAATATGACAAAATATGTGAATCTATAGTAGGGCACATACTATGCATCAATCATTAGGATAAATATTAGAAGTTTAAAGAAAAAGAAGGCAACTGTGTCCATTCTTCCTGGAGTATTTTGTGTTAGAAACAGAGAATTGATTAGCGAATTAACAGTGTTAGGGTTGATAAAGCAGAGTTTGCAGGAAGTAGAGTAGTCGCGGCCGTATCAGTTTTACTGGCAGAATTATAATAGCACCTCTTTTTAACCTTCAATTATGTCCAAGTTTGGAAGAGAAATTACCTAGTCATCCTAACTATAGGAGCGTTAGGCGTTTATAGGGGGTGCCCTAACCTGAACTTGAAGGTATCAGGAAAGACGTTAGGGATGAAGTCGCATCAGCGCCTCATTGGACCCGAATTATAATTTGGATTCATCCAAGAGAAATCACAGGTGTGTGACGCACAGCCACAGCAATATGTCAATATTCAGAAAAAGCAGAGAAGCATTACTTTGGATAATTGAAAAAAAAAAAAAAAAGAAAGCCCGAAGCCCAGAGTCCAGGGATTGTGCAACAGAGGTAGAAGAGAGTTTTAATGGATGAGGTTGGATCAATAAGCGAGAGCCAGACCCGGCCATTGGAGGAGCTCGTAGCCTGTTCAAGGAGGATGAAGAGGCTATAAAGAGACCACATATGTTCATTGTGAGTGGAGGAGCAGAAATATGATTACGTGTTGGAGGGACTTCAAAATCTTTGCTCTTCCTTATATATATAGCTGGAATTCTGGGGGAAGCTAACATTTACAGAGATTACAGAGGAATAGAAATCAAGACACTGAGAAGAATCAGAGAGATGGAAAGAGACAAGGAAGGCATGATGCCATGCAAGCTGAGGGGCAGAAAGATTTAAAAGGGAAAATGTTCAACAGCGTCAGGTACTCCAGAGAAGTCACATCTGAAGTCACGGTAAATAGACATGAGATTCTTATTTAGGCTATTTAGGAGTAAAAACAAAATTGAAATTAAGGATGACTCATGTACTCCTGAGTGTATTTATGCCGATTTTTCTCACACCTGACATCTAAACAAGAAAAGCCAAGGTCATCATGAGCATCTTATTGCTCTTTGTGTTTCTACAACAGATTGATCCCAGGGGCTATTGACATTTCTTCCCAACTGTGCCTGAAATCAATACTCATTTTTCTCTTTTCTCTTTTTTCAGCTCCTTCCTTTCTGTATAAATCAGTTTCTTATTGTCTGTCTCTTAAAAAATCACTTTACCTGCTTAGAAGTAATGAAGTATAGGAAGTTCTGTTGTCATTTTACATCAAGTTGAGGAAGAACAGCCTTCTAGGGAGCCAGGTCTAGGAGCAAATTCCCAGGTCTGACATGAAAAGACCAGACGAACCATATACTATAAAAGTAGTGTAAAAATCTATAATTATCAAATTATTTTAATACATTAACAATGCCAAGAAAAATTAAACCGTTCTCTTTCAAGTTGCTCAAAATGAAATACTTGTGTTAATTTTCTTTTGGTCTATCTTCAAACCACTCACATTTAAAAATTTTAAGGCCTACGAAAAGGAAGTGAGATTTTCTTAAGAAAATGGTTACTTAATCCTACACATACTCCAAGTGGTTAAGGCAGGGGTGGTATTACAGAGTGGTTACAGAAATAGGCGAGCAGCTCTGACATTACTGGATCTGTAACTTGGACAGTTTACTTAACCGATTCTGGCTTCAGTTCTTTTTGTAAACTGCAGCTGTAATTGTGTTTGCCATATGTAGTTGCTGTGAAGCTTAAATAAATATGGCACATACTAATTGCTCAATAAATATTAGTTATTTGTTACTAACCCATATTCTTTATTTTTAAAGGAATTATATGATTTATTGTGAATCAGTTTTTTTGTTTTTACATTCTACCTTGAACTTCCATACATTTATAAAAACAAGTCTTGTAGTGAGTATGGTGAACAGTTTTTATTTCATATACAGATTGGTATTAAGAATCTCAAACAAACTTCTTGGAATCTTGAAAGAGAAGGCAGTGTTCCCTATGTTTTACATAGAAAACTTCCTTTACTTTTATCCTCTAATTTATGTTTCCTTCTTCTCTGCAATAATTATGTTTTTCTTTGTTGGGACCATGAAACTCAGTAGAGAGCCATTATATCCACATCTTTTCTTCCCATATTGGCCACCTTAGTTCACTTATTAAGCCAGAAATTCATCTTAAATATTCTTAATTCCTTGTCATATACCCACAATCCATAATTTGTTAAATCACTTTTAATTATTTTCCAAACTTCCTAGACTAGTTTACATATTCCTTTTCAGTCTTTCATTAAATATTAAACAGATTCTATAATTGACAATAGAGATGCTTAATGCAAAACATGTGAATTTTTCCTTAAATTCTCTCTAATGTTTTATTATTTCTCCCATTCCTCAGTTTTTGCCCTCTTTTCCATCCAAGCAGAAACACTTTACAGTTTCTTTTTTGCCAAGGATCCGTCTTCTGCTTTCCATTCACTTCAACAGACTCCACATCCTGTGATAGTTTTATGAATCTATTTTCCACACAACTATATAGAAAAGAAAGTCTGGTGTTAAAATATTTCTTCCATATTACCAGACAGTATTGAATTTGTTGTAGACCAGTTTGTTATGAGGCACAGTGCCATGTTTTGGTGTTGTGCAAATAAATATGTCCTGGCATTGTCAAAGATTAAGACGAAATGCACCATTCCATTTGGCCAATATACTCAGCAAATTTCTGCTTCATTCATCTCTGGCAACAAAACCCTCATGCAAACACTGAGGATGAGCATCCATAGAAACCAAATATTTGCAGAAAGGTGTTTAAAGGAAATTTAAAAATCAGAGTGCAAATTGAAATTGCATTTTGTTGACAAAATTAGTCCCAATGTTTTAAAAAAGTGCACATAGAGAACATGTGCCTAAGAAATAAAATGTGGCTAGACAATATTTCATTTATCTAATGTGATCTTCTCATTCTCTAAGGCGATAAAGTGCATGCCTCTGCACTGAATCCCCAGGAACCACCATCCCAAAGCAATAAATGTTCATTCTGCTCTTATTCTTTGAAAGGCAAAAAGCTGCGTAGTTACAAAGTGCTGCAAACATAGAAATCCTTTCCACTTGTGGTTGGCTGGTGGAAATTCACTGTAGAGGAGAGACAGGAGAGTCTACTTGGCTTTTCCCTTACCATACTGGACAAAGAAAATGAAAGATTTTGAAAACTTGAAGACTCACTTAAAATATATATGTATTTTGTGGTTCAAAAGTGGAATTTTATCTATAATTATACATACATACCCCCTTTCTTATTACAGTGTGGAAAAAAATCAGTGATGCCCAGAGATGAGAATTTCAACAAAACAAAACAAACACCTCTTATAATTTAAATGATCTGAAATGTTTTGATTTTCTTCTGCTTAGCAATTATAGGCACAAGCTCCTAAAGCTTTTTGCTTTCTTTACATATAACTTTCCAGAATATTTTATCTCCCCAAAAGAGAAACAGGGATCTAGATTTTTTCTTATACAAGTTGACATTCCTAAGTTTTAGCATTTATTAAATCCCTATTTTATTTTTCCTATGCTGAAATTTCTTAAACTCTTGATACTCTGATTGACATTACTAATACCTAAGTCAGTGACAAGTGCAAGTGACTTTGTAACCTTACTCATGGCGACAGACATAGGGTCATATGCACATGATAGGCTCTGGCCAGACCCAGACACTCTAGAGAATTCTTCCCACTAGCAGTCTATCCACTTTTCACTTTTTTTTTTTCTCCTAATAGTTTTACTTTGATGGGTCAAGAGAGAGAATTTCAGAGTGGAGATCTATAGTCTAGAGAGGTCATTTATTTTTATTGGGAGGGAGAAAATGTAAGTACGTTACAGGGCAACAAGAAACCCAAGGTAATGTTGCATTTCTTGGCTCTGACAGTCATTTATGTTCTCAGGTATACTCTCTGTACCTTATATTTTCCTCTGACACGGTAAAAGAACCACACTTCAGGGAACATTTCAAGGTAAATTATTTCCAAAAATGTAATGGTAAAGGAATAACACTGTATTCCTTTGCCACCATATCATGTAATGGTACATTTCCTAGCTACTTCACCTAACTCCCTGTGTGGGTCAAAGAGAGCGTGTCCTCTCTGTGGATATTTACTTTGGCATAATCTTGCCTCTCTAATTTTCTCCACCCTCCCTAACCTTGCTGAGGTGAGAGGCCCCTGAATATTCAGAGCACCAGACAAAATCCACCTTGTCTTAAAGTTGGTCAAGGGGAAGACAGCATTCTGGGTGTGGACAGGGAAACAGATCTATCTCTGTATTATCGCTCTGCAATTCTGGTTTCAGTTGCTCTCACCATTTCTCTGGTTTCTTCTTCAACAGAGAGACACTTTGACAGAGTTCTCATTCTCTCTCTCTATTTTTTCCCCTTAAACTCTCAGACACTAGATTTTTCGTTAAAGAATTTAGAGATTCAGAACACAGCTCAAAAGTCTGCAAAAATTAACATTCTATCATTATTACAGAGTAACTACATGATAGTTTGTATAAATACACCATCGATCAAAATATTTGGGTCAACTCTGCTATGTCACTGTTTGAAAAGAACTTTTTCCCCTCACAGCACTCTGTTGAATATTAACAGAGCAAAGTTTTAATATGTTGAAAAAAGCACTTCACATATCTTTTGTGGCAGTTTGATATCCTGCAAAGTTGTTTGTCTCTTGTTTGTAAATAGAACTAATTGCGTTAGCGCATCACATGGCCTGCTCATTTCAGTGTTTTCTTATAACCACACTATAAAGGTTTGCACATTAAGCAACCGTTTATGTGTTGTTTTTGATAGCAGTGGAGAAGCTCATCTGTGAAAGAAAAGCTCCTGGCACATCAGTATGCAGCCCAGTGGTTGAAAACTCTAATGCTGACAATTTTGCCCTGCTGCTTCTGATCCAGTCCAGATTTTCTGCAATAGCCAGGAAAATATGGCATATTTATTTATGCTGTATTTATTTATGGCCAGCGGATAAGAAAAAAACAGGAGATACCTAAAAATACTGAGAAATTAGCTTTCAGGTACTATGCTTTCTTGCATACTATCTCATTTAATTCTCACATAAACCATGTGTTAGGATTAATATAAGATTGATATGAAAAGCCTTATTTAGAGATATGAAGTGAATTCCCAAAAATCTCACAGCCACTTAGCAGGGGGCCTGGATTTGGATGTGGGCTGTTTGCTCTGCGCCTGCCGTACTCCACCAACGAACAGAGCATATGTTTAGCCACTCATCTTTCAGAAATGTTTCTGCCTATAATTCTTGGTTCCTGACATCATTTACTGAGTCCTGTTCTCAGAGACAGATGAGTTGGCCAAAATTTCATCTTTTCCCAAGACAGAAAATTCTGAAGAGCAACACATTTATAGAACAGAGGAGCAGCCCTGCTTTTGTGTTTTGTTTGAAACTCGTTGCTTAATTTAATAATCCATTTACTCATTTTTTTGAAGATTTTATTTATTTATTTGAGAGAGACAGAGAAACAGCATGAGAGGGGAGAGGGTCAGAGGGAGAAGGAGGCTCCCTGCCGAGCAGGGAGCCCGATGTGGGACTCGATCCCAGGACTCTGGGATCATGACCTGAGCCGAAGGCAGTCGCTTAACCAACTGAGCCACCCAGGCGCCCAATCCATTTACTCATTTAAAAAAAATGAGTGCAGTTACCTTCCATTTTTGTTAACATAAAAAAAGCAAGAGAATGGCTAACCTGTGAGAAGGAAGGAGATGATTTAGCTATCCGGCCTGAGACTAGATCTCTTACCAGAATTGATGGAAATCGAAGTCCAGAATCAGAGCCAGAAATTGAATTTTTTTCCTATTGGCAGAGCAAGGACTTGATAGAGAAAGCTTGGTTCTCATTCTCAGTTTTCAGAAGAGGACACGCTTAACCTGTATATACTTTGGGGGCTAGCCTTGTGCATTATCTTTTATGTTAGAATTTGGTGTTTGTGAGGGGTGCCTGGGTGGCTCAGTCGGTTAAGCGACTGCCTTCGGCTCAGATCATGATCCTGGAGTCCCGGGATCGAGTCCCACATCAGGCTCCCTGCTCAGCAGGGGGTCTGCTTCTCCCTCTGCCCTCTTCCCTCTTGTGCTCTCTGTCTCTCATTCTCTCTCTCTCTCAAACAAATAAAATCTTTAAAAAAAAAAAGAATTTGGTGTTTGTGAAAATTTGTCAAATTACTAAATTTTGTCAAATTTCCACCCGTGAGTAGGGGAAGCTTACTAAACATCATTACCACTCTCTACCTAATTCTTGAGGTAGTAGCTCTGGTCATGCTAGACCCTCTCTTTTATTCTTTCCAAACTCCATTGATCCTACCTGTTCTTCATTTTAGACCAGTGCACTACATCTCAGACCTTAATCTTCGCAGGAACCACCTGAGGATTTTGTAAAAATGCAGATTTAGATACAGTAGGACTGGAGTTAGGCCTAATAGTTTCTGTTTCTATTAAGTAAGTGCTGCTGGTTCAAAGACCACACTCTGAGTAGAAAAGTTTTAGCCCAGTTGTTTTGAAAGGGATGGTCTTGATTACCAGCATTTGTGTAACCTTGGAACTTACTAGAAATGCACATTCTCAGGCCCAATCTCAACACCAGAAACTCTGAATCTGCTGCCCATTGAAGTTTGAGGAGTCACAGCTTTAGACTATTTTCTCTCTGTCCATCCCCTTTGCCAGTGCCTTAGCTCAAGTGCACATTGAATCACTCTTACACTAGCTAGAGGGCTTTCTGAGTGATCTTTTTCTCTTTTTTTTTTAAGATTTTTTTTTTTTATTTGACAGAGAGATAGTGAGAGCAGGAACACAAGCAGGGGGAGTGGGAGAGGGAGAAGCAGGCTTCCCACCGAGCAGGGAGCCCGATGCGGGGCTCGATCCCAGGACCCTGGGATCATGACCTGAGCCGAAGGCAGTTGCTCAACCAACTGAGCCACCCAGGCGCCCTAAGATTTTATTTATTTATTTGACAGGGAGAGATAAACAGCAAGAGAGAGAACACAAGCAGGGGGAGTGGGAGAGAGAGAAGCAGGCCTCCCGCCGAGCAGGGAGCCCGATGCGGGGCTCGATCCCAGGACCCTGGGATCATGACCTGAGCCGAAGGCAGATGCTTAATGACTGAGCCACCCAGGTGCCCTGATCTTTTTCTCTGAAGCCATCTTTCACATTATTACCACAATGATCTTTCAGTAGAAAATTGGAAGATGTTGTTCTCAAATCTCTCTGCCCCCTTTCCTTGTAAAGTGAAATCTCAAGTTGGTATCCCAGCAGTTAGAGACTTATTAAAATAAATCTTAATGATTTGCAAACAAGAAGTAATGACTCAAAATAAAATTTCTAGTTAGAATATCATACATAGATGCACAAAGTTGTTTGATGCAACATTTCATAGAAAAAAAAAAAAAGATGATGGCTCAGGGAAATCCTTGTTCTTGATCTTGTTCTCCCTAACTGTGAAAGAAAGTGGGGAAAAAATAGAATGGTAAATCTGAGAGGTGCTAGAGTAGGTTTTGTCTCTAAGAAAAATGTTGAGTAATGATAGTTCTTGTTGTTCTCTGAGCCTTGGTTGAATCATCTCTCTCAGCCTCTAGGTAGATTTTTGAATGAAATTCTGGACTAGGGAAAGAAAAAATGAGGTCAAACTGAAGAGTCTGGAAAGTTACAAGTATCTAATGGCTTTATGCCTAGGCCAGACTTTTTTCTTTTAATATGAAAGGCATTAATTATAGCTGGTGTATTTTTCCAATCACTGTGCCACAATTTGGCCTTTTGGAGCAAAGAATAAAGTTTAAAAATGTTTTTCACACCCTCTAATTTTGTTTCCCAAGATCTGTTTTTAGATTAGGTAGATGAACCCATTTACGAAGTTCATTCCAGAAGTGTTCGTGTGATATTTCCCTTTTGAAAATTGAGCCCATGGGGTGGTTACAGTCAGTGTTGTTTAAAGAGGGATTTTAAGGACTTGCCTGATGAATAGCTCAAAATTGTATGAGTTTTAAAACTATCTTGGTATGTTACAAATGCTTTCCTTTCATCTGAAAGCTTTTACTTGTGCTTTGATTTTTTTGTGGGGGGGGTGGATATTGTTAAGTAATGTAAGATTCAAAGTTAAACTAATGAAAAATAGGTTAGAAAGTAGATAAAAAATTAGAAGAAAGGACTTTCCAAAGAAAATAGACTATGTAGTCTTATAAACATTTGTATCAAGGTTTTCATAAAGATTTGCTAAAAGTTACTGGCGGTGGTGGTGGTGGTCACTAGGTTAGGTTAACTTCCTGATTAACGCTATATAAACAGTTGAATAAAACAATTATAATGAAAGATTAAAAGAAATGCATTGTTTGTCTACACTGTTTCTTTTGTGTAACCCTAAGGAAAAAGACTGCCTTAGGAAAGTAAGTCCAAACACATGGAAATTGTAATTATTGGCAAAACAGTGTTTAAAAAAAAAAAATTCAAGTTCTGTGTTCTGATTTTGTATAAATCACTTATTTTTGGAGATTTAGTAAAATGAGTTGTGGTGTGGAGTAGAATATCACTGCAGATTCTTTAAGCCTAAAGTATTCTGATCTAGTTAGTAATTAAGAAATTGTCTTTTTTATAATGGAAGGTGACTCCCTGCTTTATTCATTACCTGCCAGGTACTCCTTCATTTCCTACCATATAGAAGTTCTATTAACATTGAAAATATATATCCAGACAGGCTTTCAAGTAGTTTTTTTGAATTAACACATTGAATTAAAAATTTGTACCACATTCAATTGGCAACACATGTTGATTTCACTCAGCTCTTTCAAACAAGACCATTTCCTTAAATTTTTTACATGGCTGTTTTTTAACCATTGGGGTAATAAAAATGTACTTTAAAAGTTTCAAAGATTCCACATAGATATCCATAAAATGTAACACCAACAACAAAAAACTAAGAAGAAAGGCAAGTATATAAAAGCCATGTTAGTCATTTTTTACTTGATTGGTCTACTTTTTCAGATATGTCTTTTATTTTTAAGCACAAAGTTGTTGTTGTTGTTTTTTAATTTCCCAAAAATGAATGAGCCAGAATTTCACAGAGAGTACCAGAAATCATAGCAACCACATGGAAGCAATATGGGGGTGAGCGGGGGTGGAAGTTCCAGTGGGCTAGAACAGGGAACTGTCACGGATGAACTTTGGGGCAAGTTCACCACATAAAACCCTTCAACCAGCACTGCAGAGAATTTTGACTCCTTGAATTTCATAATATTCAGAAGATGGATGAAGAGGGATATAAATTTTGCAGAACATTCGTGAAAGCAATGCTGTGAGGGCAATGTTGAGAGAATCAAGAGGTCTTAGTCTAGAATTAAATCATCTGCCACTTGTGTAATTAGCTTGATAGTGCAGTTAATCTTCTCCCCAGTTTCCTTCTCCATAAGTGTGTAGATGAGAAAAGTTTTCCTTTTTATCTTATAGAAGTACATGATTAGAGGCACCGGGTGGCTCAGTCATTAAGCACCTGCCTTCGGCTTAGGTCATGATCCCAGGGTCTTGGGATCAAGCCCCACATCGGGCTACCTGCTCAGCGGGAAGCCTGCTTCTCCCTCTCCCACTCCTCCTGCTTGTGTTCCCTCTCGCTGTGTCTCTCTCTGTCAAATAAATAAATAAAATCTTAAAAAAAAAAGTACATGGTTAAAATGGGTAGCATACTTGAAAGTGCTTTTTAAAAAGTATCCAATTGTTTATAGCTCTAAAATATTGTTCATAATTAAATAAAGATAACCAACATAGATTGGAAATTGAATAATCGCCACTAGCCACAGTACTAAGTTTCTTAAATATATTACCTGATTTAAAATTAACAATAACTTAAAAAAAAAACTGTTGGGTAATCTTTTTAGCTTCATTTCAGTGAGAAAACAGGCATGTGTATGCTTACAGTTTATTAAGTAGAGCTAGAGTTCAAAACTAGGACTGATGATATTCAAACTTGTTTTTTGAGTACCTTATAGTAAATTCCAGGTACCACATGGAATTTATTTACTTTGTATCTCATAATAAATATTGTGCTCAAAATTTCTTTGGTAGAATTAGAATTCAAACTAAGTCTATGGGTTTCTATGTTTCTGTTTTTCAAGTTGTCAAAATCACCATTACAGTGTTTCTTCCATAATTTGGTTCTTTGAGAGCTGAAAACTTATGAAGTTACTTCACACAAGAAATAAAGCATCTCAAACAAGTACAGACCCTTAAAATACATTTTGAGATTTCCTGTTAAGCATTCCCATTTTCTAACAGAAAGCAGCCTAGCATATCTATGAAAAAAATTTTTAACATATATGCCTATAAACTGCTACTCTGGGCTAACCTTTAAAAGAGAAGTTCTCAGTAATTCTAGTAGCTTCCTAACTTACAGTTGATGGGAATTATTAATACAAGGCTCAGTATGCCCCCAGACATTACTCTCTGTGGAATATTATGTCAAACCAGTGGTTAGTTGAATATGTTAAATTATTTTATCAAAAAATGTATAAGATATTTTTCCACTCATCACAGAAATATCATTATCAACCATTTTATCTGGTTTTACAAATAATTTTTACACCTGAAATTGCTATTGAATATAGCCCTGGTTGATATATTAAAGCAAACTTTTCCTTCAAGCATTTGTCTAAATCAGCACCATCAGCTTTTGATTGAGATATTCCTACCCTAATTACAATTTGATACATACAGGATATTCCTACCCCTTTCCAACTAGAAAATCAGTGTATGAGATAAAAAAGCCAGTTAATAGGACATGGATCTAGGAAGGAAGCCTTTTTTTTTTTTTTAATTTGGGACATAAAGCATAGGTTATCATGACTAAATTCAAGAAGAGAAAATATAAACAACTAAAATATAAGGGCTTTGTACATGACATTAGACAATAAAAACAAAACTGAAAAATAATATAAAATATCTTGAGTTAACTTGGGTAACAGGAATTGTTCACAGTCTTACATCTGATATTGCATAGAGGAAGTGTGTTCTTTTCATTCGTATCTGGGTATCACACATTTAGATAAAAAATGCAGGTGACGGCTATTATCAGACACCTGATTGTAGTGGTCTACACATAAAAGAGTGTATTTTTCTCATACAACAAGAAACCCAGAAGTAGGCAGTCACTAGCATTCTTTCTGTAGTTCAGGATATAGGGGCTGCAGTTCTGTGTTTCCCTTAGCTTTTTCATCCTGGTCCTAATATGGCTGCTGTAGGTCTGTCCAAACATATGTGAAGCAATAAGAATTAGGATGGAATAAGAGCAGTAAAGGATGCTTCCCAACTAAGTCTCAAGTGTTTAAAGTGCTTGCCCTAAAATTTCATCCAAGAACTGCTTACATTTTCTTGGCATCCTCATTGCCAGGAGGCTGGACCATGGAGTTTGACACTGGAAAATTTGCCAGTAACCCACAAATAGGGATTCTGATACTCAAGACAAAGATGAGAATGTATGTGGGAGAAGCACACAGTAATTTTTTGTACCTGCAGCCTAGGGAAACTGTTTCACAACTGATAGAGTGAGAAAGGTTATATAATTGTTGATTATTAAGTTGTAGACCAGTAATAATAGCATGAGTTCAAGTATTAGATGGGGCTGTGAGATTTAAAAGTTGGAATTTTCCATCAATCCATTTAAACACATTATAAAAAGGAAATTCATTTAGCCAGTTAAATAATTACAAGTATCAGTTTCAAGTTTTCATCAAGGAATTTTAATATACCTTACACTTTAATGCTATTAGTTGGCTTTTAAAGAAACACAAATCAAGCCACAAAAAATACTTCCAGAAAAAAATATGAGACTTCAGATCAGAAAGAGAACAATGAAACTTGCATGGCACTCATATTTTTGAATTTCAAAACCAGTCTTCGATTTGCTTCATCATGTTATTTTCAAAAGTACAATGTCCAAGTTATGACACTTTAATGAATAAAACATAGTGGGAAGTGTATATATATATATATATATATATATATATATATATATATATATAAAATTAACATCAGAGGCTTTGTAATGTATTTCTTACCTTCCTTTATGTTTTGCTTTATCACTTGGAATGTAAGTGGTATAAAAACTTATGGACATGGGGGATAAAACATGTTATTAAACATAATGTACATATATTTTAAGGCTGCCTGGCTGACCACTATATTTGAAATATCTCCCTGCTCCATTTGTTATCTGTTTCTTAAAATATTTAATAGCAAAACGAACCCTTAATATACTTGCAGGATTACTGTAATCTGCTTGGTCCTTTCTGTAGCAGATAGAAGTGATTACGAAAGTACCAGTCAAATTATATAATTCCTTTTGGGAATCCCAGATAAGTTAATAAGGAGCAACTTAATTTAATGGTCTGAAAATGTGCTGTTTACATTATGCATCTGACTAAGTGCCAGAGTAGTTTTTATTCAGCAAATATGACTGCATGCATTTTCTTATATTACATTTTACAAATGACAGATGGCCCTAGCATGTGTTCTCTCCTGGCATGCAATCTAAACGCCTGATTCCAGTGACTGTGCATGTATGTGTTTGTGTGCAGATGTGTATGTGCAACAAATGGAAATGTGGACATCCACACCACATGTTCTTGTCTCATGTTGAAGGGGGGGGGAAATGACATATTTAACAACAAATAATTAAAGAGGTCAGAACCCTGATTATTTTCTTTCTATAGAAGGGACATAGGAGTAAAGGGCTACTCAAACAACCTGAAGTAGATTGTTGGAAATATCCTATATTCCAAAATGTTAGTGTCGGATGATCCCTTAGAGGGGATTTGGTATCCCCCATTTTAGGAAAAAGCAAACAAACAAACAAACAAACTTGAAGTCATAGCCTGAAGGGTTTAAGTAAATGAACAAGATCACCTGTGTTTCAGGTGAGAAATAGCACTACCTCAATCTTTACAAGCAGAAAAAATACAGACCCAAAAATTACTTTACATTTTTAGGCCGCTAGGGAAATGAAGTCACAGAGCAACCAAGTAACCAGAAATCTGGGGAGAGACAGGCACTGCAGGGAGAAATAGGACCTGAACACTTGCTTACCTGAATTCACCAAACACCACCATACTTCATATTTCCTATAAAAAGATGCAGCTCAAACTTTTCATTTAATTGCTAAAGATTGAGAGTAGGGTAATGGGAATATGAAGCCTCTGGGGGCAAGTACACTGTTTTAAGCTTTGCCTCCACAAATGTCACCACAGACTCATAGGAAATATCAGGCGAATCTTGAGAAAGCTTTTATAGAGGTGTTGGCTCTGCCAGGTTGAGGGCCAGGAGTTGTCTACAGACATCACTGCAAAAACCCCATCCATACACATTCCTCTCCCCCTCATGGAAATAGGCCTTAATGCCTTAATCTGTAGGGGAAGGACAGCAAAGAGTACCACTTTAGGTTACTGGTAGAAAACCATTCCAGTGGGGGGAGATAAAAGGGGAAAAAAAGCATTATCTCCTAGAATGACCAGGGATACATGCTATCCTTACTCTAAAGTTGTAGGAGAAGCTAGTATTATAAAGGCCATACTACTGTGACCCAGGAACACAGCACCGTCCTAAGACCGTGGCTTAATCAGAACCCGGAAGAACATTAGTCCTTCCCATCCTAAAGATAACAAGTATAGCATAAAAGACCGTGGAATACAGTTGTGAGTCCTGCAAGATAGATCCATCATAACTCAGGCGCAGTGCAAAGGAAAGATCCAAAACCAATGTGCGGAAATAGTCATTGACAAGTATGGTTTGGCGGTCTACTTGATAAAAAAACAGGTATCAGTAAGGGCTTTGAAGCTGGTGATACAACACATGTACCTGAGTAACTATGCTCCTTGTGAAGGTGTCAGTTTTGAACAAATTAGGCAAATGAAAAGGCAAGAGAAGACAAAATCAAGAGATAAAGCGATCATCAGACCAGACTTAGTTTAATTCTAAGAAATATTTTTTATAATTAACATGATTAATATGTTCAAGAATCTAATGGAAGGGATAGACAACCTGTAAGATCAGATGGATAATCTCATCAGAGTAACGAACACTGTAAGAAAAGTTTAAAATGGAAATACTAGAACTTAAAAATATAGTAACCTAAAAAAGTAAATAATGCATTCATGAGGTTCATTGGCAGACTTTACAGCTACGGAAAGAGTCAGTAAAATCACCCAAAATGAAACACAAAGAGCATAAAAGAAAAGAACCAAAAGAACAAAAGGAAAGAGAGCACCTAGGAACTATGAGAAAATACCAGTTTTGCATATGCATAGTTGAAATTCAAAAAGAAGAGAGAGGAAATGAGGCAGATCAGATGAAACATTTTAAGAAATAATATCCAAGAATTTTCCAAAATTAATGGCAGATATTGAACTACAGACCCAAGAAGCTCAATGAACACAAAGTAGGATAAATTAAAACATACACACACAGAGAGTCTCAAGCATATCTTATTATAGTCAAACTGCTGAAAATCAAGTCAAATAAAATCTCTTAAAAGAAGCCAGACAAAAAAAGCTCAATGAACACAAAGTAGGATAAATTAAAACATACACACACACAGAGTCTCGGGCATATCTTATTATAGTCAAACTGCTGAAAATCAAGTCAAATAAAATCTCTTAAAAGAAGCCAGATGAAAGAAGCTCAATGAACACATAGTAGGATAAATTAAAACATACACACACACAGAGTCTCGGGCATATCTTATTATAGTCAAACTGCTGAAAATCAAGTCAAATAAAATCTCTTAAAAGAAGCCAGATGAAAGAAGCTCCATGAACACAAAGTTGGATAAATTAAAACATACACACACACAGAGTCTCGGGCATATCTTATTATAGTCAAACTGCTGAAAATCAAGTCAAATAAAATATCTTAAAAGAAGCCAGACGAAAAACACATATTACCTCTATGGTAACAAGGATGAGAATTACAACTGACTTCCATAAAAACCTAGGCAAACTAGACCATCATAAAGGGACATTTTTAAGTACTGAAAAAAGAAAGGAAAGAACATTAACCCAGAATTCTAATCCAGTGAAATACCATTTGAGAGCAGATAAACACTTTCTGAAACAAACACACAAACAAAACCTAAAGACCTTGACTGCCAGCAGATCTCATCTAAAAACCAATTCTAAATAAAGTTTTTGCAGGCAGATGAAACAGAGCATTCTTAAGAAGCCTACATCTATCCAAAGAATGCAGAGGATTAAAAGTTGAATAAATGAAGATAAAATGAAATTTACTTCCTTTTTTAAAGAAAGTTCTAAAAGATAATTATGTAAGTATACTAAAAATGCATTGTGTGTTAATAATATATATAAAATGTACTGACAGGACAACAATATCATATAGAATCCAGAGAGCTATATGGTTGTCAAGCCTTTACAGTAAATATGGAGTGGTATATTATTTTAAAGTTGAATCTGAGCCATTAAATATCTTGTAAAACCAATGAAAACTGCCAGTGTTTTTTAAAAGTACAAATAATAAGTCAATACTCTGTATCTTCCCCCAGTCTTGCTGTGAAACTTAAACTGTTCTAAAAATAGTCAGTTTAAAAAATTGACAAAGTTGACTTTATAGTTTTTTTTTAACTGCTTTATGAAATACCTTCTATGGGACTGAAGAGACAAGTAACAGAATGAAAGAAAATATTCGCAAATAACATATCTGGAAATAACATTTTTTCCAGAATATATAAAAACTTTTAACATTCAACCATAAGAAAACAACCCAATAAAAAATGGGCCAAATATCTAAGTACACACTGCACCACAGATATATAGTTGGCAAATAAGTACGTGAACTAATATCAACACAAACAGTCATTAACAAATTGCAAATTAAAATCACAATGAGATACCACCACAAACCTGTCAGGATGGCTAAAACTTTGAAAACAAAAACCTGAGAACGCTAGAGGTGGATAGAAAGATATGGAAGTGAGGATCTGGAACAACTGGAAGTGTCCTTCACTGCTGGCGGAAGTGCCATATTGGGGAAAAGAGTTAGACAGCTTCTTTGTAAAGTAAAACTATGGCACAGTAATCATCTTCCTAAGCATTTAAACTAAGTAAAGTGATCCAAAAACCTGCATATTGTATAATACCATTTATATGACAATTTAGATAAACAAAAATCTAAAAACAGATATCTCAGAAGATGCTAGGGATTGAGGGTAGGACAAACACAAGGGAAGCTGGAAGAAACATTGGGTGTTGGTGGAAATGTGATGAGATAATATGGTAGTGGATGCATGATTATATGCATTTTTTAAAGCTCATAGAACTGTACACCACAAAGAGTGACTATTAGCATATGCAAATTAAGAATCAACCAGGATGTATGGGGAATCCAAGATGAAATGCAGACTGTGATGAGTGAATTTAATTGTATTTCTAATGCATGGCTTATCTACAATGAAGAGAGTGGAGAGAAAGGAGCTGAACACACACACACACACACACACACACAGAAGAAGAAAAAGTATAGGGACAGAGCTGATATGAGAACTCCAGCTGTCAGTCCATTGCTTTCTGTCCTGTGACCCACTGCCTCAATAATTTTCTCATCTCAGTTAACTTTAGTTTGTGAAAATTATAACAAAAACATAAAGAAATCATATAGATTTTTGCATCTACACAGTTTTTGTCATCATGAAGTCACTTTGTGGCCTTTACTTGTTGGGACGTGTAACACTGTTCTCAGGTTCCCAAATGTAAAACAGAAAAGGTGTTGCAAGCAGTGTGGTCTCCCTCCCAGCCGCTCAAAAGCAGCTGCTCATCTGAGTTTTCTTAAAAAATGATCTATCCAGTCAAAGTGTACTGCTCAGTTTCTTGGAATCCTCATCACCCACATCACCCACCTAAGTCTCTCCCACTACAATTCTAACATCTAACCTTTTTTTTTATTATTACGTTCAGTTAGCCACTGTATAGTACATGATTAGTATTTGATGTAGTGTTCAATGATTCATTAGTTAAGTATAACACCCAGTGCTCATCACAGCACATGCCCTCCTTTTTACCCCATCCCCCCACCCTCCATCCCCTCCCTCCTCCCCTCTGAAACCCCCAGATTGTTTCTTGGGGTCCATAGTCTCTCATGGTTCATCTCCCTCTCTGATTTCTCCCCCTTTGGATTTCTCTCCCTTCCTCTATGGTCCTCCATACTATTGCTTATGTTCCACATATGAGTGAAACCATATGATAATTGTCTTTTTTTGCTTGACTTATTTCACTTAACATAATCCCCTCCAGTTCCATCCATGATGATGCAAATGGTGGATATTCATCTGATGCCTGAGTAATATTCCATTGTATATATGACCCACATCTTCTTTATGCATTCATCTGTTGAAGGGCATCTGGGCTCCTTCCACAGTTTGGCTATTGTGGACAATGCTGCTATGAACATTGGGGTGCACATGCCCCTTCTTTTCACTACGTCTGTATCTTAGGGGTAAATACCCAGTAGGTCAATTGCTGGTTCATAGGGTAGCTCTATCCTTAACATCTGGAGGAACCTCCAAACTGTTTTCCATAGTGCTATACCAACTTGCATTCCCACCAAAAGTTTCCCCCTTTCTCCACATCCTTGCCAGCACTTGTTGTTTCCTGTTTTGTTAATATTTGCCATTCTAGGGGTGCCTGGGTGGCTCAGTTGGTTGGGCAACTGCCTTTGGCTCAGGTCGTGATCTCAGGGTCCTGGGATCGAGCCCCGCATCAGACCTCCTGCTCAGCAGGAAGCCTGCTTCTCCCTTTCCCACTCCCCCTGCTTGTGTTCCCTCTCTGTCTCTCTCTCTCTGTCAAATAAATAAATAAAATCTTTATTCAAATAAATGAATAAATGTTTACTGTTCTAACTGGTCTAAGGTGGTATCTCATTGTGGTTTTGATCTGTATTTCCCTGATGGTTAGTGATGTTGAGCATTTGTTCATGTTTCTGTTAGCCATTTGTATGTCTTTTTTGGAGTAACATCTAACCTTTTGAGAGAAAAAAATATAATTATTATATTCAAAGAAAAGCCTACACTTTAGTATTAGTGACTTTGGGCTTCTCTCATGTCACGAAAATATGCAGCTATTTGATCAATTGACTAATGATGAAGAAAGCTTACCTCACCCCCTGAGCCTGCCCTTCTCTGTCTTCAGACTAGTGTCCCACCCATTCAAGTCTCTTCTTGACTGAGCACTTTCCTAGACATGTCAAATGAGCTTTACCCTCTTTAGCAATTACTTATCATTATTATTGTTGTTGCTGTTGTTATTTGCTCAGCTTGCTTTGTCTTAATCTGAACTCCCCCAGCTCCCCCATGAAACGTACTTCTTCCAGTTTTTGAATTATTCATCAAAGCCTCCTGAATTATACTTTCACCAAATGCTAAAATGAATTTTGTTACAAATTCTATTTCTCTTCTAGAATGATGCAAGGCCATTGAGTTTCAAAGTTCTATTGATGCTGCCTGTTGTAGTTATGAAGGTGTTGGTTGGACAAGGGTCACGATCAAGGCAATTGTCCAGGAGACATTTCGGTGTGTTCTGATTTCATTTTCATTCTATCAGTGCTTTGTTTTCTTTGGGAACAAATGTGTCATTCTTTTGCTAGGGATCTTGGAAAACTCACTTAATCTCCCACTGTGTTAACTGCAAATAAGATGGTTGGAAGACATATGTCTACAAAATTCTTAGATAAGTACAAGTGATTCCCAAATGGTTTTTCTAAATTAGAATTTCTAATAAGTATATGTGAGAACAAGAGAGATAAGCATTAGAACAAAACAAAACAGAAAAAAAGACCTAGCAATGAGAACATGTTTTTTGATGTTGGGATAATTCTCTCATCAGATATAGTCATAGCACTTAACTTAGTGTGATAGGCAGACTAATGGTCCTCCAAAGATATCCATGCCCCAATCTCTGTACCCTGTAGCCATGTTATGTGGCAAAAGGGACTTGGCAAATGGATATAAGGCTGCTTGCTCATCAGCTGACCTTAAAGTAGAGCGATTATCCAAGTGGCCCAGTGTAAACACATGAACCCCTAAAAGTGGAAGAGAAAGGCAGAAGAGTCAGTGAGAGAGAGAGATGAGGTTTTTGAAAGATTTGACTAAACCTTGATTGTCATGGGCTGAGGAGGGGAGAAACATGAGAATGGAGAAAGGATTCTAGTACCTAACGGGCAAGGAAATGGGGCCCTCAGTCCTAGAACCACATGAAACTGAATCTGCAAACCAGAAATGGATTCTCCCCATGAGCTTCCAGAAAAGAATGAGGCTCTCTCTGCCCTCATTCTGATTTCAGCCTTGTTTAATACTCAGAACCGATAAACCAGCCAACTGGACTTCAGAGCAACAGAACTGGGAGATAACAAAGTTGTGTTGTCTCCAAGTGCCAACTGTGTGCTTTCTTTGTCAGGGCAGAAATAGAAATCTCATATACCAACAGTAGTTCAGCACCATTGGACATAAGAGTGCTCAACGGGGATCTAGAAACCCCTTCTTGACTTACAGAGAGAGGTATCTCTCACTCCCACTGCCAGTCTTAAATATGTCCTTTCCATTTTTTAAATATAAATGTTAGTCACTACATCTTCATATTAGCAAAGGATTTCATAACAACCGATCTTAATATGAGTAACTGTTAAAGAGGCAGTGAATGCTGGCTAGAAATTCTTGGACAAATGGGGTTCATTCAAATTCGTGTTTCAGTCAATGGACATCTCACAAGTTGTTCTTGGTGGAAATGCCCAGATACTACTTTTCTTCTGCTTTTTCCATTAATCTTAAAATGTCTTAAAATGGCAAGAAGCAAATGCATGCCATTCACTATTTGGGCAAATCTTTACCACAAGGATCACAGGAAGGGCCAGTGTCCAGGGCTAACCTAAATCTTCATCCAGGCATACTCTTAATAGTATTATTATTAGAAATTTCGAAATGTTCCATTAAATTTACTACTTTACAAGTTACATAAGAACTCTGAATCTATGAAATATTGGCTGCCTCTTATTTTAACAACTATCCCAGCAGCTGACCTCCAACAGTCTCTCTGGGTGGCCAATGCCTATCTATATTCAAATGTAGAAACATTTTGATGCATTAATTTTTGAGGGACACTTGGGTGGCTCAGTGGATTAAGCAATTGACCCTTGATTTCGGGTCAGGTCATGATCTCGGAGTCCTGGGATTGAGCTCCACATCCGGCTTCACACTCAGCATAGAGTCTACTTGTCCCTTTTCCTCTGCTCCTCCTCCCACTTTTTCTCTCTAAAATAAATAAAATCTTTTTAAAAAGTGTATATAAAAAACTTTGCATCTTAAAACCTCATTCTCCCTCCTAAGGGGTAACAACAACAACAAAGTGTCTTAAGGTCTAGACCTCAGCCCTTAGATTATGGTCTGCTGGCTTTGGTTTGAGCATTCCAATCTCACAGCCAACCCAGTAGTCCTGAATTTAATTCCTTGCCTTCGTACACAAGAGATACGGGTTTAATCTCTCAAATCCATTTTCCACTTTAGAGCTGGCCAGAGCTGTGAGCTCTGTAGATTTAGGCTCTCGGATTCTGGGGTGAGAAAGTTTGAGCCACACATGACTTTTCCTTGACCTCACCGCTCATAGAAGGACGGTCCTGTAGCTGTCTGGGAATTGTTCTATGTGGTTTAAAGAGAACTGTCAGCTCTCTGAACAGATGCTATCACTCACGGTTGTGACTTCCACATGAAAATCTTCTTCAACCATGCCCAACTTTTTCTCGTGCAAGCAAGGCTTTGGAATCCTATTAGAACTGGAGTTTGAAAAATAGATTCTACTTTGATAATATGAAAGGTGTATTTTATATTATGCCTCATAGTGTTTTCATTCCATTTTTAATAGCGTTGAACCTACAGGTCAAACTTTTAGTTATTTTGTACATGGCATTCGCCCTCAGAATCTGCCCATAAAGGACCATTTTCCTAGGTTCAGAGTTAGTCCGTCTAACTTATCAAGGATTTTGTTCCAGTGTTTAGTCTTCTGCTAATGCCCTGACAGTGTTGATGGGCCATGGTGATGTTGACAGGCCACAGAACAGTTCAAATGCAAATGTTTATGTCAGTCCAAAGCACCCATATGGATAGGTACATTGAAAGAGTGCTTTTCCCAGGGGATAGATAATCTCTATATAATCAAAATATTTCATGAGAAAGCATCACAAAGTCAGGCCAAGAGCTTTGATCTTGAGAGAATATTGAATATATAAAACAGGAAGCAATGCTTTTACTCAAGAGAAACAAAAGGCATAGCTTTGAATGCATGAGTTGAATAATATTGTTGCTTGTTTTCTGCCAAGAATGAGCATTTTTAAATGAAGATTAACTATATTTCTGTAAAACACTCACACAAGGCTACTCATCTTTTTTTTTTTTTCTTTCTCCCTCCTGACTCTACTGTGAAGTACCTAATGACGTCTCTGCACCTGAAAAGAATGAGCACTTCTTAGCGAAGTTTGCCATCTGGTGGCAAATCTATTAATACAATTTACTGTGCAGGACTATTAGAATAGCTCAGGATTTAAAATTTATTAGAAAACTTAATGATGCATTAAAAGTATGTGTAATAAAATTCTGTTTATCCAGAATATTAGAGAAAATGGATGTTCTTGTTAACATTTTAAGTAGCTTTAAATTACCACAGATATAAATCTTTACTCTCAGAAACACTACAAGTTAGCAGTGCAAGCTCTGGAGACAAAGTGTCTGTATTCAAACCACTGCTCAACCCAGCTGTATGGCCTTATGTAAGTTAGTTTATCTCAAGATGCCTCAGGTTTTTAATATGCAGAATGGGAATAATTATAGTAACTCCCTAGGCTGAGATGGTAATTCACTGCAGCCTGCAACAAATTTAGGACAGTTCCAGACAAAGTTAATCTTTCTATATATATGGTGGTTGTTACTATTATTATTATTTGTGGCTTAAATTTTCTAGGATGGTTTTAATTACAGATAATCTATCTGATGATCAATTAATGTATAGTGTTTGTCATTTAGAGACTTTCTCATTTAGAGAAAGCATGTTGAAGATAAGAATACTATTTAACAGCTATATGGTGTTTATAGTGTACAAGGTGCTCTTCTAAGTACTTCCCAGACAAATTTATTTCATCCTCACAAAAATCTGACAAGATAGGGGTTCTAATCACGCCCACTTTGCAGACGAAGACATGGAAGCATGGTGAATTTAAGTAATTTTCTCAGTGTCACAGAGCCAGAAGCAACAGCACCAAGGTTTAAGCACAGATAACCTTGCCTTATAGCTTGTGCTCTGAACCACTGCACATATTGCCTCTGCGTGTAATTTATATTCTTGGGAATCAGTAAATATTAGAGAGCTACTTTGGCAGCGAAAGAGGTAATAGTACAGTATCCTACACATCTTGTTACAAGTGGGGAAATTGCACCAGAAATACCAGATTCTTTATTCTTCTTACCATTCCACTCCTATATGGGACCTCCACTTGACATTATTGTTTGTTCTTTCCCTATTTGTTTTCATTCTATTTCATTTTCAAAATGAGTTCCTTGGAAGTTCCCTCCTACTGAAAGTTCCCATTCAAACAATCGAGTAGTGTATCATGTGTCTGTTTGCTTCTCTTCTTCCTCTGAGAAACTTAGAAAAAGGAACATAAAGTAAAGCTCAATACTTTCACACCTGTCTTGGAAATACTCTATCAGTGGACACATTCATTCAAATTTTTCCGATGAGGTAGTCAATTAATGTTCATTGAATAAATGATGAATGAATGTATGCTGTATTAATACATCTAATTAAGATACTGGGGTTAGGACAATAGACCATATGAAAAACACTGTATGTTTAAATAACACATGAAGGTCCTGAAAGCATATATATCATCTTCTCATCACATTGTCACCATGAATTTGAATAGTAAGCACAGCAATTGCCATTATCTGGATATCACAGTTAAGGAGGGAGGGTGAAGGCCGTTTACCTTAGCCTGGGCTGGCCCATGGCTAACTAGAAAAAACCACCGGAATGGAAATTAAGAACTCTTTAGTATATATCCAATTATGTAGTGTATGAACATACAGTTATGATTGTCATCATTTCTATTAAAAATAATTTTCTATTGGGGCACCTGGGTGGTTCAGTCGTTAAGCATCTGCTTTCGACTCAGGTCATGGTCCCAGGGTCCTGGGATTGAGCCCCCCATCGGGCTCCCTGCTCAGCGGGAAGCCTGCTTCTCCCTCTCCCACTCCCCCTACTTGTGTTCCCTCTCTGGCTGTCTCTCTCCTGTCAAATAAATAAATAAAATCTTCAAAAAATTTTTTTCTGTCAGTGTTTGTGAGTCGTGTGTTGCTCAACGGCTATTTTCCAACGTTATGTTGTGTTGCTGTCAGGTAAATGCTTTTTCTCCATTTCATTTATATTTCTATCTTATTTTCTATATA
The DNA here is from genome assembly GCF_029215605.1 of Mirounga angustirostris. Classification (NCBI taxonomy): domain Eukaryota; kingdom Metazoa; phylum Chordata; class Mammalia; order Carnivora; family Phocidae; genus Mirounga; species Mirounga angustirostris. Next base: position 76,957,378 of record NW_026991720.1, on the reverse strand, counting down.
TTGAATATGTTTTCTCATATTTCCTTTTCCTATGAGAAAAAAATCTGCAAAAGTCATTCTTCTCTTTCAACAAGGAAAACAAGTTCTTCTGAGAAGAGTAAAAAAAAAAAAAAGTGGGCTCAAAATGGCCCTTAAAAGTCTGCCTTGAGAGGAAATTGGGGAGTGGGTGGTTAAAGTGAATAAATTTTACATTTCCAAACACCAGGCACATTTATCCTTTTACTTACTATATGTTTTGATCTACAGTGATACTTGAAGTATATATGGTAGAAAGTGGCTTGTGGGTCTGATGTATCAATTACCACAAGGGAATGAACTTTAGTGTTACCAGAAGTTCCAAACAGTGGAATGACTGTGTGGAAACAAAGGGCAGTTTATACATTTCGGTCTAAAGAGAGAAAAGAACCGGAGAGCATTACCAGGTTATCCAATACACTAACTGACGCCAGGATGTCATAAAATGGGGACCTACAGTTGGGTATTTCTTGAGATTAGTAACATTTCCTTCATGCCATTCCTGAATGAAAGATGAAATCAGATCAAGCCATGGTTTTTAATAGGTGTACATCTGAACACTTTCTCCTTGACAGGGACTCTTTTGTAGCTCTACCTTTTTTTTTTTTTTTTTCCTTTCCCTGTCAACTACCTTTTGACCTCAATTTCTCTACTTCATACTTAGGATCTTTCCTGTTTGACTGGCTGAAACCCCAGAATGGAATAGTTCACTAAATGACTGGGAAGTGATGGCTAATTTTGGAGGGCTTAACATTACTGAATACAACTCCAAAAACTTTTCAGTATGTGAAGATTCTGTTAAAAGGATTATATGATATTCAGACCAAAAAAAAAAAAAAAAACCACACACCACAAAAGCAACAAATAAACTTTGCTTACCTCTTCATGGAGAGGATGGAAATTAAAATTTAACAAATACTGCTCTTTTATTTTTTCAGACCTAAAAATAAATGAATTAATGATTTATGTGCTTATTACCATGATTCATGAAACCCTTATAGGAAAAGTTATAACATTCTGTACCTCATGCTTCTTCAATGTAGAAGAGAGAATTTTATCAAGAGATTGTATATGTTACTATACAATTAGACTTCCATATAAATACGTTATTTTAAACTATATTTCCAAATAACTTTACCTGCAGTCAATTGGCATTTTCAGGCTATAGAAAAATGATGATACCATTTGTTGAACTTTTGAATTGCCAGTTTTTAAAACTATTTGATAATTTGCCAGATCAACCACTTACAAGCGTTCAGTTAACATTCAGCAAGTGCTGACTGTCAAAAAATGAACTATTTAAATAAAAATATCAAATCCTTTCTTATGTATTGCTTTTTCACAAATGGACTAAGCGATGTGCTCTGCAAATGGGTAGAAATAAGCTAAGAGCTCCCATGTGTTCAGATATTTCTTCGCTCAGAAACAAGATTAGTTTTTCCCAGCCTTTGTTTTGCGTGTTTATAGACTGGAATCCAGTTGGACTTTGTACTACTCACAGATCATAAAAGGCAAAGCACACATACTTGGATCTGGTGTGCCTCCAGTGCAAAATGCCTGTGCATTGGTGGAATCCACATAGAATTATACAGTATTCATCAGCCCACAAAAACGTAATGGACCAACTCAGTGGGATAGATCATGCCAAGAGGAACTCAGGACAAAATGTTAAAATGTTTAGTGTATAACTAAACATTTTTTTTAATTTTATGAGCAAAAATGTATCATTATTTGAAAAGCTATACTGTCACTGATGATACACAATGACAGTATTAAAAAAGTAGACAATATGTTAGCATGTTATTAATTCAATTAATTTGAGTTAGCCATTCCAGGTAGCTAATTTGAGGAATATTATCTTTCTTTCTCTGTTTCTTCCTCCCTTTTCTCCCCACCCCCTTGTCTCTTTCTGTCTCTTTGAAAGTCTCTCTTTCAAATGTGACTTTAAAATATCTCTGACATACAGCCATTTTTCTCTGTTCACTGATTAAAGGTCATTATACGGACAAATATTTTACAATAAACCAATGCAGCCAAACTGGCTTTCAGATTATCTATTAATTAATCTTATGCAAGGATTTGTATAACTGCTTTCCTCCATTGGAATTAGATAAGAATAAAACTAAAAATCATCAAATGGCAATAGAATAAAAGATGAAAAAGTAATAAACCTGGATTATTCACCTACCATGCAATCCCCAAATGATGAAAACTTTGCATGTAAAGTAAGCCATCAAATCCTTTTCATATAAATCAGTATTTCCTTAGTATTTACAACAGATGTACCTAAAACACTAGGAACTACATCATAGATTTCTTTGACTGGAACCTATATCCCTGGTTTTCAAAACATGATCCCTGGAACAAAAGTATCAGCTTCACCTGAAAGCCCTTTAAAAACACATTTTCGAGACTCATCCCCGACCTACTGAATGAGAAACTCTGGGGATGGGACTCAGCAATCTGTGTTCTACCAACTCCTCTTCTAGGTGATTCTGATGTACACTGAAGTCTGAGAACAACTAGCCTAAATACACTGCATTAATGACTCTCTTATTCCTTTCCCTTTATATCTGTAGTTCTAGTAAAAAGTCATTCCCTTAAACCCTTTTTTCTCCTCCATAGGTATGAAAGGGACACAAAAAGTTTTCCTTTCTACAAACAAATTTCTTTCACATTACAGAAACTTGTACTGGTTTTAGCAGTTGCTTCCTCACTCAAGATATGGAAATCATTGAACTATAATGGTGTAATTGAAATAGCCAAAAAGTTTACGTCACATGTTCTCCTTTTAAAAATATGCTCAAATATTTGGAAAAGATCTAACCAGCATTAGAAAGAGAGAGAGGGAAAGAAAGAGACAAGGGGGTGGGGAGAAAAGGGAGGAATTTACATTTGTCTTAAAAGGTCTTTAATTTCAGAAAATGAGCTTTGTGCTCTCTAAAGAATGAGTGTCATGGACACTCACTCCCATGACAGCATAGCAGACTTTGAAAAGTTAGGGTAAGCCAGACAGCTTAGCAGGAAATCTGGTTTGGTGTTAGAAGGATAATCACTGTGTTAATGAAAATTTTTTAAAGTGTGTTACAGATTTTATATAGAATACACTAAGATATCAACAAACACAAAATCATATTATAATTTAAACACTGTCACTTTCCAAAAAGGATTTGAAATAATCAGATAGGAAAAGTAGATAATTAGTAAAGTCTCCAATGTGTCCATTTCTTCCAGAAACCAGTGCAAGCTTTAAGAGTTGTATTTCACTATGAGATGCCAACTATTATGTGCTGAGAAAATAAACTCTCACAAGAATACCTGCAATTTTATTATGACCTATTTTAGGTTTGAATTCATCAGAGTATCAAGGTCTTTTAAGGTGAGGACTGGTCTCTGAAGGAATACATTTGACAAATTGGGCCCCATTCTTTGTGCAACTGTAAGAATCCCGAGAATTTCATTTCCCCCCAGTGGATCCTATGAGGCTTACCTTCCTATCCTACCTTTTACCTTCAAATGGAGTAATTTTCTCAGGCCTTGTTTTAGACCACTAGATATGAAATATATAATGTCTTTACCTTAAAGTATAACTAAAAAATTGGTTTCCATGTTAAAAATATTTTTTTCTCTATAAATTTACAATTGGTAACCTAAGTTATTTGAAATTATTTTATTCCATCTGTCTATATATGCAAGATATCAATTTTTCTCAAGATCTTCATGCTATATATACAGTAGGTAAAATAACTAAATACTAGTCGGAAATAGAAGGGGAAAACCTGGTAGGGCTACTTTTTAAAAAATAGTAGGACGTACTATAGAATAGGAACTCCCATTGAACCCTAGAACTTTCAAGCATAATGTAGCTTTGGATTCATCTATTCTAGCTGGTTTAACTAAGAAGTCACATCACATTTCTGTGGTTTTCACCAATGTGCTGCTTCTCTGGGAGATGGGCCCGAGAAAAGCCCCACTAATAACTGTGTGTCCAGTATGGTGTGAAGAACTAAATATGTTAGCTCTGCTCCAGGAAGAGAAGATAAATGATCTGAAAGAGAAAGAGCCAGACAACTCTGTACAAGGTCTTAAAGTTGACAGAAAGCAAATTGTCAGCCTGGAGTACAAAATGGAACATCCTGTCTGTATGAAACAATAATATGCTTATGTTTTTCTCCACTTTAGTTAAGAAATAATTGACACACAACAATGTGTAAGTTTAAGGCATACAGCATGATGGTTTGATTTACATATATTGTGAAATGATTATCATGATTAGTTTACTTAACATCCATCCTCTCATATAGATACCATGAAAATAAAAATAATTTTCCTTGTTATGAGAACTCTTAGCATCTACTCTCTTAACAATTTTCTTATATATCATATAGCAGCATTAGCTATAGTCATCATGTTGTACGTTACGTCCCTAGTACTTAAACTTAACCCTTAACCTGAAAATGTGTACCTTTTGACCTTTTGACCACCATCCTGCAATTCCCCATCTCCCCACCCCCTGCCTCTGGTGACACAACTCTGATCTCTTTTTCTGTGAGTTTGGTGTTGTTTGTTTCATTAGATTTCACATATAGGTGAGATCATACAGTTTTTGTCTTTTTCTGACTTATTTCACTTTTCATAATGCCTTTATGGTCCATCCATATGGTCACAAAGGGTAGGATATCCTTGTTTTTCTTATGGATGAATAACATTCCATTCTGTATCACAACTTCTTTATCCATTTATCTATCAATGGACAGTTATCTTGTGTCTATCTCTTGGCTAGTGTAAAAAAATGCTGCAGTGAACGTGGGAGTTCAGATATCTTTTTGAGTTAGTGTTTTTCTTTCCTTTCGATGTATTCCCAGAAGCAGAATTGCTGGACCATATGATAGTTCTTTTTTTAATTTGTTAAGGACCCTCTATGTTGTTTTCCATAATGGCTGCACCATTTTACAATCCCATCAACAGAGCACAAGGGTTTCCTTTTCTCCACATCCATGCCAGTGTTTGTTATCTCTTAGCGTCTTTTGGATAACCATTCTAACAGGTGTGAGGGGGTATCTCATTGGGGTTTCAATTTGCATATCCCTAATGACAGGTGATGTTGAGCATCCTTTCATGTACCTGTTATCCATTCATACATCCTCTTAGGGGGAAAAAAATTCTATTCAGGTCCTTTGCTTATTTTTTAATTTTTTTTTTTTTTAGGGGGAGGCAAGTTTCACTACTGAGTTGAATTCTTTATATATTTTGAATATTAACCCCTTATCAGATACATGGTTTATCTCTTCACTTTATTGATCATTATTTTTCTGTGCAGAAGCTTTTTAGTTTGATGTAGTCTCATTTTTTTATTGTGTTGCTTGTGTCATATCCAAAAAATCCTTACCAAGACCCATGTCAAGGAGCTTTATTCCTATGTTTTCTTCTAGAGCTACATGGTTTCTGGTCTTACATTTAAGTCTTTTGTACATTTCTAGTTAATTTGGGGGAGTGGTATAAGATACGGGTCAAGTTTCATTTCTCTCCATGTGACTATCTACTTTTCTTAGCACCATTTATTGAAAAGACTGCATTTTCTCCATTGATTTTTCTTGGCTCCTTTGTTAAATATTAATAGACTACATGCCTGGGTTTATTTCTGGGCTCTTAATTCTGTTCCACTGTTCTATTTGTCTGCTTTTATGCCAATGCTGTACTGTTTTCATTACTAGAGCTTTTTAGTATAGCTTGAACTCAGGAAGTGTGTTGCCTCCTGCTTTCTTCTCAGGATTTCTTCGGCTATTTGGGATTTTTGTGGTTTCATATAAATTTGAGGAATATTTTTTCTATTGCTGTAAAAAATGCCATTAGAATGTCTATAGGGATCACAATGAATCTATGGATGGCTTAGATACTACTGACATTTTTGCTATATTAATTCTTTTAGTCCGTGAACACGAGATACCTTTCCATTTATGACTTCTTTGATTAGTTTAATCAGTATTTTATAGATTTCAGAGTAGATCTTTCACCTCCTTGTTTAAAACTCATTCATAAGTATCTTATTGGTTTTGATACTATTGTAAATGGAATTGAATTCTTTCTTTTTCAGAAAATTTATTGTTAATATGTAGAAATGCAACTGATTTTGTATGTTGCAACTTTACTAAATTTGTTGATAGTTCTAACAGTTTTTGATTGAAGCTTTAGAATTTTCTATATAAAATCATATATATTTATGATTTATTATCATATATATTCAAATACATTATATATTTTCTATATAAAATCATGTCAAGTAGAGACAATTTACTTCTTCCATTTTGATTTAGATACCTTTTATTTATTTTTGTTGTCTAATTGATCTAGATAGGACTTCTAGTACCATGTGGTAGCAGTGGTAGGAGTAGGTATCTTGTCTTATTTCTGATCTTAGAAGTAAAGCTTTCAATCTTTCACTATTATGATGTTACTGTTGAGTTTGTCATATATGGCCTTTATGATGTTGAGATATGCTTGTTCTCTGCCCAATTTTTGAAGAGTATTTATCATGAATGGTTGTTAAATATTATCTAATGCTTGTTCTGCATGTATTGAGATGTTCATATAATTCATTTCTTTCATTCTATTAATGTGATGTATTTATTCATTTTAGAGACAGATAAAGAGAGAGAGAGAGAGTAAGGAGAGGAGCAGAGGGAGAGGGACAAACAGACTCCGTGCTGAGCATAGAGCCCCACACAGGGGCATATGTTAAACCATCCTTCCATCCCAGGAATAAATCCCACTTGATCATGGTGAATGATGTGCTGCTAAATTAGGCTTTCTGGTATTTTGTTGAGAATTTTGCATCTATATTCACCAGGGTATCATATATTTCCTTCTCTAGTAGTGTCTTTATCTGACTTTGGTATCAGTATAATGCTAGCCTTATAAAGTCAGTTTAGAAGTGTTCCCTCCTCTTTGATTTTTGGAAGAGTGTAGGAAGAAGTGGTGTTAATTCTCTTTCAAGTATCGGGTAAAATCCACTAATGAAGCCATTTGGTCCTGGACTTTTCTTCGTTGGGAGATTTTTTTTTTTTTTCCCCTGATTCAATCTCCTTAATAGTAATTGCTTATTCAGATTTTCTATTTTTTCCTGATTCATTCTTGGTAAGTTGTATGTTTCTAAGAATTGTTCCATTTCTTGTAGGTTGTCCAGTTTGTTGGTGTACAGTTATTCATAGTATCCTCTTATGATTCTTTGTATTTCTGTGGTATCAGTTGCAATGTCCCCTTTTTCATTTATAGTTTTGCTGATTTGTGTCCTCTATCATTTTGTCTTGGTTAGTCTAGCAAAAAGTTTGTCAGTTTTGATTATCTTTTCAAAGAATCAACTGTTTGGTTAATTTTTTCTACTGTTTTTCTGGTCTCTATTTCATCTATTTCTGTTCTAATTTTCATTGTTCCCTCTCTTCTGCTAAGAGAGGCTTGGGCTCAATTTGTTCCTTTTTCTAGTTCCTTAAGGAGTAGAATGACTTTTTTTTATTTAGGATCTTTCTTCTTAATGTAGGTGGTTATTGTTATGAACTATGCTTATATTTTAGACCATTAATGGGAGGTGGGTAAACTAGAGAAATAGCTGAGTTAATTACATTGCATGATATGCCAGCATAAGACTAAGGCAGATGAACACTGAAATGTGGACATCTTTCTGGCAATGAGAAGGGGACTGGGAATTTTTCTGAAATTTTAACTTAGTTCATTCAGTACTATGCATTCAGTAACTTTTATGCCGTTCACTGACAAAAAAATTAAGATCCTGAACTTCTTGGGGTGCCTAGGTGCCTCAGTGGGTTAATCATCCGACTCTTGATTTCAGCACGGGGCATAATCTCAGGGTCCTGAGACTGAGCCCTGTGTGGGGCTCTATGCTCAGCATGGAGTTTGTTTGTCCCTCTCCCTCTGCTCCTCTCCTTATTCTCTCTCTCTCTCTCTTTATCTGTCTCTAAAATGAATAAATAAAATCTTAAAACAAACAAAAATGATCCTGGACCTCTTGAAGCTTACACTCTAGCAAGCTTGCATTATTTATTTGTCTTCAAAATCATTGAATTTGACTATATTTATACTGAAAAAGAGATTAAGTTTCTAAGTCAGGAAGGTAAGTGCTCAGTGCCAGAAATTATATTGAGTTTCAGAGAATAAAGTTAAATTAAAATTATATTGTTGTGTCTATGTTTATAATAATTGGCATAGCACTCTTCATATAGTAACTACTCAAAAAATTCTATTGTATACTATCCTCCACCCCTTCAAATAAAACCAAATCTGAATGTTATTTTTTTACCAATTTTATTTTTTATGTTTAATAATTCATTGTGGTTTTTTGCTTTTGTTTCATTATTATTGAGTGATCTTTGTCTACTTAATTCCAAATAAAAGATCTTGGAAAATTAATCTAATATTTCAAAAATATTTCAGCTCAATATAGAAATATATATATTTTTTTTACTAAATAGCAGAATTCAATGTAGAAATGAGCTGCACTGGGAAGTAGTATGCTTTATTTCTCAGAAATAGATCAGAGTTTAGCTGATAGAGTTACTGAAAAAGGAGGCAGCCACACTAGGGACTGGGTTGAGTTAGAAGCCTTTTAAGACTCCCTCTAACTCTGAGATTTTATTATTCTATGAAAAAGAAACAAACAATGGAAAGAATACTTCTCTCTGGAACCATATTAGTTGTTTCAATTAAAAAAGTGTGCAAGGTGCCTGGGTGGCTCAGTGGGTTAAGCATCTGACGCTTGCTTTTGGATTACATTAGGATCTCAGTGTTGTGAGATCAAGCCAGCTGCACACTGGGCATGGAGCCTGCTTAAGTTTCTCCCTCTCCCTTTACCCCTCCCCCCTCTAAAAAATGCAATATTTACTGTGTCATAATTCATTATTGACTTTAAAACAGTAACAACTAGATAAGTAATAAATATTGAAATTAAGATAATATGTTTCTATTGCTTGTAATTCCAAATTAAAATCCCACATTTTGTTGCTGTCTCATGAGGTGTGGAGATACTAAGTAATTTATCCATGATGCCTCTGGTAAATGAGATGGTAGTAGTTAGTAACTAATGAGGTACTTCGATTATTTGGAAAATCTATTTGCATTCAAAGAGTCCAGGAAAGAAGTGGACATTCTTCAGTTTTATCACTCATTTATTGATTTTCTTTTTTTTAGAAATTACACATTTTTATTAGTAAATGCTAAATATAATCAAAAACATGAAATGGGAGAAAATAAAATCATGAACGAGATGAACTTTTCTTTATTCTGTGATTAAACTCTTACACTTCAAGTATTTTATTTTATTTATTTATTTTTTTTTTTAAAGATTTTATTTATTTATTTGACAGAGACAGAGACAGCGAGAGCAGGAACACAAGCAGGGGGAGTGGGAGAGGGAGAAGCAGGCCTCCCGCCGAGCAGGGAGCCCGATGTGGGACTCGATCCCAGGACCCTGGGATCATGACCTGAGCCGAAGGCAGTCGCTCAACCAACTGAGCCACCCAGGCGCCCCACACTTCAAGTATTTTAGATGGAACCTTGGGCATACAGTTTTGTCTACACTAGGTGGAGTTAAAAGATACTTAAAATAATGCTTGCCTGTTGGATTTTTCTTTTTTCAATTTTCATAGCTTCAGTTTCATTTTTAATGACATCCAAATGGCTTTTCAAATATATAATCATTTTAAAAGCTTTGATATGCTTAAATGAACATTAGAACTTTTATCTTTTGTAATCTTAGCTACAGTCCTCTTGTAAATGAAGGGGATAAATGTAAAGTCCTGAATCATTCTGGATTTAAGTATTTTAAATTGTTGGCAATAAATAATTAGAAATGAGAAACCACTCCAGGAAAACATCTCACTGAGCCCATTTATTAAACACTGACATTTCCTGGTTCAAAAATATTTGAAGTTATTCCATCAAAATGTCAAAATAAACCAATCTACTTCCATAAATTAGGTTTGTCTGTTAATATTGCTGATGAGAAAAAGCAGTAACATGAAAATCACTTCGCTAAGACATTTCCAGATGATGTAGTTCATATATACATACAGTTAACATTGTATCAATGATTATGCTTGCTTATAAAGCCAAAGGAAAAGGAAAATCAAGTAGAAAAACAAAAGCATGGTAATGAGAAATGTATATAAAACAAGAAGCAGTCATAGGCCAATTTTGAAATATTGTGACTAAAATAAAAAAAGTATATTTAACTATGGGACATATTAATCTTAGTTTAAAGTAGAAAAATGTTGTCATTTTGTATTTTTCCATATACTGTATCATCTTAGGTGCCTGGATGGTACTGTGATAAAACCTGGCTAATTCGGAAGCATGGAGTCTAGTCTCCTAAATGCTTCAAGTAACTGAAGGGCTTCGAATGTATAAATGCAAGAAGAAGAAATGGCAGGAGAAGAAAAAGCCACAGAGAATCTGCCTTTAAAGAGCAAGAAGAAAAGATAACAGAGAAGAATGAAAGGCTCCATTCCATCAGTGTTCTATTTGCCAACTGATCAGAAAGACATAGTTTGTTTTCAGGCTTTTCTTTGGAAAGGCAAGAAATGAAAGTAAAAAGGCCATAAGACACAATATAAGCAAACATAGAAAAAGGAGGAGGAGGAGGAAAAGGTAGAAGAGAGGAAACATGGACTTTGATGATGAAGAGAAAGGAAACTAAAAATAGAGGAGACAAAACAATTCTGGAGAATAGTCTGTTACCTTCAATAAAACCAAACATGCAGGATTAGAAAGTGGGACAAGTTAGAATCTGCAAATGACCCAGTGCTAAATAACAAAAATTTTCCTCATGTCAGATGAATTTACAGATGAATCTGTAGAATTAAAACTGACTAGAAATTTGTGTATCCAAGTGTAATCATAAATCATATAGTAGCAAAGGGTAGAGTTAGCAATCAGAAAAACCAGTTTGCATCCCCCTCCAAAATAAGAAAAAAGAAAATGAAAGCTAAAACAAACAGAAAACAAAAAACAAAACCCACAGAAAGTTACAACAATGATGAAATATTAGAAGATCAATTTAACACTAACTGGTTTACTTTAGTAAGTAATGGAAAGTTAATGTTTGGTCCTTTATATAATCACAGAAACTCAATATGACTAATACTCACTTTGAAGAAAATTGACATTAACTTTAGGATTATCATCATATAAAGACTTGGCAGTTTTCAAATGAGCTGATTTGGAACCACCAAACCCTTCATATAATTGCATACTAAAACACAAGATGGATTTCCAACCCTAATTTGGGTGTAGAAGTAGGCAGTCCTGGGGGCCAAACTTGGGCACACCAAAGGCCAGCCAGGAAGGAATTCTGGAAAGGAATACTGGATGTAAACCAAAGATGGAGTCAAAAGAAGAATGAAAAGGAGTACTTTAAGGTTTTTTATAAAGGTATGTATCACAGAATGTATGCTCGAGAGTACATGAGACACGGCAGACTAGTTGCTTCTCTCACTGGCTCTTGTCAGGGGTGAGTAGTTAGTAAATCATGTAGATGTAATTCATTCTACTTCACTTCTACTAACTTATTGATATTGCTGCGTGGATGATAAATAAGGAAAGGAAAAGTGTCTCTCCCCTTGTGCCTTAAATGAGTTGGCCTGGGTTTGGAGTGATCTCAGTACCTAGTCTTTCTACTCTAACTTCAACTGTGGAGGTTTGGGCTGGCTTAGAACAAGGAGTAAAATAAGAAATCAATCATGGTATCATTCCAGCTTTCAGTAACAGATAATTTTGATATTTAAGCTCTTCCGGAACATTAAAAAGGATGGAATGATTCTTAATTAGTTTTGCAAAAACATAATAATCCTGGTACCAATATCTGAAATATATCACACAAAAAAGAAAAGCATAGCTCATTTTAAAACCAAAATATGGATATAATTTTAAATAAATCACTAAAAAATTCCAAATAATACATAAAAGAGAATTATGTGTCACCAAATAGGTTTTATCCTAAAAATTCATAGTTATTATAAAACGCCTTTTAAAAAATATATTAATATTTTCAATATTTTTAAATTATATATCACTGTTTTATAAAAGAATAATAGCAGAATATTTGTTTCAAACCAATGAATCAGGGTGCCTGGGTGGTTCATTCAGTTAAGCATCTGACTCTTGATTTTGCCTCAGGTCATGATGTCATGGTAGTGAGAAGGAGCCCTGTGTCTGGCTCCATGCTGGGTGCGGAGCCTACTTAAGATTCTCTCTCCCTCTCTCTCTGCCCCTCCCCCATGCTCTCTCTCTTTCTTAAAAATTAAAAAACAACAAAGAATCAACCAAACGACAAACAAGTTTTAACAAGCTTTAAAACATTCTACAAATGGTAAACTTGGTAAAAGATACAGTCACTGAAGAGCAAACAACCCCATACTATAAAGTGAAATATTAGAAGCATCTCATTGAAGTCCAAAGCTAATAGCAGCATTAGTATTTAATACTGTTTTAGAAGTTCTGGACAATACGATGAGATAAGGCATGGTACCATTAGGTATAATTTTTGAAAAAAAAAAAAACTTATTTAAGGAAATATAATTAAATATAAAATTAAGATGAAAAAATTCCAAGAATTAAAAAAAATTGTAAAGTGGCTAGAAACGGGGCGAATGTACACAGCATCATGGGGCTCATAGACTCCAAAAATAACCTTTATAGAGGTTTGAACTCTAACAAACTACCTTTACCTTCCAACGTACAGGAAAAAATTAATTTTGGTATTAGAAAACCAGTCTCATCTTTCTCACCAGTCCCTGCACTACTGGCTAGTGTTGGAGACATAGGGTGGGGATGGTAGCCTTTAACTTGCTCGTGAAGGGAACATCTCTGATATACTGTCTTTTGACTTACAGACCAGGAACAACGAGTTCAGTTATTTTAACTTTGGAATTTCTTACTCACATTAGCAATAATGCAAGGTGCCATAATAAATTCTATTGAGTTGAATCCTCATGTCTACAAAACTTAAAGAAGTTACCCTGGAGATAGGAAGCTGAAACAGTTTATAGGTGGCTGTTGTGCAATTTTAAATCAAGAGCTGCCTGAAACCTCCTCTGCTAAGAGATAGCTCCTCCCATCTCATTCCGATACCTTGTAGGAAGACATCTTTTTATTGGGTTCTAATATGGAGAACTAATGAGAAGTGGAATCAGAGAAGAATTTAAATACACATAATTCTCCCCAAAAAGGTTTTGCTTACTTGAGATCACCACATCAAACACAGAAATTTAATTAAGTTGTAAAGGTGCAAGATAATCCCCAAAGCAGAATAAGAATGAAGAAGACAAATATGGATTTTTTTTCTTCTGTCTATCACAAAGTATGTGATTACATGTTTGTGTTTTACAAAAGTTAAAGCACATTTTGCCAGTCATTTCCCCCTTCACTTTCTGAGTTTGGCATTTGACCAATGAAATTAAATCCATTAATAATTAAACCATCAAAAGAGTAGGTTTTTTAAAAACCTATTTGATAACAAAGGTGCCCTTATTCAATAAGCCTTTATAATCTTTAAATTGGAAGATTTCAATTCATCAAACTCATTCAGACCTAAAAGTTTTAAGATCAAGGTATCATATTTAGGGCAGGCTGAATGGTATATTAAATGTGGTAAGCTCCACATTCTCTTGAGGCATGCTCGTTAAACTTAAAAGAAGCTATTTGCAATATCAAGATGCATTGGTAATGCTAATGGGGGAGAATGCATATATATTGTAGTATATTGGCCAACACTTAAAAAAAATCTTTTTATATTTCCCAGCCACCTTAAGACATATCAGTACCTGCTCACCAATTCTGTGCAGCGGTTTGCAATTTATGCCTGAAGCCTCTGTTACACAAAGATAACATACTTGAGGTTGAGTCTATAAATTACTGGTGCTCTATACATTTATTTACAGGTTTTTTTTTTTTCTCTCTGTGATTGATTTTGGATAATTTCTGTTGCTTTGTAATCTAATTTACTAACCTTTTCTTCTGTAGTGTCCCATATGCCAGATTATTGATAACTGATTTTATAAAAAGTTTTTTTTTTTTTACTTTTATGTCACCGTATATATGATATATGTCTCTTTCTCTCCCTCTGTCTCTTCATCTGTGTCTGTATCTGTCTCCTCTTATGTATTTATATATATACATATATAAAACTAAAATTCATAAATATATAAAATCTCATTAGGGAGATAAAATATTTCTATCTTTAAATTTAAATAAATTTTATTTGCATAAGCAAAAATTTGATAACAGATTCCCTTTTTTAATTTTCCCTTTACCTTTTTCTTTTTAATTTTATAAAAATGTTTACATAGTTGTGGAGTGAAATGTACAAAGTCAAAGTCTTTTTAGAGAATTCTAAATTCTATTCATATATCTTCCATCTATCCGCTCTTAAAACACAATTTTTTTAGGGACTCCTAGGTGGTTCAGTTGGTTAAGTGTCTGCCTTCGGCTCAGGACATGATCCCAGGGTCCTGGGATCAAGTCCCACATCTGGCTCCCTGCTCAGAAGGGAGCTTGCTTCTCCCTCTACCTGCTGCTCCCCTTACTTGTGCACTCGCTCTCTCTCTCTGTTTGATAAATAAATAAATCTTTTAAAAACAACAATTTTTTAGGGGTGCCTGGGTGGCTCAGTCAGTTAAGCATCCGACTCAATTTCCACTCAGGTCATGATCTCAGAGTTGTTGGATCAAACCCCATGTCAGGCTCCGTGCTCAGTAGGGAATCTGCTTCTCTCCCTCTCCTTCTGCCTATCCGCCTGCTCTCACTCTCTCAAATAAATAAATCTTTTAAAAAAACACACAATTGTTTTATTTTTTCTGTATTCTTCCTGTTGAAAAAAAATATGAAGCAAAACAAATATTATTTGAATTCTCAAACTGTATCTTTTCTTAGGTAAGGATTGAATAACATTTGTAGTGTTTCACATCTTGCTTTTCACACTTACAACATAGCCTGACCATCCTTACCTAAGCATATAGAAAGATATTTTCTATTCTTGATAGTTCTTTCTTGTGTGGATCTTAATTCAAACAGTGTCATTGATGAAAAATTATTTGGGTTTTGCTTATTTTGTTTTGGTCTTTTGCTATTTAAAATAGGGTAACAATGAATAATCTTGTGCTTTGCATTTTTAGATCTGTGCCACTTTATTTTTGAGAACAGATTCCTAAGAGTGGTTTTTCTAGGTCAAAGGGTCAAAGGGTAAATTTATGTATCATTTTACAAATATTACCAAGTTACTTACCAGAGTGGTTGTATCATTTGTCATCTCTACCTGCTTGATTATGAGAGCCTGCTAAACTTTTATGTTTTTGCCATTGTGATGACAAATCATACCTCAGTACGGTAAATTTACATCTTTTTTACAAGTAAGTTTGAAGATCTCTTCGTCTGAAATGAATCAGAGAAGGAGACAAACCATGAGAGACTATGGACTCCAGGAAACAAAACTGAGAATTTCAGAAGGGAGGGGGTGGGGGGCAATGGGTGAGTGGGGTGATGGGTACTAAGGAGGGCACGTGTTGTGATGAGCACTGGGTGTTATATGCAACCAGTGAATTGTTGAACACTACATCAAACACTACATCAAAAACTAATCATGTTGGCTAACTGAACATAATAAAAAAATGAAGTGAATATATATACACACACATATATATATACTCATATATATCTCAACCATAAAAGATCTTACTAATAAGTTTAAAGGACATGGTAAATGCATTTCTTAGGGCTTCTGTAACACAGTACCACAATCTGGAATGTCTTACATACGGAAATGTATTCTCTTACAATTCTGGAGGTTAGAAATTTGAAATCAAGGTGTCAGCAGGGTTTGCTCCTTCTGAGGGCTCTGCAGGAGGATCTGTTCCATTCCTCTCTCCTGGCTTCTGATGACAGCCAGCAGTCCTTGTGTACCTTGGTTTGTAGATGCATCACTCCAAATTTGTGTCTTTCTTCACATGGCACTCTTCCTGTGCATCTCTGTCTTCCCATGGAGTTCTGTCTCTGTATATCATAACCAAATTTCTTAGATTAAGAAATTCATTAGATTAAGGGCCCATCTTTCTGCAGTATGACCTCAACTTACCTCAGCTAATTACATCTGCAAACCCTTTTTCCAGGTAAGATCACACTCTAGGTACTAGTAGTTAGAACTTCACCATATCTTTTTTTCAGAAGTACACAATTCAACCCAGAACCCAAGGGAGTTATCTCAGTATGTTGGTAATGTTAGACAAAACCTGCTGGTGTTCAGCAACATTTGATTCTCCTCCCTTTCCACAGCCCATGGTTAGATGATATTGTATAGGAACTTTACATCTGAGTAGGGCCACATGATTATTTCTTAGCAATGGACAACAAATGGATGTGATGGAAGTAATGTGTGATATATGTAGGTTTATATATGTAGTGATATATGTAGTTAAGAGCTCAGATGCCTCTTTCATTCTCTTGACCTCCACCCCCCACCTCCTCCGTCCAGACCCTAAAAACCCAGTGAAGAAATTTTCTCACAGAAATATTATGGAAATAGAACCCAAATTTCTGAATAACTCCAAGGAAAATAGCTTCTCCTATTCCTAATTGTATTGAAATATTATTTGATAAGAAATAACTTTAGTGGGCGCCTGGGTGGCTCAGATGGTTAAGCGTCTGCCTTCGGCTCAGGTCATGATCCCAGGGTCCTGGGATCGAGTCCCACATCGGGCTCCCGGCTCAGCGGGGAGCCTGCTTCTCCCTCTGACCCTCTCCCCTCTCATGCTGTTTCTCTCTCGCTCGCTCTCTAAAACATAAATAAAATCTTTAAAAAAAAAAGAAAGAAATAACTTTAGTGATGTTATGCCTGTAAGAATGGAAAATTATTTAACAATTTCAGAAGAGAAACTTTAACTGTTTTCTGCTAGTGGGTACTAGGTGGTGAAGAAACTTCTATCAATGGCTGGAAATGTGGATCCAAGTTATGCAGCCAAAAACTCTGGGCACGATTGTCATCTACCATAACTTGGAAAGCAGAACACAGACTTATTTAGGCTGCATCCCTACTCATTGCCTCTTGGAGCCTTCCTTGGATAACATATTGCAAGAAAGAGGAGCTCAGAAAATATTTGGCCAGGTTGTCAGCAGAAATAGAATGGGATAGAGAAAGTCCATAAACTTTAAACTTTTCAGAGTTTTAAAAGCCTACTGCTTTTCTCCAAACAAAAATAATAGATGTGAATTAAAAACAAGAGCCATGAGATTTCTCAGTTGAGCTGTGGGACTTGGTCTTGAGGTAAACATCAGATGAATGTAATCTCTTTGCTTCAGGTAGGCCCAGACTTGGGGGACGGAAAGCCATTGGCAGAAAACAAAACAAAACAACCCCAAAAAACATAAGTCAGATTTGATATATATGTCTAAAAAAGAGCTTTGGGCATGACTGCTGGCCTGTGGAGCTAGCTGGAAACAAACAGATAAGAAATATAAAAGGTTTCTAAGAGAATTAAAATGCCAAGGAAACACTGAGTTTGGAATAAAAAGAAAATCCTGTGATTGCTGAGTCTTAAAATAACACTCACAGTAAATCCTGCAAGGGTGATGAAGGAATTTGATCCTCAGTGATTTGGCAAACTTGAAATGTTTTGTGAGTACTTATAATGAAATTTTCTATAGGCTTAGAAATAGTTTTCCTATTTGCTATGAGAGTATTGTTGAATGCATTCCCCATTAAGATGATCTAGACCTAGAAAATGAAGAGCGGTGTTATAAATTCCTTTTAGAACCCCACCTTCCACACACAAAAAATCAACAAAAAATTTACTTTTTTCCTCCAAAAAAAAAAAAATGAAAACCAAATATTTTATATTCCCAAAATAAAGTGCTTAATTAAATTAGAAATTCTTTATTCGTGTTGGGCTTAGATAATTAACTTTCAAAAATATCTTCATGGTTCTTTATGTTTTAACAATTGTATTGAATAAGGGAATTGTATTGCCATTTGCCTAAACTAGTTTCTGGAAATAATGTGATATAAATAGTAAATTCATGAAAGTTTGCTGTGAAAATTGATTTCAGATTATAATGCCTCCTAAGCCTCCTGATTTGTTGCCTAAAGTGTATGAAGTGACTACATGGGTATGTACATCTATATGTGTTGAGGGAGATTTACTGGCAGAACTAAGATTAGGGTATTAGAAAATCTATTACTGGGTGCCTGGGTGGCTCAGATGGTTGGGCGTCTGCCTTCGGCTCAGGTCATGATCCCAGGGTCCTGGGATCGAGTCCCGCATCGGGCTCCCTGCTCCTTGGAAGCCTGTTTCTCCCTCTGCCTCTCTCTCTCTCTCTCTCTGTCATGAATAAATAAATAAAATCTTAAAAAAAAATCTATTACTAAAGGAAAGGTTGTTTTATGCTGTGCTTTGTTAGAGGGATAAATTTTTGAGAGCTGAATATTTCCCAACCTTAGGGAATTCCCCTTAACTTGGGTTTGTGTTAGTATCCCTCGACTGCGTTTGGATCACATAACATAAAAATCATATTAAATATGGACTATAGTCAAGACCCAGATTTTGTTTTCACGTATGCATTTACAGTTTTTATCTTGAGATAGGGAGGAAATATGAAGAAAATGGCATACCAAGAACATATTGAGGGTGGCATATCTAAAACTGTGACGTATTCAGAAGTTAAGTATTTAAGGAGTTAAATATTCACAAATGAGTGTGGATGTGGAAGTGCTGTGATTTAGTTTGAGGAGACTATAACAGGTTAAGGGTTAAGACAAAAATGAGAGCATTACTTCCCAACATGTGTTCTATAAAAATAAGTTCTAGGCTTAAAATAAATTGTATAGTGGCCTAAAAAAAATTTCAACAGGTTTCTTAAAGGTCTCCATTAATCTGCTAATATATATTGTGAGTCAAAATAATTGTGTGTTGGGGCACCTGGGTGGCTCATTCGTTTAAGCGTCTGTCTTCAGCTCAGGTCATGATCCAGGGATCCTGAGATTGGGCTCCCTGCTCAGCAGGGACTCTGCTTCTCCCTCTCCTCCCTGCTTGCGCTCTCTTACTATGTCTGTCTGTCTCTCTCAAATAAATAAATAAATCTTTAAAAAAAATTGTGTGGTAGAGACACATCCGTGTAGACTGTGCAGTTTTCATACCTTTGACAACAAAGTTTTTATTAATAGAACTTTTTTAGCTCCAGTGTCCCAGGTATTGCCCTTAGGAGGATGACTGATTCTATGAAAAGAAGTGGCAATTACAGGAAAGTCTGTGTGGTGCTTTTGATGTGAAGTAGTACTAAGTGATAATCAAATATAATATGCCCCATTTGAAATTTATTCCTGATTTTGTAGTGAATGTGTCTGATGCGCCAAGTACACATTCTTCGTCATGACTGGCATGCATTAATTCCTCAATTTTAGTTCTCTGTTTCTGAGCACAGTATTGTCTCATTCGTTTTAACTATATGTACGTGTATTTAAAAAAGGCACCCATGAGCGATAAGTCAAGTACCCTATATGGCCGTGCAGTTTTTGCAAAAGTCAGTGGAATGTCTCAACCTGATGCGGATGTGGAGGACAGAACAATGGCAGCACCGTGGGGACTGTTACATTTGTGTTGGATGCATACTTACAGTATTTTAATGTGAACTGCAATACCCATATCCAGATGTTGGCTATGCTGTTTTTCTCCCTAGACAAATAAAATGGCTGGATATCAAAAGGTAACTCATAACATGAGGACAAGTGAATTAGAAGTATCAGAAATAGTGTATTTCAAAGAACACTTGACCAGGCCTCTAATTCCAGCAATTTTGGGCTAGTCATTTAATCTTTATAGGTTTCCACAGTAAGGAAGTTGTGAGGGATTTGCACTGAGATACCTGGGGTTCAAAAAGATGATTAAAATCTTTGCTTGAATTGCTTTTGAAAAATAAAATGACTCCTACTTTCCAAATATATTTGTATGTGGCTTAAAACTACTTAAACTATTTAAATGATCATTTTTATTTCATTATGGTTCAGCTTGTCAAAAACGTTATGCTCTTACCACAGCTTAAAGATCTACCTTTCCACATCGTTAATGTATAATTTACCCTAATTAATGTGTCTTTTGTGAATATACTATCACAAAAGCATTGTAAATCCATAATTACCAGGGGTTTCTCCATCTCGTATCTGTAATAAAACTTTGATAAAACATTCCAGTAAGTAACTGTGGTAGGAGGAGGGAAAATGGGTTTAAGTCTCGTGAGCTGTGATCAGTATTGGAATTTATTTAAAATTTAAGGAGTGAAAGGTGGATGGGGGAAGGGGCAACTGGGTAATGGACATTAAGGAGGGCACTTGATGTAATGAGCATTAGGTCTTACATGCAACTGACGAATCACTAAATTTTACCCCTGAAACTAATAATACAAGATATGTTAACTAAAATGAATTTAAATAAAAAATTTAAAAAATAGGGGTGCCTGGGTGGCTCAGCCGTTAAGCGTCTGCCTTCGGCTCAGGTCATGATCCCAGGGTCCTGGGATCCAGTCCCGCATCGGGCTCCCTGCTCCACGGGAGGCCTGCTTCTCCCTCTCCCAAGTCCTCCTGCTTGTGTTCCCTCTCTCGCTGTCTCTCTCTCTGTCAAATAAATAAATAAATAAATAAAATCTTTTAAAAAAATTAAATAAATTATAAATAAATAAATTATATGTTAACTGAATTTTTAAAAATTTTAAAGAAAAAATTAAAATAAAATAAAATTTAAGGAGTTATTCTTGCCAAATGCTGATAACCAATTTAGCAAGAGTTAGCTCCAAAAATAAACTACTGAATTCAAAATTAATAGACATTTAGTCTCTGGGCATTTTGTTTCCATTTTATTTTTATTGATTCTTCGATCCTTGCTTAGACTGTGTTCTATCTTTTTAAAGTGTTCTACCACCATCTAGTGTCAACAAATAGAAATTTCACCATTTTAGTTTATAGATTTTTCAATTTATAAAATAATATTTGGAAGTTTGCATGATTTTGACAATATAAGATAAAACATTTTCAGTGTCAACATTTAAAAGAGTCAATATTGGTTTTGTGAGAAATATAAACAAATTATACAAAATGGCACCTAATATTACTAGAAGTGATGCATTATATTGAATACTCAGTAGGAATATTAAGAGACATTTTCTTTCTAAGTTACAAAAGAAGCAAATAATTGGCCATCTAGTCTTTTTAAATTTAAATTCCAGTTAGTTTTTCATTTAAATTCCAGTTAGTTAAATTCCAGCAGACACTGGAATTACTCATTGAGGTTCTCTTCCTGTGACAAAAATTTTAACAATATTTTCTGTGAAATCTATAGAAAGAAAATATAGTTTAATATTTCTTCTAGCATGGTTGAGCAACATCTGTTTCTTTGTTAGTGGAAGTCTCGGCTCATCCCTCTATGATGTGGCATCTGTCACTGTTGTTGTTAGGTAACCTTAATTTCTTTTTTTCTTTTTTCTTTTTTTAAGTTTCATGTTTTGATTCAAATTCCAGTTAGTCACCATGCAGTGTAATATCAGTTTCAAGTGTACAATTCAGTTACTCAACACTTTCGTACAATGCCTGGTGCTCATCAAAGTGCCTTCCTTAATCCCCATCACCTATTTCGCCCACCCCCCACCTCCCCTCTGGTAGCCATCCCTGTATTCTCTATAGTTAAGTCTGTTAGTTTGCCTCTCCCTTTCTCTTCCCTAGAATTGTTTGTTTTGTTTCTTAAATTCCACATATGACTGAAACCATATGGTATTTGTCTTTCTCTGACTGACTTATTTTGCTTAGGATAATACTCTATAGCTCTATCCACCTTGTTGCAAATGGCAAGATTTCAGTATTTTTTATGACTGAGTGGCATTCCATTGTGTGTGTATGTGTGTGTGTGTGTGTGTGTGTATATATATATATATATATATATATATATATATATATATATATTCATTAGTCAATAGACATTTTAGCTCTTTCCATAATTTGGCTATTGATTGATTCATTGATTGATTCATTAGTCAATGGACATTTTAGCTCTTTCCATAATTTGGCTATTGTTGATAATGCTGCTATAAACATTGGGGTGCATGTAGCTCTTCAAATTAGTAGTTTTGTATTTGGGTAAATACCCAGTAGTGCAATTGCTGGGTCTTAGGGTAGTTCTACTTTTAACTTTTTGAGGAACCTCCATACTGTTCTCCAGAGCGGCTGAACCACTTTGCATTCCCACCAGAAGTGTAAGAGGCTTCCCCTTTCTCCATCTCCTCACCGATACCTACTGTTTCCTGTGTTGTTAATTTTAACCACTTTGGTGTGAGGTGATATCACACTCTAGTTTTGGGTAAATGCACTGAAAGATACGGTATAGTAGTACATACCTGGATGAACAATTGCCTTTGGTAAAACTCAGTTTACTCTTCATTGTTCACTTCTGTATTACTTACATATTAGAACCCTTGTTGATGAATTCAAAACCTTAATTAAACATTCAAAATTATGAATAGGGTGTCAGTGATATCTCTTATTAGCATCTACAAGTTATTCAATAGTATAGTTAGTGTTTCTAGTTATAGTTCGGATGAGTCTGCAGTCTGTGTCTTTATTAAATACATTATAATTCATCTGTAATTGCTCATAATCTGAAACTTAAGTGTTCATTATTATTTTGTGTTTCATTAGCAATTAATCAGTAATTGTTCAACATTTGTTATGTTGAGTAACATTGTCTCAAAATATTTTAGTCTTGTATCTTTAGTCAACCTTGTAGACAACATAATCAATATTAAAAATTCAATATTGACCAAGTAGAAAATATAGCAATCAATAAGCTATTTGTCAGCATATGTTAATAGATTTATAAAAATTGCTGCTGAAGTGAATATATTGTTTTAAGGAATAAGGTCTTGTCCTTATTTCATTAAAAACTCTTGATACTTAAGACCAATTAATAACCACAAAAAAATTGTCAAAATGTCCTGTTTGCTAGTTATTATAAGCCCACCTGGTTAAAATTTTAATATAAAGACTAAAAGAGTCACACAACAACTCACAGGTCTATGCTAATCACATTTCATAACAATGGCAAATTTGGACTACAATCCTATGAGGAGTGAGATCAGCAGACATTTTTAGAGCTGACTGTAATGTTCTGAGTTTCTAAAATTTGTTCTTTGATCATCTATACCACTTCTGTTTATTTGTGCGTTAGAGGACAATGCTGAAGTGTTTAAGTACCATCTATAGTCTCATTCTACCTAAATTTACATCATCTCTTGTTTTTTAAGTCTTTCCTGAAATCCAGACCCATATATCAAATTGCCTACTCTGCATTTCCCCTTGAACATATAATGGTATTTCATAATATACATGTTCAAAAACACTAAACTCAGTTTCCCTCACCATCTGCCCCTCCTTGTATTTTCCATTTTTGTTGCTGGTAATTCACACTTTGATGTTGCACAATCCCCAAATCTTCCCTTCTCTCTTGTGTCACACCCCACACTCACTGGCAACCTTCAAATATAACTTGAATCTGATGACCTCACACCATGTCCACAGCTACCTTGGCCTTAACCACTGGCAGCAGACTCCTAACTAGTGTCCCTGTTTTAATCCTTTCCCATCCGTTCCCTCCTCCATAGTCTTAGCTCAATAAAGCACTGGAGTAAGCCTTTCAAATCATGTGTTTAATCATATCACTCTACTTCTTAAAACTTCCAGTGACACCCATATCACTTTGCAGAAAGGCCAAATTTTTTACAATGGCCTACAGATCTGGCCTCCACAGTGCCTGTCAGACATTATCTATTAACGCGCTTCCATACTCAGTCTTTTCCAAGTCCTCTGCCCTCCTTTTACTTTTCCGAACACACACTGGATGCTTCCACCTCTTGTACTCTCTGCTTCATGGACCCAGTCCCCCAAGGTTCTTTCCTCCTCGTCCTTTGTTATAGTACTTAGACATGATCTTAAACAGAGATTTTCTCTAGCAATCTGCTACAACACCCCCATTCCACCCTTCTCTGCTTTATCTTCCTTCACAGTGCTTATCACTATTTAACATACCGTTTACTACTCTTCTGTTGTTTTTGGTGACTATGTCCATTGTCTAGAATATAAACTTTAGGAAAATACACAGTACTTAACTTTCATTCACTGCTCTATTCTAATACAAAGAACAGTATCAGTCACTTAATAAATATAATGGCTGAATGAATGAATGGACAGATGCAATCAGTTTTCACCTCACAAATGTTCTGGATTGACTTCAGTGCAAGAATTACATAGCTTTTATAAAAATTAAGTCAATTTTATATACTTTTTTAAAAGTAAGCACTGAAAATTATGATCTGATATTATAAATATTAAACCCAGTACTCTATCCAGGAAGTCAAAGATCTCTGTGGATTAATTCACAAGACAGAAAAGCACGCCCCGTCCTCCAGGCAAATAATGTGTTTCATTCACTTTCCTTTTATTGTTTCTAACTGAATACCTGGCTTACTACCAACTAAATACACAGTATCTTCTTTCATATGTAAATCCTTTCAAGCTGTGTAACAGCAGTTCCAGGTCAGGAGGCACTGTGGCATGTTGCAATGGCATATCAAGATGTAGATGTGATTAAGAGGCTGAAACATGTGCTTACTTGTTCCTGAGGTGCCTTCAGCTTCTCTTAAACATTTCGTACAGCAAGCTGAGGATGCATAAGAAAAAAGTGTGTGCATGTATGGAGCCTTTAGTGTTCTTTCTTCCTCTCTCCTCATTTTTTGTGAGCAACAAGTCACGTGTAGTAACTACTTTTTTTTTGACATAAAGGCAATAATAAAACACCAGGACTAATTATTAATGAAGAATCAAACATATAAAAAGGAGACCATCTGTCTCTTTGTACTTTGATTGATACGAAAAGAACTGATACCTTGAGATTCTTGACTCCTTCCACCCTCTTTATCTAATATGCTTATGTCTTTTATTATTCAGTCCTTTCTAAACTCTATGATTGTGTAAGTTACAACTTGCATTTGAACTAATCAAGACAAAGGGAGAACAATTTATTTAATGGCGTTAGTACATTCACCTTACAAACTTAAATTCACTCAAATAATTGCTAAAGCACAGCATCATTTTATTTACGTGCTTAACAACATTTTGGATAGTACAAATATAGTGCATCTATATTTATTAATATCAAAGAGAACTTAAATAAAACTTTGAAAAACACCCCTCAATTTCCTCTCTGAAAACTAAGTAATTTTTTTATGTGTTTACCAAACTGAAATAAGATTTTGCTGGATAATTTTTTTATGTGAGGGAAGTGTAATTTTTTAATTTATGTAATTTGTTTTCCACTTTTATAAAGATATAGTTTGCATACAGCACTCTGTAAGTTTAAGGTAATCAGCATAATAACTTGACTTGTGTATATTGTGAAATAATTACTGCAATAAGTTTAGTTAACATCCACCATCTCCTATAGATAGCAAAAAAAAAAAAGAAAAAATATTTTTTTTCTTTGTGATAAAACCTATTAGGATCTACTCTCTTAAGAACATTCCTAAGTACCACAGATCAATGCTAACTATAGTTCATCAAACTGTACATTACATTGATGGATAATTTTAATAGAAAAAGTACAGCACTGTATTTTTTATTGACTGCTGAGAAGGTCTGGTCCAGTTTAAACTTACTAAGGTTTACAGTATCCTCACAAACCGTGAGTGGGGTCAACATTCCACTATGAAACTGTGTCTCCATACTGCCTGTTAGCTCCACATTACTAATTTAAAATGAAGTGTACTGTACTAGGAACAGTGGAGACTCAGAAGGAGAGGAAAGGATGGTATAAAAAAGGAAAACCGTTTTTGAAAGACAGTGAGGAAATAATCTGGGATAAGTGTGCAAAGTTTGTTGATTTATTTCAACAGTTTTAAGTAGTGAATCTATGTTCCTTTAACTATATGCCCTAAACTGAAGCATACATGGAGAAATCATTCCTTTTTGGATTTCTTATGGTAGAATAGAACATATTAAAATTCTTATTTAATTATAGATAAATTAATATTTATGGTTGATTTCATTTACCTTTAATTTCTATTTTTTCCCATTACAATTATTTTTTATAGAACCCCAGTTAATAAAAACATTACTTTTCCCTTTAGTTTTATCTTCATTGTAATACTTCTTTATTATAATACACTTACTTAGAAAACTATTTCAGTGATGTAGGAGACAAACTGCCAACATTCCTAGATGAATTCTTATATTTCCCATTACTCAGTAATCTATTCAGGGTGAATATTAATCTATTAGCCTCAAAATAAAATATTAAAAATGGGAAATGAATAATAGAAATGCCATACTTCAGTTGATTACAAAATTCACTAAATTTAAGAAAAGAGGCTGTCAAAAACAATTGCTACAGAATGAAACAAAAATGAGCTGTAATGTAATAATGAGATATTATAAGTTCTTATAGAAGAATAGGATTAAAAAATCAGTGATTATTCTTTCCTTTATCCCTCTCAAAAAAAAAAATGAAAACTAGGTAAATTATAGCAAAACAATCTTTTCCAAAATACCTAATATGAATAGGGGTTAATGATATGAAGCTTGACTATACAGTTTTGTGAATGACATATAAAATGTAGTGAGGTTTTATAAGGATATGAGAATGTCAAAAGTTAATACCTTGGGGATGAATAATGATAACAATGTTTCCTTTTATTGGTATATTTGTATTTATATATTTTATATTTTAAATATTGGGTCTATTTAGATATTTTAGAGAATATAAAAGAGAATAGAATATTGGAAACAAGTATGACTTTGGTATTTAAAATTATCTTTGTGCTGAGCAATATTCTTTTAATATATTCCATCCATTCCTTATCTTTCCAATAATTTTTGTACATTCAAGAAAATAAACTCATAATTTTGTATGGTATCACTTTTAGGTGATTCATACCAAATATCCAATTTTTTAGCAGAATAATATTGGGATCATGTTTCTTTGTACTTTCTATTCTCATCTCAAATTATTAAGTGCGGTATTAATCAAGTTTTCATGTGACTTTGTATAATTTATGCAGCTAGTTTCCCATATCACCTAGCAGATAATTTGGTACACAGAAACCATTTGAGGAATATTTAGTAATTTAATTTGAGAAAAAGGAAAAACTTAGTATTTTGTAGGGAGCAGTTCAAATGGTTCCAGAGTATAAGTGACTTCTCAATTCTGTAAATTATCACTATTCTTCATAGTAAGTAATGGAGTAGTGAATTATTAAATATTAACTCCTCAGCACCAAGGATCAAGAATCACTTTAATTTGTCCCCTGTAATAGTGATGTTGACAAATTTGTTTGACTTTGTTTGATGCTAAATACTTAAATAAACCTAGAATCTATATACATAGGGGGTTATGATAGAAACAAAATTACAGTTGAAAACCCCTGGTTTTATAGATTTGGATTTCACTGATTAATGGAAATGGTGATTATTGTTACAGAACACATTTGTCATCAACATTGGTCTATAAATGGAGCTATTTCCTATTGCTACTCTCACATTTTGCCAGCCCCTATACTTTAGAGGATTTTTAAATCAAATTGTGAAGACTATGTTATTTCCTTTATTAATGTTCAGTTCTCTATGCTGTGCTAATTATTGTAGATGCTCTGGAAATCCTTTTTTATAGAAGAGAAACTAAGATTCGAGATGATTAGGTAGCTTGTCCAATGTCATAGAAATAGTAATAATTACAGAAAATTAAGAAACAGAAAACAGAATTAACCAACTTGTGGTTGGAAAGTCTTAAATGTGAGGGTCCTCAGGATCAGTTTGATGGAATGAATGAATATTGTCCCTAAAGACCCAGTTATTGTCTTAAACTTTGCCCTCTACTATATTTCCTTAATCCTAAACCTAACTTCCCTTTTGGTAAAATTACCATCATCAAAACTCTCCAGGACTACTCACCTACCTCTCCAAAGAGGGAAAAAGAGGATCATTCCCCCATTCACTAAACAAAAGCCATTCATTTTCACTCTGAGTCCCCTTGGATCAAATTAAATTTTAATTACCTTGATGAGGGATTTGTGTTTTTCAGATTATTTTGGCAAAGGACTCTCTCTGGAGCTGTGATTATTGTCAATCTGCCTCAAACTTTATGCCTAGTAATGGGAGAGAGATGGTCCTTAAAGAAAAATCTGAAGCTATTAGAGAAATGTATTATATATCCATTTTGTGAACTAGATATACTAAGGAACTATCAAAAAAGTCTGTATACCCCTGGAATTTAAGAACTTCTTTAAGAAATGTACACATCCATTTAACCAGTTGTAGGCTTACTATTACTTTGATAAATATACAAATGAATTAGATAATAAAAATATTAGGGTACCTGGGTGGCTCATTTGGTTGAGTGACAGACTCACCTGGGAGTCTGCCTGAGGATTCCCTCTCTCCCTCTTTCTCTGCCCCTCCCCTGCTCCCACTGTCTCTCTCTCACTCTCTCTCTCAAATAAATCTTTTTTAAAAAGATAGTATCATTACTAATTTGTTCAGATTTTATTCTTTGTGGAATATCTTTTCATTGTATACAATATGAAATATATGTAGAGATGAGGAAAGAAATTGCAATGTAGATTCCAGGAACAGGAATAAATGAGTAGAAATTTTGAATTCTACAACTAGTCCTGACCCCCACATGTAACTTCACCAAAGTTTGAGTAATTTAGGCTGTCTTAACTTTTTTTATCTGCAAATATAAATATGAAATATTTCAGTATCACCACAACCTTCATAGAGCAAATAGAAGCTTTCTTAGTACTTTATATATAGGAAAAATCAAAGTGAAGAGTCAGAATAGAGACAGTAGGAGCTGTTAAAAGAAGGCCAATCATATATCAGTGTTTTTGGATGCAATATAAACATGCTCTTTCATATTTCATTAGTTCTTCTGACCTCTACTACTACTTCTACTACTCTAAGGGAGGTTTCTAAACTCATAAAACAGGTAAAATATACACAAAAGTAAATTTTTGAGGAAGAATTTATAGTAGATTTCATTTGGCACAGTATTCAAAGGAAGACATGCAGGGATGCCTGGGTGGCTCAGTTGGTTAAGTGGCTGCCTTTGGCTCAGGTCATGATCCTGGAGTCCTGGTATTGAGTCCCTCATCGGGCTCTTTGCTCAGTGGGGAGCCTGCTTCCCCTCTGTTTGCCTCTCCCCCTGCTTGTGTTCTCTCTCTCTCTGACAAATAAATAAACAAAATCTTTTAAAATAAAAAAAAAGGAAGACATGTATGGGAAAGAATTATGGGATTTAATCAGTGGGGTCTTAATTAAAATTAAATCAAATTATTTTAAATTATTTAAATAGAAGTATCACATATGTGATTTACCTAAAAGAAAATGAAATTAAAGTGTTGTGGATTTTCAGTTTTAATTATTGAATATCTGGGTAAAATATCATGAGGTCATTGCATTTTTCATCAATTACCCCCTTCGTGAAAATGATTTCTAAAATGTGTATTTTATCATTATGCCGAGTTGTAGAAACTGCAAGGGTGCTGTTCATATAAGATATAATCTGAATACTGCTTCTTAGAGATGTGCATTACTATGATATTTTGGAACACCATTGTATCCTTCATTTTGCATTGATTCCATCTTCAAAATCTCAATTATTTTCTACATTGAGCTTTTAGTCTTATCTCTAAAATAAGGAGTTTACAAAGATTTATATTGTATGGTAATACCTTGAGATTTCCTTTGAACATGAATTTTTTTTAAATTGCCATTGTTTAAAATATGTAGAGAAGTATGTCACCTGCTTTAGGTGATACAAATAATTAACTTTCAAGAATCATACAATTCAAGGCAAAACAGAAGTTAAATATTAAAAAAATAGAAAAAAAATGTCAAAGCAGTATATGACTAATTACTTAGCAAAGGAAAACATTACTTTATTTTGCATATTTTTTGTTATAACCAAATTTTGATTCACATAGTTTGTACACATTGAGGAATAATATAAAGTATTATATAAAAATACTTTATATTTTTCAATATAAAGTATTTTCAACCCATATGGCTTTTTCCCTCACCAGTTAGAAGGACCCACATCTACAGTGCTGGAAGGAGGTCCCAGAAGAAGCCCCTGACAAGAATTCCTCTTAATTTCTTGGATGGTAAAGAGGTTTATGTTGTGCAACTTATATCTGGTTGATTTTTTCAATGTGGCATTATTTTCTCAATAATTTTATAAATTGTATTTATGAGCAAGATATTGTATTATCTACTTATAATCGTTTGCCACCAATTGTTAACTGTTTCAATGAAGTCATACTAAACTAAACTATAAAGGAAAGTGTTAAATTTTGACAGGATAAAATATAACATTGCGTAAAGTTCATTTACATGGTTAACATTTTAGGTCCTTGAAGCGCATCCAATATGTTTAACTGAAAAAAAAAAAAATTAAAGGTGCTTTTAAAATTTCTACTTATTAAATAGTATATAGGAAGATCTGAAGTTTACATTCACAATTTCAAACCAATAAGATTATTATTTTTTTAATTTTTAAAGATTTTATTTATTTATTTGAGAGAAAGGGAGAGAAAGAGAAAACACCAGCCTGGGGTGGGGGGAAGAGGTAGAGGGAGAAGGAGAAGCAGACTCCCTGCTGAACAGAGAGCTCAATGCAGGACTCAATCCCAGGACCCTGGGATCATGACCTGGGCTGAAAGGCAGACACAACCAACTGAGCCACCCAGGCCCCCCAAGATTATTTATTTTTTTAAAAATCATGATTTGGGGCTAAAATAGAACAGTTCCTGTCACTCTACCTTCTTCCTTCTTCTCTCATGATACTACACATTCAGAGATATATTTAGAATAGAAACAAGCATAGCTTTGGTGTTAGTTTGAATCATAAAGCTACTGTGATGCACCATTTATCAATGTCAGAAAATTTTCCTAAATCAAAAGTAGACTATTGAGAAATTCCTACAAGAAATATCAGCTCAACCTCTGTTTAAGTGATTCTGATTTAAAAAAAAAAAAAGTTTGGGAAATCAAAGCACACTCAGATTAAGCAATCTGAAGAAAAATTTAAAGCTATAACTCAACCAGTATAACATAGAATAGCAGGAAAGAGGAAGCCACTGAGAACTGTTAAACAGGAAATTAATGATACAATAGCACCTGAGAAGAATCCTACTAAGATGTTAAAATTTAGGAGAACAAGAACCTGAAGAAAAAAAGTAATCCATGAAGCTGTTGTAATGGTTCATATGTGAGTTGAAAAATGTCTTGATTTGAGTTGTTATTTCTAAATGAGAAGGCAATGAATAAATTTATAAGGCAATACAATGTCATCTTCATAAAAATCCGTCTATTTAGAATATAAATCATGTCAAACTCCACTGCTCAAAAGCCCTTGGTCACCTCCAATTGCACTAAAATCAACTGTATTGTTGATTCTCTACAAGGTTTAGTATGTCCTTGCTTCCATGAAAAACTTCTAGCACTATTGCCCTTGCTCATGTAATTCTATCTCTACTGAGTTTTGCTATTCCTAAGGAAGACTTGACACTTGCTGTTCCCTCTTGTGAAACTTTTTAACAAATATACCCATGACTTTTTCCTTCACTTCATTCAGATCTGTGTTTGCATGCTACTTCCAAATACTCAGAGTCTATTCTACCAGAAAGAACAATTCCCATCACATTCTATCATCTTACTTTGTTTTATTTATTTTTATATCATTTATTACTACATGATTTTATTTTTGCCTACTGTCCTTTTTATTCATGGAAAAGCAAGTTCTGTAAATGCAGGAATCTCATTTGTATGTTTGTTACTATGCATGGACTATGGTTGAAGCTCAGTAAATATTTGCCAAGTGAATAAATGATTCTATGTATCTATATCTCTATGTCCATGTGCTTTTATATATCTAGCTATATCTTTATATTTCACACACACTTTTGTATAAGTAATCTCATCTAATCCTTGTATTAACTCATGCAATTCTATTATTATTATATCTATTTTATAAGGAAATTTTAAAAATTGCCTACATTCACACTAAGATTTGAAATTCAGATTCTATGACACCAAAGTACTTTTTTTAATTAAATAGTCTGAGTACCCTTGAGTACCCTTAAATTTATCTTACTGTATATTTTTACCTGATTTTTAAAACCTGCTGAGAGGGCACCTGGGTGGCTCAGTTGGTTAAGTGACTGCCTTCGGTTCAGGTCATGATCCTGGAGTCCCGGGATCGAGTCCCACATCAGGCTCCCTGCTCGGCGGGGAGCCTGCTTCTCCCTCTGACCCTCCCCCATCTCGTGCTCTCTCTCTCTGTCTCATTCTCTCTCTCAAATAAATAAATAAAATCTTTAAAAAAAAATAAAAATAAAAATAAATAAAACCTGCTGAGATTTTTAAATTTGCATTATACAAGTCTATAGTTAACATAAGAAAAAATATTGTGTATTAGAAAATAAATACCACCACGATGTTGCTATCAATACATCATTTTAGATATACTTTCATTCTTGTTTCACCAATACTTTGTTATATATAAAATGTTTTCTAAAACATAATTTCATTTTTATACGTGTTTATTTAAACATGCTTAAATAAAATTTAAGTCATTAAGTATATGCAGGGTTTTGCACTTACTATTTCACCAAACATTATGTAATTTCCCCCTTGGACTAAATGTTAAGTAATTTATTTTCCTTGTTTCCTCCTTTTTTAAGATTTATTTATTTATTTGAGAGAGAGAGAGAAAGCGCATGCACACATGCATGGAGAGAGGGCAGAGGGAGAGAATCTTCAAGCAGACTCCCCACTGAGCACTGAGCCCCATGTGGGGCTCCATCCTCTAATCCTTAGATCATGACCGCACCCAAAACGGAGAGTCAGATGCTTAACCAACTGTGCCATGCAGGCCCACCTCTTTGTTTCCTTTCTTACATGGGCCATCTTGATTGTTTGTTTTCTTTTTCTATTTTTGTTACCCTCTGTCAGTTCCATCTGTTTAAGCAGCTCCTGCTTCATTCCCACCACATAACCCTTGTTAACCACCTTTATTCATTTATTGGTATGTGTCACTCTCATACTTTATGTATGGAAACGGATACACACACACACACACACACACACATAGTTGTAAGGATTTTAATTCATTTTTTGGTTATTTTTGTTTGATTTTGCTTTACACGATGGGGTCATGTGATACATACTCTATCTTGCTTTTCTCATACAACTCTACTTTCAGGATATTTCTCAATCGGTACAGCTCTAATTTATAATTTGAAAGGACTACAAAATATTTTGTTATGGATGTAATTGATTTTATTTATCTTTTCCTTTAGTAATGGCTATTTTCCTTTCATTTATTTTCTTGTCTTTTTTCCTTGTCTTTTTATTAACCTTCTCTTCCCTCTTTCCTTCCTTCTTTCCTTTCTTGCATCCATCTTTCCTTCCTTTATAGTCTCTCTCCTTCTCTTTCTTTCTTCACTGAACATGGTATATGTCTTTATATTTTAGATTTTTTTTTCATTTTTTTTCCTATGGAGTTAACTATGGAAGAAATTGTCAGATGGATTTGGGAAAGCATTTTAAATAACTAAATTTTGTAACACACATATTTACACATTTAATCATTCCCCTATTGTAAATTTAGACTTATTTTGCAAAGTAATGCTGCAACAAATATTCTGATACATAAATCTTTTTTTTTAAAGATTTTATTTATTTATTTGAGAGAGAGAATGAGATAGAGAGAGCATGAGAGTGGGGAGGGTCAGAGGGAGAAGCAGACTCCCCGCTGAGCAGGGAGCCCGATGTGGGACTCGATCCCAGGACTCCAGGATCATGACCTGAGCCGAAGGCAGTCACTTAACCAACTGAGCCACCCAGGCGCCCTGATACATAATTCTTTGTATTCTTGTATATAAATAAATCCTTTGTTATTTCTGTAAGATACGTACTGTGTTTTGAAATAATTTATACTTGTATAATTGCTCCTTAATGCCAAATTATTTTGTATACCCACTAACAAATATTGTCTGTTTTACCAGACCAATACCATGCAGCATTTATTCATTCAACAAATATATAATGAACAACTTTTGTGTCCTAGATTTAATTACTTTCTTTTCAGTCTTTTCAAATGAGATAGTAAAAATTGGTATTTTATGTTTGATTTAACATTTATCACTGACTGGACTTTTTTCAAGTCTATTGCCTTTGTTCCTCCATGAATTCTTTACTCCTATTGTATTCTACCATTTAGTAATTTATGCATTTAACAGATATTTATTGTGCAGCTACTGTATGGGCAGGCATTCTACCTAGCATGGGGATACAGGATCAATAAGACAAATCAAGTTCCTGCTTTCACAGAGCAATATTCCATGGGATGTGGGGGAGGCAAAAAAATGAATAAGTAAACAAGTAAATATTTAAAGTGATAGTTTGGGACATTTAAGCTTAACATGGCTATTGGGAATCCAAGCAGAAATTTCAGTTACATAATTTACACATCTGTCATTCAGTGGAGAAATCAACACTAAAGATGTTGGTTTTCCATTTAGAATAGTAAATTATAAAGCCTTGGCAGATTTGGGGGATATGGGATTCTAAAAATTTATTTGGTGCCTCCACCTGTATTCTAAATATCATCTATGTGTTTTGAGTAGAGCCGTTTCTTGAGCTACTGCTGCTGGCTTAAGTATGAGGAGTGTCTATAGCTGCTGACTCTGTAGTGAGAGTTCTCCCAGCAGAAGGACCTAGGGCACAATTTTTCTTCTCTTCTCCTGAGTAGGAGGGGACCAAATATAGAGCATTAGAACCCCAAATTTCTTAAATAAAACATTACCCATGATAGGGATCATTGGAGGACGGCATCAGCCTTTCATGAGTGTTGTGTTTTATTTGGTATACTTGCTAGTTTCTTTGACCTCAACTCATTATGAAATTTTTTTGCTATGTCCTGGGTAAAGAAAGCTGTATTTTGAAGCTGAACATGATTGATAATAAAGGCTTCCTCAAGATTATTGATAACTGAGTGACAAAACCTATTGTTTAGACTTTCCTCCCTCATAGGATTATTCCCAATAAGATATTCTAACATTTGGACTATCACAAAGATTTATAAAGCCATAAATGAGCACTTTATGGGAGCCAACAGCAGAAAGGAAGAAAAAACAATCCCGAGAATAGACAAAATAGAAGGCAAAGACAACTGAGAGAAATATAGAGTATTGAAAGAGAATTCAATCACAAAATAAAAAATATCTTAAGTTTAAAATACTTCCATTAAAGAAATTAGTAGGTGAATTAAATAATGGGATCGCCATTATTGAGCCGTCAGTTTGTGGTCTGAATAATCCATGAAAGAAATATTTTGTATACACAATTAAAATTAAAAGTGCTACACTCAAGAGAGAAAAGCAAATGTCCTAGAAGACTAATGCAGAGGATATAAATAAAACATTTTTCATATGGAACAAATGGAGAATAAAAAAAAAAAAGACTTGAATTCATTGAATGAAAATAGTACCAAAATTTCAGATGAAAGAGGAGAAAAGAAACATACCTGGATACATAATATAATGATTCCTAACTTCAGTATGAGAATAATATTTTGCAAATTTTTTTCAGATTCTTTAAATAAAAAGAATGAAACTGACCTTATTTTCATCTATTATACTAAAAATTAAAGACATTGAAATAACATGTATAGACAACTACTAAAAGAAAAGAGACCAAGAATTTTAAACCTAACCAAGGCAACAGTCCTATGTCATAAAAAAGGGAGAGGGGGAGGCATATGTAGAGTCATAGCATGTATGCTATTCAGGGCAAGAAGCATGAGTCTTAAGGAATGTTTAGGTGAATTCCCTAAATAAAAACAAAAAAATGATCAGACCTCTTAGACTTAGGAAGATGAAGAGAACAGGTAACCATGGATAGGAATACATGCAACTTAATGTACATAAATGACTAGGAGTGTTTAATTTGAGTGCTGAATTAGGATTCTCGAAATAGGTGCTCTACTTTTTTTCCTTACAAAAGTCAAATTTATAATTATATCAAGACTGAAAAATTTTTAAATGTTTTGAGAATTAAATATTTAAAATTAGAGATGTATGCATAATTTCTAACTAAACTTTTAGAGATATTGCAGCTTGTCTAATATTTAGTAAGAACATTCTATCAATTATTACTTTTATTATTGTATTTACCCAAGACTTCAACCAAGTAGTTGTATACTTGTACAAAATGGACATAGAACAATCTATAGCCAAATATTTATTTCTCTTAATACAAAAGAATCCCTAAATGTATATAAAATGTTTATTATTTCACTGTATGAAATTCCAAGTTCACAAATGAATAACAAAAACAAAATTTTGCCTAACTTATTTTTATAGTATTATTACTAAAGGTAAACATGAGAGGAAAATAACCTTAAACTCTACTATTTTGTTTTTTAGGTAAGTGCCTTAGGAGTTTCTTAAATAACAATATGACAGGGCGCCTGGGTGGCTCAGTTGGTTAAGCGACTGCCTTCGGCTCAGGTCATGATCCTGGAGTCCCGGGATCGAGTCCCACATCCGGCTCCCTGCTCAGTGGGGGGGTCTGCTTCCCCCTCTGCCCTCTTCCCTCTCGTGCTCTCTCTCATTCTCTCTCTCAAATAAATAAATAAAATCTTTTAAAAAAAATAACAATATGACAATAACATATTATTATCAGTTTTGAATTTATTATTTAGGATGGGTACATAGACTCCAAGGAGGGTTCTTAGTATTCATTAACATAATTAATGTTTTAGAAACAAGAACCTGAACTCTGAGAAACAAACTGAGGGTTCTAGAGGGGAGAGGGTGGGTGATGGGTTAGCCTGGTAATGGGTATTAAAGAGGGCATGTACTGCATGGAGCACTGGGTGTTATACGCAAACAATGAATCATGGAGCACTACATCAAAAACTAATGATGTAATGTATGGTGATTAACATAACATAAAAAAATAAATAAAATATGAAGCAGAAAAAGAACATGAAAAAACCACAGATTTGGCTTAACAAAGGTCTTCGAAATTAATATTCTGCTCTATATACCTATATCTATCTCTACGTACTTGTTTATTTGTCAGGGAGGAGCCCTGGGAGGAGATAGACCACACCACAAAAAGCTTTAACAGATATCCAAGTACTATCATCGTAGATAGAGACAGAAACCAAAGAGAAAAAAACACAAAGGATTCTGAAAGAAGTTGTTATAGAAGAAAGATATGGGAGAGCACATTATTCTGAAGATACTTCTAAAACCATGAAATAACAGATACAATTGCCAATGTATAAGTAATCTGTTGGAGTGAATGGAAAAATCGAATGTGGATGTGCTGGAGGTATTCTAATAATGGAGAGAGATAGCAGCAAGTATTAGTGACTTAATCCTTTGGAGAATGGGATTCAGAAGTCAAGAGATGAACTCAGTATGAGGATAGGGCAAAGGAAATTATCAATCACAGCAGTAGGGATACAAGATGAGAGTAGGGGAAAACAAAATCATTCCCTTGATGCTTAGCAAATAGATGGTTGCCTACATTGCCATTTGTATTCCTGTGTTATAATTCAGACTCCAATTAATCAAAATTAAGTAAAACCATTAGAAAGAATGACAGGTACAGGGACAAAAAGCCAGGAAATAATAAAAATAATCGGCAAAGTAGTGTCTCATCTTTTTACATTTCATTTGAAACTTTGACATACTACTGGCTTATAGATAGAAATAGGTGGGTGTGCTGATAAAGAATAGAAAAAGGAAAACATGAAAATAGAAAGCAATTTCTTTTTTTTAATATTTTATTTTATTTATTAGAGAGGATGAGAGAGAGAGAGAGAGCGAGAGCATGAGAGGGGGGAGGGTCAGAGGGAGGAGCAGACTCCCCGCAGAGCAGGGAGCCTGATATGGGACTCGATCCTGGGACTCCAGGATCATGACCTGAGCCAAAGGCAATCGCTGAACCGTCTGAGCCACCCAGGTGCCCCTAGAAAGCAATTTCAAAAAAAAACAAACCAATTGATAATAGATTAGTGATGTCGAGCATATTTTCATGTGTTTGTTGTCCATTTCTTTGGAGAACACTTGGAAATCCATTGCCCCTGTTCCTTTATTAGAGATAAGATGTGATACACCAGGTGTAAAGTTGACAGTTGCCATTGTTTATTCATTGGGTTCTCTGCCCATTTTTTTTTTTTTTTTTGGATTGTTTGTTTGGTGTTGAGTTATGTAAGTTCTTTATATATTTGAGCTTTTAACCCCTTATTAGATTTGTCATTTGCAAATATCTTCTCCCATTCAGTAGGTTACCTTGTCATTTTGTTGATAGTTTTCTTCACTATACAGAAGCTTTTTACTTTGGTTTGGTTCTAATAGCTTATTTTTGCTTTTGTTTCCCTAGCCTGAGGAGACATATCTAGAAAAATGTTTCTACAGTCAATGTCAAAAAACATTGCTGACTGTGTTCTCTTCTGGGAGTTTTATGGTTTCAGGTCTCATATTTAGGTCTTTAATCCCTTTTGAGTTTATTTTTGCATATGGTGTAAGGAAGTGGTCTAGCCTCATTATTTTGCATGCAGCTGTTCAATTTTCCCAGCACCATTTATTAAAGAGATGGTCTTTCCCCCAATGCATAATCTTTCCTCCTTTGTCATAGATTAATTGATGATATAAGTGTGTGTTCATTTCTGAACTCTCTATCCTCTTCTATTGATCACTGTGTCT
This sequence comes from Mirounga angustirostris, assembly GCF_029215605.1. Classification (NCBI taxonomy): domain Eukaryota; kingdom Metazoa; phylum Chordata; class Mammalia; order Carnivora; family Phocidae; genus Mirounga; species Mirounga angustirostris. The sequence goes on along the minus strand of NW_026991720.1, from coordinate 76,918,495 downwards.
ATTTCTGTGCCAGTACCATACTGCTTTGAGTTCTAGAGTTTTGTAGTGTATCTTGAAATCTGGGATTTTGAAACCTCCAGTTTTGTTCTTCTTTCACAAGATTGTTTTGGCTGTTTGAATTCTTTTGTGGTTTTATACAAATTTTAAGGTTATTTGTTCTGGTTCTGTGAAAGATGTTGCAGGTATTTTCATAGGGATTGCATTAAATCTGTAGCTTGCTTTGGGTACTATGGAAATTTTAACAATCTTAATTCTTCCAATCCATGAGCATGGAATATCTTTCCATTTGTTTATGTCATCATCAATATCTTTCATCAGTGTTTTACAGTTTTCAGAGCACTGGTCTTTCACTGTTTTGATTTAAGTTCATATCTAGGTATTTTATTCATTTTGGTGTAACTATAAATGGAATTATTTTCTTAATTTCTCTTCTTGCTACTCCATTATTATTGTATAGAAATGCAACTGATTTCCTTTTATTAATTTTGTATCCTGCAACTTTACTGAGTTCATTTATTACTTTAAATAGGTTTTTGGTGCAGTCCTCAGGGTTTTCTATGTGTAGTGTAATGTCATCTGCAAATAATGACAGTTTAACTTCTTCTTTACTGGTATGGATGCCTTTTACTTCCTCCTCTTCTCTGATTTCTGTGGTGAGGAATTCCAATACTGTGTTGAAAAAAAAATGGCTAAGGTGGATATTCTTGTTTTGTTCCTTATCTTAGTGGAAAAAGCTCTGAGTTTTTCATCATTGAGTATATTAGCTGTTGGTTTTTTATATATGGCCTTTATTATGTTAAGATATGTATCCTCTAAACACACTTTGTTGAGAGTTTTATCATGAACGAATGTTGAATTTTTTTCAAATGCTTTTTCTGCATCTATATATGATTTTCATTTAACTCTTTAAATGTTTGGTAGAATTTACTTGTGAATTTGTCTGGTTCTGGACTTTTGTTTGTTGGTAGTTTCTTGACTACCAGTTCAATTTTGTTATTACTGATTGTTAGATTTCCCATTTTTTCTTGATTCAGTTTTGGAAAATTAAGCAGGAAATATTCTCATTGTTTCAGCATTAAAAACTGCAAAGACAATGCTGATACAATTCCCAAAAATAATAAATAATGCTTTATTTGCTCTTACTCTGAACAGTGAGCAAACAGTGGCAACTGTCAGCTTTGCATATGGTGTAGCACATCTTATGTCTAATAAAGGAACAGGGGCAATGGATTCCCAAGTGTTCTTCAATATGAAAGTATTAGCTCTCATCTGGTGCAGTAAAACTATATGAAAAGCTATGTGTGTGAGCCCGTCTTTCTTTGATTTAATGTATGAAAATGTAAGAAGCAACACTGTGCTCTGTTGCAAATCATTACAACAGAAGTATTTGATAAATGGAGATAATGGAAGTATTTGTGGAAGTACTTGATAAATGGAGATAATGCACTGGCATTATTTGAATTAAAGTGTTTTGGTCCTATATGGATTATTTATTGCTTTATTTAAGCTAGCTTTCAAAGGTAATATTTAAAATTCAGACAGCCAGTATAGTATTGTATAATTTACAAAGTGGGTGTGACATCTAAACTATCATATAAACCAGACATGTTTGTAACAAACCCATATGACTTAAACTGCTTGAATCCAAGCACAGTCACTAACGTGGCAACGTCAACTATCCAGAGGGCTCCTAGGAATGTAGAAGTCAGTACTGAGGTCAGGAAGTCCATGTCCTAAGACAAGTATCTCAGACACTGTCTCAGAACCTACTACATATCTGAGCAAATTTTTTGCAAGTTTGATAAGGCAGTTTCCCAGCTCACAGAAGCTTATAAATAGTAAATAAGAAAGACGGATTGGGAAGAACTCAGTGGCAGCTGGTGGCAGACAGATCAAAGTAGGGTGGGGGCAATGTAGGATGATTAATGAGACAGTCTTGCTCTTTAGAAGCTCACCACCTAGATAAGGATAGATTGTGAATGAAAGAGAGTAATTATAAAAATCAAAACACACAAAAAAGGTCATTCTGTGGAAAGGTAAAAGGATTAATATTTTCAACATGTTTCAAAGAGTTTACTTGCCCTTGAGGCCTTTGCCCTTTTGCTGTTCATTATAACATTTGATCATTTTAATGACACCCTACCTCATTAAGATAAGTGTAACTTATACTCATCCATAGTATTTAAGTAGATAAGGGACATACATTACACTTGGGAAATCTATAAAGGTTTGTTTTTTTTTAATAAAGAGAAGCCCTTAAAAATTAAGCTTATATCAGCAAGGAAATTACTTCATATACAAGCCTTTTCTCTGACAATGTTGGTTAGGAGTCTTCATGGCAATTTAAAACAGTTTTGGTACCTCCAAAGCTATGGGAAAAGTAATAGACATTCTTATGAATCTAATACTGCTCCCTTAGTTATTTCAATGATGATCTCATGGAAGACAAACAAGAAAGACTGTTATGCTTTGCAGTTATGGGGAAATAGTCCTCAAGATTTAACAAATAGATTTAATTAGCTCATATATAGGGTAGCCACCCCTGCATCGTTGAACTTGTCAGAAATAGTTAACATTTACCTATTTAGTTACTGCAGATTATAAGCTACTCTCAAGTCTCTTAATTGTTGTGGTAGGGAAGAAAAGCAGATAATATCAGGTTAAAAACTATGTTTTTAGTAATCACTTTAGGCTTTTAGACTATTTAGGTTTAAACTTCTTAACCTTTAGGATACATCTGAAAATGAGCAAGAGCATAGTCATGGAAGTGCAAAAGTTATGTTTTGAGTTAAAGTTTTATGAAAAGTTTAAAATATGAGCACAGAAATTAGGGAGCACATTCAAACAGGTATATCCTTCATCTGCCAATAATATAATTTTCACATGAAAATATTTTTTTAAAGATTTTATTTATTTATTTGAGAGAGGGAGAGAGCACAAGCTGGAGGAGGGGCAGAGGAAGAGGGAGCAGCAGGCTTCCTGCTGAGCAGAGAACCTGAGGTGGGACTCGACCCCAGGACCCCGGGATCATGACCTGAGCCGAAGGCAGATGCTTAACTGACTGAGCCACCCAGGTGCCCCACATGGCAAATATTTTAAAACACTGAATTAGTTAAATTGGGGTCAGGTCTATGTAGTACTTTTGTGTATGTGTCCACTGGTCACCGGTCTAATTTAAAACTACAAATCATGAAAAAAAATTGAATATAGATGTTGCTTTATGTTTACTAAAATAGTTCTATACACAGAGTCTCCTTTTGTCCTTACAACTCCAGAGTAAAGATGTCATTATTATAACTATTTTGTATTAGGAAGGGAAGGAGAAGAAATACTTCTCAGATGAGGAATCTGGTAAGTACTACCTTTTATTTAGCCCTTACTATGCTTTTCATACACTGACTTAATTCTTAAAATCACTCCATAATGTGAAAAGTTCATTAGAACAGTTATTTTAACAGGTTTGATTTTTAATAAATGATTTTTGCCCAAGGTCACAGTTAGCAAATGATGAAGCCAGGGTTTGAAAGCAAGCCTATCCGGTGCTGCAACTGTCTTAATTTTGTGTTTATTTTACCAAATTTTATCCTAGGTTATCAGCATTATTTTATAAATTAGTAAATTGATATTCAAAACATGTCAGTGAATTGATCTTTGAAAACCCAGACTTCTGATTTTAAATACTAGGCTCTATCTATATATTGTTGGCTTTCTACCTTGAGGTTAATTAAAATGTATTTGCGATATATTTTTTTACTTTCCTTATGGATCGCAACAGTACTTTTTTCTGCAGTGTGTCATCACATATGCATGCAAACTGCATGACCTTTATGAAATAACTATTCAATATATCAAGTTTTAACTGGAGCATGTCACTACTTGATTAGGAAGAGCAAGGGCAGGTTAATTTTTAATATAAGCATATACAGAAATACCACAACAGTGATTTTCATAAAATTTCAAATTTCTCATTTACAATCTACAGACACCCTATAAGGGCACATATTAGTAAGACCATTTATTGGCCATGCAGTCTGTATGAAGTTGTCATGGTATGATAATGAATGCCCTTTTTCCTATCTATGTTCTTTATGTAACAAAAAAGAAAACAGGAAATATGCCCTCCATGTCACTAAGCATGTAATTTCTTCTATAAACTGGAACTAGTTCTAAGGTCGGTGATGCTAGCATATTTAGATATTCTGATGAAGGTCAGGCCTGGTTGAATTGCAAGTGAATCACAGATGGCATGGCAACCAATCATTCTTTCCAAAAGCCTGTGCCTTTTTAGTTGTTGTTTTGTTTTTGTTTCTGTTCTTTGTGGGGGGGTTTTGTTTGTTTTTTGTAGCATACATATGTGCTTTACCTTCATCGAGTCAATGCATGACGTGTATAAATAATTATGAGATTTCTGGTATGGTTAGATTTTCCACTATCTCACAATATGAAAGAAAATAAATATGAAAACAATTTTGGGGGATTTTTTTCTTGTCTCTTTGGATAAAAAAATCTCTTATTCTTTGACATAATTAGTTCCAAAAACATTATTTTTCTGAATTATAAATTTCTAAAAGAGCCTTGTGTAAGTCACATATACAAGGATATAATAGCAGTATCTCCTCAAGATCTGCTTATGCTCACCTGTAATTCTGCCTGGAGTTTTTGACCTCTGCATATTCTGCACTACTTTATATGGCTTAAAATACTCAGTGAGCTCAAAGACACAGAAATTAGTATGTTTAGATTTTCTCCGTTTTGTAAATATTAATGTGTTTTAAGGACAAATCTTTTTCTGCGTCGTGTGTGTTTTGTTGCCCAAAATCAATGAGATGAGGACAAACAGGCTTTTATTGGTACCTTAAGTAAATAACCATGGACCTAATTGTATAGTAACTTATCCAAGAAAATAAAAGCTTACTCTTAACTCCTTCTGCAAAAAGTACAAAGCAAGCAGAATATTTCAAGGAGATTTTGAAGGTAAAATATAGGAAAATATTGCTGAGATGAAAGTAATATAAAATAATCTGTATTTTAGGAATAGAAGAAAGTTATATAGAATGATCTGTATTTTAGGAAGAGAATTCTAGCAACAGATTAAAACATAGATAGCAAAAGACTACAGTGATGACAGTAGTAAGCACAGTTCACTTCTCTTGAAAATATAGTCTGAAAAACAGGTTTGGCAGTGGAAATAAAAAGGTAAGCATGAGAAAAACAGAATTTTTGATATGGAAAAATCTGGTGATTTGATGAATCAGAAAGGTGGAGAGTAGCAGATGATTATCAAAGTTTTATAGTCAGGTTTTCAACATTCTCAACAGGTGTTGCTGGAGTAGAATTACAATGTAATTGCAGTGTTTGAAGTCTTATTGCTGTTATTGTGCTTATTATAGTTGCTTAGATTCCATTTAGTTGGGGAGAATACTGTCACTGGTCTTGAATGCTAATTTTGAACAAAAGCTCTGTATGTTCTCTTCATCCCGATATGTGAGGACTCGTCTCATAATTTTTTCTAACTGAACCTCTTTTGCTTCCTGAAACAAACAAAAACATCTAAATTATTCTCTTGAATTTCCCTTGAGTAGGAAAGAATTATCTTACTGTTGGATTGGGATACCTCCATGCTTAAGCTGAGTGTACCTGGAATCCTGGTACTGACTGGACGGGTTTCTGGTGAATGAATGGGCTACCTAGTAATCTAAAATGTACTGCTTAATCTTTGAAATGCCTCTGGCAACACCGAGAGCCAGCTTGTTTGTTGATTTATTATTGCTGGTACAAAAGTTTAACCAGCCTGTCCTACCGATGCGACCAGTAGCCTGTGAAAGACCACAGTGGAGGTATCGGCTGACTTTCCTGCAATCAAGATTCCTGTGATAAACTGAATAATAGCTCCTCAAAAGATATCCACATCCTAATCCCTGAATGCTGGTTAATTTTACTTTATATGTAAAAAAAAAAAAAGATTTTGGAGATGTGATTATGCTAAGTACCTTGGGATGGGGACATTTCTTGGACTACCCAATTGAGCCCTAAGTACAATCATGTATATTCTTATAAGATGAAGATAGAGGAAGATTTGACACTCACAAAAGAGGAGAAGGTGATGTGACCATGAGGCTAAGATTGGAGTGCCACAGCCACCGTGGGCAGCCCATTCATCCATTAATAGCCAAGGAATGGCAGCCACTAGAAACTGGAAGAGGCAAGGAACAGATCGTCTCTTAGAGCCTCCATAGAGAGCACAGCCCTTGCTGAAAACTTGACTTTGACCCAGTGATGCTGATTTCAGGATTTTGGCTTCCAGAAGTGTAGATCACATATTTTGTTGTTTCAAGCCACCAGGTCAGTAGTAATTTGTTATAGCAGCTGCATGAAACTAATACAGTTCCTCACACACATCTAGGTGGTTTGTAGCCTGGAGACAAAGTGCATGGTGTGAGTGAGAAATATTCCAGGGGAGTCAAGCTTCAAATCTGTTGGACCCTGTCACTTGCCTGTTCTTTCCTTCTATTCTGTACAGTATCATTTGCCTTTATTAGAACCTCATGCAGACGTTCATGAGTCCTGTTGATTATCTCACCTGTAATCTTTGCAGTTCACACTATGAAGGTTTTTGTAACCATTCCTGACTCAATAATTTAAGCAATGGCTGAGGCTTGTGGGAGGAAGAAAGAGAAGGACAACAGGAATGAGAAATCAGCATGTCCAGGATGGCTCCAGGGTGGTCCCTGGGGGGAAGCTGTGCAAACACTGAAAGCATATGGATGCTGCTTACTGTTGGTAGATCCCATGTCTGGGGAATGTCAAAACTAACTACATTCTAATGGACAGGAAGTCTTAGCTGTTTTTGTCTCTTTTAACAAAAATGAAAGTAACTAGGATGTAGTCCCAGAATGCTAGAACCATTGAGTTTGTATGTGGAAGGGCATATTCATTTCCAAAAGGGAGTTGGTAAATATTTTTTTTTTTGATAAACATGATTCCTGTCAGACTAATAGTAAATAAAATAATTACATAGGTCATAGAAGGAATTAATTGATTTTTGAAACACGGTATCTTTATTGGTAACTCTCTTCTGTACCCCTGTTGAAATGGATTTTGCACAGGAGAAACAAAGAAGCTCTTTCCTTATGTTAATACTGTCGAATGTATGTTCAGACTTGCTCAGGACCCTTCCTTAGCTTCAGCTTTTGCAGAGGTGTAGATAGAAGGAGTAAATTCCAACCTGCTAAGCTAGAAAAAAGTAAAAGTATGTAACACATAGCCTAAAACAACAACAGCAACAACAACAACAAAAAAAAATACCCAACTCTGTCCTTAGATATTAAATAAAAAATATTCCTTATGAGGCTAACGAAATCTGTGACTGCAGCCAATTTAGAACTACTTTAATGGTAGTGTGGAAGTTTCTTCTAATCCATGTCCTTTTTTTTTATTATTATTTCCAGAAGTGATGGTTGATGCTATGTTAAAATTGGCACCAGCTCCTTCTGTGACTTTATTTCTTTTGGTATTAGTTGTCACTTTAGTCACCATTGATCACCTTGGCATAAACTTTTCAGTTGTTATCTAGAATTCCAAAACTTAGATGCATTAAGAAATTAAGTAATCCTTCCCATTATAGGTTTATGTATCAAAATAATTCACAGATCAATTGGCACTCAAAACATATTTTCCTAATGAAAAACTATATTGTAAATGATAGTTACATTCCCAAGCCTATTTAATCCATAATCCAGCCTAAATGCCAGGCATGTTAAATAAAGTGCAAAAACAAAATTATGATATCAATTTTAAGTATCATAAAATGTATGTAAATATAGAATATATTAAAATAATTGAGAAAACATTTTTCTGACATTTTCTTTTCTCAACAGCTTTATTGAAGTATAATTGATATACAAAACCTGCCCGTAGTTAATATGTGAAACTTCATGGCTGTATGCATATGCATAAACAGTGAAGCAATCACTATAGTCAATGTAATAAACATATCCATCACTATCAAAAGTTACCTTTCGTGTGTGTATGTTATAAGAACACTTAACATGAGGTCTAACTTCTTAACAATTTTTAAGTTGGGGCACCTGGGTGGCTGAGTTGTTAAGCATCTGCCTTCAGCTCAGGTCGTGATCCCAGGGTCCTGGGATCGAACCCCACATCAGGCTCCCTACTCCACAGGAAGCCTCCTTCTCCCTCTCCCACTCCCCCTGCTTGTATTTCCTCTCTCGCTGTCTCTCTCTGTCAAATAAATAAATAAAATCTTAAAAAAAAACAATTTTTAAGTCCATAATAATTGTTGACTATACACCCTATGCCGTACAGCACATCTCTAGAACTAATTCATCTTGCATAACTGATACTTTATACCAATTGACTTTTCTTGTGGATGAGGACAAATCATGTCAAACTGCCCTGAGTGGGACTGAAAAATGGAAAAAAAAAAAAAAGATTTGAATTATTCAGAAAAAAGGAAAAAATAAAATGGGTAAAAAATGTACAGAAGGTTGATTAACTGGGTGGCTCAGTCAGTTAAGCATCTGCCTCTACCTCAGGTCGTGATCCAGGGTCCTGGGATCAAGCCCTGAGTTGAGCTCCCTGCTCAGCGAGGAGTCTGCTTCTCCCTGCTTCTTCCCTCACCCCGCTCGTTCTCTCTCTCTCTCTCTCAAATAAATAAAATCTTTAAAAAAAAAAAAGAATATCATGGAAAGAGAGAGATAGTGAATCTACTAAAATTCTAAGGGATTACTATAAAAGATCATGTGTTCTGGAAGTTCCACCAACTCCTCAAACCGTAAAAGAGCGACTAAAGAGTCATTTAATTTATGCTAGCTTTACAAGCTTTATAATTCTGATTATAATAAAGATAAATCTGCAGTCCCTTAAGAGCTAGTTCCAGTTAAAATAGTGTTCAGTAAAAGAGAAGATTATGACTCTGAGTGATGGAAGGACCAGGGTCTCTTGGCTCTACCCCCATCAGAGGACCCAAGGTAGTTTGCATTAATAAAATTAAAATGACTGGAGGATTTGTTGAATCCTGATACGTGGTATATGGTTATATTTAAACTTGCTAAAATAAAACTTAAAAGCAGTATTTCAATTAGCAGGATTTGGTAAAAACAATTGTAGAAGCCTTGCACATGAAAGTATGGCTCAAATTAGACAATTATAATGAAAGCTTTATATGGTTGTTACCCCTACCTGAATGTTCTTTTGGAACGAATGTGATGCCTGCATAGGGAATTCTCCACATATGAAAATGATCCAGGACAAAATGTAATGCAAATTTCTTTTTGGTTTTAATTGTGCATGCTTGATGGAAATATCTAGAATTACCTAAGCCCACTCAAGCCATTAATTTATAACAACATCAGCTATCTGAGGGCACCAGAAAATGTTAGTTTTAATTAAGAATCTATAATACACAGATATATTAGTACACATAAATCCCTTTTTATCATCTCATATGATCTGTAAAAATAACTGATAGATCCTAGAGGCAAATTATAGATTAATAGTCTTAATGTAGCATATCCCACAGTTTGAATTATTAATACCAATCAGGCATGGCCAATGCTATTGAGTGGACATAGGAATTACTTTATTAATTTTCTCTAATCATTTGGCTAATGTTGTCTTTTCAACTTCTATTTTGAAAGAAAGCTTTGGCTAGTTGGGTCAGTTTGTATTTATGTAGGATGGACTTCAGTACAGTATTGTTCTTCCACAAGGATATTTAAATTATCTTGTTTACTACTTCAACTTGATAAGAGATTGAGATTTGATTGAGTTGGAAAATATTTTTATTTATTTTATTGATGATAAAATGTTGGTACCTTAGTCTAAAGACAAAGTTAAAACTGAAATGCAAGTATTCAATAGTCATATGACTACACAGGATGTCTGAACAACCCAAATAAAGTACAGGGACAGAGAAAATGGAGAAATTCTTATGTACAGCTTAGGCAAAAGTTAGAAGAGAAAAAGAGCTGTCCCTCAGACACCAAGATTAAGTTATTGTTCTTGCCAGTTCAAAAAGAAAAGCAAGAAAATTAGAGAGTAACTAAATTATTTGGTTTTTGGAGAAATCACAGACCACATCTGGTAATTTTATTAACCTCTATTTCCAAACTTACCAGAGAATAAAAACTGAATCTGCATGCAGCACAAAAGAACAGAAGACTCTCAGAGTTCTCTGGTCATTGAGCCTGCAACTAATCTCCTTCAGGAGTTTTCTAACCCCACAACTTAATGGGCCAATCCCTATAATTCGTTATTAGATGATGCCAAATATTCATCAAGGTTGGTAGCTCAAGAGTAGACTGCAGGCACTCAGCCTGGAAAACAGCTGCATTACAATGCACTCATTGTTGTCCTGTGACAACGAAAAGGATAGATCTGCTGAATGAGTAGAATTAACATTGGTATGTTTGTGGCATCAAATAAACAAGATAGTGACAATGTTAACATAGTGTGGCTTTTTATCATTTCTTGAGCAGTAGCCAATGGACTGGCAATAAGGTCTGAACATTGGGCTTTGGTGGACTGGAAGATAAAAGGAACCCCAGATGGGGTGTTACGTTATGGAAGTTCTTATAAACTTGGAAGGAAAAATCAAAATGTGCCAGACAAGAGTAAACCTTATTCTAGGATATGGTCCTAATTCCCAAGATGGAATGTTTTTGTATTAGCTGGATGCTGGGGCCTCAAAAAAGTATTAATAGAATCTTTCCACCCTGGCTAGACTAGACCCCTAAATCCTCTGAGACTCTTTGACCTTTCCTGTCTTAGTTCTGTTCTCAAGGCTCTATTGGTCATTTTCTGTAAGCATCATATAGATTTCTCCTGTGTACGTAGAACTTAGCCTCAGTCAAGTACTACTGCTTTCAAAAAGATGATTTCAGTATTTTTCATAGCTTTTCTAGTTCTTCCACGTAGAATATGTCACCAGGTCTGTATCTTGCCCTAGTGGAAAAATCTCCTTAAGCTGGGTTTAACTTTCCAATGATATTCTCTAGTCCTGGTATTAAGATTTTCTAAGGTGACATTCCTTTTCACTTGACTGATTTTTGTTCATTTTTTCCCCACAGAGCTCACAAGTCTCTCTCCTAATTTTCAACTTTTAACCATTGTTTTCACTTCTAAGACACAGTGCATCCTTATAGTTTTCCATTCTTAATAAATTTACATTTGCAAATGTGTAAAGAATATATCCTTAGATTAAAATCATGCAGTGGAGTACACCATATTTAAAGTCTAGGACTAATTTGGCAATAACTAGTTTATCAAAAAATTTACCACATTAGCATTTTGTTCTAGACAAACCTCTAAAACTGAAGTGTTCATTTAATATGGGGAATATTATCTGTATATGTAATAATATATATGTATATATAATATATTGGATATATAATCATATATATGTGTATATATAATATGTAATATGGCACCTGAATTTTATAGAAAATTTGTTTTTAGCATATGTGTCATTTAGTTGCCTATATATTCATGACCACTTATATCTACATATTTAGTAGTATTCTAAAGATCCTAATTTTTGTTTAAATGGTTGAGGAAACATTATGTATTTCTCCCTTGAAATTTTCCCTTTTCTTTCTTCCTCTATGCTGGTAGGAGGTTTTATGCTCATTGTCACAAGAGAGGAATGTTAGGACTGAAAAAAAGAAAGCGCTTGTAGATGTCTTTGCATTTATTCTTGAAAGAGTAAACTCTTAGGAGAAGAGAAGTTTCAGGTACATAATGAACATGCTGAAGAAACAAAAAGGTAGAAATATATATATATATATGTCTGTGGATATATATACACACATACATACACATAGCAGAAGAATAAAGATATTTCCTTAAAGTCAAGGAAGTCAAGGGAAGGGTCAAGAAGAGAGATCTGTCCAGGGTGCTGTGCAAGTAGCAAAACCACTCTGAAAGATAACTTCACAAAATATCCTAGCTGCCAGGAATTCAAGAACGCACTGAGATCTACATGCATCATGTCTGTATGGCAGCCTCAGGAAAGCTATCTGACCACTCTGGATTGAAAATCTGGAGATTCAGCAGTAACCTGTGTGAACTGATGGAAGAGAAACACACAATCTCTCTCACCCCCAGGTAAGCCTTGGCAAGGCGTGAGACAAATAGGAATCAATTCACAGGAAGTTGTTTTTCTTGTCAGAAATTAAAAAGAGCTCTTGAAAGTAATATTTCTTTCACAATAACAAATGTTTTATTTTTTTAAATGATATGGCGAAAACTTCCTGCCCATTGGATTTACTAGCTGTTCCTGCAGAATTTTTCCCCTTTAAAGAGATTCAGTAGGAAATAAGGCAGGCAAATTATCACTTCCAAGAAAGCAAGCAAGCAGGCAAGCAAGCAAGCAAGCAAGAAAGAGAGAGAGAGAGGGAGGGAGGGAGGGAGGGAGGGAGGGAGGGTGAGAGGAAGGAAGGAAGAAAAAGAGAGAAAGAAAGAAAAAGAGGTACATCTTCACTGGTTCTGATACACATTTGACCATTTGAAGAAGTTTCTTTTGATAATTCAATGAGAGCATTTGGTATTTCAGTAATACCTTTTTGTCATGTAGTCAAGTTTTCACCCTCAAGAGGGCACTTTAATACAAGCTAAATCCTCTCCCAGAAGTGTTTTCAATTCTCTGTGGGCAGAATGCTTAATTTCACTGAGCATCTGTCTTTCAATATGATGTTTTCTATATGCAATGTCTGTACTCTTCATAGTGGGCTGTTAAAAACTAAATAAAATTGTCATTGTGTGAAATGTAGGATTTTATTCAAGATAGGTAAATTTCCTTTTTCCTTTTTCCTGTTTTCCTATGGAGATGGGCTTTGTCAGATCAATGAGAAACCAATGGGTATTTTTGTTCTGTGAATGCTAAATAGAATTTAACTCATGAGACTTGGTTGAGTCTATGGGATTATTGTTCACATTGTTTTCTAGTTTTCACATGTTTGTCTTTTAATCAACTATGTATTTTTGATAAGAACTCAATCATGTTATAAATTCCCTGCAGAAGAAGCTTCTTTTCATTCTGAACAATGAAGGTGTTAGAAGAAGTTCCAGAATACTGTCAGAGTGGAAAAATAATTTTCCCTCTACCCTCCTAGGTTCTTGTCTGAGACCTCTGTAAGAAAAGACAGACTAATAGGAGAAAAACAAACAGAAATATAATAACATATGTATCTCCAGTATACATGAGAGATACCCAGAAAAACTGAGTTAATGGCCCAAAATGGCCCAAGCCACCACCTTAAATACCATCTGCAGCTAAAACAAAAGAAGATGTTGAGGAGTGGGAGCCAGTTACGGCTGGTTACCAGGAAAAGCGCAGTAATCAAGGGTAAGGTTATTATGCAGATTTAGGTTTTTGCCTTCCCCACTGAATTAGAATTTCTAGAGATTTAGTCATCCTCTCTTCCTGGTACAGAGGGGGGAAACCCATTTAAAAATGTAGATTTACCTTTTAAAGATAAATGTGTCTTATGAAAGAGTAACTTTCACTTACTTTTTTCGTGTCTGCTTTTTCTTAAAAATAATCAACCTAAAATAATCCTTATGCCAAAGAGACATATTTTGAGATGGCAAATTCTGCTCCCTTCAGTAATCAGTGCCAAGTGAGTGGTAAATGTTGAAGTGTAAGACAGCAATAGGCCAGCCTTAGACTGAGATACCTTAAAGAAGACCAGGGATGGAAAAGAATAAAGATGCCTCAAATTATTTGAAATGGACTTTCTTAATAAAATATCTTAAGTTTTATATTTAAATTTCATTAGTGTTAAAAATGATACCTGTATTTACTTACTTGGAGTATTGACAAATGCATATTGAAGGATAAAACATAATTAAAATTTTGAGGCCTTTGATGTATTTTAATATTTAAATTTCCAAGTTTCAAATATTAACCATCATTTTCATGATTAACCATCACTGTTAAATATAACTTTAGCTAAAAGTTTTTTCTTATGTTTCAACAGCTAATTTTAGTATCAGAATGTTTTTATCATTATTAAAATTAGGTTCTATGAGCACTGGGTATCATACACAACTAATGAATCATTGAATGCTACAACAAAAACTTATGATGTACTATATGTTGGCTAACTGAACATAATGAAAAATTTTAAAAAACTAAAAAAATTAGGTTCTATGTAGGGTTAATTGAGATAAGTTAGTTATTAAAAGAAAGTAATCAGCCTATACATCTTATAGAAAACAAAACTACGAAAAACACCAGTAAAACTTTGAAAATTATATTTGCAGTCGACTATCTTATTTGCTGATCTCAAGACTATATAACTAGAAAAATTATAAGGAAATGCTTCCTGTTGGCTAAGGTTGTTTTCACAGGACCCATATCCAACATCATGTCATATTTCTTGAATATAATTTTAATATAACTACCACCAACTATCTGTGCTGTGTCAGGCTATTTAATTTTGTATCCTAGTGTCCTTCTTTATAAAGTAAGCATTCCAACTCAAAAACTTTCTACTCAAAATTTCAACTACAGGTGTCAATATACTTGTAAGGATTAAAGTTCAAATTTGGTATGAGTTTCTTGGCAGCTAGGAAAAAAAAAAAAAGGAAAAAGAAAACATTGCTGTGAGTTGCGTGTTGTCCCTGGTGATCAAATTACATAAAATAGCATGTACTTTGGAATTATGGTTAGAATTCTGGGGCACAGGAGGGATCAGAGATTACTAAAGAAAACCACAGTAATGTGCAGATTCTGGGTTGATACTTTCGATCTCAGGGAGCAGTAACTGCATAGAACTGGCACAGAGATCCAAGTCTAGTTGCTCTCATTTCCTGGCATAAGACGTAGTCCAGTTAAAAAAAAGTCTCTAAAAACTAGAAATATCCATAAATAAAATGTTTATTAACATGTGTCATGTCCTAGGTATCTTCCTTGAAAACATGGCTGCAAAACTACCCCAAGGATATGTCTATGATGGGGCTAGCATCATAGTATGGAGAAGTATGAGGAAGAAAATAAATCATGGCACTCATGCACAGGAAACATGTGAAAATCCAAAGCAAATAAAATATGTAAACATAAACGTTACAACTAATTACACTTCACCCAATAGTTTCGTTCAACAAGTATATGACTACTAAATTAATTGTATTACACATTAAAAACTGATACTATGGCCCTTTAATCCATTGTTCCGTTTGAGATCACCCATTCTTAATAGCTTTGAGGGCTTGAGTTATGTCAAGACAGTAAATCTCCAGGAAATACTCATTTCTCACGGAAGTTAATTAGGCCTTGAGGATCATGACACTGGAGATTTTAGTAATTGAACTTATTCATACCAGCTGGGTAGCCCAGAGTGGCCTCTATGCCAGATACTTTGTTTTTATCTTGAGGCTATTATGAGCATTAGTAGATATTAGTTAAGATGTAATTTCCATAAAACTAATAAAATTGAGAGTTTAAAAATGTATCAGTATGATGTGATAAAATATGCCTTTATAGGATAGTGTCTTGGGGACAGTAGAAAATAATAAAGGAACTGTACTTTTCTTTTTCAAGTTGAGCTAAACTCTTAAAGCCCCAGTTAATTGGGTGTCAAGATATCAAACAATAGGAAGGACTGATAAACATTCAGTGAACTCTCTTCCCTCAAGAACTTATGTTAGGTAAATGATAAGTGAACTTCAAAGCATTAGGTTTTCTGTCTCCTCTTAACCTTTACATCACTTACATCCATTTAAGAGAAAGCTTCACACACCAAGCAGAGATCCAAAGGAAGATTAGAAAATGAGAATTGGTCTGCTACTATTTGCCTGGTGGAATGTTTCAGTGGTCTAAAGCTGGCCAAATAAATTAATAATGCAGACCTTTGCCACCTTTCTTCCCAGAACTAGAGGTAAACAAGTGACAAAAGCTTACTATTTTTCATGGTACACATAGGCTTACTTCAGAAAAAGTAAGGTGTTCTATAAATACATGCATACACGATACATACCTATATGTTAAATAGACATCTAATTACATGACAGTGATATTTTCCCCATGACTTGAAATAATATCAAGTACTTGTTCATTATATTCTCTTGAGAAAATATTTCTGAAATGTGTTCTCCATATTATCATTGTAAATTCGTGGTACTGTGATTTGTCATAAAAAAGCCATAAGAGCCACTGCTAGGGCTTTTCATGGGGTAGAAAGATTAAAATAATGTCTGAAAAATCTGTGGCATAGTCAGCATAGAAAGGATTACTGGAATTTGCTCCAGAGATTGAAAATAAATTTCTTGGTGATATTTTCCTATAATAATACGTAATGGAGGAGTATTGCTATCTCTTTAAGTCATCTATTATAAAACAACACTTGCAGTTGTGTAAAGAGATCTGAAAAATATCAAGATGCAAAGAGAGTATCCTCAGGCCTGGAACACACCTTAGAATTTCTGGAGAAATAATGTGTGAAGAGAAAAAGAAGTAGAAGCATGTGCTGAGATATGTATACTTTCTACAAAATCATAAGTTAATGTCAGTTTTTCAGGAAAATTGACAAAGGGAGAGGGATACTATCTGGTGGACCTGTGTATACTAGTCATCAGAAGGAAAGACACTTGTGAGACTGAGCTGGTATAACCAGAAATCTTTTAAGACCATCAACCACCCCCCCTCCTTTAAGTTAGTTTTTGTCAGAAACATTAAACTTTATCAGACTCCTCTGAGAAATGAGACAATCTTTGGAGAAAAATACTCTGATAACAATTTGGAACTTAGGCTTCAACATGAAGGAGCCCAGATGTGAGCCCAGCTAAGGGAGAGAGAACCTAAGATTCTAAGATGGGAAAGGTAAAACCAGAGAGGTGGAGAGTCTCTAGACTCCCCATGTCTTCCTCATGACCTTCCACACTCTTCAGTGTGGAATGTGCACACTACACACCCACACACGAGATACGGTGTCTTCAGTAAAGCTACCTAGGCCTCACAATATTCGAACTGTCTGTGGAAATGGTAAACAAATAGCGAGTACTGCACTAACCTAGGTGGAATAAAGGCAATACTCACATTTTTTTTTAAAGATTTTATTTATTTGAGAGAGAGAGAGAGAATGAGAGAGAGAACATGAGAGGGGGCAGGGTCAGAGGGAGAAGCAGACTCCCTGCTGAGCAGGGAGCCCAATGCTTAGCTTGATCCCGGGACTCCAGGACCATGACCCAAGCCGAAGGCAGTCACCCAACCAACTGAGCCACCCAGGAGCCCCTACTCACATATTTAAGAAAGCATAAAAGCATGTGGAAGTCAGTGAAATAAAAGGAAAAAAGAGGACTTGTGACAATCACGAGCTTTGAATTCGGTGGTTAAGCCACGGTTAATGAGATCAATAAGAGGCAGAAGGTGATCTAGCTGATACCTGGCTTTCATAAATGCCTATGTTTAGTAAACACAATAGTTTTCATCATATTGATCTGATGGGCACCATTCTCAAAACAAACTCTTGATGAACTGATAGAGTGAGTTTTGAATCTACAAATTTTAAGGACAAGTCCTTATCCTTGGCTTAAGCGTAAGAAGTCCTACTAGTTTACCATTTCTACAAGTCCTCTGGTCTCTGGTCAGCCACAGGTTTCACTCTGTAACATGTCTGAATATTTTTTTCTTCTAATGCCTAAAAGTTAAATAAATGAGAACATATGAATAAGAAGCTAGCTATTACAGGGATCTAAATGTAAGCTGCTGAATTTCTAAATAATCTTTCTCTTCAGGGAATTAAACTTCTATGAATGTTACTCTGAGCTCTCCTTGTTTTTTTCTATCCATGCTCCCAAATAATTTTATCTGAGAAAATGTTTCTGCTCCCTATTGTAAACCTTCTGAAAATCAAAGCAAAGTGAAACCATCAAAATAAATAATCATCAAAATATAGGTGGGAAGTGTTTACATATTAGAGATAAAGAAAAAAAAGCATAAAACATGGTTTAAGCGGTCATAATGAAAAGTGACTGGTGGCAAAATGTGTATCTGTGCTTGGGGTAGAGGAGGTGATAACTGATGGGTATAGTCATTGAATGATTTGAGGTCAACCAAGTGAAGAGAAATTTTGGAGGTATGACATTGCATGTGTAGATTTGTGACTCATATGGGTGATACCATGTTTCAAACCCAGGGGAAGAAATGATTTCTGTAAGATGTTAAGTATAGAAGAAAAAAATACAGAGGCGTAGTGACAGAACCAGAATTGAGAACTCTCCCAAAACCTTTAGGATGACTTCAAATACACTTCTCTAAAACAGAAATCATGACTTTATTTTCAGCTTCTGTATCCCTTTAAAGCTAAAGTGAATTTCTTATAGACAGCTTTACACAGGGTATTGGTTTTTTGTTCTTATTTGTTTGTGTTTTGTTTTTTATCCATTCAGCCACTCTATGTCTTTTGATTGGTGCGTTTAATACATTACACTAATTATTGATAGATAAGGACCTACTTCTGCCATTTTGTTAACTGTTGTCTGTTTTGTAGTTCTCATGTTTATTTATTCTTCTCTTTCTGTCTTTGTGGCTTAACATTTGTGTGTGTGTGCGTGTGTGTATGTTTGTGTGTGTGGTGATATGCTTTGATTCTTTTTATTGTGTATCTGCCGTAGAT
This sequence comes from Mirounga angustirostris, assembly GCF_029215605.1. Classification (NCBI taxonomy): domain Eukaryota; kingdom Metazoa; phylum Chordata; class Mammalia; order Carnivora; family Phocidae; genus Mirounga; species Mirounga angustirostris. The sequence goes on along the minus strand of NW_026991720.1, from coordinate 76,899,857 downwards.
TTTTCCTCTGTGGTTACCGAGAGGCTGGCATCCAACCCCTCATAGTTACAACAGTCTACGTTTAAACTGATAACAACTTAACTTCAATCTCATATAAAAGCTCTATGCTTTTACTTGTATCACCCCCAACTTCGTTATTGATGTCAGAGTTCCCTTTTTCTTTTATTGCATATCCATTAACAAATTTTTGTGGTTATGGTTATTCTTTATATTTTTGTCTTTTAACTTTTATACTATGGTTAATGGTGAATTACATGCCACCATGACAATGATCCAATATTCTGTGTTTGTCTATATATTTGCCTTTACCAGTGAGATTTGCACTTTCATATACTTTGGTGTTGCTTTATAGCATCTGTTCATTTCAACTTGACGAACTTCCTTCGGCAATTCTTACAGTGCTGGTATACTGGGGACAAACTCTCTCTGTTTTTTTCCTTGGGGAAGTCTTTATCTATCCTTTATTTTTGTGTATTGTGCTTTGTAAATGTATATCCAGTGCCAAGTGTAAAAACAAAGACACAATAAAAAAGGAGGGAGAATAGGGGAAGAAATGAGAGTATAAGTGATATATTAAAGAATAAACCTATGAATAAATGCAAGAAGAGAAAGGATACCTTTTTAGGAAGTGAGGTCAATGAGGTTTGCACATTATCATCAACTAGTATTCAAAGCTAGTATTTTTCCCTGAAGACACAATAGTTTTTATTTAAAACTAGGACTCTAGCAAGTGTGTAAGAAGACTTTTATCTCCAAAACCCATTCTCGGGTTGGCCTTTCCCCAACATTTTTCCTTTCCATAGTTTCAAAGGATTTGTGCTTTGTAATGGAATGACATGTTGGAAAATTGAGGGGACATTATCATTGCTGAAATAATCAAGAGTTCTGAAGGGAGAGAAGCCTGTTTCTGAGTTTGTATCTATCCACAAAATGCACAATGAGTTTTTTGTCTGGTCTGCCAGTATTCAAAACACAGCCTTTGACTGAGCAAAAGTATCAGAAATCCAAATTTAAGCAATTAGCCTGGCATACTGTAGCTGCCGGCAGTTTATATAGCTTGACACGGTCATTAGTTTTTATGCTGTTTTTAGAGCAAATGTGTTACCAGAAACCCAATTTACTCCTGACAGAATACTATTAGGCAACCAAAGCATGAACACTGTCAAAGGCTTCCTCTAAGTAAAACAGGCTGCTGACATAAGGTGCCCTATCAAAAATATATTTATGCACTTAGAGAATTTTTTAATACTCTTTTTTTTTTTGGCCTCCTTTTCCATTCTTATAACTATCTGATTTTTTCTACTAGTGTTATTAAACCAGGAACGTGTTTCTATGTTAACATTCTTACTGCATGGATAGTGACACCCTGTTTTAAATGACGGTGGGACAGCTGTCCAGGATGTTGGTGGTGAAATAAAAAGAGAGAGAGTAACAGTAATGTATGCCAAGTGAGAAATAAGGTTACAAGCAATGAGCGATGACTAAGAACTTCAGAGCTTGGAAACTTTCTTCAAGTGCCTTCACCCCTTGCTTAACCAAATCCTGATATGTGAAACCTCTTCAAAGGTGAATTTGAAAGACATGTGACAAATTGACAAAAAAATCTCAGTGTGATGAGCATGAGGATATTGTAATATGATAATGTTCTTTTCTGACTCTCAAGCAGCAAAACAGCTGAAATACTGATTGTTAAAAGAGCCAAAATTTGCTTCTTTCTGATTAGCATTTAGAACCCTGTTGTAAGATCAGAGAATGTTTCTCCTGTTTTAGCCTAAGATACTGTAAGAAAGAGTTTCTCAAAACAAAGAAGGCTTGTTGGGCTAGGGAAGAAAAAGTTCTTTGAAAAGGAAAGGAAATGGGGAAGGGCATAGTATATTTAGGGAAAAATGAGAAATTCTGCATTTAAAGCATACAATACATGAATTTTGTCATAGGAAAGGAGACTATTAAATTAACTTTGGTTCAGGGGCGCCTGAGTGGCTCAGATGGTTAAGCGTCTGCCTTCGGCTCAGGTCATGATCCCGGGGTCCTGGGATCGAGCCCCACATGGGGCTCCTAGCTCAGTGGGGAGCCTGCTTCTCCCTCTGCCTCTCTCCCTGCTCATTCTCTCTCTCTCCCCCCCTATCTCTGTGTCTCAAATGAATAAATAAAATCTTTTAAATAAATAAATAAATTAATTAACTTTGGTTCATATTTTTAAAGAGCATTTGATAGATCAATGATAGATGGTAGATAGGTAGGTAGGTAGATAGATCAGATAGATAGATAGAAAGAAAGATAGAGAAAGCAGGTTTTCAGTAAGTTCTATATTTCAGGTACCATACCATTCAGATTCTGGAAATACAGCAGTGAATAAAATAAATATTTTTATGCTATCAAGTGGCTAATATCCTTATGTGAATGATTCACAATAAATACATTAGGTTAGTCCACTGGTGATACATCCTAAAAATAAATAAACAAGCTCCCATGATAGCAAGCAAATGAAGTGGATGTGGTCAGTAATAGATTGGGAGGTTAAGAAGATATATAACATTTGTCTAAGGAGGTGACATTGAGTTCACCACATGCAAGTAAGGCTGCTTCAGGCAGAGGAACAGCGCTTCCAATGACCCTGAAACAATGAGCTTAGGGGAAAAAAACCATTGTGGCTAAATCTTTTTGACACAGGGTGAAGGTGCCATGGGTAAGGAATGAGAGGGAGAGCAGGCCGTGGAGAATCTTAGTACAAAGACTGGCTTTGATCACTATGGATTATGGGGAGACAAAAATAGGCAATTAAAGGGCTTGCAACTACACTGCTGGAAAGAGATAATGATGGCTTTGACTATATGTCCTGTGAAGACAGATACATGAGGATAGATTTGAGTTATATTTTGCAAGCGGCATTGATAAAAATTTCTCAGTAATTGGATGCAGGAACTGATGAAATAAAAAAGTATGAAGGTTGACTCTTGGGTTTTGATTTGAGTCCCAAACTGGAAATAACAGGTGAATACTTAAGCACAATGTGGAACACCCATACTATGGTATACGACTTAGCAACAGTAAAGAAACCATTGATACAAGCAACAACTTGGATGTATCTGAACTCTAGAGAATTAGGCGGAATGAAAAAAGTCACTCTCAAAAGGCTACATACTCTCTTGTTCCATTTATATAGCATTTTGCAAACAAAATTATAGAGATGGACAACAGATTAATGGTTGTTAGGGATTATGTAAGGTGATGGAAGGAGGTGGCTGGGGCCATAAAAGGGTTTCATGTAGGATCCTGTGATGTAACTATTCTGTGGTTGTGATGGTGGTCACAAAAAATCAATGCATGAAATAATGTTTCTTAGAACTAAATACAAATACAGAAAAATGAATGCCTGTAAAATGGGTGGAATCTGGATAAGCTTAGTGGATTACACTGATACGAATTTTATGTTTGTGATCTTGAACTATAGTTATGCAAAATATTATAATTAGGAGAAACTTTTTGAGCAATGTATGGAATTTCTTTGTATTATATTCCACAACTGCTGGGAAATATAGAATTGTTTCAAAATTAATTTTTTTAAGATTTACTTATTTTAGAGAGAGAGAGAGAGCACGAATATGGGGGGAGACATAGAGAGAAGGGAGAGGGAAAGAGAGAATAACAAGCCGACTTCCCCCTAAGCATGGAGCCCATCACAGGGCTTGATCTCACAACACTGAGATCATGAGCTGAGCCAAAATCAAGAGTTGGAAACCCAACAGACTGAGCCACCCACGTGCCCCTCAAAATTAAAAATTAAAAAAATTAGCTGCTGGTCCCATGAAAAGAAGGTGAAAACAGACTTAATAGCTACATTATGAATTAGATCAGGGACAAAGTCCATGGAAAGATAGCTTCTGAGTTCATGGATTGCATAATTTGAATTGTTCTTCTCTATTTTCTCTTAGATTGGAGCTGCTTTTTGTACAAACACAAATGAATTAATTCTCTGTGGTGTTTATCTATTTTTTCTTAGTGACAGCTATTTTACCTTTGCCTTAAATTATAGTCATAGGGTGAGTTCTATAAGTGCTTTCATGCTGTGGATGTTACGACCTACAACAAAATTGCCTGGAATTCTTACGAAGTAATGCAGAGTCTACTGTATCCCCTAACCTCATCAGAATCTGGGTACACAGTCATGATCTCCAAGAATCCATTTATGGCTTCTTTCAAATGATTCCAGCATTTTAATGTTAAATATAATATATTTATAGAGAGGAAAGGTAGCAAGCATCATGGTTGAGTCCTTGCTTTGAAGCCGAGCAGCCAAAGTTGGATGTCCTTTTTGGTCAATTCCTAGCTATTGGGATTTTATATATATATATTTTTAAATCTCAACTTCTTCATGTATTAAATGCCAATAATAAAACAGGATTTGATGAGGATTCAGAAAGTTAAAAATATATATTGCTGAGGCACCTCAGTGGCTCAGTCGGTTAAGCATCTGTCTTTGTCTCATGTCATGGTCCTGGAGTCCCAGGATTGAGTCCTGCATCTGCTCCCTGCTCAGCAGGTAGTGTGCTTCTCCCTCTGCCCCTCACCTCGCTTGTGCTCTCTCTCTCTCACTCTCTCTTTCTCTCAAATAAATAAATAAATAAGTCTAAAAGAAAATTATATTGCTTAGCAAGTTTCCTGAACAAACTACGTAGTAACATCCGTACCTGTTTCTCTCTCTATCCTTCTATCCATCTATGTATACCTATCTATCACATATCTATTATCTATCTATTACATATTAATCTACATTTCTTTATCTGTACTTTTTAAATACTTAAATGCTTGTGATGTTTTCTATTTTAAACTGTATCTATGTTTTCTATTTTAAACTTTTAAGACAACGACCTAGATGTTTATTTCTTTTATGTCTCACAAGGGTCCTGGATGTCCTGGTTGGTCTTAAAGTTCTTGATTGACATCTTGTTTGGTGATACAGAGATTGGTATATTTGAAAAAGATGGGAATATACATAGTTTAACCAAAATTGCAAGAAGTAATTAATGAACTTCATAAATTATTTCTTTGTTAAATCTCATATAATTTGCAAGTTCAGGTTTGTAACCAGAATTTGACATTGACTTATCTTTCTAGGACACTTGGACCCATTTTTTCCTCATTTACCTTATCTCTAAATTGGCCCCAGAGGAAATGTAATTGTGAATTAAAATATTGACGAGGAATGATTTATTACATTCAGCATCTAATTTAGGTGCTGTTAAATGTATTGTGGAGCCTTCAAGCTAAATGAAAATTAACTCTCTGTTTTTGAAATAAGTAAGTTGTTTGTTATTGTTGTTTGATCTCACTTTTGAGTTTACAAAAAATCAGACATATTAGCTCAGTCAAATGTGAATATATCCCTAACAGGACTGAAGGGTTTACCAGTTCTGTGCATCTTGGCATAGACATTTGTTAAAAACAAACGCGATTTTTTTTTTCTTCTCATTCTACTAACATCTTAAGAGCTACTAAATTTATCGAATTGTTGACAAATTAGTCTCTAAATGATGTATGAAATGAAATATCCTTGCCAACTTCAGATAATGGGCTGAGTTCTGTTATGCTCAGTTATTTCTTTGAATGTGTATGTGTGTTTCAATCCTATTTAAATGTTTTTTTAATTTTTTTACTATAAATGTATTTTTAATTTTTTTCCAAAACTTAGCTAAGATATTGGGGTAATCATTTAGATGTAATAAACAATTATTGAGATTAATTTCGGAAAGTTCACCATGACATATAACTGTATTCTGCATATTATTTATGTAAATATAGTTTTTTCTTCATTTATTTAGATTGCAGGGACCTCCAAAAGGCACTTAGGCCAATTATTTCCTGGGAAACAAAATTTATTCAAATAATCCTGAACCATATCACCAATACTTGAAAATTCTTGCATTAAGCTAACATCAAGAGCTCAGTCACCCATGTTTAAGACTGATGTTAGACAATTGAGTTTGAGATTATCCATGGATTTCAAAATTCATTCTCCAAACATAAAATATTTTAAGCCACAGAGATTTAGAGAAGAGAAACATACTTCAAAATTCAATTTAAAGTTTGAGTAGTAGACTTTTTCCTTATTATAAGAAAGATTCTGATTTTTTTTCTGAAATAAATGTGATTTATCCCTCACAACTATGGATATTTTCAAATATCCCAGATGTATAAATACATATTTAGTGCAATAAAAATAACAGGTAAATATTCAAAGAAGAGACTCTGTTACTGATACAGGATTCTTAACACTTTATCTTCATTTTTCCCTGGATATATTTCAGTTTAATCTTCCCATTTCCAAGGACTTAGCTAAAGGAAAAAACTCAGTCAGTATCCAGTAAGCATGATACAAGGGATAAAATTTTAGTGCAAAACAGTAATTCACAATTTCCACCTAATTTTAGTTAAGTTTCAGAGGAAAATCATTTTTACCACCACTATCTTTAAACTTTGTTGATTTATATAATATTTTATGTCAAATTATAGTTGTGAAATTTTTTTCTATTTTTATAGAGAAACTTTACTTCAATCTTACTTTATTTTAGTTTTAGTTTTTTTTTTTTTAGGACTTCTTTTTCTTTTTTTTTTAAATTTAATTTTATTATGTTAATCACCATACATTACATCATTAGTTTTTGATGTAGTGTTCCATGATTCATTGTTTGCGTATAACACCCAGTGCTCCATGCAGAACGTGCCCTCTTTAATACCCATCACCAGGCTAGCCCATCCCCCCACCCCCCTCCCCTCTAGCACCCTCAGTTTGTTTCTCAGAGTCCATAGTCTCTCATGGTTCATCTCCCCCTCCGATTTCTCCCCCTTCATTTTTCCCTTCCTACTATCTTTTTTTTTTTTTTTTAACATATAGTGTATTATTTGTTTCAGAGGTACAGGTCTGTGATTCATCAGTCTTACACAATTCACAGCACTCACCATAGCATATAGTTTTAGTTTAGTTTTATCACTAGAGGCCAATTCCCAAATTTTTATATAAATTTCATCCTTTTTTTATATCCTCCTAGACAAACTACTCAATGCAACTTGAGAGATATTCTTGGAATCTGTCCGTATCTTAGGTCAGGTTTTCCATAAAAAAAGACTTTGGAGAGGAGACTATGCAGGGAGTTTATTAGAGAGAGCTCTTGGGAAAAACTCCTGCAAGGGAATAAGTGAAGCAGACTTAGGCAGAAGAAGTAGAATTTCAATGCATTTAGAAGAGAGGATACAATCTTATGAGAAGCTGTGGAAGTTGGTTTGCTCTAAGATTTGTCCCAAGTTGAGGCAACAGGGACATGTCTTTCTATCCCCACATTGACTAATTGTTGAATGTGGTGTGTCCCTGGAGAATGAGTGAAACATAGGGCAAAGCAGCTCCATCTGGCTAAATACAATTCCCTGTAATGGTCTAGGCTGTGAGCCATTGGCAGCTCAAAACCCAGCACATGAGTGCCTTTGTCCTGAAGGGGAAATCTGGGTAGTGTACCATCTCACTCACCTCTAGCACCTCTGCTAGTCTAGGTGGCTGACTATATACAATGATCTAGACCTTTATCCCCAAGAGTTCCGAGCCTCTGGATATTATGCCCTTTTACATTTGTACTTTTACTATCGAAATTGGATTTTGATAATACCAAGATTACCAAGAGACATCCAAATAAATGAGTACAAAACACTTTCATCTTTGTTCCTGTTTTATGGCAGCAGTAATACCTCTTCCTAAAGATCAGAGTTAATTATTCCTTTCACCATGGTGATTTTGTTCCTTTTCTTCTCATCTCTTGGCCTCAAGTAACCCAGTGCAATCAGGGATAGATCGAACTTAAAGATTAATGAAACTTTTACTATACCCTCTAAAGGAAGTATTTTTTACTCTCAAAACCAGAGTAAACTCATAGTCTAGAGTTGCAAATTGCCCAAGTGGGTCAATGGGGTTGATAGTAAGTGGAGCCACTCCTGTTTATGCCCGTTTTGTTCCTGGACCCATATATTCTAATCTTCATCTACTAAGGACACAGCACCATATAACACTTATTGATTTAGGCTGGATGGATGAGTGGGTGGATGGATGGATGGATGGGTGGTTCGGTAGGTAGGTAGATAGATAGATATAGATAGATGATAGATAGATAGATAGATAGATAGATAGATAGATGATAGATAGATAGATAGATAGATAGATAGATAGATAGATAGATAGATAGATAGATAGATGATAGAATGAAAATCTTGGAGGATAGCATCCAATTTTCATAGGGTTATCATCTCAAAGTTGGCAACACAGCTGTCCTTTAAAAAGGTTACTCCATTAGCTCAGTGATTCTAAACTAAGGATGATTTTTGTCCCTCCCACCAGAAGACATTTGGCAATGGCTGGAAACATTTTTGGTTTTCACAACTGGTTGGGAGTACTACTGGAATCTAGTGGATAGAGTCCAGTGGTCTAGCAATGTTGATAAATATACTATAAGGCACTACAGAGTCCCCACAGAACAAAGAATTATCTGGCCCAAAATGTCCATGGTACTCAGATTGAGAAATCCTGTATTAGCCTATCAGGCCAGCACCTTCTGGCAAATGTGGAACATGATACGACTACTGCACCCATGACCATGTACCAATCACCATTTCTCTTTCGCCATAATGTACTTCTTTGGCCAGAGATGATATTATATATGGTATGATATCTTGTTGAATCAAATATTTTATTAGTCTTTAGGTAGTATCCTCAAAGAATGATGTTTGATTAGGGGCTCAGCATCCGTTTCTGTTTCTGTGAATTTTGACATTTGGCAGTAGTATCAGCTAAATCTACCTTGGAGAATGCAAGACTAAGCAGCCTATCATATATATAGATTCCACCTACAGTGATCATGGTAATTCTATTCATAAGCCTATTGTTCTCAAAGAGCTAAAGAAAGGGGCAGGTCATTGTGTCTATATAGCTCTTTAGTGCCTCTTCCTTGCTGGATGCTCTTTGGTATATTAACATGTGACTCAAAGATCATTAAACTTTGTGACCACTCCCATATTGGTCATGCCAAAACTAAGATCAGTTTTCTTTTTAACCCCTCTGGATGATTTCTATTTTAATTTTTTTTATTATTATTTTTTAAGATTTTATTATTTGACAGAGAGAGAGAGCACAGGCACAGGGAGTGGCAGGCAGAGGGAGAAGCAGACTCCCCACTGAGCAGGGACTCCCCCCCCCATGTGGGGCTTGATCCCAGGACCCTGGGATCATGACCTGAGCCGAAAGCAGACACCTGACCTACTGAGCCACCCAGGCACCCCGATTTCTATTTTTATATACACTGCTTAGAAATTATTTATATATAAATGTTGAAACAAAGCTCTTTTGACATAATTTAAAATAGTTTCCTTACATATGGATTCCTAAGACTAACTCAGGAAAGGCTGGGACTTTCAGTTATAAGTCAATCAATGTAAATAACCACCATTAGCATAGCATATTTAAGAATACACTCTGGTACTTTATAATCATCAAAATTGTATTTCGTAAATACGCAATAATAGTGATGTGAGGAAACAAAGGCAAAAGAAAAAATAAATTTCCTTTTGCCTACAGCCCACTGACAACTCCTTGATGTTGACCCTTTGCTAACATTATCCCAATCCCACAAGATCCTGAGTCTACTTTAAACATACAGAAATTCTTTTAGGAACTTCCTTTATCTCTACCCCCCAAAATATATGTGAGCAATCATCCTCCAAGCATATGGCCTACTGTATACATCTAAAGGGTCTCATGACTAAGGTTTTATTAAACAGTAATAAATGAACTTTTCCTAACAACAGCTAACCTCCTCAAGGTCCTGGAGACCTTTCTTCTGAAATTCCTTAGAGACTTATGCTATCCTTAAACCCCTCCCAAGTTGAAAGTATATAATCAGTGACCCATCACAACCCCAGTGCAGCTTTTACTGCCCAGGGGTCCTGTTCTGGTGCTTTAATAAAACCACCTTTTGCAGCTAAGACATCTCAACAATTCTTTCTTGACCACTTGCTTTGAACCCCAACATTTCCACACCAAATAGCATTTTCAGTAAGAATAGTTTTCCTAACTACTTAGAAAAATAAAGCTATTTTTACCTGCCTATTAATAGTTATCATAATAAAGAATACTTCACAAAGGCACATTATCTTTTTTCTTGAACCAAAGTAAAGCATTAGCTCTACTTGGCCTGGTTAATATGCTTTTTCTAGAATTAAAAGATAGAATTCTCAATGGAAATGAGCTAAATCCTAAGTGCAGTACCTAAGGTATTGTTCTCATAAGCCTAAATTTTAGTTAGTTTAGAAACAAAGCATCAGGGCACCTGGGTGGCTCAGTTGGTTAGGCGACTGCCTTCAGCTCAGGTCATGATCCTGGAGTCCCGGGATCGAGTCCCGCATCGGGCTCCCTGCTCGGCAGGGAGCCTGCTTCTCCCTCTGACCCTCCCCCGTCTCATGTGCTCTCTGTCTCTCTCATTCTCTCTGTCTCAAATAAATAAAATATTTCAAAAAAAAAAAAAAAAGAAAGAAACAAAGCATCAGGGAAATCCAAATCAAAACCTCAATGAGATACCACTTCACACCAGTCAGAATGGCTAAAATTAACAAGTCAGGAAACGACAGATGTTGGCGGGGATGCGGAGAAAGGGGAACCCTCCTCCACTGTTGGTGGGAATGCAAGCTGGTGCAGCCACTCTGGAAAACTGTATGGAGGTTCCTCAAAAAGTTGAAAATAGAGCTACCATATGATCCAGCAATTGCACTACTGGGTATTTACCCCAAAGATACAAAAGTAGGGATCCGAAGGGCTACGTGCACCCCGATGTTTATAGCAGCAATGTCCACAATAGCCAAACTGTGGAAAGAGCCAAGATGTCCATCGACAGATGACTGGATAAAGAAGATGTGGTATATATATACAATGGAATATTATGCAGCCATCAAAAGGAATGAGATCTTGCCATTTGCAACGACGTGGATGGAACTGGAGGGTATCATGTTGAGTGAAATAAGTCAAACAGAGAAAGACATGTATCATATGATCTCACTGATATGAGGAATTCTTAATCGCAGGAAATAAACTGAGTGTTGTTGGAGTGGGGGGTGGGGTGGGAGGGATGGGGTGACTGGGTGATGGACACTGGGGAGGGTGTGTGCTCTGGTAAGCGCTGTGAATTGTGCAAGACTGTTGAATCTCAGATCTGTACCTCTGAAACAAATAATGCAATATATGTTAAGAAAAAAAAAAGAAGAAGAAGAAGAAGGTAGTGGGAGGGGAAGAATGAAGCGGGGGAAATCAGAGGGGTAGACGAGCCATGAGAGATGATAGACTCTGAAAAACAAACTGAGGGTTCTAGAGGGGAGGGGGGTGGGAGGATGGGTTAGCCTGGTGGTGGGTATTGAGGAGGGCACATTCTGCATGGAGCACTGGGTGTTGTGCACAAACAATGAATCATGGAACACTTCATCTAAAACTAATGATGTATGGGGATTAACATAAGAATAAAATTAAAAAAAATTAAAAAAATGAGATCTGTAATGAAACTGGAAAAAAAAAAAAAGAGAGAGAAACAAAGCCAATGCAGATACACCTATTCTTTTCACAGAGGAAACAGACTCTCGGGGTAAGCAGAATTGACAAATTACCAAAAATACCCAAGCTAATTCTTAAACTGAACAATCTACACCATAAGTAGGATGCACAAATGCTTTGTGTGTAAAGATTTTAATATAGCTAAGTCATTAAAAGGGCAAAAAAAATTCCTTTCTGCCCTTCTAGGTTCTTTGGCTGGTCTAATAATTAAATTGATAGAAGACAGATTAACAGGAGAAAAAACATATTTCATTGGTATGGAAGCCTGACAAAATTATAAGACCCAAAGGCAGTCCACTAATGGAAGTTTATATAATATCCTGAGTTAAGGAAAGAAGTGAGGGTCTGGGGATACAAGAGAAAGACCATTCACAGGAAAGTGAGAGATATTTGGAAAACAAAGTTTGCCCATTTATGCAAATAAGGTCCTTAGGTAAAAAGGTATCTTTGGTAATAGCTCTCTTCCTGGTATAAGCCCCCTTTTCAATGTTAATTTAGGCAGCTGAGGGGGGAGGTAAAGAGCTTTTCCTGAACCTGCAGTTTCTTAAAAATAATCAGTCTAAAATAATTCTTATACCAAAGAAGCATACCTTGAGGTGACAAAATTCTGCTCCTCTTTATCACCAATTCTTAATGGATTGAATGGAAAATTTCTACGGTATTTTCCAGCATTCATGTTATAAAACTAATAATTCTTCTTAAGGAAAGGTTTTTGTAGTTGTTGTTGTTTTTAATGAATTCAGAATTATTTGCAAGCAAATATCTAAACCAAAAGATAAAGTTCTGGTATCGAGGAATACCAGAATATTGAGAAGTGTTGAGAGAAGCTCATGCCACCATATTCTATATGTTTTTGCAAAGATTATCACACAGCATTTAAAACCCATATAGAACAAGTTTTGATAAAGAAAATATTACAGTGTACAGTTGACCCTGAAACTACATAGGAGTTAGTTGTACCAGTGCCCCATGCAGTTGAATATCCATGTGTTACTGTGGACTCCTGCAAAACATAACTGCTAATAACCTACTGTTAGTTAGAAACCTTACAGGCAACATAGTCAATTAACACATATTTTGTATGTTATATATATTATATGCTCTAACCATAAAGTGACCTAGAGAAAAGACAGTGTTATTAAGAAAATCATAAGGAAAATACATCTCAGTAGTGTATGGTACTCATCAATACCATAAGTTTATTTCTGTTTAGAAGATGAATCATCTGTCAGCACCTATATCAATATTGTCTTGCATGGTATAAAACACTGTAGATGTTATATGCATTACTAACATTAAACATTAAAAATGTAAAGCTAATATGAAAAAGAAATGTATGCATTGATAATGAAGAAACAGCAATGTGGTTGCTTTATGGTGGCATACTGTATTTGATAACAATTACTTAATGATCGCCTAGCCTGTGCACTAATGAGTGAATAAAATCTTTGTGGCATACAATATTGAAATGTTGAGGGTTACAGGGTTCTTATCTCGTGGAGTTGAAGAATGAATTTCACAGACACAAAAGCATGAAGTGATAGTTTATTAAGTGAAGGTGAGAACAAAAAGAAAGTCCTCTAGAGTGACAGGGATCCCTTCATGGTCCTCAAATGAGGTAGTTTGGGAATGTTGGTGAGGTCTGGAGCCAACAGTGGAGAAAGAATTCTTGAGACCTCTTTGGTGCAAAAAGGTGATTTTATTAAAGCACAGGGATGGGACTGGTGAGCAGAAAGATAGGAATGCACCAGGGTCATGAAGAGTGACCCATTATATACTTTCAAATTGGGAAGGGGTTAGGGATAGTATAAGTCTGTAAAGAATTTTAGAAGTAAGATTTCCATGACCTTGAAATTATGTACTTGTTTTGTTTTTAAGATTGATTTCCTTATTCGAGGTCCTTTGAATTTCCAGATTAACTTTAGTTTAGACTTGTTAATTTCCTCAAAAAAGCTTTACAAGTTTTTTACTAGGATTACATTGATCCATAGAACATGTGGAAGATAATCATCTTAGCAATGTTGATTCTTTCAATCAATCAATATGATATATTTTTAAATGTATTAGTTATTTATTAAAGGGCTGGGACACAAGCCTTGAACTCTTTTTTGGGGGGGATTAAATTACTCCCACAAACAGTAAAACAAATGGAATGGTAGAAGCACATTTTCAGACATTAGACAGTAAGTAGCACAAGGAAGTGATCTCTGTGGTAAAGTTCTTAGCAATTTTATATTAACTCAGATTTATAAATTATATCTTCTGCTGCTTGAATAGAGCATCAAATTCTAGAGATCAGTCTATTTCTTTTGTCAAAGTAGTACATAGTACTGTTAGACCAGGAAAGTAGGGAATAAACTACTATTAGTACCATAGAATTTCACATTTTGGGTTGATTAGCACTAGCATTTCAAATCTGGTGATACTAGATACCTGTTGACTGGGATGAATCAAGCTCTCAAAATTATGACTTTTGGATCTGGCATGGAAGCAGTGTTGTGAAGAGCTATTTTGGACTGATGAGACTGAAGACTCATGAGATACAGTGTCAAGGGAGTTATCTTCATGTTTTTGTTCTCAATGATACCATAATTCATCCCACTAGGAAGATTATGAGATTTTTTTTTTATTTACTAAGCTTTGTAGATGGTCATGGTGTTGGGTAGATCATTTCTATGTATTCAAACTGGCCAAGGATTACCTAGAAACAACCTTGTGCAAATTATCTTCCCCGATAAGAATTATAACAAGACATATTTAAAATGTTCATCATTCATGTTCATTATGTTCTATTCCAGGCCTAGTACTAAGCACTTTATGTTATCTGACTTAATTCTCACAACACACCTATGAGTTAAGAATCATTATTTTATTTTACAAATTAGGAAGCTATTTTTAGGAAAGTTAAGTAACATTAGCTGAAGTTCTTAGATGAATCTAATATTTGAATTCAAATTTGATTGAAAATTGCATTAAATCATTATATAATATTACCTCCTTGAAAGTAATTTCATAAAGGGCAGTTTACCATGGAAAATTTCCAGAAATTTCAATGAGTCTCCCTATGGCCCAACCTCTTAATATTGAAAGAATAGGCAAAATTACCTAATGGGTTTAAGAAAGCATGATCACATTGAGAACTATATTCAGCTAACAGAGATTAGAGTATGCAACAGTTGATGAACTCCTAAGAACTGAGATCATAGAGTTTCTTGTATTTCTTCTATAATCTTGGACAAGGAACTGAAACTTTCTTTGCCTCTTTTTGGAGTATGCATTGTTCTTCATTTTTTCTTATTTTCCTTCAATTTCCGAAATTAGAAGAAGACTTACATTTCAGCTCCTTCACATCCAATACCCATAAAGACTTTAGTGTTTCTTGAGTATATCACATTTGCATAAGAAAGAGCCTATCTGCATTTAAAAGCCAACAGATTAATTTTCCAGCAGAAAAATTGAGGACCCTGTTGGTGTGGTAGAATTTCCTTTTTCTTCTGTTTGCTTTGATGACTGCTGGGTCTGTTGCTATTAGAGAAACTTTGGGGGAAACTGAGTACCAGAATCTGAAACCATGAAATTCAGAGCTGAAAATCCAGGCAGTTCTTCTATTTGTAGTTTTTACTGTTGAAAATTAACTAAAGGTGGGGGTGGTTTGCTCAACTACGGTAGTTGAGTTTAAAGTTATTCTGAAAACAAGCTTCATGAAATGGGGAAATACTAAAATTTGGGGAAGTTAGTAGATAATTTCCCACTGATGCGTGAGGTAGGGGACCATAGTGTGGACACGGAATTGGGTCTAGAGAAGAAATATGCTAGCATTAACCCACAATGGTAGTCCTGATGCCAAGGGAACATGAGTTTTGTGTTCTGAGCTAAAGTGTAATTAGGAAGGAAGGATTAGTCTGAATTCTTTTTTTTTTTTTTAAGATTTTATTTATTCATGTGAGACACAGAGATACAGAGAGAGAGAGCATGAGCAGGGGGAGAGGCAGAGGGAGAGGGAGAAGCAGGCTCCCTGCTGAGTCAGGAGCCCCCTGTGGGGCTTGATCCCAGGACCCTGGGTCATGACCTGAGCTGAAGGCAGATGTTTAACCATCTGAGCCACCCAGGCACCCCTAGTCTGAATCCTTAAATCCACAAGAACAGACAAAGAGCAGGAACTGGTTCTGAAAGAACTTTCTAGAATGATGGTACAGTCTGATAAGGCAGAACAGGTAGATTCATGAACTAGGGCTTCAAGCAATTCTCTGAAGCAGTATTATAAAGGGCTTTATATTATCATGGATGACTATACTAACATCTCCAGTGTTAATGGGCCAGTCGAGGCACCAATAGAAATCATCCCATTGATGTACAGCAGGCCTAAATTTAGATTGATTTTAGTAGAAGTAAACATACATTTTAAAGATCATGAAGTTTTTTCAATGTATTTCTATAAAGTTTCTGCCTTTGTGTTTTAACATTAAATAAAAGTGTCCATATAAATTTTTAGCAAATTGAGAGGGTATATATGAGGTTATTCTAACTGGAATTATAGGTTATGTTATGTGGTATTATTTACTTTGAGAGGCCTAGAGACACCAAAAATAAAAAGGCAGTAGTCATTTTGAGTAACTTAGGTGGGTGCAGTGAGAGGCCATGACTGATTGTTGGCTAAAAGGGTATACTTACTGTATCTGTGAAGATGCCAGGAGTGAAGGAGACACATCTGTTTTCTACACAAGCCTGAAATCAACATTCAAAAGAATGCATTGTCCAAAATTTTGTCATTAAATTGAAATTGAACTACTCCTCATATTAAAACTAGTTCTGTATTGTCTTCCCAAGATTAATGATTGGCTAATAATTCTCCCAAATGAGGGAAGCCAGCTGGGATAGAATATACTGAATTCACCAAGAAATGATTTAAGGTTTCTACATTTAAACAGCTGTGAAATTATGTGGATTATATGAATTTTTTCATCAAACTGAAAAGTCTGCTTGATGCATATTCTGCTATCTCTTTGTGAGGTACTAGAAAGAACTCTAAATTTGGAAATAAGAGGTTGGTTTCATATACTTATGGTGTCACTCAACAACTGTGTGGTATTGGACAGAAAAAAAACCCTTGGTGTTTCAGTTTTCTTTGTTGGATAATAATAAAATCTACACAACAGGACTATTCTGCAGATTAAATTACTGAAAAATAACTAACAGAGTTTGTTACACAGTAGGGTTTATTATTTTAGAATATGTTTCCCTTTCTATGCTTACTTTGACAAGGAAAATGAATTATAGTAGGAGGAAGCAAAAAAAAAAAAAAAAAAGACCAACCAAACCAACAAACAAAACTACCCTAGAAAGAAATATTATAAACCTATGAAGATTTGTGGGTTCTTGGGTGTCCCCATCTAAATCACGGCTATTTGATGAGGGAAGGTTTTGGCAGATTGTTGAGGAAATGTTTTATGGACATATATTTTGGATTCAAAGTATCTTTCACTTTGTAGTTACTTGTATAACGCTTAGAAGGGTAAAATCAGGCCCTGGAATTGAAGCAAGAAGTATTTGTTAAAGCATTTGATCCTGGTCAAAATTTATAGAACACTTAAGGGGTTATTTAATTTTTTTTGAAGTTGTCTATCCATTTTACCAGCATGTGGAAAGATTCAAGGATAAAAGACAGTAACTGTTTCTGTTCAATAATTGTTTATTATCAGGACTTGGCTATCTTCTCTACCATAAGTCTTGAATATAAAATGTTGGGTGTAGCAGCAGGAAGAAGAAAAACCCAAATATGTGTGTGTGTGTGTGTGTGTGTGTAAGAGAGAGACAGTGTGCATAAATGAAAGTGTAGGTGTGCATGTGTATGAGTTGTACATGTGTGTGTTGTAAATATGTGTGAATATATATATGAGTGATATCTGTGAGTGTAATTTAAGTAAAACAAAATTCAAGCAACTGTGATAATGTTGAATGAAACCAAATGTTAGTTTAATAAATAGATGTTCTGAATTGAAAAATATTATGACTGCTTATTTTGTGACAGTGCTTACTGAACTTAAGCTTTAGTTTTAAGGCTAAATAAATTTTGAATTTATATACCCCTTATGAAATAAATAGTGCATGAATTCAAAGTGCAGAGAATTGGGGCGCCTGGGTGGCTCAGTTGGTTAAGCGACTGCCTTCGGCTCAGGTCATGATCCCGGAGTCCTGGGATCGAGTCCCACATCGGGCTCCCGGCTCAGCGGGGAGCCTGCTTCTCCCTCTGACCCTATCCCCTCTCATGCTGTTTCTCTCTCTCTCTCTCTCTCTCAAATAAATAAATAAAATCTTTAAAAAAAAAAGTGCAGAGAATTGATAATTGGACTTGTAAAAGTACTCTCATTCCATTTGTAAAGCATTTCTATCAGTTTATGATACATGTTCACATTGTCTATTGTTTTAAAATGAAACTGCTTGCTTAGGCATTACTGGAAGTATAATTGATAATATTAAAGAGCTATCCATATCCATAATGTGCTACCATAAAATCTGGATTGATTTGACAACAGTTGAAAGTGGTTTTTTCCATTTTTTTAGTAAGTCATTTTCTGCGTGTAACTATGTGCACAATGTTGTCTATGTGTGATAAGCCAACAATGCACATATATTATTCAAAATTTCTACCAACAGTATTATTTTTACAATAAAAATAATTCAGTTAAATAATTTTCTAATTTAACCTTGGAAGTTAGTGGTAAAAAGGAATTTTAGAGTTGAACTAATCCTCAATATAAGGAAATTTAAAATCTCTTAGTAGTCTGTTAAATGACTTGCTCTTTATAGAACTCAGATCTATTATTAAAGTCTCATACCTTTTTGCCTCTGGACATTTTAGTATTTTGTATATTAGAGATCTTAACCACTTTGTCCCATTTTGCCTCGGAATACAATTTTTAAGAGCAAAATGTGCTATTGGCACATGTGTTTTACATAACTCTTGAAAGTCATATATATCATACTGTGTGATGTGAGTTTTGATGTGTGGGTGAGATGTAAGGCTCTATATGTAGATATGGGACATACGCTTGGATATGAGCTCATGTAGGAGGAAGACTATAATTTATACTGGATTGTGAATAGGTATACAGATTGTTATTGTCTATCAAGGAGTAGTGAAATATATTATTGAAACCTTATTAGTAGAACCATTGTTTTACCAATATGCTGATTCTCAAATCAACAGTTTCCAGAAAAAAAACTTCCTGAGGTCTAGGCCTATTTATATAATCGTTTATTTCCACTTAGACATCTCAAATTTGTTACACCGAAACCTCCTCATCTTTAGATATATCCTCCTTCTCTTTATAGTTATTACTAACTTGAATCTTTACGGTAATATCATGATCTATCCAGTCAACAAAATAAATCCAAGATTAATTTAAAATTCATCTTTCATTTTTCCTCCATTTCAAGTGAATCAAATCCTGTGTATTTTATGATCTCAACAAAGTTTATTACTTTATTTTTTATTTATATAAATATATGTTAATATTTTACTTAAAATTTTATATCTCTTCTTCTTGCTTTGGTTTATAGTCATAGTAAAATTTTTCACCTGGATTGATCTGTCTTTTAACATTTTTTTCTAATTTTAAATGTACTCTCAGTAAGGGGTTTCATTAATCATTTTTAAGCATAAATTTCTTAATAATTATATTTTATATAAGATCCTTAAGTAGCTTTCCATCATTTAAAAAAAAAAAAGAAATCTCAGCTTCCCAAAATAAAAGTCAAGATCTTTTATGATTTGTCCCTTTCTTCAGTAATCAGGCTCATCTCCTGCTGCTAGCCTGCCATTGTTCCAACAAGTCTCATTTACTTGTAAATTAATGAACAATCCACACTCTGATAGTTCTGTCCTTTGCATTGTTTTTTTCTCTGCTTGGCAAATGCTTCATCACTTTGTGAATCTTTCAAGATTCAGAATAAAGATCCACTCTTTTAGGAAATATTACCCGATATGTTATTTTCCAACTTGTCTGTTAGATCTCCCTCTGCAATGCTCTTTTATTCTCCTTTGTATACATTACATTTAATGAAACTATTATGATTTAATATGATTAGGTTTCAAATTAACTAGACAACTCTGCCAAAAATGAATAGCAAGGGCTGCCTCGGTGGCTCAGTCAGTTAAGCGTCTTGATTTCAGTTCTTGATTTCAGTTCAGGTCAAGATCTTAGGGTCGTGAGATTGAGCCCCTGTCGGGCTCCAAGCTCAGGTGGAGTCTGCTTGCCCCTCTCCCTCTGCTACTCCCTGCCCTCCACTTGAATAAGTAATTAAAAAAATTTTTAATGAATAACAAATAGGAATCTTTTGGGGGATCTCTAATATTAAAGGTAATTGAAACATAATGGTATTGACTGAATATTGGCAACATCTACTTGTATTGTACTCAACACAAGGAATTACTAACTTCCCTTGATAAGTGAGCCCTTGATGAAAAAGGTAGTTGAGATCCATGAAATAACATTAAGAGTCAGAAACTGAAAGACAAGAAGAAAAGTATGCATGCTGGTCAGAAGTATTGAACAGAGAACTAAGGTTAAACAAAGAGGATGACTTAGTTTCAAAATGTATCTAATGTTTACAGGCACACACTCACCCTTTTGCACTTTTTGACTATCTTCACTTAGCGTGTCTGGTAGAACAGCGATTGCTATGATAATGATGTAGTTTTTGAATATAGATGAGGTTTTGTGAGGTCTGAAGTCATGGTCAAGAAAAAATTTTTGAGACATCATCAGTGCAAAATGTTGGTTTTATTAAAGCACAGGGACAGGACCTGTGAACGGAAAGAGCTGCTGCTCCCTCCTCCACCCCCCGCCCCCATTGTGAAGGGTAACTGATTATGTAGTTTTGGGGCTGGGGGAAGTAAAGATAAGGGAAGTTTCAAAAGGATCTTCATATGCTAAAGAAGACACAGGATATCAGAAGCCTTGCTGTTTTCAAACCAAGGTTGTTTTACCCTCTAGCAAGACATTAACATTAAGACAGTTAGGAGCTCTGGAGGAACATTATATTCCACTTGCCTCAAGTATTTGTCAATGGGCTGCAGGTTATATGGACATTTAATTTTATCTACATTTCCTTCTGCCTTTGTTTCCCACGTCAGGATGGCTGTTGTCTCCTATTTCTTGTGTTCTGATCATGAACATCCATCACAATTTAAAGTATTCCTATATTTGCCGGACCCATTGTATTGCAAATCCAGACCTTTATACTTCTTCCCCTAGATAGGTTACTTAACCGAGATCATCAGCTGTTCATTTAGTTAACAGTTTTGTTTGGCATACAGATATTGTTTAGTCCATAACAGTTTTATGCTTTAAGAATTCTAATATGTTTGGAAAAATTTGGAGGACTGTTCAGAACATAAACATGACTAATAATACTTCCTTCCAAATATCTACTGGTAAGTAAAATAAAGCATACATTGAGGCTTGCAGCTCCCTAACCTATACACATTATGCACAGAAAACTACCTTTTCAATTAGAACTTGTAAACATGATTTCCCTAAATTTGGTACCACAATTCTATAAGACACAGATGATTCATCTATTAGCTTGTAACTGGAAAATATGAGAAGGGCTGAAGAAAAATTTGTATGCCAAATAAACTTTTCAGTGGGCAAAAATATCTAAATGCCAGATCACTTTAATAGAGGCATCATATCATAATGTCAGCTAATTATCTCCTCTACTCATCACGAATAAGTGATAGTTTGATTTGAACTGTAGCAATAATTTTAGAGATTTCCAATTCACTTTCAAGGTAGCTAAATATGTCACTATCTTTGACTTATACAATAGATAAGAGGCTGACACTTTTTAAAGTATTTACTCCGGTCAAATAAAATATAAATTCTGTGCCTTATTTAAAAAGCTTTTGAATAAACCTTCAAAAAATCAGATCTTTCCCCCCTTTCTTTTCTTAAGATAGAAAATACCACAAGTATCATTGGAATATTAATATTCTATTAAGCATTTTGAAATTTTATTTAAAAAAATCTTCCTTTTTTTTAAAAAAAGATTTTATTTATTTGACAGAGAGACAGCCAGAGAGGAAACACAAGCAGGGGAAGTGGGAGAGGGGGAAGCATGTTTCCCACTGAGCAGGGACCCCAATGCTGGGCTCAATCCCAGGACCCCAGGACCATGACCTGAGCCGGAGACAGGTGCTTAATGACTGAGCCACCCAGGCACCCAGATTCCCATATTTCTGGAAGCCATTTATATGTGGAGAATCTTCTAGGGATTCCCATCAATCAGCATTCCATCTGTGCTAGATTGTCTTGTGTCAGCTAGGCACACCCAACAGTCCTTCTAATGCTGGGAATTAATATCCTGTAATTCTCTTATGTCAATCATCATCAATTTGCGTGGGATAAAGTGAGGCAGTAGCTGCTTGGCAAGTCTCCACTTCACAGTGGTGGGACCTTTTTTACCCTCTCCTGTACTTCAGGCAGAAGTCTTTCATGACTTTTTATATCATCTTCTCATTTCTTTTTTCCAGACCATCACTCCAACATTGTCGATCTCGACTCTGCTCACCTATATATAAGTCCTGATTCTTATATTGAATTGCTTTATTTCTCTCATATCTCTAGATGGTCTCTTTCTCTGGCTGGACCCAGACTGGTACATCACCAAAAGATTTACCCTTTATCTCAGTGGGATATTTTTCGTGTATGAAAGAATGGACAGCTTGGTAGGACACACATGGTGCTTTGAGGGAGTCTGGGATCACACATATGTCAGCTGGGTCAGTCAAATCATGCTTAGTCTTACACAGAAAGCAGAGCGATTGTCAAGGGCACACTTTACTCGCATAATGACTAGATTTCAGGAAAGGAAGACATTCTAGAAATTATTTATTCCGACACCTTAAACTGTAGCTATAAATGTGGCACAGGTAAAATGAGTGACTTTGCTCAAGGTAATCAAGTAACTTGTTCCATGTCAATCAGTAGGTTAATGGTAGTGCTGGGCTAGGAGAGGTGATAAACCCTGTGCTTGAAGAGTTTATACTCTATTGACTGTAATTTAGGCAGAATTGTTCTTTGTCTTAGAGTTAATAGCTCAAAGGTGGCACACAAGCAGATATTAATGTGTCCCTATACAATTTATATATGGAATTAATATATAAATACTTGGCTTTGCTAGAAAAACCACTACTATTGGAAAACTGATAGTTTTAAGTTCTTCATGTTCTCTAAGGCAAGAGGTTTTTCTCCTCTCCTACTGTACACAGATTTTCTGTATTATGAGTTTACATTGGCAAAAATTCAGAAAGACTATCAAAATATAACTATGTCAATTTAATATATACTTTATTTGTTGGGAGTCGCAAAGATCACCCCCAGGTTTGATGATTTGCTAGGAGGTGTATAGTCATATTCACTGCTGATGCATTAAAGTGAAAGAATACCAAGCACAATCAGCAAAGGGAAAGCCTCATAGGGTAAACTCTGGCTGAAAATAGGAGAAAACTTCCGAAGCTCCTCTCCCAGTGGAGTCCACAGAACACACTTAATCACCCAGTAATGTGTTGTGAGCACACATGTGTAAAGTTTATTAGAGGCTCAGACCTAACGTTTTTACTGGGTGCTCATCACATAGCCACTGCGTGTCTGTCAAGTACCCAAATTCCAGACTCTCGAAAGGAAAACAGGTCTTCAACCTAAACCATATTGTTTGTTCAAGGAGTTTAGGCACAGCAAGACACTCTTATCTACTAATGTTGGGGACCCTCCTAAAATTCAAGTTACCAGCTGCTAGCCAAGTACCACATCATGTAAGCAGGCCTTCCAGAGCATAGCAGTCACATCTTCTATGTTAACTTTTCTGCACATCCTAATATTCATAACTTGATTGAAAATGTAAATGAAAAACAACCAAAGCTGTTGCCATAGCTGCTGGGGACTAAAATTTAGGTAATCCCTTTTAGTCTGGGAATGTTTGGGAGAAGAGCGTGATGGTTCTCTCTTTCTGGGATTTGGAGGGATCACTACTCTATATAAAATAGTTGCAGGGTAAATGGTTTAGCAGATTTTTCTCAGCTTGATAGACATTGGTTTCATAGTTGATTTTCCAGTTTTATACACTCACTGAGACAATATCACTTGACTTACAATATTGCATTTTTTTTTCCTCTTCCAGAAATAGAGAATTGTCTATGTCAATATTAGAGCTCACTTCTTAGGTACTGTAATACCAAAAACGCAATTCTGCCTTCTCCTCCACACCTGCTTAGTAGTTAGGCATTTCTTCCTCTGGGATCTACAGCTAATGGAATGTGTTTCTATGATAATATATCACATTGTAACATAAAATTCATTAATGTAAATCTTTCTCCCCCCTCCACAAACTGTTTCTCCAAGATTATGACTGTATCCAGACCTAGTATAGTCCACTACTATTAGCTGTTCAAAAATATTTATTTTCTAATGAGTAAATTCTCTGTATATATCTGTTTGTACTGAAGTAATGGCTGGTAAAATACATAACAATCATTAGAAAAGCAATAAATCAGGCCTTGTAAACCTAAAGTGGAGATAAGATAAAATAGACAACAGACTACATGAATTATTGAATATATTCTGTGTGCTTTTTGTGTTTCTTTGTACATGATTTATTGAAAAAGCTCCTAGGAGAGTCATTTTCTTATTGGAAAATGACTATAATCTTTAGATATTCCAGATTTAGAAGTTGATGTTAGGGTAATAGATTGCAAATATGCTTCAAACATTTAAACTGTAAAAATTTAGAGAAAATAAAATGATAACTCTCACAACCTCAAACACAAAGGCTATTGGACAAATGACTTCTAAGTAAATTGTGGCTGGATAAAGTGGAGAGAAGGAGAATAATTCTCTCCTTCTCAAATTGGAGGACTGTTCTATCAAGAGCCAGGAAATCTTATATAAGCCCTCCTACAACAGCAAGCATTTAGATTCCTACGTTCCTTGGTATTTACGAGCAGCTGTAGCTAGCAGAACTGGAGGAGAGTTCTACCTCCTGGAGTTTTAGAATTTGCAAAGATCTGTGCATAACAAATAGGAACAGAAATAACTAGAGCTATGAAATGCACTTGATGAAAACAGTTCTTAAAATCGGTACTTGAATCAATTCCAACTCTAGAGACTAAGCATTTTCTGCATTTACAATGACAGTCTTCTTACAAGGACATGACCACTTGATAAGACACTTAATTGGATGCATCAAAGTCAGGGAAGTGACAGATTAGGAAAAAATGGAACAACAAATAAACAAAGTTTATTTCTCTAAGCATTCCCTGGCTGAAGGCTTTTATCAATACTTATGGAATTTTTGGTAATAAATGTTGGAACCCCATTATAATTTTATGTACTTAAGTTCACTTAAAAATTACTAGACTTTGATTTTTTTTTAATAATAATTCTGCTACCATCCACCAGATCCTCCAGCTTCCAACAATTTTGTCTCCTAACTTTACCAAGATAATAATTGACATATTACATTGTGTGTGTTTAAGGTACACAGTTCAATGTGTTGCAAAATGATTAACACAGTAAAGTTAGTTGATATATCTGTCACTTCAATTAATTACCTATTTGTGTGTGGAGGGTGAGGATATTTAAGTATTTAAGATCTACTCTCTTAGCAACTTGCAAGTATACAATACAGTATTGTTACCTGTAGTAACCATGCTATAGATTAGATTCCCAGAAATTATTTATTTTATAACTAGAAGTTTGTACCCTTTGACCAACATCTTCCTGTTTCCCCCAACCCTTGACAACCACCATTTCACTGTTTCTGTGAGTTCAGCTCTTTTAGATTCTGCATATAAATGAGACAATACATTATTTGTCTTTCTCTGACTTATTTCACTAGTATAATGGCTACAATTCTATCCATGTTGTTGTAAATGACAGGATTTCCTTCTTTCTAAAGTTTTTTTTTTTTTTTTAATTTATTTGAGAGAGAGAGAATGAGAGAGAGAGAACACATGAGAGGGGATAGGGTCAGAGGCAGAAGCAGGCTCCCTGCCGAGCAGGGAGCCCGATGCGGGACTCGATCCAGGGACTCCAGGATCATGACCTGAGCTGAAGGCAGACGCCTAACCATCTGAGCCACCCAGGCACCCCAGGATTTCCTTCTTTCTTATGGCTGAATAATATTCCAGTATATGTATACTGGAATAGTATACACACACACACACACACACACACATCTTACATTTTCTTTATCCTTTCATCCATAAACACTTAGATTGCTTCATGCCTTGGCTGTTATGGATACTGTTGCAATGAACACAGAGTGAAGATATCTCTTTAAGATAGTGATTTAATTTCCTTCGGATATATACAAAGGAGTAGAGTAGAGTTGCTGGATCATATGGTAATTGTATTTTTAATTTTTTGAGGAACCTCCATACTGTTTTCCATTAAAGCTGGGCTAATTCATATTCCCTCAACGAGTGTATAGGGTTCCCTTTTCTCTACAATCTTGCTAACACTTGTTGTCTTCTGTCTCTTTGATAATAGCCATCCTAACAGGAGTGAGGTGATAACTCCATTTTGGTTTTGATTTTCATTTTCTTGATGATTAATGTTTGTATGTCTTTGGAAAAATGTTTATGTATGTCCTTTGCCCATTTTTTTTATTGGATTTGTTTTCTTTTTGCTTTTTTTTTTAACTGAAGTAAATATTTTTCCAGTTATACTGACAAATAATTGATATATATTACTGTATAGGTTTAAGGCGTACAGCATGATGATTTGACATAATGTGTTCTGAAATGATTATCACAATATGTTCAGCTAACATCCATGTTTTCATGTAGATGCAATGAAAAGGAAAAAAAAAACAGGAAAAAAATTATCTTTTGTGATGGGAACTAGTAGATTTATTTTCTTAACACATTTCCTATAGCAATAGCTATCATGTTGCACACTACATCCCAAATATTTATCTCTGGAAGTTTGTACTTTTGACCTCCTTTCTTCAGTTTCAATTGCCCTTCCCCCTACTCTCTGCCTCTGATAACCACAAGTCTAATCTCTTTCTTATGAGTTTTTTTAATTCCATCTGTAAATGATATCATACAGTATTTGTCTTTCTCTGACTTACTTCACTTAATATAATACTTTCAAGTTTCATCCACATGTTGTAAATGGTAGAATTTCCTCATTTTTTATGGCTGAATAATATTCCACCATGTATTATGCCACAATCTCTTTACCCATTCATCCATCATTGGACACTTAGGCTGTTTCCATGTCTTGGCTATTGCAAACAATGCTGCAATAAACATGACGGTGCAGATGCTTTTTTAAAAGTTAGTGTTTTTGTTTCCTTTAGATATAGTCTCAGAAATGGAATTGCTGGATCTTATGGTAGTTATATTTTTAAGTTTTTAATGGTCCTCCATACTATTTTCCATAGTGGCTCTACCAATACAATCCCACCAACAGTATACAAAGGTTCCATTTTCTCAACATCTATACCAGCATTAGTTATCACTTATGTTATTGATGATGGCCATTACAACAGGTGTAAGGTGGTATTTCATTGTGGTTTTAATTTGCATTTCCCTAATGACTAGTGATATTGAACATCTTTTCCTATACCTGTTGGCCTTTTGTATGTCTTCTTTGGAGAAATGTCTATTTAGGTCCTTTGCCCATTTTTAAGCTTGTTCATTCATTCATTCATTCATTTAAATATTGAGTTGTATGCATTCTTTATACATTTTGAATATTAACCACTTATCAGATGAATGCAAATATTTTTTTCCCATTCTGTAAATTGTCTTGTCTTGTCTTTTTTCTTTGCTGTGTAGAAGCTTTTTAAAGTAGTACCAATTGTTTTCTTTATTGTGTTGCTTCTATTTTAGGTGTCATATCCGCCCCCCCAAAAAATCATTGCCAAGACCTATATCAAGGAGATTTATCCCTATGTTTTCTTCTAAGACCTTTATGATTTCAGGTTTTAGATTTAAGTCTTTAATCCATTTTGAGTTAGTTTTGTGAGAGATGTAAGATATGGGTTCAGTTTCATTCTTTTACATGTAAATATACAATTATCCTGGCACCAATTTATTGAAGAGACTGTCTTTTCCTAAGTATTCTTGGCTCCCTTGTCAATGTGAGTTGACATTATTTTTAAATTTTATTCATCTCTACATACTTAAATCTATTTTTTATCATTTTCCTATAAAAAAAATCCAGGTTTAAGCATGTGTTGTCTTTCATTTAAATGTTACTTTTTCTCCATTATATTTGAGATAGAGTTTTTTGTTTTGTTTTGGGTTTTTTTGTTGTTGTTTTTGTTTGTTCTTCTTCTGCACTCAGTGACTTGGCCACTAATCCTCCTTCTGGTCATTAGAACCACCACCACTGCTTATTCTGTAGCCTTTCCTGTGGGAGTTCCAGGATACTAGTATTGATATGATGTTGCACTATCTTTTTGGATCTTAGAAAGGTGGAAATGTGAGCTAGGTCACACCTCCCTCTCAATCACCTTATCTATTTTTTTTAAGTAGTTTATTCCTTCCCATGTTTAACTAAAAGTGTCTACAAAGTAGTAGAAACAAAAGGCTTATATTAAAAAGCAACAACTTTCTGCCAGACTTCTCTTCACCACCCTCTCACATGAATTTGAGAATTATTTTTTCATTTTTGTTTTTTGAGATAGCTGAATCTGTATTTCAAAATATATGCTTATAGCACGATTTCTCAAGTTATCTAATTCAAATTTATCTATTGATTTTGCTATGCTAGGTGAGGACTTAGATTACCTATATTCTACTCTCCCCTGTAACTCTTACCTTTATAGTTATACCTTTTTTATTTTTATTTTTGTTTATAGGATTTTACGTATGTATGTATTTATTTATTTATTTGAGAGTGAGCGGGAAGGTAAGAGAGAGAGCATGAGCAGGGGGAGGGGCAAGCAGACTCCCCGCTGATCAGGGAGTCTAATGTGAGGCTTGATCCCAGGACCCTGGGATCATGAACTAAGCTGAAGGCAGATGCTCAACTGACTGAGCCACCCAGGCATCCCAAGTTATACCTTTTTTAATTCACTAATCAATTAATTTTATATATTTAAATATTTGGAATAGATTTTTTATCATATCAACTTTAAGCAATGTATTTTTTTTTTATATTTTTATCTTAGTCTATTTTGTCTGCTATAGCAAAATACCATAAACTGGGTGGCTTATACACAGCAGAAATTTATTTCTCACAGTTCTGGATGCTGGAAAGTCCAAGATAAAGGCACTAACAGATTTGGAATCTGGTGAGAACCCCCTTCATGGTTCATAGATGGCTCTCTTCTTTCTCTCTATCTTCTTTCTCTGTCCTTATGTGATGGAAAGGGCTAGGGAGTTCTCTGGAGCCTCTTTTATAAGGATACTAATCCCATTCACGAGGGCTATACCCTTCTGACCTCATCACATCCCATGGTTTCACATTCTAATACCATCTATCACCTTAGAGGTTAGGTTTCAATATATGCAGTTGGGAGAGGGGCAGAGAGGGATACACCTTTCAGACCATAGTAACTTTACTCTAGAAAACAAGGATATTAGCATTCTTTTTCTATAATTTTGCTTTCCTTTTCTTCCCATTTCTTAAATTCTATCATTTGTGCTTTTACTCTAATGTATCTAAGTTTAGGAGTATTTCCATTTTATTTTAAAATCATATAAAATATTTTCTATTTTATGTTTGTGCTGATTCTAAAATTCTAAAATTAACAAAAATTGTCTTACCAAATATGCCTATACAAAAATCAGGGACAACCAAACCAAATAATGTACTATGATCAATAGATTAAAGATGGCAATGCAGTTTTGTTTTTTTTTTTCCATTCTTTCCATTGACAATGGAATTAAAGACTTTTTTGCTTACATCTGTCTGGGCTCTGTGACTGTTCTGACAAATAGGACATGGCAGAAGTAATGCTGTGTCACTTTTAGGCCCTGAATCTAAGAGATTGCCACTTCCATTTCTGTGTCTTAGAAGCCCATCTGGGATACCTCAAGTGCCATGGAAACGAGTCTGACTTCCCTGAGGCCATAATACTGAAGATAAAGTATGTATAAACTGTTTTTTTTCATAGTCACAATGGGACCTGCATTTTCTTCCATTTCTTCTGAGGCAATAGACAAGAGTGAGTCAGTTTTGGGGCAGCTGGGTGGCTTAGTCGGTTGAGCATCTGCCTTCGGCTCAGGTCATGATCCCGGAGGCCTAGGATCCAGCCCCACATGGGGCTCTCTGCTCAGTGGGGAGCCTGTTTCTGCCTTTCCTTTTGCCTGCCACTCTGCCTACTTGTGTTCTCTTGCTCTCTCTCTCTCTCTCTCTCTCTCTCTCTCTCTCTCTCAGAGTCAATCAGTCTTGTACTCCCTTTACAACCTCAGCCACCATTTGAGTACTACTGCATGATCTCAGTTGATGCCATGTGAAATAGCAGAATTGTCCAGCTAATCAATGCCCATATTCCTAATCTATAAAATTGTGAGATTTAATAAAATTGTTGTTGCTGTCACTAAATTTTAGGATTTTTTTTTTTTTATGTTGCACAAGGTAACTAGGAGAGTATTGCATTGCCTTATTTGTTCAAGATTTTTATTTTCCTAAAATTTTTCTTGGATTTTCCTTTTTAACTTGTAAAATTTGTCTTTACTATATAAACAATTATTTTCAAATGATATATCACTTTTTTTCATGAGTCCTATTTACCCCCAGAGATCTCCTCCATGTGCTCATTATCTTATTTTTACAAATGGTAATGGCTGATTTAATGATTGATTTTTTTTGGTCTGATATAAAGTTGTCATCCTGGGACCTCCCTTTACTGCTGTTTCAATGAAGTCAAAGTTTCCTGATCATATATCTTCCACTTTCATGTTTTAACTCTCTTGTTTAGATAAATATGTCTGTGAGATATTTGCTAAGACAGAATGCTTCAGAGGTAAATGTTCTTATTCCTTGCATATAAAAAAAAAAAATTGGCTCTTTCTCATGACTGCATACATTTAGACTTTAGGATCCAAATATATATTTTTTTCTCATCTTCAAAGTAATATTTGCATTGTCTTCTAAGATACTGTATTTCATATGAGAAAGTCAATATTAGTTTTATTCTAATTCTAGATAATCTTTTTTGTGTCTTAGATGTTTCTTTTCATTCCTTGTACTGGCCCATTTTAACAAGTGATTTTTAGTGTGTAAAGTGGTTTTCTGGCATATTCAAGTAATAGATTAAGGAAGAGAAAAATCCCTGCTACTTTTTTTTCCCTCATTTTTTTAAGTTTCTTTCAGTGGGTAGAGATTTTTAAAAGTGGTATCTGAAATAATTAGTGTTAAGTATCTGCTACTGGGAGATGACTTATCCAGGTAGTGGTTGGTATGAAAAAGACTTTAAAAATAGTAATAAAGAATTATGGTACAGGCCGTTCCATTCACATCATTATACATGATTAGTTGTCAGCTGCCCTGGTTAAAATTAAGATACTTTATTGAAAAGATTGTGAGCAATGGTATAGACTTAAATATTAAGTTTTAATAATTATTGATTATTTGTTGCATGATTAATTATGATAATCTTGAGTTTGATTTTTTTTCTCATTTCTGTTATCAGTTATTGGCTTCTCCCTCAAAACTCTAAGAGAGCCCATTGGTGGTGTGTGAAGGTCATAAATTTGTGAGAGGTTAGAATATTGGAGTTACATACCACTCTGATTTTCCCACTTTAAATGACAACAAAGCATGAAAGGAAAATTTAAATGGAATTAATTAAAATGAGAGATTTATAGAATTTCTATTTCAAACAGATGTTGGTAACATAGACAACAATAACAATAATTAACTAAAACATATTCCAGTAGAGCCAGTAAATCAACTGGTTAAAAAAGAAAGAAAAAAAGAAAAGAAACTAAAAGGTAGGAAAAGAAAAGAAAGAAAAAAGAAAAGAAAAGAAAAGAAAAGAAAATGAAGGTCAGAAAAAATATAAAAATTCATTTGCACATATGAATAATGTGCTTTGTGCACACCATTAATTGACATTACTGAAGGCAAGGCTCATGAATAAAGGGTTAAAAAAATCAGTTATAAGGAATTAAGAATGCATTCAACATTGTTCATTTTCTTTCCATATTGTGAACTTTTTTTTTTTAATCATTTATCTCTCTTCCAAGCCATAAAGTGATTCTTGATTGGCTCTTTCCTTTTATTTTAATTTAATAAATAAATATATTAACTTATTTATTTATTTATTTTTGGTGCAAAAAAGGCTTTATTAAAGCATGGGGACAGGACCCACGGGCAGAAAGAACAGCTGCTGGCTCTTTACTTTTAGTTAGGATTTTCCTGTTTTATTCTTCAGAAATGTCTGGTTTTGTATTCTCAGTCAGAAATAAATTTGCTTCTGTAACTGCAACTCCTGGTTCACCATTAAAAGATAAAATAAGGAATTCACTTATGAGGGAAACTTGATATTTAAAATATGTACAAATGCAAATTGATACAAAGATGCATTGATAGAGACGTATGAGTTTTTATTTGCTGATTACTTAAGCTAACTGATTTTTATTAAATCTTTTAGGGACTTTCCATTCTTTCCTCTCCTAACACCCACTGTGTACTACAAATATTTACAAATATAAATATCAGTAAAGCTTTGACTCAAGAATTTAAAAATATATTCCTCATATGAAATACCATTAAGCATATTCTTTGTTCTATATTCTTGACACTGATAGTAATACCTGCTCTGCATATTTCATAGAATAGTTATAAAATCATATGAAATAATATACATAAAGAACTCTTTAATAAAGATCATATGCAATAATATACATGAAGAACCTTTTAAAAATATAAAGCACCATATTACTATGCAGTGTTTTTAATTTTTTTTTCTAAGATTTTTGGCAACCTTTTAGTGGAGAAATCATGGATCCTGTTAATAAAAAGGGAAGGCCAATAAGATTCTGATAAAATATTCAAGAATAATAAAGATCTGCATAAGCTCTTCTTGGATTCAGTAAAGTATAATGCCTTTAACCCCTCATCCCCGCACGTATCTACTGCTCCTGGCACCCAAATACAGATTATCGGGGAAGTGTTGGTACCACTTAGAACCCTCTAGGATTCTAATAGGTCTACAGATCATACCCTGACACTTGAAGTCAGAGGAAGGCCATCTTAGTTTTATTTTTTTTTTGAACATTTTATTTATTTATTTGAAAGAGAGAGAGAGAGAGCAGGTGGGGGGATGGGGCAGAGGGAGAGGGACAAGCAGACTCCTCACTGAGCAGGGAGCTCAACGCAGGGCTCGATCCGAGGACCCTGAGATCATGACCTGGGTCAAAGTCAGATGCGTAACCAACTGAACCACCCAGCCATCTTAGTTTTAATTTACTCTAAAGACATATTCGAACACACATGCAATACCCTAGCAAGTGTAGTGATTGCTTTAACAGCACTGACTAAAACCAAAGTTGCTTTTTTAGTGCATATGTCCTCTCCAATGAAATGAGGGGCACATTATCTCCACAAGTAGAATCTATTTGGCACGTTCAAAAAAGGAGGCCCTAAAAATTTGCCAATTGATATTATGAAAGTAATAAATACTTTTTTACACAGTATTACCAGGGTATGAATTTTGATTGAAAACAATAAATTCGTGGCATTAGTCAAAGTAAATGACTCATTACTTTTTTTTTAAATTTTTTATTGTTATATTAATCCCCATACATTACATCATTAGTTTTAGATGTACTGTTCCATGATTCATTGTTTGTGCATAACACCCAGTGCTCCATGCAGAACGTGCCCTCTTTAATACCCATCACCAGGCTAACCCATCCTCCCACCCCCCTCCCCTCTAGAACCCTCAGTTTGTTTCTTAGAGTCCATAGTCTCTCATGGTTCGTCTCCCCCTCCGATTTCCCCCCTTCATTCTTCCCCTCCTGCTGTCTTCTTTTTTTTTTTTTTTTAAGATTTATTTATTTATTTGAAAGAGTATGAGTGTGGAGAGGGGCAGAGGGAGAAGCAGACTCCCCACCAAGCAGGGAGCCCGATGTGGGGCTTGATCCCAGGTCCCTGGGATCATGACCTGAGCCAAAGACAGGTGCTTAACTGACTGAGCCAGCCAGGTGCCCTGACTCATAACTTTAAATGTTTAAAAAATTTTATTTTATTTTAATTCAATTAATTAACATATAGCATATTATTAGTTTCAGAGGTAGAGTTCAGTGATTCATCACTTGCATATAACACCCAGTGCTCATTACATCACGTGCCCTCCTTAATGCCCATCACCCAGTTATCCCATCCCCCCATCCGGTAATATTACTCAGCCATCACAAAAAATGAAAGCTTACCATTTGCAAAGACATGGATAGAACTAGAGGGTGTCATGCTAAGTGACTCATTACTTTTAATTTTAAAAAAGGCATTTCTCTCTGTCTCTTAATCCCATTACTCTCTATACCCATGTGATTAGGTTTTTCTAGGGTCAAGTTGTACTTCCCTCATCCCTCTTTCATTGCAATATAAACTTAAACCCATAGTGGTCTTCCCTGCATGCCCAGATCCTAAATACGGAATTTAACATAGTCATCATCAACAAATATTAGTTGATTGAACTGTATTTATTAGATAATTATGAACTTAAAAGATGTCGACCTTATACATTGAATGTTTTGGGTGAAGAATTGAAGTATATTAATTCCCATGACTGGAAGCTGTCATGCTCAACTATTTGAACTCTGAAATGTCAGAGTCCCCAGCAAATAACTCTCAGCAAATCCATTTCTTGCAATAAGTTTCTTTATCCATAAAGCTGTTTCAATTGCTGACAGGTGATCTATCACTTTGTCTTAAGATATTATAGTGAAAATTACCAAGTGAATTATTGGTAAAATGTGGAAAGATAAAAAGAAGTCAATGGATATGGTTTGCCAGTTGTCTAAGTGCTTCATACTTTCTGGGGCACTGACATGGAGGGAAGTACTGTCTACTTGTTTTCAGAAACCAAGTTTCATGGCAAACCAATTTAATTATATACGGAGAAGTGTTTTCTACATATTTGAGGCATTTTGTGAGAAGAATATTATTAATTATTAATAAATATAGCAAATCATTTCACATAGCACAACTAGATATAAGTCATGCCTCTATTGCCATATTTTTTCCAATTTTGTTAAATGAATAGTTCTTTTTCATTTGGTTATATTCATTTCCTTCCCTCCTAAATAATTTCTAAAAACCTTTAAACTTTTTTTTATTTATACATACTCCAATCAGTTCCTACAGGAATCTGAAGCTGCTAAGGAAACATTTGAATGTAGAGAAGTAACCAGACTTGCTGGACTTGAGCATGATAATGTTTAAACACATATTTGAAATTGCAATGGTAAGTCGACATTACTGAAAAATACACATTTAATTACTGTTTATTCATCTGAAAATATTTGCTATCTGGAAGATAGTAAGATAGTAGTAAGGCTAAAGACATTGGAATAAGAATGTCATTGTGCTCATATTGAATCCAGGTTCCAAAATTCCTTGCTGCGAGAAGTCATGCAGGTCATTTAACCTCTCTTTGATCAGTTACCTTATGTGCAAAGTCGGTTTTATAATAGAACCTAGTTCTATAAGTTTTGTTTTTTTTTTCCCTATGGATGAAATACACATAAATGTCTTGGAATATTATCAAGCTTGGCAGAAGATAATAAGGATTCTCTGCACTCTTGGTACTTATACCTTATGTGAGTTGTATTGCCACTGAGAGAGAGATTGTCGGAAAAAGAACACAGTGAGTGTGAAGGATGAAGAGAATATGGAAATGCAACCAAAGGATAATACCTTGCAGATCACACATGACGAATGCAACCTTGATAGCGGCTACTTAAACTAAACAAAACTCACCTTGTTTGAGTATGTATTACATGCTGGTCCCTCCACCTTTCACGTGAGAAAACTAAGGTTTGATGTATTGCCAATACTTTCTCAAGTTGGTGGAAAAATGTATAGCAAGATTACTGAGGCTTTCATTCACTAGGGAACTCACTCTTAGCTGTTTCACCAGGTCAAAACTTCTTATAAATTTGACATGAAACATTAGGTGTGCCATGTCAGCAAATTTTCTTTCCAAAGCTCAAGGTCAATTTTTTCTGAACCAGGGAGGGAAAATGTAGTTGCTCTCCTGAAAGTGCAGTGGGCCGGACTCTACATGCTGCTTTGGCACTCTGTGAATTTTAGCATGTCATTTGGCTTCTTTGAATCTCTTTTCTAATTAAAAAGCCCATTAAAGCAAAATAAAACTACAAAAAAAAAGAAAGAACTAAACTACATCTCAGTTATTCCATACAAATTTGTTGCATAGAGAACTGTGTTAGCCCCAAAAATGGCAGTATTAAAGTCTTATTTCAAATAATTTATACTGTTAAGAGATTTATGAACTCTTCTCTTTTTGTCATTGCTAGACAGCACTGTAATTGTATGTTGCTTCCAATGATGCCAATATGCATTTATTACGTATATCAAAGTAGTGAATTTTTATATTACTAAATGGTCCTTAAATGAATAATCAGAATAATTTATCTAATTCACTTCAATATTATTTCAGCATATTTGATTTCTCAGTATAATAATTTCATAAAGGAAAATACTTAACCATTTCTGTTATTTTCATAACATTTTCTACGATATTCATTTGCATAAAAAACAAACTATCGTTATGTGCTTTTTTATGTATTTTATTATTCATATATATGTATTCTTATATATTAATCTTATATATTATTATCATGTAAAAACTAGTATATTTTAAAGTATTGCAAGCATTTCAAAAAGCAATGAATCTTTTTTGAATATATTTCAGAAATATAGCTGGAAACTGAGGTTTTACCTGTACTGGAAACTCTCCTGAAAGAGATTTCAACTAAAGAAAATCAAAGATCAATAAGTCAGTAAACATAGAATGAGTACAGCTTAGTGAAGCTGAGGAGAGTGTTCAGTGTCACATGGATCTCAGCTTAAGATGTGTCTCTTGCTATTTTAGCCTGTATGAGTCTCAATCTCCACCATTCTTACAATGTGGATTATATTGTGATCATGTTGAGCAATTCCCCAGAATTAATTTCTCTCTTGTCTCCTCCCAATAGTCCATGGTTTTAACTTACAGAATCTGGTGGTTTTAGAAAGCTGGCCCTATCTTCTTGCTAAAGTAGAGCATGTGACAGAGGCTTAACCAAATAGTGCATCCCACCCCCAGTCCAAGTTAATGACCTAAACTGCTCAACCCAGAGTGTAAGTCACGATGTTGGCTTGATTTGTGGGAGTAAAAAGCACAGCTACTCTATGTAGACACACCTCATTACCACTACACATGTTTTTTAGAGGCAACACTGGAAGGGTACAGAACTCAAAAATCCCAGGGGGAATTTAGAGCTTTGATGACACTGAATCAAACTCTAGTGAAGCCCATGCTCCTTTTAATCTTTTCAGTTATATGTACCAATAAATTTTATTTATTTTTTCCAAAGTATTCAAGATGGATTTTCAAGTATTTGCCATATAAACACCTGACTTAGGGTAGATAAGCCCTCTGGTCTGAGGATTCAAAGGTTTAACAATATAAGTTGACAATCCTCATCTAAATTCTCGTGCTTTGGAATTTATATATATATATATGTATTTTATATATATATATATAAATATATATATTTATATTATATTATATTTTATATATTATATATTATATATAAATATAAATATATATATATATATATTTATGTGTATATATATATATAAAGCAGGAGATGTAGAGCATGTACTATGTAATAGCTAACACTGCCAGAGGGATCTGTGGCAGTAACCTGTAATCAAACTCAGTATTTCTGCTGTAAAATGTATGAACAATTACAATTAATGGGATTTTTATTTTTCCAAAAAAAAAAAAGGCCATAAACAGCCTATTGATTGTTCAAGTCAGGATTTGCTGAAAAGTGAATTTTAAAGTAAAATTTTGATGCATATCTGTCTGGAGTTTGAATGTGCAGTTGAGGATATATATACCCCCTCTCTCTCTCTCCATCTCTGTGTATACACACACACACACACACGTAAATACATGTGTGCATAAATGTTATGTCATATTATAGGTTCTTATTTGCTTTATAAAAGTCACTTTGTTAGTTCAGTTACCATGATATGAAATATTTCTTTGTGAATAGAGTTTGTAGTCGAATTACATCATTATCTTCATTAACATCATCTGCATTATGAAAAAGTTGGATTATAGTTTACTTTTTTCCTGTTTCTAAAATGTACTGAGACTAAATAAGAGCAAAGTTTGCTACGATGTAAAAAAAAAATGTATTCTGAACAGATATGTTTTAAATGGACTTTTCACCATTTTCCTCCCACACAAAACATATTAAATATCAGTCTGACATTCATTATGATAAATAACCTAGCTCTTGAAGAACATGTGCTATGTCAGCAATTATTCGTTCTGTTTCTGATGACTAATAAAAATGGCACAAGTTAGTTCTTCTTGGACGGAAATTTTCAACAAATGCAAAATAAGATTTTTACTGTTATAGTAGTTTTTTCCCCCACTAAAATCATATGAAGTATGTTAAAACAGATATAAGGCTCATAACATGGTTAAGAAAAAAAGAATAAATATAATATTCAATATGTAATAGATAAATTTGAACTGTAGATTTTTTCTATCAAGTGTATTAATCATTTTTGGTAGTTTATTCTGTGTATTAAGGAATAATACTTTCTGACAGAGATAAACATTTTTAAAAAATGTTTCTAACCTTTACTTCACTAGCTATTTCCAGTTATCTTGTATTATTCTCATCATTTTTTCATATAAAGAAACTAATAAATGAGGAAATAAGTGTCAGTATTCTAAACATACTTTCTTCTAAATATAAGCAGACTATTTGCAACCTAGAGGAAAATAAGTTTGTCCTAAAATGTTGTGGTTATCATTATTAATAATATTAATAAAATTATGTTGTAATAATATAGTTTTTTAAGCTTTCAGAGCACTTTGCTCTAAGTTAGCTTGAATTTTGCCTTAAGAATATAAATAATTTGCTTTTATATAATTTTGCTCTTAATTCAAATATATATATTCTACTCAAATGTTTAGTATACTGACTGTGTCTGTCAGGATGTAATTAAAAACCACAAACCCCACTGTAGCTATTTTAAGTAAAATATAAATTCATTTAAATATAGAGAGAGTCCATAAAATTTCCTTCAGTGCCAGAGAATCAGGCCAGGCATCTACAGAACCAGGAGTAATCACCAAAACATAACAGTTGTCTGCCCTAATACACAATCTACTTTGGCTGCTGCTGAGCCCAAGAATGACACCCACTAGTACAGCCCTTTTACTATGAGCCGGGCCATT
This sequence comes from Mirounga angustirostris, assembly GCF_029215605.1. Lineage (NCBI taxonomy): Eukaryota > Metazoa > Chordata > Mammalia > Carnivora > Phocidae > Mirounga > Mirounga angustirostris. Next base: position 76,860,763 of record NW_026991720.1, on the reverse strand, counting down.
GTTACACCTGCACGGTGTCTACTTGTCCACCAGGCTCACGGAAGTGGTTCCTATATAGACGCTCATTCGTGTCCCTTTTCTCCTAATCAACATCCCATGGGTTGTATGCAGATTGAGAAGTCTGTATCAAATATTTAAGCTTGACTTCAAGAGAGATGGGAATGTGTTCCTGGCTTTAACTTTACAGAGCAGACGTTCTTAAAAAAGATAATCCTGAAATTTAGAAATGTATGTGAAATTCCCGGTTGATCAAAACACAATGGGCTATTTTGGTCAAAATAATAGGATTTGAAAATTATGTTTTTAGAAAACCTGAAAACTGTTTGCAGGGGCATTGACAATATGCTGTTACAGTTCTAATGGTGGAAGCAGCATTAGCAGCGGAAGTATTAATCATGAAATTGCCATGTTGGCAGAGTTGTCTGTGAAGAGGCAATGCCAGCCAGATGGGGCAATACCATTCCTGATGACAGAGAGAGCGGGGTGCTAACTGTGGGTTCATGGGCTTCATTGCCTCGACTGATGCATCCATATCTTGAGTGCTGACAACCTTGTCTTAGACATCAGCAACAAAACTGTTGCTTTGACAGTAATGAGAAATAAAGGCATTTTCTCTGATGGTCAGTCCTATGGAGCCTTCATGTTTTGCATGAAGCAAAAGCATGAGTTGTCCTTAGAGTTGCCAGAATTGCCACCGAAGACAATTGTAAGTACTTTACATATTGAAGACAGCTTTTTTTTTTTTTTTTTTTTTTTTTTTTTTATGAGCTACTAGAAGATCTCTGAGAGACTCCAGCAATATTTGGAAGGGAACTGATGGAAAGTTGAAGTCCCCACCAAACAGTTAATTTTAAGATTCTGTCTCGATCCCGAGATACATGAGGTCTGACATTCACATTTGTTTCACTGTTTTGAAGTGGCTGCCTCCTCATGATGTAAGGAAAATCACTACCAATAAATCACAGAATCTAAATCTCTGTATAACTTGGAAATGTTTAGGGTTGTCATATGAAATATCGACTTTTAGATATTTGTAACAAAATTGAAATCTTCTATGGGAGGAAGCCCAATTTAAAAAAAAAAAAGGAGTTAAATGCAAAAGATCTAAATGAAGCAGAGTTAGGGGTGTGGAAAAGGACACCAGTCTTTCCACTCACTCCCATTTCCTAGTTTAGCCTCTCCCTGCCACCCCCATCTCCAAAAAAGTTTCTGGGACACTTCTCAGGAGAGATTCTGTACAAATTGAAAAAAAGAATGACATAATGAGTTAGGATTAGAGTTGCAAAGATGTGAAAGAGATTGTGTATAAGAGTAATTCCACATGCTCTGCACAGGTAGGACAGATGTAGAGGTTCAAAGCTAATGACAGTAAATTTCAACTTAATATAGAGAACTTTATAATTTACAGAACTTTTTAATAAAAATGAAATAGGTAACTTTATGAGACTAATTTCCTCATCACTGGGTATATTCAGAGACTGGACAGTCACTAATGGTATTCAAGGGAATTTAAATATCAGGAGAGTGGTTGTCTTTAGATTCTAGTATTATATGATATCATTGCCTGTATCATCTGCAAACTGCTCTTACAATAACTTCCTGCCATGACCCTTTGGTAAATTAGAAATATATTTCGAAAATTCTGTAGCTCTTAATACAGTTTTAGATTCCAATGGTAAAATGAATTCCACATTGCTTTTTTTCTCTTTCTTTTACTACAAGAAGACCTTTATTTCTTTGAAATTTGACACCTTTAAAAATAATAATTCTAGTTCTCCAGATGCTCTAGAGAAGCATCTAGAAGTAAAATGTAGAAGGGAAAGTAGAGGTAAAATGTAGGTACATTTGGCCATATTTACTGTACCACATATATGTATTTTTCTTTGTTTGCAAGATCGTCCAAAGGGAGGACAAAAGAGCATTTTTGAGCATTATGAGGTACACTAGGAAACACTGCAGACATTAAAAGATAGAATCCACTTAACAGATAAACCAGTTCGAGAAGCACTTTACTTGAATTCTGAAAGTAATAGATACCGAGTTTCCAAGTTACAAAAACACAGTATTTTTCTTGTTTGTGGAAGAGTAGGATGCTTTTTCTTCTGTGATAATGCCTCATACCTTTGCTTTAGGAAAAATGAAAACTTGTTCCCTATGTACATCATCTTGTCCTGGTATAATATAGCTGCTTCTCTGCGGGTTACTTTGTATAAAATACAGTATTCATGTGAAAGATAAAGAAGAAACATTGTAATAAGATGAAAGTTTTATCAGAGAAACACTTAAGTATGACAGACCAAATATTTTACCTATCGACATAGAATTTTCACTGATTTAACTGACAATCTACAATTTTATCTTTTTTAGTTGTTGAAGAAATATATATTTATATTTATAAATTTATTTTATAAGTAATAAATTATATTTACAACTTTATTTCTTAATTCTGCTTTTAATTTAACTTTATGAAAAATGAAAGTGATTACAGTTAAGGGTTGCCTTAAGTTGATATTATTTGCTGTTTCTGGCATGCATTTTTATAGAATTCAGGGTGTTTTAAGAAGAGAGCTATGCTAAGAAACTAGGAACATAGTGATTGAAATTCTTTAAAGAATGAAAATTCAACATCTATGAGGGTAGGACCACTGTTTTTAAATATTAATACTTCAAGGCACTTCTGCCAGTGTTGTATGAAGTTCAGTTATACAGGAGGTATCACAGAATAGCACATGGAAGTCAATTTCATACTTCAAGTGACTTTTCCAAATAAAGGAAATTAAAATAATCCTCTAATATTCACAGAGCCTGCTGCACTTACAGAAAATATGTCTTCTAGATAACACACAGATCTATAACACTGGGTTTCAAAAGTGAGAGGAAGAAAGAGAAGAAAGAAGATAACCAATTTGTACATAGTGTGTTAGAAATAAACTCTTCCATTGAATAGATCGATCATAACTTGGCTCTTAAATCCATGATAAGTAACTATTTAAGCAAAGAAAAAAGTCAACAAGTAGCAGATAATCCAGAAAGGATGGCATGGGATAGAATATGAGACCCCCATGGATAGATCCTGGCTGGCAAAGATGAGTTTACATGAACTTAATACAGTTTAATCTTCAGGGCTCCTCAGTTGATCAGTCACCCTTAAGTCCTGAGGTTTGCCTTGGGGCTCACATGGAGGAAGCAGCAATCCTAGGCTTCAGCCAGAGGTTTGCAGCCCTGGCCCAGCATGAGAGTCATCCATCCCAGCCCTAATGCCCCTGGCTTTGGGGATGGACAAGGTCAGAGGAAACTACTCCGGTGGTAAGCTGCCCCTGCTGGAATTAAGGAAACATCCAAAACTTTCTTCTTGATGCCAAGAAAGTTATGACTATAATGCTGTTCAGTCTTTGCTGAGGTCAGACTGCCTGTGGGATGTTTGGAGGAACTGGATCAGAGAATATGGGCCAAAGCTGAAATTGGAAAGGCTGGCAGATGTGATCAAAGGGAAGGAGTTCCCCAAAGCCTGGCCTTACAGGAAGCACCTTCTAAGCAAGAATCTATAAAATAGTGACAGATGCTAGATTTTAAACACAAGCCTGTAACAAGAAGATGAAGGGCACTACATCATAATAAAGGGGTCTATCCAACAAGAAGGTCTAACAATTGTAAATATTTGTGCTCCTGGCTTGGGAGCACCCAAATACATAAAACAATATATAAAATAATAACAAACATAAAGGAAATCATTGATAATAATACAATAATACTAGGGGACTTTAATACCCCCACTTACATCAATAGACAGATCATCTAAGCAGAAAATCAACAAGGAAACAATGGCTTTGAATGACACACTGGACCAGAAGGATTAACAGATATATTCAGAACATTTCATCCTAAAGAAGCAGAACACACATTTTTCTCAAGTGCACATTGGACATTCTCCAGAATGCATCACATACTAGGTCACAAATCAGGCTTCAACAAATACAAAGATTGAGATCATACTATGCATATTTTCTAATTACGACACTATGAAACTTGCAGTCAATAACAAAAAAAAAATTGGAAAAACCACAAATTCATGGAGGCTAAAGAACATCCTACTCAAGAATGAATGGAAATTAAATAAAAAATTTTTAAAAATACATGGAAACAAATGGAAATGAAAACACAATGGTACAAAACCTCGGGGATGCAGCAAAAGTGGTCATAAGAGGGAAGTATATAGAAATACAGGCCTACCTCAAGAAACAAACTAAGAAAAAAAAAATCTCAATACACAACCTAACCTTACACCTAAAGGAGCTAGAAAAAGAACAATAAATGAAACCTAAAGCCAGCAGAAGGGAAATAATAAATATCAGAGCAGAAATAAATGATACAGAAACAGGCAAACAAAAAAACCACAATAGAACAGATCAGTGAAACCAGGTGCTTGTTCTTTAAAAGAATTAATAAAATTGATAAACCCATAGCCAGACTTATCCAAAAGAAAAGAGAAAGGACCCAAATAAATAGAATCACAAATGAGAGACTACTATAACAAATATGTCAACATATTCCAAAAATAGAAATGAAGGAAAACCTCCAAACTTATTCTATGAGGCCAGCATTACCTTATTCCAAAACCACATAAAGGCCTCACTAAAAAAGAATTACAGGCCAGTATCCCTGATGAACATGGATGCAAAAATTCTCGACAAAATACTAGCAAATCAAATCCAACAGTACATTAAAAGAACCATTCACCATGATCAAGTGGGATTTATTCCTGGGCTGCATGGGTGATATGATATTCACAAATCATACCATATGTGATACACCACATTAATAAAAGAAAGGATAAGAACCATATGATCCTCTCAGTTGATGAAGAAAAAGCATTTGACAAAGTACAGCATCCATTCTTGGTAAAAACCCTCAACAAAATAGGGATAGAGGGAACGTAACTCAACATCATAAAGGCCATATATGAAAGAACAACAGCTAATATCCTCAATGGGGAAAAACTGAGAGCTTTTCTTCTACAGTCAGGAACAAGGCAGGGATGTCTGAAAATTTGTATGGAACCACAAAAGACCTCGAATACCCAAAGCAATCTTGAGAAAGAAAAGCAAAACTGAAGCCATCACAATTCCAGACTTCAACTTATATTACAAAGTTGTAGTGATCAAAACAGTATGGTACTGGCATAAAAACAGATACATAGGGGGCGCCTGGGTGGCTCAGTCGTTAAGCGTCTGCCTTCGGCTCAGGTCATGATTCCAGGGTCCTGGGATCAAGCCCCGCATCGGGCTCCCTGCTCGGTGGGAAGCCTGCTTCTCCCTCTCCCATTCCCCCTGCTTGTGTTCCCTCTCTCACTGTGTCTCTCTCTGTCAAATAAATAAATAAAATCTTAAAAAAAAAAAAAAAAAGACACATAGATCAATGGGACAGAATAGAAAACCCAGAAATGGACCCATAACTCTATGGTCAGCTAATCTTCAACAAAGCAGGAAAGACTATCCAATGGAAAAAAAGACAGTCTCTTCAACAAATGGTGTTGGGAAAATTGGACAGCCACATGCAGAAGAATGAACCTGGACCACTTTCTTATACCACACACAAAAATAAATTCAAAATGAATGAAAGACTTAAATGTGAGACAGGAAACTATCAAAACTCAAGAGGAGAACACAGGTAGAAACTTCTTTAGCATCAGCTATGGCAACTTCTTACTAGATTTGCCTCCAGAGGCAAGGGAAACAAAAGCAAAAATGAACTATTAGGACTTCATCAAGATAAAAAGCTTCTGCAAAGCAGAAGGAAAGGAAGGAAACAAACCACAAAACTAAAAGGCAACTTACAGAATGGGAAAAGATATTTGCAAATGACGTATCTGATAAAAGGTTAGTATCCAAAATCTATAAAGTACTTATCAAACTCAACACCCCAAAACACAAATAATCTAGTTAAGAAATGGGCAGAGGCCATGAATAGACATTTTTCCAAAGGAGACAAACAGGTGGCCAACAGATACATGCAAAGATGCTCAACATCACTCATCATCACTGAAATACAAATCAAAAGTACAATGAACTATCACCACACCTTGTCAGAATGGCTAAAATTAACAACACAAAAAACAATAGATGTCAGTGAGGATGCAGAGAAAGGGAAGCCCTCTTACACTGTTGGTGGGGATGCAGACTGGTGCAGCCGCTCTCAAAACAGTGTGGAAGTTCCTCAAAAAGTTAAAAATAGAACTACCCTATGACCAAGCAATTGCACTACTAGCTATTTACCCAAAAGATACAAAATATTGATTTGAAGGGATACATGTACCCCGATGTTTATAGCAGCATTATCAACAATAGCCAAATTATAGAGAGAGTCCAAATGTCCACTGACTCATGAGTGGATAAAGAAGTGGCATATATACACAATGGAATATTACTCAGCCTTAAAAAAAGAAGAGTGAAATTTTGTTGTTTGCAATGATGTGGTTGGAGCTAGAGAGTATTATGCAAAGCAAAGTCAGTCAGTCAGAGAAAGACAAATACCATATGATTTCATTCATAAATGGAATTTAAGAAACAAAACAAATGAACATAGGTGAAAAAAGGAGAGACAAACTGTAAAACAGACTCTTAACTATAGAGAACAAACTGAGGGTTGCTGGAGGGAAGGTGGGCAGGGGGATGGGTGAAATGGGTGATGGACATTAAGGATGGCACTTGTGATGATGAGCACTGGGTGTTGTATGTAAGTGATAAATTACTAAATTGTACACCTGAAACCAATATTACACTATATGGTAACTAACTGGAATTTAAATAAAAACGTGAAACTTAAAAAAAAAGAAAAAAAGAAATTAAGGTTACCTAATAAAAAAAAAAAAATGAAGATGCCCCATCATAGAATGACAACCTGAGACTTTCTTTGTTTTTTGGAGTTTTTTAAAGATTTTATTTATTTATTTGAAAGAGAGCACAAGCAGGGGGAACTGCAGGCAAAGGGAGAAACAGGCTCCCGAACTACCCGGGTATCCCAGGACTTTCACAAATAAAGAAACAGATATTGCTCAACCATGTTAGAAGAAATATTAAACTATATTTTTTCTATAGATTCCATAGAAGATATTGTAAAATTATTGTCATATAAAGAGACTCTCAATGAGTATACAGCAAAAATACAGAGAAAAAGAATCATTATAATTGTAAAATTATAATTGTAAACAAGTACTATATACATTCTAAAAATTTTGTGACATTTAAGTACTTACTAGTTTTTTAAAAATTTGTAATTTGTAGACTTTCTTTTCCCATTCTAGATAAACATTCATTTCATGCCTAATTGTGTACTGTTAATTTTATATTTTTGAAATGAGATCCCTCAAATTGCATAAGCCTTCAGGTTCTACAATACAAGGATCTGTTCCAAAAGTTGGGTAACAGGATTGACTCCCAAAGTCCAGTATTTCATAACATTGCTTCTATCAGCACATTGAGATGGTAATTTTTCATTATGGGCAAAACTCCCACTGCAGTATATATGGCATTCCCTATTCCTGCACACACCTTAGATGATAAATGCCTGTTACAAGTCTCCTCCATCCACTCCACACCACCCACTCCTTTGGTCATGTGATAGCTAAAATGACCCCCCAGATTTCCAAAAGCCCCTGTCTAAGAACCAAGCCAGAAAAGCTAGATAGGTATATATGTGAAATGGAATATTATTCAGCCATGAGAAAGAAGGGGATTTTGCCATTTGGGACAACATGGATGGAACTTGAGGGCATTATGCTAAGTGAAATAAATCAGACAGAGGAAGACAAATACAAATACAAATGGTAGCACTTGTATTTAGACCCTAAACAAAAAGGAAGAAGGAAGGAAGGGAGGAACTAAGGAAGGGAGGAAGGACAAAAAAGTTAAACAGTTCCTCTAGGGCAGCAGTTATAGATATTGATACTCATTGGTTTTGAATAGGAGTGTACATAGTGAATAGAGTATTAGCGTGATAGAATGTGGCTTCAGAGTTCCCGCTTACAATTTTTGTCTGACAGTAAAGAGAGTCTTTAGATCATGAACTGACACACTATGACCTGTGGAACCCAGTCCTGTGGCTTTTTTTTTTTTTTTCCTGTAAGGCTTCCAAGTTAAGTATGGTTTTCACATTAAAAGATTGCATAAACAAATTTTTAAAAATACGCAATAGATACTATGTGTAACGTGCACAGACTGAAATATTTGCTATTTGGCTCTTTCCAGAAAATTTTGTCTTTCTTCCTTTAAACTATGCCACAATCATCAAAAACAGGTCAACTGCCCACTCACAATTTTCTCTTAGCAAGGCTTACTTTGTGGCTATTATAACAGCACAGCCTGGCTGTCCATATGGCTGGGACTGAAGTAAAGAAAATAGTGAGAAAAGTTTAGACAGGGATAAGGTGAGTAGGATAGGGAAGGAGATTAGGAGAAAAATAGGGTTTAAAATTTTTTTTTCCTATATTGTCAATCTGTGTTCATTATTGATTTGCTACATATAGATCAATGAGTATTTCATTAGATCACATTTTTATCTCTGTTTCCTCAACCTCATAAAAAACCATTTTATGAGCAAATTATTCTATTACGCCTTGTTAATGGTAGCTCCTACTTTTGGATCTGGAGGCAATTTTTCTGAGGTTTATAATAAATTATTTCACTGTTTTTCATATTGTGTTACATGGAGTCCTAGAATTACACTGAGATATCTCGACTGTTTTGGGAGGAGGGGGAAGCCAAGTAGATGGGACTTTAGGTCTTTGTGCATATTTCATCCATATTCATTCCACTTATACACTTCTTATCTCTGTTACAATAAAATTTTAATTCAACTCAATATCAAAACAACCAATCCCATCAAAAATGCGCAGAGGAACTAAATAGACTTTTTTTTCCAAAGAAGATGAACAGATAACCAACATGTATGTGAAACAGTGCTCAACATCATCATCATCAGGGAAATGCAAATCAAAACTACAATGAGAAATCACCTCACACCTCTTAAAATGGTGAGTATCAAAAAGACAAGAGATAACTAGGGCTGACTAATAAGGATGTGGAGAAAAGTCAACCCTTTTGTACTGTTGGTGGGAATAATAATTGTAGCCATTATGGAAAACAGTATGGAGTTTCCTTAAGATCTTAAAGATAGAACTACTATATGATCCAACAACTCTCTTCTGGGCATATATCCAAAGAAAATGAAAACAGGATCTTGAAGAGCTATGTGGACTATCATGTCCATTGCAGTATTATTGACAATGGCCAAGATATGGAAATACCTATGTGTCTATCAACAGATGAAAAGCTAAAGAAGATGGGTATATATGTGAAATGGAATATTATTCAGCCATGAGAAAGAAGGGGATTTTGCCATTTGGAACAACAATGGATAGAACTTGAGGGCATTATGCTAAGTGAAATAAATCAGACAGAGGAAGACAAATACTGCATGGTAGCACTTGTATTTCGACCCTAAACAAAAAAGAAGGAACAGAGGAAGGGAGGGAGGGAGGGAGGGAGGGAGGAAGGGAGGGAGGGAGGGAGGAAGGAAGCACGAAAAAGTTAAACTCATAGCAGTAAAGTAGAAAAGTGGTTGCCAGGGGCTGGGGGTGGGAGAAATAGAGGCTGGCAAAAGAGTACAATCTTTCAGCTATATGATGAATGAAGTCCGAAGATTTAATGTAAAACATGGTGACTATAGTGGATAACACTATATTATATAGTTAAAATTTATAAAGAGATTAGATCTTCTCACCCAAATAAATAAATACATAAATAAATTAATGATGTGTTAACTACATGGTGGGGATCCTTTCACAATGTGTGTGTGTGTGTGTGTGTGTAAAGTCACAACGTACACTTTAAATATCTTAGAATTTTATTTGTCGATTATATCTTCATAAAGCTGAAAAAATTGGTAGTCGAAAAATGTTTCAGTGAGTAAAACCTTGGAAGAGCTGCTAGCTAATTTAATTCAATTATTTTTCCTTCAATGCCATTAACGTTTTCTGAACAGACTGCAAATATTTTGCAATTTATTTCATTCCCTAAGATGTTTTCTTCAATCCTTCACAGAATTGACTTAGAATCAACACTAGCTAAAACAGAAACAATGAGGAAATACTAAAATGTAAAACTAATTTTTTTTCTTTCTTTCTTTTTTTTTCTTTTCTTTTCCTTTCATTTTTTCACAAGTTTCTAATAGGTTAAAAAAAAAAAAAAACTCCCTGTAAAATATTCTTCACATTCCACTTATGTGATACTGCCTAAATAAAATTAGAGAAATGTTCAGTGAAAATTACTTTTGTGTAATGGAGTAAAAGCTATTCTCATATCACAAAATGACTTTATGTGGGGTCATTATAATTAATACTTCCCTGAAAATATATTCTGCACTGTTACAAGATAGTATTTGGGAGATAAGTGCAATAGGATGTGGGAATGTGGGGGATCATACCTTAGATTGTGAGCAATGAACCTATGCAGAGAGAAAAAAGTTTTAACTGCAGAGAAGGTCTAGCGCAGAAGGCATACTAATTCGGAGTCGTCCAGTCCGGCGCAGAGCTGAATCTCATACACTTGTGTACCACCATCTTGGACTTGGAAGGGGGGAAAAGAGATTGTTTCAGAGAAACGTAGAAGATGATGTGGTAGGGAGTCCTTTTCTTTTCGCAGCCCAACAATTGTGTCATAGGACTGTGAGGTCACAGGTAACACTGGTTCTGTACCATCCTCCAGTTTCATTCAATTTCCTCAGTCCCACCTAAAGTACACACACATACAAAATCATTCATGTGCCTAGCCCCCAACTCCAGCAGATTTAGTACCCTTGACAGAGAAGAGGCATGTTGTAAAAAATATATATCTATATGTATTTAAAAATTTGGAAGCAAACAACTATCTTCCATTTGTGGCTCTGCCAGTTTTTAGCTATCAAATATAGGATTATTGGGGAGGATCTATACATAGGGGTTAAGAAATTGAGATCTCAAACCATACTGCCTTCATTGAAATTCAGCTTTGCCACTTACTGGCTCTTTAACTGTGGGCAAGTTGCTTGACTTAAAATTTTAAGTCTCTCTCTTTCTCTCATTTCCCAAAGTGGGTAATAATGACAGTTGTACTTACTTCAATAGGGTTCTTATGAAGGTTAAATTACACAAAGGATTGAGAGCGATGCTTGGCCTATAGTAGTTGACCAATAAATGTTACTACTCTGGGGTGCCTGGGTGGCTCAGTTAAGTGTTTGACTTGGGTTCAGGTCATGATTGCGGGGTCCTAGGATCAAGCCACTCATCAGGCTCACCGCTCAGTGGGGACTGTGCTTGTCTCTCTGCTTCTCCCCCTGCTCATGCTTACTCACTCTCTTTCTAATTAATAAAATATTTTTAAAAATAAATGTGATCACTCTATATATTCTTATTTTGTCATATTTTCCTCAAATATAAGATGGGGACAATTATAATAAAACCGAAGTTTATGAAAAAATGAGATATATAAAAGTCACCAATCATTTTATTAGCTATTTCAAAACTAAATAGCACTTCTTAATTTTCTAGAGGGTTCAGTTGCCAATCCTTCAAAGGATTATTCAAAATGCCATTGAATGGAAGTAGTTATATTGCATTGTTGAATTCTGGAAATGAGACTATTTTTTTTTTCACTCTTAGACTTTGCCTTATATACTCTGTTTCTAACTCTATTTATCTTAAGACTCGGAGAAATTTTAGATAGAAGAAGGAGCTATCTCATCTATTAGTAGTATTTATTAGGAAATGCCTGCTCTCTTATCTAGAGCATGGTAAAGACTACATATATCAAATCTGCAGATTTTGGGGAACTTTTGGAATTATTGCAATGCATGAAATGAACCATTATAAGCAAGGCAAGAAAGTGTTAAATATTTGCAGAAATGAAACCAGAAGTCCATAGAATGTCAAGGCTATTATTAATGTAATCCTTATCTTTTAATAGAAAAAGCAATTAAATCATTGCATTCCTTTACGTTATTCATATTCTTCAGTGAGACACTTGGTATGATCTTTCTTAGTGATCCATGATCAAAAAGCTACAACAATTTTCATTTGAAAAATATTTTCTTTTTCTCACTTTGCTTTAGAGATAATATTCTGTCATGCTCTTTTAATAAGAGTCTTGTATTTGTCGATTGAATCATACCCATTTTTATAGCTCTAAGATTTTATCTTTTAAATCCTCCAAGTTTGTAAACTTCCTTCTTGCTTATAGATGCTAAAGGTGAGTCACTAAAGGTCTAGATATTGTCATAAATAATGTAGAATAAATGACTTAAAAATATATGCCCTCTCACTAATGTATAGCATTTACATATTTTAAATTTAAATTCTTTATTAGCTAAATTTGTTTGTTTGCAAATCATAGAAAACTACTATGATTTAGACAAAAAGTGCTTTGGTTGGAAGAACGCATAGCCACTTAGAAGATGACAGGAACTACTAGAGAAGGCAGGAACTAAATACCCCACTGAACCCTAAAGCAGAAGAGGTAGGCGAGCAGGAGTTTAAGTTCAAGTTTAACTCAATCCTTTTGTCTCTTCTTTCAAGCTTCATGTTTCATGGACTGCTATTTTTTTTGTACCAGTTTGGAGTGAATGTTTCTAGTTCCAGATTAATCAGTGGAGGAAGGAGAAGCTCAGATTTAACTACTGGAAAGAACAATTACAAATCAATGAATCAGGCAAAACTATAGCATGTCTTTACTTCATATTTCTTTTTTAAACAGTTGTACAGATTCAATTTACATACCAAAAAATTCAACCACATTAGCATGCAATTTGTTAATTTTCAGGAAATTTATACAGTTGTGCAACCAGCACCACAATCTAATTTCAGAACATTTCCATCATCCTTAAAATTCCCCACCAGCCAGTTTGTAGTCTAACCCTGCTTCCAGTCCCAGCCCCAAGCAATCTCTTTCTGCTGCAATACATTTGATTGCTAATTTTATATAAATGAACCATATAAGACATAGACTTGCATCTGGCTTTTTTCACTTAGCATACATTTATTGAGGTATATCCATGATCTATCAGTATTTTGTTAATGTGTTGCTGAATAATATTCTATTGTATAGATACATCACATTGTATTTACTGGTTGATGTTTGTATTAGTTCCAGATTTTAGCTATTATACAAAATGTGGCTATTAGCATTTACATAAATCTTTATGTGGACATAAACAAACCTTCTTTTCACTTGGATAATATTCATTGGAATGAAATTGCTAGGTCATATGATGAATTTATGCTTAACTGTGAAGGAAATTGAAGAACATTTTTTTTTTTTTTTTCTGAAGTAGCTATACCAATTCACATTCTCACCAACAGTATGTGAAGATTTTGGTCTCTTCACATCCTGGCTGACACTTGGTGTTGTCTATTCTTTTGATTATATCCCTTCTGGTGCATGGCTACTGTTTGTCTTTGTGCTTTTAATTTGCATCTCCCAAAAGAATAATGGTGTTGAGGAACTTTTCATGTGCTTATTAGCTATTTATGTATCTTCTTTAGAGCACTGTCTATTGAATTATTTTGCTCACTTTTAAATTGGAATATTTGACTTCTTAATGTTGAATGTAGAAATTTCTATATATTTTAAAAGATTTGTGATTTATTTGATTTATGTTGCTACATACAAATTACCACACATTTAGTGGCCAGAACAACAAACACATTTATTATCTCACAATTTCCATGGGCCAGAAGTCTGGACATGGCTTAGCTGAGTCCCCTGCTCATTGTCTTACAAGGTTGTAATCAAGATTCTGACAGGGCGGTGTTTTCCTCTAGAGGCTCAACTGGATAAGTATCTGCTTCCAAGTTCATTTGAGTTTTTGGCAGAATTCATTTTCTTATTGATACATGAGTATTAGTCCTGGCTGTTTGCTGGAGGTTTGGCTGGAGGTTGCCCACAGTTGCTTGACACTTGAGTTTTCTCATCATGTTTGCTTAATTTATCAAGCCAGTAAGGTGTCTTGCTCCAGTCTACTAAGACTGACTTATATAACATGATGGGAGTGGTATCTTATTACTTTTGCCATATTCTCGAACATTAAAGCAACTAAAAGTACTTGCCTACCCCTACACTGAGTGGGAAGGAGTCAAAGGCACAGCCACCAGGAGGAGACTGTTGGGGACGACATAAGGTCTATTCACCACATGTCATTTGGAAATATTCTCCCAGTCTGTAGCTTGTATTTTGATTTGCTTAATGTTATCTTTTGTGTTTTGATTTAATGATATCTTTTGAGTATAAAACTGCTCATTTTAAAGAAGTCCAAATTATTTTTTTGTCTCTTTTTCAAGATTCGTACTTTTGATATTATATCTAAGAAATCTTTATCATCCCAAGGTCATGATGGTTTTATCCTTTCACTCCTGGCAGTTTGAGTATTTTAGCTCTTACATTCAGGTCAATGATCCGTTTTGAGTTAATTTTGTGTAGTGTGAAGAAAGTGTTTAAATTCATATTATTGCATTTGGATATAAAAATGGTCCCAGGACGATTTATGGAAAAGATTCTCCCCAGCTGGATTTTTCCCAGCACTTTGTCAAAAATCAATTGACCATATATGTAATGGCCTATTTTGGACTCTTAATTTTGTTTTATCCATATGGTGTTTTTATTACTGTAGTTTTATGGTAAGTTTTGAAATCTGGTAGTAGAAATCCTCCAATTTGTTCTTCTTTTTATAAATTGTTTTGACTATTCTAGGTCCTTTGCATTTCTATATGTATTTTAGGATTAGCTAACAAATTTGCATGAAACTTGCTGTTGCAACTTTGATAGTGATTATGATGAATCTATGGATCAGTTTGGGGGTAACTGCCATCTTAACAATATTGAGTCTTCCAAACCATGGACAACAGATAGTCTTTCTATTATTTATAACTTCTTGATATTCTCTCAGCAACATTTTGTAGATTTCAGTGTATAAATACTGCATGTGCTTTTATAATTATTTTTGTAGGCATTTTATTAATTTTGATGCTGTTAAGATAAAATTATTGGTATTTTTGGATTGTTTGTAGCTAATGCCTATAAATATATTTAATTTTAATATATTGAACTGTGTTTTGTTACCTATCTAGCTTATTAGTTCTAGCAATATTTTTGTGGATTCCTTATGAATTTCTACATTTAAAATATCTTTCCTTTCCTCCCCTCCTGTCATTGCTCTCCCCTCTTCCTGCCCTCTCCCTTGCACCCATCTCTGTCCCTATTTCCACCTTTATCTTTCTACCTCTCTTTTTCTTTCTTTCTTCTTAGCTAGAACCCCAGGACCATGTTAAATAGAAATGTCAAGAGTCAACATCTTTTCTTTGTTCCCAAACACAGTGAGAAAATATTCATTCACCATTTAGTATGATATAAGCCTCAGGTCTTTCAAAAATGACCATCATCAGGTTGAAGAAGTTCCCTTCTGTTTCAAGTTAAGTGTTGTTTTTGATCATGAAAATAGAGAAAATATTTTGAAATGCCTTTTCTGAGTCTATTAGAAGAATCATGTATTTTTTGTCATTTATTCTATTTCTTACAATGATGCACCCTTACATTCCTGGTAGAAATTATAGTTGGCCATGATTTACAATTCTATTCGTGTGTTGCTGGATTCAGTTGGCTAATATCTGACTAAGAATTTTGCATCTGGGGGCACCTGGGTAGCTCATTTGGTTGAGTGACCAACTCTTGGCTTTGGTTCAGGTCATGATCTCAGGGAGGTGAGATGGAGCCCTCCCTTGGGCTCCATGCTCAGCAGAGAGTCTGCTCGAGACTTCTCACCCTCTGTCCCTCCCTGCAATTGTGCTCGCTCTCGCTCTCTCTCTCTCTCTCTCTCTCTGTCTCAAAAATAAATAAATAAATTGTGTGTGTGGTTTTTTTTAAGACTTTTGCATCTGTTTTCATGAGGACTGTTGATCTGTAGTTTTCTTACTTGCAGTATCCTTGTCTTTGGTATAATGGTAACAATGGCCTCAAAGAAGGGGTTGGGAGGTGTTCACTTCTCTGCTTTATGAGAGTTTTTGAAGTACCAGTATTACTTCTTTTTTTTTTTTAAACAAATATGAAAGTTTATTGCAGAACAATTGGATGGTATAGGTAAATGGAATGGAAATGCCTACATGTCATTTTGAGAATCATAATCTGAATTGAAAATCACTTCAAGCAAGATTTTACTCATTGTAATGCTTAATTTTGTTTCTTCTTTACATTTTCTTCTTTTTCTTTTTCAATTTCAGCAACATATTTCCTCAGGATTTTTGATCCAGTATTATTTCTTTAAATATTTCATAGAATTCTTTAGTGAAGCTATCTGGTTTGGGGTTTTCTTTGTGGGAAGATTTTAAGTAATTAACTTTGTACTCACTAGATTATTCAAAATTTTCATTTCTTAGTCAGTTTCAGATTTTATGTTTCCATGTCATCTCAGTTATTTATCTAGTTGGCATAATGTTGTTCATATGTCATTGTAATCCTTTAAATTTCTATAGGGTTTGTAGTGATTTCCTCTCTTTAATTTCTGATTTAGATCATTTTTATCTGCTTTCCTATTTTCTGGTTTACTATGCTAAATGTTTGACAATGTTTTTGATTTTTTACAGAAACCATTTTTTGGTGTATTGATTTCTCTGTATTGTTTTCTGTTTTACTAAATTCTGCTCTAATCTTTATTTTTCCATTTTTCCTGCTTACTTTGGAATTAGTTTCTTTTTTTTTCTATTTTCTTATAGTAAGCTTATTTTATTGACTTGAGACCTTTTTTATTGACAGGAGATTACAGCAATAAATTTCTAAGTGGTGCATTAGCTGCATCTAATGAATTTTAAATTTGTTGTTATTTCCATTCTCACACAGATAAAATACATTTTAATTTATCTTATCATTTCCTTTTGTACTTATGGACTATTTGAGGGGGTTTTAACTTCCAAGTATTCCAGATGTCTAATGTAATTCCATTGTGGTTTGAAAACACACTTTGTATGAATTAAAGTTTTTTTGTATTTACTGAGATTATTTTTTGAGGCACAGCATTTGGTTTCTCCTATAGTATGTTCTATCTGCATTTGAATATATTTTCTGTAGTCACTGAGTGGACTTTTCTAAAGAAGTCAGGCCAAATTGGTCAATAATATCACTGAAGTCTCTTATTTCATTGCTGATTTTCTATCAGATTGCTCTATCATTTATTGAAAATGGTGTATTGAAATCTGTAACTATTATTTTTGAATTGTCTATTTCTCTTTAATATCAGTTTTGGCTTTATAATTTGTTCTATTATTAAATGCAAATACATTTAAAGTTATGTTTTTCTGATGTACTAACCACTTCATCATTATTTTTCTTTAGAATTTTCTTTGTTTTAAGAAATATTTTGTCTGATATTAATATAATCATTACATCTCTCTTATGGGGACTCTTTACATGATCAGTTTTTCACTTTTTATTTTCAACTGGTTCTGTCTTTGTAGCTATTTGTTCTAGATAGCATATAGTTGACTCTTCCTTTTTTTCAAGTTTGTTGATCTCTCCTTTGAATGGAGAGGTTAGTCTGTCACTCTTAAAATCATTACTGTTACAGTTGGATTTCATTTTTCTCTTTGCTTTTTATTTTATTCATCCCTTTTTTGTTCCTTTCTTCCTCTAATGTCTTATTTTGTGTCAAAAAATGTTTTTGTCTACCGTTTTATTTCTTCTGATGATTTTTTTAACCTGCCATTCTATTTTGGCATCATTTTTTTTTTTACATCCTTTAGTGTTTCTTGTAAGAAAGTTTTGATAGTAACAAATCATCTCAGTTTCTTTACCTGGATATATCATTATTATACCTTTATATTTTAAAGATAGATTTTTTTTCTTTCCACTCTTTAAAAATGTCTTTCCACTTCCTTTGTGCCTCCATTTTTTAAATAGAAAGTCAGCCACTAATTATATTTTTGTTCTCTTATACATGATGAGTTGTTTTTTTTCTTCCTGCTTCCAAGATTTCGTTTTTTTTTCTTTAGATTTTATTACCTTGACTAGGTAAGGTGTGTCTGTGTGAATCTCTTGCTTATTTTATATTCTTAGGCTTATTTTTAAGTTTGGTTTCCTGGGATTATCCCTGTGTTTGCATACCCTATGTTCAGCCGAAGATTGACAAGAGGCTCTGCTCAAACCCTTCAAGTCAACCGGGCTTATACTCTCTGAATATGGATCTATAGGAGTCCTGTAGAGTGCATTCAAATTCCAGGCCATTTTAGAGTCTTTCTTTTATTTCTCATTTCTGCCAAGTGATCTCACATTTCTTCTTTCTTTCTCCCTGCAACCCCCGCACACTGTCTGTGTTGTTGAACCACATAGGTTGACCCACACAGACAGAGCTGGGGGTGAGGCATGGCAGCAGTCCTCATCATGAACACTACAGAATCACCCAGTTTCTATGAAAACTTTAGCGTTTTTCATGAATAAATGCTTCTATGTTTGTTTGTATGCTTTTGGTCCAGAATGTTGAAATAATTGTTTTTGACAGTTCTATTCATCTTCATAGTTGTTCTTTAAGGAAAGGACTATCCACCTTTTCATCCCATTAGGTGGAAGTGCTATACACTCAAGTAATTAAAATCTAATAAAACTGTTTCAAATCAAATTAAACTAGTTAAAGTCTAATTAACAAATTGAAGTCTATGACTCTACTCTAATTCTTTCCATAGCAGAAAGAATGTGACAACAGTGAATTAGGAGCCCAAGGAGAGCTTATGAATAGCCAAGATGAAATGCCAACGAAATGGTCCTATGACAGCAGACATTTTTCTCACAGAGGTAATATGGCCCATAAAAACAATGTAGGTAATTTTATTATTGTTAAAAAAATGTTTTTTTTTTAATTACACTCCCTAGCTACTCCTTGCTGATATATAAGTATATAATTGGTTGTTGTATATTATATATAACTTTTTGTTATATACTAACACCCTATGTAGACACTCAAACTCAAAATTCAGCTACTGAACTCAATAAATGCCCTCAGGGCATTGATGATTTCAGGGCTCACTTAACACTATGGTTTTCAGCTTCTTTTTCATTTTCTGCTTCCGGGGATTTCCCTCAACATCTTGCAAGGTCGGCTATGCATTTAGAAATAGCATTTCTGTGTATTTTATGCCAGTAGGTTTTTTTCTTTCTTTCTTTCTTTTTTCAAGATGTGTAGTCAGCACTGTTACTGGAAATAGAAGTTGCAATAGAGCGTTTCAACAAAAAATAGGAAGTTGTATTTGAATCTGTAAATATAACCACTTTAAAAAGTTTTGTAAGCCCCCTTTTAAAATTGTATACACTAACAGAAAAAAGATGTAAAATATAATTAAGAACATTCATAAAATATCACTTCCGATGTAAGCAGGGCTCTTATTCCATAAAACTAATTTTTTTATTTAGGAATTATTCAGAGATATTTCTTGATCGAGACAGGACTCTGCTGTGGGTGTGGGGTGAAATAACAAGTCTTCTGACTGTTTAATTTCTAAATATTTAGCAATTGAATTAGCAACTGGGATCAATATTTAGGCAGACAATCAAATAGCATTTGTCAGATGTAATGCTGAATACTTCAGAGATAATGAAACTAATATTTTTAAATTATAATTTAAAATTTAAACATAAGTTTAGTATGCTCACTTATTGTCTGTGAATGGTTTGACAGGCACAGATAATTGAAATGTGGAGCTCTCAAAGTGAAACTGCTCTCCTTTTTTCATTGTCCACCCATGCTTCTTTGTAGAATAAACCCTTTACATGGGTACTCTGAGTCATTCCAACTACCACTTTTTTAATGAAGGCTCTCCAAATCTGTCAGGTAAACAATTATGATAACTTTCTAAATAGCCTTGAAACACTTGAAAATGTCATCAACACCAGGTTATCTGGAAGGTATTTTTTCTTATTCATTATCTCTGTAAGACATCATTTCTTGTTAAAATTATATGTACTATACATTTGTTTCTTTTAAGATTTTATTTATTTATTTGAGAGAGAGAAGGAAAGAGAGAGAGCATGAGAGGGGGGAGGGTCAGAGGGAGAAGCAGGCTCCCCATGGAACAGGGAGCCCTAGGCAGGACTCAATCCCAGGACTCCAGGATCATGACCTGAGCCAAAGGTGCCCAGTACTAGCACATTTGATTGATACTGGGTTAAGTCAATGCTAAAAGATTCTCTTACCTCAGAGATTGTCAGATTATTCAGTAGACTAGTTTGCATGAAAAGTTGAATATAGATTATCTCAAACATATTTAACTATACAGACTGTGTTTGTAGAGTTTCTCTGGGATCCTCATCTTTCTCTTCACCCTGACCATTTTTCCATGCAGCACATCTTGAGAAATACCTCTTTTTTTCAAATTTCTTTTACTCTCATCCAAATCTCATTATATTAGTCTTCTGATTAGGAATTCTCAATAAACCCCCACTTCCTAAAAATGTGAGATAAGATCATTTACACCTTGTCCAAACTACCTGACCAGCATAATTTCTATCCCTCACTTCTTCCTGCCACCATACCCCATGCATTAGTCATTAGATACACCAAAAGTTTTATTTTTCCCCAAATATTGCTCTCTCACTACTATTTGCTTTTGAACATAGAGCTTTCTCTTTTGGGTAATCTTCTGCTATTCTATTCCTGCCAAAGTTCTCTATTTTAAGTATCCCTCAAGTATTATCTGTCTTTTAAAAGTTATCTTACATAACCAGACAATTATGTTCCCACTCTTCTGGACTCTGAGTGTGGTGTATATGGATATATTAAGTATATGCATATGTGTGTGTATTTATGTATATATGGTACACATGTATATATTAAAACAGGTATCATGTTGGCAGTGATTATTTTCTCCTAGAATGTGAACTTCAGTATAGTAAACTCTTAGTCATCATTTCATAATAGGAGGATAGAAATGGGATTCTCTCTGTTTTAGCTGAGATCCTAAGATAACAGTTACTGAGTATTTTTATATTCTAACACTGTGGTAAGCAACCAATATTGAATTCACATAAGAGATGGACAAAAAATGGGTTTTGCAACTATTACTCATTTTCTGGCTATGAAATTAATGGGTCAAAAAGGAGTTTGGAAACTGGGGATATTTTATTGCAAAGAATTTTGTCTTGAATAACAGCCCATATTCCAGTAGTGAAAAGTTACTTCTCTTCAATTTAAACCTGGCAAGAGCAGCTTTAAGGATACTGTTTGGAGAGTTTGATATATGCCCTCTGGCATGTGAGGGCTACTATAAACTGATATATACATAGGAAATAGGAGGGTGAGAGTGTGACAGAAATTACATGTGACAACAGAATAGAGTGTTGTACTTAGACAAGTAATGACATTTCTGTAGATGTGGATATAGATTTGAAAATGTGTTTCCCAAAGATCACATGTGGTCATGTGAGGAAAAAAAAGAGAGAAAACTTGTCTGCAACTGTCTTAAATGATTCTGATGTAGAAAATTTCTTAGACCTTGAGTCCTCATAGAGACCCTCTGAGTCTAAGTGAACTGTCCTGTCAAGAGATCCACAGGAGAATAACAAATGGAGAACTGTAGAGTAGAGTTTTTTGCCTACTATGAAATGCACAAGGTAAGTGGTGACAAGCAATGTCATGATGTCTGCAAAGAACCCACAAAACACTCTGAAAGGAAAATCATATTTTTCAGCTTCTGCCATAGCCAGAGGAAATCAATGTTAGTTTAAAAAATACTCACCTGGTCTCTCACTCCTCTCTTACCTGGGCAAATGCCAGAGGAAGACTGGTATAAAAAGCTTAACTGAGGGAATAAAGAAGCAGCCAGTCATGACTCCCTTTTCCCACTGCTGACAAAAATAGAGCAGGAGAAAAACACTGCATTCAAATAAAGTTTGTAGATTCGACTGTTCCTATAATGCAATTATACTTGTGATCAGAAGTGACAGGACGAATTTTTATCATCTGAGCATGACTGCATAAATCATAGGACTTGTCCTAGATTTTAACTAAGGGTCAGGAAAAAATGGGATATAGGAAAGGAAAGAGAAAATAATAATCTTGGTTTCTATTTACACCCTTATCACTGATTTACAGTGGTTACTTCTGTAATGCTAGAACCCAGCAAAAAGTATGACATGTAATAGGCATTTGATAAATTTTTTATTGATTAAACGTATTATTCTGTTCTATAAAATCTAAACCAAGTTTCTATTATAACACAAAAGTCACTTTAAAATTAAGAAAATATTATTTGGGTACACTAAATAAGAAAGAGCAGAAGTCTATTAGAATAACCTCTGCGAGGGGTGCCTGGGTGACTCAGTTGTTAAGCGTCTGCCTTTGGCTCAGATCATGATCCCAGGGTCCTGGGATCGAGCCCCACATTGGGCCCCTTGCTCAGCGGGAAGCCGCCTTCTCCCTCTCCCGCTCCCCTGCTTGTGTTCCTGCTCTCGCTCTCTCTCTCTCTGTCAAATAAATAAATAAAATCTTTAAAAAAAAAAGAATAATGTCTGCGAATCAGAAATGGAAGTTATTTCTGCCTCTAGAAATCAATAGATCAATATAGTTGAAAACTATACCTGCCCAAGCATTTATTGAGTGCATCTTATAAGCTAAGAGTGGTGTTAAGTATTATGAATATAAAGCAATGAATTATACATAGTCTTGACTTAAGATATTTGTAGACCTGGGAGAAATAGATACTAGAAAAATAAGTTTTAAAGATATAGGTTTGGTTTTCGATATGCATTGGGTTTACTGTGGACATAAAAGTGGAAGTGATCAATTGTATCTTGATTGTTAGTATGTCAAAAGATGCTTTGTAGGGTTAATTATGTCTCAACTAGGTCTGAAAAGATAAATAAGAATATGGAAATGTAAATTAAAATGCTTAAAATAATATTTGAGGTTAAAGATCTAATACAGACTATCTTGCCCCTCTAATTCAAAATTAGGAACTCATGAGGTTATATAGTCACGGAAGGGATGGACTAGAACCAAACCTGTCCATCCACAGTCACTTGTAAAGCCTTGGCATTGAATAGAGGGGGGAAAGCAATCATGAGAATGTGTAACCACCATCTAATCCTTTCATGCATTATTGGACTGAGTTCACACTATGTGGGTCGTACAAACATTTATTTTGCTTAAGGACATAAAGAAAAAGTAATTTTAAAAATGAATAAAGAGCAAGAAAATATCAAAATGACAAAATAGATTTGGAAAACATCAAAAAAAAACCCACTCTTTTTTACATAAAAATAAAATGTAATTAATATTACTGAAAGGTAAAAAATAAATCCCTCAATGGATGGATTTAGAGGCTAACTATAAAACAAAAATAAAGAACTAGTGCCCTGGAAAATAGAGCTAAATAAAGTTTGTGTGGAACACAGTATAGGAAGATAAAAGCATAGGAAATAGAAAAGATACATTTAGAGAAATTGTGGATAATGTGAGGTCTCATGTAGGTTTAAATGGAGTTACAGAAAGAGAAGAAAAAGATCGTTGTAAAGGCATTATTTGTAGAGATAATAAGTGAGAATTTTTCAATAATTATGAAAAATATTGGTCCTCTTAATCAGGAAGCCAAAGAATCCTAAACATGTTAAAAAAAAATCTATGTCTTAATAAACCACTGGGTAACTTCAGCATGGCACATAGAATGGAAGGACCTTAAAATACATGTAGAGAAAAGAAATATTGTAGTCAAATAAAAATAAGACATTTTTTTGAGACAGAGTGAGTACATATGTGCATGTGCAAGTGAGGGGAGAGGGGCAAAGAGAGAGGGAGAGAGAGAATCTTTTTTTTTTTTTTAAGATTTTATTTATTCATGAGAGACAGAGAGAGAGTGAGAGGCAGAGGCAGAGGGAGAAGCAGGCTCCCCGTGGAGCATGGAGCCCAATGCGGGGCTCGATCCTAGGACCCTGGGATCATGACCTGAGCTGAAGGCAGACGCTTTACCAACTGAGCCACGCAGGCATCCCGAGAAAGAGGATCTTAAGCAGACTCTATGCTGAGTGCATAGCTGGCAGCGGGGCTGGATCTGATGACCCTGAGATCATGACCTGAGTCAAAATCAAGAGTCCACTGCCCAGTTGAAGAAGTTACCCAGGCACCCCAAGACTCAGACTTTTAAAGTACAAAAATGGATACCACAGGAGAATATATATATCTGCAATAAAGCAAGTTACAATAAATAACAAATCAAAAATGTATCATCAATGCAAGTATCTTTCAAAACTGAGAAAGGACATTTTTATCCTAACAAAAACTGAGATTTTGCTACCACTAAACCCTCATTCAAGAGAATTTTGAAAGATGTACTTTAGAGAAATGGAAAGTATTTCTTGGTCCAAGGTCTGAAATTCAGGAATGTATGGTGAACAAAATAAAAAGTGAAAATATGTTGAAAAATCTAAAATAATGCTGACTCTGTAAATTAATAAATGCAATCTTCTGATAATGACAAACTAGGTGTCCCCCACTTAGGACAACTAGAAAGAGTATAAAAACCATCTGCCTTCATTAATTGTGAATCTAATATAGCAGTAAACAGTCACCAATACAAAACTTAAGAGAAGTGGGAAATATGGACAGGCAAGAATAGCATTAGGTGTCACTTCTATATTAGGACACTTGCTATCTCTCTCACCCTTATTATCCCACTCCTTCCACAGCCCTCCAATCCCAAATAAAAATGTTTTAGAGGCTGAGAAGGTAAGCAAACCTTTTTAGTTCTAGGGTTACAAAAGTTGGACAGTAAGACATGCTAAGGAGCTTGTCCTGTTAAATCCCATTAATCAAAAAGTTGCATTCTAAGAGACAGTAGTATAGTATTTGCAGAAAGGACAGCTCAGTTTCATATTATCTCAGCTACAGAATCAGATTAAGTTTATATCTGATTGCTAGTAGCTCTTAGCTACTACTGAACTAAGTTTTAAAAATTAAAAAAAAAATAAAGGCTTTGAGACATGTAAAGAAGGATAGTGTATTAAGAATTCTATTTACCAATAAGATATGAAAATTTTAATATGTGTATACCTATAAAATAGCATCAAAATATATGAAGTGGAAATTTACTAAACTAAAAAAATAGCCATCCCACAGCCCTTGGACATGATTTTATATATCCTTCCTATTATTGAAAATATAATTCATAAAATTATAAAATTAATCTAATATATATCATTAACATAATTGTGCGTTTGCATATAAAACAATTCAACAACTGTAGAATGCACATTCTTTAATGCACATACATATGGAATATTTATAAAATTGATAATATGCTGGGTCATTTAACAATCCTCACTAAAATTTTAAAAAAATTTTTTTTAAGATTTTATTTATTTGAGAGAGAGAGAATGAGAGACAGAGAGCATGAGAGGGAGGAGGGTCAAAGGGAGAAGGAGACTCCCTGCTGAGCAGGGAGCCCGATGTGGGACTCGATCCTGGGACTCCAGGATCATGACCTGAGCCAAAGGCAGTCACTTAATCAACTGAGCCACCCAGGTGCCAATCCTCACTCAAATTTAAATGATTGATATCATAGAGAATATGTTCTTTAGACACAATCCAATAAAGCTAGGCATCAATAATAAAGGAATAATTATAAAATCATTTTATCTTTCAATGGCCATATCAAGACTAAGTAAGATTCTAGAGCAAAAGCACTCTTATACACTCTTGTTGTGAGGAGGATAAATCTGCCTAGAAAACTGCCATTATCCATTACAGTTAAAGGAAGATGTACATTCTGAGAAAGCATTACCATTAGGTACCTCCAACAGATATATTGTACATTTGTAATAGACATATATAAAAATATTTATAACAAACCAAATATCATTAAAGGGTAGAATGCATAAGTGAAACAATTTAAGCAGCGGCATAATATACTATAATAAAAATGACCCAAATCATAGGCAACAATGAATAAATTTCATTAAAAATATTGAACAAATGAAACT
Source organism: Mirounga angustirostris (assembly GCF_029215605.1). Taxonomy (NCBI): domain Eukaryota; kingdom Metazoa; phylum Chordata; class Mammalia; order Carnivora; family Phocidae; genus Mirounga; species Mirounga angustirostris. Next base: position 76,834,733 of record NW_026991720.1, on the reverse strand, counting down.
AGAAAAAAATGTACTTACTGTCTGAAACAATGTATGTAAAGTTGAAAAACAGCAGAACTGAAATGTAATGTCAAAAATCTAGTTAGTAAATAGTACCTTAGGAGGAATGAGGGCATAGTGATGAGGTTGCTTTTGGGGGTTTTCAGTGTTCAATTTCTTGACCTGTGAGATGAATTTACAGTATTTGTATGGAGATAATTTATTAAGTTGTATGGGGGTGACTCATTGCCCAGGGGCTTATTATCTGAAAGTCCGTTCAGTCAAGTATAATCACTCACATATCACCATTGATGCTGGTTGTCAATTTAGCTGAGGCTTTTTGAAAGGTCCAGGAGTGGCCTCTTGGTATAACCTGGGCTCACAATATGGTGGCTGGTTTCCAATGATGAGCATCCTAACAGAAGGCTGGGGAGGAGTGTATTACTTTCTCTACTTAACCTTGGAACTCAAACAGCATCATTGCTACTCTCTTCTGTTTATCAGAGCAATCACAGTGAACCACACAGTTTTGGTGGGAGGGGACGCAGGACTCAAGTACTGTTTGGGACGTGACAAGTTTCTGGAAGACCATGTTAGAACTGAAATATTGTTTTACCCATAAAAGAACTTTGGACTATTTTCTATATAATAGCTGTTATTGAATAATTTTAGTAGCACATATGCATGGTCAGATTTGTGTTTGAATTAGAAAATTCTGAGAACCTTTTTAAATGCAAAGACTAGAAGAAGAAAAAACTATGAGTTTCCAGCAATCAGCACTTATAGGGTAAGACACTGAACTTAAGCCTTTAAGTTTTACATAAGGGAATGGCATTGCAAGGGGACAAAACCAGAACCAATGAAACTCAGTCATCTGTTTATCTAAGTCATCTACTTATCTATTTATCTCAAAAAGACTTTTCAGGTTTCTGACATGGGTGAGGGAACAGATGGTGATGCCATGTGTTCAGACACAGGAGGAAAAAAATAGATATTTTTGTACATATTCAACTTGAGGATTTCCCCAGAACACCCAGAAAAAGATATAAGCAGATAGATATGTGAATCAAAAGACTGAAAAATTTTGAGTAGAGCAATTTCACTGTCTTGCGAATACAGATTTAAAAACCCCAAGAATACATTAGATAATCCAGAGAATGTGTAGAATAAGATTATCAGAGACCAGCATTTTGTGAACATCATCGAGTAAAGAGACAAGGAGCTTGCTACAAAGACTGAGAAGGAGCTACAGAAACAGAGGAGGAGAGTTATGACAGAGAGAAAGCAGGAAGGTTAGAGATTGAGAGAGACCTTTGGGAAGAGAAGAGTCACTAAAGTACTATGGTACAGTAAGTTAAGGACTGAAAAGACCGTTCACCGTTCTTTTTTTTTTTTTTTTAAGATTTTATTTATTTATTAGAGAGAGACAGTACAAGCAGGGGGAGCAGCAGAGGGAGAGGGAGAAGCAGGCTCCCCGCTGAGCAGGGAGCCTGATGTGGGACTCGATCCTAGGACCCTGGGATCATGACCTGAGCCGAAGGCAAATGCTTAACCAGCTGAGCCACCCACGCGTCCCTCTTTTCTTTTTTCTGCAATTTCAGAGATATTGTTGAAAATTGCCAGAGAGAGTTAAAAGGAGTTGAGGTGGCAAAATGTGTAGTCTGCTGGATGAAAGTGAATTTTAAGTTGAGAAAGTAGACCATGTAAATGTATATTAGAGTTTTCGAATCAATAATGCATGTGTGAATGAATGAATGAAAGCTTTTAGGGTCATTTTATGGTCATTAGAAACAGTGAAAATTTTTCTATGAAGGTTCTGAGTAAGCTTGCAACAAGACATGATGTTTTATTTAATCCAGTGTTCTCCAAATTAATGGATCTTGCAATTCTTTCATGAAATATTTGTAGAAGTACCAATCTCCTGGGAAATATTGACATTGGTATCCATGTTAAAAGCCCAACAGCTCAGCACTGAGAAGAGAAGGGATAGGGTGGTAGCTTGTGGGGGTTGTTAGGCTGGCTTATGGGGTTTGTTAGGCTGCAGAATAAGTTCTTTTCATTTTATTTTGTTTTATGATGAGAGAAATTTGAGCAAGTCTGTATCTGTGGGGAAAATTATATAGATTCAGGTAGAGTTTGAAAATGTAGGAGCACAATTATCTGTTAATGCAAAGTCCAGAGACCATACTGGCTGCAGAATAAGGCAGTTTTGTGCAAAGTTAGGTAATTTGAATTTTAGGTTCTTAAAGGACAAAAGTAGGGAGACAAGTTATGGAAGAGACTGAGAAATGCATGCACATACGTTGAAGAAATACAAACCCAAATCTATCTCTAGCCAAGGGTCAAGAGTAATAGCTTACAATCTGTTCTGCATATAATCCTGAGAGAACTCTAAAACACAAATAAAAATTATTTAAATGCTTGTCCCATGAGGAAGAAGGTCAAACAATTAGTTTAATACCAAGTAGGAGCTTGTTATATTCTTGTTCTCCTCAAATGTTTCTCCAACTAGAAGAGCAGTCTCTTCCCCATTCCTTGAAAACGTCCTTCCAGAGACATTTTGAATTGACTAGTTCTTTTTTCAAAGCTCTCTATCCTTGCCTATCTAATCCACCTGTCCTGTGAGCTCCCTCTTGATGACTATGCAATAGAAGGCTCAGGGCTAATGTCTGGTTACCAAACCAGTGCTCTCTGAAGATGTGTGCATGTGTTTATTTTTATGTGTCTGAATTGTTAAGTGAAAAGACTACTTATATATTAAAACAAAAAGCAGGTACTTGCATTTAATTTTCAGAAACACAATAATTATTTGATTAAGCAAAGCCCTCTGTTTAAATTATTAAAACTTTTCAAACAACTTCTGATAGCCACCTACATGCTAGCACACCATGCTTTTTTTTTTTTTTTCATGGACCCACACCATGCTTTTTATTATACAAGTTTAATTCAAGGCCCATAGCACACAATCAATAGTCTAAGTCCATTGAAAAGACAAATTATTGTGAGTATTCTGAGAAAATCAGTCCCACAGAAAATGCATGGACTTTGACAGTCCCTAATCAAATAAGATTTTTAGTTTGGACTTTCTTTTTTTTTTTTTTTTTGTAGTTTTTAATTGTATTATGTTATGTTAGTCACCAATCAATACATCATTAGTTTTTGATGTAGTGATCCACGATCCATTGTTTTCGTATAACACCCAGTGCTCCATATAGTACGTGCCCTCCTTAATACACATCACCGGGCTAATCAATCCCCCCTCCCCCCTTCCCTCTAAAACCCTGTTTGTTTCTCAGGTCCATAGCCTCTCATGGTTCATCTCTCCCTCCAATTACCCCCCGCCCATTTTTCCCTTCCTTCTCCTAATGTCCTCCATGTTATTCCTTATGTTCCACAAATAAGTGAAACCATATGATAATTGACTTTCTCTGCTTGACTTATTTCACTTAGCATAATCTCCTCCAGTCCCATCCATGTTGATGTAAAAGTTAGGTATTCATCTTTTCTGATGGCTGAGTAATATTCCATTGTATATATGGACCACATCTTCTTTATCCATTCATCTGATGAAGGGCATCTTGGCTCTTTCCACAGTTTGGCTGTTGCGGACATTCTGCTATGAACATTGGGGTGCATATGGCCCTTCTTTTCACTACATCTGTGTCTTTGGGGTAAATACCCAGGAGTGCAATTGCTGGGTCATAGGGTAGCTCTATTTTTAAATTTTCGAGGAACCTCCACACTGTTTTCCAAAGTGGCTGTACCAACTTGCATTCCCACCAACAGTGTAAGAGGGTTCACCTCTCTCCACAACCTCTCCAACATTTGTTGTTTCTTTCCCTGTCCATTTTTGCCATTCTAACTGGTGTAAGGTGGTATCTCAGTGTGATTTTGATTTGGATTTCCCTGATGGCTAATGATGATGAACATTTTTTCATGTGTCTGTTAGCCATTTGTATGTCTTCTTCAAAGAAGTGTCTCTTCATCTCTTCTGCCCATTTTTGACTTGATTACTTGTTTTTTGGATGTTGAGTTTGAGAAGTTCTTTATAGATTTTGGATACCAGCCCTTTATCTGTAGTGTCATTTGCAAATATCTTCTCCCATTCTGTGGGTTGCCTCTTTGTTTTGTTGACTGTTTCCTTTGCTGTGCAGAAGCTTTTTATCTTGATGAAGTCCCAAAAGTTCATTTTTGCTTTTGTTTCACTAGCTTTTGGAGATGTATCTTGAAAAAAGTTGCTGTGGCCGATGTCGAAGAGGTTACTGCCTATGTTCTCCTCTAGGATTTTGATGGATTCCTGTCTCACATTGAGGTCTTTCATCCACTTTGAGTTTATCTTTGTGAATGGTGTTAGAGAATGGTCGAGTTTCATTCTTCTGCATGTGGTTGTCCAATTTTCCCAGCACCATTTATTGAAGAGACTGTCTTTTTTCCATTGCATGTTTTTTCCTGTTTTGTCAAAGATTATTTGACCACAGAGTTGAGGGTCCATATCTGGGTTCTCTATTTTGTTCCATTGGTCTGTATGTCTGTTTTTGTGCCAGTACCATGCTGTCTTGGTGATCACAGCTTTTTAATATAGCTTGAAATCGGGCAACGTGATGCCCCCAGCTTTGTTTTTCTTTTTCAACATCTCCTTGGTGATTCAGGGTCTTTTCTGATTCCATACAAATTTTAGGATTGTTTGTTCCAGCACTTTGAAAAATGTCATTGGAATTTTGATCGGGATGGCATTGAAGGTATAGATTGCTCTGGGTAGCATAGACATTTTAACAATGTTTATTCCTCCAATCCATGAGCATGGGATATTTTTCCATCTTTTTGTGTCTTCTTCAATTTCTTTCATGAGTGTTTTGTAGTTCCTACAGTATTCTTATATCTTTACCTCCTTGGTTAGGTTTATTCCGAGGTATCTTATGGTTTTTGGTGCTATTGTAAATGGAATCGTTTCTCTAATTTCTCTTTCTACAGTTGTGTTGTTAGTGTATAAGAAAGCAACTGATTTCTGTGCATTGATTTTGTATCCTGCCACATTACTGAATTGCTGGATGAGTTCTAGTAATTTGGGGGTGGAGTCTTTTGGGTTTTCCACATAAAGTATCATGTCGTCTGCAAAGAGAGAGTTTGACTTCTTCTTTGCCAATTTGAATACCTTTTATTTCTTTTTGTTGTCTGATTGCTGTTGCTAGGACTTCTAGTACTATGTTGAACAACAGTGGTGAGAGTGGGCACCCTTGACGTGTTCCTGATCTTAAGGGAAAGGCTCTCAGCTTTTCCCCATTGAGGATGATATTCGCTGTGGGTTTTTCATAGATGGATTTTATGAACTTGAGGAATGTTCCCTCTATCCCTATACTCTGCAGAGTTTTAATCAGGAAAGGATGCTGTATTTTGTCAAATGCTTTTTCTGCATCAATTGAGAGGACCATATGGTTCTTCTCCCTCCTCTTATTAATGTGTTCTATCACATTGATTGATTTGCGAATGTTGAACCACCCTTACATCCTGGGGATAAATCCCACTTGGTCATGGTGGATGATCCTTTTAATGTATTGTTGGATCCTATTAGATAGGATTTTGTTGAGGATTTTGGAATCCATATTCATCAGCGATATCGGTCTGAAATTCTCCTTTTTGATGGGGTCTTTGCCTGGTTTGGGGATTAAGGTAATGCTGGCCTCATAGAATGAGTTTGGAAGTTTTCCTTCTGTTTCTATTTTTTGAAACAGCTTCAGTAGAATAGGTATTATTTCTTCTTTGAATGTTTGGTAGAATTCCCCAGGGAATCCAGCAGGCCCTGGACTCTTGTTTTTTGGGAGGTTTTTGATCACTGCTTCAATCTCGTTATTGGTTATTGGCCTATTCAGGTTGTCAATTTCTTCCTGTTTCAGTCTTGGGAGCTTATAGGTTTCCAGGAAGGCCTCCATTTCATCCAGATTGCTCAGTTTATTGGCATATAGTTGTTGATAATAATTTCTAATAATTGTTTCTATTTTCTTGGTGTTAGTCGTGATCTCTCCCCTTTCATTTATAATTTTATTAATTTGGGTCCTTTCTCTCTTCGTTTGGATAAGTCTGGCCAGTGGTTTATCAATCTTATTAATTCTTTCAAAGAACCAACTTCTAGTTTCATTGATCTGATCAACTGTGTTTCTGGTTTCTAATTCATTGATTTCTGCTCTAATTTTAATATTTTCTCTTCTAATGAGTGGCTTAGGCGTCGTTTGTTGCTTTTTCTCTAGTTCTTTAAAGTGTAGAGTTAGTTGGTGAATTGGGGACTTTTCCATTTTTTTGAGTGAGGGTTGGATGGCTATGTATTTCCCCCTTAGGACCGCCTTTGCAGTATCCCATAGGTTTTGGACCGATGTGTTTTCGTTCTCATTGATTTCCATGAATTGTTTAAGTTCTTCTTTGATTTCTTGGTTGACCCAGACATTCTTGAGCAGAGTGGTCTTTAGCTTCCAAGTGTTTGAATTTCTGCCAAATTTTTTCTTGTGATTGAGTTCCAGTTTTAGAGCATTGTGGTCTGAGAATATGCAGGGAATAATCTCAATCTTTAGTATGGGTTGAGACCTGATTTGTGACCCAGTATATGGTCTATTCTGGCGAAAGTTCCATGTGCGCTCAAGAAGAATGAGTATTCTGTTGTTTTAGGGTGGAATGTTCTGTAAATATCTATGAGGTCCATCTGGTCCAATGTATCATTCAAAGCTCTTGTTTCCTTGTTGATTTTGTGCTTAGATGATCTGTCCATTGCTGAGAGTGGAGTACTGAGGTCTTCTACAGTTAACGTATTGTTATCAATATGACTCTTTATTTTGGTTAACATTTGGCTTATGTAGATGGCTGCTCCCATGTTGGGGGCATAGATATTTACAATTGTTAGATCTTCTTGTTGGATAGACCCTTTAAGAATGATATACTGTCCTTCTGTGTCTCTTATTACAGACTTTAGTTTAAAATCTAATTTGTCTGATATAAGAATTGCTACCCCAGCTTTCTTTTGAGGTCTGCTGGATGGAAGATAGATCTCCATCCCTTCACTTTCAGTCTGGATGTATCTTTAGGTTCAAAATGAGTCTCTTGTAGGCAGCATATGGATGGGTCCTGTCTTTTTATCCAATCTGCAACCCTGTGCCGTTTTATGGGAGCATTTAGGGCATTCATGTTGAGAATGATTATTGAAAGATATGAATTAATTGTCATCATGTTGCCTGTGAAGACGTTGTTTTTATAGATTGTCCCTGTAAATTTCTGTTGTAGATCACTCTTGGGGTCTTTCCCCTTTTATAGAACCCCCCTTAATATTTCTTGCAGGGCCGGCTTAGTGGTCACATATTCTTTTAACTTCTGCTGGTCGTGGAAGCTCTGCATCTCTCCATCCATTCTAAATGAAAGCCTTGCCTGATAAAGTATTCTTGGCTGCATGTTCTTCTCATTTAGTACCCTGAATATGTCTTGCCAGGCCTTTCTGGCTTGCCAGGTCCCTTGGATAGGTCTGACATTATTCTGATGTTCCTCCCTCTGTACGTAAGGAATCTCTTCCCCCTAATTGCCCTTAAGATGGTTTCCTTGGTTCTAAGATTTGCAAGTTTTACTATTACATGCCGGGGTGTTGGCCTGTTTTCCTTGATCTTAGGAGGGGTCCTCTCTGCCTCTAGGACTCGAATGTTTGTTTCATTCCCAGATTAGGGAAGTTCTCAGCTACGATTTGCTCAAATACATCTTCTAGCCCCCTCTCTCTCTCCACTCCCTCCGGGATTCCAATTATTCTGACATTGGAATGCTTCATGGTGTCACTTATTTCTCTGATTCTATTTTCATGGATTCTGAGTTGTTTTTCCCTGACCTCCTCTTTTCCCTTTTTATCTATTATACGGTCTTCCAGATCGCTTATTCTCTCTTCTTTCTCAGTTACCGTAGCTGTTAGATTATCTAGATTGGCTTGGATCTCATTGATAGCATTTTTAAGTTCTGCCAATTCACCTTTTATTTCTGCCCTTAGAGACTCTATGTTGCCATTAATTGATTTCTCCATTCTGGCTATTGTCTTCACAATTGCTAGCCTGAATTCCATCTCTGACATCTTGGTTATATCTGCATCCATTTGTAAATCTGCAGCATAAGTCATAATCTCTGAGTCTTTTCTGTTTTGGGGGCTCCTCCTCCTAGTCATTCTGTTGATGGGTGTTTGAGAGTATGTATAGAGTCGAAATTATTGACCAGAACCCAAGCAAGATGCACCTGTTTTCTTGGGACCTTAGGGTTGCTGGCCTCTTGTTTTCCCAGCCTGTCTTCTGCGGGGGGCCTCCCGCGCTGTGACTCAGGCAACCCTGTTTGGGTGGAGTTGCCCTGGGCCCCTGTGGCGGGGGATGGGCTCAGCGGGAATCAGTCTTTGGGGCTTTTGTTCTCTGGCGCCTTTCCCTGGCGGCTTTCCGCGCCTCTTTCCCGAGTCAGAGCAGAAGAGACCGTTTCCAACCCTCTGCCTCAGAGCAGAGAGACCGCAGTCTGTTCTTCAGTGAGCTCTCCAGGCCACACTGTCTCCGTTTCTGTCCGTGCTGCTAGAAACTGCAGCAGCCTGGGTTGTGCGTCCCTCCACAACGCTCCCAGTCCTGCCTCCAGGTCGGGGCATGTCTCTGCCCTTTGTGCTTCTAAAACTACCAGCCACTCCCAGTTTGCGCGTGCATGTGACTCTGCCACTTGGGGTTCCCCCCCCGGGGGTTGTAGTTCACCGGTGCGACCCCGGCACACCAGGTTTCCGTCTCGGAGGCTGCAGTTCGCATGCGTGCAACCATCACTCTGGTTTCTGTCGGGGGGGGGGGGGGGCTGCGGTTCGCGTGCTCCGCGACGCCGGTCTGGTTTTCCACCCCAGGGGCTGCCCTAAAGTCCTTTCCCGACGCTACCGGTCTGCGAGTCTGTGCCCCGTCCCCAGCGTGCGAGGCTGTCGCTCACTGGCGGTGTAGGATCCCCACGGCCAGGCTCCCTCCCGCTGCCTTTTATCCTCCCATATCTGCCCGCAGAATCCCGGCTCTCCGCTTCCTACCTCAAAACCAACAACCTGCGATATTCTGTTTGTAGAGATCCAGATCTTCTTACATCTCAGGCTGGTTTTGTGGGTGCTCAGAGTGGTCTGGTCGATATCCAGCTTAATTCCAGGGACCAGTTGAAATAGGGTCACCTACCCCTCCACCATCTTTCCCCCCTCCACTAGTTTGGACTTTCATTGCAACATCTACCTGTTGTAGTTAAGCAAAAATACAGTGAGTGGAAGATTGCATCAATCAAGGGTTTGACAAGTAGAAGCTGATCAGAATAGAAATGCCTTAGAATGACTCACCTAGATTGAAAAGCTGACAGCTACAATGAAGTAATAATTAAGATTAAATGAAATACTTTAACAAAACAGACTTATTTATTTATTTATTTATTTGACAGAGGGAGAGAGACAGCAAAACCAGGAACATAAGCAGAGGGAGTGGGAGAGGGAGAAGCAGGCTTCCCGCAGAATGGGCAACCTGACATGGGGCTCAATCCCAGAACCCTGGGATCATGACCTGAGCTGAAGGCAGACACTTAATGACTGAGCCACCCAGGTGCCCAAAAGCAGACTGATTTAGATAATCTTTTGAGTTTATTAGAAAACAGGTTCTTAAAAAAAAAAAAAAAAAAGAAAACAGGTTCCTGATTGAATAATCAATAAAAAATGAACTTTTGTTGTTTATTATTAGAGATGCGTTGTTCCCATTGAAGCTGACATGGCAATAAAGTTCAGTTTTGATTTTGCTTTGTGGGGTGGGAGTGGCAGGTTGGGAGAACCCACAAAACAGTTCCTCCTCCAGTGTGAATGCAATAGATTTAAAAACACAAGATTGATTTTTTTTTTTTTTTTTTTTTTTTTTTTTTTAGAGAGGGGCCGGAGGGCAGAGGGAGAGGGAGGCTCCACACCCAGCATGGAACCCAACATGGAGCTCGGTCTCACAACCCTGAGATCATGACCTGAGCCAAAATCAAGAGTCAGATGCTTAACCGACTGAGCCACCAGGTGCCCCCAAAAAACACAAGACTGATTTTAATGACACATAGGGTGTTCTATATAGTGTGTTGATGAGTTTGAACTTTTATACTGTACAGATTTTTCATGGAATGACGTGCAATGGGAGTAAGATAAAGTCGGGGAAGAGGGAAGCCCAGAAATTGGATTCATTCAAGAGAAAAAGGAGTGATAGACATTAAACAATGTTCTCTTTTGTGTGCTCTGAGAGGCCCAGTACAATTTATGAAGGCATGAATGCTCTTTCTGCTTCCTCTATGATGTAAATATAGGTAAGTTTCCTTTGGTTTGAAATACTGAGTATCTAGAGGTCTTGGATAACATATCTCAAAATATCTGTTCAGAAATAAGTTGAAACTAATAGCTGGTGGGAATTCTAAGTAAGAAACTAGCCAATAAATGGAAATTATGGAAAGGAATTCAAGTGAGTAAGTTAAATCATGAAAATACGTGACACAGTTTGTAATAGAGAAGGGTACAGACTATATTTATTTTGGCAAATAACATAAAATAAGCTAAAAGATAGGGTGCTGGGTGCTGCCGGCCTTGATGAAGCATGCTGCTATGACATGCGCTGCCTATAAAGAGGGCCAAGTGGCATGACATGGCAAGTGGCCTTCAGGATAAGAGGGCTTCAGTCCTCCAGCCGCATGCAGCTGAATTCTGCCAATAATGATGTGATCTTGAACAAGAGGATCTTGAGCTTCAAATGAGCCCATAACCTCCACGGGCACCTTAATTGCATCTTGTTAGACCCTGAGCAAAAGACTAGGGTCAGTCAAGCTACAACTCCTGGCCCACAGATTGTGAGGTAATAAATATGTGCTGGTTTTAGTCACCAAGTTTATAGTAATTTGTTACACAGCAATAAAAAAAAAAAAAAACACGTATACAGAGGGAACTAGGAAAAAGTTTTACTAGTCAAGTGCTCCTTGAGAAAAGCAATCACTAAGCTAAGTCTAAAGAATGTTTATGATAGGGGCACCTAGGTGGGTCAATCAGTTAAGCATCTGCCTTCAGCTCAGGTCATGATCCCGGGGTCCTGGGATCGACCCCACATCAGGCTTCCTGCTCAGAGGAGAGTCTGCTATTCCCTTTCTCCTTGCTTATGCTCGCTCGCTCTCTCTCTCAAATAAATAAATACAATCTTAAAAAAAAATGTTTATTATATGAGCAAAGTCTGCGCATTGTGTTGACAACCCCCCACTTACTTTTCCATTCAGTACTTTGACATAAGTTGCTGTTGTGGTCCCCTGACCCTTGCAAAAACGTTTTTTAATGATGCATATATGCCTTAGGAAGAAAAAAATGATTGGGGAGATTTTGTCTATCAATTCATTGGCCATCTTAAATTGTTGTTTCCCGCTTGCCCTCAAATGACAATTTCTGCTTCCTGACATCTAGACCTAAACCAACTGTATCTTGCTGACTTGCCCAATGATGAAACAGGGATCACTCATGTAATCTAGAGGACAGCTTGGAATCTTCCAGCACCATATTAATATTTATTTGCTATGTCTCAGACACAAAATCCAGCCCCATCACTGATTTTAAAGACATCTGTTTATACCAGATATTGAGATACTTTTGCAGTCTTTCTTAAAAATACTCAAGGTAAGAGGGATGCTTCATATTGCACAGTACAGAAAATCTCTCTCTTTCTCTGTCACACACACACGTGCACACACACACACAAATTTATGTTTTTCATGTGATCTTTTTGGGCCATCCTGACTACTTCTTGAAAAGTTACTCTCTCTCATTTCTGAAACAGATTCCAAAAATTATTGGGTATTTTTCTCCTTCCTGAATATTCCTTTAGAGATTTTAAATTGTCTTCTCTTTATTTCACTGCTTTAAAGAACAATAACCACTATTTCGTACTTGAGCATCTGCTCCAGGTGTCTCATTCGGCTCCAGTTGGATGAAAATGCATTTTTTTCCCCTAAATAGATATAATGTTCTCATCAAAAGACTTTGGACTGACCACTGAACTAATGTACTTAGACCACTTTGAGCGTCTGCTCTCATTGCAAAGAAACTATCAAAACACTAGTTTGATACCAGAGCTATATTTTCCTTTTCAGCAAAGTACCCGCCTCTGATTTCCAATTTTTGAATATGGATTGATGGGCATTTGCTTAACCAGAGATGATTACACTGCAGAAAAAAACGTTATTCTCTAAACAACCTTGATTGTCTAAACTGTGTGCTGTATATGCTTTATCTCTGCGTCATATGTACTTCTGATTTTGACTGGAAGCACTATATCTCTTTTTTATATAACTTGTACTTTGGAAACATCCTCACGTTCCAAAGAACAAGAAATTTATCCAACATAAATGATGGGACCTTATTTCTTAGCGTTCAGAAAGGAGTTAGGAATAAAATTCTCAACTTATTAAAAGTTTAGAATCTTGCTTTAACTTATAATTTAATATTAAAGAATGAGGTAGAAGTTCAGTTTGAGGAATTTGAAGTTTCTTCAGAAGGAACAGGAATGAATATAGAGATGCTCAAAATCCAAGCAATAAAATAAGAGAAATAAGCAAGAAATAATTCTATTTTTTATTATTGTTATGTTAATCACCATACATTACATCATTAGTTTTTGATGTAGTGTTCCATGATTCATTGTTTGCGTATAACACACAGTGCTCCATGCAGTACGTGCCCTCTTTAATACCCATCACCGGGCTAACCCATTCCCCCACCCCCCTCCCCTCTAGAACCCTCAGTTTGTTTTTCAGAGTCCATTGTCTCTCATGGTTCATCTCCCCCTCTGATTCTCCCCCACTACCTTCATTCTTCCCCTCCTGCTATCTTCTTCTCTTTTTTTTTTTTTAACATATAATGTATTATTTGTTTCAGAGGTACAGATCTGTGATTCAACAGTCTAAGTAAGAAATAATTCTAAAAGAGAGAGAAGTCATCCTATACTGAAAAAGAACATGTATAATTGGAGTTCTGAGGCCAAATGACAGAGCGCATGATCCTTCCTCTGACAGTGACACTTCCTTTACCAGACAGCCTGACTTTGAATTCCAACTTTTGTGCTTACCAGCTCTAGACGTGGGGCAAGGTTTTCAACCTCCCTGAACTGTAGTTTGTTCACTTCCCTGAACTAATTTTCCCAACTTTAAAATAGGTACCTCATATAATTAAGATCTACTTTCTTAGCAATTTTCAAATATATAATACAGTACTATTAACTATAATAACTGTGTTCTACGTCAGATCCCCAGAATGTATTCATCTTTTAACAGGAATGTTGTGTTCTTTCACCCCCTTTCCCCCTTGGCCCCAGCCTCTAGCCTTTCTAACTTCTAGTCGGGACACAAGCATCAGCTAATGCTCTGGTGGTACTCATTTTGCAATATGTAAGTGTATCAAATCAACATAAAGTAAACCTTAAACTTACTTAATGTCGTATGTCAATTATATCTCAAGGAAGCTGAGAAAAAAATGGGCACCTAGCTCCTAGTGTTGTTTCAGGATTAAGTACGTGCTTGTAATAGTACCTAGAACATATTAAGCATTAAAGGTAATTCTCATTATTTTTGTAATGATAGCAAGAGTGGGAGTTAAGAACACATGGTATTAACTGAGAGAGTGATAAAATGAAGCACACAGGAAAGTACATCGAGAAAAAGGCAGTAGTGAAAAGAGAAGACAGCCCGTGGCCTCTGGGGGGAGTGTTGTATGCTGGAAGAGTTTAGTGGTAAACAGAATTTGTTTTCTTCTCTTCCTTATGGTTTTGAGACACAGAACAAGGAATATGCTTTTATGAAAAGGGCTGTGATGAAATACAGTAATATGGTAATTTAATTCAAAAGTTATGAGGACAGAAGAAGAAATTGGAAGGTGAATTGCCTTTGGGACTCCATTCCATGCACAAAGAAACATGGCAATGGTCAGGGGCACAAAACGTGAAGTTGCAGTCGTTAACCTGATGCCATTGTGCCTGGGGGGAATATTGCATTAGTAGGCACTTTGTTGTTGTTGTTTGGTTGTTTTTTGTGTGTTTTTTTGCGGTCACATCTCAATTATCTGTACAAGAACGTGGAAAATTTAAGGATTTCAAACTGCCTCTCTTTGTTCACTCATTTGCTTCTTTGGGCTGCCTGACAGTTGAATGATGAATTTTAAAGACATTTACCATGCCATTAAAAAAAAAAAAAATGGGAAAATGGTGAAGAAATAGATTGACTTTGAGGAATGGGTAATAATAAGTAGAACAGCTATTAGGCGCTGTTTTAATTAAGAGAAGATAGAGACATGCCATTCTGGATTGTACAACCTTGGTTGTCCTCACCAGGACTGGGGAATTTTAAATCGTGACATGGAAGACCTGAACAACTACGTCTAGTTTCTGTTCGGTAGGAAATGTTTCATGGAATTCCCTCCAGAGACAGTTCCTGATCTGCCCATGATTATCCCAGAGCCCCAAAGTGAAGGCCGATATATGTACTCAGATGACAGGAAGAGAGAAGAGTTGAAAGGTACATTCCAGTTTCATGTTCTCTGTTCTCAAGGCCTTCCATCACTTCACGTGATTTTTTTTTTAAACTTTTAAAGTTCATAATCAAAATTCCAGTGTATTCAGTGTGGCTGTTTCATCTGAGAAGGAAGAAATAATAGAATGTCAGCAATTTAGGTTTTTCATTACCAAATCCACTATTTTTACTGGGAAGTCTTAAATCTCTTTCAAAGCATCTTTGCTTTTGAATAAAAGTATGTACTTGATGGGTTGTGAAGACTTCTCTTAAACAACTGAATCCTGTTTTATATTTTTGTGTGTTTATCTTTCATTGTACATTATTCATTCTTTTAGCAAACATTTATCAAATGCCTCCTGTGTTCCAGATTTTTCCACCGATGTTGTCATTATTGCCTTTTACCATATACTTCAAACTCAGCAAAAACTCAAAAAATAAGGCCAAGCAAATTGTGATCTCAGTTTGGAGAGATTTCCAATTCTTCAATTTGTGTCTAAACTACTGTGGGAAAAGGGAGTGTTGTATTTTTCGGCATATGATAAGTGAATTGGATGGATCTTTTAGTTGTTTTATTGTTTAAACCTACTTTGTTATTTGCTTTTGTTTTATTTTCGGTTTAGCTGACACATAACAGTTGACAGGTCGAATATATTCATATATCTCATAAAACCACTTAACAGAGTGACTTCCCCTGCCAAAGAACTCTTAGATCCTACCTAACATCCTTCCCCAAAAATATTGTAACTCAGTTGAAAATTACAAACTGCAAATCAGGACTCATCCAGGTCTTTACTTTTGCCCCTCAGGTAACAACATAAGAAGCAGGGCGCCTGGGTGGCTCAGTTGGTTAAGCGATTGCCTTCGGCTCAGGTCATGATCCTGGAGTCCCTGGATCGAGTCCCGCATCGGGCTCCCTGCTCAGCAGGGAGTCTGCTTCTCCCTCTGACCCTCCCCACTCTCATGTGCTCTCTCTCATTCTCTCTCTCTCTCAAATAAATAAATAAAATCTTAAAAAAAAAAAAAAAACATAAGAAGCAAAGATCAGTAGCCAGTTATAACCAATTGGGCAGATGGGTTCAAAACACAGTAAAATCAAAAAGTCTATATTCCAGTATCCATCCACAATATCGAGGAATCCCAATTTAGCTGAAATTCTTCACATCCATATCATATTTTGAAATATCCTGATTACTGTCATTGATAGAGGAAGCATATTTTCACATAGCTTTATTTATAGATGACTATAAAAATTTCAGTTTTGAAATAATGTTAATTGAAGTATAATGCAGTGATTTGAGAAAAAGGGAAACTTTTTCTTTTTCTTTTTAAAAAATTTTACTTATTTATGTCTCTGATGCTGTCTTGTATGAAATAAGCAGGGCGGTCAAAAGCACAAAGGCTTTGAAGTTGGGGCTAAGAGATGAAAATAGGCAGGTGTTGCAAACTCTTACACCAGAGGGTGAGGCAGGTGACAAACAAGGAGGCGAGCTAGGTGGGCTGGAGAAGCCATGCCTCAAAACAGCGGTCCCTGCCCCCCCAGGCTCCTCCCTGGGGAGAGCTGGCCCAGAGCTGTCAGATCTGATTTCCTCAAAAGATGGCAGAAATGAAGATTTCCTGATGTATAAATATCAGAAACTGCACGTTTGACTCTCTGAGTTAGAATTCAGGTGGTTTGTTCTCCATGAAGGAGTGGGTTGACCAGGGGAGGATACAGGGGGGGATTCCCGGGAAAGTCCTGTGTCTTGATCTGGACTGGTGACATGGGCGTGTTTTGTTTGTGAACATTTCAAGGACCCATACACTTATGGTCTATGACTTTCCTCTCAGATAAGAAGGTAAAAAGAAGGGCACCTGGGTGGCTCAGATGGTTAAGTGTCTGCCTTCGGCTCAGGTCATAATCCCGGGGTCCTGGGATCGAGTCCCCCATCAGGCTCCCTGCTTGGCAGGGAGTCAGCTACTCTCTCTGCCTCTCATGAATAAATTAAAAAAAAAAAAAGGTAAAAAGAAATAAACAGAATCATTTCAAGGTATGAATATTGAAAAGATAAAATTTCACAATTTTCTGTAACTATTGTTATTGCCGGTTTTGCTATGATAGTAGACATTAAAATTTTTTTTTAAAGGTTTTATTTATTTGACAGAGAGAGACACAGCGAGAGAGGGAACACAAGCAGGGGGAGTGGGAGAGGGAGAAGCAGGCTTCCCGCTGAGCAGGGAGCCCGATGTGGGGCTCGATCCCAGGACCCTGGGATCATGACCTGAGCCGAAGGCAGACACTTAACAACTGAGCCACCCAGGCACCCCTAAATGTTTTAATTATAATTCTGCACAGGCTTGCAGGTCGATTTATTTATTAATGATGCTCATTTGAATGAGAGAGGAATAAAAGCAACCAAACAACATCTGGAGAAACCATATAAAACAACCTTACAGCCAGATCCTTTTTTTAAGATCTTAGTATTTATTACTTCATGTTGCTGTTCCCTGTGGTTCTTCTGGATCATCATCTAACCATTTAGCTTCACACACTATCAACTCCAGAATTTTTCTTTGTTGCTACTAAAACTAAACAAACCTTATGGATTTTCACATGGATTTTTCTTCTGGATGTATCATTTTAACTTCTGTTAATGAGTCCATTTCTACCTTGACTTTCACATTTCACTTGTTACATACTTTCCTGATCCTCTATGATATTTTAAGATACAAAAAACTTTGCAAACCTTTGTCATGGACACCCTTTGAATAATGTCCAAATTATATATAGATTTTTGGCATCTCTACAATATGACACATAATGGAAGATATGACTGATAATTCATCTAGCTCAATCGTTGACAACTCTGACAATTCTCATATCCCAGCAGGAGGCTGGAAAAAATACGGATAATATCTGAATGTTTTTATGGCATTCAGTTTGAAAAGGAATAAAGTGGTTGTAAATAAAACAGCTACAGCAAAAAAGAAAGGAGCAATCTCTATCTTTTGGTAATCTAAAATTTTTGTTTATCTTTGATCAAGAGTCAAAGTAGAATCTAGTCCAGAAAGCAAATGCACACCTAACCTTGACAAAACCTAGAAGAAACCTGTATAGAATTGAAACTGGAAGAACGCATGTGTGCATACACACACACATATCCTTTTAGGGCTAAAAATGAATTTATTCATGCATTCATTTGACAGATATTTGTTGAATGCCCAAAATGTGTCATCTGCCCTATGAGGCATAAGAAATTTGAAAAACAATATAAATAAAACATAACCAATAATGACAAGGAATTCAATGTTTAGGGATAAACAGATAGTGTAGCCATGCACAGCAACAGAAAACTATGTATTAACATGGGAACAGTGTGGAGGGGCATGTAATTTAGCTTGAAGGTATTGTGGGAGGAGCACAGAAGACTTCCTGTAAAATTAACTTTTAAAATACTCATTTATTCATTTCTTCAGAAGATATTTGTTGAGAATCTACTATGTGTCACAGACTGGTGCTGGTTATATAGCAATAAACTAAACATTGCAGTGGATGATTTACATTTACAGTTTACGTTCTAGTGGATGGGAATCTAATGAGGCAAATAGCAGAAGGTAAACATTAAAAGAAATTGCAGAGTGGTTTTGGCTGGAGCTTAAAACAAGGAAAAAGCAATGAGAAATTAAGCAGGAGGAGAAAATAGTGATCATCACATGGAAAGCCTGTAGCTCATGAGAGAGTTTGGTGCTGCTAGGAAATGAATTCAAATTCTCTGTGTACAACTTCATGCATAGATCATAGTAAGGTATTGATTAGCAAGTGCTTCAGGAATTATATGGGGTATGACAGGAATTATGAGAGAAGTGAATATAGAAGCCATATAACTTAGGATACTTCTGTATCTCAATATTGGATCTTTATAGGCTGACATCAAGTCATCTGTCTTTTGAACAGACTCTACAAAGAGGCACAGTGTGAGAATTACTGGCTGAGAACCTTAGAACTATATGTGACCATATTAAATTGTGTTCTTCCAGGAAATGGTACTATTTTACAATTACAGAAAACTGATGTAGAAGCCTTTCATAGAGTAGAAGAGGTGAGAGGATCTTGTAGCACCCAGATTTTACTAAACAGTTCAGTTTTCTTCCTGTGGAACCATACTATTATATAACAATTATGTCAAAAAATGAATAATGTAAATATTTAGATGCTCATTGCTGGACTAGATCAAAATATATTCTGATGTAATTCTTTTATGTACTTGCTTTTCAAAAAGCTTTGAAGTCGGGGCATCTGAGTGGCTCAGTTGGTTGAGCGTCTGACTCTTGATTTCAGCTCAGGTGAGGATCTCAGGGTCCTTGGTTCAGCCCCGCATCTGGCTCTGCGCACTTGGTGTGGAGTCTGCTTGTCCCTCTCCCTCTGATCCTCCCCCGACTCACACTCCCTCTCTCTCAAATAAATAACTAAAATCTTAAAAAAAAAAAAAATTTTTTTTAAAGTGTTTGGGCACAGGAGCACATCCTCTAACCTTGTCTCTGGATCAATTTAACCTTGTCTCCAGACATCAATTAGCATGTCTAAAACAGTTCAAGCCCTACAGCATCTCTTCCTGAAACCTGAGATGTTTGATTGCCATGGAATTATATTCAAAATTGTTTGAAGTGTATCATTTAATGTAATACAGAGGACATCCTCCTAAATTGCTACTATGAGAAGGCAGCCATGACTAAGAAAACAGTCAAATGAGTTTGAACTCTGCCCAAGTGCTTTCCACGTGTAAACAGTCTAACAGTGAGGTGTCTACTACAGAGCAGGACTTCAGAGAGTAGGCACTCTATAAATATTGAACTACAGCAGTCCACAGCAAAATGGTTCTTAAAAAAGAATGAATCAACTTCACTGCCACCAAGATTGACTTCCTGAAGACCAAAGATGCATTTAGTGCTGTGTACAGATATACATCAAGAAACCTATTGTCAGGTTCAATGATTTTAAGAATAAAAAGCATAAATATTGAAACAAAACAAAAACACATAAAATATAAAACAAACACATAGGGATTGAATAACTGACTTTTTACCTAGTTAATGGTTCTTGAGTTTTTGCATGGAATATGACTCTACTAATGATATTGGTGTTTGGGATATTCCTTCATAGACATTTAGAGGGTCTATACCTTCTGGCATAGGTAAGATAAATTACAGAGTTCATATCTGTATATCTATCTATCCAACTATCATCTATCTACCTATCTGTCGTCTATCAATCATCTGTCATCTCCTCATTACCACCCTTTCTCCAGGATCAAGGGCAAGATGTTTGAGAAACACTGCTATGAGATTTTTGTAGAAAAATATGTAAAACACATCTTTGATGGGATAGATACACAAATCTCCCAAGCAGTTGTGATTGGTGAAATAGTGAGTTGAAGGTATAGAATAATTTAAAACACCCATGGAAATGGGGCAACTGGGTGGTGCAGTTGGTTAAGTGTCAGATTCTTCAAAGGTTGAGGTCATGATCTCGGTGTCGTGAGATCAAACTCTGCATCAGGCTCTGTGCTCAGCACAGAGTCTGCTTGGGATTCTCTCTCCCTCTCCCTCTGCCCTCACTATTCATGCTCTCCCACCCTCTCTAACGTAAGTAAGTTAAGTAAGTAAGTAAATCAATCAATCAATCAATCAATAAATCTTTTAATAAAACACCCATGGAAGTGAGGGAAACCTTAATTAGCTGGCTTACTGTTCTTAAGAATTCGCTTCTTGTCCATTCCTGAGACAATGTGTGCTGAATACACAGATACATACATACATACATGCATATCTGTGATGGATACACTCCAAGAGTGCCATCTACCTTGACCTAAAACTTTCTAATACTCCTTTTGTTGTCTCTTTACAAGATTATTGTGCTATTGAATCTTGCCTGGCTTCTGCTGCTTTGTCTAAGCCCTTTGTATGGATGACAAAGTTTTTGTCCTGTGAGACTCTAACTTCACCATGGGTTCCACAGTCTGCCTCCTGGGAGGACTTTTTCCCACCCTGCCTTTAGCCAGTCTAGTGAAATTCTATTTGCATAGGAGGGGAATTTGTATATAGAGAATCCAAGTTGATTTACTAGTAGTATCAAATGTTAACTAGAAGGGAACCAGGGAACATAGGATGAATATTTAGGGATGTTGAATCCTTGCAATTTCTATGCCCTCTTTGTTTCAGGGTGAGCAGTGGCTATATGAGGAAAGGGTGAAATTATTCCATACCTATAGAAATTTTGAGTCAAGGAAGATTGCAACATTTATTACAGGTTTTCAGAGATTTTATTGGTATTCTAGACACACAAGCTAACAAAGAAGTGGAGGAGAAGGAGAAGTTGTCTATCCTATTTAGTTGGAATTATATATTAAAATTTTCAAGACTTGTATGCTTCCAGTGAGTTGAAATATGTGGATATGTATATTGTCTGGAAAAAGCAATACTATTAATTGAAAGATAGACTTTTATTCTTACTCTTGATTCTGATGGTTGAAGGAAAGGAGACAAGTCTTTTATTTTATTTTTTTAAAGATTTTATTTCTTTATTTGAGAGAGAGAGAGAGCATAAGCAGGGCGGAGGAGGCAGAGGGAGAGGGAGAAGCAGACTCCCTGGTGAGCCAGGAGCCCAATGTGGGGCTCCATTCCAGGACCCTGGGATCATGACCTGAGTCAAAGGCAGACACTTAACCGACTGAGCCACCCAGGCGCCCTGGGAGACAAGTATTTTAAATATATACTTAATAATTATTACTTCTCTTCAATTTTCACAATCCTAAAAAAATGGTAGTCCATATAAAATATTGTAAATAATAAAAATGTTTTCAGTCAAACATTTTCATCCAGAAATTACACTATCAATGACGTTCTTGTTCGTAGCTATAGATCAGTATTTGATTCCCTAACTAAAGCAAAACTTTTCTTGGAGAGTTAGTTTCCCTCCTGTTAATGGCTCTACTTCCCTTCAACTCATGCATTTTCTTTTCAGGAAACAGATAATATAAGTTATGTGATTTCAGTCCATTATTCAAAATGACAAGCAATTTTAACAATAATATTCTTTTTCCCTGGTCTTTCTTCAACTGTAGAAATGAATACTTAAGTGATATTCAGTAACAATGAGCACACCTAACAACCAGAGTCTAAAATTAGTTCAAAATAATATTTTTAAAGAAAAAATGCTTATTTTTCTTCATGATATTATATTTGGGTTCACATTGTCTAAAGACTTAAATTTTTTTCATTGATATATGAAGATGGCTTTTTAAAAATATAGTGTCTTAGAGCACTTATACCTAGTTTAGTTATAAAATTAGAGAACCCATATTTTCTGAATCATAGTCTAATCTATCCCAAATTTTTAATGAGACAGTAAAAATTGCATACATAATTCTATTAGAAAATGGACTGCAGAATTTTTTTTACCTTCTACTACCCATCTCTCTGCTCTTAAATGGTGATCTCTTGTGATAAATCTTGTCATAGCAAACCAGCATTTATCTTTTGTAAAGTTTTGCCATAGGGGCTCCTGGGTGGCTCAGTTAGTTAGTTGTCCAACTCTTGATTTCAGCTCAGGTCATCAGTCAGTTAGTCGTCCAACTCTTGATTTGAGTTCAAGCCATGATCTCAGGGTCATGGAATTGAGCCCCGCATTGGGCTCTGCACTCAGCAAGGAGTCTGCTTGAGATTCTCTCCCTCTGCCCCTCCCCCACCTAGCATGTGCTATTCTCTCTCTTTCTAAAATAAATAAATAAATCTTTAAAAACAACAACAGAAATGATTTGCCATACCTTCTGAATCAGTGTGATTTATTTCATACAGACACACACACACACACGATACCCATATATACTTGCTTCTTGATTTAATTAAATTCCATGAAATGGGTGACCAACCATTATTTTTCCTTCCAGATCTTCACAGGCACAGATTTGCACTTTCTTTCAGAAAGTGGAAGTGCTCCTTTTAGAAATTGGCTTGAGAAAGATTCTCATTATTGACCCACTAGAATTGTAAAATTTCTCACAGAAAATTTGAATAGTCACTTTAAAAAAGGAAAATAGAAAAAAAGTGCTTACTACAATGGAGAAATAACTTTACTAATTAGAGCTACAAAAATTCCAATTATGGGAAAAAACTCAATATTAAGATCATTGTAGCCCAAATGATCAATATTAAGACTCATTTCATATCATCAGCATCTGCATATACATAGGCAGGTAATTTTCTGAAAATGCAAACAATAATTCAAGACCATTTTGAAATATTTCTACTGGAAATTATTCATCAGCCAATCCAGGAAGAAATCAAGGTTATGGAACTAAAATGTGAATGAATGTTACTGAAGACTAGATATATTATGTAGACCAAGTTCACAATCCAGGAGAAAGAGTACACTCTGGTTTTGTTTGTTTGTTTGTTTGTTTGTTTGTTTTCCCTCAGTCATGTGGAGATGAATTTGGACAGATCTCCAATGGGTAAAGGACTATGATTTTTTCTATTTAATTTTGTAGCAGGTATCAGACATATAAACACAGTTCTTTCATAGATCTAATCCATATTTAAGACAGTTCTAATATCAAGTTCTGGTATTACAGCTCGAGAAAATCCCACAAGTTTTCACTTGTTTGAAGATAATTTGGGGAAAAAATCAAGAAACTTGTCGAAGCTTCTTTCATTAGTATGTTTTTTATAAGCTGTCTTACAAAATTTCAACACAAAGTGTATCTATTCTTAGTGTAATAGCTTGCAGTCTCAACACTAAAATGTGCTAGCTCTTTGTTTCCCTCTGTTGAGGGGTTTTGTGAATGCTTTTGAAGTATCGTCAACAAATTTTATTGAATTATCTATCATTTTGTACTTAGTTTTTTCATCTTTTTAAAAACAAAAACTATTTATTAGGGTATGTTTTACTTTTTTAGTAAGTTCCTACATGAATAAACACCTACCTTTACATATATTTTGTCATTTAAATTCTGAACTTTAAAAAATTGGTTAACATAAACTGAAATGTTTGCCTATGTGTCTAGCCTAGTCACCTTTAACAATCCCTGTTATGACATGGTTGAAATAGTCACTCTTTGAATATTCATTAGTTCCTACTTTATTTAACTACTATAATTTTCAAAGCTATAATCTGGTTCACAGTGTCAGCCTCTGATTTATTAGGTTTTTACCTGGGCAAAAATTAATGGTTCATAGATGGAAATATTAACACTACGGCTCTTCTTATTCCTAACTCCCACCCCCCAGCCCCAGTTCTCAGAGTTGAGCTCATTAGTTCAGAACCAGTTCCTACTGATGCTGGAAGCCTTGATTTTACTCCACCCCAAAGGATGTGATCTCTAGACAATTTCTCACCCAGACTGGGAGCCTCAGTGCTGACCAAACCCCTTAGATATTTGCTACCAAAAAGAATCATGACCCAGGTCTCTGATAACAGGTACTGGGGCTCTGTCAAAACATTTCCTACCTCCAAAAATTTCAACTAAAATTACTATCTGCTTTTGTACCCCAGAACAATTTTAATTTTAATTCATTTCTCGAGCTGTAATACCAGAACTTGATATTAGAACTGTCTTAAATATGGATTAGATCTATGAAAGAACTGTGTTTATATGTCTGATACCTGCTACAAAATTAAAATTAATTTAATTTTCTTTCTAGAACTAAAGACATATTTTAAAACTTACCCTTAGTTTTAGGATGATCTGTTTCCTTTTCTTTTTATATTTCCTCTTATGAGAAGAAAGTGCTATTTTTCATTTCCAAACCCTATAAAAATCCAATTCTATATCCATTATTTTCTCAGATTAGAAAAGTGGGTCAAATGACACTTTGAACATATTTCAAAATGATGAGACTTTAAATAGAGATTTGTAAATCAGATTTACTTCCTAAAGATTACTTGGTTCAGAGAAGCTCATGGTAGTTTTGAATATAGTGTCCAGCTTTCATTGAAATTATATCTATAAATTTTGAGGAAAGAGCCAGAAAAGGAGAAGTGAAAGGAGAAGATGGAGGACAAGAAAGAGGGGGAAAGGCAGGAGGAGAAAAAAGAGAAAGAAGGAAGAAAATTAATACTCTTTAACTCACTCTGAAAGCCTTTTTTATATTTAAGCTGGTTAGATATTGTGTAATTAATATGTACATACCTGAGATATTAGCCACTGTCTCTACTAAAGAGAAAATGAATTTGGGAGTTAGCTGGCTGATCGATGCTACTAATTGGTGCTGCCATTTTTGCAGCTGGTCTCATGTGTTAGTGTGAAGGAAGAAGGTGTAGAACTTTATAGTCTTATCACTTACCGTCTTTATAAGCAGTCATAGCTGTTCACAGCAAACTCAACATAAAGCAGAGGAAATTTAAAAATTCCTTAAATATTGCAACTTTCATCACTTTAAACCTGCGGACTTTTGAAAAGTATGCTATTTCTATCTCTTATTTCATATAAATTTGTCTTCAGTTATTTTGTACTTTATGTTCTGATATATTATTTCTGTGAAATGCCACTTCTTATCTTTTTCTTGTTCTCGGACTGAAATGTCTTTGTCTATCCCGTCATTTCTTATTTCATTTATTTTCCTGGGATTGTTGCAATGACAAGTGCTAGCCAACTTCTGTAGGTTTGATTGATAGGAAAATTGAGAAGATGATTTGGGCCAGCACTAAAAATAACTCACTAAATCTCTAAGTTCCAAAAGACCATGGTAATGGCCTCTGAAAAGCTGTTTACTTTAAGTGATACATGTTTAATTTTGGTGTTTTAAGAGAGGAGAGCCACATTTAGAAGAACTGACATAAAAGTTTTCAGCTTTATTTACACATTAAAACAAGCTTCATCATTTAGATGAATGTAGTAACCTTAAAGATAGGCTAAATAATAATAAATATTATAATTCAACCTCAGATATTGAGCCAATAAGAAATATTACGTGTGTGAAATAAGTTGAGTGACTCCAACATACTTCTGGTTGTTTCCTTTCTTCTTTAATTTACTTCCTTTTACCTTCATTTTGTCTTGCTACAAACAACTCTGAATCAGAGAACACAGAAATAAATAGCAACTGTGTTCTCAATGAGCACAATGTGAAAAAAAATCCTCTGTCTTCCAAAGGATGTGAAATGCTGTGATTGCTGTGAACATCTCTTTTCATTTAGGCTTCTAATATGACTCTCCTGAGTTCTTATTTCCCAAGTATATTAGTTAAGTTTTTTATTAACTATTTTATCCCAAGTGTATGAGTTTACTGGGAAGTTCTAACTTAGGCAGCTCAAGGGATCACTGGTTAGCAGTAGCT
This sequence comes from Mirounga angustirostris, assembly GCF_029215605.1. Classification (NCBI taxonomy): domain Eukaryota; kingdom Metazoa; phylum Chordata; class Mammalia; order Carnivora; family Phocidae; genus Mirounga; species Mirounga angustirostris. The sequence continues at coordinate 76,808,894 of NW_026991720.1, read as the reverse complement.
TGGCTCGGTCTATCTGCCTCAAAGCTTGTGTGGCACCTGATTCAATGTCAGCAGGGGAATGAGCGTAAGGATGGGTTGGCTAGTGTTTCTCATTATCCAAAGGCAGTCTGACTCATTCACACAGTAGATATCAGAATTTCTTAGGAGCAACAAGATCAGGCATGTTGAAGGTTTTAGCATCTTCACCACCTGTGAGGAAGTTACATCTCACACACCCAGTGACATTTAAAAGATTATAGATGACAGATTTCTGATTCTCTTGATACAGTCTTCATTATGCAGGAACCTATATGCCTTTTATTTGAAGATGGTTAAAAAGTAAACCCTGAACTACTACATCCAAGGAGGATGTTTAATTCTACAAAAAATTGCATCCATGCTCATAAAATTGCCTGATAAAAGAGGAATTTGAAGATTTGACACAAACATTTTTTAAAAGAAGTAGTTCATACAACTCCCTCTCATTTCCATTAGCAAAACATGGACATAAAAACAAAGTAGAATATCTAGTTATAAAAGACAGGTCATTGTAAGGGTCACACAAAGCAAAGGGAAGGATTTTTTTTAACTCAAAGAAACTGGGCATACATAAACATGTATGTCATTTCTGGCCCAGGGCTTTTAGGAAGTGAGTTAAAAATGTATGCAAGTCATTGAATAAACAGGAACATTAGCAATTTCCTGTTACATAAGCAAGAAATTGTACTTGGGTTTATTTGTCACACACCCTGGCCCACTCTGAAACTAAGTGGTTGAATGGAAAGAGTTTAGGGTTGGAAGTCAAGATAATAGTCTGTTTCTACCATGATTTACCTGCATGTTATAAAATTATCATTTTCGTGTTTTGTTTTCTCATTTGTAAAATGTGGAGATTGAGTTCTAAATGATCTATGATTTCTAATTTCAAGTCCCATATAATGTTTGAAATGGCTTCCCATATTTTATTAAACCCTGGCTATGTATTAATAATGCTTACCTAGTATTTATTGAATATTAGGGTAGAAAATATATATTCCTTGGTATTATAATGGATTTTTATGACAAAGCAAGCATGAGTATAATTTTAGATAAAAGTTTTAAAGACGAAATTCGTTGTTGGTCTTAAATCTTTGCTGTTCTATTAGAAATCTTTTACCTTTATTTATTATATTGATAGTATACTAATAGTTATATTAGTATACTAATATCTTATGTTTGTTTTTATTTTAATGATATAATATATACATATAATTATATATATTATTAACAATACTGCTTTTCTGGAAAATTGATTCTCATCATGACTACTAAACTATATAAAATATCACTAACTAAAATGTCTACGTGGACAAGATAGCATGAATTTCATGAACTTATAAATCAAACAAGGTATATGGTAAACAGGGAATAGGGGGAGATATTCTGAACTATTGGGTAAATGTTCTGCATAAAGGATTTCAAAAGCAGTTTTTTTTAAATATTGGGACTTCTGAGCAAAATATGTCTGATGACAGAGTAAGATTCATATGTCACCAGTTATGACCTTTACTATATGCCTCCCTACAGTCACAATCAATCATTCTTTTTTGGCTTTAATCTAAATGAACTAGCATTTTGTATATGTCAAACATCATGCTTGGCCTTCAGAAGGCAATATTGAGCAAGATAAAAAACTTATTCATAAGGAGCCTCAGATTGGTTTTGCCTTCTGGTTTTGATACCATGGTCACTTAAGCACTTTTTGTTTATTATTATTCGTATTTCTTTGGCTCATGCCTTTTGTTATATTTTGCTCATTAATCCCTAGTCCAAGGTAAGACTACCTGTTTCATCCTCTACCTTGATGAGCCTGTATGAATAAAGGCATAAAAGCCAATCCAATTGGCTGCCCTATAAATGAAGGTTGTTTGATAGGCACATAATCCCTAGTGGTTCCCTATTGATGATTCCCTATTCTCTTCCATGCATGACTTTTACAAACCATTGCCCATCAATATCTTCATTATCTATGTTACAATATCTGTATCACCTACATTATTCAGACATATGAGACATTAACTTAAATTTGTCTCGTGGATTTCTACCTCAATTTTTTTCTGTATTTTTACCCATTCTTTCTGTTTCTAGTCTGTCTTTGGAATAATATCCTTTTTTATTGGTAGTTTGTCCTATTTATTCAAGTACTTTATCCCAAACCCTGCTATTTTTTTGAGGACTCCAATCCATCAAGAAGCCTGATACTTTTGTAGTCCACTGTTTTCTCTCCCCATTACCTTTCTACATACTCCAGGCAATATTACCCAAGTTAACACCCCTTAGCAACCTGGCTAATCTCCAAATGATCTTCCCCATCTGTCCTTCCCTTATCCATAGAGCTTTCCTTAGGCACCTATTTAGCTCAACTTTTTCACCATTTACATATAACTTAATTCCATAGAATATTAGTTTCTATTAAAACTTTCTCTGGAAATATTTTCTAGAATGTTGATGACATAATAACTTCTAAGTACAAAACATTTTCAAAGAGTATATTGTGAGATAGTTACAGAAATTATAAACTCTCAAAAAGAAGTAGCCAGGTAATTTAGAATTTACACCTAGGTAAACCATTATTTAAAAGCATAAATTTGTATCCGTTAGTCTTGTATCAGAGATGAAAGGGAAGTGAGAAATCAGTTATTGAGAAATCAATAACTTCATTAAATATATGAGGAAATCAGTTTCTTTAAGATATTTAATATTTCTATTGGCTAGTGGTAGAAACCTGGTGTGTTTAATAACAGAAATATAATAAATGTACCACTGGAAAGTAAAACAAATACCCCACTGAAAAAATAAAGCTGAAACAAGAAAAACATATAACAATTATTTTTCTCTTCTGGTTAATTTATGGAAATTATATATTTAAGATAATGTTTATCTATATTATTTTTAAATATTTTAAATTTTTAAATTTTTAAAAATATTTTAAAGGCTTATGTTAAAAAATATAGAGGCCAAAGTCATATTTGGCATGCCAAGATAGTTAAGCATTTATGGAATGTTGTCCTAGACATCTTTTGTGCTCCATTTTGTCATATATAGGACACAAATTTTTGGTCTGCATGTATTAGTGAGGATTCTTACCTTTGGTTAGAGCATCAACTCAAATTGGCTTAAAAATAATTTTTTATTTAACTAGGAGTGCAGAGAATACTATGGCTTTAGGGATGTCTGGATTCAGATACTCAAAAAGAAGAGACGTCAATTCCTCAATCACAGGACGTGCTTCCTTTTCCTTCTCAGGTATGATTCCATTTTATTTATGTAGCCATAAATGGTCAAAAGAAATTCCAGGCTTATAATTCTATCAATATAATGAACTCAGGGAGAGAAAGAAGCAAAAATCTTGAGATGGAATCTCATTTGCTTTAGACTGGGTTACACAGCTACATCTGACCTAATCACTAGGGCTAGAATAATGAAATACATGGGCTGGTTAGTCAGGATTAGATATTTGCTCATGTTTGGAGATGAGGAATATTTCAAGCCCCATTAAATTCATTGGAAGTGACAATGAGAAAGAGAATCAGAGTATTACTACCAGAAAGGCCATGAAAATTGGTAAGGCAAATATACCAGGTATCTATTATCATACCTATAGAAAGAGTTTGGAAGTTTTCCTTGCATTTCTATTTTTTGAAACAGCTTCAGAAGAATAGGTATTACTTCTTTAAATGTTTGGTAGAATCCCCCTGGGAAGCCACTCGGCCCTGGACTTTTGTTTGTTGGGAAATTTTTGATGACTACTTCAATTTCCTTGATGATTATGGATCTGTTCAGGTGTTCTATTTCTTCCTGTTTCAGTTTTGGTAATTTATACCTCTTTAGGAATGCATCCATTTCTTCCAGATTGCCTAATTTATGGGCATATAATTGCTTATAATATGTTCTTATAGTTTGTATTTTTTCAGTGTTGGTTGTGATCTCTCCTCTTTCATTCATAATTTTATTTATTTGGGTCCTTTCTCTTTTCTTTTTGATAAGTGTGGCCAGGGGTTTATCAATCTAACTAATTCTTTCAAGGAACCAGCTCCTACTTTCATTGATCTGTTTTACTATTCTTTTGGTTTCTATTTCATTGATTTTTGCTCTAATCTTTATTAATTCTCTTCTCCTTCTGGGTTTAGGCTTTATTTGCTCTTCTTTCTTCAACTCCTTTAGGTGTGCATTTAGACCTTCGGTGTGCATTAGTTAGGTTGTGCATTTGAGACCTTTCTTGTTTCTTGAGAAAGGCTTGTACTGCTGTGTACTTCCCTCTTAGGACCACCTTTGCTGCATCCCAAAGGGTTTGAACAGTTGTGCTTTCATTTTAATTTGTTTCCATGATTTTTTAAAATTCTTCTTTAATTTCTTGGTTGACCCATTCATTCTTTATTGGATAATCTTTAACCTCAATGTATTTGGGTTCTTTCCGAATTTCTTCCTGTGATTGAGTTCGTTTCAAAGCACTGTGGTCTGAAAATGATCCCAATCTTTTGGTACCAGTTGAGACCTGATTTGTGACCTAATATGTGATCTATTCTAGAGAATTTCCATGTGCACTCAAGAAGAATGTGTATTCTGTTTTTTTAGGATGGAATGGTCTGAATATATCTGTGAAGTCCATCTGCTCCAGTATGTCATTCAAAGCCCTTGTTTCCTTGTTTATCTTTTGCTTAGATGATCTGTCCATTGCAGTGAATGGGATGTTAAAGTCCCCTACGATTATTGTATTATTATCAATGTATTTCTTTAATTTTGTTATTAATTGATTTATGTGATTGGCCACTCCCATGATAGGGGCATAAATATTTACAATTGTTAGATCTTCTTGTTGGATAGACCCTTTAAGTATGATATAGTGTCCTTCCTTATCTCTCATTACCATCTTTGATTTGGTCAAAAGTCTAATTTGTCTGATATAAGGATTGCCACCCCAGGTTTCTTTTGATGTCCATTAGTATGATAAATGGTTTCCACTCCCTCACTTTCAATCTGAGGTGTCTTTGGGTCTAAAATGAGTCTCTTGCAGACAGCATATCAATGGGTCTTGCTTTTTTATCCAATCTGATACCCCATGTCTTTTGATTGGGGCATTTAGCCCACTTAACATTAAGGGTAACTATTGAAAGATAGGAATTTAGTGCCATTGTATTACCTGTAAAGTCATTGTTTCTGTATATTGTCTTTGTTCCTTTCTGGTCAGTGTTACTTTTGGGCTTAAAGGATCCCCTTTAATATTTCTTGCAGGGCTGGTTTAAGTGATCAGAAATTCTTTTAGTCTCTATTTGTCCTGGAAGCTTTTTAGCTCTCCTTCTATTTCAATGACATCCTAGCTGGGTAAAGTATTCTTGGCTGCATATTTTTCTCACTTAGCAACCTCAGTATATCATGCCATTCCTTCTGGCCTGCCAGGTCTCTGTGGATAGGTCTGCTGCCAGTCTAATATTTCTACGCTTGTAGGTTATGGACCTCTTCTTCTGAGCTGCTTTCAGGATTTTCTCTTTGTCTCTGAGATTTGCAAACTTCACTATTATATGTCAAGATGTTGACCTATTTTTATTGATTTTGAGGGGTGGGTTCTCTGTGCCTCCTGGACTTGAATGCTTATTTCCTTCCCCAGATGAGAGCAATATTGTGCATTATATATATCATATAACATATATGTTGTGCATTATTAGTAATATATCTTATATATTACTAATTGATAAATTGATTAATTGATAAATGTATTATATAGAATATATATTGTATATACTTGAATATATTATTATATGTTATATATTACATTATATATTATTATATTACATGTTATATATTAGAGATAACATAACAATATAAAATATATTAATAAATTAATATCTAATACCAATTAATAATTGATATATATTATTAAGAAAAGTAAACATTAGAAGGATGAAATAAACTCTCACAGTGCATTTGCTCTAGTATGAATAAAAAGTATGTACAATAGGATTTGTATAGGTATACACTTATTTATTTTTTTGATAATTTACACATTTTTCTTTTTTTTTTCTTTGCAGTTTCAAGTTTTTATTTAAATTCCAGGTATTTAACATATAGTGTATTATTAGTTCAGGAATAGAATTTAGTGATTCATCACTCACATATAACACTCGGTGCTCACATTAAAAAAAAACAACAACAACAAACTTAAGATTCTAATGAAATACAATTGTACCTTACTAAGTAACTAGGTATTATTCAATCATATTATTTTTTTACTTTGTTAAGGTACTCACCATGATATTACTTAAAGGTAAGACATGATGCTAGGTTCTAAGCAGTATTTCTTACTGTAACTGCATGAATATTCTAATTCCTATCTTAACAATACATTTTCATTTAAGAAGCTGACAACTCTTTTATTAGGAAAAAAAATCAATTAAGTAAAGCCTGATTTAATTATGTAAGTGCTCATTTATACATTAAAGTTAAAGCTTCTATTTCAGAATATAGCTGAGAAATAGGACTCAGGTCAAATATTACATTTTGAAGCCTTCCATGTATTAGGTTTATTTCTTTTTTAAGTATAGATGACATGTAATGTTAATTAATTTTAGGTGTACAATGTAGTGATTTGGCAATTCTATATATTATACAATATTCACCATAATAAATGTAGTTACCATCTGTCACCATACAAAGTTATTACAGTATTTTTACTATATTCCCTATGCTGTAGTTTTCATTATCATTGCTTATTTATTTTATAATGTATTTATTTTATTTTTGTACCTCTTAATCCCCTTCACCCATTTCACCCATCCTTCCCCTCTGACAACTACCAATTTCTTTTCTGTATTTATGAGTCTGTTTCTATTTCTTTGTTCATTTGTTTTATTTTTTTAGATTCCACATATAGGTGAAGTCATATGGTATTTGTCTTCCTTTGACTTATTTCACTTAGCATAATACTCTAAGTCTATCCATGCTATCATGAATGGCAAGATTTTATTCTTTTTAATGGCTAAATAATATTCTATTCTCTCTTTCTCTCTCTCTCTCTCTCTCTATATATATATATACACACACACACACACATATACATATACATATATACCATACCTTCTTATCCATTCATCTATTGAAAGACACTTGGGTTGTTTCCATATCTTGGCTATTGTAAATAATGCTGCAGTAAACATAGGGATTCATAAGTCTTTTCAAATTAGTGTTTTCATTTTCTATGGGCAAATACTCAGTAGTGGAATTACTGGATCATATGGTAATTCTATTTTCAATTTTTTGAGGAACCTTCACACTGTTTTCCGCAGTGGCTGCACCTGTTTACATTCCCACCAACAGTGCAAGAGAGTTCCCTTTTCTCTACAACCTCAGCAACACTTGTTACTTCTTGTCTTTTTGATACTAGCCATTTCTGACAGGTGTGTGCTGGTATCTCAGTGTGCTTTTGATTTGCATTTCCCTGATAATTAGTGATGTTGAACATCTTTTCAAGTGTTTGTTGGTCATCTGCATATCTTCTTTGGAAAAATTATTTAATGATTTAACATTATTTAATACTGTGTACTCTGTGATCTTCACTCAGTCTTTTGTGTGGATATTTTAAAAATAAAACATATCAAAATGATAAAACTTAGTAAATTTTATTATCCTTAATAATTTCAGTAATTTTTATCCCTAAAAAATCATAAAGGTCTAGGACTGTAATCCTTCCGCTGCAGCCAGAAAATTTTCATCTTGTCAATGTTAAGTAATTACCATCATTTTTTGTTTTGGTAGGGGATCAGTTTTGACAGCAGATGTCCCTCATTAAGATAAAATATGTGATATTTAGAGAAATGTTCTTCTCTTTCACTATATTCTACTCTTTAAAAAATAGTCTTCCTAATGCAGTTCATATTTTGAAGTTTGAGATAATGGAAAATCATATTTATTCTCTATTAAAAAAACTTTTATTTCCACTACTTTCAAATTTGTTCTCGATTTATATTAAAACACTAGGTATCACTAACACTATTTGAATATTCAGCTACTCAAAATTTGTTAATATCTCTGTTATTCTCCTTATTGTTTTTGGTATTCTGACACATTAAAAAAGAAGAAAGAGCACATAATCTTTGCATAGTTCATTTACTTAAAGATAAATCCTATTTATTAAGGAGAACAAATAAGTCATATACCAAAAGAATTGCTTTTGGAAATAGAAGCTGATAAGTAAGATTTTTTTTTTTAATGATCTTATGATACCCCCTGTGAAAAAAGCAATCTGCAAATGGCAAGATTTCATTCCTTTTGATGGCTGTATAATATTCCTCTGTGTGTGTGTGTGTGTGTGTGTAATATACCACATCTTCTTTACCCATTCATCTGTTGATGGACATCTTGGCTCTTTCCACAGTTTGGCTATTGTGGACATTGCTGCTATAAACATCGGGGTGCATGTACCCCTTCGGATCCCTACATTTGTATCTTTGGGGTAAATACCCAGCAGTGCAATTGCTGGATCTTACGGTAGCTCTATTTTCAAGTGTTTGAAGAACCTCCATACTGTTTTCCAGAGTGGCTGCACCAGCTTGCATTCCCACCAACAGTGTAGGAGGGTTCCCCTTTCTCCACATCCCCGCCAACATCTGTCGTTTCCTGACTTGTTAATTTTAGCCATTCTGACTGGTGTGAGGTGGTATCTCATTGAGGTTTTGATTTGGATTTCCCTGATGCCGAGTGATGCTGAGCATTTTTTCATGTATCTATTGGCCATTTGGATGTCTTCTTTGGAAAAGTGTCTGTTCATGTCTTCTGCCCATTTCTTGATTGGATTCTTTGTTCTTTGGGTGTTGAGTTTGATGAGTTCTTTATAGATTTTGGATACTAGCCCTTTATCTGATATGTCATTTGCAAATATCTTCTTCCATTCTGTTGGTTGTCTTTTGGTTTTGTTGACTGTTTCTTTCACTGTGCAAAAGCTTTTTATTTTGATGAAGTCCCAATTGTTCATTTTTGCCCTTGCTTCCCTTGCCTTTGGTGATGTTTCTAGGAAGAAGTTGCTTCGGCTGAGGTCAAAGAGGTTGCTGCCTGTGTTCTCCTTTAGGATGTTGATGGACTCCTGTTTCACATTTAGGTCTTTCAACCATTTGGAGTCTATTTTTGTGTGTGGTGTAAGGAAATGGTCCAGTTTCATTCTTCTGCATGTGGCTATCCAGTTTTCCCAACACCATTTGTTGAAGAGACTGTCTTTTTTCCACTGGACCTTCTTTGCTGCTTTGTCAAAGATGAGTTGACCATAAAGCTGAGGGTCCATTTCTGGTCTCTCTATTCTGTTCCATTGATCTATGTGTCTGTTTTTGTGCCAGTACCATACTGTCTTGATGATGACAGCTTTGTAATAGAGCTCAAAGTCCAGAACTGTGATGCCACCAGCTTTGCTTTTCTTTTTCAACATTCCTCTGGCTATTCGGGGTCTTTTCTGGTTCCATACAAATTTTAGGATTATTTGTTCCATTTCTTTGAAAAAAGTGGATGGTATTTTGATAGGGATTGCATTGAATGTATAGATTGCTGTAGGTAGCATTGACATCTTCACAATATTTGTTCTTCCAATCCATGAGCATGGAACGTTTTTCCATTTTTTTGTGTCTTTCTCAATTTCTTTCATGAGTATTTTATAGTTTTCTGAGTACAGATTCTTTGCCTCTTTGGTTAGATTTATTCCTAAGTGTCTTATGGTTTTGGATGCAATTGTAAATGGGATCGATGACATGGGTGGAACTGGAGGGTATTATGCTGAGTGAAATAAGTCAATCAGAGAAAGACAAGTATCATATGACCTCACTGATATGAGGGATTCTTAATCTCAAGAAACAAACTGAGTGTTGCTGGAGTGGTGGGGGTGGGAGGGATGGGGTGGCTGGGTGATAGACATTGGGGAGGGTATGTGCTATGGTGAGCGCTATGAATTGTGTAAGACTGTTGAATCACAGACCTGTACCTCTGAAACAAATAATACATTATATGTTAAAAAAAGAAGAAGAAGAAGAAGAAGATAGCAGGAGGGGAAGAATGAAGTGGGGGAAATCAGCGGGGGAGATGAATCATGAGAGACTATGGACTCTAAGAAACAAAATGAGGGTTCTAGAGGGGAGGGGGTAGGGGGGATGGGCTAGCCTGTTGATGGGTATTAAAGAGGGCACATTCTGCATGGAGCACTGGGTGTTATACATAAACAGTGAATGATGGAACACTACATCAAAAACTAATGATGTAATGTATGGTGATTAACCTAACATAATAATAAAATAATTTAAAAAAAAAGAAAGGGCAAAGGGGAAAAAAGAGAGAGAGGCAAACCAATAAACAGATACTTAACTCTAGAGAACAAGCTGATGGTCACCAAGGGGAGAGTGGTGGAGGATGGGTGAAATAGGGGATGGAGATTAAGGAGTACACTTGTGATGAGCACCAGGTGTTGTGTGCAAGTGTTGAATCACCATATTATATACCTGCAACTAATATTATGCTGTATATTATCTAACTGGAATTAAAATAAAGTCTTAAAAAAATTTTAAAAAAGCAATCTGATATGATTATTATTATTTCTTTTAACTATCATAAAAATAATAGCACACATGAGTATATCAGAATCCTTGAGTGTTTGAATTACCACATGTAAATCATTTACTTAGTTTTCCTTTAGGGAATATGATTTTATTTCTCCACATTATGAGTATGATGAATGGTATCTCTTGTCTTACTTGTATATGTCTTCAATGAGTATGTCCCTTCTGATACAGATGTTGACATCATTATTTTTTGTCTCAATAAAAGATAAAGTACATTTGCTGATATAAATACTATATAAAAGTTATTGAAAAACTATTTTTCTTCAGGTATCATGTTGAGAAATGTACACAATTTTTTATTTCTGTAGCAAAACTTCAAGTATGAATTACAGTGTCCTTAGATGAGTAAACGAGCATTCATAGAAGCCAAGCAACTTGTCTTAGTTAATAGAATCACTAAATCTTAACACCAATATGATAAGCCAGACTTCACTGGCTAAAATCTACATTCTTTCATATGCCACGTTTCCTCCATTCTCTATCTCTCTGCACACACACACTGTTGACCTAAATTAAAGGGTAAATTTACACAAGCACAAAAAGATGAGTTTATTTGGGAATAATGCAGGAATTGCCGCACTAAAAAAGAAGAAAGATGTCAAATCAATAACTTCAACTTTAAAACACTGGTGGGGGAGAGATAAAACTAAACCTAAAGCAAGCAGAAAGCAGGAAATAATAAAAATGATTAGGATGAAAATTAGTAAAATAGAGTAGGAAAATATAGTAAATCAACATAACCAAAACTAGCTTTTTGGGAAGATCAACAAAATTCACAAACCTTTAGCTAGTTTTACCAAGCAAAGAGAGTGAAAGAAGAAGACAGCAAGAGAGAGAAGACTAATTGCTCCCTTTAGGAATGAAAGAGAGAACCTCATTACTGACACTATGGGAACAAAGAGGAATGTTATAAAAATACAGGAATACTATTAAAACTGCATACCAACAAATCAGATAACTTAGGTGAAATGGACAAATTTCTAGTAAGATTCAAACTATAAAATTTGACTCAAGTAGTAGAAAACAATCTAAGTAGACCTAACAAGTAAAGCAATTGCAATGGCAATTAAAACTCTTCCAACAAATTAAAGCTCAAGCAAAAATAGCTTCATTATTGAAATCAATCAAACATTTAAAGATGGATTAATAGCAAACATTCTTAAACTTTTCCAAAAAACAGAGGAGGGGACACTTCTCCATGGATACTATGAATTCAGTATGTACCCTAATAACAAAATCAGACAAAAAAGCATAAGGAAAAAAAGTTACAGATCAATGCCTTTAAAAAATTCTCAACACACACAAAAAAAAAAAAAAAAAAAAATTCTCAACACAATACTAACAGACCAACTCTTAAACATATAAAAAGGATTATACATCATTACAAAGTGGAATTTATCCCAGAAAGGCAAGGTTGGTTTAATATTAAGAAAATCAATTGATGTAATCATATTAATAAAATAAAGGACAAAATCTGCATGATTATGTAAAATAGACTCAGGAAAAAATATTGACAAAACCTACCCTTTTGAACAAATAAATAAATAATATTCAACAAGCTAAGAATAGAAGGGAATCTCCTCATTCTGATAAAAGGCATCTATGAAAAATTCAGAGCTAGCCAAGGGTGAAAGACTGAATACATTTCCCTAAGATCAGGAGCAGGATAAAAATATGCTCTCTTGCTTCAACTGGATGTTCTAGGCAGAGAAATGAAATGAAATGATGAAATGAAAAGAAATATGAAATGAAATGAAATGAAATAAAAGTCACCCAGATTGGAAAGGAAAAATTAAAACTATATTTGTAGATGCAATGATCTCATATATAGAAACTCCTAAAAACACATAAGAAATTATTAGAAGTTATTTATTAGTTCAACAAAGTTGTGAGATAAATATTAATGTAGAGAAACATCAACTTTATTTCTATACACTAACATAAAATTATGAAAACTTTTTCATTTACAAAAATTCCTAAGAATTTTGCAATTGTGAGGTAGTATGGTAAGCACTTGTTTAGTTTTGTAAGAAACTACCTTATTCTTTTCCATTTGCACAAAATTTTAGATGATTTATTTTTTGAACATCCAATTACATGCTAAAGCTTATTTCAAGGTACACTTTGAGGAAAAAGTAATGCATAAAATACAATATTCCTTTTGTCATAGATCACTCATTCTTTTTTTTTTTTTTTAAGATTTTATTTATTTTATTTGAGACAGAATGAGAGAGACAGAGAGCACATGAGAGGGGGGAGGGTCAGAGGGAGAAGCAGGCTCCCTGTCGAGCAAGGAGCCCGATGCGGGACTCGATCCCGGGACTCCAGGATCATGACCTGAGCCGAAGGCAGTCGCTTAACCAACTGAGCCACCCAGGCGCCCGATCACTCATTCTTGTTTAGGGGACAACACAATGAACGAGCAAATAAAATGTATCAGTTCTTAAAAAGTGCAATGCAAAAAGGGATAAGTGAGGAGGATGAAGAAATGATGGACTTTGGGACATTTTTTATAGTAAAGTCAAAGAAGACCTTTGGCAGGGGATACCTGTAGAAATGAACCTCATGAATCGTGAAGTTTTAAAATTTCATATTTCCTTGTTCATCAACATCCCAATGAATAGTGTGAGCATACTGCTCAGGCAACCAGGTGCACCACTGTGATGAGGCTGGTCTTTGCTGCAGTTTCCCTTTCTTGCTTTCCACAACTATGACCTTGTAACATTCAAACGTATCAATGAAATCTGCTCATATCTTTTCCTTGTGTACTCTACCTGCCCCCGAAAAGAAGCACTTACCTATAGGTCCTCACTCTGTCCTTGCTCCCTTGGAGCTCCTCCCACATGATTTCCTGCTTGCTCTACCTCCCCTTCTAAGACCTGTGAGTATAATAATTTTTTTTTTTCACTTACAAATACCTCTCCACAATGTTATTGCATGGTTACACCTGACAGATCACCCTAAAGCCCCATTTTAAGTAATATAATTATTCTTTACAACAATACTTTACAACAATTCTTTACAATACCTGTGGCTATTTGGAGGAATTATATTCCAGATATTCCTTAACGAGTATGAAATACACTCAGAAAGCATAGAAAGCAGGAGCCATCTGTCCACCAGGCACTCTAGGCAGAGTATCTACAGTGCATGTTACCTTTTAAGGGCCCAGAAATTTTTCACATTTTAATTTCTTTTAAAGTCAGAAGTAAATGAAGGCAAATATTCCTGTGTCCATGAAAGGAATGATGCATCCCCAGTAAGAAGCTGAGTGAATGAGAGGTGTGAGGTAGAGTTAAATTCAAATAGTTGGGAGGTTGTTGGGAAAGATCACATAGGTCTTTAAGGCCATGTTTGTATTTGAGGGTTTACTCTCAGAGAGATGAGAATCAATTAAAGAATTCTGAGCATAGGTTAACATTTTAAAAGTTCACTATTGCTGTGCTATAGAGAGTAGATTGTAAGGTCGATGGATCACTGAAGATATTGACAAAATTGAAGTGAGATTATCCTCATAGCAGGATGGTTCTGGCAGAAATGACAAAGTGCTTGCTTACTGAATGCATTTATAGGGGTCAAAAATTCAGTAGTAGCAAAATTAAAACCACTAGATCACTAAAATAGTAATCAGTAAGAGTTTAGTATGCACCTAAAAACAGTTTGTGAACTAGGAGCTCTCAATTCAACAGTGGAATGAGGCTCAGAGGTATATTGTTATAGGGCAGCTCATGTAGTAAAAATGTGGAGGCTGATATTCCTTACAGTGATTGATTATACCATTAGCATTTCCCAAATGATAGGGGGTTGGTTAAAAGTGGTTACCTCATGCTAATTTGGGGGAATAGCTTAAGTTGCCTTTATGGTGTTCAGAGGCATTTACAAAAGGTGACCCAAGTTTCACTCGTTTTGCAAAATAGGCTCAATTAAGTCTTGCTTATGTGGCTTAATTGATTTTGTCTGCTCGGGGATTTTCAAGCCTGATTCCCATTTTGTATTTAATTATTTTTTTAAAGATTTTATTATTTTATGTGAGAGAGAGAGAGAATGAGAGAGAGAGTACGAGACGGGGGAGGGTCAGAGGGAGAAGCAGACTCCCCGCCAAGCAGGGAGCTGGATGCGGGACTCGATCCTGGGACTCCAGGATCATGACCTGAGCCAAAGGCAGTCGCCCAACCAACGGAGCCACCCAGGCTCCCTGTATTTAATTTTGATATAACTTAGAATTAACAGAATTTGCTGTTGGCTTGCGTCTGGGGGTATAAAAAATAGGGAGTGTAGACAGATGTACTTCATTCTCCTAACTAAAAGCAAACGGGATCTGCTACTATTTGCCTCCTATTAATTTCCCCAGTAAAAGGCCATCGCTTCTTTCCTAAGATCTTCGTCATTAGCATCAGCTGCTTATCTATTCCAACAAATAGATGCAGAAATGTAAACTAAGTGTGATAATGGCTGAATAGTGACACTGATGAAAGTATATACATTTTTTTTGTTTTCTGCAGTCATTTTTTTGTATGTTAAGATCATTCACTCTTCAGTCCCTATCATGGTGTTAGAAGCAATTAGAGAATATCTGGTATTGTCAAAAATTAATGTCTCTGCCAGTGATTTTCAAACAGTGTTATCACAGCAGAGGAATGAGCTTGTTGAGAAGGGGAGTGCATGATGGGCATAGCCTACAGGGAGTAGTTGGATGACAAGGTGGTGATGGGCAGAGAGGAGGGAGCATGGTGTGGAACAGAAGTAACATCTGAGAATTTTCCTGAGGATGGGCTCTGCTCCACTACAATTAATGACCCACTGTAGGAGAACATGTACTTAGATTTGGTTTTTTATTCATTCTTTGATCTATCTCATTCTCTCTCTCTCTCTCTGTGAGAAATAATAGTAAGCATTATGTGAGTCAGCTTCCCAAGGGCAAGAAATGTTTAAAAAAGAAAAACTAACTTTCTGAAATGTAGATCAAAGTCCTAACTGTGGCTTCATTAACTGAATGCTCAACAAACTAAGCCGCAAACCAGGCTATGGTTTCTGTAGAAAATGAGAATACAATCAAAATGACTTCCAAAATTTAAGAGCTTACTTGAAGTATATAGGTGTATATGTGTGAGAATTGTGGTATATGGGCATTTCTGCCTAGAGACTGTGAATTTACGTTGTTGTTTGGTTCAAAAAGAAAAACAATGGGAATATATTCCCCAAGCGTTGACACCCTAAAGCACAGTGATATCAACAGGTCAAGAAACTTCTATTATCTTAGTGTAAATTGATCTGTTTTAATTAAAGCTCAAAGGAATTATCAGAGAAACTCCCGGCATGATAAGCAATTAGTCAAAAAGGATTGAGGTGCCCTACCTAACTTTTCATTTTTAAGACAATGTGTTTCATATTTGCAGCCTTAACAAGGAGTCTAGACGGTGATCAAAGTTAAGTGATGACATTTTATAATATTGGTGAATGAAGTCTTTCAAAGGAGAGAAACTCTACCCCTTTGCTGCCTTTCACACATATCACTTTGTCACTTGCTGGAGTTTGCTTTAGTTTCTGGCTTTTCTTTTGACCTGATTAACTTCACTCAGTATTTAAATTTTATTTATTTATTCATTACTTGCTTCTGCCAACTTCCCAAAAAGATTTCAGGTAAGCGTATCTAGAAAAGTCTTAACAGAACCCTAGGCATTGTTCCTGCTTTTAATTTACAAATCACTGATACTTCCATACAGGATGGCCTTATCAGGTCCCTAGCATTTTGCATTTCATAAGTGGCATTTGTATTATTTATCCTGAGATGTTCTCTCTGCATATCTACTTGTAGTTTTAATGTTTCATTTGGGATCTTGAATTTACATGCTCTGCATATCATTTCTTATTTGTTTGCTCACACTTAACCTACTACCGAGAAAAAAGAAATGTGTTTTTTAGGAGTGAAATGTTTTTAAAATATATAATCTCTCTGAGCAAAAATTATGTAGTAGTTGAAATATTATTTGATCTTATTTAATTGGGAATGTTTTCAGAGAAAACAAAGAAAAAAAAAGTTGAGATCATAGCACTCAAGCTAAGATCTGAAGTAAGTCATCAACTCTATTGAGGTATCATTCTGTGAATTTAGATCGGTAAGAACTGCCGAAACACCGTTTGTATATTGTAGTGCGGACTGTGGTTCTCAAACTAACAAAATTGAGAATCTCTTATAGTGCTTGTTAAAACACAGATTGCTGGGCTCCACACCCAGTGTTTTTTTTTTTTGTTTTTTTGTTTTTTTTTCTTGATCACCTTTGTATTCCTAACACATCCAGAAGGCTTTTTCTTTTTTTAATTCCTAATGGATACTCAACAAATATATTTTTTCTTTTTTTTATGTTATGTTAATCACCATACATTACATCATTAGTTTTTGATGTAGTGTTCCATGATTCATTGTTTGCGTATAACACCCAGTGCTCCATGCAGAACGTGCCCTCTTTAATACCCATCACCGGGCTAACCCATCCTCCCACCCCCTCCCCTTCTAGAACCCTCAGTTTGATTCTTAGAGTTCATAGACTCTCATGGTTTGTCTCCCCCTCCGATTTCCCCCACTTCATTCTTCCCCTCTTGCTACCTTCTTCTTTTTTTTAAACATATAATGTATTATTTGTTTCAGAGGTACAGGTCTGTGATTCAACAGTCTCACACAATTCACAGCGCTCACCATAGCACACCCTGTGTTTTTGAATCAACATTTGGGCTGGGTCTGGGAATTTATTTTTCTATCAAGTTCCCAAGTGAAGGTGATATTACAGGCTTGAGAACTACTGATACAGTAAATTACACCAAAGTTTAAAATAATTATTTAACTCTTAAAAATTGTCTTTTGGATATAAAAAAGCATTAAGTCTGAATTTTGATCTCAGTTATACTACCATATATTACTCTATGCAGGTTCTTTTCAAGGTGTCCATGATTGGTGGCAGAATTTATTTAACATTTAAATGCCAAATACAAAGCAGTCTGCTTCTAAGACATGTACTGTGTACAGAGAGGAAGAAAAGGCTTGTCAAGACAGAATTCTATTTCACTGTGCCTATTCTAAGAAATAGAATCCTTAATTTATTGATGTTTTATGGCCTACATAATAACAGTCAAAAGTATATTAGTTAAAAATATGGTATAGAAAAATAACATAAAGCCAAATGTTTATAATTCTTCCACACACCCAGAAGTAATAATTTTTAATTTTGTTATTTAACATTACAAATTGTATGTATATATATGTGCATACATTTATGCATATATTGACATATTGTTTTAAATCAGATTTCTTTGACTTGACATATGTAGTAATTACTTGTAATTTTATTTTCTTGCCAAAAATGTTATTATATAATTTTTAAATAGTTATACAGTAATTTATCATAATTTAACAAAATTCTGTCTCTATACATTAGATTTGAACTATTAATACTTACATTGTAATGAGAATTTTATGAAACACTCATAATTATATACTTGCTGCCTACACCTGTGAAAATATCTACCAAATGCTTCAGCTCTAACCAAAACCATTTAATCCAGATGTATCCATAGCCTGTAAAACTCTGTGAATCAAAACATGTTTTATCCAGTATGATCATATGATCCTATGTAACATTTTAAATTCTTTTGCTGGAGTTTCTCCTCCTATTTAAAGTAAGATCTCTATCCACACAGAGTCATGGCAATTCTTGCATAACACTCTTATATTCCTATGAGTCAATTAAGCATGCACTGCTTTTCTGTCCTAACACAAGCTGGATACCATGTGTCTTTGAAAAATATATTTACCTTTAAATATCTTCCTTCTAAAGCTCCTGTTAAAGGACAGGTAAGGTACAGATTACCATAAGGCCAGGGATTTTTTTTTTTTTTTCAGAATTTATTGAACAGATTTTCTTTTTTTTTTAATTTTTAAAATTTTATTGTTATGTTAATCACCATACATTACATCATTAGTTTTTGATGTAATGTTCCATGATTCATTGTTTGCATATAACACCCAGTGATCCATTCAGTACGTGCCCTCTTTGATATCTATCACCAGGCTAACCCATCCCCCTACCCCCCTCCCCTCTAGAACCCTCAGTTTGTTTCTCAGAGTCCATAGTCTCTTAAGGCCAGGGATTTTTGACCATAGATCATGGCAGGGTCTTGTCAGAAACAATTCATTTAGAGATACTTCTGGCATGTGGCATTTTTTTAGCCAGATGATTTTATGCTTATGAGGAATGAGAATTTTTCTGTACTTACAATTTGATTTTCTTGCTTTATCTAATTTAGCTCTTGGTAAAATCCTTGTATCTCTCTACAAACAAAACATTATTTATTTATAGCAAATCTCTTCAACTCAAGACTCAATATTACCACCCCCCCTTACTAGGATACCCATTAAGTTGGGCAATGATTTTTCTCTCTTATCTGGCCTAGTCTCACTACAACAGTGTTATTTCTTCTGGTGATCCTTGTCCTTAAGGACTTGAAACTGCCTTGGGAACCAACCTGAGAATATTAAGATTAATCTCCTACTGTGATTCCCATCTAGGATCTGTGGAAAACAGACCTTGAACAGTGCCTGGCACATAGCAGATGTATAAACAATATTTGTTAAATGAATGAATAATGTTTAACATTATTAAAATTTAGCATATGCTTTACTTCCTAACAGAAATTGGTACTAAGTTGTACCATTTCTAAAAATGTATAACCAATTTTTAAATAGGTTTAAAAGGTGCCTGTGATCCTCTCTTAGGACTGTACTTCCCAAAATGCCTCTATTCTCCAAACTAACCACGAATGAACCATATGAACAAAAATTTCACTGTGTTTATCTTAACAAACCCCCTCCCTCATATTGATATATTACCTGAGAAGTTTCTTGCAAAACTTTTCTAGCCACTCAGAGTGTCTCAAGGATTTATCTTCTGTCTTCTGTATTGAAATCTTTCCAACTTTTCTTGAATTTCCAGTTTCTATCTTAATACTACTTCCCTGAGTTCTAAATTTGAGAGATGAACCTGTAAGATTGATGCCTTTATTGGAATGTTGGCCTGGTTTTGATTTCAGTTTCACCCTGAGAGCTATCTCTCCTTCTCCATGTCAGTTCCCCACTCTGAAAGTGAAGGGCCATTTTTTTGCCAGTATTTTGTTCTGTGTCTTTCACCCCAGGCTCTCACCCACCTCAGACAGGGAAAGCTTAACTTTCAATTAACATTAGGTATACTTGTTTTTCATGCCATAGTTTATTTATATATTAATTTACAAATAATATGTTTTTATAAAGGATTTGAAGTACTGAATATAAAATACCTATATAAGTCCAGTAAATAATAACAGAATAATGTAGGATCAAAGAGTATGTTATATTCCCCTTAAATTTATTTAATATTAAAACTAAACTTAATTCCTGTCTTTCACCTGCAAAGTCCAAAATGAGTGGTGGATGTTGATAGCTAGAAAAGAGGAAGATTGACTTTAAATAAAAAACAAACCCTAGTGATGATAATTATAACGTACTTTAAATGTATTCATTGTGTGCTTAGGTTTAAGATTTCAACAGCATTTATGGAATAAAAGTTATGAAAAATTTAGATGTAATGATATTTCTGGGTTTAAAATAGTAACAATTCTTCTGTCATAGAATGTATACTGTTCTTGGCATTGGGCATAAAAATATTGCCTAGCCACATGAAGTTATACCATTTGAAATTGTATTATTCATTCCAGCATGCCAATCTTAAATGCAGGGACTAAAATGGTTTCTCATCTTCAGAATAATAAATTTACAATTTCATTAGCTTGCATCCATATTTTCCCCAATACATGCAAAAGAGTTTAAATACTGAATCTGAGAAACTTGACCTTCTATCTAAAGTTTGGTGACTTAATAGCAGCAGGAGATTAAGAAGGAGCAAACACACTGGCCAAATGCCACTGCTCAGTAGGAGTTTTCCTTTAATGGAAGTTTGTTTTTTCTACTAGAAAACTCTGTGAGACTTAGAGTTTAAATCTGAGCCCTGCAATTTATGAGTTACCTCACAAAGTAATTTGCTTTAATGTGAGTCTCAGTTGTATGTTTCTAAATGTACAGAAAATAAATCCCTACTTTATGGAATGGTATGACGATTCAGTGAAATGTTATATGAAATGATTTTTCTAAATGCAGAAAATACTAATTGTAATAGTATTTTCCCAAAACTTTATTTTATTGTCACCTGGTCTGATATTTTCATGGATGGGAATCATGCAAAAACTATTTCTAAAAAATTCAAGATATTTACAAACACACAGAGAGAAATTAATGCTAATCTCTTGAAGAGGCAAAACAGCATGGGATGTTTGAGGAACATGTGTAATTTGGAAAAGTCAGAGGGAAGAGATGATAAAAGGAAGTAGTGTGAAACCCAGCAAGAAAGTTAGATACCTTCCCCTTGTATCTATGGATGAATAAATGTTTACCACACAGGGGCGCCTGGGTGGCTCAGTTGGTTAGGCAACTGCCTTCGGCTCAGGTCATGATCCTGGAGTCCTGGGATAGAGTCCCTCATCGGGCTCCCTGCTCAGCGGGGAGTCTGCTTCTCCCTCTGACCCTCCCCCCTCTCATGCTTGCTCTATCTCATTCTCTCTCTCAAATAAATAAAATCTTAAAAAAAAAATTTTTTTTAAATAAATGTTTACCACACAGACACTGAATTTACTGACCAGAGAAACTGCAGTTACCTTCCCTCTGCCCCTAGATAGCCACTGGCCTGTCTCTTTGCTTCTGAGCTTGGTTTTGGCTGAGGCAAAATCCATTCACTTTCTCCCTTTACATTGTATCTGCACAAATAGAATTACCCGCTTCTTTCTCTGTGAAGCTGTTACAATTTAATTGTAACTTTATCGTATCATTTAACACGTTCTATGTGTTTTATTTATAGAAGTTCATTCTATGGTCACTTCTTAAATGTAAATTTTTCTACTATAAGGTCTTAACTCCTAATCATCTTAATATGCTCAAAGCATGGAATAGATCACCTTGCAAGTAGTAGGCACGAGAGGTGTTTATTAAATTGACTTCTAAAATTTACATAGTACATTACTGTACTCTGTACTATATTTTTAATGATGTTTATTTAGCAAATATATTGCCATATCATCCAGAGGCATACACTGTTACTACCGATCACTTAAAATCAATGAAAGTGGCGGGGGGAATTTGCAAGGCATACTTGCTAACCTTTGGTATATACAGGAATTTCACAAACTAAATTATATCTATGAATTACATATATCCATATGAGTTACAGAGCGTAAGATCTTACTTGTGGGAAGGGGTACAATATTATGAGGAGAGTGTTAGCAAGAAAAATACCATGTCCCTAACCTAAATTTTATTAGGAATAAAGCTGATGTTTTAGTCTGGATATTTCTGAATTCTCTTTCAGTGGGTCCAAAGTCAGAGAAGGAATAATAGGCACTATATATTGAATCCTTTAAACTACAGCAAGGGATAACTTCAGTCAATATAGTGGCAAGAAAAGAAAAAATACAATTTCTAATTGGTGACTTGGGCTCTGCATCTACAAGAAATAGAGAAAACAACAAACAATTAGATATTTTCAGAAATATGGGAATCCTTATATGTTATCTGATGGTATATTTATTACTTGAGCAATGAGATTCTTATATAGAGTATATTCCTACTACTGACAGATGTTAGACAAACTGTATATTTATTAGCACCTAGCAATATTTTGTTATTGCTAAAATAGAAGAGACATATGATTCTTTAATGAGCCTATTGTTCTGTGAGCATATTGAATCCATTCTCTGACTTTTATTTTTTATTACCGGGAGAAAAATTAGATACTCATATTTATACAGAATATACTTCAAGTCCAAACAGATCTAGGTTCAAAATCAGCTTAGCCATTGACTGTCTAATAATGTGCAAATGAAGACAATCTCAGTTTTCTTGTAAATTAAAAATCAAGAACTATTCATTATATCTATCTCACAATAAATAAAATAGATAATTTATGGAAGACATTAAAGGTACTTTCGAGCACATAAATGCTTCATAAAATATGATGATGATGCTTAGAATTGTGGATGTAGAAATGTGGACAAAATATGAATGTTGGCATAATAGAGCTAAGTAGATAAAAGAAATAAGAACCAGAAGATTATATATGGTATTCTGTAATATCCAAAACAAATAATGCTGTAAAAATTAAAATAAGTGAAAGAATATAATCAATTCAAAATTATGTTTATTCATGAAGAGATGAGGGACAGAATAGGAAAGAAGCACATAGACTATGTAAATCATTGCCAAATATATTAGAGGAAAGGGCTCGAATATTGTCAGTAATTGTGATTCATTGTGTTATGTTTCCCTGAATTCCATGGAAACCACAAAAGAAGTATGATTACATTGCTGTGAGAGAAAGGGGTATGGAAAGTGATTGGAAGAGGAGTGGATAAACATATATTTTAAATCTAATGTTTCAGGGGTACCTGGGTGGCTCAGATGGTTAAGCGTCTGCCTTCAGCTCAGGCCATGATCTCCAGGTCCTGGGATAGAGGCTCAGGTCAGGCTCCCAGCTCAGCGAGGACTCTGCTTCTCCCCCTCGCTCCCCTCTGCTTGTGTTCTCTCTCTCTCTCTCAAATGAATAAATAAAATCTTTTTTAAAAATCTAATGTTTCAGAAAGTACTGAAATCAATTTGATCTCTAAGTTATAGGTCCTGACAGAGTCTTTTTGAAAGTCCATAACAAGGGGCACCTGGGTGGCTCAGTCAGCTAAGCGTCCAACTCTTGATCTCAGCTCAGGTATTGATCTCAGGTTATTGTCAGTTCATGCTCCATGTTGGGCTCCACGCTGGGCATGGAGCCTACTTAAAAAAAAAAAAAGTTCACAACGGGAGAGTTGAAGCTGATTGTGCATGAATGAGAAAATTGTAGATCAGTTTCCTAGATGTTCAGGATCTGACCTGTTCCAGGTTAATAATAGTTTTGGAATTTGCATGCCTAGGTCTAGAAAGCTTTAAAAGAGCACATTTTTTTCAAGATTTTATTTATTTAATAGAGAAAGAGAGACAGCAAGAGAGGGAACAAGCAGGAAGAGTGGGAGAGGGAGAAGCAGGCTTCCCACCGAGCAGGGAGCCTGATGCGGGGCTCGATCCCAGGACCCCAGGATCATGACCTAAGCCGAAGGCAGACGCTTAATGACTGAGCCACCCAGGTGCCCCAAAAGAGCACATGTTTAACTGAGGATACTTTAAGATGAAATAAATATATGTAAGCAATTGTAATCCATTGCTTTAAAACAGTTTTTATCCTTATTAATTCTAATAAATAAATTAACCATGGAATATCATTCTAAACAATGCAATATTATTCAGCACTAAAAGGAAATGCACTATCAATTCATGCAAAAACACAGAATAACCTTAAATGCATATGATTAAGTGAAAGAGGCCAATCTGAAAAAGGTAAATACTATATGATTCCAACTATATGACATTCTGGAAAAGGAAAAACAATGGAGATAGTAAAAAGATTAGTGGTTGCCAGGGGATATGTGAAGGAAGGCTAGGCAGGGCACAGAGGATTTTTAGGGCATTGAAAATACTCTGTAAAATATCATAACAATAAATACATGCCACTATATATTTGTCCAAACTAATAGGATGTACAACAATAAGAATGAACTATAGAAAAAACTGTGGACTTGGGTGGTTGGAATGTGTCAATATAGGTTATCTCTGGTAACAAATGTATCACTTTGGTGGGGGTGTTTATGATGGCGGAGGCTACTTATGTGTAGGGCAGGGAGGTATATAGAAAATCTCCTCACTCTCCCCTCAATTTTGCTGTGAACCTAAAACTGGTCTAAAACATAAAGTCTAAATAAAAACAAAAAATAGATGGTTTGCTTCTCACTGGAATTGAGTCAGGGATCCAGTGTAGAATATGTGTGATAGAATAGTGTGATAAAAAATGAGCCCCAGACACTTCAAACAATTTTTCTCTAAATGTAATTCATCTCCACTGAGCTTGTTATAAGGATTGTTTGTCAGTATTTAAAAGTGTCTTTTTCTTTTTTTAATATTTTATATATTTGAGAGAGAGTGCAAGAGCATGGGGGGTGCAGGAACAGAGGGAAAGGGACAAGCAGACTCCCCGCTGAGTGGGGAGTCCTAAGCAGGGTTCGATACCAGGACCCTGAGATCATGACCTGAGCTGAAGTCAGATGATTAACTGACTGAGACAGCCAAGTGCCCCTTATAAATGTCCTTTTCTAACAAATATATGGAAAGTTGGTTAAATACAAACTGACTAAGCAACTACTTTGATACCAGCCATTCTGGCATATACTGCACATGGTATCCAGGCTAAACCAACACTTTTTTTTTTTTTTTAAGATTTTATTGATTTATTTGACAGGGAGAGAGCACAAGCAGGGGTAGCCCCAGAGGGAGAGGGAGAAGCAGACTCTCCATTGAGCAGGGAGCCTGAATGCAGAGCTCGATCCCAGGACCCTGGGATCATGACCTGAGCCGAAGACAGATGTGTAAACCACCAACCCACCCAGACACCCCCAGGCTAGACCAACACTTTAATAACATAGTTAATTGCCTGACACATATATAACAATAGAAGCACACATCTGAAATACAAATATTAAGACTAAGTGCTCAGTAAAACTATTTACTAAAAAGTTCAATATATATATTTATTTGTTAAAGCTTCAGGTCCTGAAAAATTGTAGGAAAACCAAAGAGGTTGCATAACATAATTTGGCAAGAGCCACAACTGACATTCAAGTTCCTTTTTTATTCTCTACTCTTTTAAAAATGTCAGGTTTTGTATACTGTAATCAACTGGAATGCACACGTCATCCAAACAGAATCTTGAATAATGAGAAGTTTGGCAAAGCACAATCCTCAATCTTCAGTATTTCAAATATGGAGCATTTGGGAAATGTGACACATTAGACTTCAGATGTTGTCTGTTCATGACAACATTATCAATAAGAAAGTGGAAACAGTAATATATTATGCTGACAAAGATTGTAACTACAGTGAAAACAGGAACATTTTCTATTCCAATTTATTCTGGATCTTTTAAGAATGTTGTTCAGAATTGGCAAAGCACAAATGAAAAGTAGAATCCTAGGGGTGCCTGGGTGGCTCCTTCAGTTAAGTGTCTGCCTTCAGCTCAGGTCATGATCCCAGGGTCCTGGGATCGAGCCCCGCATCAGGCTCCCTGCTCAGCGGGGAGCCTCCCTCTCCCTCTGCCTGCCGCTCCCCACCCCTCCACCTCTGCTCATGCTCGCTCTCTCCATCTCTCCCTCTCAAAAAAATCAACAAAATCTTTAAAAAAAAAAAAAAAAAAGAAAAGTAGAATCCTAAATATTTTATTCAAATTGAATTGTAGTTACTGTATCAGAAAAAAACATACATTCCTGGGCATGCACAGCACTTTTAACTTTTATTTTTATGTAATTTTAGACTTGAAGAAGAGTTACCGAAAAGTGTAACAATTTCCTGTATATCCCTCATCCAGTTTTCCCTTCTATTAGCATTATACATAATGATAGAATATTTATTATAACCAAAGAATTAGCTTTGGTGCAATAATATTAATTGAAGAACAGAAGCTATTTAGATTTTACCAGTTTATTTACTAATATCCTTTTTCTGTTCCAGGATCTAATCCAAGATGCCATTTACATTTTTTTTGTCTTTTCTTCTTAGCCAACTCCAATCTATAACTCTCTTTCCTTGTTTTTCATTATCTTCACTCGTTTGAAGATAACTGGTGAGATATTTTGTAGGATGTATCTCACTTTGTGTTTGAATGCTGTTGTTGCATGATTAGATTGAGGTTATGCATTCCTGGGAAATAGCAGAGAAGTGATATGGTCTTTCTCCGTGTTTCACATTGGGGGGTGGTGATGGTAATAACGATGTCCATATTCAGTACTGGTAACATTAACCGTGACCACCTGGATAAAGTGACAGCCTCTAGGATTCTCCAGTAAAGTTACTCTTTTTCCCTTTGTAATTACTAAGTGTCTTGAAGGATACACTTTGAAACTATGCAAATATCCTTTTTCCTTAAAATTTCACCTACTAATTTAGCATCCATAGGTAGTATTCTAATGGTGATTTTCTACATCCCTCATTCCTTCTGCATTTAATCATTGGAACATATCTGAGGGAAGTTGTTACTTATCCTCCATTTATTTATTCCTCCAGTGTTTATTTAAATACTTATGAATTCATGGATATTTATTTTGTTTTTGGATTGTAATCCAATACTTTTGTTATTTATTTTGTTGCTTGAGCTTCCCCAACTGTGGACATTGGGAGCTCTCTCTCTCTCTGTTTTTTTTCTTTCTAGTTTTACTGAGATGTAATTGACATACAATGCCTCCGGTCTTTCAACAAGTCTTCACCAACCCACCCATCCCCTTTTATTATGGACTTTCTCACTTGCTAGCACTATAAGAGTCTCTAGATTCATCTTATATTTTCCTTGCTGTAGTTCTGAAGCCTAAATATTTATATATACTTATATATACTTGTATTTTTTTACCCTATTTTATAAATAACATAGTCTCAAACTTCTTAAACTACACCTCCGTTTTAAACAAATTTACCAGAGTACAGAGTTTTTGTGCAGTTCTCTTTGTCTTTAGCTTTATAGAATCCAGTCAAAATATTGTTTTCCCAAGTTACATATGTCAGCTTCTTTCCCATACTCTTCAGTTTAGTTTCCAATTCATTGGAAGACAGATTCATTTGTCACAGCCTACATTCCATCTTTCCTCTCACATTCTAGTCAATTTTTTTCCAAAAATTAACATAGAGGCAAACTCATTTTTTTGTGCTGTATTCTTCTGTCAGTTTTGACAAATGCGTAGAGTCATGCAGCCATGAGCGCAGTATGTGCAGAGTATGTTCACCCTATACTACCTTTCTCTCAGCTCTTACCCATAACACTTGGCGGTCACTGATCTGTTGTTCTCCCAGCTTTGCCTTTCCTCAATTGTCATATAAATTAAACCATACAATATGAATCTTTAGATACTCTTTCACTTAGAAATATACATTTAGGATTCTTGAATGTTCTTGAATGTATCAATTCAAGATACATGGTTGTTCTTGAACGTATCCATAGTTTGTCCCTTTTGGTTGCTCATGCAGCATTCCATTAGACAGCGTACTGTGTATTTTGTTTGCCATCACCAATTGTGGGATATTTGAGTTGTTTCCAGTTTGGTGAAATTATGAAAAAGCCCCTATTCAATTCAGTCATTTTTGAATCTTCATATTCCTTAAATCTTTGTGTTGTGATGATAAAACTGTATTCTAAAAGTGTTTTTAAAAATCAAAGAAAAAGTTTCTAATGAGTGCCTTTCAGTTATTTTATTTATTTATTTTTTTATTTTTTAAAGATTTTATTTATTTATTTGACAGAGAGAGACACAGCGAGAGAGGGAACACAAGCAGGGGGAGTGGGAGAAGGAGAAGCAGGCTTCCTGCCGAGCAGGGAGCCCGATGCGGGGCTCGATCCCAGGACCCTGGGATCATGACCTGAGCCGAAGGCAGACGCTTAACGACTGAGCCACCCAGGCGCCCCATCAGTTATTTTATTAGTATGTGGTTGCAAACTGACTTCAGAGCTACTCTACTCAGTTTAGGGACAAAGTTTCTGTGTCATTTTAATATCTTTTATGATAAGGTAATTTAAGAACCAACTAGGGTTTGAGCTTTTGTGGTAGAAAATATTTTAATTTTCTCAAGGACTATTTATTGGCCATGTTCTAAAAGATTATTGAAAATAATATTTATAGTAATTTTGTCTCTAGCACTAATAATTAGTTTTTAATTATGTGCCTAATGTATAAAAGCCTAAATTCTTTATAAAATTCTGAATTGGTATTGAAATTAGGTCAGACTCCTATGTGTACGTTGAACGAAATATCTCAAATAGTTAAATTACTTTATAAAACTAATTTTATTCCAATTCCCCAAACTATTTTAGGAACAGAAAAGATAAGCTTTGTCTTCAAAAACGTAGTCACTATCTATCCTTTTCTTTCCGCAACTGCATTTTGGAAAATAAAAAGGATTTTTAAAAAGCTGGTTACTGTTTTACAATGGAGCTGTTTAATAGGTTTAAAAATTCATTGACTGGATTGTTACAAGACCAAAACTAAGGAAAGATAATTTTAATAATCCTTCCTTTATCTAGACATGCTGGTGCTTTTTATTCCATAAATGAAGTTTTTATTTCATTATCATTATAATAAGTAAAACAAGTGTCTTTGTCAGAGGCCAGAATTTCCCAACTTCATTTAAACTTCAGCATGACTTTTGTGTAAGGACATACATAGAAAAGATAAATCAATCCCAGTTATTTCTTTCTTGACAACTTCATAGTTCTCTGTATTGCTTTCATTGATTTTAATGTGATATTATTAAATTATTAAAATCAAACATTATTCATTGTTATTAATGATAGTTAATTAAAAGAATCATAATTATTATAAGCAATTATAAATAATAAATGATTAATAATTGGTATATTAAATTTATTTGTTTTCTGGCATTTTCACTTTTAAAATGGGTGAATCCATTATAAGTTTTGTTTCTAGTTAATATTGTCTTAAAAATCATTAATCATAGTATGTTTGTGTTGTTAGATATAAACTTAAATAATGCAGGACTCAGGTTATATCAAATGAGTCATAGATGCTTTTAATTTTGTATAAAGTGAAATAACAGCACGTCATTTAATGGAGACTTACTGAACATCAGCAAATTCTAATTTACATAATTTTCAAAATTAGGCAAATTATTTTTACTTTAAGTATTTATTATCAAATTGTCTTTGAGTGTTGGAGTAATATTGCATAAGGTTTATAAGTGTCCCCAAGATTTACAATATAATCCCCTAGCTCTTATAATAAAGTTAGGCATATTAAATACAATTTTTTTCTAGGACGTTCTCCTTAAGAATATGTATTTCATTTCAACTAAACTAGTAATTCATAAAACCCCTAAAATCTGAGAATTATAGAAAAAGTATGTCTGTTTTTGCATAACTGACACCAGATAGTAGTGGGAAAAATAATTGGCCATTGACAAGAGATTAGAATAATCGAATTTACTCTAAAAATCTATTAAATCATCAAGAGCTTAATAATGAAAAACTAACTTTAAATTCCAGCCTAGCTATCTCTCAATGTTCTTTTTTGGCTTTTTAAGTAATATTGCTAATATGTAAACCAAACACTGCTAATATTATTGGCATTCTTAAGGTATCTACAATCAGCAATAAAACCAACATAATTTATTACTGTCAATATGAGTTCCAGAAATGAGAGTCGGCAGTCCCATTCTGGTGTAGCTTGAGAGATGTGTTTAATTTTGATGGATGCTCAGTGTGAAGAACCAAGGCAACTGTGTAAGTTCTTCTTGATTGGACGTAGTTTCAAATTTTATAGTGTTGATATTCCTGTTTTCCTTACATAATAATTGAGAAAAATCAAGATAGGAGATAAACTCTGCCACTTAATAATAGTATTTTAAAATTGAATTAAATGACTCAAAATATCATAAGCTAAGCTAAAATGGGTAGACTGATTTTCCAAATATTTATAAACCCTCAATATTCTTTTAGTTATTTCATCTACTGAGAATAAATATTGTAAAATAAAATGTATAAGAATTTCCTTTTCACTTTATTTTATTTAGCCTTAGAGTTTTGCTTTTTGATATTCTTTTCTGCCTCTTTAATTATACTTTTTGGTGGTCACTGTCATTTCAATTGCTTTTACATAAATGATATCAAATCACAGCTGTCAAATTGTTGTTATAATTACAGACTTTTCTTGAAAGGTCCTTGTCAGCAACATCTTGGATCTTCTGTTATTAACCTAGATGACTTATAACAGAGTGTTCTCCTTCCCTTCATTTAAAAAACTTTTTGCCAAATTTCTTATTAACTGACTGAAATGGTCTCAATATTATGTCTTTGTTCTCTGTTGTCCTCTTACAACTTCATTATTCTGAATTCAAAAACTATCTTTCCTTATTTCTAAGAATGTTAAAAACGTCTTGAGAATGTTAAAGAAATCTGATGCCGATTTTTATAATAGGTAAGAAAGACATATGTTTTGGAAGGAAGATAAGAGTTTTATGTTTTGTTTTTGTTTCTTGAATTTTTCAGAATGAGCAAATGTGATTTTGTGTGTATATGTTATATGTTCCCTAAAGTCAGTGATTGTATGTCCTGTATTTAAAATGTTTGTTGTATGATGAGTATCTTTATACTAAACAAAGACATAACATGAGATAGTTACCCTTAAAAAATCAACCAAAACCTTACTCATCAACTCAATGAATCATTTGCTTTTGTTTCTGATTTACATGTCTTTGTCATTTAGCTTTCAGTCATAGGTCTATGGTATCATGATGAAATGCCAATATTTCTGCCTTTTCTGTAACTCTATGACCAGCACACTAAGATGTATGCCCATTCCCCTGCCCCCCTTGGAAGAGTAGAGGAACAAAGTTCCTTTCCATCTCTGAGAAGAGGTTCTCCAGTAGAAAGGTGTCCATAGTGGCAAACTCCGAGCAGTCATCCAGAATACATAAAGAGTCCCTTTTGGACAAGAATAAACATTAGTCAGGTTGTAAATGTTATACATTTAAATATCTGAAATTACATAATGTTATCTCCCATCCTCCTTTTTATTCACATTGAAAAAGAAACCTTTTATTGGCACAGTCGCTCTCTTCCTTGTTGAATTAAAAGGGTGGAACAGTGAGTTTTTAAATAGTACAGCTGGTTTCTCCCAAACTAGTTGCACTGTGGTATTAGAAGTATGTGATACCAGATTAGAGAGGGGTTTTGGAGGGGGAGGGTGAGAAGGGAGAGGCCCTCAGCATTAAGTAAAATTTAGCTTATCACTGGCTTAAAATACGAATCTTTTCTGTGTGGCTGGCAAAGTATGAACATTTTACTATTCACTTTGCTTTCACTTTAAATCCCGCAAGCTTGTTTCAGTTCCAATGTGTAACAAGGAGAAACGGTGCCACAGTTTCAAGGCATATCCCAAAGGTGGAAACTTTCTGGGTCTTAAATCAAACTCATCATCTAGATACGCAGAATTCCTCCTACTTGGTCCTTTTTGTTTGTTTGTTTGCTTTATTTTCTCCAGTATCTTCATCACTGAATTTCTTGGAGGGGGTAGGAGTGTATTCCATCTACAATACATATTTCCTAATGAGCTAAAGACCACAACTCTCAGTGATGAATGTACATAAATATGGATAGTTTTCCCATTTGGAAGGTGATGTATGATATTCATAACTATAGGCTATGTTAACAAACAAATGGGCAGAATGTAATGTAATTTTCTTTATTTCCATATTTCTAAAATATTGAACCTTTACCCCACAGAGGTAGTGAAGACCTATACTAAGTCAACTAAGTGACTTGATCCTTTTCTTGGTATTAAATCTGTATTTTTAGATTATTAAAAAATAAATCAGAGGCATTAGGGGAATGGGTACTAAAATCAGGACCTGCATCTGCTGAGACTCATATAATTCCATTTCCTCTTTGATCAGAGCTCAGTCAGGTTATTGCTGAGTCTCTCCTCCTTAACTAAAGCCTTTACATCTCGTCTTCTTCTTCTTTCTCTATCCCTACACTCTTTTTCTCCCTTTCATTTTCTCTCTCTCTCCTTTGGCATGCCATTTACCACTTTAAGCTCAAAGCAATGAAAGTGATTGAAGCAAGAAAACTACAGTAAACAACTTGAATGTATTTCACAAACATAATAGTGAACAAAGGAAGCTAGGCACAAGAGACTGTATACAGTATGATTTCATATATATAATTTTTTTTTTAAATAGGCAAAAGTAATAGGGTATCAGCAGTGAAAATGAGAGCTGACTTGAGGAGAAGGTATTAAGAGAAGAGAAAATAAGGGGCGTTTCTGAAATAATGATCTTTACTTGATTTGGATTCTGGCCACGTCAATTTGTTTATTTTTTGAAATTCATTTAAATGTCCAGATGCATATTTAAAGTCCATACACACATCCATGTTAAACTATATCAAAATTATTTTTATTTGGTAACTAGCAGTTGGTAATCCTAATTAGAGGAATAAGTCCCTGACATTTTCTACAAAGCACTTAAATTGACAGCTGGGCGGTGGGGTGGGGGTGGAGTGGAGTCTTACCCTATATTCCACCCAGTGATGTAGGACTTGTTGCCACAGAAGAACTTAATTCACTCTTGCTATGTTTAGGTAAGTTTGCCAATGCATGAAACTGTATTCGATGTTCTCACAATCTCTAGTCTTCACCTCTAATATCTATCTTTTTGTTAACTTCCCCATATGTACTGTTGCTTAATACTAGACACATGAACTGAAAATAAACTAATTTCATCACATAGTTAGCTGAATCTGCCTTTTTACATGCTCTATTCCATATTTTTCCTTTTTGTTTTAGTGTTCCAAGTGACATTATATAGTCATAATATAGATCCTTTAAAAATTCCAAATTTTAAAAATATCCAGTGACAACAGTATTCCTAATCTGGCATTCATTCTTTTTCCTGATACCTGAGAAATCTGTTTGTTGGGTTTTGGTGGCAGTGATGGAAGGAAACTTGTCAGTTACAAACCAATAGAAATAGAATAATTAACTCTCAATTTAATTCATGGGCTATCAGGGTTAAGTTTGAGCTATATATCATTTGCTGGTGAAATGGAAGAAGACATGGTCTTAAAAGACACTGTTAAAAAGCCATCCGATTCTCAACTCTTTAGCAATCAGAATGTACTTTTCATATTGGCTTCCTCATAAAAGGAGCTGAAAGCACTCCTTTTAATTATTAGAACAATTAATATATGGCAAGCCTTTTACTTTCCCCTAAAATTTTAGAAGAATTAATCAGTGAGATAACTGACGCTGGGGTTTTCTTAAATGAAATTTTTTAATAATGGATTCAGTTTCTTCAAGAGATTTTAGACAGGACAGATTTTCTATCTCTTATGGTAAGCTTTAATAAGGTAAATTTGTTATCCAAATGTTCAGATTTATAAGCAATTTTTTTTCTGGCATTTTCCAATGTCCCCTGCCTTTGGGTTGGTTCACTTTTTTGACTAATCACCGCATCCCCACAGTACTTTCTGCTGTATTTCACTCCAAGGTTATCTCTGCTCTGAGATTAGTTGCTTTGGGCAATTAGTATACTTTCTTTCTTTCTTTCTTTCTTTCTTTCTTTCTTTCTTTCTTTCTTTCTTTCTTTTTTAATCTGTGATTTTTTTTTTCTTCTCTTAGAAGAAAGTTAATCTCTCAGATTAACTGAAAATGGACTTTGCCAGATATTGGTCGTTTCACTTTGGCACAGCATGCAAGATAGTAGGAAGGATGTTCTGTCTCCTACCATTCTGTTCATATTAGAAGACTTCCCTGTCTGTTTTGAGAATAAAATTAAGGAAAAAAATGTTTCCTTCCCTAATTCTCTCCCATGATTTCCTCTAAATAGTGCCCACAATTAACACAAATCCAGGTTACTTGTCAAAGTACAATTTCCCTGATTCAGAAATTTGCCCAGACAAAGAAATAAGTATGTGCAAGAGGTAGTATTAAGTTTGGGAGGAGCAAGGATGAGAGTGTGGAATCGCGCTAAAAGAACAATAAACTTGAGAACATGGAATGCATGAGTTGGAGTGTATTTTGAAAGAGAAGGATGGGGGGCGCCTGGGTGGCCCAGTTGGTTAAGCAACTGCCTTGGGCTCAGGTCATGATCCCAGAGTCCCAGGATCGAGTCCCACATCAGGCTCCCTGCTCGGCGGGGAGTCTGCTTCTCCCTCTAACCCTACCCCCTCTTGCGCTCTCTCTCTCACTCTCTCTCTCTCTCAAATAAATAAATAAAATCTTTAAAAAAAAAGAGAGAGAAGGATGAAACAAATTTTACGCGGCAGTTTTTGCTCAGAATTACTGTGGCAGTTGAATTTAATGTTTTATGAGATACTTCTTCATTCAACCCAAAAATGTAAATGACTCCACGCCAGTTTCCCAAGGTGGTAACAATTAACTAAGGAAACAAAGCTTTGTGACCTAGATGTAGTTAATCCCTTTGCAAGAAAATGTCTATTCCTTTAACACACACTCTTAGTCTTACTCACATCTTATGACCTGGAGCTAGTATGCCTCCAGCTTTTTTTTCTTCCCCAATCTTTCTGTGCCGTTGTGGATGATTCTCCCTTTGCTTCCTTACCATCTGTACTTCTTCCCAATTCCCAGGACAGGAACTCTCATGTATACTTGAAGGTTCCTTTAAAATTATATTATAGGGTGCCTGGGTGGCTCAGTTGGTTAAGCGACTGCCTTCGGCTCAGGTCATGATCCTGGAGTCCCTGGATCGAGTCCCATATCGGGCTCCCTGCTTGGCAGGGAGTCTGCTTCTCCCACTGACCCTAATCCCTCTCATGTGCTCTCTCTCATTCTCTCTCTCTCAAATAAATAAATATGAGTGAAATAAGTCAAAAAGAGAAAGACATGTATCATATGATCTCACTGATATGAGGAATTCTTAATCGCAGGAATCAAACTGAGTGTTGTTGGAGTGGGGGGTGGGGTGGGAGGGATGGGGTGACTGGGTGATAGACACTGGGGAGGGTATGTGCTCTGGTAAGCGCTGTGAATTGTGCAAGACTGTTGAATCTCAGATCTGTACCTCTGAAACAAATAATGCAATATATGTTAAGAAAAAAAAAAAAAGAAGAAGAGGGTAGCGGGAGGGGAAGAGTGAAGCGGGGGAAATCGGAGGGGAAGACGAACCATGAGAGACGGTGGACTCTGAAAAACAAACAGGGTTTTAGAGGGGAGTGGGGAGGGGGGATTGGTTAGCCCGGTGATGGGTACTGAGGAGGGCACGTTCTGCATGGAGCACTGGGTGTTGTGCACAAACAATGAATCATGGAACACTTCATCTAAAACTAATGATGTAATGTATGGGGATTAACATAAGAATAAATAAATAAATAAATAAATAATCTTTATAAATAAATAAATAAAATTATATTATACACCATTGGACTATTTATATTTATGCTCTATTTCTAAGAAAAATTATGAAAAGCTCTGTATTCTGTGAATAAATTACAAATATCACTAACCAGGTAATAATCGCTACACCTGGGCTTTGAGCCCTGTTTCGGTGTTTAGTACATAATACCCAGAAGATAGTCATTTATGTGAACGCTGGCACTGCTTTTACCTACAAGGTAGAATGCTCACCAAGTAGAACAGATTTTTCTGAGGCAGCAAAAGTGTGCCTCCGAAAAGATATATCAGCAAAGTGCACTTACAATGCCAGCAGTTTTCACGTTCCATGCTAAGTACTGAAATTGCTTTCTTAGGCTTTACTTTCCTTCCAGTAGTGTGGACATTGATGGGATAGAGCTTATTGTTTTAAAATGCTACCGACATTAAAAAAAAAAAAAAAAAAGGTACCTTTTCCTGAAACAAGATTTAACATGAACTCTAATATACCCCTTAGCAAGATTACTATATTTACTGAATATAGTAAGATTTACTCATGTATCATCAAAAGAGAAACTACACTCTTTTCGAATAGGAAGATTTCTGTGGCAATTATTCAATTTAAGTCTCATCCATTCTCTCTCTCTCTCTCTTCCTGTGTGGAGAAAGAAAAAGCCTGGAGGCATAAAGGAGGAAGATGTGATTATAAATCCTAAAATGTAATTCAAAATACAAAGTTTCATAACTATATTCACGTCATAAAGTGTGATTTCCCTGAAGCGTGCTGCCAAAATACAGACATCAGCATCGAGGTATTTCCTATATCTGCTTTGAATGTTACTTCAGAACATCCAAAATAATTTCTTGTTGTCGCTGGAACACAAATACTAACTCTTACATTTTTTTTTTCCTCATCTACACAAGGAAGTGTTAAGGAAAGATTATATTTTGGAAGTGTTTTAGATACAAATATTTTTTAAAAAGTTAAGTTACTTTTAAATTCAACCATTAATGTATATACAACCACCATCACAATAAAAAGACCACTTAATTTTAACCTTCTGCAAACATACCTTTAGTTTTTTTTTTTTTAAGATTTTATTTATTTATTTGAGAGAGAGAGAGAGAGAGAGAGAGAGAGCATGAGAAGGGGGGAGGGTCAGAGGGAGAAGCAGACTCCCCGCTGAGCAGGAGCCCCATGCAGGACTTGATCCTGGGACTCCAGGATCATGACCTGAGCCGAAGGCAATCGCTTAATCAACTGAGCCATGCAGGTGCCCCTACCTTTGTTTGTTTTTTTGTTTGTTTGTTTCTTTGTTTGTTTTAAGATTTATTTATTTATTTATTTTAGAGAGAGAGTGAGTGAGCACAAGCAGGGGGATGGTCAGAGGGAGAGGGAGAGAGAGAATCTCAATCAGACTCCCCGCTGAGCACAGAGCCCCACATGGGGCTTGATCCCACAACCCTGAGATCATGACCTGAGATGAAATGGAGTTGGATGTTCAACCAACTGAGCCATCCAGGTGCCCCATCATACCTTTGATCAGTACCCTTTTTTAAAGAAAATATACATGGATGGGGTCCATCTTTGTCCTTTATAATTATTTGTACCTCTTAATACATAGATCATTTAAGATATCTCATAGTTCCAAAAAAAACACTTTACATATAAAACTTATGTCACATGATTAACTTGATACCTGGCATCATCTCCTCTCAGTATTCTAATGACAAAATATACACACGCACACACACACACACACATGCACCTATGAAAATTTAAAATAGCATTAAAACTAGAACTTAAAGAAAATGATATACTAGTACCAGAAGAGATTTCCTAATTTCTTCTTGTTAGCTCCTTTCTTTTTAACGCTGAATAATTCATTGTCTGGCTCAGTTCATTTATCCATTCACCTACTGGAAGCACACCTTGGTTGCTTCCAAGTTTTTGCAAGTATAAATAAAGCCACTATAGGGGCACCTGGATGGCTCAGATGATTAAGCGTCTGCCTTCGGCTCAGCTCATGATCTCAGGGTCCTGGGATCGAGCCCCACATTGGGCTCCTGGCTCAGCGGGAAGCCTGCTTCTCCCTCTCCCTCTGCCTCTCCCCCTGCTCATGCTCTCTCTCTCTCTTTGTATCTCTGTGTCTCAAATGAATAAATAAAATCTTTTTTAAAAAAGCCACTATAAATATCTGTGTTTAGGTTTTTGTGTAGACATAAGCTTTCAGTACTTTTGGGTAAATACCAAAAAACGTGGTTGTTGGATCATTTGGTAAGTATGTTTAGTTTTATAAGAAATGATTACTGTCTTAAAAAGTGGCTGTGCCGTTTTGTATAACCACTACCAACATATTAGAGTTCTGTTGCTCCACATCCTTGCCAGCACTGATATTATGAGTGTTCCGGATTTGGGCCATTCTAATAGGTGTGGAGTGATATTCTATTGTTGTCATCACTTCTTCAAAGATTAAAACTGTTAGAAAATAACAGGGTAGAAGTTTAGGCTTTTAGCTGGTAGTGAGCTAACAGATAAAATGCTCTCAGTATTACCAGAGCTAGTGAAAATTGGGAGAGACCTGAGAGTTGAGCATTCTAGAAACAACACTTACTTAATATACCCAGTGCACTGCAAAGGAATAGCATAATGTTTAAGAACATCATTCTAGTTAGGAATCAGAAAGAAATCCAGAAAGTCTGGATTTTAATCTTTGATTTTCAAACTGCTGTGTATTTAATCAAGTTTTTAAATCTTTATATGTTTCAGCATCTTCAGTTTTAAATTTCAGTAATAAAAATACTTCCTCATATTGCTATTGATTAAGAGAAGTTTACAATACACATAGTCCAGTACCAAGTAGGTGGTAAACATTCACTGTATAGTGGCTTGTGTGTGTGTGTGTGTGTGTTATTATGCTATTTCAATCCAAGTCACCAGCAATACTTGAAAGATTCCCATTTGCTGAGATGTGGTCTATGAATTGGGCCCATTGGATTGATGCCCACTTGAACAATCCAAGAAAGAAGTTCTACCAGGATCCATGTAGACCTAAACAGACTTGAAGAATAGTGAAATTCATGCTATAGGAAATCCTGGATATAAAGAGGTACCCCTATTTTGAGGAAACACTTTTCTAATGGAACCTATATAAAAATACTACCAAATAAAGTACAAGAAAATTCATACTAGATATGTAGATCTCTGATAATCTATTGAAAAAATAAGGGGAAAGTAAAAAGAATGGCAATATCCTCAACAGGATATAAGGGTATATTCCCCCTCAATATAGCAGCCAAAAACCATCAGAAGAAAACAGACAAAAATGAAAAAGTAAAAAGATAAAATTGAAAATAATTGAATGAGATGAAAAGTAGCAAGGATAAGATAAGGAAATAGGAAAATGAAATAGAAAAATATAAATCCCCAAAAGAAAGTTGCTACTAAGGAAAATTAAAACTGTGAGGTAAAAAAAAGCATATGAATTCCTCTAAAAGCAAAAACATGAAAAGATAAAGGTAGGTAGGGAGGAGATGACAAATTCTATTAATTTATGCTTCTCTCAAGTGTATATTGAGTGTCTATTTCAGGGATAAAACATATTTATAAACACATTTATTACAAATAATCTTTGTCCTTGAAGTACTTTTATTAAGGTAAAGAGGAACATAAAATAAATTATACATAATAAATTTATATAGCATATAAAAAAAGATTTTTAAAGGTAATATTGGAGCATATTTCATTAAAGCCAATAAGAGAGTTAGCACGTGACTATCTGAGTGAAAAACTTTCCTAATATAGGGGCCAACCAATACAAGGGCCTGGAGTTGGGAGGATTTCTGTTGTGTTTATTATATATTTTTTTTTTAAAGATTTTATTTATTTATTCATGAGAGACAGAGAGAGAGAGAGAGAGAGAGGCAGAGGGAGAAGCAGGCTCCCAAGGAGCAGGAAGCCCGATGCGGGACTCGATCCCAAGACCCTGAGATCATGACCTGAGCCGAAGGCAGACGCTTAAC
Source organism: Mirounga angustirostris (assembly GCF_029215605.1). Taxonomy (NCBI): domain Eukaryota; kingdom Metazoa; phylum Chordata; class Mammalia; order Carnivora; family Phocidae; genus Mirounga; species Mirounga angustirostris. The sequence continues at coordinate 76,769,178 of NW_026991720.1, read as the reverse complement.
CATCTGAGCCACCCAGGCACCCTTCTGTTGTGTTTAAAGAACAAGGCCTGTAAATACTTGGAGAGACGGAGTTAAAGAGTATAAGATTTGTGATTGTTGTAAGACCTTGAAGATCATTGCAGGCACTTGAGTTTTCACTCTGTGTGGCTGGAGTTCATTTGGAAGTTTCTAAAAAGATAAAAGGCATTTGGCTGCTCTATTGAAATTAGGCTAGAGAGGTAAGATAACAAGAGGTAAGGGTGGAAGCAGTATTATAAGTAAGGGATGCTGGTGGTTCGACCAGTGCAGGGCAGTGGGTGCACGGTAAGTGGTCAGAATCCAGATATAGTTTCAAGTTAAAGCTAACACCGTTTCTGAAACTGTACATGGGAACAGAAAGAGAGGAATAGGAGTTGCCATCAGTTGAGAAGGAGAAGGTTGTAGGTGAAGCAATTTGAAGGAAAAGATTAGAAGTTCACTTTTAGCCATACTGGGTTTGTGATAACTTTTAGACATTCTGGTGGGGTGTGGAGTTGGATGTACAAGTCTGTAGTTCATGTATCAGCTGTAGACATACATTTGTGTATTATGGGTAAATTGAAAATATTAAAAGCCATGAGTCTGAATGACATCATCTAGGAGTGAGTGTAGATAGGGAATTAAGTTCAATATAAAGAGGCTGGGCGGTAAAGGTGACAAGAGAAGAATTTGGGTTAATAGTTTTACTTTTCCCCCAGCACTTTAAAAATACTGTGCAACTGTTTTTCTGATTTCTGGTGTGTCTACTGTGATATCAGTGCTTATTTGGGTCATTTGAATAACTGTTTGCTTCATGCAGTGTGTTATTTTTCTCTTTTTGTCTTTAATATTTTCAATTAACTTTGTGTTCCACAGTTGACTGTGATATGCTTAGGTCTGTTTCCTTTTCATTAGTCCTCTTCGGTATTCACTGAATTTTTGATTTTATAGTTTTATTTCTTTCACTAAATTTTGGGAACTTTTGACCATTAAATTGCCAAGTATTTCATTACTCTTCCTTTCGATTCTGAGACTCTAGTTATATGTGTATTAGAATATTATCTCTATTGTCCTAGATATTATCTCTAATGTCCTAGAGTCTACCATCATTTATTAATCTTTTTAATCTCTGCTCTTCAGATTAAATGAGTTTTATTCATTTATAAGTTCATCAACTTTTTTTTTTCCTTGTCATCTTCATTCTCTGTTAAGCCCATGAATTTAAGTAAATTTTTGTTTCAAATAGTGTGCTTTTCATTTTTAGAATTTTTATTTGGTTCTTTTTTTCAGAGTTTATATTTCCCTGCTGGAATTTTTAAGTCTCTCTCTTTTTTTTTTTTTTTTTTGTATATTTGAGCATATTTTCATTAATGTCTTTAAGCATTGTTATAATAGCTTAAATTCTTGTCTACTAATTCTGATGTGTTTATCATCTTGGATTCATGTTTGTTGATTATTTTTTTCCTCTTTTTTTTTTAAAGATTTTTATTTATTTGACAGAGAGAGACACAGCGAGAGAGGGAACACAAGCAGAGGGAGAGGGAGAAGCAGGCCTCCCGCGGAGCAGGGAGCCCGATGTGGGGCTCGATCCCAGGACCCTGGGATCATGACCTGAGCCGAAGGCAGACGCTTAACGACTGAGCCACCCAGGCGCCCCTATTTTTTTCCTCTTAGGAAAGGTCATATTTTATTCTCTTTTTACATGTTAAGTCATTTTGGAATATATCCCCAGATATTTTTCATATGCTCTATAAACTCTGGACTCTGAAATGTTCTGCTAAAAAACATGATCTTTTTAAATGAGCATGCAGTTAATCTGGTTAAAACCAAACTTAAAACAAACCCCCTTCATTATCTAGTAAGCCAAACTTCAAATCAGTGATTTTTACCTCAGCCCGCCTGCTAGGAGTCTTCCTTGTTTATCCCTGGTCAGTGGGTATTCAGACCTTAAGGCAGAGTTCCTTCCTGGAAAGTTCCTCTGTATTCTCCAGCTTGTGTGGATGGCCCTGTTTTTTCAAGCACAAGACTAGAGTTTAACCGTGTCACATAAGCACCCCAGGCCTTTCCTCACGATAAAATACACAGAAACAGGAAACTCACCTAATGCCTTTTACTTTTTCCAAGTGTTGACTTGTTTCCAGTTTCTGTTTGCTTTTGTTCAGTCTTCATGGACTCTGCCTATTTCATTGTTGATGTTGTCTCCTGTTTCTATTTTTCAACATTTAGATTTGTTACCTGTGAGAAGTTTGGTTTGATCAGAGTTATTTAGCCATACTGGAAAGAAACGTTCATTCAGTTGCCTTCCAGATCTAAGTTTTTATTTTTAAGTAATCTCTACACCCAATATGGGGCTCAAACTCACAACCCTGAGTTCAAGAGTTGCAGGCTCTACTGACTGAGCCAGCCAGGTGTGCCTCAGCTCTAATTTTTAACTGTGAAATGAAAGCCTTGTTCCCCTGATAAAGGCATCCAGGCCTAACCAGAAACCTTGTCAATGATACGGTACATGCTGCAGTTTTCACTGGTAACACCTGGTGATGAAAGAGAAAGAGCTTCAGCCTCCCAAAAGAATACAACCCTTCTTTCTCCATTTCCTCATTTACTTATTTATTCAACATTCATTTATGAGCCACATATTTAGCTATGCACTTGGCATATGGCTGTTAAGGAAGTTATAACACCTGTCCTTACAGAGCTTATTGTAAGAGAATGAGAGAAGTGTGAAACAGCAGGCAAGTAAGTAAGAAGATAGTCTATGATGATAGAAGATGATAAATGTCATGTAAATTAGAAGGCATAGAAACAAACACGTGAGTGATAGTGGTTCTTGAGGATTTGTACTTTGTAAGCAAGGTGCTACTTCACTGAGAAGCAGGGCACTGAGCACAGCCACAGTGGAGACAAAGCCAGTTAACCAAGTGGATATCTGGTGTCTAAGAAGCGGCCATGCTCTGAACAGGAGAGGCCGCCAGAACTGTAAGGAGTGGTGTGTCTAGAACAGAGTGATTCATTCGGTAGCTCGCGAGACTTGAGGACAGAGATGTAACAGGGAGAAATTATATAGACCTATTCATACGTTGTATGGAAATCAGCTTTTACAGTGAATGTAAACAGGAGCCATTAGAAGGGTTGAAGCTTTGGAGTGACATTATCAGACTGAGGCAGAAATCAAACTGGTGGCTGTATTTGAAAGTCGACTGTAACAAAGAAACGTAGTAAGAGATTGTTTTGTGCTGGTCTCAGCCTATTAATAACCAGTAATGTGGCTGAACCTGCCCTTGTGGTTCTTACAATGATTGCAAGACGCCCCTTGCAATATCCATCAGGAAACTTTTGGGGGAGACAGCTCTGTTACTCACAGGTCATGGAAAGCACACAGCACACCCAGGGCCACACAGAAAAATAATGGATAGAGAAAAAGAGAGAGGGGTTCAGTTTTTGTTGGAGTCCAAGGTGAGGCCTGTGGTTTTATGTGCCAACTCTTTATTGAATTTAAAACATAAGAGCAAGAATTTAAAGTGTGGGAAGAGCAAAAACAATCGACCCAAATGGTCAATTATGGAAAGCAACCAAGATCCCTAAAACAGGAGCCTGGAGTGGGAACAGGTTGTCTGGGTGGTTTGGGGTGAGGGGCATGGGGGGGGGCCGGGTTGGGAAGCTGAATTTTGCCTGGCTCTTTATCTAGTAGTGTGACTGGCAATGTGTTTATTCCAGATAGCCATCTTTGAAGTGAATGCGTCTTTGAAGTAATGCCTCAGCAATCCAAGCTTCAGTGAGGTGCTTGCATTACAAAACAGAGAAATCCCAACTGTCAGGGCTTATACTACAGAGGCTGTCAAAGATAGCCAGATTATCCACAATGGGGTTTCATACCAGTGGGGTGTAAGGAAAATAAAAGGCTCAAGATAACTCCAAAATTCTTTGTTCAAGGAACTAAGAATAAAGAACCTTATTAAGGAATATTAAGATGGAGCAGGTTGCAGGGGAGATTGAGTTGAATTTAAGAAGTCTTATTAGGCATCAAAGTGGAGAGGTTGAAGAGGCAGATAGATATGGGAATTTGGAGTACAAATCTACATATATGAGTCACACAGAGGTGTGAGTTGGAGATGAAAATGTGGAGAGTATGTACATCTATGACAACTGTATGTGCGTATGTATGCACAATGCTGTGAGAGTGGGCATCAAAGAAGTGAGGGTAGTCACAGGCCAGTCAAAGGCCACAAGACCACTGTGCGCAGAGTTGGGGAACATTAACTCATGTCAGTCCTCTGCATAAATCTGTGGCTATCAGATAAAACATAAAAATCACTGATTTGTATAAGATCCTCATTTTATGTTGGAAAAATGTTTTATCCAATGTAAAAAAAAAAAATGATGATAGAACTAATACTAAATAGATGTCCCAGCTTACTGACTAATAATGAAAAGACTGCTTGTAAAACAAGAGGGAAGAAGGTATGAACTATTTTTCATGAAAGACTCAAAGGATAGATGTCCATGTTGATGAAATAATTAGAATCTTTCCTGTACTTAGCTTGATTAAGTACATGCTTTGAAACCCTTTGCTGAAAGATGCTTACATAGAACTAATATTCTTTTTTAAAAAATTCAGAACTATCAAATTGAGGGAGTGTGAAGTGTCATGTATGAATTCAACATCTTTCATCAATTCTTTTACCATTTTTTCTTTTTTTTTTTTTTTTGTTCAGTGATTGAATAAAAGAGAAAAGGAACTTATATTGTAATTTCAGAGGAAATGATATACCCAAAGTCAGTGATGGCCTATTTGCATTTTATAGAAACATTTACTGAACTTCTGGTAGACTCATGCTTGACCTCCTAAATTTTTACTTCTATGTATTAGATTTTAAAAATCTGCTATAAAATATTTTGGCTTTGAATGCAAATATAAAACTCTCCAGATGAAATAATATTTTGCATTTATATGAAAGCTTTTGTATTGAAGAATTCCAAGAATATTTTCCCAAATTTATAAGTAACATAATTTCACACAATGTTGGATTTCAGTTGCTATTAAGACACTAGACAGTAATTTCACCACCAGGCAGTAATTTTCAGACCTTAAAAAAAAAAAAAAAAAAAGGTAATACCATATCCTATTTAGGGAAGTGGAATGCTAAATATATAGAGCATGTTTTTTTTTTGTTTGTTTGGTTGTTTGTTTGGTTGTTTGTTTTTTAAAAGATTTTATTTATTTATTTGACAGAGAGAAACACAGCGAGAGAGGGAACACAAGCAGGGGGAGTGGGAGAGGGAGAAGCAGGCTCCCCGCCGAGCAGAGAGCCTGATGCGGGACTCGATCCCAGGACCCTGGGATCATGACCTGCGCCGAAGGCAGACGCTTAACGACTGAGCCACCCAGGCGCCCATATAGAGCATGTTTACCATTGTTCCTCGAGCAATATGTACTCAAATTATAAGCAATAATCTTATTTTCAGGAGTAGATATTTGTCTCTAGAAGAATGGGTTTGAAGTAGAAACTAGATAATATTTTTCCTTCTCTATTGGATAATTCTGTCATACTCCCTAAGTGCAACACATGTTTCCTATGCCTTCCCTACTCATCAACATGATTTAGTTTATAAGGTTTCAAAATCAGTATTAAGCTACTAAGGAAACCATGCTGCAAGCGATGATGGAATAGCTATGGTGAATGGTTGTGTACGACTCTCTCCACTTACTTCACCAAGATTCTATGCGGAAGTGATTTTCTTAGTAATGTGACATCTCTGTTGGGCCAGTATTTTCCATAATTTCAGAAATGAGTTCTTCAATGTTGATTGATTTTATTATGGTCCTTCTACATGTCAATTGATGGGAACAAAGACAAGTTTAAATAAAGTATACCCCAGGTAGAAAAAGAAAAATGTTACTCATTGCTTCATTTTCCTTCTACCCAGAGCCTGTACCTGTGATTGAGACTGCAATGCCACTACTTTTAGTCTTTTTCTAGTAATTAACCCAAGTTCTAATAGTCTGTGTGTCTTTACTTAACTCTGCTCTATAATGCATTTATCCTTCCAGAGGACCCGTTCTGACAGCATGTTCTGATTGTTTTACTTCACTTTTCTTAAGGCATCATTTCTACTCTGATTCTTGAATATAGTTTATTACTTATGCACCCATGTTTTTATGCAGCTGGTGCCTTTTGGGTTATCAAGTTTCACACTGAATTCCAAACAAAAGGGATGGAAGAAAACAGGGATTGTTCTTTAATACCATGTTCTGGGGTCTCTAAAGCATTAAGTAATGTCAACCGTTTAGTCATTTCTGTTTCACGTAGCATTTGCTCAGTGCCAAATTAAAAAACAAAAAAAATCAGAAACAGTGTTTCTCTTCTACACTTCCAAATGGTACTCATAGAGAACAGGTGCTGTCTGCCAGAGTGGTGTTGAAGCCCCTGCCATGTGGAAAGTTCTTACCTGGGCAGTTCTTGCAACAGGGCTTTCTAGGATGATCATATATTTTTTTTTATTTTACAGATAAAATAAGTGAGATTGTTAGATTGTAAGTAATTCACATAGTTTATAGAAATTTTATAGTGTAGGTAATATAAAGAAACAGTAGAGTCTGGACCTTTAATTCCTATTTTGCCCTCTGCATGCATCCCATTTTGTTTTGTGTTTTTATTTTTATTTATTTTTTTATTATGTTATGTTAATCACCATACACTACATCATTAGTTTCTGATGTAGTGTTCCATGATTCATTGTTTGCGTATAACACCCAGTGCTCCATGCTGTGCGTGCCCTCTTTAATACCCATCACCGGGCTAACCTTAATGACATTGCCACTTGCTATTTTTGCCACATATTATTTATTATTCTGAAAGAAGAATGTGGGTAAAAACCAATTTCTTTTCCTTTTATAAAAATCAGAGCAAATTAAAACTCAGAGAAAGACATGTATCCTATGATCTCACTGATATGGGGAATTCTTAATCTCAGGAAACAAACTGAGGGTTGCTGGAGTGGTGGGGGGTGGGAGGGATGGGGTGGCTGGGTGATGGACATTGGGGAGCATATGTGCTATGGTGAGCACTTGAATTGTGTGAGACTGTTGAATCACAGACCTGTACTTCTGAAACAAATAATATATTATATGTTAAAAAAAAAAAAAGAAGATAGCAGGAGGGGAAGAATAAAGGGGGGGAAATCGGAGGGGGAAACGAACCATGAGAGACTACGGGCTCTGAGAAACAAACTGAGGGTTCTAGAGGGGAGAGGGGTGGGGAGATGGGTTAGCCTGGTGATGGGTATTAAAGAGGGCACATGTTGAATGGAGCACTGGGTGTTATATGCAAACAATGAATCATGGAACACTATATCAAAAACAAATGATGTATGGTGATTAACAACATAATAAAAAATGTTAATAAAATAAAATAAATCAGCAAACAATAGGCAGGAGAGACTTAAAATATAAGAAAAAGCAACAGATCACAGTCTCCTGAGAAATAGAAAAAATACATTAAAAAATAGAAAGTAAATGAAGCTTTTACATTTACTTTTAGAGAAACTTTTAGTTTATAGTTTCTAACCTCTCTGAATTTCTCTGGTATTTTATCACTTTCATAACATTTATATATTTTAATGTAGAATTACACATACTTATTTAACTCCTTTAGCTGACCAAATTGCTTTTGGCCCACCACGTTACACAGCTGTTTTTTCCCTACATAGCCGGAATTCAATATTGCCTGGCATTGTTGCTTTTAATAAATATTTTAGAAAATGAATGAGTCAGTAAGTGAATGAATTTATCAATGAGCTAATAGTTCCTGCCAAGTGTTGTTAGAGATAAGTGTTTAACACTACTGATTGAGACCATTACTGATTTATGATTGCCAACCTCAGCTGGGGCCTCAGAAAAGCTTGGTAATTCTGTTTGAATTTTTACCACTCCCTTCAAATTCACCATCCAATTTCCCTCTCTATCTTTTTAGCACATAACTAAGACTCTATTTTACAGTGAATATTAAAGTCGGTAAGCGGGAACTTCCCTAACTTTCTCACTTTCCCTGTGTATTCCACATGGTAGAGCCCTGTATTTCACTGTATGAGTATACGTCAATCTAGTTATTGTTTATGTTGTTAGTAGCATTTGTGATAGATATAGATATAGACAAACTATCACAGGGAGATAATACAGTCAGAACATGGACAATCTTACATATTCTCTGGTGATTGTGTGCAAGAGTTTAACTAGGTCATATATCTAGCAATTGGATTTCTGGGTCATAGGATATGCACAACTTCAGCTTTTTGAAATAATGCCAGATTGTTTTCCAAAATAGTTGAATCTATTTGCATTCCCACAAACAGAATGTGACTGACCACATTGCTCTTCATCTTTGCCAGTACCTGATGTTGTCTCTAATAATTTGTAAACTACCAACCTGGTGAGTGTGGAAATTCTTTCATCTGCTTTAAGTATGCAATCCCTGAATGCTAATGAATTGCGATATTTTAAAAATTCTGATTTCATCCTCTGTGAAGAGCCTGTCCATAGTTTTCTTTCTTTTTCTTTTTTTTTTTTTTTTCATTCCTTTGCCAACTTTTAAAAATATCATCTGGAGGGCACCTGGGCGGCTCAGTTGGTTGTGTCTGCCTTTGGCTCAGGTCATGATCCCTGGACCTTGGGATGGAGCCCTGGGATAGGTTGAACACCGAGCCCCTCCTCAGGCTCCCTGCTCAGTGAGGAGTCTGCTTCGCCCTATGCCCCTCCCCCCTGCTTGTGCACTTTCTCTCTCGAATGAATAAATAAAATCTTAAAAATAAATTGAATAAAATATCATCTGGATATTTAGTCTTTGTCAATTTTAAATGTTGTAAATATATTTTTCCATTTTGCAATTTGTTCATTCATTCTCTTCATGGCACTTTTGATAAATAACATTATTTATTTTAAGGTGGTTTAGTGCTTAATAATTGTTTTCCATTGTCAAATTACCTATTTCTTGTTAAATGACACTCTGTAGTAATTTCTGCAGCTATATAATGGCTCAGTATTTGATAAAGCAAACAGTCTCCACTTTTTCCACTTCGTGAATGCCTTGACTTTTGTAAATAGTCTTTTGTTCACCCATGTTAACTTTAGATACAAAATGTTATGTTGTAGAAATATCCATGCACATACAAAACGTGTTAAGATTTTAGGATTATGTTTGAAATTGCACTGAATCAATAGATCAATAAGGAGAGAATTGAAGTCTTTACAAAATAGTGTATTTGAATTCATGGACATTTAATATCCTTCATTTAGGTCCTTAAAAATGTTTTTTTATAGAGTTTTATATATTTTTGTAGAGTTCTTGAATTTTTTTCTTACATATTTCCTAGGAATCTAATGTATTTTTACAGTAATTTAATAGAAATATATGTAAGTTTGAATTTCTAGCTTCTTTTCTGTTAATGTACAGAAATATAATTGATTTCTACAGTGACCTTTATTTAATCAACTTGTTAAACTTATTAAATTCAAATAATTTATGCATAGATTATTTTATATATTATATATTATGTTTTCTCTGATCAATGTTTATTTCTCTGTAGAATCCCAATATATTCTATAAATTACTCTTGTACTTGTAGAGTGCCTAAGACCACTAATGCAATGTTGCATAGAAATGTAAATCATTCTATATTTCATTCCTGATCTCAGAAGAAAAGCTTTCAATATTTCACCATTGGGGATAATTTTTTCTCTAGGTGTTTTATAAATATCTCTTATTAGGCAAAGGGAGATCTCTTCTATCTCTGAATTACAAATAGGTTTTTTTTTTTTTTTGGAGTCGTTTATTTGTTTGTGTGTTTATTTATTTATTTATTTACTCTCTACACCCAACATGGGGCTCAAACTCACAATGCCAAGATCAAGAGTTACATGGTCTTCTGACTGAGCCAGCCAGGTGCCTTACAAACTTTTTTTTTTTTTTAAGACCTCTTTTTTTTAGAGAAGTTTAATATTCACAGAAAAATTGAAAGTAAGGTACAGAGATTTCCCATACTTTCTCCAAAGAGTTTTTATCACAAATTGATGTGACATTTTACCATGTGCTCTTTTGTCTATCCACTTAAAGATTACAAAGTTTCTTTTTATTCCAAATTAAAATGATTCTTTTTCCACTTGTATTTCTTTTACTAATCCCATATAAATTCCTTAGATTTCTAAAATTAAACCACTATGAACATGACATATTTTCCTATGACTTTTTTTTTTACTGGTATTTTGTTCCAGAGTTTTTCATCTATTTTTACCAATGAGATTGGACACTAGTCTTTGTTATCAAGGTTATGCTGGCCTCATAAAATGGGTTTCCCCTCTCTCTCTCTTTTTTCTATTACCTGGAAGAAATAAGGTAAGATAGATGTTAATTTAGGTCCTAAATATTTAGAAGAATTCACCAAGAATATGATCTGAGGCAAGTTTTTCCTGGTAGGAAAGTCTGTTTTTCAATTTTTTTTTTTTAATTATAGGTTTCAGTTCCTTTGTGATTATAATGATGAGGGAAACAAAGGCAAAAGAAAAATTAAATGTCCTTACTTTTTACAGCCCATTGACAAGTCCTTGAAATAGGCAGAGTACCTTCCTTTGGGAGCTCAGCTGCCTGGATGTTGACACTTTGCTAAGGGCAAAAAACAATCTTAGCCCAACCCCCCAGGATCCTGCGAGTACTTTAACATGTAGAAATTCCTTTAGAAACTTCCTTTATCTCTACCCTCCCACCCAAGATATATGTTGGCAATCATCCTCCAAGCATAAGGCCAACTAATACACATCGGAAGGGTCTTATGACTGAGGATTTACTAAATAGTAATGGACGACCTTTTCCTAACAATAGCTAGGCCCCCTCAGGGTCCTGGAAAACTTGTTTCCAAAATACCTTGGAGATTTGTGCTGTCCCTAACCTCTCCTACTTGAAAGCATATAATCATCACCCCTCACAACCCCGACGCAGCTCTTTCTGCCCATGGATCCTGTCCCCGTGCTTTAATAAAACCACTTTTTTGCACCAAAGATGTCTCAAGAATTCTTTCTTGACTATTTGCTCTGAACCCCACCATTTTCACATCAATAACATTTTTTGGATTTTTAAATTTATTCTAAGTTTGAATACATTTTATTTTACTAGACATTTGTACATTTTAACTATATGCCATTTAGATTACATACAGTTATTCAAAATAGACTCCAATTTTTAATGTCTAGAGTCAATAACAGTATCTATGTTTTATTACTTATATGGTTTATTCCTTTCATTGATCAGGTCTAATAACAGTTTATCAATTTTATAAATCTATTCAAAACATCATTTTACAGCTCTGCTGGTCATAGCTGTATATATATTTTTCTATTTTCTTAATTTTTACTCTCATTTGTATTATTCCTTTCCTTCTACTTTCTTTAAGGTGTCATTTGTTTCCCCAATATCCTGAGAAGACCTCTGAACTCATTGATTGTTAACCTTTCTTTTCTTATGATACATAGATTTTAGACTATAAGGTCTGAAGCAAGTGTTTTCTTTGTAGGAAAGTTTGTTTTTGTTTTTATTTTTCAAGATGATAGGTCTTAGTTCCTCTATAATACAACATTATTTAGGCTACACATTCTCAGCTATGTATAATTTAGGCTACATCCATCCTGCTTTGAAATATTTTACTTTGTTGTCATTTTTAATTTAAAATTATTTTCTAGGGCGCCTGGGTGGCTCAGTTGGTTAAGCGACTGCCTTCGGCTCAGGTCATGATCCTGGAGTCCCTGGATCGAGTCCCGCATCGGGCTCCCTGCTCGGCAGGGAGTCTGCTTCTCCCTCTCCCACTCCCCGTTTGTGTTCCCCCTCTCGCTGTGTCTTTCTCTGTCAAATAAATAAATAAAATCTTTAAATAAATAAATAAATAAATAAATACAATTATTTTCTAATTTCCAGTGTGATATCTTCTATGATATATGGATTGTTTCAAAGGTTAATACTTTCCTCAGATTTGGAGTTTTTAATTTGGAGATTTTATAATTATGATTTGATTGCTGATGTCTAGCTTACTTAAATCACTTGGACAAGAAGTATACTTCACTCTTGTTAGATGTGGTTTTTCTCTAGGGTTATTAGGTCAAGTTTTTAATTTTATTTTTCAAGTCTTCTATACATTTATTGATTATTGTTGACTTTTTCTTTTTGCTACTAAACAAGTTCTATAAAAAACCTTCCACTATGACACTGAGTCCTTTTTTTTTTGAGAGAGAGAGAGAGTGCACTCATGTGCTAGAGGGGAGAGTGGGGGACTGGGAGCAGTGGGGAGTGGGAGCTGTGGGGAGTGAAGGGAGGGGCAGAGGAAGAGTGATAGAGAGAATCTTAAGCAGGCTCCATGCCCAGGGCAGAGCCCCATGTGGCATTGGATCTCATAACCCTGAAATCATTACCTAAACTGAAATCAAGAGTGGGATGCTTAACCAACTGAACCACTCTGGCACTCCCTGGGTTGTTTTTGTTTTTTTTTTTCTCTCCTTTAAGTTATGCCAATTTTTGCTCTTTCTGTTTTGAATCTATAGTATTAAGTATAAAATCTACTGTTAGCATATCTTCTTGATAGTTTCACATTTAATCATTGTCAAATGTTTTACATTATCTCAGTAGTACTTCTTAAGGTCTACTTTGTTTGGCATTTGTATAGCTAAAACAACCTTATTTTTTATAGTATCTGGTTATATATCATCATTTTATTTTCAAACATTCTGGTTTTTTGTATTTAAGATGTGTCTTTTATAAGTAACATATTTTTAAAAACAATCAAATTGTTCACATATATATTAAATAACTAATTGTATATCTTGTTTAAATATATCATTCTACACTTTGTTTTCTAATTTTGTTAACTGCTCAGTGTACCTTTTCTCTGTTTTGTTTTTTGTTTTTTTGTCTTCTAGATTAATATTGTGTGTGTTTTTTTTTACTATTTTCTCATTAGCTCATTCATTATACATCCTTTTAGTCTTGTTTTTGTGGTTACCCTAGAAATTACCACACTTGCTGTTGATTTATTATATTATAAAACAAATTAATATCCTCAGCCTTTCACAGTGTAAAAACTACCTATGGTATTTTAACTTCAATTAACCTCTGCTACCATATTTTTAAGTTAATGTGATATATTTAATGATAGGTATATTTTGAAGCCCACAGATATATTTTGTTATTTGATAAAGTCAATATTTACATATTTACCCACATACTTACACTTTCTGTTAATAATCATTCCTTCCTGCATAACTTTGGTTTCATCTAGTACATTGTTATTTTTGCCTGAAGAATACTTTTAAAGATTGTCTTTAATGTGTGCCTACTGCTAATGAATGATCTTATTTACTCTTTATCTAAAAACGGTTTGCCTAGATTTATGAAGAATATTTTTAGTAACAATATAATTTGGAGTATGTTGTTTTCTTTCAAATAGCGGTTTCTTGTCTTCTTTTTTTTTTTTTTTTTGAGAAGACAAATATTAGTCTTATTGCCATTCCTTTCAGAGAGCTGTGTTATATTTTGTTTTCCTCACTGTCTCTCCTATTATCTTCTTTCTTGGATCTTTAGTAGACTTATGAGGTATCAAAAATGGCATTATTTATATTTATCTGGTTTGACTTTCTCAATACTTCTTCTATATTTAGCTTGTTGTCTTTTATTAATTTTGGAAAAGTCTAGTCTGTTATCTCTTAAAGTATTTATTTTGTTCATTTTTCTCCTGTTTTTCTTCAAGACTTTTTATTACACATGTGGTAAAAACATCCCTCTGTCCAATATATTTTTTATTTTTTATCTTTTGTTTTTATTTTCCATGCTTCAGTTTGGATATTTTTTGGGTCTTGCTATGGAGTCAATGTTTGTGTTTCCCAAAATTGACATGTTCAAGCCCTACTCTCCAGTGTGAAGGCATTTAGTGGTGGAGCCTTTGGGAGATAATTAGGTCATGAGGGTGAAGCCCTTTTGAATGGGATTAGTGCGCCTAGAAGAAGACATAAGAAATGATCTCTCTCTTTGCCGTGTAGGATATAGCAGCAAGGTGGTTTTATGCAAGCCAAGAAGAAGGTTTCAGCTGGAACATAACTGCCACACCTTGATCTTGGAATTCCTAGATTCCAGAACTGTGAGAAATTAAGGTTTATTGTTTAAGCTAACCAGTCTATGATATTTTTGTTATAACAGACCAAAATAACTAAAATAGGATCAAATTTCTACCTCCTTAATTATTTATTTGACTACGTCTAATTAGTTATTAAACTTATCTACTGAATTCTCCCTTTTAATTATTGCTTAAGAAAATCAGAAAGTAATTATCTGTTTTTATTCTTTTATCCTCTTTATTTTTCTTCCTTCCTTTTTACATTTCAGTTATCTCCTAAAATTCCCATCATGTATTTTATTTCATGAATACTAGCCATAGTTATTTTAAAGTCTTTATCTGATAATTATAATGTTTTTCCTCTTGTTATTCTGTTTCTTTTGTCTGTTTTTCTCTTGGCTATTCTTTTTCTTATTTTTTTAAAAGATTTTATTTATTTATTTGACAGAGAGAGACACAGCGAGAGAGGGAACATAAGCAGGGGGAGTGGGAGAGGGAGAAGCAGGCTCCCCGCTGAGCAGGGAACCCCATTTGGGGCTTGATCCCAGGAATCCTGGGATCATGACCTGAGCCAAAGGCAGATGCTTAACGACTCAGCCACCCAGGCACCCCCTCTTGGCTATTTTTCATCTGTTTTTATTTATTGATATGACCAGCAATTTTTGTTGGATGTTGGACTTTTTAGATAGAATTTAAGGCTTTCTTATTTTAAGATTCATAGAGAATTTACTCTTCATTATGGGTTGAGGTTTATATAAGAGTATATCTTCTTTAGTGGAACCAAGGGTTCAGATGATTTTTAAGTTCAGCTTGAGTCCATTTAGACACTGATCTATTTACAGTCTATCCTTACTTATATAGTAAGTACTGTTAGCTGTTCCAACCTAGGGACTTTTCCAGGAACTCTCTTCCTTGGGAGATGTGAAGTCTAATTTTCTGTTTATACTTCCTCCCAAGATTTCTGTTTCTCAATCCACCATCAACTGTTTTGGAATTGGCAAAACCTCAAGGAAAGAAACTATACTAAATGTGGATCACACCTTTGTAATTCCTTTCACTTCAAGTCTTTGTCATCCCAAAAGGTGTGTAATGCCTCAACTAGTCAGTTTATTTATTATTTAAATATTTGGCTGCCTTTTTAAACATTACTCCTTGTTTGTCATTATGGGAGAATATTTCTTTTACGATTTATTTATTTATTTATTTATTTTACTCATTCATTTGAGAGAGAGAGAGAGAGAGAGAGAGAGAAGGAGCAGGGGGAGGGGCAGAGGAAAAGGAAGAGGGAGAAAGAGAGAAGCCGACTCTGCTGAGCACGGAGCTTGAAACAATATTTGATCTCATGACCCTGAGATCATGACTGAGCCAAAATCAAGAGTCAGGTGCTTAACTGACTGAGCCACCCAGGCGCCCGTATGTGAGAATATTTCTAAAATAAGAAAGATATCCATATGTATGTTGGGTGTCTCCAGTTTTATTACCAACCTTCTACTAAATCTGAGTTTTGTCTCCTAGTACTCACACTCTACAAGTGAATGGCAATTAATGTTACATCTGCCTGTTTTTGCAAATACCATTAAGTTGAAATCACTTCAAATAACATTCTATTATTCAAATTTTTGTTTAATTTTTGGCTTAAAAATATTTCTTATGTCTTAGTTTATTGATGAATTTAACATTTTGCATTACATATTTTCTCCAACTTTTTTAGCTTTTGCCCCCTCAAAGAACTGTCAAAGTATATTTGGCATATAGCTGGAAACAAGAGTATTTTAAATATATTAACTTTATAAGCGGTACATTTTAAAAATAAATAATGATTGAAATGTTAAACATAATAGCTACATTGGAGAAAAATATAAAATCTATTATTAATGAAATTTATATTCCTGGAAGATATTTCTGGGTTTACATCAGGAAGTGACTACCATGAAACCAGATGGGAACTATAAAAGTACTAAACTGATCTGCCAATTCTAGACCTATATGCCCAATCTACTGAATATGTAATTTTTACTTTAATTTTAATATTTCATTTTCTTAATAGGATATTTTTTTCTTTTTCACATATGCTTTAGTCAATTTTCATAGTGTTTTGCTATTTATTGTTTTTTTATGTTTATTTCTTTAAATGCTTTTTTTTAATCCTCCCTTTGGAGAGTCAACCCTGGAAAGTGGTGTGGATCTAATTCTCTTCTTGCTTACTTTCTTCTGGGATTTACTCTTGCTAAATTATTTTTCTTTGATTTTGCTTTATTTAATTGTGCTCTCAGTCATTAGATTTTTTAAATCTATTGTAATATTTTATGGTCTAGTTTGATTTATCTTCCTCCACTGAGGATTTGAATTTGCTTCAGTTAGATAACTCTTGCCATTAATATCCAAGAACACTTTAAATTAAAATTTACCCCACTTGTTTTTATAATATGCAGTATAAACTTGGTCAGCCAAAACTTTTGAAGGCGAATTCTTTTACATATATATATATACATACATATATATAATTCTCAGGTGAGATTTCTATACCCTTATGTAAGTATTAAGGAAAATTTAAAAAATTAAATTTTCATTTTTCATTGAGATTTTTCTGGTTAAGGCAACTGTCTTAAAGCCAGTATACTCCCTTAGGACTTTTCTATTTTTAATATCATCTTGTGAAAGTGCCTATATGTGCAGAAGAGTTACTTCATTGTTTTTAAAGCCATTAAAAAAAGTTCACATTTCAGAAATATGTTACACTCTGCCCCACAGTGTCTCTTTATAACAACAACATACAAGATACTGGGAGATAGACATATATATTCATACTTACTGTTTTTTGAAATTCTTTAAACAAAAGATATATAGAGATAAAATATTAAAAAAAAAAAAAAAAAAAAACGGAAAATGAGAGTCTGGATAGCTCAGATGGTAAGCATCCGCCTTTAGCTCAGGTCATGATCTCCAGGTCCAGGGATTGAGTCCCACATCAGGCTCCCAGCTCAGTGGAGGAGTCTGCTTCTCCCTCTCCCTCTGCCTCTTCCCCTGCTTGTGCCCTCTGTCTCTCTCTCTCTAAAATGAATAAATAAAATCTTAAAAAGATATAGAGAGAAAGATGTAACTACATCTATATCTATCTATATCTATGATACATGCAGAAACAGGTAAATTTGTTGTAGTAACAAGAAAGCATTTGAGGAGGAGATGAAATATTAAATTGAGTTTAAATATCAAAATTCACAAATGAAACAAAAATAGACAAAACATTTAATTAAGGCATCTTTCTAATTTAGAATGCCATTGTGGTACATTTTTTGTTGCTATTTGCATTAATGAGGCTGTGATGTCCTTGAATTTGACTGTCTAATGGGATGAAATGCCTCTGGAAAACAAATTTTATGAATAATAACAAAGTCACTTAATATGCATCAAATGTATTATAGAAGTATTGTTTTTATCTTATACCTTTTTATTCCCTTAACTAGCAAGATATAATCAGACAATAATATACAAATCTGTCAAGAAACTCAGCAGGTTGTTTCAAAGTAAAACTCCTGGACTTCCAAGACAGAAAGGGGCAAAGATTAATTGTATTGAAAATAGTTTTGTGTAATAAGGATTTTAATTCCCAGCCAGTTGTTACATAAGGTTAGGCCATTCACCTACTGACTGAAGACCTCTCCTTTGTTTGGTAAAAATAGATGTCATTAAAGATTTAAAACATGTCACTGAATAACAAAATAATACTACTACTTGCATGTAAAAAAAACTGAGTTGCAAATAGATATCTCCTTACAATTTCATGCCTGATAAGTTAAAAAGAAAGAGAAACCATTTACATCTTCTTGAGAACAGCTAGGATAAATTAAAATATTTTGAACATATGCTTTTTTTTTTTTGTACTTTCTCTAAGTATTCATTTTAAAGATTCAAGGAAATATATAGAATTTTATCTACTCTGAGTAATTAGATCATAGATAGCTAGAGATATTTATTACTTTTTGCCAGCAAGGATATGCTATTTTCATGATAAAAATTAAAGAAAAATATATATTTCCCTTGCCAGAGAAAAGAATGATTTTAAATGTAAAAATGTGGCTTAGGTTGTTAAAGGTAAATTAGCTGCCAAAATAATATGCTTCTTTTCATGCATAATATGTAAGAATGAAAAGAAAGTTTTTAAAAATAAATATAGAAACTGAACATGCAAAACATTTTTGTGTTAAATGTTTCCTGATAATTCATGAAAAAAAGCAGATGATAGTTACGTTTAATTAAGCTCTATTAGAATTTTATCTCTTACTGGACTATTTCAGGTTTTTTGAGAATTTAAATATATATATAAAAACATTATTTCCTTTCACACTAATTATATTTAGGTAATATTAAATCTAGAGTAAAATTAAAACTGACTTCTCTATGAATAGCTATCCTAACAAAAACATTTTACTTACTGGTGTTTTAAAAACCAATAAGTTAAATAAAATAAATTAAAAAATGAAAGTAAAAATTCATGATAATATTTATGATATAATCTTGTATCAAAGCAAACTGGACAATATCAATTATATCTTGTAGTTGTACAAGAACACTGTTAATTATCACCCCTTAATAATACTTGATGCAACAAGAAATTATTGTTAGCATAGGTAATTGTAGCACTGTAAACACAAGCATACAAAACTATGATTTATGTAAATAAGAACAAAAATTAGCAACAAATGTAAATAACATTTGATTTTTTAAATGTGACAATAAGTAGCTGAATACATATGAAGTTGGAATTTCAAAGGAATATACAAAAACAATGTTTATTATATGTAAAAAACCAAAAAGAAGATAACTATAACATGATACTACAAATTGAATTAAATACCTTAGAAAGCTTTTGAGGATATGGGGAGACATTAAGAAACTCAAGAACTAATACTAGTAGTTAATAATAATAAAAAAGAAGTGGTTAAAGAGTTAGAACAAATGTAACAATGTTGATCAAATAGAGGAAAGAAATTAAAGAGAAAGACAAATTATCTTAGAAAATAAGACTAAAATAGAGGGTATTCAAAGGAGTATAAAACTGATGATAATGCAGGAAAACAACCAAGAGAATGCATAAAATTAAAGAAAAAAGTAATAACAGTCAGAGGGAGGATGGGTAAAGGGAAAGACAAGCAAGGAAGTTCCAAAATTTAGTCTCTGGGGAAAAATAAGAAATTGAAATAAAATGTTATTTAGTTTGTAAACCAGTAAGTATATTTCAGTATAATGTAAAAGGCTTAATTTCTTTGGCAGAATTTTTATTGGTATTGCCTAGTCATTGTCACAATAAGTCAAACAAATATATAAATACTTTAAATAATAAATATTTTTAAAATTGTAAGAATTTCTCATTACTCTCTGGAACTACTGTCAGTAACCTAATAGTAATAATATATTAGTATATAGTATAGTATATAATAGTATATAGTAATAACAAAAGCTTGTTTAATTTGATAGGATAGAGCGAATTAAAAATAGCAGAGATATGATTATGCTTTGGGTAGATATCACCAAAGCCAAGCATCTTCAGCAGTAAATCATCTAGCCATTTCAGTAGTGCTCTGCTTTAAGCCTTGTATACTTACTATAGACTATTGAGGTATTTATTGATTTCATGCTCAATTTATATATTAACTTGTTTAGAATTCACATTTTTTCAAAAAATGTTGTCTTCCTATATAAAAACAATGCATATCTTACTATTTTTCAACTTTACTCTTTTGACTCTCTGTGGTACTTATTTATCTGACATACAAAGAGATGCATATATTTAATGTATGCAATTTGATAAGTCTGGACATATGCAAACACCTGTGATACCATTTTTATGATCAAGAAATAGGCATATATGATACCTCCCAAGGTTTCCTCATGTCCCTTTGTTTTTGTTTTGTTTTTGTTTTTTTGTTTATATATTGGAACACTTAATATTGTTAAAGTATCTATACTGTCCAAAGTGATCTATAGATTCAATACTATCTCCATCAAAATCCCAATGGCATTTTTTTACAGAAATAGAAAAAAAAATCCTAAAGTTTATATGCAACCACAGAAGACTCAGACTGCAGAATAGTCAAAGAAATCTTGAAAAAGAACGAAGCTGGTGGCATTACACTTCCTGATTTCAAAATATATTTGAGTTGCAGAAATTAAAGCAACATGGCACTGGCAAAGAGACAGATATATAGACCAAAGGAACAGAATAGTTCATAAACCAACCCACACATACACAGTTCAATGATCTTTGATAAGGTGCCAAGAATATACAATGGGGAAAGGATAGTCTTTAACAAAGGATGCTGGGAAAACTACAAATCCACATGCAAAAAAAAGAGAAAGAAAGAAAAAGGAAGGAAGGAAGGCAGGAAGGAAGGGTGGAAGGAGGGAAGGGAGGGAGGGAGGGAGAAGGAATTGGACCCCTACTTTATATCATATACAAATATCAAATCAAAATGGATTAAAGATTTAAATGTAAGACCTGAGATTATAAAACTACTAGAAGACAACCTAAAAAAGCTCTTGCAATGATTCTGAGATATGACACCAAAAGCGCAGGCAGTAAAAGTGAAAATAGACAAATGGGACTAAAAAGGTTCCACACAGCAAGGGAAACAATTGTCAGAATGATCTATGGGAAAAAATATGTGCAAACCATATATCTGATAAGGGGTTAATATTATACATGTAATATTACATGTTCTAAAATCTCCAAAAGTTTCCTTGTGACACAAGATTTTGGAACCCTGTAGTGTTTAGAATTTTTGTTATACAATGTTTTTTTAATATTATTTTGATTTTTATCAATTTTTTTTTATTGAAGTATAGTTGATGTATAATATTATATCAGTTTCAGGTATACAACATAGTGATTGGACAATTATACAGTTACTGTCTGTCACCATACAGACAGTAAGGAGTGTTATTGACTATACTCCCTATGCTCTCATCTGTGACTTATTTTATAACTGGAATTTTGTACCTCTTAATCCCTTTTACCTATTTAGTGCATCCTCTCACCCCCTTTCTAAAACCATCATTTTGTTCTCTGTATTTATGAGTCTATTTCTATTTTGTTTGTTTGTTCATTTGTTTTTAGATTCCACATATAAATGAAATATGGTATTTGTCTTTTTCTTACTGACTTATTTTACTTAGCATAATACTGTCTAGGTCCATCCATGTTTTATGAATAGCAAGATTTGATTCTTTTTTATGGCTGAATAATATTCCATTGTGGCTATACCATATCTTTTTTTATATCAAAACTAAAATTATTATATATATTTTGAGTCCAGTATTGTTAACATACCACATTTATTATATTAGTTTCAGGTGTATACTATAATGATTCAACAATTCTATATATTACTCAGTGCTCATCATGATAAGTATACTCTTAATCCCCATCCTCTATTTTGCCCCCCCCCCCCATGCCCTCTACTCTGGTAACCATCAGTTTGTTTTCTATAGTTAAGAGTCTGTTTCTTGGATTGTCTCTTATTCATTTTTGTTTCTTAAATACCACATATGAGTGAACTTATACCACAACTTTTTTGTCCATTCATCTATAACATACACTTAGATTGTTTCCATATCTTGACTGTTGTAAACAATGCTGCAATAAACATAGTGGTCCATATATTTTTTTCAAATTAGTATTTTTGTTTTCTTCAGGTAAATATCCAGAAGTGGAATAACTGGATATTGTGTTATATGGTATTTCTCATTTTAATTTTTTGAGGAAACTCCTTACTGTTTTCAGTAATTGTTGTACCAATTTACATTCTCACTAACAGTGAACAAGTGTTTACTTTCTTCACATCCTCACCAACACTTGCTATTTCTTGTTTACACAGACACACACACACACACACACACACACATCATTCTCACTGGTGTGAGGTAAAATCTCTTTGTGATTTTGATTTGCATTTCTCTGATGATTAATGATGCTGAGCATTTTTCATGGGTCTGTTGGCTACCAAAATGCTTCTTTAGAAAAATGTCTATTTGGATTTTCTGCCCACTTTTAATCAGATTTTTTTTTTTTAGTTTTGATTATTTATTTGTTGAGTTGTATAAGTTTTGTTCTTGCCTTGACCTTGATTTCTTAGAACTGTCTCTAGTATTTCTTCATAAAGTGAGTCTGGTTTGGGGCTCGGTATTTACCAATATTTAATTTAATTTAAATCTAATTTAATTTAATTTGCTTTTCTGCAAGGACTAAGATGATTCTAAGGGACATACCAAAATCTTAGGGATAGAAACAGAGAGACCAGCAGCACAGACTTAAGGTAGGCCTGTAATCTGCACTGACTGCTCATCATAGCTGTAGCAGAAATCAGAGATAGGTTAACAGTCACATTATGAGGCACAAAAAATCATCTGCTACTTTGCTTCCTTTGCCATGGTCAGAACTTCTCATACTCCACACTAAACCTACTCTGGCCCTGACTCTTCAAGGTGATGGTTGTCCCAATATCTTAAAAAATCTTAATATCCAGAAGATTGTGAAAGACAAACTATAGTCTTTTCCTTTACAGCTGAATCTGGGCCTGTGATTGATATTCATCATCTCGCTCCTTTCCCAGCCATTCCGTGTTTCCCTCACTGTCAGCCAACACTTCACCTTATCTCATAAGTAGCCCAAACTTTCATTTCTAAGGAATGTAAGCCCTTGGTTTTCCTTCTCTTTATCAGGTCGCTGTTGAAAATTTACTCTTTTACCACCAGATACAGAATCAACAAAAGATGGCTCAGTGAATCTTCCAAGTTCCTTTGATTAATATTTCATTAAATTGATAAGTGGAAGTCATAGTTTTAAATTTATCATAATCCTTTATTTGCCTTCTGGTTAAGATGCCAGAACCCAGGAAACTGGTTCTCTAAGCCAGAATACACTGAAGTTGTGGGGACAGGAGACACAAAATCTGTGAGCCACTGGAATGGTAGTAAAAGAGGCCACTCCTCTTTCTACCTTCAGTTTCTAGACCCATCTAAAGCGATTTGGGACACAACAATTGACATTAACCATTGTTTCAACAACTTGAAAGTCAGAGCCCTCAAATTACAGTCTTAGTTCTGTAGGTGGGTTCTTACTTGATCCATTAATAACTTATTCTAATGTTTTATGAAGCTGTTCTAAGGCGATGAGGAATATTATAGGACCGGAGGTTCTGAATGCCACACCTCCCTTACATAAAATGCTAGATACCAAAATCCATGCTTATAAATCAGGATTTGAAAACTATGAGATAGTGATGCTGCCTGAAGCACTGTGAATAGGGGAGACAAATGTTTATAACTCATGTCAATTCCAGTAAAGATGAGTGGTTTTCCTCCCCTTGGTGAAAGAGGTGCAGTATATTCAACATGACATCAAGTGGCTTATGTGGTCTTCATCTGGGATGGTATTACATCAAGGGCCCAGCTTTGGTCTCCATTGTTGGAAGAGCAGATATTTTTGGTCCCAACCTTGGTGGTCTCAATTGTAGTATGATGGCTGCTATGTTATTTATTCCATTATGGTGGCTGTGGGCAGGATTTCTCTGGCTTCCATCTCGAGTCATCCTGTCCACCCAGTTTCTTAGTGCCTCCTCTACACTCTCTTGTGGGTTTTGACATGAGACAAAGAGTTTCACACATAATGCACTCTCCCATGAGTCCATTTGTACATTTCTTTCCCAGACCTCTTAGTTCCTAATTTCCCTAATTCCACCCTCCCAGGCTCTTGATCAGTTACATTATATATATCCTTACTTCAAGCCAATATTCCCTCCACAGAAAGTAGACATGCAAGGTACTGCTCAAAAGTCTTTTGACTAAGAGCTCTTCTCTCACCATTGATTACTAAACCCCTCCTTGAATGGAGCTTTAGCATCGCAGTAGTGAATTTTTGGATTGCATTAACATATCATGTTGAACTGTTTCTAAACCAATCCTAAAATTTGTCTTCTTTGTCATTTGGTCACAGGGAAATGTTCATAAGATTTTGGTAGTTGATGGAGATATTTCAGTGCAACAGAGGTAGATAAAGTATAGACTAGGGCTATACTTAACACTTAGGTTAAACCTACTTAGTTATAATGTGTTATTATATTTATATATTGCTGGATGCAATTAGCTAACATATTATTGAAGAACTTTAGTCTGTAGAATTCTTTTTCTGTCAAGTTTCTATTTTTGGCATCAGAGTAATACCAACTTCATACAATAAATTAAGGAGTGTTCTGTTATCTTTCTTATTTTGAATAGGTTGTGTAGAATTGTTACTGTTTTTCCTTAAATGTTTGGTAGCAGTTATATGGGTCTGCATTTTTCTTTGTTGGAAAGACTTTAACTATAAATTCAGTTTCTTTATAAGATATAGGACAAGTTAGCCTTTTTATTTCTTCTTGAGTGAGCCATGTCAGTTTGTTTTATCAAACAATTCATCTCAGGTTTTTGTCATGGGAGTTGTACCATATTCTTGTCCTTGGGGTCTGTGTTAATGTTCTCCCTGTTTGTTCCAATACTTGGCAATGTGTGCCTTCTTTTTTTTTACAGTCAGTTTTATCAATGTTGTTGATATTTTCAAACACACAGATTGTGTTTCATTTATTTTCTCCATTATTTTTCAGTTGTCAGTTTTCTTGATTTCTGTTCTTTATTCTTTTCTTCCTTATACTTGTTTTGGATTAATTTATTACTGTATTTTTTTTTTAATTTCTTAAGCTGGAGGCTTAAGCCACATCAAAGATTTGAGATCTTTATTCTTCACTTATACAAGTATTTAATGGCATAGATATTCCTCTAAATATTGCTTTAGTTGTATTACCAAAATTTTAATATATGTTTATTTTTTATTAAATTTAAATGTTTTATAATTTTCTTAGAATTTCCTTGTTGATTCATTCATTATTTGTTTTAATTTCCAAATATTGTGAGTAATTTCTTTTTTGTTAATTTTGCATTTAATTCTGTTATTAGCCTAGGACATACATTCAATTATTCCAACTCTTAAATTTGTGAAGGTTTGTTTTATGGAGCAGAACATGGTTTTATCTAAGGAAATGCTCCATGTGCACTTGAAGGAATACTTACTGTGTTCTTAGTGGATTCTATAAATATCAATTAGATCAGGTTGGTTGATATTAATTTTCAGATGTTCTTTATTGTTACAAGTTATCTGAAGCTCTACTGGTTTTGGATAATTGATATCTTTATCATCATCTACTGTTCTTCATCTTTGGGAATATTTCTGTGCTTAAATCCATTTAATCTGATATTAATATAACTATTTCCACTTTCTCTTGATTATTTTTGCTTAGTATATAATTTTCCATCTTTTTATACTAACCCCTTTTATATTCAAAGTGTATGTTATGTTGTGTGTGTGTGTAGATGCATGTTGTTAGGCTTAACTTATTTAATTATTTTAATCTGATGATTTCTGTGTTTTAACAGATTTTCATAATCTATTACAATTATTTTAATGCAGATGGCATTGAATTAAAGTCTACCATCTGGCTAGTTATTTTCTATTTGTTCCATCAGTTCACTGTTGGAGTTTTCCTCTCTTTCTCTGCCCTCATTTTCATTAGCTACTTCTAACTTTTAGCATTTTAATTCCCATAATCTTATTATTCTTTTTAAAAGTTTTTAGTGGTTTCTTTAACATTTACTTCTTGATTAATCACAGTCTACCCTCATAACCTTATACCACTACTTCATTGTAATTTAAGCAATTTACAATATATTTTTAATTCTTTCCTTACAACATTTGTACTGTTCTTGATACACATTTTAATTATGCCTATGCTATAAATACACACTAAAGCATGACTATTTTACTCTAGAGAGTCAATTATCTTTACATGAAATGAAAATTAAGAAAAAAACCACGAAATTTGTAGTTACCTCCACTTACTCCACTTCTGGCACTCTTTATTTTTTTGTGCAGATCCAGGTTTCTGTCTCTTAAACAATTTTCACTGCCTAAAGAACCTTCACTGGTATTTCTTGTAATCCAAGTCTGCTGGCACCACATTCCTTCATATATCATTGGTAAAGGAAAAATCTACTGTAATCTTTCTTTTTATTTATCTGTATGAAATGTGTTTTGTTTCTATGACTGTCTTAAAGATTTTCCCTTTTACTTGAATTGTGAGCAGTTTATATATGATATCCCTAGATATGCCTAGGTGTTTTCTTTGTTTTTTCAATAGTGTTTGAAGTTATCTGAGCTTCTGGTTCTGTGAGTTTTGTGTTATTAATTTTGTAAAAGGCATCCATTTTTGTAAACATTTTGTCCTTTTCTTTCTTTTATTCTGGGATTTTAATTATATATATTAAACTGTTATGAGTCCATTGACTTCCTTCTTGTTTCTGGTTGTTGTTTTTTTTTTTTTTCCTAGCATTTCCACTTGGTTATTTGTTATCATTTTCTTCTCTGTTAAAACTACTTATCTGACCTTGAAAAGTCCACCTTTTCCACTAGAGCCCTTAATATGTAAATCATAGTTATTTTTAAATCTTAAAATGCAGCTGACATTTCCCAGGGTCATCTGTATTTCTTTCATATTTCTAAATTTTTAGCAGGGACACACACACACACACACACACACACACACACACATCCTTACAGAAAAATTGAAATGCATGCTCAACATTCATATTGATTATTAATCATTTCAACAAAATTAAAACAGTGTATTAATATTGTAATCTTGCAGCAGTTATGTACAAATAAAATTTCAATTTGTCCTAACAGTGTTTGATTTATGCAAAGCAAAGGAAGATTATATGTAGAAATAATGAGGTGGCCACTGTATATCTCCTTAATTTGATTTTAAATTGACACCAGTGTCATCTTTCAACTTGGGGTGGATATAATAAAACATGCCAGCAAACAGAATTGTTCTGAAATTCATTAATATCACTTTTGCCTTCTGGTCATAGATTATAAATAAGAAATTTAAACAAGAACATGCAAAAAATCCAATGTATTTTATTGCATTATAAGTCTTGATTTAAACTAGTTTTTTTAGTAATATATTCTCCACACATTTAAAATTTTTCTGACTTGATTAGTGAAAATAAATCGCTCCCATATTAGAATCAGATTTTCTTCTGAAGAGTATGACATTCATGGCAGTCATTCTTCTCTATTACCAGAGAAATGCTCAGGCAGGGGGTATGTTTGCAATTTTATCTTTATCACTGAAAATACTAAATGTTACCTTTAAACATACAACTTTAAGCTTGAAAGATTATGTTTTATTTTTTATACAAAATATGGAAGATTAAGATGAAACTTTTTATTCTGTAACATATTTTCCATCTAGGATACATGACCAGTGAAATTTGGAAGCAATAACACATTGGTGATATTCTGTTTTGAATTTATTTTTTTTTTTAAGATTTTACTTATTTATTTGAGAGAGAGAGAATGAGACACAGACAGCATGAGAGGGAAGAGGATCAGAGGGAGAAGCAGACCTCCCGCTGAGCAGGGAGCCCGATGCGGGATTCGATCCTGGGACTCCAGGATCCAGGACCTGAGCCGAAGGCAGTCGCTTAACCAACTGAGCCACGCAGGCGCCCCTGTTTTGAATTTAAAGTAAAATCTTCAAGTAGTTTTTGGATTTGTCTTAAAGGTCATCACACAGTATCCAGGGAGCTTAATATGCCAAAGCCAAGTATTTGATTTTAATGTAGTACTTTGCAATTGACTATAAGTATACTATGTATCCTTTCTAGTTCTTATCTTTTTCTCTGGGAGAAAGAAATGAATTTTATTATGGTAATCAAATCTTTGTTAAGCATCTGAAATGCAAGGCTATATAAAACATGTACATCTTAGCCTTTATATTAAATTGTTATAATGATCACTGGTTGTTATTACTTTTAATTTTTATGAATTAGAATTCATTGTACTACTACTGTCATTTCAAAATATGATTTGTCATATAATATGGGGTCTTCTTCCCTATTAGGCTACAGTCCTTTCAGTGAACATGTAAAATTCTATTTTTACTGCCAATGAAGCTCTAAATATAAATGAGTACCTTGCATTTACATACTATTAACAGCCTACATATGAACAAGGGTGGTTGAATATCACCTCAAATTTTATTGTCTTATCCAACATAGGGGACTTAGAATAAGGTTGATAAAATTAAAATATTTGATAACTTGATCATAAATAGTAACGTAAATTCTGTTAGTATTCCTGGCAAAGACTCCTTAAGAGCATAATACTTAGGAACTGAAAAAAATTCTAAAAATGACAAAAAATATGATAACTGAGGAAGTATCCTTGAGTAAAAAGAATGAACTGATTCAAGGGCAAATATATGAGAATTTTTCCTGCTACAAATATTTTACAGCAGTATTTCTGTTTCTAAATCCTAAATACTAGCTCTTTTGGCATAATTCTTCATCATCATCATGATCCTCCTCCTCATCATCATGCCATTTGTTGTAGCTAGCACTTATTATTGTATTTGTTATGCACATCTTACTAACATGACCCTTCATCCTCTCATCTCTGAAAGACAGAAATTTTAATTTTGAAACTATTTTGTAGATGAAAAGAAGCCCAGAGGAAAGCAACTTGCTCAAGATCACTCATTTAAGATCTAAAGACATTACTTTTTTTCACAACATTGTGTTTGATTTTAAAGTTGGAATAGAAATAATGGGAACATGTACATCCCTTAGAACACACAATTAAAATTTGACTTCCACTCCATATTAAACTTATCATCATTTTTCTTGTTTTAAAAACTAGCAATTTTGAAGTAGTTGACTTTTCATTTACCTCATTGCTCATATTCCCAGTTACCAGTGCTATTTCTTCCCTTGAAATATCCTTTATGTGTGTCCTTTTCTCTTTATTTCCATCACACTAATTCATATCCCAATCTCAAAACATCATAATAGTCTCTTCGCCTCTAGCTTCAAATTCATCCCCCTGCCAGCTAAATCCTTCTAAAACATTACATTCATCAGATGACTCCCATGATCAAATATTGAGAAAACTCTCCACAGTTGCTAGTATAGTTTAGACCTTCATCATTGTGTCTCTCACACAAACTAATGAAATCATTCTCATTATCTCTAATCTTGCTCCTTTCTAATATACTAGCCACTCTGTTTCCTTAGTAACTTTATTGAAAGGCAAATTTGACCATGTTTTTTCCTTATACCAATGACTCAGTAACTTCTAAATATTAAAGGTAGATCCAGGCTCTTCTGCATTAAAGAAGACCTCTTGGTATTTTCACAATTGCTTATTTTGCCCTAAGATTGATTTGCTATTTTCTAACACTATATGTTGATTCTGACCTCTGTATTTTCTCACGGTGACCTCTTGACTGGAAATCTTTATTTTTTTTTTTATTTTTTCTTTAAAGATTTTATTTATTTATTCGAGAGAAAGAATGAGACAGAGAGCGAGCATGAGAGGGGGGTGGGTCAGAGGGAGAAGCAGATCCCCCTGCCGAGCAGGGAGCCTGATGCGGGACTCGATCCCGGGCCTCCAGGATCATGACCTGAGCCGAAGGCAGCCACCCAACCAACTGAGCCACCCAGGCGCCCTGACTGGAAATCTTTAAACCATCATCTTCCCACTTGCACTTTCTCTTCCCTTCCCATCTCCTATACTTTACTACACATCTCATTTTTCAGGGCTCAGCTTAAGACATATCTTCTAAATCATTTCCTGTTCTATTCTTATGACCCAGATTGGATTAACTACTTTTTTTTTTTTTTGGTATTGAGGTGAAATATATTTAACATAAATGTAACCATCTCAATGGGTAAAATTCAGTGACATTTAAGACATTCACAATGTTGTGTAGTTATCATCTATATCAACTTTGAGAATAGTTTCATCATTCCCCTAAAAAGGCTTGTACATGTTAAGCTTGACCAGTTGGTGTCATATCTAAGAATCTGTTGCCAAACCCCAGGTCATGAAGGTTTTCTCTTGTTTTCTCTAAGAATTTTATAGTTTTACCTGATACATTTATGTCTACGATCCATTTTGAGTTAAATGTTGTATATGCTGTGAGATAGGGGTCCGACTTAATTCTTCTCTGGATATTCAATTGTCCCAGCACAATTTGTTGGAAAGACTATTTTTAACTCATTGAATACTTTTGGAACCATTGCTGAATTGGCCATAAATGCGTGGATTTATTTCTGGACTCCCAATTCTATTCCATTGGTTTGTATGCCTATTTAATGCCAATAACACATGCTTTGATAACTTAGCTTTGTAGTAAATTTTGGTGAAAGAATGAGTCCTCCCCCTTTTTCTTCTTTTTCTAGATAGTTTCATGTTAGGAGCCCCCTGCAATTCCATATAAATTTGAGAATTAGCTTTTCCATTTCTGGAAAAAAAAAAAAAAGGCTGTTGAAACTTTAATAGGGATTCCTATCATTTCATTTGTAGATATCTTTGGGTACTATTGCTACCTTAAAAATACTAAGTCTTCTGATCCATGGTTTTTGTTTATTTCGATTGACTTTAAATTCTTTCAGCAATATTTTGTAGTTTTAACTGTATGAATCCTTTACTAGCCTGGTTTAGCCCTAGGTATTTTAGTTTTTCAGATGTTACTATGAATAGAATCATTTTATTAATTTCCTTTTTGAATTGTCCATGGCTAGTGTACAAAAATACAACTAATATTTGTGTGTTAATCATGTGTCTTGTACTTTGCTGAATTTTCTTATTAGCTCTAATAGGTCTTTTTTGTGGATTCTTAGGATTTTATATATATCAAATTATGTTATCTGCATTTGGTTTTACTTTCTCCTTTCTGATTCTGATGTCTTTTATTTCTTCTTCCTGCTGAATTTCTCTGGCTAAACTACCAGTACAATGGTGAATAGACGTGGTGAAAGTGGGCATTCTTATCTTTTTCCTGATCTTAGTGAAGCTTTCAGTTTTCAACATGGAGAAATAGTAGACATAGGCTTTCTATAAATGCCCTTTATCAGGGAAGAATTTTCCTTCTATTCCAAGTTTGTTGAATATTTTTATTATGAATGCGTACTGGATTTTTTCAAATGATATTTCTGCATCAATTGAGATCATTCTTATGATGGTTAATTTTTTGTGTTACCTTGATTGTGCTAAACAATGCACAGATAGGAGGTAAACACTCTTTTTGGATATGTCTGGCAGTGTGTCTCTGGAAGAAATTAGCATCTGACTCAATGGACTGAGTAAAGAATATCACCTTTAGTAATGTGGGTGGGCATTTTCCAATCTGTTGAAGTCCTGATAGAACAAAAGAGTGAGGGGAACGATGAATATACTCATTCTTCTTTTTTTTTTTTTAAGATTTTATTTATTTATTTGACAGAGAAAGACACAGCTAGAGAGAGGACACAAGCAGGGAGAGTGGGAGAGGGAGAAGCAGGCTCTTTGCTGAGCAGGGAGCCCAATGTGAGGCTCGATCCCAAGACCCTGGGACCATGACCTGAGCCGAAGGCAGATGCTTAATGACTGAGCCACCCAGGTGCCCTGAATTCACTCATTCTTAGGCTGAGACATCTATCTTGTCCTATCTTCAGACATTGGCACTCCTAATTCCTGGGTATTCAAACTCAGACTGGTCAGGCTGGTGCTTACATGGTCAGCTGTCCATCATCTCCCAATTCTAAGGACTTCAGATTCAGACTGAATTATATCACTGCCTTTCCTGGTTCTCCAGCCTGATGGCAGATGTTGAACCACCCTTGCATTCCTCAGATAAATCTCACTAGATCAAGATACATAATTCTTTTAATATGATGGTAACTTTGGTTTGTTAGCATTTTGTTGAGGATTTTTGTAACTATATTTACCAGTATTATTTGTCTGTGGTTTTCTTGTGATGTCTTTGGCATTGATTTCTGGTTTTATTCCATGCTTGATCAGAGAAAATACTTGACACAATGTCTATCTGTTTAACTTTATTGAGAATTGTTTTGTGGTCCAACATATGGTCTGTCCTTGAGATATTGCATATCCAATTGCTATTATAAAACTATTTCTCCCTTTAAGTGTGTCAATTTTTACTTAATATGTTCTGTGACTCTCTTGTTTGATGCACATATGTTCATAATTATTATATCTTCTTAATGAATTGATCTTATCACTATATATTATCTTTTGTCTCTTGTAAAGGTTTTTACTTTAAAATCTATCTTGTCTGGTATTACTGTGCCACTCAGCTCTCTTTTGGTTACCATTTACATGGAATATCTTATTCCATCCATCCTGTCATTTTCAACCTATTTGTATCTTTGGATTTAAGTCAGTCTCCTATAGATAGCATAGAGTTGGATCATTTTCCTTTATTTTTTACTTTTTTAAAGTTTTGGTTTAAATCCATTATGCTGATATTTGCCTTTTAATAAGATAAATTAATCCATTTATATTTAAAGTAATTATAAATGAAAAAATCTTATGCCATTTTGTTATTTTTTTCTATTTCTTTGTTCCTCTGTTCTTCTATTTTGGTCTTTCTATATTTTTAATTAACTTTTTGTAATGTATTATTTCAGTTACTTTCTGATTTTATTTTCTGAACATTTCTGGCTATTTTTTCAGTGCTTACCTTGGGGATTACATTTGATTTCTTTTTTTTTTTTTAAAGATTTTATTTATTTATTTGAGAGAGAGCACATGAGAAGGGGGAGGGTCAGAGGGAGAAGCAGACTCCCTGCTGAGCAGGGAGCCCGACGCGGGACTCGATCCCAGGGCTCCAGGATCATGACCTGAGCCAAAGGCAGTCGCTTAACCAACTGAGCCACCCAGGCGCCCTACATTTGATTTCTTAAAGTTATAACATCTATTTTGAATTAGTACCACCTTAGCTTCATAGTATACACAAACTTTGGTTCTATATATAGCTCCTTCCTTCCCCTTTGTACCATCAACAATTACACCTTTATGCATTGTGTGCCCATTAATATAGATTTATAAATACTGTTCAGTGCATTTATGTTTTTGGTTTTTTTTTCAAATATGTGGGGAAAAAAGAGGAGTTATAAACCAAAAATGCAATAAGACTGCCTTTTGAATTTACCTATTCAGTTACTTTTACTAGTATTCTTTATTTATTCATTTGCCTTCAAGTTACTCCCTAGTATTCTTTCACCTATTCCTGAAGGATTCCCTTCAGCATTTCTTATAAAGCAGGTCTAATGGTAACAAACTCATTCAGCACTTGTTTATCTGAAAATGTCTTAATTTCTCCAATTTTGATGTAGAATATTTGCAAGACATAGAATTCTTGGCTGTCAATTTTTAGTCTTTCAGGACTTCACATACATCTCCCACTACCTCTAGCCTCCATGTTTCTGCTGGAAAAAAAAAAATGCTGTTAATCTCCTTAAGGATTCATTATACATGATTGTCCCTCTCTTTTGCTGGTTTGTCTTTGTTACAATTTTGATGTTTTGGGTTTTTTGTTGCTGTTGTTGTAATGTCTGCATTCTTTGTTGCATATAGTCTTTGAAATTTCTGTTCCTGTAGCTTGTGGTCAGCTAGTGTTTTGACAGACACTCCCTTTGACAACTGGAGCCAAAAGAAAACAGAAAATGAAAGAGAAAGAAAGAAAAAGAAAATGAGAGAAATACTCGCGGTATTTGCAAATGGGCCCTGAGTTGGGGCACTCCTTCAGTGCTTAGCCTGGCCATGTAAAACTGCCTCAGGCTCATTGCTTTCACTGAGCCTAATGATCAACCAGATGTGAAACTTAAGGACTTCTCAGGTCTCTCTGTGTGTATGCATCTTGACCTGGACATATGCATGGATTTCTAAATTCCCTGGTATACACAATGTCTTCAATAGCCAAATTACCCAAAGGAACTCTGTCTCAATTTTGTCCTCTAAGACTTTTGGCATGTTTACTGTTTGCCTTAACTGTAAACATCTGCCCCAAGTTGCAGTGATTTGTTCATTTACTTTAAATGTTTTTGAGGAATGTCCTTCATATAGCCATTTTTCCATCCTAACAAAGTTCCATGGTAGGTAACGCATGTAAGTACACAAACACTACGTATACCATCCATCAGTAAGTCCTAATATCTTGAATCCCCACACTTTTCCATGCTGATTTCCTCTCTAGTCCCTATTACCACTATCTCTCCCTGGGCCACTAAGACAGTTTGTATAGAGGGCTACTCACAATCTGTTTTTCCCTAGGAGACAGGCATAATGCTTTGAAAGTTAACTTTATGTCATCCACCAAGCATAAAACTATGGCTTTTATTACTCTTAGGATAAAGAATGATATTCATGACATGGCCTTTGTGACTATACATATAATTACATGTAGTTATTTTCTGTTGTTATTTACATTCTCATTTATATCCAGAGAATTATAATTATTCATAAAATATGAATAAACATAATGGAAACTAACTACTAAGTTATATTGAAGATTAAGTAAATATGCATAAAGTATACATAAAGTTCTTAGAATAAGGTCTAGTGCATAGTAAGCACTGATATATGTTAGTAATTATCATTATCCTAAAATTACTATAAATGGTTAGCACAAATCATGTAGATTTAATTGGTTGATTTAAATATATTAAAAGGATGATTTTAACTGCACAAGTTTTAACTAACACACCAAATGTAGAACAAGTCCTCACTAAGGATGAGATTTCAAAATAGTGAGGTTATTGTCATTATTTCAATCATCATAATCATATTAAAGAAGCATTTTATTTATTTATTTATTTTTAAGATTTTATTTATTTGACAGAGAGATAGATAGAGCACAAGTGGGCAGAGCGGCAGGCAGAGGCAGAGGGAACAGACTCCCCGCTGAGCAGGGAGCCCGACACGGGACTCGATCCCAGGACCCTGGGATCATGACCTGAGCTGAAGGCAGATGCTTAACAACTGAGCCACCTGGGCACCCTAAAGAAGCATTTTAAATATATTTTGAGGTATCTGTCAAATAAATGGATAAACATGTTTACCATAAAGTATAGAAGAGCAGATAAGCATATTGTTTAACATAGTCTACAAGATTAACTAAATGAAGTATTTAATCTCTCTGGGTAAGAAGTGGGCCTAGATAATTCTATAAGACAGACTATGTAGTAGCAAGTGTATGAAACTGTATCAGTGTTGTATTTTAGCCCTTTATTATTGTACTTCATGAGGTGATATTACCAGGATGACCTTTGATCTTTTTCCTTTTTTTTTTTTCTTCCTGAAATAGCAAGAAATTTGTCAACATCAATTGCTAACTATCATTAACAAACATCTTATCTGTTACTGAACATCTCTTCTTATCCATTTTTATAGAACTCTTAAATATTAACCATAGCTGAAATTCAGCAGTGTAGAATAAGATGCTATGAGAGTCTGTAGAGTTTTGTGATGATGCAAAAATTATTTAAAATATCAAGAGATACATCTTAGTATAACTCTAATATTTCTACAATACATTTTTTAAAATATGATACTATTTCCTCCTTGGCTATGATGGAATTATGCCTTGTATAGCTCACAATCAATCTTCAAGTGTGTCTTAATCAACATTTCTATGCTCTGATTTTCTTCACTTTATATTTTGTCATATTTAGCCTATGGCATTTTCTTAATGAGGTTATTTTCTCTGCTGGACTAACATAAATTGCTTAATTAGTTTCCCTCACATCATTAAAAGCAATGAACTCCATTAATGTTACTGAGAGTGAAAATAAATACAGTGTTAGACAATTGAAATAATCGTGAATCTCACTGTAGCAATTGCTTTATATAAAATAGTCCAAATAGTGTTGGCCTACTTAGTGTAAGATTTTCAACAATGAATCTCAGACATCTTGGGTTATGATCCAGAGCCCAGTACCTGTAGCTATAGCAGATATAGATGAATTGTTAACTCAATACAGATTTCATTGACTTTATCTGTATAAAAAGATAATTGTTAAATTTTAAAGAATCAGAGAAAAAGAAGATATCAAAAATAGTTTTAATGTTTGAAATTGAGGATTAGTGAACTCCAGAGATTACCAACTTTAGGTAGGGTCACAAGATTGATAGATCATTATTTTACCAGTTAATCTGTATTTCAAGAAAGAATTTTTTTAAAAAAAACCTTGTACACAAAAATAGAAAAAAATAAACTGGGCCTTTATTATGTTGAAGTATGTTACCTCTAAATGAACTTTGTGGAGAGTTTTATCATGAATAGATGTTGAATTTTGTCAAATCTTTTCATTGTTGTTGTTACCTATTGAAATGGTCATAAGGTTTTTATCTCTTCTCTTGTTAATGTAATATATCACATTGATGGACTTGTGAATACTGAACCACCCTTGTAACCCTGGAGTAAATCTCACTTGATCATGGTGAATGATTTTTTTGAAGTATTGTTGAATTCAGTTTGCTAATATTCTGTTGAGAATTTTTGCATACATGTTCATCGAAGACATTGGCCTGTAGTTTTCTTTTTTTGTCAAGTATTTGGTTTTGGTATCAGTGTAATGGTGGCCTCATATAATGAATTTGGAAAATTTCCTTTCTCTTCTATTTTCTTGGAATAGTTTGAGAAGAATAAGTATTAACTCTTCTTTAAATGTTTGGCAGAATTCACCTAAGAAGCCATCTGGTCCTGGACTTCTGTTTGTTGGAATTTTTTAATTCTTACTGATACAAATTTCATTACTAGTAATTGGTCTGTTCAAACTTCCTGTATCTTCCTGATTTACTTTTGGAAGATTATATGGTTCTAGGAATTTATTCATTTTCCTAGGTTTCCAATTTGTTGTATAATTTTTTATAATAGTCTCTTATAATCCTTTGTATTTTGTGATGTCAGTTATTTCTTCATTTCTGATTTTATTTATTTGAGTCCTCCTTTTTTTCTTTATGAGTCTGGCTAAAGGTTTGTCAATTTTGTTTATCTTTTCAAAGAACCTGCTCCTGGTTTCATTGATCCTTTCTACTGTTTTTGTTTTTTCCTTTGTTTTGTTTTTTAGTCTATTTCATTTATTTTTGCTCTAATCTTTATTATTTCCTTTTTCTACTAGCTTTGACTTTGTTCTTCTTTGTCTACCTCTTTTATGGGTAAGGTTATTAGTTAAATATTCTTTAAAAACATTGATTTAAAACACAAATAAATCTCTCAAAAATCATAAATATCAGGACAAGAAGGTAGCTCAGTCAGTTGAGCATCTGACTTGGTTTTGGCTCAGGTCGTGATCTCATGGGTCATGAGATCAAGCCCTGTGTCAGGCTCTGTGCTCAGTGGGGAGTCTGTTTGAAGATTCTCTCCCTCTGCCCCCGTCCCCCTTGCTCACTCTCGAGCAAATAAATAAATCTTAAAAAAAATCATATTCTATACCCAAGCCCTCTTAAATATTACAACACTAGAAAAAATTATAGAACTGTGATTAAAGTTATATGTGCTACTGTTATTGCACACTGACTTACTCCTTTTATCCTCATAGTCATTTAAATCCTGCTGACATATAGAAACACTTATGTGTATATATCCAGGTTCAAGAAATAGAACACTGACTTAATGATTCTGAGATGTCAAGTAAGGAGTGTGATTTTCAACACTTATTTTTATTATGGGAAATAAAGAGTTGTTTGAGTCTTCCATATTAATTTACATGTAGGGTTTGATGGCTATTCTTACATAAATTACCAGGGAAATTCTATGTTTTGTAATGTCAGCGTTTGTAATGTGGAACTCAAATGTCTCAAGCCCATACCATTTATTCCATCCTGGGTCTCCAGTCCACTTCCTTCCCAAATTTACCAAGTCATATAGAGGGTGTTTGACAGTTTACTAATTATATCAGTATGTCTACTTAACAGTAGACACTCAGAGAGTCTCAGAGTGCTCAAAAGGTTTTATTTCCCAGAATATGAGAAGCTAACTTTGTATATTTCATTTCCATTTTGGTACATTTGGCTCATTCATTCGTTTGCTACATTCCACATACCTGAAACCAGGCTTATTTCCCATCGTCCCCTTATCTTTCAATGAGCTGTTTTATTTATAGTTTCACATATCTCTTCACTTAGCTAGAAAAAAATTGCATTTATACTATATAAAGCGATGTATAATTAATAAAAGAAACCAATGTCTGAGCATTATAGCATATACATATAATCATAACATAATTCTGTCTTACTATGGTTAAATTTTAATTAAGACTTTTTGGTACTTTTTATGTTTATTTTCATTATTTGATTATCATTCTATTCTTACAATAATTTTATACTCTTATTTGAGTAAGTTATAATTATTTTTCAGTATTGGATGCCAAATTAAAACAATTTGAACCTTGGGAGGCCCTATTGGCTTACTCTTTGTCCTTTCAAAATTATCCTAGAGA
This sequence comes from Mirounga angustirostris, assembly GCF_029215605.1. Lineage (NCBI taxonomy): Eukaryota > Metazoa > Chordata > Mammalia > Carnivora > Phocidae > Mirounga > Mirounga angustirostris. The sequence goes on along the minus strand of NW_026991720.1, from coordinate 76,730,664 downwards.
TTTTTTACAGTTTTTTTTTCATAATAAACATAAAATCCAGATGTACTTTGCTTTTTCTTACATCACAATATGGGATGAGATACTAATAGTGGAAGTCTCTTTTAAAGAGAAAATATTATTTCAGATAAATTTTTAGTGTTAGGGATATATAATAGATTTCTTTAATAAGCATTTACTGAGCATATATGATACAACAGGGTTTTTTCATGCAAGATACAATTAAATGAACCCCTTTTTCTCTTGAATTTATATTAAGGTAGAGTTCAAGTAGATTTATTTTATAACTTCTTTTTATTCTTGCCGCTATTGTTACATTTATATTATTATTGATTTTATCAGAATACTATATTCATTTTTATTTTTTATTGTTATGTTAATCACCATACATTACATCACTAGTTTTTGATGTAGTGTTCCATGATTCATTGATTGTGCATAATACCCAGTGCTCCATGCATAATATGCCCTCTTTAATACCCATCACTAGGCTAACACATCCTCTCACCCCCCGACCCTCAGTTTGTTTCTCAGAGTCTATCATCTCTCATGGTTCATCTCCCCTTCCGAATCCCACCCTTCATTCTTCCCCTCCTGCTATCTTCTTCTTCTTTTTTTTTTTTTCTTAACATATATTGCATTATTTGTTTCAGAGGTACAGATCTGTGATTCAACAGTCTTGCACAATTCACAGAGCTCACCATAGCACATACCCTCCCCAATGTCTATCACCCAGCCACCCCATCCCTCCCACCCCACCCCCAACTCCAGCAACCCTCAGTTTGTTTCCTGAGATTAAAAATTCCTCATATCAGTGAGGTCATATGATACATGTCTTTCTCTGTTTGACTTATTTCGCTCAGCATAACACCCTCCAGTTCCATCCACATCATTGCAAATGGCAAGATCTCATTCTTTTGATGGCTGCATAATATTCCATTGTATATTTATACCACATCTTCTTTATCCATTCATCTGTAGATGGAAATCTTGGCTCTTTCCACAGTTTGGCTATCGTGGACATTGCTGCTATAAACATCGGGGTGCACGTACCCCTTCGGATCCCTACATTTGTATCTTTGGGGTAAATACCCAGTAGTGCAATTGCGGGATCATATGGTAGCTCTATTTTCAAATTCTTGAGGAACCTCCATACTGTTTTCCAGAGTGGCTGCACCAGCTTGCATTCCCACCAACAGTATAGGAGGGTTCCCCTTTCTCCGCATCCCACTAACATCTGTTGTTTCCTGACTTGTTAATTTTAGCCATTCTGACTGGTGTGAGGTGGTATCTCATTGAGGTTTTGATTTGGATTTCCCTGATACTGAGCGATGTTCACTACTTTTTCATATGTCTATTGGCCATTTGGATGTCTTCTTTGGCAAAATATCTGTTCATGTCTTCTTCCCATTTCTTGATTGGGTTATTTATTCTTTGGGTGTTGAGTTTGACAAGTTCTTTATAGATTTTGGATACTAGCCCTTTATCTGATATGTCATTTGCAAATATCTTCTCCCATTCTGTCAGTTGTCTTTTGGTTTCTTTCACTGTGCAAAAGCTTTTTATCTTGATGAAGTCCCAATAGTTCATTTTTGCCCTTGCTTCCCTTGCCTTTGGTGATGTTTCTAGGAAGAAGTTGTTGCGGTTGAGGGCAAAGAGGTTGCTGCCTGTGTTCTCCTTTAGGATGTTGATGGACTCCTGTCTCACACTGAGATCTTTCAACCATTTTGAGTCTATTTTTGTGTGTGGTGTAAGGAAATGGTCCAGTTTCATTCTTCTGCATGTGGCTGTCCAATTTTCCCAATACCATTTGTTGAAGAGACTGTCTTTTTTCCATTGGACCTTCTTTGCTGCTTTGTCAAAGATGAGTTGACCATAAGGCTGAGGGTCCATTTCTGGGCTCTCTATTCTGTTCCATTGATCTATGTGTTTGTTTTTGTGCCAGTACCATACTGTCTTGATGATGACAGCTTTGTAATAGAGCTTGAAGTCCGGAATTGTGATGGTGCCAGCTTTGCTTTTCTTTTTCAACATTCCTCTGGCTATTTGGGGTCTTTTCTGGTTCCACACAAATTTTAGGATGATTTGTTCCATTTCTTGGAAAAAAGTGGATGGTATTTTGATGGGGATTGCATTGAATGTGTAGATTGTTCTAGGTAGCATTGATATCTTCACAATATTTGTTCCTCCAATCCACGAACATGGAATGTTTTTCCATTTCTTTGTGTCTTCCTCAATTTCTTTCATGAGTATTTTATAGTTTTCTGAGTACAGATCCTTTGCCTCTTTGGTTAGATTTATTCCTAGGTATCTTATGGTTTGGGTACAATTGTAAATGAGATCGACTCCTTAATTTCTCTTTCTTCTGTCTTGTTGTTGGTGTATAGGAATGCCACTGATTTCTGTGCATTGATTTTATATCCTGCCACTTTACTGAATTCCTGTATGAGTTCTAGCAGTTTTGGGGTGGGGTCTTTTGGGTTGTCCACATAAAGTATCATATCGTCTGCAAAGAGTGAGAGTTTGACTTCTTCTTTGCCAATTTGGATGCCTTTGATTTCTTTTTGTTGTCTGATTGCTGTGGCTAGGATTTCTAATACTATATTGAATAGCAGTGGTGATAGTGGACATCCCTGCCGTGTTCCTGACCTTAGGGGGAAAGCTCTCAGTTTTTCCCCATTGAGAATGATATTTGCTGTAGGTTTTTCATAGATGGCTTTTATGATATTGAGGTATGTACCCTCTATGCCTATACTCTGAAGAGTTCTGATCAAGAAAGGATGCTGTACTTTATCAAATGTTTTTTCTGTATCTATTGAGAGGATCATATGGTTCTTGTTCTTTCTTTTATTAATGTATTGTATCACATTGATTGATTTGTGGATGTTGAACCAACCTTGCACCCCAGGGATAAATCTCACTTGGTCGTGATGAATAATCCTTTTAATGTATTGTTGACGCCTATTGGCTAGTATTTTGGTGAGAATTTTTGCATCTGTGTTCATCAAGGATATTGGTCTGTAATTCTCCTATTTGATGGGGTCTTTGTCTGGTTTTGGGATCAAGGTAATGCTGGCCTCATAAAACGAGTTTCGAAGTTTTCCTTCCATTTCTATTTTTTGGAACAGTTTCAGAAGATTAGGTATCAATTCTTCTTGAAATGTTTGGTAGAATTCCCCTGGGAAGCCATCTGGCCCTGGGCTTTTGTTTTTGGGGAGATTTTTGATGACTGCTTCAATTTTCCTAGTGATTATAGATCTGTTCAGGTTTTCTATTTCTTCCTGGTTCAGTGTTGGTAGTTGACACATCTCTAGGAATGCATCCATTTCTTCCAGGTTATCTAATTTGCTGGCATAGTTGCTCTTAATATGTTCTTATAATTGTTTGTATTTCTTTGGTGTTGGTTGTGATCTCTCCTCTTTCATTCATGGTTTTGTTGATTTGGGTCATTTCTCTTTTCTTTTTGATAAGTCTGGCCAGGGGTTTCTCAATCTTGTTAATTCTTTCAAAGAACCAGCTCCTAGTTTTGTTGATCTGTTCTACTGTTCTTTGGTTTCTATTTCATTGATTTCTGCTCTGATCTTTATTATTTCTCTTCTTCTGCTGGGTTTAGGCTTTATTTGTTGTTTTTCTCTAGCTCCTTTAGGTGTAGGGTTAGGTTGTGTATTTGAGGCCTGTCTTGTTTCTTGAGAAAGGCTTGTATTGCTATATACTTTCCTTTCAGGACTGCCTTTGCTGCATCCCCAAAATTTTGAACAGTTGTGTTTTCATTTTCATTTGTTTCCATGATTTTTTTTAATTCTTCTTGAATTTCCTGGTTGACCCATTCATTCTTTAGTAGGATGCTCTTTAGCCTCCATGTATTTGAGTTCTTTCTCACTTTCCTCTTGTGATTGAGTTCTAGTTTCAAAGCATTGTGGTCTGAAAATATGCGGGGATTAATCCCAATCTTTTGGTACCAGTTGAGACCCGATTTGTGACCTAGGATGTGATCTAATCTGGAGAATGTTCCATGGGCACTAGAGAAGAATGTGTATTCTGTTGCTTTGGGATGGAATGTTCTGAATATGTCTGTGAAGTCCATTTGGTCCAGAGTGTCATTTAAAGTCTTTATTTCCTTGTTGATCTTTTGCTTAGATGATCTGTCCATTTCAGTGAGGGGGGTGTTAAAGTCCCCCACTATAATTGTATTGTTGTCAATGTGTTTCTTTGCTTTTGGTATTAATTGCCTTGTATAATTGGCTGCTCCCATGTTAGGGGCATAGATATTTACAATTGTTAGATCTTCTTGTGGGATAGACCCTTTAAGTAGGATATAGTGTCCTTCCTCATCTCTTACTACAGTCTTTGGATTAAAATCTAATTTGTCTGATAAAAGGATTGCCACCCCAGCTTTCTTTTGGTGTCCATTAGCATGGTAAATGGTTTTCCACCCCCTCACTTTCAATCTGGGGGTGTCTTTGGTTCTAAAATGAGTCTTTTGCAGACAGCATATCGATGGGTCTTTTTTTTAATCCAAACTGATAGCCTGTGTCTTTTGACTGGGGCATTTAGCCCATTGACATTCAGGGTAACTATTGAAAGATAGGAATTTAGTGCCATTGTATTGCCTGTAAGGTGACTGTTCTGTTACTGTATATTGTCTGTGTTCCTTTCCGGTCTATGTTGCTTCTAGGCTCTCTCTTTGCTTAGAGGACCCCTTTCAATATTTCTTGTAGGGCTGGTTTTGTGTTTGCAAATTTCTTTAGTTTTTGTTTGTCTTGGAAACTTTTTATCTCTCCTTCTATTTTCAATGACAGCCTAGCTGGATATAGTATTCTTGGCTGCATACTTTTCTCATTTAGTGCTCTGAATATATCATGCCAGTCTTTTCTGGCCTGCCAGGTCTCTGTGGATAAGTCTGTTGCTAATCTAATGTTTCTACCATTGTAGGTTACAGATCTCTTCTCCCGAGCTGCTTTCAGGATTTTCTCTTTGTCTCTGAGACTCGTAAGTTTTACTATTAGATGTTGGGGTGTTGACCTATTTTTATTGATTTTGAGAGGGGTTCTCTGTGCTTCCTGGATTTTCATGCCTGTTTCCTTCCCCAAATTAGGGAAGTTCTCTGCTCTAATTTGCTCCAATATACCTTTTGCCCCTCTCTCTCTTTCTTCTTCTTCTGGGATCCCAATTATTCTAATGTTGTTTCGTCTTATGGTATCGCTTATCTCTCGAATTCTGCCCTCGTGACCTAGTAGTTGTTTATATCTTTTTTTCTCAGCTTCTTTATTTTCCATCATTTGGTCTTCTATATCACTGATTCTCTCTTCTGCCTCTTTTATCCTAGCAGTTAGAGCCCCATTTTTTATTGCACCTCATTAATAGCCTTTTTGATTTTAACTTGGTTAGATTTTAGTTCTTTTATTTCTCCAGAAAACGTTTTTCTAATAACTTCCATGCTTTTTTCAACCCCATCTAGCATCTTTAAAATCATGATTCTAATGTCTAGGTCCGACATTGTACTAATGTCCATATTGAGTAGGTCCCTGGCAGTCGTTACTACCACTTGTTCTTTTTGTTGAGGTGATTTTTTCTGTTGTCATTTTGTCCAGAGGAGAATAGATGAATGAGAGAACAAAATGCTGACAGCGTAACAACATCCCCAGAAAATATACTCTAAACAAGTCAGAAAAGACCTGAAACCAGGGGAAAAGAAAGGGAAAGAAAGAAAAAGAAAAAAGAAAAAAAAAGAAAAAGATAAAAACAAACAAAAACAGAACAAAACAAAAAAAACAGAATGTGATCAAATATGATCAAATGTTCATAGACCAGTGCCACACACTAGAATTTGGGTGTATTTTGGTATGTTAGAAGAAAGTGCCTCCCAAAATTTTAAAGAAAGAAAAACTTATATATGTATAAAATAAGGGTTGATACGATGAAGGGATGAAATATGACTGTAAAGATGAAAATTATAAAAAAATTTTATAAAAGGAATTGAAAAGATAAGAAGTTGTTTGAAAAAGAAAGAAGAGGATTTAAAAAAAAAGAAAGAAAAAAAAGGGAGAGAATGTAATCAGGCAGGAGACTGGAACAAAGGCATACACTAGATATTTAGGGTATATTTTGATCTGTTAGAAGAAACTGTATCTCAAAATTTTAAAGAGAGAACAACTTATGTATATATGCCAAAAATAAGGGTAACTACTATAAAGGGATAGAATATGATTCTAAAAATGAAAAGTAAAAATGTTTTTTAAAAAAGGGATTGATAAGATGTTGGTTAAAAAAGGGAAAAAGAAAAATTCAAAAAAAAAAAAACAGTTAAAAAAAAATGAACTTTGAAAGACTAAAGAATCATGGTAAAAAAGCCATGGATTCTATGTGCAGTATTCACCTAGCACTGGAGTTCTGCCATTCTCATTGATCGGTAAACTTGGTCTTGGCTGGCTGTTCTTGCTGATCTTCTGGGGGAGGGGCCTGTTGCCGTGGTTCCCAAATGTCTTTGCAGGAGGTGGAATTGCCCTGCCCTTGCCCAGTCCAAGCTAAGTAATCTGCTCAGGTTTGCTCTCGGGAGCTTTTGTTCCCTAGGAGCTTTCCGTTCAGCTTTGGAGGACGAGAGTGAAAATGGCGACCTCCCAATCTCCGGCCCTGAGGAGCCAAGAACTCAGGGCCCCGCTCCTCAGTGCGCCCCCAGAGAAAAGCAGTCAGTCAGTCCTGTCTCCCTGGTCTCCGGCCACACTCCGTGCTCACCCAGCCTATGACCGCACGTTTCTATCTCTGGCACCCGACCCCGTGTGGAGTCTCCAAACCCAGCAGATCCCTGCGGTGCACTCCCGCTCCACTCCTCCAGGGAGAGGAAGGGGGTCTCCCTGGATCTGCTGCTTGTTGGGTCCTGCTGGAGGAGCAGTGGCCCGACTGTGCCATGGATCCTGCTTTATGGCAACCCCAAGCTGAGACCCCACTCCTCAGCTCTGTAGCCGGCTTCCCCGCTCTGATACCTGGGAGCTCTGCCACACTCAGGCACCCCCGGTCTTTCTGTAACCCCGAGGGTCCTGAGACCACACTGTCCCGGAGGGTTCCACCCTCGCTTAGCCACCAGAGTGACGTCCCTCGGCAGAGCAGACTTTTAAAAGTTCCGATTTTGTGCTCTGTGGTTCTATCACTTGCCAGAAGCGGCCGACGGAGGCCCCTCCCCCGCCGTCTATCCTCCCAAATATCGCCTCGGATTCACTTCTCCGCACGTCCTACCTTCCAGAAAGTGGTCGCTTTTCTGTTCAGAGAGTTGTTGCTATTCCTTTCTTCGATCTCCTGTTGAGTTTGTAGGTGTTCAGAATGGTTTGATCCCTATCCAGCTGAATTCCTGGGACCAGACGAAATCCAGGTCTCCTACTCCTCTGCCATCTTGCTCCGCCCCCCTATATTCATTTTTATTTATAGCACATGATGTATAAAGGGTTTAGTGTTATACTGTAATCTTAATATATTTGCATATTTTTATTTTTCAAGAAAAATACATATTTTAGGGCTGAAGGTCATAATTCCAATTTATTTTTTGTGTGTGTTTGTTTTTTTGTAAACTAGGACTTTACCCCAATGAAAAATGTGTTATCACTAATGTAGGCAATTACTTAGCTTGTCAAGGCATTTTGCTTCAAATTTCCGGGTAGCTCTGAAATATCTGGAAGAATTAGAAACTAATGATATGCCTTTTGGTGTAGCAACTTGACATGTTGATAGATTAGGTATTCCCAACAAACACCGTTGTAATTACTCTGTAATCACAAAGGTCAATGTGCAGATCTTTTTTGATCATGCTTCATGTCTTCTGCCTAGTTAAATCAGTAATTTATTATGGAATTCTTATCTTCAGAGATTGAAGCTCATCTCCTGCTCCATTTATTGGTCTGACTATGCCTAGATAGCAAGTAACAATAGGAAGATACACACACACACACACGATGGCTACCAGATATTTCTTTTCCTTTGTATTACTTTATATGTATTTGTTTACTTGTCTTGAATTTTGTTGGGGAGAAAGAGATAAAAGGAGATTGGCCATTGCATTGCTCCAAAATCAAAAACCACAGAAAAGATTTTCAGAAAGCAGCAATGAAATAATATAGTTAAATCTTTTTTCCCTTTATAGTTATGAATTGATCCTTGGATAATGGTAAATAAGCTATTATAATTTTAAATTGTACAGTTTTGCCCAAATTATTCATAAATGGAAATCAGAGACAAAATTTTTACAATATGTCAGGTGTACTCTGATGGTAAACAGTTTACAAATTACATTTAGTGATATGCTGCTTAATTCCATTCATAGAACACTTGACATACACATAATTTTGAAAACTATTTCTTATTTTTTAACAGGATGAAATTTGAGGGTGTTAAAATATTTTTGCTGGGGTTCATTTGAGTGGAATTAGTAACCAAACATAGTGGGAACAGGCAAACATGTACTCTGGTCTTCTCAGTTTTTATCACTAACCAGCATATCATTTTAATTTCCCGTTGTCTGAGTTTCTTTAGCCACAAAAGGTGGTTGCTGAGCTAGATTATATTTAATATCTTCTCATATTTGATCATTTCACTTTTAAGTTTCCCTAGATCTCCTGGTGAAGGTGGCTCTGTAAGAGAAGAAAAGGCTGATTTAAGATGGTAAGATGATGATATTTTGGCTGTAGTGCAGAATTAAAAAATATTGATTCTCAGTTTAACTTGTCAATTCTGTTTTATTTGTTCTACAGTACATAAGAGATATACACACTAAATATATGTGAGGCCACAAAATATTGATCAATTAAAAAAAAAAAAAAGAAAGTTGTTATCTATTCAGTGTAACTGCCCAGCTCAGCCCTGGCTTAGATTATTACTATTAAGAACTGCACTATTCCTGTATTTTTCCCTTAATCATAACTTTAGTGATCTCAAGACCATATATATATTTTTCTTCTTAAAGTATTCAAGCTCCAATTCCATATCAAATTAATAGCTTTTGAAACCTAATCATCTATTTAATTACAAGTATTTCTCCTCTATATATTTCCATAATTATTTTTATCACTCTAGGCTATTAAATACAAGGCCTTCAGATTTTGACCTTTACTCACACATTGCACTTATACTTAATTCTAGTACTGGGGAGTATTTTGTGATCAAACTTGGCCTGAATCCATTAACAATGATCTTATCTTCTTAAACCCAGAAATACATATTTACATTTAACCCAACATATGTGATAGAATAGAATATAGTGTGGATGGAGTGTGGCAAGTTTAGAGGGTAGCAAAGGAATCTCAACCTTCATTAGCATGTGAAAGGGAAATTCTGTAAGCAAGTAGAACTACGATGGCACCTAGTGGACTAGTTGTACATGAGATCCAGATAAAATCTCCTTGAGCCCCCCAACCAATTTCATGGCCTATAAAAATCCAAATCTCCCCTGAAGATTTTTGCTAATTTTTTCAGTGCTTTTATTCTTCTGGCCCCCTCTACTTCTTGGGTGGTGACTTCTTTTTTTTTTTTTTTTTTAATTTTTTTTTTTTTTTTTTTTTTTTTTGAGACAGAGAGAATGAGAGACAGAGAGCATGAGAGGGAGGAGGGTCAGAGGGAGAAGCAGACTCCCCGCCGAGCAGGGAGCCGGATGCGGGACTCGATCCCAGGACTCCAGGATCATGACCTGAGCCGAAGGCAGTCGCTTAACCAACTGAGCCACCCAGGCGCGCTTGGGTGGTGACTTCTTTAACTGTTACTTTGAATGGAGTCATATCTTGCATCAAAAAGGCTAATGCATCTTTATGAAACCCACGTTTGTGCAAGAAACCCTTGCTTCTTTTCTCTTCACCCTCTCCTTTTATTATGCAGAGCTCCCTCTCCTTTTATTATGCTGAGTCTACATCTTTATTTGCATGCCCATGTAACCGAGGTACACAGCAGAAAAAAAAATGTTCATTTGTGCAGTGCACTTGGGAACAGTGTTGTGCTTATGGATGATTTTCTTTTTACAGAGACTCTGTGTAAAGGGGATTTACTATTATACAGAGCCAGATCCAAACCTAAGCACAATGAGGGGAGAGAAGTTGTAGTAATAAACAGCCCTATATGATTTTAGGAGCCAATCCAAGTAGAATTCCTTATGAGAGCAGTACCAAAGAAGGGATTTCTAACTGCTAAAAGTTAACATATACTAGAATGACTAAATCTCAGTTTCCTAGCAGTTAGGTGTTCTAGAGGCATTCTGAGATTAAAACATTTGCATTTTATTCCATCACAAGATCTCAAAAGAAATAGAACATGTTAACTATAATCAAAAATTAATCATTACTCCAATCACAATATTAGGTATTCTGTATTTCTCTTAAGGGAGGATACTTACTGCTTCATACTCACTGTAGTATATGGAATATAGGAGGGACTTGCTTTATTCTTAATTCTTCCATTCCACCCTCAGAATAAAGAATGACTGATATGCTTGTGTTTCAGAAGAGGTCTTCCTCAGTTTGTGAGTTTTTATACCTAATTCCTAGTCTTCCTTATGAGCATTCTACGATGACCTTGGGAATAGAGTAAATGGATGCAGATTTACCATATGTCTGGGACTCCTAGAGAATCTAAACTGCAATTCAACCCTATACCTCAAAGTTGAAAAAAATTGTTAATTGTTGATCTGCTTCTTTCTCTTCTGTGTATGGTGACCTCCCTCCCCATCCACTGAACTGCCAAAGTTGAAACAGTGATGTGTTACATCTTTTCCAAAAATAACTTATTCTATTTTAGATTTCAGGTAATTAGGTCACTTTGCAGCCTAAGATCTCAGTTGGACTTAAAATTTTTCTGTTTGTAGATTACCTTTATTTTTCTCATTTTTAGTGTTGGAGTGACATTGCCCTGCATATTTCTGTTCTAATGGAAGCAGAAGTTTCAAGCCATGTTTTTTTAAACAGTTATCTCACTTTGCAAATTATAAATTTCGGTATTTATAAATATTAATATCAGGATATTTCTTACACTAAAATGCTTAAGAGAATACATATTTTAATATAAAGATAAGATGATCTCATAAGTGAGGTATTATAATAAGTGATATTCCAATGTCATAAGAAATCAAAATTTTGTAAGAATAGTAATCACATAAAGCATGAAAAATGGCCCCTGAACAAGATTCTGACATATACTACAACATGGTTGAAACTTGAAGACATTGTGCTAAGGGAAATAAGCCAGACACAAAAGAACAAACGTGGCGTAATTCCACTTACATGAGGGGCCTACAGTGGTCAAATTCATGGAGACAAGTGGAATGAGGATTGCCAGGGTAGAGCTATTATGTAATGGGTACAGAGTTTCAGTTTAAGAAGATGAAAAATTCTGGAAATGGATGGTGGTGATGGTTGCACAACAGTGCAATGTACTTGTCACTGAAATGTACACTGAAAGTGATTAAAATGTTAAATTTTATGTTTTATATGTTTTACCATAATAATACAAAAACAATTCAAGTATGTCAAACCCATTGACAAGTGATTGTTTCTAAAGCTGAGATTAGGAAAATATAAGAAGAAGTCAGAGCATCTTATTCTGTCAGAAAGGAATAAAGTGCTTAAAAAAAAAAGAACAAAGGGAAGTACAATGTCAAAAAGATAGAGAAGCTGTGCTGAAAACATTCCCAATAGCCAAATTTGGAACAATTTGAGCAATATGTAAATAACAATATTTGATTATAACCCAAATAATAAAATAAACATGCATGAATACACACTGATATAATAATAAAATAAACACACATGAACACACACTGATATAAATAAAGGATTAAATAACTGGATAAAATGGGGGGGAGGAGATAATACTTCTTAGAGGAAAACCTCAATTAGTAAATATAAAAATAATGAAATACAAAAATACCACAATAATTATCACTTCAGGCAAGATCCACAAACCATACTTGAAGGTGAAAGTTAAAGAAGAAAGAATATTTTTATATTCTTAAAAGATATATTCCTCAATATATGTTTTATTACAATGGAAACAGAATAACATTATATTGGAGAAATACAGCGGATGCTGTAGAGTTTCTATTTTTTTCCTTTTTAATACATACAAATATAATGCTTCCCCTGATGTTATGGCACATCACCTCTATGGTATTCTTCTCCAAAATTCATAATTTCAACTGTTTTTATAAAAAAAAAAAACTCTACAAATTGAGGGAGTCTATAAAATTCCAAATCAATATTTTTCAAAATTGTCAAGATAAAGAAAACAAGGGAAGACTGAAGATCTGTCACAGATGAGAGGATGAAAAAATCAATGACAAATTAAATGTGACTACTGAACTGGATCCCAGATTTTAGTGAAAATAATGGTGAAATATGAATAAATTATATAGTTTAATTAATAACTAATTTCTTAGTTTCAATAATGGGTATGTAAGATGTTAAAATTAGGGAAAACTGAGTGAAGGGTATGGGGAATTCTGTACACTATTTTTGCAACAGTTCTGTTAGTCTACATTTATTTCAAAATAAACAGGTTTTAAAAAATGAATTTCACCTACTCATTAAGATAGGACTTTTGGGGGCAATCATTTCTCTATTTTTGGGGGGAGAGCAAATATTTTTAGATATGTGAAAGCAACAAAACAGTATTTATTTACTTGAGTATATATTCATTAATTCTTTTTTTTTATTCTTTATTATTCATTCATTCATCCATCTATCCATCCATTCATTTACTTAAGGGTATTCCAATATTCAGTTTTCCCCATATTACTTAGGTTTTGCAACATGTAAATATTTTTAATTGATACTTTAATATAATATTTAACACAGTTTCTCATGTTAGAGTCCTATATGCTTAAATTTTAAATATAGTATAAAACACATTTTCTCCTTTAAATAAGGACTACCTGGAAAATTCACATTAACATTAGTTTGTTAAAGTCTAATTCTTGCTTGACTGCTATTTGTGACTAATTTATTTTTAATATCCCACCAACCTTTATCAGTTATTATTGATTTGTCATCATTTACTTTTCTTATTTTTCTTAAAATGCTCAGCAAATGAAAATGAAATCTGAGGAACAATAGAGCAATCTCAAGTAGTATTTCCTTTGTTCTTCTGTTTGTTTAGTCACAGCCATTTCCAAAAGTTTCCTAACGTGCGCTCAAAATCTACAATGACACTATTAAAAGAAAAAAAAATCTATTTATCCTCTAAGCAAACAAAAACAGATCTAATGCAAACATAGTTTCTTCTTTTCATTCAAATCATTGCAAATGATTTCAATCTTCAAAAGCTTTCAGTCACTAATCTATCAGGCATGAAGTGTGTTTACACACCAAAATAAATGAATATATGAAAACGTTTCTTTGGGAATACAGAACCAACTGTTTATGTTGTGTACTTTGAGTCGATTTAAGAGTTGATTTCTGACTTGATATATACATTCCCAAGGGCTGTAAGGCTACCCATCACTCTCCTTGACAAAGCAGTAGGAAATCTGACAGTTGTCAGAAAAGATTTCAGTGACTGTCCTAAAAATAAAAGGAAGGAGTGGACTCTTGATCTTCATTCAAGTGATCTCAGCTCTAGAAAGTGCCAGAAGAATGAATAGAAGTTATCGTTTCATTTTGAAATATACTGCTAATTGATATTAAAATTATAATAATTAAGTCTCTGGAGTAAACTTGAACCAAAACTGTAAAGTAAATGACTTCAACTTGGAGATCGTTGTTTTTTTGTTTTTAAAGATTTTATTTATTTATTTGAGAGAGAGCGAGAGCAAGAAAGTGAGAGCGAGAGCGAGAGAGAGAGAGAGAGCAAGCACACACAGAAGCAGAGGGAAAGGGAGAAGCAGGCTCCCCGCTGAGTAGGGAGCCCCATGCAGGGCTGGATCGCAGGACTCTGGGATCGTGACCTGAGCGGAAAGCAGATGCTTAACTGATTGAGCCACCCAGGCACCCCTAAAGTTGGGAATCTTAAAGGAGATGATTGTACATCGTTTTTTCATTCTACTGTGATTTCTAACTCTGCGAACTTTGTACCTACTAGTGCAACCCCACAACCTCTACTCCTCATGTATACCTTTGTGTGGAAACTAGACCCATGCAGAGGACTATTCCTTCTTTCCTTTTCTTCCTCTCCTCCTTCCTTCTGGAAAACGTCTATGAAGTGTTGATTACACACTAGGTTCTAGGCTAAGAGAACATTGTGTATAAAATAGTCACAGCTCTTAATCACACACAAAATGTGTGGCTTATTATCTAGCAGATAAAAAAGACAATAAACAAATAAGTGTACAGACATCTCTTGTATTCTATGATGCATCTCCTTAGCTTGCCTCTGATATTAGCCTGTTAATGTAAGTTGTGGTAGACAGTTCTGGTGAGACCCGACTTACCTGGTGCCAACACTCCCAATTCCTACACTTAGCATCTTGCCACATTTCTTCCTCAGTGCCTTCTCCAATACCACTATAATTATACTGGCCTCTGAGCACATGCTGTTAAAAAGGCTGGGGTGGGGGGTGCCTGGGTGGCTCAGTCGTTAATTGTGTGCCTTCGGCTCAGGTCATGATCCCAGGGTCCTGGGATTGAGCCTCGCATTGGGCTCCCTGCTCAGCGGGAAGCCTGCTTCTCCCTCTCCCACTCCCCCTGCTTGTGTTCCCTCTATCGCTGCCTCTGTCTGTCAAATAAATAAAATCTTAAAAAAAAAAAAAAAAGGTAGGGGTGGGGGGTTGAAGCTCCTGTAGGCAATCCTTTCCAGCTGGAAGAAAGCAGCTAATAGATAAATGTTCTAGCCTTTCTCTATTAGGAAGTCAATTCTAGCAGGCATTTTGATAATTATCAAGGGCTGCTAGTAGAACTGATCATCTATAATTTACTAATGTGAAATATATAATGCATCCTGATACAGAATTTTCTTTATCCCATGAATTGCTCACTTTATTCTATGATATCTCCTTGCTGGGCTCCAACCTCCCCCAAAAATATCTGCACTCAAGTCCTTGTCTCAAGTTCTACTTTTAGAGGATCAAAAATTTAAAAGAAAAACCTTCAAATTCATTAAATAAATATATAATTATAAATTACACTAGTTTTGATGACTAATAAATAAAAGGGTGTTACAACAGAGAAACATTTGTGGATTTTTCTGGGGGTGGGGAGGCTCGTGAGGAGTTAATTCTGTGGGCCTGAAATTGACCTGAGCAGCTTTTCTGAAGTATCTACAGGGCACAGGCAGCTGCTTAAATTATGAAATGCACTGGTTATTACAATGGGCCCTGTATTGAATTTGGGGATGGTTTGTTTAAGCTTGGCAGTAGTGATTATCAATAGCAGTTCGACTGATAATTTTACACTTTCTGAGAATCCTAGAGGACTCTGCTATGGCACTTTTTACATAGCAAGAGATATGCCTACATTGCTAGAAAGGTGTAAGAAGCACCAGCTAAGACTCTATTATGAGCTTCCTGGTTCTACTGTTGTTATAAGACCACCTTGTGGTTTCTGATCAGACCAGAGAGAGAAAGCATGACAATTACGGTTCCTATAAAGCAAGAAAAATGAAAACTTGCATCTGTGATATAATCATTAGTCAAGATGCATATTCTTAATGCTGTTTCTATCTTTTATCTTTTTCCTAAAATAAACCATAGGTTAATGAGCATTGACATTTTGGGTCCTATCAATCTTCTAACACTAAAACCCAGTCTAACTCCCAATGTTTTGCAGAGGAAATCATATTTATCAGTGAGGAAGCTACATTATTTTTGTTGTTACTGCCATTAAGAACAAATTATTCAATGTCATGTTGGTTTAACACTGAAGAAGGTATAGTGTAATTTTACATACTAACAGATTTAAAGAGACAAATCTTGTGATTGTCTCAATAGAAAAGTCATTTGAAGGGTGCCCGGGTGGCTCAGTCAGTTAAGTGTCTGCCTTCAGCTCAGGTCATGATCCCAGGGTCCTGGGATCGAGCCCCGCATCGGGCTCCCTGCTCAGGGAGAACCTGCTTCTCCCTCTCCCTCTGCCTGCCGCTCTGCCTATTTGTGCTCTCACTCTCTCTGGCAAATAAATAAATAAAATCGTAAAAAAAAAAAAAAAAAAGGCATTTGACAGAATTCAGTATTCATTCCTGAGAAAAGCTTTCAGCAAACTAGGAACTGAAAGAAACTTTCTCAACCTGACAAGGATTATTTATGTAAAACCTACAGCTGGCATAATACTTAATATTGAAAAGCCATGATCAGGAATAAGACAATGATGTCCACGTTTACTACTTTTATATTCAACACTGTAGTGCCATAAGGTAGTGCAACATAGCTAGTGCAATAAAACAAGGGAAAACAGCATCCAGATTGGTAAGAAAGACATAAAATTCATGTTTAACATGGGATGTTGACACGATTGGCTATGTAGAAAATGTAATGGAAACTAAAATAACGTGCTAGAATTATTGAGTTGAGTAAAGTTTTAGAAGACAAATAACTGGAAAAATATATTTCCCTATACTATCAGTGAACAACCAGAATTGAAGCAATAAAAACATCAAAATTAAATACAATTAGCAATAAATCTGACAAAAAAATGTTACATTTGTACACTAAAGATGGGAAAACATTGTTGAAAGTCACTAAAGATCTCAATAAAAGGAGAAATATACTTTGGGGTTGACTATCAATATATTTAAGATGTAAAATTTCTCAAACTGTAGACATAATGCATTCCCAATCAAATACCAAAGAGGTTTTTTTTTTCCCCCTAGAATTAACAAGGTGATTATAAAAGTCAAATAGAAATGCAAAGAACTGGATTAACCAAAGTTCTAAAAACACAACCTACTCTCAAACCTCATTATAACTCTAGAATTATCAGGAAAGTATGGAATTGGAGTCAAGGTGAATGAAAAGACTTACAGAATAAAATAAAGAGTGCAGGATTAGACTTACATGTACATTGACAACTGATTTTACAAATGTGCAAAGTATACTCAGAGAATGAATAGTCTTTTTGACAGATGTTGCTGAGATTATGATATCCCTATTTTTAAAAAAAACCTTTGATAAATGTTTTATACCACATGCAAAAATTAATTCAGATTGGATCATATATAAAAAGTGAAATCCTAAAATTACAGAATTTTCTGAAGAAATCTTAAGGGAAAATCTTTGTGACACTGGGTTAGGCCAATATTTCTTAGATGTAACAACAAAACCATATTCCATAGAAGAGAATTTGATACATTGGACTTTGTGAAAAGTAAAAGCTTCTGCTTCTCAAAAGTCACTGTTAGGAAAGCAGGAACACTACAGACTCAGAGGATATTTTTTGCAAATCCTGTATCTGATGAAAGAATCCACAAAGAGCCCTCAAAAGTCAATAATAAGAAAAAAAAAAAAAACTAAGAACACTTAAATAGCTACTTCAAAGAAGGTATAGATTTCCAATAAATATATGAAAAGATGTTCAGAATCATTGATTAGTAAGGAAGCACAAAGCAAAACCACGATGTCACTAGATCCCTATTGTAAGGGCTTAATTTAAAAAAAGAAAGAAAAAGAAAAAAGAATTGATCGTATCAAGTGTTGGCAAGGATATGGAGGAACTGAGAGACTTACACACTCCTGGTGAAAATGTAAAATGGCTTTTCTGCACTTGCACTGGTGGTGGTGGCAGCAGGTGTACCCTCTGGGTGAAGAAATTGCCTGTGAGTTGGTGGACCAGTACCTGTCGGGAAATGCTTTGCCACCAACCACATCATGGTTGCCAAGGATCACGAGTCCATCTAGATGAATGTGGCTGAGGTTGACAAGATGACAGGCAGTTTCAGTAGCCAGGTTAAAACCAAAGCTATCTGTGGGGACATTTGCAGGAGAGAGGAGTCAGATGACTCCATCCTCTGACTAGCAAAGGCCATAGGCAGCATTTCAAAGAACTTCTGACTGGAGAGGATCATGGATGTGGAATATTTGTCACAAATAAATAGCAGCCCCTCCCCCCAAAAGAGAAAGAAAATGTAAATGACACATCCACTTCGGAAAACTCTTTGCTTGTTTTTGTGTTTACTATCTAAAACAGCCATTCCACTCCTAGGTATTTTTCCAAGAGAAATAAAAGCTTATTTATCTGTGTATATAAAGATTAGTACAGAAATGTTCGTAGCATCTTTATTTGTAAGAGTCATAAATAAGGAATGATCTATTAACAGGTAAGCAGATAAAAAAATTATAGTGTAGTCATACAACAGAATGCTACTCAGCAATAAAAACATAAATATGATACATTTCTAACTTCTTTATTATGCTGAATGAAAGAAACCAGGCATAGAAGAGGATATACTTGGGGCAGTAGGGTGGCTCCGTGGGTTAAGCATCTGCCTTCCACTTGGGTCATGATCTCAGGGTCTTGGGATTGAGACCGGCTTTGGGCTCCCTGCTCAGCTGGGAGTGTGCTTTTCTCTCTCCCTCTGCTCTTTCCTGTCCCACTTATGTTCTCTCCCTCTCAAATAAATGAATAAAATCTTAAAGAAAAAAGAATAGTATATATTTAATTTTGTTTATATAGAACTAAAATTAAAAAATGCAAAGTAATCTGACATATTTTACATTTAATATACTGTTGTCATTTTGTTTTAGAAAGTTAACTACATTTTAAAGTTATTAAAATAAGTAAAAATATATCTTTAACTTCATTTTTAGCATTATAAGAGCTCCACATATCTGTCTAAATCCAAATTTTATCTGGTATTATAATCCTTTCTTCCATAAAACTTCTTTAACATTTATTTTAGTAGAAGTGTACAGGTAATATATTCTCTCAGCTTTCATTTGTTTAAAAAAATCTGATTTCACCTTCAGTTCTGAAAGATATTCACTCTGGGTATAATATCCTAAGTTGAATTTTCCTTTTCATTTCATTACTTAAAGGATGACTCTCCAATGTCCTTTAGCTTACATTGTCTCTATTGGTGAATCTTACATATTTTATAATTTTATGCTTCTGTAAACAATGTGGTTTTTTTTCAATGATTGACTTCAAAATTTCTTGTTTGGTTTTCAAAAGTTTGTCTTTGCTGTATCTGGAGGTATCATTTGAATTTGTGTGTTTGTGTATGTGTGTCTATGTTGGTTTTTAACCTCTTTTAGATTCGCTATGTTTCTAGGGTATATTGTTTAACATTTTAAATTTTTTATGGAAAATTTCTTGACATTTTCTTTAAAAATTTATTCTATTCCTTTCCTTCTGGGATTCCAATTACATTTTAAACAGTATGTTTTCCTTAGCAACTTGTTATGTTAACTGCCTTGTCTCTTGAAAAACTGTTGTTTTGTTGTTTGTTTGCTTGCTTTCTTCTCCTCCTCCTTCTCTTGGTGTTGTGTACTTTTTCACTGAAAACCTTTTCATTCTAGAAAACCTATGTAGCACACATATATGGAGCACTAAATCAATCAAGTACACCTGACTTGTGTTTAGGTTTTCTAATTCCTCTGGTTGTTTTCAGGACAACTGTTTCTCTTATCATTCCTTGTATGTGGAGGAAATAAGAGGATATTTCACAGCCCTAGTTAAAGAGCTAAGACTGGCTGTCTAAAACTGAATCTACATAATTTCATGAAATATTTGGCCAATATTATTCTCCATTTCACACAGAACAAATTCCTACTTAAGAGGATAATCTTTGGCCAAAGTCTCTTCTGAAATCCTAAATCATAATGATGTATACATTTGTTGGCTAGTAGACTGAATCACGGGGGATGGACTTATCTATATACATTGGATATAATAGCTAGGTGTTAAATTTTTATTTGGCAAATGACATTTGGTAAAAAACACTAAGGGAATACTTTGGCAAGTGGAACTATGAAAATATGGTGAAGTGAAAATAATGTACTAACTCTTTAACATGGAATACAATGTGGGGTGCCTAGGTGGCTCAATCAGTTAAGCATCCAACTCTTGATTTCCGCTCAGGGTGGTGAGATTGAGCCCTGCATCGGGCTCTGTACTCAGTGGGGGAGTCCCTCTCCCTCTGCCCTTCCTCCCACCTCTCTCTCTCTCTCAAATAAACAGATAAGTCTTTTTTTAAAAAGGAATACAATGTAACAAAACTAAACAAACTGATAGGTTTCCTATATAGTTCTTAACATTAGGATAAATTAATTATTTTACAGATAGCATTAAAGTGGTAGAAACATATTCAAGATTAACTATGTTCTGTGTGGACTGAATGAATTTACGTCTTAGCCAACTATTTTGTGTATTTGAAGATATTATTTAATCCTTCAAAATAATAACAATTATGGTTCTTTTTTTAGGTTTTAGTATTCCCCTGTTAATATGGGTCATGGAGGAATAGCATTTCTTTTTTTTTTTTAAAGATTTTATTTATTTATTTGAGAGAGAGAATGAGAGAGAGCACATGAGAGGGGGGAGGGTCCGAGGGAGAAGCAGACTCCCCGCCGAGCAGGGAGCCCGATGCGGGACTCGATCCAGGGACTCCAGGATCATGACCTGAGCCGAAGGCAGTCGCTTAACCAACTGAGCCACCCAGGCTCCCAGGATTAGCATTTCTTAAAATGTCTTAAATAGAAACATTTCTTAAAATGTCTCAGAAATCATAACTTAAATGCAACTTTTATTGTTGGTCATCCTACTCTATCAGAAAACTAAAAATAGATTCAGAGAGACAGGAAGATGGCAGTGGAGTAGGAGGACCCTAGGCTCACCTCGTCCCATGAATACAACTAGATAACTATCAAATCATCCTAAATACCCAGAAATTGACCTGAAGACTGATAGAACAATATCCAAAACTAATGGGAGAGAAAAGGCCACATTGAAGAAGGTAGGGTAGACACATGGTGTAGTGGAGAAACAGATCCTGCCTGCTATGGGGGGGAAGGAGCCATGGTGGTGGAGAAGGGCAAGCAAGAGAGGAACTCACAGGGAAATGCACAAGGAGAACATTTTCCCATAACTATTGGCTTGGAAAATGGGAGGGGCTGAATGTCCTTAATTCTTAAAAACACTGGGGCTTAAAAGCCTGGAGTTTTAAAAGTCAGTGGGCTTGGCTGGGGTAGAGCCTGGAGGGCACAGTGTTGCTCTTGGAAAGGAAGAATACAAACAACCCAGGGAGTGTGCAGCATGGAAACAATGATCTGAAGAGCATCTAGAGCACACAGTGGGGAGATTATTTGCTCTTCTTGGAGCATGTCCCTGAGATGCAGCATTCATGGAGACATCTTTCTAGGAACAAAGATGCTCCATTTCCCTTCCCCACCTCTCGGTATAAACACAGCACCACCTGTAGGAAGCAGCACAGTGTGGACACTGGCTGCCTAACTTGCTTACACTAAGCCACACATCCCTTAACTTTGGTGGAACTGCCCTTCCCAGTCTTGCTTGCCTCACTCCCAGCATGGCAGGCCCTTCCCCTAGAAGACCAGCTCAGACCTCTGCACATACCATTTCTCCCAACCAGAGTTTTGCAGGATTTGGGTTCTAGTTTTGCAGGGTGACAGGCCTCATTTCACAAGCAGACCAGAGTACACCTAGTTAAAACTCGTCACGTTCAGGCCAGGGATGAAGCACTACCCACAACAGACAAGAAAAGCCTCTGCAGGTGACTGCTCTGAAGGACAGAGCAGTCAAAACACTATAGCAGAGAGCATGCAGCACACACTGCCAGCCCTCCCTGAAGCACCAGGCCCTGGGCACTCCATGATCTCTTCTTCATAAGGCTGTTACTTTCAGCAGGAGAGATACCTCGCTTTTCAAAGAGAAGAAGGCAGAGACTTAGACAAAATGCTAAGAAGGAGGAATTTATCCCAAATGAAAGAACAAGATAAGGCCATGGCCAGATATCTAACCAAATGAAACAGATATAAGTAACATGCCTGAAGGAGAGTTTAAAGCAGCAATGATAAGCATATTCACTGAACTTGAGAAAAGAATAGAAGACATCAGTGAGGTCCTCACTACAGAGATAAAAGAGTTAAAAAGAATCAATCAGAGTTTGAGAGTGCAATAAATGAGATTAGAGACACTCTTGATGTAATGAATAGGAGGCTGGAAGAAGCAGAGGAATGATTTAATGACCTAGAAGACAATGTAATGGAAAGTAATAAAGCTGAGCAAAAGAGAGAAAGAATTGTGCAAAATGAGAATAGATTTAGGGAAGTCAGTGACTCCATAAAACATAATAACATTCATATTATAGAAATCCCAGAAGAAGAAGAGAGGAAAAAAGGGGCAGAAAATTTATTTGTAGAAATAATAGCTGAAAACTTCCCTAATCTGGGAAAGGAAACAGAAGTCCAGATCCAGAAGACATATAACTCCCATCAAAATCAACAAAAGAGGCCCACACCAAGAAAACTGTAATTAAATTTGCAAAATATAGTGATAAAGAAAAAAATCTTAAAAGCAGCAAGACAAAAGATGTCCTTAACTTACAATGGAAAACCCATGAGGCTAGAAAGAGATATTTTCAAAAGAAATTTGGCAAGCCAGAAGGTGGTGACATGATATATTCAATGTGCTGAATGGGAAAAATCTTCAGCCAAGAATACTCTATCCAGCAAGGCTATCATTCAGAATAGAAGAAGATGTAAAGAGTTTCCCAGACCAAGAAAATCTAAGGAGTTCATGACCACTAAACCAGGCCTGTAAGAAATATTAAAGGGGAATCTTTGAGAGGAAAGGAGAAACCCAAAGTGGCAGTATAAAGCAGGAATCACAAAAGCAATAAAAGATGAATATTTCTGTAAAAAATAAGTCAAGGACCTCACAAAAAAAAGGTTATAAAATATAATAGCATATACCTAAAACATGGGGAGAAGAGGAGAAAAGAATGTGTTCACACTTAATGACCATCAACTTAACATAAATTGCTGTTGTAGAGGAGGTTATATACAAACCTGATGGCAACTGAATATCAAAAACCACTAATAAACATGCAAAGAATAAAGAGAAAGAAATCCAAATATATCTCTAAAGATAATCAGCAAAACACAAAAAGAGAAAGAGAAGAAAAGATCAGAGAAAATATCCAGAAAATCAGTAATAAAATGACAATGAGGCAGGGCACCTGGGTGGCTCAGTTGGTTAAGCGACTGCCTTCAGCTCAGGTCATGATCCTGGAGCCCTGGGATCGAGTCCCGCATGGGGCTCCCTGCTCTGAAGGGAGCCTGCTTCTCCCTCTCCCACTCCCCCTGCTTGTGTTCCCTCTCTTGCTGTGTCTTTCTCTGTCAAATAAATAAATAAAATCTTTTAAAAAAAAAATGGCAATGAGGCAATCTATCAATAACTTCTGGGTGTATAAAGGGAGTAAACACTCCATCTATATGCTCCCTACAAAAGACTCACTTTAGACCTAAAGACACCTGCAGATTGAAAATGAGGAGATGAAGAAATATTTATCATGCAAATGATGTCAAAAGAAAACCGGAGTAGCAGTACTTATATAGGACAAAGTAGACTTTAAAACAAAGACTGTAATAAGAGACAAAGAAGGACACTATATAATAAATGGGCCAATCCAACAAAAAGATATAACAATTGTAAATATTTATGCACCCAATATGGGATCATCCAGACATATAAAACAATAACAAATGTAAGGAACCCATTATAATAATACGATAATACTAGGGGAATTTAATATCCCACTTACATCAATGGACAAATCATCTAAACAAAAATTAACAAGGAAACAATGGCTTTGAATAACACACTGAAACCAGATGGCCTTAATAGATAATATTCAGAACATTCCATCCTAAAACTGCAGAATACACATTCTTTTGAAGTGCGCATGGAACATTCTCCAGAATAGGAGATTAAGGCCACAAAACAGGCCTCAACAAATACAAGAAGACCGAAGTCATACCATGTACCTGTTTTGACCACAACACTATGAATCTAGAAGTCAACCACAAAGAAAAAATCTGGGGAGACCACAAATACATGGAGGTTAAATAACATGCTTCAAAACAATGAATGGGTCAACCAGGAAATAAAAGAAGAAATAAAAAGGTGTGTGGAAACAAATGAAAATGAAAACACAACAGACCAGGACCTTTGGGATGTAGCAAAAGTGATCCTAAGAGGGAAGTATATAACAATACAGGCCTACCTCAGGAAGTAAGAAAAATCTCAAATAAACAACATAACCTTACGTGTGAAAGAGCTAGGAAAAAAGCAACAAACAAGGCCTTAAGATAAAGGAGGAAGGAAATAAAAAAGGTTAGAGTAGAAATAAATGATATAGAAACTAAAAAGAAAAAAAAAGAGCAATGAAAACAGGAGATGGTCTTTGAAAAAATGAAAAAAAAATTATTAACCTCTAGCAAGATTAATCAAAAATAGAGAAGAACGGAGAGAGAAAGGACTCAAATAAACAAAATCACAAATGTGAGAGAAGAAATAACAACCAAACCACAGAAATCCAATTATAAAGAGAATATTATGAAAAATTATATAACAAATTGGACAACCTTGAAGAAATGGATAAATTCCTAGAAACATATAACCTACTAAAACTGAAGCAAGAAGAAATGGAGAATTTGAACAGATGGCTAACAAGGAAATTGAATCAGTAATGAAAAAACTGTCAACAAACAAAAGTCCAGGACAAATATGGCTTCACAGGCAAATTCTCCCAAACATTTAAAGAAGAGGCAATACCCATTCTTCTCAAACTCTTCCAAAAAATAGAAAAGGAAAGAAAACTTCCAAATTCATTCTGTTAGGACAGCATTACCCTGACTACCAAAACCAGATACAGACACCACAACAAAAGAGAGCTACAGGCCATTATCTCTGATGAACATAGATACAAAAATCCACCCCCCCCCCCAAAAAAAAAAAATCCCCAACAAAATACTAGCAAACAGAATACAATAATACATTTAAAAAATCACCACAATCAAGTGGGATTTATTCCTGGGTTGTGAATATTTATTCAATATTCACAAATGAATCAACATGATATATCACACAAATAAAAGAATGGATAAGAACCATATGATCATTTTAATAGATGCAGAAAAAAAATTAACAAAATACAAAATCCATTCATGATAACAAAGTAGGTTTAGAGGGAACATACCTCAACATAATAAAGGTCATCTATGAAAAGTCTACAGCTAATATCATCCCCAATGGGGAAAAAAAGAACTTTTCCTCTACAGTAGGAACAAGACAGGGATGTTCACTCTCACCACTGTTATTTAACATAGTGCAGAAAGTCCTAACTACAGAAATCAGACAACAGAAAGAAATAGAAGGCATCCAAGTTGGCAAGGAAGAAGTCAAACTTTCACTGTTTGCAGATGACATGACACTCTACATAGAAAATCCCAAAAGACTCCACCAAAAAACTGGTGGAACTGGTACACAAATTCATAAGGTCATAGGATACAAAGTAATATACAGAAATCTCTGGTATTTCTATACACCAATAGTGAAGCAGCAGAAAGAAAAATTAAGGAGTGATTCCATTTGCAATTGCACAAAAAACAAATACCTAGGAATAAACCTAACCAAAGAGGTGAAAGACCTATACCCTGAAAACTATAGGACACTTATGAAAGAAATTGAAGATGACACAAAGAAATGGAAAGACATTCTATGCTCTTTGATTAGAAGAACAAATATTTTTAAAATGTCTATAATAGGGTGCCTGGGTGGCTCACTCAATTGGATGTTTGACTCTTGGTTTCAGCTCAGATCATGACATAAGAGTCATGAGATCGAGTCCCACTTTGGGCTCAGAGCTCAGCATGGAGTCTGCTTGACCTCCTCTCTCCCTCTCCCTCCCTCTCTGCTTCACCCCCGACTCGCTCATCCTCTCTCAAATAAATAAATAAATAAATAAATAAATAAATAAATAAATAAATAAAATCTTTTTAAAAAGTAAATAAAAAGTCTATACTACCCAAAGCAATCTACATATTTTATTTTTTAAAAGATTTTATTTATTTATTTGAGAGAGAGAGAATGAGAGAGAGCACATGAGAGGGGGGAGGGTCAGAGGGAGAAGCAGACTCCCTGCCGAGCAGGGAGCCCGATGCGGGACTCGATCCAGGAACTCCAGGATCATGACCTGAGCCGAAGGCAGTCGCTTAACCAACTGAGCCACCCAGGCGCCCCTACATATTTTAAATGCAAATCCCTATCAAAGTACCAAGAGCATTTTTCACAGAGCTAGTATAAACAATCCTAAAATTTGTATGGAACCACAAAAAAACCCAAATCATCAAAGCAACCTTGATAAAGAAGAGCAAAGTTGGAGACACCATACTTCTAGAGTTCCAGTTATATTATAAAGCTTTAGTAATCAAAACAGTATGGTACGAGTACAAAAATTAATACATAGATCAAGGGAACAGAATAGAAAACCCAGAAATGAACCCACAATGATGTAGTCAATTAATCTTTGACAAAGCAGGAAAGAATATCCAAGGGGAAAAAGACTATTTCTTTACCAAATGGTATTGGGAAAACTGGACAGCTACATGCAAAAGAACAGAACTGGACCACTTTCTTGCACCATACACAAAAATAAATTCAAAATGAATTTGATAAATATAAGACCTGAATCCATAAAAGTCCTAGAAGAACACAGGCAGTAACTTCTTTGACACATACTGTAGCAACTTCTTCCAATTATGTCTCCTGAGGCAAGGCAAACAAAACCAAAAACAAACTATTAGGATTACATCAAAATAAAAAGCTTCTGTACAGTGAATGAAACAACAAACTAAAGGCAACCTATGAAATGGGAGAAAATATTTGCAGATGACATATCTGATAAAGGGTTAGTATCCAAAATATATAAAGCACTTACAAAACTCAACACCAAAAAAGTGAATGATCCAGTTAAAAATTGGAGAAGACACGAACAGATATTTTCCAAAGAAGACATATAGATGGTCAACAGACACATGAAAAGATGCTGAACATCACTTATCATCAAGGAAATGTAAATCAAATCTACAATGAGATATCACCTCACACCTGTCAGAATGGCTAAAATTAACAAACAGGTGTTGGTGAGGATGTGGAGAAAGGAGAAACCTCTTGCGGTGTTGGTGGGAATGCCAACTGGTGTAGCAACTCTGGAAAACACTATAGAATTTCCTCAAAAAGTTAAAAATAGAACTACCCCATGATCCAGTAATTATACTACTAGGTATTGACCCAAAGAATACAAAGATACTAAATCAAAAGGATAAATGCACCTGAAATTTATCAGAGCATTATCTACAATAGGCAAATTATGGAAATAGCCCAAGTGTCCATCAACTGATGAATGGATATGGAAGAAGTTGTGTGTGTATACATATACAATGGTATACTAATTAGCCATTAAAAAGAATGAAATTTTGTCATTTGCAAGGATATGGATGGAGCTAGAGGATACTCTGCTAAGTGAAATAAGTCAGAAGCAAATACCATAGGATTTCACTCATATGTGGAATTTAAGAAACAAAACAAATGGGCAAAGGGGAAAAAAAAGAGAGGGGCAAACTAAGACTCTTAACTATAGAGAACAAACTGATGGTTACTACAGGGAGGTGAGTAGGGGGGTGGGTGAGAGAGGTGATGGGGATTAAGGAGCACACTTGTGATGAACACCAGGTGATGTATGGAGGTGATAAATCACTATATTGTATACCTGAAAGTAATATTACACTGTATGTTAACTAATTTAAATCAAAGTGTTAAAAAAAAACTAAAAACAATTTGTGTATACATTCACCAGTGATAATGTAGACTTAGATTATTCTTAGATTTCCTTAGTTTTAATGTAATGCCCATTTTCTTTTCTAGAATTTCATACAGGATACCACTTTACATTTATTTGTCCTGTCGCCTTAGGCTCTTCTTGCTTGTGATAGTTTCTCGGACTTCCTTGGTTTCTGATGATCTCGACAGTACTGAAAAATAATTTCAGGTATTTTGTGGGATGCTCCCCTATTGGAATTTGTTTGATGTTTTTGTCCTAATTAAGTTGGAGTTATGGATTTGGGGAAGAAGACCACAGAAGTAAAAAATCATTTTCCCCATTATATCAAGGGTAAATCCTAACATGATTTATCGTTGTTGTTGTTGATCTTGAACACCTGGCTGAAGTAGTGTTTGACAAGCTTTTTCATTGTAAATTACTGTTTCGTTTTGTTTTTCTGCCTTTCACACTATTCAAACTGTTCCAACTTTGGCATTTAGGAGCTCTTTCAGTTGACTCCTGTTTGTCTTCAATACAGCCTCATCAATGTGAGGTGTGTTTTTGCTTTTGTTTTTTGTTTGGTTGTTAGTTTCTGTTTGTTTTTGTTCTTCTTAGCATTTCTTTGCTTTCTGCTCCATGTTTATCTAGTATATTTCTCCAAGGAGCTTTTTTGGTTGTTTTTATTGGAGAGTGTTATTTGAAAATACAGTCTAAGTGTTAGGTCTGTTGCTACTGGGGTATGGTTACCTTTAGGTCATCTTATCTGATAGATCAAGGAAATAAGTGTGTATATTAATCAACATATAGGCACATATTTATTACTATTTCTCTATATGCAATATCATCTATATCTATTTGAAGTACAATATAAGTACATTATGAGGTCTCCACTTCTTATCCATGACCACCTAGATCATTCTATTCTCATCCCCTTGCTTACCTATAATCTCTCATTTCAAAACAAAGAGAACTGGCTCCCACAATCCACAACCCATTTACTTAATTTAATTCCAGTGTATGTGGATAGTAGTATCATAGTTACTAACTCATATCCACATAGCCCATGGAAATAGTTTATAAACTAGAATACATGAAATTCCTTTTGTCTTTAATCTCGAGGATTCTATTCTTTTCCAAATTGATTTGTTCTGGCATTGCTTCCCCCTAACTTAAGTGAAAGTGTTTCATACATTTTTTTAAAAGATTTTATTTATTTATTTGGCAGACAGAGACAGCGAGGGAGGGAACACAGCAGGGGGAGTGGGAGAGGGAGAAGCAGGCCTCCCGCCGAGCAGGGAGCCCTATGCGGGGCTCGATCCCAGGACCCTGGGATCATGACCTGAGCCGAAGGCAGACGCTTAACGACTGAGCCACCCAGGCACCCCTCATACATTTTTAATACTGTTAGATACTATCATAGTCTGGATGCCTTCCTGGGATATCCCAACCTCCTAAGTATTTTTTTTAATTTGCATAAATGAAGGTTTCCCTTTTGTGCTTTAAAGTTCTCTGGATTTTGACAAATGCATAATAATCATATAGTCATCATTACCCTGTCATACAGAATACTTTTGCATGCTAAAAATTATCTGTGCTTTATGTCTACAACCCTCACACCCTATCCATCCCTAATCCCTGGCATTCACTGATCTCTTTTGTCTCCACAGATTTGCTTTTTCTACAGTGTCATGTCATTGGACTAATATGCCATGTAGACTTTTTCAGATTGGATTCTTTTTTTTTTTTTTTTTTTTAGAGTATTTATTTATTTGAGAGAGAGAGACAGCGAGAGAGAGAGGGAACACAAGCAGGGGGAGCGGGAGAGGGAGAAGCAGGCTCCCCGCGGAGCAGGGAGCCCGACCCGGGGCTCGATCCCAGGACCCTGGGACCACGACCTGAGCCGAAGGCAGACGCTTAACGACTGAGCCACCCAGGCGCCCCCAGATTGGATTCTTTTACTGAGCAATATGTATTAAAATTCCTCCATATCTTTCCATTGTTTGATAGTAAATTTCCTTCTTATTTCTGAACAGTATCCCATTATATGCGTTTCTCTAATTAGGTTATTCATTTACCTATTGAAGTACATCTTGGTTGCTTCTAGTTTTTGGAAAGTTATGAATAAAGGTGCTATAAATATTTGTGTGCGGGTTTTTGTGTGGTCTTAAGCTTTCAAACTAGTTGAATAAATATGTAGGAATGTGATTTTTGGAATGCATGGTGAGATTATGTTTAGCTTTGTATAATACTGCCAAACTGTCTTTCCAAAGTGACTATATTCTCACCGGAAATGAATGAGAGTTTCTGTAGATGTGCATCCTCACCAGCGTGTGATTTTGTCAGGTTTTATTGGTTTTGCCACTGTTGTTGTTGTTTAATTGTTGTCTTTATTATTCTAATAGATAATGTAGTGGTTTCTAATTTTTTAAATATGCTATTCCCTAATAATAAATGAGGTTCAACATCTTCTATATTCTTCGTTGTCATCTATATGCCTTCCTTAGTAAGTTGTCTGTTCAGATATTTTGCCCATTTTTTCAATGGGTTGCTTGATTTCTTGTTGTGTTTAAGATCTCTTTGCATCCTTTATCAGATACATGTTTTGTAGATACTTTTTCCAAGTCATGGTTTGTCATTCTCTTAAGAGTGTCGGTTATGGATATTCATTTGTTATAGCTCCATTTATTGGAAAGACTGTTATTTCTCCATGGAACTGTCTTTGCTTCTTTGTTGAAATTCAGTTGTCTATATTTGTATGAGCCTATTTCTGGCTTTCTCTTCTGTTCTACTTATCTGTATGCCTATATTTTCACAATACCACACTGTCTTGTTTACTGCAGCTTTATAATAAATCTTGAATTATTAGTGTAGTAGTCCCAGTTCTGTTGATCTACATGCCTGTTCTCCTATTACCACACTATCTTAATTACTGTAGCCTTAATAAATACTGAAGTTAGGTAATGTGTGTTTTATAAATTTGTTCTTCTTCAGTATCAGACAAGCTATTTTTTTTTAATCTTTTGGCTTTTCATAGAAACTTTACATTCAGTTTATCAATATATTAGAATTATTTTCTGTATTTAGATTAGGTTTGAATTAAATTTATAGATTAAAGTTGAAAGTTAACATCTTAATCATAGTGAATCTTTCAGTCCATGAACAAGGACTCTCTCCTCACTCATCCTTGATTTTTCTTGAGGGTCTTCTTAGACTTATGCATTATTTAGAACTGTGCTGCTTAAATTCTAAATATATAAGGATTATCCTGCCTGTTTCCATTATTTACTTCTAGTTTAAATCCATTTTGGTTTTGAACATATTTTATTTTATATCTATCATTTTAAACATGTTAAAAGTTCTTGACACAAAGTATATCCTATCTTCATGAATATTTCATTTGTTTTTGAGAAAAATGTGTATTTTGCTACTGAAGGATGGCGTATTTCATAGATGTCAATGAGGTCAAATTATTTAACAATAGTCAAGCAATTTAACTTACATATATATAAGTATATGTATATGAATATATATGCATATGTATATATATGAATATACATATATTCTATAGAAGGAAGAAGTATTAGAATTTGAAGAGTGAACAAATCTATTTCAAATTTAATAGGCTATAAAATATGTTTCTATTATAAGATGGTAGAAAAGAGAGGGGACAGAAAAAAAAAAAAAGATAGAACATGGTCATTTCAATATACCACATCCTGGTGATTTTAGTTTTAATATGCAGCACTAAGACACACAACACACATACACCCAAGCAAATGAAAACCACCACCACTAACACAAACTTTTTTATGACTTAGGTGGAGAAAAAGTTAAAATCCACCTGGTCCTGTGTAGGTGACATACTTATTGGAAAATTACAGAAATCCTCATTATTCCCTAGACAATTAGTTTAAAAGATCAGCAGTTCAGGGCAAGTCAGAATTCTCTAACTCTGAAAAGGTTAGCCTAGTCAAGTTTCTCTGGCATCATAGGAAATTTCTTTAAAGCAAAAAAGTATAATCAGAACTCACCTAGAAGACTCTATTAGCCTCTTTATAATCACACAATTGAAGTTGTCCTAATCATCTGCTAACATTTCTTGAGCTATTATATATCCCCTTTCATGAATTTATCTCCTATAATAATGTTTACTTGAATATATATTAAATCGTTGAATACCAGTCTCTTGTTTGTCACTCTGAATGTCACTTGACAGGTCCCAACGTATCTAAAGGTCAGTAATGTTTAAATGAATATTCTTAACTGTTACTGTCTCCTATTTGTGGCAGACTCTTAAAAGAAGGTTGCAAAATTTTTAGTCTTTTATGTACCCTAAAAGCATATGATCTTCTCTGTGTTTTAATCTATCGCAAAGCCACACAAAATCATTTCCCATTTTTAACACGTACATTCTAATTGCTGCTGAAAAATATCTTTGAACACTTTTTAATTTTCACTTAATGTACAGTTATTTGTTCTGAGATAAATAAAAAAATGATGCTTGCTGATACTTGGAACTTATGCGTAGATATATAGATAGATAGGATGGTGACCTTGTATACTTAGAGGAAACTAAAAACATTATAAATTATTTCTTTTAAATACAAAACGTTATAAATTATAATGTTGGTAATAGTAGAAGTAGCAAGTGTAGCAGAAGTGGCAAGAGCGACCATAGAAACAGAAGCATGGTTTAGATAGTGAAAATGTTGGAGCACTGTCCTAGTCTACTCTGCTCTCAATAAGTATTACTGTACTCTTGGACAGGGCTTTTTTTTTTTTTAATTTTTAATCATTTTTATGTCATTTCCTTTTTTCTTATCTGAGATGACTGGCTTAGCCTCTGCATTTCTTTCTAACTAAAATGTTGAATCTACCATTTGTACATCTGCATTTGGGGGAGAGGTGTTATCTAATTAACTTCTTTACAAATAGAGGGTTATAAGCTTTAATAGAGAAGTTGGGCTGTATGACAGTTTGAAATGTGGTCTAGAGTGATAGAGTGATAGAATGATTACCCATCAGTGTTAATGAACTAAAGGAGAGACAATAAGACAACAAAAGTTTATTGAAAAAATAAGGAGTTGTATAAACTTGACATTTATGTGGAAGACAAAGTATTTCTGACAGCACATTTCTTTGGATTTGTGAAGACATTCAACCATAGAAATTTAGCAAATCTTTAATGAATGAAGGGATAAAGTGAGTGTTAATTTGAAACAATGAATATAATTAGATTCTGAAGGTTGGGTTTAATTGAATTTCCTTGGGCTATTAAAAAGAATCTGAATCCAGGAAATCGGAGGGGTCCAGTTCAAATTTAACTCATGGTTAGTTCTAAGCCATTTACTGCCTCAAGACACTTTTCTTCCAGAAGGCATTTTTCAGAAGTGAAGGGTGAAGAAAGTTGCTCTGAATGTAGAGTGAACTTATACCAGGAATCATGTGAAAAAAGAGAATGGATGTTGTAAAATAGATTACCTGTAACTATGTGACTTCAGGAGGAGAAGGGTGTACAATAAATGCCTGGTTTAACATATGAAATACAAGATGTATAGAAACAGATACTTGTAACAGTACAATTCAACAGAGTACACAAGAATGTGTGAGGTCCCAAAGAAGCAATTCTGTAGACTGGTAACTGAGTTCTCCAGAGGAATTAACGAAATCAAATACATGCCTTCTTAGGTAATTTTAAAACTATCTCGATTGTCTTTATTTTTCATTTACATATAATTTTAAAATAAATCTTAATGTCATAAACATAGCACAATCACTAGCAATGTCTCTGAACTAATAGTTTTGTGTTGTTGATGTTAGATCACTGGGATTATTCAAGCTAATAATATTCAATGCCAAATTTAGATATCAACAGGTACTCAAAGAACATGAATACGAATTTGACAGAATATGACAGAGAATTTCTGAAAACTATGCACTTCCTTGATTTTCCAAGTGCAAGTATGTTAAAACATAAAACACATACTAGAAAACAATGATCAGTTAGAACCTATAATATGCATATGTATTTTCTGAGAACAATGAGTGATTGTAGTTGCGAAATGATAAATGTAGAGTAATTTTGTGCTTTTGTTCAAAGGTGAAAAAAATTTTTGTGTGTATGATAAAGGTATAAATAATCTCAACTCATGAAAACGGATGAATTTATTTGAAAATATTAAATTCTAAATTTGTTCTTTTCTTGCTTGCTTCCTCATAAACTTATTTAAGGTAAAAAATGTATGAAATAAAAATGTGAAATATCAGTCAGGGACTTTAGTCAAATAGCATACTGAAAGTATATTGCATAGCTTAAGGAATCTCTGGGTGGGCCAAAAACAAGACTTGAAGTTCACACAGTTGGGAACAGTACCCAAAGAAATAGAACAGAGATGTTCCTCCCAACAGTGTGCAGTGGATACCTCTGATATGTCCACATCTGGAAGCCAAATTTGACATGGGTCCTGATTTTTTGTACTAACTTTTTTTTTTTTATGTTATGTTAGTCACCATACAATACATCATTGGTTTTTGATGTGGTGATCCACGATTCATTGTCTTCATATACCACCCAGTGCTCCATGCAGTACGTGCCCTCCTTAACACCCATCACTGGGCTAACCCATCCCCCCACCCCCCGCCCCTCTGAAACCCTCAGTTTGTTTCTCAGAGTCCATAGTCTCTCATGGTTCATCTCTCCCTCCGATTTCCCCCCCTTCATTTTTCCCTTCCTTCCTCTAATGTCCTCCATGCTATTCCTTATGTTCCACAAATAAGTGAAACCATATGATAATTGACTTTCTCTGCTTGACTTATTTCACTTAGCATAATCTCCTCCAGTCCCATCTATATTGATGTAACAGTTGGGTATTCATCCTTTCTGATGGCTGAGTAATATTCCATTGTGTATATGGACCACATCTTCTTTATCCATTCATCTGTTGAAAGGCATCTCGGCTCTTTCCACAGTTTGGTTATTGTGGACATTGCTGCTATGAACACTGGGGTGCATATGGCCCTTCTTTTCACTACATCTGTGTCTTTGGGGTAAATACCCAGGAGTGCAATTGCTGGGTCATAGGGTAGCTCTAGTTTTAATTTTTTGAGGCACCAAAAACAACACCACTTTGTTTTCCAAAGTGGCTGTACCAGCTTGCATTCCCACCAACAGTGTAAGAGGGTTCCCCTTTCTCCACACCCTCTCCAACATTTGTTGTTTCTTGCCTTGTCAATTTTTGCCATTCTAACTGGTGTAAGGTGGTATCTCAATGTGGTTTTGATTTGAATTTCCCTGATGGCTAATGATGATGAACGTTTTTTCATGTGTCTGTTAGCCATTTGTATGTCTTCTTCGGAGAAGTGTCTGTTCATGTCTTCTGCCCATTTTTTGACTTGATTATTTGTTTTTGGGTGTTGAGTTTGAGAAGTTCTTTATCGGTCTTGGATACCAGCCCTTTATCTGTAGTATCATTTGCAAATATCTTTTCCCATTCTGTGGGTTGCCTCTTTGTTTTGTTGACTGTTTCCTTTGCTGTGCAGAAGCTTTTTATCTTGATGAAGTCCCAAAAGCTCATTTTTGCTTTTGTTTCACTAGGCTTTGTAGATGTACCTTGAAAGAAGTTGCTGTGGCCGATGTGAAAGAGGTTATTCCCTATGTTCTCCTCTAGAATTTTGATGGACTCCTGTCTCACATTGAGGTATTTCATCCATTTTGAGTTTATCTTTGTGTGTGGTATTAGAGAATGGTCGAGTTTCATTCTTCTGCATGTGGTTGTCCAATTTTCCCAGCACCATTTATTGAAGAGACTGTCTTTTTTCCATTGCATATTTTTTTCCTGCTTTGTCAAAGATTATTATGATCGCTAAGCCGGCCCTGCAAGAAATATTAAGGGGGTTCTATAACGGGGAAGAAAGACCCCAAGAGTGATATACAACAGAAATTTACAGGGACAATCTATAAAAACAAGGTCTTCACAGGCAACATGATGACAATAAATTCATATCTTTCAGTAATCACTCTTAACATGAACAGCCTAAATGCTCCCATAAAACAGTGCAGGGTTGCAGACTGGATAAAAAGACAGGACCCATCCATATGCTGTCTACAAGAGACTCATTCTGAACCTAAAGATACATCCAGATTGAAAGTGAAGGGATGGAGAACCATCTTCCATGCCAGTGGACCTCAAAAGAAAGGTGGTTAGCAATTCTCTTATCTGACAAATTAGATTTTAAACTAAAGACTGTAGTTAGAGACACAGAAGGACACTATATCATTCTTTTTTTTTTTTTTTAAAGAATTTATTTATTTATTTGGCAGAGAGAGACAGCAAGAGAGGGAACACAAGCAGGGGCAGTGGGAGAGGGAGAAGCAGGCTTCCTGCTGAGCAGGGAGCCCCATGCAGGGCTAGATCCCAGGACCCTGGGATCATGACCTGAGCTGAAGGCAGATGCTTAACGACTGAACCACCCAGGCGCCCCAAAGGACACTGTATCATTCTTAAAGGGTCTATCCAACAAGAAGATCTAACAATTTTGTACTAACTTCTGAATGAAATTGGTATATGTGATTGCCAGATGCTAGGTGACTTATCTGTGCCCTCACTGCACTGAATCATATGGTTTCTAAAGCATAGGAAACATAAATATCTTGTTCAAAGGCAAACACCCACTCTACTGGCAACA
Organism: Mirounga angustirostris; assembly: GCF_029215605.1. Lineage (NCBI taxonomy): Eukaryota > Metazoa > Chordata > Mammalia > Carnivora > Phocidae > Mirounga > Mirounga angustirostris. Next base: position 76,694,256 of record NW_026991720.1, on the reverse strand, counting down.
GCAGACTAATTGGTAGCCTCTCTGCCCTAAAATGAGATAAATTCCCCCTCCCCCCCAAAAAACCACCAAAAGATAAATAAATAAATTAAGTAATTAATTAAAAAATAAAATGAGATAAATTAAAATTATGCAGGCTAATGATTCACACACCTTTACAACCTGGTAAGCTAGTTGAGCTATGGTGTCCAAGGTCCTGGGCAAGAGAGGGTTGGAGCTGAATCAGCTGTTGTCATGCATGTGTAAATCTGTAGGGGAACGCTACCAGTTTCTGATTCTGCATATAAGGAGCTTAGAAGTCACCACCATGTCCTAACAATAAGTGAAAAGCTGATCAAACTGAAAAATAGTTAACTTTTTGGATCCCTGTGAGAGGTGTGAACATAAGAAAAATTATTGCACTTAAGATTGGAGAGATAGACAAATGCAGGGAATCACAAATAGAAACTACTGTGGAAACCAATGTTGGGATAGGAAAATCTGAACTGTAATTGATGAATTTCTGAGGCTCAGTACAGGCAACCCTGAGAGTTAAAAGCTGCAGAGGACCCAGTCATGGGAAGACACCTGCTATGTTGTAAAATTTACTCCAGGAGTTCAACCAGATTCCCATAATAAATATCAGAGATAAATGTCCTCATATTTCTTAAAGGGGAGGAGAAAAGGACCCATTTTTGAAATAAACCAGAACACTTTTTTTCTTGGGCACCTGGATGGTTCAGTTGGCCAAACATCTGACTCTTGATTTTAGCTCAGGTCATGGTCTCAGGTCATGAAATCAAGCCCTGTGTTGGGCTTTGCATTGGGCGCAGAGACTGGTTAAGATTCTTTATCTCTCCCTCTACTTCTGCTCTTCCCTGCCCACTGTTCAATGCACGCTCTCTCTCTCTCTTGCTCTCTCTAAAATAAAAACACAAACAACACTTTGTTCTTCTTAACAAGGCCTGCCTCAGGAGAAACTAGTTAACCAGAGCCTAACCTGCTGGGGTATTATCAGAACCTAACTAACCTGAAAGAAGGAGAACACCCAACCCCAGTCAGCTCTAGCCATCCTGTCCCACCTAAGGCAGAGAAAAAACTGAGAAACATTTGTGAAGTTTTAAGTCCAGAGGCAAGATTTACTAAAAGATTGAGCCCTAATCATAATATTATGTGAATGCTTCCCATCCCTCCACACCCCACCACTATGATTTTTTCTTTTTTTTTTAAGATTTAATTAATGTAATTATTTGTCAGAGAGAGCATGCACGCACAAGCAGGGAGAGCGACAGGCAGAGGGAGAAGCTGGCTCCCCACCGAGCAAAGAGCCCGATGTGGGGCACCATCCCAGGACCCTGGGATCATGACCTGGGCTGAAGGCAGACGCTTAACCAACTGAGCCACTCAGGCGTCCCCCACCACTATGTTAATGAAGGTCTATTTATAGCAATTCATTTTACCTGGTACATCATGTCCAGCTATCAAGAATAAACTACAAGTCATACCAGGATACAAGATAATGAGAAGAAGGATTTAGGACTATTCTATTATATGAAGTACTCACACTACCCATGAAATGGTCTATTGAAAATGGACTTGAATTTGTTGTAAATGTATATTGCAAACTCTAGGGCAACTAGTAAAAAAAGTTAAAAAAAAAAAAAGAAGTACAAATGATATGCTAAGAAAGAGAGAAAATGGAATCCTACAATTCTCAATTAAAACCACAAAAGACAGGGGCACCTGGGTGGCTCAGTTTGGTTAAGTCTCTGATTCTTGCGAGTGACAGGGTAGCTCAGTTGGTTAAGCGTCTGCCTTTGGGACCCTAGGACCAAGCCCCGCCTTGGGCTCCCTGCTTGGCAGGGAGCCTGCTTCTCCCTCTCCTCCCCACACATGCTCTCTGTCACTATCTCTGTCTCTCTCAAATAAATAAATAAAATCTTTAAAAAAAAAAAAAAAAAGCCTCTGATTCTTGGTTTCAGCTCTGGTCCCGATCTCAGGATCATGGGATAGAGCTCCACATCTGACTCTGAGCTCAGCATGGAGTCTGCTTAAGTTTCTCTCTCCCTCTCCCTCTGCCCCTCCCGCTCTCTCCCACGTGCACCCATGTGTTCTCTCTCAGATAAATAAATAAATATTAACAAAAAGAAAAAGAAAAAGAAAAAACAAACAGGGGCATCTGGGTGGCTCAGTTAGTCAATCGTCCAACTCTTGGATTTGGCTTAGGTCATGATCTCAGGGTCCTGAGATTGAGCCTGCCTCGGGCTCAGCATTGGAGTCTGCTTGAGATTCCCTCTTTTTCCCTTTGCCCCTCCCCCTGCACTCTCTCTCTCACTCTCTAAATTAAAATGAATAAATAAAATCTTTAAAAAAAAACCACAAATAACAAAAAAAGTGGAAGACAAAGTAGGAAAAAAGAACATGGGCAACAAATAGAATAAAAGTGATAATTAGGGTAGATATTAATTCAATTAGATCAATAATCATTTTGAATATCAATGATCTAATGTACTAATTAGATAACAGAGATTGCCAGAGTGGATTCAAAATATGACCCAACTACATGTTGTGTATAAGAAACCCACTTTTAAGTAAAAGATACATATAGATTAAAGTAAATGGATGGAGAAAATTATACTGTGCTAATGCTAATCAAAGAAAGCAGGAGTAGGTATGCTATATTAACTTTAAACAGAGCAAACTTCAAAGCAAGGAAAGTTACCAGAGGGACAGCTGGGTGGCTCAGTCAGGTAAATGTCTGCCTTCAGCTCAGGTCATGATCCCAGGGTCCTGGGATCGAGCCCCACATCAGTTTCCCCACTCAGGGAGAGCCTGCCTCTCCCTCTCCTCCCCAGTCGTGCTCTCTCTTGCTATCTCTCTCTCCATCTCTGTCTCTCTCTCTCTCAAATAAATAAATAAAATCTTAAAAAAAAAGTTACCAGAGATGAAGAAGGCATTACATAATGTTAAAGGGGTCAATTCTCCAAGAAGAATTCCATTACAGTTCTTGATGTGTATGCACCTAACAATGCTGTCAAACTATGGAAGGCAAAAACTGAGAGATCTGCAAGGACAAATAGATGAAACCACTATCATAGTTAAAGACTTCAACACCCCTCTCAGAAATGGATAGATCTAGCCGGCCCCAAATCAGTAAAGACATAGTGGAACTTAATAACACCATCAGTCAACTGGATATAATTGACATCTGTAGACTACTCCAATTTAACAATAGGAGAATACACTTTCTTCCCAAATTCACATGAAACATTCATCAAGATAAACCACATTCTGAACCATAAAATACACCTTAACAAAATTTAAAAGAATAGAAATGATACAATGTCTGCTTTCAGACCACAATGGAATACAGCTAAAAATTAATAACAGAAACAAAACTGGAAATTCTTCAAATAGGTGGAGATTAAATAACACATTTCTGAATAATACATGGCTCAAAGAAGAAATTTCGAGAAATTAAAAAATCTAACTAAATGAGAGAATACATGACTTATCAAACTGTGGAATATAGCAAAATCAGGTCTTAGAGGGAAATTTATAGCATTAAATGCATATATAGAACAGAAGAGAGACCTAAAATCACTCAGCCAAGTTTCCACCTCATACATTATAATAATGAGGGAAAATTAAATACAAAGTAAGCAGAAAGTAAGAAATAATAAGAATGATAGCCACAATCAATGAAATTGAAAATAAGAAGTCAATAGAGAAAATAATAAAAACAAGAGCAGATTCTTTGAAAAGATCAATAATATTGATAAGCCTCCAGCCAGGCTGACTAAGAAAAGAGAGAAACAAATTTTTGATACCAGTAATGAAAGAGAGGACATCACAGTAGATCCCATGGAAACTGAAAGGAGAATAAAGGATAATAAAGGAATATTACGAATAATCTATTTTCACCAATCTGATAACCTCAGTAATATGGAGCAAGTCCTTGAAAGACATAATCTTCCATACAATATAAAGATCAGTGGTTGTGGGGGACAGAAGAAGCGAGCAATGACCACACAGAGCGCAGATTTTTAAGGCAGTGAAAATACTGAGTGATATTCCAGTGATGGGTATGTATGATTATACATTTGTCCAAACCCATAGAATGTATGACATCAAGAGTTAACCCTAAGGTAAATTATGAACTTTGAGTGATCGTTACATGTCATTGTAGGTTCAGCCTTGGTAAAAAAAATGTGTCATTCTGGGGAGTGATGTTGATAATTGTGGCAGCTATACATGTGTGGGGGCAGGAGACATGTTTAAAATCTCTCAGCGTGGTTGCATATCTAAAAATCCTCTTAAAAGTCTTTGGAAATAAATAAATAAACTTACAATGTGCACACACAAATCTCCAGGGATGTGAGCTGAAGCAAAATTCAGATTCTTCCTCATATCTAGTCATCCAAATTTTATTCTTCCTTGTATGTAATTTACCATTAATTCTTCTGTTTATGAAAAAGTAATGTAATATGATAAGAAAACACAATTTGGGCTCCCTCCCCCGATTTTTATATTGAGAACTTACTGTAGTATATTTCAGCCAACAATGGTAATTTATACTTATTAATTGCTATGTGCTGGGCACTGTTTTAAATATTTTATATCCTAATCAATCCTCACAAATATATGAAATATTTACTGAAATATTCAGTCCCACTTAAAGATAAAGGAAATATGTCACTGAGAGTCTAGGTAAATTTCCCAAGACAACACAAATAATAAGTGGAAGAACAGAGATTTGAACCTATGCGGTCTGGGTATAGACTCTTTCCTGTTCAACTTCATTCTCTTTTGTGTAAATTAGACCCTACAGTAGGGACCATGAATGCAAAAAGAAGGCAAATGGGGAGTGTCGAATTTAGAAATGGATATATTGATAAACTGCCAACAATATTTAATAATTGAAGTAACTATGAATGCATGTTTGCCTGAGACAATCCTGGGTTATTCCCTCTGTTCTCTTATTACAATTAATACTGCCTCTTTTATTCTCAATTTTTCCTTGTTTGGGAAATTAATTACAAATTTATCTTATGAATAATGCATTTGTGCTGTTAGAACATAGGCTAACATTTCAGACAGTCACTGTACTTCAAAATAAAATCAAAGTCTGATAAATTAAATATATGAAATATTTGGGGTAACCACATAGGTAGAGATTACTCATTGATATTGTTGATGGAACTGATGTGTGCTAAATATATTTCTTCACATATTTATAAAGTAGGGAAAGTAATCATTAACTTCCTATTTTTTATTTAGTGATACATTTCAGCTTATCCACTGTGGTTTTCAATCTTACCTCATATTGATAAACTCTGAAAGATACATAAAGCTAAAAGAACAGATTGAGCTTCCAGTTTGAGAAAAATACATTGTATTGATTTAAAATATTTTTAAATTTATCATCATTGTTCTCCAAAATTCCAAACTACAGGACCCTTTACTGAAGATGTGCCATGGAAAATTTCAGATGCCCTTTCTGAAAGGACAGATTATGACTTTATTTAAGTGGATTATAGCTGCCGTAAATCTATTGTTTTATCAACTGAACAACCTTATCAAACCCTCCCCCAAGAAAAAAGTTAGAAAAACGTTTGGGGAGTATTTTATGGGGCATGAATTAAATAATAAAATAAATCTCTTGTTCATAGAACATGGTGATTAGGATAAATTATATTGTTTTTTTTCAATTTGACTCATCAATTTATTTGAGTATTTCTATGCAGACCAAAAAATATTTAATGTAAAGTACTTAAACCTAATTATATAAAACCAGTAGGCTACATAAAACAAGTAGCACACATAGAAGTGAAAAAAAAAAGATTTTTATGAAACAGTAACAAAATTTTGACAAGATTGCTCTAAAAACTAAGACATGAATGTATGCAATTTGCATTGGGTAATTGGTACCATCACTCAGGGCTGGCTGACAATAAGTTTTTGTATGTATGCCTGTATGTATTTTGTAAATCTCATGTTGTTTTTCATTTTTCCAATCTCCGTTTTTTCTTTTGGGTAATGGTCTTTGTTATATAAGGTTATGAGTGATATTAATGAGAGCACCTAACAGAAATACAGAAAGTATCAACCTTGTCCTTACTAGGGCACAAGATTAAAGTTCCTTCTTAGCAAAACACAAAAGGGAAATCAGAAGAAGTGATTTAGTATTTTCAAGTAGGAAATTAGCTGCTTAAATGCATTTTGCAATTTACTGTTTACAAGTGAGAAAGCAAAGCATGAGTGTTTCAACAGGCTAAGGGTTCTCTTTTAACTCTCCAAAATTCATGTACATTTCTAACAATATTCCAAGTAAGGGGTGCTAGCAACTCAAATTCAAAACAATACTGAAGAGAAAATTTAAAGGTCAATATTCAGTAGTGTTTTTGTTGAAATACTGTCAATAGAACATCCCCATTTATTAGGCTCCTCTAGTTCAAAGCTATGTTACCTCTAAACATTTTATTTCTTCCTAAAGATGATATTTCATTTCACCTTATATCTAAAAGGGTAAGGATTTTCCTCTCAGATAAATGAATGTAGCTGAAGTGAATATTTAAAAAAGAACTACATCAGCTTTCTATCTCTTCATTTGATGAAACCTCCCTTTTAAAATAAAACAAATAGTAACTCTATCCATGGTAAGCAAATTATCTCCCTATATTAATGCATGCATTATGTTTCTCTTTCTAAGTCTGAAAATGTCTCAATGAGTCTTCCTTGTCACCTGGTTATTAAAAATAGAGCATGATTTCTTCTACTTCTTTGTTTTACTTTACAATGCTTTTGTAGTCAGATCAGATCAGAAGTGGAAAGAGTGTACAGATAAGTGGGAAACAAGGATTGCATAAACAAGAATAAGCAGGTTTTGAAACTAATCAAGAACCTTAGTGATTGGTCATGTGGATCCCAAAGGAGGTGCAGGAATTAGCTAATATGTACCAGCAGGAACATGATGGTGCTTGCTTAAGGGTGGCAGGGCAGACAGGTATAGAACTTGAGGCTGAGTGAACAAGAATTCATAGACTTGGGGGCACTTTCCCAAAACAGTTTAACAACCAGCGAAGACCCAGAAAATAGAACAAGTTTGCTGCTAGAGTGGCCCTTAAAAGCCTGGAGAGAATAACTGTCCACACTGAACAAAGTGGGAATGCCTGAGTTTCCCTGGGATACAGTTGTAGAAGGGGTCAAAATGGCTCAGAAAAGTGACTTTGTAGGAAGGAATATACCATGTGAGACCAGACCACTCAGTGGAGGATTATATTCTGTAAGAATAGCCAGAGAGCACATCCATTTACCAAAGTCATCAGGAACATGCTGGTGAAAGGGTACTAGGACCATTTTGTACAGGAGAGACTTTCTTCTGTAGGCCAGGACTGATGGTAAGAAAGACGATCACAGAGTTTGGCTTTATAGCAGTAGAAAAGATGGAACAGCAAAGCAATAGTGGGGAGGTGGGAGTTTTTAACTTCCAGAAGCCAAGGGACCACAGTTACTATAGTGATCGGCATATCAGAAAGGTAAGCAAGGGTCTCGACCCACAGGAAGTTAAGGAGATGATTAATAAAGCATAGTGTCTTGGAAAGCAAAAGAGTTGGGCAGAAAATGGATTCGATTACAGGCAGCTTTTTCTTTTCTTTTTATATCACTTGTCTTGTATTTGTATATCTTCCTTTTCCTCTCCTTAGATGTATATTTATTTTCATGACTTAAACTTTTCAAGATTATATTTGACATATATGTGTATATGGTTGTGCATATAACATGTATCTCCACCATTTTTTGGCACTCAATAACATTTCCTGCCTTTATTCATTCACTCAACTGATGTTTATGGAGGGCATATTACTTGCTAGTTTTACTGGAGATACTAAAGTCAACAAAACAACATTTGTGTCCATTTGGCACTTACATTCTCTGAAAGACAGAGAGAGTAGAGAAACAATCATGTGAAGTACCAGGAAGTGATTGCTGCTCTGGAAAAAATAAAGCAAGGTAAGTGGGATGAGGTGCCAGGAGTTGGCAGGGAAGTGTAGTTTTATTGTATTCTCCTCTCTTTCCTCTCTGTTAAAAAGAACAATTTTCATCTCAGTCTGCGGAGGTTTGAAAAGATTACTAAGGGATAGTAGTATTTGTGATTTTCATTAATTGTGAAACGTAAGATTCCTTCATTTTTTGGTACAGGAAGGATTTGAAGAGATCGGACAAAAGAATCTAATTGTTATCTTTGGACCAGCACTGAGTCCTCTGCTTATATATTACCCCCAAACCTTACATTAGTATCTCACACCTTTGTATATAAATTATAAAGACGAAAAACCAGAAATGATTTAAACTTGCGTTTGATCCTTGTATCTGAGCATCCACCACAAAATCAAAGTTTTCTCCAAACACATAGGTTTTAATATGAGATATTTTATAGGCAAACATGCAAATTAGTCAACCAGACATCCAAGCTCTAGTCTCCTGTTTTGAATTCTGTGCAATGGTTTAAACACTGCCAGGGTAAAACAACTGTCATTGCTGGTAAAGGCTGATATTACAGGCTGTTTTGCTCAGGTGGTATAGCAAGGTAGTATTCGCTGCCACTTTTAAGATAATAGTTAAGAATCTCACATACTGTTAAATTCTGTCATAAAACTAATAGCCTAGTTTAGGCAAAGCCAATGCCACACTGATCTTCTAGTTCAGAGAAGAGATATATTGTCCCCAAAATAATAGGTATAATCAGTGGCCCTGCTTTCTTCCTCTCTTCAGCACCAGAGAGCATGTGATCTGTTTTTCTCTTGCTATTGGGGTTATTTAGAAGACCTCATGTCCCATGGCATTTTTTTTTTTTTTTTGTCATGCTGCCTTTTCCTGGTCGTTGTGTAGAAGCACTAATATGACAGCATGCTACCTAACCTGTGTGCCCTGAGATTAATTAGCTTGCCTGGACCTCACAGTATCATCTGTAAAATGAGCCACATAGAAAAGAAACAGCAAAACCATACTAATCCTATGAATTACGGAACATTCCATTTTGGCAGAATTTCATCTTGAGAGATACATTTCAAACTGTAATTTATTTCATTTTTATTTGGGAAACAAGATTGTAATCTCAAAAAGATGGTAATCATGTGTTGGAATTAGATTAGGGATTTTGCTAATATGAGAGAAAAATAACACGTTGGAAAGCATTATGGTTAAATCCCTGGGAAGTCAAAGTTGCTGGAAAGGCATATTTCAAATTGGGTCACATGCACGTTGCTGCAGCCATTTGCAACCAAATCTATGCTAGGTGATGGGAAAGCGGAAGAAAATAATGCTGGAGCAAAATCCTCCCCTTAAATACTGGATGCAGGTAGCTGTGGCCAGATTGCTTATGCTCTAACTTAAAATCAATATAATTCTCAGTCATTTATTTACTCCCATATAAGGGCTTAAAAACAAAAGAGGCCAAATTTGAGTGTCCAGGGTAAGAAATAAGGCTATGTTTAAATAGCTTTGGACTTAAAGAAATCTGATTAGGGGCAAGAACAAGACTGCCGGTAAGTAAATAATAGAAAAGGAAAAGAATGGCTTCCATGTTGTTTTTTTCTGATTGGTCTTGTACTGAGAGAGTAGAGTTTCAGCTAATAATACCTCTTTTGTCTTCCTAGTAATGCACGATATGAGCTACATCTCTCTGGTTATCCCTGGATGTGTGGCTCCTAAAAATATATTAATGGCATCAACAACAAAGGCAAGAACAAATGGGAGAAATAAAACTCTATCAGCATAATCAGTATGGTGGGGACCACAAACCAGAACAGAGAACAGCATTCCTCCTATTTGCAAAGCCTTCCCCTTCTTTGTCTGATTGGATCCGTCTCCTGCATATTAAACACACCTGGAATCCCAGTGAATACTCTGCAGTTTAGCAGAAATCATTGATTACAGGACTATTGTATGAGCTACAGTTTGTTGTTGGGTTTTTTTTTTTTTCCGCATAAAGGTCTAGAAAATCTCAGCTATGTGTGGATCCTTTACACTGATTTTGATTTTGTTAGTTTTCTCTGAGAAATTAAAGTCTTGGAAAACATTTCTTCATAGTAAAATGGAATGGGGACACGATGAGTAGATTTCCCCATTTCTCTGAATTAAAATTCACCCTAAAGCATTTCAACAAGAAATTATAATACCAAATATTCAAAGAGGAACCAAAAATACTAGCAATGAAACAAAGAGTTGCTAGCATACATTTATCTCATCTGAAGCCTGAAATGACAATAAGTAGCGTAATGATACACAAGAACAATCTGGAAATATTCCGAGTACTCTTTGTTTTACTTCTGACTTGACCTTTGCTTCAAGTTTCTGCCCATTCCTCTGTTGCACATCTCATTGAGAGTGTTATCTATAGTTTCTGCCTATAATGCCTCCTCTCTTTCTCATTAACCCTCTCTAATCAGACTTTCACCTCACCATAACATTATAACTTTTTTGTCAAAGTAACCAGTCAGCCTCCATGTTACTAAATCCAGTAACAGGGGCGCCTGGGTTGCTCAGTCGGTTAAGCGTCTGCCTTGGGCTCAGGTCATGATCCCAGGGTCCTGGGATAGAGCTCAGCATCGAGCTCCCTGCAGTGGGGAGTCTGCTTCTCCCTCTCCCTCTCCCCCAGCTTGTGCATTCTCACTCTCTCTCTCAAATAAATAAAAATGTAAAAAAAAAAAAATCCAATATCAAATCTCAGCCATAATCTTAATAGGGAATTTAGGGAACATTCAGGAGCTGTTTCTGAGAGTCAAGACACAACTGTTCTTTTGCCGCTATGCATGTGGTTCCCTGATCTTTAACCTTCATGAAAGCTAATAAATTTGGTGCTTTATGAAGGCTATTGTGCTTTATGAGTTTGATTATCAATCAGAACCCAAGACCACTGCCGCAATTTAATCATTGTAGATCTTACAGGCTGGCATCGTGAAGAGGAAGGATTTACTTTCAGACCTACAACTCAATATGGCAAGGGTACTTTGTGGTGAGGCAAAGAAGAGGTAAGAAAGAGCTCAGATTTCAATGCCAGGGCAGTTCCTGACCCCCTCTCAGTACGAAGCAGCCAAACTTGTGTGGTAGAGGTATGTTTGCTTGTTTGTTTATTATATATGAGTGAAAAGTTTTGACTCCTGTTGAATTGGCAAAATAAATTCATAAGGAAAGGCAGACTGAGAGGAGACAGAGAAGGACTATAACTGGGTTAGTACTTAATTGATTTTTATTGTAAATAGAATTGCTGAAAACCTAAGAAAAGAGTCAATCATAGTAGGTAAAACAGACAGTTAAAAAAAGTGTTACGGTACAAGGAAGGTTCTGTTGGAAATTTGAGAAATACTGTGATCAGTTATGATTTTATTCAGATATTGTCATTAATCACTAGCCACACTCCCAAGCACATGACAGGAGAGAGGCGACCATGGAAGCTTATGAATGTAGTTCAAAGGAATGTGACATTTTGCTTGAAAGTATTAGCAACTGCCTGATACATCTTCATTCTCTCAGATTTGTTACTTAAATGATTGGGAGACTTACAATTTCATGGTAGACATAATTGAACAGAATGGACTGTTCAGGCTGAGTTCCATCAGTATTCAACACACAGGAAATCCCCCAGAATTTAGATGTAATTGCATTGACCAATTTGGAATGAGTGAAGTCATGAATTGAACAAGTTTATGCTGAAAATTTTACCACTTGATTGTCTTACCTTCTTTAAAGAATGAAATATCCCCTGAAACCCTTAAAATGTTACATGTACAAGCAAGGTGGACCTAGCCAAGATAAGCAATCACCCAGCCAAAATGATATGCCTCTGGTCCAAACAGATATACCTTGTGATACAGGCAGTTCTTTTTGCCTGGGCCACCTTATTTCAACCTCATGTTCAGAGGGTGATAAACCACATAGGAAACAACCTCTTGCTACCGTATCTGCCATGTATTGCTCTAATAATGAGAAGCCATTCCAAAGAACGAAGAAGGCTAATAGAAAAATAAAAATGATAATAAGAGAAATGGAAAAAAATGGTTTCAGTGAGTCAACTGTTCAGGTGATGGATAAAGAACAGGATGAAATTCAGAGTGAGATTGGCAGTACTGTTCTTAAATACTGTTGATACATAATCCCCAGATCATAATGGTAATGAATCCCAGCTCATGTGGCTGCCTGTCTTCAAAGGCACCATAAATCCTTCCCCATTTCACCTAAGTTGGAAAAATATAAGTCCAGTGATGCTTAAGAAGAACGGAGTGGGGAGGACCTGGGTGGCTCAGTGGGTTAAGTGTGCGACTCTTGATTTCGGCTCTGGTCATGATCTCAAGAGTCTTGGATTTGAGCCCCGAGTCAAGCTCCACCTCAGCTTGGAGTCTGTTTGGGATTCTCTCTCTCCCTCCCCCCCACCCCCGCTCCTCTCCCCACTCATGCACTCTCTCTTTCTAAAATAAATAAATAAAATCTTAAAAAGGAAAAAAAGAAGAATGGGGGGAATAAAAGGAAATGGTATGATACATTAATAAAGGCTTTCAATTGCTGGCCTGTGCTTGGATGTCAAGTAATGCTCTTCTATGTGCCTTTAATGGTCAAGCCAAAAAGAAACCTTTTTTTAAAAAACAGTTTTATTCAGGTATAATTTACATACTATATAATTTGCTCTCTTTGCAATTAATATTAAGCAGTACTGAATGTCAAGATTTATGTCTTAATTCTATTTTGTATTATATAAACAAATGTCCCCCATCCGCCTTTCATTGGTTAATATATATTTTTACATTTCTTTGATTTTAAAATTTTGAAAATCTTTTTGCCTAAAATATATTTATTATATTCTGTAAATGACAGGTTTTCTCTTTTATTCCATTCTAATAGTTTCTTCTTTTAAATAGATGATTTTAATATGCTTATATTTTATATTTTTCTATGAAAATTTCTTTTATAGTTATTTTTCAATTTAAACTATAAATATCACTTCCCAATTCCAAACTCTTCAGTTATATTCCCATCCTTTGAACATAACAATAAATTAGCATGCTTTATCTACCAACAGAACCCCCCCACACACACACACATATTCTTTTTATGGTTGTCTAGAATTTTAGTTCCACTGAAAATATGGTTATTTTGTAGTGAATATGCACCATTTACCAATAGTTCCTGTTTTCTTTATTTTTTTTTATTTTTCTTTTTTTCAATTTACCACTATCTTTAAGACAAGAAAGATTGTTTTATGTTAGAATCTATTGCATTTCGGTATTCAGTTTCAATAAAACAAATAAAACATCTTGGAAATTAACAAATTGAATAGCTTTCCTTTACAGTGTGTATGTTGAGGACAACTTTTTCATCAAATTGTTGAAAGTTAGAGAATTCATTAGTAGGCAATCCTGAGCTACATTGATGTTATTGCTACTGATTCTTTTGTGTCTGCTTTTAGGTAGCTTTTTTCCCCCAGGTTTGGAGGCTCCTATTGAGATATTCTCAAGGGCAGAGATTTTTTTCCTCAGCTGTGTCCAGTCTACTAACAAGCCCATCAAAGGTGTTCTTCATTTCTATCACTGTGTTTTATCCCTAACATTTCTGTTGGGTTCTTAGGATTTCCATTTCTCTGCTTACACGGCCCATGTATTCTCTCATGCTGTCTGCTTCATCCATTATAACCCTTAGCATATTAATCACAGTTGTTTTAAATTCCTGGTCTGATAATTCCAATATCTTTACCATGTCTGTTTCTGATGCTTGCTATGTCTCTTCAAATTGTGTTCTTTGCCTTTTTGGTATGCTTTGTCTTTTTTTCTTGATAGCTAGACATGATGTACTGGGTAAATGGAACAGCTGTATATAGACCTTTGGTGTTGCAGTATGAGGTGCGGGGAGAGGGGAAACATTCTATAGTCCTATGATTAGGTCTCGTGATATTTTAGTTAGTCTTTTAGTTAATGTATGCCTCTTCTGGACTATGAACCTCACAAGGATTTCTCAGGGTTTTTTTTTTTTTTTTTTTTTCCCTTTCCCTTAGGTGGTACAGGATGGCTAGAACGGGCTCTACTGGGCATTTCCCCTCTTTCCCTTGGAAAATTAGAGCGGCTGGACTTGCTTATTTTTCTTGCAGGTCAGCTGGATCTCAACACCCCAGCAGGTTAGACTGTGGTTAAATAGTTTCCCCTGAGGGCAGGCTTTGTTAAGGAGAAAGCAGCTTGCTCTGGTTCTTTCTTTCTTTTTTTTTTTTTTTTTAGCTTTCTATCATTGTTTTTATTACTGTGGAAAATTTCAAACATTCACTAAAGTAAAAGGAATAGTATAATAAGCTCCAAAATACTAAGCATTTCATCCTCAATAATTATCAACATTTGCCAACTTGAAATTTTCCCCTCCCCCTGCCCGAAACACAAGGCGGGGGAGTTTTCTCCATTACTTATTGAGGGAACCTGGTCAAGCTCCTGGAGGTAAATCTTGTGGGGGCCGTTTTATGACTTTTCTCTCCCGGAGTTTTTAACTCTCAGAGTTGTTTGTGTTGAGCCTCCAGTAACTCGGCAGCTGGAGTTCGGGATTCCTACCCTGGTTCTCGGTCCGTGGTGGTTTCTGCTAGAGTCTCTACTGTGGTAAGTCATAGCTCCCCTGTATTCCTGTGTTTGTGTCTCCAGTGTTGGAGGCAGTTGGTTTGTTCGCCTATGTCCTGTCTTTTCTTAGAGATCCACGAAGAGTTAATGATTTTTCAGTCTGCTTAGCTTTTTCATTTGTTATAACACAGCAAGAATTTCCAAGTTCCTTACGTATGGAACTGGAACTGGAAATTAGGGTTTTATTTTGGTTCTTTTTTTAATTAATGAATTATATTTTAGAGTAGTTTTGCTTATAGAAAAATTAGGCAGAAACTGCAAATTTTCTATATATCCTCTTCCTTCACTTATAGTTTCCTGTATTTAGTTTCCCATGTTAGTAATTTCCTGCGTTAGTGTGATACGTTTGTTAAAATTGAGTCATTACTGATATGCTATCATTTCCTACAGTACCTGGTTTATGTTAGGGTTCACTCATTGTG
Organism: Mirounga angustirostris; assembly: GCF_029215605.1. NCBI lineage: Eukaryota > Metazoa > Chordata > Mammalia > Carnivora > Phocidae > Mirounga > Mirounga angustirostris. The sequence continues at coordinate 76,679,213 of NW_026991720.1, read as the reverse complement.
TTGTATATTCTGGAAGTTTTGCTAAATGCACAGTATCATGTGTAAATATATATATATATATATCATTACAGTGTCCTACAGAATATTTTCACTGCCCTAAAATTCCCTGTGCTTCATCTATTTATCTTTCGCTCTTACCCCTAATCCCCAGCAACCGCTTATCTTTTTACTATCTCCATATATTTGTCTTTTCAGAATGTCATTTAGGTGGAATGATACTGTATGTAGTCTTTTCGGACAGGCTTCTCCGTAATAAACATTTAGGGTTTCTCCCTATTTTTTCTTAACTTGATAGTTTGTTTCTTTTTATTGCTGAATAATTTTCTATTGTTAAGATGTACCAGTTTATTCACCTATTGTATGACATTTTGGTTGCTTCCCATATTTTACAACTATGAATGAAGTGATAGAAACTTCATGTGCTGCTTTTTGTGTGAACATAAGTTTTCAACTCATTTGGGTAAATATTTAGAAGAGTAGCTGATGGATCATATGGTAAGATTGTGATGAATTTTGTCATAAACAGCCAAACTGTATTTTTTTTTTTTAAAGATTTTATTTATTTGACAGAGACACAGCGAGAGAGGGGAACACAAGCAGGGGGAGTGGGAGAGGGAGAAGCAGGCTTCCCGCCGAGCAGGGAGCCCGATGAGGGGCTCAATCCCAGGACGCTGGGATCATGACCTGAGCCGAAGGCAGACGCTTAACGACTGAGCCACTCAGGCGCCCCGAGCCAAACTGTATTCTAAATGGAAGTGGCTATACCATTTTTTTCCTGCCAGCAATGAATGAGAGCTTCTGTTGTTCCACATTCTCATCAGTATTTGGTGTTGTCAGTGTTTTGGGTTTTAGTCATTCTAGATGCACAGTGGTATCTCGTTTTAATTTGCAATTCCCTAATGACATAAGATACTGAGCACCTTCTCATGTGCTTTCGTTTGTCCTTTTATTTCTTCCTTCTCACCTTGTGTACATTTTATGTACTTTTTTTACTTACTACATTAGCAAGGACTTCTAGTACAATGCTTAGTAAGGGTAGTGAAAGAAGATATCCTTGTCTTGTTGATGATCTTAGGGGGAAAGTATCTGGTTTCTTGCCATTAAATATGACATTAGTTTTGTTTTTTTTTAAATCAAGTTGATTACTTTCCCCTCTATTTCTAGTTGGAAGTTTTTTGTTTTTTTAATCATTAATGGTGTTGAATTTTTCAAATAATTCTTGTGTATCAATAAAATTTTTCATGTTTAGCTTGTGATGGTTTATAATAATTAATTTTAAAATGTTGATACAGCCTTATATACCTGGAATCAATTCCACTTGTTCATGGTGTATAATTATTTTCATACAGGGGTGAATTTTATTTACTAATGTTTCTTTGTAGGTTTTTATATCTGTTTTCATGAAACATCTTGGTTTGTAGTTTCTTTTTTTTTTCATATTGCCATCAAGTTTTGTTACTTGAGTAATGACCTCACAGAATGAGTTAGGAAGTGTTTGCTAGCTATTTTCTGGGTAGACTGTACAGAATTGGTATCGTTATTGAAATGTTTGTCAGAATTCTCTAGTGAAACCACCTGCAACAGGTAATTTCATTTTGGAAGGTTGTTAATCACTGAATTGATTGTTTTAATGGAGATCTATTTAAATTATATAACTTCTGTGTGAGTTTAGATGATGACTTTCAGGGAATGTTCTATTTCATCACGTTATCAAATTTGTGGGCATAGAGTTGTTCATATTCATTTACTAATGTTGCCGTGTTCATGGGATCAGTGATGATGGGCACTCTTCAACTTCTGGTATTTGTAATTTGTGTCTTCTCTTGTATTTTTTTCCTTTGGTAGCCTGACTAGAGGCTTATAAATTTTACTGTTAAAAAAGACTGAAAAAATAGTGGTCCATAGTTTGTTTTGGCAAAATTGAAAGTATTAGCCTAGTTAAAGCAGAAGGTAGAAACACCTATTGAAGTTGCTTTGGGAGAACAAGTTTGAGACAGAATGTTAATACTGCAAGTTATATGTTACTAATTTCATCTTACTAATGACTATAAAGTTGAATTCAAAAAGGAGTCGAACTGTTGGCAATCAGGGACTCATTGAAAGAAATAAAACACAGATTTTCTAGAACAATCAGCATGGAAAGTTGTGACTGTTTCTTTATAAAATCATAATAGAGGAGTTTGAGAAGGGCAATGAATAACATTTTGCTATCTTGGGTAAAGAGAACATTAAAGGAGGCATGTTTATAAAAGTCATTGCTAATATGCATGTCATTAATTTAGTTCTTAGGGAATATTTTCATATGGACATCCCAATTCAGCTTTCCTATAAACCAGTCAAATTAAGAGAGCCTAGAAAAATTGAACCAACCAACTGAGCTACAACCATCCAGCAGACTTCACATAACATGAGTCAAAAATAGAGGCACCTGGGTGGCTCAGTTGTTAAGTGTCTGCCTTCGGCTCAGGTCATGATCCCAGAGTCCTGGGATCGAGCTCCGCATCAGGCTCCCTGCTCTGCGGGGAGTCTGCTTCCCCCTCTTCCACTCCCCCTGCTCTTGTTCCCTCTCTCACTGTGTGTCTCTCTCTCAAATAAATAAATAAAATCTTTAAAAATGTTATTTTTGTAAGTCATGGAGAATTTGGTTGGTTTTTGCAGCAGAAAAGAAGTTGTGTAGTACAGGAAGAGGGACAAGGAACCATTAAAACTATTATTTCTCTAAAAAAATTCCAACCTTCCCAATATTTAATGTATGTTGTGCATTTTTTGTCATTAAAAAATGCTTTCACAGTGGGGACATCTGATCCTCATAATGTTGTGAGTTAGACCAAAACTCTAATCTCTAAAGTTTAGAGTCTAGAAAACTGAGGTTTATAGAGGTAATTTTCTAGTTCCTAGGAAAGCTGAGGAAAGACCTAGGTCTTTTGATAATACAGCTAGTATTTTTTATTACACTAACTTGTTTTGAAATGTTATGCATTAACTATGTAATTTTACCTGGTTTATACTTGTATTAGTCACTTAAATAGCAATACAAGAAATTAAAACTCTTCAAAGAAATACAGGTATTAACTTCTTCATTGGTTTGAGAAGGCCATAAATCATTCAGAAACCAGACTATGTGTGGTCATAAAAAGCACATATATCACCTTGATTTTCAGAAAATATCACTGCATCTGGCTTCCTGATTTGTATCATAAGTGACATTTAAAATCTGAAGAAATTACAAACGTTTCCTTCTGCTCTGTACCACACATTCTGACACCTGTTTTTATTTTCATTTGTTTTCACCTCCAAGACTTACATAACATCTGATGTCCTTACATGGATTAAAATTTTTTTGAGGACAAAAACTTTTCTGTTAACAGATTCACCATGGCTTTAAGAACAAATGGTAGATGTTTAAATTTTTTAATTTATTCAGTGACCAAACTAACATAACTTTTACTTTTCTTACCAAAATTTTAATTTTTGTTAAAATGGTACTAATCTATGCAAAGGCTAAACTTAAATTGTATTTATTTCTATGCATGAGCATTTTTCTTCTGATTAAGGAATAGTAAATGAATAGCCCTTCTTGTGTTCTATACTAACTTTTTTGGAGATTACCTGTTAGTATAATATGTATATATCTGTCGGACAAAAATAAAAACACAGTTCTGACCTCAGAGTTATGTTATAGAATGCTTTTAGTAAACGTTTGGTACGTGGACAGTTGCTATTATTAACAAAAACTTTTAAAGGAAATTATAAAATTGATTAATTCTCTGAAAAGGAAATGATTTCACTCTGCTTTATATTCATGAAATTTAATTTCATGGTTAACCAAAAAGTTCCAAACTGTCAGTGAAAACCTGTCTTCAGCCTAATTAATGTCAAATTTGGGGAATGTGCAGTCTATGCTTTGAATACTGATAGTCTGGTTAAGAATAACAAAATTAAACCTGGGTAGAATTTAAGAGGCAATGTATTACCTGTTAGTTTCATAAAATGTTGATCCATATTTGAAGCTTATGTAAATCTTCAGTGCTGCCCCATAGCTGCTTAAATCCATTTATAAGTTATTATTCCATTGCTCCATTCTAAGAGGAGGTAATTTGTCACTAGTCCCTATAGTCCAAAATGTAATAGTTCACCTGAAGATCGTTGAGTAACCCCTGAGGCTTTACTCCATGCAATCTCAAAACGATCATGCTTTCTTAGTAATGATCATGTTTTCAAAAGCAGAAGTAGACATCTATATAGATAAGTCAATTTTATTCCAAATTTTTCTTCAGAATGCATAATGGATTTATGTGTATATAAATAGGTTGTTATGTGAAAGGCTAACATTATTGTTTTAACTACTAAAATATTCCACTGTGCTGAACAAATTGTTTTTGTTTTTTGTTTTCTGTAATTTGGCTACTACAAAGTTCTTCGGGGTTTTTTAAAACACTGTGATGTCCAAATCCTCCTTGTGTGTTGGCTTTTCTAGTTGGTCCATGTTTTTATCTTTGATCCTAAGAGTCTTATTCGGCTCTCTAGAATTTAGGGATGACTAATTAATTAATTAAATTCCGAACTCCTATATTGAGCTAGGATCTGTGTTCAGCTCTGAGGCTGAGTAGGGTAACAATGCCCTATGAGTCTCCCTTGGGAGCGGACAAAAGAATATGAAAGGAGGCAGGGAAAAAAATAATTATTATAAGGTAAAGATGTAACAGAGTTAGGAAAATATTTGTTTTATGTGAATAAAAGGTGACAGTGCTACTCCAAATAAGAAAGATTTGATATTTATGTGCTACCAATAACCATCTGATTGTCTTATATAAAGCTATAATCTATAAATCTATATAATACCTCCAAACTTAATACCCTCAAACTTAAATTGTTTGCTTATTTTCTCCAAGTATTACAGTTTTAAATATATCCTTTAATTTCCTAAGCAGTTCTTAATACTAAAAAGAGTACAACGTACTTTATTTGATAAATGGGTCGAGCTATTTTTATTGTTCTCTTTGAAGCCAAGACTATGAAATCACATCTCTTGAGTGATTCTGAAAGTTCTGAGCAAGCATTACAGATGAATTAAAACCCCACATATGTATCATAGTTTCCTGTTAGTAGAGAAGGCAAACTGAAAACAGATCAGCTGCTACATTTAATTTTGGAAAACCTCAGATAATAGTGATATTGACAAGAGTTTGAGATACGTGTGTGTATATATGTGTGTATTTTTCTATATATATAGAAGACATGAAAATAAGAGCCTTATTACTCCTTATGTGGTTTATTTTGGTGGTTATTCAGTCTTTGTAATATCTTATTTTCAAAATACCATTCTGGTTCCTATTTTCTTAGCTATTAAAATATTATTTTGAGGTATAGTTTGACTTTAGGACTATTGACTTATTGAACTAGCTATATGGTCTTCGATACAGTGTTTTAATTTCCCTGGTAAGACTGAAACATGTTGTCTTGGTCCTGATCATGGGTACGGTGGTCTGTATTTCAGCATTAATTATGATATCAGCTATAGTTTTGGGTTTCAATTTTGTTTTTGAGATTTATGAGGTTGAGAAAATGTACTAGTATCCTTAATTTACTGAGCAATTTTATGATGAATGTCTGTTGTATTTTCTCAAGTGTGTGTGCTACATCTTTTGCAGTCAGCATATAATGTTCCTCCTTTAATTTTAAGAGAATAAATGAAGTAAATAGAAGGGTTTTTTATGTTGACAACTTTGACTCTGGGATTTTGGTCAACTAGCTTCTTTTTAAGATTTTTTTTTTAAAGAATTTTTTTATTATTTATTCATTTGAGACCGAGATAAAGAGCAAGAGAGCGAGCAGGAGCAGTGGGGAGGGGCAGAGGAAGAGAGAGAAGCCGACTTGCTGCTGAGCAGGGAGCCCGATGCGGGGCTCGATCCCAGAACCTGGAGATCATGACCTGAGCCTAAGGCAGACGCTTAACTGTCTGAGCCACCCAGGCGCCCCAAGATTTTTTTTTTCTTTTTTTTTTTTTTTTGAGTAATCTCTATACCCAGTGTGAGGTTTGAACTCCCATCAAGGGTCACATGCTCCACCCACTGAGCCAACCAGGCATCCCTCAACTAACGTGGAAGTTTATATCCTAGATTTGACTCTTGCTTCCTTTTTCTTTATTGCATTTAATGCTACGAATCTAAGCACTGATCAGCTTATGAGACAACTTTTATTAAGTTGTTATTATCAATTATTTTTGGGGTTTTTAATTTTTTTTTAGACCCATGGTCTATTAGAGATAGATCGTATAATCTTCAAGCCTGTGGAGATTTTCTAGATCTATACTACTTAGTTATTTAGAATTTGATATTACTAAAGTTCAGAACAAATTCTGTACAAATTCTCTTCTAACAAAATGTGACTTGTTTTGCGACTCAGCATATGGCTTTTATCATTGAATATTTCCAGTACATTTGAGAGAAATGTGTATTTTACCAATATTGGGTGTGATGTTATATCAATTAAGTCAAAATGCTTGGTACAGTTCTTCCAATCTTCTATATATTTACTGATTTTCTTTGCCTAATTAAAGACTGAAGGAAGGATATTAATGAGGCCAACTACTAGTTCATGAAGAGGTTTTTTAGGTTTTTTTTTTTTTTTTTAGGTTGTTATATTTACCACATATTTATTCTTCCAGGCATTGTTATCTCTTCAGAATTAGTTTTCTATATGGCATTCTTTCTCTTCAGTCTAAAGAAATTCTTTTAACAGGTTTTATTTAGCAAGTCTGCTGGAGATAAGTTCTTCCACATTTCATTTGAAATGTATGTATTCATTGATCCCTTATCTGCTATTTACAGTTCTCTTGAAAGTCCCCAAAAATGAATCTTAATGCCTAATGTGAGTTTTTTTATCATAGCATTTCTATTCAGTGCTTTTGAAAATTTCCATCTCTTTATTGAAAAGCATTATTTTTTCCCTCATGTTGCTTCCTTTCTTCTCTAAATTATTTAACAGGCTTATCATATTACCTTAATCCATTTCTGATAATTCCAACAGCTGGACATTTCTGGGTCTGGTAGTATTATTATGATAGTAATATGTTTTCACATTTCTTAATATTTGATTAAATGTGAGATACTCTGTATTAAAAAAACTGAGGTAAATGGTTTCCCATAAAAATGAGACTGTTTCATCTGTCAAGTTACTCATTTGGGATTGAAGGATAGAGGGCCTGATGCATTGTGTAAGGCTCAGCCACCTGTTAGCTTTCTCCTGTTCCTCTACATACATCCTTAGACTCTATCAGGCCCCTTGCTGTCCCTTGGCAGCAAGTGGCCCTTCTGCCTCAACTCCAGGGACAGTCATTTCCCATGTTTAAATTTCAGCTGTTTTCCTCTTAACAGCTTTTAGGGAGGTTTCTTTCTCCTCTCACTTCTCTGTTAAAAGTTAAAACCACCATGGATCTCATCTAGCAGGGGACTTGTTACTTTTTTGTATCCACAGGGTTTATATTCCCATGTCTGTTTCTAATGGCATAAAATAACTATGATTTTGAGTATTATTTGTCTTGAAATAATTACTGGGTTTTAAGAGGCATTCTTTAGTGATTCTTTTCTAGCCTGGTAGCATTTTAAAATGGCACTTGAAGATCTGGTCTTAAATAGTTGTACTTGAAACTACTGTGAAAATCAGTATATCACTACTTGTGCTAAAATACCCATTGTGGGGGAGGGTGGCTAACTGCAACCCCCAAATTACACTTTCCTTGAGCAAATTGTTGGAAATGGAAGAAGAAAAAGGAAAAGACCGTGTAATGTGTATAGTGAGAATTACAGGTTTGTTTTCTAAGGAATCAGGCAATAAGGCTTCCCAACTGAGTCTAATAGACACTCAAAAAAATACATAGTAGATAAGTTTGGGCCACTCCATATAAACATTCACTACTGCTATAAGAGTAAAAATGAGCATGAGTCCTCTTATAGGAGGTCTTTGAGTGGACAATTCTTATATCTTGCCAAATACATATTAATCTAATTCTGATTATATACTATGCAAGTGGAAAAAAAGGGACAATCACCAAAAAAAAAAATCAACAACAAACACATAAAGGACATGGGGGTATGTCTGCATGACCGGTAAGAAGACCTGTCGCTCTGAAAAGAGGGAGCCAGGCCATACTTTAGAAAAGATAGTTGATTAATAATCAGAAGACAACTTACTTTGGTGAAGTCCCATTGCTTTATTATTACTTTTGTTTTCCTTGCCCCAGGAGACCTATCTGGAAAGAAGTTGTTATAGCCAATGTCAAAGAGGTTACTTCCTGAGTTCTCCTATCGGATTTTTATGGTTTTATGTCTCACATTCAAGTATTTAACCCATTTTGAATTTATTTTTGTGTATGGTATAGGAAAGTGGTCCAGTTTCATTCTTTTGCATGTTGTTATCAAGTACTTCATCAAATTAAAAGCTGCTGCAAAGTGAAGGAAACAACAAACTAAAAGACAAACTACAGAATGTGATAAGATATTTGCAAATGACATATTTGATAAAGGGTTAGTATCCAAAATATATAAAGAACTTATCAAACTCAACACCTCCAAAATGAATTACCTAATTAAAAAATGGGCAGAGGACATGAATAGCCCTTCTTCCAAAGAAGACATACAAATGGCCAACAGGCACATAAAAAAATGCTCAACATCACTGATAATTAGGGAAATACAAAACAAAACTATGAGCTGTCACCTCAAACCTGTCAGAATGACTAGAATCAAGAAACCTGAAACAACAGGATGTGGAGAAAGGGAAACTCTCTTGCATTGTTGGTGGGAGTGTAAAATGGTGAAGCCACTCTGGAAAACAGTATGGAGTTTCTTCAAAAAGTTAAAAATAGAACTACCCTACAATTCAGTTGTACTACTAAGTATTTACCCAAACAATCCAAAAATAATAATTCAAAGGGATACATGGAACATTATCTACAATAGCCAAATTATGGAAACAGTCTAAATGTCTGTCAACTGATGAATGGATGAAGGTGTGTGTGTGTGTGTGTACAAATAAATTTCATAATTTTTTATGGCTGAGTAATATCCCACTGTACATAATATACAATGGGATATTAGCCATAAAGAATGAAATAGTGCCACTTTTAATGATGTGGATGGAGCTAGAATACATAATGCTAAATGAGTAAGACAAATACCATATGATTTCACTCATGTAGAATTTAAAAGAAAACAAGTGAGCGAAGAAAAAAAATTGAGACACCAAGAAACAGACTCTTAACTATAGAGAAAAAATAATGGTTATGAGTGGAGATGGGTGAAGTAGGTGATGGGGATAAAGGAGGGCACTTCTCATGATGAGCACAGGGTGTCTTATGGAAGTGTTGAATCACTGTATTGTACACCTGAAACTAATATTTACACTGTGTTAACAAATTTAAATAAAACTTAAATCCATTTTCTAAGTTACCTTTTTTAAAATTCATAATAGGACACAAATTCATGAAATTCAAGCAGGAATTCATAAGGAAAGAACAGATGAGAGGAAAAGAATGTAGGATAAAAAAATGAGTGAATAAAGCAAAATTTAAATTATTTAGTAATAAAATGTATTAAAGTAGTTGGAAACAGGAGGCAGGATTTTAGCTTTAAAAAATCAAATCAAAAAGACACCATTGAAAATCGTGAGAGAGAAAAAACACCTTTTTTTGTCAAGGTGGTAATAAAATATTTACTTTCAGAATGAGAGTTTTCTCAATGAGAGAAGATAGAACAATTGGAACAGACCAATGTAAATCATAATTTTGAGATGCATGTAAGGTTTTAAGGTTTTTGATTTTTTTTTGTATATTTAGTGATATTCTACACTAAAATGCATATTTAATATGATTTGAATATATTCTTCAATCCTTCTTAGCACAGTATTTCAGAGATTCTCAAAGCCCAAGCTAGGTATAAAGAGGGGATGTTTAGCTCCAAACTGTGGTGGAGTCAAAGTATTTGAGGAGCTAAACAAAAACCGTTGAATGGACTTAACCATCTTCCTCTGATCTTGTGCGTGCTTGAAAATGAAATATGTTGTTTCGCTAATATCAAACCTTTTTTTTTTTTTCCTAAGGGAAAACATGAATATGAGTGTACTCCAGCAACTCTGAGTTACATATAAAATAGTTTATTTCCTTGAAAAATGCTTTACTTCCTATTTAGCCCATCTGGTGTCATAAGAAAACTCACCTTCTTGGATACAAATACTCACCTCTCCCATTTTAGAGAAATGTAGAAGAATATGCTAAGATGCCCTATTTGAAAATACATTAGAATGTAATTCATTTTAAAATGATTATCAGTTCCGAGAAGGAATCCTTATAAGATTCTCCATAAAACATGGCATATGCAACTTCATGGGGCACAGACCTATTTTAAGGCTCTCCTGGTGAAATGATCTGTGCAGCGGTCATAAAATATGTTATACTAAATATTCTTTATGCTAAAAAATGATTCTTAAGCTCCAGATCCATGTAATACAGAAAACATCTGATAACACAGTGCCTGATTTAATCTAATATGAATCATAGGGTTATGATCCAGTGCCGTGTTTATCTCTGACAGGTGTACTACAAACTGCATTGCAGTCTGAGGCCAGTAGACATACTAAATCCTTGATTTACCTATCTACAATTTATAGCTAGAGGATTCATATCTTAACTCTCTTTAAATAAAAATAACCGTACTGGTAGTAGTAAAAAAAAAATGTTTCTTATTTAAGTGTGAATCAAAGAAGGAGGTAAAATGAAGTGGTAATCATTTCAGCTCTTTTCTTACCACATTGTCTCTCAAGGTGATGTAAAATGCGTGAAGTACTGGAATGCTTTTATATGTAGTTTATCTCAGTGTGGATTTGTTTAATCTTAGGTAGCTAAACTGATGAATGCATGCAATAGAATACAGTCAACATCTACATGTATCATTCTTCATCTCTACAATAAGATATTGAAGGAAAAGATCGAGTTGGAAAAGTATCAAGTTCCATTAATAAAGATTTTGAGAATGCACATATCAATACATACTTTAATGAACAAACATGTAAAAGTATAAAACACTTGAATGAGAATTATAAACACCAATTTCAGTATTGTTTATAGCTGAATTGGGAAAGAAGTACTTAACCTGTATCTATAAAACATAAAAATGTGAAATAGGTCTCCTAGGGTGCTCATGGAGAAAGAAGTAATGTACTGCTATTTCAAATTTAAATCTAGTTTAATAGTAAATAGTAACTTATAATTTTTCTCTGTCAACAAAGAATGACTTGGGCTATTTTCTGAGTATATGCACCATCTAAAAAAAAAAGAACAGGGCACAGAATAAATTAATAAAATAATGCGTGTACCAGAGAAGTGACCATCATTTTTTTTTTTTTTTCCCATAAAGCATTAGCCAGAGCAGTTCTATTACATACTTTCTACCCATCTTTGTAGAATTATATTTTTGGTAGGAATATTCCTAGGAACCTCCCCTTTGGTCTGTTTGGCCCAATGATAGTGACATTAATAAAAATTACAATTGTTAGATTTATTTGAAATTATTTTCTGCATGTAGCAGCACTTAGACTTTTACTTTTAAACACAAATCTGGTGGAACTCCGCAGTATTTCTCTTGACTTTTAAAGCCAATGTCAGGGCACCTGGGTGGCTCAGTCAGTTAAGCGACTGCCTTCAGCTCAGGTAATGATCTCAGGGCCCTGGGATTGAGGCCTGCCTCGGGCTCCCTGCTCAGTGGGGAGTCTGTTTCTCCCTCTCCCTCTGCCTCTGTGTGCTTGCTCACTTTCTCTCTGTCTCTCAAATAAATACATAAATAAATCTTTAAAAAATAAATAAAGCAAATATCTTCTGTGAGGCAGTCTCATGATCCCTAAAAAGGCAAGGAGGTAATTCTCAGGTTAGGAAAACCTGAAAGCTAGTTCTTACCTTTTTAGTGCTGTTATTTCGTGTGTGTGTGTGTGTGTGTGTGTGATGCATATTAAAAATCATACAAAAATATCTGCTGTTACATAATATGCACATATTATATGTATATAATACGCATGATACATAAAAATCATGGTTAACCTTACAGGAGATAAAAAAATGAGAAGGCTCATATATATAAAATCCTTGTTGATTGACAGGTCACATATTTGAAATTTCAGCAGTAAAATATTTTTCATTTGGGTTAAAGTGCATTTTCTAAAACTTTTGTCAAAAGAAAGCCAATTTACCCTGTTACCCAGGCTCCCCCAACATAGTAATGTATTAATAATGAAAATTACCATGGATTAATTTATTTTAATCTAGTTCTACTTAGCACGTGCTTGATAGATGGGTGAATGGCATACTGTGTAAGAAACAGTATCTGATAAATATACCAAGGTCATGGCCACAGAACAAATGTTATACTGATAAGAAAAGGATTGCAAAGAAGTGTCTATCAGGAGATAAGATTTATACCCAAGCTTTGTTTTTAGAAACAAGATGAACACACTAGGGTATACCTTCTTTCCATACAACACACACATGGGCACGCATATGTTCACACATATGCTTATGTGTGGTACAAATATTTTTGCTATTTCTTAAAATCATCAAAAATTCTATACAAGTGTATAAAATGTAGGACAGTAAAACTCAAGGGATATACTTTTGTATATATTTATCAATATATACATCTAGACTATTAACATCTGAACTCTAATAATTTTATAGTCACTAAATGTTACCATAATGAAAAATAAAACCACTTTAAAAAGATGGAACTTATGTACAGATTACTCTAATGTTAGTTTATGCATGAACCCTTAGGCTTCAGAATTCTAATACTGATTTTTCAAATGAGCATCTGTTTTTTTATGGAAAAAGAATTCAATTTATTTCCTATCTTTAAAGTATAAAAAAAAAAAGTGCCTTGGGTATAAAATCTAAATGTCTACTGTCTGATCAGTTAGGAGTTTAGAGTGCTCGCTTCAGCAGCACATATACTAAAATTGGAACTAGGAGTTTAGAAATGTCACTCTTCACGACCTCCAGTCCTTATTTAGTGTTTGGCGCAAAGAAAGCAGGTGCCAGGAGCCCCTCCTGTACCAGGCAAAGTGACAGCTTCCCAAGGATAATGTGTAAGCCTTCTGTGAGGAAGAGGGGTGGAGAGCAGGAAGGAAAGGGGGAGAATGGAGGTGGGAGGCTAGGGACAGTTATGTACTGAAGTCTGTATTGGGGAACACTTCAATTTGCAAGAGGGAGGATCTTCCTGCTTAACTGCTGAACACAAGTGGCCTGAGCCTGTCCTAGGTAAGTGAAACTGTTTCGTGTGCATGGGGCCAACCCCCATCCCACAGAGGCACAGATGCAGCCTCTATGAGTTAGGAAAGGCATCCATCAATGTGGCAAGAATTGGTCACCTTTGGACTTGGTGAACTTGTGCAGTTACAAAGAGTCCTGGCAAGAGCGAGAATCACCCAGTCTCAGAGCTGTCCGTTTGTGGAAGTAACGGTCTAACACTGCTGTGCTAGTCTCTGGGATACAAACAGCGTTTGAGTTCCCTCTGTCCGGACAAAGCAGTTGGAGTTTCGTGACCCAGACATGAAGGGAGATGCGGAGGGTGAAGAACACAGCTGTGAGGATGATGGTCCTTTTGAACTTACTGAATACAAGCTTGACCAGGCCAGCCTGGAAGACAAAGGTGTTGAAGAACAGGAGGAAAATGATGATGAAGTTGAAGAGAACGCAGTGTCCTGGATGAGGAAAAACACCAGCAGGATGGTAGGAGCCATTGGGAGTAGCTCTGCGAAGGAATGAACGAAGAGCTCATAGGACAGCGGCAGGGCGTGTAGGGAGAGCAGCGGCTATGGTTACCGGTCTGGAGCCTCTTCCTTTTGCTGAGTGGAGCACCTAGGTTCCATCAGGGCTGTTTCCTGAGCTCTAAGACAAGGGCTTCAAAGACCCTCTACATCGGGTGTCACAGGGACGCCATCCTGACTTCTGGAAACTGGTTTTAAACCCCGCAAGTAGATGGCGGATGCAGCCTCTGGTCCTCAGCTTTCCCACAGCACTCAGTGGCCAGCCGGCCGCCTTGTTTGGGCCCCTGCTTACCTGGGTCCGCTCTTCTCCTACCTTCACAGCATCACTCCTCCAGCTCTTGAGCCTCCCAGCTGCCGCCCAAGGCCTACTGCACACAAGGCAGAGCCTTGCTAAGGGCCAGCCCCAGGAGAGAGGCTTCGCCTCTGCTGGAACCCTTAGGTTTCCACACCATGGGCAGGTGAGGGACGGGGCGAGCTGAGGCGCTCCTTGAGGAAGAAATGCCTCTGGAGGAAATGGGAGTTGGGAGTCGGCACCTTGGTGCGCTAGGAGCGGGCCGCCCCAAAGCCCCGGACTTAATTTCCCAGGCCCGGCAACTACTTTTTAGTCTCCTGTCTTCTACATTGCTCACCTATTCCAATTTTCTTAGTTACAGTGTGTGTGTGTGATTGTGTAAGTGCATGCACGTTTGCATGTGCATGTGTGTTAACTTACTGTCTTTCTCCCACTACTCCTAAAATGCAAGCTCCACATTTGTTGGAAATTTCTTCATTTATTTTCTTTTTGCTGTATCCGCAGACCCTTAAAAACATGCCTGCTATATAGTAAGCACAAAGAAAACATGTTGAATGAATGAAAGATGAATATGAATGACTTATCTATGTTAGCAATCCATATCTCAAACATATCCTGACCTACTTATGAGATATGAAATGTATGACTTATATAGAATTAAACGTGTCTAATCGAAAGACCTGTGTTTACAGGAAAGCCAGTATAATATTTACATATTATACTGGGAAATGATACAATTTGATTAAACTATATTAAAAGATACATTTTATATCAATCTAAAATGCTAGTTAAAAGTTACTAAAATTACAAGGGTTTTATTAACATTAGAACAGTTACATTATTGAATATGTATGTGAGATTTTATGAAGACACACACACACAACTAGGTAATCCAGCCATTCTAAGAAGAAGTAAATCAGGCTTACAACTTTAGGCTTAACATTTTGAAGTAAGGGTCTTTTATTACTTATGCTGTACAGAAACTTTTTGTAGAAGACACTAAGAGAAATAGTTCACTTGTGAAATCCATATTCAAAAATAAAGATCCTCTGGACAGATGGATAATGATGTGAAAGCAGTTTAAGACATATTTAAGGTTTCTGAAGTTTGTCCATTACTGCTGATGATAAAGTTGTAGGAAATTTCAATCTTTGCCCAAAAGACTAAATTAGGTAGTACTCTGTAATCCTTATTACTGTATTCGAGGATCATATGAAAGGGTGCTGATAAAGAAGAAACCTTGAACCGCAAGGCTGACTAAACAAAATCACTAAGCTCTATATTAGTCTCAAGAGAAAAAGAATCCAATGAAGTGACAGTGTTGCTGACTCAAGAAATCCTTGACTTTCACCGCTGTCTCCAATTTCCTAAATATGATTTTAGGTTCGTGATTGGCTAACATTATTAACAATAGAATTCTAGGTTATATATATAGTATATTCAGAAGCACATGGGAAAGGTTTATAAAATTCTTCCATAAAGTTGTGGTGTCATATTCATTAGTTATATTCACACTCAGCTTTTTTACTATGTAATAGAAGGCATTCATCACCATCCAAGACAGCTATAATTGACTCTTTGCAAGACGGTAAGCATGCTTGAACATAGCTCCTCTTTCCTCCACTGTTCAAACTCTACACAGCAAAAATTAAAAATGAGTACATTTTCTAGCAATGACCCATGCTAGGGTCAAACCTATCCCATTTATCTCATTAGGGTTATTTTCTAGCTAATTGTTGAGTCATGCTAATATGTATCCTATAAAGTTTGAAAAGAGGGAAAAAACTAAGTTACTGAATGTATCCTCTGAGTGCATTTATAAATGTAGCATTTATGAAGTCTTGTGAATATCTCTACTCACATTTAATGTGCCTAATAAATCTATACATGTAAAAATTGAAGATCAAAAAGGTTAAGCTACCTGTTGAAAGTTGCACAGCTAGTAAAGGCCAAAACCAAAATTCAAATCTAGATTGTTCCACTCAAAATCTCACATTGTTAACCAAAACGTTACATTGAGAGTTCTGTCTTTGTGGTTTTAATTTTTTTTTTTTTTAGCAGAATGTATACGCTAGTAACCTTAGAAGGAAGATAGTGTTTTCCTTTTTATTAATAGTTATGTTAATTATAAGAATAATTGCACATTGAATATTTCAGGAGACTTGCATAATCAATAGGTGGTTTATATCAATAAAAATGTCACTGGCTTCAAACAAAAAGTATAAATCTGTAAAACCAAAGAAAATGGGGGAGATGATGACCAAGAACCTTAAGAAGATGGAAAGCATGTCATTAATGGAACAAGAAAACTGAATCCAGGGTCAGAAATAAAAAAAATCCAAACAAATGAATAATTTGAATGGCGTATACACAAGAACCTTAGAAATTCATGACATTAGGCACCTCTATAAGTGAGGTTGAAAATAGCTGACATAGGATATTGTTTTGAAATTCTATTTAAGATTTCAGTTGTGTGTAAGGGGAGTGAAATGGAACTAAATAGAATCTATTGATGAAATACAAATAAGTTCATATGTGATTAGTAAATAGAGGAATGATTATCACTTTTAGATGGACTGTATGTTGATACATATGAGAATTTTCCCAGCAGTTTAATATTTTGTGCTACCAAGTACCAGCAGTTGAATGCAACAGAAAGTGCCACCTGAAAGCAACAAGGTGCTGCGCATACATGATGCAAATCCCACTCCACATTCTTCTTTTTTTTGCCACAGGCTTTGACTTAGAAGTGTTATTGGGTGGGGTCTTCTCTAATCTTCCTATAGTTCAGTACCTTTGGCTCTTCCTTACATCCCCTCTGTTGAGGTACTTCATTTTTTTTTTTTTTTAGGTAAGATCATATATTTATTACAGTGCTCCACTATTTGATGATCTGCCATGCTTACCTAATACTAGTATTTTTCCGTAGGAATTATTGTTGGTATTCCAACTTTAAGTTCCATTGATACTGAGTACACTGTTCCTAATTCTGGTTTTTTCTTCTAACTCTGTTTAATTTAGCACCATGTAAAAATTTTTAGCAACCTGTCCATTATATATGATAAATAATAAGTCTAAACTGCCATGGAGGGGCACCTGGGTGGCTCAGTTGTTAAGCGTCTGCCTTCGGCTCAGGTCATGGTCCCAGGGTCCTGGGATCGAGCCCCGCATCGGGCTCTCTGCTCAACGGGAAGCCTGCTTCTCCCTCTCCCACTCCCCCTGCTTGTGTTCCCTCTCTTGCTGTGTCTCTCCCTGTCAAATAAATAAATAAAATCTTTAAAAATAAAAAACTGCTATGGAAAGATTTTCAAGATACACGTAGAGTTTTTAAAAAAGGAATACATAATAGTATGCATAGTGTGATTGCATTTTGGTATGAAAGAGAAAAAATGAAATTATATATAGATTTGCTCTTGTATCACAGAATATATTTAAAAGGTTTCCAGGTAGATAACACAATGGTAGCTACCTAGGTCTGTATCTGCAAATACTTTTTCCTAAAGCAAAAAAAAGAAAAAAGAATGTACTAAAATCACGCCTTCAGCTTTCACAAGTTGAAAATGGAGAATGCCCAAACTGTGTAAAATTAAAAGTAGGGAGAAAAGAGAAGTCGCTAGATTCCAGTGTGCACTGTGTATTAGCCCTGCTGCAAGGCTTTGTGTGAAAAGAGCAGAGAGAAAGAGATGATGAGAAAAGGGAAGAGTGAGAGGGAGAAAGGGGTGAAGGAGGAAGTGCTAGGAGGAGAGAACAGAGGAGCTAGTGATCTAAAGTTAATCTAAACCAACTGCCATTAAGAGTATGACAAGTATGGGGTGCCTGGGTGGCTCAGATGGTTAAGCGTCTGCCTTCGGCTCAGGTCATGATCCCAGGATCGTGGGATCGAGACTCAGGTCAGGCTCTCAGGTCAGCGAGGAGTCTGCTTCTCCCTCTGCCTCTGCTACTCCCCCTGCTTGTGCACTCTCTCTCTCTCTCTCTGTCAAAATAGAATCTTAAAAAAAAAAAAAAGTATGACAAGTATAATAGTGAAAATACTTTATAAAATAAAGTGTTCAGAATTATCACAGAAGAAACTTAAGTTCTTACAATGTGAAGTGGCTGTCTTTGAGACATAGTATTGGAGAGAAAAAAAGGAAAAAGAGAGGTACCCCTTGGGGGGTGGGGAATAATGGAATATAACCAAGATTTTAAACTAGAATCTCAAGTGTCTTTTTGAAAATAAATGAAGACCTGAATCTACAAATTAAAGGGCAAATAGGAGAAAATGATCTCAGAATGATTAGGTCTTAGAAGTATCCTAGAAAAACTATTAAACTTTGAAAAAAGAGATGAAAAAATATTCAAGTTCTTTAGCCAAAAAGATAAAATAACTTACAGGGCAAAAAGGAATTAGACTGATATTCAATTTTTGAAAAGCAACATTCAGAGCAAGACCATAATGGAGCAGGGTACGCAAAACATCATTAAAAGAAAGTGTGAACCAAGGATTTTATATCTAGTTAAATATTCCTTAAAAAGGTTATAGAAAAAGTTTTAAACATATATGAACTTAGGGAATTCTTTACTAATGAGACCTTCTTGGGGAAATTAGAATGAGCTCCATTAAAGCAAGAGATGCCTGGGGAAATTTCAACAAACGGATGGATACTGAACATTTTAATGTATGCAATTTAAACTTAATGCTGAAAACTGGAGATGAGGACAGACTACTAATGTACAAAATCCATAGATGGTGACCTAGTACAACTTTTTTTAATGGGAGGAAAAAGAAGGAATTTGGATGAGCTCATTGATTCTTTTTAAATTGATGTATAACATTATATTAGTGCTTGACACATGAATAGGCAAAAGATAGGAAATAAAGGATCCCATTAAAAACTGACAAACCAGATATTAAAAGTTGGTGTATGGAAACTGGGAACTAAGGGCATTCATAACTTACAAGTACAAAGGTAGTAACTAGAACAAAAATACAAGCCTTCCAAAATACACTTTAGTTAAAATGAGATTGTATCATATAAAGAAGCATGAAATTAAAATATAAAACCTATAATTATAAAATATTGTTACAGAAATAAAGCCAAATATATTTGGCAGAAAAATAAATGGGAACAAGTTTAGTTTACCTATTAAAAAAAGATACTGAATTTGCTCACAAAACAAGATGTGGTTATTTTCAAGAGGCAGATGAAGACAAAGTGATTTACAAAGACAAATTTTTTAAGGAATGTCTAAAGTTATATTAGGCAACTAGAAACTGAAGAAAGTAAGGGTAACAATGCTACTTATTGGACCAAGTATAATTTAAGTCCACAAGCTAAAACCTCATTTGACAGAGATGTTGATAAATCATAGTAATTATGATAGAGAAGAAAATAATTGATGTAACTATTGTCTTTTGATTATCTACTAAAGATTAAAGAAAAAAAACCTACACAATTATTGTAATCTAGATATTTTTTACAGGCTTATAGTTTAACAGTTCAAGCACCATGTATATTTGAAGATCGAGCAAATTAATATATTATGATGAAAGTCAAGGCTCAATTGTTAGAGAATGTAGTTAGACGTAAAGAAAAGGGAAAGCTAGAATAAACCCCAGGGTGTTGGTGTGAAATGGGTAGTATCTACAAGAACTCATTACTCTCTAGGTCCATCTTTGGAGAGATCCTAGAAGCAGTGGCACCGCAGGAGAAAATGAGCACCCCAATTTTCTTGATACTGGTTTTTAAATCTATTCTCAGTTAAAAGAGTCCAGCTTCCTTAAAGAAATGGTTGATTGCATGGCAAGGAGAAAGCAAGATGAGTTTGGAACATCTTGTGGTATAAAAAAGTAGGAAGTGCTCAACAGATAAAGGAGGCATTGCAAACAGACAAAACATTATATTGGTGAGATATGTGGTTGGTACATAAAGTTAAACTTCATTCATTCTTCTTGCTGCATTATTCCCATTGTATGAATAGACCAAAATGTTTTTATGCATTCCCTTCTTGATGGGCATTTAGGCAGTTTCCAGTCCAGGCCTATTTAGAACTGTGCTGCTATGAATATTTTTATACATGTCTGTTACTAAGCATGTGTATACATCTATGTTGGGTGTATATTTTAGAAGGGGGACCACTAAGTCCTAGGGTATATATTTTAGAAGGGGGACTGCTAAGTCATCTGTTAAGGTTTGATAGATACCACCAAACAATTTTCTAAAGTAGTTATCCCAATTTACTTTCTCATCAGTGGGGTGTGAGTTCCGCCTGATCCGTATTTTCTCCAAATCTTGTAATTTTCTTCATTTCTATGTTAGCCATTCTGATTTTTTTAAAAAGCCCGTAAAGAGAAACAAATTATCTTGAAATCGTAGTCCTATGACAACAGACGTCATAGCAGTTACTCTGGAAGTCAGAAGGTGGTAGAAAATACATCCTCAAACAGGTCTTCCAGCTTCTGCCCTTGACTTTGTGTAGCCTACCAGCAGCACAGCAACCCGAGTCCTTTTATCCAAACATTAAGTCAGATCATGTCACTCTTTGCCTCAAAATTATCCAATGGCTTTGCCTCTCATTCTATTTAAAAAGCCCAAATTCTTAATACAGTATAAGACCTTCATGAATTGGTCCCCTGTTACGCTTCATTCTACTCACTTACTCAGCCCTGACCACCTATTCTTGATCACACACCAAGCATGCGCCTACTCATGTCCTTTGCACAGTCTGTTCCTTGGCCTGGAAAACACTCCCCCCAGATGTCCACATGTCTTCCTTGTCAAATATTTTCTCAAATTGCTTAAATAGTGACTTTTTTTTCACTTCATAGCCTCTGTCTTGCATTATTCTATTCCTTGATATCTATCCCCATCTAAAATATTTTTTTTGTCTTCATCTCACGTGATACATAATTTGTGAGTTTTTTTAATCCTCTGTTGTATAACCACAGCTTAAAACAACTATCATGTAAGAAAATCTTGAAAAATCAATAAATTGCTTTTTCTCAATGGGTTTGGTGCCAGAACACAGGTGTCATGAAAACCACTGCCAAACCCAAACAAAAATGGGAAAGGAAAAGACTCACATCAAAACTGTTGTTATTGGACATGTAGATTCAGGCAAGTCTACCACTGCTGATCCTCTGATCTACAAATGTGGTGGGATTCACAAAAGAACTATTGAAAAATTTGAGAAGGAGGCTGCTAAGATGGGGAAGGTCTTCAAGTATTCCTGGATCTTGGATTAAACTTAAAGCTGAACGTGAATGTAGTATCACCACTGATATCTCCCTGTGGAAATTCGAGAACAGTAAGTATTATGGGACCTCCGTTGACACCCCAAGACGCAGAGATGTTATCAAAAACATGATTACGGGCACATCTCAGGAGGACAGTGCTGTCCTGATTATTGCTGCTGGTGTCAGTGAATTTGGAGTGGGCATCTCCAAGAATACACAGACCCATGAGCATGCCCTTCTGGCTTACCCACTGGGTGTGAAACAACTAATTGTTGATGTTAACAAAATGGATTCCATTTCTGTAAGATGGGTGTTCTTAAACCTGGTCACCTTTCCTCCAGTCAGCGTTACAACGGAAGTAAAAAGTCTGTTGAAATGCACCATGAAGTTTTGAGTGAGGCTCTTCCTGGGGGCAGTGTGGGCTTCAATGGCAAGAACTTACCTGTCAAAGATGTTCGTTGTGGTGATGTGGCTGGGGACAGCAAAAATGACCCAGCGATGGAAGCAGATGGATTCATGACTCATTTGATTATCCTGAACTATCCAGGCCACATCAGTGCCGGATATGCACCTGGGCTGGATTGTCACACGGCTCACGTTGCTTGCAAGTGTGCTGAGCTGAAGGAAAAGATTAATCATTGTTCTAGAAAAAAAAGCTAAAGATGGCGCCGAGTTCTTGAAATCTGGTGATGCTGCCATCGTCGATAGGTTTCCTGGCAAGCCTACGTGAGTTGAGAGTTTCTCTGACTAGCTGGGCCATTTTGCTGTTGGTTACATGAGACAGACAGTTGCTGTGGGTGTCACTGAAGCGGTGGACAAGAAGGCAGCTAGATCTGGCAAGGTCACCAGGTCTGCCCAGAAATTCAGAAGGCTAAATGAATATTCTCCCCAATACCTGCCACCCCAGTCTTAATCAGTGGTGGAAGAACAGCCTCAGAACTCTTTGTGTCAGTTGACCACTTAAGCTTAATAGTAAAAGACTGGTTAATGATAACAATGCATCATAAAACCTTTGGAAAGAAAGGTTTTGTGGACTATTTGCTTATTGTGTGTGTGTGTGTGTGTGTGTGTAGCAGTTTTAAGTTACTAGTTTTTAAAATCAGTACTTTTTAATGGAGACAACTTGACCAAAAATCTGTCACAGAATTTTGAGACCCATTACAACAGAAGTGTAATGGGGGAAGGGGAAGAAAATTTAATAAACTAATGTAACATAGAAATTTATATTGAAAGTACATTTTTAAGCTTAGTTACTTGTTCGAAGGAAATTGGTGTTATTTTCTCTACTGCTTTAAGTATTTCTTTCTCTTTGGTTTCAGAGTTTTAATCGTAGAAGCCTGCCTGTGCTTTGGCTTTATATTTATACTAGTGTGCATTCACACTCATTTTTGAAATTGTGGCTTGATAAGTTTCATACATTTTTGGAAAATTTTCAGCTTGTATTTCTTCAGACATCCATTCTCTCATCTTCTGTATTCTGGAACTGTATTTGCACACATTTTGAATCTAACATATTCATATGTTTCTTTCAGACTTTTCTATAATTCTCATCTCTGTTTTCTTCACATTTCTACCTGGCTGTATCAGTCTTTTTTTTTTTTTAAAAAAAGATTTTATTTATTTATTTGATAGAGATAGAGAGAGGGAGAGCACAGGCAGGGGGAGTGGCAGGCAGAGGGAGAGGAAGAGGCAGGCTCCCCTCTGAGGAAGGAGCCCGACGTGGGGCTCGATCCCAGGACTCTGGGATCATGACCTGAGCCGAACGCAGCCGCTTAACTGACTGAGCCACTCAGGCGCCCCATGTATCAGTCTTTGAATTCCCTAATACTCTCTTCCATTGTATCTTCAACATCTGTTTGTAGATATTATATTTTTAATGTCTAAGAGTATTTGCCCTTTTTTAAATAAATAGATGCTAATTCCCCAGTGAAATTATCCATCTTTTAAAAATCTATTTGATTAAAATTAGTAGTTTAAGTCCATTTTGAAAACTCCAGTATCTGGTTCACTTGCAGGTTTATCGTTTTATCTCTGTTCTCCTTGATTTTTGTCACTTGGTCTTATTTCTTCTTACTCGGGATAATTTTTATTGAATGCATTGTACATGAACGATAGTAAAGGCCTGAGATGATGTTTTGTTTCTCCACACTCTATTTAATTTTCTTTCTAAAGGCAAATGGAATGTAGGCAGATCATCTTACTCCAGCTCACGTTTGTCTGTTTGTTTTTTCCTTCTAGAGTTTACCTCTTTCAAGGTCTGACATGAAAGCCTGAATTTTAACCACAGTCCCTCATTCTTGTCAGGCTGTAAAACCAATTTTTGTCTTCGCTGTGTATATTCTAGAAACCCTGATTAGTGTTATAGACTCTTTGGTGTCTGCTTTAACATTCTCAGCATCTCCTCCAATGCAAGTATTATTTATTTCAAGATGAGATTATGTGAGGCCTTTGGGGCTCATTTAATTTTAGTTCCATAATAGTGACACTCCTTAAATCCCAGCTGCCTTTGTCTTTCTGCTAGGTTTAAACATCTTAAAAAAAAAACAAACACTTGTTTTAGTTTCCACAAGAACAGTTAAATACAAGTTTTATCATTCTAGCTAAATGTGGAACTTTCTCTAGAAATATATTTGAGATTACAATTTGCAACTATTTCAAATGAGAGCAAGTTGTGTTGACTGAGGTCCCAGAAAAGGAAAAAAAAAATCCTTCTTTCATTTTTAGACCAATACATATTAAACTCTAACACCTTTCTTTCTTTTGAGTCAGGCTTTTAATTTTAATATCAGAGAATCTATTGATAACTTTGAATTGTGTTAATTTCTTGTTGTACCATGGTTCATGGAAACCTATCTCTATCTGTCTACATATGGAGAGAGAGAGTTGGGGGCTATCTTTTTTTATTGTGAGAGCTGTTAAATCTTCCTAATAACAAAACAACAACAAATAATAATTGTCTGTATTAAGCAAAAGAGAAATAAGAAGGAAGACTGGCTACATAATTTGTCATAATTTGACAGAACGTAACATGAAAATGCAGGGCCCTTATTTAAAAATGAAGAATTTCAAGACACCTAAAGCAGAACATTAAGTAGATTTTAGAATAACAACTGTTCCTTCTTTATTTCTAAAGTTTATAAATAGGCTAGGGTAGAAGCAACTCTAAAAATTCCCCTCCTTGTAATGTTCCAAGTAATTTCTGTAATGATAAGTTGTTTGGTGCCCAATATGATATGTATACAGTAATACATAATCTACTAGGGAAAAAATTCCCTACAATAAGAATGTATTTAAGAAGTATTTTTTTTTAAGTATATAGGTGAGTTATGTAGGAAAATAACTTATACCTCTCTGGTCATAGTTACAAAAATACATAAACATACGTTTTATATATTAACTATAATGTGTATTTTCTTCTTGAGAGCTCCTCTGAGAGCTGCCTATTTTATACTTAGAGTCATTGTTTGCATTCTGCTGTTACAGGCTGAGCCCAAATTTCCACAAATGGTACAACTTCTTTTTCATGTCGTGATACTTTTTCTTGGTAAAAATTAAATGTAAAATTTGATACTATAGTCTTATAACCCTTCTAATTAGAAACATTTGATAAAAGTGACTTTGAACCATTGCTTAATTAAAAAAAAATAGTGACTTAATTTTGTTCCTCATAATCATGTTTTCTCATGCTTTGAAATTTCTTATTCTGTTCCTTGGCCTAAAATGCTTTTATCATCCTGATTTCACTGGCAAGTCCTTGGTTTAATTTTAGGATTCGGTTTAGACAGAAAGTCTTGTTGGAACTTGCTGGCTGAGCTCTGACTGACTCTGTGCTCCCTTTAGCATCTTATACAGACTTAGAGCCTCCTGGGCCATTAGGTACAGAATATCATATACCCTCCGTGTACCTGCTTTTTATGACAGTGCCCTGCTTCATTAATCTTTGTGATCTCAGCCTTTCTCAGGTGTTCAGGAAACAACTGTTTGACTAAACTGAAGTGAACTAAAACAATTGTGTTCTTAATTTCACTCATCAAATGTTTCTTGAGTGCCTACATTTTTTGGACAATGGACATATACTACTCAGCAAGACAGATTTGTCACTGCCCTCAGAGAACTTAAAATACTAGCAATAAAAATTAAAAACGAGAAAGAAATACTGTGAACATTCCTATAAGGAGAGTAAAGAGGGTTAAGGGCATGTAACTGGATCTTAGGACCCCCAAATTACTTAGCTTAAAATGAAGTTGCTTAAGTGATGTATTTAGTATTAGCATTACAAATTATCAGAAAGATCGTGCAGACAACTAATCTTGTTAAGTCTGTTTTCTCTTTGTTATTAGATAATGATGTCATCCCCCATTTACTTATTTCAGACTTGACCTTTGTATTCATGTGAACCTTGAGGCAAAGAGATAAGGGACTGGTGTTTTAAAAGCTAGATATTGAGGTTTTGCATTTTCTTAATTCCAACCACATTCCCTTATTGACACTCCCTCGCCTCCTTGTTAGGAGCCTAGCTGACATTTCCCATTTATTGGCACCGGGTCAGCATGGGATTAATACTGCCTCCCTCCAAACAGAAAGAATAAAGAAAATAGATTTCTACAAAAATCGTAAGAAATAACCTCAGTGTCATTTTCAGAAATCTATGACCTTAAATTTATGCCTTCCTATTATAAATATTTACTGTATATTTGTTCTTTGATAATATTAAAATATATAGTAATATACAGATAAGAAAGTAAATCATATGTCACATAAATGTGCAACATACTACTTTTAGTGTGTCTTGTTTGAAGTTGTAGGTAAAATAACAGTACATCAAAAACTCTTAATCACTTAAAAGCTTTGTTAGGGAATTTGATTATTCAAATGTGGCGTTAAGTAGTATCACATCTAGTTATAAGTGGAATGGACTCCAAGATCACCTGGTCAGTCTGATAATCTTCATTTAGGCTTAGATACCTCTTCATCTAGATACTATTCATAAATAAAGCTGAATTATTTGCCCTCCAAAGCTGATTTTTCCTAATATACAGATAGTAACTTGTTGGTTTATATCACTAGCACATAATTTATATTAAATTATCATTTATTGTCATCGTTATTTGTAAAATGAACATCCTCAGCTTTGGCTAAAAGCTGTGTATGACTTAAAGAGTGAATAGGGTCTTGGAGGACATGCTAAATGAGAAATTCTTGTGGTCTCCTATACCTACACCTACTATTCCTTATTGCCCAAGCACATGTTTCCTATCGTAAATGATTTTAGTAGTTTAATCTCTGTTATTTTAGGGAAACTGCTGTTTCAGGTAACTTTAGGGGACAAGTTTACCATATTCAGGTAGAATATCTTGAGAAATGCCCTGTGCATTTTTAACCTTTAAGTACCAATCTGCTAAGTAATCATACATTACAGAGAAGCAAAGTTTCTCCAAAAACAAGGAAAAAATTCTTATTCTTAGGTAAAATAAGATAGCCCATTTATAGCATGGCCCACCATGTTTGGAACTTACATTCCCTCTATGTGTTTGAATACTAATCAGAGATCTGATCTTGAGAGAAACTTAGGGGAGATACCTTAAAGTCCTCAAATTCTAATTACTGAATGTAATTAAAATGTGAGCTTTGGGGTTGGTAGTTTTTCAGTGGATACCATGATCAACTAATCAACTACTTTTGATCAACTAATCTACTTTCTTTGCCAGCATTCTTGAAAGACTGAGGCCACAGGTGGATAATTTTCTCTCTCCTACCCATTGGGGAAGATAGCAGATTACCTCATTTACATACCCTGGCCTTTGATATTCGAACACTAGGACTAAATTAGTTTAGAAAAATAGTCTAGATGAGCTAAGATTCTTCTTTCCTAAGAGCAAAGGAATAATACAGCAAATTAATTTTAATACATTATTTCTAAAGCCTACATGGCCAGAGGTATGACATAACAAATCTATGTTTGAATTTTAAATTGGTTTCCAAAAGTCTTTTTAACAGAGCTAAAACATGACACACACACAAAAAGTCTCCACTTTTAATATCAGGGGAAACTGTTTGCATGTATATATCTTCTAGACCTCACATCCATATCTGGGCTAAAGAAAATGTTGAATAATGACTTATTGAAAGAGAAAAAAATATTTAAAACTCTAGAAAAAATTTCACCCCTACTTAATCTTTCCTTTTCTAAATTATGTATTTTAAGTATTAAACTCCATTCATATTAATTTTGCTTTCAGTCTCTAGGGACCCAAGAAGTAAAAACTATAGGGGAAAAAAAAAATCAGAGAAAAAGTCAATACTTAAGGAGAATAAAAATAGAGTAATTCAGATTTTCTTCCAGAAAGGTGTACTTGTGTTTTTTCTCTAAGCACACCATTTGTTGAAGGCCCAACTGCATAATTTGCAGGACCCAGTAGAAAATGAAAATGTGGGGCCTCGTGTTAAATTATTAACATTTACAAGACAACGATAGCAGAGCATGAAACCAAGTGTGAGGTTCTTTTCAGGTTGGGGCTCTGTGTGTGATTGCCTAAGTTGCATTAACATGAAGCCACCTCTACTTCAGTATTTTCCACATAGTTCCTTCTTATTCCGAAATGGCTTGTCAGTTCTTTGCCTTTTTCCATTTTAAAACCACACTAGTACTTATTAGAAAGTAGGTGGATATTTATTAAAAACACTAAACATGTTCATAATTTTTGATGTGAAAAAAGAATAAAGTTATAGTACATTTGGTGCGTTTATTGGTTGGCAAATATATTCAAGAAAATTATCCTTGGTTAATCCATTATAAATACTGGGTGAAGTAAAGCCAAGGATGAACTTCCTAGTTGAATTGATATCAGTTGCTGTGTAATTGATTTATTTAGATTAAGTCATTTAGCCCTTGTCTATTATGCTTAAGATATTATTTTATCTAATATCACTGCAATGTGGACTAAGTTTTGTTAAGTACCCACTGACAAGTTGAGAGCAATTAAATGTAATAAAGAAATGAACATTATTACGTTTATATGAAAACTGTTAAATTTGATTACAGGCAGAACATGTGAGTAAATTGAGAGTGAGTAAAAGTCACTACTGATAATTATGTTAGATTTATTTTAAATTAACATAGGAAAACTATTACTTGATGGCCCATAAAAATAAATTTTGCCTATGTTTGAAATGTATCTGTAATAAGTTATTAGTTTCATAATTAAAATTTCAAAACAGACATGTATACAGTGCACTGATTTGTATTTTCATATTTAATATACAGCATTGGCTATATGCATGGTATAAAAAAAATAAGGGATCATAACTGAAAGCTGGAGTCCTAGCCCAAACCAGTACCACTTCTCACAAATCTCATTGTTACCTCCGTATCACTGAATAACGTGGTCTGTGTTCTTTACTTATCTTTAGAAATTATCTCATGACTTACTGTTATGTCGGCTGAGTGTAGATCAAATTCACCATCTTGTCTCCACTCATATTATTTTAAATTTTTTAGTTTTAGGATATTTAAGTAATACATTGAAACTTCTATTTTTTTCTTTTGTCCTAACTGGTTTACGTGCTGCCTCTTGACTTGCCTTTAAAAGGGAGAAAATTCCTCCGCCTGCAATTCCTTCTCCTTCCCATCCGTCATTTTCTGGCAGTTATAATCTTTGCTTTCATGTTGTCTAGGTTGATTAAAATTTACACTGTTGAATATTGACGTTTTTAGCCAAGATGAAAATAAATGTTAAAATTCTATGCCTTAGAACCATGCTACCTGCATAGACAATCGTATACTGATGACAAACTTCTTTCTCTGTGGGTCAATGTCCTAGCTCTGACCTGCTCAAGAATGGAGCTCACACTTTGTTGAAATGGATTCTGTTTTCTTACTCGTCATCTAGGTCTCAAAAGTGTGATTTGTTACAGTTAACTTTATATTCGAATCCAGCTTGTCTTGTTTTTCTTTTTCTAGAATATCTATTTCACCTTTATGCTGTCCTTATTGACTGAAGTAATGTGAGCTTTCTTTAGCGTGGACTGTTTATTCCGTATGTATTTTTTGGTATGTAATCAGTTCCTTTTCTTCAAGACTATTTGTTCTTTAGATGTCCCTCTACTTATGTTCTTATCTTAATGTTGTATTTCAAGGTCTCCTTAATGCACATACCAAGTTACTGTTTCCATTTTGCTGGAATTCTAGATGAACTTCACTATTGTGGATATAGTCTTCCTTTATTTTACTTGTAACTCATATTTCTCTTAGTAATATGTTCAAACAACATCCTTAAAAAGAAACGAAGATAGGGAGGGAGGCAGGCAGGCAGGAAGATACAGGGAGCATGGGAGACACAGGAGGAGAGAAAACATGGGAGGTAAAATTTCTGTCTGGTGGTCTTGGTAGACAGAGAATTTTAGGTTCCAAATGGTATTTTACAATCAAAGTGTTAAAGATACTGCACGATTTTATTTGTAGATTCCTCTCTGATGAAAATCTGATGAAATTCTCCTTTACTTTCTCTCTAGAAACTTAATGCTCTGCCTTTCAAAGTTATGTATCAAGGGGAAGATTTAGTTAGTTATATTTTCCACCTATTCTCAAGGGCACTGGGCATGCCCTTTTATTGTGAAATTTGTGATTTTTTTTTTCCCTCCAGCTTTTATAAATGACTTCTCTTTCTGCTGTAGGTATTTCTCCCTCTCCATTTTTTTTTTTTCCTCTTCTCCCAAGCTCAAATACATGCCATTCATATAGGGACACTATTGGAATGCTGCACTAGGTTGCTTTTCTCTCAAAATCAATCTCTCTTAGTCCATCTAGATGTCTTCTTTGGAAACATGTTCATGTATTCTGCCCATTTTTCTAACTACATTATTTGGTTTTGGGTGAATTGTAGAAGGTTTTTTTTTTTAATATATATTTTGTATACTAACCGTTTATCAGATATGTTATTTGCAAATATCTTCTCCCATTCAGTAGGTTATCTATTCAGTTTTGTTGATTGTTTCCTTTGCTGTGCAGAAGCTTTTTTATTTGATGTAATCCCAATAGTTTATTTTTGCTTTAATTTCCCTTGCCTCAGGAGGCAACTCTAGAAAAATGTTACTACAGCCAATGTCGGAGATTATTGCCTGTATTCTCGTCAAGGATTTTTATGTTCTCAGGTCTCACACTTAGGTTCTTAATTCATTTTGAGTTTATTTTTGTGTAAGCTGAAAGAAAGTGGTCCAGTTTCATTCTTTGGCATGTTGCTGACCAGTTTTCCCAACACATTTGTTGAAGAGACTGTTTTGTCACTGGTCGGATATTCATTCCTCCTTTAAAAGATTAATTGACCATATAATTGTAGGTTTATTTCTGGGCGTTCTGTTCCGTGGATCTATGTGTCTGTTTTTGTGCCAGTACCATACTGTCTTGATGATGACAGCTTTGTAATAACATAAAGTCTGGAATTGTGATACCTCTAGTTTTGTTTTTCTTTTTCAAGATTACTTTGGCTATTTGGGGTTTTTTTGTGGTTCCATATAAATTTTAGGATTGTATGTTCTAGTTCTCTGAGAACTGCTGCTGCTATTTTCATAAGGATTGCATTAAATCTGTAGATTGCTTTGGGTGGTACATTTTTTTAAAATTTTATTTTATTATGTTAATCACCATACATTACGTCATTAGTTTTAGATGTAGTGTTCCATGATTCATTGTTTGCGTATAACACCCAGTGCTCCATGCAGGACGTGCCCTCCCCTATACCCATCACTGGGCTAACCCATCCCCCCACCCCCCTCCCCTCTAGAACCTTCAGTTTGTTTCTCAGAGTCCATAGTCTCTTGTGGTTCATCTCCCCTCCGATTTCCCCCCCTTCATTCTTCCTCTCCTGCTATCTTCTTCTTCTTTTTTTTTTTTTTAACATGTAATATATTATTTGTTTCAGAGGTACAGGTCTGTGATTCAACAGTCTTACACAATTCACAGCACTCACCATAGCACATACACTCCCCAATGTCTATCACCCAGCCACCCCATCCCTTCCACCCCCACCACTCCAGCAACCCTCAGTTTGTTTCCTGAGATTAAGAATTCCTCATATCACTGAGATCATATGATACTTGTCTTTCTCTGATTGACTTATTTCGTTCAGCATAATACCCTCTAGTTCCATCCACGTCATTGGTACAGACATTTTAACCATATTTGTTCTTCTGGGGCACCTGGGTGGCTCAGATGCCCTGGGTCAGGTCATGATCCCGGGATCCTGGGATGGAGCCCCGCACGGGGTTCCCTGTAGAGCAGGGAATCTGCTTCTCCCTCTTCCTCTGTTGCTCCCGCTGCTTGTACTTGCTCATGCTCTCTCTCTCCCTGTCAAATAAATAAATAAAATCTTTAAGAAAATAAAAGTAAAACAAAACAATATTTGTTCTTCCAATCAAAGAGCATGGAATATTTCCATTTCTTTGTGTTATCCTCAATTTCTTTTATCAGTGTTGTATAATTTTCAGAGTACAGGTCTTTTCTCTCTTTGGTTAAGTTTATTCCTAGATATGTTACTGTTTTTGGTGTACATTTTTCTGTTAAGTTTCTGGGTACTGTTCCTCCTTTATGGGCTGTCCTTGATGCTAATTGTGGATTTTTTTTTTTTAATTTTGGGTTGTAAACTAATCTTTAATGTAGAACATGGCAGTTCTATGAAGGCTTGATTGTGGAAATACCTCTCTGTATAGCAGGTGGAATTGATCATATTAGTATTTTGGTTTGTCAGTATAAGTTCAGACTCTGACTTTTTGGTAGCATAGGCTAGAAGTTTGATTTTTTCTATAAGTGACAATCTTTGTTTTTTATTCTCCTTCCCCTCCTAAGGAACCTTGACCCTGAGTGCATATTAGGATCCCTCATGGCTTCTTGGTCAGTGGGTAGAGTTCTGTCTCCTGTTCCTTGGGGCAGCCTCATGAGAATCTGTGTAGAAATCTTACTTGTAGTTTCCTGGCATGTGCAGAAGTAAAACCTTATTTTATAATTTTCTTGCATATTATCCATCACTGTAGGATCTTTTGGCAGAAAATGGTCTTACACAGTTCCCCATGCTGTCAGATCATTCTTAAGAGTAGGTTACAAATTACTTGAATTTTCTGTTTCCCCACACATATTCTAGATTTGGCTAACATTTTCTTTAAATGGCTAGATTGCAAGTACTTTAGGCTTTGGAGGGTCATATGGTCTTGTATCTACTCTGCAATTATAGCATGAAAGCAATCATAAATAATAGGTAACTGAGTTAAGTTGTGTTCCAATAAACCTTCATTTATAAAATCAGCCACTGGGCTGAATTTTTCCCATGGGCCATATTTTGCTGACCTCTGCTTAAATTAAATTTTTATTCTGATTCTCTAAACAGAAATCAGGAATATATGGTTCTTTATAAAAACATATGAATTTACAAGAGCTTTTGTTAATGTGTGCAAGTGTGTATAATAGTGTTTGTGTGTGAGTATATGGATATGGGTAAGAGTGTGTTTGATGTGGGATTATGTGCATGCACCTGTAATTTTTTCTCTGGGGAAAGTCTACATCTATTTTCAAATGTTTGAAAATCCAAGGCTCTAAAAATATTAATGACATCATGCAAGTATTTCTGAATTCTGAAACTCTAGAATTCCCTAATAAGCTCTTATCTTAACACGTTCCCTTTCCAGCATAAAAATAATTCATTGCATTTATTTAAACTTTAATATTCTGCTCCCTTTTTCACTTGAATGTGGGCAAGGAAGGGAGAGCAGGTGGGAGATAAGTGAAAGGTAGTTGGATGAGACAAGATGAGAACATTAGTTTTGGATAATTTTAAAGGCATGCCATGACATTTAAAGAACTTAAGGTCAACTTTTTGAACAAAATACTTTGTGTCTCACTAATTTAAACTGCTAATTTTAACCTCCCATCAGCAAAACCACATACTTGATGTTCAACTTCTGATGCAGAGTTCAAACCACCCATCTGGACTGACTGTTATTTTCATCATTAATTTTTGGCTCCAAAAATAAAAAATAGTGCAATCATAGCTTTACCTTTGAATGGAATACACACTTCTCTTTCTTTTTTCTCCTTCTCTTCTTTTCTCTTTTCTTTCCTTCCTTCCTCCCTTTTCACTTGGGCTAAGATATATCTAGTAAACACAGGTGTTTATTTCTGACTTTTAGCCAAAGTTTCTGTTTAAGGTGGTTGAATTGGAGTAGGTCATCACTGGCAGGTGTTTTTTGCTGAAGTTGTTTCTTACAGAATAAAGGTAAATGAATAATGTTCTAATAAGTTCTTTCTGGGCCTCTGTTAGGATTTAATTCTTTCTGTGTATTCTTATTTAATCATTAACAATTATAAGTAGTCTCTTATGATATGGCTATCTGCAAATCTACTTAGAAAAAATAAACTAACATTTGAGTACAGTATAACAATAGGTATTGATAAGGTTTAAAAACCCAACTTGAGCGGTCTGACGGTCAAAAGTAAGTTACATGTCATAATTTGAATATTAACTTTTTGAAAAAAAATGAAATTTATTCTTAGAATAGTAAATTTCAGGAACATATTTTAGAGTTTTACAACAACCAAGAGCATGTTATTTATACATAAGAGGCCATGAAATATTTCTTCCTACACATTAAAAAAAGAACTAAATCTAAAGTTCTTGTTCCTCTAATTTCACACAGTGGTCCTTCTAGAGTAATTACACCCAAGTTATTTGTATATTTTCTTTGTTTTGTTCTTCTCATCATTGAAAAAACAGTATGTATGTTTTAAAAATACATATTTATAGGGGCACTTGTGTGGCATCTGACTCTCGGTTTTGGCTCACGTCGTGATCTCAGGGTTTTGAGATTGAGCTCACTATTGGGCTCCTCAATCAGCAAGAAGCCTTCTTCAGATACTCTCTCTCCCTCTACCTTTGGCTCTCTTCCCTGCACTTTCTCTCCTCTCTCTCTCTCTCTCTAAAATAAGTAAATCTTTTAAGAAATACATATTTACATGTGTATGTATATGTTTATATATGTATATAGGTGTGACTGTATATATAGAAATTACTAAATACAACTGGATTGTGTGGATAAATACTAAACAATCACCTGCTAACAATGATGTAGTTTTATTTTTAGGGGGAAAATCACAATTGACTAACATTAACCCCTTGTAAATTTCTTGCATTTCAGACAGGTGTGAAACACATTTTTTTCTTTCTATGCGCTGTCACCCAGCAAAGTTGTCTGATCACCAGTTTCAAATTTATACATCCCAAGGGAAGCACACTATATTTATGTTTTCCTTTTAGAGCTGCATGTATTTTTCTGTTTAGATAAACTTGAAAACATGTCATATTAGCCATGTAAGGATCCAGATTAAAGCCATGCTTTAATGTCTGGGTCTGGGAAGGAAGGCTCAAAGGAAATGAAAGTCTTTTTTTTTTTTTTTTTTAAAGATTTTATTTATTTTTCAACAGAGAGAGAGAGACAGCAAGAGAGGGAACACAAGCAGGGGGAGTGGGAGAGGGAGAAGCAGACTTCCTGCCGAGCAGGGAGCCCGATGTGGGGCTCGATCCCAGGACCCTGGGATCATGACCTGAGCCGAAGGCAGACGCTTAATGACTGAGCCACCCAGGCGCCGGAAAGTCTTGAAATAAACTGTAATGTTTAACCACAATCCCCCATTCTTGTTCCTCTGTTCATCTACTAATTAATTCATCCTGATTAATGTTTATTACTTAAAATGCTAGACTCTATTCTAGAAGTAAAGATTAAGTGAATAGAACGGACAAAAGTTTCTACCATTTTGGAGCTTATATTCTAGTGGAAGAAGTCAAAAAGAAAAAGTCCTACATAATATAATAACATGGTCATGAGTGCTGGGGAAAAATAAAAATCAGGAAGGGGGATAAGGCATTTGTGCAGGGAGGTCCAGGGGAGACAGGAGAGGAGCTATATGGGGGTTAGAACAAAGGCACTGAAAAATGTTATGGATTTGGATTTCTTTGTGATAACCTACAGAAACAAGAATAAGGAGAATAATAAAATTAGGCCTTATGGTCTCAAGGCTAATAATCATGCCCAAGACACAAGGAACCCCTTTGGTGAACAGTTGCTTGTCTTTTTAGTCTGTCGTCCTCTCCTAGTAACTTGTGAGAGCTCATTTTTTTCTTTTGTTCAGCCCTGCTTTAGGAGAATTTTCATGTTAATTCTTGACCAGTACAGACCCCGTTGCAATACTTACTGGAAGCAATACTTTCAGTTTCTGACCTTTTCTGTATGATACACTACTGTAAAGATTGTGGAAGGGTTTGAGATTTTACCCTAGATGCTAACAATTTAGCCTGCCATAGTTTTATAGATGCTGGCAGAGCACACAAGACTCCTGGGCCAGAGACAAAGAAGTTTATTATTCATGGCCCAGCAGGAAACATGCTGTGGTTAGGATAGGTGAGCTGGCAAACCTGCTTTACCTTTTCCCCAAGAGGAGACATTATCTTGCATAACCTGGCAAAGAAATTTATCTGCCTCTACCCTGAAAGGAGATACTATCTCTTTCTTGTAAGGCTGTTTTCTATATGAAACTTTGAGAAGATAGTTTAGAACAAAAGCTGTCAATAGCTCTTTACAAGATGCGTAGAATCATAAAAGACTTGTGGAGAATTGTTTCCCGCCAACTTCTTAATTGCTCAGCAACATTACAAGTGCCTAGACTTGGATGCTACCATTGAGATTTGTAATCGTGACTACTTTTCTCTTAGCCATAGTTCCTTAATTTCTGACCACTTCCCTGATTCTATGGATCTTCCAAATCCAGGATTCCGTGTCAGTTATTTTATAATAAAATTTAATTAAAATTATATTAAAATATAACTGACCTGCATCTTACAGAAATTTGAAGTAGCTGAAGTTTGATTTAAATAGTCTAAACTTCTATCATATTTCTGGGTAGAATATGTTTTGTCTATTTTCTTGCTTTAAGGAAGCATTGTGAAAAGGAATTTATTTTTTAGTGTGTTAATAATTGATAATGGACTGAATTAATTACCCCTGCAAGGACATTTGTGTTTTAACAAGTGCATAGTCATAACCAAAGGAACTGTCATTATTTGTACCAGCAATAAAGGTTAATGGAAAAGTTGTTTTGGATCAGAAAGAGCCTTTTGTGACCTATCTATGGGACTCCATCTAATTTAGAAAAAGACTTCATCATGTGAGTATAGTGCGTGACCTTAGCTGCCTAAAGCAGGCCCCCATCACCCAGACCTGCTTAATCCAGAGCAGCTCCATCTTCTTTCTGTTACATAGTGGATCCCCACTAAAGATGTCTTTGAATTAAGAGCTTTCCAGCTCAAGAAGGGAAAACAGCAGCAAAAGCAACAAAAAACATCTGAAGGTCACTGGTCTAATTTATTTACGATTTGGAGTTGTCCATACCTAAGTTCTTGGCCTCTTCTCTCCTCTTGTCTGTTAGACATCACTGAGGTGAGGAGGCAGTATTTGGAAAAGATTATTTCTACCTATGTTTCCTATTAACTACAGGACGAAGTTTTTAAATCCAGACCTATCTCATTAGTATCTGGAAAAAATACATTAGTCCATGGTGATGCAGTAATTCTATATTCTAGAGAACAAATGTTCGATAGAATGTGTAAAAACATTTAAAAATAGATTACCTGAGGAAAACATGTCTTTCAATTTATTTAAGGGGCATTTACTGCTAATTTCTACTATACGTATTCAGAGAAGACACATTTTCTTTCTATTATATTTGGTGGGAGGGTATGCAGTGTCCATGAGTACTGGAAACTTGTAACAATCTAAGAATGTGACTTTGGAGTTGTAGAGTCGAGTCAAGTAGAATGTGTATAATTGGTGGAAATTTGCATTATGACTTTCCAGAAAAACTGGTTCTTCTTACTATGACTATATTCCCAGAATACCCAATTATTTCAACTCAACGAGATATACCAAAGACTTCTGTCTTAGTGACTCAATCATTAAAACTGCATGACAGAAAGAAACTTGATTATAATACCCAGGAGAGTTCATATTTATCAGAATTTTAAAAAAATGCTGTTTTTTTCCTTGGGATATTATTTTTCTTGTAAAAAAAAAAAAAAAAAAAGGCTTTCTTTTTTTCTCCCCCAAGTAATTACGTGGTTGAAGTTTAAAGCTAATTTTAATTTTACGTTGGCTACTAGTCTTAAGGAGAAAGGAACTTAGAATAATTATTTAAACAGCGTCCATGTTTTTGATGTCCATAGAAATCCAAGCGAAAGAATTCCTACTCTTTAGTAAATTCTTCCTGGTCAGGCTAATGCCACTGCCCCTCACCTTCAGGGCATGTTTGCCTTTAGTCTGCATGATCATTTGCTAAACATGTTGTGATGATCTGTCTACTTTGGTTGACAGCATTGAGTTCTGTCTAGGGCTAGGCTGCATCCCTCCAGGAGTTACATAAATAAATTACTGTCACTTCTTCTACTGCCTATTAAACCTAGGAAATCAATATGCTTCTCTGTGTCTGTGGGCTTCCAGGAAGATTGCTCATAAAAACTGTCAAATACTGCTTGATAACTGAACTAGTTCCAGTTTCAAGCATGTGAAGTTGCTGTTTTGGAACACACTGTAAAAGCAAAATGTTACTACAAATTTAATGTGGATATTAAAAAAAAACAAAAACAATACTCATGGGAATTCTCTTATAGATGGGCTCCATTCTCTAAAAAGTAAATAGCATTTTGTCTTTTGTCTCATTGAGTTTTCTGACAATTTACTCTGCCTATCTCTAAGATTGCTCTTCAAACAGTTGAAGTGAATGTTTTCTTTGAAACTTTTTATTTTCTCTTATTGTCTTTATTTCAGCTTTATATGGGATTGAAGTAATCAACTTTGCAACTCTTCAGTCAGTTTTGGCAATTTATGTCTAAAATTGTCTTTTATGTCTGTACTTTCAAATTTACTAGTTTAAAATCTATGTATGAAAAATATGTTCATTAAAAAAATAACTTCTCAATTTATAATGTTTATTTGGGTTTACTATTTTTTATCAACACTTTGCCAAAGATTTAACCATTTTTTTTAATAGATACTATGCTTGATTGCTTTTTCCTAGTTTATTAATATGTTTATGTTTTAATTTTGCATTAAATAATGAATTTAAAAACTGTGAAATAATCCAGACTTGGAAAAAAATTTATAGCTTTAAATTCATATGTTAGAAAAAAATAAATGTTGGAAATAAATTAGATATCTATTTCTTAGAGAAAAAAAGAAAACCCAAAAAGGAAGGAAAATTGAAGATACAGATGGTGGTTAATGATATTGAAAACAGAAAGGAATGGACAAGTCAATTAAAAAATTGATTTTTCAAAATTAATAAAATTGAGAAAAATAAAACTAAAATCAAAATATTTAAAAGATCTGTTATACCTATCACACATACTTAAAAAATAAGAAAATATTATGAATAACTTCATGCCAGTAATTAAAAAAAGGCATGCCATGAACCAACTCCTAGAAAAATACATCTTACCAAAACTGCGTCAAGAAAATTTGAAATCTAATATTCCTGTAACTACAAAAGAAACATAATCCATAATTTCAAATTCTCTCTCAAAGGAAACTCTGGATTAAGGCAACTATTCTGAATAAATAATGAATAAGTAATACCAATGTTACATAGACTAATACAGAGAATAAAGTTTTAATGAGGTCAACACAAACCTGATAACACTATTCAATACTAGGAAGATGTAAATACTCCCCAAGTTACTCTATATATTCAATGTAATCACAGCATTCCAAACTTTTTTATATTCTTATTGTAGAACTTGACAAACAATTTTAACTTTATTTGAAACTTTGAAGGCCAAGAATAGACATGGGGTAAATAGAAGATAGGGAATATATGCTTTACTGGATATCAAAAGGTTTGATAAAGTGGGATTTGGGGTCCTAAAAAAGAGAAATAAACTAGTGGAACTCAAAAGAGTTCAGAGACAAGCCCAGGACATGATTTAAAGGAAAAAAAAAAAAAGTGATATTACAAAACATTGGGAAAGAATGGTCCTTTTCAGTAAATGGTGCTAGATCAGTTGCATAATCTTATGGGAGAAAATAAAGCTTGGTGTTTACCTTACATCACACAAAATTCAATCACAACAGAAATCAATAGGTAAAATGCAAAATAATTAAATTCCAGAAGTTAATATAGGCAAGTACTTATTGTCTGGCAGTAGGCAAAGATTTAATCAACAGGACATTAAAAATAAGCACTAAACATAAAGGTAAAAACTGATAAATTGATCCACATGCAAGAGATACATCCCAAATCATTTAGAATTGCATTTTTTATTAATCAAAAAGTAGAAACAACCCAAATTCCCCTTAGCTGCAGGATGTATACATAAACTCTGTTTTATTAATAGACTGGAATACAGTGCCTCATTAAAAATCAACAAGCTGCAGCTCCATACAACACAGATGGATCTCACAGATAAAAATTTGCAAGAAGCCAGACCCAAAAGTACGCATCTCGTATGATTTCATTTGTATAAAACAAAACGAAAAACTAAACAGTGGTGTTTAGAGATTTTAAAGCTATAAATAAATGCAAAGAAATAAATGTCAAAATACAGGTAACATTACATGAGAGTTTGAGAGGGGCTGTGGTACACTGGATACATTGAATCTCTTGACCTACGTGTCTCCGTTAATTGCATGTTTACTTTGTGATATGTCATAAAATGTTTACTTTGTGATATGTCACAAAGCTGTGGAATTCTGTGTTCTTCGTACATTTTATTACATCCAACACATAATGGTTAAAAAGGAGAGCGGGAACAATGAGGAGAGAAGACAGAAAAGAGGGGAGAGTCTCCATGTTCTACTCAGGGTAGTAGATGGTATTTCTGAATAATTTCTCCAACATAGATATGGTATATTAATTTTGCTATATTTAAATTTGGGTTTCCAGGTCCTAACTTAATCCTAGTTCATCTTTACCAGTCTTCAGAAAACTCTAAAATCTGGATTATTAATGTTATCTGTTAACAATTTAAGTCACAAATAGAAAACAGATCATCAACATCAACCATGATATTTGCAGTTTCAGCTGGCTAGTAACTTATTTCACTTCCTAGAGGTCCACATTCCCTTTTTCATTTCCCGAGGAACTCTTTTCAAAAGAGTCCTGAAGATGTGAGTCAAAATATGTTACTAAGAAGCACTATGTGATCTTTGTTAAGTATAATTTTAAAAGGAAGAAAATTCTGTCCAATCTGTCCGTGTACAACAATGAAACAATGAATCTGTAGACTACTTGATACTATTTTAAGTCCTAATGTTTGACTTCATTATAGTGTCACGTTAACGAATCCACAACAGTGACCTGAGATTTGATGCTTAGTGACTATTTGTTAACATCTAATTCTATTTATTTTTAAGCCCATTTTAGATTGAAAGTCCTTCCTTGGAGGAAGTAACACTTAAATGGAAGTCTGTTATATAAATGGATTAAAAATTATGCTGTTCTGGTGTTCATTTTGGGGGACACGGGCAGTAGTCAGAATCTCGAGCTTGCCTTCCATGATGTGGAACAGTCTGACAATTCCTTTCGTGTGTTCTGGATGTTAGTAGAAATTCCAATATTTAAGTAAAAATTTATATAATTAAATACAATCAGTGGGGCACCTGGGTGGCTCAGTCGGTTAAGCGACTGCCTTCGGCTCAGGTCATGATCCTGGAGTCCCTGGATCGAGTCCTGCATCGGGCTCCCTGCTCAGCGGGGAGCCTGCTTCTCCCTCTGACCCTCCCCCCTCTCGTGAGCTCCCTTTCTCTCTCTCATTCTGTCTCAAATAAATAAATAAAATCTTTAAAAAATATATATATATTTTTTAAATACAATCAGTGTAGGTAATAATTCACTTGGAAATAAAAATTCACACTTTTTCATGACCTAGTCAGTTTTCCGATCATGGTAAATGACTTATTCTGCTTTGGATTTGTCAGGTGACCCTCATGGCTTTTCAACCAGTTTTTAGGAATGCCAAGTTAGTAGCTTCACTCAAAAATAAAAAGTGACTTTTAAAATTGGAAAACCTGAGCTTTTTAAAATTTAATAACAAGAGGAAAGATCTTCACTACAAGGGGAAGTTTAATAGCCAATTATTTGATTTAGGTGCATCCAAAAGCTAGCAAAACATACTAATTTGTATTCAGTTCTCACGAATACCAGCAGTACACAGCAAACAAATTTTTGTCTAGATTTTTAAAAGCTGGCGTTGCTTTTATTATTTATGTTTTATTTAGGTATTTGAGTGGCACAGGCTGGTCTGTACTACACAAAGTTTGGTCAGCATTCTTGGCAGGCTACAGATGAAGATTTCAAGAACCTTTGCTGTGTTACTGTTTCCACTCTCCCTACCCTGCTTTCTCACCTAATTTAAAGCAATACTTTCTCTAGCACCATGGAAAAGTGTTGAAAGGTCAAGTAAAGCTTGTGAAACCTAACTGTAATTTGATTTTACATTAGCACTTTACAACATATTTAGAGGTGCTTAAAGATAGTTCACCTATTCTTTCTTTTTTTTTTTTTAAAGATTTTATTTATTTATTTGAGAGAGAGAATGAGAGACAGCACGAGAGGGAGGAGGGTCAGAGGGAGAAGCGGACTCCCTGCCGAGCAGGGAGCCCGATGCGGGACTCGATCCAGGGACTCCAGGATCATGACCTGAGCCAAAGGCAGTCGCTTAACCAACTGAGCCACCCAGGCGCCCTCATCTATTCTTTCTATATGGTGATCACAGTATTGTATCTTTTGGCATAATATATTGCAGATAATCTGGCACAAACGAGGCAACTTGTGTGTTCATACTGATTGAAGAGTAAACAGAGAGGCTGGATTTCTCTCAGAATAGTCTTCATTTTCCCAGCTGTGGAAGAGGAAGAAAATAAGACAGTTGCTGTATTTCCAAATTTGTAATCATCTCTTTAGTCCAACGACACAGATCACTGATCGTGAATATGATGTTTCAGTCTGAGAGGACGTGAACATTTGTTCTACTAGTCAGCTTGTCGACAGAGTAATGGTACCATTTGTGCAACTCCTATGTTCCTGTGACAGGTCCGAGTTTCTATATCCCATCAATTCCATCTTCATATACTGCTTTTCACAATCTCATAAGAATCATTAGAAAGTTTCGAAAAAGAATTTCAAAAAGACCTATCATCATGGAGCTTACTTTTTTCCACTTGGTAACATACCGAAAAGAGTTGTGCTACTCTCTGTATCAGTGAGTACCTAATAGCATTAATTATTTTTCTAAGCTTTATTTTCCCTGCTCTTAAAGCTCAAACATTGGAAAAACCACTCCGTGGCATGATTATCAAATGTAATATTCTGAAATTTCAAAATTTCATTCTGCATGTAAGGATGGGAATTCCTAATGGGAATAACCTTTAAAACAAGTCAGTAGAAATATCAGCAAACAAAAGTCTGCAATTAAATTGATGATCACACCGTGGGTCTTAGGCATCCCGTGAAGATGAGCCACTGAACAAGAATACCATGCTTGAGGTGACAGTCGCTCAGCAGATGATTATGAAAGAGATGTAGATAGTAAGGCCTATGGGTGCTAATTCATGGCCTTTGAAAATGCAGTTAAATGCATGCATCACTTTTTAATATGAGAATTATATAGAGCAATATAAAAGGGAAGCAACTTTTCTTCATTTATTATTTTGCTCTTTGAAAAGCTTGAAGAAAATAAAACACCTTTTTTTTAATTCCTCTGTAGATGGAGGCAGTTCTCATCTGTGGAATAAGGTTTAAGCTTCACATCACCTGCGTAAATTCTTCCTACTTCCCTCTCATCTGTTTCAGTAGGCCAGCAGAGAGGCTTCCTATTGGCTAATTTAACATCTGCAGATTGTGTTCCTTATGAGCATAAAATCTGAATAACTTAGATGTCCTAAAATTCCTTCTGCTGGTTCAGAAAGCTTTCCCTAGCTCTGAGACCTCTCTCATAGCCAGGAACACACAGAGTGAATTTTGAACTGAATGAATGAGACAGAGCGACTGTATGCACAGACAGGTTCCTGGGATGAGCTCCCTAATAATGTACTGCTCTATTTCTAGAATTGAAGACCTTTCACATGTAAAGCATTCATTCCTTCTTCCACTTGAATCTCCCTAACTCAGTGTAGATTCATTAAGCACTATAAATGAGTACTTAGGAGAGTCTTGTGTGTGAATGGGCGCTCACAAGGTATTATGAGAAGTAACATGAACAGAATATTCCAGAAAGTTGGTCATCTAATAGAAGTCCTATCATTCATATACTAAACCACCTTTAAAAAGTTCTGTGTGAGTGAGTGCATCTTACTATGGTACAAGTCCCTGAGCATACTCAGGCTAAAGGAACATTCCAAGTGAAATAGGATTATCCACATAAGCCTTCTTAGAGAAATCCTTTAGCCTCAGCAGAGATTGGGGAAGGAAATTGGCTACCTTCTAGTCAGCACTAATGCTATAAGGTAAAACATCTCATTAAATGGCCTCATTGCTTTATTTGTTTTGCCTTTTAATCACCACATTTGATTTCTTTTGTTGATTAAATGACTAAATTGCCATCTCCATTAAAACCATAATTTTTTGCACAAAACCGTAATGATTTGCACAAAATTGTATTCCCAGAAATTAACACTGGCTCTATCGGAGTGGACAATTAGTAGGCATTTGTTGAATTGTTTAGTAACAGGTAGAGGTGGAAACAAGTAAGTCATAAACAGGGTTCAATTCATCAGGAGAAACTGCAGAAATGTCATTATCTCCCAAATTTGGACTCAGGAATGAAACTTTTTTCTCTGATTCAGATAAATTAATGCTTCCTTTCCCTGAGGAATTTGAGGTCAACCTGTTAAAGTTTCTTTATCTTGATACAAATTGTTTTTGTCATAGAAGTGAACTCAAAGAAACATCAATGAGCCCCTAGCTAAAATTTAAAATAAATCAGGTTGCTGGTGCCTATCATTCCCAAAGAAGCACCAGCAACACAGAAACATTCCAGTTATGATAGATACACCTGCAGACAAATTGGGTTTAAAGAAAGCAGGTGACCAGCAAAAGCAAGCAAGACTGCAGAATAGTGAATTATCCTTTCTGGTAGAAGAATAGAGAAAACAATATTTGTAATATTTCTAAATACTTTAATAATTGCTATCAGATTCAAATGCAGATCTTGAATTACTGAAAAGTGTTTAGAAAACCTATTTTTGCTTTTTAAAGATATGGATGTTACTACACTGATAGAGAATCTATTCTTTTTCTACCAGGGACTTGGAATTTTTAACATTCAGTTGATACAGCAGAGGT
Organism: Mirounga angustirostris; assembly: GCF_029215605.1. NCBI lineage: Eukaryota > Metazoa > Chordata > Mammalia > Carnivora > Phocidae > Mirounga > Mirounga angustirostris. Next base: position 76,634,528 of record NW_026991720.1, on the reverse strand, counting down.
AAGCACAAGGTCATCCCTGGACATGGATGGTCACTTTGGTATTCACAGAAGTGCTGACAATCGAACTGAGTTTTAGGAAGGAATAAGACTCATTTAGAGTAAGGTGTAGGTGAGGTAATCCAGGCAAAAGAAACATCATGAGCAAACAACTGCTTTAAGCAGGGTATTGACTTGATCGGGTTGAGTTATAAATGGTTTGCTTTGACAGCAGTGGTGAGTATTAAGAGGGAAGGCAGAGAAATTAGGACGAATTTTCACAAACTGAATGTATCCGTATAAATAGCACTAACATGAAGAGAGAGAATACCATCCATACCTCATAATGACCTCTCATGCTCCTTTCTGGTCCCTGCCACATGAAAGGATAAACACAGTCCTGACTTCTAAAATATTTGTCTTTTTTTTTTTTTTTTTTGCACTATATGTGAATGAGATAATGTACTTTTCATTTGGGTCATTTTTCATTCAGTTTCATAAATTTATGGGTTTCGGCTCTGTTACATGATTTAGATATTTTGTCTTATTGCCATGTACTTGGTGTGACTGTAGCACCATTTATGTATCCATTCTTTTGCTGAAAGGTTTTTGATTAGCCTGGACGGCTCAGTTGGTTAAGTGTCCAACTCTTGATTTCAGCTCAGGGCATGATCTCCTGGTTGTGGGATCTTAGGCCCAAACTGGGCTCTCCACTCATTGGGGTATCTGCTTGAGATTTTCTCTCTCTCCTCTCTCTTCTCCCTCTCCCTCTGCCACCCTCCCCCAACTTGTGCACTCTTTCTCTCTCTAATAAATCTTTTTTTTACAAGACGAGTGCTCTAACCCCTGAGCTATGGAGCCAACCACTCAAATCTTTTTTTAAAGAAGATTTTGTTTTTATTTATTTGACAGCGTGAGAGAGGGAACACAAGCAGGGGGAGTGAGAGAGGGAGAAGCAGGCTTCCCGCGGAGCAGGGAGCCAGATGCGGGGCTCAATCCCAGGACCCTGGGATCATGACCTGAGCCGAAGGCAGACGCTTAATGACTGAGCCACGCAGGCACCCCTCAAATAAATATTTAAAACAAAAACAAAAACAAATTTGGTATTGCAGTGAACATTCTAGTCCATATTTTTGGATGGAATTGTGTGTGTATTTATTTTAGGCATAACCATAGAACTCCAAGAGCGTATAAAATACATTTCCAGTTTTAGGAGAGATTGCAAAAACATATTTTCAAAGAAGTACCAACTTACAGTTTCTTCAGCAATACAAGAGAGTTATCATTCTCCATATTTTCTCCAAAATTTAGTATATTTATCATTATTATTATTGATCCTCACAATTCTGGTGGATTTGTGGTTGCTACATATGGTAGTTTTAACTGACGTTTATCAAATGATAAAAAAAACTCTCCAATTTTTGTTGTGTGTGTTTCTACATAGTCTCTTGTACGTTCTCTTTATCTGTGTTTTCTCAAATATTGGGATTATACTTCTCCACTTCACCCACTGACCTTTTACTCTCTTGATAGTTGATAAGCAAAAGTTCTTACTTCTATAATCCCTCAATGGCTAATACTTTTTGCAACCAATATAGAAATTTTGATCTTCTCTAGTGTCATAAAAGTGCAACTTTCATCTCTGAAAGTTGGATTTCATTCATGCATGACATATATTTAAAATACATGGTGTTAGCCCTGGGAGTTCACTGTGTTGTCTTAATGTGCCTTGGTACTCAGTTTAGGAACTACAGAGATAGTGCAAATTCATGTTTCTTCTGTCTGCTTTAGCAAGTGTTTTTTTTTTTTTTTTTAAGATTTTATTTATTTATTTGACAGAGAAACACAGAGAGGGAACACAAGCAGGAGGAGTGGGAGAGGGAGAAGCAGGCTTCCCGCTGAGCTGGGAGCCCGATGCGGGGCTCGATCCCAGGACCCTGGGATCGTGACGTGAGCCAAAGGCAGCCGCTTAACGACTGAGCCACCCAAGCGCCCCTAGCAAGTGTTATTTTGAAGGAGTTTGGCAATAAATCAGTTAGCAAATAAAGATATTAATAATTACTTCATATGATCTCTTCTTCAGACCTGTCATCATATTCCCTATTTAATCCTGATATAGTTTTTTATTTTTCCTTTGCATCTTTTCTTTTTCTTGAACAAATGATTAAGGGGCTTACTTAATTTATTGTACTATTTAAAAAGTAAGCTTTGGTTTTGTTGAAATTTCATATTATACATTTGTTTATTTTTTTTGTTAAAAACACTCAGCCTTTTATTTTTATTTCTTATGTTCAATTAGCCAACATGTAGTACATCATTAGTTTTTGATGTAGTGTTAAATGATTCATTAGGAGCATATAACACCCAGTGCTCATCACCACAAGTGCCTTTTAAAATTAGGACAAAAAATTTTAAAACTTATTGCTTTTAGGAATCATAACTGGATTTAGTCACTCTAATATATCTTACAATTTATTTTTCATTTCTGAAGTGTGTTTTTCATTTATTAACTCTTTCCTGCTATTCTCACCTCATTTCTGAGATTTTTATTTTAAAATAGCAAATAATTACTTTTATCTGCTTTATGAGTGTGAACCTAAGTCAGACTTTAATTGTGTGTAAGGTGTTATTTTTCTCTTTTTCCTCTGTGATAACATGGTGATAACATGTGATACATGGTGTTTGACCTCTATTTTGAGTTACTCATTTTTATATGAGATTAGTTGTCCTAAAGCCTTAAGAATGAGACAAAAATTGGGATAATTTTTGTAACTTAACAAAGTAATGGAGTAAAGATGTTCATAATAGTTCCTTATTTTTGAAATTTTTGAGATTTTAGTGGTAAGACTACATTCTCATTATAGCAGTTGGTCTTCTCTTTTCTGTGTTCCTCTCTCTCCTGGTATCAGTCTTGTTACAGGTTGTTACAGTTTTCTTGATTGTTTCAAAGGACAAACTTCTGAACTTTTGGCTTTATTAATTTATTGCTTATTTGCTATGCCATTGATTCCTTCCTGAAATATTTCCCTTCTACATCCTTGCCATTTAATTTGTTTGTTCTTTTCTAGCTTTATAAGATGAACATTTAGATAACTGACTTTAGGCCTTTCCTATTTTCTATTGTAAGAATTTAAAGCTATGCTTTTCTCTTTAAGCATCATTATATGCCATCTGCTAATATTGATATGAAATACGTCCATGATAATTTATTTAAAATCACTTGTAATTATTTATTTTTTATTTTTTTTATTTTTTATTTTTTTAAAGATTTTCTTTATTTGACAGAGAGAGCGAGAACAGGAACACAAGCAGGGGGAGTGGGAGAGGGAGAAGCAGGCTTCCCGCCAAGCAGGGAGCCCAATGTGGGACTTGATCCCAGGACCCCGGGATCATGACCTGAGCCGAAGGCAGACGCTTAACGACTGAACCACCCAGGTGCCGAAAATCACTTGTAATTTTTTAAATTGACCTGTGAATTCTTCTTTTTTGACCTATATGTTATTAAAAAGCAAGTTGTTGTTATTTTTAAATCCTTAGGACTTTCTTAGGTATCTAATTTTACTGATGCTAATTTCCTTCTGTGCATGTCAGAGAACATAGTCTGAAAGAGTGCCCTCCTTTGAAATTGAATAACATTTGTTTTCTGGCCTAGCTCAATGTCTACATGGGTAAATGCTTCGTGTGAGCCTGAGAAGAACTTATATTATAGGTATTGAATGTAGTTTTCTATAAATACCATTTGGGAAAAGTAATCAATAGTGATATTCAAATCTTTCATATCTCTAATGATATTTTGCCTAGTTGGTCTGTCAATTACTGAGTGGTGTTAAAGATCACAATTATGATTATGGATTTGCCTGGTGGTTTTGCCAAATCATACTTTACCTATTTTGCAGTTCCATTATTTCCATTATTTGGAGAATACATATTTATAAATGTTAAGTTTTTCTGATATATTGAGCCTGTAATCATTGTGAAATGTCACTTTTGCCTTCTGGTAATATTCCTTGTCTCGCTATTTGTTCCTATATTTAGACAATTATTCTAGTCACTCTAGCTTTATTATGATTCAAGATGCATAGTACGTAATCTTGCTTCCTTTTAGTTTCAGTGTCTCTGTGCCTTTCTATTTAACATGTATCTTTAGTAAAAGCATATACTTGAGTTTAAATTTTTCATCTAGCCTAAAAATCTGTCTTCTGAGTGTTTAGTCTTCTTGCTTGTACTGTATTTATTTAAATTGGTTGAATTTTTATTTATTTTGTGATTTTTATTAACAGATATTTTTAGAGCAGTTTTTTAAACTATTCATTTATTTATTTATTTATTTGAAAGAGAGCTGGGGAGGGGCAGCAGGAGAGAGAGAGAGAGAGAGAGAATCACAAGCAGGCTTCATGCCCAGCGCACAGCCCGATGTGTGGGGCTCAGTCTCAGAACTCTGAGACTATGACCTGAGCAGAAATCAAGAATCAGATACTTAACAGACTGAGCCACCCTGGCACACCTAGAGCAGTTTTAATTTCACAGAAAAAGGAGCTGGAAGTAGAGAGAATTCCTGTAAACCCCTCACCCCTCTACACATGTAGTTTCCCATTATGAGTATCTTGTATTAGTGAGATACAGCTGTTAAAAGGATGGGCCAATATTGTTAGATTATTATTAACCAAAGTTCGTAATTTACTTTCCTCCTATTGTCAATTATATTGCTTTTGACAAATGTATAACTACATATATCCACTGTTACAGTAACAAACAGGATAAATGCCATTTTCTGCCAGTTTTTTTCCCTCTGTCCCTCCCCTGAACCCCCTAACAACCGTTGAGCTTTTTTACTATCTCCATTGATTTACCTTTTCCAGAGTGTCATAGAGAACATAAACTTTTCAGATTGGCTTTTTTTTTTTTTTTACGTAGCAATATGTATTTAAGTTTTTTTCATGTTACTTCATGGTTTGTTAGTGCGTTTCTTTTTAGTCCTGAACAATATTCCATTATTTGGATATGTGACAGTTTATTTACCTATTGAAGGACATCTTGGTTGCTTCCTAGTTTGGGCAATTATAAAAGAAGCTGCTATAAACATTCATATGCAAGATTTTGTGTGGATACTTGTCCTCTAAATTTGTTCTGTAGGTTTTCAACTTAGATAAATGCCATGCAGTGCAAGTGTTGGACTGTATGCTTAGCTTTGTAAGAAACTGTCTTTCAAAGTGGCTGTACAGTTCTGCATTCCATCAACAATATGAGTTCCTGTTGATCTATATCCTCACCAGCATTTGGTGTCGTCAGTGTTTTTGGATGTTTGCTGCTCTAAAAAGGTGTGTCGTGGTATCTCATTGTTTTGTTTGTTTGGAGAGAAAGAGCGCACTTGCACTCACACGTGTACTCACACATGTGCAGGGTAGGGGCAGAGGGAGAGGGAGAGAGAGAGAGAGATTTCTTAAGCAGGCTCCCTGCCAAGTGCTTGATCTCACAACCCTCAGATCACTGACCTGAGTCAAAATCAGGAGTTGGATGCTTAACCAACTGAGCCACCCAGGAACCCCTTTCTCATTGTTTTTTTTGTTTGTTTGTTTGTTTTTTTTAAGATTTTGTTTATTTTTATTTATTTGACAGAGAGAAACAGCATGAGAGGGGGGAGGGTCAGAGGAAGAAGCAGGCTCCCTGCTGAGCCAGAGCCAGATGTGGGACTCGATCCCGGGACTCCGGGATCATGATCTGAGCCGAAGGCAGTCGCTTAACCAACTGAGCCACCCAGGCGCCCTCTCATTGTTTTAATTAGCAATTCCCTGGTAACATATGATGCTGAACATCTTTTCAAGTGCCTACTTGCTATCTGTGTATCTTCTTTGGTAAGGGATCTATTTATATTTATCCAAGTTTTAATTAGGTTATTTATTTTCTTGTTGATTTTTAGGAATTTTTTATATAGAATACCATTCTTTCATCATATGTGTTTGCACATATTTTCTGCCATTCTCGGCCTTTTTATTTGCATGACAGTATCTCTCAAAGAGCACACATTCTAATTTTTGTGAATTCCAACATATTAATTTTTTTCGTGGATCATTCATTTCAGGTTGTAACAAAAATTTATCCCCAAACTCAAGATCATCCAGATTTTTTTTGTCTTTTTTTCCCTCCTGAGCTTTATAGTTTAGTGTTATATATTTTGATCTATGATCCATTTTGAGCTAATTTTTCTGAAAGGTGTAAGATCTGTGTCTAGATTCAAATCTTTGCATGTGGGTGTACAGTTTCAGCACTATTTGTGTTGAAGAGGCTTCATTGTCTTGCTTCTTTGTCAAGTGTCAATTGAGTATATTTGTGTGAGTCTATTTCTGGGCTCTTCTGTTCCATTGATGTATTTGTTCTTCTATAAATACCACACTGTCTTGATTACTGTAGCTTTACATTAAGTCTCAATTTGGGTAGCATCAGTCTTCCAACTGGGTTCCTCACCTTCACTGTTGATTGACCATTCTGGGTCTTTTAGCTTTTCATATAAATTTAAGAATCAGTTTGTCGGGACGCCTGGGTGGCTCAGTTGGTTGGGCGACTGCCTTCGGCTCAGGTCATGATCCTGGAGTCCCGGGATCAAGTCCTGCATCAGGTCCCTGCTCGGCAGGGAGTCTGCTTCTCCCTCTGACCCTCCTCCCGCTCATGCTCTCTGTCTCTCATTCTCTCTCTCTCAAATAAATCAATCTAAAAAAAAAAAAAAAAAAAGAATCAGTTTGTCAATAACCTTAAAAAACTTGTTGGAATTAGGATTGTGTTGACTCTGTATATCAAGTTGGGAAGAACTGACATCTTGACAGTGTTGAAACTTCTCAAATATGAATATGGAACATATGATTTCTTTAATTCTTTGGTTTCATTCATGAGCTTTACATTTTTCATCATGTAGATTTTGTACATGTTTTCTTAGATTTATAGGTGTTTCACTTCGGGTATGTTAATGTAAATGATACTGTGTTTTTAATTTCAAATACTACTTGTTTATTATTGGTAGTCCTTTTTTTAAAATTGCTATCTTTAGAAAGTATATTTTCTACCAATCTGTCTTTGACTTCAAGTCTGTTGTTAAGCCCATCTACAGACTTTTTGAAAATATATTAAAATTCTCAAATTTAGAAGTCCCGTTTGTTTTTAATTTTTATTTTTTGAGATTATGTGTATGCATTTCTTTACATATTTTAATGTGTTTATAATTGTTTATTTAAATTCCTTTTCTAGTAGGTACAACATTTTGATTGCTTCAAGGATTGATTTTTTTTTTCTTGAGTATGAGTCATTTTCCTGTTTGTTGATATATTCATTTGCTTATTTTTAATTTGAAATTTTTTAAAGATTTATTTATTTGAGAGAGAGAGAGAGCTTGAGCAGGAGGGGCAGAGGAAGAGGGAGAGAGAATTTCAAGTAGACTACGCTGAGCACAGAGTCTGATTGAGGCACTGATCTCATGACCCTGAGATCAGGACCAGAGCTGAAACTAAGAGTTGGATACAACCAACTGCTTCACCCAGGTGCCCCTTAGTTTCAGATTTTGAACAATATATTGTGCAGTGTATATTGTACATTTTGAACAATTTATTTAGAAGTTCATGGACTATGATGTCTCTGAAGAATGATTTTCTTCTAGCGTACAGTTAATTTGAATGGACTCAAACTCCAGACTGGATTTCCTTGCAGATAATGGTAACTGAAATCTCTGCTGAGATTTTTTTAGTTTCTAGAAGCTATTTTTTCTTTGTCAGCTGCCACCAACCACCTCCCACTCCACCCCCCGGCCCTTCCCTGTGGTTGTATAATTTAGTGGTCAGAAAAGGATTTGGATAAATTTTACATGCAGATTTTGGCATTTACCCTTGATTTCCTTCTTCCCATGTTCTTCATTTAACTCTCTAGATTTTTACTCTGCTCCAAACTCTGTGCTCTGACATACAGCCAGGAAGGCTCTAGCTTTCTGCCTTCCCAAGAAGGACATAGATTTGAGATTGTAACTGAACAAAGACTCACAAATTTGTTACTTGGACAAGTGTGGTTTCTTCTTTCAATTACACTCTTCTTTAGTATTAGTTTCTTTTTGCTTATTTCTCATTGCCTTTAAGTAGATTTTCTGAGATCTTCTCTTGGAACATTAACCTGAATTAACTACACTATGTTGATAGTGACGGAGTTTAGGACATGCCATCCCAAAATATGCCACTTTGGTATAAGTTATTTTGACTTAAAGTCTCTCTCGCTCTGAATTCCCCTCATCTGCCTAAACAGAGATCCTCCAAAAATCTCAATCATGATAAATCCCCTCCCTGGGGATTTCATCAACCAGAAAAGACTGGCTACTGTCACAGAAAGAAAACTAGAAGTTGACTCCAGGTTGGCACAAACTATCGTATCTCCCCATCCATTCTTCTGAGGGCCCATTTATCATTCCTCAAAATCACTTACTCTCCCCTAAGATGCCTTCACCCCTCTGCCCATTCCCTTATTAAGATACAAGCTTTCACAATTCCCTGCCTTTTGGGTATTCACTCTTTTTTCCCCCATGGAGTTAAAAACTCAAATTTGTATGCCTATTTTCCTGTTACTCTGTCTGTTTCAGTTTATTTTATAAGCCAAGCTATCAAGGGAAAGCTTTCACTCCCTTACAACAGAATTGAGGAGTTCTGAGTTATGAATCATCTACAGTAGTGAAAGTCATGGTCGTCTTCTATGCTTCCATAACATATGCATATGGGGTGGAAAATGTAATAAATACAGTTTTTACATTATGACATTTTATCAGTACATGAACGTATGCTAATCTTGCCAAAACAAGACCTTAAGTTTTGATCCTTATTCTCTAGAAGGGAACTGCTGGTTGTTATTTATATCTTTTTTTTTTTTCCCTAACTTTTATTTCAGAAAGACAGTTTTTGCTGGGTTTTCATTGTGGGATGATGATGTTTTTCTCATATAACTATATTGCTCTTATTTTGTTGCTTTGTGGGTTTTATGACTGCTGCATATTTTTATTTACAGAACAAGGAACAGGTGTTTCAGCAAGACTTTGCTGATGGATTAAAACAAAACAAAACAAAACAAAAACCCTCGTACAATTAAATAGTAAAATAGCAGACAATCTAAATGGAAAAAAGGGATAAAAGTGTTCGGGAAAACTCTTTGCCAGTTGCTTTAAAAGTTAAGCATATAGCTCCTCTGTGACCTTACAATTCCACTCCTAGTTATGTATACCAGAATACTGAAAAAGTAAGTCCATTAAAAGTCTTATACATAGGGCGCCTGGGTGGCTCAGTCGGTTGAGCGACTGCCTTTGGCTCAGGTCATGATCCCAGGGTCCTGGGATCGAGTCCCACATCGGTTCCCTGCTCTGCGGGGAGCCTGCTTCTCCCTCTCCCACTCCCCCTGCTTGTGTTCCCTCTCTCGCTGTGTCTCTCTCTCAAATAAATAAATAAAATCTTTAAAAAAAAAAAAAGTCTTATACATAATGTTTATAGCATGTTTATGCAGAGTAGCCCAAAAGTGGAAATAACACAGATGCCCATTGATGGGAAATGGATAAACTGCAGTATAATCATAAAATTAAATACCACTTAGTCATAAAAAAGAATGAACTACTGATGCATGCAATAACATGGATAAATCTCAAAAACAATTATAATCAGTTGCAGAAGTTTTACACACAAAAAATATAAGAAGTTGCAGAATGGGTAAAACTAAACTATGGTGATAGAAATGACTTTTCTGGATATTTAGTGGTGAAGAAATTGTGTTGTTTGAGTATTGATTGATAAGAAACACATGAAAATACTCTGGAGTCATGGGAAAATGATCTGTGCCTTGATACTCAGGTGGGATATAGGAGCTGATAGAATTTCAAACCCTAACATTGAAGTAATTTTAAGATCTGAGCATGTCACTGTAGGTAAATTGTTCCTTAGTAAAAAAATTAAAATAAATATGCAAAATACTTGAACAGAAACTTCAGTATTAGTTATCAGGAAAAAATCACATTAATAGATATGACCTCATAACAAGTGGCTATAATTAGAGACTGAGAGCATCAACTGTTGGCTACAATATGAAGAAAATGGTAAAATGTTATTGAAAAGTAATTGGTAATTTTATATAAGGTTTAACATAACCCTACTCTACTACCCAGTAATTTATTAGTATTACTGACTCAACCTGAATCATCTATGTTCCGGGAAGCAGGTGATAAGAGGGAGGGAGTGCTTCCTGGGAGTCTGGGTGGAGATAGTAAGCTCAGGCACCCAGGGAAGCTGAACACTGAGTGTTCCTTCTGTAGGTGGGCAGTGATATGGAGTAGGGGGGTGCTGAAAGGAGGCATCTACAGCAAGTCCTAGTATCCTAGGGAACAGGGTAGTGACAGGTTAGGTAAAGAAAGTGGTCAGAGTGACTGGGAGTTTGGTTACATTGAGCCAAGTTTGTTGATTGGTCTAATAAGTCAATACATTGGGAATAGTTGGATTTACACTTAAATGACGCACTGACAAATGATTCACACACATGGCTGGGGTAAAGGCCAGTTTGAACCTTGAGATTTGGGGTTGGAATTGAAAATATGGGTATGAACTCTTATTATCTTTTTAAATAAACAACTTAATCCCAATTATTCATGGATTACATGTTTCAGGATGTGTTTACTTGCCAGAATTTATTTGTAACCTCCAAATCAACCTAGTCTTTTCATAGTTATTTGCAGATATGAATAGAGTCATAAAAAATCAGAGTTGTGTAACTTGCATTTTGCCAACTGAGGGCAAACAAAGCAATGCCCTGTTTTTTGTTTAAATGTCCGGATTGTGAACAGATTTTGTTTTTTCAGTCTGCTTAGTGCCATGGTTATCACATTTCTGTACTTGATGGGGGGCAGATTTTGTTGCTAAGTAGCCTCCCAAGCATAGTGCTGAAGTTCCGTCTGGTCTTCCTTTTTTTTAATTTTTAATTTTTTTCTTTATTTTAGAGAGGGAGAGAAAGGGGGCAGAGGGGGAGAGAGGGAATCTTTTTTTTTTTTCTTTTTTTTTAAGTAAAGATTTTATTTATGACAGAAAGAGAGAGAGAGCACAAGCAGGGGGGAGCAGCAGAGGGAGAAGCAGGACTCCAGGATCATGACCTGAGCCGAAGGCAGACACTTAACCGACTGAGCCACCCAGGTGCCCTGATAGAGAGAGAGAGAGAGAGAGAATCTTAACCAGGCTCCACGCCCACCATGGAACCTGAAGCAGGGCTCAATCTCATGACCCTGAGATCATGACCTGAGCCGAAATCAAGGGCTGGTCACTTAACCAAATGAGCCACCCAGGCACCCCTCCATCTAGTGTTCTTATGTACAAAGTAACTATGATGTATTTATGGAAAAATACATGTTTTAGATAAGCTTTATTCAGGTTTAACTTCTAATACTGTTAGCCATGAGTTTTATGTTAATTAATAATATATATTGAGTAATATGTTTTCAACCAGAAACACACATAAAATATGGTCATGTATCAATCAATTGGTGGAAATGTGACCAGAGGCTACTAGGAAATTAACCCTATATCCATAGGGACAATGATTCAGTATTTCCTAATTTGGAAATTGCAATGACTTCATAGAATAAAGTCTATTTTTATGCTATAAATAATGAGAATCAACTCTGTGTGTGTGTTTATATTCACAGATGAGTATAGGCTTACTGATAGCCACTTATCATTATTCTTGGCTTCTAAATAGCATCTGCACTAACAAGACTTCTTGTCCAGGAATAACTTATACCAGAAAGTGAAGACCTGCTCAAACAATGATAAAGACATGTCAAAGTATATAAAAGCCTACTTGATGCTTCTCTCACTAAGTATTATCTAGGACAATTGGGCATCAAATAATAAATACTCTCAGAGTATACCCCCTTTCATAAAACAGGAACTCATGAGTCCATAATGACACAAATAAGGGAGAAAACTCTTCTTTAATAAAATAACGAAATAAGGAAGTAATGATAGACAATAATGATGGTGGCTGAAGCTTTGTTAAGGAAAGGTATGCTGGTATAATATTAAAATATCTCTCTACACAATGATGATTTTACCATGGAGAAATCTAAATCTGGTTATGAGGAAACATCCTCCAGACCCAGGTAGGAGATCATCTTATAGTGTGAAAAGCCAGCAAAATTTCAAGACTGTTAAGGATATAAAAGACAGGACAGATTAAGCAACTCTTTCAGATTGAAGATTTATGAAACTTGAAAATCAGAAGCCATCTGTTTCCTGGGCAAGTAGCTGGACTGGAAATGAGAAAGGTACATTCATGTGATGGTTGGCAACATTACGGTGAAGTTTGTGAACTGGAACATAACATTGTAGGAATCTTGATTTCCAAATGGGCAGGTTGTATGAGGGTAATGTAGAAGAGTGTCCTGATTTTTAGAAGGTTCACACTCGAGTACTTGTGTTAAGGAACCTGGACTGGATCGCCTGACGGAAGAACCAAGTGGCACTCGGAAATCTTGGAGGATAGGAGGTTTATTTAATGCAGGTGGGCTTGGAGGAGAATCATCTCCAAAGGTCTGAGACCCGAGCACAAGCAAAGGAGGGTAATTTGTACACTTCTACTTCCGCATACTTGGTATTTTGGCACCCATGGGAAGCTTTTTGGTGTGCGTGGGAAGCGGAGCAGGGAGAAGAACCCAGAAGAGCCCTGGGGCAGGGACTGGGACTCCCTTGCTTGCTCCATCGGCCATCTTGGGACACAGATTTTTCCTCTTCACTTGAACAGTGATAGGGCATTATAATAGAAAAAGATTCCTTTCTTTTCTTTTCTTCTTTCTTTCTTCATGTATGTATGTATCATTGTATCTATGTAATAGATCTATATAATCTATAATAGAGAGCAATATTTCTTAATCATTTCACTCAGGGGAAATTTTTGGAATAATTTTTAGGTTTAGCCACACAAGAAGTTATTGTATTCACAGCTTTTAGTAACTTAATGGGGTCATTAATTTGTAGATATAATATTACAGTGATAATTTTCACTGCTATTTTAAGTAGAGAATGACATTTTCCTGTGGATTTGCCTATTTTGACCAATTCATTAGCTTACTCTCTTTGTATGGTTTACCATCCCCATAAATTATATCCACTTTAAGTCAAGAAGGCAAAGGAAATGTTAGTTTTCCATGTAAAAAAAAATGTATACAGTTAGATCTTAAATTCTTGTCACAAATTGCTTCTATACACGTTGCTAATAGAGTAAGTTGTACATGATTTATTTAGCGGCAGTTTCAAGGTTCCCCATTCTTAAAACTAAAGGCAGCCTCCTTGGAAAGAACAAAAAAGGCTCTTAGGAAGAGTTTACTTTTCTTTAATTTTGTTTCTTTGTATAAGTTTTAAAATTCATAAGGTAAATTTAAGTTTTTGTTAAATTCCTGGAGTAAAATCAAAGTAAGTTGATTTTCGTTAATGTTATTGACAGTGTTCAATAGCAAATTTTAACTCTGTCATAATCCAAAAATAATATGAATACAAATTAGTCTAAGACACAAATTTATATGACTTTGAAAAAACATTCCTTTACAGAGTGGTATCATAGAAGTGAATAGGTAGGCATAGTAATTACAGAATTATCATTTAAAGGCTTTAGTTCCTTGAACTCCTTTTACAGGCTTGTGTATGTATAAAAAGTATTATTTGTATATTACAAGTAAAGAATTGAAATTTCTTTAATGTGAGACAGCAAAATCGCTGCACAAAATATTTAATTATTAGGCAAAATTGAGTTAAATGCAGAGGGTTTTATTTTCAATTGAAATAAATTCTCTAGCTCAAGATGTCTGTTAAACACAGCAGCTTGCTCACACATAAAAGAATGGAAAATAGTAGCAAAATATTCACCGCTTTTTTATTAATGGCAAGATAGTTTTCACAGGAACTTGAAAGAAATACACTGCTTGCTGAGGACAGAAATACACTGCTTGCTTATCTCAGTTTGTGTGTCATCTTCCTACATACTACAGCTCACTGACATTTTCTTCTCTCAAAGTCCACTACTCTGGCTGAGCCAAAGGTTCAGAAAAAGGGTTACACTCACTCAGTCAAGAAAGGAAAGTAAATGTTAATTTTCTCCTATAGTGCTTCCCATCTTTCTTTCTTTCTTTCTTTTCTTTCTTTTCTCTTCTTTTCTTTCTTTCTTTTTTCTTTCTTTCTTTCTTTTTCTTTCTTTTCTTTCTCTTCTTTCTTTCTTTTCTTTCTTTTCTTTCTTTCTCTCTCTTTCTTTCTTTCTTTCTTTCTTTCTTTCTTTCTTTTCTTTCTTTTCTTTCTTTTCTTTCTTCCCTTTCTTCCCTTTCTTTCTTCCCTTTCTTCCCTTTCTTTCGAGGAAAAACATGTTCCAACATTTATTACATAGTAAAGGTTAAAAGTGTTAATATATAAAGAACTTTCTACAACTCAATAAAAAAAGAAAACAACAGAACAATAAATGTGCAGACTTGAATTAGAAAGTCACTTAAAAAGAAATAGAAAAAAAAAACAGTGTTCAAACTAAAAAAAAGCAAACATTAAAACAGCAAAAATATATTTTCACCTATCAGATTGGCAAAACACTTTTAAAGATGGGTAATGCTTGATGTTAGTGAGATGGTAGGGAAATGCATTCCCCGTTGGAAAGGGGGTAAATTGAGAGAGTGTTTTAAAGGCAATTTGGCAGAATCCATCAAAGATTAAAATGTGAATATCTATTGACCTAGACATTACATTTCTAGAAATTTATTCTGCAGATTTCCTCACTCAAATGCACAAAGATACATGTCCAAGGTGGTTCACTTCAGTTGCTTGTACAAGTGATAAGTTCAAAACATTTTTTTCTGAATTTTATTTTATTAGGTTATGTTAATCACCATACATTACATCATTATTTTTTGATGTAGTATTCCATGATTCATTGTTTGCATTTAACACCCAATGCTCCATTCAATACGTGCCCTCTTTAATACCCATCACTAGGCTAACCCATCCCCACCCCCCCCCCTCTAGAACCCTGTTTGTTTCTCAGAGTCCATCGTCTCTCATGCTTCGTCTCCCCCTCCTACTTCCCCCCCTTCATTTTTCCCTTTGTACTATCTTCTTCGTTTTTTTTAACATATTATGTATTATTTGTTTCAGAAGTACAGGTCTGTGATTCAACAGTCTTATACAATTCACAGTGCTCACCATAGCACATACCCTCCCCAATGTCTATCACCCAGCTACCCCATCCCTCCCACCCCCCACCACTCCAGCAACCCCCAGTTTGTTTCCTGAGATTAAGAATTCCTCATATCAGTGAGATCATGTGATGTCTTTCTCTGATTGACTTATTTCGCTCAGCATAACACCTTCCGGTTCTATCCACGTCATTGCAAATGGCAAGATTTCATACCTTTTGATGGCTGCATTATATTCCATTGTGTATATATATATACCACATCTTCTTTATCCATTCATCTGTAGATGGACATCTTGGCTCTTTCCACAGTTTGGCTATTGTGGACATTGCTGCTATAAACATCAGGGTGCACGTACCCCTTTGGATCCCTACATTTGTATCTTTGGGGTAAATACCCAGTAGTGCAATTGTTGGGTCGTATGGTAGCTCTATTTTCAACTTTTTGAGGAACCTCCATACTGTTTTCCAGAGTGGCTGCACCAGTTTGCATTCCCACCAACAGTGTAGGAGGGTTCCCCTTTCTCCGCATCCTCGCCAACATCTGTCATTTCCTGACTTGTTAATTTTAGCCATTCTGACTGGTGTGAGGTGGTATCTCATTGAGGTTTTGATTTGGATTTCCCTGATGCCAAGTGATGTTGAGTGCTTCCCATCTTTCAATAAGACTTGAGACTTGTTGATTTCCTTCCTCACTCTCAAGCCTAACCAAAAGAAAAAAAATTTCAAGTTTTTTTTTTTTGGCAACCTGATTTTCCCTAAGATTTCATTTCCATTTAAATCAAAGGATCTTGCCATCTGAAGCCACAACATTTTCTCCAAGGCCTTGCATAGACTTGTTTAATTGGCTTGTGTATTAAAAACTGTCTCATAAGATTGATATTGTAACAGAACTAACATGAGTTCACTCCTTGGTGAGTTACAGGAAGAGACTATACCAGGTAGAGTTGTCACACAAAGGATGTTTTTTTTGCAGCAAAGAAGATCCTGAGGAATAAGTTACAAAGCTGTGACTCCCCAGTTAGGGGTGAGTGGGTTTCTTTTATTTAGGTTTAGGATGAATATTCACAAAGGGGAGTTTTGTCATGGCATGTACAGATGGGTATGATGTCATGCATGAGTACTTAGGAAACATGCCTATACATGCATTGTATGTTAAGTTCATGAGGTTTGTGTTCCTCCTTGAGCAGAGATTTTAACATTATAATGAAGCAGAGGTAACTCTTGGATGATGGGAAGGGGGCTATGGACATGTTCTGAGAGACAGTATAAACTAGATGGGGCACTGGTTGTGATGAGCACTGGTTGTTGTATGTAAATGATGAATAACTAAGTTTTACACCTGAAACTAATAATACATTGTCTGTTAACTAGAATTTAAGTAAAAGATTGACACTAGAAAATAAGCAAAATAAAAAATAAATAATAAACTAGATGGGGTTTGGAGCTCCTTACCTCAGGGAAGGAATGCAGGGCCTTGCTTACTTTTGACACACACTGGGCGTTTTGCTACTCATTTAGTGTCTCTGATATGGCTAGGCTCTTTCCTTGTCTGATAGAGACTGTTCATTTTTACAGTACCTTTTCCACTTAAAGTCCTTAACTACCAAGGTTTCTGCATTTTATTTTTTTATTTATTTTTTTTTTGTAATTCTGACACTTTCTAGGAAGTTCTGCAAGACATGTGCTTGGGCAAATAGGGTGTAGATCGCAGAAAATAGCTGGGAGCCTAAAATGACTTTATGTCATAGAAGCTATGTCTCCTTTTTCTTTTTCTGGGGACCCCTAACTCTTTCTACTCAGTTTTTGAACTGACTATCTTCAAGCACTAAGTAAAATCTCCCATTTTCTTGAAAGTATTCCTGCAATGCACCTTTTGGCTAACGCATTCTGCTGCAAAGTCTTCCTCTGCTACACCATTTGATTTCTTTACTTAGCGGAGGATTTATGTTCTCTTTGTCAACATTTCACACCATTGTTAAATGTGCTCAAGTGGGCTGGTCCTTGAGAAATAGCCATTTTATAGCATTATCTAAAATTGTTTTTTGTTTTATCATCAAGAATTGTTGACACCAACATCTCTCTATGAAGAAAGTAGTTCTATGTTGTAATGTAAGGATCCCCCTCTCTACCCCACACCACTCCCCCCCCCTTATTTTTAACAGTTGAAACATCTTCTGCCACAAACTATGGACAAGTACAGCATAAATACAGCTATCAATATAGCCCCTCCACACAGGTGTTTTGTTTCTAGATAGACAAAAATAGTAGAGATTTCTACCTCTGCTTATCACAAGCAATATTTTGCTACAGAAAAAAAAACGTTTAATTTCACCATTTATGAGTATTTTTATTGAGGTGTAATAACCCCAGTTAGGGGTGAGTGGGTTTATATTAGTTTATATATAGTTTAGATTATATATTAGTTTCAGCTATAGGACATAATGATTCAATGTTTATAGATGCTGCAAAATGTTCACCACAATAAGTAGTTACTATCAGTCTTCACACAAAGATACAAAACATCTTTCTGTTTATGATGAGAGCATTTAACATTTACCTTTAGCAACTTTCAAATATGCGATGCAATGCAATATTATCGACTCTAGTCACCATCCTATAAGTTACATCCCCATAACTTATTTCATAACTAGAATTTCATACCTCTTGACCTCCTTCATTCATTTCATTTAACCCCTCACCCTCCTCTCCTCTCTGGCAACCACCCTTCTGGTTCTCTGTATCCATGAGTTTTGTTTCATTTTGTTTGTTCATTTGTTTTTTAGGTTCCACATATGAGTAATATACAGATTTGTCTTTCTGACTTATTTCACATGGCATAATACCTTCAAGCTTCATCCATTCTTTTTATGGCTGAGTAGTATTCCTATATACCTATGTATCTATATATAGATATATAGTACATATATATGTATTCTTAATATTCCATATATATATATATATACATATATATATAGTACAGTATTCCACTATATATATACACATACACACCCCTCTATATCATCTCTACGCATTCATCCTTTGATGGACATTTAGGTAATTTCATATCTTAGCTACTGTAAATAATGCTGCAGTAAACATAGGGGTGCATATATCTTTTTGGAATTAGTGTTTTTATTTACTTCAGATATATACCCAGCAGTAGAATTGCTGGATCATATGGTAGTTCTACTTTTAATTTTTAGAGGAACCTCTGTAATGTTTTCCATACAGGTTGTACCAATTTATATTCCTAGTAACACTGCACAAAAGTTTCCTTTTCTCTATGCCAACACTTGTTATTTCTTGTCTTTTTTGGGGGGGGCGGCATTCTGCAGAGGGAGAGAAGGGAGAAAGAGAATCTAAAGCGGGCTCCATGCCCAACACTGAGCCTGAAATGGTGCTTGATCTCACAACCATGAGATCATGCCTGAGCTGAAATCAGACGCTTAAATGACTGAGCCACCAGATGCCCCCGTATTTCTTGTCTTTTGTTAATAACCATTCTAACAGGTATGGGATAATATGTCATTGTGGTGTTCATTTAGATTTCCATGATGATTAGTGATGTTGGCATGTTTTCATGTTGGCCATTTGTACCTCTTCTTTGGGAAAATGTCTGTTCATATCCTCTGCCCATTTTTTAATCAGACTTTTTTTATTGAATTGTATGAATTTTTTTATATATTTTGGATATTAGCCCTTTATTAAGATACATGATATGAATGGAAGAAATTATTGCAATCTGTTGCCTTTTGGTTCTTTTGATGGTTTCCTTTGCTGTGCAGAAGCTTTTTAATTTGATATAGTTCCACTTGTTTATTTTTGCTTCTGTTGTTTTGCTTTTGGAGTCACATAAAAAAATCATCACTAATATCAATGTCATGGAACTTACCACCTAGCTTTTTTTGTTTGTTTGTTTTGTTTTTTTATGAGAGTTTCATGGGTTCGAGTCTTTGGTTCAAGTCCTCAACCAATTTTGAGTTGATTTTTGTATATGGTATAAGATAGTAGTCTGATTTCACTTTTTTTTTTTTTTTTGCATACTTCCGTCTAGTTTTCCAAATGTCATGTATTGAAGAGAATGTCCTTTCTCCATTTTATATTCTGGTTTTCTTTAACATAATTTATCATATAGGCATGGTTATATTTCTCTATTCCATTGATTCATGTGTCTGTTTTCTTGCTAACACCATACTGTTTTGAATACTATAGCTTGGTAATATAGTTTGAAATCATGGAGTATGATTCCTCCAGCTTTGCTCTTTCTCAAGATTGCTTTGGCTATTTAAGATCTTTGTTGTTCCAGACAAATTTTAACATTGTTTGTTCTATTTCTGTTTAAAAATGTCATTTGGTATTTGATAGGGATTTCATTGAAACTGTAGATTTTTTAAGGTAATATAGATATTTTAAAATATTAATTATTTCAATCTGTGAGCACAGAGTGTCTTTCAAATTATTTCTGTCTACTTTAATTTCTTTCATCACTGTATACACATTTCAGGAAACCGATATTTCACTTCCTTGGTTAAGTGTATTCCTAGGCATTTTATTCTTTTGATGCAATTGTAAATGAAATTGTTTTCTTAGTTCTTTTGGTAGTTTGTTAAGAATGGATAGAAATGGAACAGATTTTTGTATACTGATTTTGTACTCTGCAACTTTACTGAATTTGTTTATAAGTTCTCACTTTTTTTTGTAAAGTCTTTAGTGTTTTCTAAATATAAAATCCTATGTTCTGCAAATGGTGACAGTTTTACTTATGCTTTTCCAATTTGGATACTTATTTCTTTTTCATGCCTAATTGCTGTGCCTAGGACTTCAAATAATATGGTGAATAAAATTATCAGAAGAACCTAATGCACTGTATACCCCAGGCTTGAAAATACACACACACACACTTTCACACTCACACTTTCACACACAAACATTCACACAATCATACCTTAATTTTTTAAATAACCCATTGCATGTCAGTGCCAGTCATATTTAGGTAATTGTGTGGTTTGACATTTCTCTAAGAACTCCAAGTATATTTAGATAAAGAAAAATAATTTAGACCATCATAATATTAGGTCTGAAAAGTCAGAAGCTATACCTTCTTTCTCTGCCAAGTTTTGCATTAATTTTCCAAACAGTAACATTTATCAAAAAGAAAAATTGGTCATACATATCTTTTTTCCTTTTTCTGAAGATATATTAAATTGAAAATAAATGAAGTAGAAGGGTATAATTTCATAACAAAAAAAAAAGAAAAAATGGGGTACCAGTAGTAGACAAAACATTTTAACACAGTTGTCAGTCCCAAAGAACAGATCAGTAAGGGTTAACCAATAACTGGGAGAAGAACGAGATTTAGCCTAGGTTCTGATACAGAATTATGGAGCCAAAAGTAAGGCCTTTTCCCATGGATAACCTTGGAGATCAGTATTTTGAGAAGCCGGTAATAACTTGGGGCAGATGTGAGACACAAAAGGAAACCTAAATATAAGTGAAACAGTATTTGGAACAGTAGACCTCTCCCCTCTAATACTGATAAAAAGTCTTCCACATAGAAAACTATATTCTGCCACCTGAATAAAGAGAAAGAAATGAATGGCCCCAGGGGAGAAAGTTATTCACATACTGGCATTTAGACAGCCCCACTGTAAAAGCCTGCCCTATCCTCCAGTCACACACTAAAGCACTGAATCTTCATTAATAAACCACAACAAAGTACACAGTGCTCCTGGATTCTGTTTGCATTGTCTCCTTGTTAAATATGAACAGATAGTTAAGACCAACATAGATTCAAGGAAAACCTGACACATGGCAGAGGGAGATAGGGAGAACAAGATGTATCAGCAAAGTCTTTCTCAAATAAATATATCTTCAGAAGAAGTATATACAGAGTGTGATGCTATTCAAAAGAAGTAAGAGACAGAAGGATATTGGAAGGTGAAAATAAATGAAAGTATCTTAGCTGAATAGCAATTAGTAAAAAGGGCAATGGACAATATTCCAAGAAAAGAGAAATGGATGACATGGAATATGCAAGAGGAAGGTGACAACAGAGAATATCAGTTGAGGCTATCCAACATCGATCTGACGGGGATTCTCAAAGGGCAAAATATAGAAATATGTTTTCATATTGAAGGAGCATCCCAAGCCCCATGAAAATATAAATCTCAGTACTGTGATAAATTGTTGTGAAATTGCAGGAAAACTAAAGAAATTTAGAAGTTGTTTTTTTTTTTCTTTTTCTTTTTTTTTTTTTTTGTCTGGAGGAAGGGGAGTGAGGAGGCAGAAGAGGCTGAGGAAATAATTACCTGCGAAGGGGGGATCTTTAATTAGCATTGGTCGTCTTATCAGCAACACTGGATAACAGATGACAAAGGAGTGCTGATTTTTTGTTTTTTGTTTTTAATTTCGCAAGATGATTTTAAACCAGATGTTCACTATTTAGTATTTTCAATTAAGTTTGAGTTAGAATAAAAAGTATTTTCAGATGTGTGAGGAATCAGAAAACTTCTTTCCACATATCTGATCCTAGGAGATTACTTAGATGTTTTAGCAGTATAAGGAAATAAACCATTAAATAAAAGGTGATAAAGGAAATGACATCAGAGTTCCAGTCCCCTGGAGTAGCAGAGGGAGGGCTGCAGTTTCCAGGAGAAAGGGAGGTGTTTGGTGAATAAAAAGGAATATTCAAGAGATTCATCTTTTCTTTTTTTTGAGTTTTTAGAACAATTTGAGACACGCAATGCAAGTTGGGAGTCAGGAGAATCACAGGGAGAAAGAGCTCTACAAGAAATAAATAATAGTTACAGAACACTTTATGAATTTTGGGCAAAGAACAAAACTTACAAATTTTATCAGAGTAAAACACTGTGTCCTGATTTAACTAAAAATAGTAATTAAATTTGGAAATTGAAAGAATTAAGGATATTTGAGAAATAACCTTTTACCATAATAGAGAAAAATCAGTGAACCAAAATTAGTGATAAAAGCAGCACTCTGTTTTTAGATAAAGGGTTAAAGGGGAATCCCGGTTGGGGAATTTTTTTGTTATTAAAAGTCCTGCTTTTTTTAAGCATTTATAAGATTAATTTGATAATTCTTCAAGCCAATTTTTTTGTACACCAATCACTAATATAATTTGCATGTTGTCATTTCAAAAATTTGTTGACCCTCCTACTCACAGTGTCAAAGGCAGTGGCAAATATCATACATAATTGAAATATCAATAAATAAAACACAGAATGGTTCCCTAAATCACATATTCCTATATTCTTTTCAAAACCCGAACAATTTTGTTTTGCTATATTTACAATCTCCTTTTCTTCCCTGGTTCTTTAACATATACATGCCAGTTGTTGTGATGTTTTGATTTTCTTTTCTTTTCTTTTTTTTTTTTTTAAAGAAAACTCATTATAAAACATCTTACGTCTTTCTATCTTCAAGCTAGGAGGCACTCCTCGAGGTACAGAGCCATAGCATTTCCTTCTGGAACATTGAAAATTTCCTTGAAAAATGAAGGCAATTGCTTATTGAAACGATTTTCAGAACATAATCCAACAAAAACAATATTTCATTTGCATGAGCCTCACACATTTTCTAGCATCATCCTAGAGTGTATTAATCAAACTCAGGCATCTGCTGATATTCCAACAGCAAATTTAAAAATAAAACTCTCAAAATCAGAGACTGAAATCAGTTGGAATTCTCTTGGAAGTCCACTCACAGCCTATGTATCTTCCAAACGTTCTTATTTTGTCCGTTTCTGGTTTCATTGGGAGAAACAATGTTACACATTTCTATCTTTTATATACGTTGGGAAGTTACATGTAAATGGCTTTGCACTATTCCTGGCAGAGACCAAGCCTGTAATTCACGGCAGGGCAGTAGTGTGATCCTTGCTGTTGATGGTTTTGATAAAATTTGTCATCATCATTGCAAAACCCAACCTTCTCCATAGAGCTTTTTATTTTTCTTGAGTGTTAGTTGACAGATGGGATATCACTAATTCTCCCTTCAAGCTAAAAATACGCATGGCTGCAGAAATGTCACCGGTGGATAGATAGTTACACTGAAAGAGATGACATTATGAGAAATACAAGGTTTGGTCACAGAGTAATGCAACTGCTTTCCTTATGGCACTGGTGAAATGCCTTCCTAGCTAATGCCAAATGAGCTGCTACTGTGAAGATCTGTCAACCATTGATAATAAGTGCCAGGTAACTGATGACTTAGGAAGTCAACTCACATTTGATTATATAAGTTCTAGTATGTCTCAAAGTGTTCATTTCATATTCCCATTTCACTGATGACCTATTACAGAGATCTATATTGAAGAGAAAATATAGAATAATAGCAAGATTAAAAATTTACTCATAATACTCCTTAAACATGTGGAGGAAATCTAGCATTTTTTTGTTTTCTATAAAAGATCCAAATTTGCTAGCAGTTTTCCATTTTGCTGTGTTTTAAAAGAAGAAAAGACACAGTTGACCTTCGAACAACAGATTTAGACTGCATAGGTCTACTCATGTGCGAACTTTTTCAATACAGTACAGTACTGTAAATGTGTTTTCTCTTGCTTGTAATTTTCTTAAGATTTTCTATACCTTTATTAGAAGCATGCAGTATATAATACCTATAACCTACAAAATACGTGTTAATAGACTGTTTAAGTTATCCATAAGGCTTCTTGTCAACAGTAGGCTTTTAGTAATTAAGTTTTTAGGGAGTTAAAAGTTACACTTGGATTTTCGGTTTTACAGGGGTTAGTGACCTTAACCCTCACATTGTTCAAGGGTCAGTTGTGTAGTTTAACCTGCCAGCATATGATCTCACAGTCTTCACAAGTATAAAATTCTATTTTCAGTGATTTAGTCACTTTCAGATAAATACTCTTTCAGGCCAATAGGTACATGTAAAAATGTTCAAGTTAAAACTGTAAGAATGTTGTTAGAATGGCCATTATCAGAAAGAGGAGTTAAGAAATGTCAGCATGAATGTAAAGAAGAGAACCTTAGTGCACTGTTGGTAGAATTAGAAACTGGTGCAGCCACTATGGAAAACAGTATGGAGGATCCAAAAAATTAAAAATAGAACTACCCTAGGATCCAACAATTCCACTCTTGGGAATATATCCAAAGGAAATGAAAACACTAACTTGAAAAGATAGCTGCACCCCCATGTTCATAGCTGCATTGTTTACAGTAGCCAAGACTTGAAAACAACCTAAATGTCCATTGACGGATGAACAGATAAAGAAGTTGTGGTATATAAATAGACAATGGAATATTATTCAGTCACACACACACACATGAACAGGAAATCTTACCATTTGCAATAACATAGATGGAACTTCAAGGCATTGTACTAAGTGAAATAAGCCAGACAGAGAAATACTGTATAAATGAAAGACAAATACTGCATGATCTCTTACGTGGGATCTAAATATATATGTATCTAAATATACAAATAATCTAAACAAACATAAAGAGATCAGACTTGTGGTTACCAGAGGCAGAGGTTTGGGGGGAGGAGAAATTGGAGGAAGATGGTCAAAATGTACAAACTTCCAATTATAGGATAAATAAGTACTAGGGACATAATTTACAACATGATAACTATAGCTAACACTGCTGTAGGATATATAGGAAAGTTGTTAGATTAAATCTTGAGAACTCTCATTACAAGGAGAATTTTTTCCTTTTTCTTTTCTTTGCTTTTTCCTGGATCTATATGAGATGATGGATGTTAACTGAATTTCTTGTGGTAATCATTTCACTATACATGTAAATCACACCATCATGCTGTATATACCTTAAACTTACACAACGATGTATGTCAGTTATTTCTTAATAAAATGGGGTGGAGGGAGAATTCAGCCTTTCAAATGCTCTCATCTTGTTCTCATTTTCTTCAAGATGAGGTCATGACCTAACAAGTCCTTCCATGTTCTTATAGTAATAGAGGATAAGGAGACTTTGAATCTCCTTTTGATTTTTAGCACCCCTCTCATCCGTGCTGTGTTGTCCCTGGTGTAGTCCAGACTCTATGCTTGTGATCAAGGAGATGTGACTTTCTGGCTGGTCTTTGGGGGGCAGTATTCAGGCATCTACTTTTAGATGCCATGGTGTAAACTCTTTGTCCTCAGTCAAGAAATCCTTCCTTGAATCTTTTTCAGTCTGACTGTAAACTTTGTAACCTCCCCATTACCACACTAAAACTTGGGAATATCTTACTGTATCATCACACACATTTTTTCTGGATTCTGCACAGAGGCTGTCATCTTACCTACTGAGCCACCTCAACTGGCCCTGTTGGGTTTTTGTTTTGCCACATGCTGGATACCCAACTATCACAGCTGTACTTTCTAGCACTTACTGAATTAAATTTTCTAGGGGGAGGTACTATGTTTATCAACCTGTATTGTTTTTGTCTTAAATTCTTCAAATTTTAATACTCTAGTATAGTACTTATCTGCGATAATTAATAATAATTGAGTTAATCAAACAAGTTGTCAGGTAATATGGTGGCCACGCTAATTAATTGAGGAATGGGAAAAAACATAGGATGGGAAATTGCAAAAAAGTAAAGAATAAGATTCAATAAATATATGATTTTAGTGTGCACAACATGTGAGCTCGTTGAAATTGATCATTTCCAAAGATGAAAAGCATGACCCATCTCTTCAAGGGTGAATTGAGTGTTATGATGGCCTTGCAATATCTAGAAGTGATTGACATCTCGGGTGGCAGAAGGGTCATTGCTGCTGATGGTGAAATTGTAAAAAAATCTGGCAAGGTGGGAGATGGTGATAAAAGCCAGGAGCTTGCTGATGAAGTCATCAACGAGAGGGATTGCATTTTGAGTGTTAGTTGCTGACACCACGTGTGAAGATGCTAGTGTCGAGGTTTGAGAAAAAATTTCCAAAAAGTGGACTGCTGTCTGGTGGTGGCAAAAGCATGGTCCACAATTAGCATGGAAATCTACTCAGAATTCTAATGAATTAGGAAAGTTAGAAAACAATACTCTCCGGTGAAGAGAGCTGGAGGAAAAAGTAAAATTTCAGTTAAAGCAAAGAATTGAACTGCTGTTTATAGAAATATTTGATGATACAAGAAAAAGGTATCTTAAGAGCATACTGTTACCTTGGGTTCATTGGAAAGCCCAGGGATAGCTATGAAGATGGGCATAATGAGGTGAGCAGTTTAATGAAATAATGATACAAAACCTAACGTGGTGTTAGGGAGGTGGAGTTTTCCTATGGTAAATGAGATGAAGGAAGCAAAAATATAGGAACAAAATCACAGTGGCATGGAATTGATAGTGGCATGGAAAGGAAAGTGAATAATAAATGGGAATTGTGTTAATGAGAATCTTGGAGGGGTGATCAAACTCAACTGTAAAGCTCTCAGTTTTTGTGTGGCCAAATTGCTCAGAACTTGTGGTAAGGTATCTCAAATAAGTCATGAAAGTTGTCATATATTAAGCCTTGTTTCAGGAATAATCAAAACCATCTGTTATAATTAGTGCTGCCACATTCATTAATTTGCTTTTGTAAATGAAGGGCTAATGAATTAAATGGAGGCAGCTATCAATTTTTCTTAAACTATGCATTTTATTTTTTCAGACACAGAATCTATGCCAATACTCAAAAAATAGTTTAATTATTGTCCATTGATTAAAACATGAAAATAAGCCTTTATTCAACAAGTAAAAGTAAATTCAAGATTAATAGATATAAATGGAAAAACAGGTTGACCCTTAAAACCTATAAAAACTGAAAAATTGGTAAAATGGGAATACACAGTACCACTGAAGTACACAAAATATGAAGTACATAATATACACAAAAGGAAATCTGGCAAGATCCATTACTCAAATTATTTTCTAGACTCTGAGGCACCAAGATGAAATTTTGGTTTCCAAAAGTTCTAAATGGAAACCCCAGTAACTTAGAAGATAATTTCTAAGATTTTATAGGAAACTCTTATTTTCCATTTCTTTAATTTTAGTCCACATGGGGAATTCTCCTGTCCCCTGTTTTTCATTCAAGTTGTTCTAATCTCTTTCAAATTTATTATTTGTATAATATTTCCTGTTTAGAAATGCTCTAAGAGATTCTTGAGATCCACAATTTCTGTGTAAGTAAGAATGTCATTTTCCTCCCATTGTACAGATGAAAACAAAGTATTGTATGATGAGTTTACATTGTTGGTTCATACAAATTAATAGAGCCAATATAAGAAAATAAGCTTTCTATTTTAAGTTATGATATTACATATAGACTTTTTACTTCTCTCTTTCCTCCCTTCCACATATAAAATCTGGCATCATCTTCAAACTGAAATCACTCTCTACCTCAGATGTAAAATACTTTTTTTTCATGCCAACTTTTCGCTGACTTTTTCAGTGTGGCTTTCACTGACATCTTTTCCTATCTGAACATTGTTAGCATGTAAAATGAAATTATTCTTCATTGTATACAGCATGCTATAATTACTTCATCCTAGAATTATAAGATCAAATGCAAATTATAGGTTATGCTCAGAATCTGAAGATTTTTCCCAATTCAAGGACTTGCCATGAATCTACTTTCCCTTACTGTTACAATGCAATAAAATAACATCACTTACCACACTGAAACCACAGTAGAGCAGAATATAAGACACTTCCTCAAGAGAGACATCACTGTATTTCCTCCATTTTTAAAATTTCCATTAAATTGTAATGGATTTTATGTACTTCATTGACGAGATAATTTAAATATATTGGGATACATGGCTTATCCTTCTCTAGAAGACAAGTGGAAAGAAGGGAACATGGCACAATAACCTAAGAGCCAAGAGATAAAGATGTTAATTTCCATTCTGGCACTAGCTTCCTTAATAACCATAAGATACCATATCAGCCTCAGTTTCCTCAGCAGTGAAAGAGTGTAATTGGAACAGCACCACTTACTTCACTGTTCAAGGGGGTCAAACGAGAGCACTTGTTTGACAAATCTTTGAAAAATACAGAGCATTTTAGAAAAGCATCGTATTAATAAAATCACCACATCTCTGCTCTATTTCAGCTCTCACTATCCTTTGATGAAAAACTAACAAAAGAAAAAACAGAGAAAACACTCCCAAACTTACTTCATACCTTTAAATTCTTCACTTGTTTCTGGGCTACCTTACATGTCATGATCTTTATCCAAGAGACTTGCCCATTCTGTGGCCTGCTCTGTGTCACCATCCATAAACTACTTTGGGGAAGCCTCCCTTTCTGTCTCCCTTCCCCTAGCTCACCTTAGCCTAGCTCCCGTTCCTATTGCTGTTCCCTCTATATTTTTCCATCCAGATCACTTAAAACTGTGTGATGTAATTATATATTTATTTTCTATATTCTTTAATAGATTGAAAGTTCTGAGAGCTGGAGAGTTATCTATCTTATTGTTTTCCCCAGCCCCATCCCATAGTCAAGCTTCCTAAAAATGCACAAATAACTACAACAGATAATGAGTCCATAGAATTTTCTTTACCACTTTAAAGTGGCAGCCAAATAAATTTAGGAGGTAGAGCTTACAAGATGAGGCTCCTCTAATTTTTTTCCATAGCATATATTCTTTTTTTTTTTTTTTTTAGATTTTATTTATTTGAGAGAGCGAGCATGAGCTGGGGGAGGAGGAGGAGGGGCAGATGGAGAGGGAGAAGCAAACTCCCTGCTCCCTGCTCAGCAGGGAGCCTGAATTGGGGCTCTATGTGGGGCTTGATCCGAAGGCAGACCCTGACCCATCTGAGCCACCCAGGTGCCCTCCATAGCGTATATTTTGAGAACTAGAGATTCAGTCTTCTTTTGGGGTGAATTATCTATTACTTTATGATTTTTTTTAAAGATTTTATTTATTTATTTGAGAGAGAGAGAATGAGAGAGAGCGAGTACATGAGGGGGGGAGGGTCAGAGGCAGGGAGCAGGGAGCCCGATGCGGGACTCGATCCCGGGACTCCAGGATCATGACCTGAGCCGAAGGCAGTCGCTTAACCAACTGAGCCACCCAGGCGCCCCTTACTTTATGATTTTATTTATTACTATTTAATAGCTTATTGAGGAATAATTTATGTACAAAAAATACTGCACAAGACATTCACTCTTAAATGCACAACAGAAAAAAGGACTGACCAAAAAATGAGTCTTGAGTCTGTCACAAATATAATATTCTATATATCACTTATTGAATAAACTTATCAAAATTTTTCCTTGGTCTGATAAGCTACAGTCAGAACTCCATTTTACCATATGATCTTTACTCGTAAGTCCACATATCCTTAGAGCACTTTCAAAAATGCATTTCAGGGCGCCTGGGTGGCTCAGTTGGTTAAGCGACTGCCTTCAGCTCAGGTCATGATCCTGGAGTCCTGGGATCGAGTCCCGCATCGGGCTCCCTGCTCGGCGGGGAGTCTGCTTCTCCCTCTGACCCTCCCCCCTCTCATGTGTTCTCTCTCTCTCATTCTCTCTCTCTCAAATAAATAAATAAAAAATCTTTAAAAAAAAATGCATTTCATGAGCCTCTATATTCTGTATGAAATTGCTTTGTTGAGTGGAAAATAGTTACCACATCAGTGATTAAAGTTTCTCCAAAGGAACTTAATTTTCTAGGTTCAGATATCAAACACAATAGTATTCAAGGATAAGACCACAGAATTTCTTTTCCTCCATAAAATACTAGCATCCCTGTAACCTAGGTTCCATTGGAGGTGATACTGGTGCAGTATATGGAACATACTGATCTTTACAACCACTTTATCACCTTTTCTATTTTCTGAGCCATAGTGGTGTTCTTCCTGCTGGGCATATTCATTTTTAATCATGTTTTCACTGTGCCGTTTTCTGCTGTGCTCTCAATTACCATATGTGTACAACCCCTTGCTGCTTTATTCCCTTGAGTCTGTTTGGAAATACACAGTCTTCTGGCCTAGGTTTTTGTTTTTTACTTTTTATTTATTTTTTTTACCTTGTGTTAAGTACTTCGTCATCTGGACATCTTACACTGTTATCTACTTACTGCACTGAGGTCTCAAATTCAACATTTCTGTTCTGAGACCTGTGGTGTTTTTTATGAAAACGTAAGAGGGGAGGTGCAGGAATTACCATACGTTTTCCTAGTTCCTGACCATTCGATTTCCAAATCCGCATCTTTCCCCTGATATTGAATAGTTCTCTGTTGACTGATTTTTGTAAGCATTGTGCAGTTAACTATTTTATGGTATCAAGGCAGGAAGAAGATTTACCGTGTAGTGTAAGACCGTGTCTACGCCTTGGCTAGCTTCACTTCATGATGGTTACAGGTGTTATTTGGCATTACGTGAAAATGAAAATATTCATTGTGCACTTCTGTGAATTTCCATTTCTGTCAAATTCCTCTATACAGTTAAAGGTTTTTACCCACTCACCTTTATGACTAAACAAGAAATCAGGAATATGTTTCTCCAGTCTTTTAATAAAGCCATAATATAATAGTGATCTTTTAAAAGTTAAAGGAATTTGGGCGCCTGGGTGGCTCAGTTGGTTAAGCGACTGCCTTCGGCTCAGGTCATGATCCTGGAGTCCCGGGATCGAGTCCCGCATCGGGCTCCCTGCTCGGCGGGGAGTCTGCTTCTCCCTCTGACCCTCCTCCCTCTCATGTGCTCTCATTCTCTCTCTCTCTCAAATAAATAAATAAAATCTTTAAAAAAAAAAAAAGAGTTATCCATGTTATTATTCATGAACACTTGGCTTATCTCCAATTTTACTATAGTAATAGTGCAACAATAAGAGTATAAACTCTGGGCGCCTGGGTGGCTCAGTCGGTTAAGCGACTGCCTTCGGCTCAGGTCATGATCTCAGGGTCCTGGGATCGAGTCCCGCATCGGGCTCCCTGCTCCTTGGGAGCCTGCTTCTCCCTCTACCTCTCTCTCTGTGTCTCTCATGAATAAAAAAAAAAAAAAAAAAATCTTTAAAAGTTAAAGGAATTTGAGAATCTGGAAGTGTAAGCTCTCTACACAGGCAGTCAAATCAATTTTCACATATGCTTTTTTGACTGAAAATGATTAAGAAGTCAAGTATATTTTCGCACTTCCCCTTTCTAGGTCCCTTGCCTTTAACATACGCATGTGCGCGCATGCGCGCACGCGCACGCGCGCACGCGCTTTTTTGCCTTTGTTCCAGTGCCGATGGACTATGCGCTCCTGCTGTTTCAAATCTCTCTCTATGCACAGCAGATGAATACTGCCTTGAGACAGCTAACATTATAAATCCCCAAAGTATTTAGTGAACTGTGTGTGGGCTTAGCTCTTGACAGGAACAGAATTTCAACAGTGCCACTCAGTGATATGAGATTGTCTTTACAAGTGATATCTGCAAGACCAAACCATCCTGTCTTCAAATTTATACGTAATATATGAAATTAATCAGGGTGATTATCAGTTGGTTATCATGGTTTTTTAAAGGCAGACATAGGCTACACAGCATGGGATCTGTGGGTTGGCGATCACTCAACAGTTAGGAAGACATACGTAATTCTTCAGTGTGTCAAGTTTCCTATGGCCCATTGTACTCTGCTGTGATGAGGCAAAGCTATTGTTCTGCATTATCAACTATATTTCCTATGCTATCACCATCTGGAGGAGGAGAAAGAAGAAGTAAGCACTAATGTAATTTTTTTCTTACCCAATACATGCCGTGTCCCCTTAAGACATTAAGGTATAAGTGGTATCTAAAGATTAGAAAACCTATATCCTTACTCCTGTTTTATGCTGGAATCTGCTCTGACAGTTTTAGCTAATTAGCTAATTTATTCACCAATGATTTCAGCCAAACAGGATTCATGAGATGCATTCATTTATTGATTTGTTCTTTGAATATTTATTTCATACTGTGCTCTGAAAATACAATTGAGAAACAGCAAAAAAAATCCCAGCTCTCATGAATTTTACATTCTAATAGGAAAAGAAAGACAAAAAAATAAAAATAACTAGCAAAAAGATGTGACGTCAGTTATCATTAAGTGCCATAGATGAAAACAAAGGAGGAAATAGGGAAAAGAATTGCTCAACAGAATGATGGGGCTCAATTTCAAATAAGATGTTTAGGAAATACCTTAGTGAGGGAGTGTCTGGGGATAGAAGCCTCAGGAAGTGAGCATGAGTGTTACCGATAGAAGAGCTTTCTAGCCAAAGCCAAAACCCAAACCCAAACCCAAACACCTATAGATATAAAAGCTCTTAAGTGTATATTGCCTGGTGTGTTTGAAGAGCAAAGGTCCAATGTGGCTAAAACACAACAGATAAGGGGGATAATAATAGAACATGTGGTCAGAGAGGTAATGTGGTTAGAGAGGAATGATATGTAGACCTCCTGAGACATTATAGGCTACTGTAATGATTTTTGCTTTCTGAGTAGTAGGGGAAGCCATTACTGGGTTTTAAAGCATGGAATGGCATTATATAATTGACATTCTAAAAGACTATATATTTATATATTGGTGTCAATATAAATATAGATATGGACAATTTCCCCCAGTTGCAGTGTGGAGAATAGATAATTGGGTCGAAATCAGAATCAGGGAACAAATTAGGAGGCCATCACAATTACCCAGACTAGAAGTACGGATGGCTTGGATCACGTCACTGTGGCGGATGTAGTAAGCTATTGAATTTTAAATATATTTTGAAAGTAGAGCTGATAGGATTTGCTGCCAAAGTGAATGTTGGCTATAAAAGAAGAATAATTAAAGATGACAAAACAAGATTTTTAGCTTAGGCAGCTGAAGAACAGTGTGGCTATAATCAAGACAAAGAAGATGTTAGGGGAAGCAGGCTTTGGGAGATAGGACAAGTCTGCTTTGGAAATGGTGAGTTCAAGGTGTCTTTGACTACTTAGGTGAAGATAATAGGTGGTATCGTACAGGTCTGGAATACAGGATGTTATGGGAGAAATCCGGGCTGGAGAATACTTTTAGAGTCCATTCATATTTAGATAATAGTTAAAGCTTTGATTATCAAGGAGTGGGTTTAAATAAGGGACAAATATCCAAATATTTTGTTTAAAGGTTCTTTGATGTTAAGATAATGGGAAGCTAGAAGGAGTAAACACTGATACAGAAGGGAAACCATGGGAGGGGGAAGTGTCCTGGAATACCACTGAAGAAGTATTTTTAGAAAGTGGCTGTGCCTAAAACTATAATGTTACATGTCAGCTCTCTCAATTAAAAAAAGAGAGTGATTTATATGTAAAATACTGCTGATAAGTAAAGGATGGCAAAAACTGAGGGCTGCTTCTGCATTTAACAAGGTGAAGTTTCTAGGTGAATTTGATAGAAGTAGTTGTGGCATGAAAGTCTCATTGGAATATTCTCAAGGAGAATAGGCTTCAGAGAGTAAGTATAAGCAATTATTTTGAGAAGATTGTCTGTTAAATAGAGCAGAGAAAGAGTGATGCTTAGGGAGAAATGGGACCAGTATGTGTGTGTGTGTGTGTGTGTGTATTTCAAGATCGCAAATATCACAAGCAAATTGTATTCTCTGGGAATGGCACCATATGAAAATAAACTCATTCCATCTTTGACCTGAATTTTACACTTTATTTTAATCATCCACCTATCTCACTAACAACTCTGTTAAAATCTTCCTGAATTAGTGATTTTACTATTTTTTACTCATACTGCCAAACCATCAATAAAGTTTTGAGTTCCAAACTCTGCTTTCATTGGAGTACGGGAGAGTCTTAACATCAGTACAAATGTCTTTCTAAATAGGAAATGCAGAGATGTAAACTCCCTTTTTCTATATCTCAAAAAATAAACCCGAAAGGTAGTATAAGACGGGGATGTCTCTGTTTTAATCAGTAGTTTTGCTTCCTTGTTACCAGTAAGTCATACCTTTTGGGGACATAGTGGGAGTGTTGCAACTGAGGTTCCTATGACTAAAAATGTGAATCCGTAATTATTTTAAGCAAGCAATTTATAATTCTTCTTTGTATGTTTCTGAGGTAATGCCTCCTTACGTTGAAGATATAATACACCAATAGGTATTCTAAAATGTTTAAGGATCTCGGGAGTATCTAAAGTTTTTGTCAGCGGCACCTGGGTGGCTCAGTCGTTAAGCATCTGCCTTTGGCTCAGGTCATGATCCCAGGGTCTTGGGATCAAGCCTCACATCAGGCTCCCTGCTCAGTGGGAAGCCTGCTTCTCCCTCTCCCACTCCCCCTGCTGTGTTCCCTCTCTCGCTATGTTTCTGTCAAATAAATAAAAAAAATCTTTAAAAAAATTAAAAAAAAAAGTTTTTGTCAGTTATTGTCACAAACAATGCTACATAACAAACCACTTATTAACCTATGTCCCCAGCATCCATGAGGTGGAGAAATGCTGTCCACTGTTAGTAGGCAAGACTGCAAAGCACTTGGTAGACAAAAACAGGAAGATGTGAAAAATAATGCAGTTCATTTTTTACCCTGCTCTTGCAATTTGCTGTGTTTTTCTTAACCAACTGAGCCACCCAGGTGCCCACAATTTGCTGTGTTTTTCTAACTGGCTCAGGATATATCCTAAGTAGTGAATATTAAAAAGAAAAATGATGGTATGAGAAGTAAATTAATACAATTCTAATTATCAAATACAGAATAATGTTGTGATTGTGAACGGTTTTTGAAAACAGATAGGAGTTTATTATCTCAACCCCTTTACTCAGTTAATTGTGTCCGTAGACAGATGTGTCATTTTTTCATTGAATTTATGATAGTTTAAGTTTTATATATTTATATACACTTTTTTGGTCTGCTTCTCCTAGTGAAGTGAAAACTCCTCAAAGACCTAAACCATATTAATTTTGATCACCAGTGTATCACTAGCCCTTAGCACATAATAGGTACTCAGAAAGTACAAGTTGAAGGAAAGAGGGAAGAAGGGAAATGTTGAGTAAGCAGGAGCCAAATGAAAGGAAGAGAGAGAGGAGAATTGTAGGCAGAGGGGAAAACAGAAAAGTGTGCTTTGAGGTGAGAAGGAATGTGGTATGCAGACCTGGGAGCAATCTGTCCAGTCCAGTATGATTGGCTGACAGGAAAAGGGCAGAAAAGATTTAGAAATAATCCATACTCTTAGGGCACAAGGATGCAAAGGTCATTTTGAATAGTTTTAATGGCAGTGAGAGTCTATGTGTTCTATAAGAGAAAGTTAATGAGATTTCTCTTAAAAAAATAGTATTCTGGTGTCTGCTAGAGAAGTTCTGGGAAGACACGGTGTTGAACATATATTCATCTAGCTGCACACACATTACTTTATCACTTCTCCTGAGCCAACCACCTGAAGGAGTGGGGCAGGCATGGACCTCCAAGCATGTTCCAGTAGAGAGCTGGTGCTGGTCTTTCTCTCCGCTCAGAGCCTGGAGAGTGCTGTTCTAGAGAGCTTGACTGGACTGTGTAAGAGCTTGACTGGCCCTCTGGAAGATAAGGAATTAACAATTGCCTGGGTTGGTCCTGCTGTTGCTTTCTGGGTTTGGGA
Organism: Mirounga angustirostris; assembly: GCF_029215605.1. Taxonomy (NCBI): domain Eukaryota; kingdom Metazoa; phylum Chordata; class Mammalia; order Carnivora; family Phocidae; genus Mirounga; species Mirounga angustirostris. Next base: position 76,598,827 of record NW_026991720.1, on the reverse strand, counting down.
GAGCTCTAGGAACTGGTTGAGGGGAGAGCTTCCCCCAGATGCTCCCACTGCCCAGCCACCTCTCAGGGGAAGTCTTTTCCTTATAGAAAATGAAGCACATCACATCCCACCAAAGCACACTATGGGGCTGCAATATGTTTTCCAGACTAACAAATATAAGTCCATAAATGGTGAGACAAAACCTCTTGTCTCATAAAATCAAGTAGAGAGAATATTTCAAAGTGTCAAGAATGATATAAAACACCTGAAGGAAAATATGAGACTTGGGGAAAAAATTCTGAAAACCAAAAGTGATAATACTCAGATTTTCAGAAAGTGAAAAGAATTGGACAGGCTATCAGAGTTAGCTAAAAGAAAATTTCCCTGAGCTCGAGAAAAGCCAAGTATGCACACTCTGAGGGCAAGAATGTAAGTCCCAAGAGAAGTCTGCCTGCCTCATTCTCCACCGAATCCCCAGAGCAAGAAAAGTACCTGGCACATAGTAGGTCCTAAATGGATTTTTGTTTTGAGAGTTAATAAACCTGAAATTTGCTCCTGGCTCAATTTGATGAAATGTTTTTAAGGTATGATGTTAAATGACATATAATCTACTTAGGGAAAAGGAGATCAAGATGGAGAAAAAAATGCGATTGTAGTTAAAAATGAAACAAAATGGAACCTTGGGGTTTTCTTCAATATGCCTCAACATTTTAACACAAAAGGCAGTAAATTATTACTGATCACTCATACAGGCCATAAATATCAGTCAGTCCTGGTGATGCCTTAACAAACTACCATAGTCAAAAGTGATTCAAAGATATATTTAGACTAAATAGAGGCTTAAACAAAAACTTCATAACACTGATATACTTGGCATGTAATTGTGTGAATAAATGTCTGTGATTTTTAGCAAAAAAGTTGGTATTTAATATAGTACTTAATTTCCTTTTAAAGTTTCCAAATACTTGTGAAATTATAAGTAATGGGCTTTATGTCAGCATATAGTCATTAGTGCTATGGGAGTGGAGAGGTTATCAAGGAAAAAGAACGAATCACTGTTGTTTTACCCTTAGTAGAATATCTCGTGTCCCTTGCTGAGAGAGGGAACATGGTATCAGGAGTAGGAGACTAAATTTCATGATCTCTGGGTGGCTTTCTGTATGTACGGCTGTCTGATTTTCTGTTGATGACTGCTGTATATAAGGATGATTGCTACTTCTTAGATTCTTGGAAATTTTACCAAGCAGTCTCTCCCTAAAGCTAATAATTTCATTCTTTAGGATTTTAATAATGTTTAGACTAGTCAAAAAAACCATATCCCCAAACACATATTGCAAACTGTATGAAGAAGTATTACATTCTCCTTCTCTGAATGTTTGCTAATAATTCCAAAAAAAATTTGTACGACTCCCGTTTTCCTTTGGTATATGGGAAAGTATAAAAAAAAGATATAACAGCAACTTTTTATAGGTCTCTTGGGATGATAAACATCTCCTTTATGGCTTTTATGGGATGGAATCATTCATATCATACTTTTAACATGGTTCTAATAGTAAATGTTTATTGACTTATTTTACTCCAGCCAATTTTCTCTGTATCACCCATCACATTGTATGATGCTAATTCATTACAAATGATGAACTATCCCATTGGAAGTATGAGCGTGCAGTGCTGCCAAACTCAGGAAGGCAAAAAGAACATTTTTATTGGTACCATGTATTCAACTGGTGAAAATTTGCTCAATTGTTCTATAAAAAATCTCTAAGACACCTAATTTATCAGATTGCTTGGAACATAGACTGTATCTTTGAGGTTTGCTCTGTAAAAACATGCTATGCAGTATCATTAGGCGGAATGAGAGAATGATTATATGGAAAACAAAATGAAAACTTTGTTTCTGACTCTTTGGAATCATATTCCACTATGACTAGATAGAAGGGCAAAAATAATACCTTTGGCAAAAATGGAAGAATATATAATACTAAGTACAGGAGCATGCAAATAGAATTCTGAGACCACATGGAACTTTTGTAAAATGCTAAAGCAGCTTATTCTGATTAAATATTAGTTTTTTGGGGTAGGAAATATTTGTTTTGTTGAGAATGTTCTTTTCATAAGCATAATAACATTGAGTGCTTTTCTCCCACTAACAAGTTTATTTTTAACATTTCCATCTAGTTTCATTTTTTGGTTAAATGATAAAGAGCTCCTTAAATAGCCGCATTTCAGCACCTCATGTCCTGCAATCTGATCTCCCACAGAGCTTATTTAATCAAAGCAACGTGAAACTTTAAGCTATATAGTCACATTTGGGAAGGGCTTGTAATTTCATGTTTTATTTACTTTTATTTATCTCCCTGTCATAGACACACTGTACCAATTAACTGAGAATCCTGCTTTTGAACTCAAACCAATGCATCCCTTCTAAAAATCAAACTCTGGACTACTTTTCTCCAAATATTTCTAGGGAATTCCAGTTGTTGCTATTCCTTTCATGTATCTTTTTAAATTTTCCACTTCAGGTTCCTGAGCAAATGCTAGAGCCCTGGGGAAGCTTGAATTTAACCATTACTACTGTTTAGATCCCTCTCCTCTTATAATATGATTTTTTTTTTAAGATTGACATTTATGATTATGTGTTTATGAGCACACACATATATATGTGTGTATATATATGTATATATGTATGTGTGTGTGTGTGTGTGTAAAAAGTTTGTAAAGGATCTCATACTTTGAATTAAATGTGACCAGTAGTATAATATGGTTGTCTACCAAATACATCTGGTATGCAGGTTTATACATATACATAGTAGATTTTTATGAGTGAGGGGGGTGTTGTGGTTAGTTTGGGCCAATACCCTGCAAGCAATGGAATATCACTTTGAGGACAAGTATTTAATTGCTGTTACAGAAACTCTCAGTGTTTGCTTCTCTCTGGAACAGTGTCTGTTATTATTTAAGGTAGAAGCCACTCTATCAGTCTTGGTCCTTTAGTGAACATGGTGAGACAAATATCCTTGCAGACTGACTCTGGAATTATAGCCTGAAGGAGAAATAAACGTTTATTTGAGAAATGGACCTGTTACTGCAGCATAACTTAGCTTATTCTGACTAAGAAATACATTAAGGTCCTTCCTAAAAGCTTATGATAACTTCTTCATAAAAATAAATATAAACGTTAGTATAAAAAAGTGTCCATATCTGAATTTGTAGTTTCTTCTTAGCCAAGTCATTTGACATTAACAATGTGTTATGTAAGGCATTAATAAGTTCCTAAACATGGCAGTGCCTCCTTCAAATACTCAGGATGATTAAGAGCAAATTACTTAAATTCTCTGGTATTTTCATAATAAAATTGCTGACTTACTATTTTTTTTTTTGTTTCATCCAAGTTCTTTGAAGGATATAAGATGGTGAATGTATATCTTCAAAGTACACACTTGAGTTTGAGAAGAGTCTGGATTACAACTTTATGCCATCTGTTTAATTATTTTGTGTTCAGAAATAAAATCAGAATCTCAAATATTTATGAAATACTTAACATGCATAAAAGATTTGATTTGGGTCATTGGGGAACTATAAAGAAAATAAAGGTGTTTTCCTTGTCAAAAACAAAAAATTGACATTTATGAAGACTTCCGCATACTGCTGTCCTACCTTTGCCCCAGTACCACCAGCCTTGATTGGACACTCTTCACAACTTCCTTTATGAGCAGCAGAAAACTCCTGATCACCCCCCTTTTATGTACCCCAGGTCAAATTAGACTGAGTTCCACTTAATATAACCCAAAAAAGTAATATTTGCATTTAGGATAATGTGAAGTGCCTAAGGTATCTCTCTGTGCCTTCCTAAAATGGATGTTCACCTTAATACCATTTTTCTCTTAAAATGTGAGCTTGGATAGGACTAGGTGGAGCCAGATATTTAAAAGCATTCAGACTTTGTGCCATAATTTAGATCACAATATGGATGCAGCCACCACCATCCCTGCCTCATGAGGATAAGGGAATTTCTAATATTTTTGCCTGCTATTCAAAGGGCGAATTAAAAGAACATCAACAAGAGTGGGGGGAGGTTTAGAAAAAAGTAGAGAGTGGTGGTCTGAGTCTTACTAAAACAAATTCTTATCTTTCTTGGCGCCACAGTCAGTGTCCACTATAGAGTAGTGCCATATACTACTTTTCTAAAATCCTGTGTTCTCATGAATTTTTTGAAGTGTAATTAACATACAGTCTAATATTTGTTTCAGGTGTACAATATAATTCATCAATTCTATACATTACTCAGTGCTCGTGAAGAGAAGTGTACTCTTTTTTTTTTTTTTTTTTAAGATTTTATTTATTTATTTGACAGAGAGAGACACAGCGAGAGAGGGAACACAAGCAGGGGGAGTGGGAGAGGGAGAAGCAGGCTCCCCGCAGAGCAGGGAGCCCGATGTGGGACTCGATCCCAGGACCCCGGGATCATGACCCGAGCCGAAGGCAGTCGCTCAACCGACTGAGCCACCCAGGCGCCCAAGAGAAGTGTACTCTTGATCTCCTTTATCTATTTCACCGACCCCCTCCCACTTCCATCTGGCAACCACCAGTCTTTTCTATTTAAGAGTCTTTTTTGTCTATTTTTCTTTGTTTGCTTCTTAAATTCTACATATGAATAAAATGATATATTTGTCTTCCCTGACTAACTTATTACACCTAGCATTATTCCCTCTGGGTCCATTCATGTTTTTGCAAATGGGAAGATCTCATTCTCTTTTATGGCTGAGTAATATTACATTGTACATACATATCCCGTCTTCTTTATTCATTCACTACAGTGGACACTTGAATTGCTCATCAACAAAACAAAAAGGCAACCTCCTAAATGGGAAAAGATATTTGCAATGATATATCCGATAAGGGGTTAATATCCAAAATGTATAAAGAACTGATACCACTCAACACCAAATAAAATAATCCAATTAAAAATGGACAGAGGAGCTGAAAAGACATTTTTCCAAAGACAACATACATATGGCCAACAGACATGAAAAGGTGCTCAACATCACTCATCATCAGGGAATGCAAATCAAAACCACAGTGAACTGTCACCTCACACCTGTCAGAATGGATACAATAAAAAACACAAGACATAACAAATGTTGGCGAGGTTGTGGAGAAAAAGGAATTCTTGTGCACTGTTGGTGGGAATGCAAACTGGTGCAGCTACTGTGAAAAACAGTACAGAGGTTCCTCAAAAAAATTAAAAATTGAAATACCATAGGATCCAGGTCTTCCACTAGTTGGTATTTACCCAAAGAAAACAAAAACACTTACTCGAAAAGATACCTGTTCTCATGAATTTTTGACTAATAAGTTATTCTATAAGAAGGGTTCAGGTATATTAGGATTCATCAAGCTAGAAATCCACAGAGTTGTCAATGAACGAGGAAATTCATTGATTCCACAAAACTTTTGAGTTCCTATATATTTATTGATGAATAAGACAGTTACTAAGTGTTGTGTATGTGCACGCATACATTTGCTTATGATTTAGGATACAGAAATTTTCAGTGACATTGTTTTCTTTTATAATGAACACATTTTTATTAATATCAATTGTAATAAAAGGGGTCTATTTCTAAAATTTATTTTATAATCCATAAAAAAGTAATGTATGTGCCTAGTAAACACTATCTACAAAGTCAACTTGTAACTCTTAAATTACGTTGACTTTTTTTTGACAGTCATCATCATGTCTATGCTTCTGATTCTTGATTTTTCACTTGGAGTGTCTCTTGTTTCATTTCTTAGGTTGGATCCACTGTGTGCTTATTACTTCTTGGTTTACCTTTTGAATTTGCCAAAGCACAACTTCAAGCAACTTCCCTGAGTATAAAAGAGGTAAATTTTCTGAGTTTTTCTGTTTGAAAATGTTTTTATTCTATACCTGTATGGTTAACAATTTGGTAGCTGATGAAAGTACATGTTGAATAATTTTTTATTGCTTTCTAGGTAATTGATATTACTTTTTGAATGTTGTTTATATGTAAATATCTTTTATTCTCTCCACTTTTACATTCTTTTTCTTTCGATCCTTCTGAAATTTCATGATGTGTCTGAGTCTCTCTATGAAGTATTAGATTCTCCATTGAGCCTTTTCCTTTTTGTTGTCACTCTCTTATATATCTATATTTTGAAATATTTAGTTAATTCTTTAAGCCTTATATTTGATTTTAATTTTTTAAAATAATTTTGTCAATCATGTTTAAAAACATGATCCAGTGCATTCAAGAAAAGAAATCTATGTAGGTCTTTGAATTGTTGAACTTTAGAAGCAAAAACTTTTTTTCAGGGGATGTAGCCTTACCCATGACCAAAATTACAAAGTAGTAATAGTAGTCTTTGCCCTTCCTCTCCACCTCCCCTTCTTCCTCCTCTTCCTCCTCATCCTACTATTGGTGATTATGTAATGCTGTTGGGTACATAAATTAATACAGCCCTCCTGGAGGGCACTTGTTTAGTAAACACCGAAGCTTTAACAGTGTGAATATTAGTTAACCACTAATACATATAAAGTCTACCTCTAAAAATTTATAATTAAGAAATTATAAGAATACCCTAAAAACGTATTCAAGAATAGGATAACTAATGGTCAATATTGAGAAAATATATCACTTAAGTTATAGGTAAGTGCAAATAACCAGTGAAAAGTTCCTGAATTAATAGAGTGACTTATTTCAAATTAAATATATTAAAATGGGTAGATTCAGCATCATTTAATTCAGTGGATCATACATATCATTGAAGAACTTCTATTTAATTCTCATATTGGCCTATGGCTCCTGTCTACAAATAAACTGGCAAGAATTATGCTGTTACAGTAATTGATTAGACTAAACAAGATTCAGACTAATTTCTGAAAAAGTTATCAAGATTATGTTGGCAATTAGCATGATGATCAGGCTTGCCACTGGAGTTGATAAAGTTTTGGAATTTTATATGACCAGACAGAAATGGATCTCACAAAGGTCTAAAGCCAGGACCCACTGAACAATGTTTTTGGGTGACTAACTTTAACTTTATTGAATCTCAAAGAGAGTTCACAGTAATTGGTTTGTGCTTAGAACCTGGTGCAATAGAGAGAAACATACTCAAGAATCCAGAGTAGCTAAGACAGAGTCAGGCAGAGGTTATTGGGGTGGGTGGCAGAGCACGGGAGTACAAAACAGTAAAGGCAGGCTTCTAAAATCTGGCCAAATTCTCACCATGCTTAAGTGGAATGAATCACTTATATCTCACATACCACTTATGCCTCACATACCTGAAGTGAGCTATTTTTGGGGGTGTAGAAGTTGACCCCTGGACAAATTCCTCCCTTTTGTTTAGTCATCCCCATAAGCATCCGTAAGTTTTGTCACTGTGAAAAAATCCCATCCCCTGTGTCCTTCGGTTTCTTTTTATCACTGATATAATTATCTTTGCGGATAGTATACTCTGCAACTCTAGCAATTGTAAGAGAATTGGAAAATACTTAGGACAAAATTTTAAAGATAGAAACTTCTATCTTATTAGGACATTGTGTTTACAAAATAGAGATATTTTCTAAATTAATTGGGACTGGATGAAAAAGAGTAAGATTCAATCTGACTTAGAACTTCAGTTCAGATAAGCAGTAATCTGTGTGTATCAGAGACACGAATGCTTATGTCTGTATAATTCAGTGGGAGTTTCTAAAATTTATGTGATTTTGAGAAACCCCTTGGGAAATTCTACAGGATAGAAGAAAAACATTATAGAGACAATATCAACATTTAAAGAAAATAATTTGAACTTTGTGGTACAAGGATGTGATGATGATGATAATAAATCAATGACATGTATCTACTTAACCTCACTCATGGAGTAAGTAATGCTTTTGCTGTGGAAAGAAGAAATTTCATAAGAGCTCTAAGTGTTTGCTTTTTTAAAGGCAAATAACATAAGTAGTGCTGAGATAGCAAACTGAATTGAGGATAATACATCACTAAGTAAGCTTTTTAAGTCAAGATTGATAGATAAAGCACAATCAATATCAAGGACTGATCATGGGTAACTTCAAATAGTCTGATTTTAGCACATCACAAAGTAAACTTACAGAATTTTCATGAAAGGAAGGTTTCCGTTAGCCATCCATGGAATTTGAAATATAATTTTTCAGCAAAGGAAAAGACATAAGCTTGATCCACCTGCCAGTGTCTAATATCATAACGTTATTTTTCCTTCTTTTCTTTCCTTTTTCTCCAATTCCAGTAATTTGAAAAGATTCACAAGATACTTAAATTGAAAAGAACATAGGATATACTAGTACTCAACTGTCAAGTGCAGGTCAAATAATTGAAGTCCTTTCTCCTTTTAGAAAAATACATCTGTAAGATGTCAAGATGTCCTGTCTCTTAAAGATAGGTCATAGAGGTTAATGGCTAAGTGCATAACCAAAAGACATCATGACCTGGATTTGAATCATAGTCAAAACATTTACTAATCATGTGATGCTGGTCAAGTCATTTAAAATGCCTAAGCCTTAGCTTTTTTTTGTCTCTATCCACCTGTATTCATCAGGTCATTATGAGGAATAAATCAAATAATGTATGTTGAAAGTTATATAAAGTTTTCTGACAACCTTAGCAGATGGATCTAGTGTGGATCACTATCCAGGCAAAACTCCATAAAAACTATTGATAAACCATGACCAAACTTCATTATATGTCAATTTTTTTTCCAAAAAATGGTAAAAAGGAAGCTCTGTCTCAAATTAGAAAGAGGAAGAAGAACCTAAGAGTAAAGAAATCAAGTTGACCTTGGTGATCCTTGCCAGGCACTGAAGGCTTGGTTTCTCTGTGGACTGTGGTGGATAGTGATGTGGTCTTACTTGCAGGCAGGCTGAAAGCAATAAGTAAGACCACTCATAAAGCCAGGGCATTTGAAATGATAGATAATCTCTAAAAATGAAGGAGACAAGCTACAGAAAGGAGTTTTTCTTTTCTTTATGCTATGCATGGGAAAAATAAAAGATCTGTGAAAACTTGAATCTCCAGTACTGGACCACACAGGAGAAGAGATCAGAATTCCATAAGACAGCACAACTTTAAAATGTTACATGAGAAAGCATAATGAATATCTAGATATGAAAAATATAGAGTGATTTTTAATATAAAAAATAGCTTAAAAATAAAATTTAAAAATGAAGAAAATTAAGGAACTGTTAGACATGGGAATACACATGCATAAGAACAGAAAGATATGAGAGATAGGAAGAAAAGAGAGAGTTCTTGCACATTTATAATGGTCATTTCCAGATGGAAGAATACACAGAATATGGGACAGATTACAGCAGAAGAGAATGGACTAGAAATTTATGGGTTTGAAGAACTAAAATAAAAACCTGAATGCATAATTGAAGAATCACAAACTAAGCAGATAAAACACCCAGAAACGTAACAGTTAAAACCAAAAGGAATGACACGTAGATGCAATAGGGCAATAAATAAAAGGTCAGGAGTCCATGTAAATACATCTTTGATTTTCAAACAGTAAAAAATTATGTAATTTTCTGTATCTAGCTTAGGAAAACGCCAAACACGAGAACAAATGAAGACATTTTTCAGGAATAAGACACAATATTACTTATAATCTGACATTAACAGAATGAAAATGTCTTCAATAAGAAATAAATGAGTTATCAGTAAGAAGCAACATAGCCAATACAGAAATTCTGCTTCTGGCCAGAATGGAATAACAGGAACCAGATCTATGCTTTCAAGTGAAACTATAGAAAAAAAAAAATGAGCGAGATTATGAAAAAGTGGTTTTCAAGACACTGGACATCACAAAATGAAGAAAAAGGATCCCTTAGAAATGGGGTGGGGAGGAACATGAGCCCTAGGAAGACCCATGCTTACTGCATTAAGAGTTTTCAGTCTGAGGTGTAACAGAGAAACCCAGGTACAGTCCAGTAGGTCTCTGCGTTAGCAATAGCTGAGACAAAGCAGCAGGGGTTCACAGCACGGAATCTAGTGAGGAAAGAGTTCCAGAGAGTGAATTTCAGAGATCAGTAGAAGGTTCCCTTGAATATTCAGCTGAGTACTTATCAAGGCATGCATGTGAGGAAACTAATCAAGGCCAGGAAAAAAGCACCTGAAAGAATTAGAAGTAACAGTGATGGATGCTTACACGGAGCTAGGAATAGTGCCTGCTCCCCTCAGTAATAGTGGAAAACTTGGTGATTCACAGAACATTACACAAAGTGTTTCTTTGTATGTACTAACGGTATAACAATTCATTTAATGTTCTCTCTGCTTATATCCAATATCTGTCCATTATGGGTCATTTTTTATTAGGTGATATTTGCCCTCACCAAAGGTTGTATTTTCCTACTTTCAGCTTTTTCCAGCTTTCTCAACTCAGTCTATGAAGCTAGCATTACCTTTATATAAAGGATACTCATAAATTTAGCATAAAAATTATTTTATAGCCCACTTGTGGTACATTATAGATTGATTTATCTGCTCATTAACCCTTCCTAAACTTAGAGAAACTATTAAGATATGCTAAATATATTCATGTATTTTGCTCTGCATTCTGATAAACAGAATAAGCTAATCTGTAGTCAAAGAAATTACCTCAAAAACCCGCTAATGAATTTGCTTTCTTCACTCTTCCAGCTACATTGCTAATAGCAGTCTTTCAAAATACTTTGGAATTTCTGTTGATTTCTCAAGGGCCTCAAGGATTTTGACTGAATGTGCCTATATATGTGTGGAAGGGTTATTTCTTGGATGCTTAATATGTTAATACATTTATAGAAAAATAGGTTTTATCACTTTTTACCTGCACAAAATAGACACTAGAGTTTGAGGAAACATTCTTATTTTTCCTATTACAGAGATCTTTAGTCATGAATTAGCCTCAATGTTAAAAGACAAAATAAAAAAAAAAATAAACACTATTCAAGAGTAAATACTGTTCTTAATACAAAAAAAAAAAAAAACCCTCAGATTAGCATATGTGTTTGAAGGCATAAGTCCTTTCTCCATTCTAACAAATTCAAAGAAAGAAAAATTCTTTGTGGGCTATACCAACAACTTTTTCATGTATTCTTGTACAGAAAACAACAAAACTGTAAGCGGAGCGCTGAATATACCAGATTAGCTTTCCTGTTATGAACCAGAGTGCCTTAGACTACACAGAGAAATAAGTGCTCCAATTTCTCCTTCTCTGTTCACTCTCACTTGCCCAGACTGAAAGTTCTTCCCTTTGATTTTCTCATGAGTTCCCTTATCTCAGTAGAACCAGAACACTTCCGTTGGAACACTGTGGAAAAGCAAGCTGAGGGAGCACAGGGAGGAGGGCAGCATCGTAGTCCACTGCGGTGGCGGATGAACAGAGCCAAGAGGAACAGGACGATTTTCCTGCCTGTTTTTCCTCTCATCAGCCTCGGGACTTGTCCCCATGTGTAATAGGAAGTGTTTCACCAAATCACAAGTTTTCAAACCCACAAAGAGTCTTTGAAATTTCTTGGAAACTCCTCTAGTGATGTGCTTTTGATGGGAGCAAAGGGAAAGTTAAGGGTAAGTGGGACTTCTATTTTAAAAGAGCAGCTTTGCTTTTAGCTTTTTTATATTTGGACTTTCTTACGACTTGAATTAAAAAGTTGGGAGAACTGTTAATCCAAGTGATCTCCACAGTCCTTTCTACCCCTGTAAGGCTATAAGGCTTTATTCCATTATCACCTCAGTAAACAGCCATCCTTCTGACCTATCATCTTAACTATTTGACATTCATTTTAATATTGATGTCACCCAAGCCACCTAGTCACAGATTTCTAAACCAAGTATAAATATTCTGCTAGCCTTGAAAAAATCCTTTAATTCACAAGGTGCTATTTTTAGACAAATTCAAGAACCTCTGTTTCTTACAATTATTACGTCAATATGATTTCTCCATTGAAAATGTGGAATATTACAGATTGATCTCATCAAACCTTGATGTAGCATTGGAATGATTCAAGCTATAGCAATATAATTTACTGTCACCTATTCTTTACTCAAGGAAATAAAATACAAATAGAATTTATTTTGGTTTTGTCCTGCTTCTCTCCTTCCTGTCTTTAGTGATGCTTCCTCAAGCAAATAACAATTTATTGATAATTCATTTGGAACAGTATCTCCTATTTCTGCCATAGTACTGTCTTTGCTGCCAATAGACTTCAGTAAGGTAGCCAAACAACTGGCCATAGCCGTCTTCCACATAAGGTCACTACTGATAGTCCCATTTTGCCCTGAGAAAAAAAATCCTCTTCTCCCTGAATTACTAGTATGGGACTGAGATTAGACTGTGGTATTTAGTAAGACTTGCTCAAGTGCTGAGAGGTGAGAAGAACCTGTGTTCCAGGGCGCCTGGGTGGCTCAGTTGGTTAAGCGACTGCCTTCAGCTCAGGTCATGATCCCAGGGTCCTGGGATCGAGTCCCGCATCGGGCTCCCTGCTCTGCGGGGAGCCTGCTTCTCCCTCTCCCACTCCCCCTGCTTGTGTTCCCTCTCTCGCTGTGTCTCTGTCAAATAAATAAAATAAAATCTTTAAAAAAAAAAATTAAAAAAAAAAAAAAAGAACCTGTGTTCCTGGCCATACACCCTGTCTTAGCTATTTCAATAACTGATAAGACACAGACCAAATCTGATTCATTCAGTTTTACAAAACTCCATGAGGGAGATTAATTAGTCCATACCAAATTAAAATTTGCACAGTTTTAATGTAGATAAATTTGAAAACCTCTATGAAATATATAACAAATTCTTTTAAAACCTTTTTTCTAAATAAGTTAATATATATAATTTTTCCTAAAATAATTCTCCCCAAAACCTATCCCCATAGAGACAGAAGATTCAAAGAGACCAATGCAAAAGAAAAACTAGGAAAAAAAAAATAAAGAAAATCTCACCAGGGATTTTCACAGGGGAAAGACACCAGGGAGATGCACAGGGGAGCTAAACAAATTCTTAAAAAAACAAATAACCCTAAACTGAATAAAGTATTGTAGAGTATATGAAAAAGAAGTTTTGAAAATGTATTTGGAATTAATACAACATAGATATCAAAACCTGACAAAAATTACACCAAAACCAGAAACTATAAAACAAACTTACTTATGAGTAGTCTTGAAAGAAAATTTATTAAATTAATTTTAAATTATATATTAAAATAATATAATATATATTAAAATATATATTAAAATGTATTAAAATATATATAAAATATACATAAAATATATAACATATAAAGTATATTAAAATAATATATTATGGCTGAGTTAATTATTTCCAGAAAGGCAACGGTGGTTTAATATTAGGAAGTCAATTAATAAAATCCTTGATGTGGTTAGAATCGAGGAGACTAATCATATAAACCTCTTAATTGGAAAGAAATGGCATTTGAAAAAAAAAATTATTCATGTTAAAACCCTAAATATAAGCAGAATTATTGGCTATTGCTTTAACATGATAAAAAATGCAGGTCAAATAAGTCTCTGTCTGGAATATGAAAAGGTATCAATGGAAAAAGTAATACAAACATTAAGAGAACTTAGCAAAAAAGCAGATTATAAAATTAACACTCAAGAAATCTATACCATGTGATTTCACTCATATGTATAATCTAAAAAATTAAATGAATAAATAAAAAGTAGAATCAATCCTATAAATACAAAGAACAAATTGATGGTTGCCAGATGGAAGGAGGGTGAGGGGATGGGCAACATGGTTGGAGGGGAGCCAGAGATAAAGTCTTCCAGTTACGGAATGAATAAGTCACGAGGATAAAAGGTACAGCATAAGGAATACTACGGTCAGTGGTGTTGTAGTAGTGTTGTATGTTGAGAGATGGTGGTTACACTTGCGGTGAGCAGAGCATAGGGTATAGAGATGTTGAATCACTATTGTACACTGAAACTAGTGTAACATTGTATGTCAGCTGTACTCAAATAAAAATTAAATGTATAGCCTTCATATAAGTAAATAAACATTAGTTAAAATACATAATGAAAAAGAATATGCATTGATAACAGTAAAAAACTAACAGCATTCTAGCATACACATGTTAAAACATACTATAAGGGACGCCTGGGTGGCTCAGTTGGTTAAGCAGCTGCCTTCGGCCCGGGTCATGATCCCAGGGTCCTGGGATCAAGTCCCACATCGGGCTCCTTGCTCAGCGGGGAGTCTGCTTCTCTCTCTCTCTCCCTCTGTTTGTGCTCTCTCTGTCAAATAAATAAAATCTTTAAAAAAAAAAACATACTATAAAACATCCATCATTAAAATTTTGACTTTGGCACATTAATAGGCACACAGAAAAATGAAACAGAATAACAAATCTCGAAAGACACCTAATTGCACATGAAATTTTTCCATATGATCATGTTCCATTTCAAAGTTTTGGGATAAATATATATTTTGTTTTATTAACCAGGTGCTTTTAAAAAATATATTATTATAGTTGACTTACAATGTTTATATTAGAAATGGATTTAGCAAATGTTGTGAACTATCTGGGTAGTTATGTATAAAAAAAAGACAAAATGGATCTTTTTTTTTATACTTGATGAGAGTAAGCATTTGAGATTCTCCATAAAGGATCTAGAGGAGGTAAGGAAACCAGCAGAACTTTTGACAATATCACAGGGTTTTAGAAACAAAAAAAGTTTGGAGCTGTCAAGGCAGCCAAAGTTGAGAAAACCGGGATGCCAGGGTAAAGTGAGGTGTGGGAGTTTGTGCCTGAAACACCTCATGGATGCACAGGGCCGACTCTGGGAAACTAGCAGTGCTGAGAAAACCCAGAGTCCAGGTCTGGAACTGAAGAAGGAGCTTCATTAAGACTTTTGGAGGGCTGTACCCTACAAACTGGGGAGAACTAGAGTTAGACTGAGCCTCCCAAAAATTGCAATCCACATTCGAATTAGTCAATCCTATCTGCCCAACAAGGAATAAAACATTCTCTGTAGGTAAGGATCATTCTACAAAGTTTAAAAATGTATTATACAAAATATCCTATATTCAGGATAGTATTAAGCTAAATTAAAGAAAATCTAAGACTATAATCACAGAGTAGAAAACTCAATATGGTAAAGATAGGGATCCAACTCATTTTGACTTATAGATTCAATTGAATTGCACTCAAAATTCCAGAAGTTTATATTTGATGGAACCAAACAATCTTACTCGAACATTTATTTATTAAGATTGGGAAAAGAAGCAAAACAGCAAAGAAAAACTGTTAGAGGAATACATTCCCTGGAGACTTATCCTACCACATATTAATACTTATTGAATGAAGTAAATAAAACTATTGCAAGGACAAAAATACAACAGTGAAAGAACAATCTGGAAACACACCCATCTGTAAGAGGAATTCCTCTTACATTTAGAGTTTTAACATGAGTAATTTTTTTTAAATGACAAATGACACTGCTGTTCATTTGGGAAAGAATCATTTTTTCAAAAAATGCTACTCGCTCAGGCAGATATTTGTATAAAAAAGGTAAACCTTAATTCAAATGAAAATAATTCTGAATGTTACTGTAAAGACAAGAGTTCTTAAGGATTAATATATCAGAGAATATTTTCATATCCCTAAGATATGCAAATATTTCTTTATTTGGCTAGATAAATAAATGCATTAATAAATGCTTAGTCTTAAAAGAAATATTGAAAAATTATATTTAGACAGGTTTGAAATGAAGAAGCTGTGCTTATTGAAAGATCTCATCCTCGAAGTGAAGAGTCAAGACACAGAAATAATGGGCAATGAATTATATTTGACATAGACTAGTAACCACAATATAAAATAAGCTAAAAACCAGTTAAAAATTGAGATATGGATAGCAAATGAGCAAAACAATTGAACAAGATCTTGCTACTGAGTTCATCTATACAACCAAAAAAATATATGAATTAATCATTAGGGATATACAAATTAAAACTTCAGTAGGATACCACTACACATGATCAAAATGCCTAATTTTAAAAATGTACAAAAATGCCAAGCATTCATAAGGATATAGAGCAACCAAATTGCTCATATAGTGCTGTAGAAATGTACACTGGTGCATCCATTTTAGGAAATTATTAAACTGGCAACATCTACTAGAGCTGAGCAAATATGAACCCTATGGTCAGCAATTCCATTCTTTGTCATTGACTCAACTCAGTGTTTACATTCATTCAATAAGAGTTTATACTTTTTTTTTTTAAGATTTTATTTATTTATTTGAGAGAGAGAGAATGAGAGACAGAGAGCATGAGAGGGGGGAGGGTCAGAGGGAGAAGCAGACTCCCCGCTGAGCAGGGAGCCCGATGCGGGACTCGATCCCGGGACTCCAGGATCATGACCTGAGCCGAAGGCAGTCGCTTAACCAACTGAGCCACCCAGGCGCCCAGAGTTTATACTCTTATTGTTGCACTATTACTATAGTAAAATTGGAGATAAGCCAAGTGTTCATGAATAATAACATGGATAACTCTTTTTTTTTTTTAAAGATTTTATTTATTTATTTGAGAGAGAGAGAATGAGAGAGAGCACATGAGAGGGGGGAGGGGCAGAGGGAGAAGCAGACTCCCTGCTGAGCAGGGAGCCTGATGCGGGACTCGATCCCGGGACTCCAGGATCATGACCTGAGCCGAAGGCAGTCGCTTAACCGACTGAGCCACCCAGGCGCCCTCTATTTTTTATATTTGTAAAAAAGAATACTGTAGTGAGTATATTAATGAAGGAATGTTGCTACATTCTATTTTTTATAAATATAAAAAATATTGGGGTGCCTGGGTGGCTCAGTCGGTTAAGCGTCTGCCTTCGGCTCAGGTCATGATCCCGGAGTCCTGGGATCGAGCCCCACGTCAGGCTCCCTGCTCAGTGGAGAGCTTGCTTCTTCCTCTCCCTCTCCCTGCTGTTCTGCCTACTTGTGCTCTCTCTCTCTCTGTCAAATAAAATCTTTAAAAAATAAATAAATAAATAAATAAATAAATAAATAAATAAAATACTGTAAGCATATTAATGAAAGAACATTGCTATATGCAACAGAATGGATAAATTTCACAGGCATAATGTTGAAGAAACAAAAGAGAGTGGACGTATTTAAAGGTAAAGACCAGGTAAAACTAGAAGTCACAACCAAGGTTAATTTGGGGAAGTGAAACTTTATTGTATACTGCAGTGTTCTATTTCTGGATCTGCAGTCTTGTAAATGGAAGTGTTCACTTTGTAAACAATGATTAATTTACTGGTGACTTGTTCAATTTTCTGTATCCTTCAGTAATTTAAAAATGGTGGCTGATTCTCAACCTTCATTAAGAAAGAGTTAAATTTCTTAATGAAAAATCATGTGTTTATAACTGTATCTCAGAGCCAAAATTATTACAGGAAATATGGGAAATCCCACATTCTCTTTCCTCCCCAGAGAGAAAAAAAAAACAGTGATTCATAGAATACCTTTCATTAAGTTTGAGATAGACAGATTTTGAGCACCTACCTTCCACATACTCAGTGACAGTAGTTGCTTTCAGGAAAAGCATTTAAAGGATATCTTTTGAGTGCCAAATTAGCATATAAAATCACACATATATTTTGTAAAATAGAAGGATAAAAAATGAAAGAATGTATCTATCCTAATTACCTATGAATGGTTCACTTATAAGTGAATTAGGAATTGGAATTGTAACACACAGGTGCTGTTTGCCGTTCACTAGTATTTTTAAGAAGATACATAAATCCTTGTGCTTTTAGTGTTTATTTCTATTTTTTTCTTTTTTTTAAAAAAAAGATACTTATTTTAGAGAGAGAGCTTGTGCAGGGAGCAAGGGCAGAGGGAGAGGAAGAGAGAACCTCAAGCAGACTCTTCTCAGAGCTTGGAGCCCTGATGCTGGGCTTGATCTTAGGACCCTGAGATCATGACCTGAGCTGAAACCAAGAGTGTGATGCTTAACTAACTGTGCCACCCAGATGCCCCTGGTGTTTATTTCTTTTAACTCATGAAAGGCTTCAGTTTTAGTATTACCTCTTTTCTAATATTACAGATACTAATAAAAATCTGCTGGTGCCTTTTGTGTGATCTTTAGCAATGTCTTTATTATTTATTTATTTATTTTATTTTTTAAATTATGTTAGTCACCATACATTACATCATTAGTTTTTGATGTAGTGTTCCATGATTCATTGTTGGCATATAACAATGTCTTTTATCTTCAGAAACTTAACTTGTGTCTACCTCTATTCACTCTATGCCTATAGAGAGAGACTCAAAGGTAGATGGCCCAGTTTCACAATATTTTATTGACACAAATTACATTCTAACAGTCATATATCAGAATAAGGCTATGCTAAAACTCAAGCCTTCAAGAGAAATAGATTTGTATGGGCAAAATATAGCAAGAGGTTGAAAAAAGTTCAAAGAATCAAATGAATAGGGCAAGATACTTGGTCAACATATAAAATGAGAACATCAAATTTAATACCATTATGCAGGAATAACATGGACTTCCAGGGCAAGTATGACTTATGCATGCCACGCTGAAACATTGTGCCAAAGGAAACCACGTCCATTATTGTAAAGAAACTGCAGTTTGGGGGCTACCTAATAGCCATGAAATCATATTCTCAGCCCAGTCAAAGACCAAATCAAGATCTTACAAACAGACATCTTGCCATTTATCCTTCTTTAACAAATAAAATGTCTTACTTTACCTGTCACTGTTTAGGACCACAGCCTAGCCCTCTGCTCTCTTCGAATTCTGGAAGAAAAATCACCACCACAATAAAAACATTTTCTTTCTCTATGTATTTAACTTTTTCATATGTGGTGTTTATAAAATGCAGTGTCTGTGAAAATAATTCTTTTGCCTAAAGGAAAATAAAATAAATTAAAATTGCAACTGATTTTTAGCCTCCCAATTGGCACTTTTATTCAAAATTGAATTTTAAAATCAAATAGTTGCTGGCAAAGACAGTGATGATCAAAGGTAAATATTATGAAAACCAAGGATTTGTTTAAAAAGGGAAAGGAAACTACTTGGCCTTGTCATTAAAAGTGAAAATGGTATTAACATATCAGTCTCAATATGGACTGATGGATATGGCAGAGCCCAATTGATCTGGTTGGCAAATGCTTAGTGGAAATCACAAATTATTGTACAAGGAGATAAAGAAGTTACAGTCAATATAAGCAAGATGCTCTCTTAAAGAATGCACTCTTTCTATTAACATCTAAATCCTGCTGGCTATACATGTGTTTCTGAGGTTGGGAGTAATGAGACTTTAATAATTTTATTATTCAGGAATAAGTTACTAAGCTCCTAGTAGGTGGCAGGCACTGGTCCCAGTCTTACAAATGCAAAGAGAAGTAAGACATACCCACACATTGCTAAGAATCAATTATTTTAAAGGAAAAAACTTAACATGAGTGTTCCACCTGCCAAAAGTTTGAGGGTCTGTGTTTTATGTAAGAATAAAGGAGAAATTAATACTGCCAGTCAACAGATATAATAAATTTTTATTAAGAGCTTATTGTGCTCAGCATTGTCCGGGACATGATATTATAGTAATAAAGAGTTAAAGCATGATCTTAATAGTAAGATTTAAAACGTGCTGGGAAAAAAATGAAAAGATTCCCCACATAAGGAATATAAAGGTTAAGTACAATATCAAGAACCCATATTTTGGGAAACAAAATAGTAGCATTATGAGCACAGAAGTGCTGGATAAAATTTCTATAATATGGACTAAAACAAGGGTGCCTACTCTAGCATTCATATTTAATATGCTACTGGAATTCCTCGCTATAGCAGTCCAGCAAGGAAAAGAAGTAAAAGGTATTAGAATTGGAAAGGAAGAAGTAAAATTGTCTCTATTTGCAAATGATAGGATTTTATATATAGAATCTCAGGATTTAACCAAAAACCATTAGATTTAATCAGTGAATTTAGTAAGTTTCAGGATACAAAATTAGCATAAAAAAATCATTAGCTTTTCAATACACTAAACAATGGATTTTCTGAAAAAAATGAAAAAAATCAATCCCATTTACAATAGCATCAAAAACAATAAAGTGGGTGCCTGGGTGGCTTAGTTCGTTAAGCAACTACCTTCAGCTCAGGTCATGATCCTGGAGTCCCTGGATCGAGTCCCAAATCAGGCTCCCTGCTCAGCAGGGAGTCTGCTTCTCCCTCTGACCTGCCCCCTTCTCATGCTCTCTCTCTCTCTCATTCTTGCTCAAATAAATAAATAAAATCTTTCTTAAATCAATAAAGTGTTTAGGAGTCAGTTTAATTAAGGAGCTTTCTCAGAAAACTATAAAACAAAAGTTTTTTAAAAATTGAAGAAGACACAAATAAATGGAAAGGTATCCCATGTTTATGGGTTGGAAGAATTAATGTTGTTAAAATGTCAGTACTACCAAAAGCCATCTATAGGTTCAATACAAATTCTATCAGGATTTGAATGACATTTTTTATAGTAGTAGAAAAAAGACTCCTAAAATTTATATAGAACCAGAAAAGACTCCTAATAGCCAAAGAAATTATGAGGAAGAAGTACAAAGCAGGCAGAATCATACTTCTAATTTCAAGCTATATGCAAATACAAAGCTATTATCATCAAAAACAGTATGATACTGGCATTAAAACAAACAAATGGACCAAAGGAACAGTATATAAAATCCAGAAATAAAAGTCAAGCACATATGGTGAACTAACATTTGACAGGGGATCCAAGAATACTCAATGGAGAAAAGGCATCTCTTCAATAAATGGTGCTGGAAAATTAAATAATCACATGTAAAACAATGAAACTGGATTCATAATCTATACCACTCACAAAAATTAACTCAAAATGGACTAAAGATTTAAATGTAACACCTGAAACCATGAAACTCCTAGAAGAAAGCATAGGAATAAAGCTCCTTGACGTGGGTCTTGGTAATGATTTTTTGGATATGACACCAAAAACACAAGAAACAAAATTGAGAATAAACAAGTGGGGCTACATCAAACTAAAAAGCTTCTGCACAGCAAAAGAGAACATCAACATAGTGAAAAGACAACCCATGGAAAGGAAAAAAAATATCTGCAAACTATGTTTCTAATAAGGGGTTAATATCCAAAATATGTTTTAAAAAAACTATTACAAATGAACAGCAAACATGTACACACACACACACACACAAAACACACAAAAAATGCACACACAAAAAAACAAACAAAAAAACACATAACCCAATTAAAAATGGCCAAAGGACCTGAATCGATATTTCTTCAAAGATCTACAAAATGCCAGCAGGTACATGAAAAAATGTTCAACATCAATAGTAATTAGGGAAATGCAAGTTAAAATCATAATGAGATATTACCCCATGCTATTACAATGGCCATCTTCAAAAGACAAGAGATAACAAGTAATGATATGGAGACAAGGGAACCCTTGTGCACTGTTGGTGGGATTGTAAATCGGTATAGCCACTATGTAAAATAATATGGGGGATCAAGAAAATTAAAAATAGAACTATGATATGATCCAACAATTCCCCTTTAGGATATATTCACTTTTGGGATATATCCACTAACTCAAAATGATTCTGCACCTCCATGTTCATAGCAGTGTTATTTATAATAGCCAAGGCATGGAAACAACCTAAGTGTCTATCACACACACACACACACACACACAGGAATATTATTATTAAATATTTTATTAAAAATAAAATCCTGAGGCACCTGGGTGGCTCAGCCAGTTAAGCATCTGCCTTCAGCTCAGGTCATGATCTCAGGGTTCTGGGATTGAGCCCTGCATCGGGCTCCCTGCTCAGCAGAGAGTCTGCTTCTCCCTCTCCCTCTGCTCCTCCCCCTGCTTGTTCTCCCTCTCTCTCAAATAAATAAAATCTTAAAAAAAAAAAAAATCCTACCACTTGAAACAATCGTGGATGGACCTTGAAGGTAATAGTTTAAGTGAAATAAGTCAGAGAAAGACAAGTAATATATGCTCTCCACTTGTATGTGGTATCTTAAAACAAATATTATAAAGAGATCAGAGTACTTGCTACCAAATGGAAGGTTGTGGGAGGGGTAATTAGAGGAAGAAGGTCAAAAGGTATGAACTTCAGTTATGAGATAAATAAGTACTGGTAAGTACTGTACAGTGTGATGATTACAGCTAACCCTGATGTATAATATATAGGAAAGTTGTTAGTAAATCCTAAAAGTTCTCGTCACAAGGAGAACTTTTTCCCCTTTTCTTTTATTTTATCTGTATGAGAAGTTGGATGTTAGCTGAACCTAACCTATTGTGGTAATAATTTCATAATTCATATAAATCAAACCATTGTGCTGTATGCTTTAAACTTATACAGTGATGTATGTCAATTCTTGATAAAACTAGAAAAATATTTTATAATGTTGAGACATCATTAAAGATGGACATAGGAACAGCAATTCATTTGGAAAGTATAAATATAGAAGCTAGGAAAATTATTATTGAGATTTAGGTATATAAATTACTTATTGGAAATTTAGAATATGAAAAACATTGTTCTGGGTTCTGGAAAAAAAAAAGGAACAAAAAAAATAGTCTTCCTATATATATATGTAAAGAATTTTTAAAAAGAATAATGTATAGGGGCGTCTGGGTGGCTCAGTCGTTAAGCATCTGCCTTCGGCTCAGGTCATGATCCCAGGGTCCTGGGATCAAGCCCCGCATCGGGCTCCCTGCTCCACAGGAAGCCTGCTTCTCCCTCTCCCACTCCCACTGCTTGTGTTCCCTCTCTCGCTGTCTCTCTCTCTGTGTCAAATAAATAAAATATTAAAAAATAATAATGTATAAAAACATAGCATGTCAGATGGCTTTAAGTGACACCAAAAACAATAGTATTGATAAAAGGGTAAGTAGTTTATGTGCATTATGGAGGGGCCTGTTTCATATTGGGTGGTCAGGAAGACCTGACAATTAGGTGACATTTAATCAGACATAAAGTAAAGGAAATCCATTGAATTTTTTTTTGGCCACTAAAAGTGAAGTTTTTTATAAGTTTTAAAAATGAGAGAATGAGCCATGGTCTGGGTCAAAAATATACCTGATAGCTTGAACATAAAGTAATATAGCTAAAATGTAGGAGTATGTTTGATTTCTCTTTTCAGGATGATCAAGGACTCCAGTGTACTGGGTAAGAGTGAATAAAGAAAAGGTAGTAGAAATGAAGATAGAGAAGTCATAGGAGACAGATCATGCAAGGCCAATGTAGGCAATTGAAAGGACTTTTAATTTTAGTCAGAGTTGTGTAGGAAAATTTTGAACTAAGGAGGGGATGATATTATTTGAACTCTTTTTTATTTTTTTTCAAAATTTTATTTAAATTCTATTTAGTTAACCTATAGTGTAATATTGGTTTCAGGAGTAGAATTTAGTGATTCTCACTCAACTATAATACCCAGTGTTCATCCCAACAAGTGCCGTCCTTAATGCCCAACACCCACTTAGCCCATCCCCCACCCAACCTCCCCTCCATCAACCCCCAGTTTGTTCTCTATATGGTTTGCTTCCCTCTTTTTTCCTCTCCCCTATGTTCATCTGTTTTATTTCTTAAATTCCCATATGAGTAAAATTATATGGTATTTGTCTTTCTTTGATTGACTTATTTCACTTAACATAATACACTCTAGCTCCAAATGTCCATCCACTGATAAATGGATAAAGAAGATGTGGTATATATACACAATGGGATATTACTCAGGCATCAAAAAGAATGAAATCTTAACATTTTCAACAACGTGGATGGAGCTTGAGTTATGTTTTAAATGGTTCACACCGGTCACTAAGTTGTATGTAGACCGAAGAGAAGAGCAAGACCAGAAGAAGCAAGATAATTGAGTAATTAGATGAGATAAATCTAAATCAAAATGATGATGTCTCAGACCTGGAGTTTGGCATTGGAGGTACCATGAAAAGGGCAGATCGTAGATGTACTTTGAGGACAGAGCCAATAGGATTATCTGATGGGATGGATATGGGGTGTGAGAGAATGAGAGCATTTAATGATTCCAAAGTTTTTGACATGATCAACTTAAAAGACACAGTTGTTATTGCCTATAATGTTAATGAAAGAGACAGAGTGAGTTTGAGGAGAAAGATCAAGTTTTATTTTATTTTGGATGTATGAATCTGGGTCATCTGTTAGACCCCCAAGACATGGTGAATAGGCAGAGCAAGTATGCAAGTCAGTGGATGATTCTGACTAAAAAGAGTAACGTCGTTTCGTTGTTAATGTAACAGTTCTGCACCCCTATTATAGTGGTTACATGAATCTATACATAGGATAAAATGTCAGAGCATTATGCACCAAAGAATGTTTTGAATGAGTACATATAAAAACTGAGAAAACCCAAATAAGACCTGTGGTTTAGTTAATAGAATTGCTGTAATGTGAAAACCCTAGTTTTGCGAATTGTACTCTGTGTAGACAATATTATTGGGGAACCTGGGTAAAGAGTATAGGAGAATTGTCTGTACTATTTTTGTAATAGGTTTGTGCCTGCTAAGTGAGTCTAAAGTAACTTCAAAATAAAAAACCTGAAAATATAAAATAAGACGATAATGGATACCTCAGTATGAGTTCTAGCAGCATACCACCTTTACAAGTGCTCCTTGGATAGAGGCTCTTTCTCTGCCTCCATGGCAAGTGGAGATGTCTAGTGGTCCCAGAAGGAAAGCCCTGCTTGAACCATTTAAGAGAAACTGTGAGGAGGTAAACTGGAAACAACTAAGTAAACACAAGAAATTTCAGGAATTTTGCTATGCAGGGAAAATGAATGTTAACTGAAGAATTAAGGATCAAGTGACTCTTTCTAAGATAAAAAATATATATATAGTTTTATATTCTCATGGGAACGATCCAGTAGGTTTAGAAACTTAGATTCAGGAGAGAGAGCACAGTTGTTGGGATTTTATCTTTAAGGAGGAGAGAAGGAATGGGATCTAATGCACAGGTGTTGGCTTTGGCTTCAGGTAGGATCAGAGGCAAATATCTCTCTCTCATCTATCTTTTTTTTTTTTTTGAGAGTGAGAGTTGAAAAAGTGAGTAATCTTGTAGAATTGTAAGAGAGCATTAAGTTCTCACTTGAAACTAGTGATCATGAATTTTCAGAGCAGTAGGTCTTCTTAGTTGTGACTTCGTTTAGTCATTCAGCAGTGAGAATTTACTATGACTGAGGTTTTCCTCAAGGAGCTGACAAAAACAGGAGGAGTGGGCGAGGTAGTTAAGGGTATTTTCCAGAGTGAATCTGATGATATGTGTTGGAGTCTAAGCTGGACAGAAGAAAATTAAGGGCTTTTGGGCAACTTTTGCATGATAAAGCTTTGTCACTGTTTGCATTTAGGTGTCTTTTCTACTATATCTGTATATCTATATATATATATGTGACGTGTCACATTCGGAACTTTGGAAAAAATGGAATACTTTGGGGGTGCCTGGGTGGCTCAGTTGGTTAAGCGGCTGCCTTCGGTTCAGGTCATGATCCTGGAGTCCCGGGATCGAGTCCCGCATCGGGCTCCCTGCTCAGCGGGGAGTCTGCTTCTCCCTCTGACCCTCCCCTCTCTCATGCTCTCTGTCTCATTCTCTCTCTCAAATAAATAAATAAATAAAATAGAATACTTTGTTATATATGTAAACTTACAGTCTTATAAACAGCACTTTTTACTGCCTTCATGACAAGTGAAAATTTCTAATGGTACAAGAGTAAATTTGTATTTGGTATTAATCCATACCCTGCAGAAGAATAAGCTAATTTTTAAATATGTATGAGCAATGTTAAATACATTTTTTATAATTTAAAATGTATGAGCAGTTTTTTTTCTTATTGGAAGTATGTTCTCAACTTCTATATTTCATATGGTTCACGTGATTTTTTAAGCTTTGTTAATTGGTCAGTAGGAATTTATTGTGTCTATTACATGATCCACACCACATTTATCTACTAGAAAGAAAATGGAGCTAATAGCAAATAATATTTATTTAATAGTTATTAATAATTTCACTGGCACATATTTGATACATTATCGGTCCCTAGTATTGTAGAAGATATTCAGATCATATACATTAATACCTTTCTTTTTTTAGAGTTTGTTTCATAGGGCCAAAGATAATTGTTTTCCTTATTGATCAAATAAAGTGTTAGGGTCAAAATCACCTCTGCGGTTTCTTTGTGCATTGTCATTGTGTTGTATCTTTACTTTCCACTGACTAAATCCTGCCTTAGAATTTGCAAGCTGGTCATAGAGAGTCTAAACATAGGCATCAAATTTGTGCTTGCCATATCCTCATGTTTGCAAATTCTGTATATAAACTCTTGAAGTTTAGAGATGATATGGTATTTGCTACCTCACCAGAGACCAAAGAGCAATCCTTACCTGAAAAGTATAGTAAATCACATTTTGATATAAGTAGCTCTTAATACAGTCAGGTCTCTAATTATTGTCTGCCAATCTGCCTACCTACAGAGACAACTTTTATCTAGGTCAGTATGAATTATTTTTAATGGAAGATAAAACTACAATGCAAAAACCACCAACAGAAAACAAAAACAGAAAAGAAATAAAAGAATAATAAAAGTAGCTTACATCTCAGAATTCAAGCTCAGATAGAGAAGAATGTTTTTTCTTAGAAAACCTCCCTAACTCAGGGACACCAAGAAGTGGCCCATTATCAAAATAGGTGGTTTGGCTAATTATACTTTCAATGAAAGAAAAATGATATAGGCAAATGGATTTCTTGAATTTAAAACCAGGCACTTCATGTCTTACTACCTTCCTGGGAACACTGACCATGGATTCTTAGAACACCAAAAAAATAATTAGCATCTCCATAAAAGACATTCCCTGTTACTTCACACCATTTATACCTGAGGCTGGGACACAGATTTGCCACTCAGGTTGTATGATCTTGACTGGTTACTTGATTTCTCTGAACCTGATTTTACCCAGTTATGGGAGTGAGGCATGTTAATAAATAATAAAATGTGCTGATTCCTTGAGAAGATGCAGATCAGGACCAATGGATTAGTAATCACAACAGCTAACACTTACTGTTTCCCATGTGCCACAGACTGTTGGGAGTACTCTACATGTGTTCACTTATTTAATCCTTGCAACAACCATGTGAAGCAGGTGCTGTTATGAGGTCCAGCTTTCAGATAAGAAAACCAAGTTCTAGAAAGAGAAAATAGCTTGACTGAGATCATTAACAGAGTTGATTTTCAGACCTGTGTTCATCTGGCTTCAGAATTGCAGGAATTAATTTATAAATTACAAAGATCTATGCAACCTCCCATCATTTTTTAATTGCATAAGGTCATAGCAATTGTGATTTTGACCAAAATGATATCAACCACAAAAACCACCTTTCTGCATCACTAAAAGAAAGTAGACACAGGAGAGGATTACAGAATGTTGCTGCAACTGTATTCCACTAGTCTTGTGGAATCAAGCAAGTGACGGGGAAAAAAATCTGTGTTCTAGGTCATCTGATGCCTTGAACAATTTTGCAAACATGGAAAATTTGACAAAACCCAAACTCAAATTGCCCCAGCAATTTTTATCCATTTGATGTTTAAAGTATGTGTATTTCTAGGGAACTAAAATCTCCACTTGTCTAATTCAACTTGTCAAAATGTTTCTAACGGCTTTGTGCTGTTGTAGAATATTTATGATGATTCTTTGAGAAAATAAAATTGTGTTGACTATAAGAAGAACTAGAATGACGTAAGTTAGTTTAAATGCCTTTTTACAGAAAATCTGTATATTTGCAACTCAATCTTGCATCTCAAATTAGTTACATTTCATTCTTTAGACATTTACTAAGTAAGAACTATGCTAGGGGCATCTGGGTGGCTCAGTCGGTTAAGTGTCTGCCTTCAGCTCAGGTCATGATCTCAGGGTCCTGGGAGAGAGCTCCGCATCGGGCACCCTGTTCAACGGGAAGCCTGCTTCTCCCTCTCCCTCTGCCTGCCGCTCTCCCTGCTTGTGCTCTCTCTCTCTGTCAAATAAATAAATAAAAATCTTTAAAAAAAATTTAAGAACTATGCTATTAACAATAACCATTATTTATTGAATGCTGATCATGTGCTAGGATGCATATTAAGATGAATTGTAAGATTCTCAAGCCCCTGGCTTGGACTATTCTCTGATTCCCAAGCCTTGTAGATGACTTTTACTTGTTTTATTAGCTAGAAATTTTTCAGCTATAAGTGTGAGGATCTAATACAAGTTGATGTTAGCTAAATAGGAAATTTAATGGTTCCTATAAATGAAGAGGCCAGTGGTATACCACATCTGGTCAGCTGGCTCAAGGGACTGAGAGCACTTTTGATCATCTATTCTTTCTCATCTCTTTGCTTTCTTCTATATTGTTTTTGTTTATTCTTTATCGCATAGTCTCTCTTTTGGCAGCTGCTGGGTTATATTCTAATAGCTTTCAAGCACCAAGGAAAGATGGCTTCTGCTGTTAGTAGTTTCAGCAAAGGTTGGTTGGTGCTTTTTCACCTGGTTTGGGAGGTAACCTTATACCTGGTTCCATGACTCCATCCTACTGGAACTATAGGAGAAGAAAATCAGTACTTACTAAAGGGTTAAAAAGCTGTTAGAATATTGCATAAGTATTCAGGAAATTCTTGGGATGTTCTTATACTAAAAAAAAAGATCTGAAATTAGAATTTAATTGTATATTCTGTAATTTTATTTGCTAAATCTGGCAGCTTTACTCGAGTTTATTAGCCTATATGATAAATTAACCTTTCCAAATATGGTAATATGCATGTCCTAAAGGCACACTCATAAGCAGAATGATAAACCAATAAACCAAACAATACATGTCAAGAATGACATTTTTCTAGTGTCAGGAATTATTCAAAACTCTTCTCATGCAGTAAGTCATGTAATCTTGTAAAAACCCTGGGAGGTAAATAATTTGATTATTCTTATTTTACAGATGAGGAAATTGGGGCACAAAGATGTTAAATATCCTGAATGTGAAGCAGCTACCAAGTGTTGACAGCCAGTGTTGAACCAAGTTGTGAGGTTCCAGAGATATCTTACAGGTAATCTTTTTAATAGTTTCATGTCTTTGGCATTTCAGGGCAGCATTAACAAGCTACTCTGGTAAAAACCAAACTTTTCTTTTTCTACTGACATCTTCATAGTCACCTTCCTTGGGCTACATTTGCAAAGAATATGAACTGTTCCATATACTTGAATTCCAAACGCACTATTATTACTTGGTAAGTTAAGAGACTCATTTGCCCTATTAGCCTGAAATCCAATATCTATCCCATTCTCAAATAATCTGCTAAAAGAGAGAAATCTAGCTTCACCTCTAGAGAACTTGTCTTACTAAACTGCACAGCATTTTCTTCTTGCTGTCACCCTATGTCACTGCAGAAGGGCAGTCCTTAACACTGGGGCAGATGTTTTACACTCTTATGTGGCTCTGTGTTCATGCACAGAACTCAATGCTTGTACAAGAGCATTCGAATGAGCCATGAGTTCTCCATGCTTGGGACCTCAAACCTCAATATCCAAATATTCTTCTACACTGGGGGAACAAAACAGTCCCCAGT
Organism: Mirounga angustirostris; assembly: GCF_029215605.1. Classification (NCBI taxonomy): domain Eukaryota; kingdom Metazoa; phylum Chordata; class Mammalia; order Carnivora; family Phocidae; genus Mirounga; species Mirounga angustirostris. The sequence goes on along the minus strand of NW_026991720.1, from coordinate 76,569,196 downwards.
GCAACCTTCCACCTTATGGACCAGAATTCCCATAATCCCTTTAATTCATTCAGGAGGAAAGAGAAGAAAACAAAAAGTCTAGCAACCCTTTTCGGTTGGTCAACCTAATACATAAGTTAGGCTTTCTTCCTGCCATTCTTCCAAATCTAAATATAAATGCTGCAGGTGAGAAGTTTTTAAAGTAAATTTCATTATAACAACTAAATTCCAATTCTCAGCTCTTAGAGGAACGTATTTCTACCATAGCTGCTACAGCTTAATGGTCAACACAATTAGAGTTAGGTTTGAAACCAGATTTATAAAGATATTCTTAAATTTCCCAGAGGTTGACTTTTTTTTTTTGACTGCTTAAATCCTGCCAAAATAAGTATAACTTTCTGACTGACTGCCAGCATGTCTACTGAAAGGTAAGTCATTTTAACATAAGTATATTATGGTTGAAAGTGTCTGGGTAAAACATGTGCAAACTAGGTAGTCTTCTAGGTTCAATTTAGATGCCAAATCCCTACACATGTATACAAAAACAAAGATACCATGTTAAATCCATGTTTAAAAAACTTATCAGTACTACTTAGCAAAAAAAAAAAATGGAGAAAAATTGATTTACTGCAATATGTCATGTAACTTCAATTTCCCTGCTTTCCTCTAGACACCAATACTACTTTCCTAACACAGAGAGTAAATACCTTTTTTGTTAAACAGGCGTGTTCATATGGTAAACAGAAGGCATTGAGCCTTTCATGACAGGCAACGTTTTAAAATAAATTTGCCACCAGCCACTTGTCACTGGTCTTGCCCGAGGAACAAGGGAGACCCACGGAGCTGTGCCTCAGTGCCATTCTTTCTGTTCCTTTCCCAGCCACCTCCTGGGTCAAGTAGGGCTTGTCTCAGGTTGTAGCAGCTTGAATTTTTCCTTGACAAGGAAAAGTCAAGATAGGGAGCTGAGTTGTTACAGAAATAAATGGAAGAAAAATCTAAAAGCATATGGTTTCAGTGAACCTCTAACTCCATGCATTATAATTACCTGGATTCTTTGCTAAAAATATTTATTCTTTGGGACTACACTGGATCACCTCTTCCAGCTGGGGGCAGATGCCCCTCTGGATGGGGCAGAGGGATCGATAATTTAAAGATTTATGGCAGTCTTCTAAAAATGAGGTAATTATATATGTTTTTTATGGCAGCGACCTCAAGAGTATGGAAAACTCTAGTATAAACTTGGCACATTATTCTGAAGAGGGATGTTTAAGAACATAAGGCATCCAGTAGGCTGAGTTCAAGTCCTGACCTGTCATTGAGAGGCATCTGTTACTTAACTTCTTGGAGTCTCAGTTTGCTGAATTAAGAGAACTAGATAGGAACATAGGTGGGAAGCGCTTACACAGCATCTGGCATTTACTAAGCACTCAATAAATAAAAGCATTACTATGAAAAAGCACATCAAATAAACTTGAATTTCTGTTACAAAACAAGAGATTTTCAAGAAATGTTTTATTTGAAGCTGGTCCTTTCAGACTGTGCTTCATTCTGCTCTGCCTGTATCCATACTTCTTTGAAAGGTTTAGGAAGCTCTGATCTGAGAAAATAATGTTTTGGGGTTTTTTTTTTTTTCTTTAAGGCATTGCTATTAACTAGGCCTTTCTTTGAAATCTTGCTATTATTAGTGTTTTCTATTATATAGTCCTTTCTTTGAAGACTTGCTATCGTAAAGACCCAGGACTGACCGTAGCTGAGAAAAGGACTAATGCTAACTAAAATATACTTTAGACTAAGGTATATTTAGGTAGGGATTCTAAATCATTGATTTTAAACCAAAAAAAAAAAATGTGGAAAGGATTTTGAATACCATATTGGCATGATCAGCATATTCTTTCTTTTAGCTGAGCTATAGAGAAGCCAAGTATCTTTAAAGGCAACATTTTTTTAGAGTGAAAAATTGTATTCACAGAAATAACGTACGTGCCAGAAGCTAAAGTCTGTTCTATGATCTGAATCCATAGGAATGAGAAGGTCACTAAAAAGGAGACTGACTCACAACAAAAGGATTTCTGTAAACCAAATGTTAATGGCAATAGATTATGGTATAATTTTGCTGCAAGTTCTGGAATCCTCCCAGTCTCTTTGCCTAAAACAGCCATCTCCACTTGGGATTTACATTTGTCATCAACACTGGCAAATTCGAAATCCATTAGCTAAATCTTCCTTTCCTGTGAACACCAAACTCAAGATCACCTCCAAAGTTGTCCTCTCTATTGTCCACCTCTCTCTACTGGTGTTTCTCTTCCCTGTTTTTTCTGTGAAGGCTACAAAGTGCACTTTTTATAACTTTAACAAAGTTACTTTCTAGTTATGTTAATTCATTAAGCTGTAAAGACTGTAACCTGTTGATGAGTCTTCCTATGTCTGAAAAAATGTTACACATATATCTGTTTATCATGTATCTGTCTCTCTTTCAGCCTCTCCACCCTTCCGTCCATCCTAATTCTGTTAAAAAAAAAAAAAAACCCTAAAAGTGACAGTTCAGTTCCTGTTCCTAAAACTGTGAATTCTGAAATGCTACAACAGCTGGTGGTACATCTGGAATTACTGGCTGATTCCAGGACTGGTATAAGAAATGTTCAGGGTGAGTCTGTGATATTTGTATGAGAATGCAAAGAAATAATAAAAGTCTGATAGTTTTATATCCAAAGGACTTTAGGACCAAAGCAAAGGAACCCCCACTGAACAAAGATGGGAAAACTTGTGCAACAAAAATAAAATCAGATTCTATTCATTAATATAAATGGAGTATATATTTTAAAAGTGAGTTAATAAGGATACTTAAAGAGAAGATATAGTCAAACAACAATAATAACAAGATATAACACAAACAAAAAGCTTTATTGATTACCACCTGGGTATTTAGAGCACCGTTTCCTTACTCTGAAATTGGCAATTACAGGAAAATTTAATATCTTCCCTGCTGATCTCATATTAACTGTATTTTAGTATAATCAAATACTCTTAGCTAATGAAGAAGAGGGTTTTTTTAGAGAAGAATTTAATAAATAAAGAAGAAATGTCAGAATTAAAACATTGCCATTTTGCAGTTTTTAATAAAATAATTTGTTTTAAGCAGAGGGGTAAACAATTAAATGAAAAAAATGATAGGGAACTTTATAAAGGAGGAATTAGGCTGTTACCACCAGAACATCAATGATCAATCTTGTGATGATTAAAAATGAGACAGCCAGGTATTTTTACCTCTTAGAAGCATAATTCCTAAAGTTGAACCTGAATTTACGCAGACTTCTAGATAATAGTTCCAATTTTTAAGGAAAAATCATTCCTCCAACAATTTAAATAGCATCAAAGAAAGGAGATAGACAAATCAAGAATGTAGTTCATACTATTGGACAATTTACATGGCTTTTGCAATGTGACAGTATTGTGAAACAAGAAAAAGGATTTGAATAGAAGAAATTCTAGATTAACAAAGACCTCAGAAACAGAGCAACCAACCCAATGTATGTAATTTGAACAAACTACTTTTAAATAGACATTTGAGACAAATGATAAGCTATCAATATGAAATGGTATTAAATATAAAAGAATTGATACATTTTTAGATCTGATAATGGAATTTTGCTAAAGAAAAAAAATTCAAAATTTTGTGAGATGTATACATCATTATAGAGTGCACCACCTTACTCTTTTATTTTAACTTTGTTCTTAATAACTTCCCTTGCCCTGAAGTGGGCTTCATCTGAAGTTAATATAGCTACTCTAGTTTTCTTTTGATTAGTGTTAGCATGGTATTTCTATCCTTCTTTAGAGAGAGTCAAGTTTCTGACCTATATAATTTTCCTTTAGCCTGAAAAAAACCGTTTTAAGATTTTTTTGTCTGCAGGGAAGGACTGTTTGAAAAGAATTTCCTCACATTTTGCTTGTCTGAAGATTTCTTAATCTCTCTTTCACTATTTTTGCTACCTTTTTAAAAATTCCAGTATAGTTAACACACAGTATTATATTAATTTCAGGTGTACAATATAGTGATTCAACACTTCCATACATTACTCAGTGCTCATCATGATAAGTGTACTCTTTATCCCCATGACCTATTTCACCCACCCCTCTACCTACCTCTCCTCAGTTTGTTCTCTGTAGTTAAGAGTCTATTCCTTGGTTTGCTTCTCTCTCTCTTTTCCCTCTTTGCTCATTTGTTTTGTTTCTTTAATTCCACATGTGAGTAAGTGAAATTATATGATATTTGTCTTTCTCTGGCTTATTTTGCTTAGCATTACACTCTCTAGATCCATCCAGCTGTTACAAATGGCAGGATTTCATTCTTTTTATGGCTGAATAATACTCCATTGTGTATATATACCACACCTTCTTTGTCCATTCCTCTGTCAGTGGACATTTGGGCTGCTTCCCTGGTTTGGCTATTGTAAATAATGCAGTAAACTTCAGGGTGTATATATCGTTTAAAATTTGTGTTTTCATATTCTTTGGGTAAATAGCTAGTAGTGTGCTTACTGGATCATAGGGTATTTTTACTTTTAACTTTTTGAGGAACCTCCACACTGTTTTCCACAGTGACGGTACCACTTTTCATTCCCTCCAACAGTGTAGGAGGGTTCCTTTTTATCCTATATCCTTTCCAGCACCTGTTCTTGAGTTTTTGATCTTAGCCCTTCTGACAAGTATGAGTTGATATATCATTGTGGTTTCAGTTTGCATTTCCCTGATGATGAATGATGTTGAGCATCTTCTCATGTGTCTGTACGACATCTGTATGTCTTTGGAGAAACATCTGTTCATGTGTTCTGTTCATTTTTTAATTGGATTATTTGTCTTTTGGTAGTAAGTGATATAAGTTCCTTTTTTTATGTTTTTATTTTAATTCCAGTTAATACAGAGTGTTATATTAGTTTCAGGCATAAAATATAGTGATTCAACAGTACAAAACACCACCATGTGCTCATCACAGTAAGGGTACTCCTTAATCCCTATAATCTATTTAACCAATCCCCAAACCCCCTTCCCCTCTGGTAACCATCAGATTGTTCTCTATAATGAAGAATCAGTTTCTTGTTTTCTCTCTCCCTCACTCTCTGTGTCTCTTATTTTTTCACTTTACTGTTTATTTTCTTAAATTCCACATGTGAGTGAAATCATACAGTATTTGTCTTTCTCTGACTTATTTCACTTAGCATAATACTCTCTAGCTCCATCCATGTCATTGCAAATGGCAATGTCATTCTTTTTTTTTACTGTTACGTTAATCACCATACATTACATCATTAGTTTTTGATGCAGTGATCCATGATTCACTCTTTGCATATAACACCCAGTGCTCCATGCAGAATGTGCCCTCCTTAATACCCATCACCAGGTCAACCCATCCCCCTACCCCCTCCCCTCTAGAAAACTCAGTTTGTTTCTCAGAGTCCATCATCTCTCATGGTTCGTCTCCCCCTCTGACTCCCCCCCCTTCATTCTGCCCCTCCTGCTATCTTCTTCCTTCTTTTTTTTTTTTTAACATATAATGTATTATTTGTTCCAAGGGTACAGGTCTATGATTCAACAGTCTTACACAATTCACAGATCTCACCATAGCACATACCCTCCCTAATGTCCATCACCCAGCCACCCCATCCCTCCCACCCCCCACCACTCTAGTAACCCTCAGTTTGTTTCCCAAGATTAAGAATTCCTCATATCAGTGAGGTCATATGATATATGTCTTTCTCTGATTGACTTATTTCGCTCAACATAATACCCTCCAGTTCCATCCATGTTGTTGCAAATGGCAAGATTTCATTCCTTTTGAGGGCTGCATAATATTCCATTGTATATATATACCACATCTTCTTTATCCATTCATCTATCGATGGACATCTTGGCTCTTTCCACAGTTTGGCTATTGTGGACATTGCTGCTATAAACATCAGGGTGCATGTACCCCTTTGGATCCCTACATTTGTATCTTTGGGGTAAATACCCAGTAGTGCAATTGCTGGATCCTATGGTAGCTCTATTTTCAAGTGGTTGCACCAGCTTGCATTCCCACCAACAGTGTAGGAGGGTTCCCCTTTCTCTGCATCCTCGCCAACATCTGTCATTTCCTGACTTGTTTATTTTAGCCATTCTGACTGGTGTGAGGTGGTATCTCATTGAGGTTTCAATTTGGATTTCCTTGATGCTGAGTGATGCTGAGCACTTTTTCATGTGTCTGTGTACCATTTGGATGTCTTCTTTGGAAAAATGTCTGTTCATGTCTTCTGCCCATTTCTTGATTGGATCATTTGTTCTTTGAGTGTTGAGTTTGACAAGTTCTTTATAGATCTTGGATACTAGCCCTTTATCTGATATGTCAATTGCAAATATCTTCTCCCATTCTGTCGGTTGTCTTTTGGTTTTGTTGACTGTTTCCTTTGCTTTGCAAAAGCTTTTTATCTTGATGAAGTCCCAATAGTTCATTTTTGCCCTTGCTTCCCTTGCCTTTGGCGATGTTTCTAGGAAGAAGTTGCTGTGGCTGAGGTCGAAGAGGTTGCTGCCTGTGTTCTCCTTTAAGATTTTGATGGACTCCTGTCTCACATTTAAGTCTTTTATCCATTTTGAGTCTATTTTTGTGTGTGGTGTAAGGAAGTGGTCCAGTTTCATTCTTCTGCATGTGGCTGTCCAATTTTCCAACACCATTTGTTGAAGAGACTGTCTTTTTTCCATTGGACATTCTTTCCTGCTTTGTCAAAGATGAGTTGACCATAGAGTTGAGGGTCTACTTCTGGGCTCTCTATTCTGTTCCATTGATTTATGTGTCTGTTTTTGTGCCAGTACCATACTGTCTTGATGATTATAGCTTTGTAATAGAGCTGGAAGTCCGGAATTGTGATGGTGCCAGCTTTGCTTTTCTTATTCAACATTCCTCTGGCTATTCGGGGTCTTTTCAGGTTCCATACAAATTTTAGGATTATTTGTTCCATTTCTTTGAAAAAAGTGGATGGTATTTTGATATGATTGCATTGAATGTGTAGATTGCTCTAGGTAGCCTTGACATCTTCACAATATTTGTTCTTCCAATCCATGAGCATGGAACGTTTTTCCATTTCTTTGTGTCTTCCTCAATTTCGTTCATGAGTATTTAATAGTTTTCTGAGTACAGATGCTTTGCCTCTTTGGTTAGATTTATTCCTAGGTATCTTATGGTTTTGGGTGCAATTGTAAATGGGATCGACTCCTTAATTTCTCTTTCTTCTGTCTTGTTGTTGGTGTATAGGAATGCCACTGATTTCTGTGCATTGATTTTATATCCTGCCACTTTACTGAATTCCTGTATGAGTTCTAGCAGTTTTGGGGTGGAGATTTTGGGTTTTCACATAAAGTATCATATAATCTTCAAAGAGTGAGAGTTTGACTTCTTCTTTGCCAATTTGGATGTCTTTGATTTCTTTTTGTTGTCTGATTGCTGAGGCTGGGACTTCTACTATATGTTGAATAGCAGTGATGATAGTGGACAACCCTGCCGTGTTCCTGACCTAAGGGGAAAAGCCCTTACCTTTTCCCCATTGAAAATAATATTCGCTGTGGATTTTTCATAGATGGCTTTTATGATATTGAGGTATGTACCCTCTATCCCTATACTCTGAAGAGTTTTGATCAAGAAAGGATGCTGTACTTTGTCAAATACTTTTTCTGCATCTATTGAGAGGATCATATGATTCTTGTTCTTTCTTTTATTAATGTATTGTATCATGTTGATTGATTTGTGGATGTTGAACCAACCTTGAAGCCCAGGGATAAATCCCACTTGGTCGTGGTGAATAATCCTTTTAATGTACTGTTGGATCCTACTGGCTAGTATTTTGGTGAGAATTTTTGCATCCGTGTTCATCAAGGATATGGGTCTGTAATTCTCCTTTTTGATGGGGTCTTTGTATGGTTTTGGGATCAAGGTAATGGTGGCCTCATAAAATGAGTTTGGAAGTTTTCCTTCCATTTCTGTTTTTTGAAACAGTTTCAGAGGAATAGGTATTAACTCTTCTTTAAATGTTAGGTAGGATTCCCCTGGGAAGCCATCTGGCCCTGGGCTTTTGTTTGTTGGGAGATTTTTGATGACTGCTTCAATTTCCTTAATGATTATAGGTCTGTTCAGGTTTTCTATTTCTTCCTTGTTCAGTTTTGGTAGTTGATACATCTCTAGGAATGCATCCATTTCTTCCAGATTATCTAATTTGCTGGCATAGAGTTGCTCATATTATGTTCTTATAATTGTCTGTATTTCTTTGGTGTTGGTTTTGATCTCTCCTCTTTCATTCATGATTTTATTTTGTTGGGTCATTTTTCTTTTTGATAAGCCTGGCCAGGGGTTTATCAATCTTGTTAATTCTTTCAAAGAGCAAGCTCCTACTTTCGTTGATCTGTTCTGCTGTTCTTTTGGTTTCTATTTCATTGATTTCTGCTCTGATCTTTATTATTTCTCTTCTCCTGCTGGGTTTAGGCTTTATTTGTTGTTCTTTCTTCAGCTCCTTTAGGTGTAGGGTTGGGTTTTGTATTTGAGACCTTTCTTGTTTCCTGAGAAAGGCTTGTATTGCTATATACTTTCCTCTCAGGACTGCCTTTGCTGCATCCCAAAGATTTTGAACAGTTGTATTTTCATTTTCATTGGTTTGCATGAATTTTTTAAATTCTTCTTTAATTTCCTGGTTGATCCATTCATTCCTTAGTAGGATGCTCTTTAGCCTCCATGTACTTGAGTTCTTTCTGACTTTCCTCTTGTGATTGAGTTCTAGCTTCAAAGCATTGTGGTCTGAAAATATGCAGGGAATGATCCTAATCTTTTGATACCAGTTGAGACCTGATTTGTGACCTAGGATGTGATATATTCTGGAGAATGTTCCATGGGCACTAGAGAAGAATGTGTATTCTGTTGCTTTGGGATGGAATGTTCTGAATATATCTGTGAAATCCATTTGGTCCAGTGTGTCATTTAAAGTCTTTATTTCCTTGTTGATCCTTTGCTTAGATAATCTGTCCATTTCAGTGAGGCGGGTGTTAAAGTCCCCTACTATTATTGTATTGTTGTCAATGTGTTTCTTTGCTTTTGTTACCAATTGCCTTATATAATTGGCTGCTCCCATGTTAGGGGCATAGATATTTACAATTGTTAGATCTACTTGTTGGATAGACCCTTTAAGTAGGATACAGTGTCCTTCCTCATCTCTTATTACAGTCTTTGGATTAAAATCTAATTTGTCTGATATAAGGATTGCCACCCCAGCTTTCTTTTGGTGTCTATTAGCATGGTAAATGGTTTTCCACCCCCTCACTTTCATTCTGGGGGTGTCTTTGGGTCTAAAATGAGTCTCTTGCAGACAGCATATCGATGGGTCTTGTTTTTTTATCCAATCTGATAGCCTGTGTGTTTTGATTGGGGCATTTAGCCCATTTACATTCAGGGTAACTTTTGAAAGGTATGAATTCTTGCCATTGTATTGCCTGTAAGGTGACTGTTACTGTATATTTTCTGTGTCTGTGTTCCTTTCTGGTCTCTGTTACTTTTAGGCTCTCTCTTTGCTTAGAGGACCTCTTTCAATATTTCCTGTAGGGCTGGTTTCATGTTTGCAAATTCCTTTAGTTTTTGTTTGTCCTGGAAGCTTTTTATCTCTCCTTCAATTTTCAATGACAGCCTAGCTGGATAGAGTATTCTTGGCTGCATATTTTTCTCATTTAGTGCTCTGAATATATCATGCCAGTCCTTTCTGGCCTGCCAGGTCTCTGTGGATAAGTCTGTTGCTAATCTAATGTTTCTACCATTGTAGGTTACAGATCTCTTCTATTTTTATTGATTTTGAGAGGAGTTCTCTGTGCTTCCTGGATTTTGATGCCTGTTTCCTTCCCCAAATTCGGGAAGTTCTCCGCTCTAATTTGCTCCAATATACCTTTTGCCCCTCTCTCTCTTTCTTCTTCTTCTAGGATCCCAATTATTCTAATGTTGTTTCGTCTTATGATATCGCTTATCTCTCGAATTCTGCCCTCGTGACCTAGTAGTTGTTTATCTCTTTTTTTCTCAGCTTCTTTATTTTCCATCATTTGGTCTTCTATATCACTGATTCCCTCTTCTGCCTCATTTATTCTAGCAGTTAGCGCCCCCATTTTTGATTGTACCTCACTAATGGCCTTTTTTTTTTTTTAAAGATTTTATTTATTTATTTGAGAGAGAGAGAATGAGAGAGAGCACATGAGAGGGGGGAGGGTCAGAGGGAGAAGCAGACTCCCTGCCGAGCAGGGAGCCCGATGCGGGACTCGATCCAGGGACTCCAGGATCATGACCTGAGCCGAAGGCAGTCGCTTAACCAACTGAGCCACCCAGGCGCCCACTAATGGCCTTTTTTATTTCAACTTGGTTAGATTTTAGTTCTTTTATTTCTCCAGAACGGGTTTCTCTAATAATTTCCATGTTTTTTTCAAGCCCAGCTAGTATCTTTAAAATCGTCATTCTGAACTCTAGTTCCAACATCTTACTAAGGTCTGTATTGATTAGGTCCCTGGCGGTTGGTACTGCCACTTGTTCTTTTTGTTGAGGTGATTTTTTCCATCTTGTCATTTTGTCCAGAGGAGAACAGATGAATGAGAGAACAAAATGCTAACAGGGTAACAGTGACTCCAGAAAAATATACACTAAACATATCAGAAGGGACCTGAAACTGGGGGTAAAAAAAGTGAAAGAAAAAAGAAAAAGATAAAGACAAAAAGAATACAAATCAAAAAAACAGAATATTATCAAATATGATCAGGCTGGTGCATAGATGAGTGGCACACACTAGATTTTGAGCATATTTTGGTCTGTTAGAAGAAAGTGCCTCCCAAAATTTTAAAAAAAGAAAAACTTATATATGTACAAAAATAAGGGTTAATACAATGAAGGGATGGAATATGACTGTAAAGATGAAAATTATAAAAGATTTTATAAAAGGAATTGATAAGAAGTAGATTGAAAAAAGAAAGAAGAGGATTAAAAAAAGGGGTGGGGGAGAGAATGTGATCAGGCAGGAGACTAGAACAGAGCCATACACTAGAGATTTAGGGTATATTTCGATCTGTTAGAAGAAACTGTATCCCAAAATTTTAAAGAGAGAACAACTTACATATATATGCCAAAAAATAAGGGTAACTACTATGAAGGGATAGAATATGACTCTCAAAATGAAAAATTAAAAAGATTTTTTAAAAAAGGGATTGATAAGATGTTGGTTGAAAAGGGAAAAAGAAAAATTAAAAAAAAATAAATTAACTTTGAAAGACTAAAGAATCATGGGGAAAAAGCTATGAATTCTATGTGCAGTATTCCCCTAGCGCTGGAGTTCTGCCGTTCTCATTGATTGGTAAACTTGGTCTTGGCTTGCTGTTCTTGCTGATCTTCTGGGGGAGGGGCCTGTTGCCATGGTTCCCAAATGTCTTTGCTGGAGGCAGAATTGCCCCGCCTTTGCTCTAGGGAGCTTTTGTTCTCTGCAAGCTTTCTGTACTGCTTTGGAGGACGAGAGTGAAAATGTCAGCTTCCCAGTCTCCACCCCGGAGGAGCCAAGAACTCAGGGCCCCACTCCTCAGTGAGCTCCCAGAGAAAACAGTCAGTCACTTCCATCTCCCTGGTTCCGGCCGCACTCTGTGCTGTGACCAAGGGTTTCTATCTCTGGCTCATGACCCCGTGTGGAGTCCCCAAACCCAGCAGATCCCTGTGGTGCACTCCTGTGCCACTCCTCCTGGGGAAGGAAGGGGAGTCTCCCCAGATCTTCCGCTTGTTGGGTCCCTGATGGAGGAGCAGTGGCCCAACTGTGCCGCGAATCATGGTTTATGGCAGTCCCGAGCTGAGAGCCCACTCCTCAGCTCCATCTCTGCAGCTGACTTCTCTGCTCTGATACCCGGGAGCTCTGCTGTACTCAGGCACCCCTGGTCTTCCTGTGACCCTGAGGGTCCTGAGATCACACTGTCCCAGCAAGGGTTCCACCCCCCACTTAGCCACTGGAGTGACGTCCCTCAGTGGAGCTGACTTCTAAAGTTCTGATTTTGTGCTCTGTGGCTCTATCACTTGACAGAAGTGGCCAATGGAGGCCCCATCCCCCGCCATCTATCCTCCTGAATATCACCTGGGATTCACTTTTCCGCATGTCCTACCTTCCAGAAAGTGGTCGCTTTTCTGTTCAGAGAGTTGTTGCTGTTCTTTTCTTCGATCTCCTGTTGAGTTCGTAGGTGTTCAGAATGGTTTGATCCCTATCCAGCTGAATTCCTGGGACCAGACGAAATCCTGATCTCCTAATCCTCCACCATCTTGCTCCTGCTCAATGTCATTCTTTTTTATGGCTGAATAATATTCTTCTCCCATCTTCTTTATCCATTCATCAACTGATAGATGCTTGGGCTGTTTCCTTATCTTTTTTTATTTTCTTTCCATTTTTTTTTTTCAAATTCTAGTTAACATATAGTGTAATATTAGTTTCAGGAGTAGAATTTATTGATTCATCACCTATATACATCACCCAGTGCTTATCACAAGTGCCTTCCTTAATAGCCATCACCCATCTAGCCCATCCCCCACCCATCTCCCATCCATCAACCCTCAGTTTGTTCTCTTAGTTAAGAGTCTCTTATGGTTTGTTTCCCTCTCTTTTTCCCCCTTTCCCTATGTTCATCTGTTTTATTTGTTAAATTCCTCATACAAGTGAAATCATATGGTGTTTGTCTTTCTCTGACTTATTTCACTTAGCATAATACTCTCTAGCTCCATCCATTTTGTTGGAAATGGCAAGATTTCCTTCTTTTTGATGGCTGAATAATATTCCATCGTGTGTATGTGTGTGTGTATGTATATATATATATACCACATCATCTTCATCCATTCATCAGTCAATGGACATTTGGGCTCTTTCCATAATTTGGCTATTGTTAATAGTGCTTCTGTAAATATTGGGTTACATGTATCCCTTCAAATCAGTGTTTTTGTATCCTTTGGGTAAATACCTAGTTTTTGTTCCAGTACCATATTGTTTTGATTACTACAGCCTTGTAATAAAACTTGAAGTTTAGAATTATGATACCTCCAGCTTTGTTTTTCTTTTTTAAGATTGTTTTGACTATTCAGCATCTTTTGTAGTTCCAAATTTTAGGATTGTTGTCATTGTGTGGAAAATGCTATTCGTATTTCAAAAGGGATTCCATTAAATATTTAGATTGCTTTGGGTAGTGTAGACATTTTAACAATATTTGTTCTTCCAATCCATGGACATGAAATGTCTTTACATGTCTTTTTGTCATCTTTAATTTCTTTCATGATCATTTTATAGTTTTCAGTGTACAGTTCTTTCATCTCTTTTGTTAAGTTTTTTTCCTAGGTATTTTATTACTTTTGGTGCAATTGTAAATGGTATTGTTTTCTTAATTTCTCCTGATGCTGCTTCATTATTAGTGTAGAGAAATGCAGTTGATTCCTGTACATTGATTTTGTACCCTGCGACTTTACTGAATTCATTTATCAGTTCTAGTAGATTTTTTGGTGTAGTCTTTTGGCTTTATTATATATAGTATCATGTCATCTGCAAATATGAAAATTTTACTTCTTCCTTACCAATTTGGATGTCTTTTATTTCTTTTTGTTGTCTCGTTGCTGTGGCTAGGACTTCCAGTGCTGTTGTGAATAAAAGTGGTAAGAGTGGACATCCTTGTCTTGTTCCTGATCTTAGGGGGAAAGCTCTTATTTTTTTTCCCATTGAGTATGATGTTAGCTGTGCATTTTTCATATAATACTTTTATTATGTTGAGCTATATTCCTTCTAAACTTATTTGTTGAGGGCTTTTATCATGAATGGATGTTGTACATTGTCAAATGATTTTTCTACATCTATTGAAATGATCATATGGTTCTTAAATATTGAACTATACTTGCATCCCAGGAATAAATCCTGGTTGATACAGTGAATGATTTTTTTTTTTTTTACTGTATTGTCAGATTTTGTTTACTAATATTTTCTTGAGGATTTTTGCATCTGTGTTCATCAGAGATATTGGCCTGTAGTGCTATTTTTTTGTGGTGTCTTTATCTGGTTTTGGTATCAGAATAATGCTGGCCTCATAGAATGAACTTGGAAATTTTCCTTCCTCTTCTATTTTTTGGAATAGTTTGAGAAGAATAGGTATTAACTCTTCCTTCAGTGTTTGGTAGAATTATCCCTTGACTGTGTCTGGTCTAGGACTTTGGTTTGTTGGGAAATTTTAGATTACTGATTCAGTGTCCTTGCTGGTAATCAGTCTGTTCAAATTTTCTATTTCTTCCTGCTTCAATTTTGGTAGTTTGTTTCTATAAATTTATCCATTTCTTCGAGGTTGTTCAATTTGTTGGCATGTAAGTTTTCCTAATGCTCTCTTACAATTGTTAGTATTTCTTTGGTGTCAGTTACTATTTCTCTCTGTTCATGGTGATTTTGAGTTCTTTTTTGATGACTCTAGCTAAAAGTTTATCAATTTTATTGATCTTTTAAAAAACTAGCTCCTGGTTTCATCTATTTTTTTTTTTTTTAGTTTTTATATCATTCATTTCTGCTCTAATCATTATTTCTATCCTTCTACTGGTTTTGGGTTTTGTTTTTTCTTTTTCTGTCTCCTTCAAATGTAAGGTTAGGTTATTTGAGATCATTTTATTTGTTTATTTATTTATTTATTTATTTATTTATTTATTTATTTATTTATTTATTTATTGCTTCTTGAGGTTGGCTTGTACTGCTATAAACTTGCCTGTTAGAATTGTTTTTGCTGCATCCTAAAGATTTTAGACCGTTGTATTTTCATTTTCATTTGTTTTCACGTAATTTTTTATTTTTTCTTTGATTGTTTTGGTTGACGCATTCATTGTTTCCTAGCATGTTATTTAACCTACATGTACTTGTAGTCTTTCCAGATTTTTTCTTGTGGTTGATATCTAGTTTTATAGTGTTGTGGTCAATACAGATGCATGGTATGAATTTGATCTTTTTGAATTTGTCAAGAATGTTTTGTGGCCTAATACGTGATCTGTTCTGGAGAATTTTCCATGTGCACTTGAAAAGAACATGTTTTCTGCTATTTTAGGATGGAATATTCTGAATTTATCTGTTAAATCCATCTGGTCCACTATGTCATTCAAAGCCATTGTTTCCTTGTTGATTTTTCTGTTTGGATGATCTGTCCATTGATATGAATGCAGTGTTAAAGTCCCCAACTAGAATGGTATTACTATCAATTATTCCTTTTATGTTTGTTATTAACTGTTTTGTGTATTTCGGTACTCTCTTGTTGGGTGCAAAAATATATACAGTTGTTATATCTTTTTGTTGGATTGTCCCCTTTATTATTATATAGTGTCCTTCTTTGTCTCATATTACAGTCTTTGTTTTAAAGTCTATTTACAGGTGCCTGGGTGGCACAGTCAGTTAAGCGTCAGACTCTTGGTTTTAGCTCAGGTCATGATCTCAGTGTCTTCAGATTGAGCCCCTCATTGAGCCTTGCACTCAGTGGGGGTCTGCTTAAGATTCTCTTTTTCCCTCCCTTTCTCTCTGCCTCTCCTGCTCATGCTCTCTCTTTCTCTCTCTCTCAAATGAATAAATAAATCTTAAAAAAATAAGTTTTGTACTATATAACTATTGCTACTCTGGCTTCCTTTTGACATCAGTTTGCATGATAAATGTTTCTCCATGCCCTTGCTTTCAATCTGCATGCATCTTTAGGCCTGAAATTAATCTTTTATAGGCAGCATATAGGTAGCTCTTGTTTTTTAATCCATTCCATCACCCTTTTTTTTTAATTGGAGTGGTTGGTCCATTTATATTCAAAGTAATATTGATAATTATATAGTTATTGCCATTTGGTTACTTTTTTGTAGTTCTCTGATCCTTTTTACTCTTGTTCTCTACTTGCTGGCTTTCTTTAGTGATATACTTGAATTCCTTTCTCTTTATTCTTTGCCTATCTGTTACCAGTTTTTGATTTGTGATTGCCATTCAGTTTGTATATAACATCATCTGCATACAACAGTCTATATTAAGTGATGGTTGCTTAAGTTGGAACCCATTCTTTACTCCTCTCCCCACCTGCCTGCCACATTTTAGGTATATGGTATCATTCTGTACATCCTATTATTTTGTGAGTCCCTTGGCTATTTTAAAGATATATTTATTTTTACTGCTTTTGTGTTTACTACTTTTCATATTCTTATGGTCTTTTTTTCCCACTGAGAGAGTCCCCTTTAACATCTCTTGTAGGATTGGTTTAGTGGTCATGAACTCCTTTAGCTTTTGTTTGTGTAGGAAACTCTTTATCTCTTTCTGTGTTTCTTTCTATTCTACTCTTCCTATCAGCCTTGCTGGATAGAATATTCTTGGCTGCAGATTTTTCCCTTTTAGCACTTTGATTATATCATGCCACTCTCTTCTGGCCTGCAAAGTTTCTGTTGAAATATCCACTAATAGCCTTATGGGGTTTCTTTTGTATGTAACTGTCTTCTTTTCTTTTGCTGCTTTATTATTATTTTTTATTTTATTTTTTTTTTGGGGGGGGCAAGGGCAATGGGGGAGAGAGAGAGAATCTTAAGCAGGGTCCACATCCAGTGCAGAGCCCAAGATAGGGCTTGATCTCACATCCCTGAGATCATGACCTGTGCTGAAATCAAGAGTCACATGCTTGACTGACCCACCCAGACACCCCTTTCTTGCTGCCTTAAAATTTTTCCTTTATCACTACTTCTGTGGACGTCTTTGGGTTGATTTTGTTGAGAGATTTTTGTGCCTCCTGGATCTAGACATCTGTTTCCTTCCCCAGATTGGGAAACTTTTCAGCTGTTATTTCTTCAAATAAATTTTATGCCTCCTTTTCTCCTCTTCTTCTGGGATTCCTATAAAGTGAATGCTATGTTGGATGTAGTCACTGAGTTCCCTACGTCTACTCTCATTTTGGCATAATTTTTTTCTTGCTCATCTTGATTAGTCTGTCTTCCAAGTTGCTATTTTTTTTTCTTTGCCTCCTCTAGCATGTTATTTATTCCATCAAGTATATTTTTAATTTTGTGTATTGTGTTATTCATCCCTGATTGATTCTTTTTTTATCTCTTTGTTAAGGATCTCACTGATGCCCTCCATTCTTTTCTCAAGTCTGGTGAATATCTATATGATCATTACTTTAAATTCTCTGTCAGGTATATTACTTTGTCTGTTTTGCTTAGGTCTCTTGCTGTGATTTTGTCCTGTTCTTTCATTTGGAACATATTTCTCTGTCTCCTCATTTTATCTAACTCTCTGTCTGTTTCTGTGTGTTAGGAAAGTCAGCTATGTCTCCTGCTCTTAAAAGTAATGGCCTTATGAAGAAGAGGTCCTGTAGTGCCCTGCAGTGCAAAGTCCCCTGTTCTTCAGAACCTGGTGTTTCAGCAGTGTTTCCTATGTGTGTTGCATACACCCTTGTGTTGTGTCCTGTCCACTTTTTGGCCCCAACCTGGGTGGGGCATGCAGGGTTAACAAGGTCCATACCAGTCTGCTTATGGAATGAGACCTGGCATTCTTGGATCCACAAAGTGTGATTGGTCAGAGCACACAGTTTTAACAAGGTATACCTCAGGATTCCACAGGGCCTGCCACCACTTCCAGTACCAAGGTCCTGCAATGTGCAGAGGTGGGAAGATGCAGTGCTGGCAAGGTTTGCATTGGACTTCTGAGAGAGGGAACTCACAGCCATGGGACTGAGGCATATCTTACTAGGAAGGGCAGATCCACTGATGTGCAGGGGGTGGGGCTTTGTATAAGCAAGTTAGGTAGTGAATGCTGGTGCTGCATTGGTTTTAGTAGGTGCCTATGTGATTATGCTGGGGGTATGGATAGGCGAGGGAGATGGTGCCTACCAGTTCCTTTGTTCCTAAAGAGCTCTTGAGTGAATGCTGCCCTTCTGGGAGGAGCTCTGGGATGCATAAACAACTCTCCCTCCCATTTACCCCAGATTTTTCAAACTGCAGCTTCTACGCTGTATCTCTGTGGGCTGTTTGTTGTGTTCTCTCTTTAAGGGTGGGGACTTAGCTTCCTATACCATCCAGACTCCCCAGGACAGAGCCCGCTGACTTTTATAATTCCAGGCTTTTAGTCCCTCTGGTCATAAGAACTCCCGAAATTCTGCTCTTCTTGTTTTCAAAGACAAATGTTATGAGGATTCATCTTCCCCATGTGGACTTTAAGGTATGATAGTCTGTTTCTCTCCCTTCTCTTTGCCTATGGCTCCCTTCCCCACACCATCCCCACCCCCTGCAGAAGGCTATGGTCTATTCATCTGCCCACCATGTTTCTGCCCCTCCTACCATCTTACATGTAGCTTATTTTCTACCTTTAGTTGTGGGTTTTTTCCTGCCAATCTTCCAGTTCTTTTCTGGGTTATTTATATTTACCAAATTATATCCATGAGTGTTCTCCAGTTGTGACTATTAACTCATTGTGTCCATGGGATGAGGTGAGCTTAGGGTCCTTTTACTCTGCCATCTTCTCAGGCTCTCTTTTGAATTTAGCCTTTTTTTAAAACTGCATTTTTTGTCCCAACAAAAGAAGCTAGACTTATTCATTAGTTTGATTGAAATATAATTCACATACCATACAGCTTACCCATTTAAATTATATTGTTTTCAGTATATTCAGAGAATTGTGCAACAATCACCACAGTCTAATTTGGAATATTTTTGTCTTCCCTAAAAAAATTTTATACCCGTTAACAGATAATGCCCACCTCTTATTGTCCATGCCCTATTTCTAAGCAACCCTTAATCTATTTTTATATCTCTCTAGATTTGCCTATTCTGGGCATTTCTGTAAATGGAATTACATAATATGTGGCCTTTGGTGAGCATTTTCTTCCACTTAGTAAAATGGTTTCAGGGATCATCTATGTTGTAACATGTATCATTACTTCATTCCTTTTTGTTGCCAAATGATATTCCATTGCATAGATATGACAAATTATTTTTTAATTAGTTGATGAGTATTTAGGTTGCTTCCACTTTTTGGCTCTTTTAAGTAATGCTGCTATACATTCATGTACATGTTTTTGTATGGGCATAGGTTTTTATTTATCTTGGAAATAGACATAGGAGTGGAATAATGGACTGTATGGGAAACTCTATGTTAACCATTTTGAGGAACTGTGAAAATGTTTTTAATAGCAGCTGTACCCACCAAGAATGCATGAAGCTTTCAATTTCTCCAACACTTGTTAATTTCTTTTGTTTTAATTATAGCCACCCTACTTGGGAGGCAGTAGTATCTCATTGTGGTTTGAATTTGCAGTGCCATAATGAACAATGATGTTAATCATCTTTTCATGTGTTTCTTGACCATGTGTATATATCTTCTTTGAAGAAATGTCCATCCATTCAAATCTTTTCCCCCTTTTAAAATGGGTTGTCTTTTTATTATTTATTTGTGAGAGTTTATATATTCTATATATAAGTTCCTTATCAGATAAATGATTTGCAAATATTTCCATACATTATATGTTGGCTTTTCACTTTCTTAATGGTATCATATGTACTACAAACATTTTTTATTTTCATTTAGTCCAATTAATTAGTTGGGATTTTTTGTGGTTTCTTGGTTTTTGGTTTTTTTGCTGTGTATGCTTTGGGGTCATATCTAACAAACACACTCCTAGATCTTCTTGTAAAGCTTTATAGTTTTAGCTCTTAAGTTCTGATTTATGATCCATTTTGAGTTAATTTTCATGTATGTTGTGAGATAGGATTCCAACTTCATTCTTTTACATTCAACTATCCAGTTGTTCCAGCCATTTTGAAATTGGGAAATGTGAGTCCTCCAATGTTCTTTTTCAAGATTGTTTGACCATTTGGGGTCCCTTCAATATCCATGTGAATCTTAGTGTCAGCTTGTCAATATCTGCCCCCCCCCAAAAAAGCCAACTATAATATTGATAAAGATTGCATTGAATCTTTTGATCAATTTGGGGAATATTGCTATCTTAACAATATTGTTTTCCAATCCATGACCATGGGATATCTTTCTATTTATATGCTCTTCTTTAATTTGCCTAACTATGTTTTGTTTAGATATACAAATTCTACACTCTTTTTATTAACTTATACTTACTTATGTGTTTGATTCCTTTTGGTGCTATTTTAAAAGGAATTGTTTTCCTAATTTCATTCATGTTCATTATAAGTGCATAGAAATACTACTGTTTTGCTTTGTTTTGTTTTGTTTTTATCTATCTTGTATCCTGTCACACTGCTTAATTGTTTATTACTTTTAGTAGTTTTCTAATAGGTTCCTTAGGATTTCCTATATATGACTTTATGGGTATGCAAATACAGATACTTTTACTTCTTCCTTTCAATCAGATGTCTATTATTTCATTTTCTTGCCTATATGCCCTAGCCAGAACCATGAAAACACTATTAAATAGATGTTGAGAAAGTAGATGAACATCTGGGGGGAGGGAGGATTCAACTTGTATTCTTCATTAAACATTGGGAAGAATTTAGAAGTCAGCCTGTTATTTTCTTTGTGTGAAGTTTTAATGTACTAATTCGCCCTTTTATATAGTCTAGTCAGAGTTTCCATTTCTTCTTAAGTCAGTTTTAGTAGTTTGTGTCTTTCTAGGAAGTCTACATTTCATTTAATATTTTGGTGTAAAATTGTTTATAATATTCCCTTATAATGTTATTTAAGTAAGATCAGTAGTGATAACCCCTCTTAAAATCCTCGTTTAGTAATTTCAGTCCTTTCTCTGTTTTTTTCTTGGTTTTGCTAAGTTTGTCAAGAATGGTTTATCTTGTCAAAGAAGCTCCCACTGGATTGGTTTATTTTCTCTATTTTTTTCTATTTTCAATTTCATTAATTTTTACTCTAGTATTTTTTTATTTCAGTTTTTTTTCTCTTAAAGCTAATGCTAAATATTTGAATTATTGATTTAAAATATTCCTTCTTTATAAATAGATGTTTATAGGGGCGCCTGGGTGGCTCAGTCATTAAGCGTCTGCCTTCGGCTCAGGTCATGATCCCAGGGTCCTGGGATCGAGCCCCGCATCGGGCTCTCTGCTCGGCGGGAAGCCTGCTTCTCCCTCTCCCCCTCCCTCTGCTTGTGTTCCCTCTCTCACTGTGTTTCTCTCTGTCAAATAAATAAAATCTTTAAAAATAAATAAATAAATAAATAAATAAATAAATAAATAAATAGATGTTTATAGCTAAAAAATTTCTCTGAGTACTGCTTTAGCTGTGTCCTATTAACTTGTGAATATTGGGTTTTATTTTTCATTAATGTCAAAAAATTTTCTAATTTAGTTTTTCCTTGTTTAATTGATTAGGGATGTGTTCTTTAGTTTGCACATATTCCCATATATGCCAAATTTCTTCTGTTACTGATTTCTAATTTAATTCCATCCTTGTTGGAAAACATACTTTGAATCATTTGAAAGTATGATTACAATCATTTTAAAATTATAAAGGCTTGTTTTATGCTATAAGATATGGTCTGTCATGGAGAATGTCCCACATTTATATGTATTCTTCTCTTTTTGGGATGACACATTATATAGATGTATTTTAGGTCTAGTCAGTTTATAGTGTTATTCAAGTTTTATATTTCCTTTTTATCTTCTGCCTTGCTGTAATACATATTCATTATTTAAAGTAAGATATTGATGTCCCAACTATTGTGTTTGGTTCACTATATCTTCTTCAATTTTGTCAGTTTTTATGTATTGGAGGCTTTGATACTATGCACGTATTTGTTTATAATTGTTAGATCTGCCTGGTAGATTGACCCTCTTATCATTAAAAATATCTGTTTTTTTGTCTTAAAATCTCTTTTATCTGCTGTTAGTGTAGTCACTCCAACTTAGTTTTGATTGCTGTTTAAAAAATACATTTTTCCATCCTTTACTTTCAATCCATTTATATATTTGACTCTGAAATATGTCTCCTAAAGACAGTATATGATAAGATAGTGTTGTTGTTGTTGTTGTTGTTTTGAAATACAATATGAAGATCTGTGCATTTTGATTGGATTTTTAATCTACTTACATTTAATATGACTTAATATTTTTGCACTTATATCACCATCTTTTTTTTATATGCTTCATGCTTTTTTATTCTTCTATTTCTCTTTGCCTCCCTTTGTATTAAGTGGATAGTTTCTAGCATAACATTTTAATTCTTCCAAAAAATTCTAATTCTAATTTGAGTTTTAATAATCTACATCAGTGGTTTTAAGAAGGTGGAAGAGAAAAATGAATGTGTCCCTCAATGAAAACAAATCACAATTCCTAGGATTTCTGGTACTCCATTTTGGAAAATAGTCATTTTTAACTGCTAAATGAATCACTGTCATTATCAAGAAGTGTTACTAATGGAAGTGTATCCTGTAATAAAATAGGGGGTGAAAGCAATTGAGAACAGTTGTTCTATATTAAGCAAGAGAGCATTATACTTTAGGAGTCATTAAGAAATATGAACAACCACAAAGTAATTCAGGGCTTTATCTGGATGAAAACTGAGAATTGTATCAACAACAGTTCAGCATAATGTTTAAGGAGTATATGCATATGTATGTATATATGCATATTTTATGTTGATACATATGTGTATGTATATACATGTGTATACATATAAACATATATGACTATATTTTTAAAATATTTCTTACATAATAAGTAATGCTGAGGTTCCTAATCCAGTTAATTGGAAAAGAATCATGGTTTTTTATATAGGGCATTTTAGGTAAATCTTGAACACAGGATGATAAATCAGTTTCTCGAAAGAAGCTTTACATTCAGTTTCTCTCTCTAAGTACTAGTTGTTGAAGATTGTAGAAAATGAAGAGGCTCTGATTAGGAATTAACCTGTCAAAACAAACATCTAGAACACCTGGATTTGGGGCATTTCTCTGAAAAATTATCCATGTGTTTTTTATAAGAAGCCTAACAAAACTTATGAAGCTTGAGAAATCATGGCAAAGGTATCTCTCCTTTTTGTGTGTGTAAGTTCCCTATTACCTTGATCATCTCAGACCACAGGTGGGAGTGGATGGTTTTATTAATTCCAGGAAAAACCCTCACCTGATTCCTTTTCCTATAGCACAAATTCTTCCTGCCCTCGAGTTTAGAATTTTCAGAAATTTCATTGGATAAGATTCTTTTCCAAAGTTATCTTGAATTTTGTTCTTTAATTTTGGAGAAGTTATAAGTCAAGTTGTTGACCATGCATAAGCAGTAAAGTCTTCTAGGTTCCTTGAATTCCTCATTCTTATACATCCATAAATCTTTTTGAAAGCAAAACATTTTTGTCCATTACCAACACTGGAATATTCCCTTAGTCTTAGCACTGTGCCTTTCTGAAGAGCAGACAGCAGATTCCCCATTAAATTTTAAGCTTTGAATTCAGTGAGCATACAATGCAAGTGTCCATTTGCACCCAAAGAAACATCCAAAACACTGTAAAAATACATATTAGACATTAATTTGTAGAATAAGCATGTATTTCTAAAAGAATAAACATTTGCTATAATCTTAAAATATTTATAATGTTTAAATGGAGGAAACACTAAATATTGGAAGGCAATATTTATACATTATGCATATAATACCATTCACTAAAAATAAAGATATGTATTAATCATAAAAATAAACTTTGAATTCAGTTTTCAAATAAATATAATCCTCAGTTTCCAGATGATGTTTTGATAAAACAGTAGGCTTTTCCATTGTATAAAGAATAAGCTTTTATTTTAAAACTCAAAAATTGTCAGTAGTAACTTGAAAATGCCTAAAAGATTTTTAAAAACACCATCGCTGAAAAAACTTCTAGTCTTCTAACCTTGTAATTGGCTCTAGCCAATATGCCTCAAGATATTATTGTAACACATTAAGAGTTTCAGTATCTTGAGTTTATCAGGTATGTGTAGCTCAAATGCTGACTAGACAATTTTTAAAAAGCTCTAGTGAAAAAGAAAAGTAGTTATAATATTTTTTTAAAAGACAACAATTGGGGTGCCTGGCAGGCTCAGTTGGTAGAGCATGTAACTCTTGATCTTGGGATCTGAGTTCGAGCTGCGGGTTAGGCAGAGATTACTTAAAAACAAAACAAAACAAAACATTTAAAGCTCTTTTGCTTCTAAGTATATTTTGCTTGGAATGACGTATGATATGAAATAGTAGTAGGTGATGAAGAAACAGAAAATATAGCCATCCACTACAAAAATGCTTATCATCTGAAGATAAAAACCTATTAATTCTGTTCTGTCTTTAAAAAAAAAAAAAATCACTTAATTGTTACAGCACGGATGCAGGAAGAGCTAATTAGGGCAAAATATGCATTGTAAAGGAATCAAGACATTTGTATAGGAACTAAAATAACACAATCCACGAACAATGAATCATGGAACACTACATCAAAAACTAATGATGTAATATATGGTGATTAACATAACATAATAAAAAATTAATAAAAATAAAAATAAATAACACAATCCAAATGTATAATTCTAGTACCACTTTCCCATATATATTATATAATAAATATTTAAATAATATACATAATTATGTGTATATATATTTTTTCAAAGAATCAAGAGAATCAATAGTTGGAATTGTGTATTCCTTACCTGCTTTGTTCAAATACCAGAGCATCTCAACTGTATATTTTGATAAGTGTTAAAATCCATTTATCATTTGTTTTCTAACAAGCTCTATTAGGGCTAATGCACTTTTCTGTTTATTAAATGAAAACCTAGATCCTTTCAGCCTTTCTCACCTAGGGTCACAAAAGAGAATTGAGCCCTAATGCCTTAAAGCATCTGTTTGGTGTCATGAATTAACTTTTCCCTTATGCATCTAGAATGGCACTAGCTAAGTACTATGCTTGGGAAACATGAGAACAAAATGTAATAAATAAATACATTTAAATAAAATTATATGCCTCACATTTTTTGTAAAATTCAGTTTTACCTAACAAATTTTAAGAATTAAAACTACTTAGAGTTTTAGCTTTCATTGAACATCCAGTGATCAACATAAAGAATCAGTATCCTGCTCTGTTCATGTTACAAATGGACCTATAATATAGATTGTTTAATATAGCCAAATATTCCCTAGGTACCATATGCAAATGTGAATACTGCAGAAAATGGTAAGTACCTCTAGAACCATAAACACAAACATCAAAACAGAAAGGTAGATGCTTGGCACTACTGTGTTGGCCTTATTTGCATAGAAATCTGTTGCATTTTTGCTATATGAAAAGAATTTTTTATGTTAAAAATAGAAACAAAAATGTATTTCTTTAAAAGCAGATTTTTAAAAAATATTTATTTTTTAGAGAGAGAAAGAGAATGAGCTGGAGGGGCAGAGGGAGAGGAAGAAAGAATCCCAAGCCGACTCTGTGCTAAGCGTGGAGCCTGACACATGGCTCAGTCTCATGACCCTGAGATCATGACCTGAGCCAAAACCAAGAGTTGGCTGCTTAACCGATTGCACCACCAAGGCACCCCAAAAAGCAAAGATATTTTTAACAGAAGCCTCTAGAAGCATTCTTTGACTTCATTGGCCCAGAACCTGGTTGCATTCCTGCCCAAACCAGGCATTGACAAGAGAAATCTGAACATCATTCTTAGTGTAGAACAGTTATGATCCACGCTCTACAGGAAGGAGTGAACAGGTTAAAAACTGGACATACAGGGGCGCCTGGGTGGCTCAGATGGTTAAGCGTCTGCCTTCGGCTCAGGTCATGATCCCAGGGTCCTGGGATCGAGTCCCGCATCAGGCTCTCTGCTCCTTGGGAGCCTGCTTCTCCCTCTGCCTCTCTCTCTCTCTCTGTCTCTCATGAATAAATAAATAAAATCTTAAAAAAAAAAAAAACTGGACATACAGTTTGCTACACAATCCTATTATGTACCCCTTGTAAGCCAACTTTTCTACTTTCCAAGATAACAATTTTCTCTCTTTTCCTCCATTCATTTCTTCATTCCTTCAGTACATGGTTAGGAGTATTTTCCATGTGTGAGGCATTATTCTTGGTGCTTTAGATATTTCAGCAGATAAACTCTCTACAAACTTTTCATAGCCCTCTCCTCCCTTTCTGAATCAGCTGATGATTCTACTTGATAACTAAATAAGAAAATAAAAGTAATCAAATAAGAAGGATTCACCTTCCCATCACAGAATGTACCCACGTTCACTTAGATTCTGCTGCCTCTCTTCTGTGATAGTAGAGGAAATACGTTTTTTTGTTTGTTTTTAATTTGATATCACTACTGCCTTCTCAGTGGCTTATTATTCTGATTAGATGTTCTTTTTCCCACATCATCAGTTTTTCCTTCTCTACTAATTTGTTCATATATTAGTACATATAAGCATGTTATAGTATCTCTTATCTTGAAAACACATTCTCCCTTAATAGATGCATGTTTTTCCAGTAACCACTGCATTTCTTTACTCCCTTTCTAAGTAAAACTCCTCAACAATATCATACATATATTTTCCCGTACTTCACATTCACTGCCCTTAGGATTTGTGAAGTCCATATTTCACTGAAACTTCATTTGTCAACATGATTAAGAACCTTCCTTTGGAGTGTTTCAGTGGACATTCTTCTGTCCTCATTCTAGTCAACTTTACATCATGTTCTACACTTGACCAATAAATACTTCCTAAAATACCTCCTCTCTCAGTTTCCATGATGTCTCACTCTTCTTTTTTTTTTTCCTATTTTATTTTTCTTTCTTTTTCAGTTTGTATGTGCTATCCTCTTCTCAGATGTGTTCTTTAGGATTTGTTGCTGGCCTCTGTTTTGTTCCCTGCTATATCTTCTCCTTTGGTAACCTTATAAATTCACATGTCTTGAAATAGCGCATATGGGATTATAATACCCAAATACATATCTTACTGAACTATAGCATTACACATATCATAAATCACTTAGTATTTCCACTAAAATGTCTCATAAATTTGACAAACTAAAAAAAATAGGCCCTTGATTCTCCTTCCTATTTTCCCACAAAAAATCAATCAGTTAACAGTCCTGTTTCTCTACTAATCTTTCTCATCTCAGTGAATTCCTAGACATGTCACCCAGTTATTTTAATTTGAATTCCTTCCACTCATCAGCAACCATATTCATACAAATACATATACGTTACTTGTCAGCGGCAAATTCTTGTGCCTCAATTTAAAAAACATGTCATAAATTTTTTTTCTCCTTAACTCCACTCCCACTACCTTAGTCATCATTTTCCATTTAGAATATGGCAGTGGCCTGCTCAGAAGTTCATCTTTTCCTCCTGTTCCTCTGATTCATTTTCCCAAGGACCATCAAACTGACCTTTCAGATTTAAGAATGTGGTCATGTGATGTACCTCTGCTACCTGAAATTCTCCAGTGACTCCCATTTGTACTTATAATAATGTCCAGGCTCTTTCCCATGGCCTACAGAGCCCTCAGTGATTTGCCCCTTATCTATCTCTTCAGCCTTACCTCATGTCATTTCCCTCTGTCCAGTGCATTCCTACACACAGGCTTTCTGACAGTTGATAAAATACGTCAAGAGAAGTATGAAAACCTGGAGTTTTAAGTTTGACATATAAAACTACACTATCCAAGTAGGCAATGCATTTTTAATTCCTCTTGGTGCAATGAAACAGCAAAGCACTTTGGAACCAGCCAAGTTCTTAACCTTTGGAAATACAACTTGCTTTTCACAATAGAATAGGGCTCCTGAGTACCACGTGAGGCTCACTGTAATCTCAATTTCTGGGACCAAACTTGACCTGAAACAAGGAATTTAACCACCTCACATTCTTTTCTCAACCTTAATCATTGCTGGCTTCAAAAATGATGCTGTTTGATTTCTAAATATTCAGCTTAAATTTTTACTTTGAAAGTTTTTGGCACATTGCCACCACTGGAATATCTTTTTTTTAAATGATAAGATACAGTCTTTGCTGTTAATGAGCTCCTGGTTTCAAATTCCCCATCTCTGTCACTCATTTCTCTGACTTTGATTCCAAGCTCCCATCCCTTTCTGTTCACCCCACCAAGATACCCAGACTTATCACAGTTCTTCAGCTTTGAATCCCGTTTCACTCATTCTATTGTGGAATCTAACCAATAAGTAGATCTTTTTCTCCATGTGAGGTTCTGTGTTGTTTTGTCACCCCCTTTCCCAGAAACCAAAATAAATCTTCTAATTCTTTGACTCAGATCCAAAACAGCACTCAGTAACTTGATAACTTGCCTAATTCAATTCAAGTGATGTGAGCTGTATTCTTTCAGCTTTTCTTTTGAATGTTCCTATCTTTCTGGTATTTTCCAGAGTAGTAAACAGAAGATGCCATTCTTCACAACTTTTCATCTAATCCAAAAATAAAACAGAGC
This sequence comes from Mirounga angustirostris, assembly GCF_029215605.1. Taxonomy (NCBI): domain Eukaryota; kingdom Metazoa; phylum Chordata; class Mammalia; order Carnivora; family Phocidae; genus Mirounga; species Mirounga angustirostris. The sequence goes on along the minus strand of NW_026991720.1, from coordinate 76,540,788 downwards.
AGTGATTTTTGGTTGGTCATATTAGAATACCCAAAGATTACTCAACCCAAACACTAATTGAGACACATCAGCCTAATCTTATCAGAGACCTAGACCAAATTATGTCACTAACCTTCTCATTTTATGCACAAAATGCTAGACCGTAGTTTAATCAAGAGAAATTGAATAGGTTGCAAATTATGCCTATCTAACAAAGGGTCTATATTCTTGTAAGTTTCTTGTAAGGGAAATCTATCTGAGGAGATAACTAGTGTCAATAATTTTTCAAGGCTTGAGTTTCATCTTTCAAAACACTATAAATAATCCAATTTTAAGCAAAGAATCCAATTTCCTAAGATTTATTTATTTAATTGAGAAAGAGAGAAAACTCAAGCAGACTCCCTGCTAGGGGAAGAGCCTGCTGCAGGGCTGGATCTCAGGACTCTGAGATCATGACTTGAGCCAAAATCAAGAGTCGGACGCTCAACCAATTGAACCTTCCAGGTGGCCCCAAAGAAGTCAATATTTTAAAGTGTGTTTGCTTACCAGATCTACAAATTAAGGCATTCTCATGCAATTGTAAATTCACATGAAGAATTTATTCAGTCATTTGCAATGAGTTTGCCACTATAAAGGTTCCTATAGAAAGCAGCTTAACAAGGTGATACATTAGAAAGGAAATGGGAACAGATTGGTTCTTATCTAGGATTCAACAGTTTAACTTTATGATTGTATTAGTTTTCTATGGCTGCTCTAACAAATTACCACAAACTTGGTGGCTTAGAGCAATGCACAGTTCTTACAGATCTCAAGTCTGAAATCAGTTTCAATGGCCAAATGAAGGTGTCAGCATGTCTACACTCCTCTGGAAGTTCCAAGGGATATTCTGTTTTCTTGTTTAATACACCTTCTAACAGAGATTAGAAGACCTAGATATCTTTGGTCTACCCAAAGATTGTTCAGCCTACTCTGATGACCTTGTATATAACCTCTGAATCTGTTTCTTCTATAAAATGGATTAATCAGGTATTTGAGAACTGAATGAAATGAAAAGAATTAAAGTTGTCATTTCAGAGGCAATTACATCATCTCCTAATTTACATTTATCATTAGCTTTATGGTTTAATATAAAAACTTTTTTTTCATTCTAAATGACCACAATTTTTCAAGAAAAAGTGTTGTTTAAAAAATTGTCCATGTTTTTATGTGACTGCATCTAATCATTGTTTGAAATACAGTACTTCTCTGACTTTGTCCAGTTTGCTCTTTGAGTTTATTAGAAGATTTAGCACATTAAGAAAATGTAATCAAATCACTGATTGCCCAGACAAAATATCACAAAGGCAAATGCTGAAATATCTCTTAATGTTTCAAAAATTCATTTTGAGTAGATTGATGAAAATTATCTGGACTTTGCCATTGGAAATGCAGACATCCTTGTTCTAGCTTAAACTTATCAGCCAAATCACCTCTTCCATTATGTAGAGTCAGACTAAGCGAAAGTAATACTGACAGTCAGAGTAAGTTAAAGGGGAAATGAATGTATCGCTTTTAAACCACTCTCAATTATATATCTCAAGGTTTCTGAAACTTAGGAAGACAGCTAAAGCTTTTTTGGAATATTTGAGGTAGAGAAAGCTGTCAAATTGATACAGACATTTGAGAGAGAAGTTGCTTTTTACTAAGGAGGAGACACTGATTGACACATATTAGCCTAATCCTATCAGACACCTAGACCAGAGTTTGGATAAATAAATTTTATATTGCAATAATAAACAAAAAGCATTAAATTTATATTGTAAATATAGCTAAGGACCTAGTCCTCTACTTTGTAACAGCATCAGCTATGCCACACTGATGTTTATTTAAATCATTCTAATGCCACATTAAAATTTTTTTTTTCTAAAGCAAGTTTTCATATAAACAGTGTTGATACCTGAGTAACAGTTTAGGCTGTATCTTGCCTAATCTCTGGACATGATATTTATTTATTGTGAAATGTATCCTGAGATATTTAATTCTCATTGCATATGGTTGGCTACTTTTCATTATTCAAGTCCTGACTCAGGTGTCACCTGCTAGGAGAAGCATTTCATTAACACCTATTCTAAATTAGCGTTTCCTACCCAGCTACTCTCTCTAACCTCACTCTGTTTTACTTTTTGTATATTTGTCTCTTTCTGGCATTACCTTCATTTATTACGTCTTTCGATAGCATGTGAGCTCCATAAAAATAGAGACTTTTGCACCTCAAGTGCCTCGTAGAGAACCAGTTCTTCTATGCACTTAATAAATACTTATGTAAATGAAAGACCCAAAACAGTCTGATGAAGGCAAAAATACTCTTTGAATCTTGGAATTCTATGATTACATACTGTTTGACATAGTTATGTCCCTAAGATTGACAAACTCTAATGACTTTCAGTATTCAAGAGATTCCCTGGAGCTTGGCAAATTGAGAGTATTAAAGATCCTTGTTCTCAAAGGACCCTGGAATGCAGTTCCAGTACTAATCACAACAGAGAGCCATAGGGCCTATTTTTTCCAGAAACATGACCTACCTAACAAGAATCATACCCTAGACAATTACTCTTTAACTTTGGTATTAAGACAGGAGGAAAAGACTATTTTTTTTTTCCTTTGGAATCTTCTCTGATAGAAAGGGCATCATTTGACTCAGACATATGCTGGAGGATATATGACCTGCAAGAGATTTTCATACATTAGCTGAGATGCTCTGTTGCGCCTTCCTCTAAAGAATATTATAAAAAGTTCCAAATGGTTTATTTTTAGTATCTAAACCAGTGGAAATAGTACATTAAGTGTTATGTCCTAAATAAATATTTTTACTCCCTTCAGTGCCATTCCATCAGGTGAAGTGATCCAGAGGCTTGAGCAGTGTAAAAAAGAATGCATGTTAGAAATTATGGTTTCCATTCATGAGTTCACATATAAATGGATTGCATCATTCTAGAAACAAAGAAACAAAAACACAACCATTTTAGTAGTTGTACTCACCCATATTTAGGGTTGAATTTATTGTTCTTTTAATTTGGCCTGTTATTCCACTAACTTCCTAGAAAAGAACAAGTAGGCAATACTGCCAAATTGATGCAGAATTATGAGATGTCACTTTTGCCTCTCAGTATCTAACGATCACACTTTTCCTGATGAAAGAGAACCACCTGTCTCCTGCTCTCAATCCTTATAGTTTGGTCTAGGATAAGTCTACTCAGTAGTCCAGAAGTAGGCCTTGATTAATATAAAAGAATCACCAAATTCCACTTTCCACCTCCACATTAATACATAGAAGAGAACACCATTAAACCATGAATCAAGCTTCATTTGAAAACAGTCCCATCCCTGGATTTTCAATTCTGTCAGTAAATACCCTTTTAACTTAAGCTGTTATAGGTGGGTTCATTTTCACATGCAAACTATAACATTACCAATTAATAGTCCACACATTTTACATGTAATACAATAACTTTCCGAAAAGATTATGTTTAGAATCAAAGGCTATATATAAGAATAAAATAAATAGATCTCCCGATTTTAGAAGATTCCCTGTGAAGTGAATGCTAAGTGCAAATTTCCTTGTTTCAGGCTATGATTACACATAGGATCCCCCACTTCCACAAAAAGTTACATGCACCTAAAATATTTAAATATGAAAAAACAAACGTATATGTGCACTTTATAGATAAATAGGGAAAGAGCTATAATAGCAGTAATGGAAAAATAGAAGATGCTAGTTTAAAAAAATCTAAGAATAAGGCAAAGCTGTTACACAAACATGCATAGCTAATAACAGATCAGGTACTTTATACACCTAAAGCCACAGAATTGTGTTTTGTTAAAGTTTCAAAAGTCATATGATCATTTAAAGGGGTATTTAGAAAATATGAGATAAGAACACTTTAGTAGTGACTCTCTAGGCTGGGACCAATATATTTTAGGGAGAGGAAAGCCAGTTACTTAATAAAGAAAAGGCCTGCTGACCTTGATGCCAGCCAGACTAGGAAAACATATGGCTTACACCTCCTAGTATCATCACAACTGTCTTTCCCTCAATATTGCAAGCTCTTTGAGACAGCGTGTAATCATGGCCATCTTATAGGCTAAGCACTTCACTTAGTGACTGGGACAGAAAAACAAAGAGTAAAATATAGTATGCCTGCATTAGTGAGCCTATAAAAGAATAAATAAACAAGCGAATGGATTGTTTAGCTCCTACCAACTTTAAAAGGTTGTCAATTTATCCATTCATCTGTCAGTGGACATTTTGGCTCTTTCCACAGTTTGACTATTGTGCACATTGCTGCTATAAACATCGGGGTGTACGTACCCTTTCGGATCCCCACTTTTGTATCTTTGGGGTAAATACCCAGTAGTGCAATTGCTGGATCATATGGTAGCTCTATTTTCAACTTTTTGAGGAACCTCCATACTGTTTTCCAGAGTGGCTGCACCAGCTTGCATTCCCACCAACAGTGTAGGAGGGTTCCCCTTTCTCCACATCCCTGCCAACATCTGTCATTTCCCGACTTGTTAATTTTAGCCATTCTGACTGGTGTGAGGTGGTATCCCATTGAGGTTTTGATTTGGATTTCCCTGATGCCGAGCAATATTGAGCACTTTTTCATGTGTCTGTTGGCCATTTGGATGTCTTCTTTGGAAAAATGTCTGTTCATGTCTTCTGCCCATTTCTTGATTGGATTCTTTGTTCTTTGGGTGTTGAGCTTGATGAGTTCTTTATAGATTTTGGATACTAGCCCTTTATCTGATATGTCATTTGCAAATATCTTCTCCCATTCTGTCGGTTGTCTTTTGGTTTTGTTGACTGTTTCCTTTGCCAACTTTTATCTTGAGAATTTCAGGTCACCAAAATAATTAAATGTCCTTCAGATACCCATTTGAAAAATTCAGAGTGAACTGCAGAGTCACATATTCTATCTCTTTGTACATATTCATTGTCATCTGGAGCATGTCCATCTCTGATAATTCTGCTGCTTTAACATCATCCCAGAAAAAGAGTGGAATTGCCTATTAAAATAGCCATATGTTTTGCATCTGACATTTTAGAAATATGCTAAATAAGTAAATAAGTCTGTAATTAAAAAAAATCTAGTTTTCCAGTGGGAGGAAAAATCACTTAACTAGGGTAGCAATCAAGTATCTTCAGCAATATTAAAATATTTACAATATTTATTATCTCCTTATGCAACTTAATGCTGTTTTTCTTTCCATGTGGAAAATCTATGAACTATGTATGTTTTCTAAAAAATAAGACATATTTTTAGAAGCATGGTTTTTACTAACAAGTTAGCTCTTTTACGACTTTGTTTTGGGAAATGAAATAACTGTAAGGGTATTAAAAATATATATATAAATGTTAACCCGTGATCATGAATGTTTTTAAGACACAAAAAGAAAGTTGTTTAGAATTCTGAAGGTGGCATTAAATTGATCACTAGAGAATTCAGAGTGCCCTGAACTCCAAGCTTTTTATTCTCAAGATATAGCCAAGGTAGCATATAAAGGTTTCAAAAAGTAATTTCCCTTAAAATGAAAAAGCAAAATCTTTGCACCTGCCTGTAAACAACTCAACACTCTGTTCTACACATCATCCATTTAGAATCTTTAAACCAGTTCTTTAAGCCCGGACTTTTCAAAAGACAGAATAAAAACTAAGATTAATAGAGCAACATTTCAATAATCTTGATTTTAATAGAAAATGTTGTTTGTATAGCTCCTTAGAGTTTAGGAAGAGCTTTCTTACACTTCATGTAATTTAAACTTCTAAATAGCCTCTCTGAGAGTTGCAAAAATGGCTCCCTTTAACCACTTATGGGCAAATGACTTATCTGATGTTTCACAGTTTGTAAGTACAACATTTCTGAACCTTTCCTAGAAGGTTCTTTACAACACAAATTACCCTACATATGTGAATGTGGGTATCATGAGTTTTAGATACTGCCAACTCACAGAACCTGCCAGAAAAGAAAATGACATTATTCATGGCATTCCATAACAAGATATATATCTATAGGAACAATGCTATTTATGAAGGTACTTTTTGTTCTAATTAATATTTGATTAAATTCTTTGTTGACAATCAGGTCAGTTATCTGCTATGTAACAAACTACCTGAAAACTTAGAAGCTTAAAACAACAGTCACTAATTTTGCTCACAAATCTGCAATTGGGTCAGGTCATGGTGTAATAGATTATCTCTGTTTCAGTGGGATCAGGTGAGGAGACTCTACTGGGGACACAAAAAGAGGTCACATAACATTGAGTCTGCAGTAGCCATAAGCTTGCTCAGATTCAAAGGAGGGAACATAGACCCCACTCTCTGATGGTAGGAATGGAGGATGGGAGAGATTGTTGTGACCATTTAGAAATATGTAGACAATATCATTACAACAGTTTTATTATCAAACCCTTAACTTTCAAAGAGTTGTTGGAAATAACCAAATAGTTATGTTACAGGGTAATGTTTTTTAGAGATTTTTGAGTTAGTATTTGTCAGCAAGGTTTGTGGTTTTCCCTTTTTTTAAAAGACCGTGATTTGGAAATAAAATTCTCAAAATATCTTCTAATAGATGTATAGGCATTTAAGACTTATAAGCCTGTATAGTTGAGTAAAAATGTGAAAATGTCGTACAGTTTTTCTTGTTTCTGCTATTAGTTTTTAAAACTGAAATTTTATCCACATAAAAATATCCTGGTTCATGGTGCTTAGTAGCCAAATTATACTGTATTCATGGCAAACCATAACATTTTAACAGTTTTTTTTTCATGTTTTACTAATAGCTGACTCCAACTCCTTAAAAAGTCATGATTGGTTCTAGAAAAATTAACTTATCAGTGCAAGTCAGTCTTAATTGAGAGTCCATTTTTGAATTCTTGGGGGTCTATCTCTTTAGTTAATGATCTTTTATTATTCTACACAGTGAAAAGAAAATTTGTTTCTTCCAGTGTTTTATTATGAAAGTGTTCAAATGTATAGAAATTGAAAAAGCAGGAAAAACTGAATGCCATTCATGAAATGTAATTATAATCAAAATGTTTCAATATTTATCTCCTTCTCTCTTCTGAATTATTTGAAAACAAGTTGTAACATCATGATATCTACCCACAGTACTTGAGCTCACAGTTCTTAAAACTAAGGGCTTTTCCCCCTTCCATAACCACATTATAATTATCAGCCTCAAGAATATTAACCAAAACACTATGTTCAAAGATTCCCCCATATGTCCCAGTAAACCATTTGTATCTGGTTGTTAAGTATCTTTAGTCTTTTCTTAAACAAAGGACAGCCCCCCTCCTCCACTTATTTTTCCATGGGATCAACATTTTTTCATAAAAACAAGATTTGTGATTTGTCACAGAAATTTTTTAAACAGCAGAAATTACAGCTTTAAACAGAACATGTATACCTTATCAGGTCTTCTTCCTAACAGTATTGAAACATTTTAATACTGCAAGTAATTTAAAAGCAGTTTCTTTCTGGTGTCTCTGTACACACACACGCGTGTGCACACGCACACACACACACATGCACACACTAAGCACTCATTTCATGTGAATGGTTAAAAAAACAAAGTATAGTACTTACTCATTCACTTATCTACTCAACAATGAGTGTGTTAACACCTAACTTGTGCTAAGTGTAAGAAAAAATATCATTAGGGTTTTATATTAATTCACATTTAGTAAAGGATAACAAAACGTTGCTTAGACCAAAACGAAATGCATTTTTAAATTAAGTTAATTATATTTACTTTTGTTTTTTAAATCAAAGTACAACAAACTGAATTTGTCTTAAGTGTACACATTATTGTGTTTGGACAAATAAATATGTGGAAACAAAGCCACAGTCAATATACAGAATACTTCCATCATGCTCAAAAATTTTCCATCATCATTCAGCAGTCTCTCCTTCCCTCTGCTCCCAGATCCAGACAACCACTGGTCTGCTTTCTGTCACTATAGATTAGTTTGCATTTTTCTTTTCTTAAAAGAATTTTTGCATATTTTCTTAAAAATAATGATTTTGAGATTTATATATGGTAGTACATGTATCAGTAGTTACTTTTTAATAGCTCAGCAGTAATTTAATGAATGTTATAAATTATATATATATATATATAATATATATATAACATATATATATATGTTATTTACCTGTTGTTGGGAATTTAAGTTATTTCCCACTTGGAACTACTCTGAATAAAGCTGCTATAAACATTCACAAACAAATATTTTTGTGTATGTATATTTTTATTTCTCCTAGGTAAATATCTTGGAGTAGAAAGCTTGGAGGATATGGTTGGTGTATGTTTAACTTTATAGGAAGCTACGAAAACTGTCAGTTTGTAGTAAATGTTAAAATCAATTCTGTACGTCCTCTAACTTTCCTCTTCTTGATAATTGTTTTTTACAGTTTTCCCAAAAATATCAGAAATGGCTTATAAATATCTTTCTCAGAAAGCATGCTGGGATCTTTTTTGTTATTCTGTTGAATCTATACATCACTTTGGTGAGAATTGGTAGCTTGAAGTAGTAAGTCTTCCAATCCATGAACATGATATTTCCAACATTTATCTAGCTTTCTTTAATTTTTCTCAGAAATTATAACTAGATTTATTTCAAAGGTGTTGCATTTTTTATTAAATTAATTCCTAAATCTTTTCTGTTTCATGCTACTGTAAAAGAAATTGCTATGTTATACACTTGTTATATGTTATTGAATTCAATTTGCTAATATTTTTGTTTAGTATTTGAGGGGTCTGTGTTCATAAGCAAACAATCATTTTACTTTTTTGTAATATCTTTGTCAGACTTAGTATCAAGGTAATGCTGACTTCATTTTTTTTAATTTAATTTTACTTTATTATGTTATGTTACTCACCATACAGTACATCATTAGTTTTTGTTGTAGTATTCCATGATTCATTGTTTTCGTATAACACGCAGTGTTCCATGCAATATGTGCCCTCCTTAATACCCATCACTGGGCTAACCCATCCCCCCCCACCACCTCCCCTCTAAAACCCTCAGACTGTTTCTCAGAGTCCATAGTCTCTCATGGTTCATCTCCCCCTCTGATTTCCCCCCTTTCATTTTTCCCTTCCTTCCCCTAATGTCCTCCATGCTATTCCTTATGTTCCACAAATAAGTGAAACCATATGATAATTGACTTTCTCTGCTTGACTTATTTCACTTAGCATAATCTCCTCCAGTCCCATCCATGTTGATGTAAAACTTGGGTCTTCATCCTTTCTGATGGCTGAGTAATATTCCATTGTATATATGGACCACATCTTCTTTATCCATGTGTCTGTTGAAGGGCATCTCAGCTCTTTCCACAGTTTGGCTATTGCGGACATTGCTACTATGAACATTGGGGTGCATATGGCCCTTCTTTTCACTACATCTCTGTCTTTGGGGTAAATACCCAGGAGTGCAATTGCTGGGTCATAGGGTAGCTCTAGCTTTAGTTTTTTGAGGCACCTCCACACTGTTTTCCAGAGTGGCTGTACCAACTTGCATTCCCACCAACAGTGTAAGAGGGTTCCCCTTTCTCCACAACCTCTCCAACATTTGCTGTCTCTTGCCTTGTCTCTTTTTGCCATTCTAACTGCTGTAAGGTAGTATCTCAATGTGGTTTTGATTTGAATTTCCCTGATGGCTAATGATGATGAACATTTTTTCATGTGTCTGTTAGCCATTTGTATGTCTTCTTTGGAGAAGTGCCTGTTCATGTCTTCTGCCCATTTTTTGACTTGATTATTTTTTTTTGGGTGTTGCGTTTGAGAAGTTCTTTATAGATCTTGGAAATCAGCGCTTGTCTGTAGTGTCATTTGCAAATGTCTTCTCCCATTCTGTGGGTTGCCTCTGTTTTGTTGACTGTTTCCTTTGCTGTGCAGTTTTTTTATCTTGATGAAGTCCCAAAAGTTCATTTTTGCTTTTGTTTCACTGGCCTTTGGAGATGTATCTTGAAAAAAGTTGCTGTGGCCGATGTCAAAGAGGCTATTGCCTATGTTCTCCTCTAGGATTTTGATGAATTCCTGTCTCACATTGAAGTCTTTCATCCATTTTGAGTTTATCTTTGTGTATGGTGTTAGAGAATGGTCTGAGTTTCTTTCTTCTGCATGTGGCTGTCCAATTTCCCAGCACCATTTATTGAGGAGACTGTTTTTTTTTTTTTTTCTATTGCGTATTTTTTCCTGCTTTGTCGAAGATTATTTGACCACAGAGTTGAGGGTCTATATCTGGGGTCTCTATTCTGTTCCGTTGATCTATAGTCTGTTTTTGTGCCAGTACCATGCTGTCTTGATGATTACAGCTTTGTAATAGAGCTTGAAATCTGGCAACGTGATGCCCCCAGCTTTGTTTTTCTTTTTCAACATTTCCTTGGTGATTTGGGGTCTTTTCTGATTCCATACAAAGTTTAGGATTGTTTTTTCTATCACTTTGAAAAACATCTTTGGAACTTTGATCAGGATGGCATTAAAGGTATAGATTGCTCTGGGTAGCATAGACATTTTAACAATGTTTATTCTTCCAATCCATGAGCATGGAATGTTTTTCCATCTTTTTGTATCTTCTTCAATTTCCTTCATAAGTGTTCTGTAGTTCCTACAGTATAGATCCTTTACCTCTTTGGTTAGGTTTATTCCGAGGTATCTTATGGTTTTTGGTGCTATTGTAAATGGAATCGTTTCTCTAATTTCTCTTTCTACGGTTGCATTGTTAGTGTAAAAGAAAGCAACTGATTTCTGTGCATTGATTTTGTATCCTGCCACATTACTGAATTTCAGCTGTATGAGTTCTAGTAATTTGGGGGTGGAGTCTTTTGGATTTTCCACATAAAGTATCATGTCATCTGCGAAAAGAGTTTGACTTCTTCTTTGCCAATTTGAGTACATTTTATTTCCTTTTGTTGTCTGATTGCTGTTGGATTTTATGAACTTGAAGAATATTCCCTCTATCCCTATACTCTGAAGAGTTTTAATTAGGAAAGGATGCTGTATTTTGTCAAATGCTTTTTCTGCATCAATTGAGAGGACCATGGTTCTTCTCTCTCCTCTTATTAATGTGTTCTATCATATTGATTGATTTGTGAATGTTGAACCACCCTTGCATCCCAGGGATAAATCCCACTTGGTCATGGTGGATGATCCTTTTAATGTGTTGTTGGATCCTATTAGCTAGGATTTTGTTGAGAACTTTGGAATCCATTTTCACCAGCGATAATGGTCTGAAATTCTCCTTTTTTGATGGGGTCTTTGCCTGGTTTGGGGATTAAGGTAATGCTGGACTCATAGAATGAGTCTGGAAGTTGTCCTTCAGTTTCTGTTTTTGAAACAGCTTCAGGAGAATAGGTATTATTTCTTCTTTGAATGTTTGGTAGAATTCCCCAAGGAAACCATCAGGCCCTGGACTCTTGTTTTTTGGGAGGTTTTTGATCACTGCTTCAATCTCGTTACTGGTTATTGACAACCTATTCAGGTTGTCAATTTCCTCCTGTTTCAGTCTTGGCAGTTTATAGGTTTCCCGGAAGGCATGCATTTCTTCCAGGTTGCTTAATTTATTGGCATATAGTTGTTGATAACAATTTCTAATAATTGTTTCTATTTCCTTGGTGTTAGTCGTGATCTCTCCCTTTCATTCATAATGTTATTAATTTGGGTCCTTTCTCTTTTCTTTTGGCTAAGTCTGGCCAGTGGTTTATCGATCTTATTAATTCTTTCAAAGAACCAGCTTCTAGTTTTGTTGATCTGATCTCCTCATTTCTGGTTTCTAATTCATTGATTTCTGCTCTAATCTTAATTATTTCTCTTCTAATGCATGGCTTAGGTATTGTTTGTTGCTTTTTCTCTAGGTCTTTAAGGTGTAAAGTTAGTTGGCGAATTCAGGATTTTTCTATTTTTTTTGTCTGAGGCTTGGATGGCTATGTATTTCCCACTTAGGACCACCTTTGCAGTATATCCCATAGGTTTTGGACCAATGTGCTTTCATTCTCATTGGTTTCCCGGAATTGTTTAAGTTCTTATTTAATTTCCTGGTTGACCCAAACATTCTTGAGTGGAGTGGTCTTTAGCTTCCAAGTGTTTGAATTTCTGACAAATTTTTTCTTGTGATTGAGTTCCAGTTTTAAAGCATTATGGTCTGAGAATAGGCAGGGAATAATCTCAGTCTTTTGGTATCAGTTGATACCTGATTTGTAACCCAGTATGTGGTCTATTCTGGAGAAAGTTCCGTTGTGCTCAAGAAGAATGAGTATTCTGTTGTTTTAGAGTGGAATGTTCTGTATATATCTGTAAGGTCCATCTGGTCCAGTGTGTCATTCAATGCTCTTGTTTCTTTGTTGATTTTCTGCCTAGATGCTCTGTCCATTGCTGAGAGTGGAGTATTGAGGTCTCCTACAATTAACATATTATTATCAATATGACCCTTTATTTTGGCTAACGGTTGGCTTATGTAGATGGCTCTTCGCATGTTGGGAGAGTAGATATTTATAATTGTTAGATCTTCTTGTTGGAAAGACCCTTTAAGAATGATATGGTGTTCTTCTGTGTCTCTAATTACAGTCTTTAGCTTAAAATCTAATTTGTCTGATAGAAGAATTGCTACCCGAGCTTTCTTTTGAGGTCCATTGGCATGGAAGATGGATTTCCATCCCTTCACTTTCAGTCTGGATGTATCTTTAGGTTTAAAATGAGTCTCTTGTAGGCAGCCTATGGATGGGTCCTGTCTTTTTATCCAGTCTGCAACCCTGTGCCACTTTATGGGAGCATTTAGGCCATTCACATTGAGAGTGATTATTGAAAGATATGAATTCATTGTCATCATGTTGCCTGTGAAGACCTTGTTTTTATAGATTGTCCCTATAAATTTCTGTTGTATATCACTCTTGGGGTCTTTCTCCTTTTATAGAACCCCCCTTAATATTTCTTGCAGGGCTGCCTTATTGGTCACATATTCTTTCAGTTTCTGCTGATCTTGGAAGCTCTGCATCTCTCCGTCCATTCTGAATGACAGCCTTGCCAAATAAAGTATTCTTGGCTGAATGTTTTTCTCATTTAGTACCCTGAATATGTCTTTCCAGGCCTTTCTGGCTTGCCAGGTCTCTGTGGATAGGTCTGATGTTACTCTCATGTTCCTCTCTCTGTACATAAGGAATCTCTTCCCGCTAACTGCCCTTAAGATGGTTTCCTTGGTGCTAAGATTTATGAGTTTTACTATTACATGCCAGGGTGTTGGCCTGTTTTCCTTGATCTTGGGAGGGTTCCTCTCTGCCTCTAGGATGCGAATGTTTGTTTCATTCCCCAGATTAGGGAAGTTCTCAGCTACGATTTGCTCAAATACATCTTCTAGTCCTCTCTCTCTCTCTCCACCCCCTCTGGGATTCCAATAATTCTGACATTGGAATATTTCATGTTGTCACTTATTTCTCTGATTCTATTTTGGATTTTGAGTTGTTTTTCCCTGGCCTCCTGTTTTCCCTTCTTTTCTATCAGTTGGTTTTCTAGACCACTAATTCATTCTTCTGCCTCACTTACCCTAGCTGTTAGATTATCTAGATTAGATTGGATCTCATTGATAGCATTTTTAAGTTCTGCCAGTTCCTCTTTCATTTTCGCCCTTAGAGACTCTATGTTGCCATTAATTGATTTCTCCATTCTGGCTATTGTCTTCACAATTGCTAGCCTGAATTCCATTTCTGACATCTTGGTTATATCTGCATCCATTTGTAAATCTGCAGCATAAGTCATAATCTCTGTCTTTCCTATTTTGGGGGTTCTTCCTCCTAGTCATTCTTTTGAGGGGTGATTGAGGGAATGTACAGAGTCCAAATTATTGACCACAACCCAAGCAAGATGCACCTGTTTTATAGGGATGCTAGGGTTGTCAGTCTCTTGTTTTCCTAGCCTGTCTTCTGGGGGAGGGCCCTGCCACGCTGTTACTCAGGCAACCATTTGGGCAGAGTTGCTCTGCCCCCTGTGGGAGGGGGATGGGCTCTTTTGGGGGCTTTTGTTCTCTGGCGGCTTTCCATGGTGGCTTTCCACGTCTCTCCTGAGAGTCAGAGCAGAAGAGATCATTTCTAACCCTCTGCCTCAGCGGAGAGATCGCAGTTTGTTCTTCAGTGAGCTCTCCAGGCCACACTATCTCCATTTCTGTCTGTGCTGCTATAAACTGCAGCGTCCTGGATTGTGCGTCCCTCAGCAGCGCTTCCAGTTCTCACCTCCAGGTCGGGGCATGACTCTGCCTTTTGTGCTTCTAAAACCGCCAGCCACCCCCACGTTCTAAAGCACAGCCCCGCTGCTCCAGATTTCTTTCTGGGGGGCTGCCCTAAAGTGCTTTCCCTGTTGCTACCAGTGTGCGAGTCTGTGCCCGGTCCCCAGTGCTGGAGGCTTTTGCTGTGTTATTTCACCTTCCCAGTGCCAGCGCTTATGGCATCTCCCTCCCTCTTCCATTTTATCTTCGGATATGTGCCCACAGAATCACGGCTCGCTGCTTTGTACCTCAAAACCAACCGCCTGCGATATTCTGTTTGTAGAGATCCAGATCTGTCTTCTTACATCTCAGGCTGATTTTGTGGGTGTTCAGAGTGGGCCTGGTAGATATCCAGCTCAATTCCGGGACTGGTTGGAATAGGGTCCCCTGCTCCTCCACTATCTTTTCCTGAGTTGATGCTACATTTTGAAATATACAAGGCCACTGTCTTTTACAGTGTCACACACTCTGTAATTGGCTAATTGTTCCTTCATGGTGTCCTTTAACTTATTCCTCTATCCCTTGTATTTGCTTAAATATGGATGTGAGTTTAGAGGTTTCATTAGATTTAAGGTAAGCATTTTTTATAAGAATAATTTTTAGATGCTCTTATGTACTTCTTATTGTAGCACAGGAGGAGGAATGTCTGGCGTCTCCCTATAAAGGATGCAATAAGGAAGGTAGTCCCTGCCAGCTCTCTCAGTTATAAAGAGAGAACATTCCTTTGGAAAAACATAAGTAATCTGTCATGTTATGCTTTAGCACTGTGCAAATACTGTATTTCCTATGTTCTTTGGAAAATTCTTGCCTGAATCAATTTTTATAGTGGGGGATGTAAAATGGCGTTTTACCTAACTCACTTCTTCATTTATGAACTGACATGAACAGATTTTTATTTACCCACAATTTGACAACTAGAGTCATTAATTACAGGTGACAGATTTGTTGCAGAGGGCATCAAGACAGTAGTTTGAAGAGCTAATCTGGCTATATCCATAAGGGCACTGGGAGATGGATGTAAGGAGTCTCATATGATATGGCCTGTTCTGAAACTAGAACAGAAAAGCAAGTTATAACCATAAAAGGTCAACCTAGAAATTTGAAGGAAACCACTTGCCAGTTATATGAAAAATAACAGTCATTTTAAGAATTTGAAAATTGTGACTCAACAATACCAAATAAGGCCTAGGAGTCTAAACATCCTGAAGATTTTTATTGAGGAAGTACAGACATTTATAGACACTGTTAAACAAAAGGAAAGGTACAAAAAAGGTGAAATGTACTCTGAATGAATTTCAAGAATGCCAGGGGAAAAAAGTAACTTAGTAAGATAAATTTAGATAACTCTAAATAAATTATTTAACCTGTGTGTACACACATGTGTGTGTGTGTGTGTGTTCAGAATTTTCATTAATGGAAGGGAAGAGACTTTTGAAGTCATCTACATCAACAATGCATTGGCTATGTGATAAATGCTTTGAGCTATAACTGACCAAAAGTTTCCCAACAGATATTCTGTTCCCTGAGGTCAGCCAATCTCACCTTTAAGTAGTCCTATTTCCTTGCATCATAGATACAAAATCCACTGTTTGGTAGCATTAACATATTTAACCTAGTCTCAAACAAACATATATTAAGCACCTACTACTTTGCAGTGTACTGATGCAAGTACTAGATTCCATACATTATAATTCCTTAATTCCTACTATACTATATGACAGCCCTTTAAAAATTTGAATTGATTTGTGAGAATTTCAAGGCAGTCGCCACCCTGAATAAAGATGTCATGGAAAACAATAGAGACTCATTTAGTTTTCAAGAAAATAATAAAATCTGTTCATTTATTAATAAATATAGTTACCTTTATAATGATGTGGGAACTTCAGTAAATTGACATTATGGTAACAGTCATCATTTATGCTAAATTATTTCAACTTTTGTAATTTAGGAATTAGTAGCAAGTATTCCCTTTTGTCCTGGATTCTTTGTCTACTTGTTAAAAGGTAAAATAAGGCTTTGATATATTTACATTATTAAAACCAAATATATACATATATTCATTGAACATTGATATGGAAAAGTAAAACAATATTGCCAAACTTCTCATTAACTCTCTGGCTTCTGCAGCAGTGCTGGATGACTGCACATCCTTCTCGATTGCTGAATGGCCTCCCACTGAATTTAATTTGAATGTTGTTCTGACAGCTTTAATCAACCGTAAAATGTTACCAGCAGAAAACAGACTGAAACTTTAAGATGGTTTGCATAAGTGTTCAGTATTGTCATAAATAATAAGCTTTGTTTTCAGGGTTCACTCTTGCCCTACCTCAACCCGTATTATACTTTTCGAATAAAATTGAGCTACACAATAAAAAGCTTCGTAGAATATGATTAATTAACAGCCATTTCCCCCAACAATGGGATCTTCCTATTCAGAAAGGGAAAACAAGTGGGAAATACCCTTGCTGAACAAATTAGGCCAAGAAATCTCTCAGTAAATAAAAAGGTATTATAAATTTAGCACTCTGGTATTCAAATGGAAAATATATGCCTGTTGGTACACTGCCTACCCCAATTGAAATACTTCCACAAAAGCAATAGTAATAAAAGGCCAGTCAAGAATTCTGTTATGCTTCATTTCCATGAAGTCAGGCAGTTAAGTATGCTTGACATAGGTATATCTGTGTGGGCTCTATCTCTACACACCAGGTAGCCGACTGTCATGGGTAGCTTAAAGAAATCTGACACTTTGAAACTGCTGTGCCCCAGTAAGAAGTTTCTTGATCCTTTACCTTTGCAATTGAATTTTGAAAGAATGCTCATTCGGTGGCAGCAATACACACCAGACACACTGTTGTCACAATTGTAGCTGTGCAAAGAATAGAATTCTGGAAGTCCCTTTTCTGCTGATAGCTATGGTTGTCTTTGATGTTTGATCTGGAAGCAGAGGAATGCAGAGCTATTAAGTGATCAAAGACAGGACAGGCAGATCTGAAACAGAGGCAAGAGCAGCTCATACTTTGGTGATCTGGGGGAGGACAACCTCCACACATCTATTTGTCCTGTGCTGAGACTTATGCAAACAAAAAACCCTTCAGATGGAAGAGCTCACATCGAGGAAGGAAGGAAGTGCAGATACATGATTTGGGGGAGAAATGGATCATGGGTGTTGCAGAGGGGAAGGAGCCCTATTTATGGAGAAAGAAGAGAAAGAGTGGAGTGCACAGGGGATTGTACAAGAAAACACTTCTCCAAAGCCAGTGGCTGGGAAAACAAGAGGGGCTTATTTTCATGAGCTTTTGCAGTGGGACTCAAAGACTGGAGTTTTAGAGGTCCATGGCATGGCTGGCAGAGAGCCCTGAGGATACTACCCTACTCCTGGAGAGAAAGCAGGGAAGTAGCCCAGGGCCAGAGAGCACAATCTGAGGATCACCTAAGGTGCATAGGAGACTGTTAGCTCTTCCTAGAAAGTATTTGTGAGAGGCATTGTTCACAGAGTCACCTCTCAGGACAAAAGAAGCACCAGGTGCCATTTCCCTCCCCTACCATCAGCATAGGCTCAGAGTCATTTGCTAAGGGTGGTTAAATTTGACAAAGGCTGTTCAATCTGCTTTGCTCCAAATCCCATGCCCTGTGCTTTAGTGCAACTGCTCTTCTTGGTCAAACCTGCATCAGTCCCAGCACAGCAAGACTCTCCCTCAGAAGACCAGCACAGCTCTTTTCCACACCAGGTCCTTAGAATTTGGAGTTTTAAGTCAGCAGGCTTGGCTGGAAGGGAGCCTGAAATGTACTGCACTGCTGTAGTCAAGCAAGCAACCCAGAGGAAGATAGCATGAAAACAGTGATCTGAAATGATTGCGACCCATGAGGGGAAATATTTGCTCTTCAAGGACTGCTTCCACAAGAGAAGCAAGCAGGAAGTCCCCTCAATGGTCAAAGGAGCTGGCTGTCACCATTTCCTTCCCCTGCCCCTCAGCATAAACCAACTTCATTAAATAGCACAGTGTCAACACTGGCTGCCTAACCTACTTACATCAAGTCCCACTCTCTGCACTCTGCTGGTACTGCTTTTCTCTGACAAGTGTGCCTAAGGACCAAGGTAGCGGGCCCCCTCTCCAGAAGACCAGCAGAAACTTCCACAAACACCATGTCTACTGACCTTAGAGTTCTGCAAGGCTTCAATTCTTGTGGAAGTAGCATCAGGTCTCATTTAACAAACCAGAGCACAGTAGTTAAAACTTGCCACACTCTGGGCAAGGTCCAAACATTGTCCAGTACAGATAAGGAGAACCTCTACAGATGACTGACCTGAGAGATTGAGCAGCTAAAACACAGCAGCAGCAGGCATGCAGCACACACCAGAGACACTCCCTGAAGCACTAAACCCTGAACACTGTATGACCTATATTCATAAAGCCATTACTCTCAGGAACAGGAAACAGGTTTTTTGTTTGTTTTTGTTTTTGTTTTGAGAGAGAGAGGGAGCATGCAAACAAGGAGGGGCATAGGAAGAGGGAGAGAATCTTTTTTTTTTTTTTAAGATTTTATTTATTTATTTGAGAGAGAGAGAATGAGAGACAGCATGAGAGGGAAGAGGGCAGAGGGAGAAGCAGACCCCCTGCCGAGCAGGAAGCCCGATGCGGGACTCGATCCCGGGACTCCAGGATCATGACCTGAACCGAAGGCAGTCGCTTAACCAACTGAGCCACCCAGGCACCTGGAAGAGGGAGAGAATCTTAAGCAGGCTCCAAGCCCAGCATGGAGCCCAACCCTAAGATCATGACTTGAGCTGAAATCAAGAGTCGGATGCTTAACCAACTGAGCCACCCAGGCACCCCATAATAGCCTTTTCTAACATACAGAAGAAGACTGAGCTCTAGACAAAATGTCAAAGTGGAAGGATTCATCCCAAAAGAAAGAACAAGAAAAGGTTACAGTGAGAGATCTAATAGAAGTAGATGTAAGTAATATGCCTAATGGAGAACTGAAAATGACAATCATAAGAATACTGGCTGGGCTTGAGAAAAGCATGGAAGACCTCAGGAAAAACCTTACCACAGAGATAAAAGAGCTGAAAAACAATCAGGCAAAAGTGAAAAATTCAATATGTGAGATTTGAAACTGATTGGATGTAATGACCACAAAGATGGAAGAAGCATAGAAAAGAAAAGGTGATATAGAAGATAGAATTATGGAAAATAGTGGTGAACAAAAGAGAGAAAAGGAAAATTATGGATCATGAGAGTAGAATTAGGGAATTCAGTGACTCCATCAAATGTAATAACATTCATATCATAGGAATCCCTGAAGAACAAAAGACAAAAAGGGAGCAGAAGTTTTATTTGAGGAAATAATAACTGAAAACTTCCCAATCTGGGGAAGGAAATAAACATCAAAATCCAGGAGGCACAGAGAACGCCCATCAAAATCAATAAAAGCAGGCCAATACCAAGACAAGTTGTATTTACATTTGCAAAATATAGTGATAAAAAAATTCCTAAAAGCAGCAAGACAAAAGAAGTCCCTAACTTACAAGGGAAAACCCATAAGGCTAGCATCAGATGTCTCCAAAGAAACATGGCAAGTGTGCTGAATGATAAAAATATTCAGCCAAGAATACTCTATCCAGCAAGGCCATCATTCAGAATAGGAGAGATAGAGTTTCCCAGACAAACAAAAACTAAAGGAGCTCATGACCACTAAACCAGTGCTGCAAGAAATATTAGAGGGGACTCTTGGAGTGGGAAGAAAAGACCAGAAGTGACTAAGACTAGAAAGGAACAGAGAAAATCTCCAGAAACAATGACAAAACAAGTAATAAAATAGCACTAAATACATAAATATTAATAATCACTCTGAATGTAAATGGACTAAATGTTCCAATCAAAAGACATAGGGTGTCAGAATGGATATAAAAAACAAGACCCAGGGCATGTTCTGCGTGGAGCACTGGGTATTATGCACAAACAATGAATCATGGAACACTACATCTAAAACTAATGATGTAATGTATGGGGATTAACATAACAATAAAAAATTTTAAAAAGCCTACAAAAAAAGAAAAACTTGCAGCGCCCCCCCACAAAAAAAAGACCCATCTATATGCTGCCTACAAGAGACTCATTTTAGACTTAAAGACACCTGCAGATTGAAAGTGAAGAGATAGAGAACCATCTATCATTGCAAATGGACATCAAAAGAAAGCCAGGATGGCAATAGTTCTACCAGACCAGCTAGACTTTAAACCAAAGACTGTAACAAGAGATGAAGAAGGGCACTATATTGTAATAATGGTGACTATTCAACAAGAAGATATAATACTTATAAATATTTATGCCCCCAACTTGGGAGCACCCAAATACGTAAAACAAGTATAACAAACATAAAAGAACTCATTGATAATAATACAATAATACTAGGGGACTTTAACACCAGACTCACATCAATGAACAAATTTAAGCAAAAAATCAACAAGGAAAAAATGGCTTTGAATGACACACTGACCAGATGGACTTATTGGAGAGATTCAGAAAATTTCATCCTAAAGAAGGAGAATAAAATTCTTTCCAAGTGCACATGGGGCATTCTCCACAATAGATTACAGAGTGGGTCGCAAATCAGGCCTCAACCAGTACAAAAATATTGAGATCATACCATGCTTATTTTCCAACCACAATGCTATGAATCTTGAAGTCAACCACAAGAAAAAAAATTGGAAAAAATACAAATGCATGGAGGTTAAAGAACGTGTTACTTAAGAATGGACTAACCAGGAAATTAAAAAGAAATTAAAAAAATACATGGAAACAAATGAAAATGAAAACACAATAGTCCACTACCTGTGGATGCAGAGAAAGTAGTCCTAAGAGGAAAGTACATAACAATACAGGCCTACCTAAGAAACAAGAAAAATCTCAAACAATCTAATCTTACACCTAAAGGAGCTAGAAAAAGAACAACAAATGAAGCCTAAAGCCAGCAGAAGGGAAATAATAAAGATTAGAGTACAAAAAAATTATATAGAAATTAAAAACAAACAAAAAAACAGAGCAGCTCAATGAAACCAAAAGCTGATTCTTTGGAAGAATAAATAAAAATGATAACCCCCTACAGAGAGATATCAAAAAGAAAAGAGAAAGAACCCAAATAAATAAAATCACAAATGATAGAGGAGAAATAAAAACTAACACCATAGAAATACAAATAATTCTGGGCGCCTGGGTGGCTCAGTCACTAAGCATCTGCCTTCTGCTCAGGTCATGGTCCCAGGGTCCTGGGATCAAGCCCCACCTTGGGCTCTCTGCTCGGCAGGAAGCCTGCTTCTCCCTCTGACCCTCCCCCTGCTTGTGTCCCTTTCTCACTGTGTCTCTCTCTGTCAAATAAATAAAATCTTAAAAAAAAAAAGAAATACGAATAACTATAAGACAATATTATGAAAAATTATATGCCACCTAATCAGACAATCTGGAAGAAATGGATAAATTCCTAGGCACATACAAACTACCAAAACTGAAACAGGAAGAACTAGAAGACTTGAACAGACCAATAACCAGAAAAGATACTGAATCAGTAATTAAAAATCTCCCAACAAACAAAAGTCCACAGCCAGTTCTACCAAACATTTAAAGAAGAGTTAATACCTATTCTTCTCAAACTACTCCAAAAAACAGTAATGGAAGGAAAATTTCCAAACTCATTCTATACCAAAACAACACAAAGACTCCACTAAAAAAGAGAACTACAGGCCAGTATCCCTGATGAACATGGATGCAAAAATTATCCACAAATACTAGCAAATTGAATCCAACATTACATTAAAAGAATCATTCACCATGATCAAGTGGGTTTTATTCCTAGGTTGCAAAGGTGGTTCAATATTTGCAAATCAATCTTTTATTAATGTTATTACATATTAATAAAAGAAAGGATAGGAATCATATGATTCTCTCAATAGATGTAGAAAAAGCATTTGACAAAGTACAACATCATGATAAAAACCCTCAACAAAGTAGGAATAGAGGGAACATACCTCAACATCATAAAGTCCATGTATGAAAAACCCACAGCTAATACCATCCTAATTGGGGAAAAACTGAGAGCTTTTCCTCTATGGTCAGGAACAAGACAGGGATGTCCACTCTCACCACTGTTACTTAACCTGGTACTGGAAGTCCTAGCCTCAGCAGTCAGACAACAAAAAGAAATAAAAAGCATCCAAATCAGCAAGGAAGAAATAAAACCGTCCCTATTTGCAGATGACATGATACTATATATAGAAAACTGAAGTGACTCCACAAAAACATTGCTACAACTGATACATGAATTTAGTAAAGTCACAGGATACATAATCACTGTACAGAGATCTGTTGCATTTCTATATACCAATAATGAAGCAGCAAAAAGAGAAATTAAGGAATAAATCCCATTTAAAATTGCACCAAAAACCATAAGATACCTAAAAATAAACCTAACCAAAGATGTTAATGACCTATACTCTGAAAACTGTAGAACACTTATGAAAGAAATTGAAGAGGACACAAAGAAATGGAAAATTATTCCATATTCAAGGACTGGAAGAAAAAATATTGTTAAAATGTCCACACTACCCAAAGCACTCTACACATTCAGTTCAATCCCTATCAAAATACCACCAGCATTTTTCACAGAGCTAAACAAACAATCCTAAAATGTGTATCGAACCTCAAAAGACCCCACACAGCCAAAGCAGTCTTGGAAAAGAAAAGCATAGCTGGAGGCATCACAAATCCAGACTTCAAGCTATATTACACAGCTACAGTGCTCAGGACCGTATGGTACTGGCACCAAAACACACACCTAGATCAAAGGAGCTAAAGAGAAAACCCAGCAATGCACCCACAACTATATGGTCAACTAATCTTCAACAAAGCAGGAAAGAGTATTCAGTGGAAAAAAGACAGTTTCTTCAACAAATGGTGTTGGAAAAACTGGACAGCAACAAATAAGAGAATGAAACTGAACTATACAAAAAACAGATTCAAAATGGATGAAAGACCTAAATGTGAGACAGAAAACCATCAAAATCCTAGAGGAGAACCCAGGCAGCAACCTCTTTGACATTGACTGTAGCAACTTCTTACTAGATATGTCTCCTGAGGCAAGGGAAACAAAAGCACAAATAAACTATTGGGACTTCATCAGGATAAAAAGCTTCTGCACAGCAAAGGAAACATTCAGCAAAACTAAAAGGCAACCCTCAGAATGGGAGAAGATATTGGCAAATTACATATCTGGTAAAGGGTAAGTATCCAAAATATATGAAGAACTTATACAACTCAACACCCAAAAACAGTCCAGTTAAAAATTGGGCAAAAGACATGAATAGACATTTTTGGAAGAAGAAGAAGAAGACATACAGATGGCTAATAGACACATGAAAAGATGCTCAACATCACTCATCATCAGGGAAATACAAATCAAAACTACAATGAAATATCACCTCACACCTGTCAGAATGGTGCAAATTAACAACACAGGAAATAACAGGTGTTGGCAAGCATGCAGAGAAAGGGGAACCCTCTTGCACTGTTTGTGGGAATGCAAACTGGTGCAATCACTCTGGAAAACAGTATGGAGTTTCCTCAGAAAATTAAAAATAGAAACTATCCTATGATCCAGCAATTGTACTACTAGCTATTTACCCCAATAATACAAAAATACCGATTCAAAGGGATACAGGCACCCCAATGTATATAGCAACATTAACAACAATAGTCAAATTATGGAAAGACCCCAAATGTCCATTGACTGATGAATGGATAAAGAAGTGGTATATGCATATATATGTAATGGAATATTATTCAGCCAATAAAAGAATGAAATCTTGTCATTTGCAATGATGTGGATGGAGCTATGTAGTATTATGCTAAGCAAAATAAGTCAGAGAAAGACAAATACCATATGACTTCATTCATATGTGGAATTTCAGAAACAAAACAGACGAACATATGAAAATAAAAGCGTGAACCCAGGAAACAGACTCTTAACTATAGAGAACAAACTGAGGCTTACTGGAGGGGAGGTGGGCAGGGGTTGGGTTAAATGGCTAATGGGTTAAGGAGAACATTAATAGTGATGAGCCCTGTGTATTGTATGTAAGTGATGAATCACTAAATTTTATACCGGTAACTAATATTACACTGTATGTTAACTCTCTGGAATTTAAATAAAAACTTGAGAATGAAACAAAGATTTTTTTTAAAAATATGTAAAAACTCAAAAAAAGTCTACTTTGTTTTTTAATTGTTTGTTTTGATTTTTAGATTGCGCATATAAGTGAAATCATACAGTGTTTGGTTTTTTTCTCTGATTTATTTCATTTAGCATAATACTGTCTATGTCCATCCACACTCTTGTAAATGGCAAGATCTCATTCTTTTTTATGAGTAATACTCCAATGTAAGTGTGTGTATGTGTGTGTGTATACATCACATCTTCTTTATCCATTCATCTATTTTTTATTTTATTATTTTTTTAAATTTTATTTTTATTTCAGCATAGTTAACACAGTATTATATTAATTTCAGGTGTACAATATAGTGATTCAACAATTCCATAAATTACTCAAGGCTCACTCTTAATCCCCTTTACCTATTTCACCCATCTTCCCACCTACCTTCCCTTTGGTAACCATTTGTTCATTCTCTGTGGTTGAGTATGTTTTTTGATTTGTCTCTTTTTTTTCCTTTTGTTTGTTTTTTTTTGTTTCTTAAATTCCACACATGAGTGAAATATGGTATATGTCTTTCTCTGACTGGCTAGTTTTGCTTAGCAATATGCTCTCTAGATCCATCCATGTTGTTATAAATGACAAGACTTCATTCTTTCTTATGGCTGAATAATATTTCATTGTGTATATATACCACATCCTCTTTATCCATTCATCTATCAATGGATACTTGAGCTGCTTCCATAGTTTGGCTATTGTAAATAATGCTGCAATAAACATAGGGGTGCATATATCCTTTCAAATTAGTGTTTTTGTATTGTTTGGGTGAATAGCTAGTAGTGGTTCATATGGCATTTCTATTTAATTTTTTTAGGAACCTCCATACTGTCTTCCACAGTGGCTGCACCAGTTTATATTCCCACCAGTAGTGCATGAGGGTTCCTTTTTCTCCACATTCTTGCAGACACATGTTGTTTCTTGTGTTTTATTATTTTAGCCATTCTGACAGGTGTGAGGCAGTATCTCATTGTGGTTTTGATTTGCATTTCCCTGGTTATGAGTGATGTTGAGCGTATTTTCATGTGTCTGTTGGTCATTTGTATGTCATCTTAGGAGAAATGTCTGTTCATAACTTTTTTTCTGTTCATGACTTCTGCCCATTTTTTTTAAATTGGATTATTTGATTCTTTGGTGTTGGGTTGTATAAGTTCTTTTATATTTTGGATAGTCTCTATTAGATATGTCATTTGCAAATACCTTTCCCATTTAGTAGGTTGTGTTTTAGTTTTGTCAGTTGTTTCCTTTGTTGTGCAGTAGCTTTTTATTTTGATGTACTTCCTACAGTTTATTTTTGTTTTTGTTTCCCTTGCCTCAGGAGACATATCTACAAAGATATTGTTATGGCCACTGTCAGAGACATTACCACCTGTGCTCTCTTCTAGGATTTTGATGGTTTCCTGTCTCACATTTAGGTCCTTAATCCATTTGGAGTTTATTTTATTTTTTTTTAAAGATTTTATTTATTTATTTGACAGAGAGAGAGAGACAGCAAGAGAGGGAACACAGCTGGGGGAGTGGGAGAGGGAGAAGCAGGCTTCCCGCTGAGCAGAGAGCCCGATGCGGGGCTTGATCCCAGAACCCTGGTATCAGGACCTGAGCCGAAGGCAGACACTTAACGACTGAGCCACCCAGGTGCCCCTGGAGTTTATTTGTGTGTATCATGCAAGAAAGTGGTCCAATTTTATTCTCTTGCATGTAGCTGTCCAGTTTTCCTAACACCATTTATTGAAGAGACTATTTTTCCCCCACTGCATATTCTTGGCTCCTTTGTCAAAGACTAATTAACCATATCATTATGGGTCTACTTCTGGCCTTTATATTCTGTTCCATTGATGTATGTGTCTGTTTTTGTGCCAGTACTGTAGTGTTTTGATTACTAAAGCTTTGTAGTATAACTTGAAGTCTGGAATTGTAATATCCCCAGGTTTGTTTTGGCTATTCAAGTTATTTTGTGTTTCCAGACAAATTTTAGGATTGTTTGTTTCAGTTATGTGAATAATGCTGTTGGTATTTTGATAAGAATTGCATGAATCTGTAGATTGCTTTGGTTATTGAGGG
This sequence comes from Mirounga angustirostris, assembly GCF_029215605.1. Classification (NCBI taxonomy): domain Eukaryota; kingdom Metazoa; phylum Chordata; class Mammalia; order Carnivora; family Phocidae; genus Mirounga; species Mirounga angustirostris. The sequence continues at coordinate 76,514,192 of NW_026991720.1, read as the reverse complement.
ACACTTGGGTTACTTCTGTATCTTGGCTCATAAATAATGCTGCAGCAAACACGGGGTGCACATATTTAAATTAGTATGTTTGTTTTCTTTGGATAAATATCCATGGCAAAATTACTAAATCATATGGTATTCCTATTTTTAAATTTCTGAGGAACCTACAGAACACAGGTTATTTTGACTGAGAGTAACTCTCCCCTCAAAATACTTGGAAATCTGGATGATATTGAAAAATAATAAAATATATTCTTGAAATCTTTGAGGTAGGAAAACTTGAAAGGTCATGATCTTACAGAGAAGAAATGACCCAAAATATGGACCGTACATGCAAAGCTGCATTTCTTCTAAAAATATTAATACCTTAACCATAATTCTTTGTTATGGGGTGTGGTCCTCTGCATTACAAAAGTTTAGCAGCATCCTTAGTCTCTATCCACTCGGTATAAGTAGCACCATGACAGTTGTGATAACCAAAAATATCTCTAGACATTGCCAAATGCCCTGGGTGAGATGAGCAAAATCGCCTCCAGTTGAGAACAGTTATAGAGCATTTGATGAATCAAGAGATGTATCTGAAAAGCTTGGCAGAACATTTAATAGTTTGTTTTAGGGCCAGAGCACAAAGGTCGCTGTTCATGGAACTCAAAATGAGTTCTCAGATTAGAATCCTAAAGGGGTATCATATAGCAAGCAGTAAGAGAAGTCAAATTGAGGCTCCCACTTTGAAGGAGTTCAATCCATGATAGGATTAAAATCCTCTATAGTGGTCCTAATTGCTTAGAAGAGGCAAGAACTATTTTTTTTTTCTGAAAGAAAATAACATCAGCCAAGTACTCAAACTATGTCAACAAGTTTTTATACAGATATTTGACATTCATTTTTTTAATGTCATGAGAAAAGACAATAATTGATCAAAATCAAGAATAAAAAGTCACTGTAAGTAAACTCACAGAATTTATAGGCATTCACTTAACAGAATACATACAAGACATTACATTACATGATGGATAATTACAGGACAAAACTGATAATGTGAAAATAATGGAATGCAATTTATAGTCTAGAACTAAAATCAAATAAAAATTGAAATTAAGAACATAATATGTTAATAGAAGACTAGACACTATGGAAGAAAGTATTATTGAATATAAAGATATGTCAAACAAATACAAACTGAAGCACCAAAAGATAAAAGTAGAAAAATTCAGAAAGGAGTAAATGATATATGGTTATGGTGAAAATATTTAATTCATGATCACAGGGCCACAAATAGAGGATACTGTTGCAGAAGCGATATTTAAAGATATAATGACAGAATTTTCTAAATTTGATAAAAAACACCAGCCTACAAATTTAAGAGGTTTTATAAACTTTAATGAGTATACACATAAAGAAAACTATACCTAGGTACATCATAGGACACTACTGAAAACCAAAGATGAAAAGAAACTTTAAAAGCAACTAAGGAGGGGTGCCTGGCTGACTCAGTTGGTGGAGGGTGCATCTTTTGATATTGGGGTTGTAAGTATGAACCCCACATTGGCTGTAGAAATTACATAAATACAAAATCTTAAAAAAAAATAAAAGCAACTAAAGAAAAGAGACAATAAAAAGTGTAATCACAAATTTGTCAACTAACTTTCCAACTTACACTGGAAGCCAGAAGATGATGAAATGATATTTTCTGCCACTCTTGAATTCTATATGCAGTAAAAATATCCTTCAAAAAATACAGACAAAAAATTTCACATAATGAAAAAAAACAAGAATTTGTCATCAGCACAACTGCACTAAAAATAATAATTAAGATGTTCATTAAGCAAAATAAAGTGATTCTAGATGGAAGCTTGAAAGTTCATGAAGCAATAGAGAACAATGGCTAAATCTAGATAAGTAGAGAATGATAATTAACCTTGTGGGATTTAAAACATTGGAAATTAAAAGACATGGCAAACAAACAGCAATACAACAGTCAAAAAAGGCAGGAGGAAAGTATAAATGTGTTGAGTATTGCAACTTCTCTATCAATGTTAACTCATATGACATCCACGTTTTAGTGTCTGTGGAGTAACCACTAAAAGAATAGTAAGAGAAATCATAATAGCATGTTAGTAGAGCAGGAAAATGAAAAATAGTAGTTCATCAAAAAGAAGGCAACTAAGGAGAAAAATTTATATATTGATAAAGATAAGATACATGAGAAATAGTAATAGTAAGATAGTATATTTATTGTTAAATATATCAGTAATCACATTAAATTTAAGCTGACTTTGTCATTAATTTATTAAATATTTACCAAGTACCTGTTTTCTGACAGTTATTCTACTGGATGATTGTCTACTGCATATAGGTACAAATTCCACAAATGAGTTATGCCGTAGATACTGCACAAGTTTTAATAATCCCCTAAAGAGGGCGCCTGGGTGGCTTAGTCGTTAAGCGTTTGCCTTCAGCTCAGGTCGTGATCCCGGGGTCCTGGGATCGAGTCCCACATCGGGCTCCCTGCTCAGCGGGAAGCCTGCTTCTCCCTCTCCCACTCCCCCTGCTTGTGTTCCTGCTCTCACTATCTCTCTCTCCGTCAAATAAATAAATAAAAATCTTTATTAAAAAAAATAATAATCCCCTAAAGAAGCTCCATGATGCGTACAAATGTGTTTTTTTCCTCTATCCCAATCTGAATTGTTTTTGAAAGATTTATGAAAAATATTTTAAGTAACATAAATGACAGCAGTGTTTTATATAACGTGCCATGAAATGTTATCATCCTTAACTCAAACTATGTTTTATTTTCATCCCTGTCTCCTTCTCAAAATGTTCTGAGACCTTTTTTCTCTCTCGAGTTAATCCACATGTGCTCCATTTCTCAACTCTACTAATAAGAAGCATCCTATGTATTTCTTCTTCTTCTGTATTTTAAAGTTATTAAATAGCCTTGTGTAGAAATAGAAATACCAATGCTCAGGACCCATCTCAAACAAACTAAATCAAAACCTGTAGTGCTGGGATTATAGCTTTGGCATTTTTAATGCTTATAAGCTAAGAGGTGGCATAAGAGACCCTTCCATAATTTGGGAAATGTATATTTTCAAGTAGATAATGGTTACAAGAGTCAATACTTTTACAAATATTCACTAAGCTGTATACTCAAGAGGCTATGCATTTTATGTAAGTTTTAATGCAATATAACTTTTTGAAAATCAAAATTAATATATAGGTTATATTTCAAAACCACTAAAGGTAAAGACTGCCCCCCCCCAAAAGAATATAATAAAGGCAGAGTTGGGTGGTGAATGTAGATAAGAATGAAAAAAAAAAGATATAAAATATATATAACTCATTCTATATTATAGCATTAGTAGAACTGGAATGATTAAAATCAAATACATGGTTATAAAGAAGAAATACATGGGGTAATTAAGTAAGAAATACAGATCAGAACAGGAAACTGGGATGGGAAATATAACTGGTGTTCAGGAACTTGGGTAGAAGTGACTACCTTTGGAGTAAGATAATGAGTTTAGTTTCCACTGAGTTTTAAAGATCACAAAAATATACATGCTCACAAGGTATTTGGGGAGTTAAGAGTGGCATGTGAGTGTCAGTGATTGAGTTTGAAGGCACAGATTTAGAACTTTTCAAGTTTCAAATGGATAATTTCTCTCAAATTGTTGGTTTAACAAGAGATTAGCAGATGTATTAGGACAAAACCCTTGAGTACTACCAAGATCAATGGCCTGGAAAAGAAGAGGATTGAACCAAAAAGAACACAAGCAACCTGAAGAGGGAAGAACATCAGGAACCTCAGATGACCAGAGCTAAAGATAAAAATAGTTTCAGAGGAAGAAATTAACTGCTGGTGTCAAGAGACGGTGAGAGATACAAAAGGAAAACAATTAGAAAAGGCCAATGAATTTTTCCAGACGAATGAATGTCACAGGAAAGTAAATTTTTGTGTATTTGTGATGTAAAAGTAGAAGAGGCCAAATTGAAAAGGATTTTGAAAGAAATCATGAGATAATGAATCTATTGTGCCTGGGGAAATTAATTACAGAAATTAGGTGTTATGCATTTTAGAAAACAAGTAAATTAATAAAAATAGTAATAATAAGTGCAGGAAGAGCTGAAGATCAGTGGGCCCTTACAGAACTGTTATAATTAGATGCTAAATACATTTTGCATGTACTATATAATATTGTCCATAGTTGGGGTGCCTGGGTGGCTCAGTCGTTAAGTGTCTGCCTTTGGCTCAGGTCATGATATGGGATCGGGCCCCGCATCGGGCTCCCTGCTCGGCGGAGAGCCTGCTTCTCCCTCTCCCACTCCCCCTGCTTGTGTTCCCTGTCTCACTGTCTCTCGCTCTGTCAAATAAAAATATATATATATTGTCCATAGTAATTGCTTAATATGTGTTAATGAATGCTAGACATCTGTAGGAAAACCTTATATACACGTTTCTATTGTGTGGGTATTTGTTTTGTGCAGCAGAGAAGATGAAAATTATTACTATGGACAAAAAAATGTTCTTCAGGAAAACTTAAATTCAAGAAAGAACTTTGGGAAAAGTTGAGAATATTTTACCAATAGAGCTTCATTTATTTTCATAAGCTTTCATTAGTAGGAGTACACTGGTCTTTCTTCATAGTCCAATTTATACTTCCTTCTGAGTAGTCAGTTCTAGACATAGAATCATATTGGGAGCTTTGATGAACTTCTTTGAAACTAGTGCCAGTCATAAAGGAATTGCAGGGCTCAGTACCATTGAAACCAAGAAGGTTTGTAAAGAGGCACAGTGTCAAGGTTAGAACTTTTATAAGGAGGAGATTTCCCCAATTGGTGAATGATGACAGATTAACATCTAATCCACCACCTTTTCAAAAACCACAGTTTGTAATTTGGTTTTATGGGATTAAGGAGTCATTAAATATTTCTTGAGGAAGTTCAGATAGATCATATCTTGTTTATCCTACATCCATAAAATCCAGATTTCCTGTGTCAATCAGTTCTTAGGTATTGAGTCTGATCTATAAAAGGAAATAGGTGTGGTGTGTGTGTGTGTGTGTGTGTGTTTTCAGGTCATTTAAAAGATTTTTTAAAGTGCTATTTCTCGGCTGAAACAACACTACTCTGTTTATATCCTCAATGATCCATTAATGTCAAAGGGAACTAAAGTAAAAAGGGGTAATGTTAATTCCATTTTAAACACAAAATTACTTTCTCTGCTTGACTTATTTCACTTGGCATAATCTCCTCCAGTCCCATCCATGTTGATGTAAAAGTTGGGTATTCATCCTTTCTGATGGCTGAGTAATATTCCATTGTGTATATGGACCACATCTTCTTTATCCATTCATCTGTTGAAGGGCATCTGGGCTCTTTCCACAGTTTGGCTATTGCGGACATTGCTGCTATGAACATTGGGGTGCATATGGCCCTCCTTTTCACTACATCTCTGTCTTTGGGGTAAATACCCAGGAGTGCAATTGCTGGGTCATAGGGTAGCTCTAGTTTTAATTTTTTGAGGCACCTCCACACTATTTTCCAGAGTGGCTGTACCAACTTGCATTCCCACCAACAGTGTAAGAGGGTTCCCCTTTCTCCGCATCCCCGCCAACATCTGTCATTTTCTGACTGATTAATTTTAGCCATTCTGACTGGTGTGAGGTGGTATCTCATTGAGGTTTTGATTTGGATTTCCCTGATGCCGAGCGATGTTGAGCACTTTTTCATGCATCTGTTGGCCATTTGGATATCTTCTTTATCCATCCACCCATTCATACACACTTGGATTGTTTCCCCATCATAGCTATTGTGAATAATGTTGCAATAAACATGGGATTGCAGATACCCCTTCAAGATCCTGATTTCAATTCTTTTGGATATATACACATAAGTGAAATTGCTAGATCTTACAGTAGCTTTATTTTTTAATTTTTTAAGGAAACTCCATGCTATTTTGCATAGCAGCTGTACCAATTTACATTCCTATAAACAGTATACAAGGATTTCCTTCTCTCTACAGTCTCACTAAGTACTTGTTACCTCTGGTCTTTTTGATAAAAGTCATTGCACAGGTGGGTATCTTTGAAGATGAGTGATATTGAGCACCTTCATGTACTTGTTAGCCATTTGTATGTCTTCTTTGGAAAAATGTCTATTCAGGTCCTTTCCTAAGTTTTAAATTGTTCATTTTTATTGAGTTGTATAAGCATATATTCTGAATATTAAGTCTTTATAAAAGACATAATTTGAAAATATTTTCTTCCATTTCATAAGTTACCTTTTCATTTCGTTGATTCTTTTGCTCCACCGAAGACTTTTAATTTGACATAGTTCACTTATTTTTGTTTTTGTTGCTTGTGCTTTTGTTTTCATATCCAAAAATATTGCCAAGGAGCATCTTCCTGATGTTATCTTTCAGTTTTACAGTTTTAGGTCTTATGTTTAAGTCTTTAATCCATTTTGAGTTAATTTTTATAAATAGTGTAGTATAGGGGTCCAACTAATTGCTTATCCAGTTTTCCTAACATTTTTTACTGAAGAGACTGGCCTCTCTTTTTTTGAGTATTCTTGGCTCATCTGTCAAATACGACTTGACTCTATAAGCAGCACTTTATTTCTGAGCTCTCAGTTATGTATCTACATGTTTGTTTGTAGGCCAGTATCATACTGTTTTGATTCTTGTAGCCATGTGATATAGTTTGAAATCCAGAAGTGTAATGCCTCCAGGTTTGTTCTGACTCAGAATGGCTTTGGTTATTCATGTTCTTTTGTGGTTCTATACACATGAATTAAAGGATTTGTTGTTTTCTGTTTCTGTTAAAAATCCTATTGGAATTTTGATAGGGGTTGCATTCAATGTGTAGACTGCTTTGGGTAGTATGGATTTTTTTTAAAGTTTTATTTAAATTCCATTTAGTTAACATACAGCATAATATTAGTTTTAGGTGTACAATATAGTGATTCAACACTCATACAACACCCGCTGCTCATCACAGCAAGTGTACCCCTTAATCCCCATCACCTGTTTCACCCATCCCACCACCGACTTTCCCTCTGGTAACTCTCAGTTTGTTCTCTATGGTTAAGAGTCTGTTCCTTGGTTTGCCTCCCTCTTTTTTTTCCTTTGTTCATTTGTTTTGTTTCTTAAATTCCACATATGAATGAAATCATATGGTATTTTTCTTGCTGCGACTGACTTATTTCACTTAGTATAATACACTCGAGTTCCATCCATGTCATTGCAGATGGCAAGATTTCATTCTTCTTTATGGCTGAGTATTCCACTGTGTGTGTGTATGTTTGTGTGTATATCTGTATCTATCTATATATTATTTTTTATCCATTCACCAGTAGATAGACACTTGGGCTGTTTCTGTAATTTGACTATTGTAGATAATACTGCTATACACATTGTGGTTCATGTATCTCTTTGAATTAGTATTTTTGCACTCTTTGGGTAAATAGCTAGTAGTGCAATTGCTAGATTGTAAGGTAGTTTAATTTTTAACTTCTTGAGGAAACTCCATACTGTTTTCCAGAGTGACTGCACCAGTTTGCATTCCCACAAACAGTGCAAGAGGGTTCCCCTTTCTCTGCATGCTTACCAACACCTGTTGTTTCCTGTGTTGTTAATTTGCACCATTCTGACAGGTGTGAGGTGATATTTCATTGTAGTTTTGATTTGTATTTCCCTGATGATGAGTGATGTTGAGCATCTTTTCATGTGTCTATTAGCCATCTGTATGTCTTCTTCTTCTTCTTCCAAAAATGTCTATTCATGTCTTTTGCCCAATTTTTAACTGGACTGTTTTTGGGTGTTGAGTTGTATAAGTTCTTCATAAATTTTGGATACTTACCCTTTACCAGATATGTAATTTGCCAATATCTTCTCTCATTCTGAGGGTTGCCTTTTAGTTTTGCTGAATGTTTCCTTTGCTGTGCAGAAGCTTTTTATCCTGATGATGTCCCAATAGTTTATTTGTGCTTTTGTTTCCCTTGCCTCAGGAGACATATCTAGTAAGAAGTTGCTACAGTCAATGTCAAAGAGGTTGCTGCCTGGGTTCTCCTCTAGGATTTTGATGGTTTTCTGTCTCACATTTAGGTCTTTCACCCATTTTGAATCTGTTTTTTGTATAGTGTAAGAAACTGGTTCAGTTTCATTCTCTTATTTGTTGCTGTCCAGTTTTTCCAACACCATTTGTTGAAGAAACTGTCTTTTTTCCACTGAATACTCTTTCCTGCTTTGTTGAAGATTAGTTGACCATATAGTTGTGGGTGCATTGCTGGTTTTTCTCTTCTGTTCCATTTTTCTATCTTTCTATTTTTGTGCCAGTACCATACTATTTTGATTACTACAACTTTGTAATATAGCTTGAAGTCTGGAATTTTGATGCCTCCAGGTGTGCTTTTCTTTTCCAAGACTGCTTTGGGTATTTGGGGTCTTTTGTGGTTCCATATACATTTTAGGATTGTTCTAGCTCTGTGAAAAATGCTGTTTATATTTTAATAGGGATTGCATTCACTATGTAGATTACTTTGGGTAGTGTGGACATTTTAACAATATTTGTTCTTCCAGTCCTTGAGCATGGAATGTTTTTCCATTTCTTTCTGTCCTCTTCAATTTCTTTATTTTTTTATTATGTTAATCACCATACATTACATCATTAGTTTTTGATGTAGTGTTCCACAATTCATTGTTTGCATATAACACCCAGTGCTACATTCAGTACGTGCCCTCTTTAATACCCATCACCTGGCTAACCCATCCCCCCATCGCCCTCCCCTCTAGAACCCTCAGTTTGTTTCTCAGAGTCCATAGTCTCTCATGGTTCTTCTCCCCCTCCGATCCCCCCCTTTCATTTTTCCCTTCCTGCTATCTTCTTTTTTTTTTTTTTTTTTTTTTTTACCATATAATGTATTATTTGTTTCAGAGGTACAGGTCTGTGATTCAACAGTCTTACACAATTCACAGCACTCACCATAGCACATAGCCTCCCCAGTGTCTATCACCCAGCCACCCATCCCTCCCTCTTTAATTTCTTTCATAAGTGTTCTATAGTTTTCAGAGTATAGGTCATTTAACATCTTTGGTTGGGTTTATTCTTAGGTATCATGGTTTTTGGTGCAATTGTAAATGGGATTGATTCTTTAGTTTCTCTTTCTGCTGCTTCATTATTGGTGTAGAGAAATGCAACAGATTTCTGTATTTTGATTTTATATTCTGTGACTTTACTGAATTTGTATATCAGTTTTGGCAGTTTTTGGTGGTGTCTTTCAGGTTTTATATATAGAGTATCATGTCATCTGCCAATTGTCAAAGTTTTACTTTTTCCTTGTCAATTTGGCTGCCTTTTTTTCTTTTGGTTGTCTGATTGCTGAGGCTAGGACTTCCAGTACTAAGTTAAATAACAGTGGTGAGGGTGGACATCCCCATCTTCTTCCTAACCATAAAGGAAAAGCTTTCAGTTTTTTTCCCATTAAGGTTATTAGCTGTGGGTTTTTTGTATCCCTACTTTGTTGATGGTTTTTATCAAGAACGGATGTTGTACTTTATCATATGCTTTTTCTACATTTATAGAGAGGATCATACGGTTCTTAACCTTTCTTTTATTAATGTGGTGTATTGAGAAGTTTTGCATCCCTGTTCATCAAGAATATTGGCCTATAGTTCACTTTTTTAGTGGAATCTGTCTGGTTTTGAAATCAGGATAATGCTGGCCTCATAGAATGAGTTTTGAAGTTCTCTTTCCATTTCTGTTTTTTTGGAATAATTTGAGAAGAATGTTAACTCTTCCTTAAATGTTTGGTGGAATTCCTCTAGGAAGTTATCTGGCCCTGGACTTCTATTTGTTGGGAGTTTTTTGATTACTCATTCAGTTTCTCTGCTGGTTATTGATCTGTTCAAGTGTTCTATTTCTTCTCATTTCAATTTTGGTAGTTTATATGTTTCTAGGAATTTATTCATTTCTTTTAGGTTGTCCAATTTGATGGCATACAGTTTTTCATAATATGCTTTGATAATTGTATTTCTTTGGTGTTGGTTGTTATTTCTCTTATTTGTGATTCATTTATTTGGGTGTTTCTTTCTTTTTGATAGGTCTAGCTGAAGTTTTATCAATTTTATTAATTTTTTCAAAGAACCAGCTCCTGGTTTTATTGATCTGATCTTTTTTTGGTTTTCGTTTTGTTTCTATATCACTTATTTCTGCTCTAATTCCTTCCTTATGCTGGCTTTGGGCTTTGCTATTCTTTTTCTATCTCCTTTAGGTGTAAGGTCGGGTTGTTTGAGATTTTTTTTTTTCTTCAGGTTGGCTTGTATTGCTATAAACTTCCATGTTAGAATTACTTTTGCTGCATCCTAAAGATTTTGGACCACTCTGTTCTCATTTTCATTTGTCTTCATGTAATTTTTTATTTCTTTGAGTTTTTGGTTGACCCATTCATTGTTTAATAGTATGTTATTTAACTTACATGTATTTGTAGTCTTTCCAGATTTTTTCTTGTTGTTGATTTCTAGTTTTATAGTGTTGTAGTGTTATGGTTAGAAAATATACATGGTATGACTTTGATCTTTTTGAACCCTTTAATACTTGTCTTGTGGCCTAATATGTGATCTGTTCTGGAGAATGTTCCATGTGTAATTGAAAAGAATGTGTATTCTGCTGTTTCTGATGGAATGTCCTGAATATGTCTGTTAAGTCCACTTGGTCCACTGTGTCATTCAAAGGCATTGTTTACTTGTTTATCTTCTGTTTAGATGAACTGTCTATTGATGTAAGTGGGGTGTTAAAGTCCCCTACTATGTTTATTATTAATTGTTTTATATATTTGGATGCTCCCATGTTGGGTGCATAAATATTTACAATTATATCTTCTTATTGAATTTTCCCCTTTATTATTAAATAATGCCCTTCTTTGTCTCTTTTTATAGTTTTTTGCAGTATGGATATTTTAACAATACTAATTATTCTGATGCATGAATATAGAATTTCTATTTGTGTCTCTAATTTCTTTCATCAAAGTCTTATAGTTTAAAGGGCACAGATTTTTTACCTCCTTAGTTAAATTTATTCATAAGTATTTTATTGTGTTTGATGCTATTATAAATGGGAATGATTTCCATTTTAGATATTTCATTGTTAGCATCTTGAAACACAACTGATTTTTTATGACTTTGTATCTTGAAACTACTGAATTCATTGATTACTTCTCACAGCCAAAATGTATCCAGTTTCTTACTTCTGGACTTTTTCCAATTTCTACATTTTATTCCCATAAATAACCCTGGATTCAACTTCCAGTTGTAAAAAAAAAAAGGAAATAGATAATAGCCCTAATTCATCTTAGACTATTCTCCTAGAAATAGAATTACTAGCTCAATAAATGTGAACATTAGTAATACCCATTTTACATATCACTCTCTAGAAATACTGCATCATAGTCTTCTTAATTATAGAAAGCACTATTTCACTATATCTATGTTAAACTATTTTTTTAAATCTTTTTACTTTTATTAGCAAATTACGAGAAGATATATTAATTTGTGTTTCGTGATTTGAAGAAAAAATATTTCAGTATATTTTAGCTATTTGGATTTCTTTTCTCATGATTTTCTGGACGTGTCGACTAATAGGTTACCTTGAAATCTTAGTTTTCCAAATTTTGGATGTTTTTAATTTCTGTATAAGGAAAAATGAGAACAAATACATCAGATGATGGCAGGAAACACAAGTTTTAAAATTCACTTATTTAATTGGAAATAAAGGTGAATATTCCTGATGTAAATATTAAGTATTAGAAGCATATGTTATAATCATCTTTTGGTAGTGTTTTTTAAAATAGGAAAGAGTTAAGTGATTTTGTCAAGGAGTTGAGCAAATGAACATTCTGGTGTTTTCTAGCTTCAGGTGTTATCAGTCTATGCAAACACAAAGGCAGTTTGGCATAGTTCCTGGTAATACAGGCAATCTAGGAATGAACTTAAAAATAAATAAAAAGTTATCTGATACCATTCCCTTAGTACAATGATACGAAACTATATCCATAAAATATTTTAGGGTAATAGAGAAATTAACTTATTTGGATGTTTCTTTGTTCTTTTACTCTCCTAGATTTATTTGATTTAATTATAATTTCACAGGCTGCACCTTGTGACAGGTACTATTTTTTAAAATGATTTCTAGAACACACTGGTTTCTCCATTGTCCTATCCTTAATGTTCATGTTTCAGTGTGTGTATTTTTAGCATTCATTATATTTGTTTATTGCTTGTTAAGAAAAGGTATTCTTGGGAGCCTTTTAAATATATATTATATGACCTTAAACTGATATTATATGTTATTATAATAATATAACAATATAATATATAATAAATAATATTGTATATGTTAAATGATCTTAAACTGATGTCCATTTAGTTATTTACTTTTTATTTTCTACATTATTCCTGTCAGAATGTCACTATTGCCAATGGATGTATATTTATCATTTCTAACCACAAGGATCCCTATCCTCTCCACGTTTTTTGTTTCTAATTAACTCGTGATCATGTTCTGGGAACTTGAGAATATTAACACTGTATTATCTAAATAATGGGGGGGATATTAAATGTAAATTGAAAATATGGCTACTTCTCTCCCTGTCCTAAGATGTTTCTAGTAGAGATATTTCTCAAGCCTTAAGTTATCAGATGGTCTTACAGGAAAAGTCTTCATTATTCTAGAGGAAATTTAATCTCTTTATCCCAGGTTTTCCTAGTTTAGGATCCTCAAGTTGAATGCATGGTAAACAGATATCTCAAAAAAACTGTATGTAAATGGAGTGCAAATAAGAAAATAAGCATTTCCGAAGCACTTTTCATTTATTTAAGCACCACAGTCTATGTTGTAAGCAATTGTTTAGCTTCTCAAATTGAGTAGCACCTTTCACCTGTTGAAATTCTTTACAACAAAACTAATAAGTCAAACTGAGTTGTATTGAATTACATTACATTTTGGCAACATACAGTCTTTTCAGTTGCTTCAGAGAAATAGATCTGAGTACACTTTGTTTTCTTAAATTAGTTCTTACACAAATTTGCAATCAGACAGGCAACATGAATGAATAACAATGAACACCACAACCCATACATAGATAAAATATGTAATTATGTGTGTTGGTATTCATGTATGTATTTATATTCATGTATAAATATAATTTCACAGTAACTTAAAGACACTATGACAGTTTTCACCTTAAATATTATAGAGTATGTTCAATGAAAATAAGGACATATCCCATTGTTTTTATCAATAATTATTTCTTATATTTTGTCAATATGTCTTTTCCATCTGTTAATCTAGAAGAGCTCCCTAACTCCTTATTTTTAATATATTGGGGTTTGGTTGACACCATGCCAGATATCTTACAGAGTACAACAGTCTAGATTTATCTTACTGCTTTCTTATGTGTACTATTTTTTTTTTTAAATTTTCTCTATTGGCATTAAAATAGAATTTATATATGAAGGTTTGGTTAGATTCAGGATAACCTTCCATTTATTTGTTTTCAAATATCTATCTTTGGTGAGTCTTTATGGTACATATTCTTTATTATCAGATTGGTATAAAGGGTGTTGCTTCTGGATATCATTGCTTCTTGGCATTTTTAGTGCATAAAGCCATATACTTATTTTAAGCTAAAATATGTATGTAATATGTTTCAGTTAATGCAGAAATGTATTTTTACTTTAAAATCTACAAGATTTTTCTTCAGCTCTTTCTTTCGAATAAGTCCCATTAAGAATGTAGCAGGAAGAGCCTCTCTTCTTCAATTTATTTGGTTTTTAATAATTTGACATGGAGTTGGGATCAGTTTTCTCAGTGGTACTCAATTTTAGATGTTAGAAAATTCTTTCCAAATCTTTTGAATGTGTAAAATATTCACTTAGTCTTAAAAATTCAAAATTGTATAAGAATATACTCAGAACATTTTTGCCTTTTCAAAAAAGATTTTTATTTATTTATTTGAGAGGGAGAGAGTACAGAGCGAGAGGGAGAAGCTGACTCCCTGCTGAGCAGAGAGCCTGACCCTGGTCTGGATCCCAGGACCCTGAGGTCATGACCTGAACTGAAGGCTGATGCTTAACTGACTGAACCACCCAGGTGCCCCAGAAAATTTTTGCTTTTGACTCTACACTCATTTTGACTACTACTCAGATATAGGAGACCCAACATCTTCATTGTTTTGTATAGTTCTATGGTACTCCTTTGTGTTGATGTACCATTTTTTTTAAATTTAAAGAGTCCCTTAATTTGAACATTTGCACAGCTTTAAATTTTTGCTGTAACCAGTGCTACAATGGATAACACTGGCATCAATTTTTCCACCTTATTTGCAGAGGACTACGTTTAGGTTGGATGCCTAGCAGCAGATTTGCTAAGTGAAAAATCAATCCAGTGTTTTATGGTGGTGTCAGTTTCCCCCAGTATATTTTGTATCATTTTACCCATATACACCAGGGAACTATGAGAATAGCTCCCCCCCACATTAAGGACAATCGAGTGTTTTGTCAATTTTTGTAGATTAAATGAACTAAAAAGAAAAATTTAAAATATGGTTCTTAATTTGAAATTCTTTTGTTATGTGAGTCTGAGGATTTTTCCTAAATTTAAACATATTTACACTATTTTTTTCTGTCAACAGTATTTTTATGTTATTTGTCCATTTTTCTATGAGAATTTGATTTTTCTTAAACAAATAGATACATACAGAAATAGGAAGGACTGGAAGGGAGGGAGAGGAAGAGAAAGAATGAACACAAGGGTTAAACATCTATAATAAAAATCTGCACATGTATTTTGATTTTAGTTTGAAGTGTGTGTGTGTATTTCTATGTTCCAGGATTTTTTTTAAAATAGTGATATTTATTCATCTTTTATTGCTTCTGAATTTTGAGAACTAATGCTCAGGTTTCCAAACTCCAACTTAGGATAATTAATGTTTTCTTTTAGTACTTACATGACTTATTCTTTTTTTAAAAAAAAGATTTTATTTATTTATTCATGAGAGACAGAGAGAGAGACAGAGGCAGAGGGAGAAGCAGGCTCCCCGCGGAGCAGGGAGCCCAATGCGGGACTCGATCCCAGGACCCTGGGATCATGACCTGAGCCGAAGGCAGACGCTTAACCGACTGAGCCAGCCAGGCGTCCCCTTACATGACTTATTCTTAAACATTCAGATTTCTGAATCATTTGGAGTTTATCCTAGTGAACATAATGATAGACATTTTCAGTTTTACTCTTTTTTAAAAAAAAACTACTGAATTGCCTTTATTTTTTATTTTTTTGTATTTACCATATTTTACTCTTTATTCTTTTTTTATTATTTTTTAATTTTTTATTGTTATGTTAATCACCATACATTACATCTTTAGTTTTTGATGTAGTGTTCCTTGATTCATTGTTTGCGTATAACACCCAGTGCTCCATGCAGTATGTGCCCTCTTTAATACCCATCACCAGGCTAACCCATCCCCCCTCCCCCCTCCCCCTCTAGAACCCTCAGTTTGTTTCTCAGAGTCCATAGTCTGAATTGCCTTTAAAACATTGATCAAAAACTATTTTTTCCCCTGAGACTTAATCTACTATATACTATAATTTCATAGGTACTTGGGTCCAATTTTATTTTTGGTGCCAGTATATTTCTGCTTATTCATGTACAAACAGCACATTGTTTTTATGAGAAAGGCTTTTTTCTTCATTTTAATATCTGGTAGGGCCAATTCTACCCTGCCTTATTGATCTTTTTTATGGTTTCCTTATCTAGTCATTTTTTTATATGACCTTCATAATGACCCCAAGTCTTGGCAGTTTTATTGGGACCACAGTAAATTTATATTTTAACTAGTGTGGGTTGATGTTTTTATAATATTTGATTGTTATAGTAAAAAAAAAATGGTGTTTCCTTCCATTTTGTCAAGACTACTTTTGTGTCTTTCTTAAGTATTTAAAAGTTTACTTCTCTAGGTTTTGCACTTTTAATCCTAGGTATTATCTTTTACTTTTTTTTTAAACAAGGTTTTCTTTCTAATTATTCTTGGAATATAAGAAAGCTTTTAAATTTCATAATTTTTAATATTCTGATGGCTTATTGAAAGGTTTGTATTGGGTTTTATTCTTTTTTAACTTTAACTTTCTAGACATACTATCATAAAATGAGGAAATTAAGAATTTTTCTCTTTGTTTCAATTCTTATTTCTCACATTTCCTGTGTTCTCATTGTTTTGAATGATAACTGTAGTTCATTGTTAAACATCAGTATAAAAAATAGTGGTCCTTTATTGTCTTTTAGTGGTAATTGCTCTCTTCTTTCTTGGTGTGTCAGATATTGATTTTGCAACTGGTGTATGTAGATTTATGTAGATTCAAGGTTAGGAAGTCATAATTTTTTATTTTATTGGTACTTTGTTAACAAATAGTGGACTTAAATAGTTTTTATGTCAATAGTGTGAATTACATTAGTGGATAGACAGTATTAAATCATCCAATTTCTAGAACAAATCCTCCTTGACCATGAGGTCTTGTTTTTAGTGTGATTTTAGATCCTTCTGCAATTATTTTTTTTAATATTTATTATTTATTTGACAGAGAGAGACACAGAGAGGGAACACAAGCAGGGGGAGTGGGAGAGGGAGAAGCAGACTCCCCGCTGAGCAGGGAGCCCAATGCGGGGCTTGATCCCAGGACCCCGGGATCATGACCTGAGCCGAAGGCAGAGGCTTAACCGACTGAGCCACCCAGGCACCCCCTTTCTGCAATTATTTTATTTGTGATTAGGCAGGACTAGTCTGTACTTATTTTTTATTGCATATATTTTATGCCATTATAACTTTAACATCCTAAAATGAAATTACAATCTTGATTGGGTATAACATCAATATCTTCATTAATAAAAAAAGCTCTGAATGTTTTCTGGTCCTTCTTAATCTTTGTAACAATTTAACTGGCATTAGAATTGACTGCTTTTCAGTGTTTGGTCGAATTTTCCAGCGAAACTCAATCTGGTTCTTGTGGAGGGTAGCACTTTGAAACTGGTTTTTCTGACATACATTTTTAAAATCTGAAAGGCAGTAGGTATACAGATTGTTTTGATGCATTTTTTATTACAGAGGCTAAAACAGTAACATTTTTGAAATGGAGGTTTTTTACTTCTAATGCTGTTTCATCCAGGAAAGACTTTTTTTTAGACAGTATCTCTTCATTCTTGTACCCAGAAATCAGCTGATGATGAATGGATATATTACTTTGTTGATCGCTTATAGAACTTAGAAAGAGTGAAAAAAATAAAACAAAGAATGAAAAACAGGTTAATTCAGTTTTTTTAATATCATTTCTTTTCCTCTGCTTTTGATATCTGAAAGAAAAGTGATGAATAATTCCCAGTCTGAGAGCTATTATTTATTTTCTCTCTTAATTCATTAAAAATAAACTCAGTGATAGAATTGTCATGTCTATATTCATGCATTTGTCAATATTTTAATTTTGAAAGGAATTTTTCCCCCACAAAACACAATTGAAAAATGCTCTACCCTGTGAAAACCATAGATGTGCCCATGGAATTCTAAATGTTTTTTTCTGAAATATTTTTATACAAAGCAACCAAAAGCTTTCTGTGAATTTTTCTTTGCTCAGGGCATACTTCTGATTGGCACATATCACCTGCTCAAAGCAAAATTCTTTGGAATTTCTATTCATCAGGGTTAAAAGGGTATCTTAAAATCAGAGAATGTAGTATTTACAAATTCATGAATAATGCTCAATACCCTATGTATATATATAAAAAAATATGTGAAAGCAGTTTCTTTATAATTAATTATAAAGTGCATAGAAATTAATTTTTTGCCTTTATTGATATCAGGATAGGAATATGTACAGGTCTGCACAATTAAAATATCTGAGAGTTATTTTTTTTAGGATTTCTGTCTTACACATAATTAAGTGTCAACGTCTAGTGCGTTGGGGTCCCTGGGTAAGGGTCTACGAAATCACCAGGACACAGGGGATGCAGAGCAAAGGCAGCAGTTGCAACTGCATACTGCCGTTTATTACTCACATAGCTATATACTCGCAGTGATCAGATAAACATAACAATGTATACTTAAAGTATCAACCCAACATCCGTGAAGTAAGATACACAAAATTCAATAAGAACAAAATACATCCTGTTTATGCTTGCAGAATAAAGAATTCTCTTAGCTATCCTTCCTTTGGAGACAACATGTTCTTTGTCTTTAGAAAGAACACTTCTGTTTAGAAAGATACACTTTAAGCGAGGCAAGAGCCACTTCCTGCTGATCCAGGCATTTAGAACTTGCAACATGAGATAAGGGGAAGAGAACATTTTCTCCTCCTGGCCCAGGCCTGCCTGGCCGTCCTTAACCTCAGTGCAGTCCTCAAATGATCTGGGCCTGCAAGGGGCTTACAAGCCTACACCATCTCAATTAAGTTATAGAGAAATGAGTACTGTTTGAGCCCCAAACTTGCTGTTTTCTCCCCCTTAAGTTTTTGTTTAATTTCCAGTTAGTTAAAAATAATAATAAATTCCAGTTAGTTAGCATACAGAGTAACATTAGTGTCAAGCGTACAATATAGTGATTCAACACCTCCATACATCATCCACTGCTCATCTCAGCAAGTGCACTCCTTAATCCCCATCACCTATTTTACCTAACCCCTACCCGCCTCTCCACTGGTAACTTTCAGTTTGTTCTCTATGGTGAAGAGTCTGTTTCTTGGCTTACCTCCCCCTCTCTTTTTCCCCACTTTGTTCCTTTGTTTTGTTTCTTACATTTTACATATGAGTGAAATTATATAGTATTTCTCTTTCTCTAAAGGACTTATTTTGCTTAGCATAATACTCTAGTTCTATTCATGTCATTGCAAATGGTAAGATTTTATTCTTTTTATAGCTAAGTAATATTCCAGTGTGTGTGTGTGTGTGTGTGTATATATATATATATATATATATATATATATATATCACTTCTTCATCTATGTGTCAGGGAGTGGACACTTGGGCTGTTTCCCTAATTTAGCTATTGTAGATAATGCTGTTATAAACATCAGGGTGCATGTATCCCTCTGAATTAGTACTTTTGTATTCTTTGGGTAAATACCTAGTAGTGCAATCACTAGATTGTAGGGTAGTTTTATTTTTAACTTCTTGAGGAAACTCCATACTGTTTTCCACAGTGGCTGCACCAGTTTGCATTCCTACCAGCAGTGTACGAACGTTCCTTTTCCTCATCAACACACGTTTCCTGTGTTTTTAACTATTCTGACATATATGAGGTCATCTCTTATTGTAGTTTTGATTTGTATTTCCCTGATAATGAGTGATGTTGAGCATCTTTTCAGGTGTCTGTTAGCCATCCGGATGTATTCTTTGGAGAAATGCCTATTCATGTCTTCTACCATTGTTTTTTGGGTGTTGAATTTCATAAGTTTTTTATATATTTTGGATACTAACCCTTTATCACATTTGTCACTTGCAAATATCTTTTCCCATTGCATAATTTGCTTTTGGTTTTGTTGTTTCCTTCACTGTGCAGAATTTTTAAAAGCAAAAATAAACAATTGGGATTTCATCTCCCCTTTCCTTTTTAAAAAATATTTTCATTCAACAAATACTTCATAAGCACATGTTATTTCTCTTGGAAATATACATAATTACATCTGTGTCATTTATGATGTCCTTACCATGTTGTGGATGTAATGGCCATGAAATAGTAAATTCTGGCTCAATTTTATGTTACCTGCTTAAGAAAACCTATTAAACATCATGAAATGCTTCCAGATTTAGTGAGTTGAGCTCTTTCCACTTTGCTATTGGAAGTGTAAGTAAACACAAAGAACAATTTAAAAATAATTGTCAAGATACTCAAGTGTCTGCCTTCGGCTCAGGTCATGATCTCAGGGTCCTGAGATCAAGCCCCATGTCGGGCTCCCTGCTCCATGGGGAGCCTGCTTCTCTCTCTCCCTCTGCCCCTCCCACCACTCTTGTGTGCTCTCTCTCTCAAATAAATAAATAAAAATATTTAAAAATCAAAATCAAAAAATAAAATAAAAATCATATTGAAATGTAAGTCTTAAAAATACTAAAACAATTCTTGCCTAAAATTTACCAGAAGCATTTTTGAGTGAACTGTATAGGTATCAATAATTTTTCTAAGTGACATAATCTACAAATTCATTCAAATTAAATTGTTCAACACTTGTAATATTATATTGACCAAGCTATTATAGACTTATTAAATGATTAATCCCAGTGTGATTTTCAGAAAAAAATGAGGGCATTCCATGTCAGCTTATAAATATAATTACACCATTATTGTGCTCAACTGTCATCAAAGAGAACACAGAATAAGATACAGTACTAATGACCTTACTTTGCTAGCTGAATTTTGGCTTATAAAATTATTTGAAATGGGAGAGAATATGTAGAGTCAAATAAAACTTAAATATTTAAGAAATGGTATGTTTAATCATTTGAAAGTTACTAGGTTGTTTTTATAGTTCTTTGACATAAATGAACAAATGTAGAAAATGTTTCATTGAAGAAGGCAAAATTAATTAATATCATAAATTACAGTCTCTTTTAATAGAAATTAAAATCTCCAAAGTGTTAATAAGAGAGGAATGGTTTCTACAGCTGTCACTAATTACCTTAGTTTTCCTTAATAATGAACCCCAGTTTTGTTCAACTCAGCAATATGCTTAAATAAAATAATTAGCAATTTCCTTGGAAAGATGGATGCATTCATTCCCAATGATTCCTAACTAAGAATTAAGACGTGATTAAGGTTAACTAAATAAGGAGGAAATTTTTCTCATGCAAATGACAATGTAGTCAGCAGGACATAAGCATTAATTGGCAAATATTTTCCATTGTATAAAATTCATCTTTAGCCTGCCCTGAATTGAAGTAACTTCTTTTAGATTTAATTATATTGTTTTTTTTTAATCTTTATAAGCTCATTTTTCTTCACCCTTATTGAAATACTAAGATATAACATGTAAAAGTTAAGTTGTACAGTCTGATGATCAGATCTAGGCATACATTGCAAATCTCACCACAATAGTCTTAGTTAATACCTCCATCCTCTCTCTTTTAATTTGGGGGAGGAGTGGTAATATTCAAGATTTACTCTCTTAACAACTTTAAAGTATATAATACAGTATCGTTAATTATTGTCATGATGTTATACACTAGATTCCCAGAACTTACTGATACTACAGCTGCAAGTTTGTGCACTTTGACCAAATTCTCATTTCTGCCACCCATAACCCCTAGCAACCACCATTTGGCTCCCTGTGTCTATGAGATTGGTCTTTTTAGAGTCTGCACATAAATGACAACAAAAAGGACCTAGAGAGTACAATACTAACTGAAATGTCAAAGGAAGACAAATACCATATGATTTTACTCATGTGTGGAATTTAAGAAACAAAACAAACAGAGGGAAAAAAGACATAAAGAACAACAAAAAAGGCTCTTACAAATAGAGAACTGGTGGTTGCCAGAGGGGAGGTGAGTAGGGTGATAAGGAAAATCAGTAAAGGGGATTAAGAGTGCATTGATCTTAATGAGTACTGAGAAATATATAAAAGTGTTGAACTATTACATTGTACACTGAAACTAAACAGTAATACTTGATTTAAAAAAAAAATTTGTCATTCTCTGACTTTTACGCCTTAGTATAATGTCCTCAAGCTCCATATATGTTGTTGCAAAGTCAGAATTTCCTCCCTTCTCAGGGACTTCCAGTGCTGTATTGAATAAGAGCCAAGAGTGGGCACCTTGATCTTATTCCTAATCTTAGCAGGAAAGTTTTCAATCTTATACCATTGAGGTTTTTTTATATGGACTTTCTATGTTGAGGTGCATTCCTTTTATACCCAGTTTCCTGAGTGTTTTTAACATGAAAAAATGTTGAATCTTGTCAAATGCTTTTTTTCTGCATCTATTGAGATGATTTTAAGATTTTTTTCCATTTTTTAAATTTATTTCTGTTTAAATTCAATTAACATATAATGTATATTGGTTTCAGAGGTAAAGGTCAGTGATTTATCAGTCATATGTAATACCCAGTGGCTCATTACATCACGTGACCTCCTTAATGTCCATTACCCAGTTACCTCACCCCCCCCACATCTCCCCTCCAGCAACCCTCAGTTTGTTTCTTATGATTAAGAGTCTCTATGGTTTGTCTCCCTCTCTGATTTTGTTTTCATTTTATTAATTTATTACATTTAATTATTTGCATATATTGATCTGCCCTTGTATCCCAGGGAAAAATCCCATTTGATCATGGTGTATAATCTTTTTAATGTCCTGTTGGATTTAGTTTGCTAGAATTTTGTTGAGATTTTTTGCAATTGTAGTTATAAGAAAACCACAGGCTGGGGCACCTGGGTGGCGCAGTCGGTTAAGTGGCAGACTCTTGGTTTGAGCTCAGGTTATGATCTCATGGTCGTGAGATCGACCCCCACATTGGGCTCCGTGCTCAGTGTGGAGTCTCCTTGAGATTCTCTCCCTCTGCCCCTTCTGCTCGTGCGCTCTCTCACTCTCTCTCTCTCTTAAATAAATAAATCTTAAAAAAAAAAAAAAAAGAAAACATAGGCCAATATCCCTATACAGAGTGTCCTAATATGACTTTGGTATCAGGGTAATGCTGGCCTCCCAAAATTAAGTTTAGTTTAGGAGTGTTCCCTCCTCTTCTGTTTTTGAGAAGAAATCATCTGGTCCTGGTGTTTCCTACTAGGTATAATGTCTACTCTTTCAGTTCTGAGTCGTCTTTTTTTAGTCTAGCTAAGGGTTTGTCAACCTTTTTTATATTTAAAAAAACACACCTTTTAGTTATAATGATATTTTCTATTGTCTTTTTAATCTGTTTTTGCTATAATCTTTGTCATGTTTTTTCTTTTACTAACACTGGACTTAAGTTCTTCTTCTTCTAGTTCCTTGAGGTGTACATGTAGATTGATTATTTGAGAGCTTTCTTTTAAGGTAGGCATTAACTTCCCTTTTAGAACTGTTGCTGCTACGTCACATAAATTTTGGTATATTGTGTTTCCATTTTCATTTGTTTCCAGTTTTTTTCTATTTCTGTTTTTATTTCTTTGATGCATTGTCTGTTCAGGAGCATGTTTAATTTCCACACATTTGTGATTTTTTTTCTATTACTGGTTTCACTTTTCATGGCGTTGTGGTCAGAAAAGATACTTGGTATAATTTCAGTTCTCTTACATTTGCCAAGATGTCTTTTGTGACTTAAGATATGGCATATCCTGGAAAATGGTCTATGCATGCTTGAAAATAATGTATATTTTGCTGCTTTTGTTTGAAATTATCCGAATATGTGTTTAGGTCCATTTGGTGTAGTTCAAGTCCAGTGTTTCCTTACTGATTTTCTGTCTGGATGATATATCCATTGTTTAAAGTGGAGTTTTCAAGTCCCTTACTATTATCATATTATGTTTCTCCATAGTGATATATTAATATTTGCTTAGTACATTTACAAGCTGCAGTATTGGATGAATATTTATTTGTGATTATTACAGTCTATTGATAAACTGACCTGTTTATTATAAAATGACTTTTTGTTACAATTTTTGACTTAATGTCAACTTTTTTCCTTATATAAGTACATCTACCCCTGCTCTCTTTTGGTTTCCATTTGCATTGAATGTGTTTCTCCCTGTCTTCACTTGAGCCTATTTGTGTCCTTAAAGCTGAAGTGAGTCACTTGTAGTCAGCATATAATTTATTTTTAATCTATTTAGCCACTGTGTCCTTTGATTGGAGAGTTTAGTCCAATTACATTTTTAAAAAATATTTGAGAGCGAGAGAGAGCATTTGTGTGGGCAGAGGCAAAGGGAGAATACACAAGCAGACTCTCCACTGAGCATGGAGCCGGATGTGGGGCTCGATCTCATGACCTGAGTCGAAATCAAGAGTCAGCCATTTAACCAACTTAGCCACTCTGGTGCCCCTAGTCCATTTACATTTAAAGTAATTTTTAATAGGTAAAGACTCAGTAATGCCATCTTACTCTTTTTCTGGCTGGAGCCTTGCCAAGGAAGCCACTTTGGGACCATGGTATGTGCCTGGGCCCCTAGAGCCTACAGGGAGTGACCAAGGACAATGGGCATAAGCCTCTGTTGGGACAGGTTGGCTCTGGTGTCTGCCCTGAAATCAGACACTTTACCATCCTTTTCCCATGGGAGAACATCTCTCTCACTCTTTCTGTCTTTGAGAGGTTGCCTAGACATGGGGGATATGTGAATCTGGCCAGTACTCAAGAGATGAGTTTTGACTGGAAGGAATTTGAGTTTTATTCAGGAGCCTGGCAACCTGAGGAAAAGGTGGACTCTTGTCCAAAACCTCACTCCAAGGTTTCTACCTGGCGCAAGTGTTTTTAAAGGGGTTTAGGGCAGTGAATCAGCAAAGGAAGTGTGGTGGCCTGCAGCATTTCTTGATTATGTGGAGACTTGATGATGCCAGCTACAAACGTTATCTCAGTGGAAGGGTTTGTTGCAAGGGGCTCTGGTTCTTGTGATAGGCAGGGGTACTCTGTTCTTTCTGCAAAGGAGGGCAAGGTCTATAGATCCACAAAGAAAGATTTGTAAGAGATAATTTATGTGACCTAAACAAAGAAAAACATTTTCCTAAAAAATCGCTGGGCTAATCAGAAAGCCGAGGAGGCTTCAAACAGACTTGCTGGCCTCTGTGGCCAAAGAAAAATCTGGTCCTTCACTCCTCGAGGCCAGTGGTCTGCAAATCTCAAAGTACATTTGTTCTGTTACAGATGAAGAGTCCTAGTGCAGCAGGTAAGGAGTACATTATCTTGAAGCAACTCAATCCTTAAGACCAACTGGAGTGCTGTCATACTATCCTCCTCAGTGCATCTTTTTTTTTTTTTTTTAAAGATTTTATTTATTTATTTTGAGAGAGAGAGCACATGAGAGGGGGGAGGGTCAGAGGGAGAAGCAGACTCCCCGCCGAGCAGGGAGCCCGATGCGGGACTCGATCCCGGGACTCCAGGATCATGACCTGAGCCGAAGGCAGTCGCTTAACCAACTGAGCCACCCAGGCGCCCAGTGCATCTTTTTTTATTTCTGTGCACTACCTGTATGCTGTAATCCCTGACCTCAGTCTTTGGTTCAAAATAGTTGTTCAAATCAAGGTATGTGTGTGTGTGGTGGTGTGGAAACATACTGCTATACCACCATTTTGTCTACTGGTTCATTTTAAGTTTAACATAAAATGTACATGTTCCATAGTCAGATAATAATCATCTTTTATGTAATGTTGGACCATATTAAACAGTATTCATTTAGGGGCACCTGGGTGGCTCAGTCAGTTAAGCGTCCAACTGTTGATTTTGTCTCAAGTCATGATCTCAGGGTCCTGAGATTGAGCCCTATATGGGAGGGGAGGGTCTCCTTGAGCTTCTCTCTCTTCCTCTGCCCCTCCTCCCACTCTAAAATAAGTAGTCTTTAAAAAAATATTCATTTAAACTTCTTGTAGAACTGTATGAATGAGTTATTTAGTACCTAGTACTCACATTTAAGTCACTACTCCATGCATTTATTTCTTAAGTTTATATGGGCTAATTTTTTTTTTACTTTTGTCATTTTGATTTACATTTTAGAGAAATTCTGAGAACTGTCTAAATTTTAAAGAATTATTTTTTATTCCAAACCATCTGATGAAATATAATACCTATAATGTGGTTACAAGTTCTGAGAATTGGCACCAGTATGTGTTGTTGAAAGTCAACTACTTAAGTAATTGCAAATACTCAGTTTTTTCATGTATTTAATTAGTGCAATTTGAATTGATAATTTTCCCCATTGGTAACAATGATAATTAAACCAAAATGTAATTCATTTTGTAGGTGTCCATAAGAGATGTTATATGAATGAATTGAATATGTATCCATTCTTTAAAGATATTGTTGTATACATACAAGATGTTCTTCAGGATTTCCAAATGAATAAGAAATGTAACTATATTTTTAATGGTTTCTAAACATTTTCCATTAAAAGTAACCATGTATCATGGTAGTTCTTAAAAATAAATCCATTTTTAAGCCTGATTGTCAATTATTAAATTATATTTTTATGACTGCAACTTGTAAACCTTTGTGGGGCTTTTTATGAGAAATCCAGTTATCCAAAGAATAGCTTCAAAACTGTGAGATTGGGTGCCTGGGTGGCTCAGTTGGTTAAGCGACTGCCTTTGGCTCAGGTCACCATCCTGGAGTCCCGGGATCGAGTCCCGCATCGGGCTCCCTGCTCAGCAGGGAGTCTGCTTCTCCCTCTGACCCTCCCCCCTCTCATGCTCTCTCTATCTCATTCTCTCTCTCAAATAAATAAATAAAATCTTAAAAAAAAAAAAACTGTGAGATTATCTCTTTTTAGAACTGATTATCAGTAGTATAATAAATACTACTGGGGTAGGAATGCAATTTAGACTGAAAACAGAAATACTAATTCCACCTACACTTATGTTCTTCTACTCAAAGGTCAATGAATTGGAACAATGTAACAAGACAGATATATAGATACAGATAGATAGCCAGAAATGGAAGGGAACTGAAAATATTGGTGAATAGCAGTAAAATCAATGACTCAACACACAAAACCAATTCAATGAGTAGTCTAAATTGTGTAATAAATTACCACATTTAAAATTCTTGTGCATGCATGGATAGTATTTGGGAAAACAATCTACATACCACTTACAGAGGGATCTGTTTTGTTTTCTTGGACTATATTTGTGTGTTTTCTCAATATTTGTATTTTAAAAAAAAATTTTAAGACTAAATGACTAAATCTGTATTTGATTAAGTTATTCTAATACTCTCAATTCAGTATTTATCTATTTAAATTGTAATACACATTAAGATAATTATAGGTTATAACAATATCTGTTTCACTTTATTTATGAATAATATAATTTATGAAGATATAAGGCAAATATTCTATAAGTAATATTTATCATGTAAATTTTGGTTTTTTTTTTTTTAAGATTTTATTTATATGAGAGACAGAGAGCATGAGAGGGAGGAGGGTCAGAGGGAGAAACAGACTCACTGCCGAGCAGGGAGCCCGATGCGGGACTCGATCCAGGGACTCCAGGATCATGACCTGAGCCGAAGGCAGTCACTTAACCAACTGAGCCACCCAGGCACCTGTAAATTTTGGTTCTTAATCTTCAAGACTTTCAGTTGTAACTTGGCAATCGTTATATTTGTCTCTCTTATCAACTTTATTTCAATGACAACAGCCTTTTCCACTCTTAAGTATCCTAATACTGAGTAGAATTCTCGATTTCCACACTATTCTCTGCTTTGTTTTCTCAATATAAGTGACAAATCCATCCTTTCAGGTGTTCTCATTTATTTTTTTTTCAATAGACTTTATTTTTAGAGAAATTTTACATTGACAGCTGAATGGACCTGAAGGTACAGAGATTTTCTGTATACTTGTTGCCCTCACTTTTACAAAGCCTCTCCTATTATCAGAATCCTATGCCCAAGTGCTTTGATATAATTGATGAATGTACATTGACACATCATTGTACTCAAGGTCTATAGTTTACCATAGAATTCACTCTGGTGTTGAACCTTCTGTGTATTTGACAAATGTATAATGACAAGTATTCACCATTATAGCATACGACATAGTGGTTTCACTGCCTTAAAATTGCTTCATGCTTGACCTATTCATCCTTCGTCCTCCCCAATCTTAGGCAACTACTGATTTTTGTGAGAAAATGAGAATGAGAAAAAATACTTTTTTTCCTGTCTCCAAAGTTTTGCCTTTTAAAAAATGTCATATACTGATAGCCATATAGTATATAGCCTTTTGGGATTGGCCTTTTACTTAGTAATTTGTATTTAAGTTTCCTCGATGTTTTTTCATACCTTAATCGCTCATTTTTAGTTAGCAATGAATAATATTCCATTGTCAGGATATACCACAGTTTATTTATAAATTGATTTACTGAAAGACATCTGGGACACTTCCAAGTTTGGGCAATTATGAATAAAGCTGCTAAAAACATCCCTCTACAGATTATTGTGTGGACATAAGTGTTTGATGCCTTTGGATAAATAAGCAGCATGATTGCTGTATCACAATCTGGTATTTTGTATTGTAATATACTACCTAAATGTCTTCTCAAGTGACTGCATTCTTGTGCATTTTCACCAGCAACAAATGAAAGTTCCTGTTGCTTCACAACACCCCTGCGCTTGGCGTTGTCAGCGTTCTAGATTTTGGCCACCCTAATAGGTATGAGGTGGTATCTCACTGTTGTTTTAATTTGCATTTCCCTGATGACATAAGATGTGGAGCATCTTTTGATGTGCTTATTTGCCATCTGTATATTTTCTTTGGTCAAGCATCTGTTAAGGTCTTTGGCTCATTTTCCACTGAGGTTTTGTTACTCTTGAGCTTTAAGGCTTCTTACATGTTAAATGTTATAATTGGATAACAATCCTGTATCAGATGTGTCTTTTGCAAGTATTTTTTCTCATTCTTTGGCATGTCTTGTCATTCTTTTCAATTGTCTTTCATGGAGTAGGCATTTTTAACTTTAATGAAGTCTAGTTTATCAGTTACTTCTTTCATGGCTAGAGCCTTAGCTGTTATATCCAAAAAAATTCATCACAGTACCCAAGGCCATCCAGGTTTTTTTTCTTTGTGGCCTTCTAGGAGTTTTATAGTTTTGTGTTTTGTGTCTTCAATTTCTTTTGTTACTGTCTTCCAGTTTTCAGTGTTCATTTCTTTCACCTCCTTGGTTAATTTATTTCTAGATATTTTATTCTTTTTGCTGCAACTATAAGTGGGATTATTTTCTTAATTTCTCTAATAGTTCATTATTTGTGTATAGAAATCCAACAGATTTTTGCATGTTCTTTCTCCTGCAACTTTATTGAATTCATGTATTAGCTCTAAAAGTTTTTTTGGTGGTGTCTTTAGGGGTTTTTATGTACGTTCTCTCCAAATAGACAAACTTTGTATTTCTTCCTGTCTGATTTGCTAGTTGCTCCAGCTAGGGTTGCCAATACTATGGTGAATAAAAGTGGGGAGAGTGGGCATCCTGTCTTCTTCCTAATTTTAGAGGAAATGCTTTCAGCTTTTCACCATCAAGTATATTAGCTGTGGGTTTGTGATATACTGCCTTTATTATGTTGAGGTATGTTCTGTCTAAATTCACTTTGGTGAGAGAGGTTTTTTTTTATCATAAATGAATATAGAACTTTTGAAATGGTTTTCATGCATTTACTGACATGAACATATGATTTTAATACCTTTCATTTTGTTAATGTGGTATTTCATATTGATTTGCAGATGCTGAAACATTTTTGCATCCTTAGAATAAATCCTACTTGTTCGTATTGTATGTCCTCTTTAATGTATTTTGTTGAGGATTTTTGCATCTGTGTTCATCAGGGTTATTGGCCTGTAAGTTTCTTCTCTTGTACTGTCCTTTCCTGTTCTCAATTGAGCAATTTATGATTCCATGTTCTCTCCTTTTTTTAGCATATTGTCACAATCATTTCCATTTTTTTAAATTTTTTAGTGGTTGCTTAGAGTTTACAATCTACGTCTGTGCCTAATCCATATCCACTTTTAAATAATACTGTAACATTTGACGGGTATTAAAAGATCCTTATAATTACAAGTAATCACAATCCCTCCCTCTTATTCCTTGTATTATTGCTGTCATTCATTTCACTTATGCATAAGCAAACCTAAGAACATATGAAAATGTGTGTGTGTGTACGCATACGAATGTCTTTTGAAGAGAAGTTTTTATTTTGATGATATCCAGTTGATAGATTTTTTTCATTTATGAATTATGCCTTTGGTATAATGATTAGAAAATGTTTTCTTTTAGAAGTTGTATAATTTTAATTTTACATCATGTCTATTATCCATTAAAAGTTTATATTTCTATATGATGTGAGGTATAAATTTTTTGGGGGGTGCAGTAGGGATATCTATGGATCTTAAAAACTACTTTTTTATTGAAGTATAGTTAACACACAATTTCACATTAGTTGCAGGTATACAACATGTTTTGACAACTCTTTAACTTATGTTATGCTATGTTCACCTAAGTGTAGCTACCATCTGTCACCATACAATGCCATTAAAATACCATTATTTTTCCTATGCTGTACCTTTCACTCCCCTTCACCCACTTTGCCCATCCCCCAGCCTCACTCCTTTTGGCAAGCATCAGTTTGTTCTTTGTATGTATGGGTCTGTTTCTGCTTTTTGTTTATTTATGTATTCCTTTGTTTTGCTTTTTAGATTCTACATAAAAGTGAGATCATATGGCATTTGTCTTTGTCAATCTAGCTTCTTTAATTTAGCATAATACCCTGTAGGCCTGTCCATGTGGTCACAAATGCCAAGATCTCATTCTTTTTTGTGACAGAGTAATATTCCTGTGTGTGTGTGTGTGTGTATTCTACATCTTCTTTAGTCATCTCTTCCATATCTTGGCTATTGTAAATAATGCTGTTATAAACATAGGGATAGATTTATCTTTTCAAATTAGTGTTTTCATTTTCTTTGAGTAAATACCCAGTAGTGGAATTACTGGATTATATGGTATTTCTATTTTTAATTTTTTGAGGACTCTCTATACTGTTTTCCATAATGGCTGCACCAGGTTGTATTCCCACCAACAGTGCATGTTTCCTTTTTTCCCACATCCTTGCCAACACTTGTTTTTTCTTATCTTTTTAATTCTAGCCATTCTGATAGGTGTAAGGTAGTATCTCATTGTGGTTTTGATTTACATTTCCCTGATGATGTGGCAACTCATCTTTTCATGTGTCTGTTTGCCATCTCTATGTCTTCTTTGGAAAAATATCTACTAGGTCTTCTGTCCTTTGTAAAATTGGATTATTTATCTTTTTTCAGTGTTTTTTGGTATAAGTCCTTTCTGTATTATGGATATTAACTCCTTATCAGATAGATTATTTGCAAATACTATTTCCCATTCACAGGCTTGCCTTTTCATTTGGCTGATGGTTTTTTCATTCTAAGTTTTTATTCTGTGTAGTCCCAATAGTTTATTTTTACTTTTGTTTCCCTTGTCTGAGGAGACATATCTAGAAAAATATTGCTAAGATTGATGTCAAATAAATCACTGCCTATGTTTTCTTCTAGGAGTTTTAAGGTTTCAGCTTTCACATTCAGGTCTTTAACCCAATTAGAGTTTACTTTTTAATGTGGTATGAAGAAGTGATCCAGTTTCATTATTTTGCATGTAACTGTCCAGTTTTTCCAACACAGTTTTTGAAGAGATTATCTTTTCATCATTGTTTATTCTTGCCTCCTTTGTCATACATTAATTGACCATACAACATGTTTGTTTGTTTTTGTGTCTATCTTTCTGTCAGTACCATACTGATTTGATTACTACAGCTTCCTAGAAATTTTGAAATCTGGGAATGTGATATCCCAGCTTTGTTCTTCTTTCTCAGGATTGCTTTGACTATTGGGTTTCTTTTTGTAGTTCCATACAAAATTTTTTATTATTCTACTTCTGTGAAAAATTCTGTTGGTATTAAGATTTTATTTATTTGAGAGCAAGGGAGAGAAAGAGCATGAGCAGGGGGGAGAGGGAGAAGTAGATGCCCTGCTGAGCAGGGAGCCTGATTTGAGACTCGATCCCAGGACCCTGGAATCATGACTTGAGCCAAAGGCAGACTGAGCCACCCAGGCACCCCTGTTGGTATTTTGATAGGATTGCAATGAATCTGTAGGTCTTCTGGGCATTATGGACTTGTTAACAATATTGATTTATCCAATCCATGAACATGAAATAATTTTACATTTGTATCAATTTCTTTATTCTTTGGTATTTTGTTCTTTTTGTTACAATTGTAAATGGAATTGTTTTCTTAATTTCTCTTTCTGCTAGTTTGTGTAAAGAAACTCAAACTAAATTTCTGTATATTAATTTATATCCTGTAACTTTACTGAATTCATTTATTCTAATAGTTTTTTGGTATAGTCTTTAGAGTTTTTATGTATTCTGCAAATAGTGACAGTTTAATTTCTTCCTTACCAATTTGGATGCCCATTATTTCTTTCTTTGTCTGATTGCTGCAGCTAGGAATTACAATACTATATTAAATATAAGTGGTGAAAGTGAACGTCTCTGCCTTGTTCCTGATGTTAGAGGAAAAACTCAATCACTGCGGGTTTTCATCTGTGGTCTTTATGGTGTTGAGGTATATTCCCTCTAAACTTGTTTAGCTGATAATTTTTATAAATGGGTGTTGTACTTCATCAAATGCTTTATCTGCATCTGTTGAAAGTTTTATTTTAGAGAAAGAGAATGCAAGTGGGGAAGGGGCAAAGGGATAGAGAGAGAATCTCAAGCAGATTCCATGCCTAGCTCAGAGCCCAAGGTGGGGCTTGATCCCATGACCCTGAGATCATGACCTGAGGCAGAATCAAGAGTCGGATGCTTAACTGACTGAGCCACCCAGGTGTCCCTGCATCTATTGAAATAATCAAATAACTTTTTTTTAAAGACTTTATTTACATATTTGACAGTGAGAGCACAAGCACGGGGAGCAGCAGAGGGAGAGGAGAAAGCAGGCTCCCTGCTGAGTAGGGAGTCTGATGCGGGGCTCAATCCCAGGACCCACTGAGAGTGTTTTGCTAATATGTTAAGGATTTTTGTATTTATATACATCAGGGATATGGGCCTGTAGTTTTATTTTGGTGTCAGGGTAATGTTGACCTCATAGAATGAATTTGGGAACTTTCTTTCCTCTTAGATTTTTTGGAATGGTTTGAGGAGAGTAAGTATTAACTCTTCTTTAAATGTTTTGTAGAATTTACCTATGAATCCATCTGGTTCTGAACTTTGTTATGATGGGAGTTTTTGATTAGATTGAATTATGTTACTAGTAATTAGTATGTTCAGATATTCTACTTCTTTCTGATTTAGTTTTGGAAGATTGTATATTTCTAGGTGTTTATCCATTTCTTCTAGGTTGTCTAATTTGTTGGCATATAATTTTTCACAGTAGTCTCTTATAATCCTTTGTAGTTCTATGGTATTGATTGTTACTTCTCTTTCAGTTCTCATTTGTATCCTCTCTCTTGATGTCTCTGGCTAAACATTTATAAATTCATCTTTTCAAAGAACCAGCTGTTGGTTTCATTGATTTTTTCTTTTTTTCTCTGAACTTTATTATCTCCTTCCTTCTACTAACTGGGGCTTTGTTTGTTCTCCATTTCCTAGTTCCTTTCTGTGTAATGTTAGATTTTTTTTTTTTTTTTTTGAGCTTTCTCTTATTTCTTGAAGCAGGCCCATATCTCTATAAATTTGTCTTTTAGAACTTCTTTCACTGAGTCCCAGATTTGGGACTGTTGTGTTTTCATTTTTCATTTGTATCCATGTATTTTTTAATTTCCTCTTTGATTTCTTTGTTGACCCATTCATTGGTTGCTTAGGAGCATGTTGTTTAGCCTCCACATATTTTTTTTCTAGTTATATACCATTGTTTTTGCAAAAATTGGATGATATACTTTTAACCTTTTTAAATTTATTGAAACTGTTTTGGGGTCTGACAGGTGATCTATCCTGGAAAATGTTTCAACTTTTTATCGGGCAGATTGTTTTTCTTGTTCTTTCATTGGCACATACTCCTCTAGCTCCTCATTTTGCTTCATTTTCTGCATTTGTTTCTATGAATTAGGTGGAACAGCTACTTCTCATAAATTTGAAGTAATGATCTTGTGCATGGTTATTCCCTGTGTAGACTCTGTGACTTTGGCTGGCTAGTTGGAGTGGTGTTGTGTGGGCTGGGGAATCTCCGGACACTTGTGCTGGTGACCTGGTAGGGTGGCAGAGCTCAAGGGTTCATGGGCTGGGGTGGTCTCAGGCCTCCCTGTACAGAGGGCCCTGTGGCACGACAGTTGAAGATAGAGTGGAAGTCTGTGTGTCCTGGGGCTCTCCGTGCAGAGAATACCCTAGTGAGGTTGCTGGAGCTGTGCCAGGACATGGGCAAGGGGGTCCTGGGATATTCTGTGCAGGAGGCACCTCAGCAGGGCAGCTGGAGCCAAAGTGGGGTGCAAGCCGGGGTCCTGGGGCATTCTACACAGAGGTTGCTAGGGCAGGACAGCTGGAGTGGGCATAGGCTGGGGTAGACCTCGGTCTCTCCACAGAGAGGGTGCCCTGACAGAACAACTTATGCTCAAGTGAAGCACACTAGGTTGTGGTGGGATGTTCAGCACAGGGGCTCTCCTGGCAGGGAAGTTGGAGCCAAGGTAGGCACAGGCTAGCAGTTCCCAGGGCACTCTCTGCAGGGGTTACTCAGAGTTTTGGCTGTAGCAGAAGGTACGAGCCAGGAGGTGACAGAGTTTGCTGTCTACATCAAGAGTACCATAGCAAGCTGTTTGAAGCCAAAGTGATATGGGCCTGGAGTTTTCTGTGGTGCTCTGTGGGTGGTGGTTGGCTCAATAGCTGGAGCTGTAGTGAGTGCTGCTCAGGAGTGTCCTGGTGAACACCACACTGGGGCTGCTTTGATGGCTGGGGCAGGTATGGTTTAGGGACCCAGGACTCGCTGAGGCTGCAGGCCAGACCTTGCTCCTATCTGTGCTGTCAAGGTAAATAAGGAATGTAAACACTGACACTTTCCAGACCCTCAGACTCAGAGAAAATTCTAGAAGCTCCCTTGCCATCTGGGGGTCCTAGGGCTAGTTCCTTTATATTCTAGTTGTTCTTTTTATAGCCAGGGTATTTGTGGCTCATGTGGGCTAGGACCTGGGAGGCTCACTGAAGCTGCAGGTTGCTGTTTGCATAGGGAAGCCTGTTCCTAGCTACTCTATCAAGATGGAGGGAGAATGTAAACAGTGGTTTTCACCAGCCCCTTCAACCCAGAGAACTTTTCAGCGCTTGAAAAGTGGTTGGATCTTTCATATACTAGTTGCTCTTTAAAATGGCAGCTTTTGGGGGCACCTGGGTGGCTCAGGTGGTTAAGCATCCAACTCTTGATTTTGGCTCAGGTCATGATCTCAGAGTCATGAGACTGGGTCCTGCCTCAGGCTCTGCGTTCAGTGGGGAGTCTGCTTAAGATTCTCTCTCTCTCCCCCCTCTCTAAAAAATAAAAATGAAATGGTAGCTTTTTTTTCTCTGCCCCAGGACAGGCAAATCTGCTCCTACTCCCTGCTTCAATCTACATTGTCAGGGGTGGGGTTCCCTTCATTACCAAGTGTCTGTCTCTCTTGCTGTTTTCTATGTGCTGTATCTTTTGTTGCACAGCAGTTGTTCAGTCTGCCCTCAGCTTTTATTCAGGAGGAACTGCTCTATAAATAGGTGTAAATTTGGTATGTCGGTGGAGGTGAGTTCAGGGTCTTCCTTCTTTGCTATATTGGACCAGAACTCTGAAAGCCTACTTTTACCTGTTTTTACAGTATAGATCTGGTACATCAATTCTCTCAGGGTATAGTTGAAAAAAATTATTTTACCTTCATTTGTATAAGAGATTTTCTCTAATCATCAAATTTGTGCTTGACAACTTTTCATTCAGTATTTTTAAGATGTTCATCAACTGTCTTCTCTCTTGCTTTGATCTAACAAAACATTGCTTTCATCCTTATTGTTTCTCTGTACATATACTTTTCCTCATGTTATTAGGGCTTGATGTTCCTTGAGCATCCTAAATACCTGGGTTTAGTTTTTATCAAACTGGGCAGTTGTTGGGTAATTATTTCTTCAAATATTTTTCAACCCCTCTCTTTTTCAGGGACTCTAATTATAATGACTACTTGAAGTTGTACCACAAATCACATTGGGTTGTTTTCTCTTTTTTCCATTCTTATTATGCTTTGTGTTTTAAACAGTTATTGTGAAGCATCCATGTTTATGAATTTTTTTCTGCAATGTCTTATAGTAATTATATCCAATGTATTTATTTTATGCTAAACATAATTTTTGCTTCAAGAAGGTCAAATTGATTTTCATATCTTTCCCCTTAAAAGTCTAACCTTTTGTTTAGCTTTTTGAACATATAAACTATAACACTACGTATATGCTATTTTTAGTATCTGTCACTCGTGTGTCAGATTTGTTTCATTTCTTTTCCTCATTCTGGGTATGTTTTTCTGCTTCCTTGCATGCTTGGTAATATTTGAACGGCTAAAAGATACTGTGAATTTTAATTTTTTAGGAGTTAGATAATTTTTTACCTCTTGAGCTTTCTAAGTTTTTTGAGCTTTATGCTAGGACATATTTAAGTTACTTGAAGACAGTTTAGTGGATTGTTTGAATCTGTGTTTTAAGATTTTTTTAGGCAACATCGAAATGATGTTTATTCTAAGGCTAATAACCACTAAGACGAGACCTTTTAAAGTTCTCTACCAATAGCTTGTGAATTATTAGATTTTCCACTCTGGCTTCCAGATAGGCCATAGCACAATGCTATGGGAGCACTGGATACTGTTGCTCTACCACCTTTACTTGGTCTTCCAACCATCAGGTAGTTTCTTCACCTATGTGTGTGCCAATTCATATGCTACAATTATTCTAGGGCAACTCTCTACAGGCATCAATGAGTTCTCTTCTCTGTTCTGCAAACTCTAATTCCAGCATAGTTAATATATAGTGTTGTATTACTTTCAGGTGTACAATGTAGTGATTCAACAATCCTATACATTATTCAGTGCTCTTCATAAATTTTACCTATCCTCCACCCACTTCCCCTTCAGGTACCATCTGTGTATTGTCTATAGTTAAGAGTCTACTTTTTTGGTTTGTCTCTTTTTTTCTTTGTTCCTTGATTCTACAGGTGAGTGAAATCATATGGTATTTACCTTTCTATGAGTAACTCATTTCACTTAGCATTATACTCTCCAGATCCATCCATGTTGTTGCACATGGCAAGATTTCATTCTTTTTTAATGGCTGGTTAATATTCATATGCATATGAAAATATATATATCATATATAAATATGAGTGTGTACACAGACACATCTTCTTTATCCATTCATCTATCAATGGCTACTTGGGCTGCTTCTGTCTATTGTAATAATGCTGCAATAGAATAGGGGTACATAAATCTTTTCAAGCTAGAGGTACTGCAAATCTGGACTTCAAGTTACATTACAAAGCTGTAGTAATCAGAAAGCCCAGAAATAAACCCACAGTTATGTGGTCAATTAACTTTTGACAAAGGAGGCAAGAATATACAGTGGGGAAAAAACCAAGCTCTTCAACAAATCGTGTTGGGAAAACTGGATAGCTACATACAAGAGAATGAAACTGGACCACTTCTTACACCATACACAAAAATAAACTCCAAATGGATTATAAACCTAAATATGAGACCTGAAACCATAAAAACCCTAGAAGAGAGCACAGATATCCTTTGTGGCACCATTTTTCTAAATAGGTCTCCTAGGCAAGGGAAATAAAAGCCAAAATAAAGTATTGGAACTACACCAAAATGAAAAGCGTCTGTACTGCAAAGGAAACAATCAACAAAACTAAAAGGCAACCTATGGAATGGGAGAAGATGTTTGTAAATGACATATCTGATAAATCTGTAAAGAACCTATACAACTCAATACCCCCCAAAACAAATAATCTGGTTAAAAAATGGACAGAAGGCATGAACAGACATTTCTCCAAAGAAAATGTACACATGGCTAACAGACACATGAAAAGATGCTCAACATCTCTTATCAGGGAAATGCAAATCAAAACTACCATATCACCTCACACCAGTCAGAATGGCTAAAATCAAAAATACACGCAACAAGTGGTGAAGATGTGGAGAAAAACCAACACTTATACACTGTTGGTGGGAATGTAAACTGGTTCAGCCACTGTGGAAACAGTATGAGGGTTTCTCAAAAAATTAAAAATAGAAGTACCAAAATGTCCAGTAATTTGACTCCAAACTCTCTAGAACTATGTAGACTTTTAGCAACATCTGCTCAACTCTGGGAGTCCACCCCCTCTCTCTGCCTAGGTTACCCTTTTGGCTTTAAGGCCTGGAAACTCTCATTACAGTAAGCTGGCTGACTGCAGGGCTCATTTGGTTTGTTTCACGTCCCTCGAGGATTACTTTCCTTCTTTGTAGGATTTCCAATTTCTTGAAAGCCATTGTTTTAAGTGAGAACATATATCTATTCCCTGTTACTCCATTATGAGAAGCAGAAGTCCCTTCTTTTTGTAATCATTAACAGAATGTTCATCATCTTTCTTTTCACTGTATTTTCTGGTGATTTAAAAAAAAAAACAAAAACCTTTAAATAGAAATCTTCTATTTTCAGTACCATTTTCTTATTATTCTAAAAACATATTCCTTCATTTAATTCTCCTTCAGTGTGATAAACTTTGCTATCTCCTCTACCTATTAGTATTTTTAACTACACCATTAGGCTTTTCCCCCAGTTCTCCCTTAATTTTCTGACTTATTGTCCAACATACTTTCTGAAAGTTGTTTTAAAGTCACATCATTTTTTGTTATTGTTCACAGAATGACATCTGCAAGTATTTTGATTATATTCCTAAGTTGGCAAATATCCAATACTTCTGGGTCATATCTGGATGAAACATTAGTTTTTTGTTCCGCCCATACTCATGGATGCAGAGTTATTTAACATGTAAATCAGGTATTTTAGATAGGTTAATATGCCTCTAGCACTAAAAATAATGAAATCCCAGCACAAGAAATAAATAAGTCAGAGTAAGTAGGACACAAGAGCTGATAATCTTCTGTTTGTGGGGATGAGAGAAAAAAATGAGCAATTGTCAGGATTTGGGAATATTGATAGCCATGGCTTATTTTTGGAAAAGTTCACAACTATCCCTCCAAGACCTGACAGACTTCACTGTGGCTCAAAATCTGTCTAAGAATGTATTAGCACTTTCTTAGCTGCAATAGCTTTGTAGTGATAAATACACTCTCCTGAACCTTGCAGAATATTTCACTGATCTGAGCTATTTCTACTCACTGTTTCTTCTGTGCATGAACAAATGGTTTTACTTACACTCCATTTATAAAACTGCTGTGGACAAGAAAATAAAAATGACAGCCCTGGATACCACTGATTGATAGCAACTATATTCCAATGGAGTGGTCTTAGGATGCCAGTGAAAGTCTTTTGTAACTGAGTATGTTTAACCGGTCTAAGTACTATCAGAAATGAATTCATGGGCACCTGGGTGGCTCAGTCAGTCAAGCATCTGCCTTCGGCTCAGGTCCATGATCCCAGGGCCCTGGGTTCGAGTCCCACGTCAGACTCCCTGCTCCTCAGGGAGTCTGCTTCTTCTGCCCCTCCTCCCACTTGTTCTCTCAATCTCTCAAATAAATGAAATCTTTAAAAAATGAATTAGTGAAATATGAAGACATATACATTCTTCAATGGGATTTTAAACCATATTATCAAATCTATGAATATATTGTAAAAGCGGAAATATTTTTTTCCTAAGATCATCTCCTTTACTTTTTTTCTCCTCACCCTATCATTTTT
Organism: Mirounga angustirostris; assembly: GCF_029215605.1. Classification (NCBI taxonomy): domain Eukaryota; kingdom Metazoa; phylum Chordata; class Mammalia; order Carnivora; family Phocidae; genus Mirounga; species Mirounga angustirostris. Next base: position 76,474,619 of record NW_026991720.1, on the reverse strand, counting down.
TTCATTTCCTGCCATGCTATTTTCTTTTTCTTCAATTCCTACAAAATAGTACTGAATGGCTTTTACATTTGATGATTAAAAAAAGTTTTGCTTAGTTGTTAGTAACCTTCTTGAACTCCAAACTCCCTTGGTAATTAATGTGACTATCAATCATTAAATTTGGAATTACCTTTCATATTCATTCAAATTCACAAGATTTCATTAAAAATGCCTAATGAACTTTGAATTACTGAAAATAGCATTTTCATATTAAGGACAGTCCACATTTAACACTTTCACAAAGCAAACCTAGCCAATTGCTAACTCATTTTTAGAGAAGAAAAATCCTTATCCCAAGTTATTGTGTATATGTAAACTTCTCCAGAAAGAGTAGTTTATAGACATGTCTTTCCACCCTGTGTACATTTCTTGATTCATACAGTATAATTTTATAAAATGTTCATATGTTGCATGTATTATTTATTGGATTTGAAATTTAGGGGTTTGGGGACTAGTGAGTGAAGGAAGAAAGAATCAGATGTCTACTTAAAGATGATGTAAGAAAAGTACATAGCAGAAACTGAGGCACAGGTGGGTTGATAATGGTGGCTATTATTTTTGTTGATGATTTATATATTAAGTGGGAAGTACCCAAGACGTTATATGATTGACAGAATACAAATACTTGCTTAGGAATCCAATAGAGGTCTGAAATAAGATTTTAGTTTGAGTGCCAAAACTCAGTAAAACTAAGAATCCCAATGCCTGAAGAGAATTAACAAATACCTATCATTTAGCGCCTCATAGGATACTGTATGTATCGTAAAGAATACTAGGGTGGCTCAGGTCATGATCTCGGGGTCCTGGGATCGAGCCCTACATTGGGCTCCCTGCTCAGCGGGGGGGGGGGTCTACTTCTCCCTCTGTCCCTCCCCACTGCTCTTACTCTCTCAAATAAATAAATAATTAAATAAAAAGAATATTAATGGTGCCTAAATACAAGACAGTGAGGTCCATAGAGTTCATATAGGGTAAGAATAAAACAGAAACAAGGGTAGAAGTAATAATAGGATTTTTAAAAATCTGTTATATTACTATACTACAGTTATATACTGCCTAATCTTCTGAAGAAAATACTTCAGACAATTGAAAATAAATAGTAGGCTATAATAAATTTGCTGTGAGAGCTCAGAAGTACAGTTTAGATGATCTGTAAAGTTGAAATCTAAATGTTTCAAATCATTTTGATTATTCTGTTTTCAAGCATGGATAAAATATTTGGAAATTCATGCTCCTACAAGTTTCAGTGATTTTATCTTATGCAATACAATGCTGTTTGTAATAAATTGATCCTTGATATAATTTAAAAACCAGCTAATGTTTTGGTTTCAGGCCCAAGGTGTAAAAGTGTCACAAGTTGGCACTCTTTGTCTACAATAAGAAAAGCTCGACAATCTAAAAATGAACAACTTTCTTAGAACCATCAGAAAACTAGGAGCACAAGGCAAACAGTTATCCCCAGTTCTGGACAAGCAGGAACAACAGCAGCTGGAAGCCATTAATGAGAGTAAGACTTACTTTATTGGAAAATTAGAAAATGCTGCCAGCTGAGTGTGGACTGGAGTAAGAAACTTTTGAGGGTCCAATTCCTTCCAGAGGCTGCACTAGGCTTTCACAGGGAAAATCTGAGAAAAACCACCTCATGACTCTGAGGAATAAAGGAAGAGAAACCACTATGATACCCTCCAAAACCCTCATAATGAAGCCAAATCTCTTAGAGCTTATTTCCCATGGTGGAAAGGAATTACACAACACTGTACCTTTTCCAGCTTTCCTATATCAAAAAAGAGAAGGAAAAACTAATTCACAACAGGACAAGGCTTCAAAAAAATAGATTGAGAATGCTGGAAGCAGAACAGATGAGGGGACAACAAAGACAAAAGTTGTATCCCTGGAAAAGAACCAGAAAAACTTCAGAAAGGCAAACCCCAAAGAGAGGGGAGAACTATTAGCCTGAGATTTATTCCAAAGAATGTGGCTTGCTTTCCTTCTCTCACATCTAACCATCATACTAACATTGGACTGCAGTTGAAAGAGGTCCCAAGATATATACTCTGAGGAACAGGGCAAAGAGAAGCCGTAATGGCAAGAGAAAAGGTAAAAACACAAACAGTACAGGTATTTGAAACTTATCACTAACGAAAGCTGAAATCCTAGGCAAATTAGTATAATTTCTCACATTACACCATAGATAACACCTATTACAATTTCCAACTTTGAACAAAAATTACACAACCTAAACAAAACAATCATCAGAAACAAATTCAGATGTGACACATCAGACAAGTATTCTGCCACCAGAGAGAGAACAACAATGCAAAAGAATCAAGAACACATGCAAGAAATCAAGAAGTAACAGAAATGAAGAATGCCTTTGGATCAGCTATTTAAATGCAACAGACCAAAAGAGTCCGTGAACTTCAAGAGAGTCAATGGAAACTTTTCAAACTGAAATGAGAACATGAAAAGAAAATGAAAAAGACATCAGAGCATCTAAGAACTGATGAACAGTACCAAAAGTTTCAATGTAGGCATAATTGGAAAAGTGAAGAAAGAGAATGGGGCAGAAGAAATGTTTCAAATACTAATAGAAAACTTTCAAAATTATTTAGAGACAAATTCAAAGATCATCAACAACCACTTGTCATTTAGACCACAAAATACTCCATGCCTGTAGTTAAAAATTAAATCCTAAGTTGTCAAGGACTTGGAGAAACAGGAAATAATTTCCATCACTGGAAGTAATGAAAATGGTACAGCCACTTTGGAAGACTCGTTGACAGTTTCTTAAAAAGCCAAACAGAGGTTTATCTTTGATCTGACAATCACATTCTTAGTATTTGTTCACCTCTTTTGAAAACTAATGTCCACACATTCATGTGAAAGTTTATAGCAGCACTATTTATAATTGCCCCAACTGGAAGCACTCGAGATGTCCTTCAATATGTGTGAGGATAAACAGTGAACTATCCTTTAATACTAAATAGTAGGTATAACAGGTAATGAGCTTTTAATATGAATGAATGTTAATTGCATATTGCTCACTGAAAGTAGTCAGCCTGAACAGGTTACATATTGAATTATTAAATTTATATGACGTTCAGAAAAAGTAAAAACTATAGGACAGAAAGCAAAAAAGTGGTGACCTTGGATTCTAAGGGAGAGCAAAGTTTAATAGGTGAAACAGGATTTTTAGGGGATAAACCAATTCTTTGTGATACAGTACTGATGAATACATTAGACCATGAACTTGTCAAAACCGTTACAACTTCATAGCACAAAGAGTGAAACTTAATGTAAAAAATACATTTTTGTTCCAAAGATGTTAAAGCAAACTAGAAGAAAAAAATCTAATTCTATCAAAATGTAGGGCAAAACCTCATTAAAAGGGAAAGGTACAAGGTAGTCATCTAATGAACTTTGGAAATGAGTAAAAAGTCTAAGACTATAGATAAGAGAAGCTGTATAAAAACACTGCATTAGTTGGTAAAGCTGTTTCTTATCAGAAAACCAGTGTACTTGTATACTAGAATTGAACTATTATGTAAATGGATGAAAGATGGTGGCACTTAGGGTCTCACTGTTGGAGATGAGGAAAAGGGCTAGAATGAAATATGTGCATTAGATCTGGAGGCGTGAGGGTGAACTTGTGTTTAGCTCAGAAAAGACACAGATGAATAAATAAAGGAGTGGCATCATTGTAATGGTGGATTAAGTGTTTTATACTATCTTTCCCTTCCAGAACACTGATTGAGACAACCACTCGTGGACAAGGAAGACTTTGTGGAAATCCAGGGATCCAGTGGAGAAGTTTCAGCACATTGTTAGAACAAAACAAAACAAAAAAAATAGCAGATGAAGGATGGAAACAGGTAATGGTTCATTTTACCCACGTCACCCATCCCCTAAACCAGCACAGCTCAGTGTTAAGAGAAAGTTTTCAGTCCATGTTTTCTTCCATGGGGAAAAGTAAGAGTGTGTAAATAAGGCACAGCTTCTCCATCAGGGCAGGACATTGACAAGGTGTCTTTGCCCTGTTGAGAATACTGAGTACTAAACTTCATGACTTGGAAGCAGTGAGTGGTTAAGAAAATGACAGCTAGGGCGTGGCAGATGTACCAGATGGATGCAGATTCTACTAAACATGTCACAGACACAATCAATTAGGAAGCCCCCAGTGAGCCACCCAAAGGGCTCATGGGCACTCCCAGCAGCAGGAAGAGAGTTTCACAGAAGACTAGTGAGTGTGTTCATGAAGCTAGCCCAAATCTATGGACAACAAAGTGAAGACTGTCAACAACAGGTCTGGCTTTAATTTTTATGAGAGGATTGATAGAAGAAACATGAGCTTTAAGAATTCTGTTACACAAGGTAGCAAAAAGTATTCATCAGGTGTATCTATAGGAAAAGCCTGAGAAAGCCTCAGAATCTCTAGCAGGGCTGACAAGGTATTTCTCTCAGCTAGTTAGTGAAGAATACAGGGAGTGACTGCTTCCTCAACTGTGAAGTCAGCAATGCAAGACTTCACGGTTTCAGGCATCAACGACACAGAAATGTAGATCAATGATTTACCTGATAAAGAATTCAAAATAGCTCTTTTAAGGAATCTCAGTGAGCTACAAGAAAACATTTAAAGATAACACAGTGAAATCAAGAAAAAAATACAAAATGCAAAGTTTAACAGAGAGAAATAATTTAAAAAGAACCAAACAAATTCTGTAGCTACAGAACATAGTGAATGAAATGAAAAATGCAGTTGAGCACATCAAAAGCATACTGGCTCAAGCATAAAAATGATTCTGTGAAGTAAAAGACAAGATCTTTGTAATTATTCAAAGGAGAACAAAGAATGAAAAAGAGTGATGAAAGACAACATGATCCATGGAATATCCAAAGGAAAATAGAGGGAGAAAGGAATAGAAACCTTAAAGATTTAATGACTGAGAACTTCTCAAGTCTGGGGAGAGATTTGGACATCCAAATTAATTAAGATAATATATCATCCCAAAATTTCAAACTAAAATGATTGTCCCCAAAAACATTATTGTATAGTTATCTTGAATCAAAGACAGTATTTTAAAAGCAAGAGCAAAATTCTCTCATAGAAGGGAATCCCCATAAGGCTACCATTAGATTTCGTAGGAGAAACCTTGCAGATTAAGAGAGTGGAATGGTATATTCAAAGGGCAGGGGTGGGGGGAGGGAAGAGCAGGCAAGGGACCTCTGCCAACCAAAATACTTTACCCTGCAAAGTTGTCCTTCAGAAGTGAAGGTAAGGTAAAGACATTACCAAACAAAAGCTGAGGGAGATAATCACAATGGGACCTGCCTTACAAAAAAGGCTGAAAGGAATTTGCCAAGTTAATTAGAAATAAATATAAAAACATATGAAAGTGTATACTTAACTTTACCAGTGTGTTTTACAATCAATTCAGAATACTCTAATAATGCAATGTGTTAATTTGTGCAGTGTCAGTTAACCTTAATGTAAGGATTAAAGGAAGAAGTATTACAAATGTCTAAACTACAATCATTTTAATGGTTATACAATAAAAAGTTGCCACATTAAAAACATAAAATATGAAAGGAGGAGTAAATGATTTGAGTTTTTAAATGCAATTGAAGTTGTTAGCCTAACATAGGGTTTTATGGTAACCAAAAACCTAAAACTTAGAGTAGGTTGAATAAAAAAAAAAGGATTGAGAGAAGTGAATCAAAGCATACCACTATGGAAAATCCTAAATTCACAAAGGAGGACAAGAAAGGAAGAAAGAAACAAGAGAATCACCCAACCTTACCTATCATTAATGCTTTAAATGGATTAATCAAAAGATGACCAAACTATCTGCTGCCTAGAAGAAACTCATTTCAGCTTTAAGGACACATAGAGGCTCAAAGTGAAGTTATGGAGAAAGATATTCCATACACATGGAAACATAAAGAGAGCAGGAATAACTACTTATTTGAGAAAAAAAAAAAACTATCATAAGAAAAAACTAATGAAATAAGGAATGCCATATTATAGGTAAAGCTATCAGTCATCAAGAGTAAATACCACTCATAAATATACATGAACTCAACATCAGAGTACCTAAATATATTAAGAAAATACACATACATATTGAGAAACAGACAATACAAACATGAAAGAGGACTTGATTACCCCACTATCTCCTAAAAAATTAATAAGGAAATGTGTTAGCACTATAGTTTAGAATAAATGGACCTAACAGATATATAGAGGACATGTCTACCAACAGAAGCAGGTGAACAGGGAACATTATTCAGGTTAATGGATACAATTTATGTTTTCTGACCACAATGACATGGAACTAGAAATCAATAGCTGGAGGAAAGCTGGAAAAATCACAAATGTGTAGAAATTAAAAATACTCCTGAACAACTAGTGAGTCAAAGAAAAATCGAAAGGCTAGTTAAAAAATATCTTGAGACAAAAGAAAATAGAAACACAATAAACTATAACTTTTATGAGATTCAACAAAAGCAATTCTACGAGGGAAGTTTATAGAGATAAAGATCTCAAATAAACACCCTAACTATATTTCAAGGAGCTAGAAAAAGAACAAGGTAAGCCTCAAGTTAGTAAAAGGAAGGAAATAACAAGATTAGAGCAAAAATAAATAAGGACCAGAAAAACAACAGAATGTACAGCTGGTTTTGTGAAAGATAAAAGTGACAAACATTTAGCTAGACAGAAAGAAAAGGAAAAATCAAATTCAGAAATAAAAGTGGTGATGTTACAGTTGATACACTACAAATACAAAAGATCCTAAGAGATTACCGTAAGCAATTATAGGCTAACAAATATACAACCCATTAAGATTAAATTATTAAGAAATAAAAAATATGAACTGTCCAATAAGGAGTAAGAAGACAAAAGCAGTAATCAAAAACCTCTCAACAAATGAAAGCCCAGGACCAGACGGTTTCTTTGGTGAATTCTTTTAACAGTTGAAGAATTACCACAACCATAAAATGAGTTTGGGAATGTTCCCTACTCTTCAATTTTTTGGAGGCCAGCATTACCCTGATACCAAAGCCAAATAAGCTAAAAGAAACTATAGACCAATATCCCTGCTAAATATAAATGCAAAAAATGTTAACAGAATACTATCAAATAAAATTTAACAGCATATTAAAAGGATTATACTCCAAAAGAGAGTGACATTTATCCCTGGGATACAAAAAATGATTCAACATATGCAAATCAAAATGTGATAAGCCATTTGATAAAAATTTAACATCCTTTCATAATAAAAATGCTAAACAAATTGGTGTTTTTTATGATATGTAAAAAACATATATTTACATATCATACATATTTACATATCATAAAAAACACCATAAAAGACAAGTCCAGAGCTAACATATACTCACATGAAAATATAAAAGCTAGTCTTCTAAAATCATGAGACTCATTCTCATCACCCCTATTCCATGATAGTACTCAAAGTCCTAGCAAGAACATCCAGGCAAGAAAAAGAAATTGAGAAGTAAAATAGTTTGTTTGCAGATGACATGATCTTATATGTGGAAAATTCTAAAGACTCCACTGAAAATTGTTAGAACTAATCAATGTATTTTCAGTAAAGTCGAAGAATACTAAGCATACAGAAATCAGTTGCATTTCTATACACTTACAACAAAATATATGAAGAAAAAAGAAAACTCTTACAACTTCATCAAAAACAGAAAAAAAAATACACAGTGATGTATTTCACTAAAGGGATGAAAAATCTGTACACTGAGAAAAAAACTTTGATGAAAGAAATTGACAAAGACACAAATGAATGGAAATATATCCTGTGTGCTGGGATAGAACTAGATGATAAAATATCCATACTCCCCAAAGCCATTTATAGATTAATAAAAAAAGAATTGTTAGGAATTCTATGTATTTTATTTTTATATTTTTAAGATTTTATTTTCTTATTTTACAGAGAGTGAGAGAAGGAACACAAGCAAGGGGAGTGAGAGAGGGAGAAGCAGGCTTCCCACTGAGCAGGGACCCCCATGCGGGGCTCGATCCCAGGACCCTGGGATCATGGCCTGAGCTGAAGGCAGACACTTAACGGCTGAGCCACCCAGGCGCCCCCCTAACAATTTTTTTTTTTAAGATTTCATTTATTAATTTGAGAGAGAGAGCATGAGAGGGAGGAGGGTCAGAGGGAAAAGCAGACTCCCTGCCGAGCAGGGAGCCCAATGCAGGACTCGATCCCGGACTCCAGGATCATGACCCAAGCCAAAGGCAGTCACCCAACCAACTGAGCCACCCAGGCACCCCCCCTTAACAATTCTAATGGCATTTTTTTCACAGAAATTTTTTTTAAAGTGCCAAAATTTGTAAGGAACCATAAATGACCTTGAATAACCAAAGAAAAAACAAAGGTGGAGGCATCACACTTCCTGTTTTCAAACTATATTACAAATAGTGTCATCTAAATAAACACATAGACAAAGGGAAAAGAATTCTCTCAATAAATAAAAAATAAACACTTGTATAACAGTCAACTCATATTTGAAAATGTACCCAAGAATACTCAGTGGGGCAAAAATAAATGGTGTTTGGAAAATTAAATAATCCTACATAAAAGAATGAAATTGGACCTTCTCTTAAACCACTTACAAAAATAAACTCAAAACGGATTCAAGATTTAACTATAAGATTGAAACTATAAAACCCCTAGAAGAAAGCAAAAGAAAAACTCCTTGACATTGATCTTGACAATGATTTTTTTTGGATGTGATACCAAAGGCACAAGTAGCAAAAACAAGTGGATTATGTCAAACTAAAAAGTTTCTTCACAGAAAGAAAAAGAAAGCAACCAATGGATGGAATGGGAGAAAGTATTTGCAATCATCTCTTGGATAAGAAGCTAATATCATTCAAAATATAAGAAACTCCTGCAACTCAATAGCCAAAAAAAAAATCTAATTTAAGAATGAGAAGACCTGAATAGATATTTTTCCAGAGAAGACAGACAGATGGCCAACAGGTACATGAAAAGTTGCTCACCATCAGTAATCATCAGGGAAAGGCAAATCAAAGCCACCATAAAAAAACCACATCACAGATGGAGGAGGAGCAAGATGGAGGAGTAGGAGACCTGAATTTCGTCTGGTCCCAGGAATTCAGCTAGATAGGGATCAAACCATTCTGAACACCTACAAATTCAACAGGAGATCAAAGAAAAGAATAGCAACAACTCTCTGAACAGAAAAGCGACCACTTTCTGGAAGGTAGGACGTGCAAAGAAGTGAATCCAAGGCGATATTTGGGAGGATAGACGGCGGGAAAGGGAGCCTCTGTCAGCCGCTACTGGCAAGTGATAGAGCCACAGAGCACAAAATCGGAACTTTTAGAAGTCTGCTCCGCTGAGGGACATTGCTCCAGTGGTTAAGCGGGGGGTGGAACCCTCTCTGGGACAGTGTGGTCTCAGGACCCTCGGGTCACAGAAAGACCAGGGGTGCCTGAGTTCGGCAGAACTCCCAGGTATTGGAGTGGTGAAGCCGGCTACAGAGACAGAGCAGAGGAGTAGGCTCTCAGTTCGGGGTTGCCATAAACCGTGATCTGCGGCACAGTCGGGCCACTGCTCTTCCAGCAGGGACCCAACAAGTGGCAGATCCGGGGAGACCCCCTTCCTCCCCGGGGAGGAGCGGCACAGGAGTACACCACAGGGATCTGCTGGGTTTGGAGACTCCACACTGAGTTGGGTGCCAGAGAGAGAAACGCTCGGTCACAGGCCAGATGAGCACGGAGTGCAGCTGGAGATCGGGAGAGGGGAATGATTGACTGCTTTTCTCTGGGGGCTCACTGAGGAGTGGGGCCCCGAGTTCTCAGCTCCTCCAGGGCAGAGATTGGGAGGCTGCCATTTTCACACTCGTCCTCCAAAGCTGTACATAACACTTGCAGGGAACAAAAGCTCCCGAGAGCAAACCCGAGCAGATTACTTAGCCCAGACCCAGCAAGGGTGGGGCAATTCCACCTCCGGCAAAGACATTTGGGAACCACAGCAACAGGCCTGTCCCCCAGAAGATCAGCAGGAACAGCCAGCCAAGACCAAGTTTACAGATCAATGAGAACGGCAGAACGCCAGCACTAGGGGAATACACCACATAGAATTCATGGCATTTTTCCCATGATTCTTTAGTCTTTCAAAGTTTTCTTTTTTTTTTTTTTTTTTGAATTTTTTTTCCCTTTTTCAACCAACATCAATCCCTTTTTTAAAAATCCTTTTTTTCGGGGCGCCTGGGTGGCTCAGTTGGTTAAGCGACTGCCTTCGGCTCAGGTCATGATCCTGGAGTCCTGGGATCGAGTCCCACATAGGGCTCCCTGCTCGGCAGGGAGTCTGCTTCTCCCTCTGACCCTCCTCCCTCTCATGCTCTCTGTCTCTCATTCTCTCTCTCTCAAATAAATAAAAATCCTTTTTTTCATTTTTTGAGTCCTGTTCTATCCCTTCATAGTAGTTAACCTTATTCTTGGTAATATATAAGTTATTCTCTTAAAATTTTGGGATACAGTTTCTTCTAACAGACCACAATACACCCTAAATCTCTAGTGTATGCCTTTGTTCTAGTCTCCTGCCTGATCACATTCTCTCCCTTTTTTTTTTCTTAATTTCTCTTTTTTCAACCAACTTCTTATCAATTCCTTCTATAAAATCTGTTATAATTTTCATCTTCACATTCATATTCCATCCCTTCATTGTATTTACCCTTATTTTTGTACATATATAAGTTTTTCTTTCTTTAAAATTTTGGGAGGCAGTTTCTTCTAAAAGGCCAAAATACGCCCAAAATCTAGTGTGTGGCACTGATCTATTCACCAGTGTGATATTTGATCATGTTCTTTTTTTTTTTTTTTAATCTTTTTCTTTTTTCTTTCTTTTCCCCCCATTTCAGGTCCCTTCTAATTTGTTTAGTGTATATTTTTCTGCAGTCATTGTTACCCTGCTAGCATTTTGTTCTCTCATTCATCTATTCTCCTCTGGACAAAATGACAAGATGGAAAAAAATCACCTCAACAACGAGGCAGGACCAACTGCCAGGGACCAATCAATATGGACATTAGTAAGATGTCGGAACTAGAGTTCAGAATGACGATTATAAAGATACTAGCTGGGCTTGAAAAAAGCATAGAAGATACTAGAGAAACCCTTTCTGGAGAAATGAAAGAACTAAAATCTAACCAACTCGAAAAAAGCCTATTAATGAGGTGCAATCAAAAATGGAGGCTCTAACTGCTAGCATAAAGGAGGCAGAAGAGAGAATTAGTGATATAGAAGACCAAATAATGGAGAATAAAGAAGCTGAGAGAGAGATAAACAACTACTGGATCACGAGGGCAGAATTCAGGAGATAAGTGATACCATAAGATGAAACAATATTAGAATAATTGGGATCCCAGAAGAAGAAGAAAGAGAGGGCAGAAGGTATATTGGAGCAAATTATAGCTGAGAACTTCTTCCCTAATTTGGGGAAGGAAACAGGCATCAAAATCCAGGAGGCACAGAACCCCCCCTTCAAAATCAATAAAAATAGGTCAACACCCTGACATCTAATAGTAAAACTTATGAGTCTCAGAGAAAATCCTGAAAGCAGCTCAGGACAAGAGATCTGTAACCTACAATGGTAGAAACATTAGATTCATACAGACTTATCCACAGAGACCTGGCAGGCCAGAAAGGACTGGCATGATATATTCAGACTACTAAATGAGAAAAATATGCAGCCAAGCATTGAAAATACCAGGAGACATAAAAAGCTTCCAGGACAAACAAAAACTAAAGGAATTTGCAAACACAAAACCAGCCCTACAGGAAATCTTGAAAGGGGTCCTCTAAGCAAAGAAAGAGTATCAGAAAGGAACACAGACAATATACAGTAACAGTCAACTTATAGGCAATACAATGGCACTAAATTCATATCTGTCAATAGTTACCCTGAAGGTAAATGGCCTAAATGCCCCAATCAAAAGACACAGGCTATCAGATTGGATAAAAAAACAAGACCCATCGATATGCTGTCTGCAAGAGACACATTTTACCCCAAAACACCTCCAGATTGAAAGTGAGGGGGTGGAAAACCATTTACCATGCTAATGGACACCAAAAGAAAGATGGGGTGGCAATCCTTATATCAGACAAATTAGATTTTAAACCAAAGACTGTAATAAGAGATGAGGAAGGACACTATATCCTACTTAAAGGGTCTATCCAACACGTAGATCTGACAATTGTAAATATCTATGCCCCTAACATGGGAGCAGCCAATTATATAAGCCAATTAATAACAAAAGCAAAGAAACACAACAACAATAAATAATAGTAGGGGACTTTAACATCCCCATCACTGAAATGGACAAATCATCTAAGCAAAAGATCAGCAAGGAAATAAAGACTTTAAATGATACTCTGGACCAAAGGGACTTCACAGATATATTGAGAACATTCCATCTCAAAGCAACAGAATACACATTCTTCTCTAGTGCCCATGGAACATTCTCCAGATTAGATCACATCCTAGGTCACAAATCAGGTCTCAACCGGTATCAAAAGATTAGGATCATTCCCTGCATATTTTCAGACCACAATGCTTTGAAGCTAGAACTCAGTCACAAGAGGAAAGTCAGAAAGAACTCAAATACATGGAGGCTAAAGAGCATCCTACTGAAGAATGAATGGGTCAACCAGGAAATTAAAGAAGAATTAAAAAAAACTCATGGAAACCAATGAAAGCACAACTGTTCAAAGTATTTGGGATGCAGCAAAGCCAGTCCTAAGAGGAAAGTATATAGCAATACAAGCCTTTCTCAAGAAACAAGAAAAGTCTCAAATACACAACCTACCCCTACACCTAAAGGAGCTGGAGAAAAAACAGCAAATAAAGCCAAAACCCAGCAGGAAAAGAGAAATAATAAAGATCAGAGCAGAAATCAATGAAATAGAAAGCAAAAGAACAGTAGAACAGATCAATGAAACTAGGAGCTGGTTCTTTGAAAGAATGAACAAGATTGAGAAACCCCTGGCCAGACTTATCAAAAAGAAAAGAGAAAGGACCCAAATCAACAAAACCATGAATGAAAGAGGAGAGATCACAACCAACACCAAAGAAATACAAACAATTATAAGAACATATTATGAGCAACTCTATGCCAGCAAATTAGATAACCTGGAAGAAATGGATGCATTCCTAGAGATGTATCAACTACCAAAACTGAACCAGGAAGAAATAGAAAACCTGAACAGACCTATAACTACTAAGGAAATTGAAGTAGTCATCAAAAATCTCCCAACAAACAAGAGCCCAAGGCCAGATGGCTTCCCAGGGGAATCCTTCCAAACATTTCAAGAAGAATTAATACCTATTCTTCTGAAACTGTTCCAAAAAATAGAAATGGAAGGAAAACTTCCAAACTCATTTTATGAGGCCAGTGAATCTACCTTGATCCGAAAATCACACAAAGACCCCATCAAAAAGGAGAATTACAGATGCACATGAATACAAAAATGCTCGCCAAAATACTAGCCAATAGGATCCAACAGTACATTAAAAGGATTATTCACCACGACCAAGTGGGATTTATCCCTGGGCTGCAAGGTTGGTTCAACATCCACAAATCAATCAATGTGATACAATACATTAATAAAAGAAAGAACAAGAACCATACGATCCTCTCAATAGATGCAGAAAAAGCACTGGACAAAGTACAGCATCCTTTCTTGATTAAAACTTTTCAGAGTGTAGGTATAGAGGGTACATAACTCAATATCATTAATGCCATCTATGAAAAACCCACAGCGATTATCATTCTCAATGGGGAAAAACTGAGAGCTTTCCCCCTGAGGTCAGGAGCACAGCAGGATGTCCACTATCACCACTGCTATTCAACATAGTACTAGAAGTCCTAGCCACAGCAATCAGACAACAAAAAGAAATAAAAGGCATCCAAATTGGCAAAGAAGAAGTCAAACACTCACTCTTTGCAGATGATATGGTACTTCACCCGAAAACTGCTAGAACTCGTACAGGAATTCAGTAAAGTGGCAGGATATAAAATCAATGCACAGAAATCAGTGGCATTCCTATACACCAACAAGACAGATGAAAGAGAAATTAAGGAGTCGATCCCATTTCCAATTGCACCCAAAACCATAAGATACCTAGGAATAAATCTAACCAAAGAGGCAAAGCATCTGTACTCAGAAAACTATTAAATACTCATGAAAGAAATTAAAGAAGACAGAAAGAAATGGAAAAATGTTCCATGCTCATGGATTGGAAGAAGAAATATTTAGAAGATGTCAGTGCTACCTAGAGCAATCTACACACTTAATGCAATCCCTATCAAAATACCATCCACTTTTTTCAAAGAAATGGAACAAATACTCCTAAAATTTGTATGGAACCAGAAAAGACCCCGAATAGCCAGAGGAGTGTTGAAAAAGAAAAGCAAAGCTGGTGGCATCACAATTCCAGACTTCCAGCTTTATTACAAAGCTGTAATCATCAAGACAGTATGGTACTGCACAAAAACAGACACATAGATCAATGGCACAGAACAGAGAGCCCAGAAATGGACAGAAATGGATCAAGAAACGGACAGAAGACATGAACAGATATTTTTTCCAAAGAAGACATCCAAATGGCCAACAGACACATGAAAAAGTGCTGAACATTGCTCGGCATCAGGGAAATCCAAATCAAAACCTCAGTGAGATACCACCTCACAACAGTCAAAATGGCTAAAATTAACAAGTCAGGAAACGACAGATGTTGGCGGGGATGCGGAGAAAGGGAAACCCTCCTACACTGTTGGTGGGAATGCAAGCTGGTGCAGCCACTCTGGAAAACAGTATGGACGTTCCTCAAAAAGTTGAAAATAAAGCTACCCTATGACCCAGCAGTTGCACTACTGGATGTTTACACCAAAGATATAAATGTAGTGATCCGAAGGGGTACATGCACCCCAATGTTTATAGCAGCATTGTCCACAATAGCCATACTATGGAAAAAAACAAGATATCCATCGACAGATGAATGGAAAAAGAAGATGTAGTGTGTGAGTATGGGTGTGTATATATATATATATACACACCCACACCCACACACACACAATGGAAGATACTATGCAGCCATCAAAAAAAAAAAAAAAAACTTGCCATTTGCAATGACATGGATGGAACTAGAAGGTATTATGCTAAGCAAAATAAGTCATTCAGAGAAAGACACATACCATGATCTCATTGATGTGAGGAATTCTTAATCTCAGGAAACAAATTAAGGGTTGCTGGGGGTTGGGAGGGAAGAGTTGGCTGGGTGATAGACTTTAGGGATTGTATGTGCTATGGTGAGCACTGTGAATTGTGTAAGACTGTTGAATCACAGACATGGACCTCTGAAACAAATAATATATGTTAAAAAAAAAAAAAAGAAGATAGTAGGAAGGGAAAAATGAAGGGGGGGGATCGAAGGGGGAGACGAACCATGAGAGACTATGGACTCTGAGAAACAGAGGGTTCTAGAGGGGAGGAGGGTGGGAGGGATTGGTTAGCCTGGTGATGGGTATTAAAGAGGGCATCTATGGAATGGAGCCTGGGTGTTATACGCAAACAATGAATTATGGAACACTACATCAAAAACTAATGATGTAATGTATGGTGATTAACATAATAAAATTTTTTTAAAAATCACATCATACCTTTTAGAATGGTTTTTATCAAGAAGACATTAGTTAAGAAGTGCTGGCAAGAATGTGGATTAAAGGGAACTGTGTGTGCTGTTAGAATGCAAATTGGTACAACCACTATGGAAACTAGTATGGAGGTTCCTCAAAAACATTAAAAATAGAACTGCTGTATAATCTAGCAATCCCACTTAGGGGTATATATCATAAAGAAATGAAATCAGTATCTTAAAAAGATTATCTGTATCCCTACACTCATCAAAACACTATTCACAGAAGTCAAGACAGGGAAAACACTTAAGTGTCTATGATGGATATCCACTGATGAATAAAGAAAATACATAGATGTATACATACACATACCATCTCTCTCTCTCTCATATATACCTGTATACATATGTGTGTCTGTATATATATATCTGATATAATGGAATATTATTTAGCTATAGAAAGGAAATTCTGCCATTTGTGACAACATGGATGGAATATGCAGGGATTATGCTAAGTGACGTCAGACAAAGATCAACACTGTATGATCTATCTCAAATGTAGAATTTTAAATATCCAAACTCCTAGTAACAGAGATTGGAATTGTGGCTGCCAGGGGCTGGACATTGGGGAAAATGAGGACAATTTCGTTAAAGGTATAAACTTCCAGTTATCAGTAAATTCCTTAGATTGAATGTATAGCGTGGAGACCATAGTGAACAATACTGTTATTGTGTGTTTGAATGTTGCTTAGAAAGTAGAGCTTTAATATTCTCCCCACAAAAAAGAAATGGTAATTATGTGAGGTAATAAAAGTGCTTACATGTATCAAATCATCACATTGTACAAATTTAATTTACATAATTTTATATGTAAATTATATATTGGTAAAGTTGGGGAAAAATGATAGGTAAGTTTCATACACTTTTTACTATATACACATATATTTCTTTACTTTGTGAACTAAGAGTCTCTAGAAGAAGCAGCACCCCTTAACAACAAGCACACATTATGTTCTAATTTAGATTTTTAATACCATTTCTAAGAAAAGGAACCTAGGCTCCTTAGAAAAATGCCTACTCTAGAGCGAATGCAGGGAATATACAAGATGAGCGTGAAGTACCTTTTAGTGTCAGAAACTAAGGAAGTGCTTAAAAAACAAAACCAACTGAAATATGTCAAAGGGGCGTAAGAACCAACTGATAGAACTTTCTTTAGCAATGCAAAATAATATTTGATTACAATTCAAGTTAGAAAATGAATATCCCTTAGCCTATATTGAAATTAAGTGAATAGATGATAAATAGATAAAAATAGGCAGGTTTCCTGAAAAAAAGAATTCCAATTAATGCATGTAGATTCTGCTACCTCAAACTGTAGTGTAATTACCAGGCCTTAAAACTGGCCTGTACATAGTGACCTCCTTTGAAATAGTACAATATGGAAGGCCGGGGGGAGAGGGGGGAGAATAACTTTACTATGTCAAAATCTGACAAACACTCCCTCAACTATGACCAAACTTAACATCCATGATGACGAATTGTGTTGATAACATGCATCCTTTCATATGATGTGATGAGAACAGCATTTTATTTCTATGTTATTCCTCCAAAAACCCTTCATCCCAGTCTAAGCATGATAAAATCATCAGAAAATTCCCAGTTGAGGGAAACTGTGTAAAATACCTGATCAGTAATCCTGAAAACTAGCAGAGTAGGTAAAAACTAAGGAAATCAAGACAAAATACAGATTTAGTTACTGATAATAGTGTTTACATAGTTGTTCATTAGGTATATCAGGTATGCTGAACAGCAGGAGAAACTAGGTGTGGAGTAAATAGAAATGATTATTTTTGCAACCTTTTTGTTCATCTGAAACTCTTCTTGAAAA
The DNA here is from genome assembly GCF_029215605.1 of Mirounga angustirostris. NCBI lineage: Eukaryota > Metazoa > Chordata > Mammalia > Carnivora > Phocidae > Mirounga > Mirounga angustirostris. Next base: position 76,456,996 of record NW_026991720.1, on the reverse strand, counting down.
GTTTATTGTTATGCAATGAAAAAACAAGTACTATGAATAAAAGTCTAAGAGATGTTATCAAATTCCTCGTTGGGTTTTTCCTTTCAAAAATACACTGTATGTAGTGTGAACATTACTTTCTATCATAAAGGCATCTGTATCTAAACATCACTCAATAAATATGTTTATCATTCATTCTTATAGGTCTAGTGACAAAGAGTGACACACAATCACACACTGACAATCATATTATAAAAATTATAATAAAAATATGCACAGTGTACTGTGGATATCTATGTGAGAGTCAATAAAACTAAGAAGTTAACCTATATTTGAACTGATAAATCAGAATTAACCACATGTAGAAAAGAGAAGTTTTAGATTTTAAATAGATATACAGCATATTCAACAGTAAAGTTATTAGAAACAGTAAGTTATGTGCAGGGAACCTAAGCACTACAGACTGACCAGAATGTATTGGGTGAAGGAGGCAATATGGAGCAAGAATAATCAATGGTCTCCCTGACACTGTCCTAGTGTCATCTGGGTATAATCTGGTTCATTTTCTCACTCTTAACCTAGATAAACCATGGATGCCTTCCCATGAGGACAATCCAGATAGCAATCCTCTTCCTCTTACTAGTTCTCAGTGTCAAGACAGCAACATTTTCCATTTTTTTTCCCAATGAGATTTGAGATTTATGACAATGAGAAGTGAGATTTCCACGCTATAGTTGAAGATTTCCTCACTCTTAAAAGTGACATTCAGGGGGGCGGAGCAAGATGGCGGAGGAGTAGGAGACCTGGATTTCGTCTCCTCTCAGGAATTCAGCTGGATAGGGATCAAACCATTCTGAACACCTACAAACTCAACAGGAGATCGAAGAAAAGAAGAGCAACAAATCTCTCATCAGAAAAGCGACCACTTTCTGGAAGGTAGGACGTGCGGAGAAGTGAATCCGAGGCGATATTCGGGAGGATAGACGGCGGGGGAGGGGCCTCCGTCGGCCGCTTCTGGCAAGTGATAGAGCCGCGGAGCACAAAATCGGAACTTTTAAAAGTCTGCTCCGCCGAGGGACGTCACCCTGGTGGCTAAGTGGGGGGTGGAACCCTCCGGGACAGTGTGGTCTCAGGACCCTCGGGGTCACAGAAAGACTGGGGTGCCTGAGTGTGGCAGAGCTCCCAGGTAATGAGCAGGGAAGCCGGCTGCAGAGATGGAGCCCAGGCGCGGGCTCTCAGCTCGGGGTGGCCATAAACCGGGATCCGCGGCACAGTCGGGCCCCTGCTCCTCCAGCAGGGACCCAACAAGTGACAGATCCAGGGAGATTCACCTTCCTCCCCCGGGAGGAGCCGCGCGGGAGTGCACCGCAGGGATCTGCTGGGTTTGGAGACTCCACCCGGGGTCGGGTGCCAGAGATAGAGGTGCGCGGTCGCAGGCCGGGTGAGCACGGGGTGCAGCCGGAGACCGGGGAGACGGGAGTGACTGACGGCTTTTCTCTGGGGGCTCACTGAGGAGTGGGGCCCCGAGTTCTCGGCTCCTCCGGGGCGGAGATTGGGAGGCCGCCATTTTCACTCTCCGCCTCCAAAGCTGTACGGAAAGCTCGCAGGGAACAAAAGCCCCGGAGAGCAAACCCGAGCAGATTACTTAGCCGGGAGGGGGCAAGGGCGGGGCAATTCCGCCTCCGGCAGAGACATTTGGAAACCACGGCAACAGGCCCCTCCCCAGAAGATCAGCGAGAACAGCCCGCCAAGACCAAGTTTACCGATCAATGAGAACGGCAGAACTCCAGCGCTAGGGGAATACTGCACATAGAATTCATGGCTTTTTTACCATGATTCTTTAGTCTTTTAAAGTTAATTTTTTTTTAACTTTTTTTTTTTGAATTTTTCTTTTTCCCTTTTTCAACCAACATCTTATCAATCTCTTTTTTTAAAAAAAACATTTTTATTTTTCATTTTTAGAGTCATATTCTATCACTTCATAGTAGTTACCTGTATTTTTGGCTTATATAAGTTGTTCTCTCATTAAAATTTTGAGATAGGTTCTTCTAACAGATTAAAATATACCCTAAATCTCTAGAATATGGTGTTTTCTATTCCCCTGCCTGATCACATCCTCTCTTTTTTTTTCTTTTTCTTTTTTCTTTTTTTAAATCCTCTTCTTTCTTTTTTCAAACAACTTCTTATCAATTCCTTTTATAAAATTTTTTATACTTTCCATCTTTACAGTCATATTCCATCCCTTCATCATATCAACCCTTATTTTTGTACATATATAAGTTTTTCTTTCTTTAAAATTTTGGGAGGCACTTTCTTCTAACAGACCAAAATACACCCAAAATCTATTGTGTGGCACTGATCTATATACTAGCCTGATCATATTTGATCACATTCTGGTTTTTGTTGTTGTTGTTGTTTTGTTTTGTTTGTTTTTGTTTTTGTTTTTATCTTTATCTTTTTCTTTTTTTTCTTTTTCTTTTTTCTCTCTTTCCCTTTCTTTTCCCACTGCTTCAGGTCTTTTCTGATTTGTTTAGAGTATATTTTCTGGGGACGTGGTTACTCTGCTAGCATTTTCTTCTCTCATTAATCTATTCTCCTCTGCACAAAATGACAAGATGGAAAAAATCACCTCAACAAAAAGAACAAGAGGTAGTACCGACTGCCACGGACCTACTCAATACGGACATTAGTACGATGTCAGATCTAGAGTTCAGAATCATCACTTTAAAGATACTAGCTGGGCTTGAAAAAAATATGGAAGTTATTAGAGAAACCCTTTCTGGAGAAGTAAAACAACTAAAATCCAACCAAGTAGCAATCAAAAAGGCTATTAATGAGGTGCAATCAAAAATGGGGGCGCTAACTGCTAGAATAAATGAGGCAGAACAGAGAATCAGTAATATAGAAGATGAAATGATGGAAAATAAGGAAGCTGAGAAAAAGAGAGATAAACAACTACTGGATCACGAGGGCAGAATTCGAAAGAGAAGCGATACCATAAGACGAAACAACATTAGAATAATTGGGATCCCAGAAGAAGAAGAAAGAGAGAGGGGCAGAAGGTATAATGGAGCAAATTATAGCAGAGAACTTCCCTAATTTGGGGACAGAAACAGGCATGAAAATCCAGGAAGCACAGAGAACCCCTATCAAAATCAATAAAAATAGGTCAACACCACGACATCTAATAGTAAAACTTACGAGTCTCATAGACAAAGAGAAAATCCTGAAAGCAGCTCAGGAGAAGAGATATGTAACCTACAAGGGTAGAAACATTAGATTGGCAACAGACCTATCCACAGAGACCTGGCAGGCCAGAAAGGACTGGCAGGATATATTCAGAGCACTAAATGAGAAAAATATGCAGCCAAGAATACTCTATCCAGCTAGGCTGTCATTGAAAATTGAAGGAGAGATAAAAAGCTTCCAGGACAAACAAAAACTAAAGGAATTTGCAAACACAAAAGCAGCCCTACAGGAAATCTTGAAAGGGGTCCTCTAAGCAAAGAGACACCCTAAAAGCAACATAGACCAGAAAGGAACACAGACAATATAAGGTAACAGTCACCTTACAGGCAATACAATGGCACTAAATTCCTATCTTTCAATAGTTACCCTGAATGTAAATGGGCTAATTACCCCAATCAAAAGAAACAGGCTATCAAATTGGATTAAAAAACAAGACCCATCGATATGCTGTCTGCAAGAGACTCATTTTAGAACCAAAGACACCCCCAGATTGAAAGTGAGGGAGTGGAAAACCATTTAACATGCTAATGGACACCAAAAGAAAGCTGCAGTGGCAATCCTTTTATCAGACAAATTAGATTTTAAACCAAAGACTGTAATAAGAGATGAGGAAGGACACTATATCCTACTTAAAGGGTCTATCCAACAAGAAGATCTAACAATTGTAAATATCTATGCCCCTAACATGGGAGTAGGCAATTATATAAGGCAATTAATAACAAAAGCAAAGAAACACATTGACAACAATACAATAATAGTGGGGGACTTTAACACCCCTCTCATTGAAATGGACAGATCGTCTAAGCAAAAGATCAACAAGGAAATAAAGACTTTAAATGACACACTGGACCAGATGGACTTCACAGACATATTGAGAACATTCCATCCCAAAGCAATGGAATATACATTCTTCTCTAGTGCCCATGGAACATTCTCCAGAATCGATCACATCCTAGGTCATAAATCAGGTCTCAACCAGTACCAAAAGATTGGGATCATTCCCTGCCTATTTCCAGACCACAATGCTTTGAAACTAGAACTCAATCACAAGAGGAAAGTCGGAAAGAACTCAAATACATGGAGGCTAAAGAGCATCCTACTGAAGAATGAATGGGTCAACCAGGAAATTAAAGAAGAATTTAAAAAATTCATGGAAACCAATGAAAATGAAAACACAACTATTCAAAATCTTTGGGATGCAGCAAAGGCAGTCCTAAGAGAAAAGTAAATAGCAATACAAGCCTTTCTCAAGAAGCAAGAAAGGTCACAAGTACACAACCTAACACTACACCTAAAGGAGCTGGAGAAAGAACAGCAAAGAAAGCCTAAACCCAGCAGGAGAAGAGAAATAATAAAGATCAGTGCAGAAATCAATGAAATAGAAACTAAAAGAACAGTAGAACAGATCAACGAAATTAGGAGCTGGTTCTTTGAAAAAATTAACAAGATTGATAAAACCCTGGCCAGACTTATCAAAAAGAGAAATGACCCAAATAAACAAAATCATGAATGAAAGAGGAGAGATCACAACCAACACCAAAGAAATACAAACAATTATAAGAACATATTATGAGCAACTCTATGCCAGCAAATTAGATAACCTGGAAGAAATGGATGCATTCCTAGAGATGTATCAACTACCAAAACTGAACCAGGAAGAAATAGAAAACCTGAACAGACCTATAACCACTAAGGAAATTGAATCAGTCATCAAAAATCTCCCAACAAACAAAAGCCCAGGACCAGATGGCTTCCCAGGGGAATTCTACCAAACATTTCAAGAAGAATTAATACCTATTCTTCTGAAACTGTTCCAAAAAATAGAAATGGAAGAAAAACTTCCAAACTCACTTTATGAGGCCAGCATTACCTTGATCCCAAAACCAGACAAAGACCCCATCAAAAAGGAGAATTACAGACCAATATCCCAGATGAACATGGATGCAAAAATTCTCACCAAAATACTAGCCAATAGGATCCAACAGTACATTAAAAGGATTATTCACCATGACCAAGTGGGATTTATCCCTCGGCTGCAAGGTTGGTTCAACATCTGCAAATCAATCAATGTGATACAATACATTAACAAAAGAAAGAACAAGAATCATATGATCCTCTCAATAGATGCAGAAAAAGCATTGGACAAAGTACAGCATCCTTTCTTGATCAAAACTCTTCAGAGTATAGGGATAGAGGGTACATACCTCAATATCATAAAAGCCATCTATGAATAACCTACAGCGAATATCATTCTCAATGGGGAAAACCTGAGAGCTTTCCCGTAAGGTCAGGAACGCGGCAGGGATGTCCACTATCACCACTGCTATTCAACATAGTATTGGAAGTCCTAGCCACAGCAATCAGACAACAAAAAGAAATTAAAGGCATCCAAATGGGCAAAGAAGGAGTCAAACGCTCACTCTTTGCAGATGATATGATACTTTATGTGGAAAACCCAAAAGACTCCACCCCAAAACTGCTAGAACTCATACAGGAATTCAGTAAACTGGCAGGATATAAAATCAATGCACAGAAGTCAGTGGCATTCCTATACACCAACAACAAGACAGAAGAAAGAGAAATTAAGGAGTCGATCCCATTTACAATTGCACCCAAAACCATAAGATACCTAGGAATAAATCTAACCAAAGAGACAAAGGATCTGTACTCAGAAAACTATAAAATGCTCATGAAAGAAATTGAGGAAGACACAAAGAAATGGAAAAACGTTCCATGCTCATGGATTGGAAGAACAAATATTGTGAAGATGTCAAGGCTACCTAGAGCAATCTACACATTCAATGCAATCCCCATCAAAATACCATCCACTTTTTTCAAAGAAATGGAACAAATAATCCTAAAATTTGTATGGAACCAGAAAAGACACCGCATAGCCAGAGGAATGTTGAAAAAGACAAGCAAAGCTGGCGGCATCACAATTCCGGACTTCCAGCTCTTTTACAAAGCTGTCATCATCAAGACAGCATGGTACTGGCACAAAAACAGACACATAGATCAATGGAACAGAATAGAGAGCCCAGAAATGGACCCTCAACTCTATGGTCAACTAATCTTCGACAAAACAGGAAAGAATGTCCAATGGAACAAAGACAGTCTCTTCAACAAATGGTGTTGGGAAAATTGGACAGCCACAAGCAGAAGAATGAAACTGGACCATTTCCTTACACCACACACAAAAATAGACTCCAGATGGTTGAAAGACCTCAATGTGAGACAGCAGTCCATCAAAATCCTAAAGGAGAACACCGGCAGCAACCTCTTTGACCTCAGCCGAAGCAACTTCTTCCTAGAAACATTGCCAAAGGCAAGGGAAGCAAGGGCAAAAATGAACTATTGGGACTTCAGCAAGATAAAAAGCTTTTGCAAAGCAAAGGAAATAGTCCACAAAACCAAAAGACAATGAACAGAATGGGAGAAGATATTTGCAAATGACATATCAGATAAAGGGCTAGTATCCAAAATCTATAAAGAACTTATCAAACTCAACACCCAAAGAACAAAGAATTCAATCAAGAAATGGGCAGAAGACATGAACAGACATTTTTCCAAAGAAGACATCCAAATGGCCAACAGACACATGAAAAAGTGCTCAATATCGCTCGGCATCAGGGAAATCCAAATCAAAACCTCAATGAGATACCACCTCACACCAGTCAGAATGGCTAAAATTATCAAGTCAGGAATCGACAGATGTTGGCGGGGATGCGGAGAAAGGGGAACCCTCCTACACTGTTGGTGGGAATGCAAGCTGGTGCAGCCACTCTGGAAAACTGTATGGACGTTCCTCAAAAAGTTGAAAATAGAGCTACCATATGATCCCGCAATTGCACTACTGGGTATTTACCTCAAAGATACAAAAGTAGGGATCCGAAGGGGTACGTGCACCCCGATGTTTATAGCAGCAATGTCCACAATAGCCAAACTGTGGAAAGAGCCAAGATGTCCATCAATAGATGAATGGATAAAGAAGAGGTGGTATATATATACAATGGAATATTATGCAGCCATCAAAAGGAATGAGATCTTTCCATTTGCAATGACGTGGATGGAACTGGAGGGTATTATGTTGAGTGAAATAAGTCAAACAGAGAAAGACATGTATCATATGATCTCACTGATATGAGGAATTCTTAATCTCCGGAAAGAAACTGAGGGCTGCTGGAGTGGGGGGTGGGGTGGGAGGGATGGGGTGACTGGGTGATAGACACTGGGGAGGGTATGTGCTCTGGTAAGCGCTGTGAATTGTGCAAGACTGTTGAATCTCAGATCTGTACCTCTGAAACAAATAATGCAATATATGTTAAGAAAAAAAAAAAAGAAGGTAGCGGGAGGGGAAGAATGAAGCGGGGGAAATCGGAGGGGTAGACGAACCATGAGAGAAGATGGACTCTGAAAAACAAACAGGGTTCTAGAGGGGAGGGGGGTGGGAGGATGGGTTAGCCTGGTGGTGGGTATTGAGGAGGGCACATTCTGCATGGAGCACTGGGTATTATGCACAAATAATGAATCATGGAACACTTCATCCAAAACTAATGATGTAATGTATGGGGATTAACATAAGAATAAAAAAAAAGTGACATTCACAAAAAATTTATCTCTTCTACTTTCGAACAGAGCAAGTGATGTCTGTAATTATTGCAACCTTTTTGCAATGATGATGAGATAAAACCCGATGGCCATTCAAACACTCAGAATAGAAGAGCGAAAAAAAAGAGAGTCAGTGTTTTGGTGATGCCACTAAACCACTAAAGTAATTTAAGAAATAATTTACAGAGCCCTAGAAGTTCTTGTTAGTAAGAGAATAAATTTGACTCTTATTTAATCCAATTAAGTTTCAAAATCATGCCCTTAAACTTGTGATTATGTCTTTCCCACCAGATTTGTAAGATCAATAAATAATGCATGTAAATGAAAGAATAACTAAATAAACGGATGCATATCTTAATACATGTTAAATTCCCTGAGACTCACTGAATACAGTCTAATGGAATAAGATGAAGCTGAAAATAAAGACAGATATCAGAGCATGGAAGCTACAGCATGCCTTATGAAGAAACTTAAACTTTACTATATAAACCAATATTTCTAAAAATTTATGTCAGTACTAGTTTCACGAAATGATAATAGGTACTGCATAGAAAGAATTTTAAGCAAATAAGCATTAAGATTTCATTAACTGGGTTTCTTTTTTTCAGGAACTTAATACATAATTACACGAGATGGGTATCATACTAAAATGGATACTATATAAAACATAGTTTCTTAAGCTTAGTGCTCTTTAAAATGCGTTCTGGGGGGCGCCTGGGTGGTTCAGTTGGTTAAGCGACTGCCTTCGGCTCAGGTCATGATCCTGGAGTCCCGGGATCGAGTCCCACATCGGGCTCCCTGCTCAGCAGGGGGTCTGCTTCTCCCTCTGCCCTCTTCCCTCTCGTGCTCTCTCTCATTCTCTCTCTCTCAAATAAATAAATAAAATCTTTTAAAAAAATAAATAAAATAAAATAAAATAAATAAAATTGCGTTCTGGGAATTCTAGTCTAATGGCAACATAAAAAGACCCTGAACTCACCTCTTCCACAGACATACCAAATGTACATTTATACATAGAACAATTCGTCCTGAAGAACTGAGGTCTTACTGAAGAGCTTCGGTACAAGAACAGATGGAGACCACATACAGAATGCCAGGAAAGATGGAGACATGGTAACAAATGGAATCCCCACCCCTGAGCCTGTGAATGCAGTGGGGAGGAATAGTACTGAACACATTCATCTGCCCCTGGGCACAGAAAAAACACCCAGGTTTAAAAGGGCAACTAGGATATAAAGGAACCAGCCCTAGGACCAGAAAAATAAATAAATAACTGGAACTTTCACCAGTACAAGAGGCTGGGGAGAACCAGTTTATATTACACCACCAAAGGAACAGGGATCCAGGAACCATCACCAACCTGCTATCTCAGTATGCCCCAGACATTCTGGAACACAGAGGAAAAAAAAAAAAGAAAGCCTTGGTTTAAAAGGACAACTAGACTATAAAAGAACTAGACCTAGAATCCTGACAAATGGCAGGGTGGCTTCTGGAACTCTAAGTCAAAGGAGCCAATGAGCACCATGGTTTATATTGCCCCTCAGTCTTCATAGCATAGATGGGCACAGGGTCCAGACACCCTAGCTGAGCTACCACCTCAGTGAGCCCCAGGCCTCTGGCCCATACCTGCCCCAGCCAACCAACCAAGGCAGCTCCATTGTGGTGCACACTTACACATCTCTGGTCAGCACTCACTATGACTCCATCCATTGTGGCAAGGTGACACAGGAACAAATCACCCTGGAACACTCCAGGTACATACCGCTTTGACTCAAAATGGCCTGCTAGGACACCCCTGACTCAGACCACTTGGGGACCTCCTGTCTCACATCCGCTTTTGTTCTACCACCCCACCAGATGTCAACTGTCCAGGCTGTCCCTGGTCCCCTAGCCCACACCCTGCCTCAGCATGATCCACTCTGCCAGGTTTCCCCCTATGCTGAGCATCAGGGAACTCCTGGCTCTCATTCACTAAGGCTGTCCTGTTCAGTGCCTTCTATGTAGAAAGACCTGGGACCCCCTCTCCCCAGCCTGCACCCCACCTCAGTTCTAGCAGTCCCTGTGTGAAGCACCACAAGAACCCCAGGCCCTTGCCCTGCCCCAGCTCTAGCCACTTCACTAAGGTGAGTCCTGCATGAGTGCCCCAGGACCCCCTGGCTTGCACTCACTTTAATTTTAGCTGTCTTACCAGGGTTTCCCCTGTGCCCCGAGCCTGGGGACACCTCCGCTGGCTCCTAGCTCAGCTTGTGGTTACTTACGCTTCAGCTGTTCTGCCAGGGCAGTCTGCATGGACAGCCCCTGGATCACTCCCACCTATTCCCACTTCAGTTCCAGACTTCTCACCAGGGCAATTTCAGGACAGGTGGTAAGGGATGCCCAGTCTACACCAGGCATAGCTCCAGTCTTCACCCAAAGTCACTAGTCACACAGAACTTATACAGGGGATGACCATATTGCAAGACGATTCCTTCAAGTTTTAGAGAAGTAACTGTTCTGCCCAATTCATAAAAACAAATGTGGAAAGTCAAGCAAAATGAGAAGACAAAGAAATATGCTCCAAACCAAAGAAGACAATCTCAAAATACAACCTACTGCATGGAAGAAGATATTTCCAAAGATCTGTATCTGATAAAGAATTAGTATCCAAAATATATAAAGGACTTCTACAACTCAACACAAAAAATCCAATTAAAAACGGGCAGAAGACATCAACCGACATTTCTTCAAAGAAGAAATACAGATGACCAACAGATACATGAAAAGATGTTCAACACCACTCATCATCATGAAAATGCAAATCAAAAATAACAATGAGGTATCATCACCTCACACCTGTCAGAATGGCTAAAATCAAAAACACAAGAAAGAACGTGTTGGTGAAGATGTGGAAAAAAAGGAACCCTCATGCACTGTTGCTAGGAATTCAAACTGGTGCAGCCACTCTGGAAAACAGTATGGAGATTCCTTAGAAAATTAAAAATAGAGGGGTGCCTGGGTGGCTCGGTTGGTTAAGCGACTGCCTTCGGCTCAGGTCATGATCCTGGAGTCCCGGGATCGAGTCCCGCATCGGGCTCCCTGCTTGGCAGGGAGTCTGCTTCTCCCTCTGGCCCTCCTCCCTCTCATGCTCTCTGTCTCTCATTCTCTCTGTCTCAAATAAATAAATAAAATCTTTAAAAAAAAATTAAAAATAGAATCACCATAGGATCTAGTAATTGCACTACTGGGTATTAACACAGACATTGGAAAACATTAACTCAGAAGGATATATGCACCCTTATGCTTATTGCATCACTATTTGCAATAGGCAAATTTGGAAGCAGCCCAAGTATCCACTGAATGATGAACAGATAAAGAAAACGTGATACATATACACAATAGAATATTATTCAGCCATAGAAAAGAATGAAATCTTGCCATTTGCAAGAACACGGATAGACCTAGGGAGTATAATGCTAAGCGAAATAAGCCAATTAGAGAAAGACAAATACCATATGATTTCACTCCTAAGTGGAATTTAAGAAACAAAACAAATGAACAGAGGAAAAACAAAGAGAAAAACCAAAAAACAGATTCTTAACTATAGAGAACAAACATGGGCACCAGAGAGGAGGTGGGGTGGGAGGATGACTGAAATAGGTGAAGGGGATTAAGAGTACACTTAATTATGATGAGCACTTAGTAATGTATAGAATTGTTGAATCACTATATTGTACACCTGAAAGTAATAAAAACTGCATCTTAACTATACTGGAATTTTTCAAAAAAAAAAACAGAACAAGACAATCTCAGAAAAATGACCAAATGAAAAAGAGATAAGCAATGTGCCTAATAAAGAGTTTAAAGGGACACCTGGGTGGCTCAGTCATTAAGTGTCTGCCTTCAGCTCAGGTCATGCTCCCAGGGTCCTGGGATCGAACCCCACATCAGGCTCCCTGCTCTATGGGAAGCCTGCTTCTCCCTCTCCCACTCCCCCGCTTGTGTTCCCTCTCTTGCTGTGTCTCTCTCTCTGTCAAGTAAATAAAATCTTAAAAAAAAAAAAAAAAAGTTTAAAGTAATGATCATACAGATTCTCCCTTGGGGTGTCTGGGTGGCTCAGTTAAGCATCTACCTTCAGCTCAGGTCATGATCCCAGGGTCCTGGGATGGAGCCCCACATTGGGCTATCTGCTCAGTGGGGAGCCTGCTTCTCTCTCCCTTTGCCTGCTGCTTCCCCCTGCTTGTTTGCTCTCTCTCTCTGTCAAATAAATAAATAATCTTTTTTTTTTTTTAAAGATGCTCACTGGACTGGAGAGAAGAGTAGAAGTACTTAGGAGGAACTCAGCAAGAGAGAAAAAATAAAGACCAATCAGCCTACAATAACTGAAATAAAAAAAATACACTTGAGGGAATCAATGGTAGATTGGCAAATAGAGAAGAACAGATCATTGATCTGGAAGACAGGGTAATGAAAAGTACCTAGGTTGAACAAGAAAAAGTAAAAATAAATTAAAAATGAGGATAGGTTAAGGGATCTCTTGGACAACATCAAGCAAACAACCCTTCATATCTTAAGTGGTCCATAAGGGGAAGAGAAAAAGGGGCAGAAAACTTATTTGAAGGCATAACAGCTGAATTTTTCCTAACCTAGGGAGAAAACATATATCCAAGTTTAGGAAGCATAGAGAGTTCCATAAAACATGATTATCAAGGCAGTCCACACCATGACACATAGTAATTAAAATGTCAAAGATTAAATATAAAGAGAATTTTAAAAGAAGGAGAAGCAAATAATTACATATAAGGGAATTCCAAAAGGTTATCAGCTGGTTTTTCCACAGAAATTTTTCAGGCCAGGAGAAAATAGCATGATAAATTCAATTTGCTGAAAAGAAAGAACTATAACCAAGAATGCTCTACCTGGCAAGATTATCATTCAAAATTAAATGAGAGAGAACTTCTCAGACACAGAAACATTAAATGAGTTCATCTCACTGAACTACCTTACACAAAATGTTCAAAAGACTTCTTGAAATACAAAATAAAAGGCTAAAATTAGAAGAAAAGTATTAATAAAAAGATGTAATACATGACAATATATACATAAACTGTGAAGTTGCGAGTATGAAGTTCTTTTAGCATATGTTTGAACTCAAGTGACCATCAATTTAATACAGACTGATACATATTTAAGCTGTTATGTGTGAATCTTGCGGTAACCACAAACCCAAAACTTATAATAGATACACAAAAAATAAAGCCAAGCATAATAAACACTAGAAAGTAATCTCAGCCAAGAGACCAAGATAAAAAGTAAAAAAAAAAAGGTAAGAATTATAAAATTACTGGAAAACCATTAAAAAATGGGGGGATGGAGGAGGCGACGCAAGATGGCGGAGGAGTAGGAGAACTGGATTTCCTCTGGTCTCAGGAATTCAGCTGGATAGGGATCAAACCATTCTGAACACCTACAAACTCAACAGGAGAGCGAAGAAAAGAATAGCAACAACTCTCTGAAGAGAAAAGCAACCACTTTCTGGAAGGTAGGACGTGCAGAGAAGTGAATCTGAGGTGATATTTGGGAGGCCGGCCGGGGGCGGAGGGGGCCTCCATCACCCGCTACCAGCAAATGATGGAGCCACCAAGCAAAAAACCGGAACTTTTAGAATTCTGCTCTGAAGGACGTCGTTCCAGTGGCTAAGCGGGGGTGGAACCCTCACGGGACAGTGTGGTCTCAGGACACTCAGGGTCACAGAAAGACTGGGGGTGCCTGAGTGCAGCAGAGCTCCCAGGTATCGGAGCGGGGAAGCCGGTTGCAGAGACGGAGCCGAGGCATGGGCTCTCAGCTTGGGGTTGCCATAAACTGTGATCCGCAGCACAGTCGGGCCACTGCTCCTCCAGGAGGGACCCAACAAGCGGCAGATCCGGGGAGACTCCCCTTCCTCCCCCAGGAGGAGCAGGGCGGGAGTGCACCGCAGGGATCTGCTGGGTTTGGAGACTCCATAGGGGGTCGTGTGCCACAGATAGAAATGCTCAGTCACAGGCCGGGTGAGCACAGAGTGCAGCCAGAGATGGGGAGACGGGAGTGATTGACTGCTTTTCTCTGGGGGTGCACTGAGCAGCGGGGCCCTGAGTTCTCGGCTCCTCCAGGGCGGAGATTGGGAGGCCACCATTTTCACTCTCGGCCTCCAAAGCTGTACCGAAAGCTTGCAGGGAACAAAAGCTCCCAAGAGCAAACCCAAGCAGATTACTTAGCCTGGACCGGCAAGGACAGGGCAATTCCACCTCCGGCAAAGACATTTGGGAACGACGGCAACAGGTCCCTCCCCCAGAACATCAGCGAAAACAGCCAGGCAAGACCAAGTTTACCAATCAATGAGAATGGCAGAACTCCAGTGCTAGGGGAATAATGCACATAGAATCCATGGCTTTTTTACCATGATTCTTTAGTTTTTCAAAGTTAATTTTTTTAACTTTTTTTTTTGAATTTTTTTTTCCCTTTTTCAACCAACATCTTATCAATCCTTTTTTTAAAAAACATTTTTATTTTTCATTTTTAGAGTCATATTGGATCCCTTCATAGTAGTTATCCTTATTTTTGGCATATATGTTTAAGTTATTCTCTCTTTAAAATTTTGAGATACAGTTTCTTCTAACACATCAAAATATACCCTAAATCTCTAGTGTATGGCTTTGTTCAAGACTCCTGCCTGATCACATTCTCTCCCCTTTTTTTTTCTTTCTTTTTAAATCCTCTTCTTTCTCTTTTTTAAGAACTTATCAATTCCTTTTATAAAATTTTTTATAATTTTCATCCTTATAGTCATATTCCATCCCTTCATCATATCAACCCTTATTTTTGTACATATATAAGTTTTTCTTTCTTTAAAATTTTGGGAGGCACTTTCTTCTAACAGACCAAAATACACCCAAAATCTAGTGTGTGGCACTGATCTATGCACCAGCCTGATCATAGTTGATCATATTCTGTTTTTTTTTTTTTTTCATTTTGTTCTGTTTTTGTTTTTATCTGTTTCTTTTTTCTTTTTCTTTTTTCTTTCTTTCCCTGTCTTTTCCCCTGGCTTCAGGTCTTTTCTGATTTGTTTAGAGTATATTTTCTGGGGACGTTTTTGCCCTGTTAGCATTTTGGTCTCTCATTCATCTATTCTCGTCTGGACAAAATGACAAGACAGAAAAAATCACCTCAACAAAAAGAACAAGAGGTAGTACTGACTGCCAGGGACCTACTCAATACGGACATTAGTACGATGTTGGATCTAGAGTTCAGAATCATGACTTTAAAGATACTAGCTGGACTTGAAAAAAGCATGGAAGTTATTACAGAAACCCTTTATGGAGAAATAAATGAACTAAAATCTAACCAAGTCGAAATAAAAAAGGCCATTAATGAGGTGCAATAAAAAAGAGGGGCGCTAACTGCTAGAATAAATGAGGCAGAAGAGAGAATCAGTGATATAGAAGACCAAATGATGGAAAATAAGGAAGCTGAGAAAAAGATAAACAACTACTGGATCACGAGGGCAGAATTTGAGAGATAAGCGATACTGTAAGACGAAGCAACATTAGAATAATTGGGATCCCAGAAGAAGAAGAAAGAGAGAGAGGGGCAGAAGATATATTAGAGCAAATTATAGCTGAGAACTTCCCTAATGTGGGGAAGGAAACAGGCATGAAAATCCAGGAAGCACAGAGAACCCCTATCAAAATCAATAAAAATAGATCAACGCCCCGACATCTAATAGTAAAACTTACGAGTCTCAGAGACAAAGAGAAAATCCTGAAAGCAGCTCGGGAGAAGAGATATGTAACCTACAATGGTAGAAACATTAGATTGATACAGACTTATCCACAGAGACCTGGCAGGCCAGAAAGGACTGGCAGGATATATTCAGAGCACTAAATGAGAAAAATATGCAGCCAAGAATACTACATGCAGCTAGGCCGTCATTGAAAACAGAAGGAGAGATAAAAAGCTTCCAGGACAAACAAAAACTAAAGGAATTTGCTAACACAAACCAGCCCTACAAGAAATATTGAAAGGGATCCTCTAAGCAAAGAGAGAGCCTAAAAGTAACAGAGACCAGAAAGGAACACAGACAATATACAGTAAGTCAACTTGTAGGCAATACAATGGCACTAAATTCCTATCTTTCAATAGTTACCCTGAATGTAAATGGGCTAATTGCCCCAATCAAAAGACACAGGCTATCAGATTGGATAAAAAAACAAGACCCATCAATATGCTGTCTGCAAGAGACTCATTTTAGACCCAAAGACACCCCCAGATTGAAAGTGAGGGGGTGGAAAACCATTTAACATGCTAATGGACACCAAAAGAAAGCTGGGGTGGCAATCCTTTTATCAGACAAATTAGATTTTAAACCAAAGACTGTAATAAGAGATGAGGAAGGACACTATATCCTACTTAAAGGGTCTATCCAACAAGAAGATCTAACAATTGTAAATATCTATGCCCCTAACATGGGAGCAGCCAATTATATAACCCAATTAAAAACAAAAGCAAAGAAACACATTGACAACAATACAATAATAGTGGGGGACTTTAACATCCCCATCACTGAAATGGACAGATCGTCTAAGCAAAAGATCAACAAGGAAATAAAGACTTTAAATGACACACTGGACCAGATGGACTTCACAGACATATTGAGAACATTCCATCCCAAAGCAATGGAATATACATTCTTCTCTAGTGCCCATGGAACATTCTCCAGAATCGATCACATCCTAGGTCATAAATCAGGTCTCAACCGGTACCAAAAGACTGGGATCATTCCCTGCCTATTTCCAGACCACAATGCTTTGAAACTAGAACTCAATCACAAGAGGAAAGTCAGAAAGAACTCAAATACACGGAGGCTAAAGAGAATCCTACTGAAGAATGAATCGATCAACCAGGAAATTAAAGAAGAATTAAAAAAATACATGGAAACCAATGAAAATGAAAACACAACTGTTGAAAATCTTTTGGATGCAGCAAAGGCAGTCCTAAGAGGAAAGTATATAGCAATAGAAGCCTTTCTCAAGAAACAAGAAAGGTCTCAAATAGACAAACTAACCCTACACCTAAAGGAGCTGGAGAAAGAACAGCAAATAAAGTCTAAACCCAGCAGAAGAAGAGAAATAATAAAGATCAGAGGAGAAAACAATGAAATAGAAAGCAAAAGAACAGTAGAACAGATCAACGAAACTAGGAGCTGGTTCTTTGAAAGAATGAACAAGATTGATAAACCCCTGGCCAGACTTATCAAAAAGAAAAGAGAAAGGACCCAAATCAACAAAACCATGAATGAAAGAGGAGAGATCACAACCAACACCAAAGAAATACAAACAATTATAAGAACATATTATGAGCAACTCTATGCCAGCAAATTAGATAACCTGGAAGAAATGGAAGCATTCCGGGTGCCTGGGGGGCTCAGATGGTTAAGCGTCTGCCTTCGGCTCAGGTCATGATCCCGGGGTCCTGGGATCAAGTCCCGCATCGGGCTCCCTGCTGGGCGGGGAGCCTGCTTCTCCCTCTGCCTCTGCCTCTCTCTCTCTCTCTCTCTGACTCTCATGAATAAAAAAATAAAACATTAAAAAAAAATAGAAATGGATGCATTCCTAGAGATGTATCAACTACCAAAACGGAACCAGGAAGAAATAGAAAACCTGAACAGATCTATAATCACTAAGGAAGTTGAAGCAGTAACCAAAAATCTCCCAACAAACCAAAGCCCAGGGCCAGATGGCTTCCCAGGGGAATTCTACCAAACATTTCAAGAAGAATTAATACCTATTCTGAAACTGTTCCAAAACATAAAAATGGAAGGAAAACTTCCAAACTCATTTTATGAGGTCACCATTACCTTGATCCCAAAACCATACAAAGACCCCACCAAAAAGGAGAATTACAGACCCATATCCTTGATGAACATGGATGCAAAAATTTTCACCAAAATACTAGCCCGTATGATCAAACAGTACATTAAAAGGATTATTCACCATGACCAAGTGGGATTTATCCCTGGGCTGCAAGGTTGGTTCAACATCTGCAAATCAATCAATGTGATACAATATATTAACAAAAGAGAGAAGAATCACATGATACTCTCAATAGATGCAGAAAAAGCATTGGACAAAGTACAGCATCCTTTCTTGATCAAAACTCTTCAGAGTATAGGGATAGCGGGTACATACCTCAATATCATAAAAGCCATCTATGAAAAACCTACAGCAAATATTATTCTCAATGGGGAAAAACTGAGAGCTTTCCCCCTAAGGTCAGCAACACGGCAGGGATGTCCACTATCTCCACTGCTATTCAACATAGTATTGGAAGTCCTAGCCACAGCAATCAGACAACAAAAAGAAATCAAAGGCATCCAAATCGGCAAAGAAGGAGTCAAACGCTCACTCTTTGCAGATGATATGATACTTTATGTGGAAAACCCAAAAGACTCCACCCCAAAACTGCTAGAACTCATACAGGAATTCAGTAAAGTGGCAGGATATAAAATCAATGCACAGAAGTCAGTGGCATTCCTATACACCAACAACAAGACAGAGAAATTAAGGAGTCGATCCCATTTACAATTGCACCCAAAACCATAAGATACCTAGGAATAAATCTAACCAAAGAGACAAAGGATCTGTACTCAGAAAACTATAAAATGCTCATGAAAGAAATTGAGGAAGACACAAAGAAATGGAAAAACGTTCCATGCTCATGGATTGGAAGAACAAATATTGTGAAGATGTCAAGGCTACCTAGAGCAATCTACACATTCAATGCAATCCCCATCAAAATACCATCCACTTTTTTCAAAGAAATGGAACAAATAATCCTAAAATTTGTATGGAACCAGAAAAGACACCGCATAGCCAGAGGAATATTGAAAAAGAAAAGCAAAGCCGGCGGCATCACAATTCCGGACTTCAAGCTCTATTACAAAGCTGTCATCATCAAGACAGCATGGTACTGGCACAAAAACAGACACATAGATCAATGGAACAGAATAGAGAGCCCAGAAATGGACCCTCAGCTTTATGGTCAACTCATCTTTGACAAAGCAGGAAAGAATGTCCAATGGAAAAAAGACAGTCTCTTCAACAAATGGTGTTGGGAAAATTGGACAGCCACAGGCAGAAGAATGAAACTGGACCATTTCCTTACACCACACACAAAAATAGACTCCAAATGGTTGAAAGGCCTCAATGTGAGACAGGAGTCCATCCAAATCCTAGAGGAGAACACAGGCAGCAACCTCTTTGACCTCAGCTGCAACAAGTTCTTCCTAGAAACATCGCCAAAGGCAAGGGAAGCAAGGGCAAAAATGAACTATTGGGACTTCATCAAGATAAAAAGCTTTTGCACAGCAAAGGAAACAGTCCACAAAACCAAAAGACAACCGACAGAATGGGAGAAGATACTTGCAATTGACATATCAGATAAAGGGCTAGTATCCAAAATCTATAAAGAACTTATCAAACTCAACACCCAAAGAACAAAGAATCCAATCAAGAAATGGGCAGAAGACATGAACAGACATTTTTCCAAAGACATCCAAATAGCGAACAGACACATGGAAATGTGCTGAACATCTCTCAGCATCAGGGAAATCCAAATCAAAACCTCAATGAGATACCACCTCACACCAGTCAGAATGGCTAAAATTAACAAGTTAGGAAACGACAAATGTTGGTGGAGATGTGGAGAAAGGGGAACCCTCCTACACTGTTGGTGGGAATGCAAGCTGGTGCAGCCACTCTGGAAAACTGTATGGACGTTCCTCAAAAAGTTGAAAATAGAGCTACCATACAATCCAGCAATTGCACTACTGGGTATTTACCCCAAAGATACAAATGTAGTGATCTGAAGGGGTACATGCACCCGATGTTTATAACAGCAATGTCCACAATAGCCAAACTGTGGAAAGAGCCAAGATGTCCATCGACAGATGAATGGATAAAGAAGATGTGGTGTATATATATACAATGCAATATTATGCAGCCATCAAAAGGAATGAGATTTTGCCATTTGCAATGACGTGGATGGAACTGGAGGGTGTTATGCTGAGCGAAATAAGTCAGTCAGAGAAAGACATGTATCATATGACCTCACTGATATGAGGAATTCTTAATCTCAGGAAACAAACTGAGGGTTGCTGGAGTGGGAGGTGGGGTGGGAGGGAAGGGGTGACTTGCTGATAGACCCTGGGGAGGGTATGTGTTACAGTGAGCGCTGTGAATTGTGTAAGATTGTTGAATCACAGATCTGTACCTCTGAAACAAATAATGCAATGTATGTTAAGGAAAAAAAAGAAGAAGAAGAAGATAGCAGGAGGGGAAGAAGGAAGGGGGGAATCGGAGGGGGAGATGAACCATGAGAGACAATGGACTCTGAAAAACAAACTGAGGGTTCTAGAGGGGAGGGGCATGGGAGGATGGGTTAGCCTGGTGATGGGTATTAAAGAGGGCACGTTCTGCATGGAGCACTGGGTGTTATGCACAAATAATGAATCATGGAACACTACATCAAAAACTAATGATGTAATGTATGGTGATTAACATAACATTAAAAAAAAGAAAAAAAATGGCAATAGTACATACCTATCAATAAGTACTTTAAATGTAAATGGTGTAAATACTCCAATGAGAAGATATAGGGTGGCAAAATGGATAAAAATCCAAGACCCATGTATATGCTGCCTATAGGAGACTTATTTCACACCTGTAGATACATATAGACTTAAAGAATGGAAAAAGATAATCTATGCAAAAGGAAGCAAATGAGAAAGCCATGGTAGTAATACTTGCATCAGACAGAATAGACTTTAGAACAAAGACTATAACAAGAGACAAGGAAGTGCATTACGTAATGATAAAAGGATCAATAAAACAAGGTGACATAAAAGTTTTATCTTATGCATCCAATATTGTAGCACCTAAATACATAAAGCAAATATTAACAGACATAAAGGAAGAAATTGACAGTAATATGATGAAAGTAGTGGACTTTAATACCTTACTTACATCAATGGATAGATCATCCAGGCAGAAAATCAATAAGAAAACAATATCTTCAAATTACACATCACACCAGATGACAACACATACATACAGAACAGTCCATCCAAAAACAACAGAATACACATTCCTTTCAAGTGCACATGGAACATTCTTTACCACAGATAACATATTAGATCTATATAAATTTAAAGAAATGAAGTCTTATCATGCATATTTTCTGACAACAATGGTATGGAACTGGAAAATAATCACAAGAGAAAAAACTTGGAAAAAACACAGGTACATGGAGGCTAAACAATATGCTTCTAAGAAACCAATGGATCAATGAAAAAATTAGAGGAAATTTAAAAATATATGGAAAAAATGAAAATGAAAACACAGTGGCCCAAAATCTGGGATGCAGCAAAAACACTTCTAAGGGGGAAATTTATTGAAATGTATGCCTATCTCAAGAAACATGAAAAATCTCAAATACTCTATTCAACCTTACATCTAAAGAAACTAAAGAATGAAAAAAGCTCAATATTAGTATCAAGATCAGAACATATATAAATAAAGTAGAGACCAAAAAAAAAAACCAAACTGTAATAGAAAAGATCAACCTAACCAAAAGCTGGCTCTTTGAAGAGAAAGCAAAACTGATAAAACTTTAGCCATACTCACAAGAAAGAGAAGTCTCAAATAATATCAGAACTGAAAGAGAAGTAACAACAACACCACAGAAATAAACAAGAAATATAAGAGAATACTATGAAAAATTATATGCCAATAAATTTAACAACCTAGAAGAAATGGATAAATTCCTAAAAAGAATAATGGATTTCCCAAACTGATTCAGGAAGAAATAGAAAATCTGAACAGACCCATTACTAATAATGAAAATTAATCAATAATCAAGGAAATCCCAACAAAGAAAGATACAGGACCAGATGGATTCACAGATGAAT
The DNA here is from genome assembly GCF_029215605.1 of Mirounga angustirostris. Lineage (NCBI taxonomy): Eukaryota > Metazoa > Chordata > Mammalia > Carnivora > Phocidae > Mirounga > Mirounga angustirostris. The sequence continues at coordinate 76,435,182 of NW_026991720.1, read as the reverse complement.
TCTACAATGCATTTGAAGAAAAGTTGATACCTATTCTGAAACTATTTCAAAAAGTAAAAGAGGAAGGGACTTCCAGGGAAGATGACAGAGTAGGAGGACCCTAGGCTCACCAAGTCCCAAGGATACAACTAGAGAACACTCACAGCAGTGTAAATAACTTAGAAAACAACCTGAAGACTGGCAGAATAAACTCCACAGCTACATGTAGAGAAGAGGCCACACTGAAAAGGGTAGAAAGGGCAGAGACATGGTGAGAGCTAAATGGACTCAAAGGACTGTCTCTGGTTGTGGGGGAAGGGATGCCATGGGCATGGAAAGGAGAGAGAAAGAGACCCCCACAATGGGGCACCCACAAGGAGAAGATGAATCTCCCTAACATTTGTCTTCAAAAAAAGAGGGTCCAAATTTCACAGGTTCTTAAAACCAGCAAGACTTAAAAACTGGAATTTTAAAAAATCAGCAGGTTTGGCTCTGGGCGGGCCAGGAGCACTAGAGGAAACTAAGTTCCCCCTGTCCTTTAAGAGACAGCACAACACAACAGCCCCTGGAGAAACAACAAATAAGAAGTAGTTTGAAAGGTGCCTGGGGTAAACAGGAGGGAAAATTATTTACTCATCTCAGAGCCTGTCCCAGAGGGACAGCAATGTCTGGGGAACTCCTCCAGGAACAAAGGAACTTATAGGCACCATTCTCCTCCCCTGCCTCCCCTCCTTCCCCTGCATAAACACACAGGCACCTGAGGGATTGGCTACCTAACTTCTAGAATGGCCACCCAGCCCCCACACCTGTGCTTTACCTGATCCACCCCTCCAGATGGCCCACCTTAGTCCAGTGCAACAGAGCCCCTCTTGCAGAAGAACCTTAGGGCAAAGGTTCCTAGCACGGCCACCCTGCTGCCCCACACCTACCGCGTTCTGCTTCCACAAAGCCAGGAAGACCTCTGCAGAGGACCTGGGCCTTGCAAATTCTACTAGCAATGCTGGCACACCCCCACACTGTGCTTTCATAGAACTGGATGGAGACACATAGTAATTAAAATGACCAAAAGTAGTAATAAAGAAAAAAAAATTAAAAACGAGAGAGAGAGAAGACAATTACATGCAAGGGAAACCCCATAAGGCTATCAGCAAATTTTTCAACAGAAACTTTGCAGGCCAGAAGAGAGTGGCAGGATAGATTGTAAGTGCTGAAAAGGAACAATCTGCAGCCAAGAATACTCTATCCAGGAAGGCTATCATACAGAATAGGAGAGATAAAGAGTTTCTCAGGCAAACAAAAACTAAAGGAGTTCATGATGACTAAACTAGCCCTAAAAGAAATAGTAAAGAGGACTCTGAGTGGAAAGGAAAGATCATAAATGAGAGTATGAAAAATAAGTATATCTGTAAAAATCAGTCAAGGGACTCACAAAATAAAAGGATGTAAAATATGACACCATATAAATAAAACACGAGGAGGAGGAGAGTAAAAATTTAGTGTTTTTAGAATGGGTTCAAACTTAAGTGCCCATTACCTTAACATAGACTGCTGTATGCAGATGTTCTATGCAAACTTGGTGGTAACCACAAATAAAAAACAGTAATAGATATGCAAAGAATTTAAAAAAAAAAAAGGAAAAAGGGAATCCAAATGTACCACTAAAGAGAACCAGCAAAACCATGAAAGAGCAAGAGAAGAATGGATCAGAGAAGAACTGTAGAAATAACCACAAAACAAGTAACAAAATGGCAATAAATACTTATCAATAATTACTTACAACCTAATGGGATTAAATGCTCCAATCAAAAGACATAAGGTGACAGGGGGGATTAAACACAAAAAAACAAACAAATGAAACCCATCTATATGCTGCCTATAAGATTCATTTCAGACCTAAAGACACCTACAGATTGAAAGTGAGGGGACGGAGAAACATTTATCATGCAAATGGAAGTCAAAAGAGCCAGAGTACCAATACTTATATTGGACAAAATAGACTTTTAAAGATTGTAACAAGAGACAAAGAAGATACTATATAATAATAAAAGGGACAATTCAACAAGAATATCTGGGAATTGTAAATAATTATGCACCCAATATGGGAGCACTCAAATATATAAAACAGTTAACAACAAACATAAAGGAACTAATGAATGGTAATACAATAATATTAGGGGATTTTAACACCCCACTTACATCAGTGGAGAGATCATTCAAACAGAAAATCAGCAAGGAAAGAGTGGCTTTGAATGACACACTGGACCAGATGGACTTAATGAGATATTCAGAATATTACATCCTAAAACAGCAGAATACAAATGCTTTTCAAGTGCACATGGAACATTTTCTAGAATACATCACTTACTAGGCCACAAAACATGTCTCAACAACACAAAAAGATCAAAGCATACCAGGCTCCTTTTATGACCACAATGCTATGAAACTAGAAAGCAACCATACACACACACAAAATCTGGAAAGAGTATAAATACATGTAAATTAAATAACATGCTACTCAACAATTAATGAGTTGACCAAGAAATCAAAGAAGAAATAAAAAATTATATGGAAACACAAATGAAAATGAAAACACATGGTCCCAAATCTTTGGGATGCAGCAAAAGTGATTCTAAGAAAGACGTTTAGAGCAATACAGGCCTACCTCAAGAAGCAAGAAAAATCTCAATTAAAAAACCTAACCTTACACCTAAAGGAGCTAGAAAAAGAAAAACAATCAAAACCCCAAACCAGCAGAAGGAAGGAAGGAAATAAATACTGGAGCAGGAATGAATGATATAGAAACTAAAAGCAAAAAACAATAGAAAAAAATCAGTGAAAGCAGGATCTAGTTCTTTGAACAAATAAAAATAAAATTTCATTACCTTTAGCCAGACTATCATAAAAAAAGGGGGGCGGGAGGAAGATTGAGTTAAAAAAAAAAAGAGAGGAGACTTTAATAAACAAAATCACAAATTAGAGAGGAGAAATAACAATCAACATTACAGAAATACAATTTTAAGATATTGTGAAAAGTTCTATGACAACAAATTGGACAACCTAGAAGAAATGGATAAATTCCTAGGACCATATAACCTACCAAAACTGAAGAGGAAAAAATAAAAATTTGAATATACCAATTACCAGCAAGGAAATTCAATCAGCAATCCAAAAAAAAAAAAAAAAAAAAATCCCAACACACAAAAGTCCAGGACCAAGATGGCTCCAGCAGTGAATCTCCCAAACATTTTAAGAAGAGTTAATGCCTATTCTCTACCTATTCCAAAAAATACAAGAAGGAAAACTTCCAAATTCATTCTATGAGGTCAGCATTACCCTGACTACCAAAACCAGATAAATACACCACAAAAAATAAACAGAAGTACAGGGTAGTATCTCTGATGAACATAGATGCAAAAATCCTTAGCAAAATACTAGCAAATCCAAGCCAACAATACATTGACATAATCATTCACCACAATCAAGTGGGACTTATTCCTGGGATGTAAGTTTGGTTCAATATTCACCAATCAATGTGATACATCACATCAATAAAAGAAAGGATAAAAACCTTATCATTTTAATAGATGCAGAGAAAGCATCTGACAAAGTACATCATCTATTCATGATAAAAACCTTCAACAAAGTAGGTTTAGAGGGAATATACCTTAACATAATAAAGGCCTCATAGGAAAAACCCAAAGGGAACATCATGCTCAGTGGGGAAAAACTGATACCTTTCCCAAGGTCAGAAACAAGATAGGGATGTCCAATCTCACCACCTCTATTTAACACAATACTTGAAGTCCTTAGACCCAGCAATGAGACAACAAAAAATAAATTAAAGGCATCCAAATTGGTAAGGAGAAGTAAATCTTTCACTATTTGCAGATGACATGGTACTATATAGAGAAAATTCTAAAGACTCCACTCCAAAACTGCTAGAACTAATAAATGAGTTCAGTAAATTCACAGGATACAAAATAAACATATAGTAATCTGTTGTGTATCTGCAGAGTAGTAATGAAGCAGCAGAAAGAGAAATTAAGAAAACAAATCCATTTACAATTGAACCAAAAATAATAAAGTACCTAGGAATATAGTTATTAAAGGAGTGAAAAACCAAACAAAAACAAAAACAAAAAACAAGACATTCACTGCTCATGGATTGGAGGAACAAAAATTGTTAAAATATCTATACTATCCAAGGCAATCTACAGATTCAATGCAATCCCTATCAAAATACCAACAGCATTTTTCAGAGAACTAGAACACATGATCCTAAAGTTTGTATGGAACCACAAAAGACCCTAAAAAGCCAAAGCAATCTTGAAATAGAAAAGCCAAGTTGGAGCTATCAAATCCCAGACTTTAAGTTATATTACAAAGCTGTAGTAATCATAACAGTATGGTAATGTCATGAAAACCAGAAACATAGATCAGTGGAACATAATAGAAAACCCAGAAATAAACCTACAATTATATGGTCAATTAATCTTTAACAAAGGAAGAAAGAATATGCAATGGGAAAAAGTCTCTTCAACAAATGGTGTTGGGAAAACTGGACAGCTAAATGCAAAAGAATGAAACTGGACTACTGGCTTACACCATACACAAGAAACAAACTTAAAGTGGATTAAGACCTAACTGGGAAATCTGAAACCATAAACCTCCTAGAAGAGAGCATAGGCAGTACTGTCTCTGACATTGACCATAGAAACATTTTTCTAGGTATGTCTCCTGAGGCAAGGGAAACAAAAGCAAAAATAAACTACTGGGATTTCATCAACATAAAAAACTTTCACACAGTGAAGGAAACAATCAACACAGCTAAAAGGCCACCTACGGAATGGAAGAACATATTTGCAAATGACATATCTGGTAAAGAGTTAATATCTACAATATACAAAGAACTTAGATAAATAAACACCTCCCAAAATAATTAATCCGGTTAAAAAATGGGCAGAAGATATGAACAGACATTTTTTTTCCAAAGACCACATGCAGATGGCCAACAGGCATATGAAAAGATGCTCAACATCACCAATTATCAGGGAAGTACAAATCAAAGCTACAATGAGGTATCATCTCACAACTTTCAGAATGGCTACAATCAGGAATTCAAGGAACTCCAAGTGTTGTCAAGGATGTGGAGAGAAAGAAGCCCTCTTGCCCTGTTGGTAGGAATGCAAATGGGTACAGCCACTGTAGAAAAGAGTTTGGAGGTTCCTCAAAAAAATTAAAAATAGCAATACCATAGGATTCTGTAATTCTGCTACTGGATATTTACTCAAAGAAAATGAAAACACTAATTTGGAAAGATACATGCACCCTTATGTTTATGACAACATTATTTATGATAGCCAAGATATGGAAGTAATTTAAGTGTGCATTGATAGATGAATGGATAAAGAAGATGTGATTATATGTATACACACACACACACACAATACACACACACAATGGAATATTACTCAGCTATAAAAGGATAAAGTCTTGCTTTTTGCCATAATATGGATGGATCCAGAAAGCATTACACTTAGTGAAATAAATCAGGGAAAGACAAATACCATATCATTTCACTTATATGTAGAATCTAAAAAAACAAAACCAATAAACAAAAAGCAGAAATAGACCCATAAATACAGAGAACAAACTGATGGTTGCCAGAGAGGAGGAGAGTGGAGGGACAGGCAAAATGGGTGAAGGGGAGTGGGAGATACAGTCTTCCATTATGGAATGAATAAGTCACAGGGAATAGAGAATATAGTTAATGACACTGTAGTAGTGCTGTATGGTTACAGATGGTAGCTACACTTGTAGTGAGTGTGACATACCATCAAAATCACTATTTTGTACACATGAAACTAATAAAACATTGTGTGTCAACTTTAAAAAAATAAATAGAACAGACTTTGGGAAACACTAATCTAACAAAGTAATGCAGTGAGGAATTTTTTTAAAGATTTTATTTTGATAGGGATTGCATTGAATGTGTAGATTGTTCTGGGCAGCATAGACATTTTAACAATGTTCATTCTTCCAATCCAATCCATTAAGCAAGGAATGTTTTTCCATCTCTTTGTGCCTTCCTCAATTTCTTTCATGAGCGTTCTGTAGTTTCTGGAGAACAGATCCTTTATCTCTATAGTTAGGTTTATTCCTAGGTATCTTATGTTTTTTTGTGCAATTGTAAATTGGATCAATTCTTAATTTCTCCTTCTTCAGTCACCTTGTTAGTGTATAGAATTGCAACTGATTTATGTGCATTGATTTTTGTATCATGCCATGGTGCTGAATTGCTGTATGATTTCTAGCATTTTTGGGGTGGACTCTTTTGGGTTTCCCACAATCATGTCATCTGTGATTGACATTTCACAGATCTGGAACAAACAAACCTAAAATTTGTATGGAACCAGAAAAGATCCTGTATCACCAGGGGAATGTTGAAAAAGAAAACCATCACAATGCATGACTTCAAGCTGTATTACAAAGCTGTGATCATCAAGACAGCATGGTACTGGCACAAAAACAGACACATAGATCAATGAAACAGAATAGAGCCCAGAAATGGACCTTCAATCTTTGACACAATTCCAGATTTTAAGTTAGATTACAAAGCTGTAGTAATCAAAATAGTATGGTAATGTCATGAAAACCAGAAATATAGATCAATGGAACATGATAGACCCAGAAATAAACCCACAATTATATGGTCAATTAATCTTCAACAAAGGAGGAAAGAATATCCAATGGAAAAAAGACTGTCTTTTCAATAAATGGTACTGGGAAAAGTGGACAGCCACATACAGAAGAAAGAGACTGGACCATTCTTTTACACCATACACAAAGATAAACTCAAAATGGATGAAAGACCTAAATGTGAGACAGGAATCCATCAAATCCTAGAGAACACAGGCAGTAACTTCTTAGACCTCAGCCACAGCAACTTCTTGCAAGACACAGGCAAAGGAAACAAAAGCAAAAATGAACTATTGGGACTTAATCAAGATAAAAGGCTTCTGCATGGCAAGGGAAACAGTCAACAAAACTGAAAGGCAACCTACGGAATGGGAGAAGTTATTTGCCAAGGACATAACAGATAAAAGGCTGGTATCCAAGATCTATAAAGAACCTACCAAACTCAAGACCCAAAAAACAAATAATCCAGTCAAGAAATTGGCAGAAGACATGAACAGAAATTTTCCAAAGACATGCAAATGGCCAACAGACACATAAAAAAATGTTCAACATCACTAGTCATCAGGAAAGTACAAATCAAAACCACAATGAAATACCACCTTACACCAGTTAGAATGGCAAAAATTAACAAAAGAGAGAACAAATGTTGCCAAGGATGCAGAGAAAGGGGAACCCTCTTACACTGTTGGTGGGAATGCAAGCTGGTACAGACACTCTGGAAAACAGTATGGAGGCCCCTCAAGAAGTTAAAAATAGAGCTACCCTACAATCCAGCAATTCCACTACTGGGTATTTACCCCAAAGATACAGATGCAGTGAAAAGAAGGGACACGTGCACCCCAATATTCATACCAGCAATATCCACAATAGGCAAAATGTGGAAGAAGCCAAGATGTCCTTCAACGTATGAATGAATAAAAAAGATGTGGTTCATATATACAATGGAATATTACTCAGCCATCATAAAGGATGAATACCTACCAATGTGATGTGATGAGCACTAGGTGTTATATGCAACTAATGAACCATTGAACACTACACCAAAAACTAATGATATACTATATGTTGGCTAACTGAATTTAAATAAAAAAATAATAATAAAATAAAGACTTTATTTTTAAGTTATCTCTATACCCAGTGTGAAGCTTGAATTCACAACCCCGAGATCAAGAGTCACGTGCTCTACTGATTGAGCCAGCCAGGCATCCCTGCAGTGAGGAATTTTTAAATGAAAACATATAATCATTTTTGTATTTTTGATGTATGATTGTGACAGCAATATTTAACATGAATTTTGCAGAAACAGATCAGTGGCAGAAAGATCATTTAGGAGTTTGTGCAGTAGTACAAAAGAGATTATATAAACCTTAAAGTGATACTAGATATGGAGGATCAGGAACAGAGTTGATACCTACTTACTAAAAATCAGTAATTAATAGGCTGTGTGCATGGGATGCCTGGGTCTCTCAATCGGTTAAGCATCTGTCTTCAGTTCATGTCATGATCACAGGATCCTGGGATCAAGTCCCGCACCAGGCTCCTTGCTCAGCAGGGAGTCTTCTTCTCCATCTATCTGCCTCTCTCCCTGCTTGTGCACTCTCTCTCTCTCTGACAAATAAAATCTTCAAAAAAAATAAAAATAAATAGGATGTGTTCACGTCTGAATTCTTGGCTACAATTCAAGAAGAAAATTAATAAATTGGAATGATATTTGAGCTCTCAGAAAGTTGGAATGCCTGTCTCATTAAAACTTAAATACATTTAAAAAAAAAATGTAGGCCATTGAGAACACAGCCCAAAACTGTCACAAGATCAATCTAGTTAGCATGCTGTTGATGGCACCATACCATGGCCAGGACCTCATAACTATTTTGGGTTCTATTCCACCTGAACCCTTAGAGCTAAAGACTGGGTCATTTGGTAGGAGAAGGGAACTCTAAGGGCTTCCTCTTGACCCATCCTACCATAGCAGCCTCAGGGACTCAAGACAGAAATTCTGCCAAATTGTGGCATATAACTCTTCAGTCAGAAACTGGACATATAGCTAGTAGATAAGTCCAAAGTCCCACAGAGCCTTCCAGGAGCAGATATGGGTAAAGTCTCACTAATCACATGACTGCTAATCATATGACCATCATTATGGACAGGGATCTCTGGGGACTTTCTAGCTCTCTTGAAATTACTTTTTCCTTGCAGCTTCCAACTCTTGAGCTCTGGGTTCTCTGTCTACCTTTACAAACAGCAATAATAAATGACCCAATGGTTATTTTGGAAGTTCTAGCAAAAATATTGCTATTACTAATTTAGGATAATCTTTCTCAAGAGCACCCACCTTCCTATTCACACAAGGAATATTGAATTTGTGAATGGAATTAAAACTGGAATTGGATGAGAAGCCATGACTTTCTGCTTTCTGTGGTTTATGTCAGGTTGCTGTCTACCAAACAGGATTCATATATATTTCTTATGAATTCTATGATTACTTATTATTTGCAAGTTTTTCTGATGGTCAGACATTTCTGATTATTACTCTGGCCTTGATGGTAACAGGAATCCACTCTGCTCTTAATAGTTAAATGAAGCTTCTTGGTTTCTACAACCATTGAAGCCAGAAAGCCATTGAAACTGCAAAATATTCCATTAGTATATCCTGACTACAGAAACAAACAACAGGAACACTTTTCAAGGAGCTGACATTCTCCTCCATAGTGTGTTTCTTAGGGTATTAGTAAAAGAGCATTCATCTCTTACAGATTGTGGTGAGCAGGTACCATATCATTATGTGATTCTCATTTTAACATTTTGGGAGTCCTCCCTCTATATTTAATAAGGTAATTTGGGGCATTTACCATGGGCCGTATTTGAGTCCAAGTACAGCAAGTCCCATCTACATAATTAAGAAAATTCATCTTTAAACACCAACACATCTTACAGTGAATATCATTATTTCTGTCTGAAGACTTTTTTCTAGATGCAGGAGGTAGATAATTAATGTACCAGAAACAGCTTTCAACTAGTAATGGACCATTAGCCACTGCATAAAATATACCAGATTCTTTGCCTGTAAGATAGGATAATTGTGACATGGACTGTAATTTAGCTGGCAGTGTTCCTGGAAGAACATAACCACATTTGTTTATAGTGTTAACCTGCTCAATCATTCATCTATTGTACTGCAAATCCTAGCCAATTCATTAAGGAAAAAAAATTAAAATTTTAAAAATCTGAGATTAAAAATTAAGAATAGCTTTATTGGCATATAACATAATCCTGTAGGTAGAAAACTCTACAGAATCTTAAAAAATGATAGAATAGAAAAATTGAGTAATAATAATACATTTAGTAGGTTTTAAGATACAAGATAAAATGTAAATATTAGTTGCATCAAAAATCAAATGTACTATTGCAAAAATAAAGTGTGTTAATAAATAGAATTTCATTCACAGTACATTCAAAAATAGTAATAAATAAATTTAACTATACAAAACATGTAAACTGAAAACTACCAAAGATCACAAGGGAGATTTTAAATCTAATACAGAGAGATACACCATGTTTGTAGATTGGAAGGTTCAATATTGTTAAGATAGCAATTCTTCCTGGGGTAGCCATGAGGATTTAACTCTCAGATCCAACTTTATGAACCATAATTGATCTAGGGCCATAGCTGTGTGCTCTGCAATCCATGACTGTATTTGTACTAGGACCATGCATTCTTGCAGGTTATTCATAGCCAGTAACTAAACACAGCAAAGAAACCAAGTCTGAATTATTCCTAGTAAACCCAGAATGTTCTTCTGAATTAATGTGACTCAAAGACTCAACAAATGTCATCCAAATTTTCCTCAGAACTGCCAAATAGTCTAAGATGCTTCCATTCACGTTTTCTTTCTTCCTTCTATCTCTACTCCATTTGGTATCATACTTTCATCTTGATCTGATGGCTCCCGTCTCCCTCTCCATTTTTTCCTCATAATCATGTTTCTTATTTCTTACATGTTCAATACTCTTGCTGTCTGCTTCTCAGAACTTGGAATAATGAACTCCCTAAATTTATCCATACATTTACTATGATCCCAACCAAAATATCATGCTTTTTAAAATTAAATTGATAAACTTAATCTAAAATTAAAATTGAAATGCAAAGGGCAATGACAAGCTAGAACAATATTGAAAAACAACAGTTTGAGGGACTTAAACTACTTGATTTCAAGCATTATTATAGAGGTACAATAATCAAGACAGTGTAGTGTTGATATAAGGATAACTATATGGATAGATGTAGGTCATTTGGAGAGCCCAGAAATTCACACACATTCAATCAATTTTTAACAAAGGTGCCAAAGCAATTCAATGGGGTAAAAATAGCCTTTTCAACAAATGATGCTATAACATATGTTGGGGGGTAGGGGGGTGGAAAGTAACTTTAATTCTTACCTCACACTGTATGTAAAAGCTAACTTTAAATGGATCATAGAACATAAGAGCAATTACTGTTAAAACTTAAAGTAAATATTAGAAGAAAATTGTGTGATATTTACTAGACACATATTTCTTAAACAAAATGCAAAAAGCATAAAGTACAAAATAAAAAATTAAAAATTGAACTACATCACAATTAAAATCATCTGCTCTTCAAAAGATAGACTTAAAATTGTGTGGAAAATGTATACAGTTGGTAGAAATGCATACTGGTTCAACCACTATGGAAATGAGCATGGAAGGTATGTAAAAACTTGAATGAATGAAAAGTCAAGCTATTAACAGAAAATATTTCCAAAATAGTGTTTTACAAATGACTTTGATCAGAATACATAATGAAGTCTTGCTACTCAACCATAAGAGGACAAATAACCTTCGAAAGTATGGACAAATTTTAACAGCTATTTCACTAAAAAAGAAAGAGATGAATAGCCAATAAAGTACACCCAAAGATACTCAATATCACTGAGAGATTGAATGTACAAATATCCACCAAGCCAGATATAAAAATAGAACTGTGACCCACTATCTGCACAGTCCAGAAGCCAAACCATAATCTCTGTAACAATCAGCCCAAAGGGTCAGGATTTAATTGATAAATGCCAGCTTCCCTAATTTTTGCCTCTATTTCCAACTCAGGACCAACAGAGAAAGCCAAATACACTTTGCTAATCAGTCACATAGAGTGCTCTGCCAAATATCTCATCTCTAGCTTCCCCATGCCAACAATCTCCCATCAGGGACTACCTGAAGCCTTTCATCTCTTCCACTCCCCTGCCTGCCCTTGAGTGTCTGCCAAATCCAAGTAATGGCTTACTCCCTTGCTAGAGCAAGCACTAAATAAACCACCTTTGCTTGTCCTCATTTGGGTGGTTTTTGTTTATTCCTACATGAGTCATTAGGGAAATGCAAATTAACACCATAATGAGATACTACTACACACACACTAAAATGATAAAGTTATATGGCTGAAAATCCAAGTGTTAGTGAGACTATAGAACAGTGGTTCTCAACAGGAGGTGATTTTTGCCCCCAGGGAACATTTGGCAATATCTAGTTTGGGTTATCACAGCTAGGGGATGGGGAAAGCATGCTACCAGCATCAAGTGTAGGTAGTGGCCAGCGATGCTATTAAACATCCAAAATGCATAGGAAAGTCCCCCAAAACAGAATTATCCAGCCCAAAATGTCAGTAATGTTTCTGTTGAGAAATCCAGATATAGAGCAAATGCAACCTTCATATATGTATATCATATAATCTAGCAATCACGCTTCTAAATATATACCGAAGAGAAATGAAAATATCTGTTCACACAAACACTTGTAGAGGAATATTCATAGCAACATTATTTGCAATAATTAATAAACTGGAAAGAACAAAAAGATGAACAGAGAAATAAATTGCATATCTATACTATGGAATTATACTCAGCAATGAAAAGGAACAAAACATTAATATATACACAACATGGTGAATTTCAAAAACATTACACTAAGTAAAATAAATCAATGCAAGAAACTACAGTTTTTGATCCTATTTATATAAATTCTAGAAAAAGTAGAACTATAGTGACAGAAGTTAGATCAGTAGTTTCCTGGAACCAGGGTCAGGAAAGAGCATGGAATGCAAAAGGGGCAGACATTAGAGGATGATGTAATTTTTCTATACCTTCATTGTGGTGATGGTTAAATGCACAGAATTACTAAAATTCATCAAACTGTTAGGGAGAAGCTAGATATGAGCAGTGGAAGTGGCAGATGGAGGTAGGGAGGCTGATAGAGACAGAAGCTGGAGGCAAGGACAGTGATAAATAGGTTACACATTAGAGGCCCAGGGGCACAACATCCTGACCTTGTGGCTTCCAAGACCTTGGCTCTAACAGACCAAGAGCCACAGGTGCAGAGCATGCACTCTCTAATTCCACCTCTGCCCCAAAGTTACCCCATAGACTCATTATAATGCACCTGCACTGTGGGCACAGCTCCCCATGGAGAAAGGCTGCCATGATGGTCCAGTACAAGCCTTGTAGGGTCAAAAACTTCCCCTTCCAAACTGTGGGAGCAGTCCCCAAAATGATTGGAAGCAGTCTCCATTAGAGACAACCCGAAGGTATACCACACTTCTCCCAGCCCAGAAAGACCCAACAAATATCCAATCCCAAAACAACCTAGGGACTGGTTCCATCTTAAGGAACCTGCCTGCTCTCCCACCTTGAGAATGCACTTTTGCTTTAATAAACTGCTTTGTGCTTGCTACTTTCCCTCTGACTGCCTTTATTTGAATGTGGATCCTCACATAAATGTTTTCATGGGGACTCCAAGAACAAAGACCTCCATTTACACAAAACATTCTCCCACCAAAAACAAAACTATTCACCTAAAATGACTTAAAATTAGTCCATGAAAATTTACATATAATATGTTAATTTTAAAAAATTAAAACAAAGAACTAGAGAGTGTTCATTTAAGAATAATTAACTCTGTTGAATGCTTCCAGAGAGGTAAGATAAGAATGAAAACAAGAGGGAGCCACTGATGACCTTATCAAGAGCAGTTTGAGTAAAGTGGCGGGTTCAAAAGTCAGATTTTAGTAGGCTGTATATAAATGGGAAGTAAAAAAAGAGACAATAAGTATACACTCCGTTTTTGAGAAGTACGGATTGAACTACACAAAGGCTATATATATATGGAGACTCTTTTAGTAGAGAATAGACTCAGAGACCCAGTGAAGACTGCAAAAGAGAAAGAACGACCGGAAGGGATTAGCCTGAAAGCTTAATTGGGGTAGTTGTCCTTCATCAGGATAAAGGATGCTCCCTCATCCAGACTAGGAAAAAGGAAATCATGGCACATGTGGTCATAAAAACATTCATAGGAAGGGCAGGAAACTCAGAAAGGGTTCTCAATTCTCAGTTTTCTCAAAGTAGGAAGCAAGAAAATTTGCTTCATGTGAGGGAGAATAGCAACGTCGAGGAAAGAAATTATGTTTTATAGACAGAAGAGAGGAACTCAGTATGATCTATATCTAATAGCGGTCAGGAAAAGGATTGCATACTGCTATTGGTATAATGAAGTTGTAGATCATTAACTGACTGTGGCTTATATTTATAAATTTGATACCTTTAGAAAGTGTAGTCTTGAGGGTTAACTAGACTTATTTTTGTGATGATTTTGCAATATATACAAATATCGACTCATTGTGTCATACACCTGCAACTAATATGTTCTTTTCTATTATACCTCATTTTAAAAAAAAAGTATAGTCCTACACACTTTTTTAGATGCAAAAAAGTTTAATTTTAGCATGATGTATTGGTGTTTTTCTGGGCAGGTGTGGCTGAAGGAAAGAGGTATAAAGGGGCCCAGAATGTTGGTAAAGATACTGTTTCAGATGACCAATCGTGGAATTCAGAACAAGTAGAAGACAATTCAGGAAATACCTATTCATTTTGTCAGGATTACTTATCTCTCCCCAATACATCCTTGAGTCTGTAAAACACACACACACCCACACCCACACACACGTTAGGCCAAAACGGTTTCAAAGGAAACAGCTTCCTAAGGCAAATCCGAACAGGTAAAATCGGTTATTTCTTTCAAAGACTGTTTATCACTGGTAGTTATGGTTTTTTATTAAATATCTGTTGTATAAGTCAGAAGTAAAAATGTTTAAAGTCTTGTACCCAAGTCTTAGCTGGATTTCAGTGAAAGCTGTAAATAAATATTTGCGAATGATAGATCCCTTAGATGATCTTCTGGTTTATAACTATCCTCTTATCACTGTGACATAACGATTGATAGCATTGATCTGGTTTCATAATTATGCATAATTCTTTCATGTTTGACATGAAAAGTATCTGTTAGGAGTGGGAAAATATAATTATCAAGACTTTTTAGTAGTATTTGTACATCTTCATGATTTAAACTAAAAAGCATAAAAAAAAAAAAATACCCACATTCTGTCAAATTCAAGCCTTTACAGGGGCGCCTGGGTGGCTCAGTCGTTAAGCATCTGCCTTCGGCTCAGGTCATAGTCCCAGGGTCCTGGGATCAAGCCCCGCATTGGGCTCCCTGCTCCGCAGGAAGCCTGCTTCTGCCTCTCCCACTCCCCCTGCTTATGTTCCCTCTCTCTCTGTGTGTCTCTTTCTGTCAAATAAACAAATAAAATCTTAAAAAAAAAAAATTCAAGCCTTTATGGTTTCATCTATATGCAAAATAAAATGGTGTACCTCACTTGGTTTTTTAATTATATAAAGCAGTTTGTATATAGTGGTTTCAGAAATGTATATATTTATATATTAATATATTAATATATGATAGCTTTTATATTTGATATACCTAAAATATAAAAATACTGTTAAGAATTAACAAGGTTACAGTTTTGAAAATTCTCATATAACAAACCAAGAAAGCCTCAAAACACATATTTCTTACCTAGTTCAATCTTCAAACATTATCCACAGCCAATTCACATTGCAGTTGAATTACTAAGCCTATAAACGAGTGTGTCTCTATATATGTGCTTCACACAAAAAAGCCACATGGGACACTGACTCAGAATACACACCTTGAAAACCCATTCATCAATTTATGGAGCTACAGGAGTCTTGTCTTTTTTTCTTTTTATGATGTGCTTCATTTTCGATGTGTTGTGATCCATGATACTGAAACTTTGGAAGTAAAGCCCAAGGTCGCTTACAAGAAAATATCGATTATTTTAGAAAGTAAGTAGTTAGAAAAAAGCCTACACATCTATACAAGCCAGGTTAAGCACCACTTTTGAAGGCGAGGAGAATTGCATTTGTCTGGATTGTAAAACCTAAGTTTAGATAAAGAATCTGGCAATAAAACTGAAAGGCAGAAGGGATAAAAGGAACAGGGTATTATTAATGCTTATCACTCCTTAGGTTCACACAGTTCAATGACAGTTTCAAAGGGATGTGCTGATAAAGGATTTGCCTGTAGTTTGACACAGTGTGTGGTGGTTCCAGTAAGCCTCTTGTGGAAGAAAGAAAGCTAAGACACTTCTGAAGCGTGAATAGATGAATGACAGTTCTGAACCCAAGTGGCAGCCAGCCTTTCCCTCAGGCTTTTGTGATATATATATATGGAGAGAGAGAGAGAGAGCGTGCGCGCTATATATATCTCAACTTTCTGTGCTAATACCAAAATAGTAATCCAAATTTCCACCTTAGTTCCACAAATTCTTGTGAGAGCATAGAACAAAACCCTAAATATTCAGAAAAAATCATTGTTTTCAATTTATTACAAATTTTAAATTTGCTAGATGTTTCTAAACTTTATCACTGAAAATATGATGGTATTAGTAGAAATGACAAAGAACATGCCAGAAAATGCAGAATATGCATTTATTTATTCTACCAAATGAAACAATTTTAAAGACAGTGAATTCCGGCTAAATATTAGTTCATCATTTTGAATATATATGCTCAATTAGACAAAATATGTAAATAATAGTTTGAAATTGAACAAGATGTTACTCTTATTATTTACCTGAAGATCAACCAATTTATACAAATTGCTAAAGGTCCTGTACACAGGCCTTAACCTGCATATGACAGGATAAAAGTTCTGAAAATAAGTCAAATAAAGACTTTTGTTCCTTTATCTTTGTACATATGGAGTAATTTTATAAAATATAACAATTATACGAGTTTGCTTTATATAAGACAACATTAAAAATATAAATCTTCCTTAATAAAAATATAACCACCATAATACTGTGATATACTTAATTTTATTTTTTCCTGCAGAATTATAGTTGAAATTATTCTTAATATGCATTCTGAGACTTTCCCATTTGTATTTTCATGAGGAGTCAAAAACTCATGAGGAAAAATGGGCAAGTACAAATATATACTTTCTCATTGAAAATTTTTATTAAATCATCTCAACACCTGTAAGATTGATGGAGATTAAGTGTTTTTGAAAATGATTTTTAAATATAAAAACAGTACAGTTAAGCAGGTAAAATAGTCATATGTATTAGTATAGATGATAAAAAAATAAAATGAGTCTTCTTCCTCTCTACAACACTATAATAATCCACCTAAGAGACGACCATTTTTTTTTAAAGATTTATTTATTTATTCAGAGAGAGTGGGCGAGCCAGGGGAGGGACAGAGGGAGAAGGAGATGGAGAGAATCTCAAGCAGACTCAATGCTGAGAATGGAGCCTGACGTGGGGCTCGATCTCACGACCCTGAGATCATGATGTGAGCTGAAACCAAGAGTCGGACACTTGACCCACTGAGCCACCCAGGCACCCCAAGAGGCAACCATTTTTTTTCTTCTGTGTTCTTGTCGATATTTATGTCTTCAGATAAAAAGCTCTCTTTCCTTGCCTCCACCTGCTCCCTCTCCCTTCTCTTCTCTTCCCTTTCCTCCTACCTATACCCCCTCCTCTTTCTTTTCCTCTCTGTGTACATGAACGCGAGTGTCTGTAAGATAAACATATATGCTTGGTAACATTTCCATATCTGTAAGTAGGGATCTAAACTCAGTTTTCTCAAGTTCATGTTTCACCACTTGGCTTTTATCAAAGATCTACACTAGTACCTGTTTTCCCTAATTGAAAGAAACCTGAATTGGATTGTCATCTAACAGAAG
Source organism: Mirounga angustirostris (assembly GCF_029215605.1). Lineage (NCBI taxonomy): Eukaryota > Metazoa > Chordata > Mammalia > Carnivora > Phocidae > Mirounga > Mirounga angustirostris. The sequence continues at coordinate 76,417,392 of NW_026991720.1, read as the reverse complement.
ACAAACCTGAATTGGATTGTCATCTTACAGAAGAAGACAAAAATGAAAATAATGTTCAGCGTTTGTTTTGCAGAGAGCCATTATAGAAACATCATGCACCTTGAGTAGGGGGAGTGACCCCCCCCACACTCCTTCCCCAGGAACTACTCTGAGCATCTCAGCATCAAACTACCATAGCTCTGAACTGTATCTGTGAGCATCCGTGCTTTAGTTCAATTTATTTTGTGCATCTGTTAGCAAGATGTGCCCTAAGGTATCAGAAAAGCCTAAGAGACGTTATTTCCAGGGGTCTGAGAACTCTCCAAGTGTTTCTATATAAATTAATGATAATCCCTTCTTCACCTTCTGTCATTTCAGCTTACAAAAGTCTTCATAGCAATGCCCTACTTTCAAATAATGGAAGGAGCCTCCAGTTTTAAAGGGACCTAAGGCATTTAGCCAAAATGTCTTATACTTGTTACCCTTGAAGGCATTGAAGTTGATTTCAGTCCTTTATTTTTAAAACAATGATGCAGTGTGCATAGCACTCTATAGAAGTGTAGGAGTATTTCTGTAGAAAAAAATTCCTAGAGGTGGAGAGTCTGATCGAACTTTTGGGCATTTTTAATTCGGTATGTGTTGTTAAGTAGTTTTCCAAACAGGTTGCACAAATTCATATTCCAATGATATCTTAATAACCTGTTGACCCATGTTGCGGCCCATATTAGGCATTGCCCAAATATTTGTTTTCAATATAATAGGTGAAAAAAATGACCTGTCAGCGTTGTTTAGTTGGTATTACCTTACCTATGAGCGTACTTGACTGTTTTAGTTTTACATTTTAATATTTATATTTTGTGTAGGATTTTAAATTTATTCATACTAGTAAATTTACTCATACTAGTACTTATAGCTGATTTGTATGACTTTTATGTACCTCATACACAGTGGAGCTTATACATAGGTATACAAAGGTAACAAGTATAAGACATTTTGGCTAAATGCCCTAGGTCCCTTTAAAACTGGAGGCTTCCTCCATTATCTGAAAGTAGGGCATTGCTATGAAGCATTTTGTAAACATGCTAGTATACTAGTACTAGTATATTGAAAAATACACAATCTCAAGTGTAAAGCAGAACAAATTACCACAAAGGGAGTTTTATGCAATAGAACTTTACAGCATTTCAGAAGAGCCCATTTTTCTTCCCATCCACGGTCACCCCTTCTCCAGAAGCAACAACTATTCCTCCATTGTAACAACAGAGATTTACTTTGCCACTTTTTGAACTTTCTAAATCAAAGAAACATACAATCCAAATTCTTTTGTGTCTGTGTTTTGTATCTCCATATTATCTTTGTGAGCTTTATTCCTTTGTTGAGGATGTTTTGTTTCTTTTGAATTACTGCACAGTATTTGTGTAATGATGTTACAGTGTATTTATCCATCTGCTGTTGAACATTCGGAATGTTTCCAAAATGCTGCTGTGATAAATAATATCATTAATATTTCCATAATATCTGGGGTTTTTTTAATGTTCTATATATTTTCCGGTATGTGTGTAGTGATTGTGTATCTTCTTACTGATCTATATGACTTCTCCCTATGAACCTCATACACAGTGTAGCTTATACATGGTATTACTCTCTTCTACTGTCTTTTATTTTTAATCTCTTAAGAACATTTTAAGCAACAGATGTACTTAATGTTAATTTATCAATCTTTTCCTTTATAGTTAGAAATTTTTCTCTTAAGAAATCTTTCCTTGTGTCAAGTTCGTGAAGTTATTCTCTTGTGTTCAAAAGGCTACTGTTTAATTTTTCATTCAGATAATTTACCCGAACTTGATTTTGAGTATAGGAAAATGAAGAGGGTTGTTACTTGTTTTTCCTTCATATAGATATCCAATTGATATTATATAGCTTGGTAAATTGCTCTTCCCCCTTTCTCTGCGATGTCCCCTTTTATAACCATTTTATACATAAATCCAGTGTCCCTATCTGTGGAGGTCTACCCAGACACTCCATATTTGTCTTGTTGTATATCCTAGCACCTAAAACATGGGTTTCAATACTGTGGCACCATAATAATTCTTGACATCCATTAGAGTAAGTCCTTTCATTTTTTCTTCTTCTTTGAGATTATATTTGTTATTTTTGCCCTTTAAATTTATTTCATACATGAATTAAGCACATTGCTCAATTTTCAAATATCAAGAGGTATTTTAGTTAACTTCTTATTTCTGACTTTTATATTTCATTGCAACTAGAGATACAATCTGTATGATTATCTGTATAATTGGTATAATTCTTTCAAATTATTTTAGAGCTCTCTTTTTGGCCTAGCATGTTGTATATGCACTTGAAAAGAATGAACATTTTACAGTTTGGCAGGAAGGGATGGATTTGGGAATATGTTCTATATGTATCAATTATGCTAACTTTATACATCTTTTTCTAAGTTTTTATATCTATCCTTGTTTTCTAATTTATTTGTAAATGTAAGAAGTTATAATAAAATCTCTTTATGATATTGGATTTGTCATTTTCTCCTCTTAAATTCTTCTAGTAAATACTTTATTATGATCTTTCGAGGCTATGTTTTTAAGGGCTCAAACCCTTTGAATGGTTTTACCTTCCTGGAAATCAACCCCTTTGATGGCTATCAAAGGGCTATATCCACTTTTCTATTAATATCAGTATAATCTATCTTTTATATTTCCTGTATCTTTATTTTTCAACTGTGATTCTTGTAAGCTGCCTATGTTTGCTATTTGATGCAGTCTGAAAATGTTTTCTTTTAAATGGAACATTTTTTCAATTGAATGTCATTATTTGAGTTTGTATCAACGGTCTTTGGCTCTGCGTTCAGCTTACTCTGTATTAGTATCTCTTTTGCCTTTTTTGTCATTTCTTTCTTTCCCCTAGCATTCCTTGAACTATTCTTTTACTGTCACTTTAGAAATTAGAACCCAGGGTGCCTGGGTGGCTCAGATGGTTAAGCGTCTGCCTTCGGCTCAGGTCATGATCCCAGGGTCCTGGGATCGAGTCCCGCATCGGGCTCCCTGCTCGGCGGGGAGCCTGCTTCTCTCTCTGCTCTCTCTCTCTCTCTGTTTCTTATGAATAAATAAATAAAATCTTTAAGAAAAAAAAAGAAATTAGAACCTATTTTTTTTTTTTAAAGAGAGTGTGTGCATACACATGTGAGTTGGGGGAGAGGGGCAGAGAGAAAGAGAGAGAGAGAATCTCCAGCAGACTCCCCACTGAGTGAAGAGTCCAAGGTGGGGCTCAGTCCCACGACCCTGAGATCATGACCTGAGCAGAAACTGAGAGCCAGAGGCTTCACGGATTGAGCCACCCAAGTGCCCTAGAACCCATTTCTAATCCACTCAACATGTGACCTTATCCAGGACAGTGGGAAGAACTTCACATATTAGACTCTCTAGAGGCTGATCCCCTCCTTTCAATGTTGCCATCATTTTGACCTTTCTCACTCCCACTTAGGTGGCTATTTTCAATTTCATAGACATAGAAACATACCTATTTTTTTTCTGTTTATTTTTAAACTCAATATTCTGCCTGTGAGATTTATCCATGTTGTTGCATGCATCATTAGTTTTTTATAGCTCAGTAGTATCATATTTTATGAATATGCCATCATGTATTTAGTTTGTAGATTATTTTTTATGGATTTCTGGATATTGTAAAAAACATCAAAATGATCTGAAGGCTGAGATGATGTTAACTTCTTATAAATAGGATTTATATTTGCTTTTAGGTGGTACCTATCTAGTGGCAAATCACTTTAAAGTTTTTGAGATGTTTGGAAATTGGGGTTTTAGGACCAGTATATTTCCAATTCCTTTATTTTTGGGGTGTATTCCTTTAGGAAAACAACTGCAAGTGTGGGTAATGAGTCACATATCCTCATCATGAGTGGGCAATGACCATCAGTTTTTGTCCACTAATCCCAGTAAAATTGTCAAAATTTCTGCTGTGCTCTCAGTTTCTCAATCTCCTCTTTTAGAAACAGAAGGTATCTCAAGGATCTGCATGACACCAAAAGCATTTTGCCCATTTTGCAATGAAACGGAAGTTATTAAAAAAAACACAGAAGTTTCTTTTCCTGTACTTTAAAATACAGAGGAATTACTTCATGTTGTCATATTTCTGTTACTTCTTTCATATATCTTTACTATTTTCTTCTCAATACTAGCCACCCATTCACATTTGAAATAAATGAGAGTTGCCTATGTTCAACTTAAGTCATTTTATGTGTTTCATTCTCTGTATATATGTATATACATACGTACATACATATATATCTATTTATTCTGTGTATATTATAAAGATCCACATTCTCTACTTGACATCTTTTCATCAATCCTTGTTCAAAAAATTTAATTTTTCCTGTTGCATTTCTATTTCTTATCCATTGTTAATAATAGTACTTAATTAATGTTGAAAAAGTCTGTCTACTTCATTTTAAGCACTTTTAAGCCATTTTCATTATTTATCTTTCTTGACCAGAGTGCATTATTGAATTTAGGAAGATTCAAGTTTGATTGAAAACTAAAAGAAAAAAAAATAGATAAAAGAGATTTAACATAGAAGAAATTAAGCAAGACTGGTAAGAGTGAGAGATCAAATGAAATGCAGAAAGGTCTGAAAGGGAGGCTTTGAATAGGATATTAAAGCAATTGTTATGTGGTCTAAAAGCTGAATGGTGATGCCTACTGATGATTCTTTAACAGACCAATCCTAAGTAAGAGTAGCTCACAAATTTACTTGAAAACAGATATAGGACTAATTCTAGAGCCCAAGAAATTCACATCAATTTGCAAATAGATATAGATGTAGAGATAAATATAATCAAATACAGATAGACATAGACAAATGTGACTATGTTATATATCAAAAAAAATAAAGAGGTATATTTATTTTTCAATTTTCTCCAGCTGGTGGTTTAAATACAAAGTATGTAGTCTGATTTCCATAAACTGCAGCCGCAAATCAGTCTCATTGCATTAGTACAATTATGTCATATATAATGCAGAAATTAGAGGTTTACATAAACATGCAATCAAATACATTTCAAGAATCAAAAAAACTTTAAAAAAGTTGCTTTTCTTCTTATGTATAGGATATTTAAAAACTATTTCACTTCTTTTGGTCATAGTTTCTTTGTATATGAAATCAGATTCTAGTGATACCTACCTCAAATAACTACTACAAGGATTATTTTAAATAGATTATGTGGAGTGCTTAATACAATGGCAATCTCTTTATTTGCTCAGTAAATAGTATTTGAATTTGAATATAAAATTAATCTAAATGCCCAAATTATGGGTTTCATTTTTCTTTTTTTAAGATTTTATTTAAATTCAAGTTAGTTAACATATAGTGTATTTATTATTAGTTTCAGGGGTACAATTTAGTGATTCATCAGTTGCATATGTGTTTCATTTTTCTATCTACAGCAGTTAAAATGTGAAGCTGTATCAATCACATCTATAGAAAAATTTATCTTTATTTCAAAATTATAAAGATCCATGCCAGATTTTTTATTGTTATCATCTAAATAAATAGGCAGGAAGTAAAACTGGGAGCAAATGACAAATCATACTATAAAAGTAATAAATGCTGTTCAAAGAGGATGTGCAAGATGATCCATTAGATTGTAGAAAAAATATTAGAAATGTTGTTTCCTGCTGCAACTGTTCTCATGTCTACAAGTTTTCTCAAAGGAACAACACTGCTTGGCCATTGGCCATTTGTTTGCACAAAATGTACAAGGACTCAGACATCAGAACAAATAAACTCAGGAAAAAAATCCTGAAAATTCAAAAAAAGTAAATTTAAAAATAAATTCTGTAATACAGAGTAAAGCATTTTTGTGGTGTTTTTGATTTTTTTTTTTTTTGAAACAACAGTACAGCCTGGTTTCCCAGTCCTTTGCCTTTCTGCCTTAAAAAAAAAAAAAAAAAACTCTACCAAAGGAAATCACAAGTAATTAAATGTATACCATTAAAAGATTTATCAAAACAATTGAACAGGATAATTTGGAAAGCCATCATTCAGTTTTTAAATGAATATGGGTTTTCTGTCACATACATTTTATACACTATACTTGCTGTGTGTATTTTATCAATATAGATGTTTCTATTTTTCATATAATTTAGAAAAATTCAGAGAACCTGTACTATGCATTAGTACATATTTAGTTTTGTTCTGTAGAGTCAAATATGAAACATTTTAAACATTTTTCCATTTATAGCCCCATTCTATTTTTAAATCACTCTTACCTACCAGTTTTTAGAAATCAATTAAGAAAAAAGTCTTGAACTTCTTTCCATTTATTCTTGCATTGAATTTTGGTATCTAAAAGATCTATTCAGTCTCTGTTTCCAAATATGCCTGAAAAGATCCTTATTTAGTTAAAATTATAATGGGAAACAAGGCTTCAGACACTGAGCTTATTTATATTTTTTTCAAGAATAGAAAGTATTCTTATTATCACCGTGTTAATATAATATTTTTGAAATAATTTAGAATAACAGGAAGTTGCAAAGACAGTACAGAAAGATCCTGTGTAAACTTCATGCAACATCCTTTGTTGGTGACATATTACATAAATAGAATCAAAAGGTCACATACTGTGGATTATTTTTATATAGTAATCTCAAAATAACGTAAGTCTAGAATGGAGAACACATTAGTGATTCCAAGAGTTAGGAATGGTGGTTAGAAGGAAGTCGGTGTGGTTTAGAGAGGTGGCATGACAAAGATCACTGTGGTTACAGAATAATTCTATATTGTGATTTTAGCAGTGGTCATGTGGATCTACACATGTGATAAAGCTACATAAAACTACACACCCATGCCAAGGTCAATTCTCTGAATTTGAGATTACACTATAGATACCTAAGATGTAGCCAGTAAGAACCAGCATGGGCTCATCTGCCACAGCTGATCCACCTGCTGCTAATGCTAAAAGTTCAATTTGCCAGGTACAGAGCCGCCATAAGGTGGTATCATCCTTTAAGAGTGGTTGTTGATTACATGGGATTTGTTCCCTAGTGGAAGAAGCAGTGATTCTTCTTCACTCAAAAAAGATCTTGGGCATGAATTCAACATTTCTATACATAGAACCTCTCAGCTAGTACCTCTATCCAAGGGCATACAGAGTGTTTTGTCCACGAACCTGGTATACTGCATACATCAAACATAAGGCACTCAATTTAAATTTAAAAATGTACAGATCATGGGATACACTGGTGTGATCACATACTGTACCACCAGAAGATGCTGGCTTATTAGAAGGATGGAATGCCTGTTGAAGTTGCAGCTGAAAGAACAAGTGAGATATATTGCCTGTGATCTTCACTAACCTCTTTAGTTCACCATCCATCCGTACTCTAAGCCAAAAACTATTATTCTACCTATGTGGTGCTCCTAAGAGAAAGAATACATGGTTCTGGGAACCAAAGTTTAGAAGTAGGAGTGTCCTGCTTATAATCATTCACTACGTCTCATTTCAAGAATTTGTGCTTTCTTTTTTTTTTTTTTTTAAGATTTTATTTATTTATTTGATAGAGTGAGAGAGCACAAGCAGGGGGAACAGTAGAGGGAGAGGGAGAAGCAGGCTCCCCGCCAAGCAGGGAGCTTGATGCGGGGCTCGATCCCAGGACCCTGGGATCATGACCTGAGCCGAAGGCAGACGTTTAACCATCTGAGCTACCCAGGCGCCCCAAGAATTTGTGCTTTCTGTCTCTTGTTCCCAGAAGGAAAATTGCTTCTACCAGAATTTCTGTAAATATTACATTAAATTTTCAGCTTTGCCCACTGCCTGGTCACTTTGATCTGCTCATGCAAGACAAGAAGTCAAGGAAAGGAGTCGCCATTTAGGGAGGGGTAAGTGATCTTGAACATCAGGAGACAGAGCTTCTGTAACATATTGGGAGGGAGGAGTATATTTGGCATCCAGGTCATCAGACAGGGCCTCCTCTATCTCTTGTAACTTACCTAACCAATTATTGCTTTGGAGAATACTAATGGTAGTCTAATTTTTCCTCCTGTAAATAAAATATCTTTTTTTTTTTTTGCTTGAATACTCATGATGACATCTTTCCTTTTTGATGTTCAAAAAAAAATAGAATATATTCCAATATGGACCATTCTCAAATGATGGGTGCTGACAGCCTGAAAGGTACTGGTAACTCGTTCTAGTTGCCTGCTGAAAGAACCCAATATCTGAAGTGATACTGAATAGAATAGTGGAAAATATGGATATGCAGTTACTTGCTATTTGTTAAATTGACCCAAAAAGAAACAATAGAAAGAAACCTTCTCCAACAAGTAATACTTTAACTCTCAATACTTCATTCATAATTATATTCCTCCTCATCTTGTCATCACTTTTGTCTAGCACACAAGCCCTCCAGATCTTCCCTCAAAGAACTAATTAGATTATTGCTTCTCAGCCTATGTGTACATGTATCAAGGTTGCTTGTCTATGGACCATACTTTGAATAGCAAAAGAAAACTTCATATGGCGTGCCACTAATGTTTATTTCAGCTCCATGTATTTTTCTCAATATTCCATTCCCATAAGTTGAAGTCCCACTTACCTGGACAATAGGGATTTGAGCTTTAACTAAAACTCAGTGTACCTTACTATGTACAGAAAACCCCAAGACTCTACCAGACAAAACAGCTAGAACTGATAAACGAGTTCAGTGAAGTTGCAGGATACCAAATCAATTACACAAATCTGTTTTATTTCTATACATCAATAATGAAGCAGCAAAAGAGAAATTAAGGAATCAATACCATTTAGTTGTACCAAAAACCATAAGATACCCAGTAATAAACCTGACCAAAGAGGTAAAGGATATGTACTCTTAAAACTATAAAACACTGATGAAAGCAACTGAAGAGGATACAGAGAAACGGAAAAACCTTCCACACTCATGGACTGGAAGAACAAATATTGTTAAAATGTCTATACTACCCAAAGCAAGCTACACATTTAATGCAATCTCTATCAAAATACCAACAGCATTTTTCACAGACCTAGAACAACAATCCTAAAATTTGTATGGAAACACAGAAGACCCCGAATAATCAAAGTACCTTGAGGAAGAAAACCAAAGCTGCGGGCATCACAATTCTGGACTTTGAGTTATATTACAAAGCTATAGTGATCAAGACAGTATAGTATGGGCACAAAACTAGGCACATAGATCAATAGAACAGAATAGAAACCTGGAAATGAACCCACAACTATATGGTCAACCAATTTCCTCAAAGCAGGAAAGAATATCCAATAAGAAAAAGAATGTTTATTCAACAAGTGATGCTGGGAAAACTGGACAGCAACATGCAAAAGAACTAAACTGGACCACTTTCTTATACCAAAAACAAAAATAAATTCAAAATGGATGAAAGACCTAAATGTGAGACCTAAAACCATAAATATCCTAGAAGAGAACATAGGCAATAACTTTTTTGACATCAGCCATAGCTACTTCTTTCTAGATATGTCTCCTGGGGCAAGAGAAAACAAAAGTAAAAATAAACTATTGAGACTACATCAAAATAAAAAGCTCTGCACAGTAAAGGAAGCAGTCAACAAAACTAAAAGGCAACCTACAGAATAGGAGAAGACATTTGCAATTGACATATCTGATAGAGGGTTAGTATCCAAAATATATAAAAAAATTTATACAACTCAACACCAAAAAAACAAATAATCCCATTAAAAAAGAGATCGAGGACATCAATAGACATTTCTCCAAAGAAGACATCTACATCAGAGGGGGAGACAAAACATGAGAGACTATGGACTCTGAGAAACAAAATGAGGGTTCTAGAGGCCAGAGGGGTGGGGGCATGGGTTAGCCTGGTGATGCGTATTAAGGAGGGCACATTCTGCATGGAGTACTGGGTGTTATACACAAACAATGAATCATGGAACACTACATCAAAACTAATGATGTAATGTATGGTGATTAACATAACATAATAATAAAAAAAAAGACATCTACATGGCCAACAGACACATGAAAAGATCATCAGGGAAATGCAAATCAAAACTACAAAGAGGTATCACCTCACACCTGTCAGAATGGCTAAAATCAACAATACAGGAAATAAGTGTTGGCGAGGATGTGGAGAAAAAGGAATGCTCTTGTACTGTTGGTGAGAATGCAAACTGGTGCAGCCACTCTGGGAAACAGTATGGAGGGTCCTCCAAAAGTTAAAAATAGAACTACCCTATGATCCAGCTATTTCACTACTAGGTATTTACCCAAAGAATACAAAAATATTCAATGGATACATGCACCCCGATGTTTATAGCAGCATTATCAACAACAGCCAAATTATGGAAGCACCTTAAGGGTCCATCAGTTGATGAATAGATAAAGAAGATGTGATACATATATCTACAACAGAATATTACTCAGCCATAAAAAAGAATGAAGCCTTGCCATTTGCAATGACATGGATGGAGCTACAGAATATTATGCTAAGTGAAATATGTCAGTCAGAGAAAGACAAATACCGTATTTCACTCATATGTGGAATTTAAGAAACAAACAAGTAAGCAAAGGGGGAGCGGAAGAGAGAGAGACAAACCCAGAAACAGACTCTCAACTATAGAGAACAAGCTGGTAGTTTCCAGAGGGGAGGTGAGTTGGGGATGGATGAAATAGGTGATGAGGAGTAAGTAGTACACTGTTGATGAGCACCCAGTGTTGTACAGAAGTGCTGAATCACTATAATGTACACCTGAAACTCATATCACACTGTATGTTAAGTAACTGGAATTCAAATAAAAATTTGAAAAAAAATGCAATTAGTAAAAATAAAACTCAGCATATCTTAGATATTTTCTGTCAGAGTCCATTCTTTCTGATTTCTGACTTTAATTTTTAAGTCTCAGGTTCTTCCCTGAGCTGTATTGTCCTTCTTCTTTTCTAATCTGTCTCATCTGTTTGGTTTCTTATGCTACCATAGTCAAGGTATTGACATTGATAGTCAAGATACAGAACATTTCCATCACCACAAAGCTCTCTTACATTGTCTTTTTAGTTTTTCTTTTTTATTTATTTTATTTTATTTTATTATGTTACGTTAGTCACCATACATTACATCATTAGTTTTTGATGTAGTGTTCCGTGATTCATTGCATATAACACCTAGTGCTCCATTCAATACGTGCCCTTCTTAATACCTATCACCAGGCTAACCCATCCCCCGCCCCCTCCCCTCTAAAACCCTCAGTTTGTTTCTCAGAGTCCATAGTTTCTCATGGTTCATCTCCCCCTCTGATTCCTCCCCCCTTCATTTTTCCCTTCCTACTACCTTCTTCTTCTTCTTTTTTTTTAACATATAGTATATTATTTGTTTCAGAGGTACAGGTCTGTGATTCATCACTCTTACACAATTCACAGCGCTCACCACAGCACATACCCTCCCCAATGTCTATCACCCAGCCACCCCATCCCTCCCACCCCCCCACCACTCCAGCAACCCTGTTTGTTTCCTGAGATTAAGAATTCTTCATATCTCGGGCTCGCTTCGGCAGCACATATACTAAAATTGGAAGAATTCTTCATATCTTTTATGATCTTTTATCATCACATGTACTTCCCTCAGCCTCTTCTTACACCCTGCCAACAACTAATATATCTTCCATTTCTCTCAGCTTGTCATTTCAAGAAAATTATGTAAGTAAAATTTTACAATCTTTAACCTTTTCAGAATGGTTTTTTCCCCCATTGGCATAATTCTCTGGCGATTTATCTAGGTTGTTGCATGTATCAATAGTTTGTTCCTGTTTATTGCTTAGTAATATTTCATGGTATGGATATACCACAGCTTGTTTAACCATTCAACCAATAAAGAACATTTGTCCGGTTTCTAGTTTGGGGCTATCACAAGTAAAATGGCTATAAATGTTCATGCATGTGTTTTTGTGTCAACATAAACTTTTATTTCTCTGGGATAAATACCGAGGAGGGCAATTGCTATGAGTCCCATTGCAATCCCTGTCTGTCTCTGGAGGGAGTCTCAGCTCCACACCAGGCCTCCACTGATAGGCGTCTTCACCATGTTGCTTCTTGGGCCCAATGTTCCTAGCTTGTCTGACTTCTTTCCACTTTTCATTCTTTTCTATGTTTATTTTACATAGAATGTCCAGGGATTTTTGTTGTAATTAGCTGGAAGAATTAGGGAAAGAACATCTACTGCATCTTCTCAGAAGCAAAATGCCTTATTTATTTATTTTTAATCCTATTATAATTATGTGCTCCTCTTAGTTGGAGGCATATTTAATCTTTTAATCAATTATGTGCCCTCACAATTCATACATGTTTCCAGGTAAATTCTGAGTCCACTGATCCTGCTTTCCCATGTGTCCATTTCCCTCAGGAAAAATTAATCCTCTGTGATTATTCTCTTTGTTTTATTGATCTCATCCACATTCACAGAGAAGCAGGTGGTGAGATGGTATAATAGTAACAATACTTAGTAATTCCTTCCACTCTAGATACAACACGTACCACAGGATGTCAGAAAAGTTCCTATGGGTCTTGGTATGCAGCTTTGTATCATCATTTCAGCTACTTAGCCTCTTGATATATTTAGACAAGCAACAGAGACCAGAGGCACTCATGGGAGAAGAATATTGTTTCTATAGATGTTTACTTCTATTTCTTAAATCCATTTCTCAAAATGCTGTACTTCCATATCTGGTTTTGTATATTCATTCTGCACATATATAGCAGGGATATTTCTAGACTTTCCTATAATTTCTGCCTATTGAATCAATATTTCTCTCAACAGAAGGTTATTTCATATGTTAACATCAAACTTCCATTTTTTTTAAGGAACTCTGATCATAAAAATTCAAACATAGTGGCTTATCTGCATTTACTTTTTTTCAGTGCATGTAGAGAAATCCCTGATTGTGAAACCATGGACTGAAAGGATTTCTTAGTAGTGGGCTCTCCATTTACCTGTGACTTGCCCTTACTGCTCAACCCATACTGTAAGCTGTGGAACCAGGTAACCGTATCTGTGATGGCCTCATACATGTTTCTACATCCCTGCTGCTATAGTCTTTGAACCTTAGGCCCCACAGCAATGAAATGGGCTTCATCTGTGATGACCATCTTTCCTATTGTTCATCATTATCTCTAGCTTTCATTCCTTCAAACCTGGGGATCCTAGTATGATTTTCTGGGATTTTCATTTCTTTTCTATTCTGTGACATTTCCTCCTAACCATCCCCATGTCACTTTCATCACCCTGCCCCTATCTTCAGTCTAAGTTACAGAGGTCCAGGACCCGCATGCTAAAGTTCTCTTAGCTAATTTATATTTGCTGAAGCTACTTCACTAGGAAGCCATAATGAAGTTGCTGCCACATTTTTGGATTATTTCTGAGCTTAGGGGTTTATATTTAAATCACTTTCACACGAATTTTTCTAGAAATCTCTTAAGAACCTATTTTTAAATAGGTAAGATGAAAAATGTATAAAACATAAAATCCTTATGAGAGCTAGGTATGCAAAATAGGTGGCTGAAACCCTGACATGCCAAGTAGCTAGCAACGTTTTCTTCAATGCATATTCCTCTGACTATTCATAATTCAAAAGAATTATACTTAAGCTAGCTACTGCTGGACATTTTTAAAGTCAGGGAACAGATTCCAGAATGCCTTCTGTGGAAATAGCATATGTCTTCACGAGCAGTGCACACTATTTTCATTTTGGGTTTTCAAGTCTCAAAGGGAGCATCTGCTTATGGAAGTCCATCACGTGTGTATAAGTTTAGTGACAAAGAATTCTGGGAAATGGAGTTAGAGGAATCTAGCAAAAGGGACAGAGATATGCAAAAGACATTTTGGCAGACAAAACACCATTTTTATACCGTACTGTCTTCCAATGTCTGATAAGCTTAACCTTTTCAAAGAAGTTTGTACTCATATATAGATTTTATATATTAATTTCTATGAGATTCTCATGAGAGGATGGCTTAAATATCATTTATTCAGGCAGGCCCTGAGTGGTAAAAAACTGAAGAGATCTTTCTTAGCTACCTGCAGGAAGGCACTTAGGTTGGACACACAATGGCTTCTGGTATCTGAATCTGTATAGCATTCAGATCATGATCCCTCCAGTTCTGGGGCAGTGGAAATCAATGGCTCAGCCTTTACTGTTTAAATTCCACTGCCATCAAATTCACGTAAGGTTTTCAGCTTGTGCAGAGGCCTATGTTTGTGAAAATTTATAAACTGATTAGAAATGTGCCATGGACTAACCCAGACTATACTAGGCATCTGCTCCAAAAGATTATATATATATATATATATATATATATATATATAAGATTATACACACACACACACACACACAGTTGGCTTGAAATTATAGCAAAATAAAGAACAATTTAAAAAGTTGCAAGCACACATATTTATCAGAGAAGGGAGGGAAAACATGTAACAGATCAGTCTACTTTAAATGAAGAAACAAATAGGAAGCCTTAACCACGACAATGAGTTATGAAAGTAGAATTTAAAATTAACTCTGGTAAAGAGTAGACCAATTATCCTTTAAATTAAATTAGGATTTCAGGACTAATGAACAAAAGGCAGACACCAATTTAGGTATTTTTACACCTTAATTTTCAAGGAGGTTGAGAAGAATGCTGAAAACCTTCAAATCAATAGGATCAATTTCCCTGCCATTTTCTCCCGTCAGTGATGGAAGTGTAGATAACAAGATAAGCCCGATTTTATTAGTTTCTGCAGGCACTGTAAAAATAATAATATGAATATAGAGGGTGCTTTTCTTAAAAGCCAACTCACAGCCTTTTATGAAATCGTCCCCATGCTTTGCAAGTCAGTTCAATTCTTATCTCTAGGACAGGATGTGGCAAATATGTGGCAAATATAACCACTTTGTCTTGGTTTATAATTTCTTCATCATATCTGACCATATACCTAAAGTAAACTCTCCCAATGTTGAGCTTTCATGGAGTTCTTATTTGTAAAATTAACATTAATTAATTACTACTACTATGTGATATGCCTTCTACTCCTAAAACCATAAAAAGATAAATTGGTAAAATGTAAATTGTAGATATCAAAGAATATGGATGTATGTTTTAGCACAATTTTCTCATAGCTTTAAGCAGTTGTTATATAGTTCTTTTTGTTTTGTTTTATGTTTATTTCATGGCTCAGAGACTATATTTACCAAATAGAAATCTACACATCCTAAGGAACTGTCAGCTTACAAAATTTGAAAGAATGCAATATTTAGCCTTATATTGACAAAAATGATCTTGCTAAGCACTACGATAAAGTGTTCCAGGAAAAAGAGAGTACTTTTTTTATGCAGTAAGTGTTTTGATTTGGGTTGAGATTATATTTTTACTGGTACCATTGTTTACTATGGATATTTTGATGTGAATGTAACATTTCCCTTAGCAAAGAGCATTGCTACATCATAAATCAAGACAAGGTCAGTCCTGCACGGCAGAAAATTAATCTCATTTTACACAGAAGTCAATAGGAATTGAGGGGATATAATTAATATAATGCTAATTCCTCAGTTTTGTCTGCCTGACTCTAGATTAATTAAAGTCCCAGGATCACTCCAACTCTAACAGAGCTCCTGTTATATTATGGTCTCTGCAGGGTAAAATAAAGGATGAGCTAGACCATACAACAAGTTGCTTCAAGTTGCTCTCTCCTTGAAACAAGCCTCAAATTTCAGACTACATGGATCCAACAAGGCATGATTCTATTACCAAAACAAAGAGAAATATTCCGGTGAACTACATGAAATTGCCAGTGTTTTACCATTCTGCACCTAAAATAATTACGTATGGTTTGACCTCATATTGGTTTTACAAAATTGTTTTCAAAACATTTAAAAAGAGATATGGAATCATTGCAAAGTATAATTATCTCTCTACAAATACTCAGGACCATCGGCAATGATGAAAATGATATAAATTAATTAAACACACACAAAAAGTAAAACTTTTTCAGTGTTGGAGCTGCTTTGGAGGTGAAAAGGAGCATCAATTTTTATGGAAACATTATTTCAGTTAAGTAGGATTCACTCTCATTACATAAAAGGTAGTCTTTTAAGTAAGCAGTCATAAATATTAATAGTTTTTGCATATTGATTTATACTTTGGCTTGTTTCTGGAATCATTTCAAGGGATCAGCCATGAGTTTTCTATGAGCCAATGTGAAAAGGGAAACCTTGCATATGACTCATATCACAGCATCCTTGCAACAGAATCCCTCAGGAGATATAACATTATTTTGTTTTAAGATCTAGTGAGGTAGTGAACAATTGCTTATACAAAGTGCATTGTAACATTATGAAGAACATGGTCAACATGGCACAAAGAAATGCAAAATTGTGAAATGCAGATCAATATATTTTAGTAATTTTAGTTGGAACTAGCCTAGGATATAACTGTAATGTAACTGGTTGCAACAAAAATATGCGGTAATCACCCATTATTTAAGTTATTCATTTATTTATTTATTCCACACATATTTCTTGAAGAGTTCATACAATACAGGAACTATTCTAAGTGCTGGGTTGCCTGTTCTTATGGAACTTACACTCAGTTGGTACTACAGGATTACCTGTGAGCTCTGTGTTTTAGAATAAGATACAATATCCTCATATACAATTTAGTTCTAAGACAGCAAAGAAAAATCTAACAACTTCCTTCCTGCTCCACTACAATTTCCTTAGAAGACACTATCAGATCTTATATAGACTACTGCAGAAAGATCCTAATGCCCTCCTATAATCTTCACAAAACTGCCCTAATCTATTTTAAAAACATAAGCCAAATATTTTCCCTGGTCTGCTCAAAACCCTGAATTTTTTTTTTTAATTTCCTATCTCGCTGACAGTTAAAAATTTTTACCATGGCTTACAATGGATAACCTTTTTCTTGCCTTGGACCTAATTTATTATCAATTTCTCCTTGACTGAGTATCCATTATTTCAGATGTCTTACTATTCCTCAAACATGACAAATATGCTCCTACCTCAGGATCTTTGCCCTTAATTCTTCCCTCTGCCTAGAATACTCTCTTCTGGAATCCACAAAACTCAGTCCCTTGTTTCCTGTTGAACTCAACTCGAAAATGTTTTTATTAGAGAAGGCTTCCCTGATCACTTTACATAAAATAGCTCTGATCTCAGTTACACACCACCTGACCCTTATTACTAAATTTTGCTTTATGTTTAACATAAACTAATATTAACAACACTTGTGTTTTTCAACTTGGAGTCACAAAGAAAACAAATTAAATATTAATATATGCAACATATGATGAATGCACTCTGATGTTGATACTTAGTTTCTCTCTAGGGGTCTGGTGAGATTCTTTATTCAGCATTAAAAAGAAACCACCACTTTGCCTCTTGCTTCTAAATGCCTCTTTATCCAAATTCACCCAGTCCCCCTCTCTTGTGCATAACCATCTTTTTCCTTACATTGTAAATTTTTCTCTTTTCTTTGTTTCTGATCATCTGTTACCATTTGCAGAATATTTTTAGTTTTGCATCCACATCTATGTGAAGCTCCCTTTGAGTACAGTATTTATCAATTTATTTCTGTGGCAATATGCTTTTCCAATAAATTATGCAAAACTCTGGTTTCTATTCAACAAGAAACATGTTACATATCAGACACTGTCCAAATATTGGAGAGATCTCGAATAATACACACAGGCAACAATCAAGTAGATAAAAACTAAGCTCCACCTCCTAAATGAAAAAGTACCAAAGAATTTGTGGACATATTTTAAAACTACTACATGAATAAACATGTCAAGGCATGGATGATCTCAATATAAAGTACAGGAACTCCTCTGTGGCCATCAACAGATTGAAAACTGAAAGGAGAGAGGTGAAGGAGCTGTCCTGGGGCATCTGTCTGTTAAAAAGACCTAAAGAATCATTATGGAATATACCTGTAAACTCATTTCCCAGCCTTTCTTGTAATACTCTTGGTCATGTGATTATCCTGGCCAATAAAATATGAAGGAAAGCAGTTAGTAGGTTTCCCATGTCAATATGAGTAATTATCCATTATATTCTCTTCCCTTTTCTCCTTCCCCTGTGTGGCTGGCTGGTAGCAAAGAGTTCCAAAATGTCAGTCACATGATCAAAGAAGTCTAGATTCCAAAGTCACCATTTGGAGAACTGCCCAGGAATCTAATTAGAACTACACTTTTTCTTAGTGAAAAAATTACACTTTTATGATGTCAAGTCCCTGACATTTCAGAGTCCATCAGTTACAATAGACTATCTTGTTCATTCCAAATAACCCAGAAACTTGTACTATGAAGTGGTATTCATTTACACTTTATAGTGGTGTTGTGTTCTTCTATGACAAAAACATACATGGCAATGGTTAGTAACCTTTTTTTTTTTTAAGATTTATTTATTTATTTTAGAGAGAGAGAACACGAGTGGGAGGGGCAGAGGGAGACGTAGAAAGAATCTTAAGCAGACTTCACACTGAGCACAGAGCCCAATGTGGGGCTTGATCCCAAGAACCTGAGATCATGACCTGAGATGAAATCAAGAGTCGGACGCTTAACCAAAAGTGCCACCCAAAAACTTCTTTTGCAAAGGGCCAGCTTATAAATATTTCAGGCTTTGCAGACTATATGGTCCCTGATGTAACTACTCAACAACCCTGTATTCAGCAAAGACAATACATAAATGAATCAATATGGCTGTCTTCCAATACCTCTCTATTTACAAAAACAGGCCAAAGGCCAGATTTGGCCCATAGGCAGTAATTTGCTGAACCATGGCTTATAGTAGGACAAGGAAATGGATAATGAAGGATGGAAATGTTGTAATCTATGTTATACAGCAGCAAAACATGTAACAAAACTCTTGCTGACATTATAGAGGAGGCCATCCTTGTGACTAGTACCTTAGGAGATCCAGAAAAGGTCATTTTAAAATCCCCGCACTAGTGTCCATTTGCTAATAGTGACTGAATGTAACAACATATAGAAAGAAAAGAACCAAACAAAAAGAGTGGGTCATTCAGTAAGTACAACTGATAAGAAAAATCTGAGATTTTGGGGCCCCTGGGTGGCTCAGTCGTTAAGCGTCTGCCTTCGGCTCAGGTCATGATCTCAGGGTCCTGGGATCAAGCCCCGCATCGGGCTCCCTGCTCAGCAGGAAGCCTGATTCTCCCTCTCCCACTCCCCCTGCTTGTGTTCCCTCTCTCACTGTGTCTCTCTCTGTCAAATAAATAAATAAAAGCTTAAAAAAAAAAGAAAGAAAGAAAAATCTGAGATTTCAAGACCTGGAAAAGCTGAATATTTTCAGAACCCAACAGAAGAGATTAAGTTTTAAATGGCTTTAAGCAACCAAGAACTAGAAAAGTTTCTCACTTGCCTGCAGTCAGTCAAGGGTTATAAAACCAGATTAGGGACACCACTGGGTTGAGGGAGGAATAGTGGGACCAAAAAGCCAAACAGAGCCAGCTGGAAGCACATGCGTAGGTGCTTAGTAAATTTTTATAAGATGTGTATTGCCAAAGAAATAAGTAAAAACAAAACAAAAAAAGCTTTGGGGTAACTACAGACAATGAAGACTGTGTAGTAAAAATTCTCCCCAAATCTATTCCCAGAGACAGGACTAACAACTGCACTGTGCACCTATACAAAGCCATACAAAATCACACCCTCAACACTGCTTTCGGACAGAGAGTGCAAAGTTACTGTGAATCATGAGGAAAAGCACAAGACTATCAGTGCTGCAGTATGATATGCTCCCATCCAGTCCTCTGCGTCTCAGAGCTTTGTGGCAAGCAAAAGCAGAAAACAACTACAACAAAAACAGAAGAGGGACACTGGCTAAGGAGCCTGAGGTTGAGTTGAAACAACCACAGGCAAGATCAAATCTACACTAAAGTTGAAGATAATGGGGGCTGGGGAAGCAAAAAAAAAAAAAACAAAAAAACAGATCACACAACAAACTGCAGGGAAGGGATTTCAAAGGACATTGTCTTAAAGAGCCAAAACACCATAAAACAGGACAGATGCAGGATTTAAAGAGATGAAGAAAAAAATAAACAAAAGGCAAAATCAGACCTATAATTACAGAGAAAAAACTGAGGGTTGCCAGAGGGGAGGGGTGAAGGGGTGGGCAAGATGAGTGATGGAGAGTGGGAGATGCTGGTTTCCAGTTATGGGAGGAGTAAGTCATGGAAATAAAAGGTACAGCATAGGGAATATAGTCAACGGTACTGTAATAACATCATATGGGGACAGATGGTAGCTACACTTGTGGTGAGCCCAGCATCATGTACAAACTTACTGAATCACTATGTTGTATCTCTGAAACTAATTCAACATTGTTTGTCAACTATACTCAAAAATAATATAAATAAATAACACAAAGAGATGGACTCCATTGCAGGCACACAATGTCAAGAGGTAAATGATTTAACGGAGCAGGCTTTGTAATCAGGAATTGTAACTTTACTGAATTTCATGGAATAATCAAGGGAACAGATGATAATGCATCTTCATTATGGGGTACTCACAAGTTCATTCAGTGACCCTCATTTTCAACTCAACATTGTTTTTGTAAGAGAAAAAAATATTTTGGTTTATTCAGATACCTTTTCCTATCTCATCCAAGACTTGTGAGGGGAGGGGGGAAAAAAGCATGATAAAAAAGATAACACGGGGCACCCGGGTGGCTCAGTCAGTTAAGCATCTGCCTTCGGCTCAGGTCATGATCCCAGGGTCCTGGGATTGAGCCCCAAGCCCCTCGTCAGTCTGAGTCGGGGCTCCCTGCTCAGCAGGAAGTCTGCTTCTCCTTCTCCTTCTGCCCCTCCTGCTCCTGCACATGTTCTCTCTCTCAAGTAAATAAATCTTTAAATAAAATTTTTTAAAAAGAAAACAATAAAAACAGTATTCCAAACATACAACTTCTGGGGATGAAAAGGACAAAAGGAAGGGAAAAGTATGCTCTGACAATCAGGTGGTAAAAGGGAAAACGAGAATAAGTGAAAATGTAGGGTCATCCAAGTCAAGAGAGACTCACTTCTCCTTCACCACCAAACCAAAGGAAGGTACAGACTTTCAGTAAGTCTAACTACGGATGGTAACTACACTTACAGTGGTGAGCATTTCCTAATTTATAGAGTTGTCAAATCATTATGTTATTCACCTGAAACTAACATAATTTGTCTATGCTTTCCTTCAGTTAAAAATCTTATAAAGAATGAAATTTGGAAAGTTTTGCTAAGTTTTTAGTTCTTTGCTGGACTAACAGAAAATAATTCCATTAAGAGAAGAATAGTCATGTACAATACCTGGATATCATTCAAGATAAACACAAGAAAAGTAAAGTCCGCAGAGATCTATTGCAGAAAATCGTTAAAAATTTGCATGCTACTTAAAGGAGGAAGCTTCCTATACACATAAACATATACCAACACCATCAACCCAAAGAAAACTTTAAATGTACACCCCCAACAGATTTTAAAATATTTCAATAACCATTTGAAGATATGAAAAGCAGGGTGCCTGGGTGCCTCAGTTGGTTAAACATTGACTTGTGTGTGTGTGTGTGTGTGTGTTCCATGATTCATTGTTTGTGTATAACACCCAGTGCTCCATGCAATATGTGCCCTCCTTAATATCCATCACTGGGCTAACACTTTCCCCCACCCATCTCCCCTCTAAAACTCTCAGTTTGGTTCTGAGTCCATAGTCTCTCATGGTTCATCTCCCCCTCCGATTTCCCCCCCTTCATTATCACTCACCATAGCACATACCCTCCCCAATATCTATCCTGCGACCCAGCAATTGCACTATTGGGTATTTACCCCAAAGATACAAATGTAATGATCTGAGGGGGTATGTGCACCCCAATGTTTATAGCAGCAATGTCCACAATAGCCAAACTATGGAAAAAGCCAAGATGTCCATCAACAGATGAATGGATAAAGAAGATGTGGTATATATATACAATGGAATATTATGCAGCCATAAAAAAAAACAACAAAACAAAAAGGAAATCTTGCCATTTGCAACGACATGGATGGAACTAGAGGGTATTATGCTAAGCGAAATAAGTCAATCAGAGAAAGACAAGTATCATATGATCTCACTGATATGAGGAATTCTTAATCTCAGGAAACAAACTGAGGGTTCCTAGAGTGGTGGTGGGGGGGTGGGAGGGATGGGGTGGCTGGGTGATAAACATCGACTCTTGATTTTGACTCAGTTCATGATCTCAGGAGCCTGGGATCAAGCCCCATGTCAGGCTCTGCACTCTGCTTCTCTTTCTCCCTCTGCCTCTGACCCGCCCACCAGCTTACGCACACTCTCTCTAAAATAAATAAATAAATCTTAAAAAAAATAAAGATACAAAAATCTGCCTTAAATCAAAAATGAAAAAATCAAAATGAATAAAAAAAAAGGAGCTTCATCCAACAAAATTACGACTGTGAAAATTTCAAAAGGATGGTGAGCATTTTTTAAAATATATGAATATAACCATACAAGCAGAGATGAAGGGAAGACTACTGCATCAACGTTATATATTTTTAAATGATATATAATTGATATATATTAGTTTCAGGTATGCAACATAAGGATTCTATATCTCTATGTATACATTGTTAAATGATCATAAGGCCAGTTAGCATCCATCACCATACATAGTTACAAATTGTTTTTCAATGTGATGAGAACTTCTAGGATGCACCAATGTATTTTCTTAGCAACTTGCAAATGGACATTACAGTATTATTATAGTCACCAAGCTATACATTACATCCCCAGGACCTTGTTTCATAACTAGAATTTTATACCTTTTGACCATCTTCATGTTAATCTATTTTGTCATCAGGAATAATGCAACTAAAATGTGGGACGAGAAGGTAGAGAAAACACAAAATGTTTCCTGTTTTATAGGCAATAGGTTGCTATCAATGGGTGCTACTCCCCTCCCCCAAAACCTGATAAAGCCGATGTAAAAGGTTAAACAAGTAAACAGGGAACTAAAGTCATTGAAGGAGATATAAGTACCAAGATGGCCCCTAGAATGAAACATTCAACCTTCTTAAATATCTAATTTTTTTTAAGAGGACAGAGAATGTGCATCCTATACATAAGGACAGCAGATATAACAAAAGGCGCATCATTTTAAATTATAACTCATTTGAAAATAAACTTGTCAGTCCTAAAATAAATGTGAATCAGCTTAATCCATCTATTAAGAGAAAAAAATTATTTTCAATCTGGCACACACATAGGCTCACAAAAACATGATCATAAGATTTCCAATGTTAAAAAGGAAACGAGCAAATAAAATCTGACAGAATTTATAATGTAAGGAACTAATATCTCGATGATCAAAATTTTCCCTTTTGTTCTCTCACTGAACCTTGTAGTTGCAATCTCCCAGTCAGGAACTGTAGCTTTGCTGAGTTTCATCATGTAACCAGGAGAACGATAGGACAGTGCATGTTCATTACAAGGGTATTCCCAAGCTAGTTCAGTCGGACTATTTTCAACTGAGCATTGATGTCTTTAGGGGAGACAAAACATTTTTGATTTATTTAGATGTATTTTCCTTTCTCACCCAAGACTTGTGAGATTGTCTCCATATGTGTTTTCACCTCCCTTTTTGCACCATGCCCAATCACAAATGTTCTGTTTTTGTTATTTATCTCGCTAACCCAGTTATATATGTCTTTCCATCTGTCATTAAAATAACAGTTTATTTAGCCTTCTTTTTCAGTGATGCCTCAAGTCATGCTAACGTTGGTGTTGTAATGGTTCTGGTTTTCATTTCTGATCCGAACTCTTAGAAAACACGTTCATAATACTTCCGATGTTAAAAAGTAAACTAGCACTATCTCCATACAAAGTACAATAGTTAGTCCACAGGCCAAGTCAAAGAATGTCTGCTATCATTCCCAATTACAACACACTGAAGTTGCACACTTTTATCACAATATTCAAAGTGATGCAACAATGGATAATCCTCATGAACGGTCAATCATGGTTGGCAATCGGAGTCATCAGAGACAACAAGGTCAGAAACAGTGACTACATTTTTGGGTAACCTCAACTGTATCCTTTTGACACGAAAATGAAAGAATAAAAGTTCCTAAGAAAGAATATGTTAAGATTTAAAAAAAAGTATTTTAGGACTCATGCAGTAAATAAAGCCTTTTAAGTTTACCCTCCTTCCTTTTTGAAGTAGTGTTTCAAAAAAAAAAAAAAAGGAAAATATACAGCATTCTTTTCATAAGTAAGATTCTGTATCATAAAGACACACTAGCATGTACTGTTTAACAGCGTGTGACACACAAAGGGGGTAGGATGTTCTTCTGTATACGACACAGTAAAGCACAGAAAGGTTGCATCATTACACAACTCCCGGGCAAGTGAACAGCTGCACGTGGCTTCCTTGAGTCCCAGGTGCTGGTGAGTTAGCGGTTAGAATGTGAAAACACTCCATGGCAACCAGGCCCCTCAAGAAGAGGGAGCCGGGTAGATGTGGGTGATGCTGCCTGGTGGAGCCCTGGAGGTGCCCATCTAAACCTGGAGTGCCAAGCAGATACCTTGGCTCTACATTACTGTTGCCAGACCTGTAATATAGCAATTTATAGAGACATTTCTTCCTATTTCAAGTGGCCCATGAAATAATATTGCTAACATTTTCCTCAAGTCAATTCTAATTCCCATGGAAGAGGCAACATACAGGGTAGAAGCAGCCTGTGTAGAGCTGCGCAGGAGATCAAATTCTTCCTGATGAAAGCCTAATGGTATCCTACAACCTCAGAGGAAATCAGTTGCATGACAGTGATGTGGAATGAAATGTTTAATGAAGCTGTCAATGCAGTGTTCAGGTGAATGTATAGGTCTTTAGTGGGCTGCCACGTTCCTGGACACTGCAGATGACTCCTCTGAATAGCTTCTGGTCTTAAAGGAGAAGAATTTTTCTAAATGTTAACTATTTTTCACAGTTAATCTTGAGTATAGATTATTGAAGAATATTAATTTGATCAGATTACTTTTTGTAAAGTTTAAAGGAGAGCTTGAAATGCAAGAGTTGACAGCACAAGACGCTCCACTATTTTCCTTATGTAAGACTATATTCTTTAAGTGTGTCCACATAATTCATTTACTTGGCAGAGATCATTTTATGAGCTGGTCATAATATTCTAATTTTAAAAGCTTTAGCAGCGGCGCCTGAGTGGCGCAGTTTACTAAGCATCTGACTCGTGATTCTGGCTCAGGTCATGATCTCATGGGCCATGAGATGGAGCCCAGCCCCTGCTCTGTGCTCCCCAGGGAGTCTCCTTGAGATTCTCTCCTTCTGCCCCTCCCCCCACTTGCACACATGCCCACATGCTCTCTTAAATAAATAAATCTTTAAAAAACATTTTTTTAAATATAGACCAGTAAAATTGCTCATTTTTCTCTGAATATACTCAAGTCTCTGATTATTGTATGTTAATCTACCTGCCATTTGACAGTGATTCACTACCATTTATAGAGCCCCTTTGAAGGTATCTGTTTCAAATATATACACATATGTTCTAAGTAAGACTATCAACAATTATTCACTATTAATTAAATGGCATTAAAAACTTCAATTTATATACTGAATAAAAATATTTCTCCTCATCAATTTGGGGAGTAGGGAAAGGATCTATAGAGAAACAAAAAGGGTGAATGTGGAAGAAAAAGGCATCAGAGGAGGGGCCCAGATCTTCCTGTAGACTGTACTAAGGTTGTCCAAGCCTCATCTTATGTTATCACAGAATAGGTCATCCTCAAGAACTATAAAGCAAAATGTTTAGTTGGTGTGAACCTGAATAGTTATCAGTGTCTCAAAAGTGTAACCCCTATTACATCACTCATGTTCAAAGTGTTTTATAATTCACTTGGGCTGGTAATAGCCACATATACCAATTCTGGTAAGCCCGAATGAATGCTCTTTTAACTGTTCAGACTCAAGCCAGCCTGTCAGGGTTTGAATTGCAGCTCTGCTGGTTAACTAAAAATTATGTAAGCTCCTCTTTGCCTTTGTTTACTCAATTTTATTTTATTTTTAATCTTTCCAGTATTTCACATTTTTTTTTAATATTTGAGTATAGTTAACACAAAATGTTACACAGTTTTAAGTGTACAGCATAGTGATTCAACAACTCTATACGTTATACTATGCTAATCTCAGGCGTAGTTACTATCTGTCCCCATACAACACTATTATAAAACCATTGGCTGTATTCCCTATGCTATACCTTTGATTCCTGTCACTTATTCCTTCTATAACTGGAAGCCTGTTTCTCCCACTCCCCTTCATCTATTTTGCCCATCCCCTCACTCCCCCCAACCACCAGTTTGTTCTCCGTATTTATAAATCTTATTCTGCTTTTTGTTGTTTATGCATTTGTTCATTTAGATTCCAAATGAGTGAAATCATATGGTATTTGTCTTTTGCAGTCTGACTTATTTCACTTAGCATAATACCCTCTATGTCCATCCATGTCGTTTCCTCAATTTTAAATGGAAATTATGATAGTGCTTACTTCATAAGATTGTTTTTAACATTAATTAAGATGATACACCTAAATACTTCCAACATTACCTAATATGGGGTAAATTTTATAAAGCATTAGGTTTCTATGATTAAGACATAATTAAAATGCAATAAAAGATTGTATACATCCTACAAACTAAGAAGGAGAATCAAGTTCATAAAGGTAATTCCAACAATAACTCTTCCACTGTAGTATTTATAATCTCTAAGAGGTTTTTTGTTCAATAAAGTCAGGTAGGTGTGCTCAAAGAAAAGTGAATGCCTGGTCC
Source organism: Mirounga angustirostris (assembly GCF_029215605.1). Taxonomy (NCBI): domain Eukaryota; kingdom Metazoa; phylum Chordata; class Mammalia; order Carnivora; family Phocidae; genus Mirounga; species Mirounga angustirostris. The sequence continues at coordinate 76,390,485 of NW_026991720.1, read as the reverse complement.
ACACCCCAGGTTCTTCCAGCTTTTCTCGGCATGATGCTGATAAAATACACATGCATTTGTTTTCTTTTGCTTTGCTTTATTTCATTTTGAGTAGGGGCTTCCTTTTGTTTCCTTTATCATTTATTTTATCTTTGATATCTTAAGAATTTCCCCTGGCAAACACCAGCCACATATGTAAAGCAAAGGTACCTTTTTTCTGTAAAGCATCAAGTGAATAGTCTAAGTACTATAAATATTGTATCCAGGACCTCTCCATTTGCTTAAGGTGATGGAAGATGAATAGAATTGGGAAAAAAATTGTGCAATGAGTCCTCAGTAGACTGGACAAATTCCATAACATATTCGTTGTCATAAATCAATAAAATTTCTTGAGATTCTGTTGTTTTAAAGATCCTATCCTTTTTCTGTATTCTTTTGTACTACTCCTGGTACCTAGGAGTCAAAGGTTATATTGTGAACAGATGGTAGTAGCTGTGATACACTCAGGAATGTATCAGTTCTGGGAAATGTTCCAGAATAGCATCACCCGCCCCCCCCCAAATCACTCTCCCGAATTATCTTTCTTGTGTAGTTATCTTAAAGTCTATTATTAATATGTTATTTCCTTAACCCAGAAATATCCTGTCTTTAAAATTCCTCTAATTAAAATGTAAATGCTCATGTAAACATAAGTGATTATTTCTGGTTTCAATGTTCATTGATAAAAACTTAAATTACCAGTGTACACTTTACAAATTTATTATTTAGCACATGTTGGACATGTAGATATTTTAGGAATGAGCCACAAAACAATTCATCTGGATTAAAGTAAAAAAAACAACAACAACAACAACAAAAAAGTCAATTAGGCCCCAAGATAAACACTCCAAATATACTAATTTTGCCTGAAGCTGACATCATTTGCCAATTATTTAATCCAAATTATAATCAAAATTATAATTTAATAATGATTATTATTCATTGCTGTATTACTAAGGTCTAGCAAAGGGCCTAGTTTATAATAGGAACTCAATCAATATTTATTAAAAAGCTGAATGAGTGACTGAATAATAATTATAGCAACAGATTCCAATTGTTGCACTTGCAATTTGACCTGGACTCGGGTTTAAAACTCTATCAGTTCTTCAAACGCGGCTACAATTTCCCTTAGTCAAGTATAATTCTCTTGATTTCTGCTTCTGGCTAAAATGGAATCACAGAGACAAGATATAAATGTAATAAAATAGGTACAAGATCTGTATGATCAAACTGCATCATTTTGATCAAAGAAATCAAAGATCTAAATAAATAGATATTCCATGTTTATGAATAGAAAAACTCAGTATTGTTCACATGTCAGTTCTTCCCAATTTGATCTATAGAGTCAATGCAATCTCAGTCAAAATCCCAACAAGTTATTCCTGGATACAGACAAACTGATTCTAAAGTGTATATGGAGAGGCAAAAGATGCACAGTAGCCAAAACAATATAGAACAGAGTCAGAAGACTGATACCATCCAACTTTAACATTTACCATAAAGCCATAGTTATCATGATAGTGTGGCATTGGGAAAAGAACAAATAACAACATAAACAGAACAGAGCACCTAGAAATAAACCAACAGAGTCAGCTGATTTTTAACAAAGGCAGTTCAAGGGGAATGTATAGTCTTTTCAACAGATGATGCTAGAACAACTGGACATTTGTATGCAAAAAAAAAAATGAGCATGACATAGACCCTATGCTTTCCACTAAAATTAACTCAAAATAGATCACAGACATAAATATAAAACTATAAAATTTCTAGAAGATTGAGAAAAAAAATCTAAGTGACTTTGGGCTTGGTGATGAGGTTTTAAGTACAACACCAAAGAATGATCCATGAAATAAAAAATTGACAATCTGTGCTTTATTAAAATTAAAAATCTCTGCTCTGCAAAAGATACTGTTAAGAGAATGAAAAGACAACCACAGACTGTAAGAACATATTTACAAAGCAAGTATCTGGTAAGTGAATTCTATCCATAAAATGCAAAGAGCTCTTAAAACTCAACAATTAGAAAATAGACAACCCAATTTTAAACAGGGCAAAGATATGAACATATGCCTCACAATAGCTATATATGCAAATGGCAAGTAAATATATGAAAAGATGCTCAACATCATATATCATCAGGGAATTTCAAATTAAAATCATGATGAGATAACATTTTAGAATGGCTAAAATCCAAAAAAGGTAATACTGAATGGTGGAAAAGAAATGGAGCACCAGAACTCTTGCTCATTGCTGCTGGGAATGCAAAATGGTACAGCCATTTTGGAAGTCAGTTTGACAGATTCTTAAAAAACTAAGCATAGTTTCCCCACACAATCCAGCAGTCACACTCTTAGTTACCCCAATAAGTAGAAAATTGATATCCACATGAAAATCTGCACATGAATGTTTACAGCAACTTTACTTTTATTGTCACAACCTGGAAGCAACAAAGATGTTCTTCAATAGGTAAACGAATAAACAAGCTGCAGTGTACTGCAGTGCAAACAGTGGAATAGTTTGCAGTAACAAGAAATGAATTATCAAATTCAAATTATCAAACCATGAAAATATGTGGAGGACCATTAAATGCATTTTGTTACCTGAAGCCAGTCCCACAAGGCCACATACAGTATGATTCCAAGTACACAACATTCTGGAGAAGGCAAAACTACATAGACAACATTAGTGGTTGCCAGGAGCTTAGAAAGAGGGGAGAGAGGAAAGATGAATAGGTGGAACATGGTAGATTTTTAGGGGCAATGAAACTATTCTTTATCACACTGTAGATGATGGATACATGGAGCTATATGCATTTGTCAAAACCCGTAGAATTGCATAGCACTACACACACACACACACACACACAATGTCAGAAATGGGGTTCATCCATTTAAATTAAAATAATTAACTCTAGTAACTCTAGTAACAGGCTAAGTGAAGAAAAATCACATGATCATCTCAATAAACAATGAAAAAGCATTGATAAAATCTCTCAGAAAACTTGGAATAGAAGGGAACTTCCTCAGTCTCAAAAAGGGCATTAAAAAAAACCTACCACTGACATCATATTTAATTGTAAAAGACTGAATGTTTTTCCCTAAGTTCAGGAACAAGACTATGATGTCTGCTTTTAACACTTAGAACACTGTGATCAAGGTTTTTCAGAATACATCTAGATTGGAAAGGAAGAAATAAAGCTGTGTTTGTTAACAGATGACATGATTACAAATGTGGAAAATATGACAAAATATACCCAAAAAGCAAAATTATCATATCCATAAATCAGTTGGAGTTCTATATACTAGGAACAAATAATCAGAAATAGAAAGTAAACAATCCCATTTATATGAAATACTCACGGATAAATGTGAGTGAATATGTGAAATCTTGGCTGGAAACCACAAAATATTACTGAGAGACATTAAAGACCTAAATAAACACAGGGATCATCTGCATCTTCATGGTTCAGAACACTCACTATTCCTGTCAATTTTCCCAAATGATCTATAGATTCAATACAGTCCTAGTCAAAATTGCAGTGGATGTTTTTGCAGAAATTGATAAACTGATTTAGAAATCCATATGGAAACACAAAGTAGCCCAAACAACTTTTAAATAAAAGAGCAAAGTTGGAGGAATGATGCTACATATGTTAAAGACTTGTATGCTATCTAAGTATACAGTATGTTAAGACAATAACGCTACATAATGCAGACACTAGTGTCCTGACATAAATACAGATAAATAGGTCAATACAATAGAACGAGGAACCCAGAAATAGACCTGCACCTACATGGACTACTAACTTCCAACAAAGGTACAATGGCAAGTTAGTGGCACAACAGTCTTTTCAACAAATGATGTTGGAACAAATAGACATCTGTATACATGAAAATAAATTCGTATTATATCTTATTAAAAACTAGCTGAAATTATTTAATAGGCATAAAGATAAAATCCAAAACTATAAAACTCATAGAAGAAAACATAAAATATTTGCTTCCTTGGATTAGGGAAAGATTTCTGAGTTCTGACATAAAAAGCAGGCTCCACAGATGGACCAATTGATAAATGGAACATCTTCAAAATTAGAAAGTGATGCACTGTGAAAGATATTATTCAAAGAATCAAAGGACTAGCCACATTTTGGGAGAAAATATCTTTGAAGCATATATATAGTAATGGACTTGTATTCAGAATATATAAAGAACTCTGAAAATTAAGTAATAAGGGGGGCGTGCCTGGGTGGATGGGTTGTTAAGCGTCTGCCTTCAGCTCAGGTCATGATCCCAGGGTCCTGAGATCCACATTGGGCTCCCTGCTCAGCAGGAAGCCTCATTCTCCCTCTCCCACTCCCCCTGCTTGTGCTCCCTCTCTTGCTGTGTCTCTGTCAAATAAATAAATAAATAATCTTAAAAAAAAACTAAGCAATAAGAAACTTATTTTTGAAATGGGCAAATATTTGAAAGTGGAGTTCACTAAAAAGAGCAGAGCAAATAAGAAAAGATGGACCACATAATTCATTAGAAAATGTAAATTAAAACTGCTTGAAATAACACTACATATCAATTAGAATGTCTACAATTTAAAGCCTGACTATATAAAGTGCTGTTGAGGATAGAGACGAACAGAAAGTCAACTTACATGGTGGAAATGTAAATGGTACAACCACTTTGGAAAATAATCAGACAGTTTTCTTAAAATTTAAATATGCACGTATCACATGATCTAGACCTGCCCCTCCTATGGATAGATCAAGAGAAAAAAGAATGCATACAGTCATACAAACACATGTATGTTGATTTTCATAATGGCTTGAGTTGTAAGAGCCAACACCAGAAACAATCCACTTGTTAGCAAGTAAATACATTATTATTTTTTTTAATTCTTAAGAAATTGTGGTACATCCATACAATGGAATGCTACTCAGCAACAACAAAATAAGAAATTGTTGATACATGCAGCAATATGTATACATCTCTAAATTATTATGATGACAAAAGAATCCAGACACAAAAAGAATACATATTATGTTACACAATTTATATGAAGTTCCAGATCTGCAAATTAATTTGTAGTGACAGAAAATCAGTGGTCATGGTGGGGGGAGGGGAGGGGAGCAGTGGGATGGAGGGATTACAAATAGGTTTAGATAAACTTTCCAAATGATGGATATGTTCACTTCCTGATGTGATTAGTCATCATTTCATCAGTGTACACATGTCAAAATTCATAACATGATACTATTTAATATGTTCAGTTTATTTTATGTCAATTATACCTCAATATAAATTAGGGAAACAAAATAGTAAGAAGAAACAGATTGATAAGTAAGTGGACAAATATACTCAGGGTGCCAAACAATCAATCATTTTCATGCAATCATATGTAATAGCCATACACTATTTCCCATAACTAAGATTCCATTTAATTCTTTTTTTTTTTTAAGATTTTATTTATTTATTTGAGAGAGAGAGCATGAGAGGGGGAGGGTCAGAGGGAGAAGCAGACTCCCTGCCAAGCAGAGAGCCCGATGTGGGACTCGATCCCGGGACTCAATCCCGGGACTCCAGGATCATGATCTGAGCCGAAGGCAGTCGCTTAACCAACTGAGCCACCCAGGCACCCCTCCACTTAATTTTAACAACATTTTTTTCTACATTATTAAGTATTCCCTAAGCATCCAATGCCATGCTAGGAGCTGAGAATTTAAACAGGTAGTAGAATCTATGTGGAATATTCTAGTATAAGTGGTTAAGAGCATTGGATTTATAGCATAATGCCCTGGGTTCACCACCCAGAACCACCCCTTCCTACCTGAATGATCATAGGTAAATATTCAAGTTATCTAAGCCTCATTTTTTCCAGGATAAAACAAAATTAAACGTATATCATGTTCTAACTAATGCACAGGGCATGGTATGTGTTCAATAGATTGTTACAACTGCCTTGGCACTGGTAAAATAAAAACAATGCTTTCAAGTGTATCATTAAGAATTTAGAGAAATAGGGCGCCTGGGTGGCTCAGTTGGTTAAGCGACTGCCTTCGGCTCAGGTCATGATCCTGGAGTCCCCGGATCGAGTCCCGCATCGGGCTCCCTGCTCGGCAGGGAGTCTGCTTCTCCCTCTGACCCTCCTCCCTCTCATGCTCTCTTTCATTCTCTCTCTCTCAAATAAATAAATAAAATCTTTAAAAAAAAAAAGAATTTAGAGAAATAAAAGGAAAGCCTGATTTAGAAAACACTAATAAGATTTTAATAGGTTTATTTCTCCTAACAGGAGAAATTTTTAATTTGTCAGTCTAAAAATACATTTTCTTGAAAATTTCTGCCTCTAGCATCCTATATTTCAATGGCTAAAGAAACCCAAGATTCCTTTAAAATGTCAGAATGGTACACACGACACCAACTAGTGTTGTCTCAGTTAGCAAAATGCAGTTCAATTATCCACATGCAAGATGAAGAAAATAAACTTCAGAACCCATTTTAAAGGCCTTCTGTCAGCTGTAGCAAAGATCACCTACTGTTTGAAAGTTGTATTCAGCCAAAATATCTAATACACCTTCAAAATGTCTTTTTTTCATTCAATTAGGACATAGAATGTTTCTACTGAAAATTCTCAGGGCTTTCTCAATAGTATATAAATTTTGAACCATATTTCTGGTCATCACCTTTGGGACTGAAGGCAAGCAGTGTAAAGGAAAAAAAAGAAAGAATAAAATCCCTGTTTAAAGCATGGTTTCCCTTTGAGAACATCAGCAGGAGGGACAGGTACCGTGAAGGATGTAGGCTTGGCTGCCATGTAGATTCCACTACTCTTTTCTTCAGAATTTCCAGGCTGAGTACCTATTTCAGTGGCCAAGTAGGGCCAATACTTAGAGGCAAAGATACTTTGTAAACCTATATGCATCTTATAAAATGCTCAGTATTTATGTACTTATGAAGTATCTAAGCCCCTTGATGCCAAGGTCTAGGGCTGATATGACATCCTGGGCAGAAAAATCAAACCCAGGAAATAATAGTTTGAGCAGTTGAGCTACAAAAGGTTAAATAATCTATCCAGGGAAGCTTTTAGGTCAAGATCAGTGCCCTGGTTAGGAAATCCTACGAGCGTGACACATGGAATGGAGACCTCTGGGAGAAATCCTGTAGATTTTAGGTGCCCCAGATTCTTCTGAACCTCTGTACCTACAGAAATGGCTGACCCCTATGAAGAGCTAGTGCTTTCCTCATGCTGGTGGGCAGGGCAGATGCCTCTCTCCATCAAGGAGCCAGTTTCCCCCTAAGGATATGCCCCATCTCCCTTTCTAAGTAGGCACATAGCTATGGTTAACTCACTGTATAGACTAGTTGGGGATATACCAGAGCTGTTACGGAAAAAAGGTCCTAGATGCCTAAGGAATTGCAAGACGTATTTGGCATGTACTTAGAGAAGTTACAGAAATATGCATGGGAAAGCATTCTGGGAGTGACTGTTCATGGGTACAGAACAAAAAAGTGGACCAGACAGAGTTTACAGCCTGGAAACACTCTCCTAAGATTTAGAATTTTCAACAATTGAGGACTTCAGAAGATGGTTCCTCATAACACAGAAAAAGTCAAGAGAAGGCCTATATTAAAGCCAAGTTGAATTGCTGTGGCAGATGGTGGGAGAAAAAATTAAATGGCTCCAGTAACTGAGCTTTCTTTAATAATACACTATATATGTTCAGAACACCCAGCAGATGATTTTATTTCATAGGAAGATACAGGACGATAAGGAATGCCACTGGAGAATGGCAGAACAACCAGAGTGGTGGTTCTTTTCTCCAGACAAGAGCTGAAGGAAAGAGAGGCCTTTATAGAACTTGGCTTGCTGATAGTAACCAAGTCCACAGACACTGTGCACAACAAGAGCAAGGTTTGAATTTGGATGCCTTAAGCAGTATCATATTGATTGACAGTGGTAGAGTTGTAGCCAAAGAGGCCTGCAGCTAGAAATTTATTGAGTGGGCTAACAGAACCAGAACAATCACAGGAAAAAAATGGATGAGCATCCAACAAGAGGACCCCTCAGCTTGTACAAGAATGACTGGAAAAATGACAGTAGTCACTCCTATAAGAAGTCTTTGCAACCTTGCCCAGTCCACAGACCTAAGTCAGTATGGCCATTTATTCAGTTAAATATGTTCCAGGAAAAACCAAACACATATTTCAAGGAATGTTCCAAAATATTGGAAACAGGATCTGAGTTCAAAATAATATTCGGAAAAGGTAAGTGGTATCTTGGTCCTGCTTCTCCAGTGAGTCTATGGGAATCTGGTAAGAAATGGAGTCCTGGCCAAAGTCTGACTTATGTTGGGCACCCAGAGCATGTGGACCCACTGAGTGAACATTCCCCAGTTCCTGAGGGTATAACTGGGATTGACATACTTGGCAGTTGCTCCACCTGCCACACTGAGTCCTTGACCTCTGGGCTAAGAGCTATGGCAGCGGAACCCTCTGAAACTACCCTCATACAGCCAAAATATTAAGTCAAAGGCAGAATGACATTCTGGAATGGGATGGCAGAGATCAGTGCCACACTTAAGGATCCTAAGGATTTTGACAGTACTAATCCATTCTTATAACTTTTAATTACTGTTGCTTTGAGACCTTCTTTTCCCACCTCATTTTTTAATGTTTCCCCTTTTCTCTGATTCTTTTCTCCCCCCCACTGCCCTTTGAGAGCAGAATAGCATTTTATAAATACCCATCTGTTTTGGAAAAGTAAATTTTATTTTTCACATTTTAATGTATACTTTTGGATTTTAACTGGCATACTTATTTTTTTGAAGTCTAAAGTTATTCAAGCTACTTTCCTCGACATAAAGATGTTCGCTTCTTTGTGTCAACTACTGAATAGCCCTACTATCTTATTAGTTTTGGCTTAATTTTAGCTTTCTTTTTATAGTACAAACAGGTGTTACTTTTATAGTCAAGAGTAAATTAAATTTGCCAATACCTTTTATCAATTACTAGGTTATTCTGTTACCCTGTATTTCTCTATTTTGCTTCCATCTTCCCTTTCACTGCAACATATTTTTAGTTGTTTCACAAAGTTCCCTGGTTATTAAAATATCAGAATATTTCTATTTCTCAGTAAGTCTTTAGTTTGCCCTTAATTTTTTTCTATTGAGTGATCTCTATGCCCAATGTGGAACTCAAACTCATGACCCTGAGATCAAGAGTCACATGCTCTACAGACTGAGCCAGCCAGGTGCCCCATAGTTTGGCCTTACTCTTGAATGATGATTTAGCTGGGCATACAACTCTAGGTTGATAGTTATTATTCTTCAAAAACTTCTAATATATGATTTTATTGCATTCCAGCATCTGTTGAAGAGGAGTTTATTGTGTTTAATTCTCATTATCTTATCAATCATCTGGCAGTTTTTGAAGTGTTCCCTTTAATCTTGATATCTACAGTTTAATTATGACGTTTGTGTGTTTTTAATTTTTATCTTCTCTATCTCAGCTTGCTCTTCAATATTTGAGAATTCTCAGCTGTTCTCTCTTCAAATACTGCTGTTTTTCTCCTTTTCTCAGTACCTGTTTTTCAGTCTCTTAAAATTGTGATGTATCCCCTAGGGCTCATTTATTATCTGTCTCTTTATCACTTATGTGCCCTGGGGTGAATTCATTAGGAAAATATTCCTATTACTCTTTCTCATTTTATGTCCAATCTAGAGCTTTTACCACTTAATTTTTTTTATTTAATGAATACGTGGGTTTATTTCCAAGATGTTCATTTTCTTCTTTCTCATACACACCTTTTATCTCATTTATATTTTGTTTCACTATTTTATAGATGTGAACACCCTATACAAGGTCATTTTAAATTTTGATTGTTTTAGAAAATCATTTTCATTTAGAGTAAATGTATCTTTTCATTGTTGATTTTGCTTTACTTGGTATGCTATTTCTTTATAGCTCCTCCTATGTATATGGTAACATCATTAGCTCCTTCATGTTCTTGAGTTTGGGAATTTTGGGTGGCAGAGACTTACTCTAAGTTTGTTTTTTTCCTCCCTGTGTTCTTGCCCTCCCCCTTCATTTCCTGCACATCTTTGACTAATCATTCTGAAATTACCTCCTGCCCAACTTCCCCAGCCTCTAAGTCAGGAAAGAGGTCTTAAAATAGGGATTTAGAGTGACTTTTACAAAGTTTGAGTATATAGCAGATCCAGTAATGGAACTAATTTTGCTTTCACAGTAGTGAATCTGGACCCTACAACCTCCCGAGGCCAATACTCATATATAAAATGTAAATGTAGGCAGCATTTATAGGATGTTAGTTTACTTTCCTTTTCTTTGTGCTGGAGGGGCTGTGGTTATCACTGAGGCACTGGTTTCATAAAGTGAATTAAATTTATTTCATCATCTTGAGTTATGTAGTTTTAGCCCCAACCATCACTAGGAGGTGAATTCTCAGACACTAATGCCCATTTGCAGACCTGGAGCCAAGCAGATCCAGGAGTCACATTAACTCATTATTTTCCTTTATCTCTGCCATTTTCTCATTTACATTTTTTAAAGATTATTTTAGAGAAAGAAAGAAAGAAAGAAAGAAAGAAAGAAAGAAAGAAAGAAAGAGAGAGAGAGTATGAGCAGAGTAAGGGACAGAGGGAGAGAGATAGAGAAAATCCCAAGCAGACTCCCTGCTGAAGGCAGAGCCAGACACACAGGGCTCAATCTCACAACCGGAGCTAAAATTCAGAGTGGGAGGCTTAACTGACTGAGCCACCCAAGTGCTCCATCTCTGCCATTTTTAATCCAAAGTTCAATTTATAAAGTAAAAAATTACTTTAAAAGATTTTAATAATTTGTTTGTAGAGAAAATAGATCCCATATATCCAAGTGTTATTTTAATTTAAAATAAAAACTTCCAATCCTACTTCTGAGAGTGATAGATTGGAAACAAAGAGCACACAGAAGATTTAATTTGGTGACCATGGAAAGAACATTTCTATGTCTAATATGTCTTTCATCTTTTACATCTCAAAGTGTAGATAAGTAGAATAAGGAAAAACTAGATATAACACCCCACACTAAATTATATATATATACACAAACATAAGTTAGGTAAACTGGCTCTATGAGCAAAAGCTCTGAAAATAAATTCCATAGAATAGAGATGAGCTAATTGAAGGATGACTGTCACCGGACTATTAGACATATAGAATTGAATATCTGACTGTGAGCAGCAATTCAGTATCAAGGAAGGAAGGAAAAGGAGGGAAGGATGAAGAGAGGGAAACATGGAGAGAAGATGGATGAGGGACAGGAAGGGAATTTGGTGCAAAGACAAAACTCTCTGATTCTAAAGATTATGAGATATTAATGCAAAATCTCACTCCCTGGGGATTATTTAGAAAAGTGTAAACAGCTCTCTTTCAGAACTATGTTAAATGTACTTAAATAGCAGCCTTAGCTAGGAACTTATTAGTGAAGTTCCTTGCAGCTTAGTCATTCCCTACCATGCCTTGGAGCTAGACATAGCGCCTCATAAAAGTTCTTTCAACTTCTGCATATTCCAGGCATGAAACTTTGAGCTAGTTTTGCTGAGATTCACACTTCAGTATTACTGATCTAAGAGGTTTCTCACCACATATAAACCTTTGGATACTGATTTGAACTACACTCTAGGGCTTCTAGGGTTGTCTGCTACTTAATTAGACCTTCCACATAGGAAAAGAGCAATGAGCTGGTGTCCCATCTCCTACAGATGCCAGTGCCAGATGCTCAGAGAAACACATACTCCATTTCCTATAATGTTGTCTACTGTTCCTTTTTATACCATGTCAAAGAAGTCTTTTCTGAGAATACTTCCAGAATTACAGTGGAAACAAATAGACTAGAAACAATAAAAGGGCTAAGCTTTATTTCAAAATTTTTGCTGTATATGCTTTTTAATGAGTCTTCTCTATTTTCTCTTATTCTGTTGCTCATGCTTTAGCTTCTACTTAATTCTCTTCGGTGATTCTAAGTTGGAGTAAGAGCCTTGATTATCCACAGTATTACAGAACACTGGATGATGCCTGAAAGTCCACAGTCAATCTGTCCACCGTAAGCAGGTTTTGAGAAAATGTTATGTTGAGCACATTGCCACCTGATGTGAAGAAAGAGGCAAGAAAAGAGTATTTTTTCAAGAGATGTGAAGATTTTGAAGAAAAACTAATGATAAATTATATTCACTGTGTTATTTTGCTCAAGGCAGTCTCTAAAAGGCTTTCCATGAGGGCATTAGAAGGAAGAACTCAAGAAGAAGGACATCCAGCCAGGCAGTAAGTCCCATATATCTAGAATCACCACAGAATTTGTCATTAATATCAATAATGTCACTATTTGTCATCAGATATTACATCTGATAAAAGAATATGACAATATTTTCTTAGAACTAGGTGAAAGTCTATATTCAGGAGCATCTGGGAATTGCAGTTAAATTCTTACTTTATATATTCATCAACACAGAAGGAGATATAATAGAACATAGGTTTTGATAGCAAACGTTCTAATTTTTCTCACCTACTAGCTATGCTACAGTCTCTCTTCAACTCCTGTGTGTCACTTGATGATTATAATAACATAGTCATTATTAAGTTCAAATAACAGCAGGGTGCAAAGCATCTAGCATAGTGCTTAGTGCCTAGTTGGTGTTTAAACAATCTCAGTGTCCTGCCCACCATTCCCATCCCCACCACCAAACTTTTCTCTCAATAATTATTCTTCATATGACCTCTCCTCTATGTCCCCTCAAATGTGACAAACCTCAGATATCAGTTAAATGATATCCTGCCTTTGGGATAGTTAGAAAAATAATCTTGATTTTCTATCTCATCTTTTATGAGAAATCCAAAGCGCTCTCTAAAATTTCAACAAACTCCCAATAACTTACATTCATGGTCTTATCTGGATCCTAGTTTCTGCCCCAATGAACTCTCAAATTCCTTGCATCTCACCTTCTGCTGCCAGTTATTTCTCTTTACTCCAAGCTGATCCCTATACCAAACTAATTCTTACCCTTGATTTCAACAACAAAAATACAATTACATAAGCAATAGAGATGCACACTGCAGAGATGAAGAACCTAAAACAGAAAAATACATGTCCTTGTTTCTGCACTTTCCTTGTCTGCCCAGAGTTGGAAATTTCTTTTTGGACATCCTTTTTTTTTCCTCAAGGTCCAACCCCTAAGTCTGTTGCTTAGAGTTCCTCTTATTTATCGTCCTTCATTCTTATCATTTGTTTTTTTTTTCTCCCACACTGAATTTATGTTCATCTTTTACTGTTTAGATAGCTTTCCTGCATTTTCTCAACTTGTTTCTTCAGGAGCTCACCTTGTACCCTCTATTAACTTAGTAGAGCACATTCAGTTCCTTCACTCAGAGGAGCTAATGGGATATAAAAAAATTTTTTTTTAATTATATCACATTAGGAATTCTGAATATATTTTCTCAAAGTAAATATTAATATTTTAGACCTAAATATTATTGCAAATATAAAGGTGAAATATCTTTCTATCCTTATTTCCCTTTTTTTTCGGGCGGGTTTGTTCATTTTTATTCTATTGCTGAATTACTTTTAGCCTTCAAGGATTAAATGATCCTCAACATATTGCTTGCACATTGTATACTGAATCTTAGCCCAAGAATAAATAAACCATAACTTATTATAATAGTCAGAACAAGTCTTTCTGCCACAGAACATTCTATACAAGAAAGCTCTTATTTTGCTCTGACCCCAACTAGACTGCAGTCTTCCTGAAGACAGCAATTTTGTGTTATTCACTGGAAAATCCCAGCAATAGTTCGACAGTGCTTGGTATAGTAGGTGCACAAGTATATTTTACATAGATTTATATTGCATATTATATTATACTATATTATAAAATAAGTGGACAGTCTTTGAATCATTGTTCTCATTCTGCCCATAATAGTAAAATATTGTTCTGATTATTTATTACTGTGTCACAACTATCAGCACAACAAATGCAATATTTTAACACAAAAGTTGATTATTTCCAATGATTCTGTAGATTAAGTGGGCTCAGCTAAATGGCTGTCACTTGAGGATCTCCAATACCAACATGAGGTAAAGACTAGGTCTGGAGTTCTCTCAAGACTCAGCTGAGATGTATGTACACTATGACCTTTTCACTCACATGCTTGGCCCTTCAGTGTTATTGCTAGCCAGAGGAGGAACTTGAATTTCTGTTTTGGTAGGTCAAGCCTCCAAGACCTAAGGCAGAAGCTGCTAGTCCACTGAAAGGCTGAGCATAGAACTAGTATGGTGCTATAAACCAAATGCTCATTTCCCCCAAGAATTCACATGAAATCCTAATGCCCACTGTGATAGTTTTTGGAGGTGATTAGGTCATGAGTGCAGGGCCTTTACAAATGGGATTAGTACGCATAAAAAAGAGACCCCAGAGCTCCCTGGCACCTGCTATGATGTGAGGACACGGTGAAAAGATAGAAAGCTTTGAACCAGGAAGCTAATTTCGACCAGAATCCAATGTTGCTGGCACCCAGATCTAGGACTTCTCAGCCTCTAAAACTATGATAAATGTTTATTGCTTTTATGGTATTTTTCTTATAGCAGCCCAAATGGACTAAAGCACATAATATTACTTCTCCCATAATCTACTGGTCAGAATAGTCACTGGTAGGCTAGCCCACAGTCAAGGGGAGGAAACTATATTCTACTTCTCAATGGGATAAACATCATCAGTAGCAAATACATTGAACCCTAACCATGGATCAAGCCCCATACAAAACAAAAAATATGTATTATCTCATTTAATGCCCATAACAACTAACTGAGATAGCTACTTCTATTGTCTTAGTCACACAGTCACTGAGTTGGAGAGTTGGCTACTGCTCCTTGTGGTCTGACTTTGATGCAGGCTCTTTGTCATTGTGACACATAGGTTCAGATTTAATTCACCAGAAGATTCTCCCAGTATGATTTATTGCCATCCATCTTTTAGTGCATGGCCAGCAGTTGACACATTCATTTGTTTTTGAGAAGTCCATACAGTTGTTTTTGCAAAGATGAGATTGCAATTCAACCTGCAAGGTTTTGTTTTGTTTTGTTTTTAAGTCCATTGCCAATCGACTACGTGAACCCACAGATAAGACTGGAAATTTATACTTGGTCATGGTTGCTTGTGAGGAAAAAAAACCACCTATGTTTATAATCTGATGGTTTTTAAAATTTATAGTGACTTGATGTTGGGTTTCAAGCTTGGGACAGAGCTCAGAAACATTTGCTCACCCAGCATTATATAGATCTTGCCTGGAGAGCATTTCAGATAATTATTTCAAGTTCCTATTGTTCCTTTAGTAGCAAAGATGTTGCCATAAAACTCCTTTTAGCTTGATCTCTCTAGTCCTAAATGTATGAAGTTATATTTAGCACATGAACAAGCAAATAAACTAATATAATGAAAAAATACTAGAGCATGCCTGCTTCCATGAACACCTTTTATAGTAATCTAGAATAGCTTAGTTATCAAAGTCTGTAAAATAAAAATTACTCATTTTTGGCAAGAAGTTTCTTCTTCTTATTTAAGTATGATCAATTTTTTCCTAATTGAACTTTTTCCATTTAACCAAGAAATCATGAGGGGAAAAAAAATAAAGACTTCCATACCTATAGAAGTAAATCACTAAAATAATAAAAGCAAAATTTGTTTTATAAAGCACCTTACACCTCCCATTGCTCAAAATGATCCCTAAAATATACAAATAAAAATATTATATAGATCTTAAGACAATTTGATGAATGTTTAAATTGTTTAATCCTTGCTTTTTGTCTAAAAACTACTCTGACAAGTTGATGGTCTCAATGTTCAAGCAAAAACTTGACATTCTGAATTTCACATATTCAGTGATCTATTTTCCTTTCGTCTTATGGTTTGTCATTCTGTTAGCAACACAGTATCCTTGAATGATGTTATCATAGAATTAGCCTTAACTTTCAATCCCAAATTCATTTGTTTAAAAGGAATGAATTTGTCTCTCATCATCAAATCCTTACAAAGTTTGTTCCTATGATTATTTCAGTACACTGTTTCAGAAAAGCAGATCCAGCATTTCAAATTTCCCAAGTGACTGTGGGAAACAACTCAGTGGTGGAGGAGACTCAAAGGAGAATGTGGACTTGCAGTTTAAAATTAAAAACAAAATGATAATCCATGGCAATCAGTCTTTATTTCTTTTGCCTACTCTCCAATCATCTTTAGGGACTGAGAAAATGGAATGGGGCCCAGAATTATGATAATAGCACAGAGCATAATCACATAAATAGGGCACATAGTCTGAAATCTTGAGTTCATTTCCTGGCTTGCCCCTATTTGGTTAGGAATTGCTTGGGGGGCTGGAAGGGATTGTGTGAATGCATAACCTAAAATACATGTTTCTTCCAAAGAAAGACGCATGATGCTATCTTTCAACACTCTTTGAAATCCTGAATTAAAATTTATAATGTTGGGGGTGGCAGAAATTATGTAAAACTTAGTCTAAGATTATGTGAAGATTTCAGTATTAGACAAACCTTAGTATGATTTCAGAATAAAAGAAATCCTCCATTCTGAATTTTAAAGACAGCACCAAGAGTAACTGCAAGCTTTATAATGAATCTTTTTCAAAATGATGTTGTGATTTTCTATCCAACTTAGTAATCATAGTATTCTGAATAATAATGAGTACTTTCTAAATTCTAAATGCAATTCCTAAAATATGGTTTAAAACTTAAGAGTTCAGCCTTTCTTTTGTCTCTAATGATTTGACTAGTTCAATGTCTAAGCTATGTAGAAGTATTCCTTGTGTCATTCGGTCAGTTAATGTGAAAAACAGTGACCAAAGTTGAGGAACATGGGATTTAATAGAAACAAATTTCTGCTGTGTGGGGGAAAAAAAATAGAAGAGGGAGGGCAGGTGCCTCTCGATTGAATAATTTATTGAAATACCAAAAAGAGATGACAAACAGTATACAATAAAACACTGTCACTTCTATTGTAATAAAATACAAATCTCCTGAAAGCCTATGAGAAATTATAATCCAGTGGAGGAAAAATATGCAGACTGCTCTATTGATCTTCATAAAGTAAAAGATAATGAATTCATAATAACCCACTTAGGAACAATGAAGGTCTTTCATTCTAAGTTGAATGAAGAGGAGAAAAAGAGGGGACAGATGCGATAGCAATAAAGAGAAAACACTATTAAAACATCGTCCTTCATTTAGTTTCTACCACAGAGGATCATGTAGAACACACTGTCAAGACCAGGGACCAAGGCAGTCAGGAGGTGATATATTGGCTTGTGGCGGGGATTGACTGCTGTGCTATGTCAGGAGTATTCTACAGTAAATTAGCTTAATTTTCATTGAAAAGTATTAATATTCACAGTGTACTTAGTACATTGGAATGATGAGATGATTCTCTGGAGGAAAAAAGTGAACTCCTCACAAGTGAGAAGACTATTGCATTTTTATTGAACTATGACTGTTCTTATCAAGCACAATACAGTTAGGTTTTCTCTCTGATGTTAAGACAACACAATAATATTGATACAATAACATTATACAATGTTATGCTAGAGTTCCTAAACCCTTAATAAACCTTCAAACTGGACAGAAAGAAAAAGTTTTAACTTTAGGTAGTAAGAAGTTTTCATACAGTAATTATTTGCTTTCAAAGGGATTAAAGTTTTTGTATCCAAAAATCAACATCAATATATTCAAATAATATTTTAATGTGTAAGTTTACCTAATGAATTTGAGCAGAATACACAACAAAACTGCTCTGGTTCTGGAAAAACCGCCTTGTCTACCACTCAACTCAATGTCACGAGAATCCCTCAATAGTCTATATAGCTTTGACTCGTAATAAAATGCCACTTTGTGTTTTCATCATTTTTTATATAAAATCATAAACTTGTATTTCTTCAAGTGTAGATAAAAGTTAAATTATAACAAGTATTTTCAAGACATTTTAAGAAACACTAAATACCTTTTATATCCAAGTCCTTGGAATATCCAGATTTATGCTAGTATCTGGCACCAAATCATAAAAGTTTTGGACCTTTAACTGAGCACAAATATAGCTGAATAATAAGCAAAATAAATGCTCAAAGATGCATTACGTTATTTCAGAAATGTACTTTTAAACTATTTAATATCACACTTTTTTCTCATGTTTAACTGAGAAAACAAAATTTCTTGAGGGATATTAATACATGGGGACATATTTGAAACATTAAACAATTAGATCGTAGTATTGAAAAGGAACCTAGCATGGGTCTGCACAGACATCATTCAGGAATTTCTGAACCATCTTGATGATTAGTACATGTGGATAAGGCTTTCAAATGTTTTGCACTACTAAATAAATGTGAGGGATTATACAGATGGAAATCTGAATTTAAATTCTATGACTGTGAATGTGTCAAGGGGAATAGATAGAGACACTAACAAGATTGAAGATTTTTTTTTTTTACGATGATCTAAAAATGAGTCTTGCAGTTTGAGCAAGGAACATTCATTTAAGCCATGTGGAAAAATAAAATATAAAGTCCAATGTTAAAAAAGAAGAAATATGGTTAATTTAGATTACAAAGCCAACTGCCTCAAAAATTTGCAGGCTGCTAAATTTAAAGGGAACTTTTATATCAACCCATTTATACCTTTTAAGTGTCCATGTTCCAAAAGAATGCAGATATCCAAGCTGATGACCAAAGCACAGATCCCCATAGGTCAATTCATTTTCTTTACTGGAAGTTAAATGAAATGTCCCTTTGCACACAAGTGGAAAACCAGTTTATCAACAAGTTATTTTAGTTGCTGTAATAAGACAATTCAAAAAGAATCAAAGTCTCAAGAAATTATCAAGATATTGAGGTAACAGGTATCCTTATCTGCAAATTATAGAATTTTGTTTTAGTTGAAAAGATGGTATTACCAGTCAGAATAATCTGGGTGGTACAGTTTGGAACTCTCAGCTGCTCAGTACTGTGGGGGCAAAGGGCAGCTATCCCATGATTAGCCACTTTGGCAGAAACATTATTTTAAATTAAAAGTAATCAAAACCCAGCCAGTTCAGAGAAAGCTCTCTATATCCCCCTTAACTTCCTGCCTGTATCAGGGAAGGAGCTATTAACAGAGATTCCTCTCTACCTAAAACTTTTTTTTAAGATTTATTTGAGAGAGAGAAAGAGAACAGGAGGGAGAGGGAGAGAGAATCCCAAGCTGACTTCATGCTCAGTGCAGAGCCCAAAGCAGGGCTCGATCCCAAAACCTCGAGATCATGATCTGAGCCAAAACCAACAGTCGGACACTTAACCAACTGGGCCACCCAGGTGCCCCTATCTAAGAAAGTTATCTGTGTATTAGGACAACCTTTGTTTTCCGAACTTCTCCTCTTACCTTCACACTAATGGTGTTTCTCCCCTTTGTATCCTCAGACTCCACTCCTCTCCTTAACTCATATAAGCCTCGTGTTGCCGGTCTCTGGAATTTCCATGTCTGTGTGGATTCCCCTTATGTATACTATTAAATTTGCTTTTCTCCTGTTAATCTCTCTCATGTCAATTTGATTTTAATTTGAAGGGCAGAAAAATTTCTTCCTCCCCAACAGTACAACAGAGTTTATTGTGTGTGCACCCAAGGGGCTTCTAGCAAAAGCAAGTGGCTTGTAAAAGCAAGTTATTATCTAAAATAATGATATCCAGCCTAAGTAAAATAGTACTGGATAAAATTAATTCAGTCAAAGTTCTAGAAGGTACCTAGTACTACTCATCACAGTGGTTGGCATTAAAGTATTCCATTAGTAATCATTTCTCTGAATTACTTAACTCAGATGTTCCAGAAATATTGCTGTGGTGCTATCAGTCCCTGAGGCACATTTTACTACTGCTTTTGTATTTTCCAGACTTTAATACTTCTTATAAGTTGCTAAGTTTAATAACCTGAAATATTTTTGCACACATATTTTATTTTGACAATTAAGTCTTAGAAGATTGTTCATAAGAAGGCCCACTCACCCCATACACAGAAATTAAGTTTGTTTTTTAGACCTTGAATTTCATCTATATAGTGAGAGAAAAATGTAAAAAAGTTTCCTCACACTTATCTTATGACCCATAGTTTCAGCCAGAGAAAGCAATAGCTATTGTTATCTTCCTTAGTTTAAGAGAATCAAGTAAATCATGTGTATATAAAATGATCACTGATACTTTATTTTGGTGTACAAGTAAAAATGTGTATCATTGGCACAAAGAAAGAAAGAAATCCCATGCTGAGGTAAGCTGAGATTCCCACTTGGGTTTACAAGTACATCTACTGGACTCTTGTAAACTAATTTTTACTTACCAATAAAATATTTTTACTTACACAGTCATTTTTTTGTATTTTAATTTTAAGATAACCAAAAAGTCTTTTTTTTTATCAGTTGGATTCATTAGAGCTAACTAATAGTATCTGAAATAATCAAGTTTTGTGTGTAAAATAAGCTTATGACAAAAAAGTATTTATTTTTTAGGTATAAGAACCCAATCATTTAAAACCAACATTCAAACAAAACACACACACACACACACACCTTCCAACAAAGGTATTTCCTCCTAAAAAATAATTGTGGTTTTAGGGCTACAAGGCAAAAATCATTCCAACTATTACTACAAACATTTTATTATAGCAAAGCTCTTTGCCCAGTTAAGTAAATATACTTAGATAAAAATTCAACTCAATTATCTGATCCAGAGTAAGTACTGATTTAACTTAAATTTTACAGTAATTCATATAGACACTAATATTCTTTCTTATCTAAACAATGGCTATCTAATGACTAAACCAGAAATTGTTATTGAATTACACAGACCTTTCCATCGAGTGCCATTGAGTTTGATGCCGTCTCGTTTCAGCTATAGTTTTATTAAAAGCTGAATGTAAGATATTTGTGGCTTATGTTATTAGGCCAGAAGTTGTGATAACATATCTCAGATTTTTATTAATAGTTTTAAGAACTGTAAGGGCCAAGGGCAGACCACCCCAAGATAGGCCACAAGGCATGTAGATTATCTTGAGCTGAAAAAATCAAGGCCCAAAAGACTCAAGAAGCAATTTTTATCTTCCCCACACCTGCCTAAAAGAATTTAGACAGAGGATCTGCTACAGGACGAGAATGACACCATAGATAACTATATAACAGTATGAACTAGGGGTGGTAGACAAAGAGGAATTTAACAAACTCTCTTAGAATTCTTCTCTTTGTCCCATTGTTTCTGTGTGGCCCAGCATACATTTGTTTACCAAATGTTTACTCTTTCCTGTGACTTTCCTTTTCTTTGAAGTCCCAGACTCTTCCTCCCTTCTTAATTCAGAATGACCTATACACCTCATTTTGCCCATGTTTGGAATTTCATGTCTTTGTAAATTACCCATATACATGAAATTAAATTTTGTTTTCTCCTATTAATCTGTCTCATATAAGTTTAATTCTTAGCTAAGCTAGAAGAACAGTTGACAGAGCAAAGTTTTTCCCTCCCCAGCAAAACAAATTCAACCTTGGACTCCCTTAAAGTCAAATAACATACATATATGATATAGAGAAAAAAATATCTCTCTTATGGCCACAAAATCCTCTAAAAGACTTTTATCTACTGGTTCTGATCAAGCAACAAAGGAAACAGTTCAAGGCCATGGAGGTCTGAAAGGAAATCCAATCATTAATATCCCTCAAAGTACAGGAAAGAGGAAAAAATTAAAGAAACCAAAGTGAACTTATAGAGACAAAATGTAAAATCTGAATCTGTAGAAAATGCCCAACAATATACACATAGAGAAACAGGCATAAATAAGGGGGGCATGTATTTTAGAAAAGCTAATGTGAATCCATTTTCCTGTTGAAATCAAGCAGACTTTTGACTTCAGGGTTTTCATTTGATTTCAGGATAATCAAGACCTAATTTCTTGTGAACAGCTGCCCTTCTGTTGTTATTGGAAGATAGAATTACCAGCTTTTCGTTAAGTTTTGTGATTTCTGACTACACAACTTCAGTACTTTCCCCCAAGTTCAATGGCAAAGTTGGTCCTTTACTTAATCCCTAACCATTCCAGTCATCTTCCTTTTGTGTTATTATGCAAATGTTTTTGTCTGTTCTACTAATACATGTGAGACAGAGCAGGGACTGGACTTAACTCCCCTCAACTCTGACTGCAAAATCCAGCCTTCTTTGGCTGCCTCTACAAGAAAAAAAAAGTTTAAAAAGCTAAAACTCTAGAAGTAGATGCTTCCTGAAAAGAGGATGCTCACTACCAAGACTGCTGAAACCAAACCAAAGCAACCTGTGCCAAGACGGAACCCAGTGCTGAACTTTCACTGACTTTTTCCCTCATTATAATAATAAAAATCGTACCCAGGGGTAGAGATATAACACATTAATTAGACATGCAATGCATAAAGAGCATGATCTTCCAGTGCAGAGGTACTAATAAATCCCTACCTCTCCAGGTCATTCTTTTCCCACCCAGCCTTCTTTAAAAAACTCTCCCCGACCTCTCCTTGTGGAGTCAGCCTGAGGAGTCTTTCCTTTGTGCTGCCTCCCTTGTTTTGAAAATTAAGCCCCCATAATGCCTTGCCTGAGACTCCAGTTTGGCCTCTTGTCAGTTTCTATTGCTTGGAGAGCCCAAGTGCCTGGTTCAGCAACACAGGGGCCTCATACAAACTCAACACCCAGACCCTGACTCAGTAGTGTTACAGGGTTCTTGTCTTGAGGAATCAATCTCACAGACACAAAGGGCTAAGTGTGGGTTTATTAAGTGAAGGTGAAAACCGAAAGAAGGCTCTCTGGAGTGAGAGGGGTCCCTTCCTGGTCACCAAATGATGTAGTTTTGGAATGTTAGTGAGGTCCAGAGCTGACAGCCAAGAAAGAATTCTTGAGATGTCTTTGGGGGCAAAAAGGTGATTTTAGTAAAGCACAGGGACAGAATCCATGGGCAGAAAGAGCTGCACTGGGATCATAAAGAGTGGCCCATTATATACTCCCAAGTTAGGAGGGGGTTAGGGATAGCCTAAGTCTCTAAGGAATTTTGGAAGCAAGGTTTCTAGGACCTCTGAGGGGGCTAGCTATTGTTAGGAAATGGTCATTTATTACTGTCTAATAAAACCTTAGTCATGAGACCCTTCAAATGTGTATCAGTGGGTCATATGCTCAGGGACTGATTAGCAACATGTATCTTGGGATGGGGGGTAGAGATAAAGGAAGTTTCCAAAGGAATTTTTTTAAGTTAAAGTAGACTTATAGGATCCTGGGGGTCAGACTAAGATTACCTTTTGCCCTTAGCAAAGTGTCAACATCCAGGTAGTAGTTGAGTCCCTAGAGGAATGTCACTCTGCCTATTTCAAGGACTTGTCAGTGGGCCGTAGGTCATAAGGAAATTTAATAATTTTTCTTCTGCCTTTGTTTCCCACATCAGTAATATAGGACACATTGGTACCTCCTTAATTTAGCACAAAATTTTTATAACTCTATTTTAGGTAATACTATTTCATCTTTTCTGATGTCTAAATTGAGCTATTGGATTATGATTGGTCTGAATTAACAGAGCATACCAATGGCCTTAACTAAGTATCTAGTATAGTATCTCTATATTTAAAGAGTTGGCAGATTCTTTGAGGACACCTTCAACATGTCCTACAAGCAATCATGATTGTTTTTTTGTGCCCAGCATGAAGTTTCTGAATCGATGACCACATGTTCACTAATTTAAATCTCAACTACACACGTGTACATAAACACAGCATTATTTTAACGTGTCACATCAATAAATATATAAAGCACATAGCTAAGAAATATCTTTCATCTTTTTCAATCCATGTATTTGTTCTACTCCATGATTCTTGCAAACTTTAATACGGACAAAATCAAACATACTTTAGTAATAAGTATCTTACTGTCATCATATAAAGAACACAGAAGTTCCCCTTTTGTAAGGAAAATCTACATTTATAAAGGGAATTGCCATTTTTAAGGATATCTCCCTCTGTAGGCCAAGCAGAGAAAGACTACCAAAACACATTTTTTTTTTTTTTGAGAAGGACCTAAATGCACAAATTAACATTACCCTTGTTTACTGTGCTTTTCTTGGTAACCTCGAATAAATGCCCCCCCAACACACACACACACACACACACACACCCATCTTTCTTTTGTCATTACTTAAGATAGTATTTAATGTTAGCTTGGGCCTCTCTGGGAGTTACTCATTCTGGGTATCTCCCATGTATATATGAAGTATACATGTTAATAAACTTCTATCCAAAGAAAAAAAACCTCTCCCTCCCCAGGATTTAGAAGTATTTTTTCAAATGGATCTTCCCATCATGTCACTGATTTTTAACAAATATGATCTTTGTGATCCAATTACTTATTTACATTTTTTAAAAAGTGAAATGAACAAAATCTACTAACTTTTCAAGGTCATCCAAATGACTATTTTGAGTTAAAATATCACATAGCTTGAAATAAAAATTATGGGTTTCCCTTCAGAACCAGTGTTGGATTTTTCCTTTAGTTCTGAGATTTGACTTGCTCTACAGTAGGAAATTAAAGGTAAAATAAAGAACTACCTCTCCAAAAAAAAAAAAAAAATGTAGTTAAAAGAATTTTACTTGAATTATCTTGTGATTCTAGTGTTGTTAAAAAGAAAACCACAGGCCCAAAATGGTGTCACTTAGGCCAAGTCACCAAACCAGACCTTATAGATCTTAAGATTTACATATTTATTTTAGAGAGAGAGATAGCATGCAAATGGGGGGGTGGGAAGGGACAGAGGGCAAGGGAGAAAGAATCCTCAAGCAGACTCCCCACTGAGCATGGAGTCCGATGTGGGGCCTGATGCCAGGACCTTGAGATCAAGACTTGAGCTGAAATCAAGAGTCAGATGCTCAACCAACTGAGCCACCCAGGCGCCCCCAAACCAGAGCCTAATACCTAATTTAATTACACTTTCAACTTTCCCTGGAAATGTAGTCTTCATGGTAAGTGATCAGCAATCAGAGAGATAATCTGTCACAGGAGCCCCCTCTTGTGACAAAAGAAATGAGATAATCTGCATGTTAAAAGCCTCTACCCTTACCCTTTTAGAGAAAGCGACCTTCCCTAAAACAATCATTTTCTTTGAAATATTAACTTCTTGCCCCACCTCCTTATTTAAAAAAAAAAAAAAAAAAGCCTTTCATTTTGTACAGCTCCTGGGAGTTCCCCTTTACTTGCTAAATGGGATGCTGCCCAATTTATGTATCACTTAATAAAGTCACTTAGACCTTCAAATTTACTCAGTTGAATTTTGTTTTTTAACACTAATATGCACGCATATACATAGGAGAGTGCACAAATTTTGGCAGTGTGAAGTCCTGTATTTGAACTTCACTTCCGTTGTTACTAGCCATATGATCTGTGGCAGATTACTGTACCTAACAAAATGCTATTGGCATTATAGAGTGTAAATATTTTTAAGTAAGATTAAGAACTTCTTCCACCTTTGTTGTAAAATTTTATTCTTTTTACTCTGCTTCAGTGATCTTAAGTTGCTTACCCTAAATAATTATGTTCCAAGAAACATTTCCTTTTAAGTTCCCTAAGTATGTGTCTACTTGCTTGAGATTCCCATTTTTTTGTAGCCTAGGCAATTCAAATTCACTGTGCGCAACCAAAACTCGTCATCTTCCTCCTTTAAACTTTCTGTCCTCCTATGTCATACTGACATAAGTACAGAAGTGAGTCTCATTTGATCTGCTACTGTCCAGCATGGTCATTTTTTTGTTCTCCTCTACTTCAGCTATAGGAGTAGATGTTCTTGGTAACTCAACCCTGCCATTCTCTTAGCTTCAATACTTTAGTGAATTCCAGTTTCTTACCAAGTAGAATTCACTTTTCATAATACTATCCAGGACCTCTATGCGGTCAACCTGTCTACCCTTCTAGTTTCAGCTTTCATCATTTCTTGACTCACTACTCATGCTGTTTTTAAATTGTTTGTATTTATCTACAAGTATCAGATTAGTTACAAATACTGTCCCTTTCCTCATGATTTTCTGTTTATGCTTTCCTACCTTCTCCAACTAATACCAGATCTTAAGACACAGATCAGGTGTTATCTCCTGTTGAAAATAAAACTCTATCCTACTTCCTTTTGCTCCCTCCTCAGATTCTTACAAAATAAAAATTTACATTTTATTGCTACATTTCTAGTGTATTTTAATTATCTTTGCCTGTATCTACATTCCCTTATTCCTCTGTGGTTCTTGTCAGTTGACTCCTAGCCACCTAAGAGGCACTCCATATAGATATGAAGGATAAATGAATAAATAAATCACATCTGAGCTAAACTTTAAGAAGATAGGCAAGGTAGTGACTTGTGCAAATGACAGAAAGGTTGTTCCAGGCAAAGGCATAACCTGAGCAGAGGCACAAAGGAGAAAGCATAGAGTATATCCAAATCAATGTGAAGCCAGTCAAAATGAAACCGATTACAACAGCAAGTGCAGTGACTACTACTGACTTAGCTGTGTCCTCTCCAGGTACTTGAAATTGTCAGAAAAGCCTGCCCTATCCAGGGATCCTTCTTTACCTCAGTACTTTATATAGATAACAAATGGATTTGCTGAGAATGACTCAACTCATACTTTATAGTAAGTACCTATATAAAGTCAACAAAAACGTAATTCTATACATCATATAGTAGCAAGAACAGAGTTCTGTGGATTTTCCAATTCCAACTTGATCAGGAAGTGATGAAAGCCTTGTGGTTTGTTTGTTTGTTTGTTTTTGAGAGGCATGAGCATTTTTTTATGTTAATCACCATACATTACATCATTAGTTTTTGATGTAGTGATCCATGATTCATTGTGTATAATACCCAGTGCTCCATGCAGAACATGCCCTCTTTAATACCCACCACCAGGCTAACCCATCCCCCCCACTCCCCTCTAGAACCCTCAGTTTGTTTCTCAGAGTCCATAGTCTCTCGTGGTTCGTCCTTGTGATTCTTAACATTAATAATCTGTTAAGTTTCTAAGACAACAGTCTCTCCTCCAGGTTTCAGTGCTCTTGGGGCATACTGTCCTCATGCCCCACCATTCTATGCTGAGTGCTCATCCTTGCACTGCAGGATTTCTTCAGTCTCTGTTTGAAGATCACCTCAAGCTTTGTTTTTTGTTTTTTAACCCAAGTGATAGTTAAAGTAGCTTTGTGCCTCTATGTTATGCTCTACAAAATGTCTGGCCTGCATTACTTGGTTCTGTGGACTGACTTCTATTTGGGGGGACCTGAATTTTTCTGTCTCTAATCTTAGGACATTGTGTTCTCTAGCCATCTGTTTCTGGGTTCTGCCTACACAGCAGAGATAGAAAAAAAAAAAAGTTTTATATTCTCCTTCTTTTGTTGGTAAGAGTAACTTCCAGATTAAGAGTGAACTAACAGCAGAAACTCCCCTGCGTGGGAATTGTGACTTGCAGGTAGAACACAATGACACCCACAGCCAAATTCATCAACTCAGTCAATATCTAACAGACAACTTTATACTCAATTTCATGAAACCCAACAAGGGAACATTTTGTGGTGGGAAAATAGAATTTATGAAGCTACTACATTTGCAAAGTCAGATGAGGTCAACATCATGGAGGGTTTTTAATGAAGGGCTATATAAGGTCTGAATGAATAAAGGCAGAAATAAAGGTAATTTAATCAAAATAGTACCCTCAAAACAGTGATATTTCTCACAATAAGGAGTAAAACAGTTGTGTTTTTACTTTAATATTAAGAATCCTAAGTGGGATGCAGGTGTTGTCAGTATATAAATTAGTTTGGTCATAAACATATCATGTGCTCCAAAATTCTAAGTAGATTTTTTTTTTAAACATTACGTGGAATTTTCCATTAAAAGATGTGACCTGTTTTTCAAAGCAACAATAAACCTTTTTTTAAGGTTGTTTTAATACTAAAAATAAATTGCCCCTGAACACCCATGCATTTATGCAAGGGTAGTGTCCACTACAGCATTATTTCTAATGGACCACCATACCTGCCTAAAGTAGAAAAAATGACCTCTATTTACCCTTGGAAATTAAGCATCCTTAGCAGCGTCTGTTATGTTTGATAACGATGTAACTTGGCAGAACAAATTAGTGATGTTCCATCAGCTTTGAAAAGGCACATTGGGACTTATTGGAAAGTTATTTTTAACACATTGAAAATGTGGTATATATTGAAAAAAGAGATCCATTTGAGTTTATTTAAATTAAGCTCGTTAAAGTTTGATCTTTAGACAAATGTTCTATCTATAATTTAATTATTGTGTATTTAGTATTTCATTATCAGCTCTTCATTGAAGTATTTTAGCTATCATGGCACTTATTTTGTTTTTCTTTTGCTATTACTAGGGTCTTCATGTGGTGCAGGATAACTCCATTTCAAAGATGAAGGAAAAGGACCATTACGTCTTAAGAAATGTTTTACATTTAAATGTAAAACATCAAATAAATTATGTATGTAAGAGGCATACATTTTAAGACATTAGGTTAATAGGAATCTTGTTCACACTGGTTAGTTTGTCATTAGTACTTCTTGCTTTTCAACAGTGGTAGTAGATACTTTCTCACAAATGTTTAAATTAGTACATAGATTTAACTACGCCATATACAATTGTATATCCAATTTTGTTACCTCAGTATTTCTATGTCCTCGATATAAAAACCTCATGGGAGGTTGAATACATATACAAGAAGGACATACATGGATGTTTTCCTTTAAAAAATAGCAATGTACAGAAATGTAACACCAATTTCAAATTTTAGTTCTGAAAATTTTAGAGGCTCATTAGAGCATTTGCTCTCATTTGTGATTTAGAAAACATAAAATGTTACCAAATGTACAAAAATTTCAATATGAATTGTTTTCCTAACCCTGTAAGTAGATACTATGGGATGCCACCCAAATCATCCCTTTAAGGCTAACACAGGCATCCTTCAGGAGCAAGGAGTTCTGACTTTTGTTGGTCACCAATGACCTCCTCTTTAGGAACACCCCCCTCCAAAAGAGAGGCTTCATTCAAGGTAATCCATTCTCACTCTCCCCAGAGACAGACAACATCCAATAATTCTCTTATTGTGGAGGTACAGAGATCCAACCTCCTTGCCACAGTTTTGAATACCTCTGAAGGATTAGATTTCCAGAGTTTCAGTGGGGTCTGATGAAGCCTCTGCTGATATTACAGCACTATTCCAGTTCTTATTCTGCCCACTTCCACTTCCCCAAATCTCTTACAGGAATCACTGGTACCACCGTGTGTACCAACTGCATGTAATGTCTATCCTGGAGCCTACTGTCTGGGGAAAATGACCATGAAAGTTAATGCTGGGCAACAGGCACTAAA
This sequence comes from Mirounga angustirostris, assembly GCF_029215605.1. Taxonomy (NCBI): domain Eukaryota; kingdom Metazoa; phylum Chordata; class Mammalia; order Carnivora; family Phocidae; genus Mirounga; species Mirounga angustirostris. The sequence continues at coordinate 76,361,011 of NW_026991720.1, read as the reverse complement.
ATGAGATTTTGGAACCATACAATCCACTGTCTAGGCACCATTCATCACTGGTGCCAGATGAAGCAGTTAGACCCTAGCATGTGGGATTTTTTTCATTGGTGCACCAGGATAGGATGGTGATAGAAGGGAATGTTTTGGTCATTGTATTATCTCAGACATTTGAGAGCTTCAGGGAAGCATTCTTCCTGAGTGCTACCAATGCATTAGAGAAAAATATAAAAAGGTAGAGAGTGATTAATTCCTAATTCAAGGCAAAGTAGGAAAGCCAGAAGACCTCCCTGGTAAAATATAAAAAGAATCCTATCTCCTGCATCCTGCAGGTAGTTAATGCTGAGGATCAAACCCCAGGACTTAGAAAAGTAGTAAATCTCTCAAAAATATTGAATTCTCAACTCCAACAAGTCTCTATGCCAAGGTCAGATCTGTTATTAAGTAGGAGCGAGAATTTTAGGATTCAGTTTGGCAAGTCTATGTCTACAAGCTAAAATATACTGAACTCCCACATGCTCTAGAACTCTCTAGTCCTGAAAAAGTGGCTCACTGCTCTTTGTTAATGGCTGGTGTTCCTTCTACTCACTCGAACATCAAGTTAGAATTTACTGACATGGTGATCATTTCCATGATTCAATATTTAAAATTCTAGCAAGGACCCAAAGAGCTAGGTGCTAACATTCTATTAGGATGGCTCTAGAATCATGGAAAAGGTAATACCCCGCACAAAGTGAAGTAAAAATGACAAAAAAAATGCCATGGGAGACCTAGAAGAATTCAGAGAAGGCTAAGGGAAGTGGACATGCTAGAGGAGGTATACTACATAAAACCAGAAAAATCTGAAAACTCAACAAATGACTATATTCCACAGAGAATACCTGGAGGACCCTCTGTTTACCAAAGTGTAAGAAATTTGTTAGTGCCAAGGGCACCAGAATTATGAAGAAGCTCAGTAGAAGCTGTCCTCTGTAGGGCAAGGATAACAGGAGGATACACTGTTACTAAAATGGTTTTCCTGATAGCAATGTCAAGGATGTAATCCCAAAATAATAGAGGCCATATGGTGTTACTTAACCATTAGAGACAAAATTGGAGCAATTATCCCAAAAGCAGCAAGGCTGGACTGAAAGCAAAAGTGGACTGACTCATAGAAAGCCTTGGAAATGGTTAACAGAACACAGTGACCCTAGGGAAAAGATAGGTTATTATTTAACACAAACAGAAATCAGGTTGGATGATCAGGAGGCTAAGAATGCCCTAATAAAACTCACACTCTCTTGCAGAATGTCCAGACCTGACCAATTTTCAGATCCAGAACCCCTTTGCTATAGGACAGACCAGGTAGGTTCCCAGGAAGGAGGATTCCATCTCACTACAGAAAAATATAAAATTTCTTCTAGCACTTTATTAATAGTATCTACGGCCATTTACAAAATTAACTTCACATTGAAAAAAGGGAATAGGCCTATTTTTTCTAACACTGGGACATAGTGTCTAAGTGGATATTGCTACCTAGAAAAATGTAGTATCAACATGTCCATTCCCTATGTCCACCTCTGTTAGATTGAACGAATGTGGAGGCCAGGCTCTTATCTGTGGCCTGGCCTAGGTCTGACTTCCGTGTATCTACTGGGTCCACTAACCTATCTTATTTTGGGGGGTCCTGAATTTATCACTGGAATGTCTGCATAGTACAGTTGTCAGCATTCTTACATTGGTTCTAAGGTTTGTGAGGCAAGAGCTATGGTAGTGGGTAAAGCCACATGGAAGTCTCTGAAACTAACCCTACCCTCAGCCAAGATATTAAACAACTGTATTCTGTATCAAGGAGAATCATCCACATATTTAAAAGTTAAAGTTTTGATGGCCCCCATCATTTCCCCATTTACTTTTCCATGCACGTACTCATAGAAACCAGACAGACCCTGAAGAGTAAGAATGGCCTACTGCAAACTCAACCAAGTAGTAGCCCAGTTACAACTTCTGGGCCTAAGTGCTATTTTTTGGTTGAAAAGATCAATAAACCTGAGGTAAACCACCATTCATTTCAAGAAGATATTTTCTCCCCACACATATTAAGGAACAACTTACATCCACATGGGAATGACTCCAGTGTACCCTTCCAGTTTTCCTCCAGGAATAGGTTTAGTCTCCAGTACTCAACTGATACTGTCTGAAGTAATATACATCATTTATATCATCTTCAAAATATTACATTAGTGCAGCCAGTAATGACAACATATTAATCAAACCAAATTACTAGTTCAATTTGGCTAAACAAAATGACAACATGTTAATCAAACCAATCAACACTTTTCTGCTAAACATGTCTCAGGCCTTCATAAGGCACACTAGAAGATCTTCTCTAGAAGATTTTTGTCGGAGAAGTTTTTATATGTCCTATGGTCTAGGGCATGCCAGCACATATCCTTTGTAAATGACTATTTTATTACATCTTCTATCACCAAAGTGACACAAAAATGCCTGCCTTGACTCTCCATTATCTACAGGTGTGTAATCCAGACTTGGGATTACAGTACTAATATTTACTTGATTACACAAAAGTGTCACCTTTGAGTGAGACCAAAAAAAGAACAGAGCTGGACAGCAGGCTCTGTGTTCCATACAAGCATCCCTGCCTCTTGGGCCATATGATCCGATAGACCCCATGGTTTGAGAAGTATTTACAGTAGACAAAATATGCAATCTGGAGAATTCTCCAGCAGGAGAATGGCAACATAAACTCCTAGGGTTCTTGATCATGGCCATGTTATCCACAACAGAGTGTTAAGTATTTGAAAAACAACCTGCATTGTCCTTCTGGGCCTTGGCGGTGATATGTCAAAGGTCCATACAGCCAGATATCAAGTATCCATATAACCAGAATATTTCATGAGTTGCATTCTATCCTAATAAAGCGTGGCCCCAACAAGCCCTTCTGAGATGGAACATGTGGGATGGAGCCTGAGCAATTCAGAGGATGTAAGGATCTGTTCACAAACAGATTTTGCTCTATGTCTCTGAGTCTCTGTCTCTCAGCTCACAACAATGACTATATGACAGGGGAGGATACCTCAAGAGGAAATGATAGAGGAAACAAAGGCCAATCTTGTATCATGGATGCATAAACTCAGTATGTGAATTTGGCAGAAAAAGTAATTGTTACTGCAGGTCACAAGTGAGGGTACCCAATTTAACCATAGGGGAAATCCTTGCAATGTCAGAGCTTTAGACAGTGAAGACCATCTGTTTTGGTGGGGGGGGGGGGGACAGGGAATGGCCTGAAAGAAGACTATTTAGTCTCCTAAGCAGTAGTGAATGACTTGATTATCGGGTCATGGACATGGAAAAAAAACAGAACAGAAAATTAGGAGGTTTGAGGGAAAATGTATGTAAATCGATCTATGTGTTGTAGTTTTTTTTTTTTAAAGATTTTATTTATTTATTTGAGAGAGAGAGATTGAGAGATAGAGAGCACTAGAAGGAAGAGGGCAGAGGGAGAAGCAGACCCCCTGCTGAGCAGGGAGCCCGATGCGGGACTTGATCCCGGGACTCCAGGATCATGACCTGAGCCGAAGGCAGTCGCTTAACCAACTGAGCCACCCAGGCGCCCTATGTGTTGTAGTTTTGTGTCCACCCTAGAGCACCTACCACAGAAATGGCACTAATAACCTAGACAGAATGACTAAGCTATGTGGTAACATCCAGCCTCTACCACTGGCTATTCCAGTGTTGTGGATTCAGAGTACCTTTGATGGACGGGATGGAAGCTACACACAGACCCAGTAGCAGAGGTCCCCATTCACTGTGTCTGATTTATGTACTATCGTACTGAACATCTAAATTTTCAGCAACAGACACTACATCTCAGGTGGTGTGCTAGAAAATGAGTATCAGCTGGTTATCCAAGGAAAAAAGAGCCCTTATTTCAGTGACATATAATTCTTCCAGCATGGTAAATTTCAACTTGCCAAATGAGACACTACTGAACTCTGAGATGTGAAGAGATGCACACAATCACCTCTGAAGAGACGATTCAAGCCAGCTATAGCACAGCTGTAGTGGGGCCGCTATCTGTTCAGGAGACCAACCACAAACATGGTGTCATGGATCTTTTCCAGTATGGAATGGTTAGTGGATCATCTTCACTAAGATTGATCTATAAAATATACTTCATTAAAGCTGCTTCTCCAACTAACAGGGATAAAACGAACACAAACTATCTGAAGGTTAAAAGAATGTTTGATCCCCTAAAGGATCCCATGTAACACTGAAGATAAGAGAGTCTTGCCCAGCAAATAACTGGGGCTGTGGAAACGGTCATGGGATATTGGTTCTATCACATACCACACCATACAGAAGCTGCTGACATGGTAGAACAATTAAGTGGACTTTTGAAAGTGCAGCTACCTGCTTAGAATTATGATATTGCATACAAGGTACCATTTTCCAGGACTCATAATATACCCCAAGTCAATGACAGTTGTTTCTTTAATAAGTTGACTACATGGAACCAGTAAGGAGGATATATAAGAGACCAAGGTTTCTAAGAGCCATGGTTTCATGTTTGGCAAATTAGTGCTTCCAGGTCCTGAAATTCTGAAGTCTACATTTCTACATGTCTTATTCTTTCTCACAGAAAGTTAACACTTCTACCAGGGGACTGAGCAAGAGCTCCAGTGACTTTCAAGCCCTCATTCCCCAGCAGAAGAGACTAATACCTGCTGAGAGGGCAAAGCTCAATTCCCCTCTGAGAAAGGTTGCTGTTTCACCCTAGTTTATACTCTCTTCTGAGGGACAGATGGCATCAAATGTCCTGAACACCAGGGCTCAACTTGAGATATCCCTGAAGGGCCATCTCAGATCCAGAGCTCCACTCATGCCAGGCAAACCCCCTGTGGAACCACATCATGGTTCACATTCTCCCCCTGCCCCTTCTGTTTCCCTCACTCCCTCACAGATGCTGGTCCCAAAGAGTACTCCTCAAACCCCTTCCTTGAGAATCTCCCTTTTAGCATCTACCTCCAGGAAAACCCAAAAAATGACAGCTACTACCCATGTCAATCTCCTCTTCGGAAACATTTCCCAAATCCACAACCCTGTATTTTTTAGGCCATTTCATAGCAAAGTCCTAAGATTTCAATTTTTCTATTCTTGCTTACTCTTACATTAAAAAAAAAAAAATTCTGGAAACAGTGTTCATGCAATCTGGCACTCAATTTTCAGAGTACATCTATATGTGTTGTAAGTGATTCTTTTATGAGGAGCAAATATCCAGCTGTGAACGAAATTACCCCTCCCCTACCACCTCACCAGAGAACACACACAGTCTGACCTCTCAGTAGATCTGTGCTACTAAGGGAAAACAACCACAACACTACTGCTCAGTTTAAGACAAAACCACACACCTTTTAGCCAAGTGCCACATGTCATCCCCTTGGTCTATAATTGCCTCACTATAAATAGCAGTTTCCTTTCTCCTCTAAAACTGCTCCAAAGATTCATGCACAAGTTCCCTTATAATTTTAACACACGTATAGGTGGTGCGGCCTTCCCCCCTTTCTAATTGTGATAAAGGCTTTTGTGAATTACAAAGACTATTTGGCTTTTTAACACATCATTAAATCCTTATGCACTTTTAGAACTTTCTGAAAAATCTACTCACTTCTCAAGTCCATTCGGGATAGAAGTAGTACTAAAATAAATAGGGTGTTAAGATAAAACTCCTTTCTAGGCCATTGTGTAGGTGAGATAAACAGTACTTCTAGGTAAATTTTCTCTTGTTACATTCATTGGTCTTCATTTCACAAACCTCTTACTTTTCTTTCTTAAAGTCGTCTAGCAGCATGAAAAGTCACAGAATTCACATACTGTTTGTGCTTTCCCTTCCCTTTTTTTCCTATTTTCAAAAGGATTGCTTCTATAGCAAAGAAGTAATGTTCTAATTGGCTTCTAAACCATGTATTTTAAAGTAAATGAGCAAAAAAACTAAAAAGTAAAAGGGCAAACTAGACATGATTAACAAGACAAATGTATCTCTTTATCTATTGAAGTCTATGGTAAGATATTATAGTCAAAGAATCCAAAGAGTTTCTTGACATGTCAACATATGATGTATGAACAAGATGTATTAGATCAAGGTATCAACTTCACTGCAAATGGCACGTTACAACGTCAATACCTTGAATCAATTTCTACCTCTATAACTCACCTTTCTTCCCATTTTATCCTTACTGTCCCTCAATTCTAATGATCAGCAAATTTTAAAGCCAATAATAAATTTCATCTCTCATTTTTTTCTCTAATACTTCATGTATTATTCCCAGCACATATGTAATTGCTGTCATTTTAAAAAAGACATGAAAATAACTTTACTGTATAATAGATCAATTATATTATAATTGGCCTTAAGGTAAAATCTACATCCAACACCTACAAGATGGAAGAGAGAAAGCATTCTTTAAACTTTTAGAAAAATAAGTTTATAATATATATAACATGATGTCCAGTGAAATATACCACTTAATGTGCTTTTAGTCAAGTTACACTTAGGAAAATAGAATTACTTTACTACCTGTTTGTCTTTCTGTGTTTCTCTTCTCTTCTGGCCTATAAGTATATTGTTTCTTTTAGAACCCCAAACATAGCAGTACACAATTTCCATAGAATGTTGTTTTTTTTTTTTTTTTTATTTGACAGAGAGAGAGATAGCGAGAGCAGGAACACAAGCAGGGGGAGTGGGAGAGGGAGAAGCAGGCTTCCTGCCGAGCAGGGAGCCCGATGTGGGACTCGATCCCAGCACCCTGGGATCATGACCTGAGCCGAAGGCAGATGCTTAACCAACTGAGCCACCCAGGTGCCCAAATGCTTTTAATAGTAAATCAATGAGTGATTGAATTTGTGACTGGGTTTAAAATAAGTTATAGCGTTAAATCTACATCAGCGGAGAGGCAAATCTATTTCTGAAACAAGATCAAATAAGCCCACCAACTCTATTATGTGACTTCATTGAAAATTAAAACATTTAAGAGGCTCACAGAGTAATACATAAAAGTAAGTATCATTATAACTATGGTAGAATTCTTGAGCAACTACCAATCTTTCAACAAGGTGATTTTGAAGAATTATTGTTTACTTTTGTTATTACAAACTCAAATGAAATAATTATCTCCCATTAAGAGTATAGAATTCTCATATTTAAAACAAGAACATGAAACAGGTATTGAAAGCTAGGAATTCAAAATATATAGTCCCCGACATAAAGGCTGGCCATGTCACAGAATTCAGAGTGTCTGTTCACCCAGAATTCATTGTCCAACAGTCCCTGGAATCTGTGGCAGATTAAGTAGAGGTAGTAAAGCGATAAATGAATAGGCCTGAAGCATTTAAAAGTGAAAGCTACCAGTTACACCAAACTGAGCACTATAATAGCTTTCTTATAGTGCATGACAGTGGGAAGTGTCTTTTACTCAAAAATCAATATGGTCGACTAGGAATTTAAAACCCAGTTATGGTTTCACGAGATTAAGGAATTCAACTAGACTTTACTCAGTTCACTAAGTGAGCAAATCACCTCTCCACTGCGTGCTCTGGCTGGCTTTTTTCATCAACTGGGGATAATCTCATCTCTCCTTGCATCTCAACAGACAATGTGAGGTTTAATTGAAAAATTTAGGGGGAACATAACTACAAATAATAATACTATTATTATCCTAAAATGAATTAGTTCTTTATTCATCACTAAGGTATTTGTGGCTATATTTGGAATCTCCTGCAAGCACATTAAAGTTCAGGTTTTTGTTATAATGGTTTATTTTTTCCTGCCTTCTCTTTACTTTTTACCTGATGAGAATTCTGAGTAATTTGAGAGACTTTTAACTACAGACTAAGTCCTTGGCCTTACAGTTTATCTCCTTCCTCCAAACCTTACCAAGAAGAAAGACACCTGGGAACTACTTGTAACTTTAAGAACAACTTATTTATTTATCCAGTAGATACTCACTTAATATCTGTCCTTCATCAAGCCATATTTTCCAACTTTGGCAAAACAAAGATGAAAGTTATATAGTTTCCACAGGTTAAGATTTCACAACCCCTAGCTAAAGATTCTTAAGGGACATGACTCTGCAGGACTCCTGGGGAATGATCATTGTAAATTTATCACTTGGAACCACTCATTCTAGAAAACATCAGGGCTAATAACAGACCTAGGACTAGACTTTATGAAGGAGCTCCAGACTTTTTGTCAAAGCACTTTGTCTCCAAATCACAACCCCTTGAACTTTGCCTTTTTCCAGTCAAAATCTTTTAGCTTCTGCATACTCAAATTCACTACAATCCAATCCCACAGTGAGGTATTTAAGAGCTTACTCTCCAGTTATAGTATCTATATTCAAATCTTGGTTCTTTTTTTACTAGTTTTATATACTTGGGCAAATATGGAAGAATTCTATGCCTCATTTTCCCCCCATCTGTAAAATAGGGGTACTACTAGTACTATCAGTACTAGTACCTAGGGTTGGTGGAAGAGAAATTAACATACATAAGGCACATAGAATGGTGCCTGGCACATAGTAAGGATTCAGTCATCATCATTGTCATTACCGTGTGCCATGGATAAACTTAGAGGTGATTGGTTGCAAACTGCTTAGCACTGAAGAGCCTATTCTCAAAAGTCAAATGACCCAATCACTGTAAATTTTCCATCAAAATCCTCTCTGTATTAAAATAGGCTAAAAATGGCTAACTTGATACTGAACAGTGGACCTTCACAGTAAATTGTTTTTTCCCATGACTTACACACAATCTAGATCTCTCTTCTGAGTTAAACGATACTTGTATTCATCCAAAGAGCAGGGCCTATAATAGAAATACCTTTGCATATTAACAGTCATCCTTGATCTATTCCTCTTAGAAGTTCACTTTCTATATCTATCTAATCCATCAGGGAACCTATTGGACTTTATTTCTGAAACCATTGCTAGATTTCCTTTCTATCTTTCCATTCTCATTCCCAGTTACTATGATCCCCTACCTCAACTTCAGGGGATGATGCCATGGCCGCTCCTGCCAATCTGTTAAACTACTCTGCCTACAGGCCCAAGAATAATGTGTTGAAAAGACAAATGGGAATAGGTCTCTTCTCTCCCTTATTTAAAAAAAAAAAAAAAAAAGACTTTGAAAATAAAAAAAACACATAAAAGATTTTGATGGTCACTGGAATGAAATCCCAAGTGTTTACCATAAACTACAAGGCCCTCTAGGATTTGTAGATCAAATGCAACTCAGGCCAGTCAATATCTCCCCCCCATTTCTCTCCTTGACTGGGATTTTTCAAATTCTCCAGGCAGCTGTACTTTCTTTGCTTCCCTAACTGCTATTCCCTCTGCCTGGAAAGTTCCCTAACACACAGCCAATATCCGTTTGACCTGCTAATGCCTGTTCATTCCTCATCTGTCTACTCTAGATCCCTTTCTCAAAAGAAAGCAGTGTAAGTCCTATCATCTTTGAGAAATCATTCTTCTCTTTACTAACACAATAAATTGTACAATTAACGATAGGATTAACATGTTTCCCCCAGCTCAATGCAAGTTCCACCAGAGAAGGGGTCTTGCTTTTTTTATTCCCAGTTGACTCCCATTGATCTTCAGTTTCTGTCTTTGATGTACAAAGAGTTAACTCAAAAGTTTATTTGTTAAAACTCAGCAGAGTCATCACAGGCCAATTAATATTTCAGAGAGCTTAAATTTATTAAAATCTAAAACCTTGATTCTTAATTCATTTAATTTCAGAGTAAGAAAGAACCACCTCCACCTTCCTAATGTTTCACTGTTCCTTTATTAACAGCAAATTCAGGTCTCAGTTCTGGAGGTTTGCCCAGCTCTTCACAATAGACAAATGATTAGTACTTTATTCATATGCTAAAGAAATGAACATTATATTTCTTATACACACACACTAAGTTACCTCCATCTGTGGGAGCTTTCATTTTGCCTGAAATCAAAGGGGAAAATAGTAATACCCATTCTAAGGCCTTAGCAAACGGAGTATGAGAAATTAAAAATTAGCCTTAGCTGGGTGTTATATACAATGATCATGGAACACTACATCAAAAACTAATGATGTAATGTATGGTGATTAATGTAATAAAATAAAAAAACAAACATGTTTTAAATATTAAGAGAAATTCACAAAGTATTGCTGTCCTTATAGGACTGTGTACTCAAAACCTGAATTAATGCATTTCTTTTATACGTTTCTTTCCGTTTGCTTGTGACCGCACATCTTATGTGGTGATCCTTGTACAAGAAAGTTTTAAAACAACAAATTTTATCCCCATACTCCAATTTTCAATGATTATGAAAAGCAAATATACCTCTGGTATATACTTTTCTAAAACCGTTAATTCATTTATACTAAAAATATATTTTCTTCTATATTTCAGGAAAGATACTTCAAGTGTGTTTTTTAGTTATAGCCACTCCTTTTCAACTTTTTTGAAAGGTACTCCTTTTTCCATGAGCTACTTAAATGTATTCTTTTGAATTCTGACTTGGCAATCCTAGAAGATTTTTGTTTTTGTTTACCCAGTATCTGTTTTCCTTCTCTGGGAGAGAATTTACTTCCTCACCCGTCAGCAGTCAGAGCTTGTGATTTGTTTTGATCGTGGAAATGGGAGAAGTTTCATGTGTTACACACAGAAGCTTTAAGGCTCCATTCCTACTTCGTCATGTTCTCTCTTCCCTCTGCATAATGATAAATGATGTTCTATACAGAAGTTGTTTAGGAAAGCTGTGTCCCAGAGATAAGAACAGAGTCAAAGCCCACCCACAATGGACACATAGCAAATGAGAGAAGGAAATTTTTGTTGTAAATCATTGAAGTTTGGCAGGAAGAGGGGTGGTTACTGCAGTGTAACCACAACTACCCTGACTGATACATCTATCATAATTTCTCACTCTATTCCTGCTCTCTGGCTCTGTAGCCATAGCTTTAGTGGTCACCTGTAGACTAATTATTCTCCCTCCAGAATCTTCAGCTCCACCAGGAAAATCACCTCATTGTTATATGTTTATTTTACATGCCTCTTGAACAATGTCACCTGGATGCCATTCTATCAATTTTTAATAATGACCAAAACTAAATTCATCATCCTTCTTTCAAAGTTATCTACTTGCCCTTACTCCAATATGACTCATCTATGGCAATCTTCCTCAACGGTTGTCTCTTTGAACCTCACCCCATATCTGATTCTTTGTCAAATTTTGTCAATTCTGTAACCCAAATAGCCATTAAATCTATTCCATTCTCTTCATCTCATTGCCAAAGTTCTGGTTTAGAACCTTATCATTAATCCCCTAGTATTTAAAAATAACTCACCAAATTATATCTACTTCTAATATGGCACAATCTCAGTTTATTCTTCCAAGTTTCACCAGCATGGTCTTTCTAAAATTCAAATGTGCCTCTATTACTTCACTGCTTGGAATCTACCAATGGCAACCCAAGCATTCTGCACAAAGTCTGAACCCTTGGTATAGCATTTGAGATTCCTTGTGATCTGACTCTAATCCCCATCTTTAGTTTTTACACCCCCACATTCATCTAATTTGCCTGACTTCTGACGGCATCATGTTCTCTAAAACCTCTGTTCTTTTTCATATGTTTTTGTTTATTGATGATGCTTTGCTTCCCACAAATGGCTGGCTAATTCTCCTCATCAATGTGAGCCTAAATCTTAACACTGCAGATCAACAAAAGCACTCAGCAGGTGCAAATGAGCACCCTTGGACCTATCCAATACAGATGAGTCATAGGAGAAAAAAAATTCTATTCAATTTAGCTATCACATGGGATGATAAGTACACAAGCCAGTTTACAGTAGGTTAACAATTAAATGGGTCTTGGAGACAGTAAGTGCAAATAAGTCTCTTGCTAGTGTGGATCAGTCAGGATATAGAGACATAGTAAAATAGCTTGAGTAGACATAATAGGAAGAAAGAATTTTCTCAGATTAGGGTATCAGTGTGAAATTTGGAGATAGATTAGAGCTTCTAGAAGGGATTAGAGTCAAAGGTAGTAGTTTCTGAGGGAGTGAGGGTCTGACACAGTGCAGTGGTATTTCAAAATGGAGTCCCCGAGAAACTCCACTGTTTTGCCCAAGGAAGAGAAGCATAGAAATTTATGTTTAGTCATGTGGAGTTTGAAATGACAGCAGCACTGCAAAGTAGAAATATCCTACAGATTTGAAAATACTGGTGTGATCATAGAAGAAAGGTCACAGTTGACCTTTTGTAAATCCCATCCATTGATTTCCTCAGAAAACCAGCCCAAGAAACTATCAAATTGTTCTCCGAGGGATGAGACACGGAGTTGCATTTATCATCTTCCAACCTATTTTTCAAAATAGCATTTTTTAATATGATTTTGCCAAGTATCCTTGACAAAACCATCTGACAACACAAAATGAATTTTCTGTCTTTAAAAAGCGTGAATGATATAGAAAATCATGTTTGAATGATGTGAAGAGCTGGACAGTGTATAAACAACTCAAACATATACAGAAAGAAACAAAGAGCCCCAATAAATATTTGAAAGAAATGGGAAAAGAGAGGGAAAGAGAGGATTTTTAAATCTCTTAATTTTGCTAAAAAACAGTCTATCGGGTGGGGGTGGGGGGGCATACTGTGATCTGCCTTTACTAGAATCAACTAATTGCTTTGAAAGTAATTTTCTCTTTGCTAAACTGACCTAACAAAATCAAAATCCACCCCCCAATTTGTATCAATGTTTTGAAGATTCAATGTTGCTTATAAAGCTAGTCGTCGCCTTACAATAGTTATTCTCCATGTATAAATTATCAATCTACATTCAAACAGAGGAAGATAATAAATGCTCAATATATCGCCTTGGTGGAATATTTTTTCTACAAGCTCATCATTGTCTCTAACTAAAACTATCTTTCCTAAAACCAAGTGTCTAGAGATTCCATAGTTTTCTTTCACCTACATAATATTTAAAACTGTGTTGGCAGAGTGCCTCCCACCTTAAACTTTTAGATTGGAGCATGCTTTGTTACAAATACTCAGGGCTGGTGTTACAATGTCTTGGAAATACTTCATTTTATTGAAATTTCTACACATTTCTGACTATTTTCCTAGAAATGTAATAAAAATGGATGGGGTGTCCATTGCTCTAGCAACACTTCTGTATATTTTGTTAAAAACTACACATGTCTATGTTTACAACATCAAAAATCCACATGACATATGAATATGCAAAGGAGTTCCTCTATCAGACAGCTAAACATTCCTACCACATCATCCTTCCCTTTTCACATTGCTGATTTGTATTTAAAAAAAAAAAAAAATACATGTTCCTGCCATTAAGAAAAAAGATATGCTCTGATCAATATTAAGACACTTCAAACATCGCAAAAATGCACTTCCCATATTGCTTGGCACTGCTTCTGATGTTTTCATTTCTAGCTTTTAAATCCCTTTAGAAGTCTTGTGCTTTCCTTTTTTCATGCTACAGTGCTTTAATTTATCCTCGTTACAAAGCCCCAGAAAGCAACCAAACCGCTTTGGACTTGTAGGGACCATCTGACTGATTCCGAGCTGGCAGAAAAGGGAGCATTTACACACAGCTCTGGCGGCCGGTGTGAAATGCATCAGCGACCTCTATCTAGGAGGGTGGGCAAAAGTGTCCACAGCAAGAAAATGCACCATCACCATTGACACTAAGTTACAGAGGAATTTAATGTGAATGAGAAAGTTCCAGTTCATGGTCTCTTATCAGTCACAATACCACTCTAAGTTCTCTTTGTACATTCTTTATCCATGTCATCTAATTGTAGCTTATCTCTTGTGGAAATTATCTAGTTCTTGCAATTATTAGCATGGATAGAGACCAGATAGCTATTTTAAGATGAAAATTTTAATGGTTAGGTCAATGAAGAAGAGCATGTTAAAAAAAAAAAAAGTCTTTTTTGGACATTCAATCAAGAAAAATAATAAAGGATAAAGAAGGGTGAATGATGTTATCTCTGGTGTGAGAAAAGTATTATTGGTCAGATAAACATTCCAGATGCAGATTCTACTTGACATTGTTAGAGAATGAGAAGTTCTAAATCTTGAGCTTGTTTTTCTATTTATATGCCCAACTAAAACACAACCATGACATAGAGACACCCAGGAAGGCTAATAATTTGGCATCTAAAACAACATTCACCAACCACTTATACTTGGAAGTGAGGAAAATCTGAAGACTGTGGGAAGTCAGGCCAATGAGCGCTGCACATAACAGCTACTTAAGAACTTAGAGATGGGAGGCAAACTCCTCAATAACTCATTAAAAATGGGCATAAACAATTTATTATCTTCATTTATCCAGATCAAGTAAAAATCACTTACATTTATAAGTTGCCACGGGATTATACTGTATTTTTGTAGTTAAATACAATTCTTTATGATTCATTTCATTTATGTGGCTTCTCAATGTCTGCCTGCTTGGAGAGACCTTTTCTAACTACACAATTTAAAATACTGGCCCCTTTCCATGGAGAGGCTACTTTATCCTTTACATTGTTTTATTTCTTCAGTTTTTTCCCCTTATCTGCAATGATATTATCTGTGTATTTGTTAACTTGATTACTCTCTGCTTCTTTCCCAATAATGTAAGCTAATGGGGACAGAGACCACGTCAGCTTTATTCATCTCTATACCCTGACCCCTAGGACAAGGCCTGCCACATGGAAGACACTCATTGTTCTTGAATAAATGACAACAGTTAGTTACTTTCACATAAAGTTACCACATTTCAGTCAGAAATTGACCAATGTATGGTTTTCAGCTGTATTGGAAAACCTATTTTAACTCCTCCCTCCCCCACTAACAAACACTTAAGGCACTATTAATAATCAAAAGGAAGAGGAAAAAGTACACAATTTTACCACTTAAGCACCCAGTAAAACATTCCTTTTACATTTCATCTTCAGTGTAGTTAAGTTGACCATCTTTCTGAGGAACAAGGTGCACACGTCCACTGTTGATATGTATTTATGGATGTGGAAAGAAAGTTTCTGCTTAGCATTGGACCATTTGGGAGATTATCTTCTCCACTAATTCACATTATCTTAAAACGTTAGAGCAAAATCACTGTGCTAAGTCCCTCCACAATAGCACTGACATGGAACGGCATGTAAGTGAAGGAAAATGTTAGTAATTAATGACACCTCACCTTGATCTCCTTGGGAGCGGACAATGTACAAGTCTCTGGATCTGTGCTGATTCCTGAATAGCACTCACCTTAGCGACTGCCTTCACTTTAAATGAGACTTAGCATCAGAAGTCACTCTAAGTGTTGTCAAATATACAATTGAAGTCATATATATAGTAATGTTATAAGTACAAAGACTAAAATTCAGGGTCATTGATTATCAGTTTACCCTTTCAATTCTCAGATATAATCAGAATTGTTACCTTCAGGAAAACCTCTGGGAAGACTTCGGTATCCTACTCAATTGGTCACCTTCCTACAGGGTGGGAGGGCACGGAAAAAATGAAAGAAATAGAGGCGGCAATCAGTCAGCTGTTCTAGAACTAGTCACAGAGCACAAAGGCAGTAATCACTTTGATAAATTTCATAGAAATTTTCTCAACTCTCCTCATCTGTGGATTGTTATCAACAGTTTCCTTCCTACTAACGTATGTCTCTCCTCCATATTAATAATAAATATCTCTAAAGGAATTGTGACCTTAACTTGACTAATTCTTATTTATGGAAGAGGGAGGAATATAAGAGAAAAACTGGAAGGGTTGAGTATAAAATATAGTGACCGGTGAAACTGCAAAGACCATTTCATCCATTCACCATGTGTTAACTTGTACTCTCCTCTCTTTCC
The DNA here is from genome assembly GCF_029215605.1 of Mirounga angustirostris. NCBI lineage: Eukaryota > Metazoa > Chordata > Mammalia > Carnivora > Phocidae > Mirounga > Mirounga angustirostris. The sequence continues at coordinate 76,345,116 of NW_026991720.1, read as the reverse complement.
TTTCTCTCAAGCCAAACAATAAAAGAGGCACTGGGGATGCTTTTGGCTTTTTCATTTTTTTTTTCCCTCAACACACAAGTGTGTTTTAAAACATGATAGATGTAATCTTTTATTTGCAGCGAAATTCTTCCAACACAATTACAATGTGCATAGCCTTCAACCATTCCCAGACTTGTAACAAAACGTCACTAAGTTTTACCTAGCATATTATTAAAGTATATGATTTCTGTCCCCTCCAACGTACACACGCAGATACACATGCCATTTTTTTTTTCCTTCCAAATTTCAGCATTGTGCCTACAGTGACCGCTCACGAAAATGTTACTTCATGAATGGGATCTGGCCTGCATCTCTACAATAGCTTTGTGTTGAAGTGTAGCAAATAAGGAATTGAAGTTCTGAGGATCATTTTATGGGGATCCTCACTGTATGATACACTATTTTCAAATGGAGTTGTACAGAGGGGAAAAAAAAGGATCACAGATAGACAAAGAGAGAGACTTCGAGAAATCATCAGGTCTAATCATGAACACAAGTTCAAAACAGTTGAATCTTTTCTCTTTGGTACCTGTGCCCTCCTTCCAAAATTGTCTTGCTTCATCTGTCCTTCCTCTTCCTCCTTTCTACTCAGCCCAGCCTTCTGGAGTCAGAAGTGACCTAACTGCCTGCCCTCTAACTACACATCTTCCAAAGAAGCCTTAGAAGAAAGGGGAACATTATGGTAGGTATTATAAACTAGACATTTTATGTATGCAACCTTATGTAATCATAACAATATATTCCTGATTGTCATTATACCCATTTCACAGGTAAAGGAATGGAGGTTTCATAATGTGTTCATTGCTGCCCAGATGCATGAACTCATAAAAGTCATTGGAGAATTGGCCACCACTGGCAGATGCTGTTTTTAAAATTAGTCAATAAAAGCAAGCTATCAAGCATTTATCCATTCTTTGGGGTAACCACATATTGATGAAATATGATTCAAGTTTCCTCTTTGTAGAGGTATTCTTGCTAATGGAAAAGGAATGATGTAATTAAATTATCTCCATTTTATAATCCCAGGGGAAATAATTGACCTAAGCCATGATCATTAATGATTGTTAAAAATATGTGAAGTGGAATAAATAGGCATTATATGCTTATAAGAATATTACATATGAAGTATATTTGCCAAAAATATTCACACCCAAATCAAGCATTTACCTCTACCTACCAATTTGCAAGAAATACTGGGGGCAGTTTAATCTTTTAAATGACCCAAGAGGAATGTAATTAGGAAATCACAGGCTATGAGAAAGTCCACAAGACACATTTACAGGATTATTTAATAACTAAAAGGCCAAGAAATTCTTAAGAAACTTGAATATATAGACCTTAATTGATACCTCACCTGAACAAATCAACTATAGAACAATCAGAAAATTCTGAACAATGACTATACATTTGATAATATTAAGTAGTTCTTGGCAACTTTTAGGTGTGTTCATTATATGGTGGCTATTTGGAAAACACCATTTATGATAACACACTAAAATACTGACAGATAAAACGGGTTAAGTGTCTCAGATGTGCTTTAAAATGACCTGGATCTTGTAGGTGAGACCAGAGTTTAGAATTTTTTAAAGCTGGGTGGTTGAGTTCATGACAGTATTCCCTGTGCATTTGTGTAAGATAAACATTCTGTATGATGAGTCTAAAAAATATTTCCAAAAATACATACAGATACACAGAACAGCTGATATAGATGGTTCTGCAAGGAGATCTAGAGCAGTTACATTTACAAAATTCTTTCGTATTTATCCCACACACTGGTTTTACCCTTTAAGCCAAAAACTATTGTTTTGACTGCAGGGACAACAAAAGGTGGCTGAGAAACGTGGCATTGGAACATGGTACCGGACAGAGACTTTATACATGACCTTGTCTCTAGGTATCAAGTGAGGCAACTGGAATGTGCTCATGGAGAATGCCGGATGGAGAATAACTTACTCAACTTGGCAAATTCAAAGGTTTTCACTCAGAATTATACCACCATAGCAACTTAGTATTATCTTCAAGTAGGTGTGTTTGACGATGCAGAAACAGGTTACATGTAGCTTTCTTTTCCCCTAAAGCAATGTGGAGAAATTAGAAGCAGGGCCAATACAAAGAACTTGGCAGTGCACTTTGCTGGATTTTGAAGGCAGATGGAAAGGTGTACAAATATATATCTATCTTCCCTAAGATAACCAAAGGTTAATTTAAGTTGCTTCCTATATATTAATGAGATGAGAAGGAGAGTCCATAGTCAACTAAAAACAGATTATTACAATCATTGATCTTTAATTTTATTCAGAGGACTAAAATTCCAGTCTATACAAGAGTCAGAATTCAGGAAGTTGTTTCATGGCTATAAAGGTTTTTTTTAACATAGAATTAAAATGTTTTAGAGATCTATTTTGCTTGCTGATAATTTATCAAGTTTTCAGCATACTGCATTCATTCTTGCTAAGTGCGAAAAAATTGTGGGATACTCATTTTTTTCTATTCCAGTTCAAGTTTTTGTTTTGATTATAGAAAGCTAGAAAATAAACAGAAAGAAGAAAAGGAAGGGAAAAGGAAAACATTATTGGATAGGAGAATATGCTGAACTAAATCTCCATCATTTTACTCGAGCATTTCTTCCTTGAAGGGAGAGAAACCTAAGCTTTGTATAATTATTTCCAACAAGACATAATGATATGCTAAAACATAGGGACTTACTACAGCAGTCAACAGAACAGAACAATGTAAACAGTTTCGATTTCAATGATGCATTCTAGTTCTTTTTAGTAATATGTAATTTCAAAGTCAGCACTGGTAACTGCTGGTTGGTCATAAAGATCTTGTGATTATTATATTTGAAATGGGTGGGGGGCGCCTGGGTGGCTCAATTGTTAAGCGTCTGCCTTCTGCTCAGGTGATGATTCCAGGGTCCTGGGATAGAGCCCCGCATCGGGCTCCCTGCTCGGCGGGAAGCCTGCTTCTCCCTCTCTCACGTTCTCTCTCTCAACTAAATAAACAAAATCTTGGGGCGCCTGGGTGGCTTAGTCGTTAAGCGCCTGCCTTCTGCTCAGGTGATGATCCCAGGGTCCTGGGACCCAACCCCGCATCAGGCTTGCTGCTCAACGGGAAGCCTGCTTCTCCCTCTCCCACTTGCCCTGCTTGTGTTACCTCTCTCGCTGTCTCTCGCTGTCAAATAAATAAAATCTTTAAAAAAAAAAAAAAAAATGGGTGGGTTTGGTGTCTGTGTTCATGTGGTCGCACAATGCATGGGTAGCTCAAATAATTACTACAGATTAGCAAACTTTGGATAGGGTCTAAAAGTCTCTACAAACCTAGTGGTCTAATTAGAGGTTGTTGGAAGTTTTTTGTTTTCATTTTTTACAGAATTTATAGTTAAAGAAAAAGCTCAATATTTAATATTAACATGGTTATTTTTCCCTTAACATCGGAGAGTCTCATACCTGTATGCCTGCATGTACAAGCAAAAGAGTTTGCAGTTCCTGATTTCCCATCCTATGCTGGGTATGTCTATAAAAAAATCTTATGGTTTAGATATACAACTGTTTTGAGTATTGCCTGAAGCAGCAAAATATTAGCTACCGCTTCAGAGTATTAATTACATCCACACTGATCAGTTAATATAAAACCATGAGAAGATCATGACTGTATCACCCCATGCTCACGGAACAATTAACTAACTTGGCAATTTGATTAATGGATTTCATGAATTAAGTTAATCAATATTTCATTACCTAAAAGACAGCTCAAATATGCAGATCATCCATGACTAATTATTGCCTCAAGATAGGAGCTGCCTACATTTAGATCTGTGTTTACTATATGGAAGAGAAATGTTGAAATATTTAGTATTTAATATCTACTTCTTCTCAACACTTTTCCATTCTTACCTGGCAAATCTGAAATTACCACAGAATTCTGTAACTTTGGTTATATGTTCTTCAAAATAGAAACAACAACAAAAAAAAGCAGTTAAGTAGATCTACAGATAGTATAAGTAAAAACATACAGTAACAATTCAGTTGGTAGCCTAGAGAGAAATCAATTTCAAGAGTTTGCTAATAAACCATTAGACCACATATTCTCGGTTGCACTGATGGTCCATATGGTGATGGATTTATTCTATGTTGGCAGCAGAAAAATTTTATGGAAAAGAAATTAGATTGACGTTTTATTTTTACACATTGCTAAGTTTATTTATGAGCAAATTATATGTGAAATATGGTGTGTGCCTGTTGATGTAGGAGGCTTAGGTTTTTAATCAAAGAAATTATTTAAGGTGTATTTCCATTCGTCCAGTAACTGCTATCCATCGGGGTGAGTGAAGGAGGACAGGTCTGGTGGTTGCAGGAACAAAAACTCCTTAAAATTTGCTCTTCCATATCCAACGAAGCTTCTGGACAAACCTGGATTCCTAGCATCAGTCTGGAGCCAACTTGGCTTTGAACAAAGTAGGGGGAAGGCATCAAGAGATCAGCCTTTTGGTCTTGACCACAGAATGTAGTACAGTTCTGCCACCTAGTGGTCGGGTTCTCACACGTGACTTGGCAGCACTCAACGCTTGTGTGGGCTCCATCTACATCTGCACAGGAAACAGTGATGATGCTGGAAAGGGCCTGCAAAAGCTTGGCAAGTCACTCTCTGTCATGTGAACAACAAAACCATCCAGGTTTTGAGAGAAACACACATGCTCCTACATTTAAAGTACAGAACAAGCTCTTCATAATGTGATTGCTTCCTGCCCACTGTCCAACTTGTCCCGCTCCATGAAGAATAACTTGCTGTTACCCAAATGCGCTGTATTCTCTCATGCACATCTTCTCTGCGTGCCTAATGCCCTCACTCTTCTGGGTTACACTGAACATTCCTTTATCTTTTAACTTGACAATTACGTCCCCACAAAGCCTGCACTTGCTCCCAGGCAGTTGGCCTCATGTCATTTTTGTCAATGATCCCATTCTGTCTTTTGCATGTCTGCCTTACCTTCTAGAAGGTAAGTTCTTTAAAGACAAGGATTTTACCTTTATATCTGAATTCCATCAGGGCTTACTGTGCCTCTGGCCAAAAATACGTGATATAGATGTTGTCTGTGAGTCTTTGGAAGGGGTGTTTAATTCCTAATTTAGCACAAGTATTGTTAAGTAAAAATGAAGTCAACATTGTTTGCAATACTATTTTCCAGGCATGGTCTCCTAATGCTTCATAAACCACATTTCTCTGTGTTTCCAAATGATTTAAGGACATTCATGTCAAATATATGGCAAATTTGAATCCTTAGCCTTATGAGGAATGCTATCTTTAACAGTGCTGGAAATCTTCAAGGTTGATCATGAAAGCAAATGTGAAGAAATTATAAACATCATTTCAAGTTGAAGGAGTGAAATGAAAAATAAAACTAGAAGGTATAGATACACTCTATTTGGAAAATCAAATTCCCTGGATTAGTCTTCAATTTGTGCAAAACATTTAATCTCAAATGCACAATGTAATTTTCATGATGGTTAGAACATTATGTAAAAACACCACTTTTTACTTAATTTAGCTCATCCTGGCCTATCTTCAAGCCACACCTGCTTGCTGTATTGATCAACACCATTTACTCCATATTACATAACTAAAATAGTTATGGAAGAATCAGCTTAGATTTTTCTTTCATGATCTGCTGAGCTTACAGCTAAATCCTGATTTATAATTTTGTTGTCCAAAGATGTACCCAAAAAAATAAAGTCTGAGGCTGGAGGCTGCCATATGGAGTTTGCAAAACTATTTCAGAGTTTGCACCAAAATCACTTTTGCATATCGAATGAACACACAATACAGACAAGTATGAACAGCACAGGCTTAAAGGACCCTGAAAAATTATTAAGTGTGGCACTTTTTAGCAGGTAACAATACAATCCATCATGAAGATGTTCTTATGTCAGAGTTCACCTGCCTCATTTCTCATGTCTTGGATGACTGGCAGATAACTTTGATAAATCTAGAATAAACAAAATGCCTTAAGTGCTAAGTTTAGTAAGTTTCAAAAGACATAATGAACAGATCTTACTAAGTACCATGTATGTCACAATATTTATGTGGAATCTTAGCATACTAGCTTCCATGTGCTTTTAAGGACCTAATGCTCAATTCCATCCATCTTTTAGAAGGGAATTTATTTTAAATACAAATACAAAGTTATCTTAGGTTAATTGAAATCAAATAAACCACTATTTCCCTAAATAAAAACTAGTTCTATTTATTGTTCTTTGCCTTTAATCAAAGAGTTTTTTTTTTAATTGCTGCATTCATTCTGAATTTTCAACCTAAGAAAAGCTCAAGGGGCATCATACAAACCCAACAGGCCTTTAGCTCTATAGGAAGAATAGTTTCCAAACCTTAGTATTAATAGGTCCTGGGAGCTTTTAAAATACAGATGCTTTGGTCCCAGCCTAGACCTACAGAAATACCAACTCTGAGGGTAAGGCCTGGGGGAATCCATTTTTAAAGTTGTCCAGGTGATTCCTACCCATGTCCTTCGAGACCAGGGAATAAACTGGTATTTGTGAAGAATTGGTTCTCAAGGCGTGGTCCTCCAAACAGCAGTACCCACAACACCCAGGAGCTTATTAGAAATATAAATTATCACACCTCACCGAGACCTACTAAAAATCAGGAATTCTGAGGGTGGAGCCCAGAAATCAGTATTTTAACAAGCCCTCCAAGTAATGCCAAATCATGCTAAAGGTAATGTTTGAGGTACTGGTTCTGAAAACTCAGTTGAAAATTGAAGGTTCATTTAATTCACTGAAGCTTAACAAATGCACACTATTTTGAAAAAAATATAAACAAAGTCCCTAACCTTATGAAGGGCAAAATATAACCAATTCTATTAGGTCTTTATAATCTTTATAATTTTTTTAAAAGTTATTTACTTGTTACTATCTCCATTTATAACCATTATGTATTTTTCTAGGTTGCCATTATAGATTCCATATGCAATGGGTGAAGCTTTAACACATTTTTATTCAAAGAACTCTATTTCCTGAATAAACTGTTCTCACAAATACCCCTTCTGTGGATTTTCAAAGTTTCTTCTTTTTGTAAGGATCACAGAATTTGGAGGGGCTTGTAGGGCTCATCATTTTGCCTCATTTTACAGACTGATCAAGTAAAGAGCATAATTACCCTTTGAAAATTGAGCACAAAGTCTTGCACATGATAACAGAGCCCTAGGTAGTTACAAAGCTTTCCCTAATTCTATCTTGTTTCTCCTATCATTGTGATAGGGATTAATGTTTTAACAAATGTAGAAAATGAAGTTAAAGGACTCTCTGATGGTGTTAGTTCACAATCCTCTTGGGAGATTCCTGAATGTAAGGTGAAACTGGCCCCTGGTATGTAGAGGGCAGGGAGAGATGGAAGGAGGTGGCAGGCAACTCCAGGAGGGTAGGTGGAACTTTTAATAAACAAGGGAACTTATGTAGGAGACCTTGCTGCAGCAAGATGGATGGATCCCCGTATCCACCTGCTGCATCTTTAAAGTTTATATAGAGAGAGGTCTTGACTGGGTTCAGTCATGTATACAGGACAGGTGTTCTTGACACATCACCATCTCAAGGCTTTGTCCTTGGAGTAGACTCTGGGAGTAAAAACAAGTAGAACCTACATTCCAAGAATGGGGAAGGGGTCAGAAGCCTCTGATCACTCTATTCCAGGTGACTGGTCAACTGGCAGTACCATCTTTTTGATAACCTTCGCAACCCTCACCTGGTAAATACCTGAGCCCAGATCACAAAACCAGGTAATATAAATTTAAACTCCATGTTCTTTACAGTAGATCCCACTGCCAAGTCTATTGAATGCACAGCGTAGTCGTGTAAAGGAACCAAAAAAGAGAACCTCATCTCTGGGCTGAGAGAAAGGACATCATCAATTTTCTATTCAGATTCCCTTTGAACAGAGAAAGCTTAAGAAATAGCGCTTGGAATTCCCAGCCACAAGCATAACGTAAGAAAACCAATTCATCTCTACTGAGAATACTGATTTATGGAGGTTCACAAATGAAGTAAACTCAGAAAGCATTCACTATGGTACCTGCGCAATATTGAAGGTTGTTTTCCTCAATATTCAAGCCTCAAAAGCTTGAATCCACTATTCTTCAGGCTCTAAGACAAATTAGTGCTATCACAATCTCAAGAGTTCCTACTTTCAAATATCCTATCAAAATTTAAACTGAGTCATTTACTTTTCGAGACATCAGATTTTAGCCTGGATGGCTCAGTCGTTAACCATCTGCCTTCGGCTCAGGTCATGATCCCAGAGTCCTGGGATTGAGCCCCACGCTGGGCTCCCTGCAGGCTGGAAGCTTGCTTCTCCCTCTCCCACTCCCCCTGCTTGTGTTCCCTCTCTCGCTGTCTCTCAAATAAAATATTAAAAAAAAAAACTCCCCACAATTGGTCAAACAACGACACTTAAGTTTACAAAGTTCAGTAAAATGAAGCCCCGCCCCCCACCACCATCCATGAGCCTTCATGTTGGTCACTGGAACCAATGACCGTTGCTCAGGTTTGAGGTACTTAGAAAAGGGTCAATCTGCATTCTCCCAGTCAGGTCCAGATTATGCCATGGGACCTTTCCAAAGGCCCCTGAATTATGGTTCTCAGTCTCCTCAGGGACCCAGAAAGCTATCACTTTCAAGACTGTCACACAAGGTTGTGCTTCTATGATTCCAAGAACGCATTCTCAAAATTTCAGAAGGGGTGTCCCCTTCCTCTTCAGGTATTCCATCCTCACAGATTACAATTGTTTTTAACTACTACTTTTCTTTCAAAATCCCAAAGGACAAAGGCATCTCTCCTCCCTCCTGCCCTCAATTTCATTCTCTGAACATCTAATCAATTTGCTTAATGGACCAATACTTTACACCTTCTCAACTGCAGAACTTGTGCATTAGGGATCCGCCTGATTATGTCCTCACATTCTGTGGAAAACTTTTCTGTCTCTCAAATTCCAAAAGGCCATTTACTTCCTTTGAAGCCAGGAGATCCCACACAAAAATCTATTCCTGGCCACTCGGATGAGTTCATGGCAGATATACCTGTTAATGATAATAATCAATTAAACAGGAAGAGCCAAATACAGTGTTTTACTATGTCACTGTGCATATTTATTACTGAATCACTCAAACTGTGTAGCCGAGAAGAATTTCAAAAGCATGTAAGAACATTCTTTGATTTTTTTTTCCTAATTAACCTTAAAGATCACATCAACTTCTTCCCATAGAGAAGCTCAGGGAAAGAACAAAGTGGATTTATGGGAGTCCTATTCCTTTTCAAATAGCAACAGCTCCTCCACAAGTGAGGTACAAAGGATACATATATGGGTCCACCACACATAGCCCGTGTAGACTCTACCCCTCACTCACGGACCCTTCACACCACAAGCGCTCTCAAGGTGGAGGTTGAGGACACAGGTTTATCCTGGTCTGAATCAACTAGGAAAGCTGAGGATACATTGGGGAGACTGGAGCCAGACTCCATAGCTGATTGGAGGGGGGAGAAAGAAGTTAAGGGAAACAGGAGAGCTGGGGAACAACTGAAGTGCTGTAACCCGCCTCTGTGTCCATATTTCACTGAGAATTGGCTTTTTAGATACAGGAATGCAGTCTTACAAAAATTATAGTGAGCTTAATTTAAGACACAGAGTGTAATGCCTCTGAGACATGCGAGCTCCCTGAGGACCATTCACCCCAAGAGTCGCCCAGGAGAAAGCGATTTAGGTTGGCCATGCAGGAGAGAGGTCTGAGCATTAAACATTCAGCTTTCTTATCAAAATTTTCAGCTTCAATCAAAAACTTTAAATTGCTTTTTTAATTAATCACTTCATTGCTAAAGCCTTATCTTTCCCTGCATCCTACTAATCCCCAGAATTTAAGTTTCTGTGTCCTCTTTTCTAGAGGAGAACTACCTCTGAGTACAGCTTCTATTTGTATGTGTTCGGAGGCGGGGAGGGAGCTTGCTTTCAGAAAACTAAGGCAGAGATTTCTAAGCTTTAACTAAACTCCAGGGGCTCTCAGTTTTTTTTTTTTTTAGTTTTAGGTAAATGGAAGGCAGAAACACTCTGTAGTTTACGACTGATCAAAATTCCAGAGGTCCAGAGACCAGATTTTACAGAGCAAATAGGCAAAAAGCTCAAGTGATCCAAGTGATGTAAGTCAGTCCATTTGAGCCCCAAGAACAGTTTAATCTTAGTAAATTGCCACTTCCCTCATTGTCTTCTGTGAATGAAATCCTGTATCTAGTCTCTTCAAGCCAGAAACCTTTCCTCTGGCAATGCCCTACCTGCAATGATTTGGCTCTTTCTCTGCCAGAACAAATTCAGCCCTCTTCCTACAAACCCACTCAGCAGGCTCTCGTGTGAGTCTCACTGATGTCAACAGCCATCACGTCTCCCTGCCTAGTGCTGACACTCAGACAAGCCTGGTTTTGAAGCCTGCACTCCAAGCCTCCACCCTGCTTACTACCTGGGAAAACTTGAACCAGTTAAGCACTCTCTGGGAGAGTAGGTTTCCTTAGATGTAAAATGGTTGTCATAATACCCAATTCAAGGGACTGTGAGGAATAATTGGTAGTATATGTATTAAGGTAGTTGGCATAGGGATGCCTGGGTGGCTCAGTTGGTTAGGCGGCTGCCTACGGCTTGGGTCATGATCCCAAGGTCCTGGGATCAAGTCCCACATTGGGCTTCTTGCTCAGCAGGGAGCCTGCCTCTCCCTCTGCCTGCAGCTCCCCCTGCTTGTGCTCGCTCTCTGACAAATAAATAAGATCTTAAAAAAAAAAAAAAAAAAAAAAGGTACCTGGCATAATGGATGGCACATATGAACTCTGAAGCATTTTTTTCTTTTTTTCCCTCTTTCTTGTGCTTCCCTTCCTTCCTTCTGCCCCTTCTGCATTATCTCCCCTTTCCTGGGCTGTGCCTTTATCACCCACCTCCCAGCTTCCTCTCCTTATCCCTTCTTCCTTCCTCTTCTAATTCTTCCTTCACATTTGTGATAGGTGTTTTACATAATAAAATGTCTGATCATAACACTCCTGGTTTACATTTTTCAAATTCTCCCCAGTGAAATAAAGCTATGGATGCAACTCCATCAGTCTTGGCTCTCAAGGCCACTCTTCTGGAGCACTGCTGACGCGGTCACAACAAGGTTGGCAAGACCACCGTGGAGAGTGCAGCGACTGTACTGTCATTGTGGAGGCAGGTACTCAAGATACTCCCTCCTAACCCTCATAGCCATCATGGAAAGAAGAGGATTACTGTGATTTATAAATAAGGAACCCAACAGGCACAGAAGGTAAGTAAGTTGTCCCAAATGACATAGGCAGTAGGTGGCAGAGACCAGTTCACCATGTCCCCAAAGTCTGTTTATTCCTCTGACTACCTCCTTGCCCTCTTGCCAACCTATTTGTTCCAATTCTGTACCTTCAATCATGCCCACTCCTTGCACCTGGAATGCCCTTCACTCCCTGTTCTACATGGTAAACTCCAGGTCCTGTTTCTAAGCCAGATCAAACGTCATCTCTTTTCTGAAGCATGTCTGGTATCCAAAGGCAGAGACAACAGCCTTGGTCTTTCCTGAGCCCAGAGCGCATTCTATATAACTCTCTATAAATAACTATTAAAGCGCCAGTAAACTGTGAAATCCTCAAGGGCAGAAACTATTTTATTCATCACTGAATCACAGGCCCTACTAGATATTAGGATTTCGATAAATCTTTCAAATTCTTTTTACACATTGTCTCATTCCCATTTCATTGAGCCCTCCATAACTACCTTATCTCTAAATGTTAGTATGCCCCAGAGCTGTCCTTGAACTTCCTGTTCATTTGTATACTTGTCTTAGATTATTTCAACCAGTTCCTTAACTCTAAATACTGTCTAAATGCTGAGGATGCCTACATTTCCTTCAGTTTGAAATTCATATAGACTCAGATTCAACTATGAATTTAACAGCTGTACTTAAATTAGTAATGTATCTCATAATTACAATTTAGAGAACTCAGCCCTCTCTCTCCCCCACAGCCTGTTCCCCCCATAGTCTTACTATCTATGCCAACATCAACTTCATCCTTCCAATTGTGGTACTGGGGTCCTCCGTGAAACCTCACCTTCTCCAGCAACCTATGTCCACTCCACCAGCAAATCTTATCGGTTGACACCATGAACTAGATCAATAATCTCTTTCTTCCACCCCAAATGCTACTACCTTAGTCCAATATTCACTATTATTGGAGCTGTATTCTTACTATCACCTCTTGCTCTTTTCCACACCAGTTCTCTTGAAGTCTATTCTCCATGCATCAGCAGAATTGATCCTTTCAAAACAGAAAGCCAATAACCTTTTTGTTTAAAATCCTCTAATGGCTTTCTGTCCCACTTGGAATCTAATTCAAAGTTTTTACAGTGGCCTACCTGACCTAACATGATCCATACCCCACCCCTATCTCTCCGATTTCATTTCTTACTCTTCTCCCCGTATCTCCATTTGAGCTTCCTTAATGTTCTTTACACACACAAAATTCCCCCATCTTATTGTCTATGTGCTTTCTGCTCCTTTCAGAACTTCCCCCTTCCCAAACACTCATGAACTCATGCTCTCTATTCCTTCAGGTCAGTGCTCCTATGCTGTTCTGTGATCACACACACCCAACTGTTACTATCTGTTGCTTCACAGGCTTTATTATTTTTTTAATAGCACCCATTACCATCTGGCGTAACATACATCTACCTGATTATATGCCCATTATCCATTTCCCTATTGAATGTATGATCCAGGAGAGCTGGAACCTTGTTTGGTTCGCTATTTGATACCATTGTATAAAACAGTACTAGACTCACTAATGTGAGTAAAGCTTATTTGTCAAATGAATGGAAGAATAACCTAATCAATGACAAAAGGAAAGCTATCACCATGACCTGGACTAAAACTCCATCTCCTCAATTTTTTACCCATTTTTCTATCAGTTCACTATTTTTCTCTCTCAAAATACAGTGAAATATCACAGGAAACCTGCTTCCTGTGACTTGGCATTCAGCACACTGAATCAAACCCCATGATGCTCTCAAGTTCATGGACCACTGAACAAATGGATTAAGTCCTATTTGCTTAGCCAAAAATTTAACTTTGAACATTGGCTATTTCCTATGCAGGGTCTATTAATGGCAGAGGGCCTGGAGGAGAAGCCAAATTCAGTCCAGACTTTCTGAAATTCTCCCCAGGTGAAATGGTAATGACTAGGAGCAAGTAGGGGAGTGGGAGAGCTTGCAGAAGGAATGTGTAGAGAACCTAACGGTGAGCTGCCCTGAAATGGGCACTTACCAAGCCTTCTTTAGATTCACTTTAGTGAAAAGAACCAAAAGATTCTCTAACCCAAAACCCCTGGGGCACACTTTCAACAGATTAGCAAGCAATATAAGTGTTCTTGAGTCGAGGCCAGTGAAACCTTTGACATCTTTTAAACTGAAATGAATTAATCTCCCATTAGCTTCTAAGATTACAGTATTATGCACATTGGGCCCCATTTCATAAATATCCCAAAGAAGTAGAAATGTTGGCTCAGACTCTACTATGCCAATATAACATTACAGATCCCTAGACAGTCTTTTATCCAGGTTATTATCTCAGTGATTTCTTTGAAGTATAGTTCCATTCACACACAAACAGGGTTGGACTAAAAACTAATCACCCATATAGTAACTTTTTTAATAAGTTAATGTAAATGAAAGATTTCTCATTAAAACCCCATCCTCAAGGGAAACATTGCCTTAAAATTAAGCCTGCTCTAGAACATTTTAATAACTGGAAGTGTTTAGGCACTGAAAAATTCTTGGAACAAAAGTATGCACTTAGGTAGAGGTGCCAGAAAATCTGGGACCTTACTGTTGAGGTCAAATGGTTCCATTATTTTCTGCAGGTTCATGCGCTCAATGAATCAAGGCATTAGAAGAGCAGACCACAGATGTCCCCTGAAAAAACAAAACCTGGCTCAATCCAATAAATACATATAGAATGCTCCTTTTGTATTTTTTCTTGTTCTCGGCTCGCGAGGAGAGTACAAACAGGTCTAAGACACAATTCCTGCCTTCGGGGCCCCTATAAATGGATAGTCTGAAAGCTAGGACCATGATTACAAGAAGCAGGAGACGGTATGTGGGATGAGCAGATGAGTGCCAAATGCTTCGGGAATTTAGACATTGGGAAGATCCCAGCTAACTGAGAAACTCAAGGGAATGCACAAAGAGAGATCATAATTGAGTTGGATGGTGAAGGTTGGACTGCATTTGAGGGACGTTTTAAACAAAGAAATCCTCAGTGATAATGCAAGTCACCAAACCCTGGATATGTTTAGGTAATAAAAGATAAACGATGTGAAAGGTGGCTTTCAGGAGCACACTCCAAGATCCCTACTTCCTGATGCACCATCATATGGAAGATGGACCTCAACACTAGCTTCTAATGAAGAGAGTAAGGCAGAAGTGACGGGATGTCATTTCCACAGGTCACAGTGACTTTAACTTCCACCTTGCTGCATTTTCCCATTGCCTTCTTGGCTTGCAAACTCTAATGCAACAAGATCCCATATTGGAGAGGCCTAGGTGCCAAGGAATTGGGGGCGGCCTCCAGCCAACACATAATGAGAAACTAAGCCCCTCAGTCCAATAACCCACGAGGAACTAAATCCTGCCAACAAGGACATGAATGAGCTTGGAAGCACACGCTTCGCCAGTTGAACTTTGAGATGCTTACAGGCCCAGCAGACACCTTGCCTGCAGCCTGGCAGAGACCCTGAAGGGGAAGATTTAATTAAGCTGTGTACAGATTTCTGAGCTAAGATGCTATGATGTAACTGTTGTTTTAAGCCATAAAGTTTTGGAGTCATTTGTTATGGAGGGATAAAGAATGTTTGCAGTCCAGATTAACTGTGGCTTGCTGCATGGAATAATTATTTACATGGTGCTTCACTCTTTTCAAAGTACTTTGCCAGGCATTGTCATTTGATTTTTAACAATCCTTTGAGGTGGAAAAAGCAGGTGCAATACTCCTTTTATAGATCAGGAGAAATTGCTGTGGTTTTATGGTTTATATTCAGAGTCACACTACTAGCTAGTGTTTTGTCTTTTCAGTGCTCTTTTCATTACAACCCTCAGAGGAATAGAAGAAGGAAATGTGAACGATTTAACATACACTAATATTATAGTCTTTAATGGGGACGAACATAGATGGCAAGTACCCGGTCACTAGGGAATTGGTTTTGCCATTTATCTCTGCCTTCCTAATTCATAAAACCTGAATACTTCATAAATAAGTCTTCCACTGGATTTTATAGTTCTGTTTTGGTGTCTTTGTCCTGCTAAGTATGTCACCAAAATGTCAAAGTGTATTGACATTTCAGTTGGTTTTGAATGGCCATTGATTTTTCGAGAAATTGAAAGCGTCTGATATGCAAACAGGCAGGTTTTTCCATATGGCACGTAACATAGGTATAGAATGTAATACATTTTATTGAATTGTTCTGAACACCCATCGCGCACCTATTAAATACTCAGTCAATTGATACTATTCCCTATCATTAACATGTTTATGTTACCATAATGAAATTATAAATATATACCTTCTCTCACAAATGAGGGCATGCAGAACAAAAATTAATCTTGACAAATGAGTTAAGATGAACTCTAACAGAGCAATACTTTCGTAACACTAAACAATGATGCATTTAGTAATATTTACAACCCTCAAACCCCTCAGACTTCCATCATTTTTAAACACGGAATGATTGTATATTCTTTCTTCTTAGCCATCCACGTTTTCATTCTAACTGGCACCTTTCATTTCTAACTTCCTAAAAGGAAACTCCCGAAATACTCAACGATTCTAATGATGATGTTTACAATAGGACTACCCAGGCTCTACTAGACAAGAGTTAAATATGAAGGCTGTTATGGGAGCCAGCCTGTGTGAGTTTGACGCCTGGCCCTGAGTAGCAGGGAATATTAGCTTCCTTACAAACATCTGTGCTTCTGATAATAAGAACTGAAATCTTATGAAGTTGTTATGAAGATTAAGTGAGTTAATACTTTGAATGTGAATTTGAATCCCTGGTGGTGGGTGCCAGATATTACTGTTTAATGAAAAAATTTCCAGGGACACCTGGGTGGCTCAGATGGTTAAGCGTCTGCCTTCAGTCAGGTCATGATCCCAGGGTCCTGGAATCGAGCCCCACATCAGGCTCCCTGCTCGGCGGGAAGCCTGCTTCTCTCTCTCCACTCCCCCTGCTTGTGTTCCCTCTCTCGCTGTGTCTCTCTCTGTCAAATAAATAAAATCTTTTAAAAAAAAAATTTCTGAGTTGATTCTGAGCTCTAAATCTGTGGCTCTCAACCTGGCTGCAAATTAGAATCACCTGGTAGCTCTTCAAAATTACCAACGCTTGCTCCTGTATTCATTTCCTATCACCGCAATAACAAATCACCATGAATTTAGGAACTAAAAAAAACACAAATATATTAACTTACTGTTCTGGAGGTGAGAAGTCCAAAATGATTCTCACTGGACAAACTTCAAGACGTTTGCAGGGCTGGGTTTCTTCTACAGGCTCTGGGGGAGAATCTGTTTACTTGGTGGGTTTTGGGGTTTTTTCTTTTTTTTTTTTTTTCTGGCTTCCAGAGGCTGCTTGGATTCCTTGGCCGGTGGCCTCCTGCTTCCGACGTCAAAGCCCGTGGGTGCCCGCTGGAGTCTTTCTCACACTGCTTCACTCCGACACGGAATCATCTGCTTCCTTCCCTCTAGGAAGGGGTTTAAAAACCCCCGTAGGTACATTGGGACCACCTGGATATTCCAGAATAACCTAAGGTCAGCTGGTTAACAAAATTAATTCCATCTGTTACTTTAATTCCCATTTGTCGTGTAATGAATTTTGGGAATTAGGAAGTAAACGTATTTGGGGGGCCATTATTCTGTTTACTGTAGACTCCCATCCTCCAAAGACTCAGATTTGATTGCTCTTGGTATGGATATTCTTCACACACTAAATGATTCTAATGTCCAGCTTCTTTTGAGGACTACTAATTTGAATATAATCAGGGTTCCATGAAACATCGCACCCATGAAATGTTCAATAACGGTCAAATTAGATTTGGAAAGCATTTAATTAAATAAATGAGGTGTTAAAGACAGTAAGAAATTCCATGAGAGTAAAATCTGTTCAACCTTATTTATGAGTCCCACAAGCTTTTTGGAGTAACACCTATTAAAAACCCAAGGAAATATTTTTCTTTTCTTTTTTAAAAAGATTTTTTATGTATTCATTTGAGAGAGAGTAGGAGTGGGGAGTGGGGGGCAGAGGGAGAGGGGAGGCAGACTCTCCGCTGAGCAGGGAGCCTAACTCGCCTCCATCCCGGGACCCTGGGGTCATGACCTGAGCCGAAGGCAGATGCTTAACCAACTGAGCCACCCAGGCACCCCCCCAAAGGAATTACTTTTCTATGTAAAGCCTTTGGGATCGGATGTTCTAGGGAGGAAAATGAGTGTAATGGCACTAATTTTGTTTTGTTTTCTTTACTCATATGCTTTACAAAAATTTTTTGTTGTTGTTTTACTATTAAACTATCTGTTGCATTCAGCACATGTCAAGAGCTTAAAACTCAAATTCAGGACCATCTATCTATTCAGTATTATATTACCACACATTAATAAGAACCATATGGTCAATATAGTATAATTTAATCATTCTTTGAGGAGAGAGAGAGAGAAGGAAAGAGCTAGAAAGATCCAAAAATAGAACTGTTTTGTTAAATAAAAAAAAAATGGTGTTTTCATGCTAATATCTGAGGACTAGTTTGTTTATACAAAAATCATTTAATGACTTAAGGGCATAAATAAAATTTAATCACTCTATATATGTATACTGTTTAGACAGGCCATCCCTGAAAAATCATGACAGTTAGGTGCATATTGCCTAGAAGACTCAAGAATATATAAGTATTTAACTATTTTCCTCAAACTTCTCAGCAGAAATCTACCTTCTTGAGTAGCAAATAAATGTGGAGCATAGAGTGTTGGAAATTTTTGTATCCATTGAAAAGATGGATTATTAATCAATAATTGAAATAATTTGCCAGCTACATTCTCATGTTTTAGAAGGGGGATAATTCAGAACAAATAAAGACACTAAATGAATAGCTTTAGTAGCCCAAGAGCAAGAATGCTACTTAGGAAAGAATCTCCCTTCAGATAAACTAAGGTAAATGGTTATTTCTGGTTATTGAATTATCTACATCCCATGGATGAAATGTCCCCAAATGCAAACTGGATTTACTGTTCAGCAGAGCTTCTAGGGTCAGTAATTAATGAGTGTAGAAGTTCAGAGTTCAAGTTATTGTTCAAGGTTACCAAGAAAATATTCAACCCTTGCTCTATTGCCTAACTCAGAAAATACTGTTCAGTTTTTTGGGTTTTTTTTTTTTTGCTTTTTCCTTTTTTTTTTTCCATCTTGAAAGTGACACATGGTGACAGACAATGGGAATAGTGGTGAACTACATAGCCCTGAAGCCCAGCTACCTATGTGAAATTCCTGACTGTACCTTTTATTGGATGTGTGACCTTGAATAGGTTAGTTAACCTCTATGGCCTGGGATTTCCTGAGTAAAATCGTGATACCTCAATGCTTGGAACTTAGTAAAAGACTCACTAAATGTTAGCTCTTATTTTTTATAGTTCATTATATTTATACTTATTACAAAATAATGTGATCAAATGCTTAGACAAATTTAATTTAAATGTCTTATTTTGTAAATGTTATTAAAAATACATTTGTAACATACAAGAAGTTAAAGAACTAAGTGGAATTTAATTTGAAATCTTGCTATGTGAGATGGGCATTATTTTTCCACTAATTAATGCCACTGATTTTTAGAAACAGAAACACTTTTAAAAGCTCAATTCTCATATTTACAGATAAACACACTGAATCCCGAAGAGTTTAAGTGACTGTCATATTTTTTTAAAAAAGATTTTATTTATTTGACAGAGAGAGAATGAGAGAGAAAGCACATGAGAGGGGGGGAGGGTCAGAGGGAGAAGCAGACTCCCTGCCGAGCAGGGAGCCCGATGTGGGACTCGATCCAGGGACTCCAGGATCATGACCTGAGCCGAAGGCAGTCGCTTAACCAACTGAGCCACCCAGGCGCCCAACTGTCATATTTTTTAAACACATAAAAAATAAAGGACAAAAAGGCAAAGCGGCAAAGATTTCATGCTTAATAGTTTTGCTCTATTAAGATCTAAAAACTACTTAAAATTCTTGAGAGAAGCTTTTTAGTATTTAAGAAACTCCAAATAAGTCATTCAGAAAGCATGCATTGAATATTTACTGTGTGCCGGCCACCAGTCACCACTAAATGCTGAACCAAAGTTGAACAGTGATAAAAAGGTACATGGGAATTAACAAAACAAGATTTTTTTTTTAAGAGTGTTAGAATGGAAAGAGACCTTTGTCTCCAACATTTTTGTATTACTGACAAGGTTGTTAAGTTTTAGAAAATGTTTAAATAACTTGCTCATAATCCTTCAGCCAGCAATGCACATATTTTAAGTTCTACAACTCCCATTTTGCCTACCCAGCAAGTATTGAAATATTCATAGGAGATTTTGAGGCCTAAGGGAAACGACATTATCTGATCATTATATTGAGTAAAAGAGGAGAAATGCAGTACTGGAAAATTCTCTTAGCTTTTATTTCAATTTAAAAACCAGTAAGAGAGACATGTATCATATGATCTCACTGATATGAGGAATTCTTAATCGCAGGAAACTAACTGAGGGTTGCTGGAGTGGGAAGTGGGGTGGGAGGGATGGGGTGACTGGGTGATAGACACTGGGGAGGGTATGTGCTCTGGTAAGCGCTGTGAATTGTGCAAGACTGTTGAATCTCAGATCTGTACCTCTGAAACAAATAATGCAATATATGTTAAGAAAAAAAAAAAGAAGAAGAATGTAGCGGGAGGGGAAGAACGAAGGGGGGGAAATCGGAGGGGTAGACGAACCATGAGAGACGATGCACTCTGAGAAACAAACAGGGTTCTAGAGGGGAGGGGGGTGGGAGGATGGGTTAGCCTGGTGGTGGGTATTGAGGAGGGCACATTCTGCATGGAGCACTGGGTGTTATGCACAAACAATGAATCATGGAACACTTCATCTAAAATTAATGATGTAATGTATGGGGATTAACATAAGAATAAAAAAAATAAAAAAAAAACAGTAAGAAACCATTTGTGAATTTTCTCACAGGAGATCGGATTTTAAAAAGAAGGTCTTGAATTGAAGAAGCTGATTTTTATTTTGAAATTACAACTAGCTGTTAGCAGGCTATAGTGAAAACAATGAGAAGCTTTCTACCGGCAGTTGGGGCCAGAAGCACAAGCGTCCTCACTTTGCATATATCCCTCTGACTGCAGATTTACGGCCTGGGAGTCTCCATCTGATCCTTCTCTGAGCTGAGCTCTGACCTACCTCTTTCCAAAGGAGAATCGTCCTGTTTTTCCAATCTCCTTACAAAGGTTTTCTGCAGTATGCTGCTCACTGTCCTGGTCTAAGAACCTCACTGAGTTCCTGACTATGTGTTTTTCTTCTGATTTCTGCTCTTGTACACACACTGTCAAATCTAAAAAGGTATTGCATTTTTTTTTACACTTGAAAAAATGCAGTCTAAAAATATGAAGCCTAAGTCACTCACTAAGCAGTTTCCCCATATCCAGCACAGTGCTGGGCATTATCTATTGGAGAATCTCATTATTCCTCTGGTGTACTTACTATAATAATTCTTGATTTGGTCTCCCCACTTCCAGTCTTGCCTATATACTGTTGCCAGATAATCTTCTTAAAGCCCAACTCCAATTATATTATTCCCCTGGTTAAAAACTAAAAACACCACACACACACACACAAATGAATATAAGTTTAAAAAAAAATAGTGAAAGCAGAATAAAGTCTGCATTCCAGCTAAAGGTAATGTATCAGAGTCAATTTCCCGGTTTTGATATTCCACTCTAGCTGTGTAAGATGTCACCGTCGGGGGAAGCTGAGTGATGGGTACACGAGACTGTTCCATGTATGGACTTCCCATGAGTCCATAATTAGTTCAAAATTTACATTTTTTAAAAAGTGAAACCCGTAAAAGGATTTCTTCACATTTTCAAAATACATAAAATTCTGTATTGTAGATCAGCATGCTCTCCAAAACAGAACCACTTAAAATTTTTTAAATATGCCTTGTGTTTACGAAGACGCCTTAGCCTGGATTAATGCCTCTCGCTCGTTTTGACTCGTCCAACACGCTTTCGAGATGCGCCTAACACGCTGCTGTTGCCTTCGAGCGCGGAGCGATCCTCAGCTGAACACAATCTCTCCCACCCACACAACCTTGTGCCATCTCCTTTTTGGCACATCTGTCGAATATTATTCAATTTGAAGAGTGATGTTTCAGCCCCCACTAAATTGCTCTTAGAGGACAGAGTTTGTGTCTCACTTATCTTTTTAGTCCCCAAAGATTCTAGTGAGTGCTTTGCTCACTATTTATTGAAGTAAAGGGAAGAGTTCCGCCTTCAATATGCAGGGGCCGTTGTCGTGTAAAAGTAAAAGTGGGGGTCAGATGTAATCAACAAAGAGTTCAAAAATTTTATACATACCGAGAGGCAAAATAATACACGTCTTTTTTTTTTTTTTAAAGATTTTATTTATTTGCAGAGAGAGACACAGCGAGAGAGGGAGCACAAGCAGGGGGAGTGGGAGAGGGAGAAGCAGGCTTCCCCCCAAGCAGGGAGCCTGGTGCAGGGCTCGATCCCAGGACCCTGGGAGCATGACCTGAGCTGAAGGCAGACGCTTAACGACTGAGCCACCCAGGCGCCCCAATACACGTCTTTTTAATCTAGTATAACTTTTCGTGTTTTTTAATTTATTTATTTGACAGAAAGATAGCACAAGTAGGCAGAGCGGCAGGCAAAGGGAGAGGGAGAAGCAGGCTTCCCACCGAGCAGGGAGCCCCATTCAGGGCTCGATCCAGGACCCTGGGATCATGACCTGAGCCGAAGGCAGCTGCTTAACCTACTGAGCCACCCAGGTGCCCCAACTTTTTGTGTTTTAAATATACTTTCTTTGGATATTCTCTGTTAGACACAGTAGAAAATGACCGGGTTGTTCCGATACAGTTGATAGAGGCTCTGACATGGAACTTGAACCACAGAGTCAGACTGAACAACATGAAGGCAAATCCCAGGGGTGTACAGCATGGGGGTTTCACACCAATTGAGAAGAAATGCCAAATTAGCCAGGTCTCTACAACCACACCTCAGTTTCACCCTTCCATATGTTATGTTTTTCTCCATATGAATGTCTTTTCTTGGTTTACTTCCCTTTATCTTCTCATTATTTCTCAGGACTGCTCAATAACAAAGGGTCTAGGAAATCCCTCCAGGGTCGCTGGGATACAGCTCCTATCAAATAAGTTCTGCCATGCATGCCTGGGTGGCTCAGTCGGTTAAGCATCTGTCTTCAGCTCAGGTCATGATCTCAGGGTCTTGGGATCGAGTCCCGCATTGGGCTCTCTGCTCAGCAGGGAGCCTGCTTCTCCCTCTCCTTCTGCCTGCCGCTTCCCCAGCTTGTGGGCTCTCTCTCTCTGTGTTAAATAAATAAAAATCTTAAAAAATAATGGGTATTAAAGAGGGCACATACTGAATGGAGCACTGGGTGTTATGTGCAAACAATGAATCATGGAACACTACATCAAAAACTAATGATGTAATGTATGGTGATTAACATAACATAATAAAATAAAAATAAAAAAGAACACAATTTAGGTCCTGGATAAAGAGACAGGTCCACTAGTTTATAAGTGGAACCACTTGAAATTATTTATTTTTAAAGACAAGTAATATATACAGTTGACCCTTGAACAACAGTTTGAACAGTTTGGGTAGGCTTAAACGCAGATTTTTTCAATAAATACACAGAGTACTGTAAAAAAATAATAATAATAATAATAAAATAATTTTTTAAAAAAAGTTCTACCATGACCTCCTGTAGCTCACCGCAGAGCAGTGTTCCAATCCTGAGGCTCGAATGATGGTTTGTGCAGCACTGGGTCTGACACAGCGTTAGTATTTCAGCACCTGTTTTGATGAAAGTACGTGTAAGTAAATAAACGATAATACAACAGTGTAAGAGGAAGCTCGCCTTAAAAAAAAAAAAAAAAGTATGTGTACCCATTTACTGAATGTGAACTTCTGCATCTAGTTTCCAAATTTGCTAACACAACTTGTTTTAATCCACTAATCAAGGGGAGTTTTATTCAGATCCTGTTTCCTATCTTGAGCTATTTTTGAGATGATTAAGCCGCTGGCGTTTGGTAACGAAGTCACATTCAATGAGGCATATTGAGGGCTCCTTAAATGATAGGTACTGCACTGGACACCGAACGGACTTCAATTTTTTCCCAGTCTTTGCGATGAATTTGAAGGCGGCACATATTCCTTCGAACTCCCCATCGGCGTCTCCTTGCTAACAAAAGGGTTTTAATGAATCAACTGGAGCTGGTGACATCTTTGAAGGTTTGGACAGCCTACTAGTTCCAAACACGGATCTACCCAGGATCTCAGCTCAGTAGCATCACCGTCTGATGAAAGTCAATTAACTGAAAATTACTTTTTAGTTTATTAATCACACTTTTTCCTCAACATGGACCAAGTGATAATGTACTAAAGGGCAGCTTAATTTTTGCTTACCTACAATTGATCCTCAGCTGAGGTCATGCTTTTAATTATAGAACTTTAAAAACACACTCTTCAAACTACACCCTCTTCACCTCCTGCACTGAACAATTTCTTTCGCAATTTGCAAAGTCAAAGGGAAGGATGTTTCTCAAGAAGGGTGCCTTGCAAATATATTTTGATAATTACCCTAAGCGCAGAGCCATGGTAACTCTGTCCAATATAATCTAGAAAGACTTAGCCAGACACAGCTTTTTAAATTAGATGAATGTAGAGGGGAGGGGAGTGGGAGGATGGGTTAGCCTGGTGGTGGGTATCGAGGAGGGCACGTTCTGCATGGAGCACTGGGTGCTATGCACAAACAATGAATCATGGAACACTACATCTAAAACTAATGATGTAATGTATGGGGATTAACATAAAAATAAAAAAATAAATAAGTAAATAAATAATAAAATAAATTAGATGAATAAATCCAAATAACCCTATGTTGTTGGCACCACAGAACTTCACAGAAGCTGTAAGAAATACATTTATTTTAGTTCTGTAAGCTTATGAGGAGATAAGCTCACATTAGTTTTTATTGCAGAGACAGAGGTTTCTAGGTGCCATTATTCTGAGTATCCTCAAGAAGATTTCTCCGACATTATAACCAGGAGTTAGAAGTAAACATCTAGTTCCCTATAAGTCTCCATAATATCCCCATAGATATTTACTACCTGAGAATTGAGGGGAAAATAATATAGTTTGGTATAGTCTATGAAAGGTACTGGTAGAAGTAAAGTGTAATCAGTCTAATTTAAAACATTTAATCGTATACACCAAAGAAACAAGAATTTGATGATTTCAAAGCCAAGAAACACTCTGGATACAGAGTCCGTTAATTCAGAGTTGTGTCGAGAAAATAAATACAAACATTGAGAAATTAATAAAAGCTTTTGAGGAAGCAAAGATATTAAAGCAGTTAGGCTTTGAGTATGGTTGCTTCTCTTACATGTGTGAATATATTTTATATAATGAAAAAATATAACACCGATTTCCTGCCCTCAAAGAGTATCTGGATCAAGCAAATTCCAAGATTTAGTCACAGTAAATACAGAACACATTGAAGAAAAGTACTAAGGGATAAACTGTAACATGAGCTGAAACCTCAAAGAATGTTTAAAATTTGTGCCCCTATTAATTTTATTATTAATTATATTATTATATAATAAAATATATAGTAAAATATTATTATTAATTTTATTAATAAATAAAATAAAATTTGTACAGATGTGGAAGAGAAAGAAGGGGGAAACATGTACAAATGCATAGATCAGACAACCTAAAACTGAAGATTTTTTTATTAAAAGCTAGGTAGGAATTCTTTCAGGCAGATAAATCTAAAATTAATATAGAGCTAATAAGTGTGTGAGTTCTTGAATAGAGTAGGCAGAAAATTAAATGGCATACCAACCAGTGGTAGAAGACACCTAGGTTTGGGGCGCCTGGTAAAGCATCTACCTTCAGCTCAGGTCATGATCTCAGGGTCCTGGGATCGAGTCCTGCATCGGACTTCCTGCTTGGTGGGAAGTCTGCTTCTCCCTCTCCCTCTGCCCCCACCTTGCTCTCTCTCTATCTCAAATAAATAAAATCTTAAAAAAAAAGAAGAAGAAAAAGAAGAGAGACCTAGGTTTGTGGGATAAACGATTGCATGTGTTTGTGCAGTGATAGCTTTCATGAAGGCAATAGCAGTCAGATGTGAGAGTCAGGGGTAAACCTGAAATGTATTTCAAATGAAGAAATGGTATAATCTGATGATACACGGATGACAAACTGCATATTTAATAAAGATAGGAGTTAAATTTGATTCCAAATTTTCAGGACTAAGAGAATACAGGAAAAAAATGCCATTAAGTAAATCTGAGGTATAAGAAGGGGAGTGGATACGGAAAATATTCAGAGTGGATTATAAACAGAATCCAAAGGAGACATATAATATCATTAAGAATTATTCAAGGGGCACCTGGGTGACTCAGTCGATTAAGCATCTGCTTTCAGTTCAGGTCACGATTCCGGCATCCTGGGATCGAGTCCTGCATTGGGCTCCTTGCTCAGTGGGGAGTCTGCTCCTCCCTCTCCCTCTGCCCCTCTCCCTGCTCATTCTCTCTCTCACTCTTTCTCTCAAATGAATAAATAAAAATCTTTTTAAAAAATTATTTAAGCAGGGGTAGGGGGTGCCTGGGTAGCTCAGGCGTTGATCAATCAACCCTTGATTTCAGCTCGGGTCATGATCTCAGGGTCGTGAAATCAAGCCCCAAGTCAGGCTTTGTACTCAACAGGAAGTCTGCTTAAGATTCTCTCTCTCTCTCTCTCTCCCTCTGCCCCTCCCCACCCCTCACCCAGTTCACATACACTCTCTCTTTAATTAAAAAAAAAAAAAAGCCTTATTCATGCAGGTATTTGGCATTAACTATAGATCGCTCTAAATGTGTGAGTAAGTCTTGGGTGAGTGGTTTGGCTAAATATTATGAATTTGTGAAGCATGAATAGAAAGACTGTTCTACTTCCTGAGCGTTGAAGATATGGCCAAAATAGGGAAGAACAGACAGCCATGGATTACTTTGAAGGTTGTCTGCATAGAGAATAGAGGAAGAATAGAGGAGTAGGAAATGAAATAAAAGACTAGTAGAAGGTCAGAGTTTAGTGCAGTGTAGGGAAGGGGCCACTTTTCTCATTAAGCTCTATGGGCATTCTTAGAATGTGCTATCATTACTTGAAATAAAATATCTTTGTTTAAAGAGAAATTTTTCAATGAGGGGCTATAATAAGTAAACCTTCAGATCTCAGTGGCTTTGCATAAGGGAAGCATATTCCTTGCTTTTAGGAAATCTAAAACAGATATTCCTTGATTGGTGGGCAGCCTTCCCAGTGTCCAGGCCCTGGAACCTTGTCTCTTGTGGCTTCTCTCTCTTCTAGGGCTTCAGTGTCCTCTGCATTTGGCCAAAGGATAGAAGCAGAGAATGAATTATGTTTTGGAGGTTTTATGAGCTAAGTCTAGAAATGGTGTGTGTGTGTGTGTGTGTGTGTGTGTTGGTGTGTCACTTTTCCTCACATCCTATTGGCTATAACTCAGTCACCTGGGCTTAACTGCAAGTGTATTTGGGAAATGTAGTCTAGAGGCTCAGGATAACAAGGAATCTGGTTTGGTGGACAGCTAGTCAATCTCTGTTACACTCAGTTCTGGGATATATCTGCTAAATGATGATAAGGATAAAGGGATAGGAACCAGAAATATTTCAACATTTAATTTTTGATGTTATTCACATGAGTATGGAATTAGATCATTATTTTTTTTCATCTTTCATCAAAATGCTCATGTTCTAGTTTTCATCCTGCCATTGAGTTGATGAACTTCAGCAAATCACATTTCCCTTATTCATAGTTCTACTAATGTTGGTGGTAAAGTTATACTAAAAATTTTTGTGAGCAATACTCAAAAGAAATGGAATTTATTATATTGTTTGACAGAAATATAATAAGTGAATCAATGTACCATTCACTCATTCTTTGTGGCAAAACAGGCAAAACAAGGAAGAAAGCTAAGAGCACTGCAGAACATTTCACCTTCTTTGGACTGCATGAGTGAGAATAACCAACAAAAGAGCTGACTCGGGAGAATTAGGATTTCAGTAAAGGGGAGCAAGCATACTCCTGGTTAAACTAGCAATGAGGCCACGCATTATCCATAATAGCACTGTGATATCATAAATCACAAGCAGATGAACCAAATGGTCATTTGAATCAGAGAAATGAGTGTCTTATTTGGAGGGACATCTGAAGACAAGTCTACTGAACATGTCTCTTAAGAAGATGTGAGGTAATGACAAGAAAGAATTTTAATTAAAAATAGTTAAAATTGATCAAAAAGACAGGAAATAATAAGGTTTGGAGAGGTTGTGGAGAAAAAGGAAACTTCATCCACTGTCAGTGGGAATGCAAACTGGTATAGCCATTATGGAAAACGGCATGATGATTCCTCAAAAAATTAAATATTGAGCTCCCATATGAGTTAGCTATATACCACTTCTGGGTATTTAACCTAAAGAAAATGGAAGCGGCAATTTGAAAAGATATATTCACCCCAATTTTCATTGCAGCATTATTTACAATAACCAAGATATGAAAACAACCTAAATGTCCATGGATGGATGAATATATAAAAAAGGATGTGATAATATATCTATGTCATATATATTTCATATCTATTTCATGCTATTCAGTCATAAAAAAGTAAATTCTACCATTTATAACAACATGGATGAAACTTGAGAATATTATGCTTAGTGAAATAAATCAAAGACAAATACTATATGATTTCACTTACATGAAGAACATAAAAAACAAAACAAGCTAAACAAAACTCATAAGCATGGAGAACTGACCAGTGGTTGTGAAGGGGGGAAAGTGTTGAGGGGTAGGCAAAATGGGTGAAGGGGGTCAGTTGTATGGTGATGTACATTAACTAGACTTACTGTGTTGATCACTTCATAGTGTATACAAAGACCCAATTATTATGTTGCACACCTGAAACTAATGTTATATGCCAATTTTTCCTCTATTTAAAAAAAAAAGAACTTATTCTAGTTTGTATGCTCTCTTCTGCTGAGTCTTGAATGTATTTATTGTTTCTTCCATCAATTTGCTTAAACTTAGTAGCAAAATGTCAAGGGGCTTTGCATGCTTACTCTGTCTTACCATCACCATTTTGCTCTTGGCTGTCATGAAGAAGGAGCTGGCTTAGGAAATAAGCATCACTGACCAGCACAATTTGGTTGGGACTTGTAGCAACTGTAACAGTCATGGCTTAGATCGGTGGATCTCAAGCTTGTCTACAGAATGAAATATAGAACAAAAATGTAAACACCGGGATGCCTGGCTGGCTCAGTCATTAAGCATCTGCCTTCAGCTCTGGTCATGATCCCGGGGTCCTGGGATCAAGCCCCGCATCGGGCTCCCTGTTCAGCGGGAAGCCTGCCTCTCTCTCTCCCACTCCTCCTTCTTGTGTTCCCTCTCTCGCTGTGTCTCTGTCAAATAAATAAATAAAATCTTCATAAAAAAATGTAAATACTGCTGCCGGATCCTCATCACTACTGACTCTGGTTTTCTTGATGAAATCTGTAGCCTGGTAATCTGAATTTTTCAAGAGCTTCCCTAGGTGATTCTTCTGTCAAGTCAAGGCCAAGAACCACTGGTTCAGGTTTTTCTCCTTTCTCTCTATTGCCCAGGAAACTGGACTGTGTCTCTGAGAGTACAGTGAGAATCCAAGGAAGTAGAATTTAGAGTTAGCACTGAGGATTATAATTATTAGCTAGACTTCATTATGTTCCTTGAATATATCCATTTGTGTTTATGTGTCAGGCATTGTTCTACAGTCTTGAAATATACAGTGAACAAAGGCACACAAAGGTCTCTTCTCTTGTGAAGCTTATGTTAACCAGGAGAGACACAATAAACAATACAATAAATGCCACTGTTTATTAAAAGGTGATTAAGTGCTCTGTAACAAAAGAAAAAGGAAAGCAAGGTATGGGGGAATCAAGAATGCTGGGAGAGGTGATGGAATTACACTTTTTTTTTTTTTTAAGATTTATTGATTTATTTTAGAGAGAGAAAGTAGGCGGGGGGGGGGGGGGTGGAGAGGAGAGAGGGAGAGGAGAGAGTCCCAAGCAGATTCCATGCTGAGCGCAGAGCCTGATGTGGGGCTCGATCCCACAACCCTGAGACCATGACCCGAGCCAAAACCAAGAGTTGGATGCTTAACTGACTGCACCACCCAGGCGCCCCTCAGAAAAGCTTTTTTTTTTTTTGACAATGACTTTTTTTTTATTATGTTATGTTAATCACCATACATTACATCATTAGTTTTTGATGTAGTGTTCCATGATTCATTGTTTGCATATAACACCCAGTGCTCCATTCAGTATGTGCCCTCTTTAATACCCATCACCAGGCTAACCCATCCCCCATCCCCCTCCCCTCTAGAACCCTCAGTTTGTTTCTCAGAGTGCATAGTCTCTCAGGGTTCTTCTCCCCCTCCGATTCCCCCCCCCTTCATTTTTCCCTTCCTGCTATCTTTTTTTTTTTTTTTAACATATAATGTATTATTTGTTTCAGAGGTACAGGTCTGTGATTCAACAGTCTTACACAATTCACAGTGCTCACCATAGCCCATACCCTCTCCAGTGCCCATCACCCAGCCACCCCACCCCTCCCACCACCCCCACTCCAGCAACCCTCAGTTTGTTTCCTGAGATTAAGAACTTCTCATATCAGTGAGGTCATATGATACTTACCTTTCTCTGATTGACTTATTTCACTCAGCATAATACCCTCCAGTTCCATCCACGTCATTGCAAATGGCAAGATTTCATTCCTTTTGATGGCTGCATAATATTCCAAATTATTTCAATAGCCAAACTATGGAAAGAGCCAAGATGTCCATCGACAGATGAATGGATAAAGAAGATGTGGTGTGTGTAAACCACATCTTCTTTTTTTTATTTTTTATTTTATTTTTAATTTATTTATTTGACAGAGACACAGCAAGAGAGGGAACACAAGCAGGGGGAGTGCGAGAGGGAGAAGCAGGCTTCCTGCAGAGCAGGGAGCCCGATGTGGGGCTCGATCCCAGGGCCCTGGGATCATGACCCGAGCCGAAGGCAGACGCCCAACCACTGAGCCACCCAGGCGCCCCTAAACCACATCTTCTTTATCCATTCATCTGTCGATGGACATCTTGGCTCTTTCCATAGTTTGGCTATTGTGGACATTGCTGCTATAAACATCAGGGTACACGTATCCCTTCGGATCCCGAATTACACTTTTAAATTAGGGCATCAGAGAGACCTTTAATCTGACCTTTGCTAAGCACCTTCTGTGTATTGTTTCATTCCTTTTTCCCTCAGAGCCTGTGGCTATGATTACCTACATTATACAGAAGTAACTGAGGCTCCAAGATGTAAAGCCACCTGCTTAAAATCATCTAGTAACTGGGTATAGAGCCATTAATAAAACTCAGGTTTGTTTGAGCCCAAAGCCAATGCTCTTACCCACTGCACATGATTCCTTCTTTCTTTTAGTCATATTTTTATTTATCAGATTAATACATCTGGTTGTGTTCCCTCCATTTAGACATCACATGGCTCTTCCTGGATTATTAATCTGGACTACTGTTCCCCGGGGATAGTCTGCCCCTAACAGAAGCCTTACTATAGCCTTGGGACAACGATGCCAAGTTCCAAAAGAAGATATATATGATTTATTTCACATCTCTGAGTTAGTCTAGATATGTGCTGTTTTCAATGACTGTCAAAAGTTGAAACCACAATTTCTAATTTGCTGATTTTTAATGGTCAGACTCTCACTATATATTCATGTGGCTTAAGTGGCAAAGGAACTGTCTGGGGCCTCTCATTTCCTAATACATCACCTCGGGAGTTAGGATTGCAACAGAAATTTAGGTGGGACACAAATAATCAGTCCATGGCAGAGGTGAATACAGCACTTCCTGAAATCATGGAAATGTCAGGGAACAATGCTTTCATTTCTCAAGATGTGATGGATATAAAACACAGGTGTGTGTGTGTGTATGTGTGTGTGTGTGAGTAAAATGATATCTTTACTCTGTAATATTTTCAACTCTACCATGATATGGGAAGTTAAACTGAATATGCATATATTGAAATATCTGGTCTTAAGTATAAGCTTTTGCGGGGGGGCACCTGGTGGCTCAGTCGGTTAAGATTCTGCCTTTGGTTCAGGTCATGATCTCAGGGTCCTGGAATGGACCCTGCATCAGGCTCCCTGCTCAGTGGGGAGTCTGCTTCTCCCTCTCCCTCTGCTCCCCCACCCCCCACTCATGTGCTCTCTCTCTCTCTCTCAAATGAATAAAACAAACCTTTTTAAAAAATTTAAGCTCTTTTGTCCATTTGCCACTATTTTTACTAAATAACTATTTTATCAAGAAGATATCCTTGAGGGTTAGTTAAGTAATCTTTGCTCCAAGGCAATTTTTTAGACATTTAAAAGGAACATTCTTTGTGCCATGTTTAGAATATCTAAAGAGAATAGTTAGTAAATCAGTATGGATAGTGTGAATAGTCAATATTCTTCTATCTTTAAAATATATCTTTGGTTATGTCTGTTCTCAAAGTTCTTGTCCAAGTCTTTATCTTCTATCCAGAGGAACTTACACAGATCCCTTCCAATATTCACTGTGGCTGAAAGAATACAACCCAGACTCCTGTTTGGTCCACAAGGCTTTCAGAGTCTGGCTCTTACAACACCACTGTAACATAGCATTCCCCACCTTGCTCAATACACTCCAGCCACAGTAAACCTTTCTTTTCCTTGGACATGTCCCCTCTTGCCCACCCACAGACCTGGCACA
Organism: Mirounga angustirostris; assembly: GCF_029215605.1. NCBI lineage: Eukaryota > Metazoa > Chordata > Mammalia > Carnivora > Phocidae > Mirounga > Mirounga angustirostris. The sequence continues at coordinate 76,312,844 of NW_026991720.1, read as the reverse complement.
TTTCATCTTCTCCTGACTGGTTCATCTTCATCATTTATGGCTCACCTCCAAAGTCCTACCATTTAGTAGACATATGTGTATCTATTAATCTATTTAACATCCCTATTATGTTATCCTGCTGTTGGCTACGGTCTCCCTCGCAGTCTCTGTTAGATTACCCTGTTGTTTTCTGCCTACCACTCTTCCTATCTTGTTTATGTATTTGTTTCCTTGGTTATTCTGCCTCACCCACTAGAAAATAGGCTCCCTGATACATAGACCTTATTATCTATATGCACAGACCTTATTTGTGTCCACACAACACTGCCTTCAATAAATAGTTGTTAAATCAAAAAATAATGAGTAAATTATCTGCATACTATGAGACAGACATTAAAGCCTGATGCTTTTTATCCAAATTGTATATGAAAGAAAAAGGGAGAAAAATATGTTTGTCTGTGCAGAGATATACGTGTATTCTGTGCATTCTGTAAGTGTGAGGATGTGTGGGTTGAGCTTTCAGAGCAAGCCCAAATACATACTTTTGAAATACGAATTCGTACAGTTGTTTCGCCATTTTATTAACTGTAGTTCCAATCAGTTGTACAGTGATTTTATTTTTTACTATATAAAAATTACCTTTATATTGGTTTGGGGGGTACCTTACATTAGCTTTTGGGAGAGTTATTTACACATGAATACATTTGTACCTGCCCACTGTGATCCAATAACCAAAAAAAAGCCAGGCCTAGGAGTTATCAAATGTAATAACCAGGCCTTCAGATATGCAAAGGAGAAAAGACATTTGGTAGTTTAATGCTCCTTATAGCTGGAGAATTCAGATTCAAGACATCAAACTGTGTAGTGCTCCACTAACCGACACTGCTTTCCGTGTTTGGAAAGAAATATGACAAGAAAAGGACCTTCCCGTTTTGCTAAAGTTGGTTTCCAATGCAAAAACAATAGATGAGAGGAATTTGGCATTTAAGGAAACACTGTTTTGTCAGAAGAGGGATTCTCAGGAGGCAATATGACATTGCAAAGGTTGCATTCACCTCCCCAGCAAAGGTGTGGATTTATCTGGAAAAAAAATAATAGGAGGAAAAATTAAGAAAGCGTATTGCTTGGTTGAATGATACAGAGGGAAATTACCCATTTAAAAATCCCACAGACGGATTCTGATATGTGGTTGCTGGTCTCAGCAATGCTTTGGTCAGTCATCTACCTCAGGGCTGTATGAGGACACAAATGGGAGATACCAAGACTTACTTTCCACATCTACATTTGCTCCATCTCAAGCGCTACTTTTATCTGGAGCCCTCTGTCACCAAGCTGAAAGAAATCCTCTGCCACGTGAAGACTCTCTTTTAAAATTGTATTATCCTTATTTTTTAGATTATTTTTTCTCCTGTTCCCAGCCAAGATACTAATATTATTCAAGTGCTTCAAAGATATATTGCTTGCACTTTGCAGACAATATCAGGTATTGTCTCTGGTTAAGCCTTTATGAAAAAGCTGATTTTTCTCTATAAGAGAAAACTTGTGTAGCAGGACAACAAAAGACTTGCATACTGCATTCTTAAATCTGAATGAACCTGCTGGATTGATAAGAACACTAAAACCAGAATTAGCATATTGTTCAAACTCAGCCTCTCAGCAGTGGCCCTGAGCTATATAATTCACTTTCTCTCATTCATTATTATTCTCAGATAAGGGCAAAGGAAAAAGAAACTCCAATGTACATATTAATATTGGAGTTGTGTGAAAGAAAATGTAGCTTTCTATAGGAGGATGAAAGGATGAAAGATGATGAGATTTCCATATGGAAATTTCCTGAAGAGTGATGCCAGATAAAAACCTAAACAGTAAGACCTTTGTTCCTTAAAAAAAAACAATAAATCTTTCACTTTGAAACTATTACAAATATTGGTGTTATTTCAAATCTGCAAGTGTCTAAATCATTACTTCCAGACATACGTAATACAGAATCAGGTGCACAATTAATTAAATGAGAAATAAACATATTTCTCAAATATCCTTGAAAAAAATACTGGAAAATTCTATTTAGACTGTGTTGAAATCTTACTAAATCTACTAATCTCCTAATTATACTTTTAAGGCTATAGGAAGATTGTATCATCATCTCATCTCCATCCTTTTCTAGAAATCTTCTCTACCTTCAGCCATTCTCATATTCAAAACCACCCATTCTGTCAGCTAAATCATTCTAATAAGCTCCTTTACAACAAAGTGCTACTAAGTAACAACCTTTATCCCAGAGGAATGTTTTATTTAAACAAAGGGCTATGAAAAAGAGAAAGTTTAATCCAAAGAAATAGTTCTCAAACAGTAAAATGTCAGGTATTCTTGCCAGCGCACACATAGTAGGAAACACGGCCCTCCACAATTAAAACCACCCAACGTATCATCTGTTTTGCCTGCATGCGGCCCAGTCCTCTGAGACCAGGGTCCTCCAAATTTAGCACACATTTAAAGCACCTGGAGGGCTTCTTAAAACACAGACTGCTTAGTCTCACCCCCAGGGTTTCTGATTCAATAGGTATGAGATGGAGCCAAAGATTTGGTATTTCTAATTATCTGCAATGCTGCTGGTTGGTGGGCACACTTTGAGACCCACGGATCTAAGTTAATGATTCTCCTACTTATCCGAAATCCCTTAAGGAGCTTTAAAAATCCGGATGCTGCCCACAGAGATCCTGATGTCATGTGTCTGCCATGTGATCCAGAAATAGCCTTTTCCAAAGATCCCGAGGTGGTTCTATTGGGCAGCAAACGTTTTGATTCACTACTCAAAGTACATTAACGATAGTAATACGAATATATAATTAGATAATACTGCTCTTATACTCCCAACCTAAACTAACAATATCAGATGTGTGCTCACTAAACACCAATCGTATGTGTCAGGTACTAGGAGTCCTCAGGCCCGCAAAGTCCCATGTGCTGTGACCCCTGGAAATCTTTCTGACCTCACATCTCAACACTTTTCTGCCCCACCTGCCCACAGCCATTCTGCTCCGGGCACAAAGGCCTCCCTGCTGCTCCTTTAGCACATCAAATGCACTCTCGGCTCAGGGCCTTTGCGCCCACTGTCCGCCCTCCAGGAACGCCCTGTGCCCGTGGCTTCCTCCGTCCCTTCCTCTAGATCACCTCAAATATCATCACTTCAAAGACACCTTCCTGACCTCTTTGTCTAAGACAGCCCTGCCTTCCCTCACTCACTCACTTTATCTCCTTATCCCCCCACTTTGTCTTTAGAGCACTTAGAATACATTTATTTATTTATTATCTGTCTCATTCTACTGAACATAAGCCCCATGGCAGTAGAGTCTGATTTTGTTCTGTTTTATTTCTATTTAAATTCCAGTTAGGGGCGCCTGGGTGGCTCAGTTGGTTAAGCGACTGCCTTCAGCTCAGGTCATGATCCCAGGGTCCTGGGATCGAGTCCCGCATCGGGCTCCCTGCTCTGCGGGGAGCCTGCTTCTCCCTCTCCCACTCCCCCTGCTTGTGTTCCCTCTCTCGCTGTGTCTCTCTCTGTCAAATAAATAAATAAAATCTTTAAAATAAATAAATAAATAAATAAATAAATAAATAAATAAATAAATAAATAAACAAATTCCAGTTAGTTAGCTTAGAGTGTAATACGAGGTTCAGATGTACAATATAGTGATTCAACACTTCCATACATCACCCGGTGCTCATCACAACAATCGCCCTCCTTCATCCCCGTCACCTATTTAAACCATCCTCCCACCAACCTCCCTTTTGCTAACCCTCAGTATGTTCTCTGTAGTTAAGTGTCCATTTCTCGGGTTGCTTCCCTCTCTTTTTTCTCCCTTTAGTCATTTGTTTTGGTTCTTAAATTCCACATATGAATGAAATCATATGGTATTTGTCTTTCTCTAACTGACTTATTTCACTTAGCATAATACTCCCTAGCTCCATTCATATCCTTGCAAATAGCAAGATTTCATTCTTTTTGATGGCTGGGTTATATTCCATTGTGTATATAGACCACTTCTTCTTTATCCATTCATCTGTCAATGGGCACTGGGGCTATTTCCATAATTTGGCTATTGTAGATAATGCTGCTATAAATCTTGGGGTACATGTATCCTTTGGAATTAGTATTTTTGTATCCTTTGGGTAAATACCTAGTAGTGCAATTGCTGGATTGCAGGGCAGTTTGAGGAACCTCCATACTGTTTTCCAGACTGGCTACTAGGTTTTGTTCACTGCTATATACCCAATGCCCAGTGATGTGCCTGGCATATAATAGATACTAAATCAATATTGTTAAACCTCTGAAAATGGGATTCATGGTTTAAAAAGAAAATGGGCACTAAATGATATGAGAAGAATAGTCCATATGGCTAGAAAAGCACAAAAGACGAGCAAGGAACCACCCTAAAAAGTGATCAGAGAAGACTTCCCAGAGGTGATGAGTTCTCGAGTTAAGTACTGAAAATCAGTAGTCATCTTCCAGGAGAAGGTAGAAATTGCTCAGAGTATAGCACACTGATGAACTGAAAGAAAACTAACAGGTAATTCAGCATGGGTCTACTAAATTTCCACTAGGAACAACATGCTATAATTGAAAAATAAAATATACAAAAAAGACTCAGATTGAAATCCAAGAACATGAGATCCTGAAAGGCTAGAATCAGATTGATGGATTTTAAAAATCTTTTTCCTGCCCTACTACTCTAGCAGGTGACACTGTGCACATAGTAGGCTCTCAATTAGCATCTTGATGAATTAGTTTATAAATGAAGGAATTGCAAACCATGAGATTTCAGGATCTCATTTACTTTTCCACCATGACTTACACACAGAAGGGGCTCAAAATAATTATTGATCAATGATCCCCTAAGATGAAGGATATTTACTATACTTTACTCAAATTCCAGACTATAGGACTCAACCTACATGAACATTCCTTAGGTATTATCATTATTGTATCTGTCAAAAAGAAACAATAATTATTTCATTCCATTACATTTTCTTCACAAGCCACCATGTAATACAACTGTTTCCAGCTTTGATTTTATGCTAAAGTTTCTTTACAAAAATTATTCAGTAAATTATTTGGTGCAAGATGCCTCTTTGTACTAACCAAAAGACAGGCAAAATCTTTTGTTTTTTTAAACCTGTCAACCTCATGAAATAGTACATCCAGGTTTTTGTAATCTTCTTATCCTATTTTTAATCTTGAGATACCTGACAAATTCTTAACATCCTTCTGTTGTGACACATCTTAAAAAAGACACCACAGAGAAAACTACACTGAATACTTCTCCAACAATCAAGTTTTAAAATTAATTAAGTTAGATTTAATAAACACTAACTTTTAACTCCAAGCTTCCTCTGCTAGAATCCTGAAGATATCAGAAACATGACTGAGGTAAAATCAGCAATATCTATCACAATTTTGGTAGGCCAGCTCTAAAGTAGCCCAGTGATCCCTGCCTCTTGGTATTCGGGCTCTTAGGTAATCCCCTCGCCTTGACTGTGGGGCTAGGTCTGTCAATTCACTCTAACAAAATACACAAAAGTGATGAAGTGCCACTTCCAAGGATAGGTTCCAAAAAAACAGTGGCTTTCATCTTGGACCTACTGTAGCTCTATCTCCTTTTTGAGCCATCAATCATGGAGCCACTCAGGCCGCCTATGGAGGAGGCCCACACGGTGAGCAAGGTGAGGCAGCCTACTGGCGCCTGCATGAGCGAGCTGGGGAAGGGCCTTCACAGGAGTCCTGCAACAGCTACGTGAGGGAGCTGTGAAGAAGATTCTACAGCCCCAGCTGAGCATGAGGTGGTTTCAGTTCCGACTGGCAGCTCATCTGCAACCTCATATGACACTGAACCAGAGGTGCCCAGCTCAGCCACACCTAGATTCCACGGAAACTGTGGGGTAATTAATATTTGATGCTATATGTTGCTAAGTTTTGGAAAATTTTCTAACTAATACAATAAGGAAACCCAAGGAAGATGCCATTATTTGATTTCTACCCTCATGTGGTTGCCTGCCTTCTCCTCCACAGAGGTAATCTAGCATATCGGTTGAGCACTAACTCTGAGGGCCAATACTGGACTGTGAACCACTGCTCCGACTCTTATAAGGAATAACGAGATGATAACACCATCTACCCCACAGGCTGTGATAGCAATTAAATGAGATGACAAGTGATACTTAGTGTTCTGAGATCATGGCTGCTCTTACAATCCCTTCTTTACCGACCTACATTTACATTCTCCACTTCATGTAGACAACAGAGGAATGAACTGATGAGTTCAACCCTCTTAAGGCTCATAATTTCTCTTCCCTCCGATGGTTTTCCTTTCTGCCATTCTTCCTCACACACCCAATATTTTTGAAGTTACATTGCCTTGATGATTTTATTTATTGGGCACTGAAAACAGTCTACAGCCAACAGACGTGTACATCTTCCTCATGTAAAAGTTTCTGGCTGGCTTTGGCTTAATCTCTTTAAGATCACTGAGTCTCAGATAAAACCTATTGATATAACTAAACCCATTATATTTAAATTTTTTAGTAAATATTATAATTGACTTGAACTGCTTGCTTGCCATCATTTTAAAATCAGTTTACTTTCTTGATATTGGAAGTCTATAATGGTTACATTTGGAGACATAAATCCATTCCTATAAGTGACCTTCAAGTTTCTTTAGGGATTTATATACTTTTTAACAACTAGCTAAAGTGAAAAAAAATTTTTTTCACTGAGCTTTTAAGTGATTTCTTTAAAAAAAATTATTCATTTATATGAGAGAGAGAGAGAGAGAAAGCATGAGTGGGAGAGGGAAGGGGAGAGGGAGAGAGAAAATCTCAAGCAGACTCCAGGCTGAGCACAGAGCCTGATGCAGGGCTCGATCTTACGACCCGGAGATCATGACCTGCACTGAAACCAAGAGTTGGACGCTTTACCCACTGAGCCACCCAGGCAATTTCAATAAAGTGACATGTGCTCCTAAGAAATGCTCAGTGATTCTTTAGCACAAGGTTGAAAAATACTGCAAACTTAGAACACAGTGAGAAGTAGCATGGCTGGCTGCTTAAGAGTGCCAAACTTGGGAGCCAGACTGCTTGGAATCAAATTCTGTTCTTACTTCTAACAGCACCACCCAGGCAATTTACTTCACCTCTGTAAAATATGGATAACAATGGTATCTGCCAGGTAGAGTTTTTATAAGGATGACATGAGTTAATACTTCTAAGCTGCCTAGAATCTGGTATATCATATATATCATATTGCTTGATAAATAAAAATAAAATAAAGAGCGAAGTTTAGAGCTCTCTGAAATGGAAATTTATTTATTTATTTTTATTTACTTTTTTTTTTTACCATGAAATGCCAGCTGGAGGCTTAATCTTTTTTTTTCTTTTTTTATTATTGTATGTTAATCACCATACGTTACATCATTAGTTTTTGATGTAGCGTTCCATGATTCACTGTTTGCGTATAACACCCAGGGCTCCATGCAGAACGTGCCCTCTTTAATAGCCATCATCAAGCTAACCCATCCTCCCACCCCCTTCCCCTCTAGAACCCTCAGTTTAAAAAGAAATCAAAACATAAAAGTGAAAGGAGAACTTCATGATAATCTTAAGTGTTCTATCTCTGAGTCCTATAAAAAATAACTCATCTTTTTTCAAACACATCACAAGAATATCTACATTCAGAAGAAACACAGTGAGCACTCGAGGACCATCCAGGAGACAACACTGGTTGAAACAAGCAGAGACTTGAATGGACACTGTGAATGACATGGAATCAAACCTACTATGTTCTAATCATATTAATTGGGATACAAGTGGAATTTGGAGGTTATATAAAGGCAAACCACTTTAATTCAGCAGTTCTGGCCAATAAATCTCAAGTATCAGCTGAGATGAAAATTTATTTGTACATTCACTCATTCACTTGGCATATACTGAGAAGCAGATTTCTTGAGAGACCAAGATGAATAGTTACTGGCTTTAGGAGGCTTACTCTAGAGAAAGAATAAGCATCCATGAAAAACAGACTGTTCTGTGTGCCCTAATGAAGCCATTTCACAGATGTAATGGTAATGTAGTGAAAAGACTATGTGGAGGAGATAATAAATATGGGCTTTTCAAAAGAAGTAAAAATATAAAGACATTTTAAAAAAGAGCAAATGTTGAAGTGATAACTAAAGGCAGATGACATCCCAGGAAGAGCAATCAGGCTCTACGGAAGCATGGACAGGCACCTGAGTGTTGAAAATTAACCAAAGCCAGCGATGCTGTGTTTGAAATGTATGGGAGAAAGTGGTGGGAAAGAACACAGATACATAGTAGGGGGGAAAGTCTTGAAAGGGCTGAGTACCACAGTATGAGATACATAGTTCTTCTTAAAGGCCAAGAAATGTTCACAAAAATGAGCTGCTGGTCAAATAAGCTTGGGAAATGCTGAATAGCACATGTCATTGGAGAATACTTTGTCTATAAATGTTCTAAGCAATCACAAAGAAATTATTTTACAGACTTGTTTGAATAGGGAAATTCAAATGGAATTCCATTTTCTGGAAATCACTGTCCTTGGGAATATATTTTAGAGAATGTTATATTGTAGGCAATCGGGAATAACTTTGCTTTATTTTAAAGATTTATTTATTTATTTGAGAAAGAGACAGAGAGAGTGGGGGAAGGGGCAGAGGGAGAGAGAGAATCTCAAGCAGATTTCCCAGCTCAGAGTCTGATGCAGGGCTTGGTCTCACGACCCCAAGATGATGACCTGAGCTGAAACCAGGAGTCGAGCTCCACCGACTGAGCCACCCAGGCACCCCAAACTTTGTTTTGATATGGAAGACAAATTTGAATAGAAAAAAAGACTCAATCAGAGAGAAAGGAAGGAAATGAGTAGAGTGCCAAGCAAGGAAAGGGCAAGGGGATGTCAACAATGAGATCATTAGGAGGCAGAACAACAGGACATGGTGTCCGATTAAAGGTGGAGTCAGAGAGAGAGAAGTAAGTTTAAAGTGACCGAGAGATTTTACCATTTATTTTTTATAATAATTCCTTTTTTTAAAGATTTTTATTTATTTACTTGTCAGAGAGAGAGAGAGAGCACAAGCAGAGGGAGAAGCAGGCTCCCCGCTGAGCAGGGAGCCCGATGGAGGGCTCGATCCCAGGACCCTGAGATCATGACCTGAGCCGAAGGCAGACGCTTAACTGACTGAGCCACCCAGGTGTCCCAGAGATTTTATCATCTAAAATTGAGTAGTTGTTGTCTTCCTTTTAGGTGTCAAACACAAAAAAGGTTCAGAAAAATTCAAACAAATATAAGAGAGACACTGACCTTAGGAACTTACAGATAGGTAGAGAATGCTAAACCAAGACAGAGCAAATGTGTTAGAGGTATCGTTTCTTCAATGTTCAGGGATTTTGCTTGTTGAGCCATTTTTCCTATCCCTGCAGAGCCCCACCCCTCTTTAATATTCCTGTGAAAGCCCTTAACATTCCTGTTGCCAATGCAGTTCTTTCTCCAGGAAGATTCCATTCACTTACACCCAGGGTGAATTTAAATAGATGCATTTGTCTCTTAGATATTTCTAATTTAAGCTTATTAGTCTAAAACGCATTAGAGGCTTTACCTTTGGGATATAAAGTACATCAACAAAGGGAAGAAGAGTATATTCTTGGGGAAAAAAAGAGTTTGAATCACCCTAAAAATCACAGGGCACAGGTGGCTGGCCTACTCCTTGTTAAGAATAGCTCTGGACCTGTGAGGGGGAAGAAAAGTAACATGCCCTTAATTTTCTTCTCAATGCTTGTGAAGTACACAACACAGCATCATCTTTCCAAAATACCTAGGAATACACATAATGAGATGAACATTCCCGCAAGTGCAAACCACTATTCTTTACAACAGAATAGACAGAGAGGTTTGTTTTAAAGATGCAGATTCTTGGGGCACCTGAGTGTCTCAGTCAGTTAAATGACTGACTCTTGGCTTTGGCTCAGGTCATGATCCCAGGGTCGTGAGATGGAGCCCCACTTCGGGCTTGCTGCTTGGCGGGGAGTCTGCTTGAGATCTCTCCCTCTTCCCCTCCATCTGCACTCTTTCTCTCTCTCTCAAATAAATAAATAAATCTTTAAGAAAAAAAAAAGATGCAGGTTCTCAGATTCTATCCTTAGGAATCTCTAGATTAGAGACCAGGAATCTGAATTTTTAACCAACACCCCTAAATGACTCTTTATGAACATTAATATTCAAGAACTATTCACTATATAAAATGTATGGAAATTATGTTAGGTAGAAAGCTCAATATAAAATATAGGCAAACAACATTTGGTTAATCAGATTTGGGGCTATTTTTCTCAGCAGTGATAGAGAAGCCAAAAGGCAAATTTCACTGTGAACTTGCTTTAGGTAAGTTAATTATAGAGGGATTTACCAGTATTGCTCAGAATGGATTTAGAATCATTTTGGAACATTTTTATTATCTTGATTTAAGAAAGGATTTAATTTTAAATCATTCTAATTTGAAAGAGCTAGTCGATATAATCAAATTTTAACCAAAAATGGTAATGGTATTTATTTGACATTACTTCAGTTTGTTGTTCACAAATTTGAAATAGCTGAAGATCTTGTGCAAGACAAAAAATGTAAATTTAAAATAATTATTTTGGAACATTCACATCATAAAACTGAATGATTCTTTTGTTTGCTATTGAAAGATAGATATGAGACTCTATGAGGACAACCATCTCCATTTTAAGTTTATAGTTATATTTTTAATACAAAAAGCAAATTATTCACAGTTTAGATTTTTCCATCAACAAACAGGTATTAACACATATGTAATACTATTTAGAAAAAGCTCATAGGTTACATTTAAACTTTTCTGGAGACAAATGTTCTGTGCTTATTTTAAATGTTGCATAGATGATATCTGCCCAAGTTAACATGAAAACTGAAAATACATTTTTACCCTGTTAACTGACTTCATCTTACTCCTTTTGTTTATGCTCTGATTAGAAAATTATATTTTACTTGCTCAAAACTCAATTTTGCAATTTAATATTCATTTAAGCAACACTTCTTATGCTTGGCTAAATATAAGGATCATTAGGGAATTTCTTAAACTTATTAATTCTCAGGTTCCACGGAGAAATTTGAGGGATAGGGCTAGACTACTATGTGCTTTAGAAACTTACTGGGTAATTCTAATGTCTGGCCAAGGTTGAGATACCTGGTTTATGGGGAAAAGACACAGTTCTAGATGTGCAGAAGACTCTCTTGTTGTTAGATTTGCTTATCACATGAAGAGTTTCAATTAATAGACTCCAGCTGTGTGAATGACTCACATCTGCTCAGTGGCATGGCGTTATGTATGTGTGTATATGTGTGCCCATTCATGTGTGTGCATGCTTTGGGATTTGTTTGTTCATATGCTTGTTTTTACCATTAACAAAAAATACAATTTTCTAAATATTTTACTCTTCACACCAGTCTCTCTTAGGCATGGCTGGATGCTGCAGTCAAAGCCAAATTTTGCCTTACATGTCCGAAGTGTCACTGCCACCAAGTATTAGTGAGGAAAGGAGCTGAAGACAGCCCAGACCTGTTGCTAGACATCATAAAACTTACCTTAAATGTTTTTTTTTTTTAATATATTGTCTGAAATACCTTAAAACTTAAAGACATAACACACTTTAGTCAAAATTAAAATATACGTCATTTCCAGTTTGGTATGTATTGGTTTCAATATATCAAATCAAGATTATGCTTAAAATAATATAGAAGACTATTTAATGATAAAAGCATGAAAATATACTCAAAATATATAGTCAAGATTTGACTTGAAATATATGTACAACAGAATCTCAATTTTATTGTGGAAAATGTTCTCAATATAAATGGGGAAAAGACAAAAGCTATAAAATACAATGTTAGCATTGCTTACTTCTAGGTAATGAGTGCCAGCGATCTTATATTCTGTACTTTTCAAATTTTCCCTGAATGAACATTGCATTACAAAGCCAGATTACTTCCCAACTGGTTGTATAAATCAAAGAGATTCATAAAAAAATATTTATATTAAATTTATTTTCTAAAAATATACTGTTATTTTTAATTAAAAAAATAATGCAAAACTACATATTTTACCCATACTTTTCTGATTGTTGAATTCTTAAAGGAGGAATGACTTTGCCTATTTTTACCTTAGGAGAAATGATCTAAGTTGAGTCTATTTGGCTTATGCAACTTAGTTGGTTGGATTCACACATTTGCAGAACCCAGGAAGGCAAATATGTTCAAGAAGATGCAGCAAAATATCCACATGCCAACTCTCATTTTATCTACCCATTTTCTAATTTGTCTTGTCTCTTTTTCTTCTATGCTCTTCTTTCACTTTTAATAGCATGTTCACAACAAAAGAAAATTTTAATTTTGGCATTTTATTAAATGCCACTGGATAAGTGTCTGCAACATGCTCAGCTGCTAACATATATGAAATAGAGAATGTAGGGGCGCCTGGGTGGCTCAGATGGTTGGGCGTCTGCCTTCGGCTCAGGTCATGATCCCAGGGTCTTGGGATCGAGTCCTGCATCGGGCTCCCTGCTAGGCGGGGAGCCTGCTTCTCTCCCTCTGCCTCTGCCTCTCTCTCTCTCTCTCTGACTTTCATGAATAAATAAAAAAAAATTAAAAAAAAAAAAAAAAAGAAATAGAGAATGCAGACCTTGTTTCAGAGCCTATAAGCCAGACAAAAATAAAGCAATTTTTAAATCTCCAATGATGTCTCTATTTTTACTTTTTTTAATTTTTTAAAAGATTTTATTTATTTATTATTTGAGAGAGAGAGCAGGATCAGGGGGAGGGGCAAAGGAAGGGCTGGAGAGAGAGAATCTTAAGCAGACTCTGCAGTAAGCGCAGAGCCAACCTCCAGGGCTCAATCTCATGAACCTGAGATCATGACCTGAGTCAAAATCAAGAGTCAGATGCTAAACTGACTGAGCCACCCCAGCGCCCCTGATTTCTCCATTTTTAAAGAGTAACAGAAAAGATCTCAATAATTATCCTTAACTAGGACCTCATTATTAAGTAAATTTATGTTTACTAATATGAACTAGAAGTGGTGGTTAGAACATTAGGTTAAGTGATTTGATGTTTGAGGAAGGACAGTAAGTTAATGACAGAGGAGGTTGAAAGGTGAGAGACAGAGCTAAAAGTGATGTAAATTAAATAGAAAAAATTAGTGGATGCTGAAAACATCTCATCAGAAACATGCTGCATGGTTCAGAGCTGACTGTAGCTTTTTCTCCTAAAGTTCTATTTCTCTAATTATATTTATATGTTAGTTAGAATGGTAGTTACAAAGCAGCCACTTCCATCCATGCTTCTAGATGAAGGGCAATTATATATAAATTTTAAAAACAAAATTTCTCAGAAATCCTGTTCTTAATAATTGTGAGCTAATAAAAATATATGTAGGAAGACGTTTTAATGGCATATAATAATGTACATAATATAATGTTAACTAAAACCAGTGGGATACAAACTTATAAATAAGGTGAGATAGTAGCTATTTAAAAATATATCTATATGCCTAGGAAAACAGACTGGAAATAAATGTACCCAAACCAATGGCTGTTAATAGCTGTCTCTGGAAGAATTGAGAGCAATTTCCAAATCATTTCTTCATTTTTTTCTATTTTTAAATGCTTATTTTAAAAAGGAACTAGCTGTTTATTCAAATAGAGGAGTGCCAAAAGTACACACAGATATGTAAAATAAAGCTAAAATAATTTGAAATGAGGAAAATTTAATCTAACAAAACCAAACAATCAAAACAGACTTACTTAGACATGCCAAACATAGAGCTTAAGAAATGATATGTAAAAACAAATGAAACAGTCAATAAGGAATACTAGAATTTAATGGAGACACTTTCTTGACTTTTTTTTTAAGGTAGGCTCCACGCTGGATGTGGACCACAATATAGGGCTTGAACTCACGACCCTAAGATCAAGACCTGAACCGAGATCAAGAGTCAGTTGCTAATCCGACACCCAGGCACCCCCTTGGCTTTCTTAATCACCTTTTTGTGTATACTGTTAGTCCCATGAGGTGAGAGGAAAAACATGGAGTTTGTGAGGTCCTCATCAGAATATATAGAAAAATAAGAAACTGAGTAAGGTGTACAGGCAGTGTTTCTCAAAAAAGTAGGCAAACACATGTTTGTTTTCAACTAATTGTTGATAGTTTCAGAATGGAGGCTGTGATTCAAGCACTAAGGCGTGAAATACACCATTTTAAAGTGAAATGAATTCAATGCTGATAAGAATTTTCAGACTGAAAGGAGGTGAGGGAGCTACTTTAGTCCCACCTTCCTCCCCTCTTAGCTAAAAGTCTCCACTTAAACACTTCCTCACAAGGCAACCTAGTAAGTCAAAATGTCATTCTCCCAAGTTATACAAAAGGAAGCTACACAAATTTGGCCAATGCTGTCATCTACAAATTAGGCCTTCAACTATTGGATGGGAGTTATCATGAGCACAGCCAGACTAATCTTTTTTAGACTTCTCTGTTTTATTTTCATGCTCTGGCTTGATTTATTCCTTAAAATTTGGCACCCAGAACTAAAAATTACTTCAGATATGGTCTTACCAGAAGGGGAGCTTTCAAAGGAAATGTATCTCAGATCCCCACAAAATCCTCAAAGTCACAAATCTCACCATAACATATAATTATTGCAATATAATGCTCAATGCACTATTGAGTATGCACACATGCATGCACACACACGTGAACACACACACACACACTCACAGGAAGAAAGGAGAGCAAGTAGCTTGCAGGATTAAGTATTTAGCAATTAGCTGTGGGATGTCTTTCAGAAAGGCAAGATGATGATGCAGAATGGTGACAGATAAATCTGGTCACTGAACAAGAATCAAGTCAAAGAGCTCTATGTGTCATCCTCAGGAGTACCGACTCTGTTCAGCCTTACAGAGCACAATGATTGGTGTATATATAAGCATCACTCTGATGGCCAGGAAAAATATAGTTTGAATGGTAGCAACAGAAGAGGCAAGAAGATATATTGAGAGAATGTGG
This sequence comes from Mirounga angustirostris, assembly GCF_029215605.1. NCBI lineage: Eukaryota > Metazoa > Chordata > Mammalia > Carnivora > Phocidae > Mirounga > Mirounga angustirostris. Next base: position 76,297,735 of record NW_026991720.1, on the reverse strand, counting down.
CAATCATCTATGTGAAAAATGATGTTCTAATCTAAGGTGGTGAACTCGAAGAGAAAGGTCATAATTGAGATACATTCAGAATTAGACTCAAAATTTATGTTGTTGTTTAGGGAGGGAGTGGCAGCAAGGATTTTGCCAGGTTTCACCTCACTTCTTTAGGCATAGCTAGTAATTTTTATTTAATTTTTCAAACCTGAGGTAAACAGCATGGATAATAAGCTGTATTAGTCAATAAAAAGCTATTCTAGCAACCCAGTGGTAATTAATACACTAAATGGAGTTAGAAAACATTTTGCTGACAGCAAAATATTTAGAGAAAATAGATACTTACGCAAAATTATCAAATGCTGATAATAAGCACATTTAAAGGAAAATACAAACTCATTTTAATTAATAAAGCCAATTAAAGACTTAAGAAACTTAAACAGAATTGTGATACATGTTATCACTTACCAGGAGAGTAAACCCACACCATCACATGGTATGATGATAGATATCCAGTAGGTAGCTGGATATATGGGCCAGGATTTGTGAGGGGATTCTTAACTAGAATTTCACTCATGATTCCTAAAATTACATAAATTCTCAGTCAAAGCCACATGATTGTGTAAAATCTGAAGGTGGATAGCTTCCTATGAAGTCAAGTTGATGTATTTAATGCCTCTCCATCTGCTTTCTCGTTGGCATTATTAGCAACTAACTGAGTGTCAGACTTCTACCCCTCAAGAGTCCACTTGGGAGCTTACCTAACTTAATGAAAATTTTGCTCACATCTAAATATTCCAAAATTTACCTTGTGTCTATTCTAATTTTTAAAATGACTTGGACACTTTCTTTTGAATTTCCATTCACTGCCACACTACAAACTTCCTGTGAGCCAAAGTTAAGAATACCAAAAACAGTTGATATTCTCTTGTTGCGTCTCAGCTAGACAATCACAAAGTCAATTTCCTTTTCCATGAGTCACAAGCATATGGATCAGCTCCAATAAAGACCAGCCTTTTGCAGGTGTCTTCTCTCCAACTTAGTGATGTCTAAGATTACAAGTAGAGTGGGTAGTGGTGAAATGCACAGACTCTGGAGCTAAACCACCTGGGTTTAAATTCTAACTCTGTCACCTTCAAGCTCCATATTCTTGGGCAAGCAACTTGACTCTTTAGGTCTCAACATTCCCATTCTAAGAGGAGAAAACAGTATGTACTTCTTGGTGTTGTCGTAAGGAGTACACAGAAAGTGCTAAAAGAGTGTCTGGCTCATTTTAAGTGCCATGTAAGTGTTAGCTATTGTTTTTTCATTTGTTGTTTTACCATTATTTTACCTATCCATCAGTCTTTCATACAGAATTCTTGGAATCTGGCATGACATTATCCAAAAATGTGAAAAACATATAACTAGCTAATATTATCAGCTTCCTATAATGAGAAAAAAAGGATGTGGGTCAAGAATTTCTATTTAATCCATGTCAGTAGAAAAAATATGCTAAACTTTCATTCTATTATGACGCCTGTACATTTTTATAACAATCAATAATTTACAGATAGATGATGAATATTTTATGGGTTATAGCTGTGGTCAATTGCTAATAATTCCCAGCTATGTGTAACTTCAATATTTAATATCTTTAGCCAAAAATGATCAAGGTGGGAGGAAAATAGCTTTGGCAAGTAGAAGTATAATTTATTTTGAAATGAAAAAGTTCTTCATGTATCCAGCAGAATCGACCATTAAATATAAAAAGGCAATCAGCTCTAAATTGCAGGAGTATCATCAGAGATACGGCTCTGTCAGGACTGTCATTAGCAGGCATTGGTGATGGTGTGCACTTCACAGAAGCCTCTGTTGCTCACAACACAGAGCCACCATCTCATCTTTAAAGTGAACTATGGGAGACTCTGGGAGCTGCTCTTCAACCCTACAAGGTTTTATCAGTGTCTTGAAGACTCATTTGCTGTGTAAGGATATGTTGGTTGCAAGTAATAGAAAATACAATCTACATTGTCTTACACAAGCTTTGGTTCTTGTAACTGAATCATTCAGAGGTAGGATTGGCTTCAAGTATGTTTTCTCACAATTTACCCAGCATTTCTCTTTGATTCTCTTTGGTCCAGCCTCATCTATGCACATTTCATTTCCAGCCTGGTGTCCATCATGTAGCCAATAGGCTGAAACAGTATCAGGTCTCACCAACCACATACACTATCCTCCAAAAGACAGACAGCTCTTTTCCTTGACCACAGGTCAAAAGCTCTGAGCTTCACTCAGTTAGGACCAGCTTATGTCACAGGTCCATCCCTGATCAATTATTCTGCAAGAGGAATATGATTTTGATGAGTGGTTATGGCTGCTACAGAGTAGGGCATAGGCAGAATAAGTGTTACTACAATGCTATTTTTTCTTAGCTACTATTTTGGAGTCAGGTCTGAGATTCCATTCCTATTCTTATCAAAACCTTCATTCCTTATATTTCATGCAACTAAACCGCCATCAGTAGGATAAATACTGGGGTATTGTTTTCATAAATGTCATGAAGACTCCAGATGAGTCAGCTGTCAAGTTTGTATGCTACATCAGCAGAAGTTCTCATATCCAGTACTACATGGATTAGTACTTGTTCAGACAATGGACAGTGTTGGTTAAAAGGGTACATTTAAAAAAAGAATATAAGCTATATTATTTTAACTTAATATTTAACATTCATTTAATAACTTTAATTATTTTAAGTTATTCCCAAGAAAGAATATACTTTTCTACAAGTTTATCTCCAACATTTCATCAGAATATTCTTCATTCAGCTGTAAATCAATATAACATACAATTATATCTATGACTTTTCTGAGTAATGTATGAGCTGTTGGTTCTGGATTCAATTTTACAGCTTCTTTATATACATCTTAATTTTTTTTTGTCCATACATGTAGGAATTCTACATTTTGAGTAATTTAATTTGCCAGAACATTTACCACTAACCCCTATGTATTGTCTTCCAGTAAATCTCTGCACTATTTGGCCCCAAATCAGCTAATACTCTAGAGTCTTTATTATTTCTCATTTTTCAGAGTTTTTTACAACACTGTAATTCTCAGGTGGCATTTTTCACCTATGTTTATCAAAGGATGAAGTAGAAACTTATATCTTTAATAATGATACATTGTAAAAGTCTTTGGTTAGTGAATACGAATGACCCCATAAGACACATTCTTGTCTTGTGTTTTTTCCAAAACAGAAAAATTTTTGCCTGCATCATCTTAAGACACTCTAGATTCCTTTAATGTGTAGGCTGAAATCAGCAATGTCCTACTGAAGAGAAAAATAAAAAGTCTTTCCAATATCTTAAGTTTTTCAAATTGAGTTGTAAAAGTGCATTATCTAAAATGAATTTGCTTTACACGTAACTTTACTTTTTTTCACATGTTTCTTTGAATAATTCACCATCCATCCATGCTGGGTTTTGTGAGCTGCACTAAATTGGTAAAGATAAAAAGATTTATGTTTTTAAAGCTCTAAGATTTGCCGATTTAAAAAACAGCAATTTTGGATATAAGCTGCATTGCTGCAAGTGGTTGCTGTGATTTCTTCTTTGAATTTCTGATTCTAGATGCTTCATGCTTATTTTTATGCCATTATTTATGTAAGTAAATGTGACATATTCTCATTTAGACCTGCTTCTCCAATTTTGTAGAGTTGCCCTCTAATCCAATTTTCTCTGTTGATAAATGACTTTAAATTTTCTGTAAGTCTCTGAGCAGCATGCATATCACCAGGTAATTTCTCCCAGTTGGTGTTCAACATGAGGATCCCATGATTTTCTTTCCAACATCTATACCAAAGTCAGTTTGTTAAAAACACGTGGGCTACCCACTCTTTTGATGCAATGGCAGGATCTTTTTGAGTATGGTTGATGAAAATTCTACATCATCCCTGCTGTGTAAGAACTATCGATAATGGATCAGTTATAATTTATAATTTGAATTTGCATTTCTGAGATAGGACAAAAATTAGAAACTTGTAAAAAATCTTGTATACAAAATTATAGATTGTTGCTTTTTTATGATGTTCTAGCCCACACATAATTGAAGAACATTTTATTTTGCAAAGTGAATTTATCATGTATTTATAAATTATATTACAGCTTTTATGCCAAAAACTCTCTTTTTCCACTTATATATCATTGCTTTTCCTTGTTAATCAAACCAAAGGATTAAAATAGCATGTGTACAATTGTTGGGGCAAGCAGACTCTATGATGCCCTCCACAATTCCAACATCCCAATATTCACAATGTTGGATAATTCCTTCCCTTTGAGTGTGAGCTGTCCAGTGACGTGTTTGTAATCAATGTAAGATGACAAAGGAGATGGGATGTCACTTCTATGATTAATCTACATAAAATTGTGACTTTGTTCTCGTTTTCAGATTCTATCCATCTTGGCTTACATGTTTTGATGAAGCAAGCTGCTATGTTGGAGAGGCCAAAATGGCAATGAACTAAGGGTGGCCTCTAACCCATGGCCAGCCAGGAATGGAGGCCCTCCTTTCAACAACTCTCAAGGAAGTAAATTCTTTCAAAACCTATATGAGTTTGGAAACACATCCTTCCACAGTTGAGCCTTCACATGAACTGCAACCCTGGCTAACACCTTAATTACATCCTTGTGAGAGCCCCTAAAAGAGGGGACCAGACTAAGCTGTGCCCAGACCTCTGACCCACTGAAGCTCTAAGATAATAAATGTCTGTTGCTTTAAGTCATAAATTTATGGTGATTTGTTATACACCAGACAAAAATCATATACACTTGCCATAAACAACCTTGAGAAAAATCAAAACTAATTCTGAATAAGCTCAAATAATAAGGCAACATAATCAGATCTAAGGACTAATCCACTGTCATGGTCCTTTACAGGTCTTTAGTCAGTGTTTTTTACAGAAGCATGGAGAGCATTAGATTCTGGTAAGTCAGTGAAGTAAAGGAATATTGAAAGTTTTTTTTTTTAATTTTACTTATTTATTTGAGAGACAGAGCCTGTGCACATGCATGTGCAGGGGGAGGGGCAGAGGGAAAAGATTTCAAGCAGACTCTGGGCTGAACACAAAGCTTAACGTGGGGCTCTAACCCATGACCCCAAGATCATGACCCAAGTGGAAACCAAGAGTTGGATGCTCAACCAAATTCTGGTGCCCCAGGATAGTGAAAGTTTTAAATACTCTTACAGATTTGATCCATTCATTCAACAGTGTATTAAGCACCTATTAATTGACACAATCTAAGAAACCGGATGTAAAAGAGAAAACAACACAAGGTCCCTGCTCTCTTGGAACTCACATTCTTGTGGGAATATAGTAAAAATTAAATAAATAAACTAAAAGAATTTCAGAATGTAAGTTCTAGGGGAGAAGGAATCTATCCCCTTTGGCTGTTGCATTATCCTCAGACCCCTCAATAGTGAATGACCCATTGTAGATACTGAGAAAGTATTTGCCGAATAGGTAAGTAGTAGTTAATGAAATGGAGAAAACCAAGACAGTATAATGTAACAAAGTGGCTAGAATTATTACTTTAGTTGGAGAAGTTAGTGAAGGCCTTACAAAGAAGCTGACATTTGAGTTGAGACATGAAGAATGAGACAGAGCTGTCCTTTTGAAAGTTCAGGGAGAGCATTTAAAAGAGAAGATGCAACAAAGGCAAAGACATTGAGGATTCAGGGTGTAGCCTGTGACAGGTGACAAGTTCATATATAAGCAAATTAACCCGTCCACCTATTGAGCAAATGACATTGCAAGCAAGCATATCTCCTGAGGAGTACTTGGGCATGAATAGAAAACACCATTAGAATGTTCAAATGCCCCCAATATACTATAAATAACTTTTCTTTGCAAGGGTTATAGAAAACATAGTGCTCATTATGGGCTTAACTATCCTCTCATTAAGAAGGTCATTAACATTAGGATTTTGTAAAGTGAACATTCATTAAAGATGTATTTTAATGTAAGACTGTAATTTTATTGTAGTTAATACACTTGCTCTCCAATGTAGTACACCATCTCTATCTATTATTTCACTATACTTTTGCAAGAATCATTTTCTTAATCTAAGAGGCAAATGAGAAGAGTAATTTAGCAAGTTTAGCACTGGAATTGTTTATTATATTGAAAGCTTCTGTAAGTCTCAGAATGATAGTTCTAAAAATATTTGCATCTGTCTTTCCCTTTATGCAAATTTAGTGAAAGTTCCAAAGAACAAGGAAATTTTCTAATGTGTACTTCATCATGTTGAATTCAGTTCTTTTAGGCAATTCAGTCATTCTATTATATTATGTATAATATATGTAAATTTAGTTTCTGCTTATTTATATATTCATTATGCCATTACCAGAAAACAGCAGGTCATATTATTAGAGTTTAAATTTCGGATGTTTTGCCTTAAATATAAACTTTGTAGTATACTGGAATACTAGTTTGGGAGAATGCAGAGCATACCTCAAAAGATAGCAGACATCTTCTAGAGCAGTTGGCCAGTGTGAGTTTCCAAAGTGATAATTAGCATAACAGGTATTTCACACCCTTTACTGAATATTAAATATAAATGAGAATATATATATATGTATATATATATACATATATATATATAGCTATATTTTGTCTTTATCACAACAATTAGAACTGTTTCTACTAAGAAGAAAGGTAAAGTAGAAAGCTAAGAAACTAACAGGCTGGAGCAACATGAATGGCATCCTCAGTCTTCCCTGTAACATCTCATGATCTAAATCAAGGAAGGAGAATTGAACACCTCAGACAAGTGCACTGGGGTGTTCATTCCTGGTTCAGAAGACTTTTCTAGCATTTTCATTCACATAACATTTATCACTAAGTTTTGCCAACATAAGGGTAAAGATTAGCCACTCACCTGATAGCACCTCCATTCCCCTCTTTAGGATTACTGTCATTACCTTCCTAAAGTGCTCAGGGTATGTTTCATGTTTTCATGTACCTGTTCTCTCTACTGTGATTCCATCATTTTCCTTTTATTGAGTCCATATTTTCTGATAATTTTTTTATTAAAGGTTTACTTATTTTAGAGACAGAGAGAATGAGCACAAGTGGGAAGAGGAGCAGAGGGAGAGAATTTTCAAGCAGGCTCCCCACTGAACTCAGAACCTGTCACTGGGCTCAATCTCATGACCCCTGAGATCATGACCTGAGCCAAAACCAAAAGCCAGATGCTCAACCGACTGAGCCACCCAGGCACCCCCTTTCTGCTAAATTTTAAAAGCCTCTAGAGTGACTTAGATGTACTAGTTGCTCTTTAAGACTGCCAACAGTGTCTCTCTTTGATGCTCGGATATGTCTTTAAAAATACACCTTACCAAAAACCTTAGAATTGTGTATGGTATACAGAAAGTGTTGTATAAGGGTTAGCTGCTCCTACTACTATTAATTCTACTACTACTATGTATAGTGTCTGAATATCTTGATTCAGTCTTATGCTCAAGTCATTAATATTTATTTTGGGTTTTAGCAGTGAGCCCCAATAAAGGAAATACGTTTCAAATCCCCCCATTTTCTCACCACCAACAGACTGAACCCTTAAGGAAATGTTATAAAGCAGTGTTGACACTGATCTCTCTTTCAGAAATTATATACTTCTTTCACATTATTTGCTGTATCTTCTGAGGTTTCAGAGTGTAGTTTCAGGAATAGTTTTAACAATGATCTGAATAATACACATTGTGCAATATATTTCACCATCCCTTTCCTCTAATTTGTGGATTTCATGTTTAATCCCTCAGAATGAGTTCTTTCTAAGATCTTTTAAGTCCTGGGGCGCCTGGGTGGCCCAGATGGTTAAGCGTCTGCCTTCAGCTCAGGTCATGATCCCAGGGTCCTGGGATGGAGCCCCACATGGGGCTCCTGGCTCAGCAGGGAGCCTGCTTCTCCCTCTCCCTCTGCCTCTGCCCCTCCTCATGCTCTCTCTCTCTCTGTATCTCTGTGTCTCAAATGAATGGATAAAATCTTGAAAAAAAAAAAAAAAAAGATCTTTTAAGTTCTATTTAAACAAATCCTGAGTAAGTCCCACCCCACCATTGCTATAAACATAAGTGGAAATGCCTAAATTCTGGAGACAATATGTTTAAAAAAATTATAATTTAGATTATCACTCTACAACATAAGAAACTTGGGATGAGTCTATTTCCTTTTCATTAATATTGGAATTGTTAAATCCCCAATTCTTGCATCTAGGACTTAGCATTCTTCATCCATAACCCAACTATGGCACTTTAAAAATAGCATTCACCATTATATAAGGTCCACCTTATACTTACCACTTCCATGGCACTACCATATTTTCTAACATACTCTCTGGAACATACATATACCTGGAAAACAATTACAATGTCATACACACTATTTGATTCAGAGCCAGGCTGAATAACAAAATCTTCTATCTGTACATTGATTGAAAAAGAAATGTATACCAGAGAAAGGTAAATGTTAAAATCATAACCATAAAAGTGATGATTTAATTTACTCTGAAAATGAAATTTAGCTATTGGCCAGAGAGTATGTATTTCAGATAATCAATCCTGTAAAATTAATATTTAATAATCTGCTATGAAGCTTGTCCTTTTGTGACATGAAATCCTAGCCATAAGCTGTGGAAACATGAAAATTCAAGGTCATACAGTCATTTGGATATGAAATGAATATGAGTGTCATTCTTCCTTCGATTAGAGATTAAGAGCAATCTTAAGAATCTTAAGAAAACTAGGCATCCATTTTTCTGCCCTGAGATAGGTCTACAAATACAAATGTACTGTTCTGATTCAGAAGATGACACCATTGACCCATTATGAGTCAATGCAGTACTTTTCCATTAGCTGAGGATTTTTCCCTATTTTACCCCTTTGTACATTGATTTATGGGATTGGATCTAAAGTCTCCAATTGCACTGAAATCAAGTGACCCACTCAGTAGACAACCAACAGAAAATCAAACTCCAAATCACGTTAGAATCATGACTTGGTAATGTACCCATATACATTGAGTCTAAGTTATCGACTTCACTTATTTGGTATAGAAAACTAAATATTTTCAATGGGACAGTGAAGTATGCTCTACATTGAAGGATTCAGGATTAATAAGTAACACCATATTTTTTCCCAAGTTTGGAAATAATGAGAAATATAGAAATCAGACAGAGATGAAAATGGCAGGAATGTGTGGTAGTTGCAACAAATTCACTGCTTTACCCTCAACTCATGCACTCAGTTCCTGGCAGATCACCCTAAGCAGGAAGGCACTGTATCAAAAGGCAGAGAACTGACTGGAATACACTATCAACAAAGAGATGAGAAGTGGCCATAGTATGCATCTCACTACCTTCTCCCAACCTCCCAGCCAAAAATACTACTTCCCATTCCTAGGAAAGAGTAAGAGAAACAGCAAGAAACTGAAAATGTTTCCCCCACACATATCTGTCTTGAAGAATAAAAAGAAAATTCCTTCTCCTTCCTTTTGGAAACATGAGGAGTGGATAATAAGTTTTCCTACTTTCAACACTCAACACAAAATGCCATCCTCTTTCCATAGATTGTGAATTGCAAAGATCAGTTAGTTTTTACTTCTTTACCTTTATTATTGATTTCAATATCTCTTTCAAAATTTAATCTTAGGAGAGTGACACATCTGATTAGGCCTGTGTAGAAATCCCAGAAAATAACTACCTCAATGACAGAATTAGTAATAAGTATGCCTTTAATTGATAGGGACTTATTTTAAAATTCATGTGGGTTAGGGAAGTAATTTTCTTTGATAGTTATAAAAATCATATGTAAGAGATCTGATTACAAAATTAAAGTATTTATAATTTTAACCTTTAGCTGGCCTGAAAAATAATAATCTTAATTCAAAAATAGCCTTTTCTACATACTTGCTTATGAAATTTTCTTGGGAATTATGGTTATCTTAAATTACACCATATTCATCAAAACATTGAACAATGACAAATAGAAGTAGTAAAGTCTTATATTCTCATACATTTTCTTCAAAAGCAGTTTAAAATTCATGCATATTTTTCACAAAAATACTCACTTTAAATCTATCTCAAATTGAATCTTCATTGAGTATTTTTTGAGATATAATTGACATATAACATTGTATTAGTTTCAGGAGTGCAATATAATGATTCAATATTTGTATATATTGCAAAATGATCACCACAATAAGTCTAATTGGCATCCATCACCACTCACAGTTACATTATCAAGTATTTTTTAAAATGAGTCTAAGTAAATTGATTTTACCATTAATCCTGTGAGCAAGAGGTGTGAGGAGAAAAAAAAATGCTTGACTTTCTGCTTGTTCCCTCCAATCATAAATTTAAATTTTACATTTCGCATTGTGTCATCCAACTGACTAGCTTTTTCTCCATAGATCACCTAAGAGAGAAATCCTTTATTTATAGGATATTTACACAAAGTACAAGCAGAGTGAAAAAGTTGTTACCAGGCATGATTCCTTTCCCATCTCCATTCCTGAGGAGTATGTTACAATGAGGGATATCAAATGACTATTAATCATACTTGTCATACATTCCTTTATAGGCATTTGATTTAACCTGACATATTCAGCAAGGATTAGAAAAATCAAAGTGTTGTATGGTTCATTACTCTTTTACAAATACAAAAGCATTTATAAAATATTTTTATCTTTTTTGACATAAATTTTTTTGTGAAAACTTCAAAGCTGCAAAATTATCTGATTCAATTTCTGGAAAACATCTTCCATATAAACTTAGAGGCAAAACTATTCTCAAAACAACCAGAGAAAGCAGATGCAGTATTTTCTTACATAAAAATTAAAACTTTTTTCTTTTCTTCTATGATAATGAGTCTATATTTTCTATCTAGAGTCAGTTTTATAAATTACATTTTTCAATAGATTATGCTTTGTTAATGTTTATGTTACATTTTTAACTCCGTACATTTTTTATCTTAATTTTGAATTATAATCATTGCCTTTTTTGCCTCATTTCTTTACATGTGTTCACTAGAAGGTGCAACTGTAACTTTATTATGTCTGCTGGCAAAAGCATCCTTTCCCTGAGACCAAGATTTCTTGTCATACAGAGCCTAAGTTTTCAGGGATATAAAACACAATTTCTCCAAATGAGTCATTAGGGATGACTTGGTACCTGGACCCCTGCTTTCTACCTGTTAGAGGACAGCACCATATTTGGCTGTCACTTCAAAGTATGTGCCTAAACTGGATCCTCCTCTCTACATTTAAGAGATCATTCCAAAGTTTTATCAGATCTGCAGCTTCTGGGTGATTTGTCCATGTGCTCATGGTCACACCTTCATTGCAAAGCAGGTCACTTGACCTTAAGCAATGCCATGTAGGGACCCATAATAACAAACATTCAGATGGTCTAAGCCCTCAGGGGTGCCAGTTAAGGCATTGCAGGCAAGAAAATCAGCTCATACCCAGAATGCATGTCAAACACAAAAGGACAAGCATTTCTCCCTCTAAGATAGAAGGCGTTTGATAAAATCTACTTGCCACACAGAACTGGCTGGTCTTCTCAATGACTCAGTGCTGGTTCCTGCAGCTACAGCAAAGGCTGGGTGAACCTGTAATAGGAAACTCTTGCTTTGGGACTCAAGCAAAGTCTCCATTCTGCAACTATAATCATCCCATCCATGGTCCTAGAACACAATCACTGGTATATACCAGAACAGAGGCTTGGACAAATCAGCACATCAGCTAGTTGTTCAATGTCATCTCTGTAGTAAATGCTGTACCATGGGCATTGCCGTGGATACAAAAATCTGCAAGCTTCAAGCCTGATCCCTTAAGATTATCCTCCCATAAAACTCTTCATCTCAAATGCCTCAATCTTTTTTCCTGCCAGCCTCCTGACTAACTAGTCATGCTATTTTTCATAGCCAAGGATTCCATATATATATAATTCCATATATATATAATATATATATATATATTAACCTCTGACCAATTCTCTCTCCACATCAAGTAAAAGACAAAATACATTATTTAAGGATACTCCTAGCAAAAGGGTTTTCCTTCAGTACTGCCCTTAAGGGCCACATTTGCTGTAATGAAACAGCAGTCCATTTTTGGCTTATGCTAACTTATCAAATTAACTCATCCATGAACCAGGCCGAGGTATTTTTCACTATGTCCTCTTGTCATAGAACTTCACCACAAGGTGTGAGGATGCACAGAACACTGAACCCCTAAAAAATTCATCATGGTAGCAGGTCCCTAAATCTTAATACAGTATACCTCACTCTCTGGAGTGTATGTATTTTAATTTTATGCCAGGTAGGGGAAGGGGAAAGGAATTTCTCACCACTCCAGCCCTTCTCCAGCCTTCCTGTTTCATCTATGGGAGTAAATGGAAAACGTAAGCAACACAGATCAGAGCTTCAAGGATATAGACTGGAAACACTGAAGTCAAGTAAAAGAATAGGGTAAAATGCAGGGTGGTAAATGGAGGGGCAGTACTGAAGAAACAATTGTGAAGAGCACAATCCCAAGACAGAGGTCCATCAAAAGACTGAGACTTAACTGGAAGATTATGCACTGCTTCTCTTAACACCCTAGTACAATGACATTGGATTATACCTGAACAACCTGTAAGACCCAGAATCTGTCTGATGAGAGTACATAAGACAGCCCAAAGTCAAGAGGGAAGGAAAATCAAGGACACCACAAGAATCAAAGCCTCTAGAACATATAGCTCCCACAAATATTAATCACGGCCCTACTCCTAGCCATACTAACACAAATTGCTAAATTAAAGGCCTATTTACCTATTACCCCATATAACATGTATGGCTTTCAACAAAAAAATACAAAGTATGCCAAAAGCTAGGGGAAAAAATACTCTAAAGAGACAAAGCAATCACCAGAACCAGACTCAGACATGGCACAGATACTACATACTGTATGATTCCAATTGTATGACATTCTGGACAAGGCAAAACTGGAGAGACAGCAATAAAATCAGTGGTTGCAGGTGTTCAAGGAGATGGAGAGAAAGATGAAAGTGTGGATCACAGTGGAGATTTAGGTTAGTGAAATTATTCTGTATGCTACACTAACAGTGAATCCATGACACCATGCATTTGTCAAAACCCATACAAATTCACAACCAGAAGAATGAAATTTAATGTAGGAAAAAAATGTGAGATACATTTGGGAGGTTAAGAGGTCCCAGAAGATGACATGAAATAACCTAACTGGTAGGGCAGAGAAAAAAGATTCTGACCAAAGTAACTTGGAAAATGAGTTGAGACTATAAGACTAAAGGTAAAGAGTACATAAGCACTCTCCTCTAGACCATAAAATTGCTTATCATGGGAGTGGAAGTTAAACATTTTGAAACTGCCATAGTTGTATGCTGGAACTACAAGACTTAAGTACATGAACAGAAGAGGATGGAAGCCAGATTTTGTTGTTGTTGGAGTGCAAATTTAAAGATAAGCAAAGGGAGGAGGCCAGAATATCCATGTGGCAAATGGCCAGAGTTAGACAACTCAACAGTAACTCCCGGTTAGCTCAATATAGATACAGATATCCATCTGTATACATATAGAAATACCTATATCTGAGGGCACCTGGGTGCCTCAGTCAGTTAAGCATCAGACTCTTGCTTTTGGCTCAGGTCGTGATCCAGGGACGTGAGATTGAGTCCCACGTCGGGCTCCGCGCTTAGTGCAGAGTCTGCTTGTGATACTCTCTCCCTCTCCCACTGCCCCTCCCCCTACTCATGCTCTCTCTCTCTCTCAAATAAATAAAATCTTTAAAAAAGAAATCCTTATATATGTGTGTATATACACAAGCTAGTATACACATATAAATTTCCTTGCTCTGTCATCTGAGAGCTCTAAAAGCAATGACCCTCCAGTAGTAGCAAGCACATTTAATACCTACATCTTGGTTTCTAATAATTTTCTTCTTTAAGAGGAACCAGAACTCTTTGGAGAAATGTCTGACACTAGAGCTCAGGCCAGGAATACACAAAAGAAACACGGAACATCTTGTAGCACTAGAAAGTAAGAAAACTATCAAAAAACAAACCAAAAAAACCCCACAATAATAGGGATATGTCAAGAGACACAAGAGCTAACTTAAAGGGTTCTCAATGGCCAAAGCTAAAACAATTGGAGCAACAAAATAAATAAGTAGTAATGGATTATAACCCAAAGTATAAAATAAATACCCATGAGTCCGTAACAATATAAACAAATGATTCTATAAATAAATAGGACACTACAGACAAGTCTCCTGTTCAGAACTCTGAATAATTTCTGTAAATACTCTCCCTTCAAGGACAAGAGCATAATTCCCCATTCTTTAAGGGTTGGCTGCATATAGTGATTCCCTTCCAAAGAACTCAGTGTAGAAATGAGGAAAAACAAGTGACTTTGCAGCAGAGAAATCTGACAGACATTACCTCAGCCAGGTGACTGAGGTTAATGACAGCAGTAATACGGCTGGTTAATGGTATGTACTCTTAATTCAGTGTGATTAAAAAAAAGGCATGTTTCCTCTTGGTCCTCCTTCCAAAAACCCTAGTCTAACTATGAGAAAAAAATCAAACATCAACTGAAGGACAGTCTACAAATCTGACTCAAAAATGTCACTCACCAAAAGTAAGGAATGTCTGAGAAACTGTTAGAGTCAAGAGGAGCCTGATACAAGAAAACTAAATGTAATTTGATAACTGGAACAGATAAAAGATATTAGGTAAAAAGCAGGGAACTCTTAATAAAGTATGGACTTCTACTAAAAATAATCCATCAACACTGATTGATTGATTACAACAATGTGTCATACTAATACAAGATGTTAGTAACAGGAAAACTGGGAATGGAGTTTATGAGAAATCTCTGTACTACTTTCACAACTTTTTTGTAAATCTAGAAGTATTCTATGAGAAGTTTATTTAAATGTGTCAGTGACATGGATGATCTTAAAAAAACTCAAACTGAACTTCTAGAGATGAAAACTACAATGTTAAAATTGGGGCCTGGATAGGTATTGCCTCAGATGCAAATTTTAAGGGGTGCCAAATCAAGATAAACAATATTTTAATGCAAATATTTTTTAAGTCATAAGTAATGCAAAAGTATCGTGATGAACATAATAAAAAAAATTAAAGAAAGAAAGAATTCAAAAATGCTGTGTCAAGCTATAATGGAGACTGAGGCAAAAGGAAAAATGTGAGCCCCGTATACATTATTTCTATGTGTTCTTTAGTGGTTTCTTCAGAACACTAGAGTAATTGAAAAAATATTGGAAAACTGAAAGTATATACATTATTTTAATTATTTAGGAGGTGTACCCATATCACTTGATGAAGTTTATATTCATCAAACAAGTTACTTTCATTTATTTCAAGTAATAGTCAAGATCAAAAATGAGATAAGCAAAAAACTAGGTTTGGAAAATATTACTGATGAGTTTACTTTGATGAAACCCAGGAAAATAAAACTATAATATTCTGCTTGGTATATAAATAAACATTTAAACTTAAATAGTGTATATTTTAATATACCTACTTTTTAATTGTTCAGTATTTTTCCAGTCCCGGTGTGGAACAGAAAGGTCAGCAGCAGACTCACATATGCACAGTCACTTGAGTTATAGAACAGGAATTAGCCAATTCACTTGGCAAAGAACAGTATTTTCAGTACATGTTATTAGACAATGGAAAAATCAAGGAAAAAAAGATCTTGACTCCTTTCTCACACCATGCATAAAAATTAGTTCACAATGGATCACAGACCTAAATATGAAAGGTAAATACATATTCTCGATATTACTTTTACATTAGGTAATGCAAATATTTAATAGGATACAAAAAAACACTAAAAGTCGTGAAAAAAAGATTTGGACCTTACTAAAATTAAGTATTTTTATTTAGTAAAAATTCTGTTAAGAGAGTAAAAAGATAAGCTACAGGTTGGGAGGAAACAGTCAGTACATATACCCAATCAAGAATTCATATCCGGGATATATAAAGCATTTCTACAAATCAATAAAAGAAACTCAATTGACAAATGGGAAAAATACTTGAATAAGCACTTCACAAGAGGGTATCCAAATAACCACACACAAAAAAGTATATATATAGAATGTTGCTCAAAAGTATTAATCATAGGGGGCGGAGCAAGATGGAGGAGGAGTAGACCTGGATTTTGTCTCCTCTCAGGAATTCAGCTGGATAGGGATCAAACCATTCTGAACACCTACAAACCCAACAGCAGATCGAAGAAAGGAATAGCAACAACTCTCTGAACAGAAAAGCGACCACTTTCTGGAAGGTAGGACGTACGGAGAAGCGAATCCGAGGCGATATTCGGGAGGATAGACGGCGGGGGAGGGGCCTCCGCCGGCCGCTTCTGGCAAGTGATAGAGCCGCGGAGCACAAACTCGGAACTTTTAAAAGTCTGCTCCGCCGAGGGACGTCACTCTGGTGCCTAAGCGGGGGGTGGAACCCTCGGGACAGTGTGGTCTCAGGACCCTCGGGGTCACAGAAAGACCGGGGGTACCTGAGTGTGGCAGAGCTCCCAGGTATCAGAGTGGGGAAGCCGGCTGCAGAGGCAGAGCCGAGGCGCGGGCTCTCAGCTCGGGGTGGCCATAAACCGTGATCCGCGGCACAGTCGGGCCCCTGCTCCTCCAGCAGGGACCCAACAAGCGGCAGATCCGGGGAGACTCACCTTCTTCCCCCAGGAGGAAAGGTGCGGGAGTGCACCGCAGGGATCTGCCGGGTTTGGAGACTCCACCCGGGGTCGGGTGCCAGAGATAGAGGTGCGCGGTCGCAGGCCGGGTGAGCACGGAGTGTGGCCGGAGACCAGGGAGACGGGAGTGACTGACGGCTTTTCTCTGGGGGCTCACTGAGGAGCGGGGCCCCGAGTTCTCGGGTCCTCCTGGGCGGAGACTGGGAGGCCGCCATTTTCACTCTCCGCCTCCAAAGCTGTACGGAAAGCTCGCAGGGAACAAAAGCCCCGGAGAGCAAACCCGAGCAGATGACTTAGCCGGGAGGGGGCAAGGGCGGGGCTATTCCGCCTCCCGCAGAGACATTTGGAAACCACGGCGACAGGCCCCTCCCCAGAAGATCAGCGAGAACAGCCAGCCAAGACCAAGTTTACCGATCAATGAGAACGGTAGAAGTCCAGCGCTAGGGGAATACTGCACATAGAATTCATGGCTTTTTTACCATGATTCTTTAGTCTTTCAAAGTTATTTTTTTTTAACTGTCTTTTTTTCTTTTTTTTCTTTTTGAATTTTTCTTTTTCCCTTTTTCAACCAACATCTTATCAATCCCTTTTAAAAAAAAAAAACATTTTTATTTTTCATTTTTAGAGTCATATTCTATCCCTTCGTAGTAGTTACCCATATTTTTGGCTTATATATATAAGTTGTTCTCTCTTTAAAACTTTGAGATAGTTTCTTCTAACAGATTAAAATATACCCTAAATCTCTAGTATATGGTGTTTTCTATTCCCCTGCCTGATCACATCCTCTCCCTTTTTTTTTCTTTTTCTTTTTTCTTTTTTTAAATCCTCTTCTTTCTTTTTTCAAACAACTTCTTATCAATTCCTTTTATAAAATCTTTTATAATTTCCATCTTTACAGTCATATTCCATCCCTTCATCATATCAACCCTTATTTTTGTACATATATAAGTTTTTCTTTCTTTAAAATTTTGGGAGGCACTTTCTTCTAAAAGACCAAAATACACCCCAAATCTAGTGTGTGGCACTGATCTATATACCAGCCTGATCATATTTGATCACATTCTGGTTTTTTGTTGTTGTTGTTGTTTTCTTTTGTTTGTTTTTGTTTCTATCTTTATCTTTTTCTTTTTTTTCTTTTTCTTTTTTCTCTCTTTCCCTTTCTTTTCCCACTGCTTCAGGTCTTTTCTGATTTGTTTAGAGTATATTTTCTGGGGACGTTGTTACTCTGCTAGCATTTTGTTCTCTCATTAATCTATTCTCCTCTGCACAAAATGACAAGACGGAAAAAATCACCTCAACAAAAAGAACAAGAGGTAGTACCGACTGCCAGGGACCTACTCAATACGGACATTAGTACGATGTCAGATCTAGAGTTCAGAATCATCACTTTAAAGATACTAGCTGGGCTTGAAAAAAATATGGAAGTTATTAGAGAAACGCTTTCTGGAGAAGTAAAAGAGCTAAAATCCAACCAAGTAGAAATCAAAAAGGCTATTAATGAGGTGCAATCAAAAATGGGGGCGCTAAGTGCTAGAATAAATGAGGCAGAAGAGAGAATCAGTAATATAGAAGATGAAATGATGGAAAATAAAGAAGCTGAGAAAAGAGAGATAAACAACTACTGGATCACGAGGGCAGAATTCGAGAGATAAGCGATACCATAAGATGAAACAACATTAGAATAATTGGGATCCCAGAAGAAGAAGAAAGAGAGAGAGGGCCAGAAGGTATAATGGAGCAAATTATAGCAGAGAACTTCCCTAATTTGGGGAAAGAAACAGGCATGAAAATCCAGGAAGCACAGAGAACCCCTCTCAAAATCAATAAAAATAGGTCAACTCCCCAACATCTAATAGTAAAACTTACGAGTCTCATAGACAAAGAGAAAATCCTGAAAGCAGCTCGGGAGAAGAGATATGTAACCTACAAAGGCAGAAACATTAGATTGGCAACAGACTTATCCACAGAGACCTGGCAGGCGAGAAAGGACTGGCAGGATATATTCAGAGCACTAAATGAGAAAAATATGCAGCCAAGAATACTCTATCCAGCTAGGCTGTCATTGAAAATTGAAGGAGAGATAAAAAGCTTCCAGGACAAACAAAAACTAAAGGAATTTGCAAACACGAAACCAGCCCTACAAGAAATCTTGAAAGGGGTCCTCTAAGCAAAGAGAGAGCCTAAAAGCAACATAGACCAGAAAGGAACACAGACAATATACGGTAACAGTGACCTTACAGGCAATACAATGGCACTAAATTCCTATCTTTCAGTAGTTACCCTGAATGTAAATGGGCTCAATGCCCCAGTCAAAAGACACAGGCTATCAGACTGGATTAAAAAACAAGACCCATCGATATGCTGTCTGCAAGAGACTCATTTTAGAACCAAACACACCCCCAGATTGAAAGTGAGGGGGTGGAAAACCATTTACCATGCTAATGGACACCAAAAGAAAGCTGGGGTGGCAATCCTTATATCAGACAAATTAGATTTTAAAACAAAGACTGTAATAAGAGATGAGGAAGGACACTATATCCTACTTAGAGGATCTATCCAACAAGAAGATCTAACAATTGTAAATATCTATGCCCCTAACATGGGAGCAGCCAATTATATAAGGCAATTAATAACAAAAGCAAAGAAACACATCGACAACAATACAATAATAGTGGGGGACTTTAACACCCCCCTCACTGAAATGGAAAGATCGTTTAAGCAAAAGATCAACAAGGAAATAAAGACTTTAAATGACACACTGGACCAAATGGACTTCACAGACATATTCAGAACATTCCATCCCAAAGCAATGGAATACAGATTCTTCTCTAGTGCCCATGGAACATTCTCCAGAATAGATCACATCCTAGGTCATAAATCAGGTCTCAACCGGTACCAAAAGATTGGGATCATTCCCTGCCTATTTTCAGACCACAATGCTTTGAAACTAGAACTCAATCACAAGAGGAAAGTCGGAAAGAACTCAAATACATGGAGGCTAAAGAGCATCCTGATGAAGAATGAATGGGTCAACCAGGAAATTAAAGAAGAATTAAAAAAAATACATGGAAACCAATGAAAATGAAAACACAACTATTCAAAATCTTTGGGATGCAGCAAAGGCAGTCCTGAGAGGAAAGTATATAGCAATGCAAGCCTTTCTCAAGAAGCAAGAAAGGTCTCAAGTACACAACCTAACCCTACACCTAAAGGAGCTGGAGAAAAAACAGCAAATAAAGCCAAAACCCAGCAGGAGAAGAGAAATAATAAAGATCAGAGCAGAAATCAATGAAATGGAAACTAAAAGAACAGTAGAACAGATCAACAAAACTAGGAGCTGGTTCTTTGAAAGAATTAACAAGATTGATAAACCCCTGGCCAGACTTATCAAAAAGAGAAGAGAAATGACCCAAATCAACAAAATCATGAATGAAAGAGGAGAGATCACAACTAACACCAAAGAAATACAAACAATTATAAGAACATGTTATGAGCAACTCTATGCCAGCAAATTAGATAACCTGGAAGAAATGGATGCATTCCTAGAGATGTATCAACTACCAAAACTGAACCAGGAAGAAATAGAAAACCTGAACAGACCTATAACCACTAAGGAAATTGAAGCAGTCATCAAAAGCTCCCAAAAAACAAAAGTCCAGGGACAGGTGGCTTCCCAGGGGAATTCTACCAAACATTTCAAGAAGAATTAATACCTATTCTTCTGAAACTGTTCCAAAAAATAGAAATGGAAGGAAAACTTCCAAACTCGTTTTATGAGGCCAGCATTACCTTGATCCCAAAACCAGACAAAGACCCCATCAAAAAGAAGAATTACAGACCAATATCCCTGATGAACATGGATGCAAAAATTCTCACCAAAATACTAGCCAATAGGATCCAACAGTACATTAAAAGGATTATTCACCATGACCAAGTGGGATTTATCCCTGGGCTGTAAGGTTGGTTCAACATCCGCAAATCAATCAATGTGATACAATACATTAACAAAAGAAAGAACAAGAATCATATGATCCTCTCAATAGATGCAGAAAAAGCTTTTGACAAAGTACAGCATCCTTTCTGGATCAAAACTCTTCAGAGTATAGGCATAGAGGGTACATACCTCAATATCATAAAAGCCATCTATGAAAAACCCACAGTGAATATCATTCTCAATGGGGAAAAACTGAGAGCTTTCCCCCTAAGGTCAGGAACGCGGCAGGGATGTCCACTATCACCACTGCTATTCAACATAGTATTGGAAGTCCTAGCCACAGCAACCGGCAACAAAAAGAAATAAAAGGCATCCAAATTGGCAAAGAAGAAGTCAAACTCTCACTCTTTGCAGATGATATGATACTTTATGTGGAAAACCCAAAAGACTCCACCCCAAAACTGCTAGAACTCATACAGGAATTCAGTAAAGTGGCAGGATATAAAATCAATGCACAGAAGTCAGTGGCATTCCTATACATCAACAACAAGACAGAAGAAAGAGAAATTAAGGAGTCGATCCCATTTACAATTGCACCCAAAACCATAAGATACCTAGGAATAAATCTAACCAGAGGCAAAGCATCTGTACTCAGAAAACTATAAAATACTCATGAAAGAAATTGAGGAAGACACAAAGAAATGGAAAAACGTTCCACGCTCATGGATTGGAAGAACAAATATTGTGAAGATGTCAATGCTACCTAGAGCAATCTACACATTCAATGCAATCCCCATCAAAATACCATCCACTTTTTTCAAAGAAATGGAACAAATCACCCTAAAATTTGTATGGAACCAGAAAAGACCCCGCATAGCCAGAGGAATGTTGAAAAAGAAAAGCAAAGCTGGCGGCATCACAATTCCGGACTTCCAGCTCTATTACAAAGCTGTCATCATCAAGACAGCCTGGTACTGGCACAAAAACAGACACATAGATCAATGGAACAGAATAGAGAGCCCAGAAATGGACCCTCAACTCTATGGTCAACTCATCTTTGACAAAGCAGGAAAGAATGTCCAATGGAACAAAGACAGTCTCTTCAACAAATCGTGTTGGGAAAATTGGATAGCCACATGCAGAAGAATGAAACTGGACCATTTCCTTATACCACACAAAAAAATAGACTCAAAATGGATGAAAGACCTCAATGTGAGACAGGAGTCCATCAAAATCCTAAAGGAGAACACAGGCAGCAACCTCTTTGACCTCAGCCGAAGCAACTTCTTCCTAGAAACATCGCCAAAGGCAAGGGAAGCAAGGGCAAAAATGAACTATTGGGACTTCATCAAGATAAAAAGCTTTTGCAAAGCAAAGGAAACAGTCCACAAAACCAAAAGACAACCGACAGAATGGGAGAAGATATTTGCAAATGACATATCAGATAAAGGGCTAGTATCCAAAATCTATAAAGAATTCATCAAACTCAACACCCAAAGAACAAAGAATCCAATCAAGAAATGGGCAGAGACATGAACAGACATTTTTCCAAAGAAGACATCCAAATGGCCAACAGACACATGAAAAAGTGCTCAATATCGCTCAGCATCAGGGAAATCCAAATCAAAACTTCAATGAGATACCACCTCACACCAGTCAGAATGGCTAAAATTAACAAGTCAGGAAACGACAGATGTTGGCGGGGATGCGGAGAAAGGGGAACCCTCCTACACTGTTGGTGGGAATGCAAGCTGGTGCAGCCACTCTGGAAAACTGTATGGAGGTTCCTCAAAAAGTTGAAAATAGAGCTACCATATGATCCAGCAATTGCACTACTGGGTATTTACCCCAAAGATACAAAAGTAGGGATCCGAAAGGGTACGTGCACCCCGATGTTTATAGCAGCAATGTCCACAATAGCCAAACTGTGGAAAGAGCCAAGATGTCCATCGACAGATGAATGGATAAAGAAGAAGTGGTATATATATACAATGGAATATTATGCAGCCATCAAAAGGAATGAGATCTTGCCATTTGCAACGATGTGGATGGAACTGGAGGGTATTGTGTTGAGTGAAATAAGTCAAACAGAGAAAGACATGTATCATTTAATCTCACTGATATGAGGAATTCTTAATTGTAGGAAACCAACTGAGGGTTGCTGGAGTGGGGGGTGGGTGGGAGGGATGGGGTGACTGGGTGATAGACACTGGGGAGGGTATGTGCTCTGGTAAGCGCTGTGAATTGTGCAAGACTGTTGAATCTCAGATCTGTACCTCTGAAACAAATAATGCAATATATGTTAAGAAAAAAAAAAAGAAGAAGAAGAAGGTAGCGGGAGGGGAAGAATGAAGCAGGGGAAATCGGAGGGGGAGACGAACCATGAGAGACGATGGACTCTGAAAAACAAACAGGGTTCTAGAGGGGAGGGGGGTGGAAGGATGGGTTAGCCTGGTGGTGGGTATTGAGGAGGGCACGTTCTGCATGGAGCACTGGGTGTTATGCACAAACAATGAATCATGGAACACTTCATCTAAAACTAATGATGTAATGTATGGGGATTAACATAAGAATTAAAAAATATATATTAATCATAGAAATGCAAACTAAGACCAAAATGAGATATCACTGCATGTGTATAGAACTCTGTTATTTATCCTTGGGGATAACTTAAATAAGGACCAATAATAAAAATTTAAAAAATAACTGCTTTCGTTTTTTCATATCTCATAAACAAATGTTGCTTTTTTATTTCATGAAAGAGAAAGATATGTGTAACTAAAAACCAAGTAGTCTGGCAGCTAGCATAAATTTTGAGTTTTGTTAATAGAAATCAGAAAATATTAAATATCTAATGATATAACTTAATATAACTGATTAAATTTACATTAATATTTTATCACATGATTAACAAAATATTTCTTAGCTACCTTCAAACACACACAGATTCTCAAAGAAATGACAAATAAATTTATTTGTGTTATCCCATGGGCTGTGAAAAATTTGTTATTTCCAAAATCATTCTAGTTGTATTTGAAAGAGTCAGCATCACCAACCCATGAATTAATTTTTAGGAATTAATATCAAGAACATACAAGGATTCATTACATGTCAATACATGTAAAGGGGCATTTTTAGCATTCACCAATTCTTACCATTGTCTTGGTTTGCTCCAAAGCTAGGCACTTTTTGACATTTCCATCAAGGAATAAAAAAGGCAGAGTTGCTAATTGAAAACTCATGACCTCTGTCACCCCTTCCCCCCCAGCATATATCTGAATTCAGACATACGCTACACGTTCCAAAACCTTAAATTTAAAGGCAGGCTTCACACTTAACAGAAATACATATGACAGGAAAGAATAGATTTTAAAAAAGCACTTCCTTAGTTTAGTGTTCTTTAGATTTTAAAACATTGGGGTGATGTCCATTGGCCAGGACTTGGTGTTAGATGAGGGATATGCATATCTTCTGTAAAATGTGAGAAAAATTATTTTGAGCACCGTTGCTTTTCAAAGGATTTTAAGATCAACATTAGGAACAAATACATGGGGAAGTTCAGAATCTACAGTTAAAATAATCTGTGCATATAGTCAATCAAAACAGGGTGAAAGATACAGAATTTTATAAATTTATGTCTTGGAATGCTGTAAAATTCAGAAGGAATGATGGGGCTATTTCATTTGTGAGTTGTCTTAGATTGTGGAAAATTAGAGGTTAAGGTAAAGGAGAAAGCATTTTCCATTTGTAAATTCAAAAATTGATTCCTACTAATATATGCAAATTACTGAAATAGTAAGCATCAAAATGTTGCCACTGTTCATAATAAACGAGATCAATGTTTTGTCAGCTTTGTAAATAACTTATAATAAAGGTAACAGAAAATGCAATTTGAATAACTTGCACTGCATTTTTCTGAGGGAATTTTAATTACAAAGGGAGTCTTTTATTTTTTCATTGTTGAAGATAGGTCTAGTACCAGCTTCTATAAGGTAAAAAAAGAAAAAAAAAAAAAAAAGAAAAAAAACCCCCACAGTATTTGTACCGGGTTTAAGGGCCATGTTTTAAGGTGGCCATTTTTGAGCCAATTCAACTGAACATATTTTCAAAAAGGGCATATTTTGAATTAAAAAATAAAACTTACCAGGCTTTTCTTCCCCCGGTTATTCTCTGATAGTTTTGCTTACTTGAAAAGCTAATGCCCGGGGAATATAAAGTAGCATCAGTTTGCCTCCAGGAACACATTCTTGATCTCTTGACCCCAGATGATTCCCTTAAACTTCATCCTGTGATAGTGAGGAATAAATTGTTTTTATTTTTACATGACTTTCACCCTTGACAAAATCTACTGAGTTGTCAGAAGAGTGCGTGTGCTCCTATGACCTTATCACTCAAAAGTACTAAAGTAACAAAATACTTCTTCTTGGATCCCATAAAGAAAGCTTTTTTCCCCTTCTTTTTTTTTTTTTTCTTTTTAGTAGTAAAATCTCAAGGAAGTAAGATTTGCTGCCAGCCATCATAATCCAAGCTAAACAGATTTTTTAGGATTTCACTCCTTCTGCTGGTTCAGTAAAGGCCAGAAAGAATTTAGTACTTCTTATAGACTTGATATTTAACTGATCATCTAAAAAAGAAGGCACCTCTCCAAATCACTATTATTTCATGGACCTGAGAGGACCTATGCATTTCAGCAGTTATAGTCACATCCCTTCTGATTTAAATTACACAGGTTTTGGAACTACACCACCCATTTCAGAATTTAAACCTAAACCTTCTCCAGCATAGGCAATGTAACCAGTAACATTGTAACAGCTTTGTATGGTAACAAATGATAACTAGACTTATTGTGGTGACCATTTCATAATGTATACAAATACTGAATCACTATGCTGTACACTTGCAAGTAATATAATGTTATATGCTAATTATTTTTCAATAAAAAAATAAAGTAAAGCAAAAGCAGAAACAAAAACCTTGATCTTCCTGCTCTGCCCTGCTTCCAGCCCCCATCCCACACGCTCACCTTCAACCACATCCCACTTTAACAGCCTACACTACTACAGTACATATTTATCCATTCATCACTTGAATATATGTTATGTCAAAAGCCTTCCTAAATACTGGAGAGATCAATGATTGAAACAAAGATCTCTCCCCTTCTGGAGGTTATATTCTGTCATAAGGGGTATAGAGAGATTTTTAAAAAGAGTGAAAAATTAAATTATACAGTATATTAGAAAGTAATATGTACTATGGAGATAAAACAGAGGGTAGGGGAAGCAAGGAAGATGGATTGCAACTCTAAATACAGTGGTCAGGGTAGGCCTAGTAGAAAAAAGACATTTAAGGGGTACCTGGGTGGTCCAGTCAGTTAAGTGTCTGCCTTCGGCTCAGGTCAGGATCCCGGAGTCCCGGAATCCCAGGACCAAGTCCTGAGTTGGGGGGGCGTGCAGTACTTGCTCAGCGGGGAGTCTGCTTCTCCCTCTCCCTCTGCCTGCCACTCTGCCTACTTGTGCTCTCTATATATATCAAATAAATAAATAAAATCTTTTTTAAAAAAGACATTTAAGTAAATTTTAAATGGGGTGAGGTCAATATCCCAATAGATATCTGGGGGAAGAATATGCCAAGCAGAAGTAACAGCTGGTGCAGAGGCCTGAGGCAGAAAAAGAGCTAACATGCTCTAGGAAGATAAAGAAGGTCTTTAAGCCTGGAGACAATAAACAAGAAGAGTAGCAGATGAAGCTAAAGAGGTGAGTCAGATCAGGCAAAGGGCATTAGAGGCCCTTGTAAAGAATGTGGCTTTTACTATGAAACAATGGGAGGCAATAATACTGGCATGATCCATCTTAAGTTTCCAAGTTTATCCATCTTAAGTTTCTGGAAATTAGGACGCTTGGGCAGGGACTACTAACAAGAAGCTGTTGCAGTAATCTAGGGAAGAACTAATGGGGGCTCAGGCCAAGTGATAGGACTATTTTCATAGCAGTGATAAGAATAAGTTATAAAATGAAAATATTTTGAAGTCAGAGCTACCAGGATTTCCTAACAAAATGATTGTGGGATGAATAAGATGGAGAAGAATAAAGGAAGACATCAGAGTTTTAAACATGATAAATCACTGATTCTATTCATCAGCCATTATTCTAAATGCATGGAAAGAAAAGGAGAGAAACAGAGACAGACACATAGAGATACAAAGGAAGAAAGGAAAAAATTCAATGAAAAAATTGAACATCAAGTGATAAATGTTTATTACTCTGCTGTGGGTGGTATAAATGGAAAAGAAAGAGTTGAATTTGAGTACTAGTTCTGCCATTTATTAGGCAAATTATTTAGCTTCCTGACCTTCCATTTACATGTCTCTAAAAATACATATCATCTATTTATTAAAATATTGAGAGGAATTTAACAAGATAACATAAAATGCCTAGCATATTTTTTCTTTTTTTTTTCTTAACTGTTATGTATTACTAAACAAATAAAATAAACTGAGGTTATTTAAAGACCAGCTCAGGAATTCTAAAACATATTTTTTTCTCCTGTCATTAAATCTCTATCTACTCTATTAGGTTTATAGTCCCTATTTTCTCTCCCCATAAAAAGTTACCCCAAACTCCTCAGAAATGATTATGGCTATTTCCTGAGAGCAACTTAAAATGAAGCAATTTCATATCAATATATTCATATTGAGAACAAATCCTCTGTTATGATTTTTTCCTAAGTGGAAACCAAAAGGACACATATAGTACCAAATAGGAAAAGAAAAAATAAACACCACAATACTGAAATTATTTCATAAACTGATGTTACCAATTAAACTCAAATCTACATCATAAAAAATGACCTGAGCAAAAAAAAAAAAAAAAAATGACCTGAGCATTACTAAATATCTAAATGGAAAACGCATGTCTTCTCAATATATGTGACTCAGAGATTTTTTATTTTTTTAAGATTTTGTTTATTTATTGAGAGAGAGAGAACACATGAGAAAGCACAAACCAGGGGAGAGGCAGAGGAAGAGGGAGAAGCAGGCTCCCCACTGAGCAGGGAGCCCAGATGTGGGACTCAATCCCAGGACCCTGGGATCATGAGCTGAGCCAAAGACAGATGCCTAACCAACTAAGCCACCCACATACCCCGGAGATTTTTTTTTAAAGTCTGCTCTTTAAATCTTTTCAACAATCTTAAATTAAGTTCAATAAAGGTTTATTTTCCCCAGAAAGATTTCATGGACTATTTTAGACCATATAGTAAATGTGTATCAAAACTCACAACCACATCAAAACATAACTTGCCTTTCAGTTTGTTCTCAAGGTATAAATTTAAACTCATATATAAAAGGCTTTGGCATGTAGAACACTAGTAAGCTACTATTAAATGAATACAGATACTTCTATCTCCCATATAATTTCATCTACCAAATAACAATTCTTATTATTTTACACTCAATGACAGCTTGGAAATTAGTAAAAGAAGGATCAATGGGGGATGGAAGGGGTGAAAAGTGTACCAGATATTAACCAAAGTTCTTCATGAAGAGAAAAGTTGATGCCAGGTGAATACTTGATTCTACACAAAGGATTGGAGAGGGACAAAATGATGAAAATTTCTGTGAATATTAAGAAAAAAATTCTCATTTTTAAATTTCTTTAGAAGATAAATGCCAATAGCAGAAAGAAACCACAACTCACAATGTATTGTAAAATTTATAGCTTACATAGAAGTAAAACTATGACTGCAATAGCTCAAAGAAATGATCAAGAAATTGGGATTATAGTGCTATAAGTTTATTAAATTATATTTGAAGTAGTATAATACTATTTGAAAGTAGAGTGTGGTAAGTTAAAGATTCATATTGTAAACTTTAATACCACCTCTAAAATATTTTCTTTAAAAAAGAGATATAACTAACTCTGCAAATAAAATCAAATACAATAACAACAGAAAATACACACACATACACACACATTCAATTCAAAACAAGGCAAGAGGAAAAAAATGAACAAGAAACAGACAAGATGAATGGAAAACAACTTGCAAGATTACAGACTTAAATATAACCATATCAATAATCACATTAAATGTAAATGACCTATACTCCAATTAAAAAGCAGAAATTTTCAGATTGAAATGAAAAATTAATACCCACTGTATTTTGTCTATTAGAAACCCATTTTAAAAATACAGACACAGGTTAAAAATAAGGGAATGGAGAGAGATATAACACACAAACCCTAGTCATAAGAAAGTTGGTGTGGCTATATTAATATCAGAAAAAAGTACACTTCAGAACAAGAATATCACCAGGGATAAAGTGAGCTATTTTGTAATGATAAAGGGTCAATTCATCAATAAAATGGGCAAGAATTCTAAATTTATATGCTACTATAAAATCTTCAAAATATATGAAACAATAACTGAAAACAATGCAAGGAAAGTAGACAATACTCTCAGTAACTGATAATACATGCAGACATAAAATGAATAATGATATACAAGACTTAGACAAAACTGTCAGCCAATTGACGTAGCTGACATTGATAAAACACTCCACCAAACCACAGCAGAATATACATTCTTTTCAGGTTACATGGAATAGTCATGGAGATAGGCCATTTGTCAGGCCTTAAAATGTCTTAATAAATTTAAAATGAATTAAATTTTCCAACTGAATTAAAGTAGAAATCACAAATATAGAAAATCCTCAAATTTTTGCAAACTAAGTCACACACTTTTAAATAATGCCACTGAATCTAAGAAGTCACAGCAGAAATTTAGTAGATGTATTGAACTGAATGATAATGAGAACACTCATATCAGCATTTGCAGAATACAACTATAACAGTATCCATAGTTTTCACTAGTGAATTCTATCAAACATTTAAGGAAGAAATAGTGCAAAAACGTCTCAGAAAATACTGGAGTATGGGTGCACCTGGGTGGCTCAGTTGGTTAAGCGACTGCCTTCTGCTCAGGTCATGATACCAGGGTCCTGGGATCCAGCCCCACATTGGGCTCCCTGCTCCTTGGGGAGCCTGCTTCTCCCTCTCCCTCTGCCTGCCACTCCCCCTGCTTGTGCTCCCTCTGTCTGTGTCAAATAAATAAATAAAATCTTAAAGAAAAAGAAAATACTGGAGCATGAAAAACACTTCACAATTCATTTTGGGAGACCATCATTACCCTAAAATAAAAATTATACAAAGATATTACAAGAAAGCAAACTACAGATAAGTGTTTTTTCTAGGAATAGATACTAGGAATGGAAGGAAACCTTGTATTCCCTAGAATATAGAAAGAAAGTAGACACTAAGAATATAAAGAATGTTCCTCAACTTGATAAAAGATATCTATGAAAAAAATTAATGGTGAAAATTGAATGTTTTCTCCTTAAGATCAGAAAAGTCTAAAGGATATTGATTCTCAATACTTCTAGTATACATTACAATGGAAGTTCTAGACAGTTCCTTAAGGCAGTAAAAAGAAAAGGCTTGAAGATTGAAAGAAAGATTTAAATCTTTTCACTCATAGTTCACATCATGTGTATAGAAAATCCTAACGAATCTCCAAAATCTACTACAACTGGTAAGTGATTTTTACAAGGTTATAGGATACAAGAGCAACATCCAAAAGTTAAATGTATTTCAATATAATAACAATAAGAAGTTGGAAAATAAAATTAAAAATACACTTTACAAAAGTATCCAAAATTTAAAATATGTTAGAAAACTTAAAAATATTAAGATACCATTTCTCCCTTAATTGACACATGGATTCAATATTATGCCAGCCAAATTCCTAGCAGGTTTTTTTTTTTAAAGATTTTATTTATTTGAGAGAGAGAATGAGATAGAGAGAGCATGAGAGGGGGGAGGGTCAGAGGGAGAAGCAGACTCCCTGCTGAGCAGGGAGCCCGATGTGGGACTCGATCCCGGGACTCCAGGATCATGACCGGAGCGGAAAGCAGTCGCCCGACCAACTGAGCCACCCAGGTGCCCCTCCTAGCAGGTTTTTCTGAGAATCTGACAAGCTGATTTTAAAATTTAAGGATATAGGGGAGGGCAGTGACAGAGGGGTGAAGTAGGTAATGGGGATTAAGGAATGCACTTGTCATGATGAGCACAGGGTGATGTATGGAACTATTGAGTTACTATACTGTACACGTGAAACTAATATATCACTGTATATTAACTAACTGGAATTAAAAACTTAAATTAAAAAAAAGATATAATTGTTTCTAAAAAAATTGAGGAAATGTAATGTAAATAACCTAGGAGTGAGTATAATGGAATATAAGGGAAAATGAAATATATTTACATTTCCATGGTAAATAACCAATGTAAAAATCTAGGTATAATAATCAAGACAGTGTGTTATTGGTATGAAGATAGTTAGGGAGACCAACTGAACAGAATAGAAAGTCCAATATATTATACACATGTATAATAAATTGATTTTCAACAAACATTCCAAGATAAGTCAATAAAGAATGAACAGTCTTTTCAAAAAACTATACTGGAAAAATTAAATATTTATATGGAGAAAAAAAGGAACCTCAACACTTCTTAACACTATACACAATTTAGTTGAAATGGATCACAGTCCCCAAAACATAGAAAAAAACATTTGGGTTAGATAATGACTTCTTAGAACAGAAAAAAAGCACAACTATTAAAATATTGAAAAATCCCATTTCATCAAAATTAAAACCTTCTGGTGTTTAAAAGCCACCATTACAATGAAAGATAAAAATGAAAACAATCCATAGTCTACAGGATAATTCCAAATATTCTCGGAACATATATTTAACAAAGAACTTGTACCCAGAATATATCAAAAACCTCTTACAACTCATTATTAAGAGAAACAACACAATATAATTTGGTAAAATCTGAATGTACATTTCACAAGAGTAGATATGCAAATGATGGGTAAGTGCATGAAATGATGCTCAATATCATTAGATCAGGGAAATAATATTAAATACAAAATAAAAAAGATCTTGAATGGTTAGAATTGAAAGGACTCTTCCCAAATTTTGTTGAGGATGTAGAGTAGGTATAGCTTTCGTGCCTTGCTGTTGGAAATGTAAAACAATATAATCACTTTGGAAAAGGATGAGAGTCTCCCTAACAGTTAAGCATATACTTCCCATATCATCCAGCCAGTCCACTCTTAAATATTCAATCAATAGAAATGAAAAATGCATGTCCACACAAACATTTGTGCAAAACTATTCACTGCCACTTTACTCATTATAGCCAAAACTGGGAAGCAATCTAATGGCCATTGACAGGTGAACAGAGGAAGAAATTTTGATATAGTCAATCAATGGAATATTACTCAGTAATAAGACTGAACAAACTAATGTGATACACCCAAAGGAATCTTAAAACATTATGCTAACAGAGAAGCCAGATGCAAAAGAATAGATACTGTATGATTTTATTTAGGTTAAATTCAAGAATAGGCAAAACCAGAGAAAACATTTCCTGTGGTTTAAGTCTTTGGGGAAATTCAGAAAGCAGTCAGTGGTTGCCTAGACCTGGATTTGGAAAGAAGCTTCCTGTAAACGGACATGAAAGAACTTTTTTGGGGTAATGGAAATTTTCAATATCTTGATAGGGTGGGGGTTACAGAAATGTACACTTAAAACCAGCACAAGGAAATAATAAAATAATAATATTACTAAAAATTATTTTTATATTTTGTATTACATAATTATAAAATATTAAATAAATAAATAAAACCTAATAATCTATGGTCAAATTGACCTGTTCTGTAAATTGATCACTTTAGCCCACCTGAATTATTTTCTTTATATGGTTAATGAAAATAATACAATTCCTGACGCAGATATTCAAAAAATATCAGTTGCATTCTATTCAGTCATATTAAAGTACACAGATAGAGATAGGTATTTTTTAACGCCTGGAATATACTCTGTTTTTTGTCCACACCTAGGAATTGTCTAGTAAGAACCACATAAAAGGAAGTTATACTACCATTAGACTTTCTTTGAGCATACTAGACTTTTCTTCAGTCCTTAAAGTAAATTCACTAAAAATTTAATTTTCTATTTTAATTTTAAAAAATCCAGTGACACGTTTCACTGTATTGTGCCTTTCTATTGCAACTGCAGAAAGGAAAGTCAGTGATCTATTATGGAAGGTTAAAAAAACTCAGGGCACCATGGTTTTTCATTTAAGACCCAGAGTTTTTACATTCCAAGAAATACAAAAATGCAGAACTAAAAATATACACTTAAAGCTCTTCTCAAGTAGACAGGCGAAAAAAGTAACTGCACTTAAAACAGAAAAAAATATGCTACCTCATTTCAAACTTGGTATTTATTTTACTAGTACATTTAGTGCTTTGTTTTAGCAAACATATGCCTCCTTGTGTTGCAGAATTCACTCACACCAATGAGACCACCTTATACGATAATTTTCAATGTATTACTTACCAAAGTAAATTAAATATAAGGTCTATCTAGACAATGTCGAAGTATCTAAATGATAAAATTTATTAATTTTAGGCAAAAAGATTTACACTTCCATATCAGAATGAAGACTTTAAATCTTCAGTTTGTTCACAGCCCAAAGTCAATGATCTCAGGAACTGATATTTGAAGAGAGAAATTTAGAATGTAGAATAAAATGGGTGGACCAAGAACAACTTAATCAATGATTCATTATCTTTCTTTAGTGAGTTATAATTGACATACAAAAATGCACATGTTTAATGTATACAATCTGATGAGTTGGGACATATGCATACCACCATCAACACAATTAAGGTAATACATGTAATGCATCACATCCAAAAGTTTCCTCATCTCCTTTTGTGTTTTTTTAATATTTGAGGGTTTTTTGTTTGTTTATTTTTTGTAGTAAGAATACAATAGGAGACCTACCCTCTTAAAAAATATTCAAGTACACAGTACCATATCATTAACTCTAGGTACTATGTTGTACTTCAGATCTCTAGACTTATACAACCTGCATAACAAAATTTATATCCATTGAACAGCAACTCCCCTTTCCCCCTCCTCCAACCTTTGGCAACCACCATTCTATTCTCTCTTTCTGTGAGTTTGACTATTTTAGATATCTCATATAAATGGAATCATGCAAGATTTGTCCATCTGTCCATCTGTGCTTATTTTACCTAACACGATGTCCTCCAGGTTCATCCATACTGCTGCAAATGGTAGGATTTCCCTCTTTCATCAGAGTGAATAATATTCCATTTTATGTATTTATCATATTTCCTTTATCTATTCATCTGTTGATGTATATTTGGGATGTTTCACCTCTCAGTCACTATGAATAATGCTGTAATGAAGAGAAAAGTGCAGATATCTCTTTGAGATCCTGATTTCATCTCTCCCAGATATATACCCAGAAGTGCAATTGCTGGATCATACATTAATTTTATTTTTAATTTTCTGAGTAATCTCGATACTGGTTTCCATAATAGCTGCACCATTTTACGCTCCCATGAACAGTGTAGAAGTGTTCCACATTCTCTGTACCCTTGCTAACACTTGTTATCTCTTGTCATTTTGATAAGTCATCCAATAATTGTGAAGTGATATCTCACTGTAGTTTTGCTTTGCATTTCCCTAGTGATTATTGATGTTGACCTTTTCATATATTTGGTGGCTACCTGTATGTCTTTAGAAACATGCCCTATTCAAGTCCTTTGATCATTTTTTAAATGGATTTTTTTCTATTGAGTTGTAGCTTTTTAAACATATCTTGTTATGAAACCTTAATCAGATAAAGGTTTTGCAAATACTCTCACCAATTTCATAGGCTGCCTTTTCACTCAGTTGATTGCTTCCTTTGCTGTACATACACTTGTGAGTTTGATAGTGTCACTTGTCTATATTTGCTTTTGTTGCCTATAATTGTGGTGTCATGTCCAAAAAAAAAAAAACAACAATTGCCAAGCCCAATGTCAAGAAGCTATTTCCTTAGGTTTACTTTCAGTAGTTTTACAGCTTAGGCACTACATTTAAGTCTTTGAGTCTTTTATCCACTTGTGAAATATATTGTGAAATAAGGGTACAGTTTTATTCTTCTGCACATCAAATTCCAGTTATTCCAGCATCATTTATTGAAGAGACTACCCTTTCCCCATTGTGCATTCCCCATTGTCAAAGATCAGTTGACTGTAAATGCATTTATTTCTGGGTTCTCTTTTGTGTTCCATTAGTCTAAATGTCTGTCTTTATGCCAGTACCATGCTATTGTAATTATTGTAGCCTTGTAATATATTTTGAACTAAGAAATGTGATGCCTCCAGCTTTGTTCTTCTTTCTCACAATCACTTTGGCTATTCTGGGTCTTTTCTGTTTCCACATGAATTTTAGGATTTTTTTTCTATTTCAGTTTAAAAAAAATGCCATTGGGATTTTGACGGGGACAGCACTGAATCTGTAGATCATTTTAAGGAATATAGATGCCTCAGCAATTATTAAGTCTTCCAATCTATGAAAATGGGATGTCTTTTCATGCGTTTGTGCTTCTCTAATGTCTTTTGTCAATGTTTTGCAGTTTTCAGGATACAGGCTTTTCACCATCTTGGTTAGGTTTATTCCTAAGTTTTTTATTTTTTTTACACCATTATAAATAAGATTGTTTTCTAAATTTCCTTTTTGAATAGTTTATTGTTTGTGTATAGGAACACCACTGATTATTTGTATGTTGATTTTATATCCTTTAACTTTACTCAATCTGTTGATTTGTTCTAAGAGTGTGTTGGTGGGTTTTCTATATATAAAATCATGTCATCTGCAAACAGACAGTTTTGCTTCTTCCTTTCCAATTTAGATGCCTTTGTTTCTCTTTCTTGCCTAATTTCTCTAGTTAGGACTTCTATTACTATATTTAATAGAAGTGCTGAGAGTGGTCATCCTTGTCTTGTTCCTTGTCCTAAATGAAAAGCTTTTAGTTTTTCCAACAAAGAACTCAGTCTGATGGAGGAGCAGCTGATGGAAAAATTTTTTAATTAAAGAGACACTATGACATGCAAAGTTTTTTCCCCTATTCACTGAATGCTATAAAATGAGAAGTAATTTAGAAGAAGCTTAATGGGTTGTATATCTGGTATTTTATTGCTCTTTTGTTTGAGGAGTCCTCCTTTTGATTTAGACAAAGTAAAATCTTCTTAAAATGTCTCATATTGATATTCTCCTTTCCAGGTTTTCAATGTATATTTTCTGAAATACGAGTTTAACATATTTTTCTGTAATATTAAAGGAAGTTGTAAAAGAGAAGTAACTCTTCTCACACTATTATGGAGTGGGATCAAGTTTTTCATATTAGCTTCCCCAAACAATTACACATTGTATTATTATGTATGATGATTTTATAGCAAGTGCTGTCTTAGCTTACCAATATGTTACAGTCTCCTTATACAAGAAACTGTCTTCTGTTTATCGGCACCATGATGCCTAGTGAATGTTAAAGACTTTGTAGATGTGCAATAAATACTTCTTGGTTTGTATGTGGATTAATATATGTTATGGACTAAATATTTGTGCCTCCACAAATTCATATTTGAAATCTAATCCCTAGTATGACATTATTTGAAGGTGGGGTCTTTGGGAGGTAATTAGGTCATAAGAGTGGATCCCTCATGAATGAGACTAGTTTTCTTGTAGTAAGAGGCAAGAGAGGTTGCTCCTTTTACTATCTGAGGATACAATGAGAAGTTCACAGTCTGCAAAGCCAGAAGAGGGCTGCCACCAGAACCCAACCATGCTGGCACCCTGATCTCTGACTCCCAGCCCCTAGAACTGTGGAAAAAAATTTCTGTTACTTATAATCCACCTAGTCCATGGTACTTTGTTATAGCAGGCCAAACTGACTAAGACAACATACTTAGAATTATCCTCAAGAAGAAAAATCATTCTTCCTTAGACCATATTTTAAGCATTTTCCTCTTACAGATCTTACTTTAACTTCTACTGTCATTGGAAATATGATACCTTTGGGGCAAATATATTGATTTCAAAGCAAAATTTTCAGCTTGTCACTTTTTATCCTAAAAATAGCATTTCTGGCATCCAGCTTTAATCATGTGACCATTCAGCTTTGGCTTGGTCCACCAGGTACTACAGAGATAATAGGGGATGAAAATCAATAAACCTAGATTCTAGTTTCAGTTCCTTGCATTTCACTCTCCTCTATCATAAAATAAATGCTAAGGTCTTTGTCCTAACTAGTCCACAGGAAAAAGTGGGAATTCACAATAATATTTTCCTGTGGTTTAGGTGATCTGGGAAAGGTGCCAAGAGAACACTACTTTGTATGCATCATTGTCATCTGATTTTCAGCACATAATAATGAGTTATCAGTCATGTCTTATTCTAAAGTATGTGATGATAGTAACTATAGCACAGGTATTTTTTCAATATAAGGGGGGAAAAAACAACTTGATGATTTTCTGTATACTCCTTTCATTAGGCATTCCAGTTCCTGGTTTGGACAAGAGCACTCACAAGCAATTTTTTATTTTTTTCTTTTTCAAAGATTTTATTTATTTATTTGAGAGAGAGGGTGAGAGAGAGCATGAGAGGGGAGTGGGTCAGAGGGAGAAGCAGACTCCCTGCCGAGCAGGGAGTCCAATGCGGGACTCGATCCCGGGACTCCAGGATCACGACCTGAGCTGAAGGCAGTTGCTTAACCAACTGAGCCACCCAGGCGCCCAATTTTTTAAAATAAAAATGGCCTCTACCACTTTTTTTTTTTACAACGAAGTTTTGCTATATAAAGCTAACCTAAGGAAATAAAATAAAGTAGACATTGATCTAGGCCATCAGTTTCCAAAAGTGGCTGCACAAAATAATGACTTTAGGACCTTTAAAAGTGCTGATTTTTGGTTAGTACCCCCCAGAAATTCTGATTTAATTGGTATGGGGCACAACCTGGATATTTGGATTTTTTTTAACAGCTCCTCAGGTGATTCTAATGTAGAGCCAAGTTTGAGAAAGACTATCCTAAGCAAATGCCCAATCTTATTTCAGTCTTTTTTCTCAATTGCCCCTAGATGCCGAAGTTTTTCAAATTAAGTTTTGTTCTCAACAAGATCTTAACTTTGCAAATACTTATTTTATTTAGAAATCGCAAGTCACCTGCTTTATACATAGCATTTCTTATTATCACACACTAAAGCCTTCACGTTTGGCTCTAATTGTCCTTATGGCACCCACTAATTCCAGGTGAACATTATTATTTTCGCTGATCCGACTAGCATTTTCAGGTTTTTATAAAATTCAGAACACATACTCCCTAGTTTTCACCTTTACCCAAAATTATACTACTCAGTGAAATGTTGCTCTCATGTGTACAATGTCAGGGAGACATCGCCCCACTGGGTACATCAGCTGGTTCTGTTTTCACCAAGCTGTGCTCCACAAGGCATCAGAATCAACTCTGCATGTCCCATTTCCTCAGGGCACCAAAGTTATTTTAATAAAATAATCTGTTGCAAGGCATCCATTGGAAAAATCTCACCTCTGTGCCTTCACTCAAGCTGCATATTTTCCTTGGAATAACCTTTCTCATCTCTATTATCTGGTTTTTGGACTGTTGAACACAGGTTCATGTTCCAGGCCTCAGATTGGTCATCCTATCCACCATGAGGTCTGTTCTTAGCCTACTTTTCCCAGAAGGATTCATCACTCCATCCTTTGGGCACTCACTGGGCAGCTGATGTTTCTATCATGGACCTAAAATTGTCTTATACTATCAGTTTACCTGGTGTCTCTCTTTAAGTGGCTATAAATCAGTCAAAGATAGGAAACATGACCTCCTTATTTTTATGTCCCAAGTCCCCATCACTGTACTTAACACTGTGGATACAAAATAGGTATACACTTATCCAGTGAATTAAGTTGTTTTATTAATGATAAGAATATGGGGTTTGACTAATTCAAGAAGATATATATGCCCCTATGTTCACTGTAGCATTATTTACAATACCCAAGATGTGGAAGCAACCTATCAATAGATAAATGTATAAAGAAGATGTAGTATGTGTATGTACACAAACACACACATATATACAATGGAACACTAGCCATGAAAAAGAATGAAATGTTGCCATTTGTGACAACATGGATGGACCTAGAGGGTACTATGTTAAGTGAAATAATTCAGGAAGAGGGAAACAAATACCCTATGATTGCACTTATATGTGGAACCTAAAAAGCCCAAACAAACCAAAAAATGAACAAACAAAACTAAATAGACTTATAAATACAGAGAACAAATTAGCGGGTGCCGGCGGCTGGGGGTGGGGGAATGGGCAAAATAGGTGAAGAGCATTAAGAGGTACCAACTTCTAGTTATAAAATAAGTTATGTCATGGGGATGTAAAGTACAGCATAGGGAAAACAGTCAATAATATTGTAATAACTTTGTATGATAACAGGGCAACCACACTTATCTTGGCAAGCATTTTATGATGTATATAAATGTCAAATCACTATATTGTACACCTGAAACTAATGTAATATTGCATGTCAACCATACCTCAAAGGGAGGGGGAGGGAAGGGAAGGGCAGGGGAGGCAAGATGAGGCAAAGCAAGATGAGATGAGACAAGATAAGACAAGAAAATGGGGTTTGGAGTCAATATCAGCACAAATTTCAATTTTGCTTCTACTAGTATATTTTTAACACATTATATAAATTTTCTAAGCCTCAATAACCCCATTCATAAAATGTGACTCACAGAGTTGCTTTTGGGGAATGCTATGAAGTACACTATGATGTTATATGCGTAAAGTATCCCCAAGCCTCATCTCTGGTACATTAGTACTAATGGAATTCAGCATCAGTGTCATTTCTTCTCTCCGAAGCCTTCCTCCAGATAATAAATTTATCAGC
Source organism: Mirounga angustirostris (assembly GCF_029215605.1). Classification (NCBI taxonomy): domain Eukaryota; kingdom Metazoa; phylum Chordata; class Mammalia; order Carnivora; family Phocidae; genus Mirounga; species Mirounga angustirostris. The sequence continues at coordinate 76,258,131 of NW_026991720.1, read as the reverse complement.
ACCATCTCTCCATATTTCAACCAAACTCTACCTGTCCTGAATATTTTACACTTACATGATTTTTATTGAAGTATAATTGACATACAATGTTACATTGGTTTCATGTGTACAAAATAGTGATTCAAAAAGTCTGTGCTCACTGCAAGTGTAGCTACCATCTGTCACCATACAGCACTATTAGAATACCATTGACGATATTCCCTATGCTGTGCCTTTTACTCCTGTGACTTATTCATTTATAACTGGAAACCTGCGTTTCCCACTCCCCTTTGCTCATTTTGCCCAACTCCCAACCCCGGTCCACTCTGGCAATCATCACTTTTTTCTCTGTATTTATGGGTCTCTTTCTGCTTTTTGTTTGTTTATTTGCTATTCATTTGTTTTGTTTTTTTAGATTCCACATGTAAGTGAAATCATGCAGTATTTATCTTTCTCTGTCTGACTTACTTCACTTAGCATAATACCCTCTAAGTCAATCCCTGTTGTTGCAAATGGCAAGGTCTTATTCTTCATTATGGCTGAGCAATATTCCATTATATGTGTGTGTGTGTATCTCACATCTTTTTCTATCCATCACTCTAAATATTTTAAAACAATTTGACAACCATCTTCTTATTCTGTGATATTATCAAATGATGCTGAGCTCTGGTTTCTAACTATTGGAGTCCAGCCCTTATTTTTATCAAAGTGCACATAATGTAAGAAAAAAACACGTATGCCACTAAAGCTATGATATTGCATCCTGAAGTTAATCCAGTATCTGCCAATTGTAAGGAAATGTCACTTACGGGAAGAATAGCAAAACAGAACTACATGGCACCTGGATGTTTGCATTTACCAATCCTACTTGCTGCTGTCTTTCTATATTACAATTTACAAAATCTAATACCTTGGAGAGAGAAGAGATTGGTACTGGTCAAAAAAAAACGAGCCCCTCTCCCTCTACCCCCATCTCTTCCGGCCATATCGCTAAATAAGAATAGTTATTATAGCTAGTTTAAACTTCAAATGAACTTGTGGCACTATTTATCAGATTATCAATTGCTTTTTTAGTTATAAATGCATAAAGATTTGACAATTGTCAATTTGGTAGATGGCACTTAGGGAAAAGAGAATGCAACCTTAGTTTCCTTACTGAAGAGGAGTGAGCAAGCAATGTTGAATTGACTTCATTTATTTCAAATAATATTGGAAATATACCATATAATCTATGTAATAAATATGTTTTTGATGACTTCATAAAAACCCCCTGGTTGACAATAAACTATTTAGAAGGCCCAATCCATTTAAGACATAAGTACTCATTTTGGAAAGCAAATATTTCTCTGGTTTGCTTAAAGTGCAATACAACAGTACATGCTATAATTCTACTGCAATATATAGTAAAATAACCAAAACTCTAGTTAGTTCAAAAACTTCTGATTTCATTAAGAAATTCTAATCTTGTTCCTCGGGAAATTGGCACATGCTCTCTTTTTTTAAAGTTTTTCCTAGTTATAAAAACATAAGAATCTTTCATTATTAAGTGTCACTGTTCACTGTACTTACAATTAGCCTATAGATATCAACTAATATGTTACTCTCTCAAAAGGAAAAAAAGTCCTTCTTCCATATCAGGAATGGGTTAGATACATTCCTCTGTAGTCAAGAATTAATAAGTACTTATCCTTATCATAGAACTTATCACATGTCATTGAAATTGTTACTCTGCTTCTATGGATAACTAAGCTCCAAGGTCCTGGTCTTATTAGTATGTGCATATATGTATATATATGATTATACATATGTGATTTATATATGTATTTATATATTTTTTATAAAATATGTGTATAAAATCATACAGTTTAGTGTGTAGTAAATGTTCCATTATTGTTTCTCAATAAATAAAAATAATTGAACTCACTGGTGAAGAGATGAAAAATGGCAGTGAAATAAACGTATCTTTCCAGACAAATAAAAGCAGCAATAATTCACTGATGGTAAACATACTTTACAGACTGTTAAAGGAAGTTATTCTAGCAAAAGATGGAACTCTAGGGGTGCCTGGGTGGCTCAGTCATTAAGCGTCTGCCTTTGCTCAGGTCATGATCCCAGGGTCCTAGGATTGAGCCCCACATCAGGCTCCCTGCTCAGTGGGAAGCCTGCCTCTCTCTCTCCCACTCCCACTCCCCCTGCTTGTGTTCCCTCTATCTCTGTCAAAAAATAAAATCTTAGGGGGCGCCTGGGTGGCTCAGTCATTAAGCATCTGCCTTCGGCTCAGGTCATGATCTCAGGGTCCTGGGATGGAGCTCCGCATCGGGCTCCCTGCTCAGCAGAAGCCTGCTTCTCCCTCTCCCACTCCCCCTGCTTGTGTTCCCTCTCTTACTGTGTCTCTCTCTGTCAAATAAATAAATAAAATCTTTAAAAAATAAATAAATAAGTAAAAAATAAAATCTTAAAAAAAAAGATGGAAATCTAGATCTACACAAAGCATTGGAAAGGATATAAATATAGGGTAAATATGACACACTTTTTAAATTCCTTTAAAAGACAATATTTAAAGCCAAAAATTGTAACAATATACTGTGATTTCTATAAAATCTTTATGAGTATAATATATAATAACAATAACATAAATGCTAAAGTGGGGGAAATGGGAATATATCATTATAGAATTCATATAATCTATGTCAGTATAAGATTTTTGAAGATAGATTATGATAAATTAAAGATATATGTATTGTAAAGGATTCCAAAATAAGCGAGAGGTATGACTAAGAAAACAACAGTAGGGAAAAATACAATCATAAAAAATACACAATTAATACAAACAAGGCTGAAAGAAGAAAATAATGATAAAAACAACAGAAATACATCAAAAAATGCTAGCAAGATTGCTGATTTAAATGTAAATACATAAGTAATTACAGTAACTGCAAATGGTCTAGAAATGGCAGTTAAAGGAAAGATGATTGTGTTAGACTTAAAAAGTAGACCCAGCTCTATGCTGCCTACAAAAAAAAAAGTCTTATATTAAATATAAAGACACAGATGGGTTAAAGGTTAAAAACTGGCAAGGTATATCATGCAAGAACGAATGAAAGAAAGTTGAGGTGCCTAAAATGGCTTTACTCATAATCACAGAAAATTGGAAACAGCTCTAATGTTCTTGAAATGGTGAAAAGATCAACTGATACATCCATACAATGAAGTATCACTTAGCAGTGTAAAGAAATACACTCTGGATTCACATAATAACAGGGATTAATCACAAATATGTTACACTAAATGAAAGAAGCTGGTCTGAAAAAGCCACATAATGTATGATTGATTTATATGATACAAGATAGGCAAAACTATAGGAACTTAATTCAGATCAGTGGTTGCCAAGTGCTAGTTGTAGGAGGAGGGGTTAATGATAAAGGGGCATGAATATTTAGGGGTGATGAAATTGTTCTATATCTTGACTGTGGTGGTAGTAACATGAGTCTATACATTTATCATATTCATCAAACTGTACACTTAAAAGGGTAAATTGTACAATATGTGAATTATACCTTAATAAATCTGACTTCAAAAAAGTACTTTAGACATTAAAGACACGTTAATAAGCAGGTCAAATACTTTTCCTCTCTTAATACACATTAAAAAGAGGTATAAATGTCCCTTTGGAAATATGTGTCAAGCAGCTCTGTATTTCAAAACCAGCATCAAAGCTTGAGGGTTTAATGCTATTAATTTTCTCTGGTTCAGCTCTAGGCACCCTGGAGGCACTAAATAAACAGTCCTTGACTGAATGACTTTTCTTTATAGTTCCTGAAGCACAAAGTTTAGACACCATTGACTGAAGAGTGGAAAAAGGAGGTAGGAAACTAACTTTTCAGAGGACAGAAACAAGCCCCTGGAACTGTGCCCCATAGCTTAACCTTCATGTGTAAGCATTGTTTAGAGGAAATAAAGCAAAAGAGTCAGAGAATTACAGGTCCCAACTTCCTTGTTCTAAGTCTTATTCTTCCTCCTTCATAACTCACCCCCTCAGTCCTTCCCCCTCCCCACCCCCGGCTGTCTCTGTCCTCCACCCTCACCCCCCCCCACACACACACATATTTACTTGCACAGGTACTACATACACTGAAACTCCGGGTATTTTTTATTCTCACACAATTGCAAATATCTGAAAAGAGATTTATTTGTATTTTGGAAAGGATCAATGGATTAGGATTTGGCTGCAAGATATCAATCACATTTGAGCTGGAGGGGAAGTGCTCTCCTAAACTCCTCACATCACACCTCTATGACTGGCCACTCCCCTAACCACACAACAACCACTTTTTCTCATCTTTAAAGTATTACCAAATATACACTAAACTCTGAAAAGATGCACAGTGTTGTCTGTATGTTAAGGGCTTTGCAAAGCCAATTTATTTGGATACAGATTTTATTCCAAAGGACTTAAAATGCAATGGTTATGCCTCAAAGCCATTGACCATTTTCCCCTACTTTAGGAAGGATATTTGCTTTTTTGTTGTTGTTGTTTTAAATGTATCTGTTAGCATTGCCTTTATTTTACAAAATCATGTATATGCTGCTATAATCAAAAAGTTCACATAACTTATGTTCTCTTGATAGTAATTATCTAAAGGATTTTATTTTTTTTAATTTTTCTCTATTTTATTTAAATTCACTTAAGTAACATATAATATATTATTAGTTTCAGAGGTAGAGGTCAGTGATTCATCAGTCTTATATAATACCCAGTGCTCATTACACCATGTGCCCTCCTTAATGTCCAGCACCCAGTTACCCCATTCCCCAATCCCCCTCCCCTACAACAACCCTCAGTTTGTTTCCTGTGATTAAAAGTCTCTTAAACATTTGCCTATGAAAACCTTTGGAATCAGTTTTACTTATAAGGATCTGTTTGTGCTCTAAGCCTGAGTGGTCTGCTAATCTTATGTTTTACTCATTATTCAATACTGTACACATCTCCTTTGGAATAGTCACCTCATTATATTTGGAATTTTAACACAAATTACAGAATATTCTCATTCTCTCTAAATGTAATTGCTCAACATTCCCATTTCATTACACTTTCATCAAACAGTATTTCTAAGTTTTCCTTCTCTGGGTATACTTTTCACCCTGTAAAATCACATCTTTCTCTCTCTCTTGCACTTTGAGCCATTTGTATCTGAACAGGGCTTTAACCCAAGCTATGTGCCTGTTCCACACTCTGGTGAAAGAACTATATCAAGATGCAGAGTAGAGGGGTGCCTGGGTGGCTCAGTCAGTTAAGCATCTGCCTTCAGCTCAGGTCATGATCCCGGGGTCCTGGGATTGAGCCCCGCATCGGGCTCCCTGCTCGGTGGGAAGCCTGCTTCTCCCTCTCCCACTCCCTCTGCTTGTACTCTCTCTCTGTCAAATAAATAAATAAAATCTTTAAAAACAACAACAACAAAAAAAGATGCAGAGTAGGATAGAGAAAAGGGGCTTGAACTTTGAAGTAAGATGGAAACTGTTTGAATACTGCCTCTTCTGACTGCAAAGCACATAGTGTATCTAAATAAAACCCTCCAAGGTTCATTCTCCCTTCATAGATACTTATAAAATACTATCATCTGACCCTTGTTGGACTCACCAATCTGTATTCTCAGCAATTTCACCCACCCCTTCACCAACTAACTTCCAATAATTAGGAACAAATAAGCCGATTCAAGTTCCTAAACATCCCAGGAACTCTCTCGACTCCTGCTTCTTGAACATGCTTTGTTTCATCTGCCTAGAATACTGAAACCACCAACACCTCACTTTAGCTAACTCGTACTATTGGAATAATGCTCAGAAGTGATTTTGCAAGGTAACGAATGAATGAAAGCTAATATTGGGTTGCTGCATCAAAAAAAGGCTTCCCAGAAGAGATCAACCTCCAAAGATGGGTATCTCACTGGGCAAAGTGAGAAATGAAATTCACAGAGGGAACTGCCCAAGCAAAGGAATGGGGATAAAGAGGGAAGGCAAGTAGGAGAGTGAAAAAATTGAGGAGAAATGCAGTAGTACAATGGGAGTTAAGTGAAGAATATTACCTGAGCAGGATCAATAACAGCCAATATAGCAATTACCTTGGGCAGAGAGAAGCCATAGGTCAACTTAAAATATATCTTTGGCTAGATTCCAAGACTCAGTAAATTTCTTCAGTAAAGATTTAACTCCTTTCTGCTGTCTTCTCCCTGCTGTATTTCATGCTTCCACTTTTCTCCTTTTGCCCCTCCTGTGCAGCTCTTTGGACTGATGATTCTGCTGAATGGTTAGCCTAGTTTTGGACTGGAGGTTTTTGGTTTTTCATGAAAAGATGAGATGCTATTGGTGATCCATTTACGTAGCCATTCAGAAGTCAATTGTAACTTAAAAACAATTCTGGTTAATTCATTTTTTTTTAATTTAATTAGCTACTCACAGTAGCTCACATAATCAGAAAAACCACTTGGACTACCAAGCCCTGAGGAGCACAGGAACCAGGACTCCTCTGGAAACCTCACTCAGAAATAGCTTTGAGGAAAGACATCAAGGGGAAGTATCAATGTCAAAGGAAGTATCTCTGAGGCTCTGCCATCAGAATGAGTGAGTTCTGACACTGCACAAGACTCAGAATCCCAAGAGTCAGACTGGCCTCACTTGGATCCCATGTGGGTTCTCAGGCCAGTGAGACCAGGCAGTGGGGGACATGGGAAATGCAGTGCATGTGATTAACAGGTCCATCATGACCCCTTTAATGGAGGTGGGAAATTCCTAAAAGAAAGGCAGGATGTCACTACCAAAGTAAGAGTAAAGGGTGACAGGCAAAATCGAAAGATGCCTCCTACAATGTTGACACCTCTTCTGGGTAAATCTGACCACAGGCATGCAACAAGTATTAAGGTAATGTTCCCAGTGAGTTTTTCTCAGTTTCAGTGATCTACAATCAACTGTGTGTCTGAACTCTGTTATGTACTTCAAAGCCACAAGTGAAGTCTGAGGCAGGAGACCCAATAAATTCCATTTACCAAGTGAGCAATTAGCTCCTCATTCTCCCACACCCCAGACTTGTAACTTCCAGAGGATACCTTCCTATCCTACCTCAAGTACATTCTTTTATTATTTAAAAATCACAAACAAGCAGGACTCCAGAAAATGTGATTCAGCAAGTGATACACAGAACTCTCGATGTAGAATAGGGCCAGAAGGTAGAGAGCGCCTTCTCTGATTATCCATGCTCCACCACACTGACTTATGGAGGGTGTATTGTGTTGTTTGCAGGAAAGTAGAAGCTTGGTGGTTTGTTAACTCTGTGTAGAAACAGAGGTTAATGAAAAAATACAATGTAAATCTTTTCCCAAATTTCTCTTTTTGTGCCCAGCTTGAAGAGACATTGGAGAGGACCCGGGAAAAAAATGAGAACTAGGGAGAGTTTTGGGTGAGAATCCTTTCATCTCCCCACCTAACCCTGTTTCTATGCCTGGTTCGTGCTTCGATAGACACTTCTGTGCTCACCATCCTCTATCCCTCCCAACAGTTAACACCCAAAAAAGGTCTACTGTTAGCCATTTGCCCCTTACCTTAAATTTAGTTTGAAACTACTGATCCTGAAATCCAGTTGGAATATAACTCTTTGTTCTCTGTTGAAGGAATTTAAGGCATCACCAAAAAAGTTTGGATAGCAGAGAAACTTCTCAGGGCCCCAAAAATGATATCATATGAGCAGTTAATTATCTCATAGATTTAAATAAAGAATTAAGTATCTCTCTGAGTTTTCAAGCTCTCTGGAATTTTATCAAACTGCACCATTTATCAACCATCTTACTACAAGAGTAAATTTATTTGAGGGTATTAATCAGAAAACACCAAAATTATATATTAGGCCAAAAACCATAATAAAGTAAAAGGTACCAAGTGATAGCAACTTTGCACATTTTAAAAATCACTTGTTTCAAATCTAAACTACCCAACCACCCAGATTATTGGCCCAGCATTTTTCAAGTCTCATAAGAAATTCCTCTCCTACAAATTAAATAGTATTCTGAAACTAATTCTAAATTATTTTAGAAGAAAACCTAATTCTAAAGAAAACTGTAGAAGACAAGGAAAGACAAATAGAGTTTTCCGGAAGTTTTTCTGTAAATGCTCCCTTTCATAATGAATTATTTTATTATACAAGCAATATATGGTTATTGTATAAAAATTAGAAATTTAAAAAATCACCTTTAATCCCACCACCCAGAAATAACTACTGTTGACAGTTTGGTATATAGCCTTTCATACTTTTCTACACATAATATATCTATATTACAAATTAAATCATACTCTATACATTATTTTTAATCTTTCTTTCATTAAATAATATATCATGCACATCTTCCTCTCCCAACAAATATGAATCTAAAAATATTAATGCACTCTTAGTATGCCAATGCCTGAATATTATGCATTCATATTTATTTACCAATTTCGTATCTTTTGAATATTTTAGTTGTTCCCAAGATTTTCTATTATGTATATGAGAAACCTATGACTATTCCTGAATAGGAAACATACCATTTATTAACTATGCTTGAGTATCAGAATACAGCAATGTTTCATCTATCTGAAAACAACCTGTCAAGTAACGTCAGTTACCTGAAAATATATTTAAAACTGAGCATGTTGTAGGCACATGTTTTTCTGACCTCCAAGCGTGCCGGAAAGCTCATGGTGGGAAATGGCCCCCAGCTACTCTCTTGTCATTCCTTGGCCATGCCCTATAATAAAAGTGGAGAGACTAGGAAAGAAAAAGACACATGTTTTTTGATCATAAAGGTAATCCTCAGTTCTTTGCTCAGAACCATGTAATGTTATTCAAAGCACAATTAGAATTAGTTTGTTTTCAATCCTTCAGAAAAAGAGAAACAAAAGAAAAATAAAGATATTAGAGGTAATGGTACCAAAAATAAAGGCATTTTGACTGTTGCCTTTGGTAATAATAAAAATGATAATGATAATAATAATAATGACTACTCTAATTTAAATATATGTAACATTTGTTGGATATTTTCCTTGTGTCCAGTACTGTTCTAAGTGGTTTATATTCACTAAACCCTTTAACCCTATGAGGTAGATAGCAATGTTTTGCTTACTTAACAGATGAGAAAATTATACTAAAAGTAGATGAGTACTTGCATTCTTAGGAAATAACGAATATATACAGTAAATATACTTAGACAAAGGGAAATAAAACCACTGTAGGTACAACATATGAGCTCAATACCATGATTTATATACATAGTTCAAAGATTAGAAACTAAATCACCAAAATGATTTCATAAGGACAGGTGTTAATTTAAATATTCTTCTGAGCAGCATTATAATATTACAATGTGTTTATTTGAATATTGTATTCAGTCAGCATGAGTTCAAGTGATACTTATGTAAAGTCCATTTGATAATTAAATTGAAATATTTATTCTAATTTCAATTAGAGTATAATTAAATTATTTTTATAGCATGAAAATAAACATGAACATATCTTCAAATTTAAAATACAGGCTTATATTGATGTCAGAATTAAAAGAAAATTCAGAAGCTGGTTTATGATAGGAACAATAAATTTTTAAAAACCTGGAAGAAGATATGTTACAAGTTTACAATGAATGTCAATTGCAATTTTCTATATCAGAATAAAAGGAAGAAGTTGTTTATTGTTTAAAAAGAAATGTCATAAGTTAGACAATATCAGAAGAATTTTCAGCAAAAAAATAGGTCATTTGGTAAGTTTCCTTTTCAAATTCAAAAAAGAATCAATAAAATTAGTGACTAAAATCAGAAATAAATGTAAAAAAATTTTTAAAAATTTTAAACAAAATTTGAGTTTATGAGTTTTGCAATATATAGAATGACTTGAAGTGCTGCAAAACAAACAAATAATACTCATGAAAGAAATTGAGGAAGACACAAAGAAATGGAAAAACGTTCCATGCTCATGGATTGGAAGAACAAATATTGTGAAGATGAACTATGGGGACTTCATCAAGATAAAAAGCTTTTGCACAGCAAAGGAAACAGTCAACAAAACCAAAAGACAACCGACAGAATGGGAGAAGATATTTGCAAATGACATATCAGATAAGGGGCTAGTATCCAAAATCTATAAAGAACTTATCAAACTCAACACCCAAAGAACAAAGAATCCAATCAAGAAATGGGCAGAAGACATGAACAGATATTTTTCCGAAGAAGACATCCAAATGGCCAACAGACACATGAAAAAGTGCCCAACATCGCTCGGCATCAGGGAAATCCAAATCAAAACCTCAATGAGATACCACCTCACACTAGTCAGAATGGCTAAAATTAACACATCAGGAAATGATAGATGTTGGTGGGGATGCGGAGAAAGGGGAACCCTCCTACACTGTTGGTGGGAATGCAAGCTGGTGCAGCCACTCTGGAAAACAGTATGGACGTTCCTCAAAAAGTTGAAAATAGAGCTACCCTAGTACCCAGCAATTGCACTACTGGGTATTTACCCCAAAGATACAAATATAGTGATCCGAAGGGGTACGTGCACCCCGATGTTTATTCAGTAATGTCCACAGTAGCCAAACTATGGAAAGAGCCAAGATGTCCATCAATAGATGAATGGATAAAGAAGAAGTGGTATATATATACAATGGAATAGTCTGCAGCCATCAAAAGGAATGGGTTCTTTGCTCTGCGGGGAGCCTGCTTCTCCCTCTCCTCCCCACTTGTGCTCTCTCTATCTCTGTCTCTCTCTCAAATAAATAAATAAAATCTAAAAAAAAAATTAAAAAAGTAAAAAAAAAAGAATTCCTCATATCATATGATACATGTCTTTCTCTGATTGACTTATTCGCTTAGCATAATACCCTCTAGTTCCATCCACGTCATTGCAAATGGCAAGATTTCGGTTTTTTTGATGGCTGCAGTCGCTTAACCAACTGAGCCACCGAGGCGCCCCAAGTAAGTTATATTCTTAAAAAGTAACCTTATCTGTTCCTTTTTACATTTTTAATGTGGCTGCTGGAAAATTAAAATTACATATGTTTGCTCACATTACATTTCTATTGGTTATCAGTGATATATAATAATTTTCTCCCTAATCTCCAGATTTAAAATATGCTTTAAATTCTGTCTTCTTTTTCCAGAATGCTTTCATGTTTTCTGTATAAAAATTATGTTTATTTTAGAAATTTAGAAAAATACAGAAAACTAAAATAGAAAATTTTAAAATCACCCACAATTGAACTCAGAATTACTATCAATATTTTGATGTGTTTTCTGGTCTTCTTCCTAAGTCTCTCTCTTCTCTCTTCTCCCCTCTCTCTCTGTTTTTCTCTCTCTCCCTTTCTCTCCCCTCTCTCTACAAACCCAAGAATTAAAAGAGATTATATTTTTTCCAGACAAAATATTTGAGCCAGTGAGAAGCAATGAAAAGTAAACCCATGATGTAGCCAAGAAAAGATTAAAGAAGCTACGCCTTTGGGGGAATGTAATGATTAAAAGCAAACTATTCCATTTCTCTCCAAAAGATAAAGTGAAGAGAATGAAAAGACAACAGACTGGGAGAATACATTTGCAAAAGACACATCTGATAAAAGATTATTATCCAAAATATACAAAGAACTCTTATAACTAGACAATTAAAAAAAAAAACCTGATTCAAAAATGAACTGAAGGCCTTAACAAACACTTCACCAAAGAAAACATATGATGGCAAACCAACGTATAAAAAGATGCCCCACGTCATATGTCATCAGAGAAATGCAAATTAAAACAACAATGTGACACTATGTACCTATTAGAATGGCCAAAACCCAGATCACCGACAACATCAAATGCTGGCAAGGATGCAGAGCAATAACAACACTCATTCATTGCTTGTGGGAATGCGAAGTAGTACAGCCATTTTGGAAGTCAGTTTGGCATTGTTTTACAAAACTAAACATACTCTTACCATACAATCCAGCAATCACACTAGTACTCAAAAGAGCTGAAAATGTATGTCTACACATAAACCTGCACACTGATGTTTATAGCAGCTTTAATCCTAATTGCCCAAACTTGGAAACAAACAAGATGTTCTTTAGTAAGTAAATAAATAAATGAATAAATAAACTGTGGTACATCCAGACAACAGAATATTATTCAGCACTATAAAGGAATGAGCTATCAAGCCATGAAAAGACCTGGAAGAAACTTAAATGCATATTACTAAGTAAAAGCAGCCAATTTGAAAAGGCTATATACTCTGTGATTCCAACTATATTACTTGCTGGAAAAGACAAAACAGTGGAAGGAGAGAGGGATGAGTAGGTGGGACATAGAGGATTTTTAGGGCAATGAAACTATTCTGTATGACACTGTAATGGTGGACACCTGTCATTATATACTTGTCTGAATCCATAAAATGTACAGCACCAAGAATGAGCCCCAATGTATACTATGGATCTGGGGTGATTATAATGTGTCAGTGCATGTTTGTCAACTGTAACAATGTACCACTCCAGTGGGGGATGTTGATAGTGGGGGAAGCTGTGCATATGTGGGGACAGAAGGTATATGGAAGATCTCTGTACCTTTAACTCAATTTTGCTGTGAACCTAAAATGGATTTTAAAAAAATAGTCTATCTAAAAAAAAAAAAAAGCACAAGATACTCTATTCTTCTTTCTCTGAAGTTAGGTAAGTTTTCTTTCCCTGTGGATTTAGTGTCTACACTTCCCAAAACAAATAACACACTTTAGAAACAGTGAGATGTTGTTCTATTTAAGCCCACTGAAAGCAATTTACAGAGATGCCTAAAGTTAAGTAATTTAAACAGACTTGTACAATGTCAGCTCCTTGTTGTTAATGAGCTTAATTAGCTCCTTGGAAGATTAATTCATGTCTTTAAATCATAAAAACTTGCACAAACATGTCATATGTAGTTCAAGTAATCATCGACAAACATGGATTCTTATTCACCATCATCACTATCGTCAGTGACTGATAGAATAATCTAATACTTCTATGTATGTAGAACACAAGCCCACATGCCTTTGAAGTCTTTCAATTTCATTTATTCAATGAATACCCTATATCAGTTATTGAAATAACAGTAGTTTCAGGTACCTTTTTTTGTCACTGTACAATATTTTTTTTAAAAACCGACTATAAATTGTGTGTGTGTGTGTGTGTGTGTGTGGTATTATCAAAGAGGAACTTCATTATATTTTGTGCTTATTTTGAAAAAGCTATATTAGAAGGTAAGCTTTAGGGTAGGTTTCTCAACATAACTATGCATTACATATATTTCTTCTTTACATAGAAGTTGAAGTTTGTAGGGTGCCTGGGTGGCTCATTTGGTTGTGTGTCCGGTTCTTGATTTTGGCTCAGGTCATAGTCTTAAATTGTGGGATTAAGCCCCACTTTGGGCTCTGTGCTGGGCGTGGAGCCTGTTTGAGTTTACTCCCTCTCTCTCTCTCACCCCTTCCCTCCCTCTCTCTAAAAAAAAAAAAAAATTGAAGTTTGCATTAACTGACAATGAGAGCCACTTAAACTCAATCCCTCCATGTTAAATTTTAACTGGCAATTCACAAACCTAAAATAAAGGCTTATTTTGTGTACACAGAGGAGAATGTACTTCTGTGTTGAAATATACATTATATCTGAAAGTCCCTCTGCTTGAGGGGTATGTTGCTCTTATAGATGTTGTGGAGGAAGAACAAGAAGAAAATATACCTGGATGGTTGATTTTTCATAAGGTGAATAACCTGTTTCCAAGTGATGTTACTCTTATCAAGTAGAAATTCATGTTTCAATGGATTTTGTGGGATAGTCTCTAGCATAAGGACAAGTGATAGTGATATGATTCAAACACACTGGAGAAGCCGGTTCGTCTGCTTGATTTGTGTATGCAGGCTATCAAAGATTGGGGCGGGGAGTGACATGTAAAGGAATTTGTACAATGTGTTCATGGCTTGCAATAATTTTTTCTTTCTCTCTCACAGAGTTCCAAAATTTTGTCTTATTCAATAATTAAAATGTATGACAAAATGGGGATTACCAACACCCCACAGTTGGAGGAAGGGAAAAAACATCTTGTAATGCTTGACATACAGCAGTTAGTATTCATCAGGTACTGAATAATATTGAGGGATTAAGAAATTTTGTCTCTGGAATTTTGTCAGACAAGGATGGATAGAAAATTCATCTCCAATGTTTACCAGCTATGTGACCTTGGGCAAGTTACTTAGCTGTAACCAATTTTTTATAAAAACCTTATAGGATTTTTATAAAGATTAAGAAAGAAAATGCATATAAAGAACTTAGCACAAAACCTTGTTAATGGTAGATGTTCAATACATGTTCATTTTTATTGTTGTTATTATTATTGTTATTGTTAGTATTACTAGTTGATCCTTGATACAAAGCAGAAGTAGGTATTCAATTGATGTCAGTTTTTTATCATTGTTAGTATTGTTATTATTATAAGTACTATTATTTTTTCTCTTTCTCAAGCACTATATGAGCAGAGTACACGTCGCGCCTTCACTCTCATCATACATCCACTCTGGGATTTGTATTGTTGGTTTTTTCGTTTATTTATCCTTGAAGGCACCAACTCTATTTATAGCACACACGGTAGATGCAGAGTGAACACAGAAGTATGAGGTACAAATATTGATAAGAACCTGGGTTCCATGCAGCAAAGACTACTGACAGCACCACCAACAGATTAGAGCCTGTGCGTCACTCCTTCACAGCATCTATACTAGCTTGAAAAAGCTTCACATTGGTGGGGAAGAAGCCTGTCTTTTTCCACATACTTTCAGAATGAAAAGAGCAATAATAAAAATGTTTGCTAGCCTCAACTTACAACTGATTCACTTTTGAGTAACTTTGAAGATAACAAAATTCCAGTGGTGTTCACTGTAACAGAATGGATCTGTTAGCAGCCAAGCCCTTCCCTAAAATGTATAATCATCTTAGGAAAAATCCGGGAAGATGAAGAAAGCAAAGAACAAAGAATATCATTTCAAGATAAAGGAAGATTTGCCACAGAATCCTCCTAAGTATATAGAAAAAGACAAAGACTCTTTGGCGAGTACATTTGTTATTTCTTTTTATCTTTCTAAGACGCACAGATGTATGTGCATCATTAAATTTGCTGGGTAATTTATCACCACGGGAGTATCAGTTCAAAACTATTATCTGGAATAAGGAGACATGGTCATTAAAAACATAGAAGGAATAATAAGAACTGAGAAAAACAGAATTGTTGAGATGAAGCTTTCTTGTTGCTATTTTCCTTCCCTTATTTTTCTTGACTCATCCAAAAGGATGAAAGATGCCTGTTAATAGTGGTAAAGAAAGAAAAACATCAATGAGATGTATCATGCACAGCAAAGGAAAAAGAAATCAACACAAAAATGCAAAAGCCAAAAAAGAAAAGAAATTGGATAGAGAGAGGAAAAAGAGAAAATGGGATGTTAAACAACTGACCTATAAAAATAATAACAAAGGGAATGGGAAGAATATTCCAGAACATTAAAGGAGCTGAGTCAAGTAAGGAAGAAGTAGCATAAAAATAAAAAACAAATAAAAGAAACTCTGAGGAAAGAAGAAAAGACAGCTGAAAGTTTTCAACAGTTTGAAAAAAACAAAAACACAAAAACCTTAAGTCAAGGAAAAGAATGATCACAGCAAACTCCTGCCAGAAAAGAAATACTAAAAGAAGATTCAAAGAGACCAAACAAATTTTGAACACATTTTTCTTCAAATGGACTAATGTGAGTACACACTAAAATTACAAATAGTAAAAATTCATTCAGATAAAAATCAATGTCATAAAAGGGAAATACTCTAAGGAAGTAAGATAATCTAATTATAGGGCATCAGCACTCCTTAAAAAAGTGCTTTTACTGTTTCATGAATGCCTGTTGCCAAGCCACAAGGGGTATTTGTCAAGTGACTTTTCTGTGTAACAACATGACACAAGACAAAAGATATTCCAGTTTTATCAAAGGGTCAAAGAAACTATATCTTTCTCTTTGGACTCAAGAAAGGGATAGTAAGGCGCCTGGGTGGCTCAGTCGTTAAGCGTCTGCCTTCGGCTCAGGTCATGATCCCAGGGTCCTGGGATCGAGCCCCGCATCGGGCTCCCTGCTCGGCGGGAAGCCTGCTTCTCCCTCTCCCACTCCCCCTGCTTGTGTTCCCTCTCTCGCTGTGTCTCTCTCCGTCAAATAAATAAATAAAATCTTAAAAAAAAAAAAAAAAAGGGATAATAACATTGAAAATCAGTCAAGTCATAACAGGAAATAAGTGAGTTAATTTTATGTCTGAAAAAGTAAAAGAGAAAAAGAATAAACATTGGGGCGCCTGGGTGGCTCAGTCGGTTAAGTGGCTGCCTTTGGCTCAGGTCAGGGTCTCAGAGTCCTGGGATCGAGCCCCGCATCGGGCTCCCTGCTCAGCAGAGATACTGCCTCTCCTTCTGCCTCTGCCCCTCCCCTCCCCCCACAAAGGCTCGTGCACACTCTCTCTCGCTATCTCAAATAAATAAAATCTTTTTTAAAAAAAGAATAAACATCAATTAATTGCTGTTTTCAGGGGAAAATGTAAATTTGGGGAGAAACACTTTAAAATGTTTAAAATGAGAAGTATTAGCAGAAAGTAAACCAGAGTGATTAAGTGTGATGGTTACAAATCAGAAATCCTAGGTTTGAATTCTGCCTCTACCACTTACTGAGTGACATTTAGCAAGGGGCTGAAACATTGTGTCTGTTTACTCCTCTATAAAAGGGATATTATAAGATTGTTCTGAAGATTAAATAAGATACTGAATATAATCAGTTGGCATAGTACTTGGTACATACTAAGTACCCAACCACTATTACTATATTTGTAATAAATTAAAACTAATGATATACTATGTGCTGGCTAATTGAACTTAATAAAAAAATTAAATAAAATAATAAAAAATAAATTAAAAAATAAAAGTTCAAGTATAATACCAACATTCAATAGTGTAAGTTTGAGTGTCGAAAGTATAAAATTTAATAGACTCTATAAGTTTAAAAAGGTATATGAGATTTATTATTGAACGATCAACACTCAAATATTTTCAGTTCTACAATTTTTCTGTTTTAATTTATTAATTGCTGTTCTTGTGAATTCTAATTACTATTTTAAGATTTTCTTAAACTTACATCATTCTTTACCTACTTCATTTAATTTGGTTTTTAATACATTGATTTTTTTTTCTTGTTTGGTAGGTTTTTAAGACAACAGATTTTCCTTTGTATACTTCAGTTGTAATGCATAGGCTCTAATTCAGTGTTTTCATTTTTGTTAGTTTCGATACATTCAGAAATCTTGGCTCCAATTTCGTATCTTTTAAATGCTTTTCATCTGTACTTGATGAAATTAGTAGGGGAGTCTGATTATATCTAGAGAGCAGGTACTGTTTTTGCCTTATTCACTGTATTTCAAAGTAGCACAATGTCATTCACTTAGTAGGGAAAATAATTCAAGATGGACTGATGAATTATTAATTAGTCTAATTTTTAAATTAAAAAAATGCAAAATGGTAGGCTGAGTAAAATATTTTCCAGTTATTTAAAAGCCATTAAATACGACATGATGGAAAAAGGAAGAAGTGTTGAAGGAGAAGGAGGAGGAGAAAAGGGAGGGAGAGGAAAACAATAGTCTGGGATTTAAAAGCTTCTAGGTCTAGACACATACTGGACAGTAACATGCTGCCGTCATCTGAGGAATCACTAGACTCATCTTCCTTAATATAAAACAGGGAATTCTCTGGCACTTGATGTCCAAGATCCTCCTCTATACATGTGTTGTTATGGTTCAACCTAATATAGATAGATGACAGATAAATAATATATGCGTCCATATACACATCTTCACACGTGTATTTCCATCATTAACTGATTATTCACATGACCCAACAGGGAATTATAGCTCCTCTGAATTAGAAACACTCTGTAGTTCACCATCTAATTTAACAATTCAAGTGAAGTCTAAATTTCTTTTTTTGTGTTGTTGTTTTTTTGTTTTTTGTTTAAGTAAATTCATGCTTTACAGACTTAGCCAGCCAGGCGCCCCATCCCTAAATTTCCTAAGCAAAACTATCCACCAACAGTTCAGCCATCTTATTGGCAACACCTGTAGAAATACGGAACTCTCTATAACCGGAGTCTGCTTTGAATATAATACAAATGTAATACATATTAACAATCCTTCTCTTTGTTACTAGATGAAGTCCTCTCTTTCTGCTTCAGTGATGTTTCCACTAACCTGTCATCCAGTGAAGCAGGTCAGTGTGAATTACAGGTCACCTCGTATCCTCTTCCGAGATCCCTGGATGTGTCTGCCAGAGAAACACACTTTAGCTCTCGCGCAAGGCTCTGTTCCCCTTTTCCTCAGGAAGCTCATTGTTTCGAAGGGGTTACTGCAAACATCCCAAACTGAAGTTCTGGGGCCAGGCAGGCCCTAAAATTGCCGGCAGCCAACCGCTGCGGACCCGGGTCCATTGGGGAGACCACGCCCCCTATGAAAATGTCAGCAGCCGCTCCGCGAGGGTTCCCACGGATGCCACGTGGGAATGCGTGTCAGAACTTTGGAAACTCTGAAGACCAAACTTTTAAGTGGAATATGGTGGCAACTACTTCAAATTTTTCAAAGATAACACAAAGACTGAGAAGAAAAAGGGTGTGTCTGTGGGTTGGATTTGACCCCGGGCTTCCAGCTTCAAACTTCTGGCCCAGGGTTCTGATACAGCAAGGTTCTGTTCGGCATGACCTGGCTGTTTATTCTTCACTGGGGGGGATGACAAATTGGGTTTTAGGAACGAAAGCCTATATTTACATTCACCAGATACAAAATTTTGTAAATGAGATGTGTCAAGGATGTTAGTGCTGTGTTCCGTGCTCTTTCAGAAAACTCGCTATTTTAAAGTCATAACCATAAATATTGGATTTCAGAGTTTTCAGATGTTCTGACTTTTTCAGATGATAAAATGCTTTTTTCAAGGAAGTATTTAATTTCATTAGACCACAATCAAACTACAAACTAAGGAGAATACTAAAACCCTATTTATTCTAGGTCCATTTATTATCTGCCCCTATTTTTTCAGCAGTTTTTACCTTAAAGATGTTACATTAATTTTCAACCCCTTTTCCAAGAGATGGCAGTAATTATTTCTACAATCCAGAGCAGGGATCAGCAGACATTTCAGGAAATGACCAGATAGCAAACATCTTAAGTAAATATTTTAGGCTTTGCAGATCATATGGTCTCTCTTGCAACTATTCTAATATACCATTATAGTGTGAAAGCAGCAAAAACAATATGAAATGAATGGCACAGCTTTGTTCCACTAAAATTTTATATATGTACTAAAATATGAATTTCACATAATTTTCATGTGCCACAAAATATCATACTTTCCATTCTTTTAACCATTTACAAATATAAAAACTATTCTCAGCTCATGGAGCATACAAAAACAGGTGGTGGGCTGAATTTGGCGCACAGGCTATAGTTTGTGAACCTCTGATTTTAGAGTTCATCACTCCTAGTATCAAGGTACCTGGAATACCAACTTACTTATAGATATTTAATAATGTCTTAGTTATATTGCCAAATTATTAAGAAAGTGGGTTAAGAAGTGGAGAATAACATCAAGTGTATTATTTGAAAAACATTTCGGGCGCCTGGGTGGCTCAGTCATTAAGCGTCTGCCTTCGGCTCAGGTCATGATCCCAGGGTCATGGGATCGAGCCCCACATCGGGCTCCCTGCTCAGCGGGAGGCCTGCTTCTCCCTCTCCCACTCCTCCTGCTTGTGTTTCCTCTCTTGCTGTCTCTCTGTCAGATAAATAAATAAAATCTTAAAGAAAAGAAAAAGAAAAACATTTCATCCAGAACCAAGGGACTTACCTGTATGCCACAAAAAAACTATCAGATAAAAACTGCTAATTTTGTCTTCCCCCCTGTGAAATTTTCTTATTTTACAAATCTGCAGTCTAGGAAAAAGTTGAGATTTTCAGTGAAAATAAACGGTACGGTTAACCCTTGAACAATGCAGGTTTACAGGCCATTGACCCATGTGCAGTTGAAAATCTGTATATAACTTTTGACTCCACAAAAACTTAACTACTAATAGCCTACTGTTCACAAGAAGCCCTACCGATGACAAAAACAGTTACCATACATTTTGCATGTTATAGGTATTAAATACTGTATTCTTATAACAAAGTAAGGTAAAGAAAATGTTATTAAAAAATCATAAGGAAAATACATTTACAGTTTTGTACTGTGTTTACTGAAAAAAAAAAATCCTCATATAAAGTGGACCCACACAGTTCACACCTATGTCATTTAAGGGTCAACTGTACTCCCAATGTTTTTCCAGCTCTGACGTTGGCCAGTTGTTTTTGAAGATTATATTTCTGACCATCTTACTTTCTATTAACATAACAGAAGCAGACAATAGCCAGGGGTTGTAGGAGCATCCCTATCCCATGGGCTACATGAGTGGATACATTTATAGATATGTTTTTCTTAATCTTACCTTTTGAACATATTCCAAGGAAAACTTGAAAAAAATTTGTTTATTAAATGTCCTGGTGGGTTTCCTTTTTCAATTCCCTAAGCAAACAATCATTATCTTATACTTTCTCTAGAAATTAAAAAACACACAGGAGATTTATTTCATACAATTCTTAGAGGTTGTTTATATTACCATGACATTATAAAACCATTTATCATCTAACCCTTCTTGCGTGTGTACTCTGTCTCATGTACTACACAAGAGGCTCCCTTTCACAAAGATGTTGCATCCAGAATAAATAAACCTCTGGGAGGAATGTGAGTGAAGCTAAAATTATCTAATAGCACAATAAATGGTATTTTAATGTTTTTTTAGTATTTTCACTCACATATTTCACATATGTCCTGAAAATATATAAAACTAAGAACATCAAACCATAAAGTCCTTTGCAATGTTTCTTTTAAAAGTTCAGGGCCTGGACTCAGCATTTTATAGTTATTCAGTGTCTTCTGGAACAGATCGGTGAGAGTTAAGCTTACCTTTTCCCTTTGTACACAGCAGTGGATGGATGTCTGTTGTATTTCAGGAGGTAAAAAGGGCATCCTAAGGGCTTCATAGAACTGTGCTAATAGAATGGCTTAACTAACACTGTGTTATATTGAAATCTTGAAATGGAAGTATGATTCAATACTTCTAAAGTATGGAAAATTTCAGGAAAGATCAACTTTTGTGTTCGCTGTCCTTAATGTTGCCAGCTATTTCATCAAAATCCAAGAAGAGGATGCCTGGGTGGCTCAGTTGTTGAACATCTGCCTTCGGCTCAGGTAATGGTCCCAGGGTCCTGGGATCAAGCCCCACATCAGGCTCCCTCCTCAGTGGGAAGCCTACTTCTCCCTCTCCCACTCCCCCTGCTTGTGTTCCCTCTCTCGCTGTCTCTCTCTCTCTGTCAATTAAATAAATAAATAAAATCTTTAAAGAAAAAATTAAAAAATAAATAAAATCCAAGAAGAGCCCTTTTCTTCATTGGAGAATTTATTGATTTTATAAAATATTTATAACTAGGTGTCCTTCTAATGTCTTACATGGTGATAAATCTCATAAGATTTTATGTCCAGAAATTAAAGGCCTCAGAAGAAGTCATCATTGTATTTTGGTGGTGATGGTGTGTGTCTGTGTGTCTTGCCTCTGTAGCCATTTATTTAGACATTGAAATTATATGAAGAGAGGTCATCCAAAATGGAACAACTTTTAACAGAGAAATAAAGATGAAATTCATCATACACGTCTGTAAGTTCCCACAAAAACTGTCACTGATCAGCATTTCTTAGATTGATCAATGGTAAATATGTAATACTCTTAATAATATTATCTAATTCAAATTTAAATGCTTTAAACTTAAGGAATTCATAGAAAACTTTTGCCAAATGTTTCAATGAAAATAGATAATATATGTCATGAAATCCCCATGATGTAGTATAATTATTTCTGAAATTAGTCTCTCTTTCACTATACAATATTATTACAATATTATTGACTGTGTTCCCATGCTGTACTTTTCATCTCTAAAACTAGTATAATCTTGCATGTTAATTATACTTCAATAAATAAATAAAAAATTTTAAAGGCGTTCTTTTTATCTTCACATTCTTTTACAATTATTTAGATTTGTCATTTAACTAATATTTTCTAGAATTTCATTTGAGACCTAGAACTTATCAGTTTCATCTAGTATATACTATATCCTGCCACCACAGGCAAACACATACTGTTTGAAAAAATTAAGAAAAGCTGAAGCTAAGTCACATTATAAAGAACTATAATGAAACTAGCTGTTGTCCACTTGCCATCCAGCCTTAAAACAATTTTTTAAAATTCTTAAACTGAAAATATTCAATTGGCAAGAGTACTTTATGAACATGAAGTCATTTTAAGGGAGAAAGCCCTGCAGTAGAAATCAAGAGGAAAATTTTTAGTGCTCACTCTGATACCAGTTAGTGATCTACTCTTCGGTAAGTCTTCTAAAATCATTGTTTGGTCATCTGTAAAGTGTATTTATAAGACCTGTCCAAATGATAAAGCTTTATTGTGTCTTAAAGAAGTTAATACATATAGAAGTGTTTTGAAATTTAAAACGTTCTCAAATTTTAGTCTATTATTGAATCAATTCTACTTACATTTACTTATGTATTAATCTATTACAGTCACATTTCTATTTCACTTTCAGTTATAATTAGAGTTATAAAATTTTCAAGAAGAAAGTGTCAGATAGGTGCAGGATTATAAAATAAATAAATCTGATGATTTGGGAAAATCTAGATTCTTTTCACCCTGCTCCACAGCTTCAACCTCTGTGTGTGTGTGTGTGTGTGTGTGTGTATGATTACAATGAGAATTGTACATTGAGAAATTCAAGCCCAAAGATCTATTTTATGTCTGTTCTTGCCCATGCTGGAGCATGCTCCCAGGAAGAGGTACTAGACTGAGGTTGTGAAGTATTATGATTCACTTTGTTTACAACCATATCATCAATTTAATTACAGCAACCAAAAGCAACTCATTAAGAGCTACATGATGTATCTTCTGGTCATGTGTCTGGCTATTAGAAGTCTTTTTGTTTAAAAAAAATTAGACTGTCTTACCCAAAGCAAGTCACTTAGTAGTCTAATACATATCCCCATACTAGTGATTTAGAATACAAGACAATGACATACAGGCTGCTAGTGAACTAAAATTCATTCACCATGACAATATCAAGAATATTAATGATGTTGTTATATATACTCATATAACACTGCTTTTGCACTCAGTATTCGTTTGTAGATGAATAATGATACTAAATACTAAATACTAAAATTTAAGGGGTGCCTAGCTGGCTCAGTTGGTGGAGCACACGACTCTCGATCTTTGGGTTGTAAATTTAAGCCCCACGTTGTGTGTAGAGATTACTTTAAAAAATAAAAATCTTAAAAAAAAATACTAAAATTTAAGATGAAAATGTCCTTATGAGACTGAAAACTGCAATATCTGAAACAGGCTTCAGAATTTAAAATACTTCAGGACATTCAGCAGTATCTATCTAGCAGTATCTATCAAAATTCTTTCAGGTTATACATAATCCACATTTGCTTTCAAGAATACTCAATACAAATTGTCCCCAGTGAGTCTCTTCCCTTGCAAATATTTGCTAAATCTTCTCTGATCCAGGTTAAAATCCATAATGATTCAAAATCTTTTTCAAAGTTGACCTACTCATGTGAGCTGCTCATATTTGTTATCAGCTCTAAATTCTATCCAATATAATACCTTTTGATTAATCTTTAAGTGACCTATGTATATCAGCATCAGATATTTATTAGTTACCCACTCACTAGGCATAGAGCCTTATGCCAATTCAGAGAGTAAAATTTAAATACTGTTCTTCAGTACCATGGAATCCAAGAGGAAGACAATACACAAGGAAATTTCCTGAGTCCAGACAGGGATATCCACAGCAAATATTACTGGCAAATATTTTACAGTTTCACAACTGTAAAGTACAAGAAAGAAGAATGTGATATTATTGGAGAAATGGCTTTACATCATAATATAATCAATTTTACCTGTCTCAGGAAGTATTCATTGGGTTGTTTGTCATGGTGGCTATGCTTTGACTCAACAGCTCCCCTCTCAGGCTGGGTAACCAGATGGATGAGTTTGGACAGATCCATCTTCCTTGTCTAAATACCTGGAACATTTAAAATAGATACCACATTGACAAGATGGTGGAGGAGTATGAGCTCTAAATTTTGTCTGGTCCCAGGAATTCAGCTAGATAGTTATCAAAGCATTTGATAAAGAAAAGAATAGCAGCAACTCTATGAACAGAAAAGCAACCACTTTCTGGAAGACAAAATGATAAAACAGAAAAACTCACCTCAAAAAAAAAAAAAGAACAAGAGGCAGTACCGACTGCCAGGGTCCTAATCAATATGGACATTAGTAAGATGTCGGAACCAGAGTTCAGAATGACGATTTTAAAGATACTAGCTGGGCTTGAAAAAGGCATAGAAGATATTAGAGAATCCCTTTCTGGAGAAATAAAAGAACTAAAATCTAAACAAGTCAAAATCAATCAAAATGGTGCAATAAAAAATGGAGGCTCTAAACGCTAGGATAAATGAGCCAGAAAAGAGAATTAGTGATATAGAAGACCAAATGATGGAGAATAAAGAAGCTGAGAAAAAAGAGAGATAAACAATTACTGGATCACGAGGGGAGAATTCGAAAGATAAGTGATACCATAAGACGAAACAATATTAGAATAATTGGGATCCCAGTAGAAGAAGAAAGAGAGAGGGGGGCAGAAGATATATTGGAGCAAATTAAAGCGGAGAACTTCCCTAATTTGGGGAAGGAGACAGGCACCAAAATCCAGGAGGCACAGAGAACCCCCCTCAAAATCAATAAAAATAGGTCAACACCCAGACATCTAATAGTAAAACTTACAAGTCTCAGAGACAAAAAGAAAATCCTGAAAGCAGCTAGGGAAAAGAGGTCTGTAACCTACAATGGTAGAAACATTAGACTGGCAGCAGACCTATCTACAGAGACCTGGCAGGCCAGAAAGGACTGGCAGGATATATTCAGAGCACTAAATGAGAAAAATATGCAGCCAAGAATACTATATCCAGCTAGGCTGTCATTGAAAATAGAAGGAGAGATAAAAACCTTCCAGGACAAACAAAAACTAAAAGAATTTGCGAACACCAAACCAGCTCTATGACAAATATTGAAAGGGGTCCTCTAAGCAAAGAGAGAGCCTAAAAGTAACATAGACCAGAAAGGAACACAGACAATAGACAGTAACAGTCACCTTACAGGCAATACAATGGCACTAAATTCCTATCTTTCAATAGTTACCCTGAATGTAAATGGGCTAAATGCCCCAATCAAAAGACACAGGCTATCAGATTGGATTAAAAAACAAGACCCATCAATATGCTGTCTGCAAGAGACTCATTTTAGACCCAAAAACACCTCCAGATTGAAAGTGAGGGGGTGGACAACCATTTATCATGCTAATGGACATCAAAAGAAAGCTGGGTCACAATCCTTATATCAGACAAATTAAATTTTAAGCCAAAGATTGTAATAAGAGATGAGGAAGGACACTATATCATACTTAAAGGGTATATCCAACAAGAAGATCAAACAATTTTAAATATCTATGCCCCTAACATGGGAACAGCCAATTATATAAGCCATTAATAACAAAATCAAAAAAACACATCGACAATAACACAATAATAGTAGGGAACTTTAACACCCCCCTCACTTAAATGGACAGATCATTTAAACAAAAGATCAGCAAGGAAATAAAGACTTTAAATGACACTGGACCAAGTGGACTTCACAGATATATTCAGATAAAAAGCACAGCAAAGGAAACAGTCAACAAAACCTAAAGACAACGGACAGAATGGGAGAAGATATTTGCAAATGACATATCAGATAAAGGGCTAGTATCCAAAATCTATAAAGAACTTATCAAACTCAACACCCAAAGAACAAAGAATCCAATCAAGAAATGGCAGAAGACATGAACAGACATTTTTCCAAAGAAGACATCCAAATGGCCAACAGACACATGAAAAAGTGCTCAATATCACTCGGCATCAGGGAAATCCAAATCAAAACCTCAATGAGATATTACCTCACGCCAGTCAGAATGGCTAAAATTAACAAGTCAGGAAATGACAGATGTTGGCCAGGATGTAGAGAAAGGGGAACCCTCCCACACTGTTGGGAATGCAAGCTGGTGCAGTCACTCTGGAAAACAGTATGGAGGTACCTCAAAGAGATGAAAATAGAGCTACCCTATTGAGATGATGTAGGCTTGTAGGCCCCTTGCAGGCCCAGATCATTTGAGGACTGCACTGAGGTTAAGGACGGCCAGGCAGGCCTAGGCCAGGAGGAGAAAATGTTCTCTTCCCCTTACCTCATGTTGCAAGGCCTAAATGCCTGGATCAGCAGGAAGTGGCTCTTGCCTCGCTTAAAGTGTATCTTTCTAAACAGAAGTGTTCTTTCTAAAGACAAAGAACATGTTGTCTCCAAAGGAAGGATGGCTAAGAGAATTCTTTATTCTGCAAGCATAAACAGGATGTATTTTGTTCTTATTGCATTTCGTGTATATTTCACTTCACAGATGTTGGCTTGATACATTGTTATGTTTATCTGATCACTGCGAGTATATAGCTATGTGAGTAATAAACGGCAGTATGCAGTTGCAAGTGCTGCCTTTGCTTTGCATCCCCTGTGCCCTGGTGATTTCGTAGACCCTTACCCAGGGACCCCAACGCACTAGACTGACAATTGGCGCCCGAACAGGGACCCTGAAGGACGTACAGGAAGGGTGAGTAACTTAATTAAGTACAGGGTGATGGGACAAGAAACTTCTACTCCTTATGTTCGAATGCTGAAGCATTCACTTGCTGTCTATGGTATTACTGTCGCTTCTAATGATATTGAGCTGTGTTTGAAGGTTTTTCGGCAGGTTATGGCTATGACGGAGGAGTCTAAGAAACCCTCTAGGAAGCCCTCTGCTCCGCCTTTGCCGTCTGTACCAGCTCTTTCTTCTAATCCTTTCCTTTCCACTGCTTTAGCTGAGCTTGATGCGCTAGAGGATAGCGATGATGAGGCTGGCGCAGGTAATTCTGTCTTTGCTTTTCCTGTTATTAGGCCTCCCCCGGTCCAGGGAATGGCACAAGCACCATATTATGAAGGAATAGGTATAGAAGATATTGGTCGCTTGAAAAAGGCAGTGTCTTTATATGGACCTCAATCACATTATGTTAAGGAGCTAGTTAATGGTCTAGCTCGACATTATAACAATTTTTCTCCTGAGGACTGGAGGGTCCTCTGTTGGGCTCTTTTAAAAGAGCCTGAGTATCTGCAATGGCAGATGTGGTTTTCTGAACTTTGTATGTATGTACATGTGGTAATAGATACATATTCTCAATTTATTTGGGCCACAGCACAAAGTGGCGAAACTACGCAACATGTTATTTCCCATCTTTTAGAAACTTTTGCTGTGATGGGTTTACCATCTATTATTAAAACAGATAATGGACCTGCATACCGCAGTAAAAAATTTCAAACTTTCTGTGAACAATATGGTATCATGCATAAAACAGGCATTGAATACAATCCTCAAGGGCAAGCCATTGTAGAACGTGCGCATAGTACTTTAAAGTTGCAAATTAAAAAATTAAAAAGGAGGAAAAAGGATCATATCTTAGCATTCACTCAATCAAATGCACGTTCTATTTTGCAACAAGCTCTGTTCGCATTAAATTTCTTGAATCTTCCGCAGGGAGATATCCTCTCCCGTGCAGAGAAACAGTTCATAGAGGGAGAGGTCGCTCCCCCTCCATTAAATGAACATATATGGTTTAAACCAACCGCAGATGCAGAATGGCAACCGGGGCTATTGCTTTGCAGAGGGAAGGGTTATGCTTATGTTTCCACAGAGGATGGACGGACCTGTTCCTGGCTCCCCGCGCGATGGATCCGGTCGAGGGCCAATTCGAACGGCACCGTATCCCACCAGAGGACGGATGGGGAATCCAGACCAAGATGAACTTCCATTACAGGCCATGGCACATTTGAATTTGGGAGGACGACGTCGCCGTCGGCAGATATTTGCTACTGCTTTGCCGACTTGGGGGCAAATTAAAAAGCTTAGTGGGGAAGGGCAAAAAATCCTGCAGCGAACAGGGAAGGCTTGTACGCCTGAAAATTTATTTTTGGCTATGTGTGCCTTGCTTACTGTATCAGATGCCGCTACGTTGGCCAATTTACTTCTTAAGCAACTTGAGGGACTAGATCCAAAAGGTATTATTCAGAGTTTGGGACACACTGCTGGAGGAATGGGATTTGTATTGTTGATTGTTATCTTATGCTTTATGCTGTTGCATTTTTGCTATCTAAAGCCTTCCCAGAATTCTATGGCCATCCTTTGGAGGGCACTTTTATTAAAACAAAAGAAAAAAGAAGGAATTGAGATGATGTAGGCTTGTAGGCCCCTTGCAGGCCCAGATCATTTGAGGACTGCACTGAGGTTAAGGACGGCCAGGCAGGCCTAGGCCAGGAGGAGAAAATGTTCTCTTCCCCTTACCTCATGTTGCAAGGCCTAAATGCCTGGATCAGCAGGAAGTGGCTCTTGCCTCGCTTAAAGTGTATCTTTCTAAACAGAAGTGTTCTTTCTAAAGACAAAGAACATGTTGTCTCCAAAGGAAGGATGGCTAAGAGAATTCTTTATTCTGCAAGCATAAACAGGATGTATTTTGTTCTTATTGCATTTCGTGTATATTTCACTTCACAGATGTTGGCTTGATACATTGTTATGTTTATCTGATCACTGCGAGTATATAGCTATGTGAGTAATAAACGGCAGTATGCAGTTGCAAGTGCTGCCTTTGCTTTGCATCCCCTGTGCCCTGGTGATTTCGTAGACCCTTACCCAGGGACCCCAACGCACTAGACTGACAATTGGC
Source organism: Mirounga angustirostris (assembly GCF_029215605.1). Classification (NCBI taxonomy): domain Eukaryota; kingdom Metazoa; phylum Chordata; class Mammalia; order Carnivora; family Phocidae; genus Mirounga; species Mirounga angustirostris. The sequence goes on along the minus strand of NW_026991720.1, from coordinate 76,229,043 downwards.
GCCCGAACAGGGACCCTGAAGGACGTACAGGAAGGGTGAGTAACTTAATTAAGTACAGGGTGATGGGACAAGAAACTTCTACTCCTTATGTTCGAATGCTGAAGCATTCACTTGCTGTCTATGGTATTACTGTCGCTTCTAATGATATTGAGCTGTGTTTGAAGGTTTTTCGGCAGGTTATGGCTATGACGGAGGAGTCTAAGAAACCCTCTAGGAAGCCCTCTGCTCCGCCTTTGCCGTCTGTACCAGCTCTTTCTTCTAATCCTTTCCTTTCCACTGCTTTAGCTGAGCTTGATGCGCTAGAGGATAGCGATGATGAGGCTGGCGCAGGTAATTCTGTCTTTGCTTTTCCTGTTATTAGGCCTCCCCCGGTCCAGGGAATGGCACAAGCACCATATTATGAAGGAATAGGTATAGAAGATATTGGTCGCTTGAAAAAGGCAGTGTCTTTATATGGACCTCAATCACATTATGTTAAGGAGCTAGTTAATGGTCTAGCTCGACATTATAACAATTTTTCTCCTGAGGACTGGAGGGTCCTCTGTTGGGCTCTTTTAAAAGAGCCTGAGTATCTGCAATGGCAGATGTGGTTTTCTGAACTTTGTATGTATGTACATGTGGTAATAGATACATATTCTCAATTTATTTGGGCCACAGCACAAAGTGGCGAAACTACGCAACATGTTATTTCCCATCTTTTAGAAACTTTTGCTGTGATGGGTTTACCATCTATTATTAAAACAGATAATGGACCTGCATACCGCAGTAAAAAATTTCAAACTTTCTGTGAACAATATGGTATCATGCATAAAACAGGCATTGAATACAATCCTCAAGGGCAAGCCATTGTAGAACGTGCGCATAGTACTTTAAAGTTGCAAATTAAAAAATTAAAAAGGAGGAAAAAGGATCATATCTTAGCATTCACTCAATCAAATGCACGTTCTATTTTGCAACAAGCTCTGTTCGCATTAAATTTCTTGAATCTTCCGCAGGGAGATATCCTCTCCCGTGCAGAGAAACAGTTCATAGAGGGAGAGGTCGCTCCCCCTCCATTAAATGAACATATATGGTTTAAACCAACCGCAGATGCAGAATGGCAACCGGGGCTATTGCTTTGCAGAGGGAAGGGTTATGCTTATGTTTCCACAGAGGATGGACGGACCTGTTCCTGGCTCCCCGCGCGATGGATCCGGTCGAGGGCCAATTCGAACGGCACCGTATCCCACCAGAGGACGGATGGGGAATCCAGACCAAGATGAACTTCCATTACAGGCCATGGCACATTTGAATTTGGGAGGACGACGTCGCCGTCGGCAGATATTTGCTACTGCTTTGCCGACTTGGGGGCAAATTAAAAAGCTTAGTGGGGAAGGGCAAAAAATCCTGCAGCGAACAGGGAAGGCTTGTACGCCTGAAAATTTATTTTTGGCTATGTGTGCCTTGCTTACTGTATCAGATGCCGCTACGTTGGCCAATTTACTTCTTAAGCAACTTGAGGGACTAGATCCAAAAGGTATTATTCAGAGTTTGGGACACACTGCTGGAGGAATGGGATTTGTATTGTTGATTGTTATCTTATGCTTTATGCTGTTGCATTTTTGCTATCTAAAGCCTTCCCAGAATTCTATGGCCATCCTTTGGAGGGCACTTTTATTAAAACAAAAGAAAAAAGAAGGAATTGAGATGATGTAGGCTTGTAGGCCCCTTGCAGGCCCAGATCATTTGAGGACTGCACTGAGGTTAAGGACGGCCAGGCAGGCCTAGGCCAGGAGGAGAAAATGTTCTCTTCCCCTTACCTCATGTTGCAAGGCCTAAATGCCTGGATCAGCAGGAAGTGGCTCTTGCCTCGCTTAAAGTGTATCTTTCTAAACCGAAGTGTTCTTTCTAAAGACAAAGAACATGTTGTCTCCAAAGGAAGGATGGCTAAGAGAATTCTTTATTCTGCAAGCATAAACAGGATGTATTTTGTTCTTACTGCATTTCGTGTATATTTCACTTCACAGATGTTGGCTTGATACATTGTTATGTTTATCTGATCACTGCGAGTATATAGCTATGTGAGTAATAAACGGCAGTATGCAGTTGCAAGTGCTGCCTTTGCTCTGCATCCCCTGTGTCCTGGTGATTTCATAGACCCTTACCCAGGGACCCCAACGCACTAGACGTTGACACCCTATGAATCAGCAATTGCACTATTGGATATTTATCCTAAAGATACAAATGTAGTGATCAGAAGGGGCACGTGCACCCCAATGTTTATAGCAGCAATGTCCACAATACCCAAACTATGGAAAGAGCCTAGATGTCCATCAACAGATGAATGGATAAGGAAGATGTGATATATATATATATATATATATATATATATATATATATACCACACCATATATATATATATATATATATATATATATATATATATATATATATATACACACACACACAATGGAATATTATGCAGCCATCAAAAAATGAAATATTGCCATTTGCAATGACATAGATGGAACTAGAGGGTATTATGCTAAGCAAAATAAGTCAATCAGAGAAAGATAAGTATCATATGATCTCACTGATATGTGGAATTTGAGAAACAAGACAGAAGATCATAGGGGAAGGGAGGGAAAAATGAAACAAGACAAAACCAGAGAGGGAGACAAACCATAAGAGACTCTTAATCTCGGGAAACAAACTGAGGGTTGCTGGAGTGGAGGGGGGTGGGAGGGATGGGGTGGCTGGGTGATGGACATTGGAGAGGGTATGTGCTATGTTGAGCACTGTGAATTGTGTAAGTCTGATGAATCACAGACCCGTACCCCTGAAACAAATAATACATTATATGTTAATTTAAAAAAAATAAATAAAAATAAAATAAAATAGATACCACATCATTATGGATATGATCAGAAACCAAAGTTACTGTTCAACAACATTTACTATGTGTAATTACAGTTTCTTCAAATGTAAATATCTTAAAAGTGAAACTGATGGCTTATGCATATATATTCCTAATCAAACACTGACCTGCACACATCAAAGGCATGTGCTAAATATGTATTGATTGTTTGTTGATTAATAAAAGCCAAAGGAGTATAATTTGCTCAATAATATTTAAATAGTTCATTTAGTGGTCTGAGAAAACATGGAATCTTGCCACAGGCTCAATAATATGTAATCATCTTTTATAAATATTGGTAACTCTGATAAAGATAATGGTACTTTTTTTTTTTTACCCACCACCAAAATACTAATAGGTCAGAGGCCTGGAAAGGTACTCAAATTATTTCAGGTCCTAATTTATAAACTAAGAATTTGTCTGCTTAAGGAAATTTCATAATGACCATATTTTCACTTTAAATTACAACCAGGTAATATTTTAGGAAAACAAAAATTGTCAAGATGTGTTTGTATATCATGGTTACTTAAGTAATAAAAGCTAATAAGAAAAATGCAGTAATCAAGCATAATTGCCAAGTTATTTTCAAGAGCTCATCAAATTGAGAACGTAATTATAGTATTGTTTCAAGGCATAAATTTAACATTCTTAATGAAGAGTCATGTTTTTAATGGTGAGTTATTTTTATAGATATAAATTTTTATGATGTCTAAATTATTTTCTAAGCAATAAAAATTTTCTATACTTTTCAAGAATACCTCTATATGTCTCTCTCTTTCTCCCAATTTGAGAAATAAAAAAGAGAACTTTGTTGTAGGCAAAGCAAAGACTAATAATTAAGTTCAGGTAACATTTAGGATTTCCATTTGTTTTTCCAATTTCTTCAGGCAGTTCTCTTCCTATATCTACCTTTGGAAAACAAATTTCTCTGTGTGTATATGCATGTGTGTGTGTGTATGTGTGTGTTAACAAAAAGAAGGTAGATAAAACATACATATCCCTATCACCTCTTTGTGATTTCATGTCTCTTGCCTCAGGAAAGATGGCTATTATGGGCTCAGTCATTCTTTCTCTTTGAATATATGTGGCTTTTGGTAAGACACCATGTTAATGACTCTCCTTAGATAAAGGATCTTCTCTGAGAGTTCTTGTGGGGAAAAAAAAAGAAACCTCAGGAATAAATTGGGGTATCAGAGCCTAATAAGAAAAAATGGATATAGGGCAATCACAGTAAGAAAACCCAATAATAGAAACTCAAATCTTTTATGTCCTTTTATGTCTCCACTCCTTCACAGTCAAATCTTACTTCTCATTGTTCTATTTCATTCAAGGACTGGGAAATGGAGCAAGGAAGGGCAGATTGTCCAACCACTATTACCTCACTTGGTTGATTTCTCTCAGGAGAAAAACGTTTAACACTAAATTTTCTCTTCCCTGGGTAAGACGTTTTGACCATCAGAGTTAGCTTTTATTTATAATATATTTTTAGTCAAAAGATATAAGTTGCAAATCCTGATTATATGTGAACACTAGGAAAATTTTTGCTTTAATTTTAACATTTTAAATACTAAATAAGTATTAATTAAATTTAAAGGAAAAATAAAAACATCTTGTGAGATATCCCTACAACACAGGCTACTTCCCTCACTGTCCCCAACACCAAGATTAAGTAATTACATAATTGCATTGTCTATAGGTTACAAATTTTAATGATTTTTAAAGGCAAAGTGCAATTTATTTTTTTAAGATTTTTTTATTTATTTACTTGACAGAGAGACCGTGAGAGAGGGAACACAAGCAGGGGGAGTGGGAGAGGGAGAATGAGTCCTCCTGCTGAGCAGGGAGCCCGATGCGGGGCTCCATCCCAGGACCCTGGGATCATGATCTTAGCCGAAGGCAGACGCTTAACGACTGAGCCACCCAGGCGCTCCCAAATTGCAATTTAAGTAAATCAAATATTAACATATTATGTAAAAAGCAAATTAATACAAACACATGTAATAGGGCAAATGTTTATAAGTATTGTCATCCCTGATTAGTAATCTTATTATTAAGAATACATTTCACATTATTTAGTACCTGGAGTGCTCTACACTGACTTTTTCATCCTTCTTTCGTATTTTCTCATATATATTTAAAATGTAAAACATCTTAAATCTTTTGTATAAAACTATATATAGATAGCTATAGTTTTAGTATATTTTAAGATTATATTGCTAAAAATTATTATGATAATCCTTTCCCATAGTAAAGAGAAAATTGCATTATCTATATATTACCAAAATAATCATTTGAAAACTGAAAAACATTTTCGATTTATTTCATTAACCTTTTAAAATGATTTTTAATATATGAAGTTGCTCTATATAAAGTACCAAGATATTGGTAATAACTAGATAGGTTGTCATCTACTTGGGATGGTTTCAGAATGACACCACTTAACAGCCAGTGTGTTACCTAAATGAAAATGGAATTTATGTACTAGTTCTGTCTCTAAAGAAAGAATGGAAGACACCTTTTGAACATTATTTTCTTCCTGACTCTGTAGTAGGCTTTCACTTAAATTATCTAATGTAAACTTCATAATGTCTCTACCTTAAGGTATCTATCCACATTTTTTAGGTCAGGAAACTGATATTCAGAGAGACCATGTAATTTCCTTGTGGTATTTTTATAATTGTGGTTGATTTGCTGTTATTTGCATACTAACTTTTCACAATAAATATATCTCATAAGGCTGCATACATATGACAAGCTAAAATTAACTTACAGTAAGTGAGGCTGGGGTATGGGAAGTCTAAGTGAAGTTATATATAGATTCTAGAGCTAGGTTTCAACTTTATTCAAGCCTTCTAGAGGCAAGATTTAAAATACAGTGATTTTTATGGCATATAGCAACCACAAGTTAAAAATAAGCAGTTGCTGAGGAAAAGCACATTGATAATCAGAGACTAAAGAGAAATTACCCTCTTTTTATAATCTTCTGGTGTGATCACTAACATTTAGAGAGTTTCATAAAACCATTTCTGAAAACCAATGTAGTCTTATGATATGATAATATCCTGGAATAAAGAATGATTATTTTGGCAGCAGTTTATTAGTTGACAGAGAAAGAAAAGGCTTTTCCTTTAGGCGAATTTTATATATCCATTGAAAATAATGTTTTTGAAAAATATTTATTGCCTTAGGTAATGGTCACAATAAAATATTAAGTGGGGAAAATATTTATATTTCACAATAAAATGTTAAGTGGAAGAATATAAAATTTATACTTTCATACACTTACCATATTTAAGTTTTCTTATAAACTCTTTCCTAGATCTAACATAAATGCTTCTAATTTGTTCCTACTGGAAACAGAAGTAATATCATTAAATACGTACAAATTAGATCAGACCTTTTTCCACCCACAGCCATCAAGTGTTAAGTAACATTTTAATAATATTCCAAAATAACAAAATATAGTAAGGCAAGATAAGCACCATTAATAATTCTCTTTCAAATATAAGTTCCCCATATTTTTTATTTCACCAAGAGAATGAATTGGTAATTTACCAATGGTCAGAAGATCTAAATTCCAATTTGCCATAGTACTGTAGGACCTTAAAGTGCACAACAGCATATCCTTCTTAAGGTGATGCATGTGTGCATAGGTAAAAATAGAAACTGAAGTGTTGTAAGGAACACACCCTTCTTCTACTCATCACCATTTGCCTGGCAGGTCAACTAGCCTTGGGCCAAAATACATCATTTCAGGTCACCAGGCTAACAATTTCCAATTCCCAGTTCTCTAGTAAGAAGAATCAACACATTCCAGAAAACAGAAAATATTGCCTTCAAAACATTTTGGAAACCTGCAAAGATATAAACCAAGCTTTTCATTATTGCTGTAAAATTTAATGACACTTCCACTTATAATTGGCTTTTTTTTTTATTCAGGATTACATTATGTGGCTTCTATGTCTTTCTCAACTTAACTTTTATCCCTTTACCACAGCTGATTAGGTATGAAAAAGAAGAGACATGAAACACAAATTAAATGGTTTTATTGTTGGTCCCTTAGGCAAAAAAGACATCTACACTCCCTAGAGAATTATATAGACTCCAAACTTCAGTAGGAGTTCTTTCTTAGTTGTTTTGTCTTCTACAGTATATTTAATATTTTCTACTGTCCTTGATAATATTTCCTTGAATAAGTATTATAAGACTTCAGCTTAATTGCAAAGTCATGGCAGAAAAGTTGGAAAACACACACGCAGACACACAAAACAAAAATCACAAAGAAAAAAATCACCATTGCTAAAATCTGATATCAGTTTTCTTTTCTACTCAAGTAAAAACATGCATATTTTAAGTTATTTCATAATATATATACTATTTTTTAGAATTTTCTCAATTCTAGCAATGTATTTTGCAACATAAATTTTAGGAGCTAAATGTCATTCTGTCATATGGATATACTGTCATTTACTTAACTGCAGTTATTTCCTTTTTTTTTTTTGCTATTAGAAATAAAGCTACATTGTGCACCTTTGTAGACATATTTTTACATTTGAATTTTCTTATAAATTCCAAGAATTTTAATATTTAAGTCAAATATGAAACATATTTAAAATTCCATTGCCAAAAGATAATTTGTATAGTTTCATCATTTTCCCCTGCTTAAAGCAGTGTGAGAGGGCTCCTTTCTAAGAAGTCTACAAAACAATAGATTTCCTTTACTTTTCCAATTTTATTGATAAATATCACATCTTATGAAATAATTTTCAGAGAGTGAAAACTTGAAAGAATTAATCTCCACTATGAGAAACACTAAAAGAATTTCTATAGGCTAAAGGAAAATGATATCAGATGGAAACTGGGTTTTATAAGAAGGAATGAAGAACACCAGAAAAAAAATTGGTCAGCAAATATTAAGGACCATTGAAATGATTATTCCTATACCTACACATATTTTTTTGTTTCCTTGGAGACAATTAGCCATATAAAGTAAAAATTATAACCCAAAATGGGTTTTATAACAATTATATAGTCAATTAATCTTTGACAAAGTAGGAAAGAACATGCAACGGAAACAAGACAATTTCTTCAACAAATGGTGTTGGGAAAATTGGACAGCTACATGCAAAAGAATGAAAATGGACCACTTTCTTACACTATACATAAAAATAAATTCAACATGGATGAAAGCCTTAAATGTAAGACCTGAAACCATAAAAATCCTAGAATAGAGCACAGGCACTGATGTCTCTGACATGAGCCATAGCAACATTTTTCTAGATAAGTCTCCTGAGGTGAGGGAAATAAAGTAAAAATAACCTATAGGGACTATATCAAAATAAAAAGCTTCTGCACGGTGAAGGAAACAATAAAAAAAAACCCTAAAAGGTAACCTAATGAATGGGAGAAGATATCTGTAAATGGCCCATCCAATAAAGGGTTAGTATACAAATTATATAAAGAACTTATAAAACTCAATACCCAAAAAATGAATAATCCAATTAAAAAATGGGCAGGGGATATGAAGAGACATTTTTCCAAAGAAGACATACAGATGGCTAACAGACACATGAAAAGATGCTCCACTTCACTCATTATCAGGGAAATGCAAAACTATAATGAGCTATCACCTCACACCTGTCAGAATGGCTAAAATCAAAAACACAAGAAACAAGTGTTGGCAAGGATGTGAAAAAAGTAACCCTCGTGCACTGTTGGTAGGGATACAAACTGGTGCAACCCTCTGGAAAACAGTATGGAGGTTCCTCAAACAGGTAAAAATAGAACTAACCTAGGATCCAGCAATTGCCATACTAGGTATTTACCCAAAGAATACAAAAATACTAATTGAAAGGGATACATGCACCCCAAGGTTTACAGCAGCATTATCTACAATAGCCAAAATGGAAAGAGCCCAAGTGTCCATTGACTAATGAATAGATGAAGAAGTGGCATATATATACAGACATGTACATATATATACATATACGTAAAATAGAATATTATTCAGCCATGAAGAAGAATGGATTCTTGCCATTTGCATCAACATGGATGGAGCTAGAGAATATTATGCTGAGCAAAGAAGTCAGTCAGAGAAAGACAAACACCATATGATTTCACTCAAATGTGGAATTTAAGAAACAAAACAAATGACCAAAGGGGAAAAAGAGAGAGAGAAGCAGACCAAGAAACAGACTCTTAACTATAGAAAACAAACTAATGGTTACCAGAGGGGAGGGGTGGGGGCATGGGTTAAATAGGTGAAGGGGATTAAGGAGGGGACTTGTCCTGATGAGCATCAGGTGATGTATGGAAGTGCTGAATTAAAATATTGTATACCTCAAACTAATATAACACTGTATATTAACTATACTAGAATTAAAAACAATAAAAATGGTTTTTATAGAATATTTAGAAGTAAAATATATGACAACTGAAAATATATTTTTATAAATTTCTTAAACTGCTCATGAGTATTTTTAATGTATGTCATAATAAATTATATATGCATACTTTATTATCTAAAGAAACACCCCCAAAACATATAAAGAAGGGTAACTAAAATACCATAATATAAAATGGAATACAAAAACATATTTATATACTTCCAAAAAAAGACAGAAAGGAAAGAGCTGGGTGAAAATGAATAGATTTCTTAAAAACTCAAATACCAATATAAAATTCAAGCATGTCAATAATTACATTAAAAATTACAAACAAAGCATGTGCCTTAAAACACAGACTGTGACTCAACCATGGTTATTTACCAAAAAATATACTTTCAACATAAAAGTACAAAAATTTTGAAAGTTAAAAAATTTTTTAAAGATTTATTTATTTATCTGAGAGAAAGTGTGTGTGTGTTAGCAGGGGGGAGGGACAGAGGAAGAGGGAGAGAGAATCTCCAACAGACTCCTCACTGAGAAGGGAGCCCTACTCAAGGCTCAATCCCACAACCCTGGGATCATTACCTAAGCCAAAATCAAGAGTCAGATGCTTAAGTGACTGAGCCACCCAGGCACCTGGAAAGTTAAATTTTTCTTAAAGAAAGACTAACCATGCAAGCATTAAGTATAAGAAAGCTGGTATAGATAAACTAATACTGATGACAACCAAAAAACTTGAAGATGAATAGTATTACCAGGAAATGAGAAAATATATCCAGTTGGGTGATAATAAAAGTACAATGAATTAAAATTTATGAAATGAAGCAAATTGATCTTTAGAAAAATGTGCATTTTTTTCCAATTTCCTACATTGTAGTAAAATACGCATAATATAAAATTTACAATTTTAACCATTTAAATGTACAGTTCAGTGGTATTAAATATATTCATAATGCTGTGCCACCATCACCACCATCCATCTCCTTAACTCTCTTCACCTTGTAAAACTGAAAGTCGATATTGTTAAACAATAATGGCCCATTCTCCCTTCCCTCCAGCTTCTGGCACTCACCAATCTATTTTCTGTCGGTATGATTTTGACTACTCTGAACACCTCATATAAGTGAAATGATACAGTATCTGTTTGGGGTTTTTTTGTGCGTGTGTGACTGGCTTATGTCACTTAGTGTAATGTCTTCAATGTTTATCCATGTTGTAGGATATGTCAAAAATTCCCTCCTTTTTAAGACTGAAAAATATACGCATAAACCCCATTTTGGTTATCCATTCATCTAGCAATGAACACTTGGGTTGCTTCCATGTTTTAGCTATTGTGAATAATGCTGCTATGAATATGAGTGTACAAATATTTTTTAAGCCCTGTTTTCAGTTCTTTGAATGCCATTTATTTATTATTTATTTATTTGTCTTATTGGTCTAGTTGGAACTTCAAACACTATGTTGAATAGAAGTGGCAAAAGCAGGAATCCTTGCCTTGTTTCTGATTTTCAAGGGAAAGTTTCTGGGTTTTCACTACTGAGTATGATGTCCACTATGGATTTTTCATATATGGCTTTTATTATGTTGAGGTAATTTTCTTCTATTCTTCATTTATTGAGTATTTTTATCGTGAAAGTATGTTGAATTTTGTCAAATATGTTTTGTACATCAATTGAAATGATCACATGGGGTTTTTTCTTTATTCTATTTTTTAAAATATGTTATTTATTTATTTATTTGAGAGAGAGCAAGAGTGAGAGAGATCACAGGGGGAGAGAGAGAAGCCAATGTGGGGCTCAATTCCAGGACCCTGGGATCATGACTTGAGCCGAAGGCAGACGCTTAACTGACTGAGCCACCCAGGCACCCCTTCCTTTCATTCTATTAATGTGCTGTATTACATTGATTAATTTTTGTATATTAAATCATCCTTGCATTCCAGGAATGAACCGCATTTGGCCACTGTGCATAATCCTTTAATGCGCTACTGAATTTAGTGTAGTAATTTGTTGAAGATTTTTGCATCAATGTTCATAAGTAATATTGGTCTATGGTTCTCTTTTCTTGTAGTGTCTTTGGCTTTGATATTAGAGTAATGCTGGCCTTACAGAGTGAGTTAGGAAGTGTTCTTCCTCTTTGATTTTTTGGATGTTAGGGAAGGATTGGTGTTAGTTTTTCCTTGAATATTGTATAGAATTCATTAGTGAAGCCATCAGATCTAAGCATTTTCTTTGTCAGTGATTTTTGATTACTGATTTGCTCTTCCTACTAGTTATAAATCTATTCAGATCTCCTACTTGCTTGTGACTTGGTCTTGGTAGGTTTTGTTGTATTGTCTTGTTATACTGAAACTTTTACTAATATTTAATGTCCTTTGGATCTTGTCATATTTTTCATTTAAGTTAAAACTTTTGTCTGATGTTAGTGTAGCCAGTCTTGTTCTCTTTGGTTATTACTTGCATGGAGTATCTTTTCCCATCCTTTCAATTTTAATCTACTTGTGTCTTTGGATACAAAGTGAGTCTCTTGTAGACAGTATATAGTTGGATCATGTGTTTGTTTTCCATTCTATCAATCTCTGTCTTTTGATTGGAAAGTCTAAACCATTCATATTCAAAGCCATTATGGATAAGGAGGGACTCATTTCTGTCATTTTGCTATGTGTTTTCTACATGTCTTCTAGCTTTTTTGTCCCTCATCTTCTTTCATATAAACTTGGCTCTTTTGTTTTGGGTTTTTTGTTTTGTTTTGTTTTGTTGGGTTTTTTTTTTTTTTTTTTTTGTAGTAAAACATTTAAGTTCCTCTCTCCTTTCCTTTTGTGTCTATTCTTTAGCTATTTACTTTGTTGTAATTGCCGCGGAGTATACATTTGACACCCTAAAATTATAACAGTCTAATTGGACTTTATACCAGCTTACCTTCAATATCATACAAAAATTGCTCCTTTAATAATCCATGCTCACCCTCTTCAGTTGTTGATGCCACAAAATTATATCTTTACACACCACGTGACCCAAAACATAAACTAGTGATTCTTTTAAATTCACCAGTCTCTTAAATTATATAGAAAACAGAAAGGGGGGGGGGAAGAAAACAAAAAGTGGAGTTATAAACTGTTGTTACAATAATATTAGCTTTTATAATTGCCCATGTATTTACCTTTATTGAGATGTGTATTTCTTCATGTCTTCACATTGCTGTATACTGTCCTTTTATTTCACCCTGCAGGACTCCCCTGAGCATCTCTTGCAATGTAGGTCTAGGGGTAACAAAATCCCTAACCTTCTGATTAATCTGAGAGTGCCTTATTTCCTCCCTCAGTTTTGAAGGACAGTTTTGTTGGATATAGAATTCTTGACAGGTTTTTTCTTCTTTTAGAATTTTGAAACTTAGTGGTGTCTATTATTGTTTCTGTTTTTTATTGTTATAGATTCCCTCTATGCCAAGGAGAGGTAAAAACCTAAAGTCCTTTCAAGCCTTTTCTGAAACTGCACCTTTCTCTGGGCACATGTAGTCACTTTCTAATTTTCCTCACATATCTGGTTGCTTTTGGGTTTTGTTTTTTTGTTTGTTTTTTTTTTTTCTCTGATTTTGAATGTCTTAGTCTTCAGTTTCTGGCTTCCAAAGGGGGAAAAAATTAAAATGAAGAGGAGATATAATACTGGAGATTTAAAACCCCTGGAAGTCTTTTCATTCACAGGTACAGGGGCTTGCAACAATGGAAGGAAGTGGAATAATAAGGACTGCTAAGCTCTTGTCTGTACCTCTCTGATCAGAAACAGTAATCAGAATAGAGATCCCCAAGGTCTGGAGAATAGAATCCTTTTTGCTCCCTCTGGTCCCTGCAAGCTGTGTGCAAGCTAGTCCAGGAACACATGAGAGATGGGTACCTGCTACTACAGTAAGAGCTGAAGTCGCCCAAAATTAACTGCAAGCTACTGTCCAAGCCTTCCCCTGGAGGTTGCAAGATTTTCATGGATTCCAGTGTTTCAAAACAATTACATCAGACAAATTCTTCCAGTACAATTACTGTCTAGGTAAGGAGACAGATTCTAGAATCTACTTCCTGGAATTCTACCATCTTCTAAGAAAGCTCTCAAGGGAAATATATTGTTCTAAGTGCTATATTAGAATATTTGAAAGGTGTAAGGCAATGACTTCTGTTTCCAGGTTTAAAATCTATAGAATATTAAAAATAGAAGCTACAGTAATTAGGAGAATCAAAATAAAGGAATACAAATTCAAGTAGAAACAAGAAATAGAAAACAGAAAAACAATAGAGAAAATCAACAAAATCAGTTAGTCTTTTGAAATGATCAGTGAAATTAATAAACCCCTAGAATGAATATGAGTAAAATCACAATACCAATAGTGTGTATGATTGATACTACAGTAAAAGTATTATGTTGGAATATCATGAGCAACTTTATACCGTTAAATTCAACAACTTAGATTACATGGAAAATGTATTGGAAGACACAAATTACTAAAATTAATCAGAGAAGAAACTGAAACTTTATATAGCCCTCTTTCCAAAAAAGTGATTAAATTTGTAATTAAACAATCCTCCATAAAAAAAAAAAAAATACCTTTAGGCCCAGATGGCATCACCAGTAAATTCCAATAGACATTTAAATAAAAACTAATTTAAATAAAAATTAAATTAAATTAAATTAAAACTAATACCAGTCCTAAACAAAATCTTTCAGAAAACAGAAAACACTAGGAAGTTACCAATAAATATTGGTATTTATTTATTTATTCATTTATTACCAATAAATGTTCATTTATTTTATAAGGCTAATATTACTCATTATCATAATCAGACAAAGACATTATAAGAAAATAAATTTACAAATATCTTCACAAATTATATTCAAAAATCCTTTAAAAATATTAGTAAATCAAATCCAGTCATATATAAAGATTGTATACTATGCTCAAGTATATCCAAGGAAATCAAGGGAAGTTTAATTTAGGATAATCTGTCAATATAATCCACTACTTTAACAGTTTAAGACAAAAAAAATCATATGATTATTTTGCTAAATGGAGAAGTAGCATCCGACAAAAACAAAACAATTTCTGAATAAAAACCTCTCAGCAAACTGAGAAGAAAACTTCATCAATCTGATAGGAAACATGATAAATAAAAAATTACAACTAACATCTTACTTAACAGTGTAATAGTAAATATTTTCCCTCTGACATGACATAAAAAGGAAAGATACCTAATCGAGGCACATCTACTGATCATGGCATTGGAGTTAATATCCAGTGCAAAAGAAAACACAGCAAACAGATGTAAAATGAGGAAAAGTGTCATTATTCACAATTGAAATGATTATGTATATAAAAAAATCCTAAGAAACCTGCCAAAAAAAAAAAAAAAACCTGCTACAACTAATGTTGCAGTTTATAGAATTAATAGACATACAGCAGTCATGTTTTTACTATACTAACAATGAACATTTAAAAACAATTTTTTAAAATAACATTTAAAATAGCACCAAAAATGTTTAGGGATAAATTTAATAAAATTAAACACAAAATTTATATACTAATAATATAAAATGTTGCTAAGAACTATTGGATAAATGGAGATATAAATCATTTTTATGGATCACAAGACCAAATATTGTTAAAATACCAAGATTGATCTATAAATTCATCATAATCCCAATAAAAATTCCAGCATGTTTTTTACTGGAAAGTGATAAGTTTTAAATGTATTTGGAAAAGCAAAGGACAGAAGATAATTAAAATTATCTTGAAAAAGACCAAAGTTAGAAGATCTAACCTTTGACTTCAGACATTCCTACAATAATCAAGATGGTGTGGTAGTGCTGAAAGCAGAGACAAATAAGTCAATGGAAAAGAATAGAGTGTCAAAAATATGCTCCTTGTATAAGTCAAATGGTTTTTGACAAAGACACAAGAGAAATTCAAGCAAAAATGGAAAAGCTCTTCTAATAAGGGTGCTAGAACAACTCAATATCCATATGAGAAAAATAAAAAGCCAATACAAAGTATGTAGCCAAAATAGAAAGGGAATAGGATAATAGAGATATGTCAAGCAGTTCATTATTAAAAACATGTATTAACTTCTGGATTTTGTGTTTTTTAATGTTTAATGCTATTTGTCAGCTTTTTAAATTTGTAAGATTTTATGATATTTTCTCAATCTAAACAAATACCTCCTTTATAACAAATTTTGTGTTTTTAATTTTATATATAAATATATATATATATATATTGGTAAGAGCTTTTTCACCTAATTGAATAAGCTACAGATCCCACAAAACCTGATCTACCCCTGGTCCCAAGCTTGCCAGTTACCCAGCTTTGAATTACACAATCCAAAATTGGTGCATTTTGCCAGGAACACAAAGCCAGGCCTATTTACAAAATCCTATTAGCTTCTTTATTAATTAAGAAGCTCACTACTGTGAAATATTTCTCTTTCACAAAGTGTGATTCACAGCAGGATTTCCCTTCATCTAATTTCACCTTTTTTAATCTTGAAGTGTTTTTCTATGGGAAGAAATGCGTAGTCATTAAATTGGATAATTTCTTGAAACAAACAATTACTTCAGCACTTGATTCTGATATTTCAACAAAAGAAAGAGTAATGATAAAGATTTTGTATGGAGAGGAGATTATCTTTTTCAGGAGGACTACTTTATCAATATTTCTATTTAAAAAATGGACCTCTGAGGCAATGAATAATACAGATATAAGAACTCTGAATAACCTGAAGTAATAGTTTTCATTTGAAATTCTATCTAATGTGGATATTGTACCTATCGAAGAGAGATTGTTTTCCTACCCTAAATGTCTTTATGAAAAATATCAGCACCTCAAGCATGATGTTTACCTGAACAGTGTCTCCTATAGATGTTCTGATGAGTAGAAATATTGGGGCAAGGGGGAGGAAAAGAAAACCTATGTCTCCAAATTCATTAAATTGGGTCCATTCTTTTAAATTCCAGGGTCAAATATTAGTATGGAAGGAATATTTATTGTTACAGGTAATCAGGTTCACTACACGAACAAAATAAATTTAGTAGTGAAATGTGAGTTTGTTGAATGTGTTTTGCTTTGTTTAAAATGTACCTTTTGTTTGTTTGTAAGAAAGTAGTTTAAAACAAAAGAATTTATAAGATCAACACAGGGAATAAACTGATGTTTGCCAGAGGGAAGGGGCCTGGGGAGATGGGCAAATTGGGTGAAGGAGAATAGGAGATACAGGCTTCCAGTTATGGAATGAATATGTCATGGGAATGAAAGGTACAGCACAGGTAATCTAGTAAATGATATTGTAATAGCATATGGTGACAGGTGGTAGCTACACTTGTAGTGAGTACAGTAAAATGAGATGCTGAATCACTATGTTGTACATCTGAAACTCATTTAACATTGTGTGTCAACTATACTCAAATAAAAAAATTAAAATAGGGGCGCCTGGGTGGCTCAGTCATTAGGCATCTGCCTTCGGCTTGGGTCATGATCCCAGGGTCCTGGGATCAAGCCCCGCATCGGACTCCCTACTCAGTGGGGAGTCTGCTTCTCCTTCTGCCCCTCCCCCTGCTTGTGCACATGCATGCACTCTCTCTCTCTCTCTCTCTCTGTCAAATAAATAAATAAACATCCGCTTTTAGAAGATGGCGGGGGAGTAGGAGACCTGGATTTCATCTCCTCTCAGGAATTCAGCTGGATAGGGATCAAACCCAACCATTCTGAACACCTACAAACTCAACAGAAGATTGAAGAAAAGAATAGTAACAACTCTCTGAACAGAAAAGCGACCACTTTCTGGAAGGTAGGACGTGCGGAGAAGTGAATCCGAGGTGATATTCAGGAGGATAGACGGCAGGGGAGGGCCTCCGTCAGCCACTTCTGGCAAGTGATAGAACCACGGAGGACAAAATCGGAACTTTTAGAAGTCTGCTCCACTGAGGGACGTCACTCTGGTGGCTAAGCAGGGGGTGGAACCCTCCGGGACAGTGTGGTCTCAGGACCCTCGGGGTCATAGAAAGACCGGGGGTGCCTGAGTGTGGCAGGACTCCCGGGTATTGGAGCGGGGAAGCCGGCTGCAGAGACGGAGCCGAGGCACGGGCCCTCAGCTCGGGGTTGCCATAAAGCGTGATCCAGGGCACAGTCGGGCCACTGCTCCTCCAGCAGGGACCCAACAAGCGGCAGATCCGGGGAGACTCCCTTTCCTCCCCTGGGAGGAGTGGCACGGGAGTGCACCGCAGGGATCTGCTGAGTTTGGAGACTCCACCCAGGGTCGGGTGCCAGAGATAGAAACGTGCGGTCACAGGCCAGGGGAGCACAGAGTGCAGCCAGTGACTGATGGCTTTTCTCTGGGGGCTCACTAAGAAGCGGGGCCCCGAGTTCTCAGCTCCTCTGGGGTGGAGATTGGGAAGCTGCCATTTTCACTCTCCGCCTCCAAAGCTGTAGGGAAAGCTTGCAGGGAACAAAAGCTCCAGAGAGCAAACCTGACCAGATTACTTAGCCCGGACCAGGCAAGGGCGGGGCAATTCCACCTCTGCCATTTGGGAACCACAGCAACAGGTCCCTCCCCCAGAAGATCAGCAAGAACCACCAGCCAAGACCAAGTTTACCGATCAATGAGAACGGCAGAACTCCAGCGCTAGGGGAATACTGCACATAGAATTCATGACTTTTTTACCATGATTCTTTAGTCTTTCAAAGTTAATTTTTTCTTTTTTACTGTCTTTTTTTTTTTTTTTTGAATTTTTCTTTTTCCCTTTTTCAACCAACATCTTATCGATCCCTTTTTTAAAAAACATTTTTATTTTTCATTTTTAAAGTCAATTCTATCCCTTCATAGTAGTTACCCGTATTTTTGGCATATATATATATAAACTGTTCTCTCTTTAAAATTTTGAGATAGCTTCTTCTAACAGATCAAAATATACCCTAAATCCCTATTGTATGGTTTTTTCCTACTCCCCTGCCTGATCACATTCTCTCCCTTTTTTCTTTCTTTTTTTTTAATCCTCTTCTTTCTTTTTTCAAACATTAAGCGATACCATAAGACAAAACAACATTAGAATAATTGGGATCCCAGAAGAAGAAGAAAGAGAGAGAGGGGCAGAAGGTATAATGGAGCAAATTATAGCAGAGAACTTCCCTAATTTGGGGAAGGAAACAGGCATCAAAATCCAGGAAGCACAGAGAACCCCTCTCAAAATCAATAAAAATAGATCAACACCCTGACATCTAAAGTAAACTCACAAGTCTCAGAGACAAAGAGAAAATCCTGAAAGCAGCTCAGGAGAAGAGATCTGTAACCTACAATAGTAGAAACATTAGATTGGCAGCAGACCTACCCACAGAGACCTGGCAGGACAGAAAGGACTGGCATATATTCAGAGCACTAAACAAGAAAAATATGCAGTCAAGAATATGGTATCCAGCTAGGCTCTCATTGAAGATAGAAGGAGAGATAAAAAGCTTCCAGGACAAACAAAACCTAAAAGAATTTGTGAACACCAAAGCAGCCCTACAAGAAATCTTGAAAGGGGTCCTCTAAGCAAAGAGAGAGCCTAAAAGTAACATAGATCAGAAATGAACACAGACAATATAGAGTAACAGTCACCTTACAAGCAATACAATGGCACTAAATTAATATCTGTCAATAGTTACCCTGAATATAAGTGGGCTTAATGCCCCAATCAAAAGACACAGGGTATCGGATTGGATTAAAAAACAAGACCCATCGATATGCTGTCTGCAAGAGACTCATTTTAGAACCAAAGACACCTCTAGATTTAAAGTGAGGGGGTGGGAAACCATTTACCATGCTAATGGACACCAAAAGAAAGATGTGGTGGCAATCCTTATATCAGACAAATTAGATTTTAAACCAAAGACTGTAATAAGAGATGAGGAAGGACACTATATCCTACTTAAAGGGTCTATCCAACAAGAAGATCTAACAATCGTAAATATCTATGCCCCTAACATGGGAGCAGCCAATTATATAAGCCAATTAATAACAAAAGCAAAGAAACACATCGACAACAATACAATAATAGTGGGGGATTTTAACACCCCCCTCACTCAAATGGACAGATCGTCTAAGCAAAAGATCAGCAAGGAAATAAAGACTTTAAATGACACACTGGACCAAATGGACTTCACAGACATATTCAGCACATTCCATCCCAAAGCAACAGAATACACATTCTTCTCTAGTGCCCATGGAACATTCTCCAGAATAGATCACATCCTAGGTCATAAATCAGGTCTCAACTGGTACCAAAAGATTGGGATCATTCCCTGCCTATTTCAGACCACAATGCTTTGAAACTAGAACTCAATCACAAGAGGAAAGTTGGAAAGAACTCAAATACATGGAGGCTAAAGAGCATCCTACTAAAGAATGAATGGGTCAACCAGGAAATTAAAGAAGAATTTAAAAAATTCATGGAAAGCAATGAAAATGAAAACACAACTATTCAAAATCTTTGGGATGCAGCAAAGAGAGTCCTAAGAGGAAAGTATATAGCAATGCAAGCCTTTCTCAAGAAACAAGAAAGGTCTCAAGTACACAACCTAACCCTACACCTAAAGGAGCTGGAGAAAGAACAGCAAATAATGCCTAAACCCAGCAGGAGAAGAGAAATAATAAAGATCAGAGCAGAAATCAATGAAATAGAAACTAAAAGAACAGTAGAACAGATCAACGAAACAAGGAGCTGGTTCTTTGAAAGAATTAACAAGATTGATAAACCCCTGGCCAGACTTATCAAAAAGAAAAGAGAAATGACCCAAATCAACAAAATCATGAATGAAAGAGGAGAGATCACAACCAACACCAAAGAAATACAAACAATTATAAGAACATATTATGAGCAACTCTATGCCAGCAAATTAGATAACCTGGAAGAAATGGATGCATTCCTAGAGATGTATCAACTACCAAAATTGAACCAGGAAGAAATACAAAACCTGAACAGACCTATAACCACTAAGGAAATTGAAGCAGTAACCAAAAATCTCCCAACAAACAAAAGCTCAGGACCAGATGGCTTCCCAGGGGAATTCTACCAAACATTTCGAGAAGAATTAATACCTATTCTTCTGAAAGTGTTCCAAAAAATAGAAATGGAAGGAAAACTTCCAAACTCATTTTATGAGGCCAGTGACTCTACCTTGATCCAAAAATCACACAAAGACCCCATCAAAAAGGAGAATTACAGACCAATATCCCTGATGAACGTGGATGCAAAAATTCTCACCAAAATACTAGCCAATAGGATCCAACAGTACCTTAAAAGGATTATTCACCACGACCAAGTGGGATTTATCCCTGGCCTGCAAGGTTGGTTCAACATCCGCAAATCAATCAATGTGATACAATACATTAACAAAAGAAAGAACAAGAACCATATGATCCTCTCAATAAATGCAGAAAAAGCATTTGACAAAGTACAGCATCCTTTCTTGATCAAAACTCTTCAGAGTATAGGCATAGAGGGTACATACCTCAATATCATAAAAGCCATCTATGAAAAACCTACAGCGAATATCATTCTCAATGGGGAAAAACTGAGAGCTTTCCCCCTAAGGTCAGGAACATGGCAGGGATGTCCACTATCACCACTGCTATTCAACATAGTATTGGAAGTCCTAGCCACAGCAATCAGACAACAAAAAGAAATAAAAGGCATCCAAATTGGCAAAGAAGAAGTCAAACTCTCACTCTTTGCAGATGATATGATATTTTATGTGGAAAACCCCAAAGACTCCACCCCAAAGCTGCTAGAACTCATACAGGAATTCAGTAAAGTGGCAGGATATAAAATCAATGCACAGAAATCAGTGGCATTCCTATACACCAAAAACAAGACAGAAGAAAGAGAAATTAAGGAGTCGATCCCATTTACAATTGCACCCAAAACCATAAGATACCTAGGAATAAATCTAACCAAAGAGACAAAGCATCTGTACTCAGAAAACTATAAAATACTCATGAACGAAATTGAGGAAGACACAAAGAAATGGAAAAATGTTCCACGCTCATGGATTGGAAGAACAAATATTGTGAAGATGTCAATGCTACCTAGAGCAATCTACACATTCAATGCAATCCCCATCAAAATACCATCCACTTTTTTCAAAGAAATGGAACAAATAATCCTAAAATTTGTATGGAACCAGAAAAGACCCCGCATAGCCAGAGGAATGTTGAAAAAGAAAAGCAAAGCTGGCGGCATCACAATTCCGGACTTCCAGCTCTATTACAAAGCTGTCATCATCAAGACAGTATGGTACTGGCACAAAAACAGACACATAGATCAATGGAACAGAATAGAGAGCCCAGAAATGGACCCTCAACTCTATGGTCAACTCATCTTTGACAAAGCAGGAAAGAATGTCCAATGGAAAAAAAGACAGTCTCTTCAACAAATGGTGTTTGGAAAATTGGACAGCCACATGCAGAAGAATGAAACTGGACCATTTCCTTACACCACACACAAAAATAGACTCCAAATGGATGAAAGACCTCAATGTGAGACAGGAGTCCATCAAAATCCTAAAGGAGAACACAGGCAGCAACCTCTTTGACCTCAGCCGAAGCAACTTCTTCCTAGAAACATTGCCAAAGGCAAGGGAAGCAAGGGCAAAAATGAACTATGGGGACTTCATCAAGATAAAAAGCTTTTGCACAGCAAAGGAAAGAGTCCACAAAACCAAAAGACAACTGACAGAATGGGAGAAGATATTTGCAAATGACATATCAGATAAAGGGCTAGTATCCAAAATCTATAAAGAACTCATCAAACTCAACACCCAAAGAACAAAGAATCCAATCAAGAAATGGGCAGAAGACATGAACAGACATTTTTCCAAAGAAGACATCCAAATGGCCAACAGACAGATGAAAAAGTGCTCAATATCGCTCGGCATCAGGGAAATCCAAATCAAAACCTCAATGAGATACCACCTCACACCAGTCAGAATGGCTAAAATTAACAAGGGGATGCGGAGAAAGGGGAACCCTCCTAGACTGTTGGTGGGAATGCAAGCTGGTGCAGCCACTCTGGAAAACAGTATGGACGTTCCTCAAAAAGTTGAAAATAGAGCTACCATATGATCCAGCAATTGCACTACTGGGTATTTACCCCAATGATACAAAAGTAGGGATCCAAAAGGGTACGTGCACCCCGATGTTTATAGCAGCAATGTCCACAATAGCCAAACTGCGGAAAAAGCCAAGATGTCCATCGACAGATGAATGGACTAAGAAGAAGTGGTATATATATATACAATGGAATATTATGCAGCCATCAAAAGGAATGAGATCTTGCCATTTGCAACGACGTGGATGGAACTGGAGGGTATTATGCTGAGCGAAATAAGTCAAACAGAGAAAGACATGTATCAAATGACCTCATTGATATGAGGAATTCTTAATCTTAGGAAACAAACTGAGGGTTGCTGGAGTGGGGGGTGGGGTGGGAGGGATGGGGTGACTGGGTGATAGACACTGGGGAGGGTATGTGCTCTGGTAAGTGCTGTGAATTGTGCAAGACTGTTGAATCTCAGATCTGTACCTCTGAAACAAATAATGCAATATATGTTAAGAAAACAAACAAAAAAAAAGAAGGTAGCAGGAGGGGAAGGATGAAGGGAGGGAAATCGGAGGGGTAGATGAACCTTGAGAGACGATGGACTCTGAAAAACAAACTGAGGGTTCTAGAGGGGAGGGGCGTGGGAGGATGGGTTAGCCTGGTGATGGGTATTGAGGAGGGCCCGTTCTGCATGGAGCACTGGGTGTTATACACAAACAATGAATCATGGAACACTACATCTAAAACTAATGATGTAATGTATGGGGATTAACATAACAATAAAAAATTAAAATATAAATATATAAATAAATAAATAAAATCTTTAAAAAAATTTAAAATAAAAATTATAAGTTATAAATTTTCAGAGTTAAATGTAAACTGTAAAATGTAACATAGACTAGAATCAACAAAATGTCTGCTTTGCTTAACAAACACTACTGGGTGCGTCAGTGTCTCCAAATAGCTGAAACTCAATAAAATATTTGTTGAATGAATGAGTTGTTAAAAACCATCTAGCAAAAACTAATATTTATATCCTTAATCTATTTGTCACAGCCTCCTTCAACTTGAACACGCACAGAGTAAAACCATCCTTACCAGCTGAAACTTGGAGTGATAGGATTGCGAGAAGACAACCACCATTCTTACTATAAAAATGCCACTTTTGGGGGCACCTCGGTGGCTCAGTCAGTTAAGCATCTGATTCTTGATTTCCACTCAGGTCATGATCTCACAGTCGTGACATGGAGTCCCACTTCAGGCTCTGTGCTCAGTGCAGTCTGCTTTAAATTCTTTCTCCCTTTGCCCCTCCCCGCTTATATCTCTCTCTCTCTCTAATATAAATAAATTTTTTTTAAAGATTTTATTTATTTATTTGTCAGAGACACAGTGAGAGAGGGAACACAAGCAGGGGGAGTGGGAGAGGGAGAAGCAGGCTTCCCGCTGAGCAGGGAGCCCGATGTGGAGCTCGATCCCAGGACCCTGGGATCATGACCTGAGCCGAAGGCAGACGCTTTATGACTGAGCCACCCAGGCACCCCTATAAATAAATTTTTAAAATGTCATTTTTTAATTTTCCTATATATAACTTGGAACTTTTAAAGCTAAACATGATTGAAAAATATTTTTGGTCATTTTTATCAGCTGAAAAAACAGAACAAATTATCATTCTATCTGTTTTAAAATATATACATAAGAGTTTTTTATTTCTACATTGCTTATAATATGAAAACACTAGAGATAAGTTTTCTGTCCTTCAGTCAGTCTCCAGTTAAATACATTTTAATATAAGCAATACAGTGGAATATTTGTAGCCATTTAAAAAAATGGTAGATCTTTGCTTCCAGCCAAGATGGGGTAACAGTGACCAGATTTGCCCTACCTGAAATGTCTAAAAGAATCTAAGCAAAATAAATGAATCAGAGGCTTTCAAAATATCAGACATTATGGGGTGCCTGGGTGGCTCAGTCGATTAAGCAACCAACTCTTGATCTCAGCTCAGGTCTGATCTCAGGTTTGTGAGTTTGAGCACCATGCCCAGTGTGGAGCCTACTTAAAAAAAAAAAAAATCAGACATTAGGAAATGAAGACAATGAGATGAGCTTTATGATTGTTCCAGCTTACCGCCAGGTGTAACTGCATGCAGCGACTCAGGGAGAGAAAACGCAGGCAGTGCCTGGCAGTGTCCCTAACGTGAGACAGAGCTGAGAGTCCAGAGAAACCAAGGAAATGAGAATATGCAGATCAGAATAATGGGAAGAAGAGAGCTCCACAGAGAGAGAGCCCCAAAGATATACAGAGGGTCAAGTATTCATTTAACTACTGATCAGTGCATGAATGTGAGGAAACTACCCAAGACTGTGAGGAGGGGTAGGAGGTGATCATCTGAAATGATTACAGCAAACAGTGCTTGGAGCTCCCACAGGGCTGGGAATGATGCCTCTTCCCAACAGGTGAGAGTGCAAAATCTCATAATGCCTGAGCATGTAGCACTAATAAAGGACTCACTTCTGTGATGTGGCAAAATTAATTCTAGACTAAATGTATCTACAGTCCCACCTAGCAAAGCTTAAAGCAAGACCCAAACATATCATCCTGCTTACAAATACCTGTATTCCAGAATAAAACTCAAGAATATTTGCAGAAATACAAAAATACTCAAAAAGGTAAATTTCACAAGACGTGCCATCCAATGAAAAATTACCAGGCATGTAAGCAAACTATTAATTTGACATTTAATTTACACAATAAATGGCTTTAAAGAAATTAGGACTGTCTCAAATATGTTTTAACTCTTTCTTCTTATTCTTATTTGTATTTCACCAAGAATAATGGTTATTTTTTATTCCAAGATTTGTAGCAATGAAATGAATATTTGCTTTTGCTAAGGTTATTATTTAATCTTGACAGTTTAGTCTTGCAGTCTTGGCTCCTCTAAGATATACGTATATATCTTAAATGTATCATATATCTTATCCACACACTCATACACATATAGTCTTTAGACTAAAGAAAACTTCTAAACATCAGGTAAGTTAAAACAAAAGTAAAAACAATCATAAACTAAACCTGCTTAGATATAGTTTTTCATCTCAACTAGTACTAAATTAAAAACTTGGCTAAACATTTAGTCCCTAGCCTATATACAGATGGATTCTCTGTGTGAGTGAAATCTGAATAAACAGAACAAAAGAGCTAAAACAGCCAAAGTGGCAAATTTAAGGCTCAGAAATCTGGCTGCCTCTAGGGTATAATTGCATTTCTTTCCAGGGAACCTCACACCTTGAATTAATGAGAACATTTAGATATTGTTTGTTGGGTTTTTCTACCTCTATCTACATTTGATATGTAACAGACCAAAAAAGAAAGTACTACAAAAAATGGTTCTGAGTCTTTACCAAAAACAATCTTAGACTGACCTTTTTAGTATACAGATCAACTTAAGGACACAGCAGTTTCCTTGTATATGTAAATGGACAACAGTTCAAATGGCTTATAGCCCGACAATGTTATATCATTCTACTAAATTAATAATAAGTTTTAAATGCCAAAACACCCTATAGGAAATTAAAAAACCCTATAATTCTTGCCTAGGCAGGCTGTTAAATTATTTTAGGATAATTTAGGATAACTCAGCAACTTAGTTAATCACCAACTTAACCAATGAATTTTAACAAATAACTCAGCAACTTAGTTAATCACCAACTTAACCAATGAATTTTAACAAATAGATTTTGTTCTAGAAGTTCATTTGCAAATCTTATGGTTTGTATTTTCTTAGCTTAAAAACAAATCTTAGCTAGATTTAGTTCCTAGGCAAGCCACTAAGCCCTATATAGTGTCTAATTTAATACATGCAGCATATTCTATGATTACTAAGGAATAGAAACACCCTTTTAAATATTGATTTTCATTGATAAATAAATGACAGAGTTCTGGCTTGGAAGTTGAGAAATGCATCATCCCCTGTTCCAGTGGCACCTAGGACTTCCAGCTTCTTACATGTTCCTCTTCCTAATACTAAGTAGAATCAACAGACAAAACTATAAAGAGCCTGTATCTTGTTGGTTGCCTTTATCTTCCAGGGGAATGAATGTAAGCTTCAAAGGGCAGAGAGAACACTAAAGAGGCAGTTCTCAACAGAAGGCGAGGACAAGGGGTAACTGTGTAGAATCAATATTACAATTTGAGAGTTTGAGTGGGAAATGATGGTACAAAAGATATGAGGTAAATGAAATACAATTAGAAACTCCAGGAACTAGAAGCTATATAGAAGCCACAGTTCAAATACAAGGTAATAGCTTCAAATTGGATTAAATGGGCTTTAAGAAATAGAATGCACCCCGATACATAGACAAAATGACTAAGAAGCTGAAAGATAACAAGGAAACGGTAATGAAGACATATGTTTGTTCTCCCAACAAGAAAAAATGACAATCAGAAACTCCAGGAGATAAAAACTGTGTGCGAAGATTGCTTTCCAAATATCATGGCAACTAAAATGTGGCATAGTTTTTAGCAGCTGGTAGAATTCAAAAGGGAAGAATACATTTGAAGTTGATAGCATACAGAAGCGCCTACCTTTGGAATTCAAGAGAACAGGATATAAGTTTAGCAAATTAGTTTTCTCTTTACTGAATAATATCTGCTTAACTATAAGCAAATTTTGTATTAGTTGTCAGCTTTTAACCTACAGACAAAAACATCATGTCTAAAAAATAAAAAGAATCTGAATGTTAGTCAACCCTCAACAACATAAAAGTAAACATATATCTGACTAAAGTTGGGAAATAGGAATGGGGAAATTAGGTGGTCAAAAGAACAGGAGGACTAATAGTATAACTATTAAAAGAACAGAACCCACAGTTGAAACAATAATATATCTACATTATAGATACTTTATATATTATATAGTTAGAAACTTCCTCAAGAAAGAAACTAAAAAATGAGGATATAACTGCATGGGCTGATAGAAAATGACACATGTGAGTTAATCCTCTTCTACCATAATAGGAAGGAAACAATGTTTTCTAGAACTGATAAATGAAGAGACAGCAGTATAAGCATACTGTTTCAAATAACTAGAGGACCCCAAAGAAGAAAACAATTAAAAGGGGTTGCCCTGCTGAGCAGCATGGATGCTCAGATAGCTGTGTTTTATTATAGATGTTTCTGTGCCATTTGATTTTTTAACCATTTGTGGGCAATATCTTGATTCTTACAAATATTTTATAAAATAAAAAGGAGATAAGTAGAGCACAAATACCCTCAATAGCATGTGGGAGCAGGTTCAGTATGAGTTCTGAGCAGGACTATATGAGCCAAACTATAGTATGGAATTCCAGAAAATCATATCCTTCGGAAATGTGCAAAAAAGTCACAGAATCAGGGAGAGGGAAAAGCCCTTTGCCTATTTTCTGTCCAATCCTACTCAGAGAATCCAGCCCTCCCCCCCAATGATTCAAGCACCTTTTTAAAAGCATCTACCTACCAATTAGGACGTAGACACTTCCTCAAACTTCAAAGCCACCAACAGTTAGTCTACCATCTCAAACACAGCCTCTCCCAGTCCCCAACACAAAAGCATTCTTTCTAGTAAACTTTCTCTGTCAGAGTAATCCCTGCAGTTCTGTAAGGACTTTTATCTATGAAAATCACCCTTGCTGCAGAGATGAAATCCATGTGCATTACCTAGTTTTTCTAAAATTACTCTACTTATGGACTTTACAGATATCATTCTTTAAAAAAAATAAACTGTATGTACGTTAGAAAACTAGAAATTTTAAAGAGAAAAGAAAAAAACAGAACAGGATGAAGAATAATATATTGACATTTTAGATAGCATGCCCAGAGACCTTACTGTAAAGATTGAAGGGGGGCGCCTGGGCAGCTCAGTCAGTTAAGCACCCACCTCTTGATTTTGGCTCAGGTCATGATCTCAAGGTCATGAGATGGAGCCCCATGTCAAGCCCTGTGTTGAGCCTGACGTGGAGCCCCTGTGTCAAGCCCTGCACCCGGCCACTTGTTGGGCTTCCTGCTAGGCGTGGACTGTGCTTAAGATTCTCTCTCCCTCTCTGCACTGCGCAGCCCCCGCAAGAAAGATTGAAGGAAGTGAAGCCGTTGGGCATGCAGAGTTTGCAAAGAAAAGGAATAGCTGACCAAAGACCCTGAGACTCTGAGGTAGAGTATGCCTGGCAGTCTCAATAATGCTGGAGTAGAGCAGTGGGGACCTGCCATATTTAGAGATTAGGCACCCCAAGACTTTGGGCTTTTCTCCAAAGGAAGGGGAAACATTGGAGATTTTGAGCAGAAGAATGACCTGAATGTGGTCACAAGGGCTACTGGGTTAACATTATCTGAAAATATGCAAAAACAGAAACAGGGAAACCAGCACTGGTGATGAGAAATGGATAAATTCTGGTTTTACTTTGAAGGTAGAGCTGATAGGGGAGAAATAGAGGAGTCAAGCAATAAATCAAAAATTTCAGAATAAAAACTGGAAGACTAGAACTGCCATTTACTGAGATGTAGAAGACACAAAGAAAAAGGCCTTGGAAGGGGGCATGTCAGATGTTCAGAAATATCTGACTAGATCAATTATTTGTAGGGAAAAAGAGATCATATTCATATTTTCACCATAAGAAAAATCTAGATGAGGGGCACCTGGGTGGCTCAGTCAGTTAGGCAGCTGCCTTCAGCTCAGGTCATGATCTCAGGGTCCTGGGATCAAGCCCTGCATCGGGCTCCCTGCTCGGCAGGAAGCCTGCTTCTCCCTCTCCCACTCCCCCTGCTTGTGTTCCCTCTCTCGCTGTGTCTCTCTCTGTCAAATAAATAAAATCTTTAAAAAAATAATCTGGATGAATCAAATTATTCTTCTCCTTTTTTGGTAAATGAAACATACCCATTTTGTGATTTCTAATGTTACTAGTAGTATCAATTTTTGGTAAACCTAGTAAACCACTAGGCCTATCTCTGGAGTACTCCTCTCCTGTCCCGAATATTGTATAAATATGTATTGTAGAAGATTCTACCTGTAACACAGCAATTAGGCATGCAAATAAGCAGCTCATTTATTTTGGTCTTGGGAAAGTATCATTAATCAGATTTATGAATGCAATGAAATCACTTCTTCCATGTTTATTAAAAGTCATTATGAAAATGTTATCTCTGGGCTCAGCTGACAGTTTTAAACTTAATGTGGCTTTTAATCAATGGCAACAAAATCAATTATGTCACCACCAGGCACCTTAAGGAAGGTAAATTATTACCAATCAAAAAGTGTTCTCCCTTAAATTTATATTCTCAGAGATATACATTTTTTAAAAAAGTAAACTAGAACCATAAAAGAAGGAACTATAACCATGTTTACATGAAGGTCATGCTGGGTAGTAGAAAGGACCCTCATGTAGGAGAGAAAAAAAGCAGTCTGATTTCTATGGTCTGCTACATACTAGCAGTGTGATCTTTTAAAGAGTCACCTGATTTTATTGAACAGTAGATATTCATTCTTTACCATGCTTTCTTATAGCTTTACTATACAATATAATTGTAACATGGTTTTAATCCTATAAATTACATTTAAGTGTTTTTATAGATACAGATAATTTTTTGCATTTTTATCACAGAATCTATTCATTTATCTACTAATTAAAACATTATTGCTTGCTTAGTGCCAATCAAACTGAGAAAAGATCTTCATTTGCATGGGAAGTTCAGGGATGTGGTCAAGACAGATGAAGAATAGATGGGTGAATGGACAGATAGGTGAATCTACCAAATGATACTGTGGACTAAAACTGCTTTATGAATTTTAAAATGCTATTCCGATGTTGATTTTGAGTATTCCAGTGAAGTATCCACCTGCCTTTATAATGTATGTTTTTCCTCCACAATAATGGGAGATAATAGATTTTAGATTTTAAAGGAGTCTTGACAATTCATTAGTTAAATTAACCTTGAGCTATGATGCCATCTTACAAAGAAAATTAGTATGTTTTTTAATTCCCCATCCCAAAACATATCCAGCCATAGTACTCAGTACTTACCATGAGAGGATAAACAATATGATGAAATGACAACACCAAGATTCTCCAACTCTAAAAAAGAAATAAAGATATGCCCTAACCTAAATATAACCCTCATTAAAATTTCTTAGAAGGAAATTACAGTCAATAAACAAATAGAAATTCTCTTATAAATCACAGTCAAAAAAAGTAAATCTTCCTGCCCTTAAGAGTTAAAGCCACTAAGAAATTAAGAGTCCAGAATTAATCCTCATCAGTTTCTTATTCCATTCAGTCTCAACAGAGTGAATTCCTGATGCTGGGGAGAAACAGCTTTCAGCAGCTTCAGCCTTGGTACTTCTTTTGGAAACTCAAGAATGAATACATTTATCACTAAGTCTCTTATGAGATGTACTTTTAAAAGGTCTAAAAATAGGCCATATAAGATTATCACAGTATTTGCCCATATCCATGAAATTCAGAAGGAAAAAAAAACCCACATTACCCAGCTCCTAAAAGTTATCACAGACAAAATTATGCTTCCAAATTTAGTACTCAATAACGCCAAATAGCACAGTAGAGCCTCAGTGGGTATCTGAGGGAAGGAAGGTGGATAGAGAGATCTTGGAGTCAGCCTGGCCAAGATGCCACTCAGTCTGTGAGAGATGCTCAGAATCCCCAACCTCCGAGATTAAACTCACTTTCACCAAATGGGTAATGAGAGTAGAAGATTATCAAGAGGGATGGGGGGAATCATCCATTGTACTATCCCCATCCTCAAGCTGTTTTTTCTATAGGTTTGTTTTTTGCAATGTTTGGAAAATTGCAAAAGTGGAAGGCTCAGACATTTTACGTGCTTTTCTTTCCCATTCAGTATATTCAAACCTTAATTTTCATTTCTCCTTTGGGTTTTCCTTTCTCAAACCCCAGTGTCAGCACTCTTAAATGACTAGTAATGGATATTTTCATCCCTGTGTCTCATTTATGTGTCTACTGCCTCTTCTTATAGGACACTTAGGTTTTAAGTCTGCCTCTTAAGACAGGGTTCTTCTTCCCCAAAGTTGATTCAAATGAATAATCATCCTCACAGACTTTGTATTAGTTTGCTATTAATACTCATGCCCTGTTTTTTGTAGCCAAGGGAGAACCAATAAAGCTTCTCAAAACACTGTCATTTATCTCACACCTGTTAGAGTGGCTAGGATCAAGAAGATAAGCAGTAACAAGTGTTGGCGAGAATGCAGAGAAAAGGGAACCCTTGTACCACTGTTAGTGGGAAAGTAAGTGGGTCCAGCCACAATGGAAAACAGGTTCCTCAAAAAATTAAAAACAATTGCCATATAATCCAGCAAATCTACTGCTGGGTATTTATCCAAAGAAAATGAAAACACTAATTCAAAAAAATATCGGTACCCCCATGTTCACTGCAGCATTGTTTACAATAGTCAAAATATGGAAACAATCTAAGTGTCCATAGGTGGGTGAATGGGTAAAGAAGAGTGATAGATAGATAATTGATAGATCGATGGTAAATAGATAGATAATAGATAGATAATAGATAGAATATAGATAGAATATAGATAATAGATAGCTAGAATATAGATATATAGATATAATAGAACACTGTTCATCCATAAAAAAGAATGGAATCTTGCCATTTATGACAACTCATGGGTGGACCTTGAGGGCATTATGCTAAGTGAAATAAATCAAAGAGACAAAGGAAAATATTGTATGATCTCACTTATATGCAGAATCTAAAAACAAAACAACCAACCAAGCTCATAGACACAGAGGACAGCAGACTGGTGGTTATCAGAGGGGAAGGGATTGATGGGCTGGGCTAAATGGGTGAAGGGGGTCAAAAGGTATGAACTTCCAATTATAAAATAAATAAGTCATTGGGATATAATGTACAGCATGGTAACTATATGTTAATAATACTGTATTGCATTTTGGAAAGTTGCTAAGATAGTAGATCTTAAAAGTCCTCATAACAAGAAAAAAAATCTTAACTATATATGGTAATGGATGGCAACTAGACTTATTATGGTGATCATTTTGAGTGTATACAAATATCAAATCATTACATTGTACATCTGAAATTAATGTTATATGTCAATTATACCTCAGCTAAAAAAAACCCTGCCATTCCTAGCATTTCCCTTTGCAATTGCCCAAAGGCTCATCTGACATTCTAGCAATTCCATTTTTTCAATAAACTTTTTTATTCCAGAAGAGTTTTAGATTTAAAGAAAAGTTGCAAAAATAGTACAGAGTTTCCATATACTCACACCCAGTCTCCCCTATTATTAGCCTGTTATATTAGTATGGTACATTTGTCAAAAATAATTAACCAATATTAATACTTTACCTAAAGTCCATGCTTTATTCAAATGTCTTTGTTTTTACCTAATGTCATTTTTCTGTTTCATGCTCCCATTCAGGAAACCACATTACATTTAGTCTCATGTGTCCTTAGGCTCCCCTTGCCTGTGACAGTTTCTGACTTGCCTTGTTTTGGATGGCCTTGACTGTTTTAAGGAATACTGATAATCATTCAATTGCTTAAGTTGGTTTCTTTCTGTATTTGATGGACTAGTAGTGTTTGCTGAGTTTAAGTGGCTTGTCCCATTTGCTTTTGTTGTGTTTCTTAGTCAAGAAGCTTATTTTTCTAATATACTTTTCTAGATTTTATTTTCTGGAGCCTCCGATAATAAGGGAGATAAAATCAGCGAGTCTGAGTCTCCCCAAAACATTTTGTCCATTTCCTCTTTTTTTGTTTCCCTAACCCTAGAAACTCTCTTTAGACTGATATATACACAAAGCCCCATCTATTCTTGTTGTCTGTCTCATTTTTGTTGTGCCTTTCTGTAGAATAAAAAATTCCATAACTTTCTCAAGCATGCTCTCTCAGGAAAATGGGGAATGCCTGCCTGCTCCCTTGCAGTTACTTACCTACTAAAAGTTGGAATATTTTGCACTCGTTTGCCTAATTTCTCCTCTTAAATGTGCCCAATTTCCTTGCAACCAAATGGTACAGTCATCCTAATCTTCCAGGTATTTTTACTCAGTTATTCATATAAGTGATTCTCTCTCTCTCCATTTTTAAGAAGGAATCTTCTTTAGAGCATTTAGGCTTAGGTTCAACACTTCTTTAATATCTGACTCTCCTGGCCTTTGAGATCCTGTTTTCCTCTTCCTATTCACCTAGTCTAGCAGCTAAAATATCAACTTTTCTAATGAACAACTCCCTTTTTTCCAGCTTACTTAGCCAGTCTTCCTTCATTTTAAATTATTCCAGTTGCTTTCTAAATGCCTGGAAAAAGACTTGATTTTCAGAGGTAAAAGATACAACTCCTTTTAATTGCCCTCTTAGACTGTGGGTTTACAACAACTTAACTCTGAGCTATATCTTTATCTTATCCCAAAAGGATAACATATTCTGTGCATAAAAAGGGCTTCCATCCATTCTTAGTTATTCATTCATAAAAATCTACCACACTTCTCTGGGGAAATCCATAATTTGGGCCTGTGAAATCGGAATCTAAAGTGGAAGTTTATTCAGTTAACAAATCTCAAACCAACTGAAACCACACAA
Organism: Mirounga angustirostris; assembly: GCF_029215605.1. NCBI lineage: Eukaryota > Metazoa > Chordata > Mammalia > Carnivora > Phocidae > Mirounga > Mirounga angustirostris. Next base: position 76,195,048 of record NW_026991720.1, on the reverse strand, counting down.
CTTATTCTTCACAAACTTTTCTTTCTTGGCCCTGAAGACAGGTGACATGACATAAAAATGAAGAGAAGAGGAGTCAGTGGGGCCAGCACGGTCTACACTGTCCCAGCACAAACAGGACAAAGCAGGAACCTCACTGGCATTCCATAAAATATGCAAAACTCAGCTGCCTTGCACTTTAAAGCAATAAATATTGTTACTCCTTCCAAGGTCAAAAAGGACTAATGTCAACTCAGCCTCACCTGAAATACCAGGCCACATTGTGCCTATGCATTTCAAGGTCTTGCCATCACAGTCTTACCTAAAGGCCTCTATATCCAGGAATGCGGAGGTCACCTGTGTAGCTAGATTTGTCTAAGACACAGGTGCTTGCAGTCTTGCCCAAATAAAAACTGTCACTTTCTTGGGACAAAGTTATTATATGCTTCAGTGACCCATCAAAGTCAAAATCCCACCTGGCCAATTTACTAAAGCCTGAGGCCTAACGCCACCCGCCCAGGGTGAATGAGCTAAAAACCAATAATAAAACTGTAAAAAGCAGCCATATGGCATGCTATAGAGAGTTACCACCTACTGAAGTCAAAAAACCATGACTCCCACCTCTACTCATGCCTGGTAAGCCGAAGCCCAAAGCCACCCTCTTGGATCATTTAGGGTCTTGCTTTTGAAGGATGCCTCTATCTCCAGAATTCTTTCTTCTCAACTTCTTCTCCTTACCTATTGTCAAAGTATCGGGTCAACTGTACAAGACTCAGGCATTTGCACATTTCACATATAACGATCTCCCATTGAAGTTCAGAACAAACTGAAAGCTGATCAGAAAGTCAGGAGGATGGAGACGCTCCCTTTATTACTGAGGAAACTGTTGGGGTAACAGCTTATCTATGTAGCCACAATGCATTCCTAATACTGCACCTCCCAGTTAGGCTGTCTACCCTATGTTAGGGAGAAAAACAGAAAAACAGAATAGTTCATCTAACAAAAAACATTGTGTTTGTAAGGTACATAAAATAATTATAATAATTATAAATATTGTTATGTACCACTAAGAAATGAATCCTAACATTTAGACTAGGACCTATCATTTATCATAAGATATATATTTATCCAGAGATGCTAAGGTCTTAAAAATGTGTGTTAGAACTGAAGAAATATGAACCAGGATCTCTACAAGCAGGCAGATCCCACACAGAGTAAGGTGAAGCAGTTACCCTGCACCTGCTCTTTTCATTCTCCCCCAGGATGTTAGTATGATGGCTGACTCCTCCTCTGGGGAGCAGTGAGAGAGGGCAGAGAGATCAGGCAGTGCTATACTAATTCTTGAGTGCCTGGAAATATGAAAGAAGAAGAAAGGAGCTTCCCTCAGGTAACCAAAAATGAAGGTTCTATTTTATTTTTTTTAAAGATTTATTTATTCAAAAGAGAGAGGGGGCAACTAGGAGGAGGCAGAGGGAGGAGACAAACAGACTCCCCACTGAGTGGGGAAGTCCAATGTGGGGCTCCAGCCCAGGACCCCTAGATCATGACCTGAGCTGAAATCGATTTGGAGGCTTAACCAACTGAGCCACCCAGGTGTCCCAAGATTCTATTTTAAAGAATTTGCAATGGTAGAAAAGATGGTACCAAAAGTCGTCTCTAAAATCCTAATATTTTCTTTAACTTTTAATCCTAATAATCCTTAACTTTTCTTCATAGAAGGAAAGATATAGAGGAAAAAAATCTAAGTATAAAATGAATGCTTATTTTTAAGAATTGGGAGGTATATTACCACCATTGCCATCACAGTGGAAATTTCAATTTTAAGAACATAATGAAAGCATAGTAGCCATTTTGGAACTACCATTTGCAATTTGCAAACATTGAACCAACATTATATACAATCAATGGAGACAGGATCAGGAACTTGATTTTACCAGAACATCACAATTTTATGTTTGGTCTAGTGAGCTTAATCGGTCTTGACTGTTTCTGAGTGGTCTCCTGGTCGCTTTCCCTTTAAATCAGGGATATTAAAGTTTTAGTCTCTATGGCAAGAACAGATTGTTCATTTTCTACTTTATACTAACTAAAAGCATGCTTGCGCAGCATCGTGGATAAAGGGGAGTCTGGTGAAAATGACCACCAAAAGAAAATTAATAACCGAATGATCGGCCCCGAAGGTCTCAGAGGTATTATATTAAGGCAGTATTTCATGGTTGTTAAAGGCATGATCTGTGGAATCCAACAGACCTAAGCTCTGGTATTGATCCCACTACTTACTAATTGGCAAACTACTTAACCTCCCCTTACTTTCTTCATCTATACAAAGGAATAATAATTCCTTCCTTCAGGGTTCTAAGAATTATGCGGCAATGCGTATATACCAATAGTGTAGAGTCTGATCCACAGAATATAGTCAAAAATAGAACTTCTCATTTTTCCTATGGGAGAACACACAATACAGATAGAGTTCCCATGTAAGATGAATACTGCTTTACCACTGTACGAGTCATTAGTGTGGTTCAATAGTTGGATCAAGTCCTCTGCCTTCCGGTCACAGGGTAGAACTGTCTCTCCAGCCCCCTTGTGGTGGCTGGGATTAGTTCTGCCCAGTGAGCTGTAAGTAGAATTTACGCACATCTCTCCCCAGACAGAGCATTTAAGGGTTGATGTGAGAACTCTCTAGATCTTTCTTTCTCTTTCCCCAAACTGGCAGTGTTCCACATAGTAGTTGCTCCATCAGCATGGGTCCCAGAATAAACACAACATAAAACAGAGCTCCCAGTCAACCCTAAATCAACGAGTAGCCTGAGTGTTGTTTTAAGCCCAGGAGATTTGGGGATTTTTATTACCACTGCATAATTTAGTCAGTCCTAATGAATACAATGAATCTCATCTCTAAGAAGCACATGTTGTTATAATAACATTATCACAATATCAACTTTTAAATGTCCTATATCATCTTTTTATGGTTGTAATCAAGCAGGTAGTTGGCAATACTGTTGAAGTTCATTCATTCAACAAATGTTCCAGGCACTGCACTGCGTTCCAGGTAAAGAACAAGTAGACATTGTACCTTTCTTCATAGTTTACTGTGAAGTTGATGGGGTCATGGGGGCAGGAGGAGCTCATGGATATTTTTTTTCCTAAGTAGGCTCCACCTCAAGTGTGGAGCCCAACTTGGGGCTTGAACTCACAACCCTGAGATCAAGACCTGAGCTGAGATCAAGAGTCAGAACCAACTGAGCCACCCAGACACCTGGAAATCATGGCTATTAACCAAAAAACGTCCAGAAGATTTGGCTTGATTAGTTAATTTTCGATCATGCAGCAATCTATTGCAGCCATACTCCTAATCATTATATTCACAATAGGTTTATAATCCCATTGATTTCCAAGGTATCTGAAACTCTCACTAATGGTATCACTCCTTAAAACTGAAACGTACCTGGGGGAGGTAATCATTACCTGGTTGAGCCCTTGTAGGGATGAATCCGTTAAATAATTTTTATACATTACAAAGATATATATTAGAGATTAAAGCCCTGTGGAAAAAAATAAACTCAGCATATCAGAGCTTTGAGGGGAAATGACGGTAAGGCCATAAGAAACAACCTCCATACAGAGTGCCCATAAGCTTAGAGTGGTAAGTGGTGGGGACGAATGCAGCAGAAAAGCATCATCAAGTGAAGAGAGACTAATGAGAGGAAGGTAGGATATTGGAATACACACTGGATTAAAAATCAGTTCACTAGATTGAAGTTCTGGCCATATTATTCATTTGCTGTTTGACCTAAAATAAGTCACTGGACTTTTCTTAGTCTTAGAAGCCTCATCTAGAAAATGTGGATGATAGGATTTTTTTTTTTTTAACTCCAACAGTTGTGGTAAAAACTAGAAGTGAAAGCATTTTGAAAACCCGAAGTGTTATTCAAAGGAAAAATGTTAATGATATAAATATGGAGAGACCTGAGGAAGACTTCACAGACTATACAAATTTATCACAGCTCTTTTTTTAAAGATTTTATTTATTCTTTTTTGAGAGATTGAGAGTGAGAGAGCGCACAAGCAGGCAGAGGGGCAGAGGGAGAAGGAGAAACAGACTGCCCGCTGAGCAGGGAGCCAATGTGGGGCTCGATCCCAGGACCCTGGGATCATGACCTGAGCCGAAGGCAGACACTTAACTAACTGAGCCACTCAGGTGTCCCATCACAGCTATTTCTGCAAGAGGGAACGTAATGGAGGAGGTCAGCAGTTCTCATCCTGTAATAATGTGACAAGACTTTTGAACGTTTTACTTTGCCTGAACATTTTACTTTCTATGTAAAGTAGCAGGGAGACAAGGTGCTCCTAGAGTAAATTCACTCTTACCTGCATTCCAATATCCTCCTTCAATGGAAGAGAAAGGAATTGAGTTACAGCTGACAACAGAATTCAGAAGAGTTTTAGATACCCTGTAGAGAATGACAACCAGCTGGAGCATCATTTGATGTGAGCCTGGGCAGGAAAAAAAATTTGAGAAACGCTGGCCTAACTGAATTCACAGCGAGCCTTTCATTTTTCTAATTCAGCAATTCTCTGATCTCTACGTGTGCCTCGAACATCAGTTTAGGAAACCATGCCCTTGGACTTCGGGTACACAAAAGCCTCTTTATTATTTGAAGAGTGAACTAAGGAACAAAACAATTAACTTGCACAGAAAAAAAGGATTTGCACTTCCCTCTCTGCAAACCTGAGGTAAAGAACAACCACCTCTCATGACATTCTAACCGTTCCAACTAATAAGAGCACATTTATTCCACAACCTTTAGAATCAAAATAACTATGCTTCAGGAAAAATCATGAATCATCAAAGTAAAGATGTGTGACTAACACATAATTTTAATAAACATTTCCCTGAGAACTTTAATCCAACCCTTCTTTTCAGTCTGAGATATTCTAATTTGAGCAGTATGGAATTTTTAAAATTTGCATATGCTACTACTAATCTGACACTACATCTAATTGAATTATCATGCCCTCAGTGACGGAACCTCCACTACGACATGTAACCAAAGAAGAGAAACAACTGCCTAGTTCAGGTTTTCACTCAATTGCTAAGGTAACTCAAGCAAAACATGCTTTGCCTGAGGGAAAAAAAAACAACAACAACTTTCCTGAAATCTTGAATTTATTTTATTAAATTCTGGCCTAGAAATAACAGCACATCTTAACATCTCACATTTACATTTGTGTGGTATCTCCACCAAGAACCTTCCCTCCCTTAAGTTGTCCTCACGCCAGATTAGGCAAAAAACTAACTAAATAAATAAATTCTTTATTATCCAGGACCTTGGATTTTCCTTAGGGAAAAAGATTCCTTATAGATACGTTGCCTTTTACATTAAAATTGATTATTCATGAACCTGGAGAATTTCTTAAATATTGTTCAAACATATGAAAGAGTAAAAGAGGAAATCCTCTTGCGGACAGAAGTTTTTTGTTTGCTTGCTTTTGTTTTTAATGAAAAGAACATTTCCAAAGTAGCAAGATAAAATAAATTTAAAAAGCAGAATATTGTGAATTAGAGTAAAATAACCTGAAATACAATATGGAGAGCTTTTGACATGTCCCACAGTCATAAGGGATATGGTTGGAACATTCCTAAAAATAAAGCTCCATATTGATCAAAAATATTTTTGGGGCCATAAGCTCCCCTAAACCAAGAGCTATAATTAAACTAATCTATCTTGTGCACCCAGCATATAACACATTGCCTGGCACGGAGTAGGCCCTCAATAAAAATTTATTAGTAAATGAATCCCCAGAACAGAACCACTAGAGGATCTCATTATGTAACATTTATGCTTCATGAGTCAACGTTTAAATTTTTTTTACACACTTAAAATGCATTTAATATTTACTGAGCATTCTCCCAAACAGCTCTAAAGGCAAAATTGTGTTCAGAATACCTATCAATACAAGTAGTTTGCATGGTGATTTAGGATTTCTTCAAAAAGACAGATACTTATAGGCCCTAAGAATCTTAAATGATACATATTGCTTTCAGGTAAAGAATCAGCCAGATGTTAATGTAATTAAGAACAGGTACTATAGTTGACCTTGGCCCAAAAGGGTCACTTGGCCACAGCTTATATAAGACCAAAGAGTGACTGCCTCAATAGGCAACTACAAACGTTTTTCCTTCCATAAAAGATCTATTCCTGTCACCCCTCTTTCGAGTTAAAAATTTAATGATGGGCTGGAATGCTATCTCCTGTACAGAAAAGGTTTAAGAGGGAAACACTGAGATTACTCCCTGAGTCAGATGCTGTTGGCTGACTGACCCAACTGCCAATCCCATTTACCTTCTTTCTTAATGCTCATGCTAAAGAGGCTGAAAAAGCTAATTATATACTTTTCCAGCATAATCTGTAGCTACAGACAGTCAAATGAACAGGTCTGGCCAGTTAGACATAAATGATATTATGGTACGTGATGACGAGAAAGAGTGTGCATTCTTGATACACAGGGCAAACCTAACTTACACTGCCGCTTTCTCCTGCCTCCTGAGAGAGTGATGTGATAGCTGGTGCAGGAGCAGCAATATTGCAACATAAGCTGCTTAGTCTTGATATGTGAAAATAAACCAACTGGAAAACCACTGTTTATTTAAGCCATAGTTAGTTGGACTACATGTCATTTGCAGCCAAAAAACATGTCTAACTAATATGCTCTTTCTCACACATGTGTGTTTCAAAGTCTAGTCTCGAAGTGGAGCCCTTGTGGAACAGCAGGCTCTTGCCTTCATAATTATATTCAAGGTCATTTGAGCTCAGGATGTTTATCATGAGCAGCAACATATAGTCTTTCTTCCTAAAAGGCCTCTTTTATATATCCCATCACATTGTATATTTAGTGATTCGTTGACATTTCTGCTCACCATTATCAGAAGAGAAATTTCAGGGCCCCATCTTATCTCCTCAGTATCCTAGGTACTTGGAATCGCCACCAACTCTTGATTTCCGCTCAAGTTGTGATCTCAGGGTCCAGAGATTGAGCCCCGTCCGGCTCAGCACTCAGTTCAGAGTCTGCTTGTCCCTCTCTCTCTGCTCCTCCTCCTGCTGGCTCTCTCAAATAAATAAATAAAATAAAATCTGTTTTAAAAAGACCTAAAATCCAAACAGCTTTCTTGTTATAAAAATACAGAATTGAGACACAACCCTGACAAAGATCTTCTAACCATTTAATCTTCTGTTCATCAGATGCCTGTGGGGCTCAGCAACATGTCAGGCAGTTTTAGGCACTTGAGATGGAAAAGGGTTAGCACAAACATCCATTCCCCTCAAAAAGTAGGTGAACCAGATTCATAATTAATGAACTAGATTAACTATTTAAAACTCCTCCTACACAGAAATTTGGGAACATATGCTATATGCACAACTCAGCTTACTCAACTATAAAAACATAAGTCAATATGACCTTTTAATCTTTAAAGGTTAGTTCATTCACTCAAAAAATGTCTACTGACCAAGTTTTCTCCTCCCAGTCCCCACAACGATGCATACACACATCATTTCCACAAGTACCGGGATAGAACGATAAATGTAACAACTTTAGTGCCTACCCTCGTGAGACTTCCAGTCTGATGAGGAAGACAAAGATTTCAATTTCTTGTGATGAATATTTTCAAAGGATCTAGTATTTTTATTAATATTTCTTTTCATTAATATTTATTTAATGATTGAAAATCTTAAAATCTTTTCAAGAAGATACTTGTGGGTGACATATTTTAGTATTTGAACATTCAGGTTCAGAACCAAACTTAATCAGCTGTTAATTATACAATATATGGGATAAAAACCAAACACATAGTAAATATTCAAGGGCTATTTTTTTTCTTTGTGAGAATCAGGGAAAATATGCAAAAGGATCCAAGGTACTGATGAGAACATTTATACACCTAATAAGTGAGGCTCGTAAAGCACCACAAAAACAATTTTATTTTTTTCTCGCCACTGCTTGGGCAAATCTTGCCTATGGGGATTTTCTTCTCTTATCCTTTTGGATATAATTCAAGGCTAGTACCTTGCCTTTCAGATTGTCCCCAGATAAAAATTCCTCCCTTCACATTAGTACAAAACAAAACAAAGCAAACTCATGTGGATGGAATGAGGGTTCAATGCAGAGTAATAATCAAAATTCCAAAGTCCATCTGAGTTAAAAGCTTTTCCCTTCCACCATCTGGGGAAGGCAGGAGGGGGAGGCCAGCAATGGAACCTGGAAGGGCTCTTCTCTCTGTTCCACCAGCTTCTTGTCCTCATCCTCCGTCCACTGAAAGCAGGAGATGGAGCTTTTGGTCCCTCTGAGTTGAAGAAGTCTGAGATAGAAGGTACGAGGGGACAAGAAAAGTCCTATTTGACCAGCATTGATCTGGCCTTGCTTTTTCCATGCTTAGCAGGTGTTCAAAATTGACTTTTCTAAGCCCAATTTAATCAGTTCTTTGAAGACCCTCAGGTTCTGGGGAATCTCTCATTGCAGAATCTGACCTGATTCTGGTGCGGCTTTCATGATTGGACCCTTATAACCTACTAGAGGCCCCTGCTTGTCTGCACTTCACCTTCCAGCTTCTCTTAGTCAGCACCATCCCCACCCCACCCCCCACTCTACCCCCACCCCTGCTGCCCAGATTGATTAATCACAAAATGGCAAACCCTCCCACGGGGTTGATGCAGCCTTGCATAGGAGCACTGGATGAGTCCCAGCTGCCTCTGTGCAGTTGCATTACCACAGCCCTGTGTCCCCACAACCTGCCTGCTGGGGATTCAAAGTTTCTCCTCCAAGCCCTTCTGGTTAGGATCTAAGATAACACATCTGCTCTGTGCTCACTCTCCCATATACAGTGCATAGAAAACCAACCCCTTATACTTGCCGTAGGTGGGAATACAATTACCCATCAAGTGCAGCCTTCTTTTCTTTGGACCCTGTGGGAGACAAATCTCCACACAGCCTCTTGCAATTTATTTTTTTCTGCTGTGGAATACAAAGCAGTCTACCAAATCACCCTAACTCCGGGGAAGATAGCAATGGTTTCCCTATAATCCCAGCACCCCGTGTAAAAGTTGAAGTGCTCTAAATATGCACACCAAAAACTTTCTAAACTCCAATTTCCTACCTCTCTCAGATTCTTGTACTTCAACTCTCCCATAATACATATGTTTAAAGATACTCCACTCATGGGGCGCTAGGGTGGCTCAGTTGGCTAAGCATCTGACTCTTGATTTCAGCTCAGATCATGATCTCAGAGTTCTGAGTTGGAGCTCCACATCCGGCTCTGCATTCAGCGGGAGTCTGCTTAAGATTCTCTCTCCCTCTGCTCCCCACCCCCGACCCCCAGGCACTCTCTCTCTCTCTCCCCCAAATAAATAAATAAATATTTAAAAAAAAAAAAAAAAAAGATACTCCACTCACATCCAGCACAGGTGGTCTGTCAACTCTTGCTTGGGAATATAGAATACTTGGCACCTCTTGCCTTGTACCTTCCATCAAAATTAAGACTAGAATATTTTGATTTTTATATTGTGTAACAGTAATTAGAATCAGAATTTGCAGATGATCCAAGGGAGAAACATATTTTTTTTAAAAAGTTGAAAATTAAATGAGTCTTAGGTAAAAGCAAGTTAAATACAAATTCTAATATTTTACATGTATATTATATATTTACAGAGACATATATATTTGGCTTCCAGAATTGATTGGTCCTATCCTGGGAAAAGAGTTATGTGCTCCAGGGCAGATGGAATAAGAAAAGGCTGAAACAAGAGTTTTCAGCCAGACAATTAGAGGGTATAGGTAGCCATATAATTTAATGCCCAAACCTGACACTTTTGAAAAATAAAGTGATCTCTGAGAATACAACCGGACAATAGATGTAAACCAGAACTGTCCCAGACAAACTGGACACCTGATCACTCTATATATAATGATCGAAATAACTGTACTCTGCGGACTGACTGGTAGTTAGAAACCAGCAATGAAATTGATTTCTGGATTGAGTCAATGGAGATTGGCTCCAAAGGGAATGCTAATGAGAGTGAACTCTGGATCAGAATGAAAATATGGAAGGCATTTTATTTGTAATTAATGATGACAGCACATCAAGTCCCAATGTTATTCCTGAATGAAAGATGGTATACTGAACAGGCCATATTAAAAAGACATTGTACCAGAAGGCAGGGCATTAACTATAAAGTGTCCTAAGAAGAAATATCATGATTAATCTTTCTTTTTTTTTTAAAGATTTTATTTATTTATTTGACAGAGAGATAGAGAGCACAAGTAGGCAGAGTGGCAGGCAGAGGGAGAGGGAGAAGCAGGCTCTCTGCCAAGCAGGGAGCCGGACGTGGGGCTCGATCCCAGGACCCCAGGATCATGACCTGAGCCGAAGGCAGCCGCTTAACCGACTGAGCCACCCAGGCGCCCCATGATTAATCTTCAAATAAATATGGATGGATTAGTAAAATCAATCAAAGTAATATAAAATATGAATGAGAAAGACTGATCTACATGTCGAAATGGGTGCTTGTCTTGAAAAGACTAGATAACAATAAACATGCTATATACCAGAAGTGCTTAAAAGTGGGGAATAGAATTGTTTACAAATGGAGCCCAGTTAGAATACTTGAGGGAGGGTGGGGAGAAAGAGAAAGGTCATTTCCTAATTTACATGCCTTTTAGCTGGAGGTTGTTATTTAGTTCTATCCCGTGAGGCTTTTAAAAAGGAACTTGAAAACATGCACGTACCCACGTGCACACACACACACACACACACACAAATAAACATCAAAAGTTAAAGCCATGTTCTCAAGGATAAATTTAAATTAAATTAAAAAGGAAGAGTTAAAGCACAAGTCTACTGCTGTGAATGAAATATTATATAAGGTGCAACAATGAAAACACCACTGGTTAGCTATAGAGACTAACAGTCATAGCTAAGATTTGCAGACGGCCTAAATGGTACTTATTAATCCTCAAAATAACTTTGAGAAGAGCAATTATTATTCCCATTTTATAGATGATCAAACCAAGCTAAAGTGAGGTTAGGGACCTTGCTGAAGGTCACACAGCTAGGAAGGGATGGCAATTAAGGATTCAAATTCAGGTAATACACTTCCACCAGGCTGAAAAGCCCTTATGTTTATCATTTCTGTGTGTATGTGGCAGGAGGCAAAGAGAAAAGTGTCCCATAAGGCCAGACCCGAGAACAGATTAATAATTTGCTTCAGTATCTCAGGCTCCTCACGTCGCCAACCCTAGTATGTTAAGTAGCCTCCATGCAGCTATGGCCATGGAGTGCAGTCCTATACACCAGGGCTTGCTTTTGTGCAAACACAGCAACTTTTATTTTTAATGAATGAAAACATCAGATCTCTTCTACTTCTTCCGTATCTCAGCTGATTCTGATAGTCTTCGAAAGGCAAAAAAGGTATCTTGTGGAACATTCTGGAAGAAACCAAAATCTTGCCAATATGGCTTCATGCATACCTGAAGCACTGCAGTGAATAGATCCTTATGCTCTCCTTTGTCCTGTCACTGCTCCTTAATGTACACGTGTCTATTGGACATTGTGAAAATTCTCTCTTACAAAAGTCTAATGTGTTTTTGGTACACGTTGGGTAATAGCAATGAACTACAAAGAAAGAACGATTTTGCTGTTATCTTGGCACTGCTCTTGCATTCCAGAAAGAATGGTTTTGGAAGAGGAACTTCTAGCATTTTTAGAGTTTCACTAACAACATTTTAATTTTTAACATATTCGGGTTTCTAGTTTTAGTGGTGTTCACAATGGAATATATAAGTACACATGTCTTCTAAATATTGTCGGCTCTCTGAAAGAATCAGTAGTAAAATTATTTCTGTAGTTTCAGTGTTCTGACTAGGTTACAAAAGCAGGCAGTTGTTAAGCAACTTAACATTAAATATTAAAGAATAAATGTAACATTGAAGCTTTAAGTTTAATTGTCTCCGGCTCCATATAACTCAGTCCTCGTTTAACACAAAGTTAGTACATCAGGGTGGAAAAATTAATGGCAGTGAAGTTTCGATTCTGAAATTGAACACAATGTGTTTCTAAACATAGAAAGATGCCTGGAATTTTACCTTTAGGATGGTATCTGTAGCTCGAAGCCTATTATAGCTATTTCCGTGTGCCTTCTTCTCTTTTGTGCCTACGTCACCGATTTAAGGTTTCTATTTATTTATTTAATTTCAAGAAGAAAGAAGAGGTTCTGTGGAGAGCAGTGTCTGTGTGTGCCAACCCCAAGTAGGGCTAGAGGACTAACGTGGGGGTGGGGGTGGGGGGTTCGCTGCAAGGGGGCTGTGTGGAAGCATAGGAGGCTAAGAAGGAAGGTAATTCAACACTCCCCTCTAATCTTATTCCACGTAAGAAAATTTAGGAGAATGCGAAAAAGCAGCAGCCCAGCATTCTTGAGGGGGGGCGTGGCTTCCCTCCAGGGGCTGTCCAATCGCATTCCTTCAGAGGGAGCTATCCCGAGAAGATTGATGGGGGTTGCTAGGAAACAGGAGCGTCTCCCTCCCGCCTGACCCAGAGATTGTTCTGCACGAGCCCTCCCCGGGGGCTCGCAATGTGCGGTTGAGCGGTGTGTGGGGCAGAGAGGCACACCGGGCTCTCAGGCTCACTCGCTCCGTCTCAGCTCCCGCTCTCCCTTTCTCCTCCAGCATGCGGTCAGCCCGTCGCACGGGGATCGCTGGAGAGTTCTTCCAGGGCTGTTAGTCCCTGCTCTCCCGCAGGCAAGAGCTTGAGCAGAGCTTCAAAGTTGGAGCTGCAGATCTTCCTGCCGCCCCACGCCCCTTCACCCCACCCCTCCGAAATTCACCCACCCTTGCCTGCCCTGCCTAAGGATTTCCAACAGAGTCAGGCGAAGCAGCAAGGAAACCGCCCTGGCTCTCGTATAATAATCCTCTCGTCTAGGTACCCTGGCTCACTGAAGACTCTGCAGATACACCCCTATTAAGGGAGGGGGGAGGGGGAGAGGGAAAAAGGAGAACGAGAGAGGGAGGAAAGGAGAAAGAGAAGGAGAAGGAGAGAATGCCAGAAGGCCCGTGCCTCTGCCGCGAGTCCCAATTAGATGCGACGGTTTGAGCCTGGCCAAGGTGAAGGAAAGTTGCTTTCCGCGCCTGGGAAGTGGGTTTGCCTGTAAAGCTGAGAGGGACTCGGCTGGGAAGTGCTCTCCTCCCCTCCGCCGAAGACCACTGGGTCTCCCCTTTTCCCAACCCCCTCCCTCTCTTCCCTTCGCACCCTCCCTTTTCCCACTCCCCACTGACTCGGAGGCCTGGATGCCCTGCCACCGGGCAGTGGTCCAGCGCGCAGCCGGGAGGGGGCGGGGGCAGGGGGCACTGTGACAGGAAGCGGCGCGCACAAGTTGGCCATTTCGGGGGCAAAATAAGTTCTTCCTTGGATTTGGAAAAGACAAAGCCTGCAAGCTACCTCTTTTGTGTCGGATGAGGAGGACCAACCATGAGCCAGAGCCCGGGTGCAGGCTCAGCCGCCGCCGCTGCCACCGCGGTCAGCTCCAGTCCCTGCCCGGAGTTGTCGGTGAGAGGTAAGGGGCCCAGAGGAGGACGTGTCCCTCTGGAGGGCGCCCAGCGAGGGCGCGGAGGCTCGGGTGCCGCGTGGGGCAGGCTCAGCCGGGAAAGTTGAGGCAGAGCCCAGACCAGTCCCTACAGTTCTGCCGGGGGTGGGGCGGGAGGGGGACAGAGGCGATGTGGGTGTGCGTGAGTGAGAGTTTGTGTGTGTGCGCGCACGTCTGTGTCTCCGGGAGGGAGGCAGATTTCAGGGCACAGACCTGCGACCGGGGTGCAGGGTGCGAGAGGTGGAGGGACGAACTGGCGCTCACAGACCCCCAGAGAGACCGGTCTCGTCAGCCAACCACCTCTAGCCTTGCTCCGGGCTCGGGATTCGCTTCTATTCGGGGGCTCCTTAGGCTTTGTGCACAGAAAACCTTGCGATGACTGGCTGCCACACTGGCGGTTTCATGTGGGTGTGGAGGTGGCCAGGCGAGGTGGGCAGCGGGCAGCGGGACCTGGTCCGTGTGGCAGCCGGGATATGCTCCGCAGCCAGAAGCGGCCAGTGGCTCGCTCTCCCACCAGCACGCTTGGAAAGGAGCCCTAACTCGATGCCCTTTGCTCTTTTTGGCTTGAGCGAAAAATCCCAAAGCCAGACTGGGAGCATATCTCTTCATCGCTCTTGTTCCATTTTCTTATCTGACAGTGAGGTAACTCAGAGAGGGCGGGAGATTCGCGATCCAGAAATAGACTAGGTAATACATCCAATAAGCTTGTTTCTTAAGGATTTCATTTAGATTTCCTTCTAGTTCCTTCCCTGGGTTGACAAACGTGGAGGACTCCCTAAGATACAACACTTTTGGATAGCTATCTTAAGGGGACATGCCCCTGCCTTTTAAGTATTTTAAAGCATTGTAAATTCTGATTAGGAATAAAACTGTACACTTTTAATGATCTGTGGTCAAGTGCTCAGTTAATTTGCCTATAAAATATGTCTACTGTTACTGAATAGTGATGCGTTTGAGGTAAATATAAAGATAGTTACTTCTCAGGTGTATGCAGAGTTGAGATTAATGAGAGTTGAGGGCAGTGAGTTAAGGATCTCAGGGATAGTTCATTACTTTGAGTTTCTCTGCTTAATTTTATTTGTGCTTCCCACTCTTAGCACTGTTCAGTAGTGCTATATCGTGTTTCTTTGGGAAAAAAAAATTAAGCATCGATCTGGAGAGAAACATGATTCATTTATCTAAATCTAAGTCGGCTTCGGTTTATCTGATCACATATTTTAAGGCTGCTACCGGAACTCTGTTTATGCAAATATATTTAATAGAGGCATAAAACACCTCCGTTCCTATTACACTAAACTTGGAGGAAATTATACAGTTCCTACTCAAAGGTGTTTAGGACACTCTATTTAGTTGATTCTGTAGTGTTATGCATCCTTTTTCTCAAAACAGCCCAATAGAATTTGAATAGATTCTAAAAAGCTATTGCACACTGGACCTTAATAAAGTGATTTTTTCCCTTTCACAATGGCATTGTCTTGGATTTACAAAGATTTTTCACACCTGTAGGTTTTAGCTGTCCATCCTTTCAGGTTCTCATCACCCAGCAGGAGTACATGAATATTTTGGATAGACATGCCCTAAGGCTGTCTTGATTTATTTTCAGAGTAACACAGGTATTCGGGATGGAAACTGAGGAAAAGAAGTCTTGAAACTTATGTTTTCCCAAATAAAACAATGAAAATTCCAGGATGTCTTCATTCATCGGGCTAAAAAGAGGCTTAGTATTGTTAAGTGCCCACTGACTCCCGCAACAAAATCTAGGTATAAAACCTGCTGTTCTGTGAGCCAGGTCATTTGACAATGAAATGTGAAACCTAACTCATAAAAAATTATGCCAACACAAGGAATAGGTTATATTTGGGGAGTAGGGGAAGGAGGCACCTTCCTATTTAAATTGAATGGTACTTTTCACACTTTAGGAATATGTGATCAATAAGTTGAGAAAATGTATGGAAAGCTATATAAACAGAAAATTTTATAAATAATGAAAATATATTCTATGATCCACTCATTTGTGTTTGATGGTCTTTTTAAGTTGTGGTGTACACAGGGAAATAAATGAGTATAAATCAGATATTTGCCCCACAATTACTAAACACATCAAAATGATAGCCCATCTCTGATTTTATGTCACTGCAATTTAAATTGGTAAGTTGAACAAATGCAAAGATAAAGTTGAGTGATCTTTATTTCTAATTAAGTTAATACTTTTGAGTGAAAAAATTAGGATACTTGTCAGAAGGTCACCTGTTTCACTTCTCTTCTTCATGATAGGTGACCAACCAAAATCACACAAGATTGAGGATGGTCTTATTTTGAAAGACTCCCAGCAATAACATTTTTGCAATTTACCTAGGTACATTTTCCTCTCATATCATGTCAAACTCTTTTTTTTCCAAATCAAAACACTTTGTCTTTCTTGTCCAGTCCTCTAATCAATGTCAGTCACAAAATGGTGCATGATTTTTTTTTCAGGTTCCTAGCTACCTCCTGTCAAAATATAGCCACTGGCTTGGGATGAAATGTTTCAGTTTGTTGTTCTGCACTCAACATCATCCCAAGATAGCATTAAATAAAAGAAATGAAAATTAATACCTAATTTCCATTGAAAACGAGAAGGACAGGATGTGTTCTGCACACTGAAATATGGCCAGAGTTCCAGGGTGAGAATTGTTTCCTCCAAGGGTTACTCCCAAAAAAATGAGTAGTAAAGTACTCATATTTATCTCGCTTTGCTATTTTACACAGAGTTTATTGTGTATTTTCGTCTCTTCTGAGATTCTGCTAAATGCATCCAATTCTGTATTGGATGAATTTGTTGAAATTGTTCCCAAGAAGTAGCATAAAATTATAGAAGATTATCCACCATGACTGAACACATAAAATGAGTACAATCATAGTAATCACAGAAACAGTAGAAACTATTAGGTCATTCCCCGCCTTCCACTTCTAAGGTAGGCTTGGTCCCCATAGCATACTGTATTTTGGAGTATTTCAGTCCAGTCTGGTTTTAAATGTCTCAAGTAATGACTTCTTTTGGCGCCTTTGAAAGACTACTTCACAGTCTAATAGTTCTCCCTATTTTGAACTTTGTTGTGATATTCGGCCTAATTTTCCCATGGTTCTATTTTATCTTGTTATTTACTCCCTATCATAACCCCACTGGATCAGTCAATTCTCTTGCCTGATTTAGACTCTTCATCTAACATTCATACAGGACTTGTAGAATATAAAAGCTTTATAGAGTTACAGGAGAGAATCCAAAGGAGACAGTTCTATATCTGGACATCTTTTCTAAATATTTAAGACACATCTTTCAGGTTGTTGATATGTATGTGTATGATATGTTCCTAATAATTTATTTTACTAATGGAAGTGTGAGGAAATTTTTCGTCTCTGACAGTAATGACCTATGTGAATATTGAGGTGATCCTTTCTAAGTAATGTTCTATGTGGATGCACATTTATGAGACATTTTCATTGCAAATTCAATGTCAACAGAACCCCTCAATGCCCACACTACAAGAGAATTCTGTGACATGCTGGTCTGATGCTCCATGAAGCCTCAGAAGCTGTTGTCATGTAAATTCTACTATTGAAACCAAAGTGATTTCCATAATTAATAGAATGTGCTAGGAATATAATAGTGGATATAGTTTAGATGTGCACGTGTACATGATATACATAGTAATTCTGTTAGAATACAGTAGTTCCTTCATACAAAACACAATCTGAAAGGCCAGTAAAATTAAGCTCAAATTCATCACTGTGCTGTATCATGAAAAGTAAACTCAAATCATGCATATAACTATGTGGAATATATATAGATGTATATGGAGGTACCATATGTGAAGTTTACTTTAAAAATAGAAAAACCTGAAATAACTACAGGAGAGAAAGAGGTTTTTATTTTGTTCACTTAAAATCTGGTTCCAAGACATCCATGTGTAGGCTTCTTTTAAGATTCTTAAGCCAATATCTTGGTAGACTCACCATCCCACTCAATTGTTTCTCCAAGTCACAGGCATTGAAATGCAAGTTCTGCTAGACAGTAGAGGAGTAAATGATATAATCAGGAAATAAGTTCATAGGTTACACTTGGCAATTTCAGAAAATATTGGACTAGGAGTAAGGTGAATCAGCAGCTAAACACAGAAATTTAGTGCTGTCTTCTTCACTGCGTGGTGAGCACTAGATTGTACATGGAAACACTGATGTGGATTAAGTTAAGGAAACACTGAGGAGAAGTAGCATTCCGAAACTGACTATATCTTTCAGGGAGGAAAACTAGACCGCACGGAATAAGTAATTTTTGAACCAGTATTCTCCCTCCTAAAGCCCCAAAGTGTTTTTATCGTGCCATTCATCACATAGTGAATCCCCTCAAAATGATTTCCCTTAGAAACAGAGGGGAAATCAATTTTCTTGGTATGGGAAAAGTAGGCCATTAATGTACTTGTGACTTCTCCCTGGAACAGAAGCCTTCTAAGAAGTCAGTATCTACAGAGAATATATTTCCTCATTAAATGAGTAAACTTTTTATGGAACTGGAAATTGTATACTGTACAGAGAAATAAATTTGGAAAACATTCAGATATTATCTATACAAGCATAGACTGAAACATCATGTTTAAAAATAAAACCATATATACAAGATGTCTCCACCAAAAGCCCAGGGTAGCTCTCATTTTTAATTCCTTGTCAGAATTTACTTCACTATCATTGTCTGTGCACCTACTGCACACACCCACACCCACCTACACACATTTGAGTAAATGCAGTTGGAAGAGTATAGGTATGCACCAAAGAGACAGAAATTTCAAAACCATGATACTAAACACATAGTTTGAAAAAAAAAATTACAGCGTATATATGGGAATATTAAGATTACAACAATTTGAGGAGACTCCCCTAAAAACTAGATTACCATCAGAAAGAAAAGGTAGCTGACAGGGAGGCAATTTGGTCCACAAATATTTATTAAGCACCTATTATAACCAAAACAAGATTCTGGACATGTGATGGGGATACAAAAATATGTTAAAACACACGCAAAATTTCACAAACGTGTAAAGTTCAAAGTATCCCCAAAATTAAACTCAAAACTCTAGAATAGTGAAGAGGGTACCAGAACTATCAACTGGATGAAAAAAGTCAGTTCCTTCATTTGACAGAGGTATTTAGATTGAAAATTTCCAATACAGGTGTATTTGAGACACGGCTAGATGTTGTGAGGTGATAAAACTAAGGGTAGGTCATAATAATAGATGATAATTATGGACCATCTGCCATGTGCCAAGAATTCTGCTAGATCATTCCATGGATTATCTGACTTAACGTTCACAAGAACCCTGTAAGGCACATACTATGATCTCCATTTTACTCAGGAAAAGGGAAGCCCAGAGAGATAAAGTCATTTCCCCCAGTTCAGGTAGTTAACAAGGCAAGAGCTGAAATTCAAAACTTATGTTCTTACCCCAAGTCCTACTCTGTTTACTTCTAAGTTATATTGCCTCCCAATTTTATGCTGGGTTTCATTTCATTCAACGGTCATTTTTGAGCTCCAAGTAGAGGGACATACTTCAGCAAAGAGGAAGACCAACCAGTGAAATAGAACCCACAGTGGAGTTCCCCAGGCTCAGGCTTGACACATCCCCAGACAGAGCCAGTGTCTTCTGAGGGGCAAAGAAGTCCAAATGGGAGAAATAAACTACAAAATTATTTACAGTTAACTAGAATGAAGGGGAAAAAAATGAGAATCAGAAAAGTCTATGAAGACAATAGGTTTACTAACAAGCTGAGAAATAAACACCAGGTGTGAAAATGTGAGCAAATTCTATTTCCTGGAGCCTGATTTCGATGAACACCACAATCAGCAAAACTAAATACAGTGGCAAGAATAATCTTACAAAGAGCCAGCATGGAGGTGAATAGCATTTCTGCTTGTTAAGGCCAAAATACTAAGGTTTCTCTCCTCCTTTACAACCTAATTCCTTCCCGCCTGGAAAATGAGCTAGTAAAAACATTTTGTAGACTAGTAAGAATTCAAAATTTCTTTACCCAGCTGAAATAGTCATTCATTCTTTACGTAAGAAATGCTCAGCATTTTACACATTTGGGCTTTTATTCATAACATATACAACAACTTGAAAAAGTAAACGCTCAGGGGTTTCCATTTTTAAGTACACTAAGAACAAGAGAAGCAAAGTGACATGCTGGGGATTCCAAAGACTGGGTCAGTCGGTAGGAATGCTCTCGGAAAATCCACATACGAATCTCTGACCTGGGTGATTTCCCACAGGCAGGAAACCTGCTGTCTTGATTGCATGAATTTATACTTCATTCCAGACAACCCAAGAGCTGAAATACGAGTCTTTGCGTGAAATTCTTTCTCTGATTTGTGATTTGTGCTAGAGTATTTTATGGACATAAAAAAATGAATGGATATCACAGATCTGTCCCTCCATCTGGTGGAGACTGTTTCCTTTGTTAATAATACACAGCAGATAGATTATTAGTGATATTTTATATTTTGCTCAACAATTTCAATGTACCATGTGTTGGTGAATATAAAATAATGGAAACTGCTCTCACAAAATATGTTGAAATGCATGCCAATTTGGGAGATGACACTACAAGGTCAAAACAGTTGGAATTTGTATCTGCCTCGAGGAAAAAAAGAGATCTGGAGAATAGAATTAACTGTTTCTATTTTGAAGCATCTTATAAAGAAGCAAAGACCCTCCACATTCTGATGCATTAATCCCAGTGATTACTGTCAAGTCCAGATATATTGGTGATCAGACCATACCTCATTTCAGAATTAATAAGGAGCCAAGACATGGAACTTAGATTCCTGATACATCTCCTCCACAGACTTTGCTCAAGACCTGCCCTTGGGAAAGATGTTTTAAAGAATGCTAAAAGCCCTACCTCCCTCCAAGAAAAATTTCTTCCAGTACCTGCCTTGGTTCATTAAATTCTCTGAATTTTAAACTAAATTATTTCATCCCCAAAGTACAAAAGACCATATGTTTCTAGGTCCATGTAGTTAACCAACCTTCCAATACATTGGATTTATAAGTTCATTTTTTTTTCCAAAAAAAAAGCTAACTTCATCTAGTATGATGGAGAGTGGCAGAATGGACAGCTATAATTTGTGCCTACTTCACAATTTTGCCTAAGAGATGTCCTTTTTGGCTATGATTTCCTAAAAAACACGATGCAGAAATTTTAGAAGAAAGAGACCATCGCTGTGGTTATTGAACAAATGAAGACTTGGTAGGAAAAGAATGAGGTGTTAGAGAGTGCTCATCTCCCCACTTTTTTTTCCTGCTAAAATCCTAAAGCTGGGGGCACCTGGGTGGTTCAGCCAGTTAAGCATCCAACTCTTTATTTCAGTTCCGGTCTTGATCTCAGGGTAGTGAGTTCAAGCTCTGCATGGAGTTCGCCCAGCATGGAGCCCACTTAAAATAAATTAATTTAATTAACTAAATCCTAAAGCCGTATTTGATGCTATGTAATGTAGGTAGGGAATCCAGTAATTTTAAGTATGTCCCTCAGATGGAAAAGGTTGGAATAGGTAAAGTAGGAGAGAATGAAAAAACTGAAGGACAAAGTCAGAGGTAAGGGACCTTTCCTTCCCACCCTCCCATCTACTACACAAACAACAATCATCTGGACTCTGTTGCAAATTGTGTTTATCAAATTCTTGCCCAAAGAGCCTGCCCCAGAATCACTTTGAAGTGTACTTAAAATGAAGAATACTGGGGCAGACGTATTAACCAGACTGATGTTGTTTAGTTTGGGGTTCAGCAATACATGTATTAAATGTCCTTCCAGAATATTCTTTTGCACACTCAAGTCTTGGAAGCACTACTGTTATAATCTGCTCAGGCTGCTATAACAAAATACTATAGACTGGGTGTCTTAAACAACAGACATGTATTTCTCATAATTCTGGAGGCTGAGAAGTCCAAGATCAAGGTGCCAGCAGATTTGGTTGCTGGTGAGAGCACACTTCCTGAAGGACCACCTTTCATATGGTGGAGAGAGAGTCCTGGTCTCTCTTCCTCCTCTTTTTTTTTTTTTTTTTTTTTAAGATTTTATTTATTTGACAGAGAGAGACACAGCGAGAGAGGGAACACAAGCAGGGGAAGTGGGAGAGGGAGAAGCAGGCTTTCCGCCGAGTAGGGAGCCCGATGCGGGGCTCGATCCCAGGACCCTGGGATCATGACCTGAGCCGAAGGCAGACGCTTAACGACTGAGCCACCCAGGCGCCCCTCTCTTCCTCCTCTTACAAAGATGCTAATATCATTATGGGAGCCCCCATCCTTCTAAGCTCATCTAAACCTAATTACCTCCCAAAGGTCCCACCTCCAAATACCCATCACATTAGGGTTAGGGCTTCAACAGATGAATTTGGGATGGGAGGAGAGGAAGATACAAACATTCAGTCCATAACAATGAGACATAGAATAATGGTCGTACAGAGAACACCCAATGAATCATTCTACAAAATTATTCTCCACAGCAAATCCACTGTGATTAGATTAACCAGTTGTCTAAAATAAATTCTGCAAGCCAGAATATTAATTAATTAATTAATTAAGCTCAACTAATGAAGTGCAGTCCCCATGAGTTGTGTGAATAAATTCATTTTCTGGAAACCTCATATTGTTTTCACTGCAAGGAAATTTTTCTTTTATAACCTATAGCAAATTCCACTAAGCAACACAAACATGATACATATTTATTAAAATGTTAGAAAAGGCGGGTTATTGGTATTTGAAGAGTTTTATCAATGAAAACATTCTATTTCTGAGACCAGAAATGCTTCTTGATTTGGATAACTGCACACTTAAAGCTCAAATTGTCTTTATAACTATATCCCTTTGAGCTGGGGGATGTGGGAAAACATTATTTGTCACAGTTATCCCCTTTGCCCTCCAGATCTGCAGAGCGGGAGAAAAAATTAAAAAAAAAAAAAAAACCTCATTTGGCAACTTCTTATATATTCTCCACTCAGCTTCTACTTCGTTCAAGTGAATGGTTGCTTAGCTGAAGCTGGCAATCCTCACAAATACTGCCAAAGATAGTTTCCTAAGCAGCGTTCAGAGCCACATGGGAAAAAACTGAAGAGGAAACGAGGGATGGGCAGCAGGGGGTTAGGGAGGCTTGGGCTGGGCCACCAGCTTCACTTCCTAGGGGGCCTGAGCAACCTCTTTGTGTTCACTGGCATTCCACACATAATAAATGACTTCATGAAACGAAAGGCAGTGAAAAAAAAAAAAATAGACCACATCTCCCCACTCTCCCCAACACTAAAAAACATTTGAATTGTTAAAGCTCAGGCTGTCTCAGGCACAAATATGTTAAATTGCTGGAAGTTACACTGTGTCCCTGGCAGAGTGTGGCTCCCTTCCCCTCTCTGGTGGTTGTAGTGCTTATACTGATAACAGCCCTTCTCCCAGCCTCTACCACTGACCCAGAGTTCTATCTAGTGAAAGCTAAGAGCCCAGCACCACCCCAAACCAGTGTCTTCCTTCTTAGTTCCAGATTCTATGAGGAGTACCATCATTTCCCCAGAAAATGGTTCAAAATCTGGGAATCGCACGGTGAATTTCTTTTCTGTCTGGTCCTCTACTGAGCCTTCCTTCACAACTCATCTTGTGCGTGTCTTCTTTTCTCTCCGACTACTGCCAAAACCTTCGCCTGACTTCCACCACTTGTCCCCCAATCTTCTCTAACAGTTCATCTACTCCAGTCTCTCCTTCCTCATTACTTATTTGCCAGATACTGAGCGAATGCCTACTGTGTGTATCCAGTCACTGTTCTAGAGATATCATAGCAGTGAAGGACAACAACCAAAAGAATTTAGAAGGCCTTTTGTACTCATTCAGCTTTCACTGAATAGTGAGAGTCAGACAATAAACAAGAGAACTAAGGCACTGTAGAGAAAAGGCCAATTTCAAATCTCACCTTATTTAAGTCCACACTAACGATGCTTATATTTGTCCTACCAAAGCCATTTTTATCCACAATATTCATGTGATCCTCATCAGATATGGGCTTCAATAGTGAAATACTATTTTGACCTGAGTAACAGGCAGGAAGAACAATAATTTGTGGAAGAAAATCAGAAGGCAAATTTATTTTCATTTTTCATTGCCCCTTTAAAATGCATTCAGTAAAATATATTATACTCTGATGTAATTAAATGATAAACCTTAATTACAGTATCCATTCAAAAATTAGTATGCCCAGACCCACACAATAATTAAAAGTTTAAATTTTAAAGTTGAGTGTCCTCTCTGTCCCCAAGAGAAACCTATTTAAGGTGGGAAGTTGAGAATGAAAGATCCAAACCTCCTAAGGTTGTCTTCTCTTCCACTGTTCCTTGTTTTTCCTATTAACTCAAGTTCTGACTCTTCCAAAGTTGGGGCTGGAGGGAGGGCATAAGCAGAACAGGCATGTGAAACAAATTCTTATCTGACTGGTCCCATACACTCTGGACTCCCAGATTTTTAAAGCTGACTCCCTCTTAGAGTGTGCATATGCGTGCGTGCGTGCGTGTGTGTGTGTGTGTGTTGAGACTTCTTTCTTCATTGCTGAGGGTCTTACCTCAATTTTCTTGAAACAAACTTCCCTTTGTCTGACCACGCCTCTTCAGCACCTGCTGTTTCAGTAGTACACACTACAGAGGCTCATTTTTGGGGTCTCATTGCCTCTCTAACCCTTTCTCTGGGGTCGGGGGTCTATCTCGTGCCCCCCCACATCCCGCTTTGGTTCATGAAAAACACTAACACTTCCTTGCAGGGACAACCCTCAGCGTGTGGACCAGTCCCAGCACAGCAACATTTCTGTACTGTTCCACTGCCAAAGCATCTAAACATCTTACCCTTCTCTTATCCTTTCTATTTCCCAGTCTGGAGTCAAACCTAGCCCATTTTGTGAGGCTATATGCTTTGGTGTACATAAACATTTCCTGATACTGTCTCTCTTATGAACATCCTTTGACCATACTTGGACATAATGAATGTAGTGCATTTGCTTGCTTAGATGTTCTGTGGTTTCTGACTTAGCTGCGAATTTAGCAAAGTGCCTCACTACCACTACATCAATAGATGCTTGTGGGATGTATGAGTATGGTAATAAAGTCTAAGTAAAAAAGATTATAACTCTTTATGACCCAGAAAAATGTTTTTTATGGGGCTACCTGTATAAACACTTACAGAAATCAATGCCTATAAAATAATTCAAGATGTGGCTAGAACACCCATCTGTCTCCCTGCCTAGAATTAGCTCCAAAGGACAAAGATCTTATCTTTTTCAGCAGTCTATAATAATGAATGTAACATGTGATGATATTTAACACATATTTAATGAATGAAGGAATCCGATTTTAAATTTTTTTATTTATTCCCTGGGTATCTTTCTTGCTGAAATATTAACATTAACTTCTCCCCTTCATAGGTTGCACTTCATAAGCAAGAATTAATGTTATAATCTTCATTTTATTCCATAAATTATATCATTTTTATCTTTTTTTTTAAAGATTTTATTTATTTATTTGACAGAGAGAGACACAGCGAGAGAGAGAGCACAAGCAGGGGGAGTGGGAGAGGGAGAAGCAGGCTTCCCGCAGAGCAGGGAGCCCAATGCAGGGCTCTATCCCAGGACCCTGGGATCATGACCCGAGCTGAAGGCAGACGCTTAACAACTGAGCCACCCAGGCACCCCAAATTATATCATTTCTTAAAGGCATTTTGGATCACCAACAAAAGAACTCCTTATAAAAATTTTAAAATACGACATGAAAAGTAACATCAATTTAATTAAATAGGTCCTTACCAAATGCCCCCTACTTTTAAGGCACTGGGCAAGGCACTGAGGAGGAGAGAGCAAAAAAAAAAAGAATCACTGTCTCCCTAAGAATTTATAATCTAATAGGAGAGATGAGATATGTGTGTATGTAACTATAGTAACAGGAAAATTCAGAGCTCACTTAGAAGATCCCTGAGTGGATAATGACATTTCTGCTTGGTATGAATGTAGAAAGTATCATGTTAAAAAATGGCTTCAATGTTGAACCTTGAAAAATGGTTAAGATTTCATAAAGTGGAGAAAGTCATCTAGAGCTATGCAAAGGTAGAGATGTGGTATGTGGCTATATTTGGGGAACAGTGTGTGAACCGGCTTAAGGGTAGAATGTATGGGGGTCAGGGGGCTGGTAAAACTCTAAAAGCAGGTGGAATAATGGCCAACATTTTTACAGGCAGAGGGAAACCTCTGAAAGCATTTGAGCAAGGGAATCTTAAAGCACAATGTGAAGCTAAATGTGAGGAAATAAAATTTAGGACTCAGGGAGATGAGCCTGCTTGTTACGGCAACAGGTGAGAGGTAATGTTGGCCAGTGACAAGGGGAATAGAAAACACGAATACAGCTAACAGACACAAAGATGAAAGGGCCTAGTAGGTAGGAATTAGCTGCTAGGTGACAAATACCAGCTAAAACAGTTACGCTAATCATCTTCCTCCTACAATAGGAAAGGGTATGCTGTATCAAATCCCTGCTTTAATAAAGGGAAAAGAGAGCTTCACAAATGGCTATATTTTAGGAACTTGGGTGAAAAGAAAATTGTAATAAAGTAATAACTATCTGAGAACAAGACTTAGAAATTAAATCATTATTTTCTATGTAGTTATGATTGGATAGAATTTATCCCCAGACAGCAGGTTAAGCCACCCCCTCTCTCGCCAAGCCTCTGCAAGAGCCGCCCACTGACCTCCTTGACTTACCCCTGCTTACCCCTCCGAATCCACCCACCAAGCTCTATAGCCAGAATTATCTTAACACAAACCTGAGTCTGTTTCTCTCCACTTCAAACTCTCCGAAGATGCTTCCATTGCTTTTGGGATAATCAAAACTGGCTTTACCTGGTCCACTATGATCTGCGCATCCCTCTAGATTTGTGTCCTCCCCTTCAATCCCCACTCCTTCCAATCAAACCGAATAGCTTGCAAGCCTTGCCTTCACGCTCTCCCTAGAACGTCTCGCAGGCTGGGCAACTTCCCAGAGCACTGGCCCACTCCATTAGAATTTTCAGGGCTCAATTAGAATTCCATACCACTAGTGACCTCCTCTTGTAGGTTGCTTCTTGCTGCTGTGAACACCCCAAACTGCCTACACTTCCCTTCGGCATGCTTTATTATTGTCACCTAGCTCCCCACTGTAGTCCTTCAGTGCCAGAAGACAGAAACCAGGCTTGCTTGTTCGATTACCCAATAGAGCGAGTATCACATAGTGGAAAATCAATATGTATTTATTGAATAAACGCAGTAGTGGTTAATTAAATCACTCTGGAGCTCATTTTCCTCAACTTTAAAATTGGGTATTGATTTTTAAGATTCCTCTTAGTCATATATTTTAAGTCACCTTTGTCAATAAAGAAGACAGAATTCAGCATCCCAGGTCAGAATCAGTATACTCCAAAACCAGTGGGTCCTATTTATAAATTTATATTTTAATTACTGTCTAAATAGCAAAATTACTAATAATGCTAGGGATGTATTTCCTTATTCCTCCACCTGTCCTCATTTTGCCAACATTTCTCCTCTTCATGTCATCTTCAACAGTGCAATATGAGTAGTAAAGAAACAGAAGTACATAATCATAAAAACCGAGAGTCGAATCAACTTCCCAAGAAAGTCAGCTTCCAGGCAGATTTCTTCCTCCCTGGAATTTTCATAAATGGAAACACATTTCAGACATTTTCAGAGAAGAGGATCCATAAATCTCATTTGATAATACCAGTTCCCACCACCTTCAGTGGATAACACTGCAAGGCATTCCATTTGATACAAACTCTGTTACACTACTTCTCAAAATAAAATAAATGTGGCTCACATATATATTCTCTACAGCATTTCCAGGAAAATGTGAAGAATACTGTGAACAAGAATAACTTTTATGGAGTATGTACTATATGCCAGGTATTGCTTATTTGCTTTACCTATATTAACTCATTTAGTTCTCACACCAGTCCTATGAAGTACATACCATTATTAACCCCATTTCACAAAAGAAGAAACTGAGGCACTCTCCCAAGTTGACACAGTAAGGCAATAGCTAGGATTTGGACCCAGCAGTTTTAGCTCATGAACTTGACCAGTTGACTATACTACCTCTCTTGAGAAATCATCCTAAAACTAGAAACTTTAATCTACAAAAACCATTTTGGAGGGATTATATTCCTTCACTTGAAAATTAAAAAAAAAAAAAAAAAAACTCAAAACTTAGTTACATTCTGAGCTCTTCACAGAAAATAAAAATCAGTGGTATAGTCAATATATTGGCTCACCTTGCTAATATTATTGAGCAAAATACATTTAACTGTTTATGTTCCTTATTTTCACTTAAAACCTTCTAATTCCAGTAGCATCTGAGAGTCAGATGCAAGTAAAAGAGCCACTTCTAAGCCTTTATTTCTTCACAAAAAAATTTGTTCTTTTGATCTCCAGAATTTGTCCATAGCTTGAAAGGGCAGAATGACAATGCTCTTCATCTTTATGTTAAAAGGAATAGAATTTTAAGTAAAAAAAAAGAAAAAAAAAACTTTTCTTATTTTCTGGGGGGAAAAAATCTCAGAATCCTTTGTATAAAACAAAAATAACTGATCCATTGGTAAAACCAGTGGGCAGGAAACTGTCCTACTTTATTCCTTTTCCTATCCATCCAGCTCTCAGAGTAGGTATGCTTACATGTATCTAATCCTCGAATTGATTTATTAAGCTGAGTTTACAAGTTAAAAAGGAAGAGATCCTGAGAAGATAATTACAGGAATACAAATCAAGAGAGACAACTTTGAAAGAATAGTAATTTTGCTGCTTGAAACTGACCTTAAATCCCTAGGAGGAGGACAGAACAGCTTAAAGCAACCTTTTCTCTCTATTCAGAAGTGATGGCGAATTAAGTGTGCAGTTTAGCTGAACTTTGCTTTTCCTTGTATCCTAGGAGAAGATCTCTGACAGACTGGGAATTTTTGCTTGTTTGTAATGTAAACTCAATATCTAGAGACAGTTCTTAACAGCGCATGGGCTCATTGGAAAACCCTAATTCCCAAAACAAACAAAGAGGAAAAGGTGAACATAATAATCCATCGGCAAAAGGAAAAAAGAAAATAGGATGTTTGAAAATATTTATTTTGATAATCTGGTTTTAAATATTCCTTAAGAAGAATCCTTGACAACATCAGCAGTCTGACTACAAGATCCAAACTTGCTCATCCATGAAGATGTATAAGGCTTGTGTTTTACACGGCTTCATTAGTTGTTTTAATTATAATAACACTTAGTGAACATTTTATCTATTTTTAGTTCATCAACTAGTCCATGCAGCTCTAAGCAAAGAGGAGGTTTGAGCATTTGCAGATAAATAGCAACACTTCGTTAAGTGTTCATTTTGATGGTAGAAATCAAAGCATTAGTATTCTAACTTACTCAAATTGGCTATTTTCATGCTTGTACCTACCATTTCAGTTAGCTAGTTAATGTTACCTTCTGATGCCAACTCTGTGGCTCCCTTCATTTAATCATGATATTTTTATTCACCCATTCGACAGCTGTTAATTAAGCACATATATCAAATTTGAACTCTGTTAGGCACTGGCAAGCAAAAACATAAAACAAAAACAACAAAAAAATGGTCCCTGCCCTCAAAGATCTTTATTTGCAATTTTAATACTCTACATTTGAAGATTTTTTTTTAAGAAAGTGTTAATGGCGTCATAATCCTTCATCTGATTGTTCAGGCAGAAATGAATTAATAAAGTCTCTAGGGAAATAGATATCCTTCTTTGGGCTTTCCTAGAAGAATGCCAGAGGCTTAAGGGTCACCCCAAATGAAGTACCGCTCCCTTTTTCTTGGTAACAAGATTTGCTTAATGCTTTTAAAAAGGAAAATGTGTTGCAATGAAATGCACGGATGACTGAGAGAATGTTCTGGGTTCAAGTCCTTACCATCTCAGGACATGTAAAAATGCCTCCACTTAATTTAATTTAGTATATTTTGGCACATCCATCTCTTCGAGGCCCTTCTGGATGTGTATGACCCTGTAGGAGGTACCGGGTATCTGTAGATTTGACTTCAAGTAGCTCATGGTCCTACTGTGTAGCACTTACAGAAAATAATGACAATATGCTCAGGATTTTTAAAAATTTAAGAGGCCCTCAATGGAATGTAGACCCAAAAAAACACATTTTCTAATGTTCTTTTCCTGAGGCTAAGAGGAATTTGGTATAATTATGGAAACAAAGTATTCTTGGGCAATTTTTTTAAAAAAGTAATCTGAATTGAATGGTAATGGAACATATACATGGGACCAATTCAAATTTTACAGAATAAAAAGCATTTTGCTGCCAATGTTGTTCTGAAATTAGTTGCAAAATGTGTTTTTTTAGTGACATCAAAAATTATAAACTAATCAATAAATCAACTGAGGCTAGATACCACCACCAGCTTGTAAATTGGTTTACTCTCTATTATAATTCCTCCACAGAGTATAATGGGCACTTTCCTTTTACAATTTAATGTTTCTGTAATTGAGATATAACTCAATTTATGTGCACATTTTATGGAATAACATTTCTTTTCCCAAATGTTGTTCTTAAATTCAGGGTGAATCTTATAATGAATTGTACCAGATTTAAAGAAATACATTAGTTGCAAGAACACTAACTGCCTATCCTATAAACTATATGTTCCATAATAATTGTAAATATCTGAATCAAATTTACTTTTAAATGCTTCACATTTTGCTATAAATGGAATGATAAACTCTCTTTCATCTGGTTTCAAAATCCAGAATCACTTGCTTTGAAATACCTCATTACCAGAATCAGAAATTATCTCTTAATACTCTCATTATCTCTGCCTGAAGATAAGAATTTTCTCTTATTAATCTCTATACATTTCTTGTAGGGAAAGCCAAATCCTGGTCAAATGTTGAATGAATAAATGAAATAATGGAGGAAAGAATGAGAAAATAAAGACATGGGACACAATGAGCCCTCAACAAATATTAGTTGAATTACAATGAGCTACTTATGTTGACCCACAGAGTATATTGCCATAGTTCACTGATAAAGTTTTATTATCTTTCTGTAGTGTTTGCCTTTGTACCATCAAGAGGAAATTAATAAATACCAGTGGAAAAAATTGTTTTAATATTTGATGTTATGTATATCTAAAGCCTACATATTTTAAAGAATCTTAGTATGTCTCTCTTTGGCTCAAACATTCTTCTCATATACCCAACTATTTTTATGTTATTGCCTATTTAAAAATCTCATAACTTTCATCCTAAAGACGACTTTTTGAAGATATGAATTCACACAAAACACAACCTTCTTCAGTGATTATTTTCTACACATATTCTAATATTAAATTACTTTTAATGTATTTTCACCTTTACACTTTAACATCGACATGCCAAACCCCTAACAGCCATGAGAGACACCAAACCTAGCATTTTGTTTCTAAACAGAACTTATCCACTCAGACTTTTTGCTATAGTTTCTCATTTATGTTATAGTTTTTCCCCTGTTGCATTAAAGCTGCACATTAAACTCAAAAACTGCCTCAAATATGGGGCTAGTACAAAGGAAGATATTTTAATACAACTAATAAAAATTAAATAGTTGCTTTTTTGTAAATATTCAGTTACCTCTAAACTAGAAACTGTAAATGTATTTATAAGTTGTTTATTACCTAATAGCAGAGACCATTTTCCCACTGAGATCTCTTGGGATATAAATGTAAACAGGCAAGAACAAAGGATCTCAGACCAAGCTCTGGAGTAATGCTATTTATAAGTGACACAAAAAAGGGGAGCAATCAAAAGATGCAGATAAGTGCTGGTCACTGAAGTGAGAGGCAAGACAAGAAAAAAATGGTGGGGAACTGGGTGACTAAGTCAGTTGGGCATCCAACTCTTGATTTTGGCTTAGGTCATGATCTGAGGGTCATGAGATCAAGCCCCGAGTTAGGCTTGGCACTCAGTGGGGAGTCTGCTTAAGATTCTCTCCCTCTACCCCTCCCCCAACTCACGTGTTTGCTGTATCAAATAAGTAAATAAATAAATCTTTAAAAAGGAAAAGAGGGGCACCTGGGTGGCTCAGTTGTTAAGCGTCTGCCTTCAGCTCAGGTCGTGATCCCAGGGTTCTGGGATCGAGTCCCGCATCTGGCTCCCTGTTCAGCAGGAAGCCTGCTTCTCCCTCTCCCACTTTCCCTGCTTGTGTTCCCTCTCTTGCTGTCTCTCTGTCAAATAAATAAATAAAATCTTAAAAAAAGAAAAAGAAAAAGAAAAAATAGTGATCATGAAAACAAAGTTTTCTGAGAAGAAGGCCGTGGTAAATGACTGAGAAGGCAAAGTAGCTCAGACAACTGATGGGACCAGTGCTTTAGCATCTTGATCCTAAAAACTAATGAGATCAATGCATTTGGCATCTTAAAAGCCATTGGAATTTACCATGGAGTTGGGAGATAGAAACCTGTTCAGAGGGGGACAGAGTTGAAAACTGGATTTGAGGAAATAGAAATAGGTACTACTCCTCATTTGTATAGCTTTGCAGTAATGGTGGGCAAGGCAACGGAATGCAATGCAAAGGAACAGAATGGAACATGGGTTAAAAGACAACCTATAAATATTTCTTAGCTTTGACTGAATAACGTGACATAATTCCTCAAAGATGAGATTGAAGAAAGAGTCTTGGGGCCAGATCAAAAGGCCTTATTGACTTGTTAAGAATTTTCTTATAAGATTTTAGGCTCAGAGTAATGGTAAGCCATTCAAGTTCCTGCACATGTGCATTTAATTAGTGGGGGAGAGAGAAATTAATTGAATGTCTCAAGTAAATATAAAATTGTAACTTCCATGCCTGCTAAAAATAAGAGATACACAATGCTGTGGGAACACATAATAAGAGGAGGGTTTGATATTACGGAAGTCAGGCTTCCATGGAAAAATGACAAGTGGAGAATGAGTAAGTGAAGAGGAGAGGAAATAAAGTTGTATTCAGAGGGCTGAGCAGAAGCATAGATCCTGGGAAAGGAGAGTATGGCATCAGTGAGCAACTAAAAGGCCAATGTGACTGGAATACTGAGATCAGGGTGCAACACTGCATATGTTGAGGGTTGTCCTTAGCCTAAGAACAATGAGAAATTACTCAAGTACTTAAAACAGGAGTGGAGTCATATATTCTTGTATTTAAAACAAAACAAATACTGGAATATGGAGAATGGGTGAGGTTGGAGGGGTCTGAATGCATACAGGTAGACCAGTTCATAGGACTTTAGTAGTTGTGCAGAACACAGAAGATGGTAGTTTGGGCAGAGTTGGCAGAAATGATGAGGAGTGGATGATTTAAAGAAGAATTTCAGGAATTAAAAACTGAAAAGACTTGGTGATATATGGGTTATGGATTAAAATTTCATCTTGATGTTTACACAGTTGTTCAGGACATTCACAATGAGTCAATCAAGCAATCAATCAATAAGCATATATCAAGTGCCTGCTACAACATCAATATATCATTCCTTTTATGGAAGGCTTGAAATTATTTACGCATTAGAAGCAGACATCACATTCTAGGCATTGTTTATCTCAATTGTTCTTGACACACTGAAAACAAACAAAACATTGTTGGTGAATATCCACTGTGTCTTCGGATTTTGGAACAAACAGTGCATTCAGAAGCTACACTAAGCTCATCCAAAAGGGATGACAAAACCATCTCTACCCAGTACAGCTTGCACAACTGGTGCAAGCAAATGAATGCTGCAATTGGCTCAGAAGCCCATAGAGGGTGATTCACCAACACAACCACAAGATTCTACTACATACTCACCTCCTCCTGCCATGTGTACTAGTAAATCCAAAGTCACACATAACCCTAATTCCACTTTTTTTTAAGATTTATTTATTTATTATTTTAGAGAGCAGGGGGAGAGGGAGAGGGAGAGAGTCTTAAGTAGACTCCATGCTGAGCATGGAACCCAACAAGGGGCTAGATCTCACGACCCCAAGATCACTACCTGAGTGGAAGCCAACATTCCAATGCTTAACCAACTGCACCATCCAGGTACCCCCCTAATTCCACTCCTAACTGAACCTTGTAGGACTGAGGAGAAGTGACAACAGTAACCCTAGTCCTGGCTAGCATCACTGGAACACCAAGAAGAGAGATTGCTTTGAAAATGCTATAAAGATGAGTTTTCTTGTTTCTGTCTCCCCACTCTCTGGTAAAGATAGCCAAGACTTCAAAATAAATCTAATGTAAGTTTTAGAATATGAGAATTTTATTCTCAGTATCACTGTTGATTGTGGTAGCTGTGAAAGTCTGCTCAGAAAGACATATTTTTCATTAGTCAAACTATTACCTGATACATGAGGAAATCTATTTTTTCCTTCTGTTTTCTTCCTCTGTTACCAAACTGAATATATTTGAGAGAAAAAGCACAATGAAGAAGATGAGCACCACACTTGGTGTTAGAACATGTTATGAATTCTGATTCTATCACTTACAAGCTGTATTCTCCTGAAAGGTATATTATTACATTTCTTCAACCCTCATTATACTATCTACTTTGCACTGTTGTTCAGATCAAAGAAGGTAACAAATATAAAATTATCTAATCAGGTCTGGCACTTAGTCGGTGCTCACTGTTTGCTGAATCTTCCCAAGGCTGAACTACTTCTGCAGCTGGAGTCATAGCCACTGTTGCAAGTGTCTTAATCCTTATCTAATATTAATAATCCCCCATTATCAGTCAAACTAATTTAATTCTCTTTTTATAAGCCAGTCTGGATATTAAAATAGGTTCACTAATCAAATGATTTCTACTTCTCTTTTGGAATTTTCTTTAGAGATCCCACTATGAATTTTACAGTCTCCTCTATGAACCATATGTTATAGTTCTTATGTTTATGAAGATTATATGTGTGATCTAAAATGAAGAAAGTGAGGATTCCATAGAAATTATCATGTGGTGCAAGAGGCAAAATAATGCAGGATATTTCCTGGCTTCTTTCGTGCTCAACTGCTGGAGCTTTAATAACTTCTGCACTGCAGTGATTATGAAACTAATGCGTATTTTTAAATGTTAACTCAGAGTGTCAGACGTTTACTTATATTCGGCAAAATCTTAGGAAGAACAAGTTCGAGGGCTACACAGTAATGTGGGCTGTTAGACATATTTTCCGTCACTCACATTTTGCGAGGACTCTTATCCTCTAATCATTTTTATCTAAATTATGTTGTAATCCTCCCTTTCCGAGAGCCTTCAAGTTAGAAATAAGAACTTGATGTTAATGTTAATTACAGGAGCAAGTTGAAATGTATTTTCACAAAAGCATGAGATATTGAAAATCAAATAATCCCTTGGAGATTTTAAGCGTCTCTTAATAGGCAGAGGAATCTAGGATAAAATTTGGGAAATTAATAACCCATTTTATAGGGAGAAAGAATCTTGCATCTCTCAGCACAGAGAATGATCTGATTAGCTTTCCTTTTCTCTAGCTTAACTCCAGAAAATGTCTTATTCGTGGGAGCAAAGGGAAAGATGCTTCAAGAAATCACACTACGTCTCTACAGTCAAAAGCACGACTCCATTCACAAAACAGCACCTCTCTCAGCTTAGCACACTCCGCCTGAAGAAAATTAGAATTAACTGCCTTAGAACCCATATGTGGAATCATCAGTATGTTTGTGGTATTCTTCCATCTAAAACCTGAGCACCTCTAAATGAGAGATTTTATATTTAAAAGTGAATATCCCTCTTTCAAAGCAGGGCCTTGATCTTTCAAAGCTAAATTTTTTTTCTTTCTCATTCACATTCCCCAAATAGCCCTTTCAAGTTTTAGAAACCCTTTTCTCCAGTGAATTGTAGTATCCAAACCAGCTATTGTTTTGCTTTTATTTCTTTTTCACGAGAAAATGAGCTTGTTTATGAAGCACATCTTGCTGAAAAGATAGATTGAGGTACTGATGAGCTTAATGCTATTTTATCAGGACAAATTAGGAAGTTAATTCGGAGATGCAGCCCCCTGATGAGCATGCTTTTACCTTTTCTCATTACTTCTGTTTATTCTATATGGATACCTGTTCCTGGCAAGTTACCCACTTAGTGAATTTCTTGCCAAAATTCACATCAGATATTTTGTTGTATAACTTAACTACCCAGAATAAATCTTTGACGCTAAGGTTGTCATAGGAGACTATGAAATAATATGAGTAGGAACATTTATATAAAGTATATTTCTTTCCGGAAGTTTGATCTCATTTTCAAGCTCAGTACCTCTGACAGGAAGGAGGCAGCAGGAAGTAACTTATCAAATCAAAGACTTGTGGATATTCTCTATTGCAAATGTCAAAATCCCTCAAAACTGTTTTGTAAAATGACTGATGTTCTACATCCACCAGGTAACTAACAATGCAGCACTTTCACATCTGACCTGAAGAGTAGAGATGCCTGACTGGTCCAGCCTGTTACAGAATTAAGGGCATAGAAAAGCCGATGATTCAGCTAGGTCCCTCAAGCAGAGAGAGGGGGAAATACCTGTTGTCTGAGATGCGTGCTATCAAATAGTGAGTGCTTCGCTCTTTGTTAAGGAGCACGAGTGCACATCACAGTGAGAATCCCAACTCATCTCTTAGCATTTTCCTTAGCCTGCTGTGCTACCTGCATTTTTCTGATTTCATCAAGCAGGGGAGGGCTATTCCAATAAACAGTTAGCAGAGCTTTAACCCATGTTATCTCTCTATGTGACCAATTTTTCAAGACAGCAGAGGCAAAACTCAGGATGCTCAAGCAACGGGCTACCAATCACCCATGTACCTTGGCCCCGATCTTTGATATCAAAGTCACCTGCCTAGACCCAAACCTCCAGGAAACTTCAAAGAAACGTTCAGCTCCTCAAGAGC
Source organism: Mirounga angustirostris (assembly GCF_029215605.1). Lineage (NCBI taxonomy): Eukaryota > Metazoa > Chordata > Mammalia > Carnivora > Phocidae > Mirounga > Mirounga angustirostris. Next base: position 76,158,458 of record NW_026991720.1, on the reverse strand, counting down.
TCTGCTCCTGAGAGATGCCAGTTGGAGCGAAAGGCATGAAGTCCGTTACTACCAACTGGCATTTCTGTTTGATTGCAAGCTATTACAATCATCCCACCAAGCCTTCCTGTCACTTTCACACAATCAATAAGCAACAGGCTCTTTAAGCAGACACTGGAGGGAGCCAAACTGGTAGCTTGAAGGGAAATTTTGGTAGCTAATCAGAGCACTTCTTTTCCTGTTTTTTTTTTTTTTTTTTTTTTCATTCCCATCTCCCTTACCCAACCAACCCCCTCCCTGGCCCCACCCTCAATCCTCCAAGTCTGATCCTGTTTGGTGGGAAATTTTCGTCTGATTTATAGACATAAATTAAAAGCAAGTGACTTCATTAGATTCTTAACTCAGGTGTGCCTATCATATTGTTGTTGATCTGTTTTTGTAAGTCTTAGTTATTTCAATTGTCTACCATCCCAATAACAGTAAGCATGTTATTTGCCGGTTCAGATTTTCTTCTGGTGAGGTTTTGGTTTTTTTTTCCTGCTGTTGCTTCCTTAGGATTCTTCTGGTTTCCAAAGGACAGCTGAAATGTCAAATATTTTTAATTTTATTATATAGGCCATCAGTTCTGAACAAATGTAGGTAATCAGCATGCTTGTATTCACAAGAAAATGTAGACACCTTCACTCACATGCAGGCTAAATTTTAACCATTAGGGAAATAATTCTCCTTTCATTCATGTTGGCTTTAAAGTGATTTAAATTAATTCCAACCACCCCTTGCTCACCCCATTGGATGGGTTTAACACCCTTTGATGGTGTTGTTTGGGCTTTTCTCTCACATGCTAATGAGGCATTCACTTTAGCTGCCACAACCCCATATAATCCTTGGGCAATTCTCACACTTGCTAATGACCTCTTCTTTAGAGAGCAGGCAATCTTGTAGGAGAGGAGGGGAGGGAACTGAATTACTGACCTCATATAGACTACCCTGAAAATATTTTCAGAAAATAGTCTTGTGCGGCGGACTGTTCCTTCTCTGGAAGAGTAATTGTTGCTGAAGAAGAGACTCATTGCTACCTGCCACGCACAGGACTACTTTGTATCCGGAGCTAACAACTGTTGTTTTTCTGCAGCCTCCTTTAGCACCAAGAGGTGATTTTTAGAAAGGGAAGTAGTCTGCCCCCCTGGGAGTCTTGCCTTAACCATTAGTTTTTCCTCGAACATGAATTTCACAAATGTCCGAATAATGAGCTACTGCTAGTGCTTGTTCCCCCATAACTATGGGTGAAAAGACTTAATTAAGCTGAATGAAAGAAAAAATATGGAAAAAGCTCCTGTCTTACTACCCAAGGAAATAAGTATTTCTCCATGGAGTCTTCTAAGGCTCTCAGGATTTCAGCTAGCAAACATGCCTTCCTCAAACAACTTTTGGAAAATACCTAGATGGAAGATGTTATCTCTACTGGAGAATTTGAAGCCCAAACTGAATATGTTGAGTGATTCTCCATGTTGGCTGCCCATTAGCATCTCCTTTAAAAACTCTCCCTGCTCACACCCCACCCCAGACCAATTAAATCAGAATCACTGGGGCTGGGGTCCAGGCTTCCATATTTTTTTAACCACCCTGCATGATTCCAATCAACAGCCAAGGTTGAGAAACAGGGAAAAAAAAATATTGGCAATCAGGAACAGAGACTCAACAGTTAGCTTCCACTGCCAGGAGTACTCTGTTCAAGCACTGCCGTGATTCCATCTCCCTTTTGTAGGAACACATCTGCCAGATCTAGAGTGACAAAATCTTCACACTTGGCTACTCTTCTTTACATGATTCTATTTTTCAGTATTGCCTTGTGCCCCATGAATGGATCCTTGTTAAGATTTAGCACTTCATACTGCCAGCAATGTGGAGTGATCATTATTTTGTCTTCCAAAAATGCAGGCATAGCTAGTAATAAGACTGCACAGGAAAAAAAAAAAGTGTTAATAATAATTGAAATTTCTTAATGAATTTTTTCTTGTATCCATTTTTTCTTGTATCTTCTCCATCTAGATAGGTTTCTTCTCTTCTGTCTAAAAACATGCCCAATCTTTAAAAATTATTAAAAAATTATTTCCAAGACTGCATATTCCCTCAAGTTGCTACTATCCTTTTAACTTTATGATTAAACTTAATGTAAGAGCAGAATATCCTTAGTTTCTCCATTTAGTATCTTTACTTAGTCTCACAATCCAGTTACTCCTTAGCTCTCTGCAATTTGGCTTCTGTCCCCACTACTCTACAGAATGATTTCTTCTTAGTCCTAGATCAGCAATGTACTCGTAATCCAATGATCACCAAACCCAGAAACTTCTCAGTTTTTGGACTCCTGAAACTCTCTGCAGCACTAACTACTTTAAAGCATCTTTTAAAACCTCACCCTGTTTTGTCTTCTATTGCTATGTCATCTTTTTCTTATTTGGTCCCCTTCACCTCAGTATTTTGCCCAGTTCATTCGTCAGCTCTCCTCTCTCCTTTTAATGCCAAACAATCTTAAACTAAGGTCTACAAAATTTGGGGTCTACATGTTGGCACATTTTTCTGGCAAAAAGATGCATAACTTTCATCATATTCTCCAAGGCTTTCCTAACTCAAATAAGGTAAAGAACTTAACAAGGTGCCCACTCAGTCAGAAATGTTATCTACTCCTGTGTCTGCACTGTCATCTTCTAAGCAGGTAACTTTGGTTCTGCACCTCTCATCTCCCTCCACGTGCAGATTTGAAGTTCCAAAGGACTGTCAGGCAACTCTACAAAATACACAGCTAGCCTCTCAAATGTATCATATCTTACCTCATCAACCAGCACTTCCTCATGACTTTCCTATGCATTTTAACTGAAGTGTCATTTTCTTGGATGTCCAGTGATATGACCTCGGAAAACCAAAAGCATTTCTGCCCCCACATCTTGAGTCAAAAATCCAGTTGATTTCTGTTTCCAAATGACCTCTTGAATCCACTCCTCTTGCCCATCCCCTCATTTACTATCCTGCTTCAGGACTTTATTTCCTCTTACATATGATACTACTGTCATCTCTAATTTGTCAGATTCCCTTCAGTTTTTCCCAGCCTAATCATCCTACATCCACCTTTCAAACCCATCTTCCTGAGTTACCATTCCAATTATGTTTTTCCCCTGCTTAAAAACTTTCAATGGTTCCCAATTTCCTCCTGAATGATTCAGGCTTTCAAGCTCCCTCACTTGGTGGTCCAAATTTACATTCCCATGTTCATCTTCTAATTGCTGTAAGCACTGGACAGCTCCCCATTCTGAAAAAGACAGTCTGTTTCGCTGATGGCTAGATAGTGCTTAGATTATGTTCAGGACAAACCATACACTCTTCCATCACTTCCTTCAAAAATTTTACATGTCCTTCAAGGTTTACCTCAGATGCAGCCTTCATGAAATACATACAAAGCTCTGACTGAAATATGAGTTTCTTTCCTCTTCTATTTCTTGATCAATCAATAAATAAAACCCAAGACCCATTCATCCTTTAAAACATAAATCTAATGTCACCTAATTCAAGATAAGCTTTTTGGGGTTTTTTTGGGGGGGGGTTAAAAAAAATTTTTTTTTTACTCCCTCAGCTTCCTAAATACTATATTCCACCTGTTTGTGCACCATTTTTAGTATTACTTACTACATTGTATGCTAGTTGTGATTCCCATGTCTTCTGTTTTTTTATACCCCAAAGTTATCACATTATCTAGTGCATACTGAGTACACAATTAATATTAAATGCCTCTGAATCATGTGATATTACCAAATTCAATGCCCATAATAGTTCCTGTCTATGCTGTCACAAGTCATTTGAGAGTGAACTCAATCTTAATTGCCACATACTTAATAATGCCTGCTGACTGAATTGAATTATTTAGGATTTTTGTTGTTGTTGTTTTTGAGAAAACTTAAGATGTGTCAAAACTGGCAATTACTTTATAAAGATTTTATTTATTTATTTGGTGGGGAACCGCCCGAGGAGGGGGAAGGTCAGAGGAAGAAGCAGACTCCCCAATGAACACAGAGCTCAACATGGGGCTCTCCCAGGACCCTGAGATCATGACCTGAGCCAAAGTCAGATGCTTAACCAACTGAGCCATCAAGGCACCCCAACATTGGCAGTTACTTTAATCTAGAAGTCCCTGAATACAACCTCCAACCCTTCCAGCTCTCTCACTTCTGGTTCCCATGTCAATTGCTCATCAACTTTCTGAAAATTCCAAACCTCAATTCACTTCTCTGGGCTTATTAGCCCATCCTTAACCCTACTTTATTCCTTCTTGACTGAAAATGAATTTTATGGTTTGTTATATTTATGTTCTCCAAGTGGCGCCCTTGACTCACATATGTCCTTATCCATTTACTGATTTCACTTCAAAAAAGGCCCAAATGGACCCCCAGACAGTGTAGGGCTACTGAAAACCAACCTGCCAACCAATACTATTCTTCATTAAACAAGTGTGACTAAGATAGAAAGAAGCCTTAACTTCTTCCCACTGTTGCCAAATGTCTAAGGGTTGTTGTTGTAGTTGTTTTCTTTTTTTCCTGTCCCTGGATAAAATCTCAGCCAGGCTGCACAGATTTTCTAATCCAATGTCTAGTCCATTCCAAAGCACAGCCAGTGAAGTGTGAACTCAAATAGGAAAATATAAAGTTCCTTCCTTCCTCCAGCTCAGTATTGATGACACTTGGGAGGACTGCCATGGAGGAAGAATTGCATTTAGCATCTTTTCTCTTCCTACTCTGTTTCCCCATTTCTTAGACAGTGCCCTGGCCCCTCCACAATTAGGCTGAGGTAGGGAATATAGGGAAAAGAGATAAAGGGGCAAAAGAAGTCTACTTGGCAGGTCTGTTTGTGATTTGGCATCAGTTTCTTCTGTGCATAATGTATACCCAAAGGTGACTTATGGTACACATTTATGGTTTCTACTGAATGCTGCTTTCTTGCCTGCCCTCCCCTGACTTTACACTCAGTATGTCTGTAACTCCCTAGATGCAGTAGTGTCTTTCTGCCAGATGCCACCTCATCCCAAGTGGCCGCTTGGAACAGGGTTTCTTTTAAGGAGACCATGGGCTGGCTCCCTTGGTAGGGAACATATCTGGTAAGCAGGAAATGACCCCACCAATAGTGGAAATCCAACTAGCTCCCAAAGCATCTCATTGTCTTGTTGTTTCACTAGATTCAGCCAGACCCTTACCTTTGGACTTAACTCTAGGAGACTCAGGTCAAGTTTTCCAGGGAGTTTTCTCAAATGCCTTTCTCTCACTTAGCTTAAAATGTGCAAAAGCACTCTATCTCTCTCTATGGGTGTGCCTAGAGTGGTGAGACACTGAAAACCAACAACACTTGGAGAAAGAGGACCCCTTCTTCAGCACCTCTTGGATCAAATTTGACTTCTCTTATATTCAAGAAGAGTGATGAACTAAGCATTACAAAATCAATTTGATAATCTTTGCCCATGTCTTGAATAGGTAAGCAGTTACCTATGGTACTATTTTCTGCTTTAGGGCTCCAGCCCAAGTGAAACAGAAAGAGCCTAATTGTATATATTGTCATATTTCTCTATTAGTATTATTTACTTCAAAGACATAGTCTCCAAACCTTAGCTGACAACTGAGCATGATCCTTCCATTCCTTTAATTATCCTCACTTGCCTTGTTCTTTGTTTTCCCTCCAGAGCTATTCCAAAGTTTCTCCTCTCTACTCAGTTGTTATCACCTTTAGTGGGAGCAAGTGATCTTGCCTCCTGTTTTATGTGGAAAACTTCCACCATCAAGAATGAGTCCTCTCAACTGCCCATCCATTTCAAAACTTAACCTAAATTGTATGCCCATTATGCCTTCATCTTGCCATTTTTCTCCAGTGTCAGAGAATAAGGTTTCCTGTCTAATATCTGAAACCAACCACCTACCTTTTCAAGTTTCTCCAACTACCTCTTCTGGTTTCCTTTATGCCTTCCTGCAATGCCTTTTACAGGCCAACTGCTTCCCAGTTGCTTCCTCAGACAACTGCTTGTCTCACTCTATACATCTTTCATAAATAATCATCTGTGTTTATCATTCAACTGCCTCCCCTATGCTGACGATTCCTAAATGCCTCTCTCTCTTCATTAATAGATCTATTCTGCACATTCCACCTGAACATCTCACAGACATTTCAAACTCAGTGTCCAAAACTGAATCCATTCTCTCTCCAAAATAGGATCCTGCTCTTTGTCTCAACACCACCTGGACACCCAAGCAAGACATGTGTCCATCAACCTTGACTCCTCCCTCTATCTTCACGTTTAATCATCCTCTAAATCCAAGAGATTTTTAACCCCTAATATTTTTATATCTTTTCCCTCTTCTACATCTTTACCTCTAATCATTTCTAATCTGGTCAACTACAGCAACCTCCTAACTTGACTGTTTGAAGTCCTATGTCCCTCAAAAGCCAGGGTATTAATCATCTATTGTTGTATCACAAGTTACACCAGAATGCACTGGAACAACAAACACTGATTATCTCACACTATTTCTGAAGGTCAGAAGTTCAAGAGCAGCCTAATTAGGCGATTCTGGCTCAGAGTCTCTCCAGAGGTTGTAGTCATCCGAAGGCTTAACTAGGACTGAGGGAATCCACATTCAAGATGGTTTTCTCATGTGGCTGCTGGCAGAAACCCTCAGGTCCTCTCCACAAGGCTTCCTGAGTGTCTTCCCAATGTGGCAGTGCTCTTCCTCAGAGCCAGTCAATCTGTTACAACTATGTATCTATCGGCTCACCTACTGACAACCTAAAATATGCCTCCCATTACCCAATGGGAGTCAATGTTTCCTTGCATAGTTTATGAGACTCTCAATGATATGAACCCTACAATTCCAATTCCCTTTACTCCTTTTTTATATAGTGTCTTCTAAAAACACAAAATTTCTTATTGTTCCTAACCTCTATGTTGTTTCTTGATGCCAAGACTTTTCTCAGGTTACAATTTCTGCATAGAATTTCTTGTCCTCTGTGATTGGTTAAATTATATTCATTTATTGAGACCCAACTCATACATTGTCTGCTCTAAGAAGCCTTCTTAGAACTGGGGACTCCTACCCCCAGGCTCAGGATTCATCTTACTTCCCTAATACCTCCTATGACTATAATAACTGTTTTCTATTGTAATAACTTGGGCATATTCTCTTTACATCAATATGTTGTAAGCTCACTGAGGGCAACACAATTATTATCTTGTATCTCTATGTAAATTAGTATAACATCAGCTGCTATACTAATTCCTAAAATCGCTATTTATATCTGTTTTGATGACATACTTCATCCTCAGTGCTTCTTGGAAAACTAGTAGTACAATCAAAATGGTCTGACATTTGTTGGATAGATCATCTGTAGTCCTTTCTAGCTTCTTAGAGTAAGATTTTTCGATCTAGGCCACCCTCCATAGCAGACCAAAAAGTGGTGAACCATGCTCAGTTACAATCTTTAAGGAAAACACCACATCCTGATGTCAGAATGTTCTGTGTCTGCCTGATTTGTCAGCCTCAAGACAATCAGAAGGCAAAACTCAAGTAACCCTAGGCTGAGAACCAGAAAACCAAATCCAAGGCTAGTGAGAACTAGTATGTTACCAGGTGCCCTAGAAAAGCAGTGCTAACAACAGACAGCAAGAATTGGGTTTAGTGTGTTCTGGGTGGGCTTGCAAATGGTATTAGGAATGAAAATGGACTATCATAATCAGTGTTCTGAAAACATTAGCCTAAACAATGATACTCTAAATAGGATAATGACCTATTGATTTCCAGTCAAGTTTGGTTTCCCCATTTTCTAAAGACCTAAATCTGAATTTAAAAATGAGGAAATTAAGATTCTTCTTGCTAAGGGAAGTGTTGTATTTATTTTTAATTTCCCCATAGATTTAGATGTCTCAGAATTTTTTTTCCTCTAAAATATGTTCAAGGAATAAAGATACCAAAAAGAATTCACAGTATAAACATTTTAAAATAATTATTTAAATTCTCTTTAATTTTAAGACTATATTTTGTTAAAATCTTTCAGTAAGAGGAAAGATATGGGAGGTCAGTATTAAACAGAAGCAGCAATAAGTAAGGCCTCAAATATCAAAAGGCACTGCATTAGGCACTGTATTCTTCCACAGGAAAACAAACAAACAAACAAAAAACTCTTAAGCCTTAGGCTCTTTTTTTTTTTACTCAAACTAAAACTAAAGCTCTCCGCAGAAGCTACATGAATTTCATCAATATGTTTATATGATTCCAAGCCAAGAAATTCTGCAAAGATTACCAAAGTATCTGATGTAGCTTCTGGCAAGGGATGAAGTTCATCTCACAAGGACGTCAAAAAAAAAAAAAAGTCTGTTAAAAGAGTTGCTGATCCAATCAAGAAGATTTTAGATTAAAATCTGAAGAGGAGAAACACATCCTGATAGAAGTATAAGACTGAGTAGCATAAAAAACAACACATATCATAACACAGAAAAACGAACATCAAGGAGGAATACCAAGTAACTCTCCATAAAAAAGCAGGAGGTGGGGAGTGTGAAAAATACATCCTCAATTCAATACACCAAGGCAGAGAGAATAAATCTAATAAACATAATAAATTTTGTTTTGAGACAGATATGATCTCATAGATATATTCTAATTTCAGTGGTGTAGCTAATGATGAAGATATGGAAATTAAAATATACACCTTATTAGAAAAATTTTAAATGGGTCAGACATTAGCTTCTCTTTTAAGAAGATGTGAACCACCATTAAAATCACAGCCATAAAAATGGAAGAGTAGCCAAGTTTACTTGGGTAAGCATAGAAGAAAAAAGACAGAAATGCTATAGGGAGTTGGGCAATAATATAGGCCATATATTTAGATGAAGACCATGAACACAGCTTTTCTAATAGATCCTTGTACACAAATGGGCTCAAGTAATAACCAAGAGACAGTGTTTAACCATTAACCATCTTTTCATCTGCTGGCAATCTCTTTTGGTCAAAAGATGAGTATTTAATAGTCATGCCTTGATTTGAGCCATTCCCACCTTTCCCCCAGAATAGTCCTCCACAACAGGAGGCATCAAAACCTACATCCTGCTCTCAGCCTCATACAGTCCTGAAGCCAGTCTTGATTAGGGCACATCATGTAGGTTAAATTCAAACCCACCCAGAGCCCTAAGCCCAGCTTTGATATAACTGGCTGGAGCTCTGCCTATCTACCTGCTTACTACCTCTGAGTCTCCCCCATCTCATTCTGCATATCCCATTTATGACTTGACTTCTACTTAGTCACCAATTACCACTAGAGGCCCTAACTAGGACAAGATTCCTAGCTTCAGCATGAATCCACTTGGCACCTTGACACCTCATAAAACTATCCTGAGAGGAGTAGTCCTAAGACCCTAGATCTCTAGTTGCCAGTAAATGCTCTGCTTAAAACTGAGAGGCCAGTCATAATCATAGTATTACTCTCCTGAGCATTATCTGGAGACTCTATTCCCTTCCCCTGACCAAACCATGTTTTCTAGTTCCAGATTTCTCTCTTGTCCCATTGGCCTTCTGATGAGGCAAGCATGCTTTGTCACCAAACCTGTAGAAGATGTGTTATTCTGTCATTAATTTACTCTCTTTGAAGATCACAGAAAAATAATCTATCTGCAAACAAGGATATTCTGTATTCTAAGTCTGGCTGAGAATGAAGAACTGACTGGGGAAATGATGGGTGGCATTGGAGAAGGGAAATATATCATCTAGCCAAATAAATAAACTCTAGTCAGGGAAGAATATTCCTAAAATTTTGGAGAATAGAAGACTTTTTTAAGGGGGAAAAAAAAGGCTGACAAAGAATAAGGAACTCTAAAATTAAATTATGACTGTACAATTTTAAATTCTCACATAAGGAAAAATAAAAATAATCAAAATAAATTATTGTTGCTGGATAGGGGACTGCCCAATATGATGAGATTTCATAGCATAAGAATATTCAACACAGTTTTGTTTTTAAGAGTAAAATATTACAAAAGCCTACATTCGTAAAAAGGAGGCTAGTAAATGAATTCTAATGGATATAATAAATTATTTTGAAACAAAACTATGTTGTATATAAATATTGCATGCTATGGAAAAGATGTTATAAATAAGAACACAGGGTAGAAATATGAATATGTGGGGTGTGTGGGTGACTCAGTCAGTTAAGCATCTGAACTCTTGATTTTGGCTCAGGAAATGATCTCAGGGTCATGGGATCGAGCCCTGGGTCCCACTCTACACTGAGCATGGACTCTGCTTAAGATTCTCTTTCCCTCCTTCTGCCCCTCCCTCCTCCTTATGCTGTGCTCGCATGCTATCTCTCTAAAAAAATATATATATATGAATATGGCTCTAACTAAAAATATATATATGCATAAAAACAATATATGTTAATATATGAATATTATTTCTAACTGGTGGCATTTCAGTTGATTTTTTTTTAATTTTTTTAAAGATTTTGTTTATCTGAGAGAGAGTTAGAGAGAGAGAGAAGGAGCACAAGTGAGGTGGGGGCAGAGGGAGAAGGAAAAGCAGACTCCCCACTGAACAGGGAGCCTGATGCAGGGCTCAATCCCAGGACCCTGAGATCATGACCTGAGCCAAAATCAGAAGCTCAACCGACTGAGCCACCCTGGCGCCCCTGATTTTCATTTTTTCTTTTATTCTTTGCACTGGTCTCTGGTTTTCAAATTTTCTTCAGTAAGGATTCTTTTTATAAAGAGAAAAAAAGGAAAAAAAACACTTTAAAGGTCATGTACAAAAGGTGGAAGGAGGAGCACACAACCACAAATGGAATACAAAAGAATGGTACAAATCTTTAAGAACAGTGCCAGGAATGCAGAAGCAATAACTCAAGCTTATGAATAATGTTAGGGAAGATGAAAAGATTTTAAAAGTTATGTTTAAAACAAGAAAAGAATAGGCTATACCCATCCCTTCAAGCAGAAAGGGTCATGTTAACATTGCTTCTCTTTCTCTGTCAAAGCAAATCATCACATTGGAAGGATAGCACATGGCTAAGGGGGATTCCAGGATGGCTGAGAATATTCAAAGGAAGCACCTAACTAGGTTAAAAGATCTCACATCCCCAAGGTCAAAGAATTTCACTGTCCGGAAGGAATTTACAGATATAACCATGACACCTGAGACATCATCTCTGAGAAATCCTAACAGGTAGAAAAACCTGAAAATGGACCAACACTTACCCCCTTTTCCAACAAAGACATAAAGAGAAATGTTATGAGAACTGCATGTACTGATGTTAACATTGTTTCTGGAATAGATTTTTAAGGAGACTGATCCCTTGGAAGGTGATATGGAGCTCTTGAGTCAGATTACTTGCAGTGTAAGGCAAAAGTAGTTAAATGTAAAATGTAGTTAGATCAGTATTTTCTTCAAGGTGAGAATACAGTATATGATTTCTAAACTCATTTCTGGTTCTGAAATTCCATGATAAGCAATGGGGTTTATTAAATTTCATATGGCATTTGGAACTGTCTTATCACTGTAGACAAGATGGACTGGTGTAGACCAGAGAATATTAGGCTACAAGTTCATATTAATAGCTGGATAAATGGCCCACTTCATGTTGATTAATATATCCTATAACCCTTGGTTCACTCACTCTGTGTAGTGATTTGCCATGGAACTCTCATCTCTTAACTGACCATTCTATATGATCAGGATGATAAATACACAGATGACAGGTATATAAGTTCGATAGATGTTATCAATTTGTAGGAGGAAATACGTTTAAATAAATTTTGATCCTAAAAGATTGTGGTATGTTACTATGTGATATCACGAACAGTATGTACACATATATACCAAAATATTTTGATTAGATATAGAGAACTGTGCCTTCCAAAAAAAAGTAGGTTTAAAAAATATGGGTTAAGGGAAATTCCCTGCTAGCATTTCCCATGAAAAAAGCCTACGACTTTGAGGTTTCTGCAAGTTCAATACAGCCTAAAGTGTGACCCAGTTATCCTATTTGACACACTGAACAGCCAGTATTTAAAAAAAAAAAAAAAAGAGAGAGGTGTTTTACTGTTTACAGCAAACTAGGAAGAAAATAGAAGTAGTGTTGGCTCCAGTTGCTTGGTCTACATTCCTGCTCCTCCCTTCCACCTCTCCCTCACCCTTGAACCTCCCCATTGAACCTCCCCATTAGAAACTGCATCTTCTCCCTGAGTCGTCTCTCTCATGGCTCCTATTTTATTAGCTCATTACTCCCAAAACCTGCCCAGAGAAGTTCATATCCAATTATGCAACTGACTTATTTTGCCAAGGAATACAAAGTTACCTAAGAAATAGGAATCAAACTATTGTGGTGACTAGATCAGGCTAACCAGTACAGACAAATTTATCTCCCATGTATTTACTCCAAGTGATACATTGAAAACAAAATATAGTCAGTGTGAACTTGCCCTTTTTTCTCTTTGCTCACAGGGTAATACCATCACCATCTTTTTTTCAAACAAAATTTTTCAAAAAATGGGTTTCACTAATGGAGAGTGAGTATGTAGAATGAGAAAGGCAGTCATCCCACCATCTGCTGCCATGTCCCAATGCTCAGCTAGCATTTGAGCAGTTTTGCATGCTACATTTAAAAGGCATATGAGGTTTTGGGAATGAATAATCATGCTGATAAAGCACATCGGAACCACCAAGCATGAGGACAACTGCAGAAACCATGGTCATTTGGCAAGACAAGATTTAGGAGGGATACCATAATTCACATAACGCATTCCAAGACTCCTCATGTGCATATGCTATTAGCTCTTTCAGAGTATCTCTAGAAGGATGAATTAGTATTAATGAATAGAACATATGGGAAGGTTGTAAAGAACAATCTTGAAACCATGTGGGCTACTTTAATGATGTAAAATGCAAACCTCCAAGATTTAGTTCTAAAAGCATAAACTTATGGATGGTGAGACAACCAGCAGAGCAGTACTACTGTCTCTATCCTAAGTTTCCCCTTCCCCTAAAAGTTCTTTACGACTTGTTTTCAGTCGCCTCCAATGAGCAGGCTTAGGGTGGTCCCCTGCCAAATAAATACATCCCACTTTAATACGTGATACTGAAGAAAATCCTTTCTCATTAGTACCCTATAGCATAATTTAGACAGACTCAAGCTTTCAGTAAGACCTTATTAAATACTAAATGACTGCAGAGAAAGAATAATCACAGAGAGTACAAAAACTGTATACAGAAGAAGCCCAAGGTTCTGGGCACATGTAGCTGGCCTGTTCTCAGAGCCCCCAACCCCCTCCCATTCCACATGCTCTCAGGAATTAGCTACCCTTTAGCCACCAAGGACAAAGGCAATTTTAGAGGTCTCTCTCTTTGCCCCCCACCCCAAATCCCTGAATTCTGACCAGCCATTATGTAGTGGGCACCAATGTACCCTTCCCCTCGGCAGCCCAGATCAAGACACTTCAACAAAGCACTCTCCTCTCTACCTAGGATCTCTCTTCCTACTATCTGGCCCAATCCACATTACAGCTTCAATATTCAAGTATATCTTTAGGCAGTACAATCATCAGAGTGTTTGTAGAGCAGGAACAACAGTCCCACACAGTAAGCAGGCTGATTTTTTCCCTCACAATATCTTCCAGCAACTACAGCTGTAACAAAATTGACACAGAGACCTCCCAGTTGTAGAAAGCTTTCTAGCAGAAGTTATGGGACTCACAATTCATTTGATCAGAGGAAATCTTCACATCGGCTGAGAGGGTTGAGCCTTTGGGATTAATTTGAATCCCCAATCAGTTTCTAAGATTAGAAGATACTATATTTCACTTGCATTTCCTTTTTCTCTGGGTATTTTCTATACCATGTCACATTAATGGAATTAAATAGAAAGAATAAAACATTAATGTGTCCTAGCATCAATTAGGAATGGAATATGCACTCTCTCTCTCTTTTTAAATGTGTCTACATTATTTATCAGTGACTCCATTTTTAATTTAGGCAAGTTTTTTTGTGGCCGGGGGGCGGGGAGGGGTAGACTGGGGTAGGGAATCCATGCCAACAGCAGCTGACAAGCATGAATGAAGAGGCCAATGGCACAGCACCTAATATATGCCTGAAGAAATTCCTTGCTATACATTTGAATACTGGGGTATCATTTTACCTCTGGGTTTTCTTGGTTTGAACCCTATCCTGTCTTCTTACTCCTATTTTATCCCCATGATTTCAACCAGCATAGAAACACTGACAAATCTAGAACCAGCCCTGCATTTCAAAACATCAAATAACCCATTTAGAAGCATAAACTTAGATTGTATTCCTGAGAAAAGGAGTTCTTGGGATAAGCGGATGTTGTGTAATGTTCACCCCCCTGTGTCAGAAGTGAAGAATCACAGGTACTGACAAAGCAAACTCTGCACATCAGTGACACCGCCCCAAGTTTACGCCACACACCAACGAGCTCAGAGTTTCAGCAGCTAGTTGATTAATTTGAACATGGGAAACCAGTGTCTTTGGGGTAAAAAAAAAAAAAAAAAAACCAAAATTTTTCGATAACCACACTGAGTAGTAAAATAATTCTTACAACTGACTAGTACATTTTCAGAACAGAATATAACATAAATTGATAGAGATAATTCATTGATATATGCATTTTATTTAGTTCTGCTACATTTTTACAACTGCATATATCTGTTTATCTACCTATCTATAGATAGCTCACATATATTAGTATCTGGTGTCACAAAGAAGCAAAAATATAACAGAACTAAAATTTAATGCAGGTCATAATCACAGCATTTCTATTTCATAGGAATGCCATCACAATATTAAATAATCCATAGCTTGCGGGGGTTGCGAGTCTATGTACCTAATAAGATAAAATAAATGACAAAGAAAGTAATGACCGTTGGATTCAGGTTAGTGCATACGTAAGGGAAAATCTGCTTATTACCTCTGGTTTTGCACTGTGTTTGAGTTTACACTTGCGTTATTTTTTGTTCTGGGGGAATTCCGGTGGAGCAGTGGTGAGCATTAGGAAATCAAAGCCGTAGTGCCACGAAGTAGAAAATCATGCAGCATGCCCCAAAACTGAACCAAGTTCAATTTCCACATTAGAAGGGGTGAATTCTTTGTTCTCAGATTGTATTTTTAGTTGCTTATCAAGCATTCTCTATCCATTCATTCGGCAACTCCTTATTGAGCTCCTGCAATGTGCCAGAGAATGAGCTGGTCATTATGGTACAAATATAGAAAACAAGGTACCTTCTCTCAAAATATTCATAGACAGTGAGGAAAAGAGAACAGTCAAGTAAAAAAATGAGGCTCCAGTGTTTTAAGAACTAAAAGAGAGGTAGGTCTAGAGTGTGATCCCAGCAAACAGTAGGGACAACTAATGAAGACGGTAGGATATACCATGAAGGCTTCTTGAACGATGTGGTTATAAAGCTTCTTTGTGAAGGCTGTGTGGGCCAAAGAAAGAGGGAAAGTCAATATTCCAGGAGGAATGAAGAACTAGTGTTCAAAAAGGCCTTTGGTTTGAAGCAGAGTCAAGCAATGGATAAAGTGAAGAAAGTTTGTCCCTATTTGCCATGCTGAGGGGTTCAATTCTTTATCCTAAAGGCACCAAAAAGTCAAGATATTGGGCGCCTGGGTGGCTCAGTTGGTTAAGCGTCTGCCTTCAGCTCAAGTCATGATCCCAGGGTCCTGGGATCAAGCCCCACATTGGGCTCTCTGCACAGCAGGGAGCATGCTTCTCCTCTGCCTGCTGCCGCTCCCCCTTCTGTGCCTTCTCTGTCAAATAAATAAATAAAATCTTTAAAAAAAAAATCAAGATATTGAAGAAGAGGGCATTTTCAGATTTGCATTAGAAAATCGTTCTAGGCAGCAGTTAAGGAAAATGGATCACAAGCCTCATGTCAGGGAGACTCTTCAGTAACGTAGACGAGAAATGACAGTATGTGAACTCAGACAATGGCCATGAAGATTTAGGTCAACAAGAGATTAAAGAAGTATCTCCTTAGCCATGAAGGAACTTCAGGACCAAGCTGATATAAATAAGCAGGAAGAGGAAGGCGTCAAGTGACCTGGATGCCCAGATGGTCTCGCCGTAACATTCACTGAGGTGGACAATGTAGAAAGAGTCCGAGGTCCGGACAAAGGGGAGACTTCAGTTTGAGACATGTTGACATCCGAGTGCCTGAGGGATGCACAGATGGAGATACACACCAGGCAGCTGTACAAAGCAATCCAGAGCTTGGAAGGGCTATCTATTGATTTGGGAGGCATTAGCACGTGGGCTATCACTGAAGGAGTGGGACTGCATCAAGTCCCTCAACAGGTTGTGTGTGAGAGGTTGATGCCAGGAGACTGAGCACTGAGGACATGACCTTCTCACTTAAGGAGCCTGAAGAGAGTCCAAAGAGATGGGAAGACAGCCAAGATGGCATGATGTCACTGACACCCAGGAAGGGGGCTTTGAAAAGCACCTTGTCACAGGCACCGTGCCAGACGCTGTGGGGATCCACCTGAGGAATAAATCTCTGCCTTGAAGGAGGCCATTAAAAAAGCATGTGCATATTTAATCATGATTTCACAAGACAGAAAGTGACAGGTACCTTTAAGAAAAAAAGTTCAGAGAAGCGCATAGGGGCTCAGAGGAGAGAACAATCACTTCCAACTTGAACACAGAAGGGACCCAGCAGTGGCTGTTGTATGAACACGTGATTCTGATTTACAGTTTAAATGGTATAATTTAGATCTTTACTTAACCACAGTTTTTTCCCAGATGGTTTCCTTAATTAGCCCAACTGGAAGTCATCTCTACCTCCTTTAAAGACGTAAATATTGCATCTCAATTATGACAGGAATCACCATCTTTTTACTATTAGATTTCTATTTGTTGTTTTCTTACCTCATCTACTAAACTATAAAGCTCTTTGTGGCCCTGAACTCTGTCTTACCCCTCCATGAGAGTGCTAACCCCCATCCCCAATACCAGGACCAGCACCCACGACATTATAGCCTTGTTCTTAGAGTCAGTCAGTGCTGGGCTCAAGGTCCATCTCTGCCATTTGCACCGCTATCAGCTTCCTGGCAATGCACAAATGATCAATGCCCACCAAAGCCACAGTTTCCTGTGAAAATGGCAATAATATAGTCCACAGAGGGCTGTTTTGAGTATTAAGTGTGATAATATTTCTGAAGCCATCTGGTAAATTATAGGACACTTAGTAAATATTCAATAACAGTTTTCTTTCCGTGCAGAGCATGTAATAAATGCCTGCAGAATGAATGAATGAACGAATGATTGAATGATCACATGGCAATGAGTCTAGTCGATGCTTCTAATAATATTTTTCTGAAATTTTCATAATTTTTGACACATTTACAACCTCCAGGTACCACTTTTGACTTAGTGTTATCTGAGAAATGTATTATGAAGTGGACTGATTTCTTTCAGTGGAATCTCTAACTAGTATTCACATAGAAAATGTGGCCACAGTCCTTAACCTAATCAGAGATTCAATTATTAGTAACATCCTACTCATTAGGAAATCAAGGTAATTGATTTTGTATTTGTATTTCTGTACAATAGAGTTAAGGAGCCAGACAGGTTTTAAGTCCCACCTTTTCCACGTGCTAGTTTTGTGATGTTGGGCAATCTATTAGCTCTCTCTCCCAGCCTCAGTTCCTCAGCGGTTCAATAGCAGTAACAGGATAACCAGGCTCAGAGAGGTGGTAAGAGGATTCAGTGGCTAAAAATGCTTCCAGTCCCTGGCACAAAGTAAGCACACCATAAATGTTACCACTTACTTCCTATACATCTATTCAGATTTTGGTAGTTAGTGTTTTCTTTTATATTCAAAGTTATCAATTTCCTGGAGATTTCTGCAAGTACCAATTTAGGCAGTCAAGACAGTTGGGATGACATACATTGTTCCTTTGAAAGTGTTTTTAAATAAAGCTTTGAGGACATACCAAACCTGTTTTTCTTCTTTTCTTGCTATTGTTTCCAATGACCAGTAAAGATTATAGGGGTGAGTTTCTAACCAGAAGTAAGATAAGTCTATGGAGATGAGGCATCATCAGTCAGAAAAAGAGTAAAGCAAGCCCTGGTGTTCCTTGTAAGGGCCTGAAACCCGCCCTGATACTTCTCCCCTCCCTTTCTCCTCCTTCCCTCTATATATCAGACAGATACAGATACACAGCTTGCTGTGTGATATGGTCTAGTTAATTATCCTTCCTAAATTCCTTTGTCTATAAAAGTGAGAATAACTACTTCAAAGACTAGAGTGAGGATTAAATGAGATAATACAATTAAGTCCCTAAGCACCATACCTGGCAAATAATGAATGCTTAATATGTAGCTTAAAACTAGTAACTCTCAGTTTCAACAACGAGCAAGATAGAGTAGTTATGTCAGACCAACCTCACACTATCCACAATTAAAATCCTGGACAAAAAATAAAAACCAGCTGCCTGAGATCCCTGAGGATTCACTAAATAAAGCGAGCAGCAAATTGAGGCGATACGATCCTTCTAGGCAGAACAGTAAGTACTTCAGGTGGGTGGTTTTCTCAGTAGACTCTCCAGTTTGCATTGTCAGGGGAGAACAGAGCTCAGTCAGGAAGAAGGGGGTCTTGCTTCACTCAAGAGGCAAATGTCAGACAGAGTGCAGGGCTGCTAGAGAAGCTGGAAGTTAAGGGGCAGAACCCAAGAAAGAAGGGAGTCGAGAAGGGAAAGCCCCAAAATATGGCTTTACATTTTTTTTTTTAAGTTGTACATAGGGAGTCACTCTAAGAAACAACACAGAGCAACAGTTAGGGGCTCAAGTGTAGAGCAAATATTACAGAGAGGTCTCACGATGGAAAAACAGAGATTAGTGTGTTACGCCCCTCCACTTAGAGCCCTTTGGTTAATACCTCAAGCTTTTAGTTAAGAGCCCTTAAAACCTCACCTGAGAGTAAGGACAAATAAGATAGAGTCTAGCGCTGGGGCAGCAGGCTGGCTCAGCCAGAGGAACATGCGACTCTTGATCTTGGGGTCCTGAGTTCAAGCCCCACTTTGGATGCTGAGATTACTTAAACAAAAATTTAAGAAAACTATATAGTCTAGCCCTAACGAAGCAACCATCTAAGAAATCAACACAACCCGTTGCCACTGTATCTGACAGGCAGAAGAAAACTTGATACATAACTTGATGTATATCATGGTCAGTGTTCGTTCAAGACATACGAGGCTCGCAAAAAAACAGAACAAAGTCACTAGATACCAAAAGAAACACAAGGAGTAGGAAGAGATGTTCAGGCGTTTCAGATATTAGTTATCTGACTGTGATTTTAAAAAGGCCATTCTACAAATAGAAAAATTGAAATGAAAATACAAAATTGAAATGAAAATACAAAACTGAAAATACAAAAACTGAAATTAAGAATTCAGTGTTGTGTTTGATAAAAGATTAGAAATAGCAGAACAGGTAATTTAGTGAATTAAAGACATGATAGTAAAAAGTGCCTGAGTTGATACCTGTATGAGAAAAAGGACAGAAAATCCAGGAAAAAAGCCTAAGGGAAATACAGGATTGAATGAAAAGATTTAACATACATGTAATCAGAGTACTTAGAGGATAAGACAGAATAGTAAAATATAAATATTTGAAAAGTACTGGCCAGGAATTTTCCAAAATTAAAGGAAATGTCTAATTTCATATATTTAAAATTCAAAAAGCTGTATAAACACTAAGTAGGGTAAATATGAATAAAGCCACACTTAGGAATATTATAGTAACACTAGTAAAAACCAAAACAAAGCATTTAAGAGGTACCTAGAGTGTGGCTAGGATACATATTATCTACCATAAAAAAAGCTAAATTTAAGATTTACAGCTAACTCCAAAAGAAAAATGTGGAAACATGAAGACCATGGACTGACGTATTTAAAGTGCTGAAAAGAAAAATACTGCTAACCCAGAATTATGCACCCCTCAAATATTTTTTCAAAAAAAAAAAAACTAAGGAAAGATGAAGATTTTTTCTTCTAAGATTTTATTTATTTGACAGAGAGCACAAGTAAGCAGAGAGGCAGGTAGAGGGAGAGGGAGAAGCAGACTCCCCTCTGATCAGGGAGCCCAACATGGAGCTCAATCCCAAGACCCTGGGATCATGACCTGAGCAGAGGGCAGAGGCTCAACTGACTGAGCCACTCAGGTACCCCGAATATATTTTTCTCAAAACTTAAAGCTGAGAGGGTTTTGTTTTTTTTTTTTTGCAAGCAAGAAATATTAAAAAGACTTCTTAAGGCTGAAGGGAAAAGATCGAATAGAAACACAAACTTCAGAGAAAAGGGCAAAAGCAAAGATGCATTTATAGGTAAAAATAAATGAATATTGACTATTCAAACAAAAATATACAATGTCTTGTGGAACATAAATATAAAGAAATAAATATATAGAAGTTCATATTAGTCAAATATGTGACAGAATTAGCACAAAAGGAGAGAATTGGAGGGGTGCCTGTGTGGCTCAGTCGGTTAGGCTTTGGACTCTCGGGTTCTGCTCAGGTCATGATCTCAGGATCATGAGATCGAGCCCTCCCACCCCCAGGCTCCACGCTGAGCATGGAGTCTGCTTCAGATTCTCTCTCCCTCTCTTTCTGCCTCTCTCCTGCTTGCATGTGCGCACACTCTCCCTCTCTAAAATAAATACAATCTTTTAAAAAATTAAATTTTATAAAAGGAAAGAAATGGAATTAAATGGCTGTGTTTTACATATTCAGGAAGGAGTAAAAGTATATTGTAATCAATATAACCATTACCAGACTAAAAAAAGCATGCAAAAATTAAAATCTTGAAGGAATTTTAAAATGGAATAATAATGATCAATGAAAAATTGATGAATCCAAAGGAAGCTAGAAGAAAGGAGAAATAAAGAATAAATAATAGGATAAATAGTATGGATAGCAAAATGGTACACTTAGAAGAGATAAACTGGTGATTATATTTAATATAAATGAATTCAGCTCTCTAATTGAAATATAAAATTTGCCACACAAATAAAAAGACAAAATGCAGGCATACTCCATTTGCAAAAGAAACACTTAAAATGTATGGACGTGTAGTTTGAAAGTAAAATGATGAAAATAGATCTACTATGTAAATATTAACAAAAAAATTATATGGCTGTATTATTATGGGACAAAATAGATCTTAAGTAGAATTACAAAATATAAGACGTACATTTCAAAGTAATAAAAGAGTCAAGTTCATAGGAAGTTATAAAATCATAAGTTTGTGATACCTAATAGATAAATTTCAATTATATAAGGCAGAAGTTGACAGAACTAATGTAATATACAAATCCGCAATCATAGGGAACAGTTTAACCCACTTATTTCAGTTACTAATAATAATAAGCCCACAAAAGATCAGTTAAGCATGTAGAAGCTTAGAAGAACATTATTAGCTAACTTGACCTACTTTGGCTTATAGAATATTACACCCAACCACTGCTGAGTACTCTGTAATATATATATATGTATTTATATATTTTTATATTTATATATATATTTGTATATAATATATATAACTTTAAAAAAGATAGCTTTTCTCAATAAAACAGGAAAAAATGATAGTTTTTTAAATTGAAAATGAGGTCTTCTAAGTTCACAAAGTGTTCAGGAATAAAAGAAAGTCTTTCCAAGGTTCTGGGGTCCCAAGATAGACTCTTGATCAATAAACTCTGTTTATGTATTTACCCAAAACCATGAATTCTTAGGAAATAAGTCTGTGTCCTATCTATCGTCCTCATCTCAACTGGAGTACATTTTAGCTACACCCCATAGAATGTTACCATAAACTAGGAATCTTCTTAGATTAAATAAAGGGGAGGGTAGATGCCAATAAAACAGGTAATTCATTTACTCTAAAATTATTCCCATTCCAAGTTAATGTTATCCTATTATAAGATTGCACACACTAATGAAATGTAGCTGAAAATTTAACCACAAATTTTAAGTGCCTAAGGACAAATGTTTAATGGAAAAAGGAGTAAGTTATTCTTTTTTTTTTCCCCCCTCAAGAATACAGCTGTTTGCCACATTACTTTGAAAGTTTGGGACCAAAGTAGCTCTGCTGGGGGAGCATAATATTAGTATTTTGCAGTTATTTAGAGAAAAGATTTCTCACAGATGTGGTATTATACAAATGGAATTTGAAGAAGGTATAAGATAGTGGCCAGAAAGTCAGTGAATAGCTACATATAATTTTGGAAATCAAAGAAAGATTCTGATTTAAAAAAATAATAGCAGTGAGAATTCATCAATAAAGGTCTCCTGAAGGACTGGGCTTTACAATATAAATGAGGAAATCTGAAACTTAAGCTTATGTAGCTTTTTTCTGTCACTGGTCTACTAGGGTTTAAAAAAAAAAAATCTCTCATTTTTTTTGCTTATAAATTTAAAAAAATTAAACTATCTGACAGACTATACCTTGTAAATTCATCCATCATCTGTTCATTCAACAATCATCAACAATTCAACAATCATACACTAACTGTGTTCTATATTATAGGACTGAGCTAAGTGCTGGGATAAAATGGAAAACCAAAAGTCTTTGTTAGTCAAGAAAACAAAATAAAAATAAATTATGGAAGTATCAACTAAGGAAAAAAGCAAGTTTTGAGACACAAACTAGCAACAAGAAGCAAGAGATCTGTTTTCTATCGGTGGGTGATGGGGTCCAGCATTGAAGGGTTGACACATAAATATAACAAGAGCAGAGAGTGCTCAGGAAAAGGAATCAGGCCTCCCTCAAGTCAGGAAAGGAATCAGAGTACCACAGAACTGAAGGGTGGCCTATGGGACTAAAGCACCCCTCCTAAGTGGAAAGAGTGGGCTGGAGTGAGTCACCCCCACAAAAACTGAACGAAGTATAAGATCAGAGTCAAAGTACAGATCTTGTAGGTAGACTCAAACAACCTCAGTGATCTATTACAAAAGGGGGGGTGTTGGGGAAAGGGGAGCAAATGAGGATGAACCCATACACTTCTGCCTTGAGCATCTAAGTAGATTGTGGCACCATTTTTCTGGAATTGAAAAGACTAGAGGTGGGAGAAGGAGGAGATAGGAACACTTTGCAGATGGGCACAAAAAACCCTATGTTGGGCATGCTAAGTTTAAAATTTTAGTGATAAATATTGAATTTAAGAATGAGGAGGCTTGAGAGGGAAGTTTAAAGACTTTCATTTGCTTATGTAAGAGGAGAAATCATTTTGGGGATTTCCAAAGACTTGACCCATTCCTTCCCTTAGGTGTATGGTTTACCCTGATGTCTAACAAAGAAGGCTTTGGTTGGGTATCTCAAATTTTTGAAAGAACAGAGAAAGGATGTTAGAACTTTCCCAGGAACCGACTCCACCTTTGCTCCAGAAAAGGGATTAAACATTAAGGAAAAGGATGAAAACAAAGTTGAAAGAATAAACCCAATATATATGAACCATTTCTATTCAAATATGTAAAGGATGTGGGAGGTACACACAAATTCAAAGAACTGCATCGTGTAAAAGTCTACTTTATATGCCTATCAGCATATATTTGGATGGGAGTTTTCTTCATTTCTCATGGACAAAAGGGGGAAACTGCCTCCCAGAAAAACTGTAGGGTTCTGAAGTTATATTAAGATGAAACTTCCCAGGGGAGGCAGTTTTTGCTCAAAAATCATCTCCAGTATTTCCATATTGTTGGATGATTACTGTCTTCTCTGGTCCTTAAAACTTCAAGAATTTTAGCATTTTCATTTCCTTCCCAATCCGAGAGCTCTGAAACAAAAGGTGGGAAAAAGATGAACATCAAAAAGAGGACAAATTCTTTCAAAACTCCTTTACTCTCAAAAATCAATTAGCTAGAGGCAGGGAAGAAAGTAAAATAGTAGGGGGCGCCTGGGTGGCTCAGTCGTTAAGCGTCTGCCTTCGGCTCAGGTCATGATCCCAGCGTCCTGGGATCGAGCCCCGCATTGGGCTCCCTGCTCGGTGGGAAGCCTGCTTCTCCCTCACCCTCTCCCACTCCCCCTGCTTGTGTTCCCTCTCTCGCTGTGTCTCTGTCAAATAAATAAAAAATCTTAAAAAAAAAAAAAAAAAGTAAAATAGTAATTCAAAAACCATTGTAATGTGTAAGTTGCTTTTCTTAAACACAGACATATCTGCCATTTTTTTTTCTTGATTATGGGTATATTTTAAATAGCATTTCATGCTGGGGTTTATTATGTGAGTTGTTTGTTTTTATATCCATTTTGTCAAATTCCTTAATATGTTATTTTCATGGATTTAGATAGTGGTTATATCCTCTACTATAATAAACTACTAATTCACATAATAATTATTATATTAATTATTTACTATGTGCCAGAACACTATTGTGCAGTCTTTCATATACTGATTTGCTTAATTCTTTAACCACTCTAGGAAGTAGGTATTAATCCCATTTTTTAAATTTAAATTCAATTAGCCAATATAGTACATCATTAGTTCAGATACAGAGTTCAATAACTCATCAGTTACATTTAACACCCAGTACTCATCCTATCACGTGCCCTCCTTAATGCCCATCACCCAGTTACCCCATCCCCCCACCCACCTCCCCTCCAGCAAGCCTCAGTTTGTTTCCTGTAGTTAAGAGTCTCTCATGGTTTTTATCCCTCTCTAGTGACTTCCCATTCAGTTTCCCTTCCCTATGATCCTCTGCACTGTTCCTTATATTCCACTTATGAGTGAAACCATATGATAATTGTCTTTCTCTGATTGATTTAATTTGCTCAGCATAATACCCTGCAGTTCCATCCATGTTGATGTAAAATGGTAAGATTCCGGGAGGCCTGGATGGCTCAGTCGGTTGAGCGTCTGCCTTCGGCTCAGGTCATGATCCCAGGGTCCTGGGATCGAGTCCCGCATTGGGCTCCCTGCTCCGCGGGGAGCCTGCTTCTCCCTCTGCCTCTGTCTCTCTCTCTCTCTGTCTCTCATGAATAAATAAATAAAATCTTTAAAAAAAAAATGGTAAGATTCCATCCTTTTTGATGGCTGAGTAATATTCCATTGTGTGTATGTACATATATATATTACATATATACATCTTCTTTATTGATCCCATGTACAGAGGAAAACAGCTGTTAAATCACTTACTCAAAATTAAGTGACATATAAGCAGCTGGCTCCTTATTCACCAAACATAGTTGAGGTTACTTAGATTTTGAACATTATATGTTTAGGATATCAAATATAATTTTAACATTGGCCTAAGAAAAAGATAGCAAGATCACTTACGTAAATCATTATTCTAAATCCTATGTAGCCAAATTAAATTCTTTTTATGTCCTACTGATTAAGGTCATAAAGCATTACCCTTATTGCCGAAGGACTTATTCGTTCATGTCCACATCAAATTACTGTGTGTTGGAGCATACTTCAGTAAATAAAAGAGACAAAGATCCCTATACTCAGGTAGCTTGCATTATAGTGAGGGAAGATAAATAATAAAATAAATAATAAACATATTACCTGGGGGAACAACAACAAAAAAATTAAAATAAGATTTTACATGCCATGGAAACAGAAAAAAATCAATCAAAAGAAAGGAACCAGTACTGGTGGGCATCTGAAGGGGGTTGCAATTTAAAAGGGTAGGGGCACCTGGGTGGCTCAGTCGGTTGGGGGGTGGGAATCTTGGTTTCCACTCAGGTCCTGATCTCCGGGTTGTGGGATTGAGCCCCGCATTGGGCTCTGTGCTCAGTGCGGAGTCTGCTTGTCCCTCTCCCTCTGCTCCTGCTCTCCTTCTCATTCTCTCTCTCTCTCTCTCAAATAAGTAAATAAATCTTTAAAGATAGATAGATAGATAGATAGATAGATAGATAGATAGATAGATAGATAAAGTCCACCTCACTGAGAGGTGCTCAAGAACAAGGATTTTCAGCAGTTATCTCCAAATAGTAATACGTTAGAATAATCTGCCTATCTTTAGTGTTTTCAGTTTCAACACTACTGTTCTTCTTGTTAGATAATCACGTACATAAATTGAAATAGGTAAGACAGAAATCATTATCTCCTACAGGAAATAAGGCTCAGTAAGATTAAGGAATTGGTGTTTTCTTTTTAAAGCAATTTTCTGTCAGCTGAGTAACCAGTCGTAACATTACAGAGTGAAAGATTCTTAAAGTCAGGCGTTTTAGTTCATGGGGTAGTTTGACCTTGCTAATACTTGAACCTGAACTTTCTAATTTAGGAGAATTGGAGTATTATAAGCAATCCCATGGGAAATTACACCAACTATTGTATGTATGTATATGTATATGCATATATGTGTTTACACATACACACTTCAACACCAAATGGATAGAATATATGTGTTTATATCTATGTATAAAGAACATCGACACAATTATGAACATTTGTTTAAAACTAAGATATGCCTGATTATTGCAAAAATATGGGTGTTGACATCGTCACCATAAAGAAATTTGTCAAAGACATACAGATTGTTTCAAATTAATAGATCCAAAATGGATTTCTTATTTTTCCCCCCAAAAAATCTGTTCTTTCTCTACCACTACTTTCCTGTCACCCAGACGAAAATCCCTGTTTCGTCTCCTTATCTCATACCCATCCATCAGCTTGTCTTGTCTCTACCCTCAAATCCAATGTAAAACCCAATGCATTGTCCTCCCACTTCCACTATTACACCCCACCCAGGCCACCATGCCCATTCCAGTCGCCTGGTCCCCTGCACCCTCCTCAGCTGCCTCCAGCTTCCACTCTTGACAGCTTTCCCCCAAACCTTCACTCTCTCCACTCAACAGCCCAAGCAAGCTTTATTAGTGTTTTCAAGCAGACGATTTTCAAAAGGCCAAACTCATAATTCTCATAGCAAATGGAGCATAGACACCTCTCAGAGATTTTTAACCAATTAATGACAGGACCAGAAGGATTTTGAAGCTGGTCCACAGCTAATGGGAGAAATATGGTATATGGGAAAGGCATACTGAAATCCGTTTGCTGATTTAGAGACAAATGGGTTAATGTCGTGCAGGCCATGTAACTGTAACTCTGGAGTTATCTTTTCCACCAGTCAGAAATCACTTGCAGGTCTAAAAAAATCCAAATATCTACAAGGTAGCATGTAATTTCACAGAATCGGATCCTAAACAACAGCGAAGAGAATGTTAAAGTTATGTTCCCCTAGGGAATTCAGTCATCCTTGGCAGGGCCCGTTGGCTGCTTTATAGCAATGAAACCACACACGGCCATCCTTTGGCCTTGCTTCCAAGTTTGTAAGTTTTCTCAGCAAGCATAACATCGGGTTCCATCCATCACTATTTTAAAACTTTTCCTCTTAGAATAAAATGCAAATTTCCTCCAAGGGACTGCAGAGTCGACATCATCGGGCCCGTCACTAGCTCTGTGACTATATCTCTTTCCATTCTCCTCTTCAGCCACTATGAGCCTACCTCACTGAACAACAACTTGTTGTTGTTCAAACACGCTTTCTTCAGACCTTCTGTTTTTGCTTTTCTCTCTGCCTACTGTTCCTGCACGCGATTTAGCAACGGCTTGAGCCTTCACATCATCAAGTCTCTGCTTCGGTGCCTGCGTGTGTATGCAAACACACACACACACACACACACACACACCTGCCTTGTCTGTCTATCCCATCCCTTTCCAATGTTTCTTCGTAAAGCTTACCATGATATCATGTAATAATATTTCTTTATGGAACTATTTGCTTCTGGTCCATCTCTCATTAGAATATTAAGGAATTTTTATGTTATTCTTCATGGCATCTCAGACACCCGTAATGGTGCCTGGTACATAATATGCACTCAATTTTTTTAGTAATGATTGAAGTATACATAGATACTAAATAGCATTATCTCAAAAAATATTTTTAACACAGTTTCTTACTTTGTAAAAGACAAATAACAGCCACAAATTAAGTAATTCTAGAAAGCAGTAGTAAAGCACATGTCAGCAGGCCTTGAAAGCTTTGTTCTTTGGAGGTGGGGAGGCTGCACTTGGTTAGGTCCCACAGACGAAAGGGATCCACGTTGAAATCAAGACAGACCTCAGAGGCTGGCAATACGAGCAAATGCAGACAGGTGGGGCTTTTGTCATCAGGAAGAACTACCCAGTAATCAATTAATAATGGCTATCATGGCGGTGTGGACATAGAATCAGCATAATTTGAGCAGTAGACCACTGCCATTCATTGAGAGCTTGTTCTATGTGAGACATTGTACCAGAGACTTTTTCTGTTACCTCATTGATTCATCATCAAAACCCTTTGAGGTGAGTCC
Organism: Mirounga angustirostris; assembly: GCF_029215605.1. Lineage (NCBI taxonomy): Eukaryota > Metazoa > Chordata > Mammalia > Carnivora > Phocidae > Mirounga > Mirounga angustirostris. The sequence goes on along the minus strand of NW_026991720.1, from coordinate 76,130,106 downwards.
TCTAATACCTATTTTGAAATAAGGAGACTAAGTCTCCAAGAGGTAAAATTTACGTACAACTAGTAAGTAGCAGCACCTGCATTAGTCCATGCACTTCACACTGATCTTTGCTGCTCCCCCACCCCCATTATACACACAGGAGATAGGTGTGCAAATAGGGACACTTGCACACAAAGAGGTCCCACCTGTGGGTTGCAGAAACACAGACATGTAGCTAGGATTCAGCAGAAGAACTCAGGCTGGGTGACTGAAAGAAGCAGGGCAGAATCATAGCTACCAAAGTCATCAGGGTCAGCGCTTAGAAAAATGAGAAGACCATATTCTAAATTCTAATGAGAAACAAGGGCTTCATCACAGTGAATGTGAGAGCTCACTAACAGAAACTAATGCATGCTCTTAAAGCAGGAACTTCTTGAGGTAATATGTAACTGCATCAAGAATTCCTGAAATTCGGGGCACCTTGGTGGCTCAGTCAGTTAAGCTTCGGGCTCTTGGTTTCCTCTCAGGATTAGGTCAGGATCTCAGGGTCGTGGGATGGAGCCCTATGTTGGGCTCCAAGCTCACTCAGTGCAGAGTTTACTTGTCCCTCTCCCTCTGCTCCTTCCCGCCCCGCCCCGCCCCAAGAGCACATGTGTGCACACACGTGCTCCCTCTCTCTCAAATAAATAAATAAAATCTTCAAAAAAAAAAAAAAAAGAATTCCTGAAGTTCCTCACAACCATGGCCAAGTATCCTGGCGTATCCCCTGTGCCATGACCCCATAGGTAGCAGATGGATGATCTCAGAAAAAAAGCAGCCCAGGAAGAGAGCTACACTGTTATAAAAAAATTAACTCATTTTAAGAGTATTTTTTGAGCACTTACTCTTTACAGAATATCATGCTGGACCTGGCAGTAATAAACACTGCGTCCCCTGAGTCCTTTCACGACAGCTGAGCTTTGAACTTGAAGAACACGTCACTTAATAACTGCCTAGCCTATTTTCAAGCCATTCCACCGGAAAAGAAAGATAATCTCCCCTGCACTCCAACTCCACTGTTTCACGTAGGTAGTTCTGTATTAAGTTCATAAATCACTTCCCCACTCTGAATTCCAGAGGTTTTCATTCACATGCAGTTATAGAAGACAACCAAAGGATAATAAAAGTTGTTAAACCAATAAGGATTGTGGAGGAGAGAAATTAATTCCTGATTTGGATTGACATCAGTTATTTCCCTCACTTAGAGGCATGCTGTTTTGTAAATAAGAATGGGATTTATCTCAAACAACAACTGACCAAGTGATTCAGCAATGAAGTACAAACTCATCCTCGAACATCAGTCCCTCTGCATAAAAGTCTGTTTTCCTACCTCAAAAATCACAAAAATCACAAGGAGAAATCAAAGTGAGCCTAGTTTTTGCTTTCTCTTATTGTTTAAAGAGAAAGAGAAAAAGAAAAAAAAAAAATAACAACACATGAAATGAGGGAATTATGTAAAAAGTATTCAATACTGATGCATGGTATGTTTATTTTTAGACATCTGATTTTAAGAAGGGACTTTTTTTATTTGGCTATGGAAGTTAGGTCTTTCTTCAGGTTCTGCCATTTTCCCCAGGAAAATCGCTAATTCCAAAAACAGTGCTTATTGTTTGCCTAGCTGCACAATGGTTGTTCATCCAAGGACTGAAGGGGAAATTAACTAGTGCCTTCACTTCCTCACATGTTATGTTTGTTCACAAGCTGCCTTCATGTTAATTCTTTTCAGAGCACTTGTGTTCGGTAATGAAGGAAGATCAAGAGATCCCTTTCATGACTACAAAGTTAATTACTGCAATCAGAGAGCATTTGCAATCGTGGTTTGTACCAACGCTTATCAAATCCTTAAAAGTATTCATTTGCTTGAATCCTGGACATATCACCTAAGATAAAGGGGTCCATTAATATGCTTCAATTAACCTTGCTGATTTTATTTATCTCTTTTTTCCCCCCAACTCAAGTTCATTGAACTGCAGACAAAGAAGACAATGAACTTGGTGGTAGATTAAAAATAGAGAAGTTGTCATGGGAAATGATCCATTTCCTTTCCCCCTATAAATAGATGTAAGATTTTGGAAAGGTGTTCATTATAAAAGAGAATATCTGATTTGATAGCTGCATGAGCAGATTTTGTTTCAATTCTGAAAATTAAAATTACATAAGGCCTGGGATTAAGATCTTTCCATTTCGTTCAGTTCTGAATATACTTCTTATGTTTAATATGGTAACATCGTGCTCAACTCTGAAAAGGGTCCAAAGGACAGACAACATGAGACCCAGACCCTGCCCTCAAGCAGCACAGGCAGTTTTTACAATTAAAAACAATGGAATCAAATATTCCTACTAGATAGAATTGTATTGAATATAAGAAAACTCTGAATTTACAGCCCAACAAAATAAAAAATGGTTTAGAGAAGAGTCTCAATCCAGGGCATGGGACACAGACACCTAGATACCAGCCCTGCAGCTACTGACCAGCAACTTCATGTGCCACAGATGGAGTTAGTTACTCACTCTGTGAAGAATACATATTCAAGGAGGGAAAGCTGACCTTTGACATCAGCTGCGACATGGCTTCCAATCACGGACTGTCATTTGCTTGCTGTAATTTAACAGCAAGTTTTCACAACAGAAACACGGGAGTAGTAACACAGATCATCCAAATCCTTTGCCATCCTTAGTTGGTGTTCAAAGGACAGTCCTCCTCTTAACTACAGAGAACAAACTGGTGGCTGCCAGAGGGGAGGTGGATGGGGGAATCAGGGAAATAGGTGAAGGGGCATTCAGAGGACACAGCAGAATGAGCACTAACATATAGAATGGTTGAATCATTATATTGTACACCTGAAACTAATATAACAGTGTGTATTAATTAGCCTTGAATTAAACATAATCAAGTAGGGGTGGGGAAGAGGAGGCAGCAGGCTGACATGCTCAGGACTGATGTTATGCACAGCGTCTGGCCACAACTGTCTTGACTTTGCAGCCTCAACCTCCCATGATTTCCTTCATCAACTCTCTACTCGACACAAGGTCATCTGCCTATTGTTCTACAAACATACATTTCATTTTCCTGACTTTGTGCCTTTGTCTTGCAGTTTTTAACCCCTTAGAACACACTATTTTGCTCTTGATTTAGCATCTGGAAGGGCTGATTAACTCCCCTTTCCTCTCTTGTACCTTTTTTTTTTTAATGTTTTATTTATTTATTCATGAGAGTCAGAGAGAGAGAGAGAGAGGCAGAGGCAGAGGGAGAAGCAGGCCCCCCGCCTAGCAGGGAGCCCGATGCAGGGCTCCATCCCAGGACCCTGGGATCATGACCTGAGCCGAAGGCGGACACTTAACCATCTGAGCCACCCAGGCGCCCCTCCTCTCTTGTACCTTTACCAGCTAGACCCAACTGGCAGTCATCTGCATGTCTCTATACTTACTGTCTAGACCATATTGTATGTATTTCTTGGATTTAGAGATTCTTTGGGTTTTCTTTCTCACCTCCTTCTGCTTTTCCTTTCTGCTTGCCTGCTCACTTGATTCTATTCATTTACTGTCTACTCTTCTGTCAACCCACCCACAAGTATCTATTCCTGTGCCTGCTGGGTGCCCGTCAATATGTCGGGCACTGAGCAAATGGAGGACTTTATGAATACTTGTTCACCTGTTCTTTAAATAGCAAGTTGGGTATCTACGCTTCCTATTGGTAACTCAAACTACTTGAATCTAAGCTAGAAAATCGCTAACATTTTCCTTAGTTGAAATTAATTATTTTCATTGAACTAGGACTGACTCTGTGGTAAAGGTAGCACAATACTTATACAACTTGTGTTGTGAGAACATCTATTCCTATTTACATCAGTTGATTTTAAAATAGCAATGACAATACAGCAATTCTGAGCTTCCAAATATAAACTGTATTGGTAATAAGAGGTAAAGGGGGGGAGATATTTCTCTTCCCCCAGAGCATACAATATCTGAGTCTAAGACAGATACCATGAAGAGAAGCAGAGGACCTCATCAAATTGTAGAAAAACAACAATAAAACTCCTCAAAGTGATACCACCCACAATGGATAAAGCTTTTCATACTACAATTTATTTGCCTAGAAAAATGCCTGTTTCCTTAACTTCTACTTATAAACAAATAGACATATTGGAATGGGACTTTACTGAGCTATCAGTCAAAGGTGATTAATTCTATCAACGCTTGTTGTTCTTCTGTTTCAGGACAAGTTACCTGGCTTTCTATTGCTTCTCTTGCACCAAATACTCAGTTTGTCTGAATAATCCCCAGCCCCAACTCCCTCCACCACAATGTCCACATCCTAATCCCCAGAACCTGTGAATATTACTACACATGGCCAAATGGACTTTGCAGATGTGATTAAATTAAGACTCTGTAATGGAGCAATTATTCTTTATTTTCCAGGTGGGTTCAGTGCAATTCCAGGGGTCCTTGTAAGATAGACTTTGTAGGATAGAAAAAGAAATGTGACAATTCGAACAGAGATTGAAGTGATACAGCCATAAACCAGGGACTGCCGGAAGCCTCCAGGAACTAGAACAAATAAGCAATGGGTTTTTTTTCCCTAGGGCCTCCAGACAGGAACACAGCCCTGCCAACACCTGGACTTTAGCCCCATAATACTCATTTCACACTTCTGACCCCCAGCATTGTGTGCAGTTGTAAGTCACCAAATTTGTGGTCATCTGTTTTAATGGCAAAAGAAAACCAATACACCATCAATGCATGTCTCTGCTGTTGACAGCTCATCTGATTTATAAAACTGAAGTGCATCCCTTGCTTTGGGCCCTTATATATTAACAGTGATGACAGCACTGAATTAGACAACTTGCTCACACTATGTTATGAGGGAAGCTTTGATGAAACCCATTTTACAGATAAGGAAACTAAGACCAGGATTCCAACCCAAGACCACATGATTCCAAAGCCCGTTATCTTAACCACTGTGCTCTTCTGGATCTTTTGCCTCTATCCCGTATTCTCTGCCTTATTCTTAGGTCCCCATCCCAGTGGGGAAATCAGGGGGAAAAAAAAATGCCTGTTTCTTTCATTCTTTCCAGGGAGGTTTTTAAAGAATGAAGCCCTTGATCCACACTCATCTGTAAACAAATTATTCCTAAGGAAATCTATACAGAGAGAAAGAAAGGGAGAAGAAAAATGGATAGGAAGGAAGGGGAGAGGAAAGTATTAAAGCTGTATATCCAAATAAATGTAACTGTCTGTTCACCTATGAGGCGTATGAAAGTTGAGAACATCTTGAATAGGTCAAGATACAGAAGGACATTCACAATGTAGGATTAAGCCTAAAAAAATAAATGAATAAAATCAAAGATAAAGACAGACATAGTTTGTAGGCACAACCAAGAGAAAGACTAGCTTGATTCAAGCAAGAAGTATGAATTAGCAAAGGACAGAAAGAATTTATGTAACTAAGTACAGATCAGTTCTCAGAGAAGCTTAACTACCGGGAGGAGTTGAGTGCCAAGCTGTCAGAGGATGGAAAGCCCTTCTTCAGTCTTGAGATGAGGCTGAGGAAATGAGAGAAGGTTCTTTTTTAACTTGTTTTTTTTTTTCCCACATGATCAATCATCTTAAAAGTTTAAGTTCAGAATTAATCTTAAAAGGAAGATAACTTAAGAAATGTTTACATTAATTCAGTAACTATTCCTGATTTGTGTTTTAAATTCACAAGTTAGAGATAATAAGTATGCCTTAAATTTGAAATGATTTCCCTACTGAGAACCTGAAATCCCTTGGTAAGCTTGCTTTCACAGAGTATACATAGCGTACTACACGGTGCTCACTCCTCTCAGAGAGGCAGTAAATCCATCCACAGAATTACAAAGATCTTCTCAAACACACACCAGCTCTCATCTCTGGTTTAGGAAATGTCTGGGGACACAAAAGCAGGACAACTGATCCAAACTCTGTTCATTACTGTAGCTATCTATATCTCTCATTAATTCTCATAGTGCTATAGGGTAATGTTACTACCTCTATTTTACAGATGAGAAATCCAAGGCTCAGAGGACTCCAGTAACTCGACCAGTCTTACAGATATTAAATAAAAAACTAAGTCTGAGCTAAGAACGCATCCATTCAGTGGCAGAGAATTAAACTCCAACACACATTTTAACTATAATATCTTGTTCTCCATCCATTTCCTATAATTGCAAACATTTTCATAAATTGAAGAATCATTTGAACTAGGGGATTTTCCAAGGCTTTGATGGTCCCTCCTCTCTGAACCAAGCATTAACACGTTTTTATGACAAAGAACTCTTAGGCCTACACCACAATCTACTGTTGAGAGTTTGAGACGAAACAGTCTCTTAAAGCTCCCTTTCAGAGAAATCTTAGAAATAAGTCCCCTCCTCTTCTACAGTTCTTTTATGTGGCATGGAAGCCTCTTGCCTGGAACTTAATTTTTTTTTAAAGATTTTATTTACTCATTTGAAACACAGAGATACAGAGAGAGAGAGAGGGAGAGAGAGAGAGAACATGAACAGGGAGAGAGGCAGAGGGAGAGGGAGAAGCAGGCTCCCCACTGAGCCAGGAGTCTGATTTGGGGCTTGATCCCAGGACCCTGGGATCAAGACCCAAGCAGAAGGCAGACTCTTAACCATCTGAGCCACCCAGATGCCCCTGAAACTTAATTTTTAAAAAAATTTTATACTTGGAAACTTAAAAGCACAAATGGCCAGTTTTCAAGTACAATTTTCTATGCAAATGCCGGCCAAGATGGCAATTGCCGGCTGAAGTGTAATATTAATACCTGATTCAGACAGAGAACAAGACTGGTTACCCGTGCGAACCTCCAAAGTAGGGCCAGAGTGGCCATATTTACAGCTTCCTGGTCTCCTGAGAGTCATAAGACAGTTTCATTTCATATTCTGTCCTGTCTTCCTTGCTAAACCTCATCTTGATTTGAGGCTCAGAAAACTCAGCCCCTACAAAGCTAAGTTTCTGTACTAGGAAGCGGCTCTGTTACATCAATGTGTTGAGGCCATTACCCAGAGAGGGGGCACTAATGAATTCTTTACAAGGCTCTGAAGATCTTAAATCACATACAGAAAACCAGAAATTTTTCAAGTCAAAAGTGAATGTTTAACCATAAAAGAGAAATACTGGGAAAAAGCCTGTAGACCGCTTCAGCAAAGTGACCCTTAAACTATGACATGCTTATTAATGAGGAGAGATTAAGATTCAGAAAGAGAAAATTCACTCAAATCACATCAGCTACCTTCATAGAATAAATGGAATTTTCTCTTCATTCACTTAATTAGTAGAGACTGAAACTTACCAGCTTACCCAGGATAATTAGAAACAATACCTATTCATCTTAAATCTTCAGTTATCTCCCTGTATGTAGGCATGATAGGTCCAGCCTGAACCCGACTCACGATGCTTCTTGGGCCATTTAATCTAATGGTTTAGTAACTAATACTCTTAAAAGATATTCCTAAAACACTGTCTCTCTTGTTAAAATCATTCTGTCTCCCACTGAATGAAAGTATATGGACAGGAACCATCCAATGTAATACTAGTGATGTGAAGCAAACAGGTTTTTGGGGGGGGGGGGTTGTTTTTGTTTGTTTGTTTGTTTGTTTGTTTGTTTTAAAGCACAGAGTACCTACAGGTGGTATTATGAGAAACTTTTTTATTCTATTTTCCCTTGTTTTCCAAAATATGAACACACCTTACTTATTAGAAAAAGGTTATTTTTGGGGGGCGCCTGGGTGGCTCAGTCATTGAGCACCTGCCTTCGGCTCAGGTCATGATCTCGGGGTCCTGGGATCAAGTCCCACATCGGGCTCCCTGCTCGGCAGGAAGCCTGCTTCTCCCTCTCCCACTCCCCCTGCTTGTGTTCCCTCTCTCCCTATGTCTCTCTGTCAAATAAATAAATAAAATCTTTAAAAAGAAAGAAAAAAGTTATTTTTTAACATGAATGTCAATTATATATTCTATCCCTTGCTGAAATAGAAAGCCAACAGATTTCAGTATGAGGTCTATTCAGCCAAATTTTAACAAAATGGTTTTGGAGGAATTCATCTGGCCAAGGGAACATTTCAGTGTAGAGAAAAAGTTCTGTGCCATGAGATGAGGAGAACTGACATTTCCAAAAAGTAAGGGGCTGGAGCGGAGGGGGGACCACACTCATCATTATTACAAATCATCACTGCTTGGAGGTGGGAAAAGTTGGATCTGATCCAATGTTAATTTTCGAGAGGCCTCAAGGAACATCTGCCGTGCTGAGATCTCCAGTCGATGAGTAGTTAGGAGAGCAGCCTTTGCAGAATACCCTTCGTGAACATGGTCAACATACCACAGTTCAGAGGCCGGCAACGATCCTACAGATACTTTTGACTCAGTGAGAGCGGTCCATCTATAAGTGGGGTTTCCTTTAACCAAGCTCTTGAAACTGAGGTACAGAAGTCAGAATGTCAGTTTATTAATTTGCAAGAAGAAACGATGGTCTTAGAGACAGGAGAACCAGAGTACCTAATTCTGCATAACTAGCCCAACTGCTGCCTTTAGACAGACCACATCAGGAAGCCAAGTCACCATCAGAAAATAACTTGAGTAGGATGAAATCACAACTAACAGAGTTAGTTCAAACTAAAGAAATTTATAAAAGGAACTTTCCAACTGCTCTGCACAATCCCTTCATAACCCCGCTGAGGATTAGTGTCGGAGATCGCTGTTCCGATCTTTAATTGTCCAGTGAAGCTAGAGCCCATAATCTTACTTTCAAATTCTCAGCCAAGTCGCATGTCAGTCCCCAACTACTAACCCCAACTTCAATTTTTCACTCTAATTTGTGCCGTGTTTTAATTAACAACCCCGAAGCTGCCTTAGAAAGTGTTTTCTACCTTGCTCAGCCTGAGCAAAAACTGCCTCACACCATTTAGTGAAGCCAGACAGTTATTTTATTTATGTCCCAATATCTTGACACCGAATGCAATTAAGGAAGCTAGAAAATGGAGAGCTGTATGACACGAGGAGCATTTGCCTGATGTTTTCCAGAAAGCACTGGACATTTCTCGAATAAGACAGTATGACTGGGGCCACTCTGAAGAAATTGTTTCTGTTGTCATACGTCCTTCTTAGTGGCTGGACAAAAATAAACACTAATGTTCTGAGATACAAAGACTCAAAAGTATTCAACTTCGGTTAATAACATCAGTGCCATTAATTTATCCTTTACTAATTTGGAACAGAGGATGTCAACTTGAGATAAATTGAAGTCATCAGAAAATGCAACAGCACTTAAATTTAAATCTTCTATACTTCTGAATTTTGGTAATCCCAGACATAATCCAAATTAGCAAGGTTTCCCAGAACTAAACTGGGAAACAGGTTTTCAGTAACACTATTTTCCTCACAAGAAACTGACACCAAGTAGGAAATTAAATACAATCAGAGCAAGATGGACAATGTCCAATTCAAATGCATTTTATATTCTTATTTCAATGTCATACATAAAACTATTAACTAGAACATTATAATCACCAGCACAACAATGTGCTAATCTACTGGATAAAAGAAACTTTGAGAAATGATTTGCAAGAATGAGTTTAAAGGCCTTCGACACAGAATCCAGAGATTAAAATTAAAGGCTAAATTCTTTTGTATAAAATAAGATGAATCCAACTGATCAAGATACTAATAACAAAAAAACTGGAAGAAATCTCATTTCTGGAAGCCCTAAACCTTGACAGTTCAGGTATAATTTTTTTGCATACTATTGCTAAGATTGTTTCTCTTTAGAGTCTACACCATTATGTTTCCTTTGTTTTTATTTTTGTTAAAGATTTATTTATTTGAGAAAGAGAGAGAGCACACACACACAAGAGGAGGGAGGGGCAGAGGGGGAGAGAGAGAGAATCTCCAGCAGACTCCCCACAAAGCACAGAGCCCAACCCGGGGCTCAATCCCATAACCCTGAGATAATGACCTGAGCCAAAATCAAGAGGCAGATGCTTAAATGACTGAGCCACCGAGGCACCCCATTCCTTTGTTTCTAAATTAATTCATTTTCAATCATTCATAAGTTGCCCAACTACTTCGTTATTGCACTGTTTGCTAAATTCAATTTATTCAAATTGGGAAAGATGTCCAACCGTAACTCCTCCAATTTATTCACTGACCTTCAAATTTTGGAGCCCCCCCCCCAAAGAAAAACCCAAAATACCTCTTACAGGAAACAAAAATCTACACATCTGTGAGTTTATATAATTTCCAAGAAAGGACCCATTTTGAGGGTCTAATGCCTAAAGCCGAATCTACTGTGGGCTTTCTGAATTAAAAAGAATGTTGCATTTTACACAAAATTGACACTATCTTCCTATTTGCATAGGCTTTCCTATACCAACGATTGTTACCTTGGACCTTCACAGCAATGCTGTGAGGTAAGCACAATGGAATCAATCCTCACTTCGTTACACTAATGAGGACAGTGAAGAGCAGAGTCAGGGCCTTGTCCAAGATCACACAACTAGGAAATACTTGACAGAACTACACCTAGGTCTTCCAGAAAAGCCCTTTTTACAGTCCTTACTCTACTAAAATAAAAGATAGTAAGCCTACCTGAGACAAGTAAGTGGCAAGGCCAATACAAACAGAAAAGAAAAAGCCAAATTCCTAAATTATCTGGGGAATTGTCTCAATCCTATGCTTCACTCCTTGGCTGGGACAGTTATAGCCCCAAGGATCTTAAGGGTTGATCAAATTGGCTGGCTAGGCTTGCGTTGCTCCATCTCCTGCTGCATTCTGTGGTGTACACTCTTCTGAGGACCAAGTACCATGTACCCAAGTCAAAGAAAACTTATTAAGTCAGGTTTTTTTAAGTAGCTGCATATCCCTGATAGATGCCCCCAGCAAGCAAGTTTTCCATGTCTATTTGGAAATGGTACACATTTCCAATAGATACGTGGAAGACACCAGGTTATCACATTTTTAAGAACCTAAGACTCTAGAATAGTGCTTCACATTGTAGGATCCATATTCCAGTCAGGTTCTGATAAAGATCAGAACCATGAACTCAAGCTCAGCTTTAGATTCCCTGAAGAATTCAATTATCATTGTCCTTTTGTTGTTATTCTTCACAAAATTCAACCCTCTTAACACTGTAAAATGAAAAGACCAGACAAGAGTAAACAGAATGCTCTCCATCTTTATCTTACCTACTCTGTTTCTTTCCTTTTTTTTTTTTTTTTTTAAACACAGCATTTTGGCCCTAGCAAACACTTGGGTACCTGACAGGTCTAGCACCTGAACACATTTCCCTAAAAAATAGAAATAATGCAATGCCAGGTTCAACAGTGAGCCTATGTGTCAAAAAGTAGCTAAAAGTTGAAACATCAGAGTTACTTTTGAGGAGGAAAAAATGAAACAGAACAAACATAAAACAGAACAATCTCCTAGGAGATGATTTCCCACAAGCTGTATAAACTTCCTTTAGTTGAACAAATAATCCAGAGATGATCTTTTGCTTTTCTATTTTGGGGATCCATCATAATCACCTATGGTTTTTTTCTCACTGGAAACCTTGACAATGAGACAAAAGATGGTTTTCATTTTTCCCAACATAATGTCTTATGGTATTTCTGGAATCTGAGCTTTCCTGATGTTAATGATTTTATAGAATTTAATTTAGTTTTTGTATTCATCAAACCTAACTTTATGACAAAGCACAAATCTTCAAATCATTCCCCAGAAACTCCACCTAGAGGCAGGCAAAGCTGTTGTTTAGGACCTCTTCACAATATCCCACTGACCACTATCTCTCCATACTCCACTCCCTCAAAGAGGTGGGAGAAAATGCCCTGTATTAAGTTGCCATGTCAAAGTTCCATGAAATGTCAACCTATTCTGAGGACCTTCTCAGAACACTCTTGAAATTTCATCTCAGATAATGGAGCAAAGGGACCAAGCAGACAGGAGAGAGGGAATGTGAGTAAGTGTCCTGGAAGAATGGCTTGCATTTGAAGGTCACTGAAACAACTAAGAATGTGTCAGTGTCTAAGACCTTGGTGCAAAATTCATATGGATGTGTAACTGGGAAAGGTCCAGCTATTGGGGAGATTCAGGTTAAAGTAGTTAGCTCAAGTTTGCTCAGCTTGGCTCAAAACTCATCCTACAAAGATGATTTGCAAATGCCTCACCTCTTTCCTTTTTCACCTTCCTCTTATCAAGTCTCAGATCTCTCTCACACATGAAATGTTTGAGTAGTCTTACCTCACACTGTAGCCTTATCTTGGAATAGATAGCTACCTACCCCTTCGAGAGAAGGAGGTCTTTCCTGCTTTAAGGAAAGACCCATTTAAGAAGGGCAAGACCTCCTGCCTGCTTCCCATCTTTGCTACAACAAGTGAAATACCAGTTGGGCTTATCTAATGCCCTATCTTATACTGGAACTGCCAAAAGAAGGAAATTTTCACTTTGTTCTCTAGGAATGTGCTTTCATTGATTCATCCCAATTTATCTTTGATTAAACTTTGACTCAGCCAAGTGGAATGACTCATCAGGAAACACATGAAAAGTTGAGGGCAGAGTCAGAAAATCATAGTTCCATTGAATATGTTCCACTGAAACACAAGACTGTGTCGTCATACCAATAACTGAAGCAGAAAAACAGTAAAATGTGTTTATACCTTTTTAAAAGGGGCTTTCTAGTCTTCACCTGCCCTAAAGGACCCAAGACATGTATGTTCTAAGACCTTTAAAATAAACTGAAGCTTTGAGACTTATGTAAAATGTGCACATACCCCCTACCAAAAAACACTGAAGTTGACCTGATTTCCCTCTATGTATATGCTTGTTTAATCCCATTATTCTCTTCCTCCCTGTTGATTTTAAATTAACTCTGACTTAGGTGATGATTGCCGATATTATGTATTCCCTTAGCCTCTCAGATTCTGCACAATAGACCCCTTCAACAATACAACCATGTATGTTCATACTGCCTATTAACAAAAAGTACTAGTGCTTTTCTCATTTCTTCATGGGTTTTAAGAAGACAATTTTAAACTAAGCATCTTTTTTATAGATATAAGTAAGAAAATGGGAATAAATTATTCCTAAATATTGATTAGGTCTTTGTGTTGACTAAGTTTTTTATAATTAATTTCTAAGAATACATTCATAATCATCAATGACATCAACACTGATATTGTTCTATTACCACCTGAATAGTTCTTTAAAGATTCAGAACATAATAATGGGTCACAAAAAGAAATCATCCTTTCAGATGTGCTTTTACGATGAACCACAATACATTTAGTTCCTTCCTTTGTAACTCCAAATATAGATGGCAGACTCTAAATACTGTTTACAAACATGCCAAAAGGAAGCATCAAACGTTTGGAAGTTTGCAATACAAAAAAGCAAAGAATGGTGACTTACTCAACTTTAATCAGCTCCATATTAATTTCAAGAATTTTACACCTAAAGGATTCTGATTGCTATAGCTCTTACCATGAATAAATTTTGCTCCTGAAAACTGGTAATTAATTCTTACACCTTGGAAGACTGAAAAGCTTAGACTTCTGAATACATTTACAAGGAAATTAACATTCTTTTCTCCTGTCTCTTTGAAATTTCTTTAGAGATTACCTTTCCTCATTCAGTTCAGACTGTATCAAACAGCCATTAATATAGTTCTCTTTTCTCTATATTCTCAAAGGCTTAGGGTTTAGAGAAACCTCAAGTGTCCCAAAGTCGGTAAATTAAGGACAAGCCAATCAATGTTAACTATGAATCAATTCCTTTAATCTTGAGAATAATATTGACTATATTGTTAGACTAACCTGACATAGGCCTCTATTTCCTGACCATGTACAGTTACCCCCCCATTTATGCAGCCATTTTTCTGAAGTCAAAAAGAGATCTAATAAGGGAGCTTCTGTATAACACAGATTATATTTTGGTACGAATATGAAATCTGGTAGGCAACGCTAAAATATCATTGAATGAGATATTCCCAACCACTGCTTTCTTCATTCCTTCCTTTTTCCTTCTTTTGTAAAATTGTCTTGCCTTTTTCTTTCAATGTCATTTATTTTTCAATCTTTGGACCATTTATTTTCCCATTAAAGTGAAACACAAGGAATGGCTTTCATTACATCTCAAAGAAGTGAAATGCTGCTAGATTGGCACCAACATATAGGTTCCTTCATTGGAGAACTGAGAGAGTCAGCTCTATTTCCCATCTTTGAGACAGATTCTTCCCAGTGGATAAGTGATTCGAAAATCTAAAGGTCATTTTGTTCCAAGAGGAAGCTAAGGCTAAACTGGCAGCATGGTCCCAGTCATCTATACACCAAGTTTTATGCAAGGAGACAAAGGTCTTCAAGTTTAAAAAAAACAAAAACAAAAACAACTTTTAAAAAAACCCATATTGACCCATTAGCATATACTTATACCATCAAATCTGGCAATAAAAGAAACACCAGAGTCTTTCCCTTGCTTTGTATGTATCATTCTGAGAAGTACTTGTTTGGACAAAATGTTGACAACAAAAGAAAAAGAGGGAAAAATGAAATAAATGGAAATTAGTTTGTCAAATTATTTTGTCACTTTTTATTCCTGAAGGTCTCTAATCATCTTGGACTGCCAGGCATACAAGACATATAAATGTTATTTGGTAAATCTCATCTCTCTTCTTTGGAAAAACTGGTCTCTAAACCATGACATTTTAATACTGTTTTTAAAGATCACGAGGCAAGATTATGTTGGTAAAGTTTATTAAAATGTAAAACTGGAAGGTGAGTCTACAAAAGACTAAAGCAAACACACAAGTGGCAAAGTACCATCAATGCTGCATCGGACTTCAGCCTATCTGAAGGTAATCTGCTTCAGACGATAAAACTTACCCTTTTTTCTTACTCAGAACCATGGACTATTTGAACAAAAATTTTATACATTACATTTATCATTTTAAAGATAAAAATTCGTGAGAGACATAATTTACAATGAATTCATTCAATTGTTAGACCATTTTCAATTCTAACCTTTTTACAGCTTGGAAAATTCTTTTATCCCTCAAGACGAAGGCATAATATAGTGCTAGAATATTCCTTAAAGTTTAAAGTCAACAGAGATCCTCCTTCTTCATAACTCATTGTTATCTCTATCGACAAAATTCTATCTAGAATTTCCAAGTCAAGTGGACAGTAGTTAAATGAGGGAGAAATTAGAGATTACTCTAGAACTCCAGGAGTATGCTCTTAAACTAGCAACATTGACCATAGATCAATATTGACAATATGGGCTGATTTTTAAAATTATTGTCTTTAATTATCCAATAATAGCAATACTAAAAGAAAGCCATTTTGTAAATCACAATTTTACCACCTTAGCAAAACAAGTCTTCTCATTATTTTGTATTCCCTTCCAGGGATTTGTCCATATGGCTGAATATTTTTACCTAGAAGTTGTCATACAATTTTGCACTCAGATTTTTTCACTGAACACTGTAACATTGAACATATCTTTGCTGCTTTCTAAAATGTTCTTTGAGGAAATACATTTCCCTAGAAGACAGAATTAGAGCTATAACAGTGATTTAGGAGATTAAAAGCAGACACCGAAAAGAATTTTACTTTAGCAAGAGTAACTAAATACAGAAATCATTTCTTGGTAACTTTTTATAAATACATTTTTCTGAAAGGTCCTTGAACATATGATACAAGTTCCACGTCTTGAGTTCCCCAGAGTGTAACTTATAAAGAATTTTGTCCTATCCTTCCCCCCACCCCCCGCCCCACATCACCTTCTCCTCCTCCTCCTCTTCCTACCTCGTCACCTTTGGTATACTCAACCCTGCCTAATTTTCTTGATTTATCTTGATTTTATTCACTGTTTTTTTAGCAAACTGTCTCGAATCCAAGTATTCCCTCAGTGACATGCCATGTAAACATGGGTAACTGGCTTTACCTCTCAAGTCTTAGTATCAGCCTCTAGAAAATGAAGGTAATACTAATACCTCCTCACAAGTTTGCTGGGATAAGTTAAGGAGGGGCTCCCTGAGAGGCAGTGTCTATCGTGATTAGGAGTACAGATGCTGGAGCTATTCTACATGGATTCAGAGTTTTGTTTACCTCTAGCTGTGGGATCTTGGACAGGCTATTGAACCAACATCCTGCCTCAGCCTTCTCATCAGTTCAGTAAGGAGCATAACAATAATGGCAAATATGTAATCCTGCCTGGGTTGTTGTGAGGAACAAAGGAGTAAAATAGGTAAAGCAACTTGGAATTGTGCCTGGTCCATGCCAGTATTATGTATAAATTCATCATGATTACCTGAAATGGTTGGCATACTACTGAGATCACTGTAAGCACTAACTAGAGGTATTACTTTCTAGTACTCAAGGAGAATACTTTCATCATCTCTAGTAATCTAGGTTTGTTCTCATTCACTAAACCTGAGGGATATGAACCTAGTTCAATTTAATCAGCAATTACGAAATATTCACCAAGAGCCAGGCACTGTTGCAAGCACTTTACAAATATTAGCTCATTTAATTTTCACAGGAACCCCATGAAATAGGTACTCTTGTTTTCTCTACTTTACAGATGAGAAGAGTGTAGTACATAGAGGTTATATAATCAGCTCAATGTCACCAAAAGACTCCACATTAATGAATCTAGCCCAGTGCAAGGAGCCGTTAGAACTGGGATTCTCACCCAGGCTCTCTGGCTTTAGAGCCTATTCCCTTAACTGTGGCACTTTATGGCTACCAAGAAAGGAAAACATTCAACCCACAGGCCCTTTTCTCATGCATTCCCCTGGGCTATATGCCAAGCACCATAAGCCCCATCTTGATACTTGAAGATCTATGGGAACAAGGTCTGTAAACATTCAGGCTCCATGCCCAGTGGCCTCTCTGGCTTGTAGCACCAATTTCCCCAAGCCCACACCCTGCAGGGGCCACACACAGAAGCCTAACAGTTCAGGATATGTCTGGGATATTCCAAAAACAGTAGGCAGATGAGAAGCAGTGGGGAGTTTTATCCATGAATGTCTTCACATAAGAATCTAAATGCTGATGGAGGGCATGTTGCCCTCCATTGAGGAGAGACCAGCTCCTGCTGGCAGGAAGCTCAGCATTGACAATCACCACTGAAAGGGAGGTGGAGAGCTGTGCCAGCTGGGGATAGACGTCTGGCAGAGGATTAGAGGGGCAGCACACCAACTAATCCAACCCAGAGCTGGATTTAAACACATTTCCCCTCGGTTCTAAGCAAGAGCTTGTCCAGTCCACTATCGGAAGAATAGAGCTAAAGATATTCATCCAGAAGCAAATCAGTTTCAAGGTAATGAGGGCATAACTCCTAATTATGCATCATTAAGGAGGTCTCTTGACCGGAACATAATGGAGACTGTACTGGATTGAGCATACCTTCAGAGATTAAAATACTGATCATCTTGGTTTAAGGCTTTGTCTCCATATAAGCAAAGTGTAGCAGAGTACCTTGACAATTAGCTAAATAGCTCAAAGGGTGCTTGTGCTCTTTCTCTCCCTCTCCCTCTGTATCACACACATGCACAGACACACCCTAGCATTGAAGAAAATATCTTAATTTTTAGCTTTAAAAAAAGAAGTAAGAGGTTATTTTGCTTCAACACCCGAATTATAATCTAAATGATATAGTCAAGGTCCCACCTTTCATTTATAGCCAAAGCCACCACACGCTTTGGTTTCCCATGGGCCGTGGTTAGAGTACATGCAAGTGGCAATGGGGCTTGAGCTTGGCACTGCACTCACAGTTCCAAACCCTGGGTCCTGGTCCTCGCTGTCCCTGACATTCTGAAGGTTCTCAACCACTCCAATTCTCTGCTTTCCTTCCAGTCCCTGTAACTGCGTGGAGCCCCCTATCCCCCAAGTCAGCCATATACACCGCAGCTCACCTCAGATATATGCAGTGATATCAGAACCCACTTCTTCATATTTGCCCTCAGACCATCTAATCACTGATCCCAGGAAAGACTGCTTCTGGGCCTCAGTCTAGTACCCCATGTGATTTTCACTCTCCATTTTCCTATTTGCTTGTCAGCTTTGTATTTCAACATCTCAGCCTCAAGTGAGGCTGGCCTTTCCACCAGCCCCAGCCCAGAGGAACCATCACTGGTGGGCCAAACAGAGCCACCTCTCCTCCCATCCCCCACCAAAAGAAGACACCTCAGATTGTAATCAACTCCAACTTGTCTATTAGGCAAGTCTTCCAATGTCCTGGGGAGTCACTTTAGACCTTGAAATGTAACACCAATTGTATAGATCTAAAAATGCTGAGAATTTCAAAATTAGGACACATATTGAGTTTTACCATAAATGTCTATAACTGATATATTCATGTCAGAAAGGACATTCTAAGACTTGATAAAGATGAGGAGACAAGAGTGGGAGGAGAACACACAGGAAGTGTGAATTATCTTTGCATGGCTTTGGGAAAACATTTGTCCCCATTGGGATTAACTGCATAGATAAGCAATGGAAATTACCTACTTGAACAACCAACATCAGAGTATCTTGCTATTAGAAGTGGAACTCGAATTTCATATTATCTTGCAATTTAAAATGCCCATTTTCTTTTATCTCAAAGCCAGTTTGGATTATGACCTTGTACTCACAGTCCTACAATAATCAAGAGACCATTTGTTTATAATTAAGAACAGGCTGCAAATGTAGCTTCTATCTTCTTTTATTACCCTGGCTATTTAATTTACTTATATTTTCATTTTTCCTTCGTGTAAATGTAACCAATTAAAAATGTAAGTAATATAATCCACTTACGTCTTCTAACTCCACAGTTATGGTCTCTAAGAGCTCTGGGAAACGTAGCTTCAGTGCATATGCAGCCTTTAGTCCTGAACCCAGTAGTACGGGAGTTTGGTCAATTACATTCTCTGTATTTGGAAGTCTGCAAGGCCCATTCTCATTGCCACCACAGAAATTAGTTCATTAATTCACTATCTGGACATTTTCCTTGTATATAGAGCTACTATGCTGGAGGTTGTGGGAGATAATAAAGGTGGCTAAGATAAATTTCTGCTCCCCAAACACAAGTTTGAGTTAAACATGAGGCAGAATTTATTTTGTGCCAGATGGAGGTCTACCAGCCCATAACTGAATGTGATGGGAGTACCAAGGCAAGTCCATTCCTGGAAGACACAGAAGTCCTCTGAAAGCCAACTTTGACTCAAAGACTCCTGGGAGCCTTGTGGAGCCTTCTTCCATCACACCAGAATCAAGGGCACATCCACCTGACAGCTCTTCCTTCTCTCTTTCACTGCAGATTAAACGTTGATCAGTTTGATCAATCTCCCCATTTTGTCCAGCTACCTCCCCATTTTTCCACATGGGTATTTCCCCTAAAAAATTCTTGCTCATCAAGGCCCGTGTTGGCCTCTGCCTCTCAGAGAATCAGGAATGACCCAATTTCCTATCTCACATGACTACACATTTCTCCCTGTGCTGTGAAAACCTTGCGTTAGTGGCTACTTTGACAGCCAGCTTCAGTAACAACAACAATAGTGGGCCTTTCGGGGTACATGCATTCTCTCATTGACCGCATGAGGAAGATAGGACTATTATTTCCATCTTACAAGAGGAGTAAAGAGACTTAGGTTAAGTACTTGTCCAGTCACCCAGTTAATAAAAGAGCCAGGACTTGAACCCATAAAATCTTAGTCCAGAGCACATCTTTTTAACCACTACATGCTGGTAAGTAATTAACCTACTAAATCAAATACATTTATATAAGTTTGCAATCTTTGCATTCATTTGAAAATTTAGTAAGGTTCATCTTACTGTCTACACAGCTATTCTCAAAGTGCCTCCACACTCCCCAACAGTATAGGATCAGCATAGACATTGCTCATAGGCATGATTCAGGAATACATTTTTGCTGCTGAGGACATTCATTAATTTTTCATGGAACAAATATACATTGAATGACAACCGTCTGCCAGGCTATGGGCTATGATAAGAATACTGTTCTCTCTTTAGAGAAGGGAAATTTTCTTTAAAAGGGAGTCCAATTTAAGCTAAGGTTCTACTTCAAAAGTATTATACATTCCTGACTACCATTTTACCACTTGATTGTCACCAAAAATCAATTCTTGCATCAAGAATTGCATCTGCCCCATTCCTCTAACTCTCTTGATTTAGGATTATTACCTTTAGTAAGTTTCCCTCTGCTAGAACCCTGATGACTGTATTGGTCAGAGAGTTAATCCAACAGAAGGGCTTCAGCGTATCTCCACCTCCTACCAAGTGTCATTCCATGAATGTCAGCCACCCACATGAGGAAGTGGAGAGGGTCACCGTCAAAGCCAACTATCAATGGCAAACAGTTGCTGTTGAAGTCTCACACTAGTTATCATCTCTTGGTTACCCTGCTTGTACTTATGCAACAGTATTCTAAATAATGTTAAGAAGCAGTGGAAAACAGTGCAAAGAGGGACTTTAACATCAGACAGATTTGGACTTGCCTCCTACTCTACCATTTACCAGCTCAGATCTCAGTCACACTACTTTACCTCTCTGAACCTCTGTTTTCTTACCTGCTACTTGTGAGAGCTCAAGGAGGCACTCGAAGTAAGGTGCCCGGCAGTAAGAGTAGGTGCTCAGTAAACATCTCTTATTATCAACTCCAAGTTCATATTTCTGCCAAGCTGTAGGTTCCTTCCAAACCTATTTCCAGGTCATATATCCTCAGCACTTAACACAGTGGCTAGCACAGAATGGATGACTAATAATTATTTATGTAATGAATGAATCAATCGTTTCTGATCTAGACAGTGGACTCTCCAAATGAAAATTCACATGGATAACCTCCCAGACTAAATCTACCTGAACTGGTGATTCATAAATACAATTCTAGTATCTCAAACCTAATTCCAAAATGCCAGCTTACTGTAAAAGGCCAACTCACATAAGTTTAGAATACAAAGCAAAAATTTTGATTTGTCGCCTTGCAATGGCATTTAAACATAAAAGGCCTTAAGAGCAGGGGTGAGATGCGGTGTGACAATGGGAAAGCTAGGGAGATTATAAGGGAAAGAGAAAATATATGAAAGCAATGGTGATTTCAGCTTCAAAAAGAATTCATTCAAAGCACAGATTAACAAATTATAGTAGCAAGCAGTTACATGGCAATTTTCATCTTCAAAGCTCTGGATCAACTTATAACATACTCTCTTTGCGTGCAGATGAGGAATGCCAATGCCATTTGACAGCTGGATAAATGGATATAGAAACTCTCAAATACATTTCTAAAGTCACAGAGAACTCTGTCACAATCAGGATGGGTGTCCAGATTTATGCTCATAGAACTGGACCTTCTTTGATTATAAGAGGTGAAGAAAAGATCAGTTAAGTGGTGGGGTATGAGAAAGAGAAGGGAAAGAGAGAAGAGAAATAGAATAGAGAATATTAACTAAGTAGTTATGTTTCTAAATATATTGTATGCATTATTTTACTTAATCCTCAAAGCAACCCTTAGTTTGGATATTACTGTGAGAAAACTCAGACTGAGAAGTACTCAGAAATTCATCCAAATCAAATACCTGCTATACGAAAAAGATGAGATTGAAACCCAGTTTTGTCTGATTCTGAAGCCCAGGGTTTTACCAATATCCTTGTCCACAAGGTGCTAAAAGGCATCTACTACCCAGCAGGAGTGAGCACGTGTGTGGGCATCTGCTCATGTGAGTCAGATGAAAGCAAGGAACAGAATCTCCCTGCGATGTAACCCAGTTGGCCACTGTTCCAGATGCCGTAAGCAAAAAGAGTTTCTCCTTGTTCATTTGCCCAATATTAGGCTTACATTTGCATAAAGCAATTAGGAAAAGCAATCTCCAATTTCTTTGTAGGGAGAGTTTGAGCTATCCTCAGCCAGGAAAAATGAAACCCTTTGTTTCACCTTTAGTATCCCCCCCATTGTTGAAGGGATCAGTGATTATTCCAGATTTATAAAGATACATTTTTCCAGGGTAGGTAGATAGCAGGACATACAACTCTAGAGTTTGTCTACCTAGGTTCACATTCTGCCTCCCCCACCTATTAACTGTGTGTCCTTTGGCTGATTATTTCCTGCCTCCGTTTCCTCATGTGTAAAATGCATAAAATAGTAGGACAGACATCAGGTGATAATGAAGATTCGAAGAGTCAATACGAATCCCAATACATAATACATGCAGCATAAAAACTCACTCTTAGTGTTATTACAGAGTACATCACCTGCTTAGTTTTTAAGTCTGTTCTCTTTAACCGGACTGTGCTAACACCCTATGAAGTCTTGTACCCACCACAGAACAGACAGGATTCATTTCAGTTTTGATCAGAAAGAGATGTCACTGTCAAAGAAATGAACTTGATTGCTTTTAAATTCCATGTCCCCACAGTGAAATATACCAAACCGTTCCCTCTTACTTCTACTCAAGTATGTATGAGCAGTGACTTTTATTTAAATTCATAATGACTCTTACTCCCAACAAGCTGATAGACAAAGACAGCAGAATAATAATCACCAAGTGACTATCATTTGTTTTATTCTTCTGTTCACTCTGCTTCATCCATCCCTTCCTACAAAGGAGAACCTTTGCCTTACATCTGTGATATAAATTTATGACGCTATTATCAAGATATTTGAAGCATTTATTGTTTATTTAAAATATTTTGAATAAAAAAAGCATCCATTTCTCCAGAAATGATGAGGATGCTGGTATAAACAAGGCTTAGTCTTGTTTAAATGCCTCACCTTCTAAGAGCAAACTAGAGCAGTGGGAAATCTGCTGTGTTTCTGGAAGACCTGGAAATAAGGGTTGGGCAGGCTTACTTACCTCAGTGTGAAAACATGAGCACTGAGCAAAGGGCTTTTGAAATAGTAAAGAACAGGTAAAACTCTGCAGCGCTATTGATTTCAAAAGCACAAAGGGAATATTCAGAACAGGAAGTAAACATCAAAAAGTCATTATAAAACATTGCACATACCATCTTCACTGTCAGCTACTGTAAGTAGAAATCAGCTATAAGTTGGGATCAGCTTTTTAAAAAGGGGGGGGCCTTTCTAAGGAGGTTTTATTGATGTGCATTCATTTGTTAGAGACCTCTCAATTCTCTTGGGTTCCTGAAACTGTCAGAAATTCTACACGTGTGAATAGTGTTGTATAAGCAAAATTAATGTCTTCATTGCTGAGTGTGATATTTTAGGCTTTATATATGCCTTATTAGCAGGTTTTTTATAAAACTAGAGATGGAAATCTGCTACCATTTACATTCTTCAGCCTACCTGACCTTAGTCATTATTTCAGTCTGGCATTTATCTTGCTGCTGTAAAGCAAGCATTCTCATCCATGTGTGAATTTCACATCATAATTTAACTAACCACCACCTAAGATTTGAATGTAAAGACCTAGTCAATTAAATCAACACTGGAAAATAAACAGGGTACAGTTTGCTTTCAGATTTACTCCAGTATGACCCTTTGAGTAAGAAGGATACATGAGGAGGGTGTGTGTGTGTGTGTGTGTGTATGAGAGAGAGAAGGAGAGAGAAAAGAGATGAAGGGAGTATTGAGCCAACATTCCTGCATCTCCATGGTAAATCTCAAACATCATTTCTACTAGAAGTAGTTTTGTTTTCAAACACTTGAAATTGCTGGTTTGCTGGGAGAGGACATTTCCAACTACACTGTTGAATACAGTTGTTCAGACATTCTCGCATAACCACTACCAACCTCTGTAAAGGCAAGTCTATGCAGTAGAGAGATGGTACAGAGAAACCAGCAGAGAGCTAGGAACCAAGACACCTGGGTGCCAGGAGCATAAATGCTATTAATTACTTTGAGGCCAAGAGCAAATCACTTGACCCCTCAAGGCCTTGGCATCTTACATTAAATCATTAATGAAAGAGACCTACAATTCTTTTTTTTTTTTTATGGTTAAATTGTTTTTATTTCTGTTTATATTCTTTTTTTTTCTTATGTTAATCCCCATACATTACATCATTAGTTCTAGATGTCGTGTTCCATGATTCATTGTTTGTGCACAACACCCAGTGTTCCATGCAGAACACGCCCTCCCCAATACCCACCACCAGGCCAACCCATCCTCCCACCCCCCGCCCCTCCAGAACCCCCAGTCCGTTTTTCAGAGTACATCGTCTCTCATGGTTCGAGACCTACAATTCTAAACCTCTCTGATTTGTCAAAATTGTTGTACTGACAAAAAAGCTAAGGCCTACCTGTGTTCTCTAAGTGAGACCAGAAAAAAGGCACTGCTGCTTTGAGCTCTAAATGGCACTGGCTGTCTGGCAAGATGGTATCAAGAACATTTCTGGATTCATTTGGAAAGGGGCAAGAGCAAGAATACCATATTGAGCATGTTGTATTTGAGGGGGCCAGTGAGGCACCAAAATGAGGGTGACATGGAACAGGTGGTTAGAACAGCTTTAGGCATCAGAAGATGAATGGAAGTTGGAATAGAGATAGCAACTGAGGTCATGGGAGGAGAGTCAACTAGACAAATGATAATGTACAACACATGCACACATAGTGATAGAGAATGCCGAGAAAGAAGAGAAGGTTGGAGGGGCCAAAGTCTGGACACCTTGGCCATGCCCTGAGATGTAGGACAGCCCAGCCCCTCTGCATCTACCTGTCCCCTACTCATTGTGTATACTGCCAGACAGAACCACAACAGAGCTAAGCAACGTGGCCAATCAAGAACTGGCAGAGTGCATCACAGTGTATATCACTGATATTCAATTCCTAAAATGGTATATCCACACAGTAGGACTTGTGTGAAAGTATTCCCTTGTTCATGGTTTCACTCAGCAAATATTTACTGAGCACCTACTATGTGGCAACCTCCGTTTTTAATACTGGAGACATGTAAGTGAGCAAAACATTGCCTTTTAGCATTTGACTTATGGCAGACAGAATCAGGTAAACAATAGGCAAGTAAGCCCTCAGTGCTAGGAGAGAAATAAGCAAGGTTTTAGGAATAGAGAAGGGGCAGATTTAGGTTGTTTGGTCAAGAATTTGCTTGTCTCAGGCCCCGATGGGAAGCTAATGCTCCACCGTATCTGCTGTCTGGGTCACTGCCATGCACCTTGCTTACGCACTCACAGTCACATTCATTGGCCATATAGGCAGCTGTCCTCCCAAGAATCCCCATTGCTCAGGACCAAATGGGTAGCAAATTAATCTAGTGAGCAGAAGAAGAGTTCAAAAGGGGTTATACAGGAGCATAGTATTTAACAGATGAAAGCTTCCAGCATCCCAGCCTTCATGCTGGCTTGTTGATGAGTTTTTAATTTCTTCCTCATGGCCTGTTGGATGAAATACCAAGTAAGGAAAAAATCTAGGAGGCTTTCATTTGACCCCTAAAAACCTGGAAGTTTCTGCCCTTCCCTGACACAAATAAAAAAGCAATCTGATCAAATAATATCTACATACTTCTATATAACAAGTATCCTCCTCTATAATAACTTTTTATATCATATTTTTTTTCTAGAATTCCAATTTGGTAATTCAGATCTTAAGCATAGGCCACTGGATTAAACCTGAAACCAAGCATGAAATATACATACTTAGATTTGAGCACAACACTGTGCTATAGCATTAGATTTGAGAGAAACCATTAAATCTATATCAGTGGGCCAAAAGTTAAATGTCTACCGACAGATGTGTGTTTCAGCCATCCCTGTAAGGACCTTCACATCTCTTTAAGTGTACATGTTACCTTGTCAAGGAGATGACATGCAGAACAGACACATTGTGAAACCAAAGACAAAGGCTCGACCAATGTTGGAAAGAACTCTTCAGCAAGAACAGATCCAGCTGGTCAGTACCATGGAGGAAGTCATGAACTGCTGCACTGCAGTGTGAAGTTACTGAGCACCAAGGGCCATGGGGAAGGATACCATTGGGAAGCACGTAAGACACCAGGAGGAACATGGACTTCCGAAACATTAGAATTAGCAGGGATCTTGAAGTTGAGCAAATCAAGACCCCTCCTAGTGGGTAACTGGGCCCCTGGGGGGAAAAAAGGGGTCTTAGAACATAAAAACTGGAAGTGGGAAGAATCCTTTGAGATTAGGCACAGTTCTCATTATCATTGTATCCCATACTCATTTGGTCCTGGGAATCCTCTGAGATGCTTGTTAAAAATAAAAATTCAAAGCTCCTCCCCTTCCCCAGCATCAACAATTTTGATTCATTCTATCTTGAGTTGTCCTTAGAAATATCATTTTTAAAAAACGTTTTCTACAATCTAGCATATTTGAGAAAGATTCTGCTTTATGATGTAGAGATTCAGTTAGATCCTGTATTCATCATGCAGCCTCTGCATGAACTCATATGTTTTAGTTGCCAGACTTACCACAATCTAGTTAATAAATTCATTACTTTTTTCTCAGCTGCATTAGTGAGTGCCTGATACATGTCAGGGACTCTCTGTGTGGCTACAAGGATGGCTAGGATGGAATCCCTGTCCCCAGGGCAGGCTCTAGCTTGTCCATGATGCTAGCAAAGTGGCTCCTCAACACAACACCTCAAGAGCAGAAGGCTCATAGTGCAATTTTGTTGACACTGCCTGCATCAGGAGGTACTTTTTGGAAGTTTCAACGTATTAGTTCTAAGGCCACAGAGCTCACTAATTAGAGAGTTAGGACTTCTGATCCTAATTCAACATATTTCTTTGACCATGCTATTTGCCCATTTCAAAAAAAAAAATTACGTAGAGTTGACCATGCTTAGTGCAGTCCTAATAACCCCAAATAATGTAACTGTTAATACTATCCCCATTACGAAATTTGATTAGGTACCTGATACAACTTTTTTTTAATTTTTTTAATTTTTTTTTTTAAAGATTTTATTTATTCATTTGAGACACAGAGATACAGAGAGAGAGAGAGAAAGCATGAGCAGGGAGACAGGTAGAGGGAGAGGGAGAAGCAGGCTCCTCACTGAGCCAGGAGCCCAATGTGGGGCTCGATCCCAGGACCCTGGGATCATGACCTGAGCTGAAGGCAGACGCTTAACCATCTGAGCCACCCAGGCGCCCCAACTTCTTTTTTTAAAAAATAGCAATAAACATTCAGGTAATCCAGAAATTGTGTAGGTTCAATGAATCCCAGAGAATTGTTTTATTATTCTCAATATCGACAAGAACCCTATGCAGTATAACATCTTCTATTAAGTTGGACATTTATATTAACAAAATAAAGAGGAGTAAGGTACAGATGATAACCATAATGACATTGAAAAGTTAAGAAGATGACACTGGTGACAAAAAGGTCAATGAAATTGGAATTAGCAAATTTAGAGAAGACTGAGAGGGAGGATCTTCTTCAGGTACACAAGAAAATACTACACAATGAACGGTGGCTGGCTGAACCCCATTTGTACTGACAGAAGAAAAACATGGGCCCAAGTACACATTCCTTTCTTAGAGCTAACCTTAAAAGGGAGTTGAACGGATGCTAAGAAAAGTTGCTAAACATAGGATCTTATTACCAAAATAGGGAGGAATTGTCATTTACTGGAAGACTTCTTACTAAAGGAGTTAAAAAATAAATTTATGTATATTATAGAAATATAAATATATATTTCTATAATATAAATTTATATATATGTGTGTTTGTATATATATATATTTGCATGTTGTTATATAGACCTATGTTGTGGTGCTCTTCAGTGGCTGGGCCCCAAAGGCAGTTCCTTGAAGGGTACTTGATCCAAGACACTTGATAAAACTGATTACAAAATGTCATTTAATTCAACAAGGAAAATTCTGAGGACTCTAAGGACCTCTCTCCCCCTCCCCCAGCTGTAATCTTCACCTTGTTGCCCCACTATGCCCTCACATGCACGTGAACCTGGGGAGGCATAGATTAAACGGAGCCACACTAGTTTGTCCAACCCTCCTGGCTAATGCGTGACTCAAGACTTTCACACATGAAAGGCAAGGGGTGGGACAACAAATGGATTTTACATCACAGGTGTTTACAATTACAGAGCAGCACAGCAGGCTCTTTAATTATAAATGAGGTTAAATCTAAGAAAATACAATTGGTTCTAGACTTCTTGAAGAAGTGCCTCAGTCACCACTTCACGGTAATGGGTAGGTCATGTTTGTATGATCCAACGGTATCAAGAGGACATATAGATCAACAGATTAAATAGATCGCTCTGACCCTGCCTGAAAACAAATCAGAATGGTTGTTGATTCCTTTTACAAACCCTGCATATATAAAACTGCTCTCTTCCTGAGAAATTGCTCAGGAGGTAGGAATGTCTGGGAAGCGGTGAGGAAATCATTTTCCAGGCAAGGCATTCATCGCAGAACTGAGCTTTCATTAGTACAGAATGTAACCACAAGGTTTCAGAGCTCATGCCGTCTAGCTCTATCATTTCCAAAAGACTTCCTTGAAAATAGAACCTCCATGTTGCAGAATTATTTCCCTGGGATTTCTTTAAAAGTTTCTTCGTGGCAACACACTGGAGCACTCAGTGGCAAACAGCCCAACTCTCCCATTGCTGGGAAGTTTTCCTAAATGAGGAGCAGAATCGGTTAAATCAGTATTCCTCAAATCTAATGTGCATTTGAAACACCTGGGGATATTGTTAAAAATGCAGATTCTGATTCAATGGGTCTACGATGGGACCTAAGAGTCTGTGTTTCTTGCACCATCCTAGTTAATGTCTCTGGTGATTGTTCACGGAAGACACTCTTGAGTGGCCAATGTTAGATTGTTTGCAAAAGCCAATGCGGTTTAGCACTCACTCAGTGAGCATTTAGTCTCCAGCCAACATTGTGCTGGGTGTGATCTTCCACAGTGGAATCACAAAGACAGCAGTATTATTTAGAGAACTGAGTTCAGTTGATGTGGTGACATGTAATAGTATTACCAAAGTTCTCTGTTGATTAAAAAAGACAATTTCCTGAGGTATTGGTTCAAAGTAATTCAGTGGAATTAAGATGGAGTCTGGATGTTAGCATTTATCAGGTGATTCATATCTTTGGACTGGAAACACTCCTTATCATTACCAAAGGTTTCCAGCATTAGAATTGGCTAGACCTGGATGTGAATCCTAGTTCTTCCACTTAATAGCCACAAGTTTGGGGGAGTTTCCTAACTTGTCTCCACACTAATTTTCTCATCTAGGAACCTGAGGTAACAGAATTCACCTTTAAGGATTGGATTGAGTATTAAGTGAAATAATGTATGTAAAACCGTAAGCACATTGTCGGACATAGAACAGGTATTCCAGTTACTATTGCTGTGTAACAAATCACCCCAACTTTAGTGGCATAAAACAACCACTATTACACTATGCCATGGGTTCTGTGGGTCAGGAATGTGTCAAGGGCATGGCTGCCTCAGGGCAGTCAGGCCTTTGACGTGGTACCTCAGGGCTCCAAGTACAGGCTGAACAGTGAGTTAGGCAGACAGTGTCTCTCCTTTCATGAGCTAGCCTCAAAGATCATGCAGCATCAGTTCTTCCACATCCTACTGATTCCAACAAGCCCTTCCATACTCAAGGGCAGGGGAATCAGACTACACTTATCAGTGAGACAGTAGCAGAGTCTCACTGTAGAAAAACATGCAAGACAGCCATCTTTGGAACATAAAGTCTACCTCAGTAGGCAAACAATAATTATTTCTCTTCTCCTTGTGGGCTGGAAACCTATCCAAGAGTCGTGCTGTTGTGACATCTGCCACTCTACCCTTGCCTACCAAAAACTCAGACCTGGTTCCTCCAGAGGTCATTGTCTCATCTGTCTCCTCACCTAAGGACACTCGGGCAGTTCCTAGTTCACAAGCATGACTAAGTATGTTCACAGAAGTCCTCACCCCAGAGCGCAGACAGCTATCATCTTTTTCAGCCAAGGGACCCTTCAGGTCATGAAGAGATTTTCCAAAACAAAAGACCACTCTTTCTCATGAGCTAAAGGCATCTTCATGGGGCAGGGGAGCGTGCTGCACCCAAGCTCCTTGATGACAAGGGCCCTATTTCTGATTACCCTCCAGTTCCTAGATTGGGGTTACCTTACAGTGTATGGTTTAGAATTGTTGCTCAATAATGTTGCACAAATTCAACTTCATGCTTTGTGTTCTTACACAGCTTCCTCTCCTCTTCAGATTCATGTCTGAATCTAATTCACCATGTTCCCCGCCCTTTCCTCCATATTTCCCCCAGTTGGCCATTTCACAGTGTATTCCAGCTACCCAGACCATATAGAGCATAATTCAAAAAGTATTACTTTCTGCTCTCCTTCCTCATCTCAAGTAAGTTACTTTTCAAGCACATAATTGAAAATGAAAGCACTAAGCTCCCTTTCAAACCCAATCTCAGAATTCCTGCTCCAGTTAAGTGTTTGCAATCTCTGTGCATATAACCTCGGAATCTACTGCATATTGATACAGAAATTTTCTCTTGTACCATTCTTCTTAACTGAATCGGTCAATATCCATCATTCTAGACTCATAACTATGTGTCAGGGGCCAGATCGGAGGAATAAGAAACAAAACTGAAATGGATGAGATGTTCATTTCGAATTTGCAGCCAGGATTGAGGCACAGGGAGCAAAGACCTGAGTGGAAATTAAATTTAAGTAGTAAACAAGATCTCAAGACCCAGCCAGGAGATTGACCTATGGATAGGAGACAATACAAATTTGAGTAAGTCAGAGTCCTATTTTCCAGGAAAATTAAATAAAATAAGCATGAGGAAGACAAGTGCAAAGATAATTATAACACAAGGCAGAAGGTGATATAGCACAAGAAAGACACAGATAGATTCACAGGAAATTTTGTGGGAGGTTTTAATGGAAGACATGTCTTTTTAACCAAACAAGAAGACTCTCTCATAGCAGAAAGCCTCTCTGGAAAGACATAAAAGTCTGTTATGGTCTGGTCCTAGCTATAGCTCCTCTTCCAGAATTCTCCCCTGCCCCCTCCTCCAATTCACATATGTTCCACCCTCTTCTTTCTCTGACCAACTCTGAAATCCCACCAGTCCTTGAAGACTCCTTTCAGGCAGCTCTTTCTCAGGAAGAGGAGTTAGTTACCGGTCCTCTGTGAATCCCTCGGCCTATTATACATAAAGCCGTCACAGCACGTAATATAGTGTCTTTCCATTTACCTGTATTTACCCATCTTCCTTAACAGCTAGAGGTTCTTGAGGGAAGAAACTACCCTTTCCTCCTTATTCCTTTATCTTTAGCACAATGGTTGAAACCTTAGCACTGACCAAACAGATATAGAATCTATAGTCAGGTCAGAAGTCTGATCAAGAAAAAAAATGCAATGAGAAATTACTGTTTTTTTGGACGCTGTACATACCTGTATTTGAGTTTAAGCATGCAGGAATTCAACTAGGAGTATTCAATCTTTGGCCTGTAGACCAAATCTGGCCCACCATCTGTTTACGTACGTAAACTTTTATTGGGACACAGATGCACCCACTTGTTTTTGTGTTATCCATGACTGCTTTCACACTGCCACTGCAGAGCTGAGTTGTTGCAATAGAAACCGTATGATCAGGGCACCTAGGTGGGTGACTCAGTCAGTTAAGTGTCTGACTCTTGATTTCAACTCAGGTCATTATCTCAGGGTCATGAGATCAAGCCCCGAGTTGGGCTCTGTGCTCAGCACAGTCTGCTTGAGTTTCTCTCGCTCTGCCCCTCCCCCCACCCCACCCCCACCCCCGTGCCCTGTCTCTCCCTCTCTCTTCCTCTTTCTTTCTCTCTCTCTCTCTCTCTCTCTCTCTCTCTCATGCCCTGTCTCTCTCTGTAAAGTAAAAAAATCTTAAAAAAAAAAACATATGACCTGCAAAACCTAGAATATATACCATCTAGCCCTTTATGGAAAAGATATGCCAACCTGTGATGTGTAATATTTAGAATAACGTATCATGTCTCAAAATCACATATTATATCCTGAAGACCATTTTCCCCCTGCGAATACCTCTGCATGTAGTTTCTAAGTAATTTTTATTGCCATGCTGCTACCAAGACCCTACAATAGACACTGTACCATGGCATGCTCCAAGACCTCTCCTCTGCCCCCTTGGAACTTAGAATTAAGACCACAATATGTGCCCATTAGGAGCATAAGCAGTTCCTCTGCCTCCTGCAAACCCCATGGACTATCAAGGATGGAGTGTACATGACAGAGAGGCAGTTCCCATGGATCATGGATAAAAACATTCACAAAAGTCAAACATATTTGGACTATTCACAGTTTTGCCCCAACATCTTTTCAAACGACTTCCAGAGAGTTTGAACAAGCTTGACTGTCTTGCGAACTTGCACACTAGCATTCTGAGACTCACCCCCTTCTTCCCCTGTCAGTGGGGCAGTGGAGTAATCAAGGGGTTAAACTAGGCAAGTCGTAAGCAGGATAAAGTCTTCCAAGTCCTGCCTCAGACACTCTGCCAACCCCTGGGCTGGTAATTCTTCACACCCTCTTCTTCCCCCTCTCAGTAGGCTTTCACTTGTCTGGTCACTTGTAAGTGCTCAGGTTTGACTTGCCCCACATGTTGACTGCCCTTCATTTGCCACCACGAAGCAAGGCATCCATGCCCACATCTGTCCTATTGGTGGGGATTTTATCATTTAGCTAATGAGTAGACAATGAAACTGGCCAACTAAGTGCAATTAAGTCTGAGCTTCCCACAGTGCAATGCAGGGGTGGAGATACACAATTATAGGGGTTGTAGGGATACACAGAGTCCAAAGAGACACAACTCTTTCATTTCCAAAGGAGTTTTTGTTATGTTATCTTTTCCTAGTATTAAAAAAAAATACCTTCCAAGATAAGGGGTTTGCAGCTGCCACAGTCAATTTAGTCCTAAAGAAAGTAGCATTCTTTTATCTGCTCTGATTTCACCTTCCTAAGAGTGAATCGAGATGCAGTCACCCAAAATTACTTCTGGTTAGCTTCCTGTTATGAGATCATTCTTCTTAGTTGAAGAATGCGGATGTCCTTTACAAGTGGCATAGTGTCATGATTAAGAGCTTCTATTCCTCAACTAGATTGCCTGGGTTCAAATCCCAACTCCACTGACTTCTAACAAAGCAATCTCTTCCCATTGCAATACCTCAGCTTCTTCATCTACGCAATGATGATTATAGATTTTACTGCCCATAGATGTCAGAAGGATGAAGTGAGTTAATCAATCTAATCTAACATTCTTAGAATAGTGCTTGGCATAAAATGTGTGTCAATGGTATTATTTTTTCACTCTAGATTCATCTACATTTTTCTAGAGAGTATCCTTGTGTTACATACTGTTCAGCACAGAAACGACCCTATCCTATTAATGGCAAAAAAAAGAAATGGTTTTGAAGAAAATGTTGCTTTATGCTTCTGCTTCTAAACACATTCTTCTCTAACATGGAGAAAAGCTAAGATTTCTAAATTGTTAACTTTATTCTTATTAGCAAAGGAGCAATCCACTTAGGGCTCTTCTCTTGGTTGTAAAGGAAAACTGTAATTTCATATATACATGTGTAAAACTTCAAAACTCTAATTTCAAAATACATGCATAAAACTTTTCTAACAGAATCTGATCAAGTTACTTGTTATAGGATACTGTCAGACAACAGAAATAACCCCACAAGCCACATGGGGAAAAATACCTGTCTCAATATAGTTCTCTCATCGCTTTGATCATATAAGAACAACTGCATTCTTTCTACAACCTAACATGCCCATATCAGTGTCAAGAAAAATAATGTAACTGGTTGCCATAGTGGAAGGCTATTGAAAACTATACTGGGCTTCACTGGAAAGGAATGGGCCAATATTCCTCTCCCCTAAGAGCTCATTTTTCTAGCATCACACTTTTTACTCCAGTTCATTTATTTTATACACTTTCATAAGCAAAGGTAGTATTTTGGAAATCACACTACCTGTAGCTCTTCCCTTAAAAACTTTACAAACCTATATAATTGCTGCCAGATTTGACAGGAAGAACAGATGTTTCTTGAACTTTCAGATGTGCATATGAAGAAACACACTACAAAAATAACTTTCAAAATAATTAAATAACAAGTATTGGTCAGACCAACGTTCTCCAAAAGTTTGATTCCTAGATCTTAAAAACAGACACCTAGCATAACAACCTACACTCCGTATGTTGACTTTTTTGTCTTTTATTCTCTAAATCTTAGCATTCTGTCTTTCACCGGAACTACTATTAAAAAAAAAAAAAAACCTTTCAGAGTCACATATGGCATCCTAATTGTCAAATACTTACAAAATGGCCTTTTCTCTGCCCTTATCATCACTGAATCTGCTAAGACAATTTGACGGGGTTGGTCATTACTAGAACTTACAAACGTACTTCTAGGATGACACTTTTCTGAGCATTCCTGCTCGTCTCCTAGCCCAGGTGTGCTTTCTTCACGTCTTGGCCTTCTTTACTTTCTATCCTTGACTGCTATCCCATACCATGTCATCTTTCTCAATGAACTCATCTCATGCCATGGTTTTGATCATTACCACTAAAATTAACCTCTGTAGAACCATAAGCAATAGTCCCAGCTACCTACTGCTTACCTCTCTCATTAAGTACCAGGTACTCAAATCCCAAAACTAAACTCATCATGTCATCTTTCCTTCCCCAAACAAGCTCTTCCTCCTAACTTTCCACTTTCTATTGATAACTCTACCATTCTTTTAGTCACCTGGGTTTGAATCCCAGCCATCATCTTTGATTCTTCTCGCTCCCTACTCACTACACAAAATCAATTACCAAATTCTTTCAATTCCTGCCATGAAATGACTCTCAATTATATCCTTGCCTTCCATCATTTCCTCTCCAACATTAACTCTTCCTGGAAATGCAGAACTTGTTTCCTGAAAAGCTCCCCACTCCTATCTGATCTATCTGATATGTTTGCATATGGATGTTCTCATGTGTGTGCATTCACTTCAACATTCTTCCTGCCTTGTGGCTTTCATGTCATTATTCCGATACAAGAAAGTCTCTCCAGAAGCTACCAAACACAATGCAGACTTTTGTTAGGCTTTCTTTTCACAACTCTCTACAATCTGGACCCGGTATTCCCACATTTTTACCCCTCATCTAGCAAGGAGTCCATTCTAATTTCCTTCCAGTAAGCTTTGACAATTTCTGCCAAACACCTTATTCATTCTTTTTCTTCCAAGCAAGTTTTATCAGTTTTTAATGTGCATGTTAAGTTCTACTTTCTCCATGATTCTTTCCTTGTCTAACTATAGACCGTGTTTATATTGGAACTATATGCAATAATTTTCAACCAGTTTTGATGAACAAAAATGCCAGTTTTACAGGATTTAACTTGATATGCTGTCTGATTATTTGTTGTAATAGAGATCTGTCTTCTAAATACTAACTGTGCTATTTACTAACTGTAAAATTTTGAACAAGTCACTCAGTCCCTCTAAATTCTTAATTTCCTCATCTGAAAACATAGTTTAGTTGGGCTTGCTATACCTATTTCATAGGATCTTTGAATTTACAGAAAATAGGTTTGAACACCGTAGGGGTAACAATATCATGTATACTAGAATATCAGTACCTTGAAGGTGAATTTCTGTGTCTTGTTCCAGGAATTATTCAATTCCCCCATTAGGAACATACTAAGTATTCAAATAGCCTATTAAATGACTGACTTACCAACTGAGTGGATACATCTAAGAGTTAGAATCCATAGGTTTATTCCTTTTTATCTTATATGGCCAAGGACAGTGACTGAGTCTGTTTTTTATTTGTTATCACCAAAGTCTAATACAATGATTAGCCTATAGTAGGTCAACAATATATATTTGTTGAATTTAGTTTAACTGCATTTTCCTGAAGTACTGAGAATTGGCAATTTATAAATACTCAATGAACCTGGAATTAGAAACATAAACCCTTGCTTCTAATAGCTACACTGACTCCAAGTACTGAGGGGTTAAATTTTAGGATGTGTATTATATTCTGTAGGGACAATCTTTCAATTATACAAAATATAGATACCAAGGGTCTTCCACATACTAGGTGTATTAGGAGACACAAGAATGTAATTGACCATAAGGAGCCTACAAGTTAGCAGAGAAGTGGAAAAAAAAAATGAGGAAGTAAGCTTTAGGGCCATGTGTACTAAGTGCCTAAAGAACAGATATATCCAAGTCCTGTTATGTCAGGACTCAAGCACACTGAAGTAGGAGGCAGATCTAAGACAGAGGAGAGGAAAACTCCAAGGCATATTGGAATCAGGTCTAGGAAAAAGAATCTGGCTAAAGAGTCATTTTTTAATGTCCAAAGAGCATGACGGTAAGTTCAGGTGTGAATCAAGCAGAGGATTTTAATTCAGACACTATAGTTCAACAGATATGGAGTATCAATAATGACATTAAGAACATAAAGAATAATAACTAATATTTTTGAGCATTACTGTGTGAAAGGCAAAGTCCCAAGAATTAACTCATTTCATCCTCACAATAGTTCTGTGAAGGAGGTATTAACTATGCTGCCAATTTCCACAAGCATAAAGTAAAGCTTAAATAAACTCAGTAAATTTTCAGTGGTCACACAGGTAGTGGGAGGAATAGATGGCAGGTGGTTATCAAGAATTAAGTGCCACTTGAAGAAAGACAGAAGACCATCCTGGGTGATCATTCATTTCCAAGGAAAAACCACTGAAGTAACATTTAGCACTACCCCTTGCAGAAGCAGGGGGCTTAGCATGATTTACAGAAGTTCTGTGGACTCCAACAATAGCTTTGGGATCCGAATTTAGAACGAAATGGCAATGTTAGGCAGTAAAAGGGGGACACAGAGTATGTAGTACCTGGGGGTAGGACTGATAGGGAAACAGCACAGGCTGTTTCCTGAGACTCGGGAGCTCATTCCCAAGAACTTTGGATTTTCAGCCTATGGAAAAAAGACAAGGGACCTTACATCCAGAAAATGATGGCTTTGAGGTTCTTGTCCTTCCTCCTTCCTGGAAGGACCAGGCAGGACTGAACCTACTGTTGGCCCATCCCTTCTGGAATTAAAGAGAACACTCAACATCTAAAATTTAGGAGTTGACAGACATTGGATTATAAGAGGGCCTCATGGTGAAGGAAGGAGTTGACTTGGATATTCAAGAAATAGAAGGACTTCTAACGACTGGAAAAAAGAAAGATTTCTAATTAAGCAAAGATGTAGCAGGGAAATAGAGTAATCCAAGTTTGCTGAGGCCAAGTATTTAGGAAAGTAGCTGAACAAAGTGGAAAAGGATTCCAGACTGGGGACTCCATATAGTATTTGGTAGGATAAATGTGGCCATATCTGCTCCTGAGATAGCAAGTAGAAGAAAATGCCTTGTCACTAACTACCGATTGTCCAAGAAGGACACAAAGAGGAGTTAAAAATCAGTTCAGCATGAATTGTAGAGCATGCATATTGCTAAGGCCTTTGATCCCTCCACCGTCCCTATTGCTTACTGATTTGGGTCTTTTCATTACTGAATTGGTTCCTTTTCCAGGAGGTGTGCCAGACAGGTAGGAGGCAACACTAAAACCATCAGTTCTGCTGCTTGTTAACAATTCTGCCATTTGAAACTATGGGTTAAAATGAAATTTGGAGATTACTTTTGGATTCTATTTCTCTCTTCTATTTCTGCCCATCAATAACATGGAATTAGTCATAAGCCATAAATCTCTTCACAGACATTTTAGGGTTAGATAACTCAAATATTTACTTGTCAAGAAAAAGAACTTCATATTCCCATAAACGTCACAGGAAATCTCTCTGCAGGCAGCTTCATTCCAGAACAAAGCCCTCTGACAACACCAACGTCCTTCACAGACACACAAACAGATGTATTTCCATTCCCTTCTAGCTTGGTTGGGATACCTGGTAAAATTCTCATCATTCTCTCTTTGTTTTCTATCTTCTCCTCACCTACCACTCTTCTCAGTATTTCTACTCCCACAGCCCCCTACCCGCTTTGCCCCATACACACACACACACACACGCATGCACGCACACGCACGCACACACATGCACACACACGCACATACACACACGTGCGCGCACACACCGGCTGACACGGAGCCACCCATTCTCATATACACACACTCAGATTTGTTTTTTCCCACCATCCCTAGTGGAGAAAATACTATGTGAATACCATAAACTCTTTTCTCCAACTTAAAATGTGTGAAAGTTTATCAGTTATCATCAGTAATGGCCCCCCACGTTTTGTTCAAATGGTTGGAGGGGATTGAGTCAATGGAGCAGGAAGAACAGTCTTTCTTTATTTGCATATGAAACTAGATAAAAGTTTCTGCGTGATAGTCAATTTAATCTGCAAGGGACCACAGAAGTTCGGAAAGAAATGATGTTAAAATAACTGGAATGGAAAAGAGCAACCAGCCACCCCTGTGGTTATCCTGCCTCCTTTAGGCTTCAATATTCCTTCAACAGTAAATATACCTGGCGGTGGGGGCTGCATTCCTCAGTACAAGGAAAGTCTCTATGCAAAACAGTTATCCTTACAGATATCCCATATAATTAGAAATTGCCTAAGTCAGACAAAAAATACCCCACCAGTTGGCATTGTACTTTCAAAGATGCTTCCCTCTGACCTCTAATTGATGGTGACTTCTAATTTTTCAGTATCAAGTTGGTCTTCTCCTTTACCTCCATGGTTAAATATTTGCTAATACACATGCAAATAGTTATTAATGCTAGAAAGATCTGACCTGTAGCAAATCTTCCAGATACACAGATTTTTATATTTTTCAGTGCCTATTTGGCAGGCCCTCATTTGGTCTCATAACACCCGGCAAAGTAGGCATTATACCCAAAATGTTCAGAAAAGGAAACCGAGTCCTAGAGCAGCCAGCTCCATGAATTACTAGTTCATCCAACTAGTAAGCAACGGAATGTGAGATTCAAATAAAACAGCTTATCTGTTTAAGACACCACACCGTCTTTTACAAAGAAAAAGAACCTCTTGTAACAGCACTAGTTACCATTTTACTATTAAAGACTCTTGATGTACACATTCTTATTTTATACAGATAGTTATAATGCCTTGCAGAAGACCTTAAAATTTCTTAATAACACTCTCATAAACCACATGTTCATCCTTAAAGCACCTCAACAAGAAAAGCAGCACGGGGATTAACCATATTTACAGAGGAGGAACAGAGTTTTAGAGAAATGTAGGCTTGCCCAGAGCTATATGGTCATTAAGCAGTGAAACAGAACTAACCCCAGCTCTTCCCCGCTTACTTTTCCCACCATGTCTGAAAGTGCTGTGAGCTAAATTAAGTTTCAAATTCTGTCTGAATTGTACTAAGAGATATAGGATAGGCTATATGATACAGAAAAACACTTACATGGTAATGAAGAGGCTAAGGGTCGGGGGCAAAGGCTGATAGAAACTTATGGGAAGTACATGAAGATCCTCGTGGGCTAGCAGGTAGGCAAAGGAGGAAGAGATTTTCAAGGTTATCTCCAGGGGCCATGTGCTGGTTCATTCTACCTGCAGGCAGGAGGTGAATCTTAACTCATCAGAAGGGGAAGAAGGCAAGGAGTTCTTCTTCAACTAAAGGTCAATCTGACTGTCATAGCTGCCAGTCTGTGAAACATTTATTAGTATGATGTAACAAACAAATCCCAAAAGGGATCATGTCCCAACACACAACAAAGTTCTATTTTGCTCAAGTAAATTCCACCTGGGAATTTTTGTTGGACAGGTGGCATCTCATGCTTAGGGTCAAAAGAGACCCAGGTACTTTTCCTATATGGCTCTCCATCTTTGCATGTGGCTTCCAAGATCCCATGTTTGTTTTCAGTTCAGTCAGAAAGGGAAAAGAGCATAGAGTATATCCCATGGGGAGGTTTACATAAGCCATATTCCACTCATTTTCCATCGCCTGAATTGAGTCACAGGAAGCTGAGATAGCTCTTGTTGTTGTGCACTCAAGAAGAGGAGGAATATGGTGAACTCTCCCACTACTCTACTGTACCATATTCTCTTCTTTTGTAAACCAAAATCTGCATATGAGAGTTTCTTTAAAATTGAATCCGTATCTCATGAAATCCTCTTGATAGGCTCAGAGAAATAGTACTTATCTTTACTATTTTAACAGAAGTCCTAAACACTGTTACTACGGCCCAACAAGAATACCAACCGTTTGATTCCATTTCAAAAATGGTAATTGCTGTGGTTCATAAATAAATGGCCAAACTCACCTGCTAGTAAGATTTTCATTTAGCATGAAAACAGAAAAAAGCAAAGCCTTGGGCTTGAGAGGATGGACTCAGGAGAGGGAAAGCCCCAGATCTGAATCCTGACCGTGCCTTTTACTGGTGATAGCTCATGTTTAATAAGTGCTTTCTAAGAACCAAGCCAGTGCTTAGCACTTCCCATGCGTTATCATAGTTAACCTTCACAGCAACACTTGGAGAGCAGATTTCATGGATGGCATTAGAGCCTGAGTCACTTGCCCAAGGACACAACAGGATACAGAATGAGGCTCAGACCTGAAGTCTGAGATTCCAATTCTGTGCTTTTCTGGCATTTACTGAACCTCTCTGAACACTGGCTACTTCACTAATAAAACCTACCTCAGAGATTTGTTGCAAACAGTAAGCAAATGAGCATGTATGTAACACATTGCCAGGCACATAATGAAGGGCTCCATTTGTTACAATTCGTAAGCACAGGAAACAGCTACTTTCTCAAGAGGAGCTTCCATCTCCTATAGCTTCCTTTGTTCACCTTCAAAAAATTTATCTGAGAAAAATTTAATAAATTTATGACACATCCACTTGAGACATGGCGAGCTGCAGAAATTTACCAAGGGGCAGCTTTGTTTGTAGTTGATAAGGGTTCCAACAGCCCTGCAGGGACAGGCCATAGTACAAAATAAATAGGATCTTTAAAGCAGCTATAGAAGCAAAGAAGATGAAATATAATGGCAAATCTATAATCAAACAGTCAGCAGTGTCTGATCTATCAATCTCTAAGCTGGCAGATGAGAAGAATAAATACTCTCATTATGAATTCAGCATGCCCCACTTAGTTCTATATGAAATCTGTGGTGCACATATTCTGCACCACTTAGATGCTCCTTTGTCAGATTTGACACAAGAACATTTCCCAGATTTCAAAGTTTCGCTCCGCCGGGAACATTCTGTAGGCAACAGCGTGGCAGTGCATTTAGCCTCCCTGGTTGAATGGCAAGGAGCTAAGGGCAGGAAGGAGCCACATATTTCTTTCTTTGCGAGGCTCAGTGCCAAGAGAGCAGAGGGTCAGGAAGCAGGGATTGAGTGATTTCACACTCACTCTCTATCCTTAAGCATTATCCTTCCTCATCTGACTCGGCTGCTCCCAGAAAGAACACATAGTAGAACTATACTGGGAGATGCCAAAGCCACACATTTAGGCTAAGTACAATGCATGGATGTTTTCGAGCAAAGTCAAGGAGAACAGAGGGCCATGTTCATGTGAGGAAACCAGTCTGACGGGGGCAGAGGTTACTTTTTAGGATGTGAGATAGAAAGCCGAATTAATTCTGAGTCTCACATAATGACAGAATTTGAAATTCAGATATAAAGCCAAACCTTCTGCTCTTTAATACATAATCTCAACATATTTCATCTCCCCACCTTGCCTGTGAAGCAGATGTTCTTTTCCACATTTTACAGATGAGGAAACCGACACTCAGAAGTTAAATGACTCGCCCAAGAGGACATATTTTATACGCGTCAAAAAAACAAGTCATTTTTCCTCTGAATCCACTCTCCCAAAGCGGTAGGCACTGAGGTACAATAGAAGGTTTTTGAACTTGCCAACTCAAATGCCTTCTGATTCCATGATCCATGGTCAAAGTGTAGCCTAGAATACCATGCATTTCCACAGATTTACAGAATGTGCCAACAGTTTAAATCCTATCACCATTTCCTGACCCCACCTTTATCAGATGGCAGAGTTGTAGGTGAAGGGCAATCATGTTCCTCAGGGAGGTATATCTGGGCCTTTCCATCCTGAGACGTCATTTGGGCATCTTTGCCCACCTCTTAGACCAATGTTGCTCTTCCCACCCATACACCATGTAGTCGGAACTCCCCGGAGCCTTTCATCACCCTGCTCCTCTTAGATCTTTCTGGAGCATTTCACATAATAAATCATTTAACCTACAGTAATTCAAGGTCCTACCAACAGACGAAATCAGCCAAAAATGAAAAAAAAAAAAAACCTCATAAAAACTGCCAACAGTGAGAACAGTCAAGGAAGAGTCAACATACAACAGTAGGTGTATTCTATGAATACAATGAATAGAAAGGCTTTGGTCAATTATCACTTCCTACTGAAATCAGACCCACACTACCCATAAATGTCCACCATAATTAAGGGCCATAATGAATGAGCAAGAAAATAGCCCAGCCTACAGAGCAGCCACCTGGAGTTCCTGAACCATGAGGATTAGATAGGTCCCTTAAAGTGATGACCTGCCAATTGTTGTGCCCAACCACAAGGCAAGGAAGGATCAGTACTTCCAGGCCAATGAACGTGTGCTACCATTCAGTCAAAGGCGTCACTGAAACTTGAGGGAGCAGTTTTAGTCAGAAGCTGACACCAAAACAGTCTTTAGAAAATTAAAAGAGGGGCACCTGGGTGGCTCAGTCGGTTAAACGTCTGCCCTCAGGTCATGACCCCGGAGTCCTGGGATCAAGCCTGCTTCTCC
Source organism: Mirounga angustirostris (assembly GCF_029215605.1). Taxonomy (NCBI): domain Eukaryota; kingdom Metazoa; phylum Chordata; class Mammalia; order Carnivora; family Phocidae; genus Mirounga; species Mirounga angustirostris. Next base: position 76,087,327 of record NW_026991720.1, on the reverse strand, counting down.
CTCTTCCCCTGCTTGTGCTCTCTCTCTCTGTGTGTGTCAAGTAAATGAGTAAATAAATAAACTCTCTAAAAAAAAAAAAAAAAGGTAAAAGAAAAATCAGAAATCATGTATAATTCTTTTTCTAGGGGGCAAAAAAAAAAAAGAAGTGAAAAAAATTGCCTAATTTTGAGAATAGATTTTAACTTGCCACATTTGGATGGAATGAGACAGGAAGGGTCTTAACTTTACCTGCAGAGAGCCGTCCAGAACGAGCAGCACACACGCCACTAACTGGAAACTTGTTGAAAACACCATGAACTCCAAAGCTCCCGCCAGACCTCCTCAAATAGAAACTCTGTGGGTGGAGCCTGCAATTTGTGGCCTAAGGAGTCCCCCAGGTGATTCTGATCATGCTCAAGTTTGGTAACTACTGAATTAAGACAAGCTGAATACCCCTTTTAAACCTTAACTAAAGTAAAATCAGGGCCAAAAGCACAAACAGAAGACAGAATAGGTCAGTTTATTACCTAGGACAAAACTGTAAATGGTTAAAAGCCCTTTCTACCAGTTTGTGTTGTTTGACAAGGTACAGATCCTCATTCCTTTCTCTGGCTTCCTCATCTCTAAAATGGGAATAGAAATATCATCTAGTCCACTAGAATAGTATGAGGATTAAGCAAAATAATGCTTGTAGTCATGAAATGTAAGCGACACAGTTGTAAGCATTCAAAAATATTAGCTGTTTTTATTAAAAGTTCAAATTAACACCAAAAACAAAACATCCAAACCTCAAGGAAATTCCCACAGGTGTAATCAGATTTAAGCAAACCAAATGTAAATGAGAAAATTTACAAATTAGGAGAAAAAGCAACCAAATATAAATTAGGAAAAATAACATACCAATATAAAAAAGAAACTTTACAAACTAGGGAATTGCACATGGTGACGCGCATGAAAATATCCCAACTATGAAGGGAGTAACAGGAGGGGTGGTTAATGAGGTCTAATGACCATTCCATCCATCCAGCTTCCATTTTGAGGAGGAACAAGTCATTGTAAACTGCCTTTAGGGTAACTAATTCTGGGAATAACTCATGCTCTCTCAAGGAATGAAGGAAAATCTCAAGGAACCTGGAAAATCAAAACTGGGGAGCAGAAGATAAGATAAAATATCCCATGGCCATATTCTCTTGGTTCAAAAATGGCAACCAAGGGGCACCTGGATGGCTCAGTTGGTTAAGCATCGGACTCCTGATTTTGGCTCAGGTCAGGAGCTCATGCCCCACCTCGGGCTCTGAGCTCAGGGCGGAGCCACTTAGGATTCTCTCCCTCCCTTTCCCTCTGCCACCCCCACTCCTGCAGGCCCATGTGCGCTCTCTCTAAAAAAAAAAAAAACAAAAATGGCAACCAAGTCCATTTAAAAAGCAAGATCTTTTTGATAAAATTTTTCAAGCAGCAAGTTCTGTTGCCAGTAAAAAATATAAAATAAGACCCAACAAAAATAAAAAGATAGATCTCTGCTTATTCAAAATCAAGTTTCAGAAGAAAGTTTGTAACCCAAAATCAGCTGAATTTTTAAAAAAGATTGTAAGGAAATATCAAGAAATAATTCAAGATTTAAAACTGAAATCATGGCAGAAATAGGCTGAGAGGTGATTTTGGGGAAGCAAGAAAGCCACTCTTTTTTTTTTTTAAGTTTTTTGTTTTCTTTTTAATTTTTTTTTTTTTTAAGATTTTATTTATTTGCGAGAGAATGAGAGAGAGCATGAGAGGGAGGAGGGTCAGAGGGAGAAGCAGACTCCCTGCTGAGCAGGGAGCCCGATGTGGAACTCGATCCCTGGACTCCAGGATCATGACCTGAGCCGAAGGCAATCGCTTAACCAACTGAGCCACCCAGGCGCCCGCAAGAAAGCCACTCTTAAAAATACTTGGGTCATTTCAAAAATCAATCTTATAACTGACTGAAGACTTGGAAAAGCAGAAAGAAGTCTTTTGCAAGGACTTCCAACTCACTGACTTCATTCATCCAGAACCTGCCTTGACTGATCTGTCATGTTCCTCCCAAAGCGACGGAAATGATTTTCACCTCATCCATTTTTCCCTGTGGCGCTCTATTCTTTAGCACATTGTGAGCATGTCGGCTGGAAATGTACAGATCAACTGTACAGTCCATGTCTAATTCAACCTTTGCAGGTACATGAAGGAGGTAACATATGTATATGTGTGGATTGACCTTGGCAGTCAGGCAAAGAGAAAACAGTCCTCTCTGGCCCACCGTTTCCCCCTCCTGCGGGGTTTTCCAGAGCCCTTTCCACCCAGACCTTGTGAAAGCATGGAAAAATTTCATTCATTTGAAAAAAGAGCCTGCATTATGGAGCAGAGATAAATGTGCTCTCGAGTAACCGTGTAGGGCAGGTAGAATAGGTAGTAAGTGAATGTTCCCACCCCGGTATGTTGAGTTATCTTTGAAGAAAGGTGTTTCAGAAGATGAGCCAGTGGGAGAGATGGTAGAATTAAGTTCCAGTTTCAGCTCTGCTCATGCTTTGCTACCTAAGATAAATTCATTCCTGCCTCTGGACCTATTTCTGCATCTTTAAAGTTAGAAGAGTAAGTTGTATCTGTGGATTCCAAATCCAGAGACTTATAGAAGTCTTTCAATGATATTTTTGGGTGCCACCCCAGATCTTTTTCAAAAGAATCACAAGAAATAGGGCCTGGGATAGCTATTTTCAAAAAAAATTCAGCTCTGTAGTGGTTTGTAAATTACCAGATTAGATGATCGCTCAAGACCATTTTTATCATATATGTTATATGCCCAGGGTTGGTTTGTCCTCTAAATAAAGGATAGAGAAGATATGACTTTTATTTCCCCAAAAAACTTTAAATGTAAAGAAGAAGCAGTACTCCTTCGTTTTTCTGGTTATCTCTTACTGAGTACCAAGCCACCTCAAAACTGAATGGTTGAAAATTACGTTCATTTTTTCCCATGAATCTGCAATTTCTGCAGAGCTTGGTGGAGACAACTCATTTTCTCCATAAATTACATCTGGGGCAGCTCAAGACTGGGGGCTGGAATCACCTAAAGATTTGTTCACCCATGTCTGGTGGTTGCTACAGGATGTCTGCTGGGACCTGGACTAAGTGCTACCAGCTGGAATTCTGCCACATGACCTCTGCATGTGGCTGTGTAGCTGCTTCACAGCAGGGTGTCTGGGCTCTAACGCTGAGCATCCCTAGAAAGAGGAAGTAGCAAGAAGCCCCATCACTTCTCACAGCCTAGCGTCAACTAGGTCACACGGCAGTTTCTGCCTCATTCTCTTCATGAGGAAGTCACAAAATCCTGCCAAGGTTCAAGGGGAGGGACAGCAGACCCCAACTCTTGAGGATAGAGTGGCCCAGTTCTGGAAGAGCATGGGGGACCAGAAATCTTTTTGGAAAATAAAATCTGCCATCCCAATGAGTGACACAGAAGATTATGATGGAGAATAATCTCCGATTATGGCTGGAGAGGAGCCATATAGGAGATTATAAAAGAAATTGAAGAGTTTAGATATCCTAAGTAGGAAATTGAGCCTTTGAAGGGTTTTGAGTAAAGATTTCTTTGAGCAAAGGACATACTGAATTCCACCCCAGCGGGAGAGGTACATTGTGAAGAAAGGTGAGCTTTGTAAAGCGCTTTAGGGGACGTGTTTTATAGGCCTGGAGAACTCAGTTCTAGTTCTTCTCTGTGACTTCTTACCATCTCTTCAGCTGTACATTTCAAAAGGAGGAAAACGGAAGCACTTTGGTGTATCTATTATATGCCAGACATTTTGAATGTATTATCTTACATGAACAGCACAAGAACAATCACAGGCCAGTATTACTCTCCCCCCTTGACAGAGGAGGAGACCCAAGCACAGCAACATTAAACTGGACCAAAGTCAAATAGCTGTAGTTCACCGAGCCATGATTAAAGCCCAAGTCTGTCTGCCTACCGAGCAAAGATTTCTCTCACTATGTCATACTCATGACCATGTCAGGTCATGTCAGTGATGGCTCCATCATTCTAAAGACAAAAATGACGTTTTATGCAACATGATAAATAATGTAGTAGTCCCTCCCTCCATCTGCTTTAATGTCAGGTAATGGAAAATGAAAGCAACAGAAAATTTCAAATAAAATTCTCTGCTTTGGGCTTAGAATAAGGACCTTTCTGAGAGATACTGGCAAGGCAGAAGCTATATCCCATGATCCACTATCTGTAATATGGCCTTCCCCCATCCACACACAGAGACACCCCTAAGTGACTCAGGAAAATATATTCTCTGAAGAACCCAAACAAAACCACAATAAAGTAGGGGAGAATTTGTAGAGACTTTATGGTCCTTCATTATTCCCTTTCTATCAAAGAGTGTTCATACCTCATATTACTTCTCCCTTGAAGCTGCATATAGTGTTTTTTTTGTTTGTTTTTTTTTTTGTTTTTTTTTTGTGAGAGAGAGAATGAGAGACAGAGAGCATGAGAGGGAGGAGGGTCAGAGGGAGAAGCAGACTCCCTGCCGAGCAGGGAGCCCGATGCGGGACTCGATCCCGGGACTCCAGGATCATGACCTGAGCCGAAGGCAGTTGCCCAACCAACTGAGCCACCCAGGCGCCCTGCATATAGTGTTCTTATTCTGAAATTCAATCTGCAACCTTGACCCCACCTCATCCTGTGTCCAGGGACAAATCAGAAGGCTGATAATGCTAGTTTTTTGAACTTCTATAGCAACTGTTCACTCCTAGGCATCTAAAATGTCCTCTATTTATTGAAAAAAAAAGTTTGTGATATTACTCTTGCCAGTAGAATTTATATTCTAATAAGAGATTTGTGGGTATAAAGAATAAATCTAGGGGCGCCTGGGTGGCTCAGTCGTTAAGCATCTGCCTTCGGCTCAGGTCATGATCCCAGGGTCCTGGAATCGAGCCCCACATCGGGCTCCCTGCTCTGCGGGAAGCCTGCTTCTCCCTCTCCCATTCCCCCTGCTTGTGTTCCCTCTCTAGCTGTCTCTCTCTGTGTGTCAAATAAATAAATAAAATCTTAAAAACAAACAAACAAAAAGAATAAATCTAGCAATAGGATTGCAGACCTAATATGGGGCTGGGAACCAGGTTTTCCATGGGCTGGAAGGGAGTGGTAGCACCCCCTCCAAATTTATCATATATACACTAAAGCACGAACATATTTCAAGTCTGACCCAAACCACTTCCATATGTAGTTCCTCGAAAAGAGAGCTGGCTGAGAAAATGGTAATAAGATATTCCACAGTAACTTTTTTTTTAATAATTACAGAGCAATATCTGTATCCATGAGCAATATCTCACTTAAATTCACAAACAACATTTCGAGGTAGGCGCTATTAGCATTATCTTACAGATGAGAAAACTGAGACGCAAAGAGGAGTTTAAGATCTTACAGCTACTTGGCAATGTTAGTGCCCCAGTTTAGCCCCTTTCCCTTGAGTCCATGACAAAAAGCTCCCCCCCATCCCCGTTATGGGCACTGCACCCCCCTGCCTCCCCAGGAGCACAACTCACACACACACACACACACACACACACACACACACACCACTAAGAGGATGTTTGTGGCTTAGAGGGACCCAAGCACCACATTAGGAAATGCTAAAGCTTTTCTTGGAGGAGTCTAGTAGCAGAAAGGCAGTCCCGAAACTCTTGCCCTCTGTAACAGCCTCATGTCATATTGTGTCCCAGGTGTTGTGGGGCCTTGAAAAAATTGCAGGGGGCTATGTTGTTAACGCTAATCTGTGGTGGAGATCATGAAGAATTTCCCACTGCTAGGCCCCAACAAGAGGAACGAGTATGAGGTTCAGAAGCAGGAGTAGCGATGGTTCCCCCACAAACTACTTGCCAAAGGTTCCAACGAGAGAGGAGCCAGGGAAGTTCCCAACCTCCTGTTCCCATATCTGCACCCCAAGGGTGTCGATGGGCACCAGCCTCTCAGAGGTGAGGCGCTAACTCCTACTCTATGTCAATATTCTGGTGCAGGAACAACTGAATAAGGGGCTGAATATGCTCCTAAGGGACTTACTAGGAACTCCAGTCTGGTGACCAAAACAAGAGCAGAGATAGATTTTCTATGTCACTGAATATGCTATGCCTTACAAAAGATACAAGGAGAGCGCTCTTGGAAATGTATGGATTGGAGTCCCACAGAAGCAGAAATGGGCTCTGCTTTATTCCTCCTGCCCAGGCCCTGGGTCTCCTGTGGGTTCCCTTTGCTGTGGCCAAATCTGGGTGCCCTGCCTGTCTTGGCATTTCATGGCCCAGGGTGATAAGTAGCTGATTTATGATGAGAAGGAAGGCCAGGCTCTCTCATTTGCATATTTTACCTTATGGAAATTTCCCTTCCATCTCATAACTCTCCCAGTGCTGGCATTTGGGTCATTTTCTTCTCCAGTTGGATTTGTTAAACAGCCGCAAAATGTCTGGGCGTTTGGCCACAGCAGAGGGGCAGGAAATGCTTGACTGAGATAAAGTGTATTTGACTTGGCAGGTGTGCCCAAAGCCCCCGAGGGCAGTGGGATGTATGTGTTATCTCATTATTCACAGCCCTGCTGCTGGGGCAGAATGGGGCATTGGCCCAAGGATAGGAAAAGGCCGCTCTCATTTTAGCCCTGGCCTACCTTGGAGAAGGCAGACCTGGATGTCGAACATCACCCTCCAAACTGGGAAACTTGGACACCAGAAAATCTGACGAAACAGTCAGGAAGGTGAAAACAATATTAACCAGAAATCTTTCCCAGACACCTGCAGCCACCGTGGATCCAGGGCTTACAGCCACCTCACTCTGTGACCTTGGAGAAGTCACACAGCCTTGCTACACCTTCAATTCCAGCACAACAGGAATGCCTTCCTGCAGAGCTGCCCACGGAGAACTTAGGAAACTAAGAAATTGAACCACTGGAGTGAAAAGTTTGTGGACAAAATCTGCTATCTCATCATTACAGTAAAATGGATGCCTACCCAATTTTTGGACACCCATGGCTAGGAGGAATTTTTTAAAAGAAGGGCCCCATTCCCAAAGTTTCTGAAAGAAATCTCTAGTTTTACAAAAGGAGAGGAACTTCTTTTGCGTAAAGTTGAAGATAAAGTATCTACCTGATTAAGTGAGCTCCTGAGAACAAAGACTCCATCTGTCCCACTCACCTCTGTATCTTGAGTGCCCAACCCACAAGTGTGCTGAGTAATATTACTTAAATGAATAAATGACGGAGAGGGCCAAATGAGAACTAGATGGGTGTGTCTACCCATACTTAAAGCAAAATAAGCCCTCAATAAGTATTTTTCTTTTTCCTTTCCTCCCCTCTCTTTCTTTTCTTCTCTTTGCCAACAATACAAAGCTTCTTCCAGGTATGCATCAAATGTTAAATATTTTTCAGTAGTATTGAGTTCCTGAGCACATTTTTCTAATATTCTCATTTTGTTCTCTAGCCTTTATTTTATGACCAATTCATTTGTGTTCCATCCATGGAGGGAGGGGGGCAGACAAACAAGAGAATGGTGGGCTGGGCTTACTGTAACCCCACCCTTGGGAAACCCATCAAATATATGACTGGTAGAGGGTCAGCCATGGATAGAAAAAAGTGTATTTTTGGAATGCCTTCAGTGGAAATTTATGCTGGATTGGGGAGGAGAATGAAGTTAAAGAAATAGACTGCTAAAATTCCAGAAATAATTGTCAACATTAAATTGAGGATGGAAAAAAAAATGTGCGAGTCAAAGTATACCTTAGAAATCATTCAGTCCAACCCCTTTGCTCTACAGATTGGAAAACGAAAGCTCAAGAGACTGTCCAAGGTCACATAGTTCATCAGCAGCCGGCCATGGCCTTCCTCACCTTTGTTTCTCCTTCTAGGCCAGGATGAATGCCTCACCTGATGGATTTGCTAAAGCTGAAATCAGGAAAGCTGATTGCATGGGGCTCCTATCACTGTCCTCAAAGAGAATACGGGGACAAAGATCCAGTGGTACTTTTAGTGATTCTTAGATGAAGTAGAACACTTGGAGTCAGCTTCTTTGAATAAGTCTTGGCAGACATCATGCAACTTTGGCCTGACAAAAATTAAAAAGAGCCAAGCGCCCCATAATAGCTTCCAATTCTAATGTCGACTCTGTGCTGATCTTGCAGAAAGAGCACAGCAAAGACCACCGACACCTTTCAATGGGGACAACACGCTCAAAGAGGACTTGGGAGTCATAAACTCAGTTCCAGTTCTGGCTCCAATTTCAAGTGATTTAATAACATGAACAAGACCACTCACTGTTCCCAGCCCTCAGAGGAGCTGGAAGAGACATTTTAGAAGTTTGCTTCCACATAGAAGTGTCCACGATTCCATTATGCATCCAATTATCCCAAGAAAAATTTAAGCAGGTCAGCCTTGAGCCAGGCAGTGAAAAGTTAGCACCCACACCAGCTTCACTAAGTTTCAGTACACTCCACCAAACTGTGTCTCATCCATAAAACATGGTCTCTGTTACAGCTTCTAAACCCTCCCTAACATGTATCAAAACAGAAATGATAATGCACCTTCTAATATCTAGGGGGTAAGTGGGATTTCAAAGCTATTATTTTAAAAGAAAATCGACAGATTTATTTTTCTCTATTTCAGGCCTATTTTCTGGGAGCCCATCTTATCTCATAAAATGGCTTTTCCATGGGCAATCGTGATATTTAATATCCTCAGTCTTCTACATAAATCAAAGCCTCTTTTCTCCTTATAGGTGTGTTCTCTGGACACCCTCATTTGTCCACATCATTAGGTACCGAAGAGTTTCAGCCTCAAGCACATTCCACAGAGTCCAAGTATAACCTCAACACAAGGACCTAAAGAGATCAATAAAAACCCAGGAAGACTCTGTTGGAATATCTCGGTATCATCAGCTCTGGCTGCCAGCTCAGCTCTACCCGTTTCTCGCTCCTGCGTCCCACCACGGTCACATCCTAAGTGGTAACGATCTCAAATACCAACACAGTGAGGGGAAGTATCATCCGCTGTTTTTATTAATGATTTCTTCAAGATCCCGTCACAGTCCAATAAACAAGGAGTTGTTCAGGGTGGTGCTTCCAAAAGCAGCTAATAGCAGGATGTCATTTGGAGTAGCTCGGGCTCACTTTCAAAACCCTCGCTCTGTTCATTGTGATTTCACGGCCCGCTGAACAGCGCCGGCCCTAGCGAGCGCTTGTGGCAGGAGCACTTAGCGTTCTGCGCTCTGGGGCGCGCCCCTCTCCGCTGTTGTTTTTCCTGCCGCCCCTGCGGTTGACTTGTCCTTTTTCAAAAGCCCAGCAGAGTGAAGTAGCAGCAGCCTTTTCTTTGTTCTTCACCTGTTAGGAGCCAGCCTGTGGATACACCTGTCATTTTGCTTTTGGCTTTTGTTTTAACCTTTCACTTTTTCACCATTGTCCTCAGGGCAGAAGCATGTGGCCAATGTGTGCTTTCTTTCTACAGCTGGCTGCCCTTGATCCCTGGAATTGAACACTAGAATACCTCCTTCTCTGCCTTGGCTCACCCACACCAATATCTTGCCCCCCCCCCCTTTTCTTTTAACCTAACTGTCCCCTCGGGAAAGGACATGATTTTCTAATGGAAGAAATCTATCAGCAGGAATTCCAAATCATTTCGGGGAAAAGTAACAGGTCTCTATCTAGAAGAACATATTCGAAGAAACTTGCACAGTATGTTACATCCACAGATGTTCCCAAATGCGTACTACATACAGACGAGATTTTATCCATGGCTGGGGTCCTAGCCTAAGTTTTATTTATTTATTTTTTAAGATTTTATTTATTTATTTGACAGAGAGAGAGACAGCGAGAGAGGGAACACAAGCAAGGGGAGTGAGAGAGGGAGAAGCAGGCTTCCCGCGGAGCAGGGAGCCCAATGCGGGGCTCAATCCCAGGATCCTGGGATCATGTCCTGAGCCGAAGGCAGATGCCCAACGACTGAGCCACCCAGGCTCCCCCTTACCTAAGTTTTAAAGCCACACTTCAGGGGCGCCTGGGTAGCACAGTCAGTTAAGTGACCGACTCTTGGTTTTGGCTCAGGTCACGATCTCAGGGTCGTGAGAATGAGCCCCACATCAGGCTCCCTGCTTAGCACAGAGTCTGCTTGAGACTATCTCGTCTTCTCCCTCTACCCCTCTGCCCCCCACCCTGTGCTCTCTCTAAAAATAAATAAACAAATCTTAAACAACAACAACAACAAAAGCCAGACTCTAAAAGAGGGATCTCCTTACATCATAGAACTCAGATTCTTCATATGAAAATTGAGAAGATCAAGGGTCAGGCTCAGTGATTTCTAAGGCTTTCCTACTAAAATATCTTATAACCCACTAATACTCAGATTTTAAAAACAAGTATACACATCTCATTGTGATGCAGAGAATAGTGACCATTTGGAGAAAGAGGCAGTGGAACTAGTGAAAGAAGAACTATACTGTGAAATTTCTCATTGAATTAGACCGCTGTCCCGTTGTTCGCTAGTTGTCATAAAATCAGCTCAAAACCCTAAAAAGAACCGTAATCTTGTCCTTTTGTCTCACCCATGACAAAGATGGTGGCATTGTTCTTGCTATCCATATGCCAAGTCTCCACAGCTCTAATACGCATTCCAGAAGAGCATGAGAGGGCAAATGTTTAAGAATTTGTTTCGGTCAACATGCAAACACTTTTAACGTACTCAGATGCCAACATTCAAGGGATTTCAGGTAAAAATCTATGCAACATCAGTAATATTGAAGGAAATCCATATGCCCATTCTTTGGGCAGTTTTCACTAATATATATAACTAAAATTTGATATTCTCATCAAAAAAAAAAGCTCATTTTCTAATTCTTATTACCGCTACAAGTTTTCCACCTACTGAAGAAATAACGTTTTCAAACAAAATCTGCTTTCCCCTGGGTACTCCGTTTTCCTCTGGGTGTCATCCTTTGGGCGACATGTGTGTGTCCCACCACAGATCCCATCAAGCAGCAGCCCTCCCATTGTGAAATGGGTCACTGGTCGGATGTGGAGGGAGATGCTTGGCTAGTTTCACATCCATACCACTGGGACCATTTTGCCTACAGTTTCACAGCAATTGCAGTTCAGGGCTTTCAAAATTCCCCAAGGTTATTACTCCATATGTATGCTAAACAGCAGGGTGTAAATGTCTTGTGCTAAGCCACAAGTTAAAGAAACATCTGGACGGTGAATGGAGTTGGCTCTGAAGATGGCCCCGATGAGACGACTAATAGATGCCAGGTGTGGAAACAAATTCATGTCCAAAGTTCCCCTCCATGGTTAGGATCATTTCAAAATGTCATGGCCTAGAGGAGAGGGTCTCCTGAAACTAAACTGGACCGTGTATAGACTTGAGACAAGATACTTTTGAGACCATAATACTGTAGGAATTTAATGTTAGCAAACACACATGTGTACAAGGAAAGCGAAAGCCCAGAAAGCTACTGCAAGTGATGTCCACATCATGTTCTTCTCATCTGCCTTTCAGAAAGAATCTCCTGGGATGTTAGGACACGATCCTCAAGAGCAGGGGATTATAATAGGAGGGTCAAAGAACTGGGTATCAGATAGATCTGTTCTGAGTGACAGGAATCCTGAGCAAGTAGTAGTTAAATTTGCCCCTAAGCCAATTTTACTCATCCCCTTACAACAGAAGATCTGGGAGAAGTAAATGAGTATGTATATGTAAATGAGGATGAGTTCAAAAAATATTAATGACTTTTTCCATCCAGGAAGGAAGTGTCTAGTGAAAAAGAAAACCAGGAGGTCTTGTAAAGTGTGACACAAAGGAGAAAAATATTCATTTACTTAGTTAACAAATATTTTTTTGCATACCTGCTATGTATTATCTGGCAACACATCCATCGCAAGGCAGGATGATAGGTAACTGACACAGATCTGCTGGTACTCACGAGCATAGCTGTGATAACCAGACAAAATTTGCCAGGTAGCGTGTACCACAGTTTATGACCCATGACTCACTTTTGAAATAATGGACTATGACCACACATGTAATATAAGTATTTTATAGAAGAATGCAACCTGGACAGATCAAGTGATGTCAACTCTATGAGTCCTGTGAGCTAAAACACTGAATTAATTTGTCCAGATTTGGAAAAATAGGTTGAGTTAAGATTGCAAAGGAAAAGCATAAAATATTATCTTCATGTTTTCTGGGGGCTAAAGAAAATGGGCCATAAAAGAGAAAGAAGTGAACGGGTAAAGGGCTAGACACTGGTGATGCTAAGACTAAATTGAGTGAGACAAGTGATATTTGAATCTGTTCAAGTGGCCACAGGTAAGGCATACGAATTTAGAGCAGTATCTGGAACAGCTGGTTGGAGAGAAGACAGGTGTGTGAAATTCAGCACACGAGGGCTACAGTGGGCAGAACCAAACCTAGAGGAGATGGACGCTATCCAACAGTGGTTGCAGGGAACGGAAAGCCAAACTTGCAGTTACTGTGATCAAAACAGCAACCGGGATAGGAGGAAAGCTTGAGTTTCCAAGAAAATAATGTGTACCTAAAAGATTAGGATAGGAAGAATAATTAAAATCAGCTTTCTATACAATTATTTGTGACCTTTTTAAATGAGAGTCCAGTGCGAGCAGAGATATGGAGCATCAGAAAGATACTAGAAGCAGATGCCTGCTTATGCACTCTCACATAATACCTGATGGTGAGCATGTGTCCCAGTTGTCTGAAATGGCACCAAGCCCCACAGAGGGCAGGATGGACACATTAAAAAATTAACCGTATCTGGAAAGGACAGTAGTATCCTCTGCCCTGACAGTTTGTCATCCTACCTTGACATGATCATCTAGCCTAATCTGTGTGGTAGAGACAAACAGTTATGGCAGTAAGAAGAGGCATCTTTTCGTCCTTACCAGGTTTGGCACCCTGGAGTGCTCTACCAACATTAGTTTGGGTGACATTGCACGTTTAGCTTTTAATGGCTATCATAGTCCCCAGAAACCATATTTTCTTGAATGTAGCAGGGATTCTGTCCCACTCATCCTTACATCCTTAGAACCTACCAGAGGGCCTGACGTGTCATAGATTCAGTAAGTGATTTTTAAGAAATTATTGAGCTTAATTTCTTGAACACTGGAACATGATAAAGTCCAGGATTAATTCCATTCACTTTTCAGAACACACACAGTAAAAGCAGCGGTTGCCCCACCTCAGAATGGGCTCCTCTGATTGGAGCTTATCACCTTATCAGCCTGAGCGGGTAAATCACATCATCATCAGGCTGCACGTGACTGGTGTACTGGCCGATGGCATGCTGATTCTTGATTTCTGCTGACATACAAGAAGGAGAACACAGTGGCTAGCTTCCAGCTATAAAGAGAAGGAGGCCCCTGCATGGCCAACACTCACTCACTAAGAGGTAAGGCCCCTCATCGTACACCAGGGCCTCTCCCCAGGCAGTAAGGGATTCTCTCCTGAGGCCGAGCATCGTCAATACGCCCACAGTTGCAAGTTTATGTCATTACCCTTGTGGCCAATTTGTGCTACGAAACCATTAAAACACACACACACACAGTTACTCTAGGCATTCTTCTTCACTTTAGCCTTGCTTTTTCATTTTAAAATTTTCACTGAAGTGTAATATACAGACAGAAACATGCATCCATCGTAATGGTGTAGCTTGATGACTTTTCACACACAACACCCCCCATGAAACAAGAGCCCAGATCAATAATAGGAAGTTACCAGCACACAAGAAGGGCCCCCACGCTTCCTTCCAGGCACTAACTTCCCAGATCCCCAAGAGTGAAATCCATCCTGACTTCCAACACCAGAGATTACTTTTCCTTGGTTTTGGCTTTTGTACAAGCAGATTGAGACTGCGTGAGCTCCTTTGTGTCTCAGGCCGCCCCTTCCTTGCCTGGGGAAACGGGCTTTTGTGTAATAGCTGAGTGCCATAATTCCACTCTGGTAACTTGGGTGTAACACAAGAAAAGGAAGGCCCGCCTTGAGGCTGTGTTCGAGGAGGGTTTTGTGTTCTACTTGGTCTTTTTTTTTTAAATACAGATAAAGTCAGAACCAGTTTAAAAGTTCAAGCTCTACAAGAGACACGTTAGTCCTGCTGGTTGCAAATCTCTATGCCTCCAGTTACAGCTTTGTGTTAGCAGCTCCCCACATTTCACCGTGTCCTGAGCCAGAGGGATCGGTTCTCCCTGGAAAGCACGCAGGGAAGAAAAAGAAGATGGCACAAGGCAGCCCGGACTTGTTGGCACAGGCACGAGCAGTTGCCATGGAATTTAAAGACTAATAAGCATTCCAGCCATGAGGGCCCAAAACCTTTGCACCTGAGGCTCTGATGTTTTGTGATAATGAAAATTAAGACCCTTTGTGGGCAGAATTGTAAACATTCTGTTCTTAGTGTACAAGTCAGTGAACGTCCTAGTCCAGATGGACTTAGAACGAGAGGTGTCCAGCCCTCTCTCAATAAAATTCAGTCTGACAGGAAAGGATTAAGGGACAAAAACATGTTTTCAGGAGAAAGGGAATAAATCAATTCGCTATGAGCACCTTGCATCTTTTTCTTAGGTGATCACTTTCCACTTTCTCCTGGCATTTTATGGTCTCTAGCACCCATAAACGCCAAACAATCCAGAATTTACCCGACATCGAGGAGCTTTTAGGTCCCACCTGGCATCATTCAGCCAACCAGGGATTCTCCCAAGATCACTCCTAAACTTCAGCCAAGTGAAAGTCAGCATAATAGAGGATGACCACCAGGTGGTTCTGGTCATTGATTGAGGAAATAAAGACTGGGCAGTTAAAGTGATCCAGTCCTGAAACAACACTGGCTTTGGACTCCAGGTGGTTACATGGAGAGTCCAGAATACCCCCCAACTACACTGGAGCCAATAGCAAATTATCCTCACTCCCCAAAATTTTAATAGTAGCTAAGAGGTACTGAGCTAATGTTTTGTATTATTTCATTTAATCCTATAAACAAGCCCATGAGATAGATACCACCATTGACTCCATTTGACACATATGTAAAACAAGGAACAGGAAGGTGGTCATATGCCGACATTATAGATTCAAACGTGTTTGACTATACAGCCCACATTGTTTAACAGTGTCTTTCAACTTTTTTTTGGCCATGAGCCAGTAAGAAATTATTTTACATTGTAACCCAAGACACACACTCAGACACACCAAAAAAAGTTTTAGAACTAATACTCAGCCTTACTACAAGCCTTGGATCAGTGTTTTGGTATTTTCTATTCTATTTTAAATTCTTCCATTTCCTTTTAAAATGCTCATTGCAAGTCACTAATGTATTTCATGACACAAGAATAGCTTGTGATCTGCAGATAGAAAAACCCTGATTGAAGAAGGCAGTATGCATTATTGCTTTCCCAGGCTTTTCCTATTTGATTCTCTAGGAATAGATTTTAAGACCATATTGTTAAATATACCACTAGCGGTGTGCTGGTAAATGTTTAAGTACCTGATCTGTAGGATCTATGAGGAGAAACTGATTGTTAATGTTTGCTGATTTCTGCAATGTAAATACTCCCATCATGCTAATTTGAAGCTACCAATGTGATACCACTGACACACAGAATTGGGAAGAAATACATATAATTGGCCCTTGAGAGCTCACACCAGCTGACTAAAGCCCACTAATAATTTTCTCTAAAATTTTTCAACAAAGAAGAACTGGAAAAATGTCTTTTAAAGACACATCTGTGACCAGAGAACTCCATCACACTGTAGATAATTTGTCAATGGCATTTCATTGCCTGGCATTGAATTGTCTATTTGATGAGGGAAGCATTATTCTATGCCCACGATTTCACAGTGGCTGGTATGTACAAGTTGTTTCTATTTGAGTATGGAGTTCACAAGTGCTATAACTTGAAGAACACCAATTAGGCCCTCATACTGCATTATACATACATTGAGGTATCTAAAATTCCACGATTTAAAATGTTTCTCTTTCCTTAAGCCAGTGCTTTGGCCCACTGAAAATTTGACCATCCCTAAATGGTTAACAAGCTAACTTACATTAATGTACTGAAAACTGACAGCTTAATATAACAGATGACTTCACTTGTTATCAGTAAGTTTTGAGAAAATGGGAATCCTGATAAAAGCATGAAAGAAGGGATGACTAGGGTAGTTGCATTTCTAAGAAAACCCATTCATAGATGGGGTAACACAATGGGAACCATCATGAACCCTGGGTCCATCTGAGATTCTGGACAGAATCAGGCATCTATGGAAGGGCATACCTGGGTAGGAGAAAATTGCAGGATTAAATAAAATGATCTACATAAAACATTAATCACAGTTCCTGGCAGAGCATGGGTCTCAATAAATTTTAGTATCTTTAATGGGAAGGAAATGGGAAAAGGAGAGGTTCTACTCAGGAATCATTTAGTGACAAGTGACAAAACAGATTTCAAACTGACTTAAGCAAAAAGAGGAATTTGCTCTCTCACATAACTGGGAAATCCTAGCTGGATTAAATAGTATAGATAATATTGTCAGGTTTCTCTATTTCTCTGTCTCTTGGCTTTGCACCTCAGTCTCTTGACTCATGGTGGTAAGATGGCTGCCAACAGCTCTGGGCTTATATCCATTTCTCTAAGTCACTCTAACAGAAAGAGGATTCTTTTCTCCTCCTGGTTCTAAAAAGTGTTCTCAGATTAACCCTGGTTGGCAATGATTTGGTCACAGACTCATCCCAGAACCAATTGCTGTGGCCAGGGACACATAGCACATTCTGGTTCATCATATGTATCACAAGCCACCTATCAAGCCAGGAATGGATTAACCCTACCTTATGAACATATGCATTGGTTCCCCAAGAAAAAATGTGGTACAGTTTCTACAAAAAAGATTAGAAATGGACACTAACCAGTCAAACTACAAGGGAAAATCCAGTTTTGTCCTAGGAATGAGAATGTTGCTTAAAACTGAAACTTTCCTCAAATTTCCCAACATTTTATTCAGCTAGTCAATTCAGGAATGATATTCAAAATGTTTAACAACTAGCATCATGTTATGAAAATGGACAACAACCATACCTTTGGCACTGGAAACTAAAGATCCTCCTGTACCAGAATTTAACACTTTTGTTGCTGGGTCATGAGGAAATTGGGAAAAGTGATGGAGATATGCCAGAGGAGGAACCAGAGCAACCAGGAAAGTGGAGGAATATTCAGAGGGCTTAGTGGATTTACTGTTCACCAACCAAATGGAAGTATTTTAATACTTTAACAACTAGTACAACTGTACCAGTGTATACCAGTTGGGTTTCATCCTTCATTGAATCTATTAGCAGCTTTATCATAAAGAAGAATATGTTATTGGGTATTACCTATCTTACTTTTGGAAGAATGGCCTTTGAATTATGAGATTGTTCTATTAGCAGGAGGACTCTAGAAGGTGCAAAAAGGTTTTCAGCTAACAGGATCTAAGAAAAATGCAAACATATACACAGAGAGAAATAAAATCAAACTATAATAGACAAAATGGTAGTGGAACCCATATTTTCTTACCATTTTTTATTTGTGACAAATATAGTTTTCATGAACTCATTCTAACAATACCTGGTAGCTAGACTTAATGGATATTCTTCTACATTAACCCATACATTTACCATATCTGGTGCCCTTCATTCCCTCCTATACATTTGAATTTCCATCTGGTGTCATTTCCTCTTTGAAGTAATTCCTTTAACATTTCTCATATTTTAAGTCTGCTGGCAATGAAATCCCTCACTTTTAGTTGCCTGAAAAATCTGTAATTCACCTTCCTTCTTGAAGCATATTTTAACTGGAAAAAGAATTTGGGGATGCTTGGCCAGTTCCCCTCCCCCCACCCCAGAACTTTAAAGATGTCACATTCCACTGGGTTATGGCTATCAGTGATTCTGATGAAAAGTGAGCCCTCATTCATATTGTTACCCTGCACATATGTGCTCTTTTACTCTGTTTTCAAAGTTTTCCCTTTGTCTTTGGTTTTAACAAATTGACTATGATTTGCCTAGAGTATAGTTTTATTTGTATTTATCCTGCTTAGAGTTTGCTGAGTTCCTTGGTTTTGTAAACTCAAATTGCATGTGTATTAGACCACTTAATATCGTCCAAGTGAACACTGAAGCTTTGGTCAAATTTTTTCAATGTTTTCTCTCTCTAGTCAGATTGGATTATTTCTTTTCATCTGTCTTCAAGTTTGTTTTGTTTTTTGTTTCATTTTGTTTTTTTGGTTTTTATTATTTTACCATCTCCAATTCGTTGTGTCCCCTCACACACATTTCATATTCAAATATTGTACTTTTGAGTTCTAGTATTTGTGTTTTTTTTAAACTTTCCATTCTCTCATGAGATTTCTCATCTATTCATTCATATATTTAAATCTTTGAACATATTTATAATAGTTTACTTAAAGTTCTTGTCTGCTAATTTCAAAATAGGAGTCATTTCAGGGCCTATTTCTATTTAATGCTTTCTCTCTGTACTCTGGGTCTCATTTTCCTGTTTTCTTATATATCAAACAATTTTTAATTGTATACTAGTTATTGTGGAATTATACTGAAGGCAGTCTAAATTATATCATCTTCCTTTAAGAGTTTTGAGTTTTGGCTTAGCAGGCAATTAAATAACTGGTGGATAATTTTAGTTTCGTTAGACTTAGTTTTAGTCTCATTAGGGCAGGTCTATTTTAGATGTAGTCCTGTAACATGCCCCTCATTCCTGAGCTTGGCCCTTACTTATAGAGGGTAGCCTTTCTGAGAATTTAATTGAAAGTACAATAATGCCTGGTGTGGTCTCTCCACTGGAGCTGGGATAGAACTTCATTAATTTTCTGATATGCATGACCTCTGATATTGACATTTATCTCTCAAACTTCTTGCAGGCAGGTGATCTCCGCCAGACCTCACTGAATTTACTCTGTATATCACACAACCAGCCTTTGCACCACCTAGTTCTTATGCTCACCATCTCTGTGTAGCTTTCTACCCTACAAATTGCAACCACTTCAGAAACCAAGAACTCTAATCTCTGCCTCTTGAGGTCAACAATACTGTCACTGCCTCAGGGCAGAAATGTGCTCCCACGTAGAATGTTGGGAAATTCATAGAGTAATCATGGAGTTTCCCTCATGTGTTTCTTTCTCTCAAGGGTCATAGCTTGCCTTATATTCTTATATGTTTTGTCCAGTTTTATAGCTACTTTCAGCTGGAGGGCAGATTAAATACCAATTGCTATGACTGGCCAGAAGCAGAAGCCAGCTACAAGTATTCTTTTTTTTTTTTTAAAGATTTTATTTATTTATTTGAGAGAGAGAGAATGAGAGAGAGCAAGCACATGAGGGGGGGCGGTCAGAGGGAGAAGCAGACTCCCCGCCGAGCAGGGAGCCCGATGTGGGACTTGATCCTGGGACTCCAGGATCATGACCTGAGCCGAAGGCAGTCGCTTAACCAACTGAGCCATCCAGGCGCCCAAGCTACAAGTATTCTAACAAATTCTTTGACAGTAGGCAAAGATGGTGGTATTTCAGACATTTTACCATTTACCTACTGAGGAAAATTTGAGAGATGGATGTGATATTTTGGGGGAAATAGGATGATATGTGTTGACATGTGTTCTCTTTTTGTAAGACTTTATTGGGCAATAATGATTTTTAAAAAAACTTCCTTAGGTCCTAATTATGTATTTACTTCTCACTATTACCTTGAACAATTTGCATTACAAATTTCTTCCTGCCACAATCTCTCCTCAGCAATAGATGATGTAATTCTTTCTCACCAGGAAGAAGTAAAAGTTATTTCATTGTGTAAAATACTTTGACATTATTCAAGAGAAAGAACTATATGCACATAGAACATTATAAATAACAGCCAGTTGATAGATCCCATGACCAACAGGTAAAAATGTTCTCCTATGAAAAATATTTCTCCATTTTTTCTCCTTTACCATTTTGTCCAGAGCTAGAGGGAAAGCTTTTGAAAACCCAGGTTCTGTATTCTCTGTTCATGCTGACAAACCTATAACTTCTATTAGAGTTGGCAGCTTCTAAGAGGAAAAGGACAAAGGTGGACTGCAGGGAATTGGGGGAGGCTCCAATTCCAAGGCTTTGTAAGGAGGTTAGGAAACTTAAGGATGAAAAAACAGCTGAAACGGCAAAACACACCCACACACACACATAGGAAAATACCGTGCAGTTTGGTGTTTAGAACAGTAAAGATTTACTTTGGTGAAAGTGAATAAATCTTTCATATACTCTATATTGAATGAACCAAGTTAATATTATTGATTGGAAGTAAATTACCAGCAATTACCCTAAGGACTAAAGTTTAGCACAACTGTAAATCTGTTTGCCTACCTCATAAAAACGCTCTTTTCTAAGTTCAGAGGATAAAGGAAATAATATATGTGATTTTTTGCAGGGGGCAGAGGGTCAAAGTTCAAATAGTGAAGTGGGGGTTTCTCCTTTTCTAATCATCAACATCTCTTTCTGGCTCCATCATCCTAACTGGCAGCATCTCCCTCCTCCAGATAGCCACCTAGAGTTTGGGGCCTTCCTCTATCTTCACTGTGAATAAAACAGGATCACAGGAAAGAGCCTGGTCAATTCATTTCCACTACTTGACTTACGTTTTTGGTTATGTGAAATTTTATATATATTGTGGTATCTCAAACTTCCTCAAACTAGAAAAATTTGAGAGAAAGCAAAACTTTCCTCTGTAACTTCAAATCTAAATATATGGGCCTTGTCTCCACTCTGCCACCTTGTCATTCATGCATCATGGAACCTGACCTGTAGGTCCTGTGTTGTTTTTCATTCTTCATTTTTCACACCCGTGTATGTCCTAACCTTTCTAATTTCTCCAAGTGCTCTCAACTTTTCTAGTTTTATTCTATATCTTTTTCCTTAAAAATCAGCAATTCAAAGTCAAAGGAAGATTGAGAGTTATTTGGGTCAAGTTTCTCTAAGCACCAAAGTTGAATCTTGATCTATAATAAGGGCACTTTGGGGGGAAAAAAAAGGAAAATGGCCTTTTCAGCTAACTTCTTCATTCTCTGCAGGGAATTTCCAAGTTATTTTCCCGATCCTCTGACCAATCTCTCAAAAATTTACATGCCACTTGGAATTTATCATTTAACCAGTATGTGACAACTATATACGTGAGGCACTATGGGAAGTAGAGAAATGTCTAAGGCATTGTCCTTAATATCCAATAGCTTACAATCTAAGGAGGAAGAAAGAAAGAACAATTTCCAATTGCTAAATTTCAATTAAAAAAAAACCTAAACAAATAAATATAAAACAAAATATGATCATTATGATAAACATAGCACAAACTATATGGGAATTCAGCAAATGGAATTAGACCACCTTACAGTTGGAGTAATTTAAGCCAGATGTTTTAAGCTAGATTTGTTAAAAATGATTGGGTTTTAAGTAGTCAGCTACTTATAATGATTTCTTAAGGACTTCTAGAAAAAAAATACTTTTGTTGCCTAGGAAGAGTAAAGGAATTAGAATTGTGCATGATACGTCCTGCTATTAAAAATGTCAGTAAGCTACAGGCTCTGTTTACCCAATTGAAAAATGGCAGTTCAAGGACAAAAGCCATGTCTTTTATTGCCTGTAATTCTGGCAGCTGAATATTTTATAACCAAATGTGCAACCGAATTTCATAAAATATCCCTAACCCTAAATTTTCTCCAAATCAGTTGGATGTGCAAGGAAGGCTTTGAACACTCAAAGCCTTTCAGCAACTTAAGGGTTTCTTTTTAGGAGGGAGTGGGCATGGGGGCTGACCTTATATCTCCCCTGAATAAACTACTTATTCACTGAGTCAAACTGGATTTCATTTTCGACACTGTCCCTGGGCAAAGTCAAGAGAGGAAGGAAAATACATACTAGCATATGCAGAGCATGCGGATGCTTCTTGCCCACATATTCCAGGGGTTATATTCACAGCAAACCTCTGAGATACTATTAATGCACCGATTAATAAAACATTGGTGAGCAGGTTGCCTACAGAGAGGGCTATACATGCTTGTTTATAGTTGACACATCACTCATCATCCCTGAACGGAGAACTCTGACTGCAGAGCCACTGTTCTCCAGCTGCATATGAATGTGGCTACAGTAGGGAGCCTGTTTATCTGGGGAATGTGCTGCTGACTGATTTATAATGAAAGGAACCTGAAAAGAAGTGGTTGGTGCCCTTTGCCACAATCCGATAAGCTGTTACTCAGAGATAAACAGTTGCATTAAATTAAGCATTTTGTCTATTTTCCCATGTTAAATTTTAATTTCCTGTGCTTTTAGCTCTTAGGGCTTCATTTTAAATAATGCTAAGTGTTTTTAAATTATTCATGGCCCTACGGTCATAATCATTTTAAATTTTGCTTTAAGGAAAAGGTAAATAAGAAAATATTAAGACCGTGTATTTAAACATTACTCTAATTGATTTTTAATTTGTAATTCTCTAAGACTACATTAAATGTTACTCCAAGATGCCTTGTCAGAGGGCTTAAAGGAAAAATAATTTACATAACATTGTCAGTCAACTTGTTTTTAAGATCTGTATATCTAATTTTTAAACATATATAATATATGTAATATGTAATGGATTGCTTTTTGAGTCAAGCACTTAATAACAATTACCACCTTAAAGGAAACCCATGGGTAAATTTATTTTTAAGATTTTCATGAATAGGGGCTCCTGGGTGGCTCAGTCGGTTAAGTGTCTGCCTTTGGCTCAGGTCATGATCTCCAGGTCCTGGGATCAAACCCCGCATTGGGCTCCCTGCTCAGCTGGGAGTCTGCTTCTCCCTCTCCCTCTGCTTGTGCTCGCTCTGTCTCTCTCTCTCTCAAATGAATAAATAAAATCTTTAAAAAAATAAAAATTATTAAAAAAAGATTTCATCAATGACAGCGATAGTTGGTAGAAACAGAGATGAGTAGTTTTCCATCACTTTCTAAATCAAAATACCTAAGCATTTAGAATGCCATTTGACAGCAGAGATAATGTCCATTTGTTTGCAATTAAAGTTTATATTCTACATGGCCAGCTCACAGCCTAGCACACACATAGTAGGTGTTCAATAAATATTTGATGAGTGGATGCATCTCTGATGCTTTGAAATAGGATGATACGCATGTTCCCAAGTTAGTATTCTCCTGACTGAAGTTTTCGCTTGAGTAAATGTAGGTCAATCTGAGGCCACGTCCCTCCCAGCTTCATAGGGACCCACCTCAGCAGCAACTGCCAAATACAAAGGCAGCATTACACCCCAGCATCTTTACAGAATAATTCCTCTAGTTCTACCTGTTAGCGGTCCTACCATCAAAGAGTATAATAGGATAAGAGCCCTTGGGTGATGAAATAAAATAACTCCTTTCTCTACTTTAGTTCCCTTTTACTGTGCCACAAGTAAAATAGTAAAGAGTCATCTGCAAGCATAAGAGCCATGGATGGCCTTCAGGAAGTACTTGTTGAATACCTTCTGGATTGCAGGCAGACACTAAGCCAGGCCCTGGATACACAACGATAAATAAAACACAGCCCCTACCTGTGAAACGGGTAGACTGATATGTATTAGGACTTTCAGTGGAATGTGATGTTCCCTTTCAAGTCTGCTTTGGCGAAGAGCATTTTCTTAAGAGAAAATTAAGTTTTCCATAAACTTATATAAGGTCATCTTTATTATTTGAGCAGTCAAACTTTCTTCCGATTCAAAATATATCTACACTTTTTTTCATAGGTATATGGTAAGACTGTGTTGATGACCTTCTTTTAATTAGCTATTCTCTTTTATTAGGTCCATAAAACAATTATTTTATAGAGCCATTTCTGCTGATCATTAATGATAATGATCGCAGTGAGTTTTGCCTTCTGTGACTGTTTTGCTTCAAAGGGAACTGCACATAAAGATCAAAGAGAGACTAGAAATTGATATGAAACAAACAAACATAGAAACCTACCACAGTATCAACTTTTTAAAAAATTATTATTATTAGACTTTCTGGTGCCCTGTGGCAGATCTCCCAGAGAGGCTCTAGGCTAACACTGAGCATTCCAATGACTGCAGTTGTCATTGCTGAGGCTCACACCTAAATAAACAAAACAAAACCCAGATGACTCGTGTGTCTCAAGAAAACAACCCATCACTTGCTCCACGCGAAAGGAACAGAAAGCACGTGGAAAGCCAGGCTTTAAAGGGCACTGCTAACGTGAGAAAGGAGAAATGTCAAAAATGTTGAAGCACGTACTGGACTAGTTCCTGTCTCTAGTTTTTTTGTTGTTGTTGAGATTTGATTTTTTTTCTTCATACCTTAAAAATCCTCAATGTTGTGCTATTTTCCTTATTCCCAATGAGCAGACAAGGAAACAAGTAAGAATTATAATAGCAACAGCAAACATTTCTGGAACTAGCTACAGTAGGAATATGAAGCAGGAAGTAAACGATTTGACTGAGCAAGGAAGATAGGAAAAAATTCTTGGCCTTTCCTGGTGGTGACTACTGAGGTTTAAATGATAAGTGGGTGTTTACCAGACAAATGGATATTGAAGGGCATTTGTGGCAAAGGGAAAAACATGAGCAGAACCAAGGGGCCATCAACATTCTAGATGTCCTCTCAGATAAACATGGTTCGGTAACAGCTGGGACATAAGAGGTAGGATGGAACTGACGGGCCTGGTGAGCAGTGAGACTTGACAGCCAGCCAGGGACAAGATCATAGAGCATGACAAAGTCAATTCTTCAACCTAGAGGCAAAAGGAAGTCAGTACAGATTGACAGGAGATGGGCCATTCTGAACAGCAATTAAGATTATGCATTATTCAAGTACCTTCTCTAATGGGACGCCATTCAGATGATTAACATTTGCTAACCTCTCCGACAGCACACAGGTGGTGTGGCTTTCAGACATCCTAAGTTGAGATGCAGCCAGGAGAGCCCCCTCCTTCATAAAACCCCACATAATCATGCACAGAAGCAGGAGAGTGGACAGGCACACCAAACCACACACAGGGACAGGCACCTGTACCTGTCAGGAGAATGCGCCAGGAATCTCTGCTATTGCCTCTCCCACCCAATTCTAAAAATAGTAAGCTTGCATCATCTGGGGAGAAGGGCAGTGAACAGGCAGAGCGACGGCGTTGGCCAGTGTTTGCTCTAGCGCTCGGGAGCTGAGTGGCAAGGAGTACAACAGTAGGTCCATTGGGTTCGTGTGCATGCAACTGGGCCACTCCACACCAGGATTCTGAAAAGCTCCCTGAGAAGACCCTAACCTATTGTCAAAACATGACATAGCTAGGCTTTGTCTGATTCCTCATAGCTAGGCTTTGTCTGATTCCTAGAAGGTGCATATGTTCTCGCCTTTTTGTAAAAAGAAGCTTGATTTATGGAACTGTCCTAAATTACAACTTGTTATGCAAACCCCCATACTAGTAATCACTATATTCCTCTCAATGTGAGGGCCACATCAGGAGTTGCCTGCCACTGGTTGGAGGAGGCAGAGATCAGCAAATGGACTTTACTCAGCATCTGTAGTACAAGTTATACAATAATAAATCTGAAAATTTTGTACTTGAGGAAGGTTATCTTTTCCTAACTCATAAAAACATGCTTTTAGGGCCTGCAGCAGCTCTACAGAAATCTGCTATGGTCCTGTTAGCAATAACAAGAGCCTACCACAGTGGGGTTATAAACAAGGCGGTGGCTTTGAGAGATGTTAAACAGGTGGACTTTACAGGACTTAGTGGCTAATTAAGTGTGGGAAGGAGTTAAATGGGAAGGGCTCCAGTTTGCAGGTTTCTGGCTTGAAAACCTGGGTACAGAGAAGATCCATTCAGAGATAAGGAGAAGTTACAACCCAGAGGCCTTGAGATGTCAGAGGAATGTGTAGGCAGAGCTGTTTAGGAGGCAGCTAACGTAGGAGTCATTTCAGTGATAGTGAAACCATGAAACTGGATGACCTACAGAAGTGGGGGTGAGGAGGAGGGCTTCAACAATGGAATCTGAGATGTAGAAGCAAGAGAACAGAAACCTAGGAAGTTAGAACAGATAGAAAGGAGTCAGAATTTCAATTAAGGTCAAGTAAAATGAGGACTACAATGGGGTCAGTGGATTTGGAAGCTAGTAGATCAGTAGTAGCTTTTTCCAGAGCTCTTTTTTTTTTTTTTTTTTAAATCAGTGAAGGCAGAATCTTGATCGCAGTGGGCTGAGAGTATCTGAAATGAAGGGAGGGCAGGAATGTGGTTGTAGAAATGCAGAAACACTGAAAGAGTTCTCGTTGTGCTTTGTTTTGTCCCCAAATGGAAAGAAAAGAGTGAATAAAAAGTGGTCGTCTATAAATGGAGCTGAAAGAGAAGGGATCAAGACTCATATCCAAGTTACTGCCCTACCAATAGCAAAATCAATGACTGAGTAGATGGAGTACTGAACTTGGCATTAGGAAAACCAGAGTCTAAACACTACCTCCATTCTAGGTACATTTTTTCAAGTCACTTTACCTCTTTAGTCCTCAGGATCCCTTTCTGGGAGATGGAACGATTGAGCTCTGTGTCACCACGTGTTGTAAGGACTGGGTGAGGGTGTCTGTGGGAGAGTGTCTGGTGCAGTGATGCAGTATGTGTTTGCTAAATGCTAACTTGAGTCATGATCCCTTCAAAGATCTGATTGGGGGCCATCCATGCAATCACTGTTGTTTTCTTTACCATTTTTGTACATATATTTTTTATCTCTTTAGGAATTTGGTGACAGGCTCTGTTAGTCTGTTCCTCCCTTATCTGAAGGACAGGCCAAAGATCCAGTTTGGAAATGAGAGAGGAAGACTAGCGGGCAACATTGGCTTCATCCATTGATATCTCCCAAGAGGTACAGAAACGGGATTCATGAAGATGTTGACAAGACTACAAGTTCTCATGTTAGCTTTGTTTTCAAAGGGATTTTTACTCTCTTTAGGAGACCATAACTTTCTGAGGAGGGAGATTAAAATAGAAGGTGACCTTGTTTTAGGGGGTCTGTTTCCTATTAATGAAAAAGGCACTGGAACTGAAGAATGTGGGCGAATCAATGAAGACCGAGGGATCCAACGCCTGGAAGCCATGTTGTTTGCTATTGATGAAATCAACAAAGACAATTACTTGCTGCCAGGAGTGAAGTTGGGTGTACACATTTTGGATACATGTTCAAGGGATACCTATGCATTAGAGCAATCGCTGGAATTTGTCAGGGCATCTTTGACTAAAGTGGATGAAGCTGAGTATATGTGTCCTGATGGATCCTATGCCATTCAAGAAAATATCCCACTGCTCATTGCAGGGGTCATTGGCGGCTCATACAGCAGTGTTTCCATACAGGTAAGATTGGCCAGTGCTATTGCTAAAATGTCATGTCTCTTTGGTTTTATGTCCCGGGGAAACAAAAAGAAAATATTCTAATGATTTCATTAATGGATGATATTAACAATATAATTGATGACTTCTATAGGTATTTGATAAGACAGGTTTGCAGAAGGAACATTTCTCTAGCAATGAAAATTGTTTAGAAGTGTATCGGGTACCTACTGTGGCATAGCAAACTACCCCAAAATTTAATGACTTAAAACAACAGTTATTTGGGGGAAATCAGAGGGGGAGACGAACCATGAGAGACGATAGACTCTGAAAAACAAACAGGGTTCTAGAGGGGAGGGGGGTGGGAGGATGGGTTAGCCTGGTGGTGGGTATTGAGGAGGGCACATTCTGCATGGAGCACTGGGTGTTATGCACAAACAATGAATCATGGAACACTTCATCTAAAACTAATGATGTAATGTATGGTGATTAACATAACAATAAAAATTTTAAAAAATTAAAAATGCTAATTCTAGGGGAAAAAAAAGATAGCAGGAAGGGAAAAATGAAGGGGGGGAATCAGAGGGGGAGACAAACCATGAGAGACTATGGACTCTGAGAAACAAACTGAGGGTTCTAGAGGGGAGGGGGGCTGGGGGGATGGGTTAGCCAGGTGATGGGTATTAAAGAGGGCACGTTCTGCATGGAGCACTGGGTGTTGTGCACAAACAATGAATCATGGAACACTTCATCTAAAACTAATGATGTAATGTATGGGGATTAACATAACAATAAAAAATTTTAAAAAAACAATTATTTATTATTATAGTTTTTAATTCTGAAGATCAGCTGGAGTGAGCCGATCGAGGCTGGGTTCAGCTGTGGGTGGCTCTACTCTAGGTTGTCCCTTATTCTCCACCTGGAATCAGTGGGCTAGCCCAAACAAGTTCTTCTCGGAGACGTGGTAGACGTGCGAGGGCATGCAAACTTCACTGCACATGCCCCTTCCAGGCTTCTGCTTGTGTCGCATCTGCTAGCAGCCCATTAGCCAAAGCAACAGACAGGACTCAGTCCAGAGTCAAGGAGCAGAGAAATGTGTCCTACCCACAGGACAAGTGCTGCAAAGTTATGTCACCAAGGGGGTGGGGATAAGGTGGCATGATGATTTGAAGCCATCGATGCATCAGCCATGAGAAGAAATAACATCTAAACTCTATTTTTTTACACTAATTTTTACTAAGGCATCATTTTGTTCAGAGATTAATCGTCAACAATTTCTCATGGTGTAAATCTGAAAAATGCACACAGAAAAACCACTGAATTACTACCATAAAGAAAAAAAGGGAACAATTAAGCATGCAACTTAAATTAGAAAGAAAGCTGATAATTGGCTCTCATAATTTTGTTGGGAAAAGAAGGAACATATTATTCAAAGTCTAGCAACGCTCACTTACAGGGTCACGGAATTTTAGAGACAGAAAAGAGCTGAGAAATTGTCTAACTCAATCTTGTCACTTTCCCAAGCCCCAGAAAGACTGGCTTCATGAAAACACCCATTGGTAGGTAGCTCAAGAACTAGAACTCAGATCTTGCATACTTTTGTGCTCTTTCAACCATCCCGTATGATTTCTATATGTTAGCTGTAGTTCAATATTTTTTGTCACAGTAATAAAAGTCCATGATTCTAAGTCATGTACTTTGCCTCCTACTAAATAACTACAGTCAAAGCCACAAGCACTAAAGGAAGTCAGATTACATTCGTGTTGTCTTTATATGTCACAAACCACTGAAATTGGCTCTATTTGCATTGGAATAACCTTATTTCTATCTCCCAGATTCCTTGCATTTAAAATTCTGTGCTGTTCTAAATGAGGTACTTCAAATTTCTTTCCTTCTTCAGAACACACCCTCATATTATGAGTAATTAGGATAATTTGTTTTTCATAAACACCCTTTGACTTCATTAGGTGGATAGAAAATATTGCACATCTCAAAGCATGTTATCTTAATTTTGCCACTATTTCTATATTTGGATCAGGAGAGATGGGATTTGCTATTTGAGCAGAGAGAATTAAAAATATGTATCTGTTATCTTTCAATAATAATTTCACCAGATGAGTGTCAATCATTTTATAAATATTTATGTTATACCTGATATTACCACTGGTAAGGGATTACATATATGCTTTTCTGACCTTAGTTTCTCCCAGTGCAGTAAACAACATTCTGCAACAGATGTGTAAATACCTATTTATCCAAAGTAATTAACAAACTGTGCCAGGCACACAGATTTTTTTTAATCTAATTTTACTCATTCACTACCTATGTACTCCTCAAAAAAGGGCAAATTGTTTTAGAAAAAAAAAAGTCTGGGCTATTAAAATCCTGTACAAGTTCACAAGGGAAGAAGCCACTTCTTAATCATCAAAGGACCTGGCTTATTATTTCATTCCTCTGGCCAATATCACCATAAAGTCACAAATGCTGATATGGTTTCTGTCTCCATAGTATAACTAAGGAAACCAAAAGGATCATGCTATAATGAAAAGGATATCAATTTTGGCACCAGAAAGACTGGGGTCTTAATTTCAACTCCATCATTTACTGGCCTACCTGTAAAATAAGCAAAATAGCATCGATCTTGACAAGTTGTTGAGAGGATAAATTAAGAGTATCTGTGGGAAATGCCTCACCAAAACACTAACAGACTCAATAAACGGTAACTATTTTGTCCCCCACAATGATAGGAAAAGTCAGGGGAAGAGTCATACCTCAAACCAACTCCACGGCCCTCCCAGGGGCCAAACCACTGTGGGAGCCCCATGTACTTCAACAGCAAGTCAATCTGTATATATCCCCTTCTTTGCATCCTGCACCGTCACAAGGGTAGAAAGACCACTAAAGTAAGAGAGAACACAGGCGTGGCGTCAAGGAACTTAAAATCTGGCTCCAGGTACAGTACTCTTGTGAAATAACAGTAGCTACAATTCAGAATATGTTTATGTGGCTCGCAAGGTCAGAAACGACTTTTTGAAAGGTTTTGAGGAAGACTGATAGAATGACAGTTGCACTGGAGAAAGGCTAGGTGGGCCACGGTATGAATGAGATGCTGGAGGCCAATTAGAATATGGTGGTAAATGTCCGGGTGCCAGAGGAAAAGGCCTTGACACAAGTAACGGGGTGAGCTGGAGAGGAAGTACAAAGAGGGCTTCACTCCCTCCTAAAAGGACACCTCCTGGTGTCCTGAGTGCTCAGGCTCTGACTAGACCCCACACTGGTCCCGTCCCAGGTAAGCTAGGAGGTGGAGTGATGTGTCTACACACTGGACTCCAGACAGCTTTCCAAGGGACCCTTCCCCACAGGGCCTTGCTTTCAGCTAGGCATCAAGAATGAAGAGAGGTCCTAGGGAGCTCTTAGAGACAGAGCTAGGAATTAAAGTGTGTTATATATTTGAAACAAACCTTTTAATAAGAATTTTAAAACCGGGGCGCCTGGGTGGCTCAGTTGGTTAAGCGGCTGCCTTCGGCTCAGGTCATGATCCTGGAGTCCCTGGATCGAGTCCCGCATCGGGCTCCCTGCTCGGCAGGGAGTCTGCTTCTCCCTCTGACCCTAACCCCTCTCATATGCTCTCTCTCATTCTCTCTCTCTCAAATAAATAAATAAAATCTTTAAAAAAAAAAAAAAAGAATTTTAAAACCAATAGTCAAAGGCAATCCAAAGCGATACATTTCTAACGGTGAACTGAAAGCACTCTTGTACACTAAGGAAGAACACATTTTAGGAGAGTGGCTTTTTCAGGGTATCTCTTGCACTCACCTACTGCTCCTGGACTGAATCTCATCACAGACCCCAGTCTCTGGTAACTGTGGTGACAGCGTGTAGCTGGTGGCCACAAAGATTCATTCATGTCAGTCAACACTGCAATCCATTTTTAACTACTTCAGACTCCCTGAATATTTATTGGAAAGTATCTTTGCTTGAACTGAGCAGAGGGAAAAAAGAGGGTGAAGCTGTAGAAGAAATGTACTATCACGAATCCACCACTGTTAAAAACTCCTATCATCTAATTGTAGTGCCCAGTCCCAAACCAGAGCACAGAGTTTTCTGTCACAAAATTGTCTGGTGAGAGAATTTTAGAGAATGAAAATAATCTCGGGGCACCTGGGTGGCTCAGTTGGTTAAGCGACTGCCTTCGGCTCAGGTCATGATCCTGGAGTCCCGGGATCGAGTCCCGCGTCGGGCTCCCTGCTCAGCATGGAGTCTGCTTCTCCCTCTGACCCTCCTCCCTCTCATGCTCTCTGTATCTCATTCTCTCTGTCTCAAATAAATAAATAAAATCTTTAAAAAAAAAAAAAGAAAAGAAAAGAATCTCCCCGTGTGAGCCTAGATTGCTTTATTGGTGGGATTGCTCCAGGAGATGTTTTCTCTCCAGCTTCCTCTGCTTTCATTATCTCCTCACTAACAGAAAAGAACTCTCCGGAAGTCAGCAGAGATGCCCCCTGCTGGGCTAGCTCATACAATAGCTATTGTTTGCAGAGAGTGAAAACTGCCTGAAAGGGGAAATTCTTAATGATTTGCTGAGTTAAGCTGTATCACCATGGATGAAGACCTTAATAATTATTTTCCCAACGTTCTTATTAAGCAGTGCAAACTAGTCTGTGGTTGTCCTTTTTATAAAACAACAGTATTGATTTCTTAACTGGATAATCAATGAAAGCTAGCATCAAAAATCCTTCTTTATTAGCAAACATACACAGGGTCTATTCGCCCCCTCTGGTGAATCAGTTTCTTTTCAAAGCACTTTTAAGATGACTCTGCTCTTCTCTATAAGCCTGCAATCCACCCACTTTGAGGGAAAACAGTATTTATTCAAGAGGATCAGGTTGGTTGCCTTTAGCTGGGCGACTGTCTACATGATACTTACTTTGAAGCATTGTTTATGCTTGCACCTTTTTAAACAAACTGTAGTTAGAGCTCAATTGTCCACTCAAAAATGTCCATTGAATCCTTCCAAAAAAATGTTCCTCACTCCTTTTCAGAGGCTGTATCATTTTTCCGGTCTTTCTTGCCAACCTGGAGCACATTTTAACTGAAATGACAGGTATAAGTTGACCCAGTTGTGTCCCTGAGTGTTAAAGTGACCTCACAACAAATGAGGACACGGGTTAGATGGCGTCTACAAGGTGAACTCATAGAAAGGGCAGAAGAGACCCTTGAGCCTTGAGAGGATCTCACTACCTCTTTCTCATGCCTGGGACAGTCAGATGCTTTAACAGAATTTTTAGCAATATCCACATCCTGGGACCTCTCTTACCCTGGGAGAGGGTCATTATAACATTCTTGTTTATCATGACATGGATTTGGACATGCCACGCATTACTCACATCATCTCCCTGACGAGAATAACTCCCTTGACTAAATCCCTTGCAGTGAGTTTCACAGATTTTATCTAAACAGGGCAAGGGGAACAAACAGCACATCAAGACACCATTCTATGATTCCTCCACCCAAGTGCACAGTGCAAACGTGGTCCACCACGGGTCAATCTGTATGAAGCACTGCCCTCCTCAATGCTTCCCTCCTTTTCTTTTAAATGCTTTGGGAAGAGTCACACATGAATTGCTGGTCTTATTGTAACAGCATTAGAAAAATAGTCAAAGGGCTTGGAGGGACAAGAGCCTTCGTGCAGTTAGCTGTGTCCAAGTATCAGACAGACTGCTGGATGGAAAAATTTATAATTTTTCTGTGGATAAATAAGGTGCATCTAGAGCAGCATTTCTCGGCTTTAGCACTATTGGGCTGAGGCTGCCCCTGTGCTTTGTAGGAGGATTAGCAGCATCACTGGCCCCCACCCACTGGACTGGATGCCAGCAACACGTCAAGTTGTAAAGTTGTGACATCCAAAAATGTGTCCATGCCTTGCCAAATCACAGAATTATGGCCCTTCCCCACTGGCAGTCACTGACCTAGAACAAGGCGCACTTAGGGCCAACGTAAGGGACATGTCCTAGAAATGAAAGAGCAGGGGGTATGAGGAAGTCAGTCCTCTGTCACTGGAGTTATTCAAGCAAAACTGGCCCAGTTTTGAGGAGAATGAAGCAACATATGGCATTTAAGGACATTTCTTAATTTTATAATTATATGTTGCACAAGCAAAATACTCTACTATTGGGATATAAAGGATTACAAGGGAAGTAGTATCTAAAACATGAAGCAAAATAAATAACATCTCTTTTCTGTCAGGCTCACTTTGAAGAAGCCCAGCCAGTTGTTATTTCACTTGATTATGGTAGTATTTTTAGGAATTTGGTGAATCGAGCATCTCAATTACCTATATATTACAACTAGGACTCTCATAAAATCATTTTTCAACAGAAAATAAGCATCTATTAAGCATTTATATTTCAGGAACATCAAGAACACAGTTGTGTGGAGTCGGGGTAATGTGGAGCAGAGAGAATATAAAATAAAATTTAAAAATAGACACTCATGAGCCCCTGAGGCTTGGATGAGCAAATTAGGAAATATCAAATCCATACATAAAACAGGGACAAGAAAAGAACCAGAGTATCACTTGACATCATAAGCCCTAGGAGACTAGAGAGAATAACAGAATGAGCAGGAAGGAATGGACGTGAACAGGAAAAAGACATTCACATCAGTGTAAACAGAAAGCCTGCCTCTGAAGTCTCCCTGGAAAGTCACTTTCTCATAGTCTCCCAGTTACCATCTGCACATTCTTTCATGAAAGAGAGAGCACAGTGTTTCTTCCACCTGGAATGTAATGTTCTTTAGCTGTCTGCAGACCTTGCCAAACCCTACCTACCTTCAGTTCCCAGTTCCAACCCTACCCTCCTTGAGTAACCTTTCCCAAGTTCCCACTACATAAACACATACCCCTGCTACTATCTTATTAGGTATAATTATTTATTTGCATATCTTTTCTTCCACCAAACTATAAGCCACCTGAGTTTAGGAAACATATCCTTTTGCCTTTGTACCAAGGGCACTTAATATAATGCCTCTACCAGGCTAAGAATAAACTTTTTTTTTTTAATGAATTGAAAGAATTAACAGGATGATAACCTACTACATACCCAGAAGATTAAAAATCCCTAAACAAATCTTGGATTGGGTCACAGCTATGACCCACCTATTCTAGATCAGTCTAGATGTTTGTAAGTTCAAAATAAGTATTTTCCAGTAGTGGAAAACCTGGGTTTGATGCAAAAGAAAGACGAAGCAGCGAAGTGAGCATGTGGGACAAAGGTCTCCCCCCACTCTCCCCTCCTCCACTGCCCATACCTGTGCCACGAAGGATGCCTTGATTTGAGAGCAGCTCTGGGGGTTCTACTTCATTTGCCTTTAGAAGCTGGGCACTCAGGGCCATTCCAGATACGGTCAGGACCACGTCCCTGGTCCAATCTAGCTCTACACAGTCTCTCCACACAGAGTCATCAGAGTACGAAGCATGTCACATACTGTGTGCATAGCTTATGCAAAAGAGAAGGAAATATCATCCTGTCCTCAAAAAAAAGCAGAGTGACAGCTTTAGAGATCCATTTGTGAATCCATTTTTAGTGTGTCTTTCATCACAAAAGTAAAGATGAGAGTTGCATGTAGTAAGCTTAATATTGCAGCTACAGTGATCATAGCACAGATATGCTACAACTATACATTTTTAGCATGCCTTTCTTGAAAAATTTCAGCTCACTGATTTAAAACGCTGCATGTGGAGTGCCTAGGTGGCTCAGCTGGTTAAGCGACTGCCCTTGGCTCAGGTCATGATCCTGGAGTCCCGGGATCGAGTCCGACATCGGGCTCCCTGCTTGGCGAGGAGCCTGCTTCTCCCTCTGACCGTCCCCCCTCTCATGCTCTCTCTCTCTCTAATAAATACATTTTAAAAATCTTTAAAAACAAAAACAAAACAAAACAAAAAAAACTCTGCATGTGGACTGATGAGGATTTATTTAAGCCTTCATTGCCTCTTTCCTCATGTCTAAGATGGAGATACTAGTAATATTCTCTTACCAGCTTAGTATAGGAATTAAATGAATGAGAAAATACATAAAACCCACAAAAAATAGTGTTTCACACATAATGAGCATTTAAAATTTTAGATTTTAGTACATATTATTGTTGATATTATAATTATGTTAGCTTTTTTTTTTTTTTTTTAACTTTTAATATCTCCAGTCCAAGAGAAACAATTCTTGGGGGGGAACCGAGGGTCATAAAGGTCTGGTACCAAGTTTAAGTCTCTACCACTTTGCAAGTAGCAGAATCAACATTAGGATCACCACAGCCTGCCTCCCACACTGCTATCCTGATCATCCTCACACATAGCCTAAGTTTCAGAAAACTCCAACTCAAATGTCATCTCAGATAGAATCTTTTTACTTATTTCCTTTCCAGACCTTTTATTCTAAAGCAATCTCACAGAGCTGATTGTTTTGAAACTTCCCTCATTGCTCCTGCTTCCCCTCCTCCAAGAAAAGGACAATGCTGTTCAAGGACTTTATCATAGGGAAGGAGGCAACAGCAGTTTTAAAATGCTTTTGTTAACATTGTGACATCATAGAAATTTCTCACCAGAGGTAATTATCTAAGATGCACTGGTTTGTTTTTCTGTTTGCTTTAGGGTTAATTTACTCACTAATTAATTCCCCTTCTGTCATGTGTTTATTTGGAAACTACTCTTGTGAGAAACAAGCCCCATCAGGACCACCGTCCACTGGGCAATAGAATGGCCCATGGCTGAGAACCAGCTTCTATTGCGGCCACGTGTCTATGATGGAGGTCATAGGATGACAAGCAAGGAATGCAGACATTCCTGACGTATCAGCAAGTGTTTTATACTATGAGATAGATGAGTAGCTAAGCTAATTGATATAGGACTCCTTTAGCTAAGCCCGAGGTATGATTTTGCTTTAACAACACAAAGTTCTCTTTTCAAATACCATTAAACATGTACCTTTTAAATGGGTCAATATATACATAAGGCTCAGTATCTTGATATGGAAGGAGCCAACACTTAGCAGTTTATAATAATGAAATTTCATTGATTTAATGTAGTAGAAGTGCTTTTACTGGTCTATGAAAAATGCAGTTGAAAACTTACAGAGCATGTTTCTAATCAATGGACTGTGGCAATCTAAGAACAGTGTTCCAGAAACACTTGCAGCTAAACTCTAAGCAAACACTGATACTCCAGGCAGTGTATCAGTGGGGCTTGGGACACTAAAACTGTGGTGTTGCTATTTTTGTCATCACCACCTGGTACATTATGGAAATCCCTCTGTTACTAGTGACAAAGTCTTGATTCTTGCCAGCTCTGATTTTACCTTCCAACAGAGGGAACTGGCAACACAGGGGAGAATACAATAGAAGCCACACTTTCAAAAATTATATTCCAAATATAGACCAGATTTCCTTGCCAAGTGGTCAGAATGGCAAAGCGTCTTGAAACATTTGCCATCACTTAATAGGGTTGAATGTGCAGGGCATGCATCCCAGGGACGAGTTGCTTTCTCCTAGGCACCGAGCCTCCAGCTTGGGTAGCTGCCATCAGGTTCACAGTGAGGCCTCACAGAACACAAACCAAGCAATTAAGCTTTCCCAATGTGGAAGGCAGATGTGACTGAACACATCATCTACAATGTGTTCCGAATTTTTCTACAGCAAAGTAACTTTCCACAGAAGTGAAAACTGTATGTTTGTATTAAGCACAGATTACCTATGCTTACACAGTAGTTGTGAGGAATATCACTGAGAACCAGATTTAAAGAAATGCAACAATAAACACAGGTTGATGCCAACCAGCAAATGCCAACTGCTACTGATGGCTATTTAACTGACTCTCGGTTTTTATTTCCACATTCAAGAAAGTCTTTATGTTCACTTTTCTGAGATGCTTCTAGGGATTTAAATGTTCTTCGGCCTTTCTATACTGTCCAACAACCAATATTATTTATGACCTGCTTCCTTCCAAGAAGGATTCAAGTGACCCGTAACAACATGAACAGGATAACAAAGGGGACATAAGTATTTGAGTAATTACTACCAACCAAATAAAACAGTTTTAAGTGAACTCAAACATTTCTTTACACCTCCACTCTTGATATTTCTAGTACGAATTTATTCATTGTTACTGGGATTACATGAACTCACAGCCAAGGTTGGAATGAGTGTTTTGTCCATTTTATCTTCCTTCCCTGCTTCTTTCTTTTCAAGTTGGATATCATCCACTATGGCCTTTTTAAAACACAACTTTGATCATGCCATTCCCTTAATTAAAAATTGTAATAGCTTTTTCTCTTTTAAAGAATAAAGTCCAAAATCATTAGCAAGGCATATAAAACATTTAGCAGTCTAGCCACAGTCCCTCTATTCTTCTTTACCTTCTACTAAATCTTGCAGAGCACTGGTTGCCCCAACAATACTAAACTGTATTATTACACTATTAAAACAAATACCCTTCTCTGTCTTCATATTCTTCCATCTGCCTCAAAACTTTCTTTTCTCTTTCTCTGCCTGGCAAAGTTGCACTGATCCTTCAAGATCAAGACTAAACGTTTTCTCTCCAAGGGAGCCCGCCATGACTCACCTGAGTGTCATGAATTGCTCTTTCACCTGTGTTTTGTATAAGTTTGTATACATGTACCTCAAAACTTTAATCCTTGGTTATATTTCTTTGTCTTATACCAGACTATAATTTCGTGGAAGATAGTAGGATACATTACTCATCACAGAAAGACCTAAATTTTAGAATACTGCCTGGTACCATTGGCATTGATCAAAGTTTGCTGGATGAATGACTGTGGGGTGAGACATTATCAGCAACTCTATCACCTTTCCTAAGTGCCAGCCAGTGAGTTAAGTACTTTACAGGTGTTATCACTACATCCTCACATAACTTTTCAAGTGAGGGACTACTATTATTTCCTTTCTACAGATGAGGAAACTGAGGCTCAATAGTTAAAATAACTTGCCTAAGGTCATGCAACTAGTGAGGGAAGGAGCTGGGTTCCAAATATTGGCCTGTTTGATTCCAACCCTGTGCACTATTTGCTTTCATCCCTGACAGCTCTGTTGAAGGAATGAACAGTTAATAGGGGAACCATGGATAACACAGTCCTATTTGCTACACATAACATGGTGTAGAACCTTCTGCCCTAAATTTTTGCCCCAGGACCTCAGAACTAAATATTAACCTATAAGCTATAGCCCTCAGCTCCCCCCAAGCATACCAACAACTTTTGGCCTTTGGTTAACAGCCAACAAGGGTAGAAATGCCTTTCTTGTTGGTAAAGCTATATTTGTCATATCATTGTTATACAAGTGACTTCAGGGTCACAGAAAATATGCTTTAGTACAACTTGTGGCTCTGTTAGATCCTCAACAGACATTGTCAAAAATCAATACCCCAGGTACTAAAGGACATGCTTCTAGCAGGTCTGTTGGTGTCAGGTCTTGCTGGGAACCATGCCTTTGCAGGTGTGGCTGGCCAACATTAATATACCCTGGGCCAGATCTGACATAGACCTTTTGATCCCACTGTCAATGAC
This sequence comes from Mirounga angustirostris, assembly GCF_029215605.1. Taxonomy (NCBI): domain Eukaryota; kingdom Metazoa; phylum Chordata; class Mammalia; order Carnivora; family Phocidae; genus Mirounga; species Mirounga angustirostris. The sequence continues at coordinate 76,048,394 of NW_026991720.1, read as the reverse complement.
TGGAACCCAAATGAATTTGGTTCCATGATTTCTCTTGAACATAAACTCATGGAGGAAAAAGGGAGCAAAAATCAGATGCAGACTGATTCCATGGGCAAATACCTTCTGGTTCTTCTCCTAAGTACTTGCCAAGTCAGAGTGGAAACAAAGTTATTCCCGAGATAGTGCCTTGTTAGTAAGGGAGCAAGACAGACACTTGCCCAATGCAGAGTGGCACTGTCATGATGAGAAACCTGACATGTCTTATAATGCTGGTCTCCTGAAGCAAATGTGATTCAAGGGATCCTATGAGGTCTGCATATCACTTCAGCTATGAGAATGCCAAAATGGATAACCTTTCTATTCATAAATCCCTTTGTCACAAATGAAGAACAGGAAAGTGTATTACCGTCTGGGTTGCAAACCACAGGTGTTGAGTGCAACGATTTCCGGAGAGGTTGGGATAGAAAGCAGGTTAACTTCAAGCCATTTTTGTAAGTTTTCGCCATGAATAAGGAATCCTTTGTCTGGACTGTCTATACAGAATCATGGGGACTGAGTCATGCTGTTGAATGGGAAAGGCAATATGAATCTTTGACTAGTGTGTTTTGGGGCCACAGCATGTAAGAGTTAGTGACTTTTACAGATTATACTGAGTAAACTGGCTTTTGGTACACTCTATTATGTGATTTCCTAAATCCAGATTAATCTCTGGCCTTCATACATGGGCTGCAGTCAACTGTTTTCATGCAAAATGTTCCCAGATGTGCTGCAGGTAGTGTGGTCCAAAAAAAAAAAAAATGACTAATCCTTTCCACAATAACAATATGATTGGCAACCTTTATGGGCAGATAACTCGTGTGATGTGAACAGCTTGAATTCCTCAGGCAGTTTCTCAGCTCTATACCACCTCCAGTTGCAGTTTAAAATACAAGCCAATCCGGGATTTTGTACAGCTAACAGTGCAACTTTATCATTTGGAATAGAAGGGTCACTGAGGTCTCTTACCATCACAACTTTTAGAACCTGCTTTACGTAATAACATGTGTTATGAGGCAGCAGATGGTTCAAAGTGCAGCACTCACTGTTTCTCTTCCAGGCTTATATATAATCATGTAATTAAAAGAATGAAACAAAGCTTTTGGCCATTGCATGTGTGATAAAACAATTAAAGTTATAGACTTATTCTTAGAAAACAACCCCAAAGAGATAGGTGAACAGCAAAGAAGGCAAAGGCAAACCCATGGAGTCTATTATCAAGTCTCCTAACTCCCAGGACAGCCACAGGAGTTATTTTTCAAATGTATGTATTTCAGTGCTGTAGATAGTACTTCTCTGGGAAAGTAAGCATTTGATGCCTCTTACCATCTGGAACTCTTGTAGGTAAATACAAGTCCACATAAAAATCAGTCATTGTCGTTCCCTTTAACTTATTAGCACAGCCTCAGAAGCTGATGACAATGAAAGTGCTGAAAAGCATCCTTGTGAATGGACAATCACTTGAGTGGGGAATCTATTTCTACTAGACTCTAAATTTGTACACCCCTTTTTGTCTTCTGTTGAAAAAAAGTATTTGGCATTGTGCCACCACAGAAGGCACAAAGCTTGTGTTTGGAATGGGTACATCGTGGATATCCTGGGAAGAGTGACCACAGGACAGATGTGCAGGCTCACGGGGGCCTGAAATTTCCAATTCATATTCCCTTTTCACAACAGCAAAGAACAAACTACCTGAGCTCTTTCCCATAGTTCATACTCTTTCACTCTCATGATCAGAACATCATTGAAATGAAGCATGACACCTGGAATCCTACAAAGAAGAGTCCCCCTGACTTGCTAAAAAGGAAAAAAGGAAAAAAAATGCCAGGAGAAGTAAAACTTCCAAATAAATTGGTCTTTACCTCAAAATTCCCAGCAGTGCATAAGGATGGTTTTGATGCCTACAGTAACATCCATCCACAATCAGCTACTGTCTATTGGAAAGGTAAAGTTGTAGACATTCCCAAGAAAGGATAAGTGAGCCAATAATGGCTGCTTATGTATCTTGCACAGGATGCATTTGTCTCCAGAAAAACCTTACCTTACCATCAGACCTTACTACTTTTATGACTCCTACTTTAGGTGTATGTTGTGCGAGAACTAAGGTTTCATGGATAAGGCCCTTAGTTTGTTTTCCTTAGAATGAAAAGATAGTTTTCTAGCCCAAAAGGAATTGGTTCAGTGGCCAGATCCAGCTGATATCATATCGACTTCCTTTTGTATACTCCTAGTTAGTGACACAGATAATTTGAAGAAATCAGTTTTAACAATTCAAAATCCTTTGCTTCAGATTCTTAAATGTCTAAGCCAATTCCATGTCTTATGGTGTCATCTCATTTTAGTGGAAAATTGAATATAATTAGTGAAAGATCCACATTGCACAGCAAATTGTTTATCAATAGTGTTTGAGAGTATCTTTACATTGTCTGCTGGTGGCCATTTTTTTCCCCATAGAAATCTATCCTTGTAATAGAAAAGATTACATGGGAGAACAGCAAACTACCCACTCATTCATCAATTCATTCATTTAACAAACATTATGGGGCATCTCTACCCTCTGCAAGGCACTGAGGAATCAGAAATTAACAACACACATCCCCTGTCCTTAAGAGTTCTCATTCCAGTAGAGGAATTAGTGAATAAAAATCGCTACTATACTTTGATTAGTACCATGAGGAAAATACATAAAGGAGCACAGATAATGGGCACAACTCAGCTTGATGCAAGGCATCAAGAAAGGTTTCCCAGAGAAGGGGCCCTTGAGTGGATTCACTGAGCAGACAAGTGGTAAAGGTCATTTTAAGCAGAAGGAACAATGTGTGCAAAGGCATGTAGATTTGAGAACATCGTATGCAGTAAACTTTCTGCATACACCCAGAACATAACACACTGGGGAAACTACATGGAACTGAGCTCCTCTGGAGGGGACAAGAACCAGAAAATGGTGGCAGATGTTCAACAACATGTAACGTTGGTTTGTTGGACAACTATTGCAGACAATGCCCATCCTAAATAACTCCAGCTTGCAACTACGAAAATGAGAATAATACAAGAAATCTTAATTTTAGACCATGTCATCTGCTAAAGTGCATAATAGTACCTGGCCAAGCCCAGCATCCTAAATGTTTCTCCTCAAGCCAACAGGGTCAATAATATATTTATGACTTGACAGGTTACAATGAAAACCTGGTAATGGCTAGTCCTGCAAAAACTCAAACCACCCAGAAAATGGTGTGTGAACACTGAATATCAAACTATAATACATACTACATGGGGGAAAGGGTTCCGTTAAATCTGTGTGCAGCCTCCCCAGCCCTAGGAAATAACAGGCTCTGCCATAAGGTCATTATGTTTCTCACATAAATCATGAGGCTGAACATGATCATGATATTTATAGCTTGAAGCTTTCAACTCATAGTTCAAATTTCCCAGTGGATTCTCAGACAACTGCTGTTATCTCTGAAGATGGTCAATCAGAAAACAAATGCTCATGGAGCCACGGCAAAATACAGACTGAAAAATGAAAAAAAAAAAAAAAATATATATATATATATATATTTGATAACAAGGAGTGATTGTTCATGGCCCTCAAACCAAGGAGTTTATGCTGTCAGAAATTTAAAAAAAGACAAACATGTTATAACTTGAAATATATCATTGCCATAGTGTAGTGAGAAGAATCACATATGGCAGAGGTTCAGAGCTTGGATTGCAGAATGGATTGAGTCTGGGAAGGTGAGCTCAGTGCCAAATCCTATCACTTTTGGGCTCTTTAGCAAGATCTGAAGGCACTCTGTGCCTCAGTTTCTCAATCTATACAACAGGCTAAAGGTAATGTCTACTGCATAGATTGTTACGAGAATTAAGGCAGATAATACATCTACAACAGCTAGAACCCTAGCTGGCACAAAAATATTAGGACTATTAAAAATACGAGGGATCTTTAAAAGGCTTCCCAAAGAGGGTAGTCTGCAAACAGTAACTCAGAGAATAGGGACTGTGGGCTAATTCATCCCTGTTCACTCTTGAGGAATTGTGGGCTGGTCTCTAAAGGGAGTAAACCCCTCAATAATCCATCTTTGATTTTAGCTCCCCTTGGATTTCTGGCGCTGAATTGCAACACTCAACTTTGCATTTGTAACGTCATTTTCCCCCTAGTTTTCTTCTTCTTTGTTCACTTTTGTCATTTTAACTTGAATCCAGAAATTTACATCTCTCCCTATGTTCCTATCACCTTATTGCCAGAGAGAAAGTTTAGTCCTTTGGGGGAAATCAAGAAATTGGGCTCTCATCTTAGCTTTTTCTGTTTATTGGTTGTGTAAATTCTGGAAAGACACTTCACCCTTTGAGCTTCAGCTTCCTCACCTATAAAACAAAATGCTTAGATCATCTTCATGGTTCCTTCCAGTTCTAAAATGTAAAGATCTTATAGCTCATTTACATTTTTTTTCCAAAGTCACTGATAAAAATTTAACCTTACTTGACCACCTCATACAGACTTTGTTTCAAACTGTTCTCTTAGAATATATTCAACTTTCTCATCCAATTCCTACCACTTCCCTTTTCCACAAGAGTCCAAGTAATGTCACTGATGCCTTGTGGAAGTCATGGTCCTCCAGGGCTACAATTCTTCCCTAAATTGTTCAACTAATGCTGACATGTTCTCTAGTGAAATTCATTGTTAGTGAATCAGCACTGTGACTTTCTAAGCACTTGCATGCTCTCTAATAAAAAACTCTATTCTAGAAGAGTTACCGAAATACATCCTTCTTACTGATTTATTCACTCTTAATTTATATTTCCTGAATTTGCCCTTCTTCCTTCCTTTTCAACCCTCTGACAGTCCTCCCGTTATTGATTTCTCAAAGATTACTGATGGTGATTCCATAGATTCATCTGCTATTTCCTCCAGAACTCAGAACTGGGAGCAAACTCAAATAACATGATTTTATGGGTTTGTGTTTGGACTTCTCTCCCACATTGATGTGAGATAACGTTTTCATATAATTGTATTACCATCTCCAGGTTAGAACACATTCTCACAAGACATGTATCATATGACCTCACTGATATGAGGAATTCTTAATCGCAGGAAACAAACTGAGGGTTGCTGGAGTGGGGGGTGGGGTGGGAGGGAAGGGGTGACTGGGTGATAGACACTGGGGAGGGTATGTGCTCTGGTAGGCGCTGTGAATTGTGCAAGACTGTTGAATCTCAGATCTGTACCTCTGAAACAAATAATGCAATATATGTTAAGAAAAAAAAAAGAAGAAGAAGAAGGTAGCGGGAGGGGAAGAATGAAGCGGGGGAAATCGGAGGGGGAGACAAACCATGAGAGACGATGGACTCTGAAAAACAAACTGAGGGTTCTAGAGGGGAGGGGGTGGGAGGATGGGTTAGCCTGGTGATGGGTATTGAGGAGGGCACATTCTGCATGGAGCACTGGGTGTTATGCACAAACAATGAATCATGGAACACTACATCTAAAACTAATGATGTAATGTATGGGGATTAACATAAGAATAAAAAAATTTAAAAAAACACATTCTCACTGGAGAGATGGAAGAAGCCAGAGGGACTGGACAAGGTCTTTTCTTTCACCATCTAGAACCACCTTCCCCAGCCAATGATTCTCCCTTCTCACCAAGTCTTCTGCTGAAACATAATTTAAACACAAAACAGCAAAAACAATCCCTTTGCTCCATTTTCACATTCTGTGCTTTAGTCTCGCTACTTCTCACGGGTTCATTCCCATCTTCTATGCTGTCCGTGGGGATGCCCAAGGACCCAGCACACATCTAGCACCCATCCCTTGCCACTGGTACTGTTATCCCTCAAATGTCCCCATGCAGGCTAGCAACCGGTGGGTTCTTTGGAGATCTTGTCTTTTCTGTTTTGTTGAAAAGATTTTATATGGTCAGAGTTTTTTAAGTCTTTCTATTTCTCTTAACCTATGTACCCTTTTAGAGTCTCTTTCCATGAGAAGTGTACCTCTATTTTTAAGCCATTTTTTGCTAAAGCATATATAACTTGATCCTGGTTTTCCTTCCTCCACTCCTGCTAACAATATAACTGGAGAACTTTCTCCCAAAATTTCACATTACTTCCCCATCCTACAATGGTTCTTCTTTTACTTTCAAAATGATGTCCAGTGTAGGAGTTCCCCTTATTCCTTCATGCTTTCTCAGAGAAACCATATGGCCTGTAAAGCAAGTCAGGAATGCCTCAGATGCCCAGTTTTGAGACAAACGAGATAGGAAACATCCAGCTGACAACTATCTGGATATCCCCCAACCCTAGTCTCAAGTTTTATGTTAGTAAGAAAGCTCCTACTAACAACAGCTAGACAATCCATGGCAGATGCCGCAGCATCGCTTCTGTTCTTCTCCCCTATTCTTCCTACCCAGATGTCTTTCTGTGCTTCACCCTTCAGATTCATAGTCACACACTACGAATAATTATAATAATTGTGATAATCGCAGTTTTATTCTAGCCCACCACCCTGCCCAAGTGCTACAGCTCATCATGGCCCTTCCCAGTGCAGGGGATTTTTCCACATCCATTATTCTACGCATAGTTCCTTCTATTGTACAACCTGCCTTGTCTGAAAAATTGATTTCAGACATCCTGGAGAGGTAGACACGCAGCCACAGGATCCTATCAGTCAACAGACAAGAACTCTTTTCTTAAGCAGCTTCTCATTACTTGTACCCCTCTGAGAGAAGAAAGTTTTGGCAGCTTAGAATCCTTTCACTTGGCTCCTCGCTGCCAGAAAGTAATATCTCTGGGCATTTTTCAGGTCCTCTCATTCCCTGCCTCCCTGAGGGGTTAAGGTCTTGAGGAATGTACCTTGAAGATGAGAATAAACTGTAGCATCAAGAAGAGACAGTTTTCCAGTGCTACCCAGAAACACCAATACCAAGCCAAGCCTATGCATGGACAGGGCTCTCTCTTATTGCCAGTCTGCCACCATGGTACACAAATCCGAGGGCAGCCAGATAATCAGTCTAGAAGTAATGACAGTACTTGCTCATTCCCACACCTATCAGGCTGAGTAAACAAGCGATACTCCCATGTTCAAATGAATCAGTGTAGGCCATTGTGCTCAGGGTCTCCTGGTCTTGAAAGAAGAAATAAATGGCATACTAGCTTTCAGCCACCCAGCCACTTACCTCCGTTTCCCGCAATTCCTCCATATCCTAGGATATTAAAAAACAAAAAAAGTTTTTACCAAGTGCAAGAAAGATTTAAAAGTTTTTACCAAGTGCAAGAAAGATTTGGGTCTTAAATTTGCTTTGTTTTGCATGGCAAGTGTCTAATTTTCTAGCTGTTCCATTTGTAGTTATGGGAGAGGTACCAGGATTTGAAAAGATATAGAAAACATTTTTGATAGCTCTGGGCTATATCAAGTGTTGGTTTTAATAGCAGGCCAGATCTCCAAGAACATGCTGTGTGGCTGTGTATGAATTTGGCTGTTGGTTTCCTTTGCCAGATGAAATGATGATTAATCGGGACTCAGATGTCAGTTGTTTTATGTTACTCGTGCTCTTTGCTAACAGCTGCCTATTTCAAGCTGTGCTTCCTACATGTCAAATGTAAACCTGAAACCACAAGTTCCAGAAGGAAAATTTCAAAGTACTCATAGAGTATATCAGAATATTCAGTGTTGTTTCTGATTAAAGTACAATTAGTATATTATGTGACTTAGCCGAAGTCAGTATAGAGATAGAAGGGTTCAGAATACGTGAAATATTCCGGAAAAATTAAAACAAACTTATTATTAGGTATACATACCATGTGTGTAGATGTTTTAAGATATATATTTATGCAAATACTCAATGCATAAAACGCTCCTTGATATGCTAGTGTCACTTTCCTTTTTTATTCTGCAATAAATAAAAACAGTGAAATATTACCAGTGGGTGAATTATAACAAATTTAAATTCTTTATTCAAGCTTTAAAATTTTGAAGTAGATGGTTTTTTCTTGATAAGGTCTTTAATACTTCCTTATTTGCTCTTTAATCAAAAATGCCCTAAGAATCACATTTGTATGCTTTCTTTTCACACAGCCCAAACAGAAACAACATTTTAAAAGGAAAAAGAAAGCAAAGAAAATATTGGTCAAGCTTTTCAGAAGTTTAGAAAAGCATATGCCTAAAATTTGGTGTGGACCAAAAAGAATTGATTTTTTTTTTCTTAACCTAGATAATAAATGTCTAATTTGGACTGTCCATGTGGCATAAGGTTCCCAAATTAAACTCTTTCAGAGATTGCCATTTTTAGCAAAAGAGGGGGAAGTGAGAATCAGACAACACCCAGGCTCTCTCTATACACTGTAGCCAAGTTGTCTAAAAACCAGTTTGGCCAATTCCCTGTAGTTCATTGCCTGACTGAGCTATATCAAGACTCCAGAAACTTAAAACAACCACAGGTAAGACACCTGAACAGGACTGATCATAGCCCAGGGACTAGCATAAAGTCTGGGAGACAGAGAGGACTGCCCTCTCATTTTCCTACTAATGCCCTTTGCCAAAGCATAAACCACCTGCTCGAAACCTGCTCCGTCATATCCAAAACACAGTGTCCAGGGAAGGGTCTGGTGACATCCAGAGGTGGAAAGGGAGCTGGGTAAACAGTCTGGTGTTGTTCATTTTTCATGTCCATTTACCTCCAGGTTTCTAAAACAAGGTCTTCTCCCTTCCTCCTCCCCGCTAGGTGGCAAACCTGCTAAGGCTCTTCCAGATCCCTCAGATAAGCTACGCGTCCACCAGCGCCAAACTCAGCGACAAGTCGCGCTATGATTACTTTGCCAGGACGGTGCCCCCCGACTTCTACCAGGCCAAAGCCATGGCCGAGATCTTGCGTTTCTTCAACTGGACCTACGTGTCCACCGTGGCCTCGGAGGGTGACTACGGGGAGACGGGGATCGAGGCCTTCGAGCAGGAAGCCCGCCAGCGCAACATCTGCATCGCCACCGCGGAGAAGGTGGGTCGCTCCAACATCCGCAAGTCCTACGACAGCGTGATCCGCGAGCTGCTGCAGAAGCCCAACGCGCGCGTGGTCGTGCTCTTCATGCGCAGCGACGACTCGCGCGAGCTCATCGCCGCCGCCGGCCGCGCCAACGCCTCGTTCACCTGGGTGGCCAGCGACGGCTGGGGCGCGCAGGAGAGCATCGTCAAGGGCAGCGAGCATGTGGCCTACGGCGCCATCACACTGGAGCTGGCCTCGCACCCCGTCCGCCAGTTCGACCGCTACTTCCAGAGCCTCAACCCCTACAACAACCACCGGAACCCCTGGTTCCGGGACTTCTGGGAACAGAAGTTCCAGTGCAGCCTCCAGAACAAGCGGAACCACCGGCGCACGTGCGACAAGCACCTGGCCATCGACAGCAGCAACTACGAGCAAGAATCCAAGATCATGTTTGTGGTGAACGCCGTGTATGCCATGGCTCACGCCCTGCACAAAATGCAGCGCACCCTCTGTCCCAACACCACCAAGCTTTGCGATGCTATGAAGATCCTGGACGGGAAGAAGTTGTACAAGGACTATTTGCTGAAAATCAACTTCACAGGTAAGCGAGGAGCCTTTACTCATCTTCTGCGGGGTAAACAGGTAGAATCAAACAGGATTCAGATACCTCTGTCCCTGACCTAGAAATCTTCATTTCAGAGCCATAAAAAGGGTTCAGACTGTTAAACAAATATTCCGAGATGCAAGATGATGGCCGTGGTGTTCTAACTTATTTTTGAGTGGATGACTTGGTTGATGCACTACATGAAATTGAAAGGCTCCCTAGGCTAGGCTGATCTGTGGTAGCTGTCTACATGTGGGCTACGCTACATTTGCTCTCTTTTTTGTTAGCTGTGGGGTATGACACGTCTGATACGGGCATTTAATCTTCTTTAGCAGAATTGGAAACTCTCTAAGGAACATGAACTTCCAAGCCTTCCTTTGGGGTGATTTGAGCAAAAGAATCTCATAACTTTCACAGTGGGTGAGAGAAAAAAGTCGCTGTTTTCCCAGAGCTTAATTAGGGGCAAAAGGGAAAAATACTCAGACCGTGGTGATTTCCAGGCATTTGAGTTGATTTCTTCTGCTATACAGAAACATTTCCATGTCAGCATTAAGAGTCGTAGATTTTCTCAAAGGATGTTATGAAATGAAACTTTTTCTGGGAGCCTGAGTATAAACAAATTGAAGGCTTATGGAAGTCATTACAGTATAGTAGTGAATAGGCAAAGGTGTGTTTGAAATGGCTTTTGTTTCCTCTTCATTTGATTCTAAATATGGTAAAGTATTTCTAAAGATAGCATTGCATTTCAATGCATTACTAGCATAAAAGGCACAAAATTTTTAAGTTTGCAATCTCTACAACGGTACATGTGATAAACCAGTGCATTAAGGTATTGGTTCTGAGGACTTTAGCTTTACCCAAATCATAAACAGTAAGTAATATTATATGGCACAAAAAAACTCGATGCCAGAAATATTACAATGATAAAGTGCTTCCATTTGCCTAAATCGCTAATAATAATCGCCCCATGCCATTAGGGCATCATTCTAATCTACACAGTCTGTTTCAATGGGTTTCTCCCCAAAGACATGAAAGTTCGTATGCTCAAATCATATTGTTATTAGAATAAGTGGCAGTTCTCACATCTCCTCTATAGATGATCATTTGGAAGTCAAAATGACCTGAAAAATCACTGGTAGGACTTACGACCATTGGTTCCTATTCCAAAATTCTAATTCCCAAATCAGTCTTGAAAATAAGCACAAAAATTACCAGCCTGCATTTTGCACATCTTTTCCTCATTCTACCCAGAGGGAGCCGAAAGTAGTAGAAATCAGTTATGTCAGTATTTTCTCCTATTCACCTACTAGATACCTCTTCCCATTGGAATGACTGTTTATAAGTGGTAAAGATTAAACTCTGTGCCCTGTATTCCCACAGGTGCATTCCATATAGAAATAACAAATATATATTTTATATATAATATCAAATCACCATTTATCTCAAAATCCCAGATCGATTTCCACTGACATCTCCAGAAAATAAGAATGGACCACAGAAATCAGTAAAAAAGAATAGCTTTGCTCTAAATAAAATGAATTTCACAGGTATCTGTAAATAGCATCTACAATGCACCTAAAGATAAATAAGATAAGCACCATCCCTACCCCCTTCTCATTACCCTTGGGGTTATTATTTATCTTTATTCGCTACATGTATTCATTAATCTTATTAATCTAGTCCATTCCTCATTCTTCAGTATACAAATACACAAATCTATCTGCTCATCAGCAGCTACTATAAAGGGAGCTCTTTGATTTCAGTGAGCCCTTGCAAGGTGTTTTAGGTAACCAAAATATTTTTCTTCATTTCCCAGACTGAGTCTTAAATGGTGAAGAAAAGGGAAGAAATAAGGCCATTATTTGGTAAATAAAACAAAAGTATCTTCTTTTTGTCTGTCTTGTTCAATTACTGGCTTTGATTCTACAATTTGGTTCAGCGTTGTAAACTTGACCGCAAAGTGCTATTTTAGCCTTCTCAACTTGTTCGACATTACCAATCCTTCTCCACCTCTGAAGAGAGTAGAAGGGTGAAAAACAGGTGGAAACTACAGAGAAGACAGGGAACTTAGACCAGCCACCAGTGCCACAATGCTTAGTAATGTGGGAATTGGAGCAAAAAGTGCCATACTATGGGAGGACACTGAGATGCTAAAGGAGCTAAATATGTACATTTTAAAAATAAGGCTAACCTGGTTACCTATTGAAAAGCAGATTTTGTTTTACATTTTTCTCTGAAATAGTATCTTTGTTTTTATAACTTGAATAATGACCCAAGGGACTAAGCACAAAAGTAAACAGCAAACCATCTTTGCTCAAGTGGGTTGAAAAAGTCCTCTTCCAGCCATCTGCTTGTACTCAGTGCATTTACTCCAAGATTTTTCTGACAAGGGATAGATAGTTGCAGCCAGCCTCCTAAGGGCTCTAGTCATTACAGGATAGAAAAGCTAAGCCTCCTGAGAATTTTAACTACATAAGTTAAAATACTCTTTGGTTCCTCAGTATATTCCTACTAGCTAGTTCCAGCATCGGCCAACATAAGTATCCTTGGAGTTAACCCAGTTTGATATTCCTTTTACAAAAGTGATTTTGCAGAACTACAGTTTGTTCAAGATTCATCAGAAGAGTGAGCTCTCCTGGCATAGGATCTAACCACTATCTACCTCTTGCTATGTACCCCACATTGACCCTTCCTTCCATAAAGACTACTTGCAGTTCCCCAAGCACATCATACCTTTACTTTTGTCTTTGTATCCTGTGTACATGAGATGTACATGTAATGTGCATGTCTGTTTCCTCCACCTAGGACCTCTCACCCAACCTCCATCTACCCTATCTAGTACCTTCACTTACTCGGTCTCCACTGCTACCATCCTGGTCCAAGCCACCAACATCTCTGGGCTACATTTCTACAACAGCCTCCTAATTGACTCACTCTTGCCCACCTCCATCCCAGCCTCCACAACCCATTCTCTCCACGGCAGCCAGGATGCCCTTTTAAAACTTAAATCAGAGCAAGTCACTCCTCTACTCACAACCTCTTAGGGAGTTTCCCCATTTCACCCAACAGTAAAAGTCAAAAAATCCTTGCAATGCCCTATAGATGTCTTCCCCGATCCACCCCCTCACTGTCCTTCTTGCTCTCCTGTCATTACTTTCACTCCCCCTCTTTCTCCCTTCACTCCAGCCACCCTCATTACCAAATTCAGGGCTTTTTCTGCTGGTAGTTCTCTGTGTCTCTAATGCCCTATCCCCATATATTCCTGGGGCTAGTCAATTCCCTTACTTCCTTCAAGCCTTTACTTCAATGTTAGCTTTCCTGAGGCCCACCAGGCAATCCTTCTGGAAGTTGTAATTCACGGCGCCCACCCCACAACAGGCATCCTCATGTCTCTCTAAGCTGCTCTATTTCTTTTATACACAGTGATTTTTTCCCTTTTCTTTCATACCACCTCATTTATTTTCAAGTTTATTCTCCATTGTTTGATCTTCACACTTGAATATAAACACCATGAAAACAGAAATCGTTATCAATTTTTTCACTGACACAGCTCAAGCATAATGGCCACTCAATAAATATTTGTTGGTTATGAATATCACTTGACACCCAAACTCATATTTCCTTCTCTGTCTCCATTACTACATTGTGAGCTTTTTCAAGGCAGAGAATATATGTTTCATCTCTGATCTCAAATACCCAACACAGTTTCTAGTACAGAGTGGGCATTACATGAATATTTACTGAAGGAATAAGGAATGAGGAAAAGAATCAATAGATTTATAATATTCTTTTTATGAAAATTTAATATATATACTGTGTTCACTAACAAATGAGTTTCAACAAAGAAAAGTATATGACTTCTAGAATGGCTTGCTTTTACCTAAGCACTGTCCTTTAGTTATGTTCTATCATTGTATTTGAGATACATTTAAAACCTAACAGCATTAGCTCTGGATCTCTTATCCATCCCTGTTTTATAGATGAAGCCCCAAAACTCACAGCGATTTGTCCAAGGTCATCATCTGGTTAGTGGCAGGAGCAGAGACTGAAATCCAGTCACCAGGTCTGGGGCTGCTTTTGGGTATCACCAAGGACCTTGGGATGTTGAGGTCTTTGATCCCAAATACCTAACATCATTCTGACATATGTTAGATTTCAATGGGATGTTGATTGAAGGAATGAAAGACAATCAGTCAGTAAGTTTGAAATATGTTTCTTTCTGGGCTCCTTCTTATGATTCTTTTAATGCTCCTGGGCCACTTTCCCAATTAGTTGGAGCTGAGGTGTTTCATAAAACACCCACACTTTGGAAGCTGAGCCTTAGAATCTAAACCTTAGGATATTAAAAAAAATTTTTTTCAAAGCTTTTTTTGTTGTTAGTAAAATGATTTCCATCTGAAAGAGCCATGTCATCCAGAATTCTGAAAGAAATATTTAAATGCGAATTATGTTTATTGTCATTTGACTTTTCAAAATGACTGAGTGAAATTCCTTGTGCTTATCATGTAAAAGGAAAGCTTGAACTACCGAGTTAGAAAGAGAAGAAATAGAGAGGGCCATTAAACATCCACAGAAATGCAATATCACTGTCTGCTGTGTGTTCACAGTAGAGTGCAGTCTCTCTCACTTTTTATTCTGAGACCAATTCCAGAAAGTGGAGGAGAATAAAATCATAGAGTGACAAAAGGCCTTCCTCAAAGATGAACTTGCCCCTACTCCTCACTTGACAGGGGTGGAAATTCAGGATGTCAGCATTATTATCTTCACTTACTGAAGCACATAAAAGTGAACTCAACTGTCAGAGTGATGTGGTAACCGGACTACACCCAATTCAAAAGAGAAAAGGAAGAGCTCCCACTTACCGAACATACTGCCAGGGGAGCTCCAAGACTCATCCACAACTGGGGAGGCATTCTCTTGGAAATAACCCTCACAGCATTGCTCTGTGGGATTTGCAGGGGCCGGTGGGCTAGAATGTTTGAGAAGGGAGAAATTGAGAACTTGACACAATAGGAAATGTATCCAAGATCACATAATGAAATAGGTGACACCAAGGTCCTGATGTAGTCATGCATTCCACAGATGTGATTAGACTTCATGCTGGGGCCTGGGGACACAACAGTGAACAGGAGCAATGCAGTCCCTGCTTTCTGGAGCCACTCAAGTACAGAAGCAGGATGATGGGGGCCTGCAGTATTAGGGTCTTGCCCTAGTCTTTGCGTTCTGTTTTGATTTTGGTTTTGGTTTTGAGTTGGAAAATTATTATGTATCTTAAGTGAGGCCCAGAAGAAATCTCCAACTCACTGAACAAATCTCACTCCCAGGGTTTGACTTGCAAGTGAAGAGGACAACTGTTATGCTGGACTTGTGGTCCTAATAGGACTGGATAATAGGACACACAACGATGACAGTTTTTGTTGTTGTTGCTCATTTGGTTGGTTGCTTGTTTTTTCCTTTTTTCCTTTTTTGGCAGGTGGGGGGTGGGGAGGTGAGGCACACTCCTCTCTTGGTCTCAGCAAGGAGACAGACTGCTGAGATCAGAGACTTGCAGCCTTGTTCTTATGTCTACGATTCTCCATACCTGGAAGAGAAGCAGAGGTAGAAAATGAGGAGTCCAGCCTCACTGTCCCACTCACCTCTCCATCTGACTCATCCACTAGGTCCAAGGATTACTCCTGGTTGAGACTGTAATCACAGAGCACAGGCCAGGAAGGGCAGATTTTCTGGAACACTGCACTCCAAGGAATATGTTTGAGCTGGCCCCAACCCAGCAAGGCTCTCCTCTTGGAAAGTACAGGGCCATCCAAGGCACAGCGAGGAAGCCAAAATGGTAATGGCCACATCTTTAGATGAATGGGCTTTGAAGTCCCTGAAAGAGCAAACTGCTCTTGATCTTGCTTCCTCCCCTGGAACATTTGTAGTTCCCACAAAAGCACAGAAACTTGTTCCAGCTCTGCTGATCAAAAGCATATCCAAAATGTAAAGATAAATATCCTGTATTTCTTTCTTCCCTTTTCTCTCTGGTCAGCTTCCTGGGGTCACAGGAATAAGATTTAAACCCCCAAGGGACACCACTAATGTGGTTACTTATTTGTTTATGCACCATGCATTGTGCTTTGGTGTCTTAGAAGCTTGTGAAATGATTCCCATTTTAAGGTCACACAGTGGAGAACAGGAGTCTCTAGAAAACCTCATTTTTCACTTTGGCCTGAGCTTTCTGCTGCTGCTGCTGCTTATTATTCTCATCATATAGTTGTTATTATTTCATAATCCTTATGATTCATTTAAAGAGCCATCCTGTCTATGAAGCAGAAAACAGTAATCATCCCTCATGAAGTAGGAAAGAAACGAATTCTACCACTTTGCTATTCAGGAAAAAAGTACAATAAATATGCTATCCTCTAGATGTTTCCAGGCTTTTTGGACACTGTGGTATATTTATAGGAATATCACGTACAAAGGTGTCTGGAGATTGAGGAAAATATTCTGAGCATTTTCTAACACTATAGCTAACGTGTCATTTAAAAAGAAGTTTAGCCTATGTTCCTGACCTTCGGGACACCTGGTGTTATCCCACAATAACCTGGTCTTTCAAGGTTTCTAATTTCAGTTGAATTGGAAACACGTGTTTTTCTACTGCATCTACCTTTGTGGTACTACTCATCTTCGACAGCATACTGGAGAGCCAAAATAGATAAAGGAAGTGCTTCCAGTGGATTCAGAAAAAAATTCTGTCCATGGTGGCAGTCAAATACTGAAATAGAGGACTTTTCTCTGCAGATTTTAAAAGATTAAATTGTCATCTAATGAAGCAGGAGATTATGGGCGATCCCTCCCAGAGTTGTGTTTGGTAAACCTTCCTAGGAACCTAGCGGAATTGTCCTAATACCTGAGCAGTGAGCACAGTTTCTCAAGATTAAGGATGTGAGGTCAAATCCTGAGGAGCAGGCACTGAGGAGGAAAGCTAAACACTCAGTGCCTGGTCAATATTCTCACCTCCCTCTTACTTTAAACGTTCAACAGGTGTCCACAGTATTGTTAGTCACTCTATGTGAGATCTCCAGGAAAGATTACATAGTCATCCTTCACATTTTTTCTCCCGACCCCTAGCATTATACCTGGGGTAGTATAAGCCCTCATTTGTATCTAGTTCATTCCAAAACTATGACGGTTAAAGGATACATCCCACTGTCTGGGATAATTTAGAATCTGATAAGGTGGCTGAGTCCCCAGAAGTTACAGTACTAAGTAACATTTCAGAATATTCAGAAACTTAATTCCATAAAAAAATTATAAACAATTTCCCTAGCACAGAGTTGACCATATATTACATTTCCAAAATAATATCTCCAATACAAAATTATGTTCATACACACACTAAACTGCTGAACCAAATATGATTAGATGTTCTATGACTGACCATTAATATATTATTCTTTAATTTTTAAAAAATTTTCTTCCAGCTTTATTGAGATAAAATCAACATATAACATGTTGTAAGTATAAGGTGTACAACATGTTGATTTGATATTTATTCATTGAAGAATGATAACCACCACAGCATTAGCTAACACCTCCATCCCATCACATAATTACCATTACTTTTGTGTGGTGAGAACATTTAAAAACTACTCTCTTAGCAACTTTCAAGCATATAATACAATATTTATTAACTATAATTACCATGCTGCACATTAGGTCCCCAGAACTTATTCATCTGACAACTAACTACAAGTTTGTATTCTTTGATCAATATCTCCCCCAATCCCCTAGCCCCTGGTAAACAACCATTCTAACCTGTTTCTGAGTTCAGCTTTTTTAGAGTTCACATATAAGTGATATCATACAGTATTTGTCTTTCTCTGTCTGACTTCATTTAGCATAATGTCTCCAAGGTCACTCATATTGTCACAAATGGCAAGTTTTCCTTCTTTCTCATGGCTGAATAATATAGACTACATCTTATTTATCCCTTCATCTGTTGATAATTTGGTTGTTTACATATCTTGGCTATTGTAAATAATGCTGTAATGAACATGGGTGTGTAGATATCTCCTCAATATCCTGTTTTCATTTCCCTTGGAAATATACCCAGAAGTGGGATGGCTGGATAATATGGTAGTATTTTTTTTTTAATTTTGTGAGAAACCTCCATATTGTTTGTCATAGTAGCTGTACCAGTTTACATTCCTAGCAAAAGCATACAAGAGTTACCTTTTCTCCATATCCTTGCTGACACTTATTACCTCTTGTCTGTTTGAAGACAGTCATTCTAGCAGGTGTATGGTTGTATCTCCTTGTGGTTTTGATTTGCTTCTCCCTCATGATTAGTGATGCTGAGCATCTTTTCATGTACCGGTTGGCTATCTTAATATCTTCTTTGGAAAAATATTTATTCAGTTACTTTGCCCATTTTTAATTGGATTATCTGTTTGTTGCCATTGAGTTGTGTGAGCTCTTAATGTATTTTAGATATTAGCCCTTTATCACATAGATAGTTGGCAAATATTTTCTCCCATTCCATGGGTTGCCTTTTCATTTTGTTGATGGTTTTCTTTGCTGCGCAAAAGCTTTTTCACTTGATGTAGTTTCACTTGTTTATTTTTGCTTTTGGTTGCTTTTGCTTTTGGTGTCAAATTCAAAAAAATCATTACCATGACTGAGACCAAGGACCTTACTCCCTATGTTTTGTTCTAGGAGTTTTATGGTATCAGGTCTTATATTCAAGTCTTTCATTTATTTCAATTTTATTTTTATGTATGGTGTAAAATAAGGATCCAGGTTCATTCTTTTGCATGAGGCTGTCCAGTTTTCCAAACTCCATTCATTGAAGAGATTATCCTTTCCCCATTGTATATTCTTGTTTCCTTTGCCATAAAGTAATTAACCATATATGCATGGGTTATTTCTGGGCTCTCTATTCTGTTCCACTGATCATGTGTCTGATTTTGTGCCCGTGCCATACTGTTCTAATTACTGTAGCTTTGTAATATAATTTGAAATTAGAGTGTGATACCTCCAGCTTGGTTCCTCTTTCTCAACATTGCTTTGGCTACTTGGAGTCTTGTGTGATTCTGTAGAAATTTAATTCTTTTTTCTATTTCTGTGAAAAATGCCATTGGACTTTTAAAAGGGATTGCACTATATCTATAGATCACTTCAGGTAGTATGGACATTTTAACAATATTAATTATTTTAGTCCATGAGCACAGAATATCTTTCCATTTACTTGTGTCTTCTTTGGTTTCCTTCATGAACATCTTATAACTTTTAGTGTACGGATTCTTCACCTCCTTGGTTAAATTTATTTCTATACATCTATTCTTTTTGATGCTGTTGTAAATGAGACTGTTTTCTTAACTTCTCTAATAGATCATTGTTAGTGCATAGAAACACAGCGGATTTTGTGTATTGATTTTGTATCCTGTAACTTTACTGAATTTTTTTATTAGTTTTAAGTTCTTGGGGGGAGCTTTTAGAATTTTCTATATATATAATATGTCACCTGCATATCGAGACAGTTTTACATCTTCCTTTCCAATTTAGATCCCTTTTATTTCCTTTTCTTTCCTAATTACTCTGACTAGGACTTCTAGTACTATGTTGAATAGAAGTAGAAAAAGTAGCCATCATTCTCTTGTTCCTAATTTCAAAGGAAAAACTTTTAGCTTTTCACCATTGAGTATAATGTTAGCTATGGACTTGTTACATATGGCCTTTATTATGTTGAGGCATTTGCCTCTATACCCAGTTTATTGAGAGTTTTTATTATGAAACAATGTTGAATTTTGTCAAATGCTTTTTTTTCTGCATCTATTAAGATGATCCTATGATTTTTACCCTTTATTGTGTTAATGTGGTATATCACATTGATTGATTTGCAGATGTTGAAGCATCCTTGCATGCCTGGAATAAATCCCTCTTGATTGTGATGTATGATCCTTTTAATGTACTATTGAGTTTGGTTTGCTAATATCTTGTTGAAGATTTTTGCATCTGTGCTCATCAGGGATATTGGTCTGCAATTTTCTTTTCTTGTGTGTTCTTGCCTGATTTTGATATCAAGGTAATTCTGGCTTCATAAAATGAGTTTGGAAGTGTTCCCTCTTCTATTTTGGAAGAATTTAAGAATAATGGTATTAACTCTTTTTTAATGTTTGGTAAAATTCACCAGTGAAGCTGTCTGGTCATGGACTTTTATTTGTTGGGAGGTTTCTGATTACTGACTCAATCTCCTTACTAATAATGGGTCTATTCAGATTTTCTATTTCTTCATGATTCCGTCTGGGTAAGTTGTATGTTTCTAGGAATTTATGTAATTCTTCTAGGTTGTTCAGTTTGTTGGCAGACTGTTCACAGTAGTCTCTTATGGTCCTCTGTGTTTATGTGGTATCAGTTTTTTCCTCTTTTATTTCTGATTTTATTTATTTATTGTATGCAGTTAGTCCCCTTCCAGGGAGTAAGTGGGTGATGGATGTTTTCAGTCTGCTCCCTCTGCCCCAAACCCTGGAGTAATAGCTACAGTGAGTGCTGTCCATTAATAACTGCTGTTGGTTTTCAGAGGTAGGTGTTTGGGGGGGCCCTTCCCTCAGGTGGGAGTCTTAAAAGTTGGGATGCTATATGTTGGGTCCAAACCCTATACTCCTCTGGGAGAAGCTGGGAGTTGGGCATTCCCTCCTGACTGTGGGGTGCTCTGCTAGGGGTGGGGTTTATGGCAAGAGTATGTCTCAGCCTTTCCAATCCATTTCGATGTGGGTATTTTTTTATTTGCCCCATGTATAGATGTTGCTCAGCTGATTTCTGGATTTCTTTAGAGGGAAATGCTACATGTGTAGCTGTAAATTTAGTGCATCCATGGGAGGAGGGGAGTTCAGGAGCTTCCTGTGTCACTTTCTTTAAAAACTGCCCTCTGGTTTCATTCTTACAACAGAGAATCCTGATGAATATAGTGTAATTCCTTTATGAATGTTTGTCTCCTACTGGCCATTAATATTAACTGACTACTTGTCCATTCATTCATTCCTCCTAGCAGATATGCAGCGAATTAACAAAAGTTTTTAAAATATCGTGGAAAAAATTAAGGCAATTGAATGTGACTTTAAGTAGTCAACCAATTCAGAAAAGATCATTATTTCTGTTTTAGTTGTAGAATGAATTTATCATGTATAGAACCCAAGTCAAGAAGATTAGTTTGAGAGCCATTAGTCTAGGTTACATAGATTCATTTTTGAGACAAGACTGTACATTCTATCCATACAGTAACGCAGTTGGCTACTTACAAGTTTCATACTTGACCATTGCAAACTCCTTACATAATTCGTTCTTCATGGTAAAGCACAAACAAAACTGGGAATTCCTAGTGCTGCTGGTTTTTTTAAATATGGAGAGGATTTGTGCACTCTTCCAAGAATCTTTAGTATTCAGTGTGAGTTAATGTCAGATCCTACAAAGGATGAGAAAAAAATGAGTAAATAAGTTCTTTCTGCCCTCAAGTAGCTGCAGAGTAGTACAAGCAATGCAAGAAGATAGCTTACTCCAGCAGTTCATCTTGGGCATCTTGAAAGGATCTAGTAGTATGTACATACAGAAGAGGGATCAGCAGTGAGCAGAGAGTCAGGAAAGACTTCCAAAATGATGTAACAGAGGATATAAGTAAGATTTGTCAAGAAGGAGGAAGGGAGAAAAAGATTTTCCAGGGAAGGGATCATGCCACACAGGCATGTTCATAAATTTTCAAATGTTGTATTTCTGTTTAACCTGTATTAATGTTCAGAGCTCTTTGGAAACTAAAATTGAATTGAAACAGTAAAGTGTTGATCTAATTTTTTAGATTAAATCTAAAAATGTACATTTCCAGTCCTCTTGTATAAAAATGTATAAATTTTCCATAATCATATTGTTTATGGTCACTAGCCTATCATCTTTACCCTGAACTTCAGCTAAAACCAATGAAGAAAGTTCTAAGATGAGGAAGGGGAAAAAAGAAAAAGAAAGTAGCATTTATTGATTACTACATGACTGACAATAACCATTTTATATACTTCATTCATTAATTCTTACAAAAGTCCTGTCAGGTAAGTAGATATTATTACCTCTATTTTATAGATTTAATTGAGGCTCAAAGGACTTTAATGACTTTCTCAAGTTTGCAAAGCTAAGTAGCCTCCAAAGACAACTGAAAGCTCTCTGTTTCCTAATCATGCATTGTTTTCCACTGTTGCTTCCTAAGGAGAAAAAATAAGTTTGTAGCTAGAACAAGAGTATAGCCCCATCATCATTTGGCTCAACTTACTATGTGCAGTTACAATAGTAATAAGCAGTTGCCCCAAAATGTTCATTATTCAAAAAGGAATTTGTTAACTCTTTCATTAACTGCCATAATGGTATCTTCAATAAAGAATGACTCATAGCAAAGGCCTCCAATTATATCATTCACTCCTTCCTTTGAGAACATCAAATTGTAGTAGATCAATATTTGCAGTATCATACTGTTATTTCCAAGAACCAAATTGAAAATAAAAGAAAAGTTATCAGGCTACAGGTCACTGTGTCTTAAATGTTAAGACTACATTTTTTCCATCATCTTATTCTCTCATTCTAATTACACACCTCCATACTTAATTAAAAATAAAATAATAAAAGAAAGGGGAAAAATAGTGGGTCTGAAATTCTTCCAGAATTTCCATCCAAGACCCTAATAATTTTGATGGTTTGTTTGGTGTGTTGGTAAGTTTTTCTCATTGTGTTCATGTTGTTGGGTCGTGCTCATAATTTGTTTTATACTGCCCATCACAAATCAAGTTTTCTTTGAAAAAAAATTAAAAATACCATTGATACTTCAATAAATTAGCACTTCTTAAGAATTTTTTTACCACAAAGTTTTGTTTGTAGGCTATCCGGTCACCAATAATCACATGGTAGCACTGTACCAGCTTCTTGGGGTACTTAAAAAATTTTTCTCTGTCCTTAAAAGGCTCCTGGTCTAATAAAACCCTAAACCTTGATTATCTCAATTTTTTTTAAGATTTTATTTATTTATTTGACAGAGAGAGACACAGTGAGAGAGAGGGAACACAAGCAGGGAAAGTGGGAGAGGGAGAAGCAGGCTCCCCACTGAGCAGGGAGCCGGATGCGGGGCTCGATCTCAGGACCCTGTGGTCATGACCTGAGCCGAAGGCAGATGATTAACAACTGAGCCACCCAGGTGCCCCTGATTATCTCAATTTTAATAAAAGTAGAAAACAAAGAAAATTTAACATTTCTTAATAATCAAAAGCAAATCTTTGGATAATGCAGTTATTTATATCCCCTTCATTTTTATTTATCAAGAACTCTGTGTCAGCTCCAGAAATATTTTAAAGAGAAAAAATATAAATAAAATGTTTCTAAAAGAAAAGCCAGAGTGCCAATTTCCAGAGATGGGTTGTTTCACTGCTTTTGCCTACCTAAATTCTCCCTACGAATTTATCCTGCGGATGACTCCCCTTCCACCTAATTCCTCCCTTTTCAGTATGGAAATTTATTAAGTTCTTTTTCTGTCTTCTGCCTGGCAAGGGTCTTTTGCTGCTGAATTAATGCACTAGCTAAACAATGCAAAAAAAGATATACTTTGTTTTATTTTTCTTCAGAACATTATATCACAGTTTCCTTTAAAATATTATGGCAGACACCTTGAGAAGTGAAGTAAGATCAATTAATTGGCAACAGAAGTAAGAAAGCAAGAGCTTTCCATTCCACTTTGCTGACATCTACAGTTTAAATTTAGCCATCTAGGGACACCTGGACGGCTCAGTCGTTAAGCATCTGCCTTCGGCTCAGGTCATGATCCCAGGGTCCTGGGATCAAGCCCCACATCGGGCTCCCTGCTCGGTGGGAAGCCTGCTTCTCACTCCCCCACTCCCCTGCTTGTGTTCCCTCTCTCACTGTGTCTCTCTCTGTCAAATAAACAAATAAAATCTTTTAAAAAATAAATAATTAATTAATTAAAAAATAAATTTAGCCATCTAAACTACTAGACCAGGGATTGAAGTAATTAATATAATTCCCTGAGTGTGCAAGCTCATCCCTTTTTACCATATCTCAAGCCACAATGTGGCAGGGAGTTTATTTTCTTGTCTCTCAGGTTTGATGGGCTATCCCAAGAGCTCACACAGTCAAGAAGCTAAAATGAAGACGCTGCCCCAAAATCAGAATTTTAGAATCTTAATAACAATTGTGAAGATGTAGATCAACTAGCCTTTATCATTTTAAAAACACTTTTAAATGCACTATGACTAGACCCTTGCCACAACCCTCTGTACTCAAATGAGTAGATGTTACTGTTTATTACTTTATTGATGAGAAAATGGATGATAGGACAGGTGTTCACTTGCCCAAGGTCAAAGGAAAAGAACCCTCCTGAATTAGAATTCATGTCCTTTGATCATTATCCAGTGATATGACCCTTCAACTTCCAGGGTAATAGGCAAGTAATGATACCTGTCTCATAAAGCAGAAAACTGTTACTGGAGGCAAAACCGGTCTGATTATATTTGTTGTTGGAGCCTTAACAGAATATTGACACCAAGCAGAGCAAGAGACACTGAGTCAGCAAAATTCATCTTCACTCTAGATTTGCCATTGCATGGCTCTGTTGCTTGGGGGCAAATCACATAGCCCCTCCAAGACTCGTCTGTTAATATTTTAGAAACATGACAGGTCTGTTGCCTGCCAAAAAGAACTAGCAGACACGGTATTTTTGCCCTTATCTTTCATATGACTAAAGTGTTCTTACTTCTGGGAAGATTAAAATTTCTGGGTATAGTTAAAGAGGATGGTAATCCACATTCCACTCATGCTGGGAAGACTTCCTAAAAGAAATAGGATTAGAAGTGGACTTTGAAGAACCAGGTAAATTTCCTGTAGTCGTTCAGTGTTTATTGCTGACCTTATCTACATCAGTCCCAGCCCAGACCCTAGGAGTTAAGCAGTGAAACTTAACAAAGTCCCTTACCCTCTCAGAGCTTCTGTTCCATAAATAAGCTAGTAAATCCATAGCATGTCACAGGGAAATATAAAGCAAGGCAAGTAAACTAGGGAGTCCCGTGTAGGTGTGTTGGAGGAATAGGGGGCAGGTAGGGTGTTACCATCTTATATAAGGTGGTTAGGAAAACTTCACTGACAATTTGATGTATGACCAGAGACCTAAAAGAAGTAAGAGTACAGGCCATGGGGAAATATGAGAAAGAACAGCCCCAGGAAGGAAATAAGGAGGCCTGAGGTGAGAGCCTACTTGATGTGTTTGAGGGGAAGCAAAAAGGGTGGCCAGAAGGACTTAGCATCTATGAGGTGGAGGAAGTGAGGTCAGGGAGGTGGTAGAGTCCAGAGCCTGGAGGACCTTGTAAGGACTTCAGCTTTTACCTGGATTAGGTTAGAAGCCATAGGAATCCCCACAAAAGAAATGACAGGAGTAATAGCAAAGATTTAGAATAGGGCACCTTTTAAAATTATGGTTACATACTGAAAAAGCTAATCAAGAAAGCCTGTCAATGTTGACATCCTAATACATATCTTCCATAAATACTGAGGAATCTAAGACATTTTAATTTCTGAAGAGTAAGCCTTTTGTTAAAATTTCCAAGGTATTCAACCAAACCCAAATCAGTTCTGTCTATTGTACGTTAGCAGCTAGGCACCGATGAATTTACTTTTCATATCCAGCTGTAATTTTTATATTCTGCCTCAAGACCAGACAAAAGAACTTACCAAAATCACCGTGTGATTCTGCAGAAATTTGTACACTCTCCATCCAGGCTTCCTACCATACCATTGTTGATCCTACATACACAAAGGAAAAGAAAAAAAAAATCACTGAGTGATGTTTGCTTTGCCCCGAATGTCGGGGTGATAATAGGATATTCTTCTCTCTGTACACCTGTCTTCCCCACAGCACAGAACCCCTAATCTAATTGTGCAACGTCAAGCAATCCACAAGTTGTTTGGGCCTCTTGCATTTCCTGTGCATATTAGTGATGCAAAGTGGCCTACTTCTATCCCCATAATATTTATTATTAATGATAGGGCCATCATGTATGGACTTCATTGATCAAAGTATTAGGTCATTTCTGCAACAATTATTGAAGCATCTTTCTTATGTTAGAGACTGGAAAGAAGACAAAGAAAAAGATGTGCTCACTACCCTCACTGCTAATCTTCTGAGAGAGACAAGCAAAAATCTTGAAAGAATAACATGAGGCAGGATGCCCAAAGAGCTGTAATAGAAGTATTAGGGCAATAAAATCACTTGTTTGGCACTTCACATTTAAAAATATACACGTACAGGGCGCCTGGGTGGCTCAGTTGGTTAAGCGACTGCCTTCGGCTCAGGTCATGATCCTGGAGTCCCGGGATCGAGTCCCGCATCGGGCTCCCTGCTCAGCAGGGGGTCTGCTTCTCCCTCTGACCCTCCCCCCTCTCATGCTCTCCGTCTCTCATTCTCTCTCTCTCAAATAAATAAATAAAATCTTTAAAAAAATAAATAAAATTAAAATAAAAATATACACGTACATACAGCATCTCATTTGATTTTTAGATCATTTGCAAACAAACTGTGCTTATTAATCATTGTTGAAAGTAATGCAGTTTCCACCTAGGGAGTGAGAGGAGGGAAGGAGTAGCTCAAGAAAGGCCTCTTGAGAGGACCTTAAAAAATAAATCATTTTAAAATCAGGTGAATATTTGTGTAAGTTTAATATGCAAGGCATGTTGGGTGCCTGGGTGGCTCAGTCGGTTAAGCGTCTGCCTTCGGCTCAGGTCATGATCCCAGGGTCCTGGGATCGAGTCCCGCATCGGGCTCCCTGCTCTGTGGGGAGCCTGCTTCTCCCTCTCCTCCCCACTTGTGCTCTCTATCTCACTATATCTGTCTCTTCCAAATAAATAAAATCTAAAAAAAAAAAAAAAACAAAAAACTAGAGCCAGTGCTTTCTCATCAGACGGTGGGAGCTCCTGTTCTTTGGTTTGTGATGACCTTGGATTTTCTGTTTTAGGGAAAATTGCATAGATTCTGGCCTGTAGTGGCTTACTCAGTCTCATCGCTTGTCAAAAGGTCAAGAGGCTAGAAACTTCTGCTCAATAGTGCTTAAGAAAGAAAGCATTGAGACCCATCATCATTAACTGTTTGATAACGCAGCAAGCACAAATTTTGTTCTCGAGAATAACATGGGTATAAAGTGAAATGAGAAAAAAAATGACATTCTGCTAGAAATTCATGAATAGTTACTGGTTTTATTATGAAGAAAAACAATGTTGATGTATTCTGTTTCCTCAGCAGTTTCATATTCTGGTTCTACTTCACCAAGAATGACAAGGTGATCTTACCTGGTTCTTGCAAATCGGAAACCATTCATATAATGTATGGTCTGAAAATATTCCCTCTATAAATTTGGAAATGTCTTCTTTCCTGAAGCCAATCTTAGCTTAATGACTTTGTCATAGAAAGTAACTCTAGGAAGGGGCAGGGGGAAAGATGGCGGAGGAGTAGGGGACCCTATTTCAACTGGTCCCCGGAATTGAGCTGGATATCTGCCAGACCACTCTGAGCACCCACGAAACCAGCCTGAGATGTAAGAAGATCTGGATCTCTACAAATAGAATATCGCAGGCGGTTGGTTTTGAGGTGCGAAGTGGAGAGCCAGGATTCTGCGGGCAGATATTGGAGGATAAATGGCAGCAGGAGGGAGCCTGGCCATTGGGATCCTACACCACTGGTGAGCGACAGCCTCGCGCACTGTGGACAGGGCACAGACTCGCAGACCGGTAGCAGCGGACTTTAGGACAGCCCCCCCGCCCCGGGGCGGAAACCGGGAGCGGCTGGGTCGCGCACGCCTGCGACCTGGGAACGGCCAGCAGTTTTAGAAGCACAAAGGGCAGAGACGTGCCCCGACCTGGAGGCAGGACTGAGGGCCCTGCAGAGGGGTGCATAACCCAGGATGCTGCAGTTTATAGCACCACAGACAGAAACAGAGACAGTGTAGCCTGGAGAGCTCACTGAAGAACAGTCTGCGGTCTCTCTGCTCTGAGGCAGAGGATTGGAAACGGTCTCTTCTGCTCTGACTCAGGGAAGAGACATGGAAAGGCGCCAGGGAAAGGCGCCAGAGAACAAAAGCTGCAAAGACTGATTCCCGCTGAGCCCATCCCCCTCCACAGGGGTGCAGGGCAACTCCACCCCAACAGGGTTGCCTGAGTCACAGAACTGCAGGTCCCTCCCCCAGAAGACAGGCTGGGAAAACAAGAGGCCAGCAACCCTAAGGTCCCAAGAAAACAGGTGCTTGGATTCTGGTCAATAATTTGGACTCTATACATTCCCTCAAACACCCATCAACAGAATGACTAGGAGGAGGAGCCCCCAAAACAGAAAAGACTCAGAGATTATGACTTATGCTGCAGATTTACAAAGGGATGCAGATATAACCAAGATGTTGGAGATGGAATTCAGGCTAGCAATTGTGAAGACAATGGCTAGAATGGAGAAATCAATTAATGGCAACATAGAGTCTCTAAGGGCAGAAATAAAAGGTGAATTGGCAGAACTTAAAAATGCTATCAATGAGATCCAATCCAATCTAGATAATCTAACAGCTAGGGTAACTGAGACAGAAGAGAGAATAAGTGATCTGGAAGACAGTATAATAGATAAAAAGGGAAAAGAGGAGGCCAGGGAAAAACAACTCAGAATCCATGAAAATAGAATCAGAGAAATAAGTGACACCATGAGGCGTTCCAATGTCAGAATAATTGGAATCCCGGAGGGAGTGGAGAGAGAGAGAGGGCTAGAAGATGTATTTGAGCAAATCATAGCTGAGAACTTCCCTAATCTGGGGAATGAAACAAACATTCGAGTCC
This sequence comes from Mirounga angustirostris, assembly GCF_029215605.1. Taxonomy (NCBI): domain Eukaryota; kingdom Metazoa; phylum Chordata; class Mammalia; order Carnivora; family Phocidae; genus Mirounga; species Mirounga angustirostris. The sequence goes on along the minus strand of NW_026991720.1, from coordinate 76,019,921 downwards.
TAGAGGCAGAGAGGACCCCTCCTAAGATCAAGGAAAACAGGCCAACACCCCAGCATGTAATAGTAAAACTTGCAAACCTTAGAACCAAGGAAACCATCTTAAGGGCAGTTAGGGGGAAGTGATTCCTTACGTACAGAGGGAGGAACATCAGAATAACGTCAGACCTATCCACAGAGACCTGGCAAGCCAGAAAGGCCTGGCAAGACATATTCAGGGTACTAAATGAGAAGAACATGCAGCCAAGAATACTTTATCTGGCAAGGCTTTCATTTAGAATGGATGGAGAGATGCAGAGCTTCCACGACGGGCAGAAACTAAAAGAATATGTGACCACTAAGCCGGCCCTGCAAGAAATATTAAGGGGGGTTCTATAAAAGGAGAAAGACCCCAAGAGTGATCTACAACAGAAATTTACAGGGACAATCTATAAAAACAACATCTTCACAGGCAACATGATGACAATTAATTCATATCTTTCAATCATCACTCTCAACATGAATGGCCTAAATGCTCCCATAAAACAGCAGAGGGTTGCGGATTGGATAAAAAGACAGGACCCATCCATATGCTGCCTACAAGAGACTCATTTTGAACCTAAAGATACATCCAGACTGAAAGTGAAGGGATGGAGATCCAACTTCCATGCCAGCGGACCTCAAAAGAAAGCTGGGGTAGCAATTCTTATATCAGACAAATTAGATTTTAAACTAAAGTCTGTAATAAGAGACACAGGACACTATATCATTCTTAAAGGGTCTATCCAACAAGAAGATCTAACAGTTGTAAATATCTATGCCCCCAACTTGGGAGCAGCCATCTACATAAGCCAACTGTTAACCAAAATAAAGAGCCATATGGATAACAATACGTTAATTATAGGAGACCTCAATACTCCACTCTCAGCATTGGACAGATCATCTAAGCAGAAAATCAACAAGGAAACAAGAGCTTTGAATGATACACTGGTTCAGATGGACCTCATAGATATTTACAGAACATTCCACCCTAAAACAACAGAATACTCATTCTTCTCGAGCGCACATGGAACTTTCGCCAGAATAGACCACATACTGGGTCACAAATCAGGTCTCAACTGATACCAAAAGATTGAGATTATTCCCTGCCTATTCTCAGACCATAATGCTTTAAAACTGGAACTCAATCACAAGAAAAAAATTTGGCAGAAATTCAAACCCTTGGAAGCTAAAGACCACTCTGCTCAAGAATGTTTGGGTCAACCAGGAAATCAAAGAAGAACTTAAACAATTCATGGAAATCAATGAGAATGAAAACACATTGGTCCAAAACCTATGGGATACTGCAAAGGCGGTCCTAAGGGGGAAATACATAGCCATCCAATCCTCACTCAAAAAAATAGAAAAAACCCGATTCACCAACTAACTCTACACCTTAAAGAACTAGAGAAAAAGCAACAAACGATGCCTAAGCCATGCATTAGAAGAGAAATAATTAAAATTAGAGCAGAAATCAATGAATTAGAAACCAGAAACATAGTAGATCAGATCAATGAAACTAGAAGTTGGTTCTTTGAAAGAATTAATAAGATCGATAAACCACTGGCCAGACTTATCCAAAAGAAAAGAGAAAGGACCCAAATTAATAAAATTATGAATGAAAGGGGAGAGATCATGACTAACACCAAGGAAATAGAAACAATTACTAGAAATTATTATCAACAAATATATGCCAATAAACTGAGCAATCTGGATGAAATGGAGGCCTTTCTGGAAACCTATAAGCTGCCAAGACTGAAACAGAAAGAAATTGACAACCTGAATAGGCCAATAACCACTAACGAGACTGAAGCAGTGATCAAAAACCTCCCAAAAAACAAGAGTCCAGGGCCTGATGGATTCCCTGGGGAATTCTAACAAACATTCAAAGAAGAAATAATACCTATTCTACTGAAGCTGTTTCAGAAAATAGAAACAGAAGGAAAGCTTCCAAACTCATTCTATGAGGCCAGTATTACCTTAATCCCCAAACCAGGCAAAGACCCCATCAAAAAGGAGAATTTCAGACCAATATCCCTGATGAATATGGATTCCAAAATCCTCAACAAAATCCTAGCTAATAGGATCCAACAATACATTAAAAGGATCATCCACCACAACCAAGTGGGATGTATCCCCAGCATGCAAGGGTGGTTCAACATTCACAAATCAATCAATGTGATAGAACACATTAATAAGAGGAGGGAGAAGAACCATATGGTCCTCTCAATTGATGCAGAAAAAGCATTTGACAAAATACAACATCCTTTCCTGATTAAAACTCTTCAGAGTATAGGGATAGAGGGAACATTCCTCAAGTTCATAAAATCCATCTATGAAAAACCCACAGTGAATATCATCTTCAATGGGGAAAAGCTGAGAACCTTTCCCTTAAGATCAGGAACATGTCAAGGATGCCCACTCTTGCCACTATTGTTCAACATAGTACTAGAAGTCCTGGCAACAGCAATCAGAGAACAAAAAGAAATAAAAGGTATTCAAATTGGCAAAGAAGAAGTCAAACTCTCTCTTTTTGCAGACGACATGATACTTTATGTGGAAAACCCAAAAGACTCCACCCCCAAATTACTAGAACTCATACAGCAATTCAGTAATGTGGCAGGATACAAAATCAATGCACAGAAATCAGTTGCTTTCTTATACACTAACAACACAACTGTAGAAAGAGAAATTAGAGAAACAATTCCATTTACAATAGCACCAAAAACCATAAGATACCTCGGAATAAACCTAACCAAAGAGGTAAAGGATCTATACTCTAGGAACTACAAAACACTCATGAAAGAAATTGAAGAAGACACAAAAAGATGGAAAAATATTCCATGCTCATGGATCGGAAGAATAAACATTGTTAAAATGTCTATGCTACCCAGAGCAATCTATAACTTCAATGCCATCCCGATCAAAATTCCAAAGGCATTTTTCAAAGTGCTGGAACAAACAATCCTAAAATTTGTATGGAATCAGAAAAGACCCCGAATCACCAAGGAGATGTTGAAAAAGAAAAACAAAGCTGGGGGCATCACGTTGCCCAATTTCAAGTTGTATTACAAAGCTGTGATCACCAAGACAGCATGGTACTGACACAAAAACAGACATATAGACCAATGGAACAGAATAGAGAACCCAGATATGGACCCTCAACTCTATGGTCAAATAATCTTTGACAAACCAGGAAAAAACATGCAATGGAAAAAAGACAGTCTCTTCAATAAATGGTGCTGGGAAAATTAGACAGCCACATGCAGAAGAATGAAACTCGACCATTCTCTAACACCATTCACAAAGATAAACTCAAAGTGGATGAAAGACCTCAGTGTGAGATGGGAATCCATCAAAATCCTAGAGGAGAACATAGGCAGTAACCTCTTTGACATCATCCACAGCAACTTCTTTCAAGATACATCTCCAAAAGCTAGTGAAACAAAAGCAAAAATGAATTTTTGGGACTTCATCAAGATAAAAAGCTTCTGCACAGCAAAGGAAACAGTCAACAAAACAAAGAGGCAACCCACAGAATGGGAGAAGATATTTGCAAATGACACTACAGATAAAGGGCTGGTATCCAAGATCTATAAAGAACTTCTCAAACTCAACACTGTAAAAACAAATAATCAAGTCAAAAAGTGGGCAGAAGATATGAAAAGACAGTTCTCTGAAGAAGACATACAAATGGCTAACAGACACATGAAAAAATATTCATCATCATCAGCCATCAGGGAAATCCAAATCAAAACCACATTGAGATACCACCTTATACCAGTTAGAATGGCAAAAATGGACAGAGAAAGAAACAACAAAAGTTGGAGAGGTTGTGGAGAAAGGGGAGCCCTCTTACACTGTTGGTGGGAATGCAAGTTGGTACAGCCACTTTGGAATACAGTGTGGAGGTTCCTCAAAAATTTAAAAATAGAGCTACCCTACGACCCAGCAATTGTACTACTGGGTATTTACCCCCAAAGACACAGATGTAGTGAAAAGAAGGGCCATATGCATAACAGCATGTTCATAACAGCAATGTCCACAATAGCCAAACTGTGGAAAGAGCTGACATGCCCTTCAACAGATGAATGGATAAAGAAGATGTGGTCCAAATATACAATGGAATATTACTCAGCCATCAGAAAGGATGAATACCCAACTTTTACATCAACATGGATGGGACTGGAGGAGATTATGCTAAGTGAAATAAGTCAAGCAGAGAAAGTCAATTATCATATGGTTTCACTTATATGTGGAACATAAGGAATAGCATGGAGGATATTAGGAGAAGGAAGGGAAAAATGAGTGGGCATGGAATTGGAGGGAGAGATCAACCATGAGAGACTATGGACTCTGAGAAACAAACAGGGTTTTAGAGGGGAGGGGGAAGGGGGAATTGGTTAGCCCGGTGATGGGTATTAAGGAGGGCACGTACTGCATGGAGCACTGGGTGTTATACGAAAACAATGGATCGTGGATCACCACATCAAAAACCAATGATGTATTATATGGTGACTAACATAACATAATAAAATTAAAAAAAAAAAAGAAAGTAACGCTAATTGAAGGTAACTTGCATAAAACCAAGTATTGTGATATATATGAAATACACTGAACAAAGAATCAGGGATGTAGGGTTTGCCCCAAGTTGTGACATTAATAGCCCAGAAGCCTTGAGCAAGTTACCCAAGCTCTCTGGGCCTCAGTTATGTCATAGATCAAAGAATAGAATCTTCCTTGAAGGAACCTTTTTTTTTTTAGAGAAATTTAATTAAAACCCTAATCTCTCTCTCTCTCTCTCTCTTTCTCTCTCTCTCACACACACACACACCCCACATCACATACAAATACACGCATTGGAATAAGTTCCGATCTGTTTTCATAAAATCACCACAGAATAGTTGTTTTTTTTTTTTTAATTTTTAGTACCACTAAAACAATGGGCCAATTTTCCCACTTCATCAAAATTTCGTGTAGTCGATTCTGTTTCTTGCCCTGTGGGAGCATCTTTAATCGACACTGGCCAGTGGGTCATTGTTCCTGTTTGTTTGGACCTCATAATAAAATTGCCCAGAACATCTATTTTCGTGTGAATTTCACCATAAGGGGAACATCAGGTAAGAAGTAGGGAAAGGAGGGCAGGAACTGACAATAACTGATTTCAACCATAAATTTTTGTTTATAGCACATGAGGTGCCATGCAGTTGCTTCATAAGCCATCATTAGAGGAGAAGTTCATGATGAGGGACAACAGTAAATTTGCTGAAGGGCCAGGAAAAACCATTTAGCTTTATGTCTTTTCAATTTTTTTTTCAGATTGCTAATATAAAGAACTAACTTTCAAACTTTAAGCCATTTTTAGCCTAGTTCTAAAAGAACCAATAAAAGGAATTAAATTACTCCATGAACTGTTTTGTTTCTCTGTCCTTGGTATTTGATTTTTCCTTCTTGCAATGTTCCCACTCACTCTCCAGGAAGTGTCACCTCCAGGGACTAGCGAAGGTAGATGAGTAGAGATTCAGCGGTTTGGATGACACTCTTTTACCAATCCAGTGCCTCCATGGCAAATCACCTTAAACCTTGAACTATGTCCTTGAGGCTACCTCACATCCGTCTGACCCCATACACAGAGGTTTCCAAAGAGCTCACGAAGCGGATCATTTGGGCAAAATGGGAAGGAACCTTCAAGATTACTTAGCCAAAGTTTTTGAGCTTTTTTTGAAAAATTAGTATAATTATTTCTTAAACTCTATTAAGAAATATAATACTTAAAACAGATAAAATTGGAGTCGCTGTGGTTGAACTCAGGAGGTGTTGTGAACCCTGATATCCATCCGATAGCCTGCTTTCCTTCCCTTCCTCCTCTTCCGTCCCTTCTACTCATTGCTGGATGAAGAGATCAGAGGCATATTTCTATCTATGTAATAGAAAGTTTATATAATAGGTATATAATTATCTACTGATATATCATTTATACATATATATATATATAATAGGTGTTATATAATACAAGCTTCTCTACTTACTGACTTTATTTTTTTTTTAAGTTTTATTATTTGTCAGAAAGAGAGAGAGCACAAGAAGGGGGAGAGGCAGAGGGAAAGGGAGAAGCAGACTCCCCGCTGGGCAAGGAGCCCGATGCGGGACTCGATCCCAGGACCCTGGAATCATGACCTAAGGCAGACGCTTAACTGACTGAGCTACCCAGGTGCCCCCTACTTACTGACTTTAAACTTACTAATTTTTATTTTGACTAGCAAATTTATGGTCTAGAACAAAAAATTGTACTCACTCTGCCCCAGCCAAATGAGGGTGTGAGCAATCTGCTGTGGTCAGCGTCCATAACCAGTGCAGCTTCTTCATTTGAACTGTTTGTATGGAAATTACCCTATTTTGAAAGATTAAAAATTAGTGAGAATGGGTCAAGGCCTAATAAGAAGATATATTTGATTATAAAAGAAAAGAGGCTGAAATAATTTTTTTCAGTGTAGAAAAGTGACCAAGTTTGCAATGCACACATGAGGTTAAGCTTGGGAGAGTCCCACGGATTCTCAGTGACAGAGTGTGACTCAAAACTCGGCACAAGCTTATGCACTCATGCTGATACATTTGTGCATCAGGTGAACAAAAAGCAACTGAGAAAAGATGGTCGACGTTGGAGTGGGTGGCCGCAGAATTGGTATTTACCTCTGATGCCTGTCCGCTTTGTGTTAATTCCAAACTCTGTTAGAATTACAATCAAGAACTTGAAACTGACTCACCTTGAAAGCGTTAATGTTGGAACTTTTGTTGCCAACCACAGATGATTCAGGGGGGTTTTAAAGCCTGTTTGAATTCTAAACAGAATCACAGTGGGCCTCACAGTTGTAAAGGGGAATATAGCTGCTGAGAAATCCCTCACAGCATTTGTAGGACATCTCCAGGGCAATTGCCTCCCTGCATATTTTTCATATGTAAAAACTGATCCACTTGGAAAGAGAATAATATGTCCATTTTACCACGTCATGTGTTTAGTGAAAATGATGGGATTGTGTATAAACTTCCCTTGGGCACTTCGGATTTAGGACCAAAGGGATTTATGAACACCTTTGTGGAGTCTCGCTCATTCATATATAGAGAACCAGTTTGCTCTACATAATGAACAACTAAACTGAGTAACAACAAAACCCCTTATCTTGAATAAATTGGTCTACTTAGAGGACATTATACTTAAAGTTTTATTTTCCTTTGGAGATACGATTTGATTGAGAGTATGAAGCCTAATCATAGTGAGCCCCATTATTATCAGAACCTCTTAAGTTGTTTCAGAGTTCCAAGATTGTTTTCCTCTTTTCCCCCTAATTTAAAAGTACAACATAAAAGTAAATTGTATTTTGTCTCAAATAACAAAATCTATACTCATCTGCTAAATGTGCAAACTCTCCCCATAAAGCTAATTAACTAGATAAAAGGTCCATATCGGGCTTGAAGCATGCTGTTCCTGTCTCTAAGGACCTAACTCGGTAATTAATTATGTTTCTGAGAGTCTCTGAACGCTTTTCCAGCTTCATGGGTCCTTGGGCATCATCCAAAATATCTTAATCTTTCAATCTCCTTAGAGTCAAGTTCCTACACGGAAGCAGAGTTAAATGTCTTTAAAATGAGGCCTATATATCCTACTCATTTAATCAGTTACTCACCTCAGGGTTCAGATAACACTAATTGAATTCTAATCAACCTCATTTTTAAAACATTGTTAACATTGGAGTGACCATTCGTTTGGGGTCCATGTAGCATGTTGGCTTGGTTGAAATCAAAGATATTAGCAAAGCATCAGTTAAGCCTGAAAATGTATAATGCCACACAGATGTGTTGTTGGTGAACAGGACACACCTTGGTCCCTGTTAGAGTTTCAGATGTCAGGTAAGATGTATATGGACACGTCCTAGTGGCCAGCCATCCCACGGTGTTAACTTCATCCCTCTAAGGAGGAAAATGCCTCGCCAATTCACGACCTTCCTAGAGACGTGACATTTTCTCAGCTAGAACCCTGGATGAGCATGCGCACGGCTGAGGGCAAGATCCTAAAGAAATGCGCTTGGAGATGGGGTCTGCAGGAATAGGCAACCGGGAGGGAGGAGAAAGCCTAAGAGCATCTTCCGTACTACATCATTTTGCCTGGCCCTCCACCTTGGGCTTCCCCACACATCCAGACCAGATGGCTTTTTAAAGCTCCTTAGGGGAAAACAGACTATAAACCATATAAGCATAATCAAAAGACATTTACAGATGACACCATTTTTTATAAAGCCCATGCCTTGGAGTCAGCACTTCAAAGTATATGGCTGTGTCATTGCCCTCTGAATGTTCTCACCCCCTCTATACTCAGTCTCTAGATCTGAAAAACTTTCAAGTTATTTTTAAAAAACAAGGGTAACATCAACTTCAAAAAACAACTAGTAGCGGATGGGAGAGACATTATCCGAAGAAATGCACCCTCTGGAAGATGTAAGCCACCCTCCCAAGACTGCTTACAATGAAATTTTCATTTCTCCCCTTTCCCTTCAGATTTCGTGGTGGCACCCTAAAGAAAGCTTGACGAGGGTCAGAATTTTTAATTACAGGCTCCCTTGCAATGTTTACCAAACAGATACTAGTGCGGAGTTAAGCTGTTTAAAGTCACGTTTTAATCTCCTTTGTAATTGCAATTTGATTGCTGGTGTAAATTACCTAGTAGGCTTGCCACCTTCAGCGCCAGCCATTTCCCAGAGTGCATAATTTTGAATTAAAAGGCTGATATCCATCCAAAAGTTTCCCAGAATGTTTCATGGGCTCAGTGAATTATGCATTAAACAGAATTCTTTAAAAAGAAGGCAAGAGGTTCCTTTGATGTCAGCTGGGGTTTTTCATCATATTATGGACTATTAATTTCTAGACTCTTTTCGAGGTGGTTTTTTGAAATCTATGTTCAATTTAGGACTTATTACTGATCTTTCTCTAACCTTTATATTTTATTTTAACAGCATCATATGTCACCCTGAATATGGCAGGTTCTGGCAGAAACCTGGTGGTTAAGTTCTCAGGGGTGGAGGCGGGGGAGGATGAAGAAAAGAGCAATTTGCTGCAAACACACCATCTGCTGGACAGAACATGTATATACTTTTAGGAGCTGGCCCTCATATTAGGAAAATACTTTAGAAATCTCATGAGGACAAAACCAATTAGAGAGCTGAGATGGATATGGGAACTCAGCTGTGTAACATCTCTAAGCTGTCTCCAAATGCCAATGGCTTCCCGTGATGACTTCTTTAACACCCGATAGAGATAACCTTTGGTTGTTATGTTTGATTTTGAGCTATGTTCCCCATCCAAGTGTAAGATTACAGTTTAGAGTAAGCAAACTCGATCCCAAGAAAATAAACAGCTCCCCCCCCAACCCTGATGTAAAAGGAAATAAGGACAGCCAAGTTTCCACTATCATAGGCAAATGAAGATTCTGGGGAAAGTATTACACAATTCCATATTATTATTCCCTCTCTCTCTCTCTCTCTCTTTTTTTCCTGAAACGCAAAGTACTTTGAAATTTGTCAAGAGCTGCACTTTCCTACGCCCTTATAAGTTGAACATCAACTTATCGTTCACCATGGGCACTGCTCAGGGTGCTCAAAGCGAGCACTATAAATAACTACATCAGAACAACACAGCATAGACCAGGATTGTTCTGGGCGAATCAGGATAAAATGTCTCTCTAGTCATAGGTAGTCAAGTCTCCTCACAAACAGAAACCCCCTTTAAGTCTGTACCACCTGCCAACTCATGTTAGAGAAGAACAAAAGGAAAAGGTTGAAATGATCCAGTGTAGTGTAAAGATCCCAGATGGGGGCAGGGAGGAGAGAGACTCAGGTTTGCATCACAAATATATTCAATGTAGACATGATTCCATTTTTTTATTCATGCGTTAATTCATCCATGGCTAAGTACCAGAAGAAAGGTCAGATACGGGTGCTAACTGGATTTACTGTGGTGATCATCCAAATATGGAATCATGACGCTGTACACCTGGAACTAGTATAATGTTATGTCAGTTAGACCTCAACTTAAAAATAAAAGGCCCGGTAAAGTTTCAGGAGGGTCTAGAAGGAAGGTAAGTCAGGTCTAGGTGAGAAGATACACCGTTTTATGCAGAAGGCAGCATTTGAATTGAGCACTGAACGAGAAGCTGGATTTGGCGGATGGCTCTTCGAGAAGCTGGATTTGGTGGGTGGGTATTCTAGCAAAAGTAGAAGCTGCCAGTAATTAACTGGGCAAACCAAGAACAGTATGCTGCCCCATCACATCCTTACTATGGCTTTTCAACAAATTTTCCTGAAGCTTACCAAGTGTCAAACGCTTTTTGACACACTGATGGATAAAATAGACATCTCTTCTTACTTTCAAGAATATACAGCCTGGGAAGCGATAGGATTCGATCATCTGTTTTTCAGAGCCCTTTTCCTAATTAGAGATAAATCTGGGAATCGTTGGCATATTTAAACTGACAGGAAAAAGGTAAAAATCACTTAGGGAAAAGATGTAGAGAGAAAGTGAAAAAGACACAGAACAGAATCCTGAATTATTCCAATATTTAGAAACGGGATGAAGAAGTCCTCAGAGGGAAAAACAGGTGTTCTAAGAACACTAAAACAAAGGAAAAAAAAATCTTCTTTTCTCCAATTTAAGAACATAGGTAGAGCTCAGAGGAAATGAAGCTTGTCAAGCTGTAGATAAGATATGGCTTTAAGCTTCCTCATTATCCAACAATTATCATAATAATTTCAAAATTATGAATAGCTTTCTCCAAGGAACCCTAAATGCTTTATGTGTCCCTTCTAATGTATCTCCCTAGGATTGTTAAATTATAAAATGATACATTATTGAAAGTGAAGCAATAAGGCCATTACCATCTATGCTATATTCCGTTTTAGATTTCCTGTGGGGAAATATTCTGTTCTCTCCTTTCACTTTCAATGAGGTGAATCAAAGCAGAGCTACGATTCCAATCTTATTTATGAATATAAAATTAACTCTAAATATAGCTCATTCTTCTCGGCTCCCTCCTGGATAGTGTACTCTATCATGCTGTCCATCATTTTTTAATGAATATTATTCAATACACTGTTTGGGTCCTGTTTCCAGTCACTTTCTATGTTAACTATTACAGAAAATTTAAAATATGCCTTAGGCTGGAGGTCAGTGCAAAGAACAGCAGATATTTCCTGGATTTGCTAAGCCTCGTCAGAGTTCAGCTGTTAGCCTGTTAGGCTTTGGTATTCATTTATCCATTCAGAACATACTTATGAAGCACCTACTATGTGTTAGGTCCTGGGCCTACATGCCACAGCAAGAAAGGTGTCAATCTCTACCTTTAGGTACTTAGAATCTCTTGGAGAATACAAAGGAATACAGAGGTGATTATAATGCAGTGTGACAAAGCGAATCCACTTTGGACACAATGGACCATTCACTTTGTTATCCATTCCTCTTTAGGCTTCTGTGACTTCTATTCCCATTCACAACACTATTCTATGACTTCCATGATCCTATACCCTCTTTCTCCTTGCTCACCAGCCCTTCTTTCTCAGGTTCCTTGGTATGCTTTCTTCTCCGCCTCCTGTGTCCAAACTCTAAATGCTGGGGTACCCCTGGGGCCCCATCCTATCAATCCTCTCTTTGTAGTCATCTGATCAAGTCCCTAATATGAAACATCAGCCATGTAATGGTGATTCACAAATGTCTTTTCTCCATTCCTGATCTTTCTGCTGGTATCTAGATTTATATATTTAATGACTTCATTGACATCTCATCTTGGATATCTAAAATAATCTCAAGTTTCACCTATCCATTTCAAAGCTCTTTATTTTCACTTCTCCTCTCTCTCCCTGATCCCCAGAAAACACACACCTGTTCCTCTACCTATTGTTCTCAGTTAATGGCATCATTATCCATCCATTAAATAAAAATCTAGAGCCGATCAAAGATGGGTTCTCTTTTTCTCATTCCCAATGTTCAGTGCATGAGCAACACTTCAAAAGATAAATCTTGGGCACCTGGGTGGCTCAGTCGTGAAGTGTCTGCCTTCGGCTCAGGTCATGATCCCAGAGTCCTGGGATCCAGTCCCACGTCGGGCTCCCTCCTCAGCGGGAAGCCTGCTTCTCCCTCTCCCACTCTCCCTGCTTGTGTTCCTGCTCTCGCTATCTCTCTGTCAAATAAATAAAATCTTAAAAAAAAAAAAAAAAAGATAAATCTTAACTGACCACTTCTTACCATCTGTACTCCTCTTCCAAGCCATTCATCTTCATCTCTTGCTTCTTTCCCTGAAACACCAAATTAATGGTTTTCCTTGTCTTCATTCTTAGGCCTTTGGAGTTCCTTTTCCACATAGTCATCAGAGTGAGCTGTTAAAAGTGTAAATCTAATCATAATATTCTCTGAACACTTTTCATTGATGACAGAATAAAATCTAAACACATTACCAGAGACCCTGTGACCCGCCTAGGATCTGGTCCCCTACTTGCCTGCTCCAACTTTATATCTTGCACCACTTTTCCCTTATTCTCTAGGCATGAAGTGTACTGACTCTCTCTCTGTCCATCCATCACTCCCAAGCACATTCCTTAGATACTCTCTATTCTGCTCCTTCAGTGTAGAATATTTTTCCTCCAGAGCCTTAGAAGCCTGGCTCCTTCTTATCTTAAAGCTCCGCTGAAATAGTACTTTCTTAAAAAAGTCTGCCTCGGTCACTCAATCTGAAGAATCTTCCCAACCTCCATAACTCATGGTTCTCTATACCATTACCTTCTTTTAGTTTTCATCATGGCACTTAGCACTATTTGAAGTTACTTTATTTGTTTGTTTGTAGCCCACTAGAATAACCTCCATGGAGACAAGGACCATGGGCATGTTGTTGATGCTTTTAGCCTACCTGCTAGATAAATGAATGAGTTGAGGTTAGAATCAAATACCAAAAGGATACAAAGGAGTGTCACTTATCCTAATTTTAGGAGGTCAACTAAACATTATACATGCCTTGAGCCATAAATAAGAATTAGTAAAGAGGGACCCTGGCAAAGGGTATGGCAGATGCAAAGGAACATAGGCAAATATGATGGAACTTTCAGGGAATGGAAAATTGTTCGGTACTCATGGAGCATAGAGCTTAAGAGGATGGTCTGGGGAAAGGAGTGGTGGGGACAAGTGTTGGGGAGAAGGAAGGGGTACAAGGGAGTAGTAGTTAAGCATGTGTTAGGGAGGTAAAAGAATCACATTATCAAAAGCATCATGTCTCCAGCTAAAGTGTTTGAACTATTTTTCATGAAGGCAAAAGCCCTGAAAGGTTTAGACCTAGCAAATGTGATTTTAGGAAGACTGTTCCTGCTGCATTGTGGAGAAGGAATTGTGGCGCAGAGGATGTTTCTCAGCTAAGGTCTGGGAAATCATTTCCCAGGCTGAAAAATCTCTGGAAGTACAACACAGACTTTCTGAGCTGCTTTAGAAAATGGAATAGTAAGAGAACTCACCTCGTGGAGCTGCTATTGAAAGTAAGAGAATTCATATGTCTGAATCTGGGAATATGAAGAGAATCTGAGGTCTTCTAAAGTTTCTCAACCTCTTCCTTCACCCTAATTAAAAAGATGGCAATTTTTAAATTAATCATAATTAGAACTCACAAACATGGTCTCAAAAGTTATCAATAAATGAGATGCTCACATCAATAACACTCAATTTATCCAAGACACTGATACCACAAAAGGAACTATCTGATATATGGCCTAGAACCAGACAAGGAGTTTGGATGTGCTGAAGTAGACCATACACGTCATTCCCATACACGTCCCCTAGGCCTGTCTCCTTAGGGCGTTATCTCTATTGCTGACCAGGGCATTCCTTCCAGTCTGGATCACTGCTTTCTATGGAGACAGCAAAAAAAAAAAAAAAAAAAAAAAAAGAATTCTTCCTCAAATGACCCATTTATAGAAATCCTCAAATCATACTGTGAACGTGTTCATTTATTTAGCCTCAAAGACCAGCCCCAGGTGTCATTCCTCATCATCATTCGGGGAGCAATCCCTGAAATGCTTATTATGTGCCTCTTACTGACCATGGCAGATACACTCAGTGCTTATGGAAGCACCATGAACAGATATGTAAATCAGACTGGGAATCCAGGACTCAGAGTAGGATAGGATCGGTCATAGTTAGAAACACAAGCGCTGAACTCATGCACACCTGGCTTTGCTTCAGAGACTTCTCACTTAGTAGTTGCATGACGGCAACCTCTGTCCCCACATCTTCCAAACGTCACTGAGGACCCACTTTATCAGGTTAAATTAAATGAGTTGATATATGTAAAGCACAAAGCTGGATACAAAGCACTGCTCAAATAGATTTGTGTGCAGCAGTAATCGTAAGTATAGTTTAGGATTCCTTCCTTATATGATTATAAGTTGAGAAGGTATCCAGTAGAGTAGAGCAAGGGTATTTATTATTCAGCAAAAGAAGGTGCATACATGCCAAATGGCTCAATACCCAGCAGATGCCTGCAGCCTTAGTCACTTCCCAGCAGCACCTAAAAGTCCAGAAACTAATTACTACGATTAGCAATAAAAGAGGAAGTTCTGATCCAGCAGAGCTGTATAATGTGGGTCAACTTCCTAGGCAGGCAGATGTACACTGTGAACTGAAAGCTTCTCTTCCAGCCACCGAATCCCTAGCTCATTGATCAGATCTCTGATGGGCACTGGGCAAAGAAGCCTGGGCAAAGTCCCCCACCCCCCACCCCCCACCCCACCCCCCGCCATCACACGGGGACCCGAAGCACCCGTCCCGGACCTCCTCGCCGCTGTAAGACGTGTCCACTCCGGAAACGGATGCCTGCGGAGCCCGCTCCCACAGCTCTGACTCCTCCACAAGAAAGAACAGTTCCCTTTACACGCAATTATCACAGCCAGAGATGCCTGTGCCGGTTCCTGAATTCACAGGATGAAAATAAAAAAGAAAGTAATAGCTGTCATTGTTTGTATGTCTTTATGCATGTGTGGGAAGCAGCAACTCTAAGGGGGGGGAAATCAGTTTTTCACCTTTCCTCTTTATTCTTGCAACGAAGTTTTTGCAGATTTCTTCCTTCTCTAATCATACATTATCAAGAGAAGCTTTGAAAAGAAGGGCTTTATACTCATTCCAGTTGCTACCTTAAAAGTGTTATTGATTGTGTTTCAAAGGAGTTACCACATAGCATATTCAAGAAGGACAATCGCACACCCTAGAGCCAACAAAGGAAATGCTCCAGGGACAGTTTTGCAACGGTTTGAAGAAAAGTATGGAACACTGACCATTGTGGCGTCAACAATCAGGGCTGGAGAGGCGGAGCCGAAGCTCATGCCGCGCTGCCCCGCAGGCCCAGGGGCTAGGCTGTGATCAGCGACGAGGAACGCGCTCACCTCCAAAGCGCGATTTCAGCCGTGCGGTTCCTCAGAGGCCTTTGACCCAAGATGCGTAATGTTCTAACCCGGGAATGCCCGAATCACACTCCGTCTCCGCCTCCTTCCAGAGTTGTCTGTCCTTAGTTCTCAAGTGGAAAGCTCTCGCTACGGCGAAAACAGTCAAAAACAAAACAAAGGCCGAAGGAAAGGAAAGAAAGAAAAACCTGCCCATTCCACACTCCATCCACAGAACGTACCCTGAAATCCAAATAAAATGGGAATAGAAGGTGGAGATGTAAGGATGACCTCGGCCCGACTCCAGGTGACCCTGGAGGTGACAATGCCTCTCTGCCGCCCTTGAATGCATTCTTCTCGCCCTTCCAACAATCATCCGGTCCCAGAGGGCCGTATTCAAGTCCATGAACCAGAACAAAGCTTCAGTTTTCCACAATATGATTGCAGAGTTAATAAACCCCTGAGCAGATTCTCACGGTGATTTAAATTTATACCCCGGTCTCCATACCCAATACCCACACCCCTTTCTGTGGGTAAGTTTTGTTGCCGAGAAGGAGCCTGGCTCATAACAAATGGAAAGGGCGTGACTGTTGTGGATGGGAAGGCTGAGAGGTTAAAACTCGAGCGTGTGGCGATTTTGCCGAGAGGGAGCTGTGAGCCGGGCTCGTCCCGGCTGCCAAGAACAGACCTGGGCGCGCAGCAGGACTGGCCGCTGGGGCTTCCAGCAGGATCTCCGCCTCCCGGCTCGCGCCGAGAGGTGAGAAGGTGTTACCTTGTTTCAAAGTCATTATTTTAAGATAGATAACGGGAAAGAATACCTCAAATTGGGTTTTCCCAAGGAAAGTCAGCAGGTAGTATGCGTTTGAGTACCTTCCACAAGCAGATGGTCAATTTTCAGTTTTCACACGAAAGCCTTGAAGAATTAGCCCCAAATATATCAGGGCCCTTCAGAGTGGCAAGACCATACCCACTGCACCGTGCAATAAAATACTATTGCCGGACGTGTTTATCCGTATCAGCTGATGTTTGGGGAGGTTCCTTGCTTTCTGCTTTATATTAGTCATTCTTTTTCTGATTCCTTTATCCGTCGCCCCAGCACACATTTGGTAAGTGCTAGGCACTAAGGTGATAACAATTAGTAAGACAAAATCCCCATCATCAAAAATTGTATAGGCACTCTGAGAGAAAAGAACCAGGAAGGAAAGCAGGCCCTTACTTCTACAGACCGGAACAGACTCTCCAAAGCAAACGCTTCCAGCCTTCCAGTATCTCGCCCCCTCAACATCCCCCAGTGCCTGCCCTCCAGCAAAAACATCCCTAATTGTGCAGAGGGACAAAGTCAGGGGTTCTTTCTTCCTCATTTGCATAGCCAACGTTACGTCCTACAGAAAAAGTCCGACATTTTTTCACTACCTCTAGCTTTCTACATGGGTGTGTGTGTGCTGAGGTTCCGATGATAATTCTTTGAACACCAGACCTAAGCCATTTAACGGAGGCTAAAAGCCAGCCGGCTGACCACACAGTGACTACACAATGGGGCACACTGGTGCACTTGCTCATGTATTCATTCAACAAACACTTATCGACTGCCTACCAGAGGGCTCTCTCTCTTAATCAAGCCAGGAGTCATGGGGCACTCTCTGTGCGCTGGACACTGGGCTGAGCACTCTCCACTTAGTGCTCCCAGGAATCCTACGGGTTGCCAAAACACACCCCAGTGACTTGACCAGTAAGTGATGAGACAGATTCCAACACAAGCAGTCAGTCAGACTGCGGGGAAAAGTGATGCATGGCACAGCCCAGCCCCGATGAAGCTCTCCGGCGGAGCAAGGAAGCAGCTTAGCGAGGGTGAAGCATACTCAGCTGGGGCCGTACACACGGGCTCTGGGACCCCAGAAAGAGCGTTCGCTTATGGCCAAGCATCTCTTGTGTATTTGCGTTTTCCATTAGCCCGCCTCCTTAATTCATTCTCCCCCTGCTCGTTTTGAAAAGAAAATCAAATTTAAAAATCTAATTTTTTTTCTAACTAGTGGGATATTTTCCCCCCTGTCCCTTGAGATTTGTGAGGTAATTACACTTGGCTTAAAACACCTGTTTTTCAAGAACTTATTCTGTATTAGCCACGGTCGCTGGGGCGGAAAGACAAGTACATCATCAGCGGGCTGGTCAGCGCCGGGAGCAAGCAGACAGCTTGGAATTCCTGTCAGCCGCATCTCTTGCTCCACAAAGGCCCAGGGTCACCACGTCTGCCTGTGTTTCAAGAAATAAATCTAAATTTTTTATCTCAATGTCTTAAGAAAAGACACTACTTCAGATACTTGGGAAATCATCGGAGGACAAGTAAGGCACATTTCTCAGGCTGGAATTAGCCTATGGGTGTCAGCTTACCATTCCTATGTGAAAGGCAGTCAAGTTTGGCTTCTGCCTTTGAGGGGCTCACAACTTGGTGATAATAAAATAGAAAAATGGAAGCGAGACACAGGAAAAAAATAATTATAATGTGAGAGACAGGTGGTGAGCGCCAAGGAAAAGGAGCGTGATACACGGGATGACAGAGAGGAATGATGCTTTCGGCAGGGAGATGCAAGGCATTCCAGGGCATTCCAGGGAAGAAAAAGCATAGGAAGCACAGGGAATGATTTGAGTGAAGCTCTGCAGGTGGAAAAGTGCAGGGCGCATATAGGCAAAGAGGAAGCGGGCAATGAGGTTTCCTTGTGGATCCTGAAGGGACAGCACAAGAGGGACAGGGGGTAGGGTGACGGTGCAGGACCCAGGAATTCACGGCCATGCTTGATCCTGTGGGGTGTGGTTCCAAGACGCAGTGGTGCACAAGATGACAGGCTCCTTTAGTAAAGTGAACACATTAAAATAAAATTCGGTAGCCCAAAACTTAGGGAAAGGCTACACATCCTATCGATTTCCGGATGACTTTCAAAGCAGACTCACAGATTAGATGCTCAAAGACCTGAACACTACATTCAGGAATGAAACCTGTTTAACTTTGTTAATCCAGTTTATTTTTTTAATTTTTAAATTAATTTTAATTTTAATTAATTTTTTAGATTAATTTAAATGAATAATTTAAATAATTTATTTTAATTAAAATTACTTTTACTTTTTTAATCCAGAACTTTTTTTCTTTGAACACTTATTTTTCTCCTAAAAAGAACAAACAAACAAAAAATTCAGTCAGTTTTCCTAGATGCAACCGGAAAGCCACTTAGGCCCTCATGCAATGGGGTGATGGGATACTGGGGGTTGTGACGCCTTAAAGACATTTTAAGATGAACCAGAAAAACAAAGGGGAGAGATTGGGTACAGAAAATCAGCTAGGAGCACATCACAACAGTCTGCAGGAATACTAATGGCCTCCTCTGATACAGCTCTCCGTATACGCCAGACATCCCTGGGGTGGTTGTTCATATTGTGCATACGGTCATGAGAACAAGAATTGGGATGAAAGCAACGGTCATTATCCAGTTTCAGGGCGAAGATGGATCAGCCAGAACTCACATCACATCACCCTTCCCATCCTCTCAGTTTCCTCTTTATCTCTCTCTCTCTCTTTTTCTGCTCTGCTCCTGCCTTTTCTCCCCCAGCTCTGGTACATACGCCCTGTAACTCCAGTTTGAAAGAAAACAAACGTTTGATATTTGAATGCTGCCATTAGATTATTTTTTGACTGAGATTCATTTTCCTTTCCTTCTTTACTGCTCTCTGCCCTTTTCTTTAAGACATATTATAAGTTAGAACTAATAGAGAAAGCAGGTGGTTAGCATTGTGGTGGTAGGAGGGGTGCGGGTAGTTCAGGGCTTTAGGATGGGATTTAGTGCCAAATCCTACTTTCTCCTTTTCTTCTCCTGGGCTCTAAACACATAACAATGGATCGCTAAGAGGAAACTAGTTTCAGTTTTTGTTAATAACTAAGTAAGTACCTGATCTCCCCTCCCTCTATCTTCCTTCATAGAAGACTTTTCTGATATTATGGCTGGAATACAGGGCAAAAGCCAGAGGGCAAAAAGGTTCTGATTTCCTACAAGCCCTGTCCAAGTGGCTGGATCCTTAGAGCAGATTCCAAGCCTACTAACCCAAATATCCATTTGTATGAATAGCAAATGGCAAGTCTTCCTCCCAGCCTGTCCCAGGTGGCACAGAGAGCCGGGGGAGGGTCAGCACCACCAGTCAAGTGCCACCCCCGCCGTGCAGCCTGGAGACCGGCTGTGCGCGGTGGGCATGAACATGGCAGTGAGGTTGGCCCCTCTGTCGGTAGGTTACTGGAGGTAGAAGAACATCTGCCTGTCCCTTTAATTATGGCGATACTGTCATTGCTCTCCGTGGAGGAGAAAACTACTATGGGAAAGAATGGAAATTAAGGAGGAGAAATTCCCTTTTCTTAGGGCTGATGCCAAGAACAAAAGTGTTCCCCTTCCCCCAAATGGTATTACTTTAGGAAAGCTGGACAAACCTTCTGGCCAAACTTCCTTTTCCCCCGAGAGAGTAGATTCCATTATCCATAATTACCCCATGGTGGCCTTTCACATTGTCCTTTGACAATCTCTTTCAATATGAACATCCCTGAAAGGCTTAACATCAATAGAATCTAGAACTTCCATGGGAATTAGTTTTGCTTAGGGCTACATGGGAAGTGTATGTATTGGGAACAAAAAGGTATGCTGGAAAAAAAGAGGAAGAGAAAAAGGAAGTAGAAGACCCCCAAGGTTCTTTTGTCTACTTCATGTTGCATACCTGCTTGGATGCTGATAGGAAAATACCCTAATTGTCTCCAGTGATTTTAAGGATGACTTTGGGTCAAGTCCTGGATGTGAACAATGCCCTCTCCCCTGGTTTTTCAGTAAAAACACTGTACAGGAAATGTGAGAATATAAACAAGGAAAGTATATATATGGGGGCGCCTGGGTGGCTCAGATGGTTAAGCGTCTGCCTTCAGCTCAGGTCATAATCCCAGGGTCCTGGGATCGAGTCCCGCATCGGGCTCCTTGCTCCTTGGGAGCCTGCTTCTCCCTCTGCCTCTCTCTCTCTCTCTCTGTCTCTCATGAATAAATAAATAAAATCTTTAAAAAAAAGAAAGAAAAGTATATATATGATTTTATGAAAGATAAAGTCAATTTGGTGATAAAATACTAATATATCCCTTAAGCATAACAATTATATAGTATATGTAATATATATTAAGATATATATTATAAATATATCTGTGTTATATAATATATAAATATATATTATGGTTTTTATCTGATACATGTAATTGTTCTCTTTAAAGGAATATGTTTATCTATCAGCCATTTTATCTACCTTATGTTTATCTATCAGCCATTTTATCTACCTTATGGCAATGAGATCTGTAAGAGCTAAAATGATTTCTGAGGATGATCACTTTCTAGGAATATTTTCTCAGAAGGAACAAAATAACCAGATTTATGATACCATTAGCATCCTTATTTTTACAATAATTCAAAATAGAAATTATGGCACAAATTGAAGAGAAAAATGTTAAGTTACTATCTTTAAATTTGCCACCTTAATTATTTCCAGTGGAACAGAAACGCTTTCAGGAAGATGTGAGTTTGGAATTTTTTTCAACAATGTAGGGATGTGCTTGATGACCTGACAAGGTCACTTGAAATCTTGTAGTTCAAAAATGCAGCCCCTCTCTGTGCAGACAGAAGACAGGCTCTGAATGCTACAGCAGCTTAGGAAGAACATGACAGGCCAACAATAGACCTGCATGCTGGGAGAAGTCACTTACTTTCCCGTGTATTCTCTTCACATGATACCACACAGAGAGCCACACGCAAGTCTGTGCATGCATAAGGCATAAGAAAAATTAATTTGCTTCCCCCACAGAAAATTTCAGTTACCTTGTGCTAAGCTGCTGGGCTTATCTTTGGAAAGTTCATCCTTGAAGAATAAAATTTCCACTATTCCGTTTTTCATATAAAGTAGTATGTTGTTTGCTTAAAAATGGAAAGTTGGTTTTATTAAGCATGCTTACTAGGACTATGTTCTTCAGAATATTAGCTCTGCTCCCATTTTTCAAGTGGGCTTTTTTTTTTCAGTTGGTACTGCTGACTTTCTAGAACTTCTCTGAATGGGATTTTCTCAGCCATTTTCACCTTCTGTCCCTATCACATTGCACGGAATTCTGCCGCATCCGATCTGTGGCATTGCAGGGGAGGAGTGATGCGGGGCAAAACAACGGGGAACATAGGTCTTCTCCTTTTAAAAGTCATGGATGGATATGTACTTCCATCCTACTTGGGGGGAAAGCCTTTTTTTCCCGTTTTCTTCTTCTTTTTTTTTTTTTAATCTATGCTCTCCCACTTGATGTAGTCACATTAAAAAACATGAGGACAGATTAAATTTGTCCTCATAATTCACAGGGTCTTTTCTCCAAATTGAAAACCTTTGGTGAAGGTTGCAAAGTCCCAGCGTTCTTGGGTGCTTTGGTTTGTGTTAGGGACAGCCCATTAAATCGGAGAAAAGTCCGACAGAGACCCTACTTAGTTCTCCCCACTAACACCTAGTCTCTATGCTGTGAGTCTGCTCCAAAAGAGTGTGGGACTCTACCCCAGCTCCGTGCAAGAGCTGGCTTCTCTCCTAGGAGGGGATTGACAGCAAGGAGACATCCAGCTGAGGTGACTAGTTTTTCAAAAGGGGATGAAAGGAAAACCATGGAGATCCGTATGAAATGGGTTCTGTGGTAGAGGTGGGGATAACGCTCAGTACAGCTATCATTGTATGTGGAAAGGAGAGGACTTTGAAGGAGAATTGAAGGGAGCATATAATTGGAACTGTCTGCAGAGAGAAAAAAAAAAAAACAGGTAATAGGAAACTCAGTATCATAACACCATAAAAATTATCAAATAATCTCTAGAAATCCAAACATGTATTACCCTTGATGAGGATTTCTCGATCTTGGTAGCGTTGACATTTATGGCTGGATAACATTGGTGGTGGGGATGTCTTTTGTGCACTAGACTAGTTAGCTCTCCCCTTACCCCCCAGTGAGGCCTCTACTCACTGGGGCCGGCAGCAACACCAGCCCTGAGTCCTGACAACCAAAAATGTCTCCAGATGTTGTCAAATATTTTCTGGGGGCAAAATCACCCCTGACTGGGAACCTACAGCCGAGACCCATGGTTTTTTACCTTGGTGGCAAAGTGATAGAGTAAACCATCAAAACAAATGTGCAAAGGCCCATTTCCCTAAGACTGGCATTTCATCGGTCTCTGATATGGCTCAGAGTTCGATGTGTCTTTTAAGTTCCTAAGATGATGCTCTTCGGTCTAAAAAGTGTACTCATCAGTTTCGGAAACAATCAGTGAAGGCCTACTATGTGCCCAGCATTGCCGCAGGTGACGAGGGGACAGAGACGAACGACACATTGTCGTTGGCCCAGACGGGCTTAGGATCGAGGGCAGCCACTCCTCTATTTTGTTGTACTCGATTCCCATAAAGCTAAACATACAGGCACTTGTCACCACTGTATACGCATACACACATGTACTTCGTACCCCCACATTCTTCACTTCTGTGTACATGTACGTACATACATACACTTGTTCCCACATACATATGACAGAAATGCCGCGTGTACAGAACTAGTCATCGCAGCCATGGGAGATGCGCTCAGTGACTTGCCCACATCACCTTTGCACTCACCGTTCTCAAACATGCCAGTGGCTTCTCGGTAGAAGCATCTGTGACTCTGCCAGGAGCTTTTCTGGTCACGGGAGCATGTTCTGCCTGTGCCAAGAGCAGGTCGCAAGTGCCATGAAGCCACCACCCCCCGAGCAGCTCTCAACCAACGACAAACAAGAGTTGTCCCGCCCAAGCCAGTGAGTAAGCTGGGATACTGGGTCCCTACCCCCGATCCATGCTGTTTCCCAAAGGACCCCAGTGAGAACAAGACCCACTGGCACTCAGCGATGCACTCTCTGTTAGATTTTGTCCAGTCTATACCTTACTTCTCTATTCCCCTGCAAACTCCCACATTAGCTATTTGAACTCAAATCTAGTCTGGGGGTTTGCTTCTGGGACAACCCAGGTAAAGACACAGCATTATTTATATAAGCTAAAGATGCAATGAAAAGAAAAAAAAAAAAAAAGAAATGCCCCTCCACAGAAGCATGGCTAAAGAAATTGTAGCACATCCATATAAGAAAATACTGTAGCTTCTCACCACTACTTGAATCTCACCAAACTCAACTTTGAGCAAAAAATGTTACAAAACAATATATACTTTATGATGACATTAGTATAAAGTTTAACATCAGGCAAAACTAGTTCCTTGTACTAAAAGGTATGGTGGTGGCTCCCTTTGGGGAGAAAGAATAGGAATAAGGGGACCGGTAATACTCTATTTCTTAACAGCTGTGATATTACATGTATATGTTCATATTGCGATAATTCACTTATTTTTGCAATTTTTCTATATATACAGTCCACTTAAAAGTTTTAGAAAGTCTAAACATTCATCATAGGATCTGTGAGAAAAGCAGATTATGTAACAGGGAGGGCGGGAGAGGAGAGGGGCGTAGAAAACAATGGGATAATAGCCATAGCTCGCACTAAAGAGGATCCCTAACCAAAGATTCAGCGGCTACCATGAGACTTCCAGCTGAAATAAACCAAGTAAGCAAAGGCTAACACTGAGCCTGATCTGTGAATTGGGAGAGAAAGGGACTGGCATCTCACTATTTTCACTCATTGTGCCTTCCCTCCCCACTCTTCATTCTTAGTCTAAGAGTACATTCGTCCTTGCTGAGCTGTCTTGAGGGCTGAAAACTTCAGCAGTAATATATAGAATAGAGATAGGGGACCCAGGATAATATGTAATAAAGCATTAGAAAAGCATTAGCCGCAATAACTTTTCAGGAGAACTTAAGAGAATCCTTTTCAAAAGTCATAATACCTAAAAAAAACCCATGTTCTTTCAATAGCTTTTCTCGAACACTCACTTCCACTGGACTATAGGTACTTACTAAGCATTTCTCCTATGTGAGACTGACCACCTTAGACATCTAGATGGTGCTTTGCCCCAGCAGCTAGGTTCTGTTGATAAATAACCATGAGACATGCATCCGCAATTTTGTTCCTAATCAGTAGGGAAATTAATTACTGATACCAAGGATTCATTCTTAGTATTTCCTATTTCCTATGTCCCCGCTGCATGATGTTTGTAAATGATTGTTTGCTCTAGCCAAAGGATTTTGATTTCTTTACCTCTTGACCTCCAACAAGGTCTTTCAAGGGAGATGCCATTTTCTGTCTTTTCATTTATGTCTTTATTCCAATTCATCAAATTAGTTCACCGAAACCTCAGTGATTGCCTGGCTGGAAAATGTTGTAAATTGGAGCCATGTTGTCGTTAGTAGCTTTTGCAATCTTCGTTAGTATTTATGAATGTGAACCCAGGCTGTGGCAGTAATATTCCCATTACTGAAAGCCTGTTAAGAGCCACATTATTGTCTTACCTTAATTGGACTTCTGTCTGAGAGGAAAAAATAAAGAACTGATTTAATTGTCTCCTGCCATTGACCTATGATATTTTTAAGACACGGGCTCGCCTCATCTCTACCAAATGGGCTTTAGGAGAGCTGGTCACATTGGCCCTAAACTTCTCAGATGAATCCATTAAAAACTGGGGTCAAAACTAATTGGATAATGAGCTGAACTGAGAAGTCATTCTCCCGACTTCAGGCCACATCAGGCTCCTTCTGAAAAGTTGGGACCTGATTTTGAAGAGCCAGATAGTGAAAGGACTTGAAATTAGATTTTGGAGGTTATAAATCTTCCTGCAAAAGAATTCTGCCATCCTTCCAGTTCCTTTTCCCTCCTCTCATTTGGGTTCTTTCATGCTGTTGCAACAACAAATGGGTTTCTAATGATGTTTGCTCCTTTGGTGAGATTCAACTTTAGAAATAGGCAACTCCCCAGAGTCTCCTCACTCCAAAGAACCATACAACTGATCTCCACAATTCTGGTTCACTGGACCTTATTTCCCAGGTGAGCCATTTGACTTAGAGGCGACTCTAAATGCATCGGGAAGGCAATGAGATCAATACCCTAGAGCTTCCAGCTGCTTTGTCGTTGAAATGACTCCAGCAGCACCTGAGAAAGAGCCTGGTTTTCCTCCCTGCCCCCGCACTACCCAGGCTGGGCATGTTTGGAATAACCTCAGAATCAGGATTATTCTCTCTTGTGGAATATTTGACAGGCACGGTTCATCTTTTTCTTCTAGGTTCTCCTTTCAGTCTTTGTCATTGGAGTACAGACACAGCAACCCTTCATCCCAAACTGACGCGTCTGCTGACAGTGGATCTTTGTTTAGAATTCGTAATGCATTTATTTGAAGTACTTGCATGTATTTTATGTATTCAAATGACTTAGACACTAGACCATACTTTGCTGACTGTTGAACAAAACAAATTTAGTGCCAGGTAAATTGGTATTAAAAAACAAAATTTCACCAAAAGCGCTCTTTGTTCACCGTCCTCTTATCAAGCCCTTGTTACAATATTTGCAAAATATCATTTCTGTAAGTTACTTTGCAAGCTGTTGTGTCTGACCTTGCTCAATTATTCTTCATTTAACTTTATAGTTTATTTTTATCAAAATAATACATGCACATAATTTTTACATGAATTCAACTAGCTTATGAGAAAGAATAACTGTCTCTTGCTTCTCTCTTTTTCCAGCCACATCCATTCTCCATAGATATTCACTTTGACTCTTTTGATGTCCTCCATTTTCTCTCTCTCTTTCTGGAACTCTCCTTGATTGAATGTTGAAATTCCACGGAGTAATCTCTAATTTTCCTGTTTTTTTCTACTTTCCTTCTCAGCATTGTTGTCAAACTTTGAGAGTTTTCTCAAGTATACCTTTCCATCCTTACAATGAATTTCTAGTTCTGCTGTTTCATTTCCAGAAGCTCATGCCTTGTTCTCTGATTGTTCCTTTTTAAGAAGATACTGCACCCACCTCATAGATGCGGCATTTTCTCTGGTCTCTCAGAGCACATTGGTGCTTTAAAGCATTAGCCTCTTGTTCCTTGTGCTGCCTCTGTGGACTTCACGTTTCTTTGTTCTGCCTGTCTCAGTCGCTCTCAGGTTAGAAGTTTACTCAAATGTAAAATTGATTGTCAATTTCTGTTTTCCTTTTTTTATTATGTTTCGAATCAGTAACATATTCGCATGCCTCGAAATGCAAAAAGTCTATGAACCAATTGAATAAAATTTTCCCTCCCATCTTTGTCATGCAACTGCTCTTTTCTGATTGCCCATTGGTAACCACTTTCTTGAGCATCCTTCCGGAGTTCCTTTATGCACATAATAAAAGAACAGATTCTTCTATTTTTTCCATCTACATAAAAGATAGCATATTAAATGTTATAGTATGTGTACTGCTTTTTTTTTTACTTCTAATGGTGTCAGTTTTCAAATTATTGATCACTTCCAATATTCTTCTATTACAAAGTTTTGAAATAAATAACATTGGAAACATCATTTGACACATATGCAAATATGTCTGTAGGACACATTCCACAAACTGGAGATGCTGGGTGAAAAGTTACATGCTTTTGTAATTTTGAAAAACTATGTCAAGTTACCCTCTGTTGGAGGTACACCAATTTACCTACCTACCAGCGTGTAATAAGGCTTCTCTAGAGCCTCACTAATAGAATAAGTGTACTTATGCAAAATAGTTTTAATGTGTGTATTAGTTTTCTATTGCCTTTGGAACAAATTATCACAAATTTAGTCACTTAAAGCAACATAGACTTATTAGCTAACAGTTGTTGGGGCTAGATCCAAAATGGATCTAAAGTGAATTGCACCTTCACATATTTTGTTAAATGTATCCTGAGTTTTTTATTGTGTTTGATGTCATTTAAATGGAGTGGTTCTTTCCCTGATTATAATTTGTATATATAAGTTATTTATATTTTCCAATATATCTTAGCAAATCTCCTAGTAATTCATTACACTGACAGGAGCAATTGATTTTAATTACATGCTCAGTCCCCAAATGTGACAATCAGAAGAAATAAACATTTGCGACATTACTCCCCTTGAATGACAAGATTAATTAATACATCTTACTGTGTCTGGAAGAGCATATTCTCACATTTTAATTTTTAAATATTTTTATTATGAAATAGCTAAATCATACAAAGAATATACTTAGTTCAGTTTATGAAGTACAACAATAACATAATCATAGGAAACACTTCATCTGAACAAGAAACAGAAGATACCAAATTGGTAACCCCCTCTGCGCTCTTCCCTGACCCATCCTTCTACATACCTCCTTCTCACCCAATACGCATTATCTTGAATCCTCTCTTTATCATTCATTTGCTTTTCCTTAAAAGTTTATCACTTCTGTATGTATCTCCAAATGGTATGCTTAGTTTTGTTCATCTCAGAAGTTTATAAAAGTAGAATCATAGTCTTCTCACATGATACTGTTTCTAAAATACATCCATCTTCTTTCCCAGAGCTGTTGTTAGTTTTATTTCACAAAAATATGATATCGCGAATAGTACACAAAATATTTTTTGGTGCCAATTTTTTGGAAATTGAAGTTGTTCCTACTTGTGTTTCCCTTATACGCAGTACTAATACCATTCATCCACATGTTCCTGGCACACATGTGCAAGAATTTCTCTAGGGTACGTGTGTAAGAATGTGATTTCCAAGCAATAACAGATACACAAGTATTTAACTTTACTACCAAATTGTTTGCTCCAAATTGCTGTGTATGGGTTCCTTTTGCTCTCTGTATTTTGATGTAGAATGTGCCAAGTTTTTATGGGATAAAAGTTTATGTGTTTTTAATGAAATGTACCATATAGTAAATTTTGGGGTCCATACAATCTCTAGTGCAACTATTCATCTCTACTGGTGTAGTAGGGAAGCAGCCACACATAATATGTTAACAGATGAGCATGGGTATGTTTTAATAAAACTTTATTTACAAAATAGGTAAGAGGCAGAATGTAGCCCTTGGGCTATAGCTTGCCAACTCCTGCTGTATAAATACTTCAGTATAGGTATTTCATTTTTTAATAATTTTAATAGCAAACGTATTACCAAAAAATAAATAGAGACAGATAAAACAAATATGACAAAATGTTAACAATTAGTTAGTTCTAGGTGAGCCCAATTACTGTGGTGTCCACTGTTCTTTTACCATTTCGGTAGGTTTGAAATTTTTCAAAATATAAAGGCAGGGAAGAAAAAACTGATGAAAGTCTAAATATATTCTGTCTCTCTGCTTTAAAATAGCCTCATGAAAATAATGGCAACATTCTGTAAAAGCAGGAGCTAAAGTCCTTATTTATGATCCTTTAAAAATGTATTAACGGTCAACATTTTCCAACAATTAAGAAAAAACATGGGAATTGAAATGTTATTACTATAGACTCAGGAACAGGAATCACTATCAGAATTATGTTAACATCAAACTCAGTTTCTTTATTCTATGCTTAACAGATCATTAAAAATTTTAGAGACTCCTTTCATATATCACAAATAAGTGAAACCTTGAATATTTTAACATGTTTTACATCAAATGCAAGAATCTCAGATGTGTTATTAATTCTGTTAACCTCAACTAGGCAAAGAGTCTCCCCCAATATTCAGTTGATGATATTAGATCATTTCCAGAAAAGATTTGTAAGAGGAATGTTTTCTATCTCTAGTGTTTATACTGTTGGCTCACAGGCCAACAGTCCTTTCGGTAAACCTTTCCAGCTCAGAACACACAAAACAATCATTTTTATCATCAAATATATTACTTTTAAGAAACTTAAAAATATTTGTGAAAATAATGAAGAACTTAAGACTGTAAAACATATTCCTTTTACAGATCTTTTACAGAATAATCTAACATCAATAGAACATTGGTAGAGATTGATTGCATAGTTGAGAGTAAACAAATTAGTAACACATCTGAGGTTGTTATACTTGATGTAAAATGTGTTAAAATATTCAACATTTTACTGATTTGTAACATGAATGGAGTAACATATAAAAGGAGTTCCTAAAACTTTAGTGAATTTTTATAAGCATAGACCAAACAAGGTTAGTTTTATGTAACATAAGAGTTCTGATACTAATTCCTACTCCTAAAAAATATAGTAATAAGTGTTTCAACTCCTGTTTTTACTTGTCCCAACAGATATTAAAGCATAGTCAAAAGCTGTATCAATGGCAAAAAGACTGTACCACTGTGGAAAGAGATCAAGAGAAAAAACAAGTAACATAGAGTTAATTATCATACAGTTTCATATCTGGCAAGTGCTAAAAATAAGTGGAAAATGATCATTTTATATTTTTATATTACTTTATTTATAATTTTTGTTTATAATTTACAGATTAAGGAACAGAGTCAGAAAGGTTAATTTGGCTAACTATTAAGGGACAGAGATGAAAATCACATATAAACCATCTAAATCCCAAACTGTGCCTTCATCTACCACATCCCTCTGCCTCACTATGAGCTCGAAGCCACTTCACAGCTAGAATACAGACACACACAGACGTATGTGATGGGATCGTGGAATGTGGCAGAAAGCTAGGTAAAGCTTAGTTAGTAAAGCTGAAGGGAAAAATAAAAATCCAAAAACCGAGAAAACAAAACAGTTGAATTGCAAGTGAGATAACAAAATCATTAAGAGAAGAAAAATCATAAATGAGGAATAAATTTAGCATACTGGGCCACACTTGCTAACAGCCTTGATATGTGGTGTGAAACATTACGGTAAACCACCCAACACAGGCCTCCAGGGGCACCTATGAGCCCTAAGCAGGAGAGGGCTACTTGGTAAATTGTCAAGTTTTCTTTCACCAAGGACCCAAGTGACTCAATGAGGGACCCTTCTCCTTCATAAAGCATCTCACCCAAGAAGGGTAAGATGTTTCCCCACTGGCTGGAACAACGTGAGCCCCAGAGAAGGTGGAAGGGAGTTCAGGGAGAAGACAACAAAGACAAAAATCCCTGCGGAGTATGAACGCAGTGTCCTCCAAATTCCATTTTCTCATTCCCCAGTAGGGTTGTAGCTGCACACATTAGCTAAGCTACATTTCTCGGCCCCTCTTGACACTGGGTATGCCCCTGGAAAATTCATTTCCTCTGAATGAGATGTGAGTGGAGATATATGCCACTTCTAGGTTTACCCTTTTAAGAAGTAAGGACACCTGCCTCATGTTTTCTCCTTCCACTGGATGGCTACCGATGGGGAGGAGACCCTACAAATTGGCACAGCCTCAAGGCGGAAGGAACCCGGGTTCCCAAATCACCATGTGGAGGAGAGACGCCCACAAACCAGACCTCAGATGGCCTCATGAGGGAGAAGTAAACGTCCATTGTGTTTGAGCCATTGAACAATTTTGGGTCTATTTACTGACACAGGCAAGCCTATCCTAACTAGTAGAGTCTGTCTGTGCATCAGTAGATATCAGCAACATTCTTCTTCTACATCCAATGAAAGCTTAAAGACGGACAGTGTGAGATATTAAGCACACAGACCAAAGCAGGGAGCATAAAAATGGGTGATCAGAGTGGCAGCAAACATTGGCAAGAGAAACAAGATGAACAGCTGGAAGACAGGAAACCTAGATGCTCGGAGATCTGCTCCTCTTGAATCCTTGCAGCAAGCTGTGAGACAGGGAGAGGGTTCCTGACTCTGTATAGTCAGGAACCAACTTTAATGCACTGTCACCTAGCTCCTATATACTGTTGGTGTCTTTAAGATATCCAGGCCACATGTGTTTATGCGAATAGAAGCAAGCTACATAGAGCATGAATATATCCCAAAACATGAAAATATTAGGGTTAAAGGATTATGGGTGGGTTTCCATTCTTTTCCCTCTGAATTATCTGAACTGTTTAAAAGCATACCATGTGCAGCCACTGTAGAAAACATCATGGAGCTTCCTTAAAAAATTACAAATAGAAATACTATATGATCCATTAATTCCACTACTTGGGTATTTACCCAGAGAAAACAAAAACACTAATTCGAAAAGATATATGAACTCCTATGTTTACTGCGGCATTATTTACAGTAGCCAGGATATGGAAGCAACCCAAGCACTCATTGATAGATGAATGGATAAGAAAGATGTGGGGTGTGGGGTTCATTGGTTTTACCACGTATACCACAATGGAATATTACTCAGCCATAAAAAAAAGAAATGAGATTTTGCCATTTGTGACAACATGGATGACCTCAAAGGCATTATGCTAAGTGAAATAAGTCAGAAAAAGACAAATACCGTATGATTTCACTGGTCTGTGGACTCTAAAAAGCAAAAATCAGACTCTTAAATACAGAGAACAAAATGGTGGTTGCAGAGGGGAGGTGAGTGAGGGGATGGGGATTAAAGGTACAGAATGGGATTAAGAAGTACAAACTTCCATTGTAAAGTGACTAATTCATGGAGATGTAAAGTATAGCATAGGGAATTCAGTCAATAATATTATAATGACATTGTATGGTAACAGATGATAACTACACTTACCGTGGTGAGCACTGAGTAATATATAGAACTGCAGCAGCATCATGCTGTACACCTGAAACTAATATAACATTAAATGTCAATTATACTTCAGTGTTTAAAAGTGGTTTAAAAAAGCAGCATACCGTACATTTGTAATGAAAAACTTTTTCTTCATTTTGAAAGAGAAAAATTCTTCCTATTAATTCTATATTTTCATGAAAACATTTAACATTTTGGGGTCTATACACCATAAATATGTAATAAGGATGAGACACAAGTTTTGCCTGATTCCTACTGTGAAATCTTTGAGGGAATGAATATTCACACACCACAGAGACTATGACTATGTTTGCCAGTTGCCCTGTTACATAATCAGCTCCTTTGAAGGCAGGCGCTGTAGTGTGCTCATGATTTTCCCTAGCACTTGGCACACAGGAGGTACTCAGAAATGTTAAGTGAATGAATTCATAAATACACGAGTAGTCTAGTAGCTTTTCATGTGTAAACTCAATGGTAGTCAATTATTTCAGCCTTGGAATCCCTGTTCGCTGTTTTTTCAGTTTTGCTAGGAGTGGGACATAAATTAATTGATCTCACCTAAGATACCTAAACAGTGTTCTTTTTTTTTCCCCTTTCACTTCACGTGTCACAGCTCCATTCAACCCAAATAAAGGTGTGGATAGCATTGTCAAGTTTGACACTTTTGGAGACGGAATGGGACGATACAACGTGTTCAATTTCCAGTACGTGGGTGG
This sequence comes from Mirounga angustirostris, assembly GCF_029215605.1. Taxonomy (NCBI): domain Eukaryota; kingdom Metazoa; phylum Chordata; class Mammalia; order Carnivora; family Phocidae; genus Mirounga; species Mirounga angustirostris. The sequence continues at coordinate 75,987,165 of NW_026991720.1, read as the reverse complement.
CAGGTACTCCTACTTGAAGGTTGGTCACTGGTCGGAAACCTTATCACTGGATGTTGACTCGATCCACTGGTCCCGGAACTCAGTCCCCACATCCCAGTGCAGTGATCCCTGTGCCCCCAATGAAATGAAGAACATGCAACCGGGGGATGTCTGCTGCTGGATCTGTATCCCCTGTGAGCCCTACGAATACCTGGCTGACGAGTTTACCTGTATGGACTGTGGCCTTGGGCAGTGGCCTACTGCAGACCTGTCTGGCTGCTATAATCTTCCCGAGGACTACATCAAGTGGGAAGACGCCTGGGCCATTGGGCCAGTGACCATCGCCTGCCTGGGTTTTATGTGTACCTGCATAGTTGTGACTGTTTTTATCAAGCACAACAACACGCCCTTGGTCAAAGCATCAGGCCGGGAGCTGTGTTACATCTTGTTGTTTGGGGTCAGTCTGTCCTACTGCATGACATTCTTCTTCATTGCAAAGCCATCGCCAGTCATCTGTGCACTGCGCCGACTAGGGCTGGGGACCTCCTTCGCTGTCTGTTACTCAGCCCTGCTGACCAAGACAAACTGCATCGCCCGCATCTTTGATGGGGTAAAGAATGGCGCTCAGAGGCCAAAATTCATCAGCCCGAGTTCTCAGGTTTTCATCTGCCTGGGTCTGATACTGGTGCAAATCGTGGTGGTGTCTGTGTGGCTGATCCTGGAGGCTCCAGGCACCAGGCGGTACACCCTCCCGGAGAAGCGGGAAACAGTCATCTTAAAATGCAATGTCAGAGATTCCAGCATGTTGATCTCACTTACCTATGATGTGGTCCTGGTGATCTTATGCACTGTATACGCCTTCAAAACTCGGAAGTGCCCAGAAAATTTCAACGAAGCCAAGTTCATTGGTTTTACCATGTATACCACATGCATCATCTGGCTGGCCTTCCTCCCTATATTTTATGTGACATCAAGTGATTACAGAGTAAGTCTTTGAATGGTTTCTTCTTTTCCTTCTTCCCTTATCCTGCCAATGTTCTGTTATGTAGGATTTAAAATAGACTTATTTCATCTCAGTTATTAGGTTAATTGTAAACGCCATGATGAAACATCCTATTATATATGGAAAGTAATCCAATGTTTTAAAAGCACTTAATTAGTGAATACTATGCACAAAGCATCGTACTAGGAACTGAAAGTAAAATAAACGTAAATGACATGGTCATTCAAGCAATCTATAATCTAGTAGGAGAAAAATGTAACACACGCACCCACCTAAAACTTTTAATTACATTTAGAAAGTGATTCCCCAGAGGGTAACACTTAAACCCACTAAGAACCAGGTGAGAATACTTCAAATAAAACAAAAGAGGACCTGGCTGCCACAGATTAATCTGTAAATTAAAAGAAACTTTCAACATTAAGCCAATATCAGATCTAAACACTTTCACTCAAGCTTCAAATAAGCATCATTACTTCTCTAAAATAGATTAAAATAGGGGTGCCTGGGTGGCTCAGTCGTTGGGTGTCTGCCTTCGGCTCGGGTCATGATCCCCGGGTCCTGGGATCGAGTCGCGGCATCGGGCTCTCTGCTCTGCGGAGAGCCTGCTACTCCCTCTCCTCCCTGCCTGTGTTCTCTCTTGCTGTCTCTGTCTCTCTCTCTCTCAAATAAATAAATAAAATCTTTAGAAAAAAATAGATTAAAACATAATGTTAATTTGTTATACTTGTTCTACAATTTTAGTTCCTGTAGATACATGCTAGCTATATATATATATATATATATATACACACATATATATATAAACCCTTGAATTAGTTAAAAATATTACTGTATATATCCAAGTAATCTAAGTCATTATTCATAAGGTTTTTAGTAATGCATAGTTCAAATTTCTGGGCATCAATATAATTACCTTCTCTTCTGAAAGAAACAGTTCATCATTCTATCATTATTTCTCAAATTGTTGAAACCATCCATCAGTTATTTCTGCATTTATATTTCTGATTTTAGTGTCTTCCATGGACTGAGGATGAGAATTTTTTTTCTCTTGAGGCAACTGATTTTATTCTCCATATTTCTTAAGTTGTCAGAAACTTTTCCAGAGGCAAAATGTTTCCTTGTTACACCATAATTTCACAAAGTAAAGTGCTTCTGTAGGCTGTAACAGTCCCCATATCTTGTTTAACAGCAATTCCTATATTACCAAAATCTTTAATATTGCAGCTCAAAAAGAAGGCAAAGCTATTTAAAATGTGGTCTCAAGAGACTAGCAAAGCTCAATGTTTCTCATCTTTTATTTATTTATTTTTAAAAGATTTTATTTATTTATTTGACAGAGAGAGACAGAGCGAGAAAGGGAACACAAGCAGGGGGAGTGAGAGAGGGAGAAGCAGGCTTCCCGCCGAGCAGGGAGCCCGATGCGGGGCTCGATCCCAGGACCCTGGGATCATGACCTGAGCCGAAGACAGACGCTTAACGACTGAACCACCCAGGCGCCCCTGGCATAGATTTTATTTTTTTATTTTTTTAAAGATTTTATTTATTTATTCATGAGAGACAGAGAAAGAGAGAGGCAGAGGGAGAAGCAGGCTTCCCACCGAGCAGGGAGCCCGATGCGGGGCTCGATCCCAGGACCCTGGGATCATGACCTGAGCCAAAGGCAGACGCTTAACAACTGAGCCACCCAGGCGCCCCTGTTTCTCAACTTTTAAATGATTTGCAACCATGTGACTCAAACTACAGACTAAAGGAAGAACAAGGAAAATAAAGAACTTAAGTTCAGGGTCGGGGTAATGGTCAGGCATGCTACGACCACCTGTAAAAAATTTTGAAAACGTGTCAGTAGAGAAAACATCGGAACTGAATCAGCAAAATCAAAGGTCATATCATATGAGTCACAAGGGAGTTAGAACCGAAGAGTGTAGGGATTAAGATGGACAACTAGGGCTAATGTATTTTAGTGCTGCCATCTCCATCCTTTGTCTGTATGCACACATCCACTCCTACAGATCTGGAAGGACTTAAGTTCTTAGGAAGCTATCTTCAGCAGACATGATTTAGGGTATGGGGACTGTGAACTGATTACAATATTAATTATTTAACCCTGGATATATGATTTGAAACTACTCATTCTCCAAAAAGCTACCAAGAAAATAGAGCAGAAAATACTAAGAGTAAACAAATAGCATTACGAAAATTTAATTTTATTGAGTGTATTAACATTTATTTCTAGAAGACCAAAAATGCTTTTTCCCCTCACATGATAGCAATATAGGAGCTCAGCTGACTCAGTGGGATTAGCGAACGATACCAGAAGTCTCACCACACGGCATAAGGCAAAAGGGGCAGAGGTGGCAGAGCAATCTCAGATCCAGGCTAATTAAGGCATCCAATCACACTGAAATCATCTGAGCCCTCACTCCTTGCAAATAATGCCAATTCTAAATTTGCAAAAGAAATGAGAAGGTAGAATGGAGCCTCCAACACATTGGTTTTCAAATTCGACTGTTCAGTGAATCAACTGGGTAGCTTTGAAAAATATGTATTTGGGGCTGTCCCTGAAGCACAGCCCCAAAGATTCTCATTTAATTGGCCTGGGCTGTGGCCTGGACATCTGGATTTTTCAAAGCTCCCCAAGTGACTAATTTGCAGCCAAGACTAAAAACCCCTGCTCTAATGAATCACGTGCTTACTCTCTCACAGATGGTTTTAGTTTGGCATGTGCTGTTTTGAAATTCTTTGAAATATTTGTCAAAATTAGAAAATTGAGGAATTTTATACAAATATCCAGATTCCTGGTTTCTCTTAACAAAGTAAAACATGTGGACTCAAATTCATGCATGTCCACTGAGCTGGACCTTAGTGTTTAAGCCTCTAGACAGAGCACACAACTACCAATCCCTGAATGCTTACAATTGGCTCCCTTCACTTATGCATATGCATGAACCTATAAGCATTTGAACTTGGGACCACTGTTCTAGAAGTTCCAGAACAAGAATGAGATTTAAAATTTCCCAGAGAGAGAGCAGGTGGTTCAGATAGAATGAGCAGCATTAGAAAAGTACCCAGCCATCTACAGGCAGCTAGTAGGAGTTTGGCCATCAAATAGTCAACAAGGTATATGACTCAGTACTTTGCCACCCATTGTGAATTATAAATAAATATAAAGCACTATTCTTGTCTTCAAAAAGCTCATATCCCAGATGGGAAAAAAATTAACAAGCATGAAAGAATTGAAGATTAACACAGAAGAGTTTATAATTAAATTGGTGATACAAGCTCTTAAATGCCTACTGGTTTGAAAAAAAAGAGTTGGATCAGTAAGAATGGTCTTTCCAGGAATACTCCTTCAAGAGGGGGGAGTTCACACTGTACCTTGGTAGGAAAGTGCAGTTACAGAGCTTAGAGAATATAAGGCATATAGGGAATATTCTTTTTTTTTTATAAATCTCTTTTTTTAAGATTTTATTTATTCATGAGAGACAGAGAGAGACAGAGAGAGAGAGAGAGAAGCAGAGGGAGAAGCAGGCTCCCCGCTGAGCAGGGAGCCTGACGCGGAATTCGATCCCAGGACCCTGGGATCGTGACCTGAGCCAAAGGCAAGACGCTTAACCATCTGAGCCACCCAGGCACCTGGGAATATTCTTGAGGCAAGACAGGAATGAACCAAGCAGAACACAGGAATACTGGTCTTACTCAAGTAGAAAATGGGCTGGGGGGAGGAGTCTAGTGAGAAACTAATGGGAATTGGCCACTTGGTCAGATTTTAACAGGCAGAGGAATTCATTTAAATAATGAATTTAAATAATGAGTAAAAGCTCTGAGGTCCTGCTATTTTTAAATTTTTATTTTCTTTTGGTTGGTTGTTGGCACAGGCAAAAAGTGACATGATGAAAAGTAAGAGGGAAAAATAGGAACTAACTCTTACTGATCAACTCTCAAACTTATGCTAGATACTTTGCATACGGGAGTTCACTTATCCTCATTAGCACCCTGAAAGGCAAATGTTAGTATCCCTATGAGTAAACAAACTCAGGGGATAATTAACTTCCCAGGTGGCACAGTTAAGAAATAGTAGGACAAGTTTTTCCGACGCAAATCCATGCCTTTCATATTACACCACAAGCTTATCTATCCTTAATATGGTGGATGGGTTTGAAAGAATGGAGCCTAGAACAAGCAGAACTAATTGAAGCTATTACAAGCATCCAAGACCCAGCAAGCAAGAACTTGAGTAAGAATCCAAAAATTCAAAGATCTTTGAGAAATATCCAGGCCATCTCCTTCTGTATCACAAGATATTGTAAGAATCAAACACTGAGTCATCAGGGATCCAATCATAGTTTTAGCGGTACAAATAAAAACTAGGTCATGTTTGCAGGGAAAGTTAGCCATAAAGGATTTAATAGTAATTACTGAGTGTTTTGTTCATTCGTGTCTTCCAAAAATATTCGAGCACTTATTATGGGCCTTGCAGATACAGCTGTCAACACAGACACACCTCTTATAATGTGTATAACTTACAGGCTAGTGGGGAGCGAGGGGAGGATAGGGGTGAAGAGGAAATAATGAACTGACGAAAATTCAGGGTAATTCATGCAGTGGTTCAAGGGCTGTGATGGAAGGAAAAGGGGCTGATGCTATTACACTGCTCCTCAATCTTTAGTGTGCAGACAGCTCACCCGGGTGCCTGGCTAAAATAAAGATTCTGGTCCAGTAAGAAAAGAGGCAGCCCCAGATTCTGGGTTTCTGGCAAGCTCTCAGGTAGTAGAGATGCTGCTAGACAAAGGACCGTACTCTGAGTACCAAGCCGACGGATTTTATAGGGTGTGGCACAGATGAAGCACTTCGCTCACAGCAGGCAGAGCCTTTGGAGGTGACTGGAATGTTGACAAGGTTCAAATACTTACAAAGAAATTCCAATTTTCCCCTGTTGACTATTTTGAAGATTTAAAAAAAATATATCAAATCTCAAATTCTTTCAAAACATGTCTGCCACCCTCGCTAGTGTCTATTTCATAACACTCTGTTGAAGGATGGGAAGGCGCTAGCCATGGGAATTCTATGTGCTAGTCAAAAGAAACAGCAACAATGAACACCCCAAGGCAAAAAAAAAAAGTCTTGGAAAAGAAAGGTATATATGGCTGTAGTTTAATGAGTAGATGGAAGAGTGATTTTATATGCAAGGTGGGCAGGGAAGCTAAATCATGTAGGACTTTATAGGCCATTGCAAAAAGTTTAGATCTCAGTCTATATGGAAAAAGAAACTATTGAAAGATTTTAAGTGGAGGAGTTTAATCTCACATTTTATGATCTCACATTCTGGACAAAAAAATATATATCTATATATCTATATCTATATATCTCAAGTTGCTGAAGACACAGACTTAAAGGTAAGGGCAGAAGTGGGGAGACTGGTTAGGTGGCTGTGGTGGGTGTTCCAGTCACATGGTAGAATATTAACAATGGAGATGGAACCTGTCAAGAACTGTCAAGGGTTTTTACCCATCTTGCAATCCGACAGGTTAGACTGCCGTGGTTTTAGGGATGCTGGCAGAAGACATGAGACTCCCGATTCAGAGACAAAGGACTTTATTACCCACAGCCACCACTGTAGCCAGAGTGCAGCATTTATGGAAGTGCCCCAGGCCCCAGTTTTCACTAAGCAGTGCAAAGTGGGCTAACTGACCCTTGCATAAGCAGTTCTCAATACAGGATCAGTATCTGCCTTAAGACTGATTTTGTCCTACCACAGCACTGTTACTGAGTCTATCCTTATTTAAAATATTGGTAGTGTGTTCATCATAGGTTTTTTTTTTTAACGATTTATTTATTTATTTTAGAGAGAGAGAGAGTGCATGTGAGCAGGGGGGAGGGGTAGAGGGAGAGGAACAGAGTCTTAAGCAGACTCCCCGCGGAGCATGGAGCCCGACACAGGGCTCAATCTCAGTACCCTGAGATCATGACCTGAACCAAAATCAACAGTCGGATACTTAACCGACTGAGTCACCCAGGCATCCCCATCATAGGTTTTTTGCATTCATTTTTATTTTTAAAACATACTGCGATAAAACATTATTTCTCTTAATTACTGAGTTTTTGATGCCCCCTTAAATCTGCATCTCAAGCAAGTGCCTCACTTGCCTCCTCGTAGGCCCAGCCCTGCCTTCCCCCTAGCGGGTCAGTGTAGGATGGTGAGTTGGTTGTCTATAACCAGCAGAGCATAAAAATTGGAGGTTTTCCCTCCCCGAAATTTCCCAGTGTATTGGGTCTGGTGTGTATGGGACTTCAGTCACCCTTGGGGATGGGAAGATTTTGGTCCTATCCATAAGTATCGTTCTCCTCAAAGCAGCTAAAATCAGGGTGGAGGGTAAAGGAGGAATCAGGCAGCACAGAGGGAGAGAGTAACTCCATGCCATTAAGTAAGGCACATTAGCTTTCAGTTTTAAGCATGCAGCAGCTACTTGGCTCAACTGAACAAAGGTCCAGTGTTTCTGAGCCCCCCAAACCCTAAACTGCATGGTAAGATCAAAATTACTGTCACTTCAACTTTGGGAACTCCCTGACTCAGAAGCCAGAGCCAGCTAGCTTTCTGCCTGGGGCACATGGTTTGTGCACTTAGGCTAACTCAGCCTTGACTCACACGGCAGGGACTTTTTTAAAGAAGTCCATCTTAATCCAGGGCCTTTGCTGTCTCATTGTGACATCTCTTAGCATCTTGCCTGGTTTTAACATAAGGACTGGGGAAGTTGTCCAGTGCTTGCCAATTGCAAGAATTTAGATTTCCTTGTGTCTCTTTCACTCTTTCATTCTTGAGTACAGCCCCTTTGTCAGCATTTTAAACCCAATCCAAGTCAATAAGAGCCCAAATACTAATCAGTGCCTCATCTATGGTTTTCCAGAGCATTTTTCTGTCTCAGGGAAATCCTGCAGAGACAGCCAAGGTTCCTTTTTTTGCTGCCAGCTTCTGCTGCAAAAAACGGAGAGACCTTTGTCATCTTGGAATGGATCTAAATTTGGTATGAGAGACCACAGCGGGGCATGAGCCCTAGCAGGGCCCAGCTGCTGCCATTCTTCTTTAGCAAGGGTTTATGCACCCGGCCCTCAGCTCCCAGGAGAATCAGCCGAAGTGCAGGTGATTCACCCGGTGTCTGCCTTCTCTGAAGGTCCCTCCTTTCATGCTCAGTATAGGTGTATGTCTCTGCAAGTTGGATGTGATAGGGAGTCAAACTTTCTGCCCACTCAGGACCTGGATCAGATTGGAAGGAAATCAGGATACCTGGGTGGCTCAGTTGGTTAAGCATCTGCCTTCAGCTCAGGTCATGATCCCAGCACCCTGGGATCGAGCCCCGCATCGGGCTCCTTGCTCGGTGGGGAGCCTGCTTCTCCCTCTCCCACTCCCCCTGCTTGTGCGCTCTCTCTCTCTCTGACAAATAAATAAATAAAATCTTTAAAAAAAAAAAAAAAAGATTAGGGAGGAAATCCACCCCACCCCCTAGAGGAGAGTTAGCAACAATTACAGTACTGATCTAGCAGCTCTATCTGAACCTAGTCCCAGTTACTCAGCCCTTAGCCCCTCCCCAGATCCACCTCATTCATTAGTAGGGAATAATGTGAGCACTATTACTGCCTGGTTGGCCAGAGAATTTGGGCAACATGTTTGCTACTGATTCCCATGGACTTCTCTCAAATTTTGTTAATTCAGCCCCTACGGCCCTCTTTGAGAAAGCCATTCCGATCTCATTGCCAAAACTGTCGAAGACTGCATCATCTGAGACCTGACTCTACTTGTAAGGTAACACGTTAGCTTGCCAGGGTTTTGTTGAGGCTGACAGAAAAGCCTTTTTTGGCTTTTTTGGAGGGTTGGCATTGGCTCTGGTCCCTTGGGCTCCACTCCCCATAAGCTGTGCAAAGTGGGCCACGTGACCACCACGCAGACAGTGGTGGCAGCACAGGGCAGGGACCGGGAGCTTCAGGAACCCGAACCTTCCATAATGGATGATATGCTGGCTCTTTGCTCCACAAATAGGCACTGTCTCCGACTTCTAAGTCTCTTTGCTCTACTCATATGCCTGAAAAGAAAGTCCAGAACAAAGGCAGTTAGGGCTTGTGCTTGAAAGACATTTTAGAAGCACAAGACACCATAGAGAATTATCTTCCAAAAGAACAAACAGAACTTGCTATGGGACTGGATGTGTGGGTGTAAGAGAAAAGGCAAAATCAAGGATGACTCCCAGGTTTTGGGCTTGCACAATCGGGTGGGGTTTGATGTCACTTACTCAAGTGGAAACATTTGGGGGAAGGGATCCGTTTTGCTCACAAATTAATCCCAATATGCCTAGTACATATCCAAGACAATATGCCAAGATAGCAACTGAATATATGTCTGGAAGCCCAGAAGACAGGTTGGAACTAGTAATAAATACTTGAACAACATCAACATAGGACCTATTTAAGCCAAGGAACTTGATGAGGTGATGAAGAAAAGAGAATCCAAACTGAGGTCTGGGACGCGCCAACACTTAAAGTTCAGGGAGAAGCAAAAAAGCCAACAAAGAAAACTAAGACAAGGAACTTTCAGTGAGGGAAGGAAGGATGTCTAGGAAGCCAAAAAGAAGGAAGTAATTAACCACGTCAAATAGTGCTAGGAGTTTGAGGAAGATCAAAGCAGCAAGGACTTCAAAGAGGCAGAACAAAGAATTACAGATAAATACAGACTCAGTAGTGTGACTTATTAAAGGAACTGGACAATTGAATTTATGAGGCTACTACTTGGGCTTGTAAGAAGACTAAAAGTTGTCAAATTAAAACAATTATATTAAATAATATGCTGCATAAACTATGACCAACATGCATCTTTAGTTCTGCCGCCGCTTGCCCCTTTAGTATTCTATGAGCATAATAATCCCCCACCCCTGGATGAAAATCCCAGTGGGCACATTCAAATCCTGAGTGTTCACCATATGTGAGGCCCCATTCTGGTGCTGGGGATAGAGCAATGAATGAAAATGCTCACAAACTTTGTAGGCCCATGAATGTGCGCTCTTAGGTAATATGGTCCTACAATCATTTTCAATGAAAAATAGTCTCTATTAGGAAATTAAAATGTCTAGTCCTGGGTAATTCTCAAAGCCATACCTTGACTTAACATCAATCCTCATTTTCTCCCAAAGTCCGGCCTGCCTCAGGCTGAGAGCCTGCAGTGCCTGACTTTTCTTTTCCCTTTGTTCACACTCCCCAGTCCACCAGTTGCTATTTCCCTCTCAGCCCTGATTAAAACGTAATAAGGAAGAAGCAGGACAGTTCTCACATAACTGGATGGTTTTATGATCTCCACAGTATTTGTTAAACACACATCCTTAGGATACCTGGAAGGTGATTAAGGGTTGTTTTCATGCAATCTTCAGAAATTTCCAGCTGCTTTCTTTTCTCCTGCTGGTCCTTGAGTGAGTCGGCTGGAAAATCCTATTCTAAGTTGTCCCTTGTGGCTCCATCCTCAGTCCCAGGGCACCCAGGTATACCCTGCCACTGGCCTCTTTCTAGGAAGGACTCCAAGCTCCTCCACATGGGCCCAAGACTACCCTTGATGGCTCTGTCTAGTTGGCCCAGCTTGTCCATACATGACACTCACATATCCTTTGTTTTGATAAATTCTTACAGTAAAGGACAGTCTTAGTATAGTAGCAAGCTCCGCCAAGAAAGTAATTAGTCTTTTCTCACCTTCTAGATTTCCAAGACAGGAATCAGGCTCCAAACCAGGGCATCTTCCCCCTGCAGGAAAACCTCAAACCTTCTGTGAATAGTCATAGAGAAGCTCTCCTCTCTAGGCCTGAGGTGAGGAGATGAGCACAACCTTCCTTCAGAGAGGAAGGGTCTACAACTCATAGCACGGCTCTTCCCGATATAGCCTCCTCATAAAAGCCTCTCCTCTCCTTTTAGTGTGTTCGAGTGTGGGCAGCTTCCACGTTATAGACATGTTTTTAGAAAAGGTTTCCTTGAAAACTGGCACATTTGAACTTGCCTCACCCTCACAGTGATATCTGATATCTCTCCTCTTGGCTCCACAGTCAAAGCTGAGGATGGAGAAGTAGAGTTCTAAAGGAAGAAGACAGTTCTGATATTATCTATGTAAAAATAAAAACAAATTACACCAGAAATTGGGCTTGCTATAAATAACACAGTTATGATTTATCAAGGCTTTTACATCGTGGAATGAGATAGTGGACTCTTTTCTGAGCAGTTAGCAGAAGGGAAAGGAGCCTGCAATGCGGGGGCCAAGTTGAACAGTTAAAAGGGAAAAGAGGTTTAAAATAGAGAGGACAGATTGTGCTTTTAGCATATAAAGTAAACCCAGAGTCTGAAGAATTATGCTATAAGTATAACCTGAATTTTTTTTTTTTAGTCAAAAACAGAATGCAGCCTCCTAATGTTATGTGGCTTCTCCAGTTAATTGTTCAGTCTTCAGGTTTCTTTGATTAGAGAAGAAGGTCAGGCACTTTAGGGCATAAGAGATTATGCTATCTGGTAACAGCATTGCCTGGAGAAAAAGGACAAAGAAATCTAAAATCACCTTAGGATTTACCATAGCTACTCTGAGTAGAAACTGATAGAAGAAATAATTAATTTCCATTTTTCAGTACCGAAAGCAATAAAATATGTAGAAGCTAATTTAGGATTTTCCCGAAAATGTATGGGAGCTGAAGTTAGGACAGTTGATGAGATCAGTGAAGATGAAGAGTGAAAGCAAATGAATGAATTAAAGACATGCTAAAACCTAGTTTTGAGGTGTACTTTCAGGGGAGGCAAAGAGGAAGCAAGTGAAATTCCTCTGTCAAGAACAGGTGTATGGAAGCCTAGAGAACAAAATGACTGAACAGTGAGTACCTGATGTATCAAAATTCCAGAGAGGTGCCAATGAAATAATTAAAGATGGGTACCCCAGAAGAAAGTTGACAGTGTTCCCTGATTTTGAGTAGGAGAACCAATGGCTGATAGGTAGAACTCCTAGCAAAAAAAAAAAAGAGAGATGGAGAAAAATGTAAAAGGTCCCAATTTGTTCATGATTATAGTAAACCTTAAACAAGCCAAGTTGATTGACTGAAACCATCAGCAATCTGGTCACTTCATCACTGAATATTGATATTTTACTCTTTAGGATTCTGACTTAGGTGGTTCTGCAGAAACATCTTTCCACAAATATAAAGAAGAAAACAAACAGAACAAGAAAATCCATGTAAAGTCTTGGCAAGCTTTCAGGAGCACCCGACACAAATGAATTTGTTTACAAATCTTCAGTGATGTTTCCATAAACATCCCAAGCTCAGAAGATCCCATTTAGTTATTATTTTGGTTTGGTTATACTAACAATAGAACTGTGAATGATTTGGGTTTTGTTTGTTTTTTTTTTTTCTTACTTTGGTCTTTTTTCAGTGTTCTTTTCAGTAGGCCACATGATTGAATTTACAGCCGGGCATTTAACTAGGCCACCTTTTCTTGTAGGTGCAGACCACAACCATGTGCATCTCCGTTAGCCTAAGTGGCTTTGTGGTCCTGGGCTGTCTGTTTGCACCCAAGGTGCACATCATCCTGTTCCAACCCCAGAAGAATGTGGTCACACACAGACTGCACCTCAATAGGTTCAGTGTCAGCGGAACTGGGACCACGTATTCTCAGTGTAAGTACAGAACTCGGCGCTGACCCGTCCGTGAACGGCACCGGAATAGGGAGCACACTCAGAGGGGAAGCCAAGGACATAGTCAGGCAAGGATAACAAACGTCCATCCCCGTGAACAATCTCAATTTGATTTTAGTAAGTCCTGGTTCAACCACATGTGTCAGGTACCGTGCTAGATGCGAGGGATACAGAGGTGAGTAGACAAATCAAAGCTCCCGTTTTGGTAGTGCATGCAGTCTAGCAGGGAAGACAAACATTAAATTCGCAGCAGCAGTTAGGATGTCTGGCCACGTTGTGGAGTCAGAGAACCTACTCCCTAGTCCTGACTCTGCAATCAGTTCAGGGGGTAACCCTGAGCACCTCACTCTACTATTCGCAGCCTTACTTTACTCATTAGCCTAGAGGGTTGGACCAGACTGGTGCTCTGTAAAGGATGTTCTATGTCACAGAGATGATGAAGGCGCTTCATGAAAAATTTAAAAGGGAAGATGACTGAGTAAGATGGAAAATGGTACATCCTAAATACCCCCTTGGAAGTTCAAAGCACCTCCCTGGACGTGAGCGTGTTAGTCTTTTTTTTTTTTTTTTCTTTTTCTTTTTATTCTTATGTTAATCCCCATACATTACATCATTAGTTTTAGATGGAGTGTTCCATGATTCATTGTTTGTGCATAACACCCAGTGCTCCATGCAGAACATGCCCTCTTTAATACCCATCACCTGGCTAACCCATCCTCCCACCCCCCTCCCCTCTAGAACCCCGTTTGTTTTTCAGAGTCCATTGTCTCTCATGGTTCGTCTACCCCTCCGATTTCCCCCGCTTCATTCTTCCCCTCCCGCTACCTTCTTCTTCTTCTTTTTTTTTTTCTTAAGATATATTGCATTATTTGTTTCAGAGGTACAGATCTGAGATTCAACAGTCTTGCACAATTCACAGCGCTTACCAGAGCACATACCCTCCCCAGTGTCTATCACCCAGTCCCCCCATCCCTCCCACCCCACCCCCCACTCCAGCAACACTCAGTTTGTTTCCTGCGATTAAGAAGTGAGCGTGTTAGTCTTAAGAAACCCTACAGCAAGGCAGCCTGTTTAACCTCTATTTACTGTTTCTTAAATGTATTCGACCACAGTTAAACCAGCTAATGTGTTCCCATGGAACACCCTTGAAAAATGCTGGAGTACATCTTCCTCGGGCTTCCCTGACACGATGCTTTTCCGCTGCGAGCCAGCTGAGAAGCAGTGTCACGGGCAGGACAGCAGAGGAATGCTCTAGTCCACGCGGTCTCTCCTGCTGGCCTGCAAATATCTGAAACACTACCCTTAGCGAGTCACTCATTTAATTATTAGGCACAAGGTACCTAAAGGGGACAGCGTTTTAAGCCATTTTCAGCTTCTCTGTGGTATGAAGCAAGAGAAATTCACTGTGACAAGGGTGTGGGGGGGGGGTGAGGGAGGAGGGGTGAAGCCACAGGAGGGGGAAGGAAGACTGGAGTGACAGAGACAAATGACTACTTCACCATTTGGCCTCGAGTCGATGGGAAAGAATGCTTCAAAATAGCTCCGCATCACAGACCAAGCAATCACATTAGTGCCCCAGTTTCTGCAAAAAAGTATGCTACGTAACAGGGCTGCCCTTCCCCCAGCAAACAAAGGCAAGGCTTCGGGCTGAAAGCAGGTGTTCCCGGCACAACTCCACGTGGAGTTAGGGTTGTGGAGACAGGGATAGGGTGCAGATAGGGAGATAGGAATGTGACTGTCTTTCCAGCCGCAAGTGCTGGGTGTCCCCATGGCTGAGTCCCAGGACAAGGTAAAACTTGTAAAATAATTTTCCCTGGACCTTAGAGAAAACTGCTTATTTCTTGAGCAAACAAATCTCTTTTCTAGAGCCCAACTATAACAGCTGGCGAGTCCAGACAAGAAAGAACTGGCAATAACAAAACAAAACAACAACAATAAGAGCAGGAACTATCATTAACTGAGTGTTCTCTATCTGCTGTGCATGGTGCTCAAGGTTACACACACGTGTGCACGTGTGTTGTAGGTTATTTAATGCACACAATGCCCAGACATCCAGAAACCAGCATCCCACATGCTGAAAATGGCCCAACTGGAATTTAGAGTCAGTTTCTCTGATTTCAAAGGCAGTGTATCAAACTACTTTATCAAACTCCAACAAGCCACTTGACTCGTGCAAGCTGGGGAAGTTAGGTCCAAGGTAGGCTTTACTGGGAGAACAACAGGAAAGTTACCCTAGGCTCGCAGCAAGATTTACTTCCGAGCAAAAGTCATCTTGTTCTCAGAGCTCAGAGTTCCTGGTTGTTATTCAAACAACTGAACAAGGGCCCTAAATCTTCCACACACATGGATACATGCAAACCTCAGTAATTTTGAAATGGCAGCATTTCCTGATATATATGCTAGGAATTAATAAATTCCTCAAGGGATAACAAGGGCACTTGACCCAACCAAGTCTCTCTTCAGAATTTTAAAAATATCCATTTACACAAAAATAATGTATTTTGACCACAAGGGACCTGCATAAAGCTTTCACTCAGAATGCTAATCTGCTAGTGGCCCAATTAATAATTCAAAGTCAGCATCTACCCAGCCCAACATTTTAGAACAATTTTGTTACTCAGTGAAATTTTAGGTAAATTTTTTTTCTTCAAAAAAGACTTCATTTTTTAAATAGTTTTTCTCTAATCTATATTAATGAAGTGGTATCAAAATAATAAGGTGAAGAAGTCATGTGATACCTCTGAGCATTTCAAAGTGTATAACTAAATACATTAACCCATTATTTGTAATTCTTTATCTTTTATTCAAAATAGTTTTACTTGTGGGCTCATATTTCTCAAAGATATACAATGATTCAAGAATCGACACTGGGCTTCCTGACTTGTGATTAATATCTTACCCATTTTAATAAATTAGAACTACAGTCATTGATTTCACTCATTCATTAAATGCTTGAGTACCCTCTATACAACAGAAATTTCTAAGCACCTGTGTACATAATGGTGAAAAGGACAGACACCCTGGTCCCATGAAACTCGGTGTCTGGACCAGTTTTGTCCACACTGTAATGTGTAACCCATTAATAGGTCATGAAATTTATGCAGTATGTTTGGCCAGCATTTTTCAGAAGAAAAAAATATATATTAGAATCATTATATGTAATAAGGGTAAGTAGTATTTCATTAAGTTTGCTGCAGAGGTGACGTATATATACAAGGTCCAAGTAAAATGTTTACTACTGTGAATTGCAACCAAAGAAGTTTGAAAGACACTGGCCTATGGTATCTAGTTTACAGATGAACAGTTATTGACCTACTGTTGTAACCATTTAAGCAACCAGTTTAATTTCTCAGTGCCTGTTTCCTCCATTAAATATTCAGCTCAATTTATATTCATTTCCCTCCTAAATACCAGGAAGTACATGGTTTTATAAATCAAGAAATATCCTTAAATTGCTCTGAGTTCATTAGCTAAAGCATATGTTTTACTTAGTTGGCACATAATTTATGTTCTGGTAAGCATTATTCAGGCATTTTATTGTTTTGAGTTATTGTTACCAATATTGCTGCTTTTCTAATTTAATCCCTCCAGATGTAAAAATAACAACTCCATGTGTTGATGAGAATAAGTTAGTGTAGCAACAGGGTTACCCCCCCAACACACACATATATCTAGTTAGCTATTCCCACATGGCAAACTTCCCCCAAATTTTGTGCCTTCAAAACAATAACCCTTTTAAAAAATTAAAAACAAAACACAGTAACTCTTTTATCATCTCACGATTCGGTGGGCCCGGAATTCAGGCAGGGCTTGGCTGAGCAGTTCATCTGCTCTTATGAGGCCTGGACTGGGTCCTCCTGTGGTTTCAGCTGAGACCGAGCTGATCCAGAGACTACAGTGGTTCTACTCACACTTGGCAGCTTGGCAGGATGCCTTGCCACGGAATCGTAAAGAGGATGACAAAGCCTGTCGAGATTCGAGGGAAGGTCCATAGACCCCCTCACCTCTGAAATAATTTGTGGCCATTTTTATTATGCCACTTTCACCCAATTCTTCCTCCAATAGTGCAGTTTTATCAGGAATCACAAAGACGGGACACACGCAATCTTGTGTAATGCCAAGAAGTTACCCAGGCTGGGAGGTGCAGCCAAATTCATTCCCACTTAATTCTCAGGCAACAGTAGCAGAAATACCACATCACTTAGGAGCCTGGGTGAGCCACCTGACGGCAGCTAAGGGGGCTGAGAGCAGACAAAGTAATAGGATTGGATTTTAAAAGCTGAGCCGTTGCTCCAAGAAGTTGAAAAACATGACCAAACTTAGAAACAGGCATGGAAGAAAGGACGTGGTTAGGGACATCTCGGAAAACTCGTGTTCTGCAAAATGTTTACATCCTGCTAAGTGCAAAAGAGAACAATTTTAGTTATATCTGATTAGCTATACGCAGTGGGAGTCAAAATAATACAAATGAAGGGAACATTAATTTTTCTCTATTAAGTACACCCATAGGCCAATGGCTTCCAGTATTTGTGGACCATACAGACAACCAAAAAAAAAAACCCCTCTTTGAAATGGAGTTCCTAGGCCTCACCCAGAGATATGCTGAGTCATATGGTCTGGGTCAAAAGCAATCTGGTTTGTAACAGATACTCCAGCTGGTTCAATGGAAGCGGCCCAAGGGAAATATTTTGAGAGCCTCGGCCTAAACCATGCTGCCTGCTTCATCTGCTGTGATCAGTGCAGGACAGGGAGAGCCTCTGAGAGGGCCCTCAAGGAGGAAGCAGGCAGTGGGATCAGAGGGCGAGAGGTGTTCTGAACTCCCATCCTCTGCCTCGTGATGCCAACAGCCACAACCCCGTGCAGCTGCCATTTCCCCAGCTCTCTCTGGAACCCTCCAGAGAAGGCATTTCTGGCACAGAAATGGATCACGTGGCCCACTTTGCCAAAGACAGGCAATCAAGAACATAAGCTGCAAGTGTAAGTAGAGCTGCATAATCTTGAAGGAGACAAGCTGGATGTACACGTGAGGTTATGCAGCAGAAAACCCTAGGGGCCCCATGCAGGTCAGAATGTTGTTGACCCTACTATGAGCTCGTATCAGCCCGGAGTGGGGAGAGAGAGGTGAGAAATGGGGTGTGCCCAATCATTGTCAGAGCCATTATGTATCCAGACCTGGTCCTTTGGGGATGTGTGTTTCTCTTGCTCATGGTGATCATTCAGATGTACGTATGCCATTATCATTAAGAACAGTCAAGAGGCTTCTGCTGACTAATGATGCTCAGATTTGGGTCCCAGAGGAGCTGCAGGTATAATGAGATAGATTTCTTCTGCCAAAACCTTATTCAGAAAGTCACTTGTCTAGGTGGTGAAGTGCGAATGGCTTCATTAATAGAATTATCCTTTATCACAAAGGATTTTCACGTTATAAGGAGCAGTGGTATAAAAAGATCAAGTGAACAGTCTTTCAGAGTCATGCTATCATTTTCCACAGGGCTACAGCAACTGAAAGCAAGCATCTGAGGACCAGACTTTGCATTTGTCGATGGCCAAGGCTTTGAAGTACCCCAGTTAAAAGGGGGCAAACCATTGCTCAAGTCCGAGTATGACTTTATAAAAGAAAAAAAAGGCATATAATGCCCAAGTTTCTTCTCGACAGTGCAGGTCCAGAAAATCAGCATAATAGGCCTGCACTTGACAGTCGAGGGAGTCCCATAATGACACTATGTACTAGACCGGCCAGGCAAATTAGCACGTTATTTGGCAATGCACACTGAATTGATGGTCTTCTCTGCCACAGGCATAAGTATATTATAAACATAAATCCTGGCTGGCCAATCCGGGAGGAGCTGAGAGTATTCAGCAAGCTAAGCCATCTGCTGCGTCCAGGCAGAATAGACCTAGTGCATCCACATCAGACAGATGTCAATCCATTTTCCCTTTGGAGGGGAAAGTCACAGGATGCCTGAGAACCTCATTCCATCCTCTTGCACCCCTTCCTCCTTGAGGGTGGGAGAAGAGAGAGGCCCTGGCTCTCACAGATGACCCTACATGTATCGGGGAACGGATGTTCACACTTCCCCTTTCTTCTATATAACATTTCCATTGTATTTGTCTCACAACTGCCTTTTTTAACCCCTAAATCTCTTTACCTCTAATACATCACTAGGTTTTCCCCTAAGCAAACATAGCCTACCTTCTTTAATAACAGTGACCAAAGGAACTCGAGCTGGAAGAGAATGCTAAGGATCATTTATTCTAATAACCATATTTCGGGACGGGAAAACCGGAGCCCTGTCTGTTAGACACTTTAAGGAATTCGATAAGTGAAGTCACAGATAAAACTCTCAAAAGCGGCTATGTGCCTCTTCTGGCCTCTCTGGATTTTCTGCCTCAGCTCAATTACCAAATGCACGTCAGAGATTATTCTGACAGCGAGAATCTTAGCATCTGCAAATTCAGTGATTTCTTTTTTAAATTAGAAGCCTTCTCTTCAGTGCCACACATGGCAGCATCTTGTTCTATGGGCATAGGGGCGAACGTGTATTCTTCCCAAAAGCCCATTCTGAGAAGTTCAATGGCATAAACCATGTCCATCGGAGACCCCGGGGACCCCACACCCGGGCTGCACACAGGGAAGGTGTGCTATTCCCGAGGGGCTACCCACAAAGCTGCCCAGAAAACGTGCTCTGGTGAGGACAAAACAATACTGTTAATGGTGACTGGCTAAATGTTTATGTCCACGATAAAATTTCTCTCATTTAAATAGTAGTTTAAAAGTAAGCATCGTTTGTTTTTTTTAAGCCTGTCTTGCATTAAATGACATTTTACAGTTCCCTTTTGTCCTCTATCATTGAATACAATGTAAACTCAGTAACTGAAAGAGAGCCCTTCAACCAGCGATGCCAACAGTCATATGCATTTCCATGTAACTCCAAATTTATTAACGCCTTTAGGGACGTGGTACAATGCTCACAACTATGCAGATATGTTAATTTAAAAAGGAAATATGTATATAATCAAATACTGCCCGTACTTTGACTTCAGATGGTCAATTCCTTAAAGCAAGCAAAGAGTCTAACATCAATTTATTCTGTACTATTTCTCCTTCCAAGTTCCTTTTCATTTTGTTTAAGTGAAATTCACTGGAGAACATCCATACATGGAAATATCTGTATCCCTAGAATGGGAAAATGCTTATATATGGAAATTTTTTTTTAATGTCTTCCCTACCGAGAGTAATGTCAGAGGCTTTGGGATAGGGACTCCTTAGTAGGTAATTGTGATCAATTTGATGGATAATTTACTCCTTCATTCAAGAAGCTTTTGGGCTGAGGCTCAGCTCTAGGCACTGGGGATGTGGTAATGAACAAAACAGCCAAACCAAGAATACATAATAAATCAGGTGTTGATAAGCGACGTGGAGAAAATAATGTGGGCAAGGACAAATACGGCTGCATGGGGACACAGGGTTCCTGTTTTTTATACAGTGGCCAAGGAAAGCCTCTCTGATACAGCGCCATTTGACCAAGAGCATGAAGGAAAGGGAACAAGGGAGCCCTGTCTGTATCTGGGGAAATGCAAAGGTCCACAGCTGGAAGAACAGCAGAAAGGCCGAGAGGAAAATGACTAAGGATGAAAGTAGGAGGAGATGAGGACAGAGAGGGGTCAGAGCAGGAGGACCGTGGAAATCACTGTCAAGACATTTCCTTTTTTTCCTGAAAGAACTGGGAAACACGCACCAAGGGTGTGGAATGACCTGACTTTAAAAGCATTGCCTTCATCACTTTGGCTGTGTGGGCAGGACAGGAGATGGACAGCAGGCAGAGACATAATTTAGGAAGCTATGGCTGAGTCCAGATGTCCGTGGTTCACGCCAGAGGGTGGCAGCGATGGAAGCGAGTGAAGCGTTCAGACGCTGTATGTAATTTGAAGGTGAAGCTGACAAGATGAGCTGCACGAGAAGAGAGGACGAATGCTTGACATTATTTTATTAGAGTTTAACACTTGTGGCCTGATTTTGATCCCTAGACAAAGTAACACATACAGCTCTTAGTAGCTGTTTGAGCCTCAAGGTAAAGGAGCTTCTGATCCTTGCCTGAAAACACATTTGGGTAAGAAAGAGGAAAAACCAGAGACGTTGGGCAACTAAGAGGAAGCAAAAAGGATACAAACTAGAATAGCACAATAAATTACTATCCTTCCATTTTCACATTATTTATCGCACATCCACTTTCATATGCCTTGCGGGGTGGGGGGAGGAGAGAGTAACAGAACATGATTAGAAAGAAAGCATGATGGGGCGCCTGGTTCAGTCAGTAGAGCACTTGACTCTTGATCTTGGGGTCATGAGTTCAAGCCCCATGTTGGGTGTGGAGCCTACTTAAAAAAAAATAAATAAATAGATAGATA
This sequence comes from Mirounga angustirostris, assembly GCF_029215605.1. Taxonomy (NCBI): domain Eukaryota; kingdom Metazoa; phylum Chordata; class Mammalia; order Carnivora; family Phocidae; genus Mirounga; species Mirounga angustirostris. Next base: position 75,966,082 of record NW_026991720.1, on the reverse strand, counting down.
GATAGATAGATAAATAAATATATATATATATATTTTTTTTTTTTTGAAAAAAGGAAAGCAAGCATGACAGCTTATCGTGGCAACAGTGAACTGGGGTGTTTAGTCAGAGACCAAGTGGAATTTCTGTTGATAAGGTAATTAAGCTGTATTCTGGGTCATAAAACAGTACATGCCGTATTTTCTCTTTCCATGAATCTTGTCTCACAAAAAATAAGTCACTGAATGAAGAAGGCTTTGCATTCATAATCTCTAACTCCACATTTGGAAATTAAATCTTGGGTCTGTAGATTTTTATCCCACATCATCATGAATATGATTTCTTCTTAAATCTACTGTTAAATTTAAGACCATGACTCAAAGAATCTAGCCTCATTCCTTAATAACTGCCACTGTGAAGTCTGACATAGCAAGGCCACCAAAATGGTGGCAGTCGTGTCATCATCTGCACGGACAACTGGTATTAATCAGCAGATGAACATCTGGAATGCGCCCTCGGGGCCCAAGTAACATCAAGGTGATGAGTAAGAAAACAGGTTCAATAACAAAGCAGGAAGACAAAGCAACAGACAGCTGGTAGAAACTGAATTCCATGACCATAGCATTAAAATATCTAAACAAGCAGACATGCTGGGAAAAATTACTTGGGGTTACCAGGAGCAAGGAAACAGAACAGATGGGAACAAACTGGAATGTCTGTTCTGTTTAAATGTTTTACTTTTTACCCCGAGTCTGCTATATTACACAGTTATAGTAACACACTGATTCTCAGGAACCAAGTCTCAGCCACTAAATTGACTAAGAGACTTGGCATCCGTAAGAATCTATTAAATATGTTTAGCATTGATTGAGGGCCCAAGTACCTGAAAAAAATGGGGTCATTTTCCCCACAGCCTGGCCAGCCTGTGCATTACGGGTGGAAGAGAAATGGATTTCACAGTGTGAGACAAAGCAGCCTCTTGGCTGCATTGATTTCCAATGCTGCCCCTAAGTGTGTGAAGTAAAATCTGCGTTTTGATGGGTGTGAATGGCCCTTTTGTGATCAATGGTGGAACTTATTCGGTCCTTTTCCACTATCTTCAGTTTTTACATTGCATCACACCACCTTAGCCTGGAGTGACTAACACCTGCTGCTCACCTCCCACCCTCCCCCTCAACAAAGCCAAAAATAAGCCAGCATACCTCTTATTTCTGACAGAAAGTATGATTATAGAAATCTGCTTAACTGCACTTAAGAAAATGGGCTAAACTTACACCATTAAAAACCTCAGGAGAATTTCATTAGAATAATAGCAAAAGCTCATCACAAACACACGCATGGAAATGATAGTACTTTGCTCTCCCCCAGATTTCACTACCTTGGGGAATAACAGATGGGCTAAGACGGGAGGCGTATGTAAAATATTTATGAAAGGCAAAGTAATTGAGATAGTAAACTCATAAAACAGCAATTTCCTCTACTATATTCAGCAGCATGGACAAAAATGAGGATATTTTTTACATAATAAAATAAAATGTGCTGGCAGAAGCTACAGACGAACATTAAAAGAGAAGCAGAAAAACACAAGTTACCACCCGCTTCAATACACTTAAAAGTAGGGAAGAAATAACTACAGAAAGAGTCTGGTGGGGAGGGAGTTTGCTGCTGTTATTCCTGTTAAGAAAAACCTTGAATTTGTAGGACGTGTATTATCAAGGCCTGTCACTGCTGTGAATTTGTATCTTCCTCTCAAAGAGTTTCAACGCTCTAACATAGGGCGTTACCTTTAATGTCCCTGTGATGCAGGTAGGTGAGTCCAAGTTCTTCTGCAGATTTCCATAATGGTATCCACAGGGGCCCAGGGGAACACGATTTGAAACTATAACTTAGGATTTTCCATGCAGCCACCTTTGTAGCCCCCGTCCTTCTTACCCACCTAGTCAAGATCCACTCGAGTTTTTAGAAATTTAGAATGCAGTGAGCAAGAAAAATCATAAGATCACACTGAAGAACCGAGCTCCAAAACAGTATGGGGACTATCACAGTAGGTTTCTGATACAATCTTCAAAAGTGCTGAAGGGAAGAGGGTATTAGACTTATCCAAGATGGACACAGAGGGGCATGAGCATACCAGTCCCTGGTTCTCCTAGACTTACCCCCATAACCTATCATTCCTCTTCAAGCTCTGAAAATGAAAAATCTGCACAGAAATAATAAAACTTGATCCGGAAAAGATGAAGAGATTAGTCAGAATGTCAAAGGCACCATGCCTGCCACAGGATGTACACAGCCTGGGCCAGTTCTCTCCGCAGGGGTGGTGGAAAGTCATTGTCACAGTGTGGCTGGAGAAGCAAAAAGCCCTACCTGTCCCAAGACAAGACTGCCCCTATGCCTTCTCTCTCCTGGTCATTTCTTCAGGTGAAAATATTATTTCCTTCTAGAAACTTCCATTGGTTCTCCCAGTTCTTTGAAATGCAACCATTTATACAGTCATTCAGAGAATATTTATAGAGGTTCTATTCCATGACCAGCATTTGGGATAAAATAATGAAAAAGACAGAGCCCAGCATATTTTCTAGTCAAGAATATTAATAGACATAAGACACTAACAACAACAACAACAAAGAGGCAAGAAAAAAATCAGTTTTAAAATTAGGTAATATGACAGAGAATTACTGGCCAGCTATTTAAATTAGGTGTCCTGATGATAGCCTTTTCCAGGAGGTGATATTTCAGATGCAGATGACAAGAAGAAAGCCGGCACGTGATGGAGAGAGGGAAGAACATTCCTGGCAGAGATGGCAGCTACTGCCAAGGCCTGCCATCGCTGGGATGTGCTGCACTTGAGGACAAATGCAGAAAAAGTGGGGGAAAGAACCATGGAATGAAATGATTACAGAGAGATAGGCATGGTCTCAATCACCCGGGGATGTGTAATCCGGAGGAAGAAGAGCACAAAGGAGGCCATTAGGGGAGCACAGGGAGGTGACGGACATTTCAACATACTGTCACTGCTCTACGGAGAATGTGTGGCAAGGCAGCAAGAGTGGAAACAGACACCAGCAGCACAATTGTCCCGGTGGCCAACAGCCACATGATGGTGGCTCGGCCCAAGGTGGTGGACGCACAGATGGGTAGGCGGATGCGGAGAGTGAGTTGACTGGGCCACGCAACTGGTCTGACGTGGGAGGAAGGACAGAGAAGGAAGGAAGTGTCACCCTTAGACTTCTGGCTCGGGTCACTGGCTGGAGAGTGAGGCCGTTGACTGAAGAAAGGAAGACTAAATGGGGACAGGTTAGGGGATCAAGAGTTACCCTTTGCCACTTGATTTCGAGAATGCCAGCAGAGCACACATACTGAAGAGCCTGGCATGCCTCCTACGTTTCCACCCAATGGTGGTCGAACGTCACCTCACCTTGTTCTTTCTCTTGCCTTACCTAGCTTTCATGAAGCTAGGGTTACATGAAGTAGGAAGAAGCTTTACAAGGAATAAAGTAAAACCCTCACATTTGAAATTATTATCATTATCCCTTTCCATCCAGTATTTATCTCGCACCCGCTGTGTTCTTCACTACAGAGAGATAGATTATGCCATGTTTTCTCCCAAAGTTGTGCCTTTTAGTGGGATCAGGTTGTAAAGAAAATTGAACCTGATCCTGCAAATGATCAAAGGAAAAATATCTCCAAGAGTTAGCATGTCACAGGACTCTGCTTAACCTCAATCACAGAGACTTGTCTTTACGGCTTTTCTTACACACCTAGCTGAGCAATCAATGCAAAATCGAGAAGTTGTCGGTTCCCTAGTGGTGAGCCTGCTGAAAGACTTCAGTGCCCCAAATATGGTGATTGAGCACATCATCTCAAAGTTTATAATTAGTTTCTCCTTTGTGTTTAAAGAAAACCCTATGGAAAATGCCATTTTATGGGGCAAGAATATTTCCACTATCAGGCATAAATACTTCAGCAGAAAATGAGCTTATATGATTATTAACCAAGAGATATGCACTTAAAGAATGGGAAAGCTGACGTCAGCTTGATCTGGGCTTTGGCCAGGTAGCCAAGAGGATCAGTTCCTTCTCGGCAAAGCATATCATCATGGACAGGCCAAGGGATGCAACATAAACAGCTCTAAAAGGAAATGAAAGGCCATCTCTGATTCTCTTGGCTACATAGTTGTGCAGCCCATGGAAACAGGGGCTCCTTGCTTTTTTTGTCCTCATTCAGTAAAATGACAAAGCCGTATGTAGATTTCTCATAAAAACAAAACCTTTAAATTAACAAGAGATATGAATTGCATCGAGGAAAACTAAATGCCGTAAAAAGAACGAATATACATACCCATGTTATACTCACACCCTGACAGTGTCGTCACTGTTGTCATTAACAAGAGCCTCATCCCTTTGGAATGTCTCCCCTTCTGAAAATCGTTAAGAAACTGAGTTCTCAGCACCCCAGCCCTTGCTAGAGTGTTCACAGAGGTTATCCACTTGAGCAATGAAAATGCATCAAACCATTCTGTAAGGCAGTGGAGTTCACAGGTGACTCGTGAGACTACGTAAGAGGCATCCCTGCCCAGAGAGAGCAAAAGTAATTGAGGTACTATAAACCGTAATTAATTTAACAATCTTTAAGAAAATTGCAGTGAGCTTTCAACTTTGCACATTCTATCTTAACCAGTTTATAGTTTACCAAAGCTAATTTTAAATCCACGAGCGACTCCTTTCAACAATGATGATGCTCACAAATTCTCTCTCCAAGAGGGACATTAGTGGAAGTATGCACCAGGATACCAAGCTAATTTTGATCAGAACACATTTAGAAAGCTGACCTACTACAGCCTTAAGTCACTTAGCCTTTTCCAAAGCTAAATTAAAAATGGGTTTTTGAACTTAATTTTACCTAGTGTCTGGGATTATCCATTCCATTACCTATGTGGCTTATTTGACTGAACTGAATTTTCTGACCTGCTTTGTTTTCCAGCTTCTGCAAGCACCTATGTCCCAACGGTGTGCAATGGGCGGGAAGTTCTCGACTCCACCACCTCATCTCTGTGATTGTGAATTCCAGTTCAGTTCTTGTGTTTTTAGACTGTTAGACAAAAGTGCTCGCGTGCAGCTCCAGAATATGGAAACTGAGCAAAAGAACCCTAGTACCTTTTTTTAGAAACAGTACGATAAATTATTTTTGAGGACTGTACAGTATATAGTGATGTGCTAGAACTTTTTAGGCTGATTTTAGCGCCCCTATTATTAACGATTCCCTGGAACATGGAAATAACCATTGTTTACAAGAGCTGAGCATTGGTGACAGGGTCTGACAGGGTCAGTCTAAACAAAAATATGGTGGCAATATTAGGTAACTTTTTTTCCTATGAAGTTTTTTGTAGGTCCTTGTTGTAACTAATTTAGGATGAGTTTCTATGTTGTATATTAAAGTTACATTATGTGTAACAGATTGTTTTTCTCAGCACAAAATAAAAAGCATCTGTATTAATGTAAAAATATTGAGAATAAAACCTTCAAGGTTTTCCAGCATGGTGGATAATGGCTTATTCTTTTTTAATCACTCCAAGTAATCTGAATATGTTGATTTTAGATTATTTCTATTTTTAATGTTGGATGTAATTGTCTACTGTGCTTCTCTTTACACCTACATACGCTCTGAATACAAGTTGTTACCCTGCTAGAGAGTTCTGAGCATATCTGGACTTCGCAGATTACAAAGATCAGAATTGGACGACGCCACAACTATCCGGCTGTGTCAGTGGCCAGGTGACAATACACATACAGGTTTCTTTAAGCCACATCTGTAGGGCAGCCCAGAATTTGCCCAAATGGGCCTCTGATGCAGTAAGTAGAGGGTTCTTGGCATGCAGACACTGTGGCCTGCCGGGGAAGGCTGGATAGCTCTCATTTTCAAAAGCATAAAGACGGGAAACTATTCTAATAGAACTATTCTAAACTAACCAGGAAGTTACTAGGAAGGAGGCTGGGAAAGCATCCTGTCAATCCATTGGAAAATCACTCTCACCACTGAGAGCTAAATGGGGCAATAAAATGCAGGATATGTTATGTTCCAGTGCATTTCCAAAGTCTCAGTAACAATACTCAGGCACACAGGTTTGTCATTAAACTTAAATATTTTACTAAGCTCAATACAGGAGTGAACAGGCAAAGCGTGGATAAAGTAAAACCAGCTTATTTGTACCCACACTTTCCTACTTCCCCTTGTAAACCCTTCGGTCACAAATCGTTTATCAGTGTAGGAAAATTCACTAAGAACTCATCTTCCTGCCAGGTCGTATTCCAGGTACCATGACTAGAGAACATATTCATTTCCTGGGGCTGAGTTAACAACTTACCACAAACAGGATCACTTAAAGCAACAGAAAAATTATTCTCTTACAGTTCTGGAGACCAGAAGTCCGAAATCAGAGTGTTGGCAGCACTGTCCCCCACCAGAAGTTCTAGGGGAGAATCCATCCCATGCCTCTTGTAGCTTCTGGGGTTGTCAGCTTCCTTGGCTTGTGGACCCATCACTCCAGTCTCTGGCTCCATCTTCACATCACCTTCTGTGTGTCTAGCTTCCCCTCTGTGCATTTCTGATGACAATACTTGTAATTGGATTTAGGGCCCACCTGGATAGTCCAGGATAATCTCATAGCAAGAGCCTTATATTAATCACATCTGCAAAGGCCCTTTCTCCAAATAAAGTAACATTCCCAGGTTCCAGGGGTTAGGATATAGACATACCCTTTGCGGGGAGGGGCACTCTTCAGCCCATGAAAGAGGGATCATTCAATGTAGTTCCTGGCTTTAAGGAACATAAAGGCAGGAAATTATTCTAATGGAAGAAGTGTGACTGAGGAAAATAGTGAGAGGAAGGAGGAGGAGACTGGAGGATAGGAAGGGCCCATGGGCTCAATAACCAGGGCCTGGTTCATTGGGATGTACCAATGCTATTTTTTTTTTTAAGATTTTGTTTATTTATTTGAGAAAGAGAGAATGAGAGAAAGAGAGCATGAGAGGGAAGAGGGTCAGAGGGAGAAGCTGACTCCCCGCTGAGCAGGGAGCCTGACGTGGGACTCGATCCTGGGACTCCAGGATCATGACCTGAGCTGAAGGCAGTCGCTCAACCAACCGAGCCACCCAGGCGCCCCAATGCTATTTTTAAAACATCTAGAAACTGTGAGCAGGTACACACAGCCAACAGGCCTGGGCTTGAAGGACATACAGTGAGGAGTCAGATGTTTGAAATTCTCTCCTCCCTTCTGAATGCATTTGGATCAGCAACCTAACCAATCCATCCAGAATGCACAACAGTGCAAACCAGTCCCCGAACTCATATTCAAAGAAGAACCTGGATTTGGGGGAGTGGGTGGAGAGGACTGGGATATAGATTCAAGACCTGAGATGGTAGAAGAGTGTCCTGCTGTGGTGGACAGTGGTGGGAGTGCTAGGTAAGTATGACCCAAATGAGAATCTGTTCAAGATAAAGACTGAGGCAAGGCTGATGGGAGGGAGAATAAACATAATCCATTGATGGGATAGGACAGTCAGAGGGAAGAAGGCCATATCAGATGGATGGTTCAGAGACACAGCTGATGCCTAAAACAATCAAATTGATCATGGATCTTTTTAAACTAGACAATGAGGGCATGGGTGAATCTTGAGAACACTGCATTGGAGAGTTCGATTTTGATCTACAGGCCACTGTACCTTTCACACTCCACCTGCACACCAGAAGCGAAGTAACTGACCATTCTCATCGTTTTCTCCTTCCTTGCCCCAAGCCTTGTTCCCTATTGGATCCCTAGAACATGTGATCCCTAGAAATAATCCTTTGAAAAACATTCAGAGTATGTATGGGAAAACAGCAACTATAAAATCATTTTTACATAAGCCATTTCGAACAAATAAGTTTTTTGGTTTTTTTTTAACTCTGGTAAGAACATTTCATCCTTCCAGAATATAAAACTGGTTGAGCCGATCCATCTTTGCAAAAACTGCATGAATTTCAGAAACCCAAGCAGCATGATCTACCCTACTCATTAAACATATCATAACCTAATGCTCTGGGTGATGATTTTTGGTCTTCTGAGTGTTTCCAATTTCTGAAATGCTCTGGGTCCTCTCTAGCTTAAATCTTAATAGATTCTCTTGCCCACCCAGATTCATCATGGTAATATAAAAAAGCCCAATTTTCTGGGGTGCCTGGGTGGCTCAGTCAGTTAAGCATCTGCCTTTGGCTCAGGTCATGATCCCAGGGTCCTGGGATCAAGCCCCACGTTGGGCTCCCTGCTCAGTGGGGAGGCTGCTTCTCCCTTTCCCTCTGCTGCTCGCCCTGCTTGTGTGCTCTCTCTCTGTCAAATAAATAAATAAATTCTTTAAAAAATAAAAAATTAAAAAGCCCCATTTTCAAGCTGTGGGGCAAGCTGGTTGGCAGACCACACAGGGGACAGATTAAGAGAGAAGCTGAGAAAGGAGGTAATTCAGACAGTGCATCTTTACAATCTTACGTCCACTTTCCCTGGGCTAGCCCCTGCTTTCCTCACTTAGCCATCTTGATAGCTTCGGGCCCCAGAGCTCTTCACTATAAGCCTGGAGAAGCCAAGAATGAGGTGCCAGGAAGATGGAACACCGGTGTGGGTCCAAACCACCGGAACTCTAATAACAAAGGCCCAAACCCGCGAAGAAGGCAATGATCACTCCTGCCTTGTAACACAAAGTTGAGGTTTTCAGAACTCCCACTGGTTTAATTCTTTTATTTAACCCAACCAATGGTAATCTGAAAGCAGCCATCTGAGATAAAGGAAATACTGCCCTGCTCTACACCAAATCTACCAATACCACAAGATAGTTTTAGACAGAGCTCTTCTTCTAAGACTCATTAATAAGATGAGGAAAATTCCAACAAATTAAAAGCCAATTGGAGGTCCATTTCTCAAGTCACCATTATTAAAGGAATCCTAACTGTCTTTTGTAGCTCAGTAGGTCTTAAAATAGGATTTGGTAAACGTGTGTGGATGGAGGTGTGTGCCGCCTGGACATGGGCAAATGGATGAGGTGAACCTCTCCAGTGCTGGGACTGAAGAATCTCTGCTGAAACTACTCTTGGGGTGCCTGAGTGGCTCAGTCATTAAGCATCTGCCTTCGGCTCGGGTCATGATCCCAGGGTCCTGGAATCGAGCCCCACATCCGGCTCGCTGCTCAGCGGGAAGCCTGCTTCTCCTTCTCTCCCTCCCCCTGCTTGTGTTCCCTCTTTCTCAAATGAGTAAATAAAATCTTAAAAAAAAAAAAATGAAACTACTCTTATACATCAAGAGCCCCTACTTGAGGATGCTATGTTTCCTTTAAATTGATCTGTATATGAGATAGAATATTATCTCCAAATCCAGTTACCTTAGCAATAAGTATTACACAAATCCCAACGAGACAAGGTATTTAAATCAATCTTGCTGGTTGAATCTGAACCTATTCACATACTTTAGTTTTATCATTTGCTAATCAATATCGAGAAGTGAGTCCCAAAACTACAAGAGGAATGCAGAAGAGTATCTGGCTTTGCCTTTGTGTGGGTGATTAAATCATCAAGGAAAGGTGAGGGGTTATTTTCTTCCTGAACATCTCTAGAAACTTAAGAAAATTTTGAGGTGGTAACCACCTAACGGGCCAAGAATCTGTACGCAGATTCTCCTGAATAGTTTTGCTCGTGGGTGGCAGCGATTAAAACTACTGGTCGGCAAAACCATAGCTCGAAGACCAAATCCTAGTCCAGTACCTGTTTTTTTAAGGCCTGGGAGCCAAGAATGCTTCTACATTTTTAAATAGTTGAGAAAAGAATCAAAGAAGAATATGTCATGACACGTGAAATTTAAATGACACTCAAATTTCTGTGTACATAAATAAAGTTTTATTTGAATGCAGCCACACCATCTGTTCACATGTTCTCTGTGGCTGCTTTCATGCTACAGAGTTGCAACAGAGACCACATGTCCTGCAAGGCTGAAAATATTTACTACCTGATCCTTTACAGCAAAAGTTGGCTGGTCTCTGACCTAGACAACTGCAATAGTAATATCAATTGTGATGGTAGCATCAGTATCCACTTCAATAGTGTTATCAATTTTCAATCACCTGTCCCCATCTTCAAGTTTTACTTCCTTCATTTATGATCCTAAAAGGAACTCATCTGAAAATTTTAAGCTAAAAGAAAAAAATCCAGCAAGAGTGTCATCTCTGGCCAGGCAATGTGAGGGTGAAATCCATTTTAAAATCCAATGAATACAACAGGTGTTGTTTTTTTGTTGTTGGCTTTTTTTTTTTAAGTTTACTCATCTTGGGACCTTTTCTCTTTTTTTTTTAATTTTTTTATTTTTATGTTAATCACCATACATTACATCATTAGTTTTTGTGTAGTGTTCCATGATTCATTGTTTGCGTATAACACCCAGTGCTCCATGCAGTACATGCCCTCTTTAATACCCATCACCAGGCTAACCTATCCTCCCACACCTCTCCCCTCTAGAACTCTCAGGTTGTTTCTCAGAGTCCATAGTCTCTCATGGTTCAATGGGACCTTTTCTTTAGGGCAACCTGAATATAGGGCTTGATCCTGTAAATATGAGATAACATCCATAGTTATGATAAAAGAGATGTGAGGATATTTTAATTTCTCTCAAGAGGAAGACCTACTCTATATATCTTCTGTTTAAAAAAGATAAATGTGGGGTGCCTGGGTGGCTCAGTCATTAAGCGTCTGCCTTCGGCTCAGGTCATGATCCCAGGGTCCTGGGATCGAGCCCCACATCGGGCTCCCTGCTCAGTGGGAAGCCTGCTTCTCCCTCTCCCACTCCCCCTGCTTGTGTTCCCTCTCTCGCTGTGTCTCTCTCTGTCAAATAAATAAATAAAATCTTTAAAAAAAAAATAAAAATAAAAATAAAATAAATAAAATAAGATAAATGTGAGCAATACACTGACTTTAACCTTGCCAGTGAAGTCATCTTCCCACCCCAACTTCCAGGAAATTTACTTTCATGAGGAAGAGAGAAATGATCGGCACATTAGCCTTCTATTAGGAATGACCATGAGCCATAGGAAGTAGTTATACTGACAGATGTCAAATGATAGTTGACCCAATTGGTCTTGAAGAATCACAATCATGACCCATTACCTGGGAATCTGGACACTCTGGTTCATAAATGATTGGACCCAAGCAATTATTCCATATAACCATTAAACCATCTTTTCTCCTTGGGAAGAAAATAATCACAAAACTCTACACAAAAATACTATGAAACATTTTTAATCCTGGAAAGGACTTGATTTACTAGTAACCAAAAAGGGGAAAAGTCAACAAGAATAAAATTCAGTCTTTTAAATCTAGTGGACACATATCAAATTGCTCAACATTGTTAAATGGCATGATGTAATTTATCCATAGATGACATGGTCTCATCCAGTGGAAAACCAATTTAAATATGTCTTGACAGAGCGCTAGGAGATATTATAGGCAACAATGGACTTAATGTAGTATTTAAGGCTTCAAAACCTGTGCCTTTTAGAAAAATGACCTATAACTTCTTCTTCTACCATTTATGAGGGGAAAGAAACAACAAATGTCTATTAAAAGTCACAGAAACATGATTAATTTGTTTATGCCTTTCAACATTCCACTAAGCTCTGCAAAGACAAGACATAAAATTACAGTGAATTTTATAGCCAAGATTGGTCTGAATATTTTCCTGATATTCTTTCTGTCATACTCCTTCAGCGCTCAGAATAAAATGACAAATCACTGGGGAAAGGGGAAAGGCAGCTCCTTTCCAAAGATGGGACTGAGCTGACAAAATCTATTTTATATCTAAAATTAGAGATAAAATAAATTCTTCAATACCAAATATATTTTCAGAGAGTTCATTAAAATTTAAGGCATTTTTTGACATGTCAGAGATTTTAGTTCAGTGACAGGAGAAGAAAGAAGCCACCTGGGAGCAACTCCCAATTATCTCTGTGGCTTGGTATATACACGTGGAACACAGCTGAAGATGAAGAGAGGTGACAGGTGACTATGTGCAACCTCCTGAATCTGTCCAGCCTGGACACCTTTGCCAGGGCTCCTCTGAAGAGGTGCATCTATCTCCAATGTATTGTCATTCTTCTGTTTAAATTTTGATCAAGAGGGGGAAAGGCTCATCAGAGCACAGTTACCAGGATAATTGTGAGCAATGCCAAAATAATTTATTGTAATAATTTCTAATTAAAAAACAAGATTTAGGAAATGGAACGTGGAAAAAAAGTTGATGCTAAGTGATGCCCTCCCTGAAACAATAAAACCATGGCAACCTCACCTATACTCATGAATCCCACAGCAAAGATGTACACAAAAGGAACATTCGTTCAACAATAACAGGATGGTTCGGTGTTTTACCCACCAGTGGAAAACTGCAATTATTTATTTTTCCCCCACTTTCCACAAAAATAAAGACATTACCTGCCGAATCAAAAGTTACAAGTCATACCTCATTGAAAGACTTGGGACAAAACTTTCACAGACCCTGCCCTTATGGCCTGCCTCTCAGGCAATCACCAGTCTTTTTAAAAAAATCTAGATTAAGATCTACAAAGATTACTGTTTATTGAAAGCAAACCAGAGCACCTTAGTTCATCAATGGTCAGTAAACTCCCCTCTTTCCCAGTTCTGAAACAATAAAGGTTTACACACAATTAGTCAGATCCAACTTCATTCAAACTTCTTTCAACAGATAATATTGAAGTCGTGTTAATTCTAGGAATCCATCCGTGAGAGGAAGTATCACAATTACCTGGATCACTTTTGAGATAAGGACAACACGTATTTCCTAACTACTTATGGTACAACCACATTCTTTATATGAATACAGTTAGATGCAATTTCCCAAAATTGAGTTCCTGCCTTATATACTCAAAAAGAAAAACTTCTATGGAAGTCATAATCCTCAATGTCTTAGCAGAAAAATAACCATATAACTTTGATGCTTGACATAGGGCCAATATCCTACTGCCATTTTCCGCAAACCATGAAATTATCCCAATACCTTTGCACAGTTATGTGTACTTATACACAAGCCATCCCACTTCCTTCTTCTTGATTTTGCATGTGATTTGATAAACAAGCTTTCTTACTCATTTGAAATTATACTTCAAGCATTACATAAATGGTGCTAAGCCATTTGATTTCCACAATACCATGAGCTTGTTTGTTTTAATGGAAAGACAGGATTCTCTTTGCCTTTTTTTTTTTTTTTTTTAATACTCCTTCAACTCTTTCAGTCAAGCCCTTCTTACCAGTTCCAACAAGGATGAAATTTCAAAGGCGAATGTAAGTTTAGGTAACCCAAGCACATGTTTACATGTTTATTCTTCCTGAAAAGTTACTGCTTACTTAGGCTTCTGAAATCAAGAAAGACCCTATGGAAAAATGAAAAATTTATTGTCTTCTTTTGTTCATCATTTTTTAATAGAAAAGATGTTTTAAGGTCTGTCAGGAAAATAATGGGAAAAAACTATAGCTTAAAATTTTTCAAATCTTCCCCCAAACTATAAACAAAGAAAAGACATAAATAGAATCACAATGCATATGCTCACATCTGCCCTCCAAAGCACACTTTTTATGTAGAAGTTATAAAGAATAAAAGTTACCCATTAATTATATGGCATGCATCATCAGTGCACTGGGGGGCTTAACCTTGGTTTTCAGTTATGTCTATTTACAGATAAATCTCTTCCTGAGTTGAGCTTCATCTTCAGTTGAGACCCAAGCCATTTGCTTTCCTATTTTTGGCAAAATACTTGACCATGTGATAAGGCAATCAAATGTTTCAACCTCCTTCCCTTTTCAGCGGCATGGCCCTCCTCTGTGAAATCACCAACGTGCCGGGATACAAAGACAGGATCTAAGCTACGGTCCTGTAGAACTAGAGATCAGGTTTCTTTGTTCATTAGTCTGAAGTCTACAGCACTGTCTTTTCATATATTTGGGGATCTTGAGGATTTCAGTTGAACAGATTCAAAATGGTCTTCTTTTTCCTATGAAGAAAAAAAATATTGAAACAAAATGAACTCATTCAAATTCCACTAAGATTTTAGGATCTTATGCATCCAGAAGGAAAGTTCTGGAAATCATTTTAATCTACATACATGCCAGTTGTGATTAGGATTTTACATTTAAAGGAGAGTGGCAGATAGAAAACAGATAGCATGCCTACCTTGAAGGATGCTTTTGACATCCAGGAGATAAGACAGACAATCCAAAATAGAAGCAAACACATGATCGCAATAGATACCAAAAAATATAGCTTCACAAATTTTTGTGAAGAAACCACTGAGACCAGACCCTTCTTAAGAGGATATCTGACCTGGGTGCTGAAACAGATGACCTTGCCATAAGAATTTTGGACAAAAGAGGACTGACAGAAGCTATATATTCGCAAGATAACATAGGATACCTAGTAAGAAGAAGGACAGCAGAAATAATGAGGACCCCAGTAAGACATAAGATCATTTGGGTTCGCTGACATGTTTTAGGAAAATCTTTTGGGTATATACCTTCTAAAGATATTAAAAACAAATCATCTTAGATAATAAATCAAAATTTTAACTCAGATACATCATTGCTGGCTTTTGTTACATATTACATTCAAAATGCAGCCTATTAAAATAAGCACTTCTTTAATGGGGAAAAAGAGAATTAAGAGAATTCTCCCAATGTTTCACTGTGAAAGTCAGAAAAAACTTTCTGTGGAGTCTGCTGAAATGGAGTGAGGGGTACTATGCTTTCAAAGAGAATAACAATGAAGAGAACTAGGATTATTTTTAAAATAAAGGAAATAGGAGGTGGACCAATCCTAGGTGCAAACAGATGCATGTCTGAAGTAGAGAAGTGAAATGAGAAAAAAAGTGAGCAGACCCTGAGTGTCTGTCAGAAAGAATAAGACCACTTTTGTGCTTTCTCTCATTTGAATGGAGAAGTCCAAGACTTCAGACAAGCTTTTGGGCTACAGGGAAAGGAGTATAGGAAAAACGTCACCACACAAACACCACCATCTCACTTTTCCTTGCCTGCGCTGAGATGACATGCCCCCGCGAGGGCAGACCGTGCATCTCCTCAGTGCTCTCACTCGATCCCTCTGAAGAAGTTTGCCTGGAGCATCATGTTGGCCAGACCTCACTTTATTGAAATAACTGTTGATAATTCCAATGTTTACTAAGCCCCAGTGCACTGCAGGAACAGGACTAGACTTTAGGGATACAAAATGTCTGTCCTCAAGGAGCTTACAGTATATTATGGGAAAGAGCTTCAGGGTAACAGCAATAAACTAAAAAGGAAATCTGAGATTTTTATGGTCTTTCCTTGAGAAGATTTGATTCAATATGTTCCTGAGGGGAGAAGGGACAGAGGCCTGTTGGTGATCCTCAAGGTGCGATTTGAAAGAAAACACTTTATAAAATCATGTTAGCGTCATAGGGCTTTAGATGCTGTGTCCTCTTTGTTCACATGGGATTTTGCTATTATTGAGATGGTGGGATATATATGTACTTACACATTTGTTTGTGTGTGTGTGTGTGTGTGTACTTAGCACCACTAACTGAGACTTACAGATGACAAGAATTGTAGCTTATTCATTTTTTCAATTCCCAAAACTTGACTCCAGGCCTAGTACATGGTAGGCTGTCAATGCTTATGCAAATGTATTGAAATGCCACATTTCAGAAAGGAAAACACTGGATTGGAACTCAGGAGATGGGTTTTTAACTCCTACCTAACCCTCTCTTAGACAAATAACGGAACCTCTCTAGGTATCAGTTCACTCAAACATTAAATACAGATGCCATACAAATTATTTTTCTGAGTTCTAAATTCAAGAATCTACTCAAATGCCAACTTTTCCCAGAAGCTTCTCTTTACCTGTCACTACCTTATTGCACTCCCTTCTCTGTGCTCGTCACAATGGATGATGGTAAGTGTCTGTGAATGATGTGCATGTGCCATGCCCTAATAAACTAGATAGTCTCTGACATAAGAAACTCTATCTAATTTGACATAGCACCAAAACCGGGCAGAGTGTCTATCAGATAGTATCCCATGAATGATGGTAGAACGAACAAAGAAAACAAACAAACAAAAAACCCTGAAGATACATTTTTAAAGTTGCTGAGTAAAGTCAAGAAAAGTAAATCCATAAATAAAACCTGGTAAGTCCAGTGTATTGGGAGGAAAATACCAAATAAGTTCTGACCTTTAGGACAGGAGTAAGCATATATAAGATAAAGCAAACCTTAAATGACATAACAGTTAAGAAACTTACAACCATTTTTTCTCCACAGAGCCAGGCATAACAAAATTCTTAAAGGGGACACACAGTAAGACTTGTCCAATGATATTAATAGCAGCTTCGTTCATAGCTAAATATTAAAAATAGCCCAAGTATTCATCAATAAGAGAATGGCTGGACAAATTTTGACATATCCATACAACAGAATGCTAATCCTACATAAAAAGGAACCTACCGCTGATTAACACAGGGTAGATAAATCTCAAAAACATTTTTCTGAGTGAAAGAAATCTTACACAAAATACTATATACACTGTGTAGTTACAGTTATATGAAGTTTTAAAACAGACAAAACTAGTCTACAGTTTAAAAAGATCACTACAGTAGTTTCCTCTGGGGGTTGAGGGTGGGGATCAATTGCATGCAAAAGGACATGAGTCTACTTTCAGGGGTGAGCTTAATATTCTATTTTTTGATAGGATTTAGGGTGACACAAATATATGCACTTCCCAAGGGTTCATCAAGTTGCATACTTGTTATGTGTGCACTTCACTCTATGTAAACAATGTCCCTTAGAAAAAAACTGAAAATATTGAAGTCTCTCATCAATTATACATATCCTGAAGTGTTTAGGCATGGAATGTATTGAGTCCTGCAGCTTACTTTGAAATGCATCAAAAAGGATTTATTCGTAAATGAACAGAGAGATAGAGATTTAGACAGATAGGTAATAAATCAAATACAGTAAAATTTAGGTGATGGGTATGTGGCTGTACCGTTGTACAATTCTTCTGCTTTTCCAGAGTATTTTAAATTTTCATTGAAATGATTTTTTTTAATCATTATGGCAATTAAAATTGCTATTCAAAACAAAAAGGCGAGAAAGACTTTATCCTCCATCATGTTTCCTGTGACTGTTTCCAGTAATCTTTCAAGCTTTCGATTCTCTGGCCATAAAATAACAACAAAGGAGGTACTGCAATATGAGAAAGACTTCAAAGTTTATTAATACTTGTAATTCCCAAGGTGTCTGGGTGGCTCAGTTGGTTAGGCGTCTGCCTTTGGCTCAGGTCATGATCCCAGGGTCCTGGGATCGAGTCCCGCATCAGGGTCCCTGCTCCGCGGGAAGCCTTCTTCTCCCTCTCCCTCTTCCTGCCACTCCCCCTGCTTGTGCTCTCTCTGTCCAATAAATAAAAATCTTAAAAAAAAAAAAAAAAACTTGTAATTCCCACTTTTTCTTTTCATTCAGCTTAGAGGTCACTTTCTCCTCAAAATCTTCCCTGGCACCTGACTGCTTCCCCCACTATAAGACAATGCCCTTACAAAGAGGGAATCACAAGATCAAATCAGGTAAGAGAAGTCTACATATGCTGACGATGAGCGATCATTCTCCATGGGTCTCTCTGTGTTTCTGCAAGTCTTCTAAGGAAGACGTTAATTGTCCTTAATGGTACACAATCTTCTCAAAGCTGTTTATATTACAAAAAGCCTTGGAAGAACACAAGCAAAGGTTGCTTGCAGCCCTGAAACTCTCTCCTCCTGTGGAGCAAACGGCAGACTTGCTTCCTGACTGTCAGAGAAGATTCAGATGCCCCAAGCTAAGGGCTCCTGTTCTACAGCATAACACACTGTGCATCACCTAGGCCACCTCACTCTGTGGGAAGTGGGGCTTGAGGAAACAAGAGAAACACTGTCATTTTGGCCACTGCTACTTCTGTGAATAATAGGCTTGTTTTGTTTCTGACCCAGGAGACTCCTTTCTTCAAAATGTCCGTGAAAGTATGGCAGGCTAATTTGGTGGCTAGCAAGCATATTGCAATTTCATAACCTTTGTAGTTCTTCACTGTTTTGCTGATGAGATGGGAAACTGACAGACAGGTGTCTTTCTAGAAGAATAAGGATGACAGCCTCACACACTGGTTAACAAGATTTGAGCAAAGTCCATGAGAATTAGCAACAAACATGGTGACCAAACTGTATGATCCACAAGGCAATTAAAGTTCTCCACTTCACTGCTTAGAAGTGGAAAGGAACCGGGGAGGTGGCTGTAGGCTGGATTTTGGGAAGTGGTTCTAAGAGTTCATCGTTCAGCTGCCTGCATGTTGGCCTGGATGTTAATTCTCCTCTGAGCAAGAGGACTTCCTCACCAATCAGGCAATCAGTTGCAGGTGTGCCCCTTGGTAACAAGTAGTATTAAAATGCACCCTGAGAGGAAAAGGTTTCACCCCCTTTCAGACAGAGGTTACAGAGCTATGCACCGACGATGACCATTAAAGAAAAAACAAAAACCACTTATGGGCCGAAACTAGGTGAACTGTTAAAATTTTTGCTGATTCTCTTTGAAGATAATGTGGCAGGAATCAGTGATCACTAAGAATGGCAACAGCTGGGCCATCCTAGCGCTAAACACCTCTTGCACTCTGTCACGCCATCTTTGGGTGTGTTCACAAAGGTCTCAGAGATTTTGTAGTGGGTCTCGACTGCAGTAACAGAGCTTTGGTCTTCTTTAGCAGATTTCCCTGAGGAATTCCCACAGGAAAACCTAGTGAGGGAATGACTAGCACTGGGGCTCTTACTGCCCCAGATTAGGTTTGCAATGTGGAAAGTCACTGCAGAATGACAAACTGACCCAAAGGAATCTTAATAAGTTAATATGATCAGCCCCAACCTGGAAACTTCCCCTATCCTTTATTTTAAAACCAGGCAATAATTTAGATTTATGAAAATGGGGCAAGAAGTAAGGTGGATTCCCTTTTTTTAAAAAAGGCGGGGCGCCTGGGTGGCTCAGTCGTTAAGCAACTGCCTTCGGCTCAGGTCATGATCCCAAGGTCCTGGGATCAAGCCCCGCATCGGGCTCCCTGCTCCGCGGGAAGCCTGCTTCTCCCTCTCCCACTCCCCCTGCTTGTGTTCCCTCTCTCGCTGTGTCTCTCTCTGTCAAATAAATGAATAAAATCTTAAAAAAAAAAAAGGCTCCAATATGCGAAATCAACATAAGCCTAAATCAACAGAAAGACAAAACACTTCTAGCCTCAGCCCAAAATCAATCTGGCTGGACTGAGACAAGAAGGAGTCCCAAAGCTGAAATAGATGATGTCGGGAATGATAACCTTGCCATTCAACATAGGATTTTAGGTGGACGAAAACACTGGAAGTTTGCTTGAGCAACTGCAATGCTGCTTAAAAGCAAAAGCAAATGCGTTTGCTTGCTGTCACAGAAATTGTCTTTCTCTGCACCCTTAATCTCTTCCTCCCCATCTATCTTGACTTTGGCTGCTTTACGGGGAAAGATGATTAGTTTTCCTGTCACCAAGAGGGACTGAAGGCCAGGCACAACCACCTGAGTTGGCTTGGGAGCCTTCAGGAGGGGAAGGATTCAAACATTTAAGACTCTTCATTGCAGGCACCAAAGTCAGCATCCTACCAGAACGTGTGATAGGAGAGGGACGTGTAAATTCCACTAATGGGGTTTAAGCATGGTTCTCAGTGGGGAAGCTAAGGTAATGTGACCTTGTGTGAGGGGTTCTGCAGGACTATCCAAGATGCTGCTGTTGTTGCTTCTACATCCGAAAGTCCATAGGACTTGATGGTACATGTGTATACCTCCGCATCTGCTAAGTACCAGAGGAGATTCCTGCGGTCAAGAGCAGTCCCATGGAGAGGAGAGCTAGAAGGGCATTGCAAGGCTTCCTAATTCCTCTGCCATTTGCAACAAATGTCTGTGTCAGGATTACACACAAGTTTCTCTACCTGCCGATGCCGAAAGGTGTCACAACATAAATGATGCAATGTCGGTGTCAAGTCAAAAGCCTCAGTCTCAACAGCATTGCCTGTATTGTCAGACTTCTGCCAACAAAGATGGCTGGTAAACCCCCACAAAAATTCAGGAAACTGCTAAGTAAGTAAAGTTTCTTGAGACCATGTGATCATATTTGCAATGCTAACCCTATCTGCCAGTCATGGAAAAACAGCACAGCACTTGACTAGACTCTTCGCTACTGGAGACAGCATGGCCTCACTTGAATATGCTACCTGCTCTTTGACATCAGCTAACCTACCAAGTAGTATCTTTTGAGGTGGGCCCAAACTAACAGGCTATGTTAAAAACTGTCCAGCAAGTTGAATCATGCTCTCCACCTTTGTGGCCTCACAGCCCTAATGACCACTTTGTGATAGAATTCTCCGTGACTAATGATTCTGCCAATTAGAGACTTCAGCAATGGGAAGGAGCCTTCTCCCAGAGGCACCTTTTGGGATTTTAGACTCATCACCTTGATATGGCTACCAGGTAGGGCTCTTCTGAAAAGCAGCTATTAGCTTATTACTGAGTTCTTGTCAAAACTGAAAGCCATTCCCATGTACATCTTGTGATTCTACAGCCTGACAGTCACATTCATGGTGGGTCAGCAAGGTGGCAAAGACCTAATAAGCCTCACTTGTCAAATACAAATGATATATTCAAGAATGCATCTGGTCCTGCCCAGCAGCATCTCAACCTCACATGAAAAAATGGCAGAATACCCTTTTGGGGAAACTTTATCCCTTACCCTACCACCAAAAATGAAGCCACTGGCTCCAGTCCTTGGTTCATCTAAGTTCTACCTCATGCCTGGGCCTGGTTCACTGATGGTTTGGTGGAGTTGAAACCCAATGGGTATCCACCAGCTGCAGTAGCTGTCCTCTCTCAGCACCAGGTATGCATAACTAAAAACCTACAAAATTGCTTGGCTTAGTGGGCAGAACCCAAAGCCATTCTCATAGCTGTGGCCTTGATAAACCTTATTAGATCACCACTAACTCTTGAGGAATTGGCAGGAGTCAAACTATTTGGTCTGCCACTTGGAAAACTATAGACTGACACATCAAAGTTACTTCTCTCTGGGGCAACAAATTCCAGAAACAAATCTCAGCTGATCAAATAATCTGGGTCACTTATGTAGATACTTCCATTAAGGACCCATGGTCTGAAAAGATCAAAGAGAATTAAGCACACAACAGAGATTGCATCAGACAGACTGACATAAATGCTGCATGGACCCATCATTCTGCCTGCCATAGCAATGAATCCACCGTCACACACTGGGCACAAAGTAAAGGATTCTTTTTCAGATGCAGAGGTTACCAAGCATGCAAGACTTGGGATTCATGCCAAGAGCTGACAAGTTTTTCCATGGCAAAGTGATGAGGTCACACCTCTGATCACTTCTTTGGGCTATCAGTAGTGCCTTACCCTTTGACACCTGTTCATGTTATGCTGTTGCTGTTCCAGTCAGATCCGCTAACTCTAGCCACACCACTATGACCCTTGAAGAAAATGCGTTTCATGTTTGTGACTTTATGGATCTTTTGCAGTCCAACAATGGTACCCTTTATATCACAAAAGCTACCTGAAAATGGGCTGAGAGTAGAGGTGTTCAGTGGACCTTCAATACTTCATACTGTTGAAAGGTACCATTGAGCATGACAAGGGCCTTCTCAAAAATGAATCAAAAAGATTTCTGACTCTATCTCCACCCTACCTCCTCCTGGTCCACACATTTAATAATGTCGTTCAGTTACTAAACATGGTTGTCCCCAGAAAGGGATCATCTCCTCTTGGCTGTGTCATGCATAATTATCAGTAAGAAGGTTAAGGTTATATATACTTATATATGGTTATAGACACTTACGTAAAAATCCAGGATTCTACCCTGACCACTCATGAACATGATGTGTCCTTTTTACTCAAAGCAACCCAAAGGATGACATATTTGGTCTCCATCATAAGTTTTTTTAAATGCCTTTCTCCCTCTTGCACTTGAATGTTCTGGTGCATAGGTCTAGGTGTCAGTAAGGGGATAAGTAGAAATAAGATGAAGTTTTAGCTGCAATGGGAAAAACTGATTTTGTGGCAGTGGAAGAAGATCAATAATGCAGCCTGGTAATGAGGTGCCTGGAGAGAAGATACCTTAGACCCTGAGAGATATGAAGGATGGAGGGATATTAATGATAATTTGTTTTTCAGAGCCACCCCGTCACCTATGAAAGATAATGCATTAGTGTTCCCCTCTCAAACTGTTGCCAAGTACCTAAAATTTAATTGACTACTAGGTCCACCATACCCACCAGAGGTTCTAACCTTAAGTAAGTCCCTTTAAACTTACTGAGAAATCTGTAATAAACAGCAGGGAATGGCTCTAGCTTCTGCCCCAAATAACACCATCAACACCAACATTCCCGTTGCCATTGCTCAGTCATTCCATGGAGTGAAAAAGCACCATCCAGTTTACAGCATGGACCAACAAGAAAAGTTGGACTGAGTGCCCTTAAGCAGTCTCTCAAAGACAAAGAAGAGACACAATTATGTGACGTGAATTGGGAACCCTAAGGTTTACTAGCCACGAGGAGGTTGCAGGCACCATCAGCCTGTATTGCCTAATTAATGTAGGTCCCACTTGGTGTCTCCAACAATTGTCTATAATACTTTCTTTCCAAAGACATCCTATGTACCTTCAGGACTGTACTTCTTGTGTAGAAGCCAGGCATTAACTTCTCTCCTAAAAACATAGTGGCTTATATTTGTACCCTAGGAGCAGTTGTAAGTGGTCATAATTCAACTATTTATGGAAACAGCCCCAAAATATCATTAACCTTTAGACAACTGCAAGGATTTTCAAAATGAGACTACTGTTGGTTATTCAGAGATTTCTAAAGGGATAACTGATGTTATTCATATTCACCCTATAGGCAGTTATTCAATTAAAAAATGGTGAAAAATTTGTCTCTGACTTTAGCTAGAGAATGGAATGACACCACCTCAGCCTCTGATGACGTTTAGGTCAACCTCAACTCATGGTTCAAACATCATTATGGATGATATAATTGCCCTCAACTTCACCCTTGAGGGTCAAGACAAAGTCTGTGGAGGCACTCATCTATCTTGGGTATCTGGAATGCCATCATCCTAGATCAAAAGACAGTGACCACCTGGTTGAGTATACTGCTCACCAAGTTCCCCTACCATGGCCACATAGACAAAAGTGGGAGATATATTGGGTTCTGCAAATTTCTGAAAATATCTTTGACCTTCTTCCACATGAATCTTATGGAGGAAAGATCTCAGTGCCAGTGGAAAGGTCTCAAGCTGAGTAGAAAAGTCAATACTGGGACTTAAAACTATCTAGCTTTTTAAGGTGGACCCTTATGGTTTATGGGATTTATTCAGTTAGTTGGATCTGGGACCCTGGGGAGTCGTTTGAAGTTAATCATGCAGGTTCATCTCATCTTGCTGTTTGGGGTCCTAATGGTAGTAGCTTTATTTAAGTGACATATGCTGTAAATTGGCCAGATTTGAACCCCGCCTCAGTCAAACAAATCAAAAAGAGGGGTGGATAGCATGCTATACTAGTGGGAAAATTCACCAGAAGCCAAGATGGTGTAGAAATGAGGTTTGGATATTTTGGGGAGATAATTCTCTGTGGTTCCTTTGCATTTTTGTAGATCTTCTAAGCAAGACAGTGATTTCCCTTTGTTCAAGATTATCTTTTTAAGGATTTTTGTATAGAAAGCAGCCTTGGAAGCTTAAGGAATTGTATTTTTCCAGAACAAATGGCAGGAAATGGTGTCTCCCTGTGAAGCAATGAACACACACACTACCTGTCTAGTACAATAACAGTAATACCTCTCTTTGGAGGAAAGCATTGGCATGATTCCTGCCCATTCTAAAACAGTCAGGTTCCCAAAGCTTAGAGTCCCTTTCCTGTAATGCAAGCCACTGAGTGTGCAAATGTCATCTGTTCCTGTCCACAGAACCTTGAGGAAAGGGGGGTTTGGGGAACTGGTATGAATGCTAATACCCTGGCTAGTGCATCTGCTGTGAGCACTGAGCTGTGCTTTGTCTCTGAGCGGGAGTCTTGTGTCTCCTAAATTGTCCATGAAACAGTGGCAGGTTCATTTGTTATCTTGCAAGTCGGGTGAAATCTCAGTTCTTGACACTAACTATACATTTGTTATTCCATAACAGAAACATCCTTCCTAAAGTACTGCAGTGAAAAAAAATAAAACCGTTAAATAACCATTAGAAGGGGAATATGGCTTATTCCTTTTGTTTTTAAATGATCCCTTATAATATATTTATGTGCTTAAATTGGAAGAACAAAAGGAAATAGTTACTAAAACATTCTCAGTAAATGTGATCTTTTGTCACTTGTCCCTCCTGCTGAAAATCATTTGAAACACATTCTTCTGTTTCATTCTATTTTTAATGCTGAGTGTAGGTGCACTGGTAATTTCTCATATTTTAAGTCAGTCATGAAGAATGTCAATGAAATGTGTTTACAAATAATATTTAAGGCTTAGTGTTAATCTGTCTGGATACCGTAATCATTTCAAAGCTGACAAATGCGATGGCATCTGATAAGGTACCTTTAATACCTCAACAGCTTATATAATTTTACTTTTTCTATATGAAAAAAACCATGTTACAAATAAAAAAACAAAAAAGAATGAGTGAATCAGATCTTTTTTAACCTAAAATTTTTAATATTAGAAAACAACACATTATCTTTGTGAAAATTCAAATATTATAAAAATGTACTACTTCAGAAATCGGAGGGGGAGACGAACCATGAGAGACGATGGACTCTGAAAACAAACAGGGTTCTAGAGGGGAGGGGGGTGGGAGGATGGGTTAGCCTGGTGGTGGGTATTGAGGAGGGCACATTCTGCATGGAGCACTGGGTGTTATGCACAAACAATGAACCATGGAACACTACATCTAAAACTAATGATGTAAGGTATGGGGATTAACATAAGAATAAAAAATTTAAAAAAAAAAAAATGTACTACTTCAAAACCTAAAGACTCCCATTGGTTCAAGACTCCCCCAAAGCAGCCATTGTTCATAGTCTGCTTTGCAAAGACTGACATAAATGTATGTTTAATAGATGTAATAGTCTGTGTGTTGTTTTTACTTTACTTATCTTGGACCTATGGACATACATATGTCCGTTTCTAATAGCTGCATAGTTGCACAGGATTCCATTACTTTGATATATGGAAATTTCTTATCTACTCCTTCTTCATGGTGTGTAAGGTTGCTTCTACTCTGTTAACCAGAGGGGGGTGGGCGGAAACAATGCTGTGGTGAATATTCTTATATTTATATCCTTGTGCACTTTTTTTTTCTCTTTTTATTATTAACATATAATGTATTATGTTTCAGGGGTACAGGTCTGTGATTCAACAGTCTTACACAATACATAGCACTCACCACAACACATACCCTCTCCAATATCCTTGTGTACTTCTAAGAGTATTTCTGTTGGATAAATACCCATGGAGAGAGAGACAGACTCAATGACAGGGTTGCATGAAAGCTACTGTTAGTTTACTATGGCCCCTCGTTAATAAAAGCACAGTAATACCAGGTTAAAATTCTGCTCTCACCTTTGTTGCCAAGGATTTAAGTTTTCCCAGTAGTGACTGTTTATTGGAATACACAACTTCTTCCTCATTGTCTTCTCCTTCCATGAGAGCACAACTGTCTGCAGCTGGGAGTTCACACTCTTTTGAGTTAGTTGTCATCACTAATTTGGAATATTTGTACTCCAGTCTAAGTGGTGGTAAATAAATAAAGTGGCTGTTTAGTACAAATTAATACTAACTTTAGGTGGTCATACATCAGCTCGTTAAATGCTCTTGTAGTATAGTTGCTCTTCTAGCCAATGTCCCTGACCTATAGCCAAAGCACCATGTGTTCTCATTTATCTACCATCTACACACAAATTTTTTCCAGGATTTCAGAGAATCGTGGCAGTATAGTTAACTCTTATCAGTTATTTTACATTGATTAAATGGTCCAATTATGAGGAACTTTTGAAAAACAAAGAGAAATCTTGAAGTCTGAATGCATTTTCTTAATATACAAATATTTGGAAGCTCAGGCACTATATGATTTTCCATAGTTTAGTTCATAAGGATGAGACTACCACATAGGTAAGTGACCTGGTCTTTCTTGTTTCTGTATATAACTCATTCCTTCCTATTCACCACCTTGGATATTATAATGGCCTTGAGATATTACAATATAGAAGTTTCAGAGCTCTGCTGATATATAAATTATTTTAGAAGAATCAAATCTCCTAACAGAACAATATATATTCAGGAAATAGACTCAATATTCAACCTTAGATTCCTGAGGTCCTGAGTAAATAAAGATCATATTTGCCTATATACTTAGTCTGTTTCACAAGAAACTGAAAAATAAACATTGGGGCAAGAAGACACAATGTTGTCATGAAAAGAAAAATAGATGCAGAGAGAGAAAACCTGACCTCTGATCTCAGCTCTGCTCCCATTCACCTCTGCACCCAGAGCCTCCATTTTTCTCTATTTTGTAACAAATGGGTCTAATGCAATCACCTCTAACATTCTATCATCTATTAGCAGAATAATAATCATTTGTTTCCTTTCTTAAAGGTCTTTCCTCTAACTCCTTCATAGGAACAGTTTCTTGTCTCTCTGAGAAAAACTATAGGATGTAATAATAATTAGGTCTAAAATTTTCACAACAAAAGAGATCCTTCAGTTTTTACATGGTCACTCCAATGAGATTACTTACTTCTGATTTTTTTTCCAGAAGTAGCAAGTTAGAGCCACCAGCAAAACCGCTGTGAATGCTCCCACTCCTGCTCCCACTTTCAGCCAAAAGTCAACTGTTTCACAGGTTGACAACTTTTTCTCAGGCAAAGAAATTCCTTTAATGCACCATTTAGGTTCATTCCATACATACAAGGTTTCCTTTAAAAAGAGCACACACACACACACACACACAGATGACATGAGAAATGAGATTCAGGAGAAGAGTTCTGCTCTTTATTCATAGTAAGCATAGAGGATTATTCAGCATTCATCTAAAAGAAGCTCCAAAGGGCACCTGGGTGGCTCAGTTGGTTAAGCGACTGCCTTCGGCTCAGGTCATGATCCCGGAGTCCCGGGATCGAGTCCCACATCGGGCTCCCTGCTCGGCGGGGAGTCTGCTTCTCCCTCTAACCCTTCCCCCTCTTGCGCTCTCTCTCTCTCTCTCTCTCTAATAAATAAATTTAAAAAAATATATAAATAAAAATAAAATAAAATAAAAGAAGCTCCAAAAAGAGAAGAAAGAGATAGAGAAGAGAAGGAATAAGGAAATAATGAACGAAAACACAACAAAACCAAATAAAAACATGGCTCGCCAGATCAGGAAGCTTGGTCCATGCTGAGGAAGTTGAATAAAAATGACTCTGTCTGGACATACCATTTGGGCTTTTTTCCTCAAATTTCTTATGATCCCTGACTTCTTAGTCATGTTTTTAATTGAAAGCTTAGGTTGTTTAATATAGAATGGGTTTCACCTACCCATGATGTAGGTCCATTTCCTCCACCAAGCTTCTCCCCTGAGAAGAAGAGCAAACCCTGGACCAGGATAGGCAGGCACCCCATGACGGGTAGGCTTGGGTAAGTGGTGGTAGGGCAGGCTACACACTTATTTCCTATGCATTATTCTGGGTCATCACTGCCCACAGTAGGTCCTTATTCTTACCCTCCCAAAGCAGATGACTCAGTGTTGCTAGGGCAATGTTTTTCAAACTGCAAGTTGCAACTAACTAGGAAATAATGAAATCAAAATACGGGGTGCCTGGGTGGCTCAGTTGGTTAAGCATCTGCCTTCAGCTCAGGTCATGATCCCAGGGTCCTGGGATCAAGTCCTACATTAGGCTCCCTGCTCATCAGGAAGTCTGCTTCTCCCTCTCCCTCTGCCTGCCGCTCTCCCTGCTTGTGCTCTCTCTAATACATAAAGTCTTTTTAAAAAATTTTAAAAAAATTAAATTAAATTAATATACTGAATATCAACCATGATTTTTTTCCAAATAAATAGATCAAATAACACTAACCAAAAATGAAAATTACAGTGCATGCTTCCTTTTATAGTTCAACAAATACGATGACCAGTAGCAATTTGTATGATGATTATATCCAGTGACATTAAATGACAATGGAAGACTCAATTTTTTGATCATTGTGTCTGATTAAATTTTCTGGTATTTGATAGTCATTTTAATAATATCCTAACAGAAGGATAACACCATAATGTGTCATTTTATTGTACAGGTACACACATTTCTGCAGTTAAACATGAAGTACAGGAGAATGGTATTTACTTTAAGGAAAAGTTTCAACCAAGTTTTGGGTAAGAATTCTCATCATGTTTTTTGGAAAGGACATTAGTAATTGCAATTTTTTTTACCACATGACAACTGTAACATTTTCATTAAATTTAATGTAAAAAACCACTTTTAAAATGGGTCACATTATTTTTATAAGAATGAGATGAGAAATGAGGGGCATGTTCAAATACAAATGCTACATCTCTCAGTGTAAATAATGACAATAGAGAGAAAAACATTAACTCTAAGTCAGCACATGTTGACTTCATCTGAATGCGTTCTAACAAAAAAAAAAGGCCATGCAGGGATGCCTGGATGGGTCAGTCGTTAAGCATCTGCCTTCGACTCGGGTCATAATCCCAGGGTCCTGGGATCAAGTACTGCATGGGGCTCCCTGCTCAATGGGAAGCCTTCTTCTCCCTCCCCCACTCCCCCTGCTTGTGTTCCTTCTCTCGCTGTCTCTCTCTCTGTCAAATAAATAAATAAAATCTTAAAAAAAAAAAAAAAAAGACCGGAAGAATGAAGGGGGGGAAATCAGAGGGGGAGACGAACCATGAGAGACAATGGACTCTGAAAAACAAACTGAGGGTTCTAGAGGGGAGGACGGTGGGGGGATGGGTTAGCCTGGTGGTGGGTATTAAAGAGGGCACGTTCTGCATGGAGCACTGAGTGTTATACACAAACAATGAATCATGGAACACTACATCAAAAACTAATGATGTAATGTATAGTGATTAACACAACAATAAAAAATTTAAAAAAAAATTAAAAGACCGTGCAATACTTTATATGGTTTCATAAATGTGTAACACCCAGTGAAAATGGCAAAGCTGTAATGTCTAATGACAGTCATAAACAAAACGTTAAAACTTCAAATTAAAAAGATACTTGTAAACCCAGGATACTTAACTTTTCCATAAGTTCCTCAAATTGTTCAAGAAAAAAAAAAAAAAAGACCAAGCCATTGGCCAAATCTGTCAGTAATTCCGTAACTATTGATTAGAATGGCTCATCCCTTCATCCAGTCACATGTCATTGGCAAAGGAGAAAATGGCTGACTCCGCTGCTGAAAAACGTATTCTTCCAGCATGCTGAGATATTTTGTGAACAGGGTGAGATAAATTTGATGATAAGCTTAAAAATATCCCTCTCAGTGATAACGTAGTATCTCTTCAAATCTTTACAACTGTGTGGCATTTAGAAGTAATGCTTACTACACACTGAGAAGCTGATATAGATTTTTAAGATCCAATTTGATAAGAGCACTTTCCCCACAAGTTGTGCCACTCTCTCAGTTTACAACCCTCTCTGTGGAGGACTTGTTGTAGTGTGTAAATTTAACTTCATACACACCTGGATTAGATACATTTATAGAATTGGGAAAATACACTCATACTCAATACAGAGAGAAAACCTGTAAAGGATAGAGCAGGAGACACAGTGCAATTGTTAAAAAATTAAATGATACCCAGAGCGATATTTGGCAATCACTGTATTTTCTCTCTCATGAGGTTTGGCATCCAAAGAAATCTACCCTTGCACATGAACCTACCGTTGGCCCCCCCTTATCTGCAGTTTGACTTTCTGTGGGTTCAATTAGGAAGATGATCCTCCTGATTTATCATCAGAAAGTCAATAGTGCCCTAATTCTCTGTCACGTGTCTACATCATTCCCCTCAGTTGATCTCATCATGTAGGCATTTTATCAGCTCATTTCATCACAAGGGTGAGCACAGGACAAGAAGATATTTTGAGAGAGAGACGACATTCACATTACTTTTGTTACTGTACACTGTTATAATTGTTCTATTTTATTATCAGTTGTTAATCTCTTGCTGTGCCTAATTTAGACATTAAACTTCATCATAGGTATGTGTATATGTATGTAAAAGGAAATACAAAGTATACATAGTGTTCGGTATATCCATGGTTTCAGGCATTCACTGGGGGTCTTGGCACATATCCCCCATGGGATGGGGGGGAGGTCAATTGTAATGGAAAACAGTGAAAGCTGTCATTTGCACTACATAAAGCTCACTAAAGAGCATACTTTTTAAAATATTTTATTCAGAGACTAGAAGTAAACACCCACTTACTGGGTCATACCCATTTGTTTTGCTGTTGCAATGGAATACACTAAGCAAGGCGCATGAGCTTTGGAATGGAATTTATATTTTTTTTAATTGAAGCCAGATCTCATTTGGCAAATATTTTCAAAATCAGTATCTAAGTATAACAGAAATGTATACTTAACTATTTCTTAAGTCAAATTTAGGACTATAGGAGGGAAATTATATATTTCAATATGACAAACACATCAAAATGTTCCTAAAGATTATTTTTAAGGCAAAAACAAATATTTAAAAAGAATCACCTTGTAACTATCTGTTCCAAACATTCTTGTAACATGCTGAGCAGAATTTTTTCAATAAAGAGAGTTTAAATGAAATTAGAGAGATTATTGCAACCTCATGGTCTTAACCTTCTCATCATTATCTTCCAGAAGAGAAATGTTGAATATTAGAGAATGTTTACATAAAAGGTCATCCGACTTTTCAAAGCCCTTGAGTTGTACTTGGTGGACAAAGAAGGGAATGCACCCGTTTCTCCTTTATTCTTTAAAAAATGATAAGGCTGTCATCATTTCAGAGAAACGATAAAGAATTTCAACTGTGAGACATAAAACATGTATCATTATTATTATGAGGACTAAAAAGAAACCATGTTTTTTTGAAAGTCAAGAATTTTCACCCTTGGCCCACTTAAAAACGTTAACAAGAAACTGGCCCACCAGCGCACGAGATGCATGAGCAGCACCGTCTGCGTGCACTCTCAACCGTAAGGAGCTATCCACAGGTAAGCACACTTGATGAATGAAATAAGACTTTGCTGATTTTTGTCTTCGTGTTGTCCATTTGGGAACTTTTCCTGTTTTGTACTCAATTATTTCATGACAACACATTTTATATTACCTTTATGCTTAGACTTTATCATAAAATATGAAAATAAGTATTGTTCCATGAAATTTAATTTCATTTTTAGGCATATTGCTATGTGTCTGAGTTGGTGACTGTGTACTAGCTTTGCTGTACAATGTATTTCTTACTATAGGGTCACTGTCATTAAAGTTTGAAAAATCCCTATGTAGAGAATAGTTCTCTGGTTTTTTCCTAGAGGTAAAGGCTACTGCTATGAACACTCTAAATGCGGGCGATGAGGTAGGGTATTCTGACTTCTTCTTGTACTCCTGCCCTCTGACCTGTCAATGACATGGTCCTCCAGACTTTCTCAGACAGAATAGTGCTCCCTC
This sequence comes from Mirounga angustirostris, assembly GCF_029215605.1. Lineage (NCBI taxonomy): Eukaryota > Metazoa > Chordata > Mammalia > Carnivora > Phocidae > Mirounga > Mirounga angustirostris. The sequence continues at coordinate 75,934,301 of NW_026991720.1, read as the reverse complement.
TCTGATCCCTTCTTGCCACAAGCCTTCTAGCATGCTCCCCACTCCAGGCAACCTGAACGTCAGACCTATTCCATCTGCATCCCAGTTTTCAGAAATCCCATCAGAATCTGATTCTCTGATGCCAATTCCCCACTAAGGTTACCACCACTAGCAGTGACGTGTTATCATTTGTGTTTTTTTCTTGTCATTTCAATAGAATTCAGAGAGGTTGAAGTAGGAAGTCATCTTGAAGGAGGAAAAGTTTGTGTTTTTCCTATGGCATTCCTCAAAGCTAGTACAGTGAGCTAAGCACTCTCAGACTAGCAGGAGGGCAAAATGATACCGCCAAAGCAAGTTAGTAACATGTCTCAAGAACCTTAAAAATGTCCATCTCCTTAGATCCAATTAATCTTTTTTCTCATAATAAAATCTAACAAAATAATCACATTTCCAACAAGGATGTTCATTACAGAGTTATTTATAAAAAGACGTCTTAAATTTTTCTCAAATGTCCAACAGGGGAGTTATTAAATCCCAGAATATATATATAATAGAATCATGTTTTCAAAAAAATTTAATGACAAGGGAAATACATTAAATGTAACCACTGGTGGTGGTAACCTTATTGGGAAACTGGCATCAGAGAATCAGATTCTGATGAGATTTCTGAAAACTGTCATCAGGATGGGATAGACCTGATGTTGAGATACATGCTCTACTCTTTAGGTGTGCTTTAGTGAATCATTTATACCATCCCCATCTTAATTATACCTACAAGTGCATTATATAAATCACATCTTGGTTTAATGATACCATTTCTTTATAATCCAGGTAAATATCCATAGCCTACAACTCCTTGTACAATTTATTTTCCCCAATGCCAGTGCACACCTTGAGCTACCCCAGCATGTGGGAGTTCACCTACCAAACTTGATTTTAAATGCATATTAAGTAACATCAAGTTAACTATAAGCTTTAGCCATGGTTTTGAACCTGAGTTTCTGTGATGTAAGTGATGCCAGACTAATCAATTTCTCTTTAATCACATAGCTCTGCTTAGATGGATTTTCCCCTTACCTGAAATCCTCTCTTACAGGCTCCCTCAATCTCATGGAAGTCATGCTCTGTGCACAGAGGGCAAGCTTCAGCACTCTCCCACAGAAAATAGAATGTACATCCATCACAGGTGCCTGCTGGGCACTTGCTGAAATAAAAAATGAAATGACAGCTCTTATAACACATTCAATCAAGTCCAATCAACATTTGAGTGTCCACTGCATACTGGAAAGCAATGTGTGGGTACTGAGAAAACAAACAAACAAAAAATCAAAAGGAGATAAAACCACAACTTCACACCTACTAGGATGGCTAGAATCAAAAAGACGGATAATAACAAGAGTTGCAGACATGTTAAGAAATTAGAAACTTCCTACACTGCTAATGGGAATGTAAAAAGGTGCAGCTGCTCTGGAACAAGCTGGTAGTTCCTCAGATCATTAAAATGAGCTACCACATGATCCAGTAATTCTACTTCTAGATAAAAATCCAAGAGAAATAAAAACATATGTCTACACAAAAACTTGTCCATGAATGTCCATAGGAGCATTACTCATAAGGGCCAAAAGGTAGAAACAACTCCAATACCCATCAGCAGATGAACAGATAAATATGATGTGCTATAACCATTCGGTGGAATATTACTAGGCCAGAAAAAGGAATGCAGAACTGATACATGTTGCAATTTGGATGAACTTTGAAAATACACTAAGCAGAAGAAGCCAATCTTCTACTAATATACAGAATATAAATCTTTTACTAATATATAGAATATAAATCTTCTACTAATACATAGAACTTCTACTAATATATAGAACATAAATTCTACTTCTACTAATATATAGAACATAAATTCTATATATTAAATGCTATTCTTATGAAAGTCCAGAATAAGAAAATCTATAGAAACAGTAAGTTAGTGGTTCCTTGGGGCTTGGAAGGGAGCTAAAATAGGGAGGTGATAGCTAAAGGGTATAGAGTTTCTTTCTAAGGTGATGAAAAGCTCTTAAAAATGACTGTGCTAGCAAAAGAAACAGTCAACAAAACCAAAAGACAACCGACAGAATGGGAGATGATATTTGCAAATGACATATCAGATAAAGGGCTAGTATCCAAAATCTATAAAGAACTTATCAAACTCAACACCCAAAGAACAAAGAATCCAATCAAGAAATGGGCAGAAGACATGAATAGACATTTTTCCAAAGAAGACATCCAAATGGCCAACAGACAATGAAAAAGTGCTCAACATTGCTCGGCATCAGGGAAATCCAAATCAAAATCTCAATGAGATACCACCTCACACCAGTCAGAATGGCTAAAATTAATAAGTCAGGAAACGACAGATGTTGGCGGGGATGCAGAGAAAGGGGAACCCTCCTACACTGTTGGTGGGAAAGCAAGCTGGTGCAACCACTCTGGAAAACAGTATGGAGGTTCCTCAAAAAGTTGAAGATAGAGCTACCATATGATCCAGCAATTGCACTACTGGGTATTTACCCCAAAGATACAAATGTAGGGATCCAAAGGGGTATGTGCACCCCGATGTTTATAGCAGCAATGTCCACAATAGCCAAACTGCAGAAAGAGCCAAGATGTCCATCGATGAATGGATAAAGAAGAAGTGGTATATATATACAATGGAATATTATGCAGCCATCAAAAGGAATGAGATCTTGCCATTTGCAATGACGTGGATAGAACTGGAGGGTGTTATGCTGAGTGAAATAAGTCAATCAGAGAAAGACATGTATCATATGACCTCACTGATATGAGGAATTCTTAATCTCAGGAAACAAATTGAGGGTTGCTGGAGTGGGGGGTGGGGTGGGAGAGATGGGATGGCTGGGTGATAGACACTGGGGAGGGTATGTGTTATGGTGAGCGCTGTGAATTGTGCAAGACTGTTGAATCACAGATCTGTACCTCTGAAACAAATAATACATTATATGTTAAGAAAAAAAAAAAGAAGATAGCAGGAGGGGAAGAATGAAGGGGGGGAACTGGAGGGGGAGACGAACCATGAGAGACGATGGACTCTGAAAAACAAACTGAGGGTTCTAGAGGGGAGGGGGTGGGAGGATGGGTTAGCCTGGTGATGGGTATTAAAGAGGGCACGTTCTGCATGGAGCACTGGGTGTCATGTACAAACAATGAATCATGGAACACTACATCAAAAACTAATGATGTAATGTATAGTGATTAACATAACAATAAAAAATTTTAAAAAATGACTGTGCTGATGATTGCACATATCTATGAATATACTAATAACCACTGGCTTGTCTGTTTTAAGTGAGCAAAGTGTATGGCATGAGAATCATATCTCTAGAAAGCTATTTTTTTTAAAAATTTAAGGGAGAGACAGAGATAATGACCCAAAAAAAGCTCTGGGAAGACTTCTTGGAGGCAGGGATGCCTAAGACAAGTCTAGAATCTTCAGTAAGAGTTAGCCAGGAGAGAAAGGAAGAAAGCAAGGGAAGGCCTGCTAGAGGGATGAAGTGGTAGATGAATTATAAGGGAAGTACAAGATAGTGATTATCACAACAGCTTCGAGAGCAGGGCAGTGAATGGGTGCTAGGCATACAGACAGGAACTAGGTGGTAGAAGGGAAGTGCCATTTCTGTTTAAGGTAACATACTTAGGCAACGGTTCCAAAAACAGAATGATGAATGGGACCATGGTCTAGAGGGTGAGGGTGGGAGGTAGGGGCGGGGGAGAAACATGAAAACAAAATTGCCTGAAGTATAAAAACAAACAAAACAACTACCAGGTCCACACACAGCTCAGTGATGCAAATGACTGTGCAAACCTGGGTTTCCTCAGCCTGACGATGACTTCTTTCAAGAGGTGGTGACCATCACCACTCGGTGACCATGGAGGGGGCTTAGACACAGGTGCAAGATCGCAGAGAACCAACCACACAGGCAGGGCCTGAATGGAGACTAAGCCGCTTTGTGGTGCGTGGGTCTATTATGTCAACTTGCATGTTTCATTTTAGGGACAGATAAACACCACATGGCTCAGAAATTAAACTGCTGTTACTATGTACTGAATCCTTATTGATTGAAGCAAGAAGTTATTTGGAAAGGTTCTGGTGGGAATCGCTGTTTTGTTCATGAATTCATTAAAGCTAGGGGAATACTGTTCTGTTCATTTGTCTACTATACTTCCCTTAAGCTGTGTACATACACAACACTGCCCTGGAAACCTCCTTTAGACCTGAGCTGCTGAAACACCTAGAGCAAAAAGACAGACACACAATAAAAGGGAGAACCCCAAAACACCCCTTTTTAAGTTTTAACTTCAGATGCCTTTCTGATGATATGCAGTCTAAAACTGTAATTTTTGGTCTATCAGCAAAGTAAAATTTCATACTCTTAGTATATATTCAAAGGGCACCCTACAATATGAACACTGAAACAAAAATCTACGCACCTAAAGATTGACTACATTTTATTTATTTATTTATTAAGATTTTATTTATTCATTTGAGAGAAAGTGAGACAGAACATGAGAGGGGAGAGGGTCAGAGGGAGAAGCAGACTCCCCACTGAGCAGGGAGCCCAATGCGGGACTTGATCCTGGGATTTCAGGATCATGACCTGAGCTGAAGGCAGTCGCTTAACCAACTGAGCCACCCAGGAGCCACCAAATTGACTACATATTATTAAGAGTATCCTTCCAAATGCCTGCATGCTGTAAACTAAGTAATCATGGGTGGGATGTAAATAAAAGCACAGCTCTGTGTAATGTGCTTCAGAAACAGAGGTTCACTACTGTTAGAGCTAAGAAGAGCGATGAATGGGGACTCTTTGGAAAAATGGTTTAACTCTTACCTGCCTTGATTTCTGTTTGTAAAAAGCAGTAAAGTATATTCAGGCAAAGAAACAAAAAGAGATTTTAAAAAAAAAAAAAAAGGTAAGTACAATAGATGAAAACCATGCCACTTAAAAAATTATCGCTATTTCCCACCTTCCGCATCAGGAAAACCAACTCAAAACTGCACTTTCAAAAAAAAATTCGGTAACCAGTTAGAAAAGTTCTTTGAGAACACAATTACTTGCATAACAACGAATTGAAACTTTAAAGGTAATTAACTTTTTGATCATTTAGCATAAATTACCAATATACTTTCCTGCTTAATTCTCTCCTTCCCAAATTATTTTATCTTTCCAACACAGGCACATTTTCAAGGGCAGTGAGGGCTGTTTATCTTGGGAAAATAAAAGAGTAAGTTTGGTAAAGTTTGAGAAGAAAAAAAAAAACTCAACAAATGAAAAAGAAAAAGGGAAAATTAATTAAAGATGCAAAAACCTCTGGAGAGAAAACTCAGGTTACAATTCCGGCTGGACTTGCAAGTGATTTTGTGTTTTTTTCCACCAGTGACTCAGCCCCTCCCCCCGCTGTTTCATACTTGTAATTTAGCAGAAGTGAAATGTCTGTTTCACTGCCTTCATAGGGTGGTTATAAAGGACAAAATGAGAGAACAATTTGGGAAAGTTTCAAGTACTGCAAAATTTAAAAGACTATTAACAATGCACATCACTTTCTAAAGAACGGGTAAAACTACAGAAACGGGGGAAAAAAATCAAGACATTGATGTAACTTAAAAAGCTGCCATTAAGTGTCAAAATACTGCAATGATTCACTGCATTTCCCTAGTAGACTTCACTTTTTAAAAGATACTCTTAGGTGAAAAGTAGTTTGGTTTAGAATCAATTCTTTAATTCTTTCAACCCCACAAATCATTTAAAATGTGGAACATCCAAATTTGATTGTTATAAACCCAAGTTTCACAGTTTGAATCAGGCCTTCCCTATGAAGTGACAAGGATGTAGGAAGCAGTACTCATTTCAATAGTGCTTATAGGTAAAACGAAAATAGAAAAAAAAAGATGCAAGAGAAAAAACACAAAAAGATTTTCTTCTACTAAGAACAAAAAAGCGCGTTGGTAAGAGACAAATGCTTCATCGCCAAATATGTGAAACCCTCTTCCCTTTGATGACATGAGTCACCATCATCTCTATCCCCTCCACACTGGCTTTTCAAAGGTGTCACTAATTGTGCTGCTTTTATAATTTTTGGTCTACAAGATCACCATAGAAACTAGCAAGTAGGTATCTGAAGAGCAGTACGTGAATCATGGAGAGTTTGGGCATACAAGGCCAGAGTTCCACAGGATGACCCCATGGCTGTGAGTTCTAGGTAGAGAAAGCACCATCAACTCAAAGGACAACCAGGTGTACCCTAATGTGGTTTCACTGTTAAATGAGGAAGACTTTCCAGTCTCCTGATTTTGCTTCTGGGATTGCCTTACCCATCAAGATAGCACCAGCAACATGTTAGAATTAAGATGAATCTTTTTTCAAGGAAGTTCCATCTTGGATTCTAAAATGGGATACATATTCTGGGGGGAAAGTGGATGAAGCTACAAGTTATTAGTGTCCTCCTTTAAATGAATCATCTTACCTAAAGCAGGATCTCCTTGGTTCATACTAAAAATTCATGGACAATAATTTTATTTTCTTATGAACTATTACAACCCAATACTCAACCTACTGTTAATTGTTTGGAGAGTTGATAAAACAGTGTAAACTTGTTTTCGCCTAAACCTTACTCAAACTCCAAAGTTAAAATAAATTCATGTACGTTGTCAGTATGGTTCTGACACTTCTGTAGCTGGTCTCAAGAGACTGGGGGAAAAGGCCATAGTTTTAAGTGCTAGAACTTTTCTCATTTGGTGTCAGAGCACAATTGTTACTCAGCTTCTTTCTTGTGAGGCTTTTTTGGGCTTCCTGGGGTTTCCCAATCTTGGAGTTCTGAGACTGGCATCCTCTGGCATGGGTGATGCTCTCTGACCAGCTGCTGGTAAATCCCCTTGGCTTTGGCTTCTGAGAAAGCTCAGCATTTCTCTGCTGAGAATGCCAATGGACAGAAAGCCTTCTTGTATGGGGTAAATAAAATGGCTTTGGATCTTGCTCTAATTTTGTTTGCCCTGAAGCTGAAGAGTATAAATCACTTATGATTGAGTTTGAACATAAGACTTTTTGATCCAGACCTCTTCGATCCAGGGATATAAAATTCTACTAGTCCCCTGCAAAAACCTCCCTTTTTGCAGATCTCCCCTGGGTTAATTACCAAAAGCCAAAATCTGATCAAGACCTGTACAAACTACATTAGCCAACACTGCCCAGTCCCTCTGCAAAATCTTTCAAAGCTTTATCATCCTTATTTCAAAATGAATCCTTAAACTTTATGACTGCTTTGTGATCTTTTTATGTCATGTCCTAAGATTACTCATTAGTGTTTGAACTGTATAATTTTAACAATTCTGTATTAGAATTTTTCCATTTCTTGATCATAACGGGTTTTTACTTATGCTTAGAGTGCTTTTATATGCCTCCTCACTTTCCATTGTTCTAAGAACACACTTGGCTTTAATCTTTCAAATTCTGTTGCCTTTTAAATTTAACTTGTACAGATTTAGATATCTATTATCTGTCCATAAATGGTTCAGAGGAATAAGAAAACAAGGAACCCATTTAACCAATCATTATCCTCTGGCTTTTACCACCTTAAAATGGATAAACTTTATGGCTGCAAGAGACCTCTCCCAAAGACCAAAGAAAACACAAGTGTCCTACAGGTCTGGTGATTTTGATAGAGCAACTCTAAATCAGAGCCTGTGGAATAAAGCCCTGGCATATTCAACCTCTCAGTGCTATCAGGACAGACCTCTGAAGCATTCCTTTTGTGAGATACAATATTCTCAGAGGCTATGCTTTTTTTGTTTTTTTTTAACGGGGAGCAGCCCCTCTCCACTTGCCCCTGAACCATCCACCAGTCTGACTCTCTGAGGCCGAGGCTACATTTATGATAAAGATGAATTTGGATTTTGAAGGAGGTTTTGGCAAAAGAGTTTTAGACTGATTTATAAACTACCCAAGCAGTTAAATATAGCTATGAGTTGAGAGAAAGAGAGAGGATGATGATTTCCCTCTAGCTCATAGTATTACTGAAGACGACCTCATTGGAGGAAGGATGACTCATGTTAAACAAGGCACCAGTAACTTGCAGATCAATTGAGTTATCCCCCAGATAATGTGATATTTGCCTCTTTGCTTAGTGTGCTTCTCTGTAAATCTCTACCTATGAAGAACTGGAGGGGAAAAATGGCAAGATGAAAACATGACAGAAGAAAAGAACAATAGGCATAGTCAGGGCATCATTCCATCTTGACTGTGCTACCACAGCTATCCACCCCAGGTCCTCAGTGTTCCCCACGGTGTCAAGCAAATGGGTCTGACTCAGGTCTCCCATGTGCTATGACAGCTCTATCATCAGAGTAAAAATGATTCCTTTTGCCCATTTTCTAATAACACTTCTTTTAAAGATTTTATTTATTTGACAGAGGGAGACACAGAGAGAGAGGGAACACAAGCAAGGGGAGCGGGAGAGGGGGAAGCAGGCTCCCCGCTGAGCAGGGAGCCCGATGCGGGGCTCGATCCCAGGACCCTGGGATTATGACCTGAGCCGAAGGCAGACGCTTAACGACTGAGCCACCCAGGTGCCCCTAATAACATTTTTTTAGAAATTCCTCATATATTTGAAATTTCTCATGTATTTGAAAGAACACTTTGGACACAAGGCTTAGGTCTACATTTTTTCCACCAAAAAAAGAACCTTCAATTTTTCTAACTACCTAGGATCATGACTGGAGGCAAGGCTGGAGGGCGATCTATCGAGGGCTATCAGCAGTCTACTTTGTTAGAAATTCATTCAATGGCCAAGATACAAACTGCACCTGGAAATCCCCAAAAGTCTATGCTGGCTCTCAGATTTCTTCTGCCACAGACATCATGCTGCTAAGTTTTTATCTAAAATGTCTCACACCCTCCCTCCCCAGACACTTTGTGGAATTAGAAACCAACTGCATTTGCCAGACCAAACACAGACAGGATGCTGTTTTCCAATTGCAGATTAGTAGGCAGCCCCAATAATTTGCAATTCCCTCTAAATTTCCTATGAGATACATAGAGAACACACATTGCCCCTTTTCTCCTGCCCATCCACGCTCTCTTAAGACATTCTCATTTTCCCAAGGCTAAGGGTGTTATGACATTTTCTCAGGTCACAAGCTTCAGAGCCCCAACCAACATCACTACTACTCAAGTCTCCTTTGCCTGCTTTGCCAAGATTCTTGGCCAAGAGAGGAGAATTCCCGGGGGTGGCATCCCTTCCAAACTGCCAAAGTCTGCTTTCTGAGACTTTTTGGTCACAGCATATGAGATTTTGCAAGGCAAGTGCCTGGTTAGCACCTTCCTCCGTCTTCTGGAGATCTTAAAGCTCCCCCCCAACCCCCAAAAATTGCAAAGTAAATCCTCTTCAAAAGTAGCCTGAGAAACCTGGCTCTGTTAACATTTCCTTACTGTTAGTAGGAAATCATTATACAGCCCCAAAGCTAAAAAAAAATTCTAATTATTTCAGAACAAGCTACTGTTTTTCATATGCTGATCCCAGAGCTCCCCCTTGTGCCCTCATGGGGAACTGATTGAAGCAAGAACTGAAGGTTAGCACCTTCATTAGGTTGTGGGGTTCCAGCCGTTGCCTAGAGCACTGGTCCTCAAACCTCAATATGCATCATAATTATATAGAGAGTTTTATCAAATATGGGTGAAGAACTACCCTGTAGACCAAGACATTTTAAATTAACCTTTCAGAAAACTAAAATGCAGAACTGTTTGAGAATTTGTCTCAGAAAAAAAACAAGCCAAATCACCAAAATACCAAAATGTGGATTAAGATTAGTTCCAAAATTTTAATCTGCATCAGAATTGCCTTGTGTTTTTTATAATATTTTATTTATTTATTTTTTAAGATTTTGTTTATTTATTTGACAGAGAGAGAGACAGCAAGAGAGGGAACACAAGCAGGGGGAGTGGGAGAGGGAGAAGCAGGCCTCCCGCAAAGCAGGGAGCCCGATGAGGGGCTCGATCCCAGGACCCTGGGATCATGACCTGAGCTGAAGGCAGTTGCTTAACCGACTGAGCCACCCAGGTGCCCCTATAATATTTTATTTTTAAGTAATCTCTACCCCCAATGTGGGGCTCAAACTCACGACCGTGAGATCAAAGGTCACACGCTCCACCAACTGAGCCCGCTAGGCAACCCAGGATTGCCTTGTATTTAAAAAAGAATTTCTGTGCTTGACACTCAAGAGATTCTTTTGGTTTCATGAAAGATCTAGAAATTGGTTTTTAAAATAGACACCCCAAGGTATTCTGTCACAGGTGATCTTAAGAAACCCTGGCAAAGACAGCTAAATTCCGTAAATAGAACAAACTGCTAGGTCAAAGGAAAAACTAACTTTTCCTCTCCTTACAAGGAAAAAAAATCAAGTTTCTAAATGCTATTATCATTTAACATCATGAGACTATTTTTTTTATTACTTTAAAAGATCAGAACCAACCTTGGAGGAGTGAGAGTGAGATACTTTCTAAAGGACACACCTTATCTTTGGTCATATTATCTACTTTAGCCAGAGCCCTGGAGAAGGCTTTGGAAGCCATCAAGGGAGACTCCAAGAGGCCAGACTCAGAGAGGCTAGTTGCTAAGTCCAAAAAAAAGACCTTATAGGTGCTACCATGAATAGAAGAAGCATGTGACCTCAAAGCTATATGGTAGGATATTGGAGAATAATTAAAGCAACTCTAAACACACCTTCTCATAAACAAAGTGTGGTTTGCTGCCCTGACTCCAGCTTGGATGCTGGCCCACGGATCCTCCACCACATGATGCTCTTGAGCATCAGGCTCCCTCTGTCTCTTTCACTGATGTCTATTACCTTGCATTGTTCTCCTCTCATCATATACTTCTCTCACCTTGAAAAGGTGAAAAGAAAAATTAATTCCCAGATCCATGAGAACCAGAGAAACACAGTTGGTGAGATGTGAATACTAGTGTACCTTTATGAACCAAAGTAAACCCACAATATTGTTAGCACTGCTAATATTTTTAAGATATCAAGTAGTTGACACAACGCTTAAACCACTGATTTCCAATACTGCAGTGACATAAGCAGAAGAGCTTCAATCTCTCAAGGGTTATCGTGAAACTATCAAAAACAAAACTAAGTCAATTATTTTCTTTTTTAAAAATATACACTTTTGCTAGCTTGACAGAGAAAAACCTGCAAGTCAAACTGATCGAAAGGCACCTGAATCCTGCACAAAGATTAGGAATAATCTACACACAGAACAATGAATAAGTGCAAAGAATGAAAATCAGCAGACATTTACGTGTCACTCACACCATGAAAGCAGTAAGTAAGTTGACAGTTCTGAGGGCATGAAATTGTTCATTTTCTCTTAGTGTTCCCACCCAAGTGGACTGTATTAGTCAGATTGAGACTGTGGAGAGCTGTTGCCTCAATGCCAGTAGGTTAAATGAATTGTATTATGTATTCTACAGATCAGACTCTACCTTGGTGATTCTGCCACCATTCATCAGAAAATGGAGGAGTTGGAAATGGAGCATACAAATGATCTACCCTGGCCCCTATCCTCTTACAGAGGAAGAAGCTACAATTCAGAGGGTAGATTGCTTCCATCTAGATCACCAAGGTAGTTCACTGTTGATGAAGAACTACAAGCTAGGTTATATATAGCACAGCTCTTAAGCAAATTGGGACTAAACACTATGAATAAATACAAGGATACAAACACAATAATTATATATTAAATAATTTTCAAGACTATTAGACACTTAGGCAAACAGGGTGAGAAGATGCCATTGAAGAGACTGGGAAGTACTGAGATTGGCGAGAACCTATTCCTCTTAAGAGACACTCAGCACATCCCTACAACAAAAACCTACATATTCTTCTGTTCTTTCTGCTTTGCATTCCTAGAGAATATGTTTTAAAATAGTAAGATTCTGGAGAGTTTTGCTGCCTCACAATAAATACAAATGTGAAATAACCACATAGAAGTAAGAATACCTGGGGACTGAAATCACTCCTGCTCCTGGTTTGGTAGGATTGCACCTCATTTTCACAGCAGTTGACCGGCCATTGACACAAGATGTTGTAGTTGTAGAAGACCTATTACAGGGCGAATGGCATTTTACAGAACAGACAGGACATAGACCACCAAGACATAAATATCCTGTGTATAACTGCTCCCATGCTTTATGCAACAATGAAAAAGAAAAATGTGTCCAGATTCACTAATTAAGAATTTTAATACAAACTGAGCTCATTTACTTTCACTGCCTAGGAAAAGTGGACTGTCTTCTCCGGTAAAGTAATAAGTTATCTTCAAGGTGTTTAGTCAAGTTACCATAATTATAATCAAAGTCATAATCACAAAAATTTTTAAAGGGAAGAGAGGTTGTATCTACTTGGGCTGATGTTTAAGTATGTGAATTACAAATACTGCCTGGACAAGGAAGTAGAGTCTCTTTTTGCCTAATTTAAAAGAATATATATATGTTATATATATGTTATATATATATATATGTATATATATTTATATATAACAGATAAAATAGAATATATAGAAAAAATAGATATAGATAAAATACATATAACCAGAGAAAAGATATATATTTATACATATCAGAACATATGTAATATTTTCAAAATAGTTCATTTTTCCTACTTTATACTAAGTCTTCCATTTAAGAACCAATCATTGAGTATCTATTAAGTATAATAAGCCACTATGCTAGGTACCATGAAAAGACATTTTTTTGATTAAAATAGTCAAGGGAAGCAGCATCTTCACTTACTTATAAAAGAAATGCACATCTGGTATTTGGCTAGGGGTTACTGGGAACATTTCTTCTTTTATATTAATATTTTGCAATGTAGTTTCAATGGTCACTCCTAGATGACAATAAAAAGAAGCTATTAAGCAATATGGAAAAATTAGATTTATTTAGTCTGTGTATCTGAATTGAAAGCAGCTTTAATCTGATACTGTCATTTGACCAGAAATATTGTATTAAATTTATGCATTCATGGTAAGATCAAGAACCATTCCAAATTCTAAAGAATAAAAAAGAAAAGAATCTACTCCACAGCCCTGTAATTTTGCTCAAGTCACTTCACATCCCTGGGCCCTACATCTTAAATCTGTAAAATTCATGAAATAATTGAGATGATCTCTAAAGCCCCTTCCAGCTCTAACATTTCAACATCCTAGCATTATTAAAATTCTTGGCTTCTGATGAGTTTTGTTGTACAAGCTGGCTATTTTGCTAATACAGCTTTTCACTAAATATAGACACACCTGAGAAAACAAAAATTTTTGTACCCAATAATTTCCAGAAAGCAACTCCAAATTTTGTTTAATCTAAAAGTCAGGCATTTCTCCCATCCCTTGGAGACAAAATGACAGCAGAGCCAAAATGCCAGCAATAACAGCAACCTCTCCTTCTGACATGGAGTTCGGAGACTGAGCGCGAATTCAGTAACTGACCTTGGTGCTGAAAATTAAAGCTGAATTCCTCTGGAGTCAATAGCAACAGTCCTCAAATTTGCTGTACATTAGAATCACCTAAGAAGCTTGTTAATTACCTTGGTGCTGAAAATTAAAGCTGAATTCCTCTGGAGTCAATAGCAACAGTCCTCAAATTTGCTGTACATTAGAATCACCTAAGAAGCTTGTTAAATTATTATACTGTTATATGTTATATCATCATCCCAGAGGTTCTAATGAACTTGATCCCTAAAAATCACTAAGAGGTCATTCTTAAAACTTTCCTATGCCCTCTAGTCCACAAAGACAGAAAGGACAGACGGGGAATAAAGCTCAGCACCTTCACCTTTGCTAAGTGTCACCAGCTTCCTTTTGGTATGAGAAAAGATTATGAAAACTGGTGGTAGATATTATGATTTAGGTTTACACAATATTTGTTTACTGTTCTTTTGTTTATAGTTTTGGTTTCTAAACTTATTCTGCTTCTTAAATTCCTAGAGAATTTGATGAAAGGCACAGACTCTCAAAAAACATCCTATCACATATGAGTTAATGCATAAATTCAGCAGATGCTTGCACTCAGATTGATCAATAGATCTCAACTGCAGGGGCTTTTGAACCATGTTACAAAGTGATGATTTAGAATTACCTGTGGCCTTCATCATCTATGGCAAACACCAACACAATGACAAGTTATCAGTACTGTCATTTTAGAATAACTGCATGCATGCATACAGGAACCAAATGAAGCTTACCTAAAAATCTATCTGCCAGAATGATGGACTGTGATGATAAGGCTGCTCGGAAACCCTTACTTTCAGAAGGAATAATAGTTGACTGGCATACATATGCTCCTACCAAATTCGTGTAGTCATCTGACCCTGCCACCATTTCCTTTACTGTGAAGTCTGTTATATTGTTGGTACAGAGAGCCATCTTCTTCCCCTAGGAAAATAAAGTCACAAAGAGGTTTTACAGAAGAGTCAGTCTTTACATTAGATCTCAGAGAGCTCATGACCCTAATAGAGCAGTGGGCTCTCTCCTCACTACAGAGATTCTGCTTTAATTGATATGGTGTGGGGCCCAGGCACTGGCATTTTTTTTTTAAAATCTCTTGAGGAACTCCAGTGTTTAACTAGGGTTGAGTCGTTTAAATTACAATGAATATAGAAATTCAAGACTGCACTGCTCTTCCAACTGCAAGCATCATTTGTGCTGGATGAAAGCCATCTAACTTAAGGAACTAAAAGTCACCCATGAAACCTTCAATTCAAAGGATAACAATGCATTCAAAGAGACCAGATAACCCTGGTGAAGGTTTTAATGTCAAAGAAAAAGACGTGCTCTTCCTTCACCTTTATTGGCCTACTGTGGCAGAAAGGTAACGTGAAGTCTGAAGAAGAAAGCATAGAAGTCTTATTGCAGCAAAATCCTAGGACACCATCTAAATTCTTATTAGTTGGTCACTACAAGCGTCTTTATTCACCTACTCAGATTCAATGACGTGTAACTACTCAACTACACAGAAAGTTGAAGGGAATACAGGAGTTTACTTTTTAAATCATTTAATCAGTTGGAATATATAATTTATAAAAATTGGAGGACGGTTTAAATATACTATAGTCCCACTGCAAACAACTACAGCTTTATAATTCCTATGTAGGAATGTATAAAGGGAAAAAAGATGATGATTTTATTGCTCTTAGATGTAGGGTGAGCACACATGGGCACTAAGAAAGGAACCTAGATTTAACTTCTTCATGTAGCTAGCAGTCCAAACTTATAAAATGTTCTCCCTCTACTAAGCTTTTTCACCATAGTACAGGTACAATTATTGTTAAATTGTTGAAGCTGAGAAGAGGAAAGCAATGGAAAAGATTAGAGAGAAGCTATTGAGGAAAGAAAGAGGAAAACAGCAATAAAAGGAAAGGAATGAGAATAAAAAGGAAAGGAAAATAAAGAGGACAGAAAAGAAGAGGGGATAGAGGGAAGGCAAGACAGTGCTAACACAGGCGTAAGGACAAAAAGAAATATAACACATAATGTAATGAATCTCGTTCACCGTTCCACTCAGTATTTAGCAGAACAGGTATTTAATATGTATTTATTCATTGAATGAACTGAGTGACAACCTATCGAGTGTGTTAGATCACTCCCTTTAAAATCAGAAAAGGACAAACACCACACCACATAAAATTTATAGATCTTTTTGCCTGAAAACATCTGTGGTCATCAGATCTCTTTTTATTTCCTTTGTACAAAGTTTGGCACAGCATCTCATAATGAAGACCACTGGAGATATCAGAGTTAATATGGAAAAAAACATGGAGGAAATGCCTTATTACATTTTCATCTTTGCTAATGGTGTATACATACACGTACTTCCCAACCCTAACCTCATAGATCTATAAAAATATTGGGCATCTAATCCTCTAACTCCTCCCATTACCAGCATTAATTAAAGCTTCTTCCCACAGAAAGATAAGATCCCAGTATTTATTAGCAGATACCAACTGATCAGCTGACATGTGTTCTCTGTTTACCTCCTTTTTTATTTTTAGACAAACTCCCTCTTGGAGGTCTTTTTCTTTTTAAAACAGAAAATCGACAATATGAAGAACAGTAGAACAATTTCAAACCAAAACTGCCTGCCTAAAAAATAGGTGGGACTGACAAGCCTGAACCAGTTGGACAGAAATGAAAGATCCTTCAAGCACCTACACCCTAACTCTGAGCTCTGGGGCTCCAGGGGCTGGGGAATAAGTGCTTTGATGGATGGAGATGCAGACAAGGCTGGCCCTGCTGGAGAAAGCTGCCAATGTGCTAGGAGGCAACACAGGATTTAAGCAATCACAGCTCCGTTTCTGACATTTGGTTGTTAGTTTCTGTAGAGATTTTATTGGGCCATCCACACAGAAAATATCAACTCAATCAGAACTGAAACACAGCTCCATCTCACTCTGACAGCCAGAACTCACCTCGTGCCCACATAAACTAATATTGAAGAAGTGGAAGTATTTGGTTCCTTTGGAGGTAAAGCTGGGTCCATTCATTAATGAGCCCACGCTGCTGAGGTTGCTGAAGTCATAGTGCAAACTCTGATTCTCTTTTTCATGGTGGAAAAAGCAGTCACTATAGCAAACTGAGTGGTCCTTTGATTAAAGATTAAGAAATAAAAAATATATATATAGTAGAAAAGGAAATATTAGCTGCTATGAAAAATGTGTTTCAAAAACAGTTCTACATTTAAAAACTCTTCTGGTAATTTTGTCTTAGTTATATTTTATCACATGAATATGGAGAATTTCTAAACAATAATTAAAATATTCCAAGATATACTTGCTGCGCTCCATATATTCCTATGGCCAACCCACCGGGGGAGTTTACTCGCTCTCCCTTAACAGAATACACAAAAATCTAATTTTAATATTTTTGGAAAGCATTCTTATTTGGGTGCTTTTCTTAATATCTTATGCCCCCAGGAACTAGGGCTTTCATGGCATATAATACGTGTTCAAGTGCTTAATAAATGTAAGAGGAGAGAAAACAGGAAGAAGAATGAAAAGGCCATTTCTAAATAGAACTATTTCGTAGTTCCTGGAGAAACATGAAGGATATCTTGTGAGTGTCTCTATTAAAGTGTGCTTTCCTGGGGAGAACCAAAAGACACACTCACTCACCTGAGTGCTTCTACTCCCAGGCCCACATGGAATACAAGCCTCCTTGCCATAGACCTGATGTATGGACAGGTAGGTGTCAGGTGGACACTCCTTGCACTGGTTGGTTTCTTTCTCAATGTAGTGGCCTGGGGGGCAGGGGACACACGATGAGCCCGACTGCTCAGAACCGAGGGCACAGGCACGGCATGAGGACGCCACCCCATCAACGGCATTAGTGGCAGTGATAGAATAAATCTTCACCATGTCATTGATGAACCGTCTATTCTAGAAAGAGAGTAGAAAGTAATGACTTCCGCCTTGGGGCTTACTTGTACAACCAGATTGTTTTGTGTTGATATCACCAAAATAGCTAAGCAGAGTGTTCCAGCCTAACAGTTTATAATCGATAGTGGATTAATATTATTTCTTCTTGGTTCTTTTAAAAAAAATCTTAAATCTTAACACTAGGAGCTAATTTCCATAGTAATGGAGTTCCAGGAGGTTATCCGCAATCACCGCCAAGATCAGGCATATTTATGGGCTTTACATCTGGAAGAACTGGTATGGTTTAACAGAGGAGCAACTTTATCTCCCATCATAGTTTATTCAGGGATCAGCCTAACTGTAATGAGACAATAGGATATTTGCCGTATAGCAAGTGGTAAAGCCTCAGATGAGGGGTTAGTCTTGAAAGACTAGGACTCTGCTCCTCACCCAACACTGTGATGCCATCACACCACCCCTCTGAGCCTTTCTCTCTCTTTCTCCAGTACTTTCCCTATGTATGGATTTCTAGTGAAGGGATGCATAGTAGAGAGCAAATCCCTGGGTCTAACTATACTTTTCCTTCTTATGACACTGGGTCAAATAAGATCTAGTTCTCACCAGGCAGTGGGCAACATTTTATCAGTAGAGAACAGAGCTACCCTAGACTACTTAATGTTTTTCTCTGGGGTAAAGACAACAGGAAGACAAGGAAGCACTCCACAGCACGTTCATGCCCCACCTGGTGGTAACCTGAACACTCATCAAGAACAATTAGCATCAAGTAACAACTGAGAATGGGTTTCCCAATGAAAGCCCAAAGAGACAAGAGAAGATGTTCTGCATTTGTCACCACAGTTTAAAGTGGTTTACCTTGTTTGCACCTTGGGAAGTTCACGTCTATGGAGATCCACAAAAGTAACAGTCCTGCTACTATTGAAACATACAGTGGAACTTACTTAGGGGAGGATTAGGGTCTACTCTAGCAGGGACAGTAGAAGAAAATAAATAATTCTGTGTGTTAACCCAATTGTGTGTACATACACACTCTCCAGGCTATACAAGGAGACATCACTACAATGAAATAATAAGCCAACGCCAGTTAATGGCTCCAGGACAAATGTCAGATCATTCAGAAAAAGAGGAAGACAGTCACTAGCCTTCTCAAAGTCTTAGAAAGCTTTAAAAAATATGTTTTTAAATAACTACAAAATCAGATTTTCTTTCTCTTAAGCTTTCAACAAATTATCTGT
Source organism: Mirounga angustirostris (assembly GCF_029215605.1). Taxonomy (NCBI): domain Eukaryota; kingdom Metazoa; phylum Chordata; class Mammalia; order Carnivora; family Phocidae; genus Mirounga; species Mirounga angustirostris. The sequence continues at coordinate 75,915,605 of NW_026991720.1, read as the reverse complement.
TTAGCATAGTTAAGCTTTCAACAAATATATTTGTTTAGTATAGAACAATCCAAAGAGACATTGTGTTATTCAATTTCATACATTCTTGCTCTCAAAAAATATATATACCATTTTTATCCAAATCCACTCCCTAACCAAATGATTGATCCCACATCAATAAAAAACTAAGTCTTTTCCTCCAAAAGATTTGAGTGATCATTGTGTATGAATGTCCATTGGGAGCGTCATCTTTGTATTTGAAAAAAAAAAAAAGGGCTTGGAACTTACATCTTGACCCTGATTGGTTCTCTGGAAAGCCCATGTAAACGTAAATGTTGCATTCTTGAAAATGATGTGGGTGTAAGCTTGCTTTTCTTTGGTTCCACCCCATGATTCCACCACATTGGTACTTTTCCTATTAATATCCTAATATATAGTAGAAAAATATAAACAAAAAAGCACAAATTCAGGATTAATATACATATGTATACATTACAAATATGTGTCTTTACAATAACCCCTGTAGGGTCAATGAATATTTATCTGCAGAGCACATCACCCTAGAACTCTCAAAACCTCCCTTCAAGTCTACACAAGCGCTCACTAGCTTAGTAATTACAATTTTTCAACCACATTGCCAATATAACCTGAAAGAGGTATCAAATTATAGTACATTTAAGAAATGTATGTGTGCACGTGTGCCTGTGTGCACGTGACTCTAGCTTAGGAAATACACTTTGAAAGGAAAACATAATTCCTCCAACTTCTCACAGTAAACTTCTAGGCTCCTCAGAGAATAGCAAGGTTTTTCCATGTTTGCCTTTTTCCTTGCGAGATTCTGATAGGCAGCTCTTGCACAGGAATTCTAAGTTCCCTCTGAATGACACTTGCAACTTCCAGGCTTCTCCAAGTGTACATTAACCAGAATGTTATTTTAAGTCCAAAGAATCTTCTTCTGCTTAAACTTGAACTCCAAAGGAATTCGTGTAATCTCTTATTTCTGATTTCCTTAGCTAAATTCAATATTTAGAATATTCTACAAATGTGTAACATTCCAACCAATGTGCTGTCATTAATGTGATTAGAAAGCAAATATAGTAAGTCAACCAAATAATGCAATACGCATCTAATTAATTTGAAGTGAAAACCAAACCTAGCCTTGAATTTTCTAATTAGTGGTCCCTACAGAAACCCTAATAGATGACTTAGAAATTTGGATGGGCTTCTGTTACATTATCTGGGATGTTGACAATATGACGGCATGAGCCCAAGATATGTCTGTTTCTTTCTCTGTTATAAACATAGGAGTCAAACCTTATAAAGTAATCAAATATGCTATAAAGAGATGTGTCTTGAGTTCACACCACAGACAGGAATAACAGAATGTGCTGGTTACACATTACAGAATTCCCCACGTTACCAAATGACCAAACCACCATACATGCCACTTCCTAAAAGAAGCTCAGAATACACAGACAGTGCTCTGTTAAACATCATATTTCTAGATGTTTATTCCAATAATAAGTGGAATTTATTGCATTACCGTAAATAATGCCATCTTACCTTTGTACAACACTGCATGCTTTTGAAAGCATTTCTATACACTATTTAACTGACATCACAAAAAATCCTGTGAGAAAACCAAATCAGAGAGGAAAGAAAACTAACAGATTCTGCTATGAGCTAAAAACTCTTAAGATTGATTCATGAAAGGGTGCCTGGGTGGCTCAGTTGGTTGGGCGACTGCCTTCGGCTCAGGTCATGATCCTGGAGTCCCGGGATCGAGTCCCGCATCGGGCTCCCTGCTCGGCGGGGAGTCTGCTTCTCCCTCTGACCCTCCTCCCTCTCATGTGCTCTCATTCTCTCTCTCTCTCAAATAAATAAATAAAATCTTTAAAAAAAAAAAAAGAGTTATCCATGTTATTATTCATGAACACTTGGCTTATCTCCAATTTTACTATAGTAATAGTGCAACAATAAGAGTATAAACCCTGGGCGCCTGGGTGGCTCAGTCGGTTAAGCGACTGCCTTCGGCTCAGGTCATGATCCTGGAATCCCGGGATCGAGTCCCGCATCAGGCTCCCTGCTCGGCGGGGAGTCTGCTTCTCCCTCCGACCCTCCCCCCTCTCATGTGCTCTCTCTCTCTGTCAAATAATAAATAAAATCTTTATAAAAAAAATAATAAATAAACAAGGTTTCATTGGGCGCCTGGGTGGCTCAGTCGGTTGAGCGACTGCCTTCGGCTCAGGTCATGATCCTGGAGTCCCGGGATCAAGTCCCGCATCGGGCTCCCTGCTCAGCAGGGGGTCTGCTTCTCCCTCTGACCCTCCCCCCTCTCATGTGCTTACTCTCTCTCATTCTTTCTCTCTCAAATAAATAAATAAAATCTTAAAAAAAAAAAAAAAAGATTGATTCATGAAAATAAATAGCTGTGATCTCTACCCTCAGGAGTGCTTGGTCAAGTGAGAGAGAAAAAACATCAATATAGTCACATAATTAAAATAGAGTTTTCTCGAAGAGTTTTTGGAGCACTCTAGAGAGAGCGGCTAATTTTACTTAAGGAGTAAGAGAAAGCTTCCCAGAAGAGGTGAAGTTTGAGCAGCCCTTGAATTATGAGCGGGAGTTCGCCAGACCGAAGAGCCAAAGGAAGAAAGCCATTGGGGCTTAGAGTGCCAAGGCAGGAGAACTGAAGTACAGGGTGTCCCTCTAACAGATTCACGGTGTCCTAAGAGGTGTGAGTAGTAACAGTGGACTTGTGAAACAGAAGCTGGGCAAAGAGTACAAAAAGCCATAATGATGTCATGCTAAGAAAGTTTAAGCGTATTCAGAGGCAATTGGTTCTCAAACTTTAGCTGATGTTAGAACCACCCTCATGGCTGACTAAACTACAGATATCTGGGCGCATCACCAGAGTTTCTCATTAAGACTAGGATATGGCTGAGAAACCTACGTTTCTAACAGATTCTCAGGTGATGCTGGTCCAGGGACCACACTTTAAGAGCCACTGCCAAAGGCAGTAGCCAGCCAGCAAGGTGAAGGAGGCAGATTTGCTGTGGAGGCCGCCATTACTGTTTTTTTTATGTTTATAAAGGTAATTTTGACAGCCGCATATATGCGAGAATGGAGAGAGAATACAGACAGCTGCTGAGAAATAATGAGAGTCTGGACTTCAGCAATGGTACTGAGGATGAAGAACTAACAGATTAAAGAAATAGGAAGGCAGAGCTGCGAATTGAATAATTATTAGTTATTTGTGGCGTATTAAATGGATGTGTTGAAGATTATTCATGATCTTCTTTCACTACGACAAAGTCCTTCCCCGTCCCCCCACCCCCCGCCAGGAAGAAAATAGTCTGCCTTCCTTGAAGCTGGTAGTAATCACAAATATTTATTTATTTATGTATTTATTTATTCATTTATTCATTTATTTTTAAAGATTTTATTTATTTATTTGACAGAGAGAGACACAGCAAGAGAGGGAACATGAGCAGGGGGGGAGTGGGAGAGGGAGAAGCAGGCTTCCCGCAGAGCAGGAAGCCCAGTGCCGGGCTCGATCCCAGGACCCTGAGATCATGACCTGAGCTGAAGGCAGACGCTTAAAGACTGAGCCACCCAGGCACCCCACAAATAAATATTTAAATCTTCATCTAACTTGTATATCATGGAGGAAACTGTTAACAGACTGCTATCTAGCTACTAAAAGACTGGGGAAAAAGCAAAAACAATGTCTAGGAAGTCACTACTTACAGTATTAAAATCTTAGCCAACAACCTTCTAATACCCGCACAAGGTCTTAATAAATTTTATGTTCCTACTTTTCTCAAGCTAAGAGTTGAAATGTGTAGGGCATCTAGAAAAAATTGAGCAAAATTATGACATGCACATAGTAATGTTCTTTGCCTATAGTTATTAAATTTAACAGTGAAGAGTTTCCTTTCTTCCCAATGCCCTACACCCCCATTATTTTCTACCCTCACTTATAAATACAGGTTTTTCCTTCCTAGTGGTTTGAACTACAGAATGGTTATTAGAGGAGAATTTCTTTGTGCTGATGGCATATCTTTATGAAGGAGTTTTTACCAGATTAATATTCCCTGACTTTCGTCAGTCACCCAAGCCCCCTTGCTCAGTCCTCCCCATGAGGAACACAAGCTTTCTTTGTGGGCTGCACTGCACATTTCTTAGTGACTTCTTTAGATATTTTTTAATTTTTTGCAAGGAGACCTAAGAATGGGAAGAAAAATGGGATTCTTATCCCAATTTGCATGAATGAACTGACACTTGAAAGAACATGCTAAGCTTAGAAACCCGCCTTTGAAAGCCCCTCTTTCACTTACCACCATGAAATACAGAACACAGTCAGCTGAACAGAGGGTCTCAAAGACAAATGTTATTCTTCCCAGTTCAGAACCCATGGCTCCAGTCATAGATGTTGGTGGCCTATTTGACAGATTAAAATTATAATATTTATTGTATATTCTAAATAGAGTATGGCACAAAACTAAGTCACTTTTTCCATTAAGCTGAAAGCCATGCTCTTCTCTTCCCCTAATCCATGGTTCCCCACAGCCACAACTTCTTCCTTACTCCATCTCTACATGCCCAGACCATTCCAGTAAGGAGTCTACACAACGATGGTAATATGCTTGAATCTCCTGTGTAAATATTACCATCCATCCTAAAGTAAGAAAAATATGCCTTATTGGGAAACTTCAACATGGAGAACTAAAGCAAAAAGTGATTTAAACAGTTATAACATACTACTTAACAGATAAAACTGAGACAAAAATAAACTTATAAACCAAAAGATACCCCCACAAACAACAACTTGGACAAAGACCTCTTCATTAAGCATCCAATAATCATGGTTATTGTAACATTTGGATAAAATTATTGTTAAAAACTTTCAGTTTCATCTAAATATACAACTAATAGTTATAGTTACAATTCTACAGATATTCTTAAATGTAATACATTATCCTAAAACAGCTTGTTATTTGCTAAGTCCATCACAATGTAAGTATATTTTATGAAGGCAGTCCTATTTCATCTATTTCTATAGGGAAACAGGCATGAGGATTCTTACAGAAAGGAATCAGAATTGGTTTTCCTTACTTAAATCCTGGGATATGCAAGTTTAAGATCAGGTAATCATTATCCGAACCTCCAGCCCCACTCTGGATATGATCTCCAGCCACTTCCCAACCTGGAAATGAAATGAGGCATCTTTATCAGTAAAAATCCCATTATTGATTTCCAACAACCTTTTTAAATATGGTAAAAAAAAAAAAAAAAAAAAAAGGACTATTAGTGTTTATGTTCAAAGTTAGAAATACTCCATGCTGATCTTCTACTTAGATGATTTGTCCATTGCAGTGAGTGGGGTATTAAAGTCCCCTACTATTATTGTATTATCATCAATTGTTTCTTTAATATCATTATTAATTGGCTTATACAATTGGCTGCTCCCAAGTTAGGAGCATAAATATTTATAATTTTTAGACCTTCTTGCTTTTTTTTTTTTTAAGATTTTATTTATTTATTTGCTAGAGAGAGAATGGGAGACAGAGAGCACGAGAGGGAGGAGGGTCAGAGGGAGAAGCAGACTCCCCACTGAGCAGGGAGCCCGATGCGGGACTCGATCCCGGGACTCCAGGATCATGACCTGAGCCGAAGGCAGTCACTTAACTGACTGAGCCACCCAGGCACCCTAGACCTTCTTGTTAGATAGATCCTTTAAGTATGATGTGTTCCTCTTCATCCCTTACTACGGTCTTTGCTTGTATGATATGAGGATTGCTACTTCAGCTTTCCTTTTTTGTCCATTAGCATGATAAATGTTTCTCCACCCCCTTACTTTCAACCTGGAAGTGTCTTTAGGTCTAAAATGAGTCTCTTGTAGGCAGCATACAGATGGGTCTTGCTTTTTTATCCACCTGATACCCTGTGTCTTTTGATAGGGGCATTTAGCCCATTTACATTCAGGGTAACAATTGAAAGATACAAATTTAGTGCCACTGTATTACCTGTAAAGTCCCTGTTTCTGTAGGTTGTCTCTGTTTCTTTCTGGTCTATGTTACTTAAGGGCTCTCTCTTCACTCACAGGATCCCCTTTAATATTTCTTGCAAGACTGGTCTAGTAATCACAAATTCTTTTAGCTTCTGTTTATCCTGGAAGCTATCCTCTCCTTCCATTCTGAATGGAAGGAGATATGTTGGATAAAGTATTCTTGGCTGCACGTTTTTCTCATCTAGTACCCTGAATATATCATGCCAGTCCTTTCTGGTCTGCCAGTCTCTGTGGATAAGTCTGCTGCCAGTCTAATGTTCCTACCCCTGTAAATTAAAGAGTTCTTCTCTTGAGCTGCTTTCAGGATTTTCTCTTTATCTCTGAAATTTGCAAGTTTCACTATTATATGTTGGGATGTTGATCTATTTTTATTGATTTTGAAGGGTGGGTTCTCTCTACATCCTGGACTTGAATGCCTGTTTCCTTCTCCGGATTAGGGAAGTTCTCAGGTATGATTTGTTCAAATATACCTTCTGTCCCTCTCTCTCTTTCTTCTTCTTCTGGGACCCCAGTAATTTTAATGTTGTTTTGCTTTATGATATCACTGATTTCTCAAAGCCTCCTCTCCTGGTCCATTAGTTGTTTTTCTCTCTTTCCCTCAGCTTCCTTCCTTTCCATCATCTTGTCTTCTGTGTCACTGACTCTCTTCTGCCTCATTTATCCTAGCTGTTAGAGCATCCATTTTAGACTGCATCTCAGTTAAAGCATTTTTAATTTTGGCCTGATTAGATTTTATTTCTGCACTAAGAGATTCTCTAAGTAAAGGAGGGAGCAAGTGGCTACGTTGAGTATTATCACGAGAGGCAGACCAAGTTCTCTAAAAGATCAAATAAAAGTTCTAGATAATCTTTACTAGTAAGTGAATACACACACACACACACACACAATGCTTTCATGAGTTCATTCAATTCCCTGGCCTTCCCAATCTTATTTTTCCTCCATAGATCTTAACTTCTTCAACTTAGAAATCAATCACAGGATCTTTTAGGAACACAAACCCTCATGGTCAAGTAGTACCTACTATATTTTCTCTTCTTCTCCCTTATGATAATTTCCTAGAAATGGGATTATTGGTCAAAAAAGAGAATATTTCATAATGTTTAATATATATTATGGCTTTGTCTTTCCCTCTCTCACTCATCTGTTTAACCAACACTATTCATGGACCTACTATTTTTCAATCTTTGTTTTCAGGTGTTCACCTCACTTCCTACATCCCAAGTATATGTATTTCAGATAGGTGCTGATTTAAAACTGATGCAATTTAAAAGAATTATTTAAAACAACAAAATATAATATGGAGAAAAAGTGAGCTCATAAAAATTGCTAATGAAATGAAAAGAGTAAAAGGATGCATTTTGATATAAAATCCTAGTATTTGTAACACCTACTCCTAGCATCAAGTTTAAAAATACACGTACAGATACTGTCACTCATTCAACCAGCAAATATTTCAGAACAGTGAAGAGCTAGCCTCTCTCAGGTCTTAAAATATTGGAACAAATAAAAGTCAGCCACAATCTTATAGAACTCCATCACATTTTCAAGTTTTCAGTAAGTGGGGTTTATATATATTTTGTACACACAGTCATAGATTTCATAGGGAAGGGGAGTTAGAGACGATTTCACCTCTCGACACATTTCAGTCCTGAGCCAGACTCAACCAATTCTGGCAGAAATGCTGTCATCCTACCCTTCAAAATGGCAAGTGACATAGATTTCATTACATCCCTTGGTGATCTACTCTGGTATTTATAACCATAAATGGCGATCCTCAATATCTACTTTAAAGCTGACTCCAAAAAAAATGCAAAATAGTTTATATTGTTACAGAAAAGTCAACTGGCTGTGATACCCCATTTATTATTTCCATGTGAGGGCTGGAAGGCAGACACATAGCTAACTGATAGGAATGAAGTTCCTCATACCCATTTTTGGTATGTTTTTAGAAAGCTGGGTCCAAGAGTCTCTATGACCCAGATACATCCACAAGGCGATTCTGAACTCACCATTCATTCCATCACACTTTGAATTCCCAACATTAAAGCAGGAAGTTTTCATGTTGCCAGGAAGGACATTCCACCATTTATATTCAAACCCAAGTGCAGGCTCCATTCCTGCTGGACACGGCCTACATTCTATGACAGACAAGTGAAATAAACAATTACAGTTAAACTGCATCTGGATATCTTCCTCTTCCTCTGTTCTAAGAACTACTAAACTTTAATTAGCAGAGAAGGAAGCAGGAAAGAGAGACAGTAGAGCACAAATTCCCTTAAGAATTAATAACTTTTTCTAAAGCAATCTGGAAAGAAAAATATTTCTGGATATAATTTACCCATATACACTTGACTAACATGAAAAAGGAAAAGGATCAATATAAAATCTTCTAAAATTATTTTTTCCTTCATTTCTGAGAGTAATGGCTAACATCAAATCACCCTCCACAAGTAGGATAATCTGAAACTAGTTCTCTTATATGTGATCTTAGAATCAGTTCCCTCCACCTCATAAACAAGGAAATATTTCAGCCTTCCTATTGGTTATTAAACTTAAGAGTATTATACCATTTAATTATGGACTCATTAGTTGAAATTCAAATATTGGCTATGTCGAAAAATGATACTGGAAGTTCACAGTCACATTTATTAATAAACCTGATTTAAATTAGTATCTGCAACAATGAAACGGAAGTGTCCTTTCCAACCATTTCTGAATTTACCCAACACACTTTGCATTAATCATGTCATTAGAGAGAAATGTTCACTGAGCAAACACTTCTTGCTACCAAATTACTTTAGGACACATTTTTACATAACCTGCTCAATGATAATGAGCTAGATATTATTACCCACAATTTTACAGACAGGAAAATGGAGGTACAAAAGGTTTAAGTAACTTGGATAAATCACACTCACAGTCCCCTGTGGGATGTCGATTCAAAACCAAGTCAATCAGACTCTTGAGTCTTTCTTATGCTATCTAAGGCTCTGGGTAGTAAGCAGATGGCATGGCTAAATTCAAATGAGAGGACTACAACTGAAATGCATTGTAATTTTTGTCTACCAAAATTAAAACAAACTCTGCAGCACTTTCTATATTATTTGATAAGCACTAACATTTTCTCTACTGTACACCCTGAAGCAATTAAGAGACTATCTTCACTACCATATGTCCAAAATGAGTAATTTTTGCTATTAGTATAGCACAAAATGTGATTTGTTGTTCCAAAGCTGAATTAGAAGAGGTTATATTTTATGCTTGCATGAATATATGTGTACACCCTCACTGGAAAAGGAGTGTCTATCCTTAACACTTAATATGGTGGAATTTTTTTTATCAACATTCAAAGGCAGAGTGAGTCATCCCGTGAAGAGGGTATTACACGCATTACACAAAATGCCAATAAAAATCTATCCTCGTGGTATGTTAACGAAGCCACTGCCACCTCACAATTCATTAGGATATTTCTCAACTCTTCTTCAGTCTCTGTGAGATAAGTATGTTTTATAAAGAAGTCTTCCACAAAAACAATGAAGAACAAGGTCACAATAGTCCAGCAAGATTATTTTGCTAAAGGTCCAATTGGCATCCTACCCTTTGTTCCATCCGAAAATGTTCCAGGAGGGCAGGGATGGCAAGATGATGATCCATTGTTATAAAATCCAGGGTTGCAAGGTGGACAGTCCTTCTTCTCTCCAGAAGGGGGCAACCTAATAGCATCTGTGAGATCCTCCCGGCAGATTTTGGGCTCTATCCACTTGTACATAATTTGCGTCTGGAAAAAAAAAAAAAAAAGTTCGCAGGTCATAGAAGATGCTTTATTTGCTTTAACTTTCCAGTAATAAAAACATTAAACAGAAAGCCTAGGAAAAGTCGAATAGTGAAAGAATAGAAGGGCCAGGTGAAAAGAATCTAAACCATTAGTAACAAAATGAGATAAAAAGAAAAAAAACAAACGTTGGTTGGGACGATGGCCGTTTCTTCCACGTGTTTTTACTATGAGCTACAGGTGGGCCTTACCGCATCCATGCAGCACGTTCATCATCATGGAATTCCACTTTAAAATATAGATACATGATTATAATCCTTACTCTTGTAGCCACTCATTCACTTTATTCCACAATGACATGTGCTTCTATGAAGAGACTACCTTTTCCATTTGGAGACCTTCACTACACTCTTCATTTCCCTCACCCTCAGCAACTATCACCATGCCTAGCACAATATGATCACAAAAGAAAAGGTGTATGTTTTTAAAAAGACTATATCTAGCTTCTCATTTCAATCCTGCATTTCACAAATACATGTGGTTGCTCTCTGAATCTTTTCCAATACCATGATGTTAGACTACAAGAGCCATAGTTAAAACATTTCTTTCTGGGCCCCGTTGCAGATGCTTCTAACATCAGAATTAAGATGACCTCTATTTTCAAAGACAGAATTCTTTCAAACCTTATCTTCTCATTTTCTCTCACACATACACATACCCCTACACAACACCAAATACGCAAGATAACTATAACTCAGCCAAACCCAGAAAGTTGCGATTATAAAATTACTCTCATTGTGAAACCAGAAAAATTAAATGGGTTAGCCATTTCACAAACAAAATCAATATGCTCAGTAAAAATAAGACGGTATTTTAAATGCAAAGGATAAATAATTTCATAACTATAGTTTTTAAAAAGAGACTGTTTCCTTCAATAGACATATAATCCAATATAAGAACGCTTTCTCCTTCAAAACAGCTTTTGCAATAATAAGTCTAATACCGAAGCTGGAGAAACAAAATTAAAGACAATTCTCTATAGCTATTTTCAGTTAATAGAAAATTATATATAGCACACCCTCTAGACCACTCAATTTTATTCTCAAGTATTCTCTTATGGAAGAGCAAATTAACTTATCTGAAAAAGGATGCTTAAAGGAAATAGTTTAAAAGGTAGATGTCTCAACAGAATTATAAATAACATATTTTTCCTTTTATAACCCTCTTTCTGCATTCATTTTATGGCCCACATCATAATACAGTTCAACCAGTCACTGGACCCATCTGCCTCTCTCTTCCCAGCTGTAAAATGATGGCTGCTCCTGCTGAAGCTTCTTTAACAGTGAAAAAAAATAAACTAGATCCTGTATCCAGAGGGGTTCTCAACTCCTCTGAAAAAAGGGCACATAAAATTCAGAGAATCTAAGCAAATCATTATATCTGGGGGATTGTCTTTCTAAAAATCTGGCTTAGCAAGTAGAGAAAACAAATTTCCAACCCAATGAATTCACAAATTTGCTGATTTATTTTGACATGAATTAAAATCGCACTGTTAGGTATGAGCTACGGCACTGTTGAAAATAGGTGGTTCCCGCGTGGGAGTGGGGCTGGTGCTGAGGTTGAGCACTCGCACTGATCCTGGGGGCGCACCTTGTACTCCTCCCCACCACTTTGGTGGTCAGTACTATTATCCTCAAGTTTATAAATGAGGAAGCTGTGGGTGAGAGCTGTTGAACAACTTGTCCAAGAATTAGACACAGCTAGTAAACACTGACATAATACCAGTCAAGAAGGGTCAGTTCAGTTAGAGTAAAAATAGTAAAATGAGGAAATATATTTTTGACAAGTCAGCTGACCACATGATTCTCAATCCAAGCACAGTAAATGTTTAAAAATTAGAAAATGTGCACCACCTTTAAACATTTAAACAGTGAGAAGCCAAATTTCAAATGCTCTACAGTAACAGTTTTGTTTATGAGGCCTCTTGCTTCACATGGCAGATTGAATCTATGCCTCTTTCTAACCGGAACAGATGATTTCAAGTGGAGCTGGCTGGGGAAAGATAATAATATAAATGATGACTTAGCACCAGATGGCTCACAGTGCAGGTAAAAAACCAACAATCAACTCATTCTTTGGCAAGTCAAGATAAAATTATGAAACATTTTATGAACCCAAAAAAACCCTAATAGAACAAAACTCATCAAATTGCCAGTAGGATTAGAGAAGACCATAGTGTCCGAGTATTTATCTTACGTGTGAATAAATACATTTTAGAGAAACACATGGAGGTATCAATTCTCATGTCAAAATAAAATTCAGGACAGGGAAGACTAAAATTTAGACAAATTTTGAGGCTGCATTTGTCCATGGTTGCCAGCTTTCTTCCTTCAAATGTCCCTGTACAGAAGCACCAAGGCTTCTGTAGACTGGCTGAATTCTGTAGAGCTAAGTTATATGTGCTTTACAAGTCTACCAACTGCCACTCCAACCTAGTTGCCTTGTGCTCTATGATGTTCTGACCTGTGTGTTCCCAACCAGGCGGTCTATTGCTTGTCTTCCTGACTTGTCCAATCCTTGATCTCTTCCAGTAGCCAGACACTGGGCCCTCATCATTTGTCTCTCTGACATGCCCACACCCTTCTGCCAAGTTGCACCTATCCCCTCCTTCAAAGCCATGCTCAACATCTAATGTGCTCTAAGCTTCTCCTCAGCTCACCCATCTACATATCAGCATCACTTGGATTCCTTTTCTATGAAGGTTCTGCTGTTTTCTCTTTGCCCTTGTGGTTACCTCCTTGTGCCCTTTCAAAATGCATCAAAGCTTGGGCCCTCTTCTTCCTTTATGTGGAAGACACCATGGGGATTGAACATTGTCCTGCAGATTGTAGCCAGGGCTTTAGGCAAGGAAATGTTCTAACATTAGATTGGGGTGAAAATACCAGAAACACTGATGTCTAATATGACAACTGAATTGTCTAATTTGACAATTCAATCTCAATAAAGCTGTTTTTAAAAAATAATTTAAAGAAGACTATCTTGAAAGAAGTTGCTGTGGCCAATGTCAAAGAGGTTACAGCCTGTGTTCTCCTCCAGGACTTTGATGGATTCCTGTCTCACATTGAGGTCTTTCACCCACTTTGAGTTTATCTTTGTATATGGTGTTAGAGAATGGTCGAGTTTCATTCTTCTGTATATAGCTGTCCAATTTTCCCAGCACCATTTATTGAAGAGACTGTCTTTTTTCAATTGCATATTTTTTCCTGCTTTGTTGAAGATTATTTGACCATAGAGTTGAGGGTCCATATCTGGGCTCTCTATTCTGTTCCACTGGTCTATATGTCTGTTTTTGTGCCAGTGCCATGCTGTCTTGGTGATCACTGCTTTGTAATAGAGCTTGAAATCAGGCAACATGAGGCCCCAGCTTTGTTTTTCTTTTTCAACATTTCCTTGGCGATTCGGGGTCTTTTCTGAGTCCATACAAATCTTAGGATTGTTTGTTCCAGCACTTTGAAAAATGTCATTGGAATTTTGATGGGGATGGTGTTGAAAGTACAGATTTCTCTGGGTAGCATAGACATTTTAAAAAATGTTTCTTCAACATTGGCCACAGCAACTTCTTTCAAGACACATCTCTAAAGGCTAATGAAACAGAAGCAAAAATGAACTTTTGGGACTTCATCAAGATAAAAAGCTTCTGCACAACAAAGGAAACAGTCAACAAAACAAAGAGGCAACCCACAGAATGGGAGAAGATATTTGCAAATGACACTACAGATAAAGGGCTGGTATCCAAGATCTATAAAGAACTTCTCAAACTCAACACCCAAAAAACAAATCATCAAGTCAAAAAATGGGCAGAAGACATGAACAGACACTTCTCTGAAGAAGGCATACAAATGGCTAACAGACATGTGAAAAAATGTTCATCATCATTAGCCATCAAGTAAATTCAAATCAAAACCACACTGAGATACCACCTTACACCAGTTAGAATGGCAAAAATTGACAAGGCAAGAAACAACAAAAGTTGGAGAGGTTGTGGAGAAAGGGAAACCCTCTTACACTGTTGGTGGGAATGCAATTTGGTACAGCCACTTTGAAAAACAGTGTGGAGGTGCCTCAAAAAATTAAAAATAGAGCTACCCTATGACCCAGCATTTGCACTATTGGGTATTTACCCCAAAGACACAGATGTACTGAAAAGAAGGGTCATATGCCCCCAAATGTTCATAGCAGAAATGTCCACAATAGCCAAACTGTGGAAAGAGCCGAGATGCCCTTCAACAGATGAATGGATAAAGAAGATGTGGTCCATATATACAATGGAATATTACTCAGCCATCAGAAAGGATGAATACCCAACTTTTACATCAACATGGATGGGACTGGAGGAGATTATGCTAAGTGAAATAAGTCAAGCAGAGAAAGTCAATTATCATACGGTTTCACTTACTTATGGAACATAAGGAATAGCATGGAGAACATTAGGAGAAGGAAGGGAAAAATGAAGGGTGGAATCGGAAGAGGAGATGAACCATAAGAGACTATGGACTCTGAGAAACAGACTGAGGGTTTTAGAGGGGAGGGGAGTGGGGGGATGGGTTAGCCTGGTGATGGGTATTAAGGAGGGCACGTACTGCATGGAGCACTCAGTGTTATATGAAAACAATGAATCGTGGATCACTACATCAAAAACTAATGATGTATTATTTGGTGACTAACATAATAAAATTAAATTAAATTTAAAAAATAATAAATTAATAAAGAAGACTATCATGAAATTTTATTTTCTACAAATTTAGAACTCCCTAATCACTGAGAAATACCATGGTCTTTCCCCATCATCCTAACTCAGAAACACAGTCTCCAACTGACTTACTTAAACCATATAGGAAGAAAGGCAGTTTTAAAAGCAGTATCCCTTTATACCCTACTTTTTAGTGTCTCCTACATCCTACCTTTGCTATGTAACTCACAATTACTGTGTAAGAGACATTGAGCATTTGGAATAACTTGTAATAGTGAAGTTCATTAAAGGGCAAAGAAAGTACTAGACAAATTCCATCAATTTCCTAGCCCCAGGGATGACTAAGTTGCACAGTCAAATGTCCCCTCTCCAGGCTTCCTTCTAAAACATCTTGCCCTGCCAGGCACCCTTCTAGCCTTGGCTACAAGTTTGCTTTTTTGACAAAACATGCTGTTCCAGAAGTGGGGAGCTCTGCTTATTTGAACATCATTATGTACCAATGGAATTTACCTTCTGTAAGTTCACCCAAATTCTGCCTTATGGAATAATACAGAAAAGTCTGTAACTTCTTTTGTATGATTTCCTTTCAAATGCTTCAACTTACTATTTAGGAAGTTCTTATTAAGTACCTACTGTGTATAGAAGAAAGCACTGTGGGGAATTTAAATATTAATAAGATAAATTGCTCTGAAGGTGGTTCCAGTCTAATAGTGATAAGAAAGGTTCACAAAGTGCTAGAACATAAAAAAAATAAAATATGTGCAGAGGATGCAAAAGCATTGGATTTGGAAGCAGACACGATTAGGGTTAGAATTCCAGTCTTAAGACTTACTAGCTGTGGCTAGCTATAACCTTCCAGAAATTACTTAACATCATTAAGCCTCAGTTCTCTCATCTACAAACTGGGTATATTAATGTCTAAATTGCATAGCTGTTGAAAAAAAGAATTAGAGGCCATGTTTGAATACACATGCACACACACAGTGCGCACACAATTACATAAGTGACAGATGCTCCTGCTCCTAATACCATCACTACTATTTCCATAATTACTGTCACCATCATCACTTCGAAGAGAAACATGAAATGTCATGGATATTCAAAGGGAAGAGATCAAATCTCTTTGAGACAAGTAGAACACGTCAGAAAAATGATCCAAATTCCTCCATCCCAAGCTGTCTTTTCTCCAAACCGAAAAAATATTACCAGCAACTTCAACCGTATTTCATATCAAATAGTTTAATATTCTGGCCTCTTTTCTCAAGATTCTGCCCAATTTGTCAAAATTTTCTCAAGCCTTCTGCCAAGAACATAACACAACTCTCTAAATGTGTTTATCATTCACTCACTAATTTTCTCATTCATTAATTTATTCAAAAGATGCTTCATTACCTTCTGTGTTCCAGGTACTCTCCTAGGCTGACAGATTGTTTTTCTTTTTAAGTGATTAAAAATGTGTTTCTGTCTACAGGAAGCTGAGAGCCTGGGGAAGGAAACGGTCATCTTTTTTTTTTTTTTTTTTGTATGAACATATAATGTATTATTTATTTCAGAGGTACAGGTCTGTGATTCATCAGTCTTATGCAATTCACAGTGCTCACCATAGCACATACCCTCCCCAGTGCCCATCACCCAGCCACCCCATCCCTCCCAACCCCCTCCTCTCCAACAACCCTCAGTTTGTTTCCTGAGATTAAGAGTCTCTTATGGTTTGTCTCCCTCTCTGGTTTCATCTTGTTTCATTTTTTCCTCCCTTCCCCTAAGATCCTCTGCCTTGTTTCTCAAATTCCTCGTATCAGTGAGATCATATGTTACATGTCTTTCTCTGGTTAACTTATTTTCCCAACACCATTTGTTGAAGAGACTGTCTTTTTTCCATTGGATATTCTTTCCTGCTTTGTCGAAGATGACTTGACCATAGAGTTGAGGGTCCATTTCTGGGCTCTCTATTCTGTTCCATTGATCCATGTGTCTGTTTTTGTGCCTACCATACTGTCTTGAGGGGGTGATGATGACAGCTTTGTAATAGAGCTTGAAGTTCAGAATTGTGATGCCACAAGCTTTGCTTTTCTTTTTCAACATTCTTCTGGCTATTCGGGATCTTTTCTGGTTCCATACAAATTTTAGGATTATTCCATTTCTTTGAAAAATGTTGATGGTATTTAATCTTGCATTAAATGTGTAGATGTCTTCCTCAATTTCTTTCATGAGTATTCTATAGTTTTCTGAATACAGATTCTTTGCCTCTTTGGTTAGATTTATTCCTAGGTATCTTATGGTTTTGGGTGCAATTGTAAATGGGATCGACTCCTTAATTTCTCTTTCCTCTGTCTTGTTGTTGGTGTATAGAAATGCAACTGATTTCTGTGCATTGATTTATATCCTGCCACTTTACTGAATTCCTGTAGGAATGTGAGCAGTTTTGGGGTGGAGTCTTTTGGATTTTCCACATAAAATATCATATCATCTGCAAAGAGTGAGAGTTTGACTTCTTCTTTGCCGATTTGGATGCCTTTTATTTCTTTTTGTTGTCTGATTGCTGTGGCTAGGACTTCCAATACTATGTTGAATAGCAGTGGTGATAGTGGACATCCCTGCCGTGTTCCCAACCTTAGGGGGAAAGCTCTGAGTTTTTCCCCATTGAGAATGATATTTGCTGTGGGTTTTTCATAGATGGCTTTTATAATATTGAGGTATATACCCTCTATCCTTATACTCTGAAGAGTTTTGATCAATGCTTTTTCTGCATCTATTGAGAGGATCATATGGTTCTTGTTCTTTCTTTTATTAATGTATTGTATCACAGTGATTTGTCGATGTTGAACCAACCTTGCAGCCCAGGGATAAATCCCACTTGGTCATGGTGAATAATCCTTTTAATGTACTGTTGGATCCTATTGGCTAGTATTTTGGCAAGCATTTTTGTATTTATGTTCATCAGGGATATTGGTCTGTAATTCTTTTTGATGGGGTCTTTGTGTGATTTTCGGATCAAGGTAGATTCACTGGCCTCATAAAATGAGTTTGGAAGTTTTCCTTCCATATCTATTTTTTGGAACACTTTCAGAAGACTAGGTATTAATTCTTCTTGAAATGTTTGGTAGAATTCCCCTAGAAACCATCTGGCCCTGAGCTCTTGTTTGTTGGGAGATTTTTGATTACTGCTTCAATTTCCTTACTGGTTATGGGTCTGTTCAGGTTTTCTATTTCTTCCTGGTTCAGTTTTGGTAGTTTATACATCTCTAGGAATGCATCCATTTCTTCTATATCTTCTAATTTGCTGGCATATAGTTGCTCATAATATGTTCTTATAATTGTTTGTATTTCTTTGGTGTTGGTTGTGACCTCTCCTCTTTCATTCATGACTTTATTTATTTGGGTCCTTTCTCTTTTCTTTTTGGTAAGTCTGGCCAGGGGGTTATCAATTTTATTAATTCTTTCAAAGAACAAGCTCCTAGTTTCGTTGATCTGTTCTACTGTTCTTTTGGTTTCTATTGCATTGATTTCTGCTCTGATCTTTATTATTTCTCTTCTGCTGGGTTTAGGCTTTATTTGCTGTTCTTTCTCCAACTCCTTTAGGTGTAACTTGAGACCTTTCTTGTTTCTTGAGAAAGGCTTGTATTGCTATATACTTTCCTCTTAGGACTGCCTTTGCTGCATCCCAAAGATTTTGAATACTTGTGTTTTCATTTTCATTTGTTTCCATGAATTTTTTTAATTCTTCTCTAATTTTCTGGTTGACCCATTCATTCTTTAGTAGGATGCTTTTTAACCTCCATGTATTTGAGTTCTTTCCCACTTTCTTCTTGTAATTGAGTTCAACTTTTAAAGCATTGTGGTCCAAAAATATGCAGGGAATGATCCCAATCTTTTGGCACCAGTTGAGACCTGATTTGTGCCCAGGATGTGATCTATTCTGGAGACTGTTCCAGGTGCACTAGAGAAGAATGTGTATTCTGTTGCTTTGGGATGGAATGTTCTGAATATATCTGTGAAGTTCATCTGGTCCAGTGTGTCATTTAAAGCCCCTATTTCCTTGTTGATCTTTTGTTTAGATGATCTGTCCATTTCACTGAGGGGGTGTTAAAGTCCCCCATTATTATTGTATTGTTGTCGATGTGTTTCTTTGATTTTGTTATTAATTGGCTGCTCCCATGTTAGGGCATAGGTATTTAAAATTGTTAGATCTTGTTGGATAGACCCTTTCAGTATGATGTAGTGTCCTTCCTCATCTCTTATGACAGTCTTTGGTTTAAAATCTAATTTGTCTGATACAAGGATTGCCACCCCAGCTTTCTTTTGATGTCCATTAGCATGGTAAATGGTTTCCCACCCCCTCACTTTAAATCTGGAGGTGTCTTTGGGTCTAAAATGAGTCTCTTGCAGACAGCATATCGATGGGTCTTGTTTTTTATCCAATCTGATACCCTGTGTCTTTTGATTGGGGCATTTGGCCCACTTATATTCAGGGTAACTATTGAAAGATATTAATTTAGTGCCATTGTATTGCCTGTAAGGTGACTGTTACTCTATATTGGCTGTGTTCCTTTCTGATCTATGTTACTTTTAGGCTCTCTCTTTGCTTAGAGGACCCCTTTCAAGATTTCTTGTAGGGCTGCTTTGGTGTTCACAAATTCTTTTAGGTTTTGTTTGTCCTGGAAGCTTTTATCTCTCCTTCTATCTTCAATGACAGCCTAGCTGGATACCATATTCTTGACTGCATATTTTTCTCGTTTAGTGCTCTGAATATATCATGCCAGTCCTTTCTGGCCTGCCAGGTCTCTGTGGATAGGTCTGCTGCCAATCTAATGTTTCTACCATTGTAGGTTACATATGTCTCCTCCAAGCTGCTTTCAGGATTTTCTCTTTGTCTCTGAGACTTGTGAGTTTTACTTTAGATGTCAGGGTGTTGATCTATTTTTATTGATTTTGAGGGGGCTTCTCTGTGCCTCCTGGATTTTGATGCCTGTTTCCTTCCCCAAATTAGGGAAGTTCTCCGCTACAATTTGCTCCAATATACCTTCTGCCCCCCTCTCTCTTTCTTCTTCTTCTGGGATCCCAATTATTCTAATATTGTTTTGTCTTATGGTATCATTTATCTCTCAAATTCTGCCCTCATGATCCAGTAGTTGTTTATCTCTCTTTTTCTCAGCTTCTTTATTCTCCATCATTTGGTCTTCTATATCACTGATTGTCTCTTCTGCCTCATTTATCCTAGTAGTTAGAACCTCCATTTTTTATTGTACCTCCTTAATAGCCCTTTTGATTTCAACTTGGTTAGATTTTAGTTCTTTTTTCTCTAGTATCCTCTATGGTTTTTTCAAGCCCAGCTAGTATCTTTATAATTGTCATTCTGAACTCTAGTTCCAACATCTTACTAATGTCCATATTGACTACATCCCTGGCAGTCAGTACTGCCCCTTGTTCTTTTTTTTGAGGTGAGTTTTTCCATCTTGTCATTTTGTCCAGAGGAGAATAGATGAATGAGAGAACAAAATGCTAAAAGAGTAACAAAGACCCCAGAAAAATATACACTAAACAAATCAGAAGAGACCCAAAACTGGAGAGAAAAGAAAGGTGGGGGGAAAAGGAGTATGATCAGGCTGGTGAATAGAACAGAGCCACACACTAGATTCTGGGTGTATTTTGGTCTGTTAGAAGAAATTGCCTCTCAAAATTTTAAAGAAAGAAAAACGTATACATATATATATATATATATATATATATATATATATATACACACACACACACACACAAAAAAAAATAAGGGTAAATACAATGGAGGGATGGAATATGACTCTAAAGATGAAAATTAAGGAGCGCCTGGGTGGCTCAGTCATTAAGTATCTGCCTTCAGCTCAGGTCATGATCCCAGGGTCCTGGGATCAAGCCCCACATTGGGCTCCCTGCTCAGCAGGTAGCCTGCTTCTCCCTCTCTCACTCCCCCTTCTTGTGTTCCCTCTCTCGCTGTGTCTCTCTCTGTCAAATAAATAAATAAAATCTTTAAAAAAAAAAAGATGAAAATTTAAAAAGATTTTAAAAAGGAATTGATAAGGTAAGAAGTTGGTTGAAAAAGAATGAAAAAATTTTTAAAAAAAGATGTGATCAGGGGGAGACTAGGACAAAGTCATACACTAGATTCAGGGTATATTTTGGTCTATTAGAAGAAACTGTATCCCAAAATTTTAAAGAAGGAAAAATTTATATATATACAAAAAATAAGGTTAAATACAATGAAGGGATAGAATATAACTGTAAAAATCAAAGTTTAAAAAAGATTTTTAAAAGGGAATTGATAAGATGTTGGTTGAAAAAGGAAAGAAGAAAAATTCAACTAAAAAAATAGAAATAGAAAAAATAAAGAAAATTTTAAAAATTAACTTTGAAAGACTAAAGAATCATGGGGGGAAAAGCAATGAATTCTGTATTCCCTTAGTGCTGTATTCCCTTAGCGCTGGGGTTTTGCAGTTCTCATTGTTTGGTAAACTTGGTCTTGGCTGGATGTTCTTGTTGATCTTCTGGGGGAGGGGCCTGTTGCAGTGATTCTCAAATGTGTTTGCCTGAGGCGGAAATGAACCACCCTAGCCAGGGGCCAGGCTAAGTAATCTGCTTGGGGAAGGGGAGTCTCCCTGGATCTGCCACTTGCTGGTTCCCTGCTTGAAGAACAGTGGCCCGACTGTGCCGGGGATCATGGTTTATGGCAACCCCGAGCAGAAAGCCCACTCCTCGGCTCCGTCTTTGCAGCTGGCTTCCCCGCTCCGATACCTGGGAGCTCTGCCGCACTCAGGCACCCCTGGTCTTTCTGTGATTCCACGAATCCTGAGACCACACTGTCCCAGCAAAGGTTCCACCCCCCACTTAGCCACTGGTGCAATGTCGCTGAGCCGGGCAGACTTCTAAAAGTTCCGATTTTGTGCTCTGCTGCTCTATCACTTGCCAGTAGCTGGCTGACAGAGGCTCCCTCCCCCCATGGTCTATCTTCCTGTATATCTCATCAGATTCACTCCCCCACACATCCTATCTTCCAGAAAGTGGTCACTTTTCTGTTCATAGAATTGCTGCTATTCTTTTCTTCCATCTCCTGTTGAGTTTGTAGGTGTTCTGAATGGTTTGATAACTATCTAGCTGAATTTCCGGGACCAGACGAAATTTAGGTCTTCTACTCTTCCACCATCTTGCTCCTCCTCTCCAGGAAATGGTCATCTTTACAAGAACTGTATTTGCAATAGTGATCTGATACCAAAACACTAGCAAACCTTCTATGACCACTCCGAAAATATCAGAAGAGGTGTGCAAAAAATTCTGTGGGAATTCCCAGTATATCAAGACAACCTTGGCAGATCTATTCATGTTATTTAAGAGTACATGAGTTCTATGAACCAGCACAGAATCACTCTCTTTTTATTATGGTAACCAACACCATCTTTTTCTCTTTAGGAACTGATTTGTGTGACACTGAAAGGAACAGGGAGTTATACCGTCTGGCTGCCCAGCCTCAGGGCTCAGCCAGTGAATGAAGCTGTTGTACCAGAGTATTCCATTCCATTGGAAGAATGGTTAGTCTGAGGTGGGCTCATGCTTCAAGGAGGGCCAATAAGAGTCTTTTCTGAAACTCTGGTCAGCGCCTCTATGATCAAGAGCTGTGAGGATGATAGTGGCTTGGGTGGAGATGCCAGTGGGCATCTGGTACCACAGGAAAGAGCTTGCCTCTGAAGGAAATAAAAATGAACCAAGAATATCAGTGAGAAGAACAGGAGAAAAAAAAAAATGTCCTAATAAAACTGCTCTATGGTGACCTCCCAGTCATGAGTCAAGAGACTTGCCCTGCTTCCACCTACCCCAAATCTGGAAAGGATTTTTTAATTTCATTAACAGAATTTTTAATTATCCCCAAGTGTGAGAGCAAAACTAACACCTTGCTTTGCAACCATTAAAAAGAAAGGTGTATTCACATCCCACAGTCAGGGCAGGGGAAGGAACTACTTTTTACCCTGAGATAAAAGACAAAAACAAACAAAAAGTTACTAGTTCTATAGAGTTCTAGTACTCAATATAAATAAAAGCTTAAGCCTTGTCTGTATGTGGCTGACTCCCTAACAAAACCACCTTATCTCTCTAATGTCTGTAAGCAGAACTGAGACAACCTTTGTGGATATAATAAACAAGTGAGTGACTTGTTTTTCAGCCATGAACCCACTTAATTGAAAATTAAGTATTCTTTGTATTCTTGGGAGGTTTTTTTTCCTCTTTAAATGTCTGTTGCATTTTTTATTTGGTAAGCCAGGTTCTAAAGCTTGGATTCTCCTCAAAATATTTTTGGCAAGTTTTGGCAAGTTAATGTTTTCTCTTTTCTAAATACTTCTATATCTGAGACTTTGACACAAATAAATGTTGACTTTGCTAATTTGAGCTCAATGTGCTAGCACACTGGGATCTCTCTAAATTTTACTTCTGTCATTCTTCCCAGCTTTATTGCTCTACAATTTAACATACTTATTCCCAATATCCTCATGCAAGTTGAGGACTTTTAAATCAAATGTTGAAAATAATTCACATGTACTCATATTCTTCTTGGTATGACTTAGGATATGTATAATTATGTTGAAATTTATATTCCTATAGCAAATACATGATACCAACTATAGTACTAGTTAATATCAACTACACTCCTAGTTGATATATCCATTTATTAAGTCAAACATTTTACATACAGTTCCTGAATTAACCATATATCCTCTTAACCATATCATTTAGTCCACAATTCTCTATCTTAGCCATATGGAGATCATGAGAAGCTCTACCACATATGGTGCTAACATTAAAAGATGCCTTCTCTCGATGACTACTTGACCATTAACAAGGTCAAGAATTTTTTAAGATTTTATTTATTTATTTGACAGAGAGAGAGAGCACAAGTAGGGGGAGTGGCAGGCAGAGGGAGAAGCAGACTCCCCGCTGAGCAAGGAGCCCGATGCGGGGCTCGATCCCAGGACCCTGGGATCATGTTCTGAGCCGAAGGCAGATGCTTAGCTGATGGAGCCACCCAGGCTCCCCAAGGTCGAGATTTTTTTAGCTCAGATGTCAAGCACTGAATCTGTGCATGTGTATGTAGCCATATGAGTGTATCTCAACATATGTAAAAAGTGGGCGCTGAACATTTTGAAAAAATACACAAAAATTTCAAGTTGACTCACTACTACAAAACCTCCCTATTCTAGCATGAGTCTATGTCATTAGATGCAGCTAATACAACACCCTTCCCACACCCCCTCCAGTCACACACCCCATTAGTTCTTCAGATATATCCTGCTCCCTCCCACATCAGATCTTCACCATCCTGCTCCTCTTCCAGAAATGCTCTTCTTCCATGCCTTGGCCAAGGTTTCATACAGTTCTGAAGCCTTTCCAGGCTGGGTCAGATCCCCATAAAATTCAGATTTTTCTGCTATAGCACTAATCACAGCTGGAAATATTTTTTTCTTTTGACAGATCATCTCTTCCTCTGAAATCCAAAACAGTCGTTCTCAAATTGCTGAGATCCTAGACCAGTAGAATCAGAATTAACCTGGGAACTTCTGAGCAATATAAATTCTCAGGTCCTGCCCCAGATCTACTGAAAGAGAAAATCGGGGACAGGAACCTCCAGGTGAATCTACTGCACACAAAAATTTGGCAAACACTGTCTACACTCCATGTAGACAGTTACCTTCTTCTGCCTCTCCTTGTTTCTGCCCTCAGCACCCAGCATTCAGTAATATGACCAGTGCTCAGGAAAGATTCACTGAATAAATGGATGAAAGAGTAGAAATTCCACATTTTTCATGATGTTAATGAGAGTCTCTCAATCAGGATTAGAATGGTTTCAGTTACTAATCAAAATACTTCTGAAAAATGTTCCCTATAGGAGAGAAGCAATCAAATAACTGAGCTTCAAAATGAACACAGAAATCTATAACAGTTCTGTGTCATATAAGTGATTATGTTCAAAGTCTGTCTACCTCAATAGCTGCTTCCCTTGAGGATGCTCTCCAAGCAAGGGGAAAATAAGATCAAAGAGAGTATGACAGGACAAAAGGGGCCATAGTCAGTGAACGACCTGAAAACATCACTAAGTCACCAGCAAATCACCAGGCTGTGCCAAGCAAGAATAAAATATCTTTTTAAAAGAGGAAACCGGAACACATGAAAAGGTTGAAACAAACGAAAATAGAAAAAAAATTAAAATTCTCATCTGTAATCTACATTTCTCTACTATATCGGTTAATTAAGCTTCTATTGTTTTTGTTTACTTCTGAAGCTAGACACATTTCTCTTGAAATAAGTCTTAAGTCGCTTTTTAAAGAATCACTGAGTTGATGGAGCCAAGTACGATGTGTTCTATACTGAGAACGTGTTCAGAGTTCACCCAGACTCAACAGAAAAAAAGTAGTTTTGGTGTACATGTGAACACAACATGCCTGTGGGTGCTTGCGTGAGCACAGGTGTGTGTGCATGCATGTGCACAGACGTGTGTGTGGGTGCATGTGTGTGTATTCTGTACATTCTACATTTAACGTATGGTTTCACCTCCTTCAGGCCCAGGTCAACTAAATGTTATCACACTACTCATTGACGTAACACACTACCTATTGACATAATAAAAATAGGACTTTTGAATATTTTCACCACAGCAAAGACAAGAACCATTTGTATATTAGATCTCATTCATTTAAGCTTCAGTAATGCTGACTTAGTGATTACTGCATAGAACAAAGCAAATTCAATTTGCCTTACTTATTAATTAGACAAGTTTAACTAAAAAAAGTTTAGGTAAAGAATCATTATTTCAAATTACTTTAACTCACCTTAGTGGCTCTCTGCATGTATTTTCCAAATGGAAATAACCATTTCTTGGTCATTATTATAGGACCATCAAGATCTCATTTCATAACTCCTTCTAATATAAGGGCTGTTTGAGTTACTGTTCTTATTAAAAATAATACATATACTTCTAATTATTAAAATTTCCCACTAATTTAAACTGGCCTTCCCCTGAATTATCCTGAGTAAGTAATGGCTCTCCTGCAAATATGAGAATGGCCTTGGTCTTAAGTACTCAAAAGTCAATTCCTAAAAAAATTTAAGGACTAAAGATAAGATTAATAATCACACAAACATAAAAAGTACAGATTAGAAAGTAAGGATACAAAAATAAGAAAAGAAAAGCAATACTGACATATATGTATATTCTCCAAACTAGGTCAAGAAATTAAATGCCATGATTTCAAAGATGTAAAACACAAGGAGATATGCTGCATTGCAGTCCCCCCCCCCTTTTTTTTTAAGATTTTATTTATTCGTTTGAAAGAAAGAGACAGAAAGAACATGAGCGGAAAGGGGATGGGAGAGAGGGGGGAAAGAACCTGAAGCAGACTGCACTGAGCACAGGGCTGGACGCTCAGGGCTCAATCCCACAACCATGAGATCATGACCTGAGCCGAAACCAAGAGTCTGATGCTTAACAGACTAAGCCCCCCAGGCGCCCCGGCAGCCACTTTAATCTCAGTTTGTCCTACTGACGAATGCTAGTTACAGGCTAACTGTAATACAGAAAATGCCACATCAACTGCAGGGTTCATGTGTGCATTTTTCCTCTGGCGAACTGCCAGCATATGGTAATTACTCTGCATTTTCTAAACACAATTACACAGTCATCTGCCATAAGTGAATTTACCTATGGCTGAGCGGAAGGCAGACGCTTAACGACTGAGCCACCCAGGTGTCCCTGCATGGCTCTTATTGATCAAACCGACTGAGGAACCAAATAATTAAAGAGAGGTTACAGGATATTTCCATCTTGTGAGTCACAGTACACATTTTAAGGCTGTGCTCCTCCTGATCCTATTACTTTTGAAAAAAAAATTTAACTGTTAAAAATAGCAGTCACCTCGAACCATGAGAGACGATGGACTCTGAAAAACAAACAGGGGGTTCTAGAAGGGAGGGGGGTAGGAGGATGGGTTAGTCTGGTGATGGGTATTAAAGAGGGCACGTTCTGCATGGAGCACTGGGTGTTATGCACAAACAATGAATCATGGAACACTACATCTAAAGCTAATGATGTAATGTATGGTGATTAACATAACAATAAAAAAAATTTTTTTAAAAATAGCAGTCACCTATGGAGCACTCCCTGTGTGGCAGAGCACTACGCCAGGAACCACAACCTGAACATGTCTTGCATTCTCATAGCAGCCTTGTGAAGTAAGAAGTGATATTAGCCCCATTTTACAGATGAAAAAACAGACTTAGAGCAAATAACTGGCCCACAGCACTAATAAGTAATAGTGTAAAATTGAAGCCAGAACAGCCAGATTGAGAATCTACATTCTTAAATTTCCTCTGTCCTACTTACAAATATGTGCTACAAATCAACTCATTTAAGTCTCTCAGGAACAAATTAGAGTCTGCTCAAATTGGGAAGAGGCTTAGATTCGGGATGCAGTCGACTAAAGACAGCCTATACCTTGCCTTCTTCATCACATGGAGTATGGATCTGGAAATAGTCTTTTGTGGTACAGGGAGGTCGCTCCATACACTCACTGGATCCTTCCTCTGCAACATAAAAGCGCATTTCAGAAATGAGTCATTTACGTTGTGATTCTCAAAAAAGGCAAAAAATCAAAACAAAACAAAAAAAACCCAGACAACTAAAATTTTAAAATAACCTTAGCAGACGAATTTAGGAAGAACTAGCTAGGCATAAGGAAAATAAAGGCCTACATTTCTATTTACCCTAGAGCAGTAAATGTTTCCATGATACACAGGAAACATTTCATTTTTTCCAATAAGACATTAGATTTCTTCGTTATCAGTGAACATTGTAAATTTGCAACAAATGAAAATTTTCTGAGTACACCTCTATTCCATTGAATCATGTAAAATTACAATATGATTTTTTTTTTTAGATTAGTATAAATATATCCAAAGCACAGGGAGAAATATATCCCTGTGGGGTGTGGAACAGAAAAAGTGACAAATGGAAAAGTCATGCACAAAGGGGTAAGAAGAAGTAGTATTTTATCCATTCAATACTGATTCCCTTCAGCACTTGGTTTCTGGCACACTCTTCCCACCACATTTGATGTGTGACTTCTGGCTTATGGCCATAAGCCAGAACAAACATAAATTTAGAGAGAGAAGAACAAAGAGCATAAACTGGCAAAGCCTAGTCCTACCTGAAAACTGGGAGTGCTCTTCACACTTTATGCATTCTTTGGCTCCTTTCTCAGAGTAGGTGTTTCTGGGACAGACTTGGCAGGTAAACGAACCTGGTTTGTTGCTGAATGTGCCTGGCTTGCATGGGAAGCATTCTGATGTATATGCCACCCCTGTGTGGTAATGAAAAACAGAGCATGGGAGGGAGGACCCACCAGCAACAAGCACATCAGTACCTTCTTGCTGCTTCTCAGAAGTGAGAGAAATAGGAGTAGTCAGCAGGGATCCTTTATCCCATTCATTCAACACCAAGGAAGTATTTACTATATACAAAAAACTGGGATAGATACTGAATTAAACATCCTAAGGAGAGCAAACACTTAAACGAGAGATTGAGATGTGACAGAGGTATACTAAATTATAAACTGAGTTGTCAAAAAACAAATCCACTCACTCAGACCTAACAGACCCTGGTAGGAATGGCCTTTTCTTCTGGCTTGTAATTCCAGCCTTTGCCAGGAGATGTCCCTATGACTAATGAGATGGTGTCACAGGACCCAGTATAGAAGGTAGTAAAATATAAGCCATTAATAAAGGAGAATCACTGGTTTAATTAAAACTAGCCCTAATTGAGAACGAAGCATGCCAGGGTTTATTGGCTGCTCTCCTGGGCCAGAAAATGCCCAGCTGGTTCAGAGAGGCAAAAGAGGTTTAGGAGACAGTCAGGCAGAGAAGTTTATTTTATTTCTATTTCTATGGATTTAACAGTGACCCGGGTGGGTTCGATGTCCAGTACAACAGACATTTCTTGAATGAAGGATAGTTTCTTATTAATAAGAATCCTTTTATTTTATGTAGAGTCACCGAAAATTGTTATCATGCTTATTTTTTCACACAGATTAAATTAATTTAGTTTAAGGGTACAAAAAAGAAAAAAATTCCAGTCAACTTGCCAAAAATAAAACCAGGATCTCTAGACATGTATGATGCCTAACGTATTAATTCCAGCCCCATAAATCCTTGAGCCATCGAAACCAACAACTTAATCAATATTTTAACTAACTCTCAATTGTGATATGTGACTACCAAAAAAATTGCTGTGAAATACCTTCAATTGTGATATTTTTTACCAAAACTGGCTTGACCGCCTTAGAACCCATAAGGATGCCAGTGGTTCTCCAGTACAATATGTTGGTGCCTGATTTCAACATTACCTGTAAAGAGGAACACAAGGCACTCGGGTCAGATAAACCACACTACTTCAACCATACCTCAAAGCTAATCCCTTATACACGTCTCAAGGCATTATCATGAAACACCATTAATTAGGAACCTACAAATTTAAGTCTACTGTTAGTTCATATCTAAGCTCTGCTGTAGTTATATTTTATAAAAAAAAAAAGTTTGCCAATCCAAAAACTATAGCAATAAAGAAGGAAAAGAAAATTCTTTAAGCCTGAACAAAAAGATAAAATGATTTTTAAACCATGTGCGTGAAGTCTTGGTTTGTATTTAAAAGGAATTCATTCCAGAAAGTGAAAGGCACTCAACCCAATCACATATTTGTTGACTGCCACTATTCATATGTAGATCTCTGGGCTCTGAAAACAAAAAGTCAACAGAACGAGTTTGCTTCCTTCTAAAGTTGTTTAATAAACAATAGTGCAACAGCAAGCAGAGAAAAATAGGACTGTTATAAAATAACATGATTTAAATGACTGCAGAATGTAAATGATATTACATCTAATATTTGCTTCCTTTGCCACCAGCACATGGTTCTATTTACGTATCAAACTACGTTTCCCATAAATCTCACGTTGTTTCTGTCAAAGCCAACAAAATAATTTAAGGGTTCCTTGCTTTCTTGTTTGCCACTCTTATTCTTCTATGCAGTCTCTGGCTGGCCAAATTCAAGCTGTATGAAATTAAAACATATCCAAGTACTTCACCCTGCCAGAGAGTCAGAAAAGTAGTGCACTAAGTACTTTCCCCTGTGTTAAGTGAAGAAAGTGTATTTGTTGCCAAGGGTTACTGTACCTTCAAAGCCCAGCTTAATGAATGCTTAGGTGAATGGATCTTAAGTGGTTCTCATATCACTTCCAGGCATACAGATGAAAAAAAAAAAAAAAAAAAAAAAACAGTCCAAAAGGGTACATTGTATTAATCACTCAAGGATGGGGCACCTGTTACAACTCAAAGGTGGGGGTGGATGGTCGCTTACTGACATAGAGCTCAGTCTACACTGCAGGCACCACACTAGGTGGTTCCCATATATCCTCTCATTTAATCCTGCAAGATCGCTCCCATTTCTTACATGAAAAATCAGATTCAGAGAGATGAAGCCAAAAACAAAACAAAAGAGATTAAGCCAACTGCCTAGAGAAACACAACTACTGTAAGCCAGAGTTAGATTTGAAATCCATGCCTCATTCCAAAGGGACAGTGCCTCAAATAATAACAGATTCAAAGACTGTGTTGCCTGATAACTGCTTTCAGGCATTTGGAGTTGTCCTGTGGAGACTAGGCAGTTGCGTTACCCGATGTGACCAGAGACTGTAGACCTTTGAGCAACAGGTGACAGATAGATAGGAAGCAGGTTTAGGCTCCAAGCATGGATGACTTTTGTGATAGGCAGAGCTGTCCAACAGTGGAGTCAGTACGGCCCCCATCAAGACAAGCTGGAAAGTCACTTGTTGGTAAGACTGCAGAGAAAGTTGGGTCAAAGGACCCTCCCAGTACCAGGAGCCACGGATTCTCTCCCATGTGACAGGCACATATGTAAACTCACATACCCCGAGGTTCTGTGCGCTAGTTTTGAATAGCCTTATTTTCTTGTCAATGCCCTTTTGAAAAGGAGGAAAGTTGGAGTATGATGGGAAAGAGGAGGGAAAGAAGCCTAAGGAGAAAGAGAAAGGTAGGAAAAACTACCCATGTCCATGAAATTTTGGGACAATTTCTTCCCTAACTAGAAACTGTCTAAATTAATCATTTTTCTTTTTTGTTTATAAACTTTTTTTTATAAGGTTGAGAAAAGGAAGGAGCAGAATGGGGGCTGATGGGATAGAAGACGAACAGAGACTTACAGAATGAGAGCCCCATTCTCCATTGTCTGTGAGTTTTACCCACTTGTCTGCGGTGGTGTCCATCTCCTGGCACTGATCGTTTTGAATCTGTGGATTAAACACAAGGGCCCCAGTAAAGCTTCTTGAATAATGGTTTTAATTAAATTCATTACTCAGCATAGGACAGGCTGCAAGAGCTTCTTTCAATACCTACTAAACAATGACCATAAGTAATTCTCAGCAAGCAAACATACCAAGACCTCTAGAGCCTAAGTGACAACTGTATACAAGTGATTCTAAGTAAAGCATCCACATTATTGCAACAAAAGGGTTAGGAAGCAGAGAGGAGGGAGGGAGAGAGGATGAGAGTAGTTAACTCTGAAAATTCACAGAAGGGAGAAAAAGTCATTACGAAAAACTTACCAAAAGTTTTAAAATCTTTCATTCACCATCCGGGCCCAATAAAAATAAAGTACATTTTTACAAGACTTAGGGAAGTCATGTTTTAAATTAATAAATAAATGACATCTGCTTTGTTTTCAATTCCCCAGGACTCATTCCAAACACATAGACAAGGAGCTACAGTCAAAGCCAAAGCCCTACATTTTGAGTTGGGGGGAAATGTTAATCATACACCACACCAGTTCAAATGACTGCAGCTACTATCTTTAGTACCAAACACTTTGTGCTCTCCGGACAATTCTTACAAAATGCCCAAGGGTTTGCACACGACTTTTCCAGGCCTGTGAAGAATACACAGACAACAAAAAGCAGGCCTTTTTGCAGTACTGCCCACGAGTCAGCAATAGAGTAGGGCTGAAATAAGAACTTGTCACCTCTGCTTTGGCCAAAATGGCTATTTCTCTCTGCTCTACATCTTGGCCACTTCATTCATCCTCCTGACCAGTTTACCAACAACATTAAAATGTTCGCTGTAATAGGTACTTCCTAAAAGCTCAGCTAGAAAACAGATACTTTTAACATCCAAAAATACCAGAGATATCAGCCACTGAGATTGTTTAAACTGAATTTAAGTATCATACTTATACATATTTATACTATAAGCATAATGACCATTCTAATGCAAGTGTTAAGCCATTTTTAAGCAGATATGGACCCTAAATATACCTTTGAAGATCAATGTGTGGATAAGCTGAAAGTTGTTTTTTTTTTTCCCAGCTGAAATCAAACATCATGTGTTTTGGGGATATTCTAATGGCATTCTGGGATCTGATTTCTGTTCTTCATTCTAAAAGTAAAGGTATGACCTTGGTCCAATCACTTATTCTCCCTAGGTTTCAGCTTCATCACTTAAAAAGAAGAGTGGAGGAGCTGAATCAAATTCCCACAGTTCTAAAATTAAATACTTGACTGCTTTAAATTATGTGATAGCCGAAGGTACAACTGTATCTTTCAGTCTTCAGACATTTCCTTTACATTAACCATAAGCCTGATGACTGAGGTGTTGACCCTCTGAGTCAATAAATTACAACCTATAAAGCTGAACATCAGTAAAAGAAGGAACTCGCCACCTCTTTTCAATATGTAACCAGAACAAAGGCACCATTCAAAGGAAGTCATGAAACTTCATGTTTTAGGAGTACCTTTACTGACAACTCTGAAAGGACTTATTCAGCAATACAAAACTAAATGCTTATTCTTAAACAGTTTTATAATTACCTTGCTTTACTCTAGTTTTAGTAATATTGCAAAAATGTCCCATGGAATAGGGAATCATTTACTCTAAGAAGTGTTTTACAAACAAAATATAGCTTAAAAAGCAAATCCGTTTGACTATTACTTAACATCTTAAACTCCTCAAAGGATATTAGGACAAGGAGGATCCTTAAAGGTCTGGTCATACAATCCACTTTGCAAAAGAGAATGCTGAGGGCTGGAAGGTTAGCTTAATTGCCCCAAACACACAACCAGCCACTGCAGTTGGGACTTGAGCCAAAAATCTCTTGACTTCAAGTCCAGGGCTCATACTTTCATGGCAAGTGTCTCTTCCTATCAAACTTCCAACTTACAAATTTCCATTATCAGGAGCAAAATAAATTTGTTTTAGAATTATTAGTACCTGGGCTCCTGAAATCTGGACCACAGAAACTTATACAAGATAATTTTCCCCAATTACCTGTACAACACACATTTTTTAAGAAGTCAATCTGAAAATATTTTCTCAAGCATTTGAGAGACTGCCACAACAAATATTTGCTAGATTAGATACAGTTTATATTAACTTTTTAAAGTTTACTTATTTATTTAAGCAATCTCTACACCCAGTGTGGGGCTCAAACTCACAATCCTGAGATCAAGAGTCACGTGCTCTTCCGACTGAGCCAGCCAGGTGTCCCTATATTAAATATTTAATTTTAGTAGCAATAGTCTATTCCTTTCAATTTAAATTCAATTAATTAACATATAATGTATTATGAGTTTCAGAGGTAGAGTTCAGTGATTCATCAGTTGCATGTAACACCCAGTGCTCATCACATCATGTGTCCTCCTTAATGCCCATCACCCAGTTACCCCATCCCCCCTCCCCCCACCCCAGCCTATTCTGTAAGACTACTATTTTATCCTACATTCCAAAATGCTATTTCATCTCTTACCAAAGACATCAACTATCCCATCCACTGATTCCTTTAGATTATACAAAACTGACAGAATCAGAAAAACATAGTCACTTCTACTTCTCAAATATTGCCCATGCTTATACTTAAATCAGTCAAATACTTGAAACTGCAAAAAGAAAAAAACAAAAACTAAAATTGGTGAAAACATATCTTGACTAAAATAGCATCTGTAGCTATAAAGAAAATTAAAATGAATGTTGGGTGGAAGTATTTTTCACACAAAAAGTCTAAATCAAATGGTCATCTAATATCATAACCAATAATAAAACAAGTCCAATGTTATTCAACAAGGTGAGAGCTCAGAGGTAAATAAACAATATTAAGCAGAAAATAAAATATTAAAGAAAAAATAAAGTTTTCTTTTAATATCAAAATGTTCAGCTGACAGGAAAAACTGAGGAGGCATACCACAGAATAGCAACAACCGATTACAAGAAATTTTACATGAATTTCCCTCAAAAAGTAAATTCTAGAACATAAAAGGCCTTACAAAGAACTCAAAGAAGATGTTGTTGTCGACATACTGGTACTCAAAGAAGACATAACCTGACTTCTTGAGGTGCACAGCATAGATCAAAGATACCGTGCAGTCATCACGATTGGACTCTATGTAATTTCCACGAGGGACCCAAGAAGAGCTGTGGAAACAAAACCAAGAGGAATTTTTACATTAGCATTCGGAAACCTCTTCTGTTCACAAGTTATATAACTTAGTTTCAAAAGAAGTTCCATCAGCAAAGCACAGCAGAGAAGTCTAAAGCATTTCTGGAACTCAAAGGCCAACACATTACTGGGAAAATGTTCATTTCTTATGGCAAAGGGCTTCCTTAAAGTTTGGTAAGGTTATGTGATCCATTTGCTAGGAAACTGCTATTTTTCAAGAAAAATTTGGTCACTAAATAGATCACTACTAATTGCAACAGTCTGAGATAGAGTTATTCTCTCAAGCAACACATGAAGTTTTATTTATACACATATATACCTGGCAGGGAGATGAGGAGTTACTTGAAAGAAGGAAAAGTCCTAGTAAAAACCCATTTAAAGTACACCTAAATAAAATATAAATCACAGTTTCAGAGTATATAGGAGGGAATTTTTATCTAAAAAAAAAAAAAAAAAAAACAAATGAAATGAAAAATTAAGAAAATATACTGGTGAACAAAATTTAAGTTGCAAATCTAGCCACAATTCTGAGCTAAACCAATAATGAGTCACATGTTGACCCTCTGGCCAAAAAAAATTTCTAACAAACTGTATGAAAGCACAACTTAACAGCCTTCTCTGTTTATATGGATGGTAAGAGTGAGATTTTGGCAAATTCTTTTCTTTTTTCTAAAAGGAATCTGAAGACTGAGACTTCCACATCCCAACATGACTCACTAACTGGTATTGGATTTGCCCTTTCTCTTTAACAAATTGTTAAACTAAGGAAAATACATGAGCCATATTCAGGCAATGACAATAGGCAATGCAAGACAGAGATTCTTGAGAGCAGGAAAATGCATGAGGCAAAGCCCAAATTGATTTTGGCATCACTCTTCAGGGCACTTTTCAGACTGTAGCACCCAAGCAGAGCAGGGTGGTCTCACTGAGCTGAGGAGCAGAGATGAGTATTTAGGGCAGCTGAAGCTGCTGAAATGTATAGGCCTGAGAGTCAGAGAAAACAGGGGTCCAGAAGTCCATATGGAGTCTCTCTGTTGGTCCTGGGCTTGAGGCTGGAGTATACAGGCAGACATGGCAGAGAACAGCCACCACAAAGCTGTGACATAATCAGAGAGATCACTTTAGTGGGAGTCACAGGAACTTCCGGTCAGCCTGAGAGGAGAAAACTTGATAACCACATTGAGCATTCATCTGATACTCCAGAATTGCCACCTTGGGAATAGGGCCGTACTCTGGAGCAGGTATCAGCCAACTTTTTCATAAAGGGCCAAAGAACAAATATTTTGGATTTGTGGACCATCTGGTCTTTCCTGCAATACTTAACTCTGCCATTGTAATTGAAAAGCAGCCATAGATAATGCATAAATAACTGAGCGCAGCTGTCTTCCAATATAACTTGGTTTACAAAAACAAAGGGCCCACAGGTCATAGTTTGCCAACTCCTGCACTAAAATAAAGGTCGTAACCTAGAGCTAAGAGTGAAACCAATACAGAGCCACCCTAAAAAATAATAAAAGCAGGCCTGATGAGATCAAGGTGCTCTTTGAGCACATAAACTGCCTGCCAGAACAAAATTTAGCACCCCTAAAATGAAGAAAAAAAATAATCCATGTTCCCTACATCTTAACATTCACAATGCCCAAGATACAATAAAAATTTACTAGACATGTAAGTAGCTGGGAAAATATGACCCTTAATTGAGAAAAAAGACAGTAAAAAAACAGACAAGTATTTAAGACAGTTCTTACAAATACAGTCAATTATAAATAAAAGATGAATACAGTGAGTGAAGGCATGGAGAATCTCAAGTATTTCAAGGGAAATAAGAGCCATAAAATAAGGAGCAGAAGGTATATTGGAGCAAATTATAGCAGAGAACTTCCCTAATTTGGGGAAGGAAACAGGCATCAAAATCCAGGAGGCACAGAGAACCCCTCTCAAAATCAGTAAAAATAGGTCAACACCCCGACACCTAATAGTAAAACTTACGAGTCTCATAGACAAAGAGAAAATCCTGAAAGCAGCTTGGGAGAAGACATATGTAACCTACAATGGTAGAAACATTAGATTGGCAGCAAACGTATCCACAGAGACCTGGCAGGCCAGAAAGGACTGGCAGGATATATTCGGAGCACTAAATGAGAAAAATATGCAGCCAAGAATACTATATCCAGCTAGGCTGTCATTGAAAATAGAAGGAGAGATAAAAAGCTTCCAGGACAAACAAAAACTAAAGGAATTTGCAAACACAAAACCAGCCCTACAAGAAATATTGAAAGGGGTCATCAAAGCAAAGAGAGAGCCTAAAAGCAACATAGACCAGAAAGGAACACAGACAATATACAGTAACAGTCCCCTTACAGGCAATATAATGGCACTAAATTCATCTTTCAATAGTTACCCTGAATGTAAATGGGCTAAATGCCCCAATCAAAAGACACAGGCTATCAGATTGGATAAAAAAACAAGACCCATCGATATGCTGTCTGCAAGAGACTCATTTTAGACCCAAACACACCCCCAGATTGAAAGTGAAGGGATGGAAAACCATTTACCATGCTAATGGACACCAAAAGAAAGCTGGGGTGGCAATCCTCATATCAGACAAATTAGATTTTAAACCAAAGACTGTAATAAGAGATGAGGAAGGACACTGTATCATACTTAAAGGGTCTATCCAACAAGAAGATCTAACAACTGTAAATATCTATGCCCCTAACATGGGAGCAGCCAATTACATAAGCCAATTAATAACAAAAGCAAAGAAACACATCGACAACAATACAATAATAATGGGGGACTTTAACACCCCCTCACTGAAATGGACAGATCATCTAAGCAAAAGATCAACAAGGAAATAAAGACTTTAAATGACACACTGGACCAAATGGACTTCACAGATATATTCAGAACATTCCATCCCAAAGCAACAGAATACACATTCTTCCCTAGTGCCCATGGAACATTCTCCAGAATAGATCACATCCTGGGTCACAAATCAGGTCTCAACTGGTACCAAAAGATTGGGATCATTCCCTGCCTATTTTCAGACCACAATGCTTTGAAACTAGAACTCAATCATAAGAGGAAAGTCAGAAAGAACTCAAATACATGGAGGCTAAAGAGCATCCTACTGAAGAATGAATGGGTCAACCAGGCAATTAAAGAAGAATTTTAAAAATTCAGGAAAACAATGAAAATAAAAACACAACTGTTCAAAATCTTTGGGATGCAGCAAAGGCGGTCATAAGAGGAAAGTATATAACAATACAAGCCTTTCTCAAGAAACAAGAAATGTCTCAAATACACAACCTAAACCTACACCTAAAGGAGCTAGAGAAAGAACAGCAAATAAATGCTAAACCCAGCAGGAGAAGAGAAATAATAAAGATCAGAGCAGAAATCAATGAAATAGAAACCAAAAGAACAGTAGAACAGATCAATGAAACTAGGAGCTGGTTCTTTGAAAGAATTAACAAGATTGATAAACCCTGGCCAGACTTATCAAAAACAAAAGAGAAATGACCCAAATCAACAAAATCATGAACGAAAGAGGAGATAAAAACCAACACCAAAGAAATACAAACAATCATAAGAACATATTATGAGCAACTATATGCCAGCACATTAGACAATCTGGAAGAAATGGATGCATTCCTAGAGATGTATAAACTACCAAAACTGAACCAGGAAGAAATAGAAAACCTGAACAGACCTATAACCACTAAGGAAATTGAAGCAGTCATCAAAAATCTCCCAACAAACAAAAGCCCAGGGCCAGATGGCTTCCCAGGGGAATTCTACCAAACATTTCAAGAGGAATTAATACCTATTCTTCTGAAACTGTTCCAAAACATAGAAATGGAAGGAAAACTTCCAAACTCGTTTTATGAGGCCACTATTACCTTGATCCCAAAACCAGACAAAGACCCCACCAAAAAGGAGAATTACAGACCAATATCCTTGATGAACATGGATGCAAAAATTCTCACCAAAATACTAGCCAATAGGATCCAACAGTACATTAAAAGGATTATTCACCACGACCAAGTGGGAGTTATCCCTGGGCTGCAAGGTTGGTTCAACATCTGCAAATCAATCAATGTGATACAATACATTAATAAAAGAAAGAACAAGAACCATATGATCCTCTCAATAGATGCAGAAAAAGCATATGACAAAGTACAGCATCCATTCTTGATCAAAACTCTTCAGAGTATAGGCATAGAGGGTACATACCTCAATATCATAAAAGCCATCTATGAAAAACCCATGGCGAATATCATTCTCAATGGGGAAAAACTGAGAGCTTTCCCCCTAAGGTTGGGAACACGGCAGGGATGTCCACTATCACCACTGCTATTCAACATAGTATTAGAAGTCCTGGCAACAGCAATCAGACAACAAAAAGGAATAAAAGGCATCCAAATTGGCAAAGAAGAAGTCAAACTCTCACTGTTTGCAGATGATATTATACTTTATGTGGAAAACCCAAAAGACTCCACCCCAAAACTGCTAGAACTCATACAGGAATTCAGTAAAGTGGCAGGATATAAAATCAATGCACAGAAATCAGTGGCATTCCTATACACCAACAACAAGACAGAAGAAAGAGAAATTAAGGAGTTGATCCCATTTACAACTGCACCCAAAACCATAAGAAACCTAGGAATAAATCTAAATGACCATAGAGTTGAGGGTCCATTTCTGGGCTCTCTATTCTGTTCCATTGAGCTACGTGTCTGTTTTTGTGCCAGTACCATACTGTCTTGATGATGACAGCTTTGTAATAGAGCCTGAAGTCTGGAATTGTGATGCCACCAGCTTTGCTTTTCTTTTTCAACATTCCTCTGGCTATTCGAGGTCTTTTCTGGTTCCATACAAATTTTAGGATTATTTGTTCCATTTCTTTGAAAAAAGTTGGTGGTATTTTTTTTTTTAATATTTTATTTATTTATTTGACAGAGAGAGACATAGCGAGAGCAGGAACACAAGCAGGGGGAGTGGAAGAGGGAGAAGCAGGCTTCCCACTGAGCAGGGAGCCCGATGTGGGGCTCAATCCCAGACCCTGGGATCATGACCTGAGCTGAAGGCAGACGCTTAATGACTGAGCTACCCAGGCGCCCCTCTTAAGTTCTTTTAAAAACAACTGATTATTTAACATACATTTCATTTTATTATAGGCTTTATAATATGTTTCTAAATATATGACAATAACACACAGATGAGGGTATAACTATAACTATTGTTGTTTTACATATTATGTAAAAGTACAATAATAACTCTAATAACACTCTCAGAATGCCTATTGTAATTTGTAGCCTTTGCAATCAAGATTAGCAAAGATATCTGAAGGTATAAAAAAACATTAACCGTAACAGAAAAAAATTTGATAAATTGTACTTTTTCAAATTTTAAACTCTTGAAAAGGCAAATACCCCAAAGAAAATATTACACATGCCTGTATGTATATGTATTTGCACATGCATGCATGCAAATATTAAGTATTATAGAAATATATACATAACAAGAACTCATGTCCAGAATACACAAAGAACTCCTATAGCTCAATAATAAAATAAGCCCAAAAATAGAAAATGGGTAAAACATGTTGATATCTCACACACACAAAAAAATTAAACACATGGACAATGAATATATGCAAAGTGTTCATGGGAAATGCAGATTAAAACCACAAGGAGGTATCATTTCTCACACACACAGGAATTGTTAAAATAAAACAAGACTTGACAAAACAAATGTTGGAGTGTGACTCGAATTCAAATGTACCACTGGAGTCTACAGTGATACAACCATTTTGGAAAACTCTATGACCCAACCAATTAAAAAGAATTAAAACTAGACTGGATGAATGGAAAAAGGAAGGGAGGCAAGGAGGGAGATGATCATAGCAATGTCAGACTGAAACTCACATTAAGAAAATTAGATGAGACAGTACACTGAAAAAGTTGTACTTATCATTAAATTTCTTTATTGAATAAACTACATGTTCTAAGTAGAAGAAGAAGCTCTGTCAATATCTCCTGTCCACACAAAGATCTGAGGTACCATAAAATCCTACTAGTCCCCTCTTCTAAAGAGCGATTTTGTTTAAAAAAAATATGTTTTTAAAAATATATACACACACTTAAGCATATATGTGTATACATGTATATATACATATATGTGTATTTGTA
This sequence comes from Mirounga angustirostris, assembly GCF_029215605.1. Taxonomy (NCBI): domain Eukaryota; kingdom Metazoa; phylum Chordata; class Mammalia; order Carnivora; family Phocidae; genus Mirounga; species Mirounga angustirostris. The sequence goes on along the minus strand of NW_026991720.1, from coordinate 75,875,276 downwards.
TATATACAACGATATATCTACAACATATATGCACATATATGACATATATGTTGTACATATATACATGTATGTACATATATACAACATATATAAATGATATACATATAAATTTATATAGAATAATCCTGTTAATGATATCTAATGTCACAACCGTATAAAATGAAATGATTATCGAGAGAGTAAAAATGTCACTTGACAGAGAGAGAAAGAGAGAGCACTGGAAAGCAAGTGTGATTAAGGGAAGGTAGGAAGGAGAGAACACATCTTTCAGCACAGCTAAATAATTCCCCAGCATCCCTAGCTCATGGTAAAAATGTTGAGTTCCAGAGAAGCCGTTCTTGTCAGAAGGTAGCCAGAGGCCTAAAGTTTAATTCTCCCATCCACAGCCATATGGAAGGAAATGTTACATAGTCAATACAAGAGAACAGGAAGGATTACAGCCCAAAGATAAAGATTTTGCATCTTTTCAAAACAATTTAACATTCCACCAGTGTTGTCACAGGCAAAGCTAATAATCTCCTAAAGAAAGGAAGAAATTACAGCACAGGTAATAAAGTCAATAATATTGTAATAACTACGCATGGTGACAGAGGGTAATTACAGTTACTGTGGTGAACATTTCATCATATATATATAATTGTCAAATCACTATGTTGTACACCTAAAACTGCTGTATTATATGTCAACTATACTTTAATTCTAAAAATTTTTTTAAAAGGTAGGAATTACTAAGGAGCTTTCCATTTTATGTATTTAACCTACTCTGTCTTACAGGAGATAATAGAGTATCTAATTGAAGATTACACATTCTTCCTTTCAGAGGAGAAGAAAAATTAAGCTAAAACTACCCATTAAAAATTAGAGAAAGGTTTGTAGAAATACCACTGTCTTGAATGTTATAGATATATTATTAGAAAACTGATTTGTTTTTCTATTAATAGCTTTGCTGCATTTTTGCACATGGTATTTATTATGTCCTAAGAGCAATTATTTTAACCTCATGAAAACTGAGCTACATTATCTGTATGACCATCCAAAAAAAAAAAAAAAAAAAAAGACTCTTTGCAATTTGCTGATCTATAATCCCAATCAGTACCAAGATTACCCCCCACCTTCTTTCTGGAAAAAAACAACTACACGCTTAAGTACTCAGCCAAGATCCAGAGACTCCTTTGGATTCTTACTTGTTACAGCCATCCGGCCTGCTGTCAGAAGGGCCGACCACAGTGTCCATGAACGTTGCAATGTTGGAAAATCCAGCTGGCAATTCGTCCCATTCATCAAATTTGATGCCACTGCCCAAGGAATAGGTACCTTCGCCACACTTACTGCATACCTGGTTCTTCATTTCTAGATACTCTCCTGAAGCACAGGAGAAAGCTGGAAGGCAGAAGAATGCAGAATGCATTAGTCACTGCATTCCACCATGAATTTTGTCACCAGAATTATTTTTATAAAGCTCTGATCATGCCACACCCTAATCAAAGCTTTCTAAAATTGTCCTTATTACTACATACGCTTCATAATCTGGCCCCAACCTATTTTCCCAGGCTCATCCCTTGCCCCATCCTCTTCCAACCCTAACAAAATTCCTATCATTCCCAAAATATTTCATGCCCTCTCTCTCTCTGCTGTGTTCTTTCTCCAGAGATGCTAACCAATCCATCTGTTCTACTTGCAAAATTCCCGTTCCTAACCCCAAAATGACCCTCTTCATAAGACCTCCCTGCCCCCACCAGGCAGTCAGCTGGTCAGTTGTACCTCCTTCTGTGCTCCTACAATACTCTTCTCATAGTACCTGCATTAAAGTGCGCGTGTGGGCATGCACGCGCACAAACACACACACACACACACACACACACACACACGAGGTGAGGTATACATGTATCAGTTGATGTGAGACTGAGCTTCCAGAAAACAAGGATCATTATTTTTGGATCCCTAATTCCATCTGGCAAATACTAAATCCAAATAAAAGGTTGATCCAGTAAGTGAGAACTAAATATAAAGGGGTAATAGGAGGGCAGTGTTTCTCATGCAATAGCCAAATCGGTATCTCCACTTTTTCAACATTCACGACTCTGATCTAGTCATTTCTACAACCTACATCTTATTACTGATGTCAAGCTCTGGGCTAATCCGGAGAACTAACTATAACCAGAGACAGCAGGCATGGGCATTGTGAAGAATAGCTGACACAGTGACAGAAAAGAAGGTAGCTCCGCCCCTAAGTTATCAGTCATTCAACAAATGCAAATCTATGGCCCCCAAGCGGGGGGCTCTGTGTTCAAAGTGCCATTAGTGACTCAAACACAGCAAAGGGCTTTCTAATCATTTAATCAGGATATTAAAGAAACAAGAACAAAATAAAACCTCGCAATTATTCGATAAAGGAAACTAAGTCTCCCAACAGAGTGAAGGAGCAGAGCCTCACATTTAGATACATTCTTCTTCCATAATACACTTGGAAACTTAGCGAGAAAGACAAACAAGTTAATTTTGGAAAACTAAAGAATTAGAGCTAAAACTCACAGCTGTCTACTTATTTATCCACTGAAAAATTATAATGTTTTTCTTCAGAAAATCTTATGATGCTGTACAATGAAATTCTAACTCTCAAATCAACATCCCACAATTAGTAAAACATCAGAAAATAAGAAAAGGTTAGGCAAAGAATAGTGCATGCTGGCCACAAGTTCAAAACTATCCTGGGACCAGGATGTACCACTTCTTGTGACCTTAAGTGAGTTACTTCACCTCTCTGGGGTCCTCAGTTTATCTCTCTAAAAAATGAGATAATAATCATAGTACTGGGCACCTGGGTGGCTCAGATGGTTAAGCATCTGCCTTTGGCTCAGGTCATGATCCCAGGGTCCTGGGATCGAGTCCCGCATCGGGCTCCCTGCTAGACGGGGAGCCTGCTTCTCCCTCTGCCTCTCTCTCTCTCTCACTCCCATGAATAAATACATAAAACAAACAAAAAATAATAATAATCACAGCACTGCTTCATATGGCTATACTAATTCAATAAAATAATGTATAAAGTGCTTAGCATAGTGCCTGGTATTTAATAAACACTCATTACGTGCTATTATTATCACTACCGGCACTACGAGCAGAGAAACACAGCAATGGAAAAAAATTTATTTCACTTTCTATCGTTTACAGAGCTTCTAGAAAACTGATAAATACTATAATAAATAAACCAAGCACCAACATTACACTAAATCAAGGGTCAGCAAACTCCAGCTCACAGGCCAAATCCAGGCTGCCTGTCTTTGTAAATAAAGTTTTACTGAAACACAGTCACTACCATTCATTTACATATTGTCTATGGCTGCTTTTGTACCACAATGGCAGAGCTGAATAGTCGAAGCAGAGACTATACCACCTGCTGGGCTGAAAACACTTACTTTCTGATAACATAATTTTTGAAGATAGTTTTGTCTAGTGTCCTAAACTGAACTTTTAATTAATAAGGAGTAATAGGGGCACCCGGGTGGCTCAGTCGTTAAGTGTCTGCCTTCGGCTGAGGTCATGCTCCCAGGGTCCTGGGATCGAGCCCCTCGTTGGGCTCCCTGCTAAGCAGGAAGCCTGCTTCTCCCTCTCCCACTCCCCCTGCTAGTGTTCCCTCTCTCGCTGTGTCTCTGTCAAATAAATAAATAAAATCTTTAAAAAAAAAAAATAAGGAGTAATATTTTGTAAGTTGCTATAAAGGACTCTAGAAGCTAAGAAGATTGTGCTGTGTCATTTCAGAGTGTTCATTGTCCTGTTAAAATCATTGAGGAGAGCCTCAGTTCTTTCAGAGGTGTTTCCTTCTCTAAGACCAGAAGGAAAGTTGAAAGATAAAGTTGACAGTGAATGTTTTGAGTATTTATTACACAGTCAGTTCTTTTTATTCATGGTAAAATCCAGGGTTAGGCTCCTGTGAGACTCTGGTCACAGTATCTTCAGAAACAGATCAACACATAATCTTGTTTTATGTGTGTTTCAGTTGAAAAAAAAGATCTTATTTAATGTACATTGTTAATTCATTAACATTGAACTTACGGCCAACAGCACTACAACTCATCCTTGAACTAAACTTATTTAACCCACGTATTTTCTCCACAAGGCACATCACAGCCTTCTTGCACTTACAGCACTTCACCACATTTAGGGGCCATTTTAGATGGCAAAATCACCAATAAAAAGTATAAAAATGCAGAAAAAAGTGGCATTAAATAGATCGTGAAAAGGACACTTGTTAACACTATGAGAAATAAGGCAGAATGTCACTTGTTTGACCTCAGCTGAGACTATATGATCAGATGACTCAAATTTTTAAAGCTCTGTATATGTCAACAAATGACTGTGAAAGTATTATTTGTACTGATGTGGGCGGGGGGGGGTCACAAATTTTATAAAGTAGGTGAATTTGCAAATATGGAATCCATAAATAATTGGGAGCAACATGTTTATAACAGACCTGTGAAGAAGAAAGATAGTATGCCCATTTACCAGATGAGGACAATGAGACACGGTACATTTAAATAACCCAATTAGGAGGGTACTCATTAACAAGTGGCAAAACTAATATTCAAATTTAGGTTTGATTCCAAAGCAGGTGCCCCAAGAAAATTCAACTTAGGCAATTATTATAATTGATGCAAAAAAGGTCAAGCAGTTTCAAATGAATCCATTATTATATTTGACATCATTCTCCATTTCCTGTCTCGAACTGCTGAATAATATTCATTATTGTACATATTGAGCAATAACCATTCCCCAACCTCAGATACCTTGTGGAATTTTTAATATATCACTCCTAAAACACACATTCATGAAATATTTTAGCAAGCTGCTAACTTCCTTAAGTCTCAATATCCTCGTCTATGAAAGGAAGATAGTAATAACATCTATCTCAAAGAACTGCTGTGGGATTCAATGAGCTATTCCACATGAAGCATTTAGCAGTGTACCTGACATAAAGCACTCAATATATGTTAGAAGTAATTATTAATAATACAATTCAGGGGTCTGGGACAATAAGAAATCTGACACTGGCCTGATGATTTTTCATCTCTTAAGAATAATTATGTGATCAGGGGCGCCTGGGTGGCTCAGATGGTTAAGCGTCTGCCTTCGGCTCAGGTCATGATCTCAGGGTCCTGGGATCGAGTCCCGCATCGGGCTCCCTGTTCCTTGGGAGCCTGCTTCTCCCTCTGCCTTTCTCTCTCGCTCTGTCTCTCATGAATAAAAAAAAAAAAAAAAACTTTAAAAAAAAAAAAGAATAATTATGTGATCAAAGCTAGTCAAATGGGTATGGGGCCTTTAATGATACAGGGGAACTAAAGAGTCTAAACCTTTTTGTATTTTATTTTATTTTTTCAAAGATTTTATTTATTTATTTGACAGAGAGAGACACAGCGAGAGAGAGAACACAAGCAGGGGGAGTGGGAAGCAGGCTGGGAGCCGGGTGGGGCTCAATCCCAAGAACTTGGGATCATGACCTGAGCCGAAGGCAGATGCTTAATAACTAAGCCACCCAGGTGCCCCACCTTTTTGTATTTTAATCATTTGTTATTCCTCAATCATTTTTCCACCCTGGAAGCCAGCTCTCAAGCCACATGTCAAAGGAAGAGCCACACGTTCTTGTTAAATACAATTTACTCCATGAGATTATGTCAGCACGGACTGCCCACCTCTTTAGGCAGTCACCAACGATGACCAGCTTTCCCTTTTCTAGTATTCCATCTTAGCCGCATCCACTTTCTACTTCAACACTGTTTTCTTGGCCTTTGATTTTTAGTTGGATTATAAAAGTTTCTACGATCTTAGGCATGACACTCTTTAAATTCAGATTTCTTTGGAGTGTAACATAGGACACTTTCAACAAAAGCAGAATGATAGACAGTTGTTTTAAGTGGTTGTTTTAACTGTTGTAAATGTCAGTTGACTAGGTTTCATTTGAACAATTAATCATTTCTAAAATAAATATGATTTTTCTTCAACAACCTCAAAATTCTAGAGTATCTGAATTGAATTAAAGTTAAGCAGACTCCAAAGTTCTGCCGTAAGAACAGAAAAACCTGATTTGTGTAAGGTCACACACCACAAAACGGTGGGCTCAGTCTGGGATTTCACAATATTTTCCCTAAGTACCCAGAGAAAGAGTGATGCTAAAAGTCCATCCTCTTAAAGTCTAAATTGTAACCAAGAGGTCATGTGCTAAACTCAGTGCCCTTGTTCTCAGTTTTATGCCTCTCTTCTGACCTCAATTTCTGCTACTGCGAATCTGTAAAGGTTGAAATATACAGGTGTGAAGAATCAGATATGGAAAAAAAGCATTTATATTCATCTGTCACCAACTAGCAAAAGGCTGGCACAATTTACTTAACCCTCTGTGCCTTCATTTGTTCACATTCCAATGAGAATACCACTTTGCTTCCTCCCTCATAGGATTGCTGAGGTCCCATGAGACACTGGAAACCACTCTGACAGTGAAAAGGGACATAGAAATTCAAAGCATCACTATTATCATGCAACCACCAGTACAATATACTAAATAACAGCTACTGAATTAATCATTTCTATGCTGATTATCATCTATGATTTATGCCTAACAATAAAGAATATCTACTTAATCTTCTCACCACAAGGGCCTTTTAATTTTGCCTTTTCTTCCTCCAGAGACCTCATGCTTTGAAAGATGATAACTATCAATTACATTTATTCATAATTCATCCATTTTTCTATTTAATTCAAGATTATTCATTACTGAAATTTGTTTTCTAAACAGTAAACAGTAATAACAAATAGTAATAAAAGAATTTTCAATTATTTTTTAATTTTTTTTTTTTAAGTAGACGCCATGCTGGGCCCAAACTCACGATCCTGAGATCATGACCTGAGCCAAAATCAAGAGTTCAATGCTTAACCAACTGAGCCACCCAGGTACCCCAAGAACTTTCAATTTTTAATGAGATGCTGATGAATTAGGAAGCGTATACAGTGTCATTACAAGTAAGTATCTGGGAATCATACTATATTACAGGAAGTCATTCAACAACTACTTCTTGAGTACCTAGTATTCGGTTGGCAAATGCTAGACACCAAGGGTATTTTGGAAACAATCCCTACTCAGATGGAGTTTCTATTCTAATCTAGTCTAGATTTATCATCCTCAAAATAGATTCAAAATTTATATCCACTAAGCTAAAGTCACTGTAAAATCTATCTTAACTGTTAACTTAATAGCTAAATAAAAAATAACTATATGCATTTATGAGAAATAAATAATTAAATCAATTCTAGAAATAAGACAAGCAAATATGCCTCTTTTTCTTCAGTTGTTTAGTTTCATTTAAATAAGATCAATAGAGTAAGTTTAAAAAATAAGGTTAAAGCTGTAGACACTGCTATTATTGACCACACCACAAGGATACTCTTGCAACCATTATAATTCACTGCCATTGAGGGCAGTAAAAACAAGGACAATAATGCATAGATTTATAGATCTCAACGATAAATTTTAACTTCATTAATCATTCAGCCCATCAATTATCATTATCAAATAATTAAAACTTCAACTGCCTACCAGGTTTATTATTATAATTCTCACAGAAAACAAAAGAAAGTAGAAAATTGCATCTATGAGAAATCTAACACAATATTGAGCCCAGCAAATCCAAGCTCTTCTTTTTCCTCTCTCAGTGCTAGTGATGAAGAAAAGAATGGAACACGACCTTTTTAAGTTCCTATTTGTGAAATTCTTAAAAAAAGAAAACTATTTTTATATCTCATTTTCTAAAAATGAAAGGGAAACATATAAACAAGTGCATTAATACAAACGAGTTCTGGCTCATGTTCTCTAATGCCCTGTTCTCTGAGAAGAGTATTTAGTGAAAGCCTGCCTCTACATCTCTGAAAACGAATTCTCACCTGTAACATCCTTTCCAGTGAATGGGTCCTCACACAGCCCGTCGGGTAGGGCTATATGACTGTCCCTGTGCTTCTTCAAGGGGACTGATGGGCCAGAATATCCATCCCCCTCCTCCCCACCAAAAAAAAAAAAAAAAAAAAACCACCAACTCCTGCCCAGAAAAACGATCCATGAAACATGAGAGATAACAATCCTCATTAAATGAGTTTCCAACTTTTTAACAGAGAGCTAACTAAGATAGTTTTCATCTTTAAAAAAAAAACTAATGGATTTTATTATGGCTTCCTGACCTAAATGTTTGATGGGGGAGAAGACCAATTCCAGTCCATCGGGCACAAGATGACATAAGTTTTATAGGAAAAATGTACAACCAAGAAGGTCAGGGGAAGGAAAACGTTCAGAGTACTTGATGAGGTCACCAAAGGGGGCAGAACAATGCATTTGTGAAATCAGTTTTCTCAACTTTCAATTATGTCCTAACACTTTGATTCTTATCATCCTGAACTTTTCCTCTTTCTTAGAAGGTGTCGGTCACCCTCTACTTCCTAATAGTCTTACTACCCTTGATTCTGCAATTTTGAGGGCTGAGTTCTCTCATCTCCTCATAAAACGTGTTTTTCAGAGAACCTCCCTCAACCGTAGCTCCACCAAACACCGCAACTGATGTCAAGCCTGATTTTGGAGCTGTTCTTTTCATAATCCTGTTCACTCAGGCCTTTCACCTGCCATTGGTGTGTTGCTGAGCCCATTAACTTCAACACCCTTCCCACCTGGAACTTGAGGCATCAACATTCCAAAGCCTACTGAGGACAAAATGTTCCTGTCCTTTTCCATACAGAATGAATTTTCACAAATCTGATCAGATCTCTGTGTTTCACCTATAGAATGAAACAGCGAAGTCAGTCTCTAATTGAGGATATTCCAGGTATCTATTCCACAAACATTCCAGGGTTTTGGAGCTTTCTGAGGAGTCTTGAGAGAGTTATAACTTCATCTCTTGGGATGAATGAAAAAGGACTCTATTCTAAATTAAGAATTTCTGTAGTTGAAGAAAGTACCAATTTTTTTCCTAATACTCATTGAATAATGAAAGTATACTATATGTATTAAGCACCAACAACACTCTAGGCACAGGGGGAAAAAAAACCACTAACTAAACAACTTCTCATTGTATATGAGGATATAACTACAAATGTGCCCTAAATTCTGAATGTTACTCTTTTACCTTTCAGAGAAATATATACCATTAAGAATGAAATCTACAACCAGATCATTAATCCATTAAAATTACCCACAAAGCAATATATCTGAGCCTTTGCATGCTGTTTTTTTAAATCATTTTGGTTATCCATATATAACTTGCATCACAATTCAGACAACAGATAAATGTTAGGGGAGCATGGATGCCTCAAGAAGGGGGGCTAACACTTGTTCAGTACATGCTATAGTATATTCCAAAGAGTCAGGACACCATAGAAGTTAAGAACATGAACCCAGGAGCTAGACTGCCTGGGTTCAAATCCCCATTCTGCCAAGTACCTACTTCACAAGGTTGTGGTGATGCAGAAATGAATTTGAGTGAATACATGTAAAGTCGTTACAAATGTGCCTGGCATGTAGCAAATAATGATTGGCTATTACCATTTAACATTATTATTATTACTATTAAGTTATATTATAATTATGATTCCTGGCACTATAGGTTATATTTATCACCTCATTTAACTCCCTCAGACACCCATGAATAGCTGTCTCCAGCTCAGAGTCCTTGGTATGACACACAGGAGCCTGTGAGATCTGCCAGAAACTCTGTCCCCTCTCATACTCTCCCCAACAGCCAGCCACGTGGCTCTCACAAAGCACCCAGGGAGACCCAGTGCTGCCCCCAATCTGTACCTCTGCCCATGTTTCCTATGCCTCAAATGCCACTTTGCATCGCTGAAGTCTAGAACTTCTTTTGGGGTTTGCTTCAGAGATCCTCAGAGAATTAGTATTTATGGCCCATTAAATATGGCATTTATTGACTCAGTCCTCAGTAAGGATTTTTCACATGAACAATCTTTCAGTAATAATTCTTAGTAACAATTCTTTCTCAGTAACAATTTTTCATATGAACCTGCCAAGGCTTACATAATTTTTCAAGGTTATTCAGCTGGTAACAGATGACTCTGAACTTCAAACTTACATCTGCTTCACTGTGAGCCCTCTTCCTGTGAGCGGAAGTCATCCATCTCTCCTTGGTAAGATCACCTTGGGTATTTCTATCTTTCATTCACTCTACCCCTATACTATAAGTAACTTTCTTATCTGCTCCCTTGTTAGATTCAAAGGTCATGGAAAACAGCAATCTTTTTAAGTTTATATTTGGATGCCTATTGTCAAGAACATAGGAAATGATGCTTGTTCAGGGAATGAATTAAAGCTCAATAAATAGCTGTGAACTAAATATTCTGCCCAAGACATACAAGCTGGTTGCAGAGCTGGGATTTAATCTCAGGTGTATACCACACGTGACCATCATCACCCATGGGAGGTCTTTAACGAGACACCAGTATAGTAAGGCTGCAAATGAACCTTGCAGAGCAAAGAAATTACATGAAATTAGTTCATTCTGGTATAAATAATACCATATAAAAATTTACTAAATTAGAGGCGCCTGGGTGGCTCAGTCAGTTAAGCCTCCAACTCTTGGTTTCAGCTCAGGTCATGATCTCAAGATCCTTAAATTGAGCCCTGCATCAGGCTCTGTGCTCAGTGCATGGAGTCTGCTTGTCCCTCTCCCTCTGCTCCTCCCCCCATGCTCTCTGTCTCTAGAATAAATAAAATTTTTTTTAAAAAATTACTAAATTAGCCAGGCACGTGTGCTTACACCTGTGTTTTCCAAAAATTATATCTGCAGAAATTAGCCTGTGGGGTCCAAATACACATTAGATAAAAGAGGCCTGTAATCAACTAAACTTGGCAAACTCTGAGTAAAACAGGATGCACTTAACACACAGGAAATGTTCTATAAATGTTTATTAGGTTTCTCAGAGACTTTAATCTGAGAATGTTCACTGCATCCCTTTGTGAGGGGATTCACCATTTTCCAAATTTACTCGTATTTCACCAAAGAAAACCCTGAAACACTTTTTGTTTCTATGAAGTACTTCTCGGGGTTAGTAATTCGTCGAACAGACTCACGGCATGGTATGCGATCGGCACTTAGCACCATGTACTCAGGGCGCCCATGTGTACTTGCTCCTGTACCAGTAAGTGCTTTTCACACAACAGTAACAGACTAGGAGTGGAATCCTGGGGAAAAACCTACACTAGCAAGAGCTACAATGCCAAGGAATGGATTTCTCAATCTCCCATTCAGAGAGTTAAAACCAACTCTCTCTCTCTCTCAGAGAATCGGTCCTCTTCCTTCACTTCTAAACTGAAATCAAAAGCTGTTGACCCGGGCGCCTGGGTGGCTCAGTTGGTTAAGTGACTGCCTTCGGTTCAGGTCATGATCATGGAGTCCCAGGATCGAGTCCCGCATCAGGCTCCCTGCTCAGCGGGGAGTCTGCTTCTCCCTCTCCTACTCCCCCTGCTTGTGTTCCCTCTCTCGCTGTGTCTCTCTGTCAAATAAATAAATAAAATCTTTAAAAAAAAAAAGCTGTTGACCCAAACTGTCATGAGTTACTCTGCTTATAAATGTGTAACAATACAGGTCTGAGAGAAATCAAGAAAAAGGAAAAAAAATTCATATTCGACTTTTTTCCTACTCTGTACATTAGCACTTTTTGATCCAAGAAAACCAAATATTAGAACTTTATATAAATACTAAAGTACAAGATTAAGAATGCCCACAAGACTATGACCGATTTGATGACAATATATCAAATGGAATCACAGCTATCTTAGTCATCCTCAATTAGAAAAGTGTGTTATGGTTGTACTCGAAGTCACACACTGACTAACATTTGAGGGAGTAAGCAATAGAAGCTAACTCCCAAGAGGAAGAGATGTCTCATTATGTTTATCCCCCCCTTCAGTGCTCTAGACTTGTCTGAAAATATGTAAGGACATAGAGGAATTCTCTTCCCATTCTCAGTAGCCAGGCTTTTCTTTCTTTCTTCCTTTTTTTTTTTTTTAAAGATCTTATTTAATTTATTTATTTATTTGAGAGAGAGAGAGAGAGAGCAGGGGGAAGATCAGAGAGAGAAGAACAAGCAGACTCCACGCACTGAGCATGGAGCCCGATGAGGGTCTCGATCCCATGACCCTGAAATCATGACCTGAGCTGAAATCACCAGTCAGACAACGCTTAACAGACTGAGCCACCAGGTGCCCCCAAGCTTTTATTTCTAAAGTTTGGATGAGTTTGAAACAAAAGGGCCTTTTCTCCAGCAAGACAGTGGTAGAGAGAAAGGAAGAGAGAAGACAGAGGGGGAGGGAGGGAAGGAGAGAGGAAGGAAGGAAGAGATGAGGGATGAGAGAGAAGGTATCCCCACCCAGACAAGCATTCCAAAACATATTGTTTCTGATGATCTACGAAGGTCAAGGAGATCCCAGAGGGTTAAGGGAAGATTTTAGGGAAGTGACCCAACAGTAGAAAAGAGATCGAGTGGAGAGAGGGGTTATCCTAGTTCTGGGGGGAGACAAGGAGTGCTCTAGTTCAGAAGTGGCCATGCTATCTGCAAATTGTCTGAATGATGCCAAGACCTCACAGGATGGCGGATGCCCACCAACACAAGACTCTTGGCACCAGGGCTTCGGAGAAGCAGCACAGTTCTCTAAGCTAAGCCTGGAATTAGCAGACAGAAGGAGGGATATGAGGGCATCTCAGTGGCCTGCCCTTGGAGCAGTACTACCTAAGAGACCGAGGAGCTTTCCACAGCAGAGGGGACAGGAGGACGATGGGAGCCGGTGTCCGTTAATAACCAGAGCTTTCTCCATGCCGTTTCCTGAGCCCCAGTAAGCTTCCAGCTCACAACACAAACTTCATTAACTTCACTCTTTAGAGAAGCCTTGTAGCCAGATTTTGTATGATTTTTTAAAATAACGATTATATAGTATAGCTTGCCCATTGATTTTCTAAAAAATTTACAACTGCTACCTCAACATTCCTATAAGCCTTTTCCTAAGGAAAGGCTGTACTGCTTCCTTTTTTTTTTTTTTTTAAAGATTTTATTTATTTATTTGACAGAGAAAGACACAGCGAGAGAGGGAACACAAGCAGAGGGAGTAGGAGAGGGAGAAGCAGACTCCCCGCAGAGCAGGGAGCCCGATGCGGGACTCGATCCCGGGACTCCAGGATCATGACCTGAGCCGAAGGCAGTCGCTTAACCAACTGAGCCACCCAGGCGCCCTGTACTGCTTCCTTTTGATAAGAAAGAAAAAAATCTCCCCAATTACATTCTGAAGGATTACAGCAATTTCAACTGACGCCAAACTCCGGGTCTGACTTCATTTAGAGACATTGGGATATGGGGAAATTAAGTCCTACACAATCCTTGCCCTAGATGGTCTTCACTCATTTGAAGTTGCCACACGCCATAGTTTTATTTTCTTTTTCTCTGTGACCCAACTGCTGGGCCACATCATTATGGCATAACTGCTGAGTCTAGCACCTATGGGCATCACTCGCCATCCGAGGTCTTGGCATTGTTCAGGCACGGCTTGCAAGAAGCACGCCATTCCTGAACCAGGATGCTTTTACCCTCCTTTGTCCTTGAAGCACAAGAGTGCCTACAATCTTCCCTTGACGATATCCACCAACAGCGCTTTACATCTCCCACATGGGGCCCTGCAAGGCCCACCATCCTCAAGTGGCAGTCTAAATCAGTGGGTAAGGGACAGGCTCTGGAATCAGACATATCTGGATTTGAATCCCAGATTTGCCACATCCTGGCTGTATGACCTGCGGTAAGGTACTTCTGATATCTATCTGAGAGGGTTGTTGTAAGGACACGATGGGACAAGCGCAGTGTTTAGCATACAGTCGGTACATGAGAAATGATAGCTATTATTAGCAAGAGAAAATCTAAGCCGGGCACCTGGGTGGCTCAGTTGGTTAAGCGACTGCCTTCGGCTCAGGTCATGATCCTGGAGTCCCGGGATCGAGTCCCGCATCGGGCTCCCTGCTCGGCGGGGAGTCTGCTTCTCCCTCTGACCCGCTTCCCTCTCATTCTGTCTCTCATTCTCTCTCTCAAATAAATAAATAAAATCTTTAAAAAAAAAAAAAAAGAAAATCTAAGCCACTGAGGAAATACTCAGTTATTACCATAACTGCATCTGCAGGACTTTAATGGCTAGGAACATGGTAAGCACCAAGTTTAATGCTATGAATTAACTGAGCTTCTAAGTTACTTAGATATGTGGTATTTGGGGGGCATTTTAAAATAATTTATATTTGTATGCATTTACCATGCAAGAAAAAAGTCACATCTTAGAGGCCAGACCAACGGTTTCTAGAGCAGACATAATCATATTATGCGGAAATCACTGAAAATTCAGATTTCAGACAAAACACCAACATAAAAAAATGTCCCCAGCCATCACATATTGTCCTTTTTAAAGTCAGTATCATTTTTAAAGTAAGTAGTATCATTTTTTTTTAAAGTAAGTAGTATCATTTTTAAAGTAATAACTGAGACTGATGACTAGTCAATTTTTTTAGAAAAGTTCCAGCTAGAGTATCGGATTCATAACATTATCTGTGGAAGACTATAGTAAACAATGTGCAAAAAATTTAAAAAGTCCCTGGCCACCCTCAAATAGAAATAATTCTTATTGAAGCATCAATTCTATGACAGATTTTTGAACTTGAGGACAATAAATGTAATCAGTGGTACGCTATTAAGTGTTTAACAACTAGCTCTCAGGGGAAGAGAGGCACGTAATTTGTAGTGTTCGCCAAATTCCATGGTGTAAAAGACTCTGGCCAGGCCCACTTCAAACTAATAATCAGCTTTCAAAAAGCCAATGTTAGCACATCACCTACATAAGGAGCACTGTTCGTAATGGTTAGGTAGTCCACTCCCGCCCCCAGGGTTGTTTACAAGGGAACCAAAGAATTAGCCCGCAAGTAAAAAGTAAATAGAGATAAATAATATACAGATTTTCTAGGAAAGTAACTGAAGCATTTTACAACAAGCTAACTCCATAGGTATTTTTTAGACTGTTTCCGTTTTGCACACAAATCCTCCCTTACTGAGAGCTGACATCTTTCTGCCCGAGATGCCCAAGAACACCCCAGCTTGTATTGTCTTATTCTATCTAATCTGACCCCACTATCCTCTTCAGTCTTGCTAGACTGAACTCTTTACCTGGCTACAGGGATCCCAGGTTCTCTCTGTAATCATTTAGTATCATTTACGAAAAATATTGGATTTCTCCTCTAATTTGCCCCAGGAGACTCCTGCTGTCTTCCTGTCTCCCTTTTTTCAGTAAACCCACCACCTATTAAGACTCCTCTCACCAGTAAGAGAGACACATTCTATGAATGGGAAGAAATTAACTACCACTTAATAATTTGCTTATCTATCTGCTCTTTTATTTGGAAACAGAAAAACTAAGCTTTTAGGAAGACCATTTGAGGAATGGCAGGAAAACCAAAATAACCTCTCTCTGTCTTACTTTCAGCTTTGAACTCCAATCTACCCCAATACTACTTCACTGAAGGTACAAATCACTCACCAAATGAAAGGATTAAAAAAAGCAGAGCTTACAAATGAAAACAAATTGAATAACCTATTTCTCTATTCATTCATAATGTTGCCCTTCCAACCTGTTTACTGCTAAGACAAGCTACTGAATGTGATATTCATCAATTCTACCATCTCTCTGTAGGTGACACGAAAAAGACAAATTGCATGATCTCTTAGGCTTAACAAAAGAAACCCATCTGTGCATGGATGCTGGTGATGACAGCACAACAATGTGAATGTGCTTCATGCTGCTGGTCTCTACACTTAAAAATGGTTGATATGGGTGTGCCTGGGTGGCTCAGTCGTTAAGCGTCTGCCTTCGGTTCAGATCATGATCCCAGGGTCCTGGGATCGAGCCCCGCATTGGGCTCCCTGCTCGGCGGGAAGCCTGCTTCTCCCTCTCCCACTCCCCCTGCTTGTGTTCCCTCTCTCGCTGTGTCTCTCTCTTTGTCAAATACATAAATAAAAATCTTTAAAAATAAAATAAAGAAGGAAATAGTTACAATTGACTTTCTCCAGCCAGGTACTATGCTAAATGTTTTATAACCATTATCTCATTTAGGGGCACCTGGGTGGCTCAGTCATTAAGCGTCTGCCTTCAGCTCAGGTCATGATCCCAGGGTCCTGGAATCGAGCCCCGCATCGGGCTCCCTGCTCAGCGGGGAGCCTGCTTCTCCCTCTCCCACTCCCCCTGCTTCTGTTCCCTCTCTCGCTGTAAATAAAATCTTTAAAAGAAAAATGGTTGAGATGGTAAATTTTGTTATATATATTTTCCCAAAGTTTTTGAAAACTTTTTTAAAATGTAAAGAAAAAAAATCCATTTAAGAGAGATTCTGCCACTCTGTCCTCCAAAGTTTCAACTGAGACGGTAAACCAGATTTTAAACAGTTTTTTTTTTTTTAATAAATAAATAAAAATAGCATCCTCTAATTCTGCCTGTGTCTCATTACAGACTTCAGGCCTAAGGGCACCGAGTGTTAAGAAGCTTTTGCTCTGCTAGACATCAATGGCCTACGTTCCTTTTCCCCAAAGTCTCTTATATTCATTTTCATTCACTTCATGGGCTGAAGGGATACAGTTTAATCAGGGGAACGAACGGTGCAAACGTCAGAACATACTGCATTCTTTGCCTCTCACGGGGTCGGGCAGGCCAGAGCAGTCCGCCGCAGAATTCGGGATAGCAACCCTCCACCTGGAGCCACTGCCGTCACATTCTGTGTATTCAAAGTGGTAATCGTTCTGCAAACAATCACAGAAACAAGCCTTTGTTAGAGCCAGTTTTCATGGGACAACTGTGCTTTCTCCATCACCCCCAACCTGTGTGCCAGCCCGACTCCAGACTGTCCTCTCTGCTTGGCTCTATTCTTACCCTCTTCCATGCACACCAAGCAGGGCTTTGTGTTTTGTTTTGTTTTATCAAAAATTATCAGGCCAGGCAGTGAGTAGGCACTGAGGACAGGATGACGGACAGTCAATGCGCTCAAGCTGTGACCACTGACCTTTAGTCTCACCTTCCCGAAAAGGCTACACTTCCCTAGTTCTCTTGCAGATTTTTTAAGTTCCAAATAATTGATAGATAGGATTCTAAGAGCTAAATAATCCTCGGACACTGAATGCCATCACTGTCCCCAGTTTTTCAAAGAAAGAAAGAACTATTCCCACTGACCTAATTCTCACTCTGTTTAAAATTTAATAATTTTAAAGCAGGTATAATAATTAATCATCCCAATGCTAGTAAAGGACAAGCAGTTTTTTAAGCACCATACACATCCACCACAGCAGGCTGCCATCAATCACAGACTATAAAAGAGACATTTATTACAAATGCCAAATTAAGACCAACCCACTTATCTCTAGCCTCTGGATGCTTTGAAATTTTCACAATGACCCCCCCTGGTCCAAGCACATTACATGTGTGAGATGCTTGAACTGAGGGGGAACAAGGACACAATGTCATTGGAGCATTTTGAGAATGAAAGAAATTCTAAACCTTCCCCCAAATATTTTCAGTTCAGTATCTTATTTATTCAGTTTAATATCCTGGACAATGCCGTTTGGATTCACCCACTCTATTTTGCCTCCCTTACTGTATCAGTGACCAAAGAGAACAGAAATATCAAGTCATATCAACATCAGGAAATGAGGTATAAGGTGAGGAGGTGTGTGTGTGTGTTTGTGTGTGTGTGTTTGCGAGTGTGTGCATGCATGGGCATGCATATACATGGAAAGAATACCACTTAAGAAATTAGTTCTGAAATCAGAAGGGTCTGCATTTGAATTCACATCCCATTGCACCAAGTACAATCTGTGTGATACCGGGCAAGCCGCTTAACCTCTCAAAGCATCCAATTTTCATTAGGAAAATGAGAATAATAATATTTTCTACCTTGTTTGGTTATTGTGGAAATTAAGATAACACGTGTAAAATGTTAGGTATGTTATGCTACACTGCATTAGCACTTGACAAATGGTTGAATTATTATCCTTACTAAGGACGGTGAGGGCAGAGAGGATGACACAGAGAAAGGAGTTAGTGGAGATGTGGTAAGGCATAAACTGTTTGAGTCTCTCTTTCTTCTACTTCAATTTCTGCATATACTTAAAATAAGAAGGGATCTTAAGTTAGGGAAAGTGGGATTATCAGACTGGAAGCAAAAGTTTGTTGCTGCATTTAGACTCTACCCCAGAAATAAAATTTAGTATACCCTTCAGGCAATCATCTATGAATATTATTGTTGACCAAGCTTGACAACAGGTAATTTGAGATTAAGTTGACAGGATCCTGGATTTCAAAATATGCCTTATTGTCAGTTAAGGGCAAAGCTACATACCTAAAAAAAAAAAAAAGACTTTTTAGAGGGAAGGATGGAAGGAGGACGAAAAGAAGGGAGGGAAAAAGGAAAGAAATAAAAGTTCATTAAATTTAACTACATTCAAAGGTTAAACACAAAAGTCATCATAAAGTGAAAGGTAAACAACAACACAACAAATTGGTGAAGAAACAAAATACAGCTAAGATTAATTAACTTAACAAACCTGGGTTTCTAAAACCCACCCCAGAAAAGAACAAATAATTATTTGAAATATGGCCAAAGAACATAAGCAATTCTTTAAGATCAATAAACTTAAAAAGTTAAACCTCACCAAAGAAATGCAAACTATTTTCATCAAGTTGACACAACATTTTAAAATAATGTGTAAAAGCTTCCTGAGGTTACAGGGCAGTAAAAGGAACACTCGTGAGCCTCCAATCAGAGAGTTAAGTGGTACAAAACTTTCTGGAGAGAAGTAGATCGGTAGGTATCAAAAGCTTTAGAGTGTTCAAAAATTTGAACCCAAAATCTCTCTGGTAGCATCTAATTCCAAGGTCGAAAAATATTTAAAGTGGTCACTGATTTCTGTGCAAAACTGCTCATCTTAGCTTTGATATAGCTAGAAGGAGTATAATTAATAGGTGAACGTTATAGGACCGTACATTATTTATCTGGTATTTTTCACATACATCTATTTCATTAAATACTCGTTAACAATTATATGGTTCAGGAAGGACCGTGAATAATATTACCATTGTTCCACTGAAACTCCGATTGGGTAAGTGATTTAGCCAGAGACAGCCAGCTACTATGTAGCATAGCTGAGAGCCCAAGTCCAGCCTTGTGTTTATTTACCAGTGTTCTCAGTTTTCGTAATGCCATTAGGCTTCAAATAGACGGTCACTGTTTTAAAATAGAAGGAGTAGTATAAGTTTCTAATATAAAAGCCTGATGGTTACACAGTCTACCAGTCATCTTAAGGATGGCTCATATTCAAACAGAATACAAGAGTACACAGATAAGCAGGAACCCTATGATTCCCCCCATGTCTAGGTCAGTTTTCCATGCTTGCCGGTAACAAGTCACCACACAGCCACGTAAGACAGCACCAATTTATCTGTTCACAGTTCTGGAGGCAAGCAGTCCAACATCAGTATCACTGGGCCAAAATCAAGGTGTCAGCCTCCCTCCAGATGGTCAAGGGGAGAATCCGCTCCCTGCCTCTTCCCGTTTCTGGTGACTGCTGGCATTCGCTGGCTTATGGAAGCGTCACTCCAGTCTCTGCCTCTGTGGTCACACTACCTTCTCCTATCCTGGCTTATCTCCCTCTGCTTCATGCTTGTAAGTACACTTATTTAGGATCCACTTAGATAATAAAGCATAATTTCCCCATCTTCACTTAATCACATCTTTGAAGTCCTTTTTTCCATAAAAGATAATTCATGGATTCTAGAGATGAGGACATGCATATCTTTTCTCGGGTGGAGGCACTATTCAGCCCACCACAGTCCACCCGCTGGCCCCAAAGATGCAGGTCTCTCTCACATGCCAAATACCTTCACCATATCCCAACATCAGCTCAAGTCTCAGCCCATTACAGTATCAACTCCAAGTCCAAAACCTCATCTGTATCTCATCAGCTCAAAAATCCCAAATGTAATCCTCTACATCAGGTATGGGGACACCCTGGTTATGATCCATACTGGGGCAAAATTTGTCTCCATCTGGGACCTGTGTTACCTGCTTCCAAAATACAAGGGGTTTGGACCTTAACAACAGTTACAGATGTTCCCATTCCAAAAGGGATAAACTGGAAGGGAGGAAGGAAAGGAATAAGTCAACAGTCCCAAGAAATTTCAAAATCCAGCAGGGTAGATTCCATTAGGTTTCAAGGCCTAAAAATAATCCACTATAGTTTACAGCTCCAACATGGGGCCCAGGGCTCCACGCTCAGAGTCATTCTTAGGTTTGGTTTGGTTTGGTTGGGTTCTCTGTAAAGTAGAACATGTGTGCAGCTGAGTGATTTTATTAGGCTATTTCTGGCCTGTAAAATTTTGGGATTCCAACAGCCTTCCTCCATTTCATCCACCTCTGTCCCTTTCAGTTCAAGGTGGCAGTATTTCTGTTAATGTTATCAAAAACCTTGTGGGTCTTTTTTTTTTTTTTTTTAAGATTTTATTTATTTATCTCACAAAGAGAGACACAGCGAGAGAGGGAACACCAGGAGGCGGAGTGGGAGTGGGAGAGGGAGAAGGCTTCTCACCGAGCAGGGAGCCCCAGGACCCAGGGATCATGACCTGAGTCAAAGGTAGACGCTTAACGACTGAGCCACCCAAGCGCCCCTTGTGGGTCTCCTGTGCATGTCACAGGATTCATGCCATTAGACGGATGAACCTCCATAGATATTTCCTGGACAGTCCCATCCCTATTCCCAGCTTCTGCTGAAGTGGTTAAAGAGACCCATGAGTCAGACACCTTATTTCTGTAGCACTAGCAAAAGAATTTCCAGACACACTCTTGGGCTTCTTTCTCTCCACAGCCTAGTTTCCCAACTACGTGTGGGTCTCCTAATTTTACAATTTTGCAATCTGAACAAAATGAGAATTTCCCAAATCATCAAGTCTGGTTTCCTTTTTGTTTAGGAATTTACCCCTCAATTTGCCTATTTCCTCTCACATTTTACTATAACCAGCAAGAAGAAACCAGGCCACACCTTCAATACATAAATCTCCTCTGGAAATAACCAAGTTCGTCACTGGTAAGTGTTGCCTTCCACTCAACGAGAGAACAAAATTCTGCTACCTTTTCTGCTACTACATAACAGGGATCATCTTTCCTCCAGTTTCCAAAGGTATATGCCTCATCTTCTTCTCAGCCCTAGCCAATAGCTAGGTTACTATTTCTAGCAACATTGTGTTTATGACAGTTTACATTTTCTCTAAGACAATCTCCGCTTTGACCTCTGTGCTCTTCACTGAGTCCTCGCTGACAGAGTCTCTGATATCCTATTTCTGCCAACAGTCTGTTCTAGGCAATCCAGGCTTTTCCTATCATGTGCCTTCAAATATTTCCAATTTCTGTTCCTTACCCAATTCTAAAGCCGCCTCCACATTTTTTAGGTATGTGTTCCAGCACCTCCCCACTACGAGGTAGCATACTCTATACTGGTTTTCCTACAGCTGCTGTAATGTATCACCACAAAGTGAGCAGCTTAACACCAAGATGGATTCTCACAATTCTGTCTTCAAGTCCCACTGAGGCATCAGCCAGGCCAGGCTCCCTCGAGAGAGTCCAGGGAAGAATCCATTCCTCGCCTTCTCCAGCTTCTGGTGGCCACCAGCATTAGTTGGCTTGTGGCCACATCACTCCAGTCGCTGCCTCTGTGGACACTTCTTTCTCCTCCCGCTGTGATTGCATTTAGGGCCCACCCAGGTAATCTCCCATCTCAAGATTCTTATTCACCTCTAAAGGTAACATTCACAGGTTCCAAGGATTAGGACTTGGGTGGGGGAGCATTCTTCAGCCTATCACAATCCCCCATTGACCAGCCTTGCCTTGACCAGCCATGCACTTACATAATGATTCTTTTGTTTCTCTTCTTCCCAGTTATTTGTATGAGAAAATCTTTCCTATTTTCATATCCCACTGAGAAGTTCCTGGCCCTAATATGTAAAATGCAGGTAATTTGTTATCATCCTTGCAAAATAATGATGCTGAGAAGTCTGATATGAATTTCAAATGAAGGCCCCAGAATAAATAGGAAGCTCAGAAACCTCTCTTGGACCACTGGACCACTGCCTCTGTGTCGTTCAAATTGTCTGTTAGGAGATGAGAAAGGCAATAAGAACAGGTCAAAGGCCTATTGTATTCTCTAGCTGCAATGGCAGATGTCATATGCCAATTAGTTTTCCTAAAATTCTTTATCCTACCTGCCTCCTCCAGATTACTGACCTCTAAAGGGCCACAAAATTCTTAGGATTGCTGCAGGAAGCTTTAATGTGTTTATTTATAATTTAAAAATACTGAAATGCAGACCTATTTCATTTAGGGTCAGGAATTTAGACTGTAGCCCAAGCTAGATGGATTTTAAATTATTTAATAGGCTATTTCACCTGGGCTGGTAACAAAGCATTTTATTTTTAAATCTATTTCTGAAAGCGACCCTTAAATCCATAGCAAGGATGTAAGAAATACTGTGATGTAGTAAAATCACTAAAGATACACTATCTACTCCTCAAAAATTCCGAGTGGCATTCAAGGTACTGATTTACAGCCAACTCCCCAAAACTCTAGCCACAGACCCACCTAACCATTGAACACTTGATTGTTCATTTGGAAAGGAGAATTTCCCAGGTGTTAAAGAGCAATTAAAAAGGTAAAAGTCTTTTCTCATACAAATATGGAATTAATACATACCAAAGATCTTATTCATCATTAATCAGCAAGTTAATCAATAACATGTTATAACCAGTTTAAAGGAGAATTCAAAGAGCACACAGAAGCGGGCAATCAGGAAAGTGAAATGAACTAAGAGATGCTGAGGGGTAAATATCCAGAGGGTAATTGGTCCATTGCATTTAAAGGATGAAACACACTCTCATTTCCATGCACAGGAGTCATCTGTGTGACTATTGGTTTCCTACAACTCAACAATGTTGTAAAATATTTCAAAGACAAAAGTATAGGCTTCCACAGGAACTGATCTTTCAGCAAAGGGCACCACACAGGACACCCGGGAATCTTTTCTGCCTATTTCAACATGTTTCACAAGTTTTCCTGACAAGTTGCAGGGATACAATTCCTGATAATTTTCCCTCCATTTCAGCCTGCAGGTAGCTTATCACCAAACAGACTGACAAGAGTCAGAGTGCACTCTAAGAACAACACAATGTCAGCTCACAAGCCACACTCTCCAAATCATAAATTGCATGAAGCATTTGGCCCTACTCCACTCAAAAGATGGCGGCGATTTAGACAGGTCTGCCAATCCCAGAATACTGGGGCATGGAGACACTGCCCCGAATAACAAAATGATGGGATCCTTTGAAAAATTTACAATGTAAATATGTGGCAACCAGGAAACAACCCAAAAAAGAAAGAGAACATGGAATTACTCCTGATCACCAAGCACTTAAGGAAAGATTATCCCTCAGTAGAAATCATGGTACATCCCTCTTCCCACCAGCCCCTCCCCCTGCAACATACACACATGCTCTCTTCCCATAGAAATGTTGGCCTTTGGGCTTCCATGTTCAGCTCTGCATCACCCAATTTTAGAAGTCAGTTTAGCCAGAATCCCCCCCACCCCTGATGGGTCCTCTTAGTAATTTTTCATCCACTGACACCCCCTCACCCTGCTCCTTGCCTATAAACCCCCACTTGTCCATGCTGTATTCAGAAGTGAGCCCAGTTCTACACTAAGGTCTCTTTACTACTATTACAACAGTTTCTGAATAAAATCTGTTTTTACTACTTGAACTACTGACCAGCTCTGCTTTCCTCTGACACCCCCAAATGCAAAAGTCATTTATAGTACAAAAGCTTCATGGCACTCACAAAAAATCTGGGGTATCATCTCCCAATTATGATGACAACTGTAACAATTTAACTACACATAGGCTAGCCAATACTTCAAATACATCTCACATATAAAAATAATATGCATATATACATACATATCTTGACACGTATTTTATATAAAGCATTAACATACATAACGATCTATGCCTGTACCAAAATATATCATTTTTATACATTAACATTAATATATATCATTCTTTACTACATGGCACTTAATTATTAATAAGTACTATGGCCTAAGTGCTATGGGGAAGATTTAAAATAATTAAAACACATAGATGTTGTACTCAGTAAGCTTCTGATTTTGTTGGAGTCAACAGGACACACACATACCGTATCATTCTATAAGAGAGCATAAAGACGAAGGGCTCCAAAGTGGAACAGTAGCATCACAGGTCAGTGTTCAAGTAAAGACTCCATCTGGTGAAAATTACCCACAAAAAATCCTTTAACTCCCCCATTCAGTACAATATGGTAGCACTTCCCAATCAACTCATCACAGCCAATTTTTCCCTAAGCCTTCCAGCAGATACCTATTTCCCAAAATGCAAATGGCTTGCTTTTTAGGGGCCATGTTTTCTGGAAAAATAAGGTAGAATGTGCATGATGTGACCTCATTATATAATGATTTCAGAGTCAGACCAAATATCCGTGAGCTGAAACCACCAGAAAAGGCTTTGAGGAAAAATCCCGGAAAGATAGCAGGGTTTTTAAGTCTTCTAGGGCCACCAGATCCTTCATAAATAAGCCAGGGTGATAGGGTGTGACAAACAGCGAGATAAGGCCAGAAGGTATGCAGTGAAATAGAGCAGCCTAAGACAGAGAGACAGACGCCTGAACTTCTGGACTCTGAGGTTTGTTCATGGCAGTGACCCGCCCTTGAGAAATTCAGCTCCTACACACCCCCTGCCTAGACTTGGTAGTCAATTAAGAGGTGACCACAGTTAATTATCAAGACCCACTAGATGAGCACAAATTGTAGTACAGAATCAAAAGGAGAGAGGCAGTAAGAGGCCTCAGGCCTCAAAGAAGAAAAAGTGCTGATCCCTAAGAGAACACACACAGAGGAATGGAACCAAAAGAAGCTAATATAATCCATTTCCTTCATATAGGGTTCCTTCTCTCTGAACGTTTTTATGTAAAGCATTGAGAACAGCGTAGCCCTGTATTTGATGAGACTGCAGCTCATCTGGGACAAAAGCTCTGGAATCGAAGTGCTCAGCAAAGAGCCTGGCACCCATACTTGAGAAAGCGAGGCAGCAAGAAGGAAAGAGAGCATGAGTTGGTAGTGCATAGCGCAAATACTTCAACTCCAATTCCCATGAGTGAGAATACTCATCCGACTTCTGTGGGAAGGTCAAAAGTGTGAGAATACTTCATGCAGACACACATCCATCTTATAACAAAAAATTCTTTAGCCTATATTATCAAGTACGTGTGCACAGTGGCAGTGTGCAGTAATATTTATATTCAGATTTTTCTTTTATAAAAGGAACATGAAGTTACCATGGGAACCTCAGGCTAAGTAAAGTAATAGGTATCTGATCTATTTATGACACATCCTCTTCTCTGCATTTGTAGACACTACTGCTTTTTAGAAATTATTTTGAAAGAGTTCATGTTTTAAATCTGAGTTCACTGTCTATCTTTGTCAACAAGGCCTTACAAGTATTCATTGTGTAAACCAATATAGATTTATTGGGCACCACCCATGTGCCAGTTGAAGACATGTGGATGCTGGGGATACTGCAGTGAACCAAATGACCAAGTCCCTGCTCTCATGGGGCTTATGTTTTCATGTCAATGAAAGTGCCCAGGGCTTCTCGGAAAGATCCAGCTTAGACCATTTTCCTTCGACGGTATCTCCGAGCAAGCTTGTAAAGGGGTAGGCAATAAACTGGCAACAACAGACCTAGGTCCCAATCTCACCTCTACCAGTGTGAAATTGATAACGGGAAATGGAAGGGACCCCGTGAGAAAAAAAAGTTGTTTTCCTTCCTTTGCTTATTTTCTGGCTTCTATCCTTGTTAGGATCTGCACCCCCACCCCACTCTGCACAGGCCTTATAATGCAAATAGCATATGTCCTCCTTGTAAAGGACAAGAGTTAAGGATTTCTCTAGAATAGATACCATCTAAGGAAGGACCAGGTGAGAATGACCTGACGAAGCTATTATATACTTATTCCAGACCACTGGCACTAGATTATCTCCACACCAAGGCCGCTTGGCCTACAGAATAATACTTGGCTCTTGTCTTTGTTCTAACCGGCTCCTGTATGCCCAAGAGGACAGGTGCACCAGACCACTGTCCTCAACTAAAACCTCCAGACCCCAAACAAAGACAAGACTCAATGCTCCTTTCCTTTCTGGGTCTCCCAGACTATCTGTATCTGCTCTCTCTCTCTCTCTTCCATAAACTCTGCTTTCACCTCCTGCTGGCTCATGTTTGACTTCCATCCTTCGTGAAGCCAAGGACTCCCTTGGCTGGTCCTGCAGGACACCCTGTGGGTCCTTGGACCCGGCCTGCCTGCATCAAAATGTAAGACCCCAAGCAACTCAACCAACACTCTGCACCCAGATTCCTCTTCGTCTTTGAAAGAAAAATCTATGTTTGTACAATTATAGTCTATATCTCATATTTTCACAGTTCTTAATAAAGGGAAATCAACTACCTCCTTCACTCTCCTGCACTGTGAGGGCAAGTTTCAAAAAAGGAAATTCTAAACCAAGTCCACTGGTGAAGATATGAAGGAAATTTCAATTTTCTCAAGAAATCCTCAGCTAGACAATCTATAATATCAATATTAGAAATATTAATTTTAAAACTCTCATAGAAAGTACTGAGGAAAATGTGTTATAAAGTCTTTAAACACATGTAATCATTATGTTATTATATAACTATATTTAAATGTGCTGTATTAAATGTATGTTTCTCTTTGTTCCCACAAACCCAAAGAGTAATTTCTCAAGGGAGCAAGGAGTGAAAACAGTAATACTTTAAGATGACAAAAATAAAGAGATGAGAAGTGAAAATGACAATAGATGCAGGTTTCAACAATTTTTGGAAGATGAAAAGCACAAGATGAGCTTTAGTGACTAATCAAAGGAAGAAAATCTGAAAGCTAAGGGCTACATATAGGCAGATGATAACAAGAAGAAAGTGGATTTGAGCTGTAGGAACTCTCATAGTTGAAAGCACCAAGATTCTCAGAAAGCAAAAAAATCTACCAACAGCAAGACTGGTTGAAAATCTGATGAAGAATGTAGACCCCTCCTTCCCAATTCCCTTCCACATCATGACGAGAGACAAGGATTATTTCCTCTAGAAAAACATAATTAGGGAGCTTATAGATTCAGGGACATGAGCACAGCAGATGGAAGGAAAGGCCTTACTGACAACAGGGGACCATGTGAACAGCCACCTACTAAATGATGAGACCCACCTCAAGGACACTTCCCCATCAACAGTGAAACCTGAGCCCAGCCAACTCCAACACTGCCATCCTTTCCACCTGAACCACCATCCCCAAGACGAGCCGAGCCACCTTCCTGCTCCCAAAGGAGCCCTCAGGGGATGTGACACCTCACATTAGGACGGTTACCCCTATCATTTCAGCTGATTTTCACATCTGCTTACATTAGAATTGAGATTAGCTGGAATCTCAATTTTGTCCATGGCCCACAAATATAATAACTATTTTTGTTATTAACACTAACAACATCTGCAAAACCTTAAAAGCTTTCCAAAACAATTTTCTTAACATTTTCCTACTCGAATTGGGCCACCCCTCTTCCTTGCCTCCAGGCTCTAGCACATGACTCTCTGCCTGGAAGGCTCTCTCTGCCAGTACCTGACGATAGCCTCAGGACACATGTACAGTAACAAAGCACCATGTAGCAGGTTCTCTTCCAGGCTCACCCCTAACATTTGCAGGACCAAAGGCAAGGGTCTAAACTGAGGTGCCCTTTCCTCTTCTATACCCACCCCACACCTTAAATAGCCTCCACACATACAAGTGACGACCCCAGCTGCACATCCACAGTCTTTCAGCTCTCCTCCCCCAACCACAGTCTACAATCAGGATGCACCTGGGAAAGCTCAGGAAGGCCCTGAAGGCAAACCTGGGCCTTCAAAGCATGCAATTCCAAAGTCAGATCATCTAGAGCATGGTATAAAAGTGTAGGGGGATTGGGGAACATGACATCCAGGTGGGCATGGCTCCTTGGCCCACTGACAACAAGGCAAGAGGAGGAACACAACTGGAGGAGGATCAGAATTAGGCCCTCTACAGCAGAGACCAAAGTAGGAGCCAAACTTGCCCAGTCCGAAGGTGGTACCAATCCCCATTATATAACAACATCCAAACAAGAAAGAGATCTACCACTTCCTAAGACAGAATTTCCTAGGAGGGAGGGAGAACCGGTCTACTTTTTGAAGGGTTTCTTGAGTGGAGGTAATTTTTTTTTCTTTTTTTTTTCTTCTAACCCAAATTAAAACTGTACAATGGTATGTAGAAGTTCAATCTTCCAAAAGGGGGAAAAGCAAATCCTTGGAAATCCACCTGTTATGTCTAATTACATATGGCTCCAAGCTTATCTGCCTGAAATAGAAACTACAAATTTTTTTATATGAATCAGGCTGAAACTGAAAAGGCACCCTTCCTTCTGCCAAATTTGAGCAACTACTTCCTATTTAATAAGCACCAAGAAAAACTGCATCCAAAGTTTCAGAAATGTATTAAATATATCCCATGACACATCAATCCCACTTCCACTTCCGGGCACGTAACCCAAGGAAACCACAATAGGTTTGCATCTTAGGATTATTTAAAATACTAAAAACTTGAAAATAATCTAAATGTGCAACAATAAGAGACTGGTTAATAAATTATTGTGTACTCATGACAGGACTGTATGGAGTCCATTCTAAAATGATAATGCCAGGGCCATACTTAATAACAAAAATATTTCTGACATTTAAGAAATATCAAGGTTAAGAAACACTATGCCTGAACCCTTTCAAAGTATATGAGTATATAATCACTACATGGAAAAGTGACTCAGGTATGTACCCCAAAATGCCGACAACATCTCTTTTGTGATTCTCTATCTTCAAATTTTTCTACAGTTACAATGTATTGCTTTCTCTAAGCTCAGGTAGGTGCTTTGCTAAGACATAAAAAATGTTCATATTTCTCCTGACTTTAGGATAAGGCACCTGGTAGGACATGCAAAAATTCAAAGGATATCGTTGGAAGGATTATTCCATTATCACTCCTTAGTTTCTCTGATGAATGCCAATTGCCCAGCAAGGCCTTAAGGACAAAGGTCTCAAGACAAGGGTCAGATAAATTCTGTACCAGGTAGCATGGAAAAAAAGACCCAGAGCTTAAGTACTGTATAAGCAAGCAGACAGAAGGAGGATTCTGCTAAAAGGAGGGAAAAGAAAAATACGAATAGCCAAATGGGAGAAAAAAGGACAAGGAGGTGGAGGAGTTCTGAAAATACACTTTACTGACTTCATAATTTGGCTCAGGAAAAGGCAAACTCCACATCTGAATCCAGCTAAGCCACTGGCAGAGTTCAGCCAGAAAAGATTTATAAAAATACATTTTAATTCAAAAGCCAATAATCGTCAACACTGCCACTTGAAATTGAGCTTTACTTGTAAAGAGTGTCTACAGAAATAGAAGAGGTGATAAATGGCTCTGAACAATTTGACATCCAAATCATGGTTTTGCTTGCAAATTCTGTGAGCTAAGTAAAATAAGCTAGTTAAGTTCTTTTGCACTCAACTGATGTTATAAAAATCTCTCAAATCAACAGAATTTTTAAAAATCCTAATAAATCCTAATAACACCTACTGTCATAACTACACTCCTAGGAAACAAACTTAAAGTATCTATGAAAAGGTTTTTCTTTTGAATCAGAAAGAGTAATAGTTGTTCTGTCTGGCTAGCATCCTTCTCCCATTTCTTCAGGTAACAGCATGCCCCTTGTCCTCATTACCTTTTGGGGAACTATTCTAAGATTCCATGCAGTTCTGACTGGAAAGCCAATCTCGGAACACCCTAAAATGAACATGTTATCTGGCCAGTATCTGTAAATACTCACTGGTGTCAGCCAAGATGGAGAAAGCCCACTAGAGCTTCTCTTTCCCCAACCTGCCCAAAAAACAAAAATCAAGACAAAACAAAAAATAGCAGGTGGGCTGGGGAAGAAAATCACAACTTGACTAACAACTAGCACAGTGGGAGTTCGTTTGCTGGCTTCCCTTCTTGCCTCATTTCCTGGCTTTGAGCTGAAGGTGGGCCAAATCAGGGAACTGTCTGGTAGGTGCGGACTGCAAAGACTCCAAGAGAATCCTATCTTTCTGGCCACCAGACCAGGGAAAGTGAACTCTGTGAGCTGGAGACCAGTGGAGCGGGGAGGAGGGGGCCCTGTGCTTCTTCTTGTGTCCTCCATTTTCTCTTGCAGCCCTGCCCCGAGGCCAGCCCCGGGTGTCAAACAGCACTGAGGCCACAGTGAGGCAGGCAACTAATACCTCCAGAAAAAAAACATCTCTCTGGAGAAAAGAACTGAACAGGGGCTCCTGAGAGAATCCTCCTCCTTCTTCCTCTCCCTTCCTTCTCTTGCCACTTCACCGTAGTCAGGCAGAATTACAGAAAAGCATGGAGGCTAAAACTATGCAGTAACCCATCTTTCTGGCCAGAGGAAATAGAAAAAGGGAGTCCCCGAGGAAATATCCCAGAGGAACAGGGAAGGGGGTCTTCCGGTTCTGTGTAGGAACCAACAACACAAGCCCCGGGCTCCCCTTCAAGCTGGGGCTTTGTGGCATAGAGTGAGAGCAACACAGCTCCATCACAGAGAACTCAACTAAGCTGTGAACCATCACTTCAGCTAAACCCTGAGTGGCTCAGCAGACAGCAGACAACTCCAACCACTGAAAAGAAAAAATAGCAAATGCTCTGAAAACTGAATTATCACCGGAACTGCCACATACAAAAGGTGACCTGTGGTCTGAAGCTAACCGGTCAACTGCCTGCTAACACAAACAAAAAACTTTACAAAGGACTGTAAAAGGACCCAGAGTCTCACAGCATAGTTTTTTTTTAAATTGAGGTACATTGGACAAATAACATTAGTTTCAGGTGCACAACACACTGATCAATATTTGCATATAGGGCAAAACGATCACAATTAGTTAACATCCATCACTACACATATGTACAGATCTTTTTCTTGTGGTAAGAACTTTTAAGATTTATTCTCTTAGCAACTTTCAAATATGCAATACAGCATTATTAACTATGGTCACCGTGTGTGCATTACAGCCCCAGGACTTGTTTCTAACTGGAAGTTGTACCTTTTGATCCCCTTTATCCATTTTGCCCACCCCTCCACACACACGCCCCCTCTGGCCACCGCCAATCTGTTCTCTGTATCTATGAGCTCTGCAACATAATATTTTAAATATCCAGAATCCAAAATTGTTTGATATACAGAGAACTGGGAACAATATGACCAATACACAAGAGAAAAGATACCAATATATGATAACCTGCAAAATGCACAGATATTAAAATTATCAAAGACTTTAAAGCAGCTATTATAACCATCCCCCCAGGAGGTTAAGATGTTCAAGAGCCAGAGGTCCCCGTGACTGTTCCCTATTTCAACCAACTTGTTGAGCTACCCCAACATACTTCTAATAAACACTCTGTTTTAAAGCTGAAACTGATTTGAGCTGGGTTGCTGCCACCTTCAACCAAGGGTGCTGACAGATACTTGAGACACAGTGTAGTTCCCTGAAACCCACTCATTTCATGACTGTCGAAACCCCAGATCAGGTAGATGATTGCAGTGGTTGAGACAGCTGCTACCCATGATGGATTAACATGTACCAGTCACAGTGCCCAGTTTTCCCACAAATCTTAGTGCTGTCCGCCACCTTCTAAGGTTGAGTTTTTACAGATAAGGAAACTGGCAAAGATTTCAGTAACCTCCCAGTGTCATACAGCTGATCTGTAGCAAAGCCAGGATTAGAACCTAATCTAATCCTAAATCTGCCTAACTCCAAAGTTATGTCATCATGACCATGAGAGTTTCCTTGTTAGATCCTGAGAGTGAATGATAAATCTTAAAACCTTATATGCAGAAATCAATATAAAAACTGATATCTCACCACCTCTCTCTGAACTTCACAGAAAGCAGAATTTAGCCAACAATAATTCCCTTTGCCCAATCCCTCTTCACACTTCCCTGTGCTCAATATCATCCCAACACCCTGTGTCCTGGGGAATCCATGACCTCAAAGTAAATGTAAAAATAATTCTTCACAAGTTACTTGCTCCAAGATATCTTTAATTTCTACATAAGTCTTCTAATTATTCAGCATTGTCTGTTTTCCTCTTACAATGGTTTTAAAATAATATTTAATGTTTTGTTTTCTAACTGTAAAGCAATACATGTTCAGTGTGACAAGTTTAGAAATATGGAAACACACAAAGACAACAAATATCTGCTATAATCTCATCAGCCAGAAATAACCACTGTTAGGATGTCAGTCATATTTCTAAGCATGTTTATCTTAAAAACTGTTATCATTTATATTACCTATTTTGTATTATGTAAGTAATAAATACTGACTCTGGAAAAATTAGAAAGTACAGATAAGGATGGCTTCCCTTTCTACAGGTTTCTCTTGATTCATAATTTTTAAAAGCAATATACAATAGTCATTTCCAACAAGAAAATTAAATTTTGTCTTTCCAAAATATAATACATGTCTCTGCACACAGGAATGAATTAGGGCAAAAAATATAAGGCATACTGCTTAGAAATTATAAAATCTAATTTATTCTCTTCCCCAATACTTATGGGCATCTGTGGAAAAATAATATTTTTCAGTGCTTTCTCACATCCTTGTCTATGATACAGCTCAGAAATGTTAAGCAGACAGACTAATCATAGTCTGAGATGACCCTGATTCTAGTCTTATCACCTCTACTTTTCCAGCTGTGTGCCTTAGGAAAGCCACCAGACACTCTGAGCCTTGATTTTCTTTTTTTTTTTTTTTTAAGATTTTATTTATTTATTTGAGAGAGAGCATGAGTTGGGAGAGGGAGAGCGAGAGAAGCAGATGCCACGCTGAGCAGGAAGCCTGATGTGGGGCTCGATCCCAGGACCCTGGGATTGAGACCTGAGCAGAAGGCTGTGACACTTAACAGAGTAAGCCACCCAGGGCACATTGAGCCTTGATTTTCTTATC
Source organism: Mirounga angustirostris (assembly GCF_029215605.1). Classification (NCBI taxonomy): domain Eukaryota; kingdom Metazoa; phylum Chordata; class Mammalia; order Carnivora; family Phocidae; genus Mirounga; species Mirounga angustirostris. The sequence goes on along the minus strand of NW_026991720.1, from coordinate 75,842,008 downwards.
TGGAATAAAGTTGCAATAGCTTCTCTCCTTATCTTGTAGGACTATTAGAATAAGTAAATTAACTGATCACTATATAAACAAGAGATAATCATTCATACACAAGACAAAGTATTATTTAGGCTTGTGTGCCAAAAAACCTCTTACTGAATTATATTCCAGGCCACACATTATACTAGCATAGAAAAGAAGGACTGTAACCTATTTGGCTTATTGTACTTTACAAAGATGTTTCACATGTATTTTCTGATTTGATCTTCATGGCAGCATGTGAAAGAGGAATTATTACATTTCTTCAATTCTAAGATGTAAATCTGAAGATTTCTGAAATCCCTATCAAAAGAAACTTGTCACTGACTATGCAGAATGATGTAATTGTCATGGACCAGGCCTTTACAACCTTAACAATAGGTCAACGATCCATTCATTTGATTATCACTTCAGTTGAGTTATTTGAGTATTCCAAGAATTGGATTTTATCTTTGTTGCTTACAACGTCTGAAAAAAAAGAAATTACAAGAAAAAAAAGAAAAAAGAAAAAAGAATTACACAAGGAAGCAGCACAGGACCACGAGTGAGGGTGTACAAAAGACCACTTCTCCCACAAGAGGTAATGTAACCAGAGGGAGCAAAGTTACCAATCCCCTAAGAACAAACCAGTGACGTTTAAATGCTAGAATAAAACCACTTCCTGCAACTTAAGGGACTGTCACTGGGGCACCTGGGTGGCTCAGTCCATTGAGCACCCGACCCTTGGTTTTGGCTCAGGTCATGATCTCAGGGTCATGAGATCCAGCCCCGCATCCAGCTCTGCAGTCATCGGGGAGTCCGCTTCTCTCTCTCTTTCTCTCTCTCTCTCTGAAAGTAACTAAATAAATCTTAAAAAAAAAAGGAATGTCACTGAGCTATCTGCCAAACACTTCGGAATAACTCCAAAGATATAGTATTTAATTACAAGTAACAAAGCCAGGAGTATAACCAGTGGAAACATTAGCAATTTTAGGGCTATTTACAAACCAAGGCTCACATCATTTACATTAGGAAGTAGAAATTTTTTTTAGAAGAAACAATAGGAAATATAAGACCATGGTCCAACCTTAACCATATGATATGCTAAGAACTAATTAAGGATATAAATTGACAGATGCCTAAACCCTGCCGAGCCAGGGCATGAGCCAACAAAAGACAAACGTCTTGGTGGCAAGTAAAGCTACAATGTAGAGAGAATGCAAGAGGGATGGCAGAGTAACAGGAGAGGAAGATGAGGTAGAGAGCAATGTCCTGGAAGGTAAGACACAGGCTGGGTCAGGTCAAGACAACACAGACCAGGACCCCAAGCACAGGTTGAGAAAAGAAATGAGCCACCCAGTCTCGAGGACTGCTGATTGAGGTAATTCAGGAGAATCTAGCTATTTCAGGTGAAGGCACAGACTCAGTCTTTGACAGAGAAAGTAAAGAAGAATGATACATAATTAAGTGGATACATTTATACTATTACTGGTTGGGAAAAAAATTCCTGTATGCTGAACACAATAAGGATTTCCTCCTCCTTCAAAAAAGTTAATAAAACTCTGGCACATTTTAAAACAAATTGTGCCTCAGAATTGAGGAAATATGGAATTGTGAGAAATCCGAGACCCAGAAGCACATGTAGAGCTAAGAGTCAAAATAGCACCAGGAAAATTCTGTCTTCACTATATCACAGCTACTAACATTAGCAATTTACTTATTAATATGTATTATGGGTACTTCTGTCTTTTATGACTTGCTTTTAGTGCTTAGCACTTCCTATCTCAGCTGGACCCCTACCCCTTCAGCTGTCTTTCTGTGCTTCTTTCCCAGTCAGCTCACTTTCCCACTGTCCTCAGGACCATTCTATAATTCACACTAATATTTTCAAGCCATATACCCATCCCTTCACTCAGATAACCTTGCCTCCTCCCTCAACAAGAAAGTAAAGACTCTCTGGACACGAGATTCCTCAAAAGGTCTCCCTTCTGTGCATGCCTGTGCGGGCACTAACTTACCCACCTGCTTGGCTCCCTCCCTTGGGCTTCATGTAACAGTGCATCCTTCCTATTTTATAAAATGAGTATCTGTTCTTCAGGTCTTATCCTCTCCTCAAACTTGTTCCATTAAGTATTCTCCTTCCTCTCTTCTGGCTCTCCTCTCCACATGTAAATTACTCACATCTCTCCTATTATTTTTTTTAAAGACTTGTTTGAGAGAGACTGAGTGAGTGCATGGGGGGAGGGGCAGAAGGGGAGAGACAGAGAGAGAGAGACTCGTGCACTGAGCACAGTCTGTCACAGCGCTCAATCCCACAACCCTGAGATCATGACCTGAGCTGAAATCAAGAGTCAGATGCTTAACCGACTGAACCACCGAGGTGCCCCCATGTCTCTCCTATTATTAAATAAAAACAGTAAGTCTCGTTCGACCCTGTGTGTTGGTGATTCATCATCTGCTCCTCAGATCCATCTCGAATCTTACTGCCCCAAGTTAGGCACAGAGAGGCTGACTTCTCTAGACTTTTTCATTCAAGTTCCTTTATCTTCTGGATTCTGGTTAAGTTTGTCCAATGAGAGGCACTGACAAAAGAATGGTGGGAAGTACTTATCTCCCTTCCACCTTCCATAGCCACTGAGTTTCCATTCCAACTCCATTCCCTCCCCTGGTCCCTTTGGGCCTATGAGTGCTAACAGCTTCTTGACCTGTTCCTGCTGGTTCCTGGTGCCTGTGTTGCCGGGCCCCTTAAAATACATCCATAGCTCCATAAAAAGTTTCTATATCATATTCTATTCAGTTCAGCTTTTTGTGTGAGCTTTTCCTGCCAGAACTCTGACTGATAAATCTCATGTGGCCCTCCAGCTCCTTCCCATTTCTTCCCGGCCATTCTTCTGGAAAGAGTAATCTGTACTATCTTCCACTATTGTCTCTCATTTACCCCTCAACTCACTGTGAGGGGTAAATGGCTTCCACTCCATTCCACGAATCCACCAGACTGATCTCTCAAGTAGGATATTCAAGACTATTTATGACCTGGCCCTGTCTACCTTCCAGCTGTATCTCCCACCAGCTGCTATTAATTCATGCATGTCCCCAGACAAAACAAGTGTCCCTGGTTGTCTTAGGCCTCTTACACGACTCCCTCCACCCAGAGAGTCCTTCTCTGCTTCAGGCAGCTAGTGAATCCCTACTCACTGGGCAAGCTTCAGCTGAGGAAGCACCTCCTTCTGGGAATCCCTCCCTCACTCACTGGGCCTCCAACACCTAGAGTTCTTCCTCACTTACATGCCCACCTCCTGTATACAACTCTTGCACTCATCACATTATCTCATTGTGATTTACCTTGTAATCCCAACAAACATTTCTCTCTTTGAGAGCAGAATGACCCCAGACTCCCCCAGAAAACACATCTCGAGGCAAAAGCTTATGTGATAACACTTTATTGAAAAGTTCAATTCCAGGGAAGCAGAAGTGAGGCAGGAAAGAAGAGAAAGCAAACAAAAGAAAGTATGTCACCGAGGTAGCCAGACCTTCCTTATAACTGAATGCTCAGATTTGTAGAATGTCTTCAGAGATGCAGGATGAAGCCACTGGATCTCCAGACAGCCAGTGCAGACTTAGGAAGAAAGAAATTAGCCACTGACTACCTTCTCTCATTGGTCAAAGTTTGGCCACATGGGATGTTAACTCCCCACAACTTATAGGTTGCATGTATGGAAGTGTGCTGAGTAGGTCCCACCATGTTTCAGGGGCAAGAGGGAAACTTCAGGGCTTCAGGAGAGACACACAGCATGGACATGAAGCCGTTCTCTCTGCAAGCAACATGAGGAACTGTTCCCACAGCAGCTTAACCATGCTGTGGGAGCAGGAGAGGATGCCTCAGTCAGCAGTACTAATGCACAGCTCTGAGGTGACACACAAACCAAATGTGGTTCAAGAGCCCAGTATAGTTCTAGAAAAATAATAGGCATTCAATATAGATGTACTGACTAACTTATTAGGAGAGGAAGAATTTATACCTGTGCCCAACTGATAAATCTCAACTGAGAAGTCTAAATCTCTCAGTGGGTAAGTACACTAAGGCATTAATATCACAAACAGTACAGACTACAGCTAACAATGAGGCTCGTGAACAGAATTAACTTTCTGAAAATTAGATGGGAGTCCAGTGTTGCAAGTAAGTTCAAACTTGTTATAATTTCTTCTCTTTCAGACACAACTCCAATACCCAAAGCTAAGATGTTTTATTTATCAACCAGTGTTTCTCAGTTTTGAGGGAGAATCTTCACTGGGCAGGGCTATCCTACTCAGCTGATCCAGATTAATCTTACAGTTTAAAAATTAGAAATGTTGCCATTCGACTGAAACCATTTTTTCTAATAGTAATGTAGCGGTACATAAGTTCTTAGAAAATGGAGCTTCCACTGGATACAAATTCTACACCACATTAATAAAGAGCAACTAATCAAACATTCATACTTGAAACCATAGTACCCATTCTCTGAAGAACCCATGCCACTCTCCAATATTATAGTCATTTTCATCTTCTATTTCCTCTAACACACTCTACTTGTACATCACTCACTAGTATCTAGATAAGACCAAAATTATATAACCTAGATAAAGGAGCAAAAAAACTCTACAGTCCCTTTTTTTGATAAGAAGGAATCAAAATTAATTGTGATCATAGCTACCCTGTCACATGCTTAAACCAAGCAAATAGGTAGGGTTAACAACTAGCCATTTCAACCTTAGAGCAGAAAAATTAGCCTGTGTCCACAACCTAATTCAAGTACAATCAGATCTGTTCAAATCCTTGATCATGATGAGTTGAAATTTAGGTCCAGACAACATTCACATCCTCTGTATCAGTCCCCAATAGGAACCCATTGCTGGAAGACATCTTGAAATGTCATCTAATCCTTTTCCTCCCCTAAAGGCAATATAGTATCAGAAAGATACCAGAGTTGCCATCAAAATTTCCAGAACCACCCTCCTAACAGAGAGTTAGTCTCCTACTCCTAAGGATGGAACTGCAGGGCACTTTCCACACCCAAGAGAGCTGAGCTGTGATGTTAAACCCCTACTAGACTGGTGGCTGTGCTCCAGAGTTCCATTACTGGAGAACCTAAATTTCATTATAATGAGCTCAAAGGGGTATTCAAATTGCTGCTCTAGTATCACATTCTTGAATTACATACTGTTTTAATGAAGGCCTCACAATCTTTCAATAATGGCTCATATTTACATTTACTGTTAAGTATTTGACTTACAGATGATACTGTGGAAACCATGGCCCTCTCAAAACTTAAACTTAAAAGTGAATTTCTCCTTTAACATTTTTATTAAAATGCTTCTGCTTAAATGCTTGTTTCATTGCCTTCACAATGAATTTTAAAGTTGGTGTTGAAAGAAACCATGTATTTACAACTATTTTCTTAGCTATAGTAACTTATCATTCAAACAAAAAGCAGAATTATATAGTTGATCTAAGTACAAGCCTCTGAAACTAGACCTGCTTTGATTCATGGGCAGGTTGCTTAACTTTCTGTCCTCTGTAAAATAGCGGTAATAATAGTATCTTGGGTGGGGAAGGAAAAGGTGGCGAAGGAGTAAGGGACCCTATTCCAACCGGTTGCTGGAATTGAGCTGGATATCTACCAGACCACTCTGGACACCCACAAAATCAGCCTGAGATTTAAGATAGATCTGGATCTCTACAAACAGAATATTGCAGGCAGTTCGTTTCGAGGTATGAAGCGGAGAGCTGTGATTCCGCAGGCAGATGTTGGAAGATAAACGGAAGGGGGAGAGAGCTGCCATAAGCACTGGCGCCGGGAAGGTGAAATAACACAGGAGCGCAAAAGCCTCCCATGCTGGGGATGGGGCACAGACTCACACACAGGTAGCAACAGAGAAAGGACTTTAAGGCAGCTCCCCGGACTGAAACCTGGAGCAGCGGGGCCGTGTGAGCAAACTGGGGGTGGCTGGCACTTTTAGAAGCACAAAGGGCAGAGACGTGCCCCTGTGCCCCGACCTGGAGGCAAGGACTGGGAGCACTGCTGAGGGGCGCACAACACAGGATGCTGCAGTTTATAGCAGCACCGCGAGAAACAGAGATATTGTGGCCTGGAGAGCTCACTGAAGAAAAGACTGCAATCTCTCTGCTTGGAAGCAGAGGATTGGAAATGATCTCTTCTGCCCTCACTCTCAGAAGAGACACGGAAAGTCGCCAGGGAAAGCCGCCAGAGAACAAAAGCCCCAAAAAACCGGTTTTCACTGAGCCCATCCCCGCCACAGGGGCAGGGCAACTCTGCCCAAATAGGGTTGCCTGACTAACAGTGTGGCAGGCCCCTCCCCCAGAAGACAGGCTGGGAAAACAAGAGGCCAACAACCCTAAGGTCCTTATAAAACAGGTGCATCTTGCTTGGGTTGTGGTCAATAATTTGGACTCTGTACATTCCCTCAACCACCCCTCAACTGAATGACTAGGAGGAGGAACCCCCCAAAATAGGAAAGACTCAGAGACTGTGACTTCTGCCACAGATTTACAAATGGAGACAGATATAACCAAGATGTCAAAAATGGAATTCAGGGTAGCAGTTGTGAAGATGATACCTACAATGGAGAAATCAATTAAGAGCAACACAGAGTCTCTAAGGGCAGAAATGAAAGCTGAACTGGCAGAACGTAAAAATTCTATCAATGAGATCCAATCTAATCTAGATAATCTAACAGCTAGGGTAAGTGAGGCAGAAGAATGAATTAGTGATCTAAAAGACCAATTGATAGAAAAGAAGGAAAAAGAGGAGGCCAAGGAAAAACAAATCAAAACCCATGAAAACAGAATCAGAGAAATAAGTGGCACCATGAAATGTTCCAACGTCAGAATTATTGGGATCCCTGAGGGGGTGGAGAGAGAGGACTAGAAGATATATTTGAGCAAATCGTAGCTGAGAACTTCCCTAATCTGGGGAATGAAACAAACATTCATGTCCTAGAGGCAGAGAGGACCCCTCCCAAGATCAAGGAAAACAGGCTAACACCCTGGCATGTAATAGTAAAACTTGCAAATCTTAGAACTAAGGAAACCATATTAAGGGCAGTTAGGGGGAAGTGATTCCTTACGTACAGAGGGAGGAACATCACAATAACATCAGACCTATCCACAGAGACCTGGCAAGCCAGAAAAGTCTGGCAAGACATATTCAGGGTACTAAATGAGAAGAACATGCAGCCAAGAATACTTTATCTGGCAAGGCTGTCATTTAGAATGGATGGAGAGATGCAGAGCTTCCACGACGGCAGAAACTGAAAGAGTATGTGACCACTAAACCAGCCCTGCAAGAAATATTAAGGGGGGTTCTATAAAAGGAGAAAGACCCCAAGAGTGATATACAACAGAAATTTACAGAGACAATCTATAGAAACAAGGTCTTCACAGGCAACATGATGACAACAAATTCATATCTTTCAATTATTACTCTCAATGTGAACGGCCCAAATGCTCCCATAAAATGGCACAGGGTTGCAGATTGGATAAAAAGACAGGACCCATCCATATGCTGTCTACAAGAGACTCATTTTCAACCTAAAGATACATCCAGACTGAAAGTGAAGGGATAGAGAACTCTCTTCCACGCCAATGGACCTCAAAAGAAAGCTGGGGTAGCAATTCTTATATCAAATTAGATTTTAAGCTAAAGACCGTAGTTAGAGACACAGAAGGACACTATAGCATTTTTAAAGGGTATATCCAACAAGAAGATCTAACAATTGTAAATATCTATGCCCCCAACATGGGAGCAGCCATCTACATAAGCCAACTGTTAACCAAAATAAAGAGTCATAGTGATAACAATACGTTAATTGTAGGAGACCTCAACACTCCACTCTCAGTAATAGATCATCTAAGCAGAAAATCAACAAAGAAACAAGAGCTTTGAAGGACACACTGGACCAGATGGACCTCATAGATATATATAGAACATTCCACCAACAGAATACTCATTCTTCTTGAGCACACATGGAACTTTCTCCAGAACAGACCACATACTGGGTCACAAATCAGGTCTCAACTGATACCAAAAGACTGAGATTATTCCCTGCATATTCTCAGCCCATCATGCTTTAAAACTGGAATTAATTCACAAGAAAAAGTTTGGAAGAAATTTCCAAATTTCCAAATTGGAAGCTAAAGACCACTCTGCGCAAGAATGTTTGGGTCAACCAAGAAATCAAAGAAGAACTTAAACAATTCATAGAAACCAAAAAGAATGAAAACACATTGGTCCAAAACCTATGGGATACTGCAAAGGCGGTCCTAAGGGGGAAATACATAGCTATCCAAGCCTCACTCAAAAAAAAACAGAAAAATCCCACATTCACCAACTAACTTTACACCCTAAAGAACTAGAGGAAAAGCAATGCCTAAGCCATGCATTAGAAGAGAAATAATTAAGATTAGAGCAGAGATCAATGAATTAGAAACCAGCAACACAGTAGATCAGATCAATGAAACTAGAAGCTGATTCTTTGAAAGAATTAATAAGATTGATAAACCACTGGCCAGACTTATCCAAAAGAAAAGAGAAAGGACCCAAATTAATAAAATTATTAATGAAAAGGGAGAGATCATGACTAACACCAAGGAAACAGAAATAATTATTAGAAATTATTATCAACAACTATATGCCAATACATTAAGCAACCTGGAAGAAATGCATGCCTTCCTGGAAACCTACAAACTGCCAAGACTGAAACAGGAAGAAATTGACAAGCTGATGAGGCCAATAACCAGTAACGAAATTGAAGCAGTGATCAAAAACCTCTCAAAAAACAAGAGTCCAGGGCCTGATGGATTCCCTGGGGAATTCTACCAAACATTCAAAGAAGAAATAATACCTATTCTACTGAAACTGTTTCAAAAAAATATAAACAGAAGGAAAGCTTCCAAATTCATTCTATGAGGGCAGCATTACCTTAATCCCCAAACTAGGCAAAAACCCCATCAAAAGGAGAATTTCAGACTGATACCCCTGATGAATATGGATTCCAAAATTCTCAACAAAATCATAGCTAATAGGATCCAACAATACATTAAAAGGATCATCCACCACAACCAAGTGGGTTTTATCCCCAGGATGCAAGGGCGGTTCAACATTTGCAAATCAATCAATGTGATAGAACACATTAATAAGACGAGAGAGAAGAACCATATGGTCCTCTCAATTGATGCAGAAAAGGCATTTGACAAAATACAGCATCCTGGGGTGCCTGGGTGGCTCAGGCATTAAGCGTCTGCCTTTGGCTCAGGTCATGATCCCAGGGTCCTGGGATCCAGCCCCACAATGGGCTTCCTGCTCAGCGGGAAGCCTGCTTCTCCCTCTCCCACTCCCCCGCTTGTGTTCCCTCTCTCTCTCTCTGTATCTCTCTGTCAAATAAATAAATAAAATCTTTAAGAAAAAAAAAAAATACAGCATCCTTTCCTGATTACAACTCTTCAGAGTATAGGGATAGAGGGAACATTCCTCAAGTTCATAAAATCCATCTATGAAAAACCCACATCAAACATCATCCTCAATGGGGAAAAGATGAGAGCCTTTCCCTTAAGATCAGGAAGACAAGAAGGATGCCCACTCTCACCACTATTGTTCAACATAGTACTAGAAGTCCTAGCAACAGCAATCAGACAACAAAAAGAAATAAAAGGTATTCAAACTGGCAAAGAAGAAGCCAAACTCTCACTCTTCACAGATGACATGATACTTTATGTGGAAAATCCAAAAGACTCCACCCCCAAATTACTAGAACTCATACAGCAATTCAGTAATGTGTCAGGATACAAAATCAATACACAGAAATCAGCTGCTTTCTTATACACTAACAATGCAACTGTATAAAGAGAAATTAGAGAAATGATTCCATTTACAATAGCACCAAAAACCATAAGATACCTCAGAATAAACCTAACCAAAGAGGTAAAGGATCTACACTCTAGGAACTACAGAACACTCACGAAAGAAATTGAAGAAGACACAAAAAGATGGAAAAACATTCTATGCTCATGGACTGGAGAATAAACATTGTTAAAATGTCTATGCTAACCAGAGCAATCTATACCTTCAACACCATCCCAAAGTTCCAATGACATTTTTCAAAGTGCTGGAACAAATAATCCTAAGATTTGTATGGACTCAGAAAAGACCCCAAATCTCCAAGGAAATGATGAAAAAGAAAAACTAAGCTGGGGGCATCACTTTACCTGATTTCAAGCTATATTACAAAAGCAGTGATCAGCAAGACAGCATGGTACTGGCACAAAAACATTCATATAGACCAGTGGAACAGAATAGAGAGCCCAGATATGGACCCTCAACTCTGTGGTCAAATAATCTTCGACAAAGGAGAAAAAAATATGCAATGGAAAAAAGACAATCTCTTCAATAAATGGTGCTGGGAAAATTGGACAGCTATATACAGAAGAATGAAACTCGACCATTCTCTAACACCATATACAAAGATAAACTCAAAATGGATGAAAGATCTCAATGTGAAACAGGAATCCATCAAAATCCTAGAGGAGAACATAGGCAGTAACCTCTTTGACATTGCCCACAGCAACTTCTTTCAAGATACATCTCCAAAGGCTAGTGAAACAAAAACAAAAATGAACCTTTGGGACGTCATCAAGATAAAAAGCTTCTGCACAGCGAAGGAAACAGTCAACAAAACAAAGAGGCAACCCACAGAATGGGAGAAGATATTTGCAAATGACACTACAGACAAAGCGCTGATTTCCAAGATCTATAAAGAACTTCTCAAACTCAACACCCAAAAAACAAATCATCAAGTCAAAAAATGGGCAGAAGACATGAACAGACACTTCTCTGAAGAAGACATACAAATGGCTAACAGACACGTGAAAAAATGTTCATCATCACTAGCCATCAGGGAAATTCAAATCAAAACCACATTGAGATACCACCTTACACAAGTTAGAATGGCAAAAATTGACAAGGCAAGAAACAACAAATGTTGGAGAGGTTGTGGAGAAAGGGGAACCCTCTTACACTGTTGGTGGGAATGCAAGTTGGTACAGCCACTTTGAAAAACAGTGTGGAGGTGCCTCAAAGAATTAAAAATAGAGCTACCCTATGACCCAGCATTTGCACTACTGGGTATTTACCCCAAAGACACAGATGTAGCGAAAAGAAGGGCCATATGCACCCCAATGTTCATAGCAGCAATGTCTACAATAGTCAACTGTGGAAAGAGCCGAGATGCCCTTCAACAGATGAATGGATAAAGAAGATGTGGTCCATATATACAATGGAATATTACTCAGCCATCAGAAAGGATGAATTACCCAACTTTTACATCAACATGGATGGGACTGGAGGAGATTATGCTAAGTGAAGTAAGTCAAGCAGAGAAAGTCAATTATCATATGGTTTCACTTATTTGTGGAACATAAGGAATAGCATGGAGGACATTAGGAGAAGGAAGGGAAAAATGAAGGGGGGGAAATCGGAGGGGGAGACGAACCATGAGAGACTATGGACTCCGAGAAACAGAGTAAGGGTTTTAGAGGGGTGGGGGGGTGAGGCGGTGGGTTAGCCTGGTGATGGGTATTAAGGAGGGCATGTACTGCATGGAACACGGGGTGTTATACGAAAACAATGGATCGTGGATCACTATATCAAAAACTAATGATTTACTGTATGGTGATTAACATAATAAAATAAAATTTTAAAAAAATAGTATCTTCCTGGGGCACTTGGGTGGTTCAGTCAGTTAAGCGTCTGACTCTTGGTTTCGGCTCAGGTCATAGTCTCAGGGTCCTGAGATTGAGCCCCGCATCAGGCTCCACACTCGGCACAGTCTGCTTGTCCCTTTCCCCCTGAGTGCATGTACGCATACTCTCTCATAATAAAATCTTTAAAAATAATAATAGTATCTTCCCCATGAAATTGTTGTGACAATTAAATGAGTTAATATGTGAGAGTGCTTAGGACATGTCTAGATCCTAGCCACCACTATAGACATACTGCCACTATTACTAAAGAACAGTTTAAACACAGCTTTGCAAAAAAGCACATCTGTGTTAATGTGATGACATATTCTTGTTACATGCCTGTGTGCGCATGTCTCCCTTCTTCCAGAGAATCTAAGCAACCCAGGAGAAAGGGCAATGCCACCTCTATCTTCGTAAATCTCATAAAGCGTATCATGGGGCCTGAAACTGCACACAAGTGATTCACAACACATGTGCTCATGAAACAATGATCCAAAATATATCCCACTTACCCCCCAAAAAAATTCTCTCCGAAGTTTTAATAAAGAGAAAGCCTAAATGAGTAATTTTATTTTTCTCTCATGCACACCAGCAATTTAAGCAGAAACTGACCCAACAACAGTGTTATAAAACCATTAATAACAATAAAATCAAATCACCAAAGCCTTTCATCGTGAAAGGGTCTCCTGCTATTACAGTAAAATGAACATATGAAGGCTAACCAATCACCTACTTTTTTGAGAGTTTCATAAATAATGAACCAACAGATTGTGGGTATTTTTTAAATAAGAGATTTCATTCAATTTCACCTTTATTTCCCTTTTAAATTATACAGACTATGTGCTCTGGGCTCCACATATCATTTGGTTTAGCTGTAATGAAGACAGTAAAATATGCACATACAAAACATGTGCCTTTTTAGAAATAAAGAGACTCTCCCACACTGGCTTTTGGCTCTCTTGGCTCCCAAATCAGGAGACTGGCTGCCGCAAGTGAGCATGATTCTCATCAGCTCAGTGGTTTATGGACTGCGATTTTATTTCAAGGTGTTCTGAATAATTTTAAGTGTAAACAAGCATCCTAGAATAGACAGCCCATTTTAAAAGTAACATTTGCGCATAGCTTGGCCCTTTTATTTCAAGGAAAGAAACTGCTGTACCATTGCCAGTGGCACTTACTACCACTTACACACAAGTGACTGAAGAGAAATTCGTGAAACAGAGTTGATTTTCATTTTTAGCCCACACTTTATCCCCCCATGGCAGCTCTGACCACCGTTTCCGATACTTAACTGTTTGTGCTTTGCTTCTTTGCCTCAAGTTTCAAGTGGAATGCCCTGAGTTCTGTTCTTTACACTGAAACCCCAAGGAGTAGAAAATTTGAAATTTGAAATATAGGGGGAAAAGTACATCATTATTATTATAGAACAAAATTATAAGCCCTCAAAACCTTGACTCAATCTTGGATAAAATTAAAAGAGAAACTATAGGTCAAATAAATAATCTAGCACATCTTAGCTCCTTAGGAATTCAAAGTATTGAACTAGTTGTTACTCTTCTCAAGGAGATATAAAAGAGGTCAAAGATTATTTATCTTCCAAGACCACTGGAACACCCTTGAACAAACAGCAAAAAGAGAGAACTAGTTGGGTGGGTTAATGGTTTTATTTCAGTTTATATCTATATAGTCCACTTCCCAGTTGCTAACTACAAAGATTTTATGTAATCTCCCTGGAATATAACCTTTAACCATACAGCAAGCTGTAGCCACAAAGCTTTGAAACCCAACCTGTCAAAGGAAATGATGTTTGTCCCTTTCATCTATAGGACACATTTGTCACAAGATAAAAATAGAATTTGTTCATCTGAGCTATAAACTCGCCAGCACTGTGTTTATAATCTATCAATGTATGCAATCACAGATTTATTTATACATCTGTCATATTTAGACCTGCCATATATCATAACAGAAGGCAATGAGCACTAAGTTAAGATACAGTTTAAGTGCTACGGAAGTCCCAAGGACTAGCAGAATGCCTGCAAAGAGTTGGCACAAAGCAAACACTTGGCAAGTGACTCTATCAGGTGATTGGGAGAGTGATGATGATTCATTTTATAGTTGAAGAAACAAGAGTTCCATGCTATTAAATAACCATGCTACTGAACAGCTGGTCAGTGACAGAACCAGGGCAGACATTCCAAAGCACCCTACTCCTAGTCTAATGTTTTGTCTAGTATACCACACAGCCTCTCCTTCCAGGAAAAGAGGTTCTCACCTCCACACTTTCTTATTTCTAGTGATTATCATCATCAGTGCAGTTGGTGAGAAAAATTTACCATCTTCTACTTTCAAAACACACGCATGATATTCCCAATTGTAAATGCAATTACAGGATTATTGTTGACAGTTGGGAAAACGTGCCCCAGCTCTGTTATGCCAGGGCTTGTTCTCATAGGCAAAAACAAGTAAGAAACAAACAGTTTTGAGCTGGTTTGGAGGTTCCACAAAGTCGAGAGGTTCCTCCTGGCTTTCTGCTTCATCCTTCTTGATTTCCACCCTCAAGGTCATCTCATGATCCAAGATGGCTACTGAAGTTCCTGCCATTATATTCTTATGACAAAAAGACAAAAAGCAAGACAAAAGAACCTAAGAGAAAGAGGAAAGAATGTGCGCCCTTCTCCCTTTTAAAGAGCCTTCCTGGAAATCCCATCTGACATATCTGTTTATGGCTCATTTGCCAAAACTCGGTCCATGGCCACCAGCTGCAAAGAATCCTGGGAAAGCATGCTTCCCAGGTGTCTGTCACTAAGGAAGAGGGGACAATGAATACTGGGAGGGAACTGCCTCATGTGCTTTTTCCAATGTGTAAATTAAAATAGTGTTATCAATGAAGAAAAGGGAAGTAAACTATTGCTACAACAGGAAGATGACTAAAAAAAAAAAAAAAGGTTCCTAATAAAAGAAACTTCTAAAATCTAGTGTTCCTAGATTTAGTTCAGGAATCTTCAGTCAGGATGAAATCCAAATAAAATGGAGATTTACCACAGCTCATACTAAAGAAATGAGACTCACATTATTTCCTAAGCTAAGCTGATGTGGAAAAATTAGGAGAGACAGTTTTAACTAAGCCCTCATAAACATTCTGCCTTTCCTAGCACAAACTGACTAATCACATTAAATGGAAAGGTGAAATTCCTCCTTTCTATGCTGCTAGAGGGACAGAACACTGTCAATCTAAAAAGAAGTTTGTCTCAGGTCTTCACTGATGTTTGACCCAAAATAAATTCAGAATGTTATATTTTGAAAATCCTACATCAATTTGAAAACAACACCTAAAATCTTTTGAACTAAACAATGTCAAGGGGTGCCTGGGTGGCTCAGTCAGTTGAGTGTCCAACTCTTGGTTTCAGCTGAGGTCATGATCTCAGGGTCATGAGATCGAGCCCTGTGTCAAGCTCCACACTCCACAGGGAGTCTGCTCCTCTCTCTCTCTCCCTCACCTCTGCCTCTGCCCCTGCGCTCTCTCTATCTCAAAATAAATAAATCTTTAAAAAAGAATGTCATGATCATTTATCATCTTAAAAATGTCAAAACTATAAAAACTATAGAGACTGATTGAGAGTAAAAATGAAATCCTATGAAATGAAGTGACAAGAACCTAGAACTAAGTTCACTTAGTTCACTTCCACTACCACAGTTATTCCCTACCATGCAATAAGCACTGGGAATATAACAGTGAATGAGACATGGCCCTGCCCTAGGGAACAAATAGAGGAGTTCAAGAGACAATGAGCTCTTTCAATATAATACAGTAATAATAGAGAAGGCACATGAGCACATGGTGCCTTCAGAGGTTAGTAATTACATCATTTGGGCTGGAATGCTGGGATTGTGTAAAACTTCAAATGAGGGAAGAAAATCATCCATCTTGGTTTTTATAAAACGAGGGGAATCTTACAAATATTTGGAAGGCAGCTGATTATTTACTAACAATGATAAATCTCTCATTTCAATAACTATTTTTATATTAAATTGGAATTATGTTATTGCCTCTCATTTTCTTTTACAAATCAGGATTGCTTACAAAAACAATCATGGATTTAAGATTGTAATAGAGTCCAAACCACTTGACCATCATTCCAACTTCTCAGAATCTAGTCCTCAAAGCCTTCTCAAAATCCAATTTTTACACAATCCCAACATTCTAGCCGAATTGGTCTAATTACAAACCTCTAAAGACACCATGCGCCATCTGCCTCCTCTGTGATGAGCAACTTCCTTACCCATCTCCCTTCCCCCTCCCTCCCTCCTTCTACCTCTCTCTCTCTCTCTCTCTCTCTCTCACACACACACACACACTCTATTCAGCTAAATTCTTCTCTTCATACAAATCCACCTAATACCTCTCCTCAATAGAATCTATACCAAATCAAAATCTTTGCTCTCCTTTAGCTTTTCCACTTGTACCATTGATATGATTCCTCAGACTTCCTTTCTTATTACATATCATATGTTCCTGACCAAAGTTTCATCTCTTATGGGAGCAAGAATTAAGTTTTACATCTCTGTATCATCTGAACCTAGAGTAGCAGAAGAGTTCAGTGAATATTGATGATTTTGGTAATTATCAGTCACATCCCTTTACCCTATATAGAGAGGGAAGGGCACAAGAAAAATCCTAGAAATGAGATGCCCACCTGGGAAATGGGGAAACCACACTGGACTGTTCTTGCTTCCAAACACACAAAGAGTTGCCAAGAGAAGTGTAAAATATTCTCTTGAATTAAGAGGTATAACAAGGAGTAAATCAAAGTCATTTATCAGGTACTTTCAAATTCCAAGATAAAAGCTATCAAATTAGTGTAAGGTCCTCATCAATCACCTTCATTGTTTAAGTGAGGTAGCAAAGCATGAATAAAATGCACATCCCTGCAAAATGGCTCCATTAATACGTATACTTTTTAGAAATTGAACTGGTTAAATAATCCTTGTCTAAAATATGATAAAATTTCCTTTTAGGGCTTCCTAATACCTTACAACAAGAAAGACATTTCTAAAGAATTTCCCCAATCACAGAGCTTGGGGTGGCAGGAGTCAGGGGATAGGCAGTTTCAACTGTCAGTACAGAAAAATAAAATAATAAACTGATGAGGGTCTCAGGAATTGAATGGGAGCATGGTGGTAAGAAAAAGTTGACTTTTCAGCTGGCACAAAAAAGGCATCTGAGTTTCACAGACCTACTTAGCAGTCAGTCCATAAAGCAACTCCTCAAGGATGAAAGGAAGAGAGACAGGGCTATACTTTCTGCCCAACACTTCACTCATTCATTCATTCATTCATTCATTCCAACATGTTAAGTACTAACATATCTGTTAGAATACCTTGGGCTGCAACTAACAGAAGATGCCTTTTCAAACTGGTTTCAACAAGAAAATTGAATTTTGTCCTACAAAATGAAGCACCAAGGTAGAAGACTTTTCAAAGTTGACAAACTCCATGGCTCAAGGATGTCACAAGGACTCAAGTCCTAACTATTTTTCCTTTCTATCAGGGTCGGCTTCATCCTTAAACTAGCCATATGATGGTTATAGTAGTCCCAGATATAACCTCCACACAACACAATGTCCAGAAA
This sequence comes from Mirounga angustirostris, assembly GCF_029215605.1. Classification (NCBI taxonomy): domain Eukaryota; kingdom Metazoa; phylum Chordata; class Mammalia; order Carnivora; family Phocidae; genus Mirounga; species Mirounga angustirostris. The sequence goes on along the minus strand of NW_026991720.1, from coordinate 75,824,573 downwards.
CAGAATAAAGAATCATCTTTTCAATTTTTCTTATGGTTAAGGAAACCTCCCCCTTGCTTCTCAATAGCCAGGACAGAGCCACATGCTCACCTTCAATCACCAGCAAGGGAAAGAGCTCCATGACTGGCTTAGATGGTCCATCAGCAAAATGCTTAACTCCACCACTGTAGCAGGAATAGACAGTACACAAAAGAGAAAGAGTTGCTGCATTCCAACCATATTTACAAAAACTGGTTGCATTTGGTGTGAGGTTGTTAGCTGACTCCCGGTTGAGCCTAACCAAGGGTATTCCTAGAGTAAGGTTATTTTCCCAGAAGAACGTGGGAGACTCAGTAAACAAAGTTGAGCACAGACGAGGAAGATGGAAGTGAGTAAATAGAGGTAGCACCCAGCGGGGTCTGCTAAACCTGCTTTGTGCTCCACCCTGACGCTACCAGTGGGAGTTAGGCCAGGCTCCCCATCAATCTTCTATGGTTTCATTTCCTCGTTCAAGAATTATAATAAAAAAATAAAGTGACTTGCCTCAGGGGACTGGGAATGGATGGGGGAGGGAAGGGAAGGAGTATAAAATAGGTAAGATTCAGGAAAAAGAACCTAACTAGCAAATAAACTCAAAAGCCAGGAGAGGAAATCCTCCCCAGGAGTCTATTTTTGTGGATTAATTTATTTTTTGAGCAATTATTATATATTGTTTACTAGTTAAATTTACTGAGCACTTACTAATGTGCTAAGCCTGGTGCCCAATGCGACATTCATATTATGAATCATCTAATTTCATTTTCACAACAGTTCCACCAGAGAGATTCGCCTCTCTCACAGAAGAAATACAAGTAACACGATCACAATGATAGTACAGGGAATCCAGGCTATCTGCCTCCCAGAGCCAAATCCATAACCACAGTGAAACGAGCCACTGAGCTAAAATGTGAGGGAACTGAAGAATAAGATAGACAAGATCTTCGCCTTTGAGAAACCTACACTCTAGTTAGCCACAAAGAATCAACAACCAAAATAACACATTACTGAGGCTATAATATAAATTGGAAACAAACAGGATGTCCTACATCAGATAAGGGGCTCTTGGAAGGTAGCATTTATGATACGACCTGAAGGATGAGATGCAGATAGTCACTGTGGGGGAGGAGCCAAGAATGAGGAGCAAAAGTGGGCCAGCAGCAGCAGCAAGAGCCGGCCACAGAGAGAAGGAGCCCGAAGAACATTCCCAGCAGAGGTACCAGCAGCTACAAAAGCCCAGGAGAAAAACAGGAGTGGAATGTTGAGGAACATGAAGGAGGTGAACCTGACTACGGTTTTAAGAATCAAGAGAAGAATGGCATGATGGAGACCAGAAGATAGTATAGACCATCAGGTGGAGTTTGGATTTTATCCTCAGTGTGACGGGAAATCATTAGTCTGAAGTAAGAGGATAATTTGAAATCATTTTGATTTCTTACAAGAGCATACTGGTTACTAAATAGAAGTGGCTGCAGGGAAGCAGGGACACCAGTAGGGGGCTAGTGCAGTTGTCCAGGCAAGAGAGGAAGTGGTGTGGCCTAGGTTAGTGGATTCCAGATGTAGCTGATTTTTTAAAGTTGAGATATAATTCATATGCCATAAAATTCAACAATTTTAAGTGCACGTTAGGTCATTTTTAGTGTATTCACAAGTTTGTGCAACTATCACTGGATCAGCTATTGAATTATCTAACATTTTGATCACCACCACCACCCCCACAACCTCATACCCCTTTATCTCTCTTCCCATTCCCTGGCAAACACTAATTGTATTAGGCAGGGTCCCCCAGAGAAACCAAACAAGTAGGATGCATAGATATGGAGATAAGTAGGTAGGTAGGTAAGTAAGTACATGGATAGATGGATAGATATAGACAGATGATAAGGAACTGGTTCACACAATTATGGAGGCCAACAAATCCTAAAATCTGGAGTTGGCAAGCTGGAGACCCAGGATGGCTAATGGTGTAGTTCCAGTGAGAAGACCAGCAGGGCTCGAGACCAAGAAAGAGCTTAATGTCTCAGTTTGAGTCCAAAGCAGGAAAAAGAAAAACCAATGTCCCAGATCAAGGCAGGAAGGTAGGAGTCCCCCCTCTGACTCACAGGAGGGTCAGACTTTTTATTCTATGCAGACCTGCAACTCATGAGACGAGGCCCACCTAAATTAGGTTTACTTACTCCACCAATTCTAATGTTCATCTCATCCAGAAACACCCAGAATAATTAATATTTGACCAAAAGTCTGGGCATTTTGTGCCTCAGTCAACTTGACACACAAAATCAACCATCACACAAATCTACTTTCTCCCAGATATATTCTAAATGTAGAACAATCACGACTCTGAGACAAGCATCCTAAGTCAGAAGTTTTAATTGACTATCTCCCGAAACTTTTAATTCTAAAAATAGCATTAACTATATTAATATTCAAACAAAGTTGCAAATTTAGCTATATTCAGCATTTATTCTTATAAGGCTTTTAAAGCTATCTATATACTTAACAAATTTCTCTCAGAGCCTGTCATTAATTTCTCCAAGTAGCTATCTATCACTATGGTTAAATCAATAAGAAGGAAAAAAAACTTTCCTGCATGTTTCACACTCTATATGGGTGTTTACAGCTTTAGAATAAAGGGTGTGAATGGGAAGGTACTGGACAAATTGTTGAAAAGCTAGTGTCCAGTGAAAGATGCTGGCAAGTAACCCAAATACTGCCTGCCCAAGTGGGCAGTATTCATATATAATTCAAATGAAGGCAGATGCCCATCACAAAGAGTGGCCACTATAGTACTCCAGGGATTTATCAAATAATGCTAAATCTGAGAAAGAGATCAGAAGCAGCCAGCCTCCACTTGTGTTCATCCTTTATGCCCAAAGGAGCTCTTCCTTGGTCTCCCACAAGAGACTATCAGACTCAAATAGCTCCAGGAATGATTTAATGTTCAACATTAACAACTCTGACCTATTTCTCCATACATTTGGAAAAGTTAGGCAGAAATAGTTCAATTGGTATGAGAAAACATGGAAGCATCAACAACACCCTTAAGGGCTGTGTAGTCAATGGGTTTTCACATCAAGTCAAGAAATTCAGATCCCCTCCAGAACTGTTCAAAATCCTTGCTCTGACTAAAGAACGGTCATGAGTGTCCCTTCCCACCAGGGTCACTTGGCCAAGGGTATTTCTGTCATCACACATAAACCCAAATCCCCACCAGATATAGAAGTGTCTCTCAATCAAGTGTTCATCTAATCAGCTGCACGACAAAGTGATTTGCTCCAGAAACCCTAACCTCATCAGTTAGTTTGGGTACCAAATCTTTGTGAAAAAGCTTATAGTATGTGTTTATATAGGAATCACATTGTATGTGATCGACATTCTATCAAGCAAATTAGAGCGGCTAGATCCACTATCTAGGAGCTGACAGAATCAAACAGTACTACACAAGGGTAGACAAACTAATCAAAGGACAGATTTTCATTGATGGAGGGTCTTTAATATGTGTATACATAATTAACAAAAATGTGATGTTCCTTTATACACATGGCATTTTACTTGAGGATATTAAAGAAATATAAGTACAGGTCTTAACCTTCAAGATATCATTACTCAGAAAATTCTGAGTTCATCAAGAAAGTATTCTGGTTAAACAATGATAACATAGGGGCGCCTGGGTGGCTCAGTTGGTTAAGCGACTGCCTTCGGCTCAGGTCATGATCCTGGAGTCCCTGGATTGAGTCCCGCATCGGGCTCCCTGCTCAGCAGGGAGTCTGCTTCTCCCTCTGGCCCTCCCCCCTCTCATGTGCTCTCTCTCATTCTCTCTCTCTCAAATAAATAAATAAAATCTTTTAAAAAAAAAATGATAACATAAAAAAATCCAATTTTTTTTACTCTATTATCAATTTGTACATAGTCTTCCTTTAGTTATAAAGCATTTTAACACCCGTTAGCTCACAGTGATCTGCACTGCAAGACTAAAAAAATTGGTGGATGATGAAGCATTATCTGTATTTCTACAAAGAAGAAATTGAGGCTCACAGAAGTCAAGCAGTTTTGTCCAAAGTTGGATGGTTACCGAGTAGGAGAGCTAGAATATAGAACCAGGGCTCCAGCCTGTGGATCCAGTACAGGTTTTACCAAGAGTGGCACTTCTGACCTTCTGGGCCAGACAGTGTTTTGTTATGGGAGGCTGCCCCGTGCAATGCAGGGTTTCAACAGCACCCTGACCTCTCCCTACCAAATGCCGGTAGGAAAGCCTCCCTTCCCCAAAGACATGACAATCAAAAATGTCTTCAGGTATAGCCCAGTGTCCCCCGGTAGACAAATTCCCACACCCCTATTGAGAGCTGCTCATCTAGCCTACTTTGTAGGCTTCTATTCAGATTAAAAGAAACCATATACTTATAGTATTTGACATTTCTGATTTATTAAATCATCAATTTTTCATGAGCCAAATGTAAACATGGAGACAAAACAATCTATTTTACCAAATATTTTTTAGGATTCCAGTTTCTTGATTTTTTTCTAAGAACCTGATTCAACTATAATTAGTGCTCATAACCAATGAGAATATCAACCTATAGATGTAGGAGAGGGACAGTTAAGGGAGAGTTCTGGAACTTCCATGGTTTCAAAAACATTTTTTTCTAAAATGTATTTATATATTAGTGAGGTTAACAACAACAACAAAAAATACTAAATTGGTGTCATTTCCGTTTCCTCTCTTCTGGTACTATCCATATTTTTCAATGGTGGAAGGGAGGAAAAGAGAGACAATAAATTACCTAGTCAGGGTGCCTGGGTGGCTCAGTTGGTTAAGCGACTGCCTTCGGCTCAGGTCATGATCCCGGAGTCCCGGGATCGAGTCCCGCATCGGGATCCCTGCTCGGCGGGGAGCCTGCTTCTCCCTCTGCCCCTCCCCCCTCTCATGTGCTGTCTCTCTCTCATTCTCTCAAATAAATAAATCTTAAATAAATAAATAAATAAATAAATAAATAAATAAATAAATTACCTAGTCACTATCAGCCAAGAAAAAATAGCTGACAAACCCCTACTTTGGCACCAACCGCCTTTCCTTGGCATTCCCCAGTGTGGCCACTTAAGAACAACCAGGTAAGCCTATTTGATTTATGCAGGGTATTCAGTATTTTGATTTTCTAGTATTTTTTGGAAACAATTTGTTGTAATCACTATGTCAGGTGCTTTGCTTTACTCCAAGAATAAAGAACACTTCTTAAAAGCCCTAGAAGGGAAATAGTTAAAATGAAAAATGTATACCCCCATCAGTAAACTCTCTAGGGTAACTTTTGACTAAATTTAGTAAATGATATATCCTATCAATTACCATCTTGATTATGCAACTATAAAAATCAATTGAGCATATAAAATGCAGAGTAAAGAATATAAATGATTTGAAATTACACCTTGAAGTAAAAAATTAGGTCAGTTCCCACAATCATGTGTTCTGGGTCTCCTTTCTGCTCTGTTCATCAGAATTATGCAGCAGCTTCACGAGACAGCATACCCAGCTTTATCAACACCACCTACTAAAGCACCGAGCCTCCCCAAGGAAAACAGTAGTAACAAGCTCCCTCTATAAGAGCAACACTCAGTTCAGTTTTAGCACTGCCTTTCACCTGTATTTTAAAAGGCCAAATCTAGATTATAGTGAACAGATTCTATTCCTCCATGTGATCTCCTGTGGTTAAGAATAACTTGCTGGCCTAAAACACTCAGGATATATTCTTTGCATTTTCATAGCCAAGATCCATGCACTTGATGATTCTCACTCATATTTCATTTGTTTTTTTAGATGAGACCAATTTCAGGTGTAAAGGTCAATACCTAGTAAAGATGATGCAAGAATTAAAACAGTGCCATACGGAACTTCCTGAATTTGACTGAAAAACACATCCATAAGAGCCAACTTCACCTCACAGAGAACACATTACTGTCCATATGCAAGGCAAACTGCTGCATGAACTCTAGAAAGCAAAATGTGACATTTGACAACCATCCCTGCAAGCCATCACAGCACTCCTTATGAAACTGTCCTGGTTAATACTCATCAACAAAGGCTGTGCTTTCTCTTTGAAACTACATGTTAAAAAAAAAAAAAAAAAAAGGACAGGAGGGGAGACAGTTGCGAAGGAAGCTGTGAGGTGAAACTGGCACATTCCTGGTAATTGCAGACTTCACAGTTGGCCATTTAGGAAAAGCCCCTCCTTGCCTCCAAGGCATAGACTGAAGGGTGGTTTTCTAAACCAGAAGAGAGAAAGCTGCTGGACCCCTTTCCCAGTAAACATTAAGGTGTCCTGTAAATATAATTCATCCCAGAGATGCCTGAAGGAGAGACAAGAGCAGCCTGGATTCATTCACCGGCCCAGACTCAGCGTCTGACTCAGCCCTGCAATGTCCCTGACTTGCTGGAGGTTCTGAGCCAGCCGTTTATTTCGTGGCTGCTGGTGTCATTACTCTGCCTTTGCTCTTAACCGAAGCGAGTGCCAACCACATTCCATGGATCGTACAGAATATACAGTAGGAAATGAACCCCACTCATTGACTTCACATCACAAGCTTCAGCTTGGCTAATTAGAAATGTAGGAAAATCGCCACTATTTCCATGTTTTCAATCAAGGGAACAAAACATCATCCACTGACCCACATCAAGAAGCGGCTGCCCTGCTGAATTTCTGGCGAAGTCAGGGTGCTCTGCAGAGGGCTGACCTAGAACCAACTACGTGTTCTGGGGAGGAGCCTCGGGGGCAGCAGCAAGGGGTTTCAATCTCGATTCCGTGTCTTCCTAGATGTGTGGCCTGGGACATTTCCTTCACTTCTCTGAGCTTCCTCTACAAGACAGTCTTCATTTATACACAGAAATACTGTAGCTCAGAACACAAATGAGAGGTGTAACAGAGATAACAGTGGATTGTTTATTGCTTTCCTACATGAATTAGGCTTCCTGGAAAACATTCTGCCAAGAAATGACATAAAGGAAAACTTGGTCCAACGAGAAGAAGAGAGCCCACCCTATCAGGCTCCCCAGTGACTGTGAGGAGAAAAGGAGGGTGTGCAACCAAGTGGTGGGACAGGTGTGTCTGAGGCTCACTTGTTTGAGCTGAAGTCCCAGGAGCGCTAGAGGCGTTGTTAAACAGATTGAGGAGATTCCATTAGGAAAAATGCAGCAGCTTTATTTTCTATGCACATCTGAACTTAATGGAGTAAACTGTGATCCACCAGAGCTGCAAGTCACAGTTGATCTGTTCTGTCAGATTTGGCTGAAGAGTCTCAACACCATTTTTTTTTTCCCATTAAATGTTACCAATCGCAAAGTCAAGGGTCTCATCCAGTTGGGTAAAGGTCAAACTAACTTGCGAACTGCAGGTATCTCAGTCCAATCCAATCACGTTCCCAGTCACTTCTACTTTAAAAAAGCAGTCCAATCCAGTTCAAAGCCAGGCAGTCCATCCCTTCTAACACAGACTGCACCTGCTAGTTACTAGTTCTGGCTGAGATGGGGAAGGAGTTTCCTGCTCGCCTTCCTCTGGGCCCCATATACTGGCCCTATTGAGGACAGCAAGGAGAGGCCAAGGGGGTGGAGGCTGGCTGGGCAGCAGCACTCCCCATTCTGCTGGCCACTGCCACTTCTCCATCTGAGCCAGTGACAAGTCATTGTTGCCATGGGTGATCTCTTCCCCTATATGAACGCTACATACTGAAGCTTTCTGCCAACCAGGTATCCTTAGGCTAGGCAAAGCATGCCAACCGGCACTGTTCCCTCCACAAAGGCACACAAGATGGGGGGGGGGGGGTTGTATCTCCTCTAGACCCAGCAGTGATAAGCAGAATGCTCCCTCCTCAGGTGTGTACCTAAGGAATGAAACTGGGGTACATCTCCCAGGAAGGCCCAATGATGCCTTCCACTCAATCAACTACTGTGTCCTTAACAACCGAGGTCCTTCTGAACCTAAAGACTCCCTACCCTCCAGTTCCAGAAGATGTTGCAAAGCTCCGGCATGTGGGGCTGGATGCTTCCACCCTGTTCATACCCAGCTGCCCCTCCCCCACCTCTTCACTCCAGTACACATGGGGCACTTCTGTGAGTTGCCAGCCAACTGTAACTCCAGGTGAGAAGTGCGCCACTTCCAAACCTCCCCTGCTACACACTGGCCCAGATGTTCTCTCTGGCTTTGGGGACTTGGTTTTGGAAAGGGAAACATGACGAATGGCCCTTCCAAGAGGAGGGAAAGTGTTAATTACCATCACAACCTTAATCCCCCCCAGAGGCTTTCTATTGCTACATACACGAGTAAACGGTAGTCCCAAAAGTTCTATAGGTCTGCCCTCTCTTGGCAGGACCTGCCTTAGGGGACTGATAACACAGGGCATTTTTCTGATCTACAGAACGCATCTCTTATGCTCTCAATTATGAACTGTCTCCAGAGCAAAGAACCGTGAAGGGCATCTCTCAGAGTTATTATACAACACCATGTGATACCCTTAATATCAGGAGTTAGACACTTAGGTTCTTACCTCCAGCCCTGGCATGCACCAACAGGGTGGTAATGGTGGGGAAAATCACTTAACCTCTCAGAGGTTGGGCTTATGCTCCTCAAAAGAAACTAATACCACCAGCATTTGAAATGAAGGAATTTGGAAAACTATTAAGTTGTAAAATCACATGTTAATATGCCCAGAGAAAAATACCACCTTGTTTATTTTCAAAGAAAGCTAAGGGAGAAGTGGGGCATAGGAAGGCCCCATCCTGCATTTTCACAAAGGCAAAGACAGACAAATATTGCAGAGCCCCAATGAAACTACCCTTTTCCCAAGGCTATCCATGCATGGTGCCAGCCAAGGGCTCCTCTCCTTGGGTCCTCAGTTCCATGATACTATGGTTTACCAATCTCCAGAACTTCAACATTCATTAAAGATTCTAAGCTTAGAGCTCAAAAGTGCCTGAAAGCGCATCATGGTTCAACTGTCTTGTCTAAAAACAAAGGAGCTGGAGCTCCGAGAATAAAGCATGAGATATACCATTCTCTCAGAACACGAGCTGTGCCATGCTGGAGGAAAGAGCTCGTTTTTCTCCAAAGTTGGGCAAGGTACGATACAAAGGAGCCCCGTGAAGTAGCCCAGAAGGCGGTCTCTGCCACTTTGGCAGGGTCAGCCAGGAATAAGGGTGTTGCGAAAACGCACACTTCACTCAGCTGCCGTGGGAGTAGAACGCCGCTCTCAGGAAGCGTGCACGCAGCTCCCGGGCTCATTTTGCTGTACAAGTTCTTATCTACAAAGCCATCTAAAGAACCAAGTGTGAGGCGCTGGCTTTGCCTTGAGCTCACTAATTAAAACGTATTAGCAGCATTGAGTCCCATTATCCTTTCAAAAGGGAGAGAGCCAAGCCAGGCCTCCAGCGGCAGGGAAGATAATTAAGTAAAACTGTTTCTCACAGATAAATAATGGATATGACAACAGATGCCCCTCTGTCCTGGATTGGGGGGGGGGGAGGGGGGGACAACAAAGGAAGAATGTGCTTATTGCCAAAACAAATGCAAAATAGCCTCTGGCTCGAGATCAGCCCCCCTTGAACACCAGAGCAGAGAACAGACCTGGCCTCTGTGTACCAGGATGAAACAAAAATCAATGTTTCTACACACGTTACTTATTTCATTATGTACTTGCACTTCGCCTTACAAAAGCAGCTAATACAAATTCAATACGTGTCCACATTTCAAACACAATGCTGCTGCCTTGTCAGCCATGTGGAGCTCCCACCACACACCCTGAGCAGCTCTGACAGGCCGCTGTACCCAAGATGCTGCAGAAAGCAACTCTTCCTGGGAGCTTTGAGCCTGCCGGCCCTGTCATCTGCCATTATTCTTGCTCGGCTGCAGCGGATTCGAGATAACAACAGTCACCCAACACAGTTGTTTCCAACACACGCTATCGAGGTCACAGGCTGATGGCTCCCGGAGGCACATCGGCAGCTGCACGCCCAATGATCGGCAGCACATTCTTACCACGAAGCCATGGGATACGTTAATGGCAGAGGAAGCCCTAAAACCACTGTGTGTGAAAGGTCTAAAAACCAAAAAAAAAAAGAGAGAGAGAGAGACAATTTTACATGTTTTACACCAAAGGATAAATATTAGACTACATGAGAAATTGTGAAGCTAAGGAAAATGAATCCTAAGCAGTCAGCAACGAGAAAGAAAGCTATGAGTCCTCTTCGCAACAGTCCTGAACTACTAGTAATGAGATCTCCAAGGTAGTTTTCCACTTCTTCCAAGGAGTAGGGGGAACGCACATGCACATGTGTGTGCATATTTTATGAGCTCAGCACAGGTACACATTATGGCAAATTTCAGCCCCGTCTGCGCTCTAAGATGTTACCAAAGGTTTCTGAAACGTGATCACAAAAAGCCAACTGCCATTCATCCTATGGGCCCACAGTGAGGCAGCTTATAATAGAAGCTCAATACATACATGCTGAATAGATGGAGAAAAAAAAAGAGAGAGAAAAGAAAAGCATGGCAGTTGCCTTTATTTATTTATTATAAGCATCATGGCACATACGCTTTAATAAAAATGAAAGACTGACTTACTGCATTATTAAAGTCTGATTTCTTAAGTCGGGTGAGAAAAGAAACTACTCAGGAAGCTTTCTATATTGGCAAAAGGACAATGTTGAGAGAAGCTAATGGAACATGTGCGAGGCCCCACTGATAGATTTTGCCCCAGAGCAAATCACACACCAACTTATCTTGACATTGATGAAAAAGGTGGTCAAACCACAACAAATTTTCCCCAGATAAAACCTGAGTAAGAGTTTTTACGAATGCTGCTTAAAATATAAAGTAACAGCTCAATGAAAAACAAAGTCATGTTTGTAATTAAGATTATTCAGGGAACTCATGCTGACATGGGCAACTCATTTTCCAAAAGTGTGCCAAAGGAATTCAATGGGGGAAAAACAGTCTTTTTGATAAATGCCGCTGGAACCACAGAATATCCGTATGGATAAACAAATAAACCTTAACCCCTACTGCCGCAGCTGTACAAAACAATTAATTCAAGATAAATCATGGGCCTAAATTTAAATTTAAAACTATAAAACTTGTAGAAGAAAACAGGAGAATATCTTCACGACAAGGGTCAGGATTTCTTTGGGCAGGATAAGAATTCAACAATTATAAAAGAAGGAAAAGGGTAAATGAGACTTTACTGAAATTTAAAATTCTGGCTCAACAAAAGATAACATTAAGAAAAAAGACTAGGCAAGTTACAGACTGGGTAGGATACTCTGAAAACATAGTTCTGGCCAAGAGTTCACATTCAGAATATATAAAGAGCTCCTACAACTCTATAATAAAAACAACCAAATTTAAAAATCAGCACAACACTTTAACAGAAACTTCACAAAGGTACATATACAAATGATCAATACACATATAGAAATATGCTTTCGTCACTGGCCACCAGGGAAATGCAAATTAAAATCATGGTGAGACAATACTATACCAGAATGGCTACAATAGGTGGAGTGGAAACTCAGAATGTTGAGAAGGGTGTGAAGCAACTGGAACACTCGTATCTTGCACAGGAAGTGAAGAACAGTACAACCACTTTGGAACAAGTGTTTGGCAGTTTCTAATACAGGTAAATAAATGCATACCCTTTCCTGCCATTCCATTCCTAAGATTTTACTCCAAAATATAAAAACAAAATGTCTACACAGGTCTATACAAAAATGTTGATCGCCACTTACTTTATCACAATAGATAAAAAACCAACCCGAACGTCCATCAACAGAAGAATAGATAAACAAATAGTGATACAATTACAAAAGGGAATACTGTTTAGCAATTTAAAAAAAAAATGAACTGCTGATATATAAAACAATGTGGATGAATCTCAAAAACATAATGATAAATGAAAGAAGCCAGACGCGCACACCCACAAAACGTACTATATTACTCCATTTATATAAAGTTCTAGACCTGGCAAAACTAAATAAACTATGATTCAAAGAGTCAGAAAAGTTTATTGCTTCTTGGCAACAGAGTTGGAAAGAGGATTAGTAAGGAATACAAGAGAGCTTTTTGAACGACAGAAGTATCCTCTGTCTTGATCGAGATAGGTGTCACACAGATGCGTGCATGTGTCAAACTTACATTGCACACTTAGGATTGTGCACTTGATTGTGTGTACATTGTACCTCAAAAAAGTAAATAAACATTGAATTCTACATAGCAGGTTTATTTTTGGCAGGAGTATGTGCTAGTAATTCTCAAACTACTTTCTGTCTATTCCAGACTTGAGCAAATGAGTATAGTATACATTGGGTATAATTGAAACCATGTTTCTCACTGGTGAAAAGGGAATTACAAATATAGAAAGGAAAAAAACATGAGCAGACCCTGTGTTTTTAGGTTGAAACTGAAGTTACCAATATAAACCTGTAGCTTTTAATATGAAGAGATACAGAACTAAATAAAATATGCATGCATATATACAAACACAAACACACATTTTCCAGCTTTGTCTACTAATGAGATCTAGAACACATGACACCCAGTATAACAAACAGGGTTGGCTCCCAGAGCTCCCTTTCTAAAGACCATCCTCAAAGGAATTAGGGCTCCTTGCAGGAAAGGCTAATTCAAGGGCTGAGCAGAAAAGTATACAATAAGCCTAGAACATTCTATGCCAGGAAGTAAGGAAATGATAAAAACTAAATGAAGCAGGTGAAAGTGACACCGCACCTAGCTTGAACGGTCTCTGATGGGCTGACTTGGGGCCAATTTGTGCATCAAAATAAATACTCAAAATTATTGGTTAAACTAGGAACCCATCAATACATATTGATATAAATAAGAAAGGAAAGGCCTTCTTCTCCATAGAAGGTCAACTAATAAGCATGGAAGGAATAATGACATTAGAAAATCATTAATGGTAGCTAAAACTAGTGGGTGAAAGTTTGGTAGGGACCAGGATATTCATAAAGCCTAAAGGTAGAGTCCACAAATGACTAATTGCTTACAAAGGGAAAACAGTACTTTGATAAGTGGAAGGTCCTGGCAGACTTAACAAAATAATCAAAGTTATCATCAATACAGGGATAAGTATCTCCTGATATGATGTACTGGCAAGGACATAGTACTATGTGTTACTGGGTCAAAAACATATAATCTCAATTTAATCATGAAGAAATATCCTACAAATCCAATTAAAGGACATTCTACAAAATAGCAGGTCTATATTCTTCAGAAATGTGGGGGGGGGGAAAAAAAACATAACACTGAAGAACTGTTCCACAGTGAAGAAAGCTAAAGAGAAAGAACAACAAAATGTAATCTGGGATCCTAGACTGTGTACTGGACTGAGGAAAAAATAGTCATGAAAGTCATTACTGGAACTGATGAAATTTGAATATGAACTATAGATAGGAATAAAGTATCAATATAATATATCCTGATTCTGATCATGATTATGTCAAAAAAAATGATCTTGTTCCTTGGAAAGGAACACAGTGTCCCCAAGTTACTTTCAAATGGTTCACACACACAAACACACAGAATGAATAAAGCAATTAAGAGCAAAATATAAACAGTGAATCTGTTTAATAGTTACATTTAAGCAGGAGTTCCTTGCACTACTCTTGCAACATTTCTCTGAGTGTAAAATAATAAAAAAAGTAATCAGAGAAACATGAAGAAACCACAGAAAAGCCATTTGGTAAATGGAAAACAAACAATCCACAAGTAGTAGTATACCGAATTTAGGATATTTGGAAGAAAAGAGAACATACCTGAATTCTTTGATTCATTAATCAAAAAATATTTACATCTTCCATTTCTGCTAAACACTGTTGATAAAAAAGGAGACCTATAAGACATGAGTATGTATCTTCATCATACGATAGGTAAGACATCAAATCAACTAGTCAGCATGTGAGATGAACTGGGATCATTATAACAGTGAAGGTGTAACTTGAATGAGTAAGCAGAGAGAACACTGACCACTGCCCAGGAGATCCCAGGGTAGCTTCACAGAGGAAAGAGAGATTGAATCTATGAGTAGCACTTCAACAGACAGACTAGAAGTAGGGAACAGAGCAGAAAGGTGTCCCGCACAGAAGGGAACAGGATGGAGAAAAGCACTGAGGAGCAAATTGTAGTACTTATTGCAAGAAATGTGAGGAGACGGTATAGCTTGGGAGTGGAGTACGAAAAGGAGCAGTTAAAAAAAAAAAAAGAAAGACTAGAAAAATAGTTTGATGACAGAGCACACAGGAGCTTTTACTGTCAGAAGTGTAGGAGTTTAATCTTAGTCAGTGGAGTGGTTTGGGAGAACGAAGAATGGGGAAGAAATGGCTATTTCACACGTGAAGTCAGGCCAGAGGCTAATCCAACAGTCCAGGAAAGCAGGTATGCACTCAGAGGAGGCAGAAACAGACCAATGTTCCTAAAACTTGTCTCTAGTCTTCTCACCCTCAGCCCTAAGAAGGCTCAAGATAACAACCGGTTATCAAGCTAGCTAATAGGCATGAAGTGTACTTCTAGTTCAAGTATACTGTCTGCACTAGAATGAAGGTATTAGTGCAGATTTATGAGCTCTTATGTTTTCCTCCAATAAACCTAGGAAAGCTTTAAAGAACACCCTTTAAAACCTCAGTGTATAAAACTGTTTCTATACATACTACCTTTGAAGGGTCTAAGTAAATTCATTTAAAAAGAAAGGGCCCAAATTCAGGGGCACCTGGGTGGCTCAGTCGTTGAGCGGCTGCCTTCGGCTCAGGTCATGATCCCAGGGTCCTGGGATCGAGCCCTGCACTGGGCTCCCTGCTCCGCAGGAAGCCTGCTTCTCCCTCTCCCACTCCCCATGCTTGTGTTCCCTCACTCGCTGTGTCTTTATCTGTCAAATAAATAAATAAATAAAATCTTTAAAAAAAAAGGGGGGGGGGCCAAATTCAAAGCACCTCATTTCTCCAAAAGTTTTTTTTTCCAGATTCAGAAACAAATCTGTGCCTGCAGCCGTTGTCAAACTTCATAGTGGAATTTGCATTTAATATTTCCTACATATCATCATTCTACAGCTACAGATGGTCCCCACCTTAGGATGGTTTGACTTAGGATTCTTCAACTTTACAATGGCACAAAAGCCATACGCATTCAGTAGAAACCATCTTCCAGAGATAGACAGCAGAATGCTCTCTTATGACGCCAGCCAGCCGGCCAGCCACTGTGAGCCCCAGCTCCCCATCATTCTCGGGATCACAAGGGGAAACAACGGATACACCTATTGCCATTCTGTCTCTCATTTTCAGTACAGTATTCAATAAACTACATGAGATATTCAAAACTTTATTATAAAATAGGCATTGTGCTGGATGATCCTGCCCAGCTACAGGCTTGCGTAAGTGTTCAGAGCACGTTTAACGTCGGCTAGGCTAAGCTATAATGTTCAGTAGGTTAGGTGTATTAACGTCATTTGTGACTTACAATATTTTCAGTTTGTGATGAGTTTATCAGGATGTAACATCGCCTTATGTTGAGGAAGATCGGTAGTTTTAATTCTTATAAGCAAATACACTGGAGGGGGGAAGGGCCAGGAGAGACTAAAAACAAGATTCTTGATACTTCCCACCCCTGCCAAGAGTGGTGTCAGCTCTGCAGCTGGAACTCCTTGAAACTGGGATTCAAGTAAGGCTAAGCTGATTTCACAGACAGAAATGAAGCAAAATAAAGCTCCAGTGTAGGAGGTAGAAACAAACTACCAGAAGCACCACCTACTACTTTCATCTGTGTTCATTTAACACAGAACTAAAGTGATAGGATGTATGGGGCAGGCTAGGCATACTCTCACTTTTGTCTGGGAAAAGCTAAACAACATATTATGATACATTTCTGTTACATTTCTATTGAAGGCTACCATGAACTTTTAAAATGTGAATTCACTAAGAATTTCTGTTTTTAGGAGATGACAGGAGAGATGAACCTCAGAGCAGCAGAGTGAAGAGGCTCATTCTGCTACTGTCTTTACTATTTCTCTAGGGATGGTGTTATCTACACCACTCACAGACGGGCACTATTACAGTTTATAAATTTAAAGCCAGTGGAAATTCTACATAAGCTACTATGTAAAACATCTTTAAAGTTGTCAAACTCAAGAAAGCATGAAGACTCATACAGATTCTCATCAATCTTATTACATTCCATATTTTGGTAACCAACATCATCCAACCTTGCTTATGACTTCTCTATCTTCTCTTAACTTCTGGCTATAGGGCGCCTGGGTGGCTCAGATGGTTAAGCGTCTGCCTTTGGCTCAGGTCATGGTCGCAGGGTCCTGGGATCGAGTCCCACATCGGGCTCCCTGCTCCTTGGGAGCCTGCTTCTCCCTCTGCCTCTCTCTCTCTCTCTGTCTCTCATGAATAAAAATAAAAAAAAAAAAAAAATTTACTCTTTAAAAAAAAAAAAAAACTTCTGGCCATAAAACTAGTACTGAAATCAGGTGTTAGAAGAGCACAGACTTGGGGGCGCCTGGGTGGCTCAGTTGGTTGGGCGACTGCCTTCGGCTCAGGTCATGATCCTGGAGTCCCAGGATCGAGTCCCGCATCGGGCTCCCTGCTCGGCGGGGAGTCTGCTTCTCCCTCTGCCCCTCCCCCCTCTCATGTGCTCTCTCTCATTCTCTCTCTCAAATAAATAAAATCTTTAAAAAAAAAAAAGAAGAGCACAGACTTTGAGCAATACCAATCTAGGAGTCACCCCCCCACACACTCTTCCATAAGCCAGCCCTGCATCATTGTGCAAGTTACTTGCCTTGTAGGAATTTCAATTTCCTCATTTGTGGAAATTAACATTCTAAATGGTCATAAAAATAAATGTTTCCAGTAAAATAAGTAATAGCAGTTGGACTTAATGCTGGGATGGCTACGAAATGTCTTTTAGATTAAATTAGATGATGTATGTAAGCTATTCCTTAGGGAATCCTTACATGGCTGTGCAGTTGAGTACTATAAATATATCCTCCTGTGGGGGGGGTGGGTAGATGGGGTCTTAAAATCCAGCCTTCCCTGCACTGAGGATGCGCACCCGGTGAAAGCTGTGCCCACCCAGAAGGCACCTCCTCCTCTTTTTAAATTCACACACAGGCACAGTAGAGGTTAGCAGTGGTCCCAAATATGCATCCAAGAGTAGCTATTACTCTCAAACATCATAAAGCAATGAGTAGGGCCGAAAGAACTCAGAAACCATTTATCTTCAAGACTATCTTCTCGTCTAGAACTATAATATTTTATTAATGGAAAGAACAAACCTAAACTTTCTAATTTAACAGATGCAGTTACTCAGGCCTCCTAAAAAAAATGAGAGAATAAGTATTCCTGGTTGAGGTTTAAGGGGCAGTTAATGGTGGAGAGGGAACACTAATAAAATCAAGTTATTAAAGAAAGAAAACTGGAAAAACAGAGCTTTGAAGTTCTTCCTCCTTTTGCCAGAAAAAAAAAAAAAAAGCCAGTAAAAGACCACATCAGTTAAATAAGGACTAACCTCTAACTTGGTAACTATTCTAACTTGGTTACATTTCAAAGAGCACTGACCCAACATAGAGAAAACCAGCTCAAATAAACACTTGAGCTGATCCGTTGTGATGGACAAGAAATAAAATGATCAATTATTTTGTGCCACGTCACTTTTTTGCCTAATATAACTAACCAAATCTAAAACCAACCCCATGGAACAGAGAAATCCAAAAAGGATACCCTAACAAAATGTTCAGAAGAAAAGAATGCTCTCATTACCACTATATCAACATTATTTCTGAGCCAGAATATACTGCTTCCCTCTATACTCAGAAAGTGGATGAGCCTTTTTTTAATTACTTTTTTTACCTATCACATGATATCAAACATTAAATTCACCAACAAATATTAGAGATTGATCTCCATTGTTGCCTAAAGATACTCAATTGTGATAAGCATATTAAAATTAGTATAAATATACATAAATATATATATTTGCATTGTCTAAATTCACGAGTACAATGTTGCTTTTATAATAAAGGCTTAAGAAATTCAAAAACACTGCTACAAAGCAAGTTTGCAAATAAAAATTGTCCTTGAGGCTATACCAAGCAGAATAATAAAGAGCAGAACATATCCTGGAGTGAATCCACCTAAAAACTGGAAAATAGCATCCAGCTTTTTAAAATTCATACTACTCAACACCCTGGTAATATTCAGCTCTTACTGACTGATAGTAAGAAATTTCAAAAGAACTCACTCGTGAGCAAGGATTGCTGATATTCATTCCAAATCTCCTTTTAGCAAATTTTCAATACATTTTTTCAGTTTTGGTGAGTTCTCTAAATTGCCAATTGGCTTAACTTCATCATGTAAAAAAAGAAAAATTACTAATTTGGTACCATGGGAACTTTTACAGAGTGCATTACTACTATCTATAATGAGAAGTGATGTCAGTGAGTCCCTAGGGAGTTGATCATTGAACAAGCGTATTATATTTCTTACCTTCTACCCAAAAGGACAACATAACAGGTGTATTCAAAAGAGGGAAGAAAAAAGATCGGAGAAGGAAATAAGAGACAGGGTCTGTACCTTTTAAACATCCAGCATAACATTGATACCAGCTGTATAGTATCCCAAAAGAAACAGAATATAAACTACAAATGTGACTGACATATGTAATTTTAAGTTTTCTAGTAGCCACATTAAAAAGCAAAAAGAAAGAGGCAAAATTAATTATAATAATATATCCTGAACTAGTATTATCATTTAAATATTTAAGCATATAAAATATTAATGAAAAACTACATGCTTTTATTTGTACTGAATTGTGTAAATCCAGTGTGAGTTCTGTATTTACAACACATCTCAGTTTGGACTAACCACATTGCAAGTGGCCAATAGTCACATGCGGCTAGTGGCTATATTATTAAACAGTATAGATCTATATGCGGTCATCAGGTTTTATTTGATTACATCCTGCCTCTCTGTCCTGAGTGACTGTTTTTGCATTAACAATGTATAACATTCTCACAGATACTGCACTGCAACGAAAATATCACGGAACCTAAATCTTAAATAAGCAGGGATTAAAAGAACATTCCAATCGACATAAGCAAAGTATAACAAAAATCACATCTGAAATGGGTCCTTTGGTGGAAGGTAGCTCTAAATCTGCAACTGTTCATGGAAGGGAATAAGTTTCACACAGCCTGCCTTTGCTGACTAGACCGGAGAGTAAGTCACTAGACTAAAACCCAAGAAATTTAATGATTAAGAAACCTCTAGAAAATTGACCATGAGAAAATTTAAAGCTGGCCTGAAAAAGATGTAAAACACAAAATTCTGTCAAGTGGCAACAACGTGGTCGAACATAGGACAAAGAAGTATTTGGCAGACCTCCTCATCAGTTCTGCTATTACTCTAAGATATTTAGCTTGTTTCCAGACATCAGCATCCAATCTTATAAAATGAAAATAAGGTACCTATATACAGGAATGTATGCAAAAACGACCAACAGAAGTCTGCTTTCTATCACAGTTTATATATAATCTCAAAAGAAAATAAAGCTCAAGATGTTAAAATTAACCCAAGCTTGAGTGTTAGCCCACACTGACCTAATGGCAGAAACTCTGCCATTCTGAATTACCTTGTACATCGTAGAAAACAAAATGTTAACAAAACAGGAGCCTCTGAGTCAGCAGGGAAATCACTGTCACAAATGCACTATAGTTCTTCTCTAATTTCATTCTAAAGTTAATGGAGTTTAACTCACATCTAAAAACTATTCTTAATCATTCAGTAAGTGTGGTTTTCTGCTTTCTCCTAAAATCTCCAGGTTTCTCCTAGATTATAGGAGACAGCACATTAGGAGCAGCAAGAAAGGGAAGGAAGGAGTTAGGTACCTAACACTCCCAAAGTGAGAAGTACCAGCTGGGTTGGAGTGACGGAGGGGCAGGGGGTAAAGAAGACAATGGTGAACCACTGGGGACACTGGTGTGGAGTCAGACACACTGGGAGCAGCGAAGACAGACTCTCAATTCATGTTGGGCTATCTTCATAAGCATCTTCATAATGATGAGCCTACAACATCAAGATGTTTAAATTATGTTCAATTCTATTTCATTTTAGAAATATTTCAAAGTATTTCCAAAAACAGTTACAGTTGAGTCTCATTTTTTGCAGAGGCTGCATTTGCAAATTCTTCTACTTGCTAAAATTTATTTGTAACCCCAAGGTCAATACTTGGGGTGCTCTCACCATCATTCACAGGCATGCCCAGAGTGGCAAAAAAATTTGAGTCATCCAACACGTGTGTTCCCAGCTGAAGTCAAACAAGACGATGCTCTGCCTTCCTGTTTCAGCTCTCGTGCCCTAAACCAGTGTCCTTTGGGCAGCATATTGCGTGCCAAGTTTTTTGCATTTTTTTGCAATATATGGGTGACTTCACCTTTTAAAATAGCCCCAAGCAGGGGCGCCTGGGTGGCTCAGTCGTTAAGCGTCTGCCTTCAGCTCAGGTCATGATCCCAGCACCCTGGGATCAAGCCCGGCATCGGGCTCCCTGCTCAGCAGGAAGCCTGCTTTTCCTTCTCCCACCACCGCCCCGCTTGTGTTCCCTCTCTCGCTGTGTCTCTGTCAAATAAATAAATAAATAAAATCTTAAATAAAATAAAATAAAATAAAATAGCCCTAAGTATAGGGCTGAAGTTTGTGATGTACCTTATGGAGAAAACACATGTATTAGGTAAGCTTCCTTCAAATGTGAGTTATAGTGTCCTTGGTCATGACTTTGATGTTAATGAGTTAACAATGTATATTAAACAAGATGGCTTTAAATGGAAACATAGGAAACATACACAAGGTTATGTTTTGATCGGCTGATGAAAATGTTGTAACCAGAGTCTCTTATATTTCCACTGGGAGCAAAGGTTCAGTACTTGTTAATTCAGTCTTTGTGGCAACTTTACAGACCAAAATTATCACCAAAAACAAGAATTAAATGTAGACAGTAAAAGGGTCAATGCTTAAATAAATGACATTTCCAGATAATTATCTGGTAATACTGGATTTGGTTATAATGTAGCTGTAAGAAGAAGCTAAAAGTAACAGCTGAACACAGCTTTATTTCCAAAATTTCAAGCACTCCAATGTCACACATTAACTACTCTATTCAAAAATATAGTCACAATAATGTGATTCATAAGTAATATATGAAGGTAAAAGAAATAACCAAAAAAAATTTGCTGAAGTGAAGCAAACATGGTATAGATTTTAAAATTCAAATACTGATTTATACAAAGCACCCATTCAATATAAGAAATTAGCAACTCTCACCCAATGTTATTAATGACAGCTATTGGTTCCTATAATACAGAATTATATTTACATGAGAAACAGTAAAGCCAAACTGTATATAAACTGAACATTCTTTGATTCACTTCAGAACTTCTATGCAAGGAAACTTTTGCAGATGATGGATATGTTCATTACCTTGATTATGGTGGTGATTCAACAAACATATGCATATGTCCAAACTCATCAAATTGTCTACATTAACAGTATGTATAGCTTTTTGTATATAAAGCATATTTCAATAAAGCTGTTAAAAAAAAAAGAAGTGGTTCATTGCAGGAAAAAAAGTAACAGCTAGGACTATAAATCAACACCATACAAATAAGAGTATTCATGCATATTATAGAATGACAGATTTCTGTTTCCAGGAAATGATCATGTAGTATATTACAGCCTATCTTCATATTTTTGTAAATATTTTTGCAATATATGCAAAAAATACCTTCTGGGCTTTAATCTCTTATGAAAACAATCTTTATCCACATTCTCTATCAAAATCTAGGGCCACACATAAAACTGAAAAATTGGTTGTGAACTGCAATACTCTATCTATATATATCCTATTTGTGTCCATGGATACAAATTATCTGCCTAGAAGTTTCCTGACACCAATTTTAGGCCCAGGTCTTTGCTACTCTCTGCCTGCAGTTTTTTCAACAGTTTAATCCCTCACTAACAAAAACGATCAAAGCTATTTTGAAAGGCCTATTTCAAATCCTTCAAAAATGAAAAATCCTTTTCTACTGATAATATCCCTACATTTCAGATTTCAGCTTGAACTCCTTACACAACAGGTTTTCTTCAAATGGGTTATTTGTCAGTCAACAGGTCTACATTGGCCACTCTCTTAATTAAAGCAGTGGAAATAACAGCACCATTTCTTCTCCAGGCAACAAATCTCTCTCTGAAGGTGTGATTACCTCCACACACTCAGGTCCTTCCTAAATTAGCGGTGTGCCCTTTTCTGCGCTCAGTGATTCACAGTGGAAACTGAAACCTGAGACAAACAAATCTAAACACATGAAAGCAAACAAGTAGACAATTCTTTCTTAAGCTTCACGAAGTAGAGAGATAGTCACCATTTCTCAAAGACTTTGTTGACAATGAAACTGTTCTGCATTTTGGTATTTATGTGTCCTGGAATATTTTAGCCCCAATCTGTATCTTTGTTTTCAGAATCAGATCACTCATCATCGATAAAATTATGAAGTTCTAGGTTGCAAAGTTTTAAGACTTGCAAGGAAGAGAGCCCAAAATAGAAAACAGAGCACTGCCCAAATAACTTACAGTTAATGTTCCAATTGTTTTACTCGATTATGTAAGAAGTGGCCCTATTACAGTATTTGCCACACCAAATTGCATGACTATCCTGAGATACTGGACTTATCTTCTCTCCATCTCTGTCACCTTGCTCAGCAACTACACAAGGTGGGCTCTTGAGGTCCATGGAGAAGGAGAAGGTAGAAGTTGAAAACAAGGTGAGTAATCATCAGCAAACAGTAATGCCAACTGTAAGAACTTTTCCAAATGTCAAAACAGAACAGGCATGGTCAGAATAGACATCTCCCTTCTAAAAAATCTGCCCTCAAAAAGTAACCCCCACTCCCTCCACCACACACACACAACTAATGTTTCAAAAAGAATAAAGATAGGAAGCAAATCTTCTAGAATTCCTATCACACTGGCCCTTTCACATTTGTTTTCTACAATCAGAAAAATAAATTAGAGGGGAAGATGAATTGCCACAGAGAGAGAAATAGAAAGATAAACAATGCCTTTACACTTAGAGGAATTTTATTTGATTTCATGTAATAACTTTGAAAAGGTACCGAAGCTATATTTTTCACATTCCTGACAATTTCAATTCCAAAAAAAAAAAAAAAGAAAGAAAGAACTTATAAGATTCAGAAATTAGGAAATTAGAGACATTCCATTTTGAGGAATTTGTCCTAAGGAAATAGGAAAAGGTAAGTATCTAGATATAGCAAGATATAGCTACAATAATGTTTATTAGACACTTGTAATAGCAAGAAGTAGAAAACATTCTAAATGATAGACAATGGGGAACTGCCACATTATATTTTGATACACCCACACTGCAGCATTCGGTGCATTTATTTCAAATTGTATACATCTACTCCTGACATGGCAATATGCTCATGATATGATGAGTATAACATGACTGCATTCTTTTTTTTTTTTTTTTTTTTTTAAAGATTTTATTTATTTATTTGACAGAG
The DNA here is from genome assembly GCF_029215605.1 of Mirounga angustirostris. NCBI lineage: Eukaryota > Metazoa > Chordata > Mammalia > Carnivora > Phocidae > Mirounga > Mirounga angustirostris. Next base: position 75,800,945 of record NW_026991720.1, on the reverse strand, counting down.
AGAGACACAGCGAGAGAGGGAACACAAGCAGGGGGAGTGGGAGAGGGAGAAGCAGGCTTCCCGCCGAGCAGGGAGCCCGATGTGGGACTCGATCCCGGGACTCCGGGATCATGACCTGAGCCGAAGGCAGTTGCTCAACCAACTGAGCCACCCAGGCGCCCTAACATGACTGCATTCTTATAAAATGCGTGAATGACTATATATATCGTGAAAGGGATCTGAATGGATCTGTACAAAGGCACCAACAGTAATCATCTTGGCATGTTTGGCTTGCTTCTATTTCCTGATTCCCATCATAATAAACATGTTTCTTTTTGTACAAACAAACAAAAAAACCCAGATCATTTAGACATAAAATACAAAAACAAGTAAAGACTAAATGACTTGTCATTAACATCCTCAGCCTAAAGTAAACAGATGTTCAATTTTATACCAGCAGAAAAGATTTTTAATGCAAGAAAAAATGCTAGCTTCTTACCTAGGTTAGCACTGATTTATATGTTTCCCTAAGATGTAAAAAGACAAATGAATTGGAATGCCTAAGAAGTGCAGTATTTCAGTGAAATGATTTTTTTTTTTAAAGATTTTATTTATTTATTCATGAGAGACACAGAGAGAGAGGCAGAGGGAGAAGCAGACTCCCAAGGAGCAGAGAGCCTGATGCGGGACTCGATCCCAGGACCCTGGGATCATGACCTGAGCCGAAGGCAGACGCTTAACCATCTGAGCCACCCAGGCGCCCTCAGTGAAATGATTTTCAAAGGGCAAACACAATTTCCACCCAAAAAGAACCAGTCCAATTTCCTGTACACGTAAATTTGGCATGGTGAACAAAATTCAATCTTTCTTTGATGAATGAGGATCTCACTGCCTCAAGAGTCAATGCAAGTTATAAGACTGGACACGGAGAAAATACGGAGAGGAGATAAAGTGAATGTGTCCTGACTCAAGCACATGCCATGGAAATGGGTTCCCTGAATAAATTCCCAAAGTGCCCTTGTTTTCTATGATCTGTGTCTGGGGGCGCCTGGGTGGCTCAGTCGGTTAACTGTCTGCCTTCAGCTCAGGTCATGATCCCAGGGTCATGGTATTGAGCCCCGCTTCGGGCTCCCTGCTCAGCGGGAAGCGTGCTTCTCCCTCTTCCACTTCTCCTGCTTGTGTTCCCTCTCTCGCTGTCTCTCTGTCAGATAAATAAAATCTTTAAAAAAAAAAAAAAAAAACTTCTATGATCTGTGTCTGTCTCTAAAGTTTAACACAAAAGATCCTAGGCTGATGGTTCAAGAAGTTCTCAGTTAACTACAATTTTGTCTAAGTCACCGGAGAAAATTCTTATATATCAAATAAATACTGAGCAGCATTTGTGAACAATATGGAAGTTTTATACCACATTCACACAGGACAATATAAACTTTTTGCTCATTACCAAGCACAAATACCAATCACCTAAGGAAACCTTAGAAAAACATATGCGCAAAGGCAAAAACCAAAAAAAGCAAAAAATGATAGGTTTCACTACATAAAATTTGTAAGTCCCCTGTGACCAAATACCATAAGCAAAATGAGAACACAAATAACTAGTAAACATAATTGAAACAGATTGCCAAGATTTACATCTTCATTATATATTTTAAATTCTAGTTATTAAGAAAAAGACAAAATTCACTAGGGTCATGAAGTACACATTCACAAAAGGAAAACAACAAACATATGGTGAAACATTTTATATGAATAGAAATAAAAATACAATATAAATAGATACAGTTTTTGTTAAAAGACAATGACTGTGAATAAAAGAATATGAGCAAATAAAAGAGGAAACAGACACTCAAATACTGCTTAGAGGAATGTAAATCAGCACAACATTTCTGGAGGGAAATTTGGCCATGTGTATCAAAAGCCTTAAAAGCATATGCTATTTGAGGGGCGCCTGGGTGGCTCAGTCGTTCAGTGCCTGCCTTCGGCTCAGGTCATGATTCCAGGTCCTGGGATCGAGCCCCGCGTCGGGCTTCCTGCTTGGCGGGAAGCCTGCTTCTCCCTCTCCCACTCCCACTCCCCCTGCTTGTGTTCCCTCTCTTGCTGTGTCTCTATCAAATAAATAATAATTAAAAAAAAAAAAAGCATATGCTATTTGATAAAACACTTCTATTCCTAAGACTTTATCCTTAGACATTAAGCAATATTTTATCTAAAAAGTTATTCATCGTAGCTTTAAATAGAAGCCAAAAGCTAAATTTTTATCAAGAGATTGGTAAAATAAATACTGTTTATTGAAAATCATGATGAGCCAGAACACTTATAGACATCAGAAAATATTAAAAAATGTTAGATGGTAAGTACTGACATGAAACAGAATGTGCATTGTTCACAGCAGGTTTGCCACCCCAACAGAGGTGTCATGAAAACCATCACTAAATCTAAGCCAGATGGGAAAGGAAAAGACTCATATCAATATTGTCCTCAGTGGACATGTAGACTCAGGAAGTCTACCTCTACAGGCCGTCTGATAGACAAATGTGGTCGGAAGAAGAGAACTATGGAAAAATTTGAGGAGGCAGCTGTTGAGCTGGGAAAGGGCTCCCTCAAGTATGCCTGGGTCTTGGATAAACTGAGAACTGAATGTGAGCTTATTACCACCACTGATATCACCCTGCGGAAACTCAAGACCAGCAAGTATGATGTGACCACCACTGATACCAGAGGACACAGACACTTTATCAAAAATAGGATTACAGGCACAGCTCAGACTGACTGCGCTGTCCTGATTGTTGCTGCTGGTGTTAATGAATTTGAAGCAGGTATCTCCAAGAATGGGCACACCCGTGAGCATGTCCTTCTAATTTAACACTGGGTGTGAAAGAACTAACTGTTGGTATTAACAGAATGGATTCCATTGAGCCACCCTAGAGCCAGAAGAGACACAAAAAAAATCATTAAGGAACTCTGCACCTACATAAGAAAATTGGCTACAACTGCATCGTAGTAGCATTCGTGCCAATTTCTGGGTGGAATGGTGACAGCATGCTGGAGCCAAGCGCTAACATGCCTTGGTTCAAGGAATGAAAAGTCACCCGTAAAGATGGCAATGCCAGTGGAACCATGCTGCTGGAAGCTCTGGATTGTATCCTACCAACCCCTCATCCAACTGACAAGCTCTTAGGTCTGTCTCTCCAAGACATGTACAAAATTGGTGGTATTGGCACAAGGGCCATGTGAAGAGTGGGGTTTTCAAACCCAGCACGATGGGCATCTCTTCTCCAGTCAACGTTACAACTGAAGTAAAGTCCAATGAAGCGCACCATGAAGCTTTGAGTGAAGCTCTTCCTGGGAACAAAGTGCGCTTCAGTGTCAAGAATGTATCTGTCAAAGATGTTTGTTGTGGTGATGTGGCTCATGACAGCAAAGATGACCCAACAATGGAAACAGGGGGCTTCGTGGCTCAGGTAAGTATCCTGAACCATCCAGGCCAAATCAGTGCTGGATATGTACCTGTGCTGGATTGTCACACTCCTTCCAAGTTTGCTGAAGACTGATCATCAGGCTGCGGGGAAAGCTGGAAGATGGCCCCAAATCCTTGACATCTGGTGATGCTCCATTGTTGATAGGGTTCCTGACAAGCTCATGTGTGTTGAGAGTTTCTGACTACCTTCTTCTGGGCCTTTTTGTTGTTTATGACATGTGACAGGGAGTTGCTGTGGGTGTCCTTAAGGCAGTGGACAATCAGGCAGCGGAGGTGCCAAGGTCATCAAGTCGGCCAAGAAGCTCAGAAGGCTAAATGAACATTACGCCTAATAGCTGCCACCCCACTCTTAATCCATGGGGGAAGAATGGTCTCAGAACTTCTTATCTCAATTGGCCATTCAAGTTTAATAGTAAAAGGCTGGTTGATTTTAACAATGCATCATAAAACCTTCAGCAGAAAAGGAGAACGTTTTGTGGACCATTTGTTTCGTGTGTGGGTGACAGTTTTAAGTTACTAGTTTTTAAAAAAAGAGTACTTTCTAATGCAAACAATTTGACCAAAAATCTATCACAGAATTTAAGACCCATTAAAACAAAGTTTAATGAGGAAAAACCCAGACTGTATAATGTGATCTTCAATTTTCTTTTAAAAAGGTTTATTTTTGAACACAGCTGTGTTAAAAATACTGAAAGGACCTATACCAAAATGTAAATTGGGATTATTTGCATTTTGCAGTTCTTAATTTTTTACATTTTTTTCATCCTGTTAAGTGTACTCTTTAATCCCAATTCCTATTTCCCTCCCCGCATCTCCCCTCTGGAAACCATCAATTTGTTCTCTATAGTTAAGAGTCCATTTCTTGGTTTGGCTCTCTTTTTCCCCTTTGCTCGTCTGCTTTGTTTCTTAAATTCCACATATGAGTAAAATCATATGGTATTTATCTTTCGATGACTGACTGACTTGGCTTAGCATTATACTCTCTAGCTCTATTCATGTTGTTGCAAATGGCAAGATTTCATTTTTGTTTGTGGCTCAGTAATATTCCCATATATATATATGTGTATGTGTAAATGTATATATATATTTACACATACAAATGTAAATATGTTGTGTATGTGTAAATGTATATATATATTTACACATACACACTACATATATATATACACATACCACTTCTTTATCCATTCATCTATCAATGGACACTTGGGCTGCTTCATTGTTTGGCTATTGTAAATAATGTTGTAATAAACATAGGAATGCATGTATCCCTTTGAATTAGTGTCTTTATATTTCAGGGTAAATACCCAGTATTGGGATTCCTAGATTGTAGGGCGGTTCTATTTTTAATTTTTTCTGCATTTCTTACATTTTTTATAATAAATATATCACCACTACCACCAAAAGAAACTATTTAATAAATTTAATAAAAGTAAACATCTATTCATAGCACAACTACTCACAAGAGCAAAAATAAAGAAATAACCCTAGTGTCCATCAGTGGGTAAGCAAATCATAATACACACACACACACACACACACACTTGAATATTAATCAGCCATAAAAAGGAATGAACTACTGTTACATGCTATGTTGCGGAGAAACCTCCAAAACATTATGCTGAGTCATAGAAGGCTGACACAAAAAATCACATATATATGATTCCATCTATATGAAATAATCCAGAATAAGTAAGTGCATAGACACAGAATGCAGCCTGGTGGTTGCCAGGCACAGCAGAGAGTGGGGAATGGACAGAAATTACCTAATGGGCACACAGTTTTATTATGAAATGACAGAAAATGTCCTAGAACAAGACAAAGATGGTGGTTGCACAATATTGTGAATAGGCTAATTGCCACTGAACTCTTCACTTTAAAATGGTCAATTTAAAATAAAACAGTTAATTCTATGTTATGTAAATTACACTCTAATTATTTTTAAAAGTTAAAAAATAAGGGGGAAAGGTGAACATCTAATCATCACATTCCTCTTTAAAGTTTACCAAATTGTTTCAATTCGATATGCTTGATATCATAAGAGACCATTATCTCTATCAGTGAGTTCTAGGTATGCTAGTGTGTCTGTCTGTCCATCTGTCTCTCATTCACTTGCTCACTATTCTTATTAACAAATAATAATGGGTAACATTAATATGGTACTTACTATAAAATTATTCTCAAAGTTCACATAAAGTATATTGAATCCTTACAACACATCTATGAGGTAGGTATTATTATTGTTATTTATTATCATCATCTCTGATTTACAGAAGAGAAAGAGAGACACAAAGAGATAAAGTGACTTGCTCAAGACTACACAGCCAGAAAGTGACAGCATTGGGATTTAAACCCAGCCAGGCTGGCTTTGGAGTCTTATGCTCTCAAGCACTTCACTTGTTATATTCTACTTCCTTTTAAAGAATGCATGGTCTTGGTAGAAAATTAGAAATAGAGGTTAGGCATATGAAGTAGGAGGGAGACCATCCATAATCTTGCCACCCAGGTATAACCACTGTTAATTTTTCCAAATAAATACACACATCTATATACCTGTACCAAAGCTTTCATAACATACTGTATTATCTGTTTAACATATTATAAACCTCTTCCGTGTAAATAAATACAATGCCATGTTATCACATTAAATGGTGCTATGGTATTCGATTTAACACAGGAAACAATTTAACCAGTCACCTATTAAAATTTGGGGTTGTGGGGCACCTGGGTGTCTCAGTCAGTTGAGCATCCGACTCTTGATTTCAGCTCAGGCCATGATCTCAGGGTCATGAGATTGAGCCCTGTGTCGGGCGCTGCACTGGGTATGGAGCCTGCTTAAGATTCTCTCTCTCCCCCTCCCCCTTTCTAATAAGAGAAATAAAAATAAAATTTGGGGTTGTTTATGAATAACACTGAGATGAATCACCTTATAAGTACATCACTGTTAACCAATTTACTTAAGATGTAAAATACTCGGTGAGAATATGCTTCAAAGCTCTTGACAAATGTTACCCAACTGTTCCTACAAAGTCTTTAACATTTGATACTCCCATTTACAGATTATGAGAATACCTCCTCTTATCACACTCACTTTTCAGAATTTTCCCAGCCTGTCTCAGAACACAGTCTAATAAACCCAAGGATCATTTTATTCCCTACTCCACCCCTCCAACAGATACATAGTCCCAAAGAAGAAAAACTTTATTTCTATTTTGGGAGATGCTTTTAAACGCATAGATTTGTGGAACACAGATATCTTTACAATGTTGAGCCTTTCTGTCTAAGAATGTATCTCTGTTCAGGAATAACTCTTCTTATAAACATCCCTGTGGGACATGATCATTTTCAAGTGAGAAAACAAGGTCTCAGAAGTTAAAATAAGGCCATAGGCCAGTGGCTAAGGAGGATTCAAAAGAAAAGCAAATTTCACCCATGCCTGCTTCATGTCAATAACCTGTGAATCTTTTCCTATAGGAAAAAATCCTAGGCTGTCGCAGATATAAATTATTACTAAGATTGAGTCCTATCTGTGCCAAATCATCCCATAACCCAAGGCAGAATTACAGAAGGCTAAGACTTTCTAACCCCCCAAAATCTTGTGTTGAGAAATGTTAAGTATCTCAAGCTAAATGTCTAACCTCAATTGACTTGGATAGATGAAATTATAGAACTCATCATCAGCTGGTAAAAAATGCAAATTTTCATCCATGTCAAACAGAAATAGCATGGGCCAGATTCACCAAACCTTCTTGTCGACTATTTGTAGACAATGCTTAGTTTCTAGAAACTATCAAGCTATATCACTCTGCCAAGCATGACCATACCGAACACAAAAAATTCCACACTCAGTCAAAAGTACCCAATAAGAGGCAAAGACATAATCCCTGTTTCTCTAAAAATATAAAACTAGAAGAAATAAAGAAAAGCCTTTATAGATTATCTAAACCAATCTTTTTCTCTTCCAAATGAGAAGATCAAGCCCAAGAGAAAGCAAGTTCCCCAAGGTCGCAATAGCCAACTACCAGCAAGAAAAATCCCATACCTGGGTCCCTTGACTCCCTGGTCAATGCCCATGTCACCCTAGCCTGGTACGTACACAACCAGGTGAACATTACCTCTGTAGCAATTCAGTTCCCCCCCCCCCAAAAAATGCAATAAAAATAAAACTTTTCTTCTGAATAATTAAACTAGACTGTATGTTTTTTAAGTTGTTGTAAGTTAAGGCCGATTCTGTTAACAATATTTAAGAAACATTAAGCCTCGATCATTAAAAACTTTTAATAATTAATAACATTCCATTTCAACAAAATCAAATTTGAGCACAATTCTTCAAAAATCCTCAACATTCTTAAAATACACACGTTAAACATATATCGCGTTTCTCAAGGAGCTAATTTAACCCATTGAAAAATTGTCAATTGGCAACTTTTGTCAAACGGTGTGGGAATAAAGGTGTGCATTTCTGGCAGGCCAGCCTAGGGAAGAGGAGAAAGCAGCAGCTGGTACAAAGGCAAATCTTCAACAAACATATTTGCCTGTTGTATCTGCTTATATAAACCAGTCTACCAAAACATAAAATCAAGACCTACGCATGTATCTGCTTCCATATGCTCTTTGTATTCCTTCAGTACAGTCACTGAGAAAACACTAAGAAAAAGATGCCTTTCCAAAGTCACTGAACATGAGAAAGTAAGGGAGGAAGCTGGAAGAAGGGCTGTGATTTCACGAATGCACGAGAATATTGAATCAGATCGTACTGAGCCATGGTCATCAATTAGGTAGACTGTGGACCCAGAACAAGAATCCATCATAACAAATTGTCGGCTTTAATATAGTTAATATCTGAACTACTGCCAGGCTTAACCTGTGGAAACCCCACTGAGGATATGGTTGCTGCTATTTTACACTAAAGAGGAATTCACTTTCTTATTCAGAGGGTTGGTTTTTTTTTTTTTCAAGTTTAAACAATATGAAAAGATTATTTCATTATTTACCAAGAATACAAAGTCAAAAAAAATCAAGGCTGTCTCCAAGAGATTCATTCAGGAGTTATTTCAGGGCACTGACAAATGATAGGTTTCTAAACCAAAAAGTGATTCAAAAAATATCCAAATAAGTATTCTATTTAGCACTAATTTTCACCACGGATGTCTTCTTCATTTTAAAGCACTGTATCCCATAAGGGAGTAATAAGCCCACAAAAAATATCTGCTATTCCACAATTAAACTTACATTTCTTCCTTGTTGCACTAATGAAGAAATGAGAGTTATCAAGCCCATGTGCTGACAACTACAATTGTTAGTTGCATCCTGTAGTTCAACGGTTTCCAAGTAAAATCCATTACCGCCACAAACTGTTTTATGAGGATACACCTTAATGACCTATATTCCAACCAAAACCTGATGCTGGAAAAGCAACTCTTTAGAGAGAACAAGACAGGCAAAAATTTGCTGGAAACATTTCCTGGGATCATACACCCAGCTAAGCAAATATGAGCCAATTTCTATAATGCAACAACAACCAAACTTCTTATAATAAACAACTTAATTTCTGTCTATAACAAGGGTGACATATTATAGGGTCACACGTTGACCTTTATTTAGAACTAGGCTATGTTTTCATCTCTGTAATACTAGGGAGGTGATACACATATTTAATGTAAACATTTTCGTAGAGAAGGCACTCTGATTTACCTCTTCCCCCTGCCAAGGTAGAGAGAGTGTGTATCTACTAGCTTACTTGTTCTACTATTTTAAACATGAAAGTGACTGAGAAGTCGAAGAAAAGTCTAACCTCCTGTTCATAGGAAGTGTTAAGAAATCACCTCTCGGGGCGCCTGGGTGGCTCAGTCGTTAAGCGTCTGCCTTCGGCTCAGGTCATGATCCCAGGGTCCTGGGATCGAGCCCCGCATCGGGCTCCCTGCTCCGCAGGAAGCCTGCTTCTCCCTCTCCCATTCCCCCTGCTTGTATTCCCTCTCTCGCTGTGTCTCTCTCTGTCAAATAAATAAAATCTTTAAAAAAAAAAAAAAGAAATCACCTCTCTAACTCATTTGATATTTCTTTTCAAAAAGTCAGTTCACTGAAGCTGCGATTCAGCAAGTGCTCATTTTACATCAGGAAATCCACCTCCTGGCCCCAATTCTCTAAAGCAACACCTAATGTCCCCAAAATGACTAGGTTAACTGTGCCTAAATACCACCTGGCAGAAAAATTTCAAATGTTATCAGAATAAAACTTCAGAAATGAGCCTATGAGAAAGTAAAGGTGTCAGGTCCCCTCCCCAAATCCATACGATTGAGTCCTAGTCCACAGTACCTCAGAATGTGACCTGATTTGGGGACATAAGCTCTACACAAGTAATCAAGTTAAAATGAGGTCATTAGAGTGGGTCCAATTCCAATATGCCTAGTATCCTAAAAAAAAGCAAATTTGTACACAAAAACAGGCCTCGAGGGAAGATAGCCAGAGGAAAAAGATGGTCATCTCTAAGCCAAGGACAGGGGCCTGGAATAGAAGGACATCTTGATTTTGGACATCCAGCCTCCCAAACTCTGGGACCATAAATACCACCCAGCGTGTGGTACTTTGTTATGGGAGCCCTAGAAAACTAATGCAAAAAGACATCCCCAAACCAGAAAGGAGAAAACAGTCATGTGGTATAAACAAAATGGCTAAGCTTGATTTTTAAAAGTCTCAAATTAAGGGCGCCTGGGTGGCTCAGTTGGTTAAGCGACTGCCTTTGGCTCAGGTCATGATCCCAGAGTCCTGGGATCGAGTCCCACATCGGGCTCCCAGCTCAGCAGGGAGTCTGCTTCTCCCTCTGACCCTCTCCCCTCTCATGCTGTTTCTCTTTCTCTCAAATAAATAAATAAAATATTAAAAAATAAATAAATAAAAGTCTCAAATTAAACAGGAGAAAAGTATAGGTGTGCCTCATCTCAAGAAATCCTTAAACAAGGTATTAAAAAAACAAATAAAACCAGAGCCACTAATTGTAGGACAAAATCTTGCATTTGGAAGAAGCCTTGAAGTACAGTTTGGCATTACTCTCCCCAAGTAACTATGTGCACTCCCCCTTGAGCTACTGCCATTTCTCTTCCCCCACCCCCCAACACCACCACCACTAGCAATGCTCCTCCCAAGAACTGCCTGTTCTCATGGAGTCTGCTCCCTTTTTTCTCACTCTCTCCTGAACCCACTCCCATCGCGTTTTTGCCTCTACCCCTCAATCAGAATTGCTTTTGCCAAAATCACTGTTGACCCCCACCTCACCAAATCCAAACATCAATTCTCAGCCTTCCTCTTGCTCCAACAACAGCATTTGATTCAGTGCCTCACTGGCTTCTCCTTCAACACTTTCTTCATCGGGCCTCGAGGCCCCCGTTCTCCTTCACTGGCTCCCCTACCTTTCCTGACGTGCCCCAGCACTTGGTCCCCTTCTTTCTCTAGCTAAAGTCACTCCCTGGAGCGCCTGGGTGGCTCAGTCCGTTGAGCATCTGACTCTCGATTTTGTTTCAGGTCATGAACTCAGGGTCGTGAGATCAAGCTCCAAGTCGGGCTCTGCACTGGGTGAGGAGCCTGCTTAAGATTCTCTCTCTCCCTCTCCTTCTGCCCCTCCCCACCCCCTCTCTCTCTTAAAAAAATTTTTTAAAAATAAATAAAAAATAAAGTCACTCCCTGGGAGATGTTAGTAAAGCCTATCATCCCTTTAAAAATATATAAAAATAGGTTTTAATTCAAAACAGATACAGAATCCAATTGCTTCTTTCCATTCCACCCCTAAAACCTTTATCTAAGCTGTCATAATGCCTCACCTAGATTATTGGACTAACCTAATTAATCTGTTTTCACCCATGTCCTATCATCTATTTCCATATAGCAGCTAGTTTGAACTTTTTACATATAAATCATATTATAACTGTACTCAAAACTCTCCAGGGCTCTCCTCTCATTCAGAATAAAAGTTGAAGTCTTCAGGGGCACCTGGGTGGCTCAGTTGGTTAAGTGGCTGCCTTCGGCTCACTCAGGTCATGATCCTGGAGTCCCGGGATCGAGTCCCACATCAGGCTCCCTGCTCGGCGGGGAGTCTGCTTCTCCCTCTGACCCTCCTCCCTCTCATGCTCTCTGTCTCTCATTCTCTCTCTCTCAAATAAATAAAATCTTAAAAAAAAAAGTCAAAGTCTTCAATGTGTCCTAAATGGCATCATGTGATCTGCCACACCCCACCTACCTGTAATCTCGGTGTTCACATCTCCTGTCACATCCTCCTCACTTATCCCCCCCCAGCCCTGGTGGGTCACTCATCTTTGAACATGTCAAGTGTATGCTTATCTCAAGGCCTTTGCACTTGCTATTCCCTGTGCCTGGAAGCCCTGTCTCCAGATGTCTGCATAGCTTGATTCCCCCTCTTCATTCAGGCGCTGCTCAAGGCTACGGCACCAAAAGCCCTTTCCTGACCTCTTAGAGACCAGACACCTCCTCTATCGCCTCACCTCCTTTATTTTTCTTCTTAGATGTATACCAACTGTCACGTGTTTGCATGATGTCCATATTCTACCCTTCTACAAACTCCCTAAGAGCAGGAACTCTGTTTTTATCCACTGATCTGTTCCTGGTACCTAGCCCAGGGACAAACACAAAAAAGGGGGCTGAAGAAATATTTGGTGAAAGAATAAATGAACATCATGTAGCCTTGTCCTAGAGGAGGTGTTAAATAAATGGCACTTTGAAAAGTAACTGTAAGTGATTATAACCACCCATGGCTGTACACTGGAGGATGTTTCCCAGACCCTGTCCTCTGAGATCTCTAAAATGGAAATAAATCACTGGTCTGTCATGCTAATCTGCAGCCAGGTTGAGAACCACTACATTAGACTATAAGCTCCTTAAAGGAAAGATTTTACTTCTTCATCTTGAAACCTCCAGCACAGCTGCTGGCAAAGTGATTAATAATGTTGATTAAATGAATAAATCTAGGAGAAACGGTCATTTAGTCTTTGCTTGTGTACTTCTATTGATGAAGAGCTCACTAGTTGATTATCAAGTCTTTCCCATTGCTATACATCATTAAGTGTTACAGTTTCCCCGTAATCTGAAGAAAAACCTTCCTCACCATAACATCCACTCTGTGGTCCCAGGTCAGTAGTCTGAAATACACCTTAAGTCCATCCTTTAAAGGTAGCTCTTATAGATCTAAAAGCAATTGGACGGAGCCCTTTGAACTGGCTTCTTCTCCAGGTAGAACAAATCAAAAAATCAAAGCAAATGTAGGAAGTAGTTAGGCCTCAGATTCATTCCACCTGAGCAGGGGTATCTCAGCCACAACTAAGGGCACTTAATCCAGGTCTTGAATGATAATTAGAGATTTGCTACACCAGAAAGAGAGAGGAAATTTCCCATGTGGCCATGAGCTCCACATGGAAGGATGGAAGTGCATGAGAATCTCTGAAAATGGGGAATGATGGTTAGATGGTTAGAAAATGGGGCAGAATAAGTCAGAGGGTTGAAATGGAAGGGAGTAAAGAGCACAAAGAGAGCTAAAAATGGTCTCCTGAGACCACATGATAAAGGACTTCATAGACCAAATTAAAATGATCTATTTTATGACTGAGTGATGTGGAGCTTAGAGACAAGAAGGAAAAAGACGAATGACATCAAGTCTCTATTAACCAATGAGAAATGGAAGCAAGAAGAAAAACTAGTTTCAGTTACAGAGAAAGATAATAAATTTGGTTCGGGATGTATTTCATTTGAAGGGATCCATGACATCCTACTAGAGGTGTCTTCTAAGGAGCTGTAAATGTGTTTTTGGAACTTGATGGAGAATTAAGCATTGGAAGTTGGATTTAAGATTTGTTTGAACAAAGGCTTATGTCAGCCAAGCAGTCAGATGAAAAATTCCAACAATGGTTCTCCATAGTGGAACTATAGGTGATATTCATCTTTTTGACTTGTTCAAAATTGTTTATAATATACTCAAACCATGTACTCTCAAATGTATACTCGAATTGTGTATAGTAAGTACGTACTACTTCTATATACACGAAATAAGAATAAAGGAAAATACGGCTAGGATTCAGAGAGGACATATATAAATGCAAAGAGAAGGTGACCAAAAGCAAAAACCCGGGGAAACCAACATTTACCAAAAAAGAAGAGTAGCTAGCTAAAGAAATAAGGATGTTAAGACTGAGTGATACAAGATTTCAATGTCTTAGAAAGCGAAGTGAGCAGGCTGGAAACTGGACTAAATGCTGCAGAGAAATGGAGTAAGACGAAAAATAAAGAAACCACTAATAATTAGAGATGATCACTGACCATAACAAGAGGTTTAGGAAAATGATTGGGATAAAGGCCAGACTATAGTGAGTTGAAAAAAGAGTAGAAAAATAAAGAAATAAAGGTAAAGGAAGGTCAGAAAAAGAGTCATAACTGAAAAGAAGGTCGGGGTTAAGAACTGGTCTGCATGTGTCTGTATCCAGCAGAGAATGCAGAACTCACTACAATCAAGTGGAATGAGTCACATCATTCTCCCTGTCCTGTCAAAGTCACCAGCTACTGCTACAGAAGAAATAAACCCAAATAGGACAGGTCTGCCAGTCTCACAATCCTGGTTCCTATTAGTACCTTTTGTTTCTCTGGAGGAAAAAAAAAGAAAAGAAAAATATAAGGGTTCCCAAAGTTTGCCAAAGCACTACTAGTCTAAAAGCATTCTTACTTTGTTCTAAAGGCAAACGTGTTAGTCAACCAAATTCCTATTACCTCCCACCAAAAAAACAAAAATGCAATTAAAGCTAGCTATTTTGCTGGATTTTTCTTTTTAGAAATATAATTTCAACTAGTAAATGAAACTAATGAATACATTTAAGTGTCCTTCCAAATGAAGACCAACATTACTCTCATATAGAGCATACACAAATGCTCATCACTGTGAACTAAAAAAGTCCTCATTTTAGCCTCTGAATGCTTGGTGGAAGGTCTGCCTTCGTCCCGTGCACTCTGCCAAATATTATTTGATAACAAAATGATCTATAGGCAGACAGGCAGGCAAATGGAAGTAATTCCAACAACAAGCCTATCTAACTGACTAACTGAAGGATTAGCTTTTCAAAAAAATCAAGACTTCTCTGAAATAGCACTAAATACTGAGTACAACAGAAAACTAAATTACCTCCCAGAATATCTCAGGACGCCAAGAGTCCTTTCGTGCCTACATTTACATTTTAGGCTGCTGCTGCTGAACTTTATAAACAACCTATTTGAAATGCTCGCTAATGAGTTCTTGATATTCATAGATTACATTATCATACTGGAGCTTAAGCATATCAAGTACCATGATTAGAACTATAGTATGTTAAAAATAGATAGGCATATGTGGTAGAGCCATACAATGGAATGCTACTCAGCAGTAAAAAGGAACAAAGGAACAAACTATTGAACACACCACAACGTGATCAATCTCAAAATCATTATGCTAAGTGGAGAGCCAGGCCAAAAAAAAAAAAGAGAGAGAGAGAGAGAAAGAGTGCCTGCCACTGGATTCTATTTATATGAAATTCTAGAAAACTCAAGTGAATCCACAGTGACAGAAAGCTGCTCAGAGGCTGCCTAGGGACAGGGTGGAGGATGGGGTGGATTACAAAGGGGAAGCAGGAAACCTTTGGGAGTATTAGAAATGGCTATCTTGATTATGGTAATGGTTTCATAAGTGTATACATATATCAAAACCAACCAAATTATATACTCCCTAGCTATGCAGTTCAATGTGCTTCGATTAATCTTCAATAAACTTTAAAAAAAAGGTTGAGGCAATTGTGTAGCCTTTCCATAAAACATCTGAATAACACTTTAAAACAGTATAATTTACATAAGAAGGAGTGGACTAATAAAACGATTGCTTTTAAATGGGCTATTATGTGTCAAACACTTAGACTTATGCCTGGCCCCCCCGGAACTGTGATGGAAGTCTTTAAAGAAAGAGGGACTAGAGAACAAAAACATTAAAATAGTTTCTGTAAAATGAGAGAACTATTGCCCATTGGTTTTAATTCTGAGTTGTCTTTGGTATAGAGTGTTTTTTCCAACCAAAGAGTTTGGCCTTTTACATCTGAAGTTTCACAGGTTTCTGCTTTAAGATGTCATCAGAACACCCCCTCAACCCCCCCGCCTCACTCCCGCTTAGCTCTTCTTCTCAAGACAGGGACAGAACATGCCTGACGTCCAGGGCCCATCATGTGTGCTTACTATGGAAGAACCACAGACGGCTCTGCTTTTTTCCTTCTAAAAAAAATTCGTCTAAAAAATTTTTCCACACAAGAATCTAGTAGAGAGAGACTGAGGTCCCCCCTCAGTTGATCAGCATACCAGGGGAATAAAGTTTGCCAGACAAGAGAAACTGGACTAGGGACTCAGCACAGACACCGCATCCTTGAGAGAAGAGGACCAGTGGTCACAGCCATGTACGCACCTGTGTGGGGGTGAAGCACAGCAGGATAGAGAGCTCTTTTTGTTAAAACATGTGAAAAAATTGTTCATCATCATTAGCCATCAGGGAAATTCAAATCAAAACCACACTGAGATACCACCTTACACCAGTTGGAATGGCAAAAATTGACAAGGCAGGAAACAACAAAAGTTGGAGAGGTTGTGGAGAAAGGGGAACCCTCTTACACTGTTGGTGGGAATGCAAGTTGGTACAACCACTTTGGAAAACAGTGTGGCAGTGCCTCAAAAAATTAAAATAGAGCTACCCTATGACCCAGCAATTGCACTACTGGGTATTTACCCCAAAGACACAGATGTAGTGAAAAGAAGGGCCATATGCACCCAATGTTCATAGCAGCAATGTCCGCAATAGCCAAACTGTGGAAAGAGCTGACATGCCCTTCAACAGATGAATGGATAAAGAAGATGTGGTCCATACATACAATGGAATATTACTCAGCCATCAGAAAGGATGAATTACCCAACTTTTACATCAACATGGATGGGACTGGAGGAGATTATGCTAAGTGAAATAAGTGAAGCAGAGAAAGTCAATTATCATATGATTTCACTTATTTGTGAAGCATAAGGAATAGCATGGAGGACATTAGGAGAAGGAAGGGAAAAATGAAGGGGGGGAAATCGGAGGGAGAGATCAACCATGAGAGACTATGGACTCTGAGAAACAAACTGAGGGTTCTAGAGGGGAGGGGGGAGGGGAATGGGTTAGCCTGGTGATGGGTATTAAGGAGGGCACGTACTGCATGGAGCACTGGGTGTTATACACAAACAATGAATCAGGGACCACCATCAAAAACTAATGATGTATTGTATGGTGACTAATATATAACATAATAAAATTAAATTAAATTAAAAAAAAATGTACAACGCTAACATCTACCCTGGAGCAGAGGATAGCAATCTAAAACACATACGGGAGTACTGCCTTGAGAAAAAGGAATCTAAAAACGACTGACTAAAGGCAAAAAACATTATCAAGAGGTGCTGGGTGCACTTAGTAAGATCCAGTACAAAGGCTGAGAGAAGTAGGTGTAGAGAGTGGTAAGTGTAGACCAGTTCTGTGTAAGCAGAGTGGGAGGCAGGGAAGTTCAGAGGAAAGCGAGATCTCTGGGGACACAGATATCCCAGCCTTATGGCTCACTACCTTTGACAGGTTTCTCAAGTTAGTCCTTGCCTTTGAGCTTCAGTTTCCTCAACTCTAAAGGCAGAGGGAGAGAGCTGTGCGGATTACTGTGAATGTAAGTAAAGGGCTTCACACGTTTAACTACTCAGTACGTGGAACCTGTTATTGAGAAAATCAAAGATAACTAACAAATACCAGAATTAACAAGACCACTGTATAAGAGACTAGATATATAATTAATTTCCAAAAACCAATGGCTTTTCAACCTATCAGGGAAAACTCAATTAAAAGATGGCAGGGGAAAGCTGCCAGAAAAAATAGTAACAACAAATACTGAGGAATACAAAGTCAGTGCTCGTGAAAAGTACAGAATATTCCAAGCACCAAAGCAAACTAGGTCTTCAAATGCGAAGGTAAGTCTATAAAGACGACAAATTTTTCTAAATAACAAGCGATTTAACAGAATCCAAGAGAATATTCCAATGAGTTTTTTAAACTTCTCAAAATTATTCTGACGTTGAACCTAAAGACTAAATGAAGTGAGAACAGCTAAGAAATCTTTGAAAGAAAAGCAACAAGTATCTTATAAAACATTATAAAACCCTGGGTGCAATCTTGGTTAAAAAAAAAAATCAACAGTATAGAAAATAGCCTAAAAGAAATCAAATATTTTTTAGTATGTCACATATTATATATGAAATAATAGATTAAGAGGAATATATATACCCACCCACACAATAGATGGTATAGAAAACAAATCAATGGAGAAAGGATGAATTATAGATTGTAAGAATACTATTTGTGAAAACTGGTTATTCAGGAAATCAAGTCAGAGGCTTACCTTACATTATGCACTGAATAAAATTCTAGAGGAGTCAAACTGAGGGGGTAAGTTCACAGCATATTGTTAAATGTAAAAAAAAAAAAAAAAAAAAAAAATTACCAAACTGTGCAGAATATTCCCATTTTGTAAACATACATGTATATTCATAATGAAATATATGCAAAGATGTCTGATATATGTGATAGAGTAGCCTGATTGTTATAAGTGTGGGTCCTGGGGGGCAACAGCTGGGGCTCACAAGTAGTCATACAACCATGCTGGAAGTATTAGGACCAATCTCATTAGAGGTTGGAAGATGAATGAATTAATAAACAAAAAGCCCTAAAATTGTACCTGACTATTGTTCTTTTTATTACTCCTATTACAAATGCTATGGTTTTAAGAGTAGTGTGTTTATTTGGCAGGATTATGAGTATTTTGATTGCCTCATTTTTCTAGAATGCACACATACTGCATTTAATTTTCAAAAGGTCAAATGTAAAAAAAGGAATCATAACAAAATTGAGCAAATAGTGTTAATATTTATCTGCTCTTTAGATAGGGAAGCGCTTCCGTAGCATACCAAGCTCAGATATGTTTAAGCATCTACTGTCATTTTGGCTCAAGTTACTTCCTAGTATGCATTATTGATATGCCTAAGAATTACCAAATATAGAAGTCAGCGTCAAACTTAAATTTCAAATGGCCAATTGTTTCCACTCTCAATTTTAGGATGTTAAACACCAAAGGCATTGTTTTGTGTTTACACTGTTGCAATCTTAGAATAAAGTGCTAAATATGACAGATTAGAATGAATGTGTCCTAGAACTAAAGCACCAAGGATAAAGACTTATCTTCTTGCCTGTTACAATAGGAATGTATGTAACCTTGAGCAATCATTGAACTGCCCCTTAAATCCACCATAGGAATATAGGCACAGTGTAGCAAACCAGAACTCACAGATAGATGTGACCTAGGCCATCAGTCTGTCCAAAACAGGAACCCTACAAATTTCAAAGTACAAAGAAGCAGTTCATGACTGTACAGATATAAAACACCTTCTTGAAAAAAAAATTTTTTTAAATAAAAAGAAATAAAATACCTTCTTGGATGAACTAAATTCTGCATTCCTCTGCTTACTACCCACCAATCCTAATTTCATCC
Organism: Mirounga angustirostris; assembly: GCF_029215605.1. Taxonomy (NCBI): domain Eukaryota; kingdom Metazoa; phylum Chordata; class Mammalia; order Carnivora; family Phocidae; genus Mirounga; species Mirounga angustirostris. The sequence goes on along the minus strand of NW_026991720.1, from coordinate 75,781,874 downwards.
TCCAAATGAGCATTATACAAATGCCTCTTACACATGACTGCACATAATGCATTTGAAGCTCATGATCATGATTCCTTTAAATCTCCTCAGAGCTAACCATCCTCAATCCCTTCGGTCAGTCCTCAAGTATTTGGACATACTTTATAAATATTTCATTTCCTAATTGGCATGTCAAGCCAACATGTCCCTATGTCAAGATCCCTCTTCAAATATTACACTTTAGTTGAATCACTAAGCTAAATTAAATGTCTACCTTCGATGAGTCAAGCACTGTGCTCATACTAATAGAGCCCAAGACGCATACCCCATCGTTGCTTTTAGCAGCCATGTGATAATCTGTTGTTTCAAAAGTACTTTTAAGCCAGACTTCCTCATCCTATGCTTGAACATCTACATTTCAGAACCAAAAAGAACAGTCTACATTTAACAATTATGTCTGCCCATTATTTTAGCCTTTCAAATCATCTTAAATCCCAATTCTGCTTTCCAACTCATTAGGCATCTTTCCCAGCTTTCTGACTTTATGAAATTTGGTTAAGCCTTCCCAAAACCAAAACATCAATTAAATAGTGAAACAACAACAGCTCAGAGATTACATACTAACACCAAAGGTACAGGAGGCCCCTCTATCCGTGGTTCTGCCATGTCCAAAAGCAGACAATCCCCCTCCTGATGTACAGTCTGAAGGTCAAAAGTAGCCTAATGCTACTTCACGCACCTCACTTCACCTGATCACGCAGGCATTTTATCCTCTCACATTATCACAAGAAGGAGGGCGAGTACAGTAAGATATTTGGAGAGACCACATTCACATAACTTGCTACAGTATATTGTTACAGTTGTTACGTTTTATTATTTTGTTGTTAATCTCTTACTGAGCCGAATTTTTAACTTAAACTTTGTCACAGGAGTGTATGTATAGGAAAAAACATAGTATATACAGGGTTCAGTACCGTCCAGGATTTCAGGCATCCGCTGGGCGTCTTGGAATGTATCCCTCGTGAAGGTGGGGGGACTAGAGCATTACGCTGAAGACCTTCCTCCCGATTAGCGTCAATTCCTTAAATGAATAACCTTAGGGTACCTTTATCCAAACAGTCAACGACCTGCTAGTTATACCCTCATTCAACATGTACTGCCACTTCTTGCCCTACACAGATCAACATTGCAAATGCCTTACTGGACATCAAGACACGCCACATCTCTCTCATTCTCCAGATCTGCCGGTCAGCTAACCCTCAGCCAGCTTCTGTGCAATCACTCTGCGGGCTGTGCCCTCTCAGGCTCATTCTCAATTACTTCTCACTCTGCTGACCTTTTTTTTTTTTTTTTAAGATTTATTTATTTATTTGAGAGAGAGTGGGGGAGGAGGAAGAGAGAGAGAGTCCCAAACAAACTCCCCACGGAGTGCAGAGCCCGCCCGACCCTGAGATCATGACCTGAGATGAAATCAAGAGTTGGACACTTAACCCACTGAGCCACCCAGGGCGCCCCGCCCCCCCGCCGCCTGCTTTTTTAAATGCCGGTGTTTCCCTGTGCCCTCTCCTCAACACACTGCTCTTGCTATGTGCTCAGGGCCCAGGTGACCTCATCCACACCGATGGCCTCAAGTTCCTCTCCCGAGCTCGTGGCTCAGTTGTTGTCTCTCTATAGCTCTCAGACATGCAGCTGTCTCCCGGAGAGCACTATTTGGATATCCCTGGGGCACTTTAAACTCAGGATGCCAATAATGAACTCATTCTCTTTCTTCCAGCACCCGGCCTCCTCCTCGTGAGCGTTCAATCTCAATGAAAGGCTGATGATCCACCCAGTAGCCCAAGGCAGAAAACCTAGCAGTCACCAGGGACTGCAATGTATCATCCAGCACCACCCTCCCGGTCCACTCAGTCAGTTGCTTAGCTCTTTTTTTTCTACCCCTGGGAGAGGCACCAGTCCCCTAACTGATCTTCTGGCCTCCATTAAGATCCCCCCTCTTTTATCATCCTCCATTCACCAACAGAATAATCCTTCCCATCTGATGTCAGTGGCTCCCCATAGCTTTCCTGCCTTCCTCACAGCCTCCTCATCTCTTGCCACTCCTACCCATGTGCCTTCACTCTAGCCCTGGAAATGCTCATAGGAGTTCATTCCTCTGGGGCCGTTACACAGCCCGTTTGCTTTGACTAAGATGCGCTGGCCTCTGTGCATCCCAGAACGCATTCCTGGAAATCTTTCAAAACTCAGCTCAAACAGACTTTCTCTGAGGCCAGGGCTCCTTAATCTGATTTAGTTGCCCCTTCTCTGTGCTTCTGTTTAACCCTGCGCATGACTCCTGCACAGCACTTAGCCCGTCTGTAGTATAATCATAGACTGAGGTAGTATTAGTTTTCCCATGAGAGAAAGAGACGATATGAACTCATTAAATACTAGATGAACAGACAAACATGTGAATGGCCACTGAAAATGAGTAACAGAGAATGAAGTAGGGCAGTCTTGAAATTTCAAAAACAGAATCTCAGAGCAAAAGACTGTCAATCCAAGCCCAAGAATTCTTAGTCACTTTGCAGTTGTTTCAGTACTTTCGTCAGCCAAACACATGACAGACTTCATTTACTGTAGGAATTTAATAAGGTACTATGTGCCAAGCATCAGTCTTTTTTTTTTTAATTAAATGTATTCCTATCTGATTATGTTAAGGGAAGTAATTCCATATACATTTTTATGGTGTAATTTCTCTGGGTATTATCTCAAAACATGCAGACAGGGGAAAAAAAATCAAAGGAAAAATATTTTCAATGTATCTTGAATGTTATCCTTACTACAATGAAGAGCTCATATATGTAAGAAAAATATTAAGTGAAAACACCCGAACAGAAAATTTCCCAAAAAGTGAAATATAAAAAGCTAAGTGATATGAAAAATACTGACCCTCAGTAGCGATTAAAAAAATGTAAATTGAGTCAGTGAGACAGCATTTTCCACCATCAAGTTAGTAACAATAACAATTTTCACTGTTGGCCAGGATATAGTTCATGTCCTTCCACCTAAGATTTCTACTGCAAGTAATCTAGCTTCAATAATAAGAAATTCAGACATGGTTTATGCAATTATAACATTTTTAAATTACAATTAAAAACCTCAGTGCCCAAAATTAAATTTACTCATTCATTCAACAAATATTTATTAAGCATTTACTGTGTCAAGCACTGTTTGAGGTGCCAGGGGAAAAGTAGCCTATTTTGAAATAGAGAAAGAAAAAGGGAGGAAGGGAGGGAGGAAGGAAGATATTGGCCTGTCTTTATGGAGCTTGCAATTTATTGAGGGGGAGTCATAAAAACAAAACAAATAACTAGAATATATACATTACATAATGGATGCTAAAAAGTGCTACGGAGAAAAATAAAAGCAGGAAATGAGGATGGAAAGGAGGAGGGTGCTATTTGCAAGAGGCGCCCAGAGAACACCTTACTGAGAAAATGACAGCTGAGCAGAAATCAGAAGCACATGAGGGAGAAAGCCAAGCAAACACCTGAGTGAAGGAAGGTCCAAGCAGAGCAAAGAGGCAGCTCCTGAGAAAGGAACTCACACAACATATGCCACAAAGAGCAAGGAGACTGGGGAGGCTGAAGCTGAATGAAGCATGGAGAGAGTAGTAGTAAGAGACAGGCTTTCTTAAGCCTCATCAGAGGCGTACTGGAGGCTGGACGGTACTGGGTCCTGGAAGCCACCATCAGAGCTTGGGCTGGGACTGGAGCCTTTACGAGATCTCTAAGCAGCAGAAGGACACTGTTTTGGACTTAGGTTTTAGGAGATCTCCTACTGCCCTGTCGAGAACATCTCCTTTAGGAGATGTAGATGGGAAGTTATAATCCAGGCAAGAGAAGACCATGGTGTGGCCCAGAAGGTGAAAATCTCTGGCACTGTCTTGAAGCAGAGACAAGAGGGGTTGCTGACAGACTGGAATAGGACGTGGGAGAAAAAGAAGTCTGTGGAGACTCCAGAGTTGTATAGGCCTGAGCAAAGGAAGGGAGGAACTGTCATTAAAGGAAATGGGAAAGGGGTACGTTTGGGACGATGTCAGGAGCTGAGCTTCAGACGTGTCAGGTTTGAGGTAACTCTCCACGTGGAGACACAGAGGCTGTGCTTGCTGGGAATCCAGGGGAAGCTCCGCGCCAGAGATGTCGACCTGAGAGCTGTCCACACGTAGACAGGATTTAAAGCCGAGAAACTGGATAAAATCACCAAGAGTGGGAGGATGACAAAAAAGATAGGTGGACCAAGGAGGAAGGGCAGGGAAGCCCCAATGTAAAGAAGTCAGGGAGATGAGACAGAACCAGGAACTGAGAAGAATCACAGTGAAGAGAAAAGCCAAGGGAGTGAGGTGCGCCAGAAGCCAAGAACAAGTTTCAGCAGTGACAAGAGCAATCAAGTCCAGGGCCTCTAACCAGGCAGGTAAAGAGGAGGAATAAGGGCTGAATTTAGTGAAGAAGAGGTCACTGTTGACCTTGAAGAGAGCATTTTCAGTGAAATGGTGAAGTAAATGACTCATAAGTGAACAGTGGCAGACATTCAAATGATGCACTATTTTGCAATATATTACATATTAAAATATTTTATAACTATTATGGAAATACTTACAAAGAAGTGTCAGTGTCATTGGGAAATAGTTACAACCAGAGAGGAAAAGATATACTCTGGGCTCACTTGTGGTTTTGAAAAAGAAAATGGGTAAGTAGAAAATGAGCTAAGACATCAATTCCAGGTATCCCCAAGAGGAAGACCAGAGCTGACTTTTTTAATACTTACTTTTATTTTCTAAAATTTTCACTATGCACAACTCGCATAATTAGGAAAAAATACTCCTACAAAATACTTTCATAAGTAAACAAATTTCCTTTCCACTTCCCAGCCCTTTCACACTTCAATCCATACTCTCAGAAACACTGTTCTTAACTTAGACAAGCATAGTAACTACTTCCTGGCACTGCATTAAAATTTACAAAGCATCTTCAAATGCATTAGATTCTCCCAGTAACTCTAACGTGGATAAGGCAGGAGTTACTGTCTCCATTTTCAGACAAAGAAAGATTCAAAGAGGTTGATTTGCACAAGGTCACGTAACACAGTGGCAGAGCCCAGATGCAAATAAATTCCTTGATCACCTTTGATACTTCATCTACTATAACAAGACGACACTTTGCAGTTGGAGTAAAATATACACAACAATCTCCTCCCCATAACTAGCAAACATTGGCAAACATTTACCAAGAAGGCTGACCATACTTTCTTAATATTACCATGTTTTTCTCTTCCAATGTCTATTTCAGGGAGAAATACTCATTAATTTCCATGAGTGGATGCTTCTTTCTTCCCTCAGGCCTTAGGCTCCTAGAGAGGGATGACGATGTCCTCTGCATCCTGCATTATTAGCTGAATCCTGCCTAGTACCTGGTGTATAGAAGATAACAGAGAAATGCTTGCTGATACACTTCATGGTAATGGGAGGAGCTCGGGCTCCATTTAATGTGATTATTGTAGGAGTTTCTAAGATGCCCTGCAGAAACAGCAAGTCAGCTTGAGTTACAGCTGAAGGAGCTTTAACAATGAAACAGGTCCCTGGGTTTCAGGCAACTAAACTGTATTCCTCACCTTATTCCTAGGACAGTGGTTCTCCTACTTCAGGGTGCAACATAATCCCCTGGGGAGATGGTTGTAACACAGACTGCTGTGCAAAGCCCAAGAACATGCATTTCTAACAAGTTCCCAGGTAGTGTTGTTTTTTTTTCTAAGATTCTTTTTTACTTATTTGACAGAGAGAGAGAGAGAGAGGGAGCAAGCAAGCACAAGCAGGGGGAGTGGCAGAGGGAGAGGGAGAAGCAGGGAGCCTGATGCAGGGCTTGATCCCAGGACCCTGGGATCATGACCTGAGCCAAAGGCAGATGCTTAACGACTGAGCCACCCAGATACCTGTTCCCAGGTAATGTTAACACTGCTAGTCCTAGGATCACACTTTGAGAACCACTGACCTAGAGAAAAAAACTTTAAAAGATTTGAACAAGCAATAAATAGTATCCTGAACTCCAGACCCATAAACCGAGTTGAGAGTAAACTTCAATATGTTCTGATCACTGAGTTTTTATTGCAGAGTCTTAAATCTGGTATAACTGAGAGAAGATGTCAATTAAGATTAAATGTACTATAAAGATTTCTTTTTATAATGGAAAAAGTGGAGGCCACCCACACTACTTTATTTTCAAGGTAGTGATTAGGGCTGCCAGAAAAGAGGACCTACATCCTACTTATCTTTAAAACCCCTAAATTGTCTTAAACATAAAGATATCTAATCACTGTTTGCTGAGTAAGATGATGAAATCCTCCACTCAATGAGCATGTACTTGGAGGGAGAAGGGGAGGGTGTTCAGAGCCTCTGGTAAAGCATATGGACCTTTACAGGACTTAGAAAATGGTACCCCTTTGGACCTATAAATTGGGAGAAGGTACTCCTTCCTGCAGATGGATACAGACCTGTGCCAGGATAGCTGGCTGGCCACACACACACTGGATGGATTCTAGCTTTTAACTGCCCCCACTGCTGGGTGCCCTTCTACAGTGCACAACTCACCCATCCTTACATGGCAGTCCTGCGCGTGCAAAACATTTGTAGAATGGCATATGCATGCCCGAGAGTAAACAATAGGCTGTGACTAGAATTCTGAGAAAAGATCCTTTGTCTTTAGCAGTTAAAGGCTTGAGGAGTTAAAGGAGGATACAGAAACTGATCCCAGCCAGGAGGCTTCCTTTGTCTGAGATGTTATCACCACCAAGCACAACCTTCATCCAACAAACGCCTATGTATCCTTTAGGTCTTAGCTTAACCGTCTTTTCCTTGGGAATCCCCCCAACCCCAGACTAGAATGGCCATATACTCCCACTGCACACAGCGATTTTCCATCATACCACTACGGCAAACATGCTTAGATGGTGGGTGGCGTTTTGATTCTGCCCCCATGAGATTAGAAAGCTCAATGTGGGCACAGCCATATGTTTTGTTCATTGTTCTACCACTAGTGCCTGGTACTTAAGTACACAATAAATATGGGTTTAGTACTGAAATAGTACACATAACTTAGATTACGAAATGTAAAAAAGGACAAGAATTGTCCATGGTTCCTTCAAGAAGAAGGAAAAGGCAACCAAAATTTGACTGATGTTTTCTGACAATAAGGACGTATTATAAGATCTAAGACACTTCTGAAGAATACACTATGATAGGAAAATGTGCCACTCTATACTATGCTCTGCTATTTCCATCCCTTGTGCTAAAATATGACACTTCACAGAACTGTCAACTCTTAGTTTTACATTGTAAATATTGATGGTGTGAATACTTGTTCACATTTGCCTAAAACATGAGAAACAGTTCTGAGCTTAAGAACTTGAAATGGAAAATCACCTCCACAAGCCTCACAGGCAAGATTAATTATCTTAACTGCTTGAAAACAAAGGCTGAGTCCTAACCCCTTTCAAAACAGTGTGACTTTAGAATCTCTGACACCCTCGCCCACAGCCCATGACCTTCAGAGATGGTCTGCTGAAAGGATATTTCTCAACCATTGTCCTCCAAATCTGAAACAGAAGATACAGCCATTTGCAACTCTTCTGATGTACGTGGACTTGAAAGACCCAATCTCTTACCCTATCTACAAAGGCTATATAATAAAATTCTCCTCTATCACCTCCCTTCCTCCCCCCCCAACCACTGCCCCACCTCACCTCCCAGTTAATACTCAAGCCATCCCCACCATTCCAGAGAAACCACTCTGCCATTGAGTACCAGCAACCCAACAGTCAGATTCAATCTTCTCTTTTCAGTCTTCATCTTATTCGAGTTTCTTTGGCCAAATGACACCACAACCACCCTTTTCTTTCCTTCAAAGGCTTTTCTCACCTTCCTCACACTCTGTACTGTCCATTTCCCTTACTCTTGCATTACTTACATGTCTCCTTTGTGGATATCTCCATTTCTGCCACCTTAATGTTGGTAAGACCCATCTTACCTTTTGTCCTCTCTATTCCCACTCCCTGGGTGACTGCATCCAATAAAGCAGTTCCAACCATGCCATTCATTCAAGTGATTCCCATATCAGCACATACCAGGCCCCTGAATGACACAGCCTGATACCCAGCTCTCTACTGACCAACTCTACTTAGAGTGAACCTCTCCAGAACCAAGCTCCTCATCTTCTCTTTCTCACAGAGGTCAGATGCACCATCTTCTCTTCAATCCAAGATCTTTCATTCCCTTACCCTCCACACTCACTTCCTGGCAATTCGACCTTCTGACAGCATGCCCTCTTTGCCATCTTCATTGCTGCTCCTCAAATGAGGTCCGTCATCCTTTACCTGGACTACTGCAATTGCTCCTAGCAGGTCTCACCTCTTTCTGTTTCCGCCCCCACTAATATGGATTCCTTATTGTTGCCAAACTGAAGCATATTGTGTTGCTCCTGATGTTTACATCTTTCTGTTTCTCCCCATCATCTACCAAATGAAGACCAGCTTCTTAGCATGACACACGGCCCCTAGGATCAACCTTCTTCTGTTTGCCCGTCAGACTCATCTCTCATTAAGCTCTCCACAGCAGGCCGTATCCCAGTGACAATCTATTATAACACAATGCAGTTGTCTTTCTGCCCTTTCTCAATCTGCGTTCTACACTGGAAATGTCCTCCTGGCCCACATGCACATCTGACCTTTGTCTGCTTGGCAAATTTTTCCTCCTCTCTCCGGTCCCACTCACTTCCTTGATAGGGCCTTTTCTGACTTTCCCATTGCATGTGACCTCCCCTTTCTTCTCTCATGGTCCCAAATCACTTCATTGCAATTGTTTACATTTCTGTCTCATCCTTACCCCATTAAATTTTATTTTTTTAATTTGTAATTTCACATCATCTGACATGCCACCTGGCACCTAGTATAAGCTCAATAAATGCCTGTGGAATAAAAACTGTTGGCACAAAGGCATCATTCTCAAGATTCAAAGACCGGTAGAAAATCGTATTATGCAGGATTTTAGAGGAATGAACTAAGAATCAAGGTCCAAATTTAAATAATGCATACATAATCCACTTAGTTCTGTTCTTTTTACTCTCATGCACTCTATCTTCTAATACCTTACTCCACCTCTGAATCATCTGTTGGCCTTTATCATTTTTTTTCCTCTGGCAGTCCCATTAAGTCTTATTATTCAATGAGTCAAAAATTCCAGTCCAATTCCATTATTGAATAAGTCTATCCTCTGAGCCTCTGAAATCTCCCCGTAGACCTTTCCTGAAATACCAGGATCCAGGCCTACTAATCCAGCAATAATCAACTCTCACATTTACATAGATTGTTTTCCTTTAATGTATATTAATCTCATCCTCACAACAGAAATAGGTAGTTTTTATTACTGTCATTTTACAAGCAAAAAACTGGTGCCAAGAAACCCAGAGGATACTTATCCTTCCTATGTTTCCCCATGCATAAGCCTGAGAAATTAATTCTGCACTTTCTGACGTCTAGTCTTCATATTTTTTTTTTCCTTCAACACCATTTACCAAAGTCACATCCTCCTGTCCTTCCTCTCGGACACACTGACTTTACTTTTTATTTATGTCTCCCAAACTATAGCGTTCCTGTTTGTGCTTGTGCTTCTACCCTGCTGATCTGATCACCAGCTGAGCTTTCATTCCAAAGTAATCATTTTTCTCCCTTTTCAGCTCCATAATCCAATGACTTGACAAAGGACGCCGTACTTCACGAGTTTCACCCCAGAGTCTCATTCTCTGCAAAAATCTAAGTGAAATTTTACCCATAACCCAACTGTCTTTTTGAAGGATTTTTTCTGAACTTCAGCAATTATAACTTGATTACCCCCAGACCAATATTCTGTGCCTCTCTTTTTCCTTCTCTAGCTTTCTTCTAAGGAGCAAGCAAGGAAAATGAAAGTCTACATAATGTGATCATGTCTACTTTTATAAAAATACTGGTCAAGGAAGATGAAACTCAAACTACTGGGGGGAAATGAGGTTTAGAATCACAGACTTTTCCATCCTTTTCAACATTCTCTCATATCATTAAAAGCTGGCCTTAGTTTCTAGCCTCTGACCCTCATTGTACCCTCTCACTCTGCTCCCCAAGCACATAGCTGTATTCTGGTGTGTGGCATTCACCTCCTTTTCTATTACTCAATAGTGGAAAGGGATAAACAGGTAAGAGTGAACACACAAAATAGTTATTTTATTTCTTTGTCCATAGGAGTTGGACTACAATTCCACAGCTCCACCTCAGAGGACGCCTCCTCCCTACCTCCTAGCACAAACAGACCCTTACCCTCAGAGCCTGGAAAACACCTGCTCTTCTCCCTTTCCTCTCAAAAACAGTGTCAGAGAGAAACAGTGATCAATTCTAGAAAACTGTCTCAGCTAGTTAGACCAGATGCCCAGGAGCGGATTCAGCCCCTGTGAGACTTCTTGGCCTCTCCTATTTCCAAAAGAACCTCTAACTTTCAGTCAGTCATCTTACAAATGTTGTCAGTCATCAGGAAGAATATCAATGCATCCATCCATCACCATTTCTAAAAACACGACCAGCCACAGGCAAGCTCAATATAATCCCTCTATATGAGTCACGTATTCCCACTTTGGGGAGGGGGGGAATTCAAAGGAGACCTCAAGGAACTGAGTCACATGCAATTTCTAAAGTCAGTGCAACAAAGAGCTGGGATTAATTGAAGAGAGTCTTCCTGAACTTTCTGTCATCTTCCTGCCTCTCATTTCACTATTTCTTTGTTAGGCTGCAGGCTCTTACTCTGTTCTTTCTAGGTGTACATCGGTGGTGCATGTGATCATCCAAATGATCAGTCTAGTTGTAGTGACCACATTAGTCCACTGGCCCCAAATTTCACCCTGACATTTCAAGTAGATTCTTCATTACTAAGAATTAGTGTTAAAAAACCTTAAGACATTTCATTTCAGAAAAAGAAGTATGGTGTGCATACGGAGGCTGGGTGCTGGAGGCAAGGCATTAGGTTTGTCCTGTTACAACAGTTGATGTCCAAGAAGCAGCTTTCTGTGGAAATCTGGAAGAACGGATCATTCTCAGGTGATAGGTAAAGCTGGAGAACACAGATTAAACTACTAATTATATTGATAAACTCTGAAGTTAAACACAGCTGTTTCTTGAGAGCTTGCCCTGATTTCCCCAATTGCAACACTCTCATGTGCTCCCACATATGCCTTTGATCTGTTTCTCATTTCAGTCTGTCCTGGGACTTGTACCATGAGAGAGGAAGATGAAAATCCAAGGATGATGGGCTATGTCCAGAGCGCCCATACTCTATAATTTAAGTCTGGGTAAAATTCAAAAGTTACAGCATCACACACAAAGGAACAGGGTCTGGCCTTTCTTCTCAGAGGGGCTATTGGCTAACCTATTTTGCTACAAAAATTAAAATGACCCATCACCCTGATTCCTAGCCATCTTCCTAAAAACAGTATCCACTCGCCATATCCTGCTGAACACAATCACTCAAAGTAGGTCAGAAATGTCGCTTTCTTCCCCTCATTGATTTTCATTAAGAGGATGCACTTTCTGGAACACTAAAAGGAAAGATAAACACCCACTACAAGTGCCAATGACACCCCCTGTAAATTAAGTCCAGTTCCCCTAAAAGCAGGAGAAAATCTCATCACCCATAATTTCTTCTTTTTGGCCACAAGTCAACAATAATCACTAAGTACAAAATAAACAGTGGCGACGCTTCAGCCAGATGAAGACCTCCCAAAAGGAGCATATTCACTGTCTTTTCTAATTTTCTAGATCACCAACCCGCCTCTTCCCTAAGTACACACTCTTTTATTCTCCCTAATTCACATCCGTATTTTGCCAGAAGGATGCCAAGTGTTACCACACACTGGCTTAGCAAGTCCCCAGGGCCTTATCAGGAAGCCGAGTGCGGGCGAGTGGGAAGAAGGGGTTTGTGAGACCCCTACAGGGTCTAGGGGAAGAGAAGGGGGTGGAGAAACGGGGAGGAGGGACCCGGGGGGGGGGGGCGGGAAGCGGGAAACCTCCCGTGGCAATATCTGGCTCTCTAGAAGAGCTGTGAAGAGATGGGTCTCCACATCCACCAGCGGGGCTTCCCCAGTCTCCCCGCCATCCCACTTGCTGAAACCTCTGCCAAGGCCCAAGTCCTCGAGCCTGGCACTCAGAAGAGGGCGCCGCAAAGTCCTTCAGAGCCCTCAAAACAGGAGCGCGAACAGAAAAGCATCCCCCAAAAGACAGCAAAGCCACACACGCGCTCTCGGCCGGCCTCCCGGGGCGGGCAACTTCATCCCTGCAACACACGGAAGCCCGGTCCTCCAAGGAAGGCAAGAGGCGACGGCAGGGAGGGACAAACGGGCACCCGCCTCGCCCCTCACCTCCCGCTCCCTGCTCTCCCTCCCCCGCCAACTCCAGGTGAAGGACCAGGTGCGGCTCACCTCCCGGCAAGGAGGAAGCGGGCGGCCGGAGGAGGAGGAGGAGGAGGGCAGGTCCCCAGCCCAGGCCGCCCGGCAGCCGGCGAGCGCCCAGCAGCAAATCCAGGCGGGGCTCCAGGGCGGCGAGAGCCCGCGGCGGGGAGCCCCGGCCCGCCGCCCCCGGCCCCTCCGCCGCGCCGGCCCCGGGGCGAGGAGCCGCATCGCCGTCCCGCCGCGGTCGGCCGGCCGGCAGCAAGGCAGCCTCCCGGGTGGGGCGCGCTCGGCTCGCCGCTCGCTCGCCCCCTGCCCGTGCGCCCGCCGACAGCTCGGCTGCGCTCAGGGCCGGGCGCCGGCGCCGGTGCTCCCGTCACGCCGGAGGGAGGGACCGCGGGGCGCGGCGCGGGGGCGGGACGCGGGGCGGGGACGCGGGGGCCCCGGCGCAGGGGGCGCGGGCGCGGGCGCGGGCGGGGGCCCGGCCCAGCCGGTCCCGAGGGGCTGCGCCGCCGCGGGGCCCGAGCGTCGCCGAGCCGCGGAGGGCGAGAGACGCCGCCGTCCCCCGTGGTATCCCCGGTGCGCGGGGCCGGCCGGGAGGGCCGCTCCCGGCGCGGAGCCAGAGTAGCCCAGGACATCGGGATATTGTTTATCCGGCGGCGGGTCTTTAAAATCTCCCTGCTTCCCGCATCCCACACAAACACTCGCCGACGCGCCCTAGGATCGGCCCTTGGTGAGGATCCAAGCGAGCTAGCGTCAGATCGAATTTGGGGGTGATCCTCGGATCTGCCTAAAATGGCAGGGAGGAAAGGGGAAGGAAATATCGATGCGGTTGGTGACTCGGTTTCCTCACCTCTTTAACGAGAATAGTAACAATACCTACCCTATGGGGTTGTTATGAGGGTTAAATTAAATGATGCACACAAAGCACCTAGGGGAGTGCCTGGCAAGCGGTAGATGCGATAGGTGTTGGTAGTAGTGGTAACCGCAAGTACTGCCACTATTGGTGTCATTTCATGGGGGGGAACGTGTAACCTTGGGCAAGAAAGCCCTTTTGTTTCTGGAGGAAGCAGATTTTCTGTATGTGCAATTTACTGGGGTAGTCTTCATATTTTCTTTCATTGCAAAGGTGCTGAACTGGGTAGTTGGCCCCAACTGTGAACAAAATGGGCACAATGCCTTCCTCAGTTGTGGGGATCTCAAAGGTGCCTTCTTGCTCTATAATTCTGTGATTATGTGAATTCTCCTGTTTTTCAAAAGAAGTACTCAAGTTTCTGATAAGAGACATGTTCCTGGCCGACTCATAAATTGACCTGAATTTATCCGTGTCTCTATCTTCAGTATTTTTTAATAAACATTTCCACATGGAATGTGAAAGTTTCTCTCTCTCTCTCGTTCTGATTATTATAATAATGTATGTTTATTGTAAAAATGTGGGAAAATACTTAAAAGTATCAGGAAGAATGTAAAAATTAGTAGGGATCCCACCAATGAGACGTGACACCATTCATGGTATTGGCATCTTGAAGAATTTTCTTCATGGTCTTTTAACTGCCTGTGTACTATAAAACTAGAATTATAATTTGTAACCTGCTTCTCTTTTTTCCTTAACAACATGAATATTTTCTCAAGTCAATGAAGTCTCTGGCAACACAGCTTTAATAATTGTCTAATAACATCTACACTTTGGAGATACATAATTTACTATCGGATATTAGGCATTGTTTCTCAAATATTTGATGTTATAAATAATTCTGGAATGATTGCCTTTGGTATATAATCTGTTCACGCTTCTACTTTTAATTTTTTGTGCTTTTCTAGAATTGAAATCATTGGGTCGCACTGTATGTGTATTTTTGGTTTTTGATGAATAGTGCACAAATTCCATCCAACAATTTTATATCAATTGTTTCCAGCTGTTTGGGTATTTATTTAACATCATTCTAGATTGAATAATACTTTAGATATTTACCATTTTGGCAATAGAGAAAAATGCTATCTTATCAGTATGTTTAAATGTATTTTTACAATTTGTGATGTTGAATGATTTTTCATATATGTTTACTGATTATATATTTCCTTCTCTTGTCAGTGTGTATGAATTTTCCACTGGCACTCTGGCTATTTTTCTATTAAAATTCCATCTTTTTTTATTAGTTTGTAAGCAACCTTTTAAGTTTTGTGTGCTACACATTGTTTACTATATTTGTCACAAAAACATTTCTGAGTTTGTAGTCTTTTAATTTTGTTTCCGGTGGCCTTTTTTGCAAAAAGATTGTCATTTTTATGTACTCAAGTATAACATTTCCTTTTGTGATTTCTTCCTTTGTTTTATCCTTAGAGACACCTGTGCTTCTACAGATCCTATAAATGCCTATAGTTTCTTATTTATTGTTTTCTTTTTATATATTTTTTATTCTTTAATGCATCCAAAATGTATGAGTCAGATTATATTATTTTTTCATCTGAGCAAAACTTAACAACATGGCTAATGGACAGTTTCTTTCCTTATAAAAATAAGGACTGTCCTACTCAATGCACATAGGTTAAATGACAATTACAGATTTTCCCAAGTGAGACCTCTTGTCGTTGTCAATAAATAACTTTTTCACTAACAACGAAGTCGCAGAACAAGACATTTAAAAAATAATACCATTTATGGGGCACCTAGGTGGCTCAGTCGGTTCAGGATCCGACTCTTGATTTCGGCTCAGGTCATGATCTCAGAATTGTGAGATTGAGCCCCACTTTGGGCTCCACACTCAGCACAGTCTGCTTGAGATTCTCTCTCTCCCTCTGCCCCTTACCCCGCTTGCCTGTGCATTCTCTCTCTATCTCTCTCTCAAATAAATAAATAAATAAAATCTCTCTTAAAAATAAAATAAAATAAGTAATACCATTTACTATTGCACCAAAAAGAAGAAAATACTGAGGGATGAACTTAACCAAGGGAGTGAAAGACCTGTACTCTGAAAACTATAAAACACTGATGAAGGAAATTGAAGATGACACAAACAAATGGAAAGATAGCCCCCCATGCTCATGGATTGGAAGAATTAATATTGTCAAAGTGTCCATATACACAAAGTAATCTACAGATTCAATGCAATCCCTATCAAAATACCAACAGCATTTTTCACAGAACTGGAACAAATAATATTAAAATTTGCATGGAACCACAGAAGACCTCAAATAGCCAAAGCAATTCTGAGAAAGAAGAACAAAACTGGAGGTATCACAATTCCAGATTTCAAGATATATTACAAAGCTGTAGTAGTCAAAACAGTATGGTAACTGGCACAAAGAAAAATATACACAATGATCAATGGATCAGAATAGAGACCTTAGAAATAAATCCACATTTATGTGGCCAATTAATCTATGACAAAGAAGGCTAGAAAACGCAATGGGGAAAAGAGTCTTTTCAATAAGTGATGCTGGAAAAAGTGGACAGTTACATGTAAAAGAATGAAACTGAACTACTTTCTAACACCATACACAAAAATAAACTCCAAATGGATTAAAAACCTAAATGTGAGATCTGAAAACATAAAAATCCTAGAAGAGAACACAGGCAGTAGCTTCTCTGACATTAGCCATAGCAACATTTTTCTAGATATGTCTACTAAGACAGCAAAATGAAAGCAAACATAAATTTTGCACAACAAAGGAAGTTGAAAGCTTTTGCACAGCAGAGGAAACCATCAAGAAAACAAAAAGCCTACCGAATGGGAGAAGATATTTGCAAACAACATATCTGATAAGGGATTAACATCCAAAATATATGAAGAACTTCAACAATTCACACCAAAAAAACAAACAACCCAATTAAAAAATGGACAGAGAAGCTGAATAGACATTCTTCCAAAGAAGACATACAGATGGGGCGCCTGGGTGGCTCAGATGGTTAAGCGTCTGCCTTCGGCTCAGGTCATGATCCCAGAGTCCTGGGATCAAGTCCCGCATCAGGCTCCCTGCTAGGCAGGGAGCCTGCTTCTCCCTCTGCCTCTGCCTCTCTCTCTCTCTCTCTCTCTCTCTCTCTCTTTCTGACTCTCATGAATAAATAAATAAAACATTAAAAAAAAAAAAGACATACAGATGGCCAACAGACAAATGAAAAGATGCTCAACATCACTCATCAGCAGGAAAATACAAATCAAACCCACAATGAGATATCACTGCACACCTGTTAGATTGGCTAAAATCAAGAAGGCAAGAAACAAAAGTGTTGGTGAGGATGTGGAGAAAAAGAAATACTTGTGCACTGTTGGTGGGAATGTAAATTGGTACAATCACTGTGGAAAACAGTATAGAGGTTCCTCAAAAAATTATAAATAGAATTACTATCTGGTCCAGGAATTCCACTACTGGATATTTACCCAAAGAATATGAAAACAGAAATTTTAAAAGATTTATGCACCCCTATGTTTATTGCAGCATTACTCATAATAGCCAAGACATGGCAGTAACCTAAGTGTCCATAAGTAGACAAATAGATAAAAAAAAAAAAAGATGTGGTATATATATATTTTTTCCACAACCTTTTTTTTTTATCTATTTGTAATATTATGGAATATTACATAGCCATAAAAATTATAAGATCATGCAGTTTGAGACAATGTGGATAGACCTAGAGAGTATTATGCTAAGTAAAATAAGTCAGACTGAGAAAGACAAATACCATATGATTCCACTCATAAATGGAATCTAAAAAAATAAAATGAAGGGCACCTGGGTGGCTCAGTTGCTGAAGCATCTGCCTTCAGCTCACGTCATGATCCCAGGGTCCTGGGATCAAGTCCCACCTCAGGCTCTCTGCTCAGTGGGGAGCCTGCTTCTCCTCTCCCTCTGCCTGCCACTCCCCCTGCTTGTGCTCTCTCTCCCTGTCAAATAAATAAATAAGATCTTTAAAAAAATAAATAAAAATAAATTTTAAAAAATGAATAAACAAACAAAAAGCAGAAGCAGAACTATAAATACAGAGAACAAACTGGTTGCCAGAGGGGAGGAGGTGGGAGGTTGGGCAAATGGGAGAAGGGGAGAGGGAGATACAGGCCACCAGTTATGGAATGAGTAAGTCACAGAATAAAAAGCAGAACATAAGGAATACAGTTGATAATATTGTATTAGTGATGTAATGGGACAGATGGTAGCTACACTGGTGGTGAGCATAGCATAATATACAAACTTGTCAAATCACTAAGTTGTACACCTGAAACTAATGTAACATTGTATGTCAACTATACTCACAAATAATAATCATCATCATTTTCTCAGAGCAGTCTTACCTATGGAAAAGATCTTGACCTTAGATAATTAAAACCAGCACACAGACTGACAGAGAAAGGAAAATTTCAAGAAAATTCTGGCTCCCTTGCACCTCTTCTGGAATCTAACAGCAGATTATTCAAATGGTTTGTGATTATCTGATCAATAACTTTACTTTTTAAAGCCTAGTTTAAAAAAAATACTTTAAGGGGCACCTGGGTGGCTCAGTCATTAAGCATCTGCCTTCGGCTCAGGTCATGATCCCAGGGTCCTGGGATCGAGCCCCGCATCGGGCTCCCTGCTCCACAGGAAGCCTGCTTCTCCCTCTCCTACTCTCCCTGCTTGTGTTCCCTCTCTCGCTGTGTCTCTCTCTGTCAAATAAATAAATATAATCTTTAAAAAAATAATTTAATATAAAATTCCTAATGAAATTGGGGGGGGAAGGGTTGAAGTTCAACCATGAAGGCTTAAATAGCTTAAAGTCACTAGACAGTCAACAACTTTCCACTTTCGTTTATGCAGTATGTACCTGAAAATTGAACCAAACTGTGCTAATCAACAAAAGCCATTGCTGTATCCAAATGATGCTAAACACAAAGATTTTTTAAATTTTTCTTTTTAAATACAAGCAGATGGTGGTGTAATAACCCCAAATTTTAGAGATTGTCTAAGTACACAAAGGTTAGAAAAAAAATCTAAATGGATTCAAGCAACACATTTTCTAAAAACAGTCAAGATGAAAAAATTAATGAATTTTCTGAATCTAATTAGCAAAGTGATAGTAGTTTTGGCAAATGCATGTTGTGCATTATACACTCAGGAGAACAGGTATTTCTGGAAATCAATCTGACAATATACATTAAGTGTCTTTAATATATTTGTGCTTTAATCCAGTAATTTTTACCTTCATGACTCTATTTAAGGAAATAATAAGGAAGGAGCACAAAGTTCTGCACAAGAAAACCCACTATTGTCTAATACAATTAAAAATGAAATAGCCCACGTGTCTCCAATGGGAAATGGTTACATGAATAATGCTACTTCACATGATAGCATTATATAGACATTGAAAATTATGTTTCCCAAAGAATGCTAAATGAGTCAAGGAAATGTTATCACATAATGTTAACATAAAAAAGCGAGAAACTTTAATAAACAATGTTTTCCCAAGTATAATGTGTAGGGCAGGAGGCAGTGTTTAAGTGTGCTTTATAGAAAGAATATGACTAGAAATCAGTGTATTGGCAGTGATAATCTTTTAACGGTGGCATGCAAATATTTTTCTTTTATTTTTACAGATTTGTTTCCAATTTTTCCATAATGATCATAGATTATTTTCATAATCATTATGAATTACTAGAATGTTTGTGTTCTTTGATGCCTACCAATCCTACCTTAAATCATCAAAGATATCTACAAAAATGTAAGGACGAAAGTGTGCACCAGTGTTATTTGTCAAAGAAAATAAATAAAACCTAAATATCTAATACTAAGAAAGCAGTTAAGTAAATAATAATATTCAATGGTAATTGTTTCAACCCAAAGAATTGTTTCATGAAGTCTCTGACAGAGGGAAATTCTTTTATGAAAACGCTTTCCATTAAATGGGAAAACTGATACAAAATTTATACACAATGGATACATCCAATAAAATAAAAATATAAAACATGGATAGAAGGCTATGAATCAATTTCAAAGGTGATTGCCTAGAGAACAAAGGAGACTGGGTTTGGGAAGGAGTATAAAGAGACTTCACTTGCACCTTCAATACTTTATATCTGAAGGGAAAGAAGGATGAAAGGGAAAGCGAGAAGAAGGAAGTATCTGGAGCAAATACGACAAAATGTAACATTGTTTCACCAGTGTTGGGTGGCAATTCTTATGGCTAACTAATTCTTATGGAATACTTAATAGATAGCAGCACTATTCCAAAAGCTTTCAGAGCACTACTTCATTTAAAACAACCCTCTCTGGTAGGTACTCTTATTGTGCTTAAAACAACCCTTTCTGGTAGGTACTCTTATTGTGCTCATTTTACAGATGAGCAAATAAAGGCACAGGTTACTCAGCAAGATTCAGGGTGGGGTTTCAAACACAGGCATTCTGATTCTAGGGCTTACCCACTTAGGAGGTTAGTTTTATTACCCTCTGTAATTTTATTTTTGAAATACTTAAAATTTTAAATTATTACATTGAACATAATCTTTACTAGTTTTTAAAAATCCATATTCAAAAGACTGAAAGGTTGGGACGCCTGGGTGGCTCAGACGGTTAAGCATCTGCCTTCGGCTCAAGTCAGATCCCAGAGTCCTGGGATGGAGCCCCACAACAGGCTCCTTGTTCATCAGGGAGCCTACTTCTCCCTCTGCCTGCCACTCCCCTGGCTTGTGTGCTCTTTCTTTCTCTCTGTTTCTGACAAATAAATAAATAAAGTATTTAAAAATATATAAATAAGTAAAAATAAAAGTAAAAGTAAAAAGACTGAAAGGGATAGACCAAATTATTCACAACAATGTTTTCTGGACTATATGATCTGGGTGATTTTTTTTCTATTTCTCTATACTTTTCCACACTTCCAAATTTTTTACAGAAAATACATATCGGTTCAAGTTTAAAAGAAGAAAGCTGAGATATATTAAAAAGGAGTGTGATCCTTAAGCTATTCTTCTACCATAGCCTACATTTTATATATCAATTTTTATCAATTTATATAATAATATTTTAAATAACTAGTAGAGGAAGAAGAATGGGGGACTGAGAAGGATAAATGGGAGGATTTAAAATGGAACAAAAAATTATTCAAAAAATGGAAAATAGGTCATATGAGGAAAGGCTAAATTAGGGTGTCTTGATTACTGTCTCTAAGTCCAGAAAGACTTTTACCAGTGGTATGTATGTCCCTTGCTCTCCATTTCCTTCAAGGATCAAAACAAAACTATTTTTAGCAAAAGGAGAAAATTTTTTCACTTGGGTATACAGTTGAACCTTCTGTGAGAGGTTGTGGACATATTAAAAAAAGATTGTGAAGTCAGACAAACTTGCATTTAAAATCAAAACTCCACTGCTTGCTGGCTGTTTGATTTAGGGAACATTACTTAATCTCCCTTGGCTTCAGTGTCTTCATCTGTAAATTAGAGTTAAAAATGCCTGATATCGTAGGCTTGGTTTGCAATGAATTCATACATATAATGAGTTAATGTGCCTAAAGTATTGCCATGCTTATTGGTATATTTTTTGCTCTTTATAAACATTTCTTCTTTTTTAAAAAAAAAAAGATTTTATTTATTTATTTGAGAGAAAGAGAGAGAGCACAAGCAGGGGGTTGGGGCAGAGGGAGAAGCAGACTCCCCACCAAGCAGGGAGCTCCACTCAGGGCTGGATCCCAGGACGCCAAGATCATGACCCAAGCCAAAGGCAGACGCTTAACCAACTGAGCCATGCAGGTGCCCTTGTAAATTTTTCCTCTTGGAAATATGGGCATTTCAGGACCCCTGGGTGGCTCAATTGGTTAAGCGTCTGCCTTTGGCTCAGGTCAAGACCCCAAGGTCCCGGAATCAAGTCCTGCATCAGTCTCCTTGATCAGTGGGGAGCCTGCGTCTCCTTCTGCCTGCCACTCCACCTGCTTGTGTACTTTCTCTCTCTCTCTCTCACACACACACACAAATAAATAAAATCTTTGAAAAAAAAAAAAAAGAAGAAAGAAATACTGACATTTCTCCACTTGAGTCCAAAGACCCTCAGGGTGGGCTGGGGAGGGGGGCACATTCAGTGTCTTCTTAGGAGATCAGGGATTTTCTCTGAGAATTTTCATATTTTGAATTTGCATTTTGTTGATAATCAAAAATTATACATGTATACATAAACATATACATTTTTTTAGATTACCTGTATGTCACTCTTTAACACGAAATGTTTACCTTTGTTTGCACTTGACTTTATGATCCTTAAGGCTCACTCCCTATCTGCCAGCCACACTGGCCTCCTTGCTACAAGCTACAACCTACAACCTACCAGATGTGCTTCTACCTCAGGGCCTTTGTATTTGTTGTTCCCTCTGCCCAGAATGCTCCTTCTTCTTCAGGTCCTTACTCAAATGTCATCTTCCCAGTAAGGACCTCCCTGGCCACCCTTTCTAACATCCCTGACCCTCCCTATCCCCCTTCCCTGCTTTACTTTTCTCCATCTTGCATCATCATCTTGCATGTTGCCTATTTTACTTACTGCCTATTTGTCCTCACTAAAATGGAAGTTCCATGAAAATAAGTTTTGCTTTTGCTTTTATTTTTTAAAGATTTTATTTATTTATTTGAGAGAGAGCACGAGAAGGGGGGAAGGGCAGAGGGAGAGGCAGACTCCCCACCAAGCAGGGAGCTCCCACACGGGGCTCAATCCTAGGACCTTGAGATCTCATGACCTGAGCCGAAGGCAGATGCCCAATCGACTGAGGCACTCAGGCACCCCATGCTTTTGCTGTTAATTGTTGTGTTTCCAGATCTAGTACATAGGCACTCAATAAATACAGGTGGCATGAACGAATGCATTATGAGATGACCATAAATGAGAGCAATTAGTTTGTTGCTGTTAATATGAAATATTTCAGATGCACTGCAATTAATTTAATAGTTTCTAAAATTTATCCAAAGATGAATTTGAGGGGAATCCCCAAATTCTCAGTTTGACAAACAAAGGATGGGTCTCACATAACAGTATCCACTTTATCCAGTTTAAGGAGAAAGGAACTTATTATGTAGTATTGGCTACTTTACAAGATTTCCTGAGGGGCCAGGGAACAAAGGTTGGATCTACACAGCCAGGAGACCCACAGCTATGAGTGCCATCCCATAACACTACTGTGGTAGAAATTCCACTGCAGCCTTCACATACCACTCAGCCATGTGATGCTTAAAAACCCAACATCCAAAAAAAAAAAAAAAAAAATTTATACACCGAAACCTCTGTGCCTACTAGAGCAGAAGATCCAAATGCCCCTGTTGCCATGTCAGCCGGAAGAATTAATCTATACTCACACAGCTGCTGTCTCACGTTGCCCACTCCCTCCTTCCAAATATCATGTGAGGACATTTCCTTGGCAAAATCTAGTTTTAATGTACAATCTGGTTACAAGGGAGTCTTGGGAATGTTTTAGCTAGTTGTCTCACCTCTTTGGTTCAGGAAGGCATGCTAAAAGTAGGAGATTGGGTAGAAGTGAGGAAGGCATGCTAAAAGTAGGAGATTGGGTAGAAGTGAGTCAAAGTACATTTCGTTGTTTTTTTTTTTAAGATTTTATTTACTTATTTGACAGAGAGAGAGACAGCGAGAGAGGGAACACAAGCAGGGAGAGTGGGAGAGGGAGAAGCAGGCTTCCCACCGATCAGGGAGCCTGATGTGGGGCTTGATCCCAGGACCCTGGGATCGTGACCCGAGCCGAAGGCAGATGCCCAATGACTGAGCCACCCAGGAGCCCCCAAAGTACATTTTTTACAGCAGTTGCCCCTCCTGCCACTCAACCTACATAAACACTCTCACCCCTACATTAAACCTTCCATCTCTGAGGGATGTTCATTGTTCTTCTAACTCAATGACAATCCCACCTTGATATCCTGAAATCTATCAGATAAATTATTAACTACCACCAATCCAACATATATTAAAAACTAGGAGATTACTATTCAGTAATAAAAAGAAATGAACTATTGACATCATTATAACTAGGATGAATCTCATAGGCCTTACTCTAAGGGAAAGAAGCCAGTCTCAAAAGCATATATACTGGGAGCGCCTGGGTGGCTCAGTCGTTAAGCGTCTGCCTTCGGCTCAGGTCATGATCCCAGGGTCCTGGGATTGAACCCCACATCGGGCTCCCTGCTCGGCGGGAAGCCTGCTTCTCCCTCTCCCACTCCTCCTCTGCTTGTGTTCCCTCTCTCGCTGTCTCTCTCTCTGTCAAATAAATAAATAAAATCTTTAAATAAAAAAATAAAAATAAAAAAGCATATATACTGTATGATTCCATTTCTATGGCACTCTCAAAAAGACAAAACTATTGTGATAGAAATCAAATCAGTGGTTGTCAGAATTAGAGTGTTAGTTGGGAAGTGTGACTAAAAAGAATAACACAAGAGAGATTTGGGGGGAGTGATGAAATCATTTTGTATCTTGATAGTGATGATGGTCACATAAATCTACATATGCATTAAAATTCAAAGAATTGCATACCAAAAAAAAGTCAATTTTACTGTATGTTAAAGAATTAATTTTTAAATTTTTTTTAAAGATTTTATTTATTCATTCGAGACACAGAGATAGAGCGAGAGAGAGCATGAGCAGGAGGAGAGGCAGAGGGAGAAGCAGGCTCCCCGCTGAGCCAGGAGCCAGACATGGGGCTCAGTTCCAGGACCCTAGGATCATGACCCTAGCAGAAGGCAGATGCTTAACCATCTGAGCCACCCAGGTGCCCCAAGAATTAATTTTTTTAATATTTTTATTTATTTGAGAGAGAGACAGAGAGAGCACGAGTAGGGGGAGGGGTAAACGCAGAGGGAGAGAGACGAGCAGACTTCCCACTGAGTGGGGAGCCTGAGACGGGGCTCGATCCCGGGACTCCGAGATCATGACCTGAGCTGAAGGCAGACACTTAACCCACTGAGCCACCCAGACACCCCCAAGAATTAATTTTTTATACCACAACTCAGTGACTACTGAAGTTAATAACCACTAAGTTGACAATATGTTAGGTTTTGTAGACATTGAATACTTATTAATTTTGAAAAAAAAAAAAAAACTAGGGAAACAGAGAGGGAAAACAATATTTTTAAAAACAATATATTATTATTATATATGTACAAAAACAAGAAAATATGAGCAGGGACAATAATTTTCATTTCTTTTTTTTTTTTAAAGATTTTATTTATTTATTTGAGACAGAGAGAATGAGAGACAGAGAGCATGAGAGGGAGGAGGGTCAGAGGGAGAAGCAGACTCCCCGCCGAGCAGGGAGCCCGATGCGGGACTCGATCCCGGGACTCCAGGATCTTGACCCGAGCGGAAGGCAGTCGTTTAACCAACTGAGCCACCCAGGCGCCCAATAATTTTCATTTCTGCAATTGCTTCTGACATTATCTTTGGTGTTGATAACTTTCTTCACGTTCCCCGTGGGCTCAGGCAGCAGCTCTGCAGTCATGGTTGTGGCATGGTGACGCAATCCAAAACTGAATTCCTGAGTGGTCTGAACCTTGGTGACCCTAACTATATGGGGTCGTCTCCCATTAACTGTGATCATTGGATATTACAATACTAGGAGGCATTCTTCCAGAGGCATTCCTGAGCTCATCATTAAAAAGCACAGTAAACTTTTCATTTTCTTTTTTGCCTCCTGGTCAGTTGTCAGGAGGAACCCAAAAAGGCTACATGGCCGTCTTAACATCTCAACTCCCAGTTCAATTGTCTCCTCTGGTGGAAAATTTCTCCACTAATACCAAGACCTCCAAATTAGCAGAATCTAAAGGAACGGACTTGGGAAGGAAACTTTTGTGCTTTGTTCATTCAGTGTAATAATGAGAAATACTACTCCCACTCCACCCCTCAATTTCTGGACCAGGGCGGTCTGGTTGTGGAAGAAACAGCATTATATATTAGTCACTAGTTCAGAGAACATGCTAATCCTGATGGACACCACGCTGACGTCAAAAGGTACTATCTCCCAGCTGACACAGTAAATCAGTTCCTTGGGTCATTCTGCTGTGCCATAAGCCAGGTGCTCTGGGTGAATGTTTTGTGGACATACCAGCCAAGAGCACAGGCCTTAATTATTTTTACTGTGAAATGAACTTCTTGATTAAAAGCAATATTGTGTGAGAAAGCAATACTGTGTTATATAATCAGACATGATGTACATAAGGCATTAAGTCAACAGAAGCAGCATACTGGACCAAGAAAATAAACCATCCAGATTAAGTGTTTATTTCAGTAAGGATAAAACACTGTTCGTTTTATAATGTAGGGGACCCAATATAACCAACCAGCAGTTAGGCTGGTCCCCTCGTTATATCATACAATTTCAAGAGCTCACTATTGGTCTCTACTGCTGGCAGATAGAGCATTCAGCCATGGTAGGACACCCAGCTCAGCCTTGGAGACCGGCTATCGATTTTTTATTAAGACATGGACAATCTTCATCAACTGCTGTGATGGACCATTGTTTATGAGCTCATTGACACAGTAAGGTAACCAGAGAAAGGAGTTGACTGATGTCAACAGAGTGAATCATCTGGTTCACCTGGTTATTAAACATTTGGTGAAAATTCACAAGGGACATTATAATATTCCTACACAGTAGGCTCTTTTCAAGAGATTCATTTACATAATTCTCAATCCTCTTTATCAGCAAACCTCCAATCTTGTTCCTTCCTACTCCTTCACCGTATGCCAAATCTTTAGCTATTACTCATGAACTGGTGTAGATTAGACATCATGTCACCTTCTTCCAGGTAATGTTTACCATGAGGTTGTATCTGTTGGAAAAATTCCCTTTTCCATTGTCTGAAGGACATGATTTATTTGTTAATCAATATAAAAGCAGGGAGATAGTCTGAATTTTTCAACATATAATTCTAAGGCCAAGAAGCATAAGCTAAAAATCAAAGAAAAATTAAACCACTTGGAAGCAGACTATTATGCCAAATGAGATAGTAAATGTCAATACAACTTCTTCCTACAAGACTCATTGTTCAAAGAATTCTCTACAATAACAAGCTTGCTTGTGAATCTCATACCCAATATTTGCATGTCTATTAACTAATATTGACATTACTCGGGACCAGTCATTGCTGGCTCATAAAGCTGAGCCATCAGAAATCCTGTGACCCGACAATTCTTTAACCATTTTATCAGCTTCCCCATTTTAAAAAGAAATGCAAGTATGACTGGCATGTGCAGAGTCTGCAATCCATTTGCCCAGATACTGCAGATAACAGCAGTGAAGGAAATAAATTTTAGCCCTGAAAGGTCAAGGATATGTAATTCTTACTTCGGGTGAGATGCTTCAGTCAAATAGTTTTTTTGAAAGAGAAGACTGGGTGACTGGACACAGATTTTTTTTTTAAAGATTTTAAATGTTAAGCACTGTAAAGAAGTCAACAGCTGCAGAACCACAGAACCTTAAGGGAGGATTGGCCTTTAAAGATCACTAAGCCAAATCCCATCTCAAATCCCTGAATCCCTAAATCCCTGCAACATACCATCAAATGACTTTTCAGACCTAAAAAAACTTCTGTCATGAGAAATCACTCCTTTCCCAGGCAGGCATCCTACCTTTGCAGAGCTCTCCCAGGAAGAATGTCTTCAGCGGAGCAAAAAAAAAAAAAAAAAAAACCCTGTCTCATTGTCATAATCCTAACTCCGGGGCCCACACAGAGCCTGCCTTGTTCCTCTCCCCATGAGGACCCTTCAAATAGCTTCCTCCTATCACAATCTTCTCTTCTTCAGAATAAACATCCCCAGTCGCTGCCATCATTTTGCACATTATTTGATTTTATGTTCACTTCAATTTTCCACTGTTCCTCTTAAAAAGTATACATTTAAAGTGAAGTAATGGCATAGATTCCATCCATAATAGAGTAGAAGTACAATTTCCCTTATTCTAAACAGGCTATAGTTCTATTTTTGCAATTTCATGCCAGGTAGACTTTCTGCAAGTCATACTAATGTTCCCTGTAATTGTTACCACTCATTAGGAGCTCACTATGTGCCAAGCACCTCAAAGAAGGCCTCACATACATCATCTCATTTACTTCTCAGGACAACCACCTGTGAGATAGCTACTATTTCCATCCCCATTTTCAAATAAGAAAATGAGGCTTAGAAAGAATAAGTATCTTACCCAAGTTCAGATACCCCGTAAGTGGCAGAATTTGTTGGGTTGTTTTTTTTTTAAGATTTATTATTTATTTTAGAGAGAGAGAGTATGCATGCAAGTGGGGGGAGGGGCAGAGGGAGCCCGACTCAGGGCTTGGTCCCACGACCCTGAGATCATGACCTGAACCAAAATCAAGAGCGGATGCCCAACCCACTGAGCCACCCAGGTGCCCCATAAGTGGCAGAATTTGGATTCTACCCCAGGATTCCTGGAAAAGTAGTAGCTAATACCTATTGAGCCCTTACTATGTGCCAGCTCTGTGCTGAGCCCTTACCTCAAACCATTAAGTACCTAGTATTATTATTTCCATATTACACATAGGAAAACTGAGGCTGAGAGAAGTTGAACAAAGTGGTTAGAAATTAAGAACTAGCTTATCTGAACAGGATTCCAGATTCAGGATTTCATATTTATCTCTTATAAACTTTATCTTACTGTATTCCGTCCATCCCTCTACTCTGTCAAAATTTTTTAGAGATACTGATTTGATCTAAAGTATTTTTATACTTGCTACTTTTTTATAACTGTAAGTCTTATGAGAAAGGTCTCCATGTGTTCAAGTTACCAACAAACTACACTGCACAGAAAAAGGCCTAGGAAAGGGTTATCCACAAACCACCCGACACCTCTCTCCAGATGCCATCAATCCACTCATCAGACCATATCCACCCAGTCATTCAACCTCTGAAACACTATCTAATCTAGGCCATATTTCTTCATTTTGTCCACAGGAATACAATGAGTTTGTTAAGTGTTCTACTGAAATACAGATTTGTTACCCCATTTCAAATTTAGCAACGTTATCAAGCAAGAATATCATATTATTGTGAAGTAATTTAGAAATAGCAAATCCACCTTGGATCTTAGTGATTACCATTTCTGCTTCTAAGTATTTATTCAGAAACAAAACACTAAATTAAATATATGTTACGTTGCTTTCGTACTATGGTACTATGTTTTTATTCATGTAATTGGAGACAGCCCTTTCTGCATCATCAAAATGCAATTTGAGTTCCAGTGTCTTCCCACTCAGTCTTCTGGGTTGTTTGATTTTGAATCTTCCTAGTTGATTTTGGTCAGGCAGTGGGACAATATGTTGCTTTTTATAAATCCATGCTTGTGATCTCGACTTGGGCATCTTTAAGATTGACAGTATTATTTTAGGGTTTTGTTTGCATTTCTTATTTGGGTAAGCTGAGAGTTTCACTTTTTCCTTAATTGAATTACCCATCACTGTAAGTGAATTACCTTCTCTTGAGAGTCATCCGGAAGCTTTTGATAGATAGATGCTTGGCACCTGAGTAATAATCCTTTAGGACCACGAATCTGTCATTCAATCTTTCCTGGCTTTGAAAGGCCAATAGTTTTGGCAGTTTTCTACTACCTTTTATTTCATTGTTTACTGTTTAATAGTCCTTCTTTGTATAAAATAATGTTTTCTTTCCGTTCTGTATTACAGTGTTGTGTCTTTTAAACTTCTAAAGCAACTTTACAGATTCAAACTTAATTCATGCTTTGAATCTTACCACATATGACTGTATTATCACTTACAAAGATAATGAGGACTAAGATGGGTAGGAAATGGGGCATATTCTCTTTTGACATTGCTTTTTAGGGAACAGCCAGATTTCAAGTATGTCAAAATGTGAAAAATAACTACTTCTGAAGAGAAACAATAATTATGCTAATTATTGAGGAGTTTAGGTGATAAATCGCGCCCATATTTCAAGGCAGTACAAAACAGAGAATTCTCAAGCGTTTTTCTGTCCTCCATTCCCTATCTACAACGTATAACAGAAGATAAGGTTGTATGATTGGAAGTGATAAAGGTTTGTATTACATACTCTATATTTTTTTAACTGAATACCAAATTCCCCCCCATATTTTTGTAAATCTGGTATCCTGTCCCAATTAGCTTTATCTTAAATATATCTGTATGGCTATTACCCCTCTGAGAGATACAAAAGATCACTTTCCTTTTCTGAAATACAGAATTATTCAACAGAGCTTAATAACTGCATTGCTAATGTAATTCTTACTATACCTCTGAGAGAAAATGCTGCTTGAGATAGATTTGGACCACCTTCCATCTGTAATTTTAATGCATTTTGCCTGAGAAAGCCTCAGCTGTGTCACTCCCCACAGGCCGGCCAGAGCCTAAGGAGGGTTCGGTACTAGAGTGGAGAAAGACACACATTCCCATTTTTCATCTCAGTTCAGAAATGGAAATTACATTAGCCATTTGTAGTATGCCTATTAATATTCCTCTGATAATTTTATGATCCTTAGCATTTTTAAGAGACCTTGAATTTTGATACCACAAATCCTAATTGGCATTTAATGATTCTTTTTCTTATTAGCAAAATGAGTTGACTGAAGAAATTTATAGAGATGCTCTGTTAAACTAATACCATAACCTAAAAAATAAGAAAAAAATGACCAAAACTGTTTGAGCAAGAACCAGCCCAGTTCTCTCTTTAAAATGAGGGAAATATTAGTTCCTAAATATTGTGTCCTTAGAGTTATGACTCTGGCTTGAATCTTAATTCAGGGAAGGAAATACCAGGATGTTGGTTCAAACCTATTCAGAAAATAATAATTTTTTTCTAAGCAATAGAAGAAAGTAATTATGTAAACAACATCCCGCCATCGGCAGAAACCCTGAATAAAATATCCATACTTTGCTGTCTCACACTCCCATACTTCAGCCCCTCCTCGTTTACCCCTATTTATAACTGCAAGGGATTAACTAAGTCTTTTTTTTTTTTTTTTAAGATTTTATTTATTTATTTTTTAGAGAGCGAGCGAGAGAGAAACAGCATGAGAGGGGAGAGGGTCAGAGGGAGAAGCAGGCTCCCTGCTGAGCCAGGAGCCCGATGTGGGACTCGATCCCAGGACACTGGGATCATGACCTGAGCCGAAGGCAGACGCTTAACCATCTGAGCCACCCAGGCGCCCCTAACTGAGTAAGTCTTGATTCCACTATCAGCCTCCCATCAATGACACATTTTAAACTATACAAAACTGAGAGGTTTATCAATTAATAACTCAGTACCCCTACTAATTTAAGTTCAAATTGCTTGGCCTAGAATTCATGGCCTTTCACACTCTGGCCTCAGCCTGACTTTCCCCTCTTATCATTACCATTTCCTTAAAATCACTATGATCCAGTCAAGCATGTAGTTATCTAAAATCATTCCATGCTTTTTTAACTCTACACCTTTGTTCATGCTCTTTGGTCCTTCTATCTGGAATGAACTGCCATTCATCTCCGTCTATCCTATAGATTAAGATAAAATATCACCTTCTGTAGTGATTTGCTTCATTTCCCCAGTTGGGTAATTAGTTTATATCATTTTATGGAATTTATCATTATATCTATAAATGATATAAACAATCTCTGAAGTCCAGGGACCTTTCAGTATACTTATTGGTATCTTCTGCAGTATAACACAGCACCTCACAGAATGCCAGTGAATATGTATAAAAGAGTGAATAATTGAATAAGTGTTTAGTCTATGATCTTATATTTATACTATGCATTATTCATAAAGATATCCCTATTCTCTTCATACCAATGCAACTTTATTATAGGGATAAATTATTTTCAAAGACCCTAAGAAATCCATTTTCCAGTAATATGACACACTTGACACATGACCAACCCTCCCACTGAAAATTTAAATAATTAAAAAATTTTTAAATATATCCCCCTGTTAGCAAGAAAGTAAGGACCCTCAGAAACCAAAAACTAAGTGAATATAGGAATCCAGAGAGGTAACCTGAGCTTTGAATCTGGCTTTCACTTTGAGGACATTTACCTATGAAGGTGAACTTGAGCTTCTGTATTTATAGGTAACAGGAGATAAATCCTAAGAGGCACCTGATCAAGATGAGAAATCTAGTAGGAGATGCCTTAATAAATCAGGTACCCGAGAGGCCTAAACCCTCAAGGTATATGTGAACTAAAAATAAATCGAGGAGACAATCAGGAAAATTGCCTATTATAAAATGTGGCATTGGGTAGAAGGAAACATTAAATCCTCCCTTGGAATTCATATCCACAAGCTGGTCTTCACCTGAGCTCATACTACCTGGGAATATTAAAAAAAAAAAAAAAAAAAATCCTCAAGCAAGAAAATCTGAAGTGTTTCTATGTTGGTAGAGTTCCCCAATGGCTGGCAAATGCAAATAGTCGCCAGAGGTATAAATTGCCAATACGGGACTTGAAAAATTCGAACAGATAAAATTCCAAAAACTAAGAATTTACAGTTGAAACTTGCAAGATGCATGAGGAAACATGCCACCTGGAGTGGGAGATGGTAGAAACAAAGACAGCAAAGTTAGATTGTGCAAAAACTTCAGATATTGGAATTAGAAGGCAAAGAATAAATATTAAAAATACTGAATATATTTTAAAAATGAAAAGGGCCCTTGGGCGCCTGGGTGGCTCAGTTAGTTAAGCGACTGCCTTTGGCTCAGGTCATGATCCTGGAGTCCCGGGATCACATCCCATCGGGCTCCCTGCTCAGCAGGGAGTCTGCCTCTCTTTCTGACCCTCCCCCCTCTCATGCTCTCTATCTCATTCTCTCTCTCAAATAAATAAATAAAATCTTTAAAAAAAAAAAAAATGAAAAGGGCCCTAAAGATATAAGGGGAAAATAGGAGAATATATTTTAAAGATTAAACTGGTTTTGGGGTGCCTGGATGTCTCAGTCAGTTAAGCATCTGCCTTTGGCTCAGATCATGATCCCAGGGTCCCTGGGATCCAGCCTGGCTTCAGATTCCCTTCTCCCTCTCTTTTTGCCCCTCCCCCCCTCGTGTTTTCTCTCTCTCTCTGAAATAAATAAACCTTTAAAAAAAAGATTAAACTGGTTTTAAAAGAGACAATGAGAGAGAGAGAGAAAGGAAGGAGGGAGGAAGGAATTAAATAGGACACTTAGAAATTAAAAATACAAAAGTTGGAATTAAAAACTCAATGAAGTTTTTTTCCCCCTTTTCCTTTCTCTTGTTCCAGCCCAACAATTCAGCCTTGGTTTTTTGTTTTGTTTTGTTTTGTTTTTTAAATTAGCAAAATTTCTTCACCTGATCTACCAAAACAACTACCACTAAACATCATACTTAATGATAAAAGCATTCCATTTGAGGTCAAGACAATGACTGGAATGCCCACTTTTTTCAACTTTGTATTGGAGTCTCTATCCAGTACCAAAAGGGAATAAAGGAAATAAACACTAGAAAGAAGGGAAGTAATTAAAATATTATTATTTTCAAGTGGTATGACTATTATGAAAATCCAACAGAATCTATAGATAAGTTCTAGAATAAGAAAAGAGTTTAGTAAATTTGCAGAGTAAAAATCTATTGCATTTTACGGGGCATGTGGGTGGCACAGTCAGTCAAGCATCCAACTCCTGGTTTCAGTTCAGGTCATGATCTCAGGCTTTGAGATTGAGCCCCACATTGGGCTCTGCGCTTAGTGCAGAGTCTGCTCCAGACTCTCTCTGCTCCTCCCTGCTGTGTGCTCTCTCTCTCAAATAAATAAATAAATCTTTTAAAAAAATCTATTGCATTTTATATGCCAACAATACAGAGTTGAAAAATAGATTTTTAAAAATTAAAATAAAAATGCATGAAATACTCAGAAAGAAGTTTAATAAAAATATGTAAAACCGTTAGACAAAAATATAAATCTTTACTTAAATATATTAAAGACCTTAATAAATCAATATGTATACCATGCTCATGAACTAAAAGACTAACATCATAGAGATCGTAGCTCTGTAATTGTTATGTAAATTTGATACAGTAGCAATAACAATCCCATCATCTGTGTGTGTACGCATTAACACATTTAGTCTAAAATTTATATTGAAGTTCAAGGGTCAAAAAATTTTCAAGATGCTATTCTATTGAAGGAGAAGAAAAAAAGTTTGGAAAACTTGACCTATTAGATATCAAAATTTTTTATGAACTTACAGAAATTAAAATTAGGTGGTGTTGACACAGATTGACAATTAGAGAAATGAAATCTAGTAAAAAGCTCAGAAATAAACTCCTACATTTATCACATGATATATGGTCAAGGTGGTATTAAAAATTGGTGAGAGATGGACTTTTCAAGGTAGTACTGGAACAACTGAGTATCCACAAGGGGTAAAAATGATGGTGTATCCTTACCTGATACAGTTAAACAACATTCAATTTCAGCTGGATTAAATATCTATATGTGACTGTTAAGACTACAGTTAGAATACAATATAGTAAAATATTTTCATGACCTCACTGCCCAGAAAAATGTCTTAAAATGTGCAAACATAAAGAATATAATTGATAGAATTGACTGTATAAAAATTAAGAATATCTGTTCCGCAAAAGACACCATAAAAAGATTAAAAACAATAATAAAAAAAAACCCCACAAACTAGAAGATCTTCCTGGGAGAAGGATTTGTATCCAGAATATATAAAGAATTCCTATGAAATAATAAGAATACAGAAACCAACAAAGTTTATTAAAAACATACCTCCAACAGACTTATCAAGTACATATAAATACTTCGTAAATCAACACCTGTTGCCACATCAATTTTAATAAATTTAACATTGAAATAATCGTTTTTCCTAAAACCAGAGTTATCCAAGATCAAAGCCTGTAGTCATACTTACCACTTACCTTACTTTGCTTTCCATATTCATTTGTTTACCAAATACATTCAGTTCTTCCTCTGCAAGTTTTGTCACATTTTTGTCCTTTCCATTACCGTGTCACTGTCATGATTCAGAGCTTCATTTATTTAAATTTGTGATACGCTTCTAACTGGTCTCCCTTCTTCAAAGTTATCTTTTACACCCTTCCTGTTTCCTGCTCACCAGATGTAGATTAATCCACCTTGGGTTGGATTAATTAATTATTAATTAATAATTAAATGGAGAGTGGCTTTTCAGTTATATAAGTCATAAAACTTGATATATGAAAGAACACCCCAATTTGATGGATACTAATTTGTGAACCATATGGAAAAAAATAAATTATATTTCTAAAGCACACCATATATACCAAGAAAATCATGTATAAAAAAAGAAACACTTTTGAAGATGTAAGAGATTATCTTTACAACCTTAGAGTAGAAAAGTTTCCTTAACTAAGACACAGTAAGTACAAACTATACAAGAAAAGAAGGTAAATTTGACTACATTAACATATAATACTTGTGTTTACTAAAAAAATCCATTTAAAAAATGGAAAGATAAATCATAACCTGAAAGAAAAAATCTGTGTCACAAATTACTGTCAAATGATTACTGTCCTGAAAACATGTTAAAAAACATTTGTCTAAATCAATGATAAAAAGACAAATAATGCAATGGAAAATGGGCAAAGGTCCTGGAAAGTAATAGAAGTTGAAACATGAAGGACCAAAAGCATAAGGAACCATGCTTAATCTCATTATTACTCAAGGATATACAAATTTAAACTACACTGAGCAACCAGATGGGCAAGAGTCAAGTGACAATAACAAGTGTAAAATGTGGTTATGGGGCAAATAAAACTTTTCCATGGCTATAGTATCACTATAGACTTGTCCAATCATGACATTGTATACCTGAAACTAATGCAACACTGTGTATTAACAATACCTCAATCAATCCATCAAAACTGTTACATGGCTGTTGGGAGTGTAAATTGGCACAACATTCATTCTGGAAAAACACTATGATGTCATCCCATAAAGTTGATGCCATTACTCTATGACCCAGCAATTATACTCCTAAGAATATATATATCCCCTACACAAACACTTGCATATGTGCACCAGGATACTTGTAAAAGAATGTTCACACCAGAATTTTTTGTTATGGCAAAAACCTGGAAACAGCCCAAATTGTCTGTCAACAATACAAAGAATAAACAAATTGTGGCATATATGTAGAATGGAATTTTCACATACAGCATTAAAAATTAAAGAACTACAGATTACACAGAACAAAATGATGAATCCCAAGAACGTAATATCAAACACAAAAGCTGGCTATAGAAAATGTAAATAATATGATTCCATTTATATAAAGCACAAAAGCATGTCCTGCCTACATGGATATTTTTCTATTACCAATGTTGTCAGTTCTCCACAATCTGGAGGCAATTAATCTATTTAGCTAGAAATTTGAAAGTAATTTTACTACATTATTACTTTCCTGGGAGTCAAAAAACTTCTATCAATCTTTTTCCAGAAATTGATGATATAAATTAGAAAGGAAGAGAAAGAGAATGAGAGCATGAACGGTAGAGTGAGAGGTACACGTATTTTTCTGTGAAGCCAAATCAATATATTTCAGTATTTCACCTTTCTTTCATCTTTCTTTTAGAGTTCAAGTAAGCAATCTTTTATTTTTCCTTATATTACTTTATAAATTGTTCAAATATCAACCATCTCTGGTTGGCAATAATCGGTTAAATTTAAGTCACCATTATAATGTTAAGCAATGAACCATGTCCAAAGATTTTGTTTCTAGTTCCAATTCCACAATTAGTCATGTGTCCTTAATTAAGTCATACCCTTTCACTGGGCTTCAGTTTTCTTTTCTGTTAAAACAGGGATAATCATACCTGCCCCACAGCATCCTCATGAGAATTAAATAGTAAACATTTTTTTAAGTGCCAGTGTGGTTTCCAACATACAACAGTCATTCAAGAAATAGCAATTCCCTACTACCATCATTGGGCTACTTGATTTTCTGAAACATTTAAAAATAAGAATGGGGGTGGGGAGACAAAATTGAACCTCCAAAGGCAAGCAGCTACTTAATTTGCTTTCATCTTATAATTACAAGGTCACCAAGTCTGTTGAAAATATACTTGGGGGCGCCTGGGTGGCTCAGTCGTTAAGCGTCTGCCTTCCGCTCAGGTCATGATCCCAGGATCCTGGGATCGAGTCCCACATGGGGCTCCCTGCTCAGCAGGAAGCCTGCTTCTCCCTCTCCCACTCCCGCTGCTTGTGTTCCTGCTCTCGCTATCTCTGTCTCTGTCAAATAAATAAAATCTTTAAAAAAAAAAGAAAATATACTTGGGTCTGTTGCAGCAAAAAAGGAGGTCATAGTAATTTCTAACTTATGTTTTCTTTTCTTTAGCTATTAACATAACTACATATTCCATAATCACACTAGCTTACCACACCCCCTTATTTTATATAACAGTCCTTGCCAGTTTGATGGCAATCATCATGTCCTGTCACTCGTTTCCTCTTCGTTTATATAGTTTTCTCGTGACCCAGATCCCTACGCCCAATCCCTTCCTCCTTTGGGTTGCCACTGACTGCCTAACACGCAGCATCTTTCTTTATGCTTAGGCAAAGAGTTAGCCTGTTACTGGCATACCCAACTCCCTATGCTGCTTCTGGCCACCCCCTTCTGTTGCCTCAGCTGTTGAACATGAAGGACTGTCCGCAATCACTACCAGGGATCTAGGCACCAAATATTTGAACCCAGAAAACATCCTATCTGATACACACACTATAATTTATACTTCCATGGGTTAAATATGCCCCTAATTTCTAAAAACAAAACAAAATAAAACAAAAAAACCCACTAACCTGCAATGAAGCATTGGACTCAATGTATTACTAAATGACTTATGTAAGGGGTGCCTGGGTGGCTCAGTCAGTTAAGCCTCTGCCTTCAGCTCAGGTCATGATCCCAGGGTCCTAGGATCTAGTCCTGCATCAAGCTCCAGGCTCTGCGGGGAGTTTGTTTCTCCCTCTACCCCTCCCCCCTGCTTGTGCTCTCTCTCTCTCAAATAAATAAAATCTTTAAAAAAAATAAATAAATGATTTACTTAAAAAGAATGAGTCAAAAATGACTTCTTGCCTGAACCCATTCTCTATATCCATGCATGGGAACTTTTGACTTTCTTCTTATTTTCACGGTGCTTAATACAATGATATGCACCAAGCTGATCACCAATAAATATTGTTGACTGACAGATTCTTATTAAAGAATGACAGAGACAATAGGAAGATCATATTTCCCTACCCTTTGCATGTAGGTCAGACCGTGTAACTAGTTTTGGCCCAAGAAATATGGGTGGTGATATACCTCACTTTCTGGCCTGACTCTTAAAACATCCCCTGGGGTCCTCAACACTCTCCTAGTCAGCTGCCCAAATGAAGGGTACCCACTGAAGGAGTCTGGGGGCCTTACTGAAAAGTAGAACCCCAGGATGGAAGGACCCTGGGTCCCTGACTCAACATGGGGAGTGGGGGTGGAGAATCCCTGGGAGAGCCATCTGAACTACTTTGTTCTGCAACTTGAGTAAGAAATGAAACTTTTTTGTAGTAAGCCACAAAACTTGGGAATTGTTTGTTACAGCAGCTAATGTTAATTACCCTTGACTAATAGCATGAATTACTTTACTACCTGACAGTTTACATGTCAAATAAAAGACAAAACATAGCTGTGAAATACTCCTAAAAGTAATTTGCCAATTCAGGTAAATGCAATCTTTAGATTATTACGGTCCTAGACAAGACAATATCTGTGTATTACAAACATCATACAGTTGTGATCTTCCTAAGTTTTAAATAGAAAAGGTATAAAAATACAAAAATGATAGATAATTTGGGCAATATTTGGGTGATATCAAGCCAATATATTTTATCCTCAATAATCCCTAGTATCTAGCATTCTGAAGCTCTTATAACAATAGTCAAGCCTAGAAGACTCTGATTATAATTTCTTCCACAATGTAGAAATAATGTAACCTCTACCTTTAAGGCTGAGCTGTAAAAAAATGTTTATAGGTTAGGAATGTGTGTGTTAGGAGACAACTGCCCATGAATCTTCATGTGTCTTCACATCTTGTAAGTAGAGGCACTGACTGTCTTCTATTCTGGACTATCTTTTCTAGGACACTTTACAAAGAACAGTCCTGAATGATAGAAATAGTATGTCCCTCTGGAACACAGGGTAGTTTTGTTTGCTGTCTAGTAAAATGAAAATAATGTCTTCCTCTGGTTCAAGCTTTGGGCGGATTTGGGGTTTCCTAAGCTTGGATTTCCCCAGCTTTGACGTAAATCCACTGTGTACATAGCACCCATCTACAGCCATCAACATTGCTCCCATGGGACTCGGAGAAAGTGGAGAGTGGGCACTAACACAAAGCTCATACTACCTCACGTGCCTTGAGTAATAAAGCCCCCAGTCTCTGACTTGGGATTCTCATGTCTTCTGCCGGACGCCATGAAACTCTCACTTGCTAGCTTGAGAGCAGGGTAAAATCGCAGACCCTTCACTCTTCTTGACAACATGATATAGGAGAAGTCTGCTACAGAGAGGAGGAGGACATAAGAAAGCCCACACTTATGGTCCAGGGAGAGGGCAGAAGAATGAAATGACAAGGAAATAAAGAAAAAACACCAAATGACTATGCCCCTTCCTTTCCCTCTCAGGGCAGAATGCCTAGACAGAGTGGGGAAATGGAGACACAGTAGAAATATCCAGATGGATGAGGGGGGATCCCAAGAATGTCAGTTGGGAGTCAGGAGTGGCTAGGAGCATGCTTCCCCAGGAGAGCAGATGCTGTGGTATGACCCCTGGTTCCCCCCTTCTCCAAGACTAATGCACTCATTTCCCTAGGTGGTGACAATATTGATGTTTGACAGTTCACAGCTAAATATTTCTCAGGAAACTGCTTTCAGCTGAAGAGCACCTCACTGCCCAAGGGAATGGCTCTGGGGGTCAGGTGGGCAGGGAGCAATTCTCATCCAGTGACTGGGCAGTGCAGGCTAATACCGATCTAATACTGGTTAATAGAGGGTTCCTAGCCTCCTTGCCTTAATTCAGGACACCTTGATGGTTTATTTCAGCTTCAAAGCTTCCCTACAGGATTGGCTGAGACTCTGTGGCATTCCCTCATACTTCCATCCTGCTTTGATCATTCTTCCACTGCTTCCACCCAGCTGTAGATTCTGGGAGCCCTCCTCAACAAACCTCTACATGCAAATCTCCATCTCAGAGTGTGTCTCCTGGAAATCTTACCTGCAACACTTGAAAGAATTTATGTCCCTGTTGGAGTGCCACATACAGCTTCATCTAGCATGATGCAGAAGCAGTCACGCTGCATTGGTGAGGGATGCCAAGTGAGCCTGAAGCAGGACTCACATCTCCTACAGCCCCCACACACAAGGGATGCAGGGGACCCAGTGGTTTCTGCTCACTCTAATAAAGGGACACGAATTCTGAGAGCCAGAGGACCAGCAAAAGCTTGGGATTGCAAAGCCACAATATGTGGAGATTTTACCTCTAGAAATATATGTCTAGGACTGGAATATATGCCAGCATAGTGTTCAAACGACCACACAGGCATTTCAGCAAATACTGGTCTAGGAAGAAAACTAAAATGGTCACTCCACAGCAGAGATTAGCTAAAATCCACAGGCCCCTGTAACCTCCTACAATCATGTGGTCACATAAGCCTCATCCTCAAATACAACCAGATGCCATTTTAGAAAGATAGAGAAGGGGTGCCTGAGTGGCTCAGATGGTTAAGCATCTGTCTTTGGCTCAGGTCATGATCCCAGGGTCCTGGGATTGAGTCCCGCATTGGGCTCCCTCCTCAGTGGGGAGCCTGCTTCTCCCTCTCCTACTCCCCCTGCTCGTGCTTTCTCCCTCTGTCAAATAAATAAATAAAATCTTTTAAAAAAAAGATAGAGAAGAAGGGGGAATCAATTTTACATCTAAGAATCTGAATCATTCAGAAAAGAATATTTAAACCAGGAGATATTATATACTGGCAAATTTGAAGTTTATGTCTCACCCCTTCCTCCCCAACTTCTGCCATCAGAAAGTATAAGAAACTTGAAGGCTACATTCCCCTGGCACATTTGTATTAGTACATTTGCAACCATTGGTAAATATAGGTCCATAGCAATTCCATAGAGAAAAATTCTAGTTTTTAAACCCTAATGCTGTGAATGATAGTACAGCTACAAAGGACTAGAACTTACATGGGTGGTTTGGAAGTCCTCTAATCCAATAACATGAATTTTCAATTGACTAGATTAACAACTCACTAATAACTGAGATTTCCTTATCTTTGAATCCCCCCAGTGACTAGCATAGCATATGATGAATAAATATTTGAATATCATTTACTATCAGCATATTACCGATTTTGGATCTTATAGCTCCATTCTGTGTCTTAAAGACTTAGAAGTCTTTTGATTTTCAAAACCTTTTGATAATGTAAAAATATCTGTAGGAGCATCATTTTTTTTAGCTCCTATTACAATATGCCTTATCAGGATTTGCTTAGGACAAGGAGTAAGAAAAGAGAGCGGAGTTCTGGGAAGGAAGGAATAGGACTCAGGGAGGGTGAGGGGGTATAGAAAGGCCAAACAAATTCATTTGTGGGTTCACAATTTGCCTCAGGCCAGCCCTGAAAAGGGGCATGCAAGAATAGTAATTTTATCCCCAAAACATATTTTATACTGCGACAGCTGAAGTAGTGAACTAGTATGACTGAGAAATAGCAACATGAAAACAAAATCTCCCCAATGATTCTGTTCCATTTCAGACATTATCTACTCTTTTGAGTGAACATGTTTGTGGTAGGCAGAATAATGCACCCACCGGAAAGATGCCCACATCCTAATCCCCAGAACCTGTGAACATGCTACCTCACATACCCAATGGGACTTTTAGCTGGGCTTAAGCTATGATTAAATTAAGGATCTTGACCTGGGAGACTTTACCATGGATTATCGACGGTGGGCCCAATGTAATCACGAGGGACCTTAAATGTGGGAGGAGCCCAGCGTGTCGGTGTCAGAGTAATGTGACATGAGAAAGATGGCACATGTCATTGCTCGCTCTGCAGACAGAAATGGAATGAAGTGGAAACTGGAAAAAGCCAGAAAACAGACACTCCCTTAAGGTCTCCAGAAAAGAACACAGCCCTGCAGTCTCACCTTGATTTCCGTCTAGTGAGAACCATTTCGGACTTCTGACCTCCAAAAATTATAAGCTAATAGATGTGTGCCACTTTAAGCCACTAAACTTGAGGTGATTTATTTTAGCAGCTATGAACACTAATACAGTGTTCATTGGAGTGGAGGGAACCAAAACTGAAGGAAGAATCAAATCACTATTCAATCAGCATATTTGTTTAATCACTTGAGAAAGGCGTTGGAGTGGGTCTTCAGACTGACACAGTACCCATTGTCCCTCCATCAGGAAGCATTCTCACATGGAGTTTTTCTGGAAGACAAATCTGACCAAGAAGCCGTGATGGAGTTCCACAGGGAAGACAGAAGCTACACAAGGGCATGCGTCATAGCAGCAATAAAATGGAGAAGGATCCTAGGGGCTTTTTATGTTTCTATTTCCCTGAGAGATTTTTAAAATATGAATGGTGAAAAGGAACACAGCAGTAAATATGCAGGCTGGTGGGATAATGAAAAAAATCAGTCATCTCAAAACAACTTCATCTCCAGGATGACTTCAGCAATTTAGGAAATAATGGCCTGTCCTGGTTATGAGTGTGTTTTTTGACTTGTGGAAAATACATGCTATCTTACATTCCTCAAGGAAAAAAGAGGCAGGTGACAGCTAATTATTTATTGACTAAATATTCTATAAATATTACATATGAGGCTAAGCTAGAAACAACCAGAAAATAATGAATGTATACATTTACTCTTTGTATTTATTTAACATTTTTCAATGAAAATTGATGCTCATGAAGAACCCAAATTAACAATTAACAATGGTTGTCTTTAGGTGGTTGGTCTACAGAGTTATATTGAAAGAGGGTTTGGGGTTTTTTTTTTAATATAGTGAATGTTGGGGTTCCTGGGTAGCTTTGTCAGTTGGGCATCTGACTCTTGGTTTTGGCTCAGGTCATGATCTCAGGGTTGTGAAATCAAGCCCCACATAGGGCGCCACACTCCGTGGGGAGTCTGCTTGAGATTCTCTCACTTTTCCTCTCCCTCTGCTCCTCCCCTGCTCTCTCTCTCAAATAAATAAATCTTTAAAAATATTTACAGTGAAGTACTATATGCTGGCTAACTGAACACAATAAATATATATATGTACATATATATATATAGTGAAAGTTAGCAATTATAAAAGTAAAGTTACCTCTTAATCATCAGGAGGCAACTTTGCATTGTACCAGTGACCTGTAAAAGGTCTCTCTGGTAATTATACATTCACCTGTGAAAGGGAGACCGGGACACCTGGGTGGCTCAGTCAGTCAAGCATCTGACTCTTGATCTCAGCTCAGGTCTTGATCTCATGGTTGTGAGTTCAAGCCCCATGTTGGGCTCCATACTGGGATGGAGCCTACTTTTAAAGTGGTGGGGGGGCTGCCTGGGTGGCTCAGTTGGTTGAGCCTCCAACACTTGATTTCAGCTCAGGTCATGATCTAGGGTTGAGGGATTGAGCCCTGCATTAGGCTCCATGCTCAACATGGAGTCTGCTTGAGATTCTCTCTTCCTCTGCCCTTCTCCCTGCTCATACTCTCTCTCTCTACCAAATAAATAAATAAAATCTTAAATAAGTTAATTAAATAAAATTTTAAAATTAAAAAAGGGGGAGACCAAGTGGCCCACCTTCTTTAGGAGTCAGTCATTCTATTCAGTCTTCTGGAAAAACTGCCCCATCTTTCCTAGTGACTGAAGAAATCATAGATGATTTAAATTGACAAATAATCTATAAACATGAAAACACAATATTATCAAATTTATGCTGACAAAAGGAAGAGTGATCACATGAAACTTAAGCTTTATCTGCAGTGTTTTTATTTTTAGAGCAGGGGTAGGCAAACTTTTTCCATCAAGGGCCAGATAGTAAACTTTTCAGGCTTTGTAGGTCGTAAGATCTCCTACACTGTTCGGCCCTGCCTTTGTAGCCAGATAGCAGCATAAATGTGCATGCAGCTGCTACTGTAATGGACTGCCATGTTTGGTTTTGCATGTCTCATTACTTTCTCCCCGTAAGTCATATGTGAGGAAGAGAAC
Source organism: Mirounga angustirostris (assembly GCF_029215605.1). Taxonomy (NCBI): domain Eukaryota; kingdom Metazoa; phylum Chordata; class Mammalia; order Carnivora; family Phocidae; genus Mirounga; species Mirounga angustirostris. The sequence goes on along the minus strand of NW_026991720.1, from coordinate 75,738,211 downwards.
AAGTATGCATGAATGTATACATGTAAAACCAAAGTGACCTTGAGTCTTGAAATATATATCAGAACAGGATTGATGGATTTGGACCTAATGAAGCTTAATGAAGCGGTCTCAGACTGGAAGTCAAGAGATACACGTTCTGGTTCTACTTCTTTTTTTTTTTTTTTTTTAAGATTTTATTTATTTATTTGACAGAGAGAGAGATAGCGAGAGAGGGAACACAAGCAGGGGGAGTGGGAGAGGGAGAAGCAGGCTTCCCGCCGAGCAGGGAGCCCGATGTGGGGCTCGATCCCAGGACCCTGGGACCATGACCTGAGCTGAAGGCAGACGCTTAACGACTGAGCCACCCAGGCACCCCTGGTTCTACTTCTGCTCCCAACAAACTTAAATTTGAGAGACCTCACTGTCTTCCTGCGTAAAGAGAGTCAAAGCATTTCTGATGCCATTATCCCTAGCCTCCAGAGAACTGCTACCACAGTCATGCAGTTTTTTAATAGATGCTGGAGCTCCTCTCACTAATGTATCTCTCAATGCCTAAGTAAAGGAAGTCATCCCTGGGCCCTCTCTAGTATTATAGTGAAGGCGGTGGAGCAGCGTGAGGCTGCCTATGATTAATCTACTCCGAAGTTTGCAACTCTCCAAACCTTTGGATTTCTTTCTCAACATTACTCCCAGAAACTCTGACATCTCAACTTCACTGAATGCAGACAACCAATGAGCCCAACTGTCAGCCAATCGACCAAGCAAACTGTTACAGCCACTTTCAGCTGCCTAACCTAATACATTGAATCCAGACTTTCTGTGAACTTATATCAATAAATTTAGCTTAACCCAATGTTATATTCCATCCATCTTAATCTAACAACCAGAAAACCCATTCCCACATAAATTCACCATGTTTCTGGGCACCTGGGTGGCTCAGTTGGTTAAGCGACTGCCTTCGGCTCAGGTCATGATCCTGGAGTCCCGGGATCGAGTCCCGCATCGGGCTCCCTGCTCAGCAGGGAGTCTGCTTCTCCCTCTGACCCTCCTCCCTCTCATGCTCTCTGTCTCTCATTCTCTCTCTCTCAAATAAATAAATAAAATCTTTAAAAAAAAAATTCACCATGTTTCTGCTAATTCGTAATAACAAAATTTTGTAATTATTTTGAGCATAACTATACCATCTTGACTCATACCTTGTACTTGTTCTGACTCAAGTTATAGAAGCCCTGAGAGGCGGTGTTGATAGGTGTTGACAAGGTGAGGCAGGAGGAGCTGATTTTGCTGGCAAGGGAGTCTCAGAAAAACTCGAGGGTTCAATACTCTCAGCTTTGAGTTCACACAGATACCCCATTCCAGGTCTCACTCCTTCCCAATCTTTCCAGTAAGAAGTTGGCAGGTGATAAATCCAACTGGTATGGTAATTCTGCAACCTACCCAATTAAATTATGGACTAATCTGCAGTAAAGTCAGCTCAGTGGCTACAGAAAATAAGAGATTCTTTTGGGGCTGCTACAGAACCTGATTATCCAACAGTGTCTTTAGTTGAAAGTTTAAAGGCCTGAAGTTTGTCATTTTTCTCTCAGTCAACTCACCAGTGCAATCAAAAGCAGTTACCCTACCTTCTAGTGTTTGCAGTTTTCATTCCTACCAAAAAATAAAATAAAATAAAAAATAAAAAAATATGACAGTTACTTGGTCTCCAAGGCATTTGCTTCAACAAACACTTCATCACAATCAACCACAGAGATCATTTACTTAATCATAATACCAATGCATGTCATGGATTATTAGTAACTTTTTTTTTTTTTTTTTTTTTGCCAAGGAGTTAAGCTGTGTATTTAAGGCCAAGAATATAACTGAACCACCAGAATTCTATCTTTTAAAGATATGTTTCCTGGGACTGATAAGGAAAATCTGTGTCCTAAGATGGTCGACCAAGCCAGCGAGAGTCCCAGCCCTTGCCCTGGGGCTCTTCCGGGTTCTCCCTGCTCTGCTTCCCATGCGCACCAATCCGGGTTCTTCTCCCTGCCCTGCTTCGTGCACATGCCAAAAGTGCCAAGTATGCAGAAGTAGAAGTGTATAAATTGCCCCCTTTGTTTGTGCTCTCCTCTGAGCCTGCTGGCATTAAATAAACCTCCTATCCTCCAAGATCTCCGAGTGCTGCTGGTTCTTCCATCGGGCAATCCAGTCCAGGTTCCCTAACATCTGGTTCCCTGACTGAGAAACCCAACCACGCTGGCCCATTGTTGCCACCAGTTTGGGGGCAACAGCGGGGCAGTGACACAACGAGAGATCATAACAGAGAAGGTGCACCCTGCCTAATTTTCGCCACTCTCCCACCCCTGTCGCCTCAGGCCGGCCCTGCTCCGCTGTTCCCACTGGACTCGAGGCGACTTGACAGGTGAGGACCTGGTCCTAATGTCAGATTCTGGCAAGGCCTGGGGCTCCAGGACCCAGACAGGCCCACCTCCACTGGGGTGGAAGAGGAGCCTGATCACCTCCCAGAGACCTCTTGGACGTCTCACAGCTAGGGATTCCCAGGGAGGGAATGTATTAACTTCTGGAGTGTGAATGTGTGAGTGGATGTGCAGTCCGACCTGGCTTGCTCAAGTGGGCTGATTCTGTGACTCCACGGAGAGGCACCCTTAAGGTCCCCAGAAGCCTATGGAGTCTGAGTGGGTCCATCTGCGATTCTGTGGTGAATGGCATACAGTCTATGGCAGCATCAGAATAGTTTCCAATTATAAGTCACAACTCTGAGACCACTATGGCTAAGCCTCACCTAAGCTCCTTTGGGACATGGCCAGATGGGCATCTGATTGGTCTCCTCATCTCAAGAGGCACCACCCCCTTTGTCTGTCTCTGTGCCACCGCATACAGGGACATCACCAGGGGTCAGGACAGAGTAAACCTATGGTTCTAGAGACCATGATCAAAAATTTCAAGAAGGGGTTTTCAGGAGACTATGGAGTCAGGATGAACCCCGGAAAGTTGAGAACCCTATGCAAATTGGAATGGCCCACCTTTGATGTCGGGTGGCCTTCAGAAGGGACATTAGATGTCCCAACGATTCATCAAGTATGGTGAGTCATAACAGGAGGACCAGGACACCCTGACCAGTTTCCGTACATTGACTCCTGGCTAGGAATTGCTCAGACCCTCCCCTCCTGGGTGCGATTTGCTTGCAATAGATAGGGACAGGCCAGGGTCTTAATCGCCTCATCCAAACGACCTAAAGAAAATCAGCAAAAGCGCCAGTCTCCACAAATCCTAGCCGGAGATCCCGAGGACAAACTGACCCTGCCCCCACTGTACATACCCCCCAAGACCATCTACACCTGGCCCTTCAGCTCCAGACACTCCGCCGCCATCGGTTTCACCAGTGCCCCCAGGCCCAGAAGATCCACCGGCACTCCTAGACCCAAAAGATCCACTTTCTCCAGGACCAGCAGCCAGGCTGTGCCCCAGACTGGGCGCAAGCATCCTCCAAATGCCAGTACAAGAGATGCAGAAACCCGAGAGTCACGATGAAGATGGGATGGCCCAACCTGGCTATTCTGTGATGTATTATCTGACCTCCTCGACTGGAAACATAACACCCCATCCTACTCTGAGAAACCACAGGCTATGGTAGACCTCATAGGCCTTACGGGAATGGACTCAGACTAAGGGGGACCTGGCTCTTTCCTCCTTGGCCCCCATGAGCCTGCGGTCAGAATGAAGGTGGGGGGCCAACCAGTGACTTTTATGGTTGATACTGGGGCCAAGTACTCTGTTGTCACCTCCCCACCTTCCTAGTGGTCCCTTTCAGCAAAAGGACTGTGACTATCCTTGGGGCCACCAGGACGCAGGCAGTACAACAGCCCTTTTGCCAGGCTCACCAGTGTGAACTCTGGGGCCACAAGGTCCGACATGAATTCCTTTATCTGCCTGATTGCCCCATCCCCCTCCTGGGCCAAGACATACTCTCCAAGCTTAGGGCTCAGATAACTTTTGAGCCCACTGGACACACTAGCCTCCGATTGAACCCAAGGCAATAGGAGATGGGATCTCTAATACCAGCAATTACCACACCAAGGGAAGAAGAATGGAGGCTATTCTCTGCCTAGGCCCAACCGAGCAGCCCACCAGAGTTCAGACTCGCCTTCCCTTCAGTATGGGCTGAAAACAACCCACCTGGACTAGCCCGGAATCGGGCCCCTATCATTGTTGAAGTGATCCCAGGAGCCCAACCTCAGAGCCAAAAGCAATACCCCCTTCCACAGGAAGCTAAGATCGGCATCCAAGAACATCTGGCCAAACTCAAAGAAGCAAGTATTCTAGTCAAGTGCCAGTCAGCTTGGAATACCCCACTCCTGCCAGTCAAGAAGCCAGGAGGGGGTTACCGACCAGTTCAAGACCTTCAGGCCATCAACAAGGTGACCATCTCTCTGTACCCAGTGGCTCCGAATCCATACACCCTCCTCAGCCAAATCCCAGGGTCAGCCAGATGGTTCACTTGCCTAGATTTGAAGGATGCCTCCTTCTGCCTCCGCTTAGCTCCCCAGAGCCAGCCGCTGTTTGCCTTTGAATGGTCTGAACCTGATACAGGATGCCAGATGCAACTGACTTGGACGCACCTCCTGCAGGGGTTTAAAAACTCACCAACCCTCTCTGGTGAAGCCCTGGCCGCAGACCTTGCCAGCTTCCCAAGAAAGGCCACACGATGCACCCTCCTCCAGTATGTGGATGACCTCCTCCTCACCAGTGACACACAAGAAGACTGCACAAAAGGCACAAAGGTCCTCCTACAGCTCCTGTCAGACTCAGGCTACTGAGCCTCATGGAAGAAGGCACAAATCTGCCAACAACAGGTCTGATACCTTAGGTTCCTCCTCACCCAAGGGAAAAGAGAACTAGGGCCGGAGAGGAAAAGGGTCATCATCTCCCTGCCACAGCCCCAGATAAAAAGGGGCCTATGAGAATTCCTGGGGGCTGCAGGATTCTGCCACATCTGGATCCCTGGGTTTTCAGCAATAGCAAGACCCCTTTATGATCTCTTAGGGGGACCAGATTGAGAACCCCTTGCCTGGACTGAGGAAGCAGAAACTGCTTTCACAGAGATAAAGATCGCCCCGGGGCAGGCTCCTGCCCTGGGCCTACTAGATGTAGAAAAACCCTGCAATCTCTTTGTGCATGAAAAGGAAAAAAGGAGACAATCCCATAGCTCGGGGAAATCATCTGGCAGATGAGGCAGCCAAGACCACAGCCAGTGAGGACATGGACAGAGCCCCTTCCCTCACCATGGCCCTGACACCCCTGGAAGAAGTCTCTCCACCTAGTTACACTAAAAAGGAAAAGAATGGGCCATGGCTGAGGGGGCCACCCTGACTGAAAAGGGATGGTGGATGATGCCAGATGGGCGCATCTTTGTTCCAACAGCAACTGGAGGGCATCTAGTCAAGGGACACCACCGACTCACTCATCTGGGACAAACTGCATTAGAGGCCCTTCTCAAGAAGCACTACGACATCAGTCAGAGGCTGGCACTATGCCGAGCAATGAGTGAATGGTGCATAACATGTGCTAAAAATAATAGTCTGCACCACGGCCCCCACCAGGTGTCCAGAGGATGGGAGCAGCCCCCTTTGAAGATCTAGAGGTAGACTTCACAGATGTGCAGCTGAGCAGGGGTTCAGATATCTTCTAGTAATAGTGTGCACATACTCTGGGTGGGTCGAAGCCTTCCCGACTAGGATGGAGCAAAGCCGGGAAGTAGCTAAAGTCCTCTTGCAGGAGATCGTGCCCTGGTTCAGCCTGTCATTAACAATCCATAGTGACAATGGACCCGCATTTGTAGCAGACATTGTACAGTCTTGACCAAATCTCTCAACACCACCTGGAGACTCCACACCACTTTCCAGCCCCAAAGTTTAGGGAAAAATAGAGTGAATGAGTCACACCCTAAAGGTAACTGTAGCAAAGTTTTGTCAGGAGACTAACCTCCCATGGCTGGGTCTGCTACCCCTATCTCTCCTGCGTGCTCGCTGCACACCTGGGACATCAGGTTTCTCCCCATTTGAATTAATATATGGACGGCCTCCCCCGTGCTTGGGAAGCCTTCCAGGAAATTTGCATCAGGTTGGAGATAAGGTGATAAAGGAGCAGCTTCAGGCCCTGGGGACCACCCTAAATAAATTACAAAAGTACACCATTGAGAGGGCCCCAATCTCCCTAGGGTCTCAGGTACACTCCTCCCAGACAGGGGACTCTGTTTGGGTCAAAGATTGGAAGAAAGACTCCCTCAGACTGCAGTGGACAGGGCCCCACACTGTTGTTCTAACTGCCCCTACTGCCCTCAAGGTCTCAGGTGTCACCCATGGGTCCGCGCCAGTGGAGAGTCCAGCCAGACCTCACGAACCCACTCCAGCTTCACCTTCGATGAGACCCCACTGATTGATGGACACCTGCTCACTGTGGTCCCTGGCTCTCATCCGTGTGATTTCCCTCATCTTGGGAGTCAGACTCTACACTGTTGCCCCTCCTGACTGGACTTTCCCCCAGAGGCTTACTATTGTCATTGCTAATTGGGTGTCCCTAGGGTGTATTACTGCACTCACTTGTCCACGGGTTTCATTTGCTGATGGGTTAGCCAAAATGGCTCCCTCTACCTAAGGTCATAGATGCCACTTTTACTGGCCCTCTGCTGTCTACTCCTGAGTGCATTTCACTATGGTTTTCCTGGCCCCAGTCAGTCCCGGTCTTCTGCTACCTGGTGTGCTGTTCCTCCTCACTGCCTCTGGCTTGCCCGGCCAGGCAAGGAGGGCAGACTCTCGTATCACCATCACTGGCAAATGGACATTCCAGCTTATCCCCCTCAATCCTGCACGAGCGCCCACGCTGACTTCTTCCACTTGGGATGGACACACACCAAAGGTTAACCTCCATTTTGATGGATGCCAACTTCTTGATACCTCCTGGGAACCTCACAGATGGTGTTGCTACCATGGCCCTCACTCTGGTTACTGGCTGGTAGATATCTACATCTGTGGGGGCCCTATGCCTCAACAGCCAAACACCTGCCCTCAATTCTGCTTGCAGAGGGGAACTCTCTTCTTCTTCACATGGGGATGTGAGTCATGGGTGGCGACTTGGCTGGGAATGGAATGATGGTCCACCAGGACGTGGCACCTCAAACAGTGCAGTGACATCCGGATTTCCTTGTCATGCAATACCACCCCATCCTCTTGCTCTAACAATCACTGTATACCACTCACCCTCTCAGTCTTAGAACCCAATGTCACATCATGGGCTACAGGAATCATTCTCCTGTTGGGCCAATATCACCCTATGGGAACCGACCCCATGGCCAAATTTATGATTAAGTCCATGTTCACTCCAAGCCTTACAGTCAACCCCCAGAGTCAGACAGGAAATAACTTGCCCTGGCGCATCCCTGGGTCCCCCATCCACATGCAGCAAGCATCTATAGCACAACTGTTAGGTATGATTAACGCCTCCCACCAAGTGCTTAACCACTCAAATCCACCCCTAGCGTCTGACAGCTGGATCTGTATAAAGCCCAGTCCCGTCCAATACCTAGGTGTCATCCTCAACCAATCTACCATGTCACCTCCCACCTCGGCACCAGGGACCTCAGATTATTCCTTTCTGGCTCCGGTACTGCTATATGGCAACTCTTCCTCTCCCATCACAGGCCACAGTTGGGTCTGTGCACCTAAGAACACTTTTCTGGCTTGTGATCAAGGTGTATACATCTGCATTACCCCATGCGACCAATCATGCACACTTGTCAGTCTCTTACCTGATCTTTCAGTCCTCCCCCAGAGCGATGCCCCACTCATATGGAGACCTCCTAGCCGCCCTCAGCGCTCTCCCGTGGCCATCCCTCTTATTGTGAGCCTGCTGACTGCATTAGGTGTTGCACTCAGCGCCACTGGTGTCGGGATGTCTCAGGTTCAGTACCAGGGGTTAACTCAACAACTCATGGCGGATTTTTCTGCCCTCACTCAGTCGGCCCTGGCCCTGCAGTGCCAACTAGATTCACTGGCCTTGGTGGTCCTCCAAAGCAGGCATGGGCTCGACTTGCTCACGGCTGCGCAAGGGGGGGGGGGGCTCTGCCTCTTCTTACAGGAGGAATGTTGTTTCTATGCTACTGAGTCGGGGTGGTCCAAGAAACTCTGATCCAATTACAGGAATGAGTACATCGCCGGTGGGAATCACTCCAGCAGACAACAAGAGGGAATACCCTCTCACAATGGTTCCCTTGGTTCACCCCCCTAATCGGCCCCCTTCTATTGCTTCTCCTCATAGTAGCATTTGGTCCTTGTATTCTTAATGCCCTTACTAGGTTTATCACTACTCAAATTGCTAAAATCAGACTCCAGTTGCTCCTTACACACTATCGCCACTTAGAAGATGAAAATGATGCCCTCTAAAGTAGGTGTTTAAAGGGGCATCAGGGGCGACTGATAAGGAAAATCGGTGTCTTAAGATGGCTGACAGAGCCAACGGAAGAGTCCCAGTCCTTGCCCCGGGGCTCTTCTGGGTTCTTCTCCCCGCTCTGCTTCCCGTGGGCACCAATCCAGGTTCTTCTCCCTGCCCCGCTTCGCGCACGTGCCAAAAGTGCCAAGTATGCGGAAGTAGAAGTGTATAAATTGCCCCCTTTGTTTGTGCTCAGGGCTCAGACCTTTGGAGACCACTCTCCTCTGAACCCACCGGCGTTAAATAAACCTCCTATCCTCCAAGATCTCCGAGTGCCACTTGGTTCTTCTGTCAGGTGATCCAGTCCAGGTTCCATAACAGGACCATTCCTATTATTACATATTAGGGTCTAGCTGGGAAGGGAATTAAATATAAGGAATTGGTTACATAGGTGTTTGTGGGCCAAAAGACCAAAATAGAAACACTGAGGTAATGCAGAGATCCTAAGTGCAGCTACCAGATCTTAGGCCAGGGGAATACAAAGAGTTTAGATTATGAGAGCCTAGAAGCTCAAAGGAGGGAGACCTGGTTGCTCCAGGTATCTCTGAGGAGACACACAAGCAAAGTACTACAAGAAGCTGGGGACTGGAACAAAATGCTAATGTAGGGGCCTTACTAATAGAAATAACAAGCAAGCAGGATGAAAATCCCTTCTCTCCTCTTCCTGACTCCCAAATCCTTTGTAGGACCTGCTACTTGAGGAGCCTAACAGGCAAAGAATTCTGGGAACTGTAGTTTGCAAAGTCTAAGCTACATCACCACAGAGCCGCAGAGAGAAGGCTAAATTTAGAGTGAAATAATAATAGCTCAGTCGCTGGTACTCTGCCATGTCCCAAGGGAGGACTCCTATTAATCCACTCAGAAGACCGAAGTATTCAAAACCAAATGCCAATGTAGTATTATACAATAAAAAATAATTACCACAAAACCAGAACACTTAAAGTCAATAGGATCAGCACGTTTTCTCCCTGGAGGCAGACTTCCATGAGGGTAAACAAAAAGTTTTGACCCTTAGTTCCAATTCAGCCTATACACTTTGAGCTTTAGATTATGTGTAAACACTAACAGCCTCCATGACTCTGATGTCAAAATCCTAATTTATTTTCTCATTTATAATTAGTCCGTCTAAACACCACCTGAGCCTTTGCCCTCCAAAATCCAGAAAATGAAGTCTACCACTTCTTCAGTTCTTCAGGTTCCCTGGGAATCTCTCCTTGTATTTAACAGAAAAAAAAAAATTATTTTCCCCAAATTATGTGGCCAGACTAGTCAGGACTCTTTCTGGCTACAAATTACAAAAACTTAACTCAAATTGGCCTAGGCAAAAAAAAGTGGAATTCAGTAGCTCATGCCAATCAGTCAGTATGTGTGTACTAGGTACACCTGTATTCAGTTCTTCAGGAGTGAAGAGATACAGTGACAAGCTCTTCCTCATTGTTCCGGCCTGTTCTGGACCTCAGGTGCCTGCTCGTGATGCTCATTAGTTTGCCTGTGACCTTATGGAAACGGATCTACCTTCTTCTCTACTCCAGTCACGTCCTCTTCCACCTACGCTCAGGTTTCTGGTTGGGTAAGATACAACATAAGTTAAGTTAAAAGAGGATTGGGGCACCTGGGTGGCTTAGTCAGTTAAGCGTTTGCCTTCAGCTGGGGTTGTGATCCCAGAGTCCTGGGATTGAGTTCCACATTAGGCTCTGTGCTCAGTGGGGAGCCTGTTTCTTCCTCTCCCTCTGTCCCTCCCCCTGCTCCTTCTCTCTCTCTCTCGTTCACTCTCTCTCTTAAATAAATAAATAAATAAATAAATAAATAAATAAATAAATAAATAAAATCTTTAAAACAAAAAAGAGACTGATAAACTGGAGAAAACTTTAGCAATACATATAACATTAACTAAGAGTTAATATCCAGATGATATCCTTAATATGAGAGCTCTTTAAATAAAACACTTTTAGGGGCACCTGGGTGGCTCAGTCTTTAAGCCTTTGGCTCAGGTCATGATCCTGGGGTCCTGGGATCAAGCCCCGCATCAGGCTTCCTGCTTGTTGGGAGGCCTGCTTCTCCCTCTCCCACTCCCCCTGCTTGTGTTCCCTCTCTTGCTCTTTCTCTGTCAAATAAATAAAATCTTAAAAAATATATAAATAAATAAAACACTTTGAAAGAGATGAACAACCCAAACGAATATATAAAGGACATGAACAGGCAATTCACAAAATAAGTGAAATTTCAAGACACCAAATTATATCCAGGAGGAGAAGGTATCTATAAACCAACGGGGAAAGCAAAATTTTGTTAATTTAACAGTGAGTATCAAATCATAAAATCTCTACATTTTTGGCCCAATAATTCCACTTCTAATCATTTAGCCTGAGGAAATCATTAGATGAGTGTACATGTATAAAGGTGTTGACTGTGATGCTTTATATAGCAGATATAAGTTTAGTGTTCTTTAAGAACACTATGAACATAGTATTACTAATTTTTTCATTTCTTTTGCCCCATGCTTTTGCTTAGCATGAAGCTGTTACTGATCCTGCTGCTATTTAAACTTTTGATATTTTTTGGCACTGATTTTTTTTTGCATTACTTTCAATTTTTAAAAATATTGCATTCAGATTCAGTTTATCTTGATTAGTCTTTTGTGTGTATGTGTGGTGCCCTTTAAACGTGCTGAGGCAAGTGCTTCATTTGCTTCACCGTCTTCCCAGCTTTGTTTAAGAGAAATGGAGATTAATATTACCCGTGTGTATTAGTTTGCTAGGGCTGGTGCCACCAAATGGATGGCTTAAAAGAAATTTATTGTATCACAGGTCTAGAATCTAGAACCCCAAGATGGGGGCACCTGGGTGGCTCAGTCAGTTAAGCATCTGCCTTTGGCTCGGGTCATGCTCTCAGGGTCCTGGGATCGAGCCCTGCATTGGGTTCCCTGCTCAACAGGAAGTCTGCTTCTCCCTCTCCCTTTGCCCCTCCCCCCTGCTCCATGGTCTCTCTCTCAAATAAATAAATAAAATCTTTAAAAATTTTTGAAGAAAAAGAAAAAAAAATAGAAGTCCAAATGAAGATGTTAGCAAGCTTGGTTCCTCCTGGGGACTGTGCTACAGAATGTGCTCCATGCTTCTCTCCCAGCTTCTGGCGATTTGCTGGAAATCTTTGGTGACCCTTAGTTTGTAGATGCATAAACTTAATCCCTGCTTTCATGTTTACATGGTGTTTTCCGTGTGTGTGTGCGTGTGTCTGTGTGTGTGTGTGTGTGTGTGTGTCTCCAAATTTCCACTTTTTATAAAGACACCTGTCATCTTGGATTAAAGGCCCACCCTACTTCAGTATGACCTCATCTTTATGAATTCCATCTGCAATCACCCTATTTCCAAATACGTTACCTTCTGAGGTACTGAGGGTTAGGACTGCAGCATGTGAATTTGGGGTTGGGGGAACACAATTAAACCTCTAACACCATGTTTAGTAAATCTTCTGTTTGCTTTAGTCTACTATCCCAGAATCTTTGCTCTGCATTCAGTAATGAGCAGGATTGATTTATAGCCTCTGGCTTCCTTTTGACCACAATTAATTCTCTATCTACCCAGAAGCAAGTGCCTTATAGGCTGAGAGATGTGTAGTACCTCTGGATTGCCTACTCACCAGTCCATTACTGCTGACTCTTAGAGCTCGGGCTCTGGAACAAAAGGAAACAAAGAAGAGTTGAAAAGCCAGTGAGCAACATGAACTGCAGGAGGTATGGGAAGTCCTAGGCACCCCCATGCCATCTCCAGTCATACACTCATCCTCTGCTCCCTATCACTCATCTACAGGCCTTTAGAAAAGAAGGAAAGCGTCATGATTTACATTTGCCCTTCTGTCTACATCACTAAAAGAAGAGTGAGCAGCTTTAGTTGAGCATCTTTATAGACATGATTTAATTTAATCATCATGACAGCTTTAGGAAGTAATACAAACGTGGAAACTGAGACTTAGAGTTCACACAGAGTAAGTGGCAGACCCAGGATTTACACCAAGATCTCCTACATCAGAGCCCTGAGACAAGGAGCTCTATTGCATGATGGATATAGACCTTTGACCTAATTCTAAGGTTCTGTCAAACCAGAGTAAAGCCATTACACAAAAGAAGACCCTCCAAATAAACCTCACTTCCAACCTTTTCTGCTGCTCATGGAGAATGGCCATGTGCTGACTTCCCACCTTCTCCCAACCACCTGGAGTAGAGGTTTGGAGCTCTCTATAGCCACACTTTGCTGAGTCAGTAACTTTCTAACAGATACTGTAACATACATCTCTTAGTAGGAAACTAGTACAGTATATACTCCCCAGTTAATGTGAACAAAGTTTTCTTAAAGGTGAGAGACAGTGGAGCTCTGGCCATAATCCTCACTCAAACTATGTTAGAGCACTGTGGGGATTCATTGTGAGCCAAAAATTATTGTGGAATTCCTCAACTGTGTTTGTGCAGAGTCTATAATCTATAGGCTTCTCCTCTTTCTTCATCAAGATCTTTGCACAGATGGTTGTTCATAAGGAGAGTTTGCTAGGATGGTATATATATGAGCAGAACTCACAAGTGTTTTTCACCCTGATATAATTTAATGTTTTAATGATGCCACTTAATGATGTGCAACAGATAGGAGAACTTGTGTCTTATGACTCATGATAATTAATTCAGGGGGTAAACAACTAAAGTACTAACTAATGTTGTCCCAAGGCCAAGCAAAAGGAAAAAAGAGGAATGGGAGAAAGAAATGCAAAGCTTGACAGATCTCAAACCACGCTGTAGTATCGTTCCCTTTTTGAACGAAAGAAACTGCAACAAAATTAAGAAGGAATAACAAACAGCCTATCTCCTTGTTATTTGTTTGTTTTATTGCCATCTTTTCATGACAACGTGAAATTAGACATGGTGACTCACAGGAAAAACTGGTCTATGTGTTAAAGGATATTCCATGCATATGCAATTATCTGTGCCATGTTGAACTGTATTAAGCTTTGTCATCATTGAAGCCTTAATGCTGTCATCCTCCACATTCCTTAGAAAGCATCATTCTAGAATTTTCAGGAAAGGAGAATGAAATGTCCACTCTTAAAGTAGTCTTCTTTCCCATCATTGTCGGCCCCTTACAGTTTTACATTACCTATTCTCTCCTTCCATTATGCCATCATCTCTTAATCTAGTTTTGGCCAAAGCATGAGAATTCTATGCCATCAAGTGAGATCACTTTACCACCGTCTGCCGTGATTTCCCAGTGCCTGTCATACTCTTTGACTCTAACCTTCCAGAGATACGTAACTTATTATTGAAATCTTGTAGTGAAAAATAATTTTGGAATCATTTTGAAGCTTTGAAATAGACCATACAACCAAAAATTAAATATAAAAATATGTCTTTGAAGTTAAAATTTACTCCAATAGAGAAGACATCTGTTCATTTTGAACTGTACTCATCCCTGCTTATTATATTATCTCTGATGGGCTATCTACAACCACACTGAAGAAATAAATATTTACTTGGAACAGTAGATCCATCCTTGGGCTATATTTTCTCAGCTCTCCTTGTTACTTACAAAGAGGGCTATGTAACTCAGTCTATATCTGTTTCCTGTAACCTTCACCTCTTTACTGCTTCCCTGCTAGCATAAAAGAGGTGTGATTATATCCAAGGTGGAATCTACTCAGTAAGAAAGTACAGGTGTACCTAGCTTAAAAAAATTTTGATAAAATAAAGTGGAAACTTACATGAAACAAAAGAATGCACTACAGAGCTTTAATTATGATTCTACTACATATGAAATAACATTTACAATTTTTCAGTTATCATTGGAAGGAATATATCTGTAATTATGGGAGCAAGGTCCTGGACCTTCAGACCCTACCACTGCCCCATCAGCAGCAAGCAAGGTAATTAGTGACCTACAAATCATTAACTGTAATATAGGTTCTTTAGAAAAAAATTACATTCATTCTTCCTGTTTGGAAGGGAAATCACTATTTTCATCTAATGAGTAAGTGTCATTTTTAAAAAATTATAAATATCTTGGTGAAAGAAGAGCAATTTTCCCAAATAGAAAATGAACAAATGCCTACAGTCACTACTAACACAACCAGCCCTTTCTCCCTAAGTATCAGGTCCTTCCAGAGTCCTCTGGAATACAACATGAACATAGACAAGACTCTGGCAGGTAGAACCTTTGGAACTATTATGCAATTCAGCCTACTGGCATGATGGGAATATGTAATGAGATGCTCAAAACCAGCTCAAAGGCACACATTCTTGCAAAGTTCATACATGAGTTAAGAACCTGTCTACATTTCATTACATATTTAAAGTTTAATACCACCCTCATTACCATTGCCATCTGCCATACTAAGCACTAGGATATAAGGAGATGGGTAGAGAAAGGGGGCTCTCACAAAGTGGTTTCCTTCTGGTTGGGGAATGAGAGGTCTCAGTCAGTGACCTAATCTTCTTTCTGAGGTGTTCTAGCATCTCATAGAGTCTTAGCCCTTAGCACAAGAAAAAGGCCCCAGATAAATAAGAATACTCCTGACATCACACCACCAGGTATGTTACTTAGATTTTTTGTGGCCTTCCCAAGATTTTGTTTAAAAAATAAAATAAAAATTATGTGAAAACAGTACAGAAAGACAAAAGGGAGAAGAACACAGACCAAGGTGGGTTCAAAATAGCCCCTATCTTCAGACTTCTGTTGCTTAAACTGAGTTCTAGCATTTCTACTTGGAAAACCTCCCTTTTTAAACTCAATCCAGATATAGAAGAGAAAATATATCTGCCACTCTACCCACCTTCTGCCAAATCCTTTCTTCTCCCTGAGGAAAGAGGAATTGCTAACCAGATTGATAAGGCTCAAAATATTCATGTGGCCACACTTAAAAGGATGAGAATTCACTGTGCATTTAAAGTGCTTAAGGCACACACAGATTCTCCCTTGGCTTTCTTCTTGGCGCTGGGTGTGTAAACAGATTTGGAATTGCCATTCGGAAAGGGGCCTTGGGGAGCCGGTCATTACTTCTCAATACCGTAACTTGTGGCTGCCCAAAGGGTGGTGATGTGACAAGACACAGACTGGGGTTGGGAACAGCTTGTGGGACGCCCTGCTTAGCTTACAGGAATGGAGCGTGTCCAGAGGTACACAGAGGTACAAAAGTCACCCTTTGAGAAACACTCAAAAACTAATGCAGATCAGTAAAACAGCCCTGGGCCACCGATGTTTCCCCTTCTCCTCTTCTCTTACTGAAAGATGAATTGGAATGCAGGGAAGCAGCCAACGCATGAGGCAGGAGTTGGTTCTGCTGGCTAGGCAGACCTGAGTCTTACCTATGAACACTCAGGGTGAGCTCATCTTATTCTCAACCACCCAGCGTAGCTGGGGGAACCACCTCCCCCTGCCTGCCTTGCACCATCCCTGGGCTAACCCTTTTAGCAACCTTTCACCACCAAAACCGTCTGTGTTCCTCATGACCTGATAACACTAGATTAACAGGACTGGTAGAGCAGAGAGGGGAACATGCAATATGATCTGCTCGAGGCCCTGTCCCCGCTACCCCACCCCCAGGACTGCCCACTTACTAGAACTAATTAGAAAAAGTACAATCAATAATGCATTAGCCAGACTTTCAAAATTTCTCATGGGTCAGCAGGCATGGGCCCTGTTAAATTTTACACTTGAGAAGTTAACTGACTCTTGCTATTATTTCAAAAGTCAGAGTAATAAGGGAAAGATTTCTTTCTTTTCCAGGAAATTCATTTAAAAATTGGCATCTCACATAGAATAATATCACTTACAGTGAGTCTGAAGCTAAAGTAAAAAGAACGATGTTTTCTAAGAACCGTCTGATTTTTGAAAATCCTCAGGTATTAATGTTAATTAATAATATCTCCCCCACCACCACCAGCAATAACAGTCACATAATATGGTGATTCTGATAAAATGATGTTCAGATATGTATGCACCTGAAATATTAAAAATTTTAAAGTAAGAGAGAAACAAAAATACTTCAAGATACAATGATTGTATTCACTGCTGCACTTTTGAAATGGCAAACTCCTGGAATCAAAAGCAAAATATCCATCAATAGGGGACTCGATAAATGAATCACAGTACATCCACAAAATAGTATTTCATTCTGCCCTTTGCTTTTTTATTTTCAGCTAAATTTTATATCCTGAAGATCTTTAAGCCATAAAAAAAAACAACGGTAGATCTATGTCTGTTTTTCTGGGAAAATCTCAAAGATACATAATTAATTTTGTTTTTAAAGATAGCATGATTCTATCGGCATAAATTTCTTTGTATGTGTGTCTTCGTGCTTGCATGCATGTGTGCGTGCGTGCGTGTGTGTGTGTATGTCTGTGTGTCCTCAGGAAGGTATATTCATTTATTCGGCAAATATGCATTATGCCCTCTTATTGGCCAGGCACTGTTCTTTTCTAGGTATTATAGGAACATAGATGAAAGAAGACAAAGTCCTTATTCTCCTGGAATTTGTGTGTGGAGGAGAAATATAATGAACAATTAAACAGATAGATACTTTTGGGGAGTGACCAGCACCATAAAGAAATAAACCACATTAATGACACATTGTATAAATAGGCTGAGGAAAGACCTGAGAGCCAGACTAAGGAGACTCTTTCAAGCAGAGAAACCATCCAATACAAGACCCTCAGACAGCACCAAGCCAGGAAGGTGAAATGGGCTAAAGGAGATGGTAGAAAAAAGTTAAAGAATCGAGCAGGGCCAGTTCATGAAGAGTCTTTTAGATCATGTGAAGGAGTTTACATTTTATTCTGTATGCAGTGGGAATCTAATGAAGCTAAGGTTAGGGGGAAGGGAGAGGCAAGCCAAAGTGACTTACATATCTTAAAAAGCACACAACACTCCCCATGCTAATCCCCAGGATGCGTTAGAAATATCTAATATTGAAAGAGAAACTCTTTCTTCATTATTTTATTTTTTTACTATGTGCATATAATATTTGAAATTCTTGACGAAAAAAAGAATGGGCTAAGAATATAGATGGAAAACTAACGCTGAGAAGATTTGTTTCTTGATTTAATGTGCAATACTTTTTTTTAATATTCAGTTAGCCAACATATAGTACATTATTAGTTTTTGATGTAGTGTTCAACGATTCATTAGTTGCATATAACACCCAACGCTCAATACTTGTTTTAAGCATACTCGGAATGCCATCAGTCCTCACCAAAATGGGCAAGAACAGTGTCATATTACCATTAACTAAGATTCCCAAGCTTCTAAACTCCCCACCAATTCGGCAGAAATTACTTTCTTAAGTTCCTCCCCATCTTCCAGCTCAATCTGAACCAATCGCTTAACCTCCCAGAACCCCAGCTTGGGATTCTGTAAAGAGAGCAATGGTATCTACCTCAGGTACAATGAGTTAACGCAGGAAGAGCTGAAACTCGAGTACATATTGAAATACTACCTGGAGAGTTAGTAAAGGATACAGACCCTCACTGAAGTAGGATAAGACTTGAACATCTGCATTGTATGCAAAGTTCCCAGGTGATTCTGACCCAAAACTGAGAACCACCACCAAGTTAATATATTTGGCCAATCTAATGCAATTCCTGGCTATGCAAGCCCTAATAAGTAAGGGTTTGCTCCTTACTCTTCCCTCTTCTGCCTGAACTACAGGCCAGTTGTCTTCCTTCCTGTGATCCTGCTCACCAACTCTTAAATTAACAAAATGAAAACTGACCAAAATAAAATATGAGATCCTGCAAAAATAAGAAGTCACTTGTGTGCGTATTAAATATTATGTGTCATATGATTGTAGTCAGCTTTTAGAGCCATTTTTAGAATTTGCATATGCATGAGATGGGTGGGAATTGCATGAGACCCAGCCCTCTCAGTGAGGGGCAGTTGATGGTACTGGATCCATTCCAGTAGGGACAATGATGGACTTGTGCTCAGATTTATGCATGCCATTGGCAGCGTCTTCCAACATCACTGGCTGACCCAATCTTCCCAGAAGAAAGGGCCAGGCACTGGCTGTGCCCTATAACAGAGCCACCACAGTTCCTCTGTCCCTCCCAGACTAGAAGGGACCCACCGAGGCTCTGGCTCTTCCCATCAGCTCAGAGCAGAACAAGAGCTACATGGGTCCCCAGTGGAGGGGCCAAATAAACACAACTCACACACTTGGAGAAGGTTATGTATTCTAAGAGATGAAACACATAAAAAGAAACCAGCAGATAAGTTCCTTGCCCTTCTGTTTCCTCCTGCTACCCCTCACCTGTGTGCCTAACCCTATTCCCCAACTCTACTCCTCATATCAAATTGATGGTTCCATCAATCAGCCCCTAAAGCCATCCTTAAGCACCCCGAACTCACACCAACTAGAAGTGAGCTGTTAAAATGGAGCAGCTAACCTCACCTGTGGTCATGAAATATAATGGACAAGGAGGATCCCCTAGTCCTACCCCATCAAGGACCAGAGACTTCTCAGAGATTTCCCAGAAATCGGAAACAGAGTCTGCTAGATTGGCAGCGACTTCCTTGACACCTCAGAGAGTTCTTGCTACTCCCACCCATCAGGATTTGATATTTGCTGTGGACCAGTGACAGCTGGATGTTTTTTGTTTTTTGGATTTTTTTTGGTTTTGCTTTTGTTTTTGTTTTTTTACTGTCTCTCTCCAAATGGAAGCTTATTTTGCAGTTTTTTCTGGTGCTTCTTGATTACCACATATGACTATGTTGAGAACCAATAACTTGTATTTTAGTCTGTATGTCACTTGAGTCCAGGGAAACACAAGGAGACCTGATGGAGGTGAGTGAATATCACCCAGAGATCTGGACTTTGAGAAGAGAGGGAGAGGTTATATAAATGGAAAGAAAAATGTGATGTTGGGTACAAAAGAGGTGGACTATGAAAATTCACCTTTACCTGCATGATAACGGTACTTTCAGTTCCTGAATCCCTGCTTGCAATAGTTGTCATACCATTTAAAATATATACCAGTCTGGCAGGTATAAAGCAATATGTCAATGTTAATTTGGTTTGCATTTTTATGACTACTATTGTATTAGAGCATCTTTTAATATACTTAACAGCTGTTTGGCTTTGCCCTTGTGAACTGCAGACATCTATTTCTTTATCAAGTTGTCTTTTTTGTCAAATTGTAAAAGCTGAGTATTATAGTTATTAACCCTTACTTAATCCATCATCTGCTTTGCAAATATTTGTTCCAAATCTAATGATTGTCTGCAGGCATTCTTTATAGTTTATTTTGCATACAAGACTTTTAACATTTATGTTCTCAGATATGTAATTTTTAATCTAGGATTTTAATCTAGGATTTATTTACTCTAGTATTTTAATTGACATTCATATATACAAAATGTCAGAATCTAATTTTATATTCCTATAGGTGGGCAATCAGTTTTACCAGCACCAACTGTTAAATAAATCTTTTCTCCCTGAATTAAAATACTCTTGTCATATGTTACATTTTAATGTTTCCTGCTCTATATTTGGATGAACAATTTGTCTACTCCTATGCCAGTTCTATATTACTAGGGTTTTAGTGGCTTTAGATTATGTTCTGATATGTGGGATGCCCCGGTCACTATTCTTTTAGATAAATTTCCTGGCTATTTTTAAGACTTTTTTTTTTGTCTTCCAACTGAACTCTAAGGTCATTGTTGTCCAGCTCCACAAAACAAATTGAGGTTGGTATTCTAACTGTAGTTATATGAAATTTATACATTGATTTGGGAATAATTAGCTTTTTACAATTAAATCATCTCATCCAAGAACATGGTATGCCTCTCAATTTGTTCAGACCTTAATTTTATGTTGAAATTGCCATAGTGTAGAGCCTCAATTCATTTTGTTTTGTTTTTATTTTTGGTAAATTGATTGTGTAATGTCATCATAGAGACAGGCTATCTTTCCCACCTCGTCAAACTTGCTTTGACCAAAACAGGCAGGCAAAAGTGAGAAAATGTTAGCTCCAAGCCTAGGCTTCACTATGCCTTGCATGTTTCTGCTTCTTCTCTTCTACTGTTGCCATAGCCATGAAAAGAGCTTCCTCCATAGACACTGACCCTTCAACCTAAAGGCAGATCTTAGAGCAGCGCCACTCAGCCAAACCCAGCCAAGAGTGAGGGTGAAATTACCTATCAAGATGGACCATTCAGAGGTCCTATTTGCCATTCCCACTGTGTTCTTGTGAGGAAAGCAGCCCCCTGCCATCTCTGCTGTGACTTATACCATGTACATCAAAAGCAACCAAACCTGCCACTTAGAGCACAGCAGATTGGACCGGATATTCTCGTCCATGCTAAAAGCAGACATGGTAAGCTCAACATTAGGAAGAGTGAATCCGCTGAGAAACTTGCAGTGAAACTCTGCCCGATTGGGATGCTCTGCCTCAGATGGTAATGTATCAGCACACTCTGTTCCTCGTTAAGGATGAAATAATAAGCACACAGAAGTGGGTCTCACAGGCACTGTATGGTAAACAATTGCTCCCTTCTCCCTATAGCTTGCTCGCAGGCCAGTCTGGGAAGGGCTGGCCACTAGCCTCTTTGGGTTTGGTCTATGAATGTCAACAAATCTCTACACTCTAACTTTTTATTTTCCAACAACAAAAATAATAACTGGTATATTGTAGCATTTATCATAAACAAGACAAATAAGACCAAGGAAATCTGCTATTTTGTAACACTTATAGGTCTTATTTTGTGTAATCCCAATAAGCTAAGCTATTACTGTTACCCTCTTACAGATGAGGAAACTGAGTATTAGAGAGGTAAAATAACTAGGTCAGTGACATAGAGCTTGGAAGTAGAGGAACTGGGATACAAATCCAGACCTGTCTGGCTCCAAGGGTGGTCTTCTATGCTTCCCTTAGCAGTGGTTCTCAATGGGTGGTCCCCAGAACAGCAGCATCAGCATCCCCTGGGCGCTTGTTAGAAATACACGTTCCTGGGTCCCACCGAGACCTACTGAATCAGAAGCTCTTGGAATGAAGCCTAGGAATCTGTGTTTTAATCAAGCCCTCTCACCAGGATTCCAGTGCCTGCTTCAGTTTGAGAACCACTGCTCTATACCATACCACCTCTATAAAATGACTTTAAAGGAAAGAAAGAATTCTGTGAGCAGAAGTGATCCAAAAGACTTCCTGAAGAAGATGTACTGTAAGCTGAACTTCAGAGGATGGAAGAATAGAAGTGGGTGTAAAAGGAGATGGGAAAAGCTAAACCTACTCTTACCATACAATCCTGCAATTTCACTCCAAATGAGCTGGAGATTTATGTCCACACAAAAACTGGCACACGGATATGTATAGCAGCTTTATTCATGATGGCCAAAATTTGGAAGCAACCAATATGTCCTTCAGTAGGTTAATGGATAAATAAACTGTGGTACATCCAGAAAATGGAATACTGTCCAGTGCTAAAAAGAAATGAGCTATCACACCATGAAAAGTCACAGAGGAAGCTGAAATGCACACTACTAAGCAAAAGAAGCCAATTTTAAAAAGCTATTTACTTACAGTTTTATGACTCTAACCATATGACATTCTAGACGTGGGCAAAACTGTGGAGACAGTAAAAAGATCAGTGGTTGGGGGCTTGGGGGCGAAAGAAGATATTTTTAGTATTTAGTGAAAATCGTCTGTATACTACTATGATGATAGATACTTATCATTACACAATTGTCCAAACCTATAGAATGTACAACACCAAGAGTGAATCCTAATGTAAACTATGGACTTCAGATGGTTATGATGTGTCAATGGAGGTTCATTATTTATAACAACATATCACTCTGTTGGGGGATACTGATAATGGGAGAAATTATTTGTGTATGAAGGAGAATATGAGAAATTTTGGTACCTTCTTCTTAATTTTGCTAATGAACCTAAAATTGCTCTAAAATTATTTAAAATACTAAGTACCAAAAGCACTTTGCTTAGGAAAGTTCAAAGTCAAAAGAGTGATTATTTGGATGGAAAGGCCAACACCAGCTTACATAAAGGAGAAAATCATTAAAAGAGGCCATAAAGAGTTTGGAATTTGAACAGAGAGAAAGAAAGTACTATTTAGGTAGGGTTTCTCAACGTTGGCACTAGAAATGGTTTGGGAGAAATAATTATTTGTTATGGGGGGGCTGTCCTGTGTGCACTGTACCAGCATCCCTAACCTCTACCCACTAGATGCCAGAGGTACCCTCCAGCTGTGACAGCCAAAAGTCTCCAGACATTACCAAATGTCCCTGGTGAAGGGAGGCGGGAAAAGACAAGATTGCCCCTGGTTAAGAACCAGTTAAACAGCCAAGTGAAGGTAACAGCACGTGGAAAGGCATGCAGACAAATAGCGCAAGAAAAAAGAATGGTTTTGTTGAAATACAGTGTTGTAACAATTATTCATTATGAAAGGTGGAGCTGAGAAGTAATAAAGTAATGAAAGGTGGGGTTAGAAAAGTCTTCTGGGACCACAAGTCTTCAGATTTTTGGTTTAAAAGTTTGAGGTATATTCTGTGAACAAAGAGAAACTACTATAAGTCTTTGATCTGGGAGTAACAGGTTTAGAGCACTTGGATTTTCAGATAAGGTTGTTTGGAGGGATTAAAAAGACTGTTTAATGTCCTTCTTTGGTGAGAGAATTTTAAAGAATTTGTTACCTAGTTAAACCATTTACACTAAATATTTTCTTCATCAACTAAAAGGTGGTGAATGTTTTTTTGGCCAAAAGTTTATATATGTGGGGCACCTGGGTGGCTCAGTCGGTTAGGTGTCTGCCTTTGGTTCAGGTCATGATCCCGGAGTCCCAGGATGGAGTCCCACATTGGGCTCCCTGCTTAGCGGGGAGTTTGCTTCTCCCTCTGCTCTTCACCCTGCTTGTGCTCTCTCTTGCTCTCCCTCTCTCTCAAATAAAGAAATAAAATCTTTTTTAAAAAGTGTATATATGTGCATTAAATTTCATAATAAAATCTTCTCCTTAGCGGCACCTGGGAGACTCAGTCAGTTAAGTGTCCGACTTTTGATTTTGGCCCAGGGCATGATGTCAGGGTTATGAGATCAAGCCCTGGGAAGGGCTCTGTGCTTAGCAGGGAGTCTACTTAAGGTTCTCTTTGTCTTCTCGCTCTCCCTCTGTCCCTCCCTCTGCTTGTGTGTGTGCTCTCTCTCTAAAAGAAGTAAAGAAATCTTTAAAAAAAATCTTCTTCTGGGGCGCCTAGGTGGCTCAGTCAGTTAAGCATCTGCATTCAGCTCAGGTCAAGTTCCCAGGGTCCTGGGATCAAGCCCCGAATCAAATCGGGCTCCCTGCTCAGCTGGGAGCCTGCTTCTTCTTCTCCCTCTTCCTGCTGCTCCACCTGCTTGTGCGTGCTTTCTCTCTCTCTGCCAAATAAATAAACAAAATCTTTTTGAAAAACAATCTTCTTAAGAAGCTCACTTGAAGAAAAGAAAGATGGCACTGTTCGGAGCCATTTACTCCTGTTTTCTCTATCATACCATGAGCTCTGAAGGAAGTGACAATTCTCAGCTGAGAACTGGCACACATGGATACTCAATACATTTTGTTCAATGAATAAAATATTCGACAAAGGATAATGAAGTGTATCTTTATTCTAGGATTTAAGAGAAATTGATTTTGCACTCCTGCATTATCTATGTGCAGTGATTACATTTCAGGTTGTTTTGTTTGTTTGTTTGTTTGTTTGTTTTTTGTCTTTATAATCAATCTCTGGACTCAGAGCCCTCAGTACAAAATGTTCATGCCTTATTTCCCATGGCTCTCAACATATACGCCTCATGTTCCTCAAGCACTGAGATAATAATACAGTCAATACTGCTCAGTTACCTTTAGCAACAAGTACATTTTTGCCTGAATGGATGAAAGAGGATGCCCCAAATTTTGTCTTGTTAAACTGAAAACTTTCAAGAATTGGGGAAAATCAAATCATATGAAAACCAAAAATAAAACATTTTGTAGAATATAACATAACTTATTAAAACCTGAAGTGGACACAAATTCAATAAGCAGAAGGTTATAAGTGGCATCCCATTATACTCATACAATGCTGAACTAAAACGTTAAGGTTGTTAATTCTCTTCTATTAGAGATAGTCCTGTTAGTGCAGGTCACATAATAGAAATGGAATATGTATATTTTCCATGGCAGCAATACCCTTGCTGTGATTTTGATCAGCACATCTTTAGTTATACATTAATACATAAATAATGATACAATTTTGAATTTATAGAGTTTTCCCAGAATTACATGGCCAGAAAAATTATACCCAAAGTGACCCTGAGTGATAAAGATTTTCCTTTATCACAAAATGTCCTCCAACTCCCAAGAGTAACTGGGAAATAAGAAGCAACAAATAAATAAGAGGCAGATAAGGCACATGACTCAAATACAACTATGAAGTCTTAAATACTTTGCATACTTTTTTGAAAGACAGTAGAGACTTCTTTAGGAAGATGGTTATCCTTATTAATATATAAATGCACATTATGACTTCCTATAGGACATTTTAAAAGGGGGATCTAGTTCGATTGAATCCAACCTATTGGAAAAGAAGTAGTTCAAAGCTAAGATGAATAAACAAAATAAAAAGGGTAGAGATAAATATCTATACAATTTTAGATGCTTTGAGTCAGCATGCAAAGGCTATCACATCCCATGACTTAGGACAGAGAAGTCCTATTTACAGCAAATAAGAAATACACTGATCCAGGCAGTTAAGGTTTATAATCCCATCCCCTTGGGCATGGGCTGGAATAGTGACTTACTTCTAACAAAGAGAATATGGCAAAAGTGATGGCCTAATATCTGAGATTAGGTTACAGAAAGACCATGGCTTCCATCTTGGATGCTCTCTCGCATTCTCTTATACACTCGCTCTGAGGCAAGTCAGCTGACGTGTTAAGAGCAGCCCTCTGGTGATAGCTTGGAACTAGAGGTACATAGCAAAGAACTGACCAATAGCCAGCAAAGAACAGAAGCCCTCAGTCCAGCATCCCAAGAGGAACTGAATCCTGCTGACAACCACATGAGGGAACTTGGAAGTGTATCCTTCCCACTCAAGCCTGACATGAGACTGTGGCCCCATCTGACAGCTTAAGTGCAACCTCAACAGAGACTCAGAACCAGAGGCATTGAGCATCTGACTCAGAGAAATTGTGCGATAATACATGTTTGTTATTTTAAGCAACTAAGTTTTACAAGCTAAAATAGAACTCACAGCTATAGCTTAGCATTGGCTCAATGGTTGAAAGAATGTATTTTTAAAGTGTGTAACTCAGAGATTGAGCCTTAGACAAGAGATAAGATCTTGAGACCAAAGGGTAATGATGGCAGAGGAGACTGGAAAAGAAGTATCTAGGTTCTAAAGCCCTCTCAAGTAACCCAGTAAAGTGAGAATTTACTTTTAATTTTGCTTAAAATATATGCCTTTCTTTGTGAAATAAAAACATTTAGTTCTACCTTGGAACCAACTCCTCCAGACGGTACTTTAAAAAAAAAAAAAAGGCAGAGAGGGAAATGGGGAGCTATCAAAGGAAATGAAAAATGAGGGAGAAATCAGAGCTTAGCCTTTAATAGAGATAGTTCCCTGCTTGGGGTTCATCCAAAAAAAAAAAAAAGTTAAAGATCCACTATAGCACTTATTCTATATTGCAGTTACTGGTTTATCTGTCTCTGTGCATACTCTGAGAAACTTGGATAGAAATTGGGTCTTATTTATATACGTATTCCAACACAGGGTATAGAACACAGTAGGCATTCAACAATTTAGTGAATAAAGAAATCAATGAATAGGTAACTCCAGGGGATTAAGGTTCTTTATATCACAGTACCTATTGAATATATGATCACACAGTAAGGGGGTATCTCAATGTAAAAGATAACTGAAGAGTTCGTGGTTCCATGTAAATTGCTGTAAGCCCACCATACCCTAATTCTCCTGGTGATTATAACTAAAAGTCTTGCAAGAGAATACGAAGAAGCAATATCCCAGACTGAAAATAAATAAGAGCAGACATATTAGGGAAGGAAACCAAAACTTAAAGAACAACCTATGCAACAGTTTCCCAGCTTAGACTTGAGAGCAGCCCAAATTCTACTGTGCAGCACTCCTGGACATGAAAATCTCCAAGAAAAAGATTTTCTTTCTCATCACAGGAAGAGGTATTAGCCTGCCTGAGAATGTGGGAGAAATCTTTGCTTTATTTTTTTCTTTTTCTCTATCCCAGCCTTCCCCACAGCAAACCCCGGTGAAAGTTGAGGTCTTACAGGCTCCTAAAACCCAGAGACAAACGCATCTCCAGGCAGAAGATGGGGGAGGGCCTGCTCCCCACACCCCAAAGTGTAAGAGAAACCCAAGGTATTTCTCTCACATTTTTTTCTTTGTTCTTTTTTCTCTTGCTCCTGTGTCCCAGTTATGGGAAGTGCACAACAGTTGTGGAGAGGCTAAAACTCTAAAAGTAACCACAGCTTTCTAGCGAGGGGACAGGGATAAGGTACCCTTGGAAGATGGGAAATCACAGAGGAGGAAACAGAAGGAGAAACTCTCAATCTGCGTATCCCTGTGTGAACCCACACAGTCTTAGGCTCACCCGTGATATGCGCATGTGCAACAGAGACCCAAAAGAGCATAGCAAACGCTTTACAACCAAACCGCAGTAGAAAGCCCCACCCAGTTCCCAGACTGGCACAGTGGGACACACATGGGATGGGATCCAAATAGCTGTACAAACTCAAAATTGAACCACTGCCCACAGAAGACAGGATTTGTAGTTTGAACCTAACCAGGCTGTCTACTAAGACAACAATAAAATCAACATTTCTAAAGGATATTTACAGGACCCAGAGACTTGTATCATTCAAAATGTTCAAAATAAAATCCAAAATTACTAGGCATACAAAGAACCAAGGAAATCTAAACAGCTCTTAAGAGAAACAACAAATCATCAGATGGCTGGAAACAGGCAGAAAAGTTAAAGAATGTAGAGGTCTCCTGTAAACCTATAATTATGCAAATTTTAGCAGTTTCACAAACCAAGAACCATGAGATGACTAATTTTGGAAAAGAAAGCCTCTGGGCAAAAAGTAGGAATCCCTAGGAACCATCAGAACCTTGACGTGGGCTCCGGGTACACTCACGCTCCATCGATGCCCACCGTACAGACTGATGGGGGTCCGTCCTGTCTCCAGCAATCATCTTCTTGCCAACTTTGTAATCTCAGCAATGTTAGGCTTAAGTAACTCCTCGGTGCCGGTTTCTTAAACTGCAAAACGGAGATAAAATAGCGCCTGTCTTAAAGGTACTTAAAAGTACCCGTTGTGTGAATGAAAGGAGTTAAAACACGCAAAGCACTTAGAGCAGCTCCTGGGCAGACCACAGACCGGGCAGAAAAAGGAGGCAAATGGATGGCATTGCCTGAGTGCTCTTGCGCCTGGCCCTCTCCAACCACTCTGAGCTCTTCCGATGCGGAAGGCTCTGCACTAAACGCCTGACATGCTTCCCTCCCTTTAATCTTCACAAGGCCACTGTGAAATAGGTGCAATTATTATTGGTACTTTTCAGATGAGAAAATTGGATTGCCTTGCTTTATATGCGCATGTACTCACAAATATATACCACACCCAGTCAGGTCGCCATTATGTCTGACACTTATTTCTGAGTCTTTCTGACTTGCCATGTAGTATTTTACATGCCTGACACATCCACTATGTATTGATTTTATAGAATAAACCACAAAGGAAAATACCATTTGCCTTTTAAAAAATCTCTTGGGTGGGACCCCATTCTTGCTCCCATATACCACCTACCTCACCACTGATTACTTTTCCCCTTTAAATATGTTATTTTATAGACTTCCATCTGGATCTAGCTTGTTTGGCTTTGTGATGGGCACTCCATGGTACATGTGCAGAAATCTGACCAATGGGCTGTTTTCTGCTCTGGGAGTAGGAATTCTTGGAGGCAATGTGGGAACAGTTTTCAGTAGCCATTTCATGTTGTAATGACAGATATGTAGTATTAATAGATCGGACTCTCCCTGGCATTTGAAAGCAGACCTGACTCCTTTGGAATGTTTTCTTTAAAATAAGTTGATCAATTTTTCTGTACTTCATGCCAATGGCTGTGTCAGCATTGCTGATTTGGAGGCTAATTACATGATTTTCATAGCTATTCTGGGAAAACATGAACATACTGGAAATAGAATGAGGGAGGGTATGAGAGTGTTGACCTAAAAATGGAGACAAGCCAAACTGTTAATGACTTCCATGGTGCTCAGCAGAAATCATCTCTTATGGTGTCTGCTGATATAGTTAGAATCTAGGAATTACAGATTTTCAAGTTACAGATTACTTAACAAGTGGCTGTAAGAAGTCATCAAAATCCTAGAGGAGAACACAGGCAGCAACCTCTTCAACTTCCATCACAGCAACTTCTTGTTAGACTCGTCTCCAAGGGCAAGGGACACAAAAGCAAAAATGAATTATTGGGACTTCATCAAGATAAAAAGCTTTTGCACAACAAAGAAAATAGTTGACAACACCAAAAGACAACCGACAGAATGGGAGAAGATATTTGCAAATGTCTTACCAAATAAAGGGCTAGTATCCAAGATCTATAAAGAACTCATCAAATTCAACACCCAAAAAACAAATAATTCAGTCAAGAAATGGGCAGAAGACATGAACAGACATTTCTCCAAAGAAGACATACAAATGGCCAACAGACACATGAAAAAATGCTCCACATCACTCCGCATCAGAGAAATACAAATCAAAACCACAATGAGGTACCACCTCACACCAGTCAGAATGGCTAAAATAAAATATATATATACATACCATGGAATATTATTCAGCCATCAAAAAATGAAATCTTACCATTTGCCATGATGTGGATGGAACTAGAGGGTATTATGCTGAGCGAAATAAGTCAGTCAGAGAAAGACAGTTATCATATGATCTCACTCATACGTAGAATTTAAGAAACAAAACAGAGGATCATAGGGAAGGGAGGGAAAAATAAAATACGATGAAATCAGAGCACGATACAAACCATACAAGACTCTAGGAAAGAAACTGAGGGTTGCTGGTGGGGAGGTTGGAGTGGGGATGGGATGACTGGATGATGAGCTTAATGCTCATGATGTAAAGAGCACTAGGTGTTATATGCAACTGATGAATCACTGAACCCTACCTCTGAAACTAATAATACACTATATGTTAATTAACTGAATTTAAATAAAATTAAATTAAATTTTAAAAAAGTCATCTCCTCCTGTAATTAAAAAAGAAATTAAGGTCTACTTTTTAAAATAGTCATTATTCAACAATATTTTATTGACAATTTTTACCTTGGTCCCTATTTGAAGGAAGTATAGTACATCTCATATAAAAAATTACATGTAAAGACACAGTAATCTTTGGAAATCCTTCAAACTTAAGTCAGACATAGAGGTAGAAATTAGGAGAGATGAGAGCAGAATGACTCACAAGGGTTAAGGATCTTAGACCAATCATTTTATGTGGCTACTTCCCATGTCAATATTTATATACACATTAAATCAGATAAAACTATATTACATGCATTCTTAAAATAATTAAATTGTTGAATCCACTAAATGATCAGTATATATGAGAGAAAAACCTACTCAAATTGGCTTTAGCAATAAAGGAGTCTATGTGATCAAAGACTCCGTTTTCTCTCCATCTCTCCACTCTGCCTTCCATAACATAGGCTTTATCCTCGGGATCTATATAATGGCCTTCCAGGGAAGCCTCATGGTTTCCCTGCTGGTGACAGTAATACAGATACAATAAAACCAACTTTACATATTATACCTGAACATTTAGGACAAAAAAGATGTCTTCTCTGCCATTTTCCACAATTGAATGTGTTTTCTTTACCTTTCTTTTAACGAGATAGCTCAGCAAGTGCCACCTTAGACATCATTGTTCTGATCTGGTTATGCACCCGTGTCTGAAACAATCACTGTGTTTAGAAGGATGGGATGCACAGATTGGCTTAAGTCAGCATGGCTCACATGTTCCAGAACACATGTGTGATGTACCCAGCTCTTCATTCACGAACCTCCAGATTTCCATTAGCAGACTCTTTTCCTCTTTCCCCAATCTTTAGCAACCTTTGGGGGAATTTTAAGGACATTCTGACAATGGTCTTCCATTAGGACCAACACCACCCTTTTAAAAGATTTTTATAACATTAGACCTCAAAAGGGAAGAGTTTGATAATTCAAGCTCCACTCTCCCAGGAAGTGTCTCTTCTCACATATGAATCACTCATCTTGGGGGCCGGCCCTTCATCCCATGGGACCATGGGAGAGATTG
This sequence comes from Mirounga angustirostris, assembly GCF_029215605.1. Classification (NCBI taxonomy): domain Eukaryota; kingdom Metazoa; phylum Chordata; class Mammalia; order Carnivora; family Phocidae; genus Mirounga; species Mirounga angustirostris. The sequence goes on along the minus strand of NW_026991720.1, from coordinate 75,707,372 downwards.
TCCTTGTAAGGCCATATTTCCTCCAAAGAAATAGCTTCCTATTGGCTTATCTTTGTATAACTTTTAGTCTGGACAAAAGGTAAGGAGCTATATTTCTTGATCCACAGAAAGTCAGGCATGTTCACTTTTAACTTTCTGATCAGTATAACAAATAAAAAAAAAGAAAGAAACATGGGCAAATCACAAGCAGACAGCTAAATAAATTTCGTTAAGTGAACATACGTTATAACCAACATCCAAATCAAGATATAGCACATGACCACCAGCCCAGAAGTCTCCCCTCAAGCCCCTTTCAGTCACTTAACCCCTACCCACCAAGACTAACCAGTATCCTATCTTCTAACACCAGAGATTGATTTTGCCTCTCTTGACTTTATTTAAATGAAATCACATAGTATCTACTCTTTTCTGCCCAGGCTCTATAGCTCAGCATTGTTATTTTATGTGGTTATAGTTCCTTTCATTCTTACATACATATTGTGAGAAAGAAAAGTGAATGGTGAATTTATCATTTCACTCAGAAAAAGAAACAAGATGGATTTTCAAGTTATAAAAACTTCTTTCAAAGATGTGGCATGAGGTTTGATTCCAGAGCCCCAAAAGACTTCCAGGTAGCCAAATGGTAATGAGGATACCCACTCTGATTGAACCCTGACAAAAATAACATTTAGAAGTGCAGCCACATACTGTACTAAGTGTTTTGTATGGATTATTTAATCCCCACAACTTCATGATGCTTTATATTTAGTAGATGAAAATATTGAGGTCTTATGTTATGAAACTTGTCTAAGGTCACAGAGGTAGTCCTATTACAACAGTGCAAGATTCTGGATATGAATCCAGTGTCTCTGACGCTCATATTCTTAGCCACTAAGCCATGTTCTCCCCTGAGACACCAAATGAAATAATTCACATTATTCAATGTAATGTGCATATCTACCTCCAGTACACTATAAATACTACTTCACATCAATAATAGTAATAAAAGTATTTTAGATGACTTCCCCCTACTGTAAAAAATAATGCCTATAAGTTCAAGGATGATATTTGATTAAATTGATCAACATGTTAAGGAATTTATAGACTTGGGTTGCAGCCTATAGTGGGCACTTCCTCCTTCTTTCTCCTCTTATAGAACCACAATTTTCATTCCAGTATCTTAGCTCTCTCATTCATTCCATATGTTTCATGCATATACACTGATGGGTTTAAGCCAAACAGCACACCCCATCACCTGGTCACAGTAATTAATTCAGGGAAGGGCCCATGATGCAATTCACATCAATGAAAAAAGAGAGGTTTGCTGGAAGCTTTAGGGAAGAGAGCATCCTTACTTCCCTGTTGAAGCTACTTGAAGAGATACTTTGAATTTTTCTGATTAGTGGGATGTGTGGATGGGAAGCCTAGAACTGCAGCTGTTTTTCTATCATAAGGGAAGTCAGCCCGAGGATGAAACCAAGACACAGAGGAAGGAAAAGCCAAGAGAATCACTGATGAATGAAGAAGCCTTGATAAAACCATGTCCAGAGAGGTACCTGGGTGGCTCAGTTGGTTAAGCATCGACCCTTGATTTCAGCTCAGGTCATGATCTCAGGGTCGTGAGATCTAGTTCAGTGTCGGGCTCCTCGCTGGGCATGGAGCCTGCTTAAGATTCTCTCTCTGCCCTTCCCCCTGACTCTCTCTCTAAAAAAACAAAAACAAAAACAAAAAACCACGTGTGGAGTCCCCCCTCAACAGTACATAACAAAGTCTCAAGACCACACTACCATAGCTATATGATGAATCTACTCAACACCTGTAGTTGTATCTTGAACCATTATCCAACTAACTGCCCTGCTAGAAAACTAGCACTCTCCATTTCTTCTGTAATCTTCTTTAAAACATACTTACTAAGACCCTTGTCACACTATGTAATCATTGCTAATACTCTCCTCCTTTATGCCCACACACTTCTTTTCCCATCAGTTGAATTATGTTGCCACCAAGTCAGTCAGGTTTGCTCAAACCTGTTTATTCCAGTTGAGCTTATTACTGTAAATACATAACTCAGATGAATATCACAAAAATCAATTAAATATAAATGAAAAAGGCAAAGTTGTTTTAACAAAAATGAAGTTAAATATTTTAGAAATGCTAAGTAATAGAATTATACTCCTCATTCACTTTAGTGACTCAGTAAAGGTGAAACTCTAACAACTATTGTCTTTGAATTACAAGTTGAACAGACACTCCAAAAGACAGGTGAACAAATCTTAAAAACAGAGGAGCTTTCTCACAGTTCACTTCAGAAGTATTTTCAAGTTTCCATCCCATTTTCAGGAAACAAAACTGAGAATCACAAGAGATAACTATTGTGTGTATACATCATGTATGTATGAAAGAGATTATAGAACTCCAATCACGAGACCCATGTGGGAAAAAAAAAAGCCATGACTCTATTCCAAAAACTTGACAAAAGTATACATATTTATGTTTTAAGTTTGAATTACACATTTACTATATTAATTTTTATAGATTCCCTGAAAAAAAGGAAAAGAAAAAATTTAAGAAAAAATTCTAGGTTTTAGCCACATTGTTGATTAGCCAACCAACTATACCCATCCCAGCAGTGTCAGGTAAATACCTTGGGTCCAAAATGAAATGTGGAAATCAAGTGTGGATTACCACAAATAAATCCAAGTTTATACTGAAAACGGGGATTGCTTATGGAGTCATACTGTCTTTTATTATCTTATACGCCTAAGAACTGCAACAATGTCTTTCTCATGATAGGTGATCAAAATATTCTTGTTAAATATTTTTCCTGGAAGTATTCTATTTTTATGGAAGACTATCATTTCAGCGGGGGTACTGCTAAATGATTGTAAGGATAAATCATTCCTTACTATCATACTCTTAGGGGTCTGAGATTATTCCTTACCACTTTTTCAAAAAACTAAAGAACAAGATAAAGTCAACAAAAATATATCCTAGTCATTCACTTGTTCATTGTATTCAGCCTCTTTTTTAGTCTTTTGTCTTGCCCAGATAGACTCTTTCTAATGGGCTAATTATTCTAATATGCTAAATATTCTAATTTCAGTTAATTGTCTCACTTGATATTGAACTAGTAAACAGCTACAGATTGATTTGTCTGTATTTCCAGGAAAGTCCCATTTAATTTATTTTTATTTTACTCTGAAAGGTAAGGGTACATAAAGATAATGCTACACTTACTGCTATATAAAAATTACTGAAATAAAATGCTTTTTCTTTATTGTTTTTATCATCTATTTTACTTATTTTTTTCCAGTTAATTTTGTCCATTAGTTAAATGCTTGAGTTAAAATTTAAAGTTCTGCAATAGATAATTTTCAAAGTACCTAACATAATTGAATATGAATGAAATGCCATACCCTTATGAGTGATAGTACACAATGCATGCGTCTGGGGGCTGACCAGAAAGTGCAGTGGGCAGGCCCTAGTCCAATTTCTACCCTAGTGAGCTTTCTTGATCCTAGTGTAACAAAAATAATTTGTGACAATTTGTTACCACTGAATGACTGCTACTTGACATGGAAAGTTTAACTTTCTCAACATTAACAAAATTAGAAGTCTATCTGTTCTTGCAGTCATCCCACATGGATTTCTTTCTCATGCTGATGTTTGAGAGTATCACTTAACTCATTTCTGACAATAAGTGTATTCTCCCATGTGAGTTGGAATGTGATCCTTTCAAATATCCAAATAATAATCACCAATGATTTAATCCATCAAATACTTTATTTTACACTTAGATTATGGGAAATAGAAGCCTACACAATTTAATCATAGTCATAAAATGTCATTGAATAGTACAGCAACATAGCCAAGCTAATTACTTCGGCAATCTTTCTAGAAACAGTATGGATTATGACACCGAAGAGAGTGGGTGGTAATCCACATCACAGTCATTAAAACCATTACACATGTTGATTCAGATGTTTCCATGGAGAAAGGCTGAGATAAAAGGTAATTACCCAGGTTTCTCTTATCAACATAGAGTCAGAAATTTAGCAAAATTCGGGGGAGGTTCCCAAAATAAATAAATAAACACATTAATTTCCTACTTTCTCATCTAACTTTGTGAGAGAAAATCCAACCCCCAAACGTAAAGAGGAACTAGTAGAGATCCTTGTTCAGATTAACACTTTTAATATCAAGTGGAACATTAAACTTTAGGATCTGTTGGGCTAGACAAACTGTGGTATCGTCAGACCCAGCTCCTTTTACAAGGAAAAAGAAAAAAGAAAGAAGAAGAGCAATTTCAGGCAAACTGGCATCTGAGCTTTTTTCCTAAAGTAAATAAATAAATATAATTACATTAAAATAAATATAAAAAAGAAACAGAATTTTCAAAGCTCACCTGTTAGGAAATTCTTTCTTTCATCTAATTTCCTGTGTGAGGGTCATAATATCCCTCTGTTTCCTGCTGATACTTTCACCGCAAAATGGAAGCAGGAAGGAGACTGTGAAAGTACATAGGTATTAATATGCCAGTAATTGACACACTTGATTAATCTGAGTTACATAGGCTAGAATGTGCTCACATGCATGGCAGTGGTGGGAGGAAAGATGACTAGGGAAGAGGGGCGAGCTACACATTTCAGCTCCTAGCAGGCTGGCATTACCTTGATAAATCCCTCACAGGCTTGGCTCAAGAGCCTCGAAAGCTCATAAACCTGATGTCTCAATCACCATGCAGCATCCCACTAATCCAGCTCACAAAGACTGATATGTAAACTCAATTTCAAGTATATTAATTTGCAAAGAAACGTGTTCACTGCCACTCGTTGCTACAGTCCATGCATTCTTTACCCACAGGATCACTGTACGGGCAGCTAGACTATAATCAAAAGGTTTCTTGGGGATCATAACCTTGGAATGAGTAGTGTCAGTTCTATGCTCCCTCTGGGTCAAGGTCTCTTGTCCCTAGGTATAGTCAATCTTTGCCCCTGTGATCTTTCTTTTTCTGAAATCTCAGGGCTAGCCAAGGCCCCACACCATCTGCCTGACACTATTTTCTTTAGCTACTAAATATACTCAATCAGGTTACAGTTCAATGTCACCTGCTGAGCAAACAATTCCTTCCCTTTAGAGAAGATTTTGCTATTCTGTCCTGTGATCCTTTTAAACTTTTAATTCTCAACAGACAATCTAATGTCTGACTGAGGAGGAAAGAATTTCACCTTCACCTTCAAATATTCACAACACAGAGTAATCTTGAATTTTAAAAATTCCTCTTTAGTTAGCCTTTCTTCACATGTCTCCAAAGTGTCATCTGGGCAAAAGACTGTTTCAAGCAGGAGTGCATCTGTGAGGAAAGGGGAGGTAACAGAGAAGCGTTAGTACTCGGATATTTGGATATGGGAATACCAGTTTATTTTAGCCATAGTCAGTTCCCAGACCAACCTGTCAGAAGCTCAAAAACATATCTAAAATGAAAGTAAGGATGAGAAAACCAAGATCAGTCAGAAACTAGAGAAGCAAACAGAAATCACAGTTCAGGAACAGTGAACCCCAGAAGATAGGGTCAGGCAGAAAATGGGTGCAGGTGGGACACAAAGGGTCAGAATAGAACCGGGGCTGCCTCATTGGACATCCCAGAGGGCACCTTTCATACCCCTGTCTGTTATAAATGCTGCCTGCTACACTTTGGCCACACACATGTGCAGCATCTTCAGAGACTCTGGATCCCAGATCTCAGGAACAAGGAGAGCAAAGGGAACGGAAATGGAAGGGCAAAGCAGGCAGGACAGAAGATGTGAGGCCTCTGCACTAACAGTACTTAAAAAAATTAAAATGCTCTGTCTTAGTTAGAGAGGTTTCTATAGTTCTGGCAAGGTAGGAAACACATTCTTTAAGTAGGACTGGTCTACGACAGCAAATTCAAACAAGCTACACACCCTGTTGAAGTAGGGAGGGGTGGGTGGGGAAGATGGCAAATCCCAAGAAGTGTTGTTTCCAAGTTGCACACTTGAAGGATGATGTTTCCAAACTTATATTCCAATACAGCCAGATACACCACTGAAAAAAAGCTTGGGTGGCCAAGAAATATTTGCGAAATGAGTAGAGTGCATTCCCCTGGTGGGAATTTACAATTCTCAATAATTTATAACAATTCACATATAAAAGGTTAATCTGGTTTTTTTGAATATGGAATTTCTTCCTGTGACAAGAACATTCTGTGGAACATGCTTTAGGAACAGGCAATTACTGTCATATGAAATACTATTTAATTCTCCCTCAGGATTGATAGTACATTTAGGTTGAGAAATAATGTACTCCTAACCAAACAAGATGAGGGAAAAAGAGATCAGGGGAAGTATAGTGGTTAGGGAATGGCTTAGGCTGCTCGAACTGAGGCTCAACTATAATGACTTAAACCCATTAGGCTCTCAATCTCTCTCACAAACACACACACACACACACACACACACATTCTGGAACTACACAGTCTACTAATGCTATGTGGTCCTACAAAGTCATGAAGGACTTAAACTCTATCTTTTTATTTTGCCATTCTTAACTCATGGCTTCCATGCTCAAACTTACATAACAGTTGCCAAGAAAGATAAGGCATAAAATCCTCTCTACAAAGCCTAATCAGCCCACCACTATTTTTTTTAATTGAGTTAAAATTTACATACAATGAAATGCACAAATTTTACATGTACAGTCCAATGGGCATACTGTAGAACCAACATCCCAAAGAAGAGATAGAATATTTCCATAATGGCAACAAATTACTTTGAGTTCCCACTCAATTCCATTCTCTAGAGGCAGCACTGTTCTGGTCAATTGCTATAGGTTAGCTTTGCATGTTCTTGAACTTCATATAAATGGATTCATGCAGAGTATTCTTGTTTGTATCTAGATTCTTTCATTCAACATAATGATTTTGAGATTTATCCATGTGACAGCATGTATCATTTGTTCTTTCTTTCTCTTTTTAAAAAAAATGTTTGCTATGCAGTATTTTATTGTATGAATACACCACAATTTTCATGCACTTTCCTGTTGGGAGATATTTGTACTATTTCCAGCTTTGAACTTTTATAAATAAAGCTGCATAACTATTGTTGTACAAGTCTCTTTCTGAAGACATGTATAAATTTCTATCCACTGAGAGACCTGGAAACAGCAACATTCCAATAGTTATAACCACACCTAGTACCCATTTCTTGATTTCTAAATACTATCCTGCACTAAAATATCACTGTAGGAAATATACACAAAAGTAATCATGGGTGATGGTATATCACATTAGCAACTTACTCTCAAATGGCTTAGGAAAAAAAAGTTGATTATACCGTACTGCCAACTATTCTGTAAGTTTGAGATTGCTTCTATTTTGAATAAAAAATAAAACCAGGGAGAAGACCTACATACACAGATTGTATTTAAGTTTTTCAGAATGCCACGAATAAAGAAAGTTTCTAGGGGCGCCTGGGTGGCTCAGTCGTTAAGCGTCTGCCTTCGGCTCAGGTCATGATCCCAGGGTCCTGGGATCGAGCCCTGCATCGGGCTTCCTGCTCGGCGGGAGGCCTGCTTCTCCCTCTCCCACTCCCCCTGCTTGTGTTCCCTCTCTCGCTGTCTCTCTCTCTGTCAAATAAATAAATAAAATCTTAAAAAAAAAAAAAAGAAAGTTTCTAGTGCAAATTAACCTGCCCAAGGACAGGTAAGAGTAAATGACAGAAGATAACATTAAATAAGAGATGCAAACTTCTGGCCCAGATGTATAAAGATTGTTCCCTGCAGGAGACAACTATTACGTTATTTTGGGTCACTTTAAATTGTCCAGTCTTCATCTCAAAAATTTCAGATGTTTCTGTCTTCAAAGTTGAGTTTAGATCCAGTTTCTGATTCTATTCTCATTGTGCTGCTCAAAGAAGGCACATAGAGATCTTTGATCTCTTTGGGTATAGGTCATCTAAATCCAGTTCTTCAGTGCTGGTGGGGAGAAGCAGGGGAAAATAACAGATGAAAAGTAAGGAAGGTTATTCTTTTTCTTCAATGTAATTCTGTCTCTGCTTTTCAGAACATTCTTCCTACCTTCCATTTCTTCCCCCGTGAAAACCCAAAGTGACACATGTACCAAAATATTTTGGGAATGTAGACTATGGTGGAAGAAAGAGAGAACCATCATAATTCCTTCTCCCCAACCTAAGAAAGTATAATGACATAGCCCATATATTATTATATAACTTTTTCACCTATTGTAAGAAGTTATTCGCATTATGACTTTTCACGTGAATATTTTTTTTAATTTTATTTTATTATGTTATGTTAGTCACCATATAATACATCATTAGTTTTTGATGTGGTGATCCACAATTCATTGTTTTCATATTACACCCAGTGCTCCATGCGGTATACCCATCACCGGGCAAACACATCCCCCCACCCCCTCCCCTCTAAAACCCTCAGTCTGTTTCTCAGAGTCCATAGTCTCTCATGGTTCATCTCCCCCTCCGATTCCCGCCCCCCTTCATTTTTCCCTTCCTTCTCCTAATGTCCTCCATGCTATTCCTTATGTTCCACAAATAAGTGAAAGTTGGGTATTCATCCTTTCTGATGGCTGAGTAATATTCCATTGTATATATGGACCACATCTTCTCTACCCATTTGTCTATCGAAGATTTAAAGTACCAGCGTTCCCAGTACTCTCTGATGCATTATGCGAGATCATGGTTCTAATTTAATATCCTTCCATTTTTGTCAACAGCTCATCTAAGTACTGATAGCTCAAACAGGCAGCATATGCTCTTCATTCATTCTTGTCCTAAATAATTATTTGAGCAAACAATTATTAGTTGCTAATTTACCATTTGTCAAAAGATATTTTTATTCATTCATTTAACTATCAAATCCCTTGTTTGGGGCTCATACTGAGATACTGCAACATGGGATAAGTACCCTTTGGATTCATGAAGCTGTATCTCCATCTTTCTCCCTCCCTCTTTCATAGTCCTCTACCTCTGCCAGACACTTTATTATCTCCTCCTATTGCATTCTACTGCATCCCTGTTCAACTGTAAAAACTCTCTGCACCTTCAAACTTTTCTAGAAGTATTTTTTGTTTTTTGTTTTTTTTGTTTTTTTTTTTTAAAGATTTTATTTATTTATTTGAGAGAGAGACTGAGATAGAGAGAGCATGAGAGGGGGGAGGGTCAGAGGGACAAGCAGACTCCCTGCTCAGCAGGGAGCCCGATGCGGGACTCGATCCCAGGACTCCAGGATCATGACCTGAGCCGAAGGCAGTCGCTTAACCAACTGAGCCACCCAGGCGCCCCGTATTTTTTGGTTATAATAACATAGTCAACATCTGGGTTTTCCCTGATGATGTCTTCAACCTTGAAATCTGCTATAACAGAATAATTCTTCTTATTCTCTCCAACTCAAAAGAAAAAGGGCTAAGTCTTAACTTATTGCCCACCACCCTTCAGTTGTCCTCATGCAAACTTCCCTTTTTGCCTTCCATGCCTTATGCAATCTGCTTCTGATACTTGTGCAGCCTAGGCAACATCAGCCTATGTAGATAGGGGCATGCCAACTGAAATAGCTCCTAGTCATCAAAGCTGAAACAATTTGAGCAAGAAAATAAAGATTAGTATTAAATTATAACCCAAAGTATATAATAAATGCTCATGATTGTTAAGAAAACAATCCCATTTACAACTACACCAAAAAATAATAAAATATCTAAGACTAAACTTAATCAAAGAGGTGAAAGACCTATACTCTGAAAACTATAAAACACTGAACAAAGAAATTCAAGATGACACAAAGAAATGGAAAGACATCCCATGCTCACGGGTTGGAAGAAGAAATATTGTTAAAATGTCTATACTGCCCAAAGCAATCTACACATTTAATGCAATCCTTATTAAAATACCAACAGTGGGGTGCCTGGGTGGCTCAGATAGTTGAGCGTCTGCCTGTGGCTTGAGTCATGATCCCAGGGTCCTGGGATTGAGCCCCACATTGGGCTCTTGGCTCAGCGGGGAGCCTGCTTCTCCCTCTCCCTCTGCCTCTCCCCCTGCTCATGTTCTCTCTCTCTGTATCTCTCTCCCTCAAATGAATAAATAAAATCTTTTAAAAAAATACCAACAACATTTTTCACAGAACTAGAACAAACAATCCTAAAATTTGTATGGAAACACAAAAGACCCCAAATAGCCAGAACAATCTTGAAAAAGAAAAACAAAACGGGAGGTATCACAATTCCAGTCTTCAAGTTCTATTACAAAGCTATAGCAATCAAAACAGCCTGGTATGGGCATAAAAATAGACACATGGATCAATAGAACAGAATAGAAAACCCAGAAATAAGCCCACAATTATATGGTCAATTAATCTTTGACAAAGGAGGAATGAATATCCAGTGGGAAAAAGACAGTGTCTTTAACAAACAGTATTGGGAAAACTGGACAGCCACATGCAAAAGAATGAAACTGGACCACTTTCTTTCACCATACACAAAAATAAACTCAAAGGGGATGAAAGACCTAACTGTGAGACCTGAAACCATAGAAAAGAGCACGGGCAGTGATGTCTCAGACATCGGCCAAAGCAACATTTTTCTAGATATGTCTCCTCAGGCAAGGGAAATAAAAGCAAAAGTAAACTATTGGGACTACATCAAAACACAAATTTCTGCACAGTGAAGGAAACAATCAACACAACTAAAAGGGAACCTACTGAATGGGAGAAGATATTTGCATATGATATATCCAATAAAGGGTTAGTATCCAAAATATATAAAGAACTGGTACAACTCAACACCCAAAAAACCAACAATCCAATTAAAAAATGGGCAGAAGACATGAACAGATATTTCTCCAAAGAAGACACACAGATGGTCAACATACATGAAAAGATGTTCATCATCACTTACCATCAGGGAAATGCAAATCAAAACGCCAAGGAGATATATCACCTCACAGCCGTCAGAATGGCTAAAATCATCAACACAAGAGACAACAGTGTTGGTGAAGATGTGGAGGAAAAGGAACCCTGATGCACTCTTAATGGGAAAGCAAACTGGTGCAGCCACTCTGGCAAAAACGATGGGAGTTTCTTCAGAAAATTAAAAATAGAACTACCCTATCATCTAATAATCATACTGTTGGGTATTTACCCAACAAATACAAAGACACTAATTCAAAGGGATACATGCATCCCTCTGTTTATTGCAGCATTATTTATAACAGCCAAACTACGGAAGCAGCCTAAGTGTCCGTCGATAGATGAATGGATAAAGAAGATGTGATATATATCCCACTGTAGATATATAATTCAGCCGTAAGAAAGAATGAACTCTTGCCATTTGCAACAACATGGATGGAGCTAGAGAATATAATGCTAAGTGAAATGAGTCAGTCAGAGAAAGACAAATACCATATGATTTCATTCATATATGGAATTTAAGAAACAAATGAGCAAAGGAAAAGAAAGAAGAGAGAGAAACAAACCAAGAAAAAGACTCTTAACTATAGGGAACAGATAACCATCTGTTAACCAGCTGTTAACCTACCTCCCCTTTACCAGAGGGGAGATAGGTGGCGGCATGGGTGAAATAAGGGATCGAGATTACAGAATGCACTTATTATGATGAAATAAAATAAGATAAAATTATAAAAAGGAAATCTACATACAGTATGTATTAGCTAATAAAAACATATCAATATTGGTTCATTAATTTTAACAAATATACCATATTAATATAAGATGTTATTAACAAGGGATACTGGGTATGGGACATATGGGGACTCTGTATCATCTTCATTTTTCTACAAATCTAAAACTGTTCTAAAAAATAAAGACGATTTTCAAAAATACAGTTTTTGGCTACATCTAGGGTTGATCTCTTAAGTCTGTGCCCTTCCTTCCTCACTGTCTACCAATTAAAAAGTCCAAATTTCTTAGCTTAGTATCCAAGGTCCTAGCAGATTGCAAAATACTGTCCCCTGATAATTTACAATTCTTCCTATCAAGAAGTGAAATCTTTTCCTCTAATTCATATATGGGCTCCGTTAGTGACTTACTAATGTGAAACAATTGGAGGCTTAGAAAGTGCTTGAGCTTTGGGTCTTGCCTTCTTTGCTGCTCTTGGGACATGGCTTCTAGATGAACAAGCCCAAGACAGACAGCTGATGTGACAACATGGAGAACTGAGCCACAGCCACCATCAACCTATCAACTAGACATGTGAATGAGGCCATCCCAGCTGATCTTCCAGCTGACTTCAGCTGCATGAGTAAACCCAAGGAAAACAGCTGAAAAACTAACCAGCTGCTGCCAGCCCCAATTGCAGACCCATTAAGTAGTGAGTAAATAATTGTTTTAACGCACTAAAAGTTGTTTTTTTTTTTGAGGGGGGGATGTTGTTGTTACATGACAAAGCAACAAAGATGAACTGATGCATGCCTCCATTAACTTAACCCAGCCAAGTCACATGTCCAGCTTTGCTTTCCGAATTCCCCTATGCGCCACCCAAACTGCACGTGTTATTCCCTAGAAATTCTTTGCACTTTCCTGAATATTTCCTTATGAAATTTTCTTCCACCTGAAGTACCTTTACTCTCATATGCACCTGGGTGGCTCAGTTGGTTAAGCGACTGCCTTCGGCTCAGGTCATGATCCTGGAGTCCCAGGATCGAGTCCCGCATCGGGCTCCTTGCTCAGCAGGGAGTCTGCTTCTCCCTCTGACCCTCCCCCCTCTCATGCTCTCTCTCTATCTCATTCTCTCTCAAATAAATAAATAAAATCTTTAAAAAAAAATATCACTCATATTCCCCTTGTACAGAAAGTTTCATATATAAATATAAAGAGGGGGAGAAAATTTGGCTCACCAGAGTTCCTCTTCGTATTTTTAAGAAACGCCTTGGTGAGAAGGGAGGAAGCTTGAAGGGCATTGCATGGATTAGAATATAGACTCAGCAGCAGAAACAGAAACCCAAAATAAAAATGGATTAAAAAGAAGAGAGGGGCGCCTGGGTGGCTCAACTGGTTAAGCGTCTGGGGAAAATGAAAAGGAGGACAGGCTCATTCCTTTCAGGGGGGAAAAACCCAGATGGTGTATACTTCAGTTCTTGCTTACATCACATTGGCTAGTGATGGTCATACAATTATATCTGGCTGCACAGGAAGCTAGGAGATGTATTGTTAACCTTGGCACTCAAATATTCTACTAATACTATGGAAGAAGGGAAGAACAAATATGGGGATCAGTAGTAGCCTCTACCACAAGTTAGATCATGCATATTAGCCTATTAAAATGCTATGTACAAGGCAAGAAGAGAAATGGGCTTCGTTCCTGAAAGGTAGGAAAGAATAGGAGAGGAGAGAAAGAAGCCAGGGAATTGGTGGAAGGCTATGACTATTCCCTGAAACCTTTAACTCTCCCACAAAACCTCTAAATTCTTGGAAAGAGAAACCCTGTCATAACTGGTGAAGAGATTCGATTCTTCGAGGTAAAATAGAGTGTATGCCAGGATGCAAGAATTAGAGGAAGAGGGAGCCATGTAAAATTCTGAGAACCTGTAGGAGAATATGGAAAGTTCTGAGCCTAAGTGGACTTTGGAAATGAAGCAATCTTATACTGATTTCACGAGATGGGAGATAGGAGGCCCCAACACATGAGTACCACTACAGCTCCTTTTAAATTCCACAACTTTTAAGCAAACAGGAGTGCTAAGAGCAGGATTAAGCATTGTTGAAAAAAAAAATAGTCAAAAAGAAATCAGTGTAGAATTCCTAATTATGCTACTTATAGCAACTATAAAGTTAGCAATTTGAGAGAGCTTTAGTTAGACTTGACACAGTGTTGAGTTTTAGCTACTGGAAATAAATAAGAAGTATGAATCACTTTCTTAACTGAAAAGTAGGCTAAATGTGACCATCACAGATTTTAAGAATTTCACCTAAATTTTTTCTCAACCACGTTTTATGTACTGACACTAACACACCAATGAAGGAAACAGGATGGACTGGCCAATTTCCATCTTTCCAAATAGACTCCATAATATTAGTGGAAATGACCCAGCAGATGGACAAACTGAGCATTTCTGGCAGATTGCAACATGACTGATTACAAAATAATTCATTGCTGAAGAGGCCTCATCACCATTAGAAGCTATTATGGAGAAAGTTTATTTAGAACCAAATAAACACAAACCAACAGTCATCAGGAAGCCCTATGTGAGCATCTATGTGTCATTTTTCACAGAAAGTGATCTTTCAGATGTTAACCAGGTACAATACAAGAAGGTCTTCTTAGAAGAAATTCCTTGTTGAACAATATAGTCCTGTCCTTCCTATATAAGCTTGTTGGGGAACGTCATCGAAAACACGACCACCGACTGACCCATGGGCAAGACCCTGGCACTTGGAGGCTCCTCAACCCCTCTCCCATCCTTAGAATGTGGGTTTTGCTTGCCTTTCAGCTCCCAGAGGCTTCCTTCAAGGACAGAGGCTTGAGATAGGGATGTGGTGTTGAAAACACCTGCACAGCATATGTAACTGAGCCCAGGTAGGCCCTCTTTCTAAACTTTTAAGATTTGAAGGGTGGGTGCAGGGATCCATTCATCTTGCTGCTGCCGAAGACAAGCCTCATATGTTAGTTCTCTTTGTTTATTAAAACTGCCACCTACCAACCTGGATTAGTCTGCCTCTTTCCTTGGTCTCTCCCTTTCCTCTTCCTTCAGAGGCCGGTTTCAGATCACACCTGGGAAGCTCCTTAGAGAGTTTTGAACCAATAAAACTGTATGAAAACAGAAGTTGAAAATGTCTGATCAGCTGGAAATGCAGAACATGACTCTGTCCTATTTGAGGTTGTGGTGGGTATTTCCGTTTTATGCCCAGAGATTCAGGTTACCTCTATGTTCCTAATTACCATCTCTCCAGTGCTGTAAAGGACTCAGGTGGATACATCTCTTTCCACTTTTTGGAACCCAGAAGCATCTCCATAGTCTTTGGAATGCACTCTGCTGAGTTGCTTCTCTCCTAAAAATGCTGATAATTTCCAGGTACATATTTCCTTTAATTGCCATTTTCTATGGTAGAATGTTGTAAATTAGAATTCCAATTATGGGTATGAATTCCATATCTCCCACATTCCAAAATCTATCATTCATAAATAGATAGAGAACTATAACTGGAATACATACTTTGTGCAAACTTTAATTTTTTATGTAAAATCAAATAGCACTTAATATAAACATTATATGTTGGGGCACCTGGGTGGCTCAGTCGTTAAGCGTCTGCCTTCAGCTCAGGTCATGATCCCAGGGTCCTGGGATCGAGCCCCGCATCGGGCTCCCTGCTCCGCGGGAAGCCTGCTTCTCCCTCTCCCACTCCCCTTGCTTGTGTTCCCTCTCTGGCTTTCTCTCTAATAAATAAAACCTTTAAAATATATATATATATAAAGGCTATACGTCAAGTATTCTTTAGTATAATAATAATTTTGAGCTATTAATGGGCTGCTGTTTCTTCCTGAACTTTCTCATACCTGTCATCCTTCATAAAGGCAACTTTGATAGTTTTCTCTATATTGCCTTGGAGGAGGAACATACATACAGACTAGAACAAAGAAGTAAGTTAAACTTTTTTTTTTTAAAGATTTTATTTATTTATTTGACAGAGACAGAGATAGCGAGAGCAGGAACACAAGCAGCGGGAGTGGGAGAGGGAGAGCAGGCTTCCCGCCGAGGAGGGAACCCGATGTGGGACTCGAACCCAGGACCCTGGGATCATGACCTGAGCCGAAGGCAGACGCTTAACGACTGAGCCACCCAGGCACCCGTAAGTTAAACTTCTGAATGGACTTTTATAAATTTATATGAGACAATATTGAAACCCAGAGTCTTATCTTTGAGAGCCAGGAACTATGGACGGAAAAAAAAAAAAGGCTTGGGGGATTCAAAACTTTCATTTAAAAACTAATAGAAGAGCCTAGACCACCCAGATCAGAATTTACATCATGAACCAGAGCATGGCAAGAATGCTGGTGATATAAGAGCTGTTTTTCCAGCCAAAAAGAAATGAAAATTTTGACAAGAGAACAAGCAGTAGTAGGTGAGAAGGAACCACATATGCTACTCCTTCTTGGAGTCAAAATCCTAGGTCAGAGGAAGAGAAAGAAATAGAAACCCCAGATAAATTTGTGGTGATCCCAGAAAAGAATGGAGTAGCTTCTGGCATTCTACGGTTTAGTCCAAAAGACTCCATGTTCTGATTAGCTAGTACTGAAAAAAAAATTACTCCAAACCATAATGGCTTAAAACAACAATAATCATTTTATTATTGCTTATAGTTTCTATGGATGAGGATTTGGGGAAAGGCTGGGATAAATAGTTCTAGCTTGCAGGTCTCATGCCTTTGCAGTCAGATAATGGCTGGAGCTATAACAATGGATGGAACGTATCCGCAAATCCCTTCAAAAGGTAGAGCCCGATCCCTACCCCCTGGAGTGTGGGCTGGCCTGAGTGACTCATTTCCAGTGAATAGAATAAAATAGAAGTGACAATGTGTAACTCCTGAAACTAGGTCATAAAAGGCATTGAAGCTTCCTCATTGCTCTCACTCTTAGATCTCTTGCTCTCAGGGAGGCCAGTTGCCAGGTGCTTGAGGACAATCGAGCAGCCCTATGGAAAGGCCCACATGGTAGGAATTGAGTCCTCCAGCCAATAGCCAAGGATGAAACCTCTTGCCATCGTCCTGTGAGTGAGCCATCTTGGGACTAGATGACTGAAGCCCTAGCGGACATCTTGCTTGATTGCAACCTCGTGAGAGTCCCTAAGGAAGTCATCCAGCTAAGCCACTCCTGAGTGCCTGACCCACAGAAACTAAGAGGTAATAAATGCTTGCTGTTGTAAGCCACTACATTTGGGGGTAATTTGTTTTGTAGCAATAGATACCTATTGGAGAGGAGGGGCTCTCCAGTCATACTTACCTTTTTACATGGTGCCTCTTCATGTGGTTTTTCTGAATGGGCTAGTTTGGGCTTCCTCACAGTATGGCAGCTGGACTGCTTATATGGTGGCTGCTTACATGATGGCTGATAGGCTTTTGATGATCTATCTCCAGAAGTCACATAGTACCACTTTCTGCATACTCTATTAGTTAAAATAGCCACAGAGGCTGTGCCATTTCAATGGGAGGAGTCCCTCCTCTTAATGGGAAGAGTGTCAAAGCTGTCTTGTATGAAGAGCATGTTGGATGAGAAATACTGTTACAGCCATCTTTGGAAAATACAATCTACCACATTTAAGCCAAGTGCATTTGAATAGTAGATTAGTGGAGTTATAAACATAGGAGTCATCAGTGTATAGAGAGTAGGTGAAGCCACTGGAGTGGATGAAATCACTTAGGAAGACAGATTAGAAAGAGAAGGAGATGTGGGCACAGGAGTTCACCATGAAGAACCCTAACATTTAAAATCCAGGCCAGCCAAGAAGTGTTTAGAGAGATAGAAGGAATTCCAGAGTGATTTACCATTGCATGCTATCTACAACCATTTAAGATGAAATATAATAAAACTTAAACCTTCCTAAACAAATAAACAAACAAGGGGGGCAGCCCATTGAGGGAGTTCATACTTAAAAGACTCCGTAAAGGTCATTTGTTTTTCTTTGTTTGTTTGTTTTTTAAGATTTTATTTATTTATTTATTTGACAGAGAGACAGCAAGAGAGGGAATACAAGCAGGGGGAGTAGGAGAGGGAGAGGGAGAAGCAGACTCCCCACTGAGCAGGGAGCCTGACGCCGGCTTGATGCGGGGCTCAATCCCAGGACCCTGGGATCATGACCTGAGCTGAAGGCAGACGCTTAATGACTGAGCCACCCAGGAGCCCCTGTAAAGATCATTTGTTGAGAGAGAGGTGGAATAAATGGCCATCGGGGTCTGAGGAGCTCTCTGAAGCCTTGTTACTGAAGAAATGACAGACACATTCCTTGCAAAACTGTACGATCCGGGTCTTTAAATTTTTCATTAGTACTGAGTTTTACCTTTTATTTGTTTAAACAACAATAAAAAGAAGTGAGATCCCAACCATCTTGCTTTCTCTTTAGTTCTCTTTATAAATAAAACATCTAATAATATTATACATTACTACCAAGTCAATATGGAATGGTAGGAAGACCCTGGTCATTTGTTGCATCCTCCCAACAGTTGTAAGCCACTTATCCTAGGGAAATCCAATTTTTAAAATCTTCATCCAATTTATTGCCTTCTCAAAACATAGTTGCAGTGGAGAGAGGTAGGAAAGGCCTAAAAGCAAAGGCTTAGGATGCATTTTTGGTTTTAGCCGCTGCAAGAGACAGACTGCTTATAGAGTACTATATTCTATATTTACTGTGACCTTTTCAAATAACATAGTTATTTATAACATTATGTACGAGATATTGTTGTATCATATATTTTCCCTGCAATTGGTCTAAATGGCAAAGCAGCATGGGTTCCTTCTCAGAGGAGATTCTTGTGAAAATTTATTACAGGCTCAAGACCAAGAGTGTTCTCAATAATGATTTCACGGCAGATGGCCCTCTGGCCAAGGAAAAGAAAGAAAAGACTGCAGCATCATGTGAAAGTGGGCTCCTGTTCAACAAAAATAGAGCTTACCCAATTATAATGGAAATAGAGAAAGGAGTTGCACCTTCAAAGAATGGCTGTAACAGCCTTATGCCATACTACACCATGTTGAACTAACACAGACCAAAGTCCGGCATAAATGTAAATTTCTGGTAAGAAACATAAACAGAGGAAAAAGACGTTAGTGGTACTGTGACTGTGGGAGCCACATACCTTCCTTACTCTAGATTTGCTGGTACCAGTATAATACTGCTGCAATGGCTACAATTCTAAAACAGGGTGATACGTAATAATATTGTCCACCAGTCTGAACAGATGGCCCACAGAAGCTCTGCTTTCCTAATCCTGTTATTCCCCATCTCATTAAATTAAAAATTATATATTACATGTTTTTACCAGGGGTCTGCCCGCTTAAGATGCAGTCATTATAACAAAGGTATTATGGTCTGGAATTTAATTTGATGTGGCTATATCTAATCCATTGTTGCTGTTCTTAAATTGGGTAGGTGTTAAAAGGCTAGGTTGGTATTTCAGGTCATTGTTTTTGGAGGAATTGCTTCTTTGAGAAACAGTGTTTTCTGTTGAGTTTGGATTTTAAGTCTAACTATTTCAGGCCAAGAAAGACCTTTAGCTTGCATGTGTTTATATGCATCTGTTGTATGCATGTTAAAAGTATCCAGTGAAGCTTAGTAGCAGGGGTTTCCTCAAATAAGTGGCCATATCACCTTCTCCAGTGCCTAAAGCACTTTGCCCAGAAACATGAACAGGCTTGTTTCCAAGGAGTTCCAGAGAAACAAAAACCTCAAAACAATGCAACTTATATTACTCCTTTCCATATCTATCAGCAATAGACTGACATTTTGGAAGGCCAGTTTAAAATAAATTTAAAAGATATCTAAAAATAGACTACCTGTTAGCTATTTTTACTTCAAGATAAATCTTTTTTTCCAATATAAATCTTAAAGAATAATTTTTTTATATCCCAATCCTCTTCACTGAGATAGAATTGTTACCCTAATAAATCCTACTCAATAGTCAAATAACACAATTCTCTCCTGTTTTTCATTTTGTTGTTGTTGTTGTTGTTGTTATGATGGGCAAGACAAATAATAATACCTGACATTTTGGAGCACCTACTATTTGCCAGATATTGTTCAAAGTGCTTTGACTAGAACACATTGTTAAAATGTCTATACTGCCCAAAGCAATCTACAGATTTAATGCCATCCCTATCAAAATACCAACAGCATTTTTCACAGAACTAGAACAAACAATCCTAAAATTTGTATGGAAACACAAAAGACCCCAAATAGCCAGAACAATCTTGAAAAAGAAAAACAAAACGGGAGGTATCACAATTCCAGTCTTCAAGTTCTATTACAAAGCTATAGCAATCAAAACAGCCTGGTATGGGCATAAAAATAGACACATGGATCAATAGAACAGAATAGAAAACCCAGAAATAAGCCCACAATTATATGGTCAATTAATCTTTGACAAAGGAGGAATGAATATCCAGTGGGAAAAAGACAGTGTCTTTAACAAACAGTATTGGGAACACTGGACAGCCACATGCAAAAGAATGAAACTGGACCACTTTCTTTCACCATACACAAAAATAAACTCAAAGGGGATGAAAGACCTAACTGTGAGACCTGAAACCATAAAAATCCTAGAAGAGAGCATGGGCAGTAATGTCTGAGACATCAGCCAAAGCAACATTTTTCTAGATATGTCTCCTCAGGCAAGGGAATAAAAGCAAAAATAAACTATTGGGACTACATCAAAACACAAATTTCTGCACAGTGAAGGAAACAATCAACACAACTAAAAGGGAACCTACTGAATGGGAGAAGATATTTGCAAATGATATATCCAATAAAGGGTTAGTATCCAAAATATATAAAGAACTGATACAACTCGGGGCACCTGGGTGGCTCAGTCGTTAAGCGCCTGCCTTCGGCTCAGGTCATGATCCCAGGGTCCTGGGATCGAGCCCCGCATCGGGCTCCCTGCTCCGCGGGGAGCCTGCTTCTCCCTCTGCCTCTGTCTCTCTGTCTCTCATGAATAAATAAATAAAATCTTAAAAAAAAAAAAAAAAAAAAGAACTGGTACAACTCAACACCCAAAAAACCAACAATCCAATTAAAAAATGGGCAGAAGACATGAACAGATATTTCTCCAAAGAAGACACACAGATGGTCAACATACATGAAAAGATGTTCATCATCACTTACCATCAGGGAAATGCAAATCAAAACGCCAAGGAGATATATCACCTCACAGCCGTCAGAATGGCTAAAATCATCAACACAAGAGACAACAGTGTTGGTGAGGAAAAAGGTGTTGGTGTTAGATGTGGACGAAAAGGAACCCTGATGCACTCTTAATGGGAAAGCAAACTGGTGCAGCCACTCTGGAAAAAACGATGGGAGTTTCTTCAGAAAATTAAAAATAGAACTACCCTATCATCTAATAATCATACTGTTGGGTATTTACCCAACAAATACAAAGACACTAATTCAAAGGGATACATGCATCCCTCTGTTTATTGCAGCATTATTTATAACAGCCAAACTACGGAAGCAGCCTAAGTGTCCGTCGATAGATGAATGGATAAAGAAGATGTGATATATATCCCACTGTAGATATATAATTCAGCCGTAAGAAAGAATGAACTCTTGCCATTTGCAACAACATGAATGGAGCTAGAGAATATAATGCTAAGTGAAATGAGTCAGTCAGAGAAAGACAAATACCATATGATTTCATTCATATATGGAATTTAAGAAACAAATGAGCAAAGGAAAAAAAAGAAGAGAAACAGACCAAGAAACAGACTTTGAACTACAGAGAACAGATGGTGACCAGAGGGGAGGTAAGTGGGGGGATGGGTGAAACAGGTGAAGGAGATTAAGAGTACACTTATGATGAGCACTGAGTAACGTATAGAATTATTGAATCACTATATTATATTCCTGAAACTAATATAACACGGTGTATTAACTATACTGGAATTAAAAAACTTAACAATATTAAATACAGATTTATAATGTAATTTAAAAGAAAAACACTGTGCTTTGATGAAGCAAGACCAATGAGCATTGATCCACCTGTCCTAATATTTGCAATTCAGACTAATTTGATGATACCAAGTGATTTGATTCATATTTTGTCTTAATCCCTCATTAAGTCGTTAATAATGAGCAAGTTTTATGGGCAGTTGCAACAATTCAGTAAATTGGTACTTTAACCAAGAGTTTTTTACAAAGACACATTGAAAAAAAACTACTACAATGTAGGCTCCTCCATTAGAAAATATGTACTTTGAGGGCAAGGACATTATCTCTCTTGATCTCTACCATATTCCTTCTCCCTAAAATAGTGCTCAGCACAAAGTAGGTTCTCAGGAAGGTCTGCAGAATGAAGTCAATGAATAAGTGTACCAGAGATGTGCAGACTCCTAAAGCTATAAAGGTTACATACATTCCTTATTTCTTTCTCTTATTTCTTTCACTGTGTATTCTGTGCAAGGGAATTAGAAGTACATTGAAAAAAAAAAGAAGGGGATAAATCAATGACAAGTCTTTCAATGATAGAAGACCTTTCACATTTGGATTTCAAAGCATATCCCTTTGGTTTTCTTATTGATGAGGCTTGTCATTGGTCTACCATAGTGTAACACTTAACAAATTCAAACCACAGAATTCCCATCTTACTGTTGAAGCTACTACTCTGGAAAGAAAAAAAAAAAAATCTTGCTAAACAACAGGGACCTCTGCTGGTTAAAATGTAGTGCTTCTACCCTTAAAATATTGCATCTAGACGGACAAGGAGATTTGGGCAATAAAGTACTCCAAACCTTCTGTTAGACAAGTGCTCACTTTCAGAGCATTCTGTTAAAATAACCTCCTTGTGCTACAGTAATAATAAAAGGTAGCATGTATTTTATTCCAGAGTTAACAAGTAGTGACACTATCTGAAAAAACAACTGAGCTCTCTCCGTAGTCAGTTAACTATTGCCAAAGAAGAGAAATGGCTAGCTTCCTGATCTTTTGGCTTAAGATACTATTTGTGAACTCAACAAACATTTAAGAATCTATTAAGTTAAAATATTGTGCCATATGCTGACAAACTGAAGCCATAAGATAAGGCAGAGGTGGCAGATTGTCCAGCCACCTCTGGGCATGTGCTGACCTCCAGTCTTAGAGGAGGGGACTTAAAATCAATTAACTTTGTAAGAGAAACTGAGCCTACCCCTTTTATAAAACTGTGCTCTTTCCCTTTTATAAACATAGAGGCCAGTTGCTTTCTACAAAAACATTCTTTCCCATATTAACTGGACAAATGTTTTCCCATCTTTTACCCCCTACTATGGTGATTTCTTCTCATCTTTCCAGTCTCTGTTCACATGTCTTCTCAGAATGCCCTACTCTGAACACCCTATGGAAAGCTCACTTTCAGAGCATTCAATTTGTGTCCTCCTTAGAACTTATAAAAACTGGCAATTACTTACTGGCTTATTGGTATATTATCCCTCTCTCTCCTACGAAAGACTGTAAAGGAACAGGTCTTTGAGTCTGGGTCCAGACATTCTCCCAATTTTAGTCAAGTAACTTAACTCTTTTATTTTGCACAAAAAAAATTTCAAGGACAGAATGAACACTTTTATCCTCATTTGCTGGGAATATCCAAAGTCTTGGTTCTCCATTTTCCTAACCGAAAGAGAAACCAAACTCTGCTAATGTCCCATTAATAAGTCTCAGTAAAGACCTACTGCAAAAGAAAAAGTGAGGAGGGTATAAAGAGGTGGTGACTAGATTGAGAGATTGAAAGAAGTGTGGAGATGAGACACTGACACAAAATGAGGGACATGAAAACGGGTTTAGATGGAGTGCCATAAGCCCCAGAGAAAAAGCCTAGAGGAGAAATGTGAGACGAAAGAGGATCTGGAAGAGCCTGATGTGTGGGCCTAATTAGGGACAGGTTGTTCTTTCCCCTATTAGCATAGGAATCCCCATCGGATGTCCAGAACTTCTTGAAAGCCATCCAGTACAACTCACGAACTGTATTAACATGACTCAGAAACTGTGCGGAAAGAAAATGGACTACTCAGTAATTGTATTTTTCATGTACTTTGAACAAAAGCCCTTGCAAACATCTCTTTCATACCATCCAAGACACATTAGAAGTACATTGAAAAAAAAAAGAAGGGGATAAATCAATGACAAGTCTTTCAATGATAGAAGACCTTTCACATTTGGATTTCAAAGCATATCCCTTTGGTTTTCTTATTGATGAGGCTTGTCATTGGTCTACCATAGTGTAACACTTAACAAATTCAAACCACAGAATTCCCATCTTACTGTTGAAGCTACTACTCTGGAAAGAAAAAAAAAAAAAAAAAAAATCTTGCGAGATGATCATCAAACAACAGAACCTGCCTCTCAGTATATGAAACACTTTTGCATTAATATATCATCTTTCATAAAAGAAAGGTAATTTCATCAATATTCTATCACTGATGAGCTTCAAGAAAGTGTTAAAAAAATCTAGAGTCCAAGAGAGTTAATCATAACTAGCAAATGCAGCAAATACCGTAACTGTGCTGTAAAATACTTTTATAATATAACTTCTATTTGGGGTAGAACTATTTCTCATGATTTCTCTACAAAATATTTAATGCCTAATTAGGTAAATCCTAGGATAATATTAAAAATCTCTTACATTCCCTAGGTATACAGTGATGAAGTACTAAGGTAGAAATAACCTAGATGTGTAACTACAGACAGTTGCCCTAGACTTCAAATTATATTATGGATAGTCCTTACAATGATTATTCAAGTTAAAGATAATATGGTGTTACTATAATAAATTTAATTTTATTATTTTTTAATTTATTACTAAAAAAAATTTTAAGTATACCCATTTCTCCCACCCTCCTCCAATCACCTCTGGCAGCTATCAATTTGTTATCTATACCTATGAGCTTGGAGTTTGTTTTGGGGGAAGGGGGTATTTGGTTGCTGTTTTTTTAAGTTTCCACATATAATCATATGGTATTTGTCTTTCTCTGACTTATTTCACTTAACATAATACCCTTTAAGTCTATCCATGTTGTCACAAATGGCAAGATTTCATTTTTTATGGCTAATATTCCATTATATATATATATGTATATATATATTTTTATATATATATATACACATATATATATCTTCTTTATCCATTCATTCAGTCATGGACACTTAGGTTGTTTCCATAGCTCGGCTATTATAAATAATGCTGCGATAAATATGGGGTGCATGGATCTTTTTGAGTTTGTGTTTTCGTTTTCCTCCAATAAACACCCAGAAGTGGATTATATGGCTATTCTATTTTTAATTTTTTGAGGAACATCTGTTCTGTTTTCCATAGTGGTTGCACCAATTTACATTCCCACCAATAGTGCATGAGGGTTCCCTTTTCTCAACATCCTCATCAATGTTTATTTTTTTTAATTTTTTTGGTAATAGCCATTCTAACGATGTGGAGTGATATCTCTTTGTGGTTTTGATTTGCATTTCCCTGATTAGTGATGTTGAGCATCTTTTCATGTACTTGTTGGTCATGTGTGTCTTCCTTGGAAAAATGTCTATTTAGATCTTCTGCCCATTTTTTAATCAGATTGGTTTTTTTTGCTATTGAATTGTAGGACATATTTTGCATATTAGCCCCTTATCGGATATATGATTTGCAAATATTTTCTCCCATTCAGTATGTTGCCTCTTCATTTTGTTGATGGTTTCCTTTGCTGTACAGAAGCTTTTTAGTTTGAGGTAGTCCTATTTGTTTATTTTTGCTTTCGTTGTTTTTGCTTTTGGTGTCAGGTTCAAAAATCACTGCCAAGACCTATGTCAGGGAGACTATTGCCCATGTTTTCTTCTAGGATCTTTATGGTTTCAGGTCTTATGTTCAAGTCTTTAATCCATTGAGTTAATTTTTACATATGATGTGGCCCAGTTTAATCCATTTTGAGTTAATTTTTATATATGATGTGGCCCAGTTTCATTCCTTTGCATGTGGCTGCCCAGTTTTCCCAATACTATTTATTGATGAGCCTGTCCTTTAAACACTGTATATTCTTGACTCCTTTGTCATAAATTAATTAACCACATATGCATGGGTTTATTTCTGGGCTATTTTGTTCTATTGATCTATGTGTCTGTTTTTAATGCCAATACCATACTGTTTTAATTAATATAGCTTTGTAATACAGTTTGGAATCAGAGAGCATGATGCCTCCAGCTTTGTTCCTCTTTCTCAAGAGTGCTTTGGTTATTTGAGGTCTTTTGTGGTTCCACACAAATTTTAGAATTCTTTGTTCTATTTCAGTGAAAAATGCCATCAGAATTTTTCAGGGATTTCACTGAATCTGTATATTATTTTGAGTAGTATGGACACTTTAACAATCAGTATTAATCCTTCCAACCAATGAGCATGGAATATTTTTCCATTTATTTGTCTTAAGTTCCTTCATTAATATTTCATAGATATCAACACTCAGGTCTTTCACCTGCTTGGTAAATTTTTAGGTACTTCATTCTTTTTGATGCAGTTGTAAATGGAATTTTTTTCTTAGTTTCTCTTTCTGATAATTTGTTATTAGTGTATAGAAATGCAACCAATTTTTGTGTATTGACTTTGTATTCTGCAATTTTATTGATTTATTAATTCTAACAGTTTTTTGACAGTCCTTAGGATTTTACATATATATCATGTCATCTGCAGATAGTGAGTTTTACTTCTTCCTTTCCAATTTGGATGCATTTTATTTCCTATTCTTGCCTAATTGCTGTGCCTAAGATTTCCAATACTAGGTTGAATAAAAGTGGTAAAAGTGGGTATTCCGGTCCTGTTCCTGATCTCAGAGAAAAAGCTTTCAGCTTTTCACCACTGCATACGGTTAGCTGTGGGCTTGTCATATATGGCCTTTACTATGTTGAGGTACAGTCCTTCTATATCCACTTTGTTTTTATCATAAATGGATATTGAATGTGCTTTCAAAATTATATATTAGACTAATATTAAAATACATTTGTTTTCCCCAATCTTAACTGACTTTGGAAAAGGTAATTATGAAAGAAACCTACCCAGAAAGGGAGAATGATGAGGATGTGCTTGACTTTTTCAGAGAATTAACAGCAGAGTGCAGCAGAGTGCAGGCTGCAAAATTTTGCAGAGGACAATGGATAGACAGACTATAATTTAGATACCACTCTGCATGCCTTGGTGAAAAAGAATCCTATATGGTTATGCTTTATGAAAAGTGTGGCTAATTAGGAACCACTTCCTCATAAATGTTAACAATTTTACATATGTAATTATTATTTCATTAGAACTGCTCTGAGAGTAATTGCTTTTCTGGTTCATTTCTAAGTGCTTACTACACACGTCAGGCTCTGTGCAATGCATGCCTACATTATTTTGGGAGGTAGATTTTATTATTCCCATGTTTTGAAGGCAAATGAAACTGAGCAGTGAATTACCATACCCACTACAAAGCAATAAAGCCAAGATGCATACTCAGGTGTAACTTCAACATCTATTCCCCAATACAATCCTACTTCATGGTTTTGCTTACATATTACTTATGCACCCACTTAAAAATTGAGTGATATATGTAATAACCAAATAGGATACAGAGTATCACATATTGGTAATAAATTTAGATGTAATAAAATGCTGCTTCTGGCATTTATTTTTGAAAATTGGTCGAACATGTCCATTTTCCTGTTCAGTAAAGACTCTGGAAACTGGTTGAAATAACTTGTTTTTGTAATAAAAAAGACTGTTGCCAAAGTGTACTTTGTGAGCTGCAAAAGAGTAGTAGAGTTCAGAGCAGGGGCTCTGGAGCTGAGGATTTAATTCTGACTCTATCACTTATCTGCTGTGTGCCCCCGACATTTTTTCACTTCTTTCTGGTTGTCTAAAACAGGATTCATTTGTAGTAACTGTACTAATGCATCTGACACTTGTGAACATTAAATGAGTTTAATACACGTAAAGCCTTTGACACATAAACACTCAAAAAACTCTGGCTCATGTTGTCCAAATCCAAAGGCTTATTTCACACTTTCATTCCTTCTTTTTTCAAATAGACTTTTTTTTTTAAGAGGAGTTTAAGATGCACAGCAAAACTGAGAGAAAGGTACAGACTTCCCATATACCACCTGCTCTACACATGTGTAGCCTCCTCCATTATTATCACCCACCAGAATGGTACATTTATTACAAATGAAGAACCAACAATGACACATCATTATCACCCAAAGACCATAACTCACATTAGGGTTCACTACTGGTGGTGTACATTTTGTAGGCTTTAATAAATGTAGAAGCACTTTATCTACCACTTCAATATCATAGAGAATCGTTTCACTGCCTTAAATATCCTCTGCTCCATGTATTCCTCTCCCCAGCCACAAAACTTGGCCACTACTGATCTTTTTTACTATCTCCAGTTTTTCCCTTTCCAGAATGTTATATAGCTTGAATCATACAGTATGTGACTTTTTCAGATTGACTTATTTTACTTAGTTATATGCATTTAAGCTTCCTTTATATCCTTTCATGGCTTGATAGTTCATTTCTTTTTAGCATTAGATAATATTCAATTGTATGGATGTACCACCATTTATCCCATCCCCTAATGAAGCACATCTTGGTGTCTTCCAAGTTTTGACAATTATGAATAAAACGGCAATAAATATCTGTGTGCAGGTTTTTATGTGGACATAACTTTTCAACTCATTGGGTAAATATCAAGGAGTCATTGTTGGATCATTCATAAGAATGTTTAGTTCTGTAAGAAACTGCCAAACTGTCTCTCAATGTGACTGTAACCTTTTGCATTCCCACTGGCAATTAATGACAGTTCCTGTTCCACATCCTCACAAGAATTTGGTGTTGTCTGTGGCTTTTATTTTAGTCATTCTAATAGGTGTATAATAGTATCTCATCATAGTTTTACACTCCTTTTGTGAAACCCAACGATTATGACTGAAAAATTCTTTTACCCCAAAGAATAGCATGGTTATGTGGACTACTGCTGGAAACTATGTACATTTGGCTTAAAATCTAAATATTTGTTTCTAAACCCATTTCGCTGTGTAGTTTTTTTACCACCACCACCAAGTCTTTCAACAATACTTTGTAGTCAAAGGAAACCACAACTGCATAGAAAAATCAAAACATGCTTAAATAATGGGGGGGGGGGGATTACTAAGCATTATTAACTTCATTAGCTACTTAGGATCAATTTGGGAGTACATAATCACATTCTCCATAGCCTTTTTTTGACCTTTACGACTGAGGCGGACTACATTCCCCTTGCGACAACGTAGTGGGAGTCTACACATAGTTGTTGGAAGCGAGAACATTAGTCAAGTCTAACTTTTATAACTTCTGTCATCTCAGTACAGAAAGACTACAATAAACCTAGTTTTAGAAACAAGTAAAACGAGATCGGAATCATATAGTTGTAACAGGTTCGGACCACTCCACCATTAAGATTTTCAAACTCGAAACTCTAAAATCACAGTCTCTGCCAGGGTCTCACGGAGCTTCTGAAAGACTGGTCTAGGGGATAGGCCCGACTATTGGTCCTTTCTGAAAGTTTCCCACGTAACTGAAGAGCAGCTGGCTTAGAAAAGACAGTGCTTTACGACGGACTGTGCACTAGAGTAGCATCTTGCTACGCTCACAGAGGCCACTTTTGACCAGAACTGCGTCACACGCCCAAAGCGCCTACGGCAATGCAAACTAACTGTGAGGGGCCAGACAGAATTCCCGGCTTGCTTTTGCATCCAGACAAGGCTCTCATTCCGTTCCATGCCCGGCTGCATCTGCTCCGGAGCCTGGCGAATTTCTGAAACTCGGCCAGCTGGGCCCAACTGCCCCCCGAGCCAGCAACACCAGTTACGCCAAAGAAAGATGGGCCTCCTTTACAGCATCAGCAGCAGAATCGTCGGTACCGAGATTTCCTAGGAGGAAGAGAGAAGAGGAGCGGATCACAAACAAACGCCACACAAACCGGTCTCCGAAGCTCCACTAACCCGGGACTTCTTCCGCGCTCCGACTTGGCCGGAAATGACGCGAGCAGCCAACACGCAGGGCGGTCCCAAGGGAGAGGAGAGCGGGAGGGGGAGCGAGCGGAGGCTAGGGGCGGGGCGCGGTCGTAGCTCCGTTTCCGGTGGCTCGTCGCGCTCGCTCACTCCAGCTGCAGCCACTCTTGCCCGTGGCTGCTTCCTCCATCCTGGTATTTTTTGGAGCCTCCATCCTGGTTCTTCCAAAGTGCCCGGACCCAAAACAGGAAGTAAGTGCGATGGAACCTTCAGGTCCCAACCGCCGCCAGGGCCGCTCCGCCCAGTGGAGCCTGTCCGGCCCCCTTGCTGCCAGTGTGTTCCCGCCGGCCGGCGCAGGCTGTGGGCACCCAGGCACCGCGGGCGGGGTCGGAGCTGGGCCTTCATGATGCTGAAGCTGCCGTCCCCGCACGCTCAGGCCAGGGCCTCCCTCTCAGGGCCTGACCCGCGGCGGTGGCTCGGGCTACAGAGTGGCGTAGAGAGCGGCCGCCGAGGCGCAGCAGCGATCCGGCGGGGGCGGAAAATGGCGGCTGCGTCGGAGGAGCTAAATGGCGCCGGGACCCCTGGGGGTGGGGTGGGCCGGGAGCTTCGGTAGAGAATTGGACCCGAGAATGCGGAGAGTAAGGAAGCCTTAGTTGCTTTCTCGTGGTGTTCCTTTTTTGGTTTTTTTGTTACCTTTTCGGTTTTATGTGGTCCAGTGAAGGAGAGGTGGGCTTGAGAGAGTTGGGCGGGTCTCGTTACCCCCCCCCCCTTTTTTTCCTTTTACCTTGTTTGCGTCTTAGACTCTTCCATCTTTCGGGATTCGTTCTAGCTCTGCTCTTCAAGGCCCCTGCAGAGGCAATCGGGGTTGCTGGCCGTAGTTATCTCTGTCAGCCTCTCAAAAAGGACCAGCACTGACTGCGGGGAGAGTGTCCTGGTCGAGCAGAGAACCGTAAAAGGCGTCTGCAAAGTAGTAATTGTCATATTTTGCTGAGTTCTGAGGAAGTTTTTAAATTTTTTAATCTTGTCCTTTAAAATGGACTTTGTTTTGACCCAGTCTCTGGCGTAGGTTTGAGAGTGGGGTGGCCAAGTGCCGTTCTGTGCAGTTGAATGATACAGCATCTGTTTTTATAATAAAAATACTCGGTGAAGATAAGGAGAGGGTGATAATTATGTGGAACGTAAGTCAGGACTCCCTCTCCCTTTCCATGTTTGAATCTGGAAATTCAAATTCGGTGTGTGGTTGCTTTTCTTGTAACTTGATTCATCGTCGTGTACCTCCTGACAGTAGGCGAGGCTGCTTGTTGGGACATCCGACAAAATTCAGTCTGTAGGGTGACTTTCGAGTATGCAACGTTTTAAGCATAGAATAATACCATTTCGAATTTTTTTTATCTTTTACTAATTATATCTTTATTTTTAATTAGTGCAAGGCGATTAACCATTTATAGCTTTTAAGCTCCAGTCCAAGTAAGAAAATACTCTTCCATTGTGTTGAAAGTTTTACAAACGGGAAATCTTTTTTTCTTTTTCAGTTAAACGTTTTCATATTTGTCCGTTAAGCTTCTTTCTTTGAGCCGGCTTTAAAGTTGTTTCTAATAATCTTTTTAGTATTACTGTTTTGTTTTTTAGTAATTTGAGTAATTACCACCACTTTAACATTTGAAGGTTATGTGGCGGTAAATACCAAAAACTTAGCGTTTTACTATGGTGGCGTAGTGATAAGAGCGCATTAATTAGGTTAAGATTGAGAAATTTAGTTAAGATTTAGGAAAAAATTAAAATGCAATTCCTTAACCTTACAAAAAAATTGTCACGCTGTTTGAGGAAAATTTGGTGTGAGAATAGTTGTTTTTTCATTCACCAGGGACGATAAATAGCTTGAATTTGTCTGGAAAAAAATTACAGTTATGAAAAAGACATTTCATGTTTATTTATCTCATCATTATTGCTTCCATAAACTTATGTGCCACCAAGAAGCTAATTTTTTGTTTTGTTTTGTTTTACTATTTTAGTTTATAGGCTCACCCCAAAATAGGCTTTTTGGGACTGATCTAGAATCTGCATTTGCTGCGTGAATCTCTTTATTTGATTGCAGTTGAGCTAGATCGTGGAGCCAAAATGCTATTGCCCTTTTTTCATCTTTAATCAGTAAGTACTGGGCATTGCATACTTGCTTAGAACTTCAAGTTCATACCTTAAGCAGTGATATGAATAAATATATACTGTATAAATATTTCCCACAGAACGTTCAGGTTTTAGAAATATTTTGAGGGGAAGCAATCACAAGAACGTTTTGGAGTTAGGATTTGATCTTTGAAAGCAGAGTATGGCTGGGAAATGGTTACTAATAGAGAATTATATCAAAAGAAGGCAGATATCCCCTTGAATCTTTTTTAAGTTCCCCCCCTTTTTTTTTTTAAGGGTTGGTTTATTTGTTTTATGATGGAGCAAGTTTATCTGATTTCACCCCAAGGCAATGGGAGAGAGAAGCCTTATTTGTAAGGCTAGATATTGCTAGTTAGTATTGAAATACAAACAACAAAAGCTTTTCCTTTTATTCATTTATCTCTCCAACATCTACAGACCCTAGTTTTTATTAATGTTGTAATAAAATTGTGTGTTCTGACAATAACCTCATTGTATTATAAACAGTTGCTTTTATCATGCTCCATTAAGTACATTGGCTTAAAGTTAACACCTGTGAGGATGAATACACTAATGTGAAACACTAGCATCCCTAGGGATTTACAACCTGGCACATAGATGTTAAAAATTTAGGAGGGTTGGGAAGTGTTTTTTAAAGTATTGAGCTCCTAGATCACATTGAACACACATTTATAACCGTTCCAGGGACAGCAAAACTTTAGAACAACAATGAAGTTGAAAAGTTCTTTTTTTTGGTCTTAGAGGCTACTTATTTAAGATGGGATGTTTATCTTCTCAAAATGGAGTTTTATTTTTATTTTATTTTATTTTATTTTGGAGTTTTATTTTTAAATAGTCAATCTTCTCTTACTGCCCTAATCTTTAACACTTTTTTTCCATATAAAAGGTTTGCTTAGGGATTGGTGTACCTCTAAGTGCTTTGCAATTTCAGTTCCAAAGCTTTTTTTATTCTCAAAGGATGGGAAATGACCTGAGGAAGTTACGAACCTGTTGCTTTGTTAAATGATAGATTTATTAAACATGGCATTTGTTTGCTTTCATATCATTCCCTCCCCCCACCTTTTTTTCCCTTTTGTGAAGAGAATTCTTGTAATAGAAATCACAAACAGGTTTTGGTTTTGGTTTGATTCCATAAAGATAAATAAAAGAAGGAACCTGTTTATCACGTCTGCTGCTTCAAGTTTGTGGAAAGATACCCCATTCCAGGACAGAATTCCCGAAAGAAGTTGTCAGGAAAAAGCACACCAGAGATCCCTTTATGAACAGTTTTTTTTGTTTGTTTGTTTTTAAGCTGACACTGTTGTCAGGCCATTCTTCCAAGCACTGGGTTGTCAACAGTAATCTTTATTTACCATCACATACTGTGTAGCAGAAGAAATGCTTATTATGTTTATTTACTGACTATGTGTATGTTTGTATCTGTCAAGAAAGTGTGCTTTAAAAATAAACTTCAGTGTACATCGGAGGACTATGGTGATAATTTGATATATTTCCATTTAAAGAGCTTCTAATGGTGCCTTGCATAAAGTGCTCAATTTTGAATGGATGAAATTTTTAAATGTAGTCAAATATACATTATAAGTTCTTAAATCATGCACTGGGTGAAAAATAGTCTTTCTTTTTAATCAGCAATACGGTTTTATTGTCAAACCAGGTATGAAATGCTGCACCTTGAAATGAACCATACTGCCAACTAATTCTCTTTGATAATAACATTGTTTTTCAGTAGTTGGTTAATTGGGGGTGCTTGGGTGGCTCAGTCAGTTAACTGACTAAACCAGACTGCCTTCTGCTTAGGTCATGATCCCAGGTCCTGTGGATTGGACCCCGCATAGGGCTCCCTGCTCAATGGGGAGTCTGCTTCTCCCTCTCCCTCTGCCTCTCCCCCAGCTTGTGCGCTCTCTCTCTGGCTCAGTCTCTCTTTCAAATAAATAAAATTTAAGAAAAAAATAGTTGGTAGTTGAAATCAACATCTTAAGCAACTAAAGCCTTTTATAATAAACTCCACAAACAATTTTTTTTGACTCAATGTGTAGTCATTATTTTGCCACCTTAAAACTAAGCTATTAGGATCATTAGTTACCTTAGTCTTGTATGCTTTATGTTCATTTATAGCTTTGCTTCTCAAACTTTTCCACAAAGTGTATAGAAGAGCAAATCCCCAGGGGCCTGGAATCACTGTATAAAGCATTCAATCTCAGTGTGAAGCGTCCCTATTCCTATCTTGAATAAAACCAGTATTCGCAGCTTTCTATTCTGCCAACGATCTGTGTACTCATGTTCAGGATATGGGCACTTGTTTCTTATTCTCTTCCACTAAGATGTTCTAATTAGCAAAGAGTTGTATTCTTTTAAAATATCTTAAAACATATCTTTAAATTTTTTATTACATATTACTGAGGAGATCCACTTATAAGCATTTCCTAAGGCATTAATATGCAGTGATAGGTATGGTGGTGGTCATTATGGGGTCTTCATAATAGCACAACCTCAAACAAAAATGTTGATTTACAGGATAATGGTTAGATAAATTTAGATACTATATACCCATTAAAAATCCTTTGGAAGAATAAGTAGAAATATTGGGAAATAGTCTTAATAAGGTAAGTACAGAAAAAAAAAGTTCTAAAAGATGGAGCAGTATGTTTGGAAGATCATCACAAAATGTTACAGAGGAATATATGAATAACTTTTCTTATATTGGTTTAAGAAAAGACATCTAAAAATTAAATGTGGCCTTACTGACTTATTAGTTGAATTACTCCAGAAACCTTGCATCTCAGTGTTTTTCATTTAACTCATTCAATAAAATTCTAGTGTTACACGTTCTGTAGCTTGCTTGATTTCCCCGTATAAAAGTATCTTATAATACTGAATGCTTAGTCTTATCACATCTTTCAGTGTAGAATTCCGAGTCCAAACTTGGAGGGTCAGCAACTTTTAGCTCCTGTGCTTTTCATGATCTCCACTAAAATATATCCTCCCACACTTGGAACTGTTCAGAAACTGGTACAAATTTATCTACAAAACTAATTCCCAAACTAGGAAGAAATGCCACTTTTGGTTGTAGTTTTTGGAAGATACTTGACATTTTACTTGGAAAATTAGGACCATTAAAGGCCTACCTTAGAGATACTGCAAGTTCATTCCCAGACACTGCAATAAAGCAAAGATTGCAATAAAACAAGTCAAATGAATTTTTTTGGTTCTCAGGGCATATACAAGTTATGTTTATACTTTACTGTAGTTCATTTAAAAGCATGCAAGAACATGTCAGAACCAATGTGCGTAACTTAAATAACTGTTAAAAGATGTTATCTGAGCTATCAGCTAGTCTTAAGCGCTGATCGCAGATCACCACAACTAATATACAGTTGTTGGGTGCTTAGGGGAGGTGGCCCCCTGGGCAGTTGAAAATCCCTGTATAACTTGACTCCCCAAAAACTAATAGCTTACTATTGACCAGAAGCCTTACCAATAACAGTCAAGTAACACATATTTTGTATGTTACACATTCATATACTGTATTCTTACAATAGAGTAAACTAGAGAAAAAAAATGTAAGAAAATCCTAAGAGAAAATACATTTACAGTACTGTATTGTAAAAAATCCACATATAGGGCGCCTGGGTGGCTCAGTTGGTTAAGCGACTGCCTTCGGCTCAGGTCATGATCCTGAAGTCCCTGGATCGAGTCCCGCATCGGGCTCTCTGCTCGGCAGGGAGCCTGCTTCTCCCTCTGACCCTCCCCCCTCTCATGTGCTCTCTCTCTCTCTCATTCTCTCTGTCTCAAATAAATAAAATCTTTAAAAAAAAAAAAATCCACATATAAGTGGACACAGGCAGTTCAAACCTGTGTTGTTCAAGGGTCAACTGTAATAATGAAAAAGTTGAAAATAGTTTGAGAATTACCAAAATGTTACACAAAGTGAGCAAATGCTATTAGTAGTACCAATAGACTTGCTTAACACAGGGTTGCCGTAAACCTTAACTATATTAAAAAACTTAGTGTCTGTGAAGTGTAATAAAATGAGTTATGCCTGTATGTAGATTTAGTTGATGGAACTACCAGTCTAAGATAATCCATTGAATAAGAACTTCACATCAATACCGGAATGAAGTAGGATGAAGGATTCATTTCTTTAATTAAATTCTGTATTAAGTACCAGATCCAGAGTTGTTCTTTTGTCCTACGTTAAATAGAGTTTTCATTCGTTGGGAATTCTAAATGAAGACAAATATATTTCTCATTTAAATGTGGATGTATTTCATTATAAATCTTTTAGATCACATTTCACATGTTCTTTTCTTGATTTTATTAGTATATTGTTGCTGTTCAAGATAGCCACCAAATGATGGGTGGAAACGTGCTAAAAAGCCATTTCACCAGTTAAAATGGCTGTTAAAATTTTTTTCCTCTTATTTCTAGTTAGTATAAAAATAGTACATACGGTATAACCCTTTACAGAGAATAAAGGGAAGACCTCAGTAGGCTGATGACAGTACAAAAGAAGACTAAAAAGTTGATGTATCTTTCTGATACATTTCCCCGATAAACCAAATAAGGAACAGGTCCAGGAGCTAAGCATAGTTTCCTGTTTAATGAATTAGAATGGAAGGCAATAAAATACTCAGCTTTGTACCTTACTATCACAAGTTTATTCACCAACATTTCTTAGGCACTCTCATAGTCCTATCAGAATACAAATGTGCTTTTCTAAATAACAGCTCTCTAGACGTTACTGTAGCTAGTACTCTCACTTGCCCTGAAAACCAAACCTCATAAACGACCTGTTGTTTGTCTTGTCTCCGTACTTTGAATTCTCTACCTATTCCAATAGGGCTGCTGTCCCCAACGTACCTCAGATACGTTTAAGGCCACCAGTGTTCTCCATATTGACAGATCAAATAGTAACCTCTCCATCGTCTTACGTCTCTGTTAACACGGTTGACGACTTAATGTTCCTTGAAAAACACTCTGTGTCTCTTGATTAACACCTTAGTTTTCTTTCTGCATCACTAGCTGGTCCTTTTCAGTCTCCTTTGCTTGTTTATATATAGCTTGATTTCCACCTGTTAAAGTCTGCTCTAGAACTGGAATCTAGGCTGTCTTACCTAACCTCTCTGGGTGATACTATGTTTAAAAATTATTTGCCAGGGCTCCTGGGTGGTGCAGTGGGTTAAGCTTCTGACTTATTGGTTTCAGCTGAGGGTTATGAGATTGAGCCCCATTCGGGCTCTGTGCTCAGGTCAGTCTGCTTGAGACTTTCTCTCCTGTTTCCCTCTTCTTTTACCCTCCCCCCCAAAAATAAATAAATAAATAAATCTTTAAAAAATGTATTTGCGTGCCACTTGTTTGTCTTGATATGTCTAGTCCTTGTTGAATTCCAGCTTCTGTCAATGTGATCTCTTCGTTTGAATGCCTTACAACGTTAATCATTCATTCTAATAGTAATAAAATACATAATATATATCTGAGTGCCACCAGACTCAATCAAGCCAAAAGCCCAGGAATCAGCTTGAGATAGCTCCCCTTCCCTTTATCTCCATCTCTTCATTCAGCACATCCTGTCCACACTGCTCCAGAATATATCCTTTGTTCAGTCTCCCTCCTTTGCTGTCAACAGTCCAAACAAGAATCCTCTCGGACAACAGCTTGTCTTCATAACTTACTCACGCATTCTCCATACTGCAGTCTAAGTGATCTTTTAAAAATGTAAATTATATTCCCCAACTGAAAACTATCCAAGGAATTATAAGGCCTTGTAAGATCTACCCCTGTCTTTATCTCCAACCTTCCATTCAGCTACTCTCCTTTATGGAAAGCCTCAGCCATACTTGCTGCTGGGTTGTTTTTTTGGTTTTTGGTTTTTGGTTTTTTTCCCACAACAGGCCAAAGCAGGTCCCACGTTAGGGACTTTGCTATTAATCAGTTCGCTAGCTTGCAGTCACATGCTTTTAGTGGTGTCTCCTCATCTTGCTGAAGCACTGGAAAGTAGCCGTTAAGGTACTGTTCCGTGTTGGTAGTATGATACTATTTCTGTAAAAAGAGTATATGTAGCAAGAAGGGCTGTATTGACTTACATAAGCATTAAATAGCTGGAAGGAAGTCTGAGAAATTGGTTAACAGTTTACCTATAGAGGGAGGGGGACCCGGTGACTAGGGAACTGGAGCAGGAAGCAAACTTCACTGTATAACCACCTTTATCTTTTGAATTTTGAACTATGTAAATGTGTTACCTATTAAAAATAAATTTAAAATTAAACCAGATTAGTTTCTTAAATATTAATAAATACACTGACCTCCTAGCTCTAACTACAGTGGGGGAGACCTCAGGAAAGTGAGTCATATCTAAAGAGACAGTTTAAAAAGGGGGGGGCACAACATCCCCAGTGCCTAGAGAGTGCCTAATATATACTAGATAAGTGGTAAATATTTGTTGATTGAACAAATATGCTTGTTAATTTGACAAGCACCTTAGAATAACATTTACTAATCTCAAACATGAGTTGCCGAATTTTTAAAAAATGAACCTAGATTTCTGATTTAAAGCTACTACACTGCATAGGATTACCTGTAACCAATACAGGTTTTCAAGGATTAAATATTTTATTTCAGCTAGCTATCTCGGACTCCTTTTTTCTGGTATTATTATCTCACCATATCTCCATATTGTCTTAAATCTGTATTATTTTTTCTTAGTTTCAGATTAATTTGGGTCCTGATGAAATTGATTAAAACACTAAACTAGTGACTACTTTGCACCTATCAAATGAGCTCTTGTGCTGTTTTTTTGCTTTGTGCTTTCTTAAAAAAGAAAGGTTGCCAAGAATAGAGTTTCTGCCTCAGTGGTTTGGATATAAATTCAATCTTTCTGGAAAACAGACTGCAGTATTAATGCAGGCAGGCCAGGCCTGAGGACTCAGAGGACTACAGGACCAGCTAAGGGGGTTCTAGGCTTCCCACGGGATGGAAATAAAACGGCAGCAAGAAGTGAGAGCAGAGTTGAATGAATATATAGAAGAGAGCAGATACTGACAGATGGTCTGGGAGACTCAAAGGAAAACAGGCATGAGTCTCATCTTTGTTTGCTGGTCTAGAGTTATTATTAAGGACGGTGGTCTGGTGTACATGTCCTCGCAGGCATCCAGGAACTGGTCAAAGAAGGACTAGTGCTCAGGTGTCCTCCTCAAGTCACTTAATGGCCCTGGAGCCTGGGGTCTTGGCATCTGGGTGTTTGGAGTCTGTGGTCTTGGAAAACATTCATGAGGACCTCATCTGGCCACTCCTTAGACGTTATCAGTTGTGCTGGAAGACTTCAAAGAAATCATTAACTCCTTGACCTTTACAAGGAGGACATACATTAAGGCATGTATAAAGTGGAGGTGCAGGTCCTAGCAAAATTAGAAGCAGGAAAAGGAACAAAGAAAAAAGAATAGCTTTTTTTTTTTTTTTTTCCATGAGGTCCCTTACAGTCTCCCTGTCTCAGCGTGACTTAAGAGTTCTAAATTTTGGGACACCTGGGTGGCTCAGTTAAGTGTCTGCCTTCGGCTCAGGTCATGATCCCAGGGTCCTGGGATCGAGCCCCGCATCGGGCTCCCTGCTCAACGGGGAGTCTGCTTCTCCCCCTGCCTCTCACCCCACTCTTGTGCTCTCGCTTGTGCACTCTCTCTCTCTAATAAAATCTTTTTTTAAAAAGTTCTAAATTTTGTCATATTCTTTTATGTAATAATTTCCATTAATTAATACTGTTTAAGGAAATAGAGTGTATAAATGTTTCAGTATGTTTTAAGGAAATGAAAAATTTGGAACAATACAAATGTCCAGTGATAGGGCAGTTATTAAATAATGTCATGTTTTTTATGTGGTGTAAGTTTTACGTGATACCGAAAACTTCAGTTAGATAACCTAGCTTGGTTTCATTATACTTTTTAATATGAATAAACTCTAAAAAGCAGGATATAAATTGCTTATACACTGTAGTGTATACACATTTATAAACACACACACACACAGCAAAGAGTGAACTCTGCTTTTGGTAAGTTTATGGATGAGTTTTTTTAACATTGAATTTCTCCATCTTCTGCAATATTACTAAACAGCCTTTTGAGAAAATTTAATGGATTAGAAATAAGAACAACATGAAATCTAATAGCTGACTGGAGGTTTCTCTAGCAGGATCTGTACCTTTTCACTGCAGACTTATTTATGTATAGCAATTCTCAAAATATAACCATCCTGGAGAGAGGCGTTCTCATTAGAACACTGCTAAAATGGAAATTTCAGCTGTTAGCTTTTGCTGAAATACCCCTTAAATCTCAAATTGTGTTGAACTTTTTGATTCTTTGGATGACCCTTTGGGATTATAATGAGTTTATTGAAAGAAACCTTTAAAAAACACTTGTGATTTTGTAAGTTTCACATTGGATTCAGGAGCTTGCTTATAATTTATCTTTTCTGGCTCAATTGTTTAGGGTTTCTTTTTTTTCCCACAGATCCGGAGGCAGATATGATACAGTTTTTAATGCTTTAAGATGAAATACTGTATTATGTATAAGGAGGTGTTAGTAAATTACATAAAGAAAAAAATACAGTTACTGGTAGTATTTGTGGTACTCTACACCCTGGGTTAGGTTGCATGTACTCTCTGCAGTTCAAAGAGCCATAGCACAGTTGAACCTCTTTTTTTTTCCTGAGAATATTTGCCTGTTGAGGGACAACTTGGGTTGAGAATCTGCCTATAAACTACTTTATGTTCATATTTGGAAATAATGTACTAACTTAATAGGTACAAGATCTCATTTCTGCCTTTCATTGGGGAATACTTTCAAAGGCTGATTTGATTTCTAAAAGGTCTATTTAGAAAAGAATTCTGGTTTTTGTCTTTCTTTTCCTAGTTGAGACATCACAGAGGCTTGAGGCTAGAGTGTCATGAACGTACCAGCAGAACATGATTGTTCTTATTGAAACCTTATTGTGTAATGCTGTTACTTTTTCAGAGTGTTGCAGAGGTAGGAATATGGGAGAGAAGCAGTCTGGATAACATGAAAGTGATGCTGGTGTCTAAGGGAAGGCGACTCGATTCTTTGGGAAGGGCTATACCTGATCCATCTATTTTCTAGGTAAGCCTGCGTTTGTTCCAAGGACTTCACCTGTGTTTTGCAAATTTTGGTGATAACTAGATCATGATTTCTATTTATCTTTAATTTGGGGAATTTCATCTTTATTATTGTAAAATGACTGTTGTCCATTAAAACAGTAATTTGTATAGTAAAACCTGAGTGAATCATTGGATCTTCACCATGTGAATGTCAATAGATTTTAAGTTTTTCTGCCAAGGGAAAATGCACTTGAATAAATGGTAAATACGTGAACAGACTAATATGCTGTGTATAGGAGCCAAATAAATACTGAGTGATTAGTATACATTAAGGCTTATGGACTCTATTAGTTAGTTGGTAAAAAGTATGTGGATAAGACCAAAATTGAGTACTGAGGGAAAAACTTAGTTGAACATTATAAGGTACACCCCAAAGACTTCAACCAGGCTCTTGATTTTAATTCAGTACATTTCCTCCTGTCAACCATGAGGTATTGTATTGTGAGACTCTGATCATTCGGTTTGTCTGAACAAGAGGAAAATAATGTATGTGTAAAATAGCAGGTAAAGGCACTTTAAACAAAATCACTTCTCTATTCCAAAAGAAGGCCTACCTCCATATCCATTTAAAACAGTTTGGTCAGTGATGGATGTATGCGCTTATTTAATATCATGGAAAAAACGTCATGAGGGTAATTCCATTGTGTTCTTAGTTTTCAGATAATAATAGAGCTTAAATACTTGTAAAAAGTGTTTTGGAGAAATAATTATTAGATTTATCTTAGATTTCTAAGTTTCAAGGTTTAATGAATCTTCTGAATCAGAAGTTAAACACCTATTTGAATATATCTCAGAATTGCCAATAAATAGTGGTGAGAGTTTTGCTAATAAGATGTAATATTTTATGGATAAGACAACTTGGAACAGTCATTTTCATCGGATGTGGTAAAACCAAGTCTATTTAAAAAATAAATGCCATAGGTTTTTAATTAGAGAAGTCAGATTCTTGCAGATTATTACATCTCATTCTAAATAATGGGTATAACCTTTTGAAAGACAATTTTTGAAGCTAAACTGTCACTGCACTTGAGCTGGTATAAATTGTGGGGGTTTTTTGTGGGGAGGAGGGGGAAGTTGGAGGCTACTTTATGTTCATATTTGGAAATAATGTTTTAAATCTGAAATCTGTTCTACAGATTTGAGTATGAGCACAGTTGAAGAGGATTCTGACACAGTAACAGTAGAAACTGTGAACTCTGTGACTTTGACTCAGGACACAGACGGGAACCTCATTCTTCATTGCCCTCAGAATGGTAGGAGAACTTTCTGGCATAGAATTGTGGATCTTTTTGAATTTTTGGATTTCATGTCACCTTTGATCCCTTTTACCCAGATAGACAGTTGAGGCTAGGACAGTAGAAAAGGGGGTTATCTCTTTGGATCATGAATTAACCTTAATTTATATTTTTATTTTTTTAATATACCTTTGTATTTTTAAAATTTACCATAAATTTGAACTTTGAATCTCATAGCTACAATCTATTGCACCTACAAAGATGATGATTAATTAAGTAATATACTTCCTTTTTGATATCATTTGGTGCCTGCAATGTATGTAGTACATTAGAAAATATAGTAGTCCTGCCAATTTTTTTGCTAGTCTGTTAGAGGATTTTACATGAATCTTTGAATAAGATTTAATGTGATTATCTGTAATCAATTAAGATTTCATAGCTTTGAGGCTTGTGATTTTGTTGTCACTTCTCCACCTATTCCTTATTTGTATTTGCTTTTTATTTTGCTTTAAATTTATCTTTGCTTAACCTAGGTTTTATCTTCTTTTCTCTCATTCAGTACTTAATTTCTGGTTATTTTATTCAAACTTGGGATTTTAACTACCACCTACCTATTAAAATGATTCAAACTTCTTTTTTCTGAATTCTTTGTGTTTCTCATAGACACCTTAAATTTCACATGTTCCAAACTGAATTCTTTTACAAAATTCCCAGACCCAGTTCTCTTTCTCAGTCAGTTTCATTACTTAGTAACCCAGATCATAAATGTGGGTAGGAATAAACCCTTCTCTCATCTCCTACGTTCATTCCATCATGAAAACTTGTTGATGGTATTTTGTTTCTTGAGTCCATTGCTTCCTTTGTCTCAAGTCCCGCTTTCTCAGATCAGAGTCTCATTTCTCACTTGGGAGGCCCTAGTAGCCTTTCAACGCATCTCCCAACCTGAATTCATCTTTCAAACTGCTGATGACCTTGCTTATGATACTCAGTAGTGTAGGAAGGTTGGTTTGTTTGTTCTGTTAAGTGTCCTGTGGTTTGTACAGTACAGAGATGGATATCTTCTCCACTTTCCTTCCAGCCTCACTTCCTGCCACATTGCATATATCTGTGTCCCAGCGAGTCACAGCTGGCTTTTTTTCCTTCCATACCTTAAGCTTTTCATACCTCACTGTCACTGCAAATAATTATTCCTAGTGCCAGTAATGATCATTACCCCTGGCATCTGTTCATTCAAGTTCTTTCCAATTTAAGATACCTTCTCCAGGAAACCTTCCTTCACCCAGAGTCTAAATTAGATGCCTCTCCCCTCATTCCACCTGCATAGCTCTTAAAACACTATTGTGAAATGGGTGCTTTAGTCATCTCCACTACCCTGTGAGTTCCTGGACAGAGAAGAGTATCTGTCATTGTTCTGTTCCCAGCACTCAGAACATAGTGGGCATTCAGTAAATATTTGTGAGTGATTTAAATAACCAGCCCTTGTCTTAATATGTGAAATATTTGGAAAGACAGGTAATTAGTAGCACAGAAGTGTGATGTTTAAAAAGTGGCGCCTCTCTTCTCATAGTTGTTGTCAGAAGCAGAGG
Organism: Mirounga angustirostris; assembly: GCF_029215605.1. Lineage (NCBI taxonomy): Eukaryota > Metazoa > Chordata > Mammalia > Carnivora > Phocidae > Mirounga > Mirounga angustirostris. The sequence continues at coordinate 75,663,508 of NW_026991720.1, read as the reverse complement.
AGCTGAGGTTCTGCACGGGGGACAGAGAAGGCGATGCCGTTTGGGGTCCTCCTTGCACAATTGGGTTAACTAAGCAAATTGATAAGAAGATTGTCTTACAGTTACTTGTTGGAAGATTGTGGGTTTTCCTCATTGGTTTGAAGATTTTGAGATTTTTGTTCTATTTTGTTTCATTAGAAGCTGATGAAATAGACTCAGAAGATAGTACTGAACCTCCACATAAAAGGCTTTGTCTGTCTTCTGAGGATGATCAGAGTATCGATGGTTCTACTCCTTGCATATCAGTTGTTGCACTGCCACGTAAGTCATTATGTGTTCAGAACAGAGGTCCCTTCTGAAATCACAGTGTAGCTTGGGAGACATGGAATTGGCATTCCAAGGTTGACTTAGACCCATTATTTTTCTCTTCTTTGAGTCAAAAGAACTCTCAACTAATACTTAATGAGTGGGCGTGGCTCTGAATGCTTCTACATATATTGCCTGTTTTGATCTTCTCAGCCTTTTTTTCTTTTTAATTGTTGTCGTCCTCCCTGCCCCAAACTTTTTTAGATGTTTTCTCCTGATCGTGCGCTCCCCCATGAAATGGTAATACCACAGACACACTGTTTTTTTTTTTAACGTACTGTATATGTGTATTGTTTTATTAATGAGAATGCTTTCTTTCACCTACACCTCATCCAGAAGCATGTGTACCCTCATTGAGAAGGCATGCTGTAGAGTAGGTATTATGATCCCTGTTTTATAATGAGGAAACTAAGGCACAGAGAGGTACGAGAACGTGTCTAACGTCATACCCAGGCGTTCTGGTTCTTGAGAACTTTAATTTTGCTCTCAGCATTGAGCAAAATCACATCTTCATCCAGTTGGAAAAAATGAAGATTAGGTTTTCATCATGGCAAACCTTGTCTTCACAAGTAGACATGCACATTTTGTGTAGAGTATATTGCTTATTCAATTGAATAGAAAAGAAACCATAAAATATCCGTTTACTGTGAGACTTTATTCAAAGACATTGTTAACGTTAATATTACTAATATTGCTTCCAGTGGCATATATAAACATATCCTATTTCTGGTTAAATGAGCTTTTCCTTCTAGTGGTGGTTCATATGATTTTTAAACTCCTAATTTGACCATCATAGCTGTGATCCACTCTTAAAACTCGATTCACCTGTCTGTACAGATACAATCCTATATGGGCATTTACTAAGCTAGAATTTTTTAAAACTCATATATAATTAACCTGTAACATTATATTAGTCTCAGGTGCACAACATAATAATTTGGTATACGTATATGTTGTGAAATGAACATAACAATTCTAGTTAATATCTAGTCACCACACATGGTTACAGCTTTTTCTCTTGTGATGAGAACTTCCAAGATCTACTCTATTAACAATTTCCAAATATACCATAGAGTATTATTATCTATAGTTACCACATCCCCAGGACATAAAATGAAACAAAAATATTTATTTTACTAAGCCAGGGATTAGTAAGGGATTATTTTCACATAAATTATGACTGGTTAATTCATTTGGTTAAAGTTGACTACATTGGTCACAATCACAGGTTCAAACTATACTTGATATTTTGTTCTATTTTATGGTGTTAGACTGAATCCTTAACACACTCACTCACTTAACTGGGTAGGATAATTTGGATGTGCTGACCTAAAAGCACCTGAGCTGCTTGATGTGGGGTCATAGCATCATCACATTTGGAGGACATTCTGGAGCCTAACATTTACAGTAAGACTAAATTTATGAAACATGGGCTTAAAGTATGGTTCTCTAAATTGGTAAAAAAAAAAAAAAAAAAAGTATGTTGATAAAATCAACTTAGGAAAACTTCTCCATTAAAAAAAAGTCACATAAAAACATGAAGTCCTGTGTCCGTCACCATCATCGGGGACTGACTGAATGGGCAGGTCATTATTTGTTGGACTTCAGGGAAGTAAATATTATTAGCTCTTAAAGATTTAACTTCAAATTTAATTTTAATATTCAAGTTTTCATTACATGCTTTATAAAACTGATAAAAATTTATCTATCTGATCCTTAAAAATCCTCTTAAGTCTCATGTTAATCATTCTAGATCACTTACCACTTCTTACTGCGATTACCTACCACCACATTTACTCCATTTCCTATTCACAGAACTCTTGGTGATTATTCATTTAGATGACTGTTGGAATATCTTAGCCTCTTCTACCTTTTGTTCTCCATACTACCTTGTTTATTACTCCCACTGCCTCCTTTGCTGTCACCTATTAACTGGAGTCCGTTTGTGATCTACTTCCAGCACTACATCCTATGTTTCCAGGTTACTTTCTCTAATACTCTTGAATGTTTGCAGTCCTTTGCCCACTAGGACCCACTGATCTTACCACTTTTGCATTATTCTTTTCCACTTGTATCTTTTGTTTCCTCCCTACCCACTTTGTTTTGTGGTTAATCATTATAATCCCTCTTGCATTTACCCTCACATCCTTTTTTCCTTCTTTCACTTCATTGTCCTTCAGTGAAACCACAACCACCTAACAGTGGTTAAATCTGTCTGGCTGTTTATGTCTGTACTGGCACAGCTAATTGCAAAACAGCACAAGCAAGCTAAGTGATCTTACTTTAAATTCATGATGAGTAGCTTGAAGTGGGCTCATACTGTTGCCTGCCAGTCACGCCACACCTACCAAATGGATGTTTTTTTCTCCCGCTCAGAGATGACTGTTTCAAACATGCCTGAAACCTCTAGTATTTTCTCCACCTTTGTTACTCTTGGCGGATAACCTTGCTTCTACTTACTGAGAAAACTAAGGTAGTCCGAACAAGTTTCTGCAAGTTTCCACTACTACAAATACACACCCACGTGTAGCCATGTCCATACATTCTGTCTTTTCTTCTAGCTATGGCCAGCCCTTCGCTTTACTACCTACCCAGGGACACTGTCGCAGCATTTCTTTCCCTTCTTCTGCTGAATCATCAGTTTTTTGTTCTCTACTGGATCATTCCCATCAGCATTGCAAACATACTATAATGTCTTCTTTAAAATAAAATGTCCCTGGGATGCCTGGGTGGCTCAGTCGGTTATGCGTCTGCCTTCAGCTCAGGTCATGATCCCGGGGTCCTGGGATCAAGTCCCAGGTTCGCCTCCCTGCTCAGCGGGGAGCCTCCTGCTCCCCCTGCTTGTGCGCTCTCTCTCTCTTTCTCGGTCACAAATAAATAAAATCTTTAAATAAAATAAAATAAAAAGTCCCATTAGCCCCCTTTGGGCTCCCATCTAACTTCTTTCCTTTAGAGCAGAATACTTCAAAAAAAAAAAAAAAAAGAACTGATAGGCCTGATAGGCCTACCTCTATTTCTTCCTCCATTCTTCCTAAACCCACTCCAGTCAGGGTTTCATCTCTTACCACTTCACCAAAACTGTTCTTCCCAGATCTCCAGAGACTATCTTGTTGCTAAGTCTAGTAGTGATTTTTGTTTGTTTGTTTCATTCTTTTTCTTTACTTAATCTAGTCACAATTTCTGACAATATTTATCACTCTGTCTTCTCTAGAACATTTTGTCATTTGGTCTCCAGGGAACACATTCCTCTAATTTTTTTTTTTTCTACCTTACTGTCTGCGCCTTCGGAGTCTCTTATGCTAACCTGTTCACATCTCCCCGGGCTCTTAATTGGAGTAGTCCAGGACTCAGTTCTTAGGCTGCTTCTGTTTCGTTTTCTCTCACTCCCTAGAATTCATTGTTTTAAATCCTATCTCAGGTGATGATGCCCAGATTTATTCCAGTCCAGACTTGCTCTTAATTCTAGATGTTTAACCTCAAACGAGTGTGTTAAAACCAAGCTCCTGAAATTTCTTAAATTCTAACATTTGCTTCTTCTGCAGTCTTCCTCATTTCATTAATGGCAGGTACATTCTTCCAGTAGTGCAGATTTTTAAAACTTCAGTAACATCCTGGACTTTTCAGTTTCTTTCATATTTGGTTTATCCACAAATCCTGTTGGTTCCCAAGTCAAGGTATATCCACAATTTGAACTACTCGTCACCTCCACTTGCCTTTGGCCCTGGTCCAAGTCACTGACTTCTCTTACCTGGATTATTGAATGAGCTTCTTAACCGGTTTCACTACAGCCCTTCCTGCCCTTCAGACTGTTGTCTCCTTAGGAGCCAGTGATCCCATTAAAATAAAAAAAAAGTCAGATTATGTCACTCTGAGTCTTCCAATGGTTTCCTATGTGAGCATTAAAGCCAAAGTCTTTACATTGGCCTTCAAGTCCCCACACAGTATCTTAATGTTCTTGTTCAGTCTTCTCTGGTCACTCTGCCCTCCTTGGCATTCCTTTGGACAGTCCATGTGTGCCCCTGTCTCAGAGTCTCTGCCCTTGGCTTCTGCATGAAGTGTTCTTCCTCAGGATGCCTGTGTGACTAGCTCCCTTTGTCACTTGGGTCCAAATCTTGGTTACTTTTCCTGGTCCTCCCCTCCCCCAATACGTTCCCTTTTCTGCTTTATTTTTTCTCACTGTTTATCAACATCCAACATACTATGTCCATTTTGTGTCTTCCTCACTAGAATATAAGCACCATGAAGGCAGGACTTTGTTTCATTTGCTTACTGCTGTCTTCCCATCACCCAACGCAATACCTAGTATGTATTAGGTACACAATTTTTGTTAAGCATATATGGCAAGGAATGTGTTAGGAAATTAGATGGTCACGTATTTTTTTCCAAGGATTTTTTTTTTTTTTATAATTAGAACTTGCATTTATTCTGCAGTTGAATTGTTCTTTTTTCTTGAAGTTTCAGAAAATGATCAGAGCTTTGAGGTGACCATGACTGCAACCACAGAAGTGGCAGATGATGAGATTACTGAGGGAACTGTGACACAGATCCAGGTATAGTGAGTCTTTTTACTGACCGCAAGAGGATTATCCTTAACACATACCTTAGGTGATAAAATGATGAGAACATAATTTGTCTGACAAAGGACAGAATTGAGGTAAGATTTATTATTTTCATTCAGGTTTCCAGTCCCCACTTATATGAATCTCAGAATAGTAGGCAAAGATAGAGTTTGAAAATTCATTCCCTGTAGAGTGGTTCACATCTGTTGAAACAGATGGTGCACGTGCATTCTTTAGCTGCGTGGAATGATCTCACCTGAGCTATTAAATAACTTTAAATTTATCTTACCAGTTATATAAGATATTGATCTAAGGCTTTTGAAGTGTTACCCAGCAGTATCTCTAATGACTGATTTAGAAGGGCTACATATGTGCTCTGTTCTAATATGAATGGAAGCTATTCGTTTCACATAGATATTAATTATAACAGTTGTAGTCCCTTTTGGTGCCTCTAGGACTAAGATACCTTTTACCCTGGGTTAAGTGATTGGGTAACAAGCAGGGCTTACTGCTTTCCTTCCATGTGAACTTCTTTGTCTCGTACGAGTTATTTCTGCCAAATGTAATCAGAATTCTTTGCTCTTTTAGATAGCCTGGAGCTTAAATTTTACTTTTAAGTTTTTGTCTGGCTGATTGTGCCTTTCTTTTTAGTATCTTGTCCTTTTGCTTCATTTCTTTATTTAATAGCATATTTTTGAAGTAGATAATAAAGACATTATGTCATTATTTTTCCAATGACCCTTCAGTTAAGTGTAAGAGTTACGAGTTGATGTATAACATCAAGGACTAAGGAAATCTCAGGTGGGTGCACTGTGAACGTTTTTCAACAGGGAGCTTTACAGTGGTTCCAGAATGACAGGATTTCTAGAGGAGTGAGTCTTTCATGAAGTCAAACTTCAAACAGTTTTGAGTCTGCCTAGAGATCCTTATCATCTACTCTTGGATTTCAGAGAGTGATCTGGACAGGAATTTCTTCCAAGTCCTCTGAAGCCATAGAGCACATTCTTCAAAACGGGGCTTGTCAAAGTCATTTCCAATTCAAAGACTGTATAGTCTCACTTCAATTTCGTTTTCAGCACAGTAAAAATAGCTGTGTATATATATGTGTGTGTGATTTGGTTTACAACCTACTTGTTAAAAGACTGGGCAATGGCAGTGTGAGTTAGACAGATTATAGGGTTGTTTTGTTTGGGTTATTTCTTAAGAGTTAATGAGTTATAATTTGATATTAGCCTCTTGGTTTGTAATTGCCATTTTAGTGAATGAAAAACGTTTAATAATTTCTAATATTTGTTTCATAAAAATACCATTAGGTTGTGAGTGAAAGCATAGTTCAAAGTTCAGAACTAGCCTGTTTTTTGCCATGTCCTGTGTCAAAGCCGGTGTAACTATTTCACGTATTGCTGTAGTTAATGTACCATCCCATTTCAGCATTGGAACTAGCTGGAAAATAATTAGAAACCAAAAAATTTGCCAATATTTATAGTGCTTTGTGGTTGCAAGAGGTATTTAGTGGGTGAAATATGTAGATTTCCAAGTCTGTGTATGTTACAGACATAAAACCCTGCACAACCAAACCAACTCAGAAAGGCTGCAGTTCAAAAACAGCAGCATACTAAATATATCTGAGTAATTTTAAAAAATGTATATATAAAGTAGTGAAAAATGGGGGTAAAATACTGTAAAACTTCATAATATCTATATACTAAGTATAATTAGACATCCTTTGAGGTACCTAAGTCTTCTGCTATACTCAATTCATTTGCTATGGAAGGTTTTAAGTTTTACTGCTAAAATTTAATAATTGTTGGCTTCATTTGATGGCTATTTACATGTTTACCATTTACATGTTTACTCTTTATAAGTAATAATTGTATTTCTTCATCAGGGTAATTTGAAAGAGAAGGCATTAGGTGTTTGCCCAAAAATAGCAGTTAATCAGCATGACAAGTGTATTCCTAAGGTTCACAGAGTGGGCTGTATATTTAGACTCACTTTGGGAAATGGTGATTTTATTCTTTTAACCAGCTGATTAATACGTAAGAGAAGGTCACCTCAGGAAAGTATTTTCTACATTACATTTCTTAACAATGGGTATTGTTTGTATCAGGGTCTTTTCACAGCAATCTATCACCCTTAATGAATAACCTCAGTGTCAAATCTTAGTTGGGTTGTTCAGAATACAAGAGGCCTTAGACATTGTCCTGCTATCTCCGTTCTCACCTTTATAAAGGTAGCTTCTTGATCTTTAAAACAAAAAAATCTAAAATGTATGATACATAAACATAGGGTGACAAAACTTTTCATACTTATTCCAGTGACTCTAGCTTTTTGTCCGTGGATTTAAGAAAAGTGCTTTCTTAAATACAACATACTCATTACTCCCAGATAAAAAAATAACATAGGTAACAGTAGAAACGTGGCTTTCCTCCTCATTGTGCTTGGGTTGTTCACTGACAGCTTCTCTCTTCCCAAGCATGATGATTTCAGTTCTTCTTGAAATTAGAAATTCAGTTTCTGCCTATTCAAGGAATAGTCCAGTGTCTGTTAGGACTTAACCTCCAGCCAGTGACATAGCTTAGTTGATCCAGTCCGGAGATTGAACTGAGTTGAGTGGTCACTAGGCATGTGACTGTCCTCCTGGTCTGCCTATGATAGATGGGTTTGTCCCTGAAATGGTAGCCCTGTTGCCACATCTTCCTTACTGACACTATAGCTGTCTTTAGCCCAAGGCCAGCTCTCTTAAGCGGTTTTGTTCCTGCAGAATTTGCTAGATCAGGTATATCTGTAATTGAAAATGTACCTGGTGTGATCATTGCATAGATATACTAAAAGCCACTGAATTGTGTACTTTAAAGGGTGAGCTTTATGGTGTGTTAATTATATCTCAGTAAAGCTGTTGGTTTTTAACTGCACATTTCTCAGTAAAGACTACTTTAGCTGCAATAATACTAAAAAGTGGTAACATAGTTCTTTGAGAAGAAGGTACATTGATGAGGTTAGGAATTAGTTCTAGAGGTTGGCTAAAACAAACTTGCCAATAAACAATAAGGAGACCGTGATTTTGCTGTGTCTTTTGATTTGGTCTATTAATCCTTTAAATTTAGCAAGAGATTACATTACAGATGACTGTATATTTTTGCAGCAAACTACCTATAAGGACCTGAACGATCATGACAGTCAAACGAAGCATTTCCATTTTATTATATGTATGAGCTCATTTTACATATGTAAATAAACAGATAGCTTTAGATACCCTATATTGATTTAAGTACTTAATGGAACCTTAGCTATTATTCTGTAAAATTCAGGCCACTAGTGCAGAGTTAACTTGCTTAAATGAAAGTCATATTTTGTTAATGCAGGCAGTTTTGTTTTCATACTGTCATAATAAAAACAGCAAAAAAGTACTTGTTTTTCTATAAACTGAATGTATTTTTACTATATCTAAAGCAAATGAATTCCATAGATTACATTAGTGTTGCAGACAAAGATGAATCAGGTTGTATTAAATCAAGCTGTACTTGTTTGTTTTTTTCTTTTTTTTTTTTTTTTTTACCTTTACCTCTTCAAGATTCTACAGAATGAGCAACTAGATGAAATATCTTCCTTGGGTAATGAGGAAGTTTCAGCAGTTAGCCAAGCATGGTTTACAACTAAAGAAGATAAGGATTCTCTGACCAACAAAGGTAAGATAAAATGTGAATTTTAGTGTCCATTGGGGGGAAAAAAAAAGTGGGAGGTAAGAAGAACTTGTAGTCATCAGGATTTTGAGGACTTCATAATTGTGATTGAGTGAGTTAACAATATTTGAGTTTTTGTAATTGATTAACTTTGGCTCTGAATGAGACCATGAAACCAGCGTTTGTTTTTTAATAATTAATCATAATTTCTCTGAGATGCAGTAATTTATAAACAGATGCACAGTGGTGGCATTTAAAAGAAAGTACAGTTACTGCACGTGGGAGTGGGAAGTCAAGTCTTTTCAGAGCTCTAACTTTGGTCTGATAAGCGGCTTAGAGGTTTAAAGTGTTTATAGTGCTACGGAGTTCATCAGGATTGGTAGGGAGCTGCTACAAGAAAGTCGGGGGTGTGCGTACAGCACTCTGAAGTTAAGAAAAGGAATTGTTTTCAACCACTGCATAGTAAATACTCATTATGAATATATTATTCACTTGGTATCCAACATATTATGTTTACCTTGGAATTTAGCTACATTTTATTCCCACAGATAATTTATTTAATCACAAAGCATATCTGAAGTATTTTATTCCTCTTGAGGGATAACATTTTCTATAACATTATTTCTTTTCCTTTAAAGGACATAAATGGAAACAGGGGATGTGGTCTAAGGAAGAAATTGATATTTTGATGAACAATATTGAACGCTATCTAAAGGTATTTTATGGCATAATTTTTTGTTTCACAAATTTTTTCATTGCCAATTGCAAAAATTATCAAAGCATCATTGTATGTACTTTACAAGGAGCTTTCCAGTAATTTTTGTAATGGTTGATTGGTTAATATGTCATAGCTTCATAATTCTAAGGTATATGATTACAGTATATTTTTAAACAAATTTTGAATTCTTTTTTTTTTTTTTTTTTAAGATTTTATTTATTTGACAGAGAGAGACAGTGAGAGAGGGAACACAGCAGGGGGAGTGGGAGAGGGAGAAGCAGGCTTCCCGCTGAGCAGGGAGCCCGGTGTGGGGCTCGATCCCAGGACGCTGGGATCATGACCTGAGCTGAAGGCAGACGCTTAACGACTGAGCCACCCAGGCGCCCCAACAAATTTTGAATTCTTAGTTTAAAATAGCTGTAATGCGTTAGTTAACACCTGAAGTTTAGACAAAATCCTAATAGCTTCTCAGAATCTTAAAGCCCTGTCTTTTCAAGCAGCCTGTAGTTTAAGCTTGTATTGTCTACAGCCTAAGATATAGGTCTTCTTCTTTGAATTTATGACATGAGACTTCCGCCTTTAAAAAAAAATGAATAATTTAGTTCATTTCCCTGTTGAGGCTTATCTGCTGTTAACTAAGTCATCCTTTTCATTAAATGTCTCTGGAACATAGTGTTTCTGAGGTACTGGAGATATGGATTGCCATAACACATGGTATTGGCTTTTTAAAAGCCAGCAGTTCATTTGGGAATATTGAAAGCAGATGAAGAGCAATATAAGGCTTTGTACCATGTGAGTGATACATGTTGTGAATTCTGCATGAGATCGGAGAAGGAAGAGTATATTCTTAGGGTTAGGACAGTTACGGAGAATATTTGGAAGAGCAAGGATTTGAGTGGAGTCTTAAAGGAACAGAACTTGGGCTAGAATGGGGCTGGAGGGAGCATGAGCAAATGCTGAGCACCAGGGAGTCAGAAACGAAACCCAGAGCACAATAAATTAGCCCTTTAACTTGTACTGAGTCATTAGCCTCTGGAAACTTGGCTTTGAAGTCCAGTCCAAAGAACTAGAACTCTGTCCCATAGGAAATGAGAAAAACTGGTAACTTAGTTGAGTGAGAGATTGGTGGAGTGGTCTGTGCTCTTCTCAAGGAAATTTTTCCAGTTATTTGCTGACCATTCCCTTAAAGGAGTTAGTGCATGTTTGAACTACATACCATCAGCATTGTTTGGGAATGGGAGGTGTACAGTATTTATTTAACCATTCTCCTATTGTTTGATACTTAGGTGGTTTATATAATTTTTCACTATTATAAATACATTGCTGCCTAGAATGTCCACATTCTTTTTTTTCCCCCCTTAAATAGTTGTTTATAATGTCCACATTCTTAAACCTAATTTTAATCTGCACTGTTCCCAAGCTAAGCTCTGTAAACTATAAAGAGTAAATAAAAAACTTCAGTTCTTTGTTAATGAATAAAGATCCTTCCCACCAAACTAATTTTTTTAAGAGAAACACAAATACAGTGACCATTGAAAACGTATGTCCGCTGGTCACATACACTTTAGTTAATTAAAACTTGGAAAATGCTGCAGGTTTAGATTAAGACAGTAATGAATGGTAAGAACACTGAACTTTGGGAATTAAGAAGCTGGTTTCTTGTCTAGGGGATTGGAGTAGATGGTTTCCAAGAACCCCTTCAACTCTATGAATAAAGGGCGGGAATGCGACAGATATTGGAGACCTTTTAGAGGACCATTTCACTTGACCAGATGAGAGCAATTAAGGACTCTATAAACTACAGTGATGGCAGAATTGGCAGGGAAAGGGCAGATGAGCAGGTAGTCTCTAAGGACGCCTGGTGACTGGATGTCGGGGAGGAGGGAAAAGGAGGATTTGGAATAACTTCAGAGTGTTTTATTTCGGATGACTGGGAGAATGATTAATGGATTGGCAGAGATAGGAAATGTCCAAAAAGATGTACTGATCGTGGGAAAAGGTATTTTGTTTGATAGTTGACCATGGATTTTATTATGTGCTGCTATTTAAGAACATTGTGGAGCCATTTGTAAACCAATTAATTAGACGTCAGAGAAGTGAAAGTAACTGCTACAAGTGGAAAAAAGAGCGCAAAAGGATCTTTTCATCTCACTATATGGTCATCCTGCAACACAGTGCCTTTCAGATGTTTAGACTTGTAAATGTTAGGTTTAATTATTTGCAGAACTGGCATAAGAGAATTTTAGATTCTAAAATTTAGAAACTTTGGGGCACCTAGCTGGTTCAGTCAGTAGACTGTGACTCTTCATCTTGGGGTCATGAGTTCGGACCCCATGTTGGGTGTAGAGATTACTAAAAAAAAAAAAATTTTTAATAAATAAAACATAGAAACTTTTTACTGTGAAGTTTTGTATATTCAAGAGAATGTATATAATGCATATCAGTGTAGTTTTACCTCTTTTTGAAATTTATGTAAATAGATTGATTCTTTGGGTGTTCTGTAACTGGCTTCTGTTGTTTATTACTGTGATTTTGTGATCCCTACCCTGTTGATTTTTTTTTTTTTAGCTGTATTTCACTATGCCAATGCATATACTGTAAGTTACCCATGCATAGTTAATGGTTGTTTTGGGTCTTTTTAGTTTTTTTGCTATTTATTTATACAAATTTGATGGGTGTGAATGGTATTTTATTATGGATTTAATTTGTATTCCTCTGATTACATACTTTTATATGCTTACTGGCCACTTTTTATGTTTCCTCTTGGAAATTCCTGTTTGCGTTTTTCATCAGTTTTTTATGGGGTTATCTTTTTCATTTTCTAGACATTCTTAATGTTAACGGCATTTTGTTTATTTGTATGACAGATATCTTGTCTCAATTCAGTGGCCTATCTTTTCCTTCTTCCTGGGGGTCATTTGATGAAAAAAGATTCTTAATTTCAATATCAAAATCCTTATTCTTTCATATTTTGCATGGTTATTTAAGAAATTCTCCTCTGCTTCAAGGGCATAAAGATACTGCCCTAGATATTGTCACATAAAAGTTCTATAGTTTTGCCTTTCTTGTTGATTTTTTTTTTCCTATAGCTCTGAGATGGGGTTTCACTATTGGGGTTTTTTTGGTTTCATATGGAAGATCGTTGTCCCAGCATCGCTATGGAATGTTGGTCTTCTCCCAATCTGCAATGTCCATTTTGTCCCAAGTCGAGCTTCCCCAGATTTGTTCCTGTTTTCTGACGTGTTCCTAGGTTCTGTTTGTTGATATTTGCACTAGTATAGACAGCACTGTCTAGAGAAATCAAAGCATCTGATGGGGCAAGTCTCTTTATGAATGTCTTGGCCCTTTTGGGCCCTTTGCTCTTCCATTATAAATTTAGAACCAAGTTGCAGAGAATGGAAGACCGTTGGAATTTTTATTGGGACTGCACTGAATCTGTGCATCAATTTGAGGGTAATTAACATCTTTACAGTATTCCATCTTCCTATAGAGAACATTGTATACCCTCCATTGTAGTGGCTTCCTGTTTAATACCTTTTGGTACTTTGTTTTCCTCCACAAAGGACTTGCATCACTTGCCTAAGATTTAGTCCTGTTGCTTTTAATTATGATGTCACTGTAAATGAGAACTTTTAAACTTTTTTTGATCTTTGTATAGAAATGAAAATGACTTTATATATTGATTTTGTAACCAGTATTTGCTACTCTTAAGTTTCTACATATATAATACCTGTGAATGATTTTTTCTTTTTCAATCTATACTTTTTATATATTTTCTTTTATTAGGTTATCAGCAAATCCAAACTCAATAGGAATATAATCACATATGAATGTTCTATGTTATGAATGTTCTTTCCATATCTATAGCTATTTACATTTTTTCCATAAATTTAATCTTTAATGCTGTAATAATAACAATTTTTTTTTTTAGTTAACACAAAATTCCTGGAGTAAGCTCACCTTCTGTGTTGATTACTGACCTTCTTACACATTGCTGGTGCTCAATATTTTAGGGACTAGGGGATCTGTGTTACAGAAGGAGCTTGCCTGAAAATTCTTTTCTGAAACTATCCTTGTGTGGTTTTGCTACTGAGGTTATGCTAGCCTCATAAAATGAATGAGGAAGTGTCCCCCCTGTTTTTCTGTACCCTAGAATAGTTTAAAATCAGAATTATGTTTCTCTTGATTGTTTGGTAGGATTTACCTGTAAAGTCATGTGGGCCTGATATTTCCATTGTGAAAAATTATTAATAACTGATTAAATTTTCTTGGTGGTCTGTGCTTATTAGATTTTCTATCTCTTCCTGAGTCTCTTTTGGTAAGTTGACTTTTTCTAGGAGTTTATTCATTTTATTTAAGTTTTCAAATTTATTGCCATAGAATTTTCATAATGTTCAACTCTCTAATCTTTGTAGCATCTCTACTTAGGCCCCATTTTTTCATTTCCAGTATTGTTTTGTCTTTTAGTTTTGCCATAGTTTATCTTTTCATATTTTATTAGTCTTGATGAGTCTTTTCAAAGAACCATTTTTTAGCATTGCTTGTAGTTTGTTATTTGATTCCTGGTTCCATTCATTTTGTTCTTACAATTTTCTTCTACTTTCTTTAGATACTAATTTTTTATAATTTTAAAAGGGGTTGACACAACTTGACTTTATTGCATTTAATAGTTTATTTTTGGAGCATTTAAGTATCACTTTATTATCTCTTCAAACATTTTAAAGTTTATATTTGACTTACTATTTCTCTAAATGCCATTGATGATCCTGCACATAAAAAAACAACTTTTAAAAAGCATAGTATATCCATATGCATTTTATCAGAAATCCCTAAATCAAAGAAATGTAACCCATTTAGGCACGCGGAATAAAAGATGCTACAGAAATCATCTTTGAGATGTCAAAAGACGAAAGAAAAGATTTCTACAGGACTATAGCATGGGGTCTGAACCGGCCTTTGTTTGCAGTTTATAGAAGAGTGCTTCGCATGTATGATGACAGAAACCATGTGGGAAAGTATGAAAACTTGTAATGCTGCATGTTTTCATGTAATTAGGGGAAATATTTAAAGAGCTATCATTTTTTAAATATAGTTATCAGAATTTTAATTGGAGACAGCTATGAATTACTGTTTGCTGTGTTAATATTTTTTTTCTCCAGGTCCATGTTGTAAATACGGAAATCTCATTATAATAAGGCTTCTTAGAAATTAGAATCTCAATCACCTTATATATGTCAGATTTTAGACTTAGCTGTCTTCATCAAAGTCTGCTTTGTAATAAAGTAACATAATAAAAATATAGTGGTTAAAGATTTAGGAAGTTGAAAAAAAACCTCTAAATTCATTGGTAACGTTGTTCCTTTTTTTTTTTTTTTTTAATAGTATAGCATTTCCTAGGTTAGTGACTTTATATATATATATAAAACCAGAGTGGAAAATAAATAACTAAATTTCTGAATACAATGCCTGGATTTCTGTTATAGGTAACATTTATGGGAAGGCATCATTTTTTTTTCAATGCAATGATTCTTTTGGTGTTACTGACATATTTTTAATTTCTCTTTGGGAATTTTAGGTAGTTATACTATGGCTTATTAGATACTGCTTTAAAAAAGAACATTGCATTGGCTGTATTGAGTATTTGCCATCTAAAGAAAATGAGCCTTTACATTGGAGCAAGAGTATGGCAGATATCCGTGCATGGGTAGGGGAAATGAAGAGAAGTTTTTTAAATTTTTTGGTGCCTTGTGAGAATTTACCATAGATTTGCATTTTGGCTCTGGTTTACAATGTCATGCATAGCTGTGTTAGAGGGCCTGAAACCAGTTTTGAAATAATGGAAGACTTAAAGCAGAATAGGAGCAAATATGTTTTAAATGTTGAATTTTCCTAGAGAAAGATGTACATTGCTCACTTTTATTATAGCTAAAAGTATTTTTTTCTTACAAAAAAGAAGATAGAAGAATTAGTTTTAATTTTTAGTAATTTACTTTGAAATTGGTTACTTTTAAAAATATTATCAGTATGCTAAGTGACTTAACATTTGGCTCCCTAAGTGAAATTCTGATTTTTATTAAGGTTTTTTAGCATTCTTTGTTTTAATTGATCTTTTTAAAAATTTCTTTAAATTTCTAGATATACACCTGAAGAAATTGAAAAGCTCAAGGAGTAAGTTTAAAATTTTTTTTCTTTTCCTGAATTCTGATAGTTGGGTTTTAACTTTTTTAATACCTTTGTTTTTTAAACTTTTACTGTGAAAATGTCTAGAGATTTTTAGTAGACTGGTGTAATTTAATCCTGCTATTAAGCATGATTGACCATAAGAAGAACTTTTCAGATCCATACATGCACAGAGTAGCCATGCCCATAAATTTCATCTTCTCCTATAGTGAGTTGCTGAATGAAATGTGTCCTCAGACCACTAATAAGGGTTACAGAAGAGATTAGATGGCCATTCTTGGTGGCCTGAAGACTAAATACTAAATACCAGGAACTTAATACCAGGATCAAAACCAGGGTTGTGCTACATGCTTAGTTTAGAATGGTGACTTAGCAAATGTTTCACTTAATGTCTGGGCGAACTCTACTTTATGAAGGCTATTTCACAGGAAAAATAATTTTCTTTGTTGAGTAGGGCCATAAAGTATGGGTTAATGGATTGTATGGATCGTGGAAAAAATTGAGGGTTGATCCTCTTTATGATGGTAGCAGCTTGGGAAACTTTTTCAGATGTCTGAGAAGAGCTCGTTAGGAGTACTGAAAAGGGAACAATCTGGGGATTGCCTGGGAGATTGTGTCAGTAACCTGAGGGGAAATTTGGTCTTTTTTGAACACATATCCAAGTTACTTATTTCTTCTCTGACCCAGGAAAAAGGCAATTGCTGCCTGTTTTTTTTTCACCCACAGACAACTGTGGACCCCAAAAAAAGGCCACACTTTCAAACTTTGGCTCTCAAAGTATTGCTGCCCACAACTTCCAAACCAGTCAAATGGGAAGAAGAAGAATGAAGAATAAATGATGAAATTAAAAGGGAGAAAACAGTTGAACCCAATGCTGATTGGCAGACTCTTGTTTTAGGCTCCGGATAAAGCATGGCAATGACTGGGCAACAATAGGGGCGGCGCTAGGAAGAAGCGCGTCTTCCGTCAAAGATCGGTGCCGACTGATGAAGGATACTTGCAACACAGGTACTGTGAGCGCTGCCGATGGGCTGCTCTTGTCTCCATCGGAGCTTCCCGCCCTGTCACATACTGCTTTCTCTTCTCTTCTGGAAAGAAATTTGTCATTCACTTGAGTTCACATTTTATTTTCTTCACGCTTTGTAGGCCCGAGTAATCCTTCATTTTTCTGCTTTTGTGCGAGGTGACATTGTTCACAGGGACACATGTCCTCAGTTTCCGAGGTTTTAGGTATAGCATGTTTCCATTTTGTAGCCATTCAAAACTGCTCCAGTTGGGAAAGTTGTTACTAGGTTTATGTACAGGAAGTAGTTTTAATTTAAGCCCATCTAACTGTTGAGCTTCTGTTAACAACAGCTTATCCACTCATGTTTATAAAAAACTTAAAAAGTTATCTTTCAGTGCTGTGGCTCTGTTTTGCTTATTTCAAACAAGTAAGTATATTTTTCCATAGAAAAGACTTGTCGTTAGTGTTTCAGTCTCTAGTACAGACCACACATGCCTATTTAACTCTTAATGTATACAAATGCACTGATGATACTGTTAAACCTACCCTTTGTGACCAACAACAGTATTGAGGCTTCGGCACTAGCTCTCAGATAACTTTTCTGAGCCTCAGTCTCCTCTAAAATGAAGAGTTAGAAGAGGTGATCTGTAACTCTCATATATGAGAAGGGAACTATGATCGCATAGTTCCCTTTTAGCCCTAAAATTCTCTGAAGGAGCCACAATCTGTGCTCAGTCTTTCAATAAGAAAAATAGTTCTCAAGTTAAGCTTCCAGGTTATATATTTTCTTTTTTCACCTCCCTACCCCGCCAAAGTGGAATCAGGAATATTTCCTGCTTAACCATTCATTCCACCAGCCCTGTGACCCACAAGACATTGAGAACATAAATCCCACCAACTCTGTCATTCTGTGGTTAATGACAGCTTAATGAATGAAGCAGGAATAGGAGCTCTAGATTTAGGATTTGACCCCAGAGTTTCATGTAAGGCACTGTGAGTACAGAACCCCTTTTGTTGCCATGCTAAAGTAGAAGAGCAGGACTTTGTCTTGAATATATGGTATCCAGAACTGTGCCTAGAACATAATAGAAGTTCAATAAATATTTGTTGAATGAATGAGTCCCTGATGCAAGCACACAACTCTTGAAATTTTCTAGACATTTTTAGCTACTAGTAACAAAATGGAAACAGAAGTAGAAGGAGTAAAAAAAAATGTTTTTCTGCTCAAGTTCCTTAAGAAAAGAACAAGAGGATCATTTGGTGTCATTACTGGTTTATGGCTTTAGGAAAACCTGGAGTAAAATCATGTGTGAATACCAGTCTCAGATTTCTGTTTTATCACAATATCTTAGAGTTGGGATAGTGGGGAAAGGAGATGGTATAAACCTAGTTTCCATTTTTACTTAAGTGGGTAGGAGCCCATAGGAGTTACTCCACTTGTCTCATCATTCATTCCTCTGATGAAGGATCTCTATTGAGCTTACTCAACTTCTGCACAGCAGGGAATTTTAGGCAAGACTAAGGAAAAATTGTGATTGTAAGTTTCTGTGTCCATGTCGCCTCCATGAAGCTCTTCCCACTTAGGATTAGTGCATCTTGACAGCGTATAATTTTTTCTAGGTATGTATTGCGTAGTTTTTCTTTCCATAAGGAGTCAGTCAGTATTTTCTAGTAGGATTCTATATTTTCTTTTGTATCAAGAACCTTACTGGGCTAGTCAGGTGCAACCGTCTTAGTAGATACGTGCAGATTCCCGCCTCAGGGTCGTTCAGAAATAACTTGGTGCTGCTGCGTACTTCCATCAGTCCTTGGAAATACAGGGCTGTATCTGATTTGCAAAAAAAAGAGAAGAAGGTAGCAGTAGTGGTCTAGATGATTTCCTTCTTTCAGGGAAGTGGACGGAAGAAGAGGAGAAGAGACTTGCAGAGGTGGTTCATGAATTGACAAGCACTGAGCCAGGTGACATAGTGACACAGGGCGTGTCATGGGCAGCTGTGGCAGAGCGAGTCGGGACCCGCTCAGAAAAGCAGTGTCGTTCTAAATGGCTCAACTACCTGAACTGGAAACAGAGTGGAGGTACTGAATGGACCAAGGAAGATGAAATCAATCTCATCCTCAGGTTTGTGTCGTAAGTCCTTTAATAACAAAAGCTGCTTAATAGCTATAGTTGTCTTGACTGGTATTTCCTCTTTTGGTTTCCCTAGATGCCTAATGTCTGAAAAGCATCCTTTCCATAGAGAAAGGATCCATGGAGGATCTTTCAGATCCTATGCATTTCATATTGAGCTCTTTTTTTTTTGTTTTGTGTTTGTTCCTTTTTAGAGGATTTAGTGCTCGTGCAAAGTACCAGATTGAAGGCGTGGAGACTGAAGTCCTCTCTCTGTCCACAGAACAGGTACGGCACAGACAGTGGCCCTGCAGCTTGCCACTGTCCCACCAATGTGCCTCAGTGCTAGCAGAGGGGCTCCATGTGCAGGGGAAGAGGGCTCTTCAGTCTCCATGCCCTTCAATCTTGGGCTCCTGTGCTAAGATTGCCAAGAAGGGGGCCCAGTCTGCAGTTACCCCACACCTTCCCACTGGCCCCAGTCACGCACTTCCATTTTTTTTTTTTAAGGTAGTCGGTATAACCATTAAGACTCAGTGATTCAAGTGGGCAAAAATACCAACAAGAAAATGTTTGAGACACTGAAGTAATAAAAGCTACTCCCTCCTGAAAATCAAAATCGTCATGACAGTTGAAGCTAGAAAACAAACAGACCATTCATACCCCAAATTGAGTGGTACTATCATGTTGATGGTTTTTGTTTTGGTTGCTGCTGGAGTATTCTGTCTTTCTAGCATTTTATTTTGGGTTTTGTTTTTAATATACTTCTTTCAACCGGTCATCTGCAAATAGCTCATTTCTCAACATTTTTATTACAGATATGGAGAAGCTCAGATCTAGGAAGTAACTTGCTATGACACACTCTAAAACATGGCAGAACACTATATAACTAACCCTGTCCTTACCCTCTTCTAACCTTTAGCTACTCCCTTGCCTTTACAGTGCTTCATCTGCTTCTGACCGTTTACGGTCTGGCCCCTTGCTTGTACCATTAACAGAAGGCTTTTGCCAGTGCTCAGTCATAGCTCTCAGCTCTGGGAGCAGTTCTGCACCCTTGAAATTCTTTCCCATGCAATTAACAGTAGCTTTTCCGTGACCAAAGCTGCTGTCCCCTTTATTGCCGGTGCCATCATGTGTAGTCAGAGGAGGGTTCTTCCAGAGAAATCCATTAACAGGTTCTAACAGACGTTTGTTTTGTAACCTGTAGGATAGCAGAGCTTGATGTAGCTGATGAAAATGACATCAACTGGGATCTGTTAGCGGAGGGATGGAGCAGTGTCCGTTCACCACAATGGCTTCGAAGTAAATGGTGGACCATCAAAAGGCAAATTGCAAATCATAAGGATGTTTCATTCCCTGGTAATGTATTATTTGCTTCTTAAGTCCTTCCCTTGTCTTACCAGATACTTACTCCTCAGAACTTAGAGGTCAGAAATTCTTTGCCTCAGCTAAAGAGATACGAATCTTAGTAGATCTTCACTTAAATATCTCCTCTGTTTCTTTGGGTAACTGTCTTTTCTTCCCTTGAGGAGTTGATGTGATGTGTAATTGTCAAAGCACCTAAGACAAAAATATACACGTTTATACACATTCTTGTTCTCATATCAACTGAAGAAGAAAACGATTTTACATATCGTGTACCAAAATGAATTTCTGAAAACTTAGGTTTAAATCAACTTTTATGTGCTGAATAATTTCACGTATTTTAACTGGGTTTGTCATTTAGAGATTGTCTTTGGTGGTTTTATAGTATAAAGACCATAAATCTATAATTCATTTATTACATAAATCTAGAGATCTTAAGCTGGGTTTGCTTAACCGTGAGGCATAGAGCCTAGCCTGCTTTACACCGAGGTGCAAAACTCCGTTGTACGGTCCATGTAATTAGGGCAGTCAAATGCATTCCCCTTAGCGTGGCGCTCCAACTTCCATTTTTCCCACGGAAAATTAAATGCTGAAGAACTTTGGCTTGATGAAAATAAGAGTTTTTAAAAATTAAGTACATAGTCACAGATTTATAAAGCTAACGTTAAAACCGGAAGAGTGAATGCATACTCATGTGACAGGAACCCACCCAGATTGCAGTTATCACCTGAGAGTATTGATAGCTTATCATGAATAGTGGAATGGGGCAAGTCTGGATTTGACTTCCCTGCACAAGAATTCAAGGTGGTTGCATATTACTGTCGTTTGGAAAAAATGAGCTGCTACTCTGGAGTTGTGAGTTAAACTAAAACAGTCAGGTGTCCTTGAGTACTGGTGGTGTGGAGGAGAAGTACACTATTCGCTTAAGGAAATAAGCTACTTTGCATTAACAATATTCTTCCTAAATAGTAAGAATTTTATCCTGAAGCCCTAGGACATAGCGAAGGTTTTATTTTCATGTTCCTCACAATGGCTATTTTTTTAATGTATCTTAGGTGGCAAGAATAACATGTTAGGAATTTTTTAAATTTCTTGTGATGGATAATGTTTCCAAAAATTTCCAGACAGGTTGTAGCTTTAAAATATTTTTATTGTTATTTTGCTGAGCTCTCACATGCAGTGTACAATTATTTATTCCAAATACTTTCCCTCCTTACCCCCACCTCCCTTGCTGCTTAGATGGTGGTCTGTCGGAGAATCAATGTTCTTTTTGTCTACCCATCTCCCTTCAGTCTTAATAAAAGGTCTTAAACAGTTACATGAGAATCAAAAAAACAACCCAACGCTTTTGGAGAATAAATCAGGATCTGGAGTTCCAAACAGTAATTCCAATTCCAGTGTACAGCATGTTCAGATCAGAGTCGCCCGCTTGGAAGACAGTACAGCCATCTCTCCAAGCCCCATGACAGCCTTGCAGATTCCAGTCCAGATCACCCATGTCTGTAAGTGTTTATTGGAGACTCCTTGCTATTGGACCTGTATGATTTAGTAATGGCTCTAACACCTTTCATTCTTCTAGAATGTTGGCAGGAATTTGTGCAAGTTGACAGAGGCACTCTAAGGCATTTTACAATTGAGCAAAATAGAGTTCCTAAGGTGGCACATCATTTGTAGCAATTCACCAGAGACACAGATTGGGGGTGGATTTGAAGTCGTGTGTAGAAGAAATGAGTTTGGTGAGATTGAAGAGTTTCTTCAGCAAGTAAAGAGCCAGTTTCCTGTGGGAACTCTTTTGTTTATCCTTTTTTTTTTTCCTTTGCCTCTGATATTTTTTGTGTTTAATGAGATTTTGAGACCTGAACAATTGTTACAGGGAGAGGAAATTATTTCCTGAAATCTAAGCCAAGTTGATAGTTCTTTTTTCCCATGGTAGAGTAACAAAAGGAAGGAGAATAAAATTCTCAGAACCAGATGATTCTTCAGTTTTTTCTCATTTCTTTTGTCTACCTAAATGCTAACGCCTATGGAAAGGTCATTACCAAGAGTATACCAGTTGCTGTGTTATTCTCAATCGGGATTATTGGCATTTTGAGTGAGATAATTCATTGTTGGCAGGGCTGTCCTACACATTGCAGGATGCTCAGTGTCCCTTGCAATAGTACTTCCTAATTACTATGGCAAATAAAAACGTCTAAGGATTTTCACCTTTTTGAGAATCACTGGGCTATTGGTTGTGGTGACACTATATATATCCATATATCCAGTGACTATCAGAATTACCTTGGAGACCTTTAAACTAATCATGCCTGTCTTAAAATTCTTATTTAAGTTTGGGTATTTGCTTTAGCTTTCTACCAATGTGATAATGCATGAAGAATTTTTCTTTAGCCCTCTGCTTATTTAACTTTATAGCCTGAAGAATTACAAAGCAACTGAAATTACTGGTCCGCCATAAATATGAGAGCTGTTGGTTATAGATTGTGCACAGAGATTGTTAGAACTCTCCTTGGCTTTTGTGGTGACTATACTTACTGGGAATGTAGACATTTTAGATTTGGTACCTTAATTTTCACAGGATGGCTTTTTTAAAATATGTAGAATAATTGTATTTCTTCCAGCAAGAAATGTTGGTAAGAGGTTTTTTTTTGTTTTTTTTTTAAAGATTTTATTTATTTATTTGAGAGAATGAGAGAGAGAGCACATGAGAGGGGGGAGGGTCAGAGGGAGAAGCAGACTCCCTGCTGAGCAGGGAGCCCGATGCGGGACTCGATCCCGGGACTCCAGGATCATGGCCTGAGCCGAAGGCAGTCGCTTAACCAACTGAGCCACCCAGGCGCCCAAGAGTTTTATACCATATCAGTTATTCTTTGCATTCAGGCTAAAATCTCATGATTGTTTCTTCCTTTATGTTAGGAGTCAGAGACTAGCAAACTTTAAAGCCAGAATAGTAAATATAAACATGTTAGACTTAGCAGCCCACATAAGTCTTTGTGGAATTTTCTGGTTTTTAAACAGTCCTTTAAAAATGTAAAAACCATTCTTAGTCTTGAGCCACATTTGTCCCTGCCCATGGTTTGCTTACCCATGATGAAGGTTATTTATCTGGAATCACTTTAAATTATTCTGGGTATGATCTTAAGATTCCATCAAATAGAGAAATAGTAACATGAATCAGATGCATTTCTTTTGAAAGGTGTCTCATTTCTTTTCCAACAGAGAAGTATTTTAGTCGGAATAAACACTACACATTACAAGATGATTCCAAATCCTTTTTCACATGGATTTAACTAGAGGTGCAACTGAAAGCACCAAGAGATCCACATTTCATCTAGTCTTAATTCCTTATAACCTTGATCAAGTGTAACCAACACTGCTCAAGTCTAAAGCCTCAACTGACACACCTATAAAGAGATTATATACTGTGTGATCTCTAAAGCACTGTTCAGTCTCCCAAATGTGTTCTTCTGGGCTGGGCGGAGCAAGATGGCGGAGGAATAGGAGACCTAGATTTCATCTGGTCGCAGGAATTCAGCTGGATAGGGATCAAACCATCCTGAACACCTACGAACCCAGATGTGTTCTTCTGAAATAACTTTTTTTTTTTTTTTTAGAGATTTAAGAGAGAAAGAGCACAAACTCGGGATGGGGGGCAGTTGCGCAGAGGGCAGACTCCCCACTGAGCAGGGAACCCGACATGGGGCTCGATCCCAGGACCCTGGGATCATGGCCTGAGCTGAAGGCAGACACTTAACTGACTGAGCCACCCAGGCACCCCTGAAATACTACTATCTTATATTTCATGTTTGTGGTTCCTCCCAACAACTACGTGAGGTAGGCAGGACACATAGTCTCTGAACACGAGTAGGTTCAAAGCAAGCTATTTGCTCGGGAGTGCTGCTGCTGGAACAGAAGCCTGGTTTTGGGGGACTAACGTTCCAGGAATCCATACTGCTTATCAGATTGTCCAGGAAAATTTATTTTTTACCAAGTTCCTGTTGACTTGTTAGTCTTAGGGTATTCCTCTTACTTCTAGAACTATTTTGTGATCTCTACCAAGGCTTAGCAGATACTGTCTCTGTAACAGTCAGCTCTGCCCTTAAAGTACAGAAGCAACTGTGGAGAATAAATAGGTGTGGCCGTGTTCCTATAACTACTTTTTACAAACACTGGTAGTGGGCCGGATTTGGATATGAGCCACAGTTTGCTAACCACTAACCTGTGCCATCCCAGGTAAATCTGTTCGATTCCTTCTTGTAAGAAATTTAAATGACTTCAGGTTTCCGGGCAAATTACTCACTATGAGACTACGTGTTTTATTTTGTTGTCCTTGTTCCTACCACAGCTTCAACAGAGTCCCCTGCTGCTACTGTTGACTCGGAAACAATAACACTAAACAGTGGAACACTACAGGCATTTGAGATTCTTCCAGTGAGTAACACTTCACAAAACAGAACTTGGCATTTTATGCGTAAGAAAAATCACTGGTTTTAGCACTGTTACCATATAAACAAATGAAATAAAAACATGATTGGCATTCAGTGCAGCTGTCCATGTTTTTGAGGCCAGATCGTTAAACGAGGACATAAATCAGACTTCCACTTTTTCTTCATCTGTAGAGGTTTAAACCAATAACGTGCTTTTACATATGAACGTGACAGGGCTTAATGAGGAGGGTGCATGCTATGGGTTTGTATTGAGTCATAAACAAATGCTATCCATAACCAAAAAGTTCATTGCACTGGCCCCTGGGGATACAGAATTTAAGCACTGGCCCTTGGGGATACAGAATTTAAAAGTCCCAGTCCTAAATGGTGTAGCCACTTTACGGAAGAACCTTGCAGTTCTTCTAAAGGTGAAACGGTATAGTTAACATCTGAGCCATCAATTCTGAATAATTCATTCATTCAGCAGTAAAAAAGAACAAAGTACTAATACATGCTCCAAGGGTGAACCTTGAAAATGTTATGCTAAGTGAAACTAGCCACAAAATACCATAGAGTGTTTGATTCCCATTTATTTGAAGGGTCTAAAATAGGCAACTCTGTAGAGACAAAAAGATTAATGGTTGCCTATGCTAAGAGGTTTTGGGGGAGCTAAGGACCAAGATGGCTAATTTGAATGGGGTTTCTTTTGGCTGAAGTAGGGTAACTTTTTAAGTCTCCATTCTTACCCTGTTTTCTAAAATGGATAATACCCAGAATTAGCTCATTTTTCAGGAAGAAAATATAAAGTAGGTTTTATTTAAATTCTGTCAAGCTTTATTTGCTGTGAAAAACATAGGGCTATTAGGGCAAAAGTTTATCCTCTGCACAGTCAAATCTCATGAGGATAGTCGACATGGCTAAAGGTTCTCTTTTAGAACAACTTTGGAACCTCTACTAGCAATTTATTTAACCTAAGCTTCCACTTCCTAATTCTGTGGTCTCGAAAATAGGGATGTGTAATATAACCCTTTGTCACAGGTTGAAAACTTTTTTTTTTGGCCACCTCCTCTCTGCCCCCTGGCCAAATAATATACATACATATATTTAGAGTATGTGTTCAGGTTTTTACTTATTTGGGTCACAGATATTTAGACTTCTGTCCTAATTTATTAATAAAAGATGATATTGCCTCAGCTTCAAAAAATCATGAACATTACAGGAACTTAAATAAAATGCATATATTTAATACATGAAGTATTTATTGTCTGACCACATCTAATTTACTAATTATAAATTGTAAATGATCAGCTTTTATTTCTATGGAGGGAGGAAAGAAATCGAGTCCTACTTGAGTCCTACTGTGTGCCAGGCACCATTTTGTAATAATCTGTAATGCCCACAACCCCTTCCCTGAGGTAGTTATTATGCCTGCTTTAGCAATAAGGAAACTTACTTTCATTGAGCTAGTACCAGGAGAGCTATTATAACTTCAGTACACAAGACCACAGGCTCTAGGACTTCAACATCACCCTCTAAGTGTAAATACTTTCCCTGTGGGAGAAAAGGATAAACCGAACTCAAATTATCAAGCATAGAAGTTGAATAGTTTTGGGACAGTTCTGTGAAACCTATCAAGATAAACTTACTATTAGTTAACCAGCTTTTCAAAGTTACTCTTTTTCATTCAGAACACTAATCACGATCTCTGTACATTTCACCTTAGTATAAAAAATAGTTCCTAAAATTATACTATGGAAAAAATCTGTTCAAGTAAACTCTGTAGTGCCTTTTCAAAAATGTGAAACTTTTAAAAAGTGGGGAGAGTGCCAATTCTTTACATGCTAGACAGACCGTGAAGGAAGACGGTGTGCGGGTTACCGCACTGGACACAGTGGCTTATGCTACCGTGTCTTGGTGCCTTGAAATAAATGGCTAAGACCAGACCATAGAAATACATGGGAGTGAAGAGCAGGATCAAGGTTCTCTGTTAAACCTCCAAGACAAGTGTAAGGACGTAGGACAAGTCAGTATTATACCCTTCATTTTGTTACTTGAGGGCACCTTCAGGATCGGGAAGCACATTTGTGGCTAGTAAATTAAAGACTCCATTTCAGATATAAAGCTAGACTTAAGTAAGCTTATTTACTCAGTCTCTTGCACCTATGTTGATCTTAATTTTTTTGCTTCAGTCTTTCCATTTACAGCCCACTGGCACTCCAGGCACCTACCTGCTTCAGACAAGCTCAAGCCAAGGCCTTCCCCTCACTCTGACAGCTAGTCCCACAGTAACCCTGACGACTGCCGCACCTGCTTCTCCTGAACAGATCATTGTTCACGCTTTATCCGTATGTTCCATCAGTTCCTTGATTTTTCTGGTTTCTGTAGAGAAGACTGGCTGATAAGTGTCACCAGAAGCTTTTTGTTTTTAATACTATGAGAGAACCCATGTGCCTTCAATAATAACAGTAGGTCTAAGGGAGAAATGGATTATGTAGTCTAAGTATTGGAGTACCTGTTAGGGACCAGGATTAAGTGATACTAAGTTTAAGAGCCAGAACTAATAGAGTCCACTTATTAAGCAATTTTTCCTACTGCTGTTGTCTTAGGAGCATAGTTTTACACCATTACTCTGCCTTTACTGGGGTATAACCTTTGCCCCTGTGTGTCTCCTTACAGGAGATGGAATGATGGGGGGGCGGTGCTAGACCACTGCAGTTCCAGAGGTGAGAGGGCAGGGTTGGGGACAGGCAGGTGCCACCTGTAAATGGTAGTTGTCGCCTATAACTGAAGTCTGGTTGGGACTTTCTCATTTTGCCACTGATCATTTCCTTTGACATTTTATAGCCAGAACATTTGTTAAACACAAGTGACAACGTCACGGTGCAGTGTCACACACCACGCGTCATCATTCAGACTGTTGCCACAGAAGACATCACTTCTTCCATATCCCAAGCAGAACTGACAGTAGACAGTGATATTCACTCATCTGATTTTCCTGAGCCTCCAGATGCCCTAGAAGCAGACACTTTCCCAGATGAAATTCATCAGCCTAAGATTACTGTAGAGCCATCATTTAATGATGCTCATGTATCCAAATTCAGTGACCAAAATAGCACAGAACTGATGAATAGTGTTATGGTCAGAGCGGAAGGAATCTCTGACACCGACCTTAAACAAGAGGAGTCATCTTCTCCTTTAGCCCGTGCTTATGTTACTGAGGTAAGTTGCAATTAAGGGAACAGCCTCTGGGTTCTTGCCTTGAGCCTTAAACCTTCATTTTGGAAAAAGCCTAGCAATAATTTATGGGGAGGAGGGGGTCCTCCACCAACTTCCCTTTTTCTCGGGACACAAAATCAAATGCAAACTGTACCTGCGACCTCACAAGATGAGACAGCAGTGTGTTGCTCAGCCTTAGCACCGAAACTTTTCCCCCTGTACCCTTCCAACAGATTGAGATTTGTTTGTTGGGACCTATGGAACCATTTTCAGGAGAGTGGTTAGTAGTAGGTCTTTGTGGTACAGCTTAGCAACCTTACTTACCCCAGTGTAACAGCGCTGTTTCTTCTACGTTCAGGGGACCTAGAACTGAATTCCTTTTAAGTTCTGTTTTGTCCATTTTTATGCTTTAATTTTCTTTTCTTTATAAAATGGGATAATGTTTAACTATAAAGTCCTTTTAAACCTAAACGTGTTTGGGAGCTTAAGGAAAACTAAGAAATAGGAGTCAGAATGTCTTTTTTTTTTTTTTTTAATTGCTACCGTTTAGGATCTAGAGTCTCCTACCATAGAAGAACAAGTTGATCAAACAGCCATTGATGATGAAACCATACTTATCGTTCCTTCACCACATGGCTTTATCCAGGCATCTGATGTTATAGATACTGAATCTGTCTTGCCTTTGACAACACTAACAGGTACTGTGATACAACTCCATCATGTGCCTGATAAATCTTAAGGGGAACATCAGGCTACTTGATCCAACAGTAGTCATCTTGTTAAGATTTTGCACTTTGGTCGAGTACTTACTATACCTTCTTGACATGGATTAGAGTACATACATGTAAACTTACTTAACACTTAACTCATTACAGATCCCATACTCCAACATCATCGAGAAGAATCAAATATCATTGGATCATCTTTGGGCAGTCCTGTTTCAGAAGACTCAAAGGATGTTGAGGATTTGGTCAACTGTCATTAGGTAATTCTTAAGAGACAGGTAGCTTAGGCAGAGAAGCCACACTGTTAATTACAACATCTCCAAAGAAATAGGAGCAACTCCCAAGAGGCTTAATTTACCATTCCTTTGGCTTTTAAATAACTACAGTGCTTAAGCCACATACATGTTGCTGCTATGACTATTTACCTCCTTTAAATATACCATCTGAGGTCAGTCTTAGGACAGTGTGTAGATGAACTGAGTATGGAGGTCTTAACTGCGTAGATCCCTGTGATTGGTGTTAATTGTCAGCAGGGAATTTCATTCACTTTCAGCTACTGAGAAAAGTTTACAATCACCAAAGCTTATCTACTTCGTTTTACAAAGCAGTCATACTCATCTCTAAAGATCGGACATGGCTCTATCCAGTCTCAAGTAGGCCTGTTCATATTTCGGAGACATCCCATCAACATGGTGTAGAGCTTACCAGTGATGCTCAGAAATGTCACGTACCCTTAGTTTGAAAGGTGCCCAGCATCCCATACAGAGACCTAGGAGGGCACTGTGTGGCCATGACTATTGGTTTACCCATTGCTGGCAGTGGGAGCTGATTCAGGCTGGGTACACAAAGAAGCATTATAAGAATTAAGAATATTCACTACAGGTTTTTTATTACTTATAAAGGGAATATGGAAGAGAATAGCAACACAGCTCACCAGAAGCTAGAGTCTTCACCCCTTCAGAACCCACTGTTGTCAGTTTACAAAGTTAGCACTTTGAAGTAAAATTAAATGGGAAGGAAGTACGGTTGCCTACCCTATACTCCGACTCTCACATATTTTGCTATACAAATTACCCAGGAAATCGTTGAGGAAGGTATGAGTCTGCCCTTCACTTTAGTGCATCAGCTGGTGGGGTGTGACATAACTTCTCCCTCTCAGGCAATTTAAAAAAACAAAATTTGCTTCTGTTATAAAAGGAAAGAAATCAAGAGTCATTCATGTATTTACAGAGAAGGTGAAGCCAAAATTAGCCTCTAGGGCTTTAATGAACATGACCCCTATAAAAAAGTCACAAAAAAAAAAAAACCTTGTATAAATTATTTTATTTATTATTGTAATTAGATCTTCACAATCAAAGTTGTCTTTTCACCGTCTGTGTTTTGTTAATGTGAAATTGTAGTTATAAGCAAAAGTTGGTTGCCTAGGGAACAATAATTGTATATTCAGTTTAACAGAAATAAAAGAATATTTGTCTTAAAATGCAAGATTGTTACATAGCCTTTCGCCATGCACTTACATTATAAAAAGTCTAATTTCAAAAGTGAAAATTGCTTGTGCCCTTTGAGCTTTAAGGGTTGGAATGTTTAGGTGCAACACCACCTCCTTAAAGAAAAAGCAAAGCAATCTAGGCTATGTCTCCCCTGCAAGAGGGAATTTTAGATTTACAATTAACATGAAAATCATGTATCAGACTTGTGCAGGAGATTCTTCAGCATAGCTTACCCGGCTCTGACTCAACAGTCCTAATGTATAGCTTTGAAGAGACCTGGTAAGTATTTCTCCTTTGCAGCCTCACCTCCCCACGTCATGGAAGTACAGGTTCGCACATATACATAACATGATGATAGAAAATAAGATATAGTAAATTAGGTTTCTAAATTTCGGTTCTAAGTCTCCTTGTCGATACCAGTAGATCTAAAAGAAGAAGAATTAAATAAGAGTTTTAAGTAATAGCCACTAGGCCTGGCATGAAAATTTTTCAATACAACTGATTCTTTTTCAACTGTGACCAATTTCATCCATATATACTTTCCCCCACTGAGACAGTCTTTACGTTAGTATACATTTCTGAAACCAATGTGGCCAGAATGTAATTTTTCTCTTTATAATTCTAGTAATACCAAATTTCCACATCCAAGATCATACTTTTTCCTGCTTTCTCAGCTACCTTTTTTCTGTTCAAACCAGTAGTCATTCAATCACGGACAAGCCATCCAAGAATGTATACCTTGTAGGGTGGTTTTAAATGTATTTGAGTAAAAAGGTACAAGTCTCTTAGGTACTGGAAGGGATGACAACTTTTAAATTCTTACTAACTAGAGTCAGCTGTAGTCTTACTGAGAAAAGTTTACAATCACCAAAGCTTATCTACTTCGTTTTACAAAGCAGTCATACTCATCTCTATTATTGTAATTAGATCTTTTTTTTTATACGTTTTTATACGTAAGTTTTTATACAAAACTAGGTCATGTTAGTCACTCCTGGCTTTAGGCTGGGAGTGCGAAGAGCCATCTCTGGTAGTTTCGTTCCAAAGACTCCAGAAGTAGATGGGCTAACTCTTCCTCAGAGCAAAGGAGTAGAGCGGAATAAATTAATGAGATAAGCACATTACAGTGGTGATTTAAGCCCTGTGTGAGTCAAAACTACTGCTTTTAAGGGTTTATAGTTTTGGTTCTATCTCTCCTCAAGGGAAATAAAACAACAGCCAAGTAATTAATGACCAAACAATTGGCAAATATCTAAGTGAGGATCTATCACCGTCTTCGTTTATGTAAAGGAAAAGCATCTTTATGGTAAATAGTTGTACATTCTTGTGACAAGGATATAGCTGTAGCTTAAGATTTCCCAAGAGGTTCTTGGTGTTAATTACTTTCATTTGGGGAGATAAGCACAGAGATTAAAATAGACTAATTCTGTAATTAGAAGTAAATCCAGAATGCTGTATCTCTTCCCTTTAGAGCAGTAATGGCATTTGCCAAATCCTGCTGGGCCTGTAGGCAGTCCTTGAAGGAAGATGTATTAGGTAAATTAAACTAAAGCTTTGGCCACCCAAGTCTTAACTCTTTTTCCCCCTCCCCACTTTTTTTTTTTTTAAAGCTTTCAAAGGTTCCTTTTAGAATTAACAACTCCTGATTCCAGAAACAAAAAATCTGCCAATTAATATTCAGACTTCTGACATCCTTTGCATCGAGGTGGGGACGGGTAACTAGACATACCCTTTCTTACAGACCCAAGGCTGGGAATCTGTCCTACGTATACACTGCAACCTTCAGCCCTCCAGGATACTCAATTTAAATTCTAAATAGTACTCACAAGTATGCAGGCAGTAATACTACTCAAAGAGATGCAGACAGCAAAAAATATATTCAAAGGTTTTGGAGGTAGTTGAGGGAAAACAAAAGCACTGATCAGCGTTACCTGTATGAAAAGAAATTGTGTCAGGCCTTGGTTAGACTGGAGTTTAAGCAATGTCCTATTATAAAACACTTCACATTGTAAAATAGTATCTACCACCAGGTTTGCCTTCTGGAATGTTAGTATTTGTAAATCTGTTCCAGTATGTTACTTCTTTTAGTACTTCCTTTTCCTATCCTTTTCCTCCACTATGAAAGGAGACAAAACATCATAGCTCATAAAACTAGCTAAGCTCAAAATAACCCCTTGACAAAAAGAAAGCATTTAAACCTCATTCCCAGGATTAAGGATTACACTGGGAAAAGTTCTAACCTTTGTTACGTTATTTTGCATACGCCAACAAAAATTAAAACCAAAACGGTTTTTGAACATTTTGGGAAATACTGAGCTAGGTTTCTAATACATTGGAGTTCTGTTTCTATCACAAATAAAGCATTATACTCATTCTTTTTATTAAGAGGTCAATGAAACTTCACTAAAATTCTCTTTGATTTAATGAAATGCGATATAAAAATGCCCTTTTTAGACTATGGGAACTATAGCTATATTTTACAGCAGAAGTACCAAGCTACATTATACAAGATAAAGAATAAGGACCAAATAATCTTTAAAGGATAACGAGTGTGCTTTTAGGAACAAAATAAACTTAAGGGATTAGCAGGAAAGGGGAGTTGTGGGTCATATACAGAGGGGAATTGCTGGTGCCACTGACGAGTTACAAATTTAACAAAACACAGAAACATGGCAGACTCAGAAATAACTACTTACTTGACGTGGGCTATTTCATATACTCAACTGGGGGGTATTCCTGTTGTCAGCTGCAGTTCAAGCGGTAATAAAACTGAATACTAGACTATGACTAGAATACTCCACAGATTCATGTACTGGCCTCTTGTATTTTTTCTGAGTGTTAAACTGAACCACAATATTGACGCTTTCAAAAAAACTTTGGCGAAGAGCCTGGGTAAGACACAAAATAAACATACTTACTAGAATCAATAAGGATGTTAAGCTGCCAACAACTAAATTGATGATTCGATCCTGAAAGAGAAAAGAGTTCTTGAGCTCTATGATAGGTCCACGTCACTTTCAGAAAGGTACAATTCTAGCCACTGCGGTGATGGCGAATTAAGAAATGAAGGTCCTGCCCCTCTCTGAGCTTTACACACACATACGTAAGTGCCAGAAAGGCCAAGTGTACTGAGCCACCAGGGTGGAGAAGGTACTTTGGGAAGACACGGACCACTAATGAAAAAAGGTTTTCTGAAAGGACACGATGCTTTTACACTATATAGTCTTTTGAAGACTGGGAGGGACTGAATGGGGAAAGGATGCTTATAAATATTCCCTGTGCTGCTGGGAACAGTTTGAACAGAAGCAAAGGGACAAGGGCACTCGCATGGCCAGCCAGCCCAGGGCCTTGGTGACAAATATCAGGAACCAGACCGTAGAGGACTTTGAGTGCCATGAGTTTGGGCCTGCTTGTGTTACAACTTAGGTGTCCTTGCCTAACGTAATTTAGAAGTAGAGGCTACTGCTGGAAGGGATCACACAATGCCAGGGCTGGAGGCAATCTCACACCATCTAGGCCAGTGCTTTTCCAACTTAATAGCAAAAGCCTTTAGTAACAAAATAATCATGTGATTGAATGCCGAGCCTGGGGTCCTACCCACTGCTGAGCCTTCTTGTCATTCCCATCCCCACTCCAACCAATTCCACAGAAAGGTTTGGAAAACGTCTCATCTAATTCAATCCTTTTATTATAGATTAAGATAAATTTAGGTCCAGTGAGTATGGTTAAATTATTTGTCTAAAGCCCTACAGCAAGTGTGAAGCAACTTTTTAACAGGATTCCCAAATCAAGGTCACTGGTTAGATAAAGCTTCAGCTATAGGGACTCAAGTATTTTATATATATAAAACTAATATAATGTTAGTAATACGTAATACACGTGTAATATGTAGATTTGGTTGAGCTTACAGAACAGGGTCATGATAAACACTAAAGGCCACTGAGAATACCAAGTAGTCTTATTACTGAGAAGTCAAAACAAATCCGTAGTCTTAAAAGATTTTCGGTAGCATCTGAGCAGGAACAGCAGGCTATGGAACATGAGTAGGCAATAAACAAACGCTCACAGATCGAAGGGCACAGGAAGGAACAAGCAGAGCAGCAACTAAACACCCACTTCCAAGGTGTCTACATTTAAAGCGGAGAACCCAAAGATAAGAGGCAAGCCAAGCCGAGAGGAACAGTGAAGGAAAGCCAAGTATTAAATTGGGTGTGTTTGACCTAACCAAGGACAAACCCCTCTCTCCAGATCAAGGCCACTGCAATTCACATGTTATAGAGGACAAAGGTGACAACTCCAGCCACACCCTTACTAACCTAGAAGGACTCAGAACCAACTTTTCACCACCTTAGCTACAGAAGCCTGCCCGGCAACACCCAGAGTCTGAAATTACAACCATTTGTGGGCAAAGAGACCCAGGGGCAAATCACCGATCACTGGTCACTGGTCACTGGTGTCCACACACAAAACAAATGTGTGTCTCAACCTAAGTTGCACAGTCTCTTAATGGGAGTCCCACTGTTTTTACCTTGTGAAAAAAGTTTAACTTAGAGTATCTGCTCTCGTCTCTTTAAGAGTTCCGGGGATTTGCAGAAGTTTACGAAGGTCTGCATACCTCACAACAGCTCTCTTACCCATAGAAAGAAGACAGTGAAAAGGTTCAGGTGAGGGAGCCAAGCAGAATCACTTATATCCAAACAGCACAGCCAGATGCCAACTAGGATCAGAGCAGGAGAAAAAGTAATCATAGTGAAGGGATAGTAACTATGCCAAGAGCTTTTGCGTATCTTCTAAAAAATAAAAATAAAAAATTCTGGGATGAAATGATATCAGGACTATTTTACAGGTGGCAAAACAGGCTCTGGGAAAGACAATTTGCCCAAGGTCTCACTCAGCGATGGGGACAGGATTCAATGCCGAGAGAGCAGATCCCACTTAACTTCTCACTGGAAGAGCAGCTTGGAATGTTACTTCTGGTCTAGACAAAGACATCAAGTGGCAGGTGGCCCCTCAAAAAGCCCATTAGCAAAGAACTACAGTAGAGTGTCTTTCAGGAATGAAGAGTTCCTCAAATGACTTTTTCATGTTGTCAAAATTACATAAGCCTAACTGGCTTTAATCTTTCATAATAGATCTAAACTTTAATGAAGACTCCTTGCTTGCCTTCTAGACAGTTCACTGAATAGAATCCCAAGTCCTCTTCATGAATATCAGTCATTCTATCACAATGCAGCCCCTCTGGGACTCCCAAGATGGGACGAACCATTTAGCATATGGTCAAGTGTTTCTCACAGGGTTTTCCTTCTCCAAGCCAAGGACTTGGTTTCAGGCCTTCTGCTATCCAAGTAACCATGAATCCAGGCCAAAGAAACAGCAGAGTTGACTTAGTAAGACCTCCCACTTTCAGGCGCTTCTAAAAGCTTGTTACGTATGGAAAGTGTGGTCTGCAGCCCAGCAGCGTCAGCCTCACTTGAGAGCCTGTGAGAAATGCAGAATCCTGGGCCTTGACTCAGGACCTACTGAATCAATCTGCATTTTAACAAGATCTTAAGGCGATTTGCACATTAAAATTTGAGAAGCACTGCTCTATCAACAAGTCCAAACTAAACCATTTTAAATATTGAGAAGTTCAAATAATAGAGAAGAGACCCTTCCCTGGGCCCAGAGATTACCTCCTGGGCTTTAGCATCTCTCCCAGCTCCCAGTCTCCAAAGATAGAGCAATAAAAGCAATTAGTTAAATAGCATTTCAAAGGGCAGTTTTCAAACTAATATGCATCAAATTCATAATAAAGTACATGAAGAGTATTAATTTCTCATAGAAACGGTCTCCTCCCCATTTTTATTATTCCTATTTCTGCCTACCAAAACTTCTCCCCTCCCAGACCTTTAGACCTTATACTGTGTTTTATTTTCACTCCCCAAGAAAGATCGAAGGATCAAAATCATCCTTGATCCTTACTTGCAGAGAGGATAGGATAGGGAATTAGGACACCCTAGCACATGAACACAGAAAATACATAGCATAGTTCTGAGAGGGATTCTGCATATATTACCTTGTGAGTCATTTATTCATTTAAACATCTCCATGACAGCTCAATAAAATGAAGAAAATTACTATATTTCAGATGCAAATACAATGAATAAAACAGTCCCTACCCTCCAGAAGGTGGCACTGTTCATAGCTCAAGAGGGCACTAAGGAGAAAGGAAGTGAGGTACCTTCGTCAGGTAGAGAATGTAAGACAAAGTCAAACTTGAAAGAGGACTAGCAGATGAACAAAAAGGAAAAAGAAGGGGGTCCAGAGGGACTTTAACCAAGACCCCAGAGAGAACAAAAGCATGGCAAATGTAGATAGCCCATAGCTGAGCCAGCTTCATTAGACCTGAGCAAAGGGGCTGGCATCAGCCTTGAGCCCAAAGCAGTTAGGTCTTCATCTTCCTTGCAAATGGAGAAAGAGAAAATGATGGACATATGTGCCAGTGGCTTATACCTGGGATGGTAGAAGTTAACCCTGTGAATCAAGTAAGAAAATACGATCTCCATTTACTAATGGGTAACTAGCTTCAATGAGACTGATCTTTCAAGGCCATACAACCATTTAATGGCCAAGTCTATCCAATCTCTTTGCAAAATTCAAGCCAAAGGTCTAAGAATCCTTAGACTAATAATATGTATGGACCCTAAAATTAGAATTAAGAAACCAAGGTTCTCATCTCCTTTCTGCCACTGGCTAACCATGTGATTAACATAATTTAAAAAAAAAAAAAAAGATCCCTTAACCCATTTGGGTCTACCATACCAGGGGATTGGGCTACGTGGTATCTGGACCCTTCCTGCTTTAATAATTTATGGTTCTGGATTGTCAGCTTCAAACTGCACTTGGGCCAGAGTAGAGGGCCTACTCCCCAGCAATCAGAAAGCAGAGAAGCCCCCCAATTTTGCCTTGTCAGTCATTAGCCAGCATCTTGGTACAAGACAGAGAACCCCAAACTCATGTCAAATGCTCAGGCATTTCATGATGGCTCTGGGAGGAAACTGGCAGTAACATCTCAAATAAAAACGCATTTGCCCTCGGCAACCTGGAAACATCCTGGTTCTAGACTGTTCAGAATGCTAACAAGTATTCCATTTCCAGAGCAATTTATTTTTTGCCTACTTCCAAAATGGATGTCAAGGGCTTGTGCTACTACAGTAAAACCCCAACCCGTTCAAGCAATAACAAAAAGAGCAAGGCGAAATTTCCACAGTGGTTTGGGGAGTGGAGTGAGAGGACAGACACAAAAAAATTGGACTAAAGACAAACTTTTCCGATTTAAGCTCAAATGCTAGTACTAAGACTGCTGGGGAAGTGGGAAGTGCAATAGGGTTTAAAACTGCTGGCTAAATTAAGCACACTGGATCATCAGAAGAGGCAAACTTCTCCTGGATCTAAGGGTTTTGTTGCATGGGTCTTTGCAAATATAGGGACACAGAAAACACAGCTACTTCACACATAATTGTCTCTTATACTGACCAGTAAGAAAGAATGAAGGCATAATGTTCTCACAAGAGTGAGCTGCGGGATGGGAGGCTGGGGTGGCCAGCATGCCACACTCCCAATTTGAATGCTCATCCTTCAGAGCTCAACCCGAACATCAAGTCCACTGTAAATCCTTTCTGGCACCCACATCCTCAGGCACCTTCCCCTCAGGGTGAGATGCTCTTGTCTCAGGACTCCGAGGTCACACTGCCCAGACTTGAGGCTTACTGCCCTGAAACAGACGTACTCCCCATCTCCTCCATTAGGAGCGGCAGTTAGTTTATGGCAAGGCAGGCAGCCTCCTTGTCTTCCTTCCCTGCGGCCTGGCACATGGTTGACTCAGAATCGTTAAGCACAAGTGGCCAACGGCATTTCTCTTCAAGGGCCTCTCACCAACAGAGGCTCCTCTCTCATCATGCATCCGGGGCCTGGCTCCTCAGAAATCCCAGCTCCCAGGCAGAACAGCCTGGTGGCCTCGCCGTTCCGCGACGGACACATCACAGCCCAGAAGCTACAGCCTGGTCCTGCAGCCTTACTAAAAGGTCACGTTTCTGCCAGCCACGAAGGCCTGACACCCTTCTGGTGCCTCCCAGGCTAGGTGCCATTAATTCCACGAAAATACCTGATAAACCAGGGTCCAGGTTTCCCTACTGAGTACAAGCCCAGTTACTCACTTTCAGCTACAGCAGGACCAAGCACTGGTTTCAGAGACAGGACAGCAACTCCTGCTGAGGAATTCATCCTCCAGCAGAGCTGCTCAGCACTCCCAGGGAGAAGCAAAAGAAAACAGAGAATGCTCTGTGCAGGACAGAAAACCCCTGGATGGACAAGGCCACAGAAACGATCCCCTCCACCCTCTGGAGAGAGACAGAGGGTGCAAGGGTTGGGGTAAGATGGAGAATTCCATTTTTGGCGTCGCCTCTAATTTTGTGACTCCGTAAAATCCTTCACCTCCCACACGGTCACAGGTAGCCCAGCAGACCCACACCCTCCCGCTACATGTTCCCCAGGTCCGTCCTCACACCCACTCGCAAGTCCTGTGAGCTGTCCCACCCCCTGAAACCTGTTCCATGTGAGCCAACGGCTTTGGGGACTGCAGAGTTCTCCCACACCCTGCATTCCTCTCGCTGCCTCAGTCTCTGAATGCTGTCCCCGAGAGAGCCGTGTCACCCATGTACTCACGCCAGGTTCACGGCCAGGAGCAGGTAGGTGTAGGGCATTCCCTGCTCCCTGGGCCAGATGGAGTTAGCAGCTTCAGTAAGATCCTCCGCTACAGTCTGGGTGTTTGCGTCCCGCTAATTCCTCAGCTTCATATCCTACCACCCACAGTGACACTATTAAGAGGTGGGGTCTTTGGGACATAATTAGGCCACAAGGGCAGAGCCCCCAGGAATGGGACCGGTGCCCTTGTGAGAGGCTCCAGATCTCCCTCATGCCTTCCGGCACATGAGGGCACAGACACCAGCTACAGTCTGGCAGAGGACCTGCATCCAGCCTCGCTGGCATCCTGACCTCAGACTTCTAGCCTCCAGAACGGAGAGAGAAAGGTCTGTTTATAAAATCACCTAGTCCTTGGTCTGCGGTATTCTGTAGTGGCAGCCCAAGTGGACTAAGGCATCCTCTTTAAAGCCTATGTCCCTGCCAATGTCCCCTCCACTTCTTCCCCTCCTCTTCTCAGTTCCTCGATCATTTCTGCACTTGCTTTTGCCAAATCGGTAGCCCTCCAACGTTCTGCTCTACTGACCCTCCATCTGGTCTTCACCCACATCCACAGACTAGATCCTTCCCCAGCTGTTACACCGAAGCTCTAACTTGAGGGCCTCCCTCCCAATCTGGGACCACGGAGTCAGCACAGCACACTCAGCTGTGCACGGAAGCCTCCCCAGTGGGTCTGTTCATCTGCTCCTGATGCTTTGAAAACCCGGTCCTGAGTCCCTCCCAGACCCTCAACTACTTCTATGCTCCAGCACTAAGCCTCGCTGTGAAGCCTCCCCACTGTCCTAACCCCACCGGCCAGTTTCCGCGTCCGTCTCCCCCTCTACCCTGTAAGGTCTGGGAGCCCGAGGGCCGCGTCTTCCTTGTCCACTGTCAGACTGTGGGCCACTCACTACACACGGCTGCATGGCTGCAGGCCAGCCCCATGCTTCGCCCTCCGAGCTGAGCACCCTGGCACCAGCCTGCAGCACCCCACTGGCAGGAACGCCTTTCTAATTTGGACAAAGCCAAGCCATGTGGCTGAGGAAGCTGCCACTGCCCACAGCAGAGAGAACCTTCTTTTGTTTGTACAAGCAGAGAGAACCCCTACCGAATTGGGGGGTAGCACTAGTCATGCTGACCACAGCACCCAGCGTGTATTAGATGCCCAAGTATTGGCTCAAAGACAAACTAACCGAGCTGATTGCAAATTCCTGTTGTCAGCCGAGCCTTCACTGTACTTCCATGGCCTTTCATTTTGAGATGACCGTCCCTGTGTCTCCCCAGAAAGTGGTTTGCAGGTCCATCTCGACTCAGCTTCCTCATCCCACTCTTGCAGCCTGGATATCAGGAGACATCCTTTAGAAAAGATGCCAAGAAAAAGAGGAAAACTCCTCCTCCTCCTGTTTCCATTCTTTCCAACCTGAAGAGGACCAGAGGTGCCCTGCTTCTCTGCCAATCCTGCACCCATTCCCTGGCTCCATTAACTATCTCCATCTTCATCTGTATGTTGAAGCTCTCCCTCATGGAGTCATCTCTAGCCCACAAGGCTCAATTCCCTCCAGGATCAGAAGAAGATCCACCCATACAGCCTCCCATTTTTTTTTTTTTAAAGATTTTTTTATTTATTTGACACAGAGAGAGAGAGAGAGAGAGAGAGAGCACACAAGCAGGGGGAGTGGCAAGCAGAGGGAGAGGGAGAAGCAGGCTCCCCACTGAGCAGGGAGCCCGATGTGGGGCTCGATCCCAGGACCCTGGGATCATGACCTGAGCCGAAGGCAGACGCTTAACTGACTGAGCCACCCAGGTGCCCCATACAGACTCCCATTTTGATGTTAGGCATTCATTCTCCACTCATCTTACATGCCAATGTTAGAAGTTAGGAAGAAAATAAAACCGGGTAACTGAAGAGTGACCAGGGTGGAGATGGAGGGCTATCTGTAAATACAGGTCAAGGAATCCTTTATGTGGATGTGACCTAAGGAATGGAAAAGGAATGAGACATGCAAGGATCAGGGAGAAGGGTATTGCCAAAGAGCCACTGCATCAAGTGCAAAGGCCCTGAATTCAGCGGGAGTAAGCTAGGGAAATGGGTTAAGGAAAAAACAAAGCAGGGGGGAAGGGTGGAACGCCCAGGTGGCTCAGTTGGTGAACTGTCTG
Organism: Mirounga angustirostris; assembly: GCF_029215605.1. NCBI lineage: Eukaryota > Metazoa > Chordata > Mammalia > Carnivora > Phocidae > Mirounga > Mirounga angustirostris. The sequence continues at coordinate 75,622,821 of NW_026991720.1, read as the reverse complement.
CCTTCGGCTCAGGTCATGATCCCAGAGTCCTGGGATTGAGCCCCACATCAGGCTCCCTGCTCTGCAGGGAGTCTGCTTCTCCCTCTGCCTCCCACTCCCCCGTTTGTGCTCTCTGACAAATAAAATCTTAAAAAGAAAAATAAAGAAAGAAAGAAAAGGCCAGGATGGCTGAAGCTCAGTAAGGAAGAGAAAGGGAAGAAAAAGGATTGTTTGATGCCTTTCTATCTTCCCTGCAGTAGGTACACGCTCCATGAAAAAAGATACAAACTCAGCACACAGCACACCTCCTTGGATATAGTATGGTCAGTAAGTGAATACAAGAATACATGCGTGCACACTCAACAACTATCACCTCCAGAAGAAAATCGAATCATACTCCCCAGCACAGCATTCAAGGCTCTTCACCCAGCCCATTCCCAGCAAGCTCTCGAGTCCAGTCACAGTCGTACCCAGAGTTCCTTCACCATTTCCTGTACTTTCCTGCTCCCACCTCTTTGACACAAGCTGGACCTCCTGCTGGGGATTCCCTGTCACCTCCTCCTATCAAAAATCTTACTCCTGCTTCAAGGTCTAAGACTCAAAAGCCCTCTGATCTGGTGCCCTGAATAGAATTTTCTCTTTCTTGGGGCTCCCAGAACTTTGCTCATCCTTTCATTAGAGGCCTCAATCCCCTTTTAAATCCAGAACTTATCCTCCATAACCCATGAGAGCTTCAGGTCACTGAAGACAGTGATTATCTTCTCTGGTGAGGCAAAGAGAAGACCGTCCACTCAGCACGTAGGAAATGTCCAAAGGGCACCACTTCCTACCATTGTTAACCCAACTGAGTGAGTCAGACCCTTGAGCCACATCCTACAATTTTCTGTCAGAAGTTTTTGTATTTCTCAACCTAACCCAATACCATAAATAAATGGCCAATTCTCAGAAATTATTTTCCTTTTATTTCTTCCAAATCTCAGGGGAAAACCTGTCAAGAAAGCTCTGGAAATGGCGCAATCAGATGTCTCAAGAGGCAGCCCTATAAGTATGAACCTACCAAGAGGATGTAAAATGCAGGAGGTTGGGGCCCAGCTGAAGCAGGATCTCACGCCTTGTCAGTGGGTTAACGTGGCTCCCCCAGGGCCTCCCCTCACGCTGTCATCCAGGGCAAAGCCAGGGACAGCATGCACAGGGTAGAAAGCCAGGGGACAGCTTACCTCACTGGCATCCCAAAGAAACACCAGACCTAGAAGGGTGCCAGGAGCAGAGGCGGCGTGAGAAGGTAGTCACACTTTACAACCCTCACCTGCAGAGCTCCCTCTCAAGTGCGCCATGACCACCACAACCACGTGTCTCTCTGAACATCAAACCCCCCAGCGCATCTTGATCTGGAGAAAGTACACACACAGACATCTTCAAAGGTTTCCCTTATTTCACACACTCACATTTTGAGGCAGCTTTCATTTGTGAATATTTTTGTATCTCCATCCTACCCGATTCTCTTTCTCATAGATCCATGAACTTGAAATATGCAAATTTCATTAAAGCACCACTTATGCAAATCAGATCACAGTGAAAATAGAAAACAAACCTACTCCACAAGTTTAAGGGGCAAAATGACCCCTAGAATCCCACAGGAAGGGACCGTGACCTCCAGCACAGGAGACACAGTGCAAGATTATGAGGTTAGGAGCCTGACGGATGGGACAGATTTATTCTCCTGCCAAATGCCGGCCTGTGGTCTTAGAGGAGTCATTCAACTTTTAAGGCTAAATTGCCATATTTGTACAATGGTCGAACGTGTGGGGCTGCTGTAAGGATTTGGAGGTAGTATCTGTGAAGTCCCTAGAACAGTAACATTTACCAGAGAGTCGGTAAACAGCTGCTAATATGGCGTAAGTATTATTTCTACGTCTAATGGGACATCTTACCGATGAGGCTGGGTCCTCAGAGATGAGTGGGAGTACAGAGGGCCCATACCTTGGCCCCAATTCCAAATGCATTCCATCATTCCCACAGGGACACTCAAGTCTGTCAACCCACTAGATCCTAAAGCAGCTCAAAATATATAATTATACAAGGCCCATAGACTGACCCTCAGGAAAAAAATGATTCATTTCAGCAGACCTAGCCTACCACCTCAGACCTGCAAAATCCATCTATGGAGAGGACCACTCAGCAGGCCAGAGAGCTTCTGAGGGGCCGAACTCAGTTTAAGTTTTTGGTACAATACTGTTAGGTTTATTACCTGCCCCTCTGCTGAGGCGCAGCAGGGAGAGGATCATGGGAGGCCGTTAGCTGCAGGAGGCCTGAAGCATCCTGTCCTGTGCCCAGCGTTCCAGCTTCTGAATACGAGCCCCCTCTGCTATGGTCACCCAACATGGCCCAAGAACATAGGTTACCCTTCTGGTGATGCTCAGTTCTCACATCTTAATAAACGTAACACCAAGAATGGGCCTTGTGCCCAGTACAGGAAAGGGTGGAGAAATGAGGCAACTGGCTTCTACCCTCAAGGAGCTGACACTCAGGGTCAGGAAGGCAAGATCTAGACAAATCCCTCACCACACAAGGAGTAAGTGCCAGGGGGCACCTCTGAGGGCAGCATGGATGCAGGCTGGGTTTTAAGGAATGTTCTAAGGCGGGGATTTAGACTGAACGGGATTCAGGTATTTGGAGAAGAGAGGGCAATGGATCTGGGGAACAGTATTCCTCATTCACTTAAACCTTTACAAGGCTCTCCCTCCATAATAACTTCAGGGGCTGCACACAGACACATTCCTTCACCACCCTGCAAAAATTATTAACCCTGTCCTTTTATTCTTTTTCCTGAAGTTAATTAGAGACCAGGGGTGAGATGCCAGTTGAAATGTCAGTCTTGCAGAACCCGTTAATATGTAAAGAACCAGGACCCCCTGGCTGGCACCAGGGTGCGGAGGATAGCACATAAAAACCTCGAGAAGTTTCAAGGTTCACCCAGGTCCTGCTCTAACTGCCACATACTTTGTTAATCTAGATCAGCCGTTCCAAGCTTCCACAGGACAACTCAGCTAGGCCAATGCCCTCCCCTGCCTTCTTGTGGGGCTGCCCTTCTGATAACACAGCCTTGTCTGCTTCAAACTCAGGGACTCCGAGACTGGCTTACTGCGCATCACCAGTCTGATTTCAGGGTTCAGCAAGAACGCTACAGAGAGGTAAACAGCACTTGCCAGGAGCAAGAGGCAGCTAAAGGAAAGAGGTCCGCGGAGAGGTGCCAGCCTGCACTGGCCTTCCACACAGCATGGGTAAGACCAAGGGAATCAACCCTCTCTAGGCACCAGCATCCTCTGAGGGGCTTTCAAAAATTACAAATGCTGAGCCCAACCCGCAGAGATCCCCAGTCCTCGGGTCTGGGGGTGGGAGAGAGCAAACTTATTACAGTAAGAAAGAAAAAAGGCATGGCATGGATCATCCTTGACTATCTCCAGCACAAGAAATCCCAACTCAAGTGGTTTGTCAGTGGATGAGGGGCAAGGGGACAGCTGATCTGGTACCTTGGGCTACTAGCTCCCCTTTGAGGGACACAGGAGTTGGGCTCAGAGGATTACCCAGAAGCTGTATCAAGAGGACAGAAGCTAGAAGCCTGCACCCCTCAGAGTAAAGACTTGGGCGTTTTAGGCAGGGGGAGGGGCGGCAGGCAGACACAACAATCTTAAGCGCAGCTTTGTTATTAATTAAGCAGCAACCCTTAAACCACCCCCCCACCCCAGAAGCACAAAGTAGCAGTCTCATTTTACACTATAATCTGCAGAAGCTAAATGCCCCAAGTTGGAATTGCTTTCATTGGAGTACAGGCCATAAAAAGACCTCCCCCCCCCCCAACCTTGTTTGTTTCTTTTGTTTACAGGAAGAAGAGGGAAGGACGCAGGAAAAATACTTTTGTACATGGATCTTTTGCCTCTGGAACCAAAGATCTGAATCTCCGGACCCAGTAACATATCCCCTACACAGATCCCACCGCCCCCCATATTAGCAGAGTTCAGTGTATGTACTGTCACCAAAGTCACTCACTTTCTTCTATCACGCCCAGGTATGAATGGAGGGTCAACCACGGTCACCACCCGCCTTTCAAAATGAATCACTCATTTTTGGAACCAGTGACAGATCAACAGAACAGGCTGGTCCAGAAAGCAGTTTACATTACCTCCCACCAAGGGTAGCTTTCCTGCTTTCTCGCTTGTGCTAGCTACAGGGTGTGGGTTTGCTTTCTCCCCGCAGAGAACCATCTTCCCCCTCCCATCTTAGATTCATCCATCTGGATTGGAGGAAACGGATTTCAGATGATTGGGCAGGCAGGCAGCAAACCAAGACAGACTCACAAGCCCTGAGGTTAACTTAGGGCCCCCTCCATTACTTAGAAAGATGGCCCCAACTATGTGTGGTCCTAAGGCAAACTTTTAAAGGCAGCTACGGACAAGAGAGGGGGAATTTCTCCAGTTTTAGTGCACACTAGGGGAGGGAAGGGAGGAGCAAAGGAAGAGGCTTCCTAAAGTAACATTTCCGAAAGAGTGTTCTGTAGAAATTGGGCTCATGAATGCTCCCGTGGGGGAGGGAAGAACTCCCTAACTCATCACGCCCGTCCTAAAAGGCTTTGTTACCAACAGTCCACAGGTACTACTTCCCCACCCTCTCCAGAGTCCCAGTGAAAATCAGCATGCTAAAGGTTCTGACGAGTCCCCCAGAGGAGGAAACTATTTTGTGCAAAGGACTACGGAAACACCGTAACTAAGAACTCACCTGCTTCAGAATCGTGCTGTCCACTACGGCGGTATTAGCTGTTGGTGGTTACTGAGCACCTGGAATGTGCTCGGCCAAACCCGACACGGGCTCCGAGTGAAAAATACACGCTGGTTGTCCAAGGCTTAGTCCAGAAATGTAGAAGTATTTCGGCTTTTTATATGGATTATACTTTCAAATGTATTTTGGATAGGAAATTAAACAAAAATGTATTGAAATTAATTTTGCCTGTTTATACTTTAGTGTGGTTACAAGGACATTTAAAATCACCTCTGTGGCTCACATTGTATTTCTACTGGATCGTGCTCCTTTTAGAAAACACTAAGCTAGAGCACAGGCTTGGCAACCCCAGGTATATTCACCTTGGCAATTGCGCCACATTTGTTTTTTCCCTTTAAAGAACGTACGTAAGTCCACCCCAGACTTCGGGAATGGACAAAAACAGCTGAAAACAACATTCTGACCAGTATGCGTAAGCTAGCCCACCTCGCAATATGTAATTCCAAAGGAATGACGGATAGGTTCCCTTTTTTGTCTATCATCCCTGAGATAGTTATGGAAGGACAGCACGGTTTCACTCTGCCTTTCCCTCCACAGCTCTGAGAGGGTATTCCTAAATATCATGCTGAAGTCTGATTATGGTTAGAGTTTGGGAAATGAAAGAAGTATGTGCATCCCGTACAGATGAAGACAAAAGTTACTGCAGAGACTTGCCCACAAAAAGGCTGTTCAAGGCCCACTGGATGATGTATCTTCTGTCCTCTAGTATATTCTGCTATCTTTCACTCACTCCATGACTTTGGATGAACCCATTTCCTGGGAATGGGTAACTGGTGCTTTTCCAAGTATGCACAGAGACTGCATCATTTACTATCTATTACCCTCATCAACTCCTGAAAGGGAGTTGTTAAAACATGACGAGGGAAAAACTAGTAGTGTGAATGGACAAGTAGCCTGCTTTGTGGATCAGCTTCCTTAGTTATAAAATCGAAGTCAACGCCCACCTTACAAAGGAACTGGATGACCAAACAGGGGAAAGCCTAAATGCCCCCCGTGCTGAGTGGCACGGAGGAAAAACGATTTCCCTGGAGACTCTGCTCTGCTCGCTTTCAGTCATCTGTGCCTTAGAGGTAGACACTGGACCTAAAGCTCTAGATTTAAAATTGAGAGGCTAACAAAAATAAAGATAAAAACAAAACCGAGAGGGTATATACGATCAGTTGTTATATGGCAAACAAGATTCCTGAAAGTCCAGAGCATCTAACAGACTATGACAGGAAGTGGGCTTTCCCCTTTCTGGATTTTCTCCTCAGAAACGGTAGCTCGTTAATACTAAGTTTCACGGTTAAGTGGCTTGTGTGTCCAGTTTCCTGGCATCTGAAGGAGAGCAGGCTGGGAATACGTGCACAGAGGGGCCAGTGAAGGGTTTCTCCGGGTTCCCAGGGATCGGCCCTGCTCGGGCAGTGACTGCTCTCCACAGGGTTGGCTGCACTGCAACTTTTCCTGCCCAGTTCCCGTGCCTGGCCCACCTTCAGAGCCGCCAATAAAATCACCTGCTGTCATTAAAGACCTAGGTCTCTCCTTCTTCAGATCGGACATCTCCATTTGTAAAACACAAATGTTTTCTCCCCTTCTCAAACCAGTGGTCTCTTTCCTTTCTCAGTTCTGGATAATTTCTCTATGTCCAATCGTTCTGTCAGCCTGACGGAGGGAACTGAAGGGAGCACTTTTCATATCTGAAATTGTACCTTAGTCTCTGAGTAGCTGAATCTGCTGTTATAATGCCCAAAGTGGCCTAGGTAATGCCAGGCCTATATACTCTCGGACTAAAGTATGCAACAAAGAGAGAAACATTTCCAACAGTCAAGTTCTTGGATGGGTTTCAAACTGATCACAGGTCACAGGAAACTTACAGTCATTGAATGTTTAGGCCCAAGCAAGTCAGAAAATGTCAGTATTTCTCAGTATCTCTGTAAATCAAGTCCATTACCAAGTCATCTACCTCAGTGTTAAGGGGTTGTGGGGTTTAAAGGAGATCACAAGTCTACATGACCCAGAACCCCAATCTGTGCAACAAGGCATGTGAGGGAGACACTGAACCTCTTAGCTCTTGGGACAAATGGACAGTCAGGTGCCCCGGGTCCAACACCTTCAGGCAGCAAGCTCCCTCCACTCTCCAGGCCCCAAATCCTCTTCTTGTTAAACCCCAATTTAAGGGCATTCATACGTGCAAGCCCAAGGCTACCAGAAACTCTGAATGGAAAAGCCATCCATGATCTGCCCCAAGCTTCCCAAACAAAAGTGACCAGTTTCTCCTGTGTACCCCAACACGCCCCCTCTATGCCCCGTCATAACACAGATCCAATGCATCACATTTCTTTCTCTTTTTCGCCCACCGAACTGTGTTCCTTGGACCCCCAGGGCCTATCACATAATACTTAATAATTGTAGTAGAAATAGGAACGTCTAATCAACTAGAACCATGCTCCTCAAACCATGTGCCATTGAGCCGGGATTATGCAAAGCCACAAAATAAACAAGGTGCATCTTCCCAGGGACCAAGCTTAAAACATTTTCCTAAGACTCTAAGAAAGAAGAATACCAGGGCGCCTGGGTGGCTCAGTCGTTAAGCGTCTGCCTTCGGCTCAGGTCATGATTCCAGGGTCCTGGGATCGAGCCCCACATCGGGCTCCCTGCTCAGCAGGAAGCCTGCTTCTCCCTCTCCCACTCCCCCTGCTTGTGTTCCCTCTCTCGCTGTCTCTCTGTCAAAAAATAAATAAAATCTTAAAAAAAAAGAAAAGAAAGAATATCCACACAGAGTTTTAAAAACCCGGTAGTAGTTCTGCAGAAGGTTGGCAGCTTCCAAACTCAGGGCTACACCCCATCCTGCCAGTTTATGTTTCCCATCCTTTCCGTCAGAGGTGCCCCCCAACGCTGAAAAACCCAAGAAGTTCTGGCCTCCACGGGTGCCCTACTTTTTGAGAGGCTTTAAAGGACTGTCACCTCTCTCCCCCTCCTGCTTGTGCACTCCTGTGCTATCTCTAAAATAAATAAATCTTAAAAAAAAAAAAAAAAAACTTTGTCAAGCAAGTCTCAAAGGTCACCAACACCACTTTCTAGGTGAAAACAACCACAGGCTTATTTTGCCAAAATGACTCAAAGTTAAAGCGGAAGCCAGGAAAAGAGCTCTCTTCAATTACTGGCCCAGAACATCACATGACAAAGCCTGTAAGGTGGCATTATATTTTTTAAAAGGCTAAAGTAAGGGACTACAGCTTGTTTAGGTCCAGAGACCCTTTGATCGGAGCACCATCAGAGCAAGCCTCCTCTCAAGCCTCTTTGCTATGCTTGGTTGCCTCAGCCGTAAACCCTTAATGGTTCTAGATAAATACTCACCAGAAGCACCTCTCCGGGGTTCTTCCTTGCGGAAGCTTGAGTTGCACACCTGAGGCCTCTTGAAGGTTAGCACTCCAGCTCCACCTCCCCTCCCGAGAGGGGCTTCCGTACTCCCCTGAAGGGCCCCCAACAGCCCAGAACTTTCTAAACTTTTCTCCACCCCCGCCTGCGGGGCTGCGGGCCCAACGCGGTCCCAAAGAAAGAGCCGAGTGGCAGGACAAACATCTTAAGAGGAAAGCACGATTGAAGAACCAGCGCTCTCCTCCTTCAAGTGCGTTCCCGGGCCGCAGCCAGGACTCTGGGCAGGAGGACACACACACAGACACACACACGTCCCCAGCCCGGAATCCAGGTCCGCACTCACCTTGGCCGACGTTTCTCCGAACAGAGGTCTGTTGTCCAGGCCACTGGTGCCATAGGTCCTGGTGGAAAAGTCCTCCATGTTAGGGTTTTTTCACTCTCGCAGGCCACTCAAAGCTGAACCAGCGTTACCTCCCGAAGGGTCAGGTCCACGACTGCCCACGCCGCGTATTCACCGAGAGCTCATGGCCGAAAGCGCATGGGGGTCGGGGCAGTCCCCGCGGCGGCGGCGGCGGCGGCGGCGGGTGGGCGCTCAGGCCCGGGGGACGCGGCCGCTCCGCCCGAGGCCCGCTGCCCTCCTCATAGCGAGCAGCTGCTGCAGGAAGTGAAAGAAGCACAGCGCGTGGCCGACTCTCCTCGGGACGCCCAGCCCGCGCGGCTCCCACTTCCCCAAATCTCAGCGCTCAGCCCCGCCGGGCGCTGCGCCTCGCACGGCAAATCCGCGACCGCGCGCTCCCGGGGGTCCCCACGATTCCCACCCCTCACCACCGCGTTTCTTTACACGATAGTCTCCCAAGCTTTCTCAGTCTCCTGTTGAGCACCAACGCCTCCACGCTCGGGGGGGGGGGGGGGGTCCAGTGAAGACTTCATGGCAAGCCCCTCACCAAGCCCTCGGCACCTCTCCACCCCTCCAATTCTCGAGCGGCGGGAAAAGTGAAGTTGCCCCAGCCGAGCACTCCGCGGGCCTCTCCCCCAGCGCTGCAGCTGCAGGTTGCAGCCGCGGCCGCGCCAGGCACCTCGGATCCCCTTTCACTTGCCGCATCTACCCGCGTCGCGCTTTCCGCAACTCCCCTCGCTCTCTCCTGCAGGAGCCGCGGCTGGAGCCCGGGCCGGGTCAGAGCAAGAGGAAGAGAAAATCCCGCCTCGGTCGCGCACAGATTGGCCACCCTCCCGGGACCGCCCCGCGCCCGCAGGCCAAACCTCGGCGTCCCCTGCCGCCCTCGCGCTGGGGAGTCCTGGCCGCGCGAGGCTCCGCTGCTCCCGGGCTCACACACCCGCCGGGATCCGGCGCCAAGACTCTGCGGCGCGGGCGAGACGCGCGGAGAAGGAAGCAAGCTTCCGGGCTGGCGGAGAGCGGGCTCGAGGGCCGAGCGCTGGGCTGCGGATCGCCTCTTCTCGGCTCCCCCGGCCGGGAGCCGCGGCCTCCGTCGCAAACTGACTTGGCCCGCCCAGGCGACGTCACCGCCGGGGCAGCCAATCCCGCGGGCCGAGGCGCCGCATTGGCTGCGGAGCTTTATTTCTGGAGGTGCCAGTTTATTCCCGCCGCTGGGCCAGGCTCCCAGGCTGCACGTTTCTCGGCCTTTTAGTAATTAGCGTCCGCGCGAGCCACGTGGGTGAAGAACCGCTCTGAAGATAGCTTTGCCTTTGGCTGGAAACATCTTTAAAACAACCAGCCTGCTTTAACCACGCCAGTCTTGGCACGACTAGGACACAACGGGGGTCACTGACAAATTTGGTTTACGGTTGTTTGTATGTTTGTCTTGTTTTGTTCTGTGATAGGGATCCTGTGGCGCTTAAAGAAACAGTCGGGATGTGACACTGGCAAGGTACTTCTTTGACTTGCACACTCACGCTGTTAGTGATTGTGCTGGCTAAGCATGTTTGCAGCCACAGAGAACGCTTCGTGTGTCAACCTCTTTTCCGGGTGTTAAGAGCATAGAGAACTGGAGGTGGACAGGCCTTAAAGGCACCATAGTGTCACCGCATTTGGAGTCATTAAGTATTAGGGAACAAACGCAACCACGCTAGGTTCGCGGGACACTGCAGCTCCGAGGTTAGAGAGCCCGCGTCGGAATGCTGTAGCCATGTAACATTTAGAGCCCAAGCAAAGATTCCAGGTGGTGTTTTGGCGGTTTAGGTCAAGGGATTAGGACAGGGGATGGATGAAGAACCACAAATCCATCGATTTGAAATTTGCAACACTGAGTAGAGTGAGGTATGGTGTACATCTGATCTACCGGTTATATATTTCATAAATGATTTTTTGTGCAGGATTTTTTGTTTTAACAGGACTGCTACACAGTCCTGCACACAGTTCTGATAGAAGGTTGATGGGCTTCACAAATAACTTCAGTCACATTCAGCCACATTCATTCAACAAATACATTTGAGAGCTGCTCTGGACCAGCCAACCACCAGAGAGGGTAGTCGGGTGATCAGGAAAGAGACAGGTGATATGAGGAATTCTTAGTCTCAGGAAACAAACTGAGGGTTGTTGGAGTGGTGGGGGATGGGAGGGATGGGGTGGCTGGGTGATGGACTTTGGGGAGGGTATGTGCTATGGTGAGCACTGTGAATTGTGTAAGACTGATTACTCACAGACCCGTACCTCTGAAACAAATAACACTGTTAAAAAAAGAAGAAGAAGAAGATAGTAGGAAGGGAAAAATGAAGGGGGGAAATCGGAGGGGGAGATGAACCATGAGAAACTATGGACTCTGAGAAACTGAGGGTTCTAGAGGGGAGTGGGGTGGGGGGATGGGTTAGCCTGGTGATGGGTATTAAAGAGGGCACGTACTGAATGGGGCACTGGGTGTTATACGCAAACAATCATGGAACACTACATCAAAAACTAATGATGTACTGTATGGTGCATAACATAATAAAATTAAATTTAAATAAATTAAATTAAATTAATTTTAAATTAAAGCCAATTAATTTAATTAATTTTAATTAAATTAAAAAAAATTTTAAAAAGGAGAGGCAAGATCCATTGGCTAAGAGCACAAGCTTTGAAGTAGATCATATCTGCCCTCAACCAGTTTTTATTAAAAAAAAAATGTTTAGAGAAGATACCAGACATCTGGCAAACAAATATCCAAATGGTGTTTGTCATAATGGTGAGGAAGGGGTGCTATAGGGAATACACAGGAGGGCACCCACCAGCTTCAGTTGACAGCAATGCTTCCTCAAGGAGGCTTCTAAATCAAGACATTCTTTTCATTTCTCCTTCCCTCCAATTAGAATGGAAGAGACCCCTGTCCATCTCTCCTGTTTTACTTCCCATGCCTCCCACCATCGGGGGGGGTCTCACTATTATGATTATATTTTTTCTACGACAAGCATTTAAGCATGCTCATCTTCAACCATGTTAAAACAAACAAGCAGAGAACTTGCATTAAGCCCATGTCTACCTCTGGCTACCATGCTCTCTTCATACTCTGTGCAACTGTGGTCACCTTCTCTCTCCCCACCCTTCTTTGAAAGCAGAACCTACCTCCCAATGTAAAGGGCAAAAATGCCAGATGTTCACTTGCTGAGAATCCCTTGTAGCTGGGGGTGGGGTATGTGATTGTTAAGGGCAATGAGTCACTAGATCAAGTTGGCTGGGGGTTTTCAGGAGGGTTTCCTCCCTAATAAAAAGAGAGGCAGAAGAGGAGATCTATCCCTTAGATGTTGTCATGTGAGGACGTCATATTTGAAGTTGCTTCTACCATCTCATGACCATGAAGGGTGGCCAAGAGTATCCCAGAGAAGCCAACTAGAGTCTAAATCTGTGAACCACCCACCTCTGGGCTTCTTGTTATATGGTATGTGTGTGTGTGTGTGCGTGTGTGCGTGTGTGTGTGTGTATGGAACAGGAGGGTCTCTATTGTGTAAGTCACTTTTATTTGGGTATTCCCATGCTTACAGCTGAACACACACTGATACGTTTTTAAAGCCAAAATTTCAGTAAAAAGCTCCATATAGATTGTATCCACTTCCTTACCTCCCACATTTGCCTCAGTCACTGGAATCTGCCTTAGCCACACGGCTCCCCCGTGTTTTTCCGTGAATATTCCCATGAGGACTTGGGGCTGATTCCGCAGGTTTTCAGGCCTTCCCCGACATGGCCACTCAGCAGCACTTAGCATTTAAAAATCCTGGAAGTAGGCTGTATGATAGCTCTTCCGTTCTTTCTCTACCCATCTCTTAAATATTATACCCCAGGGCTCTGTTCTTATCCTTTCTCTCTTCTCACTACATGCTTTGCAAGAGCCAGCTCATCTACAGCTGTGGCTTCACTTTCTATCTCTACGCTAATGCCTCCCAAACTTACATGGATAGACTACCGCAATGTGGCGGGAGACATAACTTACGAAGCCATTTTTGAAGTGAAGTAACTCATTCATTTCGTTTATGATTTGTGTTTCTCCTCTTCTGTTGTCTCTCCAGTAAAGTTGTCAGAGCAGTAGCTTGACATTAAAACACTTGGAGTTTTGGAGTACCCTGATGCCTGGGGCCACACCCCAGGCCAGTTACACCCAAATCTCTAAGACAAGGTAGCAATAGTTCTCAAAGCTCCCCCAGATATTTTCTGGTGTACAGCCAGAGAACCACTGGTTTATGGACAGAGCATCGGGCTAGGTAACTGGATCTGGAGTTCCACTGCATATCCTCACTGTCCCATCTGACAAGTCAGTAGCCTAGACTTTGGAGTCCGCACACCTTGGTTTGAATCCTGACTTACACCGTCACTAGATACATGAATTTGAACAAGTTACTTAACCCCTCTGAGCCTCAGTTTTTACTTTTGTAAATAAGATGAAATGAGCAAAACGATACTTGCCCTATAGGGTTTTGTGGGAATTAGATAACATATTTTGAACACTGGACACACAGGCAACACTCTGTAAATATCATGCATCTACTAAAATGAACATAATGAAGACTTGCAAAATGAAAAAAATGCCCATGATTTAATGTTAAAGGGAAAAAATTAAATATAAAGTAGAATCTTTATAGTATACTTGTTTAACATATCTACGCATGTGAACCAAGACTGGGAGGAAACATGAAAACGTAAAAATATGAAAAATACGAAAATCTGGCTGGCTCCGTTGGTGGACCTTATGACTCTTGATCTCAGGGTCTTAAGTTCGAGCCCCACATTGGGGGTAGAGATTACTTAAAAAAATGAATAAAATCTTAAAAAAAGAAAAATATGAAAGCAGAGTTGTTATTTTTAAACCTTTCTCTGTTTTCTGACATGGTTTTTCAGTTCCATGCCTTTGCCAGAAGACAGGAAAACTGGCAATAATGTTTTTGTACTTCCTTATTGCTTTTCTTTCTCTTTTTTTCCTCTTCGTATATGTTCACTGGCATCACATGATCCTTTGATAGCCAAGGGCAACAGGTTTCAGAAACCAAAACTAAAGGTCAGGAGAGGGTGAGGAGAGAAGCAGTGTTCACAGTCCAAGGGTAAGAACAGATTTGAAGGAAAAATTCCTTTATTCCAACACCTGTTCAGTGCAGTGGCTTGCAAAAGGAATAAAGCGGTATACACACAACCTTTGCTGGGGAATAGAATAATATTAATAGCTTCACTTAGGTAGGATCACAGAGCAGAATTTCGAAGAAGTGTGCTTCTCTTCGATCCCAGAGCTCAAAAATGAGAGGAGTGCATGCCTGGTAATTTGTGCCTGTCTTATCGAAACTTATCGGACCTATGTCTCTCTCTTTTTATTTAAGATTTTGTTTATTTATTTGAGAGAGAAAGAGCACAGGCAAGAGAGAAGCAGAAGGAGAGAGACAAGCAGGCTCTGCCCTGAGTGTGGAGCCCGCCACGGGGCAGGATCCCACAACCCCGAGATCATGACCTGAGCGGAAATCAGGAGTCGGAGGCTTAACCGACTGAGCCACCCAGGCGCCTCTAACCGGGAGATGTCTCTCAAATGGGGGGGGGGGGGGGGGGGAGAAGCACACAGCTTCAGAATTCTGCTCTGAGTGCCGCCCTCACAGCCTCACTCGGTGGACACGAGAGGTAAGTGGGAAGAAAGAAGTCAGCTAGCAGAAAGGCGTTAGCACCAATGAAAAGCAATCCGAAGCAAGAGTAAGGGAGCACGTGTCTTCCTCCATCCTGGGGCTAGGTGGCAGGAACTGCTGGGGGCCTTTGCAGGTGCACATAGTTTGAATAGTCTTGTGATAGGAAGATTGATTCACAGATATAATGAATTTAGGCATTGCAACAGATTGTACATATCATTCTGCATGTGCCCCCAAGGGAGATAGGCTCTGTGGACTTGCTGACAAAATTTTTTGAATCAAAGTATGCAAGATTTCTACACGTGCTGTGCAAACCAGGCAGGTGTGGTGAAAGAACCAGCTTAGTCATTGGGATTCTGGTCTGGTGAGCTTAGGAGAGTCAGCTTGGGCACCAGTTTCCATACCTGTAAATGGAAAGGTTGCATTCTACCCTGCCAGATCTAAAATGCTAAAAAACCCTGAGACTAATTAGAGGACCTATTTTTAAATCTAAGTTTTGCAATACTTTGAGATTTCCTGAAAAGTTTTAAAGAGTTCCAGTGTATATTCTTCACCCAGTTTTCCCCAATGTTAACATTTTGCACAACTATGGTATATTTATTTATCAAATCTGAGAAAATTAGCGTTGGTATAATACTGTTACCTACAGACACTTTATTTGAAGCTCTCTACTTTAAATAAGGCTGATGTGACTTTGAGCAAATCTCAGAGGCTTAGTTTTACATGTGCTAAAAAAACATAAGGAAAATAAATTCCTCCTCAGGGTTGTTGTATGAGAATTAAATGAGATATGGTGGGGGAAATTGATTTTTATACTCTGAAGTGTTATTTGCTCGAATGAGCCACACCTGATAAAAAGTAACTTTTAGGGGTTTTAATAATGAATTTAGCACTGATACCAAAGTGGATAAAATCTGAAGCAACTGTCTATTGCCCACAGCTGAAACACTGTTCTCAATGTGAAAATGCAAAATTTGCACAGAGAAATTGAATTAAACATATATGCCAATTTAGGCCAATCCTCTCAAATAGGAACAAATAGAATTTTGAGCAGGTAAGCCCTTCACTGTAACTACAGCACCTTCTAGGTTTCAAACTGTGTGTGTGTGCATTGTTTTTAATTTTATGAATTAGAAATTTGAAAATAAAGATGCAAGGACTAAGTATTTTTCAGGTTTTGAACTATAATGTATCTCTTAAGAAAACTTAGGAAAAACTGATGGGAATGACAGTTAATTTTTGTAATCATTTCATATGAGACCTAGAATATTCCTGATAATGATTTTGAATAAATTGTTTAACATTCAGGCATTTAGCTTCAGGAGAGGTGTGTGCCAGGCGGAGGCTTTGTTACTAACTGTGTCACATTCAGTTATTTATTTAACCTTAAGAGTTTCCATTTCCTCAGTGTGAAATGAGAACAATAGAATAAGTAACTTTTTAAGGGTCTTCAGCATGAAAATCGTGTGACTCTTTGACCTTAAGAGCGGAGGCCAAAAATTAAAGAAAGAAAGAGAAAAATATAAATGTACCATAGTTCATAGTGCAGTCATATTAGCTTTTTATATAGTGACTTTGGATACTTTGGGCCTTTTTTTGGAGGGCTAAGATCTTTTTCACAAAGGTATTCTCCCTGTGATCCTTAGTACTGTATTTTTAGTACTGTATGCATAGCCCCGCACACTCCAGTCCAAACCTGCTAGCCTTGCTCTAGGCGCCTGTCTGTACTACTTACGGTGTTGTCTAAATAAACGTAACAGTGGGGTAATCACACTTCTTTTCTTAGAATAATGTCACTTTCATTTTTTTAAGGATGCCTAGACAGGAATACAACGATCTTACTGCTTAGAAATTCAGGTTCAGGGGCACCTGGGTGGCTCAGTCAGTTAAGCGTCCAACTCTTGGTTTTGGCTCAGGTCGTGATCTCAGGGTCATGGGATGGAGAGCCCCGGGTTGGGTTGGGGCTCCACACTCAGCGGGGAGTTGGCTTGAGGCTTCTCGCCCTCTGCCCCTCCCCCACCCTGCTCAAGCACACTCACTCTCGCTCTCAAATAAATAAAAATAAATCTTTTTAAAAAAGAAATTCAGGTTCAGAGAGAACAACAAACAGCTGAAGAAGTAAATGACATTATTTAAAATATCTATGATGTCTCTTGCTAACTATGGGAAATTTACCAAATTTTTTCACTGTAAAAAAATAGAGAAAAGTTAAAAAAAGAAAACAAGAATTAAAAAGTTCACAACTTGTCATTCTCACTTCTGACTTTTTCAATAAAATACATAGAATGTTATAGAATAGGTTTATTTTCCAGGGAAGAACTTGGGGGGGTGCTTTTTTTTTTAAGAAAGATATTAAGATCAGGAAGAAAAAATTAAATAACAACCAAGATAAAGAAATTCTTTTGCAACCTGTCCACCCAAAAGCGCACTTATTTTTCCTTCTTAGAGAGTCATTTATATTCTCCCCAGTGAAAATATTACCACCACCTCCTGTTTGGCAGACTTCCTTGACAATCCGTACGGTGAGATCAGACATCTGTTACTGTGCCTCTATTTGGGGAAAAGCTACTAACTCTCAGAATACACAAATGAAGAAATCTCATCTCTAATGCCCAGCATGGTGTTTTTCCACCCCACCGACTAAAAGAGAGATATGAGCAGAACCTCTGAATATCTAATGTAATTAGCTCTCCTCTCAACTGCGTCTTTTGTTGCCTCCCGTTAGCAGATTGAATCGCGGACTCCCAAATGGTATGTATACCCCAAAGCCTGTGACTGTGACCTTATTTAGAAAAAGTGTCTTTGCGGCTGTAATTAAGGTAAGAATCTCCAAATGAGAGCATCCTGGATTTTGGGGGCCTAAGTCCAACGACAAGTGTCTTTACAAGAAAAGACTGAAGGAATGCCAAGAGTTGCTGGCAGCCCCTAGAAACCAGGAAAGAGACATGGAACGGATTCTCCCTCAGAGCCCCCAGAAAGAAACACCCCTACTGACACCTTGATTTTGGACTTCTGGGCTCCAGAATTGTGAGAGAATTAATTTCTGTTGTTTTAAGCCACCCAATTTATGCTAATTTGGTGTAGCACTCCTAAGAAACTAATATTAGCGACTGCTACCTCCTTCACTAGAGGTATTGCCAAGATTTATTGATGTTGACAAAGCTCTCTCCTGGGATAAGTCCTCCAGAAGAACCACTTGTTCCAAAGTGAAAAAGATCTTAAGAAAATCATTAAGTCAGAGTACAGAGAGGGAAGGCTACCATCTGCCTGTAAAATAAGGACACTGAATTTTTAAAAGACATGCAGAACGTTAGCGTCATCCTACTGTGTATCCTCAGATGTGACACCTGACTCAAGGTACTAACCTCACTCATACTTTTGAAAGTCTTCTCCTATCATTGACCTTAGAACCTGTTGGCAAGTTGTACTAGTTGATGTTCTCTAGAGAAACAGAGTCAATAATAAATAAATAAATAAATAAATAAATAAATAAATAAATAAATAATAAATATATTTATTATCAAACAGAGGCTCATGCAATTATAAAGGTTGAGAAGTCCCACGATCTGCCATCAGCAAGCGGGAGACCCAGTAAAGCTGGTGATATAAATCAGACCTAGCCTAAAAGTCTGAGAACAGGGAAAGCTAATGATGTGGATTCCAATCCAGATCTGAAGGCCTGGGCACCAGGAGGGCCAAGGGCAGAAGAACATCAATGGCCCAGCTCAAGTACTCAGGAAAGGCCAAATTCTGCCTTTCTCCACTTTTTCGTTCTCTTCAAGCCCTCAACAGATTGGAGGATGCCCACCACATGGGAGAGGGCAAATTGCTTAACTGAGTCCACTGATTCAAACACTAATTTCATCTGGAAATGCCCTCACAGACACATGCAGAAATAATGTTTAGCCAAATATCTGGATGATCCAGTCAAGTTGACACATAAGATGAACCATCATACAAGTTATGCCAGCAAAACAATTTCATTCACTTATAGTCACAACTTCAAGTATTTCCCATCTTTCTTTGACAATTTAAATTACAATAACAGAGACCAAAGGCACCTGGGTGGCTCAGTCGGTTAAGCATCTGCCTTCGGCTCAGGTCATGATTCCGGAATCCTGGGATCAAGCTCCGCATCGGGCTCCCTGCTCAGCAGACAGCCTGCTTCTCCCTCGGTCCCTCCTCCTGCTCATGCTCTCCCTCTCTCAAATAGATATATAGAATCTTTAAAAAAAAAATGATGGAGACCAAAATTGAACTAGGACCCACATGACTTGTAAATTTTAAAAAATGTGTGTATGTGTGTGTGTGCATCCTCCCAAAATTTGAAGAAATGTCACTTTATACCCACCAGACTGGCAAAAATTAAAAATCTAACAGTATCATCTTGAGCAAAGGTATGAAACATTAGGAAATCTGAAACTCTGCTGCTGATACTTCTCCTGGGACAACTGCTGTACTCATTGTGGGGTAAAGAGTAAGATGTGAATACTTCCTACCCCCAACAGTTCTAAACCTAGGTATAGAGGAGAAACTCCTGACAAAGGCAACAAGAGACTTGCGACAGAAAGTAACATTATTTCTGATAACAAAAAAATAGAAACAGCCCAAATGTCCATTAACTAAAGAAGGGATTAAAAAAAAAGAAGGGATAAATAAATGGAACACAGTTCTAGAATGGAATATAGCAGTGACAATGGATGAACCACAATTTACATGGACCACCATGCCAACATGGATGAATCTCACAACCACAGCGGTGAACAGCAAGCAAAAATAAAAGCAAATTGCAGGATTACTCACAGCTCTGTGACAAGATACTAGAAGCTGCCTGCTCATACCCCTTAGGCTCTACCATTTCAGCACAGGTCAATCCAAGCCCTATGTCAGTCATTGCAACCCTCTGCCGGGGGGTTTCTTTCCGAAGCTCCCTCTGTCTGCACACAAGGCAGGCCAGAGTGCTCAGCAATTAACACCTAGGAGCCCGGCGTCAACCCATGATTGCCACGAGTTGCTATATTAATACTCTGGTTCCACCCGCCACCCCCTTGGGTGGGATGAATCTTTAGTGTCTATTCTACTCTGGCTCCTTAGTGTGACTCAGATGCAGTTGCCCAAAGTGGTAACTTCTTTTTTTTTTTTTTTAAGATTTTATTTATTTATTTGACAGAGAGAGACACAGCAAGAGAGGGAACACAAGCAGGGGGAGTGGGAGTGGGAGAAGCAGGCTTTCTGCGGAGCAGGGAGCCCGATTCAGGGCTCGATCCCAGGACCCTGGGATCATGACCTGAGCCGAAGGCAGACGCTTAACAACTGAGCCACCCAGGCGCCCCAAAGTGGTAACTTCTATGTTGGCTTTTCCTTCCTTGTTTTCCATTCCATTCCCTTCCTGGTTTTTTGTGGCTGTGATGGTTAATTGTATGTGTCAACTTAACTGAACTAAGGAGCTAAGCTGGTAAAACACTTCCGGGTGTGTCCAGGAGAATGTCTCTGAAAGAGATGAGTCTTTGAATGATAGCCTGAGCCAAGAAGATCGCCCTCCCCAATTCAGGTGGGCATCATCCCATCTTTTGAGGACCTGAACAGAACAAAGAGGCAGGTAGAGAACAAATTTTCTCGGTGCTTGAGCTAATACATCCATCTTCTGCCCTTGGACTTATGGTGCTACTGATGCTCAGACTTTCAGACTCAGGATTTACCCGATGGGGCCCTGATTCTCAGGCCTCTGGACTCAGACTGAATTACACCACCAGCTTTCCTGGTTCTGTGGCTCACAGACGGCAGATGGTGGGACTTCTAAGCCCCCACAACTGTGTGAGCCAATTCCTATAATAAAAATAAATCTCCTCTCATATCATCTATGTATATCCTATTGGTTCTATTTCTCTGGAGAACTCTGACTCATACAGTGGCTTACCTCCCAAAGAAACCACTCTCATTAGAACCCACATCTTGGAATGCGCTTCTGGACAGACAGAACTAACACAGTGGGATTCTATTTGTACGTGATTCAAAAATAAGGAGAATGGCAATACATTGTTAAGAGTCCGTAGAATAAGTAGTTAAGGGTACAGAAGCTAGAGCGAACTGCCAGGGCTTGAAACCGGGGCCTGCCACGTACTAGCTGCGTGACTTTTAGCAGGTCACTCAACCTCTCCTTGCCTCAGTCCAGTCAACTGCTGAATTGGGATGTTAATAACAATATTTACCCTTTCTGGTTGTTGTGAGGATTAGAGTTAAAATACAAAGAATTTAAAATAGTGTCTTACAAAAAGCAAGCACTCAAAGAATGTTAGATGTTACTATTATTATTTTTTTAAGGATTTATTTATTTATTTATTTTCAAGAGAAAGAGCAAGAGTGAGCACAAGCGCGAGGGGCTGAGGAAGAGGGAGAGAGAGAGAGAGTCTTTTTTTTTTTTTTTAAAGATTTTATTTATTTATTTGACAGAGAGAGACACAGTGAGAGCAGGAACACAAGCAGATGAGTCTGCTCAGGGGGAGTGGGAGAGGGAGAAGCAGGCTTCCCGCTGAGCAGGGAGCCCAATGCGGGGCTCGATCCCAGGACCCTGGAATCATGACCCGAGCCAAAGGCAGACGCTTAACGACTTGAACCACCCAGGCGCCCGGGGGGGGGGGGGGGGGGGCGGAGAGAGAGAGAGAGAGTCTTAAGCAGACTCCCTGCTGAGCACGGAGCCCGATGCCGGGCTCTATCTCATGACCCTGAGATCACGACCTGAGCCGAAACCCAGAGTCCACGCTCCACTGACTGAGCCACCCAGGCGCCCCTAGCTGTTACAATTATTAAGAATGTATACATGTGCAATAAAACCATAAGGGCCATGTTAAACACAAAATTCAGGAGAGTGGTTACTTTTGGAAGGGCAGGAGCTTGATGGGTTCGAAGAGAGGTATATGAGGGTCTCAAGGGTATTAGTCATGGTCTATTTTTTAAGCTGGGTAGCGGATATATTTTTATTTAATTATTATGCTTTATAACTTACATATAAATTATATCATTTCAAATATCAAAAAGTGCATACTTTTTAGAATTGTAAAAAGATAAAACAATTTCTACCAAATACATTCAAACTTTTGTAACCTTTAAGAGCTCAGGGTGCTCTCTGCTTCAGCTAGAGTCAGCCCCCCACCATTTCCCCAGTATTCCCTGGGGGCACCACCCTTTTGGACTTCACTCACAGTGGCCCCTTTGAGGAAAGTTTCCAGGACACCTGTACCCTGCAAGGTCTCTGGGACCCAGCCCAAATCACATCACCCTTCGGAAGACATTCAGCAACCCTGTGCTGTTGTCATGGGTATTCTACAAGACTGAGGAATCACTGACCTCTACCTCAGAAACTAATAATACAGTATATGTTAATTAATTGAATTTAAAAATAAATACATAAAAAAATAAATAATAAATAAAAATAAAAAATAGATTTATACATAAAAAATATCTTGGTTTTTAAAATTCCTTCTTTCTTTTCAATAAGCATTGCCCTTAACACATTAAACAATTAGTATATGATACTTTTAGAAAAAAAAACTTGTGCAAAATAATAGTATGCTCAGGGGGGCGCCTGGGTGGCTCAGCCGGTAAGCATCTACCTTCGGCTCAGGTCATGATCCCAGGGTCCTAGGATCCAGCCCCGCATCGGGCTCCCTGCTCCTCGGGAAGCCTGCTTCTCCCTCTCCCATTCCCCCTGCTTGTGTTCCCTGTCTCGCTGTGTCTCTCTCTGTCAAATAAATAAATAAAATCTTTAAAAAAAAAAAAAAAGAAAATTCAATGGAAATATCTGTAAGATAAATTACAGTAGCAACTATGGATCCAATTAGGGGAGTTTGGGTCAGAAATCATAGATTATGCTTATAAGTAATCACCCCAAGAGCAGATGGGAAAGGTGGATGTGTTCAGAAGGGAGTGAAATAAATGCCTGCTGAGATGAAGTTAGTTTTCTAAGAGTGCTAGTTCTAATCTGAAACCTAAATAAGAAATCCCATGGGGTGCCTAGGCAGGTCAGTTGGTTAAGCATCTGCCTTCGGCTCAGGTCCTGATCCCAGGGTCCTGGGATCGAGCCCCGCATCGGGCTCCCTGCTCGGCAGGAAGCCTGCTTCTCCCTCTCCCACTCCCCCTGCTTGTGTTCCCTCTCTCACTGTGTCTCTCTCTGTGTCAAATAAATAAATAAATAAAACCTTTAAAAAAAATAATAGTATTCTCACAAATCATCATTCAGCTATAACCGCTGTCAATATCTTGATGTATACCCTTCCAGATTTTATGTTATACATTTCAAAACAAAATTACATTATAAAGAAATGCTCTGAAGGGATATCCTTTTTTTAACTTAATATGGGAACATTTTAACTTAAGCTGGGAACATCTTTCTTTGTGCTTTTTTTTTTCAGTTAGACTCCTTTGTAGGAATAAACAGAAGAGACTTGACTGCTGCTGGGTCAGCAAACAGAGGAAGCGTTTGCTGTAAGGATCCCTGGCGCTCAGAAATACAGGGATCCAGGAGGCTCCTAGAAAGGGAAATTAAGAATGACCGGGCCGTTGGGCGCCTGGGTGGCTCAATCGTTAAGCGTCTGCCTTCGGCTCAGGTCATGATCCCAGGGTCCTGGGATCGAGCCCTGCATCAGGCTCCGTCCTCCAGGGGAAGCCTGCTTCTCCCTCTCCGACTCCCGCTGCTTGTGTTCCTGCTCCCCTCCTATTTCTGTCTCTGTCAAATAAATAAATAAAATCTTAAAAAAAAAAAAAAAAGAATGACCGGGCCGCACAGAGCTGGAAGCTCCAGGGAGGCCCGCAAGGAGTGTGGGATCTTCCCTCCGGGGTACCACTGTCCACGTGACTTGCACCTCAGTGTCTACTGATGCTATGATTCTATCTCTTCTTCCTATCGCCAGGCTTCCCTGATCTAGGTAGCGTTTTTAGCTCCTTGTTGAGTTTCATCTTCCAAACATAACTTGAACTTACTGAACCTTTGGCTTATTATTGACCCATTATTACCCTCCACCTTCTCCTTATCTCATGGATTTTCTCCTTTATTCTGCCAATCACTTATATCTCTCCAGTTTCCATGTCAGATGCTTGTGACTGAGACCCTGAGTCTCCACAGGGCAGAGATATTTGTGTCATGCCTTTCTATAGGTTCATGGTCAAGAGATGAGCTGTCCTTCGGCCAGGTGCCTTGCGCCTGGTCCATCATTGAGTTGTGTCCTGCAAAAGACAAATTCCCTGCCCTCTCCCAGTCCCCCGGGGTGGGGGGAAGCCTTTGGTGTAAACCGTTTCTGGCTAGAATTGTGGTGCCTTCTTGTGGAGACTTTAAGTATTACAAGCACCGTGATTTTCTTCCAGAATCCATTTCCAATTATGGGTACATTAATTTAGGATGATGAACTCAACTACAGGCTGACAACCAGAATTTTAAGAATGGAATAGAATAGAACAGAAGAGAAAATATAAGATTTCATCATAGTTAGTAAGACTAAGTGTGGTTTTCATGAAACTTCTATTTCAGATGTGTGTGTGTGTGTGTGTGTAAATGTGTGTGGTATGTGTAAACCAATGTATATGATACTTCAAAAATTTAAGAACTGCCATGACATAGAAAAAGAGACACCCACCATATACAAATAGCACAGTTGCACTGGTGGAAACCGGGTTACCCTCCACCTGTCATAGATGGGCATGGTTGTGAAGCAAAATGTTTCTTTCTTCCTTTTTTAAAGATTTATTTACTTATTTCGGGGGGGCAGAGAGAGAGAGGAACTCAAGCAGACTCCACACTGAATGTGGCGCCCGACACAGGGCTCGATCTCACAACCTTAAGATCACAACCTGAGCCAAAACCAAGAGTCCCACAACCAACCAGCTGCACCATCCATGCACCCCAAATGTTTATTTCTTAATATAGGTCATGTCAAAAGAGTTTTAAAGACATTGTTCTAGAATACAACTCAATATAGGCAGACCTCAGAGATATTGTGGGTTTGGTTCCAGACCACTGCAATAAAGCAAGTATCTCAATAAATGGAGTCAAATGAATGTTTTAATGTTCCAGTACATATAAAATTTATGTTTATACTCTACCATCGTCTATTAACTGTGCAACAGCATTATGTCTTTTAAAAAAGTACATCTTAATTAAATAACACTTGATTGCTAAAAAACGCTAACCATCATCTGAGCTTTCAGCAAGGTGTGATCACTGATCACAGAGTGTCATAACAAAAATAATAATATTTAGAAAGTTTGAAATAGTGTAAGAGTTACCAAACTGTGACACAGAAACACAAAGTGAGCAAATGCTGTTGGAAAAATGGTGCTAATAGACTTGCTCAAAGCAGGAAAGTTCCCAGGACACCTGTACCCTGGTGTTAAAAAAAAAATGCAATATCTGCTGACAATAAAACAAGGTATGCCTGTATAGTTTGCATTATCATTTTTAATAATTGCATAGTGTTTGTATACATGTGCTATAATTCATATACTCTCTCTTTCTTCCTTCTCCTCCTTTTTCTTTCCTTCGATCTTTCTCTCTCTCTTTCCCTCTCTCCCACCCCCTCATACCCACACATGTTGAACATTACTGATTTTAACCATAGCTACTATTGGCTGTTTAGATCGGGCAGGAAGTGAGCGGAATGGTTAAGAGCATGGACATAGAGCTAGACAGCTGAAGCTAAATCATGACTCTTCCACTTACCAGGCATATGACCAGATACATAACCTCTGTGTGTCTCAGCCCTTCATCTGTAAAATGGGGATGATAAAAATAATAGTATTTCCCCCATATTGTTTTTTATAAGGTCTGCATGAATTAAGGTGTGTGATGTGTTCAAGCAAGTGTCTAGGACATAGTAAATACTCAATTAAATGTTAGTTATTATCATTATTTAGATTGTGTCCACTTTTTCACTATCACAAGTAAAATACTGATACAACAAGGATATTTGTAGCAAAATCTTTGGAAAACAGACTTAAGTCTACTTATGGAAATAGAATTGCTAGAGGAAGCATGTACATTTTGAAGGTTTTAAAACATTTCTGCTAAATTATCACCTGAGAGGATATACCACAGTGTTTGAGATCCCACTGCCCAAAACTCTAGTCAACACTGGATATTATGATTTAAACCAAAAGCTTTGCCAATTTGATCAAGGAATAATGATATTTATTATTACATAAAGTTGCTTCTCTGTGATTACTAGTAAGGTAGAATAATTTTTCAAATGCTTACTGCCATTAATATTTGACGCTCCAGTAGGGCACCTTGACAGTGTGTCTTTTTTTTTTTTTTTTTTAGATTTATTTATTTATTTGAGGGATGCCTGGGTGGCTCAGTTGGTTAAGCGTCTGCCTTCGGCTCAGGTCATGATTCCAGGGTCCTGGGATCGAGCCCCGTGTCAGGCTCCCTGCTCAGCGGGAAGACTGCTTCTCCCTCTCCCACTCCCCCTGCTTGTGTTCCCTCTCTCACTGTGTCTCTCTCTGTCAAATAAATAAAATCTTTAAAAAAAAAGATTTATTTATTTATTTGAGAGAGAAAGAGAGTGTGTGCGTGCACAGGAGGGGGGAAGGAGAGAGAGAGAATCTTAAGCAGGCTCTACGCCCAGCATGGAACCCTACACAGGGCTCAGTCTCACGACCCTGAGGTCATAACCCTGAGATCATGACCTGAGCTAAAACCAAGAGTTGGACGCTCAACCTATTGAGCCACCCAGGCGCCCTGACAGTGAGTCCTGATGTAGAGTTGCTCTTACATGTATCTTTCCCAATTAAACTGTGAGGTCTCACTTTTTACTCTTCCTCTCTGACTGAACACAAATCTGCACACAACTGGTCCCAATACATTTTAGCTGAACTAGGGATCATGGTCACTATATCTGATCTCTGAGTTGAATTTTTGAGCAGAATTATCTGGCAGTCAGAAAAAGGAAGACATCACTGATCTCTCTACTCTCAAAATGCCCTTGGGCAGAGGGAAGCGGTATCCTTTTCTTGTGCTCCTGAGAACTGTTTGACTATGTAAGAGTGTTTAAATGCATTTCTTTTCTATTACTGCTTCTCTCTGGTAGTAATATGTTGAAATGTTCCCCTTCTCCAAGGAAAAAAATTGTTTTCATATTTGAGACTACACAAATACCATAGTTCCAAATGGGACTGCCTTTTCATCACCAACAAATATTTCTAAAACAAGACTGGATGCGAGGCAGGGGAAAGGTATGTGGGTTGGGGGTGATGGAGGGAATGGGTATGTATTCAAAGTGCAAAATACATTCTCTTCCCACAAGGAAGTTAGCACTTAGTTGGTGAAGGAAACAACATAGTGTGGGGGGATGATGCTGAAGGGGCATCCAGAAATTGACATTCTGGGGATGCCTGGGTAGCTCAGCCAGTTAAGCAACTGCCTTCAGCTCTGGTCATGGTCCCAGGGTCCTGGGATCGAGTTCCACATCAGGCTCTTTGCTCAGTGGAAAGGCTGCTTCTCCCTCTGCCTGCTGCTCCCCTTGCTTGTGCTCTCTCTCTCTCTCTGAGAAATAAATAAGTAAATAAATAAAATCTTTATTTAAAAAAAAGAAATTGACATTCTGTCCCCAGGCTGCTGTCACCTACTGTGTCAACTTGCATAAATCCCTCAACCTCTCTGCAATTTTGTTTCTTTACCTGGGAAATTCAGAACAGATTATGTTTCTAGCATCTGCCTGTGAGCTATTTGGTGTAAGGGATAAAGGGACAGAACCAGAGAGACATGGTAAGACTCCTAAATGGTCACTGTCAGGTAAGAGATGGGCCAGACACGGGAGAAGGGTTTAAAGTGGGGGATGATATGTCCAGTTGGGGCAATCTAGGGAGATTTATATAGAGGTTAGAATCTGATTTCAAGCTATACAACAAAGCTGTGGTAATCAAAACAGTATGGGACTGGGACAAAAATAGACATATAGATCAATGGAACAGAATAGACAGCCCAGAAATAAACCCACCCTTATATGGTCAGTTAAACTATGACAAAGGAGGCAAGAATGTACAATGAGGAAAAACAGTCTCTTCAATAAATGGTGCTGGGAAAACTGGACAGCTACATGCTAAAGAATGAAACTGGGCCACTTTCTTACACCATACACAAAAATAAACTCAAAATGGATTAAGGACTTAAATATGAGACCTGAAACCATAAAACCCCTGCAAGAAAACATAGGCAGTAATCTCTTGGATATTGTCAGCCTTAACAACATTTTTCTAGATATGTCTCCTTAGGCAAGGGTAACAAAAGCAAACATAAACTATTGGGACTATATCAAACTAAAAAGCTTTGCACAGCAAAGGAAACCATCAACATCATAAAAAAAAAGTAACCTAATGAATGGGAGAACATATTTGCAAATGATGTATCTGGTAAGGGGTTAATATAACAAATATATAAAGAACTTATACAATTCAACACCAACACCCCCCAAATAATCTAATTAAAAAATGGGCAGAGGACCTGAAATAGACATTTTTCTGAAGAAGATATACAGATGCCCAATGGACCCATGAAAAGACGCTAAACATCACCCATCATTGGGGAAATACAAATCAAAACCACAGTGAGATATCACCTCACACCTGTCAGAACAGTTAGTATCAAAAAGACAAGAAATAACAAGTATGGGTGAGGATATAGAGAAACGGGAACCCTCATGTTCTGTTGGTGTCAATGTAAATTGGTGTAGCAACTACGGAAAACAGTATGGAGGCTCCTCAAAAAAAATAAAAATGGGAATACCATGCAATCCAGTAATTTTAGTGCTGGGTATTTACCCCGAGAAAATGAAAACATTAATTTGAAAAGATATATGTACGCTTACATTTATTGCAGCATCATTTACAATAGCCAAGATACAGAAGAAACCTACTTGCCCAATGACTAATGAATGGATAAAGAAGATGTGATTAATATATATATACACACACACACACATATATATGTGATGTGTATATATGATATGTATATATATGATATATATGAGAGATATATATATATATATGATGGAATATTACTCAGCCTTAAAAAAAGAAATGATATCTTGCCATTTGCAAAAACATGGATGGACTCAAAGGGTATTATACTAAGTGAAATAAGTCAGACAAATGAAACCAGACCCATAGAGTTAATGAGGTTGAAACTAACAGGAAATTTAAAGCTTATTTTTCAGAGATCTGTTTCTCCCTCATCGGCTACTGTTTCTTTTCAGACTCCACTAACAGATCCACTGGAAGGTCACTGATATGGTTCCAACCTATGAACAAACATGGCCCTGCATTCCTTACCCTAGATTAATGAGTCCAAGACCACATCCGGTTTATACAGGCTCTAGGAACACACCTATAGCTCTCTCCTTGTCCTAAGATAACCTCCTGACATCAGAAGGTGAATTCTGCCTCATTTTAATATTAAGTGTCCACCCCAAAGTGAACATGGGATGCATTTTACATATATGTTTGTACAATGTGCATGCTCTATCTGTCCTCACAAATAGTCATAAATTTCTCCACCTTCTTCATCAATATGTATGTAATTCCAACCCCAGGATTATAAAAAACTTGTTCTAATCTTAGTCCAGGAAACAGATTTGAGCCAGCCTCCTGTCTCTCGTTTGACTGTCTCTAGAATAAACCCTTTTCTTGCTACATACTCAGTGTCTCAGTGATTGGCTTTGCTGTGCATGGGGAGATGAACTTGGGCTCCATTACAACAAATACCATACAATTTCACTTATATGCAGAATCTAAAAAACAAAACAAACAAACAGAAGCAGACTCATAAATATGGAGAACAAGCTGGTGGTGGCCAGAGGGGAGCAGGTGAGGGGATGAGTGAAATAAATAAAGGAGATTTTATTTAAAATAAAAGGAGAGGTACAAACTTCCAGTTATAAAATAGATAAGTCGGAATGGTAAAAACTACAGCATAGGGAATAGAGTCACTAATAGCGTTGCCTGGTGACAGATGGCAACCACACTTACACTTACTATGGGGAACACTGCATAACTATGGAGTGGTTGAATCACTATGTTATACACCTGAAACTAACATAACATTGTATGTCAACCGCACTTCAATTAAAAAAAGAGAGAGAAAGGAGTTAGAATCTGAGCTGGACCTGGCAGGGAAGAGTGTTCAGTAGGTAGAACAGGGGGCAGGGGAGGCAAAATCTGGAAAACGGCATGAGCAAAGAACAAAAGCCAGGGCGAGAAAGTACCAGACATGTCCCTGGGACAGGGAATAGAGCCGTTTGGCTAGAACAGAGGGCTCATGCAAGTATCCACAGAGATTCCATGTGAAGAATGAAAGCTTTATAGGGGAGGGCCTTGACCATGCAGTGCAGGAGTTTACCCTCAGGGCTCTAGGTCACAAGCAAGAAGGGTGTCCCCTGTGTGCACCTGATTCCATGGGGTTTCCAGGAGTACTGAGTTGAGAGAGAAGACCGCTGTGGTCTGTGAGTGCTGTGTGCGCTGATAAGAGTGAGGGACAGCAGTGGGGCACAGAGGGGCTCTTCTGTGACCCATGTTTGTCATTCCAACCCTAAGTCCTAGGAGGACTTAAAGGTTTTATTTTATTTTATTTTTTATTTTTTAAGATTTTATTTATATATTTGTCAGAGAGAGAGAGAGCACAAGCAGGGGGAGTGGCAGGTAGAGGGAGAAGCAGGCTCCCCACCGAGCAAGGAGCCCCAAGCGGGACTCATCCCAGGATTCCCGGATCATGACCTGAGCTGAAGGCAGACGCTTGACTGAGCCACCCAGGCATCCCAGGGACTTGAAGGTTTTAGAACAGAGTCCACACAAAAGCAGGGTTTTAGTGCAAGTAACGTGTGTGATATATAGATCAGTCTGGATAAATAAGAGACTGGAGGAGAGAAACTGGTTAGAAGGCTATTATATATTCAAGGCCTCGCAACTAACTGGGGATGAGCAGCAAGCTTAAAGACCTTATGACTCCAAGAGCTGGTTGCAAGGAAAGGCCAATAGGAAACTCCCAGCAGGAAGCTGGCGACCCAGGCCTGGAAGGCGGGGGAGGTGAGGAAAGGGTCCAGCGAGGGACAGACAGTAGAATCACAGAAGAGAGGAGCGGAAGAGCTAGCGGGAAGAAGAGATTCTGAAAGGTTCCAAGCGGAGGAGGGGCCCATGCTTTGGTTTTTTCTTTTCCGTCCAGTACATGTGGTGGGAGGCAATCTACTGCAGTGGTTAGAGGCAAGAGCTTTGCAGCCAGACAGACAGGAAATGATTTTTGGCCACTGAGGTTCGGTTAGTGGCCCCACCACTGGTGGAATATGTGATTATCTACAAGTCATTTCGAATCTACCTGAGCTTCTGTTTCCTCTCTGCAGATGGAGATATTAACACCTCCTGACTGGGCCATGGGGAAGATATTCACCTGGAACAGAGTAAAGACAATAAACAATAGCTATTGGTAAAAGTATAATTTTTATATTTTTATATGTACTGAGAGTAGAAGGGTTCAACATTGCTGCTGGTGGCTAAAAAGTAGTTCAGGTTAGACAGCCCTTGAGGGAAATAGAAAAGGGAGCCCTTTTGTGATCAAACCTCTGGATTCTCCTTTTTTCTGTCTCTTAAAAAATTTTATTAAGACATTTTCAAACAAACATAAAAGTGGAAGGAATAGTATAACAAAATCCTTTGTACCTATCACCCAGTTTTGCCAATCTTGTGTGGTTTTGGGGGGCGATGGAATTATTTAAATGCAAATCCCAGGTATGATTTCATATAATCTTTTTAAAAGAATACACAGGGGCACCTGGGTGGCACAGTGGCTTAAGCATCCGACTCTTGGTTTCAGCTCGGGTCTTGATCTCAGGGTCATGAGATCGTGCCCTGCATCAAGCTCAATGCTCAGCAGGGAGTCTGCTTGAGATTCTCTTTCCCTCTTCCTCTGCCCTCATGTTCATGCTCTCTCTCTCAAATAAGTAAGTAAATCTTTAAAAAGAAATTAAAAATAAATAAAAGAACACACAGGTTCATTTTCCAGCAGTATCATGGAGGAGGTATCTTTGGGAAATACTTCACTAAAATTTTTTTTTAATGCTGGATTAAATTAAGGGGAAAAATCCTTTAAAATGCATTGATGAGTTGTCAAGAAGGAAAGGAATTCTCAGACAAAAAACAAAGCGAAAGTAAAAATCAGAGCAGGCAAAGAACTGAAACTGGCTTTCACCTTGAGGGTTTTAACTAAACCCAGATGAGCTTGCGTTTCCATTTTTAATGGTATCTATGGATTCAGGGGACAGAGCCCCAGATCTAGAATTGATACCAGGTGGAGAGCATCGTAAAAGCTTCCCATTCTTCCACATTTATGCTGGGTGCCAAAGGGCTACATCCACAGGGTGAATGTAAAGTAGAAATAATGAGCTTTTCATGGAGCAACAAGGAAAATTGATTGTCTCAAACCTTGATATTGGGTGAAGATAAAACAACAAGAATTTATGACCACAAAATGCCCTCATGATAGAGCTCAGCCCCCACACAGCACTATTAGGGTATTGTGGATAAAGAAAAGCCCTCAGGGCAAACATTTAAAGTGGCCCTGGGTTTGCAGAGCCTGCAGCCTCTGGAAAACATATATTCTCCTTGGAGGAAAACACTTTAAAGTCAGGCCTCTGAGCATTCCCCCAGAGAAAGTTCCAAGAAATCTGAACTCACTTCAACAATCCCAGTGTTCATAAAGAAACAAATAGCCAGGAACAAGAGCTTAGAGAAACAGCAGGCAGCAGACCCCAGAAGTAGAACCACAAAGACTCTCAGTGTAAGAAGGATAAAGTGTCATAATATGAGAGCCACCATTTTCACTCTCATCCTCCAAAGCTGTACGGGAAGCTTGCAGGGAACAAAAGCTCCCAAGAGCAAACCCCAGCAGATTACTTAGCCCTGCCCCCCGTCAAGGGTGGGGTGATTCCGCCTCCAGCAAAGACATTTGGGAACCATGGCAACAGGCCCCTCCCCCAGAAGATCAGCAAGAACAGCCAGCCAAGACCAAGTTTACCCATCAGTGAGAACGGCACATCTCCAGGGCTAGGGGAATACTGCACATAGAATTCATGACTTTTTCCCCGTGATTCTTTAGTTTTTTAGTTAATTCCTTTTCTCTTTCCTTTTTCACCCAATTTCTTTTTTATTTTTAATCTTTTTTTAATTTTCATTTTTACAGTTACATTCAATCCTTTCATTGTATTTAATTTTATTTCTGTATATATATATATATAAATATATAAAACTTTTTCTTTCTTTACAATTTTGGGATGTAGTTTTTTCTAACAGACCAAAATACACCCAGAATCTAGTGTATGACTCTGTTCTTGTCACCTGTCTGATCATAGTCTCTCTTTTCTTCTTCTTCTTTTTTTTTTTTTAAGGTATTTTTTAATTTTCATTTTACAGTTACATTCTATCCTTTCAATGTATTTAATTTTATTTTTGTGTATATATGTCTTTCTTTCTTTACAATTTTGAGAGGTAGTTTCTTCTAACAAACTGAACAAAATATACTCAGGTTATAGTGTATTGCTCTGTTCTGTTCACCTGTCTGTTTATATTCCTTCCTTTTTTGTGTGTGTCTTTTAATTTTCATTTTTACAGTAACATTTTATCCTTCCATTGTATTTAATTTTATTTTTGTACATACATAAATTTCTCTTTTTTTACAATTTTGGGATCTAGTTTTCTAACAAACAGACCAAAATACACACAGGATCCAGTGTATTGCTCTGTTCTGTTCACCTGTCTGATTATATTCTCTCCCTCTTTTTTTAATTTTAATTTTTTTTTTTTTTGGATCGCTTCTGATTTGTTTAGTGTATATTTCTCTGGGGTCGTTGTTCCCATTTTAGTATTTTGTTCTGTTGTTCATCTATTCTTCTCTGGACAGAATGATAAAATAGAAAAACTCACCTCAAAAAAGAGAAAAAGAGGCAGTACTGATTGCCAGGGACATAACCAGTATGGATATAAGTAAGACATCGGAGTTAGAGTTCAGAATAACAATTATACAGATACTGGCTGGGCTTGAAAAAAGCATAGAGAATACTAGAAAATCCCTTTCTGGAGAAATAAAAGAACTAAAATCTAACCAAGTTGAAATCAAAAAGGCTATTAATGAGGTGCAATCAAAATTGGAGGCTCTAACTGCTAGGATAAATGAGGCAGAAGAGAGAATCAGTGAAATAGAAGACAAAATGATGGAGAATAAAGAAGCTGAGAAAAAGAAAGATAAATAAGTACTGGATCATGAGAGGAGAATTTGAGAGATAAGTGATACCATAAAGTGAAACAATATTAGAATAATTGGGATCCCAGAAGAAGAGGAAAGAGAGGAGGCAGCAAGAAGGTATATTGGAGCAAGTTATAGTGGGGTACTTCCCTAACCTGGGGGAAAGAAAGAGGCATTCAAGTGCAGGAGGCACAGAGAACACCCCTCAAAATCAATAAAAATAGGTCAACACCCCAACATATAATAGTGAAACTTGCAAATCTCAGAAGTGGAGAGAAAATTCTGAAAGCTGCTCAGGACAAGAGGTCTGTAACCTACAAGGGTAGAAACATTAGACTGGCAGCAGACCTATCCACAGAGACCTGGCAGGCCAGAAAGGACTGGCATGATATATTCAGGGTGCTAAATGAGAAAAATATGTAGCCAAGAATACTTTATCCAGCAAGAATGTCATTCAAAATAGAAGGAAAAATAAAAAGCTTCCAGGACAAACAGAAACTAAAAGAATTTGTGATCAGTAAACCAGCCTTGCAGGAAATACTAAAAGGGATCCTTTAAGTGAAGAGAGAGCCCAAAAGTCACATAGACCAGAAAGGAACAGAGACAATATACAGAAACAGTGACTTTACAGGTAATACAATGGCACTAAATTCATATCTTTCAATAGTTACTCTGAATGTAAATGGGTTAAATGCCCCAATCAAAAGACACAGGCTACCAGATTGGATAAAAAAGCAAGACCCATTGATATGCTGTCAGCAAGAGACTCATTTTAGACCCAAAGTCACCTCCAGATTGAAAGTGAGGGGGTGGAAACCGTTTATCATGCTAATGGACATCAAAAGAATGCTGGAGTGGCCATCCTTATATCAGATAGATTTTTAAACCAAAGACAGTATAAGAGATGAGGAGGGACACTATATCATAATTGAAGGGTCTATCCAACAAGAAGATCTAACAATTGTAAATATTCATGCCCCTAACTTGGGAGCAGCCAATTATATAAACCACTTAATAACAAACTTAAAAAAACACATCAACAATAATACAATAATAGTAGGGGACTTTAACATCCCACTCATTGCAATGGACAGATCATCTAAGTCAAAGATCAATAAGGAAACAATGGCTTTGAATGACACACAGGACCAGATGGGCTTCACAGATATATTCAGAGCATTCCATCCTAAAGCAACAGAATACACATTCTTCTCAAGTGCACATGGAACATTCTCTAGAATAGATCACATCCTGGGTCACAGATCAGGTCTCAACTGGTACCAAAAGATTAGAGTCATTCCCTGCATATTTTCAGACCACAATGCTTTGAGACTGGAACTCCAATCACAAGAGGACATTTGGACAGAACTCAAATACATGGAGGCTAAGCCATCCTAGTAAAGAATGAATTAGTCAACCAGGAAATTAAAGAAATTTAAAAAAATTCATGGAAACAATTGAAAATGAAAACAAAACTGTTCAAAACATTTGGGATGCAGCAAAGGCAGTCCTAAGAGGGAAGTATATAGCAATACAAGCCTTACTCAAGAAACAAGAAAGTTCTCAAATACAGAACCTAAATTTACATCTAAAGGAGCTGGAGAAAGAACAGAAAATAAAGCTTAAGCCCAGCAGGGAGAAGAGAAATAATAAAGATTAGAGGAGAAATCAATGAAAGAGAAACCAAAAGAACAGTAGAACAGATCAACAAAACTAGGAGCTGGTTCTTTGAAAGAATTAATAAGATCGATAAGCACCTGGCCAGACTAATTGAAAAGAAAAGAGAAATGACCCAAATAAATAAAATCATGAATGAAAGAGGATAGATCACAACCAACACCAAAGAAATACAAACAATTATAAGAAGATGTTATGAGCAACTATATGCCAACAAATTAGGCAATCTGGAAGAAATGGATGCATTCCTAGAGAAGTATAAACTACCAAAACTGAAACAGGAAGAAATAGAGAACCTGAACAGACGTATAACCAGCAAGGAAGTTGAAGTAGTCATCAAAAATCTCCCAACAAACAAAGAGTCCAGGCTGGATGGCTTCCCAGGGGAATTCCACCAAACATTTAAAGAAGAATGAATACCTATCCACTGAAGCTGTTTCCAAAAATTGAAATGGAAGGAAAACTTCCAAACTCTTTCTATGAGGCCAGCATTATCTTGATCCCAAAACCAGCCAAAGACCCCACCAAAAAGGAGGGTTACAGATCAAAATCCCTGATGGACATGGATGTAAAAATTCTAATCAAGATACTAGCCAGTAGGATCCAACAGTACTTTAAAAGGATTATTCACCACAACCAAATGGGATTTATGCCTGGGCTGCAAGGATGGTTCAACATCTGCAAATTAATCAATGTGATATACTACATTAATAAAAGAAAGAACAAGAACCATATGATCCTCTCAATAGATGCAGAAAAAGCATTTGACAAAGTACAGCATCTTTTCTTGGTTAAAACTCTTCACAGTGTAGGGATAGAGGGAACATACCTCAATATCATAAAGGCCATATATATCAAAAGCCCACAGCAAATATCATTCTTAATGGGGAAAAACTGAGAGCTTTTCCCCCTAAGGTCAGGAACACGGCAGGGATGTCCACTATCACCACTGTTGCTCAACAGGGAAGTCCTAGCCTCAGCAATCAGACAACAAAAAGAAATAAAAAGCATCCGAATCAGCAAAGAGGAAGTCAAACTCTCACTCTTTGCAGATGACATGATACTCTGTGGAAAACCCAATAAGACTCCACCCCCAAATTGCTAGAACTCCTACAGGAATTCAGCAAAGTGGCAGGATATAAAATCAATGCACAGAAATCAGTTGCATTTCTATACACTAACAGTAAGACAAAAGATAGAGAAATTAAGGAGTCGATCCCATTTACAATTGCACCAAAACCATAAGATACCTAAGAAAAAAACCTAACCGAAGAGGCAAAGGATCTGTACTCAGAAAACTATAGAACACTCATGAAAGAAATTGAGGAAGACACAAAGAAATGGAAAAACATTACATGCTCATGGATTGGAAGAAAAAATATTGTTAAAATGTCTATGCTACCTAGAGCAATCTATACATCCAATGCAATCCCTATCAAAATACCATCCACTTTTTTCACAGAGATGGAACTAATAATCCTAAAATTTGTATGAAACCAGAAAAGACTCCAAATAGCCAAAGGAATGTTGAAAAAGAAAAGCAAAGCTGGTGACATCACAATTCCAGACTTCAAGGTCTATTACAAAGCTGTCATCATCAAGACAGTATGGTACTGGCACAAAAACAGACACATAGATCAATGGAACAGAATAGAGAGCCCAGAAATGGACCCTCAACTCTATGGTCAAGTAATCTTTGACAAAGCAGGAAAGAATATCCAATGGCAAAAAGACAGTCTCTTCAACAAATGGTGTTGGGAAAATTGGACAGCCACATGCAGAAGAATGAAACTGGACCATTTCCTTACACCATTCACAAAAATAGACTCAAAATGGATGAAAGACTTAAATGTGAGACAGGAATCCATCAAAATCCTAGACGAGAACACAGGCAGCAACCTCTGTGGCCTCAGCTGCAGCAACTTCTTGCTAGACATATCTCCAAAGGCAAAGGGAAACAAAAGCAAAAATGAAGTATTGGGACTTAAGCAAGATAAAAAGTTTTTGCACAGCAAAGTAAATAGTCAACAAAACCAAAAGAGAACCAACAGAATGGGAGAAGATATTTGCAATTGACATATCAGATAAAGGGCTAGTATCCAAAATCTATAAAGAACTTATCAAACTCAACACCCAAAGAACAAATAATCCAGTCAAGAAATGGGCAGAAGACATGAACAGACATTTCTCCAAAGAAGAATCCAAATGGCCAACAGACACATGAAGAAATGTTCCACATCACTCGGCATCAGGGAAATACAAATCAAAACCTCAATGAGATACCACCTCACACCAGTCAGAATGGCTAAAATTAACAAGTCAGGAAACAACAGATGTTGGCCAGCAAACAGAGAAAGGGGAAACTTCTTACACTGTTGGTGGGAATGCAAGCTGGTGCAGCCACTCTGAAAAACAGTATGGAGGTTCCTCAAAAAGTTGAAAATAGAGCTACCCTATGTATGACCCAGAAATTGCACTACTAGGGATTTACCCCAAAGATATAAATGGAGTGATCTGAAGGGGCACCTGCACCTCAGTGTTTATAGCAGCAATGTCTACAATAGGCATACTATGGAAAGAGCCCAAATGTCCATCAACAGATGAGTGGATAAAGAAGGTGTGGAATATATACACAATGGAATATTACTCAGTCATCAAAAAACATGAAATTTTGCCATTTGCAACAACATGGCTGGAACTAGAAGGTATTATGCTAAGTGAAATAAGTCAATCAGAGAAAGACAATTATCATATGATCTCACTCATATGTGGAATTTAAAAAACAAAACAGAGGAGCATAGAGGAAGGGAGGGGAAAATAAAACAGGATGAAATCGGAGAGGGAGACAAACCATCAGAGACTCTTAATTATAGGAAACAAACTGAGGGTTGCTGGAGGGGAGGTCGGAGGGGGGATGGGGTAACTGGGTGATGAGCATTAAGGAGGGCACATGGTGTAATGAGCACTGGGTATTATATAAGATTGATGAATCACTGAACTCTAGCTTTGAAACTAGTAACACACTGTTATTTAATTGAATTTAAATAAAAATAAAAAGCATAAAGGAAACAGAACTTGAAGATTTGGAAAAAAAATTAGAAAGGTCTCTAGAGGGAACACCAAGAGATTAGGCGTGTGTTTCGTGGACCTCATCACCCATCTCTGCAGACGCTCCTCTACAAGCATGGACTGAGACCGGGCAGAGACTGCAAGAAATGAAGGGAGGCTTTTGGACTTCTGGCATTTTCCAAGCAAGAAACAGGACAATAGAGCTATTTGGCTGTGAATATGTGTTCTTCTTCAAGAAAAGGGAACTACCCCTGAAACTAATAATACACTATATGTTAGCTAAGTTGAATTTAAATAAAAAATTTTAAAAAGAAAAGAAAAAAGAAAAAAAAAGGAAGGATGTCCCTGCAGGGACCAGCTCCTCTGTGGTTCCAGATGGCAGGGCCACTTCCTGGCTCCAGGAGGCTACTGCCAACCCAGTGGGCCTGGAGGACAGCATCCATCCAAAGAAGATGATTCTCAAGTCTCAAAATCTAATGCAATTTTCTGTGCTAGGTTTCTGACTTGCCTGGGACCCATCACCCCTTTTTCCTTTCCTTTTTTTTTTTTAATTTAAGTTTTATTTTAATTCCAATTAGTTAACATACAGTGTAATATTAGTTTCAGGTATACAATACAGTGATTCAACAATTCCATACATCAGCCAGCGCTCATCACAAGTGCACTCCTAATCTCCATCACTTATTTCACCTATCCCCCCAACCCCCTCCCCTCTGGTAATTGATCCAGCAATTGCACTACTGACTAATCCAGGAATCAGAGAATAATGAGCATTTGTATATGAATAATAGGGGAGCAAAATAAGATTTCTCCAGTTGAGGGAACTTGCTATAGAATGCCAGGTGGGAGAGAGAACATGGCCAGTATTTCCCAAATATAAATTGAAACATGGGCACAAATATTGGTAAATGTAATTTCCCAAATTCTCCCTTTTTTGAATGGGATTGTCTGTCCTATGCCAGTTCCATCTTCAAAGTTTACAGGCAGACAACTTGTCTGGTTTTATAGCTTCTCAGACAGAGAGGAATGTTTTCCAGAGTGACTCATACCCTGGATCTCATCCAGACATGATTTAGAAGAAACTTTGACTTGAAGTTGATACTGGAATGGATGAAGACTTTTGAGGACATGGGGATGGAGTGATTGTATTTTGCATGTGAGAAGGACATAAGTTTTGGGGACCGAAGGATAAACCGTTACAGGTTGAGTTGTGTCCCTGCCTTCCCAAAGATTCCCACGTTGAAGACTTAACCCTCCAGTACCTGCAAATGTGACCTTATTTGCAAATAGGGTCATTGCAGATGTCAGGAGTAAAGGTCAGGTCATACTGGAGAAGGGCAGGCCTCTAATCTAATGTAACTAGAATCCTTATAAAAGAACACCCTGTAGAGAGACAGATAGGCACCCTAGGAAAACATCATCTGAACATAGAGGCAAAACTAGGATGATGTGTCTACAAGCCAAGAGACACCGAAGCTAGGGGTTTCCGGAAAACCCCCAGGAGCTAGGAGAGAGATATGGGACAGATTCTCCTGCACAGCCCTCTGATGGAACAAACCTTGCTGAAAGCTTGGATCTCAGACTTCTAGAAGCAGGAGAAAATACATTTCTATTGTTTCAGCTTCCCAGTCGGTGGTGTTTTGTGACTGCAGCCTGAGCAAAGTAATACATTTAAATAGCCATACACTGTTTCCCTCTTATGAAGTTAGGAACCCCATTATTGTGTTTGTGGGTTTTTTTCCCCTGCTGTCTCAGGGCCCACTAGAACAATATGAACCGCAATACCCTGTAACAACTAGTCTCCTGGCTGTATCAGTCCAAGAGGGTCTGGACTGGGCACTGTTGCAAAGACTCCATTTCGTTTTTGGTCCTATAAAGTTTCCTCTTGGGTTGGACGAGAAGCGGGGGGTGGGGAGAGTCTGGCTGATACTTCCCACATGCTAGGTGAAAAGTGTGTTTGAAGCTTCTTTGTTTCTCTCTAAAAGGCCAGTGGCCAGGAACAACTTGTAAAACCGAGCAGTGGACATTATTAACTCTCCAAACCTGCTCACGGACCTGTGACTCTGTTGATGAAACCGAACTTTGGTCAGTGGAATTGACTGTACTCTTCTTGGTTTAAGGCTAACCTGAGCGAGAGCCTCCTCCAAGGGGGCTTGCTAGCATGCAGTACTCCATATCTGCCAGAAGGTGTCGCTCCATCACAGCCAGCATTTGCAGGAGGCTCAGAACTCCTCCTCCCTGAATCCATGTCTTTAAATCTACAACTAAGTTATTGGTTACCAGTCTGTGCCCAAGTGCTTATTTTCACCTGGAGGAGATGCATCGGGTTTTCAGTGTACCTTGAATTCTTTGAAGCACTTTTAAAATTAATTTCTTTTGTAGCCAAGTGTTGTAAGAGTCTCTGTAGGTGATAATGCATGTGCTAGGAGCTTTCCCCAAAGTGGGGAGACTGTATGTTTTGCTTTCTTTGGGGGATAAAGCCACTAAAGGAAACTGAGTCTCAATGAATAAGTCTGTCACAACGCTAAGAAAGTAAAGCCTACGCTTGGCATTAAAGGGACCATTTTGGAAACTAGAGCCATATAATCTGATCACCTTTGCTACGTGGGCTGATGTGGTGAAAGTGATAGTGCATGCAGGTGGACAGGAAACAGACTTTAAGGGCGTTTCTGATTACTATCTAAGTATGGGGCACATTTTGCCTCAGATTATTTTCTTCCCCTGGGGGGAAAATGATCACAGTGAATTGCCTTCACATACTACATACAAGTTGCATATGCAAATAAAAGAGAACACACCATACAACCCAGCCCATCTGGGTATGCTCTGGACAGAGGGAAAAGCATTCTGTAAACTGTTCAGTCTCTGCTTACAGAGGCTGATGTCCAAGAATTTGATTTGGCCCAAAGTAAAGACAAATTGATAATCTGCTTCAGTTTGGACTTTGTATCGCTAAAGGGTAGCCACCAGGATTATACTCTTCATTGTTGGATAAACACTATAATGGATCTGCTCTTATAAAAATGTGAAAATATTAATAGGTTTCTGGGCAAGGTCTGGAAGCAGAGAAAATGAACAATGATGAACTGACACAGTTGCCCTCCACAGTCAAGCTCTCTCCCCACTGAGGGAAGGGGAAGCTTCTCATGAGGTTGCCCTTGGAGCAATGGTTCTTCTCCTTGATAACAGTTTAGACTCCCCTGGTTCCAACTGTTTATCCCTGAAGCATGCATGGGTGGGAGTGAGGGGAGATGTATTAGGAGTCTGCAGCAAGAATGAAGAGTCCCATCCTTATTTCATACCAGTGGATAATTCTCAAAGAAACCAGAAGACTTGGAGGGTCAAAGTCCATGTGGGGCCAGTCTGACAGAGCTCCTCTCTTCACATCATGTTAAGATTTGGGGAATTGTTCTATGGCATATTGTTGCCTTCAAGATGCCCCTGGGGAAGAGATAGGGAATCAGACTTTAGCTCTCTTAAGGGTTTTTTCAGAAGGATGGGGTGCAATTTGTATTGGGAGATACTAAAGAAACTCTTCCTCTTTTTCCTAAGAAGTGAGTGGACACCAAGGCAGAGAAAGGGGTTGTGTCCAGGGAAGGGCTTAAATATTTTTTTAAAATCTATAATGTGGAGGGACGCCTGGGTGGCTCAGTCGGTTAAGCAGCTGCCTTCAGCTCGGGTCATGATCCCAGGGTCCTGGGATCGAGCCCCACATCGGGCTCCCTGCTCAGCAAAAAGCCTGCTTCTCCCTCTCCCTCTGCCTGCCCCTCTGCCTACTTGTGCTCTCTCTCTCTCTCTGTCAAATAAATAAATAAAATCTTAAAAAAAAAATCTGTAATGTGGGAACAATTGTAATTAGCATATTTTAAGGTTTTTTTCTTCCTATACATTGAGTTTTCTTCTATTCACTCACTACTTTTCGGTAAAGACAATTACAGGGACACAGTTTTATGTTGGTGATGTTGTCTTTGACTCTAAAATCTGGAACACCTAAGATGAAAAGCACTACAAAAGGACAAGTGGAGATCAGCTGTCAACTCTATTATGAAAAAGCTGTACTGGAGAGCAGGGCTGCCCAGAAAAGCCCAGGCAAACCACAGAATCATGAGAAATAATAACTTGTTATATTAAACCACTAAGTTTGGGGTAGTTTCTTGTGCAGCACCAAGTGACTGAGCAATGTGGAGAGATAGGAAAATGAGGAGCCAGCTCTGATGTATAGAAGTTTATGTTTATTTTATTTATTTATTTTAGAGACAGAGAGAGAGAGAGAGCAGGGGGAAGGGCAGAGAGAGAGGGAGAGAATCTGGAGCAGACTCTGCTCTGAGCAGGGAGCCCCACGTGGGGCTCAATCCCTGGGATCATGACCTGAGCCAAAGGCTGACCCTTAACATACTGAGTCACCACCCCCTTCTTTTTTTTAATAGCCTACTTAACAGCCGGGACAACTTGAAGACACTCTGGTGTCATCATTGGTGTGGGCTGGTCCTGGATCCAGTGAGTGGTGAAAATCGTGGGAATTTCCAAACTTCCTTGTCATCATTCCTGGCCACACTGGTGATAGCTGTCCCTTGTATATATAAGGTCTCCTTGTTCTTCTCTAGTCATTCACTTTTAACTCTCCTCCTTGTGTGTGGTCACCAGTGAGCTTTGAAGCATAATCCAGAACCTCAGGTTCCAAGTCAAGCTCTGCTGCTTTCAACAGCAGGATATAGATTGGCAGGAATGTAGATTCCCACTGATTTATTATGTAGATAGTCAGGGAGGTTACTGCTGTGTTGATGTTGGTGTGAAATGAATACTGATTCTAACGATGGCTTTAACATTTGGATAATGCTTCTAACATTCAATAGCCTGTGTTTAAGAAGGCAAATTGATAGCTTTCTTCTAGCCATAATATCACTGAAATTATATGTACATTTAGATATGTATGTTTATATGTATATGTGTACATATGTATGTAAACACACACAGTTAACCCTTGAATATCTCAGGTTGAAAATGCATTAGTCCATGTATATGCGGGCTTTTTCCAATAAATATAGTACAGTACAGTAAATACAGTAATATACAGTACAATATAGTAAATATACTATAGAACAGTACTGTAAATGTATTTTCTCTTGCTTATGACTTTCTTAGTAATATTTTCTTTTCTCTAGCTTCCTTTATTTTAGGAATGCAGTATATTAATACACACATACAAAATATGTGTTAATTGGCTTTATATTCTCAGTAAGGCTTCCAGTCAACTGTAGGCTATTAATAGCTATGTTTGGGGGGAGTCAAAGTTATACATACGTGGATTTTCAACAGTGCAAGGGATCAGTGCCCATAATCCTCACATTGCTCGAAGGTCAACTGTACATTGCACTTATATTCCACGTGCTTGCCTTGCCAGTCCAATCACTTCTCCCAGTCTAAATTCTCCCACCTGAGGATCACTTCAGGCCTCAGCCCAACTCTCCCACCCCCACCCCCACCTGGGAACAAACACAGCACTACCAGGCTAACTGCTATTACCATTTACCAATCTAGACTATTGCACAGACATCATCCAGGGATCTTGTGCAAGTGCACATTCTAACTCGGCAGTTCTGGGGTTGGGTCTGAGAGTCTAATAAGCTCCCAGATGACACCAGTGCCATCTCAGTTTCCGGACCAAACTGAGTAGCAAGGGTCTAGACCAGCATTTTCTAATAAGGGTTCCCTGACACTTTTTAAACATACATAAACGGAACAAGTTATTTTCTAAACCCTTCCTCAAAACATACTGTTACACATTTGAGGAAGTGTTATGTTAAGATCAATAATTATCTTTGAACACTGTCCTTTCCATGGCTCTCTCATGATTAAAACCTTTGAACTAGGGGCGCCTGGGTGGCTCAGTTGTTAAGCATCTGCCTTTGGCTCAGGTCATGATCCTGGAGTCCTGGGATCGAGCCCCACATCAGGCTCCCTGCTCCATGGGGAGCCTGCTTCTCCCTCTCCCACTCCCCCTGCTTGTATTCCCTCTCTCGCTGTGTCTCTCTCTCTGTCAAATAAATAAAATAAAATCTTAAAAAAAAACAAAACAAACTTATTTAAAAAAAAAAAACAAAAAAAACCCTTTGAACTTCTTCTATAAAAGAGGGTGAAACTCATTCCATTCTTTCTGCACTCTTGCTACAATGTTCACAGTTTACTTCCTGATTTGTCTCAGAGTTAGGTATGTTCCTTCTGAAGTCCTTGGCAGGACAGGACACGTTCCTTCTTGTACTTTACTTACCAAAGAGTTACAATAGCTACAGAACTTGCTCAAGAGTAAATGGCAATTGCTTTGCTCACTGAGTAAAACTCCAAATAATAAGACCCTATTCATTCATCCTGGCTCCCACTAGAGACACGGATCCTATTCTGGGGGTGGGCCACTTTGGAGACTGGTGGACAGTTTTAGAAAAGAAGCCCCTTTTGGGTTATGACACATGTGACTAATTGGGAAACAAAGGAGGGAAGGCCGTGAGGTGAGTAGAGACTGTTTCTGCTCAGACATCTCTTTAGAAA
This sequence comes from Mirounga angustirostris, assembly GCF_029215605.1. Classification (NCBI taxonomy): domain Eukaryota; kingdom Metazoa; phylum Chordata; class Mammalia; order Carnivora; family Phocidae; genus Mirounga; species Mirounga angustirostris. The sequence continues at coordinate 75,578,009 of NW_026991720.1, read as the reverse complement.
TAAGAGCAGTGATGTGGTAAGCATGGGGTGTTATATGCAACTAATGAATTATTGAGCATTGCATCAAAAACTAACAGTGTACCATATGTTGGCTGATTGAATTTAAATTAAAAAGAAGAAGAAGAAGAAGAGGTAAGGGCAGTAAACCCAGGCAGAGAGGGGCGCATTTCCATCCCTGACCATCCTGTGCTCTCTGTTGAAACTGGAGTAATTGTGAGGAGCTGCAGCAACCGTCCTTAGGTTTGGTTTCCGGGCAGCTGGGGAGAGAGCTGTGTATCATAGGATTTGGGAGCAGGCCAAATTAAACAGGAATTTTGGTTCTGACCAACCACCTCCAGCAAGTGACTTGACTCTCTGAAGATAACAGTATTTTCTGCCTGAGAGTGTTGACTGCACAAGATGATGTATGTGTGTAGGAGATTGAGCAATGCAACGCACAGAATGACCGCTGTTTGTGTTAGTATTAATGCTATCAAGTCTTAATGAATGAGAGCTAGCTAGTTTTCATATAAGTATTCATACTATCAAGCCCTATGGGATATGTCTCAGCAGCCAGCTAGCCCAACCATGGGGTCCATAATTTACCTCCCTCCTCCTACCCTGTCAGGAAATTTGGGTAGAGGTGATCTGCTAGGTGTTGAAACCTGGTAGAGCTTAGGCTACGTGTAGGACATGAGCACTGTGACACATTTGGAAGACAACTGTTATGTCAGGCAGGTCTTAGCAAGTTCAGTAAACCAAATAAACACAAAGTCAAATTTTTCCAAAGAAGACATCCAAATGGCCAGATGGAAAAAGTGCTCATCACTCAACATCAGGGAAGTCCAAATCAAAACGTCAATGAGATACCACCTCACACCAGTCAGAATGACTAAAATTAACAAGTCAGTAAACGACAGAAGTTGGCAGGGATGCGGAGAAAGGGGAACCCTCCTACACTGTTGGTGGGAATGCATGCTGGTGCAACCACTCTGGAAGACAGTATGGAGGTTCCTCAAAAAGTTAAAAATAGAGCTACCCTATGACCCAGCCATTGCACTACTGGGTATTTACCCCAAAGATACAAATGTAGCAATCCGAAGGGGCATATGCACCCCAATGTTTATAGCAGCAATGTCCACAATAGCCAAACTATGGAAAGAGCCAAGATGTCCATCAATGGATGAATGGATAAAGAAGATGTGGTATATATATACAATGGAATATTATGCAGCCATCAAAAAACCCGAAATCTTGCCATTTGCAACGACGTGGATAGAACTAGAGGGTATTATGCTAAGTGAAATAAGTCAGTCAGAGAAAGATAAGTATCATATGATCTCACTGATATGAGGAATTCTTTAATCTCAGGAAACAAACTGAGGATTGCTGGAGTGGTGGGAGCTGGGAGGGATGGGGTGGCTGGGTGATGGATATTGGGGAGGGTATGTGCTATGATGAGCGCTGTGAATTATGTAAGACTGATGAATCACAGACCTGTACCTCTGAAACGAAATAGTAGGAAGGGAAAAATGAAGGAGGGGGGAATTGGAGGGGGAGATGAACCATGAGAGACTATGGACTCTGAGAAACAAACTGAGGGTTTTAGAGGGGAGGGGGGTGGGGGGATGGGTTAGCCCAGTGATGGGTATTAAGGAGGGCATGTTGGGCATGGAGCACTGCGTGTTATACGCAAACAATGAATCATGGAACACTACATCAAAAACTAATGATGTAATGTATGGTGACTAGCATAACAAAATAAAAAACACACACACACAAAGTCAAGTATAGCTGGTTCTTCCATGCAGAGGAGACTTGTGTTGGAAGGAGAGGCAGCTAGCCCCAACCTTGGGTCTGCAGCTTTTGTGATCTGTCATTTCCCTCCCACTTTCTCACCATTGCCCATGGTTACTGACACTGAAGGGGTAGTTCAGATCTACCCCTTGAATCAAATCTGGGTCCAAATCATGTCTCTTGCCATCTTTTTCAGGCAGCTGACTCTGGGGAAATTGTCTCTCTGAGCCTCGGTCTATTTCACCAGCCGTGAAACTTTCATTTACCTGCTCTTCAGTCTGGTTGATGACTGCAATTGCCAGACTAACAAATAAAAATACAGGACATTCAGTTCAATCTGAATTTCAGATACACAATAAACTATTTTTACTATAAACGATATCCAGTTAAATTTGATAGTTTTATAATATGTCCCAAATACTGCATGGGACATACTTACATGAAAAAAAAAAGTTTGTTGTTCATCTAAAATTCAAATTTAACTGGGGGCCCTGTATCTTATGTGGCAGCCCTATTCATGACATTGAAATGTGTGAGAATATTTAGCTTGAAGAAGGTACAGAACTGGCCATCTTCGTATTCCCAAAGAACTCTGTACATACTTATGCCAGGTCCTCAAGGATAGTGAAAGAGAAAGGAAGAAGTAAAGGGGGGGAAAGGCAGACTAGAAACAAACTTTAGAGGATGTCATATGTGATCTGGCTTTGAAGCACAAGTAGGAGTTCATCTGGCTTAGAATCCAGCAGAGAGTGTAAGGCACAGGGGTGGTCAATGAGTGAAAGCAGGTAAGGACCATTATGAAGCCTGAATATTATCTTGGGATCACTGGAGAACCACTCATCTTCTTTTCCAGGAGAGCGATTTGATCAGATTTGGGTTTTAGCAGATTGCTCTGGCAATGGTAGAGATGGTTGGACAGAGGTTGTGGGAGGGGGGAAGGAGGTGGACGGGGTGTATAACAGGTGAGGAGCTTGGACCAAGTTCATGGCAGTGAACGGAGAGGAACGGATGGATTCAAGAGACATTGCAGATGTTGAATGACAGGAATTTGCAAGAGGTTGACTGTGAAGATGGAGAGGGGACTCACAAGTCCACCAAAACGGTGCTTAAGTGAAAATTTTAGAGGGAGAGGAATTACACAGGAGAAAGTGGCATCATGGAAGTCAAGGTGGGAAGATTGGAGGGAAGATGGTGAACAGTATTGTCACTGGTGTCTGACCCCCTGAACTCAGGAAATTTCTAGTAGAACCTTCTGCCTGTCAATCTTACTTTTTAGGAACAGAACTCCTAGGACCTTCTGCCTCACTGTCCATCTTACCTTAAGAAACTGACAAACTGCGGGAAAAGAAAAAGAAACATTTGAAGAAGACACCTGCACAAATGAATCCGAATGTGTCTCAGCCTCACGCTAATGTTAAAATTCCCCTCTGAATAGTCATCCCAAACCCTAATAAAATGGAAGTGAGCATCCTTAAAGTTGAGGTGAGAAATTGTGCTCTGCTTTCCCTTGCTCAGGGAGGCACAGATTTGGAAATGATTACTCATGATCCCCTTATTTGTACAAACAAAGATGAACTTGTGTGTGACCATTCTGTGTGGTGTAGTCTCGTGGGGTAGTCTCTGTCTATAATGCACCAAGAAGGGGACCCACTTTGGCCCACCAGCTGTGTCTCCTTCAAAGATGAAGGAAGATGAAGATAGGGAAACGAAAGAGGTCATTGAATTCCACAGACCTGGGCACTTATGATGGAGGTCCCAGCGAGGCACTGATATAGATAGCTGTGGAAACACTGTGGAGTACGCGGGAGGCGAGCAGGAGAGAAATGAAGGTGGTCTACGCTTTCAAGACATTTACAGGTGAAAAGAGAAATCAGGTTAGGGGGATGCATGATCCATGGAGAATGTTTGGTTTGTGTTTTAGTATGTACAGGAAAGGAGCGGTTTGTATAAATGAGGCCAAGAATCCAGAGATTCAAGATAAAGGAGAATGAGCAGATAAGCTACGAGTAGGCTCTCTGAGCCCAAGGGCAATGGTAACACAGGTGAAAACTGGTAAAGGACAGTTCTTTCCTCTGCAGTAAAAAGGAAGAAGGTAGAAGTGGTAAACACGTGGGTGAGTCCTGAGGGACAGAGAATGGAAGTTGAGGGAATTCAAGACTAGATGATCTCCATTTTCCCCGGGAATTATAGATAAACTGAGGGAAGTGGGAGAAGTCAGCAGGCTGTAAGTCCTGTCAAGCCGATAGAAAGGTTTACTGGAACAGAGGGAGAGGGAGCGGTAACAGCATCACCATTGGAAGTGGCGGCAGAAAAGGAAATTTACAACAAAGATGTGTTTTACTTATCATTATATATACATCACATAAAATTTACCTTCTTGATTTAAAAAAAATTTTTTTAAAGAATTTATTTATGTATTTGACACAGAGAGACACAGCGAGAGAGGGAACACAAACAGGGGGAGTGGGAGAGGGAGAAGCAGGCTTCCTGCCAAGCAGGGAGCCTGATGTGGGGCTCGATCCCAGGACCCTGAGATCATGACCTGAGCCAAAGGCAGACGCTTAACACTGAGCCACCCAGGTGCCCCTTGACTTAAAAATTTTAAAGGAATATTTCAGGGTGGTAAATAGTATGTGGGTTCCTGAAATGGAAGCGAACATCCTTAAAGCTGAGGTGAGGAATGGTGAAACTCAATGAGAGAGAGAATTTTTGAAGGAAGGTTGTAGAGCAATGAATTGAAAGAGGCACAAGGCAGAGCCAAGATTATACTAACTCTTTTCTTAGTCTAGAGATGAGGGTGTAGGGGTGAGCAGACTCCACCTGATACTCAGCAGGCAAACCTTTGTCAAGGGACAAACTTTAGGTCTTCGGTTACAATGAAGAGATGGCAGCGTTTTAGGAGAGAGCTAAATTTCTCGAGAGATCTCTTGGAAATTAATCTGTGGCTTGAGAACATAATAGGAAGATTTCAAGAGAGAATCAGTGGGATGAGGCAAGGAAGTGTGCAGAACTCAGGTGGGTAGTCACGAGCCTATGTGAGAAATTAACCAGATAGCCAGTGTTCTGGGCAGTTTGAGAGCTTGACTTGAATGGATCTAACTAGGCTCAGAGTCCATCTGGTATCAAGCTGCTCTTGTCTCTGCAAACTGTCTTACATCTTGACAGAGCTGCAAGCCCTTTGGGAGCCAGGGACATAATATGTAGAGATCATGCCATAGATTTTTTGTTCTTTGGTGGCCTTGGCATTTTATTGAGACTTTGGTAGTTTTCATTTGATATTTTTAAACTTATTGGAAATTAACTCTACCCCAACCAACTTCCTGGTTTTCATGAGAAGAGGTGGGATTAAGACAGTCATGGACACTAAGAAAATAATTTTTTCGACTGGCTTTTTTTTTTACTTTCCCGCCTGGATATAAAAGAAGCACTCCTAACAGAAAGTCTAAACATTTTAAAGAAATCATGTAAACAGAGAAATAAACAAACCTTCCTAAGTCTACCATTCAAGATTAACCACCTCCAACATTTTGGCATATATGCATCCCGTGATTTCTTTGCCTTTTCCCTCCTTTATGTAATTAAAATCATAATACAGATATATTCTCGGCTTTTATCACTTGGTATTTTATAGTAAACAGTAGGATGTTTTAAATCTTTTTTTTTTAAAGGTTTTATTTATTTATCCGAGAGAGAGAATGGGAGACAGAGAGCATGAGAGGGGGAGGGTCAGAAGGAGAAGCAGACTCCCTGCTGAGCGGGGAGCCCGATGTGGGACTTGATCCTGGGACTCCAGGATCATGACCTGAGCCGAAGGCAGTCGCTTAACCAACTGAGCCACCCAGGTGCCCCAGTAATCAGTAGGATGTTTTAAAAGGCTTATTTGATAAGTTGGATCTATTTTTCTAGGTTTGTTCTAGAGTTCATTCTGGGTTTCATCTAGAGTCAGAACCTGGTGGAGAACTCCCTCTTGAATCTTCTTCCAAATGTCTTATAGCTTGAAATGCCTTATTTCCTAAAATAGAACTTTATGGAAGAACTCCATGGTACATCTCATTCATAAGCTTCTTATTCTGGAGTGTATAAACATTGATTGTGGATGACAGTGGTATTTACACTGTACTGATGCATTCCTTAATTGTGTAAACTTCTAAGAAAAATATGTGCATAGAAAACCACCTTTTTTGGCAGAGAGGTTAAGTTTAAGTAATACATATTTAGGCCTGAAATCCACTGGATTCATTTTGGCAAATTAAAATAAACTTATGATCCTGGATTCAAGAGAATTTACTACTTGGAATTCTATGTCAAAGGAAGTATTTGGCAAGTTTCCTCATATCTCTGGGCAAAAAATGATAGAAAAATATGTAATCTAATATACTTTTTCATGAAAAATTTTTCATGATTAAAAACTTTTATTTTGATATGATGAAAGAAAATTTAAGAGGAAATTAAGACAGTTTTGAGGCCAGTCAAGACCCAGAATTGCTGAGAGGCCTCAGAGCTGCCCCAAGAGCCCTAGTCCAGGCCTCACCAAAGTAGTTACTGGCAAAAACAGAACCTCCCAAACTCTTTCAGACCTGGGCATGGTTGCTCAACCCACCTCAGACTGCATTTCTCTGGACTGAAAAAGAACCATTTGGTTAAAAGGTTTTGGAAAGTGAAAGGCCAACCACATTAAAGAATTTTGTTATTTGCCACAGAGGCCCATTATATGGGATATTCTGAGCACAAGATATTAGGCAAGAGAAGTCCCATAATGACTTATTAGTTTAAAAAGGTATTGTATGTGGGGCGCCTGGGTGGTTCAGTCATTAAGCGTCTGCCTTTGGCTCAGGTCATGATCCCAGAGTCCTAGGATCGAGCCCTCCATCAGGGTTCCTGCTCAGAGGGAAGCCTGCTTCTCCCTCTCCCACTCCCCCTGCTTGTGTTCCCTTTCTCAATGTCTCTCTCTCTCTGTCAAATAAATAAATAAAATCTTTAAAAAAAATTAAAAAGGTATTGAATGAATCTTGCTCATTGGTAGAGATTTCAAAGAACAATTCCATTTAAGGAATTAGGAATAATACATTTATCATGCTACATCATTTTTCAAGGATTACTTTAATCCATCAGACTAAAATTATGAATTCCAACTCAAAGACTCCCTCCCCAATTAAAATGAGGGTTTTAAAATTTAAACTTTTAGGGTGCCTGGGTGGCTCAGTTGGTTAAGCGACTGCCTTCGGCTCAGGTCATGATCCCGGAGTCCTGGGATCGAGTCCCGCATCGGGCTCCCTGCTCGGCAGGGAGTCTGCTTCTCCCTCTGACCCTCCTCCCTCTCATGCTCTCTGTATCTCATTCTCTCTGTCTCAAATAAATAAATAAAATCTTTAAAAAAAAAAATAAATAAAATTTAAACTTTTATTTTGAGATATGTAGATTTATATCCACTAGGAAGAAATAATACAGAATGATCCAGTGTCTACTTGTCCAGTTTCCCCTAATGGTAAGAACTTACAAAAAATTATTGTATGATATTACGAACAGGATTTTGACATAAACATAGTCAAGATAAAGCACTTTGTTGAATAAGAATGTTAAGAATGAACATCTCTAGGGGCACCTGGGTGTCACAGTCAGTTGGGCATCTGGCTCTTGGTTTTAGCTCAGGTTGTGATCTCAGGGTCCTGAGATTGAGCCCTGCATTGGGCTCCACGCTCAGTGTGGAGTCTGATTGAGATTCTCTCTTTCTCCCTCTGCCCCTCCTGCTCTCTCTCTCTCTCTCTAAAATGAATAAATAAACATCTCTGCCCTATTTTCTATCTATGGGGAACATCATTTGGTTTTTCACCATTAAGTATGATGTTAACTGTAGTTTTTGTAGATGTTCTTTGCCAGGCTGAGAAATTTACCCTTCAATCTTAGTTTTCTAAAAGATTTTGTTTTGTTTTGTTTTTAAATAATAGATGGCAATTGAATTTTCTCAAGTGCTTCTTTGGCACTGATTGATATGATCATGTGATTTTTCTTCTTTAGCCTGTTAATATAGTGGATTACATTGATTGATTTCCTGATATTGATTAGCCTTGCGTTCCTGGAATAAACTCCACTTGGTCGTGGTATATAATTCTTTTTACATATTTTTGAATTCTATTTGTTAATATTTTGTTAAGGATTTGGGGTCTTTAAAATAGCAACTCAGATAATAATATTCATGTCTGTTCAAGAAAAGTTTGTAAATTTGCCAATGAGATTTTGGTAAGATAAACCTATGGAGGTAAGATTGCCATTTTAAAATGGTCCCTAATTATTTTCTTTATTGAAATACCTGTTTTTATTTAAAATAGTCCTATAAATTTATTCACATCTTATTCTCTAATAAAAATATTTGCCTATACATTTGTTTACTCTCCCAGTATGTGGGTCAGTGTGATAGTAAGATTCCTCATGCTGTTTCTTGACCTATCCCTTTTTTCCTGTTACTCAATACATTGTTTGTAATATTCCATGCATTTTTCTTTCAGTGACATTTAAGGGGAGTGCTGCTGGTATTCTCATCCACTCACTTTCAATTTTCTCATCTCTTTCTTTCATATTACTCTCTCCTTTTCAATCGCATTCCTTTCTTCCTCTTTTATGTGTTGTGCTCCCCACGCCCCCCTCCCGTCTCTGCCTTTAGGTGATACCAACAGGCTTAGGACATTATTTGGCCCCACTGACATTTGAAGATAAAGTTGTTGGTGATTATCATGCCATCAGAAATCACTAATATTTAATATATTTGCAAAATCAGGGTCAATAATTATGTAAAAGTAAAAAGAGATTATTTTGAATAACACTTATTATTTGAAGAACTATCTCTCCCTAGTTTCTCAGACTTCACAAGTTTAAATGAGGAAAGCCTGGGAGGGGAATTGTATTGTTTATCTTTGCCGATAATATTAATAGAAAAAACTAGGGGTAGGTAGTGGGTTATTCAAAACAATCTATTTCTACCCTCACCTAATTATTGACCACGATTTTGCAAAGTCTGTTGAAGCTACTAAGCTAAGGGAAGTATAGAATGAGATTTTGCTCTCACATAATTCACCAGGCTAATGGTGATGGTAATTCCGTTATGTTCCGTTCTGTAACCAGACCGTGTTGGCTGTTCTGGTTAGTAATTACAGCAACAGTTTTCCCTGTTAGAATAAAAAGTATTTCAAGGCTCTGTTTTACACAGCTTCATTTTAGATTCAATGCTCTTGCTAATCCTTTAAAAGCAACCATTAAGTTGTGATTGTCCTTTGGAATGTAGGGGTCCATCAGGTTTAGTATTCTGTTTCCATAGAAATAGGATTTCTATATTCTTTCAGAAGCATCTTTAGAAAAATGGCCTGACTGCCTTTATTTTTATTTTGAAGCTTCCTTTTGAAATGAATCTTTATTCCAACATGGATTCTAAGTTCGGGAAAACTATCCACGAATGACTGGCTGTATTTATTTTTTTCTGGCTTTACTGAGGTACAATTGACAAACAAATCATATATATTTAGGGTGTACAACATGATTTAATATTCATATACACTGTGAATGATTACCACAATCAAGTTAATTAGTATATCCGTCACCTCGCATAGTTACCTTTGTGTGTGTGTGTTGAGACACTTAAAATCTACTATCTTAGCAAATGTCAAATAAATGATACAGTATTATTAACTATATTCACCATGCCCGTATATGAGATCCTCAAGACTTATTTCTCTTATATCTGCAAGTTTGATTGGTTTTAGAAACCTCTCTTGATGTTTTAGACATTTATATTAATTAAATAACTATCTCTGGTCTCAAGTGTTCCTTTCATATTCAAAATCTATAAAATTACCATATTATTTTTCTTTCAGAGATGTAAGTTGCTTCTTTCCTATTTTATGAACCTCTCTTTATTTATTATCCTAAAAATTTTGCTCTTCTCAGTGAAAGAGGAATTTGCTGTTGAAATTGCATCCTTTTATAAATCAGATTGTTTATAAATGTGGCTTGATCATCAATTTAAATTTTCATTCTTTTTATCCTCTACTTTTAAAACTCAAAACTAAGAATGTTGTAAGGAGGGTGCCTGGGTGGCTCAGATGGTTAAGCATCTGCCTTCGGCTCAGGTCATGATCCCAGGGTCCTGGGATCGAGTCCCGCATCGGGCTCCCCGCTGAGCGGGGAGCCTGCCTCTCTCTCTCTGTCTCTTATGAATAAATAAATAAATAATCTTAAAAAAAAAAAAAAGAATGTTGTAAGGAAAATAAACCAATTACACAGGTGGTCATATTTAATAATCATTCATTTTTAAAGTTAACAAATGGAGATATAGTTCACATAAAAAATTTATTCTCTTAATTATACAATTCAGTAGTTTAGGAAATATATTCACAAGGGTGTATGACTATTGCCACTATCTAATTCCAGAACATTTTTATGACTCCAAGAAGAAACCCCAAACCCATTAGCAGTCACTCACCATTCTAGCCTCTGGTAATGGCAAATCTACTTTCTGTCCTTATGGATTCACCTATTCTAAAAATGGAATATTTACAGAATTATATAAATAGAATCTTACATGGCCTTTCGGGTTTTTTTCATTTGGTATAATGTTTTCAAGGTTCATTCATGTTGTATCATACATCAGTACTTTGTTCCTTTTTATGGTTGAACATTATTTCATTGCATGGATGTACCACAATTTGTTTTTGTTTTGTTTTAAAGATTTTATTTATTTATTTGAGAAAGAGAGAGAGAAGAGAGAGAGCACGAGTAGGGGGTAGTGGCAGAGGGAGAGGGAGAAGCAGACTCCCTGCAGAGCAGGGATCCTGATGTGGGGCTCCATCCCAGGAACCCGTGACCATGACCTGAGCTAAAGGCAGACACTTAACAAGCTGAGCCACCCAGGCACCCATATACCACAATTTGTTTACCATTCATCTGTTCATAGACATTTGGTTTATTTCCACATTTTTGATACTGTGAAAAATGCTGCTGTGAACATGTGTATGCAGCCATTTCTTTGAGATTCTGTTCTCAGTTCATTGGAGTATATACCCAGAAATGGAATTGCTGGGTTATATAGTAAATCTATTTTTAACATTTTGAGGAACTGCCAAACCATTTTCCAGAAAGTTAATACACATACAGTGGAATTTGCATCAATTCTTTTGGAAATCTACAATATTGGTAATATCAAAGTGCCTATTATTCTTTTCAGTGGTAATAACCTCCTGTGTCACTTTGTTCCTTTTTTTGTTTTTGTTTTTGTAGCAGAAGATTTAGAAAATAACCAAAGGTTTCCCTTCTATTTCAAAATATTTTCTCAGGAATTTGGATATTTTTGAACTTTGATCTTTGACATTGATGCAAACTATATGAGTTAGACCTAATTTAATCCAAGTAATATTTGATCTTATAAAATAATTTGAGATAGGTAAACAAATCGCACTTGGTAAATCTAGTGCAGGTAAAATGAATTCCTCTATAGGTTCGTCTTCAAATTGCCTACACAGACCCATTTGAGCTTTATGGCCACTTTTGGGGAAGATGAACAGATTTACTGGTGTGAGCAGAGTTATCAAAGAAAAGTACCTATCTCAAAATATCCAACTTGGTCAGATAATGATTCCAGTTAAAGAATAAGTATCATTAGAGGGCAACTGGCTAAACAAAACCCACACAATGGATTATCACACAGCCATAAATAGGATGAGATCTTGCCATTTGCCACAACATGGATGGACTTAGATGGTCTGTTTTTTTGTTTTTGTTTTTTTTTTTAAGATTTTATTTATTTGACAGAGAGAGACAGCCAGAGAGGGAACACAAGCAGGGGGAGTGGGGGAGGGAGAAGCAGACTTCCCGTGGAGCAAGGAGCCTGATGTGGGGCTTGATCCCAGGACCCTGAGATCATGACCTGAGCCGAAGGCAGACGCTTAATGACTGAGCCACCCAGGGGCCCCTGGACCTAGAGGGTCTCATGCTAAGTGAAAAAAGTCAGGCTGAGAAAGACAAGTACCATGTGATTTCACTCATATGTGGACTCTTAAAAAACAAATCCATTAACAAACAGACCTGTGAGTTCAGAGAGCAAACTGTTGATAGTTGCCAGAGGGAAAAGGAGTGGGGGATGGGCAACATGGGTGCAGGGGAGTGGGAGATACAGGCTTCCAGCTATGGAATGAATAAGTTATGGGAATAAAAGGCACAGCATAGGGAACATAGTCTATGATACCGCAATTATATTTTATGGTGACAGATGGTGGCTACATCTGTGGTGAGCATAGCATAACATATAGACTTGTGAAATCACTATGTTATACACCTGAAACTAATGTAACATTGTGTGTCAACTGATGACGAGGAGAAAGGCAAGAACAATGCAGTTTAAATTAAATCTTCTTACGGCTTACAGCCCACTGATAGATATCTGAGACATGCAAAGCGTGACATTCCTCAAGGAGTTCATGGCTGCCTTGTTGCCTTAATGTTGTATTTCATTATAGATTAGAAGTGACCTTACCTTGACAATAGCTAAATCTTCAGGGTCCTGTAAGACCCTGCTTTCAGCATACAGAAATTTCTTAGAAACCTATGTTATCTCTACCACCCACCCTCCACAAAACTTTGAATATATAATCAGTTACCCCTCCCACTTGCAGGTGCAGCACTTTTGCCCCCAGGTCCTGTCCCCATGCTATAATAAAATCACATTTGTGCACCAGAAATGTCTCAGGAATTCTTTCTTAGCCATTTGCTCAGAAACCCAAAACTTCCAAATTTCATCATCAACTACACTCAAATAAAATAAAATGTATAAAAATGCAACAAGAGAAAATGTTACATATATTTATTTAAGTGTTAAGTAGATGTATGTTAAACATATACACATATTTGAAGCAATTGGATATCCATGGGCCAAAAAAAGAAAAGAACCTTGGCCAAATCTCACACCTTATTCAAAAATTAACTCAAAATGGATAATAGATTTAAATGTAAAATATAAAACTGTAGGGGTGCCTGGGTGGCTCAGTCGGTTAAACGTCTGCCTTCGGCTCAGGTCATGATCCCAGGGTCCTGGGATGGAGCCCTGCATCAGGCTCCTGCTCAGCGGGGAGACTGCTTCTCCCTCTGCCCCTCCCCCTGCTTGTGCTTTCTCTCTCTCTCTCTGTCAAATAAATAAATATAATCTTTAAAAAAACTATAAAACTTCTAGAATAAAAAGGAGAAAATCTTCAGGATCTAGGACTTGGTGAAGAGTGCTTAGACATGAAAATAGGATTCAAAAAAGGGAAATTTGATAAATTGAACTCGATCAAAATGAAATTTTTCTCTGGAAAAGACTATTAAGAGGATGAAAAGGTAAGTACAAACTGGGTAAGAAAATATTTGCAAATCACATAGCTGACAACCAACTGTATTTAGAATTTATAAAGAACTCTCCAAATTCAGCAGTAAAAAACTCAAACAATCCAATTAGAAAATGGCCAAAGTACTTGAGTAACTATTTCACTGAAGAGTATAGATATCAAATAAACACATAAAAATAAGTTCAGCATTTCTAAACCACTGAGGAAATGCAAAATCACAACCACAGTGAGATACCACTACCCACCTATTAGAAAAGCCAAAATTTTAAAAATTGATTATACCCACTAATGGTGAGGTAGTAGAGAAATTGGACTTTTCATACCTTACGGGTGGTAATGTAAACTTGGTACAACCACTCTGGAAAAGGTTTGGAAAATTCTTGAGAAATCATATACTTCATATGCAACCCAACATTGCACTCCTGGGCATTTATCCCAGAGAAATGGAAACTCAAGTTCACACAAAAACCTGCATGTAAATGTTCAGAGCAGTTTTATTTGTAATATCCTTAAATGTCCACAACCAAAATGTTTCTCAATAAGTGAATGGTTAAACAAATTCAGGTACATCTGAACCTTGAAATACCACTTGGCAATAAAGAGGAATTAACTTTCTGGGTTCTCTATTCTGTTCCATTGATCTATGTGTCTGTTTTTTTGCCAGTACCATACTATCTTGATGGAAAGAGCCTAGATGTCCATCAAGAGATGAATGGATAAAGAAGATGTGGGAGATACACACACACACACACACACACACAGTGGAATATTACTCAGCCATTAAAAAGAATGAAATCTTACCATTTGCAATGACGTGGATGGAACTAGTGTGTATTATGCTAAGCGAAATAAGTCAGTCAGAGAAAGACAAATACCATATGATTTCACTCATATGTGGCATTTAAGAAACAAAACAGAGGATCATAGGGGATGGGAAGGAAAAATAAAATAAGATAAAAACACAGAGGGAGGCAAACCGTAAGAGACTCTTAATTATAAGAAACAAGCTGAGGGTTGCTGGAGGGAAGGGGGGCCAGGAGATGGGGTAACTGGGTAATGGGCATTAAGGAGGGCACTTGAAGTAATGAGCACTGGGTGTTGTATGCAACTGATGAATCACTCAACTCTACCTCTGAAACTAAAGATACAGTACATGTTATTAATGAAATTGAATTTAAATAAAAAATTTTTTAAAAAAGGAACTGACTTTTGACATACAACAACTTGGGAAGGTATCAGCAGCATCTTGTTGAGTGAAATAATCCAACCTCGAAAGTACGATTCCATTTATACAATGTTCTTGAAACGACAAAGTTGTAGAGAAGGGAAACAGATTGGTGGCTGCCAGAGGTTGGGGTGGAGGTTGGGGGGGGAGAACAGGTATAATTATAAAAAGTTGGCACCAGGGCATTCTTTGTGGTGTTGGGATACCCCTGTACTTTCATTATAGCTACGGTTACAAAAATGTACACAAACTTGGTAAAATAATGTAGAACTATATACACACATTGTTCCGAGGTCAGTCTCCTGGGGTTTATATGTACTATAGTTATGTTAAATGGTATCATTGGGGGAAACTAGGGGAAGAGTATAGTGCAACCTCTCTATACTACTTTGGCAACTTCATGTGAATCTATAATTCTTTCAAACCAGAATTTTTTTAAGTCATATCTTAACAATAAAGGTTTAATTCTATTTTAAATTTGTATAAGCTGCTCACTTACACACTAAAGCAATAATATGTAAAAACAAAACAAACAAAAAACACAAAAAAACCTAGAAGAACTAAAAAAACACCCTACAGGCCAAGGGTTTCTCTGGTGAATCCTAGCAAAAATTCAAGGAAAAAATAATATCTCTTTTACCCAAACTTTTACAGAAAAAGACAAAACACTGTATCTCATTTATGAAACTAACAGAACTTTAATACCAAAATCCCACAAGGACATTACTAGAACTTAGAATTTTAGGCTAATGTACTAATGAACATAAATGGAAAAATCCTAGACAATGTATTAGCAAACCAAACCCAGTAACATATAAAATAGATAATACATTATGACCCAAATCTAAGCATTGCAAAATGATAATAGGTCTTTTTTTCTTTTAGTCCTCCCCTTCATTTCTGCTCTTCTTTTTTCCCCTCTAAGGCTTAGAGAAATGTGCTTACATTCTCCACCACCAGGGAATTTTCTAGATTTCTATTTGCTTGATTAGTATTTATGTTTTTTTATGTGTTCAGCACAGAAATCAGGAATGCATTCACAGAAAACCTGAGAAAAGCTATATGCAAAACAAAACAGAAATAAGGCTGAAGATGGATCATGACGAAGATGGTGGTGTGGATTCAATCAACAACAAAACTGGATCTTTTTCTGCCCCCCCCATCTTTGTAATTCTCACGCTTTCCATTACAATGCCTGACTCAAGGCAGGGGTTCAACATAATTGTAGCCTGGATTGCATAAGGTAGTCCTGAGTAAGTCATCATAGATTCCACAAGAATCATACGGAAGATGAAGAGTTAATCATTTCTTATGATTGGCAAGGAAGAGTTTGAGATTGTAAAAGAAAGAAGAACCAATAAATAGGAGGGAGATGATGCAGCAACTATCATTGAAGGCTATTAATGGAAGCAATATGATTATATATTGTTTATATATATATTGCACTGCTTATGTATATATGATTATATATATACATATATATTAGAGAAAGCAGGGGAAGGGACAGAGCCAGAGGGAGAGAGAGAATTTTTTTTTTAAGATTTTATTTATTTATTGACAGAGAGAAAGAGGGAGAGAGAGAGCACAAGTAGGGGGAGTGGCCGGCAGTGGGAGAGGGAGAAGTAGGCTCTCTGCTGAGCAGAGAGTCCCATGCAGGGCTCAAACCCAGGACCCTGGGATCATGACCTGAGCCAAGGGCAGATGCTTACTTGACTGAGCCACCCACGTGCCCCGAGAGAGAGAGAATCTTAAGCAGACCCCACGCCCTGTGTGGAGCTTGACGTGGGGCTCGATCTCATGACCCTGAGATCATGACCTGAGCTGAAACCAAGAGTTGGTCACTTAACCAACTGAGCCACTCAGGTGCCCCCAAGCATCCCAGGTGTTCTGATGAAAATTGTAGCCCATGCTTTGAACAAGGCTGAGAGGGTATATATGAACAAGGTTCAGGGCATCTGTGAACTTCCAGAAATTTTTTACATTTTGTTTGTATATGTGTATTTGTATTTCTCTGGGATGAGGTTTTCGTAACTTCCAGTAGATTATTAAATGAACCTATGATAGAATATTTTTTTTTAAAAAGCAATGCATTTACAGTGTTAAATATTTACCATGAATATATGTCCTTGTTGAGTAGAACAAAACTTCCTCCCTATTTGAGGAATAAAACATGAACTCAAGAATATCAATTGCCTTCTTATAAAGAAATCAGTTTTGATTACTGGTAAACTATGCCGTATTCATTATGGAAAATAAGAAAAACATGGGAAAATATAAATGAGAAGGAAAATATTTACCCACAACCCAGAAGCAAACACTGTTAATGTTTTCTTATATTTTAAGGCATAATTATTGAGAATCTAATACAAGCCTATTACTGTATAAGACACTCCTAGATTAAAAAAAGGACAAAATTTTCAAAGTGATTAAGGACCACACACACACACACACATACACCTGTACTTCACACTTTACGTTTCAGAATACCAGAGGTTTAACATAAAGCAGGTACCACGTATGTACAATACTAGAGGAAGGGTGGTTCCACACTTCCACCTGTTATGTACATTTTAACAGGAAAAATATAAAATACAATACAAGCCAGAAACATCTTGGTTCTGGTCCCTCCTCCATTACTTCTTGCTTGTATAATTCTCGATAAGCCACTTAATATTTCTAGGCTTCTGATGATGGACCTCTTATAAGGATAATGGCACATAATATTTCTGAAGGCGGGACACAGGACTGTACAATATCCTGAGGTCCCATAAAAACGTGTCTGTGGATATAGATAAACATACCGATATATATAGGTATGTATGTATGCATGCATGCATGCATACAAGTATATACACAAATTATTTATGTCAGGCCAATTGAAAAATGCAGAAGAGTGCAAAGAAATAAAAATAATTCCTATTTTTATGACCCAGAGATAATAGCTCTTATTCATTATTACTTTTTTTCACATATAAAAATTCAAGCAGCAC
This sequence comes from Mirounga angustirostris, assembly GCF_029215605.1. NCBI lineage: Eukaryota > Metazoa > Chordata > Mammalia > Carnivora > Phocidae > Mirounga > Mirounga angustirostris. The sequence goes on along the minus strand of NW_026991720.1, from coordinate 75,560,655 downwards.
CCACTTTGGTTTGGCAATGAGTTAAACGTGACCTATGTTTGAATTTTGATTTAAAAGGAAACATTAAAGGGCACCTGGGTGGCTCAGTCGTTAAGCATCTGCCTTCGGCTCAGGTCATGATCCCAGGGTCTTGGGATCAGGCCCCACACCGGGCTCCCTGCTCAGCGGGAAGCCTACTTCTCCCTCTCCCACTCCCTCTGCTTGTGTCCCCTCTCTCGCTGTGTCTCTCTCTGTCAAATAAATAAATAAAGTCTTAAAAAAATAAAAGGAAACATTAATACAAGGGATAGCATGAAGCCCAGAATTGTGTAAGTAATGAAAACATACAAAATTCCGCTTTTGGATTTATACAAGCAGAATGTCAAATACACTTTTTTTTGGTAGAAGTTACACACTTGGCAGTCTATGATTATTTTTTTTTATAGTATATATGCTTCACCATAAAATACAGCAAAAAATGCCTGAGGATTCCCACCTTATATGAGCTGTCATAACCATGGATACAGAAAACTGGAAAATACAGAATTGACTTGTTGATTTCTTTCTTTCTTTTCTTTTTTAAATTATTTTTTAAAAATTATTAACATATAATATATTACTTATTTCAGGGGTACAGGTCTGTGATTCATCAGTCTTACACAACACACAGCGCTCACCACAACACATACCCTCCCCAGTGTCCATTTGTATTGAACAGAATGTTAGGCAAGGGGCAGTAGCTTTTTACTTCTTCAGCTAATTACATGTCACTTTGTAGGAAACACAGAGAAAAGGAAGTGAACCTTACACACAGCAAGTAGAGGGAACAATACTCGGAATGCTAACAAGAAAGCTGCAGGATGAGGTGACCAGTGTCAACAAGTTACATTCACTGTCCCCATCCAGCAGCTTCAGTAATGCAGGGATTCAGGGGGGAAATTGCACCTGAGAAAGATTCACAACGATTATAGAAATGGTGGGCAGTGGGAAAGATTTGCTAGGAAACAGGTGTGCAGTCAGCCTGGGTTGCTGGTAACAAGGTGAGAGGACAAGAGAGAAAAGAAAGGTTTCCTACAGGAATTTGTGTGGAACAGTGGATAGCAGCCCCAAGAGATGCTGGAACCCATTTTGTGTTCTAAGAACTTCTACAAGTTTCCTGTGGTGGGTGGTAAATCCTGCTCACACTATGACAACTCCAGCTCCCCTTGGGATTTCTGCGCAGCAGCAGACATGGTCATGATGAGTCCTGCTTTGGGACTCCTGGTAAAGCTCACTGGGAGTTTCTCAGCACTATAAAGTAAGGAGGGATGATGGAGCTCCGAGAGTAATCATTTTATTTCCCAGAGAACTCTGAAGCCTACCTGGGGTTTGCATGATTAATCCTCGCATGCCTGAGAACACATATCAGGTGCAGAAGTAGGTTCCTAGACCTTCTCATGAGTGTTCCAACTATACTACTCTGTTTCATCCCACATTATCTGGATTACAATGGTCCTGCTATAGAGTCTTGAGGTTTTCCACGGCTATTCTGAAATCCATTTATGAAGGTTCATCGTTTATTCAAGAATATTGTATAGTCAGGGCCCCTGGGTGGCTCAGTTGGTGAAGCAGCTGACTCAATTTTAGCTCAGGTCACGATCTCAAGGTTGTGGGGTCGAGCCCTGCGAGGGGCTCCACTCTGTGATCCGCGGGGAGTCTGTTTGTCCCTCTCCCTCTGTTCCTCCCCCAACTTGCTCTCTCTCTCTCAAATAAATAGATAAATAAATCTTTAAAAAAAGAATATTATATTCTCATCAGCAAAATCTTTCTGGAAAAATGATGGCCCTAAAATCTAGATGGTTTTGTCCACCAAGAACAGTCTCAGAACCAGGAAGAGACGTAGGACGCACCTCAGACATTCTTGGTACTATACATGAAATATATTTGCCTCAATAAAGCAAGAAGACAATGTTGAGTACAAGTTGATACGCTACTGTGTAAACACTAACGTGATAGAGTATCTTTAAGCTTTTAAAAAGATATTAAAGTATCTTTAATCTTAGTGCTCCAAAAATACTTTATTTTTACTGATACAAAAGCAGGTCATTTTTATCCTCCTCTACTCTTTTTTTTTTATTGAAGTGTGGTTGACACACAGTATTACATTAATTTCAGGTGTGCAACATAGTGAGTCCACGAGTCTACATGTTCTGCTGTGCTCACCACAAGTGTAGCTACCACCTGTCATCATACAATATTTATTACCATATCACTGACTCTACTCCCTACGCTGTACCTTTCATCCTCTCTAGGTCCATCCATATTGTCACAAATGGCAAAATCTCATTCTTTTTTACGGCTGAGGTTACTATTCGTGTGTGTGTATATGTGTGTGTATTTATCTTCTTTATTCTTTCATCTATGATGGACACTTAGGTTTCTTCTATATCTTGGCTATTATAAATAATGTTGCACTAAACATAGGGGTGTATGTATCTTTTTGAATTAGTGTTTTTTTATGTTTTCTTTGGGTAAATACCCAGTAGTCAAATTAATGAATCATATGATATTTCTATTAATTTTTTGAGGAAACTTCATACTCTTTTCCATAGTGGTTATACCAATTTACATCTGCACTAACAGTGTAGGAGAGTTCCTTTTTCTCTACATCCTCACCAACACTTAACATTTCTTTTCTTCTGGGGCACCTGGGTGGCTCAGTCATTAAGCGTTTGCCCTCAGCTCAGGTCATGATCCCAGGGTCCTGGGATGGAGCCCCGCTTCGGGCTCCCCGCTCTGCAGGAAGCCTGCTTCTCCCTCTCTCGCTCCCCCTGCTTGTGTTCCCTCTCTCGCTGTGTCTCTCTCTGTCAAGTAAATAAATAAAATCTTTAAAAAAAACCCAAAAAACATTTCTTGTCTTCTGATTCTAGTCATTTTGGTGGGTGTGAGGTGATACCTCATTGTCATTTTGATTTGCATTTCCCTGATGATGAGTGATGTTGAGCATCTTTTCATGTGTCTATTGGCCATCTGTACGTCTTCTTTGGAAAAATGTCTATTCAGGTCTAAGAGCAGGTCATTTGAAGTTTTGCCTAAAAACTTCATCAAGTTGTCAAATTTCTATTTCTCAGGAGAAAAGCTATTACTAAGGATTAAATGGAATATTTCCTCAAAAATATTTTGTATCAAGTAACAAACATAAACATTAAATTTATAGTATTTAAACTCATTCATAAAACGCACTCTCCAAAATGTGGAAAAAGGCATCTTTCAGCGCCTTTCATTTTCCTGGAAAGTAGTAATGATATGGAGCTGCATATTCCCTACAGTGCAAAGACTGCTACTTAAGGGAATCCTCTATGAAATGTATCGGAGAGGTTGCTCCTAAGGAAACTCGTAGTTCATCTTTATGTGAATCCATATTATCTAATTTGCCTAACTTCTGAATATGAAGTAATCAAGAAATGGAAGCCAGCTGTCTTTCAGGTCAGGTGGGACAGCCCAAAGGACACAGACCATAACCTAAGTAGAACATTCACAACACTTCATAGGAAGATCCCTATCCTGATAAATACTTTTATATTTTTGTCTTTTGCCATGCAGGAACTATAACAATAATGTAGTGGGCACTGGGAGTGCCTCCTAAGCAACAAGCCCTCTCTCTCTCTTTTCCTTCAGTAATGAATTCCTTCTTGAAAAGGAAAGCCTCTTTTTTGGTTCTCCCTCTTCACAGCTTATCACGCACTTTGCTACACTTTCTAAAACACTTTCTAGGGGCGCCTGGGTGGCTCAGTTGGTTAAGCGTCTGCCTTCGGCTCCGGTCAGGATCCTAGGGTCCTGGGATTGAGCCCCGTATCAGGCTCCCTGCTCAGTGGGGAGACTGCCTCTCCCTCTGCCTGCCGCTCCCCTTGCTTGTGTGCTATCTCTCTGATAAATAAATAAAAAATAAATAAAATAAATAAAACACTTTCTAGCATATAAGCCTACAGTGACTTTCTACTGACAAGAGAAATCTCGAAAGGCAATAGGATATAGCAGAAAGAGAGTAAGGGAATCTGCATTCTAGACCAGTGGCAGTGGAGGGGGAAATCAACCCGTTGAGGTCTTTGTCTCTTATTTTTAAAACAGGAGGTTGTAGTTCCAGCTTTCAAATTTTGCATTTTTTCCCTCTGTAGCATTCAAGGCTCTTCATCAATTAGCACCGTCTATCCATCTCTCTCCCTCTATGCATACCCAGTGTGAATCTTCCATCTCCACTGGCTGCCGCATCATCCTTTACACACCTGTCAAACATTCTACTGTTATCACTTTCAGACTGAAAGCCCATCTTCCATCCTCCTTACCAACTGAGAGATTTCCTTGGTGGCCCATCTCTCCCAAATTTTCTCTGAGTTAGAGCTCATGATAATCTCACCCATGTGTTAAAATGCTGTGGATGGTATTTATGACCTGTACAACATTCCCTAGCACTCAGTTTTTATTTATTTATTTATTTACTGGAAACATTAAAATAATTTATTTGGCCAAATTAAAAGTAGAAAAAATTAGAAAAAACCCTATAAGAGCAAGTACATTATTGCTTTCAGTTTGGGAATAGTAAGAGAAACATGTTATCATGCATTTGTCCCATTTAATCCTCCTGTATGTGACCTGGCTTAACTTCCAGAGCCCCCTCTTCATTCCACTGAACATTTCTAGTGATGGCTGGGCTCCTCCAAAGACTCCCTGAAATGGTTATGGGTGTCAGGAAGTTAGATACAGTCTGGAGGGAAGAAAGACCCATCTGTCCTTTGGAATTGGTAGTTTCTTTCCCACCTCACTGAAGTTGGCATGACATCAAATGACAGGAAGGGATAATTTCCCTTTAATTTGGGTGGGTCTGAAGTCTCAGTGATTGTGATCTATTGGGCTGAACTGTCCTGAACTTTCTGGTTTCTTTTTTTTTTTTTTTTCATTGAGTACCCATCTCTCTTTTTTTTTATATTTTATTTTATTTATTTATGTTATGTTATGTTATGTTATGTTAATCACCATACATTACATCATTAGTTTTTGATGTAGTGTTCCATGATTCATTGTTTGCGAATAACACCCAGTGCTCCATTCAATACGTGCTCTCTTTAATACCCATCACCAGGCTAACCCATCCTCCTCCCCGCCCCAGAACCCTCAGGTTTTTTCTCAGAGTCCATAGTCTCTCATGGTTCGTCTCCCCCTCTGATTCCCCTCCTTCATTATTCCCTTCCTACTATCTTCTTCCTTTTTTTAACATATAATGTATTGTTTCAGAGATACAGGTCTGTGATTCAACAGTCTTACACAATTCACAGCGCTCACCATAGCACATACCCTTCCCAATGTCCATCATCCAGTGATCCCATCCCTCCGACCCCCCACCACTCCAGCAACCCTGTTTGTTTCCTGAGATTAAGAATTCCTCATATCAGTGAGATCATATGATACTTGTCTTTCTCTGACTGACTTATTTCACTCGGCATAACCTCCAATTCCATCCATGTCATTGCAAAAGGCAAGATTTCATTCCTTTTGATGGCTGCATAATATTCCATTGTATATATATAGCACATCTTCTTTATCCATTCATCTGTTGATGGACATCTTGGCTCTTTCCATACTTTGACTACTGTGGACATTACTGCTATAAACATCGGGGTGCATGTGTCCATTCAGATCACTACATTCATATCTTTGGGGTAAATACCCAGTAGTGAAGTTGCTGGGTTGTATGGTAGCTCTATTTCCAACTTTTTGAGGAACCTCCATAATGTTTCCAGAGCGGCTGCACCAGCTTGCATTGCAACTGCATTGCAACAGTGTAGGAGGGTTCCCCTTTCTCCACATCCTTGTCAACATCTGTTGTTTCCTGACTTGTTAATTTTAGCCATTCTGACTGGTGTGAGGTGGTATCTCATTGAAGTTTTGATTTGGATTTCCCTGATGCCGAGCGATGTTGAGCACTTTTTCATGCGTCTGTTGGCCATTTGGATGTCTTCTTTGGAAAAATGTCTGTTCATGTCTTCTGCCCATTTCTTGATTGGATTCTTTGTTCTTTGGGTGTTGAGTTTGATGAGTTCTTTATAGATTTTGGATACTAGCCCTTTATCTGATATGTCATTTGCAAATATCTTCTCCCATTCTGTCGGTTGTCTTTTGGTTTTGTTGACTGTTTCCTTTGCTGTGCAAAAGCTTTTTATCTTGATGAAGTCCCAATAGTTCATTTTTGCCCTTGTGTCCCTTGCCTTTGGCGATGTTTCTAGGAAGAAGTTGCTGCAGCTGAGGTCGAAGAGGTTGCTGCCTGTGTTCTCTTTTAGGATTTTGATGGACTCCTGTCTCACATTGAGGTCTTTCAACCATTTTGAGTCTATTTTTGTGTGTAAGGAAATGGTCCAGTTTCATTCTTCTGCATGTGGCTGTCCAATTTGCCCAACACCATTTGTTGAAGAGACTGTCTTTTTTCCATTGGACATTCTTTCCTGCTTTGTCAAAGATGAGTTGACCATAGAGTTGAGGGTCCATTTCTGGGCTCTCTATTCTATTCCACTGATCTATATGTCTGTTTTTGTGCCAGTACCATACTGTCTTGATGATGACAGCTTTGTAATAGAGCTTTAAGTCTGGAATTGTGATGCCACCAGCTTTGCTTTTCTTTTTCAACACTCCTCTGGCTATTCGGGGTCTTTTCTGGTTCCATACAAATTTTAGGATTATTTGTTCCATTTCTCTGAAAAAAGAATGTTTTTCCACTTTGTGTCTTCCTCAATTTCTTTCATGAGTATTTTATAGTTTTCTGAGTACAGATTCTTTGCCTCTTTGGTTAGATTTATTCCTAGGTATCTTATGGTTTTCGGTGCAATTGGAAATGGGATCAACTCCTTAATTTCTCTTTCTTCTGTCTTGTTGTTGGTGTATATAAATGCTATTGATTTCTGTGCATTGACTTTATATCCTGACACTTTACTGAATTCCTGTATGAGTTCTAGCAGTTTTGGGGTGGAGTCTTTTGGGTTTTCCACATAAAATATCATATCATCTGCAAAGAGTGAGAGTTTGACTCCTTCTTTGCCGATTTGGATGCCTTTTATTTCTTTTTGCTGTCTGATTGCTGTGGCTAGGACTTCTAGTACTGTGTTGAATAGCAGTGGGGATAGTGGACATCCCTGCCATGTTCCTGACCTTAGGAGGAGAGCTCTCAGTTTTTCCCCATTGAGAATGATACTCGCTGTGGGTTTTTCATAGATGGCTTTTATGATATTGAGGTATGTACCGTCTATCCCTATACTCTGAAGAGTTTTGATCAAGAAAGGATGCTGTACTTTGTCAAATGCTTTTTCTGCATCTATTGAGAGGATCATATGGTTCTTGTTCTTTCTTTTATTAATGTATTGTATCACATTGATTGATTTGTGGATGTTGAACCAAACTTGCAGCCCAGGTATAAATCCCACTTGGTCATGGTGAATAATCCGTTTAATGTACTGTTGGATCCTATTGGCTAGTATTTTGGTGAGAATTTTTGCTTCCATATTCATCAGGGATATTGGTCTGTAATTCTCCTTTTTGATGGGGTCTTTGTCTGGTTTTGGGATCAAGGTAATGGTGGCTTCATAAAACGAGTTTGGAAGTTTTCCTTCCATTTCTATTTTTTGGAACAGTTTCAGAAGAATAGGTATTAATTCTTCTTTAAATGTTTGGTAGAATTCCCTGGTAAGCCATCTGTCCCTGGGCTCTTGTTTGTTGGGAGATTTTTGTTACTGCTTCAATTTCCTTAGTGGTTATAGGTCTGTTCAGGTTTTCTATTTCTTCCTGGTTCAGTTTTAGTAGTTGATACATCTCTAGGAATGCATCCATTTCTTCCCGGTTATCTAATTTGCTGGCATATGGTTACTCATAATATGTTCTTATAATTGTTTGTATTTCTTTGGTGTTGGTTGTGATCTCTCCTCTTTCATTCATGATTTTGCTGATTTGGGTCATTTCTCTTTTCTTTTTGGTAAGTCTGGCCAGGCGTTTATCAATCTTGTTAATTCTTTCAAAGAACCAGCTCCTAGTTTCATTGATATGTTCTACTGATCTTTTGGTGTCTATTTCATTGATTTCTGCTCTGATCTTTATGATTTCTCTTCTCCTGCTGGGTTTAGGCTTTATTTGCTGTTCTTTCTCCAGCTCCTTTAGGTGTAGGGTTAGGTTGTGTACTTGAGACCTTTCTTGTTTCTTGAGAAAGGCTTGTATTGCTATATACTTTCCTCTTAGGACTGCTTTTGCTGCATCCCAAAGATTTTGAACAGTTTTGTTTTCATTTTCATTTGTTTCCATGAATTTTTTAAATTCTTCTTTAATTTCCTGGTTGACCCATTCATTCTTTAGTAGGATGCTCTTTAGCCTCCATGTATTTGAGTTCTTTCCGAGTTTCCTTTTGTGATTGAGTTCTAGTTTCAAAGCATTGTGGCCTGAAAATAGGCAGGGAATGATCCCAATCTTTTGGTACCAGTTGAGACCCTATTTGTGACCTAGGATGTGATCTATTCTGGAGAATGTTCCATGGGTACTAGAGAAGAATGTATATTCTGTTGCTTTGGGATGGAATGTTCAGAATATATCTGTGAAGTCCATATGGTCCAGTGTGTCATTTAAAGTCTTTATTTCTTTGTTGATCTTTTGCTTAGATGATCTGTCCATTCCAGTGAGGGGGGTGTTAAAGTCCCCCACTATTATTTTATTGTCGATGTGTTTCTTTGCTTTTGTTATTAATTGCCTTATATAATTGGCTGCTCCCATGTCAGGGTCATAGATATTTACAATTGTTAGATCTTCTTGTTGGATAGACCCTTTAAGTATGATATAGTGTCCTTCTCATCTCTTATTATAGTCTTTGGTTTAAAATCTAATTTGTCTGATCGAAGGATTGCCACCCCAGTTTTCTTCTGGTGTCCATTAGCATGGTACATGGTTTTCCACCCCCTCACTTTCAATCTGGGGGTGTCTTTGGGTCTAAAATGAGTCTCTTGCAGAAGCATATCGATGGGTCTTGTTTTTTAATCCAATCTGACAGCCTGTGTCTTTTCATTGGGACATTTAGCCCATTTACATTCAGGGTAACTATTGAAAGATAGGAATTTAGTGCCATTGTATTGCCTGTAAGGGGACTGTTACTGTATATTGTCTGTGTTCCTTTCTGGTCTATGTTGCTTTTAGGATCTCTCTTTGCTTAGAGGACGCCTTTCAATATTTCTTGTAGGGCTGGTTTTGTGTTTGCAAATTCCTTTAGTTTTTGTTTGTCCTGGAAGCTTTTTATCTCTCCTTCTATTTTCAATGACAGCCTAGCTGGATGTAATATTCTTGGCTGCGTATTTTTCTCGTTTAGTGGTCTGAATATATCCTGCCAGTCCTTTCTGGCCTGCCAGGTCTCTGTGGATAGGTCTGTTGCCAATCTAATGTTTCTACCAGTATAGGTTACAGACCTCTTGTCCTGAGCTGCTTTCAGGATTTTCTCTTTGTCTCTGAGACTCGTAAGTTTTACTATTAGATGTCGGGTGTTGACCTATTTTTATTGATTTTGAGGGGGGAATCTCTGTGCCTCCTGGATTTTGATGCCTGTTTCCTTACCCAAATTAGGGAAGTTCTCTGCTATAATTTGCTCCAATATACCTTCTGCCCCTCTCTCTCTTTCTTCTTCTTCTGGGATCCCAATTATTGTAATATTGTTTCATCTTATGGCATCACTTATCTCTCGAATTCTGCCCTCATGATCCAGTAGTTGTTTATCTCTCTTTTTCTCAGCTTCTTTATTTTCCATCATTTGGTCTTCTATATCACTAATTCTCTCTTCTGCCTCACTTATTGTAGCAGTTAGAGCCTCCATTTTTTATTGCACCTCATTAATAGCCTTTTTTATTTCGACTTGGTTAGATTTTAGTTATTTTATTTCTCCAGAAAGGGTTTCTCTAATACCTTCCATGCTTTTTTCAAGCCCAGCTAGAATCTTTATAATCGTCATTTGAACCCTAGTTCCAACATCTTACTAATGTCTGTATTGATTAGGTCCCTGGAAGTCAGTACTGCCTCTTGTTTTTTTTTTTTTTTGAGGTGATTTTTTTCAGTCTTGTCATTTTGTCCAGAGGAGAATAGATGAATGAGAGAACAAAATGCTAACAGGGTAACAATGACCCCAGAAAAATATACACTAAACAAATCAGAAGAGACCTGAAACCAGGGGAAAAGAAAGGGAAAGAAAGAAAAAGAGAGATGAAAAAAAAAAAAAAAAGAATATGACCAAATATGATCAGGCTGGTAAATAGATCATGCCACACACTAGATTTTGGGCATATTTTGGTATCTTAGAAGAAACTGCCTCCCAAAATTCTGAAGAAAGAAAAGCTTATATATCTACAAAAATAAGGGCAAATACAATGAAGGTAAATACATGACTGTAAAGATGAAAATTATAGAAGATTTTATAAAAGGAATTGATAGATAAGAAGGTGGTTGAAAAAAGAAAGAAGAGAAATTAAAAAAAAAAGGGAGAGAATGTGATCAGGCAGGAGAGTAGAACAAAGCCATACACTAGAGATTTAGGGTATATTTTGGTCTGTTAGAAGCAACTGTATCCCAAAATTTTAAAGAGAGAACTTATATATATACCAAAAATAAGGTTAACTACTATGAAGGGATAGAATATGACTCTAAAAATGAAAAATAAAAAAGATTTTTAAAAAAAGGGATTGATAAGATGTTGGTTGAAAAAGGGAAAAAGAAAAACTCAAAAGAAAAAAAAAGAAAATTTTAAAAATTAACTTCGAAAGACTAAGAATCGGGGGAAAAAAGCCATGAATTCTATGTGCAGTATTCCCCTAGTGCTGGAGTTCTGCCATTCTCATTGATCGGTAAACTTGGACTTGGTGGCTGTTCTTGCTGATCTTTTGGGGGAGAGGCCTGTTGCCGTGGTTCCCAAATGTCTTTGCTGGAGGTGGAATTGCCCTGCCCTTGCCCGGTCCGGGCTAAGTAATCTGCTCGGGTTGCTCTCCAGAGCTTTTGTTCCCTGCGAGCTTTCCGTACAGCTTTGGAGGCAGAGAGTGAAAATGGCGGCCTCCCAATCTCCGCCCCGGAGAAGCCGAGAACTCGGGGCCCCGCTCCTCAGTGAGCCCCCAGAGAAAAGCAGTCACCTACTCCCATTTCCCTGGTCTCCAGCCGCTCTCCGTGCTCATCTGGCCTGTGACCAAGCATTTCTATCTCTGGCACACGACTCCGTCTGGAGTCCCCAAACCCAGCAGATCCCTGCGGTGTGCTCCCGTGCCGCTCCTCTCGGGGGAGGAAGGGGAGTCTCCCCGGATCTGCTGCTTGTTGGGTCCCTGCTGGAAGAGCAGTGGCCCGACTGTGCCACCGTGTGATCACGGTTTATGGCAACCCTGAGCTGAGAGCCCGCGCCTCGGCTCTGTCTCTGCAGCCAGCTTCCCCGCTCCAATACCTGGGAGCTCTGCTGCACTCAGGCACCCCTGGTCTTTCTGTGATCCTGAGGGTCCTGAGACCACACTGTCCCACGAGGGTTCCACCCCCTGCTTAGCCACTGGAGCGACGTCCCTCAGCAGAGCAGACTTCTAAAAATTCTGATTTTGTGCTCTGTGGCTCTATCACTTGCCAGAAGCGACAGATGGAGGCCCCCTCCCCAGCCGTCTATCCTCCCGAATATCACCTCAGATTCACTTCTCCGCATGTCCTACCTTCCAAAAAGTGGTCACTTTTATGTTCAGAGAGTTGTTGCTATTCTTTTCTTCAATCTCCTGTTGAGTTTGTAGGTGTTCAAAATAGTTTGATCCCCATCTAGCTGAATTCCTGGGACTGGATGAAATTTAGGTCTCCTACTCCTCCGCCATCTTGCTCCTCCCTGCCCTAGTACTCAATTTTTAAAAGACACATCATATTCTCTAGTTATTTTCACATGGACATTTGTTTCTGAACTCTTTAACTACATACCCTTTTTCTCCCTCTTGGTTTTTCCTTTTCCATCCACCTCTCTTATTACACAGGATTTGAAAGTGCTTTCAACAAAAAAGGTAAGAAAATATTTATGTAGGACAAAGGACAACATGTGATCAAAATTTTGCTGAGTTTCCTGCTAGCTATAAGGAAATCCAGTAAGTTATTTAAATTTCATTATCAGAAAGGAGGAACCGTACCAAAGCTTTCCCTGAACTCAAACCTAAAAGAAAGTTTTAAAGTGGGGCATAATAGAGGATATTGTAAGGGATGTAACACTACATTCTTAACATGTTTATAGCATATATCAAATTTCATGTGGTTGTTCCTTGAGACAGCCTCCAGTAAAGCCGAAGGCAAAACACTGACATAAAACTAGTGAAGATGATGCTTTAAAAAATTCATCTATAGTTCCCTGCAGAATTTTACACATTCTGTAGATGCTAAATAATGACTTGTTTTACCTCTTTAAGGGAACTTTCACATTACTGCTTCTTAAAACCTACTGATGGAAGTCTGTCATTTTTTTTTCTTAGGGCACCTAAGTAATCAAAGAGAACTGGGGATGTAGAGAAAGCCAGCTCTCTAAACTCATAAAGTTTTAATCATTGGTTATCTATATGGTTTTATTTTTCCTCCACACACACAAAAGAAGTACCAGATTTAGAATTCCCACTGACAAGAAACAAGAATTTGGTTGTTAGGGGTGCCTGGGTGGCTCAGTCGGTTAAGCAACCACCTTCAGCTCAGGTCATGATCCCTGGGTCCTGGGATCAAGCCCCACAATCAGGCTCCTTGCTCCTCGGGAAGCCTGCTTCTCCCTCTGCCTGCCGCTGTCCCTGCTTGTGCTCACTCTCTCTGTGTCAAGAATAAATTAAAAAAAAAAAAAAAAAAAAAAGAATTTGGTTGTTAGGCTGAGAAGATACTGGTTACACTGCATTAGAAAAGATTTTGAGATCGATCCTGGCCTTTGGCAGATCTTTCAGTACATTCAAGTACCAACCTAAGTCACTTTGGTTCCAAGGCCAAACAGCGTGGTTGAACCTCCTTCTTTTCACATATTTACTTAGACCAGGGTTTCTTAACCTCAGCACTATTGACATTTTGGGTCAGATAAATATTTTTGTTGGATATTTAACAGAATCTCTGGTCTCTCCCCACTAAATGTCAATAACACCTCCACTTACAGTTGTGATCATTGGAAGTATTTCCAAAAATATTTTGGTGGGCAAAATCACCCCATTTTGAAAATTATTGCTTTAGAATATGCTGAGGCAGCTACCAGGTGGTACCAGCTAAGCCCCTTTATGGCTAGATTTAAGTTGTTAGGATAAGTTTGTATTGTCATTTCTACACACTTTGTCTTAAAATTCCTGTTTGTATTCCTTTTGAAAATTTAAGTTTGTCTTCATTGAACTAAAAAGGGAATTTCCTTGATTTAGGTGGGGAATTCAGCACTTCAACGGACAGTAAGAGTTACCACAGAGAAGAACACAAGGTACAAAATAAGGAGATACAGGGAGAGCTGTAGATGCTGAAGTTCTCTCTTAAAAAAAACTCACTACTTTTTCTCCCTGAAATTTCATATGATAGTTATATTTTCTTTGAAGCCTCATATAAACTTTCTCTTGAGCTCCAGATTTGTACACCCAAATAATTACTGAACACGGCTTCTGAATTTTCAAGACCACTCAACATCAACATAGTGCCTTTGAGCCAAGTTGGGAAGCCTGGCTACAAATCACGTGTGTCCCGTGAGCTTTAGGCTCACATGAGGTGATGTGCCCCGGAGGTATAACAAGACAGAAATAAAAATGAAAAGACAAAGATTGTTCAAGAGGTCCTGTGAATTCAGAGAAAGAGAAAGCCTAAAGGAAAGCACAAATATACTAGCTGAGATGGGACATTTTATTATTTTAAAAAAAAATTTATTAATTTATTTGAGAGAGAGGGAGAGAGAGAGAGAGGACACAAGCGGGGGGAGGGGCAGAGCGAGAGGGAGAACCAGGCTCCCCGCTGTGCAGGGAGCCCAACACGGAAGTGATGCGCGGCTCTGCTGGATCCCAGGACCCTGAGATCATGACCAGAGCCGAAGGCAGCTGCTTAACTGACTGAGCCATCCAGGCGCCACAAGAGATAGGACAGTTTAAAGATACTGAATGTATAGAATTCAAGTAAAGCTAGACAGGGACTGTCAGTACAGAAGAAATCAGTAGTCGTTAGAAGTTTCAACAAGGAACACATGGTTCCACTTGGCTCTAATAAAAAATGAAATTACTTCTTCAAAGTAGCATAGTAACCTTATGAGTTTGTGTTTGAAAAGTAACCAGTAACTGGAAAAAGAATAAGGAAAGGGATTTGTATTTAATTAATTTCACTACAGTAGCGATCTTATTCATATACTGTGTATATCTCAAGTCGCTTATATGTTAATATGTTTAGATGACAAGGCTTTGAACCTTTTTAGCATGCTATTATGGGGGATGCTAAAGGGGGATGTTATTATGGGGGAAGGTAAGTTTGATATTTGGAGCAGAAATGGAAATCTTCCTTCAGCTTCTTGATATTAAAGATGGTAGTACAAACATCACACCATGCTTTGTTTGCCTCTGCTTTGTAATATAAGGATTGTCAAGAATAAAAGGACAATAACTGATGCTTGATCCTGAGTATGTAGAACATAATTTCGTATCTCTTTGGCAATTCAGAAGGTACTTGAGATTATGCAACATTTCAGATCTTTAAAAACATCAATTATCTTGGTATATACTAAACGTAAATTCCAATTATTTGTGCTTCCCATTTTTTTAAGTTCCATAATTACAAGGAAGTGTGACATAGCAGGTGACTTAATCTCATCTCATGGCTGACATAAAAATCCTTATAATAAAACTTTCAAAAAGTTCTTGGTAATTTTAAGTGTTAGTGTTTAGTCACAAGCATGATAGAAAAAAACAAGCAAGGAAACAAAACAAAACAAAAAAATTGAAGCTCAGAGGACTTGCAAATTGGTAAAGGTACTGTGATGAAAAAATACAGAATAACATGACACCTTCCCTTCTGTACAAACCCATAATGAAGCTCCCTCTGTTTGGTGTATGGTATCCTTTCTAATAACTGAAGGATAGAAAAAAAAACAACCATGCAGAATGATGGTTAAGTACCCAGAATTATTTGATTTTATTATTTTTTTAGATTATTTATTTATTTATTATTTATTATTATTTATAATAAATAGATTATTTATTTATTAATTATATATTTATTTATTTACTTGACAGAGAAGCACAAGTAGGCAGAGCAGTAGGCAGAGGAAAAGGGAGAAGCAGGCTCCCTGCTGAGCAGAGAGCCCAATGCGGGGCTCTATTCGAGGACCCTGAGATCATGACCTGAGCCAAAGGCAGCCACTTAACTGACTGAGCCACCCAGGTACCCCAGAGTTATTTTAAATAATACAATGCCTTCAATATACTTCAAAGAAAATATACATGTATTTTAATACACAAAGTACATTATAAGGTATGTATCAAAATATGAGGTATAAATATGGAATGCAAATTTAAAAAGACAAAATATTCAGTGTATTACAAAAACGTAACAAATTAAAAGTCACTCTCAAAATCTGACATTTACCTCTAAGCACTTAATGTTGATTGACAATTTTTATATGTTAGTAGAACATTTCATATTGTTGATTATAAAAACACAACTAAAAATGGAAAAATATTCCTAAAACTAAAACAAGTTCAGGTTCAAATGTCAGTAAACATGATGAAATATAATCAGAGAGATCACGCACAATTCCATGGTAACAAGTTTTTCAAATGACTTTCAAAGTTAGATTCTTGTTTAGTGTACGTGCTGCCAAAGCGAGCACCAAAGTTAGATTCTTGATAATACTATTTGCCTTCTAGCCTACGGCCTGATGATTGGCCCTAACTTATGTTTTTCTAGAGGGCTGACCACAGCACTTTCTTGGTAAACTATAGTTATTTAAAAACTAAATGGAATAAGACTGGTGTCCTTTTGAGGATACATATACATTATTTCTATTATCTTATTTCTCTTGTTTCTCTTATTCTTTGATCTGGGGAAAGATCCCCTAGATACCCGTTAACATGAATATTATGCCATATGTAGATTATAAACCTAGTGTTATTAACAAATATTCACATTAAACTTCACATTTGTAAATACCTTTTTCTTCATAACAATTGTGTAAATGAAGATATAGCTGCATGATACTGGAAAGAACCAAGAACACTGGTATTTCTAGTTCACTAACTAGATTAGATTGGTTTCTCAGAAGCATAATCTAGATGAAAAGTCAATATATATATATACTAAATCAAATTTGGTGTATATTCTGGTGTCCCTAGCTATCCTGCAAAATGTTAGGTCCTTGGAAACACAGAAATCCAAAATAGCCAAATCGATCTTGAAAAAAGACCCACAAAGTCGGAGAACTCAGACTTCCATATTTTAAAATTTAACTGTAATAATCAAGACAGTGTGGTACTGGCATAGAATAGACATATAGATGAACCAACGAGAGTTGAGAGTGCAGAAATAAGCCCTAACATTTATACTCCATTGGCTTTTGACAAAGGAGCCAAGCCAGTTTTACGAGGAAAGAATAATGTTTTCAACAAATGATTCTGGGACAACTGGATTTCCACATGTAAAAGAGTGAATTTGGACCCCTACCTCACACCACACATAAAAAGTAACTTACAGTGGATCATAGGCATAAGTATAAGAGCCAAAATGATAAAACTCTTAGAAGAAAACACCCGAGTATATCTTTATGATCTTAGCTTAGGTAATGACTTCTTAGCTACACTGTCAAAATTACAAGTGATAGAAGACTGATTAGGACATCATTAAAATTAAAAACATTTGTGGTTCAAAGGACATTATCAAGAAATGAAAAGACAATACACAGGATGGAAGAAAAATATTTGCAAATCATTTATCTGATACGATTTTTATCCAGAATATATAAAGAACTCTTAAAACTCAACAACAAAAAGACAAGCCAGTTAAAAAAAAAATGGGTAAAAAATCTGAATAGATGTTTCTCCAATGATACACAACTGGCCAATAAGCACAGGAAAAGATGCTCAACATCATTAGTCTTCATAGAAATGCAAATTAAAACCACAGTGAGCTAACACTTCACATCTACTAGGATGGCTATAACAAAAAGGACATACAATGACAAGTGTTACTGTTATATTGTTACTGTTTTTATGGTGTGGAGAAATTGGAACCTTGATTCATTGTTGGTGGGAATGTAAAACGGTGCAGTTGCTGTGGTGGAAAGCAGCATGGCAGTTTCTAAAAATGTTAAACATAGAGTTAGCATATGATCCAACAATTCCGCTCCTAGGTATGAAAACATATGCTCACACAAAAACTTGTACATGAACATTTACAGCAGCAGCATTATTTTGATAACCAAGAGACAGAAACAATCCAAATGCCTGTCAACTGACAAATTGATAAAATGTGGTATATCCATACAACATATCATTCAGCCATAAAAAGAAATGAAGTACAGATAGATGCTACAACATGGATAAATCTTGAAAACATGATGCAAAGTGAAAGAAGCCAGTCACAAAAGACCTATGGTATGATCCTATTCATATGAAGTATCTAGAATAGGCAAGTCTATAGAGACAGAAAGTAGATTAATGGTTGCATAAGGCCGGGAAAGTAGGAATGGGGGGTTGGTGAGGAATGACTGCTAATGGGTACAATGTGCTCTTTTGGGGGTGATAAAAATGTTCTAAAATTCGATTATGGTGACCACATAACCCTGCAAATACAGTAAAAGCCATTGATTTACATACTTCAATGGGCAAACTATGGTATGTAAATTATATCTTGATAAGGCTTTACATTTTTTTAAAATGTTATGTTCTGTTTAGTAATAAGGAACTTTATATCAGATATAAAACATCATAGTTACCTTAATTCTTCCCCAGGACTCTGGTGGTAAATTTTTATATACAGTAAATATCATCAAAGGCAATCCCCAAACAATGATCAGTACCAAAAAGAGGCCCCTTGTGTGTTCATCTGTCGTTGGTAGTGGAGTTAATTTTTAGTCTCTGGTTGGTCTCTTTGCATCCAGCATGCTTTAGTTTGCTGTTGGCTGCTTCCCAAAATGACCACCTTTTTACTGTCCTCCCCATTAAAAATAAAAGATCACATAATTATCTCTTCACTATGTTCATTTTATGCATTGGGATGAAAGTAAAGATCTATCTCATAGATTAGAGCTACTTATACATTACTTCATTACTTCTTTTTTTAAAAATTTTTATTGTTATGTTAATCACCATACATTAATTAGTTTTTGATGTAGTGTTCCATGATTCATTGTTTGTGTATAACACCCAGTGCTCCATGCAGAACGTGCCCTCTTTAATACCCATCACCAGGCTAACCCATCCTCTCGCCCCCCTCCCTCTAGAACCCTCAGTTTGTTTTTCAGAGTCCTTCATTACTTCTTAGTGATGTAGGCAAGCCATGTCTGAGGACCCAAAAAGGGTCCCACAGGAAAAGCCAAGAGGGTCCTTGGCTTTGTGCAGAATAGAAATCAAACCCAAGCCAGGAAGACATGAAAGCAGAGTTTAATGAATAGCGTAAGTGATAGCATATAGTAGATGGAGGGTCTGGGAGGCTCAGAAAAGGAGAAGTGAATTTCTCCATTGCCTGAGATTAGGGTTTTATACTGGAAAGGGGTCCAGGGTATGGTTCCTTCAGGAATTCAGGTTAGGCTCTCTTCCTCGGCGCTGCCTGAGGAGGTGGCAGCCATCTGTTACTGGGCATCATGGATGCCCTCAGACCTCTGGTGAAGCCTAAGATCATTAAAAAGAGGATCAAGAAGTTCATTTGGCACCAGTCAGACCGGTATGTCAAAATTAAGCACAACTGGCGGAAACCCAGAGGCAGTGATGATAGAGTGCGTAGAAGATTCAAGGGCCAGATCTTGATACTCAACATTGATTGTTGAGTTGCCCAGTGGCTTCTGGAAGTTTCTAGTCCACAATGTCAAGGAGCTTGAAGTGCTGCTGATGTGCAACAAATCTTAGTGTGCAGAGATTGCTCACAATGTCTCCTCCGAGAACTGCAAAGCCATTGTGGAAAGAGCAGCCCAGCCGGCCACCAGAGCCACCAATCCCAATGCCAGGCTGCACAGTGAAGAAAATGAATAGACAGCTTATGTGCACCTCATATTTGTGTTAATAAAGCCATAAAACTACCAAAAAAAAAAAAAGGAATCCAGGTTAGGGTCCCATCAAAGGTGAGTGTCCAGTGAACAACAGGTGTAACTCCATAAATCACTGAAGGAGCTACTGGCACCAGGGTCCACTGTGGTTTGTTCTTAAGATTTTATCAGGTGTATGGGGGCCCCGGACAAAACTCAGAAAATGATCAACTTTCTTGCTTCCCCGTCCTGGAGTGGGAACATAGCTTCTTTGGTTTACTCAGATGCAAGATGAAATATAGAACATGAGTAAATGGGGCCTAGCAGAGAAACAGCAGAGAGAGAGCTTTTCTAAAATGGAGTCCCTTCAGTTCCCTGTCTCATGAGAGTTACAAGTCTTAGCAGTAAGCTAGATGTGCAGATGGAAATGCAAACTTCTGGTAGTTTTGTACTTTTTATTATGGAACTCATCTAGACTTGTCCATAAGGGCTTTTTCTATTTGTAGTATAGTGAGAAAGAGCTATGTAGGACTAAAAATGAAAGCTCTTTCATGGCAACTTAAAAAAACTTATTACCACCACTTACAGTACCTACAAGTTTTTGTCCAGAAAAGTATTTTGATTCACAATCAGTTTTTAATCTTGGGACAACTTGTTATCAATGTACTTCATGTGCCTGAAACATGGTCCTTGTAGCCAATATCGCCCACATCATTCTAGGAAATGCAAAGTAGTTCAAATTTAACCTGAACATAACATAATTTGGAATCAACCATTAAAATACATATTACTCATTTTGAAGAAAAATCATTTATATGCTTTTTAGGCTATGGGTACATACACTTACCAGTATAACATATTTTAAGAGGTTACATTTTTTGCTCTGCACATGCAAGTCTCTGTTCCTGTCATCTTTATTCAGTCCACATTTTTTCCCCTTCCAAGAATCCAGGAATCTTTACAGAAATACTTTTCTTCCCTTTAAATCAATATCCAGAGTAGGAGAAAGACAGTGAAGGTAAGAGACCCTAAATTGTATGCCACCAACAGGCATTAAACATGCACAAACTTTTTAAGAGGTGCCAAAACTCAGCAGGAAGAAGAAAAATGTACAATGAAGGCTTTTGAGCAGTTTTTAAAAATTACTCTGTTTAAGAATACTACCTTGTGTGGCGCCTGGGTGGCTCAGTCGTTAAGCGTCTGCGTTCCGCTCGGGTCATGGTTCCAGGATCCTGGGATTGAGCCCCGCATGGGGCTCTCTGCTCGGCAGGAAGCCTGCTTCTCCCTCTCCCTCTCCCCCTGCTTGTGTTCCCTCTCTCGCTGTGTCTCTGTCACATAAAAAAAAAAATACTACCTTGTAAGCCAATTTTTTTTTTTTTTTAAGATTTTATTTATTTGACAGAGAGAGACACAGCGAGAGAGGGAACACAAGCAGGGGGAGAGGGAGAGGGAGAGGCAGGCTTCCCGCGGAGCGGGGAGCCCGATGTAGGGCTGGATCCCAGGACCCTGGGATCATGACCTGAGCTGAAGGCAGATGCTTAACAACTGAGCCACCCACGAGCCCCCTTTGTAAACCAATTTTAACGTTATCCAGAACACAGCATTTACATACTTTGAGATATGTTCTTTATCACAGCTTCAGAAATAACTACTACAAGTAATTTCAATTTCGTATCTGAAGCCTTTTTGGCCTGGTATATCTCAGAAGTCAGAACTTTTATTAGAAAGGTGTGCAATCATATATTATGCAACACCTCCAGCAAGGGTTGGAGCTGCTCTGTAATTAAACACGTTAATAGTTCCGTAGAAAACTTTTGACTATTCACACCAAGTGAATTATCCGGTTATACACGGCTTCAACTGCGTTCAGGTCAGATTTAACTAGTAAGGGAGTTAGGAAAGACAGACAAAGGACTGGGACCTGTAATGACATGTTTATCTTAAATCCGGTTCTTTATCATTGATATCTGGTTCAGAGCCAGTGTAAACTATTGGTCTTTTCGTCCACAAAAAGGAAACAATGTATTTAAAACGAAAACTGAAACAGTATGTTTTGTTTCAAAAGGGAAATGTAAAATAGACTAGCCTGTGAAACTAAGTTAATTACATTATGATCCTCTTGAACTTGTCTAGCTCCACTTTGGTTAAAAACTCCCATTTTCTTGGCGCAATAGGAAAAGATTAACCCCAGGCTTGTAGCGTGAGCATCCCTCGGGGATTCACGGACCTTGGGATCAGGAAGAAGTGTAGAAGGGCAAGGAAGCCAGGCATGCTGCAGAGTGCTCCAGCATTATCTACGCTGGGCCAACTTCAGTCTCAGTTGGATAAAGGGAAAGAGAGTAAGTAGGGTTCTTTGCGGTCACTGCTCTCTTGCCAGCAGGACACAGGGTGAACAAGATTCCCTTCAGAGGCATTAGTATAAATTCTTGCTTGGGGGTTGCAAAGAGTCTCACTGGGAAGGGGGAGGAGCGTCTGGTAAGCCAGAGCTGGGGCTAGAAGAGGAAGGGAAACAGGGCGCCGAGTCTTGCACAAAGTGGGTGAAAACGATTCTAAGCCACCAGTTCCTGAATCGGTCCCAGACGGTTAAGCGTACCTGCGTGGGTGGAGCACTGCGGGACCCGAGCCTCCGCGGTATCCCCTGACCCGGCGGGGTGCTCCACCTGCAACAAGTAGTTAACTGCTATGCCGCAGGGCTTCGGCCGTTCCTCGGGCGTCCGGGAAGCCCTTCCCGGGCGCTCAGCCTGTACCCGACCTCCCTGCCAAGGACGCCCACGGGAAGAGGGGCTGGGTCCTCCCAGCCCGCAGGCCCGGCTCGTCCCCGGCTTCAAGTACGGGGCGGGACCCTCGCGGCTTTCCGTCCAATCCTCGTTCCCCGGTGACCGCGGGGCGTGACCCTCGCGGCTTTCCGTCCAATTCCCGCTCCTCAGTTAGCGGCTGTGGCGGAGTAGATGGAGCGCAAGCGGTGAGGACCCGCAGGCCCAACGAGATAGCGCTCTCTTCCTCCCCCAAACCTTGGGCATCGTGGGGGAAAGTTAAGTTGCTTAGAATAGAGTTAAGTAGAGTAGAACGGCGGAAGTGCCAGGACTCGGCGGGAGCGTCGTGTTGTCAGGCATCTTGCCTGCGGGGTCGGAGACGTACCCCCGAGGTTGGGCCGCTGGGCTGGTCCATAGTGCTGCGTATTTAGATTTCTCTCACTTGGGCTCTTGAGTGTGCAGAGCTGCTCTTGGTGTGGTGGGAGGAGGCTGAGCTCTCGTCGCACTCTGTGCCCCCGTTTTCTCCAGCCGAGCTTTGAACTCCTTGTCGCCCTGAGACCAGGCACCGGGAGGCACTTTGTGTGACGAGAGTGTGGTTGTCCGAAGCCTGGTTAATCCTACAGTAATTGTTAGCCAGCTCTTTAGCAGATGAAGTTTGTACGTGTTTGCTGTGATTCCCAACAGTTTAAGTCTTGGGGCTTCCCAGTCTCTAGATTTTGTCTTCCACTTTCTTTCACCAGTTTTTGTTAAAATTCCCTGCCCTCCCCCGCAGTTGTCAAGCTTGTTTTTTTCCTTTCCACGGTCACCAGCCTAGTTCAAACCCTTGTGTTTTCAAAACAGAATTGTTGCAGCAAACTCCTGGCAGTCCTAAGAAGTTCATTTTGGTGTACCGGTATGTGACAGTATGTTTTTTTTTTACTTACGTTCCTGTTTCTGTTTTCCATTTTATTTTCATGGTTACATTTTATTGCCCCGAGGAAGCCTACTGTAATTAATTCCAGTGGCATCATTTTCTTAATGCATATGTAGGTTCTTTTGGAATTATTTAATCTTCATGGTAGAGAATTCAGAATAATCCTTCCTGAACGAATCAGGTAATTCATATTTTCAGTGTGTACCTTTTGGTGAGTTAAGACTAGTAAGCATGGGATTGGTAGTCTTGGTATCAGTTTTCTAGAGTCCATGAGAGGTATACAATGAATTAGGGTATCTTTTCTATATATGTGTACTAGATTCTTGTTGCTGACGACAATTTATCACAAACTTAACAGTTCAAAAAAAAAAATCACAAATTGGTTATCTCACAGCTTCTATAGATCCGAGGTCCAGGTAGGTTTAGCTGTATACTCTGCTTAGCATCTCACAAAACTGAAATAAAGGTTTCTGTAGTTTCGGGCCCTTTTCTGGAGACTTTGGGAAAGAATCCACCTGTAGGCTAGTTGAGGTTGTTGGCAGAATTCATTTTCATGCAATTGAAGGACCGAGGTCCCCATTTCCTCACTGGGTTCCAGCTGGGGGCTTTCTCAGTTCCATAAGACCGCTAGTATCTTCATATCCAGACAGTAACTTCAGTCCTTTTCATGCTTTTAATCTCCCTGGCTCATCTACAGCCCGCTGCTGGAGAAAGCATTCTCCTCCTGAGGGCTCCAGTGATTAGACCCACCTGGATAATCTATTTAAGGTTACCTGTGCTGTATAAGACAACATGGTCACAATCACGGAAGTGCTGATCTCCTTATATTCACAGGTTCTGGGGAGTATAAGGGTGGAATCATGGGAGCCATTCCTGGAAATTTTGCCTAGCATAATATGGTTGTCTCAACTAGATTATTTTTATAATGTGTTTTTGTAGGCATTTAAAAATAGTCCTAATAACACCTCTTTCTGATTATATAATTATCCTCTCTACAGGTAAGGAAATTCAGTTAAAGTTAGTTGCCCAGAAGCTCACGGCTAGAGAGTGGTGGAGTTGGTATTTACCTGTATTTCCATTGGGTCTAAAACTAATATTTATGGATGGTCAAAATAAAGTACAGCCAAAGTCATTATATGGGAAGAAACTGAGGAATTAGGAGATCTTTGTTGTGTCTTATTTTTGGATTATATCTTTATTTTAGTGGTATAGGTTAAACTCTTTTACCCTGACAAAGAAAGCCCAAAATACAATGACATGAATAAAAATGTTTTTTCATACATCTAGTGGGAGAAGGCTAGGGCTAGTAGGAAGATTCTGATAACCTCTCAATACATGGCTTCCATAAACAGTTGCAAGGTGCTGCTTCAGTTGGTCCTACCTGTTAGGCAGTGAGGAGAGAAAACACAGGGAGAGTACGTGTAGTTAGTCCTTTATAGGGGCATGACCTGGAGGAGACATATTACAAAGTCCTACTGAGCTCCAGAGCAGGGTAGGAAAGATAAAGCTGTGTGGCTTTATACCCAGTTGGAACTCAGGATTCTGTTAAGAAAAAAAGGAGAAAATTTATATTGCCCCATAACAACCTCTGCCACACCCTAGCTTTTGATAATGTTTTATTCCATAACCTTCTGTGAGTGGAATATTTTGTTTGGCTTTGCTATTAGTTTTAATTTAAAAAGTGGTATTTGAAATCGGAGGGGTAGATGAACCACGAGAGACGATGGACTCTGAAAAACAAACTGAGGGTTCTAGAGGGGAGGGGGGTGGGAGGATGGGTTAGCCTGGTGGTGGGTATTGAGGAGGGCACATTCTGCATGGAGCACTGGGTGTTATGCACAAACAATGAATCATGGAACACTTCATCTAAAACTAATGATGTAATGTATGGGGATTAACATAAGAATAAAAAAAAGTGGTATTTGAAAGGAAGGTAATTCTTACCTTGATTTCTCAATTGCTATTATACTATATAACTTAATTTTTAAAGGCTTCTTTGAGAAATCTCATTTTCCATTTAACATTTGTATACCTCATTCACATTTTGGGTTAGTTTGATTTCTCTGAGGAAAACTAATAAATTTGTGGTAAATGTTTAAGATTGCTTTGGGATACTTGAAACTGTTCTGTGTAGGCCTCAAACCATCTGCATAAGTAGGCTACAGCAGCTTGTCATGATTTAGGTATTCTGTGATATTCTACAGCTGGATGAGTCTTAAACTGCTCTTATTCTAGAGAGTTCTCTCTTTCCACCCATCATATTTTTCTTCACAACTGAATTCTGCCTACCCATTTAGACCTACCGGGAGATTCCTCACCCATTCTCACTTAGCTTTAATGTAGGGCGAAGGTTTTGATGAAAGAGATGTGGGTTGGACCTTAGGAAAGTTGCTGAACTCTTGAGTTTTGATTTCTTCATATGCAAAATGGAGGTGACTGTCAAAAGGCAGGGATAATATGAAGGTTAGATACATATCTTCTATCACACCTGTTGTACTACTTGGCAAATAGTGGGTGCTCAGTAAATCAAAATTACACTAGTTCCACTGATGACTCCTTGAATTCCAGCACTTGGAATCAATGCTTTTTTTTTTTTAATTGATTTTCTTCAACAAGTTTATGAATTCCTCAAGGGCTAGGACCACATTCTGGATATACTGTGGTCCCTAAATAATGATTTAGTGAATTAGAACTAGCATATATAAGAATATTTATGAGATTAAAACTGTCAGGGCTTTTTTCTTTAGTTTTCCTGCTGTGCTTGCATCATGGAAAATCAGTTGGCTAAATCAACTGAAGAACGAACATTTCAGTACCAGGATTCTCTTCCATCTCTGCCTGTTCCTTCACTTGAAGAATCATTAAAAAAATACCTTGAATCAGGTATGTTTGTAATCTTCTAGTATATAATAATATTATTAGCAACGTAGAAAACTGAAAGTATTAGAAGTAGATGAAGGTCTAATTGCTTTTTCCTTTAGGCTCATGATAATTAAAGTATCCTTAAAATGTCCAGAACTTGGAGCGCCTGGGTGGCTCCGTCGGTTGTGTCCAACTCTTGATTTTGGCTCAGGTCAGGATCTCAGGGTCCTGAGATCGAGCCCTGTGTTGGGCTCTGAGCTGGGCATGGAGCCTGCTTAAGATTCTCTGTCCCTCTCCCCCTCCCTTTGCCCTCCATCCCCACCTGCTCGTGCTCTCTCTCTCAAAAAAACACCGAAAAAACAAAGGCATTTAAAAATGTCCAGAACTTTTCTGTCTTTATCTCTCAAGTTAATTTTTCCATAGTTTAAAAAGCCTATAAACCTACTATTAGGTTTATAATAAAAAGTAGTAGGCCTCTGCCTTATTCTCCACTCCCCACCCCAATCCTACTCCCTCAGACAAATATTTTATCTTTTTTTTTTTGTATTGTTTATCTCCGGATTTAAAGTAAACTTTTATACTAGTATTTCTTAGGTTTTTTTAGTTGTGGGTATTATAAATTTGTTCCTAAGAAGATGTGGATTTAGCTCTTTCACACCTTTAACCTTCCCCCCTTCACACCCAACATATAGGCAATCCAACATACCCACATTTTCCTTTTCATTCTTTCAATATAGTTGTACAAAATCACCATTTGGGTTAAATTAGTACTCACCTGATTTAATTCCAGGTCTCACCTGATTTAAATTAGTATGTACGTGAGTTAATTTACCTGACCATCTAGGGTTTATCGTTATGCAGTTATTCACAAGAGAACCATTCAGTGTACTTTGAATGCCTTTTTATGGCATTGTTTTGTTTTGCTCATTTTTCATTTGCTTACTTTGCTTTGTATCCTTAAGTAATTCACTCCCAAATACTTCAATACACTGAAAATTCCTGACTACATTATATACATGAGATACGTATATAGGTATGTACCTATACATTATATACATAAGCTATTCTCTCAGTTTCATTTCTTGGAGACATCCCTCCTGGGGCCCTCTGCCCTCTTGCTCCCATTAGTGTTTACTTTTCTTGAGTTGGCTGGACAGCTGTTACCTTGGAGCTTTCCTTCCCCCATCTCTGGCAGTTCTTTTTACCTCTCTCTCCTGTTTTGGATTCCCTGGTTCCTGTCTTTTTTTTTCTTCCTCTTTTCACTTATTTTTGTGAAGTACATCTTCAGTAGCTACTTGGGAAAAAGTGTTTCTGGAAAGGAAAGAATGTCAGACTTAAAATTTTATTCTACCCTCGTACTTGATTTTTTGGCTGAGTATAAAATATTCTGGGTTGGAAATTATTTTTCTTAAGAGTTTTGAAGCTACTGTTTGTTCCTCCTGAGAAGTTCCTCCTGAGATGCCATTCTGTTTGATCCTTTATTTGTGACTTGTTTTTTACACTCTGGATGTATTTGGAAACCTTTTTCTTTATCCCTACCATTCTGAACTTCTTGATGTCCCTTAGTGTATGGGATTTTTTCATTTATTTCTCTGAATATACAGTAGATTCTTTGAAGCTTAAAAAAATTCATGTAATTCAATTCTAGGAAATTTTCAAAATACTTTTTCTTGGATAATTTTCTCCTCCTTTCTTTGCCCTCTCTTTCTGGAACTCCTGTTAATTGGATCTGGGGTGTTCTGGACTAAGCTTTTGATTAAAAAATTATTTCCCTCATTATTAGTGCCTTTCCCTTTCTGGTCTGTTTACTGTTGGGTGTCACCAATCCCGTTTTTACTTATTCTGCTCTTTGATTCTCATGTGAGAGGCTTTCCTCAAATATCTGACAATCATTAGTCATTCATTTTTAAGAGCTAGGCCCTAAAAAGCTGATTGAGAGTTCTGTGTGCATGGGTAGGGGCTTGGTGACTGGTGGGCCTTCTAGTGAGCCTTGTTGCAGAGATCTAGCAGTTCCACCAGGGCATGCCCAGATATCAGTCATACTTCTCTTGGACTGATCCGTTTCCCCAGAGAAGAGTCCTCTTTTGTTTAGAAGGCATGAACCTGATACCTAGTGTTTTGGGAGCTAACTAGGGGAAGGAGGCTGGAGGGCTTATTGTTCTGGGTGTACACTTTGATTATAATCTCTCTTTTTTTCAGTATGGGTTAGGATCTATTTAAATTGCTTCTCTGGTTCAATTTGTCCTAAGAGTAGAACTCTAGATTTCTACTGGTGTTGGTAGGAAGTTGCCTGGCTTCCCAGAGTGGAGAAAGATCTACAGGTGTGGGTGTGGATGGGACTGTTTGCTGCTTCTGAACACTTTTAAGCAACCCGTTTTCAGTCTTTCTTTGCCCCCTTTGGAAGTCCATTTGCCTTGAATTTTTTAACCTTTCTGGGATTCTACTGCAGGCATTGGCTTGCTTCTTGGTTTGCACTTAACCCTACCTTGTCTCTTCTTACCTTCTACTCTCCAGGCTTTAGATATTAACTTTCTCCATTTTACAAATTCAGTTACCATTTTCTCATCTGTTTTCTAATGTGTGAAATGTTAGCTTAACTGGTCTGCTGCACTCTCCTTTCACATTCTTTGTCCTTATAGATTTATGCCTTTTTAATTACTGTCATTTTAGTGAGCTTCTAGAAGGATTAGAGATAAATGTATGCATTTAGTTCACTTTGTTTAAATGAAAGTCCTCTGATATTTTTAAAATTTCTTCCTTTTTTTCCTCATTTACTTTTATCTGGGAATTCTAGTTTCTTTTTAAAAAACTTTACTGATTATTTGCTATATTTTTATTATTCATTTCATTTGTCCTTTTTCTAAATACAGCTATTTAAGTTGACTTTAAGATAGTACTTTGAAGAGACAAAATAAAGCAGAAGGAAGATATTAATGTCCTTTGATTACTAATTGACTTTTGTCTGTAGCTTAATTTTCAGAACAGTTGGTGTTCATTTTCCTGGACTAGAAACCCCTGTCCCCTCCCCCCTTTTTGGGGAAGGAAACCATTACTGGTTCTGGCAGGCTTTATACTTAAATTTACATACGTATTGCGTTTACATACATGATGTTCAAGGCTCTGCTTGAACATTAGTTGGAAACAAGCTTTAATTTCTCTTATTCATTGCTAAACAGGATTTACTTCTCTGTTGGACCAATAGCTAGAGGATAGTCCTGTCTTTATCATTTTAACTGTCATCATCCAGAATGATTTTAAGAGTTGTCAGATTACATAGTATCCACTGTTTAATTTTTTTACAGCATTTTACTATGTTGCTTTTCAGTCATTTTCATGTTGTAAACTCTGATTTATTGAACTGCCATGATAATTAATGCATACATAATTGTTTTACATAATTGAGTCTCATTATTTGTGTAATAGTGGAGTAACACAAACATTATTTGTGTTACTTGATGTCTAAATATTTTAACGTATATTTTTTCCTTATAGTAAAGCCGTTTGCAAATAAAGAAGAATACAAAAGAACTAAAGAAATTGTCCAAAAATTTCAAGATGGTATTGGAAGAAAACTGCACCAGAAATTACTTGAAAGGGCAAAAGGAAAAAGAAATTGGGTATTTATGTTATTGTACTTAGGATTAGAAAATTGATGATGCCTGGGCGCCTGGGTGGCTCAGTTGGTTAAGCGACTGCCTTCGGCTCAGGTCATGATCCTGGAGTCCCTGGATCGAGTCCCGCATCGGGCTCCCTGCTCGGCAGGGAGTCTGCTTCTCCTTCTGACCCTCCCCCCTCTCATGTGCTCTCTCTCTCTCATTCTCTCTCTCAAATAAATAAAAAAAAAAAAAAAAGAAAATTGATGATGCCTAAAGAATGAAAAATAAAAATGTAAATAGCTTTTATTTTAAAATTATTAGTGTAAATGTCCT
Source organism: Mirounga angustirostris (assembly GCF_029215605.1). Lineage (NCBI taxonomy): Eukaryota > Metazoa > Chordata > Mammalia > Carnivora > Phocidae > Mirounga > Mirounga angustirostris. Next base: position 75,531,027 of record NW_026991720.1, on the reverse strand, counting down.
TTCAGTCATTGTTATAGTCATCTAAAAGACTTAATGAATTGTGTAACTCTAGGGAGTTTTGAGTGTGGTGTGTGAGCTCCTTTCTTATATGGGGAACTTGTCAAAATACAGATTTCCTGGGACCAGTGATTCTGAATGGGGGCCCAGAAACCCTTATTTTAACAGCTGTCCCATGTGGTTCTGATGGAGGTGATCTGTAGACCTTGCTTGTGAGAAACATTTTGTTCAGGTAATCCCAGCCTGAAAAAACTCCAGACACTAAAACTAGACCTACCACGTAGGTGGCATACAAATATTTAAACATCATATGAGAGAGAAGGGGCCATTACAAAATTGGAGTGGAGAATGGTTATGAGTATTATGTGTTTCAGTTAGATAGATTGAAGGGGAGATGTTGGTATAATAATTACTGAGGCACTCAATAATTTCCTGCAGAATTTTTGACTTCTTCATCTTAATTACTTCTGTAGTATGAACCAAAGGATAAGTTTTTGTAATTAAAAAACATTGCCTTAATCTAGAAATCAGGAGTAGCTATCTTTAAGTTTTAGAAATAAAAAGGAAACTGATCTTTCCATTAGTTATTGATACCTATGATGGAATAATAAAATTTTATACTTCCAGATTCCCTTATTCTCAATCTTGAGACTTGAGCGATTTTAATTAAATCAGGGAAAGGTAAAGAAGTCTGTATCCTTTTGCTTATTTCTTTTTCTGAACAATTGATTATAGTTTATAACATCAGTTTCTTAAAAATAACTCCAGATAGTCTGATGAGATCTGCTTACTTATGCATGAAATTCAATTGCATGTTGTAAAAGAGGGACACGTAAAGCTCTGGCTCTGAAAAATCTAAATTAGTTTTAAGTGTACTGAAAAGGTTTTATATTTTTGATTTAGTATTTCAGTTTTTGCTTGGAAAAGGATAATTGCAAATGCCTTAATAGTTGATAAAATTAAGTGAGGATTTGTTTTGTATTTATTTACCCAAGGTGCTCTGAGAAAACACACCTAAGTACTTAGTTTGGTATTTGTGACTCCAATATGATCCGTCTGAAAAGGTGCCTTTTCAGTGCTTTCTTGTTGCCTGTTTTTGATAGTGTAGTTAAGCTGAATAGTATTTAAGATCCTGTAGTTCCCAAAAAAAGAAATGATCACAATAGCATTTTTCAATATCTATGATGATTTAAAGCAAGAAAACATGTTTTTATTTCTTAATTTTTTTTTGCTTTCAGAACAAAGTTACTGAGGTAAAATTTATGTATAATAAAATCCGTTGTTAGTATACGATGGATGTGGGTAAGAAAACATGTTTTTAAGTGTTAAAGAGTAAAGAGAAAAGAACAAATACAGCTTTTTTTTTTTTTTCTTGCTGTTACACATTCAAGTATTCTCAATAGCATTAGGTTGATGTTCTTAATTTCTTTTAGCTGGAAGAATGGTGGCTGAATTTTGCCTATCTGGATGTTCGTTTACCATCGCAACTGAATGTCAATTTTGCTGGTCCTGCACCTTATATTGAACACTACTGGCCTCCAAAGGAAGGCACTCAGTTGGAAAGAGGAAGTATAAGTCTTTGGCATAACTTGAACTACTGGCAGCTATTAAGAAAGTAAGGACAGTTATGTGAATTTAGTAGCAGATTTACCCAAAGTTTGAAGTGGCAAAATGTTGAGAAGCTTAATTTACTTAGTTGAGGATACTACAGTTGTGACTACTTGGTTTATAAGTTTTATAATGGCTTGTTGATCAAAATACTTTTTTTTCGTTTGTTTTAATAGAGAAAAAGTACCTGTTGATAAATCTGGAAATAGTCCTCTAGATATGAATCAATTCCGAATGCTGTTTTCCACCTGCAGGATTCCAGGAATTACTAGAGATTCAATTACGAGTTATTTTAGGACTGGTAAGTAGAAAACATGGGTGTGGTATTTTTTGTTTGTTTGTTTGTTTTGGTAAAGGCATTGGGATTTGGGTAGTTTTGCTACGGTTTTTAATGACACTATGGAACATACTATTTTGAATATTTCTTTACTGGATTTTGACTAATCAGAGGCTTTCTGTGAACCTTTTAGTCATTGTGATTAGTCAGAAATAATTTATGGGAATGGATTTTATAAACTGGTCTTAAATCGTTCTGTATAAAACCTGATGCTTACGTTGTGTGATTTGAGAGTTTAAGTTCTAAAGAGCGTTATTAATCAGTATTAGGTAATCTGGAGCATAGGATCTGGATTTGTCTGTCTTTGCCCTGTTCTTCTTTGAATTCTCTTTTTGAGTGTGCTTGTCTGTGCTTATCATGACCCATTTCTCTTTGTGAGTATGCCCTCCCTTTCACGCCCAGCCATATGAGGTGAGAGTCTGCTGTCAGTCTCCTTGAAGGCATATGAGTTGAGAATGACTCATCAAAGTTCCTGTTTTTACTGTCAGCTTAATGGCAAATTCTGCTTGGTGTACTAGCATATCTTAAAATGGAAAATTCTTTTGTAAGTGCTGGTTTTCAGTTATTTCAGGATCTTTTTCTTTTTTATAAATTTAATAATGTAGTTTATAGTTACTGTGGAATGTAATTAGGGAAAGATATTTTTCTTCATTTAAAAGTAAAATTTCTGTAGCCGGTTTTGCTTGTAGTGTGGGGAGTTTGAGTTTACTTTCATGTAAGAACTCATCTTTGTAAACCTCATTAGATGCTTGAGATATTTAATGTCCTCAAGCCCACTCACATTTATATTGATGTTGCAAGTGAAAGACCTGATTATTTATGGCATAAAGTTTAATGCCCAAATATGAATGCAAAAGATGAACAGGAGAAAATGGAGAATAGCAGTAGCAAAGAGAGAAATATGCCTATCATTTAGGATATAATATCAATAGACCTGGTTTTCAGTTTAATCTTTATCACTTCATAGGTCCTTAGATAAGGTAATCCTTTGGTACAGCATGTAAAATGCAGATTCATTAATTTAATAATGTGTCTCTTAATGCAGTCCTTTAAGCTGTCATGGTTAGTATATTCTTGTACTTAAGACCAGGTGAAGAGGTGTAGATAGGGACAAAGCTGAGGGAATAAGTAAACAAAAAAATAACAGAGTTACTGATAAATACTGTATAGAGAATTCAAATAACATGAGTAACTGGATGGCTATTTTAGATTGGGTATTCAGGGAAAACCTCTCTGAGGATCTGAATGATACGATGATCCAGCAGTTTTTTGGCTTTTTATTTTTGTTTTCGTTTAGTTCAGTTTGTTGTTTTGTGTGTTGAGGGAATCCCCTAGGCATGAGTAAACTTGGCATGTTTGAAGGGGAATATGGATGGAGCAGAGCAGGCAGGAGGCAGAGGGGACTCTTGGAGTGTTGACTAGAGGCTAGATCATATAGTACTTTGTAAGCCAACTAAGGTTTTTGGCTTTTATTTAAAATGTGAATAGATAATGAGTTTTGAGAAAGAAAGTGGTATGATCAGATTTATGTTTTAAAAAGATGATTCTACCTGCCATTTGAGGAATAAGATTTTTAGGAACATACCAGGGTAGAAGCAGGGATATCAGTTAGAAAATTGTTTCAGTAGTCCAAGAGAGCCATAATAATGACTTGTAACTAGGGTGATATCATGAAGCTGGTAAAAAGTTGTTAGATTCTGGATATATTTTGGATTTGGATTTAGTAGAATTATTCATAGATTGGTTGTGAGATGAGAGAGAAAAAGGAGAATCAGAGATGATTCCAAGATATTTGGCTTGAGTAATGGGATAGATAGCTGTGTTGGTTCATGAGGTGGGAAACTTTGGGAGGAAATATTTAGGGAGGAAATTAAGAGGTCCCTTGGGCTGTGTTGAATTTAAGATGCCTTTTAGACATCTGAAGTGGAAATGCAGGTAGGCAGTTGGGTACAAAGTTGGGAGTTCAGGAGAGATTTCAGTACTGCATATAGAGATTTAAGAATCACCATTAGGAGGCATAGAAAACATTTTTAAAGGCATAAGAGTAGCTAAAGTTACTTTTGTAACATATAGATGAAGATTACCAGGGGAATCAGTACCGAATCTTACCACAATTAAATAGGGTATTTGGTGAATACCTCCTGAAGAGGAGAACACAGCAAAAGAGACCAAGGGGGGAAGAAAGGAAGGGCAGTGGTCTCCCATAAGCCAAGAGAAGGAAGTGTTGTGTCACATGTTCCAGAAGCCAAATGAGATAAAAATTAAAAGTGACCATTGTATTTATCGGCATGATGTGGACAGAGCCTGCCCTGACAAGAGCAGTCTCAGTGGAAGTTGGGGAAGGGAGCTCAACTGGAGGAGGTGAAAGCAAATCAAATAATTAGTGACAACATTTGGAAATAATGCTTACGGAAAAAGTTTTGATGTGCAGTGGGAGGGACTTCATTTAATTTTAAAAAAAGAGTGATATTATAACATAGGAGTGACATAGGAGAGAAAGAAAAATAATCTTTCAGGGAAAGGAATAAACAGCCAAAGTCATTGAAAAGATAAAGAGCTGAGAGGGTCAGGAGTAGAAATGGTGGAGGGCTGGTCTTTGACAGGAGCAAGGATGAGAAGGAATGCAGAAAGTACATCTAGATGCAAATCGATGGGCCAATTTTGTTGTGGGAAGATGAGGAGGTCCATGTATTCTTTGTGTTTTCCTTGGTGAAATGAGAACTGAGGTCATTAGCTGGGGTAGAAGATTAGAGGAGAAAGAAGGTTTAAAATACTAGTCATTTTGGGAGGGTGCCTGGGTGGCTCCGTTGATTAAGCATCTGACTCTTGATTTCGGAATCAGGTCATGATCAGGGTCATGGGATGGAGCCCCACATTGGGCTCCGCGCTCAGCATGGAGTCTGCTTGAGATTTTCTCTCTCGCCCTCCACCCTTCCCCCAGCTTGCTTTCTCTTTTTCTCTTTCAAAATAAATAAATAAATAAGTAAAATCTTAAAAAAAAAAAATACTAATCATTTTGGAAAGTGGGAGAAGCAGATGTGCTAGGGGAATGCAGGGTAGCTGATGAGTGTTGAGTGCCCATTTGAAATGGTGTGTTTATGAATTTAAAGTTAGATTAGACGATATGTTGTTTTTTTCTTCAGCAACAATCAGGCAGGCGTTTTGATTCAAGCGTTTTGCAAGGAAGAAATTAAAATGCTGGGCCATGGTATCTATCTTCGATATGGAGAAAATTGAAGCGCTAATGCATGTGAAGGCAGCCTGTAAGCCGCTATGGCTAAGAGGCTAATGTCATTAAGGAGGCAGTACTTAAAACTATTTTTATTTTACTTACCCACTTAGAGACCATTAAGACTAATTCAGTCCTGCCTTTTACCCTGTTAACCTCATTTTGCCTGCAGTTCAACCTCTCAGGTCCTCTCTCATCATCTAGATTCAGGGATTTGTGTGTAGCCTAATTTGATCCAAGTTTCCCACTACTGTGACCCACCCTCCCTCCATTTCCCAGACTCTTCTACTATAGTTTCTGGAACTCATGGTCAGCAAAATCCTTTGTATCCTCAACCTTTTCTCTGAGAGTTCCTGTTTCCCTGTGAAAGGTACTGTTACTGAACCTGGCTATTCTTTGAGCTTACTGCATTCCCTATAACCATCTCAAGTGGGTATATTTTTTCTCATACTGTGGTACTAGAGGGTATGTAGGAGATGTTGGTATCCTTTTTATTTCCGGTGGCCCTTGCCCCTTTCCTTTCTTCCTTACAGTTTGAGCTCTTGAAAAAAGGAAAGCTATCAGGTTCTGTCACCAGTGCTTGTCTTTGTTGTAGTGGCTTTTTTTTTCTTCTTAAAAATTTTTTTTTAATTTAAATTCAATTTAATTAACATATACTGTATTATTAGTTTCTGAGGTAGAGTTTAGTATTCCCCCATTGCTTTATCACCAGTCTCACTATCTTTCTTTTCATCACTACCTCCTTCACATTCTTTTTTTTTTTAAGATTTTATTTATTTATTTGACAGAGAGAGAGAGTGAGCGAGCACAAGCAGGGGGAGCAGCAGAGGGAGAGAGAGAAGCAGGCTCCCTGCTGAGCAGGGAGCCCGGTGTAGGGCTCAGTCCCAGGACCCTGGGATCACAATCTGAGCCTAAGGCAGAGGCTTAACCGACGGAGTCACCCAGGCGGCCACCACGTACCCCCTATTCACATTCTTTTTTTTTTTTTATTTTTTTTTATTTTTTTATTCTTATGTTAATCCCCTTACATTACAACATTAGTTTTAGATGAAGTGTTCCATGATTCATTGTTTGTGCACAACACCCAGTGCTCCATGCAGAATGTGCCCTCCTAAATACCCACCACCAGGCTAACCCATCCTCCCACCCCCCTCCCCTCTAGAACCCTGTTTGTTTTTCAGAGTCCATCGTCTCTCATGGTTCGTCTACCCCTCCGATTTCCCCCGCTTCATTCTTCCCCTCCCGCTACCTTCTTCTTCTTCTTCTTTTTTTTTTTTTTTCTTAACATATATTGCATTATTTGTTTCAGAGGTACAGATCTGAGATTCAACAGTCTTGCACAATTCACAGCGCTTACCAGAGCACATACACTCCCCAGTGTCTATCACCCAGTCCCCCCATCCCTCCCACCCCACCCCCCACTCCAACAACACTCAGTTTGTTTCCTGCAATTAAGAATTCCTCATATCAGTGAGATCATATGATACATGTCTTTCTCTGTTTGACTTATTTCACTCAACATAATACCCTCCAGTTCCGTCCACGTCGTTGCAAATGGCAAGATCTCATTCCTTTTGATGGCTGCATAATATTCCATTGTATATATATACCACATCTTCTTTATCCATTCATCTGTCGATGGACATCTTGGCTCTTTCCACAGTTTGGCTATTGTGGACATTGCTGCTATAAACATCGGGGTGCACGTACCCCTTCGGATCCCTACTTTTGTATCTTTGGGGTAAATACCCAGTAGTGCAATTGCTGGATCATATGGTAGCTCTATTTTCAACTTTTTGAGGAACCTCCATACAGTTTTCCAGAGTGGCTGCACCAGTTTGCATTCCCACCAACAGTGTAGGAGGGTTCCCCTTTCTCCGCATCCCCGCCAACATCTGTCATTTCCTGACTTGTTAATTTTAGCCATTCTGACTGGTGTGAGGTGATATCTCATTGAGGTTTTGATTTGGATTTCCCTGATGCCGAGCGATATTGAGCACTTTTTCATGCGTCTGTTGGCCATTTGGATGTCTTCTTTGGAAAAATGTCTGTTCATGTCTTCTGCCCATTTCTTAATTGGATTCTTTGTTCTTTGGGTGTTGAGTTTGATGAGTTCTTTATAGATTTTGGATATTAGCCCTTTATCTGATATGTCATTTGCAAATATCTTCTCCCATTCTGTCGGTTGTCTTTTGGTTTTCTTAACTGTTTCCTTTGCTTTGCAAAAGCTTTTTATCTTGATGAAGTCCCAATAGTTCATTTTTGCCCTTGCTTCCCTTGCCTTTGGCGATGTTTCTAGGAAGAAGTTGCTCCGGCTGAGGTCAAAGAGGTTGTTGCCTGTGTTCTCCTTTAGGATTTTGATGGACTCCTGTCTCACATTGAGGTCTTTCAGCCATTTGGAGTCTATTTTTGTGTGTGGTGTAAGGAAGTGGTCCAGTTTCATTCTTCTGCATGTGTCTATCCAATTTTCCCAACACCATTTGTTGAAGAGACTGTCTTTGTTCCATTGGACATTCTTTCCTGCTTTGTCGAAGATTAGTTGACCATAGAGTTGAGGGTCCATTTCTGGGCTCTCTATTCTGTTCCATTGATCTATGTGTCTGTTTTTGTGCCAGTACCATGCTGTCTTGATGATGACAGCTTTGTAATAGAGCTTGAAGTCCGGAATTGTGATGCCACCGGCTTTGCTTTTCTTTTTCAATATTCCTCTGGCTATGCGGGGTCTTTTCTGGTTCCATACAAATTTTAGGATATTTGTTCCATTTCTTTGAAAAAAGTGGATGGTATTTTGATGGGGATTGCATTGAATGTGTAGATTGCTCTAGGTAGCATTGACATCTTCACAATATTTGTTCTTCCAATCCATGAGCATGGAACGTTTTTCCATTTCTTTGTGTCTTCCTCAATTTCTTTCATGAGTATTTTATAGTTTTCTGAGTACAGATCCTTTGTCTCTTTGGTTAGATTTATTCCTAGGTATCTTATGGTTTTGGGTGCAATTGTAAATGGGATCGACTCCTTAATTTCTCTTTCTTCTGTCTTGTTGTTGGTGTATAGGAATGCCACTGACTTCTGTGCATTGACTTTATATCCTGCCACTTGACTGAATTCCTGTATGAGTTCTAGCAGTTTTGGGGTGGAGTCTTTTGGGTTTTCCACATAAAGTATCATATCATCTGCAAAGAGTGAGAGTTTCACTTCTTCTTTGCCAATTTGGATGCCTTTGATTTCTTTTTGTTGTCTGATTGCTGTGGCTAGGACTTCCAATACTATGTTGAATAGCAGTGGTGATAGTGGACATCCCTGCCGCGTTCCTGACCTTAGGGGGAAGCTCTCAGTTTTTCCCCATTGAGAATAATATTTGCTGTAGGTTTTTCATAGATGGCTTTTATGATATTGAGGTATGTACCCTCTATCCCTATACTCTGAAGAGTTTTGATCAAGAAAGGATGCTGTACTTTGTCAAAAGCTTTTTCTGCATCTATTGAGAGGATCATATGATTCTTGTTCTTTCCTTTGTTAATGTACTGTATCACATTGATTGATTTGCGGATGTTGAACCAACCTTGCAGCCCAGGGATAAATCCCACTTGGTCATGGTGAATAATCCTTTTAATGTACTGTTGGACCCTATTGGCTAGTATTTTGGTGAGAATTTTTGCATCCATGTTCATCAGGGATATTGGTCTGTAATTCTCCTTTTTGATGGGGTCTTTGTCTGGTTTGGGGATCAAGGTAATGCTGGCCTCATAAAATGAGTTTGGAAGTTTTCCTTCCGTTTCGATTTTTTGGAACAGTTTCAGAAGAATAGGTATTAATTCTTCTTGAAATGTTTGGTAGAATTCCCCTGGGAAGCCATCTGGCCCTGGGCTTTTGTTTGTTGGGAGATTTTTGATGACTGCTTCAATTTCCTTAGTGGTTATAGGTCTGTTCAGGTTTTCTATTTCATCCTGGTTCAGTTTTGGTAGTTGATACATCTCTAGGAATGCATCCATCTCTTCCAGGTTATCTAATTTGCTGGCATAGAGTTGCTTATAATATGTTCTTATAATTGTTTGTATTTCTTTGGTGTTGGTTGTGATCTCTCCTCTTTCATTCATGATTTTGTTGATTTGGGTCATTTCTCTTCTCTTTTTGATAAGTCTGGCCAGGGGTTTATCAATCTTGTTAATTCTTTCAAAGAACCAGCTCCTAGTTTCGTTGATCTGTTCTACTGTTCTTTTAGTTTCTATTTCATTGATTTCTGCTCTGATCTTTATGATTTCTCTTCTCCTGCTGGGTTTAGGCTTTATTTGCTGTTCTTTCTCCAGCTCCTTTAGGTGTAGGGTTAGGTTGTGTACTTGAGACCTTTCTTGTTTCTTGAGAAAGACTTGTATTGCTATATACTTTCCTCTTAGGACTGCCTTTGCTGCATCCCAAAGATTTTGAACAGTTCTGTTTTCATTTTCATTGGTTTCCATGTATTTTTTTAATTCTTCTTTAATTTCCTGGTTGACCCATTCATTCTTCAGTAGGATGCTCTTTAGCTTCCATGTATTTGAGTTCTTTCCGACTTTCCTCTTGGGATTGAGTTCTAGTTTCAAAGCATTGTGGTCTGAAAATAGGCAGGGAATGATCCCAATCTTTTGGTACCGGTTGAGACCTGATTTATGACCTAGGATGTGATCGATTCTGGAGAATGTTCCATGGGCACTAGAGAAGAATGTGTATTCCGTTGCTTTGGGGTGGAATGTTCTGAATATGTCTGTGAAGTCCATTTGGTCCAGTGTGTCATTTAAAGTCTTTATTTCCTTGTTGATCTTTTGCTTAGATGATCTGTCCATTTCAGTGAGGGGGATGTTAAAGTCCCCCACTATTATTGTATTGTTGTTGATGTGTTTCTTTGCTTCTGTTATTAATTGCCTTATATAATTGGCTGCTCCCATGTTAGGGGCATAGATATTTACAATTGTTAGATCTTCTTGTTGGATAGATCATTTAAGTATGATATAGTGTCCTTCCTCATCTCTTATTACAGTCTTTGGTTTAAAATCTAATTTGTCTGATATAAGGATTGCCACCCCAGCTTTCTTTTGGTGTCCATTAGCATGGTAAATGGTTTTCCACCCCCTCACTTTCAATCTGGGGGTGTCTTTGGGTCTAAAATGAGTCTCTTGCAGACAGCATATCGATGGATCTTGTTTTTTAATCCAGTCTGTTAGCCTGTGTCTTTTGATTGGGGCATTTAGCCCATTTACATTCAAGGTAACTATTGAAAGATAGGAATTTAGTGCCATTGTATTGCCTGTAAGGTGACTGTTACCGTATATTGTCTGTGTTCCTTTCTGGTCTATGTTGCTTTTAGGGTCTCTCTTTGCTTAGAGGACCCCTTTCAAGATTTCCTGTAGGGCTGGTTTTGTGTTTGCAAATTCCTTTAGTTTTTGTTTGTCCTGGAAGCTTTTTATCTCTCCTTCAATTTTCAATGACAGCCTAGCTGGATAGAGTATTCTTGGCTGCATATTTTTCTCATTTAGTGCTCTGAATATATCCTGCCAGTCCTTTCTGGCCTGCCAGGTCTCTGTGGATAGGTCTGTTGCCAATCTAATGTTTCTACCCTTGTAGGTTACATATCTCTTCTCCTGAGCTGCTTTCAGGATTTTCTCTTTGTCTATGAGACTCGTAAGTTTTACTATTAGATGTCGGGGAGTTGACCTATTTTTATTGATTTTGAGAGGGGTTCTCTGTGCTTCCTGGATTTTCATGCCTGTTTCTTTCCCCAAATTAGGGAAGTTCTCTGCTATAATTTGCTCCATTATACCTTCTGCCCCCCTCTCTCTTTCTTCTTCTTCTGGGATCCCAATTATTCTAATGTTGTTTCGTCTTATGGTATCGCTTATCTCTCGAATTCTGCCCTCATGATCCAGTAGTTGTTTATCTCTCTTTTTCTCAGCTTCTTTATTTTCCAGCATTTCATCTTCTATATTACTGATTCTCTCTTCTGCCTCATTTATTCTAGCAGTTAGCGCCCCCATTTTTGATTGCACCTCATTAATAGCCTTTTTGATTTCTACTTGGTTGGATTTTAGCTCTTTTACTTCTCCAGAAAGGGTTTCTCTAATAACCTCCATGCTTTTTTCAAGCCCAGCTAGTATCTTTAAAGTGATGATTCTGAACTCTAGATCTGACATCGTACTAATGTCCGTATTGAGTAGGTCCCTGGCAGTCGGTACTGCCTCTTGTTCTTTTTGTTGAGGTGATTTTTTCCGTCTCGTCATTTTGTGCAGAGAATAGATTAATGAGAGAACACAATGCTAGCAGAGTAACCACGTCCCCAGAAAATATACTCTAAACAAATCAGAAAAGACCTGAAGCAGTGGGATAAGAAGGGGAAAGAGAGAAAAAAGAAAAAGAAAAAAAAAGAAAAAGATAAAGATAAAAACAAAAACAAACAAAACAAAACAACAACAACAAAAGAAAAACCAGAATGTGATCAAATATGATCTATATGGTATATAGATCAGTGCCACACACTAGATTTGGGGTGTGTTTTGGTCTTTTAGAAGAAAGTGTCTGCCAAAATTTTAAAGAAAGAAAAACATATATGTACAAAAATAAGGGTTGATATGATGAAGGGATGGAAAATGACTGTAAAAATGGAAATTATAAAAAATTTTATAAAAGGAATTGATAAGAAGTTGTTTGAAAAAAGAAAGAGGATTTAAAAAAAGAAAAAAGAAAAAGAAAAAAAAAAGGGAGAGGATGTGATCAGGCAGGGGAATAGAAAACACCATATACTAGAGATTTAGGGTATATTTTAATCTGTTAGAAGAAACTATCTCAAAATTTTAAAGAGAGAACAACTTATATATATAAGCCAAAAATATGGGTAACTACTATGAAGGGATAGAATATGACTCTAAAAATGAAAAATAAAAATGTTTTTTTTTAAAAAAAGGGATTGATAAGATGTTGTTTGAAAAAGGGAAAAAGAAAAATTCAAAAAGAAATAAAAAGACAAAAAGACAGTTAAAAAAAAAATTAACTTTAAAAGACTAAGGAATCATGGTAAAAAAGCCGTGAATTCTATGTGCAGTAGTCCCTTAGCGCTGGAGTTCTGCCGTTCTCATTGATCGGTAAACTTGGTCTTGGCTGGCTGTTCTCGCTGATCTTCTGGGGAGGGGCCTGTTGCCGTGGTTTCCAAATGTCTCTGCTGGAGGCGAAATTGCCCCGCCCTTGCCCCCTCCCGGCTAAGTAATCTGCTCGGGTTTGCTCTCTGGGGCTTTTGTTCCCTGCGAGCTTTCCGTACAGCTTTGGAGGCGGAGAGTGAAAATGGCGGCCTCCCAATCTCCGCCCCGGAGGAGCCGAGAACTCGGGGCCCCGCTCCTCAGTGAGCCCCCAGAGAAAAGCCGTCAGTCACTCCCGTCTCCCCGGTCTCCGGCTGCACCCCGTGCTCGCCCGGCCTGTGACCGCGCGTTTCTATCTCTGGCACCCGACCCGGTCTGGAGTCTCCAAACCCAGCAGATCCCTGCGGTGCACTCCCGCGCGGCTCCTCCCGGGGGAGGAAGGTGAGTCTCCCCGGATCTGCCGCTTGTTGGGTCCCTGCTGGAGGAGGAGTGGCCCGGCTGTGTCGCGGATCACGGTTTATGTCAACCCCGAGCTGAGAGCCCATGCCTGGGCTCCGCCTCTGCAGCCGGCTTCCCCGCTCCGATACCTGGGAGCTCTGCCGCCCTCAGGCACCCCCGGTCTTTCTGTGACCCCGAGGGTCCTGAGACCACACTGTCCCGGAGGGTTCCACCCCCCGCTTAGCCACCAGAGTGACGTCCCTCGGCGGAGCAGACTTTTAAAAGTTCCGATTTTGTGCTCCGCGGCTCTATCACTTGCCAGAAGCGGCCGACGGAGGCCCCTCCCCCGCCGACTATCCTCCCGAATATCGCCTCGGATTCACTTCTCCGCACGTCCTACCTTCCAGAAAGTGGTCGCTTTTCTGTTCAGAAAGTTGTTGCTCTTCTTTTCTTTGATCTCCTGTTGGGTTTGTAGGTGTTCAGAATGGTTTGATCCCTATCCAGCTGAATTCCTGAGAGGAGACGAAATCCAGGTCTCCTACTCCTCCGCCATCTTGCTCCGCCCCCCCCATTCACATTCTTGATGACTTTAGCTTCCATTGTAGATGACCCATGACCTCTCCTTTCCTTCACTTTTTTCCTCTAGTAATCTGTACCTCCACTCCTTCTCAAGCAACCACACACTCCTGTGGTCATGCCCTAGAACTTGTTATTATAAAAAACTCCATGTCCTCTAACATAGAAATTATAAGCATCTCATTCTGATCTCCACCTTCTCTGCATAACTCACTTCCTTTAGTAGTCTACCTTAGCTATTTCTTTGACCACACTGTGACTTAAATTGAGTTTTGCTACAGTTCTTCACAGTTCCATTCCTCCCTCCTCCACCCCCAATCTGTACTTCTTTCTGTGCTTCTTCACTGTAATCACTCCTTCGCATACACATTCAAATCTTTGCCCACTTGCTCCCTCATCACTCTACCCACAGCTCATCATGGTTTAATTTTCATCTTCTGTCTTGCCTCTACACATTAAAGATACCTACCCTAGCAATTTTACTTGGCCTGAGAAAACCAGAAAACCTCATTTAATTTTCTCAAACCTCAAATGGATCCACAGCATGACCTTGCCATATTATGTTATTCTTTCACTTCCAGAGATAGTTTCATGCCTTTCTCCTTGCTTATTCTCAGGTAATGAACTCTTATTCTCAACAAATGTAAAGCATTCTTTCCATCACTAAATTTACTAGCCTATCTGTTAGGCGAAATAATGCCTCCCCACCCCCCAGAGATGTTCGCTTTCTGATCCTTGGAACCTATTGAATGTTTTAGGTTACATGGTAAAGGGCCGTTAAGGTTGCAGATGAAATTAAGGCTGTTAATCAGTTGACCTAAACATGGGAAGATTATTCTGGGTTATTCATATGGGTACAATGTAATCACGAGAGTTCTTATAAGTGAAGAGAGAGGCATAGAGAGAACCAAATTAATGGCAGCAAATTGATGGAAAGTCATGAACCTCCCTCGATGGCTTTCGAATGGAAGAGGAGAGTCCTGAGTTCAGGACTGTCGGTAGCCTCTAGAAGCTGGAAAAGTGAAGGAAATTGATTCTGCCCTAGAGCCTCCAGAAGGGACACAGACATGCTAACACTTTCATTTTAGCCTACTAAGACACATTTCAGACTTCGTCCCCAGACCTGTTAAGACCTGGTCAGTAAATGACAGCAAAAAAAAAAAAAAAAAAAGTAGTAGTATTAAATGTAAAAAGATACGGAGGTTTTTGAAGGAGAAAGAGAAGAGATGTTTTGGAAATAGCCATGAAAGACAAGGAAAATACATACCTCACCTCCTAGGACTTGAGGAGATAGGATATTAGAGAAAAAAAGTGCTGTCAGGAGATGATGTTTCCTCATAGTTGATGGATTTTATGAGATAATGTGTGCAAAGCATTTACCACAGTTCCTTGTATGTACTATCAACCAGTAAATTTCCTTCCATTGGTAGTATATGTCTTCTCTTTTTCTTTTTTCTTAGAGGGAAGGAGCAGGGATCATATAGGAAGCCCTTTGTTAAAGGAAATAATAATTGAAAAATGAGGCTAAATCAGAATAGTCTGAGATTTGCAGCAAAGTAGTAGTTCTTGGGGAGTTAAGGCATACCCAAAGAATCATAGAATAAGTTACCAGTGGCTTACCAGGTATCATTAGAGCCTTAAGTAAAACTAGATTTCCTTGCCACTCATTCTCCTTGCCACTCAGGCAAACAGTGCCCTTTCTCAACTGAAAACTACTTTTTTTTTTTTTAAAGATTTTATTTATTTGACAGAGAGATAGAGAGCACAAGTAGGCAGAGTGGCAGGCAGAGGGAGAAGGAGAAGCAGGCTCTCCGCTGAGCAGGGAGCCTGATGCAGGGCTCCATCCCAGGACCCTGGGATCATGACCTGAGCCGAAGGCAGCCTCTTAACCGACTGAGCAACCCAGGTGCCCCTCAAATGAAAACTATTTTATTTAGAAACCATCGCTATATATTACTACAGTTAAATTATCTCATGAACAGTCAACATTGAAATAAACCCAAAGAGAAACTTAGTAATTCAAAAAGCTCTTCTCCAGGATTCCTTGCTATCCTTTTCCCCTTGTCATTGCTATCCATGAATAAATAAGAAAGCCCTGCAGTAGCTTGGGATTTATAGGAGTCTCAAGATATACAAATACTTGAAACTCCATGGATTTTGGATGTTTCACATGGACAGTTTTCAACAGTGTATATTTATATCATAATTGAAAGTCTATCACCTTATTGTTCATAGGATATATTTGATGAGTATATGTCAAGTATTGGAGCAAGGATTGTTTTCTTCTATTGGATGTAAATATGCAGTTTAACTCTTGTTTAACTTTGAGAGATTGAGTTTGTGTTTCTGTTTCTTTTTCCAGAGAATGAAGGACATTCCCCAACTCACATTGCAGTGCTTTGTCGAGGCCGAGTTTTTGTCTTTGATGTAATACATGAAGGATGTTTGATCACCCCCCCAGAGATTTACAGGTTTTCAAACTACTTTCTTGAGTCTTGAGGTGTTAAGCCTTTGCTTGAGTTAAAAAAAAAAATGTTCAGAATTTCCTTTTTCATAAGGTGAGAATGAGCTAAAAAATAAGAATTTTATGTATGCTGATTTTTAAGAAGTCTATTTTTATTTCATTTCATTTTATTATTTTATTTTTATTTATTTTTTTAAATTTTATTATGTTATGTTAGTCACCATACAATAAATACATCATTAGTTTTTGATATGGTGATCCACGATCCATTGTTTTCATATAACACCCAGTGCTCCATGCAGTACGTGCCCTCCTATTTAATACCCATCACCGGGCTAACCAATCCCCCCACTCCCCTCCCCTCTAAAACCCTGTTTGTTTCTCAGAGTCCATAGTCTCTCATGGTTCATCTCTCCCTCCAATTCCACCCCCCTCATTTTTCCCTTCCTTCTCCTAGTGTCCTCCAAGCTATTCCTTATGTTCCACATATAAGTGAAACCATATGATAATTGACTTTCTCTGCTTGACTTACTTCACTTAGCATAATCTCCTCCAGTCCCATCCATGTTGATGTAAAAGTTGAGTATTCATCCTTTCTGATGGCTGACTAATATTCCATTGTATATATGGACCACATCTTTATCCATTCATCTGTTGAAGGGCATCTTGGCTCTTTCCACAGTTTGGCTATTGTGGACATTGCTGCTATGAACATTGGGGTGCATATGGCCCTTCTTTTCACTACCTCTGTGTCTTTGTGGTAAATACCCAGGAGTGCAATTGCTGGGTCATAGGGTAGCTCTATTTTTAAATTTTGAGGCACCTCCACACTGTTTTCCAAAGTGGCTGTACCAACTTGCATTCCCACCAACAGTGTAAGAGGGTTCCCCTTTCTCCACAACCTCTCCAACATTTGTTGTTTCTTACCTTGTCAATTTTTGCCATTCTGACTGGTGTAAGGTGGTATCTCAATGTGGTTTTGATTTGAATTTCCCTGATGGCTAATGATGATGAACATTTTTTCATGTGTCTGTTAGCCATTTGTATGTCTTCTTTGGAGAAGTGTCTGTTCATGTCTTCTGCCCATTTCTTGCCTTACTTGTTTTTTGGGTGTTGAGTTTGAAAAGTTCTTTATAGATCTTGGAAATCAGCGCTTTGTCAGTAGTGTCATTTGCAAATATCTTCTCCCATTCTGTGGGTTGCCTCTTTGTTTTGTTGACTGTTTCCTTTGCTGTGCAGAAGCTTTTTATCTTGATGAAGTCCCAAAAGTTCATTTTTGCTTTTGCTTCACTAGCCTTTGGAGATATATCTTGAAAGAAGTTGCTGTGGCTGATGTCAAAGAGGTTACTGCCTATGTTCTCCTCTAGGATTTTGATGGATTCCCGTCTCACATTGAGGTCTTTCATCCACTTTGAGTTTATCTTTTTGTATGGTGTTAGGAATGGTCGAGTTTCATTCTTCTCTATATAGCTGTCCAATTTTCCCAGCACCATTTATTGAAGAGACTGTCTTTTTTCCATTGCATGTTTTTTCCTGCTTTATCAAAGATTATTTGACCATAGAGTTGAGGGTCCATATCTGGGTTCTCTATTCTGTTCCATTGGCCTGTATGTCTGTTTTTGTGCCAGTACCATGCTGTCTTGGTGATCACAGCTTTGTAATATAGCTTGAAATCAGGCAACGTGATGCCCCCAGCTTTGTTTTCTTTTTCAACATGTCCTTGGCGATTCAGGGTCTTTTCTGATTCCATACAAATTTTAGGATTCTTTGTTCCAGCACTTTGAAAAATGTCATTGGAATTTTGATCAGGATGGCGTTGAAGGTATAGATTGCTCTGGGTAGCATAGACATTTTAACAATGTTTATTCTTCCGATCCATGAGCATGGAATATTTTTCCATCTTTTTGTGTCTTCTTCAATTTCTTTCATGAGTGTTCTGTAGTTCCTAGAGTATAGATCCTTTACCTCTTTGGTTAGGTTTATTCTGAGGTATCTTACGGTTTTTAGTGCTATTGTAAATGGAATCGTTTCTCTAATTTCTCTTTCTACAGTTGCGTTGTTAGTGTATAAGAAAGCAACTGATTTCTGTGCATTGATTTTGTATTCTGCCACATTACTGAATTGCTGTATGTGTCCTAGTAATTTGGGGGTGGAGTCTTTTGGGTTTTCCACATAAAGTATCATGTTGTCTGCGAAAAGAGAGAGTTTGACTTCTTTGCCAATTTGAATACCTTTTATTTCTTTTTGTTGTCTGATTGCTGTTGCTAGGACTTCTTGTACTATGTTGAACAATAGTGGCGAGAGTGGGCATCATGACGTGTTCCTGATCTTAAGGGAAAGGCTCTCAGCTTTTCCCCATTGAGGATGATATTCACTGTGGGTTTTTCATAGATGGATTTTATGAGCTTGAGGAATGTTTCCTCTATCCCTATACTCTGAAGAGTTTTAATCAGGAAAGGATGTTGTATTTTGTTAAATGCTTTTTCTGCATCAATTGAGAGGACCATATGGTTCTTCCCCCTCCTCTTATTAATGTGGTCTATCACATTGATTGATTTGCGAATGTTGAACCACCCTTGCATCCCTGGGATAAATCCCACTTGGTTGTGGTGGATGATCCTTTTAATGTATTTTGGATCCTATTAGCTAGGATTTTGTTGAGGATTTTGGAATCTGTATTCATCAGGGATATCGGTCTGAAATTCTCCTGTTTGATGGGGTCTTTGCCTGGTTTGGGGATTAAGGTAATGCTGGCCTCATAGAATGAGTTTAGAAGTTTTCCTTCTGTTTCTATTTTTTGAAACAGCTTCAGTAGAATAGGTATTATTTCTACTTTGAATGTTTGGTAGAATTCCCCAGGGATTCCATCAGGCCCTGGACTCTTGTTTTTTGAGAGGTTTTGATCACTGCTTCAGTCTCCTTACTGGTTATTGGCCTATTCAGGTTGTCAATTTCTTCCTGTTTCAGTCTTGGCAGCTTGTAGGTTTCCAGGAAGGCCTCCATTTCATCCAGATTGTTCAGTTTATTGGCGTATAGTTGTTGATAATAATTTCTAATAATTGTTTCTATTTCCTTGGTGTTAGTCATGATCTCTCCCCTTTCATTCATAATTTTATTAATTTGGGTCCTTTCTCTTTTCTTTTGGATAAGTCTGGCCAGTGGTTTATCAATCTTATTAATTCTTTCAAAGAACCAACTTCTAGTTTTGTTGATCTGATCTACTATGTTTCTGGTTTCTAATTCATTGATCTGCTTTAATTTTAATATTTTCTCTTCTAATGCGTGGCTTAGGCATCGTTTGTTGCTTTTTCTCTAGTTCTTTAAGGTGTAGAGTTAGTTGGTGAATTTGGGATTTTTCTATTTTTTTGAGTGAGGCCTGGATGGCTATGTATTTCCCCCTTACCGCCTTTGCAGTATCCCATAGGTTTTGGACCGATGTGTTTTCCTTCTCATTGATTTCCATGAATTGTTTAAGTTCTTCTTTGATTTCCTGGTTGACCCAAACATTCTTGAGCAGAGTGGTCTTTAGCTTCCAAGGGTTTGAATTTCTGCCAAATTTTTTCTTGTGATTGAGTTCCAGTGTTAAAGCATTGTGGTCTGAGAATAGGCAGGGAATAATCTCAATCTTTTGGTATCAGTTGAGACCTGATTTGTAACTCAGTATGTGGTCTATTCTGGCGAAAGTTCCATGTGCGCTCGAGAAGAATGAGTATTCTGTTGTTTTAGGGTGGAATGTTCTGTAAATATCTATGAGGTCCATCTGATCTAGTGTATCATTCAAAGCTCTTGTTTCCTTGTTGATTTTCTGCTTAGATGATCTGTCCATTGCTGAGAGTGGAGTATTGAGGTCTCCTACAATTAATGTATTGTTATTAATATGACTCTTTATTTTGGTTAACAGTTGGCTTATGTAGATGGCTGCTCCCATGTTGGGAGCATAGATATTTATAATTGTTAGATCATCTTGTTGGATAGACCCTTTAAGAATGATATAGTGTCCTTCTGTGTCTCTAACTACAGACTTTAGTTTAAAATCTAATTTGTCTGATATAAGAATTGCTACCCCAGCTTTCTTTTGAGGTCCGCTGGCATGGAAGATGGATCTCCATCCCTTCACTTTCAGTCTGGATGTATCTTTAGGTTCAAAATGAGTCTCTTGTAGACAGCATATGGACGGGTCCTGTCTTTTTATCTAATCTGCAACCCTGTGCCGTTCTATGGGGGCTTTTAGGCCATTCATGTTGAGAGTGATTATTGAAAGATATGAATTAATTGTCATCATGTTGCCTGTGAAGACGTTGTTTTTATAAATTGTCCCTGTAAATTTCTGTTATATATCACTCTTGGGGTCTTTCTCCTTTTATAGAACCCCCCTTAAAATTTCTTGCAGGGCCGGCTTAGTGGTCACATATTCTTTCAGTTTCTGCCAGTCGTGGAAGCTCTGCATCTCTCCATCCATTCTAAATGACAGCCTTGCCAGATAAAGTATTCTTGGCTGCATGTTCTTCTCGTTTAGTACCCTGAATATGTCTTGCCAGGCCTTTCTGGCTTGCCAGGTCTCTGTGGATAGGTCTGACGTTATTCTGATGTTCCTCCCTCTGTATGTAAGGAATCAGTTCCCCCTAATTGCCCTTAAGATGGTTTCCTTAGTTCTAAGATTTGCAAGTTTTACTATTACAGGTTGGGGTGTTGGCCTGTTTTCCTTGATCTTGGGAGGGGTCCTCTCTCCCTCTAGGAGGCGAATGTTTGTTTCAATCCCCAGGTTAGGGAAGTTCTCAGCTACGATTTGTTCAAATATATCTTCTAGTCCTCTCTCTCTCTCCACTCCCTCCGGGATTCCAATTATTCTGACATTGGAACGCCTCATGGTGTCACTTATTTCTCCAATTCTATTTTCATGGATTCTGAGTTGTTTTTCCCTGGCCTCCTCTTTTCCCTTTTTATCTATTATATTGTCTTCCAGGTCGCTTATTCTCTCTTCTGCCTCAGTTACCCTAGCTGTTAGATTATCTAGATTGGATTGGATCTCATTGATAGCATTTTTCAGGTCTGCCAATTCACCTTTTATTTCTGCCCTTAGAGACTCTATGTTGCCATTAATTGATTTCTCCATTCTAGCCATTGTCTTCACAATTGCTAGCCTGAATTCCATCTCCGACATCTTGGTTATATCTGCATCCCTTTGTAAATCTGCAGCATAAGTCATAATCACTGAGTCTTTTCTATTTTGGGGGCTCCTCCTCCTAGTCATTCTGTTGATGGGTGTTTGAGGGAATGTATAGAGTCCAAATTATTGACCAGAACCCAAGCAAGATGCACCTGTTTTCTTGGGACCTTAGCTGGCCTCTTGTTTTCCCAGCCTGTCTTCTGGGGGAGGGGCCTGCTGTGCTATTACTCAGGCAACCCTGTCTGGGTGGAGTTGCCCTGCGCCCCTGTGGCAGGGGATGGGCTCAGCAGGAATCAGTTTTTGGGGCTTTTGTTCTCTGGCGGCTTTCCCTGGTGGCTTTCCACGTCTCTTCCACGAGTCAGAGCAGAAGAGACCATTTACAACCCTCTGCCTCAGAGCAGAAAGATCGCAGTCTGTTCTTCAGTGAGCTCTCCAGGCCACACCGTCTCCGTTTCTGTCCGTGCTGCTATAAACTGCAGTGTCCTGGGTTGTGCGCTCCTCCGCAGTGCTCCCAGTCCTGCCTCCAGGTCAGATGGACCACGTCTCTGCCCTTTGTGCTTCTAAAACCACCAGCCGCTCCCAGTTCCCTTGTGCAACCCCGTCGCTCCGGGTTTCCATCCCGGGGGCTGCAGTTCGCCTGCGCGACCCCGCCACTCCGGGTTTCTGCCGCGGGGGCTGCCCTAAAGTCCTTTCCCCGCTGCTACCGGTCTGCGAGTCTGTGCCCATCCCCAGCGAGCGAGGCTGTGGCTCACCGGCGGTGTAGTATCCCCACAGCCAGGCACCCTCCTGCTGCCATTTATCCTCCGATATCTGCCTGCAGAATCACGGCTCCCTGCTTCATACCTCAAAACCAACTACCTGTGATATTCTGTTTGTAGAGATCCAGATCTTCTTATATCTCAGGCTGGTTTCGTGGGTGCTCAGAGTGGTCTGGTAGATATCCAGCTCAATTCTTGGGACCAGTTGAAATAGGGTCCCCTACTCCTCTGCCATCTTTCCTAGTCCCCTTATTATTTTATTTTTTAAAAGATTTTATTTATCTGAGAGCAAGCGAGCAAGCGAGAAAGCATGAGCAGGGGGAGGGGCAGAGGGAGAAGCACGCTCCCCTCTGAGCAGGGAGCCTGATGCGGGGCTTGATGCCGAGACCCTGGGATCATGACCTGAGTTGAAGGCAGACGCTTAACTGACTGAGCCACCCAGGTGCCCTTATTTTATTTCTAGTTTTAATTAATTTTTACTTTTACTAGATGTATATGAATGTATTCTACTTGGAGAAAAAGGAAAACATTGCAAATAATACAATTTCCATTTCTTGCCCCAGAATTAATCACTCTTACTAGTTTGGTATATTCTATCCTTCCATATCTGTTGTAATGAATTTATATAAACATAAAGATTTGTAAAAAAAAGAATGTATTTTTTTATATCTAGTATGTATTTAAATACATAGTCTATGATTATCAGTCTGTGGCTTTAAAATATAAATTTGATGGTTATCTCACCTTTGGTTAAAATTCTTGAATGGTTCTTTGTGGTCTAGAATAAAGTCCCAGTTTCTTAGCAGTGGTCTAATTTGACCTTTGCCTGTCTTTTCAGCCTTGTGTCCTCCTCTTCTTTCTCGTGCATCTTATACTCCTATCACATTTCTGTGTTAGCATTTCTTTCTTTTTTTTTTTTTTACAGGAGGCAGTAACATAATGTTACTTCAGCTGCTTAAAGTCAAAACAATTTAAACAATATCTCATTTAATGTTTTATGTGTTATTCATTCATATAACTTAACAGAAATACAAATTTATATGACAGTGACAGAAAAGAGATCTGACATTTGCCTCCCATTGTGCAAACTGTTCCTTCATTTTTCTTGAAAAAGTCAAAAGATTGACAAATTCTACAGCAGACAGGGGCACCTGGGTGGCTCATTTGGTTAAGCCTCTGCCTTCGGCTCGGGTCATGATCCCAGGGTCCTGGGATTAAGCCCCACATTTGGGCTCCCTGCTCCTCGAGGAGCCTGCCTCTCCCTCTCTCCGCCTTCCACTTCCCCTGCTTGTGCTCTCTCGCACTCTCTGTCTAACAAATAAATAAAATCTTAACAAAAAAATGCTACAGCAGACAGATACAATATGGTGTTATAATTACCTATTTAGAGAAAAAAATGGAATATTTCAGATGTATGTAATTTCGTTATAATTTCTATCATTATCTAATATTTTATTTATAAAACTGATTTCCTTAGCTTAAAAACTTTTATTTTTTGAGGGTATGAACAAAGTTTTATTTATTTGTTTTTTAAATTTAAATTCCGTTAATTAACATTTAGTGTATTATTAGTTTCAGAGGTAGAGTTCAGTGATTCATCAGTCTTATATAACACCCAGTGCTCATTACATCACATGCCCTCCTTAATGCTCATCACCCAGTTACTCCATCCCTCCTCCCACCTCCCCTCTAGCAACCTTCAGTTTGTTTCCTATGATTAAGAGTCTTTTATGGTTTGTCTCCCTCTCTGATTTCATCTTGTTTTATTTTTCTCTCTTCCCCTGTGATCCTGTTCTGTTTTTTAAATTCCACATATGAGTGAGATCATATGATAATTGTCTTTCTCTGATTGACTTATTTCATTTAGCATAATACTCTCTAGTTCAATCCATGTTGTTGCAAATGGCAAGGTTTCATTTTTTTTAGATGGCTGAGTAATATTCCATTGTATATATATTCCATATCTTCTTTATCCACTCATCTGTTGATGGACATCTGGACTCTTTCCATAGTTTTCCTATTGTGGACATTGCTGCTATAAACATGGGGGTGCAGGTGCCCCTTTGGATCACTACATTTGTATCTTTGGGGTAAATCCCTGGTAGTGCAATTGCTGGGTCATAGGGTAGCTCTGTTTTCAACTTTTTGAGGAACCTCCATACTATTTTTTAGAGTGGCTGCACCAGCTTGCATTCCCACCAACAGTGTAGGAGGGTTCCCCTTTCTCCGCATCCCCACCAACATCTCTTATTTCCTAACTTGTTAATTTTAGCCATTCTGACTGATGTGAGGTGGTATCTCATTGTAGTTTTGATTTGTATTTCCCTAATGCCAAATGATGTGGCACTTTTTCATGCCATGATTCATGGTTTATGGCAACCCTGAGCTGAAAGCCCACTCCTGGGCTAGCTGATTATAGCCAGCTTCCCCGCTCCGATACCTGGAAACTCTGCTGCACTCAGGCACCCCCGGTCTTCCTGTGACCCCGGGGATCCCGAGACCACACTCTCCCACCTAGGATTCCACCTTGCTTCGCCACCTGGGTGCCCTCACCAGAGCAGACTTCTAAAAGTTCTGATTTTGTGCTCTGCTGCTGTATCACTTTCTGGTGCCTGCTGATGGCGTCTTCCTCCTCCCATGGTTTATCTTCCTATATATCTCCTTAGATTCAATTCTTCACACCTCCTGCCTCACAGAAAGTGGTCGCTTTTCTATTTGTAGAATTGCAGCAATTCTTTTCTTAGAGCTCCAGTCAAGTTTACAGGTGTATGGAATGATTTGATAGCTATCTAGCTGAATTCCAGGGACCAGACCAAACTAAGGTCTCCTACTCCTACACCATCTTGGAAAGTCCTCTGAGTTAGCAATTCTTAAAGCACACTAGATTATCTGTAATCTTTGCATGTCCTCATGCTTTCTATTTGGAATGCCCTTTCTGCCTTGGCCACCTTTTGAATAAGCAAGCATTCTTTCTCATGCTTTATATCTCTATTCATGTATCACCACAAAGTTAACTCTTTCCTAATTTCCCGTTCTCTTTCTGATAATAACCATCCGAATAGCTGTGAAGATTTCCTTCTTTTTTAAGGGTGAATAGTATTCCAGTGTGTGTGTGTGTGTGTGTGTGTGTGTGTGTTTGTATCTTTAGTACACTTTGTTTACCCATTCATCTGTCAACAGATAGTTAAGTTGCTTCCACCTCTTGGCTATTGTGAATAATGCTGCGGTGAACATGGGAGTGCAGATGTCTCTTCAAGGTCCTGATTTCAATTCCTTTGGATATATATCCAGAATTGGGATTGCAGGATCATAAAGTAATTCTGTGTTTAATTTCTTGAGGAACCTCCATACTGTTTTCTATAGTGGCTGCATCAGTTTACACTCCCCTCAACAGTGCTCAGGAGTTCTTTTCTCCACAGCCTCACCAGCACTTATTTCTTATCTTTCTGGTAATAATCATCCAGATAGCTGTGAGGTGATATATCGTTGTGGTTTTGATTTACATTTCCCTGATGATTAGTCATATTGAGTACTTTTTCATGTATTTGCTGGCCATTTTTATGTCTTCTTTGAAGAAATGTCTGTTTAGTTCCTTTGCCTATTTCTTAATCAGATTATTTGTGTTTTTTTGCTATTGAGTTGTAGGGGTTCCTTAAATATTTTAGATATTCTTATCAGATAAATGGCTTGTGAATACTTTCTCATAATTTGTAGGTTGCCTTTTAATTTTGTTGTTAACTGGGTAGAAACTTTTGGTTTGATGTCATCCCATTTGTCTATTTTTACTTATGTTGTCTGTGCTTTTGTTGTCTTTGTGAAACCTGTGGATTTTTGTCTGATGAAAATGTATGTCTTTGTTGAAGAACCCTGTTATTTACCTGTCATATGTTTAAAGATACATGAAACTCATCAGACTGGGAGAATAGAGTACTTTGGGAGAAAATGCTTTGTCTTTATCAAATGGAGTCTTTAAAATATAACAATTATAAGTAACAACAGCAAATGTGAAAACATTTAAAACTGACTACATAGTACTTCTGTTTTTGGGGTTACACACAAATATTAATCAGATATAGTGTAATTCCTTTGTTAAATATATAGGCACATAGTTTTTAGTTAGATAAGATATGCATAATATTTATAATATTATTTACCAGAATATTTTTCAAGCTCTCTATTGTAAGGGGTATTTATTGTAAGGGGTATTTTTACTTGGACACCAGAAGTACAAGTACATTTTGAAAGTATAAATAATACTAGCCAAACAGCCAATTTATTTACTTAAATTATTGTCTAATATACTTTTGTGTTAATAGGCCATATACTCATTTTTTTAAAAAAAAGATGTGGTGTGGGAAATAAATCCATTGCTGTTGAGATCATTATACCTTTCTTTGGGTAATATAAAAACATATAAGTACTGATAAATATTATGACCTATTAAAGGCTAAAAGTAGCTAGTAATCCTGCCTATGCTCTTTTAAATACTCTTTTTTTAATCTTCTCTAAGGCAATTGACATACATTCACAAGAAGTGCCATAGTGAACCTGATGGACCTGGGATAGCAGCATTGACTAGTGAGGAGCGAACTCAATGGGCTAAGGTTATATGGTTTTCTTTTGTTGTCGTTGTTTTAAGATTTTATCTATTTTTTAGAGAGAGAAAGAGCATGAGTAGGTGGAGGGGCAGGAGAGGGAGAGAGAGCATCTCAAGCCGACTCCACACAGAGCCCGATACGGGGATCAATCCCACGACCCTGAGATCATGACGTGAGCCGAAATCAAGGGTTGGACACTCAACCAACTGAGCCACCCAAGCGCCCCTCTTTGTTTTTTTAATTGAGGTATACTTGACATAAAATTATATTAGTTTCGGGTGTACAGCATAATGATTAGATATTTGTATATATATATATATTACAGAATGATTACAATAAATCTGGTTAACATCCATCATTTCATATGATTACAAATTTTTTTCTTGTGATGAGAACTTTTAAGATGTATTTTAGGGGCATCTGGGTGGCTCAGGTCATGATCCCAGGGTTCTGGGATTGAGCCCCACGTGGGGCTCCCTGCTCAGAGCAGTGGGAGTCTGCTTCCACCTCTCCCTCTGTCCCTCCCCTGGCTCGTGCTCTCTCTCTCGCTCACTCTCCCTCAAATAAATAAATAAGTAAATCTTTTTAAAAAAGATGTATTCTATTAACAATTTTCAAATATGTAATACAACATTATTAACTTTAAAGGTATCCGCCACGTTTTGTAAGTTTGTGTTATGCCACTTCACTTTTAACAAAGGACCTACATTAGTACTTGTTTTTGCTCATTGAAAGAAACCCAAAGAGGATTTTTGCTTTTGTGAAAAAAGGCAAAAAGCAAAAATAGTGTTCAGCATCTTTTTTTTTACTGCATGCTCCCTGAGCAGCAAGGGTGGCAGCACCAAGCTCCTTCCCCAGGAGCTACCCTCAGTATCTCAGCATCAAGCTTTGAACATCTGTGCCTATGAACATCTGTGCTGTATCTCACTTTATTTGTACATCCTCTACCAAAATGTGTCCTGTGTTATCAGTAAAGCCTCTAAGAGAGGTTATTTTTTGGGCCCGGGAATGTTCAAACATTTTTCCATATAAATTAATAGTAATTGCTTCTTTGCTTTATACCATTTTGACTTAGGAATGCTCTACACTTTCCTTAATGAACCTTTTCCCTAATGAACTATTTTGAGATTTTCTAGATATACTTAATTTGTAACATTTAATCATTAACTCTTTGCCCATTAGGCACGAGAATATTTGATCAGTCTTGATCCAGAGAACTTGACTATATTAGAAAAAATTCAGAGCAGTTTACTGGTATATACCATAGAGGATAGCAGTCCACATGTAACACCAGAAGATTATTCTCAGGTACGTAACTGTCTTGCTCTGCTGTTTCTCCTCACAAATTATTTTGGAAGACTCTTCTGTATACAGAAGATGAGAAGATTATTTGTTACATGCAGTCTCTTAAAATTTTTTCATAGCTGTCATATATATGTACCAAATTGAAGCTTATACATAAATAATCCTTCGTAAATTCTGGCATCATTGTTTAGGTAATTTAGATATATCTTGAACATTGTTTAAAGAAGTATGACTGTTGTTTGCATGTACAGAAAATTTGCATAGGACACTGGGCTAAATGAACTTACCATGCCAAAGGTGGCATGAGAACCTTCCTGTAACCCACACCAGTGTGTCTTGACACCTTAGTTGATGGGGTCGGTCCTAAGAATTATAGCACTCTTATAAGTTATTTATTTTAGCGTTTAGTTTTATTGACAAACAGACTTTAGTGAGTTTAAGAGTAAATGTGGCCTTACTTTGTTTCCCCTTCCCCACCCACCCTGGGTAATATTATCATTTCCTGGGAAATAATAAAAGGTAGTAGTCATATTTGTAGAAGTCGCTTAGTCTTTTGAAAACACTTATATTATTTCATAATTCATTCATCAATATTAAATGAAAGAAGTAATACAGGATTGAAAAATCTTGTAGGTAGAAATAACTTTCCTTTATATAACCTTAGCTGTATTTTTTTAGTAGGAGAGTTACCAAACTTCTTGAGGAAGAATATATTCTAATGTAGTGTTGTTTGAACTTTTACTGCTAGAATCTAGTTAGACTTGTGTTTAGATTGCAGCCCACTACATACATATACACACATAACAGAAGTTTCACAAAATAGTAATTACTTATAGTATCTGTGGTAGATTCTAATATTTGTATTCTCTTTTGTCCTTTCTTTTGTAATGAATGTTTACTGTGATATACTAAATTGAGTGTGTGAGAAACAGGCTTAGTGGGATATGAATTCTTAAGATATTTTAATAATATTTAGTATTAAAACATTATTAAACCAAAGTAAAATATTATTAAATATTATTAAAATATTTTCTTCATAAGCAGACTCTATGACTAAACTTACCACAGCTTCTTAGACTATTCAAGTTGCAAAAGCTTTGTCTTTTCCTTTGTAAGTTCTCTAAACCCCCATGACTATTGAACCAGCTTTCTGTTTTCTGGTAGGATTTCTTGAGATTTTGAGAAATATTTAAAGACATGGCTGGAATTAGTATTATCTCTTGAGTATAATTATTATCATTTTATTAAGTTTGGCTTACCTGAAGAGGAAAAGTGACGCATGTGTGTGTGTGTACATTTATATAATATATATATACATACACATACATATAAGATATAAATAGTTATAACCCTCTTAATATTAAAATTCTCTTAATTTTAAAATATTTATTTTAGGTAACTACAATGACCCTTACAGGAGATCCAACTGTACGCTGGGGAGACAAATCTTATAACTTGATTTCCTTTTCCAATGGAGTATTTGGCTGTAGTTGTGATGTAAGTAAATTTAGTGAAGTTATTTTTCCTTTCAATTGTTTAGGTTAATTTAGTGGCAATAAACTAGCTAGGCTGTTCTGTGGTCATATAAATACATACTTTTGTAGCTCTGTGGCATTATAACTAAAAGGTTTTAGTTAATGAATTCTCAGTGAAAGAGTATAGGACAAGTTATTTTCATTTGTAGTATGGCTAATAGTTTGGTATGTATCTGCAAAGTGGAATTTGCATGTATTTTATGTAGTTATGGATTTTAAAGAATTATGAAGCTCTTTAAAATGCACTGTTACCTGTTTATTGAGAATTATAACCTATTTTTTTTTTTTTGAAGATTTTATTTATTTTTGCGAGAGAGAGAGGGAGAAGATGGGAGGGAACATGAGTCGGGGGGCGGGGTGCAGAGGGAGAAGCAGACTCCCCACTGAGCAGGGAGCCCAATGCAGGACTCCATCCCAGGACCCTGGAATCGTGACCTGAGCCAAAGGCAGATGCTTAGCCGACTGAGCCACCCAGGTGCCTGAATTACAACCTACTTTAAAAGATATAGCATTATGTCTGTGTTCTTTGCACAGAGAAGTATATGTGGATATATTTCTAGATTTTCCCAGTAATTTAACTATTTTCCTAAAATGGCACGTGCTCTTTGGAACATTTATTTACACTATAGATATTAAAGTGTCTGGTGCTTCTACCATTTTTTACCTTCTTTTTTTTTTTAAGATTTTATTTATTTATTTGACAGAGAGAGACACAGCGAGAGAGGGAACATAAGCAGGGGGAGTGGGAGAGGGAGAAGCAGGCTTCCCGCGGAGCAGGGAGCCCGATGTAGGGCTCGATCCCAGGACCCTGAGATCATGACCTGAGCCGAAGGCAGACGCTTAACCGACTGAGCCACCCAGGCGCCCCCATTTTTTACCTTTTTTTAATTTTTTTTTTTTTAAGATTTTATTTATTTATTTGAGACAGAGAGAATGAGAGACAGAGAGCATGAGAGGGAGGAGGGTCAGAGGAGAAGCAGACTCCCTGCTGAACAGGGAGCCCAATGCAAGACTCGATCCCGGGACTCCAGGATCATGACCTGAGCCGAAGGCAGTCGCTTAACCAACTGAGCCACCCAGGCGCCCTACCTTCTTGATAAAAAAAGAAAAAACTTGTTTCTCTTTTATTCTCCTGTGATCATCTTTATTAACTCTACCTTGCCATTTTCTGATGGACATTCAAGAAGTCTATGAACCAAGAAAATTAAAAAATGAGAGGTTGCAATATACACTTATAATCTCATTGTAAGATCTTTTATAAAATACATAATTGGCTATAAAGTAGCATGAGGTAGTTTGTTTTTGGTGGCCTTCCTCCAGAAGCATTTAGCAACTGTACAATACTAAAAAGGCCTGTCATGTTGGTCTGGGCTCAACAGTTGTATTAATCAGTATTTATTCAGTTTTAAGTGATAGAAACCTAAATTATACTGCCATTAGTTTAAGAAGGTATTCGTTGGCATAGGAGTACAGCTAAGTTTGGGTAAGACTGACTTCCAGTGGCCGAATGCTTTCATTAGAAATTTCTCTCTCCATTTTTTTTTTTTAAAGATTTTATTTATTTATTTGAGAGAGAGAGAATGAGAGAGAGCACATGAGAGGGGGAGGGTCAGAGGGAGAAGCAGACTCCTCGCTGAGCAGGGAGCCCGATGCGGGACTCGACCCAGGGACTCCAGGATCATGACCTGAGCCGAAGGCAGTCGCTTAACCAACTGAGCCACCCAGGCGCCCCTCTCTCTCCATTTTTTGGCACTACTTTCCTATGTTTGACTTCATCTTCAGGTAGAATGTCCCATGTGATTGTTGTATCCACAATCTCATGTCTTCACAGCTCCTTTCATAGATTAGTGTTCCCTATGCAAATGGACAGCTTACCACTGCCGCCCTCCCTTCCTTCCCCCCAGTGGTTCCAGCACAAGTCCTAGGTATAATGCTCACTGGTTGTTGTTGGCCTTTGTCTATCATGTGCCCATTCTGAGGAGTCAGGTGCTCTTATTCATCTGGCCTGGGTCACATGTTAAACCTTGCAATCTAGGGGGTAGAATCATTCTCATCCAAAACATCACAGATGTGTGGTGGTTGCCTACAGGAAAATCTCAGAAGAAGGTGAAGTGGTTGATGAGCAGGTAATAAAACTAGATGTCTATTATAGTAACTCATCAGAGTGAAAGGTTGCTATGAGTCCTTTTAAAGATTTGTCTTTCCTCTTGGAGTTCATTGTTGACAAAATATTTCTTGTTAATTGCCTCAGTTTTCTTCTCTTGGGTTCTTTCTTTTATTCTTCTTGACTTTCTCAGTCTGGTTTATATCCTCACTATTTCCTGGAAAACTATCCTTATAAAGTAGCTAACTACTTCTTAGCATCTTCCTCTATGTCTCTTCGACCTGTCTGCTACAGTCAGTTACCCTCCTCATACGTATTCCGACTCTGCCTCCATCTTAATGGTCTTTTCCTATCTACTGATTCAGACCTTAATGTTAGTCTCACTTTTTCCCTCCTGTGCATGTTCTCTTCCCTAGTTTAATAGTTTCATTGACCATTATTATATAGGTAGCTTGCAGTTAGTCTTTTTTTTTTTTTTTTAAGTCTTCGTTTAAATTCCAGTTAACACACAGGGTAATATTAGTTTCAAGTATACAATATAGTGATTCAACAATTCCATACATCACCTGATGCTCATCACTGCAAGTGAACTCCTTAATCCCCATCACCTCTTTTGCTCACCCCTACCCACCTCCCCTCTGATAACCATCAGTTTGTTCTCTTTGGCTAAGAGTCTTGTTTCTTTGTCTTTCTCTTTACTGTTCCCTTTGCTCATTTGTTTTGCTTGTTAAATTCCACATATGAGTGAAATCATATGGTATTTGTCTTTCTCTGACTCATTTAGCTTAGCATAATACTCTCTAGCTCCATCCATGTTGTTCCAAATGGCAGAACTTTTTCCCTTTTTATGGCTGAGTCATACTCCATTGTGTATGTATACCACATCTTCTTTACCCATTCATCAGTTGATGGAGCAGTTATTCCTCTCTAGTTTTTACGTATTATTTTTATTTTGAGAATTTTGTTTCATTGTATATTGTTCAAAGTGGATGTTATATTGTTACATAAGATTCAGTTGTTCTCATCATCAAGAACTCATCATTTTACTTGCCTTCCTCACTTCCAGCCCTCAACCCGCCCCCCAAAAAAAACCACATTGCACTACTTTGATTTTTACTAATAGTACTAAACTCTTGCTATTTGCTCAAATTCAGGATGAAAATAACTTTAATGATCTTTGTTATCTAAATAAAGAATATTGGTCCCATAATGAACACATATCTCAGCACAAATGAGATCTTTCTTGTAGTAAGTGTATGGACATCTTTTATGTGTATGTATTAACACCCATTTATTTATAAAATTGATTATCTCCCCTAGATAATCTGCTTTTAAAAATCCCATGTTGGTTTCTCTTGTAACCTGTGTAAAACATCATTAGTGAAGTGTATATAGTTGGCCTTTGAACAACATGGGTTTGAACTATGTGGGTCCACTTAAATACATGGATTTTTTTCAATAAATGCATATTTTATATTTTGATTGTAAAATAGGGTAGAATTTGCCAAATGACTAAAAGTAAAGGGAAGGTGGTGGAGAAATGCTGAGAAGGCTGAAACAGCAGGCTCTCACCTGCTTGTGGTACTCCTCACCCCACTACCTGTGCAGAGTTTGGTTCCCTGAGATCTTGAATAAAAAGTTGCGAAGGAACCGGCTCTGGAGAGGGATTCTCAGTGAGGTGCCAAGACCAGTCATTGTCCACAGTTGGCCAAGGACTGCAGAATGATAATCTGCATCCCCCCTCCACCCTCAGGGGTCCAGGAGAACACTTGGGGCAGGATAGCACTAGGTAGTAAGTAATACGGGCTGTAAAGCCCAAGGCAGGAAGGAGCGCTGTCTGAGGTGCTGAAAGTTCTCTAAGGCAGAGAACTACTTCAGGGAACAGCTTGCCAGCATTTCTCACAAGCAGAAACTGAGTTAGAACCATGTGGAGGGGTCAGGTGGAGAAAGCAACATAGATAGAAGGATAACAGTGCTGTGCCTTCCCCAGTTCTCTGCCTTTCCCTGGACTCTGCTTGAAAATGAAGTTTCCCACATTCCTGGGTAGCTTTGCTAACTTTGGGTGGGGATGAGGAGATGTGTGGTGCCTTATTCTACTCCTGTACTGTACAATAAATGTATTTTCTCTTCCTTATGATTTTCTTAATAACATTTTGTTTTCTCTGTCTTTATTGTAAGAATACAGTGCATAATACTTATAACACAAAATATGTTAATTGACTGTTTTTGTTATTGGCAAATGTTATGTTCTGGTCAACAATAGGCAATTAGTAATTAAGTTAGTTCTGGGGAGTGAAAAGTTATATGTGGATTTTGATTGCATCGGAGGTCAGCATTGTTCAAGGGTGAGCTGTATACTGTAAAAGTTGGTCTGTTCTAGATGCAATGCCATGTTGCTGCTCTATTCCACTGGTGCTTAAATATGTACTTTGCGATTACAGTAGTAGTTAATTACATTTCCCTCTTGAGATTTAAAATCCTGGGGTCAACTATTTTGTCTTACCCATCTAGGGTTTATCATTTGGCTTTGTGAAGGGCACATAGGAAGCATGTAATAAACAGTTAAATTAGTAACAGCAGTTACTGATTATTGCTGTGGTCCACATTCTGTAGGAAACACTTTATAAGCATTATTAAAATCATTTTTCACACCAACTATATGATTATTACCCCCACTAATAGATGAGCCTGTTTACTTAAAGAATTAAGTAACTTCAACAGTTGCACAACTGGGAAATGGCAGAGTTTGGACACAGGATTGAAGCCCTCATTCCTAAAAAGTATGTTATACATATTGTCTCCATATAAAAAAAAAAAACTATATGAACAAATAAAACATCAGGAAAGCATATGAAGTTTTCATATTTCCTAACATTTTTCTTTAAATTAATGATTAGTTTTCCACCATGAGATGGGTAGGTAGAATTACCACAGAGAGACTTTTGTCCTTCAGTTTTGCTCTTTCTTACTGGGTCCAGTAAAAGAGTTAGAAATTAATTTTACTGTCTCAAATGAAACAATACGTGATATCTGTGCACATTCTTTGTAAAATTGTAAGATGCAGTTAGAGAATAGGCTTGTCAATGACCTGTGAGTCTCATTATTATGTCAAAGGACAGATGGGGTGAGTTGCTCATGCATCTTCTTCTGACCTCCCTCAAGAGTCTTTCCTGATGTTGTGGCTGCTATCTAGTTGGTAACAGTATTCATACTGTACTTCTAGGCTCCACTGGGCTGTGAGATAGGCCAATAGAACTCTGTAATGTTAGGGTGATACTTAAGACACCTAATTTGCTCCTCTGAATGTGGACCCAAGTATGCTAGTCCATATCTTAAGCCTCCCTTCTTTCTCTCCAGGGCTGGTAGTGCCACATTCAGTTCATGAATGGTAACTGTTTAATGTAAAGTGATAGCAGTAACATGGAGGAAAAAAGCTGTCTGATGTAATTGTCGCCAAAGGACATGGAGAAAAAAGGGAAAAAGTTTGTCTTCCAGAATAAATGATGGAAAAATTCATTAGCTCCAGTTCCTTTGTTTCAGTATAGCTGTCAAACCTGTAATACTCCTGTAACTCAGACCATCTTTCCAGCATTCCTTAAACATTGAGAATTATTTCTGCCACATCTGAACACTCTTCTAGTCAGAAACACAAACTGATTATGCTTCTTAATACTCACCTAGGAGTGATGGCCTATGTATTTACCGATAAAGTTCATATGAATGCTCAGTTTAGCCTTCAGAAAGTCTGTCATCCTCCTTTGCTTGTTGCACAGTGCTTTTAAAATTTCAGAACATCTTAGCACTGCACACATATACCTGCTTTCATTTCCAATTTAAATAGCAGTTATTTTCTCTAGATTGTTCATGGATGCTTTATACCCCTCCCCATTACCTCAAGATCCCTAATTAGGTGCTTCCAACTTTAAGTATTTGTTCTTTTGCAGCAAATAAAATACATCAGTCACTTACTATGCTGCGGGATATCTGTGTCTTTGTCTTTAGGTGAAGCATTGGAATTCTGCACTTTAGTATGTATTAAGATTGGAGGGGAGGGAAATTGAAAATAAAATATTGGGTCAAGTTTTAAGTTGACATAAAGTATACAAAATCTTGTGTATTTTCATTTTAGCATGCTCCTTTTGATGCAATGGCTTTGGTAAACATCAGCCATTATGTTGATGAGAAGATTTTTGAGAATGAAGGAAGATGGAAGGTATGTTAGAAAAAATGAAACATTTTTTTTTTTTCACTGTTCAAAATTTATTTGGTATTTTAGTTTGTATGACACTTAGGATAGTTGGTTGCATTGTCTTTTTACATTATATGGCCATGTACACTATATTCTGATATATATGGTACAGAAAATAAGATCCTTTAGAACAGTTACGCACAATACATGCAATACTGAATTTATACATTGGATCCCAGGACGTGACTGACCGGAAAAGATGGACTAGGCATGTGGGGTGTTGGGGGAAGGAACCAGAAGTGACAGAACACACAGTAAACACACATCTGGTGTGAAGAGCAACCGCAGCTCTGCATTACTGGCAGACGGTGGGGCTAACTTACGTTAACCAACTTAGGGCTACAAAGCCAGGTATCATCCAGCATCAGGATACAGCTGCAGGGTTTGGTGAACCATTCCTATTTGGAACTTTAGGAAATGGATGTTTTTTTCTTAGGCCATTTTAATATTACTTGAGTAACAGATCAGATAGTAAGGACAATACATACAACCTCCAACTAAAATCCTGTTGTGGTCTAGACAGTGAAGTGGAACATTATAAAACTTTAAAACTGCAGCTCCTTTTGGATACCCCAAAGTGTGTCTCCACTCTTCTTCAAACAGGCCTCCTCCTCAGGAGTCAGAGTCACCTTCACAACATCTGAAATTCCATTCTGTCCCAAGATGCAAGGAACACTAAGGAAGACATCATCTTTAATTCCATAGAGACCCTCAATCATGGGGGAAGTTGGATGCACCCGCCTAAGATTCTTCATTATACTTTCTGCCAAATCTGCCACAGACAGTCCAATGGTCCAGGAAGTGTAGCCTTTCAGTTTGATCACCTCATAGGCACTGTCAACCACCTGTTTGTGAACCTCTTTCCACTGTTCCTTATCTGCATCAGTGCCTAAGTCAGGGTGCAGATTCTTCAGAGAGACACCAGCAACGTTCACTCCACTCCATACAGGCACACTGGAGTCTCCATGCTCCCCAAGGACCCACCCGTGACAGCTTAATGGGTGAACTCCCAGTCTTTCCCCCATTAGGTAACGGAACCAAGCTGAATCCAGATTGCAACCGCTTCTAATAACACGGTTTTTGGGAAAGCCACTTATCTTCCAAGCCACATAGGTCAAGATATCCACTGGATTGGAAAAGACAAGCAACTTGCAGTTTGGGCTGTATTGTACGATATTAGGAATGATGAACTTAAAGATGTTCACATTACGCTGGACCAAATTGAGACGGCTTTCTCCCTCTTGCTGATGTGCCCCAGCTGTGATAATAACCAGCTTGGAGTTTGCAGTCACATTATAATTTTTGCCAGAGACAATTTTTGGTGTTCTAAGGAAAAGGCTGCCATGCTGGAGATCCATCAGCTCTCCCTTCAGTTTGTCTTCCATGACATCAAGAGCAAGTTCATCTGCCAAGTCCTTCATTAAGATACTGATGGCACAAGCCATGCCAACAGCACCAACCCCAACAACTGTAATCTTATTCTGGGGGGTATGTTCTTCCTTAAGAAGATTTTGAATCAGCTGATCTTTGAGAGTTGCCATTTTGGACTTAGAACCAAAAGGAATTGGGAGTGCATGTTCGGCGGGCGGGCGTCAGACTTGGCGGCAGTGGCTCCGACACCCAGTTTTTTTTTGTTGTTTTTTTGTGTTTTTTTTTAAGATTTTATTTATTTATTTGAGACAGAGAGAATAAGAGACAGAGAGCATGAGAGGGAAGAGGGTTAGAGGGAGAAGCAGACTCCCTGCCGAGCAGGGAGCCCGATGCGGGACTCGATCCTGGGACTCCAGGATCATGACCTGAGCCGAAGGCAGTCGCTTAACCAACTGAGCCACCCAGGCGCCCCCAGTTTTTTTCCTTAATAGTCTTTTGATTTAACATTTTTAAGTCTTTTCTCTGTTTTCAGGGTTCAGAAAAAGTACGGGATCTATCACTCCCAGAGGAGCTTGTTTTCACTGTGGATGATAAAATACTAAACGACATTAATCAAGCTAAAGCCCAATATCTCAAGCAGGTAGATTTTTAACTTTTCTTTCTTAGATACTAATGCTTCTTCTTTTAACTACCACATAAAAATTTTGGCTATCATCCAAGCATGATAACATAAAACATTTTACTTATTTATTTTTAAAGATTTATTTATTTTAGAGAGCGAGAGCACAAGCATGGTGGGGGGTTGGTGGTGGCAGAAGGAGAAGGCAGAATAAGAATCTCAAGCAGACTCCCCACTGAGCACGGACAGATATGGGGCTCGATCTCACGACCCTGTTATCATGACCTGGGCTGAAATCAAGAGTCTGATGCTTAACTGACTGGGCTCAGGTGCCCAAACAACATTAAAATATTTTAAATTATAGCTTTGATACCTTTAAATTTTTTATATGTAATGATTAATGCAAATGATGATTTGGTTATCTTTGGGATGTTCTTCTTGGCTGATTTTTCACTTTTCCCATTTAATTTTTTTTGTTAGGCATCTGATCTGCAGGTTGTGGTGTATGCCTTTACATCTTTTGGCAAAAAGCTAACCAAGAAGAAGATGCTTCACCCTGATACATTTATTCAGCTTGGACTTCAGCTTGCCTATTATAGATTTTATGGACGGTGAGAACCATTCATTTTCCATTTTCAGAGTTTTGAAGTCCAAGGGTATATCTTTAGCATAGCTAGTCCATGCTCACTCCCCAGTCTTTTTCCTGACTTTTTTCCCAAGTGGCACCATGTCCTAATTTGGACTTCCATCATTAGTGTATTAGAGTTTTGATGTGTGACACTTTTACAGTCTTGTTTTTCATCACCTAAAGTGTCTGCTGTCTTCTAAGAGAGGTTTTACTGTTCTTTGGAATTCAAATCACTTGGTTTTCTTGTAGCCTCAGTTTCCTCATGGGTTCATGTTTTTATAGATTATCCAGTCTTTACTAATTTTTAGGATAGGAGAGATGGTATGTTGTGACTTTCTACATCCTAGGCAGAAGTAGAGGCTCCATGATCTTGCTTTTTAAATATCCAGTCTGAGAATACGTGTCTTTAAATGGAATATTTAGGTCATTTGCATTCAGTATAATTATCAGTAAGGTTGGGGTTAAGTCTACCCTATTGCTCTTTCTTTTCTTTTTACCATATCTGATTTTTGTTTTTTTTATCTTCTTTTGAACTCATAGTGTTTTTTTTTTTTAATTGTTCCATTTTATCTCCATTGTCAGGTGTACTCTTTTCTTTTGTTTCACTTTGTCTTTAGTAGTTGCACTGAGGTTTATAAAATACATCTTTAACTTACCCAATTAACTTACCCTAGTCTACCGTCAAGTAAAATTTTCCACTTGAAGTGTAACATAAGAAACTTAAAACAGAATGCTTCTCCTGTTTTTTGTGCTGTTGTTGTTGTATATTATACTTCTACATATGTAGTAAGCCTCACAATACACTGTTACTATTTGCATTAAGCAGTTGATTATCTTTTTTTTCTTGTGATAAAATATATATAAAAGAAAACTTTCCATTTTAGCCATTTTTAAGTGTATAATCTAGTAGCATTAATTACATTCTCAGTGTTGTGCAACCATCACAACCGTCTATTTGCAAAATTTTTTCATTGCCCCATAGAGAAACTATATCCATTAAGCAGTAATTTCTTACTCCTCCTTTTGCCTCAGCCCCTGGTAATCTCTAATTTACTTTCACTGTCTCTGAACTTGCCTGTTCTAGATATTTCCTCTAGGTGGGATCATGCAATATTTGTCTTTTTGTCTTTGATTTATTTAACCTAGGATAATGTTTCCAAGGTTCATCCATATTGTAAAATAAGAACTTCATCCTTTTTTATGGCTAAATATTCCACTATGTAGATGTAGCACATTTTCTTTACCCATTTGTCTGTTGATAGACACTTGTTTTATTTCCACCTTTTGGCTATTGTGAGTAAGGCTGTTGTAAACATTCACATACAAGTATCTGAGTCCCTGTTTTAATTTCTTTTGAGTCTGTACCTAGGAGTGGGATTGCTGGGTTGTGTGATAATTCTTTTTCACTCTTTGAGCACCTGCCAAACTATTTTCCACCATGGCTGTACCATTTTACATCCCCACCAGCAGTATACAAAGGTTCCAGTTATTCCATATCCTTGCCAACACTTATTTTTTTCATTAAAAAAATTATAACTGTTAGTTTTGAAGTAGTATCTCCTTGTGGTTTTTATTTGCATTTCCCTATTGACTGAGGTTGTGTATCTTTTCATATGTTGATTGGCCATTTGTATATCTCCTTTGGCAAACTGTCGATAAAAGTTCTTTGTGCTTGGGTGCCTGGGTGGCTCAGTTGGTTAAGCGACTGCCTTTGGCTCAGGTCATGATCCTGGAGTCCCGGGCTCCATCGGGCTCCCTGCTCAGCAGGGGGTCTGCTTCTCCCTCTGCCCTCTTCCCTCTCATGCTCTCTGTCTCTCATTCTCTCTCTCTCAAATAAAAATAAATAAAATCTTAAAAAAAAAAAAGTTCTTTGTGCTTTTGGTAATTGGGTTGTCATTTTGTTGTTGAATTGTAAGAGTTTTTTATGTATTCTGGATATGAAACCCTTATCAGATATGTGATTGGCAAGTATTTTCTCCCATTCTGTGGGTTTTCTTTTCACTTTCTTGGTGGTATACTTTGCACAGTGATTTTAATTTTGAAGTACAGTTTATCTATTTTGCTTTCATTTGTTGCCTGTGCTTTTGTTGTCATATTCAAGAAATCATTGCTAAATCCAATGTCATGAAGTTTTATTTTATTTTTATTTTTTTTAAGATTTCATTTATTTGACAGAGAGATCGGGAAAGCACAAGCAGGGGGAGTGGCAGAGGGAGAGGGAGAAGCAAGCTCCCTGCTGAGTGGGTAGCCTGATGCGGGGCTCAATCGCAGGACCCTGAGATCATAACCTGAGCTGAAGGCTTAACTGACTGAGCCACCCAAGCACCCCCCAGTGTCATGAAGTTTTACCCTTATATTACCTTCTAGGAGTTTTATAGTTTTAGCTCTTACTTTATATCTTTGATATGTTTTTTTCTCTCTCTTTTAGAGAGAGAGCAAGAGTACAAGCAGTGGGGGAGGTGGAGGACCAGAGGGAGTGGAAGAGAGAGAATCTTAAGCAGACTGCATGCCTAGCATGGAGCCCAATGCGGGGCTTGATCTCATGACTCTGAGATCATGAGCTGAGCCAAAATCAGGAGTTGAACACTTAGCTGACTAAGCCACCCAGGCACCTATCTTTGATACTATTTGAATTAATTTTTG
The DNA here is from genome assembly GCF_029215605.1 of Mirounga angustirostris. NCBI lineage: Eukaryota > Metazoa > Chordata > Mammalia > Carnivora > Phocidae > Mirounga > Mirounga angustirostris. The sequence goes on along the minus strand of NW_026991720.1, from coordinate 75,490,298 downwards.
TGTATAGTGTGTGGTAAGGGTCCAACTTCATTCTTTTGCTAGTGGGTATCCAGTTTTCCTGGCATCATTTTTTTTTAAATTTTGTTATTTTAAAATTTATTATGTTATGTTAATCACCATACATACACCATTTTGATGTAGTGTTCCATGATTCATTGTTTGCGTATAATACCCAGTGATCCGTTCAATATGTGCCCTCTTTAATACCCATCACCAGGCTAACCCTCCTGGCATTATTTTTTGAAGAGACTGTTCATTGAATGGTCTAGATGTTCTTGTTTAAAATCAGTTGATTATAGATGTAAAGATTTATTTCTGGGCTTTCAATTCTATTCATTGGTCTATATGTCTCTTCTTGTGTCAGTACCATACTATTTTGATTATTGTATCTTTGTAGTAAGTTTTGAAATCCAAAAGTGTGTGTCCTTCACCTATGTTCTTCTTTTCAAGATTGTTTTGGCTATTCTTGAAATTCCATATGAATTTTAGGATTCGTTTTTCCATTTTTGCAGAAATGTTGGAATTTTGAATCTCTAGACTGCTTTGGGTAGCAGTGTCACCTTAATGATAAATAGTCTCCAATCCAAGAACACAGAGCCCTGTTCCATTTATGTTTTTTAAAATTTCTTTAAGCAGTGTTTTGTAGTTTCCAGTGTATAGTGTTTTTGCTTCTTTGGCTAAGTTTAAGCTTGAGAATTTTATTCTTTTTTATGCTGTTGTAAATGGAATTGTTTTCTTAATTTTCTTTTCAGGTCATTCATTGCTAGTGTATGGAAATGCAGCTGATTTTTGTGTGTTGGTTTTGTGTCTTTAAGCTTTGTTGAATTTGTTTATTCTAATAGTATTTTGTAGAGTTGGGATCAAATCATCTGTCAGTAGAGATAGTTTTGCTTTTTTCTTTCCAATTTGGATGCCTTTTATTTCTTTTGGCTTGAACACCCAGTAGTACACTGAATTATCCTTGTCATATTACTTACTTTAGGTGGAAAGTTTTTAGTCTTTTACAATTGAGTATGATGTTAGCTGTGAGTTTTTCATAGATATCCTTTATCATGTTGAGGAAGTTTATTTCTATACCTAGTATATTGAGTGTTTTTATTATGGGGGAGTGTTGGATTTTGTCAAATGCTTTCCTGTGTCAAGGAGTATTACATTGATTTTCATTTGTTGAACCACCCTTGCATTCCTAGGATATATCCCATTTGGGCGTGGTGTATTGTCCCTTTAATATCCTGCTGAATTTGGTTTGTTAGTAATTTTTGCATCTTTATTTATAAAGATGTGTCTTCTTGTAATATCTGATTTTTAAAGCTTTTATTTAAATTCCAATTAGTTAACACAGTGTGGTATTAGTTTCAGAATCAATTTAGTGATTCAGCACTTCCATACAACAGCTGGTGCTCATCACAGCAAGTGCACTCCTTAATCTCCATCACCTATTTGACCCATCCCCCATGTACTTCTCCTCTGGTAACCATCAGTTTGTTTTCTATAGTTAGAATCTGTTTCTTGGTTTGCCTCCTCTTCTCCCACCCCCGACCCTTTGCTTGTTTGTTTTGTTTCTTAAATTCTACATATGAGTGAAGTCATATGGTATTTGTCTTTCTCTGACTGACTGATTTAGCCTAATACTCTCTAGCTTCATCCAGGTCGTTGCAGATGGCAAGATTTCATTCTTTTTTATGGCTGAGTAATCTGTACATACCATATCTTTATCCATTCATCAGCCAATGGACATTTGGTCTGTTTCCATCATTTGGCTTTTGTAGATAATGCTGCTGTAAATATTGGGGTGTATGTGCCCCTTCAAATCACTGTGTTTGTGTCCTTTGGATAAATACCCAGTTGTGCGATTGCTGGATGGTAGGGTAGTTCTATTTTTAACTTTTTGAGCAACCTCCATACTGTTTTCCAGAGTGGCTGCACCAGTTTGCATTCCCACCAACACTGCAAGAGGGTTCCCCTTCTCCACATCCTCACCAACATCTATTGTTTCTTGTATTGTTGATGTTAGCCATTCTGACATGTGTGAGATGGTATCTCATTGTAGTTTTGTTTCCTTTTTCCCTGATGATGAGTGATGAGCATGTTTTCATGTGTCTGTTGGCCATCTGTATGTCTTCTTTGGAAAAATGTGTGTCTTTGTTTTTGGTATCAGGGTAATGCTGGCCTCACTATGAGTTAGGAAATGTTCCTTTTCAGTTTTTTGGAGGAATTTGAAAAGGATTGGTGTTAATTTTTTGAGTCTTAGAATTCATCAGTGAAGTCATGTGGTCCAGGACTTTTGTTTGTTGGGAGGTTTTTTATTACATTTTCATTTCCTTACTTACAGTAGGTCCAGTCAGATTTCTGTTCTTTCTTGAGTCAGAGTTGGTAGTTGGTGTGTTTTTCAGAATATGTCTATTTCATCTAGATTATCCAGTTTATTGGGTATATGGTTGTTCATAGTATTCTCGTATCCTTTTTATTTCTGTAAAGGCAGTAATGCCCTCTCTTTTATAACTAATTTTAGTAATTGGAGTTTTCCCTCTTTTTTTTGTTAATCATTGTAGCTAAATGTCAGTTTTGTTGATCTTGTCAAAGAACCAAATTTAGTTAACTTTTAATTTCTATATTTTGGTTATCTCTAGTCTTAATTATTTTCTTCCTTTTGCTAGCTTTGGTTCTACTTTGCTCTCCTTTTTTCCAGTTCCTTTTTTTTTTTAAAGATTTTATTTATTTATTTGAGAGAGAGAGAATGAGAGACAGCACGAGAGGGAAAAGGGTCAGAGGGAGAAGCAGACCCCCCGCTGAGCAGGGAGCCCGATGTGGGACTCGATCCCGGGACTCCAGGATCACGATCTGAGCCGAAGGCAGTCGCTTAACCAACTGAGCCACCCAGGCGCCCCTTTTTTCCAGTTCCTTAAGGTGTGCACTTAGTCTATTGATTTGTGATCCTTAAGGTGTGCACTTAGTCTATTGATTTGTGATTTTTTTTTTTTTTTCGAATGCAGGTATTTACAGCTATAAACTTCCCTTTGAACACTTTTCATCCTATAAGGTTTGGTAGGTTGCGTTTTCATTTTCATTCATCTCAGGGCATTTTCTAATTTCCCTTGTGATTTCTCCCTTGACCAATTGGTTGTTCGTGTGTTGTTGGATGTCTTCGTATTTATGAATCTTCCAGTTGTTCTTCTGTTACTGATTTCTGGCTTCATTCCATTGAAGAAGATACTTTGTATGATTTCAGTATTTTTAAATTTATTGAGACTTGTTTTGTGGCCTACTCAGTGGTCTTTCCTGGAAAGTGTTCCATGTACACTTGAGAAGAATTTGTATTCTTTTATGAAGTGGCATGTTCTTTATATGTCTGTTAGGTCTGGTTATTTATACTGTTGTTCAAGTGCTCTGTTCTTATTGATCCCCTATCTACATGGGCTATCTCCATTATTATTATTATTTTTTAAATTTATTTGACACAGAGAGACACAGCGAGAGAGGGAACACAAACAGGGGGAGTGGGAGAGGGAGAAGCAGGCTCCCCGTGGAGCAGGGAGCCCGACGTGGGGCTCGATCCCAGGACCCTGGGATCATGACCTGAGCCGAAGGCAGACGGTTAACGACTGAGCCACCCAGGCTCCCTGGGCTATCTCCATTATTGAAAGTTGGATATTAAAGTCTCCAACTGCCATTGGAGTGCTGTCTGGTTGTCTCTTTAATTCTGCCAGTACTTCCATCATGTGTTTTAGGGCTCTTTTTAGGTGTATATATTTTTATAATTGTTATCTCTTCTTGATGAATTAAGCCTTTTATTAATATGTAATGTTTTGTTAGCCTCTTAACCCTATTGACTTAAAATCTATTTTGTCTGATAATATAGCCACTCCAACTCTTGTACTTACTATTTTAATGGAGTATCTTTTTTCGTCCTTTTACTTTTAACCTCTTAAAGTCTTTGTATCTATAGTGAATCTCTTGTAGATAGCATATAGATAGATTATGGGTTTTTTAATCCATCCTGTCAATCTCTGCCTTTGATTGAATAGTTTAATCTATTTACATTTAAAATAATTACTGATAAAGAGATATTTTTGTGCCACCTACCTATGTTTTCTGTAGGTCTTATTTGGTTTTTGTTTCTAAATTCTTCCACTACCTTTTTTTTTTTTTAATTTGCTTGATTTTTTTTATAATGTACTATTTTGACTCCCCTCTTTTTCTTCACATTTTTAATCTATTTTATTCATGATTACCTTGGAGAATACAATTCATATTTTATATTTATAACAACCTTGTTTGAATAATAACAGCTTAGTAGTATACAAAACTCTGCTTCTGTACATCTCTGTACTCTTTATTTTGCCACAGATTACGTCTTTATACATTGCCCATTGATACAAGTTTATATTATTGTTTTATGCATTTGCCTTCTAAGTCAAATAAAAATAACTATTAAACATGTTGCTCTGTCTCGCATGTTTCCTATAAGTTCAGAGTTAGATCTAGACACTTGAGAGTAAGAATCAGTTATTTTTATTATTTTTTTACCATAGTAAGTCAAATAATTAATGTCATTTGTTTTCTGTTTCATTCTGTTGAGATTAAGAGTGGATTTGTTAGCCAATGTCCATTATAAAGTTTCCTCCCTGAGTTTTTTACCTAATGGTTTTAGTAAGCATTGGTGATCATAACCAAGATCTATTTTTTTATTAGAGGTTACAGAGCAGTGATATTTTTACTTACTGCTTTTATTTTTAGTCTGTTTTTTTTTTTTAAAGAATGTTAGTGTTAAGTTTTTATTTACACTTTCTCCTTCGTACTTTAAAAGGATACTATTTCAGCTTAGGGAGACAGCCATATAGACACACTGGGCAGAAGAGGCTTAGTAATTCTGTTTGAGCCTTCTTATTGCCCATGTTCACATCTTTTCCTCTCATCCATTTGATGTCTTTAACTCTGAATTCCAACCACCAGGAATAAGAATGTTAAGTAAGAGAGCTCTATATCTAAAATCATTTACATCATTCTTTAATCCAGGAAAACAGTCAGCACTCTGGGGAACTTCTTAGAGAATGCTTTTACTTCATTCTGTAGTCATTCATGTAGTGTATGAAGGAACTAAAGGCCAAGGACTCTGTATTATCTATTGCTGTGGAACAGTTACCACAAACTTAGTGGCAGAAAACGGTAAATGTTATTTCATATTTTCTGTCTCACAGGAACCCAGGTGCAGGCTAACTGGGTGCCTCTGACTTCAGGGCTCCTGAAGTCGTAGTTAGAGTGTCATTCAGCTCTTTTCTCATTTGAAGGTGCTCCTCAGAGGGGATCTGCTTCCAAGCTCTCCTGTGATTACCAGCAGAGATCAGTTCCTTTCAGGTTATTTTCCAGAGGCCTCCCTCAGTTTCTCACCATCCTGGCCTCTCTGTAGGGCACCTTCCAGCATGGCAGCTGGCTTTCCTCATGCTGAGGAAGTGAGACCAAGTAAGATCTCTCTTTGTAACCTAATTTCAGAAATGATATCTTATCACTTTTGTCCTGTTCTTTTCATTAGAAGCAAATCGCAAGGTCCATCTCATACTCAAACTGAGGAGTTACACAGAGTATCACTACCAGGAGGCAGGGATCACTGGGGTTGCATCTTGGAGGCCACCTGCCACAGACACACTGCCCTTACAGAGCCTGACCCCAGCCAAGCATTTGAAACAGCCCGTATTGTACCAGGTCCTGTGGATCAGAGTACTTTTTTACTCTTGGATTACTGAAAGTAGTCTCTTTGTTATTGAAGGTCTGAACAGTGGTCTGTAGTGTAGAACTTAGTCTCTGACCAAAGCCGGCTTTATTAGGTAAGCTTTCTTTGTAATAATATTTGAGCATTTTCTTTCTTATGACATGTTCTTTTTTTTTTTTTTCTTGTAGCCCTGGCAGCTGCTATGAGACTGCTATGACAAGGTATTTTTACCATGGCCGAACAGAGACTATGCGCACGTGTACAGTAGAAGCGCTCGGGTGGTGCCGGTCCATGCAGGATCCTTCTACTGGTGTGAGTATTGAAAGGAAAAAAATGCACCGTAATTATTTACTTCTTTAAAGGAACCTTAGTCCTTGAATAACTACTTCTCTGCTTCAGTTCCCCTGGATCAGTAAAATACTTGCAGATATTTGTCCCTCGAGTTTTCAAAGCATTCATTCATTTACCAGTGAAGTGTATACTTGGAAAGAATATGAAACAGGAAAGACCTGAGAAGAAGCCCCTTTGTGTCACTTTCTAGGCAAAGTATCTTTAATACCATGAATATTTTACTATTATTGATCTACCTTTAGAATAACACCAGTAAAGTGCAGACTGTCCCAAAGTGCCTTCAAAGGAAGCTTTTCTTGATATGGTTGAAAGTTTTTGAAATCACAGATTTTTGTTTTCATGTATTAGAACCAGAACAGTTGTGTTTTGTTTTATACTTTTTTAAAGCAGTCTCTGTACCCATTGTGGGGCTCAAACTCACAACCCTGGGATCAGAAGTTGCATCCCTTACCAACCAAGCCAGCCAGGTGCCCCTGTCCTTTTTTTTTTTTTTTCTCCTTTTTAAACCATTTAAACAGTAGGGTAGTTCCTTCCCACTGCTGTTTTGGTGTCATATTCTTTAGTTTTGATAGACACGGTTATATATAGGTTCATTTATTTTAATATCATAGAACTGTTCCGTTATCGTTTTTGAACAGCTCTGTGTTAGTTTTGAAATCCTAGTTGCTTCTGTTTTGACACTTAACGAATATCACTTCAGTGCTGCCCACAAGTTCCTATTTTCCTTTCCTGGAAAGAAATCATCAAGATGAAGGACAATATAGGAAAGAAAAGGCAGTAGAAGTAAGGAAAATATATAGAAGCATGTGTCTTTTCTTTTTTAAAAGATTTTATTTATTCATTTGACAGAGAGACACAGCGAGAGAGGGAACACAAGCAGGGGGAGTGGGAGAGGGAGAAGCAGGCTTCCCTCTGAGCAGGAAGCCCGATGTGTGGGACTCGATCCCAGGACCCCGGGATCATGACCTGAGCCGAAGGCAGACACTTAACAACTAAGCCACCCAGGCGCCCTAGAAGCATGTGTCTTAATATCTTTCTAGAAATCTTTTCTCTCTCAGATTACCCAAATTATGTTCAATTATGTTGAATTCAGGGTTTTTTAAATTTGGTTTCTTAATAGTTTACTGAAGTATGTCTTGATTTTTAACTCAGCTTTTTGAGCGGCAGCAGAAGATGTTACAAGCTTTTGCAAAACATAATAAAATGATGAAAGATTTTTCAGCTGGAAAAGGTACCTACATTGGAATTATTCTGACTTTAAAAAAATTGTCTCATGTTGAAAAATTTTTTATACCTTCATACTTGGGGTTTCATTGCAGGATTTGACCGTCATCTTTTAGGTCTTTTACTCATAGCAAAAGAGGAAGGTCTTCCTGTTCCAGAACTCTTTACAGACCCACTTTTCTCCAAAAGGTAATATAATGTAGTGTTTTATAACTTGATCCGTCAAATCCTTTTTTCTGATGATTAAAAGCTCTTCAGAAGCAATATAAGTTTCTGTCAGCCTAGTAAAATATCCTCTCTTTATGCCACACAGTGGAGGAGGTGGAAACTTTGTTCTCTCAACAAGTCTGATTGGTTATTTAAGAATCCTGGGAATGGTGGTTCCCATGGTTCACAATGGCTATGGATTTTTCTACCACATCAGAGATGACAGGTAAGGCTATTAGGTATTTAATGTATGTTTTTTTCGCTATCCTGTTTTTGGGACACTTGGTGAAATCAGTCCTTTAGGTGTTTTGTGCAGAACACCATTTAAAGTTGCTCAGTGACATACCATCATCATCCTCAGAACCCAGTACACATTTTAACATACTTGTTCTACCCAAGGTGTTTTATGCTAAGTTCAGATAAAATTTGATTGCCTATTAATATGTGGTGCTTCGTGTAGTCATAGATAGTACTGATGTGACCAAGAGACTAAGTAAATTAATTTATGTTCAAAAAAAGAATGTTTTTCCAATTCAGATGCACTTCATTTGTGTTGTATGAGGTTTGTGGAAAGAGAAAGAAAATACTATAATTTGGTAGGTGGAGAACAAGATAATATGAAATTAGTAGAAAGGCTTGGGAGGTCCTCATTCACATAGTCCAGCCGTCCCTTCTCAGAGGTCTTTGAGAGCTTGGGAGATGGTGGAAGGCATGACCTGTCCCAAGAGAGTTTCTGTCTGGCTTTTCTAGAAACATCTTCTCTCTCCTCTTACCCTTTCTCTATTTTTTTCTTTTTTGAACTGTCTTCAGGCGCTATATATTTTTTTTTTTTACTTTTTTTTTTAAATTATGTTAAGCACCATACATCATTAGTTTCTGATGTAGTGTTCAATGATTCATTGTTTGCGTATAACACCCAGTGCTCCACGCAGTACGTGCCCTCTTTAATAGCCATCACCAGGATAACCCATCCCCCCACCCCCCTCCCCTCTAGAACCCTCAGTTTGTTTTTCAGAGTCCATAATCTCTCATGGTTCATCTCCCCCTCCGATTTCCCCCCTTCATTCTTCCCTTCCTGCTATCTTCTTCTTTTTTTTTTTTTTTAATGTATAATGTATTATTTGTTTCAGAGGTACAGGTCTGTGATTCAACAGTCTTACACAATTCACAGCGCTCACCATAGCACATACCCTCCCCAAATAGTTCAAGTTTCAGTGCAAACAGTTGCGTGAATTCACTCTTAAACTCATTACATTAGGGAATGTTAGGAAGGTTTTCTGTTGTTCTTGTTTTTAGGAAGAGGTGGGTGGGTGGGTTGAACAGAGTAAGACCTACTCCAAAGCACTCTTGAGCTCTGGCTAATTTTTTGTTCCTTTTGTCCTTAGTCTCCAGTCACACAGATTAGGTATTTCTAGCATTATGTCTACATATGGCTTTACCTTCAGTTGTGTCCAGTTACATTTACCTAATGTCAGCAAGAATTCACACTTGTTATGTGAGTAGCTAGATGCAGTAAAGGTCATGGCTGTATTCATCGTCACCATTTGGAGCCTCTTTGTGTTGTGATTTTTGCATAGTACTTACTCATTTTTTATTTGTGCTTCACAGGTTTGTTGTGGCCTGTTCAGCCTGGAAATCCTGTCCAGAGACTGATGCAGAAAAGCTAGTTCTGCTGGTGTTTCAGGCTTTCCATGATATGATGCAGCTGATGAACACTGCTCATCTTTAGAGACTAATCATTTATTTAGCATTTATAAAAATATTAAACTGGGTGTGGAGAGTGGGTTGGTGATGTGAGATATGAAGGAGTATTTTAAGGAAACTTGTTAAATGTAGAAATTAGTAGAATCATGCTCTCTAAATTTATTCTCACATAGGAAGATAAAAATAGGATTTTTAAGCTTCCTCTGTTGCAGTAGCAATGCAAATTGATATAATGAAATATGGAACTATGCAAAAGTTGAAGATAAACCTCAACAATGCAAATCTACAAATTTTAATAATGCAAGTCTTACTCTTACAGTATTTTTGTTGGTTACCTATATAGGTTATAAATCCTCTCTCTGAACATCATTGTGTAGGGTCTGTCAAGCACTGTAACATTTCCTAGTTGCCAAAGGGTATGGAATACATGATAAGATGTTAACTTCCCTGAAATCCTTGCCTTCCACATTCACCACAGGGATACAAGCCTACTGTGTTTGATGGGAAAGACCACTACAATTTAATGGTCATCAAAAGTAGAGCTTCTGTTGGACAGAAGAATTAGAGGGAGGTTTATACTCTGAAGCACACACAGAAAAACCCTAACAAAATTCATTATAGTATATTGAACTTAGTTTTGTGAATATAAAATTAAAGCACTTATTTTTAAAATTAGAGTTGGTAACTTGAAGAAGATTGCTGAATCAAATTCTCAGGATTTTACAGGTTTTTTTCCTGCTGTTCAAAATAGAAAATAAAGTTCTCAGTCATGTAGCTTCTTATTTTGTGTTTGGATAACTAATCTACTCCTGTTTGACCTTATGCTTTCTGGTCTAAGTTATGTATTACTGTGTAAAAAAAAACCACCCAAAACTTACTGTCTTAAATCAATTTATTATTTCTCATGATTTTATCAGTTGATTGTGCCCAGCTGGATAGTTCTTCTGGTCTTGCTGGAGTTTATTTATGCAGCTGCATTCATCAGGGTGCTGGACCGAGGCTGTAAAGTTGAAGATGCCTCCCCTGCAGCCTGAGGACTTGGTACCTGGGACTCTGTCCATGTGGTCTGATTATTCAGTATTCTAGCCTTGCCTTGGGTACTTGGCAGTGGGAGTGTTCTAAGAGAGAAAGGTAGCATCTGCAAGGCCTCTTGAGGCCTAGGCTCTGAAGTCACAGGATATTACTTAATTTGAATTTTAGTGGTGAAAAGTTGTAACAGTAGTCTAGATTCAAGGAGTGGGGGAAAGTGTCATCTCTTGATATGAGAAAACAGCAAAGTCATTTTATAAATGTAGATAAGTAGGTGCATTTACTGGGGGCCGTTTTTGTAGCAATGTTCTATATCAAGATTATAGTGTATTTACTGGTTGTATACATCCTTTAAATTTTCCTGTCTTCTGAATTTGGTAAGACTGGTTTATTCTTTGTGAAAACATTGAGTTGGCTTCTGTGGCACTTGATATATCCCTAACAGATTTCTTCTTCCCATTCTATACTGTGGACCTTTTTCCTCACTAGTACAATTTTATATACTACACTGCGATGGCTTTTAGAATCATTCGGTTGGTGGTTTTTAAAGGTCTAAAGACGGGTATTTTAGAAAGTGTTCACTTCCTGCAGAGAAACCTCTTCTGTGATACTCTAACATGTTTCCCTAACCTGCCTGAAGTTAAAAATCACCTGGAATGCTTTTTACAGAGAGATTTCTGGGCCTCTACCCAAACCTGTAGAGTTGGTTCCAGAGGCTTTTGAGTCACTGAGGTAATGTACCCCTTGTCCCATTCTTCTCTTGGTTAACATGAAATTTAGTCCACTATACACATGGTTTCGTTTGAAAGCGTCTTTGGTAAGATCTGGTTTGTTACAGATAGAGGAACTTACTAGTTTGGGTAGTTTACTGACCTAAAGAACCTGTGATAGTGGTGAGAACTGATACTGCTTCAGTGAATTATAAAGAAAACAAATGGAAACGTAAGGAAAAAGATTGCCGTGTGGTTAGCTTCTAAAGGTGGCCTGGATTTTTTTTTTTTTTTTTTTTTGGTGCTCTATCTACACATATTATGGGCAAATTAGTGATAAAAAGTAATGGAGATGCTATAGAACCTCAGCATTTCATTGTTATTGCCAATGTTTCAAATTGCAGTTGAGATAATTGAAATTTTTATTGAGTTAAAATTTTCAGAGCTATTCAATGGTATGTGGTTGGTTGGTGTTTTTTTTTCTTTTTGCTTTATGGAACAGATGTGTGTCTGTAAAGTTAGCTTATCTAAGGGCTATCTCATTTCTCTTGGACTTTGATGATAAAGCTGGGGAATACATTTATTTAAAAAAAAAAAAAACTCCATTCCCAAAAGAATAATTTGGAAAGTCAGCAAGGGAGAGAGTAGGCAGTGGAACAATATATTTTTCCTTTGTTCTTGTGAAAATTGTTCCCCAACCATCGTGTCATCTACCCAACTATTCAGGACCGTAAGAAGTTTCCCTGGGTCTGTGATTTCTGTTAGTTCTACAAGTTTATGTATCTGAACTTTGCTTTCTCTGTATGTTTCTGGTAACTCAAGAGCTAGGCTGCTGTTTTTATAACTCATCAAGACAGGTTACCACTTTTTACTCTTACATTTCAGATGCTATCATATCAACACCAAATGGGATGTTCTAAATTGATATGGAATAAGATATACCTGTATTTTATGATTTGTAAAAGATTTCTAGTTTAAGTCAGAAAAAGTTTTAATTTGATTTTAAGATCTAACAAGAGTTCATAAGTTCTGTGTCCCAGCCTGGACACTGACCATGGAAAAATAGATGCCTTTCTGAGCCAGCAACTGTTGATGCGTGCCATGCTCCTTGACCTTGCCATTCTGAAACACCACTATTAAGTCTGCATTCTGGATGGTGGACAGGCGGTGAGCGATCACAATGCAGGTGCGGCCTTCTCTGGCTTTGTCCAGGGCTTCTTGGACAATCTAATGGTGAATCAGAACAGAAGTCTTAAACCTTTACCATCACAACAAAATGTTACCTTTTGTTATGCATGTGTATTTTTACATAAATGGCATTATAGTCTAGTTCCTTTTTAGTCTAAAAGCGAATTCTCACACTAAATCACAAGTATTTAAATTTTCTGTCCATCAATGTATCTTACTAGTTCCCTTGTATTATTTTATCTTCTAGTTTTTCATGATGAAGGTGCTAAAAATGTGAGGTATGCAGCTTTTTTCTTTTGAATGCTTTTTTTTTGGCTTATGAAATTAAGATCATTTTACAAAATTTGGGAACTACTGGAAGGAGTAAGGTTTTTTTTTTTTTTTTTTTTTTTTTTAGGAGTAAGGTTTTTTTAACTTCAAAATATAACCAGTAAAGTTCTATTTTTTTCATGACCAAAAAACTTCTATCGTACAAATTAAATGGAACGTGAGCAGAGAGGCCCCACCTTTTCACTTTCAGTATCCAGAGCTGAGGTAGCTTCATCCAACAATAGGATTTGAGGTTGTCTGATGAGGGCTCGAGCAATAGCAATCCTCTGTTTTTGACCTCCTGAGAGCTGAGTTCCCTTATCTCCCACTCTTGTTTCATATTTCTGCAAGTTAGCCATTAGTAAAGTTAATCAAGTCCTAACCCAAAAAATTACTAATGATATACTGCATAAACTTGTACTTAATATTTGATAGTTCTACTTACACAGGAAAACACATTTATAAACAAAAGTTGCTATAACAGCTACATAGTGATCCATTTAGTATTTTTCCCACTTAAGAGAATATTCATTTTCAGAGTCAAACTAGAAAACTAGTTACTTTAGTTCTTAGTGGTATTCTGCAACAGAAACTTGAGCACTGAATTCCTACCATTCTCATAATGCCAATTGATCTTATGTGTTTGGAGTCCTAAAAAGATTAAATAGAAATATTTAACGTGAAATATTCATATGACCCACATGGAGCCTAGTTTATTCTCTTATACCAAAAACTTCGAGAAATACAAAAATTCCTACCCTGAAGGAATTTATAATGTGATGAGAAAAACTGGGTGTACAGCATTCAGTATAAAGTCCAGTATGTACCAAATGAGAGGTATATGCAACCTGCTATGAAAGATCAGAAGAAGCGAATAAAAATTATGGAGATAAGGTAGGAACAGAAAGGAGAGATGCATGAAGGAAAGATAGCTTTGTACATAAGTTGGGATGCTGGATCATGAGAAAGAACATTCTAGGCTGAAAAAGTATAGAATGAATAAAGAGCCAAAGAAGTACTGCAGCGCTTATGTAGTAACATGAATTAATTTCCTGAAGTCCCGTATCAGCAAAGTTTTTCTATTAATCAAATCCTATACTTGAAGTCAGTGACTACCTGTTAAGGGTAAGGCTAACTAACATGGAGGGGGGTTTGAAAGGTTTGTTCTTCATTGAAGATTTATTTCTTTGAGAGAGAGCGCACACAAGCAGGAGGGGCAGAGGGAGAGGAACAGAGAGAATCTCAAGCAGGCTCTGCACGGAGCAGGGAGCCCAACATGGAGCTCCATCCCACAACCCTGAGATCATGACCTGAGCAGAAACCAAGAGTCGGATGCTTAACTGACTGCGCCACCCTGGTGTCCCTAGGGTTTGAAAGTTTTTAAGTGTGATTGCTCATTACAGCAGAATACGAAGCTAGATCAATACCACAAGATTAATGATCCCTGCCATCACTTTTAGTGGCTTCGAATCCTCTGCAGGAGTATTCACCTTTACCCATTCCTGAAGAAAATTGTTTAACTGAACTTTTCCTTATTTTTCAAATCCATATTGACGTCACTGCACTTTGGCTACAGACCTAGCAGCTATAACAAGCTAACGGGAGCGTTGGGGACCGTAACGGAGGAGTATATGTCCTCTCCAAAGGAATAACATGGAACATGAAAGAAAAACTTTATACAGAAATGAACTTAGAATGGATCATGGACTACAATGTAAAATCATAAAAACTTAAAGAAAAAAAAAATGGAGAAACTCTTTAGGACCTAGAAGGCCTAGGCTAGGCAGGAGTTCTTATATTTGATACCAAAAGCACAATTGCAAAAGGAAAAATTAATATATTGGACCCTATCAAAATTAAAAAGTTTGGCTCTGCATATGGCCCTGTTAAAGGATGAAAAAAACAAGCTATCGACTGGGACAAAGTATTTATAAACTATATATCTGACAAAGGACAGATACATATAAATTTCTCTCAAAACTCAACATTTAAAGAAAATTAGAAAATGGGCAAAAAAACAAGGCATTTCACCAAAAAGGAAATACAGGTGGCAAGTTATAAAAAGATGTCCCGGAGCTCCTGGGTGGCTCAGTCAGTTAAGCGTCTGAGTCTGGATTTCGGCTCAGATTGTGATCTCAGGGGCATAAGATTGATCCCTGCATCCGACTCCACGCAGGACATGGATGCTACTTAAAATTCTTTCTCCCTCTGCCCCTCCCCGCGCTAATAAAAAAAAATAAAGTCAACATCATTTGCCATTAGGAAATCCACCACAATGAGCTTTACTGCAATCTATCAGAATTACAACAGCAAATGCTGGGAAAGAGGCAGAGAAAATTTCATTCCTACTTACTGGTAGGAAGGTAACATGGCACAGCCACTCTGGAAACCAGGTTGGAAGTTTCTTAGAAAGCTAACCATGCAATTACCATATGGCCAGCAATTGAACTTTGGGCATTTATCCCAGAGAAATAACAACTCAGGTTCACACTAAAACCTGTACACAAGTATTTACAGTGGCTTTACTTTGAATAGCCAGAACCTAGAAACCACCTAGATACACTTCAACAGGTGAATGGTTAACCAAATTGTGGTACAATCCATATCTATCCTACAATCCTAATCATCCTACTAAAAAGAATGCCACTGAAGAAGTAAAGAATGTACTACAGATACAAGAACTTCAGGGAATTACGCTGAGTGGAAAAAGCTAACCTCAAAAGGTTATATATTGTATGTGTGCTTAATGACATTCTTAAAGTAAAAAATTACTGAAATGGACAACAGTTAGTGGTTGTCAGAGGTTGGGTGGTGTGAGGACAAAAGGGAAGGGGGGGGTTGTGACTCTAACAGGGCATCATGAGGGATCGAAGTGGTGATGGAAATGTTCTCTATTTTTTTTAATAAGAATTATATTTATTTACAATGAGCTTGGTAAGTGCTAAGTAAATTCCATCTCATAAGCTCATAGACTAACCCAAAGAACAACCTTGTGTAGAGGACCTGATGGGAGATATTTTTATTGCCTTGGAGAAACACTCAGAATACAACCTTGGGAGTATTAATCAGATTGTTCTAAGTTCCAATAAGGCAGCAGTGGTCTATCACAATTGTTTACACCATTGCAAGATGGGGCCTGGCACAGAGTCAGCATTCAGTGTATTGGATGGATGGTTTAATTTTACTTTTGCACTGCTAACAAGGAAATGTTCTGTATCACGACCGGTGGTGGATACGTGAGTCTACACATGCAATAACACTGCACTGAACTAAATACAGATGCAATTGATTACAAGGAAAACTGGAGGTCCGAATAAGATCAGTGGATTAGATCAGTATCAATATCCTGGTGGGGATACTGTATTACAGTTTGACAAGATGTCACTGGAGGAAACTAGGTACAGAGTACATAAAATCTCTGTTCCTTACAACTGCATGTGAATGTATATCTCAAAATAAAAATAATTAAAAATCCAAGTACTATAAGGGATAGATCAAACACACTGCTATCTGAATGCAGCCCACAACCACCAGTTTGCAAACAGAGATATGGTGCCTACAATCAATACCACTTCATTTGCCTCTCACTACATTTATCAGATCTAGACCCGACACCTGATAATCTCATTTGCTGATAAGGAAACTTGCTATCGTGCAGTTCAGTGTGTTGTTCGAGGCCCTAGTGCTACTACATAGGAAAGTTTTCTTGTAAGATTTTGTTTGTGTATAACTTCGGGAACGGTTTTCAGAATGAAAAGAGTTTGTAGTTCATTGTGATTTCATCCTAAGAAATTACCAGTTAACTTACATGGGGTAAGGTCTCAATGAAGGGATGTATGTTGGCTGCTTTGGCTGCATTCACAATTTCATCCTGTGATACGGCCCGACTGTTGTCTCCGTAGGCAATATTCTCAGCAATGCTGCAGTCAAACAGGACGGGCTCCTGGGACACAATTCCAAGGTGGGCTCTGAGCCACTGGATGTTAAGTTTCTTTGCTTCTTGACCATCTAGGAGCTGAAAACCAAAGTCCACAAACTATAAGAAGGGCTTAAAAAGAGAAAAAAAAAAAAAACAAACCCTAAATCATAAATTAACAGATTAACCATTTGGAGGATCGTGACATGTGGGCATCATTGGTTTGGGAAATACCAAGGGTCACAACCTCTAAGCACTTACAGTGCTGGAGGCCAAAAAAATGATTTTTATAGTGATTAAGCCATCCTTTCTTCATCTCACTGGTGAAATAGTAGCCCATTTGGCCCTGTCTTTCCACATTCTTCTTTGTCCTTATTTACCCTCCCGCCAGGTAATTATACCATCTTGCCTCTAAGTCTGCAATTAGGTGTCCTACTCGTATCTGCTGTTCCCAGAATGACTCCAACATTTCAACTTGACTTTATTCCCCATCTCCAGGCAGCCAGATAAAAAAGCTCATCAGTAGTATCGCCCCAGATTCTCCAAGCTGGTTACTTCCAACCCTACCTCTACCACTCTTTCCCCTGAGAAATACCAGCCTTAAGCTTCTCCCATTTCTCTTTTTGACAGCACTGAGGACAAGAATTCAATGGAAAGTGAACAAGCTCAAAGGACAGTGTCTTTGGGAACAGTTTTGGTGGTGGTGGTTTTATTTTTTTTGTTTGCTTTAAGCAGGAGACATGTTGCTTCTAGAGGAGTCTTGTGATGTATCAACTGAGAATGCAGCTTCCTTCTGGGTGAAGGAATAAAAACAAGTTCGATTAGTCTTGATCTCTCAATAAAGAAAGAAATTCTACCATGGTATCAGCACATCGTGTTGTCAAGCTGGTTTGCCTATATTAATATCTGCGGAGTAGTTTTAATAATGGAAGCATACGATTTCCTGAAAAGAGCAAACTACACAAGGTTTAACACTTTGGTGACCATCTAAATGGGGATGGACTCCAAGGGCTTGGTCAGTGGGTGCCATCCCAAGGTAATGGGAGATGCAGGTATTATCAGTAAAAGCCAAGAGTTCACTCATGGCAGAGAGCCAGAATCTAGGTACTAGAAAATCACTGATGAAAGCTAAGTATGAAAGGGCTGGAGATGAGGGTCAAAGTCAAAAAGCCTTGAGTTCCGTGTTTGAGAGACAGGGCAGAAGGAGGTAGGAGGGAGTAAGAAGGTACTAGCCTGTCTTGGGTGTCTGCCTAGAATTCTGGCCAGAGTTTGTGGCTCACCTTTACAAACCAGGAAGTGAATATTTAGGAGGATCAGGCTGGCTCAAAAGGCCCAGGGCAGGGCAGAGGTTAGCTTCATATTTGGTATTTTTGGAACTATACTAAACTCCAGATGCTCTACCTTCTTGTCCCCATAAATTTGCCTGAGTATGGGTACCAGTTTGGTTTTTTTTTTTAAGAATGTGGTCATTGCATCAACTAGGATTATAGGCCTTTATTTGTCCAGTTTTTTTCCTCTTAGAAGAATATTGGTTTATTAGCCATTTGAAATAAAACCTTATATCAGGTGACTAACTTAAAGCGTGCTCACCACAGTACCAGCCACTGGGTCATAGAACCGCTCCAGGAGCTGGACCACCGTGCTCTTCCCACAGCCGCTGCTACCCACCAGAGCCAGCGTCTGGCCCTTCTTCACCTCGAGGCTCAGCCCCTGAAGCACGGGGACGTCTGGCCGAGTGGGATAGTTGAACACGACTTCATTAAATGTCACGTTTCCTTCAAATTTATCCTAAAACAAAGTTTAATGTTGCTATTATGATTAGTCTGATAATTATTGGAATAAGAAGGATTTCACAGAAACTTGACCAAATACTGTAGGAGTGGAACATAAAATTCACATTCAGTCTAAGTGTCGGCACGAGTTACTACTGAAAGCAAGCTGTTGTTATATAAAATGAAGATGGGAGATGGGGGTAAAATTTAGACCAGACAGAGTCACATTACAGAGAGTTGTTATCCAAACTCAATTTCCGGTCTTTTAGACAAATACTTAGATTTCCCAAGTGGTGGTTCTGAGGCTAGAGTGAAGCCAGTGGCCAGAGGCTCAAAGGCTTGGGAATCTGGTGCAGCGTCTACCTGAGGTCTCAGTGGACAGCCCTTATCTCAAACCCTGGCCACTTCTTTAGCTCATTCACAGGGCACAGGAATTTTCTCAGCACATGAAATCCATGATAAAGTCCCAGAAAAACGGTCTACATATACCGCGGCTCATGCATTAATACGGGCAGCAGCTTGTGTCATACAAAGTACGCTCAGATCTAAATTTGAGTTAACTTTGGAGATAGTATAGGATTATTACTCTTAATGTGAATAAAGTAGCTTTCTTACCATTTATAACTTGGTTGTTAAAAAATGTGATTAAAGCCACATTGCTATTTGCCTTTACATACAGAGTGACATGCATATGCCTTCATGCAGCAATAATTAACATTTTTCATGGAAATTACTCAGTTCTAGTCCATCTGGATTTTTTTTTTTTTAACTTTTCTTGAAGTTTATTATTACGGGGGTGCCTGGGTGGCTCAGTCGTTAAGCATCTGCCCTCAGCTCAGGTCGTGGTCCCAGGGTCCTGGGATTGAGCCCCGTGTCGGGCTCCCTGCTCAACGGGGAGCCTGCTTCTCCCTCTCCCTCTGCCTGCCACTCCCCCTGCTTGTGCTCTCTGTCAAATAAATAAAATCTTTTAAAAAAGTTTATTATTATGATTTTCACTCAATACAGGTGGTTTTAGTTTTAAATTAAAAAAAAATTTAAGTAATAAACTTTATGCCCAACGTGGGGCTTGAACTCATGACCCAAGATCAAGAGTCACATGTTCAACTGACTGAGCCAGCCACATACCTCCTTCTTTACTTTTGATGTGCTCAACTTCAGAATCCTTGAAACCCCCCATGATATTTTATTTTTTTAAGATTTATTTATATTTATATTTATATTTATTTTATTTATTTATTTATTTATTTGACAGAGAGAAAGCACAAGCCAGGGGAGCAGGAGAGGGAGAAGCAGACTCCTTGTTGAGCAGGGAGCCTGACTCGGGGCTTGATCCTAGGGGGCTCCGGGATCATGACCTGCGCCAAAGGCAGACGCTTAACCCCCTGAGCTACCCAGGTGTCCCCCCGCCCAGCCCCCGTATGAAATTTTAAAATGTTAAGAACGTTGGCCAAATATTAGGCCTATAAATATCACAGAATAAGCTAAATATAGGTTAGTGTAATCATGACAAATTTTTCCTGTGGTGATCACGTAGCAGATCGCAAACCTTGAGGAAAAATCAACCAAGCATTCATGAGGCGGCAGAGAACTCACAGGCCTCAGGCCTTCTTCACTGTAGCTGTCAATCAGAGGCGGTCTCTCCAGCAGCATGAATAAGTGGGCGGCCGACAGCTTGGCTTTAGCATAGTCTGGAGCAAAGGAGCTGGCGTGGCCTAGAGCCACTGCGCCGAACACAATTGCTGAGAACACTCTGGACAGAAGTAGAGGAATTACCAACTTAGCTTCTATAATTAGCTCTGTGAGGTCCAAAGTCCAAATACGAACCGCTTACCAGTGTCCATGTTCTCTACTCCCACAGGCACCCCTCCACTGACCCCCTGCTAAAACCATACACACATTTCCATGAAATCCCATTAACCAAAGAAACCTAGAGGAGAGGCCAGAGTTCCCGTAACTTTGCACAGTTCTTCTCTTTCGCAAGGTGGCTGGTAACTGACTTGTGACCTCCAGCGATTTTAGTGACTGGTTCTATCCTCTCTGGACTTGAGGGGACTGAAGCACAGAGTGCTGGAGGGCCCTCGTCAGTGTCGGACAAGGAGTGATGCTTCCTACTGCATCGCTGGCCCTGACTGCCCGTCCGTAGTTTCTTCTGTGTTCCCACACACCCAGTACCGCGCGCTGCAGTTACAGAAACTGCTTAGGGAAAAGGCGCCTTTACTTGTTTTTCTCTTACGATTACGGGAACGATTGGCACTACCCTGAGAAAACATTCGTCCTCAGCTCAAGTTCTGTTTTCCAGTGATATGCTCTTTGAAGACTGGAAAGAGATTGTAACATCTTTTAGGAAGGGCTTCAGATTCTGAGATCTACATCTCCAGGAGGCTATTTACTCCTGACACCTGAGCTCTCCGAGAACAAGGGGAGGGGAGGAAATTTTTTATCTAGTTAATACTGGAGAACTTAAAGAAATGTTTCATTTCCCAAACTTCTAAATCTAAGATATTAAAATGTGTTTTAAGTATGGGGGGAGGGGGGCAGGAATGATGGGTATAGTGAGGCTCTCCCTTAAATACTTGGTTAAGGTTGGTTACCAAAAATTAAATTTTAAAATAGCGATGAACAACCCAGATGTTGCTGCCTAACTTTCTTATATAGCCTATCATCGAGATTTAACATAAAAGACTAAAAAGTTACCTTCCAATTATCTAGAACTTAATTTTTTAATGGTAGAAATAAAAACCAAAAAAAGCAGGGTCCATTTCCTCAGTGATGCTCTTCTAGACAATAAAAGTACTCTAAGTTGTAATGCCCAGAGCCAGATTTTGCCATTTATCCCTCCGAAACCACTCTCTGCTCCCTACCCACCTCTGTCTTGTCCCATCCCACTCCCTGCCTGAGAGGCTGACCTTCCTGGACTGCATCAAAAAGTTTTTCTTGTTCCCTGGCTTCTGAAGGGGTTTGGCAATGATAGGCACTAGCAGGAGGTGAGGGCATTTGTTGGCTTCTTTCTTGTTAGATTGTGTGGTTGGTGTCCCTCCCCCAAGGACCAAAGAAGCCCCCTATGCTGGGTTCTGAAAATCCTTCCTTCCTCTTGCCCTTTAGGCTGAGGGTCTTAGCGGTTCATAGCTGGGAACTGCTTGGTTGTTGACAGCTCTCCTGGGTACTGCTCACCTTAACACTTCTCACACTTTTGTAAACAGACCCTTTAGCACTCTCCTTAGTTACCCCATCTGAAGGGATATTTGTTTCCTGCTGGGATACTGAATGATATAAAGATTATATATACTTTTTCCAGTTATTTTCATTTTGGATGAAAACACTTTCCTTGTCCTCCCCCTGTTCAAAAAAGAGGCTGTCCACGACTACTTTAAAATCATTCCACCAGAGCAGAAATATGCCAAGCGGTCTTAAAAAGAATGGCTTCCCTTTGGCAAGACAAAAACACAACCTAATTGAATGTAGTTAACATATTTTGAAAAGACGAATGCATCAATTGGACTGCTGGTTAGTCTTGGAAGCCAAGAAAAAAGGAGAGGCTACTAAGGCCAAACGTTGGCAGGGTCATCTCAGGACCAGTCAGGGCAAGAGGCCTTTGCCAGAGTTCAGTCAAGCATTCCCATCCCTTTATCAACGCCATCTTGTGGTTGCAGATCAACAGTATATTTAACCCTCTGGTTTGAGTCCAAGGTAACGAGCAGTTTTCTCATTATGATTTATTTCAGCCTACACTGTACAGTGAGAAAGTTTGCTATCCTCCTGACTGGAGTTCTATGCATTACTACAATTCTGGTTTATGATCTTTTTTATGAACTTGGTTAATTTTAGTCCACCTGGATGATTCAACTGTACTTGTAGTATTATTAAGATCAAATTTCTGTGGTAGGTTCAACTCTGACCTCATTTTAGAACAAGTGAGTCCCCCCCAACTCTCCAATTTTGCACAGACCTACTAAAACCATATAGAATCTTTTATTTTTAAAGTTACTTACAGAATAACATCTCTAAAGCGCATATGTCCATTCACAATGAGATAGGCGCCAAATCGAAAACAACCAGCATAGGAAAAATACATAAATGCTTGTGAAATACTAAAAGTGATTCCATAGATGTGTGCCTTCTGCACAGAATTCCTGAAAGGCAAATTAGCATATTCGTAATCATCTCTTTGGCCTCTCTTAGCACAGCTGCTAAGTGTGGTGGACCTGGGTATATATTCTGCCTCCCCTTCTGTTAGTTTGAGTACATGACAACTTCTCTATGTATCAGTTTTCTGATTTATATAATGGGGATAAACAATATGATGCAGAATTGAGAACTAAAGAAACAATATAAATGTCTAGCATAGTACCTCATATTGATTTTTCAATTGATAGTTGCTGATATTATTATGTTAATATCTAGTCAATCAGAAATTCAACCCCTATGATATAAGACTGTTGAATAAAAAAATATGGAGGCTGTCAAAGTGAGGACTAAAGTTTGAATTGTCTGAATGCGATTTCTTAGGTATTATCTTGTCTTCTGTGACTAGTTATAGTCTCATGTCACAATTTAGGTTTCAGATTCAGAAAAGCAGGCTCACTGAGGTACATACAGACATGCATGAGAAGTTCTTCCCTGAGCTAGATCCCACCAGTCCCAATACAGTTCGTTTTGCACTATTTTCTAATTAGACCACATGCTATCCTTTATTAGTATAGCTACTTTATTATACTTTGTATTGTACATCCTCCAAGAGAACAGTGATTTATTTACTCCAAGATTAGAAGGAAGGCATTTGGAAAGACTTTGGAAAAATTCAAACTATTACTGATTTGTATATTTTAATTTACATGCTGTGAGAATGGTCTTACATTACTTAAAATTATTAATTTGCAGTACTCTTCCATCTTTGAATTATAATCAAATTAAAAATTAGCTCTTAAGTCCCTTGAAGTTCAAATTAACCATAAGTCTTAGGTAATGGCACATATATATTTACATGTTACATATATACTTACATCAAATGGAGAGAAAAATGTACTTTCATGAAGTATATGTAACCAAGGAGATGGAATAAAATGAAAATCTCACTTTTCCCTTCTCAAATTTGTAAGCATTCAAGCTACTGTTCTAGTCTGCAAAGTTGTAGTCTAAGTGGTGTTCAGTTTTGTTAGTGTTAAAATATACTCATTTATAAGAACAGGCCCTGGTTGGAAGCAAGTAGCCAATCATGCTGCTGGGAGTTTCTTAAATTGCTCAATTATGAACCAGTGAAATAGACTAGGCCTGGGTTTCATGAGGAGGTTGGATCTGGTCCTCATCCAGAGAAAAAATGGGATACTCTAGCCAAATACTAAGTCTCATCCTTAGTTCAGTCTACACAATTCCAAGAAAATGCGAGTTTGAAGAATTCCCTGCAACACTTCTCCATCGCCCAGAGAGATTGTTGACACTGCCTGCACCGAGGAGCACACACTGGCACAGTCTTCTGTACCTGTTCAGTCTCGGACACCCCTCTGTTCACAAGAGATGTAAAAATCTCCGGGGAGGAAAAGATGGCAGAGGAGTAGGGGACCCTATTCCAACCAGTCCCCGGAATTGAGCTGGATATCTACCAGACCACTGAACACCCACGAAATCAGCCTGTGATGTAAGAAGATAGATCTGGATCTCTAGAGAGTATCGCAGTTGGCTGGTTTCGAGCTATGAAGTGGGGAGCCATGATTCTGTGGGCAGATATTGGAAGATAAACGGAAGGGGGAGGGAGCTGTGGTGATCCTACACCACTGGTGAACACTAGCCTCCCGCAATGGGGACAGGGCACAGACTCACAGACCAGCAGCAACAGGGAAAGGACTTTAAGGCAGCCCCCCGGACTGAAACCTGGAGCAGCAGGGCCATGCGAGTGAACTGGGGGCAGCTGGCAGTTTTAAAAGTACAAAGGGCAGAGACGTGCCCCGACCTGGAGGCGAGGACTGGGAGCACTGCTGAGGGGCGCACAACCCAGAACACTGCAGTTTATAGCAGCACAGACAGAAGCAAAGGGAATATGGCTTGGAGAGCTCACTGAAGAACAGACTGCGATCTCTCTGCCCTGAGGCAGAGGGTTAGAAACGATCTCTTCTGCTCTGACTCTCAGAAGAGATGTGGAAAGCCACCAGAGAAAGCCGCCAGAGAACAAAAGCCCCCCAAAAACCGGTTTTCACTGAGCTCCCCCGCCCGCCACAAGGGGCAGGGCAACTCTGCCCAAACAGGGTTGCCTGAGTAACAGCATGGCAGGCCCCTCCCCCAGAAAACAGGCTAGGAGAACAAGAGGCCAACCACCCTAAGGTCCCTATAAAACAGGTGCATCTTGCTTGGGTTGTGGTCAATAATTTGGACTCTGTACATTCCCTCAACCACCTCACAACAGAATGACTAGGAGGAGGAACCCCCAAAATAGGAAAGACTCAGAGACTATGACTTCTGCCACAGATTTACAATGGATACAGATATAACCAAGATGTCGAAAATGGAATTCAGGGTAGCAGTTGTGAAGACAATAACTAGAATGGAGAAATCGATTAATAGCAACATAGAGTTTCTAAGGGCAGAAATGAAAGCTGAACTGGCAGAACTTAAAAATGCTATCAATGAAATCCAATCTAATCTAGATAATCTAACAGCTAGGGTAAATGGGGCAGAAGAACGAATTAGTGATCTAGAAGACCAATTGATAGAAAAGAAGGACAAAGAGGAGGCCAGGGAGAAACAACACAAAATCCATGAAAATAGAATCAGAGAAATAAGTGACACCATGAAACATTCCAATGTCAGAATTATTGGGATCCCTGAGGGGGTGGAGAGAGAGAGAGGACTAGAAGATATATTTGAGCAAATTGTAGCTGAGAACTTCCCTAATCTGGGGAATGAAACAAACATTCATGTCTTAGAGGCAGAGAGGACCGCTCCCAAAATCAAGGAAAACAGGCCAATGCCCTGGCTTGTAATAGTAAAACTTGCAAATCTTAGAACCAAGGAAACCATCTTAAGGGCAGTTAGGGGGGAGACTCCTTACATACAGAGGGAGGAACATCAGAATAACGTCAGACCTATCCACAGAGACCTGGCAAGCCAGAAAGGCCTGGCAAGACATATTCAGGGTACTAAATGAGAAGAACATGCAGCCAAGAATACTTTATCTGGCAAGGCTGTCATTTAGAATGGATGGAGTGATGCAGAGCTTCCAAGGCCAGCAGAAACTGAAAGAATATGTGACCATTAAGCTGGACCTGCAAGAAATATTAAGGGAGGTTCTATAAAAGGATAAAGACCCCAAGAGTGATGTAGAACAGAAATTTACAGAGACAATCTATAGAAACAAGGTCTTCACATGCAACATGATGACAATAAATCCGGATCTTCCAATAATCACTCTCAACGTGAATGGCCTAAATGCCCCCATAAAACGGCACAGCATTGCAGATTGGATAAAAAGACAGGACCCGTCCATATGCTGTCTACAAGAGACTAATTTTGAACCTAAAGATACATCCAGACTGAAAGTGAAGGGATGGAGATCCATCTTCCATGCCAACAGATCTCAAAAGAAAGCTGGGGTAGCAATTCTTATATCAGACAAATCTGATTTTAAGCTAAAGACTGTAGTTAGAGACACAGAAGGACACTATATCATTCTTAAAGGGTCTATGCAACAAGAAGATCTAACAATTATAAATATCTACGCTCCCAACATGGGAGCAGCCATCTACATAAGCCAACTATTAGCCAAAATAAAGGGTCATATTGATAATAATATGTTAATTGTAGGAGACCTCAATACTCCACTCTCATCAATAGACAGATCATCTAAGCAGAAAATCAACAAATAAAAAAGAGCTTTGAAGGACACACTGGACCAGATGGACAGAACATTACACCTTAAAACAACAGAATACTCATTCTTCTCAAGTGCACAGGGAACTTTTTCTATACTGGGTCACAAATCAGGTCTCAACCAATACCAAAGGATTGAGATTATTCCCTGCATATTCTCAGACCATCATGCTTTAAAACTGGAACTCGATCACAAGAAAAAAATTGGGAGAAATTCAAACCCTTGGAAGCTAAAGACCACTCTGCTCAAGAATGTTTGGGTCAACCAGGAAATCAAAGAAGAACTTAAACAATTCATGGAAACCAATGAGAACAAAAACACATTGGTCCAAAACCTATGGGACACTGCAAATGTGGTCCTAAGGGGGAAATACATAGCCATCCAAGCCTCACTCAAAAAAATAGAAAAATCCCGAATTCACCAACTAACTCTACACCTTAAAGAACTAGAGAAAAAGCAACAAACGATGCCTAAGCCATGCATTAGGAGAGAAATAACTAAGATTAGAGCAGAGATCAATGAATTAGAAACACAGTAGATCAGATCAACGAAACTAGAAGCTGGTTCTTTGAAAGAATTAATAAGATTGATAAACCACTGGCCAGACTTATCCAAAAGAAAAGATAAAGGACCTAAATTAATAAAATTATGACTGAAAGGGGAGCAATCACAACTAACACCAAGGAAATAGAAACAATTATTAGAAATTATCACAACTATATGCCAATAAATTTTTTTAAAAATATTTTATTTATTTATTTGACAGAGAGAGACACAGAGCATGAACACAAGCAGGGGGAGTGGGAGAGGGAGAAGCAGGTTTCCTGCCAAGCAGGGAGCCCGATGCGGGGCTCGATCCCAGAACCCCGGGATCATGACCTGAGCCGAAGGCAGACACTTAACAACTGAGCCACCCAGGCGCCCCTATATGCCAATAAATTAAGTAACCTGGAAGAAATGGATGCCTTCCTGGAAACCTATAAACTGCCAAGACTGAAACAGGAAGAAATTGACAACCTGAATAGGCCAATAACCAGTAACGAGATTGAAGCAGTGATAAAAAACCTCCCAAAAAACAAAAGTCCAGGGCCTGATGGATTCCCTGGGGAATTCTAATAAACATTCAAAGAAGAAATAATACCAAGTCTTCTCCTGAAGCTGTTTCAAAAAATAGAAACAGAAGGAAAGTTTCCAGATTCATCCTATGAGGCATTACCTTAATCCCCAAACCAGGCAAAGACCCCATCAAAAAGGAGAATTTCAGACTGATATCCCTGATGAATATGGATTCCAAAATTCTCAACAAAATCCTAGCTAATAGGATCCAACAATACATTAAAAGGATCATCCACCACGACCAAGTGAATTTATCCCCGGGATACAAAGGTGGTTCAACATTCACAAATCAATCAATGTGATAGAACACATTAATAATAAGAGACAGGGGCTCCTGGGTGGCTCAGTTGGTTAAGTGACTGCCTTCGGCTCAGGTCATGATCCTGGAGTCCTGGGATCGAGTCCCACATTGGGCTCCCTGCTCAGCAGGAGGTCTGTTTCTCTCTCTGCCCTCTTCCCTCTCGTGCTGTCTCTCATTCTCTCTCTCTCAAATAAATAAATAAAATCTTTAAAAAAATAATAATAATAATAAGAGACAGAAGAACAATATGGTTCTCTCAGTTGATGCAGAAAAAGCATTTGATAAAATACAGCATCCTTTTCTGATTAAAACTCTTCAGAGTATAGGGATAGAGAGAACATTCCTTTAGTTCATAAAATCCATCTATGAAAAACCCACAGCGAATATCATCCTCAATGGGGAAAAGCTGAGAGCCTTTCCCTTAAGATCAGGAACACGTCATGATGCCCAATCTCGCCACTATTGTTCAACATAGTACTAGAAGGCCTAGCAACAGCAATGAGACAACAAAAAGAAATAAAAGGTATTCAAATTAGCAAAGAAGAAGTCAAACTCTCTCTCTTCGCAGACGACATGATACTTTATGTGGAAAATCCAAAAGACTCCACCCCCAAATTACTAGGACTCATACAGCAATTCAGTAATGTGGCAGAATACAAAATCAATGCACAGAAATCAGTTGCTTTCTTATACACTAACAATGCAACTGTAGCAAGAGAAATTAGGGAAACAAGTCCATTTATAATAGCACCAAAAACCATAAGATACCTCGGAATAAACCTAACCAAAGAGGTAAAGGATCTATACTCTAGGAACTACAGAACACTCATGAAAGAAATTGATGAAGACAAAAAAGATGGAAAAACATTCCATGCGCATGGATTGGAAGAATAAACATTTAAAAAGGTCTATGCTACCCAGAGCAATCTATACCCTCAACGCCATCCCGATCAAAATTCCAATGACATTTTTCAAAGTGTTGGAATAAATAATCCTAAAATTTGTATGGAATCAGAAAAGACCCTGAATCGCCAAGGAAATGTTGAAAAAGAAAAACAAAGCTGGGGGCATCATGTTGCCCGATTTCAAGCTATATTACAAAGCAGTGATCACCAAGACAGCATGGTACTGGCACAAAAACAGACATACAGACCAATGGAACAGAAGAGAGAGCCCAGATATGGACCCTCAACTCTATGGTCAAATAATCTTCGACAAAGCAGGAAAGAATATGCAATGGAAAAAAGTCTCTTCAATAAATGGTGCTGGGAAAATTGGACAGCTATATAGAGAAGAATGAAACTCGACCATCCTCTAACACTATACACAAAGAGAAACTCAAAATGGATGAAAGACCTCAATGTGAGACGGGAATCCATCAAAATCCTAGAGGAGAACATAGGCAGTAACCTCTTTGACATCAGCCACAGCAACTTCTTTCAAGATACATCTCCAAAAGCTAGTGAAACAAAAGCAAAAATGAACTTTTGGCACTTCAGCAAGATAAAAAGCTTCTGCACAGCAAAGGAAACAGTCAACAAAACAAAGAGGCAACCCACAGAATGGGAGAAGATATTTGCAAATGACACTACAGACAAAGCGCTGATTTCCAAGATCTATAAAGAACTTCTCAAACTCAACACCCAAAAAACAAATAAGTCAAGAAATGGGCAGAAGACATGAACAGACACTTCTCCAAAGAAGACATACAAATGGCTAACAGACACATGAAAAAATGTTCATCATCATTAGCCATCAGGGAAATTCAAATCAAAACCACACTGAGATACCACCTTACACCAGTTAGAATGGCAAAAATTGACAAGGCAAGAAACAACAAATGTTGGAGAGGTTGTGGAGAAAGGGGAACCCTCTTACACTGTTGGTGGGAATGCAAGTTGGTACAGCCACTTTGGAAAACAGTGTGGAGGTGCCTCAAAATTTAAAAATAGAGCTACCCTATGACCCAGCAATTGCACTCCTGGGTATTTACCACAAAGACACAGAGGTAGTGAAAAGAAGGGCCATATGCACCCCAATGTTCATAGCAGCAATGTCCGCAATAGCCAAACTGTGGAAAGAGCCCAGATGCCCTTCAACAGATGAATGGATAAAGAAGATGTGGTCCATATAGACAATGGAATATTACTCAGCCATCAGAAAATACCCAACTTTTACATCAACATGGATGGGACTGGAGGAGATTATGCTAAGTGAAGTAAGTCAAGCAGAGAAAGTCAATTATCATATGGTTTCACTTATTTGTGGAACATAAGGAATAGCATGGAGGACATTAGGAGAAGGAAGGGAAAAATGAAGGGGGGGGATTGGTGTGGGAGACGAACCATGAGAGACTATGGACTCTGAGAAACAGAGTGAGGGTTTTAGAGGGGAGGGGAGTGAGGGGATGGGTTAGCCTGGTGATGGGTATTAAAGAGGGCACGTTCTGCATGGAGCACTGGGTGTTATATGCAAACAATGAATCATGGATCACTACATCAAAAACTAATGATGTATGGTGAGTAACATAATAAAATAAAATTAAATTAAAAGAAGATGTAAAAATCCAATCCTATAGCCCAGTTGCATCAAAAAGCTACTTATTCTCAGTGAGCTATTGAAAAAATGTCATCCTTACAGGCTTATTTTTTTTTTTTTTTGAGCAGTTTTATTATCTTCTGGGAACAATTTTTAAGCCTCAGGAAAACACTGGGTTCTTAGTAAAAATCATTTATGTTCATTACCTGTAAGCTCCATATAATTTTTCAACATACATCGATTCAAATTTTCTTTCCTGGGTTAAGGACACAACTGTCCTAATATTTTCTATTGCTTCTGTTGCAATCTGTAACATAGAACAGATCTTGATTAGAAGTGGGGTTTTACTCCTGGATAATGAAAATTACAAACTTTGGAGGAATCCTGAAGGTTATGTTGACAGGTTTTTAATTCCTTCAATTTTGAAAGCAAAGGCATAACGCGTTCTTCAAGGTGAGCTCTATGACAGAACCGCCCATCTTAAAAGCAAATCTGGTTGTACCAGATATGGTAGGCGAGTCTTCATATGCCCGGGGAGACTGACAAGCTGAGACCAAGCATGGTAGTCTAGATACCAGAAACCGGATTTTATTCCCAGCCCAGCCACCAGTCAGTTACTTTAATTACTGGCTTTAGTCACAGCCTTTGGTGGCTTTGCTTTCTTCACAGGGTAGGGTCCTAAAAGAGGGCATTAGGCTACGTGATTTCTAAGGACCCATTGGAGGTGCCAGTCATTTCCCCCATGCATGTATCCCTCCTTAGAGACCAGTCAGTCACAGCTAGAACGAAGATCCCAACTATAAACAACATGACCCTGCCCTCAGTCCCCACTTAAACCAGGGATGGACACCGGACTCATCCACTTCCTGGCCTTGGATGGAGGTCAGAGCTGGAACAGAGAGGTTGTGTGGATCCCGAGAGGAAGGTCTCCATTTGGGGAGCGCCATTGGGCATGTGGAGGCAGCTGGTCTGAATCCTTAGCAGGTGAGGAATGGAACAAAGGTGTAGAGAGACTCCAACGCAGGGGAGCGTGTGGCTCTGAGAGCCTGCGACTTTACAGGAACATCCTCCATCTGTATTCCCTGCAGTTCTGTGCATCCTTACCTCAAATCCCTTTTACCCAAACCAGCCAGAGCAGTTCTCTGACTTTTCCGGCCAAACCACCTTGGACTCATGTTAATAGTCTGTGACTTAGCTATGAAGGTTAAAGCCTACTTCTGCAGCTGACTTATCTAAATCCATGACCACAAAGAGCATCAGATTTTAGTTTTACGTTTTTGTTTTCTCTGCTTTCAGACTTTTTACCTCAGTTCTTCTGCAACCAAGTGAAGGCAAGATATTTGCTACCTCAGGCTGACTAACCTTCTCTCTTTAGTTAGAAATGAAAAATCTAGCAGCAATGATGGCCGGACTGGGGCACACTAATGAGTTTTTATTCTGTGCCGGGTGGTGGTACTTCGCTTCACTGACAGGCTCCCACTTCACCTCACACAACCCTGTGAGGTCAACAATATCCTCTTGTCACAGGTGAAGGAACTGAGACACCGATAAGTCAAATGACTTGCCTCAAGCCCTAGAGTTAATAAGTAGGCAAGGATTCCGTATCAGGCTATCTGATGCCAAGTCCTGTTCTTAACCCTTTATGCTTTTCTGCTTCCCCCTCTTTGTAATGTATATAAGGAGAAGCTAGTTGTTAATGACTTCACACTCGTGATTTTCTGGTCATGGATTAATTGCTCTGAGGCCTAGTCCTGGTTTGGCAGGGCTGTAATCTCAGTCATGAGGCAGGGCCTGAGTCAAGAGGGTTAAATGCAGACTCTCCCTACCTCCTTACCAGCCAGGGAGTCAACACCCTCATTACCAAGCCCTTTATGAAAAATGAAAATGGGAACGTATCCCAAATCCTGATGTAATTTAACCATGATTTATCTGCACCTGGGTTAGTAAGAATTTTCTTTTTGAAAACAAGAACAAAAAACATAGGACCGTGATGGGGGTGGGAGAATTCCAGGACCTTCTTTCTAACCCTCGTTCTATGTTCTATCAAGAGTTGACTGAGTAAGGGCGCCTGGGTGGCTCAGTTGGTTAAGCGACTGCCTTCGGCTCAGGTCATGATCCTGGAGTCCCTGGATCGAGTCCCGCATCGGGCTCCCTGCTCTGCAGGGAGTCTGCTTCTCCCTCTGACCCTCCCCCCTCTCATGTGCTCTCTCTCTCATTCTCTCTCTGTCAAATAAATAAAATCTTAAAAAAAAAAAGAGTTGACTGAGTAAACAAAATTGAATTATGATTGATTGCTAACAATTAACATCTAAAATTTCTAATCTCTCACACTGTATTTTTAAAAAAGCCTTATTAAGGGGCGCCTGGGTGGCTCAGTTGGTTAAGCGACTGCCTTCGGCTCAGGTCATGATCCCAAGGTCCTGGGATCGAGTCCCACATCGGGCTCCCTTCTCGGTGGGGAGTCTGCTTCTCCCTCTCCCACTCCCCCTGCTTGTGTTCCTGCTCTCGCTGTCTCTGTCAAATAAAAATAAATAAAATCTTTAAAAAAAAATAATAAATAATAAAAAAAAATTAAAAAGCCTTATTAGGTTTAAGTGGCTATTAAAAATAATTTTGGTCACTCTGAGTTATTCTGATTCCTAGAATGAGAGTATTAGCCGGGAGGAACACGGGACATTATCTGATACAGGTTCCCATTTCATTCAAGGGTGAAGGGAGGACCAGGGAATTTGGGGATCTTCTTCAGTATCCCACACCATGACTAGCAAGACCAAGACTAATAATCCAAGGTGCTATGTTTCATTTGCCGTAAGCTCATTACTAACTGCCCTACTCCAGCCAAAATTCTGGTACCTTTCAGTGTTATTAGCCTTCTTTAATCTTAACTAGATTCAAGATTTTTTTTTTTTTCATATAACTGGTCTAAGCAAACGCGATCTTCACTCTATCTACTGACAGTTCTCCCTTCTGAAATGTGGAAGGACCACGGTTCGGGGAGAAAGGAAATAAAAACCAAAGTATTTTTTCAGCAGTTAGTTGTGTCAAATAGAAGACCAGGAAGTGATGCCCTCAATTACACACAGCCAGCAGCCAAGAGGATCTTCAAGCCCTATGAACACCCAGGGCTTCTCAAGTCCCAGAACCACGAAGTGGCCTACAGGCCTCTGGCTCTAAGGGGGGCAACGCGAGCTGCACGCCAGGAGTGAGCGGGGGACCAACACCAACACCACACTGCGGCTGATGTGGGTTAGGAGACCAGGGGAAATGGCTTCACTGGACATAACTGGCTTAGTGCAAACACGCTTGGGTGTAATTTTCATCTCACTCCTGACAGGACACACATCTGGAGCAAGTCATGGAACCTCTGAATGCCCTCTTCCATGTGCGGGGGCCCTCCTACCTGCCCCACCTCACATAACCATAGCGAAGGCTGGTTGCCCTCATGTGCGAAAGAGCTTTGTCTCATGTGGCGCTGCAGAAACTCTATCCCAATTTTTATCGCTGTCTGCTTCCTCTCCTAATGTGTCAATAAAGGATACTATTGACACAGGAAAAATATTCCTGGCCAGTTTATTTTTTAAAGATTTTCTTTACTTGACAGAGAGAGGCACAGCGAGAGAGGGAACACAAGCAGAGGAGTGGGAGAGGGAAAAGCAGGCTTCCTGCCGAGCAGGGAGCCCGATGTGGGACTCGATCCCAGGACCCTGGGATCATGACCCGAGCCAAGGCAGTCGCTTAACGACTGAACCACCCAGGCGCCCCTCCTGGCCAGTAGTTTAAATAGTTAAATGCATGTACATGTAAATAAAATGTTTCTATGTAGATTTAGATATATTTCAATACATATGAAGAGACTACAGAGTCAAGAGCTTTGAAATCAAACCAGAACTTGAATCCCGGCCATGCCTTTACCTAGTTCCTCAAGTTCCTCATCTATAAAATTGGGATAACAGTAATAGCTGCCTCATGGGATTAGGTGAGGGTGTAATGAGCTGGTGCATGTACTTAACACAATAGAGGGCACAGAGGAAGGCCCAAGTAAATGTTTGCCCAATTGCCACGATAGTTTGGAGCCAAAATCAAAGCACTTACTGCCATCTGGCGGCTACCCACCATAATTGTAGAAATCACAGCCAAGAAGGAAAGAATGATCTCCCAAGTACCAGCAATTAAACGACTCCCTTCTAG
Source organism: Mirounga angustirostris (assembly GCF_029215605.1). Lineage (NCBI taxonomy): Eukaryota > Metazoa > Chordata > Mammalia > Carnivora > Phocidae > Mirounga > Mirounga angustirostris. Next base: position 75,456,180 of record NW_026991720.1, on the reverse strand, counting down.
TCTCTGCCCTAAGGACTCCTCATGTAACAGAAGGGTGATATTTGTCTCAACAATGACACTGGGCTATTAAGTGAAAGGTGAAATGTACTTCGGATATTCAGAAATTCTAAAAACCACACATAAAGTGCTGTTTGACAGGCTAAGAGCCTTCCACTAATTATCCCATCATCAAGTTACCGGCATTAAGATTACAGTAAATAGTCCATGCAGCGGTGACAGCTGTCAGCTATAGGGAGCACATTTAGTTATCCAAACATGCATTTTGGACGAAATCACCTAAAACACATGTCTAAAAACACTACTTATACTCACTGAAGCCTTATTTGACCCACCTTTCCAGCAGTCTCCAGTTCTTTTTTATCTCTTTTGGCATTTCCAGCCAACATTTTCATTTCAACGATTCCTGATACAGCAATGATGGGAACAACTGATAAAAGCAATAGGGTCAACTGCCAGCCATAGATAAAGGATATGATAATGCCAGTTCCAAGGTTAGCCGTGTTCTGTGCAATTAACGCCAACCTCATCCCAGTGGCCTGCAAGAGTAAAAGCAAAGGGGGAGAAGTGTTTTAAGTTGCAAATGCATAAGCTGCAGTCTGAGGCTTCCCGGTCAGGGAGGAGAGGGCTGTGGGCCCGGCTTACATTTGCTCCCTTTCCTTGCAGTCAACCCAAGACACCCGTGCCTCCCTTATGAGGCTTTGCATGTAGGTTTTTCTTTGCTCATGCCCTGCAGTTCTCATTCCTGGCCTGCCCACACCAATTCAGCCTTACAAAACCAGGTCAGCAGCTTGGGGAGAGGATGTGGGGCGCAGGTACTTTGGCACAAAGGCAACATTTAAAGAGAAAACGAACCCTAGTATACTCTGGTCATTTTAAGAACCCTTTGCTGCACATGGCTAAGAGGGAAATGTACACACCCCCAAGAGACCATCTGCTACAAAGTGCTTCTATCCTAAGAGACCATCCACCACGAAGCACACGTGGAGCTGAATTACTGTTTGTAGGGCTCAGAAAAGGAGGGCAGGTGCACTGGGCGGTGTGGGTGACTCTCCCACCGCTTCTGATTCCGGCTTGGGTGGAAGCCAGCAGCTTCAAAGTAACAGCCCTCAGCTCCAAGGCTGGGGACCTCAGCCAAGGAGAGCACGGCTGTCCCCAGAGACAGTAAGCCACTGAGGCTTGGGCAGATGACCCCAAGTAGCCAAAAACTTAGATTTAAGGGAAGGTGGTGGTTTGTGGTTGAGGTGCGGGTGGGTGTTCCCTCACTGGACTGTTCCATTTGCGGCCGGCAGCCATCCCGTGGCCACGAGGCAAGGAGCATTAGGATGAAGCCCCCTCGGAGGACTCAAAGCCACTCAGGGCCACACACACACACAGGAAACTTGTGTCCTTCATGACATTTTTGAGTCAATGAATTAATCAAGCCTGAAGTCCAGCCTTCCTCTTAATGTTTAGGTCAGTTTGAGTTTTTCTGTCATTTGCAGCGGAAAGCAGCTTAACTGATGCAGCCTTGCTCTATGTTAATTCAAAACCACAATGAAGGGGCATCCGGGTGGCTCAGTTGGTTACAGTGTCTGACTCTTGATTTTGGCTCAGGTCATGATCTCAGGGTTGGGGATCAAGCCCAAGCGCCGTGGCTGGAGGGCTCAGAGTTCAGCGGGGAGTCTGCTTGTCCTTCTCCCTCTGCTCCCCCCCACCCCGGGGGCTTACTGACTCTCTCTCTCAAATGGATAAATAAAACCTAAAAACAAACAAACAAACAAAAACACATTAAAGAAAAATAGAATGAAGTCTACATACTCCTTGGACCTGGGAGGCATCCATTGCAAGTCTTGTACAAAGCACACCAGTACTATTTTTATGATCATCAAACCAGCTCATGTCCTGTGGCACAAAACACACCTTTAAATGAGCTCGAAATTAAAACAAGCAAAGAAAAGTAGATGAAACCTCCACAACCTTCAGTTGGCCCTGGAGTTAGGGGAGAGGAGACATGCAGTGCAGAGCCCTGGTCCCTGACATGAGCAGGCACCCTTGGGGTCCACTAGGACCCCGGCTCCACACTGCTCTGCTGGGGGCCAGGGGATGGGGTAGGGCTTCTCTAGATTGCAGCTGTGCTCACACCAGCTGCACCTGAGGTGGGGAGCACAGGTGGGCATGCCGTCACCGAATCCTTACAACATACACTACGGACACTTCCTCCCTGATGGGGTCATGACCGTCATAAAGGGGCTGGAGTTGTGCTCAACACAACTCTTGAAAATCTAGGCATGAGAAAATCAGCCCTAGTTTCTCACCGTGTTTTGTTTTGTTTTTAAACAAGAATTGAAAGGTGTATGTTAAAAATGATTTTAACTATAGGCTACTCATCCATAGCACCTTTAGTTTCATAGAAAGTAATTTTCCCTACCTAGCAATACTTAAAAGATACTGGAAAAAAGTTTGTAAACTCAGACCTGGCCAAAATAGGATAACTGTTATGGGCTCTTTTGTGAACATGAATATAATCAACTCCTGTCAAAGGCATAGGTAATATTCTGGCCCTCTCTTAAGCCTCCTCTATAAAAACAGAGAATTGAAATTTGCACATTTTCCCACATGTCCCACACTAGACTGTGGACTTCTCAATAGGGTAGATAATGCATTTTATAGTCCCAGCTACCAGTACACTGGTACATAGTTGGTAATGACTGAGTGAATTAACAAAGGAATTAATATGAAAACAGAGCTCAAATAAGACAAAACCAAAACAGTTACCAACATTTGGGAAAATTGTTAGCATAGTCAATCATGAATAGTACCGGTGGTGGGTATTGAGGAGGGCACATTCTGCATGGAGCACTGGGTGTTATGCACAAACAATGAATCATGGAACACTTCATCTAAAACTAATGATGTATGGGGATTAACATAAGAATAAAAAATAAATAAATAAATGTTCATAGCCAAAAAAAAAAATCATGAATGGTACCTACCACCTTTTCCTTTGTTTAATGATATCCTGGAGTCTCAAATGCCTTGCTAGGGCCCGCACAGAATCCAGAGAAGAGCTACACGTCCTTGAAATGACAGTATCCACATGCATAGACATCGTGGCAAAATAACCCCTCAAAGCTACCTAAACCAAGCCTACTCCCATGAGATCTCTGAGAAGACTGTGGATGTTCAAAGACCAGGACAGGATGTTCAAAGAACAGGACAGTGTGCTGGCTGCTGGCCAGTCCCTGCAGGAACGCATGGATGGGGCAGGCAGGTACAGATGTGAATTACAGCACACCCAGAACAATAGAAACAGGCTTCGAGTGAAAGAAATCTGGAGAGAAGGCATTCTCCAGTGCGCACACCTACCTGTCTTAGCATTGCTCTAAACGCCAACGAGCGAAGCCTGGTAGTGAGGATCTCCCCAGCTTTCCCAAACGTGAAGCCCTGGTTGAGGGGGGAGGAAAAGCTATTGTTCCTTTTTGATCATTAGTATTCTGACCGAAGCAGGTATATTCACATTTTTACATTACTTACATATTAATCTGCTATTCAGGTAAAACAAGTCTATGACCAAACACCAATTCGAAGTCCCAACTTCAAATTCATGTACTACCCGATCATTAGCATGCAGAAAGAATCCTAACACCAGAAACCTGACAAAAGTCCAGTTCTGGCTTTGAAAACATTCTAAATCTATTTCCTTTTCCAAACTTTCAAGGACAACATCTCAGTAAGAACAATACCATACATAATTACAACTCTTAGTGTGTTCCTGATACTTCAGGCAGTTGAAAGCAGAAGTAACATAACTCTCTGCAGGGATACATTTTGGCTCCTGTAGTGGAGAGGGGAGGGCAGAAGGAAGGAGGATGCCTGTAGTAACAAGTTCCAAATGGGTTTGCTGGCTCTCTGTCACAGCTCCACCTACTCTCAGATTGGGGAACAACTATTCTTTATCCCCAAGCATTCCTGCCAGAAAATTTCCCTCTTTCTAAGCTATACCATGTTCCAACTGAAGAGCAACCCAGATGTCCACAGCTGGGCCTGCTTCCACGGCCCCTGGGATGGGCGAGAACCTCCAGGCACACTGAGTGTTGGTGTAGGTATGGAGAGTGTGTTCTGGGGAGGACACATGAGGAGTCTTTATGAAGCCAGGAGGACGGGTGCTCAGAGCCTGGGGAGGTGTCAGCCCCAGGTGTCCAAGACTGGCCTGACGCCTCTGGTCTCCTCCTTCCTTGGTGGGCACATCGCTCAAGGACCGTGTGGGCACCGCCGTCTTATGTGTCATCCCACTGTTGTCCCAGCCTCCAAAACACATTTATAAATCCAGCTCCACTCCCTAAATACACCAAGGCCTGGGGCTGGACTGCAGCCCTGAGCTTCTACTAGTGAGGCAACGATTTCTCAATAAAATGCTTGCCTTGCTTTTCCCATCGGTCCAACGACAGAAGACAAGCACGCTGGATGGGGCTAAGAAAGCTCATTTTGCTGACACAATGGACTGTGTTAGAAAGGTCCACGTGGTGCTGAGGTACAGAGACAGAAGAAATGTACTAGGAGTCTAGGTTGAAGAGGACAAACAGAGCAGGGCTGACTAGTTCCCTCTGGCCAGGGCCACAGTGTCTAAATGCAAGAGGACACATGTTTTTTCATAGAGTTCATCCATCAAGGAGGAAGAAATCAGAGCAGTTACTTTATATTGTACACAGAGTCACAAGAGAAAATACTGTTGTACTGACTTTTTTTTCTGGTTTATCATGAGTTTAACTGGAACTTATGTTCTCCTATGAATTCAAGTCTCTTTTTTTCCTTTGTAATCAATGTTTGCTGTGGGCAAACCTGGAATGTAATAGAATTTAGCACACAGGGAAGTCACAAATCCTTCCGCGTAAGGACACTGCTCTCTGAAAGAGCCTCACACACTGCATTTACAATTCATTTTTTTAAGCTTTTTATTTATTTGTCAGAGAGAGAGACAGAGAGAGAGCACAAGCAGGGGGAGCGGCAAGCAGAGGGAGAAGCAGACTCCCGACTAAGCAGGGAGCCCTGTGCAGGACGTGATCCCAGGACCCCGGGATCATGACCTGAGCCGAAGGCAGATGCTTAACCATCTGAGCCACCCAGGTGTCCCTGCAATTCATTTCAATCTAAGATTTGGAAGCTCCATTAGGTTTTGATTAACTGATAATTACTGTGTATTAATAGGTAATGAAAATCTAGCTAAAAGATAATTTATATTGTCTAACAGAATGTAGACTTGATGAGAAGATGAAATCATAGGTACCTACCTGAAGGAAGAAAGTAAAAAAGGAAATAATTCCCAGACCTAAAAAAAGCAATGAGAACATGTTGCATTTCTGCTGCTTCACTTCATCATCCCCTGGTCCAAAAACCTACAAAAGAACATTTAAAATGCCTATTTGGATTACAAGATCCTCTTCACTCTTGCCATAAAAAAAATGACTTGAGCGTCACAGTTGAAACATGAGGCTTTGAACGTGTGTGTGTGAGGGGCAGGGGGTTATTGTAATATATCTACAACAAAAAATTTACCATTGTAACCATTTTTAAGTATCCAATGCAGTGGCATGAGGTTCATTCACAATGTGGTGCAACCTTCACCACTACCCACATCCAGAACTTTCACATCGTTTCTGGTAAGTTCCTACAAATATCCCCCACTGAAGTTAACAACTGGATAGTCTGAGTCTTCTAGGTCTCTGACTCCCCAGGCCTTGGAAGGATTGCTCAAGCAATGATGTACTTGCTATTGTTTTTTGAATACTTACTTCAAAGCAGACACTCTTAAACGCTTCACCTTAGAGTCATCTATATAATCTCCTTCCATCCTCAGCCATCCTGTGAGTACGTTTATTTTAGAGATGAAGGAACTGAGGCACAAGGAGGGACAGCATCTAGCCCAAGTTCTGCACAGCTGGCAAGTGGTGGTCCAGCCTGTGCCGAGCACCTGGCCGCTCAGAGGCTGTGACTTGAGCCTGTCCTTCCTTCACCCGCCCCCCACCCCACCCCCAGCCACGCTGTGAGCATGCATCTCGTCTCCACAGGTGGGAAGGGGATGACTGCCTGACCCCAGTTTCACCCCAATGAAGAGACATAAGGAAAGGCCTCCATCAGTGATTTTGACTTATAATATCATTAATATCCTAACTTGGAATGGGTTGAAAGGCTACTTTTTCTTTTGCCTCACAGCTTTCCTCAGAAGGGAATTTAAAACTTCGGCGTACTTTAATCTGAGGCTGCTTTACTCCAAAATGGACCCAGTGGTGAGGCTGGGATGAGAACGGATTTAATTCAAGCTGCTAAGCGATGTCTGCAAACTTACCGCTACCATTTCTGAGAATATGATGGAGAACGCCGGCTGCAGAGCCCCGTTAGCAACGGCGCACAACGTGCCGACCACAAAGTATGGCCATTCCGTCTCATTCAATTTCAAGACCTTCAGAAAAGACACTGGCGGCACATTTTCTTCCTAGAGCACACACACACATGCACACAAATATACACGTATCAGGGCCAACTGGTGATGACACAACAGTTACCAGAGTGTGTAGACAAAGACAGCATTGCCCTCAAGGAACTTGCAGACAAGGCGCAGAGAAGGACGCGTCCACATCCAACTACTGAAGTGAGACATCCTGTTATAAAATCCTAACACTGGCGACTGATGACTCGGCGTAAGCTGAGGGAGAGCTGTTCACCTGAGAAGCAGTCTCCATGGTGTCATCGGCCCATCTCTGTTCCAGCTTCAGCAGAGGGAGGCAAGGCAGGACAAAACGCTCTGGGATTTAGGTCCCAACTCCACTCAGGGATGATGTTGGGGTCAAAGGAGACAATACCCATGAACAGATGGATAAAGGTCCTTACAAATGTGGGACACCATAAGTAACCTGAGAACACGGGCCTGGCCTCCTCACCCCCAGAACCCCATCCAGGGCTGCCTTTTTCTGGGACATGGTCTTCTCTCACAAAATCAACTTAATTATGCCCATTTTCTTTTATCACTGTTCCTTGGCAGGCTTCTCCTATTTCAAAGCTTAGCTCGTTTTGTAATTTTTTTTCTTATGTATTTACATGCCTCCTTTTATGAGTTTTGTTCTTAAAGGTGAAGCGTGTATGTCTTTATATCCCTAGAAACTATCCCAATACCTGGCACATACCAGATTCTCAGCAAATGTCAAACTCAATGCCTTCTCAAACATGAAGGATTTAAGTCACATAAACTACCACTATAGTCAGAATATTCTCCTTTAGAATTAAACTAGATACAAAAAGTGCCTATGGAATCCCATAGCTTTACGGTCATTTACAGAGATCATGTTTGGGTCTCTATGAAACAGAGAACATAGCAGTAGGTTCCTCTCAGCTCTCTTTTTTCAAGCCACCCATTTTCTTTGTATATTCTCCTCTTCTCTTTTCTTTGTATTTTCCTTGTATTTTCTTTTCTTGTTTTTTATTTCTTTTCTTTCATTTCTTTTGTTTCTTTTCTTTCATTTTATTTTATTCCCTAGTTAGCGTTATCTTTAAGTCCTAGTCTCCAGCCTGATAAATGAGCGTTTTCCTCAGACTACTCTCTTCAACACACACAAACAGGTCTCCCCAGGTCCCTCTCATCAGGCTTAATTCCTCCCTCTCCTTGGGCACGTTGTCAAACCCCCTCTGATGGTACTTGGGACAATCTTATTGATTGTGGCATTTTCTGCCTCCCCCTCTTCTCTGTGCAATTCTTCAAGAGAAGTGGTCCTCTCAAATGCCAGACTCTAAAGACTTAGCAGCATAGCTCTGAAGATAAACGAGAAAATAAAAAGTGGATACTTCCACGGCCAAAAGGGGAGTAGGTTGGAATTCTTTATCTTAAGATAAAGTAACTTCAAAATAGTGTAACTATTACTCTTCTTTCCATAAATATACCAAGATTAAGACCTCTAAGAGAGCCCTTGTAATTTCTGCAGTAAATAATATTGTGGGCAGAGAAAAACAGAAGCAATCAACTCTCAGCAGGATTAGTTTCTTTAGGCCAACACAGGAGTAAAAATAAACCACATTTATCAAGTAACATCCAAATGTATTTTCAATTTCTTGAAATAAGAAAATACCTTTTCTTAGAATGGATTCCCTCACGATGATAAAAGTTTCTATTAACTTGAATTAATGATACCACAAGTCTTTAGATGGAAAGTGTTAAAGAACATACAATTTTGCTATTTTTGGACATTCTGCCCTTCTTCTTAGTAAGAGAATTCCAATCTAATTCAGAGTGGCAATGCGTAGAGTAAAAAGATTAGATTTTTTTTTATCTTCCCTGTAGCTAGGTATGGCCATGGGATTAAGTTATGGCCAGTGACATGTAAGTAAAAGTATTGTCTGGAACTTCTGGAACATCTTTGTTTCTTCCTGCTGCTTGGACTGTGGATGTTATGGCTGGAGCTTCAGGAGCCCTTTTAGATCCTTGAGGATGGAGGTCACAAGCAAGCATAGTGAAGATAAGAATGAAAGGAGCCTGAATCCAAGGGAACTGTGGAGACACCACCACGCCAGCCTCGGGGTTCTTACCACTAAGGCTTTCTTAGGTGAAAGAGAAATGAAAACTCTTAATCTGTTTAAACTGATGTTATTCTGGCTTTTCAGCATAGACCATCAGAGGTAATCCTTCCTAACAGAATGCAAATATCAGGGCCTTTTACTGTAGCTTTATCTCTGGATCTCAAAGATGAATGGCACGTCTACCTTTAAGCATCTAATCACAAAGACTATGTTTCTGGATCTATTCCTCCCCCACCCCCAGAAATCCACTTTTAATTGGAATTGATTTTAATTCATTGTCAACTGCATTTAAAAGTTGAAATTTCCTTTTTTCCAGGAAGGGTGTCATTCAGAGTAGGAATCGTCTGTGTCTGCAATATATTTGCAAATGTAAGAATTTCAACAGCAAAACTTTACCATAAAAGATTTAAGTGAAAAACAACTTACGAGTTCTTTGGTTTCCACATCAAGGCCATTCTGAGACTTCCGTGAATTCCTAAGGCTTTTATGAGTAGAATTCCTAAATATGCGAGATTTCCAGCCACTTGGAGCCATATCCCCCGCAGCCTTTTCATTATTTAGTTCAAGGTCAAATTCTCCTGAGTGGATCTGGTTTCCTGATGTCTGAAAGAAGAAAATGTTAAGTTGTGCACGTGTGTGTCTCCAGATGGGTATAACCTCCAAGTTTAGACCCATAAAGCCATTTTGAATATCACATGGGCCACGGCTTGTCTTGTCGATGCCCTAACAGCTTCTCAATCAAGATTATCTCGAACACTGTGAAGAAGTGTTTCAACACAGAAAAGCTGTGTTAAAGGTTAAAAAGGACAAAAAGGTTAAATTTCATTTGAACCATATAAAAATTGGAGAATAAAAGTAGTTCCTAAAAATTAAAAGGCAAATTTTCCATCATCTAGCAGGTACATAGGAATTTTCTCTGCACTTGGGAATGCAGGAAACAAGTCATGACCACCACCAGAGGGAAGAAGAATAAATAGAAGTATTACTGAGGGCTCATTTTTAAAGCTACAACCAAGGAAAAGCTGGTCACTCCCCATGGGAGGCAATTAAACTGCTTTCCTTGACTGGCCGAGTGCATTCATTTTCTTCCTTGTATCCTGCTCAGACTCACCTCACCCCAGGTGACCCCTCTTGCAGGCTAAGCCTCATTGCCTGCATTGGGATCAATTCTCTCCTTAAAGAGGCCAGGGGAAGGGTAATTTTCCAATCTCTGGCTTAATGCCTGGTGAGGAACATCAAGCCAATGATGCTGGACTCTAACTTTGAGTCTAAACCTCTTAATGGTTTATCCAGGACCTGAGTTACTGTAGTATTGTCATGTTTTTGCTCCTCTTCTTCAGGTCCGCTGCTCCTACAGCAGCCTTTCCAGAGCTCTGTGTATTATCCGATCCTAGCTTTTCAGCTGTGCTTTCAATACCCGACAAAACATCTCTCATGTGCCTTGAGCCACACTGCAGTGATATGTTCTGGGTGGTGGACTTCCCTGCTTGCTTCTCACTGGAACTGTTTCATACCATCTCCCAACCCAACCCAACCTAAAGCCTTAGTCTTCTAACTGATCCCTGCATCCTCACTTCCATCCATTCCCACACCGCTACCAGATTCATTTTCCTAAAGGACAGTTCTGCTCAAATCACATCCCAGCTCAAAAAATCTTCCACAGGTCCCCACCGCACACTCAAGCCTGGCTCCCCCAAATTCTAGCTCATGGCAAGTCAAACTGGACTACGTTTTTGAACACCTTTTCTTCTCCTCCTTGTCATCTCCATGCTATCAAAGGGTGTCTCAACGGACAGTTCTTCCAGTAAGCCCGCTATGATTTTAGCCTTCTGTGACCAAATGAACAATCCCTTCCTCTCTCCCATAATATTTTTTTTCTGTGCCTTACCTAAAGCCCTCACTTGGTGGGTGCTGCGGTCACTGAGTTCCAAAATCAAGATGGCCACTTTAACAGGTGATGAAAAGTATTTATTTAAAACCAATAGCCCTTATTTCTTACACCTGAATATACCTCAGCAGCTGGTTCAAATATTTAATTATAAAAAGTAAAACAAATGTTGAAAGAAAATATGGGTGAATATCCTAAGAACAGCTCCACATCCTGAACACATGAAGGGAAAAAAATGATAATATAATTACATACGATTTTAAAGCTTTTTTTTATGGTAGCCAAACAAACTGCAAAGCAAAATTAAAAGAACAAAGCAGGGGGGCACCAGGGTGGCTCAGTTAAGCGTCTGGCTCTTGATTTCTGCTCGGGTCATGATCTCAGGGTCTGGGATAGAATCTGTGACAGGTTCCGCGCTCAGTGGGGAGTCTGAGATTCTCCCTCTCCCTCTGCCCTCACAGGTGCTTTCTCTCTCCCCCTTCCCTCTTAAAAAAAAAAAGAGAGAGAAAAGCAGGAAAAATATCTCCAATACATGCAAGAGTATATTTCCTTTTTATGCAAGTTCTTATAAGTCAATATCAGGAACAACCCAAGAGAAAAATGTCCTAAAATAGGAACATATGCTTTAACAGAGGAAAAAATACAAATGGCCAATGAACACGTGAAAAGATGGTCAATCTCATGAATAATGAAAGAAATCTGGAAATACTGTTTAGCTCTTTTAGGCTAGTAAAGATGAAAAATAAATACCAAGTGGCTGTTAGTGCCTATCAACAGGGGTTTGGATTATGAGAATCTCTCAAATTTCTAAGATAGTCATGTTTGAGGTTTTTTTTTTTTTTAATGCTTGGATTTTTAAAAATAAGAATGCCTGACATTTATAATCAGGAAAAAATTAAAATACATTTGAAAGCAACAACCAAGAGCCACCAGTCTACCTAATGACAAAGCAAGGACCTTTCTACTTGGAAACAAAAGTGAGACAAGGTTTTTTGAATCTAGGTTGGTTGGTCTTTGGAACTGGAAGAAAAAGCAGCACATTGGCATGAGCATTTAGTGAACACCCAGGCTCCCTGTGGCTCTTTCCTCCAACTCTGCACCAGCACCAACAACCCAGAAGTGGGAAATGTGAGTGCCAAGGTGGAGAAGTTCAAGGGGACTAAGAATCATAGAATTTGCCAGAGCTGGTGGAAACATGAGTGCTCATCTTGAGCTGAACAAGCGAGGACTTGCTGAAACCACGGCTTAGCTGGTGACAAGCCTCATCTATCACAGGACACTGTTCAATCTTCAATTGAATGACTTTTCCTAGGAAAGAAAGGCTATGGAATACGAAATAGAAGGTCAGAGCTGTCCTTATCCCCCTTGGCGGCCTCCCAGCCTAAGTGCCCGTGGGAATGGAAGGTCATTCTTTACGGGGCACGGAAGCTGCCAGGCAGGAGAGAATATGGTTACCTCATTGGAGGATCGAACAGGTCTTCATAGGCAAAACCACGCAGCCGTAGGAACCATTAATAAAATGAAAACGAAAACTGCAGTAAAGGAACATTATACTTATTTTTTTAAACGAGGGAAATGATAAAGACCCTGTGATGGCTAGGCCATATAGAAGCAATTAGTAAAAACACTATAATTACTTCCCTCCTCCCGGAAAACATTCTCTGGTAAATTGAAGCAAGAGTTACAAGATTTTCCATCGTTTCATGTGGTAGTTTCACTTTGGGGACTTTGAAAATTTCAGTAACTAATTATTTATCATGCATCTATTTTGTGTCGGATGCTTTTTAAAAAAAAAAAAGTTTATTAAAACATTTCACATACCATAAAATTAACCCTTTTAAAGTTTTTTTTTTTTTTGAAAGCATATTCAGATGCTTATTTCTTCACCTTATAACAAGCTTGCATGGTAGATTTAGTGTTTTAAATGTGGACACTAAGGCTTAGAGAAGTTACTTGTCAGAAAACAAAGCCAAGTTTTGACTCAACTTTTTTGGAACCATGTTTCCAAGGGGTAACAGAAGTATTCCCTGCTTTTCTTGAAAGTTCACGTTATGCAGCTTCACTTTTACGAAAAACCTACATTAGTACCTATTTTCACTAACCAAAAGAAATCTGAAGAGGATTTTCGGTCTTATGAAAAAAAGGCGAAGAGTGAAAATAGCTTTCAGCCTTGGTTCGGCCGCCAGAGAGGGCCAAGCTCCTTCCCAGACGACACTCAGCATCTCAGCACTTGGTGGCCAGAGCTTTGTGCTGTGTCTCTGAGCCTCTGTGCTTTATGTCGATTTGTTTTGTGTACCCGTTAGCAAAATCTGTCCTAAGGTATCAGAAAAGCCCAAGAGAGGTTATTTTTTGGGTCTGGGAATGCTCACAGTTTTTTTCCATGTAAATTAATGGTAATTTCTCCTTTGCTTTACACCATTTTGGCTTATGAAAGGTTTTATAGGAGCATTCTACTTTTGGATAGCAGAGGAAACATATTTAGAATAGAGGAATAGGGGTGCCTGGTTGGCTCAGTTAAGTGTATGACCCTTGATTTCAGCTCAGGTCATGATCTCAGGGTCGTGAGATTGAGCCCGCGTGGGGCTCTGTGCTCAGCGGGGAGTCTGCTGGAGATTCTCTGCCCCTTCCTTTGTCCCCCCCCCACACGCTCGTGCTTGTACATGCACACTTTCTCTCTCTCTCCCTCAAATAAATAAATAAAATCTTAGAGAAATACTGGAAATAAACCAAGTGTCCAACTTTAGAGAAATGACTAAGCAATTTATTACACATTAATATAATGGACTGCTGAATACCCATTAAAATGTTACCATCTGGGGTGCCTGGGTGGCTCAGTCGTTAAGCATCTGCCTTTGGCTCAGGTCATGATCTCAGGGTCCTGGGATCGAGCCTCACATTGGGCTCCCTGCTCAGCGGGAAGCCTGCTTCTCCCTCTCCCGCTCCCCCTGCTTATGTTCCCTCTCTTGCTGTCTCTATCAAATAAATAAATAAATAAATCTTTTAGAAAATGAAATAAAATGTTAACATCTGGATGATATATCTGAAATATTACGGAAAAAACAAAATACCCATGTACATAATAGTTATATTTATAGATATATATACATTTGCTTTGATATAAGAATCATGTTTATAGAAAAAATATTTCTAGGTTAATTATTCTGTAAAGTTGCACAAGTAAGCATTATACAATAGTAATACAAACCAATAATTATCAATAGTACCTGTTTTAGGAACTAGAGTGAATGATTTTTTTAAAAAGACCACACTATTCACTTCCTAAAGTCATGACTCCTATTGCTGGTTTTGTTAGGATCATCTAAAAAGCGTTTTAAAATCACACAGGACCTCCTCCAACTGCTGGAGATCCTGGCATTGCCCTCTTCCTCCTGCCTCTTCTCTGATGGTCCTTAATCTCATGGTGGAAAGGACCTGCTAGCTTGAACACATTCCTCGGGGCAATTAAGGATCTCTGTCCTGAGGAATAAATTCGAAATGTTTTTGACGTCTTCCTTTACTTCCCTCCTCCCTCACTTTTTTCTCTTTCAGGATTCTTTGGCTGATTCTGAATTCAAGTCTCAGATGCACATTTTCGGTATCTTCCAGAAGTTTTCTATTTCTCAGCATGGCATTAGCTGCCTGATGTTTTAATAATATAAAGAACACTCTACTGAGAAGCCGAAAACAAAATCCTGGGGCGCACATACCTGCATGTTAACAAGCCTGAAGTACACGCCCTCCTTTTTCATCAGCTCCCGGTGGCTTCCTTGCTCCACAATGACACCATCCTCAAACCCGGCGATTACGTCTGCGTTTCGGATAGTGGACAGTCGATGGGCTATCACAATGGTGGTCCGGCCTTCTCTGGCCTGAACGGAGGACGGATGAGATGCAGCAGTGTTACTAGGTGCATGCATGGGTCAGCACGTGGATGCACGTGTTTGCAGCTGATGAGAACAGCTTCCCCTGTGGGACAGAGACCCTCATCTATGGAAGGCTAAGGTGAGGCTTGAGTTCTGGACCAGAAAGGAGGCCAACCTCTCCAGTACGAGGATGGATAATTTGGGAGGCTCACGGTGGTGGAGGCTTACGCAAGAAAACCAAGAGAAGGTCTGACCCTTCTCTAGTGTTTTCATACTTGTCTGAGGAGCCTTCCTTGCCAGTTATATGGCAGGTTAGAGCTTCAGAAGTGACCTGTTAGCAGAATTGTTGTCAAGTGCAGCCTTCTCCGGGGCACTCCTGTAGGGTTTCTTTAGAGGAGCCTGATTTCAGCTGTAATTCTGATGGGCTGCATGCAGGCAGTTCAGATGAAAATGTACTTGGGGATCAGGATGGTTTAAATAATAGATCAGGGACCATCTGCATCACTACCTCTGGAGTGGGGCCAATACATTTGTTTTTTAACAAGTGCCCCAGGTGAGTTTTATGCCTGCTAAAATCTACAAATCACCCCGTTAAGTAGTTCTGTGAACTCACATGTTAGCTTGGTGGGTTTATCAATGGGCATTTAAACCCTGGAAAATGCTCATCAAATTATTCATACCATTAAAAAGGTTATTCCTTTTGATATTCAATGGCTCTCTTAGGCTATAGCTTCTTAAGAGCACTCCTATTCCAAGGCAATAAAATAATGTCATTAGGATGGTTATTAGAGGAGAGCTTAATTCACCTAAGTAGTTAAAAATGCAAATTAAAAATGACAGCTAGGATTCATAATAGCCAAAAAGTGGGAACAATCCACATGTTCATCAGTTAATCAAGGGATTAAACAAAATGAAGTACATCCATGCAATGGAATAAAAAGGAATGACATTCTCATGCATGCTTGAATATGGATGGACTTTGAAAACATTACACTAAATGAAAGAAACCGGTTACAGAAGACCATGCATTGTATGATTCCATTTATATGAAATTTCCAAAATAGGCAAACCCATAGAGACAGAAGGTAGATTAGTGATTGTCAAGGGCTGGGATGAGCATGGAATGGGGAGTGACCTGATAATGGGTACAAGGTTTCCTTTGGGAATGATGAAAATCTTCTGCAATTAGACAGCAGTAATTGTTGCAAAATCTTGTGAATATACTAAAAATCAGTGAATTGTACATTTCAAAAGGGTGAACTTCACAGTATATGAATTATATCCCAATTTTTTTTTTAACAAAGAGCAGCCATGAAATTTCTGAGAAAGAAGTTAGCGAGAGGGGAAAACCTCCAACAGATATTACACATAAAATGCTACTCAAAATAGGAATTAAAATAGTAAAATCCAGGGGAAGCTATCAATGAATAGGCAACTTGATCAATAAACTAAAATAGAGAGTCCAGAAATAGACATAAAACATTTAAGAATTAGTATATGATAAATATGGCATTGTCTACCAGTAGGGAAAAGGGTAGATTGTACAGTAAGTGGTATGGAGCCAACTGTGTAGCGACTTGGAAAAAAATAATGTGGTCTTTCTCCGTCAGTCCTTACACTAACATTACCATCATCAACTGTGTTTAAATAAGTATAAAAGAGTTAAACCACAGAAAAAGACAGAGACTAGAGCATTGCTCTATTGGATAACATCTCAGACTTTCAATTTTTAATACCCAGGCCCCAAGGAAGCATTCATAAATACCCACCGATGTGAAAGCTGCATGGCTTGGTCCATGTATGGTAAGGCACGTAGGAAATAATTTGATCATTCTAATCATACTCGTGATACTAATAGTGATGAGTAAATTGTTAACAGTTACTATATTAACATTATGATAATCATAGGTTGATACTACGTCAACATTAAAAAAAAGCCCAGAGGAATTACAGTTAGACTTGTGAGTAAATGATTGGTGTGCAGGAGAAACAAAGGATGTATTGGTGAATTTAAAAGTTAGCAACTGTCACCCTTGACGAAGAAATTCTGGCAAGAGTAGATATTTGAAACGAAGAGGGTTTTTTTGTTTTGTTTTTGTTTTTGTTTTTTTTAGAACTCGCCAATGTTCCAATGATGAAAAAATATTGGCAAATAAATATCCTAGATTCAAGGACACCAACTGTTAAGAAATGTGGATCTTCTGCAAATGTTGGATGTGCAGGGATAAAAGGCCGGTCCAAACAAAGGGAGTACTAATCCATTAGCCTTTCTGGAACCTCTGAGGGAAAGGGGCAGGGGGGAGTATAAAATGAAACCTTTGGAATCATTTGATAAAATTACATGGAGGCTAGTTTTATTTTTCTCTTGCCCCTCCAGTATGGTAACACTGTGAGTAGGAGAGTCATGTAGGTATGAGACTTTTTTTTTTTTTAAAGATTTTATTTATTTATTTGAGAGAGAGAATGAGAGAGAGAGAGCACATGAGAGGGGGGAGGGTCAGAGGGAGAAGCAGACTCCCCGCCGAGCAGGGAGCCCGATGCGGGACTCGATCCAGGGACTCCAGGATCATGACCTGAGCCGAAGGCAGTCGCTTAACCAACTGAGCCACCCAGGTGCCCCTATACTGTGGATTTTTTTTTTTAAGATTTTATTTATTTATTTGACAGAGAGAGACACAGTGAGAGAGGGAACACAAACGGGGAGTGGGAGAGGGAGAAGGTTTCCCGCGGAGTAGGGACCCCAATTCCGGGCTTGATCCCAGGACCCTGGGATCATGACCTGAGCTGAAGGCAGATGCTTAACAACTGAGCCACCCAGGCGCCCCTACTGTGGATATTTTTAATGACTATGTTAGTTTTCCTATTTTTTAATGGCTGTATATTATACTGCATGTACACTTGTGTGTATATATATCATTATGTAAGAAATCATCTTAATGCTGATTGACATTATGTATTAATAATTTCAACAACATAATCTACTGATGAACATTTAAATTGCTTCTTCCTGTTACTGTTTATAATGTTTCAGTAAGCATATTTATACACTTCTCTGAATATTCCCTGAAGATAAAGTCCAAGAAGTGGAATTGTTATATCAAAGGCAATGTGAGTGCCTGTTTTAATTTGACAGTTTTTAATCAAAAAACACTGCAATTTTGTAAAATGTAAAAAAACCATGATCCATCACAATTTTAGTAAACATTTTGTTGAAGTTTCAGTGATTTTTTTTCTATGAATATATCTTTTAACATTGCTGAGATTAAATAGTTTGCAAGAATATATTCTGAAAGTAACAATGTTTCCCACTCTGTAGACAGATTCTGAGAATGAAACAAGTGCTAAAACCTAGACTATAATTCCTGGGCCCTGGGCTTCTCACCGGTCAATTAGCAGAGAGACATGCAGCGAGCAGCCCCCCATACTCTGGAAACAGGCAGGGTGACAAGGAAGAGCTATGGGCTGCTGTCCTTCTGAGCCAATAGGAATTTGGTTCTCCCTCTTTTTTCACATGATGTGAGTGAATGATCCTACAGAATTTTAATGGTCTAAAGCTATCGAATAAATCTAATTATTTTATAATTGTAACTGGGCTTACTTAGAAGAGTCTCATTCGGTACAAATGAGTAAAAACAACTATAGTTGATCCTTGAACACTTAAGGGGTAGGGGTGCCTACCCCACCCACGCCCCCACCCCGCAGTCGAAAATCTGTGTATAACTTTTTTTTTTTAAAGATTTTATTTATTTATTTGAGAGAGAGAATGAGACAGAGAGAGAGAGAGCATGAGAAGGGGGAGGGTCAGAGGGAGAAGCAGACCCCCAGCCGAGCAGGGAGCCCGATGCGGGACTCGATCCCGGGACTCCAGGATCATGACCTGAGCCGAAGGCAGCCGCCCAACCAACTGAGCCACCCAGGCGCCCCCGGTATGAGACTTTTTGATTATTGACTTTCTTTTAAAAATAAAAATAACAAATCTGCATTTGTATTTTTTAAGATCTTATATGGAAAAACCTATTGTTTGTTTTGGTAAATATTTGCTATCTATTGAGTCAACAGCTGATATGGTCCTTAAAATTTTTTTTTTTTTTTTATGTAGACATGTATTGTTTCAATGAGCTGGACCATGGTAATCAATTCAGTAAATATTTATTTAGACTCTACTACGTGCTAGGCACTGATTAAGTGTTAAAGAAAGATATAAACACAGGGGCACCCGGCTGGCTTGGTTGGCAGAGGCCCTGACCCTTGATCTCAGGGTCCTGAGTTGAAGCCCCACGTTGGACATAGAGCTTACTTAAAAAAAAGATATAAACATGAACCATTTATTAATTCTGCCTCTTAGAGGATTTATTCTTTCTAGGAGAGAGGAGGCACATAAGTAAATAAATAGCTACGACAAGTTGGTGTCACACATGAGGTATTGATAAATGTATAAAGGATACACAAAAGAAAAATATTATTCTTACAGGATAGGTAATCAGGGAAGAACAATAGATGTAATAGCACTATATCCTTATGCCTCTCAGAGGAAAAATAATAAATTACAAAATTCAACTGATCAGTGTTAAAATATAGTTAGTTTGTACCTTAGAATGACTGGCCCAAGTGACTGACTAGTATCATTGAGGGAAGTGCAGTAATGAAGGATTTCCCTTTTAAAGATATGATTTATTGTCTGCACAATAGATCAGCTTAGTTATCTTGCAAAGTATGGAGTCGATTAGGTAGATTATAAAGTAGTCATAGCAATCATGGTACATTAAACATGGCCACAAACACTCCCATCCAGAGGTGGAGTCTATTTCTCCAACTCCTCGGATCTGGGCAGGTCCTGTGACTTGTTCTGATCAAAAGAATGTGAAGGAATTGACACTTGGCAATTTCCAGAACCTGGGCTTCAAGAGGCCTTATATTTGTGAGTTTGCTACCTTGAAATCACAGTAAAAGGAAGCTTGTCTAATCTACTGGAAGATGAGAAGCCTCATGGGCAGAACTGAGCTTCCTCAGGCAACAGCCATTACCAACTGCCGGGCCCAAGAGTGAGGCCATCCTGAACGTTCCAGCCCAGTGGACCCTGAGCTGAAAGTAGCTGCCTAAGGGAGACTAGGCAAACCAACAGAGGAACACCACCAGCCGTCTCACCAAGTTTTGACTTAAAGCAGCTGATGCAGAAATCTTGTTAGTGAAGACAGGAAGAAAAGTAAGGACATTGCTCCTGGTGCTTGGAAAGAGGGTTGCCTGCATTATATAACCTTGGAATACCTGGGAAAAAAATGTGTCCTGCAGTGACTTGAAAGAAAAGGTATTTAATCTACTGAACTTGTACATCAGGCCAAGAAGATTACAGAGATCTCTAAATAGAATGTTTAAAGTGCCAATGCAATTCCACTGGCTCTATGTTTCAAAGTATGGGAAGAGAATGGTGAGCTTAAGAAGGAGCTATTTGGCTTGCAAGGTGAATCTAGAGGAAACACAGAAGACCCACTACCTGCTTGGTTGGGGAATGAACTGTCAGTCATCCAGTGAAGTGAAGCCAAAGATTAAATCACTGTGTGAGTAGAAGACTTTTTGGTTAAAATCTCTGAGACATTTAAGGCAGATTCTCGTAGACACCCACAGCTACATAAAAGGGCTTTGGAGACTCTTAAGTAAGGGTTTTCTCATGGGAGCTTGATGTGTGGCCCAAAGTAGAGAGAGGTTCATTTTGGAAAAAACTTAGAGATGTAGCTTTTGGGGCTTGAGTGAGCCATGGTCGGATTCCACACAAACTCACAGTGTTTAAGAATATCTACCACCTTGAACTGAAAGAGAATGAGAAAATTCAAAATGTAAAGAGGCCTGCAGGTCCCAAATTTCTATGGACAGAAAGCATGCTGAGAAAGCTACTCAGCTGCAGACACAGGCCATTTCTTATTGCAAAGGAAAGACCTCCCAGAGAGAGGATCTAAGGGCCCAGGGGGTGGAGCCCAAACCCAAGGAGACCACTCCACTGTTGGAGGTGGTACTGGGCCTTAATCAAGGAATGTTCCCTTTCCCTGGAGCAGTGAGGTAACTGGCTACATGCACCTGACTGCACTTCAGAATTGCTCTGGACCAGTAACTGCTATGTGCTTCCTGTTCTAATTTTTGAATGGGAGTGACTATTATTATCCTGTTCTTGCATCAACATTGCATGTTGGGGGTGTGTGTGGAAGACAACTTGTCTCTTGAGTTCACAGATCTCTGGACCAAGATGAGCATAACATGAAGAATTAATCCATATCTGGACCTCATACAGATCTTCAGGTACTGGACTTTGAACCTGATGTCATAGCTGCATGAAAATTTTGAGGGTATTGAGAAGAGGTGAATTTATCTTGCACATGGGAGAAGGGTGAGTAATTGTGGGAGAGAGTGTGTTGTGGAAGGTTAAATATGGTCACAGACACTTTACAGCTCACCCATCAAGAGGCGGACTCTGTCTCCTCACTCCCTCAGTCTGGGCTGCCTTGTGGCTTGCTGGGACCAACAGAATGTGATGAAAGTGACACTGTGTGAGTTCTGGAGTCTAAGCCTCTAGATGTCTTCTAGCTTCTGCCTCTGGGACAAAGTCCTGAGAAGGCCATGGAAGGTAGCCACACTAGCCTATTGTATGAGTTTGAGTATGAGAATCCACATGAGATGCCCAGTCAACAGTCAGCATGGGAGTAAGGCCATCTTGGACTATTTTAGCTAAGTCAGCCCTCCAGGTAAAAGTATCCATATGCTCAGGTGAAAACAGCAGAAGATCCACCCAGTCAATCCACAGAATTATTGTTTTAAATCTGAATTTGGGATGGTTTGTTATGCAGCAATAGGTAACCAATTCTGCAATTAGTACAATGAATAATCATGGCAATGGCAGTCACCATAATAATAGCATCGGTGTTCCCCAATGTGCAAGGCATGTGCTAATAACTTTACATGTGGTACACATTTAATCTTTTCAACCATCCTACGACACTATTTCTCCCCCTCTCCCCAGTTACTTATGCAGGATCTCAGGCTTAGAGAGAGGTTCATTTGCCCAAGATCGTGCAGCTAGAAAGGGACAGAGCCAGGACTCTAGCCTCAGGCTGTCCAGCACCAAAGTCTGTGCTCTTAACCCCTCTCCAAGCTGCTGATGGCTTTTCTTAGAAATTAAAAAAAAAATTATGGGTGATTCATCAGCTATTTTTATTTTTAAAACCTAAAGGTTTATCAACTGGGGAGTGGGTCATAATCCTAGAGAACCCCAATTGCTAAAATCGAATGAAGTAACTTGTCTAAGTATGAATTAAAACTTGCAAGACTACAATTTTTCTGATAGGATCCATATCACAAAAAATAACATGTCCAATAATTCTGTTCTTTTAGCATGTAAAGGGCTAATATATTGAATATTTGTATCCTAGAAAGTATTGGGACCTAGGTTTTAGGGACCTAAATGGGACCTGAATGGGCCTTCCCCCCATTAATATCTTTCTTATCCTACCTGACATCTCCTAAAAAAGTCTATGTCAACACACGAATCCCCATTTAAGTTAGTTTTTATGTTTTAATTTATGAATTTAATAAATAATTTCCTGCTTTAAGTCATGCTTGATTAACCAACCAAATGCCAGTTTCCTGTGTATATATTTTGGTTCCTTAATATTGAGACTTAACATACATGAAAGCAATATAATTTGGTGCAAGAATTTGTGAGTAATAACTATCATCTCATTAATCATTATTAGATTAAATTATATAAAATAAGCCAAAATGTTCATCTGATGAACCGTGAAGCATTGACTAACTACAGTTTATAGCACAGAGTGTTTACTTAGGATTCAGGTGTAAGTTTCCCTGAAAAAATAAGATTCATACAGCTTATCCCTAAAATTGCAAGAGGTAGTTTGGATAGAAGCCGTGAAGTCACCAGCACACTTGATTACTAAGCTTTCTGAAACCAAATACACATGTGATATTTCTGGTTTTGAGGCCCATTGATCCGGTGTCTCTGACTCCGGTTATTATCCTGGGTCATTAGCACAGATGACATCAGCAGTGACCGCAAGACTGTCCCAACACAAGGTTCTTCCTGTGAAGCTTCAGCTTTGAAAACCAACAGTGAGAGATTCAGAAATACCAGAGTTGGGCATGTGAGCTCACATCCTTGAAATGTGTCACTTATTTACGTGCTTAGGCAAACACACAAAGTGAACTTTACTTCCTTTTGCCTTCCTTTCACTTTCATGAATAAAGATAATGGTACTGCCTACCTACAGAATAAGGCAAGTATTTTGAGCTGTTTTTCCATCGGACCGGTGTCTAGGTAACCAGATTTTTCTTTGGACATTCTAACACGACTTTTTTCTTTATTTTTTGACATGACTACTTTTGATCAAAGCAATAGCCTCTGAGCAAGAAGTAAACGGCGCTAAGTGGCTCACTGCATATGCCTGATTTGAGCCCCGTGCACTTTTGTCAGAGCAAGCTGGTTAATGGGCCATCTACCCCTCTTTGCCTCGTGACCTGACAGAAAAGGGAAATCAATAAAGCCCCAGGAGAGAGCTTCACTTGCTCTCATGTTTATGTTTTTCGATCTAGAGGCACAAAGCAAGAATTTCCCATAAAGCTTCAGTGTGCTGGTCCTTCAGGTGTTTCGGGTTGACTGACCTTATCCAGGGCTGCCTGTACCTCTGCTTCGCTCTCAGTGTCCAGGGCTGACGTGGCCTCGTCCAGCAGGAGGATCTTGGGGTTGCGAACCAGGGCCCGAGCGATGGCGATCCTCTGCTTCTGTCCACCACTCAGCTGGGCCCCTCTGTCTCCAACCAGGGTGTCGAACTTCTACAACACAGAAAACATGGAGGAACACTTGATATAGTTTAAACAGAAAAGGCTCTGGAGTCTAGAAATTCATGAAGATGATGTGGAGCTTCATTTTGACTATGGTAATGAGTCCTAAATTATAATAAAATCAATGAATACTGAATTCTAAAAAACTACTACCATATACTCTGCATAAAATTTTATAGGACTCCTGTACCAGGCCAAACTCCTTACAGCTCCAACTGAATAATGCAAGGGACTTTGCCTAAGGAAAGTTGAACAATCTTGCATCTCAAACATTCTTAGCTTAAACTTTGAAGAAAGAACTCGCTCACATGAAGTCAAATTCAAATTCCAAGGGCAACTACATTAACAGAGCCCTTACCTGTGGTAGTTTCATGATAAAGTCATAGGCATTGGCCTCTTTGACAGCTTTCTCTATCTCATCCATGGTGACGTTTTCACGGCCATAACGAATATTTTCAGCAATTGTGGTAGAAAATAACACTGGCTCCTGACTCACCACTCCAATGATTTCCCTGAGATACCTTACATTAAAGGTCCTAATATCCTGCCCATCAATGTTAATCTGAAAGAAAGAAATATTTCCATTAAATATTTTAAACCATCTGACATCTAAAGTATCAAGACTCTTTTTTTTTTATTTTTATTTTTTTATTTTTTTTTATTCTTATGTTAATCCCCATACATTACAACATTAGTTTTAGATGAAGTGTTCCATGATTCATTGTTTGTGCACAACACCCAGTGCTCCATGCAGAATGTGCCCTCCTCAATACCCATTACCAGGTTAACCCATCCTCCCAGCCCCCTCCCCTCTAGAGCCCTCAGTTTGTTTTTCAGAGTCCATCGTCTCTCATGGTTCGTCTACCCCTCCGATTTCCCCCGCTTCATTCTTCCCCTCCCGCTACCTTCTTCTTCTTCTTCTTTTTTTTTTCTTAACATATATTGCATTATTTGTTTCAGAGGTACAGATCTGAGATTCAACAGTCTTGCACAATTCACAGCGCTTACCAGAGCACATACCCTCCCCAGTGTCTATCACCCAGTCCCCCCATCCCTCCCACCCCACCCCCGACTCCAACAACACTCAGTTTGTTTCCTGCGTAAAGTATCAAGACTCTTTAATTTGATACAAAAAGTCTTAGCTAACATTTAGCTTATTAACTTATTTAACTTATTTTTGTGGCTACAAATGGTTAGAAATGAGAATTAGAAACAAACAGCAATGAGCAAGAATAGAAATGAAAAGCATATTTATTATCTTACACATACAGTTTTTTCATGGTTGGATTATTCTCCATAAGCGATACTAGGTTATATATTTTTGGCATACTATTATTTTTTCCTTATCACTATTTAAATTTGAATAAAAATGTCCATTTACCTACATAGTCTACATATCATTTTGATGGCATTATGGTTTTACTAGATGTAATATACCATAATTTATTTTAGCATTTCCCACCTGCTAGATATTTGACTTCTTTCAAGGAACTTGAAAGACAATCATTGTAGAAGTAGAGAGTTACCAGGTTGAAGAGTATGATTTCTTTTTATTTCTCTGATAACAATTTCTTACCTGTACAATGACAGGTGTATGTTGGGTATTTATTATTTGCTGGATAAAGGTTGAATAAACAACACTCTAAAAAGAGTTTAGTAATTTATAGTGTCAACAAAAATAAATAAATGTATCTGCTTTTTGGCAGTTTACTAGGTCTGGGTCTCATAATTTTAATTTGTTTTTTTCTAATTAATAAGTGCAAACTGGTACCTTATACTTGCTTTGTTTTGTAAATATTTAAAGATTTTATTTATTTATTTGAGAGAGAAAGAATGAGACAGAGAGAGAGCATGAGAGGCAGGGAGTGTCAGAGGGAGAAGCAGACTCCCCGCTGAGCAGGGGGCCCGACGCGGGACTCGATCCTGGGACTCCAGGATCATCACCTGAGCCAGAGGCAGTCACTTAACCAACTGAGCCACCCAGGCACCCCTGTTTCGTAAATATTTATAAATGAGGCTGAACATTTCTTGAAAATTTTTACAGATGCATTTTTTTTTAAAAGATTTTATTTATTTGAGAGAGAGAGACCGCGAGAGAGGGAACACAAGCAGGGGGAGTGGGAGAGGGAGAAGCAGGCTTCCCGCCGAGCAGGGAGCCCAATGCAGGGCTCGATCCCAGGACCCTGGGATCTTGACCTGAGCCGAAGGCAGACGCTTAACGACTGAGCCACCCAGGCGCCCCCTACAGAAGCATATTTATTCTCAAAAGATTTTCATGTTCATATCCTATTATAGATTCATATTAATTTCTCAAATATTAAATATAATAGTTTTTCCTATATATCATAAATCATATTTCTATTTATTGCTTTCTTTTATTTTAGCTTTACTATGTTTAATTAAAGAGGAGTTCAAGGAAAAATTAAATAAATGAACTGTACCACTGAACATTTCTTTTAATATTTTAGTAAGAAAATTGCTAAATCATGATGTGAACAGTGAATATCTGAGCTATAGAATTTCTTTTTTTTTTTAAGATTTTATTTATTTATTTGAGAGAGAGAGAGAGAGAATGAGAGAGAGCAAGCACATGAGAGGGGGGAGGGTCAGAGGGAGAAGCAGACTCCCTGCTGAGCAGGGAGCCCGATGCGGGACTCGATCCAGGGACTCCAGGATCATGACCTGAGCCGAAGGCAGTCGCTTAACCAACTGAGCCACCCAGGCACCCGAGTTATAGAATTTCTAAAGACTTTTTTCCCTGTTGACATGTATATTTAAAAAATATGTATTACTCTAATAATTATTTTATTTTTTCATTTTTTTAATTTTTCATAATTTCATAATTTTAATTTTTTTAACTGGACTCTATGCCCAATGTGGGGCTTGAACGCATGACCCCAAAATCAAGAGTTGCACGTTCCACTGGCTGAGTCAGCCAGGCACTCCTACTCCAATGATAATTTTAAAAATAAGATACTTTCAAAGGCATATTCTTAAAGGTTAGTATTTTACTAGGGTCTTTTTTAAAAATAAAAATGTTTACACTTGAACCAACCTACAGTTTGCTTTAATAAATGGGGATAGGATTGTGTTTCCCCCAATAATATCAGATTTTTCCAAAATGTGTATTTTATGAAGTTAATTAAATAAGTAATTCATGTACCCTAGAACTCTGTATTCATTCCTGTAATCTCTGTTCTATCTCAATGCCTTTTAGTGTTGTTTGTTTTTCTTTGAAACTTGTAATCTTCTGTTTTCATAATTGTTGAATTGTAATATATTTTAGTATCAGGTAAACTCAGTGTCCTGAAGTTGGTACAACTGAGGAAATCTGAATATATACTGTGGGCTGGTATTATATTAAAATTAAATTTACTGATTTTGATCATTATTTTGTTGTTAGGTAAGAGAATGTCCTTCTTAGAAAATATATTCTGCAGTATGTAAGGGTCAAGGGACATGATGTCCCTAACTTAGTCTCAAAGGTTCAGGAAAAAAAGATGCCTTTGTGTGTGTATGTGCGTGTGTACATGTGTGCATGTGTGTTTATTATATATATGGAGAGAGAGAGAGAAGACAATAAAGTAAATGGGTCAACATATAAACAATTAGTAAATCTGGGTGAAGACTATATGTGTTTCCTGCTTGCAACTTTTCTTTAAGTTTCAATCTATAAGAAAGTTTTAAAAAAAATTTTATTTATTTATTTTTAGGTAGACTACATGCCAAGCGTGGAGCCCAATGTGGAGCTTGATCTCACTACCCTGAGATCAACACCTGAGCTGAGATCAAGAGTCAGATGCTTAACCGACTGAGCCACCCAGGCACCTCATGAGAAAATTCTTAAAAGGAA
Source organism: Mirounga angustirostris (assembly GCF_029215605.1). Taxonomy (NCBI): domain Eukaryota; kingdom Metazoa; phylum Chordata; class Mammalia; order Carnivora; family Phocidae; genus Mirounga; species Mirounga angustirostris. The sequence continues at coordinate 75,429,194 of NW_026991720.1, read as the reverse complement.
AAAAATATAGCCTGGGCTATTAATGTCTCGCAAGTCCCCAGAAGTTTTTTAAGAGACTATCCCACTTTCCCCTTCAGATTTTCTACCATTTAAGAAAACTCAACTGTCTTTGATGAATTTAATTACTGTCCTGAGATTTCTTCTGACCTTGATTATCAGGTTCTCAAAAATTGCTATGTGGAATATTTTCGACCAAGCCCAATAATTTCTTTTTTTTTTTATTCTTATGTTAATCCCCATACATTACATCATTAGTTTTAGATGAAGTGTTCCATGATTCATTGTTTGTGCACAACACCCAGTGCTCCATGCAGAATGTGCCCTCCTCAATACCCACCACCAGGCTAACCCATCCTCCCACCCCCCTCCCCTCTAAAACCCTCAGTTTGTTTTTCAGAGTCTATCGTCTCTCATGGTTCGTCTACCCCTCCGATTTCCCCTGCTTCATTCTTCCCCTCCCGCTACCTTCTTCTTCTTCTTCTTCTTCTTTTTTTTTTAACATATATTGCATTATTTGTTTCAGAGGTACAGATCTGAGATTCAACAGTCTTGCACAATTCACAGCGCTTACCAGAGCACACACCCTCCCCAGTGTCCATCACCCAGTCACCCCATCCCTCCCACCCCACCCCCCACTCCAAGCCCAATAATTTCTTGAAAATAACAGTCTCAGTGGTCTGGATGGCTGTTTTCCAGTTGAGTTAGTGAGTTACGAAATGCTTAGTTAGAACAGAAGAGAGTGTTGTCTAGCCTCTTTGGCTTTTATCATCTTGAATATTTTTTAAACCCGTCCAAGTGTTTGAATACATTATCTAGATGCATTGCAATTCTATAGCCTTTTTACCAAAATTGGATTCCCATGCAAATTTGCTACTGAAAAAACAATTTCGAAGGGCTAATGGGTACCCAGCTGGCCACTTTGAGAACTTGGTTCTTCCTACTTACCCTACCCTCATCAGGGTCATAGAGCCTCTGCATCAGCTGCACTGTCGTGCTCTTCCCACAGCCACTGTTCCCAACCAGCGCCACCGTCTGCCCACTCTCAACCTTCAGGTTGAGGCCCTTCAGGATCTGTGAGGGAAAGGAGAGAAGAACACACTTCACAACAAAATCCTAAAAGGGGACTAATTTGATTCAGTTTCAATTGTGAAAAAAGTATCACCTAAGGGAATAAAAACCCAAAAGGAGAAAGCATATAAATATCAAAACAGTAGCAACTTTAGGTTCTTTATGATGATTAAACAATCGATCTGAGTTAGGAATTCTTATAAATATCACTTACAGTACCTTGATATCAGCTCGAGCTGGGTAAGAAAAGTGAACATCACTGAACTCCAAATTCCCTTTGATGCTCTCAGGTTTGTGTCCTCTCTCTGAAAAACTGTCAATTTTAGGATTCTAAATAAAACAAAATTCAATGACTATTCCATCATAGAACAAATAACTGCACTTTTAAGGAATGTGATTTAGCAAATTCCAAAAAGACGACTTGGAATGGCACAACTTTCTTCTCATGAGACAGAACCTACTCGTAGATTTGTGTATGTGTGTGTGTGTGTGTGTTTGTGTGTAAGGAAATATTCCTTTGCAGAAAACAGATGTTTTCTGAAAAGTACATAGGAATATATTAATTTCATTTCTTATAATATCTCCCTTTAAGTTTTTGGCATATCCCCATACATTTTCTTTTCTTTTTTTTTAAAGATTTTATTTATTTATTTGACAGAGAGAGACACAGTGAGAGAGGGAACACAAGCAGGGGGAGTGGGAGAGGGAGAAGCAGGCTTCCCGCAGAGGAGAGAGCCCGATATGGGACTCGATCCCAGGACCCTGGGACCATGACCTGAGCCGAAGGCAGTTGCTTAAGAACTGAGCCACCCAGGCGCCATCTAAATGGTCAGATATGCATGCTTCTACAAGTGTGATAACAAGACATATTAGAATTGATATAGCCAGGTATTTCAGCATTTAGTGAAAATTAGTATTCCTAAACAGCAAATGAAATGGATTTGGGTTGTGAAGACTGAACAATTGGTTAGGGCCAAGTTATTTAGGAGCAATGGAAACTGTAAATATATTCAGAGGCTGGGCAATTTTCTCCTGACTTAGGTCAATGAAACAGGAGGATCTGCTTGGATTACATGACCACATTTCAGGTACCTACTTTGCATTTTATCTGTGTAAATGCAGTGACATGCTTCAACATGTGAAAACTATATTCTTTATTTCACTGCATTCATTCAGTATGGTTGATTCAAAGTCATATGAACCATGCAGTGATTTTTTTCTTCGAAGGGGGCAATGTGCAGCAAAATATACTGTCAATATGGGTCCCATCAATAATTTTTCCACCTACTCGTTCTGTCTATAGAAATCATAATATTCCTAGCCTCGCTACAACATGGAAGAGCAAAGGAGAAAAACTCAGAAGACCAAACATCTTTGCTCTGCACTCTAATAATAACACAATGTTGCAGATGTACTTTTCCAAAATGAGATCAGTGTTATTATATTATTTCAAGATGAACTTTTAGAAATATTAATAAGAGGCACTTTGTTTCACTCATTACTACGAAGAGGTCCCTTATTTTCACATTATTAATTTTCACATGATTTTTAACCTAAAGCCAGAGTTAAGTATGCAAGCCTCAAATAATTTTTTGACATGGAAATAATAAATGACTCACACTATCAATGATGTTGAAGATCACATAGGCTGCTCCTCTTGCATTGGCAAAAGCATCAATGCATGGAGCAGCTTGTCCAACACTGAAGGCTCCAACCAGGATTGAAAAAAAGACCTGAGCAAAAGAACATGAGGAACAGTTATAACCCCCTTCTGCTGCCCATTATTATCTCAAATATGACTCTTTGAAACATGTACTACACTAAGGATTAAGTTTAGGTTTATCCCTTTAAATCTTTTTTTTTTTTTTAGCAAAAGGGCAAAGTTTATAAGGTTAATATAGGATTTCATTGCACAATTGGCTTCTTCAATCTCAAAAATACTTCTTTGTCTAGCTTGCCGAACTATCTGTTCTTCTCCTGAACTTAAAAGGGTCAGAAAGGTTTTTCAGACCTATTTCCTTGACTCTGAAGCCAAGGGCCACTAGAACGAAACATTTCCCATCAGTTTTGTTATTCAGATTGTTATGACTTTCTCTACCTATGTGTGGAATTACACAGAATATTCAAGATGAAACACAGATTTGGGGCCCACAGAATTTCCTTAAAAAAATAGCTTTTTACATACATATTTTGATAAGATTTTTAATATAAAAAGTAACAGTTCACACATTATAAGTCACTAAATCACACCTGTGTGCACTGATAATTCCTTTACACAATTATTCTATTCTATGGCAAACAGAAATTAACACATTTCCCTTTACTATAGAAAAGCCAAGAATATAAGCTTCAGGAATGCATATGATTAGTAAAACTTAACTGAGGAAAACATAAATGTAGAGAAATTACTCCTTTCTCTCTGGGCATGATGAAACTTCTACATATAGCTTGACTTTTCTCTGAAGACAGTTACAGTAACACTTCACATACCCAGAATTCAAATATCCCACAAATATCTATCCACTGTCTGCAATACAGATAAGAACCAGTAAGGAAGCAAAAAAAAAGTCTCTACCAAAGTAGATGTTATAAAGTTCATGCACCAGGGCTCTTTCCCTTTACACAGAGGGTGTGGTTGGGCTCTGTGCATTGTGGGTCCCCACTCTCCAGCCCTGGGGCGGGGGGGGAGATGTCACTGTCCATGTGGTACAAATGCAAAGACTGGGCCAGAGAGAGGAGTCAGGATTTTCTCTCTCTTCTTTACAAAATTTTGCAAGTGAGGAAATGAAAAAGGTGGAGAACTTCCAAGTTGACCACCAGAAAGGAGGCCAATATGAGAAAAAATCAACCCCCCAGAAAAAGAAAAGGAAAAAAAAATCTACTCCACAATTATAAAAGCTCATCCAGCAAGCAGCCCTCAACACCTAATGGAATCTGAAGATACCATTCTGGAAAACATTTCAAAATAATTAATTTTCATAATGGTCTTCATGCATCACCAAAGAGCCAAATTGGGGTCATCAGTATCCTCTCTTTAGAAACATAGAGAAGTATAAGTTTTAAAAGATTGCTCTTTGAATGGTTACATGTTTTGATCATCACTGACACATAAAGCTGGTCACAAAATATTGCTGGTTTATAAAAAAGGTTATAGGGGTGCCTGGTAGCTCAGTCAGTTAAGCAGCAGACTTTTGATTTCAGCTCAGTTCACGATCTTGGGGTCCTGGGATCAAGCCCCATGGCAGGCTCTGAACTTAGCAGGGAGTGTGCTTGAGGATTCTCTCCCTCTCCCTTTCCTTCCCCTTGCACCTCCCCATGCTTGTGCACTCTTTCTCTTTCTCTAATATAAATAAGTAAATCTTTTTAAAAAGTGGTTATAAAAAGATACACATAATACAATCCCAGTTTTGAAGGAAAAAACATATATATATAAAATGATCTGGGAGATCTATACCAAAACTTATCATTAAGTATATATGGATTATTAGATTCTAAGTAACTTGTAATTTTAAAAATTCTGTATTCTAACCCTTTGTGTAACTAGTAGATATTATTTTCAGAATCATAAAATAAACCTATGTTCATTCTGAAAAACAGAATAATTTTCTGCATCCTGCATCCTATGTAGCATCCTGCATACTATGACCTGTCTATAATAATGTTTACTTTTTTATATAACGAAAACTCAATGGCAGAAAGAGGATGCCTCCAATCCATATTTGTTCATTCGTAAATTCATTCAATTTTTACTTCCTTTTATATGACGTATAGCTTCTCAAGTGGTCTAACTACATGCTACTTTTTTGCCCCCAGCTCATAATTGTGCCTTGTGTATTCTAGAAGGCGAGCTCTTCCCACAGGACAGAGCAAAGATTCACCAAAAGAGAAAAGCCTATAATCAGGCTCATTCTTCGAAAATGAGGAGTATGAAAGAAAACACAAGGTAGATGGATAAACAATATTTTTGGTTTCTTCGTAAATATTAGGAAAACTACTTACGGTCATTGCATTTCCAATAGTATATTCTTTTGATAGAATCAAAGTGGATCCATACCAGAAGGCCAGGGCATATGACGCATATATTAACAGGAAGGCAATGCCCATGGAAATGTTTGCTGAAATAGCTTTTTTAATTCCAATCTTTTTGGCATTTTCTAGATGTTTCTCATACCTACCAGAAAATGAGGGGAAAACGTAACAAGAAAACAATCCATAATCAGAGCCAGGTTCAACTCCCGTATAGTTGGAGGTTTAAGGAACAATGCCAACACAGTAAGAAACCCTGCTGAAACCCAACTTCCTGGGAATTGAGCCAATTCAGGATCAGCCAGGACTAGAACCCATCTGAGCCTTCTCTTTACTGGCCTGGACTCGTCTCCCTTGGTCCCTTCCAGTCTAACCAGGGTTCCTGTAGCTGTTCTAGGATTGGACGTCTCCTGGGATATGGAAGAGCTTCGCCATCACCTTCCCGGCCAGCATCACGAGCCAAAGTTTGGGAGGGAGAAGAGAAACCAAGTCAAAGGAGAATGGCACTAAAACGTAAATACGCTGCGGGATGCTTACAATTGATTCTTTACACAGCTCAATTTCTCTTCTCTAGAGAAAAGAAAAACCTTCCTCTATTGCCCCTTTGGGTGAGGAACTGGAATTTTACACATTCTTGTACTTAAACTTGGGCCTTTGCTTTTTTTTGTTTTGTTTTGTGTTTTTTGGTCAGGCTGATCTTCCACTGTCAAGCCAGGGCACAAGGTTCTAAAGTGGTCACTACATACAGGGTTCTTCCTCAATTTTTCTAGATTTTAGTTACATTATCTGTAAAATGGAGTTAATAATGCCTACCTTGCAAGATAATTCTGATACTGAAAGATAATTACAGAGAGTGGTTACCCCAGGGCTGGCACACCCCTGGCAAAACCTGGTGATTTCTATTCCTCTCATTATTCCTATTGTTGTTTTAGAATTTAACCGCCTCCTGAAGAGTGCTCATTCTATCACATTTTTGAGTAACAATTAAAATTCCTATTACTGGCTTCTAGGAGTCGATACAAAGGTACAAATGTCCATAATGGGTCTGTTAAATTACAATTTCTGTTTACATCAGTTTAAATTAAATCTACTTTTCCACGCTAGGTACAGAAAGTGTGTATTTAATTTTGGCTTCCTAAAATTAGGAAAAAACACAAGACATATAAAATGAGACTGTGGGGGGTAATATCATATAAAATAGTGTTTCTAATAAAAACAGATACCTTTTTTTTTTTTTTTTTAGTTTAACCAAATGAGATGTTGAGGATTCATTAGTTTTTTAAAAAAAGGCAGTTGCCACCAAAAAGTTTCTGTGTCTAATTACTGGAAGCAGTCTACTTTTCAGTGAGCTCTCCCCGCTTTCCTTCTGCAGAGCTGCGTCCCTGGGGAGCCTCCAGCCCTGTGATTGGTCTTGTGTGGCTGGGCCCCAAGGCCCAGGGCGATTCAGGTCAGCCCCCATGTGACACCAGGCTCCGGGGACAGTGGAGGACACGCTGCAATGACCTGCGCTGAGGCGGCTTGCTTACTGCAGCTAACTGAGCGGTACTGATTACACGCCCATCCAGAGGTCCCAGGGAGGGTTAGGCTGCTGTGTGTGGGCTACTGGATACAGGAAGAGATCAGAGAACCAGGAACATGGCGCTTTTGAAGAGGGCCCACAGAATGGAAAAATAGGGAACGAAAATGGAGGGACTAGGGGGCAACTTGGCTTCTAAGGCGGGAGAATTTCCAGAGAATTTCTCTTGCAAAAAGTTGTGGGCACCAGAAGTCCCACGGAACGGCAAGACTTGATGCAGAATCATACTTTGTATTAGGGCATGTTATTTAGAGAACTGTTGGGGACATTAAAGAAAAACAGACTAGCCTTTATCCGTGGGCTTTGTTCTGGCATTTTGGTTTTTACCTATCAGGTTCCTGTAGAGCAGGGCTATGTGGCCTGGGATCCATGGTCAAGGAATTCGAATGTGGAAACAATTATATAATTATTTTCACTAACCTGTATCTGAAATGTAGCATTTCTTTGGATTACCAGCATAGGCAACAAACCACCGCAGAATTAGCAGGAACTATGGCTTTGTTGCCAGTAGAGATCACAGATCATTTTTATATCACGGATCATTTTTATATCATGTTACGCTTGAAACAAATATCTTGAAGTATCTTTTACCTGCATTTCTACCTCAGAGATATAATAGTTACTGAACCCATAGTTTGCTCTTATTATTTAATACGCTAACAACAAAGGCAGGTATTTACTGTATCACAATTTAAAAATATTTTGAAAACTGTACTTCACTATAATTGGTTTCCTTCGTAATCCTCTGTATTTTGTCTTAGGCATTTAAAATTACTGTTCTAAGGAGGGAGTCCGTAGGCTTCATCAGACTGCCGAAGGAGTTCGTGGAACTTAAAAAGGTAAGAACCCTGCTTTAGGGGTTGACATTCAACTCCAGACATCAGCAAAGTGTCCCTATATTTTGTGGGGGAGGGGTTAGTATTAAGAAAAAGAAAGTAGTAAACACAACACACACCACAAAAGAGTGAGCAACAAAATGCAAAAGAGGGTTCTTTGAACTAGTGGACAAAGAACATTCCTGACCTCTCCAGCTCTTTGTTCTGGCCTCCAAACGCTATCACCGTCCTGATGGCCCCCAGAGCCTCTTCGGCCACTGCGCCCGCTTTGGCATATGCAGCTAGTTCTTTGTCACTAAATGCTGAGAGTATCTGGACAGAGGAGACACATCCGTGACTTTCGTATGGGGAGAAAATTTAAAAGGCAATCTGGTCAACTCTTCAACTTGCTTTTTCTTCCCAAACCCTATCCCTTCCCAGCCACTGACATCATGAAGTAAACAACAGCACGTGTACCAGATCCAGTGGATCCTTTCACCCTCTACAAAGGCTAGATCTGATCTACCCTGGTGGTATGCTCCCAAGAGTAATCAGGAACAGAAAATCCACATATAATTCTCTACATAGCATCTTGAGGATTAATGTCAAGTTCCACACCTACCATGTTTTCTTCTCTGCTAATTGCAAAATAAACTAAACTAAAACCTTACTCCTTTGGGGCGCCTGGGTGGCTCAGTTGGTTAAGCGACTGCCTTCGGCTCAGGTCATGATCCTGGAGTCCTGGGATCGAGTCCCGCATCGGGCTCCCTGCTCAGCGGGGAGTCTGCTTCTCCCTCTGACCCTCCTCCCTCTCATGCTCTCTGTCTCTCATTCTCTCTGTCTCAAATAAATAAATAAAATCTTTAAAAAAAAAAAAAAAAACCTTACTCCTTTGGAAAGTCACTATTCTTTCCTTTATTGTATCACGATTTTAATTACTATGAAAACAATACTTCCAGATCTGCTCATGGGCATTCTGCTGAATAATAAGACAGCTAAACAAGATGTTGCAGGAGACAGGTAAAGGAATAATCGAAATAAAAGAGATATGAGTAATTCACTAAGCAAATCATCAACCTCCAGAAGAGCAAAATTGTCAGTAAAACTTCTCAACTCTGCAGTGTTGTCTGAAGTAGAACAGGTTATATACATATTTATTTATCTATCTATCTATCTATCTATCTATCTATCTATCTATCTATCTATCCATCTATTTATTTATTTTAGGGCAAGGCCAAATTGGCAGAGTGCCACTTAATTGTCACATGTAACAATTAAAAATGAATAAAACAAATCCAAACTTTATTTTATTTTTTATTTATTTATTTTTTAAAGATTTATTTATTTTTTGAGAGAGTGAGAATGAGAGAGAGTACATGAGAGGGGGGAGGGTCAGAGGGAGAAGCAGACCCCCCGCCGAGCAGGGAGCCCGATGCGGGACTCGATCCCGGGACTCCAGGATCATGACCTGAGCCGAAGGCAGTCGCTCAACCTACTGAGCCACCCAGGCGCCCCCCAAACTTTATTTTTTCTTATATTCATGCAATGGTTTGGAAGAATGTTATGTTTTAAAACTGTTTCCTTAAATAGGGACATAACCATTTAAGTGGTTTAAACTACTATGCCAGCAGATTTACCCAAACAAATAATAGCAGTGCAAAAAATCTGTAAGTGAGGTAAAAACTGACATTTTAAATCATATTAAAAATGGATTTCTTTATTACGGCATTAACAACATGCTTTTAAATGTGGTTTCAACTGACATGTCACACAGATCTGGACAGCGACAAGAACCAGAACCCTGCATGTTAAAAATAACTCTTGCACGTGTGGGCTAACCCACAGGAAAATGCCCCCGATTCACACACCTTTGCCCAGACAGCTGCGGAGAGTCCCAGGATAGGGCTGATGGCCATTATCACAAGGGTGAGCTTCCATCCTCTAACAAACCCTACTATGAATCCTGCAAAAAACGTGGCTACTGCTTGAAAGAACATTCCAACCTTGTCACCAATTCCTTCACTGATTTTGGAGATGTCACTAAAAAAGATCACACCTAAGTGGTTACGGGCAGGAGGTCTTCAATCAGAGAGCCGAAGCAGACATTGGATAAACACATAGACAGGTAAATCTCGTTTACACTACTGCAAGCCTGGTTCATAGTTAGCCTCTTGAATGGGATTTTTCCCCACCTAAATATTGTACAAAGGAAGAAATTCAGGTTCAGTTCATGCCTCTAAGAAGTTCGTATCATTAAAGTTGATGCTATTAAATTAGTTAATCCTAATCGAGAAGCATTAGCATTCTGAACATATGAGTCCAATTGTTTAAAAGCAGGAGTTAGGAAGGGCATTGCAACAGTAATAGGGAAGGGCTACTTGCTTCTACCCTCAGCCCTACTCTCAACCCACTTTCTTCTCAAAATAGCAACCAGTGTGATCCTTTGAAAATGGAAGTCTGAACGTGTTACTCCTCAGATCAAAACTCCCAATGGCTGCCCATTTCACTATGAGTCAAAGCTGAAGTCCTTAGTGAGGCCAACCAGGTCCTAAATGCCTTGACCTGCCCTGATTTTTTAACTTCATTTATTTAGGACTCTTTTGCTGGGAACTCCAGTAAGACAAAGTTTGTCATCTATCTCCCCCTGCTGGAAAGTAAGCAACAAGAGGACAGAGATCTTTGTCTTGTTCACTGGTATATCATAAATATCTAGAAGAGTGCGTGGCATATAATAGGCCCTCAAATATCTGTCGAACAAGTGAAGAGCCAACAATTACGAAGACAAGTCTTGCTGTGACTTCACGCACACATATACTCATTCATTCAACTATCTTAATTGAACGGATAACATCTGTCAGGCCCTGTAGCAAGCTCCACGGAGAGATAAATAAATGTAAGATGTGAGCTCAGTCTTCAAATTAACCTATTAAATCACTGAGAAGAACAAACTAACAGATAAGGAAAATGCATGGGAGCACAGAACGTAAATGCTAGAAATGGCTGTCGGATGATCTAGTCCCCATTCGTCTCAAATGTTTCATCTAGTAGTTTTTTTAATTTAAAGTCTAACCATGACACATTTTCACATAGTTAGTGGTTCATTTTGTTATGAAAGTGTGACATAAACAATACACTTACTCGGTTAACCGTGTATTGAGTTCCGTGGTGTCGCTGACATCAAACCAGCCTATTTCTTGTCGTAGAATAGCGTGAAAAAACTCTTGCCTGATTTTCCTGATTTGTCGGCTGGCTGCCAAAGTCCAAAATGAAACTTGTATATAGGCAGCAACGAGAACTCCAGCACCTAACCCTGAGTAATAGTATGCATACCTGGAAAATAATTATAAAGTTTCTTTTAAATACTCTTCTTTATTCATCTCTTTCAGGAAAAATCTTCAAAATTGGGAGTTAAGTTTACTGAAATCATATAGATTGTGTAGGACATTGTAACAAAGACACATTAACATTTTTTTCTCTTCTCTTTCTTAAACTAGAAGAGGATGATGGCAAATCTATTCGCTTGAATTACCAGAAAACAGATACATTTTGTGGTTAAGTGCAAAAAATAATGGTGTTAATGAATCATCTTAAAACTGATACTGACAATTTGTAGATATGGTGTGATTCTTCTTTCATAATTAAGATTCTAGACTTGCATATCTTATTGTATTAAAAAAGTTCACTACTATTCACATATGGAATAAACAGATCGACCATGTGAAATGGTACTTAGTGTTAAGTTTTCTCATATTGTTCACAGCAAGACCCCCCAACCCCCGCCAAAAAACACAAAAACAAAAACCCTCTTGCTCTTTGGCAGAATTCAAAAATATTTTTTAATAGTATGCTAAAAACATCATAAATTCAAACTAACTTTGAGGGAAGTCTTAACTAAATTAGAGGAAAGTTAGTATCTTTAAAAAGAACAAATTTGGGGTGCCTGGGTGGCTCAGTCAGTTAAGCGTCTGCCTTCGGCTCAGGTCATGATCACAGGGTCCTGGGATCGAGCCCCGCATCGGGCTCCCTGTTCAGCAGGGAGTCTGCTTCTCCCTCTCCCCTCTGCCCTGCTCGTGCTCAAATAAATAGAATTAAAAAAAAAAAAGAACATATTCAGTTTTGATACTTTCAAAGATACTTTTTATATAATTTTACAAACTGTTTCCAGATAGAAGCCTTTCAGGCCTGCAGTAACATACAGATGGAGCTCATTTAAATCAGCAACATTAATTGATAAGTAAACATACGAACATTATGTCACAGACTTTTGAGATTTCTATTAAGGCTGAAGGAAGGGAAAATGCCATAAAAGACATTATTGGATCAACCGACAAACTTGGAATACAGATGGTGGATTAGATCAAAGTACTCTATCAATATTAGATTTACTGGAGTTGATAATCGTGCTATGGTTATGAAGAGAGTATCCTATGCTTAGGAACCACACTGAAGTATTTATGAGTAAGGAGCCATGATGATGTATGCAAGTTACTTCAGATGGTGGAGGTCGGGGGGTGGGTATAAATGATAATAATAATTCAGTGGTGCCTGGGTGGCTCAGTCAGTTAAGTTGTTGACTCTTGATTTCAGCTTAGGTCATGAGCTCAGGGTCCTGGAATGGGGCCCGACGTCAGGCTCCACTCTCAGCAGGGAGTCTGCTTGAGATTCTCTCTCCCCTCTGCCCCTACCTGGCTCATGTTCTCTCTCTCTCTCTCTGTCTCCCTCTAAAATAAATAAATAAATCTTAAAAAAAATGATAACAATAGGTCAAAGAATATAATAAAAAGTAAAGAGTATACAGAGACTCTGTATATTCTTAAAATTCTCTGAAAGTTTGCAATTATCCTCAAATAAAACACTTTTTAAAAGTATATCATAAATATTTATATATAAATGTACATATTTATATATATAATACCTACATATATATATGTATGCATTAGCCAATTACCTAGTCATTTCTTCTTCCAGAATTCTGCCTGGATTTAGCATTGACAATGAAAAATTCACTAAATAAAAACAAAACAAAACAAAAATAAGACATTTTTGAAAGGTTGAACTATTAATAGATGTTACTAGGTTTTAAAAATCTTTTTTTTCTTTTCAACCTCAGTGAATTCTTTTCACTTTGCTCAAATAAAGAGTCCAAGGATTTAGGTGCAGGACATCTAGGGCCCAGATAGAGAAAGACAGCCCTCCTAGGTTTGCCCCTGATCCTGGCGGTCTCAGGCCTTTAGCAAAAAGGGCTTCCTAAGGCAGCAGAGAGGAGCTGATGGAGGGCATGCAGGGCATATAGAAGGCAGAGGAGGAAAAGGAAATGGTCTCAAGAGAAAATACAGGATTTAAGGGGCATATTTTCTTAGTGGCTAAAAGCACTTTACAGGTAATTGTTTCTGTTAGTTTTATTTTAATACATGTGTGTTTTCTCTTGCATGCTTCCTTTTGACATAAGAACTACAAAGGCTGAATTACATGCATTGTAAAGGAGGGAAATTAGAGACAAGGAAGATTAAGTGAGTCGTGTAAAGATGAGACAGTGGATCACTGGGAACTGGTCATCATCCTGCATTCCACATCCTGTTTGCTGGCAAAACTGTTTTCTGGTATTTTTAAAGTGCTATTAATTGGAAGGAAATACATTGTCTATTAATTTGAACTAATTTGATAAAAATGCCTATGTGCCATTCCTGTTTTAGGAATAGCCAGCATGTATTGAGCCTTTATTATCTGCCAGGCTCTGTTCTGAACACTCTACATGTATTAATTCATTTAATTTTCACCACAACCCTATGAGGTAGGACTGTTTTGTGAATCCCCATCTCACAGATGAGGAAATTGAGGCACAGAGTGATAAAGTAACTTATCCAAAGTCACACAGTTAGCAAGCAGGCTGAGAGTCCTCACTATACACATAGCTCCTAACTTTATACTACACTGATTGTTTCATGTGGTAATGACTTATTTTCACTTTTTAAAAAACACAAAGTGAGGGGCACCTGGGTGGCTTAGTTGGTTAAGCGTCTGCCTTCAGCTCAGGTCATGATCCTGGGGTCCTGGGAACGAGCCCCGCATTGGGCAACCCACACAGTGGGGAGTCTGCTTCTCCCTCTCCCTTTGCCCCTCCCCCCTGACTCGTGCACTTGAGCTCTCTCTCTCTCTCTCTCTCAAATAAATAAATGAAATCCTTTAAAAAAATTTTTAAAAATACAAAATGAAAAGGTATAAAGGAAACAGACTATGTCAAAATAATAGGACAAAATATCGCCACAGCTTTGTTGAGAAAACATACCAGAGTAGGTATTTCCCATTTACCATGATGCAAGGACAGAAACTAGTCTTTGTTTACTTATCATGTATAAATAACCCAGTAGTCATGTTTTCTGGTATCTTCCTCATCTTCTTCCAAAAGGGGCTAAGGTCAAAATGTATTTAAACTCAAACTACTGTCAGGATCAATTACCAGGCATGCTTCCCTGACTATGGCATAATTTCTCCCTCAAAACTGTAACTTCTACTGATGTTCAGAATAAAGTGTTTCCTCTTGTTAATCTAGCTCTCCATCAGCTATCAGATCCGGGAGGAATTAGACCCTATTTTATTTCTGTTCTTATCAGTTCAGTTGTGTGTACTCAGTTCCTCTATGAGTTCTTAAATATGGCAACTTGGAGATGCTCAATTGGAACTGTATTTGGAATCACAGGCAGACAAGCTACTTAAAACTTGGTAATGGTGGAAATCATTATTCAAACCTTGGGAAAACCCTACATATATGTGTACAGGGTTAATTTTTCCCCAGAACTTAAAAATCATGTAGAATCTTAAATGAATTTTACTCTCCTCCAAATGCCTACCTCAAATGTTTACATTCTCTCAGTGAGGATATTATAACTCAGACTGATTCTCCCTCCTAGGAAATAAAAAACTATGGGCATTCATAATTTGAAATGCTCCTTTTTCAGAGTCCAAGCCAAGAATGGCAATCTAGGCCTGGGTTAATAACCCTAGGAGCTCCTAGGAGAGTTTCTGCTGCCCGAGGACTAAGGTAAGGCAAATGTGTGTTGATGTATTCCCAGAAAAGCCATGGGATTCTAGATCTGGAATTCTAGACCAGGAAATCTTATGGGACTCTAGATCTGAAATTCTAGATCAGAAAAAATCTCATGGGATTCTAGATCTGGAATTCTAGACCAGGAAATCTCATGGGACTCTAGACCTGGAATTCTAGACCAGGAAATCTTATGGGACTCTAGATCTGAAATTCTAGGTCAGAAAAAATCTCATGGGATTCTAGATCTGGAATTCTAGACCAGGAAATCTCATGTGACTCTAGACCTGGGATTCTAGGTGGAATCTAGAAATCTCTGGAAATCTCACAGGATTCTAGACCTAGACATCTCATGGGGCTCTAGATCTGAAATTCTAGATCTGGGAATCGAATGGGACTCTAGATTTGAAAGGGCCTCGGCCTGGTCTTCTCAGATGCTACCTGTTATACCTCAGTTTCATAAACAATCTCCAAGTCAACTGGTTCAGGGGTTCTCAATGTTATGTGCCTGTTAGACTGACATGGAAGAGCTTGAAAAATATACAGTTGCCCAGGCTCCATGCAAGAACAGTTCAATCAGAACCTCGGGCTGAGTCTAGAGCATCACATTTCTAAAAAAGTATCCTCATTTGATTCTAATGTGCTGGGATGGAGAACTCTCACTCTGTTCTGCCTGAATGCCTCCCAGAACAAGGAAATGGAGAATTCCTGAAGCTGCCCATTTATTTTAGAGAGCTCCCATCAAGTCCATTCCTTTTAGGGATGAAGAAACAGAATTTTAGAGTGGTCATTTCATTTCCAAGTTTTCACAGCGAGTTTTCCCCAATATTTACTGATCATTTACTATCTTCCAGCGCTTTACATAAATCATCTCATTTAATTCTATCAGTAAGTCTATGATCACCTTTCAAAGATGAGCACAGTAAGAATGACAAGGTTAAGTAACTTGCCCAAGTCAAACAGCTGGTAAGTGAAGGGTCTAAATAACTGCACATCTTAAGGATTACCTAGCGAGACATTACACAGAGAGTCCTGTCATGTTTAAGTCTCAAGTCAATGTCTGCCTTCCTCAATTCTGCCTAGAACTTCTCTTATCATACGGAAATATTCAGCACAAAACAAAGTGTTGGTGCATGTACATAGGCAGTACATACAGTTAGTTAAGGTAACTGGGGTCTCCAATATGCCTTTTCCTCTCAACCACGCAGCAATGCAAAGGCATGCAGGGTGTACTGATTTCTCTACAGAATTTTCTAGATCATTACAGTCACATAGACCTGACATAAAATATATCAAGTTCCTAATACTCTGCATAAAAAATGTCTCCTCTGACTCTGTCCTTGAGGTTTTGGATGCAGAATGTGCATAGTTTCTGCACAGCTGAGTCATCGTGAGGGAACAAACCTTGTCACTGAGGAGCTTTATTCTGTTGACATGATGTGCTCTCTTCACAATCGTTCACTCTCAAACCCTCCTGTAATTTAAACCTTGTTTTCTTTTAACATTCCCTGCCTATTTGACTCCCATTAAGTCCAACTGGCCAAGAGTCCAACAATTCTAAAGAATAGACTTTTTAAAAAAGATTTTTATTTATTTATTTGAGAGAGATAGAGAGAGAGCACAGCAGAGGGAGAAGCAGGCTCCCCACAGAGCAGGGAGCTCGATGCGGGACTCGATCCCAGGACCCTGCAATCATGACCTGAGCCGAAGGCAGATGCTTAACTGACTGAGCCACTCAGGTGTCCCAAAAGTGCCTTTTTAAAAAGATTTGTATTTATTTATTTGAGAGAGAGAGAGAGAACAAGATGGGAGAGGGAGAGGGACAAGCAGATTCCGTGCTGAGTGCGGAGACTGATGCAGGGCTGCTGGTTTGATGGTCACAGAGTTTCAGTTTTACAAGATGAAAAAATTCTGGAGATTGATTGTACAACAGTGTGAATATACTTAACACTACCGAACTGTATACTTAAAAATGGTTAAGATGGTAAATTTTGTTATGTATTTTATCTCGACTAAGTTTTTTTTTTTTAAATGAAGTTAAAATAATGCCACACACTTAGCACAGATGAGTTAGTGTTTGGACCAATTTTATCAGTCCTGTTTTTGTTTTCATTAACACCAGACTACTTCCACAACTTTCTTATTTGGAACAGTTTCTTTGTTTTTTCACTTGTTTCTAATTATGCAAGCAAATAGCTTTGAAGCTGGGCATGGCAGACGGTGCCATGTGCTGTGCCCAGGGCCAAATTCAAGGTCTCTCCGGGGAATGGCATGAACCAGTCACTTAAAAACCTGTGACTGCTGGGGTGATAAACTCCCCAGAGTTGCCAGCTTACTTTCTATAGCTTCCAGATGAAACGCCTGTTGCTCTTCTATAGCCACATTTGTGATTAGGCTTATAGGCTGTCATAGAGAATTTGCGATGGGAAGTCCCTCAAATGTTATTAATTTCCAACGTCCACTCTTTAGTAGTTTGTAAAGATAATATTGTCATTCCTCTTTGGAGAAAGTGAAATCTTTAAATTTCATACTCAGTCTAAATCCAGAGAGCTTGCCAGTATGTTGAGAGTTCTAGGGTTTAGCAAAAATCATGGAAGTTGAGAGAAGATCAGGTACTTAGCTGTACTTAGCCTTAGCAGAGCTCACTTGCTCATCTCATAGAGATGATGTTTATTTAAGTTTATTCTTTAGGGGCACCTGGGTGGCTCAGTTGGTTAAGTGTCTGCCTTCGGCTCAGGTCATGATCCCAGAGTCCCCTCTGCGATCCCAGCCTCTCTCTCTAGCTGCTGCTTCCCCTGCTTGTGCGCTCTCTCTCTCGCTCACTGACAAATAAATAAAATCTTTAATAAAAAAGAATAAAAATAAAAAGGCACTCTTACTAGATTTCTAAAAGATATTAATGTTTATGTAAACAGATCCTATTGTATAAATCAAGCAATCCTATTCTCTTAGGTAATAACACTTAAGCTCTGCAGTGCTAACCAAATACATAGTTCTGAATCAGCAAACACTGAGAACTCCTACCTGATCTGAATGACAGAGTCCACTTTTTCTCAGGTATCTTTGCTATGTAAGCTGCCTTTCCTTTATCAGTTTTTTTTCCCCCTTATATTCCACCATCTGTGTGCCAATAAAGCTTCACTCAATCTTCTCCAGCCTAGTGCCCACAAAATCTCTTGGGAAGAACTGAGCCATCAGGCTTGGTAGAAAGCACCAGATTTCACTTTCACTGTTGAATCTGGCTAATATGAAAATAACTCTGTCCACTGGAACCTGACTCCAGGGCTGTTGCCACAGTCCCTCTTACAGATGACATTAACTTATGGGACTCCTTTGACTCTTGAGTAATCACATTCCTCTGCGTGAGTTTCGAAACACATCATTCTCACATTGAAACCATTCACTCTTTAGTGAAGTGTTAGATCAAGTTCCAGTCAACCTGGTTGATCCACAAATTAGAGAAAGAAGATGGATAGAATTTTTACAAAAAGCGTGCAGGGAGAGAAAAGAAAAAGAAAACCAGCAACAGATTTACAAGCTGAGTATAGCTAAGAAGTAGGGCCATACTAACTGAAGTATTTTGAAATGTGTCCGTAATCACCAAAGGGATGGACATTGCATAGATATATTCAGATTATAGTTCCACTGTCCTCAAGTAGAGGGATTTCCCTGCTTTATTTAGATGCAAAGCTTTCTGTACATTCCCTTACTCTGTATTAAAAGTCAAACAGGAGAGATTTAGTTGTTGAAATTTAAATGAGGATTCAAGGAATTTTCTGAGAATTTTATAACTTCTTCAGTGATATCTGGAGTCAGTCAGAAGTGCAAACCATTAAACAAGTTGATGAGAAAGAGCAAAATCAACTTCTGATCTTTCATCCAGTTAAAGGAGTACAATGTATGTTTGTTTGTTTTTTTAAATACACAAATGCTTACCTGGAAAGGAGAAGTTTCCTGCAGTATCAACAAATTTGTCGGTCATTTGTCCAAATACTATCATCATGAGGGGGAGACCTGATCCGTGAGCTATGGCCATGATGGTGCCCAGGGACATCAATAATTTATCCTGCCAGTCAGAATATCGAAACTAAAAAATAAAAACAAAGGAAATAAAAGAATACGTTATAGAAAAGAATTTTTCTTTCTCCACAACTAGATGTTCTTTGGATTTTTATTTAAGGTCAGTACTTAAAAAAAAAAAAGATTGATTGACTGATTGACTGATTGCTTTTAAAGAGAGAGAGAGCGTGCAAGAGTGAGTGGGGGTGGGGGAGCAGGGCAGGGCAGAGGGAGAGTGAGAGAATCCTTAAGCAGATTCCCCACTGAGTGCAGAGCCCCGCAGGAGCCTGTTATGGGGCTCGATCCCAGGACCCTGAGATCATGACCTGAGCCAAAACCAAGAGTCAGACACTTCACCAACTGAGCCACCCAGGCGCCTCTAAGGTCAGTACTTTTATTTAAGGTCAGTACTTTATCTAAGGTCAGTAGTTGCAGATAAATGTAATAGGGAAGAAGAAGAGTTCCATCCAAATTCTTGTCAGATTAATTTTATGATTCTTTATTTTATATCCTGTGAAGAAATAATCTGATTCTGTTTCATCAGTATCTTCTTTGGTTGAATGATTACAATATAATTGGAAGGGATAAAAGTTTCGTTCCATTAAGAAATGTGGTTTGATCTTCCAGAGTTCCTTATGTAGTGAGTTAAAAACAGCTAGGAGTAAACACTAAGTACACATACATGCACACACACAGCACATCCTTTAAAACAATATTCAAAATATTTCAGAGAGAGAATTACAAATAGGGAGAAAACAGATCTCCTGAGTCTTACGGATAAGTTCTCTTTAAGAGGTTTCAGTTAGCTTTTTAAAAGGCAGCTCAGAAGTGAAATGAGAAAACATTAGGGAGTGCCTACATGTGTATTTTAGGAGACGATGCTCCCTGCAGAATCTGGAATGATACGGGAGAATTTGCTGAAGAAGAATTGGGGGGTACAGATGAAGTAGGGGTGTTCAGGCCGAGAAGAGCAAGGTGCCTAGAAACTGCATGCAGTGCTCAGGGAACTCCCTGCAGGGGAAATCCTAGAGTGCACAGTGTGGGAACTGACATTAGAAAGAGGTAGGGGCCCCACCAACCACCCTAGACTTAGTACTATCACTTAGAAGGCGGACACCAGTTGTTACAGTGACATGTACAATGCCCGAGAACTTACCAGCCAAACAATGTCATAGTACTTCAAAGACTTTGTCCCTCGCTGTCTTTTTAGCCCTCTCTCATTTCTCACATTTTCTTCCCGTTTTTGACTGATTATTCTATGGCTTTCTCTGTTGTCTTCTCTCTTCCTCTGCCTTCTAGATTACATCTATCTTCTCTTATATTTCCATCTCTATATCTTTCCCTCTGTCCCTTTTTATTTGTTTTAAGATTTTATTTATTTATTTGACAGAGAGAGACACAGCAAGAGAGGGAACACAAGCAGGGGGAGTGGGAGAGGGAGAAGCAGGCTTCCTGTGGAGCAGGGATCCCGATGCGGGGCTTGATCCCAGGACCCTGGGATCATGACCTGAGCTGAAGGCAGACGCTTAATGACTTTAAAGATTTTTTATTTATTTGAGAGAGAGAGAGGGAGCATGAGCTGGGGGGAGGAGGGGCAGACGGAGAGGGAGAAGCAGACTCCCTGCTGAGCAGGGAGCCCGATGCAGGGCTCCATCCCAGGACACTGAGATCATGACCTGAGCCGAAGGCAGATGCTTAATCAACTGAGTCACCCAGGCGTCCCTGTCCTCTCTTTTTAATCTTTTCCCTCTACCCATTTCCCTCACCCCACCCCATTTTGGGGATGAGATGCAGTCACTAGGAGAATGAGTGATGAGTCAGGCTTAGCAGAAGTGTGGTCTTTGAGAGCTGAAGCTGAGTCAAACAGGGTCAACAGGCCAGGGCAGTCTGAGGTCAGACACACTTGGTGGGGAAGAGGGGTGTGCAAACTGTTCTCACAGAGTTCCAGAAGTTCAGTATAGGGAGGCCAAATTCCATCATCAAACATGCAGGGCAAACACGAACACAAGGGTCAGAAGCCAGGTGGAGCCTGGAGCAGAACAAGGGGAGCAGGTATAGTCAAGAGCAAATGGAGAAGTATCCTGAAAATTGCTAGAAAAGGGACTAGTGTTTCCAAGGTTCATTTTAGTGGCTCTGAGGGAAGGGACATAGAGCACTGGGGTCTACTGGCCACAGTTACAAGCACAGGATCAGGTTATTGTGTCATGTTCTCTTTAGTGAGCATTTACATAAAATTGAGGATCATTTTAAATGCTTTTCATGCTACTTAAATAAAATTTCACTGTCTCTAAGCAAATAAAATTTCACTGTCTCTAAGCTTAAATTTAAAATTATAAACATTTCACAGCAACAGCACAGTTTCCTAAGCAAACTTAGATTCAAGTGATTTTCAACCAAACAATGAATTTCTAATTCTTGTTAGAAATGGTATTGTCCTGAACCTCTTTCAGGACAAAAAAAAAAAAAAAAAATCTATTCAGAGGCAGAAAAGATATTTCAATTTAATTAAATTTTAACGTTTAGGTTCAAATTAAATGCACTAAGTTTCTACCTCAAGTTTTGTGGTGTTTTATTTGCTGAAGGAGGCAGATCTAAAACATGTACATTAAAACTAGATCTAGTTTTACAAACAATTTATTCTCTAAAGCACTACAACAATAAGGGAGAAGAGAATGAATAAGGGCTTTGTAGCGACATGAGAAATGTGCACCAATGTTTGAGACAGGGGATGTTTTGGTGTCTTTTCATCTGGAGATTTCAGCTGACATGCCACTTAATACCAACTTCTTTGTTACGGAATACAGCCTGTCATAGTCTGAAACCCATCATTCTTACTCAAAGTAGGCAAACACTTTCTTGGCCCGCCTCTCTGAGACGTATTACAAATGAAAAACAGATTAGGCTTCTTCCAAAACATGTTGGCTTGATTGTGCCAGCAGAAAAGCACTGACAATTGTGTTAAACATAATCAGAATCTCTAATAGTTACTCCATATGTAATCAATTGTCTTGGAAGTCAAATGTGAAATAGATTTCTTACTTATTTCTAAATTTCTGTAGTTAACAATCGCTTTCTTTATATGCAAGCTTATTTTAAGCAAAATTTGGCAGGTGGGTTTGCGTGACAGTGGTGGTGGTAGTGATGGTGAGGGGTGTGTGTGTGTGTATGTGTGTGCGTGTGTGAAACAAATGCAGAGGTGTGTTTTCCTGAAATCAGTTAGTTAGTCCTAGCTCTGCTCTGTTTCATAGCCAGCTTATCCCTACCTCTTTTATCATCTACCTTGAGAACGTGGTTCATTGACTACAAGAAGCTCCACATCTATTGATTCAAGACACCAAATTTGAATGAAAACAAGAATTATTCATATTTAATATTTCACAGCTTACCAAAGTTAATGGTCCAATCAGCTTCCTCCTCTTTTTTTTCTTGTCTTGGTTGCTGTAAAAAAAAAAACGTAATTGTTTGAATTTAAAACTGTTACCAAATGTTTCACAGTCCATTGAATATAAACTTGAGTAGTTATCACATCCAAGTATTTTTCAAATATAAAACAGGGATATCCACAAATTGTCCAAATTATCTAGTTTAACAAACCCTGCAAGGCAATCACCAAGTGCAAAGGTAACTGTCCAAGGTACTACACGAGTATCTGGATGGGAAATGGTCACCTGCCTTGCAGAGCTCATACACAGAAAGAAAATACATAGGTTAATTTCTGCCAAATAATTAAATTCTTCTGTTGCTAAAAAATCTGTATTGACCTAAAAATAAATTCTACTCTTCTGAAGGACTATATGGAGTGGTGTCAGGAAATCCTGTTGGCTCTACATTCACAGTATAATTAGAATTCGACCACTACTCATCACTTTCACTGCTATCCCAATAGCCCAGGAGAACTTCTGCCTAGTTTCTCTACTTTCAATTATGCCAACTTCAGTCTGCCCTCAACACAGCATGCAAATAATCATTCCCAAGCTCAAGTCATATCATGCTACTCCTCTGATCAAAAAGCCTACAATGGCTCCCATTTTTCTCAGAGTAAAAGCCAAAATTCTTACATTGGATTCTGACCCCTACACGATATGTCTCTTTGTTACCTCTCTGACCACATTTCTTTTTTTTTTTTTTAAGATTTTATTTATTCATTTGAGACAGAGAGGTACAGAGAGAGAGCATGAGCAGGGGGAGAGGCAGAGGGAGAAGGAGAGGGAAAAGCAGACTTCCTGCTAAGCCAGGAGCCCCATGCGGGACTCCATCCCAGGACGCTGAGATCATGACCTGAGCCAAAGGCAGATGCTTAACCATCTGAGCCACCCAGGCGCCCTCTCTGACCAGATTTCTTACTCCTATTCCTGTTTGCTTTGCTTCAAGCCACCCTGGCCTCTCTGCTGTTGCTATTCTTTGAACACACCAAACACGTTCTCATAGCAGGGTCTTTATATGGTCAGATACCTCTGCCAGGAATGCTGTCCCCTCAGGCACCCACACAGCTCCCTCCTCTCATGTCTTTCCAGTCTTTGCTCAAATACTGCCTTCCCAATAAGACCTATCTTAACCACCCTATTTAAAACTACAGACTACTTCCTACTTGCACTCCTGATTTCCCTAGCCTCGATTAACATTTTCCATAGCATTCATTATCTTCTAATTGCTGCAGCTTACTTATTTTGCCCAAGTATTCTTTTTTTTAAAGATTTTATTTATGTATTTGAGAGAGAGAGAATGAGAGAGAGAGAGAGAGCACGTGCACATGAGAGGGGGGAGGGTCAGAGGGAGAAGCAGACTCCCCGCTGAGCAGGGAGCCCACTGCGGACTCAATCTCGGGACTCCAGGATCATGACCTGAGCCGAAGGCAGCCACTTAACCAACTGAGCCACCCAGGCGCCCCTGCACAAGTATTCTTTATGTCTGTCCTCCCTACAATAATGTAAACTCCATGAGGATTTTTTTTTTAATCTAAATGCATTTATTTAGCTTAATTTGTTAATTATTTAGTTTAGGTAGGTGATAAAGTTTTGCTCATAAGACTTGATCCCAAATTATTTAGAACATTTGTTAAAATCAGACAGACATCTGCCACTAAATATGTTCAAAAGAAGGTGCCAAAGGCAATATAGCAGCATGACTGGAACTAGCATATAACTAACTTGCCATTTGCCCTAAATAACTGAAGGGAGCTTGACTTCCTTGGAATGAATAACCTTCGGTCTGCCTTTTTTTTTAGTAAAAATTAGTCTCAACATATACTTTCTTAATCTTACAGTCTTAACTTACTATTAACTTTCTGTATTTCTCTTCTGAACTGTTTTCTTGTGTTTCCAATACAAGGCTGTGAACTTCACTTCTGAGAACTCCCTTGGGTTCTGGAGGATTACTGCATTTTTCGAAGAGCTCCTTTGTGCACTCATCAAATGTTCAGCCAGTGCAATACAGAAATAGCCTTCATAAAAATGCCATCTATTTATAGATTCACAGTCAATCCCAGCCTATATTGCCAGCTGATGAAAACCACATTTTTCCCCCCTCTGGTAGAAATAATACCATCCATCTGTTTTCTAATTCTATTTGGCAAGCTAAATTTTTATGAATGCATACCATGGTACTTAGAAGGAATAGAGCAATATCACTGTAGGAAGACGTTAACAGACTAAAATAATTCTTGAAACATCAGGTAGGCATATTTTCACTTGGCTAATCAGGCCCCTTGCAGCTTGAGGACACACTCCAGAACCTGATAAATTGGTCCCTCTGGGTGATTACTTGATGACACAGGTCAATTAGTTCTGGGTGGCTGGGCATGAACTCAGAGACCATAAGAGCCTCAGAAACTGTTTGAGGCTAAAGGCAAAAATGATTCACTATTCTCACACTGAAAGAGGAAACAAAGACAACACACCACTTACTGGTCGTTTCTGCCCCTACTAAGGCCTGTGAAGTACACTTAACAAGGGTCCCTGAGAACCAAAGAGAAACCTTGGAGAAAGAGCAAGCAAATGAAGGGCTGAGGTTTTCCCCCTTGCATCTGAACAAACACTGATTTGGAAGCGCAGGTTACAGAAGAATGGGGCTCCCTATGGTCCCCCTCTCCACCCCAAAGGGAGAAATGGGAACCTTCGAGATGCTGGGGGAAGGGGATAACACTGGACAAAGAGGAATTAACAGGGGGAGGACGGTTTTTGTTGCTGTTGCTCTTGTTGTTGTGGTTTTGTGTGGTTTTGTTTTGTTTGCCTCACTGGTCTTGTTCAAGAAGCGCAACCATCAACAGCAGATGTCTCATGCTCTATTAAAAAGAAAACTCACATGATGTTTATGAAAGTTATTTGTAAAAGTTTTGAGTTATATAATGCAAGGAACGTTACACAGCACAGATATTCATCGAATATGGGCACAAAGTGGGCAAGCGGCACTTTTAAAGGCAGCCTCTTCTTCCTAAGCCTGTTCCAAAAGGAGCCTCTGAGACACTCCTTGAGGCAAGTCAGAACCTTAGGCAAGACCCTCCAGAGAAGCCCCTGACACAAAGGCATCAACAGACTTGCTCCACTTTCCGAAGCCGAATGTGGCCCTGCTGATGGGCGTGGGACGGAAAGCGGTGCCTGCTGGCGAGGTACCTGCTGCTGCCCAGCTCAAAGTCGCCCTCCGCTCTCCTGGGCCGCGGGACAGTTCCGTTCCTTCCCGCCTCGAGATCCATCTCGACCTGGGGAGAAACCAACAGCCTCAGGTCCAGGTGCACCCCGCCCAGCTCGGGAGTACAACCAGCCTCCCCACAGCCTCGGGCACACGGTCACGGGGCCGAGGGGCGCGCACCGGCCCCGGGGTTTCCCGCCGCGGCCGGAGCACGGGGCCCGACTCACCTCGGACCTCGCGCTCTCCGTCGCAGCCGCCCGGCGCGCGGGGCGCTGCGGCCGAAGGGCCCGGACTTTGCCCGCGGGAGCGTCGCCCCCGCCCCTTACGCGCGCCGCGCCCCCGTACGCGCGCCGCCTCCCGAGGCCTCCGCCGGCACAGCGCCGCCCCGCGGGCAGCCCGCCGCCCCCCGGGCTTCGTCCGCGGGCCAGGCGCGGGGGAGGGGCCCAGCGGCCGCCCTCGCCGCCGCCCACCCGGGCGAGCCACCAGCCTGGTGCTCCCGCGGCTCGGTGCTCGGAGAGCCTCCCCTGGCGGGCCACCCGAGCTCACAAGTGACTGTCACACTCTCTCGGCGCTCAATTTTCTTTTTACAGCCGTGCGGGGGCTTGTTTCCGGACCCTCAACAATCATAGGGCGGCCGAGGAGGGAGCACCGGACCTGCCTCCCACTTAACGCGTCCCCAGGTCGGGTGCTGGGGGCACGGAGCCCAACCATCTCCGGGGACGACCTAGTATCAGCACATCATGCTCCTTGGAGAAGAGAAAGCTATTGGTGCCCTCTTACTACTTGGAGACACAGAACTTTCGGGCTGGAAGGGCTGGTACAGATCACCCTATTAAAGCCCGCCTTTTTTTTTTTAACAAGAATAAATGGATGCTAGCGAGGCTGAGTCTTGCCTGAGGCTGCATCAGCAGGTCCAGAATCCAGTCGCCAGTGCCCTCCCCTGCCTCCCTACTCTGATCTCAGACTTCTCCCTATACAAAACTGTCTCTGCACCTAGGGCCTACTTGAGTCCCCTGTATGGTGTTCCCGTCCCTTCTGATTAATTTCTGGACACGTCTCTGAAAAGAAAGGGGTTAGGGGTTGACTGAAACTATGGCATATTCTCGAATTAGGTGATAGAAATGAATTTACTTAAGTACGTTTTCCTCAAAATAGTTTTCCTCCTTATCCGGTCTACCATCACCATGAGGATTCTCTCTTTTGGATCAACCAGAAGTCTCCCTTTTCAGGAGTCTAACACATGGTCAGATCCCTCTTTTAAGATCCTCTGGGAGGAAAGCCATTGGAATTGTTTAGTTTGAAAGAAGGCCTGATGGTAGCTGGAGGACATTATGAAAGTCGGTAGACTATAGGGATGATAGCCTCTTCGGTTTCTAGGCAAGAAGTCTTGGGGGAGTAAAAAGGCAGATACCTGAAGCAGTAGCAAGCTGTTGAACTAAAACCAAAAACCAAACAAACAAAATGCACCCAGTAATGAGATGTGTTTGCCTGTCTGTCTGAGTCAACTCACAAAGTTGTCCCTGAAAAAGTGCTTATCGTGAGTTTTCTGTGTCTCCGAATGGAAGTGAGAATCTAGGACAAGTGGGTGTTGGTGGAGAAAGGAGCCAGGCCAACATGACAGTGTTTCTGTGTTTGCCTGTACAACGGCCATTTCCAAGGGCTCCTTTTATATTTTTTTGGTAACAATGAAACAACCCTACTTGTGCATCCATCCACTTAGTCACTCATTCAAAGCCCCTATTTAAGCCACTGTGATAAGCTGGATTTCTCGATGACACTCAGGCTGTAAGAAATCCTAACTTTCTCTTTGGGATAGGATTTTGAGATACTTCTCCTTTGTTCTCACTGATATATACAGTTGTCTTTCTACCACTCTGCTATCTTACTTTTTCCCATTTGTTCCATTCACTTTATCTTTCTTCTTTAATCTTTTTTTTTTTTTAAAGATTTTATTTATTTGACAGAGAGAGACACAGTGAGAGAGGGAACACAAGCAGGGGGAGTGGGAGAGGGAGAAGCAGGCTTCCCGGGGAGCAGGGAGCCCGATGCGGGGCTCGATCCCAGGACCCTGAGATCATGACCTGAGCCGAACCTAACGACTGAGCCACCCAGGTGCCCCTCTTCTTTAATCTTAATTTTTATCTTCTTTTGGATCTATTGAATATTTTTGTTATTTTGGTTTCCTTTCTCTTAGCTTATTAAATATACATTCTCTTATTATCTATTAAATAACCCCTTTCTAAAGATTATAACAGGTATCTTCAACTAACAATTGCTACCTTTTCCTCTTCTACAACAATGCAAAAATCTTCGGACTCTCAAACCTCATTCATCTACCTCTGATTTGTACACCACTGTTGTCATATACTTTAATTTTCTCTATTTATGACCCTTAATGAGAATGTTATTACTTTATAGAGTCAATGTTCACTTATATTTATCTATGTATTTGTCCTTTTCTTGCTCTTTATTTCTTCCTACATCTCAGAGTCACTATCTTGGGTCATTTTCCTTCTACCTGAAGAACAATCTTGTATTTCCTTTAATTGGTGATTAATTTTCTCACTTTTTTTGTCCTGAAAATGTACTCTGCCTTTATTTTGAAAAATGGTTGGGAATTTGCCTTATTGGCTATCAAGACCTTTACGATGAAACCATAGCAATTAAGGCAATGTGTTTTAGATAGGGCTAAACAAAATTAAAGTAGAACAGAATCAAGATCTTATAATTGACAGCTAGAACCCTAATCCAGACAGTGTTCTTAGCCACCATGTTAAGAAGGGCAGGGAAGTGGGAGTGGAGAAGATATGTCAAATGTATCAGATGGTTAAACACATTCATCCTCCAATCCATTGATCTCACCACCTTTTTACTGTTCCTGACTTCCCTGATGTACTCTCTTCCTTCATAACCCATCTTGTGAACATCTGCGACCCCTTTGTCCTCTCTTTTTATGGATCTCACTAGGTAAAACCACGATGCTGGCTAATTTAAATGATCCAGCTACAGCAAGGCTACACTCTGCTGAAGAACACAGCTGAAGAAAAACACAAAACCATCTGGAAGGTCTCACCATGAAACAAAGTCCATGCCCCTATTTGCCACCCGGTCTGATGGTTGTAGTTTTATACTATAGATCCCATCCTCGTAAGAATGGTTTTTCTCCCTGTAGCACCAACTTTCCCATCCTAGCCGGATCACTCTTGTTGGCACATATAATGCTGTTATTTTTTTCCCTCTTAAAAAAAAAAATCATTCTTGACCCCACTTCTCCTGCCAATTACCATCACATTTCTCTCCCCTCTGTAGCTAGACTTTTTTTTAAAATTTAAATTCAATTAATTAACACATAATATATTATTGGCTTCAGGGGTAGAGGTCAGTGGTTCATCAGTCTTATCTAATACCCAATGCTCATTACATCATGTGCCCTCCTTAATGCCCATCACCCAGTTACCCCATCCCCACACTCCCCCACCCCTCCAGCAACTTTCAGTTTGTTTCCTATGATTAAGAGTCTCTTATGGTTTGTCTCCCTCTCTGTGCAGCTAGACTTCTTAAAAGAGTTATTTCTATCACTATCTTCATTTCCTGGCCCCCTGCTTTCCCTTAAACCCACTCTAATTAGAAGCTTGACTCTTTTACACCACTAAAACTACTCTTTTAAGGGACACTGGTAACCGTTATATTGCTAAACCCAAAGGTCAATTCTTTGCCTTCATCTTACTTCACAGATTTAAGCAATTGACAAGTTTATCATTCTCTTTTCCATAATACACTTTCTTCACTTGGATTCCTGGACACCACATATTTCTTGGACTTTGTAATGCTTTACTGGTCACTCTTTCTCAGTCTCCTTTGTCTTCCTCTTTTTTTTAAAAAATATTTTATTTATTTATTTGAGAGAGCGAGAGAGAGAGCGAGCGAGCACGTGAGCAAGCTGAAGGGAGAGAGACAGGGAGAGAGCCTGAAGCAGACTCCCCACTGAGTGCAGAGCACGAGGTTGGGGGGGTAGGGGTAGGGGCTCAATCTCACAACCCTGAGATCATGACATGAGCCAAAACCAAGAGTTGGCCGCTCAACCAACTGAGCCACCCAGGGGCCCCTGTCTTCCTCTTCTTTCAACTTTTAAACTACCACTGGAGTGCTCCAAGCCTCCCTGCTTGGACTTCTTCTCTGTCTATTCTCACTCCCTCTGTAATCTCAGCCAGCCTCCTGGCTCTAAATACCACCTGTATCCAACAATTTCTAAACTATTATTTCTAGCCTAGGCCTCCCTCTTGGATTCCTGACTCATATATATGACTGTATCTTTGACATCTCTCTTGGGACGTCTACTGTGCCCAACCTTGACTCCTGATCTTTTCTCCAAGCGGGCCCCTCCAACAGGCTCCTTCTCAGTTGGCAGCTCCAGCCTCCCAGTTGCTTAGCAAACACCCTGCAGTCATTTTGTCTGCTCATCTGTCTTCCACACCCCATACTCAGTCTGTCAGGAAATCCTATGGGCTCTATCCTCAAAATATTTCCATAATCCCACCACTTCTCTTTATCCAGTTCTACCACCATGTACAGGAACTGTCATCTCTCACCTGAATTACTACAATGGCTTCTTTTTTTTTTCCCCCATTTATTTGAGACACACAGAGAGAGACGAAGAGGGAGAGTAGGCACACAAGTGGGGAGAGGGGTGGAGGGAGAGGGAGAAGCCAACTCCCCGCTCAGCCGGGAGACCAACATGGGGCTCGATCCCAGGACCCCGAGATAATGGCCAGAGCCAAAGGCAGACGCTTAACCGAGTGCGCCGCCCAGGTGCTCCCCCTTGAGTAGCTTCTTCTTCTTCTTCTTCTTCTTTTTTTTTTTTTTTAAAGATTTTGTTTATTTATTTGACAGAGAGAGATACACAGCGAGAGAGAGAACACAAGCAGGGGGAGTGGGAGAGGGAGTAGCAGGCTCCCCGCAGAGCAGGGAGCCCGATGCGGGGCTCGATCCCAGGACTCTGGGATCATGACCTGAGCCGAAGGCAGACGCTTAACGACTGAGCCACCCAGGCGCCACCTTTCTTCTTCTTTTTTTAAAGATTTTATTTATTTATTTGACAGAGAGAGACACAGTGAGAGAGGGAACACAAGCAGGGGGAGTGGGAGAGGGAGAAGCAGGCTTCCCGCCGGGCAGGGAGCCCGATGCGGGGCTCGATCCCAGGACTCTGGGATCATGACCTGAGCCGAAGGCAGACTCTTAACCGACTGAGCCACCCAGGTGCTCCCCCTACAGTAGCTTCTTCTTTTTCTTCTTCTTCTTCTTCTTTTTAAGATTTTATTTATTTATTTGACAGAGAGAGACACAGTGAGAGATGGGATACAAGCAGGGGGAGCGGGAGAAGGAGAAGCAGGCTTCCTGCCGAGCAGGGAGCCCGATGCGGGGCTCCATCCCAGGACCCTGGGAGCATGACCTGAGCCGAAGGCAGACTCTTAACCGACTGAGCCAGCCAGGCGCCCCTACAGTAGCTTCTTAACAATCTCTCTGCTGCTGTTGCCCCCTCTTCTTGCCTTTGTCCATTCTCAAAGCAGCAGCCCGAGTGATTCTTCTGAAAAGAGATCATGTCACTCTTCTCACAATTCTCCAGTGACCTCCAACGCTCTCAGAGCCATGCCTGCAGTAGCTCACCCTCTCCGTGGTCTCCCTGCCCTCGGTTTCTGTTCCTCCACCCCAGCCACACTGGCTTCTTTGATGTTCCTCAAACAAGAGAGGCAGAGTTCCACCAACTAAGGAACTAGCTATTTCCTCCGCCCCCAATTTGCTTCCCCTAAATATTCACATGACTAACACCCTCACCTTCTACAAGTCTCTTCTCAATTACCACCTTTTCAATGAGACCAACTATGATGTCCCCTTTAAAAACTGCGTTCCGTATCTTCAGGGCTCTCAGTTCCCATTACTCTATTTTGATTCTTATTCCCACAGCATTCATCACTTCTAGTATACTATACAACTCACAGATTTATTAACCTTGTTTTTCTTGTCACCTCAGTGGTATGTAAGACCCACGCGAGTAAGGATTATTCACTGAACTCTCCAACATTTGCTGCCCACACTTACTACGTGCCAGACTCTATGCTGGGGTTTGAGGATATAAAGAAAATAGGGTATAGTTCCTGCCCTACAATGGACTGAGAATAAACCAGCACATAAATCATGCAGAAATATATAGTGCCTTATAAAGAACAGAGCCCATCACACAAATATATTATCCCATTCGATTATCAAAACAAGAGTCATGTTTAAGGTCAACAAGTGAGAAGCTATTCTTAATATAAAGATTAGAAACTGGCATTGCTGAAAGTAGGTGAATTTCCATGTGGTTTGGACACAATGGCATTAGGACTCCAACCCCAGCCATGTGACTCCAGCTGCCCGTTCAGTACCTCTAGGGAAGACTACTGCCCGGCAGAGGCCATGCCTACCTATAGTTCTAGTCTCCACAGCACTAGGAGGCTTATTAAATGTGTATTGAATAGATCAATATTTTAAAGCTATAGCATAAAAGATTATTTAAAAAAGTTTCCTATAAGTAAGAGACAAAAGGAAGAACAAATGCCATCTACCAACATACATTAAAATATATATGTAATATGATAATATGTAATATTTATATAATACAATAATGTTATAATATTTTATTTTATCTTTAAATACAAATTAATTTGCAACAGTTTTCCCTGAAGAGACTATGATGGACTCAGCTCCTTCTCCAGTTGACCTTGAGCTTGACCATAATATGCTTTGTGGGTTTTCCCTCATCTACACTGTATTTGTGGTGAAAAACCCTGACCTTTCATCTCTGAAGATGGTTAGATACTATCTTCAACTACTATATTTGCATGTGGCCACACTTACCAGTACTGTTTCCAAACTGTCTGCCACCAGGACTTTTCAACCTATGCCTAACTTTTCCATCTTCTTCTCAGAGTTTATAGACTGATTGCCCCTGTCTTTACCTTCTCCAAACTATGCTACCTCTTGCACTTTTCTCCAAAAAATTTTCTTAAAAACCTTTTCATCGCTTGAAAAACAAAACGAAAATCCCTCTCCACTTCTGACCTAGCTTTCTCCTAAAAAAAATTTGCTTTTGATCTCAGTCTTCTTTTGTTCATTATACCATTCACTTAACTAATTTGGCTTGGCACGTTGGAAGGCATTCATAGGATGATGAAGATAAGGGTGGTTCCGATTCAGCTCTCTCTTTCCCAATGAACTCTTCCTTACACCCTCTCAAACCAGGGTGGACTTACAAAGGTACCATGACAGACCTTTGAGAAGCAGTTGGGAAGAGTTTGCTATGAATCACAGTGATATCATTTCTGTCAGCATAGAATAATGGTGCACATTGAGAGTTCCAAGGTCACATTGCCTAATGGAATTTTTGTGCTCTGTGAGGGTTAGGGGAATGATTAGGTGGACAGGAATGGCTGCAAGGTGCCAAGGTTAGAGATGAAATGAATAAGCAGGAGACAGGGTTACTATGCTTTAGGTCATTTATGTTGACCTACTCCTAAGGTTATTACAAAACCGTACCTTTTCAAAAGATTGCACTTTACTTTGCTACAGATTCAGATATTTGCTAATATTGAAGTGTCCATAAATAATATAACAAAAAGGAACAGTAACCTCAAGTTTGCATTTGATACTAGTTTTCAATTACTCACTGCACTCTTTCCTAGCCTTAAAATGGTGGCTTCCTAAGGGTTCTTCAACCATTGAAAGGGTGTTGTAAAATGTTCAGAAATCCTATCAAAGCAAAATTAACTTGGGTTTGCAATCATGTGTAAATCAATTTTGGAACTCTACTAATATCAGATGGAATCTAAGATTGTATTCACCCACTCCTTTGCTCTGGTTTTTAAAAACTTTTTATTTTGAGATATTTATAGAGCCACATGCAGTTGTAAGAATAACACAGAGAGATCTCCTGTACCCTCCCCAGTTGTAATATATTGTATTTTTGTGTCAAAATTCATAAGGAATATTGGTGTGTAGTTTTCCTCCCTCCCTCCCTCCCTCCCTTCCTTCCTCCCATCTGTCTGTCGTTGGTATTAGTATCAAGGCAATTCTAGTTTCATAAAATGAATTGGGAAGCATTCCCTCCACTTCTATTTTCTGGAAGAGACTGTGGGTTACCTCAACATTTTTTAAACTCCCATTTTGTGTGGTTCTGAGTATTACACCGCACATATGCATAATTTACCACAATCTACTGTTACCGCATTTTACTTGCTTGAGTGAAATGTAGAAATGTCATCTCCATTACAGCCATTTACCCTCTTCTATTTTATAATCTGATGGTCTTATATCTTTCCTCCACTTACATTTAAAACGGTACCAGGCTGTGTGGCTAATTTTTTAAACACATTTTTGCTTCAACCATCAAAAACATTTAGAAAACACAATAGGAGACAGACAGGTTATTGTATTAGCAATGTTTTTGCTTATCACATTCTTTCTTCCCAATATTCCAAGCTTCCTTCTTTTATCCTTTCTCTTCTGTTTGGAGAACTTCTTTCAGCCCTTCTTTTAGGGTAGGTGGGCTAGTGACAAATTTCCCTTAGGTTTCCTTCAATTAAAATGTCTTCATTTTCCTTCATTCCTAAAGGATAATTTCACTGAATATGGGCTTCTGGGTTGAGGGTGCTTTTCTTTCAGCATCTGAAAGATAGTTTCTTATGAGAGATGAAGTATCATTCAAATCCTTTTTCCCTAAAATGATGTGTCATTTTCCCCTTGCTGTTTACAATATTTTTCTTTATACTTAGTTTTCTTTTTTGTCTTTATTTTTTTTTAAGCAGCTTAAGTTCACGGCAAAATGAAGTAGAAGGTACAGAGATTTCCCATATTAAGTTTGAGATCTTCCCAGTTCTTGGTCTGTTAAGTGTAACTCAATTGAAACATCGACATTGGAGGTATGATGTTATAAGATTCTAGATTTTACTAAAGCCTTCTGTTTTCCTTGATTTTTAGACATTACTTCAGCAGAAAAAGAGGTATCAAGGGGTATCATTCCTTCCTTGTTCCTGTAAGTGGGGAGAGAAGTCCAGTTTCTCCACTTGGGCTCCATTCACACCTGAAGTGGGAGGGGGGTCCTCATGATGGCTGGGCACAGGTGGGAGTCTTGGCTTCCTACTAGGCCTCCTCTGCTACCTTCCTGGCTGAGAGGAGTTGAAGTGCATTGTTAGAGTTCTCCACATGGTCTCCACCGGCACCGTGGGGGTGGGGGTAAGTACGTAAGGATGAGGGTGGGAGGGAGGAAGATGGCGAGGTGGCCTTGGGACCACTGTGTGGTGGTGAAAGTCCTAACCCTTCCTGAACCCCTTCTGACACCACCTGGGAGGGAAACGGAAGAGAGTGCTTCACTTCTATCAGGTGAGGATGAAAAGTCGGCTTCCATTTAGTCTTCCCTGACATGGCTGGGGCAGACAGTGAGGTCGGGGTACCTTCTTACAGCCTAACAAGGGTGGAAGTTGAGGCTTGCCACTTAGCCTTTTCAGGTGTGACTCTGAGTGATATCACAGTTTTTTCCCATGTTGTTTGGCTAGAGTAGAGTAGCTACTGTCTAAACATTTTCTGTCTTGCTAGGCTGCCCCTCTCCTGGTCCTTTGGCCAGAGAGAACAGGCTTTCATTGGGGCTCCTTCTTGTCTGTGCACACTGGTATTTCACATTCTTCTGCTCCAAGCCTGGGACATAAGGGGCAAGAATGAAGCAAAACAAAACAAAAGGGAAAATCAGAAATTCACTACCATGTCATTCTTTGGATTCAAATGTCCTTATCTGGTTTGCTTTTTTCAGAGACTTCTTATGTTTGTTTTACATATAAGGTTCAGTGTTTCTAGTTGGACTTAACAAGAGGAATAGGAAAAAATACATCTACTCCATCCTCCTTGAACATGCTGCCTAATTTTCTAAATCCATTTCGTCTAATAAAATGCAGAGGCAAAGGAAGAAGATCCTAAAATCAAATTAGCCAGTATTTGTATTTGTTCATCACTAGAGGAAGGGATGTGAAGTATTGGCTAAAAAGATTTCTCGAACTAATCTGCTCATTCCCCCCCCCCTTAGTAACATCCAGTCCACTGTGTCTACTTACAAAAATCTGCACATTTTTCTACATAAGACATGAGAATAGGTGGACGCTATCTCAGTCTGGCCTCAAGCTTACCCCACAATAAAATAGGGAGTCAAATGCCAATATTTATGGATGCTGACATAGTGGAATCATGAGGCGATGTTAAAGAAACCAGGGTGCAAGCTCTTCATTCATACAGCCTTATGCTATGTTTTGCGTTATATTATGTTAGACTGCATTCATTATACTTATTTTTACATCTTTTCCTTCCTGTGAGCTTCCTAGACTGTGCGCTTCTCCGGGAAAGGAGATAACCTAAATATAGTAGCTGGCACATTGCAAGTACCTGATAAATCCTAGTCCTTCTTGTCCACTCCTTTTTCCACCCTTTGCTAGTTCAGGATGAAGGCAGAAAGCCCAGAGGAGAAACTGCATTTGCAGTTAATCTAGGCTTAAAGGCTTGAAGAAGACCTCTGAATCAGTAGCCAGGTACCATCAATCAGTACCTTAAACTAGATCTTGCAGGAAGTGCTGGCCACCTCCCAGCTCACACCATCTTAGAAGATCCTGACACAGCAGACATCAC
Source organism: Mirounga angustirostris (assembly GCF_029215605.1). NCBI lineage: Eukaryota > Metazoa > Chordata > Mammalia > Carnivora > Phocidae > Mirounga > Mirounga angustirostris. The sequence continues at coordinate 75,393,283 of NW_026991720.1, read as the reverse complement.
GGGATTAAAAGGAAGGGGTTGTCATGGCGCCTGGGTGGCTCAGTCACTTAAGCGTCTGCTTTTGGCTCCAGTCATCATCCCAGGGTCCTGGAATCAATCCCAGAGTCCCAGGATCAAGTCTTAGGGTTGAGTCACCCCGCTCCTGTGTAGGGCTCCCTGCTCAGTGGGGAGTTTGCTTCTCCCTCTGTCCCTACCCCCGGCTTGTGCACTCTCTCTCTCCCCCCTCACTCTCTTTCTCAAATCAATAAATAAGATTTAAAAAAAAAAGAAAAATGGTTGTAGAACGCCGTCTTCCACTTCCTTCCTCTTAGAGCTTTGACCAATTTTGCCAATATTTGTTCATTTATTCAATACATATTTATGGAGGTAGAGAGGATGAAGTAGAAGTATCCCCCTAGAGCCAAGTTTTCCAAACTATGAACTGAGGATTGCCAGCAAGTACTAAGTAGGTAACAAGGATCCCTTAGATAACAAGTGTTCATTGATCAAATGAGTTTGAGAAATGCTGCTTACCACACTGCTCTCTCAGAGGGTTACAATGCACATCGAAGATTGAGAAGTTCTGTAGTAAACATCATTTAGCTTTGTTTAGCTGTGTTTCCTCCCCCCACCTCCACCTCCACCCCCCAATACCCACTGAAAACATAATATTCATGCTCTCTTTAGCCATACACATAAAGCTACTTCTAAGAAAGGTAGTCTCAAAGTTCCAAGAGCAGGGAAGTCATGCAAGAACAGCTAGGGGTGAAGAGAAGAGCCCTGGAAGAAAGATGTGTGATCTTTCTTTGACTGTGATCTTAATTTGGCTGAGGTGAGAGGCAGATAAGGATGCGGTGGTATGGAAGAGGTTTTACACACTGAGAGACTAAAAATGAAGGAGGAATTTAGACTTACAGAGGCTATAGAGATGGTTTTTAGAAAGCAAACATTGTACTGGTCAAGAATGGTAAATACTTTTTGCAATAATACAAACTGTCTTTTATCAGTCAAAGTCTCAGCAGGAGAGGAATGGTTCGCTCAAATTAAGATAGTCAAGGAGGATTTAATGAAGGAACTAGTAATAAAGATATGGGCAGAACACAGGGTATTGGGGATATGTCATAATGGGTAGGGGAGACCTTTGGGCCACAAAAATGGGGGGCCATTGCCTTCCTTGGCCAGCATGTAGGGGAGGTAGCAGTTGCCAGAACCTGTATTAAGTGTCAAACAGGGAAAACTGCTTTGAGAAGGCCAGTGAGCCCCTCCAACTTCTCCCAGGCTCCCCTTCAGCTGAACCCACAGAAGTCGATCTCCCAGGGCAGAGAGCAGTATGGAGAGAAGGGTGGAGAGTAAACAGGGAAGAGCAAAGGGAAGATATATGGCCCATGTCTCAAGGTGGAAGTCTCTGGAAAGTGGCTAAAGATATTTGAACTCTGCCATTTCCTGACTATGACTATTCATGATTCATGAAACACTTTTGAAGTGGTCATTGACTGTGTCAAGACATGCCATTAAGCCCAACGAAGACATAAAGACAAGAAGATAGAGACCCAGCCCTCAGGTATACAAAAATAACCAAAACAGAGTGAAGAATAAGCAAGTGGTTAAAATACAGAGTGAAATATAAACATAAAGAGATGTACAAAGTATATGGGAGTTTTGGTGCAGATAATTTGCATAGCTCACTTATGACTTTGGCCTTGATATGCAATGCTAATAGATAAAATTGTTGGCTAAAGTAACCCTTCTGGTAGAAATGCAAATTTTGAGAATTTAAAAGGTATTTGAATTTTAATTTCATCCGTTAACAGCCAGTAATAACCCATAATAGAAAATTGAGCTATTCAAAAAATTGCTTTCAGAATTAAAGTATATGCAAAAGACTTTCATGACTGCTAAGTGTTGTGAAACACCACATCATCCAACATTCTTAAAGATCCTTTTAAGCATTTGTTCTCATAGAGAAAATCCTTATGTAGTTTTCCACTTTAACCCAACAACTTCCATTTTGGCCTATTTCTCTCCAGGTTTTGTCTGTATATTCCAGACTTGGAATATATCTGATCCCAAAGAGTTTTATACCATTTTTTAGTTTAGGGAGGTAGATTATTATAGCCATGCAGTATTTCAGATAATTCAGACAGTCTCAGCTCTAGCTTGGCTAGAGCTGCCACTTTCCCAAAGCAATGTAAACAATCCACAGATAAATCCCAGGTGAGTCATCTATTTAAACTCTAAAGGGTGGGAGTCGTGGGGTCAATGCCCACACCGATAGACACGTTTTGCATAAGAGAATTGAGGAAGGACAATGAACTTTTTGGAAATGAAAAAATTTGTCACACTCAAATTCTGATTGGATAGGGAAGCCTCAGCTGTAAACTGGTTTGATTATAGAAATAAAATATTAGAGTTATGACCTTGATAATACTCTTTTAGCTTTCTCTCTCTTTTGACTAAAAAGGAAAAAAAAAAAATCCTCCTTCCCTTACCATGCCTTTTCCCCTCCTTCTCAAATAGAATAGTGTGATTTTCTGCCTAAGACGTTAGGAGTTGTGCCTCCCTTTGGATGCTTGTGAATGAAATGCTACGGACACAGCAGCTGTCTTGCCGGCTACCCATGTGCTTAGGAGATGCGGGGTAGGTTTCTAAAGTGTGTTCTTTTCTTCCCTCACTTATGGAAGTCATAAGGTATATATTTTCACCTTTATAATGGAAATCAAAAAGGTAAGATGTGGTTCATTTTATGAAATCTCACTGCACATGTGTAGGAATGTGGACCCTCTAAAATAAGGCGTATCTCAATACTCTCACTACTTCAATAGACCACGGCAAGAATACAAATCAATCTATTCTGGCACAGCAGGCCTTTCGGGCCTGGTTCCTTACCTTACCTCACAGACTCATCCCTGTGGTGGCCACTGCTCACTCCTCCCAACACACAACACAGGAAACTGACCATCCTGACTCACTTCCCATTCCAGGCTTCCGGGCTGTTCTCCATTGCTCTCTGTGTCCACACCCTTTCCCTACTGTCCACCTGACAGGTAGATACTCAGTTCTCTAGGAAGCTTTTTAATCCTCAAACCACTTCCAGGAAAAGTGATCGCTTTCTTCTTGATTCCCCAAGAAGTCTTGCCTCATGGCACCAATACATATTACTAACCTAATTTCTTGTCTCCTAAACTGTGGGCTCCTTGTCTTAACACTGTGCTCCCAGCATCTAGTCCAGAAGGCACTTCAGATAATTGTCAAAGGAATAAATACAAAACACAACTTCCTTTTCACATAAGAAAACTGGCAGCCCTGAAGAGCAAGAAAAATATGAAGTGAAGGCAACCCACATTTTTTTTTTTTGCTTATATTCTAGGTATTGAATATTGTCCTAAATCCTGCATTATAATATTTCGTGCTCAAGTAATCCAATAAGGAGCTGTTGAAATCCCTTAATCGCCAATGAGGAAATAAAGGCTTAGAGAAAAATAAACAACTTGCCCAAGAATCATACATGTTAACAAACTGGCAGGCAAAGAGAGACCCAGGTTTTTCTGACTGGAGAGACTAGTTGCTTCTCCATACACTAAGTGACGATCAATAAGAGGGAAAACATTTCCGTGTAGCTGCCCAGGGGAGAAAGCGAAAACATTAGTTTCCAGCTCCAAGGTCACTTTTCCTTATGACCAAGACTGGCTCTTTTGAGGGGCGCCTGGGTGGCTCAGTCGGTTAAGCGACTGCCTTCGGCTCAGGTCATGATCCTGGAGTCCCGGGATCGAGTCCCACATCGGGCTCCCTGCTCGGCAGGGAGTCTGCTTCTCCCTCTCCCTCTGCCTGCTGTTCCCCCTGCTTGTGCTTGTTCTCTCTGTGTCAAATAAATAAAATCTTAAAAAAAAAAAAAAAAAAAAAGACTGGCTCTTTTGAAAGAGGCCAGGTGAAAATATTTCATCATGTACCTTTGCCTTTTGTACATACCTGGAAGCATTCCTGCTTTTCTCTTTGCTATTCTGATTTCTCCAGGCTCCAAGGGCAGAGGTCTTTCACCTTGATGTTAGAAGTTCCAAGTGGAACAGAGGACAACAAGTGCAGAAGGTGCTCCCTGAAAATCTTTTGTTTAATCTTTTTTAAAGATCAACACTTTTTTGTTTCATTTAACATACACTTTTATTGAGGACTTTCAACGTGCCAGGTACTGCTACAGGTGTTGGAGTCCACGGTGAACCAGGTGCCCACCAAGACACTGCAGCCTAGAGGAATACCTTTGAAGATCAAGAGAGTTAAAGTAAGTGAAAAATCCTTTACAGGCTCTGGAAGAGTTATTACTTGTTAGCTATCGAGTGGCTTAAAACAATGGTTTTTTTTTTTTTTTTTTTTTTTAAGTAGGCTTCACACCCAGCATGGAGCCCAATGCGGGGCTTGAGTTCACAACCCTGAGATCAAGACCTGAACTGAGATCGAGTCAGATGCATAACCGACTGAGCCACCCAGGCGAACCAAAACAGTGGTTTTTATAATCCCTTACAGTTCTCTGAATTGACTGGGCTCAGTGAGGTGGTTCTCATCTCATGAGGGTGCAGTGAGATGCTGGCTGTGTCTGCATCTGAAGACTTGACTGGGCTGGATGTCTGAGATGCCCACTCATATGGCTGGAGCTTCATGCTAGCTGTGGGCTGGAGGCTCAGCTGAGTTAAGTCATGTGGCCTCCCCGGGTATCTTAGGCTTCTCCTTACAGTGTGGTGATTGGGGTTTGAGGTGGGGGATGGTCATCATAATTCAGGATCTGGTCCTCAACTTCAGACACTCCCAAACTCCATTTTGTCAGGGAGGGCTCCCAGAAGAAAGCAGGCAACTGTGCTTACCCACCCCCGGCAAGGTGCCTCATGCCACTCTCTGCTTCGTTCAGCCAGCTCCAACCACAACGTCCTTCTTTCTGCACTTCAAACTCTCTTTGAACAGGCTATTTCCTCCACCTGAAATCTCTCCTTCCTTCCCTATGACCTATCTCTCCACTCCTACTACTTCCTGCGTAACTCCTCTTTTTCAGATTTCAGCCCAAATTATTATCATTTCAAGAGCAACAAATCCTTAAGTTTAACTGATTCTCCTATTTCTTCTTTCTTAACTTTGTGTTGTGAAATAATTATAGACTCACAGGAAGTTGAAAAAACTGTAGAGTGCTGTGGATCCTTCATCCAGCTTCCCCAAATGATGGCATATAGTCACTGTAGGACAAAAGCAAACCCAGGGCATTGACATTGGTACAATACTGTTACCAGACCACTCCAATTTCTTAAAAACAATTTTTTCCCTTTCCAAAATTATGGACATAATTCCCATAAGGCTTTATTTTTTTTCCATAGAGTGGGAAAAGCTGGATTATAGCTTTTATGGTAATGATGGTCTCTCCTCCCTATTTTTTATATAAAATTATATGGCTTTAGATAAAAATTCTCTTAATATATATTATATTAACAAAAGACTTTCAGATGTTGATCTGTGATAAAACCAAACTGACCCAGAGGAAGGTACACACTAAATCAAAAACCTGGCAAAAGAGAAGACGCTCACTGAACTTCTACTAGATACCAAGGATTTTGCCAAAGGCAAGAATCAAGTGATGCAAAGACACAGTCCTTTTCTCAAAGGGTTCACAAACTGGGAGCAGGCATCTGAAACAGAGATGTGAGTAAGAAAAATGAATCACAGAGATTTCTTATCACTGTGACCTGGGAACAAATAGCTACTTTGTGTGTCAAGGAACAGACTGAAATACATTTTGGCCTAAATTCAGAACTCGATTCTGGTGAAGCAAACAGAAGGGCCGTCATTGTTTAGAGGTGGATATAGGTGGATAATCCTAGAACCAGAATGGAACTAGGAAAAGAAGAGTAGAACTCAAGCAAACAGTACACATTGGGACCCATCTGTGTTTGGTTAGTACCTTGCAGGCCACACTTCCGAACACCTTCTGCTCTGATGTCACCTCTAAGCCAAAAGAATAAATCATCTTCCTTCTAAAAGATCTGTACCTCTGAAACAAATAATACATTATACGTTAAAAAAAAAAAAAAGAAGAAGAAGAAGAAGATAGCAGGAGGGGAAGAATGAAGGGGGGACATCGGAGGGGGAGATGAACCATGAGAGACGATGGACTCTGAGAAACAAACTGAGGGTTCTAGAGGGGAGGGGGTGGGAGGATGGGTTAGCCTGGTGATGGGTATTAAAAAGGGCATGTGCTAAAAAAAAAAAAAGGGCACGTACTGCATGGAGCACTGGGTGTTATACGCAAACAATGAATCATGGAACACTACATCAAAAACTAATGATGTAGTGTATGGTGATTAACATAACATAATAAATAAATAAATAAATAAATAAATAAATAAATACATAAATAAATAAATAAAAGCCAAAAAAAAAAAAAGAGTTCCTCATCTCCATCAATGTCACAGCATTTTTCAAGCCAATTTTTATCACCCTCCTACCTTTCCCATATAGACGATGGATGTTTCTCAGAGCCATCTGTCCTCTGTTCTCACCAGCCCAACTCAGAGCCTCATTACCCTCAGTGTTTTGTTTTTTAAATAAAAGTATCTTGTTTGGCTTCTCTGATTAGAGGCTTGTTATCAGTTTCCTTAGGCTACCATCACAAATAACCACAAATTTGGTGGTTTAACATTAGAGAAAACACTATGGGGAGGTTCTTCAAAAAGTTAAAAATAGAACTACCATATGATTCAGGTAATCCCACTTCTTGGTAGATATCTGAAGAAAATGAAATCAGCACTCCTGATTGTGCTGACTGCAGAATTAGTCACAATGGTCAGGATATAGAACCCCACATGTCCATCAACGGATGAATGGATAAAGAAAATGTCGTGTATATAAATATATACAATGGAATAGTATTCAGCCATAAAACAGAATGTAATCTTGCCATTTGTGATGACATGGATGAACTGGAGGGCATTATGCAAAGTGGAATAAGCCAGACAGAGAAAGAAAAATTTTTTTGGTGGGGCTTTTAGTATTTTATATATATATATATATATATATATATATATATATATATATATATATATATATATATATATATTTTAGTATTTTATACACACATGCGTGCACACACACCAGGCAAGAAAAAGAAATAAAATTGGAAAGAAGTAAAATTGTCTTGTTTTGCTCTGGCTAGGACTTCAGTAGTATATTGAATAGGAGTGGTAAGAGTTAGCCTTATGGTATTCCTGATCTTAGAGCTTTCAATCTTTGACTATTGGGTATGATGTTAGCTGTGGGCTTGTCATACATGGCCTTTATTATATTAAAGCATGTTCCTCTACACACAGTTTGTTGAGAATTTTTATCATGAAAATATGTTGTATTTTGTGAAATGTTTTTTCTTTATGTATTAAAAGGATATGATTTTTATCCCTCATTCTATTAATTTGGTGCACCACATTTATTCATTTGCATGTTGAACCATCCATGAATCCCAGGGATAAATCCCACTTATCATGGTGTGTGATCCTTAAAAGGTGCTTTTGAATTCAGTTAGCTAGTATTTTATTGAGAAATTTTGCATCTATATTCACTAGGGATATTGACCTGTAGTTTTCTTATCTTGTAGTGTTATTTTTCATTCATTCATTCATTTAATTTTATTTTTAAATCCAGTATAATTAATGTATTGTGTTATATTAGTTTCAGATGTAGTATTTTCTTTTAAGATTTTATTTATTTATTTGTCAGAAAGAGAGAGAGAGGGAGCATAAACAGGAGGAGTGGCAGGCAGAGGGAGAAGCAGACTCCTGCTGAGCAAGGAGCCTGATTCGGGACTCAATCCCAGGACTCCGGGATCATGACCTAAGCTGAAGGTAGACACTTAACTGACTGAGCCACCCAGGCATCCCTGTCTTGCAGTATTCTTTTTTTTTTTTTTTAATATTTTATTTATTTATTTGAGAGAGAGAGAATGAGAGACAGAGAGCACGAGAGGGAAGAGGGCAGAGGGAGAAGCAGACCCCCTGCTGAGCAGGGAGCCTGATGTGGGACTCGATCCCGGGACTCCAGGATCATGACCTGAGCCGAAGGCAGTCACTTAACCAACTGAGCCACCCAGGCGCCCTCTTGCAGTATTCTTATCTGCCTTTGATATCAGGGCAATGCTGGCCTGATGAGTTTGGAAGTGTTTTCATTTTTTGGAAGAGTTTGAGAAGGAATAGCGTTAAATCTTCTTTAATGTAGAATTCACCAGTGAACCGATCTGGTCCTCGGCTTTTCTTTGTTAGTTTTCAATTAGTGATTCAATCTCCTTGTATAATCGGTCTATTCAGATTTTCTATTTCCACAATTCAGACTTGGTAGGGTGTGTGTTTCTAGGGTGTATGTTCCTAGTAATCTCTTATAAACTTTTTTATTTCTATGGTATCAGTTGTAGTGTCTCCTCTTTCACTTCTGATTTTATTGGAATCTTCTGTTTTTCTTAATCTGATGAAAGTTTTGTCAAGTTTGTTTATCTTTCCAAAAAAGGAACTCAGTTTCATTGATCTTTTCTATTGTTTTTCTGGTCTCTATTTCATTTATTTCTCCTCTGATCTTTGTTATTTCCTTCCTACTGCTAACTTTGGGCTCAGCTTGTTTTCCTTTTTCTAGTTCCTTAAGATATAAAATTAGGTTATTTTAGATCTTTCTTAATGTAGGTATTTATATCTATAAATTTCCCTCTTAGAACTACCTTGGCTGCATCTCATAGGTTTTGGTATGTTGTGTTTCCATTTTAATTTATTTGAATATTTTTTTTTTGCTTGTTTCAAGATATTTTTTGATCTCCACTTTGATTTCTTCTTTAATTCATTGGTTGTTGAGGAGCATGTTGTTTAATTTCCACATGATTATGAATTTTCCATACTTCCTCCTGTTACTGATTTCTAGTTTCATATTATTGTGGTCAGAAAAGATACTTGGTATGATTTCAATCTTCTTAAATTTGCTATGACTTGTGACCTATCACATGACCTATCTTGGAGAATGTTCCATGTGTGCTTAAGAAGAAAGTATATTCTGTTGTTATTGGATGGAAAGATCTCTACATATCTGTTAACTTATTTGGTTTAAAGTATAGTTCAAGTCAAACATTTCTTGGTTGATTTTCTGTCTGCATGATCTACCCAATATTGAAAGTGGAGTCCTGAAGTCCTCCAGTATTGTCTGAAGTCTCCTACTATTATTGTATTGTTGTCTATTTCTCCCTTCAAATCGCTTAGTATTTTGCTTAATATATTAGATGCTCTGTTGTTGGATGCATACATATTTACAATTATCATATCTTTTTAATGAACTGACCCCTTTATCATTATATAATGACCTTCTTTGCTTTTGTTACCATTTTTGGCTTTAGAGTCCATTTTGTCTGATACAAGCATAAGCTACCCCTGCTTTCTACTTGCATGGGATATCTTTTTCCATCCCTTCACTTTTAGCCTACATGTATCCTTAAAGCTGAAGTGAGTCTCTTTTAGGCGGCGTATAGTTGGGTCTTGATTTGTTATCCATCCAGCCACTCTATTCTTTTTGATTAGAGAATTCAATCAATTTACACTGAGTAATTATTGATAGAGAGGAGAGGACTTACATTGCCATCTTATGGTTTCTGGCTATTTTGTAGTTCCCTTGTTTCTTTCTTCCTCTCTTGCTGCCTTCCTGTGCGAATTGATGATTTTCCATAGTGGTAGGTTTTGATTCCCTTCTTTTTATCTTTTGTGAATCTACTGTAGGTTTTTGCCTTGTGGTTACCATGAGGCTAACATAAAACATCTTATAGGTGTAACAGTGTATTTTACAAAACACACAGAAGCTAGCATAAAAAACACTAACCTTTTATTACCCCTTTTTGTTTTTGAGGTCACAAGTTACCTCTTTTATATTGTGGACTCATTAACAAATTATTACAGCTATAGTTATTTTTAACACTATTGTCCTTTATCCTTTATACTAGAGTTAAGCAGTTAACACACCACCATATTATAGTATTATAATACTATATTGTTATGTATTATGTATTTGACTACACACTTAGCTTTTCCAGTATGTAGTATATTTCTATATGTTCTCATGTTACTAATTAGTATCATTTCATTTCAGCTTTAAGAACTCAATTCAGCATTTATTAGGCAGTTCTAGTGGTGATGAATTCCCTCAGCTTTTGTTTGTCTGGGAAAATCTCTCTCCCTCTTTTCTGAAGAACTTTGCCAGACAGTGTATTCTTGGTTGGCAGGGATGTTTTTTCCCAGTACTTGTAATGTATCAGCTCACTCTCTCCTGGCCTACACGGTTCCTGCTGAGGAACCCAATGATAGCTTTATAGGGGCCCCTTACAAGTTACAAGCTTTTATTTTTTCGCTTGCTACTTTTAAGAGTCTTTGTCTTTAATTTTTTGACAGCTTTATTATAATGTGTCTTGAAGGGGATCTAAATTGATTTTATGTGGTGACCCATGAGCTTTGTGAACTTGAGTATCCAATTTCTTTCCAGGCTTGGGATGTTCTCAGCCATTATTTCTTTAAATAAATTTTCTGCCCCCTTCTCCTTCTGATCTCCTTCTGGAACCCCAATAATTCAGAAACTGGTTCTTTTGATGGTATTCCATGGATCACATAGGCTTTCCCTACTCTTTTCCATTCTTTTTGCTTTGTTCTCCCCTGACAGGATTGTCTCAAAGTCATTGTCTTCTGTCTCACAGATTCTTTCTTCTGACTGATCTATTCTTCTGCTAATGATCTTTAGTGCATTTTTCATTTCATTTGTTGTATTCTTCAGTTCCAGAATTTCTGCTCGTTTCTTTTTTTAATTTTCTATCTCTTTGTTAAACTTCTCATTTTGCTCATGTATTGTTTTCCTGGTTTTGCTGAATTCTTTGTCTTATCTTGAAGTTCATCAAGTTTCCTTAAAACTGCTATTTTGAATTCTTTACCAGATAAATCACAGAGCTCCATGTTGTGGAGTCAGTTCCTGGAAAACTACTGTGATCCGTTGATGGTGTCATGCTTCCTTGCTTTTTTCATGTTTTGTGAAGTTTTGCATTGCTGTCTTCCTATATGAAGTAGCAGTCACCTCCAGTCTTTAATCACTGCCATCAGGAGAGACCTATCTTCCATCAGCTCCTCTAGTAACTTGAAGGTATCATCAGACCCTCTATGAATACAGCTGATGCACACTTCTTGTTCCCTGTATTGGCAGAGTTCTTAAGCTTATGTGTCTTCTCTTGACTCCACACCAGGCCATGTAGTGACTGCCTTCCTTTTGTTTTACCAAAGGTTGCTGTAAAGCTCAAGTCTGTGGCCTTTCTCTGGCCCACATACTCAGGCCAGCCTTCTGTGTGTGCTCACTAGCTGTCTGCCAAGCCTTGCTCTTGCCACCACTTTTGGAACTTGTACAAAGAACCAGCCACAGGACTGGGCAGGGGCTATGTGTGTGTGAGTGGAGAACACTGAGCACTGGGGTACTCCATGGGCCAGTTGAGGGGATCTACAGGCAAGGTACTCCCATGGTTTGTAGTTGAGTTTCTTGATAGAGTTTATGACACAGTTGGTAGGATCCATATCTCTTCAATGCCCTCTGAGAGCCCTATCTGCTGCTTTCCCAGTTTCTTCCCACCACTGCCCCCCCCCCCCCCCGAAGTCATGCAGCTCAAGATTCAGTACTCTGGAAAGGAGGAAAGAGGAAAAGAAACCTCTTTGGTGGCATTCTGCACAGCTGGGGAAGCCAGGTACTCATTCATGCTTTCATCTCCCTCCACAAGAGAAGTCAGGGGCTAAGATCCCTCTTGGGTCCTCAGCTGTGTTGCCTTGGGAGAGGAGTGGTACAAGTCAAGTCAAGCTGTTCTTCTTACCCTCTCCAATGCATTCAAACTAGAATTTTTTGCTCTATTTTTTTTTTTTTTTTGCTGGAACTTCTCCTCTGGACTCGACTTCTACAAAAGCTCTCTCATCCATGGGTGATGGTCTAACACAGTGTTTTCTAGGACTGTGGCTGAGAGGGCCTAGAGCCAGTTCACAGGGTCCATAGCCAGGACCAAAGTCTGTATGCCTATTACCCAACACACAGGTGGGTGAGACTTTTCTCAGGACCCTTGGCTTATGGTGCTGGATCCCACAGCTCCCACAGAGGCACTTCTGTCTGTTGATGGATGCTAAATTATTGTCATTGAGGGGGGAGGACAAAAACAAGGGAAATCTTATTTCCCCATGAGGCTGCCATTACTCCTCCAGAGTATCTTCTTTTAATCTACATTTCTTGCATTATTGAGATTGTGCACTTCTTTTTTTTTTTTCTAATATATTTCTTCTTTGGTCATGATCATGTCCTTTGCCCATTTTTCTTTGGAGGTGATAGCATTTTTTTTTCCTTTTAAAATTCTTTAGATAGTAAGGATATCAATTGTTTGCAATAAATATGGCAAATATTACCCCCAGCTTGTGTCTTTTTTATCAAAACAGAGAAAGAGTTGTTATATTTTTTAAAGTGCAGAAATATTAAAATCCGGTAAGAGCCCTTTATAAGAGCAAGGCAAAATATTTGACGTACATCAGAGTATACACTTCACAACTGCACATCCTGGGCTCCAGCCCAACCCCTAGAATTCTGCAGTGATGTGTGTGGTTGGTTTGAGAGCCACCATAATGTAGAAACACAAGAACCAGCAGGATCACATCCACAAAGAATGAAGACTGGTGGTTCAGCAGGACCCACTGTGAAAAGACATGTGCAATCGGAATTATTGACACTATTTAACTATTCTCACAAAAATTAATGGAAGTTTTTAAAGAAGTCTTTCAAATGCAGAAATAATCTTTAATATTCCAACTGGGAGATGATGTATTTACAAGCATTTTAGACAAGATGACTCCAGTCATGGGGCGCCTGGGTGGCTCAGTCATTAAGCGCCTGCCTTTGGCTCAGGCCATGGTCCCAGGGTCCTGGGATCGAGCCCCGCATTGGGCTCCCTGCTCAGCGGGAAGCCTGCTTCTCCCTCTCCCACTCCCCCTGCTTGTGTTCCCTCTCTCACTGTGTCTCTCTCTGTCAACTAAATAAATAAAATCTTTAAAAAAAAAAAAAAGATGACTCCGGTCATATAAAAGTTTAGTTTTATTATAGCACTTAATGCAAACATTCAGTACTTTTTGCCACTTCTATAATCTTTCAGCAAGGCAGTAAGTTACAAATAAGAAAATATAAACAAAAACTATACAATTTATTAACAAAGTCTACTTTGAATTATTCTATAAGTTTTATAATGCAATTAACACCAGTATTTTATTCCATTTGATAATGTTTCTTTTGGTTCCTTTAATTACAAAATCTGAAGACTCTGATCTTGGTGAAATAATCTTTGGTTGCGGCAGGAAATGTTAAACAGGTAATTCTACAGAGTTTTTCCAGTAAGCGCTCACTTTTTAACTTTGATTAAATGCCATGTTTTAACACAAATATTAGAAAATATTTAACAGCTCCTATGGTCACAGTTCACTAGCGCTTTGCTCCCGCCTGGACACTGACCATGGAAAAATAGATGCCTTTCTGAGCCAGCAACTGTTGATGCGTGCCATGCTCCTTGACCTTGCCATTCTGAAACACCACTATTAAGTCTGCATTCTGGATGGTGGACAGGCGGTGAGCGATCACGATGCAGGTGCGGCCTTCTCTGGCTTTGTCCAGGGCTTCTTGGACAACCTGATCAATAACCACATAAATTAATTCTGATAAAAACTGTCCTCTCCCTTCCTCCTCCATAATAAGGCCCACAATCTTCCAACAAGAGGTCTTTCCTTAATGACGGGATCAGTGAAATATCACAGAATTCACAAAGCAAAGAATTTGTCGTATTGGAAGATAAGGGAATCCTAGTCTGGATTAGTTCTGAGGCAGGAGTCATCTACTCTTGAAGTTATGACAATAAATACAGTCTGTGCAATCATTTGAAGACATTTACTGGTGTGCCCATCCACACAACATCCTTCAGAGCCACCCTCCGGTCCAGCTCTACAGCAAATCTAGGGAGACTGAGCACAGGCTGAACACAGGCTCCTTGAATTTTGGGATTTTAGTAAAGAATTAATTTGTCTTTCAGATACCTGAATAGTCAACTTTTTCTCCAATTGAAAATGATTACTAATATTTATCTTAAGGTAGAGTCAGCTTTTATAGTGTATTAACCTCCCACTTCTTTAGAGTTGGAGATGCCACTGGTAGAAATGGGAAAGTGGCCTCCTGAACATGGCGTCTTTGGTCAATACAAACTGATCCAAGGCTATTTTTTGGAGCCTGAGTGCTCTAAGACTGATTTCCCTTATTTTGTCTTAGGTCTCCTGAATAAGAGCTACAGAAAGTGTCCACTTTCTGGACACTGGAAAGCTGATGTAAGTAACAACATATCTGGGCTGAATTTTGTTCTCTACTGTGGAAGACAGAAGCATTTAAGGACAACCAATTCAAGGGTGATGAATCCAATTTAAATGCTTACCTTTTCACTCTCTGTATCCAGAGCTGATGTAGCTTCATCCAAAAGCAAAATATGAGGCTGTCGAACAAGGGCACGAGCTATGGCAATGCGCTGCTTCTGGCCCCCAGAGAGCTGGGTTCCTTTGTCTCCTACTCTGGTGTTATATTTCTGTGAATAGGGTTTTGTTAGTATGAAACAGAGAACTGATAATCCTAAAAAAGAGTTTGCTCACAGAAAATAGGATGACTACGTCCATAAACAGACAAATTTTGGTTCAGAAGCTACGAATGGTCTCACAGAGGCTTAAACATCAAAAATGTAGCTCTAAATGGCAGGTCTGATCTCTCTTCTTGAAAATAGACATTTGGGGGGGCACCCGGGTGGCTCAGTCCATTAAGCATCTGCCTTCAGCTCAGGTCATGATCCTGGGGTCCTGGGATCGAGCCCCATGTTGGGCTCCCTGCTCAGGGGGGAGTCTGCTTGTCCCTCTCCCTCTGCTCCTGCTCCTGCTGGTGCTCTCACGTGTACTCTCTTTCTCTCTCTCTCTCTCAAATAAATAAAAATCTTTAAAAAGAATTTTTTTTTTTAAATAAAATAAACATTTTGGTCTGAGAGCTATGTTTTAGCGTAAACAAGTCAATATCTTTATGAGGAAGAATACTGTTACAATGTTAGTCTCTTCCAGTCTTCTGGTTTCATTATATTTGGGACAAGTTTGGTTCGAGAAAGGAAATCGGACTTAAAGGGGCTATGCAATAAATGAAGCTCATTTTACTTACAACCAGCAGGTGGTGCTCTCTATACTGAAGTCAGGAAGGGAAGCCATTTCTTGGGATGCTAGCTAGCCTTCGGGTATCTGTTTTTATAAATCTCTAAGACTTCAAAAACTTTAATGGATGCTAAGGAATTCCATCTTGATATCTAACTTTAAAAGCTAAAATCTCCTTTTTAAATTTTTTGATTTTAGAGTTCTCCCAAAGTTCTTCACATATTGTGTCCCACAGTAGATAATTGTCATTAACTACTCAATAGGATGACAGGGACAGGAGTTAAAAGGATATGAAGGGGAGAGCAGGAACAAGACGTGACAACAGGTGTAACCTAGAGAACAATACTATCATAATACTATCATCATTTTCAGCCCCTTGCCAGGCTGGAATTTTAGTCAAATCATGGGCTCTGATTCTGACCCCCGGAGTTTTACTTAAAAATTTATGTTCTATATAGGATTGCCTATTTTTATTGGCTATATCTGGTTGCCCTAGTTCAATAGCAGTCAGACTGAGATCTGCACTTGCAGGTGGAGTCCCAGGACCCCAGGGCCGCAGGTGCCTCAGGAGGCAGGAGCACTGTGTGTCCCATGTGAGGGCAGGGGTTCCCAGGCTGCACTGAGACCATATGATCCTCTTGCAGCAGGTAAAGGCAGGGCTGTAACCCTGAAGGAAGTCAGTAACCAGAATAGCTTCCTGCAGGGTGAGCTAAATTCTAGTAGGAATCGCTCAGGTAAAGAAGTGGGTCCTTGGTCAGAAAACAGGGCTCAAGGGGCGCCTGGGTGGCTCAGTTGTTAAGCGTCTGCCTTCAGCTCGGGTCATGATCCCGGGGTCCTGGGATCGAGCCCCGCATCGGGCTCCCTGCTCGGCGGGAAGCCTGCTTCTCCCTCTCCCACTCCCCCTGCTTGTGTTCCCTCTCTCGCTGTGTCTCTCTTTCTCAAATAAATAAATAAAATCTTTAAAAAAAAAAAAAGAAAAAGAAAACAGGGCTCAAGACCGGAAGCCCAGAAAGGCTGGGTCCCTGTGGCAGACAAATGAATGCCAGAGGGGCAAGGTATATTTAATAAGCAAGTTAATATTTACTCTCTGTGTTTGTCTTTGTTAACCCCTAGCCCAGTGGTGCTCACACTGCAGCCTGGTATCTGGGCTGCTAAAACACAGATTGCTAGACTCTACCTCCAACGTTTTTGATCCAGCAGGTTCTAATGTGATGGTTCAGGCCCATACTTTGAGATCATTAGTAAAGGGATTGAAGCTTTATCTTTCAAGTTTTCTAGCCTTGGGAAAGACCGATTATCCACAGCTGGGCAAGAAGGTTAAATGGAGGGGAAAGGAACAATTCCTCCTCCTGGGGGTCTATGATGTGGTGGCAACAGTTATCAGAAGAAGAGCCTCAAGAAAAGGAAGTTTGGGAAAGAGTTAGGGCCAGCTGGTATCGCCATCCTTCCCCATAAGGAAATTGCCTTCCCTGCTGGTTTGAGGCTACTGAGCTTTATTTTTGAGGAGTGTTTCCTTATTATAAAGAAACTAACTGGTGATAATGGGAGGGCGTATAGACAAGCCAGGTCAAGGTGACTTCAAAATGCAGCACCTAAGGGGCTTAAGAGAGGGCAAGAGGTTCCTTTTATCTAATTTCCCAGGAAGAATTTGGGGGCATCATGGACAACAGCTCAGAGAACCCCAAGGAAGGTTTTGAGAATCAGCCCTATAAGCAGAGCTTGGGGGCCATGAAATGTGCAATGATGAGAGATTACATAATACCACACTCACTCCAAGGGCTCAGCTCTATTGAGGGAGAGCCGTCTTTCTGACATGGGTTCAGTTCCCCAGCCTGGCCCGACTCCACAGAGGTAGGTTTGCAGCTTGGGAGAGAGCAGCAAGGAGGCAGAAGGAAGGTCAGGAGAGAAATGGGGGTGGAGGGGCTGGTGCCTGCTTCTGTGGGTGCTGTACTTAGGCTCAGAGGGAAAGGCTTCCTCCAAATATGCACTCTTTGGTCAGGCTTGCTCACAGGGGGAGCCAGTCGGGTGATCATGCAAACACAGTATCAAATGGGGATAGGAGGGGCGCCTGGGTGGCTCAGTTGGTTAAGCAACTGCCTTCGGCTCAGGTCATGATCCTGGAGTCCCGGGATCGAGTCCCGCATCGGACTCCCTGCTCAGCGAGGAGCCTGCTTCTCCCTCTGACCCTCCCCCCTCTCATGTACTCTCTCTCATTCTCACTCTCTCAAATGAATAAATAAATCTTAAAAAAAAAAAACAAAAAACAAATGGGGATAGGAAGTACAGCAAGATGTTGTATACAGGTGTGTATTTCGGTTGCTCACTTCTCTTCACCTTTGGGAAACCAGCCCTTTAGAAATCAAAGTGCAGGCCAGGGAGGTTGCCATAGGCTCTTGGGCTCCTAAATTGGAGGAAGACTTACATCAGGGAGTGTCTCGATGAAGGGGTGTATGTTGGCCTCCTTGGCCGCCCGCACAATCTCTTCCTGTGACACGACCCGGCTGTTGTCTCCGTAGGCAATGTTCTCTGCAATGCTGCAGTCGAACAGGATGGGCTCCTGGGACACAATGCCCAGGTGTGCGCGGAGCCATTGGACATTCAGGTGTTTTATCTCTTTGCCATCAATTAGCTGAAAACGAGAGTACATAGGTAACTTCAGGACCGGCACATTTTTAATTTAGCAAAATCAGTATCGTTATCTCGTACACTAAAATTGTCAAGTTACCATGGGACGACATTTTTGTTGTTCTGTTGAGTTTGGGTTGTCAAAGTCAACTGAACAAGGTCATAATTGTATGCTCTGATGAACTGTCATGCTCATTCTGTTTTAACCCTGGTTTCCGATATATGCATGTGGTAATCAGGATAATGCCCCCACCCCCAAGATATCCGTATTCTAATCCATGAAACCTCTGAATGCTACATCCATCCCATGGCAAAGGGAGTTAAGGTATAAGGTTGCTCATCAGCTGATCTCAAAATAAGATGATCTTGGATGATCCAGGTGGGCCCAGTGTAATCATGAGGGTCCTTCACTGTGCAAGAGAGAGGCAGGACAGTATCAGAGCGGTGCAATATGACCAAGACTCAATTAGTCATTGTTGGCTTCAAGGAAGGGGCCAGGAGCTAGAGGAAGAAAACGGTCCCCTAGAGCCTGCAGAAGGAACACCGCCCTGGTGGCACTTTAAGGTTAGCCTGGTGAAATCCATTCTAGACATCTGACTTCCAGAATTTGTAAGATAGTAAGTTTGTACGGCTTTATACCATGAAATTTGCCGGCATCCTTCTTCTTACATATCGGTTTTTCACAAGAAAAGTAGCTGAGATTAGACTGGAAATCAGTAACTACTGTGAGCACATGATAGGTTTGCAGGTCAGGTTTCTAAGAGTCAGGTTTTGGACGAATGGGATGCAGCAGTTAAATGGAAAAGAAGTGTGGGAAGGTGGTGCCTGTATCTCCATGTAGTTGTTGATCTTGGGGAAACGAATTAATTTCTCTGACAGCTTCTTTGCGGGTAAAATGGGAATTATGATAATTCCTAAACTCGTAGGACTGAGGCCTGCATGAGATCATGTCTAGACCCCACTGAACACAGTGCTGGGCACTACGTTTGTGCTCCGAGCCTGCCAGAGATTGGTAACTCTGTGTCGCTGTCATTAAAACTACAGTGACTGGACGCAGGCTGGGCGGCCGAAATGATGGACAGATATCTACAACGTTGGGCCAACGGAATAGGAGGGAGAAGCTGCCTCTTCTCTAATGACCTGGCTCCTGGGGTTACCCTGCAGGAGCCTGGGGAGTGCTCCTTCTAGCCTTGCTCGGATGCACATAAGTCTGCCCAAACGATCTACTTTGCAAGAGAACTGGTATTCAAGGGAGAGAGCTATTCATCCCCTCTGAAGAAGCAAGTGACTCAGCTTCAGGCTTTTCCCATAGTGCTGGTGAGTGAGTGTCTACCGCGCTATATATACTCTCTGGATCCCATGGGCCCAGCCGGCTGTCCCTGGGAGACAGCTAGCCAGGGGTAAGGTACAGTCTTTGCCGCGGGAACATAGCTTCTGTTTGTAAAGCTGGTAAGTGCAGGGATAGGAAACACAGTCACGACCTTATTAGTACCCAGCCCAGTTGCCATGGAGACTCTTTCAGCATCTATGTTCTAGGCTTCCTTACAGTGTTAAGTGAAGGTGGGAAGTAGAGGGTGGAGAGAGGCAGTAAAAACCATACAAGAATGTGGCAAAACAGCAGATCTTGTGAGGTGAACACTGTACTTGAGAAATGGAAAGTTCAGGGAAGGAGTAGCATAATTTTCTCCAAGCTTATGCTCCTGGGGGGAAAACAGACACTGCCTAACTAATATGATTAGACAAATGTGAAGGATCCCATCAAGTTTTAATGAGTTTCTCTATCACACTGAATACAGTAACACTCTTGGCCCTCCTCATGCCCACATGATGCACTGGAATTGCAAATACTTAAAGCCTGTGCTACCTGAAGCATCCTTTCTGTAGAGAAAACACGTTTAGAAGCCTAAATGTAAAAGATACCAATGCAGAGGTTCTTTGGCTGAGGCATGGGTGATGGTCTGAGGGAAGACCAAGGATATTTGGGGAATTGGTGAACACTGTTCAAAAGATACTGACCTAAATAAACCTTAACCAGAAAAGTAAACACCTTGGTAATAATAAGGCAAAACCAGGTTAAATGACTAGCTATCTCTCTCCTAGATCGTTAAATGCACTGCTGCCTTCATTAGCACAATCAAATGTTAAAAATATGTATTATTCTGCTCTACGTATTTACTCTGAAATCATGATTACAGATAAATTATTGAGCACTGACTACATTATAGGTCCAGTGATAAGCATGTCTCATGCATTCTCTTGTTTAATCTTCACAACAACTCTAGTGAGGTAGCTGTGTCTTTTTCTTGTTTTCTTAAGATTTATTTATTTATTTTAGAGGGCGCCTGGGTGGCTCAGTTGTTAAGCGTCTGCCTTCAGTTCAGGTCACGATCCCGGGGTCCTGGGATCGAGTCCCACATCGGGCTCCCTGCTCGGCAGGAGGCCTGCTTCTCCCTCTCCCACTCCCCCTGCTTGTGTTCCTGCTCTCACTATCTCTCTCTCTGTCAAATAAATAAATAAAAATCTAAAAAAAAAAAAAAAGATTTATTTATTTATTTTAGAGAGCGAGAGTGTGTGTGGTGAGTGGTGGGGAGGGGCAGAGGGAGAGAAACCCAAGCAGACTCCCTGCTAAGCGACCCTGGGGCTCCATCTCACGACCCATGAGATCCTGACCTGAACTCTGAAACCAAGAGTCAGACGCTTAACGGACTGAGCCACCCAGGCGTCCCTGGGGTAGGTGTGGTTTTAATCTCCATTTTACAGATTCAAAAATGAGCAAAGTTAAGTAACTTACACAAGATCACACAGTAACCAGGGGAGCTAGGATTGAATTTATACAGTATAGGTTGGGTTTTGGTAACACAAGTGCCTTATAATTGAAAAATACTCTCTGTCCTCCCTCACAGAGGAATGCCCCATGTTAGCTCAGGGGCCCACCTGGTAATACCCAGACTATGACAACAGGACTTCTGTATGTGATAGACTGGAGGGGAGAAAGGAAAGGTTGGGGAAGACTTAGATCAGAGGCGATTTAACAGGAAGGTAATGAAGTTTGGCTTCGAGGGTCCTGAACTGCAGGTAACTGCTGACAGCTAAACTGTGTTCCAGGGGAGGGAGGCCAGGCTGACGTCAGGGTGCTCTTCCAGGTGAGTATTTATGTATCAGCCTAAAAAGGAAAGGGACCTGAGGGACACTGGGATGGCTCAGTCGGCTAAGCATCTGCCTTTCGCTCAGGTCATGATCCCAGGGTCCGGGCTCCTTGCTCAGCGGGGAGTCTGCTTCTCCCTCTCCCCCAACTCATGCTCCCTCTTGTGCTCACTCTCTCTCTCACTCAAATAAATAAATATATAAATGAGAAAAGGGACCTGAATCTTTAAGGTTTCAATATTTTGTTGTGATTCGTTTTGTTAGAAGTAAATATTCACTTTTGTGCCTAATTTTACATTCGTAATTTTGTATTTTTTTAAGTAGAGTCCCTAGAAATGTATAACCTGCAGGCCCCACAAAACTTGGAATGCCCCCTCTGTACAACTCAGCAGCTTCACTTTTTAAGACTCTCCACAATTTAACCTACACCTTTCAAATTTATCAGTTTCGTGGTTCTCAAACGATGGCTGGCATCAGAATCCATCTGGGAAAATTGTAAAAATTAACAGGCCAGATCCTGACGGAGTGGAATGAGCCAGGGTGGCTGTGTTCTTTAGTTGTTCCAAGAACCACAGCTCCAGTCAGTATGTCTCAAAGTATCATTCAAGGCCCACTGATGGTCATGAGGACGTCCTGACCTCAGAGTCCCATCTTTCTTCAGTTACTATGAGTGATCATGCTCAGATCCACACTCAGTTTTACATGGCAACAAGAACTAATTACTAGTCACCTACTAACTGGGTTACTAAGGGGTACTAATTGATATTCATAAACAAAGCTTGGCACATTTACTCGTGCTTCTTAAGGACACTTCCGCTAAGAATGCTGGCTGCTATGACCACTTGGCAGTACTTCAAAGCTCTAGCACAAATAAATGTACAGGAGCAGGTAACAGTGTTCCTACAATAGACAAGGACACATTGTTTTCCTTGTGTTTTCAGTACTGTCTTGAGACGGTTATTGCCCTGTGCACTCTGCATTCATTTCCATATTCTTCTCTGTCTACCCTTCCATATACGAAGGGAGTGGAAGGCTAAAGACTATTTCCCAGATTCCCTTCTGGTTCTGGAAGTAACCGTGGTTCTACCAGCGAGATGCACTGTGCAAAATCTGGAAGGCATAGGCTGATTCTCTTTAGTAGCAGTGCTAAACTAACACATGTGACTATGAGTGCAGTGGGGAGGTCATGAGATTTTTTTTTTTTTTCTTGCTCTTCCTAAATAGGTTATAATTTAAAAGTTTAAGAATCACAACTCTCATTAAATCTGCTATTTCAGCCAAAATAGGCTATAAGGACATTGGGAGCAAATCAACTATCAACCACAGCTCACATTATCTTTTTTTTTTCCCACTTCAAATTTATTTTTTTTTTAGTATTTATTTTTAAAATTTTTAAGAATTTTTTAAAAATTTAAATTCAATTAATTAACATATAATGTATTATTGGTTTCAGAGGTAGAGGTCAGTGATTCATCAGTCTTATATAATACCCAGTGCTCATTATATCACGTGTCCTCCTTAATGCCCACCACTCAGTTACCCCATCCCCCCACCCACCTCCTCTCCAGCAACCCTCAGTTTGTCTCTTGCATCAAATGACATCCTCCTGACTGCTCACTCTTTCACTCTGAGGCAACTAAGTAGATAAGCTCTACTTATCCCTTAAGAGCCAGCTCTAGGCCTATCTTCTTTTATGTAATTCATGGAAGTATATGCCCCATCTCTTCAGGTAAAGTCATGGAGTGCAGACATCATAACCTATAATTCATTAGAGCTCAACATTTAATACACTGCTTACTCAACATCTGTGAAGGGGCATAATCAGTGTCTGAGAGCTAACATTTCCTTCTGCAATTACTTCTTTTGTCTCTTCTTTAGAGTCCTCTGTTCAAACTTTAACAGCACAACTGAAGCATAAAATCAGAATTCACAGAAAATATAAAATAAGAAAGTAAAAATAAGCGATAAAACTTATGTAGCTGTTAAGAAACAGACCGAACAGAATACAATAAAGAAATATTTATGACTAAGCGTGACTGAATTTAAAAAGAGCCCTGGACTATAGGTTGAAAGCTCTATTTTCATGACAATCATTAATGCAAGTGGGGCCCATATGGAGCTGGGGCATCAATATGACTACAGAAGAGGTGTCCATTCTGTTTGCCCATGACATTCTAGTAGTTAATTTTTTTTTTTTTTCTTAGAAAGGGAAGCATGGGGAGGGGCGGAGGGAGAGTGAGAAAGAGAATCTTAAGCAGGCTTCATGCCCAGCATGGAGCCCAATGTGGGGCTTGATCTCATGACCCTGAGATCATGACCTGCCCCGAAATCAAGACTCGGGACATTTAACCAACTCAGCCACCCAGGCCCCCTTGTCGTTAAATATTTTTAATAGCACCTCTGAGTACAACCAATAACTACATAACTACATAATAAAAATTTCTTCTATTCCTTCCTAATTTGATTCTTTTCCTATTTTCCCTTGTAGCCATTTAAAATTTCACCACTCCCTTCATGACTCCTATCTCATCTCAGGACCTAAGATAGTCCCTGATAGGCACGCAGTAAATGTTTGTTGAATGTTGAACAAATATACGTGACCCTTCATTTATTCTTTTAGTTCATGAAAGGAAAGGGAATCCCTCTATATTCTTTATCTGCTCCCTAAATTTGTTGATCTCACTTTTTTTCTCTCCTTAGAAGGTGTTTTAATACCCTCTCTCAATGATTTTATCTCATCCTCAGCCATAAAAATGTTCCAGATTTCCCCCTCCTGAACCTCTCCCCTGGACTCTGTCTGCCTCCCCACTCACACTGCTGTTCTTGATAGTCATTCTTTCACCTTTGATTTTCTAGATAGTCTGCACTCAATCTCCACTTCCCCTTCCTGCCGTGCCTCAGCCACACTAAACTCATTCCCACCACCACCCCACTTCACTGAGAATACTTTAAAATGTCACAAGTAGCCCATTCCTTGCCAAATCCTATCATGTCTTTTCAGGCTTCATCTTTCTACCTGTCCACAGCATCTGTCATTGCTGACTACCCTCTTCCTTCCTTTTTTTTTTTTTTTAAAGATTTTATTTATTTATTTGAGACAGAGAGAATGAGAGAGAGAGAGCACATGAGAGGGGGGAGGGTTGGAGGGAGAAGCAGGCTCCCTGCCGAGCAGGGAGCCTGATGCGGGACTTGATCCCGGGACTCCAGGATCATGACCTGAGCCGAAGGCAGTCGCTTAACCGACTGAGCCTCCCAGGCACCCCTACCCTCTTCCTTCTTGAAACAGTCCCCCTCCTTGGCTCCCACCTTACTTGTCTCTCTTAGCACCTCTCCCCCTCCTCTAATCTTTCTGGCTACTTACATTTTTTGCTAGATCTCTTCATGTAAGCAGGAATCTAGCCAAGGGAAGGGAGAGGGGTGATAAAAAGGCTGCTCGTGAAGGAGGGTGGAGGGGCAGTTTGAGAGAGGCTGGAGAAGCTGCCTGGGAAAGACACAGCTTGGAGTCCATAGGTAGGATGTCAGACTTTAAGTGAGACTGTTGTTTAAAGGTTGGGAAAACTATGGCTTAGAGTCAAGAATTAAATACGTTAAATATAATTAGATGATGAAAAAGTTAAAATGAGGTAAGAAAGCGTGCTCACCACTGTACCAGCCAAGGGGTCATAGAACCGCTCCAGGAGCTGGACCACCGTGCTCTTCCCACAGCCGCTGCTACCCACCAGAGCCAGCGTCTGGCCCTTCTTCACCTCGAGGCTCAGCCCCTGAAGCACGGGGATGTCTGGCCGAGTGGGATAGTTGAACACGACTTCATTAAATGTCACGTTCCCTTCCAACGTATTCTAAGATCAGAACAGTAACAAAAAGATGATTATTGCAATCTCGAAAACTCACTGTACAGAGAACCCCCTCTACCACTAGGTATCCAAAGACAGTGAACTTTTATCACAATTAGGCTGCATTTGGAACTGCTGGAATGCAATCCATAAGATCTAAAAGAGTCAGTGTTTTTATAGCATGTATTGTTAATACAACACAGATATGCTAACTCAAATATGTCCCCAAGAATACAGTAACCTACACATAATAAAACCTGATAAACAGGATTTGCTTATAAATTGGGCAGTATTACCTATCTCCTTAGTAGCCTTGTTATACAAAAGTACTGGATGTTAACATACATGATTAGCATTTATTAAAATGCCCTCGTGATCTAGGAGGTTTCTTTTCATTCCCAGCAGATTAAAAAACCCCACAGATTTTATTAAATTTCCTCTTAGAATACTTCCACTCATCCGTTAGGAATGTATCTTATCGTCAAAACATCAAACTCACAGGCTGGAGGCCTCCTGAGCTGTAGCTGTCAATCAGAGGGGTTTTTTCAATGATCGTGATGATGTGGGCTGCTGAGACTTTGGCTTTGGCGTAGTCAGGAGCAAATGAACTGACCTGCCCCACCGCCATGGCACCAAAGACGATAGCTGAGAATACCCTGCAAAAACACAGACAAAGCATGTGCAGAATTAGGAGCATAATGCTAGACAGCTGACAGTTCTACAACCACAGGGCATTGCCTCACACAACGGAAAACAGAAGTTAAAAAATAAAACAAACCGTTGTCCTCATACAGTTCATGTCAGTGTAATACATTGTAAAATGGCCCCATTTTTCCTGTTTCTCTCTCCTCGCCTTCTCGTAATGTGATTTGGCAACTCCTCTGTTTAAGAAGGGGAATTCGTTTTCCTAGCCTTTGAATCTGGCTTGCTGTGGCCAACAGGATGTGGTGGGAGTGACTGATGGCAGTTTGAAGCCTGTGACTCGGGAGGCTTTGTGTGCCTTCACTCTCCAGCACCACCACAAGCCCAGCTAGCCTGCTAGAGGACAAGGCACAGATGGAGGCAAGCTGTGTGAGCTCCAGCCAACTGGCTTGTAGTCCATCGCACACACGAGTGAGCCTAGTAAAGATCTGCTGTGTCCAACCCAGCGCAGCAGAACTGCCCAGCTTACTCACAGACTTGTGGGCAAATATGAATGTTTATTATTGTGTGTCACTGGGGCTTCGGGTTGGTTGTTATGCAGTGTGATTGTGGCAGTCAATAATGGATGGGGGCATTTGCGACAACATGGACAGACGTAGAGGATATTAAGCTAAGTGGAATAAGTCAGATTGCAAAAGACAAATGCGGGGCGCCTGGGTGGCTCAGATGGTTAAGGGTCTGCCTTCAGCTCAGGTCGTGGTCTCAGGGTCCTGGGATTGAGCCCCGCATCAGGCTCCCTGCTCGGCGGGAAGCCTGCTTCTCCCTCTGCCTCTACTGCTCGCCCTGATTGTACTCTCTTGCTGTTCTGTCGAATAAATAAATAAAATCTTAAAAAAAAAGACAAATGCCATATGAATTCACTCATGTGGAATCTAAAAATATAAATGAATAAGCAAAGAGCAGAATCAGACCTATAAATCAGAGAACAAACTGATGGTTGCCAGAGGGGAAGGGGGTAGGAGTGGGTGAGCAAAATGGATGAAGGGGAGTGGGAGAGACAGGCTTCCAGTTAGGGAATAAATAAATCATGAGAATAAAAGGTACAGCATAGGGAATCCAGTCAATGATATTATAATAGCCTTGTATGATAAGGAATGGTAGTTGAACTTGTGGTGAACATATCATAATGTATAGAGAAGCTGAAACACTATGTTGCACACCTGAAACTAATGCAACATTGTGTGTCAACTATTAAAAAAAATAACAGATATGGGCAGTGGTGCTGAAATTACCTGGGGTTCTTAGGAAACATGGGAGCTGTAAAGCAAAGAGTGAGCTCCTTAGAGAGACAGGTATCGTGCTCCTCGCAAGACAAAAATCATGCTCCATGCAATCCACATGCTTAACCTATGACATGAGAATCATAGCAGCTTAAAGCTGGGAAGGACTCTACAGGGTATCAAGTCCAGTTCTCAATGTTTGTTCCCTAGGCAACTTCCCCTAAGTCGGCTTCCATCCTTTGTTTTAGGAAGTAGCAAGTTTGATTAAGTCTATTATTAACAAGTTCTTTTTCAGATGGAAGAAAAGTGTACATCCTTTTGCATAATCCAGTCCTTATCTGGAATATTGTAAAAAAGGCCCTTTGCTTCTTTGGTAAATCCTTTCCCTCTCAACATTCCAGTTGCTCTCCTCTGGACTCATTTCTCAATATGCCTTTTTATTATTTTATTTTTAATATTTTTTTCCTTTCCAAGTTTTTATTTAAAATCCAGGTAGTTAACATAACACTCCCGAACAACACCCGGTGCTCATCGAGACAAGTGAGTTCCTTAATCCCCATCATCGAATTCACCCATTCCCTACCCCCCACCTCCCCTCAGGCAACCACCAGTTTGTTCTCTGTAGTTAAAGAGTGTTTCTTGGGGGTCGCCTGGGTGGCTCAGTCGTTAAGCGTCTGCCTTCGGCTCAGGTCATGATCCCAGGGTCCTGGGATCGAGCCCTACATCGGTGCCCCTGCTCCACGGGAAGCCTGCTTCTGTTCCCTCTCTGGCTGTCTCTCTCTCTCTGTCAAATAAATAAAATCTTTAAAAAAAAAAAGTGTTTCTTGGTTTGCCTTTCTTTCCCCCCCCCATGTTCATTTGTGTTGCTTCTTAAATTCCACAGATGAGTGAAGTCATATGGTATTTGTCTTTCTCTGACTTTTTTCTTCGCTTAACATTTTACTGTCCGGCTCCATCCATGTCATTGCAAATGGCAAGATTTCATTCTTTTTTATGGCTGAGTAATATTGCGTTGTGTGTGTGTGTGTGTGTACCGAGGGCCTGGAACTAACATAGTGCTTGGTAACCCTCCCAGAAGAATACTGTGAGCCCATCACATCCTCTCCTCTGGACTCTAGAAAATTATACAAATGGTTAATCTCCAACTTGTCATCATTTACTCTTGTGAGATCTTTTAAAAATGGACTACTCTTCAGACAGGTCTCTCCTTTCCTTCACTTGGAAGATCGATTTTCTCAATCTAAATGCCCATGTGTCAGCAACTTTCATCAGTTCAATGCCTTACCTTGAAGTAAAGCAATATATCAAATAATTATCTAATCGAAGCCCCAATGACAATGATGCCTAGTTTTGATCTTTTGGTCCAAGTCATAAATAGTTCCTGCATATCATTTGTCAGACAGAGGTATTAGGTAGAAATTTTAAATCCTCTGTTGAGGTCATCCTGAGCAAACTATAATGCATGCACGAGCAAATGTCTCAATAGAATGGCAACATTACACTAACACCTTAGATTAGCCAGGCTGAGATGATTCTGGTTTAAATGTAAAACTGTATTAACCACTAATGATGGTATGCTATCAAAGGGCAGAGTCTCACCCATCACAAAACCTAGATGCTCAGAAAGGTTATACATACTTTTCACTACCCAACTGCACATTTGAGTACTTCAGAAGTATAATTAAGTTCAGGTCTGTCTTCCCCTGACTGAAGTACAATTTTTTGCATTCATAGCAAGGGAACAGAAATCCCAGTCTAGCTTTTCCTTTGTCATTTCTGAATTTCATCAGCCCTTACCTTCTAATTGCTCTTCTTGTATCAAGGAAAGCGAATTTATCCTAGAACCTCCCAGGGCTTGCAGAACTCAGTGTCCCACACCTGTTCTTTAGCTGCTCTGTTCAGAGACTTCTTTAAAAAGAGCCAGGCCCTTGGGCAGGGTTAGGCTTCTTCCCAAATGCCAAAACCTCCTGGAAACCCCTCACTGATTCACTACCCCACTGAGCTACAGATTCAGAAAGGCCAAATGTATGAGTCAGCACTGGGGAGAGGGGCAGTCATTGATTCCGCAAAAGAAATGGGGTACTTCCGTGATAATACACAGAGACTCAGGCAAAATTCCACCTTCTGATTCACCAAAATCTCTTTATGAAGCTTTACAGTAAGGTTTTCTATCCAGGCATGAAGCATGTTCACCTCAGTTTTATTTCTAGAGTTCAACTGCCAATATTAACCCAGTACTTACAACAGAACATCTTGAAAGTTCATGAATCTATTTGCCACCAGGTAGGCACCAAACCGGAAGCAGCCAGCATAGGAAAAATACATCATTGCCTGGGTGATGGAAAATGAGATCCCAAAGATGTGCGCTTTCCTCAAAGAGTTTCTGAAAAGGAGACGTTAATGAAACTTACCTGACTTTCATTGCTCAACCCTTAAAACATAACATTTGCTAGATCAGCAGTGGGGTGTGGCAGACAAAAATGGGTTCAGTTTCCAAAAAAGTTAACTTTGGTCCTCACTTTCCTACTTGTGAAAATTTAGGAAACTTCCTAATAGAGGATTAACTATACCTCAAAGTGTTGAGGTAAAGTTAAAATAAGCCAAGGAAAACATGAAGAGCCTGCTAGGGGTTCATAAATGGAAGTTCCTTCCCTTTCCCCCCACTTTGCACATACAAAATATATGCACTCTAGAGTCAACGTTCATCCAACACACATTTATCTAACACCTACAAGCTGCAGGGACCATGCTTGGTGACACAGAGCAATCACTCATATTCTTGCCTTTGGGGACCCACCAGTCAAGTTGCCTGTAATTATGCAGTGAAGGTACCCTATAAATAACATGTTAGGGAAAGAAACGAGGACACACTGAACTCTCTGGGGGAGTGAGAGAAGGCATCACAAAGGCGTCAATGTTGGTGGATTTTCTGAGCCACCTGACCTGGGTGATGCGGAGGTAAGAGCAGGCTAGTGAGTGGGCAGCCCTGTGGGCCTCCTACCTCTGCCTCAACCACGTCAACTCCATTTCCATCTGTTTCATATATTGGGATTTCAAATGAAAAGATCTTCAGAAAAAAAGACTCCTATTTTAAAAAAATGTTTGAAAACCCATCATCCAAGTCCAGCTCTCTCCTTTTACTATATAAGAAACTGAGACTCAGAGAGGTTGGGCTTACTTTTTAGAACTGTCACTGGATAAGTGCATTGAAGGAAATACGGAAGTTCTCCACTAGAGAAGCCTCAAGAGAGAAAGGAAAGGCATACTCAAGGAGCACCACCTCCTCTACCCAGGCCCCACAGATGCATCACATTTCAGGTTCCATAGAGAACTCAGCCCCACTGAGAGCAAATAATTGGGTCATTACCCAAACTTGGCATCAGAGAGTCATTGTCTGTCTATCCTCTCCCCCTCTGTTTCCCATCAGTTGCCTGCTGTTACAGGATCTACCTCGGAGAGGTCAAGGTCTTGTGATTTCTCTCCTGGATAATTACAAGGGCTTCCCAGTTGGTCCCCTTCTAGCAGCTTCTCCACTTGTTCCCTACCTTCTGGCCAAAGTAACCTTTCTGAAAACAAATCTGATGACTGATAAGCCTCCCCACACTCCCCTCCCACTCTTCAGTGGTTATTACCTGTATGGTACTTGCAAACTCTGTGCATACATGTATTCAAACTTCTGCTCCCGGGTCAAAGAAACAACAGTTCGGAAGTTTTCGATTGCTTCAGTAGCAATCTGTAACAAAGAGCCCCCAGGCACAAAGGTGAATGAATAGTGGTGATCAGTGTGAATTCCATAAAAGAGATTAATAAAATTAATTTTATTATTACGTATCATTTATTATGACCTATAAGCTTCTTCACTGAAACTAATTTATCAAATCAAATTTTAGATCTGGAAAGAAGATTGGCGAATTCAGTCTCCTCTTTATAGAGAGAGAAGCTAAGGCTTAAACAGATGGGGACACTTAGCTAAAGCCACATTGCTTTCTTTATAGGGGCAAAATTCACCTGAGAACTCAGTATTTTACATTTATCACAGTACTCTTTCTTCTATGACAGTCACATTTTAGGTTTATGATTATTTTACATATATTTTAAATGTGATGCTTATATTTTTCTCTTTATAATTATCATTCATGACAACTGAGGAATATTTGGAAAATACTGAAAAGATAAAAAAGGTGAATAAAAAGCTCCATATATGTGTATCTTATATATTAGCTTATATATATATATTTTTCTAAGCATATATGTACTTAACAAAATTGGGACCAAATTCTCTTTTTGGCTTTTACATCATTATTTTTTACCTTAATAAATATCAAGAGCATTTTCCAAGGTCATTAAATATACATTAATAATGAGATGTTTAATGGGACACACAATATCCCAGCCAGTTAAGCATTCCTTTACAGTTGAACAAGGTTTTCCATTCTCTTCCTATTAAAAATAATGCTGTGATAAACATCCTTACACATAAACCTTTGTCCAAAGTAAATTATTTTCTTGGGAGAAGTTCTTAAAGTGAAATTACGAGGTCAAAGGGGATAAACGAATTCTTAAGAAACGTGGCACATATCATCCATTTGTTTTCCAGAAAGTTTCTCTCATTCAGTTATTGTTTTAATTGAATGCAACTTCCAACAAGTCTTTGTAATTAGGACAAATATATCCTCTTGGAGACTGGGTAAAGGGCTGTGGAAAATATGAAAACTTCCAGTGCACAAAATGAAGATTTCAGCTTGCATCAGCCATGGGACTTTGAAATAGCTCTCTGTGTCTTGGTCTCCTCATATGTAAAATGAGGGGGATGGACAAGAGGGTCTTGAAGTCCCTTTTAACTCTGTAATTCTAAGAGAAATAACTTTTAAAACTGTAAGTCTAAATTATAAATCAGTGAGTAAGGGAAATCACTCTTCTATGAAGATGTTCTTCCTTTCTCTGGTCTGTACACTGGTCAGAATGGATTTTTTTTCTTTTTCTTTTTTTTTAGGGCTGGGAGAGGGGCAGAGGGAGAGGGAGAGAGTCTTAAGCAGGCTCCACACCCAGCGCAGAGCCTATCATGGGGCTTGATCTCACGGCCCTGAGATCAAGATCTGAGCCGAAATCAAGAATCAGATGTCTTAACAGACTTAGCCACCCAAGTGCCCCATGTTTAGAAGTGATTCTAATAAGGACACATTCATTTACAGTTGAATGATTTACAGCTTAAAAATCATAAACATGAAACCTCACTTATTTCTTACTAAATCCTATACAAACTACCTAACTTCAAAGAGAAAAGCAAATATTTGATACAACATAAGTCAGTTTTAAAGAGTAATGCAAAGAGCTATTAGAAGAAAAACAATAATACCATGTACTTAAAAACAAAAACTTATTTAAAAAATAAAGTTAAAAATATCATACTCTGACCCGACTAGGCCAAGAATATTGACCTATGTTTACCATAAACTACTGACAAAGATAGGAAAATGTCCAGATTCAATTCATGTTAAAATACTTTATAAAAATCTGTACACACTATGAAAATAATATACATTCATCTTAGAAAATCCTATAAGTACAGAACAAAAAGAGGAACAGTACAGAACAGTACAGAATAAAAAGAGGAACAAATTCGCCTCCAGTCAAACCCGCACACAATCCTTGTACAGACCCATGTTAGAAATATGTTCAGTGATAATGCTCCAAACAAACGGAAATGCTCTTTGCATTAGTAAGGAAATTCAACAAATTATAACAAAGTCTGCTGAAAAACAGATTTTACTGTAAATTTCAATGTGGCTTCTAAGAAATATTTTCTGTGGCACCATTTTCTAAGGCAAGTGTGTTTTGGTTGTGATTTGATCTGTAAATGTGGTCACTTAGTAGAGGGTGTAAACAGCCCAATACAAGTGAGTTTATGAGTCACAGACCTCGCATAGTGAGTAAAACAATATAGTAATCACTTCACAACCATCTTTATCTTGCCTCATGATGAAGCAATTAGGAAAAGGCTTAATTAGTACTCTGCATCCTCACAGCTTCATTTTCTCCAAGAGTTTTAAATAGAAACCCAGTGAGGAGAACTTTTTTTTTTTTTTAAAGATTTATTTATTTATTTTAGAGACAGACAGAGCCGGGGGAGGGGCAGAGGGAGAGGGAGAATCTCAAGCAGACTCCCCAGCACAGAGCCTGACTTGGGGCTCCAACTTCACGACCCACGAGATCACAACTTATGAGATCATCACCTGAGCCGAAACCAAGACTCGTACGCTCAACAGACTGAGCCATCCAGGTGCTCCAAGGAAAGAGAACTTCTAATATGAGAAGAGTAAGTAGCATTGAGTTTTTTTCAGTAGCCATCATAAGCTAAATAATTTTGAAGAAAAATTATATATATATATATATATATATTTTTTTTTTTTTTTTCTAGGAAGAAAAAAAAACCCTCCTCGCACTTCTCTCCTTATCCTCAAATTAACTGAAGTTTGATTATGGCTTTTATGTCTGAAAAGGAAAAAGCATCTATTTTATTAAGATGTTCACTAGTCAATAATAATGTGACAGAAATCTACAGAGCACAGGCAGGGTAGAGGTTATGAGGAGGCTGCCACCACACAATCTTGCTCTGGAATCCTGGGCCTGCTCTGTCCCTGTAAGGGCAAACCAACAGACACAGCCCTTTCCCTATGGACCTTTTGTCTTAGTAGGGAAGACAGTCCACTAATCAATAAACAAAGAAATAGAGAAACATCAAGTGCTGAGAAGTGTCATGAATTAATTCAAGGGTCAGGAAAGCCCTCTCCAAAGAGGTCATAATGCTGAGATCTGAATAATATAAAGGAACCAGCCATAGGAAGATCAGAGGGAGCCAGCTTGGAATGTTCCAGGAACTGAAAGGTGGCCCATGAGGCCAGAGCGGAGTGGGCATGGGAGAGAGTCGTGAAAGATGCTTTCATAGAAGTTGTCAGAGGGGGCTGGGTCAGGCAGAGTCTTATAAACCAGGGTAAAATGTTGATCTTCTTCCAAGTGTGATCAGTCAGAAGCCACTGGAGGGTTTTAAGTTGGTAACCAGTTAGTGTGATCTTATTTGTGTTTGTAAGAGATCAGTGTGACTTCTGTGAGAAGAATGTAGAAAGTGGGTGGACAAGAAAGGAAGGAGTGGAAGCAAGGAGATCAGTTAGAACTATTGCTGTGTGATTTGGGCAAGTTACCTGACTTCTCTGAACTGTGGGTTTTATCATCTAATAAGAAGAATTCAAAGGAGTGATTAAGAGTATCAAATGAGAAAATGCATGCAGAGCTCCTCACATGATGCCTGGCATATAATAATACTTAGTGGTAATCTGGGAATGGGGAGTTTTGGGAGTTGATTTTCAAAACTACATGGATCAGATGGTCCTGGACCACCACTTTCCCTACCTGCTTTTACCAGTCTCATGAAACACCACTGAGAGCATTTATCTCACCTCCGACCTTTGCTCAGTGAACCTGCCACATTCGCACATATCCATGTCCATCTGCACCACTTCCTTGCCACCCTGGGACAGAACTCCAAGAGTCTTAAATCTGATGGGCCACCTCAGAAGTGCTAACCTGTGATGTCTAATGAATTATCTTATAACTGAGTATCTTGATCACCTTCTTCCTCTAAACAACCTGAGGCTCCTCTCTGGGACATTCTGAACCCCTCAGGAAATGATGAAACTACTAAATATTAATACATTTTCTTTTTATACATTTTGTCCTAGATTTTTCCATCTTCTCCTCACATGAAAAGTCAACACCACAGGTAGAAAAAACAAGACAGTAGGGTATGAAATGAAGTGATTGGTCACAGAACATGTTCCCTGACAGGGGCCGATGTGACAGGGGCCAACCCACAACCTGATGCCTGCTGAAGCTCGAGACTGGGCCTCTAATAGCCTGAAGGGAAGCCTCACATGAGGTCTTTCTCCCATAGACACTAGTTAGGAAGCACTAAAACTGGTCCAAAGGAATTCAGGAAGGAATTCTAAGGAAACAGGATAAAAAGTCTGAGGAGACAAAGGTAGAAGGTAGAAGACAAAGTGTCAGTGGTGATGATCAGCCTCCATGAAGAAGTACCCTCTTCATCATTCTTTATTCTCTGGTGCAGTGCCTGGTCCCAAAACAAAGTACTTCAGACACATGGCCTAGAGAGCCAGAGCCACTGGATCTTTCTGGGTCTCTGCCCCAACTCTTAGGAACCTTGGAGGGTTCACTAATAGATGTATCCCTACCCAGTTTTGGGGGTCGGTCATGCTCTGACCACTTGTATTTCCGCAATGATACAAACCATGTGCTATCGGATTTGTTTGGCCATCAGCAGACCTCCCTGTTTCTTCACAGAGGCACAACTTTGGATCCTGGTTCTGAGGCTTATCAGCTCTAAGGCACTGCGGCCATGACCCACCTGTGCCTCAGCTTCGGCTGAAAAAGGAACTAATAATAGAGCCTACCTCTTAGGGTCACAAAGAGGAGTAAAACATTGTGGAGGAAACAAGGTAAATGCCATACAAGTATTTGTTTAAAAACAACAACAAATAAACAAGTATGTAGGAAGAGAAGGAGGAGAAGGAGGAGGAGGAGAAGAAAAAGTAGTAGTAGCAGCACTATCCATTATAGGGTAAAGAGAAACAGAAATAAGATGCCAGCAGGGGGTATGATAAAAAGGAAAGAATGCTAATAATTTAAGCCTGATAGAATTAATACCTTTAGGACTTTTCCACATTTTTAAAAAAGATTTTATTTATTTATTTGCTAGAAAGAGACACAACGAGAGAGGGAACACAAGCAGGGGGAGTGAGAGAGGGAGAAGCAGGCTTCCCGCTGAGCAGGGAGCCCGATGTGGGGCTCGATCCCAGGGTCCTGAGCCGAAGGCAGACGCTTAACAACTGAGCCTCCCAGGCACCTGGATTTTCCATATTTTAATTCCCCTTCAACATACGTAATTAAATGGGGCTGCTTTCCTCAATAAAAGAATGGATTTCAGCTTGCTTGAGGGGAAGAAAGAGAGAGGGAGGGTGTGGGAGAGAGGGCGTAAAGGAAGAGCATGAAGGACGATGGTTTGAAATGAGAAAAGCCTAATAAAATTAGTTGTCAGCCTGTGAGCCTCAGAATTTGTCTGGCTCCTTTTCTTCAGTTTCCAATCTTCTTCCAGTGCAATGAGACTGCTTTAAGGAATGGTTATAAAAACATTCTCCAAGCATAGTAAGTAGTAACAGAACAACACTGATTAGAATATTTTACTGTATTAGATCAGCAGTTGTATTTAGGTTGACTCACCTTCCCAGCACCTTCCAGTTCTTTCTTATCTTTCAGTGCTTGTCCAGACAACATTTTCATTTCAACAACTCCAGCTATTGCAATGATGGGTACAATTGCTAAGAGCAAAAGTGTTAATTGCCAGCCATAGATTAAGGATATAATAATGCCTGTCCCAAGATTTGCTATATTCTGGGTAATTACAGCCAGCCTGGAACCTATAGCCTACAAAAAAAGACACAAAACAAATTAGAGAAACAATTTCATATTCTCTTTAAAACCCATGCCTGTATTTTCTTTAGGATTATGACAATTCAGCTTCATGAAATTCTATTAATTATCTTCTCAGTTACAAAATAAAAACAAAAGGTTTGCTTATAAGTTTATTTGGTTTCTAAAATGAAGATTTCCATGACTTCAGAGCAAAAAATGAAAGAAGAAGATCAATAATTCTGAGTTAAATTACATATTTCTATCTCTTCTAATTTGTTTTTTCTTTTTTCTTATTTATTTATTTTAATTTTTTTAATTTATTTAATTTTTTAATTTTTTTATTATTTTTTTTATTAAAGATTTTATTTATTTGACAGAGAGAGAGAGCACAAGTAGGCAGAACAGCAGGGAGAGGGAGAGGAAGAAGCAGGTTCTCCATCGAGCAGGGAGCCTGATGTGGGGCTTGATCCCAGGACCCTGGGATCATGACCTGAGCCGAAGGCAGCTGCTTAACCGACTGAGCCACCCAGGC
Organism: Mirounga angustirostris; assembly: GCF_029215605.1. Lineage (NCBI taxonomy): Eukaryota > Metazoa > Chordata > Mammalia > Carnivora > Phocidae > Mirounga > Mirounga angustirostris. Next base: position 75,356,508 of record NW_026991720.1, on the reverse strand, counting down.
GCCCCTAATTTGTTTTTTCTAAGGAGGCTCCATGCCAATGTGGGGCTTGAACTCACGACCCTGAGATCAAGACCTGAGCTGATATCAAGAGGCGGACATTTAGCCAAATGAGCCACCCAGGCATCCCTCTCTTCTAATTTTTAATACCAAGAAAATTTTCGTTAATCAATGAAACCATGATCACTAAAGCAAGCTCTTCAAATCAACAAGACAAAATAGTCTGACAGTTGCACTGGAAATGTTGGAAATTTCCAACATGAGATGCAAAACTACTCATAAGTTAAGCCTAATATTTGTCATTAAGGATATCCAAATATGGGATGCCCGGGTGGCTCAGTTGGTTGAGCATCTGCCTTCAGCTCAGGTCATGATCCCAGGGTCCTGGGATCGAACCCGGAGTCAAGCTCCCTGCTCAGTGCGGAGTCAGCTTCTCCCTCTGCCTCTGCCCCTCCCCCTGCTCCTGCTCTCTCTCTCTCTCAAATAAATAAAATATTTTTTTAAAAAAATGGATATGCAAATATATCTGGGCCTATTTGACATGCTTATTGTGTTTAATTTAACCTGCAGTTGATTTGGAAAAAATACACAAAGCTGAAAGTAATGGAATTTAATTTAGATATTGATCGGGCAACAGAGCCTTTAGTTTGAATGCCAGAGGGGGTGTGAAGCATGACTTTCAGTAGCATGCTGTGACTTCCAGTTCTAAAGCCAGAAGTCAAACCATTAAGTCAATTCAGTCTACTACTCCATACCGTACTTCTCTCCTCTACGTTAGAAACACCCAAGCCCTCAATCCATTCCAAAGTCCAGCTATGGTGCCCAGATCTGGAAATAGCCCATGTTTTTTCCACTCCCAAAGTTCCCTCTGCCTGAGTGGGACCAGACTCAGGTACAGATTACGATGCAGTGGAGTTCAGACTGGTCACAACCTCCTCTGTGACTTTTGACAAATTTCTCTCAACCCTCAAAATGAGCGAATACATTGTTTAATAACCAAAACGTCTTTCAGCCCTAAATGTTAAGGACAGAATCCTTTATAACCCCTTCTGCATCACTCCAGTATCAACCCACTGAAATCATTCAACACTTGTGTGATAGAAACACTAGACCCGTAATTAGGAGGCAAGGGTATTACAACTATCAGGAGCCTCTGTACGTTAAATTCTATACCAGGAATTGCACCAGACAGCATGAATAATGGAGCAGTTGGTTTTTTTGTTTGTTTGTTTGTTTTTGTTTTTAAAGATTTTATTTATTTTTATTTGAGAGAGAGAGAATGAGAGAGAGGGAGTACATGAGAGGGGGGAGGGTCAGAGGGAGAAGCAGACTCCCTGCCGAGCAGGGAGCCCGATGCGGGACTCGATCCAGGGACTCCAGGATCATGACCTGAGCCGAAGGCAGTCGCTTAACCAACTGAGCCACCCAGGCGCCCAGCAGTTGTTTTTTTTTTTATTTGATGCAGTCACTGAGTTTATATCAAAGGGATGCTTAACCAAATTTGGCTTAAGTCAAAAATGAAGTGGATTTCAGAGCCAGCTCTCTGCATTTGCACACTTTTTTTATTTTTTTAAGATTTCATTTTTTTATTTGACAGAGAGATAGTGAAAGCAGGAACACAAGCAGGGGGAGTGGGAGAGGGAGAAGCAGCTTCCCACTGAGCAGGGAGCCTGATGAGAGGCTCAATCCCAGGACCCTGGGACCATGACCTGAGCCAAAGGCAGATGCTTAACCGACTGAGCCACCCAGGTTCCCTTTGCACATTTTCAACCTGAAAGTCAAAGGTTACAACCCAGACAGAGTCCGTGGCACAGGGACAATGTAGACTGCTCCTGTTCTCAGAATCTACAAGTCCTACCCAGAACTCATTTCCCACAGCAACTGACTGAGAGAAGTGCTCAGAACATCCCCCAAGTTCATGGCAGGTGAATGGTTCTAGCACATGAACCTTTCAGACTTATGAATGTTCAGGTCTGCATGATAGTCAAGGCCATGAAAATAAGTAAAATGGATCAGAGATGACAAATTCTTCTCTCCTGTACATGAAGGGTGAACGAAAAGATCAAGGACCTTAAGCTGGTGGGGTATGGGGAGATTAAGGTCGTTGGCTTTACCTGATTTAGCACTTAGAGGTCATGGCACTGGTACCATTCCTTATTCTAAAGACTAACACGGTTCCACATCTATTCCTCACATAGAGTAGGAGTCTAGAGCTCTGCAGATCACAATGAATGGGACAGCATAGATTCGTAGTAGCCTGGTAATTTTCATTTCAAAAAGTAGAGCTGAGAGAAGATAACACTCCCCCAAACCACAGCCTAAGTGTGAAACAGGGTCAGACAAAAGTAGCCTGGCACTCGAAACCCACTAAGAACCCTCCTTACCTCTCCACCCCACCGTATACTCAAGTAATTCTATCTTACTTCCTCCTCTGCTTCCAAACACGGCCATATTGCTGGAAATCTAATTTGAAACATTTGTGCTTACTGAAAAAGAAATCCTATTTCCTGAGCCTCTTTCTGAAATTAGAAACATTTATAACTTTATCTTCTCCTCAACCACTTTCTCCAGGGTGGGCGGGGGAAAAAACTTAAGTACATAGTGGCTTTTGATCTCTACATGGCTCTCATTTACTTTTTTCCCTGAAGAATTCTAGTCCTAAAACCAAAATAAAACTTAAAAGCTCACTATTTCATAGGCAAAATATTGAGATATATTTTCTCCTGATTTCTTTCTAGCAGAATTATGCTACTGACTAAAAAATACATCTGAGAAAATGTGTCATTGACGGTCAAGTTAAATATGAGGAAAATTTAACCTAGATAAGCATTATCACTAACTATATACACAGAAACTTGAGTTAGCCCTGCCTTGGGTAGAATGATTTTTGACAGTACTGCTTACCTTGGGTATTTTTTTATATAAAAAATTAATTTCACTACTTCCCACTGTGGAATAGAGATACCCACAGAGATGGGTGTGTGTGTGTGTATATATATTTACACACTACACACATCTGCCCCATCATAAGCCAGTCAGCTGGTAGCAGTAAGTGGATACAACTGTCCTGTCCTGGCCAATTTATGGTAACGGCTATATGGGACTTCCGTGCTTCTGATGGCACTCACAGACCTACTTGCTTCCTCTTCCCTGGTCCTTCTTGATGAGCCACCGTGTGAAGTTCTGGAGAACAGTTCTGACCCGGTGGCTCACACAGGGGTGTGAAGGCTAGCGCAGCTGTGAGAGCGTGAGTTTGAAGAAACAAATGGAAAGCAGCCGGTCAACACCAGGAGGCAATCGGGGGCTACCAGAGCTCCTGCCAGGGCCTGAGGAGCTCACAAACAACAGTAGGGGACAGGGCTGGCTGCCAGTCCCACAGATACAGGAAGGGACTGTGGCTTAGGACAGGCCATAACCCCAGAGGAATTTTAGGGGAGGGAGGAAGGACTGCGAGCACACAATGCCCACACTCTGCCTGCTCAGGGTTCTGCCACCCAGGACAGAGTCAGCGTTTCCTCTAAGCTGTGTCCTCCACACCAAATGGGGTATGGGACGTGTGTGTCCGTGTGAGCCCACGAGCACATACAACCAGGTCTCTGTGAAGGGCGTACTAAAGTGATGGCGGCAAAGTTTAGGGAAAATTGGATTTCAGAAATTTCAGGATACAATTTGTCCACACTGATCATGATCCCCAAGAATGGCTCTTGAAGGGAGGGACCAAAATGGATTGAGCCCAAGCTCACTGACTGATTCTCATGCCAATTTAAATTAAAAAAAAAAAAACTAATACTTTATGTCTTCTACCTACCACCCACTTCTCTCCACCATTTCCCAAAAAGTCCTTTAACAATGTATCCAATTGTGTTCATCCTCTTTTCTCTTTTCTCTTGATCCCACTCCCAACAGGCTTTGCTCCCACCACACCCTTGAAACAGTTCCTGTCAGAACCATCAGCACCTCCGTGCAGCTGTAGCATGGTAAGATGTTCAATAACCTTGCAAGCTCATCAGCAGTATCTGATATCCTAAATTGTTCCTCCTGAAAATGCGTTTTCCATGTAGCTTTTAGGACACTGCTCTCCTCCCTCACTGGCTGCTCCTTTCCAGTCCTCTTTGCAGGTCCATCCTCATAGCCCTGACCTCAGGGACCAGGACTTGCCATGTTTTCTACCTGCATATGCTTCCTTGGCTATCTTACCCAGTCTCCTGGTTTACAAGCCACCAACACACCAAAAAATCTCCAAATGTCTATTTCCAGACCAGACTTCTGTGCTCAGCTCCAGACTTGCACATCTAATCTGCTTTCTTGACATCTCTTCTTGGACATCTCATTGGGGATCTCAAACATACCATGTTCCAAAAAGAACTCTCAAAACTCTCCCTCAAATCTGTTCTTTCAACAGTCTCCCAGTTTCATTAAAAAGCAACTCCATTTTTTAAGTGATGTAGGTCAAAAATTGTGGGGACATTCTATATCTCCATTCTCTTATACCCTACATATAACCAACAAATTCTGTTGGCTGTACCTTCAAACTATGTCCAGAATCTGTTAACGTTTTGTCACCTTCACGATGACCCCCCAGCCTAAAACATTATCATCCCTCCCCTGATTTATGGCAATAGAGTCTCTGCCTCCACCCTTGCCCCCTTCAGCCTAGTAATACAGCAGCCTTTAAAACTTTCAGATCCCATCACTCCTGTGTTCAAAATCCTACAATGGTTTCCCATCTATTTCCAGATATAATGCTGATCTCAATTCTTATGACTCTTCCTTTCACTCACTTTACTCCAGCCACACTATCCTCTTTACTGTTTTGGGAACAGTTACGGAAATGCTCCAGCCTCAGGTCCTTAGCACTTGCTGATCCTTCTGTTTAGAACACACCTCTTGGGGTGCCTGGGTGGCTCAGTCAGTTAAGCATCTGCCTTTGGCCCAGGTCATGATCCCGGGGTCCTGTGATCGAGCCCCACATCGGGCTCCCTGCTCAACAGGAAGCCTGCTTCTCCCTCTGCCTGCCGCTCCCCCTGCTAGTGTTCCCTCTCTCTCTGTCAAATAAATAAATAAAATCTTAAAAAAAAAAAAAAAGAACATACCTCTCTCCACATCTACAGGGCTAGTACCTTGCCCTCATTCAGGCCTCTTGCATATACCACCTTATCTTTGAGGCCTTCCTTACCTGACAACCAGAAAGCCCCTACCTATACTTCCTGCTGGTTGTTTTTTCCCATAGCACTTAATGATGATCTGACCTACTGTGTAGACACCATAAGGCCAGGGTTGTCTGCTTTAGGAAGTTCAAAGTTATTTCAAGCAGTGCATATTTGGCCCTTCTAGGTTCTATACAATTTGGTCTAAACCTCAACGTTTGTTGATTTGTTTGCTTTAAGCAAAGAAATCTGTATTAAAACAATTCCCAAGATTTATATTGTAATTTAAAACTCTGTGTGCTTCCACATTCATAACCTAATTTTTACTTACAGAAGCCCCATGTATTTGATAGAACAAATTTTAATATAGAGCTACCATATAGAAAAACTAAAAGATTAATAAGGTTCAAGGGAGGGAAAGACATGGTAGAGACCACCTGCTTTTTTTTCAAATCCTACATCATCTTGTGGATTTTTTTACCAACAGTTGTAGTTGTAGAAGAAACTGTCACTCCCTCCACAAATCAACACCTCCTGGTTCAATAGTTTCTAGTTAGAGCAATTAAAGAGTCATGGAGCAGTAAAATTGGAGCTTTATAACCTGATAAAGTTGTTCCTTCTACCACTGCTTTAATTTTTTGATGTGCTTCTCATTTCTTTCAACCTGTTTTTATTATTATTATTATTTTTTATTTTTTAGAGAGAGAGCACATGCACAAGCAGTATGGGCAGGGAGGGACAGAGGGAGAGGGAGAGAGAGAATCTTAAGCAGGCTCCACGCCCACTCAGCGGGGAGCTCGATGCGGGGCTGGATCTCAGACCCTGACAGCATGACCTGAGCTGAAATCAAGAGTCTGATGCTTGGGGCGCCTAGGTGGCTCAGTCGTTAAGTGTCTGCCTTCGGCTCAGGTCATGATCCCAGGGTCCTGGGATCGAGCCCCGCATCGGGCTCCCTGCTCAGCAAGAAGCCTGCTTCTCCCTCTCCCATTCCCCCTGCTTGTGTTCCCTCTCTTGCTGTGTCTCTGTCAAATAAATAAATCTTAAAAAAAAAAAAAAAAAGAGTCTGATGCTTTACTGACCGAGTCACCCAAATGCCCCTCAACCTGTTTTTAGATTTTTCTTCCCTCTCTTCTAAACTACAGTGCTCCTAAACATTCATACAGAAACTACATACATTCTTTTTTTAGTAGCAGTTATAGTTTTCTGTTGATTTCTGTTCAGACTGATCCTGCATGATATGCTGATAAATACTGCCTTTTATAAATAATTGTCCTTCCATGTGTATCCTGTTAATAGGAGGTCTAACTAGTAAATAACAAAAGAAGCTTGCAAATTATATACACACTATACAGTTTATGTTTAAATAGTTAACATTTTTGCTATGAGGCACATGACTTATTGTGTTAAATATTTATCTAATATTATAATGATAATGAGAACACCTATAATGAGAAAATTAATTTCATGCTGAGATCCAAAATGGCCAATTAAGACAAACAGAAAGGAGGGACATACCCCTTTAACTTGAGCAGCGTCATTGGCAAGCCTGGTTGTCAATGCTCCAGTGGTGTTTTTAGGGTCATCAAACCAGCTCACATCCTGTGGCACAGAAAATGATTTTATTATCTTAAAACTCTACTTATGAGATCCTTAGCTCTGAGGGCAAGGACAGGGTCAGGTTTGTTATCACTTATATCCCTTGCATTTAGCTCTCAGGATTTGACATTCAATAGACAATAAAGGGACTTAATAGACAAACACATAAATAATTTTATTTGTCAAAATAATTTTTTGAGTGCCTGCTACTTAGACATCCATTTTATTTATTTTTAAAGATTTCATTTATTTATTTGATAGAGAGAGAGACAGCAAGAGAGGGAACACAAGCAGGGGGAGTGGGAGAGGGAGAAGCAGGCCTCCCGCTGAGCAGGGAGTCTGACACAGGGCTCGATCCCAGCACCCTAGGATCACGACCTGAGCCAAAGGTAGATGCCCAATGACTGAGCCACCCAGGTGCCCCTAATTTTTAATTTTTTTAATTTAATTTTATTTAAATTCAATTAATTAACATAGAGCATATTATTAGTTTCAGAAGTAGAGGTCAGGATTCATCAGTCTTATATAATACCCAGTGCTCATTATATCACATGCCTTCCTTAATGCCTATCACCCAGTTACCCCACCCCCCACCCCCCACCCAGTTACCCCATCCCCTCCAGCAACCCTGTTTGTTTCCTATGATTAAGAGTCTCTTATGGTTTGTCTCCCTCTCTGATTTCATCTTGTTTGATTCTTCCCTCCCTTCCCTTATGATCCTCTGTTGTGTTTCTTAAATTCCACATATGAGTGAGATCATATAACTGTCTTTCTCTGACTGACTTATTTCACTTAGCACAATACCCTCTAGTTCCATCCATGTCGTTGCAAATGGCAAGATTTCAGTTTTTTGATGGCTGAGTAATATTCCATAGTTTGGCTATTGTGGCCATTGCGGCTATGAACACTGGGATGCAGGTGCCCCTTCAGATCACTATGTTTGTATCTTTTGGGTAAATACCCAGGAGTGCAATTGCTGGGTTGTAGGGTAACTCTACTTTTAACTTCTTGAGGAACCTCCATACTGTTTTCCAGAGTGGCTGCTCCAGCTTGCATTCCCACCAACAGTATAAGAAGGTTCCCCTTTCTCTGCATCCTCACCAACATCTGTCATTTCCTGACTTGTTTATTTTAGCCATTCTGACTGGTGTGAGGTGGTATCTCATTGTGGTTTTGATTTGTATTTCCCTGATGCCGAGTGATGTGGAGCATTTTTTCATGGGTCTGTTGGCCATTTATCCATTTACCTTTTTAAATACATAAGGACTAAAAAGATTGTGAGTTTGAAGCATGAATTTATATCCTTAATAAAAAGAAAAAAAACTATGGTCCTGTTATCTGTACTGGTGATTTGCAATTAAAGCAATATCTATCATTTTCCCCAAAATATTTAAGAAAAAAGAGTTATAAGTTCTTATAACATGTATCACATAACTTCCTTGAAGACAGGGACTGTTGAGACTTGAACGCCTGACAATACTTCATATTATGGCTCTGAAGTGGAAGGTCCTTAATATGTATTTGCCAGACTTAATAATTTATGGAGAGGGCATTATACAAACCATCAACTCAGCTTCTAAAGTATAATGGACCCAGGAGTCGGCCTGGGGGTTGGGAGGGTAATGGGGCATTTGGCTTTGGACCAAGATCAGCCTCGATCCTAAATGGAATCTCAGTTATAAATACGGTTCGACTCAGAGTCCTAGGACAGGGCCACCATCAAATAGTGCTCTGTTACTCATTCAAGTCAGTCCTGGCTCTGTCAGTCACTGGCTAGCAATTCCCACAAATATGCTTCTTTTTAAGTCACGGTGGCACTGGTGAGAAAGGATAGAGGAACCAAAGACAGCCTGGAAAATGTAACTGTCATCTAGAAATCCTAACACGGCAAACCGATGCTTCTCAGCTAGGGTTCCAGCACTCCTGGCACATCCAGGGCATCCTTCTGGAGCCTCATTTTATTCACTGGCAAGTGATCAGTGATTTTAAAATAGAAAGTTATAAAGTCACATACAAAATTTTCAGGATTGGTAGAGAAACTTTCTCTTTGAACCGGGCTGCTTTGGGTGACATTCCCAGAAGTTCCTTCCCCCTTTCCCTAGGAAAACATTCACAACTGCCTGTTGTTAGGTTTTTGAAGGTTTGAAATGTAAGAGGCATTCCATTAAACCCTTACCAACTTGTTACTAGGGCGTGAATTACTGTATCAATCTAACCCCAGCAAAGAAACTAGGGAGTGGGGATACACTTTGATTTGTGGAAAGACAGGGTTCAGGTAGCATCTCTTAGTGGGAAGAAACATAAATGTCTTGGGTTTCCCAGGGGAAAGAAGGAAAGGAAGAGAGAAAAGGGATGAGGGGTGCTCCCTCCTCTGCCTCCAGTTGCCATGACAAAGGCTGGGGGTGAACCTGCTCTGGGGACTGTCTGTGGCATTCCCATTCCTTGTCCCGCCCACAGTGGACAGACAGCAAGGCTTCTGAGCCAGACCTGGGGGGCGGTCCAGTCACATCTCTGAAGGGAGGCGGAGGGAAGACCACCACAGGAGCTTGCTCTGAGTAACCTGACCGCACTCCCACTACATGAGACCATGGGTACGAGTAGGGAGCTCTGCACAGCCCAGGCACAATCCTCAACAGACATACCTGTCTCAGCATCGATCTGAAAACCATGTATCGGAGCCGCTTGGTGAGGATCTCCCCCGCTTTGCCAAACGTGAAGCCCTGTGAATGAGAACATGCCACAAGAAAGGAGACTTGTCAGAGACCCCGCCACTGATGACACAGAAGGAGGGAGACTGGGTGTCACTGCTGAGGGGACATGAGACAAGGTCAGAAAGGCCGACGTCAGGCGTGGCTATGTTTCGGTCACTGGGTATCATGGTACATAGCCACACTGGGAGTGTGGCCAGGAGGGCCCAGTTTTGAAATGATCACTGCCACCGCCCCGTTACTGGCAGGCTGATGAGGGATTTTTAGTAAGTGTGTTTCTTTGTCCCTACTCCTATCCTTGTTATTTCTCCCAGTGAGCCAGGGTCTGCCACCCAGGAAGATCAAGTTGTTTCCAAGGCAGGGCGCTCGAAGCAGGGTGGCTGTATTATGTGTCATCCAAACCAGGACACTTTTGAGAATGCCAAAAGAATGCTGTTAAGAAATACACCAGGACCTGAGGTGTCATCCAGGAAAACAGAAATATTCAGCCACTCCAGCCATAAAGGATGCAGAGAACAAAGATACCAAATTCCTAGTTTCCAAGTTAAAAAGAACTAAAGTCTAGGAGCAAAATAGGCTGGGGAAGAAGACTGACCAAGAGAGAATTTTCTGCCCTGCACCTCCCCTTCCCCCAAGGATCTAACCTTCTGTGTTTGGGAGGAGGGAGGAGCTACTCTGGGAAATAAAGAGTCCCATGTGAGTGTGCTGCCATGCCCAGCCACATCTGGGGAGGAAGGGCAACAGAACCCTCATCCCAGTGGGTGTGGGGATACAGGACTAGGAAGAAACCGTGCTCCCCGTCTTTCTGGCGCTCCGGGAAGTGGCAGTCTACGGATAAGGTTCACATACAATGGCATGGGGGAAGCCGAGTGGAAATGGCTCATGGCGCATCAGAAGAGAAGAGGCCCTAATAAAAGCCCAATTCCCTGCAGAATCAGAGATGTGGAAAAGGGCAGTTACATGTGCACCCAACGAGGGAAGAAACACAGGCAAAGAGGACAAGTGAAGAAAAAGCCAATTCTTCTAACTGGTTCTGATAAAGGACAGCCAGGTGGGCCCTACCAGTTGCCGGCACGAAGCAGGCAGGCACATGATGTCCACAGACCGTCCCCCCTGCACACTTCTGCTAACACAGACACCGATCCAGGAGAAGAAGGAAAGGGAGAAGTGCTAGATTCATTGAATTTAACCCTGAAATTACTAAAACAATTTAATTTACCTAGAAATGGCCAGATTAAGGTTTCTATTACTAGACTGAATGAAATGTGAATTATCTTGCTCACTACAGGAATATTACCAATATTTTTGTTGAGACCTGGCTGTTGAGTGCTTAGTCTGACACTGTACTTTATATAATAAAGTACCTATATGTATACATAGGACAAGGCTTTTAGTGATGGAAGAATGTCACCTTTATGACAACTGTATAATCACCACTTTACAAAAGAAACTGAGGTTTAGTTGCCAGAGGACCCAATTGTAAGTTGGCAGAGGTGGAACGTGAAGAATCTGGGTGTATGAGAATCCTAACTAGAATGGGAACCCAGAGCCTGAAATTTTATCACCCAGAGAGCTCCCTCCTTTTGTTTCTAAATGAGGGGTTGGGCATTCTAATGTTGTTGACCGCTGTGCCATCTCTACAGTTCTGAGGTCTTATAATTTAGAGCTTAGCTTCCACTCAGTTTTGCCAGGCAAGTCAGGCTCCTGTCTCCCCAAGCATCATCATGTTATAAAGCTATTGCTTTCAAGGGGCTCCTGGGTAGCTCAGTTGGTTAAGCGACTGCCTTCGGCTCAGGTCATGATCCTGGAGTCCCGGGATCGAGTCCCGCATCGGGCTCCCTGCTCGGCGGGGAGTCTGCTTCTCCCTCTGACCCTCCCCCCTCTCATGCTCTCTCTCTCTCGATCTAATAAATAAATAAAAAAAAAAATCTTAAAAAAAAAAAAAAGCTATTGCTTTCACTGCCTTTGCTTTACTAGTTCAAACGTCCAAAGTTTAAGGGAGCAGCTCAAAGCCTACCGCCCTCAAAATCCCTTAACCAACTTCACACTCAGGAATCTTTACATTCTATGGCATTAACAGCTGCCATGGCAATCTTGCTTATAGTTAAAGTGTTACATCTATTATGCTTGGGTCAAATTACCCAATAAGATTTTAAGTACTTAGTAATGAAAGAGTTCATTCAGTCATTTTTCTTTTGTATTTCTTATGTCCAAAAAAACCCTTTGTCTATATATAAAAAAAATTAATACATGCTTACAACACATTAAATAAAGAGACCTATTCAGAATTTTATCTTAAAAAATTACACGTGGCTAACATCAATTCCTTCTACAAGTAACTGAGTGTTTGCTACTGCTTCACACAGCAGGCCTGGGAACTTGATCACATCATTTCTTTTTCTTTCTTTTCCTTCCTTCCTTTCTCTCTCTCTCTCTCTCTTAATGGTGCAGTTGTTTAATTCCTAGAATCCTGATTTGAGGTATCCATTCCTACAGGAACTAGTTGTGTTTCCTACTGTAGCCAGAAAGATTTGTTTGGATACAATAAAGCTAGCTTTGTAATTTATAATACACACACACACACACACACACACATTCCTTCCTTTGATTTTTCTGGCATTCCTAAGTTTGTGGTAAAAGTTTCAATATGAATTATTTCTCCAGTCTGCAATGGGGCAGACACCATGCTTGTGCAACTTTAAGGAGTCCATTCAAATTCATGAGAACCAGACACTTATCCTAAGACGACATGAAGAACTGCTGGTACTCTCACAAGGAGCGCTTCTGTGTTAGAGAGTGTAGAAGGGGCAAAGAGGTCCTGGAGTTGTATTCGGAAGATTTGTTCAGGAAGGTTGGTGTGAGCAGGCTTCACCCTCTGGGGGACTCAATGGCAAGTAAGGAGAGCCGGGCTGGGGACAACAGCTTCTTCTGGAGGAAAGGAAAACCTAAGAGATTGGTGTGGGATGCACCAGAAGCTCTTCTAGGTCAAACTTTTTTTTCAGGATCTAGCTTTACAAATAAGCTTGTTGCCTCTGGGGATGGGAGTCCTCTCATCCACGCTTCAAACGTTACAGGAAACAATTTCCTTCCTTCAGCTTTATCAAGTGGACTCTTTATCACAACAGAACAAAGGGCGACAGGCCTTTTAAAAACTGATGTTGAGACTGGCAGTCATGACGATTCCCCTGGCTATAACTGCAGACATACCAACAGTAGCATCAATCCTGGTTGCAGTGGCACCTCCGTGAGGGAATCCAGGAGCTCCTTGCAGATAAGGACCTCCTTACGATACGCAAACGAGCCTTTCTGATTATGGAATGCTGTGTGTTCAAGGCTTCTGGGAAAGAGCTGGGTCTGTGACATTTGTTCTCTTTCATAGGCTTCGCGTCCCGGAAAAAGGTTTTGAAGTCTTGATCCTCCGAGTAGCTTTACATTTATATGAGGACAAATGTTTCCAGGAGCTGTCTTCACTTTTCTTCATGAGCTGGTCAAAGAGGAGTCTCACGTCCTTGCGCTAGCTGGGGCTGGGGAGAGACGGCCCTTATGAACGACCTCGGAGGACACCGACCTCGGTCGCAGCCATGGCTCCCTCGCCCGTGGGGACGTGCCCGGCCAGGGCAGCGGAGGGCTCTGGGCACGCGCGATGCCACGGCGCTGCTCGGCAGCCTGGCTCGGAGGTTCGGCCGGCTGGGCCAGACAGCTGCCTGGCCGCCCGCTCCGATGCTCCGCCCCAGGGCGGGAGCACGTGACACCGGCCACATTATGCATCTTAATCATCAAGAGGAAGGTACTAATATCCCTATCTTACAGATGAGGACACTGAGGCTTAGTTTAAATTATTTTTTTGCGCAAAACCACGAAATTAGGAACTGGTGCAACTCATACACACACCAGAGTCTTACACCAAAACCAACGCTGCCTTACCATACTAAACTTTTAGAGCCCTTAACTTCTTTACAATTCTGTTCCTGCCAAATGATGCGCAAGCTGTATAATCGGACTCTTCACAAATGCGCCTACAGTTTCTGTTTAAGACTGACGTTCTTCCATCCTCAAAAAGGTTCCTTCTCCTTTAGCAAAAGGTGAATGATAAACTCTTCAAACATTTTTTAATCAAGTGTGACTTGCTTAGTGTCTTGCTTTTTGGTCTTTTCAAGTCATACCTAGACATTCTGAGTATTTAAACTGACTGGCAGTACTTATATCCAAACTTAAGCCCAGGGTTCCCCTGAATTCCATTTTTGAGTCCCCAGCTTTCATTTCTAGTCATCATATTAGATCAAACACCCTCTTCCTTCTGATTTCATTACTGTTTCATTTGGGGCAGGTGATAGTGGGGAGGAGAAGGTAAGCAAGTGCTCCAGTGGAAGCAAAACATCTTTTAAAATATTTTTATTTTTAAAATATTTATTTATTTATTATTCATTCATTCATTTATTTTTGAGAGAAAGAGAGAGAGTGTGTGTGAGCAGGGGGAAGAGGCAGAGGGAAAGGGAGAGAGAGAGAATCAAGCAGGTTCCATGCCCAGCACAGAACCTGACTTGGGGCTCGATCCCATGACCCTGAGCTAAAATCAAGAGTTGGACACTTCACTGATTGAGCCAAGCAGGTGCCCCAAAACATTTTTGTTTTAAATATGTCAAAGAAACTTGGTTGCTAATAGTCCAGTTAATAGAGCAAATTACATAAATGCTTAGAAATTTCCCCAGCTGAATAAGAATGCATTCCCCAAAATGAATAAAGGGAAAATGCAGACACTTACCTGGAGGAAAAATGTAATAAAAGAAATAATTCCAAGGACTAGGAACAATAAAGAAAACATATTACTATTCTGTCGTTTTGTTTCAGGATCCTCATCTCTGGTAAAAACCTGTTGAGAAAATATTTAAAGGTTTTTCAGTTCAAAGACTAAGGAAGTCAGCCATTTCCCATCAAGCACAACATTTGGAGGTTAAGAGAGGCTTAGTATAATGGAAGTCAGGGCTGGTTTCCCTAAGGCCAAACCTAAAGGTGTGAGGACTTTGCCCTCCTTAAGGGCCAAGAATGGGTCTGTTGCTCCTAAAGCGTCCCAGTACTTTTTCTGCTTATACTCCCTGTCGGAGTAATGAGTGTCACAAGGGCCACACCAGCTATGTAAAGTAGAAATGAGAATAAGTACTGTCCTCTTTTGGTGGGAAACTACATCGTATGGCAATTTGTTGTTTTACAATTTGGACACTTCCAGCTGCAGACAAACCTGCCAATGCTGTTTTGGTAAACCAGAGAGAGGCAGTCATTCATTCAGCCCAGACCCTCAGTAAGAAAGGAGCCTCCTTGAGCCAGCCTCTTTTGTAGGATGGCCAGTTAGACAGCCAACTGACCCAGTACCACACATGGAGACCTTTCTGGAGATGGTAAGAAGGCTAACAGGATGTCTTGGGCTTAGAGAACATAGAGAATATTCACAGGGAGAGAAAACAAACAACTCCCTTCATAGTGGGTCAAAATTGTCTTATAACAGAGCTACATTCCTAACCTAACCCAGTAAACTTTATCCTTTGTACAAGAAAAAAAAAAGCCCTTTAGAGGAGATAAAATTCATTTTTCTTGATTAGTTATTCCACCCCAAAATAGCAAACAATCAGTGAGCTCTTATTCTGTGATAGATATTATTCTACACAAATTCATGTATACCATTCCTTTTATCCTCACAATCACCTCCTAACGTTTATTATCATCACCACTTTACACAGAGGCACAGAGAGGTTAATTAACTTGTTCAAGGTAACACAGCCAGCAAGTGATGACCCAAAGATTTAAACCCGATCAATCTAACTCAGAGCCCACAACCTTAAACCCTGTGTTACAAACCTTCAATGAGGCAGATGACTGGTTGCCTAACCAATATCTAGGAGTCAGTGGGCTAACCCCTGGGTCACCTGCTTCCAGACTTACTGTTACATGAGGAATGAAGAAAATATAAAATCTTAGGTTGAGTTTTGGTTACACCCAGCCAAACCCATTCCTAAATAGTCCACTTCCATTTTTTTTTCCCCTGATGATGCCACTGTCTACCTCCCTGCCTATACAACAAACGCTAGACCAGGAATCAGTTCCCTGTGGACCACCAGCCAAATGTTTATATAAAGCTTCGGTGGAATAGCGCCATATTCACTTGTTTCTGCACTGTGGGTGCATCTGTACTACAACAGTAGAGCTAAGTATTTGCAACAGAGACCATATGGCGCTCAAAATCTAAACTGTTTACTCCCTTACCCTTTATAGAAAAAGTCTGCTAACCCCTGTCCTAGAACATATGCTCCATGCTACCAGACCCTTTATCTCCTCCTTGGCATTTTTTTTTTTTTTTTACCACCTGGAACAGTATGTGGCACAGAACAGTCACTGCAAAAAATATTTCTTGAATGAATACACTGAACGTACAGATACCAAAAAGAAATCAGTTAGCCAGGCATGGGGAGACCTGCATATTTATGTATTTGGGGGTACATCAAAAGTTAATGTTTGGCCTCTTCCATGTAGGGAGCAACTCCTTTCTCCGTTATGTTTTCAGCCATTATGGCAAGGGTATCCTCAGCTTGATATCTGAACATCTACCGCGAAACAGAGAGCGTTCCTGCCTAGGTGGTAGCTTTACTGTTAAAAATGCCATCAGTAAAAGCAGGTACAACCAACATACGTCAACCTTTCAGGATCCATTCCTTTTTGTTTTCACCTTAACAAGTGGGATGGATGTCTTACAGAGGCAGCATGCCGAGCCTGCTCACATCCTGACAAGTGCATGTATCACACAAGAGCTCGGTCTCAAGCCAGTCTGACAAACACACCATGAACTCTCTCTGCGCACCACTGATAGGACTTTTCATGAGGTTTACTCAGAGCCCAGTGATGGCAGGCGAGATATACTCATCAGGTCAGGTTCATGGACTATTTCAGGAACCTGGGCCCTAAGGGAGCAACTAACTGCAAGGACACAGGAAGGCTTGAAAAATTAGCCTTCTTACCCCAAAACAGACTTACATCTTCAAGTTTGCTGAGTTTCACGCAAAGGTACATTATTTTTTTGTGGCTTATGTATCCAGCTACAAATATAAACAGTTCATTCTTTACTCAGGACTCACAGATAAATCCAAAAAATAGACATAAACACTTACCCCTATAATCCTTGAAAATATTACTGAAAATGCTGGTTGCAGGCCTCCATTTATAATAGCACAAAATATACCAACCACAAAATAAGGCCATTCAGTTATATTCAGCTTCAGAATCCTCCAGAAGGAAACTGGAGGTACATTTTCATTCTGGAAAGCAAAATATTTCAACAGGCTAGTTAGAAAAAGAATTGATACTTTTTATCAATTTAATGATGCACAGTCCTTCAGTATGTACCAAACATTTTTTTAAGATTTTATTTATATATTTATTTGAGAGAGAGGGAACACAAGCAGGGGCAGAGGGAGAGGGAGATGTGAGGGAGAGGGAGAAGCAGACGCCCTTGCTGAGCAGAAAGCTCGATGCGGGGCTCGATCCCAAGAACCTGGGATCATGACCTGAGCTGAAGGCAGACGCTTAACTGACTGAGCCTCCCAGGTGCCCCTGTACCAAAATTTTTAAATGAAGATACTTATTCATGTTTTCTTATGAACTGATGACTATTTAATTTTTTAAAAAGTGCTGACAGGTTCTATTATATTGCTCCTTTATATTTTAAGAAATAAATGATGTTTCCACAAACATTTAACACTTACCTGACATTTGGAAAATTTACAAGTACAAGAACAGAAGTGTCCCCATTAGAATCTCTTTATAATATAGGGGCGCCGGGGTGGTTCAGTCAGTTAAGCATCCAACTCTTGATTTCGGCTCAGGTCATGATCTCAGGGTCTTGAGATCAAGCCCTCTGTCAGGCTCTGCGCTCAGCAGGGAGTCTGTTTCTCCCTCTCCCTCTGTCCTTCCCCCCCACTCCCCACCTCCTGTGCACGCGCTCTCTCTCTCTCAAACAAATAAATAAATCTTAAAAAAAGAATATCTTTATATTATAAATTGTAATTCTAAAATTCTTGTCTTATAAACGCATTCATAAATTGCAACCTGAGACTCAAATGTTGAGATTTTGGTTTGTGGAATGTTTTGGGAATAGGACAGGAGGATTCTGGATAATTCTTTCTTCTTCCTACTCCTGCCACCCCAGTGCTAGCCCAGAGGGAGGGCTGAAGACATAACTCTATATCCTCTCCGTACCAAGTCCTCTTTTGTACCAAGCTTTCTGTCCTGGCCTTGTGGGTCATGTATATTCTTGCGAGTTGATCTTCTTCTTATTAAACTGGATCCTGAATCTTTAGGAGACATTTCCAAGGCATCAATTTCACTTTTGGATTCACCAACTGCATTTTCTAATTCAATTTCATTCCCTCTTGTCTAAAATAAACAAGAAATAAGCATAAGCAGGTTAGGCTCAGAAAACATGAAAATTAATTGTCAAACATCAGCTATCAAGGAAAGTGGTAATTTACATCATTGTAGGAAAAGATAAAGTTAAACTGCTGCTGGGGGTTTGTGTGTAAATGTGATATATATATATATATATTTTTAATGTGTGATATATTTGAAAATTAAAACCACTGAATGGGGATTGCCTGTGAATATGCTGAAATAACATGACGTCCTTTCCTTGTCATCTCCTTTTTGTAGGTGTTTGGGACTCGATATTATTTGCTTTGGGCCAGTGCTATCAACAGAAATATGCTGCATGCCATTCTGTGACCCACGTTTGTCATTTAAAATTTTCTCAGTAGCCACGTTAAAAAATGTAAGAGATAAATCCATTTTTACTCTTTACTTTAACCTAATGTATCCAAGATATTAACTTTTCAACATGTAATCATCGTAAAAACTTACTGAGGTATTTTGCATTCTTCTTTTGTACCACGTCTTGGGAATCTGGAATGCATTTTCTACTTTAAAAACTTCAATTCAGAATAACTGTCACTGAAGCGTTCAATAGCCACATGAGGCTAGGGGCTACTACAGTGAATAGTAGTAGCTAGATGGATACTGGATAGTATGATGGATAGATGACCTTTAAACCTTTTTAAATTTCATTTTTCTCTAATTATCCTTCTTTATTTTCCCTCCTTTTCAATGGGAAGAAAAATCTGGTCTGAATTCCCCAAGTATTTTTCTCACCTCTCAAGATAATCAAGTCAAGTAACGTTAATTTATAGTACTAATCACACCAAATCAGTTTTTACCTGAGATATTTCAGGAAAACTCTGGAGTTGGACAATACCTGCATTGTGACAAGTTTGAAGTAAATGCCTTTCTCTTTCATGAGTTCATCATGACTTCCTTTCTCCACAATGACTCCATCATCAAAGCCGGCGATGACATCAGCATTACGAACCGTAGACAAACGATGAGCTATCACAATGGTGGTCCGGCCTTTTCTGGCCTAAAGAGAGAAAAATTAGGTTTTTGAATACATGGACAATGATAGGCAAAAATTCATTCAATTTACATTTACTGAATGCCAATGCCTTGGATACTGTAAAACCATCTAAACTATATAAGGTAGTCTCTGTCTTCAATAAATGTATAGTCAATTGATAATGGTTTAAAATGATGTTTTATTATAATACATATCAACATAAATGTAACACAAATTAAAATGATGTTTTATTATAATACATATTAACACAAATGTGAATCCAAAAATATAATACATATTAACACAAATCACATATTAATATTAGGTAAGCTTCTAAGAATTTTACTTAACCTCTATCAGCCCAAGTTTACAGTAATAATCAGGGGCTTATACAAAGTAAAAAACGCTACAGTCCAGGCACTGGCCAATCAGAGCAGACCCAGGCCAGTGTGTGGTATTGGTACAGACTAGATAGCACCAGTCTGGGACTCCTAGCATCCCATCTCATAGAACTTCTGGATGATTAAGATGGATAATCAATGTGAGGCAGCAAAGTTCAGTCTTCAGTGCCACATTGATCTGAACTCAAATCTTAGCTCTGCCATTTATGAATTCCACAATTTTATCCAAATCTTTTAACCTGTGTGAGGCTCGGTTTACTCGCATATAAAATGGAGATAATATTAGTATTCATTTCTTCAAATAGTTGTGATGACCAAATAATATAATGTACACAAAGCATTGTGATATATATACAAAAGTACTTAATGAAAGTTACTTATTCCTAGGTAGAAGCATTATGGAAAAACTGAAGAGCTATGCAAATGTTCTTAAATGCCCAGTGTCATTTTTATTTAATATGGAAGAGGTTAACATAGTTTAATATGGAACCAGAACTTTCTGAGATTTCTTTCACCTCTGTAACTTTCCCCAAGGCTTATGACTTTTGTGACTTTGTATCTCTCTCCAGGAACTAGCAATAAAATCCTCAGACTAACAAGAGGCATATTGATCAATATAAAGAAGAGAAGTGGAAAACTCTGACAAGAAAAAAACAATACATGTAGAAAAATTAGATGGTAGCGAACAGAGGGTAGAGAAGATAATGGATCAATTCTTTGGATATTTTTAAGGGGGGGCATGTGGAATTCTCCCTCCAAAATTTACATTCTAAAGGAAAAGCATTTTTTAATAGTTAATGTTTTTTGGGGGGGCGCAGAGGGAGAGGGAGAGGGAGAGAATCTTAAGTATGCTCCATGCCCAGTGCAGAGCCCTACACGGGGCTTGATCTCACAATCCTGGGATCATGACCTGAGCTGAAATCAAGAGTCAGATGCTCAACCAACTGAGCCACACAGGTGCTCCTAAAATGTATTTTTAATGCAACCTTTTCAAATCATTTTTATTTATAATTTAATGCATATTTCCATTGTAAAATAACAAGAAAACACAGACGTAAAATTACAGATAAGCAAAGTGAAAAGGGAAATAGCAACCACAATTCCATCTGCCTCTATTTTGGTTCACTCAGTTTTTAGTAACCTGCTTTTCCCTTCCTCAACAATCTATTCAACACATTGACAGGATGTATAAAGGAACATCCAGTGTCATTTTGTTATTAGAGAAAGGGAAAGCTGGAACAAATATATGTTCATCTTTGAATTCTACGGTGACACTTCTACTCAGGGCACGTCTGGGCTAAAAGGTCTTCACATTCTGGAGAGGAAGATGGTGGTAAAGTAAGAGGACCCTAGGTTCATCTCCTCCCACAAACAGCTAGATAACTATCACATCAACCTAGATACCCCAGAAATCCCCCTGAAGACTGAAAGAACAAACTCCACAACTAAGGAGAGAGAAGAGGCCTCATTAATAAGGCAGGAAGTGAGGAGATGTGTTTTAGGGGAAAACAGGTCACAGGAGCTGCAGTGGGGAGGGAAGTCATGATTGCAGAGAAGGGCATGTGACAGAGAGAAAGAGAGAGAGGAGCACACAGGGAACGCACAAGGAGAATATTTCCCCCAAACCACTGGCTTGGAAAACAAGATGGGCTGAATTTTGTGAGTTCTTGCAACCATCAGGCTCACCACATTCAGGCCAGGGGCCAAAAACTGCCTACAGCAGGCAAGGAGAGCCTCTGCAAATGACTGGCCTAAAGGATAGAGCAGCCAAAACACAACAGCAGAGCGCACGCAGCACACACCAGAGACACTCGCTGAAGCGCCAGGCCATAGATACTACATGACTTCTTCTTCATAAAGCCATTATTTTCCAGAAGCAGGAGACATAAATGGCTTTTGTAGCACAGGGAAGAAGGCAGAGACTTAGACAAAATGCCAAGATGGAGGAATTTATCTGAAATGAAAGAACAAGTCAAGGCCACGGCCAGAGAACTAAGCAAAACAGATATAAGTAACATGCCTGATGGAGAATTTAAAGCAATAATCATAAGGATACTCACTGGGCTTGAGAAAAGAATAGAAGACACCAAGGAGACCCTTACCACAAAGATAAGGGAGTTAAAAAAGAATTAGAGATGAAGAATGAAATAAACAAGATTGGAAACAGGTTTGATGCAATGAACAGCAGACTGGGAAAAGCAGAGGAATGAATTAGTGATCTAAAAGACAAAATAATGGAAAATAATGAAGCTGAACAAAAGAGAGAAAGCAGAATTATGGAACATGAGAATAGACTGAGAGAACTCAGTGACTCCATCAAACGTAATAACATTCATATTATAGGAGTCCTAGAAGAAGGAGAGAGAGAAAAGGGGGCAGAAAATTTATTTCAAGAAACAACAGCAGAAAACTTCCCTTATCTGGGGAAGGAAACAGATGTCTAGATCCAGAAGGAAGAGAGAATTCCCATCAAAATCAACAAAAGCAGGCCAACACAAAGACATATTTTAATTAAATTTGCAAAATATAGTGATTTAAAAAGACATCTTAAAAGCGGCAAGACAAAAGAAGTCCTTAACTTACAAGGGAAGACCCATAAGGCTAGCTGGAGATCTCTCAACAAGAACTTGGCAAGTCAGAAGGGAGTGGCATTATATATTCAAGGTGCCGAATGGGAAAAATCTGTAACCAAAAATACTCTATCCAGCAAGGCTACCATTCAGAATAGAAGGAATGTTAAAAAATATCCCAGACAAATAAAAACTAATGGAGTTTGTGACCACTAAACCAGCTCTGCAAGAAATATTAAAGGGGACTCTTTGAATGTAAAGGAGAGACCAAGAGTAACAAAGACAAGAAAGGATCAGAGAAAATCTCTACAAACAATGACAAATCAAGTAATAAAATGAAAATACATACCTATCAATAATTACTTTGAATGTAAATGGACTAAATGCTCAATCAAAAGACATAGGGTATCAGAATGGATAAAAATACAAGACCCATCTTTATGCTGCCTACAAGAGGCTCATTTTAGACCTAAAGACACCTACAGATTGAAAGTGAGGGGATGGAGAAACATTTATCATGCAAATGGATGTCAAAAGAAAGCCAGAGTAGCAATACTTATATTGGATAAACTAGACTTTAAAACAAAGAATATAAAAAGAGACAAAGAAGGGCATTATATAATCATAAAGACATTCAAACAAAAAGATATAACAACTATAAATATCTATGTACCCAACAAGAGAGCACCCAAATATATAAAAAAATTAAAAACATAAAGGTACTAATTGATAATACAATAATAGTAGGGGAAATTTAACACCTCCCATCAATGGACAGATCATGTAAGCAGAAAATCAACAAGGAAACAATAGCTTTGACCCAGATAAATAAAATCACCAATGACAGAAGAGAAACAACAACAAACACCAAAAAAATACAATTATAATTGAATATGATGAAAAACTATATGTCAACAAATTGGACAATCTGGAAGAAATGGATAAATTCCTAGAAACATATAAACTACCAAAACTGAAACAGGAAGAAGTAGAAAACTTGAACAGACTCATAACAGCAAAGACATTAAATCAGTAATCAAAACACCTCAACCAACAAAAGCCTAGGGCCAGATGGCTTCAGAGGTGATTTCTACCAAACATTTAAAAAAGAGTTAATACCGATTCTTCTCAAACTATTCCAAAAAAATAGAAAAGGAAGGAAAACTTCCAAATTCATTCTATGAAGCCAGCATTACCCTGATACTAAAACCAGATAGAGACTCCACTAAAAAAGAGAACTACAGGCCAATATCCCTGATGAACATGGATGCAAAACTTCTCAATAAAATACTAGCAAACCAAAGCCAGCAATATATTAAAAAAATCATTCACCACGATTAATTGAGATTTATTCCTGGGTTGCAAGAGTTGTTCAATATTCTCAAATCAATCAACATGATACACCACATGAACAAAAGAAAGGATAAGAACCGTTTCCTTTTATTTCAATAGACACAGAAAAACATCTGACAAAGGACAACATCCATTCATGAAAAAAACTCTGAACAAAGTAGGTTTAGAGGGAACATACTTCAACATCATAAAGGCCATATATGAAAGACCCACAGCTAACATCATCCTCAATGGGGAAAAACTGAGAGCTTTTCCCCTAAGGTCAGGAACATGACATGGATGTCCACTCTTACCACTATTGTTCAACATAGTACTGCAAGGCCTAGCCTCAACAAAAAGATCCCATAGGGTCTTCAATAGGTATTTATTCAAATCAGAAATGAACCCACAACTATATGGTCAATTAATCTTTGACAAAGCAGGAAAGAATATCCCATGGGAAAGACAATATCCAACAAATGGTTTTGGGAAAACTGGATAGCAACATACAAAAGAATCAAACTTGACCACTTTCTTACACCATACACAAAAATAAATTCAAAATGGATGAAATACCTAAATGTGAGACTTGAAATCATAAAAATCCTAGAGGAAAACACAGGTAGTAAACCTCTTTAACATCAGCTGTAGCAATTTCTTTCTAGATATGTCTCCTCAGGCAAAGGAAACAAAAGCAAAAATAAACTATTGAGACTTCATCAAAATTAAAAGCTTTCTGCACAGTGAAGGAAATAATCAACAAAACTAAAAGGCAACTTACTGAATGGGAGAAGATATTTGCAAGTGACATATCTGATAAAGAGTTAGTATCCAAAATATATAAAGAAATTATAAAACTCATTACTCAAAAAATGAATAATCTAATAAAAAATGGGCAGAAGACATGAACAGACATTTTTCCAAAGAAGACATACATATGACCAATAGACACATGAAAAGCTGCTCAACATCACTCATCATCAGGGAATTACAAAACTACAGTGCACCATCACTTCACACCTGTCAGAATGGCTAAAATCAAAAACACAAGAAACAACAGGTATTGGTGAGGATGTAGACAAAAGGAACCCTTGTGCATTGCTGGTTGGGATGCAAACTGGTGCAGCCACTGTGGAAAACAGTATGGAGCTTCCTCAAAAAGTTAAAAATAGAGCTATCCTATGACCCAGCAATTGCACTCCTAGGTACTGACCCAAAGGATACGAAAATACTAATTCAAAGGGATACACGGCACCCAATGTTTATAGCAGCCATTATTTACAATATAGCAGCCATTACCTACAATATAGCAGCCATTATCTACAATATAGCAGCTCTTGTTAGAGGTTTATATAGCAGCTATTATCTACAATAGCCAAAGTATGGAAACAGCCCAAGTGTCCATCAACTGATGAATGGATAAAGAAGAGGTGGTACATGTATACAAGAGAATATTACTCAGCCATAAAAAGAATGAAATCTTGCCATTTGCAATGACGTGGGTAGAGCTAGAGTGTATTATGCTAAGTGAAATAAGTCAGTCAGAGAAAGACAAATACCATATGATTTCACTCATATGTGGAATTTAAGATACAGCCAAGTTTTCAATATCACAACAAAGACCAATTTTCATTTGAATCTCTCTTTCTTCTTGTTTAATTTAAAAAATTTGCAAGTATCTTTCAGTGAAAGTTTGTTTCTATTTAAAAAAAAAACAACAAAAAAACCCAGAAGTAAATAGAAATTAAATGAACAGATCCAAAGAGGACTGGAGATGTGATTTTGATGCTTGACTGGATCACTTTCGGAGCTATCAGAAATGTCCTTTTTAAAAAATAATATCAAGAAGAATTAACAGTGGGATGTCCGTATGCTTACAAAATAGGTTGGTTTGAATTGAGGCTCACAGACCTTATCCAGGGCCACTTGAACCACTGCTTCGCTTTCAGTGTCCAGAGCTGACGTGGCCTCATCCAGCAGGAGGATCTTGGGGTTGCGAACCAGGGCCCGAGCGATGGCTATCCTCTGCTTCTGTCCACCACTCAGCTGGGCCCCTCTCTCTCCAACCAGGGTGTCAAATTTCTACAACACAACACAGAAAATAAAGGGGGCGGGGTGGTGGTTAGCAAAACAACAAGCTATGTCAGCTACATTTTAAGATGGGAAGTAATCCCACAAACAACCTACAGGCAATATGATCCAGTTCCTTAAAACTCAGCAATAACCAACCCCAATTTTTACAAATATGCCTACTACGAGTTGATGGTGCTAGAGCTTCAAAATCTGAAGTCATTGTGATTTCTCTTCTTAGGAGTCTCCTCTAATGCATAGTAGATTTCTAACAACTTCTGCATTAAGCTGGCATTCTAGTCTTTGAACCTCTAGCATGGCAAAGATCGAGAAGGACTTACATTAGGTAGTTTCATGATAAAGTCATAGGCGTTGGCTTCCTTGACAGCTTTCTCGATCTCTTCCATGGTGACATTTTCACGGCCATAGCGTATGTTTTCAGCTATCGTGGTGGCAAACAACACAGGTTCCTGACTCACCACACCAGTAATTTCCCGAAGGTGCCTTACGTTTATGGTCCTAATGTCCTGTCCATCAATACAGACCTGAAATAAAAAGTAAGCATGAGTTCCATGCATTGCCCATTTGGAATGTGAGATGTGCCATGGTGACTGCTGCTTGCTACAGCATCGCCTTCAGCAAGAGCCACCTCACCATGCCGTCCGTGGGGTCATAGAGCCTCTGCATCAGCTGCACTGTCGTGCTCTTCCCACAACCGCTGTTCCCAACCAGCGCCACCGTCTGCCCACTCTCAACCTTCAGGTTGAGGCCCTTCAAGATCTAACAGGACAAATGAGAAATAAACATAAGGGCAATACACAGATCCTGGGACTATGAACTGACAGTTCAAGTCAAAACGAGGTTTACATACACATTTAAAAAAAAAATCACTAAAATAAAGTATCAGAAACTCTTCATCCAATACGTGGTTGAATCACTGATTAATCACGTATCATTGTACCTTAACTTCTTTTCGAGATGGGTAACTGAAGTGAACATTTTTGAATTCCAAATTTCCCTTAATATTATCTGGCTTATGTCCATTCTTCGAATAGCTGTCAATGCTTGGTTTCTAAACAGAATAAAATTTCAGAAGATGAAGGTTACAAGAGCTGTTTTTAGTGACGTTTGTGGAGAGTTGGATAAAGCGATAAAGGAATTAACTTTTAATTAGAAAAACTTTTACATGAGTATGGGAAGAGGCTCATGTGTAAGGATTTTTAAAAATGGTGTTATGCATTTTTTTTCTTCTAGTAATGCTTTGAACTGATGTTTCTCAAACTTTTAAGTAGCAGGATTCCTTTTGAGCAACATTAAAAATGTGCCTTTATGATGTCTGAAAAAAAAAAAAAGAAAAACTTTTACATGGATAAATGACTAGCCCAGACTTACGTTATCAATTATCTTGAAAATTTCATAAGCTGCCCCTCTTGCGTTTGCAAATGCTTCAATGCTTGGAGATGCCTGTCCAATACTGAAAGCCCCAATTAATACAGAAAAGAAGACCTGAGGGATGTGAAGGAAAATCATCAAGTTATGTAGTATTTATTACATTTTTTTCATACATCTTTCTTCTAACATAGCTAATTAAATTTTATTAGTAGTATTATTTTTGCTAATTAACTTTTAAAGTGACAAGTCAACTTATGAGTCCTGGGTGTTAAAAACATTTTAGAAGTTTAAATCCATTTTGATTTACAATACAGAATTAATCTTACTTGCTCGGTGAAACAATGGAACAAGTTCCACGGACCAGAATATATTCTATTATATTTATTTTATTCTAATATATATTCTATTTTATTTATTTAAGAGCTAATTATTTTGGTTTAGATCATCATCAAGGCATAGGGGAAACAAATATCAAAATGAGTGTCAGAAGACCAAGGTCCAAATTCTGGATAAGCCCTAACCGGCTATATGTCTTTAGGCAACTCTCCTAGAGTCTCCAGGCTTTGATTTCTTCATTTACCAAACTAGGCAGGAGTCTATCTCTTTTCCTGACCTGGCAACCTTAGAGTGTATCAAATGAAACAGTACATACGAAAATATTTTGTAAATGATAAAGCACACATCTAGGGCATTCTTTTTTTTATTGTTATGTTAATCCCCATATATTACATCATTAGTTTTAGATGCAGTGTTCCACGATTCATTGTTGTGCATAACACCCAGTGCTCCATGCAGAACATGCCCTCTTCAACACCCATCACCAGGCTAACCCATCCTTCCACACCCCTCCCCTCTAGAACCCTCAGTCGGTTTTTCAGAGTCCATCGTCTCTCATGGTTTGTCAACCCCTCCGATTTCCCCCCCTTCATTCTTCCCCTCCTGCTATCTTCTTCTTTTTTTTCTTTATATTGCATTATTTGTTTCAGAGGTACAGATCTGAGATTCAACAGTCTTGCACAATTCACAGCGCTTACCAGAGCACATACCCTCCCCCATGTCTATCACCCAGTCACCCCATCCCTCCCACCCCACCCCCCACTCCAGCAAACCTCAGTTTGTTTCCTAAGATTAAGAATTCCTCATATTAGTGAGGTCATATGATACATGACTTTCTCTGTTTGACTTATTTCACTCAGCATAATACCCTCCAGTTCCATCCACGTCGTTGCAAATGGCAAGATCTCATTCCTTTTGATGGCTGCATAATATTCCATTGTATATATATACCACTTCTTCTTTATCCATTCATCTGTCGATGCACATCTTGGCTCTTTCCACAGTTTGGCTATTGTGGACATTGCTGCTATAAACATCGGGGTGCACGTACCCTTTTGGATCCCTACTTTTGAATCTTTGGGGTAAATACCCAGTAGTGCAATTGCTGGATCATATGGTAGCTCTATTTTCAACTTTTGAGGAACCTCCATACTGTTTTCCAGAGTGGCTGCTCCAGCTTGCATTCCCACCAACACTGTAGGAGGGTTCCCCTTTCTCTGCATCCCCGCCAACATCTGTCATTTCCTGACTTGTTAATTTTAGCCATTCTGACTGGTGTGAGGTGGTATCTCATGGAGGTTTTGATTTGGAGTTCCCTGATGCTGAGCGATATTGAGCACTTTTTCATGTGTCTGTTGGCCATTTGGATGTCTTCTTTGGAAAAATGTCTGTTCATGTCTTCTGCCCATTTCTTGATTGGATTCTTTGTTCTTTGGGTGTTGAGTTTGATGAGTTCTTTATAGATTTTGGATACTAGCCCTTTATCCAATATGTCATTTGCAAATATCTTCTCCCATTCTGTCGGTTGTCTTTTGGTTTTGTTGACTGTTTCCTTTGCTTTGCAAAAGCTTTTTATCTTGATGAAGTCCCAATAGTTCATTTTTGCCCTTGCTTCCCTTGCCTTTGGCGATATTTCTAGGAAGAAGTTGCTGTGGCTGAGGTCGAAGAGGTTGCCACCTGTGTTCTCCTTTAGGATTTTGATGGACTCCTGTCTCCCATTTAGGTCTTTCAACCATTTGGAGTCTATTTTTGTGTGTGGTGTAAGGAAATGGTCCAGATTCATTCTTCTGCATGTGGCTATCCAATTTTCCCAACACCATTTGTTGAAGAGACTGTTGTTTTTCCATTGGACATTCCTTCCTGCTTTGTCAAAGATTAGTTGACCATAGAGTTGAGGGTCCATTTCTGGGCTCTCTATTCTGTTCCATTGATCTATGTGTCTGTTTTTGTGCCAGTACCATACTGTCTTGATGATGACAGCTTTGTAATAGAGTTGGAAGTCCGGAATTGTGATGCCGCTGGCTTTGCTTTTCTTTTTCAACATTCCTCTGGCTTCTCGGGGTCTTTTCTGGTTCCATACAAATTTTAGGATTATTTGTTCCATTTCTTTGAAAAAAGTGGATAGTATTTTGATGGGGATTGCATTGAATGTGTAGATTGCTCTAGGTAGCATTGACATCTTCACAATATTTGTTCTTCCAATCCATGAGCATGGAACGTTTTTCCATATCTTTGTGTCTTCCTCAATTTCTTTCATGAGTATTTTATAGTTTTCTGAGTACAGATCCTTTGCCTCTTTGGTTAGATTTATTCCTAGGTATCTTATGGTTTTGGGTGCAATTGTAAATGGGATTGACTCCTTAATTTCTCTTTCTTCTGTCTTGTTGTTGGTGTATAGGAATGCCACTGACTTCTGTGCATTGATTTTATATCCTGCCACTTGACTGAATTCCTGTATGAGTTCTAGCAGTTTTGGGGTGGAGTCTTTTGGGTTTTCCACATAAAGTATCATATCATCTGCAAAAAGTGAGAGTTTGACTTCTTCTTTGCCAATTTGGATGCCTTTTATTTCTTTTTGTTGTCTGATGCTGTGGCTAGGACTTCTAATACTATGTTGAATAGCAGTGGTGATAGTGGGCATCCCTGCTGTGTTCCTGACCTTAGGGGGAAAGCTCTCAGTTTTTCCCCATTGAGAATGATATTCGCCGTAGGTTTTTCATAGATGGCTTTTATGATATTGAGGTATGTACCCTCTATCCCCTATACTCTGAAGAGTTTTGATCAAGAAAGGATGCTGTACTTTGTCAAATGCCTTTTCTGCATCTATTGAGAGGATCATATGATTCCTGTTCTTTCTTTTGTTAAAGTATTGTATCACGTCGATTGATTTGCGGATGTTGAACCAACCTTGCAGCCCAGGGATAAATCCCACTTGGTCGTGGTGAATAATCCTTTTAATGTACTGTTGGACCCTATTGGCTAGTATTTTGGTGAGAATTTTTGCATCCATGTTCATCAGGGATATTGGTCTGTAATTCTCCTTTTTGATGGGGTCTTTGTCTGGTTTTGGGATCAAGGTAATGGTGGCCTCATAAAATGAGTTTGGAAGTTTTCCTTCCATTTCTATTTTTTGGAACAGTTTCAGAAAAATAGGTATTAATTCTTCTTGAAATGTTTGGTAGAATTCCCCTGGGAAGCCAGCTGGCCCTGGGCTTTTATTTTTTGGGAGATTTTTGATGACTGCTTCAATTTCCTTAGTGGTTATAGGTCTGTTGAGGTTTTCTATTTCTTCCTGGTTCAGTTTTGGTAGTTGATACATCTCTAGGAATGCATCCATTTCTTCCAGATTATCTAATTTGCTGGCATAGAGTTGCTCATAACATGTTCTTATAATTGTTTGTATTTCTTTGGTGTTGGTTGTGATCTCTCCTCTTTCATTCATGATTTTGTTGATTTGGGTCCTTTCTCTTTTCTTTTTGATAGGCCTGGCCAGGGGTTTATCAATCTTGTTAATTCTTTCAAAGAACCAGCTCCTAGTTTCGTTGATCTGTTCTACTGTTCTTTTAGTTTCTATTTCATTGATTTCTGCTCTGATCTTTATTATTTCTCTTCTCCTGCTGGGTTTAGGCGTTATTTGCTGTTCTTTCTCCAGTTCCTTTAGGAATAGGGTTAGGTTGTGTACTTGGGACCTTTCCTGTTTCTTGAGAAAGGCTTGTATTGCTATATACTTTCCTCTTAGGACTGCCTTTGCTGCATCCCAGATTTTAAACAGTTGTGTTTTCATTTTCATTGGTTTCCATGAATTTTTTTTTTAAAGATTTTATTTATTATTTGACAGAGAGAATGAGAGAGAGAGAGAGAGCACATGAGAGGGGGGAGCGTCAGAGGGAGAAGCAGACCATGCGGGACTTGATCCTGGGACTCCGGGATCATGACCTGAGCCAAAGGCAGTCGCTCAACCGACTGAGCCACCCAGGCGCCCGGTTTCCATGAATTTTTTAAATTCTTCTTTAATTTCCTGGTTGAGCCATTCATTCTTTAGTAGGATGCTCTTTAGCCTCCATGTATTTGAGTTCTTTCCGACTTTCCTCTTGGGATTGAGTTCTAGTTTCAAAGCATTGTGGTCTGAAAATAGGCAGGGAATGATCCCAATCTTTTGGTACCAGTTGAGACCTGATTTATGACCTAGGATGTGATCTATTCTGGAGAATGTTCCATGGGCACTAGAGAAGAATGTGTATTCTGCTGCTTTGGGATGGAATGTTCTGAATATGTCTGTGAAGTCCATTTGGTCCAGTGTGTCATTTAAAGTCTTTATTTACTTGTTGATCTTTTGCTTAGATGATCTGTCCATTTCAGTGAGGGGGGTGTTAAAGTCCCCCACTATTATTGTATTGTCGATGTGTTTCTTTGCTTTTGTTATTAATTGCCTTATATAATTGGCTGCTCCCATGTTAGGGGCATAGATATTTACAATTGTTAGATCTTCTTGTTGGATAGACCCTTTAAGTAGGATATAGTGTCCTTCCTCATCTCTTATTACAGTCTTTGGTTTAAAATCTAATTTGTCTGATATAAGGATTGCCACCCCAGCTTTCTTTTGGTGTCCATTAGCATGGTAAATGGTTTCGCACCCCCTCACTTTCAATCTGGGGGTGTCTTTGGGTCTAAAATGAGTCTCTTGCAGACAGCATATCGATGGGTCTTGTTTTTTAATCCAATCTGACGGCCTGTGTCTTTTCATTGGGACATTTAGCCCATTTACATTCAGGGTAACTATTGAAAGATAGGAATTTAGTGCCATTGTATTGCCTGTAAGGTGACTGTTACTGTCTATTGTCTGTGTTCCTTTCTGGTCTATGTTGCTTTTAGGCTCTCTCTTTGCTTAGAGGACCCCTTTCAAGATTTCTTGTAGGGCTGGTTTCGTGTTTGCAAATTCCTTTAGTTTTTGTTTGTCCTGGAGGCTTTTTCTCTCTCCTTCTATTTTCAATGACAGCCTAGCTGGATAGAGTATTCTTGGCTGCATATTTTTCTCATTTAGTGCTCTGAATAGATCCTGCCAGTCCTTTCTGGCCTGCCAGGTCTCTGTGGATAGGTCTGTTGCCAATCTAATGTTTCTACCATTTTAGGTTACAGACTTCTTGTCCCGAGCTGCTTTCAGGATTTTCTCTTTGTCTCTGAGACTCATAAGTTTTACTATTAGATGTCGGGGTGTTGACCTATTTTTATCGATTTTATTGATATTGATTTTTATTGATATTCTCTGTGCTTCCTGGATTTTGATGCCTGTTTCCTTCCCCAAATTAGGGAAGTTCTCTGCTATAATTTGCTCCATTATACCTTCTGTCCCTCTCTCTCTTTCTTCTTCTTCTGGGATCCCATTTATTCTAATGTTGTTTCGTCTTATGGTATCGCTTATCTCTCGAATTCTGCCCTCGTGATCCAGTAGTTGTTTATCTCTCTTTTTCTCAGCTTCTTTATTTTCCATCATTTGGTCTTCTCTATCACTGATTCTTTCTTCTGCCTCATTTATCCTAGCAGTTAGCACCCCCATATTTGATTGCACCTCATTAATAGCCTTTTTGATTTTGACTTGGTTAGATTTTAGTTCTTTTACTTCTCCAGAAAGTTTCTCTAATAACTTCCATGCTTTTCTCAAGCCCAGCTAGTATCTTTAAAGTGATGATTCTGAACTCTAGCTCTGACATCGTACTAATGTCCGTATTGAACAGTCGGTACTACCTCTTGTTCTTTTTGTTGAGGTGATTTTTTCCGTCTTGTCATTTTGTCCAGAGGAGAATAGATTAATGAGAGAACAGAATGCTAGCAGGGTAACAACGTCCCCAGAAAATATACTCTAAAGAAATTAGAAAAGACCTGAAGCAGTGGGAAAAGAAAGGGAAAGAGAGAAAAAAGAAAGAAAAAGATAAAGATAAAAACAAACAAAAACAGAACAAAACAAAACAAAACAAAACCAGAATGTGATCAAATATGATCAGGCTGGTATATAGATAAGTGCCACATACTAGATTTGGGGTGTATTTTGGTCTGTTATAAGAAAGTGCCTCCCAAAATTTTAAAGAAAGAAAAACTTATATATGTACAAAAATAAGGTTGATACAATGAAGGGATGGAATATGACTGTAAAGATGGAAATTATAAAAAAATTTATAAAAGGAATTGATAAGTTGTTTGAAAAAAGAAAGAAGAGGATTTAAAAAAAAAAAGAAAGACAAAGAAAGGGAGAGAATGTGATCAGGCAGGGGAGTAGAAAAAAACCATACACTAGAGATTTAGGGTATATTTTGATCTGTTAGAAGAAACTATCTCAAAATTTTAAAGAGAGAACAACATGTATATATGCCAAAAATATGGGTAACTACTATGAAGGGATAGAATATGACTCTAAAAATGAAAAATAAAAATGTTTTTTAAAAAAGGGATTGATAAGATGTTGGTTGAAAAAGGGAAAAAGAAGAATTAAAAAAAAAAACAGTTAAAAAAAATTAACTTTGAAAAACTAAAGAATCATGGTAAAAAAGCCGTGAATTCTATGTGCAGTAGTCCCCTAGCGCTGAAGTTCTCCCGTTCTCATTGATCGGTAAACTTGGTCTTGGCTGGCTGTTCTGTTCTCGCTGATCTTCTGGGGAGGGGCCTGTTGCCGTGGTTTCCAGATGTCTTTGCTGGAGGCGGAATTGCCCCGCCCTTGCCCGGTCCAGGCTAAGTAATCTGCTCGGGTTTGCTCTCGGGAGCTTTTGTTCCCTGCAAGCTTTCCGTACAGCTTTGGAGGTGGAAAGTGAAAATGGCGGCCTCCCAATCTCTGCCTCGGAGGAGCCGAGAACTCGGGGGCCCACTCCTCAGTGAGCCCCCAGAGAAAAGTCGTCAGTCACTCCCGTTTCCCCGGTCTCCGGCCACACTCCGTGCTCACCCGGCCTGTGACCGCGCGCCTCTGTCTCTGGCACCCGACCCCGGGTGGAGTCTCCAAACCCGGCAGATCCCTGCGGTGCACTCCCGCACCTTTCCTCCTGGGGGAAGAAGGTGAGTCTCCCCGGATCTGCCGCTTGTTGGGTCCCTGCTGGAGGAGCAGGGGCCCGACTGTGCCGCGGATCCCGGTTTATGGCCACCCCGAGCTGAGAGCCCGCGCCTGGGCTCCGTCTCTGCAGCCTGCTTTCCCACTCCGATTCCTGGGAGCTCTGCCACACTCAGGCACCCCCGGACTTTCTGTGACCCCAAGGGTCCTGAGACCACACTGTCCCGCGAGGGTTCCACCCCCCGCTTAGCCACCAGAGTGACGTCCCTCGGCGGAGCAGACTTTTAAAAGTTCCGATTTTGTGCTCCGTGGTTCTATCACTTGCCAGAAGCGGCCGACGGAGGCCCCTCCCCCGCCGTCTATCCTCCCGAATATCGCCTCAGATTCACTTCTCCGCACGTCCTACCTTCCAGAAAGTGGTCGCTTTTCTGTTCAGAGAGTTGTTGCTATTCTTTTCTTCGATCTCCTATTGAGTTTGTAGGTGTTCAGAATGGTTTGATCCCTATCCAGCTGAATTCCTGAGAGGAGATGAAATCCAGGTCTCCTACTCCTCCGCCATCTTGCTCCGCCCCTAGGGCATTATTCTTGATCAGGTTGTCTTTCCTTCTACCAGACTGTGTTCTCTTTGAGGTCTGATAAACAGGTTTTGTTTTTTTCATTTTGCCCAACTGAAATTATTTTTCTTCAGGGTTACAGAGAACTAATATCACTATTAATTTCTTTCTAAATCACACAGGAATTACCCAATAATTTACACAGAAGAAATTTTGCTAAGTGATTCTGTATTCATTTCCTCAGTTAGAACTTACAACTACACTAAAGTTATGGCAAATTATTCCTGCCATTTCCATTTGGCAAAAGAGGTAGCAGAAATTTGGAAAGTCTACGTGGCCACCCCAAATCATATAGTTAATAAGTGGCTGGAATTTGATTCAAGTTAGCCTGATTTCAAATCCCATGCTCTTACTCATATTCTGCATGCTTCCAGTTTATGAGGCAGTTCTGGGATCAGTGAAAACAAGATTTTAAACAGCATATCTACATCACAATTAAGTAGAACACATTTCTTATTACAACCTAGGTTCACCAATAGCATTACTACCCTAATAAAAGCTTTTTGGTAAACGCCATTCTTAACCAAATAGCCTTGCACATTTTGGATGACATAATTATTATATACACATTACAAATCTGGTTCCTGAGAAAGGGAACTGTTTTAAGGGACTCAACAAAATTCTGTCACCAACAATATACTTGTGCTTATTAGCCTATGAAAAAGGAACTGAGTGACCCTTCTAACAGTATGTACTTTATTAGATCACAATACAGATTGGGTTTTGTTTATGAACTATTTCACCACTTTGAAATAAAAGAGGATAGCTCAAATGGCAAGCTTTCTGTGTTTGTACAAAGTTCTATAAGGCCAAGAACCAACAAATAGAATATTCTTTAAGGAAGAGTAACAATTAATACTTCCATAACTTTGCAAGGTGGACTAGCTGTCATTCAAAAGAATTTGAAAAATAGTTAAATGGTGTATTTTGTCATTTGTCATTGTGAATAGTCAACCAGAAAATA
The DNA here is from genome assembly GCF_029215605.1 of Mirounga angustirostris. NCBI lineage: Eukaryota > Metazoa > Chordata > Mammalia > Carnivora > Phocidae > Mirounga > Mirounga angustirostris. The sequence continues at coordinate 75,320,924 of NW_026991720.1, read as the reverse complement.
AAAATAAAATGTTTAGCATTGAACCTGCCACAAAGAAATGATCTCAACAAATGAGATTTCATGCTATAGGGATTAGTGATGTTAATATTATTTAGGCTTCAAGACAGACTGTGCAAGGGATCTGCAAAGAAGACGCTCAATACATCTAATTTCCTTTCCACTTTTTAATCTAGTAGGACATGGCTCTTTGTATTATTCAATAGTTCTTCAATACCTATTCTCTAACATCACTCCAGCCAACACCACTCAACTTCATTGGAATTTTTACGAGAGACTCATTTCTTAAAATAACACCACTTACAGTGAGTACTTTTCCAATAGAATATTCATGGGAGAGGACCAAGGTGGTCCCATACCAGAATGCCAGAGCATATGATGCATAGATCAGCAGGAAAGCAGCACCAATAGAAATGTTGGCCGTGATAGCTTTCTTTATCCCAATTCTCTTAGCTTCTTCTAAATTTTTGTTGTACCTGGGAGAAGTAACAAAAACTATCACATATACTCATAAATCATATGAAATGAGCTGAGATAGCATGATGGTTATTAAGTACCTAGAATGTGCCCAACCCTGTGGTAGGTGCTTACCACACATTTTCTCCTTTTGTTCATACATTGACCCTGTGGTGTTAGCACTGTTTTAATCCCTTCTTGTAGATGAGTAAACTGAGGCTTACTTATCTACAGAGATTAAATAATTTGGGGAAAGTATTCTAAAGCTTCTTCTCTGGCCTTAACAATAATGAAATACATGAAATAATGTTTAGTAAACTTCCAGAACTTGCACTGTTTCATAGGCAAGACAAAAAGAAGCCATGAAAATATCCGTGTTTTCCCTTTAAAATCTGCATGCCTTTTAAGTTTAATAATAAAAAGCAGATATAAGGCTAAAAAGTTCTCAACACAAGTAAAGTCTTTAAACCACTGAATGTTTAAGGAAACGTTAAGGAAGATTCTTTTTCTTTTTCTTTTCTTTCTTTCTTCTTCTTCTTCTTTTTTTTTTTTAATGTGGGCCCCATTAGGTTATCTCTGTATCTCTTAAGAAGAATCTCCATAAATATAGAATTGAGGTAAAATTATTAGAGAAATAGAACAGATTATAATTGAGTCTTAAACTCTTTATCCTCTTAATCACATCTCCCTGGAACTTAGAACATTACCTTGCAGAAAGAAAAAGTTCATAACTGTAGAAAGAACTTACTTCCATATAAAATTAATATTTTGAGGTCTTTGACCCATAAAAGCATGACTATAAAAATATGTAGTATTAAATTAATTTTCTTTGGCAGAACCCCGCCCCCCCCCCCCCCCCCCCCGCCCCAGTTGGAATGTACAGCAGAGATCAAGTTCTGCTCAGGTAAAAGTATGCGTTCCCTCTTGCCTTCGTGATTTTTTTTAACTAGCTGCTTTACCAGTTCAAAGCCTGCCAAATGAAACATACATGACTCCTATATCCACTAAAGGCCAAATTCAAACAGAACTTTAGTGATAAAATAGTAACATACTATTAGAGTTTCTCTCTGCAAAAATGTGTGTCCCTAACTTGCCAGTTATAATCTTAGTGCAAAAAAATTATTTTTGAGTAACGTGTTTCAATGGTTGATCTATTTCCCACTTTTTGAGTTGACCTGAGGCAAAAGGTATTAGAAGGCATCCACAATACATAATTACAAATAAGGAACTTAAATGCATATGACTCACACCTTTATTGTTACTTTCTATCAGTTCTTGCTTACCTAGACTAATGCAGAACTCACTTCACTGATATGTTGTTGTACCATGCAGCCAGAAGAAACATTTTCAGAAGCAGCAGCAACAAGGAAGAAAATCATTTAGATACAAGAAAAGATAAATGAAAAAAGGAAGAGGATAAGGAGGAAAGAGACATCAATAATACTACTTTTACACAGGCTTTTTGATTGGTTTTTTTTTAAAGATTGTATTTATTTTTTTGACAGAGAGAGACACAGCGAGAGGGAACAGAAGCAGGGGGAGCGGGAGAGGGAGAAGCAGGCTTCCCGCCGAGCAGGGAGCCCGATGTGGGGCTCGATCCTAGGACCCTGAGATCATGACCTGAGCCGAAGGCAGACGCTTAACGACTGAGCCACCCAGGCGCCCCTGATTGGTGTTTTGATAAAAAATACCACACTACAAAATCACCAATTAAAACCACCTACTCATTAAAAGCATTAGTATAAGAATGGTAATTAAAGTCACAGTTCCTAAAATGGATTAAAGATACGTAACAAAAATGGTGATGTTTTTTAAAAATTCTTCTTAAATATTATGAAAATATTTATCAGTGACACAAACAACCACTTACAAGAGCAAGAAACAATTTTAGTTAGGCAGAAAAATCAATACTAAGCGGTAAGACACACACAAGAGAGAAAAATATCATTTTAAAATTAAGGAGAATAAAGCTATCCTTATACTACGGAATTGAATTCATTCTAAATTCTGGTTAAATTTCCATTCCAAGAGAGCATCTTCCTCCTGCACCTGTTAATTGGAAGAGAAAGTCAGACTAAGACCTTAATTACTTGTCCATGCAAAAGCAGAGAAAGGAAGGGAAAGAACTAAAAAGAAAACTGAAGATTACATTTGGCCTACGAATAGTTTTAGCAATCCTACTTCCAAATTACATCTGAAATCTAGATAGCTGTCTCCCCTCTCCTGCCTGCAGTCCACATCAGGGCACCATAAGCCTTTTCACCCAGGCTACAACAGTCTTTCCACTGGTCTCCCTGCCTCCAATCTTTAACTCCTCTCCTCATTCACCAAACCAATTACAGGCAGAGAAATAATCTTAAAACATAATGTGGATACTCATTCCTTTGTTTAAGACCCTCAATCTCCTGTGCCCTTGGAGTAAATCTTAACTCCTCCATGGTCCACACCACCTTCAACTGCCTCTCTTCTCCATCTCCCCTCACTCAACAGAGCTCCAGGCATACAAGCCTTACGGTATCTTCTAGACCATACCAATGTTTGCCACCTCGGGAACTGTGGAAGACTCATCTATCCCTACTCCCACCAGGGTAGGCGTTTCCTCATCCTTCAAGTCTCAGCCTAGATGAAAACTTCTCAGAGAGCCCTCCCCTGACTGCCATAAAGTAAAATTAATTATTGAAAACCCAGAGCATGGCATGTACGTGTGGTAGACACTGGCTCCATCTGTTGAATGAATGAACTTTGGAAATGGCCAACCTGGAAAGAAAATGAGGCGAGCATGTTGTAGTCCCAAATCTGCTCTTGATTTAAAGGCAAAACTAATTTCCAATTCACCAGGGGAGAATATCCTTTCAAAGACACATCCCAATAACATATCTTCTGAAGAAATGATGCGACACAGAAAATGCATCTCTGAATAGAGTTGTGTGCGCCCATCTGCTTATTCTTATAATAAAAATTTGATCCCCATCTTCTTTAGGAAAAAAAAAAATAAAACTCAATTCATTTAAACTTTTCCTGAACTAAAATGATCAGATTTATCTGAGTTCTGAAGACCAGACTTAACTCCCACGATGTCTTTTCCCTCCTTACTAATGTTATATTCCATACATAATTATAATTCTTATTGCTAATAATAATCCCTCTTAAAAATGATCATATTCATCAAATTTAGGATGTCATTAATTGGGAGAAGTTAGTGTTATTCTGTTATTTTTTGTAGGATTAAGGAGTTTAGTAGGATAATCAATCTACAGCTGGGATCCAAAGGACTACGGCCTCAGTATAATAAGCACATACCCCAGGGAGAGTGACAGCAGGGAAACTCGTGTGTCTCAACCCTGGCATCAAGTAAAGGGAGGAAAAAACAATTCCCTGAGAATCTGAACCACAGACAATACTCATGCAGGTCTGAACTCTTAGACAAAGAATTTCACGTAAGGTGGTCTTAGGTTAATACCATCCCCAGTGAATGGCACAAGCAAACACAAATCCTGCCTGTAAGGACTGACTTCAATCCAGATCCACAGCAATTATAAGATGGCACTGATTGTAGAATTTATCTTAATTTCAGCATTGTGAGAGAAAAATGTGCATGTCAGAATCAATGCAATTCTATTTATTATCATTCATTGCTGGTTTCACAGCAATTTTCTCTGAATTGTGATCAGATGCCCAGAGATCTCACTGAGCATTGTTAGTCTGCAGAGTCTACTGGAATTTCTGTGCATACGATCATATCATCTGTGAATAATGACAATTTTGCTTCTTGTTTTCCAACCCTTCTAGCTTTTATTTTCTTTTTTGTTTTATTTTTATTATTCTTACTCTTACCTGTTTTGTTGGTGTTATTATCTAGTACCAGTTCAACATTAAGTAGAAATAATGCCAGCAGATATATCTGTTTCATTCTGTATTTTAAGGAATGCTTTGCACATAGCACCATTAAGTATGATGTTTCCTTATGTACCTCTGGTATATACTCTATATTAAGAAAATTAATTCTTACTCCTAGTTTTGAGTAAATCATATGTATTTAATGTTCCCCCCCATCAATATAAAACGTCTCTTCCTTTCAATCTGTTAATGTGCTTAATAATATTAATAGATTTCCTAATGTTAAGCCATCTTTGCACTCATGGGATAAAGCTAATAAGTTCAAGATTTTTTTTAATCTGATATTTTTCACATGGATTTGTTTAGCTAATAATTTATGTAGACCTTCTGCATCTATGTTTTAAGTGAATTTTGCTTTATAATTTTCCTTTCTCATATATCTGTCTGATTGTGGCTTCGAAGTTACACTGGTCTCATAAAATGAATTCACAACTTTCAATATATTTTTTTCTCATTCTCTGAAACAATTTCTATTACATAGGATTATCTCTTTCTTCAAGTTTTGGGAGACCTTGTCTATAAAATTATCTGGACTCTCTGGGTTTTGCTGTGTATATAAGGGCAGAAAGTGGATATTTTTAACTTTGGATTTAATTCCTTTAACAATTGTAGGTCTACTCAAGTTTTCTTCCCCCTAAGTGAGAGTTTTAGCCTATATTTTTCTAGGATATTGTCTATTTCATCAGCGTTTTAAAATTTATTGGTATAAAGCTGTACTTTTTTTAAAATAAAATTTTTTTATCTGTAGCAATTTTTCCTTATTTATTCTTTTTTTATTCTTGATTAAATTTGCAAATACTTGGTTATTTATTAGTCTTTTTGAAGAATTAGTTTATGGATTTGTCAAGCTTCCACTTTCTTACATTTATTTTCTATTCTGTTAATTTTTGCTACTTATTATTCCCTCCTTATACTTCTTTTACTGTTGTTCTTTTTCTAAGTTCTTAATTTGGATGCTTAATTAATTTTCAGCAAGTTTTCATTTCTTCACCTGGACAGCCTAGTGGTTTCATTGGACTAAGATTCATTTTTACTGTGAAATCTTGTTTTGGGGAGAGAGCACTCCCTCGTTCACAGAGTTTAATAAATTCAGGCCCTAAGTGCACCTGAGGGTGAGGCCTGAGATTTTGATTTCTATAAGGAGATGCTCTCCCCCAGCTCAGAAACTAGGCAGAAGCAGAAAAGTTTTATTTGTCTACTTGTGTTGGTGGATGTATTCTTTCTCTGGTCCACCTTTCCACTGAGAAAAACTGCAAAAGAATCTGAGTTCAAAACTTCATTCTCTGTTTGCTCAAACATAAACTATTCAGAGAAGATTTTTCTGAATCATCTAAATAGTACCCCCCTGACTTTAAAAGACTATTTATATCCCCAAATAATATTTACCCAACTGGTATATTAGTTTGTTATTTGCGGTTGTCTTTAGCCTTCCCCTCCCCTTGAAAGAATTTAACTTCCAAAGAGGAAGGGTTGTATTTGATTGGATGCTTGCCTGATCATTAAGCAAGATTTCCCATTTTATTAGTCAGACATATTTTAAGGCAAAAGCAAAGAATTGAGAGAGAACATAGTTATTACTCTCCTTTGACCTATGGTGCTTAGCTATCAAATTATTCTCAGAGGACATCTTTGTGGGTATGAAATATATCATATGAACAAAAGTATACAAAAAATGCACAGGTACAGTATAAAAAATAATTATGCAGTGCACACCCATGTCAGCACAACTGAGGTCAAGAAACAAAATACTACACCACAACTACAGAAACCCCCACTATGTGTCTCACTCTTATTACCCACACCTCTTCTCCCCCAGGAGTAACTATCATTCTGACTTATCAAAATTCCCTTGTTTTCCTTATGGCTCTACCAACAATGTATAATGTTCCAAAAAAATACAGTTTAGTATTTCCTAATATCCAAATACTCATACATTCGTAACATTAAAATACTATATCAGATTATGACATATATTCAATTGTAACATATATTCAATAGAGTCTGTCACTGTTCAGAAATCAGTGGATCTGATGCATATTATACACTGCAATAAATTTACCATCTACACTCTCAGAAATTTAATAAAAGGGGACAGTTGTAAAAAAAATACTAAACAGCACATAATAAAGATTTTGAAATTTTGTACAAATGTGCTTTTCAGTTATATTTTTATCTTCCAAATCATGGAGCATAACCCAATTGATGAGGAGCCCCAGCAAGAGGGGAAACAAACCACAGATTAAAATGTATCCCTAGATCTTATGCAAAATACTCATTTAGTCTTAGAGAACCAAGAACTGACTTAATGGGGAAAAATTATCATCAGTTATAAAATATGTTTCAGCCTTAAGAAACTATTTTATTGTCACTACCCACCTAGAACATTCTAGAAAATGTTTTGAATTAGCAGATATAAGAAGAGTACAACTAAAATTACAACTTTTCCAGAATATGAAGGGCATATACAATGAAACAATTTAAAATTACTAGCAACTTAAAATAAAAAACTCAAACCTTTCAAGTTCTTTCTTTTGTCCTCCAAAGGCAATCACAGTTCTGATTGCCGCTAAGACCTCTTCAGCTACCGCTCCAGCTTTTGCATATGCCAACAGTTCTTTATCAGTAAATGAAGACAGTATCTGTTTAAAAATGCAATTTCAGATCATTTAAAATTTTTTACAAAGTTAATTTTATCTTTTGTAAAATAAAAATAAATATAATATATACACCAATGATCTGTGTATGCTAATGTATCTATAGAATAAATTTGATTTTGGTCATGATGTTCTGTTTTTAAGTATATATATATATATATTCACGCTGTTAGCCACTTCAAATTCTTTTTGGACTGAGATCGTATACAATAATTTAAAATTCGTATTTTTTCACCAACTATCTCATGGATCCTCATCTAAATAAATAAAACTGGGACTTTGGGGAGATCTTAAATTTCAGAAAAGGAGGTATATACTATAATCATAAACAAAATGAGGAAAAAAAGGCATTAATTACATCAAGGAAAGGGACGGTATGAGCTGAACACAGCAATTGCTAATTTGTCCTCTGGATCAGCAGTGTCAAGGTGGGAGACCAGAAAAATGCAGAGGACCAAGCACCATGTGGTCCCTGGATTTCAAGGTTTTCCCGAGGCCAGGGGAAAGAGAGTGTTCCCCTTTGCTGGAGCTCCTGAGCAAAACAATATACTCAGCCACCAGGGAGGTCTTTATTTCATACATGCTCTTTGATCCTTCTGATTGGTTCCTGAGTGTTTATTCTGTGGAACAGTACAGGGTAGATTATATACACAGGATCTCATTTACTCTACTCAGTTGCACAGTGAGGTAGATATTATTTTCCCTACTTTACATATGAGGAAATGAAGGGGTGAAAAAGTTAAAGTAATTTGATACTAAGTGAAATATCTAAGATTCAAGGGTGAGTCCATATGGCTGCAAAGCCTGAATTAACAGACAGGAAGGAGCGTGAACCTCTCTCTATCTGCAACCACGCACTGACATATGACCTAGGCTCCCAGAGGGCCCTATTGTGAAAATGGGATCAACTAGCATGTGCAGAGGACGATGTTACTATTTGTACCTGGAATGCCTTATGTAGTCAGCCACCGAAGGGTTACATGCAAGCAATTGATAATAAAGTTCTAATTAAACAGCATTACACTCTTTCAATAAGTAATTCCGAAGGATTTGCATACTCATTTATACAAGTAGTATCAGTAAAAAGCTCAAAGTTGTTTTGATTTTAACAGTGCACTTCTTTTGCTGCATGTGAATGTAAAAGGAGATGTGATAGATTTAAGAATGAAACTGATGCTGCTGAGTTAACAAATGCATGACTACTCTGTGAGGAAATTGTGGTTAATTTGACTGACTTATGAGCCTGTTTTGCAGAGGTTGACAGACGATTGGTAAGACCAGCTGAGACGAGAGCAAATCAAGGAAGAATTCTTGCGGGGGCACAAAAGGGATCAAGACTGAAAAAAAAGGAACCTCTTTGATGATGCACCCCACGGTCTCCCCACCTCCACCCCCGTCCTTCTTATGCTGACATTTAATGAACATGTGTCCCATGAGAAGGCATGATTCCTGAATGCACACACTTGGAAAGGAGGACACTTCCTTTTTTCCGTAGGTCCAATCACCTTATTCCATTCAACCTACACACCCTGAGACATCTTAACCCCTTATCCTTAAATACACCCTACAGTAATCCTTCGGGGAGGCAGAATTGAGAAATTTTCTCTCACCTCCTTGTTTGGTGTTCTCTCTGCCACAAAAGCGGTGTCCGTATTTGGCATGCAGCCCATGAGGCAACAGACCCTTGTCCAGTAACAAGAATGGGTGGGTGAAGGCAAGTGAACATCCATTAACCATGTTCTATGTGCAGATATGGTGCCGCATGTACCCATCTTATTTGGTACCCAAAGCAATAACCCACTTACGCACTAGACCTTCCTGACGTCTCAAAGCAACTAAAAGGAAGCAGAATTTGCCATCCAAAATGTACTCCTTTGGCATATTATTTTCATGGACTGAAGGTTTAGATCTGTTTTAATTTATGGTTAGTTTCAGTACATCTTCTACCCTCCTCTCTTTCTCCTCTTCCTTTGAGATTCCAATGGTGACAAATGTTGGCATTTCTGTTATTGTCCCACAGATCCCTGAAGCTCTTTTCATTTTCTCTCTGTTTCAGAGGTCAGTGAATTCCACTGTTCTCTCTCCAGGTACAGATTCTCCACTCAGGGACACTGAGACAGTCCACCATGCCCCCTAGTTTTGCTGTTGTATCTTTCCGTTTTCTCATTTCATTTCATCCTGTTTTTTTAAAGATTTTATTTATTTGTTTGAGAGAGAGAGAATGAGAGAGAGGGAGAGCACATGAGGGGGGGAGGGTCAGAGGGAGAAGCAGACACCCCGCTGAGCTGGGAGCCCGATGTGAGACTCGATCCTGGGTCTCCAGGATCATGACCTGAGCCCAAGGCAGTCGGCTAACTGACTGAGCTACCCAGGCACCCTCATTTCATCCTGTTTTTAGGTCTTCTACTCCATTGCTGATATTGCGCAGTTTTTCTTATATTTTGAGAGAATTTGTAATTGATTAGTGAAACATTTTTATGGTGGCCGTTTCAAAATCCATGTCCAATAAATCTACTATTTGACTTATCTCAGTGTTAGTATCAGTTCATTGTTTTTTGTTTTTTGGGTTTTTTTTGTTTTTTTTCTCATTCAAGTTGTGATTTTCTTGGTTCTTCGTATGACAAGTGACTTTTTATTGTATCCTGGATATTTTGTCTGGTATGCTAGGAGAAAGGGTCCTATTTAAATCCTGAATTTTAGCAAGCCGTCACCTTGTGTGGGCTTAGTTTGAAATTCCTGGCCTACTTGTGTGACCTGTGGTTCCAGTGGCAGTTTCCTATTCAGAGCCTTTGTGCATTATTTTGGTTAGCATGGTTTATCTTGAGATGCAGGTACTCTTAACAGCTTCTGTTTCTACTACCTGAGGGAGTGGAAATGGATTCTAAAAGGTCAGCCTACCAGCTATCTCTCGGTAGAGGCAGTGTGTGGGGGTTTCCCCTGCCTGTGCCCTCTGGCTGCCCCAGTGTCTCTGGGTGGAAGACACCAGTCTCCAGCATACTGGTCTAAAGCTGCTTACTGGGAAAGGAAGCTTACTGTGACTGGGTCCCTTCTTGTTCTTCCTTCTTGCCCCTGTTAGAGAGAAGAGCCAAAGAGTCACAGGGACAAAGAAGCTTCCCAGGCTGGGCCACATTTCTTTTTTTTTTTTTTTAAAGATTTTATTTATTTATTTGAGAGAGAGAATGAGATAGAGAGAGCATGAGAGGGGGGAGGGTCCGAGGGAGAAGCAGGCTCCCTGCTGAGCAGGGAGCCCGATGCGGGACTCGATCCCGGGACTCCAGGATCATGACCTGAGCCGAAGGCAGTCGCTCAACCAACTGAGCCACCCAGGCGCCCCCCACATTTCTTTTTTAACATGGCTGCTAGCCAGAGAACTTGGGAAATTAGTCTGAAATCATACCAAAACTTTATGGCAGAGTGACGATTAAAACTTAGGTCTCCAGCAATAAGCCCACAGCTCCATTTATGAAATAAATAGTATCCGAAGCAATGCATAGTTATTAAAAGATTAACTTTCTGTCTGTTTTCCTAACTTAACTAGAACAGACATCAATGCATATTAAACAGTTCTTCAATAAATACGGACATGAAGAGTAAACAGAAAAACCAATTAGCACATAAGCTTTTGCCAAGTATTTCAGCTGACCAATAGAGAAATGCATTTTAACCACCTAGAGTATCATTTACACACTGTTACTCTCAGTAACAGATTAACAGAGTCCTCAGAACTTCAATTTCTTCCTGTGCTAAATAAGATAATACCTATACTTCAGAAGGATAATATGTACTTTCCTGACATAGTAGATGCTCAATAAATGGTAGTTATTGTTCGTAACATCAAAATAATATCCATCCTACAGGGTAAAATTTTTACAACTTCTTAGTATTTACCGTCTGATTTATTTTGTGCTAGGCTTGACTTTGGTTGGCCCACCAGTATCTTATATGCTTTTGCCAAATGAATTTGTCATGCTTTCTCTAAGTTGTGGTGAACCCAACAGAAATTACAAACTGGACCAATCTCTACCACCACCCACTCTTACATCAAATCAGTTTAAAATGAACACCACACCCAGCCTTGAAAGGGAAAATAAGTTTTACAAGATCATCAGAGGCCTGTGTGCAGAGGTGGGGAGGGCCAATGATACTGTTTTGCCTTCGTGATTGGGAGAAAAAACTGCAGGCTTGGATTTACATACATAGGGGATTAGAAAGTATCTATTTTTTGAAAATTATTTTCATACCAATGGATTTAAATATGTTAAACATTAGAGAACTATTTATAACACTGACACAACTGTTAAATCAATTTACAAATTAAACAAAACCTAAAAAACATTAAAATCAATAATGCTAGCTGAATGGGACATATGTGTTGTTTAGTGAACTTGAATCTTTGTGAATATGGAATTTTCTACAAAGTACACAGCTCTTTAAGAGTTGAGTGTGCCTTGGGGCCCCTGGATGGCTCAGTCAGTTAAGTGTCTGCCTTTGGCTCAGGTCATGATCCCCGAGTCCTGGGATCGAGCCCCATGTGAGTCTCCCTGCTCAGCGGGAAACCTGTTTCTCCCTCTCTTTCTGTCCCTCTCCCCTGGTCATGCTTTTCCTCTCTTGCTTGCCTCCCCACCTTAAGTAAATAAATAAAATCTTAAAAAAAAAAAAAAAAAAAGGGCGCCTGGGTGGCTCAGTTGGTTAAGTGACTGCCTTCGGCTCAGGTCATGATCCTGGAGTTCCAGGATCGAGTCCCATGTCGGGCTCCCCGCTCAGTGGGGAGTCTGCTTCTCCCTCTGACGCTTTCCCCTCTCATGCTCTCTCTCACTCTCTCTCTCTCCAATAAATAAATTAAAAAAAAAAAATCTAAAAAAAAAAAAGAGTTGAGCATGCCTTTTATATGAAGTCAGGGGATGAGATGTGAGAGCTCCTCTTTCTAGCTTATCCCTTTCTCAAATAACCACATGGTACAGGACAGCATGTAGTCCTGGCAGGGGTAGGACTTAGTGAGGTTACAGCCACTTATTCCCACTGATTTGAACAAATTGAGGTGCTCCTACAGGTTCAGGACAATTTAGACCACGTCCTCAGGGAGGACCTGACAGACCTGACCAGCTGAGGACGGGGCTTTGCTGCAGTTTTCCTGGACATTTCCCTAAGTAGCTTATTTTAACAAATAAATCAAAGCACACCTAGCTAAAAGTCCAAATAGCCCCCACTATGAGCAAGGAGGAACTCTGCAGAGGACTGACCTATGGTAAAGAACAGCCAAAACATAACAGCTGAGTGAGCACAGCATACACAACAAACACTTCCTAATGCACCAGACCCTGGACAGTGTATGACACCTTCTTAATATAGCATTACTCTCAGGAACAGGAAACCTACAAAATGACAAGATAGAAGAATTCTCCTCAAAAGAAAGATCAAAAAAAAAAAAAGGAAAGAAAGAAAGAATGAAAGAAAGATCAAGAAGAAATCAGAACCAGAGATTTTCTCAAAACCAATGTAAGTAATATATCTGAGCAAGAAGTTAGAACAATAGTCATAAGAATACTAGCTGGACTTGAAAGAAGTATAGAAGACACGAGAGAAACCTTGCTGCAGAGATAAAAGACCTAAAATCTATTCAGGCCAAAATAAAAAATGCTATAATAAAGATTAGAGCATAAACAAATGATATAGAAATTAAAAAAAGAACAGTAGAACAGATCAATGAAACTAGGAGCTGGTTCTTTGAAAGAATTAACAAAATTGATAAACCCCCAGTTAGACTACCAAAAAGAAAAGGCCCAAACAAATAAAATTACAAAGAAAGAAGAGAGATCACAACCAACACCACAGAAATACAAACAATTATAAAAGAATATTATGAGCACTTATATGCCAACAAATTGGGCAATCTGGAAGAAATGGAAAAATTCCTAGAAACAGATCAACTACCAAAACTGAAACAGGAAGAAATAGAAAACTTGAACAGACCCATAACCAGCAAGGAAATTGAAGCAGTAATCAAAAATCCCCCAACAAACAAGAGTCCAGGGCCAGATGGCTTCCCAGGGGAATTCTACCAAATATTTAAAGAAGAGTTGGGGTGCCTGGGTGGCTCAGTTGGTTAAGCAACTGCCTTCAGCTCAGGTCATGGTCCTGGAGTCCTGGGATTGAGTCCCGCATTGGGCTCCCTGCTCAGTGGGGAGTCTGCTTCTCCCTCTGACCCTCTCTCCTCTCATGTTCTCTCTCACTATCTCTCTCACAAATAAATAAATAAAATCTTTAAAAAAGAAAAAAAAATAAAATAAAGAAGAGTTAATATCTATCCTTCTGAAACTGTTCCAAAATAATAGAAATGGAAGGAAAACTTCCAAACTCATTCTATGAGGCCAGCATTACCTTGATTCCAAAACCAGACAAAGATCCCACTAAAAAGGAGAATTACAGACCAATATCCCCGATGAACCTGGATACAAGAATTCTCAACAAGATATTAGCAAATTGAATTCAACAGTACATTGAAAGAATTATTCACCACCATCAAGTGGGATTTATTCCTGGGCTTCAGGTAAGTTTCAATATCCGCAAATCATTCAATATAATACACCACATTAATAAAAGAAAGGATCCTTTCAATAGATGTAGAAAACACATTTGACAAAATACAACATCCTTTCTTGATAAAAACCCTCAGGAAAGTAGGGATTGAAGAACATGCCTCAACATCATAAAGGCCATATATGAAAGACCCACAGCTAATATCATCATCAACAGGGAAAAACTGAACGCTTTTCTCCTAAGGTCAGGAACACAACAGGGATGTCCACTCTCATCACTGTTGTTCATCATAGTACTGGAAGTCTCAGCCGCAGCAATCAGACAGCAAAAAGAAATAAAAGGCATCCAAATCGGCAAGGAAGAAGTCAGACTTTCACTATTTGCAGAAGACATGATACCCTATGTGGAAAACCCAAAAGACTCCACCAAAAAATTGCTAGAACTTACACAAATTCAGCAAAGTTGCAGGATATAAAATCAACATACAGAAATCTGTTGCATTTCTTTACACAAATAGTGAAGCAGTAGAAAGAGAAATCAAGGAATCAATTCCATTTACAATTGTGCAAAAAAACCATAAGATACCTAGGAATAAACCTAACCAAAGAGGTAAAATATCTGTACACTGAAAACCATAGAACACTTACAAAAGAAATTGAAGAAGACACAAAGAAATGGAAAAACATTCCATGCTCATGGATCGGAAGAACAAATATTGTTAAAATATCTGTATTACCAAAAGCAATCTACACATTGAATGCAATCCTGATCAAAATACCAAAATACCACCAGCATTTTTTACAGAACTAGAACAAACAATCCTAAAATTTGTATGGAATCAGAAAAGACCCTGAGTAGCCAAAGGAAAGTTGAAAAAGAAAAGCAAAGCAGGAGGCATTATAATCCCAGACTTCAAGCTGTATTACAAAGCTGTAATCATCAAGACATATGGTACTGGCACAAAAACAGACACATAGATCAATGGAACAGAACAGAGAGCCCAGAAATGGACCCTCAACTCTAAGGTCAAGTAATCCTCAACAAAGTAGGAAAGAATATCCAATGGAAAAAAGGCAGTCTCTTCAACAAATGGTGCCGGGAAAATTGGACAGCCACATGCAGAAGAATGAAACTGGACCATATTCTTACGCCATATGTAAAAATAGGCTCAAAATGGACGAAAGACCCAAATGTGAGACAGGAATCCATCAAAATCCTTGAGGAGAACACAGGCAGCAAACTGTTTGACCTCGGCTGCAGCAACTTCGTATTCGACATGTCTCCAGAGGCAAGGGAAACAAAAGCAAAAATGAAGTACTGGGACTTCATCAAGATAAAAATCTTCTGCAAAGTGAAGGAAACAATCAACAAAACTAAAAGGCAACCAACAGAATGGGAGAAGACATTTACAAATGACATATCAGATAAAAGGCTAGTATCCAGAATCAATAAAGAACTCATGAAAATCAACACCCAAAAAATAAATAATCCAGTTAAGAAATGGGTAAAAGACACGAACAGACATTTCTCCAAAGAAGACATACAAATGGCCAAAAGACACATGAAAAAATACTCAGCATCACTCATCATCAGGGAAATACAAATCAAAGCCATAATGAGATACTACCAGTCAGAAGGGCTAAAATTAACAACTCAAGAAACAATAGACATTGGTGAGGATGCAGAGAAAGGGGAACCCTCTTACACTGTTGGTGGGAATGCAAGCTGGTGCAGCCACTCTGGAAAATAGTATGGAGGAGTTAAAAATAGAACTACCCTACAACTCAGAATTACACTACTAGGTGTGTACCCAAAGGGTACAAAATACAGATTCGAAGGGGCATATGCACCCCAGTGTTTATAGAGCACTATCAACAATAGCCAAATTATAAAGAGCCCAAATGCCCATCTACTGATGAATGGATAAAGAAGAATTGGTGTGTTTGTGTATGTGTGTGTGTGTACGTGTGTGTATATATGTATATATATATATATGAATATTACTCGACTGCCAAAAAGAATGAAATCTTGCCATTTGCAATGACATGGATAGAGCTAGAGTGTATTATGCTAAGCAAAATAAGTCAGTCAGAGAAAGACAAATGTCATATGATTTCACTCATATATGGAATTTTAAAAACAAAATAAATGAATATAGGGGAAGGGAAGGAAGAATAAAATAAAGAGAGAGAGGGAGACAAATCATAAGAGACTTAACTATAGAGAACAAACTGACGGTTGCTGGAGGGGAGGTAGGAGGGGGATGGGCTAAATGAGTGATGGGTATTAAGGAGGACACTTGTGATGAGCATTGGATGTTATATGTAAGTGATGAATCACTAAATTCTACTCCTGTAACCAATACTACACTATATGTTAACTAACTTGAATTTAAATAAAAAAATAAATAATAAAATAAAATAAAACCAAGTATCAAGTATAGAGTCTAGGTCATCATGTGATATAAAAACAGCCTTCCACCATGGGGGGGGGGGTGAAGTGGGGACAGTATAAAGTCTGGATTTACATGCCTTACCCACCTTTGCCCAGATAGCAGCTGACAGTCCAAGAACAGGACTGATGGCCAAAATCACAAGGGTTAGCTTCCAACCACGTATAAATCCCACTATAAAACCGATGAAAAACGTTGCTATTGACTGAAAGAACATTCCAATTTTGTCACCAATTCCTTCATTGATTTTGGAGACATCACTAAAAGAACAGCAGTGTTAGAAATAAACATGAGAATTGTAAACAGAGAACTGAATCCATTCAGCTGTTGTGTTCTGAGTGTGGGACAATTAGTTTATATCCAGGATTTTGCTCAGAAACTGCCTCAGAAAATATCACATTGTTGCTCTCCCACACCACTCTCAGATGACTTTTTTGAGTTGGGCAGTTCTCCCTCATTCATTGCTAATCATGCAAGTCCCCTCAGGCCCTGCCAGGGTAGTGGGAACCAAAGGATGTGTAAGACATAGTTGCTGCTCAGAAGGAATTCAGTCTCATAATAACTCCTGAGTTATGCATTAATATCTCTGAACAGATCTGATAACATCTCTTTTAAGTAAGAATAAGAACCGTGTCTGAGTTAAACATAAAACGAGGTACTTACTCCGTGAGCCGGTTGTTAAGCTCCCCCACATCATGCACGTCAAACCAGCCAATCTCCTGTCGCATGATGGCGTGAAAAAACTGTTTCCTAATTGTGAGTATCTGTCTTCCAGCGGCCAGGCACCAGAAAGAGACCTGGATGTAAGCAGCAACCAGCACTCCAGCCCCGATCCCACTATAATAATAGGCATACCTGCAAAGCAACAAGAACACTCCACAGACGCAGTTTTCCGATCACTGCAGCTTTCCCCCACAGACTACTCATACTTATGTTCTCAGTCACCTGGCTACCTTGCCATCCTTAAATTAGAAGGAGTGGTGATAGGCAGAATTGGTGGTTGGCATCCAACTACGTCTACACCAATAGAGTGGGATGGTTAGCAGTGTGGCTTTGGCTTTGGCTCAAATCCCAGCTCTTCACTTAACTGCTGTATCATCCCAGGCAAGCTGCTTCACCTTTCTAAAGCTCAGTCTTCTAACTTCTTATCTGCAGTGAAAGGCGGATAAGAGTAGTAAGGCAGCAGTGCGTGACATGAGCTTAGGCCAGTGCCCGGCATCTAGTAAGCTTCAGAGGATATGCCAGTTACTGTGAAAGACTTGTTTGTGCCTTCAAGCATCACAGCATCAAGTAGGACCAACCGCTGTATTCCTGTCTACTTATATTGCCTTGGGATCAGTTGATGAGCACTTTGAGGTGGGTACTGCACGTTGGAGAATAGAAAGAAGCGACAGAACTTGTCAGAAAGTGGAACCAAGGGGCACCTGGGTGGCTCATTCATTGAATGTCTGCCTTCGGCTCAGGTCATGATCCCAGGGTCCTGGGATCGAGCCCCACGTCTGGCTTCCTGCTCGGCGGGAAGCCTGCTTCTCCCTCTCCCACTCCCCCTGCTTGTGTTCCCTCTCTCGCTGTGTCTCTCTGTCAAATAAATAAATAAAATCTTTAAAAAAAAAGAAAGAAAGTGGAACCAAGAGATGGAAATGGTCCCTTGGCCTTCTGGAAGAACACAGAAGCCAAATAAAAAGTATTTTTACATCATCTGCCCAACTAGCCTTCTTGAGTTACCCTAAAATGCTTAATGAATCAAATAGCACACCTTTAAGTTTAAACTCGAACAATAAAAAGCTTGACCATCTTCTAAAACCACCCTTGATCATCTAGAAATAGTGAATTTATGTTTCTTTGCTCTGAATCTTTATATTTACAAAAAGCAAACAAGTCTTGCACCCTACTAAGCAAATTCATTTTTAGGTTAAAGACAAACATTCTAAAATTAAATATGGGATTCCAATATTCCCAACTTTACAAGTTCACTACTTGCCACCTTCCAATAAAAAGGCTGGTATGAGCCAAGCCATGCAGAAGCTATAAAAATGATTACATAATAACCAGAGAGTCATGGATATTACTGTTCACATGACGGTGTTCAACCCAGCAGGCATCTTGGTAAACACATCTCCCCCAAGCTATTCCTTGTGACTACAGTGTATTTATCTGGGATGATGTAATGAGAATACTAAATTTCAGCTAATAGATAATTCAGTAATTATTATCCAAGCATTAATGATATAGCAAGAAATAGCTCAAAAGAAACCCCACTTAACAAGTAGAATGCTTGAGGAGTTAATGTATTCTAAACCATCAGTCCACATTAATTCAAACAAAATATATTTATATTTAAGCATTTGTAAGATGATTACAAGGCACTGTTTCATCTTCCTCAATATAAAAAAAAAAAGACTCTCCATAGGAATATGTACTTCTCATCTTTCAAAATATGATCAGGAGTCTCTATTTTCTTCAAACCTAACAGATAATTTACAGGATAATGTGGAATCATCACCTTCTGATTAACCAACTCGTACCTTTGGACATCTCCTATAAGCTGTTTTGGGGAGCAAACTTCAAGATATATAAATCATTAACAAAAGCTTCCCAGGGTGAATAAAGGTCAGAGGGACTATATTTATTCTGGAATGCTTTATTTCATTGTTTAGAATTTGATGCTGTGTTAAAGAAAAAACTGTGTTAACTGGCCTCATCATACCATGACTAAAAAAGTCCAAGAAGCAAGTTAATAATTACAAAGCCAATATGTGATTCTTAATTTAACTACATTTTTAAAAGCCACTTTGAACTCCTCTAATCTCCCTGTTATGATATTCTATATTTACAATGCATATATAAATCTATAAATCTAATCTAGGCTTAACCTTAACTTGAGAACAACTCATGCAGCAAATTCTTTTCTTAAAAAAATAAAAAATTTTATATTGTATCCTCCTAGAAAACTAACAGTGGTATTATTCTTTTCTTTTTTTTTTAAGATTTTTTTTTTTATTTGAGAGAGAGAATGAGAGAGAGAGAGAGCATGAGAGGGGGGAGGGTCAGAGGGAGAAGCAGACTCCCTGCTGAGCAGGGAGCCCGATGCGGGACTCGATCCCGGGACTCCAGGATCATGACCTGAGCCGAAGGCAGTTGCTTAACCAACTGAGCCACCCAGGCGCCCAACAGTGGTATTATTCTTAAAAGTCTGATTCTTTATTATAAAAATGCAAAATTTTATGCTACAAAAATACAATGCTACAACTGGATACAGAAAAGCTTAACAATAGTAAGGAAAATGTCTAATTACGTGGTCATTGCCTCCTCCAGAAGGTGGATGAAAGGTGCATCGTTCATAATACCTATATCACCACAAAACAAACATATACCATTATGTCTCTTTGTTCTCCATCAAAAATAAGCATATAAAAATGAATCAAACTTGTGTCACTTAATAATTTACACAAAAATAGGTCAAACTGATGTTTTAACTATGTGAAAACATTATGGCATCCAGTCAAATGCTTCACTGTTGGTCACGTGCAACCACACACACACTTAATTCAGTGAAGCTTCTTTGCAAGAAGAAATCCACATTTATTAAGAAGCACTGTGTCAGCCAGAATACTGGTGTCCATGAATTAAAATATTTTATGAAATACCACTCTAATATGACACAGAGAAAACTCTTCCCTAGGGCCTCTATCCTGATAATTAAATATCTGCATACTTGACACTAAAGCACTTAGCATTTAAAATCTAACACTGCATTTTCCCAGCTTTTATTTTTACTTAAAAAATATAAAACACAAAAGTTTATATAATAAGCACCACCAAGCTCATCATGCAAGATTAGCAAATGTCGACATTTTTAGACAAGGTACATTAAAACTTCAACACCACCCATCCAACACACACACACACACACTCTACTGTTCAATATTTTGGTGTGTATTTTTTCAATTTCTTTAACTGTATGCATGTCTACTCACACATAAATGCACATACATGCTTGTTTTGAAAAAAATCACGGCCCACAACCATTGGCCAATTTTCTGTCAATTTGTGTGTATAAACGTGTATCTCCATTTTTTCAAAGTTGGATCTATTTCAGTTGTTTCCAGTGTTCTACTGTTACAGGCAATGGGGCATTAAACATCCCCACACAGGTATATTACATAGGAATGTATAGTATATATTTTTATAGGATAAATTATCATAATCAAGGTTGCTGGACCAATGGGGAAGCACACTTTAAATCTCATAGTCATTTCAAAAGTTAGGTCATAATATAAAGGGCCTCGTTCGGATGAGTCTGATTTTGACAGGCATGGGAAAGGGGAGGAAAAGTTTTTCTAGCAAAGGGAGCAATGTGGACAAAAGTCCACCGCATGTTTGAAAAGGGAGTAAGCCAGTTTGGCTGGGGTGTGGGTGTGTTGTATGGATGGGAGAAGGTGGGTATGGGGCTAGAAGGATCATCTGGGCCCCACAGGTAAAGCATATAAAACTCGTATTCACTCAACAGTTTGAGCAGAAGAGGACGTGATTAGAGGCGGGGTCAAGGATGACGCAATGCACCTGGTAGCAACGTATAAGAGTAACTGGACTAGAGAGAGACTGAGCAATGTGAGCTACTGCAATCACATAAGCACAGAGGGTCTAAATGAGAACAGAAAAGGGGCACCTGGGTGGCTCAGTTGGTTAAGCGACTGCCTTCGGCTCAGGTCATGATCCTGGAGTCCTGGGATCGAGTCCCGCATCGGGCTCCCTGCTCGGCGGGGAGTCTGCTTCTCCCTCTGACCCTCCCCACTCTCATGTGCTCTTTCTCATTCTCTCTCTCTCAAATAAATAAATAAAATCTTTAAAAATAAAAAAAAATCATTTAAATGAGAACAGAAAAGAGGGAAAGTACCCATAAGATTCAGAGAAGAAGTTACAGGTTCTAGGAACTGCTGAAACAATCAGGATCTAAGCATCTGGAGCGTGGTGGTATCATGGTGGGAAATAAGTCAGCAAAAAGTAAATAAATAAATAAAAGCAGGTCTGGTCAGATGTGAGAATATTATTGGTTCAGTTTTGAAGATTTTTATTCTGTGGTATCCGGAACATTCAACTGAAGATGTCCAGTAACTACTTAGACTATAGTGCTCCCGTTCTGGAGAGAGTTCTGATCTGAATGATTTAGGAGTCATGTGCTGGAGGCCAGAGCTAAATTCAGGAAAGAAAAAAAGCCATCTCTCCTTACATGTGAGGACAGGGTAGGGGCTAAGGAGAAGAGGGTGACCAAGCACAGAACCCTGGGGAATTTACATTTAGGGGTAATACAGAAAGTAAGGAAGTAATAAAAAGATGCAGAGGCAACCCCGCTAAGCACATAGCAGAGAACCTGGATTGCTCCATATTGCCTTTGGCAAGGCAATAACAACATGTGTCCAGATTGATTTTTTAAATGAGTTATGAGATTACTTTTGCTCTGTATTTTCAAGGATAAAATATTAAATAGCTAGCTGAGTGAGGGTTTTTCTCCGCATGAGTCTTAGAAGATCCCTCATTAAGGGTTTTCAATTTTATCTATCTAGCCAGGAAATGTTTCTAACTGGTATTAATTGTTGCTAGCGTGTATTACTCCCAAAGCAAGACAAATTTCCAAATCTAACTCGAAGTCTGTTTTCTAATCATTGCTACTACCAGTTTTCTCAATTCTAGAGGTAAGGAACCAAGAGAATTTAAACAAATGTTCTTTGGTAATGATGGCTTCTAGGTCCATGGTCACTTTAGACTGTTTGAAAAGTAAGAAACTATGTTAAAGGTCAAAATTGACTCCTTTAAAAGTTTTTGTACGATACATGTATGTATCGTACAAAAACATAAAGGAGTCAATACATACACATGTATCGTACAAAAACATAAAGGAATCAGTGTACATTGTATGTACAATACCGTAAAATATATGTGTGTATATATGTATCTCTACATGTATATGCATACGCATGCATAGATTCAGTCGTCAGACTCAAACTTCAGCACCAAGTGCCTTTTACTTGTGCTTCAGTAGGGTCACACTGTACCAGTCAGGGTAACAACGGAGCATTCAGATCATCTGACGGAGATAATCTCTACTGACCAATGAAATAAAAATGCTACATACATTGGACTCCCTCCAACCAACTTTTCTTTTCCTCCGATCAAATCTTGTTAATTAAAAGCTCTCTGGCCCCAGAGACTTTTCCTGCCTCAATGAGCTTCTCACAAAAGGCTCATCCTTAGGCATGCCTTCACAAAATCAAAACTTTTTTTAAAAAGGTTTATTTTGGAGAGAACGAGCGAGCATGTGCATGAGTGGAGGGACGGACAGAGGGAGAGAATCTTCAAGCGGATTCCCCACTGAGCACAGAGCCTGACACGGGGCTAGATCACATGACCCTGAGATCATGACCCAAGCCGAAACCAAGAGTTGGACGCTCAACTGACTGAGCCACGTAGGTGCCCCACAAAATCAAAACTTTAAAGCTGAAATTAACAGGAGAGATCCTATAGTCCAGTGACTTTTTACTTGTATGGATCTCAAGGGTTACTGCCCAAACCATTAGTTATAAAGAAGAATGTTTAAATAGTATCCAAATATTAATACTGTTTTTCAGTGGGAAAAGCCAGAAACTCTCTATATAACGTGTGTGTGTGTGTGTGTGTGTGTGTAAACCTAACAATATCAACCAAATAATGAGTACAGGAAAGCCAAATATTTAAGTGCGCCTTTTGTTTTAATAAAATACTTGCTTAGACTCTTGCTTCTCCTTCTCTGGCTTCCAGAACCTCCTTCTCCTGGTTCCTCCATGACTGTGATCCTTTTTAGTGTCATTCACTGGTTCCTCGTGTTCTCCCTCTCCCTACAAGCTGGTGTTTCCCAGAACTCCATGCGCACTCCTCAGCCACTTCCACAGCTTTAGGGATTCCCATATCTGGACTGGAGCTATTCAAATCCTCTCCTTCCTCAGGGTCACTGCTCTGGTTCTGGGCCACATCATCCCTTACCTCTACTCTAATAAGAGCTCCTAACTGGTTTTTCTACCCAATCAGGTCATTGTCATCAGATTTTATTTTTGCAAACAAAAATATAATCATATTGGGGCACCTGGGTGGCTCAGTCAGTTAAGTGTCTGACTCTTGATTTGGGCTCAGGTTATGATCTCAGGGTTGTGGGATCGAGCCCCGCATTAGGCTCCACAATGGGCATGCAGTCTGCTTAAAATGCTCTTCCTCCTTCTCCCTCTGCCCCTACCCCCTCATGCTCTCTCTCAAATATATATATAATATATATATATAGCCTTCAGTGACAGTCGCTGCATCAAGGATAAAGTCCAAAATCCATAACATGTCATATTAGCACCTTTTCAGTCTTGCCACAATATATCCCTGGCAGGATAACATTTCTGAAAGGTCAATGAATGGGGCACCTGGGTGGCTCAGTCATTAAGCGTCTGCCTTCCGCTCAGGTCATGATCCGGGGGTCCTGGGATCGAGCCCCGCATCGGGCTCCCTGCTCGGCAGGAAGCCTGCTTCTCCCTCTCCCGCTCCCCCTGCTTGTGTTCCTGCTCTTGCTGTGTCTCTCTCTGTCAAATAAATAAATAAAATCTTTAAAAAAAAAAAAAAGGTCAACAAATGATTTTCCAAACATTGTCTTTACCCCCACACCTTTCTCATTTCAGTACTAGGGCGTTGTGCAGTCACTGTCTGGAGGGAGGTCTGCCGCAGCAAAAAAAAAAAAAAAAAAAAAAAATAGTGCCTAAGTGTTTTCTTGGTTTCTGTGCTCCTGAAACCTTTACCCTTGGGACTAGAAAATACACAGAGCATGACAAAGTATTTTGATTAAATGTCATGAGGCTGAGCTCCACCCTTTTAGACTAAAGAATATTTTCCACATATTGAGAAGAGATTCAGGAGAGAAGTGATGACAGCTTTCTTCCTCCAAGCTTTTATTCATTCTCCTCTCTCTACCTGGAATGCCTTTTACCACATTTTTTTCTTCTGATAATGATTCCTCCTCCATGAATAAGCTCAAATATGACCTCCTCTCAAATGGCTTACCCTTAGTAGAGTGATTCATCTTGTCACGGAACTCCAGAGTAACTGACACATGATTCAATTTACTAAGTCAATGCTAGAAGTATGGGGGTCGATATCTGTCTCCTCCTCCCACTCCCATTGGCGTGAGCCCCTGCAGAACTGGACTGTCTTGGTCATCTTTGTCTTCCCAGTACACAGCCTCTGCTCTAACTGCTGTAACCTAGCCTGTCCCAAAGGTTTACAAGTGGTTTCACAGACCCACCACACATGTAGACCATTGCCCAAAATATTCCATCCAATCATTCTGTTTTGTATTTAAGTATCTCATATAAGATTAAAAAGAGATATACTAGGGGCGCCTGTGTGGTTCAGTCATTAAATGTCTGCCTTTGGCTCGGGTCATGATCCCAGGGTCCTGGGATCGAGCCCCGCATTGGGGTCCCTGCTCAGCGGGAAGCCTGCTCCTCCCTCTCCCTCTCTCCCTGCTTGTGTTCCCTCTCTCGCTGTGTCTCTCCCTGTCAAATAAATAAATAAATAAAATCTTTTTAAAAAATTTAAAAAAAAAAAGAGAGAGAGATGCACTAAACCAGTACCTTACTACGCAAGCAAGACTTCAAAGAAACTGTAACTGAACAGTGCCCACCACCATGATTAAAGACTCCATACCATTTAGGGATCACATTACATTGCATTTTTATCTGACCCAAATATCTCAATATGTTTAATAATTTTACCTACCGAACACTTAAGAACAGTATGAATAAAAAGTATGAGACATAAATACACTTGCGATTTCCTAAGTGGTAAAAGGAGATTGTGTTTTAAGGGTGATTGTCAGACCATCTCCCACAGAGCTTTCACATCAGGCACTGCTTCAGACACTGGGGACACAACCTAGCACGAGAAAGCCATTTTGTTCTAATCTTGGTGGATTTCTGCGCACGCAGGAAATGCTTTTACTTTCAGCCCCAAACCTCATGTGACGGGGCACCACTGCTGAAATTTCTAAGATAGCTCTTCCCAGGAACTTCCTCTTTTCCTCTCTATGCCTTTCTTCCCACTTGACAAGCTGTAATAAACAAGTAATCCAATAAATCAACAAGATAATTTTTGAGTAATAAATCTTGTCGAGGCAAGCGACAAGGCTAGAGTGACTTTCAGGTGGGTTGGGGACAAAAGCTCTTTCTGAGGGAGAAGTGAATGATAAGAAGTCCTTACAGAGAGATGGGCAGTTTCTGCAACACCCCAAGCCAGGAAGGAGCCGGGAGTGCTCAGAGAACAGAGAGAAGTCCGCTACGGGTGGGCTGTGCTGAGTAGATAATAAGCAATGAGACTGATGGGCAGGAGGGGGCGGGGTCACGTGGTCCATACTGGCCAGTGTAAGGAATTTCTATTTATTCCATGCAACAGAAAACCACTGGGAGAGCTGTGACCTGACTTGGGTTTGTAAAAGCTCACTGTGACAGTGTGTAGAGAACTGGATGTAGCCGGGCAACAGTGGAGTTAGGAAGTCGTGTAGGCAGCAACGAGGCTGACTCCGTGCACAGGTTACAGCCAGAGATACGTGCGGTGGGCTCTACATGGAGTGAACTCAGCACTGCGGCCAGGTGGTAGCAGAGCAATTAGCAGAGATCCTGGCTCTGAGCTCCCTCCGCCTCTTTCAACCAAGGAAGCCTGTCCATGAAAAAGAAGTTCCATGAGAGACATTATATACCCAGCGGCGGTGGGGGCGCGGTATGATGAAAGAAGAGTCAGTAAATTACAGAGTGAGATGATCCACAAGGTGCATCCTCGCTCAAGAACAGTAGGAGTCCAATTCTTCCAGTCTTCATGTACAGGAAGCTCCGTCAACCATGGGCAAGAGGAATTTGGACCTTTTACCTAGATAATCAATCCCTCTGGCATTGGCCCAGGCTAAAGCCTGCCACGCAGTGAGGTTGGGCTTACTGCAGGTGACAGGTGACTCCAGGAGCGACATTTTCCTCAGGTGTGCTGTTTTCACACCCCTGGCCCGAAGAGCTATACCGCATGGCCGCCCTGCTTGACGTACCTATAAGCAAATCTACAGGATGGCATCTTAAGCGGAGAAAAGACCAAGAGAAAGATTGTCTGCCATAATTTTTTTTTTAAAGATTTTATTTATTTATTTGAGAGAGAGAGAATGAGAGACAGAGAGCATGAGAGGGAGGAGGGTCAGAGAGAGAAGCAGACTCCCCGCTGAGCAGGGAGCCGGATGCGGGACTCGATCCCGGGACTCCAGGATCATGACCTGAGCCAAAGGCAGTCGCTTAACCGACTGAGCCACCCAGGTGCCCAATGAAACTTTATTTATTATTTTTTATATAAAAATTTCATTTATTATTTGACAGAGAGAGAATGAGAGACAGAGAGCATGAGAGGGAGGAGGGTCAGAGGGAGAAGCAGACTCCCTGCCGAGCAGGGAGCCCGATGCGGGACTCGATCCTGGGACTCCAGGATCATGACCTGAGCCAAAGGCAGTCGCTTAACCAACTGAGCCACCCAGGCGCCCCCTGTCTGCCATAATTTTAGGCCAAGTTTGAAACCACTACTAGAAGAGTGGACAAAATATCAGATTAAAAGGCAGCTCTGCCAACTGGCAAGCAATTCCATTACGGCTACATTGCTTCAACTTCCTTGGCCTTGCCCTCTACATCTATAAAATTATGGGTTTGGGCCAAGTTCTAGGCTTCTTTTCACGTACAAAATCCCACGATTCAATCTTTCATTAGGTTCATCCCATTTCTTAGGTATCTAAAAAAGGTCAATTATTATCTGTGTATCTTTTTTTATGCTGTCTTTATTATATATTGTAGAGATGACATCATAGCTAATCTACTTTTTGGCTTGAAAAAGCATTCTTCTTTTTTTTTTTTTTTTAAAGATCTTATTTATTTATTTGAGACAGAGAGAATGAGAGACAGAGAGCATGAGAGGGAGGAGGGTCAGAGGGAGAAGCAGACTCCCCGCCGAGCAGGGAGCCCGATGTGGGGCTCGATCCCAGGACCCTGAGATCATGACCTAAGCCGAAGGCAGTCGCTTAACCAACTGAGCCACCCAGGCACCCGAAAAAGCATTCTCCTAATAATAACCAAAAAAAAAAAAAAAAAAAATCTGGCTACATTGTACTACTATTCTAGAAAAACTAGCCATATCTTTAGTGTTAATACAAACTTCAAAGACTGCCACACTGAACAGTATACTTCCAAATGTGTTGTCAATATTGGGTAATCAATTTTCCAGAAATTTACGTCTAAGAATTTTTCCAGTGAAATGGTTAGGGGCAGAGGAAAGCCGTGAGCAAATGCAAGACAACAGTTCCATTATGGAAATTTTTATGAAATACTTAGAATTCAAGTATTACCTATCATTCTATTTTGGAGCATACACAATGTGGCCTTGAGGACATACAAGGCAATGTTTTCTTTGTGTACACCAAAGTCTCGAAACACACACTCAATATCTGTACATGATTTATGCACTCATAGTGTAAGCAGCAAAATACAGGTATTATTTTGAGGATAATTTTACAGATAGTTTTATGTTCCTCATGAGTTTTAGAGCTGGGAAATGGAAATGATAACTATAATGATATATATGAAAATAAGCTCTTTCCACTTTCTGCTTTTTGTCTGAATTATGAAATTGTACTAGATGTTGAGTGACTCACGTTTTCTCTATTCCTCAGCCCACCATGTGGTAGGAGACTAAACAGAGCCAACCATAATATAGTTATAGAGAAAGAAAAAAAAACATCAGTGTGGATGTACTATAAATGGAAGCATTAGAGACAATAAATAACCAAGTGTTTATTGAAAGAGTATCTCGGGCTGATAACTACCACAGGACATGGAAAATATCCTCCATGTCCCTTAATTTCTGGATCAGCATGTCATCAGTGTCTTCCTTTCTGGGTGTCCCTCCGTTTCCTTCAGTGCCTGGGCTTGGGACCAGTCTACCTGGGCTCGAATCCTCATTACCAACTCTATGACCAGAGGCAATTTAAATTTCCTCAACCCTCTGGACCCCTGTCCTAATCTGTCAAGAATAAAGGAGTCAATACATGTAATGTACTAAGAACAGCACATCTTAAATGCTCAATAAACGTTAGCTTTAGTTATTGCAAACGACTGAGTCTTTTCTCAAGGCTTAAGGCTCCCACTCTTTCTACTTTTCTCTACATCCTATCCCAGGAGGTTTAAGATCCCTTTCACTAAAATATTGCCAATTCTCTAGTCTTTTTCTGTAGGCCAAGATTCAGTCTTATTTCTTCAACTGCCTGGCTGTCATTTACACTTGCACCCAACCTGTCGCCTTCAACAGAGCATGTCTAAAATCACAATTGTCTTTATCTGGGCTCATTTCCAGAGAGTTGTCAGTCTCCTGAGGAAGATGAGAACTCACAGAATACCACAAAAATTCAGCAGTGGTTAAGTGCTGTTCACCACAGCTGTATGGCAGGATCAGAGAGTTCCCTAGGCCCAAGTCATCAGAGATTTTCAGGCAAAAGCAAATTCTAAAAACAAGATAAAGACGGATGGGAGTAGGGTGTCAAGAAATCAGGTCCACAACAAAAAGAGCAGGACAAAGGCCAGTGTCTGATAATCAGGACAAGACATCAAGAGAAAAGAAAGACCCCTCATAGGGGTTTATTGTAGCAGCAGACAAGGATCTGCTCACTCCAAGTTTTTTAGAGCTGTCTAGTTAAATCCAACGTTTAGTGTAAAACTCTCAGGCTTTGAAGAGCCTTAGCAAATCCAAGCCTCTACACAAGGAATACTTCTTGTCCAACAAGGAGGATCTAGTCCTTATTCTACCCCGATGGAGAGGTAATGAGGTTTCACAGGGGGAGGGCAAAAGAAGAAAGGTCAGAGCATCAGGGGTCCTGGGAGTCCAGTAGATAGGCTCTCCCTCCAGAAACCTCAGAGAGCTCATTTGCTCTCATCTCTAGGACCAGCATCAAAACCTTTGAGGCTGTCCCCACAAATGATCTGATATCTGGAAATCTGAATCTGCAGACAAGCAGGTTAGTGACAGGGAACTGAGTGTTCCAGACTAAAAATTACAGTACAGATTACATGCTGCTTTTGAAAAGACATGGAAGGATAAACAGCAGGGTAGTGACAGTAAGGGGTGGTGTTGAGAGGAGGATACTAACTTATTTTTTACTTAATATTTATTTTAAAAGAATTTCACTTGTTACATAGAACATGTTTATTTTGTGCAGGAGAGAGACCTGGTTATCACCTCCTCTTGGACGCCTCCCATGATTCCTATATATGGAGCCCTTTCTCTCCTTTCCCAGGTATTTTGTATATCTCTGTATCACAGTACTAATATCCGACTACATTTGTTGGTTCATGTGTTCATTCCTCCCACTCTACTAAGTTTCTTGGGGGTTGGGAATGAATACTTAGGACATGTACTGTGCCTGGCACATGGACCAGCTTAACACAAATTTACTGATATAACGGTTGAAGATAATAACCGCCCCCTATTCAATGCGCCACCTCAGAGACTGGTGATCTTTTACTGAAAAGAGTCAGAAAGGAAATATTTTTGGCTTTGGGGACCATATGGTCTCTGTCATAACTATTCTACTGCTACCAGTGGGGTGTGAAAGCAGCCACAGAAAATATGCAAATGAATGGACATGGCTGTATTCTATTAAAACTTTATTTATAGATATTGCAATTTCAATTTTATGTAATTATCACATGTCACAAAATATTATTCTTATGATTATTTTTTCCAATGATTTAAGAATAGAAAACCATCCTTTAGCTCACAAGCAGTACAAAATGAGGCAACAGTCCAGATCTGGCCTCCCTTGGGCCATCGTTTGAGAACCCTTACCTTCCCAGAAAGGCATGGCTAGTGGTCCACAGTTACTAAGGAAATGCTGCTGAAAGGGACAATTATCCACATCTATAACTGAGTAACTCTAGGTATGTCCCAAGCTTTAAACAATAATAAAAATTGAGTATCACAGAGTTCTATAAAGATGAAATGATATAAAGAACAGTATCATCATGGCAAGTTATATAGGTTCATTTGTGAGGAACATGGAAGCATGAGTTTACTGATGATACAACCACTGTAATGACCATTTATTGAGTGCTTTTTAAATATCTAGACCCTGTTCTATGAGTCTTAAATGACGAATCCATTTAATTTTCACAATCACTCCATGAAGTAGGTTCTACAGCTAATCAACTTTTTTATAGATAAGGAAATTAGAGTATGAAGAAATCCCCCAAAACTCAAAACTAAAAGATGGTAAGGGGGGTGCAGTTTACAGCCAGGCAGTCCAACTCCAGGGCCTGATTCCTAACAGTTAAATATGTGGTACCTCCTAAGAGCTTGACAGAAGCACACTTCAAAGTTTTCCCAAGATTAGAAGAGTGAGAAAAATGGGAAGATGGGCAAGGAATGCAATGTGAACTACAACCCCAGCTGGAAACCATGTGATGCAGGCATCTATGAAGAAGCCTGCTGTGACCAGACCGTGCAGCCATTCTCCAGCCCAGGAGACTGATCAATAGGCAGAAACATGGGCCTCTCAGGGAGCTAGTCTCTGCAGCTGGACTACCGCCTGGGAACTCATACATGCTTATTAGATAACTGAATCTGAATACTATCCATCTCAACATGTCTACAGGAGGTAGACATAGTAATGATTAGTACTCCCAATTAAAGAAATAAATTATTTTTTCATAAAGTAAGAGACAATATCCGGGTGATGGAGATACAGTGTATAAAAATGTTAATGCAGTTAAAAAAAAAAAGACCGCTGGACATTACAGTAGTTAAGGATCAGAATAGGCACAGATGTGTGCACCTGGGTGGCTCAGTCGATTAAGCATCTGCCTTTGGCTAAGGTTATGATCTCAGAGTCCTGGGATTGAGCCCCACATCAGGCTCCCTGCTCAGCCGGAAGTCTGCTTCTCCCTCTGCCCCACTCCTGTGTGCTCTCTCTCTCTCTCTCAAAAAAATAAAATAAAATAAAATCTTAAACAAAAAAGAATGGGAACAGATGTACACATAAGGTCTGCTGGCCTACCAGAGAGTGCTCTAAGATTTGATTCTTCCACTGTAATGTGGTAGGAGAACTAACTCCAAAGAATATTGCCAAATACAGCATGCGGAGGAACCAATAAATTTAGAGAGCACCGAGAACTTCCTTTGGGTGAATGGTATAAAAAAAAGGGGCCATTCCAAGGTGGTACATCTTCTGGCAGCTTCTTCTGAATGCCATAAAGGGACATAATAAATCCATAGGATTTTACATAGTTCAAATATACTATAAAATATTCTGGCCCAACTCGTACCTGCATTCACAGATTTGAAGTAAGCCTGCCTCAGGGTAAACAACGTGTTCTTCAGAATTACAAAAAAGGGGTTTCTAGGATCCATAAATACCCCAAAATGGTATGAATATGTATATGCACACTTTTGGGGAAAGGATTTATAACATTCATCAGGGACTAAAAGTTGAAAAAGCTATGTGAATATCCATGTATTCTCAAGTGTATTCTCAAATAGGCATTTTCAAAAGTTCTACCCCTTGAGCACCCACCAGGTTGTAAGTCTTTGGGAAGCTGAGTTTAAATCAATCGAGGCTTGACTAAAGGTGACATGAGAGCTCAGAGCTATCAACCAGTCCCTCCTCAATCAACTGTGAATGTGAGAGTGTGTGTGACACCAAATCTTTTCAGTAGTCCAATCACTTTCCCACTCTCCTGGAGGACTCTTTTAGATCTCCTTTCTTGATCAGCCAAGTGTCTTACTTCCTACTTCACTGAGAAAATTAAAGTAATCCCAAGAAAACTTCCACAAATTCTCACCTCCTCATCAACTCAGCTTTGGACACTGGCACTCACATGCTCTCTCTTTCCACACATTACTCTGGATAAGGTTATCCATGCTTCTACCTAAAGCAAGTATTTCCTTTTGGGTATCATATTCCATCCTTTGTCAAGGACATCATGCAAACAAATCTCTTCCCTCTCTCTCAAAGCATCATTTTCTTCTCTCTTTGGGATCATTTCGATTAGCATGCAAACAAGCTATTATTTTTTCCATCCTAAAACACACACACACATGCACATACGCACACACCCACACGACTTCTCTTGACCATATTTCTCCAAAGAGCCCAACCTGTGACAATACCCAAAATTAAGTTTCTGGTATTTACTGCCCAAACCTACTCTCTCTCCACCCTCCTTATCTCAGTTGATTGTAACTACATCCAGTTTATCCTGTTTCTCAGGCTACAAATTTTAGAATCATCCTAGACTCCTGTCTCTGACACCCATATCCATTATGTCAGAGAATAAGATTCCTACTTATCATTTGACGTCTAGATTAGGTGGTTCTTTTACCTCTTCTGAAACTTCCTAGGATCTTTCTGACTTAACAGAGCTGTCTTTTTCTACATATCTCTGCCAACACTTCCAAAGTGGATTCTAATGCTTGTGAATATTATCTTCTCAAACTCATTACCAGTATGAACTACAGCTGAGATCCCTCCATCTCCCACACAAGTAAACCCACTAGTGTATTTCATAAGAGTTAAACATCGCTTCTAAGTAACAGATTTTTCTTTGAGTTTCCAATAAAATCAGTGCTGCAAATAATACTTACTTCCATTAGTTGTGTTTGGAAAAGTTGTGCTTCCTGAAATTCCTGCATTGGCAAAGCTATCTGTCATGTCTCCAAAAACCAGCATCATGAGGGGGAGTGCAGCTCCGTGGATGATGGCAGCCATTGTCCCCACCAACATATACAACCTATCAAGCCAATTTGAATAGCGAAACTTAAAAAAAAAAAAGAAAGAAAGAAAGAAAGAAAACGTAAAGAATAGGACCAATTAGCACAGTTTCATGGATAGTTTGCTCTACTTTCCAAATATATCCAAAATCCTAACATTTCTCAGACTACTACTACTACCATCCTGGCCCAACGTAAACAATTATAATAACCTAATTAGAAATGGGCATTTGGCTCTTCTATTGAGTTCTGACCTACTTTTTCATATTGGACTCAGTTTGTCTTCTTTTCTGATATATGAGATTTGATGAGATGGATGGGACATTGTGGGAAATGGTAAAAGTTTTTAATGGTACAACTATAGAAATATGTATTTGTTGCTCTGATTTCCAAGAATTGAAACCACTTTTCATCTCAAGATTTTTTTTAACCAAGAAAAAAATCTTGATTGCCAAAGGCCCCTGAGGACACCAATGAGGAAATATTTTGCTGCTTTATGAAAGTGGCTTGAGTAAAAGAAAAGATCTGCTGCATAATGAAATTAGCATGAATGTAAAATGATCTGAATGCAATTAGGCCCCAATAGTAAGAAGGAAGGAGAAAGGAAGAATCAGTTGCACGCTTCCCAAAAAAGAGATTTCCTGAAAAAATAGAATATGGCCATAATGACTGACTTGTGGAGATGTGCATAATCTCTTTAATCCTAGGCAAGTCAAAAGTCAGACTTCTCTGCATCCAGAAAGTGATGATAAGAAGACACAGTAAGGGGAATGGGCTCAGGGCTCTTAACAGTCCACTTGAGAAGCAATCAATACTTTGCCTGTATAATTCAAGGAACTAGTTAAGGACCAAAAGAAAAACAATGAAAGAAAACGGAAAGAACAAAAAACAAAAAAGCACCAGAGACAGATGAAGTCTTCTGTGGGGGTTTGTGGATAAAACCCAATGCAGGTGGCTGTCCTGTGGATGCATGAGGTAGAGTCAGCAGGTTTGTAAGCTAGGGAGGAGAGTGAATAAAAAACAAATCATAGGTCTAGTCAGGGAACATAAACTCAAACAAAGATCAAGATCAGGCAACATAAAAGACATATCAGCAGAAAGATTTTAGAGACAAAGAGACAGAAGCTAATCTTAAAGTTAGCTAAAAAGGAACTTACAGTAGTAACAAGTAGAAGTAAGTATTAAATTGACAAGTGGAGAAATAAATAGCAGAATGGTTCTTGGCAGTAGTGACTGGCAGTCCACGAAGTAGGAAAGAACTAGTAAAGCTGAGTTATAAAATTAGCAAAAATTCGGGGTTAAGTATCCAACTCTCGGTTTTGGCTCAGGTCATGATCTCAAGCCCCAAGTCAGGCTCTGCACTCAGTGTGGAGTATGCTTGAAGATTTTCTCCCTCTGCCTCTCCCCCACACATTCTCATTCTCTCTCTCTCAAATAAATAAATAAATCTTTTTTGAAAAAATTAGCAAAAATTCAAGTTTGATATAAGAAGAATATCTAATATATACTTAGGCATTTGCATTTAAATTTTTTCTAGGGGCACCTGGTTGGCTCAGTCAGTTAAGCATCTGACTCTTGGTTTCGGAACAGGTCATGATCTCATGGGTCGTGAGAGTGAGCCCTGCACTGGGCTCCACATTCAGTGTGGAGTCTGCATGAAGATTCTCTCCCTCTGCCCCAAGAGGGGCAGAGCACAAAGGCCTCTCTCTCTCAAATGAATATATTTTTTTAAAGATTTTATTTATTTATTTGAGAGAGAGAATGAGAGACAGCACAAGAGGGAAGAGGGTCAGAGGGAGAAGCAGACCCCCCGCTGAGCAGGGAGCACGATGCGGGACTCGATCCAGGGACTCCAGGATCATGACCTGAGCTGAAGGCAGTCGCTTAACCAACTGAGCCACCCAGGCGCCCCTCAAATGAATATTTTTTTAAAAAATATATAAAATATCTCTAGCTCTTAAAAATATAATCAAGTAAGCTCAAGTTTGAGTTAATGACATAACCATAATCAATAACATTCTCTTCTTTACAAATTAAAACAGGGAAAATATGTCTTTGACATTTTTTTCACATTTCATTGAAACACAGGCTAAATTTTACCATTATTTACTTTGTCTTAACTAAGCATTCATCCACCTCTTTAAAAAATACACAAATAAGGGAGCGGAGCAAGATGGCGGAGGAGTAGGAGAACTGGATTTCGTCTGGTCTCAGGAATTCAGCTGGATAGGGATCAAACCATTCTGAACACCTACAAACTCAATAGGAGATCAAACAAAAGAATAGCAACAACTCTGAACAGAAAAGCGACCACTTTCTGGAAGGTAGGACGTGCAGAGAAGTGAATCCGAGGTGATATTCGGGAGGATAGACGGCAGGGGAGGGGCCTCCGACGGCTGCTTCTGGCAAGTGATAGAGCCGCGGAGCACAAAATCGGAACTTTTAGAAGTCTGCTCTGCTGAGGGACATCGCTCCAGTGGCTAAGCGGGGGGTGGAACTCTCGCAGGACAGTGTGGTCTCGGACCCTCGGGGTCACAGAAAGACTGGGGGTACCTGAGTGCGGCAGAGCTCCCAGGGATCGGAGCAGGGAAGCCGGCTGCAGAGATGGAGCCGAGGCATGGGTTCTCAGTTCGGAGTTGCCATAAACCATGATCCAGGGCACAGTTGGGCCACTGCTCCTCCAGCAGGGACCCAACAAGCGGCAGATCCGGGGAGACTCACCTTCTTCCCCGGGGAGGAGAGGCGCGGGAGCGCACCACAGGGATCTACTGGGCTTGGAGACTCCACACAGGGTCATGTGCCAGAGATAGAAATGCTAGGTCACAGGCCAGGTGAGCACGGAGTGCAGCCGGAGACCAGGGAGACGGGAGTGATTGACTGCTTTTCTATGGGGGCTCACTGAGGAGCGGGGCCCCGACTTCTCGGCTCCTCTGGGGCAGAGATTGGGAAGGTGCCATTTTCACTCTCAGCCTCCAAAGCTGGAGGGAAAGCTTGCAGGGAACAAAAGCTCCCAAGAGCAAACCTGAGCAGATTACTTAGCCCGGACCAGCAAGGGCGGGGCAATTCTGCCTCCGGCAAAGACATTTGAGAACCACGGCAACAGGCCCCTCCCTCAGAAGATCAGCAAGAACCGCCAGCCAAGACCAAGTTTACCGATCAATGAGAATGGCAGAACTCCAGCGCTAGGGGAATAATGCACATGGAATCCATGGCTTTTTTACCATGATTCTTTAGTTTTTCAAAGTTAGTTTTTTTTTAACTGTCTTATTTTTTTTTGGAATTTTTCTTTTTCCCTTTTTTAACCTACATCTTATCAATCCCTTTTTAAGAAAACATTTTTATTTTTCATTTTTAGAGTCATATTCTATCCCTTCATTGAAGTTACCCGTATTTTTGGCATATATATATAAGTTGTTCTCTCTTTAAAATTTTGAGGTAGTTTCTTCTAACAGATCAAAATATACCCTAAATCTCTAATGTATGGTTTTTTTCTACTGTCCTGCCTGATCACATTCTCTCCCTTTTTTTTTCTTTTTTTTTTTAAATCCTCTTCTTTCTTTTTTCAAACAACTTCTTATCAATTCCTTTTATAAAATTTTTTATAGTTTTCATCTTTTCAGTCATATTCCATCCCTTCATCATATCAACCCTTATTTTTGTACATATATAAGGTTTCTTTCTTTAAAATTTTGGGAGGCACTTTCTTCTAACAGACCAAAATACACCCAAAATCTAGTGTGTGGCACTTATCTATATACCAGCCTGATTATATTTGATCATATTCTATTTTTTGTTTTGTTTTCTTCTGTTTTTGTTCGTTTTTATCTTTATCTTTTTCTTTTTCTTTTTTCTCTCTTTCCCTTTCTTTTCCCCCTGCTTCAGGTCTTTTCTGATTTGTTTAGAGTATATTGTCTGGGGACGTTTTTACCCTGTTAGCATTTTGTTCTCTCATTAATCTATTCTCCTCTGGACAAAATGACAAGACAGAAAAAATCACCTCAACAAAAAGAACAAGAGGTAGTACTGACTGCCAGGGACCTACTCAATATGGACATTAGTACGATGTCGGATCTAGAGTTCAGAATCATTACTTTAAAGATACTAGCTGGGCTTGAAAAAAGCATGGAAAGTATTAGAGAAACCCTTTCTGGAGAAATAAAAGAACTAAAATCTAACCAAGTCGAAATCAAAAAGGCTATTAATGAGGTGCAATCAAATATGGGGGTGCTAACTGCTAGGATAAATGAGGCAGAAGAGAGAATCAGTGATATAGAAGACCAAATGATGGAAAATAAAGAAGCTGAGAAAAAGAGAGATAAACAACTACTGGATCACGAGGGCAGAATTCGAGAGATAAGCGATACCATAAGACGAAACAACATTAGAATAATTGGGATCCCAGAAGAAGAAGAAAGAGAGAGGGGGGCAGAAGGTATAATGGAGCAAATTATAACAGAGAACTTCCCTAATTTGGGGAAGGAAACAGGCATCAAAATCCAGGAAGCACAGAGAACCCCTCTCAAAATCAATAAAAATAGGTCAACACCCTGACATCTAATAGTAAAACTTACAAGTCTCATAGACAAAGAGAAAATCCTGAAAGCAGCTTGGGAGAAGAGATATGTAACCTACAATGGTGGAAACATGAAATCGGCAACAGACCTATCCACAGAGACCTGGCCAGCCAGAAAGGACTGGCAGGATATATTCAGAGCACTAAATGAGAAAAATATGCAGCCAAGAATACTCTATCCAGCTAGGCTGTCATTGAAAATAGAAGGAGAGATAAAAAGCCTCCAGGACAAACAAAAACTAAAGGAATTTGCAAACACGAAACCAACTCTACAAGAAATCTTGAAAGGGGTCCTCTAAGCAAAGAGAGAGCCTAAAAGCAACATAGACCAGAAAGGAACACAGACAATAGACAGTAACAGTCACCTTACAGGCAATAAATGGCACTAAATTCCTCTTTCAATAGTTACCCTGAATGTAAATGGGCTAAATGCCCCAATCAAAAGACACTGGCTATCAGACTGGATTAAAAAACAAGACCCATCGATATGCTGTCTGCAAGAGACTCATTTTAGACCCAAAGACACCCCCAGATTGAAAGTGAGGGGGTGCGAAACCATTTACCATGCTAATGGACACCAAAAGAAAGCTGGGGTGGCAATCCTTATATCAGACAAATTAGATTTTAAACCAAAGACTGTAATAAGAGATGAGGAAGGACACTATATCCTAAAGGGCCTATCCAACAAGAAGATCTAACAATTGTAAATATCTATGCCCCTAACATGGGAGCAGCCAATATATAAGGCAATTAATAACAAAAGCAAAGAAACACATCGACAACAATACAATAGTAGTGGGGGACTTTAACACGCCCCTCACTGAAATGGACAGATCATCTAAGCAAAAGATCAACAAGTAAATAAAGACTTTAAATGACACACTGGACCAAATGGACTTCACAGACATATTCAGAACATTCCATCCCAAAGCAGCAGAATACACATTCTTCTCTAGTGCCCATGGAACATTCTCCAGAATAGATCACATCCTAGGTCATAAATCAGGTCTCAACTGGTACCAAAAGACTGGGATCATTCCCTGCCTATTTTCAGACCACAATGCTTTGAAACTAGAACTCAATCACAAGAGGAAAGCTGGAAAGAACTCAAATACATGGAGGCTAAAGAGCATCCTACTAAAGAATGAATGGGTCAACCAGGAAATTAAAGAAGAATTAAAAAAAATTCATGGAAACCAATGAAAATGAAAACACAACTGTTCAAAATCTTTGGGATACAGCAAAGGCAGTCCTAAGAGGAAAGTATATAGCAATACAAGCCTTTCTCAAGAAACAGGAAAGATCTCAAGTACACAACCTAACCCTATTCATAAAGGAACTGGAGAAAGAACAGCAAATAAAGCCTAAACCCAGCAGGAGAAGAGAAATCATAAAGATCAGAGCAGAAATCAATGAAATAGAAACTAAAAGAACAGTAGAACAGATCAACAAAACTAGGAGCTGGTTCTTTGAAAGAATTAACAAGATTGATAAACCCTTGGCCAGACTTATGAAAAAGAAAAGAGAAATGACCCAAATCAACAAAGTCATGAATGAAAGAGGAGAGATCACAACCAACACCAAAGAAATACAAACAATTATAAGAACATATTATGAGCAACTCTATGCCAGCAAATTAGATAACCTGGAAGAAATGAATGCATTCCTAAAGATGTATCAACTACCAAAACTGAACCAGGAAGAAATAGAAAACCTGAACAGACCTATAACCACTAAGGAAATTGAAGCACTCATCAAAAATCTCCCAAAAAACAAAAGCCCAGGGCCAGATGGCTTCCCAGGGGAATTCTCCCAAACATTTCAAGAAGAATTAATACCTATTCTTCTGAAACTGTTCCAAAAAATAGAAATGGAAGGAAAACTTCCAAACTCATTTTATGAGGCCAGCATTACCTTGATCCCAAAACCAACCCACCAAAAAGGAGAATTACAGACCCATATCCTTGATGAACACGGATGCAAAAATTCGGACCCAAATACTAACCAATAGGATCCAACAGTACATTAAAAGGATTATTCACCACGACCAAGTGGGATTTATCCCTGGGCTGCAAGGTTGGTTCAACATCTGCAAATCAATCGACGTGATACAATACTTTAACAAAAGAAAGAACAAGAATCATATGATCCTCTCAATAGATGCAGAAAAGGCATTTGACAAAGTACAGCATCCTTTCTTGATCAAAACTCTTCAGAGTATAGGGATAGAAGGTACATACCTCAATATCATAAAAGCCATCTATGAAAAACCTACAGCGAATATCATTCTCAATGGGGAAAAACCGAGAGCTTTCCCCCTTAGGTCAGGAACACGGCAGGGATGCCCACTATCACCACTGCTATTCAACATAGTATTAGAAGTCCTAGCCACAGCAATCAGACAACAAAAAGAAATAAAAGGCATCCAAATTGGCAAAGAAGAAGTCAAACTCTCACTTTTTGCAGATAATACAATACTTTATGTGGAAAACCCAAAGCCACCCCAAAACTGCTAGAACTCATACAGGAATTCAGTCAAGTGGCAGGATATAAAATCAATGCACAGAAGTCAGTGGCATTCCTATACACCAACAACAAGACAGAAGAAAGAGAAATTAAGGAGTCAATCCCATTTACAATTGCACCCAAAACCATAAGATATGTAGGAATAAATCTAACCAAAGAGGCAAAGGATCTGTACTCAGAAAACTATAAAATGCTCATGAAAGAAATTGAGGAAGACACAAAGATATGGAAAAACGTTCCATGCTCATGGATTGGAAGAACAAATATTGTGAAGATGTCAATGCTACCTAGAGCAATCTACACATTCAATGCAATCCCCATCAAAATACCATCCACTTTTTTCAAAGAAATGGAACAAATAATCCTAAAATTTGTATGGAACCAGAAAAGACCCCGAATAGCCAGGGGAATGTTGAAAAAGAAAAGCAAAGCCGGCGGCATCACAATTCTGGACTTCAAGCTCTATTACAAAGCTGTCATCATCAAGACAGTATGGTCCTGGCACAAAAACAGACACATAGATCAATGGAACAGAATAGAGAGCCCAGAAATTGACTCTTCAACTCTATGGTCAACTAATCTTTGACAAAGCAGGAAAGAATGTCCAATGGAAAAAAGACAGTCTCTTCAACAAATGGTGTTGGGAAAATTGGACAGCCACATGCAGAAGAATGAAACTGGACCATTTCCTTACACCACACACAAAAATAGACTCAAAGTGGTTGAAAGACCTAAATGTGAGACAGGAGTCCATCAAAATCCTAAAGGAGAACACAGGCGGCAACCTCTTCGACCTCAGCCGCAGCAACTTCTTCCTAGAAACATCACCAGAGGCAAGGGAAGCAAGGGCAAAAATGAACTATTGGGACTTCATCAAGATAAAAAGCTTTTGCACAGCAAAAGAAACAGTCCACAAAACCAAAAGACAACCGACAGAATGGGAGAAGATATTTGCAATTGACATATCAGATAAAGGGCTAGTATCCAAAATCTATAAAGAACTTATCAAACTCAACACCCAAAGAACAAATGATCTAATCAAGAAATGGGCAGAAGACATGAACAGACATTTTTCCAAAGAAGACATCCAAATGGCCAACAG
Organism: Mirounga angustirostris; assembly: GCF_029215605.1. Lineage (NCBI taxonomy): Eukaryota > Metazoa > Chordata > Mammalia > Carnivora > Phocidae > Mirounga > Mirounga angustirostris. The sequence goes on along the minus strand of NW_026991720.1, from coordinate 75,279,888 downwards.
ATGCATGAAAAAGTGCTCAACATCGCTTGGCATCAGGGAAATCCAAATCAAAACCTCAAGGAGATACCATCTCACACCAGTCAGAATGGCTAAACTTAACAAGTCAGGAGATGACAGATGTTGGCGGGGATGCGGAGAAAGGGGAACCCTCCTACAGTGTTGGTGGGAATGCCAGCTGGAGCAGCGACTCTGGAAAACAGTATGGAGGTTCCTCAAAAAGTTGAAAATAGAGCTACCCTACGACCCAGCAATTGCACTACTGGGTATTTACCCCAAAGATACAAATGTAGGGATCCAAAGGGGTACGTGCACCCCGATGTTTACAGCAGCAATGTTCACAATAGCCAAACTGTGGAAAGAGCCAAGATGTCCATCGACAGATGAATGGATAAAGAAGATATGGTATATATATATACACAATGGAATATTATGCAGCCATCAAAAGGAATGAGATCTTGCCATTTGAAACGATGTGGATGGAATTGGAGGGTATTATACTGAGTGAAATAAGTCAAACAGAGAAAGACATGTATCATATGACCTCACTGATATGAGGAATTCTTAATCTCAGGAAACAAACTGAGGGTTGCTGGAGCGGGGGGTGGGGTGGGAGGGATGGGGTGACTGGGTGATAGACACTGGGGAGGGTATGTGCTCTGGTAAATGCTGTGAATTGTGCAAGACTGTTGAATCTCAGATCTGTACCTCTGAAACAAATAATGTAATATATGTTAAGGAAAAAAAAAAGAAGAAGATAGCAGGAGGGGAAGAATGAAGGGGGGGAAATCGGAGGGGGAGATGAACCATGGGAGACGATGGACTCTGAAAAACAAACTGAGGGTTCTAGAGGGGAGGGTGGTGGGAGGATGGTTTAGCCTGGTGATGGGTATTAAAGAGGGCACGTTCTGCATGGAGCACTGGGTGTCATGCACAAACAATGAATCATGGAACACTACATCTAAAAGTAATGATGTAATGATGGTGATCAACATAACAGTAAAAAATAAAATAAATAAAAATTAAAAAAACACAAATAAGGGAGGAAGAGATAGGCAGAAGCCATTCATCTTCTCTTAGAGACTCCATTAAAGTGGATAAAATATCAAATTCCTCAGTAGAGGAAGAGAAAAGAGTTGTTATACAAGGATTTCTCTCCACTTCTCCCTACTCTCACAGGATCTTTTACTTCCAAAGCTAATCACTGGCCATAATAAAACCAAGCAGGCCATGAATATAAATATTTACTCAATGCCTACCTAATGGCTGATAAAAGACAGATAAATACCAAAGCTTTATGTCCTGCCTTCAAAGTGCTTAAAGAGAAGGAGGAAGGCAAAGCAAAGAAGGATAATTTATATTCTGCATGCTAAGACAACATAGTGTATGCAGTAAAGCAGAGAACTGAGCAAATGGTCATTTCCCCCTTTGTGGAAAAGCTTCACAGAGGACGTTTTGCATCCTCCCAGCTTTGCAAGTTTGGCATATATTCAGAAACAAGAAGGAAGACATTCTAGCCAGAAAGAACAGTAGGCAGAGCAGTATGCTCAGAGAAGATTGGGGTATGAGGTATAGAAGCAGTAATAAAAAGCTGATTGACTTTGCACCCTTCATTGAGCTAGGGCAAACCAGAGGAGGCAAGAGTTTGGAGGGAATGGACACAGGGAAATCTCATTTTGTGCTATCTGATGGCTCATCCTGGAAGTGCTATCTGAGAAGCACATGGAGAGAATTCAGAGTTTGGAATGCAGTTTCATGATACTAGCATATATAGCAGAAGTCATGGGAGCTGGATAAGATCATGCAGGAAGAGAAAAAGAGTGAGGTTAAGAATCATTTGAAAATGAAGTAATAGAGACAGCATGTTGACTGTCCTTTTGATGATCTTGGGGCAAAAGGTAAAGCAAGAGAATGGGCACCAGACAAGGAAGCAACATCAAGGACAGACTATTTAATGACGTCTCACACGTTTATGGGTACATCAGTCACAGAGATGATTGGTGAAAATACAGGAAGGAAACCGAAATGAACAACATCCTACAGAATAAAGGAAACAAATGGTATCTCAAGGACCAAACAGAATTACCACTGTGGCAAGAGCAGAGTGCAGGAGATTTCTCTGCAGTGAGGTCAGAGATGAGCCAGAGGACAGATTACACAGGGCCTTTATAGCCAGAGGAGGGAGTCTGGGTTTTACTCTAAACTTCCCAACTAAATGCAAAGGAAAGGCAGGAACTGAGGAGATTTGGTGTGACTACTATTGATAGAATGGCTTTTTAGAAGAGCAGAAATGGAGTAAGGGGACCAGCAATAGAGAGTCGTTGAGAAAGCAAAGTCTTGACCAGGTGTGGTAGGCAGAATAAGGCCCCTGCTCCATAAACATGTCTATATGCTAATCCCAGGAAGCTGTGAATGTTTCTTTACATGGTAAAAGGGATTTTACAGACGTTAAGTGTCTGGAGATAGGGTGATTATCCTGTATTATCCAAGTGGACCAAATGTAATGACAAGGATACTTACAAGAGGAGGCAAGGGGTTCAGACTCAGTGGCAGGAAAAATGATGACTGAAGAGGCTGGAGGGATGCAGGAAGAGGCCATAAGTCTAGGAAGGCAGGCAGCCTCTAGAAGCTGGGGGGGTGGGGGGGAACATTCTATCTTAGAGTGTCCAGAAGGGATCCTGCTCTGCTGACACCTTGATTTTAGCCCAGTGAGACTTCTGGCCCCAGAACTATAAGGTAATAAATTTGTGTTGTTTTAAGACACTAAATTAGTGGTACTTTATTACAATAGCAATAGGAAATGAGTACACAAAGTCCAAAAAAAGATAACAAAGTTAAAAGGCTAAGCTAGGGGCGCCTGGGTGGCTCAGTTGGTTAAGCGACTGCCTTCAGCTCAGGTCAAGATCCTGGAGTCCCAGGATCGAGTCCCGCATCGGGCTCCCTGCTCAGCAGGGAGTCTGCTTCTCCCTCTGACCCTCCTCCCTCTCACGCTCTGTCTCTCATTGTCTCTCTCTCAAATAAATAAATAAAATCTTTGAAAAAAAAAAAGGCTAAGCTAGAAGGAATAAAAAATTGAGGTTGAAAAGTTGAAGACTGATACCTTTGAGTTTACAACTTCTTAGATGGGAGTCCACCCAGGTGATAAACCCAAGGTCCTTGTTCACAAGTGTAATTTACTAAAGGAGCAGGAGTCAAGGTTGTTGGAACTGAAAAGGTCAAGGAACATCAGGCCTAGGAGTCATTATTAAGGTTACCCAAATAGAAGAAGAATGAGAGCATAGTTGAGAGAAGTAGAAGCAATTACATGCCAACTTCATCAATGGAGGAACAAAAGTAACTACAAATTGGTAAAGGAAACCACTGCAAATGGATAGAAACTAAAACTGTGTGGAATGAAACTCAAATGAAAAAGAAGTTTTGCATGAAAACAATTTGGAAATGTCTATGTGAAAGTATGAAAATGTCAACACAATCATTGAGTCCTGGGATAAGGGGTTAAGGAACTCTAACTTCACAGACTAAAATGACAAAAGGACAAAAGAGATAAGAGAGGGGTGCCTGGGTGGCTCAGTCAGTTAAGCATCTGACTTTGGCTCAGGTCACGATCCTGGGGTCCTGGGATCAAGCCCTGCGTCGGGATCCCTGCTCAGTGGGGAGTCTGCTTCTCCCTCTCCCTCTGCCCCTCCTCCCGCTCATGTTCTCTGTCAAATAAATAAATAAAACTTTTTAAAAAAAATTAAAAAGAGAGATAAGACCCAAATCAGCAGACTGTAGCATCATGGAAGCGAAGAGAAGAAAGAATACGGTGGAGACTTAAAAGTCAAGATGGAATCCAGACATGTCTACCGAATTTGATGAGTGGTGGAAACAGAAACCAAGTTATAATATGTTAAGAAGTGAATGCAAAGTGAAACTGACACAAGTAAAGGCAGCTCTTGTGTGTGAAGCGAGCAAGAGAGGGTGGCTTGAAGGATGGTTAGTGGAACTGAAGATACCTCCCATAAAAATGCCAATGGGAAAGACCCCATAGAGAGGGAGAGATTGTAGATACAGAAGAGAAAGGATGATAATAATAGTAATGTAAGGTCCTTGAGAAGGCAGAGGATGTGGGAGTCAAAGTACAAATGAGTGAGTTACATATTTTTTAAGAGACAGAGTGTGAGAGAAAGTGCGTGTGGGGGCGGGGAGGGGCAGAGGGAGAGGGAGAGAGAGAATCTTAAGCAGGCTCCAAGCTCAGTGCAGAGCTTGACATGGGACTTGATCTCATGACCCTGAGATCATGACCTGGGCTGAAATCAAGAGTTGGATGCTTAACCGACTAAGCCACCCAGGTGCCCCTAATGAGTCATTAGTTTTAAGAACCAGATTCTTCCTGGTACATCAGGAGGGAAGGAAGAAGGATCTAATCCAGGGGGAGATATGCTTGTAGATTGGGAGGATGATCTTTTGTCAGGTGGCTTCCATTCTGTTTGTGAAATAAAAGGAGAGCTCATCCACAAAAGGGGGAAGAAGAGAAGTGGGAAATCTGAAAAGTGTAGAGGTCTGACATAGTCACTGAGAAGAGTAGGATTTCGGCTGGGAATACACCCTGTTGTGAGGTGTGCTACAACAATTAGATGAAGGAAAGCAAGAAAGAAAGCAGACAGTGATTTTGCTGGGATGACAAGTGAAAGGATGTTTATAGTTTGGGCAAGAGAAGGGGCTGATGGAAAAGTGATGGGTCAATGGGCCAAATATCCAGAGAGAATAGTGAGCAGATTGAAAAGAAAAGAGATAGCTGACTGATTTCAGCTGCTGCTTCAGTTGGTCACTTTGGAGGCACAACAGTTTCGAAACACAATACAATTCAGGATGTGAGTATACAGGCAGATGGCTGGGGTGAAGGGGAGAAACAGATGACTGCGCCTATGAAGGTCACGGAGCACCTGTTACCCAGAACACCATAAAAGTTACCCAAGATAGTAGGAGCTCTGGGTGTGGAAAGGGAGACACTGAACCTGGTGGTAAAATCTTCAATGACTGAGGAATGACCAGGTGGCCAGAAGATCACAGTATCAAAAGAGAACTCTTTAATTCCAAGCAGATAAAAGCTTAACCGATCATAAACTATCATAAGTGATTAAAATTGTTAAAAGCTCTAGCTCTGGGGGCACTTGGGTGGCTCAGTTGGTTAAGCGACTGCCTTCGGCTCAGGTCATGATCCTGGAGTCCTGGGATCGAGTCCCGCATCAGACTCCCTGCTCGGCGGGGAGTCTGCTTCTCCCTCTGATCCTCCCCCTCTCATTCTCTCTGTCTCCCATTCTCTCTCTCAGATAAATAAATAAAAAATCTTAAAAAAAAAAAAAAGCTCTAGCTCTGGAGGGGCCCCTGGCTGGCTAAGTGGGTTAAGCATCTGCTTTTGGCTTAGGTCATAATCTCAAAGTCCTGGGATGGAGCCCCAAGTCAGCCTTCCCGCTCAGTGGGGAGTCTGCTTCTCCCTCTCCCTCTGCCCCTCCCCCTGCTCGTGCTCATGCTCTGGAGTCAGCAGACTGTGGCAAATTCTGGGCCTGCCCTCTTACTAGCTAAATCAATCTGGGACTTTGGATGCATTGCTTAACTTCTCTGTTTCATCATCTAGTGTAAGAACAGTACAAGCGTCTATGTCATTGGGTCACTGTGCTTCACAAGTACCTGGCACAGAGGGAGCACTGGATAGATAATAGCTATTAACTCTTCTGAAAAAAATTAATTTTTCAATGAGATACATGAAGTAGCATGCTCAGAGTTGAATCTGCAGCACCTTCCTGCCAAGGGCGTGTTATCTTTCAGGAGTGCTGTGTGTAGGAACTGCAGCCCCACTGGTATTTTTCCTGTCCTGATTTCCATCTGTCCCATTTCCTTACTTGCTTTATTTATTTAGTTTTTTTTTAAGATTTTATTTATTTATTTGAGAGAGAGAGAATTAGAGAGAGCACGAGAGGGAGGAGGGTCAGAGGGAAAAGCAGATTCCCCGCCGAGCAGGGAGCCCGATGTGAGACTTGATCCCAGAACTCCAGGATCATGACCTGAGCCGAAGGCAGTCGCTCAACCAACTGAGCCACCCAGGCGCCCTCCTTACTTGCTTTAGATTTTATTCTACTTTTATGTTTCTTGTTCTTTGGAAACAAGGCCCAATATTTTTAAAAAATGCTCATAGAAAAACTTGAAATTACTTACCTCTTTTTTCATCACTTTGTCCAGACTGCCAGGAAGTCTCATAGTAGAATTTTTTTTTAAATTTATTTATTTATTTGAGAGAGAGAGAGTGAGAGACAGAGAGCATGAGAGGGGGGAGGGTCAGAGGGAGAAGCAGACTCCCCGCCGAGCAGGGAGCCCGATGCGGGACTCGATCCTGGGACTCCAGGATCATGACCTGAGCCGAAGACAGTCGCTTAACCAACTGAGCCACCCAGGCGCCCAGGAAGTCTCATAGTAGAAATAACTTAACGTTGTAAGCCTGAGACTTGCTGTTTCACAAGACCTGTGTTCAAGGTTGGCCCTTGGTGGGCATCTAGAACTTGGATTTGGGGTTAGGGGTTAACATCGCCTAACTGATAAAAATGGCCAAATTATTTGGACAAAGTGCTTTATGCTGAATACCTGCCTTCCTTCTACGAGTCTGGAATTCTGGTATATGCCATGCCTATGTGATCAGCCCCTAGTACAAATTTTGAGTGCTGAGTTTCTAATGAGCTTGTCTGGTAGCATTTCATAGTTGTCCCAATTTATTGCTGGGAGAGTTAAGTGTGACTTCACCGGGCAAAGCCTCCGGGAGCTTATGCCCGGTTTCTCCTGGAGCTCTGCTTCCCTCTTTCCTTTTCCCCTTGTTGATTTTGCTTTGTATCCTTTTGCTGTAATAAATCCTAGCCATGAGTATCAAGAGTATGACAATATGGGGCGCCTGGGTGGCTCAGTCATTAAGCGTCTGCCTTCGGCGCAGGTCATGGTCCCGGGGTCCTGGGATCGAGCCCAGCATCGGGCTCCTTGCTCAGCGGGAAGCCTGCTTCTCCCTCTCCCACTCCCCCTGCTTGTGTTCCCTCTCTGCCTGTCTCTCTCTGTCAAATAAATAAAACCTTTAAAAAAAAAAAAAAAGAGTATGACAATATGCTGAGTCCCGAGAGTCACTCTTCCTAGTGAATCATAGAACCTGGGGTTCTTGGGGAGCCCCGACACATGAATTTTGTCTTAACTGATAACATCAGCACCAAACTGTTAAACGTTCTGAATGTGTCCTCATGTCAATTATAGGTTTGACATACAAGTCCAGTTTCGTTTTCTATGTCAGACTCCTCAGGAAAAAGACATGAAGAAAAGCCACATAAATAGTACTTCTCTTCCTCAAAAGTCTTACAGTATATTCCTTCTGTGCCATCCTGAGCACTGTGATTGAGAACATGAACTTTACAGGTTTGAATCCTGGCCCTGCTGTGTATCAGGTGGGCAAACTAGTATGTCTGGCCTCAGTTTCTTCATCTGTAAAATTAGAATAATAATAGTATCTATCTCAAAGGGAGTTGCAGCAGTTGAATGAGTTCTATATCCTTAGAACAACACATGGCATATAATACTGTATGTGTTGTCATTCCCTCACATTTAAACCCCGGATTTTTATTCTTTGGTGGTTTAAATTGTATCGATATTATTACCTCTCTATATTAGATCTGTTAGATTTTCTAAAATAAGACTTTTAAAAAAAATGTAAGCTACAAATCATAAAAACTAAACTACAAAAGACAGAAACATTTTGGCCTCAAAATGACAAAACTGAAATTAAATCTTGGGAATACCCCTACTTTAACATAAAACGTTCTTTTAATAAATAAGAATGAAATATAAAACAAAAACTGCCCCTTTTGAATAGGCTTTTTTTCCTAAAGATTTATTTATTTTAGAGAGAGAGAGAGAGAATGCATGAGCAGGGGGAGGGGCAGAGGGAGAGGGAGAAAGAGAATCCCAAGCAGACTCTGCACTGAGCATGGAGCCCAACATGGGGCTCAATCTCACAGCCCTGAGATCATGACCTGAGCCGAAATAAAGAGTCAGACACTTAACCTACTGAACCACTCAGGCACACACCCTCCCAAGGAGTCTTTTTGAGAATGACCTAAACATGTAGTCTCATTCCCAAAATATTCCAAAGAGAGGAGTGATAGGACAAAAGGTGAAACCATAGCCAGAGCAACTTTAGCGCAAGAAGATGATCATGTAAAGTAACAACAGAGTCCCCAGTGTCAAAGTCAGGCAACTGTTTTTTTCCTGCCTGTAACTATTTTTATAATCCATTTGCTAATATCCATTTTACAAGATAGCCTATCCCTCCCCCACCACCACCATTTAAAAATTATCTGGTGTGTTATGACTGAATTATAAAGTATGCACTCACTGCCAGACTTAAGTGGTTCAGTAGTGTTCCAGGTTCTTGGGAAAGAAGAAAAGAAGTATCCAGGTAGAGAGAGACCATCATCCAGCCACACCTATAAAATCCCTGTCTTATTCCAAGCCTGATCCTACGCAACCACCATGCAACCAGAAAGTGAGATGAATTATATAAAGGTTCAAATTTGAGATTATTAGTTATTCAGCAAAGAGGAATAATGACATGTGCTAAGTTCATAGTAATAAATAATGCATTGTTAACTTCTATTTTTTGGGTGCCTGAGACTTCGACCTCAAACCTGCCAGAATTTGAGAGCCACTGATGACAAGGGACCCTGTGTCCTTTTAGAACCACACTCCCTTGGGGCTGGTCTCCTCTATCTAGATGGCTGAGACCATCACAGGGACAAGTGCTTGCATAGATAACAGACCACTGGCCACATAAAAAATTAGCAGAATACTGGAATGTAGGCCATGAAGAGTGGCTGTTGAGGCTCAATTTACATGGCATATTATGATTGGCATTCCACTGAAAACAAGCTAAATTAAACCTATTCATTTTACCTCTCCATTAACATACGTTCCAAGAAAAGATTATACCAGATGAAATATCTCTTTTCTAGGGAAGACGTCAAATTTCCAAAGCATTTTGAACACTGAATAAATTCAGACTCACCATTGCAAATGTGCTGACAGTTGGTTTCTTTTCTTCCTTCTCATCTTTTTTACTGAAAAACAGCAACAAGATTACACAAAACCTTTAAAATTATGTAAATTTTTAAATGACCGTATTAACATAGATCCTACATTTAATAATAGGACAAAGAAACATGTCTATATTATTCCATAAAAATATACATTAATAGTATGATCCCATTTACGAAGTTTAAACATATTTACATGTATCTTAGAAATCTGTAAATGTGATTATCACTGGGTATAAGATTTCTTTCAAAATATTTTCTTCTTTGTACCTTTGGTATTTCCTAATTTTCTATGATGAATACACAGACATACAACTTTTGCAATTATTAAACAATAATACTGGGGTGCCTGAGTGGCTCAGATGGTTAATCATTTGCCTTTGGCTCAGGTCATAATCTCGGGGTCCTGGAATCAAGCCTCATGTTGGGCTGCCTGCTCAGTAGGGAGTCTGCTTCTCTCTCTCCCTCTGCCCCACCCCCCGCTTGTACTCTTTCTTTCAAAAGAATAAAACCTTTAAAAATAATAATAATAAAAGAGAGCTTCCTGTTTTTATTCTACAGACAGTCCCTGATTTACAATGGTTTGACTTTAGGATGGTGAGAAAGTGTTATGCATTCAATAGAAACTATACTTTCAGTATGGAAGTTGGATGTTTTCCCTGGGCTAGCAATATGCACACAGTACTCTCTAGTGAGGCTGGGCAGAAGCAGTGACCTACAGCTCCCAGTCAGCCATGAGATCATAAGGGTAAGCAACCCATACACTCAAAACCATGCTGTACCCGGACAACCATGCTGTTTCTCAGTACAGTATTCAATAAATTACATGAGATATTCAGTACTTTATTATAAAACAGGCTTTGCGTTAGATGATTTTGCCCAACTATAGGCTAATGTAAATGTTCTGAGCATGTTTAGGGTAGGCTAGGCTAAACTACGATGTTCAGTAGGTTAGGTGTATTAAAGGCATTTTCAACTTACGATATTTTTAACTCACAATGGGGTTATGGGGAAATACCCTATGGTAAGTTAAGGAAGACCTGTAATTACAAAATCATTCATGTTCTCCAGAGTTAATTCTCTTAATTATCATCTAAGTGATTCTAGCAGTAGATATTCTATCTACATACTACCTACATATTATCCTTAATCATTCTCTATGAATGGAGAGTAGTGGCAATCAAATACTGGGGATAAACTAACCTAAGAAGAAAGGTAATTAAATCATTCTCTATGAGCCAATCTAATTCTGAAAGGATGTCTGGAGCCCTAAATGTACCATTATGGCAATAAATTCCAATCTAGAAAAGCTATAATCAAAAAAGATGGTCTGTAAACTATCAGAAAGCTGTCCTCAGGAATAAGAAGGCTAATTATTATTTTGAGTCCAGATTCAAATGACTCTAGCTATAAGCCGTTTTCCACTCTGTGTGACGGCCACCTAGAGCATGCAAGCAAACTGACCAAAAGCAGCCTCTGCATCTTTATTTTCATATGTACAAATGAAAGACTATTCCAGAGAAGAATCACATTATTTTTATACAGATTTTCAAGTTCAAAACTAAATTCATCTTTGTCTTTGTTCTTTACGCTAAGCGAGGTCAAAGAATTGAAGAGACTTCTAAAGGAAAAAAAATCCACAGCTTACCCCATATTTGGCTTTAAAGTGATGTTAGACGGACATGAAAACACACAAAATACACAAACATAGCTCTTCAGAATTGGTCCCACCCTATTCCCACTAAAGCATGGTTTCAGTATCTCTGGAACCAGGATGAGAGGAAAAAAGCAGTCACACATAATTGAATTTTAGCTCCAAGCCTTTTATTTATTTTTTCATTCTCTAAAACTGCTCCTACTCTGGAAATTTTATAATATTTCAAATACTGGCTAAGTAAACACTTCCCAAACACAATCTCATTTAATCTTATCTCAATCTCTATGAGGCAGGCACATTTTTGTCCTTCTGTCAGAGCTGAGAAAACTGCAGGTGAACAGAGTTCATGAACTTGTCCAAGGTCACACAGCTGGAACAAAGCCAAGTTTAAAAGGAAAAGCCTATCCCCTAAACACTAAGCTATTTTATTCAGTACAACCTCAGACTTCTAAGATAATGCATTATATAGAAATGCATTTCCACATTAATCTCTCATCCCTACTAGATCATTAATATATCCTCATCAGCTTGAAACACAGGACTTAACAAAAGGCAAGTCGCTTATCAGACCTTTAGAAATACATATATTCCAAATGATACTATCATCTGAGTATTATATATATATTAGCAAAGCCACATGCTTCTTTATAATTCCAATTTAGAACATATAGTTAAAAAAAAAACAACTCATAGAACAAGAGATCAGATTCGTGGTTATCAGAGGCTGAGAGGGGGTGGCTACTAGAGGAATTTGAGCCAAAGGTACAAAGATAAGGCAGTCCCAGGGGTGTAATGTACAACATGATGAGTACAGTTAATAGTGCTGTACGATACATATGAAAGTTGTTATGAAAATAGATCCTAAGAGTTCTCATCACAAGCAGAAAAAAATTTTTTTTGCTTTTTCTTTTTATTGTATGTGTATGAGATGATAGATGTTAACTAAACATAGTGTGATAATCATTTCACAATATGTTTAAGTCACTCCATTATGCTGTATACCTTAAATTTACATAGTGCTGTATGTCAATTATACCTCAGTAAGACTAGGGAAAATATATATAGTTGTACTAAGAACAGATTTAAATCAGTGATGATGAGGACAGCTTAATAAGAATTACTTACCTAAAAAAACAATTTTTTGTTCAAAAGAAGTCTGTAGGCATGGTAAGAATCAATAATAAAATGAAGGTATGAGCAGGCTCCAACGAATTTCTTTACCATTTCTTTCCACATACCCTCAGTACTTCTTACTCCAATATCCCTAAGTGTTTGTGTATTAAGGACATAGTTCTTTAAGGTATCAAACAAAACAAACAACCTAAAAACAAAAAGGGCAATATCTCCCTTCCACTATACGGAGTCTTTTTGTGTATATGAAAATTTTCATTATGAAAACTTTCAAATAGAAAAATTGAAAGAACACTAATAATGACTACCCACACAAAATTCACCTAGATTCAACAACTGTTAACATTTTGACCCTATGTTCTTTATCTATGTAAGTATACAGTATCATTGTTAATATTTTGCTGAGTAATTTGAAAGTAAGTTGCAAACTTTCAGGGCACTTCACATTTTCCTACCATTTTCACATTTCAGAAAACTAATAGCAATTTTTATATCAACTAATATCCAACCTACTTTCAAATTGCCCAAGAATGTTTTCTATAGGTTTTTCCTTTTTTGATTTTGAACTTAGATGTAATCAAGGTTTACACATTATATGGTTTTGTCTCTTCAGTCTCTTTTTTAAATCTAGATGTCCTTCTGCCCCCTCCACCCACACTGACTTTTTGTAGTAACAAGATGTCTTGTAGACTGTCCTGCATCTTGGATATGTCAGTGTCAAACTGAGTCCAAATTGAGATGTGCAGTGGTATAAAATGCACAGCCTATTTGAGGACTTGGTATGAAAAAGAGAATGTAAACTGTATCATTAATAATTCCGATTACATATGGAAATAAGATTTTAAATATTCTGGCTTCTTTAGAATATACTTTCAAAATTAATTTCACTTGTTTTTTACTTTTTTTAATGTTACTCCTAGAAAATTAAAAATTACAAATGGGTCTCACATTGTATTTCTATTGGACAGCATAGTCTAGAAGCTTGATAGGAATCAGACTAATTGTTTTTGCAAACATACTTCCCAGGTGGTGTCATGTCACTAACACAGGACTCCACCATGAGTGACGCCAGGTCTGATCACTTGGTTAAGACTGCTAACTGCAAAAATCTCTCCAGTGAAAATCCCCACTTCCTTTTTTCCTAGCAAAAATCTGGGATGTCTTAGATACAACTTTTCTTTGAATGGTTTAAGATCCATAACAATCCTTGCCTGAATCAATGATAACACAGGTTCCAATACGATAGCATTTTTCTATAAAAAAAAGATATTCCTTTATTCTCCCCACCTCTTCCCACCTTTTTTGTTTTGTTTTCCTCGTTTCAGAATTGTATTAAAGATTCATGGACTATACTCTATACAGTATTTCACAGTCAAGCACAGTGATGCCAGCTCTTGTGTTCTTTTTGAACAACAAGATAGTCCAAGCTCATTTTGTATCTGCCCCCTATCCCAACATCCATGGTTGTAATTAGCCACTTCTCCATGGAGTACAGATTCCATTTAGTGAGGAATGGTATTCAGAAACCAAGATCTGACAATGAGTGTACTCACTGCTACTGTCCCCTTCGGTGGATAGAAAGTGAACTATTTAAAAAATCATGAGTGCATACTGAAGTCCGGTTCAAATTTAATATTATTTTTAAAAACTTATTTGATGTCCCTATTTGTATTAACATTATTTTTAAAAACTTATTTGATGTCCTATTTGTCTTTTTCTTTTACACGGAAAAGCTTGGTTCCTAATAATATTAATATACTTACTTTATTTTTTAATTTTTATTACAATTTACAATAAGAATGAAACTATTGAGCAAAGTTTAAAATTTCCTGTACGGACACTGCACTGTGATCAAAATTTGCTTACTATTTCCCTTTGTGGTTCCATTACCAATAATTTCACACAATGCTAGCAGCGTCCTTGGTACTGCAGTGTTCTCTTTCCAGAATGTCTTCTACCCGGTCAGATTGTCATTGCCTTTTTTTTTTTTTTTTTTTAACACCTACATGTGGTTTTGGCCTTCTGTCCCATCTGCCATGCCACAAACATGCAGTGTTTCTATGTCCAGCATGTTTGTTTCACCAGAAGCAAGAGACAGGACCGCGGAGCAGAGCGCAAGCAGCCCATGTCCCGGGACGTGGGCGATCAACAGCGCTCGTAAAGCAGAAAGTTCCTAAACCACAGAGAAGGATGTGAGAGCACTGGCGTGTGGGGGCAGTAAGCCTGAGGAAGAAGTTCATCAAGGCCGTGGGAATGTGTAAACGCTGTCCTCCACTCAGCCAGTGAACTTCTGCCGAAAAACCACTTGCGTTTAAGGTTAAAAATACCGTCTTTATCTGAAAAACAAACTGAGGGTTCTAGAGGGGAGGGGGGTGGGAGGGTGGGTTAGCCTGGTGATGGGTATTGAGGAGGGCACGTTCTGCATGGAGCACTGGGTGTTGTGCACAAACAATGAATCATGGAACACTTCATCTAAAACTAATGATGTAATGTATGGGGATTAACATAAGAATAAAAAATAAAAAGAAAAAAAAATACCGTCTTCATTTACTTCGGAGCTGGAGACTAGAAATACATCTCCAAAATTTCTCAAGCCACTTAAAAGTATGAAAGTGAAACAAACTGGCTACCTTTTTTTGCCCATTTTCCAGAAGTTCTTCTCTGCTCTTCCATTACGGCCTCCTTCAAGATCCATCGTGACCTGAGGAGAAACCACAGGCCACCGATCAGATGGGGAACCCGCAGGATACGGAGGTGACGCTCCATGCGGGCCGCGGGAGGGCGGCGGCCCATCCTGGACTTCGGCCGCCGCCGGTGCGGCTCTGGGTCCCGGCTCCTCTCGGGGCGGTGACGCTTGCCCCGGGCACCTGCCGCCGGCTCCGACAGCCGCTCTCCGCACCGCGCGGCTCTGCGCGTTCCGGGCAGCAGAACCCAGTGCGCGCGTGGCGAGCGCCGAAGACTGTGGGCTGGGGTGCTCCAGGAGCTTCCCGGGGGACTGGCCACGAGGAGTCTCCCCCTCCCTCCCCTCCGAAGCCCTTCTCCCACAGGGACCAAGCTCAGGAACTTGGGGAGCCCGACCCTTCCTGCGAACTTGTCCCCATCTAGCCCTCTGCTTCGCGCTCCCCTACCTCGGGCTTTCCCTCGGAACATCCAGCAAGATGAGAATTTTGCAAGAAGAGAGTCTGACTTTAAAGGAAAGACCCGGCGGACGCGAATAGCGGACCCGGCTTCTTAGAGCCAGGAGGAGCCGCTGCTCGAAAGCGCCCTGGTTTCCTGCGTCTCTGGGAGTGAGAGGAGAGGGCACAGCCCACACCCTGGCGCCCCTGTGCCCAGCCAATCAGCCTCACCACTTCCGCGTGCTCCGGCCCTGCTCGCCTGAATGCTGATTAGAAGACAAGTTCCGAAACAGGTTGGATTTTTTTTTATGTTATGTTAATCACCATACAGTACATCATTAGTTTTTGATGTACTGTTCCATGATTCACTGCGTATTAACACCCAGTGCTCCATGCAGAACGGGCCCTCTTTAATACCCATCACCAGGCTACCCCATCCTCCCACCCCCCTCCCCTCTAGAACCCTCAGTTTGTTTCTCAGAGTCCATCCTCTCTCATGGTTCGATTTCACTGGAAATTAACGAATATAAGGATTTCCATGGATATGGAGCGTTATGTAGATATGTAGAGACACGACTCTATAAATGTTAAGTGTCCCCCATGATTCAGCTGATACGCGTTTCTCTCCTGGCTCTTCCACTGAGGAGCAACAGAAAGGAGAGGACATTCCTGCTGCAGGACTGTTGCTCCTCAGTGGAAGAGCCAGGAGAGAAACGCGTATCAGCCGAATATGCATATCAGCTGAATATCAGCATATCAACAGAAAGGAGAGGACATTCCTGCTGCAGGACGTTCTCTCCTGTTGCTCCTCTGGAAGAGCCAGGAGAGAAATGCGTTATCAGCTGAATCATAGGGGACACTTAACCTTTAAAGAGTCCTGTCTCTACATATCTCCATAACGCTCCATATCCATGGAAATCCTTATATTCGTTAATTTCCAGTGAAACCCAATTGCTTCTATGCGTCTCCAGTAGGTAAGAGAAATTTTCTTTGCCATTGCATCTAATACAGTTGATAAAACAATCTCTGACCTCGCCCATTCTGTAGTTAACTCCAGTTAAACTTTCCTTTCTAGCAGCACCTGTAAAAAAAAGCCAGGCAAAAATTTTCTGCAAGTGTTTCTTCAGTATGTTTGGCAGTTTCTGAGGTGTAGCTGTTCATCTTTTATTTGAAGATAAATGGAAGGAAATAGGGAGATTTTTAAGTATGTAAATGGAAACGGACATTTCAGGGTAAAAATTATATTTAAAAGTATGTGACCTTTACAGATTGTAGCCATCAGATCAATGCCCACGTTTTCCCCAAGGCATTTCTAAACTCATACTTTAATTCGGCTTATTTAAAAAAAAGGATCGTGTACTTTAACATATTATTTTAGTTGTAATCTAATTCCATATTTACTGCTACCATTTACTATTTTTTCTTGTCCACTGTTTTTTCACGTTGATGAAAAGTGAGTGCAATCTTCACAGTAAAAATTCATAAGGCAGTGTTAACTCACATCAGAGCTTTTCTTCTTATAAACCTAGGGGAAATAGATGTTTTTGTCACCTTTAGTCTTCATTCTCTGACCTACACCTGAGCCTCTCAGCTAGCTGCAAAAGTTTAAAAGAAGAAAAACTGCATAGTGTACTTTCCCTACTTTCTTTAAGAAAATCATACCTCAAAGCCCTAATTTTCTTTCCATCTTTTATTCCAAATATTCCACGCCATACTCTGGTTTCTGTTTAGATTGTATAAATCTTTCACCTTTTACCAAATATCCTCTACCTTGATTTTTTTTTTTCTTAGCCATACTGTCAGGTTTCTTTACAAGCTATCAGTTAGATTTTCTAACAGGCCACTAATTTTCTCTATGTTGTAATTGGATATGCATGTGAACAGCATGGGTTCACTGGTTAAAGGTCTATCACCAACCCTATGGTCCACCGGGGGCAAATATATAAAGCTTTCATCTTTGTCACATCCGTTTTTAATCTGATTTATGACTGCTCTCTGTTTCCACTGTTGTTTTACTTTGTCCCACCTTTAGCTTATGTGGTCTTGTTATATTTTACGTATCCATGTAAATGGCCTTAAATCCTCCCTAAAACAATGCAGGATTTTTTTTTTTTAGTATTATGGTAATACTATGCCTACAGGCTTGAGCTTCAAGTGAAAACCTCTATCAAGAACATAAGTAGTTTAAGGATTAGAATAGCCCAGAGAGTATTTTTTTAATTTTTAATTTTAAAAAAATTTAAATTTAAATTCAATTTAGTTAACTAAATTGAATTTAAATTAAAAAAAATTTTTTTTTCATTTTAAATGTACTATTAGTTTTAGTAGAATTTAGTGATTCATCAGTTGCATATAACACTCAGTGCCTATTACATTAAGTACCCTCCTTAATGCCCATCACCTAGTTACCCCATCCCCCCACAGCCTCCCCTCCAGCAACCCTCAGTTTGTTCCCTGTAGTTAAGAGTCTCTTATGGTTTGCCTCCCTCTCTGTTTTCATCTTATTTTATTTTTCCTTTCCTTCCCTTACGTTCATCTGTCTTGTTTCTTAAATTCCACATATGAGTGAAATCATATGGTATTTGTCTTTCTCTGACTTATTTCGCTCAGCATAATACACACTAGTTCCATCCATGTTGTTGCAAACAGCAAGATTTCATTCCTTTTGATGGCTGAGTAATATTCAGTTATATATATATTTATATATATCATATCTTCTTTATCCATTCCTCTGTTGATGGACATCTGTAGCCCAGAGATTTTTAACAAAGCTCTATTTTTCTTTTCTTTTTTTTTAAAGATTTTATTTATTTATTCGAGAGAGAGAATGAGATAGAGCATGAGAGGGGGGAGGGTCAGAGGGAGAAGCAGACTCCCCGCTGAGCAGGGAGCCCGATGCGGGACTCGATCCCAGGACTCCAGGATCATGACCTGAGCTGAAGGCAGTCGCTTAACCAACTGAGCCACCCAGGCGCCCCTATTTTTCTATTATATATATATATCTTTGAGTTTTTTCACTCCACTGCCATGAAAATATGGATATAAAATATGACGGACCTAAAACAATGGACTATTCTAGCTACTTCTAAACCACAGTCTTGACTTCTTTAAAGATTTTGACTCCTGGCAGGCATTTCTGCCCACCACTCCTGGTAATATCAAACAGCTGAACTTGGCAGTTCCTTCTTGAGCTTCATTAATTTCCAGTGAAACCCAAGTCTTCCCTCACACACCTTCAAACAAGCAGCTACTTTTCTTTTTAGAAGTGTGTTTCCCCATAATTCTGCACCTTCCTGTCCTCCACTGGCATGCAGTCCTTTCCCCAGCTTGTCTCTGCTCTCCCAACACTCAACATTTGTGTCCCTGCTCACCCCTGTGGGATTAATAATACTAGCTAACGTATACTAAACACTGGCCATGTACCAGGAACTGCCCAGGCACTTGAAAGAGATGAACTCGTGGGATCCTCACAAGAATCCTAATCCTATGAAGTAGGGACTATTATTTGTTGCTCCCATTTTATAGGGAAGAAACTGAGGTTTACATTAGCAGCTGACCCAGGACCTCAGAGTAGTCCAGCCCTCCTAATTACACTCTTAACTCTACCCTGCCGAATGCTATTATAGTGCACTCCACTCTACCGGCTTTTTGGGCCCCATGAAACATTTTCGTTTATGACACCGTCTTAGAAAACCTGCAATGGCTCCCTACCACCCCCTGGATCATATCTCAGAGTTTCCACGTAGCTTTGAAAGACAGCAACACATCAGCTCTGTGAACATCTTCATCTATCTCACCTCTTTCTATTCTCTCCCTTACCCCCAGTACATACATACACATTTGTTCCATTTCAGCCTCAGACGATTGGCTCTTTTCCTTCATTCCAAGTGGGAATCTTTCCACATGTAAATCTATAACTAAATTGATTTACAACAATTTCCATCTTCGGTGTCTGACTCCACTAAACAATTTGGGACTTAGAGTCAGGAAAACAGATTCAATACCCATTTCTGCTGTTCTTGCTGCCTAAGTTTGAACGGGTTACTTAACTTTTCTGTCCTTCAGTTACGTCTTTGGTGGAGGGGGGGAGTAATGGTACTATATATTGTCATTGAAAGATTAGGCCATCTGTGCATTTAAAAGGCAAGTACAGTGCCTGAAACAGCCCCAAATACTCACCAACTGCTATGAATTAGTAATAATACCCCTTCTCAATTGATTTTTGCCCTTCCTTGGCACTCTTCAGCACCCATGTATGTAGCTACATTTATGTACCCTCTATTACTTTCTGTAGAGTAATAGAGAAAGGAAATCCAGGTGTGAATCCCATTGTACACCTTCATTGCCACTCCCCCCGGCATCTGTCACCATGAATATTGAATACTGCAATAACTTCAGAACGGGTCTACTTCTACCTTCACTCCTAAAAGTCTTACTCCACCGTCTCCCCCGCAGAGTCTACTGTTAAGACTAAGTCAAGTCAAAATCTGACACCAGCCCATGGTTTCCTCTTGTACTCAGAGTAAAATCCAAAATACTCCCTGTGGCCTGTAAGTCCTGTGTGGTCTGGCCCCCTCTCGCTTCTAATCTCATCTCCTATTACTCTTCCCTCATTCTGTTCCAGTCTCATTGGCCTCTGTTCTTTGTGGGGTTTTTTTAAAGATTTATTTATGTATTTGAGAGAGAGAGAGAAAGAGTATGTGTGTGCATGCAAGCCAGTGGGAGGAGGAGCAGGGGGAGAGGGAGAGGGGAAGCCAACTCCTCACTGAGTGCAGCGCCCCAGGGGGCTGATCCCACAACCCCGAGATCATGACCTGAGCTGAAACCAAGAGTGGGAGGCTTAACCGACTGAGCCACTCAGGTGTCTCTCATCTGCCTCTGTTCTTTTTTTTTTTTTTTCAAAGACTTTATTTGTTTGAGAGAGTGCGAGCAGGGGGAGGGACAGAGGGAAAGGAAGAGGCAGACTTGCCGCTGAGCAGGGAGCCCAAAGAAGGGCTAGATCCCAGGCCCCTGGGATCATGACCCCTAGGATCATGACCTGAGCCAAAGGCAGCTGCTTAACCAACTGAGCCATCTAGGCGCCCCTCATCAGCCTCTGTTCTTTGAACATGCAAGCATGCTCCCACCTCAGGGCATTTGCACTTACCAGTACGTCTGCTGTAAACTCTCTTCCCCTAAGACAGCTATATAGCATGACTCATTTCCTCGTTTTTTTCAGGTCTTTACTCAAATGTCACGCTATTTTGCTTGAAGCACCTAGAAAGTGTCTGGCACATGGTAAATGCTCATGAAAGATATGTTAAATAAATGAATGAAAAAAATGAATGAGCCACTTGACTCAGGAACGTGTGGACTAAGTCTACAATTACATAAAAGCTTTTGATTCTAAGATAGAACATTGTTTTTAAATTGTGTGCTTCTTAAAATGTTTCTAATTATTGGAAAATAATTAATGCTTATTGGAATGTTTCTTCATGGATCTGGGCTTCAGTTCAGTCAACATTTCTTCCACAAACATTTACTGAGTGCCTGCTGTATGCCAAACATTGTGCTGATTATAGTGACGGATGACTTAAACATTATATTCTGCCTTTGGGGAGAGTGTAGATTATTTTATTTGTAGATGTTTGGCTGGCCCAGATGGGCTGGGATTGTGTGTTTTACTTGTTTGTTTGAATAGCAGTCAGTATAGTGCTTCTCTAAGGGTGGAGATTCTATCAAAATTATCATCAGGCTAGTTGCCTTGTTTTCTTTGAAACTGTTTGCCATCCAAGTAACATGAACCTCTTTGGAAACATACCTTTCTACCCTCCCTCAAGCAAACGAATATGCAGAGATCTACCAAACAACTCAATCTTACAAGTCAAGAGTACTTGCCATGTTAAGTCCCATAAGCAGTGAGTTTCTCCTGGTGCATTAAAAGATTAGATGTTAGATGTGGAAGGCCTACCAGTGTTTTAGCTACTCTCATTAGTTCTCCTTACCTCCCAGCCTGTTAAACAATGCACAAATAAATCTTAGTTCTAATTCCTTCCTTTTTAGTTTCTGCAAATGTGTTGCAAAAAATTGTTTATATTTCTTAAATGTGAAATTTTCAAAAGCTTAACATTCTGCCTGAATAGAAAATCCATTACATGTGTTTCTACAAATCAACAAACATTGAGTAAAAATGTACTGTGAAGGGAGTGCAGGCTCTCCGGCTGTATTTTCAGATAAATATTTGTATCTTAGCTCCTTCAGCCCTTTATTATTTTCCCAAGCTTCTCTTAAAATTTGTCTTTTATGGGGCGCCTGGGTGGCTCAGATGGTTAAGCTTCTGCCTTCGGCTCAGGTCACGATCCCAGGGTCCTGGGATCGAGTCCCGCATCAGACTCCCTGCTCAGCGGGGAGCCTGCTTCTCCCTCTGCCTCTCTCTCTCTCTCTCTCTGTCTCTCATGAATAAATAAATAAAATCTTTAAAAAAAAATTTGTCTTTTATGCTTTCACCTACTTTCCCTTCTTCTCCTAAGAAGGGAATTCTTAATTCTTCAGAAGTTTATTCCCATCCCTCTTTTGTTATAAATCTTGTGTGTTTCTCTCCCTGATCTCCAATAATTCATGTCCTCTATTTCTCCTGGCTCCCAATTTTTATTTCGCCAATCTGAGTCTGAATTGAAGATTCAATATTGTGAAAAAAGAAATACAAGTTCATGTCAATGAACTTAATTGACCTGAGTCAGAGAAAGAACATACCTGAAATTTCCAGCCCAAAGATCAAGACAAATGACTCAGTTGTAGCAATAACAATAAAAGGTGAACATATTCTCCATCCATTTGGGTGCAATTGCTTTTTATGTATGAAAAACACATGACTGTCTTAATGACAAGGGACACTAAATGCCTGTATGTGAACTCACATTGGATTATCTCAGATAGCTTCTATGCACATGTGCACTTAAAAAAACAAAAACAAGGGCACCTGGGTGGCTCAGTTGGTTAAGCGTCTGAGTCAAGTCATGGTCTCAGGGTCGTAAGATCAAGCCCCATGTCAGGCTCTGCGCTGGGCCTGGAAGCTGCTTGGGATTCTCCCTCCCTCTCCCTTTGTCCCCACCCCACCCCCCCTGCTCTAAAAACAAAAGCAAAGAAGCAAAAAGCTAGACACTTAACAGACTCTATTCATCTCCAAAGAGGTTATTTCTGGTAATATCATTTAGCCAAAGCTGCAACATTGAAATAGTGACCAGGTGATAATAAATTGACTTAAAAATAAATTATTGAGTCATGCTTCAGTCAATGGCAAATAGAAGCGTGAATTTTAACCCTCTATGAACCCCCCTCTATACCAGCCAGAAGTGATTTCTCCCCCTCCCTAATCCAGCTGTTCATTATCTGTAGCTCTTATTTGATATTTATCGTTAATGTCATTTATGATTGGGACTTTTAAAATAATTTAGTAGTACAGCAACTTACACAAAATAAATGCTTGTTGAAAATATTAAGTGTTGTGAGTCTGATGTCAGAGACAGTTTTACAGGATTTAGACCAGCAGGCTAACTGCCCAGGTTACCATTAAGGTCCTTTGAAAACTCTATAGTCTCTACCAGCCTTAAAACTGAGTCATTGTTCTCTCTTAAAATTAATCTACCATAATAGCACAAGAAGGGGTGTTTTTTTTTTGTTTTGTTTTGTTTTGTTTTTAGTGAATAACAGAATTAATGGGAGAGAGGAAAAAGGAGTAGGATGAAGGGAAAGGTAAGAATGAAGGGAGGCTCAGGAGGGTTTGAATTCCGACTTCATCATTTATCAGGTGAGTGGCTTTGGACAAGTTACTCAGCCTCTCAAAACCTTGACTTCTCCCTCCTGAAAAGGGAGACAATAAGAGAATCCACGTAGGTTTGTGTAAGAAGTAAGACTTGAAAAGTGTTTGGTATTGAGTAAATAGGATTTTTACTCAGATATCCTAACAAAGATGATCCAGGAACTACCAAGACAAGAGTAAAAATTAAGAACTCAAGAGCAAAAGTGTCGTGACTAGAAAGGGCTAGTGATGGGCATAAAAGAAAACAATTATATGGAAATAATTATAAGTAATTGTTTTAAATAAAGCTTAAAAAGAATATCAAAATTATATTGAAGAAATTCAAATTTAAAGGCAGCAACTAACCAAATAGCTATTCATTATAAATATCGCAATGAGTTAATATTCTTAATATAGTAAGAGCTCATATAAATTGATAAGAAAATTCAAAGGCTGAAATAGAACTGGGCAAAAGACGCAAAAAGGCATTTTGCACGAAAAAGGCATCAGCACACTGGTGAAAGAAGAGCGATGGAGTGAAATGTTCACACTAACTATAAAAAAACGCAAATTAAAACAGCAAAGACTTTTTGAAAAGATGAGACTATTAAGTGTTCACGAAAGTGAAGTAAAATAGGTAGGAAGTGAAAACTGTAAAAATGAATAAAGAAACAATGTGGCAACATGTATCTTAATATGTTCGACTCAATTCAGTTTTAGGAAATCTGTCCTAAAGAAATAATCCAAAGTACAGAAAAAAATCAGGCAGAAGGATGTTCATTGCTGCTTTATTTGATAACAGTGTAAAATGAGAAGTGACCTAAGTACATAACTACATGTGAGTGGTTGAATAAATTATGATATGTTCACTTAAAGAAAGTATAATACAAAATGTGCTCACAAAGAATTTATAATGACATTCAAAAATACATATGTTAATATTCAAGGAAAAGGGCAGGGGAAAATTGCAACAGCATGATATGAACTGTGTAAAGCAAATCAGTTGCTGTAATACTAGAAATATATGAAAATGTGAAGAATGGTTTTTTGTGGTTTTTTTAAATGATGGAAGTTATGTCAGTTTTTTCCTTTATACTTTTCTGTTTTTCCAATTTTCTATATTAAAACAAATTAGCAAAAGGAAAAAGAGAGAGAGGGAAGCAAACCAAGAAATAGACTCTTAACTGTAGAGAATAAACTGGCGTTACCAGAGGGAAGGGGATGGGAGGATGGGGGAAATAAATGATGGGGATGAAGGAGCGCACTTGTGATGAACACCAGGTGTTATATGGAAGGGTTGAATCACTATATTGTACACCTGAAGCTCATATTACACTATACGGTAACTAGAATTTATTTTTTAATATTAATTATTTATTTGAGAGAGAACTTGAGCAGGGAAGAGGAGCATGGGGAGAAGGAGACTCCCCACTGAGCTGAGCCTGGAGCCTCATGCGGGCTCAATCCCAGGACCCTGAGATCATGACCTGAGCCAAAGGCAGATGCTTAACTGACTGAGCCACCCAGGCGCCCCCTATGTTAACTAGAAATTACATAAAAAAATGAAAGTATATTATTTTTACAATGGATAAACAATTAAATGAAATATTGTGTAAAGCTTGCGGATGGGAATAAGGAAGTGGGTCCAGGATCCCGGTTCTTGTCATCCATCTCTCAGTGGAGTTTGCTATTTATTAGGGAGCAAACAGCAAATACTATGTGGCAGACACTCTGCTAGATGCTGATGATATAAAGATAAACAGGCACAGTGTCTGTCA
Source organism: Mirounga angustirostris (assembly GCF_029215605.1). Taxonomy (NCBI): domain Eukaryota; kingdom Metazoa; phylum Chordata; class Mammalia; order Carnivora; family Phocidae; genus Mirounga; species Mirounga angustirostris. The sequence continues at coordinate 75,255,334 of NW_026991720.1, read as the reverse complement.
AGGTGTGTGTGTGTGTGTGTATGTGTGTGTGTGTGTATTTTCAGGGGTGAAAACTATTACTGTAATTTTAGTGTACGGGGCAATTTACAGTAATAGTTTTGTTTTTGTTTTTTTACAAACAAAACTGAACTTTCACATCTAAAATGATCACTGTCCTTTTCAATGTCAACACCCAAGGAAGCTATGAACCAATTTAATGATGCCTGCCAAGAAATAAAGTCGTTTGAGCTTTTTAAAAATTTGTCTTCACAGTCTGCAGAAATAGGTTTTGAATGTCCTCAATAGTAACAAATTCTGTAATTTACTGATAAATTTAAGCTTTAGAAACAAGAGACAACCTAGCATTGCAGCAAAGAACGTGGGCTTTACCATTACAGTTTGAGTTTAAGTTCTGGTCAATTGACATCAAACCATCGATTTATTCTCACGGCAAGTGAAATTCCTCAATTGTAAAATGAGATCGTGAATGTAGAGCAGTTCGCTTAGTACCGGGATGTGTAAGTTTTGAACGTTTACTTCTATTGTTCTCTTCATTATTGTTATTATTAGACTAGTAAGGGACTTACTTGAGAGAAGTTTCAGTTGAAAAATGAAATATTGCTATCAGGGAATGAGCCCAATTTTCTTGTGTGCTTGGTAAATTTGTTCTAAAGATTCTTCCTAAAGGGAAATTCTTTTGAAGTTCAATACTTATTTGGTTAGATCAATCCTGGTATATAGTATCTATTTAATCATTGTCTTACTTAACAGCCAAACCTTTTGCCCTCACACATCAGCACTGAGGAATTCCTAACATAAAAATAATAACATGTCCTTAAATGGTTTTTGAATTTGCAGAGTTCATAAAAAAAAGTCATTTCCTTTTTTGGTTTTTTAATTGTTTTATGATTCATTGACTTTGAACTTGTCTAATCTGAAATGAACTCTCTCCTGGGGACAAGGTCAGATCAGTTCAATGAGCTGATGTTCACTCATTTTAAAGATTTTATTTATTTATTTGACAGAGAGATAGCGAGAGCAGGAACACAAGCAGGGGGAGTAGGAGAGGGAGAAGCAGGCTTCCCGCCGAGCAGAGAGCCCGATATGGGACTCGATCCCAGGACCCTGGGATCATGACCTGAGCCGAAGGCAGACGCTTAACGACTGAGCCACCCAGGCGCCCGTTCACTCATTTTTTTTTTAAGGTTTGTATTATTTCACATCTACTTAAAATATACTTCCATATGTAAGGAACATTGTGCTAATAGACCAATGTATGGTTGGTTAGATCTGCTTTTACAGTTATAACCTAAGTTAAGAAATGTTTTATTTTAAATTTATATTGGGGGGGAGACTCTCTGTCTCATGAATAAATAAATAAAATCTTTAAAAAAAATTATATTGGGAATTCACTCAATCATTCATTCAACACTAGTATTTGAGCACCTGCTATATGTCATGTGCTATTTTAGGTTGGCATGTAGCCATGAACAAAGCAAACAAAAAATCCCTGCCCGGGTAGATCTTATATTTGATGATGGGGGTAGGCAGATTGGCAAAAGCATAAAACAAAATAAGTGATTTAGTACGTTAAAATGTGGACAGTGCTACGGGGAAAACAGATCAGAAGGAGACCAGGTGTACCTGTCAAGGAAAGATCACAGTTTTAAGTAGGATGACCTCATTTGAGCCAAGACAGGCTAGAAATGAGGAAAGATGTGAGTAAGGAGTTAAACTCTTGGAAATCCATGAATATTAACACTTAAAATTATTTCTGTAAAATGGTTTCTATTGTAGGGTAATTCTCATGCTCCAGTGTTTCTAGATTCATGGATATTAAGGTTTATAAGAGAAAGTAGAGGTCACTGCATGAAGTTCCTTCATTATACCAAGTCTCTAAAACGCTATGAAACTGGGGCACCTGGGTGGCTCAGTCAGTTAAGCACTGGACTCTCGTTTTCGGGTCAGGTCATGATCCCAGGGTCCCAGGATAGAGTCCTGCATCCAGTTCCCTGCTCAGTGGAGAGCCTGGTCTCCCTTTTCCTCTGCTGCTCCCCCTGCTTGTGCACTCATTCTCTCTCTCTCTCAAATAAATAAATAAAATCTTAAAAAAATAATAAAAATAAAAAATAAAATGCTAAGACACTTGACCAAGGCCACACAATCAGTTAGAAAAAGGATCGAGCCAACAACATAGGTTTTCTGACACTGAGTTTGCTGTTCTTTTAACGTATTGAGAGCGGATTCTGATGGTGAGGATTTCAGATTGGTTGGTATGGGATACACGTTAGGGGAACAGGTACATTCATATTCTCTGGCTGTTTTACTTCATATTTAAGTAAAGTTTCTCTCATTTTGATTTTGTTTTTGCCTTTGATCAATCAGAGTAGTCTGTTTTAATTACCATCCTTCAGGACCCAGGAGAAGGGCTATCAGTTCCAGAGTGCATTCTATTTATTTGCCTTAATGGTGTCTGCAGTCCAATTATGTAAAATTTTGGGCCTGAGGTTTATTCTATTGTTCAATACTTAGAAAAAGATGAAAAAAATATTGCTCAATACAAGTTGCATTTTTGTTGCAACTACTAGTAAGAGGATCTATGAAAATACCTTCAGTATTAACACATAAATTGAGGGGATGATGCTAACCACAATAACGTAAAAAAATCATAAAACTTTTATTGTGTGACCTTTTCATGATATGCTGATGAAATCTGATTCTTATCTTTTAATTTCCCTTGCATTAGTCCTTCCCAATGAGGTATTCTATAATTCTGCCAAATATTTGACTGTCCTGTCTCTGTTGCGTGATATGGCATGGCATGACGTTGTGGTTATCGTGTTCCTTCTAATTGGCCATTCATATTACAGTGCTTTTTTCTGGGAACTAATAATAGAGTTTGCAATTAATATTCTGCTATCATTTCCAGCTTTGTGCCTTTTATTTTACTGATTACTATGCATTTATGCATTAAAATCAAATAGTGCTCACCCAAGCCAACTATAATTTCATCATATGGCAAAAGCAAACCTTCTTACTATTCTGTATCAAGTTTTCCTCATCCCCAGTCATCTTTGTTACCATTAAAGATAGTAAATTCTAAAGCTCATTCTGTGGAAATTGCCACCTGGGTGGCTCAACAGGTCTCATGTTGAGCACTAAACTTTTGATCCTGTCCCCAAGTTGGTTTCTCTTTCAGTAAGCACATCTCAATACACAACATTTACTTTGTGTCAGAAACCTGGGGGTGGACAGGAGTCATCCTTGGAACCCCTTTTCCCTGCTTTCTCTGTCCAGTTCCTGAATCCAACTTCTTCTCAACAGTGACAATAACCTTGTCCGAACCACTATAACCACTATTCTTTCTTACTTGGGCTAATATCAGAGCTTCCTAACTAGTTTCTCCAATTCCATTGTAGATCCCTTCTAATCCACTCCCCACACAGCAGCCAAAACAACTTATAAAAATGCACATATGACCATGTTACACCCCCAGGTAAGACTGGCAATGGTTTCCCATTGCCCTCAGATTCTGTTGTGAAGGCCCTCCATGATCTGGCTTTTGCTCATCTCTCTAGACTCAGGCTACTTCTCTCTTTGCTCCTTCAGGATCCAGCCATGCTGGCCTTCTGGCAACTCCTTGGAGCTTTGCTGTGCCCTGTGTTCCTACTGCCTGGACTTCTGACACAGTCTTTCTGTACCCTCTCCCACCCCTCCCAATTGCCCAACATGTGTTTGCATGAACACACACACACACACACACACACACACACCTCATCACCTTGCTAATGTTCATTCATTCTTCTGGCTTAGTGTAAAAACCACTTCCTCAAGGAAATGTTCCCTATGCTTCCTGATTAGATTTGGGCCCCCTGATAGTAGTTCATCAAGTATCTTATATTTCTCTCACATCACAATCGCAACTTCCGCTCATTAGAAAATGTCTTTCCCATTCCGATGTGAGCTCTATAAGCACAGTTTATCTCTGCTTTGTTCTTCTGTTTCCCAGCAAATAAAGCACAGTGTGCACTCCATAAATATTTGTTTGAATGAAGGAATGACTAAATTAATATCATTGCTAGTTCCCCTCATTTCCCCCTCATTATATCCTACTGGGTACCCTTGTTTTTCAATCTTCATTCCACGTTTGTAGAACAATATTACAAGATCTTAGCTGGCAAACAACATGACTACTCTCATTTGTCATCCTCAGAAAGAGCCCCATCTCTTGAGACTAGGAAGAAAGTAACACATTAGTATTTTTTAAAAAAATTGGCTAGAGCATGTCTGAAATTCTTGGATCTATGGAGATTTGCTTTTTGGGCTTATGTTGAATTAATTATACTTGGAAATGCTAATACTTCCTTAATACTTGTTATTAGATTTGGACATCTTCCATCTTTAGGGTTTGAAGTAGTATGCAAGTTTTGTGGATAGAAACTAAGTGACATGTACACACCTTTTATAACTAAATGATGTTCTATAAACAAATACATCTCAATATCAATTGCATGGTATCTGAGTATTATCTCTTAGATGATGCTTAAAACAGATTGTTTTAGCATTTCTATAAGCTCTGAAAGATAAGATATTCACTGACCACCTGACTACAGAGAATCAGCTAAAAAGGCAATGTTCTCATTTCATTGAGTATAGAATAGCTCGTCATTAACTTTCCTTTTAAGAAATCATAGTAACTCTTATATACCTTGAGAAAAGGTCTATGCTTCTGGCTGAAGTTTTCTTTATTACACACCATGTTTAGGACAGTGATAACAGTGATAATATTCACGGAATACTGTATTATGTAAAGCCATTATCTTCCATCAACTCATTATTAAAAATTATGGGCTTATGGAATGTCAGAATGTGGAGGGGGAAAAAAGATTTTAAAACATATGCATTCATACCTTCCCATTCTATGTCTTTCCTCATTATCCCAATTATTCCCAATTTCTCAGACACTTCCCTTGCCTCCTTTAAAGGAAATAACTGCATAAATCCTGTAACCCTCTTGATGGAGAAGACTTTAGAAAGAAGAGGGGCTTTTTTCTTTTGTAAAGTTTAACTTTTAATTTATATCCTGATTTGAACTGCCTCATCAGAACAAATAAGGCAAATTTTCATGAAGTTTATTGTAAGATTGAGGTTCTTGGAGTAGAATTTTCTCACTGCCACATAGATTGAAAACTCCTTTATGCTTTCTTACAAACACTGGCATGACCCTAGTATTGTGGATGAAGGACTTTAGGAAGGATACCTTGATCAAACTGACATTTAGATCCACTAGGGATTAACTCTCCAGGATTTTGCTTCTTAAACACCCTTTCTTTAAATTGTAGAAGAAAACATTTAAAAACCACAAAACCATTAAAGTAGGATACTGGTGTTTCTTCACCATCCTAGAATCATCATACATGATACTCTTTTAGTCTACTCTTTTAGTCAAGAAGACATGAAGGAATACATGGAATTGTACAAATCAAACATCTAGACTAAGGTTCCATGCCATTACTCCCAGGTCATTACTCCCAGTATTAAAAACTGTTCCCACACACACTCCACTCACAGAGACTCTGACAACACCTTTCTGGATTTAATTACTGATCTTCCCATGTCCCAAGGCTATCTATCCTGAGTGCTATGTCATCCAGAAACTAACTCTGAAAATAACTCATCAAATCATTCAAATATACTCCAGCTCATGAGTTTTATTAGGCCTAATTTTACCTTTGAGAAGCTTGAAAATACATAACAATCACTAGTTCAGGTTGGCTTGAAGTCTTCATGAGCTCAAATTGCTTTCCTTGGCACCTTGATGGAGACCATTTTAAGTTCTCCTTCCAACAACAAAACAATGCACCTCGAATATTTATCCTCTCAAACTGATATAGTTACATTTCGTATTAACTTATGTGGTCTACTTAGGGGAGAAAAATCAAACATGGAAATATGGGTTCTCAAAAAAAAAAAAAACGTCCTTAAGTAGTACACTAGCTGTCTGAAAAATCTAAATTCTGTTTCTTAAACATGTAATGTTCTGAACCTGAGGAAGCATGGAGAGGTGGTTAAATATATGGATTCTAGAATTCAAATTTCTTTCTGGGATCCTGGATGCAAATTTCTGTTCTGCCACTCACTCACTGTGTGGTATTATACAGCCTTTTAATTTCATCGAATCTTCATTTCCCTTTCTTTATAATGAATATAATCATAGCCCTGCTTGTGTCAGGATTGTGTGAAAAAACACCTGATTTATAGCTCAAAAAATATTAGTCATTATTTTTATTTCCTTCCTTCAAACGCATTAGGAGCTCCTTTGAGGGAAAGGACTAACTCATTTCTCTTTGTATCCAGAGTGCTCAGTACAATTGCTCAATAAATATTTGTCAAATGTTGTTGTTACAGGATTCTTAGATCTCCGGGAACATCTGCAACATTCTATTAAAAAATGTTAAAATAATGTATTTCCTTTGGGATCAGATTACCAGGGCATAGTATGTGGTGGCAAAGAGCAAGGAACTCCTTCCAATACTGGTCAAATCTTGATCATACCAGAATATCTAAAAACATTCCAAATTATGTAATTTTCTTCAATAAGGGTAATTCATTATATGCATAACTACACATGATTAATGTACACCTCTGTAACATATTTATGTAGTCATAAATCAAAAATGATTTCTTCATGAAACCTCATGTCCTGATTCTTTTATTTGCAAAATATACACAAAACCAAAAGCCAAATCTGCACAGATCAAAGAATTTCAGAGAAGCACTTAAAAAAATTAATGCTTTCTTTTTTTTTTTAAAGATCTTATCTATTTATTTGACAGAGAGAGATAGCAAGAGCAGGAACACAAGCAGAGGGAGTGGGAGAAGCAGGCTCCCTGCCGAGGAGGGAGCCCCATGTGGGGCTCCATCCCAGGACCCTGGGATCATGACCTGAGCCAAAGGCAGACACTTAACGACTGAGCCACCCAGGTGCCCCAATGCTTTATTTTCTTTATAGTGCTGAAAGATGATACTGGCACAAACTGAATAATCAGAAGACAACAGTGTGGTGACTCATAAATTAACTCTGTTGTATATTAGAAAATAACGTAGTAAAAGAAGCATTACAAGTAATGGTGAAGAAGGATTTTTCAATAAATTTTATTTGAGCAATTGGCTATTTATGTAAAAATAGATCCATTTAGATTTTTACCTCATACCACCTACCAAGGTTATTTTGGACACGTGCTTTAAAGTAAATAAAAAAGAAAGCACAGACAAATTGGAAGATATAATTAGATACATATCAAACTTCCAAAGAGAGAACTTTGTAAATTTAGAAGTAATAGAAAAAAATCACAAAAGAAAGGATTGACAGATTTGACAACATAAAGACATAAAACCTCTGTGGGTCAAAATAATTTAAAGGCAAGCCAGACTAGAGAAAATGTTTACAGCAGACATGAAAGACCAAAAATCAGTATCTTTACTGACCAGTGAACATTCTATTATAGAGAATTCCTACTAGGTCTCAATGTCTGCATCTGCAAAATGGAGATAAAACAGTCTCTTATAGGGTTTTTATTTGAATTAAATGAAATAATGTATGTACAAGTCCTAGCACATAGTAAGCAACTAATGAGTTTATTTTTAGTTTCCCATTATACAAATATAAAGAAAATTAATGACTTTACAGTGCTGAGATAACACTAGATACATGGCATGTGGCTCTTGGCTAAACAAAATTAGACATTTTAAAAGATAGAAATATTTAATCCAAGGGCAAAATAATAATTGGTACTTAGTAGCAATAACAGCCTTTTTGTTGTTGTTTTGTGTTTGCCTGTCTTCTATGGAAAGACTTTTTTAAAAGTAATCTAACTGGTAAGGTGTGGTGAAACATGCATTTTTATGCATTGCCATTGTATTTGTTTTTGGTTTTTTTTCTAAGATTTTATTTATTTATTTATTTGAGAGAGAGAGAGAGAGTGGAGGGAGGGGCGGGGGGTAGGGAGAGGGACAAGCTGACTCCTTGCTGAGCCCAGAGCCCGAGGTGGGACTTGATCTCACATCCCAGAGATCATGACCTGAGCTGAAATCAAGAATCATACGCTTAATCAACTGAGTTACCCAGGCACCCCAGCATTGCCATTATATTTGCAAATTAATGTAAATCTCTTAGAAAACAATTTGGCTTTAAAAAAAAACCCAAAAGACATAAACAAAAACCTTACAAGTGGGGCACCTGGGTGACAGTCAGTTAAGCTTCTGACTCTTTGTTTCGGCTCAGGTCATGATCTCAGAGTTGTGAGATCAAGCCCCACATCAGGCTCCACGCTCAATGCAGAGTCTGCTTAAGACTCCTTCTCCCTGTACCCTCCCCCCAACCCCCACTCTTTCTCTCTCCCTCAAATAAATAATCTTAAAAAAAAAAAAAACAACCTTACAAATATTAACATCTGTTCTAGTAATTAGATTACTAGATAATGGTTTGAGAAAAGTAATTCTAAATACAAAATAGCTTTATGACAAAGGTGACTATCACAGTATTATCTGAAGTGCAAGTAATGCGCTGGAAACTAATTAATTATCCTACAATAAGGATATAAAAGTAAATTATGGTTTATGACCACTTTCATATACAAAAGGACTCTGAAATAACACAGCAAGAGTTTACGATCCAAGTAAGTAAAAAACACAGGGTATAGAATTGTTTTTAGCATATGATTACAATTATATAATAATCTTTGCACACAAAAAAGCCCTGAATATTTGGGTAAAGAAAATGTGAATTATTCTTTCCAAAATTTAAAAATAAGCATGTACTATTATTTTATGAGAAGCCTGATATAACTTTAAGTAAAACTTTACTGAAAGAAAAACTTATGCTTTTAGCTTTTGATTTCATAAAGTCTTACCAGAATATAAAGGATTATTATTTAAAATGAAGAGTTTATATATTTTTAAAAGCCCATTTAATGTCAGTTTTCCCATTTAAATATTTGATTTTATGTAATGGGCAAGGCATTGTGCTCTGTGGCCTATGTTTCAGATAAAAAAGATAAAGAAGAATACAAATTTGCTCTTGGCTTTAAGAAACTCACAATTAGTAGAATAAATGAAGTGTTGCCATATAATAAGATTTCTTTTTTATAGTTGAATTTAGTACAGGAGAAACGCACCCTTTAAAACTTTGGTTCTGAGTTATTGAAGCATAAGACTAAGTTTGAGATGCCTACCTATTGGTATGTCAAGGCTCATGGAGACAGTGAATGAGGATATGTGGAAACTATTACATTTAGGTTTAACTGAAACTCACATATCTTTTTTTTTTTAAAGGTTTTATTTATTTATTTGAGACAGAGAATGAGAGACAGAGAGCATGAGAGGGAGGAGGGTCAGAGGGAGAAGCAGACTCCCTGCCGAGCAGGGAGCCCGATGCGGGACTCGATCCCGGGACTCCAGGATCATGACCTGAGCCGAAGGCAGTCGCTTAACCAACTGAGCCACCCAGGCGCCCTGAAACTCACATATCTTATGTCTAGGTGCACAGTGGAGAATTACTTGTCCCAAGGGGCAAAGAGGCACCTTCAGTGAGGGCACTCCTCACACAAATGGGTCTCTACTGGTCTCTGCCAACACTTGAAAAAACAGCTTTCAGGGCTGTTTAAGCTAGGTACTAACTGTTCCCATTTTTTTCCTTATTAATACTTCCATATATATTGAATATATCTTGCTTTCCATAGGTTTTAGGGTGTTTTGGTATATTTTTATTCTGAGTCATTACATGTAGGTTTTAAAATTGTTCCATCAGAGGACAATCTGATATCCAGGTTCAGTAGGAAAACGTCATTACAGCTCTTAAGAACAGAGCAAATACTTCAAACACAACTATTCCACATAAACTTTCTTTTCTGTTTTTCTTCTCTTTGTTTTTGTCTTTTTGTAATTTATTTCCCAGAGATATCTGAACTACATTACAGAAACTTTATTTTAAATATTCTTTGCTCAGAAATAAAACTTGAATTTCTTTCAGTCAAATATTAGTTCTGAAATGGGAAATTGCCAACTTTGAAAGCTTTATTTCTGTTTATTAACCTGTAAAAACAGCTATTTCTATCCTTTAGGTTCATGATAATATCTAATTTCCTTTACTTGCTTGCTCCTCATTTTAACCAAGCTACTCTAAATACTGTAATAATTCTTTTACTTTATAAAGTTAGTTCTCTATCCCAAACCAAAAAATAAAATTATAATATGATGGAAAAAAAAACTTGACTAGTATTTATGTACTGTAGCTTACAACATTTCCTAGTTTATAGCATTTCAAAGTTCACGCATGACCTTGCATTGCAAAGCATCAGATCAAATAACGATATTTCTCAAGGTAAATCTTATTAAGTAAGAAGAGCATTGCAATCCAAAATAAAGCAAAATATAGTGTGTTAAAGGTCAGCCAGTTTAGATATTTACAACAATTAAACTATTGGTTTCACCTTTTATTTGTATTACTGGTTTGTTTCCTGTCTCTCCTGCTACACTGTAAATTCATTAAGGAAAGAGCTCTGTATCTTGTCCACTTCTGTAATTCCTCAAAGCCTGTGCCCAGAATAGGGGTTTCATCTGCACTGGTTGACTTAATGAATGAATAAGGTTGGGCTGTGCATTCACTCCATGGAGTTAACGAGAGGCCTAGAAATGAAGAAGGCAAAAATGGGGAGTTACTGTAATATAATCTACCTGCTCCTTGCCCCCAATCTCAATCCCCTCCCATTCAAATTCTATACTGCACCAGAGTGACCTTTTTAAGGTTGATAGAAAAACAAATCTAACCGGGGTACTCTTCTGACTAAAACATTTCGATGACTCTCAACTGCTATCACAGTCCAAGCACTTCGAGGGAGGGAAGAAGCTGTCTTACTAATTTTTGTAACACCAGCAAAATACTTAGAATACAAGCACTCATCAAGGATGAGTGAATGAAAAAAAGGGAGATAAAGTAGGAAAAGAAAGCTGAGGCTGGTCTCATTGATTCAAAAAGTAACAATTGAACAACTATCAAATGTCAAATACTGTTTTACATCAGTGAACAAAACACCAAAATTTTTGCATTAGTGAAATTTTATGTCATAGTGAGAAGAGATAGAAAAGGAACAAATAGATGAGTGGAAAATAATATAGTATTAAGATGGTGATAGGTGCTGCAGAGACAAAGCAGTGAAAAGAAAAATATAGGGAATCCGGAAGAATAGGGTTTGTAATTCAAATAGGGTATCAGGATGCCTCGCTGAGTAGGTGACTGAAAGAAGAAAGAGCATGGGTCCTGTTCTTATCTGGGGTACAACAGTACAAAGGCCCTAAGGTCCCGAGGCATGCCTGGAATGTCCAAGGACCAGCAGGAAGGTGGTGTGGCCAGAGCAGAGTGACCAAGGGGCATGAGCAGTAGGATACCATGTCATAGAATTAACAGTGACATATAATTAGATCCTGTAGGGCCTTTCACTTGGAGAGAGAAAACCACTGGGGAGTTTGGAGCGGAGGAGTAACATTAATCATCACTGGCTGCTCAATTGAAATGAGACTGTTGGAGGACCAGGGCAGAAAGGAAGCCCGTCCAGAGGAGTAGCAGTGGAGGTAATGAGAAATGTTCAGATTCTCCATATATTTTGAAGACACTGCCAACAAGATTGTAGAAGTGACCAAAGGAGGAAGGAGAAGAAGGGCAAGTGGTCATATCAGAATTTCCAAGGTTGATAAATTTGAAAAGGTACGTTTAATCTAGTTTTATATTGGGGAAAAAAAGATTTTTCAATACAGACCACAGAAAGTACAGATCTACAAAATCTCCTTGGCTGGTGGGGCTGAAGGATACTCAGATTACCGAAGAGAGCATTGAGAGAGAGCCTAACAATTAACCTTGTTCTTGGCTTTGTTAATAAGTATGTGGAGTGCTGTGAATTGTGTGAGACTGCTGAATCACAGACCTGTACCTCTGAAACAAATAATACATTATATGTTAAAAAAAAAAAAAAAAGATAGTAGGAAGGGAAAAATGAAGGGGGGGAAATCAGAGGGGGAGACGAACCATGAGAGACTATGGACTCTGAGAAACAAACTGAGGGTTCTGGGGCGGGGGGGAGGGGTTAGCCCGGTGATGGGTACTGCGTGGAGCACTGGGTGTTATACGCAAACAATGAATCATGGAACACTACATCAAAAACTAATGATGTAGTGTATGGTGATTAATATAACATAATAAAATTAAAAAAAAATAAGTATGTTCATAGTAAATGGAACGTGTAATTTGTATCTCTATGGCTATTGCTCCAAGTAAGTATAAGACATTTTAAGGAGAGTCGATTTTTTTAAACATTTTATTTATTTATTTATTTGACAGAGAGAAAGAAAGAGAGAGAGCACAAGCAGGGGAGCAGCAGAGGGAGAGGGAGAAGTAGGCTCTGCACTGAGCAGGGAGCCCGATGCGGGCTCGATCCCAGGACCCTGAGATCATGACCTGAGCTGAAGGCAGACGCCCCAAGGAGAGTAGATTTTTAACATAAACTTTGATGTAATAGTAATGGGATAAAATAATAAGAAGCATCTGCCCTGAAACTTATGTACCTGAGTGTTATTTATATCTTATATTTGGTATTTTCTATTACTTGGAATAATAAGGCATCTTAAGGATGAGCATATCCTGAGCTGTTACTGAGTTGTGACTTCTGGGTTGTGAGGTCTTGGAGGTCTTGTGCAGTGTGAGTGTATAGAAGAAAACAACAAAGATGATTCAGAATAACCAATTGGGCAAACTGGACAATTAGAGAACATTCTTTATAAAACTATGAAGAAGAGGAAATGTCTGATAAGGAAGGATAGATCTTCTGCCCAATCTGGAACTGACACAATTTCTTGTGTTCAAAAAAAAAAAGAAAAAAAGAAAGAAAACAATATTAAGGTCAATTTCACAAAGGCTTTGCTAAGCCACGTAATACAGTTTCGGAGATACTGGCTGAATCCAGACTTGATGCTCTGGTTCTTCTTCCAGGAAGAACAATTAATAATAATAGTTAATAGCTAACACTTGTTAAACACTTCCTATACACTCTGTCTTAAGAGTTTCATTCGTATTTCATTTAATCTCTTCCAAACCCTATGTAATAGGTACTGTCATCATTATACAAACTTCAGAGATCAGAAAACTGAAGGACGTAGAAATGTCAGTTCCCCAAGGTGACACAGAGCTCATGAAGGACAGAGCCAAGAGTTATTACACAACTTCTTGGTAAGGGCACATAGAATTTGTCTGAAAAGAGCTCAGTAAACCATATTCACTGTATCCTTTGAGAGTTAACAAGAAAATCCACATATATTGTTAAGGAGGACTAAATAGAGTAATGCTTAATTTTGTGTCAACTTGACAGGCTATTTGGTGCCCAGATTAAAATTACTTCTGGGTTTGCCTTTGAAAATGTTTTGGATGAGATTAGCTCTTGAATTGATGGATTCAGTAAAGTAGATTTCACTCCCCAATGTCAGTGGGCATTGTCTAAGCCACTGAGGGCTTGAATACAACAAAAGATAGAGAAAAGAGGAATTCACCATCTTTTCTTTTTCCTGCCTCACTGCTGAGCTGGGACTTATCATTTCATCCCACCTCATCCTTATTATATAATATTATATACATAATATTTTATGCACAACATAGATTATATATAGTGTTGTATAATATAGTATTTTATATATACTGTTATTTTTAAAAAATATTTTATTTATTTGAGAGAGGAAGAGAGAGAGAGAGAGAGCTGAATGGGGGGAGTGGCAGAGAGAGAGGGAGAAGCAGGCTCCCCGCTGAGTGGAGATACTGGCTGAACCCAGACTTGATGCTCTGGTCCTTCTTCCAGGAAGAACAATTAATAATAGTAGCTAACACCTGTTAAACACTTCCTATACACTCTTTTTTAAGAGCTTCATTCATATTTCATTTAATCTCCTCCAAACCCTATGTAATAGGTACTGTCATCATTATACAAACTTCAGAGATCAGAAAACTGAAGGACGTAGAAATGTCAGTTCCCCAAGGTGACATAGAGCTCATGAGCGGGGAGCCTGATGTGGGGTTCACTCCCAGGACCCTAGGATCATGACCTGAGCCAAAGGCAGACACTTCACCAACTGAGCTACCCAGGCGCCCCTATATACTGTTACATAAACATATAACACAATAGTATATATATACATAGTATATACACTATTTTATATATATATAAAATACTATACATACATATATACGATAGCGCGCGCACACACACACACACACACACACACTATTGGCTCTGTTTCTCTGCATAACCCTGACTGATAGAGGTAGAGAAAGTGTATCTGTGGTAAGGCGGAGCAGGGGACAAGCCCATAGGAATGAGATACGGACTGATTTAGGTTATATGTTCTAATTTAGTCTATCCTATTAGAGTTTTGCCCAACCCTGCAAACTGGAATTCACAAAATCAGTAAAATAAGATTATCTAGATCTGATGGCCTGGGGTTCTGTTAAATGGTTTAAGACATTGGTCTGATTGCTAAATTTCACTTAAGTGGGGGGTAGCTGAGGCATAACCAGGACAATTCTGCACTCAGTCATTGCCTTTATTATTTTTTTATTATGTTATGTTAATCACCATACATTACATCATTAGTTTTTGATGTAGTGTTCCATGATTCATTGTTTGCATATAACACCCAGTGCTCCATGCAGAACATGCCCTCTTTAATACCCATCACCTGGCTAACCCATCCTCCCACCCCCCTCCCCTCTAGAACCCTCAGTTTGTTTCTCGGAGTCCATAGTCTCTCATGGTTTGTCTCCCCCTCCGATTTCCCCCCCTTCATTTTTCCCTTCCTGCTATCTTCTTTTTTTTTTTTTTTTAACATATAATGTATTATTTGTTTCAGAGGTACAGGTCTGTGATTCAACAGTCTTACACAATTCACAGAGCTCACCATAGCACATACCCTCCCCAGTATCTATTAAAAAAAATATCCACTAGTTAAAATAAAATAATAAAAAATAAATAAAGAGGAAAGAATGAGTGAGCCAGCATCCTTGAGGCTGGGTAAGGATGGGTCAGGGGAAAGACTGGGCATCCTGAGGATCAAGGGACTGAATTGAAATGGACTGTCTCTCACAAGAACCTCCACCCACCAGACATCATCTGCCAAGCAGAGGTTCTGCTCAGCTTCCTCCTGTCTCCATCCCACACTAGCAGACCCACTTCCCACGAACAAGCTTCCATCACATGGTTTGGGCACAAAGGCTGAGGTCATAGATACCTGTGTGGGGCTATGGGCAGGAAAGATCCTCACTCTATACCAAAGCACATGTTAGAACCAGTTTGGATTCTCCCTCTGAATCATGGCAGGACAGGTGTAGCATCTCTATCATAAAACTACAAGTGGAAAATCAGAAAGCAATGGGGTATAGCCTGTGAGTTGATAAAAAGACAAACATTCGATCTGTGACCTACATGGTTACTATACCTCAGACTAATGATTAATTCTGAACTTCCTGGCATATAGAATATAAAGAGACCAATGGTCTAATATATGTGTGTGTGGGTGTGTGTGGTCTAATAGCTAAGGATATATATATATATATATGGATATATATATATAAGGATATATATATATATAACATCTAAGGATATATATATATATGTGTATATATATCCTTCAAGGGAAGGATCGCCCTCCTAACAATGGAGTCTAAAGGAAATGGTTTAAAAAAAAAAGGGGGGCACCTGGGTGGCTCAGATGGTTAAATGTCTGCCTTTGGCTCAGGTCATGATCCCGGGGTCCTGGGATCGAGCCCCACATCGGGCTCCTGACTCGGTGGGGAGCCTGCTTCTCCCTCTCCCTCGGCCTCTCCCCCTGCTTATGCGCTCTCTCTCTGTATCTGTGTCTCAAACGAATAAATAAAATCTTTAAAAAAAATTATTCATTGTTGCCGAAGAAATTCTCACACTCTTGTCTGTTCTCTATTTTTTCTCGGATAGATGATAATGACCCAAACAACCTAACCTTGATGAGGTATATGTCAAGTGGGGATTCCCATATATTATAAAGAAGGGCTTTTCCAACAACAATCTCACTCACTGTTGATGGTTAGAAAACCCTGAAGAATAACAACATGTAGGCTTCCCATCTGAGGCAACACCACGGGAATATTACTGCAAAAGCAGTGGAGGTCTTTGTGTTTTTTTCTTTTTTGGTATTGTTTTTCTTCTTCTTCTACAAAGTACAATTTGGCCCAGTGCGTGAGTTTGCACAGTTTGGGTACCTGTTATTAGGAACCTATTAAGGTTTTCAAGTGAGAACCGGAGTTTTCAATCACAATACCTAGGACCCTAAGTTATTAGTGAAACTCTAATGAAGGCTTGCATCCTGAGTGTTGTCAAATCATAATGCAGCAACACTTGTAACTTGCTGCTTTCAACCATTCTCCACATGGCAGCTGGAGTGATCATGTCCAAACTCAGATAGGGTCTTGTCAGCCTTTTGATACAAACAGTTCCGGGGCTTCTCAGTGCTTAGGCTAAAGATTAAAATGCTTAACGTGATCCATCAGGCTCTGTGTAAAGCAAATCCTATCCTCCTTTTTGGTCTTATGTCCTACCATACCCTTCCAGTCCCCCTTTCACTATGAGCTCCAGCTACACTGACTTCAGGCACAGTGTATTTCCTCCAGTCATAGGTCATTTGTACATGCTCTTCGTTCTGCCTACATGCTTTCTCCCACCATAATCCCTTTTCCCTAAGTAATTCCTAATTCTTCCTTCACACCTCAGCTCTATTATATTTCTTCCCTGACACCCCTGCAGGGACACAGGGTCGTTCAACTCTGGGAGCACTGTTGATGTCATATTCTATGGGAATAGTACCTCCTGGAGTCCTGTTTCCAACTTCCTCTTTTATAGGGTTTTGTCTCCTTTGGAGCATTTACCATAAATTTACATAAGCTTATATGTGTTTATTTCATTAGTTTGTATTAATGCCTCTCTCTCTCTCATCTAAACCTTAAACTCAAAGAAACCAAGAATTTTTGCTTGCCATTGCACCCTCACAGCCTAGCACAGTATCTGTCACAAAATGGGCAACTGTGATGATTCATTTTACGTGTCAACTTGACTGGGCTCAGGGATGCCTTGATAGGTCCTAAAACATTATTTCTGCATGTGTCATCTGTAAGGGTGTCTGTGAAAGAGATTAACACTGGATCAGTAGGCTGAGTAAAGAAGCCCACCCTCACTGATTTGGGTGAGCATCATCCGATCTGCTGAGGGCCTGACCAGAACAAAAAGGGAGAAAGGGTGAATTATCTTTCTCTGTTAGCAGAAACATCCACTGTGTCCTGTCTTCAGGCCTGTTGGACTCAGAATACGACTTATGCCATCAACCCTCAGATTCTTGGACCTTTTGAGTCAGACTTACATCACCAACTCCCTGGTTCTCAGGCCTTCAGACTTGAACTGAATTACACCACTAGTTTTCCTGTTCTTTAGCATGCATATGACAGCTCCTGGGATTTCTTGGCCTCCATAATTGCATGAGCTCCTTGCTATAATGAATCTCCTCTTATATCTATCTTTTTTAAAAGATTTTTTATTTGAGAGAGCGAGCGAGCACGTGTGTGGGGAGGGGGGGAGGAGCAGAAGGGGAGAGAGAGGGAGAAATCTCAAGCAGACTCCATGCTGAGTCTGCTATGGGGCTCCATCTCAGGACCCTGAGATCATGACCTGAGCTGAAACCAAGACTCAGATACTTAACTGACTGAGCCACCCAGGCACCCCATATCTATCTTTTTATATACATACACATACTATTGGTTCTGTTTCTCTGGAGGACCCTAATGCAGCAATTGAAAATATATGTATTGAGTGAATAAAAATGACAAATGTTGTTTTCCCAAGACTTGGAGACCCCCAGTGGGTTGATGGTCTCTTTGAAGTTAGCCATATCAAAATTCCTATAAGAACAGCAATAGAAATGATTTGGAGCCAGGAGGAAAACACCAAGTTAACAAACATTTAACAAAATAAATGACTTTAAGGAATGCATTTCTTCTTTCACTACTGTAGTAGGCAAAGTCCTAAAACGGTCCTTATGATCTCAGCTCTCTGCCTTTATGCCTGTGATTACATTACTTTACATGGCAAAAGGGATTTTGCAGATATATTTAAAGTTACTAATCAGTTGACCATGAGATAGGGAGATAAGCTAGGTGGGCTAAACCAAATCACATGAGCCCTTTATTTTATTTTTTAAAGATTTATTTATTTGAGAGAGGGTGCAAGGGGGAAGGGCAGAGGGAGGGGGAGAGAGAGAGAATCTCAAGCAGACTCCCCACTGCGCACAGAGCTTGAAGAGCTCAATCTCACAACCCTGAGATCATGACTCGAGCCAAAATCAAGAGTTGAATGCTTAACTGACTGAGCCACCCAGGCACCCACACTTTTTACTTTTTTACAGATTTATTTTAGAGAGAGAGCCCTCGAGTAGGGGGAGAGGCAGAGGGAGAGAATCTTCAAACAGACTCTCCGCTGAGTGCAGAGCCCAATTTGGGCTTAACAGGGCTCCATATGGGGCTCCATCCCACAACCCATGAGATTGTGACCCATGAGATCATGAAACCAAGAGCTGAAACCAAGAGCTGGACCCACTTATCCCACTGAGCCACCAGGCACCCCCACATGAGCCCCTTTAAAACAGAGTTTTCTCTGCCAGTAGCAGAAGAGAAAATGAGAAGTTCAAAGCATGGGAGGGTTTCCATGTGTTGTTGCTGATTTGAAGATGGAGGAAGCAATATGGAAAGGATTTGAGAGTGATTTCTAAGAGTTGGGAGTGACCTCCAGCCAGCAGCCAGCAAGAAAACAGGGACCTTACTCCTACAACCACAAGGAATTGGATTCTGCTAACAACCTGAATGAATTCATAAGTAGATTCTGCCCACAGCCTCCAGATAAGAACATAGCTTGGCTAACACAGTGTTAGCCTTATCAGACCCTGAGCAGAGAGCTCAGCCACCTACAGAACGGTGAATTAATAATTGGGTCTTTTTTTTTTTTTAAAGATTTTATTTATTTATTTGAGAGAGAGAGAATGAGAGACAAAGAGCATGAGAGGGAGGAGGGTCAGAGGGAGAAGCAGACTCCCCGCAGAGCAGGGAGCCCGATGCGGGACTCGATCCTGGGACTCCAGGATCATGACCTGAGCCGAAGGCAGTCGCCCAACCAACTGAGCCACCCAGGCGCCCAATAAATGGGTATTTTTAAGCCACTAAGTTCATCGTAGTTATATGACAATAGAAAATTGATATAACCGCTAAGCATTGGCTTCCAAAGTCTGCCAACCAATGTCTGAGAGGATATTAACCTCATTATCAAGATCAATTATATGAACCATAATAAATTAAACATAAGCTTGGTAAAGAACTGAATGATGATCATAGCATTCTTCTTTTCCTTGACATCATGGCTTAAAATCCTATTTAGAAGTTTGTGAATAACCCATTTCTCACCAATGTTTAGCTTTTGCCAAAATATCCCCAAGATGATTATTTTTAAGAGCTTACATTTGAATATGTTGCCTAGATAACTTATAGAAAATTACTTTGTAGAATTTGTAAAATTGATATTCACATATTTTTAGCTATGAAAATAAATTCTTGATGTTAAAGAGATTTCTGTTACTGTACTAAACTCACTATTAATCTGTTTTTGAGCTAGTGTCTTGCTTTTTTATAATATGTTTTTATATACTTTACAATATATTTTAATATCTAATAAAGCAAGTCTTCTCTGTTACTTTTCTTTTACCATATAGTCTTGGCTATATTTGCATGTTTATACTTACAGGTGAAATTTAGAATTACTTTTCCAAGATTCAAAGATGTAAACCTACTTACTTCATCATGGACAATTTAGTCTTTCTGATAACTTACTAAGATAAATAATAATAGAAATCATAATAATTCCATGTAATGCTTATTGCATACTTAACAAGTGGCTGTCAATAGTATGAGTGCTACATGAATAAACTCAGATGATATAATTGTTTACCTGGAAAACTAATAGAATCAACTGAAAACTTATTAAAACAATAAGCACACTTAGATGGGGCGCCTGGGTGGCTCAGTTGGTTGAGCGACTGCCTTCGGCTCAGGTCATGATCCTGGAGTCCCTGGATCGAGTCCCGCATCGGGCTCCTTGCTCAGCAGGGAGCCCGCTTCTCCCTCTGACCCTCCCCCCTCTCATGTGCTCTCTCTCTCTCTCATTCTGTCTCAAATAAATAAAATCTTAAAAAAAACCAAAACAAAACAATAAGCACACTTAGAAAGGTAGTTGTGCAAAAATGAGTAGTTTCGGGGCGCCTGGGTGGCTCAGATGGTTAAGCGTCTGCCTTCGGCTCAGGTCATGATCCCAGGGTCCTGGGATCGAGTCCCGCATCAGGCTTCCTGCTAGGCGGGGATCCTGCTTCTCCCTCTGCCTCTTCCTCTCTCTCTCTCTGACTCTCATGAATAAATAAACAAAATTTTAAAAAAATGAGTAGTTTCCCTGTATAAAAATTATATCTACTCAGAAATACAATGGAAGAAAAAAAATCATAATATCAATCTAGAACTCTATGACAAAAACTATAAAACTCCACCAAATGAAATAAAAGAATATGCAAGGAAGTAGAGACATACCCATGGTCATAACAAAGCAAATATCATAAAGTTGTTAATTTTTTTTTACCTAATCTAGAAATGTAATGCAATTATAATCAGAATTTCTATAGGCTTTTTTGGGGGGGGAGAATATGTCAAAATGATTCTAATGTTTATATGAAAGAATAGGCATTCCAGAATTACCCAAGAATATTCTGAAAGAAATAATTAGGAGATACTAGTCTTACTATATGTTTAAAATAATTATAAGGCGGGGCACCTGGGTGGCTCAGTTGGTTAAGCATCTGCCTTTGGCTCAGGTCATGATCCCGGGGTCCTGGGATTGAGCCCCGCATCGGACACCCTGCTCTGCGGGAAGCTTGCTTCTACCTCTCCCTCTCCCCTTGCTTGTGTTCCCTCTCTTGCTGTGTCTCTCTCTGTCAAATAAATAAAATATTTAAAAATAAATAAGTAAAATAATTATAAGGCTTCAGTACTTGTTCAGTTTTGGTACCACCAGATCACAATGATAAATCAATGGATCGGAATAGAAAAGCCAGCAATGGACTCAAATATATAGAAATATTTAGTACCTGATGAAGGTAGCATTTCATATCAGTGGAAAAGAATGCATTATTTAATACCACTATTGGATAAATATTGGCCATTTGGAAAAGTTAGACGTTTACACTAATTGATTCCTACATCAAGATAAATTCTGTATCAAATATACAAATGCCAAAAAAAGGAAAAATAAACATACCACAGAAAGATATGTAAACTTTTATAATCTAAGCATAACAGAAAGCTTTTCTAAGCATGAAAACTCAGAAACCATAAAAATGAAAATATGTATATTTGGTTGCAAAAAATACACAATTTTTGAAAGGAAGAAAACATTATAAACAAACATAAATAGTGACAGATGGTGAAAATATACATCAACTATATGTAGCATGAGCCCATCTGGGTAAAATTAAGTACATATATCTCTGTTGTATTCCTGGAGAGATATCCTGAAAAAAGTTGCTGTGAAATATTTATGTTAGTTGTCTCCGTGGATTTATTATCAAGAACACAAACCTTTATTGCAAGTGCAGATTACTATTTAAAAATTATTACATGATAAGTTTAATATCTCAAATCAGTAGGGAAAAGATGGATCATTTAATAAGTAGAATTGGACAAATGGCTAATCATTTGGAAAAAATAAAGTTATATCCTAATTTCACATCTTCATGTAATCCATATAGATAATGTTTTTTTTTTTTTCATTCAAAAAATATTCGTTGAATGCTAACAAAGATATACCAGATGTTAAACATAATGAACATGATATCTCTCCTCCTGGGGCCATAGCACATATAAAATTTTACAGAAATATGTTTTTAAATAAGAACAATAGATGAGCTATTTCTGATAGAAAAAAGCAACGATGAAATCTCTGTATAATCTTGGGAGTGGCAAAGGCCTTTCTAAAATGACCAAAGGAAAAACCAATAAAGGAAAAGATTGATCAAATTCATTTATATAAAACATTTCAATGTCTCTGTATATAATAACTTAATGGGCACCATAAATGAGGCAACAACAAACAAGAAAAAGTAGTTGCTATATGTATAGTAAGTAGACTGATATGATTAAAAGCCATTATAAAAAAGACCAATACTCTTTTAGAATATATAAGCAAAGGGCTCCAGTAGGCAAAACCCAAAGACAAAGTATAAGTGACCAATAAGTACATGAAATAAATGCGTAATTTCACTACTAATAAAAAATTAAAATATAAATATGATAATGCTCTTTGCTTATTTTATTAAAAAAAAACAACAAAAAGAGTGATAGCTCTTTTTGAGTGAGAAAGGCTATAAGAAAATGCTCTTATGTACTGTTAGTAGGAATGTAAATTGGTAAGACATCTCTAGAGAAACGTTTAATTTGTATCCATTAAAGTTTTTCATATTGTTTGACTCAACAATATCTCCTGAGTCAAAAAGCATATGCAACCATTTCTCTTAAAGCAGTATTCATGGATATGCAGATATTGCAGTGCTAATGCTGTGTATAATCACATAATTGGGAAAATGCTGGAAGTTCAACAATGTGGGGTTGATTGAATAAATTATGATACAAGTACACCATGGAACACTATTTTGTTATTATGGTGCTGTAGAAGAGTTTTATTGTCATTAAGGGGACATAGAAAATATTGATGAGCACTACATCAAAAACTAATGATGTAATGTATGATGATTAACATAACATAATAAAATTTTTTTAAATGTTGATGATACTTATTAGAAACACAGAAGAAGAGGGGAGTGGGTAAAAAACCCAAAATAATGGGCTGGAGAATGCTGACAACGGTTTCCTTTGGTGTAAAATCAGTCAATCTGGTACAACATGAGGCTAAGGCTCTAGTGCAAAGGGAAGGGTAAGATGGGGGAAAGAAATAAAAAGACTGCTGTGTTTCCTACATTGATCAGTTGACTTTCTTGCTAGCTCCAATGAAGAAACTCTTCCTACTTTTCTTATAAAGCATTATGGAAGCTTGAGCTCTGCTGCTGTCAACTCTGGAGACTCCACATTCAATGAGTGATGCAACTGGTCATCACACACAACTCCTCCTGATTCTTAAGCATGATGTGTGCAAAGCAGAGGTTTTGTGTTCAGCCTCACCTGGAGCTACTTTCTTAAAAGGTAGCAAAATATGTTAGGGGAAAAGAATGGTCCTGATAAAAACAGCATGGCGGTTCCTCGAGAAATTAAAAACAGAAATACCACATGCTCTAGTAATTCCATCACTGGGTATTTACCTAAAGAAAATGAAAACACTAATTCAAAAAGATACAGACACCCCTATGTTTATTGCAGCATTATTTACAATAGCCAAGATAAAGAAGCAACCTAAGTCCATTGATAGATGAATGGATAAAGAAGATGTGAGATATATATACACACACACACATATATATAAAATATTACTCACCCATAAAAAATATATATATTTATATATAAAATGTGGAATATTACTCACCCATATATAATATGGAATATTACTCACCCACAAAAAGGATGAGATCTTGTCATTTGCGACAACATGGACAGACCTAGAAAGTATTATGCTAAGTGAAACAAGTCAGACAGAGAAAGAAAAATACCATATAATTTTACTTATATGTGAAATCTAAAAAAACAGAACAGTGAACAAAAGCAGAAACAGCTCCATAAATGCAAAAAAACAAACTGATGGTTGCCAGAGGGGCAAAGGGGGGAGATGGGCAAAATGGGTGAAGGGGAGTGGGAGATATAGGCTTCCAGTTACAGAATGGATA